>NC_040076.1:13927855-23927855 GCF_003369695.1 Bos indicus x Bos taurus | reverse complement strand
TGCTTAAAGTGTCATATCTTCAATCTTAAGAGATTCAAGAATGAAACTATACAAGAGCAGAACCTTACTCATGGGTGGTCCTCCATATGTCTAGTCTTATGAAGCACGCCCACATTATTATGGATCACACCACACAAACTGAAGACCACTCAGCTGATACGCATGGGAATTAACCTCCACATTCGCCATCAACATTGCATAGTATAAAAATGTTATGACATGATAATAAATTACCCCATTCTCTGATTACCAGGTGGAAATCTAGTATGGCTACTGAAATCCTATCACGGAAACAGTGGATAGCATTTCACTCACACCTTAAACTCTCTTCTTTGTTACTCAACCAAATAACAAAAGGATGATGTTTAAGGGCCTAGGGTATGCCTTACACTATTCTGTCTTCGTGGTAGATGTTAGTATCATGCTCAAATAACTCAAATTTCTGGGCCTGGCTGGGCTACACACAGCCTGAAATTTTTGAAGATGATCATAGCCTATTGGAAATCTACCTTTCAGTATACTGCATAGGAAGAAATTAGTTTGGAATCAAAGTCTAAATTGCTACTTCAAAATATGACACTATTACAGCTACTTAAAAGAAAAAACACAAACTAGCTGATTGAATGTGCCTAAGAGAACACTTTTGATTAAAAAAAAAATCTCATCAACAGATTTTTTCCTGCTTCCCAGGATGTGTGAGAACTGCTTCTTTTCCTCAGATACCACATATGAATATTAACAAAAGAACAGTATAAATGGGAGAAATTCTTCTTCTTTTTTTTTTTTTTTTGTAAACCTAATGAAACGAATGTTAACAGTTTTAGGAATATTTTAGGGTAAAGGAGGAGGGAGGCCATATGCATGTGATTATTTTTAGGTAGTAAATTACCTTCCAAAGGAGCCAGATGGCTCTAGAAACACATCTGCAGCTTTGGTTTTCGTTTTCTCACTACTCACACTGATAATGACAGGGTCATTGAGGAGATGGTCACAAGCAATCCTATGAAACAGACACTGCCTTGTGTGAAAATAGGAAAACATGAACCCTAAGTTTTTTTTAGCTAAGACTATACAAAATTGGACTTCAATCATTGTCCAGCCAATTGAGGAAATTTTCCTTCATGGTTCCTGTACATGGTGGTGAGGAATTTGTTACAGGTCATTACAACTCAGGGAGAAATAGGAGGGGAAGTTTGAAGATGGAATATTATCCATGAATTAAAAGCAACCTTTGTTTTTTTGAGAGTTTTTGTTGTTTATATTGCCTCTGAACAGCAAAGGAAACTGTTCTTAAAAAGGCAACTTACTGAATGGTAGAAAATATTTGAAAATCATATATCCAGTTTGGTTAATATCCAAAATGCATGAAGAACTCCTATAACTCAACAACAATAAAAACAAGCAACCTGATTTAAAAAATGGGCAAAGGATCCAAATAGACACTTTTCCAAAGAAGAAATCCAGGTGGCCAATAGTTACATGAAAAGATGCTCAACATCACTAATTATTAAGAAATGGGAATCACAACCACAATGGGAAATTGCCTCACACATGTTAGAATGAGACCCCATGGACTGTAGCCTACCAAACTCCTCGGAGCATGGGATTTTCCAGGCAATAGTACTGGAGTGGATTGCCATTTCCTTCTCCAGTGGATCTTCCCGACCCAGGGATCGACCCCAGGTCTCCTGCATTGTAGACAGACGATTTACTGTCTGAGCCACCAGGGAAGTCATAGAAAAGACAAGAAATACCAAATGTTGGAGATGATGTGGAGAAAAGGGAACCCTGGTATGCCATTGATGGACTATGACATTTTTCATCTCATTCAGTTCTTAAATGGGAACCTTATTGGGATAAAGCAGTAAGGAAATAATACAACAATTTTACGTCATGGCCACTGGGCCAGTCATCAGTTGTTTTCTAGCTTCAAATTCTCCTTTCTTTGCCCTGTTTCATAATCGTGGGGGCTGCCCTGGTGGCTCAGATGGTAAAGAAGCTGCTTGCAATACAGGAGACACAGGTTCAAGCCCTGGGTTGGAAAGATCCCCTGGAGAAAGGAATGACTACCCATTCCAGTATTCTTGCCTGGAAAACCCCATGGACAGAGGAGCCTGGCAGGCTACAGTCCATGTGGTAGCAAAGAATCAGAAACCACTGAGCGAATAACACTTTCACAGTTTGATAATAGTGGAGCTGGATCCTGTAAACACAGTTCCTTTGCCAGCTGGGAGAATGGTCAGCCTTTGTGGCAGAAGGTGCTGAGAGGACCTTTACATAGGGAGAGGCAGGAGGGGAGGGGGAAGTCTTTTGCTTCAAGTACAATTTATTATTATTTCTCCTAGTGCACAACCACCTCAGCAGTGGAGTACATCTAACGGGGTGCTTATGTTCCAGCAAGCCTCACCAGCATTCCCAAGGGAAGCTGCCTAGTTAGTTTGCAGGTTCTTGATTTGGTATTTCCCGAGACAGTCTTACTAGGAGCTGGGCGGATGGCTTCATGCTAGCTATCTCTGGTCTGCATCACCTTGACAAACTCTGACATCCATGGGTATTGTCACACCCCCTCCAGCAATGTCTAAATCTCAGCTTTGGAGGACAGAGGAAGTAGTGGGGGCTCTTCCTTGTTTGTTTCTGTCTTGGATCTTTTCTGCCCACCCTAGGGACAGTAGCTGACTCTGTATTTGCTAATTCTTTATTCATTGGAGTTATCTTTAGCTCTTAGTGGTTAATATCCTGATAGTAGTTAATAGTAATATTAAAATTTCCATATTCAAAGTACTGGTGTATATTCTGTCTCCTGATTGGACCCCAAGTGACACAGTTAAAGTATTTAGGAAAGAAGATGAAGAGACATATTAATTAAAGAAATACATGAAAAAAAAAGATATACATGAAGCAACTGAAAGTTTATTACTTCATTAGTTTGAAAAATTATGAAAACACAAATTATGGAGGTGTCAAAAAGAAAAGATGAGTATGGAAGAAACTGTGGCTTTTTGCTAAAATTTGCCATCCAGCTCTTTGATATTTATAGAATTATAGAGACAACATGACTTCCCAGTCTATTGTCATGCACCTGCTGCCTTGCACTTGTGTATGCCCGTCTCACCAAGTTCTCACCGATAGAGTATGAGTGGAAATAACCCATGCCATATTCTTCTTGGGGACTCGAGAGATCATGAATGTCTCTACTACATTCTTTTCTTCCTTTCTGGTTGAAACCTAGATGTAAAGTGACAGCTTTGACCATGCAGATGACAACATTGCTCTAAAGGATGGTGTGCTTGTGCTTAGCCATTCAGTTATGTCTGACTCGTTGTGACTCTTTGGACTGTAGCTCTACAAGCTTCTCTGTACAAAATTCTGGCAAGAATTTTGGAATGGATTGCCATTTCCTCCTCCAGGGGATCTTCCTGACCCAGGGATCGAATCCATGTCTCCTGTGTCTTCAGCATTGCAGGCAGATTCTTTACCCACTGATCCATGGGGGAATCCCAAAGGATGGTAGAACAACAGTTTAGAAGGAATCTGGTTCCTGGTTGACTATGAAAAGCAGAGATCCCCCGCAAAACTGGACCACTCATCTCAAATCTGTTTCACAAGATGAAATAGTTTGCTGCTGCTGCTGCTAAGTCGCTTCATTCGTGTCCAACTCTGTGCGACCCCAGAGACGGCAGCCCACCAGGCTCCCCCGTCCCTGGAATTCTCCAGGCAAGAACACTGGAGTGGGTTGCCATTTCCTTCTCCAATACATGAAAGTGAAAAGTGAAAGTGAAGTCGCTCAGTCGTGTCCGACCCTTAGCGACCCCATGGACTGCAGACTTCCAGGATCCTCCATCCATGGGATTTTCCAGGCAAGAGTATTGGAGTGGGGTGCCATTGCCTTCTCCGAAATCGTTTAAGCCACTGTAATTTGGGTCTCTTTGTTATAACAGTTTTAAGCCATTGTAATTTAGGGTCTCTTTGTCATGGCAGCTTAGTTTTACCCTAACAGAACTGCCCGTGAGGAAATTCACCATTGTTCTGTTCTGTTATTTAATTTTACTTGTTCATAAATATTCAACTATCACTCACTTATTTCCATAGTCAAATGTCTTTTCAATCCAAAAAATTCTTTCCAATCTCTAGAACATCATCTTGATCTGTCATTCTATAAGCCTGGAATATTTTCACTCTTTCTATTGCTTCAATTTCTAACACGTCCCACCCTCCAAAAGCATCTCATCTCACAACACTTTTTTGACCAGATTAATTTTAAGTAAACTCTACTTTTGTAGCTATGAACACAATTATTTTCTGAGAAAGTCACAAGACTAAGTATCAGTTATGAAATGAAATCCTTACTGTCTAGAATGCTTACAAGCTTAAGATATGCATTTATTTCTATCATAGGATCTTTTTTGTATTTAATTTTAATCTCATCATAATATAAATTCTCTGAAATTGAGCATCTTTGCAACTTTCAGGTCTAAACAAATGCTCTAAGCAAAGGAAATAATAAAAAGCTCACTGTTTTAACTTTTATTCTGAACTATCAATAAAAGGAAACAGCATTCTGTGATTAATGGATTCATTGTGTAGGTCAAGAAATATAAAAGATGAGCCTGGAACTTGCTGACATCCAGAAAGCAAGAATGCCATCAAATATTACTAGTGATTTGTCAAAAGAAACCAATTTGAAAAGGCTTCCACTTATCAAAAAAGGGACAATTTAAGCCTCAATATATTCAAAAATTTGCAATGGCTAGATGCCTACATATGTTTATTTCTCTTCCTGGTGTATAGATAAAGACATTTAAGATAGGTACAAAAAAAGCAGGTAACTTGTCCAAGTTCTTGCAGGTTGTAAGTTCTTATTTAACCACTGTTCTCCTATCGCTCAACAGGTAAAGAATCTGCTACAATGCAGGAGATGTAGGAGACACAGGTTTGATCCCTGGATCAGGAAGATTCCCTGCAGGAAGAAATACTCCAGCATTCTTACCTAAAAAATTCCATGGACAGAGGAGTCTGGCAGGGTACAGTCCATAGGGTCATAAAGAGACACAACTGAGTGACTGAACACTTATAACTTAATAGGATCAGTGCAGAGCTAAAAAAAGAAATGCTTCTTTTTCTGCCTTTATTTAGTCTAATAAGGAATAAAACTGCTGCCCTGAAGGTGGATGAGAAATAAAGAAAAGACAAAGAAATACAGAAATGAAAGGAGTAAGGAAGAATTGAAGTTAAGAAGATAGGAAATGTACATTGTATCCTTAATCTTTAGGGGCCCATGAATATTTGAAGAGGTTCCTTCTTTTGACTTTCCAATCCACACTCATTTCTTTTTTCTTTAACCCATATTCTACCACACGTTTTACCTTTGTGTAACACATTATTCTATTCTTATACTATTTATTATGCTTCATCAATGAAAATGATTATTTATTTTCTGTAAATTGGGGATAATAGGTGTGAAGATGAAGAAAGTTTAGACATATAAAGTGTATGGAATATAGCCTAGAAATAGTAAGTGAAGTGAAGTGAAGTTGCTCAGTCATGTCTGACTCTTTTCGACACCATCGACTGTAGCTTACCAAGCTTCTATGTCTATGGGATTTTCCAGGCAAGAGTACTGGAGTGGGTTGCCATTTCCTTCTCCAGAAATAGTAAGTGCTCAATAAGTGTTAGTTATTGTTCTTGTTACTAATTCTTATTTTGCATTCCACACGTCAATAACACATGAACTAAAAAATGGAACCCAGAAGTTCTCTCAGTGTCACATTAAGAGAATGAAAGTTTACAACTTATAACTAGAGTTTTATCCCTTAAGAAGTAAAAAATATTTGCCCTTTCATTATTAGTTTCTGCAGCTGCATACCAAACAGAATAGGGCTGTGGGAGTGGTTGACCCTGGCAGAGGGGAATATTTTTTCACTGACATTGTTTAGAATTGCCTCTGCAGAGTTACAGTTAAAAGGCTGACCAACTTTTAGTCAGTTTTATTACAGCTTTAAATCTATATCTTATCCCATCTTTCGGGCTTCCCAGGTGGCTAAAGAATCTGCCTGCCAGTGCAAGAGACACAGTTTTGATCCATTGGTTAGGAAGATCCCGTGGAGAAGGAAAGAGCAACCTACTCCAACTTGCCTGGAGAATCCCATGGACAGAGGATCCTGGTGGTCTGTGGTCCAACAGGTAGCAAAGAGTTTGACATGACTGAGTGACTAAACAACGACATCTCATCTGTAGAGTACCCAATACTGAAGGCACCTGGGGCGGAACACTTATATTGTCCTTACTCCTTGCTAAGCCACTGATTTCCTGCAATAATTTTGGAATCATATAAGCAGTAATACTATAGACCAAGGGTTCCAAACCTCCAGGACCTAGTGCCTGACGATCTGAATTGGAGCTGATGTAACAATAATAGAAGTAGAGAGCACAATAAATATAACGTGCTTGAATCATCCTGAAACCATCCCCCTTACCCTACTTCTTCCCTGAAACTGATCCCTGGCGCCAAAATGCTTGAGGACCGCTACTACACCATACGGAGAAGGCAATGGCACCCCACTCCAGTACTCTTGCCTGGAAAATCCCATAGACGGAGGAGCCTGGTGGGCTGCAGTCCATGGGGTCACAAAGAGTCGGACATGACTGAGCGACTTCACTTTCACTTTTCACTTTCATGCACTGGAGAAGGAAATGGCAACCCACTCCAGTGTTCTTGCCTGGAGAATCCCAGGGACAGGGGAGCCTGGTGGGCTGCTGTCTATGCGGTCACACAGAGTTGGACACGACTGAAGCGACTTAGCAGCAGCAGCAGCAGCCAGACAATAATGATTCATTTGAATTTGGGTATTTTATGATCTATTCTTATATTTACAGAGCATTTATTATACATCAGGTATAATCCAAAATACTTCACATATATTATATAAAAGATCCCTCATAACAATATTTTAAGAAAGATAAAAATATTTTTTAAAAAATTTAAAGATTTTTAGTTCAAAAACTACACTTCAAAAGAATCAGTACTGCTTTTCAATGAGCAAGGATACTGGTAAGATTTAAAAATTGTTTTGTACTATAGAATTTAGTTTTACTTTGTAGACTGAAATAACAGCTAGTGTCTCTGAGAGGGAATTAATTTGACCTCTTTGAAATGCTAATTGAATTCTTATCTACAAACCCAATATTTGCATTGTTGAGCCATGTAAAGGAAATATAAAATTCATAAACCTGATGAAATGATAAAAGACATTTATTTAATGAAATCATTAAAAAGAAACAGTCAGTTTTATTCTAGCTCTATGTTCTGCCCCACATGTAAGAGCAAAACAAAATAATACTAAATCACTTAACTATATAGTAGTGTTTGTTATTTAGGTTGTTCGACAAAATACTGAGTAATATTTCCTAAATTTTAAAAATTCGAACAAAAACTTTCAAATAACTAACTGAATGATTTCCGTGATTTCTGTGACTTTAAGAAAATTTTTTTTATCAAATTCCAGGTGTTCATTTATGTAAGTCAAACATCATTTATGCTTTCCATATCAATATATTCTGTTATAATTTTAATTATAATTTTTTAATAAAAAACATTGTTAGTTTGTAGGAAATTTTATGATATTATTTCCAATGGAGCTAACTGGCGGTGATGACTTGTAATAGAACAGATGCACAACAATCCATACTACACCACATTTTGTAACAATAGCTGCATTTTCAGACTCCCATACCTCAGTCCCCCTCCCCTCAGGAAACTACTTTTAAAGTACATTGCATGCATGCTTGTGCTCAGTTCTGTCCGATTCTTTGTGACCCCATGGACTGTAGCCCACCAGGCTGCTCTGTCCATGGGAATTCTCCAGGGTTGCCATGCCCTCCTCCAGAGGATCTTTCAGACCCAGGGATCGAACTCAGGTGGGTTCTTTACCACTGTCACCACCCAGGAAGTACATTAACATACATTAGTGGAGGGAATTTTATCTACCTCCCATTGGAATTTTCTGATATAAACTAGCTTGGGCCAAGCATTATTATCATTTTGTGTAATCCATTTGACTATAACTAAAGCTTTCTGTTTTTAGATTTTTAAAGGAAAACTCGATATGTAACACTATTATCCTTCCTCTTTATTATGGCCCTACCATGCATAAATTTCATATGATCATAGAATATAAGATTATGTGTCATATCTTAATTATTTAATTCCAATTGAAAGAGGAAAAGAGTAGGTTTTCAATACTGAATCTGTAATGGATTTTTGTGAACATAAGGACATTTTTCATACTGAAACTAGTATCATGCCAGAAAAAGTTTTATAAGTAAATTCCTGTCTTATGATAAGAAATATACATGCTAATGTATGTGAAAATGAAAGGAGTGAGTGATTGAAAATTAGAGTTGGGGATTTAGAACATAATTGTACTTGAAATTCTGATGCTTAAAATCACTGTGAATCAAAATAATGTGTACAAGAAACAAATCGATCAACAGATCTTCTCCAATAACTGACAAGTTAGCAGGGTGATATTGAACCAGGACTGAACTCAAGTCAGGCTGTCAGTCTTGATTTACCTGGTAGAGCATTTTGTTTGAGTGCAGGTGAGTTATGTCTTTGATTAGAACATACAGAAAAAGAGACATCAGACAGACAGGATAGAGATTGACTTGCTTAAAAACTTCTACTGAATGAAAGCCAAGTTTTATCCTCATTCTCCTGATGTAGGCTCACATCACACAGGTCCTAGTTGAAATTGCAGGACAATAATATCAGCAGAGTGTTGGTTATTGCTCTGAATATACTTTAAACTGCAAAGCAAAACAATTTGGATCATTTTTTAATATATGAGAGCTTATTCATAAAAATAATAAGATATATTATCATTTTTTCTACTACAGACCTTGATCTTCTAGCCTGGAGGTTTAAACAAACTCCCTTAAGTCCCAGCATAAAAGGCTCTCAACCAAAGCCTGCCTTATTTCTCTATGGTTAGTTTTTTAGAGATCTTGAAAATGCTTTCCATTCCCTTCCCAAGGCTGCACATTTTTAGTGATGTTTCAGTGGCTGGGGATGAAGAAATAGATTTCCAGAGGGTGTGACACCTTGCAGGACATCACTGAAATCAATAAGTACAACTCTCAGAGAAAGCCTAGTAGTGTTAAGGAAGATTCAGTACAGCAAGGGATCAGGGAGACAATATTTGTCTAGAAGAATGCATTCAAAGGAATAGCAGAATTCTTCATGGCCTATTGTACCTAATCCCTGCTTCCTTCTTTTCTCTGCTAACTCTTACTTGTGTTTCAGATCTCAAGTTAAATATCATTTGGACAAAGATGCCCTCCCTGACCCTCTGACTAGGTTAAGTACCGTATTATACGCTCGCACTACCCCCCACTTCTCCTTTGTGAATTCACTGTGACTTATGTATCTGTGTGACTGTGTTTAGCTAATTTTGATCTAACTCTCTAGTGCCTTGCCTATAGTAGTGTTAGTTACTCAGTCGTTTCCAACTCTTTGCGACTCCATGGACTGTACCCTGCCAGGCTCCTCTGTCCATGGAATCCTCCAGGCAAGAATACTGCAGTGGATAGCTATTCCCTTTTCCAGGGGATCTTTCCGATCAGGTAGGTCGAACCCGGGTCTCCTGTATTGCACGTGGATTCTTTACCGCCTGAGCCACCAGGAGAGCTCGCCTTGCCTATAACAGGTAGTTAAACGTATATTCAAATAATGAATAAAGATCTAATTCAGTGAAATAAGTTATGTATCAATATTATCCTTGGCTTTTAAGGAGAAAATACAAGACAGACAGTTTGAGGTTGATGAGTCAATACTGGACCATTTTTCTCTATCACTTCTAAAATAATTTCTTTCTCTGGATTGGAGTCACAGCTCCCAGTTTATTTTTGCATCGAGTGATGCCTTGAGAAACACAAACATCCTTAATGTTATATAGTACATGCTCTACAATGAAACATAGTTTTTACCAGCTTAATTAATGGATCATATAGCAGCCATTTGAGTCTTTGAATCATTCCTTGTTTATGTACTTGAAGACTCCAAGTATTGCCAATAGCTCTGTGTTATTTTTAATAGGCTAAATGGTTGACATTAGAATGAACCACATGCACTTGGGCATGATCAACATCATGTCAAAAGTGTTGCTAATGTCATAGCTATCTCACATGTTAGCCTGACCTTGCACTTAAAAACAATAGCAAAGCAATTATGGTCATTGTTACAATACTTTAGATCACTATGATCAGACTTATTCATGGAGCATTTCTTGATGAGGATTCTGTACTCATTCAACTGCACTGCAAGAACTTAAAATCTATCATGTAAGCTCACTTTCAACATTAGCTAGAATTGGAAAGAATGTGTTCTAATAAACATATTGCATCATATTGCATTCTTCTTTAGAGTTTCACTGATAACAACATTCTCAGTCTCCATTTGGTCTTCACACACCAGTGTCCTGTCACTGCATTAGGGACCTTGTTTTCAATTATTCAGCACTTGCACAGATCTTTTCCTTTTCTCTTCTCACTCCCTATTTGAGTAACCAAGAGGATAACACACATCAGGCAGTTTAAAATCCTCTCTGATGTTATCCAGAGACAATTAGTCAGATAGCTTCCTAAGGAAAAGTCCTCCCCAACAGAAAAGCATGCTTAAGTATTTTGTAAGAGTCTTTGTAGAGCTGGAAATAAATGGGAAAGTATAAGCCATTGAATTCACTCCCCTGACATTTCTTTGCTGTCATACAAGCAGAATTTAATTCAAAACTGAACACCACTTTGGAATTTTACTTTCCTCAAAAAAAGTGCAGCCTTGGGGAGAAAGTAATTACTAAATATGAGTGACGAAAGGGAACAATGGGCCCAAGCCTAAACAGATCATTATAGTTGTTACCAGAGAGTCTCAGAATTAGGATAAGGAAGAAAATGGTAGGTACATGTTTGACATTTCAATAGTACACCCTTATTAGCTGCTTTCTAAACTCTGAAATGTTTGACATGTAATTTAACTTCCAAGAAGACAGGCCGTCTTATCCCTTACGGAACAACTCTCTTTAAAATAGAAAAAGAATAAGAGAAGGAAAAGAAGTAAAAGAAGAAAAAAGTTTTGTGTGACTACAGTTTTCAAAATGCACAGAAAATGGTGCAAAACACAATGTTTATCATTTGGGATGGTATTGGTTCGCTTTTAATATTTTTAATAAAAGTTTGTCATTACTGATTTTATTGACATTTTTAATTTTTCTAGACATCATTTATTGCTTTTGACTGGGGAGAGGTCACAAACATTTAAATACTTGTGAAAGTTTAAGTTTAAAATAGTTTTTGATGAGCTTAATGAGTATTTACCATAACTTTATAAATTCCACAGAGATAAATGCTTATGACTTTACATAGTATCTTCTAGAGAAGAGGAGATATTGTTATCTTATTCTTTGTTGACTGTTAACATATTTTATGTTTAAAAACATCCTGCTGGATCCTTTATAAAAAGTTAGATACTAAATATTTTAGACAAAAATCTTCAACATAAATAGTTATGTAGGCAATAGGAGCAGTAACCTGGCTTCCCTATTAAATGAGAAGAATCCAGTAAGGAGGCTGTTTTTCTGTTCCTTATTTCAATTCATGTTTGAATGGCAAAACCACCACAATATTGTAAAGTTATCAGTCTCCAATTAAAATAAATTAAGAAAAAAGAAAATCAAAAGTGAAGAGAAAGCATGACTATAAGCTCCTCAGGCATAGGCATATGTGTTTTCCTCTCTGAATCCTCAACACTAGCAGATTCTCAGCAAATGAAGCTTTTTGTCTTTCATTGTTGCTTGGTGGTCTTGTTCAGAAAACAGTAAACTCTTTTATTATAAAATTCACATATTTTCCAGAATTTTCTTTCATTTTACTTTCATCTGTTATCCCTTTTGGTCTTCCCGCTTGGCTTTAACAGTAAAGAATCTGCCTGAAATGCAGGAGACCCAGATTCAATCCTTGAATCAGGAAGATCCCCTGGAGAAGGGAATGGCTACCTACTCCAGTACTCTTACCTGGAGAAGCCCATGGATAGAGCAGCCTGGTGAGTTACAGTCCATGGTCCCCAAAGATTCTGACACAACTGAACGACTAACACTTCATTCAATTATTTCTTTAGGCACATTTTGAAATTGTGAGGACAGTTACCAAGTGAAATATCTAAAGTGCTTTCTTATTTTTTGAATTACATGATTTTCAAACGTGTCTCGTAGTTGGAAATTCATTCTAAAATATGTAGACACCCTAAAGTGTATGTTTTGCACAATAAATATTTAATTGGTTGATGGGAAAGAATTATTATCTTTTTTTATATATTCCATTTCTCCAATGAATCAATTAAAAGAAAGTATTTGTTTTGCCCAAATCAAGTTTAGCTGCTTCCTATTATTAAAGAAGTTCATCATAAATCATCATGAAAATGGATGTTTCCAATACAACGGATAGACTGACATGCATTATATTTACCCTTCATGATAAGAGCTACCAAGGTTTTTATTCTTTTAGGTGGTACAGACAAAAAAGTGGAGAGGTGGGAAGGTTTGTTATTGTTGTTGTTTTTGTTTAGTCACTTAGTCAAGTCCGACTCTTTGTGACCCCATGGACGGCAGCACACCAGGCTTCCTTGTCCTTCACTATCTCCCAGAGCTTGCTCAAACTCATGTCCATTGAGCTGGTGATGCCATCCAACCATCTCATCTTCTGTTATCCCCTTCTTCTCCTGCCTTCAATCTTTCCCAGCATCAGGGTCTTTTCAAATGAGTCAGCTGTTTGCATGAGGTGACCAAAGTGTTGGAGCTTCAACTTCAGCATAAGTCCTTATGATGAATATTCAGGACTGATTTCCTTTAGGATTGACTGGTTTGATCTTGCAGTCCAAGGGACTCTCAAGAGTATTCTCCAACACCACAGTTCAAAAGCATCAATTCTTTGGCCCTCAGCCTTCTTTATGGTCCAACTCTCACATCCATACATGACCACTGGAAAAACCATAGCTTTGACTACTGTTACATCCTTCAAACTCCTAGTTTCCTTCAGGCCTTCTCTTCTACTCATGTCTATTGCATTTTCTTTGCATCATCTCTGAGTACAAACAGAATTCATAACCTACTCCATTTCCATAGTCACATTGTTTTTGTGTTAATATGTGCCTTGTTCAGAGTTGGAGCAGAGAGAAACTTTACTTAAATGAATTTATATTTTTATCAGTATTGCTTGAAAATGCTTGTTTTCTCATATGCTAACTAGAACAAGAGTTTGTTTTTAATTTGACAATTTAGCTTGGATATATTTTTATGTTTATTTTTCTTATTACTAATGAGTGTGAACATTATTTTATTTACCAAGCCTTTGTGATTCTTTGGGGAGTGACTTTCTTATATTTTGCCCATGTTGCCATTATGTGATCATTTAAAAATGATTCTTTGGGAAGATTAATATAACTTTCTTGTTCTTATTTATCTTTGAAATGTGCATAATATACTTCACTATTCTTAGTGAATAGAAGCAGACTTTTCATCAGGAACACAATATATTCCTTAATTTTTATCTTTCATTATCTCTTATACAGATAATAGCAAAAATTGAGACCTTGAGAAATACATTTATGTGTATAAAGTTGACTTTCTCTTGAGAGTTACCAGCCAAAATGAACATAGATACTGGGCTATTTTAACACTGAGTAAGGAATATTAATATTATTTAAATATTAAATTAATATTATGTAAATATTATTTAAATATTCACATTCTTTTTAAAATAACATTAACTTCACAAGTTGGAAATAATTATGTAGAAGAACAGTAAATAACTACAAACTAATTTTAAGTTAAAGCATTATTTGTCCCTCTCCAGTCATTTTAAGTTTTCTTAAAGGAAAAAGCCTTTTAACAATGGAGGAAGTTATTGTTGTTCATAAAGAAAATTATTTTTAAATAAAGTTCTTAAAATGTTTCAACAAAAAAATGATGGACAAAGCAATTGCATAAAAATTATCTAATGATTACATTTAATGGAACCAATACAAACAGAAAAACATGTTCTAAGGCCTATATTATCTTACAGATTAATAAATTTTTGTGGTACTTTAATTTTAGTGTTTTTTTTGGCTAAAGATCAATCAAGGTTAATGTTTCGAAAAGTAATGTTATTTAAACATCGGAAATATCTTAAAACAATATAATTTTGGTCTTGCATATGTATATGTACTTGGGGAGAGGAGCTTCAGGCACAATTTTCTCAATGAGCTGTAACTATGCTTAAGAGCCTGTGTGCTACGCTAATTCAAATTTCCTGATAAAAATTGGTTTAATATTTTTCCAAGTTTTAAAGTTTGTCCAGTAAAAGTGCCAGTACAAACAATGAGATATATTTATTTATTCATTCTTCTCTTTGAGAAGTCTCCTAAACAAGTGGTTTTTTTTTTTGATTTGTGTAGTATATATAATAGTATTTGCAAAAAGAAGTCCTAATATGCTGCTGCTGCTAAGTCACCTCAGGCATGTCCGACTCTGTGCGACCCCATAGATGGCAGCCCACCAGGCTCCTCTGTCCCTGGGATTCTCCAGGCAAGAACACTGGAGTGGGTTGCCATTTCCTTCCCCAATGCATGAAAGTGAAGAGTGAAAGTGAAGTCGCTCAGTCGTGTCCGACTCTTAGCGACCCCATGGACTGCAGGCCACCGGGCTCCTCCATCCATGGGATTTTCCAGGCAAGAGTACTGGAGCGGGGTGCCGCTAGGATACTTTTATTGTGGGAAAAATTATATTTAATTGGATTTCTTATCATTATTATGATTTAATAGCAATTTCACTAGCAATATTTGTGAAAAGCTTTCCTCTTTTACTCATTTTGTTCTACATGCTTTACAGATGCATTTCTTATGTTTTAAAAGTATGTATTAAATATCAATCCTTATTATATTTTATGAATATATTTTTAAAAGCTCTACTGTCTTATTTTAATTACAAATATCTTCATTTGAGAACTGATAGTGTCTATGAGCAGTTGAATATTTTTGGAGAGAGAGAAGATAAGCAGCTTAAAAATAAACAATGCCAGTGCAGGGATTGAACCCGAGTCTCCTGCATTGCAGGCAGATGCTTTACCATCTGAGCCACCAGGAAAGCCCAATAAACAACTCAATAATAAATAATTGATTCTCTCATATATAAATGTAGACAAAAATCATAGGTAATTAATTCTTCTCTTTTAAACTTTATTATTATTATTTTTTTTTAATTTCAAGATTTTCTTTTTGGAATTCAGGATAATCCTTCATTCCAATCCCCCACAAGATCCATCTTCTTCAGATCTGGAAATCTTTTGATAACATAGAGTTGAAATGCTCAAACACTCAAGATATTTGGGCATGAAATGACATGCTGCAAAAGTAATTTCTCTGAGATCTTTTAACACTGTAATTCATATAATTTAAAAATTTTAGTTTGTAATGTCACTATTTGCTTCAGTATAATAAGAATGTTATAAACTTGAGACCATAAGACCCTTAGAAGAAGGCAGACCCTTAGAAGCTCCTTGATATCAGCCTTGGTAATGATTTTTTGGATCTGACAACAAAAACAAAGGCAACAAAAGCAAAAAACAAATAAGTGCACCTATTTGAAGCTAAAGAACTCTGTACAGCAAATAAAACTATTAACAAAATGAAAAGGAAATCTACTGAATGGGAGAAAATAATGCAAATCATTTATATGACAGGGAGTTAATATCCCAAATATATGAAAAATTCATAAAGCTCAACAGCAAAAATCAAAAAATCAGATTAACATATGGATAGAAGGTCTAAATTTTTCCAAAGAAGAAATATAGATGGCCAACAGGTACATGACAAGATGCTCAACATCTCTAATGAGAAACACAAATCAAACCTTCAAAGAGACATCACTTCATACCTGTTAGAATGGTTATTATTAAGAGATAAGGCATAACAAATGGTGAAAATGTGGAAAAAATGAACCCTCATGCACTGTTAGTGTGAATGAAAACTTTTGTAGCCACTGCAGAAAACAGTATGGAGGTTCCCTGCAAATTAAAAGCAGGGCTGTAATATAATTCATTGATTTCACTTCTGGGTATTTTATCTGAAATAAATAAAGACACTGGTTCAAAAGGATGTATTGTTAATAGTGCTGCTATGCTCACTGCAGCATTATTTACAATAGCCATGATATGGAAACAACTTACGTGTACACTGATGAATGAATGTTTAAAGAAGATGTGGTGTGTGTGTGTGTGTGTGTGTGCACATACACATGTGTATATGTACACTCATGTAATGGAGTGTTATTCAGACATAAAAGGATAGAAATCTTGCCATTTGTGACAACAGAAATGGAGAGAGGACATCATGCCAAGTGAAATAAGCTGAGAAGGACAAAAACCATGTTCTCTCCTTTATACGTTATATCTCAGAAAAAAAAAGAAACACAACAACAAAAATAACAACAGCAACTCAAGCTCATAGATACAGAGAACGGATTGGTGGTTGCCAGAAGCCTAGTATGATGGGGAGTGGGGAAAGTGAGCAAAGAGGTTGAAAGGCACAAGCTTCCAGTGACTACACCTAAAATACTGCATTGCATATTTGAAAGTTGCTGAGAGAGTAGATCTTAAATGTTCTCATCACAAGAAAACAAAAATTTTCTTTGTATGGTGTTGAAGGTTAACTGGACTTATTGTGATGATTTTTTCACAATATCCACAAGCATCAAATTATTATGTGTATACCTGTAACCAATATAATGTTATATGTCAATTTTACCTCAATTAAAAAATGTAGAGGTTAAAATCTACAACAAAAATGTTGCAAAATATTTAACATAAGATAAATTGGACGGCTTAGAAAAAAAACCCTTTGAATAATATCTTGATCCCCCAACCAAAAAGCAGTGAAGCCCAAGACACTGTACAAAAAGCCAGGCAAACAATCTGGAGAACAGGTATAGTGACAAAGTTTTGATACTGCAGCACAATCTTCCTCTCCATCTTTTCTTGATGTGACAAACATTGGTATTTGATATGAAAAGTCTGGGTCTTGGAGCTGAAAGTGTGTACAGGGTAACAATTCACCAAAACTTGCGATGAGGGCAGGTCACAAGGAATCTAGATGAGATGTAAACTAAGCACTATTTATAATAGGATGCTCAAATCCAAATTCAATTTTCCAGACATGTTCTGACAAGCAAAGAAAATGGCTGAAAGATTACTTTCCTAGAGCTCTTTGATTTTATCTCAACATTCCAGAATCTCATCAGTTTTAAAATCTTACACAAAGCAGTATTACTTCATTGGTAAGAAAATGGAGCAAGAACAAACACAAAAGAAAAATTCCTCTGTGACTATTCTTTTTACCTAAAATAAACAATACCACTCTTTTCCCCAAGCTCTTACACTTGGAGAAGCTGCACACTTACCAATGACTTGGTACCTCTCAGAAACATCTGATCACAAATGCTGGGCTCCTCTCTTGAAACCACTGGACTATGTTAACCTGAGGGTGGTCTTTCCGCCAAACTTTGAATATTATAGAATTCAGGTTAATGAAAAACATTTTGAAAAAAAAAATGATGTCTACTTATTAGTCATGCAACACTATGGGTTTGTCCACCTCATCACGAAGTCCTTATTTAGTAATGAAGCGCTGATTAACACTGATTAACTGATAGATCACTGATTAAAATGGTTCATTAGGGAAGTAACTTGCATCTTATTAATAAACAACCAAATTATCTTCATCTCACAAACTGTCATTAAATAGTTTAGTCTTGGAAGGAATTGCTCTGTCTTCTTCAAATAGTAATGCTTTATTTCTTAGTATCTCCTTTAACCTCAGAATGCTAGTCTCTTAATTCTTATGAAATAGAATTCTAAAAAAGCTAAATTAGGTTATCTTTATCCTGAGGCAAAGTTTTCACCATTCTGGGGTAAAATTCCATTAAACAGTGTACTTGAAAACTCCATGTTAAATGTTCAGGTAATATGCAATAGTCTTTTCTTGTAGTAATTTTAGTGGCTCAGTCATGTCTGACTCTTTGTGACCCCACAGACAGTAGACTGCCAGGCTCTTCTGTCCCTGGGATTCTCCAAGCAAGAATACTGAAGTGGGTTGCCATTTCCTTCTCCAGAGAATCTTCCCAACCCAGGGACCAAACCCTGGTCTCCTGCTTTGCAAGCCAGGTCTCCTGCATTGGAGGCAGATTCTTTACATCTGAGCTACAGGGAAGTCCCTACAGGCAATAGTCTTTAGCCTCTTTAAATTGTGGTTATGATTGTTATTCTTTCTCCTTCTACCTCTGAAATATGAATATTTCCTCTGGTTCATTTAAGCTCCTTATTGTTTTCTCTTGGAGATCTCAGTTGATACATGCTTTATCTCCACCTAACAACACCCAAATCTTTTCCTCTAGTGCAGCTTCCTTCCCAAATGTCTTCTGTTATCTCTATATCTTCATTATTTGTTATATTTATTAAATATCCTTCTTTCACCCCAAATTCAATATTGGATAGTAACTGTGGTCTGATAAAAGTTCATTATAGAAAGTATATAATTTAAAATATTGGACTGGGGTCTTGAATGTGCCCTGACTGTTTGTGTGACCTTCCTTAGGGTCACTGAATACCTCCCTTATCTCTTGTTGTTGTTCTGTCGCTGAGTCGTGTCCTACTCTTTATGACCCCATGGACTGCTGGACACCAGGCTTCCCTGTTCTTCACTATCCCCTGGAGTTTGCTCAAACTCAGATCCATTGAGTTGATGATGCCATCCAAGCATTTAATCCTTTGTTGCCCCCTTCTCCTCCTGCCCTCAATCTTTCCCAGTCTTTCTCTTGACTTCAAAGGAATGATATTTTGATAGAATTTTGTATATTCCTTTACTCTCCAATGTAATGTCACATGATGATTAAAGCCAGCCATCTACCCCCCCGTCCTTTTTGTTTTGATAAATCTTTAATTTAGACTGTAAAGAATCTGCCTGCAATGCAGGAGACCCAGGTTCAATCCCTGCATCAGGAAGATCCTCTGCAAAAGGAAATAGCAACCGCTACAGTATTCTTGCCTGTAGAATTCCATGGACAGAGCAGCCTGGTGGGCTACAGTCCATGGGGTCACAGAGTTGGACATGCTTAGCAATTGAACAACAATATCCTCATTCTTCCATTCACCCAGGATTTTGGAGGCATTTTAAAAATGTCCTGATATTTCAAACTCTAAATCCTCAAAGTACATTGGCAATTTGCATTTTATTTTGATTCTTGCACAATAATATTCCTCAAATACATATCTCTCTATTTTCATTGTATTCTCCGTGATCTAGATATTACTTCCCCATTGATGTAATATCAAGAACCAGCCCAACTACTACTGATGTCTATTTTCTATCCTCCCATTCCTTTCCTCTTCTTTATTTAATTGAATTTTCTCGTATTTTCTTCACTTTCTTCCCTTCATCCTTACTCTGTTCCTAAAAGGATATAAGGTGATGTAAAAAGAATTTTTTTTTCTCTCCAAATTTTAAGAAACCAGCAAGAATAACAATCAAAAGTAGAGTCCAAAAAACGTGGTCACAAATGAGGTTCAAGATAATAAACAGATACTGCTTTACTATTAAATATGTGGTCATTTAATAAGCACATGGCAAACAAACAATGCATTCCATTCATTCATTACGCACTGGAACAAGTGTTTTACTCTCTGTAAACAAATAATTCTTTAAAGAGGTTAGTGTGTCTACAGTTACAAGGTGATAATTGGGAAAACCAGAATTCCACTTGGGTAATATGACTGAGATCAGTGCTCTTTCTCCGAAACACAGCTGCCTCCCTGTACCAGCACTTCCATATTAATGTCTTCCCAACACACTCTTCACTATTTGGTTCATTCCCTGATCACTCACAGTACAACGAGCATCCACGGCCCCTTTGGCTCTAATGTCTACAGCCAGCCTCATTACTCATTCCTTTCTAACACAAATGTCTCCCATCACCGTCACCTATTTACTGTCCTCTGTATGTACTAGTCTAAGACCCACATGCAAGTCACTTTCCACTGCCCCCCTTAGACATTCTGAATCATTCGTATTAGAATTATTCTCTTCATTCTTTAAAATTCTGATTAATTTTTGTGTTCGTTTAAAGCTTAGTAATTTTTTTCTGCCATGAAATCAGGAACACTTGCCACCATCAAACAAATGTGTATTTTACATGTTTACCTTTTTCATTGTTTTTCTTCTCCTCATAAGGCTCGTAAAGAGAGGATGTTTACATTTGATTCACTAGGGTGTCCCTACCACTTAGAATAGTGCCTGGTACAGAGGAGGAGCTCAAAAAGTATTTGCTGAATAAATTCATAATACTTACTCTCAGTATCACTTACTTAGTATTGACTATATAAAGATATAATTAATCTCATGCTAATTTACAGTATTTAAATTATAAACATGCATATTATGATCTCATCTGGAGTGAAGACCAAGAACCAGAGCTCATTGCCATGCATTCTCAGATTGAGGCCAGTGTTGACCAAGTAATGCAACAAAAATCCTTGGACTGAATAGAAAGAAAAAAATTGGATATTGTTTTTTGCATTATAACTGTATGTAGTGTTATATATCCAGCATGGCATATCTTTCACAGTTTTATTCAGATAAATTATATTTCTAATGATTTAGATTATAATTTTGAATGTAATTCTTTGCATTTTATTCATTTTCTATGGACAGTAGCTTTTAACATTTGACTTTGGTGGCTTAACCAACTGGTTCTTATTTTGGTCGGGTAATTAAACAGTCTGCAAAATAATAATTAAATTATTTCGGCATTAGTTGTGGTAAAATTTTGCAAGAGAATAATTTTGTGGAAGTGTGATTTTAGTGATCAGAAACTCATCATAACTTATCTGCTCAGATATTTAGATATTTTTCATATATGCACTTGTTTTAAAACAAGCAACACCTCTTTGGATTACATATAATTAGTGCTCTTTCATTATGTCACTTTGAAACAAGTCAGATTTTAAAAAAATAATGCATACATCTTTACAAGACTGAAAATACACTACCTGTTTGTTATTAATATTCTTCATTGTGATGTTATTTAAAGAGGATAAATACACATAGAACTCACTCTAACTTCTCTATAAAAATTATTACCTGGAGCTAAATAAATGGATAGAACCAAAAGATGATGAAGGAATTTTCAATTTCTAATTAGTTAATAGATTTCAAAGTAGGTGGCAAATAAAATCCATTAGTAGGCATTCTTATCAGTGAACATATCTGTAGGGTGTCTTCCACATCATAGTCTGTCAATAAATGAAGAGAGCTGAAAACTTTCATTAAATGGAAAATAAACACTTTAAAAAGGATGCTTATATAGGTTATTTTCAAGGATGAACACAGTAGGAAATAAAAATACCAAAGCTGAGACTCATTTGCTGCAAGAACCTCAACTACATCTTCTATCACAAGCAAAAATCTGCAAGTTCAGTTTGATATAAAGGATTTCATTCTTGGCATCCCAGGGGGAAAAAATAGTTTACTAAATAATCTCTTGCAAAGAACTCAGATATATTATTCTATAATAAATATGAATGACAATATAAATGCAACATATATACAATGAACACCATATAAAAGACTAATATTTTAAAATTCAATAATTAAATTAATGCAATTCCTTTGTACCAGAAGTTTCAAAGCCTTCTCCCTAGCTTCATTATATTGATTCAGATTTCTCACAGATTCATCATAAAAGTTCATCCACAAATCATGTCAGTAATTCAATTATAAGTGCGATTGTACAGCTCACAATTTGAATCCAAAGTGTGATACTGAGACAAGAGAGCTAATAATATGCTTTCTCAACATGTGCACAAATCACGACTTTGTTACTTGAAATAGGTAGTTCAGTTCAGTCACTTGGTTGTGTCCGATTCTTTGCAACCCCATGGTCTGCAGCACGCCAGGCTTCCCTGTCCATCACCATCTCCCAGAGCTTGCTCAAACTCACGTCCGTCAAGTCAGTGATGCCATCCAGCCACATAGATGTATATTATGTAAATTTTATGTTAATATATAGCTATACAAAATATATAATAAACATAGGAGGTATGGCAAATATAATATATAAAATTTACGTACATAAATTTTACATATATGTGTATACACACATGCTGCTGCTGCTCAGTCGCTCAGTTACATCTGACTCTTTGTGACCCTTTGGACTACAGTCCACCAGGCTCCTCTGTCCATGATTTTTCAGCAATAAATGCTGGAGTGCGTGGCCATTTACTCCTCCAGGGGATCTTCCCAACTCAGGAATCAAACTTCACGTCTCCTGTGCCTCTGGCATTGCAGGCAGATTGTTTACCCAGAGAGCTATCAGGGATATATATATGTATATGTATGTATGTATGTATGTATATATATATATACACACACACACATACACATACACACACATAAAAAAAAATCTATTATTTAGTACCAGAAGTTTATCTTTCAGGTACCAAATAGGATATCTTAACCATAACTTTATGGTAGTCTGAAACTCTTCTTTTATGATGTGCATTAACATTTTTTTAAAATTTTATATTGGAGTATATTTAATTTACAATGTTGTATTAGTTTCAGCATAATACCCTAAATCACAGCAAAGTTATTCAGTTATATATATTCATACTATCTATTCTTTTTCAGATTCTTTTCCCGTATGGGATATTAGAGTATTGAGTATAGCTCCCTATGCTATAAAGCCCTTCTAATGACTAAATGCTGTCAGGAAATCTAGCATATGATTTTGTTCATTTACATTTTCCTATTGTGTACTTTTAAAGGGCGAATATGCCAACCATTTTAGCTGGCATCTTGGAGAGGTTGAGGTGCATTCTTTTGGAAGATGTAGCTGTTCTTTAATTTACAGTTTCTAAAATGTTTCATTTTTATCCATGTTTTCTGACAAAGTCCTATCCATTTTAAAGCAAAATCCAAGAAATCTTATTTTCAAAAACTTGAAAGGGAAGAGTTGGCTAAAATATATTTCTCTTATGGATCTCCATGTCACAGAATTTACCTCACTGTTTAGAGAATATTTTTTTACTCATCTAGATATCTTGAATCCTAGTGCAAGAATAGGGACTCATTTCTGTTCCACCTGGTGTTCATGAAGAAGGTAGAGGAGAATTTTAATAGGGGAAAATATATTTGTGTGTGTGTGTATGTACCTACACACACATGCACACATACACAAGTACCCACATACGTGGGCACGCAGAAAGCAAGCAGACCAATACCCTGATGATTGGAATTAAAATTCCAGAAGAAATAATAACATAGAAGAATTTAATAGAGAATTGAGATAAGGGAAATTATAGACAGTAAATAATCAAAAGGAGACGAGAAGAAAGATTTCAAAAGAAACTTCAAAGACTAATTAAAATCACCCAGATACCAAGAAACCAGACCTTCAAGCAGAACCGTGTAATGCATTAAGGACACAGACAGTTAGAGGAAGAAGACTAGATGTAATCTTAGTACAAAAGAAACAAGCCTCAATATACAGAAGGAAATTGATTCCACATCAAGGAAGGGACTAGGGTTCTTTCTTTGGCTGGTAAGTGGAAAAGATACACAGAGAGGGACTTCAATTTAGAACAACAGTGGCTATGTTTGGAGATGTGCAAGACCCAAGTCTGAAGATGTTTGACCAAGAAATGAATTGAGAAAATATTAGATTTTTGGAAGCAAAACATCTCTAAAAACGTACGAAAGAGAAAAACCATTTAACCTGCTTACACATTCCAGCATACCAAAAGATGTGTCTGTTAGCGCAGATTTTCCACTATGTCTTAGGAAACAAAGACAGGATTGCAGAGAACAGAAAATGACCCCACAGGCCAAATATTTAGATTCAGTCCGGAAGACCTGAAGGATGCTTATTTAGATATAACTGTCAACAGCTTGGAACACACTTACACACACACACACACACACAGACATGAAAGTAGGCCAGTAGAATTAAGAAATTTCATGAGTAAGAAATAATAGAGGTTTATATCATTTTGATCATGTTATAATAATAACTAAAATTACTATCTCAAAAGCTATGAAACATGTGTGTATATATAGATAGATAGATAGATATAGATATATATAAAAAGAGAGAAAAAAAAATAGATGCTTAGCTCTCCTTTCAAGATGTCCTGGTGGCAGGATATACTTAAAATAATATAAAGAAGGCACTCAAGGGAAGAAGTAAAACCAGAGGCTTTACAAAGAAAGGTAGATATTCCCAGCTGTAGAAGTGTTCAGTGAAACATGTAGTTGGAAAAAATAATCAAAGGGGAAGTGGAGCAGAAACAACAAAAATGCAAGTGCCAAGGAAAGACGTTTATATTGACGGAGATACGAAAAGAAGAAAGAAGACAGTTAAACTAAAGCTCTAAATTCTGAAGTTTATTTTCTCATTCACCTATCATTTATTATGAGCCTACTGTGTGTTGCATACTATAATATGAAGTTTTGAACATGAATAGACTATAGTTCCAGTTCTCAAAATGTTCACAATATTTTGGGATTATCTTCCCAAAGACTATAATCAGAATGCAGTATTTATCATCATTGATCCTCATTGGAGGGAATCAGGTCTTATAATCTTTTAATGTTCTTCCCCTGTAGTACTCTGCTAGTGAGCACATATAAAGAATTCCTATAGGCTTTATAGTCTGCTTATTAAAAACAGCATATGCTCTAACCATAGACTAATGAGGATTATTTCTGGCAGAGTTAAATGAATTTTTATTAAAGTGTGAGCTCATAGTAAGTATTTAGAAAATGCTAGCTATTTTTATGTTTCTTTAATTCTCAGAACAACCATAGCAGGTAGGCAGTATTATTATCCCCATCCTAAAGAAAGGATAGATAACATGAAGGCAGATTAAGAAATCTTATCATCATTACAAAGCAAAGCCAATAATTGGCAGAACCAGTACTCAAATCCAAGGGCTATGCTATGCTATGCTAAATCACTTCAGTCGTGTCCAACTCTGTGTGACCCCATAGATGGCAGCCCACCAGGCTTCCCCGTCCCTGGGATTCTCCAGGCAAGAACACTGGAGTGGGTTGCCATTTCCTTATCCAATGTATGAAAGTGAAAAGTGAAAGTGAAGTCGCTCAGTCATGTCCGACTCCTAGGGACTCCATGGACTGCAGGCTACCAGGCTCCTCCGTCCATGGGATTTTCCAGGCAAGAAGTACTGGAGTGGGGTGCCATTGCCTTCTCCGAATCCAAGGGCTGTCTGACCTCAAAACCTGAACTTTAACATCATACTGTAGTTGTTTTTCAAAGTAGTTTATACAAAAATTTGACCTCAAGGCACAAAGTCCTCAACAGATATTAGCTGCTACTACTGTTAATTTAAAATCCTGTTAAGTTATTGATGACATGATTTCTCAGACAGTGCGGGAGATCGGGGTTCGATCCCTGTGTCAGTAAGATCCCCTGGAGAAAGAAATGTCAACCCACTCCAGTATTCTTGCCTGGCGAATCCCATGGACGGAGTAGCCTAGCAGGCTACAGTCCATGGGGTCGCAAAGAGTCGGACCCGACTGAGCCACTTCACTTCATTGTTAGACACAGCCTGCTGTCAAGACTGGCCTTCTTTTGGTACCATATACATACCACGTTCGGTTCTACCTGAAGCCTTTGTGCTTACAGTTCCCACCAACAAGAATGCTTCTTGTAAATACTGATCTTCACATGGGTGAACCTCTCCTGAGATTTAGGTCTAAACTCAAATTGTCCCTTCTGAAATGCTTCTCCTGAGCACCCACCCTAGTACCACACAAGCCCACCTCCCGTGCAGTCCCTTGACATTAGCCATACAGCTCTGAGCACTCATCACTCTCTCATTTGTTCATTTTTAATGTCTTCCTAAGAATAAGTCACCACCACTCTTGTTTACCTCTGCATCCATACAAGATAGGACCTCAGCAAATATTTCCTGAATGAATAAAGTGACTAGGACATTTCCTTGTTTCTAGAATGTGCCCCCCAGGTGTTATTTTATCACTCTGCTTGACCACCCATATAAAATTAATGTAAAATCCACAGTTCAAGTAAATACATAATTTTTCTAGAGCTTCCTATCTAGCTCCCTTAATTTGTCCTTTTCAATATTAAGGATGATCCTCTTATATGACTTAGCTGAAATGACTGTATCTGCTCTATTTAACATAGTCCTTCTAGTCATTAACTTCTGGAAGTTCTTAAAAGCACTTATAAATTTGTTTTAGGTGGCCAGGTTAAATAAAAACCTATAAAGATGTATAAATATGGTACTGGACAAATATGTGTTTAATATTTCGGAACACACACACAACATTTAATAATTAAGCAAACCTAGAAATCAAAGCAAAACTACAATAATTTATGAAACGTATAAAAGGATAAGGCTTTTTGTTTGTTTTGAGTGTGATTTCTCCTCCCTCCTCTCTTCTCTGCCTCCAACCACCCTTCCTTTTCTCCTTCTTCTTTGTCTTGGTTAGGTAGAAAGAAAAAAAAGAGATATTTTTCTATCTGGTGGAATCTCCTTGTTCCAGAAAATGTGCTCAACTTAATCAGATGAAAGCTAATAGCCTCCTATTAGCTTTTCTATTAATAGCTCCTATTAGCTCCTAATAGCTCCTATTCCCCATTGAGAATTCTTCCAAAATAAACAGAACTCAACTGTAACTATGGCATCACCTTTATCAAGTAGGTGAAAATTTATACAAATATTACTAATATTTATTATTTAGTTGTATCTTTAAAGATATTTTTCCATCCCTGATGGCTCAGTTGGTAAAGAATCTGCCTGCAATAAAGAAGACCCAAGTTTGATCCCTGGGTTGGGAAGATCCTCTGGAGGAGGAAATGGCAATCCACTCCAGTATTCTTGCCTGGAGAATTCCATGGATGGGCTACAGTCTGCGGGGCTGCAAACAGTCGGACACCATTGAGTGACAAACGCTTTCACTTTCAAGATATTATAAAATTATCTCTAGTAGAATACTCTATGCCCTTATTTGTGAAATGAGATTTTAAAAAGACCTCTACATTTGAGTATTTTTCCATGGTCTTGAAATTTATTCTCTGTAAACACCACAGAAAACTGTTGCCCAGATACATTTCCATAAATCGTAGACATCTGTGTTCTGCTTCTCAACTAGCCTCAGATATAATATGTCCTTGTCCTTCACGCATGTGGCACATGCCTAAATATTTACTAAGCTAAGATAAATAGTGTCCAAATCACTATTACAGGCATTTGCTTTACCATCAGCACTCGTCATCCCCAAGAAAAAAATATTATTAAAGTCAAAAGAAACAATTCCGAGGGTAGTACCTGCTGTGGTTTTAACCATACCATTATGAGCTCCAATATTCTGGTAGGTCAGGTATTTTAAGAATGGTAGATTTTAACACAGAGATTTGCAAAACAAACTAGTAGATACTCAGAATAATTTTTCCTATTATATATTTGTGTTAGACTATTGGAAAAATGCTTACAAATAATCCTGAGAGCTAGTGGCTTTTTATTTTTTTATTTTACAAATAAGGAAATTGTGTCTTGGAAAAATGATTAGCTTTACCAGAGCTGATTAGTTAGCAGAATAGAAATCCTAGTGAAAATAAATTCACTAGAAGGTCTGGTAAGTTAGCTTAAGGACATTAGTTTTATTTTAAGTAGATTGGCATTGGACTGCCATGAGTGATTTAGTATGGATATATTTTATATTGCTACTCATATTTAATAAAGCTGTAATAAATTTTAATGAAACTCATTTGCTGTAGGGTCAAAAAATGGCTTAAAACACAATCAGAACATGATATATAGAAATGAATAATATAGATCTTTCAGGTATAGAAAATCATTTTAATGATAATAACCCATCTATAGTTTTATCCTAAATTTCAACGTACTGAATATATAATCTTATGATACAGTATATTTATAGGAATTTACCTTATATTTAGAAATCCTAGGAAAGTTCAATAGCCTTTATTAGTGTCATTTACAAAACTAACTGAAGAGCAATTATTACCAAAATGCAAGTATTTTAAATTTAACATAAACTTTAAGTAGAAAAATATGACTTTAAAGTCTACTCTGACAACTTTGTTTAGAATAAAATCTATTACTGTTAAATTATAAGGTGAAAGTTACTAGAATTTATATAAATAAAATAAAAGATGTTCCTACCAAATTCTACAGTAGTTTAATGTTTTTCTATTTGCCTCAGTTGTAAGGGAAGACAGATTGGCAAAGGATAAAAGTTTACTGCTAAAGCTCTGTTTAAAAATTTTATGTACAATTTTAATTAATAAATATCTGCTGCTGCTGCTGCTGCTTTAGTCGTCTCTGACTCTATTCGACCCCATGGACAGCAGCCCACCAGGCTCCCCTGTCCCTGGGATTCTCCAGGCAGGAACACTGGAGTGGGTTGTCATTTCCTTCTGCAATGAATGAAAGTGAAAAGTGAAAGTGAAGTCTCTCAGTCGTGTCCGACTCCCAGCGACCCATGGACTGCAGCCCACCAGGTCCTCCATCTGTGGGATTTTCCGGGCAAGAGTACTAGAGTGGGGTGCCATTGACAGTAGCATAGTTTACAATAGTGAAAAACAAGAAGAAATACAGACATCCACCAACATAAAAAAATTAGATAAGTAAAATATAGTATATTCACACATTGGAAAAAAGACAATCTT
This sequence comes from Bos indicus x Bos taurus, assembly GCF_003369695.1. Classification (NCBI taxonomy): domain Eukaryota; kingdom Metazoa; phylum Chordata; class Mammalia; order Artiodactyla; family Bovidae; genus Bos; species Bos indicus x Bos taurus. The sequence continues at coordinate 23,899,044 of NC_040076.1, read as the reverse complement.
TTCAACGTTGGTTCTTGGAAAACTGAACATCCACTTGTAAAACAATAAGATCGAAAAGTTCCTCACATCATATACAAATACAAATGCAAAATGGGATAAATACCTAAATGTAAGAACTGAAAATCTAAAACTTGTGGAAGATAACATAGGCAGAACACCCTTTGACCTAAATTGTAGTAATATTTTCCTGGATCAGTCTCCTAAGGCAAAAGAAATAAAAGCAAAAACAAACAAATGGAACCTAATTAAACTTAAAAGCTTTTGTACAGCAAAGGAAACCATAGATGAAATGAAAATACAACTTGTGGAATGGGAGAAAATATTTGCAAATTTGGACTTTGCGGGTAGGATAGTGATAAAGAATTTGCCTGTTAATTCAGGAGACACAGAAGATGCATTTTCATTCCCTGGGTTGGTAAGATCCCCTGGAGTAGGAAATGGCAACTCATTCCAGTATTCTTGCCCGGAAAATTCCATGACTGAGGAGCCTTGAGGGCTACCACCCATGGGGTCACAAAGAGTCAGATATGACTGAGCACACATGCATGTATCCAAAATATATAAACAGCTCAGTATAGAAAAATTCCAATCAAAAAGTGGGAAGATTTCAATAGGTATTTTTTCCAAAGAAGACATGCAGATGCCTAACAGGCACATGAGATGATGCTCAGCAACACTATTAGAGAAATGCAAATTATCCACAATGAGGTTTCATTCCACACCCGTCATAACTGATATCATCAAAAATCTACAAATAACAAATGTTGAGCAGGATATGGGGGAAAAAGGAACCCTGGTATGCTGTTGATGGGAATGTAAATTGGTGTAGCTGCTTTGTAAAACAGTATGGAGATTCCTTAAAAAACTAAAAACAGAATTATTATATGACCCAGAACTACTGCTCCTGTGCATATGTATAAGGAAGAAACAAAAATATTAATTTGAAAAGATACATGCACTTTAATACCAGCATGATATATAATAGCAAAGACATGGGAGCAACCCAAGTGCCCATCAACAGAGGAATAGATAAAGTAGATGAGATATACATGTATACACACATATACCCAGTGGAGTACTACTCAGCCATAAAATAGAATGAAATAATGCCATTTGTAACAACATGGGTTGATCTAGAAGATATTATGCTTAGTGAAATAAATCAGAGAAAGACGAAGATTATATATCACTTATATGTGGAATCTAAAAAGTAATACAAATGAACGTATACACAAAATAGAAACAGTTTCACTGATAGAGAAAGCAACTTTGTTACCAAAGGAAAGAGGGGAGGGAGGAGAAACAAGTGTGTGGTATGGAATTAATAGATACAAACTACTATATATAAAATAGATAAGACATACTATAGCATGTATAGTATAGAACAAAGACATACTATATAGCACAGGGAATTACACCGTTGTAATAGCCTGTAATAGAACATAATCTGCAAAAATACCTAATCACTAAAGTGTACACCAACACTGACACAATATTGTAAATCAACTATACTTCAATAAAACTATAATACATTCATACAATGGAAATTCATACAGCAATGAGAATAAATGAACTACAATATGCAACAACAGGAATGAATCTCACAGTTACTATAAATTGAGCAAAAGAAGCTAAATATTGAAAACTATACACAGCGTGATTTTTCAGATGAGAAATACAAAAGAATGTAGAACTAATCTATGGATTAGACGTCATAATAGTGTGACCTTTTAGGGGTTTGCAATGACGGGAAGTGTCAATGTTTAGTGCTTCAGGGATACAGGTAATACTTAATCTCTATGCTAATGATAGAGACATGTTTTATACAAAATTATCAAACTGCACAGATATGACTTGTGCACATTTCTCTGTAATATATTTTAATTAAAAATGTTTTATTTTTAAACTCTCATCTTGTTTAAATATCAAAACAAGATTTCAGGGTCATTCAAGGTATTAGAGCCAAAAAGGAGACCTAACCAAGGGAGAGACAGAACCAGAAGAGAGAAATATCTCTGAAGCAAATAAAGAGAATACATTAAAGAACAAAGACAATAATAGGTGTATAATGATATAAAACTCTGAGAAGAGAGCAGGTAGAATACAAATTAGAAAAGCAAAATATGGGCTGCCCAGGTGGTGCTAGTGGTAAAGAATCTGCCTGCCAATGCAGAAGTCTCCGGAGATGTGGGTTCAGTCCTTAGGTCAGGAAGATGCCCTGCAGTAGGAAATGGCAAGCTGCTCCAGCATTCTTGCCTGGAAAATTCCATGCGCAAAGGAACCGGGCAGGCTACAGTCCATGGTATGGCAAGAGTTGGCCACAACTTAGCGACTAAAACAACAACAACAACATTGGACAGAGTTTGGACATTATGTATTCTTTGGACTGTTTCTGTGGCTCCTTAAAAGATAAAGGTAGATTAGAAAGAGATGAAAAAATGGAGGCAAGATTTGGTGGTAAACATGAAGAAGAGTGATCTTGTGGAAGCTGAGGAATTAGTAGAACAGAGGCATTGTCGAGAATGTACTACCACAATATTACTTACACAGAGTACTCACTATATTTGACAGCTACCATGTTTTCAACTTCCTAGAACACTTTACTTTGGAAGGAGTTCCTTCCACACTCCCTTAGTCATTTAAAAAAAATTTTCTGGAATGTTCTCATCTATTTTTTATCTCTTCCCCTGCAAACCCCATACCTAAATGACAGCATGTAACCCAAGCTAATACCGTTGATATTCTTCCTATTGGAAATGTGGATCTTGGGATTGGGTATTCCTTATTGCCATCATCCTATTGATGGGATAAAATGATAAAGAAACTTTAAAGATAAATAACAAAATATTAATAATGTTTACTGTTGAGTTAGTATTTCTAGAAATTTTATCTCTAGTTACAGTCTATGTGCTACTTACAATTTAAAAATTAAAAGAAATTAGAATAAATATAAATTCATACTTATAGGAATGTAAATTTTTACATATGGGCATATTTTGGACATAATTTGATAACATCAGAAATTTGAGAGATAGGAAAATGGGATAATGTTTTTGTCTTTAGTTTTATATTTATTTAGTGTTATGTTGCCTTTATATGTTTAAATTTTTGATGGGAAAATGAAAATATTCAAAAGAATAGAATTTAAGAAAATTTAAATATGTAAGTAAACAATTTCAAGTACCTGCTATACCCTCTTAACATTGTAAAAGATTTTATGGCACATGGTGACTGCAGTCATGAAATTAAAAAACGCTTACTCCTTGGAAGAAAAGTTATGACCAACCTAGACAGCATATTAAAAAGCAGAGACATTACTTTGCCAACAAAGGTCCATCTAGTCAAGGCTATGGTTTTTCCAGTAGTCATGTATGGATGTGAGAGTTGGACTATAAAGAAAGCTGAGTGCAGAAGAATTGATGCTTTTGAACTGTGATGTTGGAGAAGACTCTTGAGAGTCCCTTGGACTGAAAGGAGATCAAACCAGTCCATCATAAAAGAAATCAGTCCTGAATATTCATTGGAAGGACTGATGTTGAAGCTAAGGCTCCAATACTTTGGCCACCTGATGAGAAGAACTGACTCATTGGAAAAGACCCTGATGCTGGGAAAGATTGAAGGTAGGAGAAGGGGATGACAGAGGATGAGATGGTTGGATGGTATCACCGACTCAATGGACATGAGTTTGGGTGGCCTCTGGGAGTTGGTGATGGATAGGAAGGCCTGGCATCCTGCACTCGATGGGGTCTCAAAGAATCGGACATGACTGAGCGACTCAACTGAACTGATGACACATCAGAGTTCTGAACACTTATGTTACTTTCATTATTAGGTCTTATTTTAGAAACTAGCTCTAATTCAGTTACTCATCTTTTATACTTCTTGTTTGAATATTTTGTTTAAAAACTTATTTTTACCAGGTAGTTTTTTTTTTTTTTTTCCATTAAGGAGAACAATACAATCCCTGGTTTCAAACACTTTAATTATATTTTAAACATAAACAGTTACGTGTACTAGTTCATTGGTGTAATCCACATCTCTCATCATTTAAACTACTCTACAAGGCACATTTCTGGAAAGTTTTTTTAATCACACTATGGAAAGGTGGGTTGTTGCCCTTTACTCCTCAAATAATAATAATGGTAATGAGAGATTATGATGCTAGTAAGAGGACCTTCCATTTGATGAGCCTTTTTTGTACATTTATGTAGTTTATCTAAAGTAATCCTATAACAACGCTTTTAGGTAGGTGACATTGCTATTATTCCCATTTAACTAAAAAGGGAACTAAATAAATATGACTTGTCCAAAGTTACTTAAGTAGTAACTGTTAGAACTAGAAAGAACCTGGTACTATTTTCCATGAGATTGTGTACTTTTTATTTTGTATGTTATAATTTTAATCTATTATTTAAAGCTACCATTAAGAAATAGCTTCAGTTCAGTAATGAATATTTTGGTTTTGATTTTATTATCTACAAATCTATTTCAGTTCACTTGCTCAGTCATGTCCAACTCTTTGTGACCCCATGAACTGCAGCATGCCAGGCCTCCCTGTCCATCACCAACTCCCGGAGTTCATCCAAACCCATGTCCATTGAGTCGGTGATGCCATCCAACCATCTCATCCTCTGTCGTCCCCTTCTCCTCCTGCCCTCAATTTTCCCCAGCATCAGGGACTTTTCCAATGAGTCAGTTCTTCTCATCAGGTGGCCAAAGTATTGGAGCCTCAGCTTCAACATCAGTCCTTCCAATGAACACCCAGGGTGGATCTCCTTTAGAATGGACTGGTTGGATCTCCTTGCAGTCCAAGGGACTCTCAAAAGTCTTCTCTAACACCACAGTTCAAAAGCATCAATTCTTCTGTGCTCAGCTTTCCTTATAGTTCAACTCTTACATCCATACATAACCACTGGAAAAACCATAGCCTTGACTAGATGGAACTTTGTTGGCAAAGTAATGTCTCTGCTTTTTAATATGCTGTCTAGGTTGGTCATAACTTTTCTTCCAAGGAGTAAGCGTCTTTTTTTTTCATGGCTGCAGTCATGGCAGCAGTGATTTTGGAGCCCTCCCTCTCCAAATAAAGTCATATCTATTTACATTGTTATTATTTTTAAATAGTGATATATTTAATTTGGGAATAATATATATAATATTGTATTATACACATTATGTTTTTAGCTTAGTATATAATATATATAATAGTTTTAGCCTGAAAGGCTTAATTGCACTTATGGCCTTATAAACAAAGGATATTTTAAAGAAAGGTAAAAACAGGACATTTGCAAATTTGATTTTTCTTAAATTTGACATATATTTTAAATGAGTATATTTATTTATCTATTCTTATGTAAATATTACCATTGAGTCAATTTATTCCTTATTTTATCTTCTCACTTTAAACAAAATAATACTAAAAAATAATAATATTTTCAGGGTATGGTCATGACCTACAGCTTGATTACAATATCTTTTAGCCAGAATCACCCAACTAAGCTACTCCCATATTCATCACCCTCAAAAAGTATGTACAAATATGTTACTACATTTTAAATATTTATCTCCAATATTTTTCTGGTGTGTATGTCACAGCATAGAAAGTTCATAGTAAACCATACCTCACCATGCAAGTACAGATTTGTTTTAGAACAGTAAATGAAAATCACCTTTCATTTCTGTTAGTTAACTAATCAATCTGTGACTACATCTACATATATTCAAATATATCTCCATGACTTCTACTTAGAAAGTGCTCGTCCATGATGAAATTTTACTTTACATATAGAGATACCAGATTGACTAGAAAAAAGATTGAATAAGGGGCTCTTTCTAAATATACAACACATACAATTCAGTTTATCAAGATCCAGCTCTCTTATGCTATGCTATGCTAAGTCACTTCACTCGTGTCCCACTCTGTGCGACCCCAGAGATGGCAGCCCACCAGGCTCCCCCATCCCTTGGATTCTCCAGGCAAGGACACTGGAGTGGGTTGCCATTTCCTTCTCCAATGCATGAAAGTGAAAAGTGAAAGGGAAGTCGCTCAGTCGTGTCCGACTCTTAGCGACCCCATGAATTGCAGCCTAACAGGCTCCTCCGTCCATGGGATTTTCCAAGCAAGAGTTCTGGAGTGGGGTGCCATTGCCTTCTCCGAGCTCTCTTAGCTATGTTCTATTCAAAAATGATGCCATCAAGATTTGTAACCCAAGTGTATTGAGGACCAACAGATTCAGAGCAGGAACAGGAAAATGAGGAGGAATTTGTTGAGAGTTGATGTTTTTACTGCTTTTGGAAACATTTCACTCAAACGTTAGAAATAAATGTTATTATATTAGCAGTGCTGTTCCCTCATAGCTCAGTTGGTAAAGAATCTGCCTGCAATGCAGGAAACCCATGTTCAATTCCTGGGTGGGGAAGATCCCCTGGAGAAGGAAATGGCAACCTACTCCAGTATTCTTGCCTGGAGATTCCCATGGACAGAGGAACCTGGAAGGCTATAGTTCATGGGGTTGCAAGAGTTAGACACGACTTAGCGACTAAACCACACCACCAGAAAGTCAATGTCATAGCAGTAGTGTTTGAGCCATCACTGCACATTATTTGGACCTAAAAATGTACATTGCAACCCCCTCATCAATTTTTTTGGCTTCATAGCAAATTCCTGTGCTAGTCTTGAAGCTCAATATTGGCCATTTCCCATCTTACGGGAAATCTTAGTTACCAAGAACAGCTTCAGGATACTGATGAAATTTAGGGGAAACTCTCTTAAGGAGCCATCATCATCTTTATACACCAAGCTACATTAATCTTCAGAATGGGTGGATATTTTGATTGTGCAGTTTGAGCTCAATTCCTAATTCTAGTGGAATTCGTACATCAATATATTTTTTTAAACCATAAGTTATAACCAGTTAATAAAATAAAGATTCCGTCTTAGTTTTAACTTTTTTATAGTCCTAGAAAATACAGAAATATCAATAGTTTATATGTAGCTAGATGAGTTATATACTATTTAGGCTGTGTTCTGAATTACCTTTTCGATTTATATAGCTAGGAGAGTTGTGTTACATGGGAGCTACGGTGGAATCAAAAGATTCTCCATGGACTTGCTATTTTTTGTGTGTGGGCCCTCCCTTGACTTAATAGATGGCATTCCTTTTTCTTGACATTCTATTTCTTAAATCACATTTGCTGTCCTCTAAATTGGATGGAAAAATCAAGTTTCATTCTGTGTTATGCTCTTTGTCCTTTTTCACTTATACACTCTACATTGATTTTAGTAAGGCACTCGCCACAGCTTATGAACTCAGGCAGCTTCTTTGTAAAAAAGAAAATGAGTTCACTTGTAAGTCTGTTTTTTCCCCAAGTCCTTTGCAAACTAATTACTGCATGTGCAGTACAATAGCAAGGGGAACAGAGCTCAGCAGAAGGTTAGGGAAGGCAATCAGACAGCATGCCACTGTCTGCACAACATCCTGTGAGCCAGGGATGCTGCCTTATCTTGTGTTGATTACCCCTGTAGACAGCATGTAGCCACCAGCCATTAACTCCTTGAAGGACTCCACGTATAATTTGGAGTTGCCAGTGCAGTCTGCTCCTTCATATAATGGCATCCTAGATCATTAAACGGTAATTTATATTGTCCTGCTTGCAAAAAAAAAAAGAAGAGGCCATTTCCATGTTCCTTCTAAAGAGAAAAGAGTAATTTATAGACATATAGACAATAGAGGACCTGGGCTATTCAAAACTACCTGCAAGCTGAGTGCACAGAGAAATGAATGTCTTGCATTTAAGGGTCCATGACTCTTTGTGCCTTTTGATGCCAAGCGAACTCTAGCCATGCTCTAATGAGGAGCTTTCCTCCTAACCTATGTGAAGCCACTGACATTTGGCATGTTGGGCAGATAGATCAAAAGTGGCCTACAAGCAAGTATAAATGTTTAACACCCAGGTGTTCGACTTGACATTTTCTTGCTATCTAGCAGCTGCCTGATTATTTAAGGATTACCAACAGTCACTGAACATGGAGAAAGGTCCACCTGTACTAATCATGTGCTATAAAAGGATCAGTGTTCAACTCAGTTTCTTTTGATTATCGTGGTTAAACTTTCTCTTAGGTCCCCTAGCTTGCCAGAGGAAAAAGACTCACTGAACTGTGCTGTATCAAAGCTCCTGCTATGGAGATATTAATGGATGCTTTTGTGTCCCCAATAATAGATGTTTTTCTCTTTAAGAAGCTCAGATAATACTAAAACATATTTCACTTTAGATATATGCTATATGATTTCTATTGTTATAAAATTATACCTGAAGTGGATTTAATATAAAGAAATAACTGGCAAGTCAAGTTGCTGCAATTTCATATTCTAATTTTTTGTTATCAAAATAATACTAAATTGGTATTAGACGACAGTGGGCTCTGTTCTAGTCCAAGTCCTATCTCTGATGCTATTAAATATATGATATTGGACAAATTAACTTCTCTGAGTCTTAATTTCCCCCACCGGGGGATGCATGCTGCTGTGCTGTGCTGTGCTTTGTCACTCAGTCATATCCAACTCTTTGGGAACTTAATTTCCCCCACCGGGGGATGCGTGCTGCTGTGCTGTGCTGTGCTTTGTCACTCAGTCATATCCAACTCTTTGGGAACCTGTGGACCATAGCCCACCAGGCTCCTCTGTCCATGTGATTCTCCAGTCAAGAATACTGGAGTGGTTGCTGTGTCCTCCTCCAGGGGATCTTCCCAACTCAGGGATTGCACCTGAATCTCTTATGTCTCCTGCATTGGCAGGTGGGTTCTTTACCACTAGCGCCATCTGGGAAGCCCCACTGGTGAACAGTTATAATAGATTTGTTAAGAGAGATAAAAATAACTTTAAATAATACACGTGTTATAGTAAGGGTAAAGGAGGGCACGCTCAGCTCACACTCTGTGCCATTTCAGGTGGAATCAGGACGGGTGGTATTTATGAGTATATGTTGTGTCAAATGGAGTCAGCATGCTGAAAACATCCTTTCCTTTCCTCTCAAGTATTCTGTCCTAAGTCTATTTTTATTGTTAGTATTAATACTTGCTGGGCATCCTCTAGGCACTCAAGAGATATGAGTTCCTTTTTTGTTTTTCACCAACACTTCCCTTTTTTAATTCTTTCCCTTTTGTTTTAATGACAATAGAACGGGAATCTTCTGTAAATAAGGAGGGAAGTTTGGTGAGATGAAAGAAAATCCTCTTCCTTTAATTCTGGCCTCTATTTGGACTATTCTGTTTTAAACTTAAAACAGAAGCCTGATAATCACTTTGTCAAATTTGTTCGAAGTTGTTGTCAACATTAGGTTTATTTTTATTGCAACTGAGACTTACTATCCAGGTACTTACTTACATTCCTGCTATATATATGCAATACTAATATCAAGATGGCTTGCTGTAGAAAGCGAATGGCATATGGTTTGTGAAAATACTTTGCCGACAACATAAACAACCAAATATATACCCGTTGTTCTTGTTATCTGACACGTGTTGTAGACCCAAATGCTTTGGGATTTGGGGACATCTTTGGACTTTTAAAATATATTTGTTTCATACATTAACTAAATTTCCGGCTTAATCCCTGTTGGCTGATATGTGAGCCACTAGATTTATCATTTCTGAGAGTGAAAATGTGTTGTCCCATTTACATTTTTGAACATACAGTTGTATTTGCACAATGTGGGCCTTGGAAGTACCAACAAAAATCAGAGTATAAATTACTGTCAGTGCTCCATATATACAGCTCCTCCATATCTGTGGTTCTGCATCTGAGGATCCAACCACCAGCAGATCAGGTAGTATTATAGAATTTACTATTGAAAAATATCCATGTCTGAGTGGACGCACACAGTTCAAACCCCTGTTGTTCAAAGGCCAACTCTATACTGAATGAAATATATCTAAAATACTTGTGGATATCAAAAGATAAAATTGCAATCAGACTGCAGGAAATCACATTCACTTTTTAATTTGAGGTTGTGTAGTATCTCTTTCTGAATGAGGTTTTGGTGGCTGATGAAACAAACTTAAACCCTACATTCTGGAAAAAATAACCAATGATGCTACAGTAGCTTTTGGCTCACTATAGCCCATAGGCCAAACCCAGACAGCTGTCTGTTTTTGGGTTGTCTACAAGCTAAAAAGCTTATTTTAAATTTAAAATGGCTGCAAAAATTCAAAACAGAATGCTGTTTTGTGATGTGTGAAAATTACAAAAAATTCAAATTTTAGCATCCATAAGTAAAATTTTACTAGGAAACTGTTACATCCATTTATTTATATGTTGTCTGTGACTGCTGTCATGCCACAATAATAGAGTCGAGTAATTGTGACAGAGACCATATGGCCCACAAAACCTAAATAATTACAATCTGGCCCTTTACAGAAAAAGTTTGTCTACTCTTGGTCTAAGGCATCATTAAAACTTTAGGGCAACTTAGTATTTTCCTATTCAAATAGGGTAGAATAGATCTGAGTCCTTATGTATACATTGGTTAGAGACAAAATGGAAAAATGTACATTAGATGGGAGACTAAAATCTTGAAAGCTTTGTTTCTTGGAAAACTATGAAAAATAAATGGACAGAGTTAAGTTGTAAAAGAACATAATTAAGATACAACATATGGGTTTTCCAGCTCTGATATAGATTTAATTACATATATATATATATATATACACATTATATATATATGCAAGGTTAAGAAGGTAAATGTTAGAGCAGAAACTTGATCAAGACTCACTGAATGTAGTTCAACTTGGTGGCTTCCTCATTCTCCATACTGTTCTAAACCTGACTCTCATAAAAGTAAAATCTTAGAGCAAAAATTATTTATGAAGCTTCTTGTAAGAAATCCATATTTATTTAGACATAAAGACCAACAACCTTGTAAGATTAGGCATAATGCTTCCACATATAGCTTTCATCAATACGTAGCATTAGTCTATTTGTGGTCACTTAAAATGCATAATTACACATGATCAAAAGATTCTGCCCAATTAACATTATGTTCTGACACTCATCAAATGCCCAGGTCTAATCATCTTGAAGTATCCACTTTGTAGCAGCCATTTTGGCCATCTGTTTCCATTAAAGCCAATTGTTCAGACTAACAGGAAACATCTAGAAACAATGAGATAGTAGTGTCCTGTAAATGAGAAGACATACATAGGAGAAGAGAGGTAGCAACATCTCAGTAAATATCAAATATTCATATTTCCCGAGCACTTCTTTAGTCATAGACTCTGGGCTAAGTGCTTTATTTATATCATGTCCATTAATCCTTGCAACAATCGTATGACAGAGGTACAAATATCATTATTGCTATAGAAAGATGAATTAAGGAACAGTTACAGATTTTGTTGATCCCACAACAGGATCTGAAGTCCAGAAATTTGTGAGTGTGTGTGTGTGTGTGTGTGTGTAAGTCTTTGTGAGAGGGACGTCCCACCCTACTCTTAATCAGTAGGGAAGTAGGTTTGGTTTACTTGTTCCCAGAGGACATTCTTGGTGGTAAGAGGGTATGGTGTTTTTGAGAGAAGATACAATGTTTTGTGCAGATAGACTGCCAAAACACAATTTTTCTTTCTCTCTCAAATAGTTGGCTCTGAGTTTAGGTTATTTCAACTACTAAAACAATATGGAATATGAATTGAGCACTGATTTATGCTAATTTAATTGTATTCGTATTTCTTTTTAAAAACAATCACCATCAAACTATTCATTGCCATGTTAGGAACACCAGATACGTATGATTTAATAGATAAATAAACTATATTTACCCTTGGTATGTGTACTATCGGAGAAGGCAATGGCACCCCACTCCAGTACTCTTGCCTTGAAAATCCCATGGAGGAAGGAGCCTGGTGGGCTGCAGTCCATAGGGTTGCTAAGAGTCGGACACGACTGAGCGACTTCACTTTCACTTTTCACTTTCATGCATTGGAGAAGGAAATGGCAACCCACTCCAGTGTTCTTGCCTGGAGAATCCTAGGGACGGGAGAGCCTGGTAGGTTGCCGTCTATGGGGTCGCACAGAGTCAGACACGACTGAAGCGACTTAGCAGCAGCAGCATGTGTACCATTCGACAAGTTATTAGCATAATACTGTGCTTTAGGAGAACATGCTCACTGATGAATTTGAACCAAGTTTTCTTAACAGTTTAACGAGACAGTCCTAGTTTAGTGAAGCCTCTAGGTGATTGGTTTTCAGATCCTGAGATTTCCCAGCATGTAAACAGTGAAAATACAGGCCACTTAGTATACAATGCCATGCCAAATTTGAAGCTGGGTTTTAATTTCCTGTTGAGATCAAAATAGTAATAAAAGACAGGAGCTTTAAAAGGAATTGAAACTAAAATTAACCGAAAATAAAGAGGATAAAGAAAAGAACATGCGCCAGTGAAGAAAACTTCTCTATGGTGTCAGAGACTAACACTGTGGTGCCTTTCCTTTAGGACTCAGCTTGGAATGATAGAAAGGGCATGGATTATAGAGCCAATCAGACCTGGGTTCAAATCTTTCATGAAGGAATTAATAGCTTTATGCTATGCTTTCCTGGGTGCCAAGTCACTTCAGTCATGTCTGATTCTTTGTGAACTTATGGACACCACCAGGCTCCTCTGTCCATGGGACTCTGCCATACGCTCCTTCAGGGGATCTCTCTACATCCTATTTGCTAAGAAAGTAAATTGGGGAAATTGCCTATGCAACAGGATAAATGTTAAAAAAAATATTTTGTGAAGTTTCAAATGCAGTTCTTGAGAATTAGGAAAAATGACAAATGCTAATCTATTGCACTTTCTATGTGTAATCTTGTGTGTGTGTGTGTGTTCTCTATATTTTTCAGTCCCCTCTCTTCCCTTACTTGCTAATATTTTCATTTTTACACCCTCAAATGTCCCTATATTTAATTACCAAAACCCAGCCACTATAAGAGCTAAGAAGAAAAATCATGCATAGTCAAGCACTCATTAACACTGACCTAATAATAACCATTCATTGGGTATAAGTAATTCCTAAATGACATGAACATTTGGGCAATGTACCTCATAAGGTTCCCTTCCCAGCTAAAAGTACTTGACTCTTAGAATTACTAGTTAGCCAAGATAAGAGGGGTGGGATGGCGTGTGAGGTGGGAGGGAGGTTCAAGAGGGAAGGGGACATATGTATATTTATTATTGATGTGTATTAGTGTGTGGTAGAAACCAACACAATATTGTAAAGCAGCATTGCTTCAATTGAAAATAAAATTTTAAAAATATTTTGGAGAGAAGGTAATATTGCCTCCATGTACATTGACTTATTAAAATCAACACAATTTACTGAGCATCTACTTTGCATATTAGATATGAAACTTGCCACAAATAAACCTAAGCAGAGTGGCTATGACAGGCATTTGTGAAACGATTATTTTATTAAATGTTAAATTGTAACTGCAATAGCAATGGTAAACGAAAGTATAAGTAAAAACTCTAAGTGAGGGCATAAAAGAGAAGGGGTTGACATAGACACATCCAGAAAGCTTCATTGATGAAGAGACCTCAGCTGCTATGAAAGCGAAGAGGAGTAAGCAGGTGGACAAAGAGAGATACAAAAGCATCGGCAGGAGCATGTAGGGAAAAGATGTATGGACTGTGAGGAGATGAAAAGAGGACATGATGTCTAGAGCAGAGAAATATTACAAGATGGAAGAGGTAAATGGGAGCTATGTTTATTATTTATAGAATGCTAGCCTGAAGTTGGAGTAGATGGTTGACTTCAGGATGATTTAAGACATACTTAAAGATGGTACCAGTAACATTCTCTCCCAGATATTTTGCCATTCATTTACCTATTTAGTTAATAAAGTATTGTTAATCAGATACAGGCAATCTTCACTTTGCATGTTAGTGTAGGACTGTGCACACTAAACCCAGCAAAGCAATTGTAATATTAATGAGAAAAAATTATGATATTTCTGTAGCTACCAAATTTGTCAAATGTTAAAACTTCTCTTACTCTCAGTTACAAATATATAGGGAAATAAAAATAAAAGTAAATTTTATTTAAAACTGATTTGAAATTTTGGAAACATCAAGAATGGAAGTATATTATTTATTCGTTAAAAATACATATCAGGAGCAGTTTGAACAGTAGTTGCCTTTTTCTCATCATATAACATGTGATATGGAGTATCTTTGCTGTGTCTTAGTGAATTGTCTTCTTCCTTACTAAGCTAATATAGGCTTCCAACATTTTATCTTTCACAAATTCAATGTCGTGAAATATCTCTGAGAATTCCTTTAATGTCAAGTCTTTTGTCAGAGCGCTCCCTCTGGGACATCCTCATCCTTTTCATCACAACCTTTTTCCTAATTTATGTTGATAAGTTCACCTTCTAAGTTCCTCCAGTTGTATATCTTGTATCTTTTGAATGGTGACAGTGTAACCATTCCCAGGGTGAACTAGTTCTTCTATAACTTCATTTCCATTTAATTTGTTTCACTTCCAGTGTTATCACCTTTCATTCTTCTGCTGTGGTTTCATCTCTGTCAGTCAATTCCCTCTTTCAATTATCCATTTTTGCAAGTGCCATTGGATCTCCCTTGGAGATAAGATGTCAGTGCCAATACAGGTTGCTGTTGGCTCTCTGTGTGCACACGGAAGCCCAGGTATGTGGTAAACAATCATTAACGGGCTTTCAAAGAAGTAATTGGTTGGTCACTGATCATGATGTGCATCTGTATTTTATAACAAGTTCTTCAAGTATTTATAATGATCACGCATGACTGAGGCACACTGTTACAGAAAATCACAATAATGGGAAAGAAGCACTAGGGGGCAAATACAGAAGAACCTTTTAGAATCTTTACTTATAATTACATGATCTTTTTCTCTGGATAGCTAAACTACCACCAATTATCAGTAAGTAGGATTGACTATATAAGAATGAGGGGCATGGGCATTCTCTATACTCTATTACTATAAATCTAGGATAACACATATGTATGTAATTTCAGGAAGAAATAAAATCAAGAAACATCACTAACAATCTGGGATATATAACCATTGAACAGGCAAAGGTTTTGTTTTATACTTTACTTTCAGTGTCCACTGCAGTTTAAACTCAGCTTTGATAATTCTGCTCAAGTCAGCAGAAATCTCTTATGCACTAACTAGTATTTTAAAATTAAACTCATTTATTCAGCAGATGAGAAATTAGAGCTGTTACTTGTCTCATACATAATTCTACCAGTCATCCTAGTAGCAATCATTTCTCTCCATAATATCTCCTTAAAAAAGTCAATAATCTTTTCACAGTGGATAATAACTTACACAGTGAATGTGAAAAGAGTGTTCAAGTCCTTTGTGAAATCAACCCAATGTCTTTTGTTAAGTATGTACGGCTTCAAATCAGTGTAAAATGGCAGGCTAGCAGTTAAATAGTGTGCATTGCTGGATCTAATTAATTCTACTATTTTATGCCAAAAATTCCATTAGTTTCCATTAAAGGTCCTGATGTAGTGCAGGCTCCTTTATGTTTTGGAGTTAAAACAATCAAACTTCATTTCAAATTAAGGACTATATTGCAGAACTAAAGGAATGCTAGTGTGGTTTTCTAGCATTGAGGAAGCTACTCACTTTTAACAGGATATTCAGAACAAGAGTTACTATGTAATGTATTAACAGAGAACTTAAATCCATAGGGAAAGGTAGCTAGTAAAAGGCAGTTAAAGAGTTTGCCCTATGGGTTATAATTTTATGATAATATTATAATCTGCCGTTGAAAATGAAAGTTTCACTAGGGGCACCGGAAATGTTAGAAGTAGCAGTATAGATGAATTTAATATTATTGGGCTTGAGATTTATACCTCTGCTGTACCTGCTCCTTCATAGATCCCACATACTAATACTTCATTGTATACTTTCATAGCCCCTTTTTTCATCAGTAAAAAATACTTATTATATACACACTATATGTAAAGCATCACCATCACTATTTTTATGACAAATAGACCATTTACTCACATGGAGAATGAACCATGAAAATGGGAAATGGCATATTTTTATCTGCTCACAAAGGGCACGAAGTATTCTGGACACTTTCTAGTGGATATTACTAGATTTACTTAGTTTATTTATTTTTGATGGTTAGAACCAATTTTAGCTTTGCATGTCAATTAAAAAATAATACTTGGCTTGATAATGAAAAATAATACATATATATACATGATATTATAACCTATTATAAGTAAGTTTTAGTTTGTGAGAGGTTTTTAAGTAAAATTTACTGCCACAGGCTTACTTTTTATTAATCAATCAGTCATCAAGTATCATCTAAAAAAAACACTGTTATGTAAGGCTTTATATTAGTAGCTGAGACTAACATTAGTATACAATTATTATGGCTTCAATCAAGAAACGTTTCTTCAAGATAGTTTATAACTGTAGAGAGTTCAAAACTGTGAATATTTGCGTTAGTGTCCACCCATGCTTTTCTTTGGAGGCGATGATCCATAGCTTTAGTCAGATTCTCCAAATGTATGTTTTGTTAAGGCTGAGAGATATTCTTCTGGATAAAGGGATATAAAAAGAGCTTACACTAAATGATAAATTGAATTACATAAATTATACAACAATGGAGGGTAAATGTTCAAGAAAGGCAGAGATAATATGGGTTGGGATAGTAGAGAAGAGCTACATTATAAGATGATCTTAAATGCAAAAGTAGATAATATATACCATATCCTTGTTTTCTAGGTGTTTAGGAGATAAATACATTTATCTGTTTGATACATTATAGTGATAACTAGAAATTCTATTTCATTCTTATATTTCATTTTGCTTACATTCTTAAGCTACATAAAATAATTTGAAGATCTAGTTAATATGACTGAACAATTAAATAGCATCAATGAACTCCATGAAATGGATTTTGTCAAAAGATCAATATTTTCATCAATATGTCTTTCTGAAAAGATGTTAATTTTATGGATGGAATTAAGTTCAATTGATTCTAAAAAATAGATCTAGGATATGAATAAGTTTCATATTTAGTATTTTCTGTGCAGCTCTTTTAAAACCAACTTATCTACCACTAAGTACAGTAAGTCACTAACAATAAACAACAAAAGACTGACATATATAAAAAGTTAATTTTAAATTTCGCTTCGCATTTTCTTCTGTATACCAAAGTTTTGTCAGTTACTTAAATTTCTTATAAGTTTAATATCTAATAGCTACTTCAAAAATTGAAGCTACAAGCTTACTTATAATTTATATGCCATATTCTGCAAATTTAGGGGGAACTATTTTGGAGGGCTTAAAAACAAATGTTTTTTGAAGATTTTATGAACAGATAATTATATGTAAGTTTCACAGGAAGCAGAATATTAATAAACCTGAATAAGATAATAAAGACTATTCTGTTTTCATATATGCAAGTTTAGGTAGTAGATATCAAACAGAAAATTACATAGTTAACTATGGACAGGTGAAAATTTGTTTCTTAATTTAATGACCATAAGAAGATTCAGATTATTTTTTCATTTTAGAGAAAGATGTTTTTTAAAAACTGTGGATCTTTTTATATTTTATTTTAGATATTTACTATCAATTCCATTTTCCCATAAATTTAACCTTGATTATGAAGCAAGACCAAAGTGAATCCAATTTGTCCCAAAACTCCTTTGGATGAATTACATCTTATCTTGCATTTTGAATCTACATGCCAGCTTTGTATCAATATCTCTTTCAATTGTTTCATAAAGTTTTTGATTCATATGAAAAGAGATATTCATTTTTACAATTACTGCTTCTCAGAAAAAAGAATATTCTAATTTCCAAGTTTCCTTAATTTCACATTGAATGCCCAAAAAAGAAGCTTAGCAGCCACTGAAAATACTGGTTTTTGAGGCTATTTCTTGCCTATCAAAACCAAAAATAAAGCCTACTTTCTATTCACCATTGACCTTGACCATCCATCTCCTTTTTCCTTACTCCTATTCACTGAAGGTATATGGCACTCTTATGGCCTGCTTGTTAAAGGGGTTACAATCACAAATTAAAAGAATTAATAAAAATCATGATCTATACCAAATCTTCTCTCTTAATAATGTGATTTACCCCAAAATAGAAAGATTTAAACTAAGATATAATGTGAATTAAAGCAGGATATAAAATTACTTATGTGTAGAACAATTTGTCTTTCAAACAAATAAGGAAGTTACCAGATGGAATCTTTCTCCCACCTCTTATCATCTATAATTATAAAGTCATTTTTATACTTAAAAGTGGAAGAAACAATCATTTAGTTGTTATGACAGGACCCAGGAATCAGATCTTGCAAATTAGAGCATTAGTGTTAGCTTAATATTTTAATTGGTTATTCACAAATGCCTTGAAGATACAACATTGACTCACGAATTCCAGAATTACAAAATAAGTTATACTGTATATCCATTGGATGAAGGTTCATTCATTTCAAAGAAAATATAAAAATCTGAATTGTGTTTCTCTTTTAGCATCTGAAAATATTTACAGCTTTCTCAATTATTCAATGCCGCAAAGTCCCATGGAAAGAACAGCTACATCAGTCACATATTTCTAAAAATAAGCACGTTTATATGAGCCAAGAAAAAGAAATCAATATTTGTTTGTACTTTATTTAAAATGTCCAGTGGAAAAAACCTCACACCTTCAATGCCTCAATTGGTAATTCACTATTCATGTTATTACGATCCCCATCTTTGACTTGTTTTAAGACAAAATAAATCCAGTATCTTTGTATTCTGCCCAAGATTATTTTGTAAGCTTTTTTCACCTATTCTTTATTGATTGCTCTTAATATATCTTTGCTTACTCAGACAGTGAAAATCTAACCTCAGTAAGCTAAAAGTATCCTACTAAGACTTCATATACAATACATATAAGAACATCATGCTAGACCAATATATATATAAGTATGTATATTTACCTAGCAATGCTTGTTTCAAAGATGAAAGTTTAATGTGTTACAGGATTAAAGAAAAACATTAATATTAAAAAAGACCTTAAATTTTAAGCCCTTCACAGATAATAAGATCCAAATAATGACTCAAGAGTGGCATATGTTAATGAAAAAGCAGTGAAAACCAAAGTAGAAATCTAAGGCATATACATATGGAAATCTCATCATTAAGTTCAGATAAAAGCTAATGCATGTGAAGAAAGAATAAAATACATCTGTCTATCTGTCTAATATGGCTGAATGACATGGTCTTGGAAGTTTCTAAGAACAAAGTAGTTTCTGAAGTCACAATTTCATTTCTAAAAAATAAATAAATAAATAAATGTACCATTTCAATAATCTAATCAGAGGTATAATTTTAAAAGAAAAGAATAAAAGCTTGCTTTACAGTAAAATAAAATTTAAAGACAGATATAATCATGGTATGAATAATGTTGCACTGTACTACTGATTAAAAGAGTTTGACCATGACACTTAATCAGATTCCATTTCTCATTACACGAAAACAACACAGTTATCAAGCATATGTATGATTTCTTATATGTATGTTGTCTCTGAAAATTTTTGCCTTAATTTTCAATGATTAAGGTATTTATTATGATTTTTATCAGAATTGAAGGCTTACATCATCACAGTCCTTCCAAATTTCAGCCTATTCTAAAGAATTTAGAACGGTTATGAAACAGACTGTACACAGAGAAATTTTAGCTTCATCTCATTACTGCATTAATTCAGATTTCTTTGTTTCAGTTGCTTTTTTTTAAAGAATATAACTCATTTAAGTTATTCATTTGTTAGTACATGGATATTTGGATTGTTTCCATTTTTAGCTATTATAAATAAGCTGTTATGAATATTTATGTACATGATTTCATGTAGATACAAGTTTTCATTTCCCTCGAGTGATACCTAGGTGTAAAATTGCTGAATAGTGTGGCAACTCTACCTCTTTTTATG
Source organism: Bos indicus x Bos taurus (assembly GCF_003369695.1). Lineage (NCBI taxonomy): Eukaryota > Metazoa > Chordata > Mammalia > Artiodactyla > Bovidae > Bos > Bos indicus x Bos taurus. The sequence continues at coordinate 23,879,074 of NC_040076.1, read as the reverse complement.
GCTGCACCCCACAGCATGTGAGATCTTAATCAGTAGTTGATGTAAGTACATATCATGGACTCTTAAGGGCAGTCTCACTAATGAAAATGGAAACCAACTGAATCCTCTGGAACTAGTACTGATCATTGAGATGATTCAGTAATAGTCCACTCTGACAAATCACCATGATATGATGAATATAGCACCCCTTAAAAGCACCACTCTGTGCTCATTTCACTTCTCTGCTAGATCAGTAGTTCACTAATAACAAAATGAACCTAAGACAAATCTTAACAAAAATTAGAAAAACGCAGATCTACTTCCTTAAGTGAATCCTGCAAGAGAATGTAAAAATGATGGGGTATGGTATTGGTGGTGGGTGTACTATACTAATCATGGAAAAATTTACCTAAGAGATTTTTAGAATGTGTGCATGTGCCTCTGTGTATGTGTATATATATATTTATGTTTGTCTTACTCTTCATGATTGTTTCAGTTCAGTTCAGTTCAGTCGCTCAGGAGTGCCTGACTCTTTGCGACCCCATGGACTGCAGCATGCAAGGCCTCCCTGTCGATCACCAACTCCCAGTTTACTCAAACTCATGTCCATTGAGTTGATGATGCCATCCAACAGTCTCATCCGCTGTCATCTCCTTCTCCTCCCACCTTCAATCTTTCCCAGTGTCAGGGTCTTTTCAAATGAGTCAATTCTTCGTATCAGGTGGCCAGAGTATTGGAGTTTCAGCATCAGCCCTTCCAATGAATCAGTTCAGTTCAGTTCAGTTCAGTCACTCAATCATGTCCGATTCTTTGCAGACCCATGAATCATAGCACATCAGGCCTCCCTGTCCATCACCAACTCCTGGAGTTCACCCAAACTCATGTGCATCGAGTCGGTGATGCCATCCAACCATCTCATTCTCTGTCATCCCCTTCTCCTCCTGCCCTTGATCCCAGCCAGCATCAGGGTCTTTTCCAATAAGTCAACTCTTCTAATGAGGTGGCCAAAGTATTGGAGTTTCAGCTTCAGCATCAGTCCTTCCAATGAACACCCAGGACTGGTCTCCTTTAGGATGGACTGGTTGGATCTCCTTGCAGTCCAAGGGACTCTCAAAAGTCTTCTCCAACACCATAGTTCAAAACCATCCATTCTTCAGCACTCAGCTTCCTTCACAGTCCAACTTTTACATCCCTACATGACCACTGGGAAAACCATAGCCTTGACTAGATGGACCTTTGTTGGCAAAGAAATATCTCGCTTTTTAACATGCTATCTAGGTTGGTCATAACTTTCCTTCCAAGGAGTAAGTGTTTTTTAATTTCATGGCTACAATCACCATCTGCAGTGATTTTGGAATATTCAGGACTTATTTCCTTATGGATTGACTGGTTGGATCTCCTTACAGTCCAAGGGACTCTCAAGAGTCTTCTCCAGCATCACAGTTCAAAAGCGTCAATTCTTCAGCACTCAGCTTCCTTTACAGTCCAACACTCACATTCATACATGACTACTGGAAAACCATAGCTTTGACTAGATCGACCTTTGTTGGCAATGTCTGCTTTTAATAAGCTATCTAGGTTGGTCCTATCTTTTTTCCCAAGGAGCAAGGGTCTTTTAATTTCATGGCTGTAGTCACCATCTGCAGTGATTTTCTGTTGGTTGCTCAGTCGTGTCTGATTCTTTGCAACCCCATGGACTACAGCCCATCAGGCTCCTCTGTCCATGGAATTCTCCAGGCAAGAATACTGGAGTGGGTTGCCATTTCCTTCTCTGCAGTGATTTTGGAGCCCCTCAAAAATAAAGTGTCTCACCGTTTCCTCTCTTTCCCCATCTATTTGCCATGAATTGATGGCACCAGATGCCATGATCTTAGTTTTCTAAAATGTTGAATTTTAATCCAACTTTTTCACTCTCTTCTTTCATTTTCATCAAGAGGCTTTTTAGTTTGTTTTCTGTCATAAGTGTGGTGTCATCTGGGTATTTGAGGTTATTGATATCTCTCCCAGAAATCTTGATTCCAGCTTGTGCTTCATCCAGTCAAGCATTTCTCATGATGTACTCTACATATAAGTTAAATAAGTAGGGTGACAATATATAGTTTTGACATACTCCTTTCCCTGTTTGGAACCACTCTGTTCCGTGTCCAGTTCTAATTGTTGCTTCTTGACCTGCATACAGATTTCTCAGGAGGCAGGTCAGGTGGTTTGGTCTTCCCATCTCTTGAAAAATTTTCCACAACTTGTTTTGATCCATACAGTCAAAGGCATTGGTGTAGTCAGTAAAGCAGAAGTAGATGTTTTTCCTCAACTCTCTTGCTTTTTTGATGATCCAACGGATGTTGACAATTTGTTCTCTGGTTCCTCTGCCTTTTCTAAATCCAGCTTGAACATCTGGAAGTACACGGTTCATGTACTGTTGAAGCCTGGCTCGGAGAATTTTGAGCATTACTTTGCTAGCCTGTGAGATCAGTACAAATGTGCAGTAGATTGTTTAGTGACTAAAACAAACAAACAAAAAATCTTGAGAAAGTGCCCTGCCCTTGTCAAAGTACCTCCTTAGATATGACTCTCTTATGGATCCTGGAAAGAAACATTTTAAGTTCAATACAAAGACATCTTAAAATTATGGCATAAGACTACTTTCTAAAGAAAGCCCACATTATATGAAGCAATTTTGCTGTCTCACTGTATACCCTTGGAGAGGGCCCAGAGCAGATTTGCATTATGCTGATTTCTGTTGTTTACTAAATCATGTTGGAATAGCTCTTCACTCTGCTATGATTATGCTATGCTATGCTAAGTCACTTCAGTCGTGTCCGACTTTGTGCGACCCCATAGATGGCAGCCCACCAGGCTGCCTGGTCCCTGGGATTCTCCAGGCAAGAACACTGGAGTGGGTTGCCATTTCCTTCTCCAATGCATGAAAGTGAAAAATGAAAGTGAAGTTGCTCAGTCGTGTCTGACTCCTAGCGATCCCATGGACTACAGCCCACCAGGCTCCTCCATCCATGAGATTTTCCAGGCAAGAGTACTGGAGTGGGGTGCCATTGCCTTCTCCGCTGCTATGATTAGGGCATGCATTAATATGTTGTATTTTCAACATTTTACTGTAATGTAAAAATCAGGGTTTAAATAGTTTTTCAAATAAAAGAGTAAAAAAAAATAGTTTTTCAAATAAAAAAATGCTTAGTGTTATACTAAGCATTTTAAAAGTAATGATAAAATACTTAGCTATAAAATACATTAGAAAATGCCTTGTTTAAAAAATAGCAAATTTAGTATTTAAATTTTTTTCCATAATACTATTCCCTCTCTATTGTAAACTTATTTTCAAAATGCATAGTCATTTTACACAATGTTCTTGATTACTGTTTAGGCCTAGAATGAAAATTCACCTTTGTAAATTTGAATATTTTTTGATAGTTAAATGCTACCAAAAAAATAGATGTTAACTTTGAGTTTGACTTAAATATATAGTTTGGAGGAAATGATCTTTATTGTGAATTTTTTACCATGTTGAAGAGTTTTTTAGGATTCATACTGATTGCAAATGACATTACCAAAATGAGAAAATAATATTGTGCAATGCAGAATAAAGAATAAAACCTTATATCAGTAGTATCCAAAAGAAACACCACATTTAAAACACAAATGTAGTTTTAAAGTTTCTAGCACCATACTAAAAACAGTAAAAAGAAACAGGTGAAACTAATGTTAACAGTATATCTTACTTAACCCAATATATCCAAAATATCATTTCAACATGCGATCAATCTGAAAAATTATTAACATATTTCTCATTCTTCCACGTGTTCTAAATCATTAAAACCTGGTTGTTTTATAAAAAAGCACATCTCAATTTGGACATGTGATTAGCAGCTATTCTGCTGAACACACAGACTTAGAGGACTGGGTTGCAATGCTCTTGGACTTTACCTTTTAAAAAAAATTTGCATTTAAGGCAAAAGATTTAAAAATGTATAGAAGATATTAAAAGGAAGAAAACATCATGGTATCATAAATTACCATTTTCCCCCTTGGATGTGAAAACTACTGGTAGAATTTTCTAGAGAAGTATAGTTAAGGGCAAGAAAGAAGGTTTCAAAGAGTAGGTGAGGAGATATCGCAGTATGCTTATTTAATTGATGCCTTGTATCCAACACAGACGGAGAAGGCAATGGCACCCCACTCCAGTACTCTTGCCTGGAAAATTCCATGGACAGAGGAGCCTGGCAGGCTGCAGTCCAGGGGGTCACTAGGAGTCGGACACGACTGAGAGACTTCACTTTCACTTTTCACTTTCATGCATTGGAGGAGGAAATGGCAACCCACTCCAGTGTTCTTGCCTGGAGAATCCCAGGGTCGGGGGAGCCTGGTGGGCTGCCATCTATGGGGTTGCACAGAGTCGGACACGACTGAAGCAACTTAGCAGCAACTTTGCAACATCCAACACAGATGGCCATGTTTTTAAGACAAAATCAGCTGAGGTGGAGGCATTAAGCTGTTTCTTACTTGTATCATATCTATTTCTATTTTCTCTGGCTCATACTTATGGTTATTTGCAAAAAAATAAATACAGTTTTATAAAGACAAGTTTGTCAAAACTGTTAAAAAAATTTTTTTTATCTTATAGTGGAGTATAGCCAATTAACAATGTTGTGATAGTTTCAGGTGGACAGTGGAGGGACTCCGCCATACATATCCATGTGTCTATTCACCCCCAACTCCCCTCCCATCCAGGCTGCCAGATAACACTGAGCAGAGTTCCCTGTGCTCTACAGTAGGACCTTGTTGGTTATCCATTTTAAATAGAGCAGTGTGCACCCTTGTGTTTTAACCTTCCCCTCTCTCCTTTACTTTCTTTGTTCCTCTGTAGTGTGCAACATGTGCCTGATAAATAAATAAAAAAATACTTGTGTGTTGGGTGTAAGGGTGCATATTTATGAGAATCAGGCTTGTGGGGAAGTCAAACTGTGAAGAGAGCGTTACTCACAGAGGCTCCTGACCCTTAGAAATACCCTCAGCTGTTCTGAAAACCACAGGAAATCTATTTGTTTATGGAAGTGTGCCAGGTGTTTCTTTTTCATAAACTCGTAATTGATTAATCATCATCATCATCTAGGAAAAAAAGGGCAACATTATGATGAGAGGTTGTATTTTCCATCTGTATAATAAATAGAATATTTCAAGTGAGAAATGATGAAGAGAAAAAGAGGAGCAAGGCAGAGGGAAAATATGAACATAAAGTTAGGCAAGTAGATATATAATATAATCATAGTTTATACTCCCAAGCTATTTGAATTTTACATCTACAAAATAAAACACTAAATTGGCAATATCAGTTAATATTTTATTCTAGAATTATAACTGTTTTAGTTTCTGGAATAATATTCAGTCAAAAATAATGAAGTAAAGCACAGTATGATCATCATTTTAAAAATTGCTACACTTAGATAGTAATATCTTATTAAAATTAGTTGTGAATAAAATAGAAAGCTGACAGTAAGTGAAAATATATTTTTTAAAAAGACAATCATCTTCCTTGGAAGCTTCCAGTATTTTTTAAAAAATGGAAAGTGGTCACTTAATAGAGACGGTAGAATTGGAGAGAAGAATGTTAGGTATCTAGACATTAAATTAAACCATGCAAACATGACAAGTAATCAAGCAGACCTTTTCTAAAGGCAGATTAGTTTAAATAAAAGAATATGTCCCTGTGTGGGAGAATAATTTACCTACCCGGCTGTACAATGAACCATCAGGGATGAACTTTAGCAGAGCCTGGACTACATAGTAAAAAAATGTACAAAAGAATTACGGATTAACAGCTCATTGTGAGGACTACATTTGGAAAAATACAATATGAATATTAAAAATAGATTTCAAGCTTAAGAATAAATGATTGCTAATTAATAAGAAATGGCCATTGTCTTTTTGCCTCTCATTGTAGTTTTATTGAGTCTTTGTTCTGAATTACCATTTACAGGTAAACAATAAATGTTTACATACAATAAATGAGAACATATACTAGTTCCCTGATTAGGGATTGAACCCTAGATCCCAGCAATGGGAGCACAGAGTCTTAGCCACTAGGGAACTAGATCCCACATGCCATAACTGAGTTTAGATGCTGCAACTTAAAAGGTCTGGCACGGTGCAATGAAGATAAAAGATACTACGTACCACACCTAAGAGCCAGTGTAGCCAGATAAATAAATAAATATTTAAAACAAACAAAAGAAACAAAACAAACAGAAAATAATAAATGATAAACCACATTTACAGAGTAAGTCAATATAGGTCATTGATAGAGCCCTGAGTTGTACAGCTGACCAACCAGATTGTCATCATCATCATTGGCATCATTTGGACATTAGTTAGAAATCTAGCCTCCCAGGTCCTACTCCAGATCTACTGAATCTGGATCTGAGTTGTGACCAAATTCCCAAGTGATTTGTAAGTGTATGAAATGGGAAAAAAATGCTACATATATTGGTTTTTCACTTACATTTCACTGAATATAACTAGATCTAGCTAGACTTTGACTATCACATGTACCAAACCAAGGTGAACAACTGGGCCAGTCAATGTAAGTTTAATTTTTAGTCGTGGTGTTGCTATGAGTTTTGCTGAGTCTCTATGGCAATGGTAGAAAGTCAGTTAGGGGGAAGAATGCTATGATGTGTTTTTCAATTAAATATGTTTCTTCTGATACTTTTCCACTGAATCTAAAAAATTTTGAACAACTGATGAATTTGATATAAATGAACAAATTGTATTATTTTATAATCTTCAAATACATGAAGAGTTACTATGTGGGAAACTTCCTTAATCTGATCTATATGTATAGATTTGTTTAGCCATCAAAAACAAGTGACTATCTATGGGTGTGTGTGTGCATGGGGTGTGTGTGTGTGTGTTGCTAAATCTTGAAATAAAAATCATTTCATAGATGCTTTTAAAAAAGGAAGATAAATTATTATATTTAAAACAATTACTTAGATTTATGAGACACAATTGTGTTAACTGATCTGTTGTTGTTCAGTTGCTAAGTAGCATCTAACTCTTTGCAATTACAAGGACTGTAGCGCGTCAGGCTCCTCTGTCCTGCACTATTTCCCAGAGTTTGTGCCAATTCATGTCCATTGAGTAGGTGATGCTATCTAACCATCTCAATATCTGGCACCCCCTTCTCCTTTTGTTATGTCTCTTCCAGCATCAGGGTCTTTTCCAATGAGTTGGATCTTTAAATTAGGTGGCCAAAGTATTGGAGCTGCAGCTTCAGCATAAGTCCTTCCGATGAATATTCAGGACTGATTTCATTTAGGATGGACTGGTTTGATCTCCTTGCAGTCCAAGGGACTCTCAAGGGTCTTGTACAGCACCACAATTCAAAAGCATCAGGTATTTGGTGCTCAGCCATCTTTATGGTCCCACTCCCACAGCCATACATTTGGAAAAACCATAATTTTGACTATACGGGCTTTGTTGGCAAGTGATAACTCAGGTTTTTAATACACTGTCTATGTTTGTCATGGCTTTCCTTCCAAGGGGCAAGTGTCTTTGAATTTCATGGTTGCAGTCACATTCCACAGTGATGGTGGAAACCAAGAAAAGAAAACCTGTCACCACTTCCACTATTCCCCCTTTTATTTGTCATGAAGCGATGGGACCAGATGCCATGGTCTTAGCTTTTTAAATGTTGAATTTTAAGCCAGCTTTTCCACTCTCCTCTTTTACCTTCATCAAGAGGTTCTTTAGTCCTTTTCACTTTCTGCCATAAGGGTGTTTTCATCTATATATCTGTGTTTGTTGATGTTTCTCCCACCAATCTTGATTTCAGTTTGTGAGTCATCCAGCCTGACATTTTGTATGATGTACTCTGCATGGAAGATAAGTAAGCAGGGTAACAATATACAGCCTTGATATATTCCTTTCCCAATTTTGAGCCTGTTAGTTGTTCTATGTCCAGTTCTAACTGTTGCTTCTTGACCTGCATACAGGTTTCTTACGAGACAGGTAAGGTGATCTAGTACTATCATCTCTTTAAGAATCTTCCACAGTTTGTTGTGATCCCCACGGTCAAAGTCTTCTGTATAATCAATGAAGCAGAAGTCGATATTTTTCTGGAATTCCCTTGCTCTGTCTATGATGCAATGAATGTTACTAATTTGATCTTTGGTTCCTCTGCCTTTTTTAAACCCAGCAAATACATCTGGAAGTTCTCAACTGAAGTACTTCAGCTACTGCTGAAACCTAGCTTGTAGAATTTTGAGCATAACCTTGCTGGCATGTGAAGTAAACAAAATAGCCTATACTCTAACAAGATTATTAATTTCAATTAAAATTTCATTTTATTAAATTTTGACGATTCACTTATTTAGATAACTTTTCACCTCAAGTATAAAGTGATTTTTTTACTACATACTGCATAGTCTACAGTTTCCTAATATATTTCTCTGTGATTTACCAATGAAACATACTAAAGTTTCAGGTAACTTTAATAAATACTTGTAGAACAAAGAAAAAATTAAAAGTCACCTTCAACTTGATTTAAATCAAGAAAGGAAAACAAGAGAGTGAAACTCTAGAGACACTGAAAAAAAGTGAGATCCATTTGTTAGTGACAGAATGAGAGAATAAGATTGTTTAGTTAGAAAATGCTTCATAAAGCAGATTATTCCAAATTGTGCTTTACAGAACTCTGACTTCACAAAAGTGAGAGAGAAAGAGTTCACTGAACCAAATAAGTTTGGGGCAGTCTGAAAAACTCACAGTGCAGAATAATATATCACATTTCTGAGGTCTGTAATTTAAAAGAAATATACACATTACTTTATCTGCATTTTTCAAGCTTACTCCATCTAAGTGTTCCTTTCTAACTTACTGTAGAATACTGATAGACTGATAAATGTACTGATATTTATAGAACACTTTTTGGGTGGCTATAAGAAGTTATCATTATCTACTGTATCAGTTCTGATGGGATAAAAGCAAATTTAATATCTATCATTATACCAGTTTAAATATTTCTTTATTTGCTACCATACTGTCCCTTTTGCCTTTCTTCAGGTAAAAAGATCCAAAAATAGATTCCCCCTTCATCTATAACTAATGTGCACAAAGCAATAATTGAGGATTAATATTTGATTACTATTATCTGATAATGTGAACACTTCAATAACATTCTGTATATACGAGTGGACATATGTATATATTGAAGTGGAGGCTAAAATACCTATGAGATGTACTTCTCTTATGTTCATCATACATACATGCCAATATGACACATTGCATCAATACTAGATCAATAAAAATTTAAATTCAGAAGGAACAACTAACAGAGACAAAACAGAAATGCCAAACAAAACCCAACAATATAGCCTGAAAAATGTTTTATAAAAGTCAACTTTGCATGCAATTTTTTTTGCAGGTTTTTCTGGACTAACCTGGTCTAAAGTAGTACATGGAAGAATGAAATACACGATAAGTTTATTCGTTGTGTCTTTAAAACAAAATTTTATTTCCATTTCTATTTACTTATAATGTTTCATATGTTATTAATCTATTCACCCATATGTTATAAATTACAATGTTCACGATGACTACTTTAAATCACTCTTGGAAGAAGATATATGATGAGATAAATTAATTGCTTACTAATACTTTACGGATCTTCAGTGGCTAATCCGACTAATCTATAAACTATAACAAATATTATATAGGATTTACATATTTCAGGTTTTTTTAAATAACAAAGGCAATAAAGTATAAAAGTCATCCATTCATAGAAGATAACTGAAAACATCATTCTTAATGCATGAATATTCTGAACTTCAATCATTTAACTAAAAGGTTTTTGTCATACTTGTTGATTGATAAGAGTTAATATAAATAAAATAAGCTGAAAGCAGACTTCTAATGATGCCAATTATTTTAGGTGTCTTTAGGTCACTTTTCTTTTGAGTTTCAGTTAATAAGATTAATTGTTCTATATTTATCATATAGCTAAATCATCTCCTTTCTGTGTATTGATTCATCAATCTCTTTATAAATTTTATAAACAATGTGAATGGTATGTTCCCCTTGTAGACATTCTTCCATTTCTCAAGTTATTGTCATTCAGCAAGTTGATATTAGAGCTAAGATACATTGTCTACAGTTCTGTTGTCCTATATCTGTGCTCAGTGTTCAATTACCCACCAGAGAGCAACGGCAAATGTGAACAATGATTTATGGTAAATCGTTAGCTATTGTTCCATTATCCATTTATCCCATTGAGAGCTTAGCCTATTTAGAAATGACTGCACCTCCACTCCCACTTTATTTTTAAGGAAGCTATCTATTGAGGATACCAGTAAAGTCATGATTGTTCAGGAGTTTGGCAAGCACGTTGTCCAAAGTAGGAGAATGTGTGTCATGTTTCTCATTATACAAATAACAACTGGGCAAGATGCCACCCCTTTGCCTTGCTCACTTATCTGCAATGATGTTTTAGATCATTGCTTGTATTTTTATTCCTTAAGAAAGTCATTGCTTTCTTTTTCTTCTGGTAATTTTTCTTCCCCATCTTTACAACAATACTCCATTTTTCAAAAAAAGCTATACTCCATGCTCACAATGCTACTTCTTACTTGAAATTCATAGATTAAAATGGAAAGATATTATTATTAGAAGATTATAGAATCTCAGAATCATAGAGCTAGATCAGATTTTGGAGATCATCTATTGAACTAATAATTCTCACTTACAGGTGAATGAATTAGAGGCACGGGTATATGGGACATCCCTGATGGCTCAGTGGTTAAAACACCATACTTTCAATGCAGGGAACGTGGTTAAGTCCCTGGTCATGGAACTAAGATCCCGCATGCTCTGCGGTGCCAGTAAATAAAATGAATAAAATAAAACAAAATAACATTATTTAAAAAACAAAAACGGTGACTCATTCATTAAAAAAAAAAGAGGTAGGGTGTATGCAAATATGTAGGTCACAGTTTCCTTTGGCTAAACAGAAGCTGGAGTAAGGTTTGTTCAGATTCTTATATGGCAAAACCCTACTCCTGATACTCTTGGCCACAGTTGACAAGATAATGATAGCCATTTAATCCGTGAATTTAGAAACACGATAATGTAGAAAAAGGTTTTTGAAAATATATGTTATCTGTTGATAACTATCAAGACTAACTAACACCTAAAGAGGAAGAGTGACCTTTGTGGAGGCATACAGATAGAGAAGGGTCCAGGGCCCTGGCTGTGACTCTCATTGGTCAATTTACAGTTGTCATGTAATAAATTATTGAAAATCGAGTGACTTAAAGCAATTTTGTTTTGCTCCGTATTTTGTGGGTCAGGAATTGGAGAAGAACTTGGCTGGGTCATTTGCTCTTGGAATCTCTTGGGGTGTTGTAATCTCATGTCAGTGGCGGATGGCTGCAGTCATCTGAATTTTACGAAAACTGGACTTCTGAGGTGTCCCATGACTCGGATGGCAGGTAATGCTGGCTCTTGCCTAGAACTTGGGGCTCACCTGGGGGCTTTTGACTAGAGACCTATACCATGAAGGTGTAGGGTAACTGGATTTCTTAATTTCAAAGGTAGAATGTCAAAGAAGTTACAATCATTCAAAAAAACAAAACAACCATTCAAAAAAAAAAAACACACACACACACTATAATCTGCATTCAGTCTGGCTCTGGCATACCCTATTACATCCTGTCATTTCTTCTGAGAAACTTTAAACATTTCCCTATGCTTTTGGAGACAGCTAGATATATAATTTTCATGCTAGAACTACACTGGACTTGGAAATAAGAAAAGTATCATATATTAAATATTTAAAATTTAGCTACGTATCATTCATTTAAAAATCAGCAAAATATAACTGAGTACTGCTATGTGAGAGTCCCAAACCTAGGTACCGGAAGTACAACTACTAACGATAATTACTGCCCTCAAATCTATTAGGAAAGGCAAATAGTAATAATAGAGCTGAAGAAAATGTTGCTAGGTTGCTAAAACAGAATTATGTACTGGGTTGGCTATGGAAGGACTTTACCAAACAGGAGGTTAAAGAAATGGCTGCAGGAAATTGAGGTTGGAGGAGTATCTGGAGGGGTCCTTGACCAACAAGGTGGCCAGGCCTCTCCCTGACCAAAGACATGGTATTCCAGCATATATATTAGAGAAAAGTTTAATTTAAAAAGTCTAGTTAAAATTATAAGGCTATCATAGAAGATACATATGTGGTTAAAGAAGATGAGTCTGGAAAATTAAGTAAGAGCCAGATGTTGAAGCCTTTTCTATCAGGATCAGGAGTCTGTATATAAACATTTATATGATTAATATATACTAATCGCTCAACATTAATGATGCAACCGAAACAACTGAAAAGCAGAAGTTATCATTATAACATTTCTGTGGCGATACTTTCAAACAATGGAAACAGTGCAGTTAAAATATTTCAGAGTAGTCAAACTGCATAAAGTTACATAGTTTGCAGCGGAGAGGAAGCATATTGAAATAAGCCATGGATGCTTAAGATAAAGGCCAACAGAAATGGAACCAGATGGAAATCAGGTGTTGACTTGAACTTTGCCATGGCATGTGTTGGGTTATGTTGGGATTGTCCAGTATTTGCATTATATATAGTAATCAAGACAGAGCAAGCCACAGGGAGAATGGGTTGCACATTTTAATTCTCCAGAGACAAAACACATGGAACGCAAGTCACCTGGCTCCTGAGATTTTACTGCATGTGAACTAGCTAATTAAAGTGGGTGTGAGTTTCCCAGATCAGGTATAAAACAAAGATCCTTTGTGGTTAACATTTTCTGCACATGGCAAGTGTTAAAGTGGGATAAATATGCAGGATGCTGTTTACAGCTCACAGATTTAATTATTTGTAAGAAGAATGTCTGTTGAAAATAAATGGGATGCAGGGAAATAATTTCACAGGCCAAGAGGGGAACCAATCTTCACTCTCAACCCGATGGAGGTTTGTTCCCCAAAGTGTGATCTTTAGAGCAAAGCATGGGCATCAGATGGGAACTTGTTAGTAATGCAGAATCTCACATCCCACTGAAGCAGAAATCACCATTTAGTCAGATTCTTGGGTGATTCCTAACAACATTAAAATTTGGGAAGCACAGATTGTGGAGACAGGGCACTGCAAGCTGAGGATAACTGAAAATTGTGACAGAGGATTTTGCATTTATTTTCTTTGTTTTTAAAGACTTTATTGACGTGGACCACTTTAAAGTCTTTATTAAATTTGTTACAATACTGTTTCTGTTTTGGTTTTTTTTTCCATGCTTTGATTTATTGACTGTGAGGCATGTGGGATCTTAGTTCCCTGACAAGGGATCAAACTCACACCCTCTGTATTGGAAGGCAAAGTCTTAACCACTGGACCAGCAGGGAAGTCCCAGCATTTGTGTTCATTAGTTGTTTCAAAGAGCATGAATCAAACCTGGAGCAGGAGGAAAACGCATCAAGGAATAAAGGTGAGAAATATTTCAAATGGAGGGGATTGAATAAGTAGTCAAGAAGGAGTAGCAATTCTTGTATATAAATGCTGCCTATATCCATATCTTTACAGTTGAATTTGAATTAAATACTGGATAGTTAGAAGTTGTTGCAGACTTCTATTAAGTGCCTAAGACAGTGGCTGGCACATGGTAGGCATTCAATATTAATATTGAGTGGATAAGCTTAACATATATCACTTTATCATACAAAGTAATTTTCCACACATTATTTCACTTTGAGTCTCACAACATCTCTGTAAAGCAGACAGAATGAATAGTTGGCATCATTAGACAAATGCTTTCAACTTGTCAACTTTGTAATAACTTAAAATCAACAGGTATGACAAAACCTTTTAGTGTATAATTGATGTTAAGAATATTCATGCATTAAAGATAGCATTTTCGATTGTCTTTGAAGGAGGATAATTTTTACCTGTTACTGCCTTTGTTTAAGAAAGACTAGGATAGTTAACTGCTATGTGAATGTTAACTCACTTTGAATAGTGAATTTACTCATTTTAATTAATTTACCAAATTATCTTATTACATCTAAAATTTAAAGCAGGCATCATAAACAACGCAATTTAAAAATACATGAGAGGGTGAGGTTGGGAGCACACCACACTTTGTCATTATTGGAATAGAAATGAAAATAGCATGTTCTGTGGGTGACTCTAGGAACATATTTTGCATCAATTTTTCCTTGATGCCAAACATTGCGATTAAGTCTGGTACAACCTCCAGAAAGAAGCGTGAGCTTTAATGTAAGACACATTAAAAAATAGGATATCGAGGATGCTGAAATGCAGAAAAGTAGAAAATTTTCAAAATCACAGGGGAGGCAAGGATTTGAAGTCCCACTTTCTGATTAAAAATTGAAAAATGTTCTTCCATGGTGACCCCCGTTTTCAATTCAAACTTGGGACACATTGTGTAATGTGTGATTTGACCAAAAGATGGCTCTTTGCAGTTCATACTGAGCATCAGTGTAAATCTGGAACATATTTTCAACATAAGTTGCCTCTCAAAACAGCTTGGTTATGTTAAAGGCACAAACAAAAGTTGGAATTCTTGTTGGATAGACAGAACAGAAGTAATTAAAAAACATATGATTGCTTTATTTTATGAGATAAATATTTGACTTATAAAAGGTATCTTGAATTATATATTTATTAAATCCACAATTCTTTCTTAAAGTATTGGGATTTTTTTCTATTGTTGAGGACAAAAATTTGTTACTCGACAAATCAAAGATATATTTTTAAATTATTTTACCAGTGTAAAATTCTTCCAGTGTATTGTTCATTTTAAATTTTCTCAAATTCATCATAAGCAAAGTAATTATGTAAAGGATAATCGCTTTAAAAGATAATTGAGGTTTTTTGTTCCATCATTAGTTCTAATTGCTTAAGTGCTTAAAATCCATATTTTTAAACATCTGAACTGAATACTAATTCTGGAATCAAATACAGTCAACCATATTACAAAGTTCAACTTATATTGAACTCTACCAAACTACAAGGTTTGGAGTATTTTTTCTTGAAGATGAAAAAGAAACTATTTTACTCCATTAATACCCATAAGTGTCCAGTGATCTTATCCAATAAAAAATCATAATTATAGTTGCTATCATGTTTTCTGGGGGCTTCCCAGGTGGCTCAGTGGTAAAGAACTTGCCTGTCAATGCAAGGGACAAAGGAGACGTGGGTTCGATACCTAGGTTGGGAAGATCCTCTGGAGGAGAAATGGCAACTTACTCCAGTATACTTGCCTGAAAAATCCCAGGGACAGAGGAGCCTGGAGGGCTACAGTCCATGAGGTCACAAAAAGTTGCACACGACTGAGATGACACACACACACACACACTTGCAAGCACCATGTTTTCTACATTGGTTATGAACAGGGCATAGTTCTGAACACTTAATGCACAATGCCTCAACTCTTACAATCATCACTCAAAAAAACATCATCCTCAAATTATAGAAGAAAAATGGAGGCTTACAGAAGTTAAATTTGCCCCAGATCAGAACTCAGTCAGACTATATTCTAGCTATGTTCTATCTTGCTCTGCTTATTGCATTATAAAAAGTCCAACTTTAACAGGAATGTGCTTGCATTTTCAGAAAGTCACCAGGCTTTGCATTTCTGTAACTCTCTTAAGAATACCCCTTTCAATAAGGAGAAGTGATAATACAATATTACACCTTATTATGCAATGGTTACACAATAACATCATAAGATCTAGTTCAGAGGGTAAAAGACAGCATATTTGTAAGTATTCAAATTTGAAGACAATGGTAGAGAATTTCCCCATTTTAAAGTTAGCTAGAGATAATTTTGCAGAAGGCCTATAGAGTATATGCCTGGTGATAAAGGGACCACATAATTTACTTTCCAAACCAGGACACTTATGAGAGTGAAAGGGAATAATCATCAGACAGACAGCAGAGCAGCAGGCTGAAACAGGGACTGTCCTGGGAAAATCTGAATGTATGGTCATCCTGTACTCAGAGGAGTGATAGATGCTGATAAAATTGAGTTGGCGAAGCAGAGAAACAGAACTGAGACTAACCTGAAATCACTTAGGAGTGCTTTTGTTAAAGCTTAATTAAGTAACTGTATACACCTTAGAGATCTTCGCAGGTAGTGCTAGTGGTAAAGAACCTGCCTGCAATGCAGGAGGCATAAGAAATGCAGGTTCAGTCCCCTGGAGCAGGGCATGACAACCCACTCCAGTATCCTTGCTTGGAGAATCCCATGGACAGAGGAGCCTGGCGGGCTATAGACCATGAGGTCACAAAGAGTTGGAGACAACTAAAGTGACTTAGCATGCACACAGACATGCATGTGTACATCTTAGAGGGTTTTTTTTTTTCTTTTTTTTTTTCCTTCTGGAGGAAGCATGACAAATTAAGATTAGGAAGTTTTGTCCAGTGCTATTTGTGTTTACCAAATTGCTCCCTAGTTAGGGTGATACATCATAATGAGTTAATTTGGAAAAGGATACTCTTAAAAGGGTCATAGACTGTCCCAGGTTAGGGAAAAGGGGAAAGGAAAACTACAGGAATCCTTCAGCATTTTATGTCTTTCTGATTCACTAGCTATATCATTTCCTTCTTAATCAAACTGCACCATTTTTCAATCAGATATTTAGAACATGCCATAAAGAGAAAAACAAAATATGAATGGCTGTAGAACAACAAACCACATGAAAAATAAATCTACAAATGCTAAATATTTATGCATTGTGTTAAAATGATTTATATAATTCTAAAACTGATAAAATTGAGTTGACTATCCAATAAATGGAATTTTATATCATGTTTGTTATCAGCTAAATAATTCATTATTTCATTTTATATACACACTCTTTAATTAACTCACTGACTCAGAGGTAAGACGCTGCTAATCCGTTCATTTCCCCAAGCCCATAAAGAAAAAAAAAGTACAAAACATATGAGAGTATAAGAGCAAAAGGTTAAGAGTTTAATATGAAGGAATTTTTAATCAGAGGAGAAAGCAGCTGGTTGAGGTTCTTTCCACCTCAGACTGGAGACCCCAGATTGCATGGTGATTAGTGACACCTGTTTTTTACTAGTCTTTTCCTGAAGCAGGCAAAGCATAAAGTTGGCTACAGAAATGTTCTTGGCATTTTGTTGTTCTTTCTTTTAAAAACCACATTTATTTTAAAGCCAGCTATTTATTTTTAGCCATGGTGTGCCTATTAAAAAAAAAATTTAGAGGCTAAATTTGCCTGCAGGGACTAAAAAAATACTTTACAAGGGGAAAGAGCAGATAATATTTTCAGTAATTTGGAAAGAGTCTATTTTAGTATAATCATAAGTGTTTAAATTTTTTTTAAGTCATTTAAAACCTACAGCTTCAATAATGGTTTATTGTTAGAATTATATTCCCCAGCTCAAATCATTAAAGGAACTGATATCTTGGTTTGAATACCACATTGCTGTTGCTGTCAAGTCGCTTTAGTCGTGTCTGACTCTGTGCGACCCCATAGACGGCAGCCCACCAGGCTCCCCCGTCCCTGGGTTTCTCCAGGCAAGAACACTGGAGTGGGTTGCCATTTCCTTCTCCAATGCATGAAAGTGAAAAGTGAAAGTGAAGTCGCTCAGTCGTGTCCGACTCTTCGCGACCGCATGGACTGCAGCCCACCAGGCTCCTCCGTCCGTGGGATTTTCCAGGCCAGAGCACTGGAGTGGGGTGCCATTGCATTAGCTTTGTTTTATTCTACTATGGGCTTTTCACCATTTTGCTTTATCTATCACTTCCCTGGAACCTGTATTCATTTATTTTCTTCCTTCCACATGTCAGAGTTGGATTGGATTTGAAAGGTAATCTGGTTCCACTTGACCATGTTATGGATTACAATTCAGAGGCTGAAAGAGAGGAACTGACATATTCAAGATCACACAGCTTGAAAGGAGAAAAGCTGAAATTTAAGATGTGGTACTTCATTATGCACACCTATAGCAAACTAACATAAGGGGCTAGGTAAAGGGAATTATGCAACCATTGTTGAGAAGAGAATTTCTTTTAACAATATTAATCACATTGATTCCAAATTCTTTATTTATATTTTACAAAGATATGGCCCAAGAAAGGGAGGCTACCTCTCCAGGTAGTTAAAACAAAAACAGACTGAAATCCAAGTTTCTAACTCCCAAGGTAGCTAATCACTGTTCAGTACTTCATGCTATGTCTCATCCACAAAAAAACCAAATATAAAAATATTCTGTAGACATCCTTGGTCCCAGGAGACAGGCATTTCAGAAACTCCACTTCCTGCTCACGGTTTGGTTTTGAATACATGATTGTTTTTCATGTTTCTGCACCCACTTAATGAATACATTCATTTAACAGAGTGCTACAGAGCTTCAGCTATGTGCTAGATACTGTATCATATGTAGATGTTTTTATATACAAACTTCACAACTGCATCTATCATTTTTATTGTATATTAAATTGCCAACCTCAAATATGTATTAAAGTATTCTTAAGTCTAGCCTGTGCTTCGCTGGTGGCTCAGTCACTGAAGAATCTGCCTGCAATGTGGGAGACCTGGGTTTGATCTCTGGGTTGGGAAGATCCCCCAGAGGAGGGCATGGCAACCCAAACTCCAGTATTCTTGTCTGGAGAATCACCATAGACAGAAGAGCCTGGCCTGACACAATCCATAGGGTCACAAAGGGTCGGACATGACTGAGCGACTAAGCACAGCACAAGTCTAGCACTCTTAAATTTTACAGGCACACTTCAAAAATAATCCACATCATAGTAGAAATTCATAAATAAAGATAAACAATGATAAAAGGGACAAAGCATTAAAATTGTTGTAAAAAAATTGAGTTCTTTATTGTTTAAATTTTGATATTTAATCAAATTAGGTCACTGAATAAAGAACTATACACTTGATTAGATTTTAGAGACTGGGTAATGTTTAGTATAGACTGGAGGGGAAAAAGGGCATCAGTAGAAAAAACATAGGACCCCAAAACTAGAAGACGACTCCTAGTATTAACTTTTCTACTTACTAGCTTTGACTTTGGCAAATCACTTGGCCTATTTGTTCTTCAATTTCTTTATTTACAGGATGGGAAAATTTGACTCATTTTTAAAGATTTCTTCTAGTTCTAACATGATTAAGATCTGAAAGAATAAATATTGATATAGTTTCAAGTTATAATTTCTTTAGTTGATAATTTCCTTACACAAAGGATAGATCAAGGGATACCAAGCTACTGTGGCATCCATTTTAGAGCAATATATGTGTTTTGTCCTTTTCTTTTGTTTTTGTGGTGGGGGATGATCTTGAATATTTATTAGTTTCCTATGGCTACTGGCATTCCTTGGCTTGTGGCCATATCACTCTGATATATGCCTTCATTTTCACATTTTCTTTCCCCCTTCTGTCTGTTCTTAATACATACTGCAAAATGCAGGGACAGAAGTCATTTGTGTGTGTGTGTGTGTGTGTGTGTTTTAAGGAGGACAGATATATATATATATCTCTCTTGAAAGTCACACACACTACTACCTTTCATTAGTGTCCTTTACAGAAACAAAGAACACGTATTCTTATGATCAAAGCCTTTCCGAGGATAATTTCTTAATGTATGATCTTCATTTATTAAAAGTTGAATATAGACATCAATGGATAATAATGCAAACTGCCAACAGATGTGATGGTGTATTGTGTTAAGACAGGTATCAATCAAATATCTGTATATCAGCTTTCATCAGGGAGGTTTCCTTTTCTGAATGGAGAGTGCAACGCATGAGAAGGAGGTAGTTCGTGTAATCCTCAAGAAATAGCTAGGAAAGTTTCAGCTTCTTAGGGAATTTTTGGAGGATCAAGAACATTGCTTGATCTTTCAAATTGCTAGAGATTGTCGGGGCACTTCCTCAAAGAGAATTATAAAGGTGAATGAGAGATTCGATGGTCAAGAAAAAAACCCGAGTGTAGCTTTTACAGGCTTCACATTCTGTCCATGAAGCTAAGTGGAACCAGAGCGTTCACCTTAATAGTCAATTTCCTTAACCCCAAGGAAAACTCCTTTGTTTCAGCACAGGGTAAGTCTTGTTCATCTAGTCCTAAATGTCTCTTCCCAACATCTTTGTTTAACAGGAAACATCCCTGATAATCACTTTCAAGTAGAGGCATTAATGGAGTAGGGAACGGCAACTTCACTCCAATATTCTTGCCTGGGAAATCCCATGGGCCGAGGAGCCTGGCAGGTTACAGTGGGGTCTACACGGGGTCTCAAAAAGAGTCTGACACGATTTAGTGACTAACAGAGGCATTAAATGATAAGAGTATTGTAGGGATGGATATTACTTTTTTCCCATTGGAAAAATTATCTACTTTTTTTTTCTTAATATTAATTTTATGCCTCTTGACAATGGTGAATTCAAATATTCATTACTTTGCTTTTGTAACAAATTAAGTTTTAAGCCTCTGTTTCTAGTCTGCCTTTAGAAAAATACTACAATATTATATCATTATTATTTTAACAATTATCTATTGAACAATTAATCTAGGTCAGGCAAAATAACAAATGCTGAAGGCACAATGTCCTCCAGAAAACTGACAAGAGACAAACAAGGAAGTAAATAGAAGACAATTAAGTTTGACAGAAATGGCTTAATTGGGTGGCCAAAGGTAGTATTGTTAGATGAGTGTTTCTAGTGAATGTGACAAGATAATACTGGAGAAATGAGGGGTTGGGCTAATTTGTCAGGAAAAGTAGATGGAGGAAGGGGATAAACAGACAAAGAGAATTCAAGTATTAGTGTAGGGGAGATCATCCTTGTCTAAGTCTGCCTTTTTAATTCTGGTTCTCCCTTAAAAGTAGCATTAAACAACAACAACAACAAATTGTGTCTTTAGGAAAAAAATTTGTTTCTGAGTATAGGACTCACAACTTCCCTAGAGATATTGGTTAATTATATCTATTTTAAACCCTTCCTATCCTGGCCTGTTGAGTGAAATCTCTGTATGGCTTAGAAAGCTTGATCATCTCTCTTTGGATGAGAATTAAAAACTCATTTGTGTAAGTATGTGTCATTTATTGTGTTTATTTTCTTGTTCTCTCTCCCAACAATTGACTCACTCCCTTTTACTGTTTCAGAAAAATAAAAAAGAGGATGATTTATTTTATAAACAAAGAAATGTGCTATATGGTGTTAAAGAACATAGACTGCTTTTCTATAAGTGATCAGCTCTTCATCTACCAGAGGTGCTGTAATTATAAGGTCAAGACTGATGATTCTCATTACATTGTGACATTTCCCAAAAGTTCAAATAAGGCCATGCATGAGTACGTGCTAAGCCTTTTCAGTTGTGTTCAACTCTGTGCCACCCTATGGACCGCACCCTGACAGGCTCCTCTGTCCATAGGATTCTCTAGGCAAGAAGGCAAGAATATTGGAGGGGGATGCCGTGCCCTCTTCCAGGGGATCTTCCCGATCCAGGGATTGAACCTGTGTCTATTAGGTCTCCTGCATTGGCAGGCAGATTCCCCACCACTAATGGCACCTAGGAAGTCCCTCAAGTAAGGCCAGGATGACTAAACCCTACCTGCAAGCAGCAGATATTTCAACCCAACCCCCTCTTTCTTTTCTTTGGTGACCACACAAATTCCACATAACTCAATCATGGAAGAGGACTAATGTGATTAAGGATCTAAAGTCAGATATAATCTTCTTTCCCTTCCACTTACAGTCTTCCTACCTTTATTTCTGGTGAACAAGCCAAGAGTTCTATAACTTTGGATCTCATGATATTGCTTTTTACAGACTATGAGCCCATGTACACAGGATTTGGACTGTAAGATCTAATATCTTCTTTGTGAACTTGAATTAAATTTAACATTTCTGTCTCTACTCCATTTTCTTACCTATTTTCCTCACTGGGCTGCTGTGCACAGCATGGAAAGGAAAAAAAAAAGTGATCTTAAAATGTCTGGCAACATTCAAAGTGCCATGAAACTATAAATAATTGCAATAACTTGAAGGTGTAGTGTAGTAACCATAATCTCAAAGGTCTCTGGAAATCAATGTGATCAGATCAAAATGTCTTTTGTCTCCCCTTGTGCTGATCATTTGTCCAAAAAAAAAGGGATAGAATGGTTGAATTAGGAAGTCTTTATATTAGCAAGGGCTTCCCTCATAGCTCAATTGGTAAAGAACTCACCTGCAGTGCAGTAGACCCTGGTTCAATTCCTGGGTTGGGAAGATCTGCTGGAGAAGGGATAGGCTACCCACTCCAGTATTCTGGCCTTGAGAATTCTATGGACTATACAGTCCATGGGGTCACAAAGAGTTGGACATGACTGAGCGACTTTCACTATATAAGCAAATTTAGAGATCTTCAGATCTAATTCAAGCAAATTCAAAGAGGAGAAACTGACTTTCCCTCAGATAATGTAGAGATAAAGTAGATATAGTAACCCAGATGGACAAAATGGAATCAAAAACATTGATTTACTCAATCACTCTTTGAAGACAGTTATGTACAAACCATTATTCTAAAAGTGTCACGTAGAGTTGAAAAGAGATATAATCCATAAACTGGCTTATAACAAAGAAGTTGGGTAGGGGCATGAGAAAGAGTAATATTTGGCCCTAAAGAATATGAGATAAGAGAAGAATCAGGGCAGGATCATGTGGAGGTAGGGCTACATCTTGAAGTCTAGCTAGTTTTCTAATATCTTTTTACTGATGCTTCAAATATCTGTCTTTCTATTAATCTGAATATTTTTAGCACAAATCTTCATATATGCCTTTTTCTCAGAATAAAGTTTTAAAATGAGCTTATGACATAAATCCGCAAGGACCTATGGTTGCTAACTTTTATTCTAGGGTGGTTGTCTCTTACCTGGACAATGCTATTACACACTTATTGAGTCCAGAATAATACAAGAACTGATAAATTCCTTGAAGGTAAAGAATGAGTCTTTTTTGAATGAGCACTTATAGAACCTAGAAAGTATCTGTCCCATGGAAACTGTTTAATAAGTACACAGTGAATAAATGAATAGATACTTGACACCAAAATAAATAGATTTTGATATTTCTTAGAATTTATTTTATTGAACGATTCATGTAATCAATAATCTTAATATAAAAGGAAAAGACCAATTGTCAGTTTCCAAGAAACATAAAACTAATCATAAAATCTGTTTAATTTCCTCATAAAATTTGACTATAAAAAGTTTATAATGTACAGAGACTACAGATAAATTTTATGTAATATGAATACTTGAAAGCGTTTGTAGTTTTTCATCTAAAGGTACTTACTCATGTAGAATTCAGACTGTATACATCCATGCTCAAAATTTTCTCCATTAGATTTTAAAACCCCTAAACCTCCTTTGTAATTCTTCCCCATCGCTTCTCACCTAACCACATGAGTGTCCCAAGATATACCCAAATGCACATGTGTAATGACAAACTACCAAGTTCCCTAATTAGTGCTGAGTCTCAAATTTGACAATCTCAGACACGCTATTAGCAATAACCTTGAGATGTCTATGAGTGAGTTATTAGAAGGGAGGTCTTATCCAAAAATATGATTTGGGCACTTGGAGAGTCTTAATAGCATCTGATCAGCAGTATGTTTCTTAATTGGAAATAATAAAAGCAGCAGCATTATCACTAGTAATCAGATTTCCTTAGTTATGATACTTAGACATCATAAGACAAATGATTTATTCAACTATTTGGAGCTTCTCCAAGAAAGCTAGGACATAAATAAAACACAGAAGAGCAGCAAGACTGGGGAAACCACAGTGTAATTTAGAAATTGTGAGAATTACACTCCCCCTACCTGCAGTGTAGCAGTTTTCATGAATATGGTGCAGTTACCCTTTGACAAGTAATACTGTTTCTGACCAAATACTAATACACAGAGATTATGTCTCTTCAAGTACAGGTTCAAAAGCCATTTGAGGGAACCACCATATTATAATTTCTCCAGTGACCTGGAAACTTAAAAAAAACAAAAACGACAAGACTAAATTTGCTTTGTGTATTATGTGGACTGGTTTCCTAGGTGGAGCAGTGGTAAAGAATTTGCCTCAGATGCAGGGGACACAGGAGATGCGGGTTCAATATCTGGGCTGGGAAGATTTCCTGGAGGAGGAAATAGCAACCCACTCCAGTATTCTTGCCTGGAAAAATCCCATGGACAGAGGAGTCCTGAGGTCTACAGTCCATGGGATCACAAAGAATTGGACATGACTTAGCGACTCAGGACTCACACACTCCCTAAGTAAAGCCAGCTTCTATGTGAAATCAGAACTATTAGTAGAAATATATTTTTGTTCTCCTTCCTGCTATTTTTATTAAAACTCTATAGTTTATCTTTTGAACACATCTTCCCTATTAGTCTTTCATATTTTATACATATACCAATTAAAAAATTACAAAGATTTGTAAGAAATGGTACGATTTTCATTAATTTTTATGGCCCTCATTTAGAGGAAGCTTAAAAACAAAGTATAATGGCAAATAAACAAAAAACAATTGTCCAGAAAAGAATAGGCCAGTAGTTTTACTATAAACTGTTAAAGGAGCTAAATGCATTTCAGTTATATTCAGAACAAGCACTAAAGATAATTTGAGTACAGAGAAAATTAGTTTGCCTGTAATGCTAAGAGCAGCCCCTGCTGGTTACTGTCATATAATTGAGACATGGAAAATTTTAATGAGAAAAGAAACTGCAATGAGCATAAAAGATACTGGAGAGTTCTTTATTTTTCAACAACACATGATCTCTTCTTTGACACTTTTTCAATACATGACCTGCAGTGTTTGCTATAAATCACATATAAATTATGAAATATCTAAATATGAAAGGCGTTTTCTTTTCCCTTTGAAGCAATCTTTTTTTTTCTTTTTTATTAGTTATTTATTTTAATTGGAGGATAATTACAATATTGTAGTGGTTTTTGCTCTACATTGACATGAATCAGCCATGGGTGTACATGTATCCCCCATCCTGAACTCTCCTCCCATATCCCTCCCCATCCCATCCCTCAGGGTCATCCCAAGTGACCATTCAGATTTTACCCACAGCAGCACCCCTGAATCCCCCAAACTCACAGATATAAAAGGAAAACTAAAGAAGCATTATTGTGGGTATATATTTGTAGTTTGAACTAAAAGTATAACTTGATCAGATTCACACTTCACTAGATCACTATTTTTAAATGCATAATAAAGTCATATTAAAAATAGAATAAAACATAAGCTTCTAATTATGGCTCTATAAATGAAACAAGATATATAAAAAATAATTCAAAATATTTAAAACTATATTTCTTCCTGCTCTCACCACCATTTTTTTCTTGGAGGTAATGGGGGAAATAATATAAAAAAGAATTATAACAAACTGAAATAATTCTGAAATTTATATTTTTCCTCTCTTCCCTTGATTTGTCCTCCAAAATATGTTGCATCTGATTCCAGAATAGTAATTCTCCATCCACCGAAGTCTCTGGCTTATATTCCAATAAAAATCCAAGATGATTCATATGTAAATACCTGTCACATCTTCCTTTTTAAAAAATTATAGACATTTGCTTAACTCTTTTCAATTAATAACCAAACCATAAACATAAGTGTATGTGTTTGATTTGATGCCATTACAAATTCTTCATTGACTAACACTGGATTTTTAAATTTTCCTTGTTTCTGCATTCGAAGTGTTTTACAAAGTGTGTTCCATGGTATCATATTTCTATGCTATAAAAAAGAGGCAATTTGTAGATTGCAGTTGGAAATGCAAAATGCTTTGAACCCTATGGAAGGAATATCTAACAATTATTTCTAAAGTTCCAAAAAAAAAAAAAACCCCACCAAATAAATAGGCTCAATAGTGTTAAAGGGCTTCTCAGGTAGCACAATGGTAAAAGAATCTGCCTGCCAATGCAGGAGATGCAAGAGAAGCGGGTTTGATCCCTGTGTCAGGAAGATCCCCTGGAGAAGGAAATGGCAACCCATTCCAGTATTCTTCTGCATTGGCAGACAGGTTCTTTCTAACTAGTGCCACCTGGGAAGCCTCCAATCTTTAAAGTGTACTTTTAAATTTATAAAAAGGCACACAATTTTGTATATAAAATGCTATAGTTTTAATGTGTGAGAGACAGAGAAATCCCATGGACAGAGGAACCTGGCAGGCTGTAGTCCTTGGGGTTGCAAAGAGTCGGACACTACTAAGCACACAAGCAACACAACACGACGACTTAGAGGGTTAAAGAATATTCTACATGCCATGTTCTCTTAAAGTTTCAGAATGCAAATTAGCATAGTAAACTCTTTGATATATCCTTTTGTGAAGAAGTGAAGTCGCTCAGTTGTGTCCGATTCTTTGCGACCCCATGGACTGTAGCCTACCAGGCTCCTCCATCCTTGGGATTCTCCAGGAAGGTAATACTGGAGTGGGTTGCCATTTCCTTCTCCAGGAGATCTTCCCAGCCCAGGGATCGAACCTGTCCCAGCCCAGGGATCGAACCTGGGTCTCCCATATTGCAGGCAGACGCTTTACTGTCTGAGCCAGAGACTTCCCCAGTGGCTCGGACGGTAAAGCGTCTTATCCGTGGGTTGGGAAGATCCCTGGAGAAAGTGAAAGTGAAGTTGCTCAGTCGTGTCCGACTCTTTGTGACCCCGTGGACTGTAGCCCACCAGGCTCCTCTGTCCATGGGATTCTCCAGGGAAGAATACTGAAGTGGGTTGCCATTTCCTTCTCCGGGGGATCTTCCCCACCCAGGGATCGAACCCACATCTCCCGCATTGCGGGTAGACACTTTAGCCTCTGAGCCACCAGGGAAGCTCTAAGGAAATGGGAATCCACTCCAGGACTATTGCCTGGAAAATCCCATGGACAGAGGAGCCTGGTAGGCTACAGTCCATGGGGTCGCAAAGAGTCGGACATGACTGAGCGACTTCACTTTCTATCCTTTTGTAGGGAAATATATTCAACTTCTAATTCATCAAAATTTTCAGTGACATGGAAACTGAAACTTTTCTTCTCAAACCAAGCGAGAGATGGTGAATTTATCTCTTTGAGAAACACTCTGTGTAACACATTTCTAATTCTTTAAGGCTGAGGACTAAGTGTACATTCATCCCTAACGCCTAACACCTCTTCACCCTTTGGTATTTCAGGACATTCAAGAGTGATCCACTGGCACAAAGACAGAAATATAGATCAATGCAACAAAATAGAAAGCCCAGAGATAAATCCACGCACATATGGACATCTTATCTTTGACAAAGGAGGCAAGAATATACAATGGATTAAAGACAATCTCTTTAACAAGTGGTGCTGGGAAAACTGGTCAACCACTTATAAAAGAATGAAACTAGAACACTTTCTAACACCATACACAAAAATAAACTCAAAATGGATTAAAGATCTAAACGTAAGACCAGAAACTATAAAACTCCTAGAGGAGAACATAGGCAAAACACTCTCCGACATACATCACAGCAGAATCCTCTATGACCCACCTCCCAGAATATTGGAAATAAAAGCAAAAATTAACAAATGAGACCTAATTAAACTTAAAAGCTTCTACACAACAAAGGAAACTATTAGCAAGGTGAAAAGGCAGCCTTAAGAATGGGAGAAAATAATAGCATATGAAGCAATGGACAAACAACTAATCTCAAAAATATACAAGGAACTCCTACAGCTCAACTCCAGAAAAATAAATGACCCAATCAAAAAATGGGCCAAAGAACTAAATAGACATTTCTCCAAAGAAGACATACAGATGGCTAACAAACACATGAAAAGATGCTCAACATCACTCATTATCAGAGAAATGCAAATCAAAACCACTATGAGGTACCATTTCACGCCAGTCAGAATGGCCGAAATCCATAAGTCTACAAGCAATAAATGCTGGAGAGGGTGTGGAGAAAAGGGAACTCTCTTACACTGTTGGTGGGAATGCAAACTAGTACAGCCACTATGGAGAACAGTGTGGAGATTCCTTAAAAAACTGGAAATAGAACTGCCTTATGATCCAGCAATCCCACTGCTGGGCATACACACTGAGGAAACCAGAAGGGAAAGAGACACGTGTACCCAAATGTTCATCACAGCACTGTTTATAATAGCCAGGACATGGAAGCAACCTAGATGCCCATCAGCAGATGAATGGATAAGAAAGCTGTGGTACATATACACAGTGGAGTATTACTCAGCCATTAAAAAGAATACATTTGAATCAGTTCTAATGAGATGGATGAAACTGGAACCTATTATACAGAGTGAAGTAAGCCAGAAAGAAAAACACCAATACAGTATACTAACGCATATATATGGAATTTAGAAAGATGGTAACAATAATCCTGTGTATGAGGCAGCAAAAGAGACATTGATGTATAGATCAGTCTTATGGACTCTGTGGGAGAGGGAGAGGGTGGGGAGATTTGGGAGAATAGCATTGAAACATGTATAATATCATGTATGAAACGAGTCGCCAGTCCAAGTTCGATGCACGATACTGGATGCTTGGGGCTGGTGCACTGGGACGACCCAGAGGGAGGGTATGGGGAGGGAGGAGGGAGGAGGGTTCAGGATGGGGAACACAGGTATACCTGTGGCGGATTCATTTTGATATTTGGCAAAACTAATACAATATTGTAAAGTTTAAAAATAAAATAAAATTAAAAAAAAAAAAAAGAGTGATCCAGAGGAAAACATGCATCACAGATGACTTGTGGCTCCATCCCCAGGGCTGTGCTATCTTGAGCCTTCCCCACCAAGCTCTTATCAAGTGACCATCAATCACCCACAAAATAAAGTTCAGTCATCTTTTCAAGCACATGCTTTGGCCTATGCCCGGCTATCAAAATTTGAACACCTAACAGTATGTATCCTTTTATGTTATTTCAATCTTCACGACTTTCCTCATACTGGTCCTTCTGCCAAGGATATCCATATTCTCCATCCTTTCTTCATAAATTCTACTCAAGTAAGAATTTGTGATGGTACGATTGACTCACCCAACAAACTCTGAGCAACTGAGGACAGGAATAGCAAGAAAAGTACTCCAATATTTTTAATTGATTCTTATTCTATTCAGTTTAGTTCTAAAATAAATTAATTTCCTGACTCATCAGTAAAATGCACACTGCTGGTTAGGAATACTGTAATCACATTTATTTTTTCAGGGAGGGCATCCAAGGAGGGTTGGATTGGGAGTTTAGGACAAGCAGATGTAAACATATATAGAATGGATAAATACAAGATTCTACTTCCTAGAATAGGGAACTATATCTATCTATCTACAACTAAATCCTTTTGCTGTAAACCAGAAACTCACACAATATTATAAATCAACTATACTTCTATTAAAAAAAAAGAATAATCACATTAAGGTTCATCTATTTAGGATGTAAGTTGAACTGATTCTAAGGTATGATTGTGTTGTAGCTGTATGTACCCAATTAGAAAAGAAAATAAACATTTCTATTTTTCTTTCTCTTAAAGTAGATTATCTTTAAAAAGGAGTTTTAGAGTCTCAGGAAAATTGAACAGATTACCCAGATATTCCTGTACCCTGCTGTTGGCATGTGTGTGTGCTCAGTTGCTAAGTCATGTCTGATTCTTTGCAACCCCATGAAGTGTAGGCCACCAGGCTCCTCTGTCCATGGAATTTCCCAGGCAAAAATACTGGAGTGGATTGCCATTTCTTTTTCCAGGGGATCTTCCCTGACTGAGAGATTGAATATGCGTCCCCTGCTTGGCAAGCAGATTCTTTACCACTGGGCCATTTGGAAAGCCCTGCTATATGCATGAAAAAAGTAAAAGTGAAAGTCGGTCAGTCATGTCTGACTCTTTGCGACCCCATGGATTATACAGTCCATGGAATTCTCTGGGCCAGAATACTACAGTAGGTAGCCTTTCCCTTCTCCAGGGGATCTTCCCAACCCAGGGATCGAACCCAGGTCTCCTGCATTGCAGGTGGATTCTTTACCAACTGAGCTATCAGGGAAGCTATTTGCATAGCCTCCTCCATTATCAACATCCCCCATCAGAGGGGTACACATGTTAACAATTGATGAACCCACATTAACAACCCATTATAATCACCCAGAGTCTATAGCTTATGCTTGGGGGTGTACATAGTAAGAGTTTAGACAAATTTATGCTAACTTGCATCCATCATTAAAGTATCACAATATCACAGAATAGCTTCACTGATTTTTTTAAATTGCTGTTTCAAATAATACATGATTATTTTAGAATATTTAAGAAATAAAAATATGCAAATTAAACATGTAAAATTTACACATATTAACATAGTTTGCAATGTTTCAGTCTTTGAATCTCTCTGTATATACACATAATTTTGAAAAATTGTACCATACTATATATTTTGTATATGGTTTTTATTTAATAATACTGTAGAGTGTACATCATCAAATATTCTAAACTATAATTTTATTACAATTACTTTTTGTTATATTCATTACTTTGCTTTTTTTTAGATTCCACATATATGTAATATCATACAGTATTTATAAAATAATACTTATACTAGTTTAAAAGAACATAAATATTTTACTGTGAGAATAAGTTAAAATGTATTTTCTGAATTATGCATTTGAACTTTAGATTTTTAAAATTTTTCTCCCAAGGTTATAAATCACAATGTGATGAACCTCTTAAAAGATATATATAGGTTTATATGTGATTGAAAAAAAGTTTAAGTGTTAGTTGCTGAGTAGTGTCTGACTCTTTTCGACCCCATGATCTGGAGCTCACCAGGCTCCTCTGTTCATTCACAGGCAAGAATACAGGAGTGGGTTGCCATTCCCTTCTCCAGGGGATCTTCCTGACCTAGGGATCTAACCCAGATCTCCTGCATTGCAGGAGGATTCTATACCCTCTGAGCCATTATGGAATTATGCTTCTTGAATAAATTACTATAATTAGAATTACTGGATGAAAAGAAATTTTAAACACATTTATGTATATTTTAAAATTATCCTTTAAAATTGTAATAATTTATTTTCCTACTGTATGATTCCCCATACTTTATTAACACTGAGTGAAGTATTCAAAAATAAGATAACAAATTTAAATAGATATCATAATAAATTTAAAAATAGCTGAAAGTATACATACTTGTTTTGATTTAATTATTTTTGATTTCTAGTGAGATTGAATTATTTCCATATTACCAATTATATTATGGTTAGCATTTTGGTGTTACTTTAAACATTTTATTCATATTTTAATTGATCTTTAAAACTATTTATACATCAAGCATGTTATATGTATTACAAATAAATATATAGTCTTTAAAATTTTTTCAGATACTTTCTTATGCAGGAGGCATAGTAATATTTTCCTTTGTGATTCTTTAATTTTAGACTTAGAAATAACTTTTATTAATATAATATATTAATTAGCATTTATATTTTCTTCTATCATTTTCAGCTTCTTTATTTTTATACAAATAATATTTTAATGCACATTATTTATCAGTCAAGCCACTAAAGTGGAGAGGAAACAACAAACCAATATCCTGACCTTTAATTTTGGGACCTTCTGTTAATTTACTAACAAATATTTAGGGTAAATACACTGCTACATTAAATTTATATGGATTGAAAGGTATCATCAGGTTTAGGAAATTTTAAATATGTGATAAATAGGAGATTGATATGCTATTTTATGGCCCCATAGCAACTTGTTTAGACAGAATTTAGAACATCTTATAGACATTGATTCGGAGAAGGCAATGGCAACCCACTCCAGTACTCTTGCCTGGAAAATCCCATGGACGGAGGAGCCTGGAAGGCTGCAGTTCATGGAGTCGCTGAGGGTCAGACACGACTGAGCGACTTCACTTTCACTTTTCACTTTCATGCATTGGAGAAGGAAATGGCAACCCACTCCAGTATTCTCGCCTGGAGAATCCCAGGGACGGCGGAGACTGGTGGGCTGCCGTCTGTGGGGTCGCACAGAGTCGGACAGGACTGAAGCGACTTAGCAGCAGCAGCAGCAGCATAGACATTAATGGGCTTCCCTGATAGTTCAGAGGTAAAGAATGTGCTTACGCTGTAAGAGACTGCCTACAATTCAGAAGTCATAGGTTCTATCGCTGGATTGGAAAGATCCCCTGGAGAAGTAAATGGCAACCCATGCCAGCATTCTTGCCTGGGAAATCCCGTGGACAATGGATCCTGAAAGGCTATTGTCTGTGGGGTTGCAAAGAGTCAGATACAATTTAGGGACTGAATTAGAACAACAACAGACATTAGTTCTCTCCTGTTATCATAGGGGGTGGAATTTTCAAAGCAAACCCCTAAATCCATAAAAATGCTTTTTGTTCTTCCCTCCTGGCAGCTCAGCTGGTAAAGAATCCACCTACAATACTGGAGACCTGGGTTCAATCCCTGGGTTGGGAAGATCCCCTGGAGAAGGGAAAGGCCTGGAGAATTCCATGGAGTGTATAGTCCAGGGGTCACAAAGAGTCAGACACGACTGAGAGACTTTCACTTTCACTTCCAAAAACCAAATATTAAAGTAAATTTACACCTGGGTTAAATTAAACCCACAAATAAATTTCAGAGGGAAAATGCATGTTTAAATTATTCAAAGTAGATACAAAGATATTTGAGGATTCTACTTGTGTGAATTCAACTATTATAAAAATGCATATTGACAAGCTTTTTACACATGATATTGACAAAGACTGAAATTTTTTCTCTATTGTACTTAAACATGTGTTAGGTTTTAGTCATGTTTTAGAAAGCTCCTTGATAGTAAAATTATAATAGTGGAGATCAATTATAAAGAGATATATTCAAAGTAATAAAATCCCTGATTCCTTTATTTAAAATTAACTATAATTTAACTTTTGAATGTAATCAAACACCATTCAAATGTAGTTTTGTTCACTTATTCATGACAAAGTATAAAAGTAGATGTCTCTAAGTCATAACATTAACACAAATTCCCTCCATTTTCTTAGGTCAAACCTGAGTCTTAATATATTACAATTAAAAAGATGCTTCAAAAATTCTATGAATGACAGAGATGTTGGCTTTTAAAAATTACACATACTCAAACAATGCCATTATTATGAATAGTAGCACATGTGTGCACTCAGTCACGTCCTACTCTATGTGATCCCATGGACCGTAGCAACCCCTCAGGCTCCTCTGTCCATAGAGTTTTCTAGGCAAGAATACTGGAGTGGGTTGCCATTTCCTACTCCAGGGGATTTTCCTGACCCAGGGATCAAACCTACATCTCTTGTGTCTTCCGCATTAGCAGAAGCATTCTTTACCACTGAGCCACCTGGGAAGCTCCATGAACAATAGACTTAATAAGTAAACTGCCATAAATTCCTTCAGAGTCACTTATGTCTACCAAGTGAAATGATCTCTTACACTGTTTTGTAAATTATTTCATTGTTCAAATAAATGGAACAGGTAGTGCCTGTTTTTACATATATTTCTAGATTTTTTTTAAAAAGCACATGTTTTAAGCAGGACCTGACACATATTTCAGTGTGGCTATAGGAGAGTTCCTCAGAAATGATGAGGGACTCTGCAGAAAATGCAATCAAGGGCTAGGGAAAATGTAATAGTTGTACTCACACCTATGAAAGAACTGCCATGGACAATCTCCTGGCTGTAGCACAAAAAGAAAGTTACTTCAGGAGTTGAGGTAAGAAAGATTCTAAGTGAAAATGGGACCACTTTGATTTTTATTGCATTTTTTTTCACCAAATCTAAGAAAATACACCCCCACACACATTGCTCCTTTTCCTTCCCTCCAGTATTCTTGCCCGGAGAATCCCAGGGACAGAGGAGCCTGGTGGGCTGCCGTCTATGGGATCGCACAGAGTCAGACAAGACTGAAGTGACTTAGCAGCAGCAGCAGCAGGAAGGAAAAACATGGCAAAATCCACAACAATGCAGTTCTAGAATAAAACCCTAGCTTTGAATCTTATTACAATGTGTCTTTTATTATTAATTTTTTTTCTATCTATCTCACAATGTGTCGTTAATAGCTCATATATAATAGCTGAAGAAGCGTAATACTGAAGAGTATGCTAACTATTGATATCAAAGAACTTGGGATAAAGTTAGTTCTAAGAAACCTAGGGAGAAAAAAATAGAGATAATAACCTTCAATTTTCAGTGACTAATTTTCATAATGTTTATCTATCTACATCAATTGAGGGATCCTTCTATGTATTCATAAAGAAGAATCTATATCCAGAGAAGAGGGAGAGAGAGGGAGAGAATGGAATGGTATATACTTATTTCTCCTCTTGTTAGAATAGAAATAAGATTAATAGCAAAGAGATACATCTTGAAATAATTTAATTAAGGAAAAGTAAGTCTTTTCAAAGTTACCATGGGCTTTTGATTTTTAATGTAATTTGAAAGGCAAGGGACTATTTTACAGAACATTCATAAAATTAGAAAAGGTCACTACTCTGAGTCCCTTGTCTTCTGCAGGGAAAACTAAAAGTAAATTCACAATAAATCATGTATAAACCTGAATGCTTTCAGGGAAGGAAAAAATTAGCACTCTCTGATTAGGCCAAAATGAACACATGCATTTTTTTCACAGCACAAATTTTATTCAAGCTAAAAAAATCATCCTTCTTTGAGGGGAAAAAAAGTAGGACAGCCAATTATTCTCTTTTAAAATATTTATTTGAGTTTGAATTTTTAATTTAATTTTTAAAAGGTTATAATAAAACTCAACTTTTTACTATATAGACTTTCTGCCATCAATTTATATTTAATAATTCAGAATTTATTGAATTCCTATGATTTCTATTGAATTTTTATGGTTCAAGCAATGGTACTAGACTTACATAGCATATGAGAAAAAATGGATCATGAAAGAGAATAAAAGTCTCAAAATGAAAATATTTCTTTAAAAATCTAATCAAATTCTTCTCTGCCCACCAAATTATTTTGTTTCATTACATTGTTTTATGTTCACATGATGATTATAAAGTTGAATAAAAGTTCTTTTGTCAGAGGAAAACTTTTTTATTTTCAAATACTATTCGTAGTTGTTCACCAGCAAAATACACATAATACTCTTAATTGATCTGATGTATTCTTCCATTTATGAGCATCTACTCAATTTTTATTTCATTAAAATTTTATTTCACTACTGATTTGGGTCTAAACTAATTAGTGGGCTACCCTGGTGGCTCAAGTGGTAAAGAATCTGCCTGTGATGATGGAGACTTGAGATGTATACCTGGGTTGGGAAGATCCCCTGGAGAAGAGAATGATTACCTACTCCAGTATTCTTGCCTGAAAAATCCCATGGTCAGAGGAGTCTGGTGGGCTGCAGTCCATGGGGTCATAAAGAGTCAGACATGACTGAGCAACTAAGCACACACACACACACAGCTGCTGCTGCTGCTAAGTCGCTTCAGTCCTGTCCGACTCTGTGCGACCCCACAGACGGCAGCCCACCAGGCTCCCCCGTCCCTGGGATTCTCCAGGCAAGAACCCTGGAGTGGGTTGCCATTTCCTTCTCCAATGCATGAAAGTGAAAAGTGAAAGTGAAGCGCTCAGTCATGTCCGACCCTCAGCGACCCCATGGACTGTAGCCCTCCAGGCTCCTCCGCTCATGGGATTTTCCAGGCAAGAGTACTGGAGTGGGGTGCCATTGCCTTCTCTACACACACACAGAGTACCGTGAAATTCTTAGTTATAGCTCAAGTGATTGGCTGGAAGACTGGTACTTAATTTAAGATTATCCAATCAAGAGAAATATAGGACTTGTGTTCTAAGTTTGAGGGGAAAATTGTTTGGCCTTATATATGACCTAGATTATATTGTTCCAGTTGGTCCTGGCAGGCATCTGGTGATGCCAAGGAGAGTCTGTCAGAAAATACTTACCTGGCACCTAAAATGGTGTGTAATAAATGTACATAGTAATTTGCTAATATCTCAACATAACATTTTTGGCCAGAGAACTTATTTTATTAATATTTAATCTGTATATGCTGCTGCTGTCTCTTCAGTCGTGTCCGACTCTGTGCGACCCTATAGATGGCAGCCCACCAGGCTCTGCCATTCTTGGGATTCTCCAGGCAAGAACACTGGAGTGGGTTGCAGTTTCCTTCTCCAATGCATGAAAGTGAAGAGTGAAAGTGAAGTCGCTCAATCTGTATATAGCCCTATCCTTTGGAAATCATCACAAGGTTATTTAAGGAATTAAAATACTTTTGTTATACAATGAATGTGAATATTGATTTTCTGTGTACATATGTGTGTGTGTTCCAAAACAAATTCTTTTTTAATAAATAAAAATTTCTGAATTTAAGTTCTTATTCAGCCTTAAACATGGAATAATAACAAAATCAAGTAACCCTAATGTGGTGTAATGTTCTTATAAAAAACTAACTAGTCTCCAAAGGCTTACACGAAAATGAGTCTTTGAGTTATAATTAGTCATCCCAGCACAAACATAGACAGCATATAAAAATGCGGAGACATCACTTTGCTGACAGAGGTCCTTATAGTCAAGGCTATGGTTTTTCCAGTAGTCATGCATGGATGTGAGAGTTGGACTATAAAGAAGGCTGAGTGCTAAAGAACTGATGTGTTTGAACTGTGGTGTTGGAGAAGGCTCTTGAACTGCAAGGAGAACAAACCAGTCAATCCTAAAGGAAATCAACCATGAGTACTCATGGAAGGACTGATACTGAAGCTGAACCTCCAGTACTTTGGCCACCTGATGCAAAGATCCGACCCATAGGAAAAGACCCTGATGCTGGGAAAGACTGAAGGCAGGAAGAAAAGGGGATGACAGAGGACGAATTGGTTGGATGGCATCACTGACTCAATGGACATGAGTTTGATCAAACTCCTCTAGGAGATAGTGAAGGACAGGGAAGCCTGGTTCTGCAGTCCATAGAGTCACAACGAGTCAGACACAACTGAACAACAACAACAACCCCAGCACAAACATTTTCACTCATCTTTTTAATCTTTTGGGCTTCCTAGGTGGTGCTAGTGGTAAAGAACCCACCTGCCAAAGCAGGAGAGACATAAGAGTTGCAGGTTCAATCCCTGGGTGGGGAAGATCCCCTGGAGGAGGGCATGGTGATCTTTATTTGGGGTGAGGTAAGAGAAATATGGTCTTTTCTATGCACTAAATATAATATTAGTTCATAGAAACCCTGAGAACATTTCTTTACACTATTCTTTCAGCCTTTATATTTTCATTGTGTGTGTGTTCATAAATTTCCTTGCCCTGTATTTTCAGGTAGTTTTTTTTTTTTTTTTAATGACTCTGTTTTATTCTGGTAGAACAAAGGTAGTTTTTATCTATGAAACATCCACTTGCCTAAATTTTAAGAATTCAAAACTTAATTGACTGACATCTGACCATCAATTAGCCCTTCATTTTGTATAGAGAACTGTACAAAAATTAAGTGTATAATGGAGTTCTATGGAGTATCTTTCTTGGGTAAAATACACAGAACATCTACATCTCTGTAACAGCATCTCTGTTGATATATTTTTGCCTGAAGAATTTGATCATTGTCAGGATTCTAAAAAGATTGACCAGCGTCTACTGTCATGAAAGCATTAAATTTCTATATGTAATGAAATTAGTTATTCGCTTAAACTCTATCTGGTGCCTGATCCAAGAATAAACTGATAAAAATAAATATTTTACCAAAAATAAACTACATCACTTATGAAAGGTGACATCAAATTCTGATCCATCATCCACCATTCACAGATAACTGTATTTGTGACTCTCATGTAGGCCTTACCCCACTATACTGATGCATTAAAAGAATGTTATTTACCTCTCAGTGCCCTGAAGAAGGAAATTTGGACATTCAGAAGAAAAGAACAAGAAACACAATGTCATTCTAACATGGAATTCTTAAATTCCCAACCTCTTCCTTTAAAAAATCACTATAAAAGTTTTTTTATTTTAATCTTGATACTTGACAGTCACGCTATGAATTAAATTTTTAAAAACTTTAGAGAGAAGTTTATGCTCTTATAAATCAATAAATTATGATTCTTGATTAGTTCTGTTGTAGAAAATATTAGGCAATTTACTAGGAAGGAAATCTTTACTTATTGTCAAAGATGTTTATCTGGCTACCTCAATGAACTGAAGATGAGGCAGATCAACATTTAAAATCTGGATATACAAAATTAAAAGTTTTGGAAGTCCCACCAGCTGCTTTTCAATAATTATTAATTTTATTGATCTTATTTTTAAAATAACTTTAAAAAATGAACATTTCTCCCTGAAGTTGAGCTAAACACATTTGGATACAGTAGATAAACAAGGTGTTTCTGGTAGAGATCAAAGTGCAGTTTAGGTATTTCCTATAAACTGAGTCCCCACCTAAGTAATGAGATTAAGAACAGCCTACAGAGAAGAATGGGCTAAGTGGAACCAGTTAGAAAGGATTATAATAAAACACCAGAGCATTTATAATATGTCATCAGAAAGAAGCCACTGGTTTTTCAATACTTCTTTAGAGTGGCCAACATAAGCAAAAATATTGGTAAAGTAATGATTCTATAAACACCTCAAACAGGATAACCATTTTTGTGCATGTAGCTACTTAATTACCTTTTTGAAAAATCCAAATTTATTAAAGTAAAATGTATTTCAAGGAAATTTATAAAAAGGTCTTAGAATTTCCTGTGATTTATATGAAGCTTTATGTTAGCAGTAATTTTGTATTTTTACAAAGCAGTGTGTTTTAGGTTTTATAAAAAAACCCTGGTAATTTAGTTCTCAAAGATTTTCCTATTAAAAGTAACACAGAAATATGGGTAAGATACAAAATGTCACTGTCATAGCAATTAACATCCATTAGTCATGAAAGTCAGAACTTTTTATAAATGTAAATATGTTTCACTCTTCCAGGTCAGAAAATAAACCAACTAAAGATGAAATCAAAGCATCAGTCAAGCTTTTAAAATGAAGGTCAAAGTCAACATTTCCTCAATTTATGTTCATTTCTCTGGGGTGAGTTACTACTTTCTAAAGAAGCCACTGATATATATCTTATGCAGAATATCTAGGTCAGAAAAGAGGATAAGATCACAAATGGACAGCAGTTTTCTTCTAAGTTTGTGATAGAATAGGAAATGATTTACTTTGTTCACAAATTCCTGTAGTCATCCACATGTTAAGTTTGAGTTTTTCTCATGGAGAAATTTTCTCCTTTTTATGTTATTGAACTTGTACAAATGTATCCTCTTTTGTATCTTTTATGATTCAAATCAATAAAGCCATTTAAAACTCTAAGCCAATTGATTTCAAGTCAGAGACTATATTGATTTAATGATAAAGTTGTTCTTTAACAATAATTTTCCTTATATTATTGCTACTTGGAATGCAGTGTTGTAAATGCAAAAAGATCTACAAAAATGTATTTTTCCTTAATTTTGAAGTGGAAGACTTACTTTTTTATTTGCTACAAAAACATAACTAATAAAAATTGTTTTATTAGAATAACATTTAATGGGAATTGTAATTAATTTTACAGAAAGTATATTTTTCTAGCAATCAAACTTAGAATTAGGAGTATGTTTTATTTAAGATACTAGTTCAAGATCAATGTCAGAGAGTGACAGAGATTTCTGGACATTATCCATTTTGATGCATATAAAGTTGAACTTTGCTTTTATTACTTCCACAACCTACACTTATCTTTACTTTTTCTTGTCAGTGGATGACTTTGCTCTCAACTTCAATAAGAAAATGCATCACCAATTTGGATTCCTTTTATTTCTTTTTCTGCTCTGATTGCTGTGGCCAAAACTTCCAAAACTATGTTGAATAGTAATGGTGAAAGTGGGTATCCTTGTCTTGTTCCTGACTTTAGAGGAAATGCTTTCAATTTTTCACCATTGAGGATAATGTTTGCTGTGGGTTTGTCATATATAGCTTTTATTATGTTGAGGTATGTTCCTTCTATTCCTGCTTTCTGGAGAGTTTTTATCATAAATGGATGTTGAATTTTGTCAAAGGCTTTCTCTGCATCTATTGAGATAATCATATGGTTTTTATTTTTCAATTTGTTAATGTGGTGTATTACATTGATTGATTTGTGGATATTGAAGAATCCTTGCATCCCTGGGATAAAGCCCACTTGATCATGGTGTATGATCTTTTTAATGTGTTGTTGGATTCTGATTGCTAGAATTTTGTTAAGGATTTTTGCATCTATGTTCATCAGTGATATTGGCCTGTAGTTTTCTTTTTTTGTGGCATCTTTGTCAGGTTTTGGTATTAGGGTGTTGGTGGCCTCATAGAATGAGTTTGGAAGTTTACCTTCCTCTGCAATTTTTTGGAAGAGTTTGAGCAGGATAGGTGTCAGCTCTTCTCTAAATTTTTGGTAGAATTCAGCTGTGAAGCCGTCTGGACCGGGGCTTTTGTTTGCTGGAAGATTTTTGATTACAGTTTCAATTTCCATGCTTGTGATGGGTCTGTTAAGATTTTCTATTTCTTCCTGGTCGAGTTTTGGAAAGTTGTACTTTTCTAAGAATTTGTCCATTTCTTCCACGTTGTCCATTTTATTGGCATATAATTGTTGATAGTAGTCTCTTATGATCCTTTGTATTTCTGTGTTGTCTGTTGTGATCTCTCCATTTTCGTTTCTAATTTTGTTGATTTGATTTTTCTCCCTTTGTTTCTTGATGAGTCTGGCTACTCTCACTATTTGCAGATGACATGATCCTCTACATAGAAAACCCTAAAGATTCCACCAGAAAATTTCTAGAAATAATCAATGATTATAGTAAAGTTGCAGGATATAAAATCAACACACAGAAATCCCTTGCATTCCTATATACTAATAATGAGAAAACAGAGAGAGAAATTAAGGAAACAATTCCATTCACCATTGCAATGGAAAGAATAAAATAC
The DNA here is from genome assembly GCF_003369695.1 of Bos indicus x Bos taurus. Lineage (NCBI taxonomy): Eukaryota > Metazoa > Chordata > Mammalia > Artiodactyla > Bovidae > Bos > Bos indicus x Bos taurus. The sequence continues at coordinate 23,838,112 of NC_040076.1, read as the reverse complement.
TTAGGAATATATCTACCTAAAGAAACTAAAGACCTATATATAGAAAACTATAAAACACTGGTGAAAGAAATCAAAGAGGACACTAATAGATGGAGAAATATACCATGTTCATGGATTGGAAGAATGAATATAGTGAAAATGAGTATACTACCCAAAGCAATTTATAGATTCAACGCAATCCCTATCAAGCTACCAACAGTATTCTTCACAGAGCTAGAACAAATAATTTCACAATTTGTATGGAAATACAAAAAACCTCAAATAGCCAAAGCGATCTTGAGAAAGAAGAATGGAACTGGAGGAATCAACCTACCTGACTTCAGGCTCTACTACAAAGCCACAGTTATCAAGACAGTATGGTACTGGCACAAAGACAGAAATATAGATCAATGGAATAAAATAGAAAGCCCAGAGATAAATCCACGCACATATGGACACCTTATCTTTGACAAAGGAGGCAAGAATATACAATGGATTAAAGACAATCTCTTTAACAAGTGGTGCTGGGAAATCTGGTCAACCACTTGTAAAAGAATGAAACTAGACCACTTTCTAACACCATACACAAAAATAAACTCAAAATGGATTAAAGATCTAAACGTAAGACCAGAAACTATAAAACTCCTAGAGGAGAACATAGGAAAAACACTTTCTGACATACATCACAGCAGGATCCTCTATGACCCACCTCCCAGAATATTGGAAACAAAAGCAAAAATAAACAAATGGGACCTAATTAACCTTAAAAGCTTCTGCACATCAAAGGAAACTATTAGCAAGGTGAAAAGACAGCCTTCAGAATGGGAGAAAATAATAGCAAATGAAGCAATGGACAAACAACTAATCTCAAAAATATACAAGCAACTCCTACAGCTCAACTCCAGAAAAATAAATGACCCAATCAAAAAATGGGCCAAAGAACTAAATAGACATTTCTCCAAAGAAGACATACAGATGGCTAACAAACACATGAAAAGATGCTCAACATCACTCATTATCAGAGAAATGCAAATCAAAACCACTATCAGGTACCATTTCACACCAGTCAGAATGGCTGCGATCCAAAAGTCTACAAGTAATAAATGCTGGAGAGGATGTGGAGAAAAGGGAACCCTCTTACACTGTTGGTGGGAATGCAAACTAGTACAGCCACTATGGAGAACAGTGTGGAGATTCCTTAAAAAACTGGAAATAGAACTGCCTTATGATCCAGCAATCCCACTGCTGGGCATACACACTGAGGAAACCAGAAGGGAAAGAGACACGTGTACCCCAATGTTCATCGCAGCACTGTTTATAATAGCCAGGACATGGAACCAACCTAGATGCCCATCAGCAGATGAATGGATAAGCAAGCTGTTGTACATATACACAGTGGAGTATTACTCAGCCATTAAAAAGAATACATTTGAATCAGTTCTAATGAGATGGATGAAACTGGAGCCTATTATACAGAGTGAAGTAAGCCAGAAGGAAAAACATAAATACAGTATACTAACGGATATATATGGAATTTAGAAAGATGGTAACAATAACCTGGTGTACGAGACAGCAAAAGAGACACTGATGTATAGAACAGTCTTATGGACTCTGTGGGAGAGGGAGAGGGTGGGAAGATTTGGGAGAGTGACATTGAAACATGTAGAATATCATGTAAGAAACGAGTTGCCAGTCCAGGTTCGATGCGCGATACTGGATGCTTGGGGCTGGTGCACTGGGACGACCCAGAGGGATGGTGTGGGGAGGGAGGAGGGAGGAGGGTTCAGGATGGGGAACACATGTATGCCTGTGGCGGATTCATTTTGATATTTAGCAAAACTAATACAATTATGTAAAGTTTAAAAATAAAATAAAATAAAATAAAAAGAAAGAAAATGCATCACCAGTGCTATGTGTGTGTGCTAAGTCACTTCAGTTGTGTCTGACTCTTTGCAGCCCTATGGTCTGTAGCCTGCTGGGCTCCTCTGTCCATGGGATTCTCCAGGCAAGAAAACTGAGTGGGCTGCCATTCCCTTCTCCAGGGATCTTCTTCACCCAGTGATTGAACCCATACCTCCTGTGGCTCCTGCATTGCAGGCTGCTTCTTTACTGCTGAGCCACACAGGAACCCCCACCGATGCTAGACTTCTACTAAATCTCTATGCTCTGTTATAAAAGTATCAACATCTTATCAAGTCAATTCTACTTTCAGGCTGAATTCTCCTCTTCAGGGATTGTTTCCTTCTTCTGTTCCAACTTCTCCCACCCTACTGAATTTCATCAAAATACTTACAAGTGTGCAGTATTTGGGTGAAATAAATGTAGTACCACCTCTCATTTATTAAAAAGAGAAAACAATCAAGAAATAAACAGAAGTAACCAAAAGAGCCTAGCTTGATGCCACACCCTCTACTAGCTATTGTATCACTTTTTTCTTCCTCTTCGCAGATAACACTTCTCTCCAGAGTTGTCTCCATTTTTTTTCCTTCTCATTCACTCACCCCCATCATTCTAAAATTTATTTTCAGCATTCCTATTCAAATTGTGTTTATCAAGGTCATCAGTGACTTCTATATAACTATATGCAAAGATCAATTTTCTCTCCTTATGTAGCCTGGTGTTTCTTATTGGGAACATTTTTGCTTACCTTCCCCAGGGGACAGCTGGCAATGTCTGGAGGCATTTTTGGTTGTCAAATCTGGAGGGTGTGTGCTACTCTTGGCATCTAGTGGACAGAGATCAGGGATGCTGCTAAACATTCCATCCTCCCACCACAAAAAATATCATCTGATCCCAAGGATCTGTACTGTTGAGATTGAGAAGCTCTGGACATCTCAGACTTTCAACAACATCCCACAGCTGTAAACACTTATTTGTGTCTCTCATGAAGAACATAAGCCTAATGAGTCCTTATCTTTTTATTTTTTATTATTTTCATTGTTGGTAGAATACTGACTTGCCCTAGATTAGGCAGGAAATTTCTATATTTCATCAGTAAACATCTCTCACATGATTGTTGCTTTATTTAGCAGTCTATTTATATCTTGAATTAATTAAAATAGATTGGTTTCACCCTTGCAGAACTGTTTATCTAACTTCCACAGGACAACCTCTCCAAAGTGGTTCAAAGTGAAGTTCTTATTGTTTCCCACACTTCCTTCCCACCTTGCTGGGAGATAAGATGAGAAAACTTGCAGCCTTATAGCTAAGGGAAAATAAAGTTCAAGGTAGCTTGGATTCAAGTCAATTATTATTGATATTTATGAATAATTAGGTGATTATATGGGCTTCCTCAATGGCTCAGCGGGTAAAGAATCTACATACACAGGTTTGATCCCTGGGTAAGGAAGAGTCCCTGGAGAAAGAAATGACAACCTACTCCACTATTCTTCCCTGGATAATCCCATGGACAGAGGAGCCTGGCAGGCTATAGTCCAAAGGGTTGCAGAGTCAGACATGGCTAAGCAATTAAGCACGAACACAGGTTATTATAGCATTTTAGGCTAAATAGACTTTTTTGAGCAGGTCAGAAATCTCAGTCACTACTTAACATGTGAATTGTTTGCTTCATTTTTTCATATAATGTAATGGATTTAAGTCTCAGAAAATAACTTGCAAATGGATTTGAGAAAAAGTCTTTTAACATTGAGAAATGTCTACAATAGAAACCACAACAGGAATTATCAGAAAAAAAAAACAGTGAATAATGAAAAGGTCAACATTGATGTCTCTGTTCTAGATGACAAAAATAATGTGAACTTCCTTCTCACTAGAAAATAATACAGATATAAATATTACCTGATACATTTTATCTTGAAATGAATTAGTTATATTTCAAAGAGAATGTAAGCCACTGTATCAGTTTGTATATGCAAAATATGGTTATAATTATTGCATGTAAAAACATTTAATTCTTAACATCGAATTTTTAAATCTATATTAGGCTTCATCCTCTGTCATTCTCGACAACCTTTCAGAGCCTGCTTCTTAGAAAGAGTTTGTGTATGCACATCTTGGGAATGCACATAAAAACAGGATGGAGTATGCTATAATAATGAAATATTATCATTCCTTTCTGCTTCACATATTTTAGATAACCATTTACTGTTGGCAGCATAGAAAGGTACTTTCTTTAAACAGTAAGTTTTAAATTCTTACTGAGAACAGTAGTAAACAATAATGATTTTATCTTAGACTTTACAAAAATAATTCATGGATTCAATATGCAAGCTGCATGTTCAAAATAAACTAGATTAAATCAAGTGTGTGCATGCTCAGTTGCTGACTGTAGCCTGTCAGACTCCACTGTCCATTGGATTTTCTGGGCAAGAATACTGGAGTGGGTTGCTATTTCCTCCTCCAGGGGATCTTCCCCAACCAGAAATGGAACCTGAGTCTCTTGTGCCTTCTGCATTGTGGGCAGATTCACCTGTGCTGGCAGGGTGTCATTTTGAGGAGGACTTCTGAAAAAGTTCTTGACTAGGTTCTTTGAACTATATCTGAGCCCTGTGAAAACAGACAAATGAATCTTCTGCAAATAGTTTCATCAAATGATCAGTTTTCCAAAGGAACATCACGAAATTTATGAATTGCAGGTTTACACCTTTAAAAGCTCTGATGGTAAAATGGAAGAGTTTCAATGTAATAGGCTAAACAGTTTTTATAATATGTGGACCAAACAACCCAATTTGCTTCCTAGGGTCCAGGTTTAAATCTGTTTTCTTTGGACAAGGGCTTCCCTGATAGCTCAGTTGGTAAAGAATGTGCCTGTAATGCTGTAAACCCGGGTTCGCTTCCTGAGTCAGGAAGATCCCCTGGAGAAGGGATAGGCTACCCACTCCAGTATTCTTGGGCTTCTCTTGTGGCTCAGCTGGTAAAGAATCCGCCCACAATGCGGGAGACCTGTGTTCGATCCCTGGGTTGAGAAGATCCCCTGGAAAAGGAAAAGGCTATCCACTCCAGTATTCCAACCTGGAGAATTCCATGGACTGTATAGTCCATGGGGTCACAAAGAGTCAGACACGACTGAGCGACTTTCACTTTCCTTTTCTTTGGACAAGTATTAATGGTGTCCCTTTTTATTTAAACAACAACAACAACAAAATCCCTAGCTTGGAAGATAAGTTATATGGCTGTCCTTTTTCATAGAAATAACTTTTGTTATTGATGAAAAAAATTCCAAATGTTAACAGGTTACTTGAGAAATTTGCAAAATAATTCTAAAAATTCTAAAAATGAACAAACAGAGTATAAATGCAACACTTCCTGAATGAAATATTGGTTTTTTACATTTGTGGTGATTTAGTCATTCAACCACGTCCAATTCTTTTGTTACCCCATGCACTGTAGCCCCCAGGCTCCTCTGTCCTTGGGATTTCCCAGGCAAGAATACTAGAGTGGGTGCCATTTCCTTCTCCAGGGGATCTTCCCTACCCAGGTATTGAACCCATGTCTCCTGCTTGGCAGGCGGATTCTTTACTACTGAACCACCTGGGAAGCACCCTCCCCCTTTTTTACTGATATTGATAAATATTAAATATTCTGAGACTTTAAAACCAGTTACAGTATAGCTGAGTTGCTTGGACATGTTACCAAAGCTCATTTGTAAAACAGTGATAGAAGTAGCGTTGTGAAGATAAAAATGAGTTAGCTTACACAGATTGATTCTAACATGCCTGTCATAATTGCTTCATTTGATTTAAAGTGATTGTTAATGATAAATTGGAAAATTTGGAAACATTAGTGACCTAGTTTTTCTATTGAATTGGCTTTAAGAAAAATGTCTTTTGGCAAATCTACTTTTTAATACTTAACATACAGCATGTACAATTTATCTGTAGGAATTCATAGAAAAACATGAACAGATGTCAAGAAAGAGGCAGCTATATGGACTAGCACATTTGAATTTATACAGTTAATGTAACCTCATTTGTTTTTATCCACAGACTTTTGAGATCAGGGAAATTTGAATTTCTCTACTGTTCTTCCCCCTGGGTAGGCACATAAGCCAGGATTTAACCAGTCTTCACAGAACTTCTTCCAGGTTAAAATAGATATTTTATATATTATCACCTCTTAAGCCAGTGACTACCTGTCTTTCCCTTGTAGAAATAAGCCTTCTGGGTATTTCCTTATAGATTTTAATATGGAAAATAGAGTCAAAATATGCCTCTAGTTCTCTGGGAAATTTTTTCTCCTTAATTATCTATGACGTCATCAATGTGCCTGGCATCAAAACTGTCTTCAAAGCCATGAGGAAAAAATACACAATGTATATGATCTGCCTTGCAAAATCAGCTTTGTGCATACTTGCCATAAATCTCAGAGATCATGTGCCAGTGTGATTAGGAAATAAAGATATTCATTGGCCATATGTACAGAAATAAAATCTGTTGCTAAATTAAATTGCCAGTCCATTTCCAATCTGTCTTTTCTGGCCATCTTACAGCTAATATGTCATTTCGGTCCTCATCGTTACTTGTCACACCACTTCATCACTTACTAAAGACTTTCTTCCTTCCTTCCTTCCTTCCTGTCTTCCTTCCATAACTATGAAAAATAAAGGCCTTCATATAGCAAGCATTATTTAGGGACTAAAAACTTCAATAAAATAGGGTTCCTTCCCTGAAGAATATAAAAAATCTATTGGAAAGCAGGTATGTCAAGAATTGATCAATTTCCCAGTTAGTCTGTCAGCTACAGTTCCCATCTCTTGCTCCCATCACCGACTGTTATTTTTATAAAACTCATTTCCGTTCTTCCCTAGTTATAAATCTGCAGTGATTCCCCCAGAGACTTCAGAATAAATCCATAGTCCTTATCACAGTATAAGGAGACTTTGCAATCTGCTTTAAGTTATCTTTCTAGCCCTAACTTAGGCCACATCAAACTATGTATCAATCTTCACTTTTCTAAGACTTACACATATTCTTTTTTTCTGCCAAACTGTTCCTCCATTAGTTGTAAAATTACTACTCATTCTCCAAAAATATCTTTATACATCTGTCATTGAAGCTGTTTCAGATTCTCCCCATTACAGTAAACCATTTCTTTATCCCAGTTTCCACTGAGCATATACATTTATCACAGGATTTAAAATAACATATTATGATTTCTAGGTAATGTAATCTTATCTGATAGATAGGACTCTGAAAATAAGGAATCATGCTTCTCTGCAGGGCAATTTGTTGCATTTCCTCATTTCTGTTGTAATATTAGTTAATAGAAGATGATCAATACATATTTGTCAAATAAATGAATAAATTATACTCAAGCTTGAAACATTACCAATATGTTACATTATCCATGAAGTCTCTACCTAAACCCACATGCTCTCCTTGATACCAAATCCCCATGAACTTATAAGACATCACCCATTCTTCTCTCCTAACAGTTGTACATAAAGGATTAGAGGGAATTGTATGAATATCAGAAAGTGGTGTCTTGTTTAATGTTCTCTGTCTAGTCAATAGTGAGGTGACGCTAGATTTCAAGGCTCTTACTATACTCCTGGGCTTGCCAAGCCTGAAGAAGCAGAACTAAATATAGAGCAAGGAAGTTACTGTTCTCTTCAATAGAAAAATTCCCCTAACCTGATCATTCAATGCTAGGCAACAATGAACACTTAATTAATTAACACTGTATTACTCTGAGTTATCACTGAGAAAAGGTTAAAAAAAAATTGTGTTGTGGCCTAGAACTAAGGGTTTGAAGTAGAAAATCAGAGTAAGGTCACAATGATAATCATGATTTTTGGGGAGAGAAGCATATTTTCCCCTGAGAAAACTTGTCTTTCAAGGATTCTTAGAATCATGCAACAGTGAAAGAAGTTCCCTGGCACTCAGTGACTTTCCTTGGTGTTCATGAATTAAGAAAATCTTCTAGTAAACTGGACACGGAATCCCAAATATATAGCAACATGATACCTATTACTCATTGTTGAAGACTCATGCCCCCAGGGCAGGTGTTGACTTCTGTCTCCTGACTCAGATCATTGCCGTTTCAACATCACCCCTATTTCTTACACTTCAGTATCCCACATTCCATTTAATTCCCTCCTCCTGCACACTTTGCCATGCCCAAGAAACTCATATCACATTGTATTCCTCAGGGATCCCCTAACTTTCATTGAAATATTAATAGCAGAGGAAATCTAGGTATTTTCATTAAATTACATTCATGAATATTCAAACTGACAGGATAATATTTCGATTTATATCTCAATTTATTCATATTTAGTAATTTTTGTTTTTACTAAGGACTAACTCTGATGCTTTTCAAATATTTGTTTTATATACCCAAACTATGGAAATAATCAGATACTAGGCTATAAACCTCTCAAGAATATACTAATGTCTTAGAAATACCTGTGCACTCAGAATAGTACCTTTAGAACATTTAAACATAAATATGAACACTGAAAATAAATCTCAATATACACCAAACATTCTTGTTCTTTTCAATATTTCATTATTTCGTAGTATAATCTTATGATACTCATAAAAATACGTATATTAAACCTCAGCTGCTGAATGTTTACAGGACAATTTTGTTTTAATAAACTGTAACTATTAGACCAATGAGTTATCAAAAAAGGGAAGAAAGTACTCCAGTTTTGATTTCATAGTGAATTCCTAGGATAATTTTTATTACTACACCTTAGAATTTGGCTTCATCTGAGAACAATCAGGAAACCTTGGTAAGTGTTTTGCTTATTTCAGTTGAAAAAGATAGCTACTCAGGTATAATGGTCAGAATCCATTTATAGAGTTCAATCTGTTTATTTGGAACTGAAAACACCTCAGATAAAAAACAAAGTAATAAACAAATCCCTGAGAGGGAATGTAATGACTTTAGCAGAGCGGGGTCGAAACTGATGAGCAAGACAGAAATCATCACTGAATCACTAGCAAAGTCAACATTTACTCAGAGTGATAAGAAAATGTTCTGAGTACCAAAGATAAAAAGGAAAAGAGAGAAAGAAGAAAAAAAATAAAGGAAACTAAAAAAGGAAATGTTCTCCTGTAGTGAATGGGATACTTTTAACAATGCTACCCTACAGGCAAAAATGATTTCCATTTTTTAATGCAAGGGGAAATGTTTTTGCTAAAATGCCTTCTGGCACACTTTTTACAAGTAAATAATGAATTTTGTATAAGCATATTTTACTGCTGAGTTATCAATTCTACTTTGCATTCACGTTTTAAAGATAGTGAGAAACAATTGTGGGTCATAGGGATGAACTTCCAGACAAAGGTTGACCGTAAAACCAGTTAACTGTTTTTCCAATAATTACTGGCCTGCAGGGAGACATAATTGAAATATATGAATTTCTAGGATTATAGTTTCCAGTGAAAACTGTGCTTTATGGAACTGACAGCACTAAATAAAAAAGATACAGCAAAATAAAACCTCAACTTTATGATTCTGAAACTAATAAATAAACAAGGCTCTAGAAAATAGAGTTTGCAATCACAGCCAATATTATAAGGATTAACTTTAGGAAAAGATATGATTAATGTTCAGGAAATTTAATACACTTAATACTCAGTTTTAAAATTAACCATAAACCAAAGTATTGCTTATTTTCCAAAACATGAAATGTAACAATCATTGGGAATACTAAATTTGGTGCAGTAATAGAACACAATTACTCACTAGTAGGGGAAAAGAAAGATAACTGTATGCTATATATATATATATATATATATATATATATCCTGTTTTTCATATTATGTATTTTTATACATAAAACTGATTATGTTGTATAATATATCTTGGGTATTAACAGCACATGTCCACAATTAGGCAGATTTGTTTTAATATTGGTCTCCAACAATAGGTCCTGTGCCCTTCATTTTTTTATTCTTCACACCCTAAGAGTCCAATATATGTTAGGGATCAATAAATATTTGTTGAATTAATGAAAATTAATGAAAGCGCATTGATTAAAGTAAATTAGCCAAATAAAGATGAATAATTAGAATTTATAGCAGCAGATCAGAAATCAATACATTTTAAATATTTCCATTTTTATAATGTCCATTTTCCTTGTTTTTTTTTCTCATTCTTTTGTGTCCCTTGTAATTTCTTTCTTAAAGTCATTTTAATATAAATTGTAGCTTCAGGACTAACCAGATCAGAATCCAGATATTCTGATTTCAATAACTTTTTTCTCAGAGTCTAGCAGCTAAAACACCAGAAATGTAGAAATATATAGTACATATATATGTAGAAATATATAGCATAGCTTTTTCAATGATAAAAATACAGCCATTTCATATTCTTTGAGACTATGAATACATGTACAAAAATCCAGTTCTGACATTTCAGCTTTTAAATTTAACATAAACCAAAGACACATTCAAAGAATGAAATGACTCAGTCATTGGGAATATATGTTCCAGTTTACTTGTGCCAATCATAAATAACTCATTTTGTAATAACCCATATCTGAACATCTTTTAGCACCCTCAAAATCAAAGGGCCTAAAAATTACATAAGCCTCTTTTCAGCTTCTGCGAGTAACATCTTTTGGCTATGAACTGGAAAACATTTTTCTTTGGTTCTGGAATTCATTCATTTATTCATTCATTCATTCACTGTTTTATTCATTTGTCAGATATGTATGGATAGCCAATAAGAATGAGTCTCCTGCATTTGAAACAGAGGTGGGAACCACTCTTAGGAAGCCTACACACATACTGGGGGTAGCAGAGATTTATAAATACCTAAAGTGCAGTATCGACAAAAATATAAGGTGTAGAGTGTTTAGGTAACTAATCCATGGTAGTGGCCGAGTGTCCTGCAGAGAACTTAAACTGACACCAGACTCCTCACGCAAGAGTACTTCTTAAACAAAAGCTACAGAAAGTGAAAGTCACTCAGTTGTGTCTGACTCTTTGCGACCCTATGGACTATACAGTCCATGGAATTCTCCAGGCCAGAATACTGGAGTGGGTAGCCTTCCCCTTCTCCAGGGGATCTTCCCAACCCAGGGATTGAATCCAGGTCTCCCACATTGCAGACGGATTCTTTACCAGCTGAGTCACAAGGGAAGCCCAAGAATACTGGAGTGGGTAGCCTATCCCTTCTGCAGCAGATCTTCCAAACCCAGGAATCGAACTGGGGTCTTCCGCAGTGAAGGCAGAGTCTTTATCAACTGAGCCACCAGGGAAGCCCAAAAGTTACAGAGTGACAGGCAAATGCAGGAACCTGATAGGACTTCCCTAACAGCCCTTGTGATCAACATTCTGTCTTCCCTCCCATCACCTGTATGCCTTACACAGCCCTTGGATAAGACTTCCAAGGGACTTGGCAATATCTTGCTCTTTTATTTGGATTGACCAATCTGACCCTAGCCTAGGAACCCCAAACACTCTATCTGCAGATGCTAATAATAAAAGCAAGTATACCAGGTCCTGTCACTCTGACAGCACCATGCCTTGACATCTGAAAATAGCCCTTTGAGGTGTTCCAAGTACTTCCTTAGGACCTTCTCTATTTCAATTCCTCTTTTGTTGGTCTTTTGTTGAATAAATTTACCATCCAGTGCCCTATAGTCCAGTTAATAAATTTTAACAAAGTCGTAAGATAAGACTATAAACTCAGAAAAGTGAAGACAGGGTAAAGAGGCATTTAAGGTACAGAGAAAACATGGTGGCTCTACAGAGGATCTGTTTTTTTTTTAACACATATCTGAAGAATGATAAAAAGACAATTTGCAGGGAGCAAGTTGGAGAGGGAGAAGAGGCAGTCATATACCAAGAAAATACACACACACTCCACATCTTTATCCATTTATCTGGCAATGGGTATTTAGGTTGCTTCCATGTCTTGGCTATTGTCAGTAGTGCTGCTAAGAACATTGGGGTGCATATATCTTTTCAAAGGTTTTCTCTGGATATATGGCCACGAGTGGGATTGCAGGATCATATGGTAACTCTTATTTTTTTTTTAATTTTTAAAGGAATCTCTATATTTTTCTCCATAATGGCTGTACCAATTTACATTCTCAATAATAGTGTAGAAGGGTTCCTCTTACTCCACACCCTCTCTAGCATTTGTTATTTGCAGACTTTTTGATAATGCCAGAATAGCCATCTACTTGGTGTCTCAGAAGGTAAAGAATCTACCTGAAATGCAGGAGAGCCAGGTTCAATCCCTGGGTTGGGAAGATACCCTGGAAAAGGAAATGGCAAACCATTCTAGTATTCTTGCCTGGAGAATTCCATGGATTGAGGAGCCTGGTGGCCAACAGTCCATAGGATTTCAAAGTGTCAGATATGACTGAGCCACTAACCCTAACATACAAGATGGTGATACCTCATTGTAGTTTTGATTTGCACCTCTCTAATAATTAGTGGGAATCTGCCTGCAATGCAAGAGACCCAGGTTGAATCCCTGGGTTGGGAAGATCCCCTGGAGAAGGAAATGGCAATACACTCCTGCATTCTTCCCTGGATAATCCCATGGACAGAGGATCCTGGTGGGCTACAATCTTTGGGTCACAAAGAGTTGGACATGACTGCAGTGACTTATCAGTAATCAGTGATGTTGAGCAACTGTTCATGTACCTTTTGGCCATCTGTATGTCTTCTTTGGAGAAATGTCTATTTAGACTTTCTGCCTATTTTTTGATCAGATTCTTTGTTTTCTGATATTTAGCTGTATGCATGTGTGTTCAGTATTTAGTCATGTCCAACCGACTCTTTGCGACCCTATGGACTGTACCCCGCCAGGCTCCTTGGTTCATAGAATTTCCCAGGCAAGAATTCTGGAGAGGGTGGCCTTTTCTTCCTCAAGGGGATCTTCCCAACCCAGGGACTGAACTGCATTTCCTGCATTGGCAGGAGAATTCTTTACCACCAAGCTACCCAGGAAGCCATGAGTCTTATGAGCTCTTTGTACATTTGGGGGGTTAATTCTTTGTTGGTCGCATTTTCTGCCATTCTGTACGTTATCTTTTTGTTTAGTTTATGATTTCCTTTGGTATGCAGAATGTTTTAATTCATTCCCATTTGTTTATTTTTATCTTTATTTATTCCTCTAGGAGACAGATCCAAAAGATATTTCTACAATTTATGTCAAAGAGTGTTCTGCCTGTGTTTTTCTCCAGGAGTTTGATAGTATCCAGTCTTACATTTATATCTTTAATTCAGTCTGAGTTTATTTTTCTGTATGGTGTTAAAGACTGTTCTAATTTCATTCTTTTTACATAGCTGCCCGGTTTTCCTAGTACCACTTATTGAGGAGACTGTCTTGTCTCCATTGTATATTCTTGCTTCCTTTGTCACAGATTAGTTCACCATAGGTGTATTGGTTTATTTCTGGGCTTTCTGTCTTGTTCCATTTCATCTTGTTCCATATATTTCTGCTTTATGTGCCAGCATCAATCTGTTTTGATTGCTCTAGCTTTGTAGTATAGTCTTAAGTCAGGAAGCCTGATTCTTCCAGCTCTGTTTTTCTTTCTCAAGATTGCTTTGGCTATTTGGGGGTCTTTTGTATATCCATACAAATTTAAGAGTTTTTTGTCCTAGTTCTGTGAAAAATGCCATTGGTAATTTGATAGGGATTGCACTGAATTTGTAGATTGCCTTGGGTTGTATAGTCATTTTGACTATATTGATTCTTTTAATCCAAAAACACGGTTTATCTTTCCATCAGTTTGTGTCATCTTAAATATCTATGCAGTGTTTTGAATGGAATAGTAAGATAGTCACAAATATGACAATGGAGGTAATCTGATGTGTTGGAGAAACATTTCCCAGTCATCTTCAGATGATTGGATGTAAGACTCAAGATAACAAGAGTTGGATTAATCAGAGGTTTGAATCTGTTGAGTATTTGTGGTTGAAAAAATAAGTAAACAATCGGGGTCAAGAGTGCTGTTTAAATTTGTTAAAGTGTTAAGTAATGGGATCTAGGCTGGATGAAGAAGCAAGTAAAGTCAGCTGAATTCATACTTGCTATACTTGAGGGAGGAAAATTAAAATGTGATTGATAGGAAGTAAAAGATAAAAGTTTATGTTCAAAAAGGTAGAATAACTTGTAGCAGTGTCTAATGGTAATGAGTGACTTGGCAATGTGGATGCTGAGTGTTATTGTTGAATAGTACAAGGAAGTGAGAGGGTAAGGACTGTTGTTCTCAAACTTCATTCTGTCTAAGCATTATCTAGAGAGCTTTTGAAAATGCAGATTCCCTGATTCTACTTTTGAGAATTGTGATTCAATAGGTCTGCTGTGGGATTCATGAGTTTGACTCTTTAATGAAGACAATTTGGATGCAGATAGTAGGCATATCACACTTTGAGAAATTGCCATAGGATGTTAGAATTATAAGTTATGTAAATGTTGTTGAAGTAGTATGGAAGCAAGATTTTCGTTGAGCAAGGAGTGTCAAACCAGTCAGTACAGGTGAGTGATAAAGAAGTCAATAAAATACATGAATAAATTATAATGGGGATAAAAAATATTGGATGTGCTGTTCTGTGCTCAGTTGCTCAGTTGTGTCTGACTGTGATCCCATGAACCAGCGCCTGCCAGGCTCCTCTGTCCATGGGATTTTCCAGGCAAGAATACTGGAGTGGGCTGCTATTTCTTACTTCAGGGGAATCTTCCCCATCCAGGGATTGAACCTGCATCTTTTGCACCTCCTGCATTGGCAGGCAGAGTCTTTAATGCTGCACCACCTGGGAACCCTATAAAAGCTGAATAGGCTGAGATTTACAGTAAAGGGCAAGGAGAATGCCAACTCCATCCCTGGGAGGAGTGAGCGTAAAAAATGTGTTGTTTGCACACAAGGGCCTATCGAGAAAAGTTCTGTCTTTAAGAAAGAGTCAAGGATGAAGTAAACTAAAGGAATAATCTTGTCACTTGTGTGTATGGATTTATCACTCATAGATAGCATATTACTCGTATTTTATTTACTACTTTCTCTTTGCATATAAGTAAAACTCATAGAACATTATGCTTTAAAAACAGTATTTATAAAAATAAAAATTTGGCCAGAAGACTGTCTATAGAAACTTATCTTAATGACATATTTCATTTCAAAAAAATAATGCCATTATATGAATATACATTATTATAATAAATACTTCAAAAGAATAATTCTGATAATTAAAACACAATTTGTTTTTCTATTCAAACACCTAGACTGTGTAATAAAAAAAATACATTGTCATTGCATATATCTTCTCACTTTTAAAACTAATCATATTCTAATTTTAGTGTACATACTTAAAAGCAATGTACTTCTTATTTATTTATTTTAACATTTTATTGAGATATAATCAACATGTATTTCTCTAATATGATGTTCATATTTCAGTCATAAAGAAACAACAAAAATAATATGCAAGCAAAAATTTAATTTAAATTGAAAAAGTTTATCTAATGTTCATGACATTATTGATAATAGACAAAACATAGAAGTAATCCAAATTTCCATTAAATTCCATTGACTGGATAGCTAAAATTCATGGAGTGGAATGCTATTCAGCAGTTCAAAAGGAATAAAGTACTTATATATGCCACAATATGGATAAACTTTGAAAAATTATGCTAAGTGAATGAAGCTGCTCACAAAAGATTGTGTTACTCCATTTATTTGAAATGTCTAG
Source organism: Bos indicus x Bos taurus (assembly GCF_003369695.1). NCBI lineage: Eukaryota > Metazoa > Chordata > Mammalia > Artiodactyla > Bovidae > Bos > Bos indicus x Bos taurus. The sequence continues at coordinate 23,822,510 of NC_040076.1, read as the reverse complement.
AATAGACAACTCTAGAAAGAAAGTAGATTGAAGAGTTCCCACGTTGAGTGTGTAGCAAGAAGGAATTTGTAGTAAATAATTAACTTTCTATTTGAGAGGCATCTTAAAATTAGTTTATGAAAATAGATACACAGTTCTGCTAATGGGTTAAAAAGCATTGCATTTCACACTTTCAAATGGTAGATTTTGTGCAATATAAACTGTTCCTCAATAAAACTGTTTAAAAACTAAAAAAGCTTTCTGTCTTAGTTCTCCTTCTAGGATTCAGTTCAGTTCAGTTTAGTCGGTCAGTCGTGTCCGACTCTTTGCGACCCCATGAATCGCAGCACGCCAGGCCTCCCTGTCCATCACCAACTCCCGGAGTTCACTCAAACTCACATCCATTGAGTCAGTGATGCCATCCAGCCATTTCATCCTCTGTCGTCCCCTTCTCCTCCTGCCCCCAATCCCTCCCAGCATCAGAGTGTTTTCCAATGAGTCAACTCCTCGCATGAGGTGGCCAAAATACTGAAGTTTCAGCTTTAGCATCATTCCTTCCAAAGAAATCCCAGGGCTGATCTCCTTTAGAATGGACTGGTTGGATTTCCTATGTTTAATTGCACGAAGAGGTTGCCAACAATATTTCCTGTCTCATTCGCTCTTTTGCACTACTTCAAGTCAGTTCACTTCTCTCTGTCTTCAATTTCTATAGAACATTTCCAGTGGCATTGTTCCTAATACAGAGACCTGCTCTGGCCAAAGTCACACAAGTCCCCCCAAGTCTTTATTTTTCAGATCACTTAAACTTGACTTCTTCAAGGCTGTCAATAGAATGACTTCATATCCTTTCTTTGGCCTTTGCTAATGAATATAAAACACATTCTGGAACACAACTGCAAGTTTCTTGTAAAATAAACCTCCAAAGCCAATTGTAACACACTGGGTGTCCCAGATCTTCTCAAAGATCAAAGCGTGGTTTCCCATAATTGTTAGCACGATTGAAATGAAAGCAGTCTGCTTCTAGCCTTCAGTCTTATGATGGTGACAATAAAAAGAATAAATGTGGTAGAAACAGCTGTACATTTTCAGGAATGATAAACTTCAGCTGGAATTTTTTTTAAAACCTAAGCTCTGCATTTGAAGTTTACACCAGCAACTAACTTTAGACAGAAATGGGACTTTGAAGATGAAAGACAAAAAGCAGCACAACAGAATAAGGGTTGGTCAAAAGAAGATGAAATAAACGAGTAAATAATGCAGGAAGTAATCAGTTTCAGAGAAATGTGGTATAAAGAACTTAATAAATTGAAAACCATTTTTGAAGAAAAATATATCATAATGACAGTTCTTTGCATTATATTATGAAGGTAATAAAACTGAAGAGTCAAAAGACTCATCAGAAATATGCTACTTTATAATTAATGAGAAACAATAGATGAAAGGCAAATTGAATGTGTTTATTTCTCTTATTACAGAAGCCCAGGTGATGTATTAAATATGAATACTTCAAAAGTGAAGGAAAATGTTTTATGTAGAAGTTGGGAAACTTTGTAAAAAAAATGGTATTTTAAACTTTGCTTTTGAAATATAGAGATTTTTGATTTGGGATAACAAATAAACTTGAGAATCTAGGTTGATTATTATTTTGAAAGGTGATAATTTGCACAAAATGGAAGCTGTGAGCTCTCCTGGCTAATTGCAAATAAGCATCTTGACTTATGTTGAAGGATTCAAAATGTTCTATGATTTATGCCAGAGTTTTGAAAATCCTGGGCTTTGTCAAATTAAATATACATTAAAAAAAACTTTTGATACACAACTTGGAATATTTTTGCAACATAATGGAGAAAAGAAAATTAGTAACTAACTTCCATATTAGAATTTGATTATTGTGCTAAGAAAATATTGTTGCTGAACAAATGTTTCCAAAAAAAATTATAAATTTCAATATTTTTAACATTAACCTTTGTTGGCAGACTTTACAAGAGAGAGCTGCAATTCACGTCTCCTAAACCACCCTTAATTAAAAGGGTGAATACTCTAACCATATTCTTTAGCCTCAGTGACTAGTTTTTACACTAAAAGTGGATTTTATTTTTATGTTACCCAAATCTACAGCCTCTTTTCAAAAAAAAAATAGAGTAAAATATTAAACATAGGGACATTGTTTTGCTTTGGTCCTACCTATGACATACTTGAGAGGTATGGAAGAACTGTAGCAATTTGTAACGATCTGTAGCAAAAGTAAGACTTCTTCCAGCTCTACTTTTTATCATTTTATTTCCTTCAGGGAAATAGATGCCTCTGAAACTTCAGGCAGACGCAGAAGTCACTCAGACTTTTCTACATGAACAAAGGAAGGCAAAGGTTTCTCTCCTAACTCTGCTAAAGTTATTTGTTGGCGCCCTACTCTCTTATGTGGAGACCTACTTGATAAGATCTCTGTTAAAGTGATAATTAAGTTTTCAAGAAATCATTTTTTCTAGCAGAACTTTTCCATTTTTATTGGCAGATTTTTAGCAAGAAAATTGTGCTAACGATGCAATTCAGGATGAATTCATTAACTATACTTCATGAGAATTATTTTTACCTTAAAATATACAGATATTAATCCAAAGAAAATAAAAATATTTTTTGAAACAGGAAAATTTAATTACAATCAAGTAAGTTAAAATTTGAATTCATTTAAAATTTAAATTTAATTAAAAATTAATTAAAATTAAAACAGATATCAAACACTTTGCTGCTGCTGCTAAGTTGCTTCAGTAGTATCCAACTCTGTGCAACCCTCCTCTGTCCCGGGGATTCTCCAGGCAAGAATACTGGAGTGGGTTGCCATTGCCTTCTCCAATGCATGCATGCATGCTGAGTAGCTTCAGGCATGGCCGACTCTGTGCAACCCCATGGACAGCAGCCCACTACGCTCCTCTGTCCACGGAATTCTTTGGGTAAGAATACTGGACTGGGTGTCATTTCCTTCTCCAATCAAACACTTTATGTAACTAATATTTTAAGATTCTCATATAAAGTATAATATCATTATGATGTCTAAATAATTGATAAAAATAGCTGTCGATATGTTTAAATAAACCCTTGCTTCTATGTTAGATTATATTTATCTATGTTAGCAATGAATTCACATTTTCCATTAAGTTTTAAAGTGCAGTTTCCATTACAAGTAAACTGAATATATGCTAAACAAAACCTTAGCAACCTCTACAAAAATCTACTTTAAATGTTACTTCCCTAAAATTAAAAAGTATGGACCACACTACAATATCCTCTGGGATACATGTAGAGAATGCATAAATGATTTTCTAAAAAGCTAAAGGAGTAATGGATAACGTAATGAAGCAAAAAGACCCAAAGCCTTGAAACTTTGTGAATGTTTTGTTGAATGTTTCTGTATTGAGTACTGTATTTTGTGTCACTTGAAGGGACACATGTCCAGGAAAATTCCCAATAAATGTTTTATAATAAAAGTAACTAAAATGTTCTAGGCAGTGATTTTGAATTTTCAGGTGAATAAAGTCCTTCTTATGTGACCTTTGTACTGCAAGTACATTCTTTCCATCTACATTTATCTAACAGTAAATGCGGAGGCTCAATACCGCTACCCATGAAATAGCATTGCTCACAAATTAAAGCTTCAAAGGAAATATTCCTGTGATACTTCCTGAAATGATGGGAGATCTTCAGACCTATATCTTTAATGCCCATGACTATTTATAATCACAGAGAGGCTTTCTTAATTTAATGAATTTTAGGCTTAAGTCTAAGATCCTCAAGCCCATTCATGGTAAGTTTTCCCTTAGTAAACTGTTCAAAGATGAAAATTCCGGAAAACGCTGTGTCTTTCAACTAAAGGAAGGGTGATTACAGTTATTTGGGGGAAAATATCAAAATAACATTGGCAAAAGGAACAGGATTTGATGAAGCTATTGCTATCCTGAATCCTGAGATTTAAGTTCAAGCTGCTGTATGCATAAAATTTATGAAGCAGGATGGCAGTGATTCTAGCCTATTAACTGTATTAGCATTATATAACCTGAGCTATAATGGTAGGGATAAAAGTTCTTATATAACTCTTAGGTTTAAGCTTATATCTGTTTCTTCTGTGAAAATTAGATGGATGTCATAAAAATTCTTTAGCAGAGCTCTGTTGTCAATGAATGTTTCCAAATAAAATTGTTATAGAGATAATCCTGTCTGTTAGGGACATTTACAAACACCATTCATTCACACATTTCTTTAGGGAATGGTGAACTACCAACCAGTTTGGGCAGGTTATGTAATGGTGGTAAAATCAATAGGATAAGATTACAACCATGTTACTGATGGATTTTATGCTTTTATCAGTTGAAATTTAAATGTTGGTGGTCAGAAATATATATATATATATATATATATATGGAATATCAAATGTTTTTATTAACACTATCTAAGAAATTTCCATTTTAAAATAATTTGGGGATTAAAAGTGGTTTTGTAATCCTCTGTTCAGTTCACTTCAGTTCATTTGCTCAGTCCTGTCCAACTTTTTGTGACCCGATGTATCGCAGCACGCCAGTCCTCCCTGTCCATCACCAACTTCTGGAATTTACTCAAACTCATGTCCATCGAGTCAGTGATGCCATCCAGCCATCTCATCCTCTGTCCCCTTCTCCTGCCGCCAATCCCTCTAGCATCAGAGTCTTTTCCAATGAGTCAACTCTTCGCATGAGGTGGCCAAAGTACTGGAGTCTCAGCTTTAGCATCAGTCCTTCCAAAGAAATCCCAGGGCTGATCTCCTTCAGAATGGACTGGTTGGATCTCCTTGCAGTCCAAGGGACTCTCAAGAGTCTTCTCCAACACCACAGTTCAAAAGCATCAATTCTTTGGCGCTCAGCTTTCTTCACAGTCTAACTCTCACATCCATACATGACCACTGGAAAAACCATAGCCTTGATTAGACGGACATTTGTTGGCAAAGTAATGTCTCTGCTTTTGAGTATGCTATCTAGGTTGGTCATAACTTTCCTTCCAAGGAGTAAACATCTTTTTATTTCATGGCTGCAGTCACCATCTGCAGTGATTTTGGAGCCCCCAAAAATAAAGTCTGACACTGTTTCCACAGTTTCTCCATCTACTTCCCATGAAGTGACAGGACCAGTTGTCATGATCTTTGTTTTCTGAATGTTGAGCTTGAAGCCAACTTTTTCACTTTCCTCTTTCACTTTCATCAAGAGGCTTTTTAGTTCCTCTTCACTTTCTGCCATAAGGGTGGTGTCATCTGCATATCTGAGGTTATTGATAATTCTCCCAGCAACCTTGATTCCAGCCTGTGCTTTTTCCAGCCCAGCGTTTCTCATGATGTACTCCGCATATAAGTTAAATAAGCAGGGTGACAACATACAGCCTCGACATACTCCTTTTCCTATTTAGAACCAGTCTGTTGTTCCATGTCCAGTTCTAACTGTTGCTTCCTGACCTGCATATAGGTTTCTCAAGAGGCAGATCAGGTGGTCTGGTATTCCCAACTCTTTCAGAATTTTCCACAGTTGATTGTGATCCACACAGTCAAAGGCTTTTGCATAGTCAATAAAGCAGAAATAGATGTTTTTCTGGAACTCTCTTGCTTTTTTGATGATCCAGCAGATGTTGGCAATTTGATCTCTGACTCATGTGCCTTTATCTAAAACCAGCTTGAACATCTGGAAGTTAACAGTTCACATGTTGCTGAAGCCTCTGTTAATTGTGACCTTATAGGCTTGCACACCCAGTAAAGTTCTTTACATCAGAAGAGGGTTTTGATTCCTCTGACTGCCAGTTTTCAAGATTCTTTTTGAAAGCTTGCTTTAGAGTCAGTTCATGGTTTATGGAAGAATCAAAGCTCTTACCTTTTGATCACATTTCCTTTTCTAAAATAAAATTGATGTATCTAGTTTAATCACCTACCTAATGCACCAAATTCACTGATGCTTCATAATAAAATATATGAGTCATTTTTACATTATCTATTACAACTTAGATCAATTGTGGGTGTTTTAGTCAAGCTACCTTTCATGAAGAAATGGTGGACAGGTTCTTTGTGCAAGTTATATAAAGTTAGAAATGAAAAAAAAATACACTGTATTATGTTCATCAATCTTCTCTGTGGATATAAAACTTACATCAGACATCACCTTCATAGCAACAAAGTTGAATGAATTTACACCCACCTTTTAAACTTTTAAGCAAAACTGCAATAGAAAATGGATGGATATGATGCCAAATGTAGCAGTAATTTTATGTATGTTGCTGTTGCTTAGTCACTAAGTCATCTCTGACCCTTTCTGATGCCGTGGACTGAAGCGCTCCAGGCTTCCCTGTCCTTCACTACTTCCTGGAGTTTGCTCAAATTCATGTCTATTGAGTCAGTGATGCTATCTAACCATCTCATCCTCTGCTGCCCTCTTCACCTCTTGCCTTCAATTCTTCTCAGCGTCAGGGTCTTTTCCAATGAGTCAACTCTTCACATCATGTGCCCAAAGTTTTGGAGCTTCAGCTTCAGCATCAGTCCTTCCAAAAAATATTCAGGGTTGATTTCCTTTAGAATTGACTTATTTGTCCTCCTTGCTGTCCAAGGGATTCTCAAGAGTCTTCTCCAGCACCACAATTCAAGAGCATCGACTCTTTAGCACTCATTCTTCCTTATGATCCAACTCTCGCATCCATGCATGACTACAGGAAAAACCATGGCTTTGACTAAACGTACCTTTGTTGCAAAGTGAGTGTGTTTTTCTTTTTAATATATTGTCTAGGTTTGTCATAGCTTTCCTTCCAAGGAATGAGTGTCTGAATTTCATTGCTGCAGTTACTGTCTGCAGTGATTTTGGAGCCCAAGAAAATAAAATCTGTCACTGCTTGCACTTTTTCTCCTTCTATTTTCCATGAAGTGATGGGACCGGATGCCATGTAGGGCAACCAAGATGGACAGGTCATACTGAAGAGTTCTGACAAAACATGACCCACTGAAGGACGGAATAGCAAATCATTCCAGTATTCTTGCTGTGAGAACCCAATGAATATGAACAGTATGAAAAAGCAAAAAGATGTGACACTGGAAGATGAACCCCTGCCCAGTTGGAAGGTGTCCAATATGCTACTGGGGAAGAGCAGAAAGCAAATGCTAACAGCTTCAGAAAAAATGAAATGACTGGGCCAAAGCAGGAACAATCCTCGTTGTAGATGTTTCTGGTGGTGAAAGCAAAATCTGATGCTGTAAAGGACAATAGTGCATAGGAACTTAGAATGTTAGGCCCATGAATCAAGGTAAATTCTAAGTGGTCAAGTGGGAGATGGCAAGAGTGAATATCAACATTTTAGGAAATCAGTGAACTAAAATGGACAGGAATGGGCCAATTTAATTCAGATGACCATTATATCTACTATGTGGGCAAGAATCCCTTAGAAGAAATGAAGTAGCCAATAAAAGAGTTCAAAATGCAGTACTTGGGTGCAATCTCAAAAAATGACAAAAAATTTCCATGTATAACATCCTTTAAATAAACTACAATGTGATGGTACATTTTCATGAGAGTAGACATGACTTACAACTGGAGGATGCTAGTTACTCACAAGAATTTGTTATGGTCAGTTAATGTGGGACAGTTAATGTGAAGCTTATATTCCATTAAGCAACTCAGAGATTCCCTATAGGCAAATTTAAGCACATGCAACATCTGAACTCAGTCATGGAAGTCAGGAACAAAAACAAATTCCACACCATTGCTCAACTGTGTCATGTTTAATGGTCATTAGTGGCTTGTAGACAACACTCAGCCTCCCAGGTAAACAACCAGTTTGTTTCTTGTTTGAAGTGTAAACAAGGGATGATTTATTCATTTGTTAATTTTGTTTCTTGCTTTAACACTTTAGGTTGTATTTCTTCTCTGACTTAAGCAACTTTTATCTAGACTCATTTAGGCTACCATTTTCTTCAAAATCTACAGCAAGATACTTTTGAATAACCTCATGTGAAATATCTTCAATTTCTATAATAGAGCCTTTTTTAAAAATAAATCAAAAGGTGTTTGGAACTGTATTTATCTGTAAAAAACTATTAAAAATAAAAATAATAAACAGATGGATGAAGAACCTGAGATTTACATTTTTTTTCTTTTTGAGGAGTAAAGTTCAAGTATTCACTAAGGCAATAATGCCAGTTTTCTTGTAGTTAATAAACTAGATTTAAATACAATTTCAAAGAAAGAGACACCACAACAGTATCTAAGACAGGGTCACTTGAATGAAGGTATCATTAATGCATCTACATTGACAATACACCAATGTCAATAAAATAAATAAACTTCATTTCTTTATGGCCATATTTCATATGTAAAATTAAATATTTTTTTACTTTATTCTGGTTTAATAAACCAGAATAAACTAAAGCCCCCAGATGCATAATTTGAGTATGACAAATTCTGTCATTAAAGTATTGTTTACAAACTATAAAAGAACAAGTTTATAAACTTATTCCTTTATAACAACATAATTCTAATAAAATATTTTAAAACAAAGCTTCTAAGCAAGAGTCAACATACAACTATTTTGCAGACAAAGCCAACCCTAAATTTCCTTTAAAGACAGAACTTGATCAAATTTCTTTGTGAACATCTATGTCTCCTCTGCTATATGTTGAAATAAGATTTATTTTATTAAAAAAATTTTTTTTATTATTATTTTTTACTTTACAATATTGTATTGGTTTTGCCATACATCAACATGCATCCGCCACGGGTGTCCACATGTTCCCCATCCTGAACCCCCCTCCCACCTCCCTCCCCATACCATTCCTCTGGGTCATCCCAGTGCACCAGCCCCAAGCTTCCAGTATCCTGCATCAAACCTGGACTGGCGATTCATTTCTTATATGATATTATACATGTTTTTAAGTCATAGGTTTGGTTTATATTCTCTAATAAGAGAGAATAAAAGGAGGCTGTAGATTGGAGCCCTCTGCATATATTCTTTTTTTATGTTAAGGACCATAAAGAAAGAAAATGGACTAAAATGACTAAATGTTATTGGAACAATTCCCACAAATGCCAATAATTATAGATTTTGGTTTCTTCGGTTCTCACAGTTCTGTCTTTAGTAGATTATTACAATGCAGAACACAGCATAGAGTACTTTCCATACAACGCACATTTAACATCCTCACATTACCGACCATGGCCAAGATTCTGGTTCAAATGCAACAAGTCTAAGTGATGAAATAGAAACCACAGGAAATGTGAGATCTGTTAAATACTAAACTCTCCGTGTTACTGAGCAAGTACCAGAAAGAGGTCCTCCTTTGAGACTTCCATCTTTCATCTCCTACAATTCTACTAAGTCCATCTTTATTGCCTGTGTATTTAACGATAAGCTTAAAAGGGTTTTTGTTGTTGCTGTTGGTGGCGTTTTTAACAAAAGCATAGCGTATGCTGCCGGGAAGATTAGTGGCTTTCTTAGAATTTCTGCTCAGTTGCTTGCAGAGATTCAAATAAGATCCTATGGGAACACTTACTAATCTGGGCCTGGGTTTCTAATCATTTAGTAGATGGAAAAGGACCTTCTCTTTCTCTATGCCGAAGTATACATTGGAAAATCTATTTTATGCCTGACAATTGTATAAGTGCAAAATGACACTGCATTCCATCATTTAAAATAAATAGATCAGAATCTTAAAATATTTCTACACTGGTATCAGAAAGAAAGACATAATATTTATGAATTTGGGGTCACCTACTGCAAGGTCTGCAAGATGAAGAGTTAATTTCTCTCTATGTTTTTCTTTTTTCCCCCCAATAAACACTCATTGGACACTGAAAAGAACAGGCTAAAGGTTTGAATACAGTTAATAGACTCTTAGGCAGAACCATCAATCTCTATATTTCATATCAGATGCTGGTTTGTTGCATGAAAAATCTGTATTAAAAAGTTCCCAAAGTCAGTGTCATGTCAATAGAATTGAGTACTATTTTAATGTATATTTATATCCCACTTCAGTCTAGTGCTAACTTTGGAAAACTGTACCGTGCTGACTCTATCAGAACTACTATAAACTTTGAGTGATGCGGGTCTCCAGCAAGGGACTGTCCTGCACTGTCCTGTTATAGTCTGTTAAGCTCTCTGCCTTGTGAAAAAGGAGCATTAGCTGGATACATGCTATTCCACACGTATATATTCCGGTTGGCTTCCTCTGCCACACACTCTCAGAACTCCTCTCACCAAATGGAATTTGTTTAAATCTTCCTCTTCAGTTCAGATATCAAAAGTTTGCTTGTTGCTTAATGGGTTCAGACCAATTTTCATAATGCTAATTTTACATAGAATTCATCATTCTATGTCTGAATTGTGACTAAGTCTAGTTTTTCACATGCTTTGAAAAATTATCTCCAGAAGCAAAGACCATATCTCATTCCCTCACAATGAGCAGCAGCAGCAGCAACAACACTTTTTGAAAGCTCATTATATTCAAGGCTTATTTAGTTACTAAAAAAGAAAAGATATAAATAGCTCATGGGCAAAATTTCCTATCTAATTTGGGAATATTGTTGAGTTATACACGAGGTAATTTTCTATATTCTGAAACAAAAAGTCAATACTGAAAGACTCCACCCCTTTAAGCAGACTACCCCTTTTTCTAATATACTATCTGTACAGTTTCTCATAATTTTTTTTCAATTAATTAATTCATTTTAATTGGAAGATAATTATTTTACAATATTGTGATGGTTTTTTGCCATACATCAACATGAATCGGCCAAAATTTTTTAAAGTATAGTTTTCCATTTTTTTTCTGAAGTCTTAGATTTTTACTTTAAAAAGTCACTGTTCTAAACCTATTACTCAGAGAGGAGCCTGGTGGGCTGCCATCTATGGGGTTGCACGGAGTTGGCCACGACTGAAGTGACTTAGCAACAGCAGCAGCAGCAGCTAATCTATTACTTAGGAAATATCATGATTTAATTCAATTAAATGAACCTAGTCTCTTAACTTTTAATTTGTGTTATCTTTGTCATAGTTATGCACTGTATTGGAATTCCTCTATTCCCCTTAGTTATGACTGAGAACTCAGTCAACTTACCTCCAATTTTGGAGGGCATTTTAAAACATGAGCTTAATTTTGAATAAAGATGGCAACTAAAGCCTAACAATTGGTTGGAAGTAGAAAAAAGAAGAGGAAAAACTGTAATTTTCTTTGTTCAAACAGGTAACACAATGAAAACTTACCAGCTTTTCTTAGGAAATATTGACATTTAATAGTCACTGGACTAATCCCCAGATAACTAATTGGTCAAAAGCAAATGTTTTTGTTTTGTTTTGTTTAATGAATTATTTATTTTGACCAAACCACAGTTAGCATTCATTTGAATGTTAAAGCACATGCAAACAATTTGTTGAAACTATCTCATTAATATAGACATGGAAGCTCTGCCAGTACGGGAAGACATAACTAAATAATCAAGCTGAAATCTTAGGAAAACGACAAAAAATCTTTTTAAATGCATAGAGGGATTATTGTATGGGAATCATTGATTAAAACTAGAATAAAAGCATTTGATTTAATTCAAAGAAGTGTAATTAAATCATTATCTGATTATCAGAAGTAACCTTAAAATAAACAAATAACCTTGCTTAAAATAAGCAAGTTTAAAAAGGCATAAAGATTTGAACCTCTTCATTAGGAAGTCAAAATTGCAGGAGAGTTTTTCTCTGTGCATTGTAAAAGAACCCTTTCCCAAGGCTTATTAGACAGATTACTCATTACATAAGATGTTTACAGATGTGATGCTAACAAATAACTCCAAGGCAATTAATTTTGGAAAATCTATGTTTTTAAAAGACTACTTATCACATTTATTTTTTGAACAGCTTATTATGTTTCATTATTCCAGGGTTGTCAGAACTTTCAATAAGCTTATCTTCCCTTTAAATCTGAGAATAAGTAACAGCGTAAGGAACATCCTGTGGACAAGTTTCCAAATATCACTTTTTAAAAATAAGTTACTGTGATAGATTTTAATGTGAAAGTTACCTTAAAAACTGCTAATCTTAACTAAAATAAATTCATTCAAATATAAGAAAGGAAGGTACATTAAGTAAAGAAAGAAAGGAAGAAAGAAAAAGAGTTCTGTCATGACTAAACTATTTGACGGCTATTTCTATGAAGTTTTGCTGCTACTAAGTTGCTTTAGTCATGTCCGACCCTGTGTGACCCCATAGATGGCAGCCCACCAGGCTCCCCCGTCCCTGGGATTCTCCAGGCAAGAACACTGGAGTGGGTTGCCATTTCCTTCTCCAATGCATCAAAGTGAAAAGTGAAAAGGAAGTCGCTCAGTCGTGTCCGACTCTTCGCGACCCCATGGACTACAGCCTACCAGGCTCCTCCATCCATGGGATTTTCCAGGCAAGAGTACTGGAGTGGGGTGCCATTGCCTTCTCCATGAAGTTTTACTCTCCTTTAAAAATAGAGTGAATGTCATTATTTAAATGTAGGATCAGGTTCTAGGCCACAGCATTATAGAAGATAAAGACTCTATCAATTTCCTTAACTAAAAAATCCCTGGTGAGAAGAGCACCTAGAAGTCACAGTGAACCACTTGTCTCGTTCCCATTGATTTGCTTTTTGTAAGGGTCTTCTGAGAACTTCAGTCTGGAAAGGAAGTGAAGCCATGATCAAAACACAGGAACTTGGGCTCTTGTATTCAAGATGGCTATCACTTCCCTTTCCTGGCTTTCCTACTTCTCCTTACATTTTCTTCTCTCTTGTCTCCTCTTGAACCTCACAATTTTCCTTCAAGGACAATCATGATTCAGAATAATAGGATAATATATTCTTAATTTTACTTTAATCCTAGAAGTTCTAGCAAAAATAATAAAATGGTAAAATGTTTCATTGTAATGCATATTGAATTTAAAATTTTGTACCTAATGTTATGGGGACAAACACCTTGATTTGGACTCACATTTAGTATTTTTTCTATACATCATTATCATGCAGCAATCAAAAACTTATTAGAATGATTGGGCTATAAGAGGCAAAAACAAAAGTGTTTTTTGTCCATTCATATAGTCAATCAGCAAATATTAGTTAGGGTCTGTTTTATTTTAAGCAGTAGGTAAGTGCTATAAGTTAATAGAGCAAAATCCACATTCTCTAGAAGTGTCCATTCCTTGCAGGAAACAGAAATTAAGAAATACTTAATGTAACTAATGTAGTGATGGAAATATGAACAAGATACTATGCCAGAAAAAGAAAAAAGACCTATATATTGCTTGGAGAAATGAAATCTGAAAGAGGTGACTCTAAATAAAATCTAGTGATAATCACTGAAAGGTGAAAGGGAGGTCGCTCAGTCGTCTCCGACTCTGCGACCCCATGGACTCTAGCTCACCAGGCTCCTCCGTCCATGGGATTTTCCAGGCAAGAGTAGAGGAGTGGGTTGCCATTTCCTTCTCCAGAGGATCTTTCCAACCCAGGGATCTTACCCAGGTCTCCCGCCTTGCAGGCAGACGCTTTGCGCTTAGACGCTACCGTCTAAGCCACCAGGGAAGCCTGTAATAATCACTAGCAGTTTCCAAAGTGTCCAAGAGAGACACAGAAAAAACCTCCTACGAGAGAAAAGTGGTTTCAAGGTAGTTGAGAAAAAGCATGGCCCAGGATGAAATCCGACTCTTGCCCAGCCCCTGTCATGGATGTTTGACCTGCCTGGCTTCCTGATCTGTTACACTTTCACCTTCCTTGCACACCACCTGCTGTGAAATAGATGCTGAATTTTGATGTGCAAGAAATGATGCCTCATTGTTTTAAATTTTGTATTTCCACCTAGTGAGCCTAATCACCTTGTCTATGTTTTGCCTAAATGTGTTTATTTTTAAGCAACAGATAAACTGAAATAGAGAAAGTCATCAAACTTGAAGAAGCCATGAGTGTAGTGACATAAATATTCAGTTACCTGTGGTCTATTTAACCATTTAAAGACTCAAACCATAAATATCTTTTAATTTCTATAATTCTGAAAGCTTAATAAAGCCTAATAAGAGATTTTTGATAAATGACAGAATTAATGACTTAAAAGTGCTTAAGGTTTGTGTAACATACCTTTGTGTTCTTATATTTATTTTCTCTCTCTATAGTCTCCCTAGAAAAATGCATATCTAATTTTAACGTGACCTTTTATATACTCTCTCTCTCTCACACACACACACACACATACACATATCATGCATATATTTTGTGCACACCCCATGGAATGCTGGATCTTAGTTCCCCAACCTGGAATCGAACCACATCCCCTGCTTTGAAAGTGTGGAATCTTAACCACCGGACCACCAAGGAAGTCCCTATGCGTATCTAATTCTAAATGACTCTTTTATGCCTATCTTTTCAAGGTATTAGTAAACATTTCTACAATGATATTTCATAGAAATTTCAAATTTAGGATATAAAAATAAACCATTATCCTCACCTCTCAAAATCAAAACCAAAATTACATATTTCCCTTTTGAACTCATGGCCCATCATCCACCCAACTACCCAAATGAGAAATCCAGAAGTCATCCTAGTTCTCACTGGCCTTATAATTCTCATAACCCATCATTCAAAAAGTCCAATGATCCAAACTAGCTAGTCTCTCTCCATTCCTCTGCTACCCTCTAAAACTTCTGGTTGACTTCTGAAACTCCAGATTTGTCCCCTTGTTTCAAATCTCCTTATCTTTATACATTAAAACCTATTATGTCATAGTACCTTTTCAAAAACTTGAATAAAATCCCAGCATTCCCTATTTGAAAACTTTAAGGGGAAATCTCTGTACCTATAGAATGAAGTTCAAATTACCAGGTATGCAAATTCTTACTAGAATTACTAGGCCTGCAAATTCTTGTGATCCATGGTTGGTTTTTTATTCTGCAATGTTTTCACCAAACAGCTGATTGAATGACATGCTTCCTAAATGACATTTTGCTGACTTTCCTTACTTGAAGCTTGTTATACAGATAATTTATGAAGGTATTTTTGACATGAATAATTCAACTAAATAGAGTAAATTTGGCACAATATCCTTAAACACTGAATTCCTCTTGACCTTCCATTTTTTAGAAATAACAGCTATCAAATACTGGATGTGAATTTCATCATGCTTTGTCTTATCTTCCAATAACTGTGCTTCTCTTCCCTCTGCCAGGAATGTCTTTCCCCTTTTGTATAGTGAACTCATAGATCCAACAGTCTGGATTCTTGTGTCTCTGTAGAAGAGATGTATGCTTGCATGCTAAGTCATTTCAGTCATGACCTACTTTTTGTGACTCATGGATTTCAGCCCGCCGGGTTCCTCTGTCCATGGGATTCTCCAGGCAGAATACTGGAGTGAGTTGCCATGCCCTCCTCCAGGGATCTTCCTGATCCAGGGATTGAACCCATATCTCTACAACAGAACAGTTCCTCAGCTGTGTGAAACTATAGAGAAAATATTTGTGTGTTTCTCTCCGCTTAGGGTATTTTGAGCTGGTAAACTGGGACCTCAGTTAAAGTACACGCCTTTGAAAGTTAATGGATGATTGGATAGATAGACATGTTTAGAGATACATAAAAATTTATCTCCCTAGGGCTATGTGTTTCCATTTCAAAGCGGAATGAGACCGAGGAGATATACACTTATATTTCAAAGTCAAGTTTATATTACATTTAAAACTTGTAAAATTTTGGAGAGATAGGTTTCTTGCCCTCTCTCAAGGGAGGAGGGTGGGAGCTGTATAGCAGTTCCCATTTCAACTTCAAGATTCGTAATTTTGGAGTTCTTCTCCTGTGGTATAAATCCCTTCCCTTTGTACACACAGGCATAACCAATGGCTCTCCTCTCTGCCTCAGATAGGGGACTGGGATTTAGAGAGATAGTCTGCGTTTGATACAGAAACATCATTTTGCATTCAGGCTAATATAGATAAACCTAGATATTAGAAAATTATTAAATTAAGCAAATTAAAACTCCCTCTATTCTAGTATAGCTACGTATTCATACCTCTAACAATAAATTTATCACATTGATTTATTTGTTGCCCGATAAATGTGAGTTATAAGATAATAGAAGCTGTCACCTATCAATCTTTGAGTCACAAGTTACTTGTGTGTTTCCTACGATATTGACACAACATAAGGTTACAAATAACAAATATTCAGGGCCAATTTAACTCCTTGCAACTATTCTACAATGTCTCCAAATAAAAATAAAATAGGCATCATATATCTTTATAGCCTATCATATATTTCCCCATAGAAAACCAAAGTTTATATTAAATTTACTTTGGAAACATATTGAATTTATATTAAATTTCTTTATAAAACTCAGAAAACAGAAATCCATCAAACATGTGACATTCTAGTTTTTGAGCTAAAATGGAGATTTAGAGAGTTGGAGAGCAATCAAGATGAGCAGGAAGAGGCAAAGACATAATAATTCCTACTCCACCTCAAAAGTCAAAATCAGATATTTTTACTTTTGAATTTTGGGTGGCAGAAATAAGAAGATTACCTTCTAGACAAAGTAGTCAAATTGGCTTCAATAACACCAAAGACTGAAATAATCACTGAAACAAAGGAATTATAAACAATATTAAAACGACATACGTTTCTTTATAATTATTTATACTCCCATATTCAAGTTAAAAATTCTATTTTGTTTTCATGTAAAGTAGAAATCAAATAGAAACCAGGGTAACATCATTTATTTATCTATCTTGAGGTGGTTTTCATGATACTCAAAACCAAATGCCAAGTGTCACGAAACCAAAATTTGCCATATATTTACATTCGTGACTAGAAAATGAAGTGGATTAAGAAAATATGCCAGTGGGAGTCTGTTTTTTTGTTTTTTGTTTTGGTTTGTTTGTTGCTGTTTTAAAATAACTGATTCTCTCTTTGGGAAAAAGAGTCATTGACTTGACTACAGAGATTATCAGTAAATTTGTGCGGCTCACCCACCACTCTAATCATTATTGTCAGGAAGTCAATTTGAGATCATAGGTCATAGCTTTAAATTCAAGTGTGGCATAGGGAATTTAATCAGTATGTGTATGCACACAGAAAAAATAGCATGCTGCAAGCAAAGCTACTTTGATAATACATTTATTTAAACTGGTTTAAAATTATTCTGGAAATGTGTTTAAATAAAGATAATATTGGGGTTGTATGCATTTTAAACTGTTTATTATGAGAAGATCTTCTACATCTTATTATAATAAGGTCTAAATATTTTGCGTTTTAGTTTCTGCCTCAACAATTCTATCAAAACTGCTTTCTTAAAGGTTACCAGTGGCCTCCTAATTGCTAAATCCAATGGCCTTTTAAAATTCCTCATCTTCTTTGACACTGTTGTATTATTTGATATTACTCACATCCCCTTCTTTCTTGAATGTGTTTTATGTTACAGCATAAGGTAAATTTAAGATGTGTATCTGTCTAAGTACACCTCACTTTGTGTACTCTTTGTCTTTTGGAACCTATTTTTTTTTTTCCAGCAAGAAATGTAAGCATAAACTAGGTGGAGTTCATGAGTAATTTATAGTTCATTAGTTTATTAGCTATTGCAGTATTCAGGCATTCAGGATATCTCCTTTTCAAATATGAGCAATTAGGGAGGATTTATCACAGAATTAAAAGAGAACCTACACAGGTTCTCTTAGCTATGACCTGTGATCTCCCCTACATCTAATGGGTTAGATCAGGAGTAGGCAAACTATGCCTATGTGCCAAATCCAGCCTTATCTGTTAAGTTTTACTTGAACACAGCCACATTCATTTACTTCCATACTGTCTATGGCTGCTTTTTTTGCTAAAAAGGCAAAGTTGAGCAGTTGCCATAAAGACCATATTTCATGCAAAACCTCAAATATTTACTGCCTGCCTTCATGCAGAAAAAGTTCGTAGGCCCCTTGGTTAGAGGATTAATTAAATAACCCAAGAAGAACTACTCACATTTTCAAATGCTTTATTTTGTATTGGGGTATAGCTGATTATCAGTGTTGTGGTAGTTTCAGTGACTCAGCCGTATATACACATGTATCCATTCTCCCCCAAACTCATCCTCCCATCCAGGCTGCCACATAACACTGAGCAGAGTTCCATGTGCTAAACACAAGGTCCTTGATGGGAACTATCCATATTTGATGCAAAGAAAAAGCCTCGTTATTGTAAAGTTTTATGCCAATATAGGATTATGGTGTGGAACTAGTTGTAGGCACAAGATTCTTCTAGTGCCTGACTAGATATGACTTTCTTTTTTTGGCATCTTCCCTGGTGGCTCAGACAGTAAAGAATCCGCCTGCCATGTGGGAGTCCTGGGTTTGATCTCTGGTTTGGGAAGATCCCCTGGAGGAGTGCATGACAACCCACTCCAGTATTCTTGCCTGGAGAATCCCCATGGACAGGGGATCCTGGCAGGCTACAGTACACGGTGTCACAAACAGTTGGACATGACTGAGCAACTAAGCACAGCACAGAACTCAAGAATAAAAGGGAGAATCCAGAATAGTTAGTTATCTACACAGATTCTAGAAGACCTCTTGTGACCCCATGTAAAACCCCATTACATATTTTCAAAGGACTTGATCTTGTGCTGAATGTCTACTTTTGTGTTCATTGTTGTTTAGTTGCTAAGTCGTGTCTGTTTCTTTTGTGACCCCATGGACTATAGCCTGCCAGGCTCCTCTGTCCATGGGACTTTTTCAGGCAAAAATATTCTTCAGTAAAAAAATAAATCTAAAAGAAAAAAAGAATATTGGAGTGGGTTGCCATTTCCTTCTCCAGGGATCATCCTGACCCAGGGATTAAACCCACATTTCCCACATTACAGGTGAATTTTTTACCACTGAGCCACCTGGGAAGCTTTTGTTTTCATGTGTGTGTGTGTGTGTGTGTGTGTGTGTGTGTATAATTTTAAAATTGAGATGCATTAATTATTTGAGTCTTTTAGACCTCATATAAAACAAAAGCACCTATACCTATAGAAGTCTGGTAGAAAAAGCATTTTAAAAATAATGCAATGCAGTTATTCACTTTACTCTCTGACACTACATTCTCTTATTCCTGAAAATATATTTGAAGATTTTTCTTTAATAATTGACATTCAAGCTTGTGAAAAATAGGTTGGAGAGGTCAAAAGTGTTCCTGTTGTACATCTAACTAGCTTATAACAATGGGCAATACTCAGAACCCTTCAAGAAAGAGGCTTACTCAGCTGTTAAATGAAATGAGATTATTTCAAAGGTCCTTTCAAGCTATAAAATTTCATGATTGATAGAAGACTCTCATTAATGATCTGACCAGAAGATTTACTGTTTTCTGAAGCTTGTTATACAGTTTCTCAATTGACATCATCAACAAAAGACAAATAAGTTACCATCCATTAGTCAATTTTCTCATGGTGGCTCAAGTCATCAACATTTGAAAATCCAATATTTTGTGGCCTCTGACTAATAAAAAGATAAAGAGTTTTACTAGAACTCTATAGCTAACATTTCAAGTGGTTTTCTATGTACAGGCAGTCCTTATTGCACATATTTCTGAAATGAAGTGATTTATCACAGTTTAGTTAAATAAATACAGTCCCCCCAACAAAACAGTTCAAATTCCAGTTTACACGGTATATTAGCTGTAATGTCATGAAGTGTAAGTTTCACTATTAACTCTGCTCACAGGTCACTACATAAAAAATGTGCGTCATGATATATAACAATTTATGTCATTTCCTCCAAAGTCTGTCAACGATTGGTCATTGTGCATTTGTTATTATATTCATATATAGCTAGCTTGCTGTGTTGACTACTTGTCTCCCAGTGATAAATCCAGGAGCTATTTTACAAAAAATGGATAATTGACAGAGAAATTTCGTCAACAAAAATCACCTTACACCTGTCAGGATGTTTATTATCAAGAAAACAAAAGATAACAAATGTTGACAAGAATATGGAAACATTGGACCCTTGCTCACTGTTGGTGGAAACACAAAATAGTGCGAGTGCAATAGAAAAAAGTATAAAAATCCCTCAAAGAATTAAAACTACAATATGATCCAGCAGTCTCACCTCTAAGGATTTATATGAAAGAATTGAAATCAGGCTCTCAAAGAGCTGTTAAGACTTCTGTGTCCATAGGTGAATTGTTCACAATAGCCGAAAAGTAGAGACAACCTGGAGGTTCTTTGACAGATGAATAGACAAAAAGTGTGGCACATAAACCAAACGTGAAATACTATCCAGCCCTTACAAATGAAGGAGATTCTGCAATATGCAACAACATGGATGAACCTTGAGGAAAGTATACTGAGTTGAACAAGCCAATCACAGAAACACTGCATGATTCCACTGATATGATGTATCTAAAATAGTGAAAGTCATACAGGAAGAAAAAAAAGTGGTGTTTACAAGGTGATGTGAAGAGGGAAAAAAGGGAAGTTGTTCAATGAGTATGAAGTTTCAGGTACAGAAGATGAACAAATTCTAGAGCTCTGCTCTCCAACATTGTACAATAATATACACTCAAAACTTGAATCTCATGTTGTACTTTTACCACAGTAAAATTAAATTAGAAATTCAATGTATAGTGAAGAACTGGAAAGTGATGATGCTGGAAGTGAAACTCAAATCAAGCATTAATGGAATTTTAGGAGGAAAAGCTACCTGTGTGATTTGTCAACACGGTTACCCACCACAATATACAGCCAAAGGTACCTAGTGAAAGCAAACTTGCTGACATAAATAAGAAACACGGTTATGAAGAAAATGTTGTTGATGTCCCAGAGGAAGAGATGTTGGCAAAATATTCCACATTAAAGGAACTCTCACAGATATTTTATTACGCTGAAAGCACAAAAAATAGTCAGAAGTTGATCCAAATTTAGAAAGGAGTATGATCCTTTAAAAGGCATAGAAAAAATGCCCATTCCATAGCATAGCCTATGTAACAGGAAGGCAAGACCTATATTAATGTTTACATAAATAAATAAAACACTTTAATTCTCAATGTTTTTGATGTCTTAAATTATAGTATGCTAAATAAATGTGTTTCATTTATTTTTTTAAATTTCCCTATTGCTTTATAACAGACCAAAAGGGAAATTGCCAACAGGTAACAGGATCTTACAGGATTTGAAATAGCTCAACTGGAATTCCATCACCTCCACTAGCTTTGTTCATAGTGATGCTTTCTAAGGCCTACTTGACTTCACATTCCAGGATGTCTGGCTCTAGGTGAGTGATCACACCATCGTGATTATCTGGGTCGTGAAGATCTTTTTTGTACAGTTCTTCTGTGTATTCTTGTCACCTCTTCTTAATATCTTCTGCTTCTGTTAGCCTTCAGCAATACATGAACCGTTAACTTCCAGATGTTCAAGCTGGTTTTAGAAAAGGCAGAGGAGCCAGAGATCAAATTGCCAACATTCACAGGATCATGGAAAAAGCAAGAGAGTTCCAGAAAAACATCTATTTCTGCTTTGTTGACTATGCCAAAGCCTTTGACTGTGTGGATCACAATCAACTGTGGAAAATTCTGAAAGAGATGGGAATACCAGAC
The DNA here is from genome assembly GCF_003369695.1 of Bos indicus x Bos taurus. Taxonomy (NCBI): domain Eukaryota; kingdom Metazoa; phylum Chordata; class Mammalia; order Artiodactyla; family Bovidae; genus Bos; species Bos indicus x Bos taurus. The sequence goes on along the minus strand of NC_040076.1, from coordinate 23,800,948 downwards.
CACCTGACCTGCCTCTTGAGAAACCTATGTGCAGGTCAGGAAGCAACAGTTAGAACTGGACATGGAACAACAGACTGGTTCCAAATAGGAAAAGGAGTACGTCAAGGCTGTATATTGTCACCCTGTATGTTTAACTTATATGCAGAGTACATCATGAGAAACGCTGGGCTGGAAGAAGCACAAGCTGGAATCAAGATTACCGGGAGAAATCTCAATAACCTCAGATATGCAAGTGACACCACTCTTATGGCAGAAAGTGAAGAGGAACTAAAAAGCCTCTTGATGAAAGAGGAGACTGAAAAAAACTTGGCTTAAAGCTCAACATTCAGAAAACGAAGATCATGGCATCTGGTTCCATCACTTCATGGGAAATAGATGGGGAAACAGTGGAAACAGCGTCAGACTTTATTTTTTTGGGCTCCAAAATCACTGCAGATGGTGATAGCAGCCATGAAATTAAAAGACGCTTATTCCTTGGAAGAAAAGTTATGACCAACCTAGATAGCATATTCAAAAGCAGAGACATTACTTTGCCAAGAAAGGTCCATAGTCAAGGCTATGGTTTTTCCAGTGGTCATGTATGGATGTGAGAGTTGGACTGTGAAGAAAGCTGAGCACCGAAGAATTGATGCTTTTGAACTGTGGTGTTGGAGAAGACTCTTGAGAGTCCTTTGGATCCAACCAGTCCATTCTAAAGAAGATCAGTCTTGTGTGTTCTTTTGAAGGAATGAAACTCCAGTACTTTGGCCACCTCATGCGAAGAATTGACTCATTGGAAAAGACTCTGATGCTGGGAAAGATTGAAGGCAGGAGGAGAAGGAGATGACAGAGATGAGATGGTTGGAGGGCATCATCGGTTCAATGGACATGAGTTTGAGTAAACTCTGGGAGTTGGTGATGGACAGGGAGGCCTGGCGTGCTGCAGTTCATGGGGTCGCAAAGAGTTGGACACGACTGAGCGACTGAACTGAACTGAAGAGGATCTTTAATATTTTGACTTCAAAATTTAAAGGTCATGGAGCAATCTTAATTTTTCTCATTGAATATTAAGATTTCTGCCCAATTTCAGTTTGCTTGATCAATTTTACAGTTCTGTACCATCTAGCAAAGTAAGGGCTGCCTTTATTAATTTCAGTAAATCTTTCAGAATATGTCTTGTAAGAATTTTCAACACAAACACTAGCAGAATGCTATTCATAAATTATTTGGGATGTAGAAAGTGTTGAAGAGGAACTCTGACTAGAGTTGCTCCTTTATCTGATTTTCATGTGAATTAAACTTGTCTTTGCCTTGTTCAATGCATAAGAAACTATCCCTTTTATAGGCATGTGTATGTGTGCTCATGCGCTCAGTCATGCCTGACTCTTTTTGAGACCAGACCTCATAGACTGAACTCTGCCAGGTTGCTCTGTTAAAGGGATTTCCCAGGCAAGAATATTGGAGTCGGTTGCTATTTTCTTCTTCAGGGGATCTTATGAAACCAGGGATCAGACCCCTGTTTCTTGCTTCTCCTGGTGGCAGGCAGGTTCTTTACCAGTTGATCCAGCAGGGAAGTTTAAAGGAGCAAGTGAGGAGCTCTAAGTGTTGAATAAAGGAGTTCAGTTCAGTTCAGTTCAGTCACTCAGTCATGTCAAACTCTTTGTGACCCCTGGACTGCAGCACGCCAGGCCTCCCTGTCCATCACCAACTCCCAGAGTTTACTCAAACTCATATCCACTGAATTGGTGATGCCATCCAACCATCTCATCTTCTGTTGTCCCATTCTCCTCCCACCTTCAATCTTTCCCAGCAACAGGATCTTTTCTAAAGAGTAAGCTCTTTGCATCAGGTGGCCAAAATATTGGAGTTTCAGCTTCAACTTCAGTCCTTCCAGTGAATATTCAGGACTGATTTCCTTTAGGATGGACTGGTTGGATCTCCTTGCAGTCCAAGGGACTCGCAAGAGTCTTCTCCAACACCACAGTTCAAAAGCATCAATTCTTAGGTGCTCAGCTTTCTTCACAGTCCAACTCTCACATCCATATATAACCACTGGACAAACCATGGCTTTGACTAGATGGACCCTTGTTGGCAAAGTAATGTCTCTGCCTTTTAATATGCTATCTAGGTTGGTCATAACTTTTCTTCCAAGGAGTAAACGTCTTTTTATTTCATGGCTGCAGTCACAATCTGCAGTGATTTTGGAGCCCCAAAAAATAGTCTGACACTGTTTCCACTGTTTCTCCATCTATTTCCCATGAAGTGACGAGACTGGATGCCATGATCTTTGTTTTCTGAATGTTGAGCTTTAAGCCAACTTTTTCACTCTCTACTTTCACTTTCATCAAGTCTCTTTAGTTCTTCTTCACTTTCTGCCATCTGCATATCTGAGGCTATTGATATTTCTCCCGGCAATCTTGATTCCAGCTTGTGCTTATTCCAGTCCAGCATTTCTCATGATGTACTCTGCATAGAAGTTAAATAAGATCAGATCAGATCAGATCAGATTGGTCGCTTAGTCGTGTCCGACTCTTTGCGACCCCATGAATTGCAGCATGCCAGGCCTCCCTGTCCATCACCAACTCCCAGAGTTCACTGCTACTCACGTCCATTGGGTCAGTGATGCTATCCAGCCATCTCATTCTCTGTCGTCCCCTTCTCCTCTTTCCCCCAATCCCTCCCAGCATCAGAGTCTTCCAATGAGTCAACTCTTCGCATGAGGTGGCCAAAGTACTGGAGTTTCAGCTTTAGCATCATTCCTTCCAAAGAAATCCCAGGGCTGATCTCCTTCAGAATGGACTGGTAGTTAAATAAGCAGGGTGACAATATACAGCCTTGACGTACTCCTTTTCCTATTTGGAACCAGTCTGTTGTTCCATGTCCAGTTCTAACTGTTGCTTCCTGACCTGCATACAGATTTCTCAAGAGGCAGGTCAGGTGGTCTGATATTCCCATCTCTTTCAGAATTTTCCACAATTTATTGTGATCCATGCAGTCAAAGGCTTTGGCATAGTCAATATAGCTGAAATACATGTTTTTCTGGAACTCTCTTGCTTTCTCAATGATCCAGTGGATGTTGGCAGTTTGATCTCTGGTTCCTCTGCCTTTTCCAAATCCAGCTTGAACATCTGGAATTTCATAGTTGGTGTATAAAGACTGGCTTGGAAAATTTTGAACATAACTTTACTAGCATGTGAGATGAGTGAAATTTTGTGGTAGTTTGAGCATTCTTTGGCATTGCCTTTCTTAGGGATTGGGAGGAAAACTGACCTTTTTCCAGTCCTGTGGCCACTGCTGAGTTTTCCAAATTTGCTAGCATATTGAGTGCAGCACTTCACAGCATCATCTTTTAGGATTTGAAGTAGCTCAACTGGAAGTCCATCACCTCCACTAGCTTTGTTTGTAGTGATTCTTCCTGAGGCCCACTTGACTTCACATTCAAAGATGCCTGGCTCTAGGTAAGTGATCACACCATCGTGAATATTGGGGTCATGAAGGTCCTTCTTGTATAGTTGTTCTGTGTGTTCTTGCCCCCTCTTCTTAATATCTTCTGCTTCTGTTAGGTTGATACAATGTCTGTCCTTTATTGAGCTCATCTTTGCATGAAATGCTCCCTTGGTATCTCTAATTTTCTTGAAGAGATTTCTGGTCTTTCCCATTCTGTTGTTTTCCTCTATTTCTTTGGACTGATCACTGAGGAAGGCTTTCTTATCTCTCCTTGCTATTCTTTGGAACTCTGCATTCAAATGGGTGTATCTTTTCTTTTCTCCTTTGCTTGTTGCTTCTCTTCTTTTCTCAGCTATATTTAAGGCCTCCGCAGACAGCCATTTTGCTTTTTTGCATTTCTTTTTCTGGGGATGGTCTTGCTCCCAGTTTCCTGTATAAAGTCCTGTACCTCCATCCATAGTTCATCAGGCATTCTATCAGATCTAGTCCCTTAAATCTATTCTCACTTCCACTGTATAATCGTTAGGGATTTGATTTAGGTCATACCTGAATGGTCTAGTGGTTTTCCACACTTCCAATTTGCCTTGATTCATGGACCTGACATTCCAGGTTCCTATGAGTATTGCTCTTTACAGCATTGGACCTTGCTTCCATCACCAGTCACTTCCACAACTGGGTGTTGTTTTTGCTTTGGCTCCGTCTCTTCATTCTTTCTGAAGTTATTTTTCCACTGATCTCCTGTAGCATATTGGGCACCTACTGACCTAGGGGGTTCCTCTTTAGGAAGTGTCCTATCATTTTGCCTTTTCATACTGTTCATGGGGTTCTCAAGGCAAGAATACTGAGGTGGTATAAACCAAATAATCTAATTATCATTTCAATAATGCTAACATCCTGAAGCTTTGCATTCAAATATCTAAGTTCCTAGTATTTGATCCTCCATCTCATCTTCTTCACTCTTGTAGTTTTTGAGTCTCACATTCATTTCTCACTTTTTCCTCCTCTTTCTTTCCTTATTCCTTCTCTTGACTCTTTTTCACCTAACCAATCTTGGGATAGACCCACATCTTTATTATTATTATTTTTTATTTATTTAACATGCACTGTGTTTTTTGACAAAACTTTAATTCAATATCTATCAGCATGCTATGTCATACCTCTGTTCAGAATATATGATAATTCCTAATTCTCCTTCTCTCTCTCACAAATTGACAAAATAAACAACATTTCAGAATAAGTGTTTTTTTCTTGTTTTTGATACTTAGTTGATTTCCCCCCTCTGTGTTTCCAAGGAACTGGAATTATGTGCATTAAATGAAACTCATTTCCCAGCATTAACTCTTCAATACTTAAACAATTCTCTTGACACAAAGGTTAGAAAGAATTTACTTGCATACATCAATCTGAGTCCAGTTCATCACAATCTCCAAATCCTGCAAACATAATTGGCTTCTGGGTACATACACAATATTAACCCTCTAAAGCAATTCACTGTGCATTTTGGCAAACAATTATGTTTCTAATTTGTTAACTGGATGGACAAAGACATGAAAAATGCAAGCATTGAAAAGCTAACTATAAGTTCCAATTTAAATATATAAAATATTGCAATATGTGGTCATACATTCCAGAAAAATATATATATGTTCATTTACTAGTACAATATTAAGCTGAGGTGTTCTGCATGATAAATCAACAAGATACATTGAGATTTTCCCAGAAAAAAATTGCCTTTCATACTCTGATCCATATGACTTTGATCTTTTGTCTGAGAAATGGAGACTAACTTTATTGGTATCTAAAATATTTTCAATTTCTAAATACACATGGTTCTCTGAACAAATTCTCTAATTAATCATGAAAATAATCTTTTTCCCCCTAGACTCCCACACACTGTCTTAAGTCCTGATTATTTTGACAGGAAACCTCAAATATCATCTAAATCAACATTATAAGGCAAAATGCCTCTAGTTCATTTTCCCTTTTTAATACATCTTATGAAAGAAACTGCTTTTAATCTGATGGTCTTTAGGTTGAATTCTATTAGAGGAAATTGGACCAAAATTGACCTGGGTAGTGAAATTTATCATTACCCACAGCAAATGGACAAAGAAATGTGATTAGGCTACATGTGCCCATCACTGACTTTTTCAAGAGCAATCCTTGAATAGAAAATCCTGGATTCAATGAATCAATAACTGTAAAAGCAAAATTGGAGAGCTGTCAAATCAACTTAATTCCTCTTTCCTGATCAAGTGGTGTCCAATCACCTAAAGCACAATGCTAATAATCAAATTAGATTGCTTTTGACTCCTTTTACAGGAGTCAAAACACACATCTGGCTGTAACTTTTCATATACTCAACTTTGAAAAGCCAATAATATACCAATGTATACTAGAATTAAATGCTTGTTGCATTCTCAGGGGAGAAGGCAATGGCACCCCTTCTCCCCTGAGAATGCAACAAGCATTTAATTCTAGTATACATTGGTATATTATTGGCTTTTCAAAGTTGAGTATATGAAAAGTTACAGATAAGACAGATGACAAAATTACTTTTGATTATTTTCATAAACTAAATGGAACAATTAATAGGTTGCATTCATTGATTCAACAAATATCTCAAATGTAAGGAACTTTGCAAGCATCAGCATATTAATATGGTTTATCCCTAGCTATGGCATTTCTTTTGCAAAAAGCAGCCATTTTTAGTCTTTGCTGTTATGGAAGACCTAAGTATAACATTCATTCTTTTGGATATGCCTTGCCACTTGGCCTCTAGGTATCTTTCTTACGGATTTCCTTTACAATTTATAACATGCCTCTTTTTAAACTATATAATACTTTCCTATGCATAATAATTGAGATAAATGACACAATATTATTTCAAATGTAAATGTCCAGCACAGTGCAATTTATTGAGTGAATGAATAACTATGGAAAGATAATATTATGGATAGGGCACAGTCTAAAATTGTGAGAGTGTTTTGGCAGAGATAAGATTGGCCTTTCATCACATCACATCACCAAAGGCAGAATTTCATTCAAGAAGATGGTCAAGAATGCCCTTGAAGGAACCAGTTTCCCATGTGAATGCTAGGAGGACATGGGTGTCTTAGGGAATGCTACACTGTGTATCTTTACATCGTCAAAATGAGCTCATCAGGAGTGTTGGAGCACAGGCTGCCTGCGGAGAGTTTTCCTGAGGTTAGGAGAAAAAGCAGATGAGTGTACCGTTAAAATTTTTATTTCCCAGCAGATTATATTTATAACTCTCTGGACAGTTTTTCAGCTGGTGATTGCATAAAGTTTAGAAGAAGAAAGGAAGTCTGTGGTCAAAGAGTAAAGTTAAAGGAAGAGGAGAAAGAGATGAGTTAACAAATCTTAAGCGAAGACAGTTTTCTTCACTTGGATAATAAAAACATTAGATTATATAACAACAAAAACTTCAAATAGAGTTGAAAGTGTACATTAAAGCCTAGAAAACAATATTAATGACGATAAGAAAAGGGAAAGAATTTGTAATGGACAAAGTAAAATTAGGGCTTCTCTGGTGGCTCAGATGGTAAAGAATCCCCCTGCAATGCAGGAGACCTGGGTTTGATCCCTGAGTTGGGAAGATCCCCTAGAGTAGGAAATGGCAACCCACTCTAGTATTCTTTCCTGGAAGATTCTATGGACAGAGGAGCTTGGCGAGCTACATTCTGTGGGGTTATAAAGAGTCGGATATGACTGAGCAGCTAACACTTTCACTTTTTCAAAAGTAAAATGACAGAAAGAATAGGGAGAAAGGAAAGTTAGGGAAAAAGCATAGAACAGTGATGTTGGAAAAGGGAGTGGGCTTGTTCCATCCTTCTCTCAAGAATAACTTCTTTGTTGAAAGCATTTATAGACCTAGCTTTGACAGTGCTCAAGGTGCACATACTTTTTGCTTTTTCTCTTCTTATTCTCCTAAAATATGATTCATCCAAAAGAAACAGGAAACCCAAAGTGACATTTACTGAGCTCTGTGTCTCAATAAGAAGCATTAACTTGAGAGCAATATCCACAGTGTTGGCTGTCCCACGGCTTTCATGTGGAGAAATCCATGGCAGAGCTCAGCACATCTTCAAGCACAGTGTTAGATATAAAACAATCAAAGTGGAAACAGAGGGAAGAGGTGGGTGTTTGCTACAAAGATATAGAAAATGAGCTCTGGCCTTAGTAAGTGATTAACACCAACCTTGCAAAGACTTGCCTTTAAAAGGCTTCAGTGGTTCAGGGCTATAAAATAATGTGCATTTTGTTAATGGTTATGAGTTTTTAAAAGGAAGCTGGAAGCACATTTAAACATTTGCAGATGGAACAGATGGGACAGAAAAAGAAAACTACATTTTTCAGATTACACTGCCTTGGTCTGGGCACTTATCTAAAACAAAGGCAAAGGCTAGAGGGAGATTTAATATCAATATCAGATCTTTAGTACAGACACACACACACTTGCTTTGATGGGGACTAAAAGGAATCTGGATATCAGAAAGTCCAAATAAAGAGAAAAAAGTCTTGTTATGGCAAAGGCCTGGAAAAGTCTGAAAGGAGTTTATGAGACTTCCCTTGCCATAAACTCACCCCTTAGCAAAAGATAACTGAAGTTTAAAGCACTCTTCTCAGATTTGCCATGCAAATTTTGTTTATTAAACAAGACCTGGATAAATAGTAGATCTGATTATTAGCTAGATAAAGGAAGTACCATAGCTGCTACTGACGAAAGGTTTGAAAAGATCTCAATACACAAAATTAAGATTAACCTGACATCTGATAATACCAACTGTTAAAGTCTTTGTATTTCTTTTCAGTGTGGCTCAAATCCACAGTCCAGGAAATAAATGCTTAGCAAATATAAATTACAATTGTACTCATGGTTAAATTTCTGTAGATGTCTCCTGTGTTTCATGAGAACTCAAAAAGATGTCCTGAGGACCTTATTTCTTTAATTTTCACTAAAGAGATAAAATCTGTTCATTTTTGGGAAAGTTGACAATTATTTTCTAGAATGGAGCAAACACTGAACATAAAATAGTTATGAAAAAAATAGAATAAAACTGTGTTTAATTTTAAATACAAAATATAAACAATTTCTTTTAAAATGTATCCATTGATTACCAAAAAAAAAAAAAAGTAGTGTTATTTGGTTGGTTGGTTTAGTTTCTTTTTTATTTCAGGGGGAGCAAGAAAGAGGCATAAAATCCGTAGCATACTGAGAGGTAATAAATGGTTTTCTACCAGGGTTAAAAATAGTTTCAGAGTAGTCTTCACATAACTACTCCAGATAGATCTTGGAAACATCATAAATCTGTCAAGGCTTATAGGACAGATTTAATGGTATCAGTGCACTTCAATGCACTACTCTCAACCAGGGTTCATAATGGTTACTTCATTTTGGGGAAGAATAGACACCACTGGAACCAGCTCACAAGGTGAGAATGTGCACATCTTTCCCAGCTCTACATCTTGCGCCATCAGTTTGGAAGCTTGAAATTGGCCTTGGAAATAGGCAAAAACTACAAATTACAGATTGTTCCTGGCTACAGATTAGCAGGCTTCCCTTACAAATTAGCGAGCTTCCCTGGTGGCCCAAACAGTAAAGATTCCGCCTGCAGTGCTAGAGACCTGGGTTCAATCCCTGGGTTGGGAAGAAATCCTGGAGAAGTGAACAGAATACTCACTCCAGTATTCTGGCCTGGAGAATTCCATAGACAGAGGAGCCTGGCAGGCTACAGTCCATGGGGTCGCAAAGAGTCAGACACAATTGAGCAACTTTCACACTAAAAAAGAGTGTCTCCAACTTCCTGATAGCAGTTAGCAAAACATGAGTATCACTCTCTTCATTCTGCTTTTTATTATTTATCTGAACAGTGCCACAGTAACTCATTAACACTTTGCCAGGGAACTTGTCAATAACACACCCTGTTAATGGTCAATGTTGATTTTCATTTTTAACCCATAGCCCAGTAATGCCTCAGGACTTCCTGCTCCATTCTCAGCGTTCATAGAACTGACTTGATCAAAATGCCAAACACTTTGCTATTCTTCTATCGCTCTCTTATGCATTTGAATGTATTTGATAGGTCTGGCAAGGACAATGCTAACAATGCACTCTGTCTATGACGTTTATATGGATAAGTGTGAATTTGAAAGTGAAAGTGAAGTCACTCAGGCATATCCAACTCTTTGTGATCCTATGGACTGTAGCCTGCCAGGCTCCTCCGTCCATGGGATTGTCCAGGCAAGAATACTGGAGTGGGGTGCTGTTTCCTTCTCCAAGGGATCTTCCCAACCCAGAGATCAAACCCAGGTCTCCTGCATTGCAGCCAGACTCTTTACCATTTGAGCTACCAGGGAATCCCAAGAGTGAATTTACAGTGTATTTTTTTCTATCTAATAAACACATAGCCCTTTATAGACTATGACATTCTAGTCATGGCCATGTTGTTCAGTTTCTAAATCGTGTCTGACTCTGCAATCCCATGGACTGCTGCACACAAGATTCCTCTGCTCTCCACTATTGCCCAGAGTTTGCTCAAATTCATGTCCAAGTCGATGGTAAGCTATACCTTACCATCTGCAAAAAAATGGTTACATGAGAAGTCTTAATAAAATAATTGTACTTATTTTCTTGAAATAAGCTTATCATTAACAGATAATTTATTCCATATCTCAGTCTAGTACTAGCATCCTAAAATTAGCAAAACTTTACATATAATTGGTAGTTTGCTTTTTAGTGTCTTTAATACCCATCTACTTTTTCCAGCTACAGTTGCTTTATCAACGTAAAGAAAAATCAGAACACAATGCCTAGAAGAAGATAGAAAAAAATCACTTCACACATCTAGATATAAAATGTGTTGCAGCCCTGTGGAAGAACATATTAATAAAATAGGAGAAAAGCAATTAAGAATTGTGCTTTCTCCCTTGTGACAATTGAAAATGTGGCCTAAGTGGAAATTGACAGGCAATGCTCTTGAATTAGCTGGTACCATGTCAATAGGTGTAAATTACAACAGGGAATGTTGACTTTAATTGGAAGATCCCTAGCATTGCTCTGATTTTAGCTTTGAGATACACAAACAAGAAGTCATTTTATTCTGTCACTTCACATCATAGTAGAGATACAAGTAAGGGCAATAAGTTCAACCAAGACAAATAGAAAATAAAGCTTCCTTTTATCAAAAACTCTAGAAGGTGGCTAGGTGCACTGACTCAGTTAAGGGTAGGTGTTAATGATTTCTAAAGACTCATTAAAGATAGCGATCCATTTCAAAGTGTGTTTAGTTTGACAGAAAATGTGTTGGAGTAAATAGGATGAACAAAGGGAACAGCACGAATAAACAAATATTGGATCTTCACTGCTTACTATTAATAGTTTAAAATCTCTAAAATATAAATGTCTCGAAAAAAAGGTCTCCACTACAATTTGTGGAAAGTGAGACAGGTTACTATTTTTCTACCAAAGCCATTAATATCTGAGTCATAGATCTAAGTCAAGACATTGGATCAGAATTAACGATGTGAGAAACCATTAGAAAGCAATTTAATAAGACACTCTAAGGGACATTTATCTGTTTTGTGTGTGCAAGTTGCTCAGTGATGTCCAACTCTTTGCCACCCCATGGATTATACAGTCCATGGAATTCTCCAGGCCAGAATACTGTAGTGGGTAGTCGTTCCCTTCTTCAGGGCATTTCCCCAATCCAGGAATCAAACTGGGGTCTCCTACATTGCAGATGGATTCCTTACTAGCTGAGCTACCACTGAATTACATAACTATAGTTCTGAAACTCTGGACTGTGGACTACCTAGGCAGGAAGGAGTTGTTAGAATGTAGAAAGCATGAAATTACTGGAAAAAAAAAAAAAAGGCAAATACAGGTAAGTTTGAAGATGGCCAACAAATAAGCAGACAACCAAAAAAATTTTGATCTATTTACCTGATAGAGATGACAGACACGTATTAAAAAGCAGGTCTAGGGTTCTGAGTCTCTGAGCATCATTACTTCCTCAATACACTACTTCCCCACTAACATCAGAACACTGGGTTCTCCACAGAGATAAACAATTCATCGCTGCAGAGGTTTGGTGGTTTATAACTTGTGCCAGAAGAAAAACTCAAGGCAAAGGGTCTTTATATGTATTTGACTTGCCCAGGTTTTAAAAAATAATTATTAAGGAAAGATAAAAATCAAAGAATTTTTCATGCTAATTGTAAAAGGCTAACCCTGGCAATGTTCCTAATAAGAAAGGAGGAAATTATAAATTATTCTGCTTCATTAAAGGGCAATTTCCCCAAGCGCTGTGTGCCTTACACAGATTAGAAGTTCACTTACATTTACCAAGTTGATAAAAGCAAATTTTAAAATGAAATAGCTAACCAATGCCCTTTTCTTTACAGAATAGGAATACTTATGATGTTCCTGAATAAAACAAATGATACAAATCCTTTAAAAAAAACTGTGAAGTATCTACATGAAGATAATATATTGAGTTTAGTTGTTGGGAAACTTTATGCCACATTCTGATTGGTGAGAAAAGTGATAAAGTTGTACTTGAGTATGAAGAGGGTGACCTCTTTGGGCTTATTTGGACTCTTAATATAACAATCACTGAACTAGCTAATTAGCTTGGCACAGTTTCAAGTTGTTGGATCGTAGAAAGTGATAGAGTACAACAGAATGTATCTGTTGGCGAGAATAACTATAATTCATCCTTTTCTGGGAGGCACTCTTGTGGAAAGGATTTTTAGCAGCTTTTTGATCTCTGGCACTGATTTAGAATAAAGAAAAACACCCATTTAATTCATCATGGTAATATTCAGTGATGAGCAAGCATAGTAGAAGGATAGTAATGCATGATCCACAAAAGTGAGGCCTTAGGAAAAAGCACTGTTATCCAGGCAAAAATAAGCCTTTCTCTTCAGATAAATATTTTGGAAAATATCCAGACAAATTAATGTAGAGAAATTGTTGGCAAGTTGAAAACCCTCCATAATCTTTCTCTGTCAGAGAGAATGTATATGAAAATAACTGTCAATGACTCATATCACAGATGCCAGAAAATTCCACTTGTTTATCCTCAACATTTGGAGCATTGGCCTGACATGCTTCCTTCTGAAAACATGGATTCCCAAATGCCTAACCACTGGAAGAGATGGCCTTTGTCAAGCTCATTCAGATGGCTGATTTGCCTGAAAGATGCAATTATAACAAAAACTAGTAAACTGATCAGTCAGAAGGCCTGTAAATGTTGTGCAGTGTCATGTCGAACCACGGTCTCACTGCCGAGAACTGGAAAGTATTTATAGTGAGTAGAAAGCATGATTCTTCAGGCTGTTTTGACTTCTGTCCTTGGCAGCAATAGACCATGCCTTGGAGGGTCAGTCTGGTTCAGCATACATATGCCAGACTTGTGACCACACTGGAGAAGTTTTGTGCTAGGAGTTGCTAGAGTTCACCCAATCCATCCAAATCCTTCCAGAAGGACCAGTAATAATCCTAGGAATTTTTTGGAAGTGACTATGGCCAGGGTTAGCAATGTTCTGCGAGACAGAAGCATCTGCTACACTTCCTATCCTCATTATTGAGTCGGAGTAGCCAGCTAACTCCATGTTTCTCAACCCTGTTATTTCTGGTCAATGCCCAAATCCTTGGGTTTCTCATTTGCTCTTATTCTCTCTTCTTCCTCTGCTGATTGCTACTCTTTCCTTCTTCCCCACCTTTTTAGTTATATCTCTTGGACAAAGCTCAACAAACTCTTCCATCATCTCAGCTACTTCTCTGAACTTCCCCATCATCTCCTTGACTTACATGTAACTATTGTCCTGCCTGAGGTATCAATTCTACAGTCTTCTCCACTGTTTGTCTCTAGAATCCTTACACCTCAGGTGTAGAAGTTGGCCAGTTTTTTGTTGCTGTTGGTACTTCCACACTATAATCTTGCTCCGTTTCCCTTTAGCTGCCTCCTCATTCTCCTGTAAGAGCCTCCTTGGTGTATAACTCACAATTTCTTTCACCCAGATTCTGCTATCAACCTGATGTCACTGTGCTCTCTCTTCATGGACCTCAGGATATCCAAAGACATCCAGTTCACATTAGCCATCCAAGCCCACATCTATGCCTTAGGTTTTATCAACGTCATCCAGAGCTGCTTCAGTATGAATCACTGTTTTTACATCTATCCATCCATCCATCCATCCTCTCGTCAAAGCCTCTTTACTCTCTAGCTCTATTTCCCTTCTTTTCTCAATACTCTTCTGCTTAAAACTTACTGAGGACTTCAATTGCTTTGTCAGTTTCTTTTATTTTCAGCCTCCACATATTCTTCATCCCGTTCTCATGTAAAATACCTAATTATTATATCTATTTTCCTCACAATGAACTAGACTCCCTTGTCCCATTCTGACATCTACCTGGGAGGTCTCAAAGCTGAGTAAATTTACTCTTTTCACAACTATATTTAGAGCTTAAATCTACTATTAACTCTTCATTTACCAAATCAATATTTATTGAACAATTCTGGGTTTCAGATGCCATTAGGTACTAGGGGAATAATAGTGAAAAAATAGTCAAGGGTTCTGTTGCATAGCTACTTCCATCTGGATGGGAATATAGGCCAGGATTAAATAATAACAAATAAATATGAAAATGCAAACATGATACGGTCAAACTTCTTAATATGGTTCAACAGGTATTTCATGATTGAGCATCTTCTTACCATTCTATGTCCACATTGAGTCATGGTCTCTTTCTCTGTTATTCTTACAAGATGCTTCACTTGATTAGAAAATGTTCCTGATAATTCCTACCTATTCTTTTTGTAGCCTTCGAGTTCCAGGTATGTGCTTGGTACTGCACAATGTATTCTTATGACACTTAACATTTTGCCCACCTTAAGGTGGTAAGAGATTTCACTAACCAGGTTAATTCTCAAGGAATAGGTGGTAAAATGGAAGATAAAATATTCTTCCAAAAGAAAGTTGTGTTATCTGTTGGGAAACAAGAGAAAAGTGTAAAGGAAGTACAGAAATTGGAAGAAGAGTGTAGTAGGGGACTCATTAAACACAAAGGAAGTAGGAGACTGGTTATCAAAAAAGGAGGAGAGAATATTAATAACTGCTAAAAGTGTGAAAAAATCTGAAGGAAAGAGAGATGCCTAGACAAAACTATTGGGATGCTATCTGTATAATACCTATATAACCCCCACTTATTTGTTCTTTTAAGGAATGCTGCAATAAAGATTTATGTTATTCTTTTAGTCTCCTGGCTATTGAATTGTGTTTCTTACTTTTTGTGTGTGTGCAGACAAGAGAAGGGGAAGTTTGCATGCAGAATAATGCTGGAGAAATCCAAGCTATATTTTAATTACTTGATCCCTCATGCATTGCATTGCAATTGTCTGTTTTTCCTGATAAATTTTAAGCTCCATGAAAGCAGGCATCAAGATTAATTGACTGGTACAGTGCTGATTACAGAGTAAGTGGTTAAAAATTTTTATTATGTGAATCTAAAAATGAATGAATAAATCCATGAATGAATATATTGTTGTATATTTTATAATATAATTGAATTTGTCAATAAGATATCAGAGATTAGCAATTCAAAGCTGTATATATTTAGCATGGGAATAGTAATTACAAGTAATTATAATTCTTTAGGAAGAAAAACAAACATTTCAAATTATGCATTAGTTTATAATTATTTGATTTTACAAAAGATACATCATAGGAAAGCTGCTGTTGTTCAGTTGCTAAGTGATGTCCTACTCTTCACAACGCCATGGATTGCAGTTCACCAGGCTTCCCTGTCCTTCACTATCTCCCAGAGTTTGCCCAAATTTATGTCTATTGAGTCAGTGATTCTATCTAACCATTTCATCTTCTGTCGCTCACTTCTCTTCCTGCCTTCAGTCTTTCCCAGCATACCGGTCTTTTCCAATAAGTTAGCTCTTTGCATCAGGTGGCCGAAGTATTGCAGCTTCAGCTTCAGCATCACTGGAATATCTTAACTTAAACCATGTTACTATTTAAATATCATGTTATTACATTTTATGCTTGAAGGTCAAAAATCATATGTGTGTGCAACAGACAAAAAGACATATATATAGTTAATACACTTACATTTTTTTGCATGCCATTTTTTAAAAGGAGAGGGGGAAAGGGAAAGAAAGAAATGGAGAGAGATAGATACTGGAGAGAGGGAGAATATGAAATCAGTTACAATTCCAAACTGTGTAAACAGCATGTGAATTTGCTCAAGAAAAAATGAGAAAGATGATTACAAAGTGTTAAATAACTCATTCACATGAAAATGATGACTTGGATTTGTCTTCAAATTATTTTATTTGAAAAATAACTTCAAAGGATTAGGGTTGCCATGTTCTTGGCTTATTGTGTACATATGTGTGTAAACAAGGACACACACACAAAGAGCTCTGCTTCTAGTCTGTAACAGACACTATTGCATATTCCTATCTTTCCCCCCACTACTAATAGCTATTTCAAAATTTGATGCAGATTACTAAATAATTTCAATAGTTAACTTGATGTCCAGAACCTCTCTAAACACCACATATAATACCACACTTTCTTGGTTAGTTTCTTAACTCCTAATTTTTACCATCTCCTGATTCAGGTCTGATATCCTTTGTATGACCTGTGTGACATCAAAATTTTTTCTAAGAACAGTCTCAGCCATAGTGCATTTATAATTAATTCTCCCCCATAATTCTGTCACACTGAACTTTCTGTCATTTCCTGGATCCTGCCTTGCCTTTTCCTTAATGGGTGCTGTGGGAGATACCTGTTTGCCAAGCAAGAAAATGTGGAGCCTCATTCACAAGTGAAAAAGCAGATACACCATAAACTGCTCCACAGTATGTTCCCTTCATATGATTAATACTCTTCTGTGGGGTTATTTGATTTTCAGAGCCATTGATATGGTTCTCCTGTAATCTTCTTCATGAACTATTTAAATGCTACAAAGGATAAAAAGAACTATAATCTTAACATTTTAGCATTCATTTAGTAGAGATTAAATAAATATCTTCATGGAAGATGGCTTTTTTCAAGGATCCAACGGATGTTGGCAATTTTATCTCTGGTTCCTCTGACTTCTCTAAATCCAGCTTGAATATCTGGAAGTTCTCAGTCATGTACTGTTGAAGCCTTGCTTGGAGAATTTTGTGCATTACTTCGCTAGTATGTGAGATAAGTGCAATTGTATGGTAGTTTGAGCCTTCTTTGGCATTTGCCTTTCTTTAGGATTGGCATGATAACTGACCCTTTCCAGTCCTGTGGCCCCTATTGAATTTTCCAAATTTGTGGCATATTGAGTGCAGCACTTTCACAGCATGGTCTTTTAGGATTTGAAATAGTTCAGCTGGAATTCCATCACCTCCATCAGCTTTGTAATGATGGCCCACTTGACTTTGCACTCCAGGATGTCTGGCTCTAGGTGAGTGATTACACCATCACAGTTATCTGGATCTTTAAGATCTTTCTTGCATAGTTCTTTTGTGTATTCTTGCCACCTCTTCTTAATATCTTCTGCTTGTGTTAGGTCCATAACATTTCTGTCCTTTATTGTGCCCATATTTGCATGAAATGTTCCCTTGGTATCTCTAATTTTCTTGAAGGGATCTATAGTCTTTCCCATTCTGTTGTTTTCCTCTGTTTCTTTTCATTGATCACTGAGGAAGGCTTTCTTATCTCTGCTTGCTATTCTTAGGAACTCTGCTTTCAGATGGGTACATCTTTCCTTTTCTCTTTTGCCTTTCTCTTCTCTTCTTTTCTCAGCTATTTGTAAGGCCTCCTCAGACGAAAATTTTGAATTTTTGCATTTCTTATTCTTGGGGATGATTTTGATTACCCCCTCCTGTACAGTGTTAGAAATCTCCATCCATAGTTTTCAGGCACTCTGTCTATCAGATCTTATCCCTGAATCTATTTGTCACTTCCACTGTATAATTATAAGGGTTTTAATTTAGGTCATACCTGAATGGTCTAGTGGTTTTTCCTGCTTTCCTCAATTTAAGTTTGAATTTTGCAATAAGGAGTTCATGATCGGAGCCACAGTCAGCTCCTGGTCTTGTTTTTGCTGACTGTATAAATCTCCATCTATGGCTACAAAGAATATAATCAATCTGATTTCGGTATTGACCATCTGGTGATGTCCATGTATACAATTTCTCTTGTATTGTTGGAAGAGGGTGTTTGCTATGACTAGTGTGTTCTCTTGGCAAAACTCTGTTAACCTTTGCCCTGCTTCATTCTGTATTTCAAGGCCAAATTTGCCTGTTACTCCAGATATCTCTTGACTTCCTACTTTTGCATTCCAGACACCTGTCATTAGAGTGTTTATTGTAAAATAATTTTTTATGTATTTATTTCCTTTTTAAATAATAAGTGTTCAAATATCAGTCATATCTGACTCTTTGTAGCCCCAGTGACTGTAGCTTGTCAAGCTCCTCTGTCCATGGGGATTCTCCAGGCAAGAGTACTGGACTGGGTAGCTATTCCCTTCTCCAGGGAATCTTCCCAACCCAGGGATTGAACCCAGGACGCCTACATTGCTGACAGATTCTTTACCATCTGAGCTGCCAGGAAGCCCTATTCAAATACCAATATGATTTCTAGAATAAATGGTGTTTTGGAAGTTTCCTTATAATGTTTATGAAATTTAGAAAGACCTTGAAAATGTAAGCAAATTTTTGGTAGAAGGAGAGGATATATAACTTATGTAAAATTCTCAAAGCAGGATCTGGAGCTAGGAACTATCAGGACCATCAGTCTTGGGAGCTCTAGATATGTTGTATTTTACTTTTTCATGAATTGGTTTAAGTAATACCTGATTGCATTTATCTAGTAAGCAAGCTTACTTTTCTTTATGGATAAAATAGACTAGAAATTTTAAGACTAACAGCAAACCTTGAGTTTTCTAAGACCCAAAATACAATCAAAGATTATTTTATTGAAAAAGTATGTTGGAGTAGTGGTGGGCTTTAAAGTCACTGTAAGCCCTTAACTGTTGTGTTAATTCCTTCCCCACCCCCCAAGCTGATTGATTCAACCAGAAATCTAATAGGAAATCTTTTATTGATTCAAATAGGATACAACTATATCTTCTCACTTAACTGAAGATCAAAGGGATGGTCTTTCCCCCACAACTGGATCGCTATCACATGCTTTTAGAGATAAGGAAATGAAAACCCAGATTTCTGTAGAGGATGGGGGGAGGCTCACTGTAGTTCTAGTTTTTCATTAATCTTCTGCTTACTCATTCAAGGCCATTTGTCTACCCTGTGTTTGAGTTAAGCAATACCCATCAACAAAAGGATGGGTATTCCCTGTTAAAACTTGCAAACCAGGAAAGATAAATGCTAAGTTACAAATTGTGTCTGTCTAAGCAATGGCACCCCACTCCAGTACTCTTGCCTGGAAAATCCCATGGACGGAGGAGCCTGGTAGGCTGCAGTCCATGGGGTCGAGAAGAGTCGGACACGACTGAGCGAGTTCACTTTCACTTTTTATTTTCATGTATTGGAGAAGGAAATGGCAACCCACTCCAGTGTTCTTGCCTGGAGAATCCCAGGGATGGGGGAGCTTGGTGGGCTGCCGTCTGTGGGGTCGCACAGAGTCGGACACAACTGAAGAGACTTAGCAGCAGCAGCAGCAAGCCATTTAAATAAAATAATGCTTCTTTCATGATTCATTAGTAATTTACATGAGTATTTATTTACCTTGTCCAAGGATTTATGGTAAAAGAAATATCCAGGTTCCAGCTACAAGTTAAAACAGTAAAAACTTTCTATTTTTTAGGATAAGCTTGAATGACTTGTCTTATGAAAAAGAACTAGCTTTATTTACCCAAATTTTGTTACCAAATGAATGCCTAAACATTAACTACAAAGAGTTTTTAAAAAACAAGGGAAAAAATAAAATCCACCAAATAAAACTACAAAAGAGGAAGATATAACCAAATCATTAGACGCCAATGATGTGTTTGCACTTTTGTAAATCAGAAATCTGATTCATTACCATGTTTTTCTTACTTTGCAGACTTCTGACTGTTTCTCTTATTTTATCAGAGAGAAAATTTCCAATAATTCTCAACTTCTATGTTTTACTTAGAATATTTGTATCTTAAATGTTGAGCCTACAATAATTTGAAACACATCAAAATTCCTTTTTCTTGGGTACCCATTGTGTTTCAAAACCTCTTTGGGACATGTCTTCCTTTGTCAAGATACTTTTTGGTACTCATTAAGCTAAAATTACTGGCAAAAACCAAAACAAAAAACCATGAATAGTTTTGTGGGTGGGTGGTCTCTGGTTTCAAGAATTAGTTATGGTTTTACCAATTAACCCTTTTGATTGTTCTATACAAATTTTATTGGAAAAATGTCCTATGTGGAGATTTTTCCTTCTGGGAGTGTGGGAACATTTTCTGCTTTCCCTGTGCGGGTGGGGAGTCTGCATTTGTAGTGCAAATGTTACAATTTATTTAAAATACTATAATAAAATTTGGCCTGAGGTTTTTAATTCTCTTTTAATCAAGTTGTATTTAAAATAAATACACATACAAGTAATTTCCTTTACCTGAAAACATGGCAAAGAGTAAAGAAAGATAGATGTGTGTGACACTGATTAAAAGCGACAGGCTTTTAAAAGGACTAAAAACATTGTAAATTGATGCCATCAGTTCTGTCAATGTGAGGGCACAGCTTTAAGAAAACATTTCTATTTTATTTCTTTTTGGATAGCAGAATAATGGAATATATAGAGTTAGTCAAGAATATTCCTGGAATTACAATGGAGTTCTATTCTTTGCTTCATGATAGAACCTTTATATATTGCTTATGTAAGCCCTTACTTTAATGCAAAGTTAATATGGAATTAAAACCATTCAAATAAAGTAAGGAATTAAGTAGTGTACAACTTTTGTCTCTCCCACTAATACTTACCAATTACAAACAGTTTTTATGGCCCTTTCTCTCCTTTCAACATCCCCTATTTCCCTTTGGGCTTTTAGTAAGTTAATGTATTCTGTATATTTAGCTTAATCAGATTGCTATAGATTACTCTCAGCTTCGAACGCTGAAGATGTTTTCTTGTCAAAGACATTTACGTTCTCTTCATTTAACAGCTTTTCTTGAATCTCTGACAATGTCCTGTAACTTCCAAACTAGAGGTGACAGGGAATCAAAAGAATACGTAAGAAGGAAGGCAGAAAATGGGCTGAGTACATTTATAGCATGAAACTCCACAATATAATGTTTGTTTGTGTTTTAATCAATAGATTCATTTTTCCTTCTGTTAATTATAATTCTTTCTGGAGCCAGATCTAGTGATATTCTAAAATATATTCCTTCTCAATCACTTCAAGTAAACACATAAGTTCTAAACAGCTTTTTGAAGAAGAATTTGGATTTTCTCGGATTTTTAGAATATAAATTCTTGAAACAACTAGAATCAATATGATTATTTTTTTAATGAGAAAATACTTAAAAATTAATTTTTTTCATATTCATTTATTGCCTGATTCTATATTCAGAGTGCTATATAATTTCACTGTTTAATGGAAGTACCCAAAGAAACAGATCAAATCTTAGAATATTCAAGAAAAGAGGCTCTCAAAATGGCTAGAGACTTTAGCTCATATTTAATCTTTTTTCCCTTATTTCAAACTCAAATAAATGCATAAGGACTTAAAAAACTATTTCAAAAGTATGCCTCAGAAATCTCAGTCACATGAAATTATAGAAGATGTACATAAATGAAGCATTTGTAATCAACTAGAGAAACACAAAGTAATGAATTTGGAGAAATAATTGTAACCTAATGCTTGATAGACACCAGATGATATGTACATGTGTGTTTTCCAGTTTTGGGGGGTAATTCTTAAAATAATTTTATCATTAAAATCTATATTAAACAGAATCATATTATACCAAAGCAATTGGAATTTTAAACAGCTTTCCATCTATAGAAAAAAAATCAGCAAGCTATAAAAACCAAGGAGTTATTTGTAATATTAAACTGAAACTTTTTTGATTAAGTATGGTTTGATTCCAATTTTTCAATATGTGTCTCAGGTTTTTTTTAAAGCTAATTAAATTATAGAAATATTATTTTACCCTAATTCAATTGTCCTTGGTAATCATGTTTTCTTGTTTAAGATTTTTAAATATGCCTCAGGATACCACAATCTTTCTGTTGCTCATTTTCCTTGTAAAATATATAAGACTTAACCTAATTTGGATGAAATATTTGTTTGGATGATTTATCTAAAATCATGAAGTAGGAGGTTCTTCAGGACTCAGTCTGGGCCTTCCTCTCTTCTTTAGTGAGGCCTTTCTCTCTGCCTCACTAATCTCATATCTTATCATTTAAAGCCCTCCTTTATGATAACAAGCTGGACATTTAGATCCTCAGTTCAGATCGTTCTTCTGAGCTCCCTGTCTGCCTATGCAATTGCTTGTTTGATGTATTCTCCTGCATGTCCAATGGATAGCTCCAACCTAACTTGACAATAATGGAGCACTGCTTTTTTTTTTTTTCTTTGCTACAACTCTTAGCCTCTCCAGCTTTCCTCATCTCAGCTAATGACATCATTTTCAACTGAGTTATTCAAGCCAAACTTTTTTCATTCTTTCTTATTTTAGAACATTTTAATAGGCTTTAAGCTTTACAGGAGTTTTAGGTTCACAGCAAAACTGAGTGAAAAATGAGTTCTTATGGCTCTCACATAGGTACAGCTCAGTTCAGTTCAGTTTAGTCGCTCAGTCGTGTCCGACTCTTTGCGACCCCATGAATCGCAGCATGCCAGGCCTCCCTGTCCATCACCATCTCCCGGAGTTCACTCAGACTCAAGGTCCATGATGAGTCGGTGATGCCATCCAGCCATCTCATTCTCTATCGTCCCCTTCTCCTCCTGCCCCCAATCCCTCCCAGAATCAGAGTCTTTTCCAATGAGTCAACTCTTCTCATGAGGTGGCCAAAGTACTGGAGCTTCAGCTTTAGCATCAGTCCTTCCAAAGAAATCCCAGGGCTGATCTCCTTCAGAATGGACTGGTTGGATCTCCTTGCAGTCCAAGGGACTCTCAAGAGTCTTCTCCAACACCACAGTTCAAAAGCATCAATTCTTTGGCACTCAGCCTTCTCCACAGTCCAACTCTCACATCCATACATGACCACAGGAAAAACCATAGCCTTGACTAGACAGACCTTTGTTGGCAAAGTAATGTCTATGCTTTTCGATGTGCTATCTAGGTTGGTCATAACTTTCCTTCCAAGGAGTAAGCATCTTTTAATTTCATGGCTGCTATCACCATCTGCAGTGATTTTGGAGCCCAAAAAAATAAAGTCTGACACTGTTTCCACTGTTTCCCCATCTATTTCCCATGAAGTGATGGGACCAGATGCCATGATCTTCGTTTTCTGAATGTTGAGTTTTAAGCCAACTTTTTCACTCTCCTCTTTCACTTTCATCAAGAGGCTTTTTAGTTCCTCTTCACTTTCTGCCATAAGGGTGGTGTCATCTGCATATCTGAGGTTATTGATATTTCTCCCGGCAATCTTGATTCTAGCTTGTGCTTCTTCCAGCCCAGAGTTTTTCATGATGTACTCTGCATATAAGTTAAATAAGCAAGTACACACACAGGTACAGTCTCCCCCAATCTCAACAATGCTATCCAGAGTGGTACTTCACTAATTGATTAACCTACATTGAAATATATCTGTCACCCCAAATCCGGAGTTTACATTAGAGTTCACTCTGTTTGTCATATGTACAGCACATAGAATGAACCCTAATGTAAACTCTGGATTTTGCATGACAATGATGTTTCAATGTAGGTTCATCAATTGTATAATTGTCATTCTTGATTTCTCCCTTTTCTTCTCCACTTTCATTCTCCTTCAAATTTATCTACAACTTATGTAGATTTCACCTACAAAATATTTCCTGAATTTGTCCTTTATCACTGGTACTACCGCTTTTTTTTTTTTTTTTTCAACTTCCCTGGTGGCTCAGAAGGTAAAGCGTCTGCCTGCAATGCAGGAGACCTGGGTTCAATCCCTGGGTTGGGAAGATCCCCTGGAGAAGGAAATGGCAACCCCACTCCAGTACTCTTGCCTGGAAAATTTCATGGACAGAGGAGCCTTGTATGCTACAGTCCATGGGGTCACAAAGAGTGGGACACGACTGAGCGACTTCACTCACTCACTCGCTCACCTCTTTTTTCACATGTGGAACTGGGGCTTCTCTGGTACCTCAGACTGTAAAGAATTTGCCTGCAGTGTGGCAGACCAGGGTTTGATCCCTGGGTCGGGAAGATTCCCTGGAGAAGGGACTAGCTACCCATTCCAGTGTTCTTGCCTTGAGAATTTCATGGACAGACGAGCCTGGTGGGCTAGAGTCCATGAGTTTGCAAAGAGTGAGACATGACTGAGTGGACTGAGTGACTAACACTTTCACTTTTCCTAAGTTGCCATCCCATCTTTATCCTTAGCAAATGTATTCTTTAAATGTCAATCAAATCATTTCACTCAAGACTGCATGACTTTTGATTTTACTTCAAAAAATATCCCTTCTCAACATCTGTTATTTAGACTACAGGTTCTAAATAATCTAGCCTTTGCATGTATCTCTAACCTCTTCTTACCCCATTCTCTCCCAGACTCATGCCCTTCCAGCTACAGGCAACCTCCTTCCATTATTCAGACCTCCACACTCTTTCCTGCTCCAGTGTTCTTGCACAAGTTATTTCTCTTGGGTGTTCTTTCACTCCCCAGGTCCTTGATGTGGCTAGTTCCCTCTTTTCCTTTAGGTCTCAGTTTAAATATTCATTCTGGTGAATAGTTTTCACTGATCACCTGACCCCAAACAGAGTTATTAAGTCAAACTCATCTAACTGTTAACTAACTTTGGGCAAGCTCAGAAACATCTCTGAGCCTCAATTTTCTAATATATAAAATGAATAGAATAATAACTACGTACTTTACAAGGTTGCTGAGAGGATATAAGCAGTTGATATGTGAAAAGTGCTTAATAGATGTTGTATGATAAGCACCCTGACATTATTATTATCTTGCCTCTATTTCTGTTTATCTTTCATCAACATATTTGGTTTTTTCTCTCAAATGAACTCAACCAACAGTGCTGGGTTTATAGTGTTGGGTTTTCTAATTTTCCAATAACAAATCACCTTTTATTAAAATTTGACTTTAGATTAATTATCTTTTCTGATATCAATATTATCACTTGAAGAGTTTTAGATAGTAATAATCCAGTTTATTTAAAGCATGCTGCTGCTGCTGCTGCTAAGTCGCTTCAGTCGTGTCCGACTCTGTGTGACCCCATAGACAGCAGCCCACCAGGTTCCACCGTCCCTGGGATTTTCCAGGCAAGAACACTGGAGTGGGTTGCCATTTCCTTCTCCAATGCATGAAAGTGAAGAGTGAAAGTGAAGTTACTCAATCGTGTCCGACTCTTAGCAACCACATGGACTGCAGCCTACCAGGCTCCTGCATCCATGGGATTTTCCAGGCAAGAGTACTGGAGTGGGGTGCCATTGCCTTTTCCTCTTTAAAGCATAATATCTATTAAATGATGATGAGTTACTTACATTATGTATATTTTTAAATTTATAACTTTGACAAGCATATTTCTAACCTTCTTAGGATTTTAAAAGCAAAATTACTAAGAAAATACAAACATAAAGAAACTATATCACACAAAAGAATCAGAATATTTTGTGTGGAAAGATGAAAAGAGAATTCAGAAGCAACCAAATTACCAAGTATGGTGTAAACTACCATACTTGGCATTAACCTACTTTCTCCTGCATTTTATCAACATTCATATCCCTAATAAAATGGTGATGTCAGCATTAAAAAAAAAAAAAAAGGAAAATTTTAAGTGGATAGCTTTAGAAAAAAAGAAAAAAATAACAAACAGGTAATTAATTAAGTCTGTCATTTTCTGTTTGTTTTTAAAATATACCCCTATCAAAAGTATATAAGACTATTCTATAACTAAAGTAGGAATACGAAATGAACAAATAAGGTTCTAAAATATTCAGATAGTGCTTAGACTGTCAGGGTAAGAATCATGCATTTTACAGAAAATAATTCAGGATTGGGATTGATTTTGAAATCAGCACGAAAAATTTTCTAAAAGTTCTATAGTTTAAGTTTGTTTTTTTTTAAACAGAAAGAATGTGAGGTTTTAGGTGTCAAAGCAAAGCTGGATTTCTTTGTGAATTGAAGATTTCTAATCATCTTTCTCTGCACAATGTTTAGCTTTAATTACCTTCGAAAACATACCAACTGCACACAGCAATAATTTTATACTTATGTTGACAAGAGCTTAACTATACTCAGAGCACCACAAAATCCATCATCTCTAATCCCAGTGGCTCTAGAAAAATAACACTAAAGAAACCTCAGCTTAATTTAAACCTGTAATAAGCCAAAGAAGGAATAAAGATAACTATCCCCAGATTAGCACACATTCTGACAATTTTAAGAAAATAATTACCACAACTTTCTTATGTGGAATTGCTAATTTTGCAAGGCACAAGTTAGGATAAAATGAAAGGACAAAAAGACTTTCACCACATAATTACATTGTATCTAAAGCAGCAAATCTCTAACTGGATTTCAGTGTCTCCTACCCCACCAAGTGGACTAAAGTGTTATTTTTGTTAACAGCTTTTATAATAAAGTATTCAAATTGCAGGCTAAAGAAGCAGAATAAGCTTCCATAGTAAAATAGCTGTATCCTTCCAAATTTAGGTTTATAGATTTTAGCAAGAAGCATAAAGTATTTTATATGCAGCTTCAAATTTATGTAACTATTCAGAAACATAGACCCAGCTTTCTCTACAGTTTAAGATTTTAGTATATAAAGTAGTTCAATGTAACTCAGATTAGAGATTTAAAAAAGGAGAGTTAATTAAAACAAGGTATAGAAATTAATATAAATATATAATATTATATAATAAGATAAAAAATAAATACCTTAGGAAATTTTAACAAAGTTTTATTGGTCTGAGGTAATTTAAGATGAGTTTTTATTTCTTTACAGATAATTTAATTGACCAATAACATTTCTTCAAAACAAAATGGAAAGATTCAATAATTGAGAAATGATAGCTCTATTTAAGAAAACAGTAAAGCTGAAAGTACCACGTAGAGGAAAAGTCAAAGGTTTTGGAGTCAAAAAGACTTCTTTTAAAGTTTTAAATCACCGTATACAATCCTGATGACCCCTGGCCATTCTTGTCCCATCTGTCAAACGGAGTTAATTAGACTTAATAAGTAGAGATGTTGAAAAATTCCATAATATTTGACTAGAGTTAGCCTGATTATGAGAACAACAATAAACATTCTGGTAAGAAAAGCAAATGGCAAATAATCAGAGTTTACTTCATGCTGGGTACGTGATTTATACCATTAAACGAAAGAAGAACCTCATATTCATTATTCCATTTAACTCCACTTATTATTTCCATTTTACAGAAGTGGAAACTGAATCACTTTTTCTAAGACCAGGAGAATATTAGGGGTCTGGATTTCCCCTGTGAACACTATCATGGTACATGATCAATGACACCCATTAAGGAATGTTAAGCTGTATCCTGTAAACACTGAAAAAACAAACTCTGAGGGAGAAAGCATCTAATAACCCTACGAATAGTTGCATACAGTTTTAAATTTTCTTTTCAATATTATAGTTTCTTTCTGCTATTTCAGGTCACTCACATTTTGTTTAATAATATAGTAAAATTAATCTGTGGTGTGATGAAGTCAGGAAGCATGTTCTCTATTTAGTCTGGGTAAAGTGGTACCAATCTTGATACGGGATGATGGGCATAAACCCAAAAAAGAAAGCCCAGATGATAGGAAAAGTGACCCAGAACAAGCTGGAAGTGGCCCTGAGCCAGAGATGGGCAGAGATGAAAAAGGCCACCAAAATGCAAAATGTCAGCCATCTTCAGAGCATCTCAAAATACAGGGTAAGCAGAACCCTTGAAGCATGAGGTAAGTCAGGATGTTGCTACATGAGTATTAAACGAAAGAGTAATGACCAAGGTTGAAATCTTGAGAGTGTGAACACAGGTTGCTTTAGTTCATCTTAGAAACACACACACACACACACACACACACGAAGCAGAAAGAGAAAAAGACAAATATCTGAAATTCGACCTGCCAAGATAGACTTTGTTCACATAATTTTTTTATTCAAAGGAAAAAAAAAATGGAGCTTCCCTGGTGGTTCAGCGGTAAAGAATCTGCCTGCCAATGCAGGAGACGCAGGTTCAATCCACGTCAGGAAAATCCTCTCAAGAAGGAAATGGCAACCCACTCCAGTATTCCTGTCAGAGAAATTCCATGGACAGAGGAACCTGGCAAGTTACATACAATTCATAGGGTTGCAAAAAATTCAGACATGACTTAGCAACTAGAAGTACTTAATTACAATCTATGTTTTTGCTTTCTAAATTTCCCTTTTAGAAACTTAACAGCATACTTCATGTTGCAAATGTATTAATGTGTAAACAAATTTACTATATGATTTAATGGCAAAGGTACCTTTTAAAGCAATAATTTTGAAACAAGTAAAAACAAATCTTACCATACTTTCAAGCCCTAAGTCAATGGACTTATGACTCCTTCAACCAGAATTGTAGAAAATTGCCTCCAGTAAATGTAGAAACAAGCATGAATTTATGTCTCCCCCAAGATTTTTGTACTTTACAATATTAAGAAAACATTTCTCTTGAGGTGTTTTAATTCTGAGACTTTGAAAAGAAAGAGGTCTCTTTTTACTTGAAGCTAGATTGTATCTTTCACAAACCTTTGTTCTCAGCATTTTTGTAGAGTATGGTCTGAATAAACCCTGGAGCTGATCCAAACTCTGTAGGACACACTATAATATTGAGATCTGTCCAAGTTTGTCAAAGCTAATCCCAGTCTAGGTGGGCTTGGAGTATAGAAGACTCTGCTGCTGCTGCTGCTGCTCAGTCGCTTCAGTTGTGTCCGACTCTGTGCGACCCCATAGACGGCAGCCCACCAGGCTCCCCCGTCCCTGGGATTCTCCAGGCAAGAGCACTGGAGTGGGGTGCCATTTCCTTCTCCAATGCATGAAAGTGAAAAGTGAAAAGGAAGTCACTCAGTCGTGTCTGACTCTTCGCGACCCCATGGACTGCAGCCTACCAGGCTCCTCCATCCATGGGATTTTCCAGGCAAGAGTACTAGAGTTGAGGTGCCATTGCTTTCTCCATAGAAGACTCTAAACTAGGGTTAATTTGGAAGCCTTTGTACAATCTGGACTCCAGAGTGTACATGAATTACCTGCAGTTAAATACAAAACTCTCTGTTCATGTAAATTTTTTCTTGAAGCAAAATCATTGTTCTCAAAGGGAGCCACAATTTTAGAAAAATATAAGGAGGTATGTTCTATAGTAATAAGGAGGTTGCTCTCTGATTTCCGCATGAGAATTATGATGAGGACATAACTCATGCTTGAGTCTCTACCTCCTGGGCTAATCCTTGGAAAATCAGGTGGAAAGGGTTTTTTATTAAGCTTTCATATTCTTCAAGAAATGTGTCCACCAGAGGAAGCTCAAGAACATTTGCAGAGGTGTGTAAAATGGACCCTGAAAAAAACTAGAGATTTTGACTGAAGATGGCCAATGATGTGTCTTTATGTTTTGAAAAAATAGTCTGTGACTCTAGGCCATGTTTAGCCTTTTCTACATTTATTCTCAAGGAATAAACACAATAAATATTTTACAGTACTCTCAAAAGTGTTGGTTTGTTTTTTTTCACTCACTCTCTAAGCCAGAGATTTAAGCCTCGACACATTTTGATTTAAAGAAATAGTCAGTCCAGGTTCGAAGCACGATGCTGGATGCTTGGGGCTGGTGCACGGGGACGACCCAGAGGGAGGGTATGGGGAGGGAGGAGGGAGGAGGGTTCAGGATGGGGAACACGGGTGTGCCTGTGGCGGATTCATTTCGATGTTTGGCAAAACTAATGCAATGTTGTGAAGTTTAAAAATAAAATAAAATTAAAAAGAAATAGTCAGGCTTCCTCAAAAACTAAGCTCACGAGTCAAGGCCACTCTACTTAGAGTGTGTTTCCATGACGTAGAGCAGCCCTTGGAGTCCTTGGGGATGCAGAATCCCAGGTCCCACTCCAGTCCTACTAAGTCAGAGTCAATATTTTAAACAAGGTACTTAGTAATTTGCATGTACATTAAAATTTGTAGAGCACTATTTTATGCTATTTAATTTGTGCTTTCCATAGATCTCTGTGCGTGCATGTGTGTGCATGTTCTTGGGAGGTAGAATATGGTTAGGAAGCACAGTCAGTCCCTACTAGAGTTTTCTTATTTTTTATGTTTGTAAAGCTTTGCATTTTCTTACAAAGACTTGAGTGACGGTTATCAGTTTGTAACTGAGATCTATCTGCGACCCTAAATTAAAAGCCATTTTGAAACTCCACCTTTACTGGTTTTCATTTATATTATGCTTAGTCATGTCTGACTTTCTGTGACCCCATTGACTGTAGCCCACCAGGCTCCTCTGTTCACGGGATTTTTCAGTCAAGAACACTGGAGTGGGTTGACAGTTTTTCCTCCAGGGGATCTTCCTGACCCAAGGATCAAACTTGCATCTCCTGTGTCTCCTGCATTGTAGGCAGATTCTTTACCCAGAGCCATCAGGGAAGCAGCTTCTTCTGGATTTTTATAAAGAGATTTAAATTAAATTTAAACATTTTTAGGAAGTTCAAACTATTCAAAATTTTGTTCTATTTGGTTTTCATAGTTCACAGAAAATTATTTTTAATATCTGTGAATGTCTTTTAATATCTACACAAAATTTCATGTATTATTTACCATTTAAAAATATTTTCCCAAATATCTATTTCTAAATAAAATTTTTACATATTTATGTTTATAAATATCAGATTCTTATAAATCTTATATACTTTCTAATTTTCTTCAGAATTTCCTCTTCCACATCTCAATATTGTATTGCTAAGTAAAGAAATTTCATTTGTAATCTTAAGAAGACTTATTGGTTTCACTCAAGAATGCATAGTTTCTTTTATATTTTTAACTAGTTTAATGAAATAGCCAAAAAGCAAAACATAAACAAAACAAATATACAAAAGTCAAGAAAAAAAAAAAACAACTGAAAAATCAGTTAAGAAAAACAGTGACAAAAAAATGTTGCAGGAAATAGGGATCTTATAATATTTACTATAGCATCTCTCTGTGAAAAGCTAAAGAGTTAAATAGAACATCTGATTAATATTGTCTGAAGCAGGTCACATATTCTGAAGGCAGCTGATAAACATTTATGGTTATATGGCTCTTCAGCTTTTAGGTTTATAAAAATAAAGACATTTCTTTCCCTCTTTTCCTTTTGAAAACCACTCCAAAAAACAAAGAACCCACAAACAGAGAGTAGGAGCTTTTATGAATGAAAATATGTGGAGATGAAAGACTGAGAAGAAAGATGAATGACTTCACATAACGGAGGGATATGGAATCTCCGTGTCTAAAGAATAAATATTGCTTAGAAGCAAACTGGCTTGCCCAGCAGATCTTAGATATTTTCAAGAATTATAATCACCAAAGCAAATTTAAATAGATATGCTTTGCAAATATATTTTAAAAAAGCAATTAGACTCACAGATTTAGAGAATGGACTTATGGCTGCAAGAGGGATGGCTGGGGGTTGGGATAGTTAAGGAGTGTGGGATGGACATGTACACACTGTTATATTTAAAATGGATAACAAAAACAACAACAACAACAACAACAACAAAAAATAAAATGGATAACAACAAGGCCTTGCTGTATAGCACAGGGAACTCTGCTCAATGTTATGTGGCAGCCTGGATGGGAGGGGAGTTTGGAGGAGAAGAGATACCCGTATGTACATGGCTGAGTCCCTCTGCTGCCCACCTGAAACCATCACAACACTGTTAATAGGCTATACCCAATATAAAATAAGAGTTTAAAAAAAAGAAAAAAAGCAGCTAGATCCTCAGGTACCCAACCTTACTCTCTCTCTGATTTGCAGTTTATTCTCTGACAAAGCTTCATCAGAGAGATTGTAGGTTCAAAACAGAGGTATGAGATGAACTATGTGATTAACTAAGAGACTACAATATCCCACTACTTTTTCTAGAGACCTTTCAAAGGCTAATATCCAATCTTGAAGCCCTTAGAGAGATTAGACGGCTCTTCTGAGAGAATCTGTGAACCTTTCCTTAGAAAAGAACATCAACACTGACAGTCATGGAGCTTGAACCACATATATATAGGAGGAGGGTCCTGGGAGGCCCACATCTGCATAGATCAGATTCCCTTGTTCAATGAATTGATGACGCCTCAATTGATTTTCTTTCTTGAAAGAAATTTTCAAGGACAGAGTAATTTTAAAATTACAAGAAAGCAATTTATGAGAATAAATGCCTAGAATTTTCAGATTTATGCTTTGAAATCACAAGTGGATTTCCTGAGAAGTATTGTGCAAGGCATGCTGTTCAAATGACAATGTAAATGTTAAAACACATCCCAGTGAAGTGAAGAGCTTTTCAAATCAGCAGGCATTTTGATTCATGTTTCAATATCAAATAAGAGGTGAGTTTCAGTTTAAATTTTATATTCCACAGGGAAGAAGGCAAACAATGTTCTCTTTGATAGCACCAGCTATTAAATGCCCTGGATGCCATGAAGGGGGAAAAAAAGTCCTAAATGGATATGTGCATAAACTAACATTTTCTACTTATTTTTCAGGAGATTGCTATAGTGGAGTAATCTTACACCTAAAGCTCTTCAATTAGAGTTTTCCATTTATTATTCATGATTTACTTCACTATTGTAAGATTCCACCTGCAATGCAGGAGACCTTTGGGAAGATCCCTTGGAGAAGGGAAAGGTTACCCACTCCAATATTCAGGCCTAGAGAATTCCATGGACTGTATACTTTATGGGGTTGCAAAGAGTTGGACATGACTGAGTGACTTTCACTTTTAACAAGATAGACCAACTACATAATTATTTAATTAATTAGAGGATTTCTTAAGTATTGACTTATCTGTAAAGGACAGGGATGATATGGACCTAACAGAAGCAGAAGATATTAAGAAGAGGTGGCAAGAATACACAGAAGAACTAATCAAAAAAGATCTTTATGACCCAGATAATCATGATGGTGTGATCACTTACCTAGACCCAGACATCCTGGAATGTGAAGTCAAGTGGGCCTTAGGAAGCATCACTACAAACAAAACTAGTGGAGGTGATGGAATTCCAGTTGAACTGTTTCAAATCCTAAAAGATGATGCTGTTAAAGTGCTGCACTCATTATGCCAGCAAATTTGGAAAACTCAGCAGTGGCTACAGGACTGGAAAAGGTCAGTTTTCATTCCAATTCCAAAGAAAGTCAATGCCAAAGAATGCTAAGACTACTGCAAAATTGCACTCATTTCACACACTAGTAAAGTAATGCTCAAAAGTCTCCAAGTCAGGCTTCAGCAATATGTGAACCGTGAACTTCCAGATGTTCAAGAAGGATTTAGAAAAGTCAAAGGAAGCAGAAATCAAATTGCCAACATCCTCTGGATCATCGAAAAAGCAAGAGAGTTCCAGAAAAACACCTACTTCTGCTTTATTGACTATGCCAAACTGTGTATGTGACTGTGTGGACCAAAACAAACTGGAAAATTCTTAAAGAGAAGGGAATACTAGACCACATGACCTGCCTCCTGAGAAATCTGTATACAGGTCAAGAAGCAACAGCTAGAACTGGACATGGAACAACAGATTGGTTCCAAATAGGAAAAGGAGTATGTCAAGGCTGTATATTGTCACCCTGCTTATTTAACTTATATGCAGAGTACATCATGAGAAATGCTAGACTGTATAAAGCACAAGGTAGAATCAAGATTGCTGGGAGAAATATCAATAACCTCAGATATGCAGATGACACCACCCTCATGGAAGAAAGCGAAGAAGAACTAAAGAGCCTCTCGATGAAAGTGAAAGAGGAGGGTGAAAAAGTTGGCTTAAAACTCAACATTCAGAAAACTAAGACCATGGCATCTGGTCCCATCACTTCATGGAAAATAGATGGGGAAACAATGGAAACAGTGACAGACTTTATTTTGGGGGGCTCCAAAATCACTGCAGATGGTGACAGCAGCCATGAACGTAAAAGACGCTTGCCTCTTGGAAGGAAAGTTATGACCAACCTAGACAGCATATTAAAAAACAGAAACATTACTTTGCCAACAAAGGTTTGTCTGTTCAAAGCTATAGTTTTTCCATACATATCCATATATGGATATGAGAGTTGGGCCATAATGAAAGTCGAGCACCGAAGAATTGATGCTTTTGAACTATGGTGTTGGAGAAGACTCTTGAGAGTCCTTGGACAGCAAGAAATCCAACCAGTGCGTCCTAAGGGAAATCAGTCCTGAATATTCATTGGAAGGACTGATTTTGAAGTTGAAGCTCCAATACTTTGGTCACCTGATGCAAAGAGCTGACTCATTTGAAAAGACCTGTGGCGGATTCATTTCGAAATTTGGCAAAACTAATACAATATTGTAAAGTTTAAAAATAGACATTTCTCCAAAGAAGACATACAGATGGCTAACAAACATGAAAAGATGCTCAATATCACTCATTATCAGAGACATGCAAATCAAAACCACTATAAGGCACCATTTCATGCCAGTCAGAATGGCTGCGATCCAAAAGTCTACAAGCAATAAATGCTGGAGAGGGTGTGGAGAAAAGGGAACCCTCTTACACTGTTGGTGAGAATGCAAACTAGTACAGCCACTATGGAGAACAGTGTGGAGATTCCTTAAAAAACTGGAAATAGAACTGCCTTATGATCCAGCAATCCCACTGTTGGGCATACACACTGGGGAAACCAGAAGGGAAAGAGACACGTGTACCCCAATGTTCATCGCAGCACTGTTTATAATAGCCAGGACATGGAAGCAACCTAGATGTCCATCAGCAGATGAATGGATAAGAAAGCTGTGGTACATATACACAATGGAGTATTACTCAGCCATTAAAAAGAATACATTTGAATCAGTTCTAATGAGATGGATGAAACTGGAACCTATTATACAGAGTGAAGTAAGCCAGAAAGAAAAACACCAATACAGTATACTAACGTATATATATGGAATTTAGAAAGATGGTAACAATAACCCTGTGTACGAGACAGCAAAAGAGACACTGATGTATAGATCAGTCTTATGGACTCTGTGGGAGAGGGTGGGAAGATTTGGCAGAATGGCACTGAAACATGTATAATATCATGTATGAAACGAGTCGCCAGTCCAGGTTCAATGCACGATACTGGATGCTTGGGGCTGGTGCACTGGGACGACCCAGAGGGATGGTGTGGGGAGGGAGGAGGGAGGAGGGTTCAGGATGGGGAACACATGTATATCTGTGGCGGATTCATTTCGATATTTGGCAAAACTAATACAATATTGTAAAGTTTAAAAATAAGATAAAATTAAAAAAAATAAAAATAAAATAAAATTTAAAAAAAAGAAAAGAAAAGACCCTGATGCTTGGAAAGATTGAAGGTGGGAGAAGAAGGGGATGACAGATGATGAGATGGTTGAATAGCATCACTGACTCAATGGACGTGGGTTTGAGTAAGCTCCAGGAGTTGGTGATGGACAGGGAAGCCTGGTATGCTGTAGTCCATGGGGTCTCAAAGAGTCGGACACAACTAAGCAACTGAACTGAATTTCTCCAACAAGTGTATAAACTGAGGACTAGAAAAATGTATATTTTCTGTGACTTTATCCTGGCATCTAGAATACAGCTAAACAGTATACTAAAAAAAAAATCTAAAACAAGTCATTCAATTTCAGCAAAGTCAAGCATATAAAATGGCCAATTTTTAACAGCAGTAGCACAACAACAAAGCCATCTCTACAGACTGAATACAAGAATTTAAGAATAAAATTAATTTATAAGTAGAAGTATAAAACAGCCATTTTCTAAATACTATAAACACACCCTCTTATAGTGAAGTATTTTTATTCATTCATTGTGCTAGTGTAAAAGGCTCCAGTTACACAGTGGTGAACAAGACAGGACTAGTCACTTCTACATACCCCTGACAGTATATAAAACATCAGTATGAATTAAAGATCTAGATTTGCCTAAGGGATAGAAAGCAGAGTGAATGGAGCCTGAGAGCATTGGGTTTAAGCCCTGCTTTAACACTTGCTGACTGACTCTATGTCGTATATTAAATATAGGTGACATTTCTGGCAGCCATACAAAAGCTGTTTGATCCCTCATTATTCATAAACTCATGAGATCAAATAATATGACATCAAATAATTTGACTCAGAGGTCAAATAATATGACATTTGTTGTGGCAAAAACTACTGTAGAAATATTTTTAAAGAACTACTAGAGGAATCATGTGGTCTTTCCTAAATAAAAACATATTAAAAATACAGAAATTTATTAAATGTATGAAAGCTAAAATGCATAGCAAATTTAAATGAAAATATTAATTAAAACTAACTTACATGCAAGTTTTATGAAGGTCTTTATAAACCATTTCTTTAGGTACATATATTTTTCTTAAAACTGTACAAGATGGTTTGTACAAATGCTGACAAATGACAATTATTGAATACATATAAGAATCATAAAATATATAACTTCACATTTTAGCTCACATAAGACAGCTTATTCATTATATTCAACCTTAATTATACTAATAGAAATTAGTATATGCACAATCATGGGAAAAATATGATTATAAGAAGCAAATTTCAGAGATTACTATTATATATTGAGTAGTGTGAAAGAGCAAATCTCTTTTAATTAAAGGCTCTATTTCAAATTAGGATCCACAAGATATGATAATAAAAATGTGTGCTGAGAAGAAAACTTGAGAAGTTAATGTACTGATAAAAATAAAGATTTAATTAAATTCATAAATATTGCAAACAGTGATAGTAAGGGTAATTCAGCTCCTAACGGTAGTGGTTATAACATTCAGCATACATCACATTGCTGTTACACAGTCCTAAGGAGAACCATGGGACCCTGCTGATGAGGGCCATAAATTTCTTAAAACCAAGCTGAAACGGTACTTTGGAGAAGAAAGTTTTTATCACTTCTCATGGGGAGAGCAGGGAGATGTAATTGGAGCAGCAGTGGAACAAGCCAGCCCAGATCTGTGTCCAAGTTGCCTCCTGAAGTTCCTTACACTCAGTATCTCAGGGTAGGATTTCCAGGTTTCTTCTTCCTGGCCAGTCTCTACCCCCCGAGAAGAAAGGGAAAGACCCTCCCTACATCAGCTACATGCTTTTTCACTTTGTTCTCAAACTACCACTTTAAAGTCCTCAGAAATAAACCACAGATGGTCAGGTCAGTTCAGTTCAGTCGCTCAGTTGTGTCCGATTCTTTGCGACCCCATGAATCGCAGCATGCCAGGCCTCCCTGTCCATCACCAACTCTGTCAGACAAGGCTAATTATTACTACCATAACAATGCTAACTTCTTACTGGTT
This sequence comes from Bos indicus x Bos taurus, assembly GCF_003369695.1. Taxonomy (NCBI): domain Eukaryota; kingdom Metazoa; phylum Chordata; class Mammalia; order Artiodactyla; family Bovidae; genus Bos; species Bos indicus x Bos taurus. Next base: position 23,763,890 of record NC_040076.1, on the reverse strand, counting down.
TTGTTTTGTTTTTCTTTGATTTTGAAGCTCCAAGCTAGTTAGAATCTAATTTAACAGGCAAACCCTATCTTAATCGTGGGAGTATTTTGAAATCTATGCCCCTGTCTACCTAGGAGATTTTCCTTGGTAGAGCAATTAATCTTCATTAAAGTTTGTGTTACTTGGGGCTAGACTGGGGCATAGTGTTTACTGCACGAAATCACAAAATCTCAGCTTTGCGCTCAGACAGTTGCACAGGGATTTTCTTTGGCTCACTTCCTGCCTTTTCAAATTTTATATTGAATGTCTCTAGTTGGCACCTAAATTCTCCACATCCATCAGGTTCTACTGCTCAGGTCATCTTCTACCAGGAACTTTACATATTTATGTTTCCTGCTTGGCCTCTTCAGGTATTTGAGCCTGCAGTTCCCACACTGATTAACAATATTGTTTGGTCTATAGGAGAGAAGTTTTTGGCCCATGTCAGAATTTTTCAAATTCTTAACAGCCCAAGAAACAGAGTTGTACAATTTATTTTTAAAATTCTTTTTTAAAAAATGGAAATAAAATGCTTTGGGGGATTACAAAATTTTGAGAGATATATTGGAAAAAATCCATATATAAAGATTTTATAGGATATTTTTTCAGACTTGCTGTGCCTTGTTCAGTAATCTGTAAAAGCCTATTTTTATCAAATTGTGTTACAAAATCAATGATAATTATAGTTCTTTTTATTTTATCTCATGACATGTTTAATATTTTATATTTAGGAAATGGCAACCCACTCCAGTATTCTTGCCTAGAGAATCCCAGGGACAGAGGAGCCTAGTGGGCTACCGTCTATGGGGTCACACAGAGTCGGACATGACTGAAGTTACTTAGCAGCAAGGTATAAAAAACCATTTTATGTATCATATAATAAGGAGTACACAGTTAAAAAAAATAAAACTGTGTGGAGTATATATGAGCAAAAATGTCAGATCACAGCAAAACATACCACTAAAGTAAGAAAAATAATAATAGTAAGCAAACATTTACAAAAGTACTTATTATTTATGCCCGATTACTCTGAAGCACACTAATCATTACATGTTCAATCAAAATGTATCCAATTAATTTTGTTTTGCCTAATATTAACATTGACCTTCTCATTTAAAATTTTAGTTTCAAGACTGTTGAATACATGTTTTTTTGTTTCTTTTTAACATTAATGCTTATGGAGTTAGTAAAGGAACAGGAGGCTGGTGCACAGAAATTAATGAAGAAACCCAAATCTCCTCTCTATTTTGGGCAAATATTATTTAATTTGATTTCACTTTCAATACTGTTTTTTACGATAAGAGAAAAGGCAGCTGATTGCCTTTGGAAATCTTGTATATATGTGTTTAATAACTCAGTTAAATTATATTCTAGGATGATTGGCAATTTGTCATCAGTTCTTAGGCTTTCCATAGTCATCTATCAATAACTAATCTGAAAAGTCATTTTGAGTTAGAGCTGTTCTCTTCACACCCCTCTAAAATCTAATTGCACTTACCTGCAACTGCTCCCCTGGGACATTTTATGCTACAAAAAAAGCATACTTTTTAACACCTTTTCTGTTTCTCAATAAAATCATGTTACCATAATAAACATCCTTGTGAAAGTTTGCTCTGTCCAACATATGGAAATATGTGTCATTTCATCTGAGTCAATTGCATTCTGAAATGTTATGTATGCCATGTTCACAAAATAGAAATATTATCAGAGAAGATCAATAAACTATTGATGAAATTCTGTCACTTCTGCGAATAAAGACTTTCTAAATCATTATTAGTTATTTTTTGAACACATCAACAAGATTCAAAAATAAAATCAATAACAATTAATTTTTAAAAAGTGTGTTTATGTGTTGATAATAAAACATATAAGAAGCAAACAGGTTTGCTTAAATTTTTCAGGCAAAAAATAATTGAAATATGTTTAAAAGCCAATTTGGCTTCAATAGTAGGAAAAGATTTTAGATGTCAAATAATTAGTTTGACTAACTTTTCTCACTTTTCAATACACACTTTGAACCTTGGGAAACACAGTATCAGAATTAATTAAAAATATTCCACTGTTAGTGCTTTCATTTAACTTGTATTCTGGATATCTTCCTCCATATTAGGAATTTCATGTTTTTGCTCAGACAATCCAAGTCCACTGTTTGTTTGTTTTTCTGCAGTATAATTAAACATGAACCCATGCTAAGTTATTTTGATAATATTTTGAAAGTTATACTTGAAATGAATATCATTAGCCAGGACATTTGGATTTAGTGAACTAATCTCTCAATAATAATTTCTAAATGCTTGGTTAAAATTTGGTCATCAATGAAAACTCCAGTTCATAATGAAATTATATGTCTGTATAACCAGATATATAAAAGTATTGTTCCTTTTATGTACTAAACATATGAACAGTTAACTAAGATACTTTCAAGTTTTGTATGTATAAATATATATATATACTGATATTCTAGAATAAAAATCTTAATAGTTTATTTATTTTCCTGACAGTTTAAAAAATATTTAAGATAGCTATATTTATGGTATTTACCTGCTGATGCAATGGCTCAGCAGGTAGAGAAACTGCCTTCAATGCAGTAGACACAGGAGATGTGGGTTTAATCCCTGGGTTGGGACGATCCCTTGTAGGAGGAAAAGACAACCCACTCCAGTATTCTAGCTTGGAAAATCCCATGGACAGAGGAGCCTGGTGGGCTACAGTCCGTGGGGTCACAAAGGGTCAGACATAACTGCCTGACTAAACACTCACATAGTATTTATAGCAGTAGGAAAGGAAAACAGAATTGGATTCACTTTTGTGAAATGAGTATATATATTTGTATATACTAATTTGATAAATGAAATGTAGTTAGTTTTAAAATGTACTACTTAAGTGTTTTGGTATCTGGGGATAAAGATGAGTTATAAATGATATTGATTGATGTGCTATGAAAAAATTTTATGGCTTAAGCTCATAGTCTTTGTAATTGGAACATCAAGATCCAAAGGCATAGACTAACTTTCTCATGAGAGGGTGGGCTATGAAGTTAAGGTCTATTCTTAAACCTTGAAAACAATGTACACTGAATATATTTACTGGTATTGTTTCACTAATGCTCCAACACATCTGTGCTATTGGGATTTGGGTAGGGTGAGGCAGAATCTGTGAGACAAAAAAAGAATCAGCAATATAGGAATAAGAAAGGAAAAGAAAATAGGGGGAAAGTGTGGAGTTTATATATAATTTCTATTTCCTTTTCACATACTGCTCAGCTGGAATTCTGCTTCCACTCCCAAAAGCACACAAAAATGGCTTTATCAGATGTCGTTTGTGAACTTCTAATCAACAGATCCACAGCAATACCTCTTTCTGATCCTCATTCAACTCACTGCTGCAGCATTTGACTCTGTTCATCACTTTTCTTTTAAGAACTATCTCCTGCTTCTCCTCACCTGGCTACATCTCAGTGCAATGTTGGCTGTGACTTCTTCAATGGTGCCTTAAATGTCAGTATTTATTCACCAGATATTTTGTCCTTGAGTGCTAAGTTGCTCCAGTTGTGTCTGACTCTTTGCAACCCTATAGACTGTAATCATTTCCTTCTCCAATTTTGTCCTTGTGTGTGTATGTGCTTAGTCGCTCAGTTGTGTCTGACTCTTGCAACCCCATAGACTGTAACCTGCCAGGCTCCTCTGTCCATGGGATTCTCCAGGCAAGAATATTGGAGTGAGTTGCCATTTCCTTCTCCAGGGGATTTTCTCAGCCCAGGAATTGAACCCAGGTCTCCTGCATTGCAGGCAGATTCTTTACCAATCAAGCTACAAGGGAAGGCTATTTTGTTCTTGCCTATCTTTAATTATCAATATATTTCATTTTATTCCATGTTTAACTCAACTAATTAAACATTCATTGAGCTTATAGATGTCCAGCATGAAGAGAAACATGATTGGTTAGAAAGGGTAAGGTCAAAGATACTTAAGACTCATTCATTGCCCTCAGTTCTGTTCAGTCATTCAATCGTGTCCGACTCTTTGCAACCCCATGAACCACAACTTCCTATCCATCACCAACTGCTGGAGTCTACCCAAACCCATGGCCATTGAGTTGGTGATGCCATCCAACCATATAATCCTCTGTTGTCCCCTTCTCTTCCTGCTCTCAATCTTTCCCAGCATCAGGGTCTTTTCCAATGAGTCAACTCTTCACATCAGGTGGCCAAAGTATTGGAGTTTCAGCTTCAACATCAGTCCTTCCAATGAACACCCAGGACTGATCTCCTTTAGGATGGACTGGTTGTATCTCTTTGCCATCCAAGGGACTCTAAAGTCCTCTCCAACACCACAGTTCAAAAGCACCAATTCTTCGGTGCTCAGCTTTCTTTATAGTCCAACTCTAACATCCATACATGACCACTGGAAAAACCATAGCCTTGACTAGACAGACCTTTGTTGACAAAGTAATGTCTCTGCTTTTTAACATGCTGTCTAGGTTGGTCATAACTTTCCTTACAAAGAGTAAGTGTCTTTTAATTTTAGGGCTGCAATCACCATCTGCAGTGATTTTGGAGCCCCAAAAATAAAGTCAGCCACTGTTTCCACTGTTTCCCCGTCTATTTGCCATGAAGTGATAGGACTGGATGCCATATTCTTTGTTTTCTGAATGTTGAGTTTTAAGCCAACTTTTTCAGGCACCTCTTTCACTTTCATCAAGAGGCTCTTTAGTTCTTCTCCACTTTCTGCCATAAGGGTGGTGTCATCTGCATATCAGACATTATTGATATTTCTCCTGGCAATCTTGATTCCAGCTTGTGCTTCTTCCAGTCCAGCATTTCTCATGATGTACTCTGCATATAAGTTAAATAAGCAGGGTGACAATATACAGCCTTGATGTACTCCTTTTCCTATTTGGAACCAGTCTGTTGTTCCTTGTCCAGTTCTAACTGTTACTTCCTGACCTGCATATAGGTTTCTCAAGAGGCAGGTCATGTGGTCTGGTATTCCCATCTCCTTCAGAATTTTCCACAGTTTACTGTGATCCATGCAGTCAAAGGCTTTGGCATAGTCAATAAAGCAGAAATAGATGTTTTTCTGGAACTCTCTTGCTTTTTCGATGATCCAGCTGATGTTGGCAATTTGATCTCTGGTTCCTCTGCCTTTTCTAAAACCAGCTTGAACATCTGGAAGTTCATGGTTCACGTATTGCTGAAGCCTGGCTTGGAGAATTTTGAGCATTACTTTCCTAGTGTGTGAGATGAGTGCAATTGTAAGGTAGTTTGAGCATTTTTTTGGCATTGCCTTTCTTTTGTATTGAAATGAAAACTGACCTTTTCCAGTACTGTGGCCACTGCTGAGTTTTCCAAATTTGCTGACATATTGAGTGCAGCAGTTTCACAACAGCATCTTTCAGGATTTGAAATAGCTCAACTGGAATTCCATCACCTCCACTAGCTTTGTTCGTAGTGATGCTTCCTAAAGCCACTTGACTTCACATTCCAGGATAGGATAGGAAAGTTTTATTTAGTGGAGGATACAGAAAATTAATGTATCTTTTTTTTTATCCTATCTACTCATAAGTGATCTGAAGGCTTTTACAAAGCACCTAGTTAAGAAAAGCTTCACAGATTTATCTATACCCTCAACGTTTACCTCAGCCTCCAGATTCAAATTCCAAATATCCTTTAGACACATCCCCATGGATGTCCGATCCTCTTTTCATATAAGTATTTTCAAATGTGACATCATTATAGCTTCCCATCAACAGGGTTTCTTCTTTTTATACCTAAGCTCATTGAGTGGTCACATGATCAGTCCTGTTCTCAAGGCCAGAAACCTAGTTTTGCTTCCCTTACCTTGAATCTGTACAAACACTTTCAAGACCTTCTTCCAAAGAGTCTTGCATCTTTACTCTCCAGTCCATTTCCCCTGGTCTTTGTCCAATATCAGATCCTCATCATTTCTCAAGTCAGACAGAATAGACACGATAGCTTTTCTGATTTTTGCCAATCCCCTTTATACAAAGTTGCCTGTTTAATTTTTGCAAGGTACAATTCTGGTCATGCCCCACACTGTTCAAAAATTTCTCCATAAAGCATGGCTTACAAAATAAAATATTGTCTCTCTTACATGGAAATAAAATGCTCTATCATTTGGTAGAGCTCTCTCAGTTTTTGCTCACTTTCTTCAATGCTATCTCAGTAACAATTGTCAGTTCCAGACCTTTAACATCTAAATGTACTTGCTTTCAAACTCTTTCACCTCAACATCTAAAGTCTTTGGCTCGATGCACGATACTGGATGCTTGGGGCTGGTGCACTGGGACGACCCAGAAGGAGGGTATGGGGAGGGAGGAGGGAGGAGGGTTCAGGATGGGGAACACAGGTATACCTGTGGTGGATTCATTTCGATATTTGGCAAAACTAATACAATATTGTAAAGTTTAAAAATAAAATAAAATTAAAAAAAATAAAGTCTTTGGCTTACTCTGTAATTAAGTCGTAGGTATTCTTCAAGTCTTAGCTCAAATTTCACTTCTTCTTGGAGAATCTGCCCTCACTTCTTCTTCCAACTAGTCAGAATCAATGGCAGTTTTCTTTCTGCATCCATAAAGATTTTTTTCTCGTGTTTATTTATTCAGCTATGGGCTATGATCAGTCAATTATCTGTCTTTATTTCTAGCCACTCAGGTGAAGCCGGGAGCCCTTTGTATAGATGCATCACAGACATTTGTTAGTTAAGATAAAACCAGTACAGGGAGGACTACTGAAATCTAAATAATACCATCACATTGGGTATCAGGTCTTTGGAAAGATCTTTGGAAAGGACTGCTGAAGACTATGATACACCTCACTTCTCCCTTTCACTGCTCCCCAGGCAGCCTCATCTATTATCATGACTTCAATTAGCAGCTACCTGCTAAAGACAACAAAATCAATCCCACAGCCCAGAGCTCTTTCCTGAACTACACATTCCACCTGGATATTACACAGGCTCTGCCAGCTCAGCCTGCCTAAATATGAGCTCAGATTCTTCTTCCCTAAACCTTACTTCTCTTCCTGAATGTTTTCTCTATTGGTGGTGCCAATACTCAACCAGTTGCACAAGGCAAAAATCTGGAGCCATCCATGAACTCTTCTTTTTTCTTACCTCCCACATGCTACACATTTTATGTCTTAAATATTTTTTAGGCATTGCACTTCACTTCATCACTGTTATGAATTAAATGTTTGTGCCCTTTCTAAAATTCATATAGTCAGATTCTAACTCCCAATGTGATGGTATTAGGAGGTAGGGTCTTAGGGAGGTATTTAGGTCATCAGTGTAAATCTCTCATGAATAGGATTAGTGCACTTATAAAAGAGCCCAGAGAGTTCTCTTGCCCCTTCCACTGTGTGTAAACACAACAAAAAGATAGCAAGAAGCTGGCTATGAACCAGGAATTGGACCCTCACCAGGCACTGAGTCTGCTGGCAATTTGATCTTGGACTTTGCAGCCTCTACAACTGTGAGAAGTAAGTTTTTGTTGTTTATAAGCCACTCTGTCTTCGCTATTCTGTTATAGGAGTCCAACCTAAGACAGCAACCAATGCACATTCATGGCCCAGGTCTTGATCATTCTGTACATAATCTACTAATCACACTCTCCTGACTCATTTCCTCTAAAATCTCCATGGCTGCTATAATGCTTTACATAAAACGCAAATCTGAACCCTCCACCCAGTTACTTTAAATTCTGTAGTTTCCTCTTCATCTGTGGGACTGAGCCCAGTCTCTTCAGCCCAACATAAGACATTTCATGGCCTTCCTCCCTGACCTCTTTGGACTCACTTCTGCTCACTCTATGCCTCATACTTGATGATCCAACTACATAAACAGCAGACTTCTCTTTCCTGCCTCGTTGACTCTGTTCACAGTGTTCCTTGTTCCTAGTATGACTTTTCTTCCATCCACTGCATTTCTCTTTTTCCCTTGATCTTTTTACTTTGCTAATGCTTGACCTAAGTCTAGTCAGACCATTATATTCACAGGGAAAATCTCGGCAGCTTTTTGAAACTGGGTTGAGAGTTCTCACTTACTTCCATTAGCAACACCCTATCATTCCCCTTAGACTGAGTTTATTTTTATATTCTGGAAAAAAATCTGAGTTTCTTAAGGGTGAGGATGTATCCCAGCTATATCTGAAATCATAGTGCCTCCAAAAGTGGGTGGTCAACAGAGGTTTACAGAAGAAAAAAGAAGAGAACTGATGAGTCACTCTTGTGGGTTGGCTTGTTAGCAAAATTACTCTGGTTCTAGGCAGAGCTGTCCAAATGTGTACTTACTGGACATTATGCTGTGTCTGGAGCTATCTAGTGAATTTGGACTACTTCTCGGTTTCCTACTTAAGACTTTTCAGATGATCTAATATTTCACATGCTAACTTTCTAATTTGGCTCCTTCAGAGCCAAAAATTTCCAGAAACTGTAACCACTTCAGATAATTTTCTTCAAGTCAGTTTATACTAACCAGACAGGTTCAATTAACCTGTGAGTGAAATTAATAATCTGTATGGCAAGGTTAATACAATTGAAAGAAATCTAAAAGTGGTTGTTTCTATGGCTAATCAATCATTAATTTCTCATTACTTTAAATGACAAATTTTCTATAGCTTAGATCCTATAGAAGTGCTTCTATACCCTTTTCATATTTTAGTATTTTTTAAGAAAAGAAATTATATATCCTCATTTGTCACTAAGATATCTATGCAAGAGAAAACTTTAATTGATGAGAAAAATTAAGTGCTTAAAATGAATATGTCCATAAAGATTCAATATTCAATAGCTGTAGATTCTTTATAAGCATCAAAATGTCAAAATAGTTTTGGTTTACATAATTAAATTTGCCAAATCATTAGCCCGTAAGGTAATGGCTTGGTATTATTCAGGGTGAATTCAACAACTAAACTCTTAATGTTTTAAAATTGACTACGACACTGGAAATGATTTCCACATAATCAGTAGAAAGAGCTAAATAAAAATGACTTATTGACAATGCATTTGAGTGGGTAGGTAACAGCTTCTTAAGGTCTTGCTTTAAAACATTTAATTAATGTTTCTGTTTGGCACAGCAGTTATAGCAGTGCCCCTTGGAAAGTGGCTCTAAATGAGGGCATAGACCATTCTTTGGTTATGTGACCAGGAGCATATTTTTATGTATCTTTTCATACATCATTTCATAGCAAGAGTGAGCTTGATTTCTGCTCTTAACTCTCGAGAAATCTGAGTGTTCACTTGAGAATTATAGTTTTGATCTTAATCTTTTAATTCACTGTAGTTTATGCATACTTCCCCTGGGTCATCTCTAGTACTTCTTATAATATCACTGGTGAAGGAATAGATGCTTTATTTTTAAAAACAATTTCTAATCATTTTCAGATGATTTAAATAAGATTCACTGAAAGCAACTGCTCTGAAACAAAATTAAAAATTCAAAGACAAAGCACATATCCATTTTTAAAGTATGTTTATTGATTCTACAAACAGAAAATAACTGTGAAACTGCTATAAGCTTCTCTTAGGGTTACTCAGTCTTTGTATTTATTTCATTGTTGACCAGTAACAAAGTTCTCCAACCAACACTGGTCTTTAGACTATATTTGAAGACTGAATCCATGCCTGGGTCTTCAATTCACAAAGGCAGGTTTAAAAATAAGACTATATCTGCTACTCAGTTTTCTGGAGGGTCCTTAAAGCATAAAGACAAAGGAAAATTTCTAGCATTGTATGTTAACAATGGCTCCTCCATTCTCCTTATATCCTCTAAAGACAGGATATATCCCTGGCCATAGTTTTCCCTCCCCGCCCCCCCACCACCTGGCTCCCACTGCTACATTTGTTGATTAACCCTCAATGGTGGCAATATTGTTTATAGATGTATTTTGACCTTTTAACATCAAATTACTCCATTAGTCCCAACAAGTTATTGTTTCATCAGCCAAATCTCAAAAGAAGGATTTCCTGAATATTCTTAAACTTGCATTTTAACATCTACATATCAGGCTTCCTTTTAAATATATATATTGGTTTCCACTCTAGGACTCACCCATCCTAATTAGTCTTCATGTGGAAAAACTGATTGCCACAACACAGGAAAACGGCGACAAGAGAAGCTACAGACTAGTGAAAATGCAAAGAACGGTAATTCAAGACAATGCTACCAAGTGCCAGTAGCCGAAAAACTTTACAGTATGGATGGAATGAGACAATTTTCACTGGCCAACAGTTTGCAGAGCAATATGGCATCCTGGACATATTTTATATATATATATATATACACACACACACACACATGTATATATGTAGAGTTCTGTGGTGGATTATGTCTTCATATTATACATGGATTATGTATCTAATATATGCATATGTAAAATATTATATATATATATATATATACACACACACACAAACATGTGTCCACACACGTGTTGCTCACACACACTCTCCCTGGAAAATTTATCAGAGACAAATAGCATTTTAATAAAATAGCTTAACATAGATTATCTGAAATGTATACCTTAAAACTAAATCATTTCTCTGAGCCCCAGACTGGAATATTCAAGTGGAATTCTATACTTGATGCCATCCTTAAATTTATCTAAAAGAACTAAAGTAGCACAAAAGAAGGAAAGTCAAGTCAGTCAGTCATGTCGGACTCTTTGTGACCCCATGGACTGTAGCCTACCAGAGTCTTCTGTCTATGGGATTTTCCAGGCTTGGAAATACTGTATACTGATTGCCATTTCCTTCTCCAGGGGATCTTCCCAAACCAGGGATCGATCCCGGGTCTCCCGCATTGCGAGCAGATGCTTTACCATCTGAGCCACCAGGGAAGCCCTAAAGTAGCACTACTGCTGCTGCTGCTGCTAAGTCGCTTCAGTCGTGTCCGACTCTGTGCGACCCCATAGACGGCAGCCCACCAGGCCCCGCCGTCCCTGGGATTCTCCAGGCAAGAACACTGGAGTGGGTTGCCATTTCCTTCTCCAGTGCATGAAAGTGAAAAGTGAAAGTGAAGTCGCTCAGTCGTGTCTGACTCCTAGCGACCCCATGGACTGCAGCCTACCAGGCTCCTCCGTCCATGGGATTTTCCAGGCAGGAGTACTGGGGTGGGGTGCCATCGCCTTCTCCGAAAGTAGCACTCCTGCTGCTGCTACTGCTAAGCCGCTTCAGTTGTGTCCGACTCTGTGCGACCCCGTAGATGGCAGCCCACCAGGCTCCCCCGTCCCTGGGATTCTCCAGGCAAGAAGATAGTAGCACTAGTGTGTCCCAAATGGAGCTTTTGACTGGCTCCTCAAATCTAGTTTTTTCTACTGATACTTAGCTCAGATGCACCACCTATGAATTTATCTTATGGAAATTTGCAGTCAGGGCAACTTTCCTTTTGAGAGCATAATAACTATTGACAAAGGATTGATTAAAATAAATAACTCAACAGTTAATCATACATTATTCAACTTTTAAATGAATGAGATAAATTTTTATATTGTGACTTGGAAAAATATAATTCAAGGTACACTGTTAAGTTGAAAAGGCAAGTTTCAACATTGTAAAGTATGATTAATTATTGTATGATAATAGCAATATAGCCTGTTATTATAGTTATAGATTAAAAACATTTGGAAGAACACATGCAAAAGAGTTCACAGTGTCTCTTTCTGGGTACTGGGATTACAGGAAATGTGCACTTTTTAAAAGGCTTTCTATAATATATGAATTTTAATAAGCATTTTTATTATTTTAAAAATCAGAAAAATAAAACAGTTTAGAAAAGGAAAAGAAAGACACATAGAAGTGACCTGGTGAGAAGTACAGTGAAGAAAAGAGGAATCTAAAATAGGACATACAAAGAGAAGAAAAAGGAAAATTAAGCAAGGTGATGCTTAGAGATTTAATTAGCATTTGAACTGTGGCTCCCTCAAAGAAAGAGCCATGTAAAGAACAAGCAGAGAGATCACAATGCTTCTGGGTTTTAATTTACATAAAATCAGAGTCAAGAAACTATTTAAAATGATAAAGTAAGACGGGTTTAAATGATAATCCCTGTGCACAACAGACATTGGTGATTTCATGATGCCTTCAGGCATAAGAGCAGCCGCTGCAAGTTCAAGACTGCCAAAATGTCTCAGAGATCTGAAGTTTTCAGTGAGAGAAATGAGAATAATAAACTTTTGTTGAAGTCTCTAAAAACTTTTTTTTAAGTGGGTAATAATCCTTACAATTGCCTATGAAGCAGGCAACTCTTTTGATTTGACTCTGTACAATCATTTGCTGTCAGCAGTGGCTGCTTGTGGTCAATGTTGGAAAGATGGCTTCATTTTTTGGCTGATCTTTACTAATCTTAACTGATCTTTACTAAGCGATGTCTTCAAAATAAGTGAAGGTAACGTGCGTGTTGAGAGAAGAGATTAACAGTGCTATGCGCAGTAGTTTTTGACCTGTAGAATCTAAGAATTCTGAGTGCATTTTAGAGAATAAAGAATGGTGGGGAAGATAAAATATCAAATGTTTTTGTGTCAGTTTTAACCAACTTTGACCCTTAAAAACAAACATGGAATTTTTATCTCCTGACAGCTACTATGGAATTTTGGCTACTGCCAGTGATGCAATGGAGAAGGAAATGGCAACCCACTCCAGTGTTCTTGCCTGGAGAATCCCAGGGACGGGGGAGCCTGATGGGCTGCCTTCTATGGGGTCGCACAGAGTCAGATAGGACTGAAGTGACTTAGCAGCAGCAGCAGTGATGCAAACGCAGTGAGGTGAACCCAGGACACAGAGCTAGGATTTGGATTTAGAGTCACAAACATTTCTTGATAAAACTGCCACAGTCAGGGCATTTCACCAATTTTATTAGATTGCATTGCTTGTTGGTAGCTGCTTTTAAAACACTTGAAATGGAACTGAGGGCATGATACATTTAATAAAAATCACCATATATTAAAAGAAACACATCAAAAATCGTACATCTAAAGCAAAAACAGTATGCTGACATTAAAATGAAAATAAATTATTCTGTCCCTTCTTAAAGCAAGGCTTTTGTGTAAAAATGCAGTGGTGTCATACAAGAAAAGCTTTTTCATAGTTTAAAAGAAATGTTGTTCAAATAATTATTTTAAGCATAATTTTTAGTTCATGACTCATTGTCATCGATCGATGACCCTTTTCCTACCTTCCCTCACTCCCGCCCTTTCTTCTTTCCTTCTTTTTGTCACTATTAAAACTCATTATCAATTCCTGGGAAATCAAAATAGAATCTGGGTAATAAAGTCTAATCTTCTCTTTGGTGCTTAGTCTAGTCTCACTTGCTCATAGAGTGCTGTGTGCAGAGGCCTCGCACCAGGCCCTTCAAACCAGAGCTGCACAAGGGAAATGGTCGTGCTGACTTGTTGTGCTTGACATACCGTAAGCTCAGGTGGAGACTGCGAGCAGAAGCTGCACACAAATTGGTAATTCAAGATGGTGGTGGTGGGCCGCTGAGATGCTGTGCCTGCCCTGCGTTGCCAACTGGAGCCTGAGCAGCATGGCCATGCTTGCCCAGCAAGAGCTCCACCCTCACTTTTCCCCACTGATGACAAAGTTTTCCCTGGTTTTTATAAAACAAGTATGTGCTCTAGAGCACAAATTCAAACCTCTCCATTCTCTGATCAGATAACAAAGCTTTCCTTTGCTTCTGAACCAAAACTGGCCTCATTTTATTGGCTAGAGTGAAACTAGCAGGGGAACTCTTGTTGGGGACCAACTCAGAAGGGTCAGCGACCCTTGCTTCCTCCCCTCTTACTCTTTCTTTTTTTCCTTTCACCAACTTAAAAAAAATATAATGAATAGCAATGAGCCCATATCCTAAGTCAAAAGCTGGATAACCAAAAACTTACATAGATCTTTGTGCTCTCTCTTCTCCCTCATTTGTTTCCTCCAACTGAAGTAACTAAAGTTCTGAATTTTAAAATTATCTTCTTTTTTCCTTGAAGGAAAAAAAAATCTACATTTATTGCATATATAGGTATTCCAACATAATCTGTTGTTTTCTAAAAAACACGCATATATTTACGAAAACTCGCTTGTAGTTTTATAGGTCCTGATTTTTTTCATTCAATTATGCATTAAGATGATAGCATTGACTATTTGTGATTTATCATTTATACATTTTCATGTGTCAACTTAAAAAAATAGTTACAACCTAAAAGTTGAAAGTTATGTTTTGTTCAGTGGGAATTTTTCGGACTTCAAGCCGAGGAGTGTGTGCGTGCTAAGTCACTTCAGTCATGTCCAACTCTTTGTGACTCTATGGACCGTGGCCTGCCAGGCTCCTCTGTCCATGGGGCAAGAATACTGGAGTGGGTTGCCATGCCCTCCTCCAGGGAATCCTCCTGACCCAGGGATTGAACCCATGTCTCCTGTGGCTCCTGCATTGTGCTCAGATTCTCACCGCTGAGCCAACAGGAAAGTCCCAAGCCCAGGAGACAGTATCTCAAATGACCTCAAGAGACCTGCTTTGAGGAGGTCAGGGGAGGAGCCAGGTTATATAGAAGCTTTGCAACAAAGGGCAGGCAGTCTGAACATCAAAAGATTATTGTTAATTAAAGAAAATCATATCTCACGTTAAGAAATTTAGCCATTTTCTACACATAGGAAGATGTAAGAGTCTAGGGTCACTGAAATCATTCTTTTCCATATGCACCTCAGCTATCCTGGGCCAGTATCTTGTATTTTTCTCACATCCTGTACTCCCATGGGGTTCACTCAAGGGAGTGGCTACAGTCCTGATGGCTGCTAGATAGCAAGTATTCTTCTCCTTCCTGAATCCCCTTAAGACTTAGGAACTCACACTGGAGTGCTGGAATCTCTGATGTCTGTGATATACTATTTTACTGGGATATGGCTAGAAATATTCCAGTTCTCATATGGCTGTATAATATTTCATGGTGGATTATACTTTAATTGATTGCCTCACTCTCCTGTTGAGTTTTTGAGCATTCCCTATGGTAAACTTAGCAATTCCACTCCTGGAAATATTAACATAAGAAATTTTTGCTTGTGTACATCAGGAATGTTCATAACTATACTAATCATAATTTAAAAAGTAAACAACTATCAAAAATCTTGCTTTTGAACTTTAACCAAAGGAATTATTTATCAGAACTGTCCAACATTCTCATTAATGCATCTCTTATGAAATTCAGTGAATATTAAGGTAAATTTACTTTTATTTTAATGTTAAATTTATTTTTATTAAAAAACTACCTATTTTCAAGACAAAAACTTTTCTGAATATGTACACTTATCTCCATATGTACTACTAACACTATTTTGTAACTATTCAAAATGGTAATTATTTTGTTATATTTTAATACTTGGCATAGTACTTCTTATTAACTGATACTTCCCTTATTATTTGAGCTTTCCTAATAGCTGAGGTGGTAAAGAATCTGCCTGCAATGCAGGAGACCCCAGTTTGATTCCTGGGTCAGGAAGATCCCTTGGAGAAGGGATAGACTACCCACTCCAGTATTCTTGGGCTTCCTTTGTGGCTCAGCTGGTAAAGAATCTGCCTGCAATGTGGGAGATCTGGATTCAATCCCTGGGTTGGGAAGATCCCCTGGAGAAGAGAAAGGCTACCCACTCCAGCATTTTAGCCTAGAGAATTCCAAAGACTGTATAGTCTATGTGGTTGCAGAGTTCCTTATTATTTGATTTTCTATCTCCTTAAAATAGAAAAGGATAATTACTTTACAATATTGTGGAACTTGTCATGTTTGGACATCACTGTACCCTTACCACCCTCAACACTGTCTTATACACAGTAGGTGTACAGTAGATATTTGTTGAATGAAGAAGCAGCGACTAGTGCAGTGCAGATGTATGGCACTGGTTGATCACCATGTTTTGGCAAGTCTAACGAGTATTTGTTATTTTATGATTGTGGATACAGCAATTAAAACATGTTCTGCTATGTATATGTATATATATATGCCCTCCCTTTTGGACCTCCCTCTCACATACCCCCATCCCACCCATCTAGGTCAGTGCAGAGTTGATTCACTTACTTGTACGGCAGAAACTAACACAACACTGTAAAGCAATTATACACCAATTTAAAAAAAAGAAAAGAAAAAAAAAAGGTTCTGTAAGAACAGTATATTTTAACTTCATCGAATACAAGATTCTTATGTTTAAGCCGGCACTAATGCAAATAGAATTTTTTTCATCATTTATTAAGTACTTCTGTAATTAATTCACAACGTTTCTTTTATATTTTGCCAAGAAAATATTAACTATTTTTTCCCCCTGGAAAATGTAAAGCTAAACCAAAAATGGGGCATCTATTTCAGAGGCTCCCTGGTGGTGATTGTGGCCCTAATTAAGGAAGGCATTCTAAAGTGAGAGGTAATTGCTGACACACAGAATGCAAAGAGTTCAATGAGAAAAATGAGCAGTAATGAATATTCACTTTGAAGCTTGCCTGACAGAGTGCTTAGATTACAGAAAGTTGGAGAACTATCCTGAATATGGCTGATAAATGAGATTCCTTTCTTGACCCTCACTTCCATCAGTACTTAAGCTATATCAGTTTTAATGCTTCAGTTTGGGAGCCTGCCTCTAAAAGTCAAAGATTTATGGTGAGTGAAAAATGTCCATATTAAAAAGGTAAGAGGAGAGCCAGATGATATCCACTTTTGACCATTATAATTAATAGCTGAATCTTCGCTGGTAACTAATTGAATGGAGGTCAGTGGGTTGCCATGGTAATGTCCTAGCCAAGCAATTTTACCCATTTTCCAGTCTGGTGCCCCTTTGCATAACTGAAGTTATAAAATGCTTTAATTGCAAGATTTGCAAATGATGCAACATCTGGGCTTGAATTTACATATAAAGGGAGAAGTTTAATGGAGTTATTAGCATATCTGTGTGAACTCCTCAGTTTTTATAGTTAATTATGAAACCTGCAGTTTTGCCAATGAACTCTGTATACAATAGAAAAAAAGCAGCAAGGAAAGATATAAGAATCAGCAATTTAAGTTTACACCATTTATCTTAGGAAGTAAAAATTTATTAACGACCAGTCTTATTCTTTGCGTTTATTGTGAGTGATTAAAAAAACTGGCCAACAGAAGAATTGTTCACAAATGTTGAAACAAAAAAAAGTTTTTATGTTTAAAAATATAACTCCATCATTCTCATGCTCTATACAGTAAAATAAAAATTTTAAAAATATGCCCAGAATTACGTTTTCAAAAATTTAGCAAAAAGAAAACAGCAACTGAAAAATAATGTTGGTATTTCACCCTTGCAACAAGAGTCTAATAAAATTATTATTTAATTATAGGCATGTGAGAATTCCCATAACACTATTACTATAAGAAAAGAGAATAGAATATATATGCTTTACGAATTACCTAATTCAGACATAGTACAAATAAGTGATGTTCTATAATAATACTGTCCTACGACATGGATCTAGGGTATGTGGGTTTATAAGTCTGATGTTATTAGTGTTTTATGTAAAAAAAAAAAAAACGAAAACAAAAATTGTGTCATTAGAATCACTGTTTATTCTGGCTATTGGTTTCTGAAATGAAGTCTCTCAAGGCACCGCACAAAACAGAATAACATGAAGAATCAGAATATCCTTTTAATCGATGTTATTACAAAGATGGAACTACTTTATAAGTCTAATATGCAGAATAATACAGAAAACCAGGAGGAACGACGATAGAATTTAAAAAGAAACAAAAATCCAGAACCCCTCACTGTTCTGGGAGTGGCACTACAAGCGTCACTATTTTAGTAGAATTTTATGCCTACGGCATGTTTTTCTACCAAAACTATTACTTTAAGCTATAGTTTCCAGGATGCTGACACAGCTAATTATCTGAGATTTGTACCTCTAAATTTTAATGTGTGCAGAAAAGTTCGCTTCTTAAAAGTCACAAAAAAAACACTAAAACCATAAAGGTTTAAAAGTAAAGATATAATTATAGGCATAACTATCTTACACTACAGGGCTTCCTTGGTGGTTCAGTGGTAAAGAATCTGCCTGCCAAGCAGGAGATGTGGGTTCAGTCCCAGGAAGATCCCTTGGAGAAGGAAATGGCCACCCACTCCAGTATTTTGCCTGGAGAATTCCATGGACAGAGGAGCCTGGTGAGCTATAGGCCATGGGATGGCAAAAGAGTCGAACACAACTTACAGCTAAATGACAACAATAACAACAAAAACATTTTATAGTACTCAACTGAATTTAACACATCTTTTGTATGTATAAAATATTGCATTCAAAAATGTAATTAAAAAGAAAACTCATCTGAATTGAAGGTAAACATACAGGACAAAGACAAAGAGCATAGGATTGCCATCCAGAGAGCTGGATTCAAATGAATTCAGCTTTCTCGTTATGGCCAAGTAAACTCCGGTAAATTGTGTAACATCCTAATAGATCTTAGATGCATCTTTAAGCTACTATTGATAATGCTTACTAATCTTCTTATAAACATTTAACAACACAATATCTTTAACAAGATGCTGCTGCTGCTGCTGGTAAGTCGCTTCAGTCGTGTCCGACTCTGTGTGACCCCATAGACAGCAGCCCACCAGGCTCCCCCGTCCCTGGGATTCTCCAGGCAAGAACACTGGAGTGGGTTGCCATTTCCTTCTCCAATGCATGAAAGTGAAAAGTGAAAGTGAAGTCGTCCAATTGTGTCCGACTCTTAGCGACCCCATGGACTGCAGCCTACCAGGCTCCTCCATCCATGGGATTTTCCAGGCAAGGGTACTGGAGTGGGGTGCCATTGCCTTCTCTGTAACAAGATGCTAGTATGTAATAATTTTCAGATAATATTTGAATATAATTTTAATTATCCATCTCATTTGTGGGTGCAGCTACTACTTCTGATAGCAGTGGCTGAAATTGGTCAGAGGCAGGTAAAACCATGACTAATTGGTAAATTTGAGTTAGCCTATTGTCTCCTAGGCTTCCCAGGTGGCTCAGTGGTAAAGAATCCACCTGCCAATGCAGGAGACCCAGGTTCTATCCCTGGATCGAGAAGATTCCCTGGAGAAGGGAATGGCTACCCACTCCAGTATTCTTGCCTGGACAATCCCGTGGACAGAGGAGCCTGACAGGCTATAGTCCATGGAGATAAAAAGTGGGACGTGACTGAGTGACTGAGAAGGCACGCATGGTCTCCTAATGAAAGCCCCTGTGGACTGTAGCCTACCAGGCTCCTCCCTCCATGGGATTCTCCAGGCAAGAATACTGGAGTGGGTTGCCATTTCCTTCTCCAGGGGATCTTCCTGACCCAGGGATCAAACCCACATAGCTTATGTCTCCTGCGTTGGCAGGCGAGTTCTTTACCACTAGCACTACCTGGCAAGAGAGGAAAAGGTAAGAAACTGAGGGAAGGAAAAAGTTGAGAATGTTTAGAACAGGACCAGGGCATTTCTAGGTGGTCACAGTGTAGCTACAAGCCACATAAAAAGGAGGGTATCCTTGATGTGAAGAGCAATGTCATTAAAAATGGGAAGGCATAAGGAATTAATAAAGAGACAGAAAAATATTTCCATGCATATTTTTTCAAGTGTAACTAGCTTTAAATCTTAATCATGCAATTCATTTTTTACTTTCTCCTTGTAATTTTTCAATACCTTAAAAAAATGTTGAATTTGAACAATGAAATTACACCATTATGACCTGGAGACCACTCTAACTACACATTGAGTTGCTAGTGTGTATAACTCTTCATTTAATGTGATGGAAACTAAGACCTAAAGAATGAAGACAATTGACTCAATAAACACAAATTAAATAACTTTCATTTATACTAACCTGTGAGTATACAAAATTATGCAAGATTAAGACCATACTGTCCTGAGACTTGCATTCTGTTAGGAAGTGGCCACATGAGCCTGACTGAGCCAAACTGAGCATCTTGTGACTACACTGGTTCAAGGATGCACATTCCACAAAAAGGGAGCCTCCAATTACTGGGTTGGGAAGAACCCCTGGAGAAGGGAATGGCTACCCACTCCAGTATTCTGGCCTGGAGAATTCCATGACCTGTATAGTCCGTGGGGTTGCAAAGAGTCGGACATGACTGAGGGACTTCACTTTCATTTTCATTGAGAATGTAGAGCTCTTTCTTTCAGGAGCTTAGAACAGGAATCCTGGAGCTTTTGTGGGGCCACTGTTGCCACCCTATGGAAAAAAAATCTTCATAAAGATGACATGACAGAGATGTTGAGCTGACAGATGGAGAGGGATGGTTTCCCAGCGTTTTCAGTGCCTGACTATGCATTTATGGTTGAAATCATCGTACTTCTAGACTGTTCATTATGTGAACATTCAATTCTGCCTCTTCCTTAAACACTTAAGCCATGCAAGATGGATTTCTGACTCTTACAGGTGAATTAAGACTTCTGACTAATAAAATTGATTTAGAATTTGTAAGGGTGGAAATACACAGACAACTACAAATTAATTTTGTTTAACAAAAGCCTTTTAACAGCTAAATTTATGATCAAGTTAATGCATATGTTTTTACTACACTTTAGGCACTATTAAAGTCTTACGGCTTAATCCTTTCCTGTATTTTCTTGAAATGAAAAATAATCTAACTGCTCCAAAAACAATATTACTTCAATTGATCATGCCAGGCTATTTCTTATCATCTGTAGAACCTGAAAAAATGCTTGCAATTTTGGTGGTTATTTCTATTCCAGAATTCTGCTTAGACACAGTTTGAAACCCACCACTCTGAGCCCCATGCCTGTGTGTTTGTGGTAAAAATAGAATTTTTGTGAGCAAAATGTGATGGCTTGGAAATAACTGCTACCTGCTTGTACCTTCATGTTGCAAAGCTGTCAGGTACTTCAACCTGTTAATTATCAGCCAACAGAGCTTGGGATCACTTCAACAGGCATAGAACATCTTCCCTTTGAAAAAGAGAGCAGAAAGAAGATGTAGTTCCTGCTAAACACTCAATTCTAAAAAGCCTCAGTTTGTAGGCATACATACACATATTGTAAAATTATAAATCAAAGAGAGAGAGTCATGAACAGAAAACAGTTCACGAGTTAAGTCTGAGAAGTAAGGGAATGAGTCAAGAGTAGCTGTACTAGTGGTTCAAAAATGATGCAACGTTCTATCTTTAAACTGAGTGAGGCACAAACAGGTGGTCATTGCGCCAGTAAACTTCATAGCTAACACGTATTTTTAATAAGATTTTTTGGTCCCAGTTTTTCATGGACTTTTGCATTCCTTTTTTAAGTCCTTATTTTCCTAGCATGCTTTAAAAAAGATAAAACTCATTTTCCTTTTGAGTATGTTTATGTTTCTCTGGAAATGAGGCTATGTGGAAAGGGATGGACGGATGAGGAAAGTGAAATATAATGGAAAATGTACATTTGTGTACATGTTAAATTAAATATAATACAACCACCTAAATGATGTTTTATTCTCTCAAAGGAAGATTAATGTTTTGAAGAATAAATACTTAAAAGGGAACAAAGGAATAATATATAATCTGACAAGTTCAGTTCAGTGGCTCAGTCATGTCCGACTCTTTGTGACCCCATGCAGCATGCCAGGCCTCCCTGTCCATTGCCAACTCCAGAATTTACTCAAACTCATGTCCACTGAGTCGGTGACGCCATCCAACCATCTCATCCTCTGTCGTCCCCTTCTCCTCCTGCCTTCAGTCTTTCCCAGCATCAGGGTCTTTTCCAATGAGTCAGCTCTTTGCATCAGGTGGCAAAAGTATTGGAGTTTCAGCTTCAGCATCAGTCCTTCCAATGAATATTCAGGACAGATTTCGTTTAGGATGGACTGTCCTTGCAATCCAAGGGACTGTTGAGAGTCTTTTCCAACACCACAGTTCAAAGGCATCAATTCCTCAGTGCTCAGCTTTCTTTATAGTCCAACTGTCACATCCATACATGACTACTGTGAAAACCATAGCTTTAACTTGATGGACCTTTGTTGGAAAAATAATCTCTCTGTTTTTTAATATGCTGTCAAGGTTGGCCATAGCTTTTCTTCCAAGGAGCAAGCGTCTTTTGATTTCATGGCTGCAATCATCATCTGCAGTGATTTTGGAGCCCCCAAACATAAAGCTTGTCACTTTTTCCACTGTTTCCCCATTTATTTGCCATGAAGTGATGGGACCAGATGCCATGATCTTAGGTTTCTGAATATTGAGTTTAAGCCAACTTCTTCACTCTCCTCTTTCACTTTCATCAGGAAGTTCTTCAGTTCTTCTTCACTTTCTGCCATAAGGGTGGTGTCATCTGCATATCTGAGGTTATTGATATTTCTCCTGGCAATCTTGATTCCAGGTTGTGCTTCATCCAGCCCAGCATTTCTCATGATGTACTCTACATATAAGTTAGATAAGCAGGGTGACAATATACAGCCTTGACGTAATCCTTTCCCAATTTGGAACCAGTCTGCTCTTCCATGTCCAGTACTCACTGTTGTTTCTTGACCTGCATACAGTTTTCTCAGGAGTCAGGTCAGGTGGTCAGGTACTCCCATCTCTTTAACAATTTTCCACAGTTTGTTGTGGTCCACACAGTCAAAGGCTTTGGCATAGTCAATAAAGCAGATGTAGGTGTTTTTTCTGGAACTCTCTTGCTTTTTCAATGATCCAGTGGATGTTGGCAATTTGATCTCTGGTTTCTCTGCCTTTTTAAAATCCAGCTTGAACAGTGGAAGTTCGTGGTTCACATATTGTTGAAGTCTGGCTTGGAGAATTTTGAACATTACTTTGCTAGCATGTGAGATGAGTGCAATTGTGGGGTAGTTTGAACATTCTTTGGCATTGCCTTTCTTTGGGATTGGAATGAAAAGTTACCTTTTCCAGTCCTGTGGCCACTGCTGAGTTTTCCAAATTTGCTGATATATTGAGTGCAGCACTTTCACAGCATCATCTTTCAGGATTTGAAATAGCTCAACTGGAATTCCATCACCTCTACTAGCTTTGTTTGTAGTGATAAGGCCCACTTGACTTCACATTCCAGGATGTCTGGCTCTAGGTGAGTGATCATACCATCGTGATTATCTGGGTCATGAAGATCTTTTTTGTATAGTTCTTCTGTGTATTCTTGCCACCTCTTCTTAATATCTTTTGCTTCTGTTAGGTCCATACCATTTTTGTCCTTTATTGTGCCCATCTTTGCATGAAATATTCCTTTGGTATCTCTGATTTTCTTAAAGAGATCTCTAGTCTTTCCCATTCTATTGTTTTCCTCTATTTCTTTGCATTGATCACTGAGGAAGGCTTTCTTATCTCTCCTTGCTATTCTTTGGAACTGTGTATTCAAATGGGTATATCTTTCCTTTTCTCTTTTGCCTTTTCAGTTCAGTTCAGTTCAGTCACTCAGTTGTGTCCAACTCTTTGCGACCCCATGAATCACAGCATGCCAGGCCTCCCTGTCCATCACCATCTCCCAGAGTTCACTCAAATCATGTCCATTGAGTCAGTGATGCCATCAAGCCATCTCATCCTCTGTCATCCTATTCTCCTCCTGCCCCCAATCCCTCCCAGCATCAGAGTCTTTTCCAATGAGTCAACTCTTCGCATGAGGTGGCCAAAGTATTGGAGTTTCAGCTTTAGCATCAGTCCTTCCAAAGAACACCTTTGCCTTTTGCTTTTCTTCTATTCTCAGCTATTTGTAAGGCCTCTTCAGACAACCATTTTGCCTTTTTGTATTTCTTTTTCTTGGTGATGGTCTTGATCTCTGCCTCCTGTACAATGTCATGAACCTCCGCCCATAGTTCTTCAGGAACTCTGTCTAACAGAGCTAATCCTTTGAATCTATTTGTCACTTCCACTCTATAATCGTAAGGGATTTGATTTAGGTCATACCTGAATGGTCTAATGGTTTTCCCAGTTTCTTCAATTTAAGTCTGAATTTGACAATAAGGAGTTCACAGTCTGTGCCACAATCAGCCCCCAGTCTTGATTGAGGGTTTTCTAATCTGACAAGTAGAAAACTTGCAATCTGTTTTCATTCTTGATATTATTCAAATGGATTTTAAAGAGTTTGTTAATGTGATATTGTATGAGCAATATTTTCTTTATTTTTAATATTATTTTTCCTCTTTCTTTTCCCACTAAAAAGTGAGACTCCTGACTCTGAGATCTACACACTATCAAGAGATTATTTTCATATAAATATTTCAAAAATAATTTTCAAATGATGGTCACTGATTTAACATTACACAATATAATAGTACTTCTCAAGTAACTTATATATCAAACATATCTTTATATAAATATTTCAACAATTAGTGAAATATTCGACAAAATTGTCACTCCTTTCACAACTAAATTATTTTTGTTATTTTTTGCATGAAGAATACATTTTAACTTTCTAACTGTGATTGGTAGGAATTTATACCACACTTGCCATTATTATTATTATTTTAGAAAAGATTGAATAAACTTAAGTTAAATTATAAATCAGATAATTGTTTCAGCAGTGCAAAATATTGCACTTAGAGTCTTCTAACAGGATCATCACCTTCTTTTGTGTTTATGTTTAGAGCGGCATTTTCCCATATAATTGTCTAGATGATAGAAAAAATCAGTTTTATTCTTAAACCACTGGAGTAGAGATCTGTGAAGTATGAAAGCATAGGACAAAATGGCAGTCTAGTGGCCAACGATGATGTAGTTTCTCAGTATGACCAGTTTACAGTAGAATAATTGAAAAATTAGAAAAATTGTTTAAATTGCCCCAAAACCAATCAACAAAATAAATAAGCTCCCTAAAATATGTTTTCTCAATTTATCCACATTGCTCTGCTTCCAGAATTACTTCTTGGTTAAAAACATGAGAATACTAGACATTTGCATCACCTACCTACTGCTGCTGCTGCTAAGTCACTTCAGTTGTGTCCGACTCTGTGGGACCCCATAGATGGCAGCCCACCAGGCTCCCCCATCCCCAGGATTCTCCAGGCAAGAACACTGTAGTGGGTTGCCATTTCCTTCTCCAATGCATGAAAGTGAAAAGTGAAGTCGCTCAGTCGTTTCCGACTCCCAGCGACCCCATGGACTGTAGCCTACCAGGCTCCTCCATCCATGGGATTCTCCAGGCAAGAGTACTGGAGTGGGGTGCCATTGCCTTCTCCTCACCTACCTACTAGGTTGGATTTAAAATCAAGTCATGATTTGGAAGAGATCTGATTTCCTGATGTATTATGTTGTAAGTTAACAGAAGATGTCAAAATATCGGTTAGAATCAGCATAAAAGATTTTGTATACCAACATCTTTATTTTACAACTAAGGCTCCTCTGTCCATGGAATTCTCCAGGCAAGAATACTGGAGTGGGTTGCCATTCCCTGCTTCAGAGGATATTTAGGACCCAGGGATGGAAGCTGGGTCTCTTGCATTACAGGTGAATTCTTTATCATCTACTCTTTAAGTATAGTTTTTATTTCATTTATTCCTTAACTTTTTATTTGGAAAAATTTCAGACCCACAGGAAAGTTGCAATGAATACACAAATACAATGAATATCCATAAGCATTTCACCAATTTGTTTACATTTGTTATTCATCTATTAAGATTTGTTCTTTGTTACCCTAAACATGGCTGCCTTTTCCTATATACTGTAATGTAATTATCACATTCAGAATATTTAATATTGGTATTACAGTATTATTTAATATATAACTGATATTCAGGGTTTGCTAAATATCCTTATAATGTTTAGTCTTCTTTGTCTGATTCAATATTGAATCAGGAATCATGTATTCTATTTAGTTATTTATCTCAAAATCTCCAAAAATTTAATATAATTTTCTATATTTCCTTCTATTTTAAGTATTCAAAATAGTTACACCTTAATATTTGATTTTGACTTTTTAAATTTTATTTGATTATTGACTCAAAAGAGGCTTCTAAAACTTTGTTTTCAGTGTTTAACATGGTTCAAAATTTTCATCTAATTTGAATTGCATAAGTTTATTTTGGTTTTCACTTTTTAAGTAAAAATGGCAATTTAAGATATAACAGTTCATAGATATAAGCAACAAATTACACCAGTATCACCAATACCCCCAAATCACGCTAACATAATAAAATTTTGAAAATCCATTAATCTCATTAACCTTATATTTTTAACATAAATGTATTTAATTCTAACATAACTTTACCTTTTCTGGCTGCTTTTGCTAGAACCTGGGGACCTCCTTGATGCTAAGTAAGTACATAAATAAATACATATTCAGAAAGGTAATTCTGAAAATCTTTCTGAACATTTTTATTTTTACTCCACACTTACTTCATACTTTATCCGAACTTTCTTTACCTCAGTTTTCACCCTATAACAATTGCCATACCTCTCCCAATATTACCTGCCTCATCCCCTCCCCTACCTCCTCTCTTCCAACACAGGATTCCCCAAATTCCCCAATTCCTCAAATCACTTGCCTATCTCACTCATCAAACAAAAGTACAGTAAAGTCCACCATCATGTTTAACTCCACAATCATAGCCTTAAGCATATTAAAATTCATTCCAAATCTTGTACTTAGTTGCAAAGGTGATTTTGGTACATTTGTAAATGTTATCCATTTCCAAAAATATTTTATTCCTCTGTGTAAGCTATTGCCCCTCAACTCTTTTTGTACTCTGCTGTGAGATGTTGGAATTACAACTCTGTTAGCTTCATTTCTGTTTTGCCCACAGCTCTCTGTTAAGTTCTGCCAATAAGTGGCACTAGTGGGAGACTAGAAAGCTTAAGGAATGAGGACTTTGTTACTTACAGTTCTTGGGAACTTAACCTGAGCAGTGGCAATTCCTGCCATTGCAGCAGCTGAGTCCAGTTTGCGTTTTTCTGCTTCTCTTGCAGAGCTAACTACATTATGGTCCCCCCTCAGAAACACTGTCACCAGCTTTTTTGGGTTACTGGGCTACAAGGGGTCTGGGTCCCAGTCCCATAAGACTGTCCAGAGACTCGAGAAAAAGGCAAGCAGCACACCATCTCCAAATTGTCCAGTCTTCTAAGTATTAATAAACTTTGGCCTCTTCTCTTTCTTCCCCCAGCCATAGGGGTGGTAACGACTTGCTGAATTGCTAATTCCATAGTAACAGAATTCTTCCCTATCTTTTAAGTACCAGGTCTACAACTTTATATCTAGTAAACAGCTATTTATATCAAAGTCCCTCTGTTCAAATAATTGCTGAGATTATTGTATCCTAATTGGACCCTGACTTGTTCAACCATCTCTGCAGTCAATGCATAACTTTTAGAATGGCCGCTTGGCAGTATTGAAGAAGTCAACAAAACTACTGAGTTCATATGGTATGTCTGCATGTATATCATGGAACGTGTGTCCCTGCTAAGTTTCTTCAATCATGTCTGACTCTTTCTGACCCTATGGACTGTAGCCCACCAGGCTCCTCTGTCCATGGGATTCTCTAGGCAAGAATACAGGAATGAGTTGCCATGCGCTCTTCCAGGGAATCTTCCTGACCCAGAGATCAAACCTGAGTCTTTGTCTTCTGCACTGGCAGTAGGTTCTTTACTAATAGGACCACCTGGGAAGCATATTATGAAACACTTGACTATTTGTTCTATGAGCATTTACTTTATGGCAGGAATTGTGATAAATTCTTTACTTGCATAATCATGTTTAATCTTTGAACTATTTCCAAGAGATAGATGGTATTGGCTATGTACATTTTATAAGTGAGAGAACTGAGGCTTACAAAAATTAAGTAATTCATTAATCTACGGTCCTTAAGCTAGTAAATAGAGGTGATAAGACTCTTAACCTGATTGTTTGACTCATAGCCTGTGGTTTAATCATAAGCTAAACCAACCAGTGGACTACGTATACTATTACCTCAGAAAATCTGAAATTTCTACAAACAAACCTTCAGTTCAATCAGTCAGTTCAGTAGCTTAGTCGTGTCAGACTCTTTGTGACCCTATGGACTGCAGTATGACAGATCTCCCTGTCCATCACCAACTCCTGGAGTTTACTCTAACTCATGTCCATTGAGTCCGTGATGCCATCCAACCATCTCATCCTCTGTCATCTGCTTCTCTTCTCGCCTTCAATCTTTCCCAGCATCAGGATCTTTTCAAATGAGTCAGCTCTTCACATCAGGTGGCCAAAGTATTAGAGTTTCAGCCTCAGCATCAGTCCTTCCAATGAATATTCAGGACTGATTTCCTTTAGGATGGACTGGTTGGATCTCCTTGCAGTCCAAAGTACTCTCAAGAGTCTTCTCCAACACACCCTCAGTAACCTTTATTTTAGCATCTTCTTTCCTCATTAATATTGGCCTCCTTTCTATTTGCTATTCCAGAGATAAGAAATGCAATCCACTTAGACTTTTCATTTCTGGCTCAGCAGTGCAGGTTTCCCAGGACTGTAAGGGCAACTCTCTATCCTTGAAAACTTCCTGTTTTATAGCTCCTCCTTAATCTCATATACAAATCTAGGCAAACTGACTTTAACTGGGTCATACAACTCTTCTTAAAGTATTCAAAGGATCCCGGTTACTATTAAGTTCAAAGCCCTTAGCCCAACATTCTAGATCCTCTGTGACTCAGACTGAACTTACCTTGTCCACTCCTGTCCATTGAATCCCATTCACATCAAACTACTGTAAATGCAGTCAGTACACAGTGTTTTTTCTTGTTCTTTTTCTCCCTATACCATTTACAGTTCTGGGTACGAAATACATGATCTGTGACTAAATGCATGGTGTTGTTTTTTTCAGTTCATTTTTCCCATACCATGTAGTTCTGAGTATAAAACCCATGATTTGTGACTAAATGCAGGAATGAATAAAAATCAATACTGTTGTCATTACTGAATGAAATTCTAAATCTTTCTCTGTTTCTGTGAACTTCTTTAAGTTCTTCTCCATCCCGAATTCCTCTCTCTTTACCTCCTCTAGTTAAATTTCTTCATTTGTTTGCTCATTTGTTTAATCTGCAAATGTATTGAATACCTTTAACAGTCCCTATTCTTCAGCATCTGACTGAAATTCTCTAGTGCTGCTTCTTCTATGAAGCCTCTCCTGAAATCCCCAGATGATAGGTATTTTCCCCCTACTCTTCCCTGCTCCTCACCCACCACCATGCTTATTAGACTGGGAGTTATTATATTACCTTACTTAAAACACTTATATCCATTTTCATGTTGAGTGAAAAAATTCATAAAGGTAAGGACTGTCTCATTTGTGCTTAAGTCCTAAAAGCGCTTTTTTTTTTTTTTAATTGTTAGCATCTTTTGAAACTTTTGAGTTATCTGAAGAAAAGGCTCTTAGGAGAGGGCTGCAATTTCAACTGGGCCTAAGACACTGAAGTTTCTGCATTCTATGTCCTTTGAAAGATAATGTTTTTACCTCCGTCTCCAACTCACCTATGATAAAAAAGGTTAGGATTCTGAGGGGAAGTATGAGAAATATGAAGGTTTTGAAATCCCTCACATTCTTTAATAAAAGGGGCAGATTTTACATTTTAAAATAGTAGCAGACATCATTCATGATCATACAACTATTGGATTTTTAAAATAAATTACCAACTCATTACAGAAATTTCAGAATAAGAATTGCCTGTGGTCTTTGATTTTTATTTTCACTTCTTCAGTGAGAAGCAATCATGCAGAGAGACTGGAACATAGATTTTGAAGTCAGACATATTTGATTATTGAATTGCTGCTGCTATTTTCTGGGACTGCGACCTTGGGATATTATTAAATCTCTTTAATCTGCAGTTTCCTCATAAATAAAATAAGAAAATACTGAGTGCCCATTTCATAGGGTTGTCATAATAATTAACTAAAATCCTTTATGTAAAATGTTTAGCATAATGACTGACATATAGTAAGCACACAATTAAAGGAAGCTACTCCAGCATCTCCCAGTCCATGTAAAACTCAGTAAAGCTATGGATGTGGTTAATGGGATATAGGATATAAGAATTCAGTTTCAAAATAATGTCAGCTCTTGAATGGAAAGTGTAGAGAAACAAGAATCCATTGTATTTGTAGGGTGGGAGAGGGTGAAGATGGATTATGTGGCTACCAAAAGTATTAATTATGTTGAAGGCTTCAAGGCAGTCCTAGGGGAAAGTCAGTTCATGTGGGAATACAGGTTGGTAATCAGGGGGATGCAGAAATGCATTTCTGCAGCTGGTGAAACTTTGTGGGTGGCTATAGATGATATAACAGGAGGGCCAGGCAAACTTAGAAAAACCCAAAGGGCTCAGGGCAACAGAAGCTGCAGCAGAGATTTCAGGGAAAAATAAAAAATGATCAAGATGAGTGGAGCTGGTAAAATGCAAGTCTAATTTTAGTATGTCCACCATATTTTGTGTACAGGTAATTTCCCCTCTTATCCTCACTTGTCAAGTTGTCTTGAATGGTTCTTGGGCTATGTGCGCTTGGTATGTGGATAACTTTGGTCATGCTGAGCTAAAGGAATGTGCTCATGGCCTCTGTAGCCTTGATCAGCATGGACTACAAGCTTTGGTAGTAGTATCATGGCTGCCATTATTGACCTTAATGGGAAAGAACAGAGGAAATGTGTTGTTAGCCAAAGATAAGGTGAGTAGTGTCACATGTAGTTTTTAATATTTAATGAATCTATATGAGCACAATCCATTATGTGACAATTTAATTATGTGACAAAAAAGTTTGATAAATAATATTGTGGTAGGACATCTAATTCATTATTTAACAAAGAAATCAATACTTTCATAAATCATAGTTCTCCACAGACGTACTTTTTTTTTCTCCAAGTGTGTAAAAACCCTTATTCAGAATCCATAGGTAATTTATTTTCTGATCAGGACAAGTTTGAATGGAAGTTTAATTGG
This sequence comes from Bos indicus x Bos taurus, assembly GCF_003369695.1. Lineage (NCBI taxonomy): Eukaryota > Metazoa > Chordata > Mammalia > Artiodactyla > Bovidae > Bos > Bos indicus x Bos taurus. The sequence goes on along the minus strand of NC_040076.1, from coordinate 23,733,008 downwards.
GCCCAGGACAGACATAAATTCTATTTACTTTTTTTTAACCATTAAATGGAAAGGCTTTCGATACAAGTATTTTTCAGAAAGCCTTAACTGTATCCAGACAGTATTTTCCTACAGTGTGTTCAAGAAAAGAAAGTAGTAGTAGCCATAAATTATGTATCATGCTATAACAAAACAAAATAATAATACAAAAATATTTTTATATATCCATTTTCTTCCTGGTTTGACTTCAATATGTATTAGGGACACTTTTTTTACTTCAATGTTTTTTGACAGTCAAATTTATAAATATCACAGAAAATTAAATATTAAATATAAGCTTCCAGAATAAGACTACTTTTAATTTTTTGAAATTATATAACATTATATATATATATATATATATATATATATTATATAACATTTTTCACTATATAAAAATATTTATTTCATTCCAGTTTAAATATTTGTTACATGGGAGGTATTCCTGCCGCATTTAACATAAATCCCATTTTATTTTGTAACTATCATAGAGTCCTTGCACATAATGCACATTTATAAAGTTTGTAATTTAATAAAGAGTTATGCTTCTTTTGGTTGAATTTTTATACACTATCAACTTTGAATTCTAATTACAAACAATACTGAACAGAAGCAAAATCACATAATACTTTTCTCCCACTTAGGCTGTTTCTGATTGTTGATCATATGTGACTGAAGTATTTCAGTTTCTTGCATTCCTCAAAAGAATTAGCAGCTTAAAAAACTATTTTCCAATAATAAAAATGACCTCTTTCATACAGAGTCCCAAACTCCTAATTCTCTATAACATATTCAGAACCAGAGTACAGCCACCTAAAGCCTTCTTTGACTGTAATAAAATACATTATTTGCAATTTTTCATCTCACTTTAGCAACTTTATTGCATTAGTAACTGTCTGTCATTATATATTTTACTGTTAATGATTATTTAAAGTAATGAAGCATAAAAGCCTTATGGATGCATTTTCATCTTTGAATGCCAATATTCCCATTTAGTTATTCTGTAAGATTCCACCTAATAGTTCACTGTTTGACATTTGGTTGAAAATGAGAATCACTGCAAGAGAATAAAGTTTTCCTACATCACTTATCACTCAGCATTGTAAAATAGGATTTCTTTTTCCAGGGTTATGTTTTATATAATATTGTAGCACCCTAGGGGTTCCAGGTGGTGCTAGTGGTAAAGAACCTGCTTGCCAATGCAGGAGATGCAAGATAAGTGGGTTCAATCCCTGGGTCAGAAAGACCCCCTGGAGGAGGTCATGGTGACCCACTCCAGTATTCTTGCCTGGAGAATCCCATTGACAGAGGAGCTTGGTGGGCTACAGTCCATAGGGTCACAAAGAATCAGACAGAGCTGAAGCATCTTAGCACATAGCACCTTGAAAGTGAAAAGTGAAAGTGAAGTCGCTCAGTGCTGTCCAACTCTTTGCGACCCCATGGACTGTAGCCCACCAGGCTACAAATATCAGTGCAAAATTAAGAGCAAGAATAAATATTTCTGAATTGGCTGAGCCTCAGACAACATAAAATCATAGTGGTTAAGATCTCCAACTTATTTGGCTATGTAGTTTTCTAACTTGGGGATTTGGGGGCAAGTTTATTAATCTCTCTGCTATTCAGTTCCCTCCTTTGTAAAATGAGGATAGTAATAATATGTTTTTCATAGTGTGGTTGAGGAATAAAACAATTTTTAAAACATTTTATTGGAAATAAGTTTAGACTTAAGAGAAAATTACAAAAATGTTCAGAGAGTTCATGTAACCTTACATCAGCTTTCTATAAAGTTAAAAACTTACATAACCATAGCATAATTTTCAAAGTCAGAAAGTTAAAGTTACTATAATACTATTAACTAGAGATCTTATTAGATGATCACTTATTTTCCCCCAGTTTTTTGTTCTACTCTAGGCTCAAACTCAGGATCCTACATTGTATATTATTCTTATATCTCTTAAGTCTTCCCCCGAACTGAGATAGTTTCTCAGTCTTGTCTTTCATTACCTTGGCCCTTCTGATGAGAGCTGAGAAAGTAGTCCAAGGTTTATGTTTAAATGTGACTTCACCTGATATTCTCTAGTGATTGTATTGAGTTTATGCAATTTAATAAGAACACTACAAAAGCAATATTGTGTCCTTCACCATGCACCGTGCATATGTCACTGTGTCTCAGTAGTACTCATGTTAACTTTGCGGTTGTTCAGTCGTTCGGTCATGTCTGACCCCAAGGACTGCAGCACACCAGGCTTTCCTGTCCTTCACCATCTCCCGGAGCCTGCTCAAACTCATGTCCATTGAGTCAGGGATGCCACCCAACCATCTCATCCTCTGTCGTCCCCTTCTCCTCCTGCCTTCAGTCTTTCCCAGCATCGGGGTCTTTTCTAAAGAGACCACTTGGTTATGGTGGTATCTAATGGTTTTCCTTACTGTAAAACTACTATTATTCACTTTGTAATAGATAAATATCTTGGGGGATATTTTGAAACTATGCAACTGTTTCTCTTCAACATTTCACCTTACTGATTTTATCGTTTATCAGTGAATTTTGCCTGCAACGATAATTACTGTGATTTTTATCTAAGGGTGATTTTGAATCTTTGTCTTCTGTTGTGTCTGTGCTTAGCTGCTCAGTTGTGTCTGACTCTTTGGGTTGCCTTGCCGTCCTCCAGGGGACCTTCCCAACCCAGGGATGAAACCCAGGTCTCCCGCATTGCAGGTGGATTCTTTACCATCTGAGTCCCCAGGAAGCCCCAAAATACTGGATATCTCATCCCTTCTCCAGGGGAACTTCCCAACCAGGAACTGAACTGGGGTCTCCTGCATTGCAGGTGGATTCCTTACCAGCTAAGCTACCCTGAAGCCCTGTCTTTTATATTTATTAATTGGAATATTTTATAGGGGAGAGTTCCCTATTGTATGTTTGCATATTTTTAAATTATTAATTTATATTAGACTTGTGGATATTTATAATATTATTATTTATTTTGCTGCTCAAATTCCCTTGGCTTTGGCCACTGGGGTTCATTCGTCTTTGTTCTTCTGTCTTTTGACATGATGATTTTTTATTTTTGAAAATTTTTAAATTTTCTGGTACTACTCACATGTTCCAAGCTTATTTTGCATTTTTCTGCCCCAGTCCTGGACTCAGTCACTAATCTAAGGAACCCTGGTTCCTTTTACTAAGGAATAATATTTAGAAACCAAGATCTGGGTGTTAGGTATGTTCACTGCTGTGTGCTAAGTTGCTTCATCCATGTCCAGCTCTTTGCAACCCTATGCAATGCAGCCCTCCCAGGGTCCTCTGCCCATGGAATTCTTCAGGCAAGAATACTGGAGGGGGTAGCTATTCCCTTCTCCAGGGGATCTTCCCAACCCAGGGATCGAACCTGGGTCTCTCACATTGCATGCCGATTCTTTACCTTCTGAGTCAACAGAAAATCCCAATTAAAAACTTATTTCATATTAATAATTTGCTTTCTAAATTTACATGTAGGTATATTAGTTTTGCTTAAAGTGGAATACTTTGGCAAATCCAATGTGGAATAAATGAACAACACTTTCTTCAGCCTCCATGTGAATCCATGGGAATACACAGATAGTTGGAATCTTTTAAATAGTAGAAGTGTTGATGTATTCACTTTGAGGACAAGAAGAAAATTTAGGGACCCTATGTACTATATTATTGGAACCATTCTGGGGTGCTTAATAATTTGGAGAAACAATGTGAGAAACAAATACTGCTGCTTAGTATCTATTTTCAAGTCTAAAGAAAAGAAATCAAAGCATTAGCCAAATCTTGAAGCTGAAATACAAAAATGAACAAAATTGATCATAATATTTTTGTTTACATAGTAAGAATAAAAACCAAACGTACCCAACTTAAAGGTGATAATAGAAAAGTTCTTTTGGGTGATAATAAACTAAAGAAGGAAGAGCTTGTATTTGTCTTTTTGGATTTTCTTAAAGATGGCAACATTGTAACTGTTCTGAATGATTTTAGATTCTATGTTATTTTCTACAAAATGTGGACAAACACTTTTTAACCAATGATTTAAAATTTTCTAAGAAATAATAATCTTATCTCATAATTAGAAATAAAATTGAGGCAAATCTGATCTAAATATTTTCATTCAATGGCAAATATTTTCCATTGCTTTCCTTACTATGCTACAAAGAGAAAAAAGCATAATTGGTATTTCAGAGCTAGAGTTAACAGGATGTGAAATAACATATTCTTTTGAAATACTGACCAATTCTTTCTTTGGAATTATTTTGCCCTTCTAATATTTTAAATATTAATATCAAAAAATGGAATGAGCAACAGCACCAGCATGTAATCGAATTACCATCTTATCAAGGCTAATGATAGGACTGTCTCATGAATCATTAGCAATTCATTTCACACAGTCACAAAAGCATTCAAATACATTTATGTGGGGCCTCCTATGACTGGGTAAAAATATCAGAAGATTACTTAGGCAAGATTCACTGAACAAAGTTGAAAACTTAAGACTCAATCATTTACATGACAATGTCATCCAACTTCCAAATACTCCTGAAAATAAATGGCAAGTTTTTACTTTGGTTATGACACTTCATATTATAAGAAGATGTAAACTGTCAGCACTCTCCAGTTAAACTATATCTTTTCCAGTTACTCACCATATCTCCATAACATTATACAAATAATAGCGCATCCAGCAACCCTATTATAAATTCTATGTAAAGCTGCTTGATTACAAATCATGTTTTTTGTTTTTTTTTTTTAGCGGCTTTCACTTTTAGGTTAAACAGGCTTTTCTAGGTTAGTCTTAAGCTGAAACAAAATATAGAAGTTTTCTGAAATCATATTAATACATAGTATGTGTACATGTTAGTTGTTCAGTCATGTCCAACTCTTTGTGACCCCATGGCTTGTAGCCTGGCAAGCTCCTTCATCCATGGAATTTTCTAGGCAAGAATACTGGAATGGGTTGCCATTCCCTTCTCCAGGGGATCTTCTAGTTTGTATGATAAACAAATGTTTTCTTCCTATGACTCAATGACTCTCTTCTAGCATTGAAAAGCTCATGTTTCATTGCATTATATAAGATAGTGCGCAGAAAAGTAGACTGTTATTTTTTAAACTTTCAAAAATAAATACATATATGTGGGGAAAATTATACCGAATTATAAAATTTAAAGTATATCTCTCCACTTTTCTTCCTTCCCCCACCCCCATTCCATAGGCTACCTCATCTGTTCCAGTCCCTTGGTGACAATGTAAGCAGGTGTTTCCCCAAGCATGTTGTTTTGTGGTTTTATTTCTAGGACTCTATTAAAAAGAAAAAAAAGAAACACAAGTTTACAAAGCCTTTGAAAGGTTTTGATTTTCATAGAGTATAAGCATCCAAGTTCCTTTGTCTTCCTCTAAATCCAGGTCAGGTTAGTTTAGACTTGAAACTTCTAGGGAGAAGGCAATGGCACCCTACTCTAGTACTCTTGCCTGGGAAATCCCATGGATGGAGGAGCCTGGTAGGCTACAGTCCATGGGGTCGCAAAGAGTCAGACACAACTGAGCAACTTCACTTTCACTTTTCACTTTCATGCATTGGAGAAGGAAATGGCAACCCACTCCAGTGTTCTTGCCTGGAGAATCCCAGGGACAGAGGAGTCTGGTGGGCTCCTCTGCCCTCTGTGGGGTCGCACAGAGTCTGACACGACTGACCGAACTTAGCAGCAGCAGCAGCCACAGCAGGGCTCCTCAGAGCTCCAGGGTTTATCTTTTGCTAGAGGCTGCCTCCTGCTGCTCACCTTTGGGCTTGCAGTCACTTGGGTCTCCTCCCTGTACCAGCCTTGCTGCTGTGGTGAACACAGCATATAGAACCTCTGCTTGGTTCCAAAAATTTTTTTGCAGGCTGAAATAGCCATGTACAGAGAGTGGGTTGCCATCCCTTCCTCCTGGGGATCTTCCCGATCCAGGGATCGAACCCTCATCTCTTATGACTCTGCACTGGTAGGCAGGTTTAACAACAAAACATTTTAGCAGGAAAAAATGAGGATAAATGATACAAATAAATACAGGAAACTATATATAGTCATTTTATCCTAAAGTACCATATGACTATTAATTTTATAAAATATGTTCAAATAATTGAGTGGATAATTGTTTAAAGTACATAATCGTCTAAATTATCAACATAAAACCATAATTGTGTGCAATAGCTAGTGAGAAGTTGCTGTATTGCACAAAAAGCTCAACCTGCTGCTCTGTGATGATCTAGAGGAGTGGGATGGGGGGTGAAAGGGAGGCTCAAGAGGGAGGGGATAAACGTGCACATACGGTTGGTTCATGTTGTTGTGTAGCAGAAACTAACACAATATTATAAAGCAATCATATTCAATAAAAAATAAATTACCCCCCCAAAACCAAACCAAACAAAAATCATTATGTTCATTCATTGTTAGCAGAATCAGACTAGCAGTAGACAGATATTTTGCTCACTGTATACCTTTGTGTGATCCAGGAAGGCCCTGAGCTTTGCTTCTACAGCTCTCTGTTAGAGAATTTTTCCAACCCAGAGTCAGTGGCCTTTGCAAGCTTCGGGGTCTAATACAACAGACAATTCTGTTAAATCTTGAAATTTTAGTAGGTCGAAAGTCAAGGTGAATCACGTATCCTTTTGCTTATGAACTTGTGAGGAAATATCTCCATGCACTTAGATCCAAATTTTTAAAAACTCCAATCCCACCACAGACAGATGTCAATCTATGTGACTTTTACGATGATTGATCAAGAATGCGTGAGACACATAGTGGAGGTAGAGTTGGGAAGGTCAAAGGCAGGGGAAAAGTAAGCATGAAAACTGACTGGGCTGAAGGGTAAGAAAAAGATGAACATTTCTTAAATAACTGCTACTTCATAGACACTATGCTCTTTATATTCTCAAGGGAGCCCTATTAAATACTCATTCAGTTCAGTCCAGTTCAGTCGCTCAGTTGTGTCCAACTCCCTGCGACCCCATGAACTGCAGCACGCCAGGCCTCCCTGTCCATCACCAACTCCTGGAGTTCACCCATCTCATCCTCTGTCATCCCCTTCTCCTTCTGCGCTCAATCTTTCCCAGTAACAGGGTCTTTTCCAATGAGTCAGCTCTTCACATCAGGTGGCCAGAGTATTGGAGTTTCAGCTTCAATATCAGACCTTTCAATGAACACCCAGGACTGATTTCCTTTAGGATGGACTGGTTGGATTTCCTTGCAGTCCAAGGGACTCTCAAGGGTCTTCTCCAACACCACAGTTCAAAAGCATCAACTCTTCGGCATTCAGCTTTCTTTATAATCCAACTCTCACACTCATACATGACCACTGGAAAAACCATAGCCTTGACTAGAGGAACCTTTGTTGGTACTCATTATTAGCTGCATTTTAAGACTAGACAGACCAGAGTATGTCAAAGGCCTAGCAAAGCCACGAGCGAAAGGAAACATCCTATTTAGAAGTCTTGAGTTGTACTCAACAAATTGCTAGCTAATTTAGATCAAAAAACAATAACAACAACCACCAACTCACCCAACTTATATGATGTGTAAAGATGATAAGGTGGTTTACAGATGTAGAGAAGCTGAAGACACACTCAGAAAATCAAGAATCAGGCAGCTAGAGCATTGAGTAGACAGGAAGTGACCTTCCTACCATCACACAGTGGCAAAACTAGAATGAAAACTCCAATCACAACCCTAAGTTTGGGGTTTTGTTACAGACTGAAGTGTGTTCCCCCAAAATTCGTGTGTTGAAGCCCTAATACCTAGTATGTCCAAAGATGACTGTACATGGAGGCAAGGCCTTCAAAGAAGTGATTAAGTTCAAAGGAGGCCATTAGGGTGGGCTCTCACTGATTTAGCTGGTGTGCCTACAAGAAGAGGAGACTTGGACCCAGAGAGACACCAGGGATGAACGCAGACAGAGGAAAGACCACGTGAGGACACAGCAAGGACACACAGTGCAAGCTAAGGAGAGAGGCCTCGGGAGAACTCCAACCTGCCAAACATATAGATCTTGGGCTTTTAGCCTCCAAAAAAGTGAGAAAAAAATTCTGTTGATTAAGTCACCCAGTCTGTCATATTTTGTTATGGCAGCCCTAGCAAGCAACTGAGCTCTTTTTACATTATCACTTTAATGAATGAACCTTACGTGAAAATGATTTTGTAAGGCCAATATTCTGCACAAATATATGTATTTTCTGGCATTGTGCAAACCTGCATGCCAATGCAAAAGACGGAAGAGATGAGGGTTTGAACCCTAAGTTGGGAAGATCCCCCCGGAGGAGGGTATGGCAACCCACTCCAATATTCTTGTCCAGAGAATCCCATGGGGAACTAGGAGGGCTACAGTCCATTGGGTCAAAAAGAGTTAGACCCAACTGAAGCAACGTAGCATGCATGCATGCCATCTGTGTTGATTCTTACTCACTGATGCTTGTTAGGGGTCAGTGTAGCATCGTGGATAAAAGCAACCCCTGTGGACATAAATTTCAGCTCTGCTATTGACCAGTTGGTTGTCTTTGATGCAATTTCTTAACCATTCCCTGCCTCCTTCCTCAACTATAAAGTATGGATAATAATTGTATCTAGTTCATGAAGTTGTTGTGAATGTTAAAGAAATGAATCCCTGTAAAGCACTGAGGGAGTGATGTGGTCTAGACAATTTCTCCAGTTACATCTCAAGCTTGGTGAATCATCTCCAGACATGCAGTCAGGCCATCTTCCTTCATCACATTTAGCTTGCTTGGTTAGTGGTCTCAAAAGGGATCCTTCAAAACTCTAAGATCCATCATGTTCCTCATCTGCTTTTCCCCTTCTGTTTATCCCTGCAGTCACTTTGTCTTTTTGTGAATGTCAGACATTCCTAATGGCCATTTCATTTCTGCTCCACTTTTTGCCTCACACAAAAACTGATTCTTTTGGCCCTAACTCACAACTCATAAAAATATCACTATCTGAGGGTCTTCAGAACCTACCAGATGTGGCTTTTAAAGCACCTGTAGGTCTGGTTTCACACATAGAGGCAGGGTGATAAATAAACAAGAATATATTTGTTTTTATTACCATGTATTTTATAGCCTGTTCTAAAAATCATCTTTCTTTTGCTATGATAAATATTTTTAAAACTGGTAACTGGAATTGACACATTTAAAACACTTTGTTCTGACTAGTTTTAAGAAATATTCCCATTGCAATTCCCATCTTGAGAAGTACTGTTGTTGTTCAGTCGCTAGTTGTGTCTGATACTTTGCCACCCAATGGACTGCAGCACACGAGGCTTCCTTGTCCATCACCACATCCCGGAGTTTTCTCAAATTCATGTCAATTGAGTCAGTGATGCCATCCAACTATCTCATCCTGTCATCCCCATGTCCTCCTTCCTGTCCTCAATCTTTCCCAGCATCAGACTCTTTTCCAATGAGTTGGTTCTTCACATCAGGTGGCCAAAGCTTTGGAGTTTCAGCTTCAGCATCAGTCCTTCCAATGAATATTCAGGACTCATTTCCTTTAGGATGGTCTGGTTTGATTTCCTTGCAGTCCAAGGGAGTCTCAAGAGTCTTCCCCAACACCACAGTTCAAAAGTATGAATTTTTCAGCACTCAGCCTTCTTTATGGCCCAACTCTCACAGCCATACATGACTACTGGAAAAACCATAGCTTTGACTAGATGGACCTATGTTGCCAAAGTAATGTCTCTGCTTTAAAATATGCTGTCTAGGTTTGTCATACGTTTTCTTCAAAGGAGAATCTTTTCATTTCATGGCTGCAGTCACCGTCTGCAGTGATTCTGCAGCCCAAGAAAATAAAATCGGTCAATCTTTCCATTGTTTCCACATCTATTTGCCATGAAGTGATGGGACTGGATGCCTGATCTTTTTTTTTTTTGAATGTTGAGTTTTAAGCCAGCCTTTTCACTCTTCTTGCTCATCTTCATCAAGAGCCTCTTTAGTTCCTCTTTGCTTTCTGCCATAAGGGTGGTATCATCTGCATATCTGAGGTTATTGATATTTCTCCTGGCAATCTTGATTCCAGTTTGTGCTTCATCCAGCCTGGCATTTTGCATGATGTACTCTGCATATAAATTAAATTAGCAGGGTGACAACATACAGCCTTGAACATACATATAGTTCCTTTTTCAATTTGGAACCAGTCTGTTGTTTCATGTTTGGATCTAACCGTTGCTTCTTGACCTGCATACAGATTTCTCAGGAAGCAAGAAATGTGGTCTGGTATATCCCTCTCTTTAAGAATTTCCCACAGTTTGTTGTGATCTAAACAGTTAAAGGCTTTAAGGTAATCAATGAAGCAGAAGCAGATGTTTTTCTGGAACTCTCTTGCTTTTTCTATGATCCAACGGATGGGGCAATTTCATCTCTGGTTCCTCTGCCTTTTCTAAATCCAGCTTGAACATCTGGAAGTTCTCCTGGGCTTAATTACAATTATGACAATCTTATAAACATCTTGCAGCATTATACCCCATGGCCTAAACAAGTAATATTTGTCTGAAAGGTGCAGTGCCATAATGCATATTTCTTTGTTCTTTCAGCAAGCTGAATAAAAATGCCTTTCCAGTCTATTCAACTAGAGATTTGATTAACACATTTTTCATTGCATTGTTATGAGGACAGCAATGACTTTTCCTGCAGTTTAGCATAACAGATTAAGAGATGGGTCATCCAAATATGTTGGTTAATTTTTACCTCCAAAAATTAGATATCCATGTGTTATGACTTTATTGGACACATTTTTAGTACATATTGCAGGTATGTTGATGAAATGTATTCCTGAAAAATCTACCCTCATGATTTCATTTCTGGTTAAGCACTGCTACTGTTGCTGCTAAGTCGCTTCAGTCCTGTCTGACTCTGTGCGACCCCATAGACGGCAGCCCACCAGGCTCCCCCGTCCCTGGGATTCTCCAGGCAAGAACACTGGAGTGGGTTGCCATTTCCTTCTCCAGTGCATGAAAGTGAAAAGTGAAAGTGAAGTCGCTCAGTCCTGTCCGACCCTTATTGACCCCATGGACTGCAGCCTACCAGGCTCCTCCATTCATGTGATTTTCCAGGCAAGAGTACTGGAGTGGCTATTTTAGTTAAAATGGTCTCTGAGTGATGTGAATCTCATAGCGACACTATTCATGTGAGAGTATTGCTCTATTCTTGGTATATTATTTCCAACTTCTAATTTTCATTTATTTTGAAGATTCACTATTATTTTTCAAATTTTGTTTTGTGTCTCCATGGCATTTGGTACAGATTCTGCTCTAACTTCTCTCACAGTGATGCAATCTTTAGTCACCATTCATCAAACTTGCAGAATGCCAAAGAAATGAATGAACAGATAAGGCCCCGGGTACTTCCTAGATGTACTTGAACAGGTTAATGCACAAAAGCAAACATGTGATGTGATAGCTTGGAGGTGACAAAGGAACTGAATGTATCATTTCCTTCCCAGAATCTATTTGTCAAGTGCTCAACCAGGACTTATGTATAATCTCATTTACAGATGAGGACATTATAGAATTTTACTGAGTTTAAGTGACTCCTCCAATGCCACATTGAGGCTTAGTGACAATTCATGTTTATATCTCACAGTTAACTTTTCTTTGCTAAGCATGTTGAAAGATTCCAGTTTCTAGGACAGATAAAGGGGGTGTGCTAACATGGCACAGAGACAGTCACAATTAGAAATGTGTCAAATGGATGGATGAATGAATAAATGTGTCAGGGAAGGAATTTTTCTGTGGTAATTTGTGGAAGTATTTCTATATAATTATATCACTTCACAGGTCCTCAGGCAAATGCCTTAATGTTTTAGTCCAAATCTTAATAATCCAGGGTGAACATTCTTTCTGTTGTAGCTGGCTGACTAGCTAGCAGTTATTTCTCAATTCTAACATCTTGACACAAGCACACACTCACACAGTAGAAAGAAAAAAATATAACTCATGATCTGATAGTACAGTTGACTCATTTGCTCCCCTTGGGTGGACAAGGGAGGTGAGACTACTTACCAACTGTCTTAGTCCACTACGGCTGCTCTAACAAAAATACCAGAAACTGGGTATCTTATGAAGAACAAATATTTATTTCTCACAGCACTGGAGGTGGGGAAGTCCAAGGTCATGGAGCCTGCAGATTCAATGTCTGGTGAGGACCCAGTTCCTAAATGGTCATCTTGTTGCTATACCTCCTATGGCAGAAGGGGCTGGTGAACTCTGTGTACTCTCTTATATAAGTGCACTAATCTTACGCATGAGGGCTCCATCCTCATGACCTAATCATCTTCCGAAGGCCCCACCTCTTAATATTTTCACATTGGGCATTAGGTTTTAACATATGAATTTTGAGGGGACAAAACATTCAGTCCTTAGCACAAACTGGATGAGAAGTCAACGTTAGTGATAATTGGTTTTTCCCAATACCATGTAGCCAACAGCGAATAAGAAGGGATCCTTGACATCCCACTCACATTCCAAATCTATGCACAGGACTGATTCCCTTCTTTCTCACTCTTTCCAACATCTTCCTGAATTTTGTGAGATTCATTTTTATGATCTTGTCTTATGTTTACAATGGGGGCTTATTTCCTGCTTCTCTAGTACTCACATTCAGATGTTAGAGAGGATCCCTTTGGTACTACTTCAGACACCAAATCCCTGTCTTGCCTTATACCCTTGGGATTCAGCATACTTGCTCTTTTCCTCATAAACTAGAGAATGGACACTCTATTGCTACTGTTAAAACAAGTAAAATTTTACCAGTGGTTTGTCCATTTTAAGGGTTTCCCTGGTGGCTCAGATGGTAAAGAGTCCATTTGCAATGTGAGAGAACAGGTTCGATCTCTGGGTTGGGAAGATCCCCTGGAGAAGGAAATAGCAACCCACTCCAGTATTCTTGAATGGAGAATTTCATGGACAGAGGAGCCTGGAAATCTATAGTTGCAAATAGTCAGACACGACTGGGTGACTAACACTTTCACTTTCACACTTGTGCATTTTAATGCTAACAAAAGCCTGGTAGCCTGCAGTCCATGGAGTCCCTAGGAGTCGGACATGACTGAGCGACTTCACTTTCACTTTACATTTTCATCCATTGGAGAAGGAAATGGCAACCCACTCCAGTGTTCTTGCCTGGAGAATCCCAGGGACAGGGGAGCCTGGTGGGCTGCCGTCTATGGGGTCGCACAGAGTCCGACACGACTGAAGTGACTTAGCAGCAGCAGCAAATATGACAAGATTTTTTTTTTTCTAAAATTTGTGGCTTGTTTCTGTCCTAAGCTGAGCATCAATATATAAACTATTGTTTTGGTACTTGGATTCTAAAAGATATTCATTTTAATAACTGATAGTATTCCATTGAATAGAATTGAAATAAGATGTGCCATCTCCTTCAAGAATAATAAAATGTATTAGAGCACATCTTTTAATTAGTTATATTTATTATTTCACCTTATTTTCTAGAAATTCTGGAAATTAAAAACAGTTTAGATATTAAAAACAGACGAGAACCCATTAACTGCTGAAAGATCCAGTAAAATTTACACATTTACACACACATTCTCTGTATTGTAGTCTTTGTGTTTAAACTCAGTATTTAAATTCAGCATAATATCTTAAAAACTGTGCTGTAGATTTATAAGTTTCTCATTTGTTTCTTGATGTAACAAGTCACTAAATTTAATTTTAGGATAGAGTTTTAGAATAGACATGGTTTAAGGAATCTATAGCAGAGATTCAGGTCTAGCTACCAATAGTCTACCTGCTCTCAGATTCTGTGTTTTTCGAAAGTTACTTATTTTTTAAAATATCTTTATCCTATAACTGAAGTAATTTTTTACCAGCAACTTCACTTTCTCATTTTTGTCAATTTCACTGTTTACTATTCAGGTGGGTTGGATCAAAGTCTCTCTCCAGTATTAGAGGAAGGAAGGATGTAGAGAAAAGAGACAAAAGAGGAGGCAGTAACAGAAACACCTGCTCAGGTGCTCAGAGAATTAGTGCTACCTGATTCTGTAAAAAAAAAAAAAATTGGAGAAAGAAGAGAAAACACAAAATGGGGCCACGTCAAGCATGCTAATATGACAATGTCAACTTTCAGAATTTTCAAATCAGGCCCGTAACCTTGGAAGAGGTCTTGTATAACTTGTATTGAAGGTATATTTGCATAGAAGTTTGTGGATAATGTATGTATTCTGGGAAGATGTATCTATTCACATTTTACCAAAGACTAAAGAGAACATCAGCTGTGTATAGTACAAAACTTTTGTTACTATATTTAAAGAAAGATAATATGGATTTTGGGTGGCATTAACCTCAAATCCTCCTCTATCCCAGTGAATTTTTTGGTAACCACCTATGTTATAGGGCACAACCAGATATGCTAGTTACTAGGAATTAGTTTCATCTAATTCCATCTCTTCCAAATGGGCGATTTTCATTTCAGGGGACTTCTGATGAGGTAATTATAGTCAGTGCTGTTACATAACCAATTCTGCAAAACCCACTTTACTTTGTACACATTCAGCAAATTTGGTGTGATGAGTACAAGCACATACATTCTAGAACGAAAGATTCTCCTACTTTAGTACTTATATTGGGATTGTTGATTTTGTAACTAACTGCATTTCAAAATCCTGAAATATACATTCCCCTGTTTTTGTTTATAGAGGGAATGCTGTGAATTACACATTGGAAAACGAAAAGGAAAACATTAGATATTTCTGAATGTGAGCAAATAAAATATAAGCATTCCATCTGAAAAGGCAGTAACTTTGACTATATTTTCACAATTGTTTAAATAGCAAGAAATCTTAGATAAAAGTAATAAAACTTTTTAGATCAGTTGGGAAAAAGTATTTTATTTTCAAAGAGGTATAAAATGACATAGTTGATAAGACCTTGATTTGCTTTTAAAAACTGAATTGATAAAAGTGAATATTTTCATCTTAACGATCGGCAAGGACTAGCTGGGAACTAGAAAAGCATAAAAAGATAACCCTAGTGAATAAAAGGATTACATATCAAATAGAAGAGGCAAACTTATTTTATCTGACTCACTTAATGTTTGGAAATCATTTCAGGTAAAGTTTAAAACAAAAAACTTTATTTCTTCTAACTTACATTAACTCGCATACTGTATAGTAGCCTTCTTTCTGTCCCAAAGGACTTAAAATTACCACTGCCATAATATATTCAAAGAAACTAATTAATTTGTAGTCATCAATCATTTCTGTCATTTTTTGGTATCCATTTATGTTTCCAGATTTAGTTTCAGGATTACAGCCAAAATTCACACACATCAGAAAAGAATATTAAACAAGGAAAAATATCCCTTAAACCACACAAGGATTAATTTCACATTCAGAAACACCATTTGCCTCACTCCCACTGCAGAAATAATTAATACAAGCAAACGGGAAAGCATTCCCTTAGATGTACTTCATTTACACACCTCACTCCTCTTACATTTCTCTTCCCTCCAAATAGAGTCCTTCAGTGTTTATGACACCTTAACATAGGTCTTTCCTGTGATTTTTTTTTAACCAAATAAAACAATCCTTCAAGGAAATTGAAGCTTAGAAAATGTAAATTTTATTAGTTATGCACAAGGATTCTTAGCTATGTATTAGCAGTTTAAGGGATTAGAGAGTTGTTTCATCTTCTTATAAATTTGAACTGCTAGGATATGACAGTTGATGTGAGAAATTTCTGAGCAGCCGTCATCTGCATGCTAAAGCCAGTAGCTTTCATACTTGAATAATACGCCTATCTGGGGGCATAGCTTAGCAGTTCTCTTTATCCGTTGCATCCTGAATATGTGGGACTCTCTCACTCTCTCTGGAACTGTTAGACACAATCCATTTAGATTTGCTCTTTGAGGTGAGCTACAGAGCTCAAGTGAAGATTTTGTATTTCAATAACTGGCACATAAATGCAGAGAGGGTTAGGTTACAGTGTAGAGGAGCTCAAGTTAAACCCCTTAGTCAGTAGGTTCAAGAGAGGAATGCAAACTAAAGAAGATGAAAGAGGTAACATGCAAACTGTGCTTACCTATGCGTTTTTAAAGTTGGCAAGGTAATAACCTGTAGACTGATAAAATGAGAAATACACCAACTACCCCTAAAAGGTTTTTGAGCCCTTTCCAACTCCTTGCAATAGAAGTATATTAGGAGTCTAGGTGAAAATAAGTTATGAAAGAGAATGCACTGTCTTCTGAGCTAGAGGATGGGTAGATATGTTGGCTTTATTATTGTCCTTACTTAAACCATACCTGCTATGTGTTTGTACCATGTGACCTTGTAGATGCATTGGACAAATGTTTCCACTTGCTCCATGAGATGCTTTCTTCTGTCTCCTGTTTCTTTCTTTCTTTCTTTTTTTTTTTTTTTTTTGTACTTTTTTGCTTCCTTCTTTGTTGATACCACTTCCTTTTCTTAATCCAGAACTCATCTCTCGGACTCTATGCTTTGCTGTCTACCCTCACTCACTAGGTGATTGCATCCAGGCTCAGCTTCTAGACATGCCCTTTACACTTGAGACTCCCCAAGTCATATTTCTAGCCCAAGTCTCTCCCCAGATCTCCAAATTTTTACATCCAATTTTCCTCTCACATCTTCACTTTAAACTTAACACATGTAATACTGACCCTTGATTTTCTGCCTCAAAACTACTCTTCTGACAGTGTTCTCCATTTCAGTAAATGGTGACTCCATCCTTATAGTTACTCAAAACAGAAACCTTATAATCCCATTCTTCTTTTTCTTTTTTTTGTAGTATAATTGCTTTACAATGTTGTGCTAGTCTCTGCTGTATAATAATGTGAATCTACCACATATATACATATGTCTCCTCCTTCTTGAACCTCCCTCCAACTGCCCCATTCTACCCCTCTAGGTCACCACAGAGACCAAGCTGAACTCCCTGTTCATCCCATTCTTAAATTTTTTCTTTCTTTTTTTAAAAAAATTTCCATACCTACCATCAAGCTATGCTGGCTGTATGTGAAAATACATGTGATTTGAGGTATTTCTCACTAACTCCATCTTTCAACTGGATCATTTCACTGGATCAATAGCCTGCCTTGATATTTGCCCTTTCCTCTCAGTTTTTTTTTTTAAATTTAATATAGAAAAGACAGATGGATCCTTCCAAAAGAATCATATTTTTCCTCTACTCAAAACTCTCTAGTGACTTCCCATTGCACTCTAAGTAAGGACCAAGGTTTTTATACCAGCTAACAAAGTCCTATATTATCTCAAGCACACCTCCTTTCATTAGCACAGATCCTATAAAGAATATCTCCTTTATTTATTCTGTCATACTGACTTCCTTGCTGCTCCTCAGATGTGTCAAGCATATCAATGCTTCAGAGCATTTGCTCTGCCAGGAGAGCCTTTTCCTTAGTTATCCACAAACTCTCTCCTTTACCACTTTCAGCTTCTGCTCAAATGTCACCTCATTAACGAGGCTTTCCCTTACCCCTCGATTTACAACTTATTACTGAACCTAATTCAGGTTTGCTTGCCCGATGCACACACAGAGAAGCCAGTCTCCTGATGCAGGCTCGTGGTGCACGAAAGTACGGTACTCACTGCAATGGCGCCAAGCAAGCCAGTGTGACACCAGCCTCAGATCCATTCTAACTTGATCTTTGAGTTAGGGCTTCTTTAAAGGGAAAAAGCAAAGAGCTTGAGAATAACCACTGTCTTGTGACATTTCTTAATCATACTTGCAGAAGTCAGGAAGCCTCTCATTTACATTATCAGGCCAGGTGAACCATGGCGGGGGATCTGTTAGCTTATCTTTCTCTGGAAAAACCAACTGAGTTTGTAAACTAATGATAATATCTACAATGGCAAATTTGGTACATTAATGATATTATCCACAACAGCAATTTCAGTCATCTCACTCTGGTTGATGAGTGTTCATTTAGCACTGAATTGAGGTCAGAAGGAATAAGAAAGGGAATAATTTTTTTATAGAGAGAATAATCATAAACTCAGTAAAGGAACTTGATTTTGAAAAATGAAAGTGTTAGTTGCTCAGTTGTGTGTCTCTTTGCCACTCCATGGACTGTAGCTTGCCAGGCTCCTATGTCCATGGGATTCCAGGCAAGAATACTGGAGGGAGTTGTCATTCCTTTCTCCAGGGAATCTTCCTGACCTGAGGATCCAACCCAGGTCTCCTGCACTGCAGATGGATTCTCTACCGTCTGAGCCACCAGTAAGGAGTAAGGGAATTCGACTTTGGGAGGACTCAATTCGCATCTCCCTCTTACTGCATTTTCAGAATTTCCTTACACTTAGTTTTTTCCTCATTGCACTTAATACCATTTGACTCAATGGGTTTTTCTCTATTATTTGCTTATTTCTTGTCTCCCATGCTCTGTGAATGTTCCATGAAAAGAGATATTTCTGGCTTTGTTTACCACAATAATTTCCTGGCTTGGAATAGAACCACACTTAATATCTTAACAAGCTATCAAATGAGTACATTTCATATACTCTTTATATAAATATTTCACAATACAGGTTTCAAAAACGGAAGGCAGTATAAAAATAATGATAAAATTAGGGAATCAGCAGTTTCTACACAAAGGCCCATTTGAAAGCTTTCTTACTTCTCTTAATAAAATAAAATTTTGTTATATAATGAGGAGTTTGATTAAAATTAGTGTTTTATAGCCAGCTGTTTTTCTATCATGTAGACAAATTAGGATATCCAAAATTAATAGATCAAGTTATATAATTTTACTTGAAAAGAAATGAGGCAAGGAGAGGAATTAAGGCAACTTCATTAAGCGGATTATGATGAGAGAAGATAAATAAAAACTGATGATTAGAAGCTATAGTATTAGAAATGATTTAGTATTGCATTAGTAAACTTGAAAAATGTTCCACTTTACATTATTTATTTTTCTTAGTGATTGGACTAGTAAACAAATATCTTTTAAAATTTATCTTCCAGACACTATGGTTTTATGTCTAGTGGATATTTGTGATGGCTTCTGGGTAGTCAGCACTTTTCAAATACCCTATCTATGGTTGGGGAAATTCTAGGTTTATGAGTTAAGAAGGAGGAAGAAAACCTGGCTTTCCTGACACCTTGGAGGCTGAGGTTCAGTCATGCGCTACCAAGGAGACACATGTATATGGTTTTGACCTGGACGGAAGCCAGTTGAGAAAATAAGCACCCCTTGACCAATTCTGTTCTTACTCTAAAGTGAAATTAATAAATGTAGGTTGTATATAAGCAATCTTTATATCTTATATTGCTTATTAAAGTTTATAACACATACAATCAGATGTTATAAAACAGTTGCAAATAATAGTTTAAATGAATAAATTAGCAGCTCTTTTTTCTACAGCTATATCTATAGTCTTTTTCAGGTGAGAATTTTGTAGTGTTCAGTCACTTAGTCATGTCTGACTGTTTGTGACCCTATGGACTCAGCACAGGGAGGACTGTCCTTCACCATCTTCTGGAGTTTGCTCAAACTCATGTCCATTGAGTCGGTGATGCCATCTAACCGTCTTGTCCTCTGTTGTCCCCTTCTTTTCCTGCCTTCAATCTTTCCCAGTATCAGGGTCTTTTCCAATGAGTCTGCTCTTCGCATCAGATGGCCAAAGTATTGGATCTTCAGCATTAGTCCTTCCACTGAATATTCAGTGTTGATCTCCTTTAGGATTGACTGTTTTGATCTCCTTGCAATCAGGTGAGAATACATCACTTTTTTCTTTAATGGAGAGAGCCCAAGTCATATGATTTTTGTATAGTCAACAGATCATTACACAGTCCTGGGTAAATGTTCAATAGATAATTGCTGACTGATTAAATAAAAATATTAGCTGTAGTAAATGTACACTTACTAGAAGTTAAGTGAGACGCTCTGTCATCATGGACAGAGGAAGAATTTCAGAATCATCCAGCCCTACTGTTTGATCTTGAAAGTTTCCTTAAGTGCTTTTATTTTGCTTTCCCCTTCCATAAAATGGGGATAATTATGTCTTCTTTTCAGAACTGAGATAATTAAATCAAACACTACATTTTAAAGCAGCTGGCATCTAATAGGTACAAGATGGTATCTTATGCATATATAGTTACAGATTTCAGAATAACCTTTGGTCTAGATATACACATATAATCCTTTCTGTTTGAGGCTGAAAAGCATGTCATATATAATTACCTAGAAAGATACTTCAGAACATAGATTGGCCAAATATGTCAGGCAGGCAAAATGTGTAAATCCTTGAAAAGTGTTAGTCACTCATTGCATACGACTCTTTGCAACCCCATGGACTGTGGTCCACCAGGCTCCTCTATCCATGGGATTTCCCTGGCAAGAATATTGGAGTGGGTAGCCATTCCATTCTCCAGGGGATCTTCCTGACCGAGGGGTTGAACCTGGGTCTCCTGCATTGCAGGTAGATTCTTTACCATCTGCGACACCAGGGAAGTCCATGTAAATCTTTATGAGAGTCTGAAATTACTGGTGTATATTAGTAAATACTTGAGACTTGGGCCTAAATCTTTTTTGTCTGTACTATGACATAAACAATGTAACAGAATACAAATTATTTAACAGCAATTTAGCCATGATTTGCAGAGTAATAATATCTATCTCTACCAAGGTTACTCTAATTAGAACCAATGAGACTCATTAAAACTCTAAAACTCATCTAGTGCACCAACACCTTAGCAGACAAAAAGAAAATCAAGCATATTGTAAGATCTCTCTTTTGTTCTCACCTCAAAGTAAGATGTTTCTACAGTTTCTCTTTAGCAATTTGCATCCCTCTCTATGCTCAACTATAAGTATAAAAATGTTCTAATCAATACCCATATTGAAAAAGTGTTTAAGCCAGAATTTTTGTTATTCAATTGCAAGTGTTAGAATCAGTACAGTAGAAAAGGCTATAACTCTATTTTATGCCTGACGGATTTCAGACAGGACATGGATTGATGCTTCACTGGTTTTTCAGTGAAGAGAGTGAACAGTATCAGAGGAATGAGAAAGGAACGGTGAGATGGCAAGGTCTGTGGAGCATGGCAGCATGTCACAGTGGGGCTGAGTGGGGGAAGGAGGGGAGGGATGGGCTCTCAGCTTCAGAGGAGCCTGTCACAGGTTATCAGGACCTCAGCAGCTGCCTGGGCATTGATGGTAGGATTTCCTTTACTGACAGGTTCCCGGAACACATGCAGTCTCCTAGCACAGTCTTCTGGTAACAGGAACCTTATGGCTTACATTGAAGCTTGGCAGGTAGAAAAGATAGAGATTCTGGGCAAAGGAACATCATATGCGAAGTTCTCAGAGGTTTGAAACAGACACATTTTGGGAATGGTTAGTGGTCAATGGCCAGAGCTGAGGTGGCATTAAGGAAAGGATGGGGAATGAATCCAGAAAGATAGACTTGGGTCAGATAGTGAAGAATCTTGAATGCTATGCCCTCTGGATCCTTGGCTTTTTGAGTGATGTGTGACAGGGGACAGGAAGGTTGATAGATCTCATTAAATGATCTCTCTTTTCTCCATGGAGAAAGATGCAAGATCAGAGGATAAAGGAAATCATCAGTAGCAGCTCTATAAAGATGAATGGTTTGAATGTGTAGAATAGTAAGGAAGAAATGAAAGGGGGATTGCACCAGAAGAAAGGATTATGTGTGGAAGACACAGCCTGTGATGATTTCAACAGGTATATTTGTATGAGTAATATTTGACAGGCATTCACCATAATTGGCAGCTTTGTTTTGTATTTCAATGTTTTATGGTCCAATTATGAAGTTATTTCTCTATGTACATTCTGAATTAATAAAACAATTTATAAAGTATATTTATAATGATTTAACTTTGAAAACCCCTCAGAATGAATACTAGTAACTGTAATAATACTTACATGGCGCCTATTTTTAGGCACTAAGTGCTTTGCAAATACTGAATAGTTAAACTTCATAGCAAGTCATACAAAGTCATAGAGATGAGGAACTCGGGGCTCGGAAAGGTTCAAAAAATTGTCCAACATTTCATGATTACTCTGTGATGAAGTTAGGATATGAATTCAAGCAATCTATCCATTAGTTCTTAGCCACTGAAAAGCCCTTAATATGTAATGGGGCTTAAAAACATCCACAGTTACTTGGAACCACCTGAACTAGACACCATTTTCATCCTGTGCTGTGCTGTGCTTAGCTGTGCTGTTGTGTTTGACTCTTTGTGACCCCATGGATTGTAGCCCACCAGGCTTCTCTGTCCACAGGGATTCTCTAGGCAAGAATACTGGAGTGGGTTGCCATGCCCTCCTCTAGGGGATCTTCCCAGCCCAGGGGTCGAACCCAGGTCTCCTTCATTGCAGATGGATTCTTTACCATCTGAGCCACCAGGGAAGCCCAGGAATACTGGAGTGGGTAGCCTATACCTTCTCCAGGGGAGCTTCCAGACCCAGAAATTGAACCAGGGTCTCCTGAATTGCAGGCAGATTCTTTACCAGGTGAGCTACGAAGACTATTATATTCTTAGACTTAGTACACACTCAGGAGCAGTATTTTGTCATTTTCTATGTATAATATAGGATTAGAACTGGTCTCTAAGCTTTGGTATTTATAGGCTAATTGACAAGCCATAAATTTGCCACTAGTCACAACGTATATAAGTATTTATATAAATATATAATATAAATACATATGTTTTATCTCACAACTTTGTATCTCCTGGTGCAACTAACAGTAGTCACTAAAAAAAAGGTTAGTATAGAACAAATAAAAATTTGTATTAGAGACTTAAATAATGCTTTTGGTCAGCTTTATTTTCACTTTTATATTCCTATACTGATTTAGGAGCTGAAATATCCTCAGCCATATAAATCACAACAATTACAAACCCCCAGACTAGGGTTCAAATGAGAGTTTTATCTTCAAACACACTCCTTTTTGCTTTGCAATAAGCCTTTTATTTACAAATGGGTTTTCATTATCCATAGAAAATGCAAATGATGCAAGTTAAACTCGTTCAAGATTAATTTTCATTTGAGAAGTGCAAGATTTGTCGCTCTTCCTTTTCACAGGCAAATATCCATAGCATACATTAATGTTTCATGAGAATAAACAGCATATTAAATGAATCCTCCTGGACAAATGGCATTTGGTCCTATCATATACAAATAATTCTGACATTTGATAGGACAAAGAAACATCACTTTGACATTACCCTCGGTTAAGATTTTAAAATAAAACATGGTGCTGTTATCTCTTTAGCTTCATTTAGATAAGTTCGCTCAGCTTCACTGATAATCCTCCCTATGTACTGGTGGAAACGTTATGCACAAAAGTATCCAAGTGTTCAATTTCTGCAACTCCAAATGGCTTATATTTGAACATCTTAAGTTGAGCATCACTGAAAATTATAATTATTTTTATTATTATTTAATTTGTATGAGTTTTGCCTGAGCTGAAGTAAGATAAAATTCCTTGGGAGCTTTATTAGAACTTCTATCTGATTCAGAAAAGAGAACTCTTCCTCACAGAGTAAATATAAGCACAGAGAGCTCAAAGTGCTGTTGGGTGCCAATCATGGGGTCTGAGTTCACCTCAGCTGAACGATTTAACAATTTTGAGTTATGTTACCCAGGAGGGCAAGGATGTTATGAATATATCCTCCCCAGTAGGATCTGCAGTTGAAGCTCCTGTCTAATGGTGTGTGCTAATACATAATGATAATGTCCTTCACTGAGCCTCTCTCTAATGGTGTGTGTTACTTTAAAACGATAATATGCTGGAATGAGACAATAACTTTAATATCCCTCCTCTATCGAGAATATACTCCAAATAGTATAGCACTCATGAATGAGCTCAACTGGTGGCTCCTTCAAATTGGAAAACAGCAAACAAAACACATACCCAATATCTCTTTTTAAATTCAAAACACAAGGAGAAGAGAAATCACCCCATGGCAATTCATTAGGATACATAGTACTCTGAAAGACTAGAGGTGGATTTTTATTTTGTCTTTTCTCTCACTTTCTTTTTTAACATAGATGCTTCGGGGTGTATGATCACTGACTCTCCAAATGGCCTTTGAAAATGTTTCTTTTTCAGGGAACAGATGTTAAGGGAATGATTGCGCTGAATCACTCCTGGGGGTGAACATACTATAGTTTTTCTTGTAAGTTCTCCCATCACCCTCTTTAATTAATATAGTAGCATAGTAGAGGTAAAAACAATGCTATTTTTATGCCAAAGTATTTAGACCTTTATTTACACTGGAAAAGTCATCTAATGAAAGCATTCATATCTTTACTTTTTATTGTGGTGGTGGTTTAGTCGCTAAGTTGTGTCCGACTCTTGCGACCACTTGGAATGTAGCCCACCAGGCTCTGTCCATGGAATTTCCCAGGCAATACTGGAGTGCGTTGCCATTTCCTTTTATTAGGGTCAGTCAATTTAAATATAATATAGTATGAGTGTCAGGACCCAATACATAAAGATAAATAAGTTAAGTGATGGTAGTTATTTTAAAGGAATATATATATATATATATATATATATATAAAGCAAAACACTTATTTTATCCCCATTGGAGCATTATGTCATAGGAGTTATCAAGTGAGCATGAAGACTCAGATACTAAAATATTAAAAGCTGTCAGAAATGTTAGCAGCCATATATTTTATAGTGTAAGGAGAGATGAGGTAATTGTTTTTATGTAAATATATCCAAGTCTTTATTTCCTGATTTTTTAGTTTCCATTTTCTTTATATATAGGTGTCACAATACCTCAATTAATAAAACAGTGTTTTTGAAAAATCACTGTAAATAATTAAGCTTTATTATAATGTGTAATAATAGTAAAAAAAATAGCAGCTACTTCCTGAGAATTTATGAAGGGTTTCCCTGATTGCCCAGTTGGTAAAGAAGCTGTCTGCAATGCAGGAGATCCTGATTCAATTTCTGGGTTGGAAAGATCTGCTGGAGAAGGGATAGGCTACCCATTCCAGTATTCTGGCCTGGAGAATTCCATGGACCGTATAGTCCATGGCGTTGCAAAGAGTTGGACACGACTGAGCGACTTTCAATTCAATTCAAACATAGTAGTACTTTTCTATTTATTATTTCACTTAAATCTTAAAAAAAATTATGCTATCAATACTGTTCCTGCTCTTACTTTAGCTTAGTATCATGTTCAAGATCAAATTGTTAGTATAAGTGAAACAGGGGTGACAAAGAGCTTATCCTGACAGTCTCTGAGTTGTGAGTCCTTATTAAGAATGAAACCAATATAAAATCATTCCTCCAGGAAGTCTTTTAAGGTGTCTTTTAGGCTCAATTTGCCACACCTCTTATGTGGTCTATAGATCTATCCATCGATCTTTAATCATATACAGTTGACCAGTGGGTTCTGTGTCTGTGAATCCAATCAACTGTAGATCAAAACTATTTGGAAGAAAGCTTTCTTATAACCCTGTATACGAGACAGCAAAAGAGACACCGAGGTATAGAACAGCCTTATGGACTCTGTGGGAGAGGGAGAGGGTGGGAAGATTTGGGAGAATGACATTGAAATATGTATAATATCATGTATGAAACGAGTCACCAGTCCAGGTTCGATGCACGATACTGGATGCTTGGGGCTGGTGCACTGGGACGACCCAGAAGAATGGTATGGGGAGGGAGGAGGGAGGAGGGTTCAGGATGGGGAACACATGTATACCTGTGGTAGATTCATTTCGATATTTGGCAAAACAATACAATATTGTAAAGTTTAAAAATAAAATAAAATTAAAAAAAAAATTCTAAAAATCAAAACTTAAATATTCTGTGCACTGGTAACTATTTATATAGAGTTTGCAATGACTCATGATAAAGCATGTAAGATGTTTCTACTTGTAGGACAAAAAAGAAGTTTTATAAAGCAGACAATCCACACTTGACTTTTTATAGCTTCTAAACTAGTTTGACTTTAGTAATTTGCCAAGTTGCAAATATTAAGTATGACTGCAGAGAAAGAAGAAAGATTACATTTGGGGAAAATCAGTAAAGTAGTGCATTTTTTGGTACTGTTTTATAAAATATATTAGGATGTTAATTGTCTTTTGAAAAGTTAATTTTTAAAAGATTTTGAGCTACAGTTGTTGAATGAATGGTTTATTAAATGTTTATGTGTCATAGTATATCGGAAGAAAGGGACTCAGTGTTAAGAGATCTGGCATCTAGCCTAAGCTCAGCAACTTCTTAACTTCAAATGGGCTGATTAAAAAAAGGTCTGAACTATATAAAGCTTGGGAGGATTCATTGGAGACCTAACAATCCCAGTTGTTAGTTTTGTAAAATGGGCAACTGATTTACAATCTGAGCCTGTATTCTCATTCAAAAATAAGAAAACTGAATTGTATAGCTCATATGTTGTAAGTCTCAAAAATGGCAACATATATAAACCTGTTTTCATACTACAAAGAAAAATGCAAATACATTAGATTATTTTTACTCTTAGTTAAGTAAAAATGTTTGGTTTAGTTAATTATTAGAAGATTATGAGATATCAAAGGCAATAACATGGTTAAAGCATGCATCCACATTTATTGACAAGGTTGATTACATTCTACCTACTCCAAAAAATTTTTTTTTGGTCCTTGTCCATCACAGACAAGATCTCACAAAGCCTTTGTTTACACCTCTCTTGCAACAATATCTTAATTTGCCTTTCTATATTGTCATTTGGACGCTCTTACATAAATTCATTGAGAACAAAGGCTATTTTGGATATTCCCTGGGCACCTAGAACTGCAAGTTCAAAAGGCAGTCCCAAAACTTAAATGGGACAATTTTTAGTATTAAACAATTTGATCTCACTGACCAGCTAAGACTAATAATTACTGTGTGTTAGTAACCAGAACTCTGTCTTACAGCTGGAGTTCTCTTCCTTGGCTCTCCACATACGCTTCAGAAGTTTAAAACAAAACAAAAAACTTCAACTGATTTTTTTAAAAAGCAAAAATGTCACCCTAGACCAACTGACTCAGAATTTCTAGGAATGAGAAACAAGTTATCAGCCTTAAAACAAAACAAAACTCTGAGTTAATTGTAATATGTGGAGAAACCAAAGAAACATCTATCTAGAGTCAGAATCTTAGGTTAACTCCATATTGGTAGAAATTCTGAATGTTTAAAAAACAGATTTATATTAAATGTATGGAAATTTAGTTAAATTTTGTTCAGAACCTTGTTAACAAGTAGAAATTATTTTTGAAAATTAGTGGGTCGGGTGGTGAGGAGCTGGGAAAGTCAGCAGTAAGTGAAGTATGACAGTTTCTAAATATGTCACCCTGATTTGTTTCAAATTATTTATGCACAGACATAAACAAGCCATTATTGAGTACAGTTAATAACCCATGACAAGTTTCCTTAAAATAAATGGGGTCTCAAAATTCAATTTTATTTATTAGCCAATTTGAATTTCTTTCCTAGGCATTTATCCATCAAACATGGCACTGTTATTGCAGATGCATTATGCAGCATGTCAAATTAAACCATTGTTGATAAAACAAACATTAGTTATTGAAACGATCCAAATGCCAGCTTTAAATGCTGTATTGTAGCTAATAAATATGCCTAACTTCCAGGGCAAAAAGAGTGGGCAAACATGATAATTTGATTTCTGTGCCTGTATTTAAAAAAAACTTTAAAAATAAAACAAAAAAACTCTCACAGAGGACAATGGTTTTGACTTCTATTTAGTGCTCAGCATATTGTGCTGACAGAAGTAACTGATAATGGTAACAAGGACAGTGAGGGATACTGACAAGTTCTCTCATTTTGTTTCTTTATCTAAAAACACATTATCATTTTTTAGCCTTTTCAGTGCTCAATTTCATATTATTTCTAAGACCCACACTTTTGAGGACAAGGTAGATGGCTTAAGATACATGGATTTAGATCAATTATTAAAGAATGGACCAAAATTCCACATTTTTATCGTCCCTTATGAAGTAAAGAATGTATTTGTTATATGTAATCTTTTTGAACTCGTGCTGTTAAGCTTATTTCAAGGTTCTATCCTGCATTCTAGTAAGAGATATTTGTTGAGGTCTAGAGATAAATGGTTTGAGTGTGGGATAGGTGTGTATGTGGCCAGAGATGAGGCAGCAGAGATCAGCAAAACTGAATACTCTTCCACTCGATGTTATTTCCCATTCTGTTCTATACTCAGTCTGAAGCTTTTAGCTAAGCCCCAGTCTTTCACAATCCTGTTTTCCCACTACACAAGGTATAGGAAAGGTTGGTAGAGTGGTATGACAGTTCAAGAAGACAAAGAATCATTGTTCATAACAAAAAGGGGTGAGAATGGATGATATTAATTGCAGATTTGCATGCTGAGCACAGCACCATATGGAAAAGTGATAAGACAGTAGATTGAGAAAGTGAAACTGTGTCCTTGTGTTTTGAAGAAAAAGGTTGACTCAGGGTTAATGATTGGGACTTCTCTGATAGCACAGTGGATCAGAATCCACCTGCCAATGCAGGGGACACAAGTTTGATCTCTGGTCTGGGAAGATTCCACATGCCTCAGAGCAACGAAGCCTGTGCACCACCACTATTGAGCCCAAGCCCTAGAGCCTGGGACCCACAACTTCTAAGCCCACGTGCTGCAGCCACTGAACACCATGAGCCTAGAGCCCATGCTCTGCAGCAAGAGAAGCCACCTTAATGAGAAGCCTGCCACCGCAATGAAGAATAGCCCTGCTTGCAAATAGAGAAAGCCCACGCAAAGCAATGAAGACCCAGTGTAGCCAAAAGAAATAAATAAGTAAAACTATTACTGTTTTAAAACAAAGACTTGGTGATTGGGAAATGTGAAGATGGAGGAACAAAGAATAGCTATTGGGCTGGGAAACTGGTAACAATTTACACCATAAATTGCCACTTACTCTCAGATATATGAAGTGAAGTGAAGTCACTCAGTCATGTCCGACTCTTTGTGACCACATGGACTGTAGCCTATCAGGCTCCTCCATCCATGGGATTTTCCAGGCAAGAGTGCTGCAGTGGATTGCCATTTCCTTCTCCAGCAGAACACTAAAGACAGTTCTTAAAAGATAGTGATAAAGGCCTGATACACTTTCCTAAGTTGTTTCTACAAAATGCAGACCCCCCATGATGAAAGCTGTTGACGGAAAGAACATGGACCCTAAAGTGACTGGAACCAGAAGGTGGATGATGCTGACTCTAAATTATCTCACCACCAACCAACCAGAAGAATGTCCATAAGCTGATCATGCTTTGCTCCTTGAACCGTTACTATAAAGCTTCTTGTTCCCAACGCCGGGGTGAGACACACAGACTTGAGGGCATTAGCTTACTGTGGGCCCCTTTGCCTGGCAAAGTTTATTTTTGTTTTACCCAACACTCTGTGTCTGAGATTTAATCTGGCACCTGTGTACAGAGACTGAGTTTTGGCAACAGAAGTACACAGAAATTGGATTATGAAATAGCTCTGATACTTTTTTTTAAGGTGTTTGAATTTTATCCAGAAGTTTGTAGAACCCTATGGAGGATTTGTAAACAGGGACTTTCTCTTTAAAGAGAAACACTCTGACAGCTCTATTGGATTTGTAAAGGGTTTGAAGGAGCAGGAAATAGCTGGAAGCAAGAAACCCAGTTAGAGGAATAGGTTTATAATCTTAGTGAGTCAGGGCTGCGCTGGGCTGTGTGGATGGAAAGAGAACAGATTTTAAAAGATTTTTAGAATACAGCATTAATATTTGTTCATCACAAAAGTTTTAGACCTGGTGAGGGAGAGGGAGATGTCAAGATGACTTCCAGCATTCACTGGGTGTTTAGCAATGTCATTCTCTAATTCTAGGAAATAAGTTCTGTAAGTGTTAAAAGCTCAAGAAATTGTCTACAGAGTGGTGGACACAAGTTGAAGTAATAAGATCATCCCATCAGGATACTTCATGGGATAAAACATGAATCAGAGAAATATTCTGAATGGGTCACACTTTCTTTGAAGAATAATGTACATCTAGAGAAACATATTTCAACTTTAGAAATGACTATTTTGTGCAATCATGGAATAAAACCTTATGAATGAATTGCTATTTTATCATCAAATATTATTGTCAAAATTTTGTAAGACAAAGTAAATTGTTATGATAGTACACTAAACAAAATATTGGGGCAGATATTCCAGAAATATTCCTTTTGAAAGTTAAGCATTAATAGATCACATTAAAAGTGTCAAGGGATATAAATTCACAGAACTTCTAAATTATCAGTGATTGGCTTGGTTTTTAATCATACTTAAATGAAGCTATATTTATTACACATTTAGCATCATATGGAAAATATATTGAAATAACTAAGAACATACAATATGCATCATAATAATTCCAACTGAAAGTTAATATTTATTTTCTTTAATATATAGAAGAGCCCTGTATAATATAAAGGGATCTGTTCAAACGTGGTAGATGTTATAACGTGAAATTTGAGAGTAAGCATGGTTTCATCTCCTCATTGTGTTCTTCTTTTCTCCCTCCCTTTAGTCTTATAATTTTATTTTTAGCTAAAAAAACGATAAACAAATAAACGAGAAGAGACATCAAGACATAGATGCAGAAACAAAAACAAGTTAATATTACTGTAAAAGAAGTCACTATTGCTTTCCCCAAGGTATGTCTGACTTTATTTTAGATAATGTGCCATTTGAGACATATCTCTGTTTTCCCCAGAGACTTTTGAAATAATTACATTTAGGTTGCCCTTCTTTTATCAAGAGACTGAAGATGCTATCAATCTATTTCTATTCCACAGAGCTTAGAAACCTTCAGTGGAATGTTAGATGTTTTATAGCAAATATCATGGAGACAACACACACCATAAAAAATGTTACTCCATTAATCATTGGAGTGTTTCAGTCTGGATTAATCATAGTTTTGAGAATGATATTACAGTGTGTTTACTGCTTGAATTCTAGTTTCTAAAAACTCATCCCTAGTGTACCAGGGGATGTGGTAGTTCAGTAGATTTAGGGCAAAATTAGTTTTCATAACATAATAAAGCAATTAGTTCTAACCTAGGTTATGTATATAGAAAAAGATGATTGTTTTAAGAAAACTGAAGAAACCCTTTCATTTCTCCTATAGAATGGATGCCCCTCTTTTCAGGAAAACTTATATCCTGCCACAAGACACAAAATTTATAGACCATGTATACGATATATCCTAGTGAGTAAATGATTGTGTTGGAAAGAACCTTAGAAGATATCTAGCCTAACTTCCCTCCAAATAATGGAATCCTGTCTACAGTGTCCTTGAAAGACAATGATCTTACTAAATACAAAGCCTCCAATCTATTGCTAGACAGTCCTAATTAAGATAAAGTTCTTCCTAGTGAACCAAGCTAAATCTTTCTATTTGTATTCTCTGCTAGCTGCCTCTCCCCCGCAAAAAGACAAAAACATCTATTTCCACATAAATATAATAGTTCTTTAAATACTGGAAGATAATCAGCATATTTACCATCATTCTTCAATTCCCTGTGCTAAATATTCTAAATTTCCTCAGCTGTTTCTGTGATTTACAAACCTCTTCTTATCCCAAGTTCCTTTTCTGGGCAATTGACTACTTTAGTCTTAACTCTTAATGTGTGGTATTCTGATCTTCCCATAGAGTCTCCTGTGGAAGACTTCTGCATATTAGAACATCCAAATTATACTGTTTTCTCATGCACAACTTGTATACAACTAAAATTTCTGGGGCTTTTCATATGACTAATTACTCTGACACTTCTGTGAAGTGGTTTAAATTATTTCCAGCTCAGTTTCATCTTGATTTTGATCCTTGATTCCTCTGACCAAGATATTTAAAATCTAGTTATAAAGAACCTATCAGAACCATGCAGTCCTGGGCTTATTTGAATCCTAATTTTGCACTGAGAGTTACGCTCTAAGAATGTGCTTAATCTACATATTTTATCTCAATCTTCATTGTCATCTGAAACCTTGATTTAAAAAATGTTAAAGAAGATAAAAATAGAGTACTTACAACCTTTGTATATAAATAATTTGGAAACATTAGCTCCATTATTGAAAATGCACAGGTCATTTAAAAAAGTTTAAATCCACTTGGATATTTAAAGCAGTCTATATATTTCCAGGGATTTCCCAGGTGGCGCTAGTGGTAAAGAACCCACTTGCCAATGCAGGAGACGTGAGAGACAGGGGCTCAATCCTTGGGTCAGGAAGATATCCTGGGGAAGGGAATGGCAACCCACTCCAGTATTCTTGCCTGGAGAACCCCATGGACAGAGGAGCCTGGAGTACTACAGTCCATAGGATGGCAAAGACTCAGACACAACTGAAGTGACTTAGCTCACATATATTTCCATCTGGCTTACATGATTGCAGTGTGATATGTACGGTGACTTGCTGAAGTGCAAATGCAGAGAAAGATGGAATTACACTGATTTCCTAGCCTTAGGAGTCTTGCCAGTTAGCTTTGTTTTTTCCCTGCGTCCATGATGACTTTTTCTATTCAACTTTTGCTTGTGTAAATGCAAAGCCATCTATTTGATGGTTTATAGTTTTTCTAAGGATTAAAGTTAAGCCTTTCTTGGTCTATGGTTTTCAAAAATGCAACTGTCTACCCCTGGTGGCTCAGATGGTAAAGAATCTGCCTGCAATGCAGGAGACTTGGGTTTGATCCCCTGGAGAAGGGAATGAATGGCTACCCATTCCAATATTCTTGCCTGGAGAATTCCATGGATAGAGGAGCCTGGAGGGCTACAGTCCATAGGTTTGCAAAGAGTTGGACACAGCCGAGTGACTAACACTTTTACTTTTCACTCCTTCAGTAAGCTGGTCAGTTCTCTTGCTATTCAGCGGTGCACTGATTTCATAATCTCTATAATAATGTGGAGATGGAAAGGCAATGTTTCTCTAAAACATACTCCCAAGTGAAAGTACTGAAACTCTTCCGCATTTGGACAGCATAACTGCAAAAAGGTTAACTGGAGTAGGCTGCTCCAGATTCTCTGATTAAAATGCTTCTTTTTGAAATATTTACTATAAAATTAAATTTCTGATATCTTTACTAATAGGAATTGATATAGAAAGTTATTTACACAGAAGATTATCATTTGGTTGTCTTAAGATTATATTTGATTCACTGAGCATTAAGGTATCATGTTTAATAAAAAAAAAAAAAAGCCTTGATTGGATATGTTATACTACTGCCCAAGCACAATATCCTCACATTGCTTTTTAAGTGCAAAGTTGTATCTCCTCGGGCTTATTCCAACCGTCTTTATTTCTGTTATAATCATACAACAATTTCTTTCTGCCCTATCTTCCTCACCCTCAATATTCATACCAACCAACTGATTAATTAGCAATAATAGCTTTACAACATAGGAAGTAGATTTAGGTAGATGAAATGAGTCACACAACTTAGCATCTACTTGTAAAATCAATCAGTTATTAAACTTTGGCCTTTCACACAGGAAATCAATCTTGTCTTAGTGCTGAGAAACCACCAGTGATGTCTAAGGTCACTCTAAGTTTCTTTGTTTGTAAACAAACTGTTAATTATTGCCTGGACTAAGACATCCAGTGAGTGTATAAGGGCTTCCAGGTATGCTGTATATGTTCCTGTTTAATTTGAGCAGAAACTATAGGAAAAACTCAGATTTCATAAAAATTTGCTTGTTAGGAGTGCCAGTGACCACCTGTGCCAGAAGCAAGCACATCTTTATTAATGGGCCATCACAGTGAGTGGGCAAATGGGTTGTATCTTCCCTTTATTAAAATAGAGCATTTAATCTAGTAGAGCTAAGGGACACTAGAACTCTGTCATTAAACTCAGTCATTGATTGCCAGTATGTTAAGTCAACCTACAATGGGAGTGAGGGAAAAATGTATTTTGAGAAGCATCTGTGTTTTCTCAGCTTGTGATTATTACTATGTTTTACAAATGATGAAACCAAGGCTCAGAGAGTTGAAAGATTCATCTCACACTTGTCTAATCAGTAAATGTCAGAGCCAGTTCTATCTGCTGCCAAATTTCTCCACTCTTTCACAGCTCAAAGTGCCTCTCATTGAATTCTTGAATGCCTTTCCTAATTTCTAAGTGGGCTGCTCTTCATCATTAGTTTAACTATGGTGGTGGTTTAGTTGCTAAGTCATGTCTGACTCTTTGCCATCCCATGGATTGTAGCCTGCCAGGGTCCTCTGTCCATGGGATTCTCCAGGCTAGAATACTGGAGTGGGTTGCCATTTCCTTCTCCAGGGGAGTTTAACTACATATATATCTATATGTATATATATATATCCATACATACACACATATGTATATGGATATATATATATTATATGTATATATACATACATATAGATATATAATTTATTCAGGGATATTGGTAGTAATTACACAATAACACTCTAAGGACTGTCTCATTTGAATTTATATTTTTTCTAAGATTATTGATAATAGAACATTGTAAGGATAAGAAAACAATACCATTTTAAAAGAAGTCGATTAAAAACAAATGCAAGATTTTGTATTTATTCTTACGTTTATAGTTGCCTTCTCTACATATATACTCATTGCATCAGGGTCTTACTGTTCTCTCCTTTTAATCTTGAAATGTTGTCTCTTTTATCCTTAAACACTTTGAAGAAATTTATACTCTCTGCCAGAGCCTATGATTTGGCTCTGAAGGCAGGCTTCGTGTATATTACAGAAGCCAGAATGTTAATGCTGATTACCAACCTGAGCTGCATTCTCATAATTACAGAACACAGTGCGTTTATGGTTTTACGTATTAAACATTCAGAGATGAATGGAATACATGGCTTAAATGCATATTGAGAAAGAGTTGGTATTGAATTACTGAATTTTGAATGGATTGTCCAAACTTGAGGATGTAGTTTGCAAAGGTATCAGTATAATGTGTTTCTTTGGATACCTTCAGGCTAATAATGCCCCATACATGCAACAACATTCTATGTTGATTTGATTTAAAATTCTTGCACCCACAAGATGGCACAAATACTGTGACAAGTAATTGTATATCAGTGGTCTTGGCCATATGTATGATACATGAATTTTATTTAATTAAAAATACTGGTTATTCCATGTATAATCTGTAAATGTTATTCAAGTTTAACTCATTCATTTTTGTGGAAATTTTATTAACAATGGAAATATATAATCTTATACTTTCATTAAATGTTGTCATCAAATCATCTGTTCTTTATCATTCTTAGCTCCCTTACTACCAGAAAGCATACAGAAGTTGCCCTCACATAGGTATGAATGTAAATCTTAAAATGGATATTATTATTTTATGTTATGACTCAAATACACTTTTTGTGAAAACTTAATACTTATACAAAAGAAAGTGCAATAATATACATAACATATAATTGTTATTTTATATAAACACATTGGGCTTCCCTCGTGGCTCAGACAGTAAAGAATCTGCCTGCAATGCAGAAGACCTGGGCTCATTCCCTAAGTCAGGAAGAGCCCCCGGAGAAGGAAATGGCTACACACGCCAGTATTCTTGCCTGGAAAATTCCATGCACAGAGGTGCCTGGCAGGCACACAACTTACTGACTAAACCACCATACACATATTCTCAGTTCATTTCCAAGGCACACCATTCAGCATCACAATAACCCAAGTCTATGCCCCCAAAACTGAGGCCAAAGAAACTAAAGTTGACCAGTTCTATGAAGATCCACAATAACTCACAGAACTAATAGCAAAATAAGATATCCTTTTCACTATAGGGGATTGAAAAGCACAAGTAGGAAATAAAGAGATACCTAGAATAACAGGCAAGCTTGGACTTGAAGTACAAAATGAAGCAGGACAAAGGTTAACAGAATTTTGTCAAAAAGAACATACTGGTCATAGCAAACATCCTTTTCCAACAACCCAAGGGACCACTCTACACATGGACATAACCAGATGGTCAATACCAAAATCAGATTGATTATGCTTTTTGCAGCCAAAGATGGAGAAGCTCTATACAATCAGCAAAAACAAGACCTGGAGCTGACTGTGGCTCAGATCATGAACTTCTTATTGCCAAATTCAGACTTAAATTGAAGAAAGTAGGCAAAGCCAGTAGACCATTCAGGTATGACCTAAATCAAATCCCTTGTGATGATGCAGTGAAGGTGATGAGTAGATTTGAGGGATTAGATCTGGTAGACAGAGTGCCTGAAGAACTGTGGACAGAGGTTTGTAACATTGTACAGGAGGCAGTGGCCACAAACACTCCAAAGGAAAAAAAAAAATGCAAGAAGGCAAAGTGGTTGTCTGAGGAGGCTTTACAAATAACTGAGGAAATAAGAGAAAGGCAAGGGAAAGATATAACCAATAAATGCAGAGTTTCAGAGAATAGCAAGGAGAGATAAGAAGGTCTTCTAAATGAATAATGCAAAAAAAATTAGAGGAAAACAATTGAATGGGAAAGACTAGAGATCTCTTCAAGAAAATTGGAGATATCAAGGGAAATTTTCATGCAAAGGTGAGCATGATAAAGGGCAGAAATGGTAAGGACCTAACAGAAGCAGAAGAGATCAAGAAGAGAAGGTCATACTTTGCCAACAAAGGTCCATCTAGTCAAGGCTGTGGTTTTTCCATTAGTCATGTATGGATGTGAGAGTTGGACTGTGAAGAAGGCTGAATGCCGAAGAATTGATGCTTTTGAACTGTGTGTTGGAAAATACTCTTGAGAGTCCCTTGGACTGCAAGGAGATCCAAGCAGTCCATTTTAAAGGAGATCAGCCCTGGGATTTCTTTGGAAGGAATGATGCTAAAGCTGAAACTCCAGTACTTTGGCCACCTCATGCGAAGAGTTGACTCAGTGGAAAAGACTCTGATGCTGGGAGGGATTGGGGGCAGGAGGAGAAGGGGATGACAGAGGATGATATGGCCGGATGGCATCACTGACTCTATGGACCTGAGTCTGAGTGAACTCCGGGAGTTGGTGATGGACAAGGAAGCCTGGCGTACTGCGATTCTTGGGGTCGCAAAGAGTCGGACACGACTGAGCGACTGAACTGAACTGATACAAGAAAGGTCTTAATGACAGCAGATAACCATGATGGTATGATCACTTACCCAGAAATGGACATCCTAGAGTGTGAAGTCAAGTGGGCCTTAAGAAGAATTGCTATAAACAAAGATAGTGGAGGTGATAGAATTCCATCTGAGCTATTTCAAATCCTAAAAGATGCTGCTGTGAAAGTGCTGCACTCAATATGCCGGCAAATTTGGAAAACACAACAATGGCCACAGGACTGGAAAAGGTCAGTTTTCACTCCAATCCCAAAGAAAGGTAATGCCAAGTAATATTCAAACTACTACACAATGCACTCATTTCACATGCTAGCGTGGTTTTGCTCAAAATCCTTAACTAGGCTTCTGCAGTACATGAACTGAGAACTTCCAGATGTACAAGCTGGGTTTCAGAGAGGCAGAGGAACCAGAGA
Organism: Bos indicus x Bos taurus; assembly: GCF_003369695.1. Classification (NCBI taxonomy): domain Eukaryota; kingdom Metazoa; phylum Chordata; class Mammalia; order Artiodactyla; family Bovidae; genus Bos; species Bos indicus x Bos taurus. The sequence continues at coordinate 23,695,471 of NC_040076.1, read as the reverse complement.
TCAAACTGGAAACATTTGTTGGATCATGGAAAAAGCAAGGGAATTCTAGAAAAACACCTAGTTCTGTTTGGTTGATTATGTGAATGAATAATTTGACTATGCGGCTCTTCGATTGTGTGGATAACAACAAATGTGGAAAATTCTTAACGAGATGGGAGTATCAGACCATCTTACCTGTCTGCTGAGAAAAATGTATGGTAGAAGCAACAGTTAGAACTAGACATGGAACAGCTGATTGAGAAACAGGATCAAGTAAGTATTTGTCACCTTCTTAGCATTAGTTTATTTCCATCATCACTGCTCTTTCTTTTTCCTTCCTGAAAACGTGGAAAGTATATGAGAGCTTGGATCCAAAATATGGCTTATAATTTCAACATCAGTCCTGAATTGTTTCCTGTGTTTAGTTAAAATGCTTATTTTTTGAGAGTGAAAGCAAGGCACTGTATAGAGAGAAACCAGGTTTTGATCTGATCCTTCTCTCAACTAGCCCTGCAACCCTAGAAAAAGAGTCTCTTAATATCTTGGCTTATAATCCTGAGAAAGAAAACCTGGAAATTCTCAAATATTCTTGCACTGGATGCTCTTGATTTCTGGATATAATTACTTGTCACCTGGTGGTGGTGGTTTAGTCTCTAAGTTGTATCCAACTCTTGCTATCCCATGGACTGTTGCCTGCCAGGCTCCTCTGTCTGTGGGATTCTCCAGCAAGAATATTGGAGTGGGTTGCCATTTCCTTCTCCAGGGGAACTTCCCGACCCAGGAATTGAACCCTAGTCTCCTGCACTGCAGGCAGATTCTTTACCAACTGAGTTATGAGGGAAGCCCTAAGTATCCTTACTTTAAATGATTCAGTCCAGTCCATTTGCTGTTGCTGAATCACGTCTGACATTTTTACAACCCCAGGGACTGTAGCCCACCAGGGTCATCTCTCCATGAGATAGCCCAGGCAAGAATACTAGAGTGGGTCGCCATTTCCTTCTCCAGGGGAATGAAATAGGATGAAATGATTTAATAGGATGAAACTATTCCTGTTAGATTTCTGATCAAATGTTTACAACACTTTCTTATATGGTAATAGGCTATGCGCTTAACAATATTTGTATTACTCCTTTTCTTCTTATCCTTTTCTTTGTAAAAATTTGTTCATTTTGTTAATGAAAAATGAGTCAGTTTAATCTTTGAGCTCTACCTCTATTATTTTTGTGTGTTAAAATTACAGTGCTGCTAAGTCACTTCAGTCGTGTCCGACTCTGTGCAACCCCATAGACAGCAGCCCACCAGGATCCCCCGTCCCTGGGATTCTCCAGGCAAGAACACTGGAGTGGGTTGCCATTTCCTTCTCCAATGCATGAAAGTGAAAAGTGAAAGTGAAGTCGCTCAGTCGTGTCCGACCCTTAGCGACCCCATGGACTGTAGCCTACCAGGCTCCTCCATCCATGGGATTTTCCAGGGAAGAGTACTGGAGTGGGGTGCCGTTGCCTTCTCGGTAAAATTATAGTAGTTGCCACTATATATATATGCATTTTAAAATAATTTGAAATGTTTGGTACAACATTTTCAGAAAACAAAACAAAACAAACATTAAACTTACATAAATACAAGAATATTTAAAAGAGAGAAGCTCTACTCTTAAATTCTCCAATTCATGTTTATATCTTTAAACAGTCTTTAATATTGTTTCTGCAAGAATACCAGACAATAAAGTACATTAATTCATCATAACATCTAAATAATTGTTTCAATTTTGAAAAATCTTGAAACCATTTAATTTCTGAAAATCATTAGTAAATTATCTCTCTGATCATTAGCTCTTGCCATATATAATTTGCATATTAGGCTCATCCATTTCAAGGTGATTAATGGAACATTCAATTATCTGATTAGATTATTTAGGATGGAAACATCATCTTCCAATTTCCTGGAGATACCATCAAGATCCTGACACCTTAAATGCAGCTATTTGAGAAGTGCCCTTGGATCTGAATTGATGGTCTCATTTTTTAGGCATGCTTGGAATATTTTCATATTCTCCAGGTCATTAGCTACTCTTCATCTATCAATGATTAAAAACACCAGATTTGGAAAGAAAGCTGGGATTAAATACATTCTTCATGTTACATATAAAAATAAAATATATTGTTTAGTTTGGTAATGATCTGCTGTAAAATAGCCACAGCTTTGTTTTATAAAAAGTTAGGAACTGAATGATCAGGTGTGTTTTCAGCGTGTAACACAGTGAATGGCACGTGGTGGTTTCACAACGACTGTGTGTTGAAATGTAGTCATCGGTTTCATTCAGTTCAGTTTAGTCGCTCAGTCGTGTCTGACTCTTTGTGACCCCACGGACTACATTGAGTTTATTGCTTACTATTATTAATGATTGTGATATATTTGTGAAATACCTGCCTTTCAGAGCAGTGAATGTGTGTTTGCTAGTGCACTAATAATGTTGGGAATGATAACTGGTATAAGGCATTATTCAATGCATATTTAATTGATGGAATCAGTGAGTATATAAAATGGTTTCAACATCTGTTTTCCTTACTTAGCTGAGAGTCATGAAGAAAATATAGATGTCACCCAAGAACCACAAGGAACTGGATTCTGACAACTACCTGAGTGATTTTGGAAATGGAGTTTTCCCAAGGTCTTCAAAACAAGTCTGTCTGGTGAAAATTTTGAGTGTGGCAGCTTGAGTAGAAAACTCTGTGAATCTGCACTTGATCTGAGCTACTGAACTGTGAGGTATTAAATGGATGCTGTTTGAAGCCCTTGATTTTGTGACAATTTGCTACATGGTGACAGGAAACTAATATAGGTTTAAAGAACTGGAGGAATATTTCTGATATTTTGATAAATTTTTTGATGTAATGCTAATCATGCTCATATCTTAAAGCTATTATCTGAGAATTACATTTCATCTCTAAAATCATGTTGAGATCATCTTTAACAAATCTTTAATATGAACAGAACAGTTAATATGTATGAAGGCAATCTTTCTGTTACTCTTTCTGGAAATGTGCTCTCTTGAGCCTCATGGGGAACTGGTGAAAATTAGTGAAATTTAGCTGTACTAAAAAGACTACCTTATACTGCTGTGTCCTGACAGTTTACTCAAGACTTGAAGGGCGTGTTTTCTATTCCATCTTGCAAAACATGTTTCAATTTAATGTAGGAAAAGTAGGGGAAGAGAAATAAAGCATATGGGTACTTTCACCTTTTCCTCTGTTTCATTTTCATTGTGATGTTTTCTTATTTTTAATCATATGTCCTAAGCTATTAATTGTTTACTACATTCTCCATGTATAAAAGGGCTTCCCTTGTGCCAGTATAGCATGGATATCATAGAGTACGAAGCTCTGAGTAATACTGTTCAGATTGCTACATCCTTAATGTATATGGCCTGGCATTTTGATTAATACTGTAAATTCAAGAACATTTTCAGTTTCCAAAGCATGTTCATGTAGCATCCACATGTACCTTGCTAAAATGGTAAAAATAAAATTAAAGGAAAGTTACATTAGAGTACATCATGAAAAACGCTGGGCTGGAAGAAGCACAAGCTGGAATTAAGATTGCCGGGAGAAATATCAATAACCTCTGATATGCAGATGACATCACCCTTATGGCAGAAAGTGAAGAGGAACTAAAAAGCCTCTTGATGAAAGTGAAAAAGGAGAGTGAAAAGGTTGGCTTAAAGCTCAACATTCAGAAAACGAAGATCATGGCATCTGGTCCCATCACTTCATGGGAAATAGATGGGAAAACAGTGGAAACAGTGTCAGACTTTATTTTTTTGGGCTCCAAAATCACTGCAGATGGTGACTGCAGCCATGAAATTAAAAGACGCTTACTCTTTGGAAGGAAAGTTATGACCAACCTAGATAGTACATTGAAAAGCAGAGACCTTACTTTGCCAACAAAGGTCCGTCTAGTCAAGGCTATGGTTTTTCCTGTGGTCATGTATGGATGTGAGAGTTAAACTGTGAAGAAAGCTGAGCGCTGAAGAATTGATGCTTTTGAACTGTGGTGCTGGAGAAGACTCTTGAGAGTCCCTTTGACTGCAAGGAGATCCAACCAGTCCATTTTAAAGGAGATCAGCCCTGGGTGTTCTTTGGAAGGAATGATGCTAAAGCTGAAACTCCAGTACTTTGGCCACCTCACGCGAAGAGTTGACTCATTGGAAAAGTCTCTGACGCTGGGAGGGATTGGGGGCAGGAGGAGAAGGGGATGACAGAGGATGAGATGGCTGGATGGCATCACCGACTCAATGGATGTGAGTTTGAGTGAACTCCGGAAGTTGGTGATGGACAGGGAGGCCTGGCATGCTGCGATTCATGGGGTCACAAAGAGTCGGACGAGACTGAGCAACTGAACTGAACTGAACTGACATTAAAATATAAGTACTTTCTACATTATTTGGTTAGAGAAAATATTCCCAACGGTTTTGCCTGGTATAAACTAAAAAATGCACAATAGCTTATTTTATTTCTGACATAAATAAATTAATAACTTGATTCTCAAAGAAAGATGAACTAGACTGATGGAAATACAAGGTTTAATCTATGGCAGGAATTGTTAACCTTGGGTCTACAAATATCCGAGGAGCTTGAAGGTAGAATTCAGAAGGTCTGTGATATTGGATAGGGGAAAAAAATCATTTTTACTTTCACTGTTATAAAAGTGGACAATAAGCTGAAGAACTATTAGGAATATCTGTGGCTTTTTTTCTTATATTTTCCCATTATATTACATATATTCCTATTATATATTTCCTATTATATTACAAATACGTTGCAATTATCTCAACGTATTCCTATGATCACCATTATTTTTATATTTTATGTTATAAGATCTGCCACCATTTCTTGGCATTAATATGTTAATAACAAATTCCATGTACTTGATACCACATACCTAATGTCATAAAAATTTGATAATTTCAATATAATTTTTTCCCTGAAGGTATTTTATTATATATATTTTAAAACATTATTTTGAGACGGTGTCTATAAGCTATACAGGACTTTCAGGGTGGTTGCTGGCCTACACAAACAAAGATGAATACTCTGTGAGTATTTATTAGAAGAAAACAACAATAACACCAACTGGAAAAGAATATCTGCATCCCCAAGTTCACTGCAGCATTATTTATAACAGCCAAGATCATGGAACAACCAAAGTGTCCACTGAACAGATAAAGAACAACTGATGCACACACACACACACAGAGATACATACACAAACTGGAATATTATTCCGTCATAAAAAAGAAGGGAATCTTGTCATTTGTGACAGCAAAGATGGACCTTGAGCACATTATGTTAAGTAAATAAGTCAGAAAAAGAAAGACAAAGACCATATGATCTCCATTATGCATAAAATCTAAAACAAAAATCAAACCAAAATAAAACAAAATCAGGAACTCATAGATACAGAGAAGAAATTAGTGCTTGTCAGAGACAAGGGATGTGGGTAGGCAAGTGGGTAAAAGTGCAAATTTCCAGTCATAAAATAAGTAAGATCTGGGAATATAATGTAATGTACTATAGCTAATAACACTCTATTGTATATTTGAAAGTTGTTAGGAGAGTGGATTATAAGGGTTCTTTCTCATCATAGGAACAGAAAGGATAACTGCATAGTGATGGATGTTAATTAGATTTTATTGCATTGATCCTTTCAACATATATGAAGGTGAAAGTGTTAGTCATTCAGTGTGTCTGATGCTTTGCAACCCCATGGACTGAAACCTGCCAAGCTCCTCTGTCCATGGAATTCTCCAGGCAAGACTACTGGATTGGTAGCCATTTCCTTCTTCAGAGGATATTTTATATATATATATATATATATATATATATATATATACACACACATATATATGTAATATATATACATAATATATTTATCAGATCATTATGTTCTACATTTGAAACCAATAGAATATTATATGTCAATTGTATATCAATAAAAAGTAAACAACAAAGCAAATAAATTACCAGTCTTTATTCTATGGGCTTTTCTCCCTTTGAATTAGCATAACTGTGATCTTTTCGAAGTCTTGAGGAAATTTCACCAAATATATATTCTCCTTTAATACATAAACATGATACAAACTTCTGTCCTCAAAAGTTGAAGTTCTTTTGGGAATCAACTGAAACATTTTATTCTGTCATTTAGTTGATGTGTTGCTGTCTGATATGTAGATTGATGGTTGACAGCATTGATGTCATAAATTATGCATGTGAATTTAGTGAACACAATTAAACTGAGGCACTATGGGTAATTTAAATAATTACATGTATAAATAGTATTATTAGTCTTGTCAAAATCTGCACCTATACTAAATGTCAGCATTTAATATCAACAAAGAATGTTAAGGAGTCAGAATTTTGCATCAGTATGGTTGGGAGATTGATTTCAAGTTCAATTACTTGTTAAAATAACATTAGCATACATTTGTCTGACAACTTTTGTTTTTGGCTTTTATCTGATGTACGAGTAAGAATATAAACTCTCTAGAATTTTGCTTTTGTCTACTAAGCTAAATGGCACATACAAGTTAAACATCAGCCATCTATAAAACAGACATACTTCTACTTATCAGTTCAGTTCAGTTCAGTTGCTCAGTCGTGTCCGACTCTTTGAGACCCCATCAATTGCAGCACGCCAGGCCTCCCTGTCCATCACCAGTTCCTGGAGTTCACTCAAACTCACGTCCATTGTCGGTGATGCCATCCAGCCATCTCATCCTCTGTCATCCCCTTCTCCTCCTGCCCCCAATCCCTCCCAGAATCAGAGTCTTTCCCAATGAGTCAACTCTTTGCATGAGGTGGCCAAAGTACTGGAGTTTCAGCTTTAGCATCATTCCTTCCAAAGAACACCCAGAGCTGATCTCCTTTAGAATGGACTGGTTGTATCTCCTTGCAGTCCATGGGACTCTCAAGAATCTTCTCCAACACCACAGTTCAAAAGCATCAATTCTTCGGTGCTCAGCTTTCTTCACAGTCCAACTCTCACATCCATACATGACTATTGCAAAAAACATAGCCTTGACTAGACAGACCTTTGTTGGCAAAGTAATGTCTCTGCTTTTTTATGCTATCTAGGTTGGTCATAACTTTTCTTCCAAGGAGTAAGCGTCTTTTAATTTCATGGCTGCAATCACCATCTGCAGTGATTTTGGAGCCCCCCCAAAAATAAAGTCTGACACTGTTTCTACTATTTTCCCATCTACTTATACTTTTGTATAATTCTCCTCAATATTCATGGTATTTTACTGTATGCGGTAGTTGGTTTAGTTCCTAAGTCATGTCTGACTCTTGAGACCCTGTGGACTGTAGCCTCCCAGGCTCCTCTGTTTATAGAATTCTCCAGGCAAGAATACTGGAGGGGGTTGCCATTTCCTTCTCCAGGGGATCTTCCCGACATAGGAATCAAACCTGGATCTCCTGCGTTGCATCCAGATTCTTTACCAATTTAGCTATAAGAGAAGCTCATTTTTTTTAACTGTATATGTGTGTATAATATTATAATATCAATTTAAAATATATGTTTTTTATTATTCAGAATATATCCTTTACTGCTGTTTTTCAGAGAGTCTGTCGTCTACCTAAATGTGGAGGATAAAGAATTTTTTAGCCAGATTTAATTTTTTTTATTCTAATACATCACAACTACATTTTTAAGCCCACTTCCGAATGTCGGTCATCTCTGTGATTAGCAACAAGTCATGTTTCAGCTTTTGGACTACTATCGAGTGGCTAGGCTGTGTTGATTTTGAATTTAATACTGATTTGGATTTAACACTAAAGAGTTATCCTATTCACAGAATATTTTTAAAGGTTTTTGTAACATTTTCAGAACTGAAAAGTTGAGGCAAAATCACTCAAAATTTAGATAATATAGTAGTTTGGCTCTATGTATCTAGGGAAATCATAAATTCTTCCATTGCAATACTTGCTCTTCTCCCAATGATAGGTGTATGGAGGACATGGTTTAAGAGATTTAAACCATGTGTGTTTCAACTTATGCACTGCAGTGCTCCAACGTACTGAGGACAAGATTCTTAGACTAGTCTTAAACTGTTTAGCCATGAGAGACTATTTTAATGTTTTAAAATATGTATTTATAAACACTAGAAACTGACCTCAGAATAATTGGAGATATAAGATCTGTTAGTTTCATTCATGTTTTCTGATGTATTTAAGGTGAAATACCACTAAAACCATTTACGTAGTTTTTATATTCTAAGAGATATTGTATAAAATAAAATTCACTTTCAAATTAGGTGACAGTAAAAATATGTTATTAGCAATTTTCATCCATTTAATTGATACAAATGTCAAGTATATTTTTAATCTAAAGCTATATGAATATATAATCACATAAAATATTCTGGGCAAGACAGTTTGATTTTAATACAATTTGTAACAATGTCCAAAGTACATTTTTTAAAAATCAGAATTAAAAATTAATATTTCCCTTGATAAACATTTTATTCTTATATTCTTTCTGCCATAATTTTCAAAGAAGCTTTACACTTATTTATAATTTAAAAATAAAATTGTAGAATCAACTACGAAAATTATTATTTCCTAATATGCCCTTTATAAGACTTTAAATAAATAAAATGATGAGAACATTAAATTCTGAATCACAGTGAACAAGTTAGAGAACTATTTGAAACATAGAAACAGATATATTAAATGGGATTTTATTAGATCCTTCCTTTCATCATAGTCTTGAATTATGCCCATCAGGGATTTTCTACCACATTGGTAATTGTATCTAAATATTACACAATCACAGACTGTTTCATATTTTCATATAGTTAAGTTTCCAAATGAGTGATAGATAGAAAGTTATATATCTTTCTCTTGAGATAGGAAAGATCATATCTAATCTGGGAATAAGGTTGACCATGCAGATGGGAATACTTTAAAGGATGAAGGAAGAGTCTTTTCTGTCCAATACCCATACATGATTACACACACACACACACACAGTATTTTGAAGAATTTGTATTGAGTTGGCCAAAAAGTTCATTTGGATTTTTCCAGTATATTTTTTAAAAATATATTTAATTAAAGTAATATACCAGGGCTAGTAGCTCAGAAGGTAAAGAATCTGCCTGCAATGCAGGAGATCTGGGTTCAATCCCTGGGTCAGGAAGACTCACTGGAGAAGGAAATGGCAACCTACTCCAATATTTTTGCCTGGAAAATCCGCATGGACAGAAGAGCCTGGCAAGCTACAGTCCATGGGGTTGCAGAGTCAGACACGAATAAGCGACTAACACTCACTAAAGTAATAAAAACCACTGGCAATAAAGAAAATAACAGTATTTAAGGGTGAATTGCAAGTTTTCCCCATTCACTCCTTATGCCCAGTTATATATCCTAGTCGTTTTGTCTTTTAACTCTTTTCTCCCTTTTTAATTCTGATGATTTTAGAATTTCAGGAAAAAAAAAAAAAAGTGATAGTCGCTCAGTCATGTCTGACTCTTTGCAACCCCAAGGACTATACAGTCCATGGAATTCTCAAGGCTAGAATACTGGAGTGGGTAGCTGCTACCTTCTCCAGGGGATCTTCCAAATTCAGGGCTCAACACATTGCAGGCGGAGTCTTTACCATCTGAGTCACCAGGGAAGCCCAAGGATACTGGAGTGGCAAGCCTAACCCTTCTCCAGGGGATCTTCCTGATACAGGTATCAAATTGGGATCTCCTGAATTGCAGGTGGATTCTTTACCAGTTGCGCTAATATAGTAAAAGTCTAGAATTTCAGAAGATATGCTTATACTTCTAACCTGATTTATCAACAATGTATTAAATTTATCAGTTTGTATATATATTGATTCCTTGAGATGAAAAACTGGGGCATAACGCACTTGTACTATTCTCAACCCCATTTTCCTTTCCTCTTCTTGGGTGATATTTATTAAAATTAAAGTTTTCTATTGTTGCCTTTGCAATTTTTAATATATCTAAACCTCTACATTTTAATGGAAAAAACCCAAATTTTTGGCCAACCTGGTAATTTTATAAATTACAATATACCGAAATAATCATTCTAACAACTCTATGAAGTAAGTAAAGTTGGTCATCTCTGTTAGCAATATATTGGCTGAGACATGGAATTTGGTGGAAATTCCCAAGGGACCTGAGTAGAGAAAAAAAACGACTGTCTCAACTATGTGTCCTATACACTCTCTACCACACAAGGCCAGAAGAAAAGATGAAAGAAGAGAATGTGTAAAGACTGTAAAAGAAAGATTGTGTTTAAAGGTATACTTGAAGAAAAATATTTTCTGAAGTTGGAAGAAATTACTCAGTTTAAATAAATCTATTGTTTATTCAATGGGGCATCTATCATGTGGCAGCACATGTGTTAGGGATAGAGCAGTAAATTGGAAAGTGAAAGAAAGTCTCTAACCTCATGGGGTTTACATAAGAGGAGAAAAACAAGTCAAGAAGTAAAGAATATGGTTTTATGGTAATAGTTGTTATGAAATTGATGTAGAACTCAAGGGAAGCCATATTAAATAAGGGCAACTTGTGTAATAACAGCAAAAGCTTACAGAAGTCTATTCAGCATCCTTCCTTGTGTGGTGGCAGATGAAGGAGCAATTGTATTTTATATTTAAACTCAGAAGTTTAAAAGGAATCAGACATTCAGTTCTACAAAGCCATAAACCTAACTCAAGCAAAGATGGCTGAAATCACAGAGTGAGGCTTGTCAATATGCACGTTCCTCCTCTACCTGGGAAGTAGCCTCCCTGTTCATTTTCTAGGCTGCTCTCTGTCAGTATGTTAGAGACTCTACAATTTGGGGCCAATTTTTTTTTTGGATTGGTGCTCCTGTCTTAATAAATGCAATTTAAGCTAACAGTAAAATATCCCATAGCCCATAACAAATGTTTACATATTTTTCCTTTAAAGCAAATGATTAAGAGGAAATATGATCTAATACTGTGCTGTCCAATATGGAAGACACTGGTCATGTGTGGTTATTGAGTACTTCAATTGTAGCTGGTCCAAATTGAGAAAGGCTGCAAGTGTAAAATACACACTATAATCGTAAGACTTGGTCTGTAGCCTGCCAGGCTCCTCTGTCCATGGAGATTCTCCAGGTCAAAATACTGGAGTGGGTTACCATGCCCTCCCCCAGGGGATCTTCCTGATCCGAGGATTGAACCCATGTCTCTCATGTCTCCTGTATTGGCAGGTGTGTTCTTTAGCACTAGCGCCACCTGGGAAGGCCCTAAGATGCATAAGCTCTATGTTTTGTAAAATAATAATTTTTTCTAAGCACCACTCTCATTTTGCAATTATCTTGAACACTTACAAAAATACTGGTACTACCTTAAAGGAACATGTGGATCCCTTTGATATACTTATAATTCACTGTTGAGTATATCAAATATAAGAAGTTTATCTGTTACTGCTTTTTTCTTCATTTTATATTGGAGAGTGATTGATTAACAATATTGTGTTAGCCTCAAAAGTACAACAAAGTGAATCAGATACACATGCATCTATTCTTTTTCAAATACTTTTCTTACTTAGGTTGTCAAATACTTTTGAGGAGAATTCCCTGTGCTATACAGTAGGTCCTTGTTGGTTACCCATTTTAAATATAGTAGTGGGTACATGTCAATTCCAAACACCCTAACTATCCCTCTCCCTCACCCCTGATGATCATAAGTTCATTCTCTAAGTCTCCTAATCAAGAAATGGGCTGCTGCTGCTGCTAAGTCACATCAGTCGTGTCCAACTCTGTGTGACCCCATAGATGGTACCCAACAGGCTCCTCTGTCCCTGGGATTCTCCAGGCAAGAATACTAGAGTGGGTTGCCATTTCCTTCTCCAGTGCATGAAAGTGAAAAATGAAAGTGAAGTCGCTCAGTCGTGTCCAACTCTCAGCGACCCCATGGACTGCAGCCTACCGTGCTCCTCCTCCATGGGATTCTCCAGGCAAGAGTACTGGAGTGGGTTGCCAGACCTAAATAGATATTTCTCCATAGAAGGTATACAGATGGTCAAGAGATACACGAAAAGATGTTCAATATTGCTAATTATTAAAGAAATGCAAATCAAAACTACAATGAGATTATCGCCTCACACCAGCAAAATGACCATCATCCAAAAAATCCACAAACAAATGCTGGAGAGGGTGTGGTGAAAAGGGAAGCCTCCTGTACTGTTGGGAATGCAAACTGTTATCTGTTACTTTTCATATCCAGGTAGGAACACTAGGGGGAGACTGAGAGAGTAACAAAGTTTTGAGAAAACCATGTCTGCTAACAGGAGGACAACTTTACATAATTAGGCTGTTTATCTTCCTCAATTACTCAAAAAATGTATTTAGAAATAAGAATGCTCCATTAGAAATAGGAATGCTCCATGTGCTCTATTAATGCTCCACATAAATAGACCCTCACATTTATGTATTAGATTGCTGTTGAGAATTATTTTCAATATACACACACTCACATATAATAACATATACACAGACCACACATGCATTTTCCCAACTAATGATAAATTCTGCCAAATAGTCTTGAAATAAAAATAAATAACCACATGTGCACAAACAATGAAAAAAAACAAACAAACAACGATCCTGGTGGTTTTTCTAAATACACCAACTGATTGAACATTTATAATCAGTCATATACTCTGTTGTTTCCTCCACTTGGCAACCTTCTGGAGAATGTTGTCAGATAAGAGAGTTGTTAATTGATGATCATGGATTCCAGTTTTCAGTTAATGCTTATTGTTTTAATCAGTGGCTCTCAAAATGTGGTCCCAGCAGCATCTGTGAACTTCCTAAACATGCAAATTCAGGTTCTCCTTCCCCCAGACATAGTGAATCAGAACTTTTGGGAATAGTACCCAAGAGTCTCTTTTAACTAGCCCTCCAGTATGACTCTATTACTAAAGTCCTAGAACAACTGGATTTGAGGAAAATTTCACAATATGAATTTATCTGAGAAAATTTGCAGTGCACTGAAACAAAATCTGTATTTATCAGGTTAATGTGGCATTGAAATCCAAAATCAAAATTTACAACATGCCTGAAGAACATCACTGCATTAATTTTTTTCCCCAGGGGACTAAACACATCATAGAAAAACTGAATCTTCCTCAATTTCTGCTTTAATGATTTTTCCATCCTTGGAAGCATCTTCCTTGCTCAGAAGACACATGACCTCAGTCCATGAAGAGAAAGATCAGTGAGGTCAGCAAGGTCAGTGATTCTATCTGTGCTTGGAAGAGCATCTGACCCGTAAGAAGTAGCGTGAGATCGTTAGCTACTAATACCTAATACTATTTCCATAGCTTTTTTTGTTGTTACTGATTTCTTTACTAGATGGCAGATTCTTTACTAAATGGCAGAATTAATAGATGTAATTCCTTTTTATTACAAATTACTAGTGGTAAATTATAATTGGCATTGATATTTAATGAGAAAAAAACGGTTTTCTGATGAAGTAGTTTTCATTCTATGATATGATGTGAAATGTGTTTGCTCATAGTTAAAACATCAGTCTCTCAGACTCCTGAGGACTAAAATCCTACAGGAGGACTGTTTGTAAATTTCCCCTGAGGCTTCTGTACAGATAACACATTATTAGCAAGGCAGTGTGGTTAACAGTATGTGTATGTGTATATGAGGCAGTGGTAAAAATGGGAGTCATCTTAGTTTCCAAGGACTGCCATAACAAAGTACCACAGTCTGGGTGGCTTAAACAACAGATGTTTATTGTCTCACAGTTCTGGAGGCTAGAATTCTGAATGAAGATTCAGTAGAACTGGATCATTTCAAAATCTGTTCAGGGTCTCTCTCCTTGGCTAGTAGATAGCTGTCTTCTCCCTCTCGTTTGACATCATTTTTTTTCCCCTATGCTTTCTCTGTGTCCAAAGTTCCCCCTTTATACATACACCAGTCGTGTTGGACTAGGGTCCAGCCCAATGCCCTTATTTTAACTTTATTACTTCTCTAAAGACTTTATCTTCGAATATCTCCATTCTGAGATACTAGGAGTTATGAGTTCAGTATATGGATTCTGAGGGTGGGAATAAAATTTGACCTCTAATAGATGAACTTTTTTGTGTAATTATATGGCATTGAGATCATACACATCTCATATACAATGTCACATTTATACCTCTTCCTGCTGAGGATAATGCATCATTAGAGGATTTTAAGGAGGGGGATGATATGATGTGCTTCTGGGAGCCACAGGCAGTAAGGATTAAAATGGGAAGAAACTAACTTAGGCAAAGGCTTGAGTCAACAATCACATCAAATGTCAGCTTAAAGACATGCGAAGAAGACATTTTAAAGAAAACAGGAGGAATGCAAGAGCTAAATCTCTGGTAAAGAAATGTGTTCAGGTATTTTATTTTTTTTAATAAAGGAATAAAGAACAGGAAATCATTTTAAAGTAATTCCTAGGATTTTAGTTGGGATCATTATTGGATAATAGAGGAAAATATCATGATTCTGTAAAGTATATATGAAATTAGATATGGAGTAGAATACAGGTTCAGTGTGTAGTTAGAGATAAAAGCTAATGGGTTAGAGGAGGTTTGGGGCTAAAAACATCAAGTGAGCATAGAGTAGATATAGGAACCATAGGTGCATAAAAACATATAAACACTCAGCAGAAACTTAGAGGAAGAGGGGAAATGTGTTGAGTAGGAAACATAAAGGAAACAAACATCCATTGGGAAGACTGAAGGAAAGAGAAACTGATGAGAAAGAGGAAAACTGGCCAGATATTTGAATTGTGCAAACCCCAAAAGAAGAGCGTCTAGGAAAATAAAGATACTGAAACGCTGTGAAGTCTGGTATTTTAACATCTGAGAAGGGGTCACTGTAATTTGTAATTTGAATTCTAAAAAGAGCAGTGTATAATAGTTTAGAAGCTGCTATGTAAGTGTGTGTGTGTGTGTGTGTGTGTGTGTGTGTGTGTGTATGAATGTGCTCTTTATATCAGATATTAGAGCTACATAAAACTCTGGGAAAGTTTCAACGCAATATTCTTCAGTCCCTCTTCTACTGATGCTCAGAGCTGGCAGCCTCATTTGCTAATTCATTTGCTTGACCAAGTATCTATCATGAGCCAGACACTGAGACAAACTCTAGAAATACACAGTTAAAAATACTACAGCCTCTATCCTCAAGGAGCTCTCAAATTCATGTGATCCTCATGTTAACAGAGGGGCATATTGATGTTCATGTGCTGCTTCCTGATGCTGTAGGGATCAAAACTTACTTTTTAAATGTTTTCCTGTAGCTGAATTCTATGCTCTAGTAAACAAATCAGGTTTTATTTTTAAAAATATAGGTCCCAAGGTAAAATTTTATAATGGATTGCTGTAATTTTTCTTGACATTTTAGGAACTATCTGTTCTAAGTCCGCTACAGAAGGGGCTCTATAGTGAGGAAGTGGTCATAAAATAGTAATCTGCAGCTACTAAATCTCAAAATAGATTCACGTGTTAGTTACTAGACAATGTTTATGTTATCTGGAGTGGTTTACTCAGATTTTGAACATACTATCTACCAGTTAATCCTGACACTACATCACTGCTGTGTCTTAAATATGATTCAAACTGTAATAACTTTCACCATTTGTTAGAGAAAGTTGTTGTTTAGTAACTAAGTCATGGCCTGCTCTTTTTCGAACACGTGGACTGTAGTTGCCAGGCTCCTCTGTCACATAGGATTTCCTAGGAAAAAATACTGGAGTGGGTTGCCATTTCCTTCTCCAGGGGATGTTCCTGACCCAGGAATTGAACTCGAGTCTCCTGCATTGCAGGGGGATTCTTTAAAACTGAGCCACCTAGGAAACCCATTAGCAAAAGTATAAAACCATATATATATAGTGACTGAAATATCTCACATTATGAATTGGAAAGCATCCTCTTGAATATATGTATATTCTGAAGTGGATCAAATGAATCTTGAAAATTGTTCTAGTCAGAGATTAGGGTTTTTTTTTAAACTTTTCTATGTATATTTCTCCTTTCCTCTTTTTGTGTAGGAGGGAGGATTTTGAAACCTTTACAAGTGCTATCATAAACCGTGTGTATGTTGCTGCCGCTTAGTCGCTTCAGTTGTGTCCGACTCTGTGAGACCATATTTGTGGTCAAATATTTCAATTAAAAATACATTGCATGACAATCTTCTGTTTCGTAAAGTGTTTTTAAAAATTGTATTTGCCTGTGACAACTGGCACAGTTCTTCCTCCCTGAATATATATCCTTTCATAAATATTACTAACTGGCCCAAAGCTGACATTTAAATATCATTACTATAAATAAACCATAAAATCTGATGCCTGACTTGAAGGTTCAGTGTTACTGAGTAACTGAAGAAGAATTATTTTTAAGGGAGAGAAATGGTTTTGGATTTATGGAACCAATAATTTCTCTCTTTATAGAACTCCACCAATTTAATTAAGGGTTAAGGATAAAAGCCAGGCTAATTGTGTCCTCAGAAGGGGTCAATGGCATGACCATTTTCCTCGTCACTTTGACCAGAAACCTGGGAGTCACCTTTGACCTCTCATGTGCCATCAATCACCGAAATATATGTCTTCTTCACAACTCATTTCTGTACAATCAGTCTAGTCCAGGCCATAGTCGTCTTATACCTCAATCACTATAATAGGTTTTAACATCGATTAAAATTAGAGGAGGGGCTTCCCAAGTGGCTCTGGTGGTAAAGAATTGGCCTTGCAATGCAGTAGATGCAAGAGACAAGGGTTAGATCCCTGGTTTGGGAAGATCCCCTGGAGGAGGGCATGGCAACCCACTCAAGTATTCTTGCCTGGAAAATCTCCATGGACAGAGGAGCCTGGCGGGCTCCTGGCGGGCTGGGCATGACTGAGCAACTAAGCACGCTCACATCGACTATTTATGCCACATATGATTTCATCTTTAAACCAGCCGATTAAGGTGGATGCTATTGATTTTCTGTTTTAGAAAGCAGGCACATAGGGTTTTTTGGTAACGTAAATGAAATCTTACATTTTCTTGGCAATATCATTAAAAGTATATTATGCTCTGTTTTATCAGTTTCCACAGAGTTCCAGAAAAATATCTATTTGTGCTTTATTGACTATGTCAAAGCTTTTGACTGTGTGGATCACAATAAACTGTGGAAAATCTGAAAGAGATGGAAATACCAGACCACCTGATTTGCCTCCTGAGAAATCTGTATGCAGGTCAAGAAGCAATAGTTAGAAATGGACAAGGAACAACATACTGGTTCCAAATAGGAAAAGGACTACGTCAAGGCTGTATATTGTCACCCTGCTTATTTAACTTATATGCAGAGTATATCATGAGAAACGCTGGGCTGGAAGAAGCACAGGCTGGAATCAAGATTGCTGGGAGAAATATGAATAACCTCAGATATGCAGATGACACCACACTTATGGCAGAATGTAAAGGAGAACTAAAGAGCCTCTTGATGAAACTGAAAGAGGAGAGTGAGAAAGTTGGCTTAAAGCTCAACATTCAGAAAACTAAGATCATGGCATCCGGTCCCATCACTTCATAGCAAATAGATGAGGAAACAATGGAAACAGTGACAGACTTTACTTTTTGGGACTCCAAAATCACTGGAGATGGTGACTGCAGCCATGAAAATAAAAGATGCTTACTCTTTGAAGAAAAGTTATGACCAACCTAGATAGCATATTGAAAACCAGAGGTATTACATTGCCAGCAAAGGTCCATCTAGTCAAGGCTATGGTTTTTCCATTGGTCATATATGGATGTGAGTTTTGGACTATAAAAAAGGCTGAGCACCGCAGAATTGATGCTTTTGAACTGTGGTGTTGGGGAAGACTCTTGAGAGTCCCTTGGACTGCAAGGAGATCCAACCAGTCCATGCTAAACGAAATCAATCCTGAATATTCATTAGAAGGACTGATGCTGAAGCTGAAACTCCAATACTTTGGCCACCTGATGCAAAAAACTGACTCATTGGAAAAGACCCTGTTGCTGGGAAAGATTGAAGGCAGGAAGAGAAGGGGACGAGAGAAGATGGGATGGTTGGATGGCATCACCGAGTCAATGCAGATGAGTTTTAGTAAGCTCTTGGAGCTGGTGATGGACAGGGAAGCCTGGCATGCTGCAGTCCATAGGGTTGCAAAGAGTTGAATGCAACTGAATGACTGAACTGAACTGAACAGTTCATACATATAGCGCCAGCTGACCTTCATCTGGTCTTAAGAGGCAGATAAATCAGCCATAAATCTCTCCTTCAAATGCAGAAACCCATAATTTAAAGAATTTCAAAATAATTAATATAAAATTCTATATGTTCTTCCATAATATTTGAAGTATGACATACTTGATGAGAGTTTTCTGTGGAAATAATTCTGGAAGGTTTTTCAATAATTTTTCAACTAGAAAATTAGTTATTCAACTAGAAACACTACAGTTTTAGTGAACAAATATTCTGTGACTTTGTGGTACTTTACAGTTAAAGAGAAAAAAAAGTAATTAAAAATAAAAGCATAAAGAAACATAGATGACAACTTTAAAACCATCATATAATATAAAAAATACAAGCAGTATACTATGCTTCTATAGTAGCAACAAAAAATTTCCATGGTTGACGATACCCTCTTTTATCTATTATGGCCACAGTAAGAAGCCAGTGAAAGTATTTTGCACAGGTAGAGTAATATGATTCCATTTCTATTTTTAAAAGATTAGCTCTTGTGGAGGAAGGTCCCAAAGGAGTAAGTAGCAGCATTTAGGAAGAGAAGGGAGGAAGTAATTGCAGTGGTCCAGGAAGAAACAGGATTAAAGTAAGGTTCTAGATGTTCACCCATACAGATTTATTTCATACCCAGGACAATCCTCTGAAACAGTTACTGCTATTTTACATTTATGGGGCTGCCCAGGTGGCACTAATGATAAGGAACCTGCCTGCCAATGCAAGACGTGTGGGTTTGATCTCTGGGTGCAGAAAATCCCCTGGAGGAGGTTATGGCAACGCACTTCAGTATTCTCAGCTGGAGAATCCCATGGGTAGAGGAAGCTGGTGAGCTACAGTCCACGGGGTTGCACAGAGTCAGACAGAACTGAATTGACTCAGCATACACGCATTTTACATTTATAGAATGGGAGCACAGAGAGGTGGACTAGTCCAAGGTCTTAAGCTGGTAAGTGACAGAGTGAGGATTTAAACAAGCTCCCTCTAGTTTCGGCTCTTAATATTCTGCAATAACTTTCTTTTTCAAGTAGACAGAAAAAGTTGAAAGTTTGGAAGAGAGAGGAAACAATTCATGAAGTCCATGGGACAGCAGGAGAAAAGAGGATCTACAGTGAATGTGGAGGGATTGGATACTATTCAACAAATGTCCTGCAGTTTGTTGGATTTTGAATTGTCTTAATGAGCTAGAATTTTTTATTATTATCTCATCAACTGTGACTCAATAAATCTTCAGATAATAATAGTAGCAAACCTTTATTTTGAGGAAAAAAAGTGGATTATGAAAAGGCCTAAGATTCCCTAAATGAGTACTAATGGTTTTTACTTTCCCCATCCAAGTACTATACTTTAGAAATTGAAACCCTCAATCCAGATGTCTTCCTCAGTACCCCTGGTAAGTGTTAAATTGCTTCTAATTTGACAAAGTACAAAAGCCATTATGTGGTGTTGCTGGCTACATTTCAGGTGTGGTTAAAGCTTGCAGAAAGTGCTTTTGGATATGCTAACAACTCAACAGTGTTAATTAAAGGCAATAATATGCTTGGCTCTTTGAAAGAGAGGGTTCCTGCTAGGATAATGTAAACACTGAAATGCACACACACAAAAAAGCTGAATTTTGAGAATTTGCCTCAGATCAGCAGAATATGTTGGCTTCCAATGTGAAGTTGTGTAATCTATTTTACAAAAATGAACTTCCTATGAAGAAGATGATGAAGATGGATATGGAAGATGAAAGAAATTAGAAAGAAAAGCAAATCTTTTCTTTTTACTGATAAAGAATTTTTCTAGCAATCTTTGCTAAAAATCACTAATTCATTTCTTTAAAAATGAGGTATAGTTTTTAGGTTATAAAAATACACCATGTAGTAATATATAAAGATATATGAAAGTATAGGAAGTACATCTGATGTTTGTTAACTATATACTCTGGTCATAGATGAAGCCTTTAAAATATAATCCATTTGGGAGAGAATTATGCCAATATTTTGTTAGGAAGACTAACAATACACTGCTTTCCACCTCCCTGGGATGGGTAGAAAGAAATTATGTTTAGTTCCTTCTATTCTAACCTTCCTCCTTTCTTCCAAGACTACTGAAGATTTACATGCTGTAATAGTCTCAGAAATGTAAAAGATACCAATTCCCTTTTTACTGTGAATTACTTTTGAAGAATAATTATCAAATAATTTTCCAGAATTTTAAAGAGAAGAAAAATGATTAGTGTTCTATATAATATAATCCAAAAAAATAAAATTGGGAATTTTTATTCAAAAGTATATTCCCATAACTTTTTGGGGGGCACAAAATAGATTGGAATAAGACCGATATAAGCTGTTATTCCCCAGATTCCAAGGAAAAGAATACAGGCATTCTTTATATTTTAAATTGTTCCACCCTTACATTTTGATGTTACTGTTTAAATCAGAGTAAAGAACAGATATAGGTAAGAGAAAAAAGTTGCAATCCCTAATAAATGGAAATTTTGAAGCTATTCATTCAGAAAAATGGAAGTAATACTCAATCATAAGAAATAAAATAAAAGAAAGAAGGAATATTTGGTTGCTTCCTGGCTTCCCTGGTGGCTCAGACAGTAAAGCGTCTGCCTGCAATGTGGGAGACCTGGGTTTGATCCCTGGGTTGGGAAGATCCCCTGGAGAAGGAAATGGCAACCCACTCCAATTCTCTTGCCTGGAAAATCTCATGGATGGAGGAGCCTGGTGGGCTACAATTCATGGTGTCTCAAAGAGTTGGACACGACTGAGTGACTTCACTTTCACTTTCAGTGTGATAAGCTACAAACCAGAAATTCTAGAGAATTAACTCAGGCATAAAGAATAAAAGATTTCCTAAGAAACTAAGAGCAAATGACGATCCCATTTCTTGAATCTTCCTTACAGAACAACCCTTTCCTTCAATAAGGACCCCTTGACCACAAGAGAGTACCTCAGTGATCCCCATTTGTTCTAGGGAGCACGCATGCTTAGTGATTCAATTGTGTCCACCTCTTTTTGATCCTTTGGACTGAAGCCTGCCAGGCTCCTTTGTCCATGGGATTTTTCAGGTAAGAATACTGAAGTGGGTTTTCATTTCCTCCTCCATGGGATCTTCATGACCAGGGATCCAACCTGCATCTCCTGTGTCTCCTATATTGCAGGCAGATTCTTTACCTGAGCCACCGGGGAAGCCCTGTTCCAGGGAACTGAACACTAAACAATTCTTTTGAAATGTCCCCTCATCATTCCCTTCTCCCCTTTGCAACCAACTAGACTGCTAACTGTGCCAGAAGACCCATTAGAAACTCTGTTCCTGCTTCCAGACTTTCTATCTGAATAGAACACCTGACAATCAGAGACTCTCTAGGTATGTCCCTTTTACTTTATAAAACCAACACTCCTTTGTAATACCTTTTACAGTTAAAAGAGTGTTTTGTGTGAGATCATATGAACTATTTCAACATTTAATTTAGGGCTTTGATCTCTACTTCCTCCTAAATATTTTAACTCCCAGACCCACCTAGATCTTTTATCTCAGTTATTAATTCTGGCCAAATCAAATAGAACTAATAATGTAATTGACTATTCTAGATACCACTGTGGACCAAGATAAAAAGCAATGAAAAAAAAGTGTATGTCTTGCTCCCAGGCTAATCCCTGGATTCAAGGTGAACATCCTGCTGATGCTACAACTATTTGAAAAGGCTTTCAATTCCATAATTTGACAGATGAATATTAAAACCCAAAGGCAGAATTGAAGTAATAGTTAAACATGAAAAAGTCAAAGTTGATACATGCAAATGATTTTTGAGACCCTGATTAGTGTCTCTGTGCATCTGTACACACACAAGGGAGATGGAGGAAGGAATGAACAGTGGGAGGGAGATATTGGAGTTCCTTAAAAGGGGAAAGAAATTAGAAAAACTTGGGTAGGTGAAATGAAGGGAGAAGGTCTTGCTGAGGGGGATAAAGTACCTAGAGAAAAGAGGAAATGATATTGCAAATAAACAGTTTGGGAAATTTTAACTTTGCTTTAAGGTTGGTTGTGTCTCTTTTTGCCCCCATGGACTATTGATTTGGTCTGGTCACTGGATCCTGCTGGTGGCCATTACAGGCCTCCTTTCAAGACATCCTCTATCCTGAAGCCGGCTGTACTCTAAAGCTCAAAGCTGACCATGCATTTTGCCTGTTTAAAGACGTTTAGTGGTCCTCAATTGCTCTTAGGATAAATCTACTTCCTGCCTAGCATTTCACCAGTATCCTCTTCCTCTCCTCAAACTCTACCTTGATTCCTCTTGTTTTTGGGTCTCTGCATCGGCTGTATCCTCTGCTTGGATTGATAACTGCCTCAATTAGCCATTTCTTCCCCTAATCCTATTACTCTTTTCAGTTTGCTGCTTAGAAATCCCTTTCCGGAAGATCTCTGACAGCCATTTCCCTTCAAGTACCCTTGGTGCTCCAGTCGCACTGTCCAGCTCCAAGATTTATATGGCACTAGGCTGTATTTTGCTTGTTTCCTGTTCTATAAGACCTCCTAGATTGTGAGCCATGTGATGACAAGGTCTGGTGTCTATCTTAATTTTCATTATACAACTAGTATCTAACAGAGTCTGTAGGGCTTCCCAGGTGGCTCAATGGTAAAGAATCTTCCTGCAATGCAGGACAGAGAGGAGACACACGTTCAAAACCTGGGTTTGGAAGATCCCCTGGAGGATCTTCCACTCCTGGAAGTAGCAACCCACTCCAGTATTCTTTCCTGGAGAAGACTATGAACAGAGGAGCCTGGTGGGCTACAGTCCATGGGGTCACAGAGTTGGACACAGCTAAGAAACTAAACACAGCAGAACACACAGTCACTAAATATTAAACTAATAAATGGATACATTTGAAAGTAATTTAAGTGAACTGTAAACATAAACAATACATTAGGATTAAGGGTTTCAAATATTTTTTTAAAAATAAGACTTTAAAGCTGATTTTTTTTTTCAATAAACCTCAACTGGCTTTTGAAAGCTTTTAAGACCTCAGGAAAGTATAGGCTTCCTGATTTTTGATTATACCAATAGTACACTGATGATATGTGGTCCAGTGACAAAATAAAAGGCTTTGCACAGCTAGAAAATTGGATTAAAACACAACAAACTGATTGAATTTAAAGATTATATGGGGTCACATTCTCAAGATTCTTGTATTTGAGAATTGCCAGTAGGGGGTATTATATCATCCATAAATCAATCCTCCATGTAAAGAAGTACATGAATGATGTGAGCCAGGCTGATACTTTTGCAGCTCAAATCTTCTAAGAAGAGTTCCTATCAGTGCATGATATGCTAATACATGCTATTGCATATTATTTGTGTGCTATATTTGAATTTACACAGTAACTCAAAAAGGAATTAACATGGAGTGGGATGTTTATCATGCCAGGTAACTTTCAACTATAATAATTCTTCCGCTTAAACATAATCCACGCATGGATTAAGAAGGACTCTGTGGTTAACACACATATGGCATATTCTTAACTGGTAGAATTCTAGTTAGATGCCCTTAAGTGTTTATGTAAACTCCATTTTATCCTGAAATTCTTATCATTTATACATTTATTTTAATGCATTATGAATTTTTATGCTTCTTACATTAAGGATTTGAAAATATTTCATTAAAAAAAAACTGTAGCATATTATAGGTAAAATAAGGAGTGTCTATAAAAATACTTCCATGAACACACACTCATACACACCCCAAATCTAAAAACTCAACTAAATTAAAATTTCTCAGAAATTTTACTGAGGAGTTTATTGCAGAGATTGTTATATGATTGACATTTTCTAGGTTAAAATATGAATTTTAAAATAACTGCCTCTAGCATACTAACATTTGGGTTGAACAAATGAATTATAGATATGATCATAAAATAATATTTCTTTAACTTTAAAAAACACAGATAAAAGTGAACTGTCTGCTTCTCTATAGAATGCAACTTACAGTTGTTCATCCAAGATTGGGGAGGGGCGATTTCTTTCAAACTTCTTGTTTGTTGCTGTTGTTCAGTCGTTAAGTTATGTCCGACTCTTTTTAACCCCCTGGACTGCAGCACATCAGGCCTTCCTGTCCTCCACTATCTCCTGGAGTTTGCTCAAATTCGTGTCCATTGAGTCAGTGATGCTTTCTAACCATCTCATCCTCAGAAACTTCTTGTTAATTATACTTTTACCTCCAGAGAAACAAAGATATCTATCACAAATAAAATATCATTTTATAATTTCCTGCTGCCCAACTGAATATTTAAAAATAATATTGTTCAGTTCAGTTCAGTTGCTCAGTCGTGTATGACTCTTTGTGATCCCATGGACTGCAGCACACCAGGCCTTCTTGAAAATCACCAACTCCCAGAGTTTACTCAAACTCATGTCCATTGAATCAGTGATGACTTCCAACCATCTCATCCTCTGTTGTTCCCTTCTCCTCCCTCCCTCAGTCTTTCCCAGCATCAGAGTCTTTTCCAATGAGTCAGGTCCTCCCATCAGGTGGCCAAAGTATTGGAGGTTCAGCTTCAGCATTGGTCATTCCAATGAATATTCAGGACGGATCTCCTTGTCATCCAAGGGACTCTTGAGAGTCTTCTCCAAAACCACAGTTCAAAAGCATCAATTTTTCAGTCCTGTTCTTTCTTCACAGTCCAACTCCCACATCCATACATGACTACTTCAAAAACCATAGCCTTGACTCAATGGGCCTTTGTTGGCAAAGTAATGTCTCTACTTTTTAATATGCTGTCTAGTTTGGTCATAACTTTTCTTCCAAGGAGTAAGCATCTTTTAATTTCATGGCTGCAGTTACCATCTGCAGTGATTTTGGAGCCCCTCAAAATAAAGTCTGCCATTGTTTCCACTGTTTCCCCATCTATTTCCCATGAAGTGATGGGACCAGATGCCATGATCTTAGTTTTCTGAATGATGAGTTTTAAGTCAACTTTTTCACTCTCCTCTTTCACTTTCATCAAGAGGCTTTTTAGTTCCTCTTCACTTTCTGCCATAAGGATGGTGTCAAAATAATATAGTTACCATGGTTATCACAGGGTAGTATGAAAATACATGGTCAGTTGTTTTAATATCATTATGGAACTTACACACATCATTTTGAGTGCTGAATAATAAAGCACTATTCACTGACTAGAGATATTTTTCAATTAGATAAAAATTATTTTACAGATTTAGGAGAGAAACAAATATTGGGATTTACCTCTAAGAATTTCCCATTTTAAAATGATTTTCTCCCATTTAAAATGACACTGCATATTGAATATGTAAAGAAATGAGAAAAATTAAAATAACTAAAGATAAAATCAATTTAAAATGTTGAACTTTTAAGGTTTTCATGAAATATCAGGAAAAAGGCTAATATCTGTAAGATAAGTATTCTTTTTCTTTCATTTTCACTGAAAAAGAGATGGAAAGATATTTTTCTACCCCTCTAACAAATTTATAGAACTACAATCCCAAATTTTGAAAGGTTAGAAGAAAACTGACTTCCAAGAAGAAGTTCAGTTATTAAGTTTTTTTTAAACCCCTTGCTCCTCAAATTATGGTCCTTGGACCAGTAGCATTGGCAGCGATGGGAGCTCATGAGAAAGGCAGAATCTCCATCTAAATTTGAATCTGCATGTTAACAAGATTCCCTAGAGATCCGTATACATATTAAAGTTTCAGAAGACATAGTCTGTTACACAGGTATATATAATTTATTTCTCCTTGAAGCCCAAGGAGATTTAGCACAGCTCATACTCATAATGTTTTTCTGTGATAGAAAGGAGGTAGGTTTTAATTTCACAGCAAAAAACTAGTGTGCATCAGGGATGTGATTTAATACATATTACACTGTCAGTAAAGATGAAGATAAAGCAATCAGTATTAAAATGATTTCTTTATATTATTCTAGAACATGAAGCTATAAAGGGAATGCTTTTTAGGTAATAAAAGCAGACTTGCTAACATCTTTGAGTTTTTATGCAATTAGAAATTGTAGGCTCTGTAAAGAGAACAATCTCCAGAAGGAACTTACTTTCTATGTTCTCTTTCTTATTATTTTACTATCAGTAATTGGGGCTTTATACATCTATATGATTGCATAGTAAAAGAACCTCTGTACTTTTTTACTCTCTGTATTTGTTGTTTAACTCCCTGATTTTATCATAGCATGCATCCTCCCAATCTGAATAATCTTGTTATTTTAATGTTTAATTGATTCATTTAATTTCTTTTCAAGCCTAATTATAATAAACAAATGTTTCTTTTCCTATACTTGGCAGGGCAAAGCACAATGTGGGGGATGGTGTGTATGAAATGATGAGTACGACATAATCTCTTCTCTGAAACACTCTCCAGTTCATCAAAGTTCATCAACCAATAACCATGATTAATTTTAATGACAAAGAAAATACTATGGGAACACAGTTACCTCTGATTTGTGGTGGTAGTTAAGACTTCCTAAAGCAGAAGGTATTTAAAACTAGGCCAAGGAGGATGGTTGGGATGACAAGAAGAAAAGCTTAAAAGGGGCATTTTGTGTGAAGAGAACAAGAGTATCTCCATGTGGTGGATTATTACAAAAAGTGCCTGGGAATTACATTATCAAGCAACTTTTAAAGCACTTACTTGGCTGTTTTTATTAAAGTATACAAAGTTAAAATGGGCTTCTTAATATAAAATCAGTGGGTAAAAATAATCTAAGGAGTAATATAGCAAAATTAGATACAAAGTTGGTTAACATCCTACAAGGTAATACACGTGCAATCTTCAGGGTTATCTTTTCCAGTGGACAGAAAGTATGTGTTACTGATCAATCTTCTAAAAGTTAACATCTAACTTTACAGTCTAACTCTAATCAATAGTGAGTCAAACACACAATTCCCTAGGACTCCAGCTGACTCTCAGATGGAGTTTGACAATGCTCTGATAAAACTTCAAAAAGGCACTTTTAGATACTTTTTAAATTGATTTGTCAACAGTACCCTCTTGGGCTTCCCAGGTGTTACTAGTGGTAAAGAACCTGCCTGCCAATGCAGGAGACATAAGAGACATGAGTTTGATCTCTGGAAGGAGGACATGGTGATCCACTCCAGTATTCTCGCCTGGAGAATCCCATGGACTGAGGAGCCTGGCAGGCTACCGTTCATAGGGTCGCGAAGAGTCACACACGACTGAAATGACTTAGCAAGCATGCACTCAGTTAAATAGCTTTATCATACCCAGTTTGTAAAGGAAACTGAGTCAGCGATATTTGGCAAAGCTCACATTACATGACTGATGCCAGGAAAAAACAAAACAAAACTGAACTCTTAAATCCTGATTTATTTGATTTCAAAACCATAGGCTTTGAACTACGTAAAAAGGATTAACAGTTTATATTTATCCTGTTCCAGGCAATATCTAAGTGCTAAACTAATTAATTCAATACTTGAACAAAACAGCCCCATCCAAAAAAAAGAAAACAAAAATGTAAGAGTGTTGGATAGATTCCCACTACACAAATGAAGAGACCAAGATGGGAAGGAGTAAGGGAGGGAGAGGGAGTCAGTGCTTAAAGACCCAGGATAGTAGCTAGGATTCAGCCTTCTAGGACTGTGTAGTGTTGTTCAATAACACACTTCAGGGTGTCCTGAAGACAGGACAGACAAAAGCTACAGAAGGGAGGGAGATGCTGCTTGCAATCTCCCCTGAAGGAGCTGAAACTTGCTTTCTGTTGGTTCTTAACCATTTGGGGATCATATATTAATCTGTGACTAAGAAAGTTATGGTAGTTCTTCTCCTAAAAAGTGCATATCTGTGCTTATGCACAAAATTTTACAATCCCCTTTAGAGGTTTATTCACTCTTCAAAGATGCTAAGCATTTATTTCTGCATGAGGATACCAATAGGTAGTCAGAGAGAGGACTCCTATCAACTTTTAAAACACATATCATATGATCCTGCTTGTATGTATCATTTTAGGATCATAAATGACATCTTCAGCAACATGAAAGGATCTAGAGAATATCATACTAAATAAAGTAAGTCAGACAGAAAAAGACAAATATATGATATTACTTATATTTGAAATCTAAAAAAAAAATGAAACAATGAACTTATATAGAAAACTGAAATAGACCCACAGACATAAAAAAACAAACTCGTGGTTACTAAAGGGGAAAAGGGGGATGGGGACAAATTGGGAGTTTGGGATGAACAAGTACACACTATTATGCCTAAAATAGGTGACCAACAAGAGTTTACTATGTAGGACAGGGAAATATACTCAATATTTTGTAATAATTATAAGGAAAAATAATCTGAAAAAGAATATAAATATATTCATTCATATATATATGTACAAATTACTTTGCTATACACCTGAAACTAACATCGCATCACATCCAATACAACAACTATACTTCAACTATTTTTTAAAAAGGACATCATATTAACCTCTCTGGGTATTATTTAAGCTGCTGCTGCTGCTGCTGCTAAGTCGCTTTGTCGTGTCCGACTCTGTGCAACTCCATAGACAGCAGCCGACCAGGCTCCCCCATCCCTGGGATTCTCCAGGCAAAAACACTGGAGTGGGTTGCCATTTCCTTCTCCAATGCATGAAAGCGAAAAGTGAAAGTGAAGTCGCTCAGTCGTGTCTGACTCTTAGTGAAGTCATGGACTGCAGCCTACCAGGCTCCTCCATCCATGGGATTTTCCAAGCAAGAGTACTGGAGTGGGGTGCCATTGCCTTCTCCATTATTTAAGCACACTGTGTAAATAAATAGTTTTGACCAAAACATGGAGGATGAAAAAAAAACACAATTCTTACCTTCCTCCAGTTATCACTAGAACCAAATCCTCTAATTAACTCTGATCTAATTCCAACCACAAAATTAAAAGACGCTTACTCCTTGGAAGAAAAGTTATGACCAACCTAGATAGCATATTCAAAAGCAGAGACATTACTTTACAAACAAAGGTCCATCTAGTCAAAGCTATGGTTTTTCTAGTAGTCATGTATGGATGCGAGAGTTGGACAGTGAAGAAGGCTGAGCGCTGAAGAACTGATGCTTTTGAACTGTGGTGTTGGAGAAGACTCTTGAGAGTCCCTTGGACTGCAAGGAGATCCAACCAGTTCATTCTGAAGGAGATCAGCCCTGTGTGTTCTTTGGAAGGAATGATGCTAAAGCTGAAACTCTAGTACTTTGGCCACCTCATGCGAAGAGTTGACTCAGTGGAAAAGAGTCTGATGCTGGGAGGGATTGGGGGCAGGAGGAGAAGGGGACGACAGAGGATGAGATGGCTGGATGGCATCACTGACTTGATGGAGGTGAGTTTGAGTGAACTCCAGGAGTTGGTGATGGACAGGGAGGCCTGGTGTGCTGCGATTCATGCGGTCGCAAAGAGTCGGACACGACTGAGCAACTGAACTGAACTGAACTGAATTCCAACCTCATGATTTCATGAAAATCCACCTTTTCTCAGGAAGGGATAACGAGATGTGAGCATGAAAGAGGAGTCAAGAGCACATACTCTGATTTAAATATGCCAGTTTAAATACCAGCTTTCCTAGTTTCTAGTTGTGAGTTTTTTTTTAACTTCTTCATGTTTTAATATCCTTATCTGTGAATTGAGGGTAACAAGAGTCCTCACCTGTTATGAGACTTCAATAAGCTTGTATGTGTATTTATACAATGTTTGAAGCAATATTTGGCACCTGGTAAGTACTGGACGTGAGTCTGAGTGAACTCCGGGAGTTGGTGATGGACAGTGAGGCCTGGCGTGCTGCGATTCATGGGGTCACAAAGAGTCGGACACGACTGAGCGACTGAACTGAACTGAAGTACTATATAAGCGTTTGTTAAATAAATAGTTGGCACACATCTGAAATCCTTCTCTTTTCTTTTGATTGAATATATAGAAAACATATTATCAAATATTGAGTCTGCAGTAGCACTTCTTAAGGTCTGTAACATTTCTATGACTCTATTTTGGAGGATATAACTCCATCTCTAGGATTTTGAAACTCTATAGGGTATACAAATGAGACTCACTGATGATTTAAAAAACACTAACTTTCTGCAATATGAAAAAAAAAGATTTTTTTCTATTCCGAAAAATGGAGGTATAATTTATAAATTACTTTTTCTCTCTACAGGTTAATATAATTTCACTTAAAGTTTTCTGGCATTTCCTGACTAATTATGTAATGTTAAATATGAATTCACTGGAGAAATATGTAACTAATGTATATTCTTAAGAATGAAGCTTTATCTTCTTGTACTTCGTCTTTTGAGTTATTGAATTGATGAACTACCATTATCTTAATTGGGGCTTTACACCATGAGATAATTTTATCTCACAGAATTACCATTTTGTTTCTTGGCATCTTACTACAACAGATATTCTTGGTATTTTATTGAAAAGATATTTTATGACTCTTCATATTTTATTGATTGTGATTTAATCACAATCAGAAAAATTTTATATATCAATTTAAGTAAGGAACATTCTGAAATTTACACATTGCCTCAAAATTAGGAAATCTTCTCACTCACTATGCTAATTCTGATAGGGAAACTTTGTCTTATAACATCTAACTTGACCAAGAGCTTTGAGAATATTTTCTTTGGTTACTTTAATGCTCTGTTAGTATTTCTGGGTTTCTTTTTCCTAATACTAGACAATATTTAACATTTATTTAACTTAATCAGAAGTTGTAAATCTTCAAACATTTTAAAGATGAAAAGACATTACATAATTTTACATCATTTATGCAAACATGATATTTATGCTCACCTTCTAGAGTTATGAAGCAATAATATTTTCAGCTTTCTTTAATTCACAGTATGTAAACTTCACAATGTTTCTAGTATTCTTTATGCCATTTTTGAAATAGATGGATTGATTAGGAAATTGTGATGTTTACAGATAAGTTGGGGACAGATAAAAATTTTGAAATGTATTTATATATTCTACTACACATCAATTTTTATTATTTGAGGAGCATTGCTTAAAAATAATACAGGTGACTTCAAACTGACACAGCGGAACATTCATCTTTTTGACCAAAGATAGTTTTATTACTCAGATTGCAAATATATCTTCAGCAAGTTGTGTGTATCTAACTCAGATTACCTTCCTTACCTTGGTACATTTTCAATGACCATGCTCATATTTGAACAGTAGAGGGAGCTCTTAAAAAGCTTAGTGAATAGAAAAGTTGAGGCGAAAAGCAGTAAATACAAGATTCAAGGTAAAAATTTACTAAAAGTGCACAAGTCAGAAGTCAACAAATGAATTTCAAAATCATATACTTCTAAAAATCCTTTATATAGTTAATATGTTTTCCTCATTGTTAGTATCTTTTTAGTAACTTTTATTTTGAAGGGCTCTAGATAGACAAAAGTCATTTGTTACTTTTGTGTATGTCCTGTCAAGTTTATGTATAAGTTTACTTAAGCATATCTGGACTAGGCTTTTTTATATGACTTATCCTCTGCATTTTATTCATGCTTCAGTCGTATTAACAGTTTGTGAACACTGATACTTTTAAGAACTTTATTGTTCAAAAGACCAGCTTACTGACCCTGTGGGTCTAGACAGGGATAAATGACTCTATAAAAGCCCAGAACTACCTTACCTAATGGCTGTAGCTAGTTGATGAACAGTTGATATTTACTGAGTATTTATTGGACACTTCATGCTGCTCTGGGTCTCTAATAAATACAAAAGGAATACAACCAAGTAAAGTATTCTCAATGGCATGGGGTAGCTTTAAATGGCACACGAAAATAATTTAGGACTTGAACTTGGTTCTCAAGGGGGTCTCCACCTTTGAGATGAATAACTTATTCAGATGTAATGACTCATGCATCTCAGGATTGACTTGAGGTTTGCATGACATAATAAAGGTAAATTTCCTTAAACTATTACTGAATCACAAGTATTTAATAAGTAATCCCTTTTTCCTTTCATGTATATCAGAGTTAGTAAATGTACACAATCCATTGTCCACATTCTCCAAATTCAAAATCTCTGAGAATTGATATTGTTTTCCATATAATTGACTTTGTGTAAAAACCTAGCCTGAGCCAAACTAATTCAGTAATAAGGGTTACCTCAATTGATAGAAGTTACATATAGTAATTATATTTTAGACTTTACAAACAAATGCCATTTTCCTGAACATCCTGTCTGATTATCAGGTGCTCAGTAGAACATTATTCAGGTGTTATATCATATCTTGAATATGCCTCCCATAATAATTCTAGGCTCTAGAAACTTCTGAACTTCTAAAACATTCTTCCCTGGTGGCTCAGATGGTAAAGAATCTGCCTGTGATGTGGGAGACCTGGGTCTGATCCCTGGTATGGGAACATCCCTTGGAGGAGGGCATGGTAACCCACTCCAGTATTCTTGCTTGGAGAATCCCATGAACAGAGGAGCCTGGCAATCTGCATGGGGTTGCAAAGAGTCAGACACAACTGAGAGACTAAGCACAGCACACACACAGCACAGTGTTTATCAGGTAAGAAATTAAAGATGAATATTTATCATGTAGAGAAAACCTAAGCAATTATCTGTCATTGCATAGGCTGCTATGATCTGAATGTCTGTGTTCCCTCCATATT
The DNA here is from genome assembly GCF_003369695.1 of Bos indicus x Bos taurus. Lineage (NCBI taxonomy): Eukaryota > Metazoa > Chordata > Mammalia > Artiodactyla > Bovidae > Bos > Bos indicus x Bos taurus. Next base: position 23,662,586 of record NC_040076.1, on the reverse strand, counting down.
CATTAGTTGAAATCCTACCCCCCAGTGTGATAGTAGTAGGAAGTGGAGTCTTCGAGAGGTGATTAGAATTAGATGAGGTCATGAGGGTGGAGTCCTTATGCATGGGGTTAGTGCCCTTATAAGAGTCAGGAGAGAGTTTACCTTCTCTCTCAGCTTCCTACCATGTGAGCACACATTGAGAAGTTGGCAGTCCACAGCTTGGGAGAAGGCCCTCAGCTGAACTTGACCATGCTGGCATCCTGATCTCACACTTTGAAGTGCCAAAACTGGGAGAATAAATCCCATTGTTTATGAGCAAGTGAGGCTAGGTACTTTGTTAAAGCAGCCTGAACTAAGATACAGGCCATCACACATTCAGGGATTTACATCTACATCAAGCCACTTAATAACTGACATCTATATTACATATACATTACAACAGCATTATGTGGAACCACTAAATTCTCACTAAGCATAGAGACCACTTCTACATGATGTGATGATAACCTGGTTAGTTACAGAGTTCTCCCAAAAATCCTGGCATGTATTTACATCATTTAGTCGAACACAGCATCTAGGGATCCATGTACTTAGAAACATTATACAATTTGTTAGATAACAGGTGACCACTCAAAAACAAAATTATTAGGAATAATTACAAAGAGAGGGCTGATGATGAAATGATTTACAATATATCTAACAGAGTTAAAAATAATCCTGCTTCTGCACTAATGATTTGATAGGTGGAATGCCAGAAATACTACCAGAATTTACCCTAAATAAATTTAAACAGCATATTTAAGAACAGTAATATGAACTAATTTCTATGACTGAAAAAGAAACATGAGAAATTTGAAGACAAGAAAAACATAGATGTGAATGAAAGTGACCCACTTGGACTTTAGGGCAAAAGTTTTCTAGTAGTGTAGCATTAGGTATGTACTCCTATTGGCCAAATGTCTTTGAAATATATGTAAGCCAGTATATCCCGATACAGTTTTAATGCAGCCTCAGATATACAAGAGACCCCTCCCCTTCCAGAAGTTTTCAGCGTCAGCACTAAATGCAACTGTGAATTCAGTTTCAATTGCTCAGTAGGGGGAAAATGTCTTTAGATACTTTCCTAACAATAACTGAGATATTACACTTGTGTACATACATTTCCAAAATAAGTGTAGCGTGGGCAAAATATGAGATGGCATGAAGAGAATAGCTTATTAAAGCTATTGAATATGAGTTCAAAAATCCCAGACACAGAACACAATGCTTGTAAGTAAAGCAACATGCTGAATAAATATTTTTGCCTAAGAGCACGGTTATGTAATTTTCAAACAATATAAAAACTGCAGCTATTTTCAAGGATACCACTACTTTTCTTCTTCTCTTTTTAACGATAGAATGTTTTTGCTTTTTCCTTGTCTCGAGTTCTTTTCCCACTGTGGGGCTTGTTTATTTGCTAGCCACAGCTTTATTTTGGTTTTCCCTGCTGTGTTGGTGTTAAAACAAATTAGTTTAATATATTTCCCTAAAGGTAGTTGATTTAGACATTTTCTCTCCTATGGTAAAGATATAAATGGCTTAGTAAATTTATTTGAAGGTAGGTGCATTTGAGTGTCTTTGTGACTTACTTCCTGCTGAGGAATCTCAGTATGCTGCTGTGAAATATTTTGAAAGCTTCCTGAAGAGTTGGGCTGTTGTTTAGTCCGATCATCACACTGAAATTATGCAGAACTTTCTTCCTTTTTTCATTTTCCTTCCTCTCTCCCCTTCATTCTCTTTTACTTTCTCCATCTCTCCCTTCCTTCCCCTTCCTTTCTTCCCTCCATTGCGGTGATATTTGCAATGCATTTTGTAAACATTAATGACTAGAATAATATTTTATGTATAAAACCATTTGTGTTGGCCTTTTCTATCTGGCTTTACTTCTTTTATAATAAAATTACCCTCAGTAAAAAGCATATGAGTGTTTTTTAACTGATCTACATTCGTCAGTGAATTTTTAGTTCTGATTAGGCTGACTTGGGAGTTTCTCAAGATAGAGGGTTTTGAGCAATAGGAAAAGAGACAGCAGAGACCCTAGGCTCTATTCCAAGCCTGAGGAGCAAGAGGCTTAAGGAATTCCCTGGCCCAGGCAGCAGGTACTTGGAACTGGGTGATGTACTAGAGGTATGATGGGGAATGCACACTGAACTTCATCCTGCTGCTCTGCCTGCACTCTCATTACAGCCCAAGTGAGTCTAATTTTAGAAACCCCCTGTTTATTACACTTCTGTGTTGGGCAAATAATAGGTACTCTGCACATATGATTAGGAAGTTTTCTGGGGAAACTATTGGTCTTCAGACCTTTTTGCTTCATTGTTTTGGAAAGTCTCTTAGTATCCAACCTTCTACTGTGTCTGCTAGTGTCGAGTTCTCAAGTTGGCTGCAATGCAGAATCCACTTACAGGAAGGCTTCAATGGTGGTTCAGCTAGTAAACAATCCACCTGCAATGCAGGAGACCCCAGTTCAATTCCTGGGTCAGGAAGATTCCCTAGAGGAGTGCACGGCACTCCAATATCCTTGCCTGGAGAATCTCCATGGACAGAGGAGGCTGGTGGGCTACAGTCCATGAGGTTGCAAAGAGGTGGACATGACTGAGCGACTAAGCACAAGATACACTTAGAGGAAAAGGCACTGCCTTTAAGAAGCCCCAACACACCACTCCAGGCAATTCATTGCCTGTATTTCAGTAGAAACTTGGTAGACAAAGAAATCTATTTTCTTCAAAAGAAACTTTGCTTTTTCCCGAAGTGTGTACTTGCAGTCACAGAGAGCCAGTGTAGATGGTGATCAAACTTTCTTAATCAGTGGCAATGGCAGGGGAGCAGGTGATAGACACAGACCAATAGTCATGTGTCTACCATGGAAGTGAATGTTGAGCCATTCATTTTTCTGGATGGTCTGAAGTTAATAGTTAGTACTCCTTCTCCGCTGTATTTGACTACCCACTAGGTGAGACCATAGAGAGTACTTAAATATGAATCAGTGGGATTCCCAGGTGATGGTACTGGTAAAGGTCTGTGTGCCAATGCAGGAGATGTAAGAGACTCTGGTTCCATCCACAGGTCAGGGAGATCGCCTGGAATAGGGAATGGCTACCCACTCCAATATTCTTCTCTGGAAAATTCCATGGACAGAGGAGGCTGGCTGGCTACAGTCTATATGGTCTCAAAGAGTCAGACACAACTGAACGACTGGACACACACACACAAATGTGAATCAACACTATGTAGTCAGACAAAAGACACCTTTCATTATTTATTTACCAGAAACAACAGCAAAAACAATTTCCTTTTTTTCATTAGGAGAAAGTTATGAACTGAATGCTTGCATCCCCCCTCAGATTCGTATATTGAGATTCCAACCCTCAATGTAATAGTACTAGGAGGTGTGGCCTTTTAGCTTCCACTACCTGAAGATTTTAAGTGCAAATCCACAAATTTTCTTTTTATGTAAACTCCAGAAGGGGGAGAAATGGGGATATGCTGTGGTCTACTTACACTGCAGATTAAGTACATAGACACTTTTTATTAAACTTGATGTCGTAAAATTGGAATTCAAAAATCACAGAATTTTAGAGCTACTATCTATGCTGTGGATAAATAGTAACGAAAATTTTCAGGATTCTTTGGCTATTATTATACCAATAACTGCATACAGACATATCTTAGTTTTGAGTTAGTATGAAATATTTTCCTATATCAATACACTATTTCTATTAAAGCTATGATCTACAAAAATGGAAAAGCAATTTATTTCACAAATATATCAAATTACATGAATTGAACGTGTAATAATATATCAGAAATCAATGTGAAATTTTTCTCTGCACCACTCTCAGACAGCTTAAGGCAACAGAATCTCATTAGAGCAAAGAGGATGGATACTTAGTAGAGCCAAGTCTCTGCATCCACCTTCCCGCATTTGGGTAATTTCAAGTCCATTTTGGCTTTCAGTGGCTGATTGTCAGGGTCAGTAAATGTCTCTACTTACCTGGGGTGATCGTGATTTCCCTGATGGTCCTGACTTAATATTTTACAGCTCATTTTCCCTTTCATTCTCAAAATCCTCCAACTCAGAAATACAGTATATGATCAACCTATATATGTGATCCATTTTACTACATAAACATAAAACAAGTTGCAAGGCAAATATTCAGGCCTGGGTAAAAGACAAAGTACCACACTGCCAATATTTCATTCTTTGAAAATAACATGTGAGAAAACAGGATCTGTTAAATAGATACTTTCGTGTTGTGAAAATAAAGAAAGGTTATCACTTTCTCTGTATTTTTCACTGTTCTATAATTTATTGCTAATTTCATCTACTTGGGCCTATAGTAAAAATGACAGCTCTGGCTGGAGAAATGTGAACTATGTAACTAAATCTGCTATATTCCCACCTCTGTGTGCCTGGGAGATGAGTTAATAGTTCCAGGCCAGAAAGGTTCCATTTTGGTACCTTTAGAAAGGTCATGGAATCGCAGAGCTTGAAAAGATTAACATGCATTCAAAAATCTGAATGATTAACTTCTTGCCCTCTGACTGACCTGTGCACCACATAAACACAATTTGACTAAAAATGTGAGCGCAACATTCTTTTGAAAGACCTGTGGTTGTCCTCCTTGTTAAAATTACAGGGTCTTTACAGGCTAAGAGAAGGGTGGTAAATTACTGCCATCAACTATGCATAAATGGAGCCCAACTGTCCATGGCAAGCAAGATTACTTTTTTCGTGTATTCATAAATAAAATTTTTCTTCAGTTCAGATCCTTTAAAAATACAAAGTAAAGCAAATTCCTCTGTGTTTAAAATATGGGAATTTACAAATATACGTATATCATAATTTTCAGATGACAGCATACTTTTGTATATTTACATTCCAAACATTTCTGAAAACAGATAACTGTCTTTTTAATAACCTGGATTTAAAAATATCTTTGTATATTGTTACTGCAATATACTTAAGTTTAAAACCCATTGCTTGGGATACAGTAATGAATAGTGTAGACACTGAGCATTTACTTTCTTTTTATGATAATATATATTATGTCATGTGGAAAAACTGATAATACTTTCTCTTAGGAATACACTAGCTGTGTTCAAAAGTTTAAGCTGATCTACAGTCAAGATATGAGTCCTGAGGTATTTGATACCAGGCATATCACAAACTATTACATCAACATCTGATAAGCTATTGACGACTAAGAAGCGAATAACAAGGATATGGGGAAATAATTAGTTTGAATCCCCATATCAAAACTAGCCCAACAGTAACACAGTTTAGCATTCAACAAGCATTTTTTTCAGGAACAGACAAGAATAACAATAATCTTAAAAAGCCCACTTGGTCCTTCTGAAAACATTGGCAGAGGCATTTTAAAGGTTCTAAACAAGCAGCAAACAGAAGTTGTGAGTTCCTTAACATGGTAAAGGTAGTGCTCTCAAAATTATCTTTGTTATCGCCCCATAAAATCCATTAATGTATTCAGCAGCACTATTAATAAAATTAGCAAGGAAAATCTCACTCATAAAAGAAGGGATGGGCAGAGGATCTGATGACAGAGCTTAAATTCTGTTTTCCTTAGAGAAATGTGATTATTAATTGACTGTATCTTCTCCAAATTTTCCAAATTATTCAGCATAGCTTAATAAAATATCCTTTAGATATAGGGCTTCCCTGGTGGCATAGCTGGTAAAGAATCTGCCTGGTATGTGGGAGGCCTGGGTTTAATTCTTGGGTTGGGAAGATCCCATAGAGAAGGGAATGGTTATTCACTCCAGTATTCTGGACTGGAGAATTCCATGGACTGTATAGTCCATGGGGTTGCAATGAGTTGGACACGACTGAATGACTTTCACTTTAGATACAGGAAGACTTTCAGGCAAACTTTGAAAGATCATGCCAAATGTTTCTTCCTTTTCTTGTAATTGTCTAACCCGAGAAACCATTGATTCACTTCCATATAGAAACGTAGAATACTTGATAGGAGAGAGGCATAAAGGAGGAGAAAATAGAGATGAATTCTGCTCACAGTGCTAATAAATCCTCCATTAATAACATACATTCATCAAATTGAAAATTTTTGTTGAAAACATGTATTTCATCATATACATAGAATGTAGGTAAAATTAAGACAACATTTTAGTCTAAAACCTCATTCTTAGTAAAAATGTATAAAAGAACATAAGGCAAATGTCATTTCAGGTATGATATGCTGGACAGTATGGATGGTGGAAAGTATAGTCCACAGGACAAAAGAAATCTGCTGAATTAAATTGAGGATGGTGACTTTCATTCTCCAATTGTTCTGTAAGAATAGAATAAGAACAGTTGAATGGAGAGAGGTAGCTGAGCCTAAAAAAAGAGATCTAACCAGAGAGATAGTCCACACTCTGTTGATCTCTGTAACAGAGAGGATGAGGAGAACACAAAAGATAAAAAGATCTGTGTGCCTTACAAGATACACCAGCAGGAGGTTTGAAAGGCAAAGCAATCCTAAACTATTGATGACCACCATCAGGGAGTGCATTCATTCATTCTGATCATACTATCGATGGCTATCAATTATCAAGTATCTGCTACAATTCTGACATTATGGGAAATATTATTTTCAATTTTACTAAGACTCCTATATGGAAGGTAGAATTATGCTCAGTTTAAAGATGGAGAAACAAAGCCCAGAGAAGTCAAATATCTAATCCAAGCAAAAGCCAAATGTGAATGTGAATCTATGATTGAATATGTGGTCTGTCTGCCGCCACTATGCTATGACCTGTCAGCACTTATTCGGTTACTAGATATCCCAGATAGTCAGTGAGATATTGAGCTCAGAGGATAAATAAAGCATGACATTAAATCTCAAGAGATTTACACTCTAATAGATTTAAATGACAAGCACAGATGTTGCCAGGTCACTGAGATAATATGAAAGGAAGACGCCAGCAGAACTCTCAGAAGTTTCCCAAAAGCTATGTGTGTTATGCTAAGTTATGGAGAAGGCCTGGCAAAGTAGAGGGAAGTGAGGATTGAAAGATGAAGGTTCTCAGGTGAATGGATAGCATGGAGGAAAATGACATGGTTTTGTGTGAAGTGTAAGAATCTTACCTTCTTTGGATTAGGGTGGACTGCATCTAATGATATTGAGTTAGAGAGAAGGCAGGGCATTTTGAAAATAAATCATGTTCTCACTTACTTTCTGAATTCTTGTCTTATCTCAGCCATGTCAGGATAATGTACTCTCTGAGCTGAAGTGCCTCCTGTGTCTACCACGTGGCACACACATGCTTCCTTGTGGTATCTTTAGATGGCTTTTGACCCAATTAATCAGAGATTATATCTCATATTTTTCATATTCTTAGGTTTACATTTAATAGGTGCTTAACAATGACCAGGTTGGAGAAGGCAATGGCACCCCACTCCAGTACTCTTGCTTGGAAAATCCCGTGGGCAGAGGAGCCTGGTAGGCTGCGGTCCATGGGGTTGCTAAGAGTCAGACACGACTAAGCGACTTCATTTTCACTTTTCGCTTTCATGCATCGGAGAAGGAAATGGCAACCCACTCCAGTGTTCTTGCCTGGAGAATCCCAGGGACTGGGGAGCCTGGTGGGCTGCTGTCTATGGGGTTGCACAGAGTCGGACACGACTGAAGTGACTTAGCAGCAGCAACAATGACCAGGTATGTATGCTTGTGATAATAAAGTAGCGACATTTCAGTTCAGATTGATCCTACTAATGCAGAAAGGAAAGATATTTGCTTAATATTTGTTGATATGTGGTATTTTTCTAAAAGTGATAAGCCTGAGGTAATAATTTAAAGGAAAATTATTTTATCTACATTTAAGCTACATTTTAGACTATTTTTTATAGAACTATGATTGATTTATGTTTATGATATACAGCAAAGTGATTAAGTTATACAAATATATCTATTTTTCAGATTCATTTCAATGACAGGTTATTACTAGATATTGAATATAGTTCCTTATGCTATACAGTAGGTCCTTCTTGTTTGTCTGTTTTATTTATAATAGTGTATTTCTGTTAATACCAAACTCCTAATTTATACCCTCCATCCCTTTTGGTGCAGGATGGGGGGGCTTAAAACTGAAAATCTCCATAGAAATGCCCTGTGTAAAAATATCATCTAAATTTTTTGCTGTGTTTAAAAATAAGGATTGAGGATGCTTTCCTGGATTTGTAGTCTTTAAGAACATAGATCTTGCTTTGTGCATTTTATACCTTTGCAAAAATCCTGAATCTGCAATGTCAAATATGATCAGTACCATGACAGTCTGATGAACTGAATTTATCCCTCTTACATGTTTAAAGAGAATCTTGACCTCCTTGGCAGGGGTGTTCCAAGAAGTTAAGTTTGTTTCTTCCAAAGAAATTTTGATTTTTTCATAATCACTATGGCTATGTCTTTGCAAGATTCAAGACTGCTCAATATTTTCGAAGTATCTTACTGTCAACCTGTAGGCCTTGCTTGTCCAAAGTGAAGAACCTTGGTAGCATCAGCCTTAATATGAGGGCAAGAGCACATTAAAAAAAAAAAAAAGTTTCTTGGAGGAGAATCAAAGTGTAAATTTGAAACTATAAATATAATTTTATCTTATATAAAATGTATTTAGAAAAAGAAAAAAAAACTTCATGGTGCTTGTAAGAAATTATTTTTAAAGAAGAGGAATCATTATCCTAATGATTCATTGTGCTATTATAAGATAAATTATTTTAAAATTGGTATTGCCATAGCTTGAAGCAGCTTATAACTTTGTTATGACATTTTCTTCCTCATAACACAGGCAAAATGTTTTTTCTTCTAAGTCATTTTGAAATTCCCTGAATAGTACTTGAAGATTTTCACGCTTCTTGGAATAAATTATATTTCTTTATTCTTAAACTATGATGCAGTCACTGAGAAATGTCAGAAGAGATGTAACACCCTAGGGAAGCTATTAACAATTTAGCATTTCCAGTTCACATGGGATGTGAAGTCCAGAACATGCAACTATCACAACAGAGAGAACTGATCTTCTTAGCTGGGTTTATCTTGAATATTGCATCTTAAATAGCAAAAGATAACCCATTTCCTCACATTTTTGGTGTTTTATGATAGTTGTTTTTAACAGAAACTGAATTTGTGTTTGAATTCGTCTGAATTGTGTCTACCTCTCCTTTATCAGTGTATCAACTATTTTGAAACCTTGAAGTTCAATCACCATATTTAATCAAAGCAAGCTAGTAGATTTACAACAATCCAGCAGAATAAAGCTTAAAATCAAGAATGAAGAAGGTATGTGATGTTAATACATGATAGAACTAAAGCAGGAATTCTTTAAAAGAAACTTCCAGATGACAGAAGGAGCACTGAGCAGTAAGCCTAGAATACAATCAGTTCAAATTAGAATGAGATGTCAAGCTCTAAGAATGACTCAAAGGGATTCATGTATTAGTTTCAGTTGGAGGATATCAGCTTAGAAGCAAAAGCGGAATATATATATATTTTTCCCCTTAAAGTAAGAAAAATGGTACAACTTACAAACTTAAAAATCAAAAGCCTCCCAGGAAAATCCCATTCTAGTTTGGGGCCAAAGTGATTGAGATATGATTTAAGCAACTAATGATATATAAAGAAGAGGATCCATTTGGTATTTACATTAGGGTCCTTTGAATGGTACAGGGATCATGGTCTTAAGCCCAGAGAGAATAAAGCAAAATCTTGGTACACTTATTTGCTCTGCAAGGATGATAATTAAATGGTTATAACTCTCCAGAGGCATTTTGATAGATTCCAGTATTTAGATTCAAACTCTGAGTCAATAACTGCAAGCTTAAATATGGCTACCATAGATTATATGGTATCAACCTTGAAAATATAAAAATAAGAATATACTACAGAAGTTGGAAATGTTTGGGAGAAAAAGATTGTGAGATTGATGGAGTGATAGGGCGCTAGTGGTGTCATTCTACATCATGTGTGGTTTCAGATACTTGGTTAAAAATTCAGACAGAAATATAGGGTCTTTGTTGTATTATTTAGAGCTAGTAATATTCAGTGGATGGATCAAAAGTACTAACATAACTATGTGAAACTGGATAGGAAATGGAGGTGTACATAAGCTAAATGCTCATCTTTTAATACATGAAACAAAAAGGTTAAGGATAACAGTAATATAAGCATAGCATGTTGTTTAGAGTCACAGAGATGACTAGAATTATAGAGATGACTATGAGAACAAAGATACAAAAGGTGAAGAAAAGATTTCCTACTGTGAAGGTTGATGGGGTGTTAGGTTGTTATACAATTTCATTCACTTACCTACACATGATGTACTGGAGGAAAATAATTATATATAATAGCAATAAAGTTATGTGAATTAGTACACATTATATCACAATATAGATCTGTAACATACATCCAAATTCTCCACATACTAAAACCACTGCCTGTGCAATTTCCTTTTGAGAAAACTAAAGCTTTTGGAAAAAAAAAAAGAAAAGACTTTTTATACAGGATCATAATGCCAGTCATGGAAGTAACTAAATTTACATATACAAAAATCTAGTCAATTAGAAATGCCTGATTATATAACTAAGTCTGAAATCTAACATGGCCAATTTTCTTTACTGACAGCTTATAATATGCTTTTGTATTGACTGTCAAAATAGAGATATAGTCACTGACTCTAGTACGCTGAATCACATATGTATGTTTTGGCTTTATTCCCTTTAAAATCAATAATAAAAACACCCAAATCTCCTTTTTTTTAATTTTTAATACAGAGCAATGTACTAGTTATATGTAGATATATATTTTAAACACTCCAACAGAGTACAAATGTATAATCCTCTTTCCTTTCTGAAGGTTAAGAGTTACAAGGTTACATCCTGATGTGCCCTCTCATTTTTTTTCATACCCCAAGGGAAAACAAATGGAAGATGAATTTCTTCATCGGAGATCAGCCCTGGGATTTCTTTGGAAGGAATGATGCTAAAGCTGAAACTCCAGCACTTTGGCCACCTCATGCGAAGAATTGATTCATTGGAAAAGAGTCTGATGCTGGGAGGGATTGGGGGCAGGAGGAGAAGGGGATAACAGAGGATGAGATGGCTGGATGGCATCACTGACTCGATGGACGTGAGTCTGAGTGAACTCCGGGAGTTGGTGATGGACAGGGAGGCCTGGTGTGCTGCGATTCATGGGGTCGCAAAGAGTCGGACACGACTGAGCGACTGATCTGATCTGATGTGATCTAGAGCTTGGAAAAGTGCTACTAAGTACAGAGGTGAAAACTTCTCATAGGAGATCCTAGTGTCTTAGGATAGTAAGCTGTTCTCAAAGAACAGTGTTCTTTGAGAAAGCCTTAAATTACTGGCTATTTTGATCAAACTGAAATGGTAATTACCTTAAAAACATTAATAGTATCCTTGGTGCAAAAAAAAAAAAAAAAAAACAACAATGCTCAATAGAAACTCCACTTTTTAATTTAAGTAATGAGAAATTTACAGTGCCATCTTGAGGAATTTTAAGATTTTTATGTTAACTTTCCACAAAGCACTTGAGATTTTATTCCAGTTGACATCAAGCATACTTTATACAGGACCATGTTCTCTTTTCTGGCCATTTACAATCAGAAATGGAAAGCATCTTTTATTCCTTCCTCCCTTCCTGCCTGCCTCCCTCATTTTCTTCTTCCTTGTGGGGAGTGAGGAGGTGAAGTACATGTTCTTCGGTTCCTCTCCATGCCCTTATTTTACAAAGCTCATATGAGCCCTTAATATGTCATTATTAAAAAGTACTCTGAAAAGGTTGCAAGCCTTTGTCATCCCATCCTCCAAATTGTTTACATAGTCCCTAGAATAGAATACGTATTCCATACCATGTCAATTGAGTTTACTCCATTTCACAGAAAATCTAATTGTACTGACCTTGATTTATTTATTGTTCATTTTGGCTAAAGATTTTCTATAAAACAAACACTTTACACATTTTAAAATAGCTCATTTTTGCAGGCAACAAAATTAGATGTGAACCACCTGCTTGTTGTGTGCGTGAATCAACATCAAATTCACAGTTCATCGTGCCATAAATACTCATGCCTTGGGAACTTGCCAGACACATGCCTTCTTCACTAACGTGATTTCACCCCGATTCCCCACTACAGAATTGCAACTCAAGGAAGCAGTGAAACCATTCAGAGCACACACTTAGAAACGGTGCCCTTTGATATTGACTTGCATAAGATCAAGGTCCTGTTCATTTTTAAATCAAATCAAATCAATTAAATACTCCAAGCCTATCATTCTATAAAAGCAGTTTCCCTACACAGTTGTCAGTTTTATTTCAGGTGAATGATGGAAGATGGGGCTTAAGGAAAATGGGGTATACTGTAAAGTAGGAGAAGATAAGGAGGCAGCCTCTAAGCAGTTTACACAGTGCTGTTTGCCATTAGACACACACTTGTAATATAGGGCATCAAAGTGGGACACAGATCAGGAAACAGTGAGAGATTACTACAGAGTTACTAAAAGCATGTGTGGCCAGCTATATACTTTCAGTTTTTATCTTTATTTTCATTATTGCAAAAATAATATATCCTCATGTTTTTGTTTTTTAAAAAAACTAAAAACAAGCATAAAAAAGCACACAAGGAAAATCAAAACCCCCATGGTAACTCAGAGTTCTTTCCGTGGCTCAGAGTCCCTTTGGTGGCTCAGGCAGTAAAGAACCTGCTTGCAATGCAGGAGACCTGGGTTCAATCCCTGGACTGGAAGGTCCCCTGGAGAAGGAAATGGCTATCCATTCCAGTATTCTTGCCTGGAAAATTCCATGGACAAAGTAGCCTGGCTGGGTACAATCCATGGGATCACAAAGAGTCAGACACAGCTGAGCGACTAACACTTTCGCTTTTAATGGTAACTCATATCTACTCCTGGATATATATAATAACTATTGTTAAGGAATTCCTTCCCGAAAACTTGCTGGTATATGTGCATATACATATTTTTTAAGTGAAAAAAGCTACTCATGCTCTTTAACTTCAATTTCCTTCAGCATTCCTCTGTATTATGTCTATAGATTCTGCTCTTTCTTTTAAACAAGTTATAACACATTTCATTGTTTGACTAAACCCTCTGAATAGATATCTAGGCTAATAGCATTTTTTTTTGTATGTGATCACAAATCATGCCAAAATATAATGTTTGTCCATGTTTTTCCATAAGTTAAATTCCTTGCAGTAAAATTTCTGGTCTCCTGATATGCATAACTCAAAGTTTACTAAACATGCCAAGTTCTTGCACTAAAAAAAGTCTAACTGCTTCACTGTTCTTCTGTGCCTGCTTCCCACAGCCATGATGATAATGAGTTTATCAAAACTACCTGCCAGTCTGATACAGAATTTCACTGCTTAGATGAATAAGGAAAAAAAAAAAGTTAAGAAGTTATAAAGGTTCAGTAAGATTTACTATAACCACCTCCATCGAATCTATCAGGATAAACACTATAAATAACCTCACAGGTATACTGTGGCAGAAAGTTCTTAAAGAAATCTACAGACTAACTTGCTGAAGGTCATAGATTTATTCTGATAATTTTAAATGTCTCATAATTTTAAATGAGTGATTAATGATTTGAACATTATTTCACATAAGAGTAGTAAGACCTAAGTTTTTCCCAACCCTGGCCAAAGTTAAATTGCTAATTAATAGACTTTAGAATTCTGAGTCTCTTTTTTTAAATTCAGCGATATCTTGCTTCTACCCTAACACTCTAATGAAACTCCAAGCTCACAATGATCTTATCATTAACTTCATTGGTCTCTTTTATACTCTTATTATAATATAAGTAACATGTGACAATATGGGCTACTGTCTCCTTGACAGTCACCTGTCCTTGGCTTCCATCTTCCAGTCCATATTGCTGGGTTTTCTCCTAAAATTTTGGCTTTCCCATTTGGGATCCCTAGTAGTTCCTATACATTTTCACATATTATTTTTCCTACTGAACCCATCAGTTCTCCACTCTACCATTTGCTTATCTGACCAGTCATCACACCTGCTTCTCAGGGCATCCAGAATCAAGTCATCCTTCGATGATTTCCTACTGCTCTTAAAGTCCAAAGTTCAGTTCAGTTCAGTTCAGTCACTCAGTCCTGTTTGACTCTTTGCGACCCCATGAATTGCAGCATGCCAGGCCTCCCTGTACATCACCAACTCCCAGAGTTCACCCAAACTCATCTCCATTGAGTCGATGATGCCATCCAGCCATTTCATCCTGTCGTCCCCTTCTCCTCCTGCCCCCAATCCCTCCCAGCATCAGGGTCTTTTCCAATGAGTCAACTCTTCGCATGAGGTGGTCAAAGTATTGGAGTTTCAGCTTTAGCATCAGTCCTTCCAAAGATACCTAACATATTTTACAAGACCTGATATGATTTGTTTCTAGACTAATCTCTCATCCTTCAATTACTAATGTTTATTAATAGAACTAAGCAGATAGAACCCAATGGAACTATTTTTAGCACCTTGAAAATCTTTTCTCTGTTTCATCCTTCAGGTTAGATTGGGATATCAGTTCCTCTGGGATCCACTCAAATATGAGTCATATATTCCACATGGGTTCAAAATAGAGTTTATTAATATGATAGTTACCATACTGTATTATAATTGCTTGCTTAACTGGGCTCCCCCATCCCAGCTCTCAGTAGACTGCTAAGTCTGTGAGAAGCTTATTGTTTTTTGACTTTCTATCATAGCATGAAGCAGAAATGAGTTGTTCAATAATTAGTAGTGTATTAAATACCAAAAATAGAAAGCTGAAGCTGAAACTTGGCACTCCCAACAGTCCTTGGCTACTTCTTTTAAGCTAATTACCCCGTATACAAATCATTCTATGTTTGTAGTAATATCAATTTAAGGGTCTGAATAAATATTGTTACCTCCTGAATTCTAGATAACACACCACTTCAAATCTGGATTATTATTTATCAATTATTTATTACATTCTAATAAATAATTGAATGTAATATTTAGGAGATATTATTAGAAAATATGTTATTACTTTTAAGTTTTTCCCCATGTATGCAATGAATAAATTCTTAAAAGACTGTAGGCATTATCAGTTCAATTCAGTTCAGTCACTCAATTGTGTCCAATTCTTTGGGACCCCATGGACTACAGCACACAAGGCTTCCCTGTCCATCACCAGCTCCTGGAGCTTTCTCAAACTCATGTCCATCGAGTTGGTGATGCCATCCAACCATCTCATCCTCTGTTATCCCCTTCTCCTCCTACCTTCAATCTTTCCCAGCATCAGGGTCTTTTCCAATGAGTCAGTTTTTTGCATCAGGTGGCCAAAATACTAAAGCTTCAGCTTCAGCATCAGTCCTTCCAATGAATATTTATGACTGATTTCCTTTAGAATTGACTGGTTTGATCTTCTTGCAGTACAAGGAACTTTCAGGAGTCTGCTCCAACACCACAGTCAAAAGCCTCAATAGTTGGGTGTTTAGCTTTCTTTATAGTCCAACTCTCACATCCATACATGACTACTGGAATGCATGCATTATACATGTCACATATGAGAAGAACTAGCATTTGAAGAGAGATTACAATGTTCATTTTGTAATGGAGACAGATGATAAACCTTTATCAATTACTATAGGCAGCAAGAGTGATAAAGAATCCACCTTCCAATGCAGGAGATATAGGAACTGCAGGTTGGATCCCTGGGTCTGGAAGATCCCTTGGAGTAGGAAATGGCAACCCACTCCAGTATTCTTGCCTGGAGAATCCCATGGACAGAGGGGCCTGGAAGGCTATAGTCCACGAGGTCACAAAGAGTCAGACACTACTGAAGCAACTTTTCATGCACACATGTGTATTGTGATAGACAAACAAAGTAAAATACTGAAATACAATGAGAAGAACAAAACAATTCAGGCAGATTACATCAAGAACTTTATAAAGATAGTTATATATTTATTATCTTATTTATATTAAACATCTAAAAAATCCTGTTAGATTGTCAGCTACTTGATGGCAGGAAACATTCTTAAACTATAAAAAGAAGGAAGGAGGAGACAAACATCTGGAGAGTAAGAGAAAATGAAATTTTTTTACACATTGGGATCTTGAAGTGATGGTAGGACCTGGTGGGTGTTTTCAAATATTCGGTAACTGCCAGGTAGACAGATAGACTATATCTAGGACTAACAGGAGAATGTTTTTAAAAAGGGCAAATGTTGATTAAACCTAAGGAAGAGTTTCCTCTTAAATGAATGTGTTGGGAAATGAACATCAGCTGCTGCTGGAAGAAGTGAGTGCACTATCACTAAAGATGCTCCAGTGCATTATTGATGGCCACTTATTAAGGATGATGCAAAGGAAACAGGATAAGCTAGAATGAAGTGTATATTGATGGAATAGTCTGAGGTACAAGGATATTTCCTGCTCTACTTGTTACATTGGAAGATCAACTTGAGTACAATCACTAAGTAAATTAATTTTAAAATTCAAGGGGAAAATGGATACTTTTCAGAGATGAGCTGAAGGCTTCCTTCCTGATGTTACATTGGGTATTGTTTCAGGAAAAAAAAAAAAATCTCTATAGGGGTTATGAGATTGAAATTTATTTCTAATAATTATTTTAGAGGCAGTAAAATTTTATACCATAGCTACTGTGATCTGCACTTTAGGAATAAGCCTAGGGGAGAAGATGAGCATCTTGATTAAAGATTTTGGGAGAAAAGTTTCAAGAACTTGGTACATTTGCTCATGAAATTTAAGAGTTGGATCACATTTATATTTCATGAAAAATTTTTTAAAAGTTCCAGTAAAAATGGCATGAAAACAGCATTTTATAAATAATTTGCCATTATTAAATATCCCATTTTAAGTGTCAAGCTCCACTTTTTGACATTCATCTCACACCTCAACTCTTGATAAAATCTTGAGTTTGAAAAAGAAAAAATTTTCTAGGAACCATTTTGATATTTTAGTGATTAATAGTGTTATGTGCTGTGTTGTGCTTAGTCACTCAGTCATGTCTGACTCTGCGACCTCATGGACTGTAACCTGCCAGGCTCCTCTGTCAATGGGGATTCTCCAGGAAAGAATACTAGACTGGGTTGCCATGCCGCCCTCCTCCAATAGTGTCATAGACATCTGTAAAACTTTAAAAAAATTTTTTTAACATTCATACTTGAGTGGCTCTACTGCTATATTGATAATTATATACCATCTTATATCTTATACCATAGTCTTTTTACACATTAGAAAATTAAGAATCACACAGTGGATTTGAGTGGGCACTGCTTCCATGGCCAGATCTCATAGCAGTTGAATGGCCTTATTTAAACAATTTCCTCATCTTTCCATTGTCATTGGTGGTATCCTCTCCACTTCCCCATTTCCAGTGTCTCAGAGTACACAGAAGCCTAAATTTGGCTGTGGTGAGAAATAACTGTTACTTATTCCATTTTACTCTTCAACTGTATTACATTCTCCTTGAGATTTGCACTGAGCTTTACAAAAGCCTCCCTTCAGGGACTTCCCTGACAACCCAGTGATTAAGACTTTGCCTTCCAATGCAGAGGGTGTGGATTCAATCCCTGGCCGGGGAGCCAAGATTCCACATGCCTTGTCACCATAAAACCAATATATGTAAATAATGGAAGCAATACCATAAAAAACTCAATAAAGACTTTAAAAATGACCCACATCAAAAACATCTTAAAAAATAAACAACAAAAAATTTCCCTCCAGTTCCCAGAAAGAAAAATGACAGATGGTGGAATATTTCTTTCCATATTTATTTCTCAATATTTCAATATATATTACTCTCTCTTTTTCAGAAATGCCCACTCTTTACCACCACCACTGATCAAGGTCTGAGGTCCTCCTTTGTCTTCTCTGTTCTTCAGTGTTCTTCTACCAACCCTCAAATGCAGGGTAAAGTCTGCTTTTGTGTTTCAATTCCTAAACTCTGCCTCTCAGGCCTCTATCAAATTTTACTTCATTTACAAGGGTTAACACGATGTGTGTCCAGATTAAATAAAAAAAAAAAAAAGAATAAATATTGACTATAAAATTTCATTTTGTTTTCAGCATATAGAAAATGCCAGACCCACAGTAAACTCTCAATGAATGTTTGTTGAATGAATTGAATGTGAATAACCACTATTCTTTAACTACTATTTCTCTTCTCCTGGGAGATGGAAGAATCAATACCAATTAAAAGAAATATTCTGAACATCTAAACACAACATGATAAATTTACTTAGGCCAATAATAAGGTAGTGATTTTTATATACACAGTATTCTGAAGAAGCGAAAAGGTGATTGATTTAGGAATATGAAATGCTATTAAAAAGATACTGATCTCTACCATGTGACTTGCTTTGCATGACATTAAAACAAATAATCCAATCTCACCAGGACTGTAACAGCAATCATATGATGTCCATCACAGAAGATATGCAGTTCTTATCCCCATAGCAACATCTGTAGTACTTATGCAAATCACTTTAAATTAACCTTGACATGGAAAAAAAAAAAGTACCGTAGGGATGATGCTGCTGTTGTGGCAGTTCAGATGAGTAACATGATTTTCTAATAAAACTTCACAGCAAAAATTAGGATAACAAGATCCTGTTAGCAAATTTTCTTAATATGCGTTGGTTAAACCATACTGTCAGTGCTAGCATAGGGGTAATTAGAAGTATTACAGATAATGAGCTACCTTATTGATCATTGCCCTTTTGTAACCCAGCATAGTTCATGTTGTGGAATGTATTCTGAATAATTTGCAGGTTAAAAACATGAGATAATGATAATTTTACACTTATAATTTTAAATTTTGGTATGAATTTAGTGCTCTTTTTCTTTCTCTTTTTGGAATATTTTCCATAGTCAGCAGAACATGAAAAAAAAATTACCCACCTAGACATAAATCCATGTTTCAAAACAAAACAAAACAAAACCCTGTTTTATAAAACATGCAGTGTCGTACAAATAAAAATACATAGGCTTTAGGGCAAAGTCACATATTTCCACCATGGGTCTATTGAATTAAGATAGTGCTTTACTTGTAAGAATTGAAAGCTTATTTGAAAATTTATACCTAAGAGAGAAATAAATATGCTATTAGATTTCACAAAATCCCAAAGTGGAAGACCATTTAATTTTAGTGCAAGTAAATTATGGAATTTCCTATTAAATATCTTTATTTTAAAATATATTTTATGTGTATTTTAATAAAATATGAAATCAGAAATCAAAGTACGTGTAGCTGAACTGTAGGAACTAAATTAGGAAGGAAGAATATTTTCTGAAAATAAATGTAACTGCTTCTGTGTATTGAATTTTGAAGATTCCCTAGAGTAATTAAGTAATTAGGTTTCTGCTTCTGAGCTGGATTACTTAAATATGGGGTAGCTAATTTTCAAAATTGTGAATTGAGTGCTGCTTGGCCCAAGGGACCAGCCCTTGAGATAGAAATATCACCTTTTGGTGGTTTGGATTTGGCCCAGAGCAATATATGAAAGACACAAATGTAAAATTTTGTATAGAGTAGAGCCAAATTGTTAGAATTCCTTTGGTAAAAATAAAACTAATTTACTGTCAAGTGCTTAAGATGGTGGTGATGTGGGGTTGTAGTATATTTATTTCCTAGTGCTACTGTAACAAATTAACAAAAATTTAGAAACTTAAAACAAAACATATCATTTTATAGTTCTGTCCAAATGGGTCACAAGGTGTGGGCAGAGGCTCTAGAAGAGAATCCTATGTGTCTTTTCTAGATTCTAAAGGCCATCCACCCACTGTCCTTGGCTCATGACCCAAGTCTTCCATCCTGGAAGCTAAGCTAGGAGCAGCGGCCCTTTCCTGCTGCCATATTTCTAATTCTCTTCTGCCTTTTCCTTGCACTAGGGGCCCCTTTGATTATATTGGGTTGACCTGGTTTAACCTAGGCTAATCTTCTTAAAGTCAGCTGATTAGCAAACTTAATCCTATCTACAATCTTAATTCTCTCTGCCTTGTAACATTATTTATTCTCAGGTTCTGAGGATTAGGACATAGACAACTTTAGGTAGCCATTAATATTGCCTACTCTAAGTGAAATTGTCAAAAATCATGGGGTAAACCCTGTATAGGAGACAGCAAAAAAGACAATGATGTACAGAACAGTCTTTTGGACTCTGTGGGAGAGGGAGAGGGTGGGATGATTTGGGAGAATGGCATTGAAACATGTATAATATCATATATGAAATGAGTCACCAGTCCAGGTTTGATGCATAATACTGGATGCTTGGGGCTGGTGCACTGGGATGACTCAGAGGGATGGTATGGGGAGGGAGGAGGGAGGAGGGTTCAGGATGGGGAACACATGTATACCTGTGGTGGATTCATTTTGATATATGGCAAAACCAATACAATATTGTAAAGTTAAAAAATAAATAAATAAAAAGGTAAAAAAAAAAAAAGAAGAATCATTAGGTCATATGCTTTGCTCAATGATGGGAAACAATACAATTATTTTCCATTGAACTTCTTGAAATTAAATAAAAGTAGAGACTGGACTTGAGTTATCCTAAGCAGACAAAGGCAGAGGAACCAGAGATCAAATTGCCAACATCCGCTGGATCATGGAAAAAGCAAGAGAGTTCCAGAAAAACATTTATTTCTGCTTTATTGACTATGCCAAAGCCTTTGACTGTGTGAATCACAATAAACTGGAAAATTCTGAAAGAGATGGGAATCCCAGACCACCTGACCTGCCTCTTGAGAAATTTGTACGCAGGTCAGGAAGCAACAGTTAAAACTGGACATGGAACAACAGACTGGTTCCAAATAGGAAAAGGAGTACGCCAAGGCTGTATATTGTCACCCTGCTTATTTAACTTCTATGCAGAGTACATCATGAGAAACGTTGGGCTGGAAGAACCACAAGCTGGAATCAAGATTGCCGGGAGAAATATCAATAACCTCAGATATGCAGATGACATCACCCTTATGGCAAGAAGTGAAGAGGAACTAAAAATCCTCTTGATGGAAGTGAAAGTGGAGAGTGAAAGAGTTGGCTTAAAGCTCAACATTCAGAAAACGAAGATCATGGCATCCAGTCCCATCACTTCATGGGAAATAGATGGGGAAACAGTGGAAACAGTGTCAGACTTCATTTTTTTTGGCTCCAAAATCACTGCAGATGGTGACTGTTGCCATGAAATTAAAAGACGCTTACTCCTTGGAAGGAAAGTTATGACCAACCTAGATAGCATATTGAAAAGCAGAGATATTACTTTGCCAACAAAGGTTCGTGTAGTCAAGGCTATGGTTTTTCCAGTGGTCATGTATGGATGTGAGAGTTGGACTGTGAAGAAGGCTGAGTGCTGAAGAACTGATGCTTTTGAAAAGTGGTGTTGGAGAAGACTCTTGAGAGTCCCTTTGACTGTAAGGAAATCCAACCAGTCCATTCTGACAGAGATCAGCCCTGGGATTTTTTTGGAAGGAATGATGCTGAAGCTGAAACTCCAGTACTTTGGCCACCTCATGCGAAGAGTTGACTCATCGGAAAAGACTCTGATGCTGGGAGGGATTGGGGGCAGGAGGAGAAGGGGATGACAGAGGATGAGATGGCTGGATGGCATCACTGACTCAATGGATGTGAGTCTGGGGGAACTCCGGGAGTTGGTGATCGACAGGGAGGCCTGGTGTGCTGCGATTCATGGGGTCGCAAAGAGTCGGACACGACTGAGTAACTGAACTGACTGACTGACTGAAGCAGACAAGGCCATTTAAACCATGTAAGTAAAACTAAATCTAGCATATTTTATAAATGTAAGTGAAACTTAGGTAATAGCCTCTAATAATCATAAAAGAAACCTAACTGATCTTCTTAAAAATAGTATGAGATAATCACTTTTAACCAATTACCTGCCATCTGGACACTCCCATTGTAAACCAATCAACCAATCATTCATTGTAAAGGTAAACAACTTCCTCATTTTCACTTTATAAGCCTATTTGTAATTATTGTCCCTGAGCTTCAAAACTGTCTTTTAATTTGGAAGTTTGTGAACTGTTTTTATATGTACATTAAAACCTTGCTTGGAGAAGGCAATGGCACCCCACTCCAGTACTCTTGCCTGGAAAATCCCATGGATGGTGGAGCCTGGTAGGCTGCAGTCCATGGGGTCACTAAGAGTCGGACACGATTGAGCGACTTCACTTACACTTTTCACTTTGATGCATTGGAGAAGGAAATGGCAACCCACCCCAGTGTTCTTGCCTGGAGTATCCTAGGGACTGGGGAGCCTGGTGGGCTGCTGTCTATGGGGTTGCACAGAGTCGGACATGACTGAAGCGATTTACCAAGGTTTTGCTGCTGCTGCTGCTGTTGCTGTTGCTTAGTCTCCTCAGTTGTGTCTGACTCTCTGCAACCGAATGGACTATAGCCCACCAGGCATCTCTTCCGTGGAATTCTCCAGGCAAGAATACTGGAGTGAGTTGCCCTAACCTCCTCCAGGGGATCTTCCCAACATAGGGATGGAACTGGGATCTCCTGCATTGCAGGAAGATTCTTTACCATCAGGCCATCAAGGAAGTCCAAACTCTTACTATATATTACTTATTGATCTAGTGGCTTTTGTTGCCTTTTTCTGGATTTTTGACAAAATACATTTCATTTGTAGAATTACACTGAATTAAATTTGCATAATGAGCCATTCCATGTAGGGCCACCAAAGACAGACGGGTTATGGTAAAGAGTTCTGACAAAACATGCTCCACTGCAGAAGGGAATGGCAAACCACTTCAGTGGTCTAGCCTTGAGAATCCCATGAACAGTATGAAACGGCAAAAAGATAGGAAACTGAAAGATGAACTCCCCAGGTCAGTAGATATCCAATATGCTACTGGAGATCAATGGAGAAATAACTCCAGAAAGAATGAAGAGACGGAGCCAAAGCAAAAAGAGCACCCAGTTGTGGATATGACTGGTGATGGAAGTAAAGTCCGATGTTATAAAGAGCAATATTGCATAGACACCTGGAATGTTAGGTCCATGAATCAAGGCAAATTGGAAGTGGTCAAACAGGAGATGGAAAGAGTGAATGTCGAATCACTCTTTCCAACTCAAATCACTGATTTGAGGAAATCAGTGAATTAAAATGGACTAGAATGGGTGAATTTAAATCTGAAGACCATTTATCTACTATCATGGGCAAAAATTCCTTAGAAGAAATGGAGTAACCATCATAGTCAACAAAGGAATCCAAAATGTGGTACTTGGATACAATCTCAAAAACGACAGATGATCTCTGTTTGTTTCCAAGCCAAACCATTCAATATCATAATAATCCAAGTTTATGCCCTGACCATAGACTGAAGAAGCTGAAGTTGAACAGTTCTGTGAAGACATACAAGACCTTTTAGCCTAACACCCAAAAAAGATGTCCTTTTCATTACAGGGGACTGGAATACAAAAGTAGGAAGTCAAGAAATACCTGGAATAAGAGGCAAATTTGGCCTTGGAGCACAGAATGAAGCAGAGAAAAGGCTAACAAAGTTTTTCCAAGAGAACACACTGGTCATAGCAAAAATACTTTTTCAGCAACACAAGAGAAGACTCTACACATGGACATCACCAGATGGTCAATACCAAAATCAGATAGATTTTATTCTTTGCAGACAAAGATGGAGAAGCTCTATACAGTCAGGGAAAAAAAAAAAAAAAAGACCAGGAGCTGACTGTGGCTCAGATCATGAATTCCTTATTGCCAAATTCAGGTTTAAATTGAAGAAAATAGGGAAAACCACTAGACCATTCAAGTACGACCTAAATCAAATCTTTCATGATTATACAGTGGAAGTGAGAAATAGACTCAAGGGATTAGATCTGATATACAGAGTGCCTGAAAAACTATGGATGGAGGTTCCTGACAAAGTACAGGAGACAGGGGTGTTGACCATCCCCAAGAAAAAAAATGCAAAAAGGCAAAATGTTTATCTGAGGAGGCCTTACAAATAGCTGTGAAAAGAAGAGAAGTGAAAGGCAAAGGAGGAAAGGAAAGATATACTCATTTGAATGCAGAGTTCCAAAGAATAGCAAGGAGAGATAAGAAAGCCTTCCTCAATGATCAATGCAAAAAAATAAAGGAAAACAAGAGAATGGGAATAACTAGAGATCTCTTCATGAATATTAGAGATACCAAGGGAACATTTCATGCAAAAATGGGCACAATAAAGGACAGAAAGAGTATGGACCTAACAGAAGCAGAAGATATTATGAAGAGGTGGTAGGAATACACAGAAGAACTATACAAAAAACATCTTAATGACCCAGATAACCACAATGCTCTGATCACTCACCTAGAGCCAGACATCCAGAAGTGTGAAGTCAAGTGGGCCTTAGAAAGCATCACTACAAACAAAGCTAGTGGAGGTGATGGAATTCCAGTTGACCTAATTCAAATCCTAAAAGATGATTCTGTGAAAGTGCTGCACTCAATATGCAAACCATTTTGGAAAACTCAGCAGTGGCCACAGGACTGGAAAAGGTTAGTTTTCATTCCAATCCCAAAGAAAGGCAATGCCAAAGAATGCTCAAACTACTGCACAATGGGATACACCTCACACACTAGCAAAGTAATGGTCAAAATTCTCCAAGCCAGGCTTCAGCAATACGTGAATTGTGAACTTCCAGATGTTCAAGCTGGATTTAGAAAAGGCAGAGGAACCAAAGATCAAATTGCCTACATCCGTTGGATCATCAAAAAAGTGAGAGAGTTCCAGAAAAACACCTACTTCTGCTTTAATGACTATGCCAAAGCCTTTGACTGTGTGGGTCACAACAAACTGTGGAAAATTCTGAAAGAGATGGGAATACCAGAACACCTGACCTGCCTCCTGAGAAATCTGTATGCAGGTCAAGAAGTAACAGTTAGAACCGGATATGGAACAGCAGACTGGTCCCAAATAGGGAAGAGAATACGTCAAGACTGTATATTGTCACCCTGCTTATTTAACCTATGTGCAGAGTACATCATGAGAAATGCTGGACTGGAATCAAGATTGCAGGGAAATATCAATAACCTCAGATATGCAGATGACAGCACCCTTATGGTAGAAAGCGAAGAAGAACTAAAGAGCTTTATGAAAGTGAAAGAGAAGGGTGAAAAAGTTGGCTTAAAACTCAACATTCAGAATACTAAGATCATGGCATCTGGTCCCTTCACTTCATGGCAAATAGATGGGAAACAGTGGAAACAGTGGCCGACTTTATTTTTGGGGGCTCCAAAATCACTGCAAATGGTGATTGTAGCCTTGAAATTAAAAGATGCTTACTTCTTGGAAGGAAAGTTATCATCAACCTAGACATCATATTAAAAAGCAGAGACATTACTTTGTGAACAAAGGTCCATCTAGTCAAGGCTATGGTTTTTGCAGTGGTCATGTATGGATGTGAGAGCTGGACTATACAGAAAGCTGAGCACTGAAGAATTGATGCTTTTGAACTGTGGTGTTGGAGAAGACTCTTGAGACTCCTTTGGACTGCAAGGAGATCCAACCAGTCTATTCTAAAGGAGATCAGTCCTGGGTGTTCATTGGAAGGACTGATGTTGAAGCTGAAACTCAAAATATTTGGCCACCTGATGCGAAGAACTGACTCATTGGAAAAGACCCTGATGCTGGGCAAGATTGAAGGCAGGAGGAGAAGGGGATGACAGAGGATGAGATGGTTAGATGGCATCGCCGACTCAACGGAAATGAGTTTGAGTAAACTCTGGGAGTTAGTGATGGACAGGGAGGCCTGGTGTGGTGCATTCCATTGGTCCTCACAAAGAGTGAGACATGACTGAGCAACTGAACTGAACTGAACTGAATTAATGTCAAAGACTAGATTTCTGGTAGGAGAAAGAAGTTTTTTTCAACTTATGTTCGTTACATGTAACTTTGCAGATGGACTACTTTTTAAAAATCTGCTTAGTTGAGAATTCAGAATTGTTCTACTATTAAACCTGGAGATACATTCAATTGGAATATTACACTACATTTACAGTAAGACTATTAATAAGAAATTAGCCACTGTCCCTTACTTGACTTTGTGAAAGATCAGGAACAACAGTAACAACAAAAATAACTCCTTCTATTATATGTACTTTAAATCCCTTTCAGAACTTTGAAAGAGATTTTTATAATAAAATAAATTTTGCCTTAATCCAAATGATGTTAGTTGGATAATAATTAAGTATATGTATATATCTCCCTAATATATTAGTAGGTAAAACTAGGTGATTCATTTGAAAGAATTAAAAATTATAATAAAATATTTTTTAAAGAAGTATAATAAGAGTCATTAAAATATACAGAACATACTCAAGAAGAGAACTCAGCATAACCTTGCATAAATGAAATCATTTTCTACTATGAATTTTAATTTACAAAAGTAGAAAGATATTTTGTAGGAATATATTTCACTAGAGTCAAATTTAAGGCTATAACTGAACACTATTAGGACATAAAAAATTAACAATGTTAGAACCATTAATGGGAGGCCTATTGAAGACAGCATACATGATTCTTAAGGTCAAGGAGAATCATTTCAGTTTCACCAGTAATTACTTATAAGTCTTATCTTAAGAAAACTTTCACATTTTCAAGTGAAAATGTATATCACTTTGACAGAAACATGAAAATCTCTTTTGTCTAAAAGTTATAGGAGATGACTTAACTGACAAATTGTATGCAGCATTAAGATTTTCTACAATCACAATCAAGTCAGGTCTTTATTTGTTCTATATAGATAAAAATAGACCCTACATTTCATTTTACTTCTCAGTGAACCATGTGGATTTCAGGATGTACACATCTGCTCAATCATTTTACAAGCCCAAGTGTCCTGAAAGAGATCAGAGTATCCACTTGAAATGTGTCTTTTTTTCATAGATTGCTGTTATGGCAATATTGAACAGAAATAACAGATGGATAAGTTCAATCAATACTATTATTTAACATAGTATGGGAAAGAAAAATCCAGTTTATTTGGTTACATTTGCATATAAGTGTAGGCCTGGATCCTAATATCCACTCAATATGTGGGATATGAATGCCATGCATCACTTGTCAATGAACTTCAGACAAATGGACTTGTACAGTTGTATATGCAAAAGTTGTTGTTGGAGAAGACTTTTGAGAGTCCCTTGGACTGCAAGGAGATCCAACCAGTCCATCCTAAAGGAAATCAGTCTTGAATATTTATTGGAAGGACTGATGCTGAAGCTGAAGCTCTAATACTTTGACCACCTGATGCAAAGAACTGACCTGATGCTGGGAAAGACTGAAGGCAGGAGGAGAAGGGGATGACAGAGGATGAGATGGTTGGGTGGCATCACCGACTCAATGGACATGAGTTTGGGTAAACTCTGGGAGTTGGTGATAGACAGGGAGGCCTGGCGTGCTGCAGTCCATGGGGTTGCAAAGAGTCAGACATGAATGAGCAACTGAACTGATGTGCAAATGTCTGAACCAGGAATGGAAGAAATTGCTTGTGGTAACTAAAGGGTGGCAGTAAAGGCTTTTAAACTAATTGAGTAACCAATGTTAACTGAGCTTTTACTGTGTACCAGCCACTCTTCTAAGAGCTTGATATCTTTTCACTAATCTAATGGCTGCCTTGGCACTGTAATATTGCTAAAGAGGAAACAAGCCCAGCAGATTGAATTATTTACCCTCAGTGACAGCTGAAAGTGAAAGTTGCTCAGTAGTGTCTGACTCTTTGTCACCCCATGGGCTGTACAGTCCATGGAATTCTCCGGGCCAGAATACTTGAGTGGGTAGCCTTTCCCTTCTCCAGGGGATCTTCCCAACCCAGGGATCAAACCCAGGTCTTCCGCATTGCGGGCGGATTCTTTACCAGCTGAGCCACAAGGGAAGCCCAAGAATACTGGAGTGGGTAGCCTATCCCTTCTCCAGAGGATCTTCCCAACACAGGAGTGGAACCAGGGTCTCCTGCATTGCAGTTGGACTCTTTACCAGCTGAGCTAGCAGGGAAGCCCCACCAATCCCTTAACATCTCCCCAACTACTTACACCCAGGTCTGAAATCCTCTCCACTAGGGAAGCCATGTCTCTTCTACATACTCCACAGTGCTGATGGGATCTAACAGTGCCTGAGCTTCCCTGGACTTACTCCTTCCTGTTTGTTTACTGAAGGCTGGAACTCTCCTAAGGCAGACCCCAGTCTTGCTTTATAAAGCTGACCTCTTTCATAAGGCCTCCCTGGTACAGATCAGGACATCACACAGGTGGGTGAAATAACTGAATAAATAAATTAAACACTCATTTCTTCATCAAATTAAAAGATTTAATGTGTTTTGCAGAAGTGGGAGCATTAATACTGAGGATAAGATCTGCCAGGGATTGAAATATTTCAAAATGTTTATCAGTTTATTCAGAGAAGGATAAAGCATAGCAGTGTCATAAATCCCCACGTATGTCTGGGAAAGATCTTAAATGGAAACTAATTTAAACAGTATTAGATTTTGAGCTCTTGAAGAGAGCATGTCTTATATATTTATCTAACCAACACATAATAGTTATTCAGTAATTATTTATGGAAGGAATGAATAACAAGACTTAATTAACCTGAGTTCCTTGAATAGCATTGATATTTATTATATAACTTTAAAATCAAGCTAAATGAAAGTTGAATGAAATATTAAAATTCCTTATTTTTCTACTCATCGTGGCAGATAGCAAGGTCCTTTTTTTGTATTTCAACATTCAGAGAAAATAAGGAAAATGACTACTTCTTGGACATATTTTGAGTCCCCTGCTTAATGTTTAACCTTTCCTTGAAAGAAAATTTCATGTATGAAGGATATATCTTAAGAATTAAAATTAGTTCAGTCTCTGAGTCATAATTTTATGAGGTTTTTCATTTTCCCACATTGCTTACCTATGCACCCCAGTATTTCTGAAATGGAAGTCATATGATACTAAGAAGTAGTTTAAGATTTGTAAATGAACAAAAAGAGTTGGAATAAGGTAAGTAGATTCTGATTACCTGTGTGCCAGACCACTGCTGAATTAAAAAAAAAAAAAATGACTCCCTTTTACCTACTGCATTAAGTTCTAACACCCCTCCTTCAGTTCAGTTCCATCTTTACTATCTATAGTATTTTTTACATTCACAAGGCATGACTGTGTTCCAGCTGCCACGTGGAATTCTCTTCATCCCCTGTGGTCGTAACATCAGAAGTCATCCCTCGTGGCCTTTCCCTGATTCATAGTCTTCCCTTCCTCTGAGGGCATGGAGTTCCCACTTGAGTCCCACCTCTTCAAAAAAAAAAAAGCAAAACTATTTTTTTGGAACTTTATGTCTACTTCACTCTGTTACAGAATATCATTTTATGTGAATAAGTACTATTAGACTGCATTCTTCGAGCATCATTTAAAAGGGAAATATCTGTATTAAAAAATCTTGGCTGAAATTCAAGGTTAGCTACTCCCTGCTGCTGCTAAGTCACTTCAGTTGTGTCCGACTCTGTGTGACCCCATAGACGGCAGCCCACCAGGCTCCCCCATCCCTGGCATTCTCCAGGCAAGAACACTGGAGTGGGTTGCCATTTCCTTCTCCAATGCATGAAAGTGAAAAGTGAAAGTGACCCCATGGACTGCAGCCTACCAGGCTCCTCCGTCCATGGATTTTCCAGGCAAGAGTACTGGAGTGGGGTGCCATTGCCTTCTCCGCTAGCAGTGTCCAAAAACTGGGTACAGACCTCCTCAGGTATATTCAATTTTTATGATACTTTTTATTACAATTGGCATTTACTTGAATGCCTTATACCAAATGCTCCTCTTTTTCTCACCTAGACAGAGTTCTCTTATCCTCTTGTGGATCGTTTGCCCGATACTGAAACTCTATCAGGAAATTTTTGTTGGTTAAATTTTAATGCTGTGGACTTTGTGATATATGAAAGTAGAAAAGCTTTAATAAAGAAGGATGAGGATAGGTAAGTCCAGTTACTGTCTGACCCACTAGTCTGTCTTTATATTTAGACTTTTTCACAGACTATTTCTAGTACAATTATTTCACCTCACATTCTTTGAACAAGGAACAGAACCAGATAATTCTAGGTTATTGTAAAAGGTTTGGATGTCTACTTTTTTTATTTTTATACTTACTACTTGGATAGGATGAGTAGTATACAAATTAAACATTTTTGTGTCAGGGAAAAAATTCTGTTTAAATGCCACTTGATTTCTTTAGTCTTCAGTTTTGTGGCCTCCTATCTATGAATGAAAAAATGCAGTTTCTTTTTATTATATCATGCTGACAACCTACCAGATCTAGTATAAATATTAAAAAATGAAAGATTGGTTTTCATACCAATATGAATCATAGTTCCATGGGTGGTTCTTGTTTTACCCATGTCCTGGCTCAAATTAATCACAATTTATGAATAGTATGTGATGATAATAGGTATTTGCTTTAAAGATACATTGAATGAAAATCTTAAAGAGTGGTACAGGTGATTCATATTGTTAATTTTAAAAAGTATGAAGCAAAATTTTAGAAACAGATTTTGTGTGTATTGTAATCTTAATGGACACTAGAGAAATTGCTGCTATGTAAAAGAGAAGGGAGGGTAATGAAGGTAATAAAGAGTAGGCAATTGTTATTCTATGAGTTTGTATACAAGTGAGCCAGAATCTTTTCCTTTTTCTACGTACATACAGTGGTTCAAAATTGGGAAAGGAGTAGGTCAAAGCTGTATATTGTCACCCTGCTAATTTAACTTAGTGCATCATGAGAAACGTCAGGCAGGCTGGGTGAAGCACAAGCTGGAATCAAGATTGCAGGGAGAAATATCAATAACTTCAGATATGCAGATGACACCACCCTTATGGCAGAAAGTGAAGAGCAACTAAAGAGCCTCCTGATAAAGGTGAAAGTGGAGGGTGATAAAGTTGGCTTAAAACTCAACATTCAAAAAACTAAGATCAATGGCTTCTGGTCCCTCACTTCATGGCAAATAGATGGGGAAACAGTGGAAACAGTGGCTGACTTAATTTTTGGGGGCTCCAAAATCACTGCAGATGGTGACTGCAGCCATGAAATTAAAAGACATTTGCTCCTTGGAAGAAAAGTTTAGACAGAATGTTAAAAAGCTGAGACATCACTTTGCCAGCAATGGTCTATGTAGTCAAAGCTATGATTTTTCCAGTAGTCATGTAAGAATGTGAGAGTTGGACCATAAAAAGGCTGGGTGGCAAAAAATTGATTCTTTCAAACTGTGGTGCTGGGGAAGACTCTTAAGAGTAGCTTGGACAGCGAGAAGTTCAAACCAGCCAATCCTAAAGGAAATCAATCCTGAACATTCATTGGAAGGACTGATGCTGAAGCTTCAATGATGCAAAGAGCCAACTCATTGGAAAATACCCTGATGCTAGGAAAGATTGAAGGCAGGAGGAGAAGGGGACGACAGAGGATGAGATGGTTGGATGGCATCATTGACTCGATGAACATGAGTTTGAGCAAACTCCAAGGGATAGTGAAGAACAGTGAAGCCTGGTATGCTGCAGTCCCTGGGGTCACAAAGAGCGGACACAACTGAGTGACTGAACAAAACACTCACTCACAGGTGAATGAATTTATGTTGTGTGTGTGTGTGTGTGTGTGTGTGTGTGTAAGTATGTGTGTGTGATTTCCCCTCCTAACCCTTTGAATTAGTTTTGCTTATGTCTGGATGATATACTTTAAGACTTAAGTCTGGATGATATATTTTAATCTGTGTGTGGTAATTGCTCAGTTATGTCCAACTCTTTGTGACCCCATGAATGTAGCCCGCCAAACTTCTCTATCCATGGAATTCTCCAGGAAAGAATACTGGAGTAGATTGCCATTTCCTTCTCCAGCAGATCTTTCTGAACCTGGGATCGAACCTGGCTCTCCCATATTGCAGACAGATTCGTTGCCATCTAAGCCACCAGGGAAACCTATTTTAATCTACCAAGTGTGAAATAAACTATTCACAAGATGTGTATCTCTCTTGGGAGAGCTGTAGGTACATTTTACTCCTGGACTTAAAGACCTGTATCACATTCTCAATAAAACGTACTTGATAAGAACCAAGAATAATTCATTTTAGCCCATTAAAAAAAATTCATTTTACTCTAAATACCACATGTATTTTGAGATGGGAAGTTCTCTTCAAAGAAGTAAAAGAGAGAAATGCAAAACATCCCCTTGAATTCATACTGCTGGCATGCGTTGTATCTAATCTTCTCATCCCAACAAGCTGGCATTTCTCTATATCCATGTCTAAATTTTGTGGCATCTGCAAGGGCTAAAGAGATTTATGCCTTAAAAATTATTTTATTTAAAGGCATGCATAAATTTAAAAGCATGGAAATTCATTATTTAATACTTTCCTCTGATGAAATCCTCTTTTAGTAGATTTTGAATATTTCTTTAAAACATTATTCTAAAACAAGTTGAAAGCAACTCGAAACCTTGCAAATGAATAGGATGGATTATTTTCTTTCAACTCATATCCAAAATGTTCAATAGCTTCTTATCTTCTCAACTATATGTTGCATTTTAAAAATCAGTTCAACTTTATTCTAAGAATCTAATATAAATAATGACCCTACCTCAAAGTCTATAATGAAGTACATGGGGATGGGATGATTTTTATTGGCTTTCTTCCTCAGAATTATCAACATAGTAGTTTTTCCCTTTTAGTTTTATCAGAGCACAGAGGCCTCTTTGCTCATAATATGCATCTTTTTTAGTGAAAGTGGTATGTCACTTTTTCACATGTCAATCACGTCACAAAAATTACTTTGAGTCCCTAGAATCACTGCCTAATTTGGAGAGAAGAAAATCACCTGTCACACTGACAGAGACTATAAAGTGTTAAGGTCACGATGGCACATTTTTATTATAAGACAAATTATCTATCAGAGGCAGAAAGTTAACCAATTACTAAGAAGACTTAATGATAAATTCTTACTATTTTCTTCAGAACAAAGTACCATTTAAGGTATAGACAATTACAATGACATTTTAAAAAATTGCTGGCTTTCCACTCTTAGAAGCTGGTCAACTTGTTTGAGCAACTGTTAAGGGACTGAATGTTTGTGCCACCCCCCTTAAATTCTATGTTGAAATCTAATCACCAATGTGGTGGTATTTATAGGCAGGGCCTTTGGGGTCATTCACTCCTGAGAGGGGAGTCCTCAGGAATGAGACCAGGGCTCTAGTGAGAAAAGGAACCTTGTTATCATGTGAAAACACCAGAAGAAGTAAGCCTCCTGCAGCCCAGATGAGGGTTCTCACCAGAACCCCACCACGCTGGCACCGTGAGCCCAGACTCCCAGCCGCCAGAACTAATGCCAAACAGACCTCTGTGGCTGGTAAGCCACCCAAGCCATAGTATTTTGTAATAGCAGCCTGAGCTGATTAAGACAGCAGCCTCCAAACTCAAGCTTGTACAATTAAAGACCATGTTTTTAAGGCTGCTTGAGATCTATCATGACTAAACTGGGACACAAATGACTGTGCTTTGAAATCATTTGCTTTCAATTAATTTGGAAATCAAGTAATGACCTATTTATTTATCTATTTTTTGCCATAAGGAGAGATTATGAATTTAGCGTTCAGTGATGAGGCAAAGATTATGAATTCAGCATTTCAGCAATGAGCTGAAAAGAAGAGAGCAGAATAAAAGGCCTACAGGAGAGAAAGAAGGTAATAAAACAGGACAGCAAATGTTTAGACACAGCCGTGTCTGGTTTATGTATGGTCAGGGGAAGTGGTGTGTTAGAAGGAAACAGTATTCTTTATTTTCTAAGAACTTGGGTTCCAGTGTCCAAGCTAAACAAGTTTATCTACTGCCTGGATCCTTACTAGCCATATGATATCAGGCAAAGTACTTATCTTCTTTGGTCCACAGTTTGATCATCTGTAAAATGGTTATTATGATAAACCTGTCTTTAGAGGTGAGAGAATTAAATATGATAATGCAGGTAAAATGTTATCTATAGTCCAATGTGTAATACGCTTTCAGGGAATGGTAACTTTAATGTTTACCATTAAAATAAAATTTAAGTATTTGAAGACACAAAAGTTAAGAAAATAGTAATTTATTTTTCAACAAATAGAACTAAAAACCCTGAAGCAATATGCAACAACTTAATTGAATCATTGTGGCATTGTACGGTTGACAAGAAGAGCACATACTTAGGAAATGAAACAGTACAAACAAACAAAAAAAAAAAACCAAAGAAGGAGATCAGAAAGGCTATAGAGCAGTTGTTTTACCTTTTTCATGATGTAAATTTTATGTAATATCTTAGAATCATATTATAAATTAATGTATCGACAAATATACAGGGAAATATAATATTTTTAATATTTATATCTTCTAAAAATTTTGACTTCGAATGGGTTATGAACAGCAGATTACACCAAAAGGTATTCACTGAATCTAAAAGAAGAGAAATTCAAACCAAAGCTGCTTATCCGTAGTAAGAGGAAGTGAAGAATGCTATTATCAGAATTCCTTCTAAAATATCCATGGTATGCTATATGCATTTGGTTCAAAATGTAACATAGTTCTCATTTTAGAATAAACTTTCATTCATTCTCAATAGACCTTTTATCATTTTTATAATGTCTCAAGTTTAAGAACCCCGTTGATATAGATCTAATTCATTTTGCCCAAGGCAGAGGAAAAAGCAAACAAAAACGACCTATTTTGTATTCATTAGAATTTCTAAGTTTCATTACTTTATTTGCTACAAAGAACCAAATTCTATTGGGAGGTAAAATTTCCTACTTCAAATAATTGGTTTTTATCTTATTGTAAATGAATTTATAAGCTTCTCTAATGAAGAAAGTATAGAGTATAGATGTGAAAAATACAAGCAAAGGAAATGGAGACTCTTCAGGTGGGAAGGGCAGTATCCCTAAAAGGAAACAAAAATAAAAAGGAAGACTGAAGGTACTTTACAACAATTCTGTGGGCCAGCTCCATGACTCTCTTCATTCTTGCAGAAGAACAATATTTTTTGGAAGAGTATCTGATGTTTATTTTATTTCTTAACATTTATCATTTTCCCAAGGGCTTTCCAGGTGGCACTGAAAAGTGAAAGTGAAAGCCTCTCAGCTGTCCGACTCTTTGCGACCCCGTGGACTATATAGTCCATGGAATTCTCCAGGACAGAATACTGGAGTGGGTAGCCTCTCCCTTCTCCAGGGCATCTTCCCAACCCAGGAATGGAAGCTGGGTCTCCTGCATTGCAGGTGGAGTCTTTACCAACTGAGCTATCAGGGAAGCCCTAAGGGTGCTAATGGTAAAAAAAAATCTGCCTTCCAATGCAGGAGATGCCAGAGACATGGGTTCAATCCTTGTGTCGGGAAGTTCCCCTAGAGTAGGAAATGGCAAGTCACTCCAGTATGCTTGTCTGGAGAATTCCATGAACAGAGGAGCCTGGCAGGCCACAGTCCATGGAGCCACAAAGAGTCAGACATGACTGAGTGACTGTTTGCATGCTACCTTTTGAAGCTTGTACATGTATTTCAATGGAGGCAGAGTGGCTAGAGATTGAGTAAAAAGTGAACATGAACTCCAATTATATAAACAGGGCTTTGCATGTACTCAAAGGACTGCTTTCGTGTGCAAGAACCAAGTCCTTTTGAGAAGAAGAGGTTTTCCGATTTCTGAACTCTATGGAGGTTGACTATAGAGCAAATTATGATGGGAAAGTGAGAAGTCAGGACATGACACAGGGAAGTGACTATGATGATCAAGTGAGTTAGATATGAGTGCCGCATTTTTAGGTAGCAAGAGGGTCCTGGAATGATTTTCCTAGTTATCTGTAGTCCAAATGTGGCATGGGCAGAATCTAGATGACAGAGTATCTGCCAGGTAATCATCAGAAGAGGCTATTATCTCTACATTTAAAATATTTAGTATTTGAACCCTTTCTACCACCTTCCGTTTTACCTGCTTGGTCTAAACTACTATCATACTTCTATGTGTTAGTGTAATTTTTCCTGACTGTGACCTCCTGCTATACCTCTTATCCCTCTAATACATACTCTATGCAGAACATTACTTACCAGGCTTCTTTCAAAGGTTAAGTCATATCAGGTCTGGAGAAGGCAATGGCACCCCACTCCAGTACTCTTGCCTGGAAACGGAGGAGCCTGGTAGGCTGCAGTCCATGGGGTCGCAAAGAATCAGACACGACCGAACGACTTCACTTTCACTTTTCACTTTCATGCATTGGAGAAGGAAATGGCAGCCCACTCCAGTGTTCTTGCCTGGAGAATCCCAGGGACAGGGGAGCCTGGTGGGCGGCCGTCTATGGGGTCGCACAGAGTCAGACACGACTGAAGCGACTTAGCAGCAGCAGCAGCATATCAGGTCACACCTCTGCTCAAAAGTCTCTAATGATATCTCATTTATCTCAGAGTGAAAGCTGAAGTCTTTTTGTTTTAACTTTTTATTTAGTATTGGAATACAGCAGATTAACAATGCTGTAATAGTTTCAGGTCATGTATTCACGTGTCCTATTTTCCCGAAACTCCGCTCCCCTCCAGGCTGCCAGATAACATTGACTGCTGCTGCTAGGTCACTTCACTCGTGTCCGACTCTGTGTGACCCCAGAGATGGCAGCCCACCAGGCTCCCCCGTCCCTGGGATTCTCCAGGCAAGAACACTGGAGTGGGTTGCCATTTCCTTCTCCAATGCATGAAAGTGAAAAGTGAAAGTGAAATCACTCAGTCGTGTCCACCTCTTAGCGACCCCATGGACTGCAGCCCACTAGGCTCCTCCATCCATGGGATTTTCCAGGCAAGAGTACTGGAGTGGGGTGCCATCGCCTTCTCCAAGATAACATTGAAGGAAATAGTCAGTAGTTCCTTGTGCCATGGAGTAGGTCCTTGTTAGTTATCCATTTTAAATACAGCACCGTGTACATGCAGATTCCAAATTCACTAACTATCCCTTCCCCGATCTTTCCCCACCCTGGAAACTATGTTCTCTAAGTCTGTGAATTTTTTTCTGTTTTGTAAATAAGTTCATTGTATCATTTCTTTTTATGTTCCATATACAATGTATGCCATAGGATATTTTTTTCCTTCTCTGACTGACTTATGTCACTCAGTATGACAATACTGAGTGACACCTGTGTTGCTGGAAATAGCATCATTTCATTCTTTTTAACAACTGAGTAGTATTCCATTGTATATATGTAACACAGAAGCTGAAGTCTTGAATTTATAACATATTTCCTCTGACTTGAGCAATATCTGGAACCTCGTAGGAAGTCACTAAATATTGTCTGTTGGGTGAGTTTAAAATGAGTAAATAAATTCCTACCTCACTGGAAGTAAATGGTAAGGTCTTTTTGGTTGGCTGCAAAGCTTTAAGGTTCTGTTCCCCATACCTCAATTTCATGTGCAATCTCTCTTTTCCCCTCCTGCTAACTGGATGGAGTATCCCCCACTCTAAGCAGGCACACTTACCTTAGGACTGAAAGCCTGGCCACCCCTTCTGCCTGAAATGCTCCACCACAAGCTAACTGTGTGGTTCCCTTACTGTCTGTCTTTGCTAAACGCTTTGTGAATCTTTCCCTAATCATCTTATTTAAAACTACAGTACAGGTACATCTCTCTTTTCTCCTTCATTTTCTAAATAATATTTATCTTTATTAACATGCTATATATTTTACTTTTTAATGAATTACTCCCACCTCCTAAATGTGTCAGAATAGTGGGTATTTTCATCTCATTTATTAGTGTCTTTTCTCCCAGTGTCTAGAACACTGGTATATGACATAGAGTAGGCACTAAAAATTCCTGTGTTCATTTACTGAGTGACCCAATTAGTAGTATGAAGAAGGCATGGTTTGGGTTATGAAGGAGCAGGAGATGGAAAGTAATAAATTAGGAGCTCAGCAGAATAAGGTAGAAATGAAAATATTCAGATATTTCTCTGAATATTGATACTAATGGGTTGTATCACCTTAAAATACTCTTTGTACTTCTCTCCATGTCAGTGTCTCATCTACAAATGAAAGTTGAATATGATATTTTACAAGATCTTTTGCATCACTGATTTTTTTTCAGCTTTCATGATAGATTCTATAATCCATTTTTTGTCCAATTTCAGAATACATACTTATTATTTAAGTCTCTATGTATTTGTATTAGTATGGCCTTTGTCAGGATAACATTCAGTATAGTATTTTTTCAAGACTTTTCCTCAAATAGAAATAGTTACCCCCAAATTATAATTTTTGCTGTTAATCTTTCCAAAGCAATGATGACAGGAAAGAGAAAAATACAACTCCACACACACATACAACTGAAATTTATCAGAAGAAAATATAAAGCTATCTCCTCTTCCAGGCATTTTCCTCCAGCTGGTTTTAGGACATATATCATTGTGGCTTCTCAATTTTAATTTACAAGCAACAAATGTGCTAGTTTTATAGGCTCCTGACCATTGCAAAATCTCTGATCGCAAAGCCTATCTTCTCAAAAAACTAATCAAAAGGTGACACATTCTGTTAACTTCCTATTATACATTCATAACATCATCTTTCAATTCAATGTCATAAAGAATTTATGTAGGACATTAATCATGCAAGACCACTAAATTGTTCTCATTTCAGTGATAATTGTTTACTCCTTTAAATGGTTTGTGTTGATTTCCAACAATTCAACTGAATAAAATATATCCTCCACTCACCCTGTGCTAGGAGAGAAAATTAACCTATAGCAAGGAAAAAACAAACTGAATATATAATATTAGTAGAAAAACTAAAATTTTATAGAACTCTTCTCTTTTTAATGACAAATACTAATGGCACAGGGATAATTCTATGGCCTCCAATAAAAGAAATCTTGAAAAGCACAATAAAACTAAACAACAACTAAACCATGCATAATCAGCAAACATCGAAAAATAAACCCTCTTCAAAAGTTACATGACATGGTTGACTCTGAAATCAACTAATGTGTCTCAGCACACCTTGCCAGTCAATGAAACTAAACCTCATCAAAGTGGTGTCAATCATTTGCTAGGAACAAAAAAACCCAGAAATTTAATGGTAAATCATTCAGTAATGTCTGGCAAAATGGGCATGCGAACTGCAATTCTTACAACCTGATTTCTAACCCTAGGTCCACTAATACTTCTGGAACCTTGAGATTGACACCTAAACTCCTGTCTCCATTTTCTCACATATAAAACGAGAGGACTGGACTTGATTATCCTGTAGGTTTGTCCTGACACCAACATGATATGAGTCTGCTAGGAAACTCAGCTAATCAAAACTTTGCTTTAAAAAAAAAAAAAAAAAAAAGGCTTGTCATCCATTTTTAGATTTACCCACAGCCTACAGGATAGAGTAAGAATGGGATCAGTTTGAGACAGCTCTTTCAGCCCAAAGGTGCTGTAACTAATGTTACCGTCTATTCCTGCTTTGTAAGTGCAATGCTACTCTGTGTGTGTGTGTGTGTGTGTGTGTGTGTGTGTGTGTGTGTGTGTGTGTGTGTGTATTCCACCCCCCCTCACTCTCCACCCCCACCCCTGCTGCTCTGGTAAAGTGTCTACTTTATGGGCATAATAAATAGCAATTGGCCTGTAATGGCAACTTTAGCTGTGACCATTATGACACAATCTAAGTGCTTAAAAACACTAATGGGAGTGATACAATGTTAATTATACTAAGGATATGAAGGCTGTACACAAGAACTCCTGCAAAATTAAGTAAAGCCCTAGCTAATTCTAATTACCGTCTGTCTAAAAGAGATAAGAGAAATTAAACACCTCCTTTTTAAAAGTGCCTTTCTAATATAACAGCACTGTTTGCCCACATGGGTTGAGAAACAGTGCAAGTAATTCAGAAAAATGGGATTCTGAAATAATTTTTTTTCAGTTTAAAAGAAAAAGAGATGAATTACATAGAATATGGGTTTTCACTTGAAACAATGCTAACTTTCTTGTGCTTAAGCCTAATTTAAATCACTTTTAAAGAATCCATTCATTAAACTTCAGACACCAATTTATATTACGGGAATTTAAAAATATATTTTATGGACTATTTAGAAGATATATTTCTGAAAATGAAACCATGAAGACTCCTCTCTGCCTTGTCATTTATTGAAAAATTTAAAATTTTAACAGTGGCTATTTCAACTATTTTTATCTCCCCGCACCCCAAATATCTATCTATTCTCTCTTTTTCTTTTCCTCATTTACTGAATGCCTTCTATGTGTAAGTAGTGGGCATATAAAAATGGGTAAGATAATCTTACTGCCCTTAAATGGTTTATAGTCTAGCAGAGAAAGACAGATTTGTAAAAACAAGACAATTCAGGTTTACACTTTGGTATCTGCTATTGAATAAATATTTTTCTTTCTTTGTCTTCTAACCTTGTTTATTCCTCAAATTCTCTTACTTCCCTCAATATAAATTGATTTATCAATACATAGATCTCTAACTGAATTCAATTGGAGTAGTAGAAATCAAGTTATTGATTCATCTGACTTTACTAATTTGTTAGAAATAAGAAGTTTGCAGGTTTTCTGCTGGAAAGCCTGGCTCATTTCAGAGTGCGACCATTTTAAAACTGAAGCAAGTGACATTTCATAAATAATGAAAACAATTAGGTGACAGCCTATAATTTACAATATATACGTTATTTTAATGGGTCATAAACCAAGTAAACTAACAGAAGGATATGAAAAATTCACTCATTTTAAGTAAATGACAGTCCTAACCAACTGAAATCATTTAATTCCATGGGAAAGTGTCCCATAATCTCTAAATTATAGGTATTTGTAGGTTAATCCAAATACTTATGGCAGCTATCTCGGTACTTATAAATTGTCATTCTCACTTCAAATCATTATCTATAACAGACTTGCTACTTTGTCCATATATCTAGTTTCAAATGACCCGTAGGTCATATGTCAGATATCTGTCTTGGAAGCTTATTTGTCATTTCTGCCCCACAACTTCTACAGTGCTAGGATAGCTTCTATGATATTTAATCTGTGTTTTCTTTGAAAAATAGTTATATGGCTACTCCTAAATATATGTTTCCAAATACTGGATACTTTGCATACTCTTTTTTTTTAATATATGTAGATCCTCACTCTCTCCTGCAGCCCATAGGAGAGAACTAAACACAAAGAACTTATACAGAAATCCATGTGATTTCTTATGATCATTTTCTGTAATTCCTTTTTGCTTTGTTTCTAATTTCTAATTTGTTTCTAATTTTTAAAATTTCTATCAAAATAAAAATCTGTTAATTAAGACTTGGACATAACTTTTCATTCTCTTCAGATTATTCTTGGAATTTTCTCTGCCATCTGAAGATACACACATAGACACACACATATACACACAGCAAATCCACTTATAATTTTCTCCCCATTTTCACTCATAGGTGTGGAGTCAGTGCTTTTCAAATTGTTCTTTCCTGATAGACAATTCTGCTACTGATTATATTTCTTTTGCTATATGCCTCTTTTTGTCCTCCATTCTAGACGTCATCATTATAATCATCTATCTTATATTTTCAGCCTCTATACTGATAAATACAGTATTTTCTATTTAGTATTGCCAGTATTTCTCACTAAGGTTATTTACCACTCTAATAGATGATTACTCTATAGGAGCATTCCCTTCATGAGTAAAGAAATAGATTTTAAAATAAACAACTTAGTGAAAACATCAAGGATAGAAAGAAGGGTGAGATGATAAGAGTGTGGAAGCCACACAGGAATGGACAATGTGTTGTAGGAGCTGGAAAACCACAATGATGAAAGTCACTATGCTGATCCCGTATGCTAGATCCCAGAAACTTGAGATGTGGCTCTGGAGATGGTAGATGCCTGAAAGAAAGCAAGATAGAACCAAATAATCTAGGATTTGCCCCTTAGATTTACTTCTGTCTTCCGAGAACACAATGGACCTCTTTCTGTAGTGTAGTGATTATCTGGTTGCCTCACACGTGAAAGGTCTCAGGTTCAATACCTGGCTGAAACAGACTTTTGGGGGCTTCCCGCTTAGCTCAGTTGGTAAAGATTCTGCCTGCTAAGTTGGAGACCTGGGTTCGATTCCTGGGTTGGGAAGATTCCCCTGGAGAAGGAAATGGCAACCCACTCCACTATTCTTGCCTGGAGAATCCCATGGACAGAGGAGCCTGGCAGGCTACAGTCCATGGGGTCATAAGAATCGGACACTACTTAGCACTATCTTTATTTTTTTCTCTGAGAGTGGAAAGTAATGGGGTTCTGGCTTCTAGTCTTTATTAGAAATAATTCAGTTTAGTTTGTATCAGGATAAAAATAGGAAACAGAGGTTCATGGCAGGACAAATGCACCACTTGAGAATCATTTCTTATAATTCACTAGTTCATTTTTTGCCAATAAGTAGTACAGTGAATGTAATATAAGTGGGTGAATTACCCCCAGCTAAATGGAGTTAGGACATGCACTAGAATCCTAGTTCAATACTCCATGAATGCTTGTCTAAATATATAATTTCTTTTGGGTTGTTGGTATTACAGTGACTTTCTTGCTTCTTAGTCTTACCCTTGAAAATGCTGCATAAAATCTCCATAATTTTAGAACTCTTTATAAACAAACAAAAAAAATCTTATTCCATTTTTAACTTTAAATTTCACTTGTAAAATTAATTTAATTTTTACAAATATAGGCTTGATTCCCCTTTCTGGTCAGATATATTTTCTTACATAAGATAGAAACAGAAAGTGATGGACAGATAGACATACATGGGACAACAACTGTGTGAGCAAACAAGCCATGGTGTGAATAATGCCCCAATTTTCGAGGAAAATTCCATTTGGCTTTTGAATACACAAAATGAGCTGGAGAGAATAGATTTACTTCTATAATTGCTTTATGTTGTACTTGGGCCAATATTGAGATGATTTTACATACCCTGGGCACATACCAACTGCTGGAGGTGAGAAGAGACCTAGAAACATACTGGATACGGAGGAAAAAAAAAAACTTATTTTACATATAATCCACAATGCAAAATGCCATTTTAGAGCTGTGTCTGCATTATGACAAGACTGGTTAATTTCTGCAGTTTAGATAAGGAGTTAAATGAAATTTAAAAAAGAAAATCATGTTGACTAATTTTTTTTATGCTAAATTGATCACTCCAGTCAAAACAACTAATTTCAAGGCCACAAGCAGATGAAGACAGAGTCAAAGTAACAACAAATTATATTGCCAAGTGGCTTATAAATATTGATCATTTTTTTGAACTCTATAAAAACAAAATTTAAAAAATGAGTTTTTACCATATTTGTAATAGCTTCCTTTAAAATCTGCAAACATAAAAAGATGGGATTTTTTTAAAAGTCAGTGTCAAGGAGAAATGCAAAGAAGGTAAAGAGAAAAGAAAATACATATATTAGGCTACCATTTCTCCAGTTATTATGTGCTGAGTATTGTCCTTATCAATGTGAAGTGAAAGTTGCTCAGTAGTGTCTCTGATGCTTTGCAATCCCATGGACTCCATGGAACCTGCCAGACTTCTCTGTTCATGGAATTTTCCAGGCAAGAATACTGGAGTGGGTATCCATTCCCTTCTCCATGGGATCTTCTCTACTCAGGGATCGAACCCCAATCTCCTGCAGTGGCAGGCAGATTCTTTACCACTGAGCCACCATGGAAGCTCTTTCTTATAGCACTTTGTTGTTCAATCACTCAGTCGTGTCCGACTCTTTGTGACCCCATGGACTGCAGCACACCAGGCCTCCCTGTCCTTCGCCATCTCCCGGAGCTTGCTCCAACTCATGTAC
Organism: Bos indicus x Bos taurus; assembly: GCF_003369695.1. Classification (NCBI taxonomy): domain Eukaryota; kingdom Metazoa; phylum Chordata; class Mammalia; order Artiodactyla; family Bovidae; genus Bos; species Bos indicus x Bos taurus. The sequence continues at coordinate 23,618,689 of NC_040076.1, read as the reverse complement.
ATTGAGTCCATCTCATCTTCTGTGGTCCCCTTCTCCTCCTGCCTCAATCTTTCCTAGCATCAGGGTCTTTTCCAATGAGTCAACTCTTCACAGCAGGTGGCCAAAGTATTGGAGCTTCAGCTTCAGCATCAGTCCTTCCAATGAATATTCAGGATTGATTTCTTTTCGGATTGACTGGTTTGATCTCCTCACAATCTAGATACTCTCGAGAGTCTTCTCCAACACCACAGCTCAAAAGCATCAATTTTTTGCCACTCAGCATTCTTTATGGTCCAACTCTTACATCCATACATGATTACAGGGTATAAACTCCATGATTGTCATTTTTGAGTTTTTAACAGTATAATATCCAAATTCCTTGGTACCTCAAAGTGAGGAAGGTAAAGTCTAGGACATTTAGCATTTTTAGATGGGGTGCAATGGTAATTGTTCCTTTTAAGATACCAAGACAGTTTATTAAACTCTCCTGACTATAGTATATTTACCACCTGTAATCTTCCACCTTGCTTTGCGTTGTAGCTACATCCAGGGAATTTAGGATGGTTTGTTATCCACATTTTGATTCATTCTTGAAACAATCAGATCATTCTTTATACCTGTGCAAGTGTTTTTAATCTAGATCAGGAGTCAGCAAACTTTCCACAGAAGGCCAAACAGGAAATAGTTTTCTCTTTGTAGGCTATACTGTCTCTGCAGCAACCACTTAAGTCTGCTGTTGTAGAGTGAAAGGGGCCACAACCAATATGTAAGCAATGGATGTGGCTGTGTTCCAATAAAACTTCATATTTATCCAAAACAGGCCACAGGTCAGATTAGACAATGGGCTGATGTTTAATGACCCTGATCTAGATCCTTGTATTTTTGGCCATCCACTCACATCATATTTTCAAGTATTGAACCGTTGTTACATTTTGAACAAAAATAGATACGCAAAGAGGTTTTGGAAATCTGTTACTTCTGTCTGTCTTGTTCTCTTCTTGATTTACAGTGAAATCCTAAATCTCAACCTTTTGAGTCCAGATCAAATTTCAGTGCCTCTGGGGAATTTTTCCAGTATCTTCCCCTGCCCCCTCTGTATTTACATGGCATTTCCTTTCTTGTATAGCCATATTGTCTAACATAATGAGATTATATCTCTTTCTTCTTCACCAAACTATAGATTTTTGAGAGAAGGATAGATAATAATTCATCTTTGATCCGTGTGGCCAAGGACTGACTTTAGATTGTAACAAAGTGTTCAGTAAGTGCTTGTTTAGTTGTGTGCATTAGGGAATTTAAGTCTACTTGTTTATTTTACTTTATAAGACAATTTGATCTTTTTGAATTCAAAGAAAACAGAATGGCAAATATTATTTGCTTATATATTAAAAATGTTTAGACAATATGTAAACTGAAACCCCAGCCATAGAATATATTTCCTTTTATTAACAAATAAAAATTTGACTGTATCAATCATCATATGATCACAGATGAATGACCATAGTTCCCAACTCGTCTTGCAGCCACGTCCTGCCATGTGACTAATTTTCTAACCAATAATAAAGGAATGAAAAATGTGTGGAACTTCTGGGAAGACTTCTTAGAGAGGACTGCTCTTTTTGTGCCAGGGCTTCCCAGGTGGCGCTAGTGGTAAAGAACCTGCCTGTGGATGTGGAAGACACAAGAGATGCAGGTTTGATCCCTGGATTTGGAAGATCCCCTAGAAGGGCATGGCAACCCACTCCCATATTCTTGCCTGGAGAATCTCATGGACAGAGGGGCCTGGCGGGCTACAGTCATGGGGCTGCACAGAATCAGACACAATGAAGTGACTTGGCACTTCTGCATACCCTACTTGTGAGAAGCACCTGTCTTGATTCCCTATCTTTACTACGTTTCTTTCTTTTAGGAATATAGAGATCATGAGTCTCAAGTAGGTATTTTGGAGCAGACATATCAAAAGTACCTAGGTAACATGCTAGTACTTCTGTATCTCTTATGGATTGCGTCCTCCAAAATTCTTCTATGTACCACTGTTATTTCTCGTCTATTACAGAAGCCTGTCTGATAATATCTAACTAATGCAGTTCTATATATTTCATTTAACAGTGATTTCAACATATTCTAAATCTCATGTTGATATTTCTTTGCCAAATATAAAAACAAAAGGGGACCTCTCTCCCTCAAGACTGATAAAGAAAATAAAGAATTAAAATAGAGAACTCTTTCTGAAATGATAAAGAAGATAAACTCCAAGACTTTCCAAAATGACAAAAGTAACTTTTTATAAAATATAATATTAAGGATTATTTTAACCTAATGAGATGTAAAATGTGAACACAGTCCTCTCTCATCTCTCTAAAACTATTTCCCAATTCAGGCAAACATTTAGGGTGTATGTCATGGCAGGAGAGCAACATGTATGCAGATTGTATAAAACAATTCAGGCATAAGTCTGTTTGATTCCTGATTCTTTATTTGGCAAAATATGTGACTGTTGATGCTTTTGTGCTTCAAAGTCTTTTTCAGAAGGATGACCATGACCATGGTGAGGGGAAAAGGGTACCTATTTTAGATAGCAGTGTAGATAAGTGATTTTTAAAGTTAAATACATAATCTCACTACAAAGGACTCCTTTATTCTCATCTCTATTTCTTTAACTGTGTCAAAAACCCACGGTCCCTTTAGAGGAATATTTCTTTTTAAAGTAAGAAGAGAAAATTTAAACTTGACTTGGAAATTAAGCAATATGCCAGCTGCCTAATTACCTGCAAGCACTTGCAGACCATTCCAGAATATCATTCTGTCTGGAAGCTCGCCTCCTAATCACATTCATATTTCTTATGAACACTGTGTTTAGGTCACAGTACCTTTGAAATTACAGAAAACCAAGTCTCAGTTCCATCTCTGAAATAAAGGGAATGGAAAATGTGATCTCTTAGGTGTTTACTTGTAATTTTCTATGACTTTATGATAGTCTGGAGATTCATTCACCAGGAATTGTTGGGAAGAGAGGATGAAAGAAGATACAACAGTGCAGAAGAGAATGCTGGTACATTTTAAACAGGAATGGGAGCCAAGTTCTCAGTCCACTGACACATGGAGAAAAATCTATAATAGATCATATTGCTTTTTTGTTACAGGCTCTCCAATAATGGGAGAAAATCTGCAACTGAATATTAGACTGTGTTTTGGGTCACATTTTGAACTTCAAACTCACTAATGCAATTTTTGTGGACATTTATGAACACTGTGGGAAGGCCATAAAAAGAAAGATATTCCCTCCTTGCACCCATGTAGATTTCTTCTTGGTATGAGCAAGGCTGGTAGTGGGCTTGGAGGTAGGAAGGGGGAAAGGGCACTGGGGGCGGCTGGTAGGCTTGCAAGAGAACCCTTCTCACAGCTCTGTTGCTGATAGAATCTCCCAGTTATATGTTGCCACCATGAAGCACACATTTATCAGCCCACATCAAGAATGCAAAGTACCACTTCTGTCTAAGTTGCACAGAATACAATTCTGATTCTTAGGTATGTAATCTTGTAAAGTTTCAAACATATTGCAGAGAAAACTCCATGAGCAGCTTTGCATATTTTCGGCTTTTCACTTTCTTCAGTGCCTTGTGGTTCTCAGGACCACACACCACTGATCAATTTAAACCTGTAAGTGAATCTGAGAGCAAATAGGACATAAATGAATAATCAAGAAACTCCACATGTTCTTTTGAAGACATTTTAGTTTTTCTACAAGTGACAGTTGGAACAAATTGTGTTCATTGCAAAAGAGATGGGAATGAATGTTTGACAGAAAGTAGTTGTCTGTTCATTTGTTAACTCTTTGTAGAGTTCAACCATATTTAAAGATAAAAAAAAGAAAAACTTATTTCTAACTCGTTGCATTCCTAACACATTATATAGAGTCTGACACAGAATAGGTATGTAATAAAAGTTTTTTTGAGCTTGTTAAATAAAGGAGAAAAGAAAAGCTTAGGTTTTAAGTGAAAATATATATGCTGCTGCTGCTAAGTTGCTTCAGTCGTGTCCAACTCTGTGCGACCCCATAGACGGCAGCCCACCAGGCTCTCCCGTCCCTGGGATTCTCCAGGCAAGAACACTGGAGTGGGTTGCCATTTCCTTCTCCAATATATATATAGAAGGGAGCAAATACAATGCATACATATTTAGTTGGATACATTTAAAACTCCCAGTGTACAGCTTTGTCTTTTTAAAAGAGAAATAGTTCAGGGTTTTTTGTTTGTTTGGTGATTGGAAACAAAGGAGATATATTTAGGAATGAAATAATAAGCACACTGACTTCTTTAATTCAAAATAGCCCCAAGAATATAGAAACAAAACAAGTGAACTTAAGCCTCATTTCTTCCCTTTCATCTGAACATTTTGTTAAACTGTAAAGACTGCTGAGGGATACAGAGTCACAGAGGGGGAAGATATGAAGAAATCAAATTGAAAACTGAGTTAAATGAAGGATGGTAATTATCCACAAATTAAGGAAAACTAATTTTTTGAACATCCTAGATTAGAAATAGTTGATGTCATAGAATGTAGATCAATTAGTAACTGCTTATTATTTTAAAACAGTAGGTCAGGGAGAGAGAAATAACACAACGGAAGAGCAATTTTGAAATAAAGCAGAAATGAACAGCCATGTGATGATAGAGAAAAGGGCAAATTTAGGTGCTTTTATCCCTATCACTTTCTTAGGAAAAAAATGAAAATAATAAAACTATCTTGACTTGTATGTGTCTAAAAACAGAGAGCTAATATATGCTGTCATTAGTCAGCTGTTGCTATTGAAAACCACTGAGGAAAAGAGAAAAAAGGAAGGTTAATAGTCCATTTCAATATTCATCTGTTTATCCTGTGTGTTTTCTCAATAATAACAAAAAACAAATTATAAAATATCCCCTTCATGAAGGAGAATATAGTCTGTACATCAATCGGATGGTAGAGAAACTGAGTTGGAGGTAAGATTTTAAGGAAAATTGACACTCAGAAGAAGTTTATGGAGGGTTACAGAAGAAAGAAATCAGAATTAAAGAATAGCATGACTCTCCAAAGGCATCAACAATCATCTATGTTTTTTCGATAATAGAGTTTAAAAGGCCAAGGATAGCATTTCTTCAACAGTTTAATTTTGACCATTATACAGATAACATTTTCCAAATGAATATTGGTTGTGATAATGAAGACATTAATGAAGCACAATTACTGGGCTTTTTTGCAGACCCAGCTGAGTGAAGAGCAATTGTCAGCTGCTCTCTGAATTTTCCGAGTTTATTTTCAGTCTGGGATAGCATCTTTTGCAAAGGTTAAGATTCAGGAGGTGGGGAGAGGTTCAGATGAGCACAAATCCAAAGGAGAGAGTCTTAATTATGACTGAATACCCCTAAAATTTGTACTTAATCTGATCAAACTCCTAGGCATAACTTCCAGTTTACAGAAAATATAGGCAAAAGAAAAATAGATGATAACCATGAAGATAGAAAGGTCAAAATCTAGAGTGTGGGGGATAACAAGACACAGGACACAATTTTGTCAATAATAAATTGAAATTAAAAAAGAGAGACAGAAAAGAATAACAAATAAATTGAAAGAGACTGCTGCTGCTTCTGCTAAATCACTTCAGTTGTGTCCGACTCTGTGCGACCCCGTAGATGGCAGCCCAACAGGCTCCGCCATCCCTGGGATTCTCCAGGTAAGAATACTGGAGTGGATTGCCATTTCCTTCTCCAGTGCATGAAAGTGAAAACTGAAAGTGAAGTCGCTCAGTCTTCTCTGACTCTTAGCGACCCCATGGACTGCATGTAGCCTGCCAGGCTCCTCCGTCCACAGGAGGAGGCAAGAGTACTGAAGCGGGTTGCCATTGCCTTCTCCTGAAAGAGACTGTAACATAGCAAAATAATGCAGTAAGAAAACCATTACGATACTAATTCAAATTAATCAATTCTAATAAAACATTTAGGAGACATTTGGTGAAATTTGAACACGAAGCATTTGATTAAGACATGGTTGTTAATATTTTTAGGAATGTTAATGATATTATGTTTCAAAAGTTTTTACATTCTGAAGTTTTTAAGGATGAAATGATATGATGTCTGGTAATTGTTTCAATGTTACCTGGGATGGAGTTAAAGTGGGAAGGGTTACAGATGAACTAAGGTTGGCAGAGTTTGATTGTTGTTTATTCTGGCTAATGAGAACATGGAATTTATTACAATAACCTCTCTCTTTTTTAAAAAACATTATTCAAATTAAAAAATTAAAAAGTCAGTGGGAGCTATAAAGATGAAATTAAATAGCAGAGCAATTCATTCCATGTTATATAAAATTATACTAAAATATTTGATCCTTTCTTAATTTTTATAGTTTTCCCATTTTAAATTATGCAAAATAACCTGACCATTTGTTTCTTCATATTAAGGAGGCTAAGTCTGAGAATTAAAAACTGGAGAGTTGGACAACAGAGTTCAAAGAGAAGTTAAAACTCATGGAGTCTGCCCTCTTACCAAGTGTTTTCAATTTCTATTAATACAAGTTTCATATTTCTTATCATAGTTTAGAAGAAGTTATGATCTACCACACTTACTGCACAAGTTGTCAGAAAATTGATCTTCCCAGATTGTCCTTCCTAATTTCTTCATCATGCTTCATTTTCCCTTGTAACACTTATCCCTAAATTATGTCTGTTTATTTCTGTTCATTGGTTTTCTTATTCTCTGTCTAGAGTATAATATTCACAACAGTGTTTTGCTTTGTCCATGGCTATGAGTTTAGCACTAAAGACATGAGTTGGCCCATATTAGGCACTGAATAAATAGTTGCTGAAAATGGATTCTGAAATGCAAACATGTGTTTGTGACAAATAGTTAGCTGGGTTTTCCTGGAATTATTTTTGTGATAGGGAGTTCACAGCTTCATGAAGTGTGCATTCCATTGCTGGACAGCAGTCATTGTTGGAAAGCGTTGCGCCTTAGTTTAGACTAAATGTTTCTTCTGTTTTTCACTCATTTGCTCTTAATTATCCCTTTAGGTGCTATATGGACATGCTACCATCTGCTGTTGAATAAGGATGAGCTCCTTTCCTCAGTGAACGTTTGGCCAAAGGTGTCCTCTTGCTTGGAGTGCCAAGATTGCATACTACTGTTTATTTGGGACCCATAAACAGTTATCATCCAAAGTCAAGCTGCCGTTTTGGAGTGCTGCCAGAACCAGGACTGGGGCCCATTGAATCTCTCTGCCTTTCTCTCTCTCTTTCTTTCTCTCTTGCTGTCCCCACTGCATCAGGGGTGGGTACCATTTTTCTCCAAATCCTTAAAACAGAAGGGGTACGACTGAATCTCATTTCCCAGAGAGTAGAATTCTCCACCATAAAAGTCGGATGTTCCAAAAGAAGGAGCCTTAAGATGACACCACTTTGCACTTTGGCCCACCTCTGTCCCCACCCTTCTGTTGTTTGAAAAAACCTACCTTTAATCTACAAAGGCAACTTTCCTTCTAAGAATAAAAGGGTCATTTTCTGATACCAATCTCATCAGGGACAGAAATAAAACAAAAACTCAGTTCACCATATGGATATTTTATATGACTTCAAATACACAGCTTGTTCATATATACCTTTTACCTTTAAGAAAAGGGCCATTTGTCTCCATGGTGAAGAATCTAGACAAGACTAGATCAGATCAGATCAGTCGCTCAATTGTGTCCGACTCTTTGCGACCCCATGAATCGAAGCACGCCAGGCCTCCCTGTCCATCACCAACTCCCGGAGTTCACTCAGACTCACGTCCATCGAGTCAGTGATGCCATCCAGCCATCTCATTTTCCGTCGTCCCCTTCTCCTCTTGCCCCCAGTTCCCCCCAGCATCAGAGTCTTTTCCAATGAGTCAACTCTTCACATGAGGTGGCCAAAGTACTGGAGTTTCAGCTTTAGCATCATTCCTTCCAAAGAAATCCCAGGGCTGATCTCCTTCATAATGGACTGGCTGGATCTCCTTGCAGTCCAAGGGACTCTCAAGAGTCTTCTCCAATACCACAAAAAAAGCATCAATTCTTCGGTGCTCAGCCTTCTTCACAGTCCAGTTCTCACATCCATACATGACCACAGGAAAAACCATAGCCTTGACTAGACAAACCTTTGTTGGCAAAGTAACATCTCTGCTTTTTAATATGCTGTCTAGGTTGGTCATAACTTTCCTTCCAAGGAGTAAGCATCTTTTAATTTCATGGCCGCAGTCACCATCTGTAGTGATTTTGGAGCCCAGAAAAATAAAATCTGACACTGTTTCCACTGTTTCCCCATCTATTTCCCATGAAGTGATGGGACCAGATGCCATGATCTTCGTTTTCTGAATGTTGGGTTAGGGTGCCACTAACTTACAATGTTAGTAAAATCAGGGTAATTACAGCAATTTCATAAATTAAACATTTTCTGTCTCTAAACATTACACTTTTCTTTGAAACTCATCAAATACCATGTCTTGTATTAATAATTTCTATGAAGAACTCATAGGAGCTCATAGACGACCCAGAGGGATGGTATGGGGAGGGAGGAGGGTTCAGGATGGGGAACATATGTATACCTGTGGCGGATTCATTTTGATATTTGGCAAAACCAATACAATATTGTAAAGTTAAAAAAAAAAATGAGTTATATGGCTAGGGTAATATTCTAAACTTACAAAATCTAATTCAATTTTATAAATAAATTCACATTGATTCTGTTATTTGTATTTAGATTTTCCAGACATCTAAAAAGTATTATCTTCATAGAACTGAAAACAGGATTCCGTTTCCATAAAATAGTTCTTTCTTCTCATGTAAAACACTTGTCTATTTAATTTATGCACTTTATACAGTTTTTACTTATGTTGTTGCTGTCGTTGAGTTGCTCAGTCGCATCCGACTCTCTGCAACCCAATGGACTGCAGCAGCCAGGCTTCCCTGTCCTTCACCATCTCCTGAAGTTTGCTCCAACTCATGTCCATTGAGTGGCTGATGCCATCCAACTATCTCATCCTCTGTCATCCCCTTCTCTTCCTGCCTTCGGTCTTTCCCAGCATCAGGGTCTTTACTTATGTTGACTTGTAATTATTTGATAATTTTTATTAAGGACTAAGAGTCACATAAACATATGTTCAATTCAGTTCAGTCACTCAGTCATGTCCGACTCTTTGGAATTGCATGGAAAAAGTAAGAGAGTTCCAGAAAAACATCTATTTCTGTTTATTGACTATGCCAAAGCCTTTGACTGTGTGGATCACAATAAACTGTGGAAAATTCTGAAACAGGTGGGAATACCAGACCACCTGACCTGCCTCTTGAGAAACATATGTAGTCCAAAGTAAAACTCTTTTCAGAAAATTAATATTTTCTTGACATCAAATACTCTAATTGAAATTCATATTTCTTTAAAAATAAGCTTTCAAACCTTAATATTATGACTTTTATTATAATGTTTCTGATTAATATTACCAAAAATTAAAATAGATATCCAATTCTTTATTTTTAGATCATATTGCAAATTACCACCACATTCAATTTTACATCAATTCCTCATTCAATAATTCATTCAGTCTCTCATTCATTAATCACTGATCAAAGCTTCTCAAACAGTGATGTGTGTTTCAAATTCTTCAGGTTTTTGTAGGACAAAAATGTTTCATGTTTACCAGTTTTCTACAGCCAGTATATTCTACTTTCAGGAGTTTGTAAAGTAATACAATAAACACCATCTTATCTGACACACTTAAGGTAAGAATATGCATAAAGTAGTTATAAATTAAGAACATTGAATTAAATGCTCTAATGGAGTTTCAAAGTATGATGGGAATAGTGATAGAAAAAATTACACTGGAGAGGATTGGGGAGGCTTCATGAAGAAAAGTTGCATTTGAGCTTATCTTTGAATGACTGGGATTGAGTTTTAGTTATGAGAAAACAGAAGAAACAGCACAAATTAAGATTCAAAGGCAAGTAAGTACAAGATGTATTGAAGAATGATGTAACGCAGTGCAGCTGGAATATAGACGCCGCTTGAGCACAACACAATATGAGACTAGAATATTAGAAATAAGTCAGGCTGGGAAAGCGTGTGTGCGCCATGCTAAAGAATACAGAGTCACCCTTGGGTAAGCAGAAAGAAGTCAGCAAAGGTTTTTTAACCAATACAGAGACCGTTGGGAGATTATTTTAGCAAGATGACAGCCACGATCATTAAGAACGGATGTGCTCACATGCACGGAAGTCAGCATCTCTCTCCCGTCCATTACTATTTCTTTATCAGTGCTTTTCTTTTGAACAGAAAGTCTGTTTCTGTGACTTACCATGACAGCCCCCACAGGTCACCTACAAATGTATAAGTATATAAAGTGTAAATATTCATTTACATCCATTGGACAGAAAACAACTTTTTTTGACCTTTCTTTTATTGATGATATACTGTAGTGAATTCCTAAGGTTGCTGTGACACATTATTACAAATACAGTGGGTTAGTACAACAGAATTTATCCTCTCACACTGCTGGAGGCTAGGAGTATGAGGTCAAGGTGTTAGCAAGCTATGCTTTTTTGTGAAGGCTCTAGGGAAGGATATTCTTCCTTGCCTCTTTCTAGCTTAGAGCAATTGCTGAAAATCTTTGGCATTCCTTGGTTTGTAGATTGCAACTCTAATCTCTGTCTCTATCATCACATGGTGCTGTCCTTTCTGTCTCTGTCCTCTTTTTATAAGGACACCAGATTTATTGGGATTAGGGTCCACCCTGCTCCATCATGACCTCATCTTGACCTGATTACATCCTCAAATACCTTATTACTAAATAAAGTCACATTTACAGGCATTAGGGTTAGAACTTGAGCACATCCTTTTGGGGTCCACGATTCAACTCATACCACATACTGGATACATTTTAAAGTGTGATATTCAGGAACTTCTGTAGCTATATCTAAGAGGCTTGTTAAAGTTACATCAGGGCTTTCCAGGTGACTCAGTAGTAAAGAATCTGCCTGCCAATGCAGGACACGTGGGTTCGATCCCTGGATCAGGAAGATCCCCTGGAGTAGGAAACGGCAACTCACTCCAGTATTCTTGCCTGGAAAATTCTATGGCCAAGAAGCCTGGTGGTCTACAGTCCATGAGGTCACAAAGTTTTGGACACAACTGAGCATGCACAAACACACAAAAGCTATTAATACATATTACGGAGAAGTGGTTGGTAGGCAGTGTGACCATGAAGGAAGAGCAGATGACTTTTGTTGTCTGATTCTTCCAGAAATCTGTCTCATATGTGTTGCTGCTGCTGCTAAGTCGCTCCAGTCGTGTCTGACTCTGTGGGACCCCATAGATGGCAGTCCACTAGGCTTGCCTGTCCCTGGGGTTCTCCAGGCAAGAACACTGGAGTGGGTTGCCAATTCCTTCTCCAATGCATGAAAGTGAAAAGTGAAAGTGAAGTCACTCAGTCCTGTCCGACTCTTAGTGACCCCATGGACTGCAGCCTACCAGGCTCCTCCATCCATGGGATTTTCCAGGCAAGAGTGCTGGAGTGGGTTGCCGTTGCCTTCTCCGAATGTGTTATACCTTGCCAAAAGACCACATCACCAGTTATGCTTTGCTTATTAGTTTATTTAAATATCATCCTGTTTACGGCAGTTATAATCAAAGAAAGGATCATTATCAAAACTGTTATTTGATTCTTTCTTCATACTGTTCTTCAAGTGATTCTTGTCTCCAATTTCCTCTTTCCCTACCTCCAAATCATCAGTTATTCTGTTTCTCCACTTCTGTCCATTTATCACACACAAAGATAAAGCTCAGTGTCAATTGAAAACATAAAAAATGTGTGTGGTTTCCCGTCTTCTGAGTTAATGACGAAATGTGAAGCAATACAACTCCTGTTGGCCTAAAATAAAGGCCATCATCAATAGCTATGTTAGAAGGTAGGCCTGCACTAACCAAATTGTCTCCACAATTTAAACAGTATTTTCTAAACTTATTGATGAACATTTAGTGAAAGAGATAATCAGAAGTGATGATGAAGTATGCCTACCCAATTTCAATCTGCCAGGACTGTCACTTTCAAATGAGAGTGGATTGGTTTGACGGCTCTCATAATTCTTCAGAATTATTAGGGGCTAGCCACTGCTTTCTGCCTCATAGCCTCTCTCTCTCTCTCTCTGATGCATTCCAAATTAATTCTTATTTATGTTTCTTATCAAGTCATAGTTTATTTTTCTGCCACAGAATAGTGCACTCCTACAAATGTACAACTATATAGCGAACACTATAAATAACTGCCAAATGTTGTTTTCCATGGCAAAACAGTGTACAGCAAAATGCTTATGCTATGCACACTTTCACTACTTTCTATTGATAATTGAAATCATTGTCATTTGTCAAGTTAGCAGATAGAGAGGATGATATGAAAAAAGAACCGCTCTTTTTATGCATCATGATAAATCAAAATCATATTTTCTTTTGCAACAGTAAACTTGAGCTTAACTTTCATTCTAGACAGTAATGATTTTCATGATGTTTTTGAATAGAAAAGAAAATAACAACAACTCGACGGGTTGAGTGAATTATTTAAAAGCTAGAATTTTTAAACAGACTGTTAGAGAATGTATTGAAATCAATCATTTATATTTCACTGGTGAAGTTTTGCCATTTTTCAGTGGTTGGTTTGATTCATTTTGTTGTCATTATTTAGAAATCCCATGTACCACTCAAATAAAGATTTTGTTTTTCTTTGTAGTTACCTGCTTTTTTTACAGAATCTGCTGTCTTGTTCAAGTCATCACAACAGTTCTATTTTTCAAATATATAAAGCATATCTCCAGGTTTTCCCCAAGCAAATTGTCAATTCTAGACATTAGTTTCATTTTATTTATACAGCTAGAGAATTTATTACATGTGTCATAGTAAACATGTTTAAACCAATAAGCTTAACATAGTCCTAATTCAGTAGTGCACAGGGAATTTATATTTTAGTACAAAAAAAGGTACATTCAGCACATATTGCCATAAATTTGTTCAGGTGGAACAGGATCAGTCAGGCAGCAAGCATGGTGTGACAGCTTATAGACAGACAATGGAATGGAACTTTGAAGAGAGGAGCAGCTGTATCATATTGTATCCTGCAATTAAAGCTATTAAGGCAGGAGAAAGTCATCTTCACTTTCACGATTCGGGGCTCTCTCTCTGCTTTGTCCTAATGAAGCCTGATATATATTTCATCATGACAAAACATAATTGATGTCATGAATATTTTAAAATGATCACTGTAGAATATATGCTTTTGAGAAACACTGTATTTATTATTATAAATGTTTCAACACTTATTCTGAATTATATTGAAGATCATGACAGTATAGTTTAAAAGTGTTCTCAGTGGCAAATGAGTCATTGTGAAGACTACCTTTCTAATTAGTTCCACAGTAGTTGACGTTTCTTTTTAAACTCTTCTAGAAATTATAAAAATAATAGCTTCTCCCTTGGAGTTGCAAAAGATAAAACCACAATAAGTCAAACAATGTACACTGTTCAGAAGCCACTTCTATCTTCATGAAAATTAAAGTGTAAAAAATCTAGGGGTAAATGTAATAGACAGAAACCACTTTCACTCCCTTGAGAATATATGTCCTACAGTACTCTTTGGAGACTTGTTAACATAAAATATTAGAAAAATTAGCCCTATATTTAACTCAGAGATTTGAGCATTTATAATTAAACATACACTGTTCATTAAGAGGAATATTGTTTGGGATAAAGAAAAGAATTAACATAAAGACGCTGAATTCTAGACAGATCAGGGATCAAATTCTGGCTCTGCCACTTATTAGTTGAGTTACTTGAACTAAAATGAAAAGATTGTCAGTGTTAGCCTTGGGGTTATTCTTCCATTACTTTCCCATGTGCTAAGAACAGCGACTGGCATGCTGGAAGCTTAATACCACTTGTTGAATAGAATGAATGAATGAAAGCTCTTGGAAGACATTTAGCACAGTATTTGTATTCACCTGGATATTACATCCTTTCTGATTTTGACTCCATCTCCCCTTCACTTTCCACAACGGTAGATTGGGACAATATAATCTACTGAAATTGATTGGTGTTGGAATGCATGCATGCAGGCTAAGTTGCTTCAGTCATGTCTGACTCTGTGTGACCCTGTGGACTGTAGCATGCCAGGCTCTTCTATCCATGGGATTTCCCAGGCAAGAATATTGGAGTTAGTTGCCATTTCCTTCTCCAGGGGATAATTATGACCCAAGGATAGAACGCGCATCTCTTAGGTTTTCTGCATTGGTAGACAGGCTCTTTACTGAATACTTGTGTCCAATTATTATATGTTGCAGAGTCCTTCATTCATTTTTAAAAAGACTAAGAGCAGGGATCATATTTTTCTAAAGTGTAAGCAAAATAAATGATCCTCCACAAATTTTGAAAGAACTTTGAGAGAAAGAGTTCACATGTATCTTTCCAAAATGAACTCACCTTTCCAACTGATAAGATCTGCTGCTGCTGCTAAGTCACTTCAGTCGTATCCGACTCTGTGCGACCCCATAGACGGCAGCCCACTAGGCTCCCTTGTCCCTGGGAGTCTCCAGGCAAGAACACTGAAGTGGGCTGCCATTTACTTTTCCAATGCATGAAAGTGAAAAGTGAAAGTGAAGTCGCTCAGTCATGTCTAACTCTCAGCGATCCCATGGACTGCAGCCTACCAGGCTCCGCCGTCCATGGGATTTTCCAGGCAAGAGTACTGGAGTGGGGTGTCATTGCCTTCTCCCATCAGATCTAGTGTACAGTAAAAAACTAATTCTGATACACAGAAGTAGAGTGAACAATTTACAGATAGGTGTGATAATAGCTTTTTGTTACTCACTTCCAGCCTTTCTGATATTTTTCAGGATAAGTTGTGGATGGGTCTCATGACAAATATGCTTCCCAACTCTCCTTATGGTGTCCAGCCAGGCCTGCTAGAATTCTGAGACAGAATGGAAGCTGGTGTTTATAGCACAAATCAAGAGATGATTCATAGCTTCTTAAAAACAGTATCTCTTTTAAGGAAAGTTATCCTGGATGGCTACCATTTAATTAAAAATATCATACTGTTTTTATTCTTTCCTTATTCAGAGTTAAGGAGAAAGATATATCAGACAATTCTGAACCCTGCAATCACCATATGAACATATCCAACCTCCAACTTTATCTTCTAAAACTGACTTTAATAAAGTAAAAATTACCTTTTATCTCATAGATAGATATTTGATTCACATACAGAGCTTGCCAGAGATGTCGTTCTCTCACACAAAATGAATGTGACTGCCTTTGTGAAGAACATAACTAACATGGTTCCCCGTACCCTACACCACGCCTATATGCCCCATCTCTCTGGTCTGAGGAATTCACACTTTACAGAAAAGCCGGGATCCTGGTGCTGACTTTGTTTTACAGGATGCCTCTCCAGTTGGCTCCAGGGTAATTAGACACTGACCGCGGTTTAATCCCTGAGTTGGGAAGATCCCCTGGAGAAGGAAATGTAAACCCATCCAGTATTCTTGCCTGGAGAATCTCCATGGGCAGGGGAGCCTGGTAGGCTACAGTCCATGGGGTTGCAAAGAGTTGGACACGACCAAGTGACTTCACTCACTTGAGTGGATAAGTATGTCTGTGTTCTTTGATAAGAACATTGTGTCTATGTTGCTATGAGTCTGGTAATAGGTTTTACTTATGTATCCATAGACACCTGGACTAGACTAGAAGACAGAGCAAACAAGAGAGAATTCACAGTCTGCAAAATGATGTGATATTCTTTGTGTCTTCTTTGTAGATCCAAGGTGGTATTTTTGGAGATGATGTTAATTTTAGAAAATTGTTTTCCTTCTTCAGTGTAGTGTGAAATATACTCTTGGAAACAGGTGTTGAAGTGCATGTGTGCATGAACACAGATGTACTCACTGACTCTAACCTCCTTCATTCAGCAATTTGTCTAATAGTTACACATAAGAAGATGGTTGTTGAAGGAATGAACAATGCATATATTTATTTAAAACTGGTGAAGAGGTCTCAAGGGATGTTAAAGCCTGAAGCTGCTGGCTTCTCCTTAATGATTGTCTAGAATGAAGAACTTAGGACCTGAGAAATGTACTGCTGAGAGTCAAGTGATATATCTTCATGAGTATGGAGTGGGATGTATTCTCCAGATGATGAAGGGGTAGAAGTTTGGACTTTGGGGTGGAAAATATAAATTTAGGATAGAAGGTGTTAATAAGGGGACTTCTATGAAGGATAGCCTTTTTTCCCCTGCTATCATTTTCTTTGGATTCTAAGAACAATCACTTTTAGCACCCCGATTTAAATGTTTTTCCTCCTATACCAATTTTCTCCTATTTTTCAGTAAATAGCATTGCCCACACAAAGCATTATGCTGGAGGGAAATGGAGGGGAAGATCAGCTAAAGCTTGTGTGACCCTCTAAATATCAATGTTCCAATAAGGCCAAGGAGATGATTAATTTTGGAATTGCAAGGGATGCAGCAGAAGTAAAGCCTATGGAGCCCTGTGAATGGTGGAAAGAGAACTGGATGAGTAGAAGTCAATGGGGTTTATGCAGGCCCATGCACATAAATGAGACAGACTCCCTTTATTTTCCTAATGTACTAGCATGTGGAATGGAACAGATGTGTGCTTGGTTACAAATATATTTTGTTTATTATTCAAAACAATTTGATTATTTCATTATTTTTCTAGTTTTATTGAGGTGTAATTGACAAAGGTTTATATGAAGGGTACAATGGGATTTGACATATGTATATATTATGAGATGATTACTATAATCAAGATAATTAATGCATCTATCACCTCACATAGTCATTATTGTTTTGTGTATATGGCAAGGACATCTTATATCCACACTCTAAGAAAAATTCTAGTATATACTACATTATTATTAATTGTAATCAACATGCTGTACATTAGCTTCCAGAGCTATTCATCTTATAACTGAAAATTTGTACTACGTGATCAATATCTCACTGTTTCTGTCACTTCCAAGCTCCTGGAAACCACCATTCTACTCTCTGTTTCTATGAATTCAATGTTACTTTTTTATATTCTACAATGTGAGATCACACAGTATTTGTCTTTTTTTGTCTGACTTATCTCACTTAGCATAATGTCCTCCAGTTTTGTCTAGGTTGCAAATGGTAGGATAAATGAAATGTGATAAACAGACATATACACATGCATGTGTATAAACACACACATACATGTGTGTGTGCATAACAACCCCCCCCCCACAGGACCCCGATTCTGAGAAAGACTGAAGGCAAAAGGAGAAGGGGGCCACAAAGGATGAGATGGTTAGATAGCATCAGTGACTCAATGGATGTGAGACTGAGCCAACTCCAGGAGATAATAGAGGACAGAGGAGCCTGGAGTGCTGCAGTCCATGGGGTCGCTGAGTTGGATGTGACATAGCAACCAAACAACAATATATATGCCAAAGATCTTTTAAGGAACTGGAGATAAAACAGTGAAGATAGTGAATATTTCTTCCTTCTTGAGCTTATCTTCAAATTCAGGAGGCTGACAGTAAGTGAATAAACAGAGTCTGTTAGTAAGGGTTCTCCAGAGAAACAGAAACAATAAGATAAACCTATACCTTTATTGATCCTGATAGCAAAATAGATATTCTGAAAGAAAGATGTTAAGAAAATGGCTCATCTGATTTTGAGTGCTGACAAGTGGAAATTCCCAAGGAAGATTAACAGGCTGGAAGTTCTTGCAAAAGTTTATATTGGGGTTTTAAGTCTGAAGGCAGCTGAGAAAGAATTTCATCTTAGGGAGATCTTAATCTTGTCTCTTACAGCCTTCAACTGATTAGATAAAGCCCACCTATATTGTGAAGGGTAATCTGCTTTACTTAAAGTCTACTATTTAAATGATAGTAACATCTAAAAAGGGAGAAGGCAATGGCACCCTACTCCAGTACTGTTGCCCGGAAAATCCCATGGATGGAGAGCCTGGTAGGCTGCAGTCCATGGCGTCACACAGAATCGGACACAACTGAAGCGACTTGGCAGCAGCAACATCTAAACAATGCCTTTCACAACAACATCTAGAATGGCACTTGACCAAGCAATGGGGCATGATAGCCTAGCCAAGTTGACACATAAAACTAACCAAAAAGAGAGATAAGGAATATCATTTTAGGAAAGGTAGTCACAGAATTCCTCATATAAAAGATGGGATATCTAAACAAAAGTGTGAAAGAGGTAGGGCGTGATCTTTGAGAATACATTGAGGAAAGTCTTTCCAAGCAAAAGAAAGACTATGGACAAATGTCCTGAGGCGGGAATATCATGTCGTGTTTGAAGAACAACCAAATGGTCTCCACTATGGTTTAAGTGCAGGGAATTAGGGAGAGAAAAGATAAGATCAAGAAGCACTAAGGGGTTGTTTGGCCTTTTAAGGACATTTTCCGTTTCATTTAAGAGTAATGACAAGCTATACAGAGTTTTGAGTGGTAATTTGTATGACCTGACATAACTATTAAAATGTGCATTCTGGCTATTATGTGATGATTAGATCACAGAGAGAGACAAGAGTGGAAGCTCAACGACGAGCCAGGAGTCTCTCACAAAACAATGATGGTAGTTTGGGATGCCATGGTGACAGTGAAGTTGGTGAGCAGCAGTCAGATTCTGGACATAGTTAGAAAGTAGGCAACAAGATTTCCTGGTGTTTCAGGTAACGGTTGTAAAAGCAATAGTGAAATAAAACATGATTCTAAAGTTTTGAGACTTAGCAACTAGGTGAGTGGTGTTGCCATTTACTCAGAGGAGAGACCACTGGGAAGGAATCTAGGGAGTCAAGATATTAACTTCAACATTGAGATGCCTATTACAAATCCACATTGAGAAATCAAACATGTGGCTGGATACGAGTCTGGGGAACAGCTGAGGTAAATTTGGCAGTCATTAAAATATAGTGGTATTTAAAGAATTTACTATAAGAGGAAATAATCTAGAAACTAAAGTTGAATTGAGAAGATTACCAGTCTGAGGCTAGAAACTGAGACTCTCACACATTATTTAATTTTTCTATACAAAATTTAAAGATGTCATCAAGACTCAAAAAAGTTACTGGGCTTTTCATTGATACTGTATTATAGATTAATTAACATCATTCTGTATTTTTTAAGTTCAACTTTTCACTTTTAACCTAAATGCAATTATATTTACATTTGAATTTAAAGAATGAAGAGTGGGATATTTTAGGCAAGGGTTGAGAAGTGGTTATGGAATTGGGCAGTATGGTAGACTTTATATATGAATTTATGTAACTGTTACAACAATCTTGGATTTGCATATCTTCCCCTTTTTATAGATAAGAAAAAACTGAGGGTTTGATGAGGTAAAATAGTTTGTCTATCATGTATCATTTTACCAGAAGTATAAACGTAGACACCAGAGACAGTTCTGGAAGTGTTTCCATTATAAATGTTACTTTGCTGACTTCCTGGACTTTACAATATGGCAGTTAACCAAATTCATTATGAAATATTAATAGGCACATACTTCATGAAACACTGTAATTTCATAAAAACATAAAACCATGGATAATTAAGAAATGTCCATAGTTTTTCTAAATTCTTGATATAAAAGTAAAACCCAGACAGGGACTGGATTTTACACATGGATTTCAAATTTTGTATTTGGATAGCATCAGCATTCTCCTTTACAGGCTATTTAAGAGACCTTCTCTAAAACCCATTATGTGATTATTTTCACCCAATATTCAAGGACTTTTATAGCATAACTGGTTGACCATATGTTTCTTCCATATGTTTGATGATGCTTAAAAAGAAAAAAAAAACAGTTCTTGCAATATAAAGGAAGTAGAAAATAGTCTATAGCCTAAATAAGATGTCCAATGCTATATAAAATAATATCTAACACAAGAATGCAGATTTATGATTGTCAGTGAGCAAACGATTAATCATTTAATCATATCTAAGTTAGTAGGTACCTCCCTGCTAAGACATTTAAGTTTTAATCACTTTTCACTAATTGAATGTGAGGCTGTTTGGCAGCATTAAGACATGACAGGGCATGTTTTAGTGTTCCGTTAATACATAACTCAAGCACATTCAAATATCTTAAACAACTTAAAGCAGGTATTAATTAACCAATAAAACATAACCCAGAGCAAATGAAGGCTATTGCATTCTCTCTGTGTCATAAACTCTGGAATAAGGTAGAAAAGGAAAAGAATGAAGACAAAGTGCTACCAAATAAAGACAAATTCAGGGCACTGCCAAAGAGAAGATTCCATAAGCTATTATTATGTCTTTATTTACAAATGTTGACCCCCAAACACACAAGTGAGAATACTTTTTCTCTTTATAAACAAAGTGAGGTAAAATTTATAGGACATAATTAAATATGTATTTAAAGTGCATAATTTAGGACACAAAGTGGCATTTAGTACATTCACAACGTCAAGAAGCCAAAATCTATATCAAATTCTACAATATTTCCTCATTTCAAAAGAAAATCCTATACCCATTGAGCTCTGACTCATTTCTTACTCCTTCTAACCTCTGTTGTTGAAGAGTCTCTAAATTGTGTCCAACTCTTTGCGGCCCCATGAACTGTAGCACCTCAGGCTTTCCTGTCCTTCACCATCTCCCATGAGTTTGCTCAAATTCATTTCCAATGAGTCGGTGATGCCATTGTAGCTTCTGGCAAACATCAATCTGTTTCCATCTTTATGGATCCAACTATAATGGATAGTTCATATAAACTGAATCATACAATAACTGTTCTTTTGGGCCTGGCTATGTCAGTAAGTGGGATAAAGAAATGGCAACTCACTCCAGTATTCTTGCCTATAGAATCTCGTGGACAGAGAAGCCTGGTGGGATGCTGTCCATAGGGTTGCAGTCAGACACGACTGAAGTGACTTTGCATGCATGCATGCATTGTAGAAGGAAATGGCACCCCACTCCAGTACTCTTGCCTGGAAAATCCCATGGATGGAGGAGCCTGGTAGGCTACAGTCCATGTGGTCACAAAGAGTCGGACATGACTGAGCGACTTCACTTTCACTTTTTCTTGTCACTAAGCAGGCTTCCCAGGTGGCGCTAGTGGTAAAGAATCCACCTACTAATGCAGGAGACCCAAAAGAAGCAGATTTGATCCCTGGGTTGTGAAGATCCCCTGGAAAAGGACATGGCAACCCACTCCAATATTCTTGCCTGGAGAATCTCATGAACAGAAGAGCCTGAGGGTTAGGGGGTGGACTATAATCCATAGGGCCACAGAGAGTCAGACATGACTGAGCATGCATGTCACTAAGCATAATGTTTTTGAAAATTTTCCATGTTGTAGCATGTATTAGTACTTTATTCCTTTTTACATATGGATAATACTTCATTGCATGTATATACCACATTTTGTCCATTTATCCATTGATACACATCTGGGTTGTTTCCAGCTTTTTGCTATTTGCAAATAGAGTTATTAAAAATTTCATATATAAGTATTTCACTTGTTTTCAGTTCTTTGGGGAGTGGAATTGATGGTCTTGTAGGTGTACAGTTAAAAGGTGATTTTCTTTAAATTTTGTGTTAGTATCTCAATATTTTAAATTATTTTATTTGTGGAGCAAACTCAAGACATCAACATTTTCATAAAATATAAAGAAGAAGAATTAAAAGATATTTTCTAACTCTTCATAAGAGCTTCCAAATTGAAAGGAAAGAAGAAATTCATTTAGTATCTTACAGCTTAGAGAAGAAAACTTACTTTGGAAGGAGTGTTAGGTCCAGCAACAGAAGTTTGTGCTCTTTAACAATTTCATTATTTTGGGTTATAGAAGAATATGGGTCAGTAAATGGATGGGTCAGCCTGGGTCAGTATATGGATGCAGATACAGCAAGAGAGTGTCATAAAGAGAAAACTTGAAGGCATCCATATGATGTAAGATGTAAATATAGAGAATATGAGGGCTTCCTTGGTGGTTCAGTGGTAAAGGATCTGCCTGCCAATGCAGGAGACATGGGTTTGATCTCTGTTCTGGGAAGATCCCACATGATCCCTGATCCTAGAAGATTCCACATGTCGCAGAGCAGTTAAACCTAAGTGCCACAACTATTGAGCCTGTGCTCTAGCAGGAGCCACAACTACTGATCCCAAGTGCTGCAAATACTGAAGCCCGAGCATTCTAGAGCCTGTGCTCCACAAGAGAAGCTGCCACAGTGAGAAGCCCTAGCACCACAGCTAGAAAGTAGCCCCTGCTTGCTGCAAGTAGAGAAAAGCCCACGCAGCAATGAAGGCGCAGCAATGAAGGCCCAGCAAAGCCAAGATTAAATAAAATAAATAAAAAAATTTTAAAAAGAATGTGGAATTTTAAAAAGCAAGGAAACATGCATGAAACAACTATAATGTATTTAGTATATATTTAATATTTATTAGAAAAGGATAGAGCCTCCCAAAAGAATAGGATATGGGGCAATAAAACCAGAGCAATGATCTAAAGCTGTTGATATCTTGGCTTCAAGAAGATATCATTGGATGAATTTTTCTTATTATACATTGCTTAAATTTACTTTGTCTCTATGTTTTGGATTTAGGTGCTAGGCTATATTAACATCACAGGTTTGTTTCAGAGAGACAGTGACAAAATAGCAAGTGCCAAGTGTCAGGGATGCTTGTGTTGATGGGTGAGCTTAACAACTTGAAAATACCTAAAGAAACAAAAGAGAAGAGGGATGTGCTATGGTTGATAGCAACAGTCAAATAGACTTCACCCATATGTAAATACTGAGACAGTCATGATATTATGCATATGTGCAGAAACATGCCTCAAACATGCCATTCTCTTTTATTGCCGTTTTCCACTTTGAATGCAGATATCCCTTCCAAGAATGCAAACACTCTTACTCTAAAGCATTATATTTTACTATTTGCTTTAATTACATTTGAAAAGTATAAAAACTTAAAATTCAAATTTAAAATATTATTATATACAATTACAAAGGGTTATTTAAATTATTAAAATATTTAAAAAGGCATATAACTATAAATGTGTAGTTATGTGCTTATAAACATATAAACATTAACTATCAACATATTAAAATGGGTATAACTATAATATATACATAAGTTATTCAGTTATTTCCTATTTCATGTGTTTGTTCATTTTAGTGGTAAAAGTTGGACAATTGGCCAGAAAACTTAAGTTGGTTGAATAGAGATTTTCTATTTACTCTAAGGAGAAAGCAGCCAATGTTTTGGCTAAATTATACAGGAAAATTGATATAAATATGCAGGAAGAATGAAGACTATATGACAGCAAAACTTAGAAACATAAAAAAGATCAGAATGATTATTTTTCTGTTCTTTCTTTCTCTGTGCCCTTTTGTAAACTAAATGTCAAGAGTTCTTGTCTGTGACAATCTTGCCATCTAAGACAGACCATGTGCAATAAATTTCCTAGAGACCTGAAGTGAAAAATGACCTTAAAAATGATTTTTTTTTAATGGTACCCTAAGAAGTCAATGGACCAAGTGCAAGTCTATGAAGGAACATGCATGGTCTAAAGAGGTGAACACATAAAACAGTTAATATCTAATATATTTGATTAGTATGGTTAATTCTCATCTATTTACAATAATTAATACTGGAACCAAACTGATAAAGTGCACAAATTAAAAAGCCTAATATGGCCAAAAATTGAAACCACATTTATCCTTAAGCCTACATTTTAAAAGTACTAATAATGTCTCACAACACTAGATGACTGTTTTCATTTGATTTTATTCATAGTCTCCAGTGCCACATCTGACAAACATTGATGAGAGAAAACAGGGAAGAACATAAGATTTTCATTGTCTGGAAGTTAAGGTTCTTATTTCAGAAGAAAGCAGTATTAACTGTAATAAATACATTCTCTTGAGTAATTTTTCAGTATAACTATGGGCATAACAACTAAACAAGGATTTAAAAAAACACAGAGTATCTTTCTGATTAATGTTACATGTATCAGGAGTTCTTTAAATGAGTCCATGCAAAGCAGTATATTTCTGAATTTCTTTCCATCTAATTCATTCTATATTTCTAACCCAAGTCAACCGTAATTTCCAAGTCTCCAGTAATTTCCAAGTCCTTTGGGTAACTCAATCTCTCTCATCCAACTTAATATTAATTTTTAAGCATTTTGGCTTTGTATGTGGAATGTGTGGGTGAGTGGGGGAAAGTGCTGACTTAAAAGATGAGGGGGAGGCAGGGAATGGCATGGACATGGGAGATCACATGCTGATACGACTGATATATACCATACATTAATATTCATTAATGGTGCCTATAATGATTTTGATTAAACTTCAGTAATCAAGTGAATTAATTCTACAGTATTTCTAGTTTAATTAGGGCAATTGTTCTAGTCAATCTTCTTTTACCTTTCTGTTGCTTTTAACCTACTGATTCTTAAAGTTTCAAAATCCTTAAAGCCAGTCTACAGAACATAAACCACATGATACCCAAGGGACACACACTAATGCCACTGTTTCCAACTCTTTCTTCGCTTCAATCTAACAGTTCCATTCTGTGACCTTCATTCTGGAACTCCCTCAAATTGGAGTTGCATTTTTTAAAATAAAATATTAGCTAAAATGTGTATTTTTCTTCATGAGTAACTTTAACATAGGGATATATTAGTCTGGGAGGAATGTATTTTCATCTTTTCTTATAGTCTGACAAATTTTAAGCACTCCAATATAACTCTTGGGCTCAATTTAGTGCTTTCTAAAAAAAAAAAAAAAAATTTAGTGCTTTCTTCTGGCAAAATGTAAACATTTTTAACTGTGTCAGTGACAATTGCTTTTGCTTTTAAACCTTAATATCAATGGACCCTTCAAGGATCAGGAAAGGAAATATATATTGATAAAAATAAAAATCAAAAATATTGGGGGCCCATTGGGCAAAGGAGAGAGGACTATTAATGCTGTGGCTAACTTTACCAAAACTGTTTGACTGCAATTCATTCAATATTGTCATGAAATCCCACTGAAAAGTGGCTTAGGTTGTTACCACAAGAATGAGCATCAACCTTGATTTTCTTTAACCTTAGTGATGGAGACTCATCATCAGCCTTAAGATATTAGAGAAACATAATTTCTTTCTTCATAAAAAGTAGGAAGTGGAAGGTAAAAAAGAAGGAAACATTTTAAGGAAAACAAATCTCTGATGCTAGAAATGAAAGGTTAAACTCAAGCAAAAGCTTGTATTCAATCTATCAGGAGAGCATTTGGAAAGGGGGAAAAATATTTAATCATGAGCCTGGGATAATCACAGATGAGCAAGGCAAATAATATATGATTATTTCTGAAATACTCATTTCAGTTTGAGGCATGTACTAATGTGCATTTTGAGAGCCTTTAAGAAAACATGCCTGTTGAAATTAATGTTTATAGAGTTACTGGCTTCTTGTCTTCAAGCATAATTTTATCATAATTGAATAGTGCAAAAATATCTCATTATGATATTAAGAGGACTTCTCTCATAGCTCAGTTGGTAAATAATCTGCCTGCAATGCAGGAGAGCCAGGTTCAATTCCTGGGTCAGGAAGATCTTCTGGAGAAGGAACTGGCAACCTACTTCAGTATTTTAGCCTGGAGAAGCCCATGGACAGAGGAGACTGGCAGGCTACAGTTCATGGGATTGCAAAAGTCAGACACGACTTAGCAACTAAACCACCACCAAGATATTGAGATGTTTATTAAAGAATATTTAGGAGATTACCTTTTACATTTAGAAACATATCTTTATAAAGTTTTGGCAGTTTTTATCATTTAACTCATCTGGATTTACATGTGTAGAAATGGAAAATTATAATTTAATACAAAATTCTTTTTGCTAAAAGTAATATCTTAGAAATTTGAACTCAAATGACCATGCTAAAAGTTATAAATAAAACAATTTCTTTATACATCATGAGCTGTGTCTTGGGTAATGACAATGTCTGCAAAAACTTTTCCTTGAAAATCTAGTTAGTTCATTTGGAATCACAAAACCATAATGCTTTATAACTGAATGATAATACCTAGTAATATGGTTTAAGTTTATAATTTTACACATGAGAAAAATTCAAACTCAGAGAGGTTAAGACTGTGCCAAAACGTCCACCTTACTCAGGCCATAAGGGTAAGAACACTAGAATCTTGTCTCTGATCCAGTACCTTCTCTTGTTCTGGCTTCTATTTATCCTGACTGATTTTAAGATAAGGGCAGATAATATCTCATTTTAGTAATGAACAGAGTCTAGGCACTTTTCCCCTTGTAAAACCCACCAGTTACCATTCTTCCTTTTTTGGTGTCATTTAAGGAGACAAGTTCCTGTTTTAGATAAAATTGTATGAAGTCAGTTCTAGTGCTCCAACTGTCAAACTCATCAACAAAAGAAGAAAAGTGAGGACTGTGCCACAAGTCCCACAGTCAAAATCATCTTTCTAGATGATATAATAAAACAAAGGCTACAACTGACTTTAGTGACATTGATCTTCTAACTTTAAAAGTGGTATTTTTCAATAAAATCATATCATATCACTCAGTCATATCTGATTCGTTGTGACCCCATGGATTGTAGCCCGACAGGCTTCTCTGTCCATGGTGTTTTCCAGACAAGAATACTTAGCGGTTTCCATGCCCTTATTCAGGGGATCTTCCCAACCCAAGGATTGAACCTGTGTCTCCTAAATTGCAGGTGGCTTCTTTACCAACTGAGCCACCAGGGAAACCTTATAGGAAGTCAATACTAGTTCTCCAACTGTCAGATTCATCAGCAAAGGAAGAAAAGTGAAGACTGTGCCCTGATCCCCATGTCAGGATAATCTTTCTAGATTGTATGATAGAACAGAGGCTATGATTGACTTTAGCTACCTTGATCTTCGGCGGATTCATGTTGGTGTATGGCAAAACCAATACAATATTGTAAAGTAATTAAAATAAATAAATTTAAATTAAAAAATAATAAATAAAATTTGACTTAAAACTAAAAAAAAATAAAAGCAATATATTTCAAAAAAGTCATATCTAAGATTTCTTTTAAAGAAAATTCCTGACATGGGTTGTTTTTCATCCTCTATCCTAATAAAACACTATTTCTCATTGACTTTGAGGTAGAATGAATTATAAGGTAGCCCTCAAGACATTCACCCTCTAGTGTACATGCCTTGTTTAATTTTCTTGTCTGGAGGGGTGATAGCTGTGGATAGAATGGGATATTACCCTAAGACTTATGTTACATTACTTGATGAAAATGATTTTGGAGATGTAATTAAAGGGAAATTATTTGTGTAGTTCAGACCTGATGACTTACTTCACTTAGTATGATAATCTCTAGGTCCATCCATGTTACTTCAAATGGCATTATTTAATTCTTTTTTATGGTTGAGTAATATTCCATTGTATATATGTACTATGTCTTCTTTATTCATTCCTCTATTGATGGACATTTAGGCTGCTTCCATGTCTTGATTATTGTAAATAGTGCTGCTATGAACATTGGAGTACATGTATCTTTTTGAATTAGAGTTTTCATCTTTGGATATATGCCCATGAGTAAGATTGCTGGATCACATCATACTTCTATTTTTAGTTTGTTAGGTAACCTCCATACTATCCCCCAAAGGATATGCACTGCACAAATTTACATTCCCACCAATAGTGTAAGTGGGTTCAAACATAGGGAAATTTTTGAGAAAGAGAATTGTATATAATTCAGTTGTACCCTGGTCCATGGCCCATTCATTACTAGGAAAAAATACCTGCAGGACAAAGATAGTACATGGAAGGAAAGTGAGATAATAATGTCCCTTGTCCTCTTTCCTAGGATATTGCTGGCAAAAGTAAGGAAACTAGAATTTGAACAGGCACATAATGTGTATTGACTAATGATCCTTAGACAACTTTGAAGATATTCACATGCCCTGGCATGCTTTTAAGAGGATATAAAAGTTGATGTGGCTCTTGATATATCACATAGAGGTAGCCCAAAGGGCTTCATTCCTGAAAGAATCAGTGTAAAGAAATGACAGAATGTCTTCAGTGTGGATTCTACAACCCAAAAGAAAGTTATGAAACCTGAAATTCATTTTTTTTCCAGTAAATATTTAATGGGCTTCCCTTGTGGCTCAGCTGGTAAAGAATTTGCCTGTAATGTGGGAGACCTGGGTTCAATCCCTGGGTTAGGAAGATCTCCAGGAGAAGAGAAAGGCTGCCCACTCTAGTATTCTGGCTTAGAGAATTCCATGGACTGTATAGTCATGGGGTCGCAAAGAGTCAGACACCACTGAGTGACTTTCATTTTCACAATGTCAGATACCGTACTGGTTCCTGAGACCATAGCAGTTAAAAATAATTCCATATAGTTTTAAGCTCCTGTTATATACCATATGTGTATAAAATGGCTAATAAATAAATGAAATGTAAATACATAATATATCAAATATTATGATAGAGGATGAGATGGTTGGATGGCATCACTGACTCGATGAACATGAGTTTGAGCAAGCTCTGGGGGTTGCTGATGGACAGGGAAGCCTGGCATGCTGCAGTCCTTGGGGTCACAAAGAGTCAGACATGACTGGGCCACTGAACTGAACTGAATATATCAAATGGTGGTAAGTGCTATTGAGAAATGAAAAGCAGAGTAAAAATATTAACTCTTCCAGAAATTTCAGACTCATCATTACAACTTATCTTTCCCACTTAATATGTCCCCATGAGTGTCTAATAGACATTTCAAACTATTGAAATGTCAACCATACTTAAACTTAATTTGAGAATCTCTCCTTATGCTGGGATTTCCTTTCACAGCAAATGACTATACTATCAAGTCATAAACCAAAATATTATTCCTGATTTCTCAGTGTCACTCTATCAGCAGTCTCTTTATTTTTTTAACTTTTAATTGTATATTGGAGTATAACCTACTGACAATGCCGTGACAATTTTAGGTTCACAACATAATGACTCAGCCAAACATATACACATATTCATTCTCCCTGAAAACTCTCCTCCCATCCAGACTGGCACATAACATTGAGCAGAATTCCCTGTGCTATCCGATAGATCCCTGCTGCTTATCTACTTTAAATATAGCACTGTGTACATATCAATTCCAAGGTCTCTATCACTCCCCCACCCATCCCCCCGGTAACCATATGTTTGTTCTCTAAGTCCATGAGTCTGTTGTTTTATAAATTAGCTCATTTGTATCATTTCTGTTTAGATTCCACATATAAGGGATATCATATAATATTCTCTTTCTCTGTCTGACTTATTTTACTCAGTAGGACAATCTCTAGGTCCATATGTGTTCCTGCAAATTACATTCTTTCATTCTTTTTATGGCTGAGTGGTGCTGGAGAAGACTCTTGCGAGTCCCTTGGACTGCAAGGAGATCCAGACAGTCCATCCTAAAGGAGACCAGTCCTGGGTGTTCATTGGAAGGACTGATGCTGAGGCTGAAACTCCAGTACTTTGGCCACCTCATGCGAAGAGTTGACTCATTGAAAAAAGACCCTGATGCTGGGTGGGATTGGGGGCAGGAGGAGAAAGGGACGACAGAGGATGAGATGGCTGGATGGCATCACCGACTCAATGGACATGAGTTTGGGTGACCTCCGGGAGTTGGTGATGGACAGGGAGGCCTGGTGTGCTGCGATTCATGGGGTCGCAAAGAGTCGGACACGACTGAGCAACTGAACTGAATATTCCCTTGCATATATTTCTCTCCCTAAACATACCTGGCATATAATCAGCACTCAGTGAGCATCTGATAAATGTATGAAGAGAGGTTTGAAATTCTATTAATAATTACAGAGTCATGAGGTAGAAAAATATATTGATTGTCCACTCCCACTTCTCTTTTGTGTCCCCCTTTTCTCTTCCTCATCCTTCTGTTTCATTCATCCAATAGTTAGTAAATTCTACACTCCAGAGTGCTTCCTGGGAATAATGTCCCTACAATTTGCTTTCTACATTACAAAATTATAGACTTTCTTTACAGTTTTCATTTTTAGAAAATGAACTTTCATCTTGCTCTCTCCCTCTCTCTCTCACACACACAGACACACACACACACACACACACACACACACACGTGCATGTATTTGTAGCCAACATAGAATCTTATGTAACCAATCCCTCTACACCCCTCACCTCTTTTCACCTTCCATCTCTATCTTTTTGCTTTCTTGCTTCCTACATTTTCCCTCTCTTGTTTCCTATTTTTATGGAAGTGATATCTATCCTTCTGAGACTAAAGTATGTGCCTATAATTCATCTCTTTCTGCCTTCCTAGCAATTTTTTCCATTAATCACTTCAGCCTTAATCCTAACCCTTTCTCAAAAAGAAAAAAAAAATCAAATTCAAATACCATTAATGAATCAAACCTGAATTCTCCCAACCTTAAATTTCCTTCCAAACCTTTCCCTCTGTCACTCCCCCATCTGCTCTACTCTGTATTCTTTCTATTTTCACATCTCTCAGTCACATCTCAATCCATCATTTCTTGAAAGCCACAGACTTATGTATGTTATAATTACTTTCTGGGAAAGCTAGCGTTCCAAAGGAGGTAAGACAGTACAATGGAGGAGAGACAGTCTCTTCAATAGATGGTGCTGGAAAACTGGATAGCTACATGTAAAAAAATTAAATTAGAACAATCTTTAACACCATATACAAAAATAAACTGAAAGCATCCCTGATTCCTCCCTCTCTTTGTCTTCATATCCAATCACTTTGTGAACGTGGCCTTATAAAAATGTCTTTCATTTGTTATCTTCTCTATCCCCAAGTATTGCTTGCCATCTTCTCATTTCCTTCTGCTATTAGTCTCTACTCTTGTTGTTTTTAGTATGTATATGATAGTCTCTTGAAATTATCATTGTCATCACTTTAATTTCTTGCTAGAAATTCTTCAACATTTCTTGGGATATAGTTCATGTTATTCCTTGTGTCTGAGGTTTTGGATTGTGGTACAATTATCTGCCAATAATCTTACTTTTACTTATTTCTTTGAATTAATGATTTTAAAGTCTTGAGATACCCTAATGTATTAAACTGGACAATGTTTCATAAGTTTCCCTCTGATTTTCAAGTGAAATAAATTAGCTTAGTTAGTATTATGTAACCATTGTAATTTAAACACAAAAAATTTTTTGAGGCATGGATTATACACTAAATAGATCCCATATTTTCTGTTCACAAGATAAATGCTTTGTTGTCAAAACTGAAATACAGTAGCATGAAGGAATTATAGTATCATACATTCTCTTTCTAAGAGTAATAAACAGCAATTTTCACTTTGATATTCAGAAAACTGCTCAAACAGGAAAATAAAGCATCCTTTAGAATTTGCCCTCACACATTTATTTTGAGTTTTCTAATATTTGAGAAGACTTTCACTGATCCTTGCCAAATGTCATCATAAGACATTTCAAAGATATATGAGTTTTCATTATAACATAACCAGAGATTTTCTGAGTAAACATTTTAAAAAAAATATTTGTTAGAAAATCTGTGCAGTAAACCTCAAAGGCCTAACTCCCCTTACATAAAGGGTATGTGTTCCAAGTCACCACTGCAATTCAAAATTGTCATAACTCAATGCCCCTCAGCTTTCTATATGAACAATTAAAATCTTTTGCATAGCACAAATCATTAGCCTAGAAAGGGGAAGATCATCAACCCAAATTAACTAATCTTACAAAATCTCTTTAAGAATCATCTGTACAAGATCCAGAATTTGGACATTTATTTCTTCAGAGAACAATTCCAGCATTGTCTTATTCACTTGATAACTCCCTATGGTTGCAAAGTCCTTCCCAGCAAAAAAAACCACAGCTGTTTATATAACATCCTCAAGTTCATAATGGCACCCCACTCCAGTACTCTTGCCTGGAAAGTCCCATGGACAGAGGAGCCTGGTAGGCTGTAGTCCACGGGGTTGCGAAGAGTTAAACACGACTGAGCGACTTCACTTTCACTTTTCACTTTCATGCATTGGAGAAGGAAATGGCAACCCACTCCAGTGTTCTTGCCTGGAGAATCCCAGGGACAGAGGAGCCTGGTGGGCTGCCGTCTGTGGGGTCGCACAGAATTGGACACGACTGAAGCGACTTAGCAGCAGCAGCAGCAAGTTCATAAAGTAGATTCAAATATATTATGCCGCCTGATTCTCCCTGCAACCTCTGGTGATAACATTCATTGTTGTTCAGTTGCAAAGTCATGTCCAATTCTTTGTGACCCCATGAACTGCAGTACAGTAGGCACCCCTCTTCTTTACTCTCTCCCAGAGTTTACTCAGACTCATGTCCATTGAGTCAGTGATGCTACCTCACTGTCTCGTCCTCTGTCGCCTCTCTTCTCCTTTTGCCTTTAATCTTTTCCAGGATCAGAGGGAGTGGAGGAGGGAATGGCAACCCACTCGAGTATTCTTGCCGTGAGAACCCCATGAACTGTACGAAAAGGTGCTGATAATCACAGACAGGGCTTATATTGCAATTTTACAATGAACAGATAGGAAATGGCGTAAGACAATGACTTGCTCACAATTTGGTAGCTGGAAAGGGACAGAGCGGAAGCTCAAACTAAATCTTATGCGTGATATCTGATATTCTTTCTACTTTTCCATGTTTTGGCCTGGTGAAGGGTTATGGAATTAACAAAAGTAATCACTACAGAAGTGTAATTTTGTATGAAATGAGTTCTAAACAGTTTTACTTCAGTTCAGAAATCTATGCTTACCTTTGAAAGGCATCTTAGAAAAATATATATAACTTTTAATACATAAAAGCCAATAAAACAGAGCCAGGTATATAGCATGAAAGTAACTTAAGAACATGTTTCTGTCTACATCCTTAAGTGAAATTTACTAGTTTGAATACTGATCATTTGCTTAATGAAAATATTAATTTCAGGACATTGGAAACATTGGAATTGTTCCTGAAAACATCATATTAAATAACTGAGTTTGTGACAAATTTGACATAAAATCTAGCTAACCTAATTTTATAAATGGCTTGAAATTGCAGATGAAGATATTAACAATTCTTTTATTAAAGGATGAAGTGACCATAATACCCAAGGCGATATGCTGATTAAAGCAGGTGCAATGGAAGATAACCCATAAGCTTCATAATTCCTTGGATAATAGATCAGTGATTCTCTGTAATGCGCTTATTAAGCAATATGGAAAATTGGGTCAAATTAGACAGTGAGATAAAGTTGTTCATATATGACATGACTTGCCATGGAGACAATCAAAATGACATTTCTTAACCTAAGTCTCCAGAGATAAGGTACTTGACAATGAATTAGTCAGTTACCTAACCTTTTGAAAAATCTACAGCTGTGATCAGTAAAAGAAAATTGCATTAAGAACGGGCAATTATGATGTACAGTATAATTGCAAGGGACAAATTTTCTTCCTAATAGTAATTTGAAACTCTGCCTTGTTAAAGAAGCAAGAGCTTAGAAAAATACTCGTGGTTATTTGTATAAAATAATGTAACTAACTCAAAATCATGCTGGCTGTTCTGGATGGCTGTGATAAACTCTAGCATTCATGGAAACACAATCCTATGAGGGTCATTCTAATGTCCTAATATTTGATGATATCAATCATAGTTTTGTCAGCTTTTCTGAAATAGAAATATTTAATTTTTCTGTGAGGCAAAACATTTATTTTGCTTTGAAGAAATGGCAGGAAATGAAAGCATATCTATAAAGAGTGATTCTATGTTGGCTATTAATTAGGGTCACCAGCAGGGAAACTTCAAAATGGTGCCTTTCATGAGGTAGCCTGAGCAGTTTCTGAGATTTGGTACTTCTTACACAAGTACCATTGTATAAATAAATAAGACTTCCATTCTTTGGTCACCACATTTAGCTGAAGACTGCTGGATTTAAATATAAATCTGATTGATCAAAGCAATTTAACTTTAGGCAACTCC
Source organism: Bos indicus x Bos taurus (assembly GCF_003369695.1). Taxonomy (NCBI): domain Eukaryota; kingdom Metazoa; phylum Chordata; class Mammalia; order Artiodactyla; family Bovidae; genus Bos; species Bos indicus x Bos taurus. The sequence continues at coordinate 23,584,670 of NC_040076.1, read as the reverse complement.
CATGTTATGTTAGACATGTGCTCATCTGGTTTACTTTGTGTTACACATGTTTAAATGACAAGGGGGCACAGCTCATGAAGGCCTTGGAAAATTCGGTGAGAGTCAAATGCCCAACCAGAGTTAGCCTCATATGCAGCATCAATGATGCTGTTATACTTGAACATCTCAAGAGTCCCCCAGACGGTGGCACTGAAGGTACGTTTGATAAGAACAGAAACTGCACTCTGCCTGGACAAAGAAGGACTCACTTTCTTGGAGAACTTCATGCTGTTTGAATGAGGCCATCCTAACTCCACCTCCTCCATCTATCCACCACCATATTCCTGGTGGGTCATTCCCCTGCCTATAGTGATGCTCTTGACTTCTACACTTTCTCAATGGTTCTCTAACTTGAACTCATGTCAGAATCACTTGTGGGATGTGTTGAAACACGTATTGCTGGGCCCCTTCTACCCACAGAGCTTCTGTCTCAGTTCAGAATTGGGATTGTTGTTGCTGTTCAGTTGCTCAGTCATGTCCGACTCTTTGCTACTGCATGGACTGCAGCACGCCAGGCTTCCCTGTCCTTCACCATCTCCTAGAGTATGTTCAAACTCACGTCCATTGAGTTGGAGATGCCATCCAACCATCTCATCCTCTGTCGCCCCCTTCTTCTCCTGCCCTCAATCTTTCCCAGCATCAGGGGTGGGGGTAGGGTCCAAAATTTGCATTTCTAACAAGCTCCCAGGTGATGCTCTTGGAAACTTTGAGAGCTACTGTTCTTCTACAGCTACACTGAAATCTCCTTTGATTCATTCATATTGTCTTCACTTATTTATTGATTTATTCATATAGCATCCATTAAATTCTAGAAAGATATAGATGTGTGTACAATGCACGTCTGTAACCAGGTACTACGATGTCAGGCACATTAAATCATGACAGAGCTACTGTCTTCTCTGTTTCAGTTGCTCAATAGATTCTTCTGCTTTCAGCTTCCAAGGGAGTAATGCCTCTAGCCAGACCTTCTACTCCCTGGAGGAAATTCAATTTCCAAATTGTTCCTTCACCCAGTTCCTCATTGCTTTCCTTTCAATTGTAATTGAAATTGCAATTACAATTTCCATTTACTCAATGCAGGTGATCTCACTTATGTGGAATGAAGAAAGCAATCTACTTAAACTAATACACACTAATGCTCAAGACTTGGTTTGAATGTTCACATTTAGAAAAAGACACCTCTGAGTCAACATCAATTTCAAAAACAATGACAACACAAAGTGAAAACTGTTGGGTGGTTGAGATGTGTTCTCCCTCCTCCTTCCTATCTTTGGACATATCCAGTCATCACTGCAGATGCTTCATCTAGGTACAAAGAACTGGACAAAATAAATCAGTTTGGGGCCACTTGAGAGATTTAATAATTTTATAGAAAAGATATCAAATTTATATTTAAAATAATGTGTTTGCATATTCCATCAATCAAAAAATGTTAAAGTTAGAAGGCCCTTGTGATAACCAATAAATCTGCCTGAACATCTGTTCTTATTGGAAATGTTCCAATAGGATATTTTTATTTTTATTAAGTGACAGTAATAATACTATGTAATATCACATACCCTATGTGATAAGGGAAGCCCATGTTTAGGGTAATTATATTATAGTGTTCCCATCAGAGGTATATATGAGGAAACTGAGAAAGAGAAAAGCAATGAGACCTGAGGGCAACCAAAGCTCATACATGCAGAGGCAGTCAGCTAGGCTGAGCCTCAAAGTATACTGCAGTGTAAAGCTATTTTCTTAAAGGGAATATTCTGAGAATTTATATAAGAAGGCCTAGGAGAGCAAGGGAGAAAAGGCCGATCAACACATAATCAATTAAATAGATACTCAGGGATAGAAGAGGAAAAAGCTGAAAATTGTATCGAATGTGAGAGAAACAATTTGGAAGAATTCATAATTTTGAGTCTCACCTTAAGAGCTGTTGCTGTTGCTTCCTGCCCTATGCCTCCTTCACCTCCTCTTTTTGCTTTCCTTCCTCTTTGTTCTCTTTCATCTCTTCTGCCATTTTTTTCCTTTTCTTCTTTTTTAAAAGTGTTTAATTGGATGTTAATCACTTTACAATGCGGTGTTAGTTTCTACCTTACAACAAGGTGATTCTGCAATGCATGGATGCTAGATTGCTTCAGTTGTGTCTGACTCCTTATGATGCTATGGACCACCATAGCCCACCAAGCTCCTCTGTTTGTGGGATTCTACAGGCAAGAATACTGCAGTGGGTTGCCATGCCTTTCTCCAGGGGATCTTCTCGACCCCAGGGGATTGCACCCATGTCTCTTGCATTGACAGGTGGGTTCTTTACCACTAGTGCCACCTGGGAAATCCTAAGTATACATGTATACTTTGAACCTTCCCCCCAAGGCCCCACCCCCTAGGGCATCTCAGGGCCCCAGGCTCAGCTCCCTGTGTTATACAGCAGCTTCCCATTAGCTAACTATTCACACGTCAATGCTACCTTCTAATTTGTCCCAATCTCTCCTTCCTCTACTGAGTTCACAGATTTGTTCTCTTATATCTGTATCTCCTTTTCTGCCCTGCAAATAAGTTCATCAGTAGCATTTTCTAGATTCCATATATATGCATTAATTTAAATTGCTTTTTTATCTGAATGTTCTTTATTTTGACTCTGTCCAAGAAAATCTATACATTCACTGATTATTTACTCATTTGATGGTTTCAGCCAACATCCTGAAAACTGAAAGTAACCACTAGCAGTAAAACCTGCCTGCCAGTGCAGGAGATGGAAGAGACACAGGTTTGATCCCTGGGTCGGGAAGATCCCTTGGAGGAAGGCAGGGCAATCCACTCCAGTATTCTTGCCTGAAGAATCCCATGGCAGCCTACAGTCCATAAGGTTGCACAGAGTCATACATGACTGAAGCGACTTAGCATGCATGCATGTGTACATAGAATCACAATTTTGCTTTATGACAAACTCCTTTAAAACTTGATTTTTACAGAAAAAAAAATTTTTTTTTTTTCCTGAAGTTGGATACTGTCTGTACCTAAAAGTAAGACCATGGACAAGTTACTAAATAGCCCTCTGCATCTCACTTCCATCCTTCAGTAAACAGTTGGATCAGATAATTTCTAGCTCCGAAGTTTATACTCCATCCCGCATTTTCTGTGTGGAATATCCATGTCCAAGTTTTGCAAATTTTTTTCTTGAGTTGCCATAAAAGCCTTTGTCTTCTGCTGACAGCACAGTACTCTATAAATGTTTGTTTTCAGCACTAGCACTTTGGACAATTTTTTTTACAAGTGGTTACTCCAGTATAAACTGGAAATGTTTTAAGAAAAACCAGCCACACAGACAGTATGTGAGAGATTTTTCTGGTAAAAAAATCTCACAATGTATTTAGTTCATTTACATTTTCTCACTGATGCTTATAAAGCAAGATAGGAAAGGCAGATTTTCACATTTCCTCAGGCAGAGGTCAGAAGTAGCTTTCAGAGGGAACTTGAAGCTTAGGCAAAAATCCAAACTCATAAAAGCACAGCCATTTTAAAACCAGTAAAAATGAACTGCTGCTCGGTATAGCAGATGGCAATATTTTATGAACCATTTTGTAACATTGCAGAATTCCCAGCACCTACTAAACTTTAGCTTCATGAATACCATTAAAGAAGTGATGCTGCTTTTGCACATGGTATTTTTTAAAGGAAATGATATATTGTGAACCTAAAAATAAATAATTCCTTAAGATGTGAAAGGATTGCCTGACACACCCAATGGGAGGGGAGAACAAGGTCATCCTGATATATGCTGAATCCATTCACCTGCTGTGAAGACACCATGATATTAAAGCTGGTGTACCTCTGACTTAAAGAAACTTTCTAGCTAAAGTGTGTGGAGTTAGGCAAATCTTAGTTTATATGAGAACATAACTTTTTCATGTATGTTTAGTACATGAAATTACTAATATCTAATCCTAATTAATATTTAATCCTATGTGATCATTTCTAAGGGATCATTCACTATATATTGCTAGAAGAAGCAGCAGTTTATCTGATTGGGGGAATACACTAAAGGAGGGGTTGACAAATCTTTTGAATGAAGAAATCATATTTACTGTAAAATTGCTGACTGGTGGTGATGCATTACATATTTATAAAGTCTCTCTTCAAGTTTCTGCCAAATAATGTGAAAAGGGGTAGAAGACTTCAGGGGAAAAGGTTTTGAAAACCTTTGGGGATTTCTTCAGTAGTAAGACATAAGTAACCACAACAACAGGGATATTTGATTAAACTGAATGCAATCAGTCATCAGGAAGGAAGGGAATTGGAACCTAGGAGCTTTGAAGACTGTTCACAAATTTGAGTGGCAAAAGGTACCAATTTTAAAATAAAGATTAACAGTAGTTGGCACTTTTTCAAAAATTAAGGAGACATAGGCATGTTGCTAGGGTGATTTTAAAATAACCTATCAGAGAAACTAGGAATATGAAGACTTTCTTTTTCTATAATAAAATAGTGATTTTATCTTTCCTTACAGAACTTGATTTTATATACAACAGTGTTTATTTTGTTATAAAACTTTAGGTTTATTCTTTTTCAGCACTGTAACTGTCTGTTGTAATATATTAATTTATTCTTCATAAGCTACAAAGAGTAGGGTGTTTATAATCACAAAAAGGACTTAGATTAACTATCTCCTGTTTAATAATTTGGGATGAGTGGTGCTTATTTTCACCACAAAGTAAGAAATTAATAAGAAAATGTACTTTTCTTAATTTTTTGACTACTGGCTTAACTAAACCAAAAATTCTAAATGTTGCTCATCATTTAAAAGAAAAACAGAGGGACTGGACAATAATATTTGAGATATGCAATCATCAGTAAAAGAATTTATCTTCTTTCAGAACTTATTCACAATAGATAAGAGAGTAGTTACTGTACACAACTCATTATTTTACTTTCAAAGACATCCCTGGGAATGAGACATGATTACTCACGTAGGTCATATGACTAGCAAGTTGTCAGGCCAAAATTTGAACTCAGCACCATCTGGACCACAGAGTCCATGTTCTATCAATGACATCATTTGGGCTCCCCAATTTTCCAATGCCAGTGTACATCATTCTTTTGTATTAACTTAGATGGATATCCTCTGGAGATTTTCTACCTCCTGAAATGTTATAAAATAAACTTTTTTTTCAAGAGTATACATTAAGTGTGATAAAAATGTATGTCGGTAATGTTTATGTTTCAATGCTACTCTTTCCATTTTTGCCACCCTCTTCTTCCCTTGCTGCATCTCTTCTCTATGTCTGCATGTCTATTCCTGCCCTGCAAATAGGTTCATCGGTACCATTTTTCTAGATTACATATATATGCAGTAATATATGATATTTGGTTTTCTTTTTCTGATATATTTTACTCTGTATAATAGGCTCTAGGTTCTCGTTCAACGGATTCAAATGCATTCCTTTGTACTACATATATATGTACTACAACTTTTTGTACTACATATGTACTACAACTTTTTATCCATTCAACTGTTTATGAACATCTAGGTCGCTTCTATGTCCAACTATTGTAAACAGTACTGCAATGAACATTGAGGGTACATGTGTCTTTTCAAATCATGCTTTTCTCAGGGTATACGCCTAGCAGTATTGCTGTATAACACAGGGAGCTCAACCTGGTGCTCTGGGAAAACCTAGAGGAGTAAGATGGGGTGGGACGTGGGAGGGAGGTTCAAGAGGGAGGGGACATATGCACACTTATGGCTGAGTCACATTGCTGTATACAACACTGAAACCAATGCAACACTGTAAAGCAATTATCTTCCAATTAAAACAAATTTAGAAAAAGAAACATCTCCACTGAAGGCCTTTGAGTATTTGGGGGTGCTGATAGATAGAACTCAAATTACAAAGTGAAATTACAAAAAAAAAAAGTGTGCATTGGCAATATGCCATGAGGAACCCAGCTCTTAGATATATCAATGCATTTCTAAGCATTACTTTAAAGTAACTCAACATCACTGTCAGCCTCTGTCCAAAGAAAGTAGTCTCTGAAGCTTGTGCTTACAAACTTAACAGCAATAGTGACGGAAAATGCCACAGCATCTCCCAGACACCCTGGCATAAATAAATAGTGAGGTGGGGAAGGAACAGAACAATGGCTAAATTTTATGACATTTCTTGAAGCAACATCCCAAATCAATAATCTGTCCAGCAAGTAAGAACGAATGCCATAATCCTCCTGACAAAAAGAGAACTATTTCAATGGACATTACAAGAGGGGAAGGTAGGTGGTTCTATTAGTCAAGTGTTTTACCCCTCAGCTTTCAGCCACAAAACTATCAAAATACTAGGGAAGAAAGAAACACCTCAAGCAATTGTTTCCATACTAAAATCTCTAGCCCTTCTCTGTTTAATCGCTCAGTCATATCTGAGTCTTTTGCGATCCATAGACTGTAGCCCCCCAAGCTCCTCTATCCATGGAATTTTCCAGGCAAGAATACTGGAATGAGTTGCCATTTCCTTCTCTAGGGGACCTTCCCGACCCAGGGATGGAAACTGCATCTCCTGCACTGGCAGGCAGATTCTTTACCACTGAGCCGCCAGGGAAGCCCCCACATTTCTAGGCTAGATTTAGGGGGAAAAGGAGTAAGAATAAAATCAAGAAATAGTTTTGAAAGATGTGAAGAATTAGTTAAAGAAGGAAGAGCCTTAGAAAAGGCAAAGATGACTAAGGAATGAAGTGGCAGTGGCCTCTCCTTGCGCCTCTGAGAGGGTTACTTCTGTTCTAGTATTCAACCTGGGTGTGCTCTTAGTGAGCGTAACCTCAACATTGTAATGAAACTTCTCTTGAATCATTTTCTTATTTAGGTTCCGGTCACATGTTTGTAGAATAAAAGCATACACATATATTTTGAGGAATTCTATTGAATGAATATTTTAAGGTGACATCTAGACCCTTGCGTTATTTAGTAAGGGTCCAAATATACATACCGCAACTTTCATGTCCTCCCATCCCCTCTACATGTTTACTTCTTAGGTTTTTATACCGAGTAAAATAGAAGAATATTTTTCATGTAAAAGATTTCAAAACTCATTGCCATGGTGATCTTTTTTAAGTGTAAGCCAGATAATGGCAGTCTTTTTATCCCCAAAAAATGCCTTATGGTGGCCCATCTCATTCAGAATAAAACCCAGGGTCCTCGCGTAACTGCACAAAAGCTGGCTACTACTGCTCCTAAGCCTTGTTGCCTCTTTCTCTACTCCACGCTCATGGAATTCTAGATGTACATCTTTTCTTGCTGTACCTCAAGGAGACACACATGACCCTATTTTAGAGATGTTACCATGACTGTTCTCTCAGCTTTACATCTTTCCCCCTCAGATACTCCCCTGTCTTACTCTCTCACCTCGTTTCTCTGTTCACATGTCGCCTTACCAGTGAACATGGTCCTGACCACCCTAATTGAATTAACATTCCTCATAACTCACTATTTTTCCTTATGAGATACAGTAGAGTAGCTATTTTTCAATTATATTTGCTCCTCATTTTCCCATCCTCAGGGGTAAACTGAATTCTCCATTTCTGGCCTTTTTACTTATTTAGGCTGATTCAAGTAGAACTTTCAATGCTGCATGGTTGGGTTGAGTTCTTGTATGTCTGACATTACCATGTGAAGGACACGCCCATAGCCTCTTGTTCCCAACAGGCGAGTGAGAGAATGCAGATAGAGGCATCCAAGCTCAACTGGCTTAGTTAAGCCCTCCCAGTTTGATCAGCCTCTAAACAGGAGATCTATGAGTGAGCCCAGTGAAGTTTTGGCAGCACTCAGATCAAACTTCAGCTGATGTCCAGATGACTCCAGACCTTTGGGTCAAATAAATGCTTATGGCTGCAGTGATGAGATTCTAGTGATTGATACACATCATTTTTTTGTGTGTGACAATGCCTGACTGATGCATTCTGATTTTTATAGTACATTCATCAGCACACACATTTATTTATTTACTTGCTTATCAATATGTTCCTCTTCTCTAATATGCTCCATTGATAAAAGGAACTTTGTCATTGCTATTCTCTAACAACCTAGAATAGGGCTTGAATCTCAGTTGTCTCAATACATATTTGTGAAATAAATGGCTACTGTGATAGTTAACATATGTAGGAACTTAGATAACTGGACCAAACAAATGTTTCCTATGTCATAATTATATTATAGTGGAAATGATAAGTATTTTCATAAATGTTTTATGTTTTACTAGTATAAATATTTTTTATATTTTACTAGTATAAAATATTATATCATTTAATCAGGATTAATTCAGGACCCCATAGGAATAGTTGATAACTTTCTTTCCAACAAAACTAAACTGCTGTTACAAGAAAGATATTTTCACTTACAGTATTTCTTATAAAATGACATGAAACTAATTCTCTTTATTTCCATCATTCTATTAAAATAATCTATAAAAAATAAAAAATAAAGTAAAGTGAAGTCGCTCAGTTGTGTCCGACTCTGTGACCCCATGGCTCCTCCATTCATGGAATTTTCTAGGCAAGTGTACTGGAGTGGGATCCCTGGGGAAGGAAATGGCATCCCACTCCAGTACACTTGAACCCAGGTCTCCCGCGTTGCGGGCAGACGCTTTACCCTCTGAGCCACCAGGGAATCCCATAAAATAACCAATACTTACACATAATTGGCCTTAGTATAATACTATTTATAATTCAATCATCTCTTTGTTTATCCTTTCCAGAACTCTGCAGATCAACTAACTCAATAACCTTCTCCCTCTTTCCTCTCCTAGTCTTTCTTGTTCAACTCTCAGTTTAATATTTAATATCTGCAAAGCACTACATATGAGGTGCTTAAAGTTAGTGAAATATGTGAAAGAAGAACATGATAAAACTCCTTATGGTATAGAAAAATGATAATTCTCCTAGGAAGATGAGTTATCTGTTCCCCCAAACAGGCCTGGCATGTTAGCAAGTACATAAACCATCTTGTTCCAACATGTATCTGCAACCTACGTTCACACCACCCTCTTGCCTAATGAAAAATCTTAATGTTTCCTTGATGTCCCATTCTTTTTTACACTTCTTCTTCTTTTCACTTCTTCCTTTTGCCTGTGCTTTCTGTTATATTCCCCTAGATAACTCTTCAATACTTCCTCAGGTGGAAAAGAGTTTATTACTTTTACAAAACAGAATTAAAAATGTTACCTGGGGAGCATCCTTTGACTCTCCTTTCATGATCATAATGATTGCATCCTACAAATTTCTGTGCTAAATTTTATGTGAGTAAATTTTTCTGGGGAAAGTTGCAATTGTTCCAGTTATGCTCTCAAAGGGAATGCTGACTCCAAAACTTCTAAATCACTTGCTAGATGTAAATCTTTAGAAGGCAGGAATTCTCTCTTATTTGTTTATTACTGAGTCTAAAAGGTAGGCATTCAAAGAGTATTTATTGAAAGCTAAAAAATTAGATGAGCATTTAAGAGTAAAATGTAAATTAGATCACATTAAATAAGCATTATTTTATTGTGTCAAAAAGTGGTATTCCTATTGAGTAGAACACTAATGTAACACCTCAAAAGAGGCAGAGCTTGAACAAGACCTGGAGGGTGGGCAGAAGCAGGATATGAGGAGCTGACAAGAAGCTACATTACACAGAGAAGAAAATGACAGCTTAGAAAGACTTGGGGCCCGGACTGACTTTGGATGCCTGTGGGAGTCAGTCTAAATGGATGTGGGGTGTCAGTGTGCACTCCTTCGTAACAAGATGCATTCATTTTGAAAGTTCTTCAGCTTTGCTCATTGTGAAGCCATAGGAAGCCTTCTTTTACATTTAATCACAGGAAAACTGCATTTTTAGATATGTAAATACCACTGATAGCCTTTGCAATGCTTTCCCTGACCTTTTTGAAATTTTTATTTTCAAGACTCTGACAGCATTGATCACCTGTGTCTGTTCAGCATTTTTTTTCATGAGACTGACATGCTGTCCCAGAGCTCACATCTATCAACATTGCTCTGATTTATCGGCTTAATAACAGGAAATCATTTGGTAGCCCAGTTCTATTTTGCTTGAACACTGACCTGTGACCTTAATCTGATGCCTTTCATGGATTTTTGTTTTTCCATATAAGATCAATTAAATTGAAGCATTTTGAAGAGATCATATGATAAAAAGTTATAACTGAGCATTTAAAGTTAATTTTTCCCTCAATTGAGTAAAACATTAAAAAATAATTTTATTCAAAATTTACTTTAATAATAGTTATTAAAGCAATTGACTCATGCTATTATTAAAATCAATCTAGTGGCTGCTGAAATGTCAAAGTCCATTTTTTATTTATTAATATGACATACAAATAGGATGAGATATATATTAGTTATTTTTTTTTTTTTTTTTTTTAAATTTTTAATTTTATTTTATTTTTAAACTTTACATAATTGTATTAGTTTTGACAAATATCAAAATGAATCCACCACAGGTATACATAGTTATTTTTTCTTATAACAAGTTTATTTTAAAAATCTGCATATCTGTTTCTCAGATTATGATTATGTTTAAATCCACTATCTCATTCTGAAAGTGAAATTATACAAGAAACTTAAAATCTATTGAAAATAGAAAAATATAAATTGATGAAAATATTTATATCAATAGAGGATATTTTACCAATTGTCCTATTATAATAAAAATTAAATAGAAAGCAATCATTATCAAATCTGCTGAATATGTGACACATATATATATTCCCATAACTTAATTGATGGTGGGAAATGTGGCAGGGTTATGGAAGATGCAATACACACACACACACACACACACACACACACACACACACACACAATCATGGAAACCCAGACACACATACAAACACTGCATCAAATCACCAAAAAGCATTACACTTTCAGACATCTGATACTGTTAATTTTATGAGAGCTGTCATATGTAAATTAAAAAGAGATTTGTTTTAAGAATTTTTAAAATTACACAAAACTTCCATTTTTTATGTAAAAGCATAAAGTTCATAAAGTCATGAGAAGAACCAGTCTTTAGTTATGAGCACATTTATTGGAATTACATGGAATAACCTTCATGTTAGGCAACTAATGCAGTATATTACTGATAGTTATAAGGTTTCCTTTGCATTTTATGTACAATTCAAAGCCTATTATTGAGACACTTAAAAGAGAAATATTCTCACAGAATAAAGTGATGCATATACTGGGAAAGACTGAAAATTAAATTTACCATAAGTAGCCTAAGAAATGTGCACAGCCTAGGAGCAAAATAAATGCTTCTATTTATCCATTTTGCAAGAATTTATTGGTTGGCCGACTACCTGACATGACCTCTTCCTATAAAATCAGCTAATAGGTGATTTATGCCTGTAAGTAACTTTAACTGATTACAGTATATGAGGTACAAGAACTCAAAAGTTGCAATGAACATAAAAAACATCTGGAGGAGTGTTAGAGAGGCTTCTTATAAAGGGAAAGAACGTCTTTATTTGTATTCTAAAGAAGAACTTAGATGAAACTGGCAAATAAAAAACAAACATAAAGCATCTTGGAAAAGAGCATATAAGAAGGTTTGGTGGCATAAAATTCATGTTTACTGTATTCAGGGAACTAAATTCACTTTGTGAAGAGTAAGTATCAGCAAATGGGGGTGGAGTAAGGATAAGGCGAAGACTAGAGATGTAGGCAGGGTTGAGAGATTATGAAGTGCCATTGATGCTTGTTATGTGAAGCTGTGGAGATTATAGCAGTCTCCAAACTTGGTCCTCAAAAGAACCATCTCTCCCAGTATTCATATTCCTTAACCAGCCTTCCTCTTTAATATGAACTGATGTGGTGACTCTCTCTTTTTTAATTGTTTGTGTGTGTTTTAATGTATAACAGTCAAAAGCCCAAGCTGAGCTCCCTGCCACAGAAGCAAGTCATAGAGTGAGGCACCTTGGTTTATTTAGCCCAGTGAAGACTTCAGATGACTAATCCTTACCAATATCTAAATGCAACCCCATAAGGAACCCCAAGAAGGAAGTTTAATGAGAGATAATAATAAATATTAAGTTATTATGTTTGAGGGAGCTTTGTTATATAGCATTGTAAGATAACTGAAATAGGATCCACTTAGAGATTTTAAATTTGGACCAGGTTTTGGGAAAATCACAATTATGATAAGAACTGTAAAACAGAGGAAAACTTGAGAAGCGGTAATACCAGTTATCATAGAAATTCAGATGAATATGATGAAGGCTTGAAATTAAGACAATGGAATGGACTGGACATTACACCATGACATCTCACTGGATTTGGGTATGAAGAGAACGATAAGCAAAAGTGAAGAGCCCAATTTTACTAGCAAGAATATACATTTTTCTTCCTTCCTTTTTTATTCATTCATCCAGCAGATGTACACTGAATTCTGATAACTATGAAAAAGATGAACAGAAAAAGTCAAACTTCCTGGTTTCACGAATCTTACAATCTAGTGGGGGAAGATTAAATTAATCACATATTTTCATTAAACCACTAGGTAACTAGTATAGAAGAAAGGAAACAAGTACATATATGGGACCAGATCTAGTCACAAACAGTAGGAGCTGACAGAGGACTAATTAGACCTCAAATATGATTAGTAGTTAGTTGAGTCAGTGGGAACAGCCATTCTATATTCATGAAATGAACAATAAATTAAAGGATGAATTACATAGTCAAGGAATTAAAAGAATATAAGAGATGGAGCTTAATGGAAAGGGATGAGAAGGGGTGACATGAGTCAAGACTCAAGAAAAGTCAGTAAAGGTGAGATTGTATAAGCTTTGCCAGCCATATAATAGACTTTGCATTTATTCAGATAGCATCTGGAACTCATTAGGTGGGTCTGAAAAGCAGTGTGATATCTCTATTTTCTCTTAATAATATTATTATTACACTAATGTGGAGAGTGAACTGAAGAATGGCTATACATCATGTGAGGATACCTGCTAGTAGGTTATCATAGGACATACCTCAAAATACCTGATATATATTTAGTACTCAATAAGTCAATAAATGTTAGCAGCCATTATTATCATTATCAGCTTTATCCTTGCCATTGCTGTTATCTTCAACTAAGTTGATGGAGACTAAGAGTAGACATATTAAGAAACATTTTGAGGTAATAGTTTTTTAAAAATTGATGGTTTGCTTGTGGGATATAGGGATAAGTTAAAAGTGAGTAAAAAATGAATCCTCGGTTTCACATATGTGCAACAGAAGAAAAGGTGATAAGCCATTTGTGGAGGAATATAATGATGAGTGCAATTGTGTGGTAGTTTGAGCATTCTTTGCAATTGTCTTTCTTTGGGATTAGAATGAAAACTGACCTTTTCCAGTCTTGTGGCCACTGCTGAGTTTTTCAAATTTGCATGAACCATGAACTTCCAGATGTTCAAGCTGCTTATAGAAAAGGCAGAGGAACCAGAGATCAAATTGCCAACATCTGTTGGATCATCAAAAAATAAAAAGAGTTCCAGTAAAACACCTACTTCTGCTTTATTGACTATGCCAAAGCCTTTGACTGTGTGGATCACCGCAAACTGTGGAAAATTCTTAAAGAGGTGGGAATACCAGATGACCTGACCTGCCTTCTGAGAAACCTGTATGCAGGTCAAGAAGCAACAGTGAGTACTGGATATGGAACAGCAGACTGGTTCCAAATTGGGAAAGGAGTATATCAAGGCTGTATATTGTCACCCTGCTTATTTAACTTGGCTTCCCTGGTGGCTCAGACGGTAAAGCATCTGCCTGCAATGCGGGAGACCTGGGTTTGGTTCTTGGGTCGGGAAGATCCCCTGGAGAAGGAAATGGCAATCCACTCCAACATTCTTGCCTGGAAAATCCCATGGATGGAGGAGCCTGATAGGCTACAGTCCATGGGGTTGCAAAGAGTCAGACACAATTGAGCGACTTCACTTTCTTTCACTTTACTTTCTTTATTTAACTTATAAAGAGTTAAATCATAAGAGTACATCATAAGAAATGCTGGGCTGGATGAAGCACAAGCTGGAATCAAGATTGCTGGGAGAAATATCAATAACCTTAGATATGCAGATGACACCATCCTTATGGCAGAAAGTGAAGAAGAACTAAAGAGCCTCTTGATGAAACTGAAAGAGGAGAGTAAAAAAGTTGGCTTAAAAACTCAACATTCAGAAAACTAAGATCACGGCATCTGGTTCCATCACTTCATGGCAAATAGATGAGGAAACAGTGGGTGACTTTATTTTTTGGGGCTCACAAATCAATGCAGATGGTGACTCCAGCCATGAAATTAAAAGACACTTACTCCTTGGAAGAAGAATTATGACCAACCTAGACAGCATATTAAAATGTAGAGACATTACTTTGCCAATGAAGGTCCAGCTAGTTAAAGCTATGGTTTTTCCATTAGTCCTGTATGGATGTGAGAGTTGGACTATAAAGAAAGTTGAGAACAAAAGAACTCATGCTTTTGGACTGTGGTGTTGGAGAATACTCTTGAGAGTCTCTTGGACTGCAAGGAGATCCAACCAGTCCATCCTAAAGGAAATCAATCCTGAATATTCATTGGAAGGACTGATGCTGAAGCTGAGACTCCAATACTTTGGCCACCTGATACAAAGAGCTGACTCACTGGAAAAGCTCCTGATTCTGGGCAAGATTGAAGGCGAGAGGAGAAGGGGACGACAGAGGATGAGATGGTTGGATGGCATCACTGACTCAATGGACATGAATTTGAGTAAACTCTGGGAGTTGGTGATGGACAGGGAGGCCTGGCGTGCTGCAGTCCATGGGGTCACAAAGAGTCTGACATGACTGAGCAACTGAACTGAACTAAACTGATAACAATGAGTTCTCTTTGGGGCAAGATGTGTCTAGATTTCCTTTAGATAGAAAGAGGAAATATTAAATAGAAATTTGAATAGTACAGAGAAGAGAATGTGGCTAAGACAGAAAGCTTTATGTGGTGACTGAAGCTGTAGGTATTGTAAGATAGCTCAACTAGAGAGTGTACAGTGAGAAAAAAAGTCCCAGGAGAAAGTCTTAAGGAAATCCAGCACTTAGTGGCTAAATAGAATGCTGTTAAGTCACTTCAGTCGTGTCCAACTTTGTGCGACTACATAGACGGCAGCCCACTAGGCTCTTCTGTCCCTGGGATTCTCCAGGCAAGAATACTGGAGTGGGTTGCCATTTCCTTCTCCAAGGCTAAATAGAATAGCTTTAATCTATATAGTCGAAATAGAATAAAGGACAGGAAAACCCTGCACCTCAAGTGAAGGGCAGAGAAGTCAGAAGAAAGAGTGGGACATCACTAAGCGACTGAACAACAAGTGAAGGAAAGCCCTCACCACAATGGAGAAGTGGGAGTATCAAGAGACGTCTAGAATACTGGTGAAACCAACTGTCTGCCACATTTATTAATGTGTATTTCATTGCTTGGCATATTTATAAATGGTCAAGAAGAAACAGAGGAAATATTGATTTAATTTTTGGATAGGGCTTTCCTGTTAGTTCAGTTGGTAAAGAATCCAGCTGCAATGCAGGAGATCCTGGTTCAATTCCTGAGTTGGGAAGATCCACTGGAAAAAGGATAGGCTACCTGCTTCAGTATTCTTGGGCTTCTTTTGTGGCTCCACTGGTAAAGAATCTGCCTGCAGTGCAGGAGACCTGGATTCTATCCCTGGGTTGGGAAGATCCCCTGGAGAAGGGAAAGGCTACCCAAGTCCAGTATTCTGGCCTGGAGAATTCCATCTTTCAATCTTTGTATATTTTACTTTTAAAACTTCACTGGGCAGAGCACATTTTATACAAGCAGCATAAGGTAATTTCTTCTTAAAGCATAATCACATATAGTTGTCAAATATAATTGGAAACCAATCAATAATGGCTGCTTGATTAAGTTACAAGTAAACAAGTCAATGGAGAAGGCAATGGCACCCCACTCCAGTACTCTTGCCTGGAAAATCCCATGGACAAAGGAGCCTGGTGGGCTGCAGTCCATGGGGTCGCACAGAGTCGGACACAACTGAGCGACTTAGAAGCAGCAGCAGCAAACACATCAAGTGCCTCTTCATTTCTGTCTACCACCCAATGGCCTAGTTAAGCAAATGGTTATGTAGGTTTTATACCTACTTTATAGGTATAAACTATATACCTAACAAAGTTCTCTCATGATTTTTATACATTGCTGAAGATAATAAAGAATATATTTCCCCATTTTGGTTCTTTTTATTATACATAGCTGTAGAGGATTTTATGTTATTTTTCTCCTAGCCTAAAATTTGCTCATAACTATTTTTCCTTTTATCTTTTAAAATGTTATCATGACATCTCAGCATAGTGGTTATTTGTTTTTTTAACAGAAACAAATTCATATCTCCACATATATAATGCCTAATATTAAAGCAAACTTTATTTCATGATAGTGAATGATGATAGGAGTGCAGTGCTGTGAATTGAATGACTGGTAGAGCAGTGAAAAAGGTCCTTATATATCTAAAGATCAGTTATGAGAGAGGGTCCCCAAAGCTCTGTGTACAAATTTCACTGTTGGTAAACAACCTGCATATCTAAGACACACATTTCAGAAATGGTGTATGTTGAAAGCCAACCTGAACTTTCCAATAGTAAACGGTGGGAGATCAAAAAGTAGTCTGTAGCAGCATATAAGAAAAAAGACCATAAAGCAACAAAAGAGGCAAGAATATACAATGGACTAAAGACAATCTCTTTAACAAGTGGTGCTGGGAAAACTGGTCAACCACTTGTAAAAGAATGAAACTAGACCACTTTCTAACACCATACACAAAAATAAACTCAAAATGGATTAAAGATCTAGATGTAAGACCAGAAACTATAAAACTCCTAGAGGAGAACATAGGCAAAACACTCTCCGACATACATCACAGCAGGATCCTCTATGACCCACCTCCCAGAATATTGGAAATAGCAAAAATAAACAAATGAGACCTAATTAACCTTAAAAGCTTCTGCACATCAAAGGAAACTATTAGCAAGGTGAAAAGACAGCCTTCAGAATGGGAGAAAATAATAGCAAATGAAGCAACTGGCAAACAACTAATCTCAAAAATATACAAGCAACTCCTACAGCTCAACTCCAGAAAAATAAATGACCCAATCAAAAAATGGGCCAAAGAACTAAATAGACATTTCTCCAAAGAAGACATACAGATGGCTAACAAACACATGAAAAGATGCTCAACATCACTCATTATTAGAGAAATGCAAATCAAAACCACTATGAGGTACCATTTCACGCCAGTCAGAATGGCTGCGATCCAAAAGTCTACAAGTAATAAATGCTGGAGAGGATGTGGAGAAAAGGGAACCCTCTTACACTGTTGGTGGGAATGCAAACTAGTACAGCCACTATGGAGAACAGTGTGGAGATTCCTTAAAAAACTGGAAATAGAACTGCCTTATGATCCAGCAATCCCACTGCTGGGCATACACACTGAGGAAACCAGAAGGGAAAGAGACACGTGTACCCCAATGTTCATCGCAGCACTGTTTATAATAGCCAGGACATGGAAGCAACCTAGATGTCCATCAGCAGATGAATGGATAAGAAAGCAGTGGTACATATACACAATGGAGTATTACTCAGCCATTAAAAAGAATACATTTGAATCAGTTCTAATGAGGTGGGAAACTGGAGCCTATTATACAGAGTGAGGTAAGCCAGAAAGAAAAACACCAATACAGTATACTAACGCATATATATGGAATTTAGAAAAATGGTAACAATAACCCTGTATATGAGACAGCAAAAGAGACATTGATGTATAGAACAGTCTTTTGGACTCTGTGGGAGAGGGAGAGGGTGAGATGATTTGGGAGAATGGCATTGAAATATGTATAATATCATATATGGAATGAGTTGCCAGTCCAGGTTCGATGTACCATACTGGATGCTTGGGGCTGGTGCACTGGGACGACCCAGAGGGATGGTATGGGGAGGGAGGAGGGAGGAGGGTTCAGGATGGGGAACACGTGTATGCCTGTGGTGGATGCATTTCGATATATGGCAGAACCAATACAATATTGTAAAGTTTAAAAATAAAATAAAATTAAAAAAAATAAAATAAAGTAAAAATACATAAATAAATAAAAATACTACCAGAAGAAAACATATAAGAGCAATAAGTGATATGTGCACTATTTATGTGCATTATTTTTTCCTCTTTGAAAACAATTGCTGTGCAGCATTAAAAAATTCAGCATTGCATACAATTCTACTGAATGAAACAATGAATAATAGATCATCATGAAAACGTGTACTTTCTGATTGATAAGATATTTTATTCTGGAAGTGACATGTACCCTATGTGATAGAGTTAATATAGGTATTGTTTGCTGTTGTTACTGTTTAGTCACTCAGTCATGTCCAACTCCTTTGCGACCCATGGACTGTAACCCACCAGGCTCCTCTGTTCATGGAATTTTCCAGGCACGAATACTGAAGTGGGTTGCAGTTTCCTTCTCCAGGGGATCTTCCCAACACAGGGACTGAACCTGTGTCTCCTGCATTGGCAGGCAGATTATTTACTGCTGAGCCACTAAGGAAGCCCTTAGCTATTGTTAGGGCTTAAATTAATAATTAATTTAGTATATAAAATGATGTGATTGATATGCCCTATCCTAGGCATTAGTACTTTATCCTGACAACAAATGTGAATTAATATTATAAATGCTAGGTGGGAATATAATTTGTTACCAGTCTAAGTATGATAAAGATGCCAGATGCCCTATGTAGTAATACAGCTTCATATTGTAAGAGCTATTCAATGGTTTATCAGTATTGTGCATATAAATTTTTTCCACGAATTTTTTAGGGACTATTTTCTATAATTTAAAAAATCTAAGATATTTTAGCAATATAGAGGTGAGAAGAAAATTAAGCAGCAAAAGGAGAAAATCTGTTCAGAAAAAAAGGCAAGTGGATTTTTTATTCTCTTTTCTTGTCAAACTAAAATCACCTCCCCTAATTCATACACCAAAAATAACAAAAATAATTAAATGTTTTGATTTCAATCTCCCTTAGTCTGGCAACAGTATTCATAATACTTGAAGATTAATCGTGTGACAGTGATGTAGCAAGCCATGCAAACAATATATCTTTATAACAATGGATACTTTTCCCGTGAAATGGATTGGAATAATATGATAGCATACAGGAATTGTATTAAAATGAAGGTCCTTCAACCTGATGAATATTATAAGTGCTACTTTCTCAAAGACATCATCAAAATTAGAAGCATTTATCTTCAGCCAACTCTCAATTATCTACATGTAGAATATCCCATTTGTGAATGATTCGCTGTAATTTAAAAATTTCTGCCGCAATTTAAAATAATTTCTTTCTATCACCTAGCACTTTAATGAAATAATCATCCAATATCTCAGTGATAAATTAAGACCTTGATAAAGTAAAATACAGTGGTGTGTGAGGTAAGTTGGTATAAATACCTCACACCAGATCTTGTTATTGACTTCAAATCCCAATGTAAACTATTTTTATTTCTGGATATTTGATAATATTCATAGTATTTCTTCTATAGTTGGTCAACTAATCAAATGTGAAATGTACTTTTTAATATAACTCTTGATATTTACATATGCATTGACATGTATCTTGAGTAACAAATTCTCCTATTAAGAATATATTTTAAGATATCTAGCTAGCAACTGATAAAAACAGGTACCAACCCTTTTAGGTGCCCTATATTTTCAATATCTTTTACTCTCATGTTCCAATAAAGACTATAAGAATAATGTTCCATGTGTTAAATATTTAATGAGTTCTCCTGCATGACAAAACAAGTCTAGGCACTAGAGATTTATGCACTGCATACCAACCTGATAAAACACATTTCTCTGATGAATTTATACTTTTTTGAGGAAGACTATAAACATATAATAAGTTTCCCAGTTGGTGTTAGTGGTAAAGAGCCTGCCTGCCAATGCAGGAGACATAAGAGATGCAGGTTCGATCCCTGGATTGGGAAGATCTCCTGGAGGAGAAAATGGCAACCCACTCCAGTATTCTTATCTGGGAAATCACATGGACAGAGGAGTCTGGAGGGCTATAGTCCATAGGATCATAAAGAGTCAACATGACAAAAGTGACTTTTAGCACATAAACATATAAACAAATGAGTAAATGAAGGGTTAGATACCTATAAGGATTATAAAGTGGATAATACTTGAGAGAAGACTTGAGAGTCCCTTGGACTGCAAGGAGATCAAACCAGTCCATTCTGAAGATCAGCCCTGGGATTTCTTTGGAGGGAATGATGCTGAAGCTGAAAATCCAGTACTTTGGCCACCTCATGCGAAGAGTTGACTCATTGGAAAAGACTCTGATGCTGGGAGGGATTGGGGGCAGGAGGAGAAGGGGATGACAGAGGATGAGATGGCTGGTTGGCATCAGTGACTCAATGGACGTCAGTTTGAGTGAACCCCGGGAGTTGCTGATGGACAGGGAGGCCTGGCATGCTGCGAGTCGTGGGGTCGCAAAGAGTCAGACACGACTGAGCAACTGAACTGACTGAACTGAATACTTGAGGTTGTATACAGATTGATGGAAGACATGATTTATTTAGGGTAGTCAAAGAATAATATCCTGAAGAGCAATGTTTGGAAAATCTAAAAAATTTAATGAACACAGTCATGAAAATGTCCTGTTGAGAATATTCCAAACAGAGAAATAGCAAGTGCAAATGCTCTGAAGCTGACTATAGAAAAATGTTGCAATATATACGGTATACATTTGTGTCTATTTGTGGTTCTATACTAATTTCCCTGCTTATACTAGGATACCTATCTAATTTATTCTTGGAAAATAAGTTTTTTCTCATTTCCAGGAGGTAATATCAGGCAATTGTGTTTTTAATGGTTATTTCATTTCCACCAGGGGAATGATTGCTGTTCTTTAGTCACTAAATCATATCTGACTCCTTGCAACCACATGGACCACAGCTTGCCAGGCTCCTCTGTCCATGGTGTTTCCCAGGTAAGAATATTGGAGTTGGTTGCCATTTCCTTCTCCAGGGGATATTCTGGACCCAGGGATCAAACCCGTATCTCCTGCATTGGCAGCTGGATACTTTACCACTGAACCATCAGGGAGGCCCAAGGGGAAGGGTAAAGGAGTTCATTTTATTGTTATTTAGGATTCTTAAGTCCAAAATTCTTTTCTTTCCTTTTTTTTAATTTATTCTAATTAACCACTGACCCTCTACTGAGGTGGAGAAAAAGCTTAATGGGGGCATTTTTGAGGGTGTGTTGGGGACAGTTCTTAAGAGTGGTTGTGATGCTTGAGAGTAGAATTAAGAACAAGAAAAGATTACAAAAAAAAAAAAAAGTAAATCTATTGATTTGGCAGTGTGGGCCTAGTTTTTGGAGTGGTTTTGTTTTGTTTTTTAGAAACGCTGAAGATGGAAGATGGGAAACGTTTTCAGGTCAGCCACATTGCTTTGAGAGTAGACATATTCTTTTCTGATGTTTCTCAGGCTTATGTATTACTGATCTAATATGTGTATGAATGACATCAACAACCTCTAGATGCCAAAGAAATTTCAAATGTCAAAACCTTTCAGCCTTCCTTTAAGGAAGTATTCCTATTAGAATTCCTGTTAAAACTTGGGACAATCACAAATCTGAATCTGTACCTTGTAATTAGATAGGGACATGTGATAGGCCCAGACTATGAAATGCATTTAAAATATGAACAAGGCTCATTTGTGCTTATTCTGTCAATGCCAATTTCTCTTTCCAGCTCCTGTTTTTCTCTCTTCCTCTTCCTTTCTCTCTCCTTCAACTCCAGTCAAACATGTTTGCCCCACTTAATCACTGTGAATGTACTTAAAACAGCTATGATTTTTGGTGACTTAACCAACAGAGGTAAGTTGGACAGACACTGGAGTGTTGCTTCCACTAAAGGTCATAGTAAAGTTCTGTGTGTGTGTGTGTGTGTGTGTGTGTGTGTGTGTGTGTGACTCAGTCATGTCTGACTCTTTGCAACCCTATGAACTGTAGCCTGCCAGGCTCCTCTGTCCATGGGATTCACTAGACAAGAATATTGGAGTCAGTTGTCATGCCCTCCTCCAGGGAATCTTCCTGACCCAGGTATTGAAGCTGCATCTCTTACATCTGCATTGGCAGGCAGATTCTGTACTCACTAACCCACCTGGGAAGCCCCAGTGGAAATAATTGCAACTGCTACCTAGCACTTTGGGCTCTCATGTCAGTAGATCCACAGAGAAAGAAAATAGTAATTTATTTGAAAGTTCCTAAGAGAGTAGATTCTAAAGTTCTCATCATAAGAAAAAAAAATTAACTATATGAAATGATGTATGTTAACTACACTTATTGTGGTAATCATTTTGCAATATATGGGGCTTCCTACGTGGTGCTAGTGGTAAAGAACCTGCCTGCCAATGCAGAAGATGTAAAGAAACATGAGTTTGATCCCTGGGTTGGAAACATCTCCTGGAGGAAGGCATGGCAACCCACTTATGTCATAATGATGACAGTGTTTTATGTTAAATATTTATGAAGAAAACTGAGAGAAAAAAAGAAAAGAGTTGCTATATTGAATGAGGATCATTGGTTGTGGTTTCACAATGTGGGTTTCGAGGAATGTGTCCCTGGTAACGCATCGGGGTATAAACCTTTGTGCTTTTGTGCCCAGCGGTCATTGTACATGAGCAAATGGAAGAACAAGAAAAGGTGACTAAGGATTCAGACTGCTCAGTAATAAGGTCTAGATCATGGGTATCCCTCCTTCCTGAGGCATGGGACCCAGATCACAAGAACTTCTAGCAAAAGATTTGGTGAATCTGGAATGGACTATGGAAGTAAGAGATGATGAATGTTAATTACAAACCTAGGATTAGCTTCAGAATGAAAAGAGTAGCTTGTTTTGCAAACCCTTTTTAAGTTTTTTTAAGAGATTACAAATGACCATTTCCTTTAGAGGCTGACACTGCTCTCTCCTTTCAGGGAAGAAGTGAAGATAACCTGCTCTCATAAAAAGTTTCCAATGTCATGTAAGGATGCAAATAGTTCTGGGTGGACAGTAGTGAACCGTGTCCTAGCCAAATCAGGTATCACGTCCTGCCACTCAACCCTACCTATTCCCGTGGGCCTCATTTGCTTTCTTTGATTT
The DNA here is from genome assembly GCF_003369695.1 of Bos indicus x Bos taurus. Classification (NCBI taxonomy): domain Eukaryota; kingdom Metazoa; phylum Chordata; class Mammalia; order Artiodactyla; family Bovidae; genus Bos; species Bos indicus x Bos taurus. Next base: position 23,561,428 of record NC_040076.1, on the reverse strand, counting down.
CCCAGCTGGAGCAGCCTTGATCATGCCTTTCCCATGGTAGTAAATCACTGGCTACTGCCTCAGCTTTCCTGCCATCATACATGGAGGTGACCTATTTGTAGCTCTGACTGGCAGGCTATTGTACATACACATGGGTGATATTGACATGCAGATGGTGAGCTTGAATAACAAACCTGTTGTTATTGTTCAGTTGTCAAGTGGTGTCTGACTCTTCACCCCATGGACTGCAGTGCACCAGGGTTCTCTGTCCTTCACTATCTCCTGGAGTTTGCCCAAGTTTGTGTCTACTGAATCTGTGACACCATCCAACCATCTCATCCTCTGTTGCCCTCTTCTCCAGTCTTCAGTCTTTACCAGCATCAGGGTATTTTCCAATGAGTCAGCTCTTCACATCAGGTGGCCAAAGTATTAGAACTTCAGCTTCAGCATCAGTCCTTCCAATGCATATTCAGGGTTGATTTCCTTTAGGATTGACTGGTTGGATCACCTTGCTGTCCAAGGGACTCTCAAGAGTCTTCTCCAACACAACAGTTAAGCATCAATTCTTTGGTGTTCTGCCTTCTTTATTGTCCAGCTCTCATATCTGTACATGACTACTGGGAAGACCATAGACTTGACTACATGGTAATTAGCCTATTTATTGGGCTAAGTAATGCCAGCTGTCCAAAGAGAGAAGAGGGGCAAATAATGGGACTATAGATAAACATTGTAGAAAAAAAAAAAAAAAAAAGAAGATATTTCTTTAGAGAGAATTGTATTAGTAGCTTTCAAACTTTTCTGACTATAACAGTCAATAGTCAATAGCTCAGTTGGTAAAGACTCTGCCTGCAGTGCAGGAGACCCTGGTTTGAATCCTGGGTTGGGAAGATCCCCTGGAGAAGAAAATGACAACCCACTCCAGTACTCCTGCCTGGAAAATCCCATGGACAGAGGAGCCTGGTGGGCTACAGTCCATGGGGTTGCAAGGGTCGGACACAACTTAGCGACTAAACCAGTATAAATATAGAACATTTCAGACACACATAGAAAATACAGCTGAAAAGAAAAAAACAAAAAATGTTTATTCTTACCACCTGTGATGCACTGTGGTACTTTCTTTTGTATTATATCTTATTCTATTTCATTTAAAATAAATTTGCTGATCTCTGTGATCCAAAATTGGATCATGAGAAATAAATATAGTAGATTTTGATATGCATTAAAAAATCTAAATGTGTTACTCATAATGGCCCGATATTATTTTGGAATTTTTTTTTAGTAGTACATACACATACATGTATATTTACGTGTATATATACATATCTTTATGTGTAAGTGTGTGTCCTGAGTTTTGATGTAGGGTAAAGATATCAGAAACTATATTGAGTGTCCCTGCTGTACACTGTTTCACATCAAATTATGAATTGAAAGGAAAAGACCTAGGTCAGTGTCTGAGGCCAGGACTACACAGGAGCCTAATATTTATCATGTTAGAAAGCAAAATAGATATTTTTCAAATATTTATTATTATGCTTTGGCAATGTACTTATTTATCTAGTCTTGATTTCCCCTAATATTGATTAAATATTGATAAATCACTTTAGGACATTCCAAGTGGCTTCAGCTAAACTAAGAAAACAAAGAGAGAGCTATTTGGGTCACATCTAGATGAATAAAAAAGGACAGATAAGATGTCTGTACTCAGGAGTCTAGATTTGATTGAAGTTGCTGGTGGCAGGGGAAGTGGAAGAGGATTAGATAAAGAAGTGAAAAATCTGAAGGGATTGAGTCTGGCTCTTTTCAATGCTTACTTAAGAGTTTTTGCTCTTATTCTCTTTGTTATTTTTAAACATGAAGGCTCTTGAGCAACTAGCAGTGGCATAAATACACCATAGGGCACAAGAAGAATCATTACACACAAAAACAAAAAGACTCGGGATATGGGAGAACAATTATACATTTATTCACTTTACAAATTCCACTTTATCTAGGCAAACCTTTTTTCTCTAAGAATAGCTGGTAAATTTTCATTATCTGGTTATAATACTCTATTAACTTTGTTTTACATAATTTGAAAATATATTCTTCTAAAACATTTTCAGATAATTTTAAAGCTCAAATAAACAACACTTTCAGAAATAGCATCTTGTTTAAGAATTTCTTCCTTATCCCCAGTAAGAAATTTTCTTACTTTTCCCTAAAATTTTAAAGCCTCATCTTTTTGACCTTTCAATCTTTAAGCTACCAGATATTTTTATGTATGATGTAATGAAGAAACCCTGTATTTTTTCCACCAGATTTTCTGAATTCTTTCCTTACTTTTCTACAGTAGTGACGATTCTGCTGTATATCAAGTTTATATTGATATGTGAGTTTGTTTCTGGATTGTCTATTCTATTTCATAGTTCATTTTATTTATCAGTCTTCAGCTGTCAAAGATTAATCACTAGAGCCTAGTATGCTTTTATTTTTCTGTTGTTTTTATTTATCTATGGCTGCATTACAGATTACTCTAGAATTTAGTGGTTTAAAATAACAATAAGCATTTATTATCTCTCACATTTTGTGCAGATCAGGACCCTGGGAGTGACTTTGTTGTGTGTTTCTGGCTTTGGTCCTCGTTGAGCTCAAGCTGTTGGCTGAAGTTGTAGTCATCCACAGACTGGAGGATGTGCTTCCAAAGCACTTACATGCCTCACAAGTTCATACTCATTTCTGCTGGAAGGGCTCAGTTCTATTCATGGGTCACTCCTCATGAATTCTTCAATATCCTTGTTCTCATTCAGTAGCTCAGTCATGTCTGACTCTTCGTGACCCCATGGACTGCAGCACTCCGGGCTTCCCTGTCTTCCACCATCTTGCAGAATTTGCTCAAACTCATGTCCATTGAGTCAATGATGTCTGTCATCCCCGTCTCCTGCTGCCCTCAATCTTCCCCATCATCAGTGTCTCTTCCAATGAGTCAGCTCTTCGCATCAGGTGGCCAAAGTATTGCAGCTTCAGCTTCAGCATCAGTCCTTCCAATGAATATTCAGAGTTGACTTCCTTTCGGATGGACACTTGGATCTCTGTGCTGTCCAATGGACTCTCAAGAGAATTCTCTAGCACCACAGTTTGAAAGCATCAATTCTTTAGTGCTTAGCCTTCTTTATGATCCAGCTCTCAACATGCATACATGACTATTAGAAAAATCATAGGTTTGACTATAAGATCTTTGTCACCAAAGTGATGTTCTTGTAACAATAGCTTAGTTGTTCTACTATGAGCAATTTAATGGAGAAACAGGACCAGGAGGAAGTCATCCTTTTTAGCTTACCACTGGGAGTCACAAAGCATCACTTCTCCATATTCTATCCATCAGAAGAGATGGATAAGTCCAGCTTACATCCACAAGAATTTTTACTGAAAAACTTAACTACAAATTCATAGATTTGTATATGTTTTGACATGATAATATATTTAGTTTTCCTTTGGCAATATAAATACTTGACCTAAATTAATAGTTTTTTCAGATGTTTTACTATTTACAGACTTATTTGGGTTTCCTACTATATTTCCAATAGGTCTTGGTAAGTTAAATCTTAGGGAAAATGACCCCCTACATCACTGGCAAAAGGTCTTAATATTTTTCATAAATGTAAATGTTTTACTGCTTATAAAGTATTTTCACTCACCAAAAATAAGTTTGAACATTGGCCAACACATAACCTTTCTAAACTTTCTCTTTTTTAATGCAAAGTAGTATTTTAATATTTTTAATATTCTTGCATTTACAAAGCTCTTTGTAGGTGACAAAATAGTTTGATGCAACTTGTAGTATTTTGTTTGCTCACTAGCTAAACAAAACTATATATTGAAGCAGTTGTTAATGCTAAGTTATAGATAAGAAAACTGAATTTTTAATCCTTTGATAGGATTTTCAGTGATTTGCTGAAAGGCTTTCATAATAAAACTAGTAAGTGGCCATATGGTGGTGTTTTTCCTTATACTTTATTTAAAGTATCCTTCACTTGTTAACCATAAGATGAATTCCGGTAATGCTGGCTGTTTGTAGCTTCCCAAATTTGATCAATAGAGTGTATGAAATTCTTATTACCTTAGTGATCTTTTATATAAAATTTAGTACAAATTTGCTTTTTGGTATAAATGACATTTAATACCAATGCATGCAGTACTAATTTGCTACTCAGTGCAATATAATGTGACTGTTAGGACTGATAAAGTCTATATAAGTTACTATAACTTGTATGGAAAAAAGATGCAAGTCACCATACCACAGCCTTCAAAAGGGTGGCATAAAAATCAGATACTTTTAAACAACACAATAATGGATGAATGAATGACACATAAATAGAAAGATGTTTTTTAATGTTTTTCTTTGTCCTAAGTCTTTCTGCTTTCTGATAATTTTACACTGTTGAAATTTAAAATATATACACATCATAGGTAGCAGTGAGATAGACAGACTAGGTAAAATTGTGTTTACATTATATTGAGTGATATACATATTTACAACATTTTTCTTCATATTGCATCATAACCTTGTATATCTGAAAAGTGAGAGTGTTAGTCACTCAGTTGTGTCCAACTCTGCGACCACATGGACTGTAGCCCACCAGGCTCCTCTGTCCATGGAATTCTCCAGGCAAGAATACTGAAGTGGATAGCCATTCCCTTCTCCAAAAACATCTGAAAAGTGACCCAGACCACACAAACAAACAATGAAAACAAACTAGAACAACAAACATGAGAAATTGTTGATGCATGAATAATAATAACAAAGTTAGATAGAAATTTAGAAATATTTAGAAATGTTGAACTCTAATAGAAGATAAACTCATTTATTTCCAGTAAAAATGGTGGAGTCCCAACCCCATTTTAAGGTTATTCAGTTTGTTCAAAACTCAACAAAATTACAACATTTTTTAAAGCCATATGAAAATGCACTCAACTTGAAATACACTTAATGTGCCTTCATAATGTGATTCATAGGCCACTTGGTAACTGAAAACTGACTATTTTCATTAAAGACATTGTTTCAAGACATCTGGGGCTTCCCTTGTGGCTCCGAGGGAAAAGCATCTTCCTGCAATGCAGGAGACCTGAGTTTGATCCCTGGGTTAGGAAGATCCCCTGGAGAAGGAAATGGCAACCCACTCCAGTATTCTTGCCTGGAGAATTCCATGGATAGAGGAGATGGGTAGGCTGCAGTCCATGGTGTTGCAAAGAGTTGGACATGACTGAATGACTAATATAGTTCAAGACAGCTGGTCTATGGAACCGAGTCATTGAAGTCATGCATCTTCTGATACTTAAATCTCATCTTTAATGGACTGTTCCCTCCATTTGTTGATTAGCTGCTTCATTCAGTTTGCAGTATCTGATTTTTAAACCAGGGTTATAATTCAATACTGTATACAACTGGAACAGACCATGATTGGTGTAATTAGAACAATAAGAAACATGAACTGAGCAACAGAGTCTTAATAAATTTCTACCTTAGTTTACTAGAAGTAACCTGAACAACCACAAAACTCTAGTGTTTCTTTTATCTTTTTATCTTCTTTGCAGATGTAACATTGTTCCATCACTAGACTAATAGTGAAATAATTTTAACATTGCAATTTGCAAAGTTGGAATGCCTATTCCTAGGTACAAGGCTATTTTTCAAATCATACATTTTCTCACAGTTAAACTTCAAAAGAAAACATCACTAACTATCAGTATACTATGAATGCTTATAACTTGTATGTAGTTTAAACATGGTAATGCGACATTTATTGTCTGATTACTACCACAAAGAAATTCCAACCTTTTTGTATATTCATGGAGTCAAACTGAAAAAAAAAATATTTCTCTGGGACTTCATTTCTCACATGCATAATGAATGATGCTGCTGTCAGCAATCAATCCAAAATAGCATTGGCATAATGTACACCACAGCCAGACATGACATGCAGACAAATAGAAACCAATATTCACTCCTCTAATAAATTTATGTCGACATGGACAATAGCATATTAGAATCAGATCACTCCTGTCTATGTGTTTGCCATATGTGTATTTCTGGATTTTTTTCCTCCCTCTGAAAGTAATGTGAATGACAAGGAGAACTAGTCAGTAAAAGTACAAGCATTTAAAATCTTCTTTTAGGATTAGAGTAATGCATATTTACCAGGATTCCTGTAAGAGAAAGGTAACAAACTTTGTATAATTTGACCAATAGACAAATATATAGTGATAATTGTGTTTTAAATTACAAACTATATGTCAGGTCTCAAGAATTGGAATGAGGACTAAATAAAAATACACATTATTCTGCTTATTTGAGATGTAAGATAAAAAAATATAAAAATTATAAATTAAAATGTGTATGAAACTGACAACAAATGAAAAACAAATGAAACGATTAAGAACCAAATATTTCTCTGGCCTAGAATGGTTGAATTTTTGCCCTCCCTACTGTTATATATGTGTTCGGATAAAATAAGATATGTAAAGTACCTGGCTCAGAAGTAGGCAAATTCTAGCTCCAATTTTGGAAAGGGACAAGCCTGGATAGAAATAAATGTCTAAAGCAAAAATTTTCAAAATATTAAGAAACAATAAGGATATGAGATATTCCATAATAAATATCTTCCATGGTGAAATAAATTAGTGAAATATTATGTACTTTATCTCTTTCTTAAAGGCTGTAATAAATCATTCAGTCAAGAAAACTTTTAAATTTAGCTTACTCAGGTCAAAATCTGAGTAAATTAAATTTAAATTAATTGGACCATAAACTTTTTTTCACATGCAAATTATTAACATTCTACTATATATATATATTCTTTTAGGTATATTTTGTCTAAGATATATGGTAGACAGACTCTAAGACAATTTGTTTTTCAAGTTGGTGTTTGGAAGGAAGGCTATATTAAGATGGCTTATGGAATGTTGAATAATTTTTCCCTGTTAAATTATTTCAACAAATAAATATGTACTATTGGCATATGTATTTATATTCATAAAGCATATAGCCATGGTATCTATATATTCTGTGTAAATTGGTGATCATCTCAACATATCAACATAGTGGTTAAAAGGCTTTGGAAACCTTTAAAAACATTAGATGTTTATTTTTTATGTGTCACTGTGCTAAATGTTTTATATTTTATCTAAGTAAATATTAACAATGAATGATATCTATTGGGAAGGGAAGAATGATCCCATTCTACAAGGAATACATTGAAAGTCAGAGAAGTTAAGTAGTTGCTTAAATTCAGCAGTCAGTAAAGGATGAAACTAGTATTCCAATATTATTTCAACCAGAAGGTTTAACCACCTTTAAAGTCCCAGAGTTTACATTCAGTTCAAGTCCTATAGATGCCTCAGTCTCCCACATGTTCTGATCACAACACCTTCCACCTACCCTAATGATGCTTTTCTGGCAAGAGACAACTTTCCCTTCTTTCCAATTTGACAAACTATTTTTTTTTTTTTTTTTGCTTAAAGCAAATCTTGGCCAAATAACTTTGTAAAAGTTACAAGTTATCCATATCATTTTCCACTTTGCAATTAGCACAACATAAATGTTGTTGTTTTCACCTCCTGTTAGTATGTGAGTTTTAAAAGCAATGACAATGAACTGAAAACATCTGAATCCCCAGAATTTGTTCCCTGAAAAATAATAAATGTTTTTTGAATGAATGGTTAGATGAAAAAATAAATTAATAATTGGAAAATGATAATCCAGTGTGCTGAAAGACCTCTCTTCTGCACCACTTTTTAGCTTTGGAGAAACACACTTGTATATAAAACGAAGAGAAATGGGTCTGCGTTTTATAGGTGGAAAGGTAGTCAATGGGTTCTGAGACTTAACATGAAAGTCTTTATTTCTTTGCACCTCAATTTTCTTATTTGAAAATTAATAGAATCAATTCATATATTGAAATTTATTCATAATATATCCATTCTGTTCAGGCATCAAGTGTCAATGGATGAGTTACTGCCAACTAGCTACCACACTGAATGTGTGTGCGTGCATGCTCAGTCCCTCAGTTGTGCCCAACTATTTCTGACCTCAGGGACTGCAGCCCTCCAGGCTTCTCTGTCCATGGGATTTTCTAGGCAAGAAAACTGGGGTGGGTTGCCATTTTCCTCCTCTAGGGGATCCTCCTGATCCAGGGATCGAATCCTGTCTCCCCAATCTTTTGCATTGGCAGGTGGATTCTTTACCACCACACCACTGGGGAATACTGACTACTAAAGCAAGTGTTAGAAAATACAAGTTTATTTTGTAGGGGACAATGATATGAACTTCTTTTGTACTTAATTGAATACCTACAAGTTGTTGACAGGTGGTTTACCAACTAAAAATATGTATTTAAATGTATGATATTTTTAAAAGAAGCAGGAAGAGAGAAACAGTAAAAAATAAAGGTTCCTTTAGTTTAATAGTATAATAGCAAAATATTTTTCTAACAGAGACTGGGAAATTGAGGTGACTGTCTAGCTGGATCGATTTTGTGATGTTTTGATTTATATTCTCAGTTGCATCAGAATTCAGTCACAAAATAAAAAGCAACAACTTCTTTTTTAAGTACCTTTGATCTTTAACATTTATAGATTAACTGTATCAACAGTTACAGTTAATCTATCAGAAAGAAGGAGGAATAATTTGAAGATATGAGTTCACAAAGGAAACACTGAAATGGACTTCCTCTTTCTTACTGATCACATTACAAGCTTTTCTTGCAGCTGAAAGAGTTCTTTCTACCTTGTTCACCATCCTCTGGTCTTCTCTCTACTCACTCTCACACCTTATCGACTACAAGAAAGCATTTGCTGAGTCATAAATGGTTTTTCCTCTCTGCACTTATTATTTTGACTTTTAAGCAATGCAGATTGAGTCTAATGATTCAGACAGGTCAAAGGCTTATGGCATTATAGTAACTTATTGATTTATAAAGTGTCTTTTCCTGGCCTCTAAGTGCTTAAAAGAATCAGAAAACTCTTTACAGAGTGAGAGATTGCCCCGAGTATTCCCATTTACCTGGAGCCACTGCTGGCAGAGAAATAGCTCCTGGTTATGCCCAGAAAATTTCAAATTCATGCTAAGGATAATACCTTAGGTCACAGTTTGATGAAATCTTCCACTGTTATAAATTTCACACATGGCAAGTGTGGGATATTCTTGCAAAGTAATGAACAGCTATATAAGATTTTTCTAAGAAAGGGGCAAATGATGTCTTCCTTAGGTCATAGTATTTTATTCATGATTTTCTAATAAATAAATATTGCTAAGTTGATATAATTTACGAGAAATACATTATCCAGTTGTTGGACGAGTGGCATTTGGTGGGCGAGATGCTCAATATAGGTTTCTTTTTTTATAGACTATATTAAAATAAGTAGTATATTCCAGAAGTTAGAACATGTTTGCACGCATGTGAACAGACATTGCTAGTATTCATCAAAACTGTTTCTCTCTCCTTATGGGCAAAGAAAGACCTCATTTCTCCTCCCCTTGGCAACTCTGTGAGGCCATATGATTAGTCCATTTGACCAATCCAATGGGTTGTATGAGAAGGTGACACATGAAAGTCTCTGGCTAAGGCACTGAAAAGCTTTTCTTTATTTTCCCATGCTTCCACCCTGTTTATAAGACCCACTGAAGCAGCCTGGAACCCTGAGTGACAATGTGGAGAATGATCTCACTGGAAAGGCATCTTTGGGGCCAGTGAGGACCTTGCATGACAGGTAAATTATCCTTTGCAGTTTTAAGCCACTCAAATTGTACATACAATTATGACACAATAATCTGGCACATTATGATATAACAGATATTTTAAAAATTCATAAAACTATTATTTCTAATGAAAATGTTGTGATATGTAATATTTTGTGATATGTCTATTTTTCAAACACTGAAAAATAAATACATTTCAAATGCAAATATTTTTGAATGATTTAATTTTTCAGTGTTTAATGCTGGTTACACACGGCTCAGCTGGTAAAGAATCTGCCCACGATGCAGGAGACCTGGGTTCAGTCCCTGGGTTGGGAAGATCCCCTGGAGAAGGGAAAGGCTACCCACTCCAGTATTCTGGCCTGGAGAATTCCATGGACTGTATAGTCCACGGGGTCGCAAAGAGTCAGACACGACTGAGCGACTTTCACTTCCCTTCACTTCACACACATTAACTAATGGTGTAACTCAACAAAGAATGCATGAAGAATGACAGTCAAATTTTAGAAGCTTAAACTGTGTCATCATATAGCCATTTGCTCAAATTTTCATTATTTTTTTCTGTCAGGTTTAAAATTGCTCGCTGAAAAATTCAGGTAAGATAATAAGAATAAAAAAAATTCCAGTTAAAAGACTAGGCTAATTTTATTACCAGAAGTTAATTATAAGGCCTAAAATGCAAATACCACTTTTAAACATGTTACTAAACTATATTAAAACTGTGAATTGTTTGAAACATCAGTTTCCTGAAGTTTTTCAGTGTTTGAATCATTCATTTGAACTTCAGTTTGAATATCTAATTCAAAATGGAGACAAATTTTTAATTCTAAAACCTACTTCTGCTTGGTTGTCCAGTCTCTCACCTCTAGCAGCATTGAAAAACAAAAGCACAGAACTCTGAATATGTGAAAAGGGACTTATCTTTTCCCAAACAGTCTGCCACGTTGGTTGTCTTTGTTATCTGGCCATTATGATAGAAGCAATGTTTGTGATATCAAGGATTATTTCAATAAATGGCTCTTCCAATTACCAGACTTTTAACTTCCCTTTGGGATCTAATGCAGTGTAAAACTGTTTATAGCTTCTTTATTCCAGGATCAGAAACATTTCCCCATCTCTATGCCTGCAGCAAGTGTGAGCAGGTGGAACATTTACCATGTTGTGAATATCCAGCATATGCACTAAACTCAACCTTTCTAAAATGTTTAGTAGTGGCTCCTTTATGAACAATCGAATGATGCTGAACAGGTATTCAAAGACTCTCTTCATTATGAATAAGTACTATATCTGGTGCTCTCTATTTTAGTTTTGCTGATCCAGAGGTAAAATCTGAAGATTAGATCCATGGTAATGCACAACAGTTAAACTCTATTTTCAGGAGAAAAAAAAAAAACAGAATTGACTTTTGTTATGTATACTATTCAACCTGCAGAGATTGTATATAGAGAGTTTCCAACTATCCAAGAACATTCAGAAGTTCTAGAAATACAGCAAATCAATTTAATTAAGTCTGGTTAAGAGAATTTATAAGATATACACATGTATAACCACCACCCTCCCCAGAGATTACTCTCTAGATTTACAAACACGGTGTAGCAAATTTCAAGAGTGAACTGTTTCTTTATATTTACCCACAATAAGTTTGTCTTTCTGTTTGGAAGGATTTTTGTGAATACATCCTAGAAGTTTGCAAAGTGGAGCATGAAAAATGATTTTTAGGAGAGAGGAAAATAAGCACTTCAAAATGATTCATACCTTTGATCCCTTTAATTTTGAATTTTTAGTTGTAATTTATAAAAACATAATTCAGTATAGCATGTATATAATTTTTTACAAATTTCTAAATATATATTTGGCAAGTTCAAAGCATTTTTACTGATAAGGGAACATGTTCAGTAAGTTTTGAGATCATTGTTCTATTATATGAATGGAAAAGTCAAATTATTCTTCTGTTTATGAAAAAAAAGCATTCAATGATGTACTTCAATGAAAAATTTTATCTCCATTGTTCTTTGCAAATTATAAAATGCTATTTTAAGAATAGATCCCTTTTATGCTATCTATTCTATCAAAGCTGCTGTTTGCTCTGGGAACTAGGTTGATAATAATGAATAGGAACACGGTGTAATTCATTTGTGATCCAATCACTTACTACCTGAAAATTTGGGGTATTTTAATTATGATGGTTAGAGAAATTTCTCATCTGCAAAATGAGATAATTAAGTTTACATTTTTAGGTTATTTTGAGGAATACATAAATGAACTGAACTCTAGCTCAGAGTAAGTGTTGAATAAGCTTCAGCTGCAAGACAGTTTTGGTTGGTTCCAATAATTCTAAGTATCTTGCCTTTAAAATATTTGGAGGGATTCTTTAAACTAGAATTTTAAAAAGGTTATGAAGGGATTAACCATGGAATCATACTTTGTAAAAGTGATGTAAGTCATAAATAGACAAAGCAACTGGTAATATTTTGGTAAGCCAAAACCATGTATTTCTTTTCTTGGAGGGTTGCAGAGACTCTGAAGTCTTAGCTAGAGCAGTAATCATGCCCTTGGCAGACTGTTTGTTGCTCATTTCCTCAGACGTACAATCTTTTCACAAGAGACTGAGAACACACTGGTGGTGCTCTAGTGATTCCCTTGTATGAAAACTTACTGTCAGTTGCAAGATCTCAGGGTTCCACATTTGAAGAACAGAGATCTGCTCTCTCAACACAAACTCAGTGAGCATATTCACATCAGATGTTCCTATTAGCTTTAATTTGCTAGCACACTGTTCACACAGAAGAGAATTTTCTGGAAAATGTTTCACCTTGAAGGTTCCTTTCAAAATCCTTTAAGCTTGGGAAATCATTTTTAAAAAATAGCGGAAATGTTTGAAGATTGCTTTGACTTCAAACAAAATAAAAAATACATAATCTATCAGAGTAGTACTAAGTGCTTCATCTTCCTTTCCTTTTCTACTTTCACTAAAGGTAACTTTTTCTATGCTGTTTTTTCCTTCTCAGTTTCAAATGGCTACATCTGAAGTGAAAAATATTTTTTTTCCATTAAATTTTGACAACTGGAGTCTTTCATTTAGTTTTCATGTTCACTGCAATGAACAATTACACTTTCATAAAGTTAATTTTAAAATATATGCAATGTATTTGGACTATGAAATAAATTTATTCATTATAGTCATCAACTACTTAGAGAAAATTTTCACCTTATTTTGCTAGCAATCTGAAGTCTGCTATAATAATTGCAAATGGTGAAGAATATATTATCAGAATTATGAAGATTGTATCATGATATTTTCACAGTTGTGAAGTAAATGGATATGATCAGTGTTAATTCAGCATTTTAATATATCTAAAAAATCTATATATAACTAAAATCTCCAACAATATAATTGAGTTTAATCAATTAAAATTTTAATTATATGCCTGCATATAATTTTGATGAAATGACATAAAATTTTTAGAAATGACATAATTCTGGAAATATCTTTAATGACATTGAAAATATTCAATTAGAAAATATTTAATTTTAAGTAAAAAGGGAGGTTAAAACTTATAGGATAATTATGATTGTATGTCTGCATAAAAAGTGTCGATAAATCTTTAGGAAACTATAATGTCAAATTACCTTTGTGTCTTCACTTTAGTGATTTAGATTTTTCTAATTATTTATCAATACTAAAATATACATGTAATAACTGCGTAGTAAAAATAATAATAAACAGAATAAAATATGTTTTGGAGAAATGTTTGGCCATATCTAGGGCTTCCCTGGTGGCTCAGCTGGTAAAGAACTTGCCTGCCAACGCAGAAGATGCAAGAGATGCGAAGTTGATCCCTGAGTCAGGAAGATCCCCTGGAGACGGAAATGGCAACCCATTTCAGTATTCTTGCTTGGAAAATTCCAAGGAGAGAGGAGCCTGGTGGACTACAGTCATGGTCCACAGTCCATGGGGTTGCAAAGAGTCGGATGCAACCATATCTAGTGTGTATGAATACTCCACCAAAAGTCTCATCAAGGAAGGTCAGAGTCATGTACCTGGTCCTTAATAAAAAGACCAGCAGAAGTCTTTAAATTTTCCAGTGAATAGGAGATACCTGGATAATTTATCTAAAATGAATATTTCTGAATCCCACACCACAGAGATTCTCATAAGGTGAATCTGGTGTGGCTCCTGTGTGTGTGTTAGTTGCTCAGTCATGTCAGACTCTTTGTGACCTCATGGACTGTAGCCCGCCAGGCTCCTCTGTCCTTGGGATTCTCCAGGCAAGAAAACTGGAATGGATTGTCATTCCCTTCTCCAGAGGATCTCCCCAACCCAGGTATCTAACCTGGGTCTCCTGCATTGCAAGCAGATTCTTTAGCATCTGAGCCACCAGGGAAGTCCATGTAAATCCTTATGTGAGTCCAATACTGGAGTGGGTAGCCTATCCCTTCTCCAGCGGATCTTCCTGATCCAGGAATCAATCTGGTGTCTCCTGCATTGCAGGTGGATTCTTTACCAACTGAGCTATCAGGGAAGCCCATGTAAATCCTTATGTGAGTCCAAATTATTGGTCACTCCTAGTAAGCAGCATTTTAAAGAGGTGCATGCTAAGTCGCCTCAGTCGTGTTTGACTCTTTTCATCCCATGGACAGTAGCCCACCAAGCTCCTCAGTCCTTGAGATTCTCCAGGCAAGAATACTGGAGTGGGTTGCTGTGCCACCTCCAGGGGTTCTTCTCTACCCAGGGATCAAATCTGCATCTCCTATTCTCCTGTATTGGCAGGCGGGTTCTTTATCACTGAGCCAATGTGGAAGCCCCTTTTAAAGGATACTTCACCTGATTCTGATGCAGGTTGCCAGGAAGAAAAACTGCATTTAAGTTGACCTTTAAAATGTGCTTTCCCTTTTTCAACTGATTATCTTTTATATGGTAGACCAAGCACTGTTTATAGAAAAGGACATTTTTATAGGGGGGAAGCATGTTGACCTAAGGAGTTTTTATCAAGTTCTAAAACACACCCAAATGACTTTCAATACTAGAAGCAGTAGTAGCAGCAGTAATGACCACAGCTAACAGTTCTATAACACTTACTCCATAAATAGCACTGCCAAGCCACAAAATAAAGAGCCAACACAATAAAATAACAGAAAATAACAATGTCCGATGGACAGTTCTCAACTCTGCTCTCTTTCCAGTAGAGAAAGGAAAAACTAGTAAAAGCTGAAGAGGCATCAGGAGAGATTTATAGGCTACATCCAAGAGAGCATCCTGACTAAATTATGAGAGGCAAGGATAAGTTACTAGGGGAGTTTTGACACAGGGATGAACACGATGTATCCCTAGATCATTTTGCCACATAATTCTTCAAAATTTACAGTTCATCTATAAAAAGTGAATTGAGTTCTAAGGTATTCTCTGTTCTTGCTAAACATAAGCATGGTTCATTTCCTCGGTTTATGAATTATGCAGACCCCTTCCCTGCTGTTCTTCTGTCCTGTGAGACAAGGTCTTTGGCCGTTTCATTCACTGCATTTCTCCTGAAAGGCAAATAGGGAGTGAAAGTGAAAGTGTTAGTCCCTCAGTCATGTCCCACTCTTTGTGACCCTACTAGGGGTAGCCTACTAGGATCCTAATAGTAGCTACTAGTAGCCTACTAGGCTCCTCTGTAGGCTACTAGGCTCCTCTGTCCATGGGATTTCCCAGCAAGAATACTGGATGGGTTGCCACTTCGTCCTTAAGGATATCTTCCCAACCCAGGGATTGAACCTGCATCTCCTGTGTCTCCTGAATTGCAGGAAGATTCTTTACCTGTGGACACTGCCAAGGCACATCCATTTTCCCTAATGTCTTTTTCCCTCTTTTCTCTCTCTTCCTCTAACCTCTTAAATATACCACATTTACTAAACTGAACTTAGATCCTGACACAATTCAAGTTTTCCATTTAGAAGTGAAAGTTAGGCTATAGGAACCAAACAGCCTAGCAGCTGTGAGTAGACATTAGGCAATCCAGCCTAGGACAAGAAGTTTGGAGCTATTCCTCTTATTATTAACATGAAAATGAGCTTGATATTTAATTTGCTGCTTTTTTTTTTTTTCATCTATTTCCAAGAGCTAAGAGGAGAATTGTATCCAAACTGGCTCCATTGATTTCTCACTCAGGGTGCACACACTTTTTTCCTCTTAAATATGTGATGAGATAAATATGAACACTCCAAATATGATGACAAAGGATCTTAATAGCTGTCTGCTGAAACAAGCCTTGTTTGGCAGGTGTTTAGTTCTTGGACTATCAATCTACTTCTTCTTAAAACTACATTTCTGCCCTCTGGTTTTGATACACAACTTTTCAAGAATGAAGAGATTTTTTCTTCTTTCAAATATTTAAGGTTTTTTTGAGCAACAGTTCCTTTGTAAAAGCTCCGAATGAGACTAGGAAACATTTTCTCTTAAATGTCTGCCATTTCCATTTAAGTTGCTCAGGTACTGACATATAGCATTCATAGAGGTTTCCTCAGAGGACTTCTACTAAGGGAGCAGACCACCCAATACCCTAGATTTCTTAGAAAGTCTCCTCTATCCTTTCTCCACACAAGCAATTCAAAATATAGCTGGATGTTGAATAAAATATCCAAGCACACTGGTTTTGCAAAAATGAATGGCATAATTTTTAGTTCTGTCAGGGCATCCTGACTGGTATTCTTAGGATAGAATAAACATGCTTATTTCCATCACATCATGTTTCATTACCCACTATTCACTGAGTCTGCTGAATACTACACAAAGCCTTTCACAAGTATCAGATTCAAAATGTAACAACCATATATACAGTATGCTGTACATACTAGGTGTTAGGCTAAAGATGAAATAATAGGCTAAGACAATGTTGCTAAATATCTGAGAAATTTAAATTTTGTAGCAGAGGCTGATTACCTGGAGCTCTGCTATATTCAGTCAGTGCTTACCTATAGATCTCAAAGGCTGTTTACTTTAAAACCCTGTGACTCTCTGCCTGCGGGTGTTGTTCTGATGCAGGAGCATACTTGACCCTCAGAAGTGCCAGAAAATTAGAGCTTCTGGGAGCAGCCTTCCACCAATGATGGATGGGGATTTGGTGGATACAGGACCCAGTTTTGCATTTGGAGCTGGTAACTCTGAGATGTTTTCTACCCCACCTCCCAGACTTTGCAGAGCAATTGTGCCTCAGTTGCCCTCAGTGTTTGTCTGCTCAATAGAGTAGCCTTAACCTTCTTCTCTTCCTCATTTTGCTTCTTCATTTCCTGCACTTCATCCTGGGGTCCCCTTCCAAAGGAAGTACCCAAACTCACATCTTGGTTTTAGACTTGATGGGGATTATACATCTGGGGTTTCATCTCTTGCTGTATTTCTGTCTCCTTCATGGAATCTCCCATCCCTTCCCTCTCCATGTGGTCTCTCTAGCAGGAGAATCAGGTAACTTATATGACAGTTCAGGGCTTCTAAGACTGTCCTGTAGAAATGTAAATGTAGCAAATGTAGAAACTGCCACTTCTTGTTAAGGTTAAGGCCTGAAACTAGAAAAATATCACTCTTGTCGCATTCTATTAGTTAAAGCAACCTGCCAAAATTTAAGGAGATCAGACAACAACACAGACATGGAAACCAGAAGAAAAGGTATTTTGGAGACACCAGTGCAATGAACGACCCACCATGGGCGTGTGAGATCACACCCCCATAAGTCGACAATATTAAAAAAAAAAGGGTAGGAGAGAGTTTAATACTTAGTATATTATTTAACTAGCTGTTTCATCATTCAGGACAGGCAGATGTTAAAAATAGACCAAGGGTCTATAGCTTTCTAATTTCTTCAATTTCTTTACTCTATAGGAAACCTTGGAGCACCTCATATGTGCCCTAAATTTTTCTAGACACTGTAGGAGTACTAGTCCTCAATGAACACAAGCAATTCCATTGTTTTGGTCATCTTTCTCTACTTGGTATGAAATCCCTATGACTAGGACGCGTTTCTCCATGCCATTCTCCCTACCTGGATATCACTGAGCTCTCTGATTCATTGCTATTGCTAAACTTTCTATGTATCTTTCTAGTCCATATCAGTGTCATTTCATTAGGGATTCAGAGCTCTTTGTATGTCTTCTCTGTAATTGTTGGCAGAATAAAATTTATTTTTCACATTTGTTTCAGACTCCCCACTAGTTTTAAATTCCATGGGAATAGGGACCCTTGTTTCTTTTGAATCACCATAGAACCTGAGACATAGTCTACACTCTAAATATGAACCGAGCCAGTTAGTGAATGAATGAATAAATAAACCTTAATGGTGTGCCCTGCTAGTTACATGCTCTATTTATTTAAGGTTATTTTCTAGAAATACAACTTAAAAAAGAAACTCATCCTTTCTCTGTTGACATATATATATTTTTTTTTTTCTTTTTTTTTTTGCAGCAACATATAACCATAGTTCTATGGTCAAGGAATGTTAGAAGCAACCAAAATCTTGAAGTGGTCAACATAATTTTAAAGAAATTCATATAAGCCACCATTTTTAATGGCTCTGAGAGTATCTTTTTGTCTTTTTTTCCCTGTGAGTCGAATGGCTTGATTTTAGGATTTAGGTCATTTGTCTCTATGTCTCATATGTTTTCAGATAGACTCTAAAAATTTGTTGTCCCTGAATGTATACATTTAACTGTCACAGTTGATCACTTAATTAAAATTACAATAAACATGGTTAAAGATGTTTCTGCTTTAAACTAGAAAGTTAGTGATTTAACATTAATTATTCCTAGTGCTTATATCTCTTAAAATGACTCATTTTGGCATTTAAACTTTCAAAAGAAATTCCTACTTCTAAGTTGTTCTCTGATTATAATCACATTTGATTTGTTTAACTTGCCTACCTTATGACTGCAAAATTAGGTATATTACTGAAAGAAATGGACAGAAATTTCACAGGTTTATAAATCTATATGTTGGTATAGGTAAATCTTGATATATATATACATCTTGATATATATATATATATCAACTGATAACATTTAAAATTGAAAATTCTAGATGATCCCAAAGTAGGCTGCATATCAATTGATATACATCATAAATATATTCCACATATAATTTTCTAAATATGGTAGAAGTCAGAGTCTATTCACTCTGTAAAGAATGCCCTTCCAGCACTTCATTGCTATAATCCCAGTTCAAGATGGCATATTGCAAATGAAATGTAAGTAGACAGTATTTACACAATTTTCAATGGATAGGCTCTCCTAACAAACCTCTGTTCTGTGTTTGCCAGAGAATATAAATTCCTTCTCAAGAAAGAATATTGCCTGTCTTATAAATGCTGTGGCTTGCACAAAATATTGCAAATCCAACAAAGTTTTAGGTTCTTAGTGGACATAAAATTTGTCATTTCAATCCCGGGACTGTATAGACTTAACCTTTTGCAGTGGGTCTTACACCCTTGAGATCGCAGCCCGGCAGAGAGACACGTGTGTTAGAGTGCAGCTGTGTCCCATGTCCTCCCCGGGCACTTTGTTTGAAGGCCCAGAAAGAGCTAGACTGCATCATTATCTAGTCTTCAGGCAGGGATGCTGATGGCAATATTAAATAACTGATAATGATGTAAAAAAGGACAAGTACTCAGAGGTAGCAGGCAATATTTTAGAAGCAATTTCATCTTTTTGCCTTTGTTTTCTTTTTCCACTATTCATTTGTGTCTGTTATGGGATGTTAAGCACAAACAACAGTAGAACAACATTGCAGAAGCTTCCTCTTTGATTACAGGAGGAAATTCCTGAAACTTTAAGGCACAAATACATATAATAATTTTAAAACATACTAATTTTTATTTTATTCAACCGGTTGTCTATTTGTTCAGAATTCAGAATAATAGTAATATTTTTTTGTGTGTGTGCTTTAACATCCATAAGTGACATGTTAATTAAACGATCCAAAAATATTTCCCAAACCATTGACAAGACTGGGGACAGTATTTGAAACTGTTTAGAAAATGTTATTCCATGCCATCCATTGATTTCCTTCCTGTTAAATATCAATCACCCTGCTTAATACCACTTGAAAGACTAGCACTGTTTTTTGCCAGTTGTTCAAAACCCAGCCAGTGGTAAACAACTCTCATTAGAAAGAGGTATACAAGTGTGTTTTCATTTGTCTTCCTTAACATCAATCACGTGTGTGCATGCCTGCTAAGCTGTTTCGGTAGTGTCCAACTCTTTGTGATCCCATGGACTGCAGCCTGCCAGCCTCCTCTGCCCATGGGATTCTCAAGGCAAGAATACTAGAGTGAGTTGTCATGCCCTCCTCCAGGGGATTTTCCCAACCCAGGGACTGAACCCGCATCTCCTAATGCCATATGTAAAATGTTTTTTTTTTCCCTCGGAATACTAGATCCAGCTCCATTCTCTGCATGATCTTATGTCAATCATATATATGTATATATACATAGCTTTGAGTGAAGTTTCAAAAACTTCAGTGTATTATCATCTCTTACAAATAAATTTTGAGATCCAAACTCCAAAGCCCAGTGATGTATACAGTCTTGTGCAAAGACTGAATCATTACCTTACATAAATTCAGTTTTAAGTTGCACAGTTAGGAAACCAGCTGTAGATTATTTAAATGCTAACTGTGATGGTATTTCACATATCTATTTGTGGTTCAAGGGTATGTTGCTAGATCAGTGTGCAAAGAAAAATAAATTGGTCATGCAACTTACAATCAGTGATTCTACATCTTGCCTATCTTGGTCACAGCACCCCACATATGATTTCAGTGGAAAGGGATGGCTGAATCAAATGTACCTTCCAGATTAGTTTAATGTCCATTACATCAAACGCAATGGACAGGGCATTTTCAAGGATGATACTGAATAATTATTTCCCTGAGTTCAGGTTCCTGCGGTCATTCATGATTTCTTCTAAATAATTTTGAAGTGGCATCATGATTTCATCCTAAGATGGACAAATTTGAGGCAGGAAAGAGCATGAAAAAAATCAGCCAATAAATCTTAAGGAAAGGAAATAGAGGCATAGGAATTCTAAAGTAGTCAGAATGTCTTTAAGGTTTAGAGAATTCTACATCCTTTAATAGTTTTGCCAGGTGGTGCTAGTGGTAAAGAATTTGTTTGCCAATGCAGGAGATAAAAGAGATGACGGTTTGATCCCTGGGTTGGGAAGATCTCCTGCAGGAGGAAATGGCAACCCACTCCAATATTCTTGCCTGGGAAATCCCATGGACAGAGGAGCCTGGTGGGCTACATTCCATAGGGTCGCAGAGTCAAACATGACTTAAGCAACTTAGCATGCACATATCCTTTAAAGTGGTCAGATTACTGGTTCAAAACAATCTCTAAAATTGACTCTAAAGCTGGAATTAGAATTGGAAGCTTGGCTCTCATGTACCTTCCTAGACATGATTCTCAAGAATCTTACAAGTAAACATGACAACATATACATGTTTGTTCAATTGTCAAGATGTCTTCTGCTCAAGTTTTGGGGATACACACATACACACTTAATGGATAACAAATACGAACGTGATGTTAGTTCCTTAATGCACTCTTTTTGTTTTAAATAGAGTGGTATCACAATTTTGCTTTAAATATAAGTTTCTATAGCAAAAATAATGTGTGAAAGGGAAGACTTTATGTCACCTAAAGGTGATTGCAGCCATGAAATTAAAAGACACTCCTTGGAAGGAAAGTTATGACCAACCTAGGTAGCATATTGAAAAGCAGAGACATTACTTTGCCAACAAAGGTCCGTCTAGTCAAGGCTATGGTTTTTCCTGTGGTCATGTATGGATGTGAGAGTTGAACTGTGAAGAAAGCTGAGCGCCGACAAATTGATGCTTTTGAACTGTGGTGTTGGAGAAGACTCTTGAGAGTCCCTTGGACTGCAAGGAGATCCAACCAGTCCATTCTGAAGGAGATCAGCCCTGGGATTACTTTGGAGGGAATGATGCTAAAGCTGAAACTCCAGTACTTTGGCCACCTCATGCGAAGAGTTGACTCATTGGAAAAGACTCTGATGCTGGGAGGGATTGGGGGCAGGAGGAGAAGGGGACAACAGAGGATGAGATGGCTGGATGGCATCACTGACTCAACGGATGTGAGTCTGAGTGAACTCCGGGAATTGGTGATGGACAGGGAGGCCTGGCGTGCTGCAATTCATGGGGTTGTGAAGAGTGGGACATGACCTAACGACTGAACTGAACTGAAACTTCATTACTTTTGAACAAAAGGTAGCTTGAGAGTGATTTAGGGTAAAACAAAGAAGAACTAAAGAGCCTCTTGATGAAAGTGAAAGGGGAGAGTCAGAAAGTTGGCTTAAAACTCAACATTCAGAAAACTAAAATCATGGCATCTGGTCCCATCACTTCATGGCAAATAGATGGGGAAACAATGGAAACAGTGACAGACTATATTTTTGGGCTCCAAAATCACTGCAGATGGTGATTGTAGCCATGAAATCAAGACACTTGCTGTTTGGAGGAAAAACTATGACCAACTTAGACATCATATTAAAAAGCAGAGACATTACTTTGCCAGCAAAGATCTGTCTAGTCAAAGCTATGGTTTTTCCAGTAGTCATGTATGGATGTGAGAGTTGGACTATAAAGAAAGCTGAGCACCTAAGAATTAATGCTTTTGAACTGTGGTGTTGTAAAAGACTATTGAGAGTCCCCTGGACTGCAGATCCAACCAGTCAATCCTAAAGGAGATCAACCATGAATATTCATTGGAACAAATGATGCATAAACTGACACTCCAATACTTCGGCCACCTATTGTGAAGAACTGACTCATTGGAAAGACCTTGATGCTGGGAAAGACTGAAGGCAGGAGGAGAAGGGGGCGACAGAGGATGAGATGGTTGGATGGCATCACCAATTCAAAGGATATGAGTTTAAGCAAGCTCCAGGAGTTGATGATGGACAGGGAAGCCTGGTGTGCTGCAGTCTATGGGGTCACAAAGAGTCAGACATGACTGAGTGACTGAACAGAACTGAACTACCAAGTGAAGGGTTTCCTTGAAGGCTCAGATGGTAAGGAATCTGCCAGATAAAACACTGGACATTCAGTTAAATATAAATTTCAGATAAAGAAATGCGTTTATTATATGGAATGTACTTAAACTAAATAATATATGCTATTTATATGAAATGTATATTTAATTGGACACCCTACATTTTCATTTGCTAAATTAAAGACTGTCAGTGGTAATTCAAATATATAAATATCATATAAATACCTTGTGATTTAACATTCCTTTTGAAATATATTCAGATTTCAACAAGTCCAACTAAAAATAAACCATTCTGATTGATCATTTGCTCAATATAAAAACCATAGTAGATTTGTAGCCATTCTAGTAATTGCTAATGCACTTGGCAAAATTTAAGAAATGAAATTTTATTTTGAGATAATGTCCATGGTTTCTAAATGTTAGTTTCTAAAACGGGAAGAAGTCATTGCCCAAACATGGGAGTATCCTTTCTTCCTTATTTCCTTTCTTCCCTTCCAATTTCCTTCTTTCTTTCTTTTTTCCTCTGGCCTCCAAGATGGCACCTAGTGCCCTGTCTTCTGGCGTTTGGGTGGAACCTATACACAAGCGCCAGACAACGGACATAGGGACCATCTTTGAGGTTGGAGAAAAAGGGGGAACAAATAAAAAGAAAGGGAAGGAAAGAAAGGAAATAAGAAAGAAAGGACATGCCAGAATTTGGGCAATTACTTCTTCCACATTTTATATGCAGGTTAGTTGATCTGACCAGTAGACTTATCATCAGTGGTGACAGGTTGCTTCTGAGGTGTAGTTTTATAAGACATTATGGCTTCTGCTTCATTCTCTTGGATTACTGTTCTGGGGGAAGCCAGCTGCCTTGTACAGAGAGGATCACATGGCAGAGTACTAAAGTCTCCTTCCAGCAGCCAGTTAGCAACTGAAGTCTCCTATCCATAGCCATGTGAGTGAGATACCTTAGAAACAGATGGTACAGCCCTAGCCAAGTCTTCTGATGACTGCACTTATGCATGGCTGCAACCTCTTAAGAGACCTTGATCACACACTTGAGTGGTTCTAAAGTGACTAACTCTCAGAAATTGTGTGAGATAATAAACATTTATTGTTTCAAGCCACAGAGTTTTGGAGTAATTTCCTATGCAGCAAAATATAACTAATATATTCAGGAAATGTGCTTTGAAAATAGATTTTTAAAAAATCAGAATAGTCCATACTAAGGTCTTCAATTCATTTAAATGTCTTTGAGACCATGAATGTCTAGAGCAAAGAGAACATCCTTAAATACAATTTTATCTACTTTTTAAAAATTGTAATTATACTACAGGTCTAAATCTTATTATTCTAATCAGTTTCCTGATGTTTTTATTTCTATTTGAAAATCATGCTGGATTTGCACTACTTACTCAAAATCTAGGCTATTCCTCTAGTCTTGTCTCAACAAAAAGCCCTGTACATGCTGACATCCAACCATGACGTCTAAACTTTACATAGCATGAATAACACATTCAACTTTGATGATTACCATTTTGACACACAACATATTCCCTTTGCTTGTTAGTGGAATTCTAGTGATTCTAACTAACAACTTCTTCTAACATTTGTGTTGAAACTCATTGCTATATTTCTTATACTGATGGGTTTCTGCTCTTTCACATTTCAATGTCCTAAAATAGTAAAACCTAACTTTTTTATATAAAATGAAATGCACTTATAGTCTTCTTTCTTTAATATACCAATTAATTGATGAGCACATTCACATGGTTTTGCTATTTAAAACAAAAACAACCAACAGATCAAAATTTCTTTTACTTAACAGCAGGGCAGTGGTCCTCCATCTTTTTTGGCACCAGGGACCCGTTTCATGGAAGACAAATTTTCCAAGGACCAGGGGTAGGGGATGGTTTCAGGATGATTCAAGCCTATTGCATTTATTGTGCTCTTTATTTCTAATCTAATGTGACTACTGACCTGACAGGAGGTACTGCTCTGCAGCCTGGAACTTGGGGACCCCTGCTAGTGCATCTTCCTGATTTGTCGCTTTGGTATCACACAAGGCTTATTTGGCAATGAAAACATTCTTTTCCCTTTGCTGGTATTTTTGTCTTGCAAAAGATTTCTTTGTCAGGTTAATGTTTCTCCTTGTTTATACTTAAGACTATCTTGGGGATACTTAATCACTTTATTTTGCCCTACTAAGCTTAATCCACTGCCATTAATGCTTACAAAGTGTCATCGTAAATATGGGATTCTTAGATTTACTATTTCACCTATGTTTTATACAGCCACACTACATGGTGTAATGTTTTTCTTATAAGCTTAAAACCTCACTGAATTGTGATTCATCTGGTGTTAAACACATAAAAGTCTTCCTTCATATTATAAGACCACCTTTTAGTCACTATAAAATAGTTTAAGCCTGCTATGCATGTTAATTTCTAAAAATATTGCAGAAGTATCTCATTACTAAGGTTTGGGTAACTTTTTAAAAATTCCTTTGGAATTTATTTGTTGTTTGGCTTAAAAATAGAAGGCCATCATGTTATGCTTTTATAAAGAAGCAGGTATATTTAAACAATATACTTCTTGAAAGAATGGTTCACCTTTTCATCAACTTTTTCTGCACAGTTGGTGATGTTCAAAGGATTTTGACATTTTTAAGTTTCTCAGAAATAAGGCAACTTGCTTCTATCTCTTCAGCTACTCAAGAAACAAACACTTGATATGATAATTGTAAGTAGTATCATTTAATGAAACTTAGATGACTATTGTTCTATTATTTTGAGAAAATTAGCTCACAGATAAGAGTTTTATCATTCCATTAGTTAAAAAAAAAAAAACCAAAGAATTCTGTAAAACAATAACTTTAAATGCACATATATAAGCTTGCAAGCTTCCTAAGCATTATTTTTTAAGAAAACACATATACATTCCAGCTGGACCAATTTGTTTATTTGCCAAACAAGCATTGAGCACTTATTCTCTGTGTTTTAGGCACTGTGCTAAGTGCCTAGAATTGAAAAGGCTAATAACTATAATCCCTATTTTTAGACAGATTTTGATCATTGAACTTTTATGGAATGTCAAAATAGAACATGTGTTCTAACAGGGATAAAATGGACCAATTAAAAGTCACATTATCAATTTAATATTAGAAAAACAATGAGGAGGCTAGTGGACTTTCCTATAAAATGAATCTGAGAATATACAATCTGTGAAACTTCAAGTACCAGTGCTATGAACTTTCAGGTATATCAGGTAATGTGAGTGAAAAGCTGAGGACGCATGGTTAAGCCTAGAAAGAGGTGACAATTACTACTGAATTCTAAGAAAATCAAGGACCCGTTTCAATGAGCAAGTAGTTTCAGAAGTTTCTAGTATCTTTGGATTTTTATTCTTGCCTGAGTAACTACCCCATGCCTCTTCTTCTTTATATTCAATCAATATCAGTTATTACTGTTATCAGTTATAATATCAGTCAGTTTCACATAATTCCGTTAGAACCAACAAACCCAAATGTGATGCACAAGTAATCATCTAATTACTCCTCTAGGTGTAGGGTGCCTACTCTATAGTAGGTCTGCAACAGATGAAAGAATACACAGAATGAATATCCAGATGCAGTCACAAAAGAAATTTTAATCTGATAATATGAGAATTTTGTTGCCCACTAAAATGATCAATTATAATGCATCTTGCAGTAGGCCTTCAGCATGGCCCAGGGATGTAAGAAGGACAAAGTTTGCTATGTAGGTGTGAACCAGTGAACCAGTGAAGTTGCTCAGTCAGGTCCGACTCTTTGTAATCCCATGGACTGTAGTTTACCAGGCTCCTTCATTTATGGAATTTTCGAGGCAAGAGTACTGGAGTGGGTTGCCATTTCCTTCTCCAGGGGATCTTCCTCACCCAGGGATCAAACCCAGGTCTCCCTCATTGCAGGCAGAGGCTTTACCATCTGAGCCACCAGGGAAGCCCATAGGTGTGAAAGCAAATGTCTTTTTGATCAGTTAAACTACCCAAATACAAGAAAGAATGGTGATCATTAAGTAGAAAATTACGCTGTCACAGAATATAATACAATATTAATAACTACAGTCATCATGCTGTTCATTAGATCTCTAAAACTTATTCATCCATTGTAACTGCAACTATGTATTC
Source organism: Bos indicus x Bos taurus (assembly GCF_003369695.1). Classification (NCBI taxonomy): domain Eukaryota; kingdom Metazoa; phylum Chordata; class Mammalia; order Artiodactyla; family Bovidae; genus Bos; species Bos indicus x Bos taurus. The sequence goes on along the minus strand of NC_040076.1, from coordinate 23,534,530 downwards.
TTTGACCAACATCTCCCATTCCCCCACCTCCCTGACTCTTTTAAACACTGTTCTACTCTCTGTTTTCTGTTTTATAGATTTCACATATAAGTGAGATAATTTAGCATTTTTCTTTCTGTATCTGGCTTATTTCATTTAACATAATGTCCTACAGGTTCACCAATTATTTCACCATGTATATGTATGTCAAAACATCATGCTGTATATCTTAAATATCTAGTTTTTATTTTGAAGAATTATAAATAAAAAAGAATCAAGGACAATTAAAAATCACAATGATGTGGTTGAAACTATTGAAGAGGGAGTAAAATCATAGTATTTTGTTACAACACAATTTTTGTGGTAATTCCTAGTGCTAATTTATTTGAGGGTGAATAGTATATTGAAAAGAGGCCAAACAATGTATTTAGAACAGCAAAATAAATGTATGAATTATATATGGGGATAAAGTCAGCAAAATATGCTAGTCATGTATTTTCCTTAAGCTTAACTCATAAGGGTATCCACTTTTCCTCCCAATGTCCTTAGAAATTAAATGAATTAGTACATATTGATATGGAATAAAACACAATGCTATAATACATCTAAACATGGGTTTGAACTAAATATAAGAAAAGAAAAATAGGTTTCTGATCAAAAACAGAAATACGATGGAATGCATTACATCAATTTAAAATCAGGTGGAATCTGTGAGATACTTGAAAAGAGAGCATTCAGCTCTTACATAATTTTGAACACCAAGGACTTTGTGTTTTTCACAGTGTATATTGCCTAGAAGACCACTCTTTATTTCACATTGATGTGATACAGTAACAAATAAAGGTAAAAGGCCATTATGGCTTTGGGGAAGCAGCATTACCTACCTGTCAGAACGTGGGAATTTGGGTGGCTCCTCAGAAAGAATGCAGAGGGTATTTGAGACAAACTGAACATTTGTATGTCTCCTGAAATTAAGCATCCACTTTGCCTCATTTTTGTCGCTAATTAGATGCTTTTCGTGCCTAAAGAAAGGCTCACTGTCACAGTGCCTTGGGCAGATCAGCCAGGAACCTGATCAACCAGGAAACAGTATAAGCTGTCATTGTGATCACTCTCCTTATCTAAGGTACATGCTGCATGCTAAGTTGTTTCAGTCATATGTTCTACTCTTTGTAGCCCCATGGACTGTAGGCCACCAGTCTCCTCTGTCTGTGAGATTGTCCCGGCAAGAATATTGGAGTGGATTGACATGTCTTCCTCCAGGAGATCTTCCTGACCCAGATGTGGAACCTGCATCTCTTATGTCTCCTGCATTGGCAGGCAGGTTCTTTACCACTAGCACCACCTGGGAAGGCCTTCCTCATGTTAACCTTCTCCCAAAGTACTAGCCTCATTCTTGAGTCAGGAGCACAGCAGAGAGGCAACACCTCTATCCTACACAATCTGACATTGTTCCAAATGGGCAAGATGCCACGTGAGCAGATGGCATAAAACCAGAACCCTGGAAGAAAATAAATGTACCCCTTGATTTATAGTCATATTTACTGTCAAAGAATGTTGAAGTTGCAGTTTCTGTAAACCTTGTGCCTCTGAGTTTATGGAGATGAGACACTTAGTTCAGCTAAGAGTTCATTAAATTTAAATTGGACCAAGAGAGTTTGTGATGTGTTCTACTTCATTCGATTGTAATATTACTGCTTTTGTGGAAAAGCGAATTGTTCTTCTGGAAAGCTTTCTGTAACAATCTGACAAATTGTTACAGATTATTTGCATCATACCAAACTGGAAAATCAAGAAGAAGAAATTTAGAAAGCATTCTGAAAGCCAAAAAATTTATATTTATTGAACAGGTTGTTATATAGTATCAGGATTGTTCTAAGTGATTTATAATATAATTTCCATCCTTATATCAACCCTAATAATGTTTTCCATAAATGTCAATTCTCTGTCTCTTTTTCCCTCCATCAGGCAAGAACAGACACTCTCTTTTCTCTACTCCTATAATCTACCCCTATAAGCTTAAATCTGTAGTTTGGATGTAGCAAATATCACATTGCATTGTTGTTAAGACCAGATGTAAACGTATTCATTTAATTGTGAACTCTGGGAGGGTAAATCTTCATCTTATTTATTTTTGAATCCACGAGAACTAACATATGCTAGGCCTTCCCAGGTGGCACTAATGGTAAAGAACCCACCTGCCAATGCAGGAGACTAAAGAGATGCAGGTTCAATCCCTGGGTTGGAAAGGTCCCCTGGAGAAGGAAATGGCAACCCACTGAAGTATTTTTGCTTGGAGAATTCCATGGAAGAGGAGCTTGCTGTGCTATGGTCCATAGGGTCACAGGGATTTGGACTCGCCTGAAGTGAAAAAGCAAGAGAGTTCCAGAAAAACATCTATTTCTGCTTTATTGACTATGCCAAAGCCTTTGACTGTGTGGATGACAATCAACTGTGGAAAATTCTGAAAGAGATGGGAATACCAGAACACCTGATCTGCCTCTTGAGAAATCTGTATGCAGGTCAGGAAGCAACAGTTAGAACTGGACATGGAACAACAGACTGGTTCCAAATAGGAAAAGGAGTACGTCAAGGCTGTATATTGTCACCCTGTTTATTTAACTTATATGCAGAGTACATCATGAGAAACGCTGGACTGGAAGAAACACAAGCTGGAATCAAGATTGCCGGGAGAAATATCAATAACCTCAGATATGCAGATGACACCGCCCTTATGGCAGAAAGTGAAGAGGAACTAAAAGCCTCTTGATGAAAGTGAAAGTGGAGAGTGAAAAAGTTGGCTTAAAGCTCAACATTCAGAAAATGAAGATCATGGCATCTGGTCCCATCACTTCATGGGAAATAGATGGGGAAACAGTGGAAACAGTGTCAGACTTTATTTTTCTGGGCTCCAAAATCACTGCAGATGGTGACTGCAGCCATGAAATTAAAAGACGCTTACTCCTTGGAAGGAAAGTTATGACCAACCTAGGTAGCATATTGAAAAGCAGAGACATTACTTTGCCAACAAAGGTCCGTCTAGTCAAGGCTATGGTTTTTCCTGTGGTCATGTATGGATGTGAGAGTTGAACTGTGAAGAAAGCTGAGTGCCGAAGAATTGATGCTTTTGAACTGTGGTGTTGGAGAAGACTCTTGAGAGTCCCTTGGACTGCAAGGAGATCCAACCAGTCCATTCTGAAGGAGATCAGCCCTGGGATTTCTTTGCAAGGAATGATGCTAAAGCTGAAACTCCAGTACTTTGGCCACCTCATGTGAAGAGTTGACTCATTGGAAAAGACTCTGATGCAGGGAGGGATTGGGGGCAAGAGGAGAAGGGGACGACAGAGGATGAGATGGCTGGATGGCATCACTGACTCGATGGATGTGAGTCTGAGTGAACTCCGGGAGTTGGTGATGGACAGGGAGGCCTGGTGTGCTGCGATTCATGGAGTCGCAAAGAGTCAGACACGACTGAGCGACTGAACTGAACTGAATTGAATTGAATGTCCTCAAGGTTCATCCAAGTTGTTGCATGTTGCAGAATTTCTTTCTAAGTCTGAATAGTATTCTACTGTGTATACATAACACATTTTCTTTACCCATTTATCTGTTGATGGACACCTGGGTTGTTTGCCACACCTTGGTTGTTATGAATTGTAATTTACATGGGCATGCTAATACCTCTTTGAGAACTTGATTTCAGTTCTTTTGTATGTGTACCTAAAAGCGGGACTGCTGAATCATAAAGTTCTATGTGAGTTTTTGAGGAAACTACATACTATTTCCTTTTTCTTAATCTCAGTTAACTTGGGGTCCCTTGTCCCTTTTTCCTGAGACTGTATCTAAATTCTGTGGTTATGTAGTCTGTGCTCTGTAGTATATATGGAGAAGGAACTGACAACCCACTCCAGTACTCTCGCCTGGAAAATTCCATGAATGGAGGAGCCTGGTAGGCTACAGCCCATGGGGTCACAGAGTTGGACACGACTGAGTGACTTCACTTTCTTTCTCTCTATAGTTCCTTTTGGAGAAGGAACTGGCAACCCACTCCAGTAGGGATTCTTGCCTGGAGAATCCCATGTATGGGGGGCCTGGTGGGCTACAGTCTATGGGGCTGCAAAGAGTTGGACATGACTAAGCAACTAACACACACACACTGTAGTATCTAAGCACCATACAAAGATCATCTGATCTTGTGTGTCATCAGAGCTTGGTGACATTTACGTGTGTCCGTTGCTTCCTTCTGGCCATTTGTGCAGGTGGTATATACTAAGACATGCTCCATCCCTGTTTGCTCGTCCTTTTAGGTCCAACACAATCTCTGCTACATCTGGTAGACTCCTGAGACTTAAGACATTTTTCCGTCAATACTATGCTGGTGTATAAGACATCTGTGTGATATGTTTCACTTTTTCTTTATACATTCATTTCATGATAGACACTTAGGTTGTTTTCATTACTTGGCTGTTGTGAATAATGCTCCAATGGGGTTGCAGATAATGATTTTGTTTCTTTGGGTATATTCCCAGAAGTAAGACTGCTGGATCATATGGCAATCTTTTTTTTTTTTTTAATTATTGTAGGAGCCCTTATGCTGTTTTCTATTATGGCTGCACCAATTTGCTTTCCTACCAATAGTGTGCGAGGGTTCTAATTTCTCCACATCTGCAAAAATGCTTTCCTGTACTTTTTGATAATATAATAACTATCCTGGTAAGTATGAGGTCATTGTCATTTTGGTTTTCACTGCCCTGTTGATTCATGATGCTGAGCATCTTTTCAAATCTCCATTGACCATTTGCATGTCTTTGTAGAAATATTTATTCAGGTCCTCTGTCCCTTTTTCTTTTTTCATTTAGGTTATTTGTTTTTTGCCAGGCTGTAGAAGTTTCTTATATATTTTGAAGTCTAACCCCTTCTCAAATATATAATTTGCAAACATTTTCTCCCATTCTATAGGTTGCCTTTTCACTCTGTTGATTCTTTCTTTTGTTGGGCAGAAGCTCTCTAATTTGATCATAATCCCACGTGTTTATTTTTGATTTTGTTGACTGTGCTTTTGGTGTCATATAAATGATCTGATGTCAAGACTAGTGTCATGAAGCTTTATTCTTATGTTTTATTCTAAGAGTTTTGGTTTCAGGTGTTACTTGTAAACATTTCATCCATTTTGAGTGCATAGTGTGAGATGAGAGTCCAATTTTATCCATTTGTATGTGGACATTCAGTTTTCCCAATACAATTTGTTGAAAAGACTATCTTTTCTCCATTGGATACTGTTGGCAACTAAGGTTCATATGATTTTAAAGCTAGAGAGCACTTTTTATCTCTTCTACTCTAGGATGGATGGTGTCAAAGTGGTACCGTTCAAGTATTGACAGAATATCTAGAAAACTATGCAAAAATATGCAAAAACTAGAAGACTCTGCCAACTTGCATTTAAGAGAGCTTTTCAAACTTTTTCAGAAGCCTGATTTCCCCTCATTTCTTTTCATTCACAAGCACTCAGACCCTTCCCACCTTTGTGATAACAGTGTAACCATTCATTCACATGCATAAATACTACCATCTGGAAATTTTTATGTTTTCCATCTTCATCTTTTTTTGTCTAAAAGAATTAAAGAAAGGTTAACCTAATGTTTTAATTTCACCCAAATTACTGATGTTTCTAGGGAAATGGCCTAAAATGGGTATTTGATTAACTTCTCTCTCCCTTGTTTCCACCTTCTGAGTCTCAAAAAAAACCTTCACATACACTGATGGCTTTTGAGGGAAGAACAAGGCAGCATTTTTGAATATGTACTCTGCTACAGACACTGGGTTTTGATTTTGGTTGCAAAGAAGGTCTTTGTCCTTGAGGAACTAGGAAAGTCAGAACCATAAACAGATATTTTAAACACAGACTATAGCTCATTTGTCCATTCATCCTAAATTTATGTGTAAAATGCTTAACATCTTTATTCCAGGCAGTGGGGTGCCTTGATAAACAACACACACACACACACACACACACACACACACACACACACACCCACCCCTGTACTCTGGCTCATGGAGCTTCAGATTAGCAAGAAGACAGATAATTTTAAGTGAGAAATTGATTTAAAATGGCATAATAAGTACTGTTGGTAGAGTTGCCAGATTTAACAAGTGAAAATGCAAAGGGTTCCAATTAACTTTGAGTTCAGGTAAATAAGAATCTTTTTAGTATACATATGTCTTATGTAGTCTTGTACTTTGTAAGGGGGGCATCTAACTCAGTTTGAAAGAGTCAAAAACTAAATACACATTGACTAGGTAAAGGGTGGTGACAAGATAAAAGGATTATATTCCATTTTAGGCAAATTGAACAGCAAGCAGAAATATCCAAAGACAGAATAAAAAAATATGGTTCAGTTAAGTATTATAAAGGACCCCCATATTGTTGGATTATAGAGTGCAAGAAAGATGATAATAAATTTGTTGAGGTAGGAGAGGCCAAGATAATGCAGGATCTAGGTTGTGTTATTGATTTAGAACTACAAAAAAATCAAATCAGTGATACGCCTGATTGTGATGGGAAACCAGAACATTTCCAGAAAGGATTCTGGGCGGCTAGAACGTTGGGATTATCAAGCTCCAGTGCAGTTGCCTGTACTGTGCATACGTTTGGGCCACTTCACAAAGCATATTTACTTTATTGAAATGCAACATTCATATTTATAAATTAATGTAATAATGTATGTTCTTTGTAAATAATATGTTAAATATTGAGACTTATTAGCAAGCATAGTAACCATTGCAATTTCAAAATCTTGATGAACATGAATGAAAATTGTGCATATTATATGACTCATACATACTATACGTATTAACATTACTTGTGTGTATCATTAAGACAATATAAAAGTATCATGATTTCTATTGGTGATAAATACAGAGATATTGCTAACTATTGTGGTTTTTTGCATGTTTATAATGGCACCCCACTCCAGTACTGTTGCCCGGAAAATCCCATGGAAGGAGGAGCCTGGAAAGCTACAGGCCATGGGGTCCCTGAGGGTCGGACACAACTGAGCGACTTCACTTTCACTTTTCATTTTCATGCATTGGAGAAGGAAATGGCAACTCACTCCAGTGTTCTTGCCTGGAGAATCCCATGGACGGAGAAGCCTGGTAGGCTGCAGTCCATGGGGTCGCACAGAGTCGGACATGACTGAAGCGACTTAGCAGCAGCAGCAGCATAAATGAAGATGAGGCTAAGTATTAGGATAATGAAAATAAAAGTAATATTTTTTCATCCAAGATCACAATCACATGAATTCTATTCATGGCCTCCTGAGAGATCTTTGGATATAGTCAAGGTCCCCTGCTCTGGTTGTCTCCATCATGCCAAACTGGATTGATTAGTCTCTTTCATCCTACAGTGTCAGATGAGGCTGCATTTTTCCTCATCTGGCAAAAAGCACTTTTTAAGTACCTACCATTCACAAAGCACTTGAAAATAATCATTAAAGATCATTTGATAGAGATTTTTGTTTGCTCATTTTTTTGTATTATTTTGAAATAATATTTGTCACTTTATGCATTCAAAATAATAAATTAGGTGATCCCTCTCTTAATTTGAGAATGCTGCTTACAAACCACTGCACTTCTATCACTGAATAAAACTCAGGTCCTTTGAGGCTAATGGCATATACTTGATCTATCTTTATGACCTGGCTTATTGTCAACCACTGAACTCCTGGACACAAGCTCTTGTCAACTGGACACTTTAATATATGGCTCACAGTGACCAAAATCTCCATGCACAGGCAACCATGAACCCTACCCTATCAACAACTTGACATCACAACCAGTTTATTTACTACCACACACTTCACTGTCCTCCCTTACTTCTCCCCCCCCCCCACCTTAAAACTATAACATCACTGAGAAGTTCTCTGTAAAATTTTAAATACAAAACATTTAATCAGATGGTTTGTCAACTTTTGTCCCTTAATTTCCCATTTGGTTCTCCCTTCCTTTACTTCTCAAATTCATCACATCTACTTACTCCTCTTTTCACTATTAGCCTACTTTTATCTATTTCTTCTCTATTCATCTTAAATCCAGCCCCTCTCACACAAATAGCATCAACTTTCTTTTCCCATGATTTCTGTCTATCTGATTCATCAGGCAGTCAGCTACCTGCCTTTGCCAAATGCCATCCTAGCTAATGAGTTCTCCAGGGAAACACTGAACTGAGACCTAGTGGATCTACAACTTAAGGGTCTCACCCAAGCTAGGCTTGATGTGATTCTTGGCAGTTCTGTTTTTCTTATCTGCCCTCCCTTTGGCTCTCTTATGGGACCTTTATCATCCTCCTCTTGTTTCTTTCAACTTGCAAAGTACCGTCTAAACTTTTAACAAAGAACAGAAGCAATTAGATGGTAACTCCCACACTCTGTGGTCAAACTTACAAACTTACCTGCATTTATCACTATTGGTTTCACTTTCCCTCCTGTGATAAAAGGAGACATGGACCCCTGCATAAGGACAAATTCCTTCTCCTAGGGGAGAGATTTTATCCCCTATCACACCTCCAGATATCCTACTATGCCTCTCTCCTTTCTATCATGAATCTTCAGGGGAAAAAAAAAAAAAAAAATATATATATATATATATATATATATAGTTGTCTTTGGTTTGCAAAGAAACCACAGCTTTTTCTGACCTTAACCTCTTATCCTGACCATCCACATCTCCTCCCCTTCAAAACCAGATTTCATGAATGGGTTAGCTAAAATTATCTTTTCTACTTCATCTTCCATCTGCTGCTGTTTTATTTTTTAAAAACTTTTCACAGTGTCAAAGCATTTGAAAAAGCATCAGTTCTGTATCAACTGCATCATCACTTTGCTATTAAGGATTTTAAGCATGTTTCTGATTCCTAGACTAATGCACATTAGTAACTTTATTTCCTAAGTTAGATGAAACAACTCTTTTATAGCCTGATCTCATTTACAAAGAGATAATGCAATTTACTAAATGGTGCCCCTGTGACCTGAAAGGTTAATTCAGATCTAACATGCAAGTAGTTTTTAATCTTTGCTGAGAAGTTGATTCACTGTCTAATATGGGACTCTAGTGACCTGCATTAGACCTGGGTCTACCTATTCACATAGAAATAGTTAACTTTGTTCATATTTTCTTTCAGGCATGATCTCAAGATAAATTTTAGTCTAAATTTAGTTCTAAACTTTATTAAACAAGGGGCTGAAGCCAAGGTGTCAACCCTTTGACAGGAAGCTATCACAAAATTGAATATTTAGGAAAGGCAGGGACCTTTGAAGAAAATGAAGAGTAAGTATCTATAAAGCTTCTGTTCTTCAATATATATTTCTTTCATTCCTAGTCCATTGTTAGACATATCAGTCTATTATGTCAACAAATAATTAAACAAATGACCTTGGACTTTTAGGTGTCAATATGTACATGTCAAGAAGCAAGAACAGGATATAGGAAGACGAAGAGCTGGTGGAAAAGGAAGACAAAAGGAAACTTCAGAAGGATCACAGTAGTCATATGCAGAGACAATGTAAAAATTGAGGACTAAATAGGGTCCTCATGGTAAAATCATGCACACATTGATATTCATGGCTATTAATATCTGCTCTAATCCCTCATCAATTTTTGAGAACAATGCTCCATAGACAGACTTCATGTGTGTGCATGTGCTCAGTTGTGTCCAACTCTTTTGTGGCCCAATGGACTGCAGCCTGACAGGCTCCTCTGTCCATGAAATTTTCCAGGCAAGAATACTGGAGTGAATTACAATTTCCTACTCCAGTGGATCTTACCACCCCAGGGATCGAACCCATGTCTCTTGTGTCTTCTGCATTTGCAGGTGGAGTCTTTACCACTGAGCCACCAGAGAAGCCCCATAAACAGATTATCAGTCTTAAAATGTTGACTGTTTTGAAGAACAGTCATTGTTTTGAAGAACACTCTTTTTCTATTACTAGTGAAGCCTAAACCCCCTCAGGCCATGTCCTCTCAAACTCTCATACTCAATAACAGGAATATTGTATTGACTACAGGCATCTCCATGGTGAGCATCAAAATTACTGGTGAAGTTTTTAAGTAACAAAAATGTTCACATCACCCACACTCCAACCAACTTAGATCTGAATCTTTTGGGGATGGAACATTGGTATCTAAATTGTAAAAAGCATCTATTTAGGTAATTCTAAGATGTATTGTGCCTGGAGAATCCCAGGCACGGGGGAGCCTGGTGGGCTGCCATCTATGGGGTCGCACAGAGTCGGACACGACTGAAGCAAATCAGCAGCAGCAGCAGCAGCAAGATGTATCCAGTATTGAAAAGCATTGCTACTTAAAAAATATACATCATATTAATATTAAATTTCGATGATAATCTTTTCCTAGATCTGATGATAACGTGCAAAACTACTTCATCAGCACTCTTCATCAGCACTTTAAATAGTTCCTTCACTCCATATCAACTCTCCTGCTTCACATTATACACACACTTAATAGAATAGTCAAAAACTGATATCACAGAGGATGCGATGGTTGGATGACATCACTGACTCGATGGTCATGAGTTTGAGAAAACTCAGGGAGTTGGTGGTGGACAGGGAAGCCTGGCATGCTATAGTCAATGGGGTCGCAAAGAGTTGGACACGACTGAGTGACTGAACTGACTGACTGATATCACTGGAAATAAATAGTCTGTTTGAAATCTAGAAAGAAAAAAAATTACCTATTCAGTAGACAGTTGAATCTTCTTTTTGGCTGTCCTCAGCAACTCCAATTATATGACCACACAATTCACCACAGAATAGAGACTGCTATCCACCCAAACATTGCTGGCTGTTGGATCCACAAAAGGAAATTATCATTTATTTCTAAAATCAAGGTATAAATAAAAACCCAGATATGGGTAGGGTTAAAGAAAATAAATGCTGAATTTGTTGGTTACAATATTTTCTTTAATTTGAAATTTATCCCTTCAGTTGGAAGAGATTCAACAATTTAATAGATGTTTTACACTCAGCTTTGAGGTGAAACTAGTTATGGCCCAAATAATCTCATTGCTTTCCTGCTGATAAAAGCTATTAAATATCAGCATGGATTTCTTGACCTGCTCCAGGGGTCGAGTACAATTTATTTCTTTCCAGTTCCTTATTATATATATATATATGAAACATTCTTACTCACTGGTGATAGCTTTTATATATTTAAGCATATAGAGTAGAATGACAGCTTTCTATAGAGATAAAAGTAATTCTGAGTCATCTCTTTAAAAAATGAAACACTTTCTATCAATTAGAATTAATAATGCTCTGTTGGAGAATAATGCTCTGTTGGAGAAAAATTTTTCTACTATAGAAAAATTACTAAATGGGAAAGTAATTGGAATTTCTTAGAGAAAAATACAACTGGTAGAAGTATTATTTAGAACAAATTAATAATTATTATTTACTTGGAAATATTACAATTAATATTTTAACATGTATATAAAATGTCAGAAAAATTATTCTATATGTATTATGTATATATACATATGTCCATGTTTATCTGTTAGAGAATATAGTCATCTTTAGCACTACCAGTCCATTTTAAAGGAGATCGGTCCTGGGTGTTCTTTGGAAGGAATGATGTTAAAGGTGAAACTCCAGTACTTTGACCACCTCATGTGAAGAGTTGACTCACTGGAAAAGACTCTGATGCTGGGAGGGATTGGGAGCAGGAGGAGAAGGGGACAGAGGATGAGATGGCTGGATGGCATCACCAACTCGATGGACGTGAGTCTCAGTGAACTCTGGGAGTTGGTGATGGACAGGGAGGCCTGGCGTGCTGTAATTCATGGGGTCGCAAAGAGTCAGACACGACTGAGTGACTGAATTGAACTGAGCACTAATTATTGTCATAAATGTGTTAGACCAGTCTATTTAATAAAAAGTAGGTTTTGTTTTCAATATTTTAGGCTAACATCACATGAAAAGTATATTTATGTTGGCATTATTTAAACACACCATATTTAAGTATATCAAATTAGAACTTTACTTCTCTATGTAGTTGGTCCTTTTCTAACGAGTTCAAATTCAATGGATAAAAATTGCATTCTTAGTAACAGAAGAATCTTACTATTCAAAAGATTTCTCAATAAGGCCAAGTAATGAATGACTGATATACATAGTCATATATGATAATTTCTCACAAGTAAAATAATGAAATCTTCAAAGAGACAGTATTTTAAGTATTTATCTTACCTGTCAACGGTTGGTTTTTTAATAGTATCCTAAAACAGGGCCCTTTTTTGATCTAGAGTATTACTGGTAAGATAATAGAGGAATGGTTAACTTAACCACTGAGTATGATCTTTTCATGATTCCAAATGCAAAGGCCTATCTACCTGCTGATATATGACTGTTACTAAACAAAAACCCATTAGAATTAGTTGGTCTACATTGAATATCAAATGAACTATAATCATATGATATTCAGTTCAGTTCAGTCACTCAGTCGTGTCCGACTCTTTGTGACCCCATGAATCGCACCATGTCAGGCCTCCCTGTCCATCACCAACTCTCAGAGTTCACTCAGACTTATGTGCATTGAGTCGGTGATATCATACAGCCATCTCACCCTCTATCATCTCCTTCTCCTCCTGCCCCCAATCCCTCCCAGCATCAGAGTTTTTTCCAATGAGTCAACTCTTTGCATGAGGTGGCCAAAGTATTAGAGTTTCAGAACAACCAGGACTCATCTCCTTCAGAATGGACTGGTTGGATCTCCTTGCAGGCCAAGGGACTCTCAAGAATCTTCTCCAACACCACAGTTCAAAAGCATCAATTTTTTGGTGCTCAGCTTTCTTCACAGTCCAACTCTCACATCCATACATGACCACTGGAAAAATCATAGCCTTGACCAGATGGACCTTTGTTGGCAAAGCAATGTCTCTGCTTTTTAATATGCTATCTAGGTTGGTCATAGAAGTAGCTATTCAGTACAATTTTCCAGGATTTAGTTAAATGATTCACATCACTGTAATAAAATATGAGGCTAACTCGCCTTGATGCATTTGACCTTAAGAACATCATGTATTCTACTTTTCCTCAATAGAGAAAATAAATCCTTATCATTATAACACAGTGTGATCTACTTTTATAGTCTCCTTGCGGTGCAAAGTAGTGATACACAGAACAGTTCATTTAGAAGATTTGATTGCCCTGAATAGAAAAGTAGTTCAGGTAAGAAGGCAAATCACAAATCACTTTCACCTGTTTTCTTTCCAGGTCAAGTTAAATTTTTAAAAAATTGTTGGCAACCCAATTTCATTGGTATTTGATTATTTTTCATTTGAACATTCAAAAAATCATTTCTACAATTCAGGGTTTGGTTTGAGGATCATTTTGGTATGGAATGTGCTATAAAACATTCTTGCAATATATTTGTTTTTTTTTTTTTGCAATTTATCTGCATGCAGGTAGGGAAGCAACAGTTAGAACTGAACATGGGACAATAGACTGGTTCCAAATAGAAAAAGGAGTATGTCAAGGCTGTATATTGCCACCCTGCTTATTTAAATTCTATGCAGAGTACATCATGAGAAATGCTGGGCTGGAGGAAGCACAAGCTGAAATCAAGATTGCTGGGAGAAATATCAATAACCTCAGATATGCAGATGACAGCACCCTTTTGGCAGAAAGTGAAGAACTAAACAGTCTCTTGATGAAAGTGAAAGAAGAGAGTGAAAAAGTTGGCTTAAAGCTCAACATTCAGAAAACTAAGGTCATGGCATCCAGTCCCATCAGTTCATGGCAAATAGATTGGGAAACAGTGGAAACAGTGTCAGACTTTATTTTTTGGGGCTCCAAAATCACAGAAGATGGTGACTGCAGCCATGAAATTTAAAAAATGCTTACTCCCTGGAAAGAAAGTTGTGACCAACCTAAACAGCATATTGAAAAGCAGAGGCATTATTTTGCCAGCAAAGGTCAGTATAGTCAAATCTATGGTTTTTCCAGTAGTCATGTATGGATGTGAGAGTTGGACTATAAAGAAAGCTGCGCTCAGAAGAATTAATGCTTTTGAACTGTGGTGTTGGAGAAGACTCTTGAGAGTCCCTTGGCCTGCAAAGAAATCCAACCAGTCCATCCTAAAGGAGATCAGTCCTGGGTGTTCATTGGAAGGGCTGATGTTGAAGCTGAAACTCCAATACTTTGGCCACCTGATGCAAAGAGCTGACTCCTTTGAAAAGACCCTGATGCTGGGAAAGATTGAGCGCAGGAGGAGAAGAGGACGATAGAGGATGAGATGGTTGGATGGTATCACCGACTCAATGGACGTGAGTTTGGGTGGACTTCAGGAGTTGGTGATGGACATGGAGACCTGGTGTGGTTCAGTTCATGGGGTCACAAATAGTCAGACACAACTGAGCAATTGAACTGAACTGAATGGGACTTCTAGGAAAATACCACCTTTATGGTCCAGAAAAAAATAACCTATAAAATCTAAAACTCAAACATTATAATTTGGGCATACAGAGAGACAGTCCATGATATGCTAATGTTCTCTTCTTCTTGGAACTTCTATTGTCTATGACCCATCTTTTCAATGTGATGACTTTTACTGTAGTACAAGTACATTCTGATCACTTAGGACTTGCATCTACAACAACTATCCTTTTCACAGTGATTTGAATACATTCTTCTTTGTATTATCAACTCTTTTAGGCAAATTTTTTTACTTAATTTCTTAGCTAGTTAAATTCCTTTAGAAGAGGAGTGAATAATAAAATTGGAATATGAGATGTTTGTTTCACTTCTAACTCTATAACTAGTAGAGTAAACCCTGGTCAAACTTAGCTTTTATCTGTTTGCTTTTTTTATTCTCCCTTATTCTAAACTTTCTCATACACTGGGTGAAAGGAGTCACCAAGTCTCTATTCTTTGCCTGCCTCTCAGCTAACAATATGGCCTGGAGCACCTAAACTCTTTTAAGTAGGAGTTGCCTTGTTTGCTCAATGAGTTGATTGAGTTAGTTTACTTTTAAGGCACTTTTCTAATGATGATACTTTATAACATTTAGTGGTGATGCTACATCCATTC
Source organism: Bos indicus x Bos taurus (assembly GCF_003369695.1). Taxonomy (NCBI): domain Eukaryota; kingdom Metazoa; phylum Chordata; class Mammalia; order Artiodactyla; family Bovidae; genus Bos; species Bos indicus x Bos taurus. The sequence continues at coordinate 23,519,450 of NC_040076.1, read as the reverse complement.
TAAGTAGAAAGGGCTTTTATCCACTAGTCATGTTTGGACCTGCCATCTATAATGATAATGTAAAAAGAACACATATATCTAAATAGCATTTAGGATTTATGATGATGTAATCATGTTTCATTATGTTTGCCATTGCCAAGATAGTACTGTATAAATAAAAACAAATATGAAAGAAGAAATATTACAAGTGATACCATACAAAATACAAAGGAACCTAAGGGACTATTACTAACAATTATATGCCAGCAAACTGGATCGCCTGGGAAAAAATGGATAAATTTCAAGAAATATATAACTTACCAAAACTGAATTATGAAGAAATGAAAAATTGAATAGGTTTATACCTAGTAAGGACAGTGATCAGTAATCAAAATTTTCCAACAAAAGTTCAGGTTGATGGCTGCACTAGTAAATTCTATCGAATATTTAAAGATTTAATGCCAATTCTTCTCAAAATCTTCCAAAAAAATGAAGATGAGGGAATACTTTAAAACTCATTCTATGAGGCCAAAATTACCCATACAAAATTACCGAGATAAGAACACTACAAGAAAATTATACCACAGACCAATGTCCCTGATGAATATCAATGCAAATCTCCTCATCAAAATACCAGCAAACCAAATTCAATAGTACATTAATAGGATCACATACCATGCTCAAACTGGATTTATCCCTGAGCTAAAAGTATTTTTTCAACATATGCAAATCAATAAATATGATATACTATATTAACAGGATGTATAAAAATCATATGATCATCTCAATAGGTGCAGGAAAATTTTAACACAATTCAACATTCTTTCATGATAATGCTGCTGCTGCTGCTTACTTCATTCGTGTCTGACTCTGTACGACCCCATAGACAGCAGCCCACCAGGCTCCTCTGTCCCTGGGATTCTCCAGGCAAGAATACTAGAGTAGGTTGCCATTTCCTTCTCCAATGCATGAAAGTGAAAAGTGAAAGTGAAGTCACTCAGTCGTGTCTGACTCTTAGGGACCCCATGGACTGTAGCCTACCATCCTCCTCCATCCATGGGATTTCCAGGCAAGAGTACTGGAGTGGGGTGCCATTGCCCTCTCCTTCATGATAATAACTTTCACCAATTAAGTAAAGAACAAACATAGCTCAAAACAATAAGACCATATACAACTTGCCCACAACTAATGGTGGGCAGTCAATGGTGAAAAGCTAAAAGTTTTTCTTGTAAGATCAGGTAAAAGAAAGTGATACGACTGTCACTACTTCCATTCAACATAACAGTGGAAGTCCTAGCTAAGTAAATGAGGCAAGAAAAAGAAATAAAGTCTTCCAAATCAGACAGGAAGAATAAAATTGTTTCTGACTATAGATGATAGGATATTATATATAAAAAGAAAATTCTAAAGCCTCCCCACGAAAAACTGTTAGACCTAATAAATTGACTTTTAAAGTTGTAGGATACAGAGTTAATACATGAAAGTTAATTATATCTCTACACATTAACAATAAACAATTTGAAAGAGAAATTAAGAAGTCAATTCCATTTGTAATAGGATCTAAGACAATAAAGTACTTAGGCATAAATTTAAACAAGGAGTTAAAAGAAATATATGTTGAAAACAATAAGACACTGATGAAGGAAATTGCAGAAGATGCAAATAAATGGAAAAATATCTGTTCTTGTACTGGAATAACTAGTATTGTCAAAATGTCCACACTATCTAAAGTAATCTACAAATTCAATGCAATCCCTATCAAATTCTAATGGAATTTATCGCAGAAAAAAAAGTCCTAAAATTTGTATTGAAATCACAAAAGATCCTAAATAGCCAAAGTAACCTTAAGAAAGACGAACAAGGCTGGATGCTAGCACTTCAGATTTGAAACACTATAACAAAGCTACAGTAGTCAAAACAGTATAGTACTGGGATAAAAACAGACACGTTTAACCAATGGAACAGAACAGGAAGCATAGAAATCAATCTATGCATATACAATAATCTACTTTGCCCATATTATCAAACAATCTTTGACAAGTGTGCCAAGAATATACAATGGGGAATGGATAGTCTCTTTAATAAACAGTGTTGGGAAAACTGGATATCCATATACAAAATAATGAAATGGGATTTCTGTATTACATGTGCCTGTGCTTACTCACTCAGTCATGTCTGACTCTTTGTGACCCATGGACTATAGCCTGCCAGGCTCCTCTGTCCATGGGATTCTCCAGGCAAGAACACTGGAGTGGGTAGCCATTCCCTTTTTTGGGGATCTTCCCAACCCAGGGATCAAACCCTGATCTCCTGCATTTCAGGTGGACTCTTTACCATCTGAGGTACCAAGGAAGCCACACCACTCACCAAAATAAACCAGAAGTGAATTAATGACTTAAATGTAATACCTGAAATAAAACTCCTAGAAGAAAAGGTAAGGAACATACTCCTTGCCAAAGTCATAGAAATGATTTTTTAAATATGATCCCAAATGTTCAGACAACAGAAGCAAAAATAAACAAGTGAAACTATAGCTCTTGTAGAGCAAAGAAAATAATCAACAAAATAAGGGCAAGCTAGAGAATGGGCAAAAGTATTTGCACACTGTATATCTGAAGTAATGTTAATTACTAAAATATACAAGGACCTCATAAATCTCAATAACAAAGGAATTTATCTTACTTAATAATGGACAAAGAAGCTGATAGACATTTTTTTCCAAGAAGATATACAAATGACTAACAGGTACATGAAAAGGTGCTTGATATCAGGAATCATCAGGGAAATGTAAATTAAAACCACAATTATATATCACTTCATACATGTTAGAATAGCCATTATCAAAATGACAAGAGATAAGAAATGTTGGTGAGGCTGTGAAGAAGAGTGTTCCTTGGACATTGTTGATGGGAATGTAAAATGTGCAGCCAGTATGGAAAACAGTATGGAATTTCCTCAAAACAAACAACTATCCATAATATTTAGTAATCCTATATCTGAGTGTATATATATATCAGTTCAGTTCAGTCAGTTCAGTCACTCAGTCATGTCTGACTCTTTGCAACCCCATGAATTGCAGCACGCCAGGCCTTCCTGTCCATCACCAACTCCTGGAGTTCACTCAGACTCACATCCATCGAGTCAGTGATGCCATCCAGCCATCTCATCCTCTGTCGTCCCCTTTTCCTCCTGCCCCCAATCCCTCCCAGCATCAGAGTTTTTCCAATGAGTCAACTCTTCGCATGAGGTGGCCAAAGTACTAGAGTTTCAGCTTTAGCATCATTCCTTCCAAAGAACACCAGGGCTGATCTCCTTTAGAATGGACTGATTGGATCTCCTTGCAGTCCAAGGGACTCTCAAGAGTCTTCTCCAACACCACAGTTCAAAAGCATCAATTCTTCGGCGCTCAGCCTTCTTCACAGTCCAACTCTCACATTCATACATGACGACTGGAAAAACCATAGCCTTGACTAGATGGACCTTTGTTGCCAAATTAATGTCTCTGCTTTTGAATATGCTACCTAGGTTGGTCATAACTTTGCTTCCAAGGAGTAAGTGTCTTTTAATTTCATGGCTGCAGTCACCATCTGCAGTGATTTTGGAGCCCAAAAAAATAAAGTCTGACACTGTTTCCAGTGTTTCCCCATCTATTTCACATGAAGTGATGGGACCAGTACTTGGAATCAAAAAAGGGAAAGAGAGACAATGTTGAACTTATAGAAACAGAGGATAGAATGGTGGTTGCCAGAGGCTGTTGAGATGGGGGAAATGGGAAGATATTCATCAAAGGGTACAAACTTCCAGTTATAAGATGAATATGTTTTCAGAATGTAATGTATTAGATCACAGCATTTTGATCTCATAAATAATACTGTATGTATACTTGAAATTTGTTAAGAGAGTAGAGATATTGATGTTTGCACTACACACAGAGAGAGAAAAAGGTAATTATGTGAGCTGATGAATGTGTTAATTACATTGATTTTAGTAATCATTTTACAATGTATACATTAATGAAATCATCATGTTGTACACTTTAAATATATGCAATTTTATCTGTCAATTATGTAAGAAAGCTAGAAATATAAGCTTTACATAATGCAAGGTTCATATTATCACTCATGATTTTTGTAGAAATTGATCATTCAAACACATTATCACAATATAGTGACTCTCATGAAAGCAAACTAAAGAGAGGCAAAAGAGAAGGCTGACAGAATAGAAAATAAGGTGGATTATAATGAGATATTAACAGTATATTCAGATGCCTTAGTCTAGTGTGTATGTGTGCTCAGTCACTCAGTTGTGTCCAACTATTTGTGACTCCATGGATTATGTAGCTCATCAGCCTCCTCTATCCATGGGATTTTCCAGGCAAGAATACTGGAGTGGGATGCCATTTCCTCCTCCAGGGGATATTCCTGACCCAGGGATCAAACTTAAGTCTAAATGCTTGCCTAGAGGAGAGATCTAGTGCTTCTTTGATTCTGGAAACAACGGTGAAAGTGAGCAGTGCAAAGTTGTCACCCAGAAAGAATCTACTAATTTGTTATCTTAACCACTTAAACTTTTTAAAGTAAATGTTAATTACAAAGAATATAATGCTCAAAATGTAAATAGCATACTGTTTATTTTTTAATGCCACAAAACACATGTAATGCAAACCAATCTTAAAGCATAGAATTACCTAGTAATGTCAAAAATGCTTAAAATTAAAAACTTAAACTTCTATTAAAGTGAAAGATGAGACTAATAATTGTGGAAATGTAATTCAAAAGGCATGAGGTAATATATCTATTATGTTTATTAAATTACACATTCTCCTGTTATGTACATTCACATTGAGAATTTTTTAAATTTTATAAAAGTTGTTTAGTATTATATTTTTATTAACCACAGTGCATGTCCTGATTTTGTTTCCTGGAGAGCAAATGTTTTCAGAGTAGAAAAAATTAACATACTGCTTTAGTATGATAGAAAAATAGGCCATTTATCATCTTGTTTTAAGAGAAAGTTCACGGATCATCTCCTGTATGCTGTTTGTGTGTGAGTTGCCTACACTTTGCATTGCTAAATAATTGAGAACATTAGCTCCCAAACCATGAAAAATTCATTTTAACATGATGTATTATTAATCAATTTAATTTAAAGTGATCTGGAAAGTTCCAATTTCAGTTGTGAAGCTTGAAGATAAATTCAGACCATGGTTGGTACTTATTAAAATTGTGTAACTCTTTATTGCCTGATTTGTATTTTTTTCAAAAGTGGGTCAGACTCTAATGAAAATGGCATAAAAATAACAGGTTAACGATTTCAGTCTACAAATTCATTCAGATATATGTAAAAGGAAAATCTAAAACAGTCAGCTCTTCATCAGTGAGCAATGTTGTGCTGCCATTTAAAATTTCTACCCTGATGTACACACATATATAAACGTGTAAAACTTGAAAGCCACTTCTGTGCAATTCTTTCCTTTCTCCTCAGTAGAACATTTTGGCTCAAGCTTTGTCTCCCCAAATTGATAGACCCTATAAAGACTAAAATAAATAAATAAATAAAAACATCCAGTGCTTTTGAGGTAAAGTTACAAGACTAGTGATTTCTTATCTAATTCCTATGTCACTAAGAAATATCCATCTGAGATTAAAGTGGGGTACCATTAACATAAACATCTTAAGTCAGTGTGATCTCTTCTTTTTTAAAAAGTATTTTGGGGATTTCTGAGAGTTGTACATGTCTCCTGCATATCTCTTACCCTTCATTCACCCTCAAGATGCCATTTTTGTTCAAAATCCCAGTCACTGCCTAAGAACTACTAATAGGAGGAGATTTAAAGTGTCAAAAGTACCCTGGAGCCCTCGCTGTGTTCCTGCAACCATGATGCATTCCACATATGAGGAAGGTGGGAGAGTCTGGTTACTTTTTTTCTTAAGACCAAAGCATACTATCTTGTTTTATTTTTTCCCTAAAGACTTACAGAAGAGCAAGACAGAGAGAGAGACAGATAGACAGATGGAGGGGCAGAGAGAAATATATATTTCAGGCCTTACTTTTATGAAGCCCTTCTTCCACCTTCAGCATCCTCTCACCCCATAACAGCCATGATACCATGAAGTCCTATCCCAGAAATATATCCAGGTAAGAGGCAGGATTCTCTCCTCAGTATCAACCACAGTGAGTATTCTCTCACAGTGAGACAGTGAAATTTGCTAAGCTTTTAGGTTTAACCCCTTAAAGTTTTCCATGACAGTATTAAAATTTTTATGTCTGGATACTTCTAGAAGAAGACTCTTAAGAGTTCCTTGGACTGCAAGGAGATCCAACCAGTCCATTCTAAAGGAGATCAGCCCTGGGATTTCTTTGGAAGGAATGATGCTAAAGCTGAAACTCCAGTACTTTGGCCACCTCATGCAAAGAGTTGACTCATTGGAAAAGACTGTGATGCTGGGAAGGATTGGGGGCAGGAGGAGAAGGGGACGATAGAGGATGAGATGGCTGGATGGCATCACTGACTCAATGGACGTGAGTCTGAGTGAACTCTGGGAGTTGGTGATGGACAGGGAGGCCTGGCGTGCTGGGATTCATGGGGTCTCAAAGAGTCAGACACGACTGAGTGACTGAACTGAACTGAACTTCTAGAAGATTCAGTCCAGTGGGTATATTTCAATGATCTTAACTTTAGTGGTAAACAAAAGTCTGCTATATACAGTTTAGAAAATGGGGACCATGAGTACTGATTTTGCAGTAATTTTTATGATAGAAATAAAATATTCATTTATTATCAATAGAAACAGAAAGACCAAGATAGATGATTTCAGGCACATATTCTTATGGGATAAATATACCTTTGGGGAAGGGAAAAGAGAATGATCCCTTATCATTGGATTTGAAGAACACAACTATTATGGCCCCAAGAGAACCTGTAACAAATCCACGTCTCTTGCCCAGAACAAATACACATTCTATACAATAGTATTTACCAATATTGTGGCTGCAGGATAATTCTGCAGTAAAACACTTTGGACTTATGCAGTCTTCCTTTCCTATAAGTCACTTGCCCAAATACATTTATGTTGCCTGAAGTTAGATCAAAAATACTCCTTATAATTGGGATTATTTAAGAGATTTTTAAATATGGGAGGAAGTTTAAAATGTGTAAACCAGTGCAGTGAGAAACACTGCCCTCCCTATTAAAGTTATTTTGCCTGGAGTAAATAACAGAAAAATAAAAGAACTGGCATCAATAAGGTGTAACTGAGATAAAGTTAGAAAAGATTTAACATTTACTCACAAAGGATAATATGGAAAGGAAAACCTGGGAAATCTTTTTTGTAACCCATATAATGGAAAAATATTTTGTTACTAGAATTTTATTATTTAGGCTATTTCTATTTATTTCATATGTTATTACTGCACATATCACATTTATTTTCTTCATACATATGTGTCTGTATTGCTAGGTTGTTTGCTTCTAGAGATCAAGAATAAAATTTTAACCGTCTTGATACACTGCCTGACCAAGACAGAAACCTTGATATGTCTTTTGAATTAAACTGAACTTCAAAGTTCTTTATGGTTACTTGAATGCCTATAATTTAGTGTATTAGTTATTTATAATTTTGGCTCATCTTGGGTTTAAAGTCTGCCAAATTTTGCTCACGGCCAGTGGACTTGCCATCCAGAAGAATGACTCACAAGAAATATCATGCACCCAAGTACTGTTCATTCATGATGATCTTATCATTATTTGTTAAAACACCATATTCCCTGCACTGAAAGGATAGTTTTACAATTTGTCTTCTTTTAAATATAGGATTTACCATACTCACTCTGAGTTACTGAACAATGAGCACAAATTCCCCCCCCCCAAAATATTAAAATTCTGTACCTTTTGCAAATTCATTTTTTTGTTCTGAAATATCACATTTCACACATTTCATCCAATAACAAAAATTACAAATGGTTTTAGACTAAAAGTGTTTAGACTATAAACTTCTGACAATAACATACTGGTATCATTAATGCTGCTGCTGCTAAGTCGCTTTAGTCGTGTCCAACTCTCTGCAACCCCATAGATGGCAGCCCACCAGGCTCCTGTCCCTGGGATTCTCCAGGCAAGAACACTGGAGTGGGTTGCCATTTCCTTCTCCAATGCATGAAAGTGAAAAGTGAAAGTGAAGTCGCTCAGTCGAGTCTGACTCTTTGAGACCCATTACTGTAGCCTAGCAGGCTCCTCCGTCCATGGGATTTTCCAGGAAAGAGTACTGGAGTGGGGCGCCATTGCCTTCCCCACTGGTATCATTAGAGACATGTGGATTTCCCAGGTGGCGCCAGGAAGAACATGTTTGCCAGTGCAGGAGACAAAGACATAAGGGTTCGACCCCTGGGTTAGGGGATCTCCTGGAGGAGGGCACGGCAACCCACTCTAATATTCTTGCCTGAAGAATCTCATGGACAGAGGAGCCTGGTGGGGTACAGTCCATAGGGTCATAAAGAGTTAGACACGACTGAAATGATTTAGCATGCATGCATATTCTCATATACCCCAGAGTTACAATTTTTTTACAGAATAAATCTGCAAATTCATTCATGAAACTAAATTCAGATCCACCTTAAACAGACATAATACCGTAATGTTACAGTACTTATATTTGTTTAGGTAAAAAGAAAAAATCTTTCCATGAGATCTGGTTTTGTCTTGGATAAGTGTAATTTTTGTTTTGAGGGTGTAAGAATGATTTAACCTGGGGAAGTCTCGGTAATTGCTATATTAAAATTATTTTAAATATAAAGGAAGTTTATAAAATGGCAAGGGTGTTGTATATTTCAAAAATAAAAGAGAACAGAAGATAAAATAATTTAGTTATATAAATAGCAAAATTTAAATTCAAAGTTAAATGAAAGATGCAAATCAAAGAAGAAGGTTTCAGGGAAGGTCAGTCTTCTCAGTGGCATGAGGATAATTTGTTTTCAGCTACTTTAGCAGATATAAGTGAAGATCAAGATATGAAGAAAAAAGTGTCCAAACATTAGCCACTTGCCAAGATGGTTATGGACATGTATGGACAAGTCATGTCAGTGCAGTAAATGTTACAATTCCTACAATTAAAAATATTAGCTTAATTTAAAATGTATGTTGTTGTTCAGTTACTAAGCCATATCTGACTCTTTCCGACCCCATGGACTGCAGCACACCTGGCTCCTATATCTATCCCTATTTCCCAGAGTTTGCTCAAATTCATGTGGACTGAGTTAGTAATGTTATCTAATCATCTTATCCTCTGTTTTCCCCTTCTCACTTTGCCTTCAATCTTTCCCAGCATCAGAGTCTTTTTCAATAACTCAGCTTTTTGCTTCAGTTTAGTGCAGTTCAGTTCAGTCGCTCAGTCCTGTCTGACTCCTTGTGACCCCATGAATCGCAGCACGCCAGGCCTCCCTGTTCATCACCAATTCCCGGAGTTCACTCAGACTCACGTCCATCGAGTCAGTGATGCCATCCAGCCATCTCATCCTCTGTCCGCCCCTTCTCCTCCTGCCCCCAATCCCTCCCAGCATCAGAGTCTTTTCCAATGAGTCAACTCTTCACGTGAGGTGGCCAAAGTACTGGAGTTTCAGCTTTAACATCAGTCCTTCCAATGAACACCCAGGACTGATCTCCTTTAGAATGGACTGGTTGGATCTCCTTGCAGTCCAAGGGACTCTCAAGAGTCTTCTCCAATACCACAAAAAAAGCATCAATTCTTCAGTGCTCAGCCTTCTTTACAGTCCAACTCTCACATCCATACATGACCACTGGAAAAAACATAGCCTTGACTAGATGGACCTTTGTTGGTAAAGTAATGTCTCTGCTTTTGAGTATGCTGTCTAGGTTGGTCATAATTTTCCTTCCAAGGAGTAAGCGTCTTTTAATTTCATGGCTGCAATCACCATCTGCAGTGATTTTGGAGCCCCCCAAAATTAAGTCTGACACTGTTTCCAGTGTTTCCCCATCTATTTCCCATGAAGTGATGGGACCAGGTGCCGTGATCTTAGTATTCTGAATGTTGAGCTTTAAGCCAACTTTTCCACTCTCCTCTTTCACTTTAATCAAGAGACTTTTTAGTTCCTCTTCATTTTGCTTCAGGTGGCCAAAATATTGGAGCTTCAGCTTCAGCATCAGTCCTTCCAAAGAATAGTCAGTGTTGATTTCCTTGAATAACTAATAGATTTTAATTGAGATCAGCATGCAAACTGCATTGTATTCCATTTGATTTTCATCATTTGTCTTGATTTCCATTTAAAAATAGATTTCTCTATATGGGTCAACCCAAGTCATTTCATTCACTATGTATAGTATTTCCATAGATCAACAGCTTAAACCATGAACTGACTTCATTCAACACAATTATATTCCCCCCACACATCATAAAACCAAATGGCTTAACAGAAAAAAAAAGTAAAATTATGTATGGTTAAAATAAAATACCATGCCTAAGAATCATATCATAGGTTAAGTCAAATATGATATGATAAGTAGATGCTTGGTAAAATCAATACAATTAGGATAATTAGAGTTTATTCCTGACTCTTTCATTCTCTACTGAACTAGGTAGTTGGGAACTAAAAACTCACTTTTTAAAAGACTGCAGATAAAAGAGTCTATGTTTGCTATAGCTTCTATGTTGGCTTAAAATAAACTTTGATATAATAAAACTTCCTCTTCAAAAATCAAAACCACCTTTTTTTTGTATAATTCGGCACAAATAAATTAGGCTAGGAATGAACTAGGAGTACTTGGATGGACATATAAAAAACAGAAAAATTGAAAAGTAAGAAAGTAGTATCCATGGCCTCCAGTTGTTATAATTCTGCTGAAGGCCTGCATAACATGGCCTAAGATTTGATGGATTGATTTTTCAGATGATCAAGATCAGTTAAAGGAAATATGATGACTGGAAATACTACCTTCCTTCCCCTCAACTTTCTTTTTTTTTTTTTTTTTAACAAATAAGACAAAACACTGTTTTTTTAGACTTTCATAACAATATCCTTTGAAAGTCAAATGACTATTTCCAGAATGGAAAAGTGTTCATAATTTATGGTGGAGGCTATGGAGCCATCTATGCAGTTGGGTCGTTAGGAGGGCAGGTGCTACACTGTTATTACTTCTTATTTAGGACTCAACCCTACAAGGCAGATGAGCTATGTGTAACTGCCTTCTATACATAAATACAAACACACACATTTTTATGCCACTAAGAAATATATTCACTTCAATATTCTAAATATTTAAGTTTTGTCCATTTCATTGATGAAGTCATAAAAGTTTCATAGTCACCGTCTTCATTATTTAATCATTTGATAGTCATGATCTTCATCATTTAGTCTTTTTGCTTTTGTTTCCTTATTTTTTTATTTTTTAACTTATGAAAGTATGAGCACACGTTTACAAAAGACTTGGAAAATGCAGAACAATGTTACATACTGTTCATCTATATATTACGAACATTTTTTAATAGATAAATTAAGATTTTTAGCTGGAGTTTCAATATTACACTCTCAAAAGTTAATAGAATGAGGAGACAGAAAGGTAGAAGGATATAGTCATCATTTAGTTTTAATCCTGTAGAATAGACATCCACCATATATACTACTCTGCTCTTTGCTGTGTCTCATATACAGCAAGATCAGTGTAAAGGTCCAATGAATTGCAAAATAAATCACCTAATCACAAAGAATAACAACGGTGTGCATATGATTCTAAACCATCAGGGTTTATTGACTTTCAGGAAGAAGAAGAAAGTAGAGAATTCCTGAAATATTGTGTTTTTGCCAAATTTTTAGTAGAAAGAGAGCAGCCCAAGAAAAAATACACTGAAATAATGATTTTGTCTAAATAGTGACAAAACATGTATGCAAAAACACAAATTTTGTCTTTTGTCCAGTCTTTTTCACTTTGGGTAAACAAAGCAACAGATTTCCCTAAGAAATTAATACACAATGAGGATTTTTAAACTAGATTGCAGGGAACACATGTTTGGGGGAGTAGCCCTTTTGCTAGAAATAGATCTGTACTCTATCAAATGTCCTCACTGAAATCTAAGAAATAAAAAAAATAATAATAACTGTTTGTTTCATTTATTTCAGGCATATTCTTATTCCAGCATCATGCTAAGTTTGTTGTTGCTTTAATTCTTATTTTTAATAGTCCTGTTATTATCCTTTTACTAATAAGAAACACTGAAGTTCAAACGGTTTTGTAATGTGTTCAAGATCATGGCTTACCAAGTGATGAAGCTGGGTTTGAAATTCAAGGTCATCCGTCCCAAAGACCAGGTTGTAAACTACTGTAGCCATTCCTCCTCATTAAAATATCTACTTTTATGTGAGTCTTGTATCAGGTAAGAACTTAAAATATGGAGGATTTTGTTCTGATAAATGAGTAGAAAATTGTTTTATAAATCTTCTTTCAAATTACTGTTAAATACAATGATGAAAAAGTTACCTCATAAACAAAAGGCTGGTTATGAGAAAAAATAATTTTTAGGAAGAACATTATCTCTATGGGGCTGTCACGCAAGATGCCATTTCCGACCTAAAGACATTCTTCTGATAGTAGATATGAAAGCTAAGGGGAAAATGTGCTTCAGTAAAGATGCATTGCCAGCATTTGACACAACCTTTCAGTCGGAACTTTTCATTATTCATTTTGACAACTATATTTTTATTCTTTAAGTGGATATAAAGTTTTAAAATTCTTCATAAGCACTCATATTTTTCAGTGTATGCTTATTTTTTATGTATAGCCAAGTTTCAAAAATATCTACAATCAAAAAATAAAATTTTGTATGGGTCTAATTTAATTGCCTAAATTCATTTGACTACAGAACTCTCTTCTCATTCAACATATATGAGTGTCTTAGTGTTCAAATCAGGATTTCCTACAGGCTCGTATATTAGAATTCATGTTGAATCCTTCCAGCCTCCCAAATGTTATCTAAAATTACTAAATTGCACAAAGAGCTAGTGATTTCAGAGGAAAAAATCTTAGCAAATTGGCAGAATTTTGCCAAAATAATAAATATTTGTATATTTTAAAACACAAGGAGGAAAATATTATGTAACCACCTAATTTATGTAAAGATGAGAGAGAGAAGGTATTATTAATATCCAGTTATCTCTTTGATCTTATTTTTCCTAAGTGTCTTAACTATCCTTTACCTTTATGTGTTTTATCATTGCCTTTCCTCCAACTAATAATGATAAACTTCTATCTGAAATATATTTGCCAAATATATTTGCATACTGATGTATCCGGAAACATGTTTTCCTGTTACAGTCTGATTTTGTTTTCTCTTTCTGAAATAAACAGATTTGATTAAATGTCTTCTGTTTGAAGATTTGTTAAAGCAAATATTTTTGTAAGGTTAATACTAAGCTAAATTAAAGTGATTAAGAATCTATTCACTATCCTTGAACAAAAACCACAAGATATTTCATAGGCTTGAAATAAGTTGATTCTTTTGGAAGCTGTCTGTTTTTGGAGCAAACACGGGCAACTGGTGAGGAAAGATAAAATAGAATCCTGTCCATGAATTTAATGGCAAAGAAACAAAACCACCTCCACGTTGTTATCCATGCCAACTGAGTCCACATCTCTCAATTCCTTCCAACTATTACCAGTAGGAGACTAATCAAGAGAGACTGAGATCAAGGTTTGAATTAAGTAAAATGTTGATTCCATTGAGTCTGGTTTTCTCTATTAAACACTGACGAAGATAGAGTTTCAGTGGTATGCTTATTATATCCTCTTGTTATACCTTTAACTGTAGAACTAAATGTTTGTCCTTTCACTTTATTCATTCTACATCACGGTTTCCTTTTTAAGAGTCCCTGTTGATTATAAAAATGCAACACATGCTCCATTTCAGGACACTAAAAAATGCAACACATACATTTGTGTGTATATGTACACACATACACACACATACATATAATTTTTGCTAAGGAGAAAACATACAACTTTTCAAATTTGGTACATGAATTTTACATGAATTTCCCATCTACTCTTTGAATGGGGTCATAATCACCTGATTTTCCTCATTCTGACACCTTAATACTTTTCCTATTGCCTTCCTTGTCTCTTATTACAAGGTCTTGTAATAGTGGTAAGAAGGTCCTCTTAGTTACATTTATATTGCATTTTCTTCTATATTTATGCTATTTCCACTATTCGGTTTGATTAAACACACTCTATTGACTTGTTTCTTATCATTTATTGCAGGAGTCCCCAACATCTGGCATCTGATGCCTGATGATCTGAGGCGGAGCTTATGTAATAATAGCAGAAATAGAGTGCACATTAATGTAATGCACTTGAATCATCTTGAAAACATCCCCCATTCCTGGTTTGTGGGAAAATTGTCTTCCACAAAACCAGGCCCTGATGCCAAAAAAGACTGGGGACTACCGATGTGTTGGACAATGGTCTGGGCTTTGGGGGATGAACAATGACAAATCTAACAGGAACAGTCCCCATTCCCATTCTCACTGAACAAAACAATATATTCTAAAAAGAAATACCTTAAAGATATATACATTATCAGGAAAGATTTAGATTATAGCGATTGCTATTTAGGGAAATAAGACAGTTTTGTCAGAGAGTGACAAGAAGGTTACTTTAGTTAATGAAGGAAGTTCTCTGTAGCTGAAATTAAACTGAGACTTAAGTATTAATAATGAGTTGAACATGTTAATAAAGATCAGGGAAGGAAAAATGACCCAAGATGAAGGAATAGCTTACGTAAAAGCCTTACTGCAAACAATGCAATTGATGTGTCTGAGGGACAGGAACGCACCTGGTTAGGACATGAGAACCAAGAGCAAAAGTGGGTCAAAATCAATGGAAGAACTGAGTGTGGGCTGGCAAGCTTATGCATGGTTCTGTAGGGTCAAATGCAGAATTTATTACAAGTGCAACAAAAAGACATGGGAAGATTTTAAGAGGTTGGATACATGACGAATGGTCTTTAAGGAAATCATTTTGGATACAAATATACAACCAACTAAAGAATTGATGCTTTCGATGCCATATATGTTCCCATTATTAAGTTTCTATTCTTTTTTTCCTGTCCTCTCCATTGTTTCTCTTGAGCATACCTACTTTCTCAGTTACTTATAACATTTAATGATATCTGGCTAACTTAATAATGGGAACATATATGGCATCACTCTCAGTATATAACTAGTCAGGTGGACAAAGAATAATACTGTTTATGAAAATGAAAAAATGAATTAAACCTTCAATTTATAAAGCTAGAAAAAGAACAAAAACCCAGTTCAACCTTTAATATTAGGAAGATAATAAGAAAAATAAAAACAGAATAGAAACACAGCAAATGTGGATAATATATGAAAATACAAGGGGGGAAGAACCACTGAAAGAGAAGAAATTAGTATAAATTATAAAGACCACATTGCATACCACTTTTCAAATAAATTTGCATTTAAAGAAGTATATTCATCTTTTAAGAAAACAGATGAGTAAGGAAAAGCTTAAAGAGACCATTAAAAGATATAAACATTAATGAAAAATCCCATGAAAAAAAAATAGTTGTTGTTCCGTCATTAAGTTGTGTCCACCTCTTTGTGACCCCATGGACTGCAGCACACCAGGCTTCCCTGTCCTTCACTACCTCCCAGAGTTTCATCAAACTCATGTCAATTGAGCCGGTGAAATTACTCAGCTCAAATTGTTTCAAAAAAGAATTCTACTAAATTGACAAAATCAGAAAAGCCCAATGATATAAAAATAGTTCCAGACAGAGAATAATGAAGGAAATCTTCCTATTTTTCTGAACCAAGTAGAACACTTAAGCTTAAACATAATACTAATATTACAGAACTAATGACTTTGGCATAGTAATCAAATATTTTATTAAATAAAATATTAGAATAATATATAAAAAAAATAAAAAAATAAAGAATTGATGCTTTCGAATTGTGGTGCTGCAGAAAAACTCTTAAAAGTTCCTTGGACTGCAAGGAGACCAACCCAGTCAATACTAAAGGAAATCAACCCTGAATATTCATTGGAAAAACTGATGCTGAAGCTAAAACTCCAATAATTTGGCCATGTGATGTGAAGAGACAACTCATTGTAAAAGATCCTGTTGCTGGGAAAGATGGATGGCAAAAGAAGAAGCGGGTGGCGGATGAGGTATGTGATGGTTGGATGACACAGTGGACATGAATTTGAGTAAACTGGGGTTTAGTGAAGGCCAGAGGTGCCTGGCGTGCTGCGATCCATGGGATCTCAAAGAGTTGAACACAATTTAGCAATTGAAAAATGACGACATACAACACAACTACAGAATGGAATATTTGCAAAAAATGTCAAAATTGAATGAGACCTACGAAAAAGAGATACTTTAATTTCCATATTTTCACAAAGTCACATTTGGACATAATTGAATTTATGCAAACAATTATTACTGTTAGTAGTATTAAAAAAGCAGCTTCAGCCAGGAATCAGAACATGGATAGTGGGATTTCTGTACTTACTCTTGAAACCTTGAATGAGTCACTTTTCTAGAAGACTTACGTAGTGCTCTAATTGAAAAAGGTGGGTGTCACATTGGCTCACCTTCAAGAATTCTATAAAATTTAATTTTTCCTTTCTCCTACCCCTTTTCAAGTCACTTGTTTGTGAACCATTTTCGTAAGGAAAAAATAAAACATTAAGCCATGAGGATTAGGGTTATCCATACTAGTTACTACAGATAACATGGGGAGTTCCCACTCTCACTTATATTTTCAATTATTGGTACAGATGGAACTTAGAAAAAATATCTCACCCAAAAACTAGTTATCATCAAAGAGCGGGTTCTTGTAGCATCAAAGTTTTCAGAACATACTTCATTAAAAATGTCTAGCAAAACTTATTTGCTCATTGATATGATTGATTCTATCAGTTCAGCAAATCTTTACTTTTTTATGTTGTACTAATTGGGAAAAAAGAAAAGAAAAAAGAATGCTGTGACCTGTAGATGTTCTGAATAAGCATTCTGATTTTAAATAGTCAGATGTATATGAATAAAATCATAATAAAATTATGAAAATTTATAACAAATATAACTCCTAGCCTATGTAATTTTTTCAGTGTCAGAAATATTTATTACTAGATACTGGGATCTATTTAGTTACACCCATTTTTAAAGGCATACAATACGAAGAAACACAAATAACTAAGGGGAAAATACACCATGCAATAATTATACAAAAAATGCCAAGAACCTTTATATACCAGCAAATAATTTTCAAAAATCATGATCAGTTTCCAGATATAATTTGCCCATATGCACCACCTGGCAAAGCAGTAAAAAGTGATTTCCCCAACCCCCCAGTCTCCTGTCTCATAGGCTACCCTTTGAGTTCTTTCCTTTTCAAGGTTGCTTTTGCCACTAAAAGAGTATAGGAAGAAGAAAAGCAAATAGAAAAAGATGAACACAAGAATTAGAGCCAATAAAAGCATGTTTTCCAATCTTCACAATTGCAATTCTAATGATCACTTCAGATACCTAGATGAAGCAATAACTGCTGCTTTTGAGCAAAGAGCATAGTTTAGAAGACATCGTAAAGTATAAGAACAGTGGACTGATTACTAGCACTTCGAAATTTAGTCAACACTTTAGGGTAGATTTGTGTGCATTTCTTATATATCTGAACTTCAGAATCCTCATTTGCCAAATAAAGGAATTTAACTAAACTACCTTCTTCCAATTCTTTGTACATTCCAAAATTGTATATATCTAAGATGAATCATGTACTAATACAATAAACATTTATTGACCCCAGCCTTTCTCTGACTTCATCTCAAACCACGTACTCTCTACCCTTCAGCCACATTGACTTTGCTCTTCCTGGAACAAGCAACTTTGTCCTCATATCAGAATCTTTAAGTGCTAAGTAACATCTGTCTGGAATGTATTCAAGGCTCACTCCTCATCATTATTCAAATCTATACCAAGTTATCACCTCCTCAAAGAGGCCTTCCTCATTAGCTCTTCCTAAAGTACATTTTCTCTTTCATTCATCTTACCACTTACAATTCTGTTAACATTTGTCATTATCAGCAGTTGATTACTACCTACCTCATTCCTGCCAAAGTGAAAGATCCAGGAAGGGTGCCAAGTGCAGTCATGTTTAATTCTACTCCAATGACTATTGAAACTTATCACATGTGGGAGTATTCCATCATTCTTCAATAAAGATAGAATATGCTTCATAATCACTATTATTTTCTATTTTGTGGCTGTTTAGTCATTAAGTCATGTTCAACTCTTTGCAACCCCATGAACTACAGCATACCAGGCTTCCCTGTCCTTCACTATCTCTTGGAGTTTGCTCAAACTCATGTCCAATGAGTCCAGTGATGCTATCTAACCATCTCATCCTCTACCACCTCCTTCTCCTCTTGCACTCAATCTTTCCCAGCATCAGGGTCTTTTGCAATGAGTTGTTTCTTCATATCAGGTGGCCAAAGTATTGGAGCTTCAACTTCAGCATCAGTCCTTTCAATTAATATTCAGGGTTGATTTCCTTTATGATTGACTGGTTTGACTATATTACATTTAGCATGTTCAGAATCAAACCATTCAAATTCTGTGTCGTCTTCTAACATTTCCAGTTTTCTCGGTTTTCTAATTAGGAGTTTTAAAGCCATCTTTAATTCTTCAACTAATTTCTTCAATTTCTTCTACCATTAAGTATTGAGATAGTCATTCTCTCTCAACTCATTATGCCTTAATTTCTATAACAGTCCTTTTTTCACATTGACATAGAGTTGATTTACAATATTGTGTTACTTTTTGGTGTACAGTAAAGTGATTCAGTTTTATGTACATACATACATATGTAGGGCTTCCCTAGTAGCTCAGCTGGTAAAGAATCCACCTGCAATTCAGGAGACCCTGGTTCAATTCCTGGATTGGGAAGATCCAATGGAGAAGAGAGAGGCTACCCACTCCAGTATTCTTGGGCTTCTCTGTTGGCTCAGCTGGTAAAGAATCCACCTGCAATGCAGGAGAAATGGGTTTGATCCCTGCGTTGGGAAGATCCCCTGGAGAAGGGAAAGGCTACCCACTCCAGTATTCTGGCCTGGAGAATTCCTTGGACTGTATAGGGTTGTAAAGAGTCAGACATGATCAAGTGACTTTCACTTTCATACAAATGTATTCATTTTTAGATTATTTTCCATTATAGGTTATTATAAAATACTGAATATAGTTTCCTGTTCTATACAGTAGGTCCTTACTGTTTATCTATTTTATATATAGTAGTGTGGTAGTATGTATCTGTTAATCTCAAACTCCTAATTTATCCCACTTTCTTTCCTCTTAAAAAGGATGTGTGCCTAAGACTATAGCTTTATGTTGCTTCTGCAACTATAAATAAAATAGTTTTCTACTATTAACCAAACTGATTCAACCTACACATCTTAGTTTGCAAGGTTACATGGTATTTGGTTGCCCTAAGGCTTTCAAACTTCTTAACTACCAATCATTCCAGTTTAGGTCAGAGATATTACTCTATTAAGACCACGTGAAGATATTTTCTCCTTTCTATGATTTTTCTTGGGATTTTCTTATGCTTTGTGTAATCCTTCCATATTAACTGCTTTCCTCTCAATTACCCAAACTTTACACATCTTCAAAGACTTAGCTCAAAGCTTACTTCCCTGTATCTAACACAATTCACTAAATTCTCAATGATCTCTCCTTTCTTTAACCTCCAATCACACTTAAACTATATAATATATGCTAAATGCAAAATTGATCCCAGGTTATTATTTCTTATGTAACCAATTTTTTTTTTATATGAGTGTGATTTTTCCAACCAGTTGATATGGTCTTTATGGAATTTCCTGCATTCTCTTCCTCTTTTGTAGCACAGATTAAACATTCAACAAATTGGTTCATAAACAAGAGATGTAGACCATGTTTTTTAAAACTTACTTGCCTGAAGCCAACAGAGGTTTTATATATATATATCTAGGGAGTGGTAGACTTCCCTGGTGGCTCAGACGGTAAAGCGTCTGCTAGCAATGCAGGAGACCCAGGTTTGACCCCTGGGTTGGGAAGATCCAATGGAGAAGAGAAATGCTACCCATTCTAGTATTCTCGGGCTTCTCTGTTGGCTCAGCTGGTAAAGAATCCACCTGCAATGTGGGAGACCTGGGTTTGATCCCTGCATTGGGAAGATCCCCTGGAGAAGGGAAATGCTACCCACTCTAGTACCTTCGCCTGGAAAATCCCATGGACAGAGGAGCATGATAGGCTACAGTCCATGGTGTTGCAAAGAGCTGGACAGGACTGAGAGACTTCACTTCACTTCACAGGGAGTAATAGAGTCAGGATTTAAACCCAGATCTTTCAACTCCTCCTAGTCAGAGATCTTGTCATCTAAAACTTTCTGATGTATTTCAATCATTTCTAATAAATCTTTCAATTGGAGTAATACATTATTTATTGAGAATAAACCTTAATAATATGACATAGCATATAGATTCCCATAGAACAAAATAATGGCAATATTTCATATTCAAAATAAGTATATATATGAAAGGAGAAAGGCATAGCTCTCAAATGTCAGTATACATTGCCATCACCTGATACCTGTACATCCTGATCCATACAAGAACCATGCAACAAAGACTCCGGTCCAGAAAGGTTGTGTATCCTTTAACCAAGTCTGCAGGAGGTTCTGATGATCATGGTCTTTGAGTCACATCTTGAAGCAATAGCCTGAAGTAAGTCCCTATGCAATTGAGTGAAAATGATAGTTGTAGGAGATGTAGAGGTCCCCGGGCATTTCACTCTGGAATAGCTTTCTGAAATAATCCTGAAATTAGCAACTGCTCTGAGAATCCTGTCTCTAATTTGTAATCCAGAAGAAAAGAAAGATAAGTGTTTCTTCTTGTCAACAATTTTTAAAATAGATAATTCGATAATATCAAAATGATTTTTCCATTTCAATTACTACAAATATCTGTAATATACTGATTTTGTTGAATTAAAAATTAAAGAGACATCCTGCTATGATACAATTTCCACTTGTACAGCAAAAACTGGAAAGAAACTTTTCACTGGGAATATAATAAATAACAAAAAAGCACTATCTGAAAACACTGCTGAGAAATTTCCTCTTGAGATACTCTTCAATCTGATGTAAGCTCTCAAGTCTAAACACTTCTAAGAAATAAACTCTCATTAGCTCTCATAGGCTAAATAATGGCCTACCAAAGACATCCACAACAAATTCTCCCAACCTATAAATGCATTCTTGTACATGGCAAGAGAGACTTTGTAGATGTGATCACAGATGGATTATCCTGGTGGGCTCAGTCTAATCACATTTGACTTTAAAGTGGAAGATGGAAGAAACATGGGTCAGAGAATTAAAAATTGAAGAGGACTTGATGTTGGAATTTGAAGATGTAGGGAAGAGACCAGGAATGTGGGGGCCTCTAAAAGCAGCTAAGAGCTTGCAGTTTATAGTTAGCTCAAAACTCCACGCAGGGATGCTTAATTTTATGTGCCAATATGTCTGAACTAAGGGGTGCTCAAACCTCTGGTAAAACTTTCCTCCTGGGTGTCTGTGTGACTGTTTCTGGAAGAGATTAGAATCTGAGTCTGTAGATTGAGTAAAGAAGATAGACCTCACCAATGTAGGTAGGTCACACTATTCCTTGGGTGCCTGAATAGAGCAAAAACAGCAGAGGACTGACTGATCTGCTCTCTATTCTTGAGCTGGGACATCCGTCTTCTCTTGACATCAACCATCAAACATCGGGACTTCTGATACTTGGGCACTCTGATTCAGATCAGGATTTGTACTATTGGTTTCCCTGATTCTCAAGCCTTTGAGTTTGGACTGTCACTACACCATCAGCTTTCTCAGACCTCCAGTTTGCAAATACTTTTCATTTCTGTGACCACAGGAGCCAATCCCTAATAATTAATCTATCTATCTCCTATTGTTTCTATTTGCCTGAAAAACCATGACTATTAAGAGACCTTGATCCCATAATCCTAGGAATTGAATTGTGCCAGAAATCCATATAAACAGAAAATGGATTTTTATCTAGAGCCTTCAAAAAGGAATACAACCTGCTGACAACAAGATTTTGGTTGGATGAGACCTGCACCAGACTTGTGATTTACAGAACTGTAATCTAATAAATTAGTATTGAATAAGCCTCCAAGTGCATGGTGATTTGTTACAGTAGTGATAGGACCTAAAAAGGATGCAAGTACAAGAGAATACATGATTTTAACAGGAAGGCAAAAGAGTTGCCATGCCTGAATGCACAATTACAGAAATGGCTTCAAGCATCAGCTTCTACTGAATTGCCAAGTTAAGAGTGCAGATCAACATATGGAAGCCCAGCATTTACCACTGGGGACATGAGACTGATAACTGTGATTCAACACCTTTAACTGAAGAAGTAATTAAAACGAAGACCAGGTCAGGATTTGAATAAATATGCACTTGACAAGTCTAAGCAAGCATGGATAAATAAGAAAAACCACAAGTGAAAAGAAATACAAAATGTTCTGAGCACATAAAAAGTTATTTGAAGTCAGAGGTTACACCCATTTAGCTCAGTATTCTTTGCCTTTCAGGGCACCAGGGTTTTTTTTCACTCAAGCATGAGTATATTTTTACCATTAATCTCAAAACTCAGAAATCCTCCTCCCCCCACATAGTGATCAAATTGTGGTACTGCCTTCAAGGAATTTATATAAATATTTCGTAAAAATTCCCCTTATATTTTAGGGTAGAATTATTTTACTTATTTTATTAAAGTTGTATAAAGGAGGACATTTAAAAGATTCTACCAGCTTATTCTAGTACACTACTACTACTACTACTACTAAGTCACTTCAGCCGTGTCCGACTCTGTGCGACCCCAGAGACGGCAGCCCACCAGGCTCCCCCGTCCCTGGGATTCTCCAGGCAAGAACACTGGAGTGGGTTGCCATTTCCTTCTCCAACAAATGAAGGTGAAAAGTGAAAGTGAAGTCGCTCAGTCGTGTCTGATCCTCAGCGATCCCATGGCCTGCAGCTTTCCAGGCTCCTCCATCCATGGGATTTTCCAGACAAGAGTACTGGAGTGGGGTGCCATTGCCTTCTCTGATTCTAGTACACTAGGATCTGGCAATTTTTTTCATTATATTTAGATTCATAATAATGTTGAGTGATTTTGTGATATTTTTATTCTTATAGTTCCTGGGTAAAGATTTGGTTTTATTTCTTCATATGTCAAATATGGATAATGTTGATATCTGTATCATAAATGTAATGTGAAGATTAAATACAGAAATGTATGAGAGGCATGTAGAATAGCACTTGATACTTGTAAGAAAGCCATATATTTCAACTCTTATTGTTAATTGCTTATTTTCATTTTTGTATCACTTTCATTGCCTTCTAAAAACACATCTTTCAAGGGCCTGTCAATCTATATTGTGTATTGTAATTGATCATTTATTAAATTTTTTTTCACTCACCAATAACTTTCCACAGTGCAGGCATATGCTAGGTGTTGAGGATGGGAAAATGCTTTTAAAATAGACTTTACTCATTTTCAATGGGCTCAAGGCCTAGTATCTTCAATTATAATAGTCACTAGAGATCAAATAGTATATCATTCAAACTAACTGCAATAACCACCATTCCCCACACTCAGTGTCTTGAAAGATTTAAAATATCATGGTTTATTTCTTGCTTCTGCAAAGCTGCCCATGGGTCCATGAGACCACACAAATTGTTGGTAATAACTGACCTTTGCACTTTACAGGAAGAGGTATCACAGGGTCACTTTAGTAGTGGAGGAGAAGAGATCAGCATAAAAATATCTCTGTTTACCTTTCATTGATCAGTGCAAACTTCATGGTGATACCAAAACTCAAGAAGGTAAGTATAATCTCTCATGTGTCCACAGCAGACCCAGAGATACTAGTATATATAACTAATGTCTCTCTTGTGTATGTCTACCTTCATAATGAATAAATGCTTGAACAGAGGAGAAAACCGGTAGTCAAGGGTTGGAAACTTCTGGTAGACCTGTTTTGTATGATTCATATTTGGGGATCATAAATCACTGATTTTTAAAAATTTATTTCAGAAATTGATAGGGCTTCAGTTACAATTATCGTAAATACAAATAAGACTTCCCTGGTGGCTCACATGGTAAAGCGTCTGCCTACAATGCGGGAGACCCAGGTTCAATCCCTGGGTCGAGAAGATCTCCTGGAGAAGGAAATGGCAACCCACTCCAGTATTCTTGCCTGGAAAATCCCATGAACGGAGGAGCCTGGTAAGTTGCAGTCCATGGGGTCAGGAAGAGTTGGACATGACTGAGTGACTTCACTTTCCTTTTCCTTTTCATTTACAATTATGGTAAATATAAATAAGTCTAATAAACTTGAGTTCACAAATAGCAAATATATAATAGATATGTTTTAAAATAAGTTATATTTTTACTGCACACTAAGATTAATATTGTCTTTAAAAAGATGCATCGAATTTGTAATGATGAATCATTTCAATATCTTGCCATAGCACTTAATAGTTTATTATCTCAGACACTGTCCTGAAAATAATCACAGACTTTTTAAGCAAATAGAAAAAGCTTGTTTTAAAGAAATTTCTCTGTACTGTAGATTTCTTTGAAGTAATTGTATTTCAGCTTTCATGCTAATTATACAATTTTTGCCAAACTCATTTTAATTCTCTGCAGTTACCTAAGGTGATAACCAACTGTACTTATACCTTTTATATTCTGTTCCATCCAATGATCTTTTTTTGCATTCTAGATGGCTTTCCTTTTTTGTGGATGGGCACTTTCATATGGTTCACCATTGAGGAAGGAGAGAATCTACAAATATTAATTTCACTATCTCAGTGGCAGAAATGAAAACAGGTATTGAAACTTAGCCTGATTTTCCTAGTTCAATAAGTATCTAGAGATCCTGGGATAGTGCTTCAATATAATTTTATATTTGATTTTAGGTATTTTGGTGTGTGTTTCAAGTATAAACTTCTTGTTAACTCCTACAGTACCATGGGTACCAGCTAAGCAGCAGCATGATAATGAAAGTTTGTTTTCAAGTTGTTGGTCTTTTATAATTGGTATGATACTTCCAAAATTAAGTATATCCTCTGAAAATTAAGTGAAGGAAAACCTTGTTCAAAATGGGGTCAGAAAGTCCAAAAAGGGGAGTTCTCAGGCATGTACTACTCTTAGCAGCTCACTTTACATATTTCAGCAGGAAGCACAATTTTCTTTTTGCTCAATAGCAAGACAGTCAATGAGAAATCACTGCAACTCAGCCAAACACAGAACCCTCACTCTCCTCTCATGAACCTTCTTTCAAAACAACTCCTCCCAACTTCCACCTAAAAGAACATTCCTCTCATTTGTTCTCCAGACTTGTTTATGGTTCACCATAGTTTGCATATCCCAAATTGCAATTCCTCTGTTAATCTCGAATAAGCTTGATTTTGCTGGCTAAATCATGTGCCTTTTTATTTTAATGGTAAATGAGCCTTTATATAGAAAATGGTGCTACACTAGACCTAAAATCCATTTGACCATTTCCCACACCTTTGAGGTTATGGAATGAAGTCAGTTTTCAAGTGAATTCATTCTTGCTCAAGTTTTGCTACCACTGGTTGTGATCTGATGATGCTGTGTGTACCAATCAGTGCCCAATACTTTAAAATTTTATTGTCACTAGACAACGTGAGTCTCTTCTACTATTAAATAATTAAGAGCAAATGAAAATAATGAAATAAATAAGCTGGTGAATAAATAGAATAAGATCAGAAAACTGGATTTTTTTCCATCAATGTGGTTTCGGCCTCCCACCAAGGCTTTCTGTTCATGAACAAAGGGTAGGGGCATATGCAACAGTGAACTGTTACAGAACTCAGGACAATCAATCAAATAGCAATCCCACTCACCCATGACCTGTCTTACACCCATGATCACACCAGCCTCCTCACAGACAACTCCTTATAAACACCCTTAAACCTGTACAGGAGGCTGGTTTCACATCACAGAAATAGCTCACTCTCCCTCTGAGAGCTAGTCTATGCTTTAATAAACTTTGCTTTGCACTTAGGTCTGAAGTGATAGTTTGCAAATTTTTCCTTGCTATCATAAGGACCAAGATTGCTGGCCTGGGTCTCACAGTGCAAACCAGCCAGGTAACAGAGAGATTCAGAGTTAGAAGTTATCAGCTGATTCACTTGACAGTCTATCAATATTCCTTGGAAAAGCCAGATACTCCCCAATACTTACTGTTATTATCACAAGAAGGGGTTTTATCACTTCATATATGGCATTTTGCATTTCTTTTTTCCACTCTGACCTATTTTACTGATCTCATTTTAAAAGGCATTGTCATTATGTCCTTACATTGTTCAGAAATCTCTGGTGTCTTTCATTTAGTATGTTGAAAGCTTTGCTTGGTGCTAGAAAAGAAATGTAGTGTCATAGTTTAGCAGGATTTTGAAATTCTAGAAAACTTAGTTTCAATCCCAGATTCAACAACTAGGCAAACCACTTAATCTTTGTAATATTATGTAATGTTATGCATAAAATAATGATAATGATTCCTTCCTCTCCAAGAGTTCTTTCTAAGGTACTATTATGAAGAATAGATGATCCACTTATAAAGAAACTAACAAAGCATCAGGCATATAATATACACATATGTTAATTTCCTTTCTTTCTCTTCTCAAGGCAGTTTGCATCTTTGTATCTTTAACAAATACAAAATAAGTTGTAAGAACATTTGCATCTATTTTTTTCATTTACCTTTTATCTCTCTATGATATACTTTAAATGTTATATTTTTTCCATGTCCCCAATATGACTGGGTATTACTGTATACACTGTGTATTTACATAATCAAAACACTCTTATAGACTTACATGTTAAAAACAATGTAAGGTGTTCTTTGCGTGTCATTTAGTTGATCTTAAGACCAATTTTGATGATAAGAGATTTTTGCCTTATATAATATTAATGACTTTAGTACCCAATCTTGTGTGAGTTGACTTTACCATCTAGAAAATTCCCACTTATATTTGCGCACACAATCTCACCTTTTATCAGCCACAATATACTGTATAATACGGAAGAATAAATTTGACTCCATATTGCATCTATTTCTTTTAATTTAAACTTTGTATTCTATTGCTTTTGCTACAAGTTAATCACTAGATGCTGCTGCTGCTGCTAAGTCACTTCAGCCCTGTCTGACTCTGTGCGACCCCATAGACAGCAGCCCACCAGGCTTCTCTGTCCCTGGGATTCTCCAGGCAAGAACACTGGAGTGGGTTGCCATTTCCTTCTCTACTAGATGGATATTCCCTATAGCTTAAAGTAAACATAATGTCCCATCACTGGGAAGGAATCCTACCTCTCAAGCCTGAGCTTTAAGCTAAAAAATACCTTTGTTTAACTCACAGGAAACATCCTGACCAGGCCCACCTGTGAATGGCTGCAAGAAAGAAGAAATTAACACATCCTCTCAGGAGTCTGGCAGGGACTAGGAAATATTTGTAACAACTTACCATCTTTTTTATTTTACCTCTTCAACTCCCCATCTTTGTTCTATTAAATAAACTAGCATCCAAACATTGGCAAGATGGGTTTTGGGGACACCAGTCCACCATCTTCTTGGTCTACTGGCTTTCCCAATAAAGTCACTATTCCTTGCCCCAACAACTCACTTCTCAAGTTATTGGCTGTGAGGTGAGCAGTATGAGCTTGGACTAGGTAACACTTGGACTAGTCTCATTTTCATCACATGTGCATATGGTTCCTCTCACTGAATACCTCTCTCTAAACTTCTGCCTATTCATATTTTACTTATTTAAATACAATGAGACTCTTGCCAATTACTCCGATATTCACTGATTTATCTCACCTTTGAATTCTTCCATTTTTATCTGCATTTCAAATGTAATGATATAATTAAATATGGCTTGGTAAAGTTTATTATTGTCTTGCATATAAATTTTGCCTTTTCAACTAGATTATATACTTCCAGATGTTAGTGACATATCTTGAAATTCTCTTGCATGCAATAATATAATAATTGAACAGATTATTAATTTAGGTCAAGCTTCTAGACTAAAATAGCTTTAGTTTCCCACTTTTCTTCTCCTATACATCCCTTGTCTACTTGTATCCCTGTTAGGAAATTCACACATATCGTCAAAATTTCACAATTGCCTGTTATATAATAAAAATACAAGTGAAACCTAATACCATATTGCTAGGTGAACAAAATACCAAAATAAGATTGATGCTGAGGAACTGACATGAGCCTTAAAGACTCAGATATGCCCCTCCATCCAAGGCTGGCTCACCCAGCTTCACTCGATTTCTTTCTGTAGGCCATGTGATTTCAGGGACCTTTCTCCCTCATGTTACTTTCAAACTAAGCCAATCACATTATCCCTTCCTCTTCAGTCTTCCTTAGTTTTAAGACAAGGACATATATCTTTTACTTTAAAGAGTTTTATCTCTAATAAACATGAAATATCAAATAAGAATAGATCAAAACTCATCATAACAAAGATGCTACAAAGATTTCAAAATCTAATAGTTTATCACAAAGATTATTTAACCTTCTCGCCTCCTCTGTAAACTGTCCCTCTATTATTTTGGTACCATATACTCTGTAATTTTCAAAATTTTTATGCTGTAACTTTGTTTATAAAAATACATTTTTAAAATAAATGTATTTATCCTAAGTATGACTATTTCTAACAAAGAGTTATTTACTTACTTCAATGAGGAACTTATAGTTACTTATAGAACTTATAGAAGTTCTAATACAACTTCAAAACCACTATATCTACTTAGACCATAAGAGGTCCTTAGGTTTGGTACCAGAGATTCTTATTTAATAGGTCTGGAATGGAGCCTGGACGTCTTATTTTTAACAAGATCCCCTGGTGATTTTGATACACAGTAAGACTCGAGGTCTAGGAAACATGGCATTTTACTGTTAGTATAGCATAATAATTGTCACCTGTTTGACACTTGACAGGTCCCCAATTTAAGTTGTCAGCTCAGGGGAGCTTCCTAAAGCACCTACAGCTTCATGTCCAAATTTTGTACCTGAAAATGTATAGTTAAGCTGATCCCTGTTTCTATACTAAAGTGAATTCAGCCTTAGAGCATAATTCTTCCCAATAGTTTAGCAAGACTTGGGTAGCAGTTCAATGACTACACTAAGCTACTTCAAGCAAGACAACTTTGTGTGAAGGTCATCAAAATTTAGTTTATTTGAGATGATTTTTATCTCAACTGACATAAAAAAAACTGAACTTTATAGATTTAACTTGTATCTGGTTATCATACATTTTAATCCAATGTTCTAGTAATTTGAGTTTACCTATCTTCTATAAAACATAATGTGGCTATTGCTCTTTATTATTTCATGATAAGAGAAAACTGACAATTGTTGCTTCATTTATAGTTTTCTAGAAGCTACTCAAGCTTTATAAACAATCCTTCTGTAATAAAATGTACAAAGAGAGCTAATATTTTATCAGATGTTTTGAAATCAGTTCAATATATATTTAGTAGTCATTTCTGTTTTTCAAAAAATACTTAAATAATATGTATATCAATTTAATAGGATTTTAATTGAGTTATTAATATCTATTCTAGCCCCCTTAAAATAAAATAATTTATACAGGTATCCATACTGTATATAATTCATGACTTTTTAAAGTTCACTATTCACTAAATGTTTATGAACAAAAACTAATTTCTATGCCACAGTACAGACCTGTAGAAAAAACTAAAAACAGCTAAAGCAAAATTGAGTATACCTAAGAGATTGTCATCCAAATAATCCTACTTCCTCTGAAGCAATTGCAATAATGCAGCCAAAAGATAAATCAATTTTCTAACTTGCTAATTTACATTATTAATGCCAAATATATTCTTAATAATTAGGCATATGTATATACAGAAAATAAAAATCTTATTAAACATATCCATTATCATCTATGAAAATATTAAATATTATTGTAAGTAAAATATCTAATACAATTAGCCCTGAGTACAAGTGCTCAGATATATATATATATTGCTTATTTACTTACAGTGCTTAAATAAACTTGAAATCTACTATCTTCCTAAGAGATCCATAGAGTTGCAGCATTATAATTTTTGTTTATTTTCAAAGAAACATTTTTCTTCACTATTTTTATTATTATTATTATTATAAGAAAATGCTCTATTAAATAGAAAGCAAACAAACTATAAAGCAAAAATGTTATGAAATTTTCCATTGGAAGAAAAATAGAAAGATAAAAAATTGTTTCAAACCAGAGAAATGGTATATGAGTGTATATTTTTCTTTTCCATTTTAAATAAATATCTTTTCTACAGGTATATAAAATATGTGGAATACATATTGACTTAGTGCATTATAAACATTACTAAACTCATAACACATTCATATCCAGATTCAGTCTCAAAATCATTTTCAACAAAATAGAATAGACAGCCATTAGTCATCAACTGGGATTAGAAATTGTTATGAATTGAAATCAATGGACAGATATGTGCATCCTGTTAAATCATTAGAAAACATTTGGTCCATCATTAACAATGAGAAAATACAACTGGATCAATATGCAAAAAGATAATAATATTTAATATTTATAATATTATTATAACTATTATAAATTATTTTCTGTTTATTTGGTAGCATGCTAACGAATTTACACGGACTAGTTAGTTGAATTTAGATAGTTTTTATTATCCTTATTTTCTCTATGCGGTCCACATTAACAAAATAACAACTAAAATTAATTTCAGAGCCAAACCTCACTGCCTGTGTTCTTTGTCAGATTAAATATCATACAGAACACATACTTGCCTTAGAAAGTTTAATTCAGATGTGATATTTTTAATGCATTAATTTAGCAGTAGCACATGGAAGAAGTTGGATGAAAAGGAGGAGCAAGACAAGAATTTTGTCAAAAGTAAATGGTAAACATTTAGAGAGGAAGCGAGGCAGACCTGGGTCCCTACTTCAGTGGAAGACTTACAGAGGAGGAAAAAGCCAAGGAGAGGGAATACAGTAGAAAAGGAACAAGGTTGGTGAGGGATATAACTTTAAGTGTACAGGCTTAATTACTTAACTGACATGGGCTAACATAGCCAAGATTTCATTAATGGAATTTTAATGTTTCATCTTAGATGCACTGCGTAGCAGAGCACTAAAAATTACAGCTATAATTATCTTGCATTAAGAAGTGGAAATTACCTCTAACATATATCTTGTTTTCCCTTAAGGTAAATCATAAAATGCAAAATTTGTAATGAATCAGTTTCAAAATATATACACAAATATATATATGGAAATATCTTATATTTTGGGCTTTCCTGGTGGCTCAGACTGTAAAGAATCCGCCTGCAATGCAGGAGACTTGGGTTCAATCCCTGGATTAGGAAGATCCTCTGGAGGAGGGCATGGCAACCCACTCCAGTATTCTTGCCTGGAGAATTCCAGGGACAAAGGAGCCTGGCGGGCTACAGACCATGGGGTCTCAAGGAGTCAGACATGACTGAGCGACTAAGCACAGCACAAGACAAACCTTATATATTAACTAAAATTTTACTCTAATCTCAGTATTTTTGAATAGTCAAAGTATCAAAGAGCTTTATTATTATGAAATAATATGAGTTATTATGATGATAGAGTTTCTGGATTTGAATGAAATATTCCTAAATCAATCTTTTTTTTTTTTTTTGTGGAGGGAACATTTGAATGTTTTCAATATAAATGAACAGTTATAATGTTGTTATCACAGTAGCCAAAATAAATATATGAATATCACATTTGAAATTAAATAATTATTTCAAGAAAATTATTATAAGCCCCATCCTATGGAAATTTGGACGAACTTTCCTAACTCTGCAGAAAATGATGGCTCCTAAGTGAAGAAAGACTGCAATTTGCTTTCAGAGTAGAATACCAAAAACAATAAGCTACAAATAAACATAACCATCATTCCCCAAGGTAGCTGTAAACTGAAACATAGAAATCATTTTCTTAACTCTAGAATCTTATGTTCAAGTGAAATAAACCGAGAGATTAAAACTCACTGCCTCGATGTAATTGGTGAAACTTAGTTTTAAAATAGATGTACATAACAAAGGAAAATGGAAAAGATGAATTATCAAGTTACTTCATAAGAAGTTGTATCATTGTTTCAATTTGTATGTCATACAAACCACCAAATCTGAAAACAGACTTATCTTATATGGAGACAATATATGCCTTTTATTAAGGGCAAAGAATGTTATGGATTCCTTTTTATCTTTAATGCTGAACATAAGATTTGTAAATACAGAACAGATAGCCTGAACAGTATGCATGCAGGAACATATTTGGAAAAAATGAATCTCAAAAAGAAATCATAGTCTAAGATGATATCTTCTATTGTTTTCAAATATCCTGTTCACAGCCAAGGAATTACTTCCATTCAAAATTTGCAGTGGTGACTCTAATTCATAGTCCCATCTTGATGCTAACCTAGGGCTTAGTCATTGACTTAGAATATTTTGTATTTTTACTGTTATAAAGAATTTTTTCTTTAAAGTATGTTATTGCATGCTAGTAGATAACTTCTCTTCTACATTAAAAAAAATTTTCTTCCAAAGTTATTACTTGTGGAGAGTCTTGATTTGAAATATCAGCTAATACCACAGTTAGTAAGTTTTTATTGCTCATATTTTAATACCAGCTTTCCGTGCATATCATGTACTGACCTGTACACCCGAAATCAATTTAAAGGATACAAACTCTGAAGGAAATGTGTGTAGTACTTAACGAAAGATCCTTCCATTTTATAACTTCAGGCCAATAACTGTTTCATGCATAGGTTTTGAAAATATTCTTACATAGGTTAATTTGTTTGTGTTTATTTTCTTAAATCTCAAAGACTAAAATAAGTCCCAGAACAATTATAGCTTTATATTAAGAAATTCATTAACGCAAATGGCATCATTTAAGAAAACATTTTAAATGGTATATGATGTGTTATTACTTATTATAACTACAGACATAACATACAAAACATTTCTGAAATGGAAAGATGGATGGCAAATACATAAAAATAGTGAGCAGAACTGTCAAAAAATACAATTACCAATGAACATGAACTTTCCCAAAAGGAAAACAAAACTGAAGCTGGAGGAAAAAAAAAAAAAAAAAACAGGGCACATTCTAAAATTCAAAAGTAGTTCAATTTACCTAGAAAATAGGTTGTAGTGGAGCAAAAGAAGTTTGGAAGAATGGGCAAAAAAAAAGGCAAATAAGATTTGGTAAAATTTGTATAGTCACTGAATTTCTACAATTTTACATGAAAATAATTCTTTATAATAAGAATTTTTCTTTACTCATTTCGAAAAATTGATTTCTAAAAGGTACAAGTACAAGGCAAGAGTGTGAAGAGACAAAAGGACAAGTCACGGACTGACAGTCCAGAAAGTACAAAAAAGGGGAGCATGCAATAGAAAGCATTTCTCATGATCCTCAGTATATTTACTATAACACAACCTTAACTGGGCTTGATGCCTGAATTTCTGCCACTCCAGGGAATAGTGATAATGTTTTGAGACTGATCTTTTTATGCTTAAGATACAAACATTTCATCCCCCTGCTTGTGATTTTTAATATGCTTTCCCATTGCCTTAATGATAAAATCCACACTTTGGAAGAAATGGGAGGAGAGAAGAAGCAATATGAATGTCTGGTTTGCTTTATTAAGACAATCTGTGTTCTTCTGAGTACAGGTAAAAACAATCTAAATAAATATATATTTGGTGTGATCACTCACTTAGAACCAGACATGCTGGAATATGAAGTCAAGTGAGCCTTAGTAAGCATTACTATGAACAAAGCTGGTGGAGGTGATGGAATTCCAGTTGAGCTATTTCAAATCCTAAAAGATGATGCTGTGAAAGTGCTGTACTCAATATGCCAGCAAATTTGGAAAAGTCAGCAATGGCCACAGGACTGGAAAAAGTCAGTTTTCATTTCAATCTCAAAGAAAGGCAATGCCAAAGAATGCTCAAACTATACCACAATTGCACTCATCACACACACTAGCAAAGTAATGCTCAAAATACTCCAAGCCAGACTTCAACAGTACGTGAACTGTGAACATCCAGATGTTCAAGCTGGATTTAGAGAAGGCAGAGGAACAAGAGATACAACTGCCAACATTCGCTGGATCATGAAAAAATCGAGAGTTCCAGAAAAACATCTATTTCTGCTTTATTGACTATGCCAAAGCCTTTGACTGTGTGGATTACAACAAACTGTGGAAAATTCTGAAAGAGATGGGAATACCAGACCACCTGACCTGCCTCCTGAGAAATCTATATGAAGCTCAGGAATCAACAGTTAGAACTGGACATGGAACAACAGACTGGTTCCAAATAGGAAAAGGAGTACATCAAGGCTGTAAATTGTCACCTTGCTTATTTAACTTATATGCAGAGTACATCATGAGAAACGCTGGGCTGGAAGAAGCACAAGCTGGATTCAAGATTGCTGGAAGAAACATCAATAACCTCAGATATGCAGATGACACCACCCTTTTGGCAGATAGCAAAGAACTAAAGAGCCTCTTGATGAAAGTGAAAGAGGAGAGTGAAAATGTTGGCTTAAAACTCAACATTCAGAAAACTAAGGTCATGTCATCTGATCCCATTACTTCATAGCAAATAGATGGGGAAAAATGGAAACAGTGAGAGACTTTATTTTGGGGGGGCTCCAAAATCCCTGCACTCCTTATTGCCAAATTAAGACTTAAATTGAAGAAAGTGGGGAAAACCACTAGACCATTCAGGTATGACCTAAATCAAATCCCTTATGATTATACAGTGGAAGTGAAAAATAGATTTAGGAACTAGATCTGACAGATAGAATGCTTGATGAACTATGGACTGAGGTTCGTGACATTGTACAGGAGACAGGGATCAAGACCATCCCCATGGAAAAGAAATGCAAAAAAGCAAAATGGCTGTCTGAGGAGGCCTTACAACTATCTGTGAAAAGAAGAGAAGCAAAAAGCAAAGGAAAAAAGGAAAGATATAAGCATCTGAATGCAGAGTTCCAAAGAATAGCAAGAAGAGATAAGAAAGCCTTCCTCAGTGATCAATGCAAAGAAATAGAGGGAAAACAACAGAATGGGAAGGACTAGAGATCTTTTGAAGAAAATTAGAGATAGCAAGGGAACATTTCATGCAAAGATAGGCCCGATAAAGGACAGAAATGGTATGGACCTAACAGAAGCAGAAGATATTAAGAAGAGATGGCAAGAATACACAGAAGAACTGTACAAAAAAGATCATCATGACCCAGATAATCACGATGGTGTGATTGTTCACCTAGAGCCAGACATTCTGGAATGTGAAGTCAAGTGGGCCTTAGAAAGCATCACTACAAACAAAGCTAGTGGAGGTGATGGAATTCCAGTTGAGCTACTTCAAATCCTAAAAGATGATGCAGTGAAAGTGCTG
Source organism: Bos indicus x Bos taurus (assembly GCF_003369695.1). Classification (NCBI taxonomy): domain Eukaryota; kingdom Metazoa; phylum Chordata; class Mammalia; order Artiodactyla; family Bovidae; genus Bos; species Bos indicus x Bos taurus. Next base: position 23,483,848 of record NC_040076.1, on the reverse strand, counting down.
CACTCAATATGCCAGCAAATTTGGAAAACTCAGCAGTGGCCACAGGACTGGAAAATGTCAATTTTCATTCCAATCCCAAAGAAAGGCAATGCCAAAGAATGCTCAAACTACCACACAATTGCACTCATCTCACACGCTAGTAAAGTAACGCTCAAAATTCTCCAAGCCAGGCTTCAGCAGTACATGAACCATGAACTTCCAGATGTTCAAGCTGGTTTTAGAAAACAGAGGAACCAGAGATCAAATTGTCAACATTCGCAGGATCATTGAAAAAGCAAGAGAGTTCCAGAAAAACATCTATTTCTGCTTTATTGCCTATGCCAAAGCCTTTGACTGTGTGGATCACAATAAACTGTGGAAAATTCTGAAAGAGATGGGAATCCCAGGCCACTTGACCTGCCTCTTGAGAAACCTATATGCAGGTCAGGAAGCAACAGTTAGAACTGGACATGGAACAACAGACTGGTTCCAAATAGGAAAAGGAATACGTCAAGGCTTTATATTGTCACCCTGCTTATTTAACTTATATGCAGAGTACATCATGAGAAATGCTGGGGTGGGAAGCACAAGCTGGAATCAAGATTGCTGGGAGAAATATCAATAACCTCACATATGCAGATGACACCACTCGTATGGCGGAAAGAGAAGAGGAACTAAAGAGCCTCTTGATGAAAGTGAAAGAGGAGGATGAAAAAGTTGGCTTAAAGCTCAACATTCAGAAAACGAAGATCATGGCATCTGGTCCCATCACTTCATGGGAAATAGATGGGGAAACAGTGGAAACAGTGTCAGACTTTATTTTTAGGGCTTCAAAATCACTGCAGATTGTGACTGCAGCCATGAAATTAAAAGACACTTACTCCTTGGAAGGAAAGTTATGACCAACGTAGATAGCATATTCAAAAGCAAAGACATTACTTTGCCAACAGAGGTTCGTCTAGTCAAGGCTATGGTTTTTCCAGTGGTCATGTATGGATGTTAAAGTTGGACTGTGAAGAAAGCTGAGCACCGAAGAATTGATGCTTTTGAACTGTGTTAGAGAAGACTCCTCAGAGTCCCTTGGACTGCAAGGAGATCCAACCAGTCCATTCTAAAGGAGATTAGTCCTGGGTGTTCTTTGGAAGGAATGATGCTAAAGCTGAAACTCCAGTACTTTGGCCACCTCATGTGAAGAGTTGACTCATTGGAAAAGACTCTGGTGCTGGGAGGGATTGGGGGCAGAAGGAGAAGGGGACGACAGAGGATGAGATGGCTGGATGGCATCACTGACTCGATGGACGTGAGTCTGAGTGAACTCTGGGAGATGGTGATGGACAGGGAGGCTTGTTGTGCTGCAGTTCATGGGGTCGCACAGAGTCGGACACGATTGAATGACTGAACTGAACTGAACTGAATTGAAAATGACTGCAGAAGGTGACTGCAGCCATGAAATTAAAAGACGCTTGCTCCTTGCAAGACAAGCTTTGACAAACCTAGACCACATATTATAGCAGAGACATTACTTTGCCAATAAAGGTCCGTCTAGTCAAAGCTATGATTTTTCCAGTAGTTATGTATGGATGTGAGAGTTGGAGTATAAAGAAAGCTGAGCACCAAAGAATTGATGCTTTTCAACTATGGTGTTGGAGAAGACTCCCTTGGACAGCACAGAGATCCAACCAATCTATCCTAAAGGAAATCAGTCCTGAATATTCATTGGAAGAACTCATGCTGAAGCTGAACCTCCAATACATTGGCCTCCTGATGAGAAGAACTGACTCATTGGAAAGGACCCTGATGCTGGGAAAAATTGAAGACAGGAGGAGAAGTGGACGAAAGAGGATGAGATGGTTGGATGGCATCACCGACTCAATGGACATGAGTTTGAGTAAACTCTGGGAGTTGGTGATGGACATGCAGCCTGGCGTGCTTCAGTCCTTAGGGTGGCAAAGAGTCGGACAGGACTGAGCGACTGAACTGAACTGAAGTGAAATATATATGACTATATACTGATAAATAAAATGTATATGTTAAAAAATATAGCATGCATTTTATTAAAATAAACTATATTATATAAATTGTATTTTATATGACTTGTTTTGGCTTTTATTTTAAATTGTATTAGTATTTCACCTTCAATTTAAAAGATGGACTCATTTTGGATTGATATTCAAGGGTGAAAAATATCAGAGTAGCAGGAATCAGATGGTTCAGTTTCCAAATTCTCACACATTTAACAGATACATGTTTAACTTTATGTTGGATATATATAAACCTACAGACAGAAGGATAAGCAGTCACACTGAAAAAGTCACATGTGATTAATATGTGTTAATAAGTAAATCTCTTCCCTTAAATTAGTCTTTCTCTGTTACTCTTTCTACACAGAGAAACCGACACAAATATTTAGATCAAAATCTTTGTAAGGGAGAATAAGGGGAATGAGAACAAGATTTTGAGAGGGTGGTAAAGATAGAATATTATACTGAGTGGACTGTGAGCAACGCCAGGAACCTTAAAAGGGTACCCAACTTTAAGGATTACATATTTAAGGAAACTCTATTTTTGTGTGTTTCACTTACCTGTGGGCTTTCCATACCAGTCAGACAATTCTTAGATGTCAGGAAGATGAGCCAGGGCTCTCTACCTCAAACACTTGTAGGGGTCAGCTAGGTAAGGTAATTTACTATTCAGCAACTAGTCACAGTTTGATTGTGTCAAGCTAGACAGCTTCTGTGAAATGTCACCATTCCAAGTATGGGCCCAATTTGCCATGCATGCAGATTTTTTGAAAGACTAAGGAAACTTTTATAAATATGAAATCTTCTATTTTCATGCATTTGAAACTGATTAAGTTTTTAAATAAAGAGAAAGAGACTTTGCGAACAAAATAATACAGACCTGGAGTCTGGCCTGTAACCTGGACTATAAAGGGACCAGAAGTGCTGTGCACATATAACCAGCAAAATTTGGATTCCGATTTTTAAAGCTTAATAGGCCGCTGCTCTGATAGACAAAATCTTACAGTTTAAATTTGTTTATGTCAATGATTTTTCTTCTATGAAAGCTTCTCATGAGAGCAGCGCAGTCTTGAAGTGTTGGCTCAGAGGTTGGGATGGCTGAATATGAACATATACCCTGTAAGCCAATTATCTTGTCTATAAAACTTGGACTGAAGTATCTGTTGAAAATAAACAACCTGCTACAAACCCAAATAGGAAATATATGAACATATCCCTACATGTGATGAACACCCAAGGGTAGTTTTTGCAACAATGACAGGAAAACTACTTGAAAAAAATTTTTTCAGTGTAATTCATTCACCCAGTTGAAATGACTACGCAGTTGGCAGAGAAAGCATTTATGTGCCCTTGATTAACATGGCAGATGTATTTATAATCTGTCCACTGTAAACAAATCATCTATTCTCTCCCTGAGCTTTATCAGGGATGCTCTTTTGCATACTGCCTGGCCTGTCTCATCACGTGCTTTGACATCTGCCTGTTCTGTGGCAGACACTGCCGTTGTGAAGTCTAAGTTTAAACTGCTCCATCCTCTGGGAATATGCTGAAGAGAAATTTCTCTGACACTTAGAAAATTCAAAGTCTCTAGTGAAACCTTACATAGAGTTCACCAGATAAAGTTGCCTGCTTTTCAAGTCATTTTTTTTTTTTTTCTCATTTACTGCATACTGTCAGAAATTTATCCTGTTTATTCTAACAGAATCGGGGCACTTTTTATTTTTTTTAATGAATGACCTATGACCACTATAAAGCCATGTGGACTGCTGGCAGTTGCTGCAAGCCAGATATGCCAGATAATTTGTGTCTCTTACCACATATTAAAGCAAAAAAAAAATCAATTTTTGTACATTCTTTGAAAGAATATTGACAAGTAATCTAAGCACCATTTACTAAGGAAAACATATAAAAAAATCTGTCAGTTCCAAAATGAATTGCTAAAAGTGAAAATAACATGATCATAGACTCAAGCTTCTGACCAATATCAAAAGGAGCAACATATTCATCAAAGTGAAAATTAACCTGTTTTGATTTATGTGCGCCATTTGGAGGTTGGACATGTTTGCTTAAGCAGTCACTACTGAATAGATTATCTGTTTATCCAATGCACAATTGTAGACAGGAGAACAGAGTTGAATAGGAAATGCTCTGTGCCCCACTTCTATGACAGACTAATACCTAGGAGGAGTAAGAACAATACATGTTAGCTGAGGCTTTACAATACTTGGACAGCCCTCTCTGTCTCTCTGTCTCTCTCTCTGTCTCTCTCTCTCTCTCTCTCTCTCTCTTCCCAGCCCTCTCTCTTATCAGAACAAAAACATTTCTTTTTTTTTTCCCCACAAACAATTTTTCCTAGCTCAATTTGTCCCATTACTTCTCCCATTTTTCAGAATATTGCCAAATTATTTTTTTCAATTTCTTATAAATTCAAATTCTTCTTCTTTATTTGATCTTCAGTTCAAAATGATGCTAAAGTTTGCCTGGTCTCAAAGCAAATTCTCTATACCCTCTCACAGTGATATGTTTTCTCTGTGCTTTCATTCAGCTTGAATTATATTGAAATATTCATCAGTACTTCCTACACCTCCCCTATGCTCTACACCCCAAGGACAAGCTAGAACCACTCTTGAAGTCCACAAGGAAGACACACATTGGATCTGTTGTCTTTCTAGTCATGCAACCTTTGTTCATGGGCTTCTCAGGTGGCAGAGTGGTAAAGAATCAGCCTGCCAATGCAGGAGACACACAAAACGTGGGTTTGATCCCTGCGGTGGAAAGATCCTCTGGAGGAAGAAGTAGCAGCTCACTCCAGCATTCTTGCCTGGAACGTTACATGGTCAGAGGAGCCTGGTGGGCTACAATTCATGTGGTCACAAAGAGTTGGACATGACTAAGAACACACACATACACTTTTGTTCATAGCCCTGTCTGCCTAGAAAACTCCTTCTTTATTTGTTCTCTTCCTACCACTCTTCATCTTCCCTGTCTTTCCCTCCTATTCTGTCCAATATAGACATTATATCAGTGTACATTTTATTCATTAGTATTCTCATTCATCAGTATTCTTAAATTGTTATTATAGTATTCTATATTCATTAGTATTTTCTTCATTCGCCTTTCTTTCAGAGTTCAACAATCACAGAAGATCAAGTTGATAAAGCTCTAGGTATGTTCTCGATATGTTCTAAATATTTCTGGACTAGAAACATAACATAACATTGTGCTTGACAGTAGGCTTTCTGGTTTGATTTTTACCTAAGTTAAAATTTCAGCTTTAGCTCTTACCAGAAATAATACAAAAGGCAAAATAACTTCTCTATGACTTAATTTTTAAATGCAAAATAATAGCACTTACCTTATTGCTATGAGAATGATAAGTATAGATAAAATGGTTGGAATAGTACTGAAGGAATGGACATCATAAACATTCAATAAATAGTCTGCATTCTTGTTATATTTATCCTTCTTTCTGAAGTTGGTCTTTCCCTAACTCTTGATTTCCTGTGCATTAATTTAGTCTGCCTTTTTCTGGCTCAGCTCAGTGGTTGACTTTTTCATGAACATTAATTTAATCTCTTGCTTGAGCCCTTTCATTGGGTACTTGTTTCAATGAGAATAAAATCCAACACCTAAACCTGATGTAAATTTTTAACTCCCCTTTCCTTTGAAACTTATCTCTAGTGGACAGTTCTCTGTGTCTACTGGATGTTTGTTGAGCAATGAAACTGACTGAGCTCATTCTCATTGGATGGTCTCTGTAGGGACCATTTTTGGGTCCAATCTCTAAGTAGATGCCTCTTTTTCATCCTCTACTGCTTAACTCAAACACACCTCACTGAGAGACCTAGGTTGCCCAACCAAATCAGAGCAGCCCTCTATAACACCCAGTCACTATCTATCAATGTTCATTTTTCTTTGTAAAATTTCAAACATTCTGAAATTATACTATTTGTTTTCTTAATTTTTTTTAGTCTTTCTAAACAGAGTATAAATTCTTTAAGAGCTAGGACTGTACTTTTTCATCATGGTGGTTTGTCATGCTCAGAATGCTGTTTGACATATAGTAAAAAAATCAAATATATTGCCTGGGATGTATAAATAAATCATTTCAGGATCTCTAGAAACAATTTTTCCTTATTCCAAACAATCATGATACTTCATCTGTATGTGCATTTCATGAGTATTTGTCACTTTCCATTTTCTATTGAGGTACTTTGTAAATGTATCCTAATCTCCTCCTTAGACTCTTAAGCTCCTTGAAATCAGGAACCAAGTGTTATTCATCACCATACATCTTTGCTAGTGCTTTGCAAGTACTTTTTCACATATTAGGTGATCAATAAATATTTGTAGAGTAGATGAATGAGTGAATCAGTGCCAAATCTCTCACTCTATAGACAAGTGAATATCTAATTGACATTAAAAGACATTAGCACTGTGGAGCTACAGTTAAATGTCCTCTAGGAATTAGACTTCAAAGCACTCAGCTGCTAGACTTAAAGTCAACTATTGCATTCAGTAAAATCTACCAAAAATGTATTGGCCGCCAAGGTGCAGGGTATGCATTAAACCACCTGCCAACTATTTTATTTTCCATTAGTGCCAGTAATAATATACTAAAGATTGTACATATACCTCCAAAGAAGAGAAATAGGAATCAAGAATGTCACATAAATGAGCAACAACAAAAGTGTCACCTGCAGAATAGAATGAACACATGAGACAAAAGCTATTAGCAATAACTGTCTTTAAGCCAAGATTAATTATAACAAAGAGAAATACTTGAAGTAATACTGATCAGGATGACTGAAGGCATTTCATTTTAAGAAATAACAATTAAGTGTTGCATAGAAAAAAAATGAAGCTTAAATATGAAAAGTCAGTTGAAGAACACCCATCAGAAACATATTTTTCAAACTCCATAAAGCTATATTAGTCTACACAAACTTTGGGCTTCCCTCATAGCTCAGTTGGTAAAGAATATGTCTGCTATGCTGGAGACCTGGGTTCGACCCCTGTGTTGGGAAGATCCCCTGGAGAAGAGAAAGGCTACCCACTCCAGTATTCTGGCCTGGAGAATTCCATGGACTGTATAGTTCATGGGGTTGCAAAGAGTTGGACATGACTGAGCGACTTTCACTCAGACTCAGACACGAACTTTAAATTTTGTATTAGTGCAAATCATAGCTGAAGTGTTATTAATATTCCCGAAATCTATTAATCCAGATCACTAGAAATATTACTTTATATTGCTGCTTTTTCATGTGTAAGAGAAAATAGTAACAAAATAACCACAACAAAGTATTTTAAAAATAAATTGTCATAAAGTTCATGTTTAAAAGAAATCACTTTCAAATAGTTATATATGCTTTTCAAATTTTATTTTGAAATAAGATTATAGAATATTCAAGTTATCAGACTTAAACAATTTTTCTCTTAAATGTTGTTTTGTGTGCCTGCTAAATCGCTTCAGTCATATCTTACTCTTTGAGACTCAGTAGACTGTAGCCCACCAGGCTCCTCTGTCCATGGGATTCTCCAGGCAAGAATACTGGAGTGGGTGGCCATTCCCTTCTCCAGGGAATCTTCCTGACCCAGGGATTTAACCTAGGTCTCCTGCATTGCAGGTGGATTCTTTACCATTGAGCCACCAGGGAAGCCCCTAGCTGTTGTTTTAGTGAGATATTACTGTGAATGGCTGATTTGACTAACAGTTCATGGCATCATTTTGTTGAATATATTAAAAATGCAATGAGAACAACCCAGAAACTCACCAGTAAAGAAACAGGAATGGACTTAAGGACATTTAACACAAATTTTTAAAATTAAGGATGTTTAAATTTAAAAACCCATACAACTCTTTCTTATGACAAAAATTTTTTTAAATATATTTTCATGTGGTTATAGAAAAAAGTGTACATTTTAAGTAAGTATCAATTTCTCATTTAAATACACTGTTTTCAGTTTGAAAGCTTTGAGCAAGCCTATACTGAGATATCATCTCTCTGTTACAAATTCAAATCTGTCTCGTATGTTTGCCATGTGACCTATAATACCAATTACTTCTTTGCTTCTTATATCCCAAATTCCATCTTTATTTTGACTCACATCTCTCTTGCCTACTATTAAAACAATATGTGCCCCATGCTCGGTTTCTTCTGTCTTTGCCTCTCTCACCCTCCATCATAAGCACAGTCTGCTCACAGACTGGAGAAGGACATGGCAACCCACTTCAGTATTCCTGCCTGGGAAATACTGTGGACAGAGAAGCCTGGCAAGTTACAGCCCATGGGGTCGCAAAAGAGTTGGACAGGACTTCGTGACTAAACAACACACTCACTGCTTTCGTTAGGTTTTCTCATTGTTTTGTTAAGTCATAAAATTATTTCTCAACATTGCCAGGAGAATATAATGAGAGTCTAACTGTTGCATACAAAGAAATCACAATCTATTTCTTTTTTCTTCCCTCTAACAGTATTTACTGCAAACTTTTTTAATATTTCTTTGCTCCAGCACTACCAAGTTGGTAGAATTTTCCTAAACATGTAAAGCAGTTTCATGATTCTGCATTTCCACATTCTTTTTCCACTTTCTTGAAATGCTTCCCATCACTATTGGTCTGGTAAAATAATACTCTTTCTTTGAAACCCAGCAGAAGATTCAATTTATCTGTCAAAACTTCCTTTATACACAATGGCAGAATTGGTGGCTTCATTTCCTGTGATGGTAAAACATTTTGTACAACTAACCTGTCTTACTGCATAAATTATTCTGCAGTGTAATTGTTTGTATTCTTGTGCAACTTATCCAAGTCCGAGCTCCTTAAAATCTGGTAATCTATCTCACCTCTTCTGGAATGATTTTATAAGAAGAATGGATGAATAGATGGATATTTGATGTTAGGTTTTAGTGATGACATTTCACATTTTTAAAAAAAATTAACACATTTTAAAGAAATCTGTACATCAATAAATCTCTAATACTATTCCTACACATTGGTACATCAACAAGTCTGGGGAACACATGTATACCTGTGGTGGATTCATTTTGATATTTGGCAAAACTAATACAATTTGTAAAGTTAAAAAAAAAAAACATTCCATTGGGGGAAAAAAAAAAGTCTTAACAGCATTTGAAATAACTGCCACGCTAGCAACTAATTTATTTCCTGATCTGTTACCACTGTCGAGATCAACTTAATGATTTCCTTTGAAATACAGATTTAGAAACATATACAAAAATTCTGAGTAAAGAATTTTATTTTTCATTATTTTGTAACGTTTATCTGACTAGTATTCCTTTCACCTAATCACAAAAAAAAGAAGTTTTAAAAAAATTTTACTGTGTTTCTGATATTTTCATTTTATGCCTAGAAGGCATCTCACATTATGCTACAAGCTGCCACAATCATGACTTTTCTCTAGGTACATCTCCAATAGAGAGGCACTGAGAAAAATGGAGTGACAGAGGGTGACTTTAAAGTCAACCACTCAGTCACAGATGTGCTCCTAGAAATGCATTAGTGTCCAGGAACCAAATCACATGCCACTGAGTTAAATCCTAGCAAACTGATACCGGTAATAATATAATGAACTGAAAAAGTGCTACCATGCTGAACTATCAGTGATTCTTGGAGTCATAATAGTAGCATATTTCCATTAGAAAAAAACTACATATACAAATAGTACCCTTTCTTCTCACAGAAGAAAAAAAAATGCCAGCAGTTTGCTAGATATTTTTAGTATAACACTCTGTCATGCATGTGTTAGACAAGAGAATAGTAAACAGCTATGAACTTTGGTCCTCAGTTTTTCTCACATTGGGAGAGCATCCACTGGAGTGTAAAAAGGAGAAAATAAAAATAACTTCAAAGAAAGCTGAAAGAAAGAAGGCTAGAAGATGAACAAAGATAAAAAGAATGACTGAGGGGATGCCTACAATATAACAAATCTTCCAGATCATATCAATTATCCTCGGGTAATACTGAATAGCAATTCACCATTTCAGAACCCCAATATTTTTATTCTGTGTGTAACACTCTTGCTCAGAAAGCAATAACTTCTGAAGAACAACCACCATGTAATCTCTTTCATCAATAAAAGGCAAAAATGCCTAAAGCATGACATTTAAATATGTCTTAAATCACTCATGCAGCAATTCCATTATAATGCAATGCAGTCATAGAACCTGATTCTATGTCCATGTTATGGATTCCATTGTAGAAATTAAAATAGATATCAGAAAGACCTCTCATGAGTTATTTTAAGACCATTCCTTTCTTCAAATACTTGCATGTAATTTCACAGATATTGTTTTTTAATCTAGACACAAAAACTGCGCACACTGATTTTTGTTAGATTGAATGTTCAGATCATTATAGCACATTTGATGCATCATTACCAGATATTGAGAAACCACTGATTTGCAGATTTTCACAACTCTAAAAGTTGGATAGTTGGAAGAAGGGACAAGATAAAACTCTACACCTAGCTGAAAAAAAGCACATACATTTAGACAATAAAAGAACAGTGGAACACAAACATGTTTCTTCAAACAGATAACTTGAGTGAGACTCATTATATTCTCACCTAAGTGGCTCTTCATATTTTGAAAAACCCTGGTATAGATGGCACTTGTTAGGATCCTTGACCATTTCTGTATATTCATGAGGTTCAGTGCTTTTGTTGAATTCATTTGGGTGAAAAAACCAATTTAGAACTAAGAGAATATTTGAGATTATCGATAGTACAGCAGAGACTAACACAACATTGTAAAACAACTATACTTCAATTAAAAAAAAAGTATCAATGGAGGTTATTAAGAGTTTGGGACAATAAAATAGACTTACTAAAAGGGTGGGTAAGTAGTTTAACACTAAGATTGGGAAGAATTAAAGTAATTTAGGAATGTAAAGAAAAAAACATTAGGCAAATATTACAAATATTTTGTACTGCTCCAGGTGAAACAGATATAAATATGATAAGAGACAGTCTTGTTTTCAAGATTAAAGCCAAGTATAACCTCAGACACAATCCAATAGGAAAAATGCTAAAATCAAGGTACATATGAAGGACATAGGTGATGAGTCATTCAAATATGACTCAAGAGAAGCAGAATGTGTGATATATTGGATCATAATGCTGGTACAAGAATTTGAACACTGGTAATTCTGACACAGGATGGGATGATTTGATAGCATCACCAATGCAATGGGCATGAACTTGGGAAAACTCTGGAAGATGGTGATGGACAGGGAAGCCTGGTGTGCTGCAGTCCATAGGGTCGCAAGAGTTGGACATGGCTTGGCAACTGAACAACAACAATTCTGACTCAGTGATATTATACCTCAAAATATTATTGTCTTCCTAGTACAATACATGGAGAAGGCAATGGCACCCTACTCCAGTACTCCTGCCTGGAAAATCCCATGGACGGAGGAGCCTGGTAGGCTGCAGTCCATGGGGTCGCTAAGAGTCAGACATGACTGAGCGACTTCACTTTCACTTTTCACTTTCATGCATTGGAGAAGGAAATGGCAACCCACTCCAGTGTTCTTGCCTAGAGAATCCCAGGGACGGGAGAGCCTGCTGGGCTGCTGTCTATGGGGTCGCCCAGAGTTGGACACGACTGAAGTGACTTAGCAGCAGCAGTACAATACAACATATGCTTTTGAGAGCTGACATGTTTTTTAATTTCTCAAAGAGACAAAAATCACACCCCACTTTTGTGCTATGGGTGTATCACTCACACTCCCTGGATCCTGATTCTCTTGTGAATAATGAATAGTTATTAGTTTTGATCTATATTCTATGTTATCTTCCCTGTTAACTCACCTCCAGCTCTCCAAATATTATTTAGTTATCTTTCCCTGTGTGCTCAGAGCACTTTATATTTATCTTCACTTCATAAGTTATCATCACCTTACTTGCAAGCTTTATTTTCCAGGCAGTATAATGCTGGAGGATAAGGTTGTACCTCATTCTTCTCTGTAATTGCCTCAGTGCTTGATATATAGCAGGTGCTCAATAAACATTTATGAGATGAATATATGACCACATGCATGAAAGTCCCCAAGATTACTTAAGGGCAGCTTGTGACCGTCAGTGTGACATGAAGGTTGTCACACTCATCTGTTTGCTGTTGTTTAAATCCATTCTTCCTGGTCTGGAGGCTATTTTCATATTTGAATATTTTCTGTAAAAACTGCTCAAATATCATCAGTGAGTAACTTAGTGAAGACAGACAAGTTTCTGAAGCACAGATGAATGCAAAATTATAGGCAAGTCAGGCATTTCTAAGAGGACCTTTTACTAATCCCACAGTTTTACTAAGATCTGAAAACTGCCTTGCCTAGAATTTCTTGTTCTCACTTACAGTGCTTAGTTTTTATTTTAATGGCATTCCCAATATTTCTTTAGAGATACCATCTAATTCAATGATTCTCTCCAATGTAGCCGGTGAACTCCTGAGGGGTTCTTATAACACCTGATGCTACAGACCACCTGCTTAAAAAAAGAAGAAGAAAAAAAGCTTATGAGAGTCTCACTATTAAAAGAGGGCTAAAAGAATGGTCAAAGCTTTCTTTTGTTGAACCCACTTCAGAAATGAGCTATTATTATCTGAACTACAGCCTTCTTAAGGCTGAGCAGAATCAAGACATAAAACGAAAATAAGTCATAAATTCAGGCTTGCACCAGGGCACTGAAATTTCCCGTTCTTCTCAAAACATCTTTCTATAACCAGGACAGATGTTTTTGCTCAGATTTTCAATTCTATCTAGCCTCTCCAGGTAGACAGAGGCTAAGAGGTTGTACAATAGCAATAACAGAAACTAAAGCATTTTACAGGGAGTTAAGCTAATAATTAGCATAGAAGTGGGTTTTGAAAGGAACTCAGATCCCAGGCAGAAAGAAAGAAAATATTATTGAGGTTTCTGTTGTTCTTATAGGGAGGAGATTTCAGGTTCCATAGTAGCTTACTCTCTTGTGATATCCTGAATGTTTTATGATTTGCAGTAAATTTTAAAAGTGATCACAATAGCTTGAAGCCCCTCCCATCAAAATGTGAGAGGGTGGGAATCTCCTTCCCCCTATATTGAAAACAAGTTTGCTTTCTGTGCGTGTGTGATTTACTTTGAACAAATAAATAAACAAATCAGAAATGCCTCCAGCCTAGGCTTAGGAGCACTTGCAAGTTTTTTTTTTTTTTTTTGAGATGATAGGAATTTTTTTTTAGTATAATTACTTTACATTGTTGTGTTAGTTTCTGCTGTACAATGATGTGAATCAGCTATGATTATGTGTCTTAATCTTCAGTCATGTCCAACTCTTTGAGAGCCCATGGACCGTGGCCTGCCAGTCTTCACTGTCCATAGAATTCTTCATGCAAGAATACTAGAGTGGGTAGCCTTTGGCTTCTCCAGGGATATTCCTAGCCCAGGGATCAAACTTGAGTCTCCTGCATTGCAGGTGGATTCTTTACCATCTGCATCACCAGGGAAGCGGGAATCAGCTATATGAATCAGCTATATGTGTGTGTGTGTGTATATATATACATATATATATATATATCTCCACACTCTTAGACCTCCCCCCGACCCCTATCTCACCCTCCAGGTCATCACAGAGCATCAAGATGAGCTCCCCACGCTATATTGAAGGTTCCCATTAGCTATCTCTTTTATGCATGGTAGTGCATTTATGTCAAACCTAATTTTCCAATTCATCCCACCCTCCTCTTCTGCCTCCTTTGTCCACATATCTGTCTCTATGTCTGCATCTCTATTCCTTCTCTAAAACTAAGTCCATCTGTACTATTTTTCTAGATTCCACATATATGCATTAAGGACTTTCAAGTTTGATTACATTCTTGGAATACCTGTCATCAACTGCAATGTGAACAACCTCTGACTAGAATGTTGGATGGTGAGCGATATGGTGAGAGAGATGATGGTGTAGTCACCCTCATTAGCCATTAATAGAAAGGAAGACACTGGACATGAGAATAAAGCTATTTTAGAAATCACACCCCGTGGGTAAAGCCATCACTGACCCCAGAAGCATGAGTGAGCCCAGACCATATCATCCTAGTCTGATCAGGTAAATAAGAATGCTCAGATGATCCGCAGATTCATGACCATTAATAATTGTTGTTTTATGCATTACATTTTGGGGAGGTTTACTGAATATCAACATTTTGCGGATGCAATTTTTATCTCATATTCAACACTTAGTTATTGAGCACCACTTTGTGCCAGTTACTGATTTATAAACTGGAGATGCAAAAATGAACAAGTCTTAGCTCCTGGCTTCAAAGTGTTCATCATCTTTGGGGAATTTTTACTCAAATAAACAAGCATAGTAATAGAATAAGTCCTATAACAGGGACAAACAGGGGGCTATCGACAATTTAAGTGTTCAAATTTAGAAATGTCATCTATACCAACTATGCACTTATAGGAATGTTCTCTTATTTACATACTTCCATAAAGTCAAAATACACAAACTGGCATTCTGTTTAAAAGTAGTGTGTTGAACTAGTACTCTCTTATTCCCATTTGCTGAAGGTGTTAGAATAACAAGAAATTTAATCAGATCATGTTCCACCCTTTCTGAATAGCAAAGAAAGGGAACTCTTTATGTTTGAACAGCAGGAGGAGAGAGCCAAATCTTTCTCAAAACAGTAATGCAGCTATCTTGAATTACAATAAAGGTAGAATCAAAAGCCATGTCAATGGAATTGCTTCTTTGGGAGCTCAGCTGGTAAAGAATCCGTCTGCAATACAGGAGACCCCAGATCGATTCCTGGATCAAGAAGATCCGCTGGAGAAGGGATAGGCTACCCACTTATTCTTGGATTTCCCTGGTGGCTCGGCAAGTAAAGAATCTGCCTGCAATGTGGTCTGGATTCGATCCCTGGGTTGGAAAGATGCCTTAGAAGGGAACAGCTACCTACTCCAGTATTCTGGCCTGGAGCATTCCGTGGACTGTATAGTGCAATGGGTCACATAGAGTCGGACACAACTGAGCAACTTTCACTTTCAACCCTCAAGGAATAAAATTGTTTCTCTTAGTTATATGGTTTTACATTAAGAATGACTTTGAAAGAACACATGAAGCAACTTTCTGTCTTGTTTTCAGTTTCTTTGGTGAAAAAATTGAATTCACCCTGATGTTCTACATGAAACTGGGGGTCGTACCTCCATCTGTTCATATATCCTCAAGAAATCAACCATGTCTATGGAGATCTCACTGATCTTCAGAAAATCTCTCTGTATTCCTGATTCATGATCTAGTGTTGGGTGTGATTCTGGGGAAGCTTGAAGAGGCATTGTTATTGTGGATGGGGTTAGCTTTGTCTGCCTCCAACCACTGTCTCACTGGATTACTAAGTCATGCCACCTCTGGCTTTGGGTCATGATAAGACATGTGCAAGTATTGGTCTCACACACCCTTAAGTTATAATGAACTTAGTGATTAACAGTCTACAAATATGGGGCTCTGATTTGCTTGATTATACAAAGATTTAATTTTATGCCTAATATTTGAATTTCTTTTTATTGGGTAATCTTACTGCCAGGTTCCTCTGTCCATGGAATTCTCCAGCCAAGAATACTGCAGTGGGCTGCCATTCCCTTCTCCAGGGGATCTTCCTAACCCAGGGACTGAACCATAATCTCTCCCACATTGCAGGTAAATTCTTTACCATCTGAGCCACCTGGGAAGCCCTGTATTTTATACATGTCAATGTAATTTAGGAAACTATTTCATTCCAGTGAGTAGCTTATAGTTTGGTTATTTGATATTATTTAATATATTACCACATGGAAACTATTTGCAAACAATAGTGTAAGTCTCCCCATTTATCACAACTATGTTGAACACAGTTCGCAGAAATTCACACTGACTTCTGCCTCAGGTTACCAGGTCCATATTATTCAATCCCAGTAGCATGTCTGTTGAAAGATGTAAGCCTGAGAACTCTAGGAACTTTTTAGCTTTTTAGATCTGCATAAAATGTGTATAAAATGAGGCACTAATATTACTGGACTCTGCATTTATAGAATCTTCAACTCATGTAGAAAATACACTTATTTGGAGGTGACAACATTGTTTTTTAAAATATAAGTTAACAAAGGACAAATCATTTTATCTTATTTGCACAGCAAAAGACTAAGTGTCATGTGCTTTTTAATGATATAATTAAACCCGATACAAGTAAGAATAACAGTAACAGACAGAATTAATGTCAATATACTTTACATGTTATCAGGTAATAATCTAAAGACCTTTTTCGATCTAGTAGGGTGACCCTATTTTAACCATAATTTCACATCTCTTAGAATCCACACTCCATTAGATAGATTTTTATATTATTATTCCTTAGTTTCTAGATTATTTACTCACAGAAACCCTGAGAAAATCCTAATGTCTTGACATAAGTAATGCACATTTTTGAATGAGTTTAGTCAGATAGTAACTCTTCTGGTTTATGAAGGTAAATATAAGTTAATATGGTCAAATAGTTACCCAGGAAACAGGAAGATTGATATGAACCTATGTTTTTGGAAGATGCTGATATTGTACATAAACCTGCAGAAGTCAGAGCAAAAAAAAAAAAAATCAACTTGAAATATATCTTATTCAATGTGCAAAGACTGAAGCAAACATTTGATATGTAGTTAATTTCTGGGTTTCTTGTTTTGCTTTTTCTCACATCAGCAAATGTGCAGTCAATACACTAAGTGCAAAGCCTCAATATAATTATGTATATAACAGATTGTAAATAGCCTTTCAATTTTACATATTTTTGTCTGCACAGAATATCCTGGAACAAACACATGATACCCAAAGAAGGTTAAAGATGGGAATAGACCATCCTTATTTTAATGAAACAAAGTTCTTCTTGCATGTCTGTTCCTTGTGCTCAAATTAAATAGTAAACCAAAGCATTAATTTGGCTACTTTCATGAATTTATATACATATGCACACATGCAACACATACTCATATGCTTGGATTCAAAATTTACTGTGGCCGCTCTGTGCCAGGAACTATCTGTGCCAGAGAGTATAAAGCTAATTAAATACCATGGTATTCATGAGGAAGACAGATTCCTTCCTTATAAGTGAGTGTAACAAGAAAAGCACACAAAGGTTATCATGGGGATCCTGGGAGGTTATAAAGTTATAAAAAAAAAAAAAAATCCCCAACCTATTAGAGAGGAATTGGGAAGGAGGTGACGTGAGTCAGCAACCAGTGTGGTACCTGATTATAATAAATAGTAGATAATTTTTTCAACTGAAATGATTCTTAAATGGGTAGGGAAGTGGCTTCTTGAAACTTCATGCACAATCCAGTTTTTGCTGCTGCCCTAGAAAAGGTTGTCCTTGGCACAATACTTTTGGGCAATTTTTTTAGTATTGTAATAATCTTTACTTTGTAGTGTTACCAATGAAAAGCTCCTGGCAGGAATAAAAACTATAGCTCCAATGTTTTCCATTGTCTCATAAAGATGTTTCTACTCTGTGGTTTGTTTGTAACCATTTTTTAAGCCACAGATCTATTCTTTAAAATTTTTATTGGAGTATAGTTGATTTACAAGCCACAGATCTATTGCAGTGGTTAATTTATTTAAAACTCTGGTAATATAATTCATGGATTTATTTAACCAAGTACAGATGCAGTCTCATAACTTGAAAGGTATTTACAGTGTGAGGATATCATCTGCCACCCCTTCACCTATTCTTCCTTCTGAATACCTTGAAGTTGGTAGTCATGTGAATTCAACTACCTGATGTACAGAGTAAGGCAGGGGCATCAGTTCTCATCCATATATTTAATACAGACAAGTTCAAGTTATTTCTTATGTTTTTGATAAAATAAATAGAAATTCTAGATTATGTTTTCTCATCTCAATATATTATCCTGTGGACTGGGGATATAGACTCTAGGGTCAGAAGACCATATTTATTGTCATGCATGCACATGTGAAACAGTCAAGTGATAAACTAATTCTTACTAAATGCAAAGCTCTTTGTGATTGTCTATATACTATTGGGTTGACCAAAATGTTCATTTGAGTTTTTAATGAACTTTTTAGCCAACCCAATATAATCTATTTCATCAAAAACATTTATTGTGATCCTGGTTTCCCAGGTGGCATTAGTGCCAATGAAGGAGATTTAAGAGACACTGGTTCAACCTCTGGATAGGGAAGATTCCCCGGGGGAGGGCGTGGCAACCCACTCCAGTATTCACGCCTGGGGAATCCCATGGAGAGAGGAGTCTGGCAGGCCACAGTCCATAATGTCACAAAGAGTTGGACACAACTGAAGTGACTCAGCATGCAGAACGCAAATTACTTCTGTATTACAAATTTTGAAGCACAGTAGTCATTATCACTGTTAGGTTTGTGGGGTTTATTCTAGTATCCGAGTGGACATAAGACTTGATAAGGAAGCAAATGGGAGGCAATTGCATGATTCCTATTCAAGTCAGACAGGGTTGGTAGGGATTGAAAGGAGAATTTTAACACATAGGGAATACTTATTAATAATAGGTTGAATTAAAAGGACTGATTACTTAAGGACTGTAAGTGGCTGGAAGGTTGGGAAAGCATACAAAGATCAGCCAGAGATAAATCTTGTTTTATAACATGACTGAGCTAATGAATTCTGATGATGCCAAAAACATATGTAAATATTGGAAGATGATCAAGGTTAGACATGTAGAATTTGAAGCCACCCTAGGATATCAGTTAAGAGATGCCTAACTGGTATTTGGATGCTGGAGCTAAAGTCTGGCAAGAAGTTTGAAAAAGAGATATGAGTACATAAGTCATGAATACATACTGACTCTTTCCAAGTGTGAACAAAGATGAACTCACCTAGAGAGACTATAAAAATTTAAACTAGCAGATGCAGTGGTGGAGTTCTGGACAGAACTAACAACTACAGGATAGAAAAAGCAAGAAGAGTCTCAAAAAACAGCGTGAAATTTAGAAAACAGTGGTTTGTGGTAACTCAGAAGGTCAATGATAACTTCCAAATATAAAGAGAGATCAGCAGTGTCCAAAGCAAAGAGACGTTCATCAAGACCTAAACAATGAAAGTTCAGTGTGCTTGGATTATAAAGTCACTGATGGAAAGGAGTGGGAAACATTTCTGGAAAATATATAAGAAAGAAGCCACGTTGCTGTGGGTAGAGAAATGGGTGTGGAGACACTGTGTGTGTGATACACTTGTGACTGATTTGTAAGTAAGGAAACAGATAAATGGCATAATAATTGACTGATATGGAATCAAGGAAAGATTCTTTCATTTTATTATGGTTTGTTTTCATTTTTGTTCAAGGGTAGTATAAAAGTTTTGACAATACTTTGGGAAAGGGAATAAGAATGATGAAGCCAGGTCTTAGAGTCATTGAGAGAGGACTTTTTTACATAACAAAACTTTTCTCCATCTCATGAATACCTTCAAAGGGATATTATAAATTAGAATTTCTGACTTACATTCAGACACATACGATGCAGGAAAATAAACACTATAATTACAACAAATTAAAAATTACACTGAAAATGAGATATGGGATTTTCCCATCAAAAAATAGGGCTTAGAGACCTTCCTGGTGGTGCAGTGGTTGAGCCTTTGCCTTCCAATGCAGAGGGTGCAGATTCAATCCCTGGTCGGGGAACTAAGATCCCACATGCCTCATGGCCAAAACACCAAAAACATAAAACAGAAACAAAATTGTAACAAATTCAGTGAAGACTTTTAAAATGGTCTACATCCAAAAAAAAACCTTAAGAAATAGAGCTTATATTTTTCTCCCTTGAATCTGAATGGACTTCTTTAATGAACAGAATATGGAAAAAAGAACCTATGCTCTTTTATGAATCTGACCTTAAGAAACAGAAAGCTCCTACTTCCCGTCCCTTGACTCAGTCTATCTAGAACCATTTTGTCACCATATGAGAATTCCAAGCACTCGAACATTATTATGCTGGAGTGGTCAAATATAGATATGGGCAACTAGTCCAGTTCAGTTTCGCTGTCTCGTCATTTCAGCCAAGGCATCAGACATATGTGTTACATTGCTTCAAGCTTTGACATCATCCCACTAGGCTGTGAATTGCTACTATTGACCTTAGTCAGTGACATGTGGAGTAGAATCACTCAGATGACTCTGACCCCCAATCATGAAATAAGTATTTGTTTTAAGCTGCTAAATTTTCAGTTAATTTGTTATGTAGCAGTTAGAAGCTAGAACACGTATTTTGAAAAAGACGGCTCTATTTAATATATTCACACATGACTTGGATTATCAAATTCAATAAAGAAGTAAACAACTACAAAAAACACATCCTATACACCCCTCAACTATTTTCTTGGCAATTATTTATCTGAACACCTTTATATGCCACCTAGGGAGAAAATGGTAGAATTTTATAAGGTTTGATTTTGTTTCATTCACTAATAAAATACAACTATATTACAATATTTTAAAGTTCAGTTCAGTTCAATGGCTCAGTCGTGTCCAACTCTCTGCGACCCCATGGACTGCAGCATGCCAGGCCTCCCTGTCCATCCAACTCCCAGAGCTTGCTCAAACTCATGACCATTGAGTCGGTGATGCCCTTCAACCATCTCATCCTCTGTTGTCCCCTTCTCCTCCTGTCCTCAATCTTTCCCAGCATCAAGGTCTTTTCCAATGAGTCAGTTCTTTGCATCAGGTGGCCAAAGTATTGCAGTTTCAGTTTTAGCATCAGTTCTTCCAATGAATATTCAGGACTGATTTCCTTTAGGATGGACTAGTTGGATATCCTTGCAGTCCAAGGGATTCTCAAGGGTCTTCTCCAATATCACAGTTCAAAAGCATCAATTCGTTGGCCCTCAGCTTTCTTTATAGTCCAACCCTCACATGCATACATGACTACTGGAAAAACCATAGCCTTGACTAGACAGACTTTTGTTGGCAAAGTAATGTCTCTGCTTTTTAATATGCTGTCTAGGTTGGTCATAGCTTTTCTTGCAAGGAGCAAGCATCTTTTAATTTCATGGCTGCAGTCACTATCTGCAGTGATTTTGGAGCCTAAAAAAATAGTCTCTCTTGTCTCCATTTTTTCCCCATCTGTCTGCCATGAAGTGATGGGACCGGATGCTATGATCTTAATTTTTTGAATGTCGAGTTTTAAGCCAATTAACCTTTATTATATTTACATGTGACTCCAAGAGTAAAAGAATAATGATTATAACATTTATGCTGTTTGGAAATCCCATTATCTATTTTAAGGAGTGTTCCTTAATAAAAAATAATGAATACATATCACCATAGATTAGTAAATATTATCTGCGGGGAGCCGGCGTGAGGACCTCCACCCGTGGCAAAGGTCATGAGGAAGGAGGCTCGACATACGCAAAGGCGGGATCGAGCCTCAGGAGTCCCCTTGGAAATTCTCGAGCATCTACCCCCAAAACCAGAGTCTGCCTACTTTACTACTTTGTGCTCTCACCTACACCTCTGACTTTACGGGGGCTGTCCCCCACCACCTCTTTCGGAGAAGGAGTTAACTTAGAGCTCCAGTTCATAAAAACTCCAGGCGTGACAAGAGTGTTTTAACCTACAAACTCCTCTGAAGGTTCTCTAGCCTGC
Organism: Bos indicus x Bos taurus; assembly: GCF_003369695.1. Lineage (NCBI taxonomy): Eukaryota > Metazoa > Chordata > Mammalia > Artiodactyla > Bovidae > Bos > Bos indicus x Bos taurus. Next base: position 23,462,197 of record NC_040076.1, on the reverse strand, counting down.
CTGACAGGCTTGTCCGGCCACATGTGATTGATGACAGCCTCCCAACCATGAGAGGCACGAGATGCTTTAAACCTTCTAAAAACAGGTTCCTTAGAAAAGTTAGAAAACCATTAGTATAAGTATAGTGGGCTGATTAGAAATTGTATTGGTGAAGGGTTTTTCATTTGTTGAGCCAATGTTTGTTGCTAAGTCTCCACATCCCCTGCCCTTACACACATTAATGAATATATAGAAGAAATAAGTATTAACCTTTGATATTAATCATGTTAGACCTTAGGCTAAGTAAATTCTTTCCTTAATTAAAACCCACTACACTCTCACCCTATAGGAATGTAAATTTATCTGGTACCTTCGGAAGGTGGAGTCTTTTTTAAGAATAATCACCCCTGGAGAAATAGTGTCCTGGTTGACTGACCGCTGTCACAAGGAGAGGGTCATAAATTGTCAGCAGGCCCCCTGGCCAGAAGATGATGTAACACCCCTAAGACCTCTGTATACATTTGTATGAAGCACCTGACGTTGATAAAAGTCAGGACTGTTGACCCCGCGTGACTTTTGCATAACATCTCAGTGTATAAAAGTAGACCATGGAAAATAAAGAATTGGGATTAGTTTCTCTAAATACTGGTCTCCCCATGTCGCTCTCTCTCTCAAACTCTGGCTGAGTCTCCATCTGGAGCGTGGAACCCACCAAGCTTACTAATTTTGCCTGGGCTTTTAAGATCTGACTGGGGAGGCCTCAGTGTCTCCTCTCCTTCGGGAGAACGGAAGGACGCCTGCAGCCTACATAAGTGGTGCAAACTTCTTGTCTTGAAGTTTTATTGGTCTCCCGCGTAAACCAAACTACTCAGCCTCTTTTCTCTACTGAATTTTCCTACTGAGCTATCCTCATTCTATTACTCTTTACATCTCTAATTAATATCTAATTGAAGCTATTGTATCCTGATCCTCGCCGACACCGTCCCCGCTTCGAACTCCCTGGATCAGCCGGGGCTGGACCTCGGCAATTATCCTTTGTGAAAAATACATATTCCAAGCAGACTGATAGCTAACCATTGATAATCTAATGTTGCACAAAATTTACTGAAATCTGGTTACAGCTTCCAACTGATGCTTATTTTTCACACAATACTCATGTTGGGGGAAAAAAAATTCCTGATAAGAAACTTGATGTTTAAGGTAGGTTATTTGGGTACTTTTTTCCTAATGGAAATTGGACCCACTTGAATAATATAAATTATATAAAAGATTCATGCAGTCTATTTTCTTTCATTTTTGTGTTGTTTTCTATAGACTATAATAACTAATTGTTTTACAACTTAATGTTGAGTGTGAAGATTTTCACTGTGGTAAATTCAGACACAAACCACAGGAAACCATGATGCAATAAATGGAATTTTCCCCACTGTGTTAGTCTTATCTCTAATATCCTGCAATGTTTTGGACTCATACACTAATGCTGGCAAACATTTTGGAGAAAAGCAGTAAGAAAATATTTCTTTTCCCTCAAGTTTTCCCCAATTCTCCACCACCATTGATGAGGGAAATTTCGGTATATTAAATGCAGATAAGAGTTTTATAAATATTTATTGACAGATAAAGTTACATAGACAGATGTTACCTAGATAGGTAGATAAGATAATCCATGTCCACAATTGTTCAGAATGTTATAATGAAGTATGAAATTATGCATTTTAACTGGTGGTAGGCAAATTGATTATTTCATATGAGATATAATGAATGAAAAGCAAATAATATCTATGCAACTATCTTCTAAAGATCAACAACAGTTATTTTGATATTAAAAGGAACCAGTTTAGGGAACTAAAATTTTAAAGAAAAGAGACATATAAAATTGCTCATGGTATCAATATCTACTTTGCTTAAATTCTATGTTGGATGCACATTAATTTGGCTAACACTAGTGTGGGTGATCCTATTCTCTAATTTTTTTTTATAGTTTCCAATAAAATATGATTTTGATTGCAATTTCCATTGCTTGGACAGCAACAAAAATACTGAAAAAGTAATGTGATATAAAGCAACCTTGAAATAAATTGTTCTTTTTATTAATAATCATTTATCTGCTTAGTAAAACTAATGCTGGCAGTGGTAATTGCTCAGTTGTGTCTGACTCTTTGTGACCCCATCGACTGTAACCAGGTTCCTCTTAGCATGGGATTCTCCAGGCCAGAATACTAGAGTGGGTAGCCATTCCCTTCTCCAGAGGATCTTCCCGACTTAGGGATTGAACCCAGGTCTCCTGCACTGCAGGCAGATTCTTTACCATATGAGCTACAGGGAAGTCCTTAAAAAAATGAAACTAATATTAATTACTACTTGAAGAAATATTTTTATGTAAGAGATCAGATATAGAATATTTTTAGTGTGTGATTACCCAAAATTTTTCATAATACTTGCTGTTTACAAAGTAAAAAAAATAAGTTCAAGGGATTAAATGACAATTAGACGTTTCTTTGAAATAATATTATGTAAGTAATTTTAATAACAGCACTATTATAAGATGAAGACTAATCTGTAATAATTCATGTAAAAATTGTTACTCTGTTCTCTTTCATTACTGAATGCACAGTTAACTGATTTAAATAAATCACAAAGGTAGAGCCTCATAAATCTTTCATTTAGTGGACAGGTATTCATTGAGTGCCTAATATATTGGGAAGATCCCCTGGTAAAGGGAATGGCTTCTTACTTCAGTGTTCTTGCTTGGAGAATTCCATGAATAGAGGAGCCTGGCGGGCTACTGTCCATGGGGTCACAAAGCTGTATTGGACACAGCTAAGTGACTAATATTTTCACAATTTCAATATGTAACAGAGGTACAGTCATGAAAAAAATTCCAAAGTATTTGGCCTTAGGAAACTTACATCCTCAGTGGAAAAATATAGAATAAAATAAAATACAGGTTTCAAATGCTAAGTATAATCAGATCAGATCAGTCACTCAGTCGTGTCCAACTCTTTGTGACCCCATGAATCGCAGCACGTCAGGCCTTCCTGTCCATCACCAACTCCCGGAGTTCGAGTCAGTAATGCCATCCAGCCATCTCATCCTCTGTCGTCCCCTTCTCCTCTTGCCCCCAATCCCTCCCTGCATCAGAGTCTTTTCCAATAAGTCAACTCTTCGCATCAGGTGGCCAAAGTACTGGAGTTTCAGCTTTAGCATCATTCCTTCCAAAGAAATCCCAGGGTTCATCTCCGTCAGAATGGACTGGTTGGATCTCCTTGCAGTCCAAGGGATTCTCAAGAGTCTTCTCCAACACCACAGTTAAAAAGCATCAATTCTTCGGCGCTCAGCCTTCTTCACAGTCCAACTCTCACATCCATACATGACCACAGGAAAAACCATAGCCTTGACTAGATGGACCTTTGTTGGCAAAGTAATGTCTCTGCTTTTGAATATGCTATCTAGGTTGGTCATAACTTTCCTTCCAAGGAGTAAGCGTCTTTTAATTTCATGGCTGCATTCACCATCTGCAGTGATTTTGGAGCCCAAAAAAATAAAGTCTGACACTGTTTCCACTGTTTCCCCATCTATTTCCCATGAAGTCATGGGACCAGATGCCATGAGCTTCGTTTTCTGAATGTTGAGCTTTAAGCCAACTTTTTCACTCTCCACTTTCACTTTCATCAAGAGGCTTTTTAGTTCCTCTTCACTGTCTACCATAAGGGTGGTGTCATCTGCATATCTGAGGTTATTGATATTTCTCACAGCAATCTTGATTCCAGCTTGTGTTTCTTCCAGTCCAGCGTTTCTCATGATGTACTCTGCATATAAGTTAAATAAGCAGGGTGACAATATACAGCCTTGACGTACTCCTTTTCCTATTTGGAACCAGTCTGTTGTTCCATGTCCAGTTCTAACTGTTGCTTCCTGACCTGCATACAAATTTCTCAAGAGGCAGATCAGGTGGTCTGGTATTCCCATTCCTTTCAGAATTTTCCACATTCTGAATTATTAGAATTATTCTAAGTATAATAGAGCAGAAAAAATATAGAAATGATGGGTCTGAGTCTGAGGAAGAGGAGTGCTTTTTGTTAGGGAGTTCAATCAGGGAAGGTTTAATCAGGGAGGTTGTAAGTCACTCAGTCATATCTGACTCTTTGCAACCCCACGGACTGTAGCCCACCAGGCTCCTCTGAGTATGGGATTCTCCAGGCAAGAATACTGGCTGCTGCTGCTGCTAAGTCTCTTCAGTCTTGTCCGACTCTGTGCGACCCCATAGACGGCAGCCCATCAGGCTCCCCATCCCTGGGATTCTCCAGGCCAAGAATACTGGAGTGGGTTCCAATTTCCTCCTCCGGGGGATCCTCCCCCACCCAGGGATGGAACCCAGGTCTCCTGCTTTGCAGGTAGATTCTTCACTACCTGAGAGAACCAGTGAGCCCCAGCGGAGCAGAGTGAGATGGAGGTATGAGCCATAGGATCAGTAATAAAGACATTTCCTGATAAGGAAAGAGACACCAAAGGGCCTGGTAACTGGGGAGGCCACACGGCATGGCTATGAAACATAAAGAAGGGCAGAACCTGCTGCCAGAACAAAGAGAAGGACTGAAATGTGGCCAGGGCAGACAGTAGGGGTGGGTGGTGAAGACTATGGTAAGGTCTTTATAATTAATATTCAGGAAGATGGGAAGCTGTGTCAATGTTTTGAGCAGAGGAGTGACATTTTGTCTTTGGTTTTGAAAAGATCACTTTGGCTGTAATGTATAATTAGACATATAATATGGAATTATATTGCTTGTTAATAACAAAGAAAGGTAAATCCAGAACTTCTCATGTTATGAACCATTATAAGAGAGTGAGACAAATCTAGCTCAAAGGTTCAATTTAATAGCTAGTTTTCAAGATATTTGCCATGCATTTTATGGAGGTAATTGTACTTAAATCTTGAGGTCTCATCATTATCATAAGCCCTAATGTCAAATATAAAAATTAGAATTTCTCATTAGGGAATTCTGAAAAGTTCTTGGGTGATCTTCCATTAGCTTCACTTTTACTTCCATTTATAGTCTTGCTTGTCTTTCAAGGTCTAAATTACTATTCATCTTGCTCTCATGCAGCTATGAGTAATTTCTAATAGACAGATCCCCAGTTAGCTTCTGCATAGCAAAAAGCATGTGATGTACTAATTGAATCTCAATTAGCTTACATCATATCTCTTACAGAATTTCAAAACATGATTGTTCCCATATTAGAAGTTCGGAGGAAGGAGGACAAATATTTTTCTTTCTGCATTGCTCTGAAAAGAAATCCAACTACCTGCATAGGACTCACAGTTTTTATCATGTCAAAATATAAAAGAAATCTATAAATAAATAAAGGGATATGGTGCCCTCTTTTTTATGAGCTGTCAGAGAACATCACAGAGCCCAAGATAGGTTTCCTTCTGAGTACAGGTACAAGTGGGAGTGCTATTCCCAGAAGCCAAATCACAGGTTCTTCTCTCTGTTCACCTGTGACTCTGTGACTTGCTTCAGTTCCAAAATAATTAGTACGAATTGTGATTTCTTATTGGAAAGTCCCTCAGCTGGCTTACTTTAATCTCTCCTTGAGTTGGTTCACAAAGAAAACAACAAGTGAGCCTTTCAGGCTGACAATGGAACAGCAAACAATTTGGGGGTGAAAATAGAGCCAAGCGAATTTACATTATTAATAAAAAAGATGAGATTCCTTAGAATCAGATAGGATGCACCCTAATTGCAGCCTACAGGGTAGGCTGTACTCTCTACTAGAACGCAAACATGATAGACTTTTTTAAAAAGACACTCTAAAAAGACGAAGTGTCATTAAGGCCAGCAATCCAGAAAGGCTTAGAAATTCCCAGAGAAAAGAGGTGCTAGGCAGGCCTCAAAATATTCATCATTGTTTACTCACTTTCCCCCAGAGTTTTGTGAAATGACTGAAAAGTTCTATTCATATATAAACAGATATCCTCATTAATAAAATTTCTCACTATAACAAAAGTAATAAAACAAATAAAGTCCAGGTAAAATTTTAAAATGACTTATGAATGATAGCCTTATAAGTCAATCAGAAAAGGTGAGATGAAAGAGGGATGCTATCTAATGCTTACTTTTCACTTTAGCTTTTATATACACTATATATATATATACAATTATTATATATATAACACTTATTATTTATACAATACTTATTAAATATATAATACTTATTATTTGACAGTCACTGTTTCAGGCTTTAGGAATATAGCTTTGAACAAAAGTACTAGCTTTCACAAAGCTTATGTCTACTGGGGGCAGATAGGTCATAACTGTACTTCTCTTGTGGCTCAGATGGTAAAGAATCTGACTGCAATGCAGGAGACACAGGTTTGATCCCTGGGTGGGGAAGATCCCCAGGAGAAGGGAATAGCTACCCACTCCAATGGAGATTTAGACATTATCCTGTCTAGAGGATAACATAACAGCATCTTCATCATCAATCATCATCACCATCATCTTGAGGTACTTAAGTATTATTGAAGATGAGTTCAAGAATGGGTAGTTCTAATTTCGCATCATGCTGTATTATGTTCTCCTAGTTGCCAGGGTTCTGATGATGCCTATGTAACTGTGATAGATAGTGTTCTCCACCTGATATTTTTCTTAAGTTTGGTTACTGCTTATAATTAAATTGGTTTTATACTATAATTTGGTTACAGTTATAATTAAATAAGTCAATGAAGAAAATTTCAGAAAGCAATGACTACTGCAAATGAAGTAAAAATAAGGGAAAATAGGAGAGATATCAGTTGAAGTAGGGAATACTTTAGATTCAAGAAATAGAGGATAGGTTTCTGAAATGTCACTAGATTAAATTGAAAGGACAAGGAATCATCAGGCAGTATTATGGGCAGAGAACGTAGCACACACAGATCCCTATGAACAGAAAAAAGCTTGAAGCATAAAGAAGGCATTTATGGCTGGAACACTGAATGTTAGGGAGATAGTGGGAGGAATTGATTTAGAAAACATAAGCAAGGATCAAACCCAGAAGTTTATTTTATTGTGATGCAAAGATACTGGGCAAGTATAATCTGAGGTTGTGGTGATGGTTTAGTCACTCAGTCATGTGTGACTCTTGCGACACCATGTACTGTACCCTGCTAGGCTTCTCTGTGCAGGAGAGACCTGATTTATACTTATATTATAAAAAAGTTACTCTGAGCTGTACATGACCAAGGTTGAAGTGGAAGTTAGAAGGCTAGGGGCACTGTTCAGAGGAAAAACAATGACATCTTGGGGTAAGAAATTCAAGTAAAGTGTCAGGATAAAGATTTTAAATTATAATAAATAATAAAGTATTTCAAGAATCCTTAAGCACTTTAGAATCATCCACTAACACATGTACAATTGATGTGCTAATTATAGATCATTCTGAGCCTTTGATTAATATTGGCTCCCTAAGGAGACTTATTAAGCAAATATTTGTATCATTAAGACTAATAGATTTTCTGTTAAGACATACAGCCTAGTGGTTTTTACAAGTGAATTCACCAAACTTAAGAGAAAGATCAGATGGAGAACACTATCTATCACAGTTACCTAGGCATCATCAGAACCCTGGCAACTAGGAAAAGAACATATCACAGCACGATACAAAATTAGAACTACCCATTCTTGAATTCATCTTCAATAATATTTAAGTATTTCAAGATGATGATGATGATGATGACGATTGCTGATGAAGATGCTGTTATGTTATCCTTTAGACAGGATAATGGAAGTACTGGTTTAATGGGTTAAGCACTTTAATTTTTGAATTGTTTTCTATTAGTAGTGATAGATTTAGGCCAACTCATCCATCACTTTCTTATAGTCTCTTGTGTGATGAATTGCAAAGAGCCATTGTAATTGGAGTTAAACATGAGTCCGTGGAGTAAAACTATAAATTTAATGGCGACCTCACACTGCTTCTGTGTGTGTGTATATGTGTGTGTATGTACATACCTGTGAGCTTCAGGTGAGAAAAAGGGGAAGAAGCTATTATAGATTTTATGGAGTGCTATCCACTGTACTATTTCTTCACCTATTCATCAGCAATCAGAACAAGAGAGTTCATACAGATTTCAAACACATCTGCCAAAGTGAAAGTGAAAGTCACTCAGTCGTGTCCAACTCTTTGCGACCCCATGGTCTATACCATCCATGGAATTCTCTAGGACAAAATATTGGAGTGGCTAGCCTTTTCCTTCTCCAGGGGATCTTCCCAACCCAGGGATCAAACCCAGGTCTCCCGTGTTGCAGGCAGATTTTTTAACCAGCTGAGCCACAAGGGAAGCCCAAGAATACTGCAGTGGGTAGTCTATCTCCAGGGGAGCTTCCTGACTCAGGAATGGAACTCCGATCTCCTGCATTGCAGGCACGTTCTTTACCAATTGCGCTATCAGGGAAGCTATCTTCCAGCCCCTGGTCAAAGATATTATTCAGTGTAACTACTATTGAAATGTCAGAATTTAACAAAAACCCAAATAAAGATGTCCTGCCTTATAATTTAACCCCAAGTAGGACATGAAAGTATCAGCATACATTATAATGTGTGGCACAATAAATATCTATTGGAAGACTGAGAAGCAACACCCTGGAAAAAAATGTGAAATTCAGGATAGTTAAAAAAGGAGTTACTCCAGTTTGGTGGATACTGTATATTTCCAATAGCAGTAATTTAAAAGAAAGGAAAATTATAATCCTTGGGTTATGCTATTTTGAGGACTATGATGTCCATAATTCCTTCAACCTATAATTGCTGGGTGCTGCTGCTGCAGCTGCTTAGTCGCTTCAGTCGTGTCCGACTCTGTGCGACCCCATAGACGGCAGCCCACCAGGCTCCCCCGTCCCTGGGATTCTCCAGGCAAGAACACTGGAGTGGGTTGCCATTCCAGTGGCACATTCTCCAATTAATGAAAGTGAAAAGTGAAAGTGAAGTCGCTCAGTCATGTCCAACTCTTAGTGACCCCATGGACTGCAGCCTACTAGGCTCCTCCATCCATGGGATTTTCCAGGCAACAGAACTGGAGTGGGGTGCTATTGCTTTCTCCAATAATTGCTGGGCAATACCTATCAAATTTTAGATCTAGAATATTCTCAATGCAATAATTTTAACACATATTCTTCAATTAATAGAGATACGTATACTTTACTTTTTCTTGTTAGAAATGAGAAAAGTAAAATCTTGAGAGGTATTCACCTTACCTAAATTAACACAATTGATTAGGGATTTCTGGGCCTCAAGAATTCAGGTTAATAAAATACTGTTTATACTACTCTAAGGCTGTATATTGTCACCCTAATTATTTAGCTTATATGCAGAGTACATCATGAGAAACGTTGGGCTGAAAGAAGCACAAGCTGGACTCAAGATTGCTGGGAGAAATATTAATAACATCAGATATGCAGATGACACCACCCTTATGGCAGAAAGTGAAGAGGAACTCAAAAGCCTCTTGATGAAAGTGAAAGTGGAGAGTGAAAAAGTTGGCTTAAAGCTCAACATTCAGAAAACTAAGATCATGGCATCTGGTCCCATCACTTCATGGCAAATAGATGGGGAAACAGTGGAAACAGTGTCAGACTTTACTTTTCTGGGCTCCAAAATCACCGCAGAAGGTGATTGCAGCCATGAAATTAAAAGACACTCCTTGGAAGGAAAGTTATGACCAACCTAGATAGCATATTAAAAAGCAGAGATATTACTTAGCCAACAAAGGTCCATCTAGTCAAGGCTATGGTTTTTCCTGTGGTCATGTGTGGATGTGAGAGTTGGACTGTGAAGAAAGCTGAGCACCGAAGAATTGATGCTTTTGAACTGTGGTGTTGGAGAAGATTCTTGAGAATCCCTTGGACTGCAAGGAGATCCAATCAGTCCATCCTAAAGGAGACCAGTCCTGGGTGTTCATTGGAAGGACTGATGCTGAAGCTGAAACTCCAATACTTTGGCCACCTCATGTGAAGAGTTGACTCATTGCAAAAGACCTTGATGCTGGGAGGGAGTGGAGGCAGAAGGAGAAGGTGACGACAGAGGATGAGATGGCTGCAAGGCATCACCAACTTGATGCACATGAGTTTGGGTGGACTCTGGGAGTTGGTGATGGACAGGGAGGCCTAGCGTGCTGCAATCCATGGGGTTGCAAAGTGTCTGACACGACTGAACAACTGAACTGAATTGAACTGAACTGAATGACCAATTACATTATGAACAGTATGATTATTTTAAAAAGATGTCTTTAATATCTAGTTTAAGTTAATATATATTGTGTTTCTTATTGCATTAAACATATTTCATACATTTATACAGATAATATGTTCCAGTACTTTAAAAGAGAATAAGTATTTTTAGCAAGCAGAAAAGAGTAATTGAAAATATATTAGAATGTCTACAGATAAACAGTAAAAATACTAATACTAAATACTAATACTAACAGTAAAAATACTAATACTAAACCTTCTAATACTAAGGTTTTTTTAAAGTAGTAGGCTTTCAATTTGCACATTTTACTCTTTCTTAAATATCATTATGAAAGGCAGGTTTTTTATATGAAGACAGTTTACATTTTGATATTACACTTATTTGCAAACATACTTTGGGTAGGCGTTTTTTGTTTCAAGATAGAATGATAAATTTCTTATAAAGATATTAGTTTAGGATCCAGGCTTCTATTAGCTAAGGTACATAGAGATTATGTGCTTTTTGCTATATTTCTGGTGTGAAATCAGAGACTGAACTAGATTGTTTAATTAATTATGTGGTTGAGTAATTATTAATTTTGGTACATTTCTCTAAATTGTGGTTATGGGTAATTTTCAAAGTTTTTTGCTTTCTAATGAAAATATATTCTTCGTTCCTTTGTTTTATTCACATTTTATAAATGTGAGGTACAGATACAATGAAAATTTCATTAACTATTATTGTCATTGATGTTTAGTGGCTAAGTCGTGTCTGCCTCTTTGTGACCCTGTGGACAGTAGCCCACCAGTTTCCTCTGTCCATGGGATTTTCCAACCAAGAATATTAGAGTGGGGTTGCTACTTCCTTCTCTAGGGAATCTTCCTGATTGAACCTCGTCTCCTGCACTGGCAGGTGGATTCTTTACTGCTGAATCAGCATGTAAACCCTTCACCTAAAGAACTGTTTAAACCTTCACAAAAAAAGAACTCTTAGGTAGAGAAACAGCTAAATTGGGGTCAGCAGAAGATTCTGTTATTTTCTTATCAATGTCCCACTGAAACTGTGCTGAATATTTGTAAAATCATTAAAGCTGGAAAAGCACATGTGGCACCCATGGGGCCTTCAGAAATCTACAGGAAGTCTTGCTCAAGAACAAGGCTTGAGTAATTAGATCTGGCTATATCTGCTCACTGGTGTGGTAAAACACTCAAATGCATTGTCAGTTCTCACTTTAGCTGGTTCTATTTGCAGTCTCTGAGGGTCCTTGGTCAAGAGGAATTCTAGCCATGGCATTTATGAAAACAATAAAGCGTTTTCAACCTATCAATACTGTACATGAAAAAGATGTCGCCACTTATTTCTATCTGTTGAGATTGTGCCATTTGCTCTATACACATGTCCTTCATTTTATTGCTCTTTTTAGATTCTGTGTTGTTGCTGTTTTGTTCTGTTTTGTTTTTGATAAATTGAAGATTTGAACATCCCTCCATCGAGGAGGTCTAGCTGTTCAATTTTTTCCAGCTGTATTTACACATTTTGTGCCTCTGTGTCACATTTTGGTAATTCTTGCAATATTTCAAACTTTTTCATTATTATTACATATGTTATGGGAATTTGTATTCAGTGATTTTTTGATGTTACTACTTCAACTCATTGGAGGCTCAGAGGAGGGTTAGTCCTTTTTAGCAATTAAGTATTGTTAATTGTTATTTGCATTTTTTAGACATAGGCTGTTGCACACTTAACAGATTACAATATTTAGTAAACATAATTTCTACTTACCCTGCTGCTGCTGCTGCTCCTAAGTCACTTCAGTCATGTCCGACTCTGTGCGATCCCATAGACGGCAGCCCACCAGGCTTCCCCATCCCTGGGATTCTCCAGGCAAGAACACCGGAGTGGGTTGCCATTTCCTTCTCCAATGCATGAAAGTGAAAAGTGAAAATGAAGTCGCTCAGTCGTGTCTGACTCTAGCGACCCCATGGACTGCAGCCTACCGGGCTCCTCTGTCCATGGGATTTTCCAGGCAAAAGTACTGGAGTGGGGTGCCATTGCCTTCTCCGATACCTACCCTAGGGAACCATAAAGTCATGTGATCTGCTTTATTGTGATATTCACTTGAATGCGGTATTCTGGAACTGAACCCAAAATATCTCAGTGGAATGCCTAATAGTGACTTAAACAAATTTTGTTTTCCCCCCAAAAAAGAGTCTTAGAGAAAGCAGTGCAAATCTGTACATGAACTTCACAATGTCTTCCTTTTACTTTGGACCTCACTCTCCATAAAGTTTGGCATTTATCTTCATGATCATAAGATGGTTGCTCTATCTCCTAGCAGTACATCCATACAAGAGAAAGGGGAAAAGGCAGAAAGCATATTCAGGTTAATTCTTTTCCCTTTCAAAAACTTTGCAGGAAGACTCACCAATGATATATCTACCTATATCTTGTTGGCCAAAACTGGATAATGTGGCTATGCATACTTTCAAAAAATGTAGCAACCTGATCATTTAAGCTGAGTACAGAGTCGACCTGGAAATAGAAAAAAATTCACTTCTTTAAAGAAAGAGGGACAGATGACATTGATAAACAACTAGAATCTCTCATTCCTAATTAAAGGAATGTTTATGTTGTCTAAGATTAGCTAACTTCCCCTTTGTCACAGAAAATTTTATATTCCTTTTACTAACAGCACACAGATCTCTCTCTTTCAGATACAAAGTCAAATATCTCCTCCAGGATTCTCTAATATATTACTTCCTCCCTTTCTCTTTTTCTTCAGGCAAGGGCATCCCCATACCTGAAATAAAACTACTCAGCAATAATCTTGATTTCAAGATGGGGAGTTGTGTTACTTTTCTCAAAAGTGGAGTAAAGAAAGGGTTCTGTTATGTTTTCTCTATTTGGGCCCATATGTTAAGACTGAAGGCTTTCCTAGATGGTGCTAATGGTAAAGAATCTGCCTGCCAGTTCAGGAGACCCAAGAGACATGAGTTTGACCCCACGATCAGAAAGATCCCCTGGAGTAGGAAATGGCAACCCACTTCAGTATTCTTTGCTAGAAAATTCCATGGACAGAGGAACCTGGTGGGGTATAGTCCTGGGGCTGCAAAGAGTTAGCTAGGACAGAGCATGCATTCACTCCTGCATTAAGCCTGAAAGAGAGAAGGATTCAAACCCTGGCCAATCATATGAATGAGTCAACTTCAGAGGTGTTATTTATCTTCTCCTCATCAGGAAGGAAAGTAGCTCCTCTACCAGCATCAGAATTATATAAGTCTCTATCCCAGTTATACACACGCAACCTCATACAGAACAATAGTGGTCATGGATAAGGATCAACCACAGCAAACTTCTGAACCAATTCAGTCAAACCCAGATAGCTACAGTTCAGTTCAGTCACTCAGTCATGTGCAACTCTTTGTGACCCCATGTACCCCAGCAGCCAAACCTCCCTGTCCATCACCAACTCCCAGAGTTTACCCAAACTCATGTCCATTGAGTCTGTGATGCCATCTAACCATCTCATCCTCTGTCACCTCCTTCTCCTCCTGCCCTCAATCTTTCCCAACATCAGGGTCTTTTCCCATGAGTCTGCTCTTCACATCAGGTGGCCAAAATATTGGAGTTTCAGCTTCAACATCAGTCCTTCCAATGAACACCCAGGACTGATATCCTTTAGGATGGACTGGTTGGATCTCCTTGCAGTCCAATGGACTCTCAAAAGACTTCTCCAACACCACAGTTCAAAAGCATCAATTCTTCGGCGCTCAGCTTTCTTCACAGTCCAACTCTCACATCCATACATGACCATTGGAAAAACCATAGCCTTGACTAGACGAACCTTTATTGACAAAATAATGTCTCTGCTTTTTAATATGCTGTCTAGGTTGGTCATAACTTTCCTTCCAAGGAGTAAGTGTCTTTTAATTTCATGGCTGCAATCACCATCTGCAGTGACTTGGGAGCCCAAAAAACTAAAGTCAGACACTGTTTCTACTGTTTCCTCATCTATTTGCCCATGAAGTGATGGGACCAGATGCCATGATCTTAGTTTTCTGAATGTTGAGCTTTAAGCCAACTTTTTCACTCTCCTCTTTCACTTTCATCAAGAAGCTCTTTAGTTCTTCTTCACTTTCTGCCATCAGGGTGGTGTCATCTGCATATCTGAGGTTATTGATATTTTTCCCAGCAATCTTCTGTGGCTGGCTGTGGTTCACCCAGCCTAGCATTTCTCATGATGTACTCTGCATATAAGTTAAATAAGCAGATAGCTACAGCCTAATGATTTTCCCTGACATGAAACTGGAGTTAATTTTACAATATGGAATATGTTTCTAGGCCACATTCAGGCTGAATATAAATTCATTACTTAAACAGAAATCTTTCTATGATATAATCTGTGTGATAGAGATCCTTCTGTCTATAAATTTCTCTGTGAAAGGTAGAGATTATTAGGATTTATTAGCATTAAAATTCCAACCTATCCTCATCAGTATGTTGAAAAGATTTTATAGAGAAGGAACCTGTAGTTAATAGGAAATTCTCCCATATATAATATATAAGGAGGATGGTTGATGGTATTCTTTGAAGTCATTCAAGATTGAGTTCCATTTCAGATTTGGCCACTTACATCTGTTCAAAATCTTGACATCTCAGTTTCCCATTTCTGGATGACACTTGCCTCATATGACTGTTATGCAGTTTGAGTAATATTGGTGTGGCCATAAAGTTCATTCAGGTTTTAAATAAGATGTTACAAATGAACATTTTGGACACTGAGATATAATAAACACAAATTCTTGAAGTAATGCTGGCATAAGTTGCATGTTCTGTAAATGGCTGCCACAATTAACATAACTAAACTAGAAGGAAATGAAAACTATCTGTGTCTATAGGATTTATCTATATTTAGAAGAAATTAAAGTTTAGTAAATACTTTATGCATTTCTGTAATATACAGTGACAGTAAATACCATTTTACACAACATTCTATTAAAATGTAATTTTGCATTTTTAAAAATATTCTGAATAGAGTCAGGAGAGTAATCAAAAAGCATGTATGAGCAGTAGATCCTTCCACCAAAGCAAAAAGTAACCTCTTTATAGGACTGCCATACGACCCAGCAATCCCACTGCTGGGCATACACACCGAGGAAACTGGAATTGAAAGAGACACGTGTACCCCATTGTTCATCGCAACACTGTTTATAATAGCCAGGACATGGAAGCAACCTAGATGTCCATTAGCAATGAATGGATAAGAAAGCTGTGGTACATATACACAATGGAGTATTACTTAGCCATTAAAAAGAATACCTTTGAATCAGTTCTAATGAGGTGGATGAAACTGGAGCCTATTTATTATACAGAGTGAAGTAAGCCAGAAAGAAAAACACCAATACAGTATACTAATGCATATATATGGAATTTAGAAAGATGGTAACGATAACCCTGTGTACGAGACAGCAAAAGAGACACAGATGTATAGAACAATCTTTTGGACTCTGTGGGAGAGGGAGGGGGGGAGGATTTGGGAGAATGGCATTAAAACATGTATAATATCATATAAGAAATGAATCGCCAGTCCAGGTTCGATGCAGGATACAGGAAGCTTGGGGATGGTGCACTGGGATGACTCAGAGGGATGGTACCGGGGAGGGAGGTGGGAGGGGGGTTCAGGATGGGGAACACGTGTACACCCATGGCAGATGCATGTTGATGTATGGCAAAACCAATACAATATTGTAAAGTAAAAAAAAATAAAATAATAAAAAAAGAAAAAATATTTCTTTAAGGTATAAACATTTAAGGAAAAAATAAAAGCTAAAAGTATTCTTGGGAAATAAAAAATGAAGATAGTTACTAAAGAGAATTATCAAAGGAAATATATAAACACTGAAGAGTAGTAAATAACTAATAGTAAACATATATCTTTCTCATGATAGAAACTTACTTAGAACAAAAGGATCCATTTCTGAGAAATCTAAGTATAAAGCATGCTTGGAGCATCTTACCATTGTGCAAATTAAGAGGAAGAGGATCAAATGAACAGTGAAATACATTACCAAACCATTTGAGTTTTTTTTTTTTATTTTTTTTTATTTTTAAACTTTACAATATTGTATTGGTTTTGCCAAATATCGAAATGAATCTGCCACAGGTATACATGTGTTCCCCATCCTGAACCCTCCTCCCTCCCTCCTCCCCATACCATCCCTCTGGGTCCTCCCAGTGCACCAGCCCCAAGCATCCAGTATCATGCATCGAACCTGGTCTGGCGACTCGTTTCATATATGATATTACACGTATTTTGTTTGAGTTTTTATGTTTCATCTTATGCTATAAACCAAGGAACCATAATGTGCTTTCAGAATTTAGCACTAGGATAATAAGAAATACCCAATACAAAACAACATAATAGGTACCCGTAATTCATAGTAAGAAACATATTTGCACAAATGAAACTCATTCTTTATAACATCTCAAGATGAAAGTCTCTTTCAATTTTAAAGCAGCCTTTTTAGCTAAAAGAGCTCATTCAATATTTAAACAGCATCAACTTTTGTCTTAAATAAACTGTAAATGCTAAAGCCTATTGTCTGAACCTGGACAGTTTCATGTTTTTGAATAATTACTCATTGTAAATTGTCCTTTTGTCTCTTTCCAGATAACAATAATATGAATCTAAAGGAAAGCTATGTTATTTGCTATTTAAGTTGGCATTGATGATTTTCATAATATGTTCTACTTCTAATAAAATTAGGCATATAAATATATATTTCTTATGAATTCTATGCACAAAGATAAATGAAAACATGCCATTGTCATGTAGAAGCATACACTCTAGTAAGTGAATGAGCCTGAAAAATAAGTTAATATTGGCATAAATATATTATAATGAAAGAGTAAAGCAGGCACTACTAGACTGGAGGAGATAGAATTGTTCATATCAGGTGACACCATTGTTTCCTTTGTGGATAAGTACATTTTAAACTTTTGTGTATTTTTTTAAAAATTAGATATAATTTGTATATGATTTGATTTAATCTAGTTTTTAATCTATTCAAATTATATCTTTAACAATCATATTTTCTAATTATATCTTACTAGAATATACGAAAGAATAGCTTTTGTTTAATGATCTTATATCCTGAATCCTTAATAAATTCACTTACTAATTCAGTTGGATTTTTTGGTAGGTCACACTGAGATTTCTTTATTCACAAATGTGTCATATATGAATAAAGACTCATGCCTCTCTGATGGCTCAGATGGTAAAGAATCTGATTGCAGTGTAGGAGAGCCGGGTTCAATCCCTGGGTGGGGAAGATCACCTGGAGTATGAAACGACAACCCACTCCAGTATACTTGCCTGAAAAATTCCATGGACAGAATTAGCCTGGCAGACTGTACAGTCTATGGGATTGCAAAGAGTCGGAAATGACTAAGTGAGCATGCACACACACATTTATGTTCCCATGAATAAAGACTGCTTTAAATGTTCAGTTCAATGAGTTTTGCTAATCATATACATGTACCCAACAAGTAAGAAATGATAGACAACTTCTAAAAAATCATTCTAGAGAATGCTATCTTACAGCCTTCCAGCCAACCCATGTCCCTTGAGGCATTAATTATTCAGATTTCTATTATCACATACTTTTTGTCCTATTCTTAAATTCATATAAATGAAATAGTACAGCACGTTCTCTTTAATTCTGTTTTTGTTACACATTATATTATTGAAATTAATCTATCCTGTTGTCATACTCCTGGAGTTAATTTATTTTGTATTCTTGAGGAGTATTCTATTATAAGAAGACATCACAGTTTGTTCATTCATTCTCCTATTGATGTCTGTTTGGGCTGTTCCTAGTTAAGGACTATCATGACTAAAGTCATTTTAACCACTGTTTATAAATCTTTCTATGAACATATACTTTCGCCTTGGTAAATATCTAGGAGTACACTTACTTAGTTATATGGTATATTTGATTCATAAAATATTACAAAGAGTCTTCCAAGGTGGTTGCATCATTTTTCATTTCCTATCAGGAATCTACGAGCATTCTAGTTGCTCCACACCCAAACCTACATTTAGTTATCAGTGGATGAAAAATATGTCATTGTGGCTTCAACTTGCATTGTCCTTCTGATGAATGATGATTAAGCATTTTTTCATATTTTTCTTGTCCATTCTTATATTTTATTTGTGAAATTCCTGTATCCATTGCCCCCCTCACAAACCATCCCCCACAATTGGGCTATTCAATCTTCCTTTAATTTTTTAAAAACCTGATTTACAAGTATACTTTTTTTTAGATAGATATGCTGGTAATATTTTTCTTCAATGTGTGGCTTACATATGTCTGGATAAGCATAAATTTAAACTTTTTATAAACTCCTAATATATTTTTTGTTTTATCATTAGAAATTTTTCAATTCTACTAGGAAATCTTTGCCTATCTCAAGGTTATGTATTCACATATTTTCACATTTTTTTCTAGAAGATTTATGGTGTTAGCCTTTAAATTTAGATCCATAAGCAACTGAAAGTTATTTGGTGCAAAGGGTGAGGTAGGGTCTAGGTTCACATCTCTATATGGATATTGACTTTTTTTAGCACAACTTGTTAAAAAGACTTTCCTTTCTCTCACTGAACTGACGTTGTGCCTTGGTCAAAATTAATTACCCAGATATGCATTGGTCTATTTCTGAGCTCTCCATCTGTTGCATTGATCTATTTCTTGTTCTTACTGCTGTAGCTTTATTACAATCTTGAAATCAGCTAGTGTAAGTCTTCCAAATGTTACTTTTTTCAAAATTGTTTTTCATGTAAATTTTAAAATAGATTATTAGTTTCAAAACTTTTACCAGAATTTTGATTGATGTTTTGTTGAATTTATAGATATTTTTATGGAGAAAGTACATTAACACTACTAACTCTTCCAGTCCATGACCACTCATATAAGTCTTTATTTCCTTAATTTTCTCTGCCATTTTTGGTAAATTCATTCTCAAGTATTTTAGATTTTATATATTATTGTAAATTAAAAATAGAATGTGACTATGAAACCATATTATTTCTAATATAATCAAGTTTAGATGTATTCTATATAATTTAATTTGTGGCAATTTATTGAGACATATTTTATGGCTAAGAATATAGTCTATCTTGGCAAATGTTCCTGTGATTTAAAAAGACAAATATGTACTCTGCAGTTGTACAATGGGGTGCTAAGCAAATGCCAATAAAATCAAGGTGTTTTTTTTTTTCAGTCTACTGTTTTATTTATTAGAAGAGATGTGTTAAACTCCCCAACTATGATTGTGGATATGTCTGTTTCTTCCTTATTTCTATCAACTTTTACTTAATGTATTTAAAATTCTGTTATCAGGTACAATTACACTTAGAATTGGATTTGATCCTTTTACCATTATGAAATGTACTCATCTCTAGTAATAGATAGTCTGCTTGAAATATATCTTATTTGAAATTCATATAGCTATAACAGTTTTCTTATACTCAGTTTTGCATGATATAGCTTTTTCACTTTTTTCCTTTAAAATCTCTTTATATATTTACAGCTAAATTTTGTTACTTATACATAGCATACAGCTGAGTCTTGTTTTTTTTTTTTTAACCCAATCTGCATTTGTCTACCAATTGGTGTGTTTATTCTATTTTCATTTAGTGTAATCATTTATCTGATTATATTTAGGTCTATCATTTTATTTTTAAATTTATTCCATATGTTATTTGCCTGTCTATTTCTCTTTTCCTGTTACTGTTTGGATTAATCAAGTATTATGTGGTTTTATATTTTATCTCCTCTATTAACATTTTATCTAGTATCTCTTATGTTATCTTTTAGGTACTGTCTTAAAGAACATAAAATATATCTTTAATTTATCAAAATATACCTTTAAAATTATTAGAATACATTATAAACAACAGTGCACTTCCATTTATCCTGTTTCCTCCCTTTGTCTTTTTAAGGTCTTATAGTTTACTTCTCCATATGCTACAAAACACACAGCACTTTGTATCCCAAGCAAGGACACATCCTTCTCCTGTCCGTATGCTCCTAATGTCAGAGGCAAATCGATCTGACTTAGAGTTGTACTCCATCCGTGCTTCATTGCAATTTTAGTTTACAATTACCACCAAATATTAATACTAAAAATCAGACAAAACTCTGAATAAATTTTTTAACACAAAATCATTAACATTCTAGATAGTTCCTATCCTGATATATATAACTCAACCTCAGATAACTCCCTTAAGACTTTCTAGCCCCAGTTCCCCCAGCCAAAATGAGTAATTTTAGTCTCTATTTCACAGCATTAATTTGATAATTAAATCATATAATAACAAACTGTTGAACTCACCTTTTCGTTAAAATCATTTTATATTGGAGTAGAGTTAACCAACAATGTTGTGTTGGTTTCAAGTGGACAGCAAAGGAACTCAGTCACACATATGCAGGTATCCATTCTACCCTGAACTCCCCTCCCATCCAGCCTGCCACATAATGTTGAGCACAGTTCTCTGTGCTCTACTGTAGCACCGAACTCCGCTCTTACCAGTACTAAAACTCACATATAATTTGCTTGTGTTAACTAATTGAACCTTCACTATTATCTACTGATAATGAATAGAATGCATCTAGTATATTGTCTGTCACAGTTTTAAAGCTCAGAAGTCGTACCAGTTATAATTTAATACTCCAACGTAGGATGGTTTATTCAAGTAAGTTAGAAACCACGTTACATTCTTAGCCACCAACATCAGCCAACAGACAACAAACACCAGCAAACACACACTCCTTTATGTGTAAACACACACACACACACACACACACACCCTCACACACACACCAGAAATCAGTACAACACTGTCAAATGTCTAACAAAATATCTCACTTGATCCTAACAGCCCTATGAAATAGGAAAGTTAGATTTATAAAACACTTTAAAAGAAGAATAAATGGAAGCATCATAGTTTGGTAAGTTGCTAAAAATCCCATGAGAACTTCATGGGAGATATCAGACATGCATCAGACAGGCATCTCAGCTAAGGCTCTTTTTTCTCTTAATTACACCCAACAGTTTTTTCTCTGAAGAAAATTATTTTCCTTTGTATTTTTCATTCCATTTCTCAAAGCCTCTCTGAAAATATCACTTTATTAATATGTGTGACAGTGATGGGTGCCACCAAAAATTCATCATCTTCAGAAGATTTTTTTTTCACTTAATATTAGAATGGAAATTAGGATTTAATATATTGCTGATTTTATAAATAACTTTCCACAAACAAAGCAGTAATAAATTATTGTGCCAGCCTAATAAGCAACTGAGGGCTCTAAGTAATCATAAATAGTAATGACTAACTTCACAATAGCATTTCAATAATAATTTATAAAAACATAATGATGTTCTAATCAATCAAAAGTACACTATCAAAAGAGATTTGTTTTGGTAAAGGACTTACTCTAGCAGAAGTGGAAGTTATAGTTTCAAATTCTATAGAAGCATCCCCCAAATGAATTTTGACACAGTCTACTCACTAAGAACAGAGAAAGAAACAGCTGGAATTCAAAACATTTAAAGACATATCTCAACATATATGAACTGCTCATTTTTTGTCAAGCATTTTCATAGTGGCCTATTTTAAAAATTAGTTATCTTGTAAAAAGAGACTTCTGAATTTCTGATAATCACATGCTTTGAATTCAGAGTATGCTATTCATTATGATTTAAAATGCTTCATCTCTGTTGAGTTTTAAAACAACCAAGGAAACAGATGTCAGACATCCAGTGTTGCTATTCTCAGAGATCATTTTTAGTTTAACTGTTCCTCCTCTCAGACTGTAATAAATTTGCTTTCACATTCATTTCTGGTCACAGGAATTGCAACCTCTAAAAAATGTGAAGCAAGCTGAGATTTGCAAATGCCCCAGACATTGTTATGCAAGGAAAGTCTCTGTCTCGCCTAAAAGAAAGAATTTAGGTGTTAATTAGGAGTGTGTTTAAAGAATTCTCTAAATTTTAAAAATAATAATTTTTTAAAAAGCAGTTTCTTAGAAGGACTCTTCCTAAAATCATTGAATGAATACAATGCTATGCTTTTGTAGAACAGGTTTAAAGAGGTGGCGTTGACTCAAAGACTATTCTCTTTGCTCTTTACTTCCCTGTTTGATAAATACATTTCCTAACGAAAAGGAAGGGGAAATGCCCATTGATTTGGCCTTAATGTTTATGTAGGTGAAGAACACAGGTCCAGTATGAGAAACAATAGGTAACAGAGAAGATGTGGCTGAGTATGCAGTTTAGTTCATTAAACTCATATAGATACAAGGAGATTTTCTACAGGTTTACCAGAACTATTCTCCATCCCACAGACTGAAGAAATGGGTTCTACATATGTAAACATTATTTATTTAATTCTTTCAAGTTTCTCATTTCTTTAGTAACTCATGCCTAGCATCTACAATACCTTTCTTGTAATTAAAAAAATATCAAACCAAAGTATAGAATATGATTTAAGATTATTCTTCTCATTTTCTTCTAGGGAATTTAGTTACTGAGATGACTTAGAAAGATCATATCAGGACAGTCTTGCTTGTAACATCTGTGTGAAACAGGGATCCAGTGCAATAGTGTATAATACACTTCCCATGCATTTTCCATTTTAACCTTGCTTGTATTTATGTGCATTTATATAAATCCACGTGCAACGTCAGGGTCTAACAAATAATCATATTGCTGACAGTGACTGTTAGAAATGTATTTCAAGAGAGGAAACAGCCTGTTTTTTAATTAAAATATTGTTTAATATTTACCAAGTTGTTCTACACCTTGCTTCTGAATCCTCTTGTCAAAAGCCACATGTGCCTCGCTATTTTCTGCGTAAATTTGTAACAATGGAGTAATCTAATTGTTAGTTATTTGGTTATAGCCATCTGTGGCAGGCCAATTAGAGAGCAGCCTGGAATCGGTTGAAGCACTTGTGAGGCACAGTTTATTTATAACTTGATATTTATGGGGAACTCAGTAGTAAAATTCAGTCTCATAAAGGACCAAAGTTGCTGTTTCTGCAGTCTACAGTATATTGCACATAAAGGCCACTTCATCAATCATTCATGAGCTCAAGAGAGAGACCCAAGTTTTTAAAACAACATTTTTCACTTTAGGAAGGCAATAGTCACAAGTAGTAGACTGAAAAAAAAAAAAAAAAAAGCCCAACTCATTTTCATCCACATTTGGATAGGGGATTTAATATCAAACTGAAGGAT
Source organism: Bos indicus x Bos taurus (assembly GCF_003369695.1). Lineage (NCBI taxonomy): Eukaryota > Metazoa > Chordata > Mammalia > Artiodactyla > Bovidae > Bos > Bos indicus x Bos taurus. The sequence continues at coordinate 23,438,708 of NC_040076.1, read as the reverse complement.
CTTTAAAAAAAAAAATTATTGGAGTATAGTTGATTTAAAATATTATTCAAACTGAAACATCTCATGAGCAGCTCTACATAACTATCCCAAGTATAAGAAAAAAAAAGTTTTCAAATTGTTTTATCAAAAACTTAATCTAATCTATAGCTAATATCCTATCCCTCAATAAACTAGAAGAACACATCAGACTGAGATCAAGCCGGGAGAGGAAACAGTAACAGAGGAATACCAGAACAAACAAGGAACTGAGTGCCTAATAATAGTTACTGCCATTTTCTCAATCTGCCGAAGGTCATTTTTGCTCAAGATGGAAGCTCAGCTGTATCTAAATCTGCAGAGACTGGTCAGGCTATAAATACAGTTTAAGTGATAAGCACATATTTGTAAGACTATCCCCCCTTAATTTGAGGAGCAAAATTAGCCTACAGGTATTGAGATACTTCCATTTACTACCTTGGCAAATATAATAACATCTGTTAAAGTTCAGTATAAATGAGATGCTACAAATTTTAAAAAGTAATTATTTGAACATTTTGTGTTTGATTATTAATACGGTATTTTTGATGAAGTATAGATTCGATAAAATTACCATTACATTTTCTTGAACATCAGTTATGTTTCAAGCACTTTGACTGTTAGTTTCATACTTAAATTTTACAACAAATTTGTGGGACTGTTAATAGAATCTTATTTTTAAAACTCACAAAATTGAAAGCCTTATTAGTTAAGAAATTTACTCAAAATCACACAGCTAGTAGTAGATTTAATAGTAGCTAACCTGAGTCAGCTCTTCCCAATAAAAAAATAGAAATATATACATTTATAAACTTATATTTGGGTTGATAGGTATGTATATATAAATATAAGAACACAGTAAACAATAAAGATGTAGTATAGAAACAATAAAGATGTAGTATAGAAACACGGAGAAGGCAATGGCACCCCACTCCAGTACTCTTGCCTGGAAAATCCCATGGACGGAGGAGCCTGGTAGGCTGCAGTCCATGGGGTCGCTAAGAGTCGAACACGACTGAGCGACTTCACTTTCACTTTTCACTTTCATGCATTGGAGAAGGAAATGACAACCCACTCCGGTGTTCTTGCCTGGAGAATCCCAGGGACGGGGGTGCCTGGTGGGCTGCCGTCTATGGGGTCGCACAGAGTCAGACACGACTGAAGCGACTTAGCAGTAGCAGCAGCATAGAAACACGAGCCTTTTGAAATATTGGATTTCTCCATTTACACACCAATTAACCAAAAGATTAGACTGCAGAGCTATATAATAGAGACAATTCCTAAATGTACCATATTTGGGGAGGTGCTTTCTAATCATCAGAATCACTACAGATGTAAAAATCCTCACTTACAAAAAAAGCTGATAATTCTATAGCCCCATTCCAAATACAGTGAATCAAAATATCGAGAGAGCAATAATCATTAGAGTTCATCATGAGATTCTGATGTTCAATTAAGTTGGGGAACCCCTTGATCCAAAAGTCTCAAAGGTCTACTAGTATTTCCCTAAACTTTTATGTTCAGTGAGACTATTTTATTAAGCCCCAGACTTTGGTATAATTAGGACTAGGAAAAGAAAGCAATTCTATTTGCAAATTATCTTTTGGCAAGGTCATGTGCAAAGGTTTTAAACATAGGCCATCATGGTTTACCTATACCATTAAAAGCCAAAACTCAGGGGTTCTGCTATATATACACATATATAAGCTTTTTAGTATTAGTCTCCTGTTCTCAGATGTTTAAGAGATGAATCTCATGGCTGCTATTCAGTCACATGTGATACCGATACAATTTTATAAACCTTCTGTGCTTCCATTTCTTTAGCTACAGACGAGTGCTTACACCACATACATCATTAAGGAAAATTCTTGTAACATCCTTTATAAATTTGAAAGGTCTTTGTAATCATAAGCAGTTATGACTGCTGATTCATAATAGAACACTGAAGTTAAAAATATATACCAACTTTATTCATAGTTCCAAATTATAGCCTCAAGTGCCCCTCCTAGAGTCTTTTAATGAAAGCTATCTCACCAGTATTCTTACCTGCTTCACTTAAGTCTTGTTGATTTCTCTTTGACTTTGGACAGTAAGTCATTATTTTCAACACTATTTATATTAAAACATATTTTAAATACTTGATAAAAATGTTCAGTTCAGTTCAATTCAGTCACTCAGTTGTGTCCGACTCTTTGCGACCCCATGAATCTCAGCACACCAGGCCTCCCTGTCCATCACCAACTCCTGGAGTTCACCCAGACTCACGTCCATCGAGTTGGTGATGCCATCCAGCCATCTCATCCTCTGTCGTCCCCTTCTCCTCCTGCCCCCAATCCCTCCCAGCATCAGAGTCTTTTCCAATGAGTCAACTCTTCACATGAGGTGGCCAAAGTACTGGAGTTTCAGCTTTAGCATCATTCCTTCCAAAGACATCCCAGGGCTGATCTTCAGAATGGACTGGTTGGATATCCTTGCAGTCCAAGGGACTCTCAAGAGTCTTCTCAACACCACAGTTCAAAAGGATCAATTGTTCAACGTTCAGCCTTCTTCACAGTCCGACTCTCACATCCATACATGACCACAGGAAAAAAGACTAGAGATCTCTTCAAGAAAATTAGAGATACCAAGGGAACATTTCATGCAAAGATGGGCTCGATAAAGGACGGAAATGGTATGGACTTAACAGAAGCAGAATATATTAAGAAGAGGTGGCAAGAATACACAGAAGAACTGTACAAAAAAGATCTTCACGACCCAGATAATCACGATGGTGTGATCACTGACCTAGACCCAGACATCCTGGAATGTGAAGTCAAGTGGGCCTTAGAAAGCATCACTATGAACAAAGCTAGTGGAGGTGATGGAATTCCAGTTGAGCTCTTTCAATTCCTGAAAGATGATGCTGTGAAAGTGCTGCACTCAATATGCCAGCAAATTTGGAAAACTCAGCAGTGGCCACAGAACTGGAAAAGGTCAGTTTTCATTCCAATCCCAAAGAAAGGCAATGCCAAATAATGCTCAAACTACCACACAATTGCACTTATCTCACACGCTAGTGAAGTAATGCTCAAAATTCTCCAAGCCAGGCCTCAGCAATATGCGAACCGTGAACTTCCTAATGTTCAAGCTGGTTTTAGAAAAGGCAGAGGAACCAGAGATCAAATTGCCAACATGCGCTGGATCATGGAAAAAGCAAGAGAGTTCCAGAAAAACATCTATTTCTGCTTTATTGACTATGCCAAAGCCTTTGACTGTGTGGATCACAATCAACTGTGGGAAATTCTGAAAGAGATGGGAATACCAGACCACCTGATCTGCCTCTTGAGAAATCTGTATGCAGGTCAGGAAGCAACAGTTAGAACTGGACATGGAACAACAGACTGGTTCCAAATAGGAAAAGGAGTACGTCAAGGCTGTATACTGTCATCCTGCTTATTTAACTTATATGCAGAGTACATCATGAGAAACGCTGGACTGGAAGAAACACAAGCTGGAATCAAGATTGCTGGGAGAAATATCAGTAACCTCAGATATGCAGATGACACCACCCTTATGGCAGAAAGTGAAGAGGAACTAAAAAGCCTCTTGATGAAAGTGAAAGTGGAGAGTGAAAAAGTTGGCTTAAAGCTCAACATTCAGAAAACGAAGCTCATGGCATCTGGTCCCATGACTTCATGGGAAATAGATGGGGAAACAGTGGAAACAGTGTCAGACTTTATTTTTTGGGGCTCCAAAATCACTGCAGATGGTGAATGCAGCCATGAAATTAAAAGACGCTTACTCCTTGGAAGAAAAGCTATGACCAACCTAGATAGCATATTCAAAAGCAGAGACATTACTTTGCCAACAAAGGTTTGTCTAGTCAAGGCTATGGTTTTTCCTATGTTCATATATGGATGTGATAACAATGTAATCCCCCACAAAAATACTTAATGCATTAATGCATGTATTATGGACACACATGTACAATATATATGTGAGTGCTTAGTCGTGTGTGACACTTCGTGACCCTATGGACTGTAGCCCATCAGGCCCCTCTGTCCATGGGATTCTTCAGGCAGGAATACTGAAGTGGATTGCCATTTCCTCCTCCAGGAGAATCTTCCCAACCCAGTGATTGAGCACACATGGCCATTTCTCCTGCATGACAGGTGGATTCTTTTACTGCTTCAGCCATCAGGGAAGCCCTAAGGCCCTATGGTATCAAATTTAAATCATTAATGATTGCACTGAATATCATATCTTAATATTAGTATTTATACTGAACATTATTGAACAACAAGAGAAAGTTTGAATTCATAAAACTAGTTGAGTCTCAACAGTGCTTGGGTAAGTCTTATCGTAAAGTATCACATAGTTTATAATGAACAAATGGAGTAGTCTTTCTCAACCAAAGAAAACGTCAGTTATGATTGGAGATTTATGTCAAAATCCAAAGTCTGAGTCCCCACTAAGATGAATGTGACAGTCTCCTTGTGTTGAAAAGCTGAAGAAAAGGAAAAGTGACATATTAATGGGAGGAAAACAGATCTAAAAAACCCACTATGAATATGATACAAAGCTAAACAATTGTTTTTGTTGTGACTAGCCAGAAAAATCCTATGAAAATGTTAAATTCACTCCAAAATGTGATTATGCTTATGACACTCATTGTTATGGAATATACAAAACTTTACTAGAAGACAGCCCTCCACATTTTGGCATTTATGTGCACACCGTTGAGGACAGGCACTGGTGGTGCCTCAGAATAACTTTTCAGAATGTTTGTATAGTGAACAGCCTTGGAAGAAAGAAATACAGTCTATCCCTCTGCAAAGGGCATATTTACTTAAACAGTTTTTAAAATTAGAGGTTGTCTCTCCCTTTGGAGTAAGGCATACTTACTGTCCATTGTGAGCACAAAACTTCTGTTCTGTAAAGCAATCCATCGAATGTACAGTTGTCCCCTGAATCTCTTCCTACTATCCTGTGGAAATTGGGGTTCAATAAACCTGACCCAAGAAAAATGGTGACGTCCTTCCTCATGCTATTGCTGTGGGTAAGAAAATGCCCGGTTTTTCTGACCCAGGAGACTCATGCCTTCTGCCATGAAATTGTGGCACAGCTAACTTGTTACCAAGTAGGATGAAATCTTAGAACCATCTCAGTTCTTGACGTACTTTCCAGATAAATGTAGCTTAATGCCTCAGGCACACTTAAATAAATCTGAAGCTCATATGTCTGAAGTAATGCTTCTTAAGTTTAAATTCAAACTTTGTTAACCATTAGTGTTTTTTTTTTGAAAATGTCACCTAATCTGTCCAGGACTCAGCTGCTTCATCTGCAAAATAAGGGTTAATGATGTTTTTCTTGTCTCAGGATTCTTGTGATGAGTTGAATCAATATGTGTAAAGTACTTGGAATAGTGTCTCATATTTAAACTGATTATTAATATTTTTTTATAAAATTTGTGGGGATAGGAAAATGAAAAAAAAATCGTCCATAATTTCACTATCAACTGTACAGGTTGTTATCATTTTGATAATTTTTTGGGGTTTTGTTTTGACATTTACTTCCATAATTGTTAGTATATCTAGAATGACTCTTTGAAGAAAATCTTTTAAATATATACTACATAAGTTTAATTTAGGTACTTTTGGTTGCAAAGAATAGAGATATACACAGTTTAAGTCTTGGCTCTATGCTATTTAAAATGGAACAAAGATCATGTAGAATAAGATCATCAAAATAGCCCAGAGGAACTAGAAATTTGGATAAAGACGCCACGAGTACTTGGTTTTTTGAGGAATTTCAACTTTTTGAAATATAAACACAAAACTGTGACATAAACTGCTTTTAATCTTGGTGTAACAAATTCTCCTTTTCATTCTCGGTGACATTTCACCAGATTCTACATGTTTTGTTTTTGTACACTTTAAATAAATGATGTTACCCAATAATATAGATGATTCAAAGTCTTTACTATCCATACTTCATAGCAATTCACATGTGCAGTTACATGGAATTGCATGAAGAGAGGAACAGTTGGACTTGTTATACTTTCTTTGTGGACAAATTCCTCCAGGGGTGACAAAAAGGAAGAGAAATGAAGAGGCAGGTATAGTATCTAACTGGTTGCCTGTGGATGCCAGATATGACCCTCTTCTTTAATTTAGTCTAGTATACCCTGTTACTAACAGGCTCTCCATAGGTTGTAGGCATGATGTTTTGGGTGTCATTGTAAGCGTTTCTCTTTCTTTTCTTGATGCAAGGAACCCTCTTAGAGAGAAGTATATGAATTTTCTTTCTTTTTCCATTCATAGAAGGCCTACCAATTCTCCTCTTTGTATGATGGTGTTCAGTTCAGTTCAGTCCCTCAGTCATGTCCGACTTTTTGTGACCCCATGAACCGCAGCATGCCAGGCCTCCCTGTTCACCAACTGCCAGAGTCTACCCAAACCTATGTCCATTGAGTCGGTGATACCATCCAGCCATCTCATCCTCTGTCATGCCCTTCTCCTCCTGCCTTCAATCTTTCCCAGCATCAGGGTCTTTTCAAATGAGTCAGCTCTTTGCATCAGGTGGCCAAAGTATTGGAATTTCAGTTCAGCATCAGTCCTTCCAATGAACACCTGGGACTGATCTCCTTTAGGATGGACTGGTTGGATCTCCTTGCAGTCCAAGGGCCTCTCAAGAGTCTTCTCCAACACCACAGTTCAAAAGCATCAATTCTTCAGCACTCAGCTTTCTTTACAGTCCAATTCTCACATTCATACATGACTACTGGAAAAACCATAGCCCTAACTAGACGGATCTTTGTTGGCAAAGTAATGTCTCTGCTTTTTAATGTACTGTCTAGGTTGGTCATAGCTTTCCTTCCAAGGAGTAAGCATCTTTTAATTTCATGGCTGCAATCACCATCTGCAGTGATTTGGGAGCCCCCCCCCCAAAAGTCTGACACTGTTTTCACTGTTTCCCCATATATTTGCCATGAAGTGTTGGGACCAGATGCCATGATCTTAGTTTTCTGAATGGTGAGCTTTAAGCCAACTTTTTCACTCTCTTCTTTCACTTTCATCAAGAGGCTCTTTAGTTCTTCACTTTGTGCCATAAGGGTGGTGTCATCTGCATATCTGAGGGTATGATGGTGAGGTCTTGCCAAATTCTGCATCTTAACCTATGTACTTGAGATGTTAATTCAGATGTCAATTGTTCCCTATGTAAGGCAAAATCTAAGAGCAGTTCGTCAGGGACAGCATGCCACCTCCCCAAATTGACAGATCATTTCTAGGTAGGAAGAAAGATACTCTCCTAATTACTGTCCTGTGATAAGGTTCACTCAATTTTCTTTGTTCCTCAGTCTTCTTAAATAGACTGATATTGGCTGTATAGAGTATTGTGAGTGAAGAATAGCTGGGCAGAATCTTCAAGTATATGAAGTCTCAAGGGCAGCAGTCTGTTAGCATGTAGGTAGTTTATTGCTCTTTGGTGTTACCTTTCTTTATTTGCCATCCTTGAACAGTTGAAAGAGTCTAACTTAATATCCTCATATACTTTTACCTTATCTCAGACATAACAAAGACTATTTTAAGCATTAGATTATTTCATAAGCAGTATGAGTTTGGGGCCTACTTTTGGAAAAGTATAGATCCAAAAGTATTCTATTACAAAAAATGATTTCCTAATAAATAATTTCCTAGACTTTTCCTACAATCAATGACTTATTTTTGAGTGGTACTTCTCCACTTGGTTCCATTCCATATGCCCAGGACAGGGTAGGACATGACCAATACTTTTATCTTATTTGCTTATTGTTGCTATTTTGTGTTTAATAGCAATAGTGGCCCATGAATTAAGCATTTGCTATGTCCCCAAAGCTCTGATAAATATTGTAATCTATATCTCATTTACTTTTCATGCTAATCCTACATATTATTTTTTCATTATTTCCAGCTTTTTAAAGATACAACTGACATTTAACAGTGTTTAAGATTGAAATGCATTGCATGATAATTTTATATATATATATCATATATGAATAATCATAAAATGGTTAGTTGACATCCATCACCACACAGATACCATTTTGCTGTTGTTTTATTTTAAATCGACAACTCCATGAAAATTATAAAATGATATTTAGTAAAATAAATTAAGTAGAACAGTATCACATAGAGTACTTCAGTTAAGAACAGCATATTTTAACATAACAGGCAAATTTCAAGAACACAATTCTATAGTTATGAATAATTGAATCACATTTACAAACCAGTTTTAAATTTGTAGATATATATCCCTCATAATTAAAACTGGGAATGTTCACCCACTTATATGCACACACACATGACATGACATAAAATGTCAACAAAAAATTTCTAAACACTTTATACCAAATGTAAATAGAATCAATAATCCTTTTCCATGAAGTAAAAATGTTCTTGTCACAATTTCATTGTCTGTTTGTTCTTCAGTACCTAAGGCAGCACTGATTAACACATCTTGAGGTCAAAACAGTAGAATCGATGCCCTAGAGTTTAGAAATATGAAGGTGATAGGAAGGTGAGCACAATGAATAATGTATATCAGAATATGAATTGGTACTTGGAAAATCTGTCTTCCAGTTATTTTCCTGAAAACAAATCTAATTCTCAGCAAGGACTACTAATCGTAAAAAGACATAATCCATTTTTTTTATTTTGTTTAAATGGTATTTCTCCCTAGGTGTTCAGCCACAAAAAGCTATGAACCTTTGGCTCCAATGTTGCCCTGGCATTCTTCAAGCTGTGCTTGCATGGATCAGGCTGCATCAGCCTCACATTAGGGAGTGTATCATTATGCTTTTATTCCCTGTTGATGCAAAGTGGCCCTGTTGTAACAGGAAGCCTCACAGGGAGTTTACTGGGTAATTTCTTTTGCTTTCATGTTGTCACTATGTGAATGCATCAGACAAATTCTTGTCTTTCTTATAGGTGAAGAGATGGGTAAAAGCTCAAATTTCTTTGGTCCTTTAGCAAGATGTAAAATCTAAGGTAAATTCTCATAGTACAATTGACTTGGAAAAGTTATCTGCAAACCTGAATGGAGAAAACCTGATGAATGATTGTCTGTGAAATATGAAATGGCTCCTAGTTATCTGGCAGCCCTGGACAACAGAATGTCTTTGCCCACATTTCTAACCACTATACTATGGAACTGTCGACTACATGTCATTAGATATGATTTTGAAGGCCAAAGGAGCAATATTTCATGGATCCAAAAACCAGAAAGTGGAGAGGGAGAGGGTGGGAGGATTTGGGAGAATGGCATTGAAACATGTAAAATATCATGTAAGAAACGAGTTGCCAGTCCAGGTTCGATGCACGATACTGGATGCTTGGGGCTGGTGCACTGGGATGACCCAGAGGGATGGTATGGGGAGGGAGGGGGGAGGAGGGTTCAGGATGGGGAACACATGTATACCTGTGGCGGATTCATTTTGATATTTGGCAAAACTAATACAATTATGTAAAGTTTAAAAATAAAATAAAATTGGGAAAAAAAAAAAGTCAACAACTCCCAACCTGAAAAAAATCTTGACCTCAGTTTCCAAAAGTAAATACAAGGAATACCTTAGACTTAGCTCCAATTCATCCATGTGACAGTTATTGACAATAATTGTTTTTTAATATTTGCAAAAATGTTCATGGTAGATTATAAAAGTTTGTTGGTATTAGTGAGTTGGGAGAGCTAACATTCTTTCTATTCAGTTCAGTTCAGTTCAGTCACTCAGTCGTGTCCGACTCTGCGACCCCGTGACTCACAGCACGCCAGGCCTCCCTGTCCATCACCAACTCCCGGAGTTCATCCAAATTCATGTCCATCGGGTTGGTGATGCCATTCAGCCATCTCATCCTCTGTCGTCCCCTTCTCCTCCTGCCCCCAATCCCTCCCAGCATCAGAGTCTTTTCCAATGAGTCAACTCTTAGAGACTACTAAATTGTTAAAGAAAAATAAGAAGCCAAAGAAAGCTTCTTTTAGAAGTCCCAAGAGGGTAGTTACCAGAAGGACAAGGCTGATGTTTAGTTTCTCCTTTTGTGTGATCAAAGCATGAGCTAATTGGCCTGTAAGGACAAAATCTGATCCATTTTAGGACCCCCATAGAGCTGCCTTCTAGAGGAGAGAGAGCAGATTAAAGACAAACAGAGATCACTTGGGAATAGAGAGTGACTGTCTAAAAGGAGCACTTTTACATTTCAAATGATAAAACACCTGACAATACAAACATACAGTTAGCCATGCTTTGAAGTAGAAATGTTAAAGCAAATAAAATGGAATTACAAAGAGTTATAGATAAAAGTATGAAAGAATTTCATGAATAAAACTTTCAGGAATTAAGTGATTTAAACTAAAGTAGGAAAAGGAAACATGGACTGAAAACTTTTTTTTGTTTGCGCTAATACTACCATTCATTTTCTGTGATGTTCTCTTAGGCTCCAGGAATTATTTTTGGTGTTAACCTGAGGGCAAGGTTTCAGTCTCTGAAAGTTCTTTTTTTCTTATGAAAACTAGGAAGGCTTAGGTTTATTTTAGTCTTCAGATATATTTTTACAGCAAAAGATTTTGAAAACACCATCTGATCAAGTCTAGGGAACCCAATGCAAACTTTAGCACCCACAATAGTTGGATATAATTCAACCAGTTAATTTTATTGTAAATATTTCTTCTGTGCTAAAAAATGATTCTCTGCCCATCTTGATACACACACATGCATGCACCTCACTTTGTACTCACACATTTTGGAGAGCCTGGTTATAGAGAGTGAAGAAAAGGTTTGCAGTAGAAAGAACTGCCTTTTCTGGGCTTCATATCTGAAGGCTTGGATCTCCTGAGATTCACGGGACATCTTTATTCCTGCTTGACTTTCTGTCTTGGCCTCATTCACATGGGCATCTCCTCACCACACACATCCTGGTATCTTAAATGCCTTTCTCTCTTTTTTGTCCTCAAGCCCTTGCTCATTGTCTCTGATTTCTGCTTCATTCAAAATTTAAACTGTTATCATAAAGATAGGAGATCTTGGGTATTAAGAACATGTAGGCTTCACAGTTATACACATATAGATTGAAATCCAAGTCTAAAAAAACTGACCCATGATTATTAAATTATTTAGCTTCACAAATGATCAATTTTGTGTATCTATCTATCTATCTATATATATATATTTGTTATTGCTGTTGTTTACTCACTAAGTTGTATCTGACTCTTTTTGCAACTCCATGGACTGTAACTCCCCCGGTACCTCTGTCCATGGGATTTCCCAGGCAAGAATACTGAAGTGGATTGCCATTTTCTTTTCTAGGGGATCTTCATGACCCAAGGATAGAATCCACATCTTCTGCATTACAGGCAGATTCTTTACCTCTGAGCCATCAGGCAAGCTCATTTAATTATCTTGCATCACAAATTATCAATTTCATATATATATATAAGTATGTAAATATGAATCTGAATATATGAGTGTATACTTGTATAAATACCTACTACCTTAGGATTAAATGATTAAAAATGGCAATATATATTAATTCCCTGCATAGGATCTAAAATATAAGCAACTGAGAATAGTCACTGCTATTAACATATCTCTATATCTCCCAACTCACTGACCTAATATTTTTCTCAACCCATTTATAACTGCTCGATGGACACTTTAACTCAGACTGAACGCATCATTTCTTGAATTACCTTCAGTTCCACATTTTTAGGCCTAACCCTTGAAAGCACTTTTGCCTCTTTCTTTCATCCTTCATTCCTTCTTTTTAATCAGTAACCAAGTCACAGTGAATTTTCTGAAACAGTTCTCCACATGTCAGAGTCTACTAAAAGTGCCTCCTACCTGAACTTCAGATTTTGGGAAATACTTTTAATCTTCAAAAGCACAGCTCAAAGAATATTACTACCTTGGATGAAAAGTTTTGATGACCACAATATCTACTGATTTTGAAAAGAGTGGAATTTCATCTATATATTTAAGGTCTTCACAAAATCTTTTCTTAGACTTGATAATCTAAGCAGATAGAATCAATTCCTTACTTTTAAACATTTGTATCACACCTCCATTTGTTATCTGATTTATTTGTATTTCCAAATATTTGGTGAATTAAATTTTATTGTAAAAAGCTGAATTCTGAAGACTCCTGGATGCAAAAGTGATTTAGAACATCAGTCTATCAATTTTTAAAAAGTTATTTTCTTATAGCCCATTGTTTTAAGCCAAACAAATTAATTATCTTCCAAGATAATTATCTTAAAAGCTTACCTATGAAATTGCTTTTTTTAAAAAAAAAGCTTAACAATGTACACACATATATAGCTAAAATTAATAGAATTCACTGACACATTCTTATACAAAAGAAAGAGAACTGGAAAAAGGATGAGAAAAAATTGAAAAAAAAAACTCAATTCTGAAAATATATTTAAAGTACATCAAAAATGTTAAGAAGTAAAAACCCAAATTTGCTCAGGATTAAGCAGCCTTTGGATGCAATGAGATCTGAATTGAAATCATGAATAAGATTTTGCATCCTCATTTTTCTAAAATGAATGATACAAACCCATGTCTTTCTCAAATATCTCTAGAGGCCTCAAGGGCTTTCTCATTTGTGTTTAACACAACAATCCATCCCCACAGATTTCTCTACTGCCATGGTTGGCACAGCAGTTTCAAGGTTTCATTACATTTCCAAAGGCCCCTGATATCTCACCATACCAATATTACATGATACCATGATCTCCTGATCTCTGTCTTGCTTTGCCACTTAAATAGCTCTTCAACAAAAAGCATGCCAATGTTTTCCAGTGGATTTAAAGAGGGACTAAGCAGGGATCACAATGCCTAGTTTTCCAAAGCATCTCTTTCCCTCTGACATTCAGGTTACAGTATAATCTGCAAGTTCTCACATGTAAAACTTTATTCTAGAAGGTCTCCATTGTTATTGTTTAGTTGCTAAATCATGCCCAACTCTTTGCAACCCCATGACCTATAGTCCACACGGCTCCTCTGTCCATGAGATTTCCCAGGTAAGAATACTGGAGTGGGTTGCCATTCTCTTCTCCAGGGGATCTTCCTGACCCAGGATCGAACCTGTGTCTCCTGCATTGGCAGGTGGATTCTTTACCTCTGGGCCACCAGGGAAAACCATCCTGCATGCACATCAACTTGTGCGTGTGAACACCTGTGTGCTGCCAGTCACTCACTTATCAGACAAATATTGAATTCCACTTTGTACTCAGCTGGGAAAATTCCTGCTACTGATGAAAGCATCCAGCATTTTTATCACTTAAAGCTAAGAAAAATGGAAGAATTATGCTAGCAACATATCATCTATGTTGTTTTCATTTTGTTTCTTCCAGCATAGTGAGCACCCATATAGATCATGTGGTATGTGAGAGTTTTATTGAACTGGTCTACCATACCACAAGCAGTGATTTGCAACCTTAGCTGAATTCCAGCTTGAATAAATCTGCAAGTTGGAATTCTGAACTAGAGAAGAGTTTCCAGTAATTGATTACAAATTATATTCACTTGGAAAGACATATATGTTTGGATACCACTCAATAAAATTTGAGTCTCAACTATGGCTATTTACAAGGCAAAAAACCTAATTACATGTTAAAGCTATGTAAATCAATTTTAATAAAATTTAATCATTCTGCACTGACATAAAGTTAGCTTGGCAAACAACTATGTCAATACAAGAAATCATGACTCCAGTTTTCTCCCATAAACAGCAAGTATAGATTTTAGTTAATCTACCCATAATTTCTATTTAATGTGTCTCCAGTACAGACTTGTATATTGCTGGACAGATTCTGAAAATATACAATCCAATGATAATAATATTGGAGAAAAAATTCTTTCTGAGTCTCTTGTACTTTTCCCTGTCTTGCCAGTGTGGCACCAACTGCCCTTTATTCTAGACTATATTTATGAGACTATGTATAGACCAAACAGCCTTAGAATAGGGAGACAGTATTTCTCTTCTGTCTTCAGTGCAAAGGAAGGGTTTACTTACTGCCTGTTTCCTTCCAAAGCTAAGAGCAGGCATGCTTTTATACATACATACATGTATATATGTATGTTTGAGACTCAGTTACCCTAAGCTCACAGTTCTCTTGAAATGCCACTCACTGTGTATGTATCATTCATTTGGGCACATCTATGTCACTCCAGTAGGACTTAGGTTCAAGGGAAATTGATGTATACATAGATATTTTCATGATATTTACAGGGCTGTGAGTAACACAGTTCTTTGTCTCTGATCTAAGAGTCACATACATAACTTCTGCCAGGATTCATTAAAATATAACAGGCTTACTTGATAGCTTGGAAGATGAGTAAGAATGTAAGAACCTTCTTAGTTCATGATGTTTTGGGGGATGGGACTGTGATGCTGACAGACATGGCCTGAAAAAAAAAACAAAACACCTCATAGGCCGCATAACAAGATTTGAGGGGAGCCCATGGAATCACTACTGGATGTGGAGATAATTAAACAAGAAGGCCATTAGACCATTATGGTTCTAGAAAGCAAAACCAAAGGTTTGTGAAGGCCTCAAGTTTACATAATCAAAATACTAAGAACAACTTAGGCTTCCCCGGTGGCTCAGTGGGAAAGAACTTGCCTGCCAGTACAGGAGACCTGGGTTCAACCCTGGGTTGGGAAGATCCCTTGGAGAATGAAATGGCAACTCACTCCAATATTCTTGCCTGGGAAATCCCATGTATAGAGGAGTCAGGTGGGCTACAGTCCATGGGGTCACGAGACGGTCGGACATGACTTATCAGTGAAAAAAACACAAAACAACAAAGAATTACTAATTACAAACAGACAACTGGGCTTTAAACTATAGCCAATTAAATAATTTCCTTTCTTTGCTTCTGTGTTTTCTCTATATAAGTCTTTCTGCTGGTCTCTAGTGTCTACTAGTTTCCCTTTTTGTTGGGTCTGGCCAAGGAACTGAGTTCTAAACAATAGAATACTATTGAAAAGAATAGATAAAACCTGCAAGCCCATGGAAACTTCTGGTAAATTTTGAAGGCATCTTTTATCTGCTCAGGTCAGCTGGACAGATGCAAATAATCCAGTAAAGACTCCAAAGCACCTGAGAAGGAATCAGCACATTTTTTTATAGAAAGAGACAGGTAGTCATTATTACAGGCTTTGCCAGACACACAAAGCCTCTAACACATATTATTTCTTTTTTATTTTTCACAACCCTCTAAAAAAAGTGAAGAATAATCTTAGTTTTGATGCTGTACCAAAAAGCAAACAAACAGAAAACAAAGTGTGGGATGGTTTTGACCCAAGCTAGGTGTCAAGAGAGGCATAGGGGGAAGGAACCCACATCAGTGCAGGGAGCAGAGACCTTGAGTATTAGTATATGACATGAGCTGGTGACTCCTTGAGATTATGAAATTATTGCTTTTTTTTTCTTATAATAGTCTACCTAATACTGTTATGATAATCTTTCTGACAAGTTAAATCTTATGATAAATTTCCTCAGATCATGAATAATTTGTTTAATTGAAGGGGAACATAAATTAAATTTATACTAATTCTGACCTTTAGAAAATACAGCATTATCAGACAAAGAATAGGTAATGATCATTAGGAAGACAGAAAGCACCTAAAAAACACAACAGAACCCAGATAAATTGATTTTTTGCCTTTATTTTATTGACAGTTCTCAGATGGTAGATTTGCCCTCAAGTATATTTTATTAAGCTGTTTTTATGCTAATGACTAACATATTTTAATAAATGTGATAGGATATATTAGCTCTGATGTCACTTCTTTAGTATTTAGAAAACAAGCAATGCATTTTTTAGAAATTTTTTAAAAATCCCATTTTGTTTGAAATGTTGACATCTTTTCTGTCCATCTGTTAAAGGTAAGAATCACTTTCAATGAATGACTAACTGCTTGCTCTCCTAACCATTAAACCAATGTCCTTCCAAACGTGGAACGCTATACAATATTTTAAAATCATAATATCCTTTGTGACCTAGGATGTGATTTCTTTAAAAGTTAAATGCTTATAAAATGTCAAGATACTCCATTAGCTCTAAATCACATGTACTGTAAAGCAGTATAAATCTATTCAGCACTTCAATACTTTAGACTTCACATTACATATATTTTTATACTCATAATATTCTGGTTAGAAATAAATCAGTTAGAGTGATAGACTGACACTGAAGATAGGCTAAAATATTATGCCCAAGACAAACAAGCTTTCTTGAATGTGGTCAAGGAGGTGAAATGTTTGAGTATTGTTCTATCCTGCAAGGTTACAGAAACTTGGAAGATAAATGAAATTATCTTGACTGAAGGCTGAGAGAGAGCAAAAGGACAGCTTGCCAGCGTGGATCTTCTCATTAGAATGATGTGCAATTGTTTTGAATTCAGCTTTGTATTTTTCATCATGTCCATATTGTAACTAACAAAATTAACAGTCGGTATTATTGTGCAATTACCTAGCTTTTAACTACACAATTGCATTTCAATACACAACTTTGGTGTTTTTCTCTTCTTTTTTTCTGTGCAATTGTTTGACTTCTGTTAGAATTTGCATCTAGTTTTATACAATAGTTTCAAGAAGAACTTTGGCAGCATTAAATAATCAATGACTATAATAAAGATTGGAGAGGGAAATGGCAATCTGCTCCAGTGTTCGTGCCTGGAGAATCCCATGGACAGAGGAGCCTGGTGGGCTACAGTCCATGAGGTCAGAAAGAATCGGACACAACTGAAGTGACTTAACACATAATAAAGATGGATAATATCTATATGCCAAATTTGGGAAAAATTTTTCTAGATCATGCATAGTAGGAAAGACATTTCTTGAAGAACTGCACAAACATACATTAAATATGCACAACATACATAAACATTATGATTTTTAATTTTCATGCAGTAACAACCTTAGAGGCACAAACATGTATTAATAATATCATTGTGACTGTTAACAAATATATACACTCAAAAAAGGAGATAATATGAGCCCAAATCAAGCTTCTGTTAAAGGTAGGATCACACATAGTGTGTCTTACATACTTTTATTAGAGTTTAGGAGTGGATTGGAATTTTAGATAAAATAACAGTAAAAGACTGCAATTAGCATGGCAAAAACCAATTATAAGTAAGCTTTATTACTTATATATATAATTACTATATATTAAAAGAATGAAGAAATCAACACACAGAGGTTAATTGTCTTCTCAAGTTCAGAGTTCACTGAAGCGAAGGATGAACTCCTATATAATCAATAAACTGGCAATACCATCTCATGTGTTCAGAAAAGGTGACAGTTCTGGGAACAGTATATGGCTTAAATATACTTTATTTCTAATATTTCATTAGCGCATGTAGTATAAATTCTAAATGTATTTTGTGGGTAAAATGGAAACTTTGAGCAAACATTAAAATGTATCATTTAAATCTAATCTATCATCCAAGTAGCTACTTCGCAAAAGTAACTACAGTCTGAGTCATCTGTATTATGCTTGACTTTTATTAACAAATACGCTATTTGGAAATATAGTATTCAGATTATAAACATTCTAAAAAGCCCTGTTGAAATGCTATGTTTAAATGAGCTGAAAGAATATTGATATTGTTACTGTTGAGTTGCTAAGTCTAGTCTGACTCTCTGAGATCCCATAGACTGTAACCTGCTAGGCTCCTCATCCACGGGATTTCCCAGGCAAGAACACTGGAGTGGGTTGCCATTTCCTCTTCCAGGGAATCTTCCCTACCCAGGGATCAAACCCACATCTCTTGTATAGCCTGCATTGGCAGGCAGATTCTTTACTGCAGCATTACCTGAGAGCCCAAATGTGGCCGTTACATGAACAAGAAACTAAAGGTAAGAACTTGAAGATAAAGTTGAACCTCCAAACTCTATATTGCAGAGGCTTGGAAAGCAGTGCAGGAGGTGATGTGTGCTAAGTTGATAGTCATATGTCAATAAGGGAAAAGACATGAATTCACACTCTACTCCATTGACTGGGTGGGATGAAATTTAATACAGGGCTGAGGAGTGATCTCATTTACATGTGCTTAAGGTCTCAAAATGTCCACAAATAGCTATTAAACTTCCTTCTTCCCTTGTCTTATCTTCTTCCTGAAGTAACATGGAATAAACAGAAACCATTATAATAGTGTGGGGAGGAAAATGCAGGTAACATATAGTCACAGAACTGCATGTTCATCTTTTGCTGATATTAAAGTACTGCTTTTAGTTCTACTGAGATTTTAAATAAGTCAAAAAATAAATCTCCTGTGGCTAAGTTATCTCTCAAATCTTATTATTAAATTATTTTGAACTTTTTATGTTTTAACAATACTTTGTAAATAATGACAACAAACTAATATTTGGGTGAATTTATCAAACTAAATCATGAATTATTTCTCTATATATACCTAATTGAAAATTGAATTCAAACTATCTGAAATAGCATTGTTTTCTTATGAAATAAGGTATGGATTTTGTTCTTCACCTCCACCTTTCCCATTCTTTATTACTAGTTCTCTTACTTAGTTTTTCTCTCTTTCTGATTCCACTTTCTTCCTCCGCATAGTAACCATTATGGTCATGACTTAATATATATACATTGGGTCCCAAGTTTTTTCCTATTGCAAAGGAAATTTCACAAAACAGACAGCGTGATGCCCAAGAATCCATAACAAGAGAAAAGAAAATATTTGTTTTGTTATCAAAGGTAGATTTCCTCTAAGCAAAAGAAAGATTAACTCTTCCTATCTAATAAATTTCCTCATCTTCAGCAGCAGCCCATCTATTACACACCTTCTATGGACCTAGAAATTGAGCTCAAAATAATTCCAAAAATCTTCACATGTTGTAACAACAAAGAAGAGCTCACAAATGTTTCCTGGTATACGAAGGAATATTTTTCTCTGTTTCACTTGAGATTCTGCCACCTGTTACTGAGAATATACGGTGGGCCAAAAGAGGTTTAATTAGGGAAAATGGCAGGTATTGACCATACTTTCAGAGGTTAACATCCTGAAAAAACAAAGTTTTAAAAATGGGAAAAAAAAAAAAAGAAAGATTCAAAAAGACATGGAGAGACCTTAAATGTATACTACTACATGAAAGAAGCCAAAGGCTACAAACTGTGATCCCAACCAAATGACTTTCCAGAAAAGGCAAAACTAGAGGTTCAGTGAACAGATCACTGGTTGCCAGGGGTTAAGTGGTTAACAGGGGTTGAGGGTCACGGAGGGATGGATAGCTGGAACATAGGGGATTTTTAGAGTGGTGAAAATATTCCATGATTCTGTATTATGGCTACATGTCATTATACATCTAACTCATAGAATGTATAACACCAAGAGTGAACTGTAATGTAAACTATGGACTTTGGGTGATTATGATGAATCGATGTAGGTTCATCAACTATACAAATGTACCATTTTGGTGGTGATACTGACCATGGGGAAGTCTATGCATGTGGGGGGCAGGGGATTTATGAAAAATCTCTGTACTTAATTCTTAATTTGTCTATGAAGCTAAAATTGCTCTTAAAAAAACAAGGTCTTAATAAAATGAAATGTCTGAGCGTCTCTGGCGGCTCACTGGTGAAGAATCGGCTTGCCAATGCAGGAGACACAGGGTCTATTCCTGGGCTGGAAAGATCACACTGCTGTGTGGCAACTAAGCCCTTGTGCTACAACTATTGAACCTGTGTTCTAGAGACTGGGAGCCACAACTACTGAAGCCCATATGCTCTAGAACCCATGCTCTGCAATAGGAGAAGCCACTATAATGAGAAGTCTGTGCTGCCACAAAAGAGTAGCCCCCATTTGCCACAACTAGAGAAAATCCTGCACAGCAAAGAAGATCCAGCAGAGCCAAAAATAAGTAAATAACACTTAAAAAAAATGAAAGATCCACTTTTATACCTCAAAGGTAGACAAGGTCCTACTAGAAGTGAAATATTCATTGTTCAATTTTTAAATAGTGTAGCTACAAATATGCTTGATAGACACAACTTTATCTTTTTCTTTTTTCCACCAAGGCCCAGAAAACAGAGGCTGTGTATTGTTACTTAATGGGCTTCCTAGGTGGCTCGGTGGTAAAGAACCTACATGCAATGCAGGAGATGTATATTTGTAGCTATGAGTGAGGGAGTGAGTGAAAGTCGCTCAGTCATGTCTGACTATTTGTGACCCCATGGACTGTAGCCCTCCAGGCTCCTCTGTCCATGGAATTCTCCAGGCAAGATACTGGAGTGAGTTGCTGTTCCCTTCTCCAATTTGTAGCTATACTACTTAAAAATTGAATAATAAATATTTTACTTCTAGTAGGACCTTGTCTTATTTATGAGATATAAAAGCAGATCTATCATTCACTATTGTTTAATATAATCCATTAATTTATTTTCAGAATATATTTAATAAATTATGATGCATAACATTAATTTTAAGATTTTAAATTATATTTTAACTAGTTGGGAATTAAATATATATTTATATTAGTAGATGACAAAACAAAAATCCTGTTAAATACCTAATTTCATGTTAATTCTTCTGAGCCAAAAAAAAAAAACCACTTAACCACATTAACATATTTTTGTTATTAATTTAAAAATAAATTAGCCTCTAAACTCAAAGGAATTCTGGCCTAAAATAATTTAAACTATGCTATAGACCAGAGTTCTCTCTAAAATATCATGTCTCTCTTTGCACTTTTCACAAATCAAGAATTAAATATTTACCTAAATATTGTAAAGTATATAATTGAAACAAAATAGCAGATATGTTCTGAACTGGACCATTATAGTGTTCTTCAAAAGTACATTTAAATGCCTGAAACACAATGGTTTCCACAAGACTTCTTGAGACAAATATCATTGTGGGGATGAGAAACTTGACTATGCATAGCAGAAACTGACATTTATCTAACACTCTCCAGTCTGTCATTATTGCCCTGTGACAGCATTTTATCTGAACACTTGACTCTCAGCTCCAAAGGAAGACTACATTTCTCCACTTCCCTTAGTAGGATGGTTATATGAATGTTTTACAACCAATGAATGAAAGTATACAGAAATTTCTGCATGAAACCAGTTCCTTCAAACCCATGATAATCTTGAACCATCATGGGCCATTTTGGACCAAATCCATGAGGGCAACATTCCAGATCATTGTTATCAGTGACACAGAAGGAACCTGAACCAGTGGTGGCTTTCAGAATACCATCAACTATTCCTTCAAATTTCTAATGGAAGAGATGCAAATATGTATCTTAATTCAGCTATTGTTTTCAGTACCTATATTGCACACAACCAAGGAATGTCTTACCTACTTAACAATATATGTATATCCTATTCTATCTAAGTATTCAAGGGGAAATATTAAGTATAGTTATAGTCGCTCAGTTATGGCCGACTCTTTGTGACCCCATGGACTGTAGCCTGCCAGGCTCCTCTGTCCATGGAATTCTCCAGGCAAGAATACTGGAGTGGGTTTCCATTCCCTTCTCCAGGGGATCCTCCCAACCCAGGGATCAAATCCGAGTCTCCTGCATTGGAGGCAGATTCTTTATTGTCTGAGCCACTAGAGAAGCCCTATTAAGTATAGTGTCCCCATAAAATGAAGCATGTGGCCATTGCAAATTATATCTTTGAAAATAAGAATACCTTGTTTTAATTTAAACAAAACCACAGGATTTAATTTTCTAATGTCATCTCAAATGTAAAAACACACAGAAAACTGTATGTAAGTAAAGTATCCAAAATATCAATTATCTTTTTACATGTGAATGTTTTAAATTAAATATTCCAAATCCAAATAAAAAGGAGCAGGGATTATTTTCATAATTAGAAAAATTAGCCTTTTAAAATTATATTTTACCTTTTCTCTCAGGTATCTCTCATCTCTATTATGTCATTAAGTGTCCTAATATTGCAATGGAATTAAAGTCTACTTCTCTAGTGTCACCAAAGAGAGCTTCTACATGCTATATTCAGACATTTAATTTAGTTTCACAATTGTCAATTAGAAATAGCTACACTAATAGCTGCACTAAGCTACTAATATGAGTACTGATCATTTCCCCCCTTTCTTCAATTTTCCTCCACTGATTAGAGGTTGATGCACCTTCCTGTAATGCTGCTGTAACTCTTGTTCCCACTTCCCTTTGTGTTTATCAAAGAACCAGGCTGCTGATAGATCATTAATATAGGCTCTTACATTTTCCAATCAATGTCCTAACCCTTAGTGTGTTTTCCTCAACTGTAGTTGCTTTTCTCCTACTTGGGTGCTTGGTTCAAATGCTTCTGTACAATGAAACCTAACCAGATTTTTCTAAATAGACATTCATACATTCATTTGTGCAATAATATACATCGACCACCTTCTACATTCAAACATATCAGAGGGCTGCTATTCAAAGATAAATAAAAGAGATCTTTCTCATAGTTAAATACAAATGAGGAAACAAATACAATTTTAAATAATCCAGATGACTGTATACGATAGCTTATTTAGACCAGAGAAACAAGGATGTAGGTGATGGAAATAGGTTTATTTTGACTGAATGGTTGGTGGAGAGGGATTCCTCTTTGAGATGGTAAGATTTGGACTGAAAACTAAATAATAAGGGGCTTTGCTAGTGGTTTAGTGGTAAACAATCTGCAAAGCAGGAGACTCAGGGCTCCATGACTGGGTTGGGAAGATCCCCTGGAGGAGGTCATGGCAACCCAGGCCAGTATTCTTGCCTGGACAGAGAAACCTGGTGGGCTACAGTCCGTAGGGTCACAAAGAGTCAGACACAACCGAAGTGACTGAACACGCGTGCACACTAAATAC
This sequence comes from Bos indicus x Bos taurus, assembly GCF_003369695.1. Classification (NCBI taxonomy): domain Eukaryota; kingdom Metazoa; phylum Chordata; class Mammalia; order Artiodactyla; family Bovidae; genus Bos; species Bos indicus x Bos taurus. Next base: position 23,415,837 of record NC_040076.1, on the reverse strand, counting down.
TAAAAGAAGTTATTCTGGGCATATGCTTTCTATTTATAGGAACTAGTGAACTGGATTTAAAGATTCTCAATATCTGTGAGCAGGTCTTTTCATTGCTATATTAAAATAATTAGAGCAATGAGATAATCAATGATGTTTATTGAATACATCATACATGACTAAATAGTTTTTTCTCCTTCTACTGAAAGCTAGACAATCAAAACTCAAGGAAAATTTTTTCTGCTCATATACTCAGCATAAGAATGATGATTTACACAGAAACACATCTGCAGAAATGAGAGTTAAAATCACTGTCGCTAATATGTGCTTTGTGCCACTATTGGCATCTTATATACAGTAGCTAAACGATCACAGGAGAAGGAAATGGCAACCCACTCCAGTGTTCTTGCCTAGAGAATCCCAGGGACAGAGGAGCCTGGTGGGTTGCTATCCATGGGGTCGCACAGAGTCAGACACAACTGAAGTGACTTAGCATGCATGCATGCATTGGAGAAGAAAATGCCAACCCCCTCCAGTATTCTTGCCTGGAGAATCCCAGGGACAGAGGCAACTGGTGGGCTGCCATCTATGGGGTTGCCCAGAGTCAGACACGACTGAAGTGACTTAGCAGCAGCAGCAGCAAAGGATCACAACCATGTTCTCAGGCAAGTACATGGCTCCCATTCTACAAACTTTGAAACACTGGTTCCAGAGATTTATAAAAGCTATCCAAGGTCACAAGGCTGTTATGTGGTAATATCAGGATTTTAAACAAGGTTTACTTCAGACACCAACTCCAATGTATTGTGTGTGCATCAGTCGCTCAGTCATGTCCCACTCTGCAAACCCATGGACTGTAGCCCGCCACACTCCTCTGTCCTTGGAATTCTCCAGGTGAGAATACTAGATTGGTGAGCCATTCACTTCTCCAGGGGATTTTCCTGACCCAAGGATCGAACCCGTGTCTGCCATATTGCAGGCAGATTCTTTACCATCTGAGCCACTAGGGTAGCCCCCTCCAATGTACTATTGGTTTTAAAAATGTGGCCCTAGAACAATAGCATCAGCAACATGTGCAAATCTGTTTTTAAAGGAAACTCATGGATCTCACTTCAGACCTACTAAATCAGAAACTAGGGATGGGGTCCAGCAGTCTGTATTTCTAAGTCCTCCAAATGATTTGAATGTGCACTGAAGCTGGAAAACCATTCACTCTAAGACAACAACAAAAACACTAAATTTCTTACTCAGCTTAGGACTTTCTTCTGTTGTATAACTAATTTTGATATCCAGTGTAAAGTTTAACTATGTTCATTACAGAAAAAGCATCTGGAATGCACAAAGTGAATTTTCAAGGAAAAACATGTATTTATATGCTTTGGGGCATAAACAGGTGGCAAGTACTAAATTATATTCCTTGGCTAGAAGGTAAAGATTTCCCCCTGTCTCCATTCAAAGACTGAATTTGTGTGAAACAGTTTTAGAAATTAGTAAGTAGTTTTTACACATCAAGATTATACTGTCTGTGATTAAAAAGAAAAAAAGAAACAATGAGAAAGATATTTCTTAAGTTCTGAGCAAGAGATAAATGCCAGGAGGCTGAACAGAAATGTGATTAAATAGAATTTAGCAGTCTTAAAAATATAAGGGAAAACACACTTAAAAGTATTGATAATGTTCCCCTCAAAAGTTTATATTATTAATCAAATGAAAATTTTAGAGCAATTTATACTGATTTTTAAAAATGCTGTTTTGTTCAGAATAAATGAACAGATGTTGAATGGTCTTAAGTTTCAGATCACAAAACACCTTTCTTTATATGTACAATTTGTAGGAAATATAAAGCAAATCCATATTAAACAGAATTCTCACAGGCTCTTTACCTGCCTGAAACCATGTGCCCCTTATCATGTGACCTCAGGCAAGAGACAGAGAAGTCATTCCTCTCAAAATTTCTTCATGCATGAAACACAGAGATGACTTCCAGTTTTTCCTTTTGCATTAGAAATGAATGTACCAAAATATAAAGTCTATGCTTCTGATTTTTAATTTTATCATGATTATAATACTCTCAAAAGTTTTCTTAGTTTTTTTTTTTAAGTTTTCTTAGTTTTAAGTAAATGTATAAGTGACGGAAAATACCCTATTCATTTAAACATAGATATTATTTACATAGAACAAAAATAAATGTTAGTGTTTCCCTGGATGTGGGATTGAAGAAGGAACCTTCATGTAGAATGGTTGATGCAGGAATGTGTGGATATCAATAAACATTGATCGTGGGTTGAGACTGTCAATCATGGGGTTAAAACCAAATGACAAAGAATAAGAGCCAAATGGGGAGAAAAACCTCAAGGAAGAAAATGAGATGGGATCAAGTAACCTTAGCATCAATGACAGGAGGTAAGATATAAAAAATAGAAGCTTGTGGTTGAAAGACAAGTTTCCGAGTAAAAGCTGGTAGAGTAGCTACTATAAAAAAAAATAACTTATTCCTAAAAGCTGGAAGCAATTTCCCTCATATGAGTTTTCATAAATGATAAATATTTTAAAATTTCCCTGTATTTTAATTAATTTCCCAAGAATACATACTATAAAATAAACAACTCCTATGCTTAGAAACAAAAAATAGTTACTAAACTACTTTTATTTTCATTCTTCAAGATAACCTGTTTAAATTTACTTTATGATTGAATTCTTGGTACATTACCATCCATGGGCTCAAAATATTCAAAAACCTATATCTTATTTATTCCATTTAAAGTGATAGAAAGGTGCAAAATGATAAATCCTACTGAAGGCAACTATAAACAATATTTGATTCATATATACTGAAACGTTATAAGTAACAAATGATTTAGATAGAGCACATTTAACACTGTCTAGCAATGAACATTCATTATGGGAATATCACAGAAGATGAGACTGCGGTAGATAGTAAACCATCAATCAGATGTGACCCCACAACAAATTGTACCTCATCAACTCCTTTAATATGTCATGAAGCTTCCAAATAGACATCACTGAAGCATTTGTTAAGCCCAAACTACTTTTTCACTGACAAAGCTAAAGACATTTGGTATTTTCATTTATATGTAATATCAAAATGAATCGATGTGATCTAGTCGACCAAAATAGAATTTCTATAAGGATGGGCCATTGAAATTCAGACCTTAGTTTATTTACACAAATTACCTTAATGACAGTCTTTTATTTTTGACAAGTTTGTAAGATGAAGAATATATTTAGATGCTGAAATTCCAAAAATGATAAACATTATTATCATATTAGTTACAAAAATATATTTTTTTGCTAAAGCACAATGGAAGCAAAAATGTCCTTTCCACTTATATTCCTATTACAAAACCCAGTATTAAAACCTTCCCAAATAACACTGCAAGAAGAGCAAAAATTAAAATAGCATAGTTGAATACTCATACACTCATATAGGCATGATAATTATACCATCAAGAAATGCTTCTTTGTGGTACAAAAAAATGCTTATTGCAAAAAAAACAATAATCGAGCTTAGTCTTCTGATATTAAAGAATCTCACTTATTTCTTGTCACATTAATTAGCTATGAACTTTGTTTATCTCTGCAATTAATTGGGATTATTTCTTTTTCTCCTGCAAATATGCATAGTTCTGTTTTATTTTGTTTAATCTGTTCTTCTGTAGACTACAAGGCGCTCATTTAGTTTCCACTCCACAGGGCCCCTCTCAGTTGATGTTCATGTTTTATGTGATCCATAGCTTTAGAATCATCTTTCAAACATGGGTTTTAAAAAACCTACATATATATAAGAAACTGATACTAGTATCTATTTGAAAGAATTGGACTTTCACATTCTAGCATTCAGAAAATGTCTTGGAGATAATACTGTGTATTTTGCACGATAAATTGGATGCCTGAAAGCTAGATTCTCTTGCTAGTTAGGCTTTTGAATATATCCCAGTGTAGTCACAGGGAAGACTGGGTTACAACAAACAGTCTTAAGGAAATGTACTGCTCCTCCTGCAAAAGTAAATCAAAAGGACTTTACAGAGGATTCAGAAAAGAGGGCTCTAGAGTCTATTCTTTTTCTTTTCTCTCCAATTAGAAGTAAGTGTTCAACCTGAGGAAAATTGCTTTCAAAATTTCTATTAATTTTTACACAAAAATTTACCTCAAAGTCCACTTCTTGCAAGTTCCTGCTGAGTGTGCCAAACCACAAGGCAGGGCTCCCCCCTAACTCTAAGCTGTTCCTCCAGCAGGTCATATCGGCAACTAAGACCAAGAAGAATGCTTTTCCACTACTGATTCCCCTGGCTAGGGAAATGGCATGTTTTCTGTTTTCTATAAAAGATGCTGAGGCTCTAGTCCTGGGTTCCTTTGCTATAGCCCCATCTGGCCCTGATGTATTCCATGCCTGTGGGATTTGAGGGCAGGAGAAATGAAGCTATCATACCCATGCTCGTGCTGTTTGCCATACTATGCTGTGAGTGTACAATTTGTTAACTGGGTTGCTCTGACTCATTGAGTTTTCTTGTCTATTCTTGGGGATTCTTGAATTCTGGCAAACCAATCTTCTGGCAACATAGACATTTGTTTTAGAGTCTTGTTACTTGCCACCATCCTTTAGGAGTTTGGGGATCTCCCATGACAACTAATGGCATAACTGATAAAAACAAAATGCTACATTAATAGTTCATATTAGGAAACTAACATGCTAATTTAAAGAAGATTCTTCAAAAGAGAATTTTAAAACATATATAATGCTCAACTGTTATCAGTTTTCTGATCACTACAAGTAATACTTCTGGAAATGATTTAACAGCATAGTCAACAAGATTCTGTTTTCATTTTATATAACCCTAAAATCTGACTGGTGAATGGGAACATAGAGATCATCTTTCTTAGCAGGAAGCCATGCATGATTCCCTCAAACATCTAATGACAATACATATCAATGTTCACAAGATATACATGTGATTTTCAGACAGCTATAGTCATTAGGGCATCATATTGATATCTGAACGATCTGAAATCAGAGTTTTATTAAGGCATCAATTAATTTAGCTAAGCTTTATTTTCCTTACTTTAATCTTTTTTTTTTTTTTTCCTCCTTTTGGTGGAAAGGAAAAAAGCATCTAGGGCAACTCTTCCCTTTTTCTTTGAAATATCAGGCGATCTTTTTCCATCTTTCCACATGACTCTGCAAAAAGTTATATGATTCTCTATTTTCCAGGCTAATCTGCCTCTGTTATCTGTTTCTTTGTTTGTTTTAGCATTCTTTATAAGAAAAGTGTTCTAAATTCTCAATACTCAATTCACCATTGTCTGTGTGCAAGCATGCTAAGTTGCTTTAGACTCTGCAACCCTAAGGAGTATAGCCTGCCAGGCTCCTCTGTCCATGGGATTCCGTAGGCAAAAATACTAGAGTGGGTTGCCAAGCCCTCCTCCAGGGTAGGTTCCTGACCCAGGGATAGAACCAGAGTCTCTTATGTCTCCTGCATTGGCAGGTTCTTTATCACTAGCGCCACCTGGGAAGCCCCTCACCATTGACTATGTGTTCTTTATGCCACTGTTTCAAAAAGCATAATATCCAAAATATTTCTTCCCTAAAATCTTCATATTATATAACTATAACCTAAGCGTGGATTTACCTACATTTTCTTAACAATCACATCACATTGCCTGCTTAAATTTTGATATTTTTCACATGAAATGATTTTAAGTCATTAAAAACATGAGTGCCTTAAGTCATTCAAAATTAATCCAAAATGTTTGCATTTATGTGGCTAGATATTACCATGTTGGGCTCTAATCATCAGTGGGTTAGTTATTTAATAACTGTATATAGAATCAAAGACTCATTTTTTAATGATGAAATTTTGTTTCTTGTGGTGTTTGAACTGTGACATTGCTGACCATCATTATTAAAATTGAAAACATGTTTTTTCATGTAATTAAATTAAAAAGAAAATTGATTAAAATATATGCTTCAAATATTAAATTGGAAAGAAATGCAAAAAATGTAAGCTGCTGCTGCCAAGTCGCTTCAGTCGTGTCCGACTCTGTGCGACCCCATAGACGGCAGCCCACCGGGCTCCCCCGTCCCTGGGATTCTCCAGGCAAGAACACTGGAGTGGGTTGCCATTTCCTTCTCCAATGCGTGAAAGTGAAAGGTGAAAGTGAAGTCGCTCAGTCATGTCCGACTCCTCACGACCCCATGGACTGCAGCCTACCAGGCTCCTCCATCCATGGGATTTTCCAGGCAAGAGTACTAGAGTGAGGTGCCATCGCCTTCTCGGAAATGTAAGCTATGCATAACTAATAAGTATTTTTTTATATGTATCTAATTCAAGTATATTGCAACCCCTATACAGTCCATGGAATTCTCCAGGCCAGAACACTGGAGTGGGTAGCGTTTCCCTTCTCCAGGTGATCTTCCCAACCCAGGGATTAAACCCAGGTCTCCCGCATTGCAGGCAGATTCTTTACCAGCTGAGCCACAAGGGAAGCCCTACTAATAAATAAATTTATTAAAAAATACTGTTTGTATATAAAATTTTAAAAATAAATGATAATTTTATATTTTTAAAAGAGCATTCCATTAGCCATTCAAATTCAGTTTGGGTCAACATGTAAATTTATACTCCTTCATGAAATGCTTAATGACATTATGAATCAAGAGTCTTCAAATGATCATGACTTTTGAGATAATAGTCCTACTTCTAGAAACTCTGCCAAGGGAATGATTAGATTTATGCTCAAAGATATTTATAGCAGAATAATAGTATAAATTGGACATAAATAAGTAAAAGAAAATAAGATAAAACGCTACACATGTAAGAAAACAATAATTCTGTACACATATTCTAAACTCTATGTATTACGTGGGCTTCCCAGGTGGTGGTAGTGGTGAAGCATCCGCCTGCCAATGGAGGAGACGTGAGACAAGGGTTTGATCCCTGGGTCAGGAAGATCCTCTGGAGGAGGGCACGGCAACCCACTCAAGTATCCTTGCCCGGAGAATCCCATGGACAGAGGAGCCCAGACAGTCCATGGGCTCGCAGAGTTGGACACAACTTAGTGACTAAACCACCACCACCAAACAACTCCTATTTGCCAGGTTAGGGTTCTCCAGAACATGCAGAATAAAACATTCAGTGTCACCAAAAATTCAGAACTGAAATATTTTTTCATGTTTTCCAACATGTTTTGTTTTGTTACCTAATATTCTGACAATTATCTTTAAAGACACTAGGCTCATTTTTCAACTAGTTACATATATTTTCTACAGTTCTTTTAGACTCAGAATAATTGTATCTTGAATAATAACTCTGTTCACTCTCACTTAAATCCACACAGCTTTAGTAGTTATTCAAGCTAATGATATTCCTTTTGGGTCAAGGAATAATTATGCTTCCTTCCCAACTCCTTTCCAAATGTTTCAATATCCACTTATAGGAAAGTTTGATTAATAATATCTTCATACCTCAAGTGGTATTCCTGGATAAGAGGACAAGAGACATATTTAACATTACCTACTCTGACCTACAGACTGACTAAAAGGCACATAAAGGTATGTAATTCAAACTATAACCTCCACTTATGAACATAACCTGATACCCAACACTCCCTAATATTTAGAAGGTAGATTTTAAATTACTTTTTAACTTAAACAACAGGACATGTTGGATAAGAATGGAATAATCACAAATTCTTCTCAACATATTCATGATATGATTAACTTAATTATTTCTATATCTAGAAATGCATTATCTAGAAAACAACAAACTCTTTGTAATCTACAATATGCTAAGTGTAAACTTTAAACTAGTTCTTTATTTTTCTCTTTTTGCTTTAGTATCATAATAGTTGACATGTATAATGAAGACCGTAGCACTCTGTATTACCTTGAAATATGAGAATATATGAGTTTTCAGTGTAATATTAAAGACAGTGTTGCATTTAAGAGTACTTGAAGTTGTTTCATAGGCGTTTCTATTAAGACTGATCTGTTTGTAGTATTTCTATTAACATGAGCTTCATTTATCAGAAAACCATATTCTTTGATCATAGCAGATAACAGGACATTTGCATTTGTGAGGTTTTATCTTTTTTCCTTCTTAAGTAGATGGGGGGGGCAGAAAAAGCATTTGGGGATAAAAGAGTATCACTTGAAATCAAATTTTATTTTATTCATCAAGAAAAACTTCTGTTTTAATGCGCTTTTAAAAAATATCCAGTTTCATCTGGATATTTAGGTATAATTTTAAATTGACAAAATCTAAGTAAATTACTTTGGTTGTTGTTTTTTAGTCGCTAAGTCATGTTGGACTCTTGTGACCCCATGGACTTGCCCCTGCCAGGCTCCTCTGTCCTTGGGATTCTCCAAGCAAGAATACTGGAGTGAGCTGCCATTTCCTTCTCCAAGGGATCTTCCCTACCCAGATGTCAAACCCATGTCTCTTGCATCGCAGGAAGATTCTGTATACTGAGCCACCCTTTTACATACCTTCAACTAATTATCGCATAACAAACATGATATTCAGTTCAGTTCAGTCGTTCAGTTGTGTCCTACTCTTTGTGACCCCATGAATCGCAGAACGCCAGGCCTCCCTGTCCATCACCATCTCCTGGAGTTCACTCAAACTCATGTCCATTGAGTCGGTGATGCCATCCAGCCATCTCATCCTCCATCATCCCCTTCTCCTGCCCCCAATCCCTCCCAGCATCAGAGTCTTTTCCAATGAGTCAGCTCTTCACATAAGGTGGCCAAAGTACTGGAGTTTCAGCTTTAGCATCATTCCTTCCAAAGAATACCCAGGACTGATGGCCTTTAGAATGGACTGGTTGGATCTCCTTGCAGTCCAAGGGACTCTCAAGAGTCTTCTCCAACACCACAGTTCAAAAGCATCAATTCTTTGGCTCTCAGCTTTCTTCACAGTCCAACTCTCACATCCATACATGACCACAGGAAAAAACCATAGCCTTCACTAGACGGACCTTTGTGGGCAAAGTAATGTCTCTGCTTTCCAATATGCTACCTAGGTTGGTCATAACTTTCCTTCCAAGGAGTAAGTGTCTTTTAATTTCATGGCTGCAATCACCATCTGCAGTGATTTAGGAGCCCCAAAAAATAAAGTCTGGCAACTCAAAAAATTAAAGCAATTGTTAACTGGTTAAAAGATAGGGACTTCTGCCCTATTATCTTTCCAAATATCCATTTACAGAGACATTTAGAAAACATCCTTAGTAGTTGCACATTTTTTTGAATAATGAGTTTTATTATCTAAGGTGCATATAAATGACCCAATTACCTAAGTCCTGACTGGGAAAGAGCATACAGTTTCAGTCCAAGAAGAGCATCACGCCTCATGTGTCAGTAGCATTTATTTACCATTTGTGGTTTTTGAGGCTAGAGAACGTATCCTGTTCTTTTTCTTAGTGTTTTACTCTTGACACCTCAAAGTGCTTCCAAAAGCACCCATGTGTTCTCTTTCAGTTTCTTTAAGTTGGGTTCTGATGGGCGGGGAAAACATGACATTGACACTGACTAGTATGATATGAGGTTCACTCGTGTGCCAAACTTATCAATTGTGATAATGACAGGTAATTTTATTCAATCTACGCTGTAATCCTCAGTAGAACTTCCCCTATTTCTCCATGTTTATGTATTATTCAGACTAATAGTGACCCTGAAGTAGAAAAAGCTTCTTGTCTCTTAAAACTTTTATTGAGAGGAGTTCAAAACACATACAGTTAAGTGCTCTTCTGTGTGCATTTAATATAGACTGAAAAGCTGTTTGGTATTCATTTTAGATTCACTGGCAACAAGACAGACAAAAAAGTGTGTGCTAGGAGTCAGGAAGATATATATGAAAAATTAAAAGTTTAAAATTAATTTGAACTTGTAATGTGCCACGTGGAAATCTAAAAATCAATTTCCAAATGGAACAGCTTGAAACTTTCTCTTGCCATCTGGTTTTGGACCTGGCTCATTCAGTTTCAATTTTGCCCTGGTGAATACTCCAATTTTATATATACTACATGGGAATGATAATCTTCTTGCCACCTAAGCACATCTTGTTGTATTTCCTAAAATTGTAGTTGTTTTTGTTCTTTTCCTACACCATCAATATTTCCTAAGTGCCCTCTTAATCACGGATACACTTTATTTTAAATCAGATGTGCCGTTCATATTTGATGTATTCGCTTATTGAATAGTGATCACATTTCATTTGGTAAAATTTTTAAAACATACATCTTTAATGACCCTAAAATACAGATTGATGAATCCAAATAAAGGGTGGGGGCAAAAGATTTGGCTATTTGAGTTGTAAAGTAAGAGAAAAAATAAGGCCCAATACATAGACATCGGTTTAAATAAGATTATGCGAGGCAAGCATTGACACAACGCTAGCATGCAAGAAGTACTCAGGAAATGTTAGCAATTAATTTTAGTGTCTGTGTGTGTGTGTGTGTGTGTGTGTGCGCACTAATAATAACATGCAAAAAGTTTGAGTGTTTTTTTTTTTTTTTTTTGAGGGCTTCCCTGATAGTTCAGTTGGTAAAGAATCCGCCTACAATGCAGGACATACTGGTTCGATTCCTGGGTCAGGAAGATCCGCTGGAGTAAAGGATGGGCTACCCACTCCAGTATTCTTGGGCTTCCCATGTGGCTCAGCTGGTAATTTCTTCAAAGAATTTTTTTTTGAAGAAAATATTTATTGAAAAGCCACTGTTAGTTACTTAACATACACTTACATGTTCCACACAAAATAATTCCATGAATATGCTGAGCACTACAGATGAGATCAGGCACATTCAGCGGGGTACGACTGTGGACAAGAATACTGAGGATTACAGGATTCAATAACTCCCCTTTGAGTATACAGTTAATAAATGGTGGAGATGTAAACAGAAATTTGACGTCTTTGTTATTACTTGATGACAGTCTCAAGTAAATTTAGCAAGTGTGAGTTACCACACCACAACATTATTTTAATTAGCTTTAAAGGCATCTGTAAGATATTGAAGCCAAATGATTGTAATCAAAACTAGGGATTTAAGCTACAATAGGATGTATAGAAATGCATCTTCTCTATTAGTACTTCTCTAATAGTACATCTATTGATTTAGTTCTTGATAGTCCGGTCAAATCTAGTTGAAAGTGAATGACAATTACAAGTAAAACTGACTTCTAGTGATTTCATCACATGTTTTTTAACCTAATTATTAAAAGTTAAATTTTTGCTTCAGAAAAATAGGCTGCCACTTCCAAATTACTTAACTCATATACCCATCCACCTGCTTAGATTCTTCAGACAGATGAATAAAATCTTACTTTTATATATACATAAGGCATTTAAAATTACAACAGTAAATTTTAAAGACTATCCAATAATTTAATTATGATACTAAGAACTCTTTAGAACATATACTGAGGCTTCAAACCACATGTTTATATCCCTTTTAAACTTCTTTAAAAATGTATGACAAAAGATGAATAGCTGAGAAATATTATAATCACAACTTACACTCACAGAGTTTAATCCAGCTCTTATAAAATATGGACTGTCTATACAAAGTATAGAATTCTTGTGGCTCAGATGGTAAAGAATCTGCCTGCAATGCAGCAGACCTGGGTTCGATCCCTGGGTCAGAAAGGTCTCCTGGAGAAGGAAATGGCAACTGCTCTAGTATTCTTCCCTGGAGAATTTGATGACATAGGAGTCTGGTGAGCTATAGTCCATGGGATAGCAAAGAGTCCGACATGAATGAACAACTAACCTTTTCATGTTCATACAAAGCATAATCATATATACATTTATACACTAATTTTTATATACACAAACTAATTTGTTATTGCAGTAATACACATAGCTTTGTTGCAAAGTATTTTGCATTGTCAAATAAACCACTCAAGAAGATGCTTTGCACACTACACATTATATAAGGCAAATAAATAGTTTTAAGTAACAGTGACATTACACTTTATTAAACTCTTCACAATAAGAAATCAAATCACAACTCGAACTTTTAATTCAATTCCAGCACACAATTTTGTGTCACTGCTTTTGTTTTTAAGCCATGGAAACATAAATGTGGCAAATGTAATGAGGTCTACAATCTAATGAGTATCTGCAAAATCACTCAGGTAATTTGCACCATGTTTTGGTCCCTAAATACAGCAGTCATCACATGACATATCTTACCAAGACCTGCTACAGCCACTTGTTTCCAGCTCTATAAATTCTAATTCACTCTCTGCCCAACTCTCAAAGCTATACTTAATAGATTCTGTTGTTATTCCCATTAATTCTCAACATGCTGCCCATTGGAATCAGATTGGTTACTTGATATTCCCCAAATGTAGCATACTGTTGGCCTGGGTCAGCGGTCTGGCTACAAAATATACTATTCAATAACCTTAGGCAAATTATTATAGGCAAATGTAGAGTCAAAACTATGGTTTTTCCAAGTAGTTATGTACAGATATGAGAACTGGACCATAAAGAAGGATGGGCACTGAAGAATTGATGCTTTTGAATTATGGTGCTGGAGAAGACTCTTGAGAGTCCATTGGACAACAAGGGGATCAAACCAGTCAATGCTAAAGGAATTCAACTCTGAATATTCCTTGAAAGGACTGAACCTGAAGCTCTAATACTTTTGATGAGAAGAGCTGACTCATTGGAAAAGACCCTGATTCTGGGAAAGATTGAGAGCAGGAGGAGAAGGGAATGATAGAAGATGAGATGGTTGAATGGCATCATTGACTCAATGGACGTGAGTCTGTGAAAACTCTGGGAGACTGTGAAGGACAGGGAAGCCTGGCATTCTGTAGTCCATGGGGTCACGAATAGTCAGACATGACTTAGCGATTGAATAACAACAGTGACAAATATGGATAACAGTATCTTTTGGATAGAGTTGATGCAAGTATTATGTTACAGAAATAGAAAATGTGCTTTTAGAAAGGAAAAAAAAAAAAAAAACCTGCTCAGCTATATATAGCTCTGTATTTCCCTGATCTCATTATTCTGGCTATTATCATCTGAAAAATCTTTCCCTTTTATATTTATCTATTTATTCAAAGCCTTAAAAAGCTACATACACATAATCTGCAGCTCATTTATTGTGCTGGTTGTTTTTCCAAAGTTTCTTTATGCCTATCTTCTCTGATCATTTAAATTACGTCTCTCTCAAGAGCACTCAATAAACATTTGTTTGATGAATGAATGTATATATTTTAGGTTTCCAGCTATACTTTATAAGCACAGTATAAGCATATAGATGGACATAAAAACATTTTACTAATAGTACGGTACACATTGATCTACCTTGAATGTACATAACATCTTTGGGGACCTTGCATGGAAACACACAATTAGCAAAACTCTTTATCTGACAGTACATCAAATGTAAATCATCACACTTGGCCATCAACAACCTCAGCCCCAAATGTCTGCAAATATCTCTCCACTGGTCCATGCAGTCCCTAAACAGGAGTGAGACATTCTGTTAGATAAATAAAAATTCGTACTGGGTAGCCAGAGGCAATTCTCAGGCCCCTATGGATTCTAGAAGGCACTTCAGTTACATTCCTGATTGCCCTAAAATAAATTCTTTATTAGCTGCCAACTATTACATTAGAGAATGCCTGATGTGCCCCTGTCTCCAGAACAGAATCTTGGATTTTGCCCAGCTTTATAACTACTTCTTTGATGACAGAGTTTTTGACATTGATCTGAAAGGGATTCTACCAAGCATATGTAGAGTCTATCCTAATAGTCTATGTGGTGAACTCTTCATAAATTGACAGAAGGAATGCCTTTTTATACTCATCCTGGCAACATGTCAAGAGCTATACACCAGCATTACTGAATTAACTCATTTAATCTTTATATTTTCCTGAATAATAATACCAGGCAAAAATTTTATCATGTGAGAATATAGGCTTATTCATTTGGCATTTTTACAGAGACAGAATTCAAGATGTAGTCATTCAAATAAATGTAATTTGTAAATGCATAAAGTTTTGTTGGTATGAATGTCTGCACACTATTGGATAACATCCCACCTATTTCTACAAAAAATAAAGATAAAAACACAAAACTTCATTACATAAAGGAGTCTGAAGCATATATGCCAGGCTAAATTTGATGTATAGATTTTTAGAAAAATTAGACTAGATTTCAAACTGAATCTGTTAAGTATAAATCACATCCTGCCTCAAAAGTAATGTGTTCACAACTACTTTCCTCCTATTATCAAGACCAGTTATTTTTCCCTTCTAATCCTAGAATATAGACTGCTTCCAAGATCATATCATCATGTCATGTCTCATCTAGTCACTCAGTCGTGTGTAAGTCTTTGCAACCCCATGGACTCTAGCCTGCCAGGCTACTCTGTTCATGGAATTCTCTAGGCAGGAATACTGGAGTCAGTTGCCAGTTCCTTCTCCAGGAGATCTTCCTGACTGAGGAACTGAACTTGGGTCTCACACTGCAGGCAGATTCTTTGCCATCTGAGCCACCATCTCATCATACATACCAAAGTTCCCAAATTGCTAATTTGAAATTTATATTTTAAGGTGAGTTGTTTCAGCTATTCAATAGCTAAAAATACTTTGAGACAGTCAGTTGCTTTCTCATTTTAAAAAGAGGGGGCCAAATAGAAAAGACAGAGCAAAGGAACATAAAAAAAATAGTATAAATCATCTAGAAGTTAATAAGTAATCTATAGAACAGTTTGAATGCTGGAGCTGAGCTCAATGAGGTTGATGTGATTTTGCTATAATATCAAGAAGAAAATAAGTTCAGAATATAATTTATACATTTATAATTTTATTCCCTGCTACCCCTAGCCCTCTAATCACTCAGTAGCACCAAGGCCAACCTTAGTTTAGTTCTGCTGCTTTGTTTTTAACGTCACAGTCACTTACCTTACTTAGATAGTTGAAGGGAAAGAAAATTGTTTCTCCCACCTCCAACTTAGCCAAAAAGTTTTAAAGATCATAAAATAAAAGCTCCTAGAGGACAGAAATTTGTGTGTATGTATATATAGTTTTTTAGTGCTTTGGAGAAACCAATTCTTGAATGCCTCTTTAATAAGTAGCTTTCAAAAACCCAATGTGGAATGACTATAGCAATCCCTTGTATGTGGTGAAAATGTCTGTCCTTTGTAAGATACTAGTTCAGGACTTTGGATCTTTGATTTGACTTTTACATTATAACTCTAGAATTGTGATCTTTCATATATTTTTCTTAAATTCTACTCCCAGACAAAGGTGACACTAAGGACTAATGTGGTTAAATGGCTAAAGGACAAATCAGATGAGGCCATGTTGTTGCTGTTCAGTTGCATACTCAGTTGTATGCAAGCGTCTGCAACCCTGTGGGCTGAAGCCCACCAGGCCCCTCTGTCCATGGGATTTCCCAGGCAGGAATATTGGAGTGGGTTGCCATTTCTTCCTCCAAGGGAATCTGACCAACCCAGTGATTGGACCTCTCTCTCCTGCTTGGCAGCCAGATTCTTTACCACTGAGCCACCAGGGAACCCAGTTGAGCACTCTGGTCTCTGAAAATATAACAAACTTTAGATGTAATGTGCTTGTTTTCTTTCCTTTTCAGAAATAATATCTGTTTGGATGACCTCGGTTTCCTAACCAAACAAAAATCTTTAACACATAAAAAATTCCCCAGTCTCAAATCATCAAGGTTACTATTTGATTCACATAATCTTTAACTGGGACTTCCCAGGTGGTACAATGGTAAAGAATCCACTGGCCATTGCAGGAGATACAAGAGACATGGGTTCGATCTCTGGATTGGGAAGATACCCTGGAGTAGGAAATGGCAACCTACCCTACTATTCTTGCATGCGTGTGTATACACACACACACACACACACACACACACACACAAAATCTTTAAATGACTTAAGCAAACAGGCCTTATTGTAAACTCTCATCACTTTCTGAATTTCTGTTTTGAAACTGTAATTCTTTATCAAGTATCAAAACCTGTGGCTATAACTATATTTCACTTTCTTTTCTCCTTTTTTTTTAAATACTCACATAATTTTGAAGGTTGAAGGTTTGAATTTGAAAACTAAAAAGACAAAATTCCTCTCAGATGGAGGCCTAATGTGAGCCATGATCCATCCTGAAGCAAAAATTTTATGGCTCAGTTGTAAACCCTTTGAAAATGTAGCTTATAATGGAAGTGCTGAAACCATCTTAAAATGGATTCATGAACCCCTCCACTAATATATCTAAGGTATTTCATTACTGTCAATGTATCTCACTTTTTAAAATTAAATAACCTCTTCAGAAATACTTATTTCTTTTTTAAGTACCTGAACAAAATTTTTTTTGTGGAATTTGGCTAATGAATCGTCTCTCTAGAGTGGAGACAGGTAGGAACCAATGGATACACACTTAGAGATTTACACTCATATCCGATTGGGGTAGTGTGAACTATATATTAATATTTTCAGATCACACTTTTACAGGTATATTCTGACTTTATAAAGGACATTCAGCTCACAAAACTATATTCTTTAAAATGGATTAGCACTCCGCTTCCTGGGTAGTAGTTTTTCCCATTTTTGGTAAAAGCCTGTTTTTCTACATGCAAGTTAAATGTAAATAACTTCTTTCTAGCTACTTTCTAACATAAAGAACACGTCAAACTCTTTCCAATTTCCCCAGCCTCCAATTTATCATCCAACACAAAATGCATTTTAAGTAAATATTACATGAAATTTCATAATTACATGGCAACAAAAGTTACATTAGTAATAAATAAAATAAAATTTTGAGGCTAAAAGTAAAAGAGTGAATTAGAATAAAAGTTAGACCGATATGTCTGTGGATAAGATATACTCAGGTCATAATTTCTAAGACCAAGAAAAGTCTATTATGCTCAAGCACTAAGTTTTTCTTATCAAACTCTCACATACATTTTGCTGATTTTCTCAAATGCTGTTTTTCAAATAGCACTAGAGAACATGAGCAAATTTTCCAACAGATCTTAGTATGGCTGTTAAGCATACTCTTTGATTTCTGTATCTAAAAAATACTCTCATCTTTTTGAAATTATAGAAAAAAACACTCATTTCAGGCTTAGCTTTGGAATTTACTCTTCAGTTGTAGAGAAGATAAGGTATTAAATCTATTTATTGCATGCAGATGGAGATTAAATAATTTAAACAAATGAAAAACAGAAGTAGTTATTATACACAGTACAAAGAACACTCTACATTTTGCATGAATATTCATACTGCTCAGTTTCCAGACTCACTATCTCACATTATAAATTACTTTAGAACAACAACGTTGCTTTCTTTTTTTCCCTATTGCACTACTTCCTACATGAGTCTGCCAGAATTTTCCAAGTTTTAAAATACTATAAATACATTCACATTTTTCTACAACTAAAACTGAAATTTAAATGATATAGTAAATGTAGAGTGTTAAAAATGATTCCCCAACATTAGAAAGGTAAGATATAGCACCAATTGAAAGTTTAAAAAAAAGAAAAATGTAATTAACACCTAATGTCATTGAAAATCTTATTCCCAGCCTAATTTTTCAAATACTTTGCTCATGTATCAAATAATATTAATTGATCCTCTAGTAAGTGCAAGATTTCATATTAATAAAAATGAATTAAAGACAAAATTTCTCTTCAAATAACTTGGGAAATGCCAAACATGTAAGTCATATATACCCATATAAGACATGTATACCCATAAAAACTGACTGATGTGTAATCTAAATAAAATGTCCTAACATTCAAAATATTAAACATTACTTTCAATACATGGTTGAGGGGTATTTGAGCTGGAGGTCAGGTGCTACTCTAGAGATAAAGGGGCATTCCAGGAAAAACATCAAAGGCAAAATTATCCAATTATATTTCTTCAAATCAGGAAGTCTTAAATTATTTTAGTAATTGAGGAAGAGCAAATCATCAGTCTTCAATTTTATGCATGATAATCTACTTCTTACACAATAACAAGGAATGCAAAATATTGGATTGTGTGAGGTGCTTACTAAAAGTAAATTTTTTACTAGCTCATATAACCAGGAAAAACTTCAGAAACAATATCATAAAAATAAGCTTACAGGTGTCAGGTACCAGCACATAGTTAAATTATTTTAAGTTTAAAGGTAAAAAATAAACAAAAAAATCTAACTCTAAATAATTGTCAATATATTATACTGTTCCATGCGAAAATGTACATACAATCTAAACTAGCGCCCTCTGAATATCACTGCTTCGATGCACCATGAAGTAAAATAACATAATGGCATTGTATACTCATAAAACATTCTAACCCTTCACAGAAAGGGGGGGATAACCGCCAGAGAGGTTTTCTTTGCTCAGCAAAAATAGACACGGACAACCGGCTGCTGTAATTTATAAAACAAGTATGAATGTTCTGTAAAAGAATCTTCTGAATTGTCAAAAGTTTTGATAACTTCATGCTCTGTTGCCATAGTTTAACTCATATCATAACTGAGATGCCTGAGTGAACTCAACAGACTCCTTCAGGAGATTCAAAGGAGTCAAGGTTAAGTGAAAGTGCTGGGTGGGAATTAAGCACCATGGGGGGAGGGGTGTAGGCCCTGCCCCTTGCACAATGCGGGGGGGGGGGGGGGGGGTGGCCCCGCCCCTTAGCTTGATTGGCGGCTGCCCTGATTTACCAGTTTCAGCTACCCAGAGGGTTTGTTTAGACTATCCTCTTTTGTGCTTGCTTCACCCAGTTTGCAACTTTTACGTCTGTCCTTCTGTTTATACATATTTACATCCAAATGGCAATCCACTCCAGTACTATTGCCTGGAAATTCCCGTGGACAAAGGAGCCTAGTAGGCTACAGTCCATGGAGTCGCAAAGAGTCGGACACGACTGACTGAGCGACTTCACTTCACTTCACATCCCATTTTCACCTTCGATAGAAATTATAGAAATAAAAGTTTAGCTTAAATTCTAATTTTCAGTAGCAAAGTTTTTTAAAAAACGACACAATTTAAAGTCTCCTTTATGTTACATATATTGACCATCTGCAATGTAAACTTCACTGTAAAGTTATGTTCATTGAACTGGAGCTGTTTAAGTCTTTTAGCCCTTTTTCCTGGTGGAAGCAATTGAATGCAGAATAATTAGGTCCTTTAACCCTAATGAGGGTGATGCCAGCAGTGTATTTAGAATTTCTGGTTAGTTTATCATGAATGCAAACTTATGATCACTTATGCTATGCTCTGAACTAATCAGATGAGACATCCACTTTCCCTTGAGGAGTTCATATATTGTGATTAAATAGAAAAGCATGCACCTGAGGGAAAACTTGCTGGCCTACTAACCTATATTTGAGATTCATGTTCATTGATGAGCTTAAAAAATCCCTTCGTAGCCAACAATAATCAGCATTTTTTTCCCCAATCATTCTAACAAGTCAGCTTACAGATACCTATTTTGAGCTGCCAAGCCACTTGCTGTCTGTTCCACTCCTCACAGGCCACGGCTAGCTATTCAATGATCTATGATGCTCTTTCCCAGTCCTGCCCGCCTAACCCCTTCTCTCAGAATGGTGGCCCCTGTTAATACAACAAAAATGGAAATTGTCAGCGTGGGCAGGTTGCCATATGGAGGTTGACAGCTGCTCAATCAGATTAAGACAAATGCACACAGGCAATGTGAGTGCAAAAACAAAAAACAAAACAAACCTCATTTTGAAAAAAAAAAAATTTGTTTTCCTATTATTATTTTTCCTAGGATTTTAAGAAAGAGAATATCAATTTTAAAGATTGCTCTATAAAGCAGATAAGATTGAATCAGTGTTGATATAAAGCAAATTTTACAGGTAAACTAAACTTCTTGAAAATTTTCTGTTTTGAACTTCGATCCTCTTTGCTTCTGGCCATAGCATTTAACTTAAGAAGCCTCATTCTCCCTTTCCACCTCATCCAATTCATACATATACTTCTGCTGGGTATGTTACAAAGTAATAAAGGCTCCTAATTCTGGAAAAGAAAATAATGTTGAAAAATTGTAAAAATACGTTTTAAAAGGTTGCATAATATTCCAAGAGAAAAGTAACAGAATTTTAGAAGCCACACAACCATCAAAAGCCAAGCTCATGAATAAATAAATATTTACAATATGTACATATGCATATCAAGGTAAAGCTACTTCATAGGAACTCAGACTGTGTGGAAAATATTTATGCAATGCATAGACAGTGATAAAAAAGAACACTGAAAAAGGAGGTAATTTTAAAGCAAAGAACAGTAGACATGTTTAAAGTTATTGAATAATTTGCCTGACCTTCCTAAAATATACAAGACTCTTCTAACAATAAATAAGATATGTTGGCTATGATTGCCTATTCCTGAACTTGACTGAGTCATATCATCACTGTGCAGCAGGTCTAACACATTTTAGCCAAGCTAGAGTACATTAGAAAGAGTAGTCACATGCTCAGGTGAAATATCTCAGACCGGATTTACAAATGAAATCTAGTGCCTTAAAGCTGTGTGCAATGTATAAATGCCTAGGAAAGCTTGCACTTTGAAATAAACCTTTGTGACTAAGTTAACAATTTTTCTAAAATCTTGCAGCTGTCTAACTTTCTCACTGGGTAGCTAAGCCTCCCAAGTCTATTGCTGAAGTTTATCATAGGAAATGATACTCTCACAGGGTAGAAATGCCTACTGTCTTTGAAAAATTTATATAGGAAGTACAAGTTTAACACTCCTGGCATCACCTAGAGTTGATAACAGCATACATCTCTAGATCCCAAGCCACCAAAAAGCTGCCATGGAGGCTAACATAAGAGCTTGTAGTCTGCAAGAAAAAAAAAAAAAATCCATTGATAACATCAGGACATACAGTAATGTGGTGATAAACTTTACAAGGCCCAAAGGATAACTTGCAGCTCCCTCTCCCTGGGGCTGCAGCTGCACCAACCATCGAAGCTAAGTGCCCGTTGGAACTTTTCCTTCAAAGGTAAAGTAGGTAGAATATTTGTAATACTTTTTATGGAACAAAAGGAGAAACAGAAAGATCAAACTGAAGGCACTTGTGTATTTAGAAAATCCTGCTGAGATGCTGTGATCAATTATTAAAACTTCTTGTTAATGTTCATGCTTCTCTTTAACCTTATATTGGACTGTTGACAGCCAAGCAAAAGTGGGCAGACCCAGAAAACCTTTCTAGAACTGAGAGAAAAATATCAGGTGAAAAGGAAGCTCCTGCCAAACAAAATCCTTGGCTAACTCTCATCAAGATTTCTGTCCCCTCACCCCCCCAAAAAAACATTCTCAGACTATCCAGAACATCTCTCCTGGGATATTTCTGCAGCATCATTTAGGCTTAGAGCATTCACAGAACAGGTACCCTGATCACTGTGTTTAGTATAAACAAATGGTATTCAGGTAAAGCAGAATCAACTGAACTTCATAGGGGAGAAGAAAAAAAAAAAGCAGGTCCAAATTCTCAAAAATGCTCTCTTATCTCATAATGATTTTTCAACAGCAGAAGAAAATGGATTACAACACTCCAAAGTATTGAAAGGCTTGTTCTCATACAGCTGGTTTTTTTCAATAAAGTTAATGCAATTTATCTTTATTAATACATCAACACTGATGGAGTCAGCCAGAAAATTAGTCCTGGTGGCAATGTATTTCATAACATCCCTCGGATCATCTCACAAAATCTAACAATTCAGGGATCTAACACAGAACCTGTTTCTTTTCTAATATAATGCAGCTTCCTAAGGATAACACATATAGCCTTGCACCAGAGCAGCATGCATTTGTCTCTATATCTTTCCTGCTGGAAATGATCTTCGTCATGCTTTGCAAGCCCACAAAACCAAAAATTGCACAAAACATATTTATAACAATAACAGAGGAAAAAAAGAAAAAGAAAAACTCTTCTTCCTAGCCACCTATAAAACACATCCTCTTCCTGGAAATAAAAAATCTGATTCCAAACAGAAACAGTTCCTGTACCTTTAGCTCTCCTCAAGTTCCCATTGACTAGCCTCACTAACTCCATTTAGATCTTTAACACCAAACTTTCATCACTTACCCCCTTTCCAAGGCTTTCCTTTCCAGGGGGTCCGAGTCAGCTTGCTCAGAGTGGATCCAGAGAAAAAGAGCATCAAAATGAAGAGAAGTTCAAGCCGAGTAATCTTCCCCACTTTCTCGGATGATAACATTTCCACAAGTTAATGTCACAAAATTTCTCACATCCTCTTCCCTCCCAGTTATTAAAATCGCATTAATCATTGAAAAACCCGAGGTAGGTGTTGTTTTGCCATCTTTCTAACAGCTGAAGTAGCAGCTCCCTGATGTAGCCCTGAGCCAAAGCTACATTTCTCACGATCCGGCTCGTTCAGCCCGCAGTCAGCACTCACTGCTGCTGCCCTAGGAGCTAGAAAATAATTTCTGATCTCCACTTTGCTTTCCGTGGGAATATATTCCTCTGCGTTCTGAGTGAGCCTGATTGAAAATGATAAAAACAGTGATGTCTGTGTCCAGCAGAAAAGAGAGAAGATGTCAGGATTGTGTGAAAAAGATGAGAAGCAGTTGTACTGACAGCTTTCAGGCTGCTGTGTGATCCTAATAGCTGTGCAACCAACCAAATTGCTCTTTTAAGAGTAATAAGGCTTCCGTGAAAGCCGGTGTCACTGCCACTTGGGTGGGTAGTGCTGGGCTTGAAAATCACCCAGGAACCGCCACAGATAACGACTGCTTCAGTCCCGCTTCAGAATATTAAGGGCTGAGCAAAATATAGTATGCACAGAGGGTAGATAATCTATTGTGTGGATAATAGAGGAGGATTTGAGCAACGTTGTAGGGAAAGACGCTGAACTTAAAATCCATTTAATTTTTCCTTCACTTCACCTCCTGACATTAAACGGGGATCGCATCTGCACTAATTATTCATAAAACGGTCTAAAATATTTATTGGAATATCATCAATCAGTGTAGGATTTTTATCCTGACAATAAAGCAGGCAGGGCAAGTTCTCAATAGTTTCAGTTCTCTACTGAATTCATGCCAGTTTATTTGGGTATTTCTGTGTCACCCGCATGAACCCACAGTGAATCCTGTTAAGCAAACTTTTGGAAATAGCAACAGAGACGCTATCTGTACTGGGCTAATCACACTTTCGGGGGAACATATTTTTTATATTTGTTTGTGTACATCACCATGGAAATATAAAAAGCTCTCTAAGTGTCTTGGTCTTTTGTAATATACTTATGAAAACACTACTGCTCACAAGGTGTGGTTATAATTAGCATCTGAGCACATGACCATGCCCTCAGCGATGAGAAGGTGGGTGAAGGCAAATCAAATAAAAGTAATTTGGTCTGTACTGCCTGAAGTGAATTAGCATGATCGAAACATTCTGGCCAGTATTTGAAATCTGTCTTAGTATTATCTGTCTGGTCACTTATTCCTTTAATCAGTGAGCCACAATGCATGAATTATGCATTTATGTACTTTAATCAATTGGTATATAATGATATAACTGCCAATTTTATGATGTTATCACTTTCAAACTGGATAATAAATTGCCATTTTCAAATCATGTTATTGGAAGAGGTACTTTTAGAAGAATAATTTATCTTGATAAGATTAGTTATATTAAATTTGAAAATACAGTTATTGAAATTTGCTTTTATATAAAGGAAGCAGCACTTGTCAAAGATGCTGTATGGGATACACAAAACAAGCTCTCAGGTTAATCCTTAGTTTAAAAATAATAATCAATTTGTATTCAACTTTTAATTAATTTTAAAACTCCTGAGGGAAGTGAGGAAAGTTCATATCATGCTTATTTTATAAATAGTGAATTTAAAATTTGTGTCTCTATATACTTTAAAATGGTAACTTTAAATTTAAGTTGAAAATCTATTTTCTCTTTACCAGTCATTCTTCTTTTTTAAACCTGTTCCTCTTTTCTCACAAGCATGTAAACAGATGTTGGTAAAATGAATCAGCCAACTCCCCCACCATCACTTTCTGCGAAGATTCTAGACACGAACTTATTTCCTGTTGACTGGCTCTATTCCTCTTGAAAGAAAGAATGTAAGTTTTCATAATTAGTAAGTTCTGTATTTTTCAATAACCTGGGCCTTAGGTTAAACAGGAAAATGAGACATAGGTTTAGACACAGCAAAGGTTGTTGGTAGAGATACATGGTATTTCAGAAAGGTCTGACAAGAATGAAGTTAATAGGAAAAGTATTCTTTCTTTCATATGTGATATAGTTGAATAGGTTGACTTGAGGACAATGTCAAGTTTGGATTTGCAAGAGTTTCTTCTTTTTTGGTGACCCTGTGACAACACCAGCTCTGGTGGAGAAATTAAACTGGGGTTGGAGGAAGCAAATCACTATTGTTCATGGAAGGAAAGCCATTTACCAGTAGAACTCATCTGACTGATGTGTGAAGTACTACTCAAACTTTCTAGACACTATACAGAATTAGAGGAAATTTCAAATGAATGGGTATACCAAAGAGAATGAATAAGGTTGCAGTAGGAAGAAAAAGAGAATTTTAGTGGAGGGGCCTGTTCACATGAGACAAATTTCTAAACAGATACATCTGTCAAAATGTCTTAATTTAATACAAGTACTAAATTAGCTAACTTGTTACAAAAACTAAGTACTTTACATGAATTAACTCATTTAATCCTTACAAAAACCCACTGAAGTAGGAATGATAATCTCCATTTAGTACATTAAGAAACTGAGGCAAAGAGAGATGAAGTCACTCATCCAAGGTCAAAGGGCTGTTTGAACTCAAATAGCTCAACTCTGAGTCTTTGGAAACCATTGTGCTATTCTCTCTGCTAAACTGTACTCTCTGAACTCTTAACCTTTCTGAACTGGCTGGCTCTGAAGTTACATCCTTATATAAAAGAAGAGCAAATAATGATGGTCCACTCAATATGTGAAGAACTAATTATGTGCTTTAAATGTCTTAGTTATTTTATCTTCACAACAACCTTGTGAAATGAACCCATTATTCATACTCTACAGATGATTATCTGTTCAATATCACATAATGAGTTAAAGATAGACCCAGAATTGAATATTGTGTGGTTTCAGATGGCTCAGGTGGTAAAGAATCTGTCTTCCAATGCAGGAGTCATAGGAGACGTGGGTTTGATCACGAGGTTGGGAAGATCCCCTGGAGTAGGAAATGGTGACCCACTCAAACAGTCTTGCATGGAAAATCCCATGGACAGAGGAGCCTGGCAGGCGATAGTCCAGGGGGTCACAAAGAGTCGGACACGACTGGGCACACAGGCATTCTGAGTTTACCATTCAGCTTCTGTTTCCAGAGTCTGGTCCATGGGTCTGGGGAAACCAGATGGGACTCAAGGGGGGCTGGGAAATGAGAGAACTGAAGGGACTGTTAGGACATCTGTGACAATGAAGATTCTATTGGTTGTTAACTTCAGAGAGGTATGCTGCTGCTGCTGCTGCTGCTGCTTCGTCGCTTCAGTCGTGTCCGACTCTGTGCGACCCCACAGACGATAGCCCACCAGGCTCCGCATTCCCTGGGATTCTCCAGGCAAGAACACTGGAGTGGGTTGTCATTTCCTTCTCCAGTGCATGAAAGTGAAAAGTGAAAGTGAAGTCTCTCACTCATGTCTGACTCAGTAGCCCCATGGACTACAGCCAACCAGGCTCCTCCATCCATGGAATTTTCCAGGCAAGAGTACTGGGGTGGGGTGCCATTGCCTTCTCTGTCAGGGAGGTATAGGACTGAGAAACGTCCACAGAAGGTCCCCTGAGGGAGGCAATAAAAATAAACTTCCTCACCACTTGCATATTATCTAAGGAAAATACAAAGAAAGAGAAAACCCAAGGAAAACCGAACTCAGGGATAGTTACAATGAAAGTGAAAGTGAAGTCTCTCAGTCGTGTCTGACTCTTTGTGACCCCTTGGACTATAGTCCACCAGGCTCCTCTGTCCACGGGATTCTCCAGGCAAGAATACTGGAGTGGGTTGCCATTTCCTTCTCCAGGGAATCTTCCCGACTCAGGGATTGAACCCAGGTCTCCCCCATTGCAGGCAGACACTTTAACCTCTGAGCCACCTACCTGCGGTGCAGGAGACCCGGGTTCAATCCCTCGGGTGGAAAGATTCCCTGGAGAAGGAATTCCACTCCAGTATTCTTGACTGGAGAATCCCATGGACAGAGGAGCCTGGTGTGTTACAGTTCATGGGTTGCAAAGAGTTGGGCACAATTGAGCAACTAACATTGCTGTCTTAGTTTCAGGTATGCAGAAGAGTAATCAGTTATACATTGTTAGATCGGATCAGATCAGTTGCTCAGTCCTGTCCGATTCTGTGACCCCATGAATCGCAGCACGCCAGGCCTTCCTGTCTATCACCAACTCCCAGAGTTCAGAGATTCACCTCCATCGAGTCAGTGATGCCATCCAGCCATCTCATCCTCTGTCATCCCCTTCTCCTCTTGCCCCCAATCCCTCCCAGCGTCAGAGTCAACTCTTTGCATGAGGTGGCCAAAGTACTGAAGTTTCAGCTTTAGTATCATTCCTTCCAAAGAAATCCCAGGGCTGATCTCCTTTAGAATGGACTGACTGGATCTCCTTGCAGTCCAAGGGACTCTCAAGAGTCTTCTCCAACACCACAGTTCAAAAGCATCAACTCTTCGGTACTCAGCCTTCTTCACAGTCCAGCTCTCACATCCATACATGACCACAGGAAAAACCATAGCCTTGACTAGACGAACCTTTGTTGGCAAAGTAATGTCTCTGATTTTCAATATGCTATCTAGGTTGGTCATAACCTTCCTTCCAAGGAGTAAGCATCTTTTAATTTCATGGCTGCATTCACCATCTGCAGTGATTTTGGAGCCCCCAAAAATAAAGTCTGACACTGTTTCCACTGTTTCCCCATTTATTTCCCATGAAGTGATGGGAACAGATGCCATGATCTTTGTTTTCTGAATGTTGAGCTTTAAGCCAACTTTTTCACTCTCCACTTTCACTTTCATCAAGAGGCTTTTGAGTTCCTCTTCACTTTCTGCCATAAGGGTGGTGTCATCTGCATATCTGAGGTTATTGATATTTCTCCCAGCAGTCTTAATTCCAGCTTGTGTTTCTTCCAGTCCAGCGTTTCTCATGATGTACTCTGCATATAAGTTAAATAAGCAGGGTGACAATATACAGCCTTGACGTACTCCTTTTCCTATTTGGAACCAGTCTGTTGTTCCATGTCCAGTTCTAACTGTTGCTTCCTGACCTGCATACAAATTTCTCAAGAGGCAGATCATGTGGTCTGGTATTCCCATCTCTTTCAGAATTGTCCACAGTTTATTGTGATCCACACAGTCAAAGGCTTTGGCATAGTCAATAAAGTAGAAATAGATGTTTTTTTCTGGAACTCTCTTGCTTGGTGGATGTTGGCAATTTGATCTCTGGTTCCTCTGCCTTTTATAAAACCAGCTTGAACATCAGGAAGTTCATGGTTCACATATTGCTGAAGCCTGGCTTGGAGAATTTTGAGCATTACTTCACTAGCGTGTGAGAGGAGTTTACTGAAAGAGAAACTCCCCAGGTCAGTAGGTGCCCAATATGCTACTGGAGATCAGTGGAGAAATAACTCCAGAAAGAATGAAGGAATGAAGCCAAAGCAAAAAGAATACCCAGCTGTGGATGTGACTGGTGATAGAAGCAAGGTCCGATGCTGTAAAGAGCAATATTGCATAGGAACCTGGAATGTCAGGTCCATGAATCAAGGCAAATTGGAAGTGGTCAAACAAGAGATGGCAAGAGTGAATGTCGACATTCTAGGAATCAGGGAACTGAAATGGACTGGAATGGGTGAATTTAACTCTGATGACCATTATATCTACTACTGCGGGCAGGAATCCCTCAGAAGAAACGGAGTAGCCATCATGGTCAACAAAAGAGTCCGAAATGCAGTACTTGGAAGTAAGCTCAAAAACGACAGAATGATCTCTGTTCATTTCCAAGGCAAACCATTCAATATCACAGTAATCCAAGTCTATGCCCCAACCAGTAATGCTGAAGAAGCTGAAGTTGAATGGTTCTATGAAGACCTACAAGACGTTTTAGAACTAACACCCAAAAAAGATGTCCTTTTCATGATAGGGGAGTGGAATGCAAAAGTAGGAAGTCAAGAAACACCTGGAATAACAGGCAAATTTGGGCTTGGAATATGGAATGAAGCAGGGCAAAGACTAATAGAGTTTTCCCAAGAAAATGTACTGGTCATAACAAACACCCTCTTCCAACAACACAAGAGAAGACTCTATACATGGACATCACCAGATGGTCAACACCGATATCGTTACAATGGAACCTAATAAATGTCATAGTGCAGGTCATAATAAATTTTCAGGAAGACTGCCGAGAGAGAGAGTTCTATAAAGGTGGTCAGTACAGTAGTTTCTCTTATTCATGTGGGATATGCTCCAAGTCTTCCAGTGGATGCCTGAAAGCAAGGATAGTACTATACCCTATATATGCTCTGCTATGTCTTTATCCTATGCATTCATGCTTGTGAGAAAATTTAATTTATAAGTCAGGCATAGTAAGAGATTAGTAGCAATAACTAATAATAAAATGGAATGATTATAATAATATGTAGTACAGAAGTTAAGTAAATGTGGTCCCTAGCAATTAAAAAATATTACGTTATTTATTTCTGGAATTTTTTCATAGAGTATTTTTGGACCACTGCTGACCACATGTAACTCAAACCACAGAAAACAAACCCATAGAGAAGGAGTGGGAGGGCTACTGTATTAAAACAAAGTGCAGTGAAAGATGGAAGAAAGATTTGGTTCAGTTAGGATGTTCCCAGAAGAGAAGGTGGGTTTTTGCCTAAGAATCAAATAGTTAAGTACATATTTTAGAACTAGGTCAAGTCAGGCAAGAGGCAAAGGATAATCCATACTGAGGAAATAGCATGAGTATAGTCACAGAGATGCAAGAAAGCCTGAATCCTTCCAAGAATTGCCATGAAGACAGAATGTCTGGGATATCTGAGCATATGGGTAAGTAGCAGGAGATGAGGTAGCAATAATAGGAAGGGGGTAGATTAAAATTTTAAAATATGCTTATTACCAAAGGTCTTAGGCTTTTCTCTTGGTGATAGGAAATCAATAGTGAGTTTAAATCAAGGAAATTACATAATACAAAATGAGTTAACAAAAACAAAAACAACTCTTTGAAGGATGGTGGAGAGTGAAATTGGAAGCAGAAAAATCATTGCAAGCAAGATATAGTTGCAAGCTTAACTAAAATCACAGGAATAAACAGGAAGAAACTATTTTGAAATAAATTATAAGATTTAGTATCATAATTCATTAATTCAACAAACATTTAATAACTGAACATTTTGAGCCAGGCAAAATGCTAGGTATTTTAAGATGAAGAGGACAAGGGTAAATAAGATTCTATAATCAAGATGCTTATATCCTTAAGGAATTGGGGGCTAAGTAGACACAGGTAGGAATGGAGCATTGTTGCAGTGTCTGAACTCTCTTCTTTAAAAATAGATTCTTTATAAAAGAATAAAAACTCTTTATAAAATAGATTCTTGTCTGACCTAATATTTGCTCCAATTTTGATAGCATTAAGCAAGACTTATGTATCTTAGCAATTATATTCATTTTTATTATAATAAAAGTATTTATCCTATCCTACCAAAATTCCCTAAGATCTTGATATTTATGCTCAATAAATACCATCTTATTTATTTTCTTAACAAGGGTATAATCTCACTAATCTTTGATCCTACTACGTAATGGTGTAATGTCAGATGTTCTGTTTTGCTTCTAAAGATTGCAGATGGACAAGATAAACCTCTCCTGCTGAGTTTACAACCAAAAAGTGTTCCTAAGCAATTCAAAAGAATTAGTTGATCTTTGTGTCAACATATTTTCTTAATCTCACAGATTATGCTCACTCCATGAGAAGTGATTGCATACCAAGAAGGTCGCATTCCTGAAAATTCTCTTGAGTTTGGTAATTATGTAACTAGGTGGTTCTTAATGCAAGGTAGTTATACCTTTTCCCCCCGGGGACATTAGGCACTGTATGGAGACATGCCTTGGTTCTCACAATGAGTGTGTGAGAGGCTGTTACCATCTTATATGGTGGCTGGAGGGCAGGATGCTGCCCCCCACCCTATAATTCAGAAGACAGTCCCTGCAATAAAGAGAGATCTGACTCAAAATGTCAATAGTGCCCAAACTGAGAACTTCTGAGGTACCCTCAGCTTCTTGGACCACAAGATGAAAATTCTTCTAGCCGCTGCTTCTCTTGAACAAATGCTCTTATTGACTGAAGTTCACAAGATAACCACAGAACAATTCTAACCCAGGTGTTTTCCAACAGCACCAATGTAAACTGCCCTATTTATATTCGTATGCTTCAAAAAAGTGTCCCACTTCTCTTGGTATAATTCATTTACAAGAAATCACTCATCTCCCTGAATACCTAATATCAAGCCAAAGAATTGGTGGGTTTATTTCACTGGAGTACTGAAAGGGACCCTGTGACGTGTGTGTATATCAGCAAAAATTCTGATTCTATTTCTTAAAACATCAGAGAAAATCATCAGAGCAAACTTAGGTCTCTGGCTTTCTAATGACTTTCCCTCTTATTAACCTGACAATGATTATTCTCGGCTAACTACGGGTTGTACTATCATCACTATATTTTATACACTCTATTAATAAGCCATTGGAAAAGTTTAGCTGGGATTTAATCAAGAAGAGGCTTGTAAATCAACTGTAGTATTAGCTTGGTAACTCTTGAAAGACCACAGATAAGTTCAGTAATACATTCATACACACATATACATATGTAAAGAGTTGTCATTAATTACTTCATTATTACTCTCTAACTCTTCTGCACTCTATTTTGACTACACAAGCCAAAATACAGATCTGGATGGATCAGTGCTGCATTAAAAACACATTTTAATCCTTGTCCTTATGTTTTATTTAAACAGAAATGATGAAGTATTTGGTATACCCGTTCTATCTCAGTTTACTAGAAACACAAATTATTCCACAGGCTAAATAATAGAAACATCCTTGGAATTTTGTACAAATTACTGTGACATATATTAATTTTATTCCCAAGATCAGATAGGTTCAGTTACATATGTAACAGTTCAAATATATACATATAAAATCTACACTTAAGATGTGTGCAGGTGAGCTCTCAGTTGAGTCTGACTCTGTGCGACCCCATGGACTGTAGCCTGCCAGGCCCCTCTGTCCATGGAATTTTCCAGGCAAGAATACAGGAAAGGGTTGCCATTTCCTACCCCAAAAGATCTTCCCCACCTAGGCATCAATCCCATGTCTCCTGCATCTCCTTCATTGAAAGGTCGATTCTTTACCACTGAGTCACCTGGGAAGTTCCACAGCTATGGTATGGTTGAGAAATCAACTCTGGTTAAGTGAAATATGCACTTAATTAAAAGAAAAAAAATTGTTTTCACAGTTCTTAAGAAGTATTTCCAAAGAGTTTCATTCATTCCTTTTTTTGTCTGCCAGCAGTTTCTGCAGAGTGAACATCTCTGAATCCCTCTGATTTAAGACCGAGTGGTACCCAAGGATCACGGGCTTCAGGCATATGTTATGCTATTAGCTTGCAATTATAGACAATGACAAAGTAGCACTGAATCTGTAAAGAGATAAGAGCTCACTGACCTTTCAAATGAACTCCTAATACTGCATTTCATTTTTATTCTCTTTCATTTAAAAACTCAAGTGGAGCCTTATATGTCTTTATTTCAGGTTTCACTACATAATATGCTTTTAAAAATTTCAACTGAGAAAGGCAGCTTGATATTTTGTTCTACATAAGCTTGTTTTCTAGAGAGATTCTATTTTTGCCTTTTTAATAGCTCCCAGTAGTTGAGTGTGTGCCAAGACTTGTCAGGGTCCCAAAGGGGAGAATCTCAGTCAGCACTTAGATTTTGGCTAATTTGAAGCCCTGAAGAGCAATTCTAAGTGTTGGTGGGTCCATGAATCATCTGGGATATTATGCAGCCAAAGCTAGCTATAAACAACACTGCAAAGTGGTTTTCATTCTGAGTAGACATGTGACCAGCCAAAATTTGGGGGCTCCATTCTTTTGAGAAACAAATGGCTACAACGCTGTGGTTTTGATTCAGTAAGCTATGTGTGGAAGCTGGGCACATGCGTTTTGAAAAAATGTCCTCCATGTGTCTCTAATAGGCTACTCCAGTGTTCAACACTTATCTTGAAACAAAAAGCTTATCTGTATTTGCTATCCAGACCATTATGTTTATATACATATTGATACAAGGAAATTAAAGTCAACTTGAAATGTTTTGAATAAAATTTAGTATGATTTGGGAGTTCGGAGAAAAATTAATTTCAAGGCTATGTTAAGTCATATCTAACCTAAATTGCAAATGATTAGAGACTTCTCTGTAAAGAAGGTGGAATATGGGTCCTGGAGAATTATCTCAGTGATTTTCTGGAGAATAAGCCTTGGAATCTGGTCAAACATGCCTGAACCTATAAAATATACTTTTTCTTCATCTGAGGTATTTTCTTGGGCTTATGTAAAGTTCATTTAAAGGACAGTGCTAGATAGGTTGCCATGGTCTATTGGCTATGCTACATCAATTACATAAAACATTTCATATCTACAGGAGATATCAACAAGAGGTTTTTAAAAGAAATATTATTGCTGTTTAATATTGTACAATAAATTTACTCTAACATGTGATATTCTTTCCCTCAAAAATACAGGATCAAAATAGTATTTTGAGATGAACAGCTAGAAAGTCACTAAATGACAATGTTGCAGAGTCCCATGAGGATGTCGGTAGAGTATTCATATATTAAATATATGGCTGAATCTGCTCGGGCTCTCCCCAGAGAGTTCTTGAGTCACCAGGAATACTGAGTATTGGTGCAGTTTTTAGTTATATGGTAGCTCTCCCAAGAATATGTGTCTATACTGTGAATGTTGAAGATGTTAAATACAACTGTCATACTTTGCTTTTTTTGAAAAAAGCAAATAAGCTGCAATTTCATATAATTTGCAAGTTGAAAAAGAGAATACATTTTAAACAAATTGAAAGTAATATTCAAGAAATGTAAAATTAAATATTTTTATAATATTTTCTACCTGCTATGATAAATTTTTATTAGCAATTCAGTATTGCTGAAGGATTGACTGTAGGTTTTTCATACAGCTATATATCAGTAAAGAATTAAATTTCAAATGCCACAGACAAAAAATCAACAGTAGTATAAAAGATTATTTTTCTCTCATGAAAAAGTCTGGATACAGGCAATTGAGTTTTGCTCAATAAAGTTCTGAGACGTTCAGGCTCCTTGTATCTTTTTTGTCTAACTTTATTGAAGTAGAGTTGAGAATTAAAATTGCATATTTTAAGGTGCACAACTTGATGATTTTATATATGTATACATTGTAAAATATTCACCATGAGCAAGGTAATTAACACATCCATCACCTCACAGTTACTTTCTGTGTTAAAATGGAGATGACGTCCCTCAACAGGGACGTCATCTCCATTTTCAGAAAAAGCCAAGATTCAATAAATTCTCTCCATCTGTAGATATCAAGTCAGCAGGGAGGAGGACTAGGTAAAGGGGGTAAAATAAACAGAGATGGAAACAACTATCTCAGAGAAAGATTTAGGAAAATCGCTACATGTCACTTTTGCTTACCATGAACTGGCCATATTTTTTGTTTAATGTTATCAGCTAAAATTTGGGATTCCATCCCTTTGAGAAAATTGGAGAATAAATTTTTGGGGAAAAAACTGTACTTTTTCTGACATGAGCCTCTAGCCTGAGATATTATGATAGATACATGATAGATCTTCAGAAAAAAATTTAGAAGTAACTTTTGTGTACTAACACAGTAAACCTTAACAACATTGGTATTATTTTTAAGTTGCTAAGTCATGTCCGACACTTTGCAGTCCCATGAACTGCAACCCAGACAGGCTTCCCTGTCCTTCACCATCTGCTGGAGTTTGATCAAATTCATGTGTCCATTGCTTCAGTGATATCATCCAATCATCTCATCCCCTGTTGCCCCATTCTCCTCTTGCCCTCAATCTTTCCCAGCATCAGCGTATTTTCCAATGCTTCTTACTACTTTAGAGGTTTGAAATATCATATGTAATGACATCAAGTCTATGTGAAAACAATCCTTACCAGGGGTATCTTAGTTTTTGTTTAAATACTTAAAGTAAAAAAAAAAATATATATATATATATATATATATATATATATATATATAAAGACCATTCTTGCATTGATCTCAAATGTTTTAGATGCTTTTAATTTCCAATCATTCATTCTAATACTCCCCTTCAACATAATGAAAAAAAGTATTTTCTTTCTTATGAAGAAATTTTTTTTATATTAGGAAGGGGTTGCTTGTGCCCCTCAAGTCTCATCCCCACAATCACCTTCAAGCCAAATAATCCGCTTTTCATGGAGACAAATTTCAGATACATTATCATCAAATTAATCTCTTTCCTTTGGATTTCTTTATATTATTATTTTTTTCCCTGTTTCAATTCAGTGTGTGTGTGTGTGTGCGTGTGTGTGTTTTTACTTTACAATATTTTATTGGTTTTGCCATACATGAACATGAATCTTCCACGGGTGTACACGTGTTCCCAATCCTGAACCCCCCTCCCACTTCCCTCTCCATACCATCCCTCTGGGTTATTATTAAATCAGTTTTAATGTCTGATTCAACAGTATTCATCCTAAAGCACAAGGCATTCTTCATTTCTCCTTTCTCCCTAATTCAAGTTGAAATAGACATAGCCAAAATGGCCTGCCAGCTGTTCACAGAACGCTCCACCTTTCAGTCCCCACCCACCTAGTTCCCTCTGCTTAGATGGAGAGTGTGTCATATGACAAAAAATGTGGCTCACAATTACTTTTACAGTTCATTTGTCCTGTGTCCTCTAGCATTAAGCCTAATGACTTTGACAAGAAAACCATCACCTGGCTCCATTTCCTATTCTGTTGGATGTCAATTTAACATGACCATGGCGACTGTTCATTAGCCTCTGAAATTTCCAGGAAGAGGCATTTTTTTTTTCCTCTTGCTTTCACTTTAAATCACTTAAACTATTTTAAAACAACTTGAAAATAACATTTTAAATAATTATGCATAATAATATAATTTATATACACACATTGATGTATTAATACATAGATATATGCATATGTGCATATATAAGCAGTAATTTCTAAGTGGGAAAATTTGTTAATTAATCACCCTTAACAGTAAAATAGCTTGCCATTAGTCAAGCCTCAGGTTAATTAATTCACCAGATGATGAGTGATGTAAGTCCTAGTGCTTTCTTCCTAACTACTTACTATTCCATCCAGAAGACATGCTCAATATATCACTCATTGAGCAGCCTGGCTTCTGCTTCTGTAGATGTTGAATTTTAGCACTAGATCTGATACCAGTTTCTTGGAATAAAAGATATGGAATGTAATTTTTCTTTGGCATAGACCTATTTAAAGCTGGTGAGAAGAGTAGGACCATTTAGTATTGAACAAATGAATAATTTAGGGAGCAGCTACCACCTCCCATAGAGGTTGAAGTAGATTTCTTCTAAATAATAGCAACCAAACGTCTAGTCAGTGAAGTCTGTATGCCTGCAAGCATGACATTCTTAACAGCTCCACCTGATGAAGTAAGTCACTGAAATGTTTCTTTTAGGTAAATTGAATGTCTGACCTTGTGTCAATTGCTCCATTTTTGCCCTTAAGGAAATGACAACCCACTCCAGTATTCTTGCCTGGAGAATCCCATGGACCGAGGAGCCTGGTGGGCTACAGCCCATGGGGTCGCAGAGTCGGACACGACTGAGCGACTTCACTTACTTACTTACTTAACTGTCACTTAGTGACTGGCTCCCAACTGCTTAAGGAACACATAGGGAAGATAGAAATCAAAACTTTAGACACCAACTTTCAAGTCTATCTGACACCCTGTTCTCAAACTCCAGGCTGATATACCTAACTGCTTATTCAATATTCTACACTGGGATATGACAGTAGCGAGAATTTTAAGATGATTCCCATGACTTTCACCTTTTCATTCTCTCCTACTTCAATGTTACTTCTCTGATTATGTTCTCATATTGCAAAAATAAAAATCGTATGAGTGGAACTAAACAAATCACAATAGATCTTTAAAAGCAGAGAGCTTTCTCTAGCTGGCAACAGAAGAAGAATGCAGATGGTGAAGTCAGAGAGATGTGAGTCAAGAGAAGAATTTGATGGAGCGTTACTGTGATGAAGATGGAAGGACCATGAACAATGACTAGCGTGACCCCTCTCATAACAACCAGCAAGTCTATAGGTACCTCAGTTCTGTAACCACAAGGAACTGAGTTTTGATAACAACCTGAATTAACCTAGAAATGGATTATTTTCCATAATCAACAAATAAGAGCCCAATTTGTATAGATCCTTGATTTTTTCATTGTGAAACCTTTAGCAAAGGACCCTTCTGGACTTCTGACCTAGAGAAATATGAGCTAATAATTGGGTGCCATTTTAAGAGGCTAAGATAGTGGTAATTTGTCATGCATCCTTAGACAAGTAACACAGAAATCTAACAAGTATCTCAAACTCAACCTGTTGAATAAACAACTCCTGGTATTTCCTCTCAGTCACATTTCTGTAGGTTTTTGTTTTATTTAATGGCAGCTTTATAATTGCAGCTGTTCAGGCAAGAAAATTTGGGCATTATTCTCAAATCCTCTCTTACTCTCTAAACCATTATGAAATCCATCTCAGATTTGTTGAATCAATGTCTATAAAATATCCAGAATCTAATCTATAAAATATCTATAATATTCACTACTCCACTCTCATCTGAGCCACTGACTTTTTCCATTTTCCATTACAAGAGCCAAATAAGTCTTTATATCTCAACCTTAGACCATCTTCTTCCTACATATATTGTCAACACAGTTGATAGACTAAATCTTTTAAAAACTTGAGTCATATCACATCTTTCTCTGCATCATCTACCCATTTAACTTAGAGTAAAAGCCAAAGCTCAGGCAATGACCTGGAACGTTTTTCATGATCTGTCTTTTAGCCATCCAGTTTGACTTCATCTTTTCCTATTCTTCTTCTCACTCACTCTGCACCAGTTTCCTGGTCTCCTTAAAAGTAAACGAATCATGTAAAAGAAAACATGTTTGCTTTAGAGTGTTTGTTCTAATGGTCCTTTTATTTCTAACATCAGCTTCATCAAATCCATCATTTGCTTCAGGTTTTTGCTCAGATTCATCCTCTCAATGACATGCATGTCTACTACCCTAGAAATATGATGTCTATCCTCACTCATAGCTTAAGTGAGGATAGATCTTCCATATTTTTTTTTTCCTATAACATTTCAACTTAACTTTCAACATGCTGTTCACTTACTTCTTTACTGTGTTTTGTATTTATTTCCCATTTACCCCTAAATAGAATATAAACTCCTTGAAAACAGGAGTTTTTGTTATAATAGTTTTATTCACTGATGTATGTGTCTAAAGCACTTGCATATTTACTAAGCTTACAAAAGAAGCTCAGGGAATATTTGTTAACAAATGAATGAAATACAAGCACTTTGGGACACCTACGAAAGGAGAACACCCCTTACAGATCTGAAGCTCTGGATCACTTCTGACAAGGCATGTTCAAAGGAATGCTGAATTATGGTTGTGAAGCTAGAGTTGCCTTGAACATGTTAATCTAGCCATAAACCTAATTTCAACAAATAACAAAGTTTAATATTGCATCTCCATTTCGCATGTTGGTGATAGAAAAATACATGCATTCCTGGCTTAACTATTCATTACCAGTGAGACTCTGATAAAATTTTTTTAATCACGCTGTGTCTGATAGTCTTTATTTTTAAAAATCAAGATAACAAATATATCCTAGGGGGCTGTTTTGAAGTTAAAAGAGATCACAGATTAAAAGTATGGGGCAGGAGTATGTACTCTAAGAATATTAGGTTTCTCCCAGTCTGTGTATTCTTTGACTTCAAATTGTTTAATGATTGCCAAGAGGCTGAATCCATCTAAATGATACCATCTGATTCCATGTCCTCTATTTTAGGGCATTTTTTAAATACTCTCCCTCATCCTGATTCAAGAATGAGACTCAGAATAAGGTTCCTAGAGATGTAATTTAGAGACCTCGCCCCTACCTCAAGTTTCCTGGAAACTCAAGTTTGGAACCTCAAGTTTCCTGGGTCAAATTTACACTACATAATTCACTCTCATCTCTACTGACTTCTCTCCCTCCCTAGTTCCTCTCTCTCCTTTACTTTCTCCCCTACCCTTGTGCAATCCCACCTAACTCATCTTTGTGTTCCCTGCAAAGCACCCGGACTAGGTCTTTGCACTGAGGACCTCTCACTTAGGAAGTGACCCACACTTCTAGTTCCACCGTGATGGCATATTGTGGAGAATCCTGCAGTATCTCATGAACTTTATTCCTTTGTTTCAGGCCTGGAATAGGGAGGATTTTTTTCAGGGAACACTAACTGCAGTCTCTGATGGCCTCCACCTGGGATCAGGTATATCTTAAGCTACATGTGCTCTGTGGAATAAATTCAATCTATGTGACTATCTCTGCCCCTTGTTTATGCATATATGTTCTTCTTTTATGCCTGTTATCCTTTTAAAATTATATATATATATATATATTATAGCATTCAGACAGCAATTAGAGCAATAGCTTGAAACACAGTTTCTCTTCTAAACACATTCCTTCATTTGCTTGTTTTTCTCATAAGGTGCCTTTGGGAATTAAATATAGTTTTTTTAGTGTTTACTCAAGAGGGATTTTTTTTTTTTTAAGGTAAGAAATAAGCTTTCTTCTTTCTAAATCACTTTGAACTTTTTTTTTTCCTAAGGACACTTCCTAGAGCTGAAGTTATAAACATCATTTTTTTCCCTGGAAAAAGATAATTAGGCATCATTTTGAAAAGAGTACTTTAAAGAGATTTAAGCAAAAGCATGCAGTAAGTGACATACCTTGCTTGACACACGGGTATAGTTCTAGGCATGTGGAACTTGGCTATGGTGTAATTATACAAAGAGGAATTTCCATATTATAAAAATTAACATTTGGGTGGTCCAGTAGTGTCTTTCTCGGGGTTTATAGAGGTTGTCAAGGAGATGGAATTTTCTAGTACAAGTATGGCACAATCATGGGGACATTTTTAAAAAGAGGATTCAGGGTGGGCGGCCCCTCCAGGTTGGTACATTAAGATGATGAAATCCACTTTCAGAGAGGCAATGACTTGCTCTCAAAAATTATGTAGCTGTTTATAGCCTTAATTGCCTCATCAATAAATGGAGAATTGTCTGTGTTTTCTCCACACTATTAGAAAATGTAAACATTTGGGTTCTTGAACCTAAGACCACCCCATTTACCATCCCACATACAGTGTATGTTAGATAATTGTCTGTGTGTGCTGACTGAAGGGCTCAAGGAGATAAGCCTTTTATTCCAGGGCCTCCAATTCTGCTCCAGGAGAAATATCCCTTCATGTTTCACAAATCCTCATCATTCCCCCACCCACTTTTTAATATTATTAAGGATATTTTTCATGCAGTTTTAGGTTCACAGTCTAATTGAAAGGAAGGTACAGATATTTCCAACATACCTCCTTCCACCACACATGCTCAGCCTACCCCATTATCAACACCACCCACCAGAGGGGAACACTTATTATAACCATGGACTTCCTGGGCACATCATTATCACAAAGTCTATAAGTTAGACTACATACTTGGTACTGTTAGGGGAAGCCCCAATTCCCAAGAAGTATCTTGAGTACAAAGTCTCTCAGAGGGGAGTTGTTATGGGAAGCACACTGACTGAAACCGCCCACCCTGGCTGGGCACAATAGTAACCATTTGCATGAGTTGTTTTACAACAGGAGGTCCTGCTAAGGAACAAGGAACTAATAAACCACCACCAACCGGAAGAGTTCGGGAAAAGTCCAAAGGAGACACCACATGTCCAACCACCTCCCAGAATCCTTCTCTCTGGCATCCATCTTGGCTGAACAAGGCGTGCACCACCAGGAAGGGCTCTGAGTCAGAATGATTGGCTAAAGACAACCCAGAAACTAATCCCATCACCATAAAACCGGAGACTTCGAGCCATGTGACAGAGCTGTTCTCCTTGGTTCCCTTACCCTACTGCTCTCCACCCAGGTGCCCTTTCCCAATAAAATCTCTTGCTTTGTCAGCAGATGTATCTCCTCGGACAATTCATTTCCGAGTGTTAGACAAGAGCCCAGTTTCGGCCCTTGGAAGGGGTCCCCTTTCCTGCGACAGTACTATTCATTCTAAAAGTTTGGACAAACATATGATGATGCTCCCATCATTATATCATCATACAGATTATTTTTACTACCCTAAACATCTTCTGTGCACCACCTTCAGCCCCTGGAAAACATCTTTTTTACTGTCCCCATAGCTTCACCTTTCCCAGAATGTCATATAGTTGGAATCATACAATATGTAGACCAGTCTCATTTTCAAGAAATCTAGTATGATGTAAATAAATAAAAATAATGTGGCAAATGGTTTTTAGAGACATGTGATTACTTAATGAGATAATAATGTAACTATAGTATTTAAAATTATTTTTTAAATCTTCCCTTTTTTCCCATAACTCCTATTCCATCAAGTCATCTAGTCACCTATTTTTTAAGACACTGAATACATAAAGTGACTTCCAAGAAAGCAGCCAAATATTCAGGAGGTTAGGCGCTGGCACTGTATATAATTCCTTGAAGCATGGCCCTAATCCAGCATCAATGAGTCACAGTCCCATAGCAAACAGGAAATATTTATACAATGCTGACTCTATGCCAATACTCAGGTATGGTACTAGAGGCAGGATAGAAAGATAGACAGTGGAAAAATAGAAGTATTTAAACAAACATAAATAAAATGTCATTGGAGAAAGGGGAAGGTGAGATTGATCTTAATTGCAGGGAGTGAGAAAAAAAACAAAAGCTTTTAAAAAGATGCTACTGAAATAGGTCCTCTGAGGGTATGGAGAATTCAAATTTGTATTAATGGAGGCAGGAATTAATTGAACAAAGATATAGAAATCTTGCATTAGTTTGTCATGGTTGCTGTAACAATTTTTTGTTGTTGTTGTTCAGTCATTATGTCATGTCCCACCCTTTGTGACCCCATGGTCTGCAATGTGCCAGGCTTTCTTGTCTTTCACTATCTCCTGGAGTTTGCTCAAACTCATGTCCATTGAGTTGATAATGCCAAATTATTAATACCACAAATGTGGTAACTTAACACTAGGAACTTATTCCCTCACAGTTCCACAGCTTCATCACCACATTGTTTTGCCCCCTGTGTTTTGTTCTCCTCAGTGTGTGTCTCACAAGAACACAAACTCTTGTCATTGAATTCAGGGCCAACCCCAAAAACCCATGTTGATCTTAGCTCCAGATCTTTAACTTTATTACATCTGTCAAGACAAGGTATTATTGATGAGTTTTAGGCTTCCCTGGTGGCTCAGACAGTAAAGAATCTGCCTGCAATGCAGGTGACATGGGTACAATCCCTGGGTGGGGGAAGATCCCTTGGAGAAGGGAATGGCTACCCACTGCAGTATTCTTTCCTGGGAAATCCTATGCACAGAGGAGCCTAATGGGCTACATACAGTCCATTGGGTTGCAGAGAGTTGAACACAACTGGGCAACTATCACTTTCACTTCACTTTTTTTTCCCCAGGGATTTTAGGTGAATATCTTTGGGGGAACATATTTCAGCCTACAACAAAAGGGAATGAACTTTATGAGTGGCTGTGTGACTGTTCAGTTGGGGGTTGATGCATGGTGTTGCATTCATGTTCAGTCAGTAAGGACAACTTATTCTTTGGAAGACCTACAGAGTCCAGTCTTATACTAGCATTCCTTACCTTGCTCCTGTTTTGAAAATCACTCATTTTTAAGCTAAAGAAGTCTGGTTATTGCAGAAACCCAACACTTCCTTCTTCATTTTTAAATGAGGTAATAGGCTCAGGCTCAGGAAGGTTAGACAATTTAGGCAAAGTCACATAAGCAATTAAGGGCACCCTAAGCAGCAAATTCAGATGCAAATACAGCCATTCAACATTTAATGTCTTCTAGATAAGAGCTTTTAAACTGCACTTTTCCTTTTCCCATAGATTAAAATTGAAGGCAAACATCTCTCTCTCTCTCATACACACACACACACACACACACACACACAGAATTCAGGAGAATGGCGTACACCAAAACTTCATCAATGAGTCCTTAAACGGTCAGTCATAAAGAATACTCTTAAATTCTGAAACCGGAAGGAGGCAGGGCACAACCATTAAAAGAATGGCACTACCATTAAGAATAGGATATGCCATAAGCTGGTTAGACCAACTAGGTCCAAGATGGTGGAAGATTTGACTGCCAACAGACCTCCAGCCTATCATGATAAACAACACACCCACAGGTTCCATGACAATTCTGAAATTGTGTGTAAAAGTCAGTAGTGCATCAATTCGTGGGAATCCCACTCCTTTTCCAAGAATATTCCTCCCATTTGTTAGTCTATGAAATTATCCATCCCTTAAAAAATAAGTACCTCCACAGCCGAGGGCCAATCTAGTCTCTGAGAAGGCCCACCTCTGTGGAGTGTGTATTTTTCCTAACTTGCTTTCACTCTTTTATGTCTCACTCTTGAATTCTTTCCTGCCAAGGACCCTCACTTGGTGGCCCATTCCTGGGATTCACTCAAGACCTGGAATGACCATCTTCTCATGCTCAAGTTTTCCTACCATTTCACTATGTAGTGGAGGCTTTTCACCTGTGAGAATCAAGGATGTACATATACTATAATATTTTTAATAACATATGGCAAGCAAGTGAACATACACACACATTGTAATTCCATGTTTACATATTGGCTTCAGAGAAATAAGAACTTCTTGAGGGCAGAGACTGCACAGCAACAATGACAAGCTTTGCCTCCAAATCTATATCCCTTTTAGGAGACTCTTCATGAGCCTAAAGAGTCTTGATAGTCTTGATGGCTATTGCTGCTAAGTCACTTCAGTCATGTCTGACTCTGTGTGACCCCATAGACGGCAGCCCACCAGGCTCCCCCAATCCTGGGATCCTCCAGGCAAGAATACTGGAGTGGGTTGCCATTTCCTTCTCCAATGCATGAAAGTGAAAAGTGAAAGTGAAGTCACTCAGTCGTGTCCAGCTCCTAGCGACCCCATGGACTGCAGCCCACCAGGCTCCTCTGTCCATGGGATTTGCCAGGCAAGAGTACTGGAGTGGGTTGCCATTGATGGCTATTAGAACATATGATTACCCTCCCAGTCCCCACTACCACAATAAAATTACTCTATGGCTTGAGATACAACTGTTTCAATAAGCAGTTTAAATTAAGAATGTTAGAGTCTCTTACTATGTCTCAGTTATGTTATTGGTGGAGTGTATGAGTCAAAGTCCATTCATTCTTGTTTTGAGATCCTATTGGCTGTTCCAAGTATATTTCTTCAGTGCCTCTTTACCTGAGCTAGTGACTTAAACTTGACCTTATTCACAGAACATCTCCCCATGAGCTGA
The DNA here is from genome assembly GCF_003369695.1 of Bos indicus x Bos taurus. Taxonomy (NCBI): domain Eukaryota; kingdom Metazoa; phylum Chordata; class Mammalia; order Artiodactyla; family Bovidae; genus Bos; species Bos indicus x Bos taurus. Next base: position 23,372,115 of record NC_040076.1, on the reverse strand, counting down.
GAAAGAAGGTCATATCTGGATTAATGGCCTTCTGAATCTCACCTCTGATTTTCAGCAAGAGAGAAGTTTGGGAAATGTGACCTGCCTATAAATAAAATGTCTTAGAGGCATCAACACTCATGTAAAAACCACTTTTCATAAAGATACATTTTCACCTTTATGTTATTCTTCACTTTGAAGAACCAAATTCATAATCAGAGTGCAAATACTTTTGCCCAGATCCATCTGACCATTCATTATTACCTGCAAGGCTAGTAGCCAGGTTAAAATCCAAGAAAAGTAATTCCAGATCCATGTACATTTTCCAGACAAATATTGCACCTGTCACAATATGCTACTTTTGGGGGAAAAAACCAGATGCTATCTCTTCCCTTGCTGTGCAGTATCGTGGCACACAACTTCATGTGTCAGAGTGTCAGACCAGGCATGGAATCACCAACTCTAGCGTGCAAAAGCAAAATATCAATACAAAAAACACAAAATAGGCACCAGACAAAACGATCTACATGGGAAGTGACATCTGGCTAAAGTTATTAGTTAGCCCAATTAGTCATCATTGGGGCCATTTACAGTGACCTGGGTTCGATCCCTAGGTCTGGAAGATCCCCTGGAAAAAGGAAATGGCAATAAACTCCAGTACCTTGCCTGGGAAATCCCATGAACAGAGGAGACTGGTGGGCTGTAGTCCATGGGGTCACAAGAGCCAGACATGACTGAATGACTAAACCACCACCACCATAGTGAGGAAAGCCATCAGCCAAGAGATGGCATCCTTTAAGCTACTGCATCAAACAGATGCACCACATCACACATAGCTTGCTTATAGCCTCTTCCCAGCAACACTTAGTCCTCCCCATGAAGGAGAGACAATTATTCACCAAATATTTCACTTGTTCCCTACATTGTTTAGGCCTCTGGATGTTGAATGGAGCCCTATGCAACATACACTAAAATAATGTGCATAAATTCTAGACTGAGGAAAGGCATATATGTGGGTTTCTCCACTCTCTTTTACGCCACAGGGGAAAGTGAGGATCAGTGCTTTACAAAGTATAGCTCCAGGATGATGGAGCACTCGCCATATTGGATTTCTGAGTGATTGATGAAGTAGAACTATATGCATCCCCTCTGTTCAACTCTTATGCATGCACCATAAGCAAGAAACTTTGGTTTTAACCATAAACCATACACTTTTTAAGCCACTGAGATTTTAAGGGCCTTTCTTCTAAACTCTCCGAGTCAAATATATAGAACAAATGCCACATCACGGTAAAAGGAAAACTGGGAGTAATAGAAAGAACGTGCTTAATCGCTTCAGTCATGTCTGAGTCTTTGCAACCCCATGGACCACAGACCTCCGCACTCCTCTGTCTGGGATTTTCCTGGCCAGAATACTGGAGTGGATTGGCATGCCCTCCTCGAGGGGAATCTGCCTGACTCAGGGATCAAATACGTGTCTCTTACATTTCCTGCATTGCAGGCGGATTCTTTACCACTGAGCCACCTGGGAAGCCCAGAAAGAATAGGAACTCAAAAGAAAAAATGAAAGCTCAGAGAAAAATCATGTGTCCTTGTCCTTGCAAATCCAAGGAACTTCTAACCCTACCAAAGTTTGAAAAGGTGATCCTGAAGCTATAGAGATATTTCTTGGAATCTTGGCCCTTTCAGAGGGTTACCTGGGAAAAAGTTACATCCCTACAGCTCATGAAAGCCAAGCCTGCCTGGGAAGGACCCTTCGGCGAATCAGTCAGGATCAATCAGAGCAGCTGCCCTGTTCTCCTCCTCTCTGTCTGATTTTAACATGCTTTTTTCTCCTTCTCATCTTTTTGGATTCAGAACCCCATTCTCGTGTACTAACTGGAATGGTTGCCTCTATTCCCTCTCGCATGGAACATCTTTTCTGACTCACCTCACAGCAGATGGGCCTGCAGAGTTTCTGCTTCAGTCTGGCCCCTCTGGCCTCTAGTATCATTTCTGCCTAGCAAGGGAGGGGCTCCCTGCCTGTGTGGCTCTCTCATTTGAGGGATTAGATTTAGTTCCTTGATGAAAATGTTTGATTTTTCTGAACACTTATTTTGCCCTTTCGAAGGACACGCTTTCTAATTCTCATAAGAACACATGCTAGCCGACAGGAAGCCAGCTTCACTCCGGAGACCTTTCGGGTCTCAGTGGATTCTCGTTTGTGTGTTATTGCTGTTCCTGATTGCCTGCAGGTTAATACTCTTGTACAGTTTCCTCTTCTCTGATGAGAGAAGTGTAACACCTAAGGAGACTTTTTTCTTCATTAAAAAAAATTTTTTTTTTTGTAAACTAAAGGTGACTTTGAAAAATTTAGTGTCATAACAAACCGAAGACTAATATAGTCTGAAAAAAAAATGAGCACTTTCTGGCATATGGCATTCAGAAACCTCATCTTCTGAAAATCATTAAATAGTGCTGCTATTTACCATAGTTATAGGTAATAAGGTAGGTTAATCAGATCTCTACAACAATGTAAATTGAAATAAAACCGTGATGTTAAGCTTGCTTTGATATTGGAAAAAATAGAGAAATTGAAGGAATCCTATGAACTATTATACTTAAAAATCATTAAAGATTATTGTCTTTTATTCAGTAAAATTTCTCCAAACTGCATGAAGGTCTTTTCCTTTCTTATTCAGAATGTGTGATGAGCGTGTCATTCTTTGTACCTTCATTTAAACGTGAAACCCAGATCATTCACTTGGATAAGGCACATTTGTCCACTTCATCCTCAGTCACTGATGACCCTTACAGGCCCTTCTCAAGCACAGTAGAAACTGAGAGAACAGGGGGACGAAAGAAACTCCATTCTTTAAGGGTAAGGGTTGCAGCTTTAAACATGTCTTTTCTCTTTTAACTTTGTATTTTATACAGGAGCATAGCCAATATACATGGGATGACTGTACAAAAAAGATCTTAATGAACCTGATTATTACAATGGTGTGGTCAGTCACCCAAGGTCAGATATTGTGGAGTGTAAAGTCAAGTGAACCTTAGGAAGCACTGCTGTTAATAAAGCTAGTGGATGCAATGGAATTCCAGTAGAATTATTCCAAATGTTAAAGGATGATGCCGTTAAGGTGTGTCATGGCACTAAACCTGGAAGACCTAGCAGTGGCCAGAGGACTGAAAAAGGTCAATCCTCATCCCAGTTACCAAGAAGGGTAGTACTAAACAATGTTTTAACCATCAGACAATTGCACTCATCTCCTATGCTTGTAAGGCTGTGTTTAAAATCTTGCATGCTAGGCTTCATTATTATGTGAACCAAGAACTTCCAGATGTCCAAGCTGGGCTTAGAAAAGGCAGAGGAACCAGAGATCAAACTGCAAACATTCACTGGATCATAGAGGAAGCAAGGGAATTCCAGAACAACATCTACCTCTGTTTCATCAATACGCTAAAGCCTATGACTGTGTGGATCATACAAACTGTGGAAAGCTCTTAAAGATATGGGAATACCACAACCTACAACAACTTTCCTGTCTCCTGCGAAACCTGTATGCAGTTCAAGAAGCAACCTTGTTAGAACCCTGTATGGAACAACTGATTCGTTCAAGACTGAGGAAGGAGTACAACAGGGCTGTCTGCTGTCATCCTGTTTGTTTAACCAATACGCTGAGCACATCATGAGAAATGTTGGGCTGGGTGAGTTACAAATTGGAATCACGACAGGAGAGAGAAACATCAACAACCTCAGATACGTGGATGATACCACTCTAATGGTAGAAAGCTAAGGGGGACTACAGAGCCTCTTGATGAGGGTGGAGGAAGAATGAAAGAGTTAGCTTAAAACTAAACATTAATAAAACTAAGATCATGGTATCCGGGCCCATTATTTCGCGGCAAATCGAAGGGGAAAAAGACAAAGTTGTGACAGACTTCCTCTTCTTGGGCTCTAAAATCACTGCGGATAGTGACTGCAGCCATGAAATCAGATGATTGCTTTTTGGCAGGAAAGCTATGACAAAACTAGACAGTGTGTTGAAAAGTAGAGACATTACTCTGCCAACAAATGATCATATATCCAGGTTATGGTCTTCCCACGAGTCATGTATAGTTGTTAGAGCTGGACCATAAAGAAGGCAGAGTGCTGAAGAATTGATGCCTTCAAACTGTGAAGCTAAGAAGACTCCTGATAGTCCCTTGTCAGCAAAAAGATCAAACCAGTCAATCTTAAGGGAAATCAACCCTGAATATTCATTGGAAGGACTGATGCTGAAGCTGAAGCTCCAGCATTTTGGTTTTCTGATGTGAACAGCTAGCTCATTGGAAAAGTCCCTGATGCTGGGAAAGCTTGAGGGCAGAAGGAGAAGAGGGCATTAGAGGATGAGATGGTTGGATGGCATCACTGATGCAATGGGCATGAACGTGGGCAAAGTCTGGGAGATGATGAAGGACAGAGAGGCCTGCCATGCTACAGTCCCTTGGGTTGCAAAGAGTCAGACATGACTGAGTGACTGAACAACAGTAACAACATAGCCAATTAATAATGCTCTGGTACTGTTTCAGGTGCACAGCAGAGTGACTCATCCATCCATATACGTACCCATTATCCCTCAAACGCCTCTCCCATCCAGGCTGCCACATAACATTGAGCAGAGTTCCCTGGTCTTTTTTCGTTATCTGTTTTAAATATAACAACATGTGGACATGGGTTTGATCCCTGGTCTGGGAAGATCCCACAGGCTGCTGGGCAACTCAGTCTGTGCACCACAACTACAGCACCTGTGCTGCAGAACCCCTGTTTTGCAAGAAGAGAAGCCACCTCAATGAGAAGCCTGTGCAGCACAACTGGAGATTGGCCCTGCTTGTCACAAGTAGAGAAAGACCATGCACAGCAGTGAAGAACCAACAAAGTTGAAATAAATAATAAATAAATATAAATATAGTAGTGTGTACATGTAGATCTCAAACTCCCTAATTATTCCTTCCTCCCTGGTTAAATATTTGCTTTTAATCATGCTTGACAGAATCTTCATCTATGATATACTGTTAATAAACACTTAATTGAACTGTATCTCTACTAGTGCAGCATAAGGAAATGTAGGTATTTTCCTGATGGTTGACAGCAGTATGCAGTTAGGTGTTGGAGGTGGCACTTCCTTCCTCAGCTGGTTTGTTGATGGTTTGTTGATGATGACAACATGTACTAATGTCATCATCACTAGCCTGCTGGCTTCCTGATTATTTTAACTAATATATTGCACTGGGCTTTATTTTTAGAGCAGACCAATTAAAAAGTATGTATGTAATGGTTTCTGGTAGTTCTAAATTTGGATTATGAGAAAGGACAGCAGAGAAATGTAGAGAGAAACTTATCTCCTGTGATTTGGAAACTTTTTAATAAGTTATTATTATTAAAAGCAGAAGAACCCTTTTCAATTAGCAACAGCTAACTTTTGATGTGGCAGAGATTATTCTAATTTCTTTTTATATATTAACTCATTTAATACCCATAGTCTAGGAAACGAAACCATTTTACACATGCAAAAAAAAATCAGTGCACCTAGCTAATTAACAGTGGGGTGGAATTTGAGTCCAGGCAATATGATTCTGGTCCTCTTAACTACTATGTTCTACTACTCCATTGGACAACAAGGAAATCAAACCAGTTAATACTAAAGGAAATCAGTCCTGAATATCCATTGGAAGGACTGATGCTGAAGCCGAAGCTCCAATACTCTGGCTACCTCATGTGAAGAGCCGACTCATTGGAAAAGCCCCTGATGCTGGGAAAGATTGAAGGCAGGAGGAGAAGGGGATGACAGAGGATGAGATGCTTGGATGGCATCACTGACTTGGTGGACATGAGTGTGAGCAAACTCCAGGAGGTGGTGAAGGACAGGGAAGCCTGTCATGCTGCATTCCATGGAGTTGCAGAATCTGGCACAACTTAGCAACTGAACAACAACAATACTCCATAACATGTAGAATATGAATATATATATATATATATATATATATATATATATGCAAGACTTTGCTGATGGATGTAGGAGATCTCAGGTCTAGAGCGTGTGTGCTCTTTCTGCAGTGGAACGTTGCAGAGGAAGTTTCAAACTCAGCAGAGCTGACTTTAATAACCTGCTCAAGAACAGACCACAAGGCTTTCCAGGGACAAACAGCATGGCAGAAAGATGTGAGCACCCAGTGGGAAAGGCCAGAAATTTAAAATACTGGGCCCACTAGTAGAAAACATAAATCAAACAATAACCTAGAGAAATATTCAGTAATTTTCCAGTGAATGCTATACCAATAGGTTCTTCCTTATCTTAGTTGGTCATTTAGCATTTTTATATTTCTTGGATCAAAATTTATTTTCAAAGAATTTGTAGTCTTGAAATAATTCTTCTACATCTCATACAGACTAGGTATTTTCACTACTAGGATTGACAAATCAAATTTTAAGATATGTTTTTTCATACGAAGTTCACTTTAAGTGATAAAATTTTTCAATAGAGCAGTTTTCCTTAAATGATAAGACTAGAAATCTTTTTTGTTATTGTTTTTTTTTTTTACAGCTTTAGTGGATCTTATACATATACCTATCTTCATTTTCCAGCTGCTTTCTGAAAGGACCAAATTATGAGTACAAAAATAGTAATGATAACATTACAGAACACTTACTATGAGCCAGAGACTCTTCTAAGCTCAGCTAGACATTTTACATTATTTAACTCTCACAGCAACCTTATGAGGTACATTGATCATTGTTATTTTACAGATGAGGAAACTGAAGCCTGAAAATGTTGAGGTAAAAGACAAGGGAGTTAAAATCAGGAAGTGTGGTTTCAGAGAGTACACTTTTAACCACTATGCAATACCACCTTTCAACAAGCAAACCACCAAAAAAACAGTAATCAATTAATAGAGAGAATAGTGAAATGGAAATAGGTATTCAGAGTTCTCTAGTGCAATAAATGTAAAGGTCTCCTTTACATTTATTAATGTTAGATCAGATCACATCAGATCAGTCACTCAGTCGTGTCCGACTCTTTGCGACCCCATGAATCGCAGCATGCCAGGCCTCCCTGTCCCTCACCAACTCCCGGAATTAATGTTAAGACTCAGTCTTACCTGTCCAAACTGAATTAATCATCTCCTCTCTAAAGTTTCCTTTTTTATGTTATATTCCTCTATTTCAGTCAGGATAGATTAGGTTATGGCATAGTAACAAATGTTCCTGTTAGCTCAGTGACTTAGAAGAAGGTGCTAATTTTAAACCAGTGAGGGCTTTGTGGCATGTGATCTTGCTTGTGGGGTCTACATGAATTGAGTAATGTCCATGTGGAATATTTCCAGCCTCAGGGCAAAAGGAAAACAAGACATTTTGAATCAAGTGCCTGCTCTCAAAACTTTCTCATTGCAGAGAAACATGGCACTCCGAAAGGAGGTCACATGGTCACAAGTGAATCAACAGGTCAAGGATGCAAATTTACAGCAGAGAAAGGAACAAATGTTAGTGAGCAACAATGTATTCAACTGAAGTACTCATCTTAAAATATTAAAACTGCCACTCACATAAGCTAGAAACCTGGAATTTATCCCTCCATTGTATATCTTCATTACCTTCCATAAGGAAATAATACTTACGACATCTATAGTCCTCATTCTAATCACTTCTCTCAACCATTCACTTGCTGTCATTCCCAGTGCTCTCCCAGATCTGAAATTCTTTCTCATAGTCTTGGCAATATTTTCATAACAGGCTTTCACCCTCTATTCAGCGTTATCCAGTTTTGATCATCACCCACAATGTCACCAAAGTCATGTTGTTAAATTAGTTTTTTCCATTGATAATTATTCTTTGGTATTTTTGTCTTCTACAGAATTGATATAAAAAGCATCCCCTTGCCAAGTTTGTTATCATACCACAGAGCCAAACCCCATGAAGAGTTATGCACTAGTCCTCCACCTAAATTTTCACAATTCATTGAGCACACCATGACATTTTATGTTCCTTATACTTAAATGAGGCTGTTTTGTCTACAGAGCTGCCTACATTTTGTGTCTGCCAGGAAAAAATCCATTTCAATAAATATAACTTCTTTTGTGAAATGTATACAAGTATACGGAAAACGTGACAGAGAGGGGGCTTAATGAGGGAGAGAATAAAAAAACAGAAGATTCTGCTAAGATATGCAAACAAGAAAAGAGAATTGGGGAGAAAGGTTAAGTTCAATGTTTGATTAGAGACTAAATTATAAGAGTCTATAAGTTTACATTCTAACTTTGTTTTACAACATGAAAATTAGTATCTCTATTAGCAAAAAGAAATCTCTTATTTCCATGCCTTTTATTTTTTTTAACTTTTATTTTGTATTGGAATACAGCCGATTAGGAGAAGGCAGTGGCGCCCCACTCCAGTACTCTTGCCTGGAAGATCCCATGGATGGAGGAGCCTGGAAGGCTGCAGTCCATGGGGTCGCTGAGGGTCGGACACAACTGAGCGACTTCACTTTCACTTTTCACTTTTCACTTTCCACTTTCATGCATTGGAGAAGGAAATGGCAACCCACTCCAGTGTTCTTGCCTGGTGAATCCCAGGGACGACAGAGCCTCGTGGGCTGCTTGCTGTCTATGGGGTTGTGCAGAGTTGGACACGACTGAAGTGACTTAGCAGCAGCAGCAGCACAGCTGATTAGCAATGTTGTGACAGCTTCAGGTGAACAGAGAAGGGACTCAGCCATACATATACATGTATCCATGCGTGCATGCTAGGTCGCTTCAGCTGTGTCCGACTCTTTGTGACCCCATGGACTGTAGCCCGCCAGACTCTTCTATCCATGGGATTCTCCAGGCAAGAATACTGGAGTGGGTTACCATGCCCACCTCCAGTGGATCTGCCCCACCCAGGGACTGAACTGGAGCCTCTTGTGTTTCCTGCATTGCAGGGGATTCTCTACTTCTGAGTCACCTGGGAAGCCCCATACACGTATCCATTCTCCCCCAAACTCGCCTCCCATTCAGACTGCTACTTAACATTGAGCAGAGTTCCCTGTGCTATACAGTAAATCCATGCCCTTGCTTTTAAAATTAGGTTGACATAAAGGGATGTGATCTTTGATTTAGAAAGAAAATGGCATGTTTTTCAGAAATTTTATTTCCCTCAAGTTCCTGGGGTCTTTAAATCAAAATATTGTTTAAATGTTTATAACAACATTTAAATGTTTATATGTTAAATACTAAATATTTATAGCAGTAAAATAAATTAAATTTTCAACTTTTGGACTTTAACTCCTGTTCTGCTGGAAATAAAGAGTCACAATGTATTCTTCCTCTGAGAGATACATAAAAATAAACATTTGTCACTACTATCCTTGATTTAATCTGGTACCAGAGAACCACCATTGTAATTGAGTTAATGTTCTTGAGTTACTTATAATTAAAAATAAAATTATTTTTATATAGAAACTAGAATATATATATATATAATATGTGGATAGAATATATATATAATATATTATATGTGGATAGCACTTATCCAGTGAAGGACTGCTTAGATTTTTCCATTGAATTTACTAGAATGGTATAACAGCAACAAAAAATTTGTTCTGAACAAGGAAAATTCTCCTTGTTCCATAGGAACTGATCTCTTATTAAGCTTGGATGTTATTTTTCAGACTTGCCTCTGGTCTCAAATATTATTTCTCCAGATATAATTGTGCAGAAAGCATGTTGGAATGGATAGGCTTGTAGGACAAAAATGGTTTGTTAAAAGTCTTTGAAAGGAGCAACTGAAAAACAAAAGGATCAGTTTCAACAGTGAGATTGGATTGTGGTTTAATGTAGCTAGAAAGCATTTAAGTTCTTTCTAAAATTAAAAAAAATAATAAAACAAAAATTTCAGGTTTATCCCAGCGACATAACTGTGGCAGGTGAGAAAATGTGCCAGTTAGAACGCAGGTGAGATGCAATGTGCATGATGAGTTGGAATCAGATGAAGAATTAAGTGAAGAAAAAGGTTAGGCTCCTTTGAACAAAATTAAGCGTTGAGTCTAAATTCAAAATGATCAAGAGTTTCCAGGATTGTTTTTTACCCACATGATCTGATGACCAAAACACATTTTTGAGAAAACAGTTGAAAAATCATTTAAAATCAGAACAGTGTGCTATTTCACACTGAGAGAAGCTGTGTCAATGATACAAAAAGGTGGAAAATGAATGGATAATCCTTTCAGTTATTTCATAAAAGGGATGGATTCTATCTATCAAATATACTTTGAAAAAAAAAAAACAACAACAACAATGGGAGATGCCTTTAGCAGGCTAAAATGATTAAGATTATCTCAGAACTCTTTACAGCAGTAAATATCCAGTGTTCCCCCGAGTGCTCTGTACTCTCAAAGAATTATCAAGAATAACATAAACATCCAGGAAAGAACAGAATCTCATCAGGAGAATTAAAGGTAAAAGAGGCAACTTCTCAACAGAAAAAATCTTTCACTCCAGAAATAGTATTCAGTATTAGTTTTATTGTCAAGGTAAAATAATTCTAAAAAAAAACAACAACAAAACTTTTCTATGTTTAAACACTATCGTTTTCTAAACATGTTTGAAAAGTATCTTAATAGCATAACTAAAATACCTATAAATTTATAAAACAATAATGGAGAAAATATACAGTAAAGGGAAAGCAAGGACAAGGATATAAGATTTAATCTGAAATGAAGCTTGTACAATCAGAATAGCTGAATCATTTTGGATTTACGCTAAAAGTCAATGTAAAAAGTGGGAAATGGTCATTATGAAATTCAGCTTTTACAGAATAAAATCTGAGCAATTGCTCAGAAGAAGTGATCCTAAGAAAGATACTTCTTCGTAAGATTTTCATACTCCTGATTGCATGTAATAAAAGGGAAAAAAAAGAAACCTAAACATCTTTAAATCAAACACAATCAAGTTTCATAGGCATTTTATTTTTTAATTTAAATAAAATACCATAAACTGGGACTCTGACATTATGGAAAACTTCTAGTGATATAGAGACCAAGAGTACATTTTAGCATTCTGCATTTTAGTATTTCTTGAGGAATAGGTGAACTTCATATCCTTCAGGAACTCTGTCATAAATGTTGCTTCTGCCTATTAAATTTTAAACGGGGATTGGGCGACAATAAATTCAGAAATGTACTCTTGAAGGCATTTCAAGTGTAGCTATTTTCTGCTGCTAGATGAGTGAAGATCCATATATTATGAGTAAAAACATATGTTTTAGGGCTGAACTTATTTAGAAAAGCTGATTAGTTTTTATTGAAGTTGGGGCATCAAAGTGTGCCAGAGCCTAAGATAAAACTAGAGAAACCAAGGAGTTTGAAAAATATATATTACCAATAAATTAGAGTTTAGGAATTAAGTCACCCATTTAAAATTGTTAGGACAAATAATTGTTTCCTGGGATAATTCTTAAAAGGTCAGGTAACAAGTCCTAATCAATGGTCCCTTAATGAACTTCCTGGAGAATTCTGACAATTTTCTATAATTCTTAAGTGAATCAGCCAACTCGACTGGGCCACTCTCAAAAATTGAGAATAGTGTAACAATGCAAAATGTATTCTTCATTTATATCTTCATGACTGATACTGTAAATGACAGAAATATTTTCTAAGGATTCAAAATGCAGGGTAATATTATTACATTTTAAAAATATTATTACATATTACTATAAAATGTAGAGCAGGGTGACAGTACTCTTGGGAATAAAATCACAATTAAACAATGGTTGGACATGCAATTGTTGTTTCTGTATAGACAAATAGTCTCTAATCAATATGCCAAAATTACTTTTGAAGCACTTAAGAATTCATAACACTCCTCTTACTATATATTCAGTGCCATCCAATGCAACAAAAATGAGGATTAAAGATATCAAGGCCTTTTCCATGAATGTCCACTACATAATGTAACTTTAAAGGCTGTCCTTGAAGAGCTTCCCAACAGTCCCATCAATTAAGTATTTATTGAGTGCCCTCTAGGAGTTTGGCATTAGGTGAACTCCAGAGGGGCACAGACCAGAGAACACATAATCTTTGAATTTTTAGATCAGCCTAAGAAGCAATTCTTTGTACTCACAATCTCATACACAGTAGGAATGATCTTTTCATACCCTTTGTATTGTATGTGAACAACGTTTGGTACTAAAATAAAGTGGTTCTCTAAAATGTATCAGAAAGAGAAGCATAATTTTTCAGAAAATTTTTGCAGATAATATTCCTTGTGCCTTCAATTCGGATAATGGGAGAAATAAAGTCTGTTAATATAAGGAAATATATCATTTCCCAGCAAAGAGACACAATGTAAGCATAGAGACACAGGATGTTAGAATTTAGAGCAAATTTTGGCATAGTAAGTAGATTACTCAGACTGCAGAAGTAGGCAATTATATCCGGCAGTGTATTAAGTATTGTGAAATCTCCTGTACATATATATATACATATATGTATATGTATGTATATGTATGTATATGTGTATATATATGTATATATATACATAAATATATATATATTTAACTTTATTGAAGTATAGTTGATTTAAAATGTTGTGTTAATTTCTGCAGTACAGCTGCTGCTGCTGCTATGTCACTTCAGTCGTGTCTGACTCTGTGCGACCCCATAGACAGCAGCCCACCAGGCTCTCCCATCCCTGGGATCCTCCAGGCAAGAACACTGGAGTGGGTTGCCATTTCCTTCTCCAGTGCATGAAAGTGAAAAGTAAAAGTGAAGTTGCTCAGTCATGTCCAACTCTTAGCAACCCCATGGACTGCAGCCCACCAGGTTCCTCCTTCATTTATATATGAATATATTCTTTTGCAGGCTTCCCTGGTGGCTCAGACAGTAGAGAATCTGTCCACAATGCGGGAGACCTGGGTTAGATCCCTGGGTTGGGAAGATCCCCTGGAGGAGGAATGACAACCCCACTCCAGTATTCTTGCCTGGAGAATCCCCATGGACAGAGGAGCCTGGCGGGCAAGAATCCATGGGGTTGCAATAGTCAGACACAACTGAGCAACTAAGCACATGACACATTCTTTTTTCATATTCTTTCCCATTATTTTTTGTCACAGAATGTTGAATACAGTTTCCTGTGCTATACAGAAGGACCTTGTTGCTTATTCTTTCTCTATATAATAGATTGCGTCTGCTAATCCCAAACTCTCAGTCCTTCTCTCCCCTACTCTTCCTCCTCCTCGGCAACCACAAGTCTGTTCTCTATGTCTGTCCTGTCAACATTTTTAAAACGTAATATTGATAGTTTTAACTCTATAACTAAGATGTATTTATTTTCATTTAGTTGGAAAGAATTAAAAGCCTAAAGACGAAAATTCATTGTTAAATGTTGTTGTGTTTACCTATAAATACAAACAAACATACCCTACCGTTGTAGACTTATAACTATGGAGTCCTAGTATGCATGCTTGTTTGATTGTTGTCATTGTTGTTCAGTCGCTAAGTCATATCTGACAATTTGCGACCCCATGGGCTGCAGCACTCGAGGCTTCTCTGTCCTACACTATCTCCTGGAGTTTGCCCAGTTCATTGTATCATCAGAAATTCCCCAGATCATTCAACATATTTTGCAAATATTCTCCTAGTGGTTTCATAGTATTTCAACATACAGATCACCACAGCTTCATTGACTTTTCTTAATGGATGGATTTGCTGTTTGACTTATTTTTTTGGCATGACAAACTTTCTTGCCTAGAAAATCTTCTTGGCATCATTGACTTAGAGGCTATTTTGCTAAAGGTGCACACTGTCAACCCTCTCCAGAAAGGCTGTGTGTATGTGTTAGTCACTCAGTCATGTCCTACCCTTTGCGACCCCCTTGACTGTAGCCCACCAGGCTCCTTTGTCCATTGGGTTCTCCAGGCAACAATACTGGAGTGGGTTGCCATTTCCTTCTCCAGAAAGGCTGGTCTGGTACAAATTTATACACACAGAATGTACAAAAATCCCCTGTATACACAGGAATGTGTTACAATGTGTCATTAAAGAATCTTTTGCTAGATTGATAGAGAAAAATGGCATCTGTTTATGCACCAACTTGATAGGATTTTGAACCAAATGCCAAAGGAAAGAGAAACAGTTTGGGGAAAAACTTAAATTCAAGTGCCTCCTGTTTTAGGTGAAAGTTGTAAAGATCTTTGAGAAATAAAACTGTTTCTGAAACGAAAGTAGAATGATCACTTAAAACATACCATTTGGGAGAGATGAGTCTGAAACAAGACTTGGAAAAGGAAGGGTAGTAGTCAGTTCCAGCTGCCATAAAAAAATGCCACAAACTGGGAGACTTAAACCACAGAAATATATTTCTCTCAGTTCTGGAAGTTGGAAATCCAAGATCAAGATACTGTCTGATGCAGTGTCTGGTGAGAGTTGTCTTCCTGCCTCGCAGATGGCTGTCTTACTGTGTCTCCAAGTCTTCACATGGTGAAGAGAGAGATTTCTTCCTAGTCTTACATGTCTACAGTCCTTTTGGATTATGGCCACACTCTATGACCTTACCACATCACCTCCTAAAGATTGTATCTCTGCTGACCACATCACCTCCTAAAGATTGTATCTCTGCTGCTGCTGCTAAGTTGTTTCAGTGGTGTCTGACTCTGTTCAACCCCATAGACGGCAGCCCAATAGGCTCCTCTGTCCCTGGGATTCTCCAGGCAAGAACACTGGAGTGGGTTGCCACTTCCTTCTCCAATGCATGAAAGTGAAAAGTGAAAGTGAAGTCACTCAGTCGTGTCCGACTCTTAGCAACCCCATGGACTGCAGCTTACCAGGTTCCTCCGTCCATGGGATTTTCTAGGCAAGAGTACTGGAGTTGGGTGCCATTGCCTTCTCCAATTGTATCTCTAGATACAATCAAAGTGGAGTTCAGGGTTTCAACATACAAATTTGGAGGTGATAAAATTCAGTCTACGGCAGGAAGATACTTCACATGATTATGAATGAGAAACTTCATGACTGCCTGAATGCATGCTCAGTCGCTTCAGTCATGCCCAACTCTTTGTGACCCCATGGACTGTAGCCCATCAGGCTACTCTGTCCATGAGAATCTCCGGGCAAGTATACTGGAGTGTGTTGCCACGCCCTCCTCCATGGGATCTTCCCGACTCAGGGATCGAACCTAGGTCTCCTACATCTCCTGCACTGCAGACAGATTCTCTACCGCTGAGCCACCTGGGGAAGCCCTCATGACTGCCTGGATAGGCATAAGTAGCAACATTACTACCTTCAACAGGAAATGCAGAATGCTTTTCAGTAACATACACACTTTGTAACATTCTATTGCATCCCAGGAAAGGAGCGTTTCCATGCCACAGGAGCAGGGGTGAGTACATGTAAGATCTTGAAAACCAGGACCATAAAGTTGTGAACCAACAACTAAGAGATATTAATGTAAATTCCAGGATTGGATGAGACACTTAAAGCAACAGAAGAGAGTGACACGTCAAGATCTCAGAGTAAGGATGGGACAGTTGTCAGGCTAGCAATAAACAATTGTATTCCTAAAATAAATCCTGAAAGAGTGATTAGAAGAAAGGAGGCACATTTGTAGTAAGGCTAAGAGAGAAGATTAGCATGCCCAATTTATGAAACTTTGTTGTCATTTCTTAAACAAATCTTTATATTCCCGTTCAAGTGAAAGAATAATTTTGCCATGACTCAGCATTAGTTTATTGAGTAGAACACAAAAACCACAGACACTTTAAGGACAACACTGACTTATTAAAGCATTATATAATTCTTCATTAAATTCTAGGCCCTTAAATTTTGTTGTGTTTTCATTTGTAGAATGCCTTATTTACTTATTATAGACAGAATATGCTCCTGCTCACATGTATAGAAATATCAAACACACTATGTTCTAGGAAGCTGAAGAATAAGCCTTTTGTTCTTAAACTATTAATATATAAGGCACTTCCATAAGATCATTTCTGAGACATGATAACCAATTTGTTCAAAATATACCTTCCACTTTTCATTTGTCATAGTAGTGGGAAGTCAATTGCCAGAGACAAATTAGAGAACTATTTTAATATGAAAGTCTGAGGAGAGAATCTTGGTACATAGAAGCATTTGGAGCAATATTTTCAGAACATGATCCAAGAAATTAGAGCCTGAAGAGTATCTAATACTAGAGTGCTTTAAAGTGATATAAGCATATTGAGCTCTGGTAGGAGAAGGCAATGGCATCCCACTCTAGTACTCTTGCCTGGAAAATCCCATGAATGGAGGAACCTGGTAGGCTGCAGTCCATGAGGTCGCAAATAGTTGGACACGACTGAACGACTTCACTTTCACTTTTCACTTTTCACTTTCATGATTGGAAAAGGAAATGGCAATCCACTCCAATGTTCTTGCCTGGAGAATCCCAGGGACAGAGGAGCCTGTTGGGCTGCTGTCTATGGGGTTGCACAGAGTCAGACACGACTGATGTGATTTAGCAACAGCAGCAGCAGCAGAAATAAAAGTATATAATAATGGGGAGACGAATATAAAAAATGTATTAAGGTAACTGAGCTATAAGCTCAACTAATTTTGAGGACTTCTGCAAAGTCCCGCCTGCAATGCAGGAGACCCCTGTTTGATTCCTGGGTTGGGAAGATCTTCTGGAGAAGGATAAGTTACACACTGCAGTATTCTTGGGCTTCTCTGCTGGTTAAAGAATCCACCTGCAACGTGGTAGACCTGGGTTTGATTCCAGGGTTGGGAAGATTCCCTGGAGAAGAGAATGGCTACCCACTTCTATATTCTGGCCTGGAGAATTCCATGGACTATTCCATGGGATTACAAAGAGTCAGACACTACTGAGCAACTTTCACTTTCATTTTCCCTCTTTCCAAGTTCAGTTCAGTCACTCAGTTGTGTCCAAGTCTGCGCCCTCATGGACTGCAGCATGCCAGGCTTAGCTGTCCATCACCAACTCCCGGAGATTACTCAATGTCTTGTCCGAGTCACTGATGCCATCCAACCATCTCATCCTCTCTCGTCCCTGTCTCCTCCTGCCTTCAATCTTTCCCAGCATCAGGGTCTTCTCTAAGAAGTCAGTTCTTCACATCAGGTGGCCAAAATATTGGAATTTCAGCATCAGCATCAGTCCTTCCAATGAATAGTCAGGACTGATTTCCTTTAGGATGAACTGGTTGGATCTCCTTGCAGTCCAAGGGACTCTCAAGAGTCTTCTCTCCAAAGTCAATCTAAAGAACTAGAGACTTGAATGAAATTTTTCAAAATAAAGTAAGCTTGAAATGGTTATGCTGCTGCTGCTGCTAAGTCGCTTCAGTTGTGTCCGACTCTGTGTGACCCCATAGATGGCAGCCCACCAGGCTCCCCCATCCCTGGGATTCTCCAGGCAAGAATACTGGAGTGGGTGGCCATTTCCTTCTCCAATGCATGAAAGTGAAAAGTGAAAGTGAAGTTGCTCAGTCATGTCTGACTCATAGTGACCCCATGGACTGCAGCCCACCAGATCCTCCGTCCATGGGATTTTCCAGGCAAGAGTACTGGAGTGGGGTGCCATTGTCTTCTCCAATGGTTACACTATATATATATATATATATACACACACACATACACATACACACACACACAGATATATGCACATATATCCATATCACATTTATGTATATACACACAATATATTTAGACTTTACTATATGTATTATCTGCAATAAAACTGTTAATACTTAAAGAAATTATTGGAAAAGAGTGTTTTTTTTTTCCCATCTCTTTTTCAGCAATCCCATAGTCTACCGATACTCAGTAGGATCACCTTTTCCTCCTAAGACATTGGGTAGGCATACGATAGGAGCTTATAGAGTGAGAAAGAGGTTATAAGATAGCAGTTCAATCAGTAAACCTATAAAAGGAGGATTAGTGGCATTTATGTTCCCTCCAAAGTATATCGGTGGATTTCCCTCCTAATCCTCAAAACCCATACCTCTCCCCATTTCTCCCCCTAAAATATCTGATGACAGCCAGATCATGAACACAGAACTATTTCTGTTTCTGACACATACATGTGTCTCCTTGTTCAGATCCATCATCACAAAATGACAGGTTCCAGATGCCTTCTAACTTTTACTTTGGGAGAAACCTTTTAAAATAAATGCTAGGACAAACTTATATTTTTCTCCCACTGTTCTGTTATTTTTATGGGCTTCTTGAGATCTTCTTTCCTCTTGTCAACTGACTTGACAAGAAGAGATAAAACTTAGCAGTATCTAAGAGCAATGGAAAATAGTTATTTGGGGGAAATTTTATGAAAATTATGTTTAAGGAAAAATAATTTATACAGGTATAATTGCTACTACGAACAACACCCAGTACAGTAAGTTATACAGAAATATACCCGTGGTTTTCCAGTTTGGAAAAAAAAGTGACAGTGTTAGGCACCTAGTCAAGTCTGACTCTGCGATGCCATGGACTATAGCCCACAAGGCTCCTCTGTCTGTGAAATTTTCCAGATAAGAATACTGGAGTGGGTTGCCATTCCCTTCTCCAGGGGATCTTCCAAACCCAGAGATTGAGCTTAGGTCTCCTGCATTGCAGGTGGATCTTTACTGTCTGAGACACAAGGGAAGCCCCATTTCAGTTAATCAGAATGCAAAAATGTAATTAATCAAGGTGTTTATAAGGTTATGAGTACTGTGACTGAAATACTAGAATCTACTCCTTATTGTAAATGAAGAACTTTTTGAATTTGATCTTTAAATACATCTCAAGTCAATCACAATGCTTTTCCTCATTTTTGAGGCTCAATTCTATTTGATTTCAATTTCTACTTTCTTCATGCAATTATTCTTGCTCTGTGGCATATTTTATTAAACCATAATGGTTTGACTTTATCATTAATTAGATGGAGAGCATGACAATATTGCATTTTACCTTTTATGTCTTAATGACGATTAAGATGAGCTATGCTTTGATCCAGTACTTTCTGTACAGTATCAAACAAGGACTGCACAAATCTAGGCTACTGAGTAGTAGCACTGGAATCCAATGACTTTCCAGTTAAAATAAACTGTAACTTTAAATCTGAAAGAGTATAAAATGACTTGGAATTATTATTTATTTACTTATTGATGGGGGTCACAGATGGAAAATATTCATCCCATGTAAACTTTTACTTATTTAGCCATTAGGTGGCTTAATGTGACAATAAAAACTATCTTACAAAAATAAGAGTCCTTCAGCTCAGGCATTTCATGATTTGACTGAAGGTTATTTGTATCCAGGGTAAGAAATATCACTATATATAGCAATAACATTGCTAACTTTATTTTAATTCAAACAGAGTTGAGATATAATATCTTGTTACTTTCAGGTGTACTACATGCTGCTTGGACATTGGCTCAGACAAAGAATCTGCCTGCAATGTGGGAGACATGGGTTTGATTCCTGGGTAGGGAAGATCCCCTGGAGAAGGGAATGGCAACCCACTCCCATATTCTTGCCTGGAGAATTCCATCGCCTGAGGAGCCTGGCAGGCTAGAGTCCATGGGGGTCACAAAGAATCATACACAACTGAGTGACTTACACACACACACAGAACTAAACACATGTATACACACCACATCTTCTTTATCCATTTATATATTGATGAACACTTTAGTTGCTTATATATCTTAGCTATTCTAAATAATGCTGCATAGCTAAGTTTCAGTGATATTATTACTGATGGACATATATTGGCTTTTGGTAGCAGAATCCAAGGGCAGTTACTTAAGGACTTTGTATTCCTCCAATATTTCTTCTATTTACAGTGGTTTTGTCTACTCCTTTTTTCTCTCCTTTTATACTATTGGCCCTTTATTTCCACTTCTTACCAATCAAGATACAGTTAGATATTACTTTAAGCATAATAGACAGCAATTTCACTAAGGGTATAAATATCTTGCTTCCCTTGGATCAGTTTTTACCATGCACAGGGGGCAACCTCCAAACTTCCAACTTTATGGAATCCTTGAAGTTCCTCTGCCATCCCTTACTCTCTACTTTCTCTCACTCTGTTACACACACACGCAGACACACACTTTCATACAAACATCCTTTCCATATGATTTTCCCTCTGAGAATACTTCACTGTGTCATTCCTGTGTCCTCACTTGTATTTGCTGGTCAGTTTATACACATTATTACAGTATTAAATTAGGTTTTCCTTTGGAAGTCATCAGTGACACTCTAAATTACTTTTTGCTCATTTTTTGCTCTTCTTTATTTGCTTAGGACCTTGAATGGGATTTTCGATGTAGAAGTATTTCAGCTAATTGTCAAAAGTACAACATTGTATTTTTCTATTTGTTTTGTGATATCTCCCACCAGACTGGAAGTTTCCTAAGAGTATATGCAATGTCGTCACCACTACACTCTTTTTTTTTTTTAACTTTACAATATTGTATTGGTTTTGCCAAATATCAAAATGAATCTGCCACAGGTATACATGTGTTCCCCATCCTGAACCCTCCTCCCTCCTCCCTCTCCATACCATCCCTCTGGGTCGTCCCAGTGCACCAGCCCCAAGCTGTATCCAGTATCGTGCATCGAACCTGGACTGGCAACTCGTTTCATACATGATAGTATACATGTTTCAATGCCATTCTCCCAAATCTTCCCACCCTCTCCCTCTCCCACAGAGTCCATAAGACTGTTCTACACTCTTACCACCTAGTGTAATACTCAGCATTGAGCATGTGCTCAATAAATACTGAGTAAGTGGCAAACGAATGTCTGTGGGTTTGACCATATATATCTGTGTTGTCTTACACTGCAGCCATGAACCATGTGTCTGCTGAACACTTAAAATGTAAGTGGTCCAAAATGCACTTAAGTATAAAATACACACCCTAATTTGAAGACTTAGTATGATAAAGATAAAATATCACATTAATAATTTTATATAAAACACATGTTAAAATGATCTGTTTGGTTTTAGATTAAATAAAATGTATTATTAAAATTAATTTTGCCTATTCTTATTGCTTCCTTGAAAACAACTACTTAAAAATTTTAAATGAAATGTGTGGCTCGTATCCATGGCTCATGTTATATTTCTATAGAACAGCACTGGCATAAATCACATACAGACTCTAGAAATAAGAACATCATTACCCTATTATGACAGATGTCCTGTCATTCAATATTATGTGAGGCATTCTTCTGTCAAGATCTAAAAATTGAAATATTTAAAACCTTCTCAATAAGTTTTCTTTAATTTAAGCACTTTGCTTACTCAACTCTGTGTAGTCTTCTGTGGCTTTTGTTCAGTCGCTCAGTCATATCCAGCTCTTTATGATCCCATGGACTGCAGGATGCCAGGCTTTCCTGTCCTTCACTATCTCCTGGAGTTTACTGAAACTCATGTCCATTCAGTCGGTGATGCCATCCAACCATCTCATTCCCTGTTGCCCCTTTCTCCCCCTGCCTTCAATCTTTCCCAGCATCAGGGTTTTAGGTGACCAAAGTACTGGAGCTTCAACTCCAGCATCAGTCCTTCCAAAGAATACTCAGGGTTGATTTCCTTTAAGACTGACTGATTTGATTTCCTTTCTGTCCAAGGGACTCTCAAAAGCCTTGTCCAGAACCATGGTTTGAAAGCATCAATTCTTAAGCACTCAGCCTTCTTTCTGGTCTAACTCACATCCATACACGACTACTGGAAAAACCATAGCTTTGACGGACTTCTGCCATCAAACTCTTGTCTTTAAATATAATGAATTAGCTAATCAAAATTGTATGAAAAATTGATCGATTGAAGATTTAAAAAATTATTAAAATTATAATTCCAATAAACATTCAGAATATGTTGTCATCTTAGAGTTTATGCAAAAGAAAAGAACGACCCTAGACTATCATGGTTAGATAGAACATTCTTCATGGATGGAAATGTTTTATATATTTGCTCTTCAATAGAGCAGTTACAAAGTCTATGGAGCTATTTGAGCATATGAAATACAGTTAGCATGACAGGTGAAATTCTCAGTTTAATTCATGTAAATTTAAATAGCCATTTTGGCTAATTTTACTGTCCTGACACCGTATCTTTGGACAAAAGGGTAATTTCTGCACTATAGCTGGCAATGTTGAATTTCAAGTAAATGTATCTTAACTTGTTGAGAATATTTCTATCTCAACTGAACTATCAGTAACTAAAACATAAAGTTTAATAAACTTAAAATGGTTCAAACACTTCAGAAATACCTTGCCTATTGGGTGTTTAAGAGTTCTTTTTCTTTTGAAATAAAGACTTGGATATTTAACTTACCAGCAAGATCTACTTATATGTTAATTATCTGATATCAGCATCCCTTCATGTACTTAAATTACATATGTTTGATTTTTAATTAAAATGAGAGCCTCCATTAAAAAACAATTAAAAACCCTCCCAAGATCTTTCCTGTTTGTTTTTACATTTTATAAGCACATGGTTTTTAAAACTCTATGTGAATGATTAATTCAGGATAACCTAAACCTCTGGAAGTCATTGACAGGGGGCTTTATTGTGTAAAAACAATTTTTGATTTGGGGATATGCCAAATGAATTGTGTATTTAAAATGCTAAACCCCATTATTCTGATTTGTCTCCTGCAGAATGTCCAAGAAACAGGTCTTTAAAGAACAGGATCTAATTAACATTCAGTTTTATGTGCTTTAATTATGAGCTAATATCTGATTGAATAGGTAACATTTATACCTGTGTTTTTCAACCAGGGAGGTATTAGGATCATAGAATTTTAAAGCTGGCAAGGTTTTTTTCCATTTATTTTTCATTTTGTAGATTAGAAGTGTTAGTCACAGAAAATGACCTTGAGAAAGTCACAGTTACATAGCAGAGACTAAGATGTGTACTATTTGATTTTTAGGAACAGGTAGGTAACTATTACCTTTTAAAATTTTATCATTTCCTTTGAAAGGTGTCTATGTAACATATCTGCAGTCTGTGACCCAAGAATGCTCGACTTCTATTTGGTCACAGACAGTAGAAGTGAGAGAAACTAGCCACTGCTGAATTCCTGCTCTGGACTGGGCATCTGGCCAATATTTCCTTCACTGTTATTTCATGCGATCCTCATATCAGCCTTTCAAGGGGGCAGGTGAGGGTCCTCAGCCCTTAAGGAAATTTATTCCTGCTGAAACAACTGGTGAGGGGCCAGTGGAGGGCGAGGAAGGGTGAGATTTAAGTCCACGGTGTTCTAATTGGGAAGTCTACACCTTTCCTTCCATGACATCCTGAATCTTCTTAGAAATTTATTTTATAATTTTGTGTGATTCAGAATAGCAGAAGAGGGTAAGCCAGCATTACCTTTTGGGAAGTATGTTTGGAAAATATTTATTATCAAATACACAAAATTTTATTTCTTTTCTTTAAGACTTTCTACTTGCTCTCCCTTTTAAAATTTGTGGGTTTAACACTAACTAAATTAATTGTATTTAGATTTCTTAAACAGTCATATTACCAAACAAACTTAATTGAAATTATTTTTGGTTCTTTGCTTTAAATTCAAGTAAACATTATCATGGTGCCAAATAACTTGGCGGCTGAACTCTATATCTGTCAAATAATGTTTCTGGTATTGTATGTAGATTTTAAAAACCTGAATTCAGCTTCAGTGAAGTTGTGTGTTGGGGGAAAATGTAGTATTTAAATACTTTGACATTCTGATTATTATTATTTTTTTTTTTGGTGAACATAAAACAATGACAAGAAACAATCAATGATGATGAAGTAGACATAGGTTCAGGATTATAAATGTGTTTCTATATTTTTCAGGATAATACATCACATAAAAATGAGTAAGTGGTTAAGAGTACCATTTCTGAATTGAGACCAATCTGCCTTGAATTCTCACTCCATCTCTTACTTGAATTGTATCTATGGGTTTGCTAAATCTCAGATTACTCACATGTGAAATGGTGGCATTATTTTAACTCACCTCATACTAATATAAGTACAGTACTTATCGTGAAAACTCTCCACTAGTACTTGTCATTATTATTGCATTTCCTGTGAAATTGTTAGTTCCAACTAAAATGCAATGAGCTAAGGTAGGTTTATTAAATAACTGCCCATATCACACACACACACACATACATATATGTAAAGAACTGTATACATTAGAATCAGAGAAGGCAATGGCACCCCACTCCAGTACTCTTGCCTGGAAAATCCCATGGATGGAGGAGCCTGGTGGGCTGCAGTCCATGGGGTCGCTAAGAGTCGGATATGACTGAGCGACTTCACTTTCACTTTTCACTTTCATGCATTGGAGAAGGAAATGGCAACCCACTCCAGTGTTCTTGCCTGGAGAATCCCAGGGATGGTGGAGCCTGGTGGGCTGCCGTCTATGGGGTCACACAGAGTCGGACACGACTGAAGTGACTTAGCATAGCGTACATTAGGATGATTTTGTACATCCCTAAGTCATAGGTCTTCATGTATAATATTTACTGAATGCATGCAAACTAGGCAAAATATTACTTCTCTGATTATATTAGTAATATTGACAAATTCCTTTAAACTTAGGGTGCTTGTTCTAGGAAAGATT
The DNA here is from genome assembly GCF_003369695.1 of Bos indicus x Bos taurus. Taxonomy (NCBI): domain Eukaryota; kingdom Metazoa; phylum Chordata; class Mammalia; order Artiodactyla; family Bovidae; genus Bos; species Bos indicus x Bos taurus. Next base: position 23,347,547 of record NC_040076.1, on the reverse strand, counting down.
GAGAAATAACCTCTATTTCACAGCAAATCATATACTAAAATAATTTATAGACAAGTCTACAACATACAGTCAAACATTCAAAAGTTTCTACTTTAAAAGTATAAGGAAATATGTCCCTTAATTTCAGATCTACTTTGAAAACTCTTTTATTTTTTTTACTAAGTGAAAATCCAAGGAGGGATGCATTTTACTGCTAAAAATAGAAATAAATCAATCACCTACTCCTGAGAGTCATTATCTTCTTTATTCTACACAGTAACCTCAAAAAATGATATCTTCCACTGTTGCTACCTTACTGCCATGTCAGAACTTTGTTGAGTGAGTCCCCCTGTAAGGGGGAGGCTCTGATTTAGCAAAAAACTCTCATTTATCCATATAAATGCTTTTTTTTTAAATATGTTTCAAATTAGAAAAAAAATTAATTACTTGTTTTTTTTTAATTTGTTTTTAACTGAAGGATAATAGCTTAACAATATTGTGTTGGTTTCTGCCATACATCAATATGAATCAGCCATAGGTACACATGCTGCTGCTAAGTCGCTTCAGTCGTGTCCGACTCTGCCTAGCACAAGTTTTCTTGAGAGGTTGAACTGCCTTTGCTAATGGATTTTAAGTTTCTTTACCTCTTACGTGATCTCTTCTAGGTTGACCTAGAACAGAAATCTTTTGTTAGCTTTGGCTAAGTGGAGAAGTATTGTTTCACGGTGACTTATGTGATCCTACCTGACTGTTCTAAACCCTTTTGATATCTATGCACTGCTGCTGCTGCTGCTGCTGCTAAGTCGTTTCAGTGGTGTCCGAGTCTGTGCGACCCCATGGACGGCAGCCCACCAGGCCCCGCAGTCCCTGGGGTTCTCTAGGCAAGAACACTGGGGTGGGTTGCCATTTCCTCCTCCAATGCATGAAAGTGAAAAGTGAAAGTGAAGTCGCTCAGTCGTGTCCGACTCTGAGGGACCCCATGGACTGCAGCCTACCAGGCTCCCCCGTCCATGGGATTTTCCAGGCAAGAGTACTGGAGTGGGGTGCCAGTGCCTTCTCCATAGGTATACATATGTCCCCTCATTCCTGCACTTTCTTCCCACCTCACACCCCATCCCACCCCTCTAGGTTGTCACAGACAGCAGTTTGAGCTCCCTGAATCATACAGCAAATTCCCGCTGTCTATCTATTTTACATATGGTAGGTGAACATGTCCTCATTCTACCCTCTCCATTTGTCCCACCCTCTCCTCCCCTGGCTTCCAGGTCCACAAGTCTGTTCCCTATGCCTGCGTCTCTACTACTGCCCTGCAAATAAGTTCATCAGCACCATCTTTCTAGATTCCATGCATATGCATTAATATGATATTTGCTTTTCTCTTTGACTTACTTCAATCTGTATAATAGGCCCTAGGTTCATCTACCACATTAGAACTGACTCAAATGTCAAATGGACATCTAGGTTGCTTCCATGTACTAGCTACTGTAAATAGTGCTGCAATGAACACTGGGGTACATGTGTCTTTTTCATTTACGTTTTTCTCAAGGTATATGCCCAGTAGTGGGGTTGCTGGATCATATGGTAGTTTCATTCCTAGTTTGCTTACGGAGTCTCAATACTGTCCTCCACAGTGGCTGTATCAATTTACATTCCCACCAATAGTGCAAATCCTTTCTCCACATCCTCTCCAGCATTTATTGTTTGTAGACTTTTTGATGATGGCCCTTTTGACTGGTGTGAGGTGATATCTCATTTTAGTTTTGCTTTGCATTTCTCTTATAAAGAGTGATGTTGAGCATCTTTTCATGTGTTTATTCAGTTCAGTTCAGTCGCTCAGTCATGTCCGACTCTTTGCAACCCCCTGAAGTGAAGCATGCCAGGCCTCCCTGTCCATCACCAGCTCCCAGAGTTCACCCAAACTCATGTACACCGAGTTGGTGATGCCATCCAGCCATCCCATCCTCTGTCGTCCCCTTCTTCTCCTGCCCCCAATCCCTCCCAGCATCAGAGTCTTTTCCAATAAGTCAACTTTTTGCAGGTGTTTATTAACCACCTGTATGTCTTAGGAGAAATGTCTGTTTATATTTTCTGCCCACTTTTTGATTGGGTTGTTTGTTTTGCTGATATCAAGCTGCATGAGCTGTTTGTATATTTTGCAAATGAATTATTTGTCAGATGTTTCATTTGCTATTGTTTTATCCCATTCTGAGGGTTGTTTTTACACCTTGTTGATAGTTTTTAAGCTCAATTAAGTCCCACTTGTTTATTTTTGTTTTTATTTCCTTTACTCTTGGAGTTGGGTCAGAGAGGATCTTGCTGTAATTCATGTCATAGAGTATTCTGCCTATGTTTTCCTCTAAGAGTTTTATAGTTTTTGGTCTTAGATTTAGGTGTTTTGAGTTTAAATTTGGGTATGGTGTTAAGAAGTGTTCAGTTTCATTCTTTTACACGTGACCAGTGAAAAGTGAAAGTCACTCAGTTGTGTCTGACTCTCTGCGAGCCCATGGACTATATAATCCATGGAATTCTCAAGCCAGAATACTGGAGTGGGTAGCCTTCCCTTCTCCAGGGGATCTTCCCAACCCAGGGATCGAACCCAGGTCTCCCACATTGCAAGCAGATTCTTTACCAGCTGCGCCACAAGACAAGCCCAGGAACACTGGAGTAGATAGCCTATCCCTTCTCCAGGGGATCTTCCTGACCCAGGAATCGAACCAGAGTCTCCTGCATTGCAGGTGGATTCTTTACCAACTGAGCTACTAAGGAAGAATATAGCTCTTCAGTTTTCCCAGCCACACTTATTGAAGAGACTATCTTTGCTCCATTGTATATTCTTCCCTCCTTTGTCAAAGATGAGGTGCCCATAGGGGTGTGGGTTTATCTCTGGGCTTTCCATTGGTGTATATTTCTGTATTTGTGCCAGCTGCATCCATCTTTCTCAAGATTGCTTAGGCTATTCAGGGTCTTTTTTGTTCCCTATGAATTGTGAAATTTTTTGTTCTAGTTCTATGAAAAATATCATTGGTAATTTGATAAGTAATAACTTGTTTTTCAGAGAAGGCAATGGCACCCCACTCCAGTACTCTTGCCTGGAAAATCCCATGGACGGAGAGGCCTGGTAGGCTGCAGTCCATGGGGTCGCTAGGAGTCGGACATAACTGAGTGACTTCACTTTATTTTTTCACTTTCATGCATTGGAGAAGGAAATGGCAACCCACTCCAGTGTTCTTGCCTGGAGAATCCCAGGGATGGGGGAGCTTGGTGGGCTGTCGTCTATGGGGTCGCACAGAGTCGGACACGACTGAAGCGACTTAGCAGCAGCAGCAACTTGTTTTTAACAACCTCTGGTGGTCCATAATTTTGGATTTTTTTGATGAAGTATAGTTTATTTACAATGCTGTTTTAGTTTCTGGTGTACAACAAATACATATATATATATATATATGTATATACACAGACAAGACTGAGCGACTGAACTGAACGGATATATATAACAATGGCCCATAATTTTAATACTTTTTTCCTAAGATGTATTACATGGACTGATGAGATGAGGTAAAAATATGGTCCTACTGAAGCATAAAAAAACAAAGAGATAAGGCAGGGGGTCATAGTGTTTGACAAGTGCTAGTTTACCTGAATATCAGGACACAAAACATTTCACTTAAAATTCCTGCCCTTGAGAATCAAGTGCCTCCTCAGGCATTGTAGTAAATATCATACTGTCATATGTTTATGTTGGAAAATTTGTATTTATAAAGCACACATAGACTTTTAAAAAACTCAAAATAATTATTAGGAATATACATAGATGAAGCATATGCTCCTTTTAAGTGACACATATCAGAAAAACAGACAACTGGAATGGCAGATTTAAAAAAGAATAAGCCAGATAGGTTTTGTACATAAAACTGTCTCTCTAGAGACAAGCAAGTCAGTCACTTCAGAAATATTTTAAGAGCCAATATTTATTGAGTCTGATTTTATCATTAAGTGCAAAGATTGAGTCATTCATCTCAATGGGATAAAGGCAATGTGTATGTGAAAGACACAGAGAGAAAGAGAGATGGCAAAGAAAAAGAGAACACAGGGAGGGGGGGTAAACTCCACTGTGCTATAGAGTTGGCATCTTTAACAAATGCATATATGCATTGGTCCATAGCCTTGCTGTTCAGATTAGCAAAAGGGAATTGGACAGGAGGTTCTGCCCATATGAGGCGATACAAATCCATTTATTTATTGGTTTCAATGACTACGTTGTAAGAGTTCTATAGTGACAGATGCTATTTATTCACTTAAATCTACTAGCTGCTTTGGCATCAAACATTGGCAATCTGTAGTGGAGGCTAGGTCCCCACTTTCCCTGGTACTGACTGTCTCTAAATTCTTTTTCATTCTTCTTGTACGCATGTCCTTAGTGCAATGTGGAGACATGAAATTCGGCAAGGAACAATTGTTAAAAATTAGACACATGGGAAGTTAAACAGTTACTCCTTTAAGAAATAACTCTCCAAGTCAAAGACAAACACAATTCAAAAAGTATTTATTGTCCTATTTGGCTTTATTTTGCTTAGTTTTTGCTTTTTTTTTTTGTTCTCAAATGATTGATTAACTTTCATATTAATATAAAGATAAGTAAGTTTATTTTAATCAATCTGATGAGCCACCTACCAGTAGCAGAAGACACTAATCATGAAGAAAACATTCCTAACATTTTACATGGGTAAAATCTACCAAGAGATTCAAAGTCCATTCAGCATGATAAAAAGTCTTGTAAGCAGGCAGAGGAGCTGCTCTTATCTCTATTTTACTGTTTATGAAACTGAGGCTCCCATCTACAAAGAAAATTGATTGCCTAAGGTCTCTAAGCTTTCAAGTGGTATATATAGACCTGTACTCTAGGTTCAATATTCTTTTAACTCTTCCACATCAACTAGAGTTCACAGAGGGATATATGTTATTTTCTTACTTTTTCCTTCACTTTCTTCCTTCTTTTCTTCCATCTTTTTTTAAGGATATAACTAGCCTTATTTACTTATTTTTAATTTTTCTGGCCATGCAATGCCAGACCTGTGGCATCCTAGTTCCCTGAGCAAGGATTCAACCCAAGCCCTTGGCAGTGAAATTGAGAAGTCCTAGCCACCGGACCACCAGGAAATTACCTAGTATCATTTATTCATGATTTAGTTTACTCATTTATTTACTAATCATTATGGATCAGGTAGTACTAAAGGTTCTCAAGTGAAATGCTTAACAAAACACAAATCTAAGCTGTGTCCAGAACAATGAGTAGAAAGTCTTAAAAGTAAAGTGCAGAAGGGGGAGAAAAGAGTCATCTTTTAGGATAATGAGCACACTCACAATTTGATGTCACCTGTAAGACGATGGAAAATAGACATTGGTATTGTCTCCAGTTCCTGGCACAGGTCTCCTGAAATCTTTGTAATTTCTGAATTAATAAGAACACTAGGATTCTTGCCTGGTGGGCTGCCGTCTATGAGGTCACACAGAGTCGGACACGACTGAAGTGACTTAGCAGCAGGGTCATCTTCTATTCTAATATTTGGCCTTTTTATTAGAATAGAAGATGCCCCTAGTTTACTTGGTGATAGGAGTGTCTTTTGTTCTAATGAGGCAACTCTGGGTAGGCTCATGGAGAGCTCTTGGATGAGGCCAGTCACTAGAAAGACCAAGCCATGATTAGAAGTTGGGAATTTTTCATTCTACTCCCTACTCTCTTGAGAGGGGAGAAGGGCTAAGAATAGAGTTAATGATCAACCATACCGTCCTCATGAAGCCTCTGTAAAAATCCCCAAAACACAGGGTTCCAAGAGCTTCTGGGTTGGTGAACATGTGGAGATGTTAGGAAGAATGGCATGTCTGAACAGGGCATGAAATCTTCCACCTCTCCCATATATCTTGCCTTTAATCTCTGCATATCTTTCATCTATGTGTTCATCTGTATCTTTTTATCACATTCTCTCATAAGAAACTGACAAGTGAAAGTAAATGTTTCCTTGAGTTCTATGAGTTACTCTAGCAAATTAATCAAACCCAAGGACTGCACCAGGGCTTCCCTGATGGTTCAGACAGTAAAGAAAATGCCACCAATGCAGGAGCTGCAGGAGACATAGGTTCAATCCCTGGGTTGGGAAGATCCCTGGCAGACGAGAATGGCTACTCACTCCAGTATTCTTGCCTAGAGAACCCCCAGGACAAAGGATCCTGGGACAAAGGGGCCTACTGTCCATGGGGTTACAATGAGTCATATATGATTGAACAAGGGGTCAAGGACTGCATTTTTGGAATCTACTATCTATAGCAGGTGGTCAGAAGACCAGGTGTCAATCTGGGCTTGAGACTGGTGTCTGAGGTGAGGGTGAATCAGTCTGATGAGACTAAGCCCTTAACCTGTGGAATCTGATGCTATCTCCATGTAGACAGTATCAGAATTGAATTAAACAGTGGGAAACCCAGCTGGCATTTGCAGAAATTGCTTGGTGTGAAGAAAACCTCCACATATTTGGTGACCAGAGGTGAAGTGTTCTGTGTGAGTAACAAAAGAGACTCACAGGGAAGAAACACCCAGAAGGAGAAAAACTGAACCTTTCTCATTACACCACCTCTTTTACATGCCAGACTACTGTGAGTTCATGTTGTCTCAGCTAAAGTGTAGTGAAAGTGAAAGTCACTCAGTTGTATCTGACTCTTTGCAACCCCATGGACTATACAGTCCATGGGATTCTCTAGGCCAGAATACTGCAGTGAGTAGCCTCTCCTTTCTCCAGGGGATCTTCCCAACCCAGTGATCACATTGCAGGCAGGTTCTTTACCAGCTGAGCAACAAGGTTATACAAATCCGGGGGACTGAATTTATATTTGCTGCAGCACATAAACTGGGGTTATCTACGGAAATGTGTCATGCTTCTGAGCAGTGTCTATTATATCCTTGCTAATACAAAAATGAAAGAGATGAGAACCACAGTTCTAGACAGAGGAGAAATATGTGTTTAAAAGGATGGTTTGTCTTATATCTTCCCTTCAGCAGCCAGCAGAGGCGAAGCACTTATGTGCCACTGAGGTTCCCTTGAACCTCTACTTCAATGTTTATACAAGTGAAGTGGAAATGACCTTTGAGAAATCACCCAGGACATATCCTGACTTCAATAAGCACTATTCTTAAACTCTTTCAGCAATTTGACAGTCAATTCCATTTTTTAACCACATCTAAGGAAAGGGATTGTATAAAATCCAATAGTAGCCTTTCCCACTTGTAGTACAAAGAATTTCTTGCAACCTCCTTATTATTATCCTTAATCGTCTAACTTCACTCATACTCTGATTTCTTTCCTTTTAATCTCTGTGTGAACAGAGAACAGAAGATCAATCCCTTTCTCTAGAAACTCCAATTCAAACAATCACAGTTAGGTTAATATTCTGTGTCAATTTTGTCATATGGAAAGGACTTACATGTAAGCGTTGGTTTTGATATTTTGAATACAGGGGAAGTGTGAAATATACAAAAGAAACTAAATTTATCAGGTAAATAAATAAATATACCAAAGAAACAAAATTGATCTGACTACTGCATGAAAAGTTGGAAAAACTGGCCTTTCCAAAAAGGTAGGAAAATTGCAAACATTGGTTTTTAGGTCATATGAAAGATAGGTGTTCTTGTTGCATTCATGGATTCATCAGTGTATCTGTTAATTTACTTAGATTCATGTTTTCATCCAACCATAATGTATTGAGTGTATGTATGAGTTAGAAAATGTACTGTGTATTAGTGATACAAAAGATGGATAAACCATGACTATCCAAAAGCTCACAGTCTTTTGGGAAACTTGATTTACATATACTTGTATCAAAACAAAGATCATGGCATCTGGTCCTATCACTTCATGGGAAATAGATGGGGAAACAGTGGAAACAGTGTCAGACTTTATCTTTTTGGGTTCCAAAATCACTGCATATGGTGACTACAGCCATGAAATTAAAAGACGCTTACTCTTTGGAAGGAAAGCTATGACCAACCTAGCTAGTATAATGAAAAGCAGAGACATTACTTTGCCAACAAAGGTCCATCTAGTCAAGGCTATGGTTTTTCCTGTGGTCATGTATGGATGCGAGAGTTGGACTATGAAGAAAGCTGAGTGCCAAAGAATTGATGCTTTTGAACTGTGGTGTTGGAGAAGACTCTTGAGAGTCCCTTGGACTGCAAGGAGATCCAACCAGTCCATTCTAAAGGAGATCAGCCCTGGGTATTCTTTGGAAGGAATGATGCTAAAGCTGAAACTCCAGTACTTTGGCCACCTCATGCGACGAGTTGACTCATTGGAAAAGTCTCTGATGCTGGGAGGGATTGGGGGCAGGAGGAGAAGGGGACGATAGAGAATGAGATGGCTGGATGGCATCACTGACTCGATGGATGTGAGTTTGAACTCCGGGAGTTGGTGATGGACAGGGAGGCTTGGCATGCTGCGATTCATGGGGTCACAAACAGTTGGACACGACTGAGCGATTGAACTGAACTGAACTGAACTGTATCAAAGCAAATCTCTCAAAAGCCAAGGCACAGAGAGTTTTAAGAAGTGAGAGGGCAATGGTATAAAACTTCATTTTGAAAATGGGGAAACAGTTATTTCAATGCTTTTGCAAAGCAAGTAATATTGGAACAAATCTCTAATTTGAATTTCTGCCAACAGATAACTGACTGATTAATAACTATACCTGGGGGAGCAAAAGTCTAAATACAGCTGTGTGAAAAACTCTATATGTGTTTATATTTCAATACGTTAGTCTAGTTTTTCTGATTTACCCTGAAAACTAGGAGTTACATGTTAATATACTTGTGAATCAAGTGAATAATAGGGAGTCCACTTGAACTTTATGCTTTCAAAAAATCTATTAAGTAGGGAGAGGATAAAATTATAGTAAGTAATATCATTGCATGTTATAAAGTGAATTGCTGCTAAGTTACTTCAGTTGTGTCCTACTCTGTGTGACCCCATAGATAGCAGCCCACCAGGCTCCCCCGTCCCTGGGATTCTCCAGGCAAGAACACTGGAGTGGGTTGCCATTTCCTTCTCCAGTGCATGAAAGTGAAACGTGAAAGCGAAGTCGCTCAGTCGTGTCCAACTCTTAGCGACCCCATGGACTGCAGCCTACCAGGCTCCTCCACCCATGGGATTTTCCAGGCAAGAGTACTGGAGTGGGGTGCCATTGCCTTCTCCATAAAGTGAATTGTGTGCCCCCAAATTCATATGTGAAAGCCCTACCCCCCAACATAACTGTATGTGAGATAAGGCCTTTACAGAGGTAATTAAGATAAAATGAGGCCATAGGGCAGGGTCCTAATCCAACACGACTGATAGGAAAAGGAGATACCAGGGATGCCCATGCACAGAGGAAAGATCATTCAAGGACACAAAGAGAGGCTAACTATCTAAAAGCCAAGAGAGAAGGTTGCATTTGAAACCAACCCTGCTAGTATCTTGAGTTTGGACTTCCAGCCTCCAGCACTGTGCGAAAATAGATTTCTGCTATGTAAAGCACACAGTCTACAGTATTTTGTGATGATAGCCAGAGCTGACAAACCAGCTTGTTAATGAAAAACAACTGCATCAAGTGCTTATAGCATTTTCTTAATGGTAACTTGTAACGTGCGTTAGGCCCTTACTGGATTACAGGTCATGAATTTGGATATGATGGTGTAGATTTGACACACAGAAAGGTGTAGTGACTTGCCAAAGATTAGCTAGCAAGTAAGCAAGCCATTGTTCTTAAAGGGTATAGAGTGACCATTCTTAATGTGGCTTTCATTTTTAACCTTAAGTACATGTTTGAATATTAAAATCCTTAAAAATATTTCAGCATTATACTGTAATACCATATTTATATTATATAAGCAAACAAAAATACCAGTCTAATGAAATTCAAAAAGCTATTGATAAATTTGTAATTTTATCACTCGCTGCTGCTGTTGCTAAGTCACTTCAGTCGTGTCCGACTCTGTGCTACCCCATAGACGTTGCTACACTTCCATATTTGTAAAGAAACATCAAACATATTAGCATAGATACGGGACAAAGACTATTGTAAATATAAGTATTAAATTAAATGTTTGATAGATACAAACTCCCTAAACTAGGCTACTATTGAAAGGGCCAATTATATAAATCCAACACTAAAAAGTAAAACCTGCAACATTTCAATATAGTCTTGATAGTGATCAAACACACACACACACACACACACACACACACACATGAAAGCTGGAAATGTAAAAGGGCCCAAATGAGTTAGCAATGGCTGTCATAAAAATCTGGCAGGGCATTCTATTTACAATTTGTAATAAAACTGTCACACACTGAATTTATAAAAGCATTTGTCTTAGAAAAATAAATCTATTTGCCAAGGGCAAGTTAATAACCTCTACAGTTCATTTGAATATATGGACAAAGAGATAGTTTGACTAATAGAGCATTCTAAGAACTGTATTGTGAAATGTATAGGATGCTGTGACAATGGAAACATCACTCAAAGAGATTTTGTGCTATGAATTAACAACAGGAATCCTTTCTACATTATCTGAAATACAGTCAATATGGTTAAACATCAACACAAAGAATATGCTTATAGAGAAAAAAACATTCATTTCATATGTTCCATTTTTGGAAACAACTAAAAATATTTCAATTTAAGTATCAGAGGAACGTGGAGATTTTAAATAACTAATGGAATGTACAGTTGTTTCCTAATGATTAGAAGTCATCATTTGAGGAATTTAAGGGAAGAAAATGTAATTTAATGCATGGAGCTTTTACATTTACTTGTAAATACAATCATATACAATTTTTAATCAGCTATACCTTGAATTTCAGATAAACTTAATGGAAGCATGGATGGCAGCAGCTGTACATTGTTCATTGTTGGTAGAACAATGGTATAATAGCATTGCATGAGCTCAAGCTATTATAGTAAGCTTGGGCAAGTCGTTCACTTCTTCTTGGTAGGTAATCTTCATAATGTTCATGAGGATTCCCAGTGTTATTTGTATGCCCCTTGAAAATGCAAATGTAATCTTGAGTGTAGAATTTTAGAACCATTTAGATGTGTGCATTTTTTCCAAATGTAATTCTGTATCAAAGAGAGAAGACATGCAAGTTTTAAAATGCCTTTTATTTAGAACAGGGGCAGAAAATCTTTCCTTACAGGGTAGCTACTCAACACTGCCACTGAAATGTGAGAGCAGTTATCGACAATATGGAAATGACTGGGCATGGCTGTGTTACAAGAAAATTCTATTTACAAAAACAGGCAGAGGATATTATTTGGTTAATTGACCATAATTTGACAAACATTTGGAAAAAAAAAATAAAACAACTTCTTTAAAAATAAAACATCTTACTTTGAAAACCATGATATTTCTATTATCTCATATACGGTTTTCTTATTGAAAAAATTAAAATTGAAGAGTTCCCTTTGGAAGAGCATACTTACCTTTAGTTTTGATCATTTTATAAACTGGTATATACTTTCTAAAGTTTTTGTTGCTGTTTCTTATCAGTGATGAAACAGAGAATCCCATGAGTTAAAGAATTTGAACAGCAAATTGACCCACTGGTTCCATTAAAAATGTGCTGAATACTTTTATGCACAGAGAACTTTGAGATGGTTGGATGGCATCACCAACTCTAAGAACACGAGTCTGAGCAAACTCCAGGAGTTGGTGAAGGACAGGGAAGCCTGGTGTGCTGCAGGCCATGGGGTCACAGCGAGTTGGACATGACTGAGCAACTTAACGACAACAACTTCATCCTGCATTGCCTGGTTCAAATTCAAGCTCTGACTCTTCTTTGCTGGGAAGATGAGAGAACAATGTCTCTACTCTCTCTTCTGTACAATGGGACTCAATAGTATTTACCTCACAGGACTATTGTGAAGCTTAAATGAGATATTAAATGTATGATCAGGTGGTACAGTGGTAAAGAATCCGTCTGCCAATGCAGGAGATTCAAGAGACACGGGTTCGATCCCTGAGTTGGGAAGATCCCCCGGAGAAGGCAAGGCAACCCACCCCAGTATTCTTGCCTGGAAAATCTCATGGACAGAAGCCTGGTGTGTTACAGTCTATTGGGTCATGAAGTCAGACACAACTGAGCACACCCACACACAAATGTATAACACTTTGCAGGTGCTCAAAATATGAAAAGTAAACAATGAATAGTGACTACTGTTATTATATTCATTAAAATAAATGTCTCAGGCCTTTGAATAAAGTACAGTCAAGAATAAGAGGCTTATTATGAGGATTATTATGTTGCAAATAATCCAGTGAAACAGATATAAATATTTTATCACAAGTTGATATTTAAGTGTTGATATATATGAAGTAGATAAATTGGGGAAACTGAGAAAACCTAAATGAAGATGATGTGTTTTCTACTATACCCTGAAAGAGAACATCTTTTTTCACTGATAGAATGTTGGTGATGAGGATCAATTGAAGGGTATGGAGGCCCCAAAGTAGATAAAATGCCCGAGAACTTCCTTGCCTTAAGACCTCAACTTGAGTGAGAAAAGGGGCCATGTAGCAGCAGCAAGAGAATTCAGATGTAAGTTCATAACTGCTTGCTAGAAAATACAGCATTTTTGAAAATAATTTATTTTCTTTAAATAGAATTCATTGTTGTTTGGTTACTAAGTTGTGTTCAAATCTTTTGCAACCCCGTGGACTGTAGACCACCAAGCTCCTCTGTCCATGGGATTTCCCAGGCAAGAATACTGGAATATGCATTACTATTTTCTCCTCCAGGGGATCTTACTGACCCAGGGATCAAACCAGAAGCTCCTGCCACATTTTCCGCATGGTGGATTCCTTTCCACTGAGCCAAATACTTGCCTAATATTTCACTCTAAGATGGTATCTGCTCCCCTAGAGAAAACAATTTTATGGAAGGAACTTGCATGGAAAGAAAATCATACAGAGAAAACACTAAAGAATCATTTTGTAGGACAAGTAAGAAGAAATGTGGTCAGCATTCTAGATTTTTAACCTAGAGATCAGAGTTCTCATGAAAAGGAAGAGCCACTGCAATGCTATTAAGTCAGAACTAGAATCATGGGCCAAGGTACACTGATAAAAAGCCACAAAAATTTACATTGTGTTATAGAAGGATAGGAGAACAGCAGGAAAAAAAACAAGTGAAGAGATAACATATAAGTTTTAAAAGCTATCATTACATAATACTAATTGGAATTCTGGTGGTAGCTGATATATCTGTTCTTTCTAATCTACAAAGTACTTTATTATATATTATCACATTTCATCATCACAACAAGCCAATAAGGCAAAACTTATCAAATAAAATTTCTCATTTCTTGCTCAAATTCATGAAACTTAAATCTTCAGAATTCCAGTCTGGTGAACGTGAAAGTCGCTCAGTCGTATCCAGCTCTTTGCAATTCCATGGACCGAAGCCTGCTAGGCTCCTCTGTCCATTGAATTCTCCAGGCAAAAACACTGGAGTCGGTAGTTGTTCCCTTCTGCAGGGATTTTCCTAACCCAGGGATCAAACCCAGGCCTCCCGCATTGCAGGCAGATTTTTTACCATCTGAGCCACTTCTGGTAAACTTCCTCAACAGTAATCAGTGACCACTGTAGCTTAAGAAATACCATGCTGTGATTGAACAGTATTTGCTGAAGATTTTTGCAGCAATGTGAAGAAAGTTTTTTTTAGAGAAGAAGGAATTTTACTCTTGCAGTTCTGTTGTCATCAAGAGATCAGAGCTCAAGGAGGGCTGGGAGCTGCATGGATAGCCAGAATACACTACTCAGAAAGTTTCTTGGGTCGTAGTCCTTGTTGAATTTGGCCTGCAGAGAGTTAGCTTGTGAAATGTGACTGCTGTTGATGTTAACTCTGAATTAGTTGCCAACACTTAACAGCCAAGAGATTTTGCATAAAAGTTTGAATTTCCAACTCTTTAAATTTTCAGAAGATCTGGCAGCAACTTGCTGGCAGTAGGCAGTAGCTATGTTCTCCAAAGTATAAATGCTCCCTAACTTGTCCAAAGCCCTGATTTCTCCCTCTTGTTCCTTTTTTTTCTTTTTGTAACCATTTATAGAGCCTACAGTTAATGATACCGAAGTGTGTACTTACCATTTACTAAGAGGATAGATCATAAATATTCTTATTAATACATAAAGAGGGCAGAAGGAAACTTTTGGAGATAATGGACACACTTACAGAATAGACTGAGGTGATGGTTTCATAGATGTAGACTTAGTTCCAGACTCATCAGGTTGTAGGCATGAAATGTTCAGCTTGTTGTATGTCAATCACACCTGTGTCTCAAAGTTCATCTTCTTCATACATTGCTATTATTTCTGATTTCTAGGGATTTTTGAGTTTACAAAACATGGTCTAAGAGCATGAGGTTCTTGAAGACCATAAGTCATTTTTTTTACCCTTTGTCTGCCATGCAGTTTCCAAAATGTCACATGTGGGAGAAAATTAGAAAAGCTACTAGCCAGCCTTAGAGGTAACCCCGGGTATATAAACCAGACAGGAAAAGGTTATACAATAGAAAGAAAAGGGGCAGTCACAAAAACAAAACTCAGTGTTCTCCTAGGAAAACCACTCAACTGTGTCAGTCAGTAAAAACAACCTTTTCCATTTTATGCCCTTTGCTATTTTGCTTGTCCAGAAAAACAAGAAGTTTGTTCTTTAAAAAAGATAGAAAGTTCACTGAAATTCAAAAAAAGTTTTCATATGCCATCAACATTTTAGCCTTATCTCAGAATAAGTCACTACTTCAATTAATTAAAGGGGGGAAGAAAAGGAAAGCTAGTTAAATTTTATTCCAGTCACCAAATGTTCATATTATTTCACAAAAACTAAAGCTTAACATTTAATATATATTAAGTGTTTGGATCTTAATTCTGAAATATAGTAGTTCAGTTCAATGTACTATAAGACATAATAAAATGTGTCAAGGAGTAGTAGACAAAACGATCCCTTTTGTCACAGGTCTGATGATTAAAAACAAGACATTGAGTCCACGTGACAGGCTTTTAAATGTGACAACAGCTTATGCTACATAAAAAGCCAACTGAATGAAAATAATTTCTAAAATTAGATTTTAAAGGGCCAGGTTATATATTTCCTTCAATAATAGTAGTTAAAATGGATCCAAAATAAAGCAACCTTTTCTATAAAATTTTGTCATACTTTCTCCCTTATCAATTATACAGTGGCCTTTCTCAACCACTACCTACTACATTTATAAAATATAAATCGAACAGTGTAACAGAGACAGAATTGTTTAATATATCAGTTCAACCATACATGAAAAATATATTCTAATGCATAAACCAATAGAAAAATATATACATAACTATTTTTTCTACTATGAGATGAGAATCTATTTAATATAATGACAATCAAAGCAATAAAAATACTTCTAAGCTCATTTTAATTTTATATTATTTCATGTTAAAATATTTTGCCACTTTAATTTTCACTAGGTATGACTAACTAAATTTGAAATTAAATTTAATCCTTTTGTGTTTTAAAATTAACTTGTTGTATATGATCATGAGGCAGGTTAAACAATAAAATAATATAACAATACAATGAATCCAAATTCCAAACTTCACTTCAAACTATATAAACATGTACAGTTTAGGAAAAGCCCTATAGGGTATGATCCGATAAAGAATAGAAATTTGCACCTCCCTTAAAATTGTATAAGAAACTTACATTAGTTACTGAAAAATATCTTAGCGTTTTACACGTGAAGAAGATCAAGGAAAAGTACTCTAACGTCCTTTCTATCACTTCAAACAGAAGAGCTCTCTATTCTATGTCAGAATTCTTAGGAAGCTTTTATTTGCAAAGATAAAAAAAAAATTGTGTTAAAAGAGAAGTTTGAACATAACTTAGCTGGGATTCTAACTGTTCTTATTGTTGATAAGAAATTCACATTGAAAAGTGAATTGCATATCAAGATTATAGAATTATTTAGTTGCTCCTGTCATAATCTCATTTCAGTATCTTTCCTAATATAATGCATTGCAAAATTTGTTTCCATTTCCTACGTCTTACTGTTTTCACTTTCAGCATTTCCTTATATCCTATCACAAGAAAAATTGTGAAAAAAATATGAAATGTTAAAAAACCCCACTAGGGCTTCCTCCTAGTGGATCTTTCAGGTTTATCTCTGCCTTCCAATGTTTTTGAACCATTTTGCCACTGTCAGTTATAGAATATTAGCAGAAATGCAAATTGTACCTAGTGGATACATGGTTATTTATTGTTCTTTGAATATTCACCAGTTTTACATATATTTGTAAATCATTTCAGCATTCTTGAGTGGTCCTTTGAAGCCTCCTGTGAATTAGTGATGTCTTCTCACTATCTCCTTCATCAATTAATGAATTAAATAAAAGCGTTGGTATGTGTCTGCTTTAATGTTTGCATGAAGCATGATTTTATCTTTAAACTAAATGTTCTTTGAAACTATTTAATTTTTTGGCTAATAAGATAAATTTATTTTATTTTGTTTTATTAATTTTTAATGGAGTATAATTGCTTTACAATGTGTTAGTTTTTAATATACATCAAAGTGAATCAGCTATACTTATACATATATGCCTTCTTTTTCAATTTCCTTCCCATTTAGGTCACCACAGAGCATTTAATATAGTTCCCTGTGCTATACAGTAGGTTCTCATTAACTATCTATCTTACACATAGTCAATCAATAGCAATTTCCCAATTTCCCAATTCATCCCACCACCTGTCCTCCCTTGGGATCCATATTTGTTCTCTACATCTGTGTCTCTATTTTTACTTTGCAAATAGATTAATCTGTACCATTTTTCTAGATTCCACATTCATGCAATGTTATAGATTATCTGTTTTTCTCTTTATGACTTACTTCACTCTGTGTAACAGGCTCTAGGTTAATTAATGTACATTCAACTGATTCACATTTGTTTCTTTTCATGGCTGAGTAATATTCCATTGTATATATGTACTATGTAGCCAGGACATGGAAGGAACCTAAATGTCTATCAACAAAAGAATTGCTGTTCATTTGATAAGTCCTTCCTGACTCTTTGCAACCCCGTGGACTGCAGCACATCAGGCTTCTCTGTCCTTCACTATCTCCTGGAGTTAGCTCAAACACATGTCTATTGAGTCAGTTAGCCATCTAACCATCTCATTCTCAGTCACCCCTTCTCCTCCTGCCTTCAATTCTTCCCAGCATCAGGGTCTTTTTCAATGAGTAAGCTCTTCACATCAGGTGGCCAAAGTGGAGTTTCAGCTCCAGCATCAATCCTTCTGATGAATATCCAGGGTTGGTTTCCTTTAGGATTGACTGGTTTGATCTCCTTGCTATACAAGGGATCTCTAGAGTCTTTTCTAGCATCACAATTTAAAAGCATCAATGGATGCCATTTATTCTTTAGTCCTTTCCATTCAGCCTTCTACACTCACCTCTCAACTGAAATTGTTCTTGAAATATTTCCAATTTTCTTCTATTAATCAAAGCAAATGCCGCTTCCTAGTCTTTCTCCAATTTGACTTCTGAGGATTTTGGTTCTCTCATCTCACAATCACTGTAGAGACTCTTTTCTCTTCAGAATGTCATTCTTTGTTATTTTCTATTCTACTTCCATGATCACCATCTCTCATGCCCAATAGCATCAGTGCTATATGATTTGTTGAAACTGGAAGTTTATGTTCACTTTTTGGATTTATTAAACATATGGTATATATTCTCCCCTCCCCCAGGATATGTGCATCTAATTCACCAGCCTTCATGTTCACATGTACGTATCCTTGGCCTTCATCTGGACCACCATCATCCTTTTCAGCAGAGTGATTCTATGTTTTTGACTAGAGAAAACTGTCAAATATGTTTTCTACTTCTGAATATTTTTAGGGTTCTAGAAGAGTTTTATTATTCATTTACTTCATTAAAGATTCCTGTTGCCCACCATTTTATACCAGAGTGTCAAGAACTGTGGAAGGTCCAGATTTTACTCTGCTGCTGCTGCTGCTGCTAAGTCGCTTCAGTCGTGTCCGACTCTGTGCGACCCCACAGACGGCACGCCATCAGGCTCCCCTGTCCCTGGGATTCTCCAGGCAAGAATACTGGAATGGGTTGCCATTTCCTTCTCCAATGCAGGAAAGTGAAAAGTGAAAGTGAAGTCGCTCAGTCGTGTCCGACTCCCAGCGACCCCATGGACCACAACCTACCAGGCTCCTCCGTCCATGGATTTTCCAGGCAAGGGTACTGGAGTGGGGTGCCATCACCTTCTCCGAGATTTCACTCTACTTGTAAGCTATTAAGTTAGTGTGACATAGGCTCATGTATGCTGACAGCAAACACAAGACTCCTGGGTCAGAAATAAAGGACTTTACAACTCATGGTTTAGCAGGCAGCATGAGCAGCATATCCCAAGAGGTTAGAAATGAGATATGGGCCCATGTTGATTCTGTTCACACAGTGTGTTTGCATCACAGCCAAGGACCCCCAAGCCTAGGAAGCCTCAACATTTAAAAAAATATTTTCCATTATGGTTTATTATAGAATATTGAATATAATCTCCTGTGCTTTGCAATAGAAGCTTGCTGTTTAGCCACCCTATGTATAATAGTTTGCATCTGCTGGTCCCAAACTCCCAATCCAAGCTTCTCCAATCCCTCGCTCCCTTGGTAAGCACAAGTCTGCCAATCTTTTATAAGAAGCCAAATGTAAATCTGCCCAACATGTGTCTCAGAGAGAAACAGTAACTTTATTATATTGAAGAGTAAACAAAACTGCCTTCTGTCTAGCAGAGAGACACCACTGCTAATTTTCAAGACTGTTCACTATATGGGAAATACAGGCCAGAACAAAAGCCATCGGAGCCTCTGCTTACAAGATGCACAGAAACACAAGACCCCTATGCAGAACTGACTCTCAAATAAAGCAAAAATCCTTGCATAAGCATCTGTGAGCTTGCTGAAATTGGTACTCATTTCATGTCTTTATCACTGTGTCTGCCCTAGAGCATGCAGTGAATCAACTTCATATTTCATACATAAGGAACCAATCATATGGAATTAAATAAGTGATGAATGACTATCATACTGATGAAGAGGTAGAGATTAGAATTCATTCATTATATTTTCTTTTTTTTTAACAGTATGCTTATTTTATTTTGCTTTTTTATTTTATTTATTTTTTAAATTTTATTTTATTTTTAAACTTTACAATATTGTATTGGTTTTGTATTTTAGTTGGAGTTTATGATACTCTGCTATTTTTCCTGAAAAAAAAAAGGAAGAAAGAAAAAATTCAAAAAGCAAAATACCAACCTCCTCAGAAAACAAAAGAAAATGAGATTAGGGAACTGTGCCTAAGAATACAATAATAATAACCACTCACCTTTTACAAAATTCAATCTTGGTTGACAGTTGGATAAATGTGCCTGAAAAGATACTTCCAGCTTCCTTAACTGGATGCTGATCATTAGGAAAGAAGAAAAGTTGATAAAATTTGATGACCTCCACACCCAAATAAAGAAACAGTCATCACTTAAAATTCCAAGCCTGCATTATACCTTACATTTAATTAAAATCAGAAATTTATTAGTAGTAAAGGGTAATAGGGAAATAAATCAAAGTAGGTCATACAAATTAAGAAGAGATGTTTAAAAAATTTAAAAAAAAATAGAGACTGTAATGTATTCAGTTACATGTTGAGAAATATCTGTGGTGAGGAAGATCACAATCAAATAGGAGAGACAGAGTAGGCTACAAATTTTGGGAAAATATCTGAAGATGATTTTTAAAAAGAGATGAAGCAATGGTCAATGATCAGAGCAAAATTCACACAATAACAGTAGAACCATTTAAAAGGATGTTTTGCAAATAACATCAAGAAAAATCCCAGATTTCATATTTGTAACTTTTAATGAAACATTTTCCTTATTAAGGCAACTTTTATAACATATTACAAGTTAATTGAAAGCTTAAGAAATTTTTGGTAGAGTAAATTTCACACTGAAAATGATACAAAAATTTTATAAGAATGCAAGATTGCTTTGCTTTTAAAACTGAAACATTTTAAATAGTTGTATTTTAATATAAAACTGGATAAAAATTTATTGCTTTTTGAGGATTAGTGATGATGAAACATAAAGCACCTAAAACAAATATTAATGTTAACATAAAATATCAAATATACAGCTTAAAGAATATTAAAACGGATCCAAGTCAAAATCATACTAATATCTCACAAAGATGCTTACTTGAAATAGTAGGAAGTTTTACACTGAAGGAGAAAAGTCTTTCATTTGCATAAGAAGCTTAAGAAAAAAAGAATAAGAGACAACTTTGCTAAAGTTATAAGTGAAGATGAATAAAAATGAAATGGTACAAGTTTGTTTCTCTCATCCAACAGATCAACAGATGATGAGAAAAATATAGAATATGTTCTTTTCCAGAAAAATATCATGAGGGTCAATAAAATATGCAAAGAGTTAAGATTTGAGGAAACATTTTAGTCTGTTCTCCAATGTAACAGGCATTCATTTAAAAGAAAAGAGCTCTTTTAAACACATTTTTCTCTCTCCCACCCTCTAGAAGCCTTTGTTTTATAAGATCTAGTATTGACTCAATTTTTGCTGTTGATCTGAACCTAAATGTCAATAACACGGGGGGACTGAGTCATTCTATTATTCCTGGATGTTATTTTTAATTGCATGAGGACTTACTGTGCAACAGATATCTTTAGTTAGCCCCCCATCGTGTCTGACTCTTTGCAACTCATAGACTGTAGGCTGCTAGGCTCCTCGGTCCATGAGATTTTCCAGGCAAGAATACTGGAGTGGGTTGCCATTCCCTTCTCCAGGGGATCTTCCCAACTCAGGGATCGAACCTGAGCCTCCTACATCACAGGAAGATTCTTCACCATCTGAGCCATCAGGGAAGACATAAGAATACTGGAGTGGGTAGCCATTCCCTTCTCCAGGGGATCTTCCCCACCCAGGGATCAAAACTGGGTCTTTTGCATTGCACACAGATTCTTTACCATCTGAGCCACCAGGGAAGACCAGAGGTCTTTAAACAGCTGATAAATCAGAGAAAATGTGTTAAATTGCATTCTCCTGCATTTTTTAATTGAGTACTTGAATTTAAACCTATAAACTTTTTCCCACTATTACATTTTCAAGCCTGTACATATCTTGGGTTTTTAAAAATTTCAAATTTTTTTGATATTGCAAAACAGTGGCAGTGTAGAAATGTTTAGAATTCAGAAATTCACAATCAATGGTTTGAACTTAAATTGTGATGCCCTCCTCAATTTTGGAACCTGGTCCCTGGAATTTTGGAATTCAGTTTTGTGGAAGGAACTCATCTTAAGAGGGACTTGGGTGGAGAAGAGAGCAAATACCATCCATCACAGATAATCTCACTATAGACTAATGGGTGATTCAGTGAGAATACTAAGGAAATGTTTTACCTATTCCCTGATCCTTTTAAATTTTCATGCACTATACCTTCAAACTTTCTCAGATAGGGTCGAAATCCTAAAATATTAGACTTACTAGTAGCAGGTAATCTTAAGCATTCTCTTATCTGCAAACATTACTCCTTCTGATGTCTCTAAACTCGGTATCACCAGGTTAAGAGTCGTCCTTTAGCTCTATGGCTATTTATTGCTTATGTACCCAAAAGACAGTTCAGCAGGCATCAACAACTTTCCTCAAATCTTTCTTCTCCTTGTCTTTTTATCCCATGAATGACATCATCATTTGTCCAATGTGTCAGCCTAAAATTTTTCATCTCTGCTCTACTTACAGCTCATCAGTTACCAAGTCCTGCCTGTTCTTTTCATTGAAATCTTCACTGAGATCATTGCAGGTTCACAGGCAGTTGTAAGAAGTAGTAAAAGAGACCTACCTATTTTGTATTTACCCTAGCTGCTCCCTGTTGTAACAATACTTCACCCAGTTGCTCCCAGTATAACAATTTGCACGATGATAGTATAGTATCAGGTGGTACTAGTGGTATAGAATACACCTACAATTCAGGAGACACTGGAGATGCAAATTCCATCCCTGAGTCAGGAAGATCCTCTGAAGGAGGAAATGGCAACTCACTCCAGTAGTCTTACCTGAAAAATCCCATGGACAGAGGAGCCTGGAGGGCTACAGGTCACGGGATCTCAAAGAGCTGGACAAGACTGAGCAACTGAGCACACACACACAACCAGGATATTGATATACTTTGATACTCTACACATCTTATTCATGTTTCCTCAGTATTTGTTCTCTGTGTATTTAGGTCTATACAATATTATCACATAAGTTTGAATATCTCCTACCACAGTAAGGATGCTGAATATTTATATCATTGCAAGTATCCTGATGGTTCTTTCTTTCTTTAATTCTTGATTTCTTTTCTTTATATGTTCTTCTCCAAATTCTCACCTCCTGTGTTGAAATAGCTTCCTAGAAGACATCTCTGACTCTAAACTTCCAGTCCCTCCAATGTGTCATTTACAATGCAGTTTAAATTGCAAATCTGATTATGTCAGTCCTCTAGGCAAATATCAGGAAAGATGATTTCCTAGTTCTCTGACTTACTCTAAATTTACACTCTGGAAAAATTATGCCCGTTACTTAACTAAAAATGTGAGCAAAAACTTACTGGCATAGGTCATCAGTCTTATGAAGAAGAAATCAAATTATTTTGCTGCCTGCATTCTCAATATATTATCTAGGGACGATAAAGACTCTTATCTATGGATTTGGTGGCTCCCATAGTCACTTGACTACAAAATCTTATAAGAAATTAATGGAAACTGTATGCCTACTTTATTTTTACATTTAGAAATATTAAAGCAATCAGCTTTAAAAACCTATCAGCTTTTGCTTTCCAGATTCATATCACCCTAGCCACAGCCTGGTAACTGAACTAAAAAAACAGAGATGGATCGGAGAAAGTAAAATTTTGGCTACTAAAGATGATTTTTTTGAAAATACTGTTATAATTATCAATTTGTTTTACAGAGAGCTATAGGTCACTCAGTTGTGTCTGATTCTTTGCAACTCCATGGACTATACAGTCCACGGAATTCTCCAGGCCAGAAAACTGGAGTGGGTAGCCTTTCCTTTCTCCAGGGTATCTTCCCAACTCAGGGATTGAATCCAGGTCTCCTGCATTGAGGTGGATTCTTTACCAGCTGAACCACAAGGGAAGCCCAAGAATACTGGAGTGGGTAGCCTATCCCTTCTCCAGAGGATCTCCCCGAACCCGGAATCAAACTGGGGTCTCCTGCATTGCAGGTGGATTCTTTACCAATGGAGCTATCAGGGAAGCCCTAATAGATCACTATTAATGATTTATATATTGATGCTCAAAGCATATCATATTACTTTAGAGAGTATGCAGCTTTGCTGTTGATCGTCTGTCTTATAGTTTCTAGACATGTGCTGACCCCTCTCCCTTTTTCTCCTCTCAAGATAAGTGTTCTCCTGAGAGTGAAGTATGTAACTTAATAAAGATGTGTCCAAACTATTTCCTACCCAGAGTGAATATTATGGCACTTTATACTGAGAAAGATTACTGAATTATTAGAATGGATAAGGCATCCCACCTTCATTTTTCCATATGTAAAATAAAATAGATAGCATACAATATTGATGCTCATATCTGCCAGCACTTAACTATTTCTGTAACAGGCGCAACAAAGGCTTGTCAGAATCTTCTCTCTCTCTTCTCATATGATAGCATCATGACTCTTGGTGGCTATACAGTACACTAACTAGTTTTTTTCTTTCTATCCTAGATACTATTCATTAAATTGTGTTTAGCCACATTATGTGCTTAGTTCAGTCGCTCAGTCGTGTCCGACTCTTTGAGACCCCATGAATCGCAGCACGCCAGGCCTCCCTGTCCTTAGAATTTCTAATTAAAACATCTTCCCCAGGCAAAGACTCTGATCTCTTTAAAGTATTGTGATTAGTCTTACATGTTAACTTGGTTAGGCTATAGTACTCAAGCACTCAACAAAACATTGATTTAAGTGTTTCTATTAAGTGTATTTTGTAGATGCGGTTAACATTTATAATCAGTGGACTTTAAGTAAAGCAGATTACCCTCCATAATGTGGGTGAATCTCAATCATTTGAAAACCTTAAGAACAGATTTCCTACAGAAGAAGGAATTATACATCAAGAATACATCAACGTTTTCTCAAGTTTCCAGCCTTCAAGGTCACCCTATAGGTATCAAACTTGCCAGTCCTCTTAATCCTATGTGTGATTTCCTTAAAATAAGTCTTTCCTTTCACTAGATGTGAGATAGCTATTGATATAGACATATTGATTTCTTCTACTGGTTTTATTTCTCTCGAGAACCTTGACTGATACAACTAACACACTTATTAATGATACAAAATTAATGATTAATGAAATATGCATATTGACAGCCTATTAAAACCACTCTCATCATTTAAATGGACAGTGGGGATTATCTCCCTAGATTCATTCACCCTTCTTTCATCAAATACCATCCAGTAGTTTGGGTCATAATTTGGAAATGAATCCATCTTTTATTCCAGAATTAGGCTTAGGATCAGTCAAAGCCAGTCTGCCTAATTCCAGTATGCCTGGTACCATGCATATTTACTATATGAAAAGTGATGGAAACAAGTTTTCTCAATTTAACATGTCTATTTCCAATGATTCAGTTTCATATTGAAACATAGCCTGTGATTTACTCATTTTCTTACTTCAAGTATCCACTCAATTTGGTGACATTTCATTACCTTATACAGAAGCACCAGAAGTCCAGTCCTCAGGCTCTCTCAATCTCCATAAATGCTTCTCGTTATCAATACCTTGCCATTGTTTTAAATTATTCTTTTTCTGTCTCCCACACAAAACATAATTTTCATGAGGTTCACTACCATTTCACTAGAGTCTATAATGGCCTCTGCCATTAAGATAATTCCCAATAAATGTTTGCTTGATGAATGAAGAATTGCAACCAGCAGTTCTTTATTAAAGCATCATATTTTGAACTCGTCAGGTTTTTAAAGCATCCACTGAAGATTTTATTCTAGCTTCAAAATAATTTAGTCATGTTAACTGAATGTTCCTTATCCACACTTTTGACTGTTTCTTTGACTGTTTCTTTGAATTTCTTTTTCTTTTGAAGTTCTTACAGAAAACAGTTACATAAGTGACTCCAAAAGAGGATGCTCATGACTTCTTTCCTATCGTTGATGCTAAAAATAAGTTTTGCTTTGGAAGTATTTACATGAAAAATGTGACACTTTGCTAGAGAATTTACAAGTATGATCCAGTAGAGAAATTGACCATTTTGCCACAAAACCAAGTGTTATAAAATGAAAGTTGTGAAATCACACCATCTGGGTATAGCTGTAGATTTATACTAATTTCATCCAGGGCATGAATGTGCCTTTTCCCCTCCTTCTTGCCTAGATCTACAGCTGTTCCCTGGCAAAGGAAACTACCTCCTCTCTTGCCTGGCACCTGCTTCTTCCATTTTATGTCTTCTTCACTCCCTCCCTTAACTATCAGGAAGTAGATTTTTTTTTAACGTCACTTTGGAAATTATTAACACCAGTTAATAACTCTTGTGGCCTGATGACAAATTTGGTCATCTATCTTCAGTTACAAGAATACAATTATAGATGATGTTTAGACACCAGCAACTTAATCAAAATGCTGTGGGGGTAGAACGGATGCCACTGATAAGAGCTCTTTTCTTCAGTCATCATATTGTGTTCAGTTATAATCAGTCAGGAAAGAATATGTTCTAAAGGCTGAAGCTGCAACTGGATAGAAGCATAAGTATCCAGCTACATTTATAGATTCTTGAATTTTAAAAGCTCTGATAATCCAGGTGAATTATTGGTATAAACATTTAGGTTTGTTTTTTACCATCTGGAGTCCAGGTTTGAAAATGACATGTATTATGGTGTTTTGAAATACCAGGCTTTGGCCCATGTTTATGATTAAATAATGAAAATATTATCAAAATTCATTGGAGAAAATGGTGAGAAGTTAAAAAGTAAGCTTTTGAAAACTTTATATGTTTTATAAAGTTTATACTATAGTAACAATAGTTAGCATTTACTTAGTACTGAGAACTAGCAAAGTATTGTTTCGAGGGCTTTACCAGATTTGTCACTTTGCTTTATTCTCAGAACAACCTTATATCATTCACTTCATTCATAAGTTATCTAAAGGACAGGGGTGTTATTTGCCTAAGACTAGATTCCTCAGAAAAAGCAGAGCTAGAACATGTCAGATGGGTTCCATGGTGACTGTTATGTAAATATGCCAAACTCAAATTCTTCTATAGGCAACACTAGTTGTTTACTCCTGAAATGTCCCTCAAAATAGGATACATCTTAAAATTTCAATCATAATATGATTTCAGCTCCACAATGAAAAAGAATCAAATTTATACAGCCCTAATTTCAGTGCACAATAATGATACAAAATGTGAAGAGTATTCACAACTAGGTATTCTATTTGTTCCCCCCAATTCACCAAGTAATCTTTATAAAATATTACTTACATCCTGATGTGCAATTTTAAACATTTCTAGTCATGACTTTTTAAAATTCACACATGAATTTGAAGGTAAAAAACAAGTGTAACTATATAAATTCTTAGTATTATATAATTTTGTTACTGTATAACAGTATTTCTTTAAATGAACTCCGTTATTCACTGGTCTCAGGGGATCTGCCCCAATGTACACATGACAAATTTTCTTTGTGTCATACCACTGCTGGAAACTCAGAAGTATCTTAATATACTAAAGGCTCTGAGATGCCTTGCAGAGAAGGGAGCTCCTGTCTCACATTAATTAACTCATTGTTTTCCAATGTATTTGAAGATGGAATTTAACATAATACCCTGAAGCTTCCTTAGAATCAATATTCTTCAAACTATCTGTTGAGAACTAGTGGCCTAACACTAGAAAGCCTGTTTTATCAAATATCCTCTCTCTCTCATTCATCTTTCCTCTTAGTCAAATATATTTTAGGACTGTATTTTTCCCCTTTTCGTCTCTCTTGCAGAAGACATAATAAAATAATTTTCTGTAGTATAGTAGTATTTTTCTGTAGAAAAACTGTGACTACCTTCATCAAACATGACGTGGTAGGTAGCACTAATAATTGAAACCACCTGTGTCAACATGACTTTGTTGCTTGTACCAGGAAATTTTTGCTAGGGAAAAGGTAAGACTGTAAAATAATAAATAACTTTATTCTTTGCTTCAGGCAAATCCTGCAGATTCATTTATCAATGTTAGCATTCTGTTCACCTGAGTAAACAAGTTCTGTTATTATAAACAATTTAACTATTAAAATTTTCTCTATTCAAAACCTTTGCTTTCCCCAACAATATTATATGTACTGTTAGGTCATAAACCTCCTTCCATGTCCATCTATTGTGTGTCTTGAAAAACTCATCTCAAGCCATTTAAGTCAAGAGCCACAAACTATGTAAATATCAATTTTGACTCCCTACTTCTGAGGCACTGCAAGAACTCTACCACGATTGTGTTCTAAGAGCAGTAACTTCTAATACATTTAACTTAATTTTAATAAAAATGTATATAGTTAAACAAAACAGGAAAATGAATGATTGAAAGATCCTGTTAGATTGTGGGGCCCTGAGAAGAATCTGTAAGGAAATAAAATTTAAATTAAGATTTGAAGATTGAGTAACAATCAGGCATATCAAGACTGGAGGAAAGAACATTAGAGCCAATGAATCAACCTGACTGGAAGTTCTGAGATTTAAAAACAATAAGAACAAAAAAATAAAACACCTCATTTTACTTAAGGAATCAAAGTGATGTATCTAAGCATAAAACATAAATAGGATAGTTGCACAGTTGTGGCAGATGGACTTGAATAGTAGGAAAATCTGGATTTTATTCATTTAGAATGTTAAAATTTTGATGATATTTAAAAGGAGGTTATCATGATTTAATTTACGTTTTTAATAACAAAGTCTATTTATTGGATGGAGAATGAATGTGGGGAGGTCAGCTAAGAGACTATCAATTAAAAGACAACAATTGTCCTGGGAAGAAAGCATGGTGGCTTTGATTGGAACAGTGGGCATGAAGACAGGGTCACGTGGATGCATTCACTCTTAAAAGATTTTATTGCTAAAAGAAACAGAATGTGGCAGTTAAACAGATATACACCTAAAAAAGAGGAAAGGGCAAGGATGGTTCTAGGTGGTCATGATGAGCCACTGAGTAGATGGATGCATAGAAATATGCAGAAATATATAAATTATACATATAGCAAATAACCGACATGACAATGTATCAGAAATTGGAATTTGGTGCATTTGATGGCTTCTCTCTGATAATGTAAAATCACTTTCCTTTGACTGTTCTCCAGGCAACCCTTGAGCATCATGTTTGGTGATTTACATATAAGATGGAATATAAGAATTTCCAGGGCCATCCAACTTATACTGTAGTCCTAATAGGAAATGTTCAAATTTCAGTAAAACAAAATTTAAAATTTGGCTGAAAATCTGTTTAACTCTAAAAAAGTTATATAGTTCAGCTCTGCAAAAAAAAATAGAGCTAATATAGGAGCCATCAGAACTTCTACACAGCAGCTAATTAAGATTGATTAGAGAAGTAGATACTCTAGTCTAGAGTTTAGCATCCCCCAATTTTTTTCTTAAACTTTTCTTAATTAGGTGGGAAAATAAATGTGCACATCAGGGAATAGAACTAGAATTTATCAAGTCTTCTAGGAATAGTAAACTACTTCCTAAACATAACTTTTTACTGGTGAAGTGAACAAATTCATTAAAAGCGATGTGTACATGCAAGAACTATAAATCAAAATGGAATAAACATGCATGAAACATTTAACACTGAATTTTAACTAAGATGCAGGAAAAAAACTGGTAAGGAAGAAAAATGCTGAGTAACTAGTTGTCCATGCCATGACATTTATTTACTAATTAGTTTTCAAAACCTGCATTAAACTTTCTGTGGTCCAGTTAAATTGTAAATTGTCTTGTGTCTTCAATAAGAAAGGTTGCAATTGAATTTTACCCTGTGCCTTGCCTAGCATTTGAAAAGCGCTGAAATCTTTGCAAATTAAATGACAAGTAACTCAGTCAATATTTCATTTACTGCTTCACAGCTGTTGAAAGGGTTACTCTTGTGAGTTCATATGCAGGAAATAGGAGTCAATTTCACAATTTCCTGAAGATTTAAAAATTTGGTTTTCTAGTTTGGAAAAAAAGTTTTCCACTAATAAAATACATGTAAGACATATTTATTTATTTTTATTTTTTTAACTGGTCTTTTCATGTTATTGCTATATAACTATGCAATATACAACAAACATAAAAATAAAAAGCATTTACATGTACCTTTCATAAGATTAAGTTCCCTTCTTTGCTGTATATGGGTATTAAGCTTTCTTGAAACTATCCCAATTCTCCACTTCTTTTATAAAGAGGGAACGTTTTCTAGAACATAACAGTTTAGCATGGCTGACAGAATGGAAATGAGCCAACAGCATTATCAGACTCTTGAAGTATGACTTATCTGTGAGACTATCAATTAAGAGACTGCAATTGTCCTGGGAAGAAAGCACGGTGGCTTTGATTGGAGCAATGGTCATGAAGACAGAATCACGTGGATGCATTCACTCCTAAAAGATTTTATTTCTAAAAGTAACAGAATGTGGCAGTTAAGCCACATTAACATTGCAGGGAGCAAGCATCATTTAGCAACATAAAGTAAGCAGTTGGACATCTTACTCAAAGGGATAACTAAAGAGAAGAGAACAATTTAGAAAATTCAATATATTAGGCAGATGAAGGACTCAGCATGAACTTCTGAGCCTTTTCAGGAGAAAGAAAAATTTTCAATCCGAAATGATACAAGAAGATGAGAATGAAATGTTAAGATTAAAGCTTGGTGATTATAAGAAATAGACATAAAACATAAAAAACAATCCAAATAATTTTAAATAAATTATTATATGACCAAAGGGAAATGCTTTTTAAACAAGATGAATACTATATTTTAGGATCATTTTCCCAAGAAACTTTCACCGTGGGTAGGTTTCATCAACAGTTGAGATTAAACATCTGTTACAGTACAGTAGTTAAATTCATTCATCCACTCACTCAACAAACACATGAGGGATTTCTACAATATCCCAGGCTTGCTAGGGCACATACGGGATACAAAAGTGACTGAAACAGGTATTGGACCCTGACCTCTCAAGGTTTACATTTTGGTGAACTTTCTCAATCAACATTTTGAAAACGTTGATTTTTTCAGTATAGAAAATATTATGTATGTTTTAGAATATGTGCAATAGATAAGATAGATACAGATTAAAAATAACCTAGTGATGAATTGTTTTTCAGGTTTTACAAGAGCAAGTTTTAAATTAAAATCTTTTCAAAAGAAGATGTTTTATCATGTGAGTGACAATATTTACATAGTATGCTTAATTTCATTGGTGATTATATAAATAAATTTGAAACCATTCACAAATTGATTTTGTAATAACAGAATCAATTTTGCTTGAGCAATTTTCAAAAGATGATATTAGTCTCATACTTATCTAGATATAGAAGTCATATTAATATAATCCATTAAAACTTCCCAAACTGATTAAATGATATTGTCTGAATATTTTTTATTCATCTCTTAAAGTTATTTTTATAGCATTTTGCCAGGAGAAGGGACTTTCTGTTTTATCTATTCTAACTCATTCATTTTACCCCTAATTCCATAATTTGTCTACAATCAAACTTTTAGAGTTAGCACAATATTCCAGCTTTCTGGTTTCCTGATGCTCAGTCCAATGCTTCCTTGAATATATTATGTTGCTTCTCTGAATTAATTACTATATAAGCTAGACTGCTTAAGCAAGAGTCCTTCAAAACTGTGGCTCAAACAAAACAGACATTTATGTTTTTCTTTTTTTTCATCTAAAAGTCCAGAGAGTCCAGGCTAGTAATAAAGATCCACAATGCTCAGGAAATTGGGTTTCTTTTATTTATCTCCTCTGCTGTCCTCATGCATGGTTTCCAGCTTTTGGTCCCAAACAAGTATTTCAGCACAACGATTCTATCCATATTCTAGGCCATGGGGAGTGGGTGGGAATGCTCCTTCCCTTTCATCACAGCCTCAGAAGCCGCACACAGCAACTCTGATTGCCAGATCCTAGTAATACGATCACTCTAAGCTTCAACTAAAATTTCTCTTCCCCGAGAGAGAAAAGAAAAAGTGATGCTCAAGACAGCTAGCTAGCCTTTGCTACATCTTCTGAGCAGTCTCTCAAGTTCTATTCCTGGTTTAATCTCTTATTAATTATCTCAACGGAGAAGGCAATGGCACCCCACTCCAGTACTCTTGCCTGGAAAATCCCATGGATGGAGGAGCCTGGTAGGCTGCAGTCCATGGGGTCATGAAGAGTCGGACACGACTGAGCGACTTCCCTTTCACTTTTCACTTTCATGCTTTGGAGAAGGAAATGGCAACCCACTCCAGTGTTCTTGCCTGGAGAATCCCAGGGACGGGGGAGCCTGCTGAGCTGCTGTCTATGGGGTCACACAGAGTCGGACGTGACTGAAGTGACTTAGCAGCAGCAGCAGTTATCTCAACTTGATCTCTCTGTGCTTCAGTTATCTTGTTTCTAAGTAAATCAGAAAAACTAATAACACCTGTTTCACAGGTTTGTTTTATGAATTCAGTAAGATATAATATGTACAATGCCAAAAAGAATGCCTGACAGAGTAAATACATAATATTTAACTACTATTTACTGTTATTAATTCAGTAAGATATAATATGTACAATGCCAAAAAGAGTGCCTGACAGAGTAAATACATAATATTTAACTACTATTTACTGTTATTACTAAATCTGATAATAGAATCAGATTTCTTACCCAAATCCCTCCCTGAGGACTCCTTCCTCCTAAATTAAAAAAAAAAAAAAGTTGTATCTTGTCTAACTTGCTAACGCACAATATCTTTGCTATATGGGTAGGCACACAAAGAAGTGGTCCATTTCATTTTAATCAGTTACTAGTTCTGAGAGCTTTTTATCTACTAAACAGGAAAAGATAATACTGTTATCTTTGTTCTCTAAATAAATTTCCCCCATGTAATCAAAAAAAGGGGAGATATAAACTCGATAATTTGGCTGTAAGGAGGTAAATAATAGGTGAAATAGTAAACACTGGTTTTCTCACCCACAAAGCATCCTGCCTACAAGTGCAGCCATCCACTGATGACTATCCATGACTTTCTATGTCTCTTGAGCTTCTGTCGTTTTTATCTTCCTCAGTCCAACCCTTGGCTTAATGATCCAAGAGTGGGGGTCTCCCTGATAAATGCTCAGAGCTATCCTGGCTGATTTCCAGGCTTGGGATACTACTGTGTTTTCTCTGTAGGTTAATTTCATTATTTTGTAACCTCTCCATGAACTGATCATGAAGGATCCATTCCCTTGTTTTCCATTTCCTTGCACTCTACCATAGCACAACAAAACACCTCCTGACCTCATGCCCCTCCTTCTCTACCCCACACTCCCCTGGAGAGCTGAGGCAAGGCTGTAGGGCAGGGGGCACCTGCAGCAGAACAACTGCGAGCACAATGCCTGGCTTTGCTGAACAAGCTAAAGGCTGTGTTCAATGCACCAAAAGGAAAATGTGAGGGGCTAAAGGGGCCAAAAGTACATGGAAGTCAGTTTTACAATGTGTCTCCAGAGGTACAAGTGAAAAGGTTAAGCAAATGACTCAGGAGCAAATTGGAAATTAAGGGAATGAGGAACCCCCAAGAACTGTCCTTAGTTTGTGAGATGTTTTAGGAATCAGCTGTGTTTGCAGATTTAAAAGCCAGGAAAGGCCTAGAAGCAGTGGAATCTTATGTACCAACTTAACCCCCTGTGTAAATATAGGGTATCTTGGATTGGGTTTCACAGGAGCAAAACCTGAGATAGGAATTCTTGTTCCAGGAACTTCCCTGGTGGTCCAGTGGTTAAGAACCCACATTGCAGTGCAGGGAATGGAGGTTAGATCCATGGTCTGGGAATTAAGATCCTCCCACACTCCTCAGAGAAACTGCTTCCCAGGTGGCACAGTTGGTTAAGAATTTGCTTGCTCAATGCAGGAGACACAAGAGACGCAGGTTCAATCCCTGGGTTGAGACGATCCTCTGGCAGAGAAAATGGAAATCCACCCCAGTATTCTTGCCTAGAAAACCCTATGGACAGAGGGGCCTGGCGGACAATAGTCCATGAGGACTGAAGAGTTGGAACAACTGAGCATGCACGCAAAGGATACAAAGGATACGATGTAACTAGAGTCTGTGCCCTGCAATGAAAGATCCCAAACAACACAAGGAAGGCCCAAGCAGCCAAATAAATCAGATCAGATCAGATCAGATCAGTTGCTCAGTCGTGTCCGACTCTTTGCGACCCCATGAATTGCAGCACGCCAGGCCTCCCTGTCCATCACCAACTCCTGGAGTTCATGAGACTCATATCCATCGAGTCAGTGATGCCATCCAGCCATCTCATCCTCTGTCGTTCCCCTTCTCCTCCTGCCCCCAATCCCTCCCAGCATCAGAGTCTTTTCCAATGAGTCAACTCTTCGCATGAGGTGGCCAAAGTACTGGAGTTTCAGCTTTAGCATCATTCCTTCCAAAGAAATCCCAGGGCTGATCTTCAGAATGGACTGGTTGAATCTCCTTGCAGTCCAAGGGACTCTCAAGAGTCTTCTCCAACACCACAGTTAAAAGCATCAATTCTTTGGCGGTCAGCCTTCTTCACAGTCCAACTCTCATATCCATACATGACCACAGGAAAAACCATAGCCTTGACTAGACAAACCTTTGTTGGCAAAGTAATGTCTCTGCTTTTGAATATGCTATCTAGGTTGGTCATAGCTTTCCTTCCAAGGAGTAAGCTAGTCTTTTAATTTCATGGCTGCAGTCACCATCTGTAGTGATTTTGGAGCCTAGAAAAAAAAAGTAAGACACTGTTTCCACTGTTTCTCCATCTATTTCCCATGAAGTGATGGGACCGGATGATATGATCTTCATTTTCTGAATGTTGAGCTTTAAGCCAACTTTTTCACTCTCCACTTTCACTTTCATCAAGAGGCTTTTTAGTTCCTCTTCACTTTCTGCCATAAGGGTGGTGTCATCTGCATATCTGAGGTTATTGATATTTCTCCCGGCAATCTTGATTCCAGTTTGTGTTTCTTCCAGTCCAGCGTTTCTCATGATGTACTCTGCATATAAGTTAAGCAGGGTGAAAATATACAGCCTTGACGAACTCCTTTTCCTATTTGGAACCAGTCTGTTGTTCCATGTCCAGTTCTAACTGTTTTTTCCTGACCTGCATACAAATTTCTCAAGAGGCAGATCAAAAAAAAAAGAGAGAGAAAAATTCTTGTTCCAGCAATTTATTTGTGGGGGTGCTCTCAGAATAAGGGGCAAGAAGGACACATAAGACATAGAACTGAGAAACAGAAGCTTAAGTTTGACTGGAGATTAGCTTCTGCCTGATTTCATAAGGAAGTTCTAGCTCCTAAGTTGAATGAATCCCACATGGAGGTAAGGAGGCTAGTGTTTTGTACCTGACACTGGCAGGGTGTGGGCGAGGCTGCTCCCCTCCAGGGGCTGAGGGAGAGCTGTAAGTTTTCCACTGTGGCACGTGGGCTCTCCTTTGGCCACAGGCAAGTGTTTTAAGAGGGCGGTTGTGAGTTTGTAGTAGCCAATGCATAGGACCTGAGCATGGCTTTCATTCAGGCTGCTGTCACAAAATAAATTTTTCATAGTTCTGGAGACTGGGAAATCTAAGATCATGTCAGGTCGAATCACAGTTGAGTAGTTGATGAAGGTCCCCTTCCTGGTCTGTAAATAGTCATCATCTTCTTGTGTCATCACATGGCAGAAAAGGGACATAGTTTTCTTCCTTTTACAAAGACACTAATTCCATCACCGGTGCTCCACCTTCATGGCATAACTAACTCTCACTAGTTCCACATCTTAATACCCTTTTATTAGGGGTTAGGGTGTCAACATGTTAACTTTGGGGAACACAAACATGCAGGCCATAAGACCCATAAGCAACTGGTTAAAACATGGCTACTGAAGAGCTGTTTTGGAAAGTAACTTTATAAAATGATGGCTACTTTTGGCAATAAGGAAATGAATTAACCAAGATCATTTTCTAATCACGTAAAAAAAGAGAAAAAAGTAATGTCCCAAACATTCCAGAGCCATTTAGGGAAAAAAAAATAATATTTCAGTGACCACTATGATAGTATTTCAGAGTGGTAATCAGCACTTTTGTTGCTAAAACATTTTATTTGTCCTTTAAATAGGATTCTAATCTCTTCCCACTTTGCTTCACATGTGAAGGTTTAATTATTCACAATACTGCCATGAAAGTTGCCCTAATTCATTGGAGCCAATGATAAAACATTATAAAAGAAAGGGCCATTACATTTTATAGCACCCAGGCAGTATTTTTTTTTCCCTCTCTGAAACATATATTTTTTACCACTCTCATTCACACTGCACAAAACAAAATATATGTAAGAGACACAATTAGCAACAATCTGCAAATGAGCTTTTTTTTACCAGACACAATTTGTTTCAGGAATACAGTTGAATGTTGTGTGCAAAAACATAT
Source organism: Bos indicus x Bos taurus (assembly GCF_003369695.1). Taxonomy (NCBI): domain Eukaryota; kingdom Metazoa; phylum Chordata; class Mammalia; order Artiodactyla; family Bovidae; genus Bos; species Bos indicus x Bos taurus. Next base: position 23,311,797 of record NC_040076.1, on the reverse strand, counting down.
CTTTCATCTTCTCCCAGGATTTGAAGGCTAAGGTGTTAAACAGGCTACTGTATTCACATTATAATGTAAATAAGCATGAACTTAAAGCAAAAAAAAAAAATTTTCCAAGTCAAGAGTTTGATCCAGTGCAGCTTATTTTGTAATATATCTAGTATATAAATATATGAGCTCTCTGAGGGCATGGGCTTAGTTCTGTTCTCTGTTGTATCTTTAGCACTAGAGTAGTGCCTAACACATAGTAACTGCTCATTAAGTATTTTTTGCAATGAATGTGAATGTGTTTATTAATGACTTTGACACCATCTTTAGTTTGCACAATTCTTAGTCTTCCCTTGTTTATTTGCTTTTCCTTTTTATCTTTTTATTATTCAATGCCTTTAACACTCTGAGAAGTCTATGTAATGTGTGTGTGTGTGTGTGTGTGTGTGCATGTGTATATGGATAAGAAGGTAAATTTCAGAAAAATGTGAGTAGGAAATAGAAAATGCCATCATCCTAGGGAATCTCAGTACTGAGAGAATGCCATAAATGATATGTAAACTAGGTGTTATTGGTAGATTTCTTCTTTTAAAAATCCCATTAACCAACCTTGCTTGAATGAGCAGAGATTTTGTTCTTCTGTGGAAGTATCTTCCCAAGTCTACCGTCTTTGTAAGGGCTAAGTTTTCACTAAAAAAGAGAATTACTTACATATTAAAATAGCTTTGCTTATCTCATACAGAGGAAATAACTTTGCCTTTTCAGTTCAGTTCAGTTCAGTCGCTCAGTCATGACTGACTCTTTGCGACCTCATGGACTGCAGCATGCCAGGCCTCCCTGTCCATCACCAACTCCCTGAGTTTACTCAAACTCATGTCCATTGAGTTGATGATGCCATCTAACCATCTCATTCTCTGTCCTCCACTTCTCCTCCTGCCTCCAATCTTTCCCAGCATCAGGGTCTTTTCAAATGAGTCAGTTCTTCACATCAGGTGGCCAAAGTATTGGAGTTTCAGCTTCAGCATCAGTCCTTCCAATGAATATTCAGGACTGATTTCCTTTAGGATGGACTTTTAAGTAATGACATTTTAAAGTTTTGTAGACTTTATCAGTGAGAGTTAAAAAAAAAAAAAAAGCCCCAAATCACAACAGAAACCAACCTCTCACTATAAATTTAGATGAGAAAATTTTACAAAAAATAAAAAGTGATAAAATATGATTTAAAGAAAAACACTAATATTTATTAATTTCACAGTAATTTTGGATAATTCTAGAGTTGAAATTCTAGACTTATGTTGACTTATTTGTTGTCAACTTATGTGTTGACTTATTATTAATATTTCCTATGTAAGTAAAGCTGATTTAGGTGAAGTATATAAAGAAAGAGCAAGACATCTCCTCTGTCCTCAAAGAGTTATTTCCCAATACAATGTTCTTTCTACTCAATTGCAACCAATTGGTATCTATCCTCTTTTCTCCTTTCATCAAAATCATAGCATACCTGGATTATTCTAGATGTCTCTAATACTCTTCAGTCTTCTACTTCAGTTTTAAATGTCAATATCAAAGGATGTACTCAATACAATATCTCATCATGAAAATCCTCAATAAAACAATTTCAAAGGCTTCCCAGGACATGTTAACCTAGCAGTCCCTTTGAAACTACAGTTCCAGACTAACAGCTCAATCTTGTCCTTATCACTCCCTTACAAAAGCACAGCGGTTCATCTAGAGTGGACTGTGTGCTAATGCCTGACTGCACTATGATCCTATGTAACCCTCCCTTCTCTACAACTGCTCTTCTCACTATGAGCCTTGGCTTCCTTCAGGTTACTTAGTCCAGATTTCCTTCAAAGTCCTGTCCATAGCTCTCATCATCAGAATGCCTTCTCTAACAATCTGCAACTAGACTATTATGCCGCTTTCTTAAGAATCTGAAGCATTTCCTATAAAGACCACGCATTTGTTACTTTTCATAAGAAACAGGTAGCTCCTTATTTGAGGCCGGGGTCACTATATACATATACTTTACATAAACCATTTGTTAATAAGAGGCTGCAGTTAAGTATCAAAGCTCAAGTTTTGCTATGAAAATTAAATAATTTAGTTTGCATTTTTGATCAGATAGAGATCATAGCTCCTCCCAAGAAGTTCCCTTTAATTGGTTAGCATGCTCCCATTAAGTATTCAAATGAAACCACAGATTATGTACTAGCAAGGACTGCAATAGAATCATGTCAAGAGAATTTTGATATGGTCTCAACACAAAGTGGGCTTCCCTGGTGGCTCAGATGGTAAAGCGTTTGCCTGCAATGTGGGAAACCCGGGTTCAATCTCTGGGTCAGGAAGGTCCCCTGGAGAAGGAAATGGCACCCCACTCCAGTATTCTTGCCTGGAAAATCCCATGGACGGAGGAGCCTGATAGGCTACAGTCCATGGGGTCACAAAGAGTCAGACACCATTGAGCGACTTCACCTTTACTTTCAACACAAAGTAGTAATTCTATATTAGATCTATCCATCTCCACCCAATATAGTAATTCTTTCCAAATAATATCTTAATTTAGGGCTCTACTCTGATTGATCAACAAGATGATTTTTAAAATAAAGTGTGTATGTGTATATACATGTATGAATATACCTTATATAGGTATATAATATGTATATACACAAATATATATAAATACAAGTGCAAATATTTATGTACATTATATACAATATATGCCTATATACATGTGTTGAGTTGGCCTAAAAGTTCATTTAGGTTTTTCCATACCATCTTACAGAAAAACCCAAATGAACTTTTTGGCCAACACAATATATTAAGTGATGCCAGATCACTTTATTTATTTATTTTTTCTGTTAAATGAAATTACTTAGTATCTTTTGGAATTAGAGCATTGTTATGGTAAGCATTTTGATACTGCTGTATTAAATGTTGGCCTCATTTCAAAATACCCCACCAATTCTACTCATTTTTATCCTTATCTATAGCTACCATTTCACTCAAGCCGTCATTTGTAGATTAAAGCAATGGCTTTCAAAATTTAGTGAGCATCACAGTCACCTGGAGATTCTGTGACACCCAAGAGTAATGGAAGTCTGGGGGAGGAGACTGGGCTGAATATTTACATTTCTCACCCGTTCACAGGTGATGCTGAAACTACTGGCCTGTAGGTGACAGTCTTCTAGAGACCCTGGAATAGGTTACTCTCAAGGGCCCTAACTAGTCCCCCTGCTTTCATTTTTCTTGCTGTTGTTCATGCTTTTTATTCTTCCCCCGTCTCCTTTCAAAAAGCAGAAAGTGAGGTCTTTTGAAAACATAAATCAGGATTATTTTATTCCATTGCTTGCAGCATTTCTGTGGCTTTACACTTCAGTGAGAATGATATCCAAACTTCTTAAGATGGTCAAAAAGGCTTTACTTGGTACTTCTAAGATCTTGTTATCACACTACACACAGAGAATGATAATATCTGTGTTGCATCCTGGGAAAAATAATAGGGTTCCTTGAGATCAAAGGAAATTGGACTCCAAGTCTCCAGCTGGTTCAGGTTCCCAAAGGCTACACAAGGCTAACAGGATCCCTACAAAGTATGTCATTAATCTCATCTCAGTCCCAACATATGGGAGCAAATCAGTGTCTAAGAATATCTGTAAACCATCCCAAGCACTGTGTCAGAAATACCTGAATTTTGGCCAAGCTTAGGGGGAGCCTGGTGGGCTGCCATCTATGGGATCACACAGAGTTGGACATGACTGAAGCAGCAGCAGCAGTAACCCCTATAATATAATCACTTTATTCCACATTCATATCCTCCCTCCACACTGTCTTTTTTTCTGTGCCTGTTTCATTCTATATTTGGGTGGTATAGGCTTACTCATTCATAGGTAGTCTTATATCTTTCATTTATTCCTGTATCCTCCTAAAATCACACTGACCTGAAAAAGACACTCAATAGTTACTTATTTTTATTGACTATCCTATTTATTCATTTATTGGGCATTTATTATAAATAATTGACCAATACATTTGAGATGATTAAGTCATTCCTAGAATTTAGTGGTTCTTGGCTGGAAAATCCCAGGGACGGGGGAGCCTGGTGGGCTGCTGTCTATGGGGTCGCACAGAGTTGGACACGACTGAAGCGACTTAGCAGCAGCAGCATGCAATGGTAAGGAAGCAAAAGATATGATGTTTATCTTCCTATGTGTGTGTGCTAAGTCACTTCAGTTGTGGCCGTATTTTTGCAACCCTATGTACTGTAGCCCACCAGGATCCTATGTCCGTGGGATTCTCCAGGCAGTTATACTGGGGTGGGTGCCACTCCCTCCTTCAGGGGATCTTCCTGACTCAGTGATTGAATTTACATCTCTTATATCTCCTGCATTGGCAGGCGGGTTCTTTACCACTAGCACCACCTGGGAAGTCCTTATCTTTCTATGTTGTTGTTCAGTTACTCAGTTGTGTCCAGCTCTTTGTGACCCAGTGGATTGCAGCACACCATGCTTCCCTGCCCTTAACTCTCTTCTGGAGTTTGCTCAAATTCATGTCCACTGAGTGGATGATATCATCCAACCAAATCATTCTCTGTTGACCCCTTCTCTTCCTGCCCTCAATCTTTCCCAGAATCAGGGTCTTTTTTAGAGTCAGCTCTTCCCATCAGGCAGCCAAAGTAATGGAGCTTCAGCTTCAGTATTAGTCCTTCCAGTGAATATTCAGGGTTTATTTCCTTTAGGATTGACTGGTTTAATCTCCTTGTTGCCCAACGGACTCTCAAAGCTTTTTCAGCATCACAGTTCAAAAGTATCCATTCTTTGTCTATCAGCAAAGAAACGTCAATATGGTCAAACTCTCACATCCATATATGACTACTGGAAAAACCATAGCTTTGACTCTATGGACCTTTGTCAGCAAAGTTATGTCTCTGTTTTTAATATGCTGTCTAGGTTTGTCATAGCTTTTCTTCCAAGGAGCAAGAGTCTTTTAATTTCATGGCTCCATTCACTGTCCACAGTGATTTTGGAGCCAAGAAAATAGTCTGTCACTGTTTCCGTATTTTCCCCATCTATTTGCCATGAAAGGATGGGACTGGATGCCATGATCTTAGTTTTTTGAATGTTGAGTTTTAAGCCAGTTTTTTCACTCTCCTCTTTCACCTTCATCAAGAATGCTCTTGAGTTTCTCTTCACTTTCTGCCATTAGGGTGGTGTCATCTGCATATCTGAGGTTATTGATATTTCTTCTGGCAATCTTGACTCCTGCTTGTGCTTCATCCAGCCCAGGATTTTGCATGACTCTGCATATAAGTTAAATAGGCAGGGTAACAATATACAGCCTTGGCATACTCCTTTCCTGATTCTGAACCAGTCTGTTATTCCATGTCTATTCTAACTGCTGCTTCTTAATCAGCATACAGGTTTCTAAAGAGGCAGGTAAGGTAGTCTGGTATTCCCATTTCTTTAAGAATTTTCTACAGCTTGTTGTGACCCCCACAGTCAAAGGCTTTAGTATAGTCAATGAAACAGATCTTCCTATATGCCATGTGAAATGTTCTGTTTATCCAAGATTCATATCAAGTTGTTTACATATACTGTGTTATGAGGAACCATTATATTACTTTAAAATGAAGGTTTTGATGATCGATCTTGTGCCAAATGTAACACCACAGACAGGTGTTTGAAAGTGAAAGAACTTTATTATATTATAGGTCCTAGAAGAGGGAAGCATGGTCGCTATATGAGGGGTCATATGGAAGGAGCACCAAAGGAGTGAGTCAACCAAGCAAGTGTGGCACTGGAAGGGCATGAGAGGTGGTGAGCAAATGTCTTTTTATTTTCTGGTAGGAGCTGGTGTGAGGGAGGTGTTGGGTGGAGCACACAAGCAAAGGTTTAATGGGATGTCATTGGTGCATTTGCATGTCACTAGGTCACGATCAAGGGAAGGCATGAAGGGCACTTGTGGCAGGGACCAACCTCATTATAATGGTGCCGTGGTCACCTGGGTGAGCCACTCACGGTCTGTTTTAGGAGATCTTCAGGCATCAGGAAAATGTGAAATTTTAAAGGTTAGTAACACATGTATCTTCAAGGGATGAATGCTGTGATATAGCTTGCTTGGGATTTGCTTTGTAGAAATTCAGTTTCTACTGAATAACTTTAAAGGTGATGTTAACTAATACAATTATGTAAAGTTTAAAAATAAAATAAAATAAGAAAAAAAAATAATAAAATAAAATAAATAAACATACAAAAAAAAAAAAAATGTGAAGGAGAAAAAACAAAACAGGTGGCAACTATAGCTGGGCTCATTGATAGGTTCCAGTGAAGTCTAGGTAACATAGATGCTCTTTAACAAGCTCAGTATCAAAATAACTTTAAAATCAAAATTTATGGATATTTTAGATTTGTATTATTTATGTGTAGGAGGTTTAATTCATTTGCTTCAAAGACGCACAACTAATGGCTCCTTTAATTAAAGTGATTAATTAAATTTCACTATCATTCATCTACTTAAAGATTTAAAATGCTGTAAATGTTTCTGCTTTCTAATTTTTAATTATATAAACCTTAGAAGAACAAAAGCATGTTCAATTTCAAATGATTGAAGTGCTATTCTATTAATAAATGTATGTGACAACTAAGAAATTAGACTTTGGTAATTTAACTTTTATAAAATGATGTATATAGAGGAAAAATATGTACACTATGGGTATGTTTTCTCTATCAAATCTTACATCATCTAGTCATTTTCTATTTCTTATGGACTTACCTAGTCAATGTTAGTACCATGTGTAAGTCAGAGAAGTTTTAATCTTGCATCTTCTCCTTTAAAAAAATTTAACCTCTAATTTTTAACAGTTTAAGAAGGAAATATGGTTCTCTCTTCTATACCAATAGTCACAAATATAAAATCTACACTTAGTGTTGTCATTTGCAGGATTTTCAGAGGTTATTAAGAAACAGAAGAATTGCTAACAGATTACTTGCACAATGACATTCCTATTTTGCAAAAGCTCTTCAATTGATTCTCCTCTGCAGCCTGTGTTGAGAACCAGTGATCTAGTGGTCAGGGAGGCAGTATTTGGTCCAGTGCTCCAGCAACTGGCAGAGGAGGAAGCAGAGGGAAATTCCATGAACAGAGAAGACTGATGGGCTACAGTCCATGGGTTACAAAAAAAACTGGACACAACTGAGCACAGCACACAGCACAGCACAGGCAAAGGGAAACAGCCCTCCTTCCAAAGGAGGCAATGATTATACTTAGACTAGAATAGGAAAGTGCTGAAATTCACTATTCAAATTCACCAATTACTTGCAAGAACCTCCAAGATTCTGTCCTTTGAAGTATCAACTACCTTGCTAAAATATGATATTTATATACAGCAGCATGTAGAAATAGACTCACAAAGTGTATTTCACTTTGCAAGTTAGATGTACCTATTTATAGAAAAAGGTGAGATTTTATGAAAAAATTCAAGATAAGGACAAAATTTGACATAATTATATATACCATCAAAGCAGATATTTTCACATGTAGAAGAGTATATAGGATTAATTATCACAATGCATGTTTTCAGTTTTTTACACCTTGAAACATTTTATCCATATAAAGTATAAATAAACATATACCTAGAAAAAAAGAATATTAAAATATGAGCAAAGAAATAAAATTAAATAAATTCTCTAGTTCCACTCTTAATTAATAGTGAATCCCAATTAACTAGAACAAAAACATTAATTGAGAATCTGAATTATTTGAATTGGTGATTAACATTAATCAAATAGGGCAGATAATTAACTGTACGAGGTTGATTTCCTTAATGTTCACTGACATACTATGAAATGTGCAACCCATTCATCTTATAACTAAAATGTGGTCCCTTTTTTGATGTCTTTATTCTCCCCTTTCATCTTCCACTTTTTAAATCCTCTATGTCAAGTCCATGAAAAACTTTTAGTGGCTATTCAGTTAATACAGATCTTGTCCCTCCAATGGTTCCAACATTTCACCACACCATTCTTTTTAATACCTCCAATTCAGTTAATAGCCCTAAAAATACGAACACCGATAGCTATACTAATGAGTTCCATGAAATAGCTCATACATGATTTGACGTTAAGAAAGGCAATGTTAATTTTTTGAATTTTCTCTCTAAACACATGTGACAAGTTATAAACACAGAAAAAGTTACAAGTTCAAATGCTCCAAATTTAGAAACATATCCTGAGGGTTGCTTTAAATTTTCATATGTCTCTTTCAGTTGACTTTTTTTATAATAATAAAAATAGTTTGTTCAATACTAACTTTTAATGGACTACAAAAATCCGTTAGTTTCCTAAGGCTGCTGTAACAAATTACCACAAATTTGGTGGATTACAACAACAGGATTTTATACTCTCAGAGTTATAGAGGCTGGAGACTGAAATCTGGGTGTTGACAGGACCACAGACCTGCTGAAAGCCCTAGGGAGGCATGTTCTTGTGCCTTTTCTAGCTTCTGTTGCTGCTGCTGCTGCTGCTGCTGCTAAGTCGCTTCAGTCGTGTCCGACTCTGTGCAACCCCATAGACGGCAGCCCACCAGGCTCCCCCGTCCCTGGGATTCTCCAGGCAAAAACACTGGAGTGGGTTGCCATTTCCTTCTCCAAGGCAGGAAAGTGAAAAGTGAAAGTGAAGTCACTGAGTCTTGTCCGACTCCTAGCGACCCCATGGACTGCGGCCCACCAGGTTCCTCCATCCATGGGATTTTCCAGGCAAGAGTACTAGAGTGGGGTCCCATTGCCTTCTCCGCTAGCTTCTGTTAGTCACTGGCAATCTTGAGCATCACACCCATGTGCCTCCCCTTCCCTTTCTCTTGTAAAGACACAGATCACTGGATTAGGGCCCATCCTACTAATCCTCTATGATCTCTTTCAAACTTGATTATATTGACAATGATTCACTTCCAAATAAGGTCACATTCACAGATATTGGGAGTTAGGAGCCATCATAACTTTTGGGGACATGAATCTGCCCACCCACTCTTTGCACCTCAAAAGTGAAGTCCTGCCCACCTGCAAAATGGTCTCATGATATCCTGACATCTCCAAAAGTCTTAACCCATTCCAGCATGAACTCTAAGACCAAACTCTAATCTAAATCACCTGAGTCAGGTATGTGTGCGACTCTGGGTATGATCTAACGTAGAAAAAATTTCCTGTCCCTTTGTGGACCTGTGAAACTGGAAAGCAGTTGTAGGCTAAGTCACCTCAGTCATATCTGACAAGTATGACTCTATGGACCGTAGCCTGCCTAGTTCCTCTGTCCAAGGGATTAACCAGGTGGAATAATGGAGTGGCTTGCATTTCCTTCTCCAGGGGATTTTCCCAACCCAGCAATCAAACCAGCACCACATAGGAAGCCCGGAAGAAACTACTGACTTCTAAATTACATTTGAGAAACATGAGTTGGTTAGGCATTACAATTCCAGAAAAGAATAATGGAAGGGAAAAAAAGGGGTCGTTTACCCCAAGTAAGTTTAAACTCAACAGGGCAAATTCTAGTAGGTTTCCTGGCCTAAGAATAATTCTCCATAGATCGATGATCCTACTTTTCAATCCCCTAGATAGTGAAAGCCCTATTCTCTAGATCCATGGTGACAGAATATTAGCAACAAAACAAAACAAAAAACGCTTAGCTTGAATATACCATTCAACAGTAATTTCAGACTAATGTTTAGATACACATTTAATGTAATTAATACACATATTTATATATGGTATTATGAAATGCTCAGCTATATTACCACGTGTGTGCTTGTGTGCTTAGTCGCTCAGTCATGTCTGACTCTTTTGCAACCTCGTGGACTGTAACCCGCCAGGCTACTCTGTCCATGGGATTGTTCAGGCAAGAATACTGGAGCGAGTTGCTTTTCTCCTTCAGGAGAATCTTCCCAACCCAGGGACTAATCCTGAGTCTCCTGAATTTCCTGCATTGTAGGTGGACTCTTTACTGCTGAGCCGTTGGGGAAGCCCATTATAAATAGTACACATCCTTTTAAATCAATATCTCCTGTTATGTATAGATGCCTGGTAAAACTAGTAAAGAAAATATCAAATTGAATAAACAAGCATAACAAAAGCATTATATAGAGTAATAAGTTAGATAATAGTTAAAGGGGTTGTGTATCTGTAAAATTGAATAATATATGGCCTATAAAATAAATCACTGACTAATATGACACTGATCTATATAATACATCTAGATAAGAGAAAGCATCATCAAAGCACTTTATGTATTAATTTCTAATGTTTATCTCTGGGTTGTGAGAATATGGATACTTTATATATTTTGTATTCAGATTTTTATATTCTGAAGTTTTGAACATAAATATGTTTCTATAGGAAGACTAATTGTGGATGTCCCTTAATAGCATTTCCCAGCCTATTCTCCCTTATGTTTCCTGCTATAGAGAGACTGTAAAAGCCTTAGATTCTGTTCCAGTTGCCTAGCTTCTTGCAGGTAGACTTTACCAGTGTGAACAAGTTATCTCAATGATAAGGAAAAAATACAATAAGGTTTTCTGAGAAATAGAGCCTTTCTGATGAAAAGAGAGGACAGAAAGATCTCCCATGCTGTCTTATTAACCCTACTTTCTGCCTTGCAAGGAGTTATAGGAACTGTGACCCCTGAGATAACAGATTTTGAATTAAGGGGCTGCTGAAATATCCCTGGAAGTGACTGCTTCACAACTGTAGACCTCCAGATGCAATTCCAATTATTAAAGCAGCAATAAATATGTTTAATATGATTAAAAAAACATAAAATCTCTAATAGTAGTTGAGTTCAAAGGTTGCTGCCACTGAAGATTCAAAATATTCTAATACGCTGACTTATTTACACAGGAATTAAAATACTTAATAACATAGGCCTAATGAGTAATACCTGAAAATTGTTACCTCTTGTTTATGATAATGAAAAATAATTCACTAAGATAAAATATAGAACATTACTAGAACATTTTTACATCTAAAATTATTTTACATCTAAAGTGATTTCATTAATTTATCTTAGTTATTCTGTTAATAAATAATCATTTAGTCAATGAATCTGATACTAGAGAATGGAAAACTATCTTTAGATTGCTTAAGTCACTTTCATATTAAAAATATAAATTTCTACCTATCACAATTCAGTGAGAAATTTTCAGAAGATTATATATTCCTCCAGCATTAGGAACAGTTCAGCTCTCATCAAGTCTGTAGTACATATTTTTCAAATAACACCATTTTAATTCCTGCTTAGTCAATATAAATTTATTTTGAGCACTTATCATGTACCAAGATTTCATATAACCCTATGATAGACACATGTATTCATAAGAAAATGGGCAAGGATATTTGTTTTTTCAGAATTTATATTGTAAAAGATACATTTAAAAATGCAACTTATATTTATAGTTAAACAATTGCAAATGTAACCTGTGGCATGAAAACACACGGTTTGAGAGCTTGAAGGATGGCTTACCCTAATTTAGAAGGTGAAGATAGACAAATGCCTGTAGATGGCATCCGGTCCCATCACTTCATGGGAAATAGATGGGGAAACAGTGGAAACAGTGTCAGACTTTTTTTTTCTGGGCTCCAAAATCCCTGCAGATGGTGACTGCAGCCATGAAATTAAAAGATTCTTACTCCTTGGAAGGAAAGTTATGACCAACCTAGATAGCATATTCGAAAGCAGAGACATTACTTTGCCAACAAAGGTTCATCTAGTCAAGGCTATGGTTTTTCCTGTGGTCATGTATGGATGTGAGAGTTGGACTGAGAAGAAGGCTGAGTGCCGAAGAATTGATGCTTTTGAACTGTGGTGTTGGAGAAGACTCTTGAGAGTCCCTTGGACTGCAAGGAGATCCAACCAGTCCACTCTGAAGGAGATTAGCCCTGGGATTTCTTTGGAAGGAATGATGCTAAAGCTGAAACTCCAGTACTTTGGCCACCTCATGCAAAGAGTTGACTCATTGGAAAAGACTCTGATGCTGGAGGGATTGGGGGCAAGAGAAGAAGGGGATGACAGAGGATGAGATGGCTGGATGGCATCACTGACTCAATGGACATGAGTCTCAGTGAACTCCAGGAGTTGGTGATGGACAGGGAGGCCTGGCGTGCTGCGATTCATGGGGTCGCAAAGAGTCGGACATGAATGAGAGACTGATCTAATCTGATCTCATCTGAACGCCACTCAAAAATATCGTGTCAACCAAAGACTAAAACTTAGAACTAAAAGTGAGAGCGGTTTTATAAATAAATAGTGGGAAGATGGACAAAAAATCTTCAGCAGAGAGCAAAGTCATGGATGGGGGAAGGACCAATGTAGTTGGTACACAACAAAGGAGACAGACACGTGAAGAGCCCTGAGGCTGCGTAAATACAGTGAAGATAATGTAAGCAATGGGAAGCTTCCAAAGAGTACTGACTATGAGCATAATACCATCAGATATTTTCATTCGACTTATCAGGCTGGCACATTCCCTGTGGAGAACTAAATGAAGAAAGTCAAACACGCATACAGGGAGAATATTTAATATCCTTTAATCCCTTGGCATTATAATGGTGGCTTGCACAATTGGTGCAATACAAAAAGTGAAGATAAGGAAATGATTAGATATATCCGATTTTATGTAGAAAGTAAGTATGAGAGGTATTTTTAAAGTTACTCTTGGATTTCTGGATTAGAAAATAGATTGATTGAGGTGATAGTTATAGCTAAATAAGAAGATTCCTGAAATAACAAAGGTGGGTGGGAAAGATGATGCACTGAACACTAAATGAATGAGTTTGAGGTATTTGTATGCCACCCAAGTTATAGGCATCAGGTATTTAATTTGACCTATAGGATTGGATAGAATAGAAAAGGCTTGGGTGTCAGCAGTTTAAGGTATGATTTAGGCCACTAGTGTAAGTAAATACACAGAAAAAATGCAACTTAAAAGATAAAGCAAGATCAAACAATTAGGAATACCAAAGAACTGGTAAGAAGAGATTAGTAAGGTATAAAAGACCCTAAGCAAAAGGGCCAGAGAAACTTTCTGTTGTTGTTGTTTAAAAAGATTGTATGTTTACAAAGCAGAAACTGTTTTGTTCCAATCTAAATACTGTATAATGTGATAAAGATAAAAATTGTGTTGAAATCAGTTGAAGAATAACTAGGTATAATAGAGTTATCTGGAGAAACAAAATAATATTATAAATATATGTATATATGCATAAATGCAAATATATATATATATATATATGTATATATGTATATATGTATATATGGAAAGAGAGAGATTTATAAGGGATTGTCTCATGCAAGCTGAGAAGTCCCATGATCTGTAGTCTACAAGCTAGAGACTCAAGAAAACCCCTGGTGGAGTTCCAGTCTGAACCTAAATGCCTGAGAAACAAGGGAAGCCAATGGTATAAAACCTCATCTGAGTCTGAAGGCCCGAGAATGAGGAACACCAATGTTCAACAGCAAGTAAAGGTAAATTGCAAGCTCAAGGAGAGTAAATTAACCCTTCCTCGATATTTTTGGGTATTTTTAATGACTGAAACAAAACAGATCTAAAAGCACAGCTTCTCGAAGAACCATGTATTCTTGCTGGTTTTCTATCTTTCCTCAAACTTGACCTTGACTCTTGTTGGGCCACACATTTAAGAGCAGGGTCTCTGAAGACATTCTCATTGGCAACAGTTTTTTCCAAGGGGATACCTACAGAGTACCTTGTGGGCTTGAAGTGATATACTTCAAGTTAAAAACTTTCACAAAAGACTTGCTCTCTGACCTCCTGGCAATTTGCTTGTTGCCCGTGGTAGCTTTCACTTTGTACCTTGCTAGCAGGGTAGCAAGATCATAGATGTTCTTCATGATGACTGGCCAGGGGCAGCACCACCTCCCAGGTTTCATGAACTTGCCCATTTTGACAGAAGCCATTCAGGACTACAGCAGAAAAGTTCCATCATTCCTTCTTAATTTCTGAGGCACTGTACTAGCAATGACTGTGCTACTTCACTTTCACTTTTCACTTTCATGCACTGGAGAAGGGAATGGCAACCCACTCTGGTGTTCTTGCCTGGAGAATCCCAGGGACGGGGGAGCCTGGTGGGCTGCCATCTATGGGGTTGCACAGAGTTGGACACGACTGAAGTGACTTAACAGATTAGCAGCAGCCTTTTTTGGTCTATTCAAGTTTTCAACAGAGTAGATGAAGCCCACCTACACTGGTGAAGGTGGTTTTCTTTACTCAGTCTAGATTGAAATATAAATCACTGCCAGAAACACTTTCACAGGTATACCCAGGAATAATGGTTTACCAACCATCTGAGCACCCCTTAGCTCAATCAGTTTGACACATAAATTTAAACATTACACAGTGGGGGAATGAGAATGAACTGCATGGATTTAACAACTTAGTAAAAGATTATCTTTGGATTGGAGAAGAAAGATGAGACACCATAAAGATGACGTAGAATTGATGTGTGGATTATTTTATTTTTAAATAGGAGAGAATAAAGCATACGTATAGGCTGATGGGAAGGATCTAGTGAATATTCTATGCCAGTGGGTCCCCAGTGGGTTGTGAGCTCCCGTGAGGGCAGTTGTACCTCTTCTTTATGTGTTAACAACTAGAAAAATACCCAGAAATAAATTCTGAATGAATGTATGAAATAATAAAAGAATGAATGAGTGGATTCAACAGTGCAGATAAAATTAAATTCACTGGAGAGAGATTAGTAGTCTATGGCACAAGATTTTGAAGAAGGTTTGTAAAGGGTAGGGGATTCCCTGGTGGCTCAGTTGGTGAAGAATCTGCCTACAAGGCAGGAGACTGGGTTTGATTCCTGGGTCGGGAAGATCTCCTGGAAAAGGGGATGGCAACCCACTCCAGTATTTTTGCCTGGAGAATCTGTGAACAGAGAAGTCTGGTGGGCTACAGTCCATAGAGTCACAGAGTAGGACATGACTGAGTGACTAATGTTTTTAGTTTCACTTTGGAAGGGGTAGAGGACAGTTACTCCTTCAGAAAGATAGAAAAAGATCAATTAGTAGAGACGCAAGTGGGTTAGCTATTTTGGTATTTGGTACCTGAACAAAGTGCCATTTATTTTCTCTGGAAATAAAAGGCTGGGCTATATACTGGGGGTGGGGGAGGGAATGAAAAGTTTGAAAGAGTTACAGAAGAACTGGAAAAGAGAACTCGCAAGACGAAAGTAGTGGGATGGACAGGCAGTACTGGAGAAGCCTAGTGGAGTCTACAATCATGAAATATGTAAGACGCATTAAACAGCCTTGATATATTGTTAACAGCATCCACAATTAAACTGAAGTTACTATTTAAGTGATCTGTATGTGACTTTTGAATAAGCAACGATTCACATACAACAATTGTTTCTGATATGGGACCATAGTGTTTATTTGTAAACTATGCACTGTTTGCAATTTTGCATCAAGTTCATCCTGATTGACGTAATTATATTTAATAAATACATCCTCCTGTCCAGGTTAAAAATTTCAAACAAATGTCTTGCTCATATAAACAACATCAGGTCCAAATATACTGGTACTGTTGCAGAAAGGATCAAACTGGCTGATCTGCATTGAGCTTGCCTCCAGGAAATTAAATTTTTAGAATCTGGAATAGGCTAAGATGTACCCAAAATATCCTTAGTTGTGGTCTTCTGAGCCTCTTATTCTCAAGTCTACTAGTCTTTAGGAGCCAAGTATACTGGGGATGCCTGAAATGCTAATAAATATTATAAAATTCTTGAGAATTTTTTTACCTCAAAAATTGAAAAAAAGTTAAAACTTTGTAAAGCTCTGTTTTTCTTAGTAATGCTTCTGAAAATGGTGTGCTTATAGCTGATTACTCCATGCTGAAGCTCAGACCACAACCTGGCTGACTGATGCTTGCATTACCAGGACTGGTGTTGGATAAAATACTTATGATGTTAGCAGTCCACATTGAACAAGTTAGAGCTTAAATATATACAGCTATTATATTAATGAAGACTCACAATTATTTTTCTTTAAATCTTGCATAGAGAATAGCTAACAACAAATTAAAATTGCCAAATACTTTTATTGAACCAATACATTTCAGGATTGTTCATAAAGGGCATACTGGTCTTGATTTAATCTGCCATACTACTTGCCACTGCTTAAATACCAAATATGATATTATATACTTGTTTATGCTTTATAATAAGTTTGAACCTGTTATTAAATGCCAAACCCCTCATACATAAGATTTCTTCATTCTTGTTTCTTAGACTTGAAATCAGATTGCTTGAACCCATAAGTACCCAAATGTGCACTGGATTAAACTGAGAAATAAACTCACTAACTGCTCTAGGCCAGTCACTGAGTTAGAAGTGAAGGATATAGAGATAAACACCTTCCCAAACTCCAATCTCATAAGGGGCACAAGCAGGAGAGAGAAAACAAAGTAATAGATGGATGGCAATTGCAGAAAAAGGGTCAAGGAAGTCATCAAAGAAGAAATGAAATCTGAACTGGTTTTGTAGAACAAAAAGCTGTTTACCTCTCAAGCAAGGAGTAGTGGGCATTTTAGACAAAGTGAACAGTATTTGCCAAACCACATAAGGGCAAGAAGGCAAAGGGGCACACTAAGAAAGAGTCACAGGATTGTATTTATAGTATATAAAGGAGGAGAAGAAAAATGGAGGTAATCAAGGAAAATAAAGGGTAAATGAGACATGATTATAAATGGCCTTTATGTGTGTCACTGACAAGACCATGTCATATTATTACCTAAATTCTCAATAGAGGGGGGAGGGTGGGTACTAGTGTTATAGGGTCATCATAATAAAAACAACCACAGAAAACACCAACTGGGTAACCTCAAACAACAGATATCTACTGACTCTGAGTTCTGGAAGCTAGAAGTCTGAAATCAGGTTATACACAGTGTTAATTCCTTCTGAATGCAGTAATTAATAGCGCAGAAAATGGTGAGATCATAAAGAAGTATAAAATAAGTGAGAGGAAGTGGGTCATGGAAAAAACATTCACAGTTACACAGAGCATTACAGAGCAGGAGAAATGGGACAGAGAGATGTAAACAGTCCAAAGTCCGTAGAAGATGATACTGGTTCAGTTCAGTTCAGTTCAGTTCAGTCGCTCAGTCCTGTCCTGACTCTTTGCGACCCCATTCATTGCAGCACACCAGGCCTCCCTGTCCATCACCAACTCCGGAGTTCACTCAAACTCACGTCCATCGAGTCGGTGATGCCATCCAGCCATCTCATCTGTTGTCCCCTTCTCCTCCTGCCCCCAATCCCTCCCAGCATCAGAGTCTTTTCCAATGAGTCAACTCTTTGCATGAGGTGGCCAAAGTACTGAGGTTTCAGCCGTAGCATCATTCCTTCCAAAGAACACCCAGGGCTGATCTCCTTCAGAATGGACTGGTTGGATCTCTTGCAGTCCAAGCGACTCTCATGTATGAAACAAAACAGGGAGTGCTAGTGAGACAAGCTGAAATAATCATGCATTTGACAATTAATGACTCACTTTTGGTCTTTATGACCTCAAGTATACTTTCACTATAGGGACATTAGAAGGGGGTGCTGTGTCAAGGAAAGATATTTTTAGAATGAAAAACACAAGACAATTAGTAGTTATAGAAGCAGAGAGTCTTTGAGACTAGGGGATAATGCATGCAGACACAAGTTGTCCTGGACTCCATTAGGAAGAAGGGCCTCATTTTTAGTGATTGGAGGGGTAGATGCAAGAATGTGTGCATACCAAGATAAACTGGAGATTGACAGAAGAGTGGGAATTTGGAAGAGCTGACACCTGAAAACATCACTATTTGCTTTATAGGAAAAGATTCAATCTTCTGGTAGAGAAAGGTGAGGTGGTTGTTGGGCAGCATCTCATGGGGTCTCCTTGCCCATCTGCCATCCAGCCATGAGGTCACTTAAGACTGGAGCCTTCTGACATGCTGTCACAGAAATGGGCCTGTTTACACCTCAGCACACAGAGCTACCAGTGCTGCTGGGATAGTCCCTCTTCAGACAATCAGTTACATTAACGTTTGTAATCTAAAGTTACCATAGGAATACCTTTGATGGATATTTCTAGTTGTTGTTCCTCTTTAAGTATAATTCAGAAATAAAAACCTTCTAGAAACTTACAATACCTCCTACTTCTTTCATAAGGTAAAGTTAGGATAAAATCAAAACAAAAAATAACTGCTAATCCTAATATGAATGTAAAGAAAATGAATGGCTTTAAAAGAGATAGCATTTGCACCTGTATTTCATTTTCGCCTACATATTTTATTAATAATCATATTTAAAATTCTGATTTTATGATATATATATAAAACCATTTACATAATCCTTTCATTTGAGTCATATGGAGAGTAATTGATTAAATGGAAGAAAATGAATTAAATCTTTTGATATTTATAACCCACAAAAGAATATTATAGTGTTACATTTTACCATGAAATTGCATTTTGAAATTGCATTTTGCATTTGAAATTATATATTTATGCAAATTCAACCGAAACATTTAGTAATTTTAGTTTGAAGAAAAAAGATTTAGAATATTTAAAAATAATCAGATATTTTCTAATTAAAAAAAATAAGTTCAACATTCATTTATTTATTTATGGATATTGTGTTATTTAAGTCAGTATTAAAATCTGGAAGTTCTCAAAGTTTCATAATAGTAAATTGATTTAGACTGGAATCTTTAGATTTTCTAAGCCACTGATATAATATACTTAAAATATTGCAAAACACATAAAATTCTGGTTTCTAAACCTAATACAAGCATATAAGAATAAACATCCAATCTTTCAACAATACAAACTATTTCCTTAAATGTATTTAGTTTATAATTTTCTACAAACACTATGGATTATCTTCCCATGGAAATATATGTAATGTACTATTTCCAAATTATTATAAATATCTTAGAGAAAAACGAAGATAAGAGTGCCTAGGATTTAATGACCTATGCATAGAAATGCCTCCAGCTTCAGGCTGACCCTGGAGGAAGACACAGCACTATCCCTGGGTAGTCTATTTATGGAACCATTCTTGGGGTCATAACCCCTAAAAATTGATGCTGACATAACAAATTTGCTACCTTATTTGTGCTTAAGCATCTGTATGTAAATTGAATCTTTATAAATGAAACAGGAAATGTTATTGGGAATTCTTTGATAGACTAACAATATTATTCACAAAATAATCATCTGATATTTCACATTTTCTCTACATGCACATTTTCCCCCCAATTTGGATATATTTGAGAATGTAAGCTCAATCATAGGTCCTGTTTACTATGGCATTTTTGCTACATAAATAGTCCTGACCTTGTGCAAGATTCTTAGCCAATACTTTAAAGAAATACAAAGTATTCTTAGAAGCAAAACAATTCCTACTTTTTTGTATGGAGTATATAAAGCATATTAACAAAAGGATAGATCATATCTTGAAACAAAATCTAAAATCCATCTAGGCTGGGGTTTGGAGGTGAAAATAAAAGCCTGACATCAAAAAAGTCATTATGTGTGTATTCAAAAGAACTGTTATAGCAGTGCTTCTCAAATATTCATGTGCAGGAGAATCACCTGGGGATGTGTTAAAGTGAAGGACTGGGGTGGGGCCTAAGATTCTAAAGTGGAACAAGCTCTAAAATAGAGCTGATGCTGCAGCTCACACATTTATTTGTTAGTAAAGTAGGAGAGATTCCTTTTATCCTTGGACTAGGTCTGTTCAGTTCTTGAAAATAATAATCTTATTTCCACAATTACACAAGAAAAATTTAGTTTTAAAAACTGAAATATTATGAATAATATTATTAAAAATAAGGTCAATTTTGATCTTTACATAAGAAAAAAAAATCTATCCTTAGAGTATCTTATTAGTACTGTGAGATTTGTTTGAGATGCGTATAATGTACAAAGCAAAAGTATAATCAAAATGAAGCAGACACCTTTTTTAAAAATACAGACATTTACATGTTCTTAGAAAACAGGTCATAATTTTTTAAAGTAATATGAATTTATGGATTTGAACTGTGGTCCTGGAGAAGACTCCTGAGTGTCCCTTGCATAGCAAGGAGATCAAACTAGCCAATCCTAAAGGAAAACAACCCTGAATATTCACTGGAAGGATTGATGTGGGAGCTGAATCTCCAATACTTTGCCCATCTGATGCAAAGAGCTAACTCACTGGATAAGACCCTGATGCTGAGAAAAATTGAGGTCAGGAAGAGAAGGGGACAACAGAGGAGGAGATGGCTGGATAGCATCTCTGACTCAATGGACATAAGTTTGAGCAAGATCTAGGAGACAGTGAAGGACAGGGAAGCCTTGTGTGCTGCAGTCCATGGGGTCTCAAAGAGTTGGACACAACTTAACAACTGAACAACAACAACAATTAAGCACCTGTACTCTCATAGTCAGTATTTTTCATATTAATGGCACCACAACAAGAGAAACAGAGACAAGGACAGGCAACCAGTGGTGTGCTGGTAGATTCCAGGCCTTAGAATTCTGCAGAGGTCTCTGATTTCCTTCACATTCACCATGCCTATTTCCAGGAAGAGGAATGGATTATCATAGTTTATGAAATCACGTCTCTAAATCATTCCAGATTCATTCTAGTGAAGTAGTGAACTAAATTATTGAACACCCAATTGAGAAGAAAATAGCAATGCTGGTGAGCACTGATGCCCAGGTCTCAGTCCCTCAGGACTGTGAATTTGGGACAAGATGTTGAGATGTTTAGACTTGAGATGGATAGTAAAGCCTCTGGACTTTCGCAGGCTTGCCCTTCTGTGAGCACATTTATTTTTATAGGTGTTGTAATGGATCATCTTCTTATTTAACTTTGCCAAATGCATACAAGCAGAGGATGTTAATGCTACAAAAACACGTCATTAAACTGATTTTTAGCTCAGATTGCTTTTCAAAGTTATCAAGACCTAGGGCAAGTGGTCTGTTCACCCGAGAGAGGAGCAAATGACTGAATAAAAATAAGAGCAAAGAAGGCACAAGAAGACAGAAAAATCAAAAGTAAACCAGCCCTGGGTTGGGAAGATCCCCTGGAGGAGGGCATGGCCACCCATTCCAGTACTCTTACCTGGAGAATCCCATGGACAGAGAGTCTGGTGGGCTACAGTCCATGGGGTCACAAAGAGTCAGACACAACTGAGGGACTAAGCACACACACACACAAAGGGGCCTCCTTTGCTTTGTCTAGGGTGAACTTGAACTCAGATAATAAACTGATCTGAGAGAAAGAAGAGACATACGGTCCTTGATTTTTTAAAAGCTGGCCCAAACTTTACAAAGAACTGTTACAAATGTAATATATCTTAGAAAACATTTAGCTTTCCTCACTGAATTTTCAGATGAGTAAAAGGTATTTAGAAATACATGATAATTACTACCTCAAAACCCCCATTCCTTCACTACCACCCTTGAGATACAGGGCCCACACCAGCTCACAGTGCAATACACACACACACACACACACACACACACACACACACTCTCTGAGGGACCCAAAAACTTACATAGTACTAAAATTATTCCATTATTTGTTTAAAACTAATATATTACATGCAAAAAATTTCCATCATCCCTAAATAATTTCAAATGTATGCTTAATATTAGTGATAATTATTTGCCAAATCTGATACTAAAAAGATTTCAGATCCATTTTATAAAGAGAAAAAATTAATATTTTGATTGCCTTCACCAAATGTCTTAGTATTAAGTTATTTTATTGTTCAGAAACCTTGAGTTTGCTGAATTCGCTTTAAAAACTTTCATGCTCAGGATGAGCTATTTATTTTAGGGGGTTCCATTTAAAATTCTATTTTGAATAATAATTCAAGCTGGACTTCTTGAACAAATACATTTCGATTCTACATTTAAGCAATTCTAAGCATATTTTCAAGGTTTAGAAGAAATGTCTAACTTGTACTTGACCCACATTTGCCATAAACGTAGAATTTTGAATTTGGAAATGAATCTTAGAATTTATGTATTCTGCATATGTGTAGTTTTTGGTATTTGAATTTACAAGATTTAAAAAAAATGTGTTCTGACACTCTATTTCAAACATAAGTCTAAATTCAGATAAGAGATAACAGTGAGCAGGGAAAGGGGGATAAATAGGTAGGGCAAAAGATTTGGGGGGACAGTGAAAATATTCTACAGGATGCCATAATGATGGACACACGTCAGTATACATTTGTCTAAACCCACAGAATGGGCAATGCCAAGAGTGAATTCTAATGTAAACTATGGACTTTGAGTTTTTCATTTTCATATTTTTAAAATTTTTGAAATATAGTATGTTGATATATACTCCTTCTTTACATTATCTTCCATTATAGTATAGTTCCCTGTACTATATGCATGTTTAGTCACTTCAGTCATATCCAACTCTCTGTGATGCTATGGACGATGGCCTGCCAGGCTCCTCTGTCCATGGGATTCCCCAGGCAAGAATACTGGAGTGGGTTGCCACTTCCTTCTCCAGCCCTGTGCTATATAGTAGGTTCTTTTTGATTGCCTATTTTATATACAGTAATATGTATACATTAATCTGTTAATTCCAAACTCCTAATTTATCCCTCCCTTCCCCGTCTGGTAACCCTAAGCTTGTTTTCCATGTCTGTGAGTTTGTTTCTGTTTTGAAAATAAATTAATATGTATTATTTTATTAGATTCCACACATAAACACTATTTATGATATATTTGACTTTCTCTGGCTTACTTCACTTAGTCTGAAAATCTCTAGGTCTATCCATGTTGTTGCAAATGGCATTCTTACATTCTTTTTTATGGTTGAGTAATATTCCACTGTATATATATGGGTGTGTATACACACACACACATACCACATCTTTATCCATTTATCTACCTTAGTTTGTTTCCATGTCTTGATTATTGTAAATAGTGCTGCTACAAACATTGGGGTGCATATATCTTTTTGAATTATGCTTTCCTACTTTGGAGAAGGCAATGGCACCCCACTCTAGTCCTCTTGCCTGGAAAATCCCATGGATGGAGAGCCAGGTGGGCTGCAGTCCATGGGGCTGCTAAGAGTTGGACACGACTGAGCGACTTCACTTTCACTTTTCACTTTCCTGCATTGGAGAAGAAAATGGCAACCCACTCCAGTGTTCTTGCCTGGAGAATCCCAGGGATGGGGGAGCCTGGTGGGCTGCCATCTCTGGGGTCACACAGAGTCGGACACAACTGAAGTGACTTAGCCATAGCAGTATATATATACTTAGGAATAGGACTGCAGGATCTTATGTTAGCTTTATTGGTTTTGGGGGGATTATAATGTATTAATGTAGGTCCATCAGTTGTAAAATATGTACCACTTTGATGGAGGATGGTGATAATAGAGGAGGCTATGTATGTATGTGGGCAGGGTTTATACAGGAACTCTATGTACATGCCTCTTAACTGCACTATCACCATAGAACTCCTCTACAAATTGTTTTTTAAAAATGAGCAGGAAAGAAAATCACTTAATTCAATTTGCCAAGAAAGCACTGTCTTTTAAGGGAAAAAGTTAATAGATCAGATCAGTCGCTCAGGCGCGTCCGACTCTTTGAGACCCCATGAATAGCAGCACGCCAGGCCTCCCTGTCCATCACCATCTCCCGGAGTTCACTCAGACTCACGTCCATCGAGTCGGTGATGCCATCCAGCCATCTCATCCTCTGTCGTCCCCTTCTCCTCCTGCCCACAATCCCTCCCAGCATCAGTCTTTTCCAATGAGCCAACTCTTCGCATGAGGTGGCCAAAGTATTGGAGTTTCAGCTTTAGCATCATTCCTTCCAAAGAAATCCCAGGGCTGATCTCCTTCAGAATGGACTGGTTGGATCTCCTTGCAGTCCAAGGGACTCTCAAGAGTCTTCTCCAACACCACAGTTCAAAAGCATCCATTCTTCGGCGCTCAGCCTTTTTCACAGTCCAACTCTCACATCCATACATGACCACAGGAAAAACCATAGCCTTGACCAGACGAACCTTTGTTGGCAAAGTAATGTCTCTGCTTTTGAATATGCTGTCTAGGTTGGTCATAGCTTTCCTTCCAAGGAGTAAGTGTCTTTTAATTTCATGGCTGCAGTCACCATCTGCAGTGATTTTGGAGCCCCAAAAAATAAAGTCTGACACTGTTTCCACTGTTTCCCCATCTATTTCCCATGAAGTGATGGGACCGGATGCCATGATCTTCGTTTTCTGAATGTTGAGCTTTAAGCCAACTTTTTCACTCTCCACTTTCACTTTCATCAAGAGGCTTTTGAGTTCCTCTTCACTTTCTGCCATAAGGGTGGTGTCATCTGCATATCTGCGGTTATTGCTATTTCTATATATATATTTGCAATGGACCATATTATTTTTACTTTTGCTTTAAAATATATTAAAACTTTTAGAGGTAATTGAAAATTTGACTTAAATTTAACAGTTTATGATCTTTGTGGAATGCCCAGTCATGACTATTTGTATTAGGAATCCTTAATAAGTATTTGTTGAATGAATAAATGACACTCAATTTCTCATTAATCACTCAAAACAACTTTGGAAAAACACTTATCATAGCTATACAAATGGATGTACTGTGAAGGATGGTTGCTTTCTGCTAGATGGAAATGAGAATATTTACAAAACAGAATAGAGGCTATTCTTGTAATAGACTTTTAATCTTTTTAAGATTAAGCGTAATATTGACTCTAAAAAATATTGCCAGATGTTAATATTTTGACATTCCTGGTCAGGGAAGAGGGAAATAAGAATGCATTAATTATCAGCCTAGTGATTAAGCCAAATCAGTAAAATTGCCAGAATGATTGAAATATGTGTACTGATGATTGAAGAGTGTGATTAGAATCAGGAAGGGGGTTGGTAGCTGAGGCAATGAGATAAGAACAGGAATGTGCTGGATAAGCAAGCTTCAGTATTTGAAGATGAAGACAATTTAGCCATAGGAAAGTTGTGAGTTCACATTTCAAAGGCGGGTTTTCTACTTTTATGACCATTGCTTTTCTACTTTTATGACCATTTTTGCTCAGCACTGTGATAAGGGGAAAATACAAGCAAATCATTATTTTATAAATTATGAAAGTATTTTAGTGCTTTATTTAAATATAGCATATGAAGGTGAATCAACAATGACAACTTTCCTCAGATTATAGAATGCAGTATCTTTTGGAAAATTATTTCATCTAATTTTTCTGTTGAATTATTTTCAGTTTTCTTTCAATGATATAAGATTTGAAACAAATACTAAAGCATAGTGTAATATTGTTAAAATAGTTATTATATTTTAAAACTCTCTTTCCAAACCGTTCTTTCTAATTATCTTAACCCTACTTCATTAAAACCTCAGTTCAAATTATATTAGACCAGTTCTTCCAATTTTTTTTCCTCTCTTCTCTTACTCTCAATTGATTTTAGGTTTACTTTAAGGATACCATGGCCAGTACAAGGTCTCTCTTAAGAAAACTCTGGACTCCATATTCACTGAAATTCTAACCATTTCATCCACATTTCTCTATTGGTACCTTAAAGATGACCACAGATTCATTGGATCGCCTTCTACTGAGTTGTGAAATGGTGTCCATATTGTGACTGGTTTTTGTCCTATTGTAATGTGAGATCAGCCCTGGGATTTCTTTGGAAGGAATGATGCTAAAGCTGAAACTCCAGTACTTTGGCCACCTCATGCGAAGAGTTGACTCACTGGAAAAGACTCTGATACTGGGAGGGCTAGGGGGTGGGAGGAGAAGGGGACAACAGAGAATGAGATGGCTGGATGGCATCACCGACTCGGTGGATGTGAGTCTGAGTGAACTCCAGGAGTTGGTGATGGACAGGGAGGCCTGGCATGCTGCGATTCATGGGGTCGCAAAGAGTCAGACACGACTGAGCGACTGAACTGAACTGAACTGAATGTGGTGGAGGGGCTTCCCAGCTGGCTCAGCAGTAAAGAATCCACCTGCCAAAGCAGGAGATGTGGGTTTGATTACTGTGTCAGGAAGATCCCCTGAAGAAGGAAATGGCAACCCACTCCACTATTCTGGCCTGGAGAATTCCATGAACAGAGAACCCTGGCAGGCTACAGTCCATAGGGTTGCAAAGAGTTGGAAATGACTGAGTGACTGAGCATGTAATGTGATGGAGGATTCACTGTTTAACTTATTAAAATTGTTCATCAAATTAGTTTTAATTTTGATGTGACTCCTTCCTATTTATCATCACTAAAAGTTATCATTTTAATCCTAAAATAGTAAAAATCCCTAAAAGCTTCTTTTTGGCATAAAATACCATTATCTAGTGTCTATATCTTCTAAGCGTATTTCCATGCTTTCTTTAGCTGAACAAGATTTTTTATTTACAGTCAGTGAAAGTGTTAGTCACTCAGTCATATCCAACTCTTTGTGACCCCGTGGACTACATAGCCCACCAAGCTCCTCTGTCTATGGAATTCTCCAGGCAAGAATACTGGAGTGGGTAGCCATTCCCTTCTCCACTGGGATCTTTCCTGACCCAGGGATCACACCCTGTTCTCCTGCACTGCCAGTGGATTCTTTACCATGTGAGCCACCAGGGAAATCGAATCAAATGCCCTTCAACGACTAAAAGGATGGTTAACTATTCATATGTATGTATTTAGTTATGAGCGAAATCTTTTAAATTTGGACCAACAGACTGGTTCCAAATCAGGAAAGGAGTATATCATGGCTGTATATCATCACTCTGCTTATTTAACTTATATGCAGAGTACATTATGCAAAATGCCAGGCTGGATAAAGCACATACTGGAATCAAGATTGCCGGAAGAAATATCAATAACCTCAGATATGCAGATGACACCACCGTAATGGCAGAAAGTAAAGAAGAACTAAAGAGCCTCTTGATGAAAGTGAAAGAGGAGAGTGAAAAAGTTAGCTTAAAGCTCAACATTCAGAAAACTAAGATCATAGCATCTGGTCCCATCACTTCATGGCAAATACATGGAGAAATAATGGAAAGTGACAGATTTTATTTTGGGGGGCTGCAAAATCACTGGAGATGGTGACTGCAGCCATGAAATTAAGACGCTTGCTCCTTGCCAGTAAAGCTATGACCCACCTAGACAGCATATTAAAAAGCAGAGACGTTACTTTGCCAACAAAAGTCTGTCTAGTCAAAGCTATGGTTTTTCCAGTAGTCATGTATGGATGTGAGAGTTGGACTATAAAGGAAGCTGAGTGCCAAAGAATTGATGCTTTTGAACTGTGGTGTTAGAGAAGATTACTGAGAGTCCCTTAGATGGCAAGGAGATCCATCCAGTTCATCCTAAAGGAAATCAGTCCTGAATATTCATTGGAAGGACTGATGCTGAAATTGAAACTTCAATACTTTGCCCACCTGATACAAAGAACTGACTCACTGGAAAAGACCCTGATGCTGGGAAAGACTGAAGGCAGAAGGAGAAGGGGATGATAGAGGATTAGATGGTTAGATGGCATCACCAACTCAATGGACATGGGTTTGAGTAAGCTCTGGGAGTTGGTGATGGACAGGGAAGCCTGGTGTGCTGCAGTCCATGGATTCGCAGAGTCAGACACAACTGAGTGATGAACTGAACTAAAATCTTCTAAGTCAGCAATTGTGAACTCATGGTATCTTTGGCAAAGGAGTGACCCTTTTATAGAAGGAAATAAATTGCAGAGGTAATTATGGCTCATGAGGCACCCTAGAGAAGGCTAAAACTTGGTGGGGTCCAGAGGAGTGATGGAGTTTGACAGGAGTATGGATGTAGTTACTAAGCGAATAACTTTGAAGAATTAGGAGATGCACTAAAGTTGACATCAGAATACTTTTTTTTTTTCCCTTTTTCTCCTTTGCTTCCCCGATGGCTCAGTTACAAAGAATCTGCCTGCAGTGTGGTAGACCTGGGTTCCATCCCTGGATTGGGAAGATCCCCTGGAGAAGGGAAAGACACTCCAGCATTCTGGCCTGGAGAATTCCATGGACTATATAGTCCGTGGGGGTCACAGAGTGTCGGACATGACTGAGTGATTTTCAATTTTACTTGTTGGTTAAAATACTTTAACCTCTCTGAGTTAATTTACTCATTGGCAAGTGCCAAGAATACTAACTAAAGGTGTTGAGTAAGAATATAAAAGTGCAAGCAAAAACATAATAAAACTTAGAATTACACACAAAATTAGATATAATAACTGTAAAAATGTATCTCACATGAGTCAGTCCTAAAGGAAATCAAACCCGACTATTTACTGGAAGGACTGATGCTGAAGCTGAAGCTCCAGTACTTTGTCCACCCGACGTGAAGAGCCAACTCTTTGGAAAAAACCTGATGATGGGAAAGATTGAGGGAAGGAGGAAAAGGGGATGATAGAGGATGAGATGGTTAGATGGCATCACCAACTCAAGGCACATGAATTTGAGCAAACTCTGGGAGACAGTGGAGGGCAGAGGCGACTGGCATGCTAAAGTCTGTGGAGTCACAAAAAGTTGGACATAACTTAGCAACTGAACAACAAACCATAAATAAGTAAATAAATAGAACACTGAATCCTAGGAGGAAAAGAATAAGTTTAAAAAGTCATATCATAATTAGGCACCTTATAAACAATTAATTATGATATTAATCATGCTGCCTACTGAAAATAAGCTTTCTTTTAATTTGTCCTTCTTTTTCTGAAATGAAGAAAATAGATAGTGAAACCTAGGTAAGAATTTTCAGTCAGAACAGTATTTATATTATTAACTGGGTTTAAATATAGCACACAAAAGGATGCTCTTAATCAGTCTAAAAATAAGTTTGGTATTGATTTGAGTCCCTAATTTTCTTACACTTAGTAATCAAAGGCATAATGTAACCCATTTTTAGGTTTTTTAAGCCAAGATGCCCTAAAACTTTTTGAAAATAATTTTTGCCTAGTAGACAAAAATATCGACTATGACTCAATCATTTTAAAATACTGTGTGTGCATAATAACTGTTTTTTAGATGACTTTGGCCTTCATTAATTTTTGAGCTTTTCTTCATGAGTACATTAGACATTGACAGCTTGACAACTCAATTCAGTTAGAAAAGGGTAAAGTGTAAGATTTTAGAAATATGTGATGCTTTGTAATTTTTGTTTCATATACATGATATATTTTTTAATTGCTTATCTTGAAAACATCAAAACAAACACAAAATAATTCAGTGTTATATATTCATCAGATATTAATATATAGTAGACCAATCTTACTGACTTTGATTTGGTGGTAATTATCATATCCAAAGTCTACATAAAGTAAAAGGTAAAGTTTTTTGTTTATCATTGCTCTGATATGAAAATATCCATATTTTTCATTTTAATGATCCATGCTGTGACTCTACCATTTATCCCCAGTACTATTGTTCTTGTTGTTGAATCATTCATTCGTGTCTGACTCTTTGCAACCCCATGGACTGCAGCATGCCAGGCTTCCCTGTCCTTCACCATCTCCTGTAGCTTGCCTAGACCAAATAGTGTTCAACCAACTCAACCAACAATGCTCTAGCCCCTAATGACTCTTTTTGACCACAATATTGAACCACCTAATCCATTCTTTGCTGGATTCATTTTAAAAAATCAAATTGAAACATGTCACCTCATGAATGGCTCTATTTTGCTATTGGATAAATTCTAAATTCTCCAGTACAACAATCTTCACAATCTATCATTAGGCTACTTTTTCCATGACCGTTACTAAATACTTTTCTGCTTTTCTCCCTCATGTCCACTTGCAGTTTAATCCACAGCTACTATGCACTAATTCACATGCATGCCATGCCTTTTCATACTTCTGTATTTATTATATTTTGTGCAATAATAATGTCCTAATGCTTAAAATGTTACTTGATCTGAACTTTCTTCAAATAAAAGCACAGGTCATTCTTTTTTGACATATCCTTGACTCTTCTTCTAGGGACTCTTCATATTTTGTAAAGACCAATATGATACTGATATACGTGTTTGTGTATGGGTGTATGTATACACAATACCTATATGTACACATATAATACACATATGTATAAATTTATATATTATATATGAAAATATTAATGTATTTTCTTCCTCAACTATCCTATACCACAATAGAGAAGGTGTTTGATATTTGTACTAGGACTATCCTAGTGAATAGGGACCGTCCTAATGGTTCCTATTAAGTGCTGTCAAAAGATGTTTTCAAGAACTGTTAAAATCAAAATTGTCATACAAGTATAAAATGAACAGGTCAAAGATTTTTTTTAACTCGTTCATTAATGAAAGGCTCACTAAGATATTACTACAGACTCAAAGAAGATTTCAAAGTATCACTTATATTTAGGTCCTTCAGCAGCGCAAAATAAATTTACAAATACATAAGAAATTGATTTTTCCAGTTTGGGGACATCAACTACCCTCCATTTGTGTGGCTATGGACAAGGTCATTTGCATTGTTTTGAACAATTTAAAACTGAAATAGTTCAAAGACAATGAGTGTTGATATTCTGGAACAGTACACAGGCATTCACTTGTGTATTATTTTTCCAAGTTCATTTTCAAATATTTCTCAATCTTTCCTGATAGTATTTAAAACAAATATTTGAACAAAAACTTATATTTTACAACAAAATATGCATTAAGAGAACAAGAGGCAAAAGTTAGGAAATTACTCTCTACCAAGTACCTAACATTGATACTGCTCACTGGGGACGTGTAAGGGAATTTAGAATATTTTTGAGAAGTTTAAAATGATGTTACTCAAGTACAAAAATTTATTTGGAAAAATATTTAGTGACTATATGTCTAATAGATGATGTGCGCCAAAACCAACACAAAGCAAATTATTGGTAATTTCTTTTACAAGGGGTGAATTTTTCCATGAATTTTATTCTAATCATGATCACCAGAGAACTTTATTCATTTTTAAAACCTGACTCCAGAATCATCTTCCTAATAAAACCTAACCTGTTAAACATAAGAAACATCATCCCTTCCTCCTTGGCAATCCACCATGTGCCTGCAGATAATTCTACAGTAGCACAAACCCACACTTAATCCCTTTATGTATTGCCTATTTCACTATTTTAGACACCAGCTCCTTGAGGGTAGAATCTTCATCTAATCCATTCCTGTTTTCCAGGTATCTCACACATTTGTCACATATACTATATTTCACGTATTTGTCACATATACTATATTCAAAAATATTTGCTACCTGAATAAAAATGAATAATATTTTTAAATGACATTCAACTTTAAATAGTATTAATGGAAGCTTCTTTCTTATTTTTGAATACTTAATACCTTTAATACAACAAACCACAACAGAGAAAATACTAAAATTGACATAAGTTCTTGAGCTATCTATATCTACTATCTCTTGTATTTTCAAAGTCAACTAGGTCATGTTATGTATACATGTTTTTTTTCAGATAGTGTTAAACTATTAAGAATTTGTAAATGATTAGTATTTAACATTAAGAAAAAAGTAAACCTGCACAATAGCATTTAAAATTATAAACATATTATACTATGTATATTATATAAAGTTATATATTTTATATATGTATATGTGTGTAGGAGATAAAATATTTTCATTCTTGACTTTATATTAGCTACCTACCCTCTTATATAACTATAATGTTCCTTACCTAAAATAAAAATGGCTTAAAGCCTTGTCTAATTTACTGTTCATTTTCTGTGCAAACTCTGCATCTGGCAGAGTTTGGGAGCTAAAGTTAATTATTAAAGGAATTATTAGGACAAGTTATCTTGCATATTAATAGTGCCTGTTGTTATATCCAGAATTTGCATTAAAGTAAGCTCTCAGGAAATGCAAAAAAGAAACGTACAGTGTTTTTCTTTTCATAGACGTTGGGTTTCTGTTGCTCTGAGGCTGTGAATCTATACTGACTTTACAAATTAATATTGATGTTTAACAGGGTCGACTAACATTAATCATATGCTTAGTCTGTAGAGCCATGGATAGAGGTGCTTTACATACACATTACCACATGCT
Source organism: Bos indicus x Bos taurus (assembly GCF_003369695.1). NCBI lineage: Eukaryota > Metazoa > Chordata > Mammalia > Artiodactyla > Bovidae > Bos > Bos indicus x Bos taurus. Next base: position 23,279,734 of record NC_040076.1, on the reverse strand, counting down.
ATTCTAACATCCTGTGGGGATATCTAGAGTTGCCCTTTTCTAAATAAGAAAAGGAAGGTTCAGCAAGATCAAGCACATCTACCAAGAATGAAACAGGCAGTGAATGTCTGGCCAGGAAAGAGCAGAAACTTGACTCATACACTTGCTCGAATAGCGAAAGAAAGGGCTTAAACCCTCTGACACACAAGGAACTGATCGCATGCCTCTTGGAGTCCAGAGTGCATCACGAAGGAACTTTCTGCCTTTTTAGTTCTGCATATTCAAATATGAGAAACAGCTTGTGATAATTAATACATTAATTAGAGATGGAAATCTTCAAATCAGCCATATAATGCGACAAGAAATGGCAGACACCAAAAAAAGCAGGAATGGGTATTAATTAAATTTAAAAATAGACAAATGATAAGTTATTAAATTATTCAGAGACTAGATAGTAAATGAGGACAGTTATTACACAATCATTTAAAGCAGCGATTTAGCCAAAGAAAACTGCCCCTGTGTAACCCTTCGAAAAGGCTTCTGTACTTTAGGAGGCTATGGGAGATGGTAGACTCTGTGAAGATGGATCAATACTGGGCTCCAAGAAGACATGGGGAAGAGCTATGACTTTCTCTTATTTGACATCCCTGCTTCCAGATCTTGCCTTGGTGCATCAGGAGGAGCAGATGAATAAAGAGTTGACCAGTGCAGGTCTACTCCTAGCCATGGCTAGAAGGCTGTTAGAGTCAATACTGGTTTGTTCCCGGTACTTGATCCTACAATGCTCCCCTTTTCAGTCTGTGACAGACAACAGGTGACATTGTCACATGGAGGGACTTCAGAAGAACTTAATGAAGGAAGTATCCTCAGAGCTGTGGCCAGGGAATCACCAACTTTTCAGAGATGGTGTGATACTCCAGGTGCAAAGGGGCCAAGAGTAGAGAGGGGATACCTGAACCTGGGGAGAGCTTGTGTTAGTGTAACCGCACTTTTGCTGATAAAATTATTAGGTAGGAAAAAGCCAGAAAGTGAAAAACAGAGAATCTAAGCAAAGCTAAATCACCTCCCTACAGATGAGCTATAACTGACGTAGGCATGGAGTGGTTCTTTCTCACCTCTGCCTCTCAGGCGCAACAGTGTGAATGAATCATGACCCAGGAGGCGCCCCTGGACTGCACTACTTGAGCGCTTAAAATTCCCCTTCTTTAAAGGTCTCATAGCAACCTTTCTGCACCTCCATCCTAGCCTTATTCTTTCTTACCAAATCCACTTCTACTTGAAAGAGCAAGCAGCAGCACTTCTGTTGAATATAGCAGCAGACAATAATAGTGACAGCTAAGGATGCCAGGTGCCGGACTAAGAGCTTTGTAACACTCTAAGTATCAGATCATGAAATCCTTGTTGCCAAATTCAGACTTAAAATGAAGAAAGTGGGGAAAACCACTAGACCATTCAGGTATGACCTAAATCAAATCCCTTATGACTACACAGTGGAAGCGAGAAATAGATTTAAGGGACTAGATCCGATAGACAGTGTCTGATGAACCATGGATGGAGGTTTGGGACATTGTACAAGAGACAGGGAGCAAGGCCATCCCCAAGAAAAAGAAATGCAAAAAAGCAAAATGGCTGTCTGAGGAGGCCTTACAAATGCCTGTGAAAAGAAAAGAAGTGAAAAGCAAAGCAGAAAAGGAAAGATATACCCATTTGGATGCAGAGTTCCAAAGAATAGCAAGGAGAGATAAGAAAGCCTTCCTCAGTGATCAATGCAAAGAAATAGAGGAAAACAATAGAATGGGAAAGACTAGAGATCTCTTTAAGAAAATTAGAGACACCAAGGGAACATTTCATGCAAAGATGGGCTCAATAAAGGACAGAAGTGGTATGGACTTAAGAGAAGCAGAAGATATTAAGAAGAGGTGGCAAGAATACACAGAAGAACTGTACAAAAAGATCTTCACAACCCCAGGTAATCACAAAGGTGTGATCACTCCCACTCACCTAGAGCCGGACATACTGGAATGTGAAGTCAGGTGGGCCTTAGGAAGCATCACTACAAACAAAGAAAGTGGAGGCAATGGAATTCCAGTTGAGCTATTCCAAATCCTGAAAGATGATGCTGTGAAAGTGCTGCACTCAATATGCCAGCAAATTTGGAAAACTCAGCAGTGGCCACAGGACTGGAAAAGGTCAGTTTTCATTCCAATCCCAAAGAAAGGCAATGCCAAAGAATGCTCAAACTTCCACACAATTGCACTCATCTCACATGCTAGTAAAGTGATGCTTAAAATTCTCTAAACCAGGCTTCAGCAATACATGAACCGTGAACTTCCAGATGTTTAAGCTGGTTTTAGAAAAGGCAGAGGAACCAGAGATCAAATTGCCAACATCCACTGGATCATTGAAAAAGCAAGAAAGTTCCAGAAAAACATCTATTTCTGCTTTTTTGACTATGCCAAAGTCTTTGACTATGTGGATCACAATAAACTGTGGAAAATTCTGAAAGAGATGGGAATACCAGACCACCTGACCTGCCTCCTGAGAAACCTGTATGCAGGTCAGAAAGCAACAGTTAGAACTGGACATGGAACAACAGACTGGTTCCAAATAGGAAAAGGAGTACATCAAGGCTGTATCTTGTCACCCTGCTTATTTAACTTCTATGCAACTTCTTAACACATGAGAAATGCTGGGCTGGAGGAAGCACAAGCTGGAATCAAGATTGCTGGGAGAAATACCAATAACCTCAGATATGCAGATGACACCACCCTTATGGCAGAAAGTAAAAAAGAACTAAAGAGCCTCTTGATGAAAGTGAAAGAAGAGAGTGAAAAAGTTGGATTAAAGTTCAACATTCAGAAAACTAAGATCATGGCATTTGGTCCCATCACTTCATGGGAAATAGATGGGAAAACAGTGGAAACAGTGGCTGAATTTATTTTTCTGGGCTCAAAAATCAGTGCAGATGGGGATTGCACCCATGAAATTAAAAGACTCTTGCTCCTTTGAAGAAAAGTTATGATCAAACTAGACAGCATATTAAAAAGCAGAGACATTACTTTGCCAACAAAGATCTGTCTAGTCAAGGCTATGGTTTTTCCAGTAGTCATGTATGGATGTGAGAGTTGGACTATAAAGAAAGCTGAGTGCAGAAGAATTGATGCTTTTGAACTGTGGTGTTGGAGAAGACTCCTGAGAGTCCCTTGGACTGTAAGGAGATCCATCCAGTCCATCCTAAAGGAGATTAGTCCTGGGTGTTCATTGGAGGGACTGATATTGAAACTGAAACTCCAATACTTTGGCCACCTTATGTGAAAAGCTGACTGATTGGAAAAGACCCTGATGCTGGGAAAGACTGACGACAGGAGGAGAAGGGGACAACAGAGAATGAGGTGGTTGGATGGCATCACCAACACAATGGACATGGGTTTGGGTGAACTCCAGGAGTTGGTGATGGACAGAGAAAGTCTGGCATACTGCAGTTCATGGGGTTGCAAAGAGTCAGACACAACTGAGCAACTGAACTGAAGTATACGTATAACCAATTCACTTTATTGTACAGCAGAAACAACAGGGTAAAGCAATTATACTCTAACACAAAAAAATTATTTAAAAAAAGACTCAATCTCAATTCTCAGCATAGTCCTAGGTAGGCTTTCCTAGTGGCTCAGTGGTAAAGAACCTGTCTGCCAATGCAGGAGATATAAGAGATGTGGGTTTGATCCCTGGGTTGGGAAGATACCCTGGAGAAGGAAATGGTAACCCGCTCCAGTATTTTTGGCTGCAAAATCCCATGGACAGAGGAACCTGGTGGACTATAAGTCTATAGGATCGCATAAGAGTTGGATACAAGTGAACTAAACAATAACAGTCTTAGGAAAGGAAGACTAGGATCTACCCCATCTCAGGGTGGGTGAGGAAGTCAGGAAAGAGAGGCTTTTTTGGAATTAACTGATTATAGTAGTTGTCCAGGCTTTTATCAAACAATCTAAATCTAATAGTGACTTCACATCAACAATATTTCCAAATAAAGATTTTAAATATCCTTTCACATTTTTCAAAATTGGCTAACTGACCCAATAAATACTTAACTGATCTATAGAATGTCTATCTCTGTCTTTTGCAAAAAGCCTTCAAGAAAACAAACTCATAATAATACACACAGTTTTAGACAAGATCTTTCAGTCTATTTTTCTATGCTTCTGCCACATGTGATGCTGTGGCACCTAATTGGATATGTGTGGGATGAACCTGGATTGTGATATGTAACCAATAGAGGACAAACATACTCAATTTATGGGGCACATAAAGAAAACACTTTACCAGTTGGTTCACAGGGAGTTCACCTTGTAGCTCACTTACACACAAATAAGACAGCAAACACTTTCCTTCTGGAATATCAAGGTGTTTTATTCTGAGAGGAGCAGAATTCAATGCACCTGGCCACTGAATTAGCTATTAGCAGTTGATTACAAGGAAATATTTCAGAATGTTCTATTTCTCCCCAGAACAAAGAAAAGGCAATTTTAAACAGAACTCTCAGCTTCTAATATTATGTCTGATTCCATCATACTATTTTGTGAAACAGAACTATAATTCAAACCTGTAAGTTAATGGAGTTTGACAGCAAGGTACACATCGCATTTTGCAAAAGAGCCTTGATTACTTTCGGTGCTTCCTCTTGGTAATAAAGCCTTGACAGCTTCCATTTCTCAAAAGAACAGCTTTATTATTTTCTCCTCAATTCTAAGTAGTTACTTAACTTTAAAATAGTTGTAAGTAAAGGGGATTTCTCAACTGAAAAGAAAAAAGGCATGTAAAAGGAATTTGTTACCCACTTGCTTCCAATTTTCTATCACTTAAGAAACTTAAAGTAACAAATGGGTGCAATTTAAAATTCTGAATACTTTCAAATGTTTTAGTTATCATTTAAAGACTATCAGTCAGGGTCCAGGCAGAAAATAGGTTGTATATACTTAAACTGGGTAAATTGAGGAGGATTTAATAAAGACACTATTTACAAAAGTGCAGGCTGTTGTGTAGAAAAACTATAAAGAACAGTTCACTATGGCAGAGCACTTTACTATATTTAGGACTAAAAAGGCAAAAAGAGAGATCAAATTACAAGAACCAGGATCTTTAGTCTTTAATGGAGGAAAAACATCAGCCTAAGACAGCCTCCCAGCCAGGGAATAGGGAAGTACCCTGGCTTCTCTTTCTTTTATTTTATTATTATTTTTTTTAATTTTATTTTATTTTTAAACTTTACAATATTGTATTAGTTTTGCCAAATATCGAAATGAATCCGCCACAGGTATACATGTGTTCCCCATCCTGAACCCTCCTCCCTCCTCCCTCCCCATACCCTCCCTCTGGGTCGTCCCAGTGCACTAGCCCCAAGCATCCAGCATCGTGCATCGAACCTGGACTGGCGACTCGTTTCATACACGATATTATACCTGTTTCAATGCCATTCTCCCAAATCTCCCTACCCTCTCCCTCTCCCACAGAGTCCATAAGACTGACCTATACATCAGTGTCTCTTTTGCTGTCTCGTACACAGGGTTATTGTTACCATCTTTCTAAATTCCATATATATGCATTAGTATACTGTATTGGTGTTTTTCTTTCTGGCTTACTTCACTCTGTATAATAGGTTCCAATTTCATTCATCTCATTAGAACTGATTCAAATGTATTCTTTTTAATGGCTGAGTAAATTTCTCTTTCTGACATTTTGGTGGTACTTAAAGGGATGCCCATGGATACAGTCAGTATCAGTCAACCTCCCTGCTGCTGCTGCTAAGTCACTTCAGTCGTGTCCGACTCTGTGGACCCCATAGACGGCAGCCCACCAGGCCCCCCCGTCCCTGGGATTCTCCAGGCAAAAACACTGGAGTTGGTTGCCATTTCCTTCTCCAATGAATGAAAGTGAAAACGGAAAGTGAAGTAGCTCAGTTGTCTCCGACCCTCAGCGACCCCATGGACTGCAGCCTTCCAGGCTCCTCCGTCCATGGGATTTTCCAGGCAGGAGTACGGGAGTGGGGTGCTATTGCCTTCTCCACAACCTCCCTGAATACAAAGTAACTTAGAAAAAGTAGAGTGGATCTGGAAGGATAGATGGAAGATATCTAGGAGAATTCTTTTAGACAATCATTTAAATTATTTTTCTTTACTGACCTTCGTTCTTAAAGGACACACATTTGAGTCAGGATTTGTCATTTCTAAGGGCCATTCTAGAGTCAAATTATATTTTAGGATGAAATTACATGATCCAATGTATACTCCTGAACCATGCATGGCTACCAAAGGTTTTCAACACGAGAGAGCTAAAAGTGTCAGTTTGACAGTCCAAAGAATCCAAGGAAGATCAGAGAAAGTATACCAACAGGTCATCTGGTAGATTTCAGGCAGAATAACTAACCCAGGACGTCGATGGATTCCAGAACAAGCAGAGCAATAGCAATGCACTGTTCTGTCCATAAATTTCACTGCTGGTTTATTCCACCATCACTACTGACACATTATTTCTTTTCTTGATCATACTCGTACAGCAGTAATTCTGCAGAAATCAGCAGTGCTCTTTTCATTCCCACAGCCTGAAAGGGACTTTTGGTTGTATAACTGTCTTCAGTAATTACTCTGCAGTTTTACCACCAGTTACAAAATACAAGCATTTGATTTTCTGGAGACCCTTTGTATCTATGACACATTTAATAAATTCCACAAAAATTATTTAACAGTTACATGTGTCTGGAAATGTTGTATCTGCTAAGAATAAAATAGTGAAGTAAAGTCTTACCTACAGCACTGACCAGTCAATGTCTGAAACCTTTTTGTAGTGATGACAAGACTAGGCAACTCTGGGAAAATATATGGTTTAGGTAAAAAGTATTATTAAAGAGTTGATTGAGTAAATTCATGTAATAATCATGGCTCAGACTTTTATATTCATTTCACATATGTGCAAAGTTATAGCTCTTGGTTATACAAAGAATTTATATTTCTGCAGAAAACGCATACTAGTCTAGGCATTATATTGTTCTCTACTCTTTTTCTGTCTTTACTGCCATTGTGTGAATTCATAGAACAACAGACAGTCCTCCATTCACGGAAGATGGAACGCTGTCAAGCGAAGCACAACATTATGTATGTATAAAATATTTGTGAAGATGTACAGAATAGGAATGCTGATTTGCATTTTATTTTTATTTCAAGGGAGCAGAGATAAGCTGTGCTACGCACATATCTACTGAAGCAGTCACTGATGCATGGATGCTTCCTTATTTGTTCCGCTTTCATCCACTGCAGTACCTGGCATCATCGTCTTGTTTGGTATTTTATTAGAAGGAAAGGTAGTGGGCTGGTTTGAAGAATAAAGTTCAAGGTTTCTTTAATTTTTTTTGACATTTCTCATTGTATTGCACCATGTCAAGTAAGCATGAACCACTGTGTACAGTATATTGAATTTTCTTCAGGTAGTTCAAAACAAATTAATTCTCTGCCCACACATCATTTAAAGTATTAATTCCCTGTGCAGCCCAGCAAACTTCAAGCTGTACCTGTTCAGCATTTCAAGTTAAGGCAGTACACCATAAACACCTGTTAAAGTTTATAGCCATCTGTTTCCTCAAGAAATCTAAATTCTAATAATATGAAATTAACAGATGGGAAAGAGCTGTAACCTCAGCTCTGAAGAGGGTAACTGCAACCTTTGAATTAACATAGTGCCATTTTGCTGGTAATTGTTTGCAATGGCCATAGGGACACAGTTCAAGAACGATGGTCCATTAGTAACATACTTTGTTTTTGTACAGGGATAGTTTCGATAGAAAGTATTTCTTAATGATTTCTAAAACTCCACGTTTAGGTGAATCTTTCTTCTCTCAATGCAGGAGCACAATAATTAAGATATAATGAAATGTGGTTCAGCATATGACAGTCCTGAGGGTAATGAAAAGATACCTTTGAGACTGAAAATGGCAATGTTTTAAATAAGAAATTAAAGTTGGTTACAATCCACTTGCATAAAATTAAGTAGAAAAAATGGAAATTGGGAGAAAATTCACAGCAGATTGAACAGATATTCAGGAACTAGTCCTTTTCATATTCACAAATAATTGAGAAGATGCCTGTTTCATGAAGGCTAATTCAGAAAAGAAAAAATATATATATAGACCTCGGGGTTTGGTTTTGTTTTCTTTTGCTTTGCAAAATTAGCATGTCTTTGTGTTGTTTTCTTTTTCTGATCATAAAAGTAATGCCTGCTCAATATAAATAATTCAAACCATACAGAGTGCTCAAAGTGGAAATGAAAGGTAGCCATGATTTCATGCTCCACAAACCTGAGCAACAAACATCAATAAATCTCTTTTATTTTTCCAATTAATGACTCGAGAACCCACATGCTAGTTTCGTAAGAAGTCTACTATCTATCTCATGGGGCTGGCCCCCAGCTGTCCACATTTCATAGGAGCTAAGTAGCCCCAGTCATAACCAATTCACAGTATGAAGAGGGAACCCAAGCGTGAGCTCACTTTGGTAATGTGGTGCCTTTTGCAACCCACACTATCACTGTTGAAATCTATCCCTTACTTTACTTCCAAAGGGGACAGTCTATACTAAAAATGCTCAGTGGGCACATCTCTGCAGTCCACTGAAGCTTTGGTTCACAGACCCTACCCTGGCCAGCCACTGAGATAATCCACGTTGGCCCCCATACTGGATGTATCAATCTTCTATTGCTCCCATGACAGATGAAGAAATAAAAGAAAATTATACACATGAAAACTAGCAAAGGCTTTATATTAAGAGCTTGCTATGTGATAGTCAGCCACCATCAATTTTGTTTGGCAGAAACCTGAAGGCACACAACTGAGTGTAGTTGGCTCTCCATATCTATGGGTTCCACACCTGCAGATTCAAGCAACCTCCAATAGAAAGCACTGGGGGAGGAAAAAAATTCTAGAAAGTTCCCCAAAAGCAAAACTTGAATTTGCTTCACCCTGGAAACAATTTACATAACATTCACATTATATTTTTTTTAGTTTATTTTTTTATTGAAGGGTAATTGCTTTACAGAATTTTGTTGTTTTCTGTCAAATCTCAACATTAATCAGTCATAGGTATACATATTGGAGAAGGAAATGGCAACCCACTCCAGTGTTCTTGCCTGGAGAATCCCAGGGATGGGGGAGCCTGGTGGGCTGCCATCTATGGGGTCACACAGGGTCAGACACGACTGAAGCGATTTAGCAGCAGCAGAAGCAGCAGGTATACATATATATCTTTCGGACCTCCCACCCATCTCCCGCCCCATCCCACCCTTCTAGGTTGATACAGAGCCTCTGTTTGAGTTTCCTGAACCATATAGCAAATTCCCCATATCTATTTCACATATGGTAATGTAAGTTTCCATGTTACTCTTTCCATATATCTCCATTTGCATTGTATTTACAAGGCATCCCTGGTGGGTCAGTTGGTTAAGAATCAGCCTACAATGCAAGAGACCTCGGTTTGATCACTGGGTTGGGAAGATGACTTGGAGAAGGAAATGGCAATCCAGTATTCTTGCCTGGGAAATCCCATGGAGACAGAAGCCTGGTAGGTTACAGTCCTTGATTTCACAAAAAAGTCAGCTGCCACTGAGTACAAGGGGATGGAACAGACTCTTTCTAGGACCATAAACTCACTCTTAGTAAAACTGACTCTTACTCCACATCTGTGGGTTCTGCCAATAAAGGTCCATCTAGTCAAATCTATGGTTTTTCCAGTGGTCATGTATGGATGTGAGAGCTGGACTATAAAGAAAGCTGAGCACCAAAGAATTGATGCTTTTGAACTATGGTGTTGGAGAAGACTCTTGAGAGTCCCTTGGGCTGCAAGGAGATCCAACCAGTCCATTCTAAAGGAGACCAGTCCTGGGTGTTCATTGGAAGGACTGATGCTGAACCTGAAACTCCAATCCTTTGGCCACCTGATGCGAAGAGCTGATATGAACACTTGATGTGACTCACGGAAAAAAACCTGATGCTGGGAAAGACTGAAGGCAGGAGGAAAACGGGATGACAGAGGATGAGATGGTTGGATAGTATTACCAACTAGATGGACATGAGTTTGAGCAACCTTTGGGAGTTGGTGATAGACAGGGAAGCCTGGCATACTGCAGTCCATGAGGTTGCAAAGTGTCAGACACAACTGAGCAACTTAACTAAACTGATGCATTCTGCATCTGCAGAGTCAATCAACCTCAAATAAAAAGCATTTGGGGACAAAAAAAAAATCCAATAAGGTCCCCAAAAGCAAATCTTGAATTTGCTTTATACAGACAATGATTTACATAGCATTTACATTGTATTAGGTATTATAAGTAATCAAGAAATGATTTAAAGTATATGTGATAATACAAATAGGTTATATGGAGACAGTTATACCAGCTTATATAAGAGAAGGGCTTCCCTGGTAGCTCAGATGGTAAAGCGTCTGCCTACAATGCAGGAGACCTGGGTTCGATCCCTGCATTGGGAAGATCCCCTGAAGAAGGAAATGGAAACCCACTCCAGTACTCTTGCCTGGAAAATCACATGGACCGAGGAGCCTGGTAGGCTACAGTCCATGAGGTCGCAAAGAGTTGGACAATACTGAGTGACTTCACTTCATATAAGAGAAATGGGCATCCCTGGATTTTGGTATCCACAGAACCAATTCAAGGAACAATTTTATAGAAGCTTACAGCTTAAAAGAGAGAGAGAGAGAAAAAGCTTAAAGTGTACCTTGATTGCAGGCTGCTATCATGGGGAAACTGGAAGAAGGCTAATTAGAAGCAAGGTAGTCTATGTGTTTGGTTATGGAAACCAAATATGGAAAGCATGTTTTGCTTTCTCTGATTTGTCTTAAGTTTAAAAATGGAGCAAATAGTGAAGCTGGCTGGTCAAGTCCTGATGCTTTGGGGTCCGTTGTTACACAGGTGGTGGTTTCACCTCCTGGATGAGTTGCTACAGAGGTTGAAGGTCAGCTCTATATTTTTATATGTGATCTGGCTATTGCTCATTTGTACATTCAGTGTCTTACAAAGTTATCATAAACAGTGTCACTATAAACTCAAAAATACATGATTATTATGTCACAGTTCTGTAGGTCAGAAATCTTATGAAGGTCTCATAGGGCTAAGATCAAGCTGTTCATAAATGATGTTTCATTGGAGGCTCACTCAGATTGATAGTTGAATTTAATTTCTCATGGTCCCAAGATCGTATCTCAGTATTTTTGTTACTTATATAAAGCAAAGGCATTTCCCAGGTTCTAGAGGCAACTGCATCCCTTGGCTTTGGGCCCCCTTCTTTTAACTTCAGAGTCAACACTGGTGGCCTTCTGCTGTTTAAGCTGCTATGGTACCAATAGGAAACTAACACAGGTGTGAAGGATGAATAGGGGTTTATTAGACAGTCGGATGTATGAATGTAAATACTAGGTGACAGGGTGGGAGGCCTTCAAAGCAGAGGGAATAGTGTACACAAGATTGAGTCATACAAGAGCAGAATGTGATTCAGGAATGGGGACCTAGTTCTGGCGCAGGAATAGAGACATGGACACAATAGAGAATGGATGTGTGGACGTGGAGGGGGACAAGGAGGGTGGGATTAACTGGGAGATAAGGATTGACATATACACACTGCTGCTGCTGCTACTAAGTCGCTTCAGTCGTGTCCGACTCTGTGCGACCCCATAGAAGGCAGCCCACCAGGCTCCCCAGTCCCTGGGATTCTCCAGGCAAGAACGCTGGAGTGGGTTGCCATTTCCTTCTCCAATGTGTTGCACTACCATGTGCAAAACAAACAGCTAGTGTGAAGCTGCTATATAGCACAGGGAGCTCAGCTCGGTGCTCTGGGGTGACCTAGAGGTGTGGGAAATGGGGAGCAGCTGAGAGGGAGCTCTAAGAGGGAGGGGATATATGTAATATAGCCGAATCACTTTGTTGTACAGCAGAAACTAACACAACACTGTAAATAGCAATTATCCTGCAACTGAAAAAAAAAAAAGAGTAGGTTGAAAATGTCAGAATTTAAAGTGTAAAGAGTAGAACATAGCAAAACTACAGTGTCCAACCCATGTAAAATCAAGATACTTGTATTATCTTGCTAAATACTTAAGACTTTTTTTTTACCTACCCCTGCAAAGGTAACTGACATACCAATAATTCATATATGAGCAACAAGCAGATTTCAAAACATCCTTGCTTTAAAATTGCTTGGAAGTGAGTCGTATAAAGGAAAATTCTGTATCTGCCAGTCACAAGCTGTATGTCCTAGGTGAATTTACTTAACTTCATGGACTCTCCATTTTCTCATCTGTGAGACAGAGATAACCACAATTTGCACACACGTTGTGAGCATTAAGTGGAAAAATATAACTTCATTTCTTAGAAAAACTCAGAATACTAACAGTTATAACAGTTTTATTTTATACCTAAAATATATCCATTTCTAGATCTAAATCTACAAAAAGATTAATTAGGTCAGTGGATCTTTACTCCTGGAAAGATGAAGGATATGTTGTCACTCAGCTGAGCATGTCAGCATAACTAACATCTTAACGACTGGCTGAGGTCACATTTCAATTTGTACCAGAGACATCCAAGACATGTTTAAAGTACTGGCATCATTGAGCTACAAGCCATCACTTATCCACACTAAATTAGATTAATACCATGGAGACCATTTTATGTCACAATAGATTATTTGTTTACTTAATATCTAGTTAGTATTTATAGTGAACTAAATTGTTTCCTCCAATTGGCTATTAATATATATATATCAATTTATTCAGAATGGCGGTTTCTGGTTGCATGACCCTTAGGAAATAAGGATGACAAGGATAAATGGCAATGGCCTCCATGTCTAATATATAATTGGATTATCTCTAGTTTTCAAAACCTGCTTGAATTTTGTCAGTTTTTCCTTACAGCATTTGCCATTTTTCATGCAGAAAGACAGGAATAAGATATTAAATGAATTACAGTTTACCTTTGAGAAATCTCACAGTAGAAACATGAATTTTAGGAGAAAATTATTATTTGGAGTGTGCTGTCTCATTTTTCATTTCTTAGACTAGCCCTTTGAGATTTGGATACCCAGTTCACACTAAAAAATTAATAACTAAAAGCAGCCCAAATAAAAATGTTCTGTGGCCATTTTTTTGGATTATAAATATACACTTCATACAATTCTATGTGTGTGTGTGTGTGTGTATATATATATATATATGTATTAGTTTATGTATATATATAAACACACACACTTTACCCCAGGGGACACTCATCTAAAATATAGCTAATAATATGTCAGGGATTATAACAATACCTATTCTTATATTGACATAATGGGTGTGAAATTCTTAGCATAGTGCCTGGTAAATACAAAACATTCAATTATATACAATCTTATCATCAGTCAGCATTATCATGATATTGTAGTTTTCATCATCATTAAGTATTTCTCCTATTTGAAAGTTTTTAGTTTTTTGGCTATAAACACCCATAACGGATGAAAATAAGATCATCCAGAGGAGCGGCAAAGAGAAACATCCTCAGGAGAGCCCCGGCAGCTCCAGATCCCCACTAGAAGGCCAGAATATCAAAGCCTGCCTTGATCATGTCATAAAAGTCAATATATGCTAGGGACGTGAGTGGCACTCCCTAAAAGCTCATCAGTTCAGTTCCGTCACTCAATCGTGTCCAACTCTTTGCAACCCCATGGACTGCAGCACGCCAGGCCTCCCTGGCCATCACCAACTCCTTGGAGCTTACTCAAACTCATCTCCATCCAGTTGGTGATGCAATCCAACCATCTCATCCTGTCATCCCTTTCTCCTCTTACCTTTAATCTTTCCCAGTATCTTCAATCTTCTCTAAGGAGTCAGTTCTTCACATCAGGTGGCCAAAATATTGGAGTTTCAGCATCAGTCCTTCCGATGAATAGTCAGGACTGATTTCCTTTAGGATGGACTGGTTGGATCTCCTTGCTGTCCAAGGGACTCTCAAGAGTCTTCTCCAACACCACAGTTCAAAAGCATCAATTCTTTGGCACTCAGCTTTCTTTATAGTCCAAATGTCACATCCATACATGACTACTGGAAAAACCATGGCTTTGACTAGACAGACTTTTGTTGACAAAGTAATATCTCTGGTTTTTAATATGCTGTCTAGGTTGGTTATAGCTTTTTTTGTAAGGAGCAAGCGTCTTTTAATTTCATGGCTGCAGGTGCCAACTGCAGTGATTTTGGAGCCCCAAAACAATTAATTCTCTCACTGTTTTCATTGTTTCCCCATCTATTTGCCATGAAATGATGGGACCAGATGCCATGATCTTAGTTTTCTGAATGTTGATTTTAATCAAACTTTTTCACTCTCCTCTTTCACTTTCATCAAGAGGTTTTTTACTTCTTCACTTTCTGCCATAAGGGTAGTATCATCTATGTACCTGAGGTTATTGATATTGCTTCCAGAAATCTTGATTCCAGCTTGTGCTTCATCGAGCCCAGCATTTCTCATAATGTACTCTGCATATAAGTTAAATAAGCAGGGTGACAATATATAGCTTTGACGTACCCCTTTCCCTACTTGGAACCGGTCTCTTGTTACATGTTTGGTTCTAACTGTTGCTTCTTGACCTGCATACAGATTTCTGAAGAGGCAGGTCAGGTGATCTGTATTCCAGTCTCTTTAAGAATTTTCCACAGTTTGTTGTGATCCACACAGCCAAAAGCTTTGGCATAGTCATTAAAGCAGAAATAGATGTTTTTCTGGAACTCTCTTGCTTTTTCAATGATCCACTGGGTGTTGGCAATTTGATCTCTGGTTCCTCTGCCTTTCCTAAATCCAACTTGAAAATCTGGAATTTTACAGTTCATGTACTGTTGAAGCCTGACTTGGAGAATTTTGAGCATTACTTTACTAGCCTGTGAGATGAGTGCAATTGTGTGGTAGTTTGAACATTCTTTGGCATAACTCTTTTAGACTAATTCAATTACTCTTCTTCCATGGAATTAAAATAAGTTACCTATATAATACTTGGAATTTTAAACATTGGCCTGCTTCAGTAAGAAAAACACACCAATAGTAGATTGAACTCAAATGTGGGTAAACTAATCCTTTTATTTCAGCTATCCTGATAAATAAATATTATTCTTAAGAAAGTCACAGCAAAATCCGATTCAAAATTTTTATTATTCTATGTATATGTATATATCAGGACGCCTACATACATTTAAGATTAGAGTGTAAATCACGCAATGTTTTATTATATCTGCATTGTCACTGAGCACATATATGTTTAAGTTTTCTATAAGAAACTCCATGAATCAAAACAAAGCAATAAATACCTTAGGTAACGTGCTGCATTATTGACTGATTTTGAAGCTGAAGCTCCAATATTTTGGCCAACTGATGTGAAGAGACAAGTCATTGGATAAGACCCTGATGCTGAGGAAGTTTGAGGGCAGGAGGAGAAGGGGATGACAGAGGTTGAGATTTCTTAAATGTGGACAATCTCCACATGTGAAATGTTTTGAGAAATCAAATAAAACATCAAGTGAACATATTCACTGTATTTTCACACAAGCAAATTATTAGTGATGTGTAAGAAAAGTGGTTCAACTGGAGATGAAGGCAAGCAATACAAGTTGGCTGATGAATGACAGATGAGAAATAAAGACAGCAAGTGTAAGTAACTCTTATGCTTGACCATCAGATGGTAAAGCATCTGTCTAGAATGTGGGAGACCCAGGTTCAATCCCTGGGTTGGGAAGACCTCCTGGAGAAGGAAATGGCCAACCACTCCAGTGTTCTTGCCTGGAAAATCCCATGAACGGAGGAGCCTGGTACATTACAGTCCATGGGATCACAAAGAGTCGGACACGACTGAGCGACATCACTTTCCTTTCACTTTCAAGTGAAGGAAAGGAGGCAGATCTGGAGATGGGTTGAAGAGATTTATTATTGTTCTTTTGATTAAATGGAAAAACTTGAACATGATTAAGTAGTGACAGGATGGCACTAACAGAGATTGAAGAAACACACAATTGAGAGAAACTTTATCTTGTGGGAGGCAATGAGATGCAGATGTCTTAGACAAAAACAGCTTCTAGCTAACAAGAGGGGCAGGGGAGAGGGGGAAGCTTTTATGTGTGTGTGGAGGTGGGGAGAGGGTTGTGGAGGAGGGATACAGCAAGTTCAAAGGATTTGTGAGGATTTTATTCCCTCTGTGAAGTAGAAGCCAAGGTCACTCATCCATAGCAAGGAGAGCGGTATTAGCAAAGGTGATTTTTAAAGAGTCGAGAAGGTTTGAAATAATTACCTTAGAAAACAGGAGAGAATGAACTCGGGAAAGGACAGAATTTCCAAGCAATGTTGAGGGTCTTTGTGCTGTTGGAAACCAAGACTTTTTACAGAACTCAATCAACAGTCTAGTATTAGGCCTGAAGCCGTTGAACAGGGATAAGTGCAGAGTTGGAGTTTTGCTCCATGTGCCTACTGGGCAGGCAAAGACAGGAAAGAACTGACGATACTGGCATGAAAAAGGTGGAATGGGACTTCCCTGGCCGTCCAGCCATTAAGACCCCATGCTCCCACGGCAGGAGCATGGGTTCAAGCCCTTGCTGGGGAACTGACATCCCACAAGCTGAGTGGCAAGACCAAGAAAAAAGAAAAGAAAAAGGTGGAGTAATGTCCGCACATGCAAGTTCATTAGAAACAAAATTTAAAAAAAGATTTGACAGGTATAAAAGCTTTTCTGAACATCTAGAAGGGTGTGAGAAACGTTACAGAAAGAAATAATTGGAACAAAAGGAATGCTTGGTTCAAAAAATGTTTAAAGAAAGCAGAATTAAATTCTAATTTCAGCTGGCTCCTGATCCTGTTGAAAGATGTAAGAGGGGGAAGAAAAATCACATGTAGATAATAGATATATTCTCCTGTAGAAAGGAAAATTAGGAAATGGATTTTTTAATACAAAATTGAACCAAGGAGAGTGGAGGAATATATTAAAATGAAAGATGATGATGAGAGATGTTAAATATTACATGGTTAAATAAGGAGAGCTAAGAAATATTCTTGCTGAAAAGCTTTAATAAAAGGATGTCCATGTTATTCCGATGATTTAAGTGTGGCCTTGCTGGAAAGCAGAGACACGGAAGATAACCTCTCAATGTCCTTCTCAATCCAGACATGCTTTACAGAGCTATTTACCCTCTGCAGGTCAGTAGTCAGTGTGAATAAACCTGGAACTCCTGTTGATCACGAAGCGAGTTTCACATATGGACAATATGAGGTGATGCAGAAATGACCTTTTTAGTACTGAATGCATATTAAGATTTCAATGTATAAACATTTAAACCTAGAGCTGTTTCTTCATTACCCAAGTCATTTTACTTCATTGTATGTGATAAAATTCATAGTTGCACATACAGATCCTTCTCGGCCTAAGTTCAAAATCTGCTCGCTAGTACCACTTGCTGCTGCTGCTGCTGCTAAGTCGCTTCAGTCGTGTCCGACTCTGTGCAACCCCATAGACAGCAGCCCACCAGGCTCCCCAGTCCCTGGGATTCTCCAGGCAAGAACACTGGAGTGGGTTGCCATTTCCTTCTCCAATGCATGAAAGTGAAAAAATAAAGTGAAGTCGCT
Organism: Bos indicus x Bos taurus; assembly: GCF_003369695.1. Classification (NCBI taxonomy): domain Eukaryota; kingdom Metazoa; phylum Chordata; class Mammalia; order Artiodactyla; family Bovidae; genus Bos; species Bos indicus x Bos taurus. The sequence goes on along the minus strand of NC_040076.1, from coordinate 23,262,079 downwards.
CAGTCGTGTCCGACTCCTAGGGACCCCATGGACTGCAGCCCACCAGGCCCTTCTGTCCATGGGATTTTCCAGGCAAGAGTACTGGAGTGGGTTGCCATTGCCTTCTCCACTTAACAGTTGTTAAATCGAATATTAGCTGTCACTTCTTTGATACAAGTGTAATCCCAATGTTAATTGACCTCAATGTGCTACTATAAACCCATGCAAAAAATATTTCTTAAAAGCAGAATATGGAATATTTTCGATGAAGTATGCAAAATCTTTGTATGCCTGCAGAAAAGTATAAGAATTAAAAAGTGATCAAATTTGGAATATGTGAAAAGAATCAGTGAATTAACTATCTCATGCTCATACCCAGCCAAGTCTGACTCTTTGCAACCCCATGGACTGCAGCCTGCCAGGCTCCTCTGTCCATGGAATTCTCCAGGCAAGAATACTGGAGTGGGTAGACATTTCCTATTCCAGGGAATATTCCTGACCCAGAGATAGAACCCGTGTCTTCTGCCTTGGCAGAATTCTTAACCACTGTGCCACCTGGGAAGTCGAATTAACTATCTAGTGACTGAGTAGAGTTTCTCTCTGCAACTGTTTGAAGACTTGCAATTCCTGAAGGAAAAACAGTGTTAGGGACAGCAGTGGGAAGCAAGCACATTTTCTTGTCTACAGCATTACTTATTTTCCTTTAACGGTAACATTCAGTTTATAATGTTACAGCAGCTGGTACCTTAAACTTTTAAATTAACCTGGTTTAGAATGTATAAATATAGGCTAAAGAGGACAGACACATTAACATTGTGTTAAACGAGTTCACGTGAATCATTTTAAAGTTATAAGTCTAAGCTTTTACTACCTACATATTGATTTAGATAATTTAAAGCATTAGATAATTGCACATACCAATGCCCACGCTAACAATAATTGCTGAGTAATATAATTCAAAATGCTTATAAAATCTGACTCAGTCTCAGTGTCAGCTATTAAGGCCACCTTGAACAATGCACACTTCATTTTTATTGCCACCAACTGAGGAAGGCATTAGGTTTTATTAGTTTTCAAATGGACACATCAATATTTATTTTAAAAGAGATTCAGTATTGCCAAGCATTTCTTTGGAAGAGATACCAGAGACAAAGAAATTGGAGATTTTATTGCTTAGACTATCTTTTGTTAATCATTTTGTTTTAATTATGTTAAATTTTAGGTTCCTTATTTTTAAAATGTTAATGAAATAGGAAATTGTCAGGAGTACAGATAGCAAAGTGTGGAACGAACCTCAAAGCCAATAATCAACTTGTTTGAAAGTCAGTAGAAACATGACTTATTATTACTGCTCTTAGAGTAAACAGTATTTTTAAGAGATAATTAAACTTGAGAAATACACCTTAACAAACAGCTAGAATTACCTTTAGGGCAACTGTTTTGTGTATCTACTTTTGCAATGATGCAGAGGTTAAGGCCTGAAGCTCTGCTGAGAGGCCCTTGTAAATTCTACTATCTCTTTGTGGTTTTTAGACAAGTAATCTCTCTAAACCTCAATTTCGCCATCTCTATAAAAATACAAACTATATCTATTTGTATTACTTCCAGGGACAAATGATTTAAAAACCTTAGGACCAGGACTGGCATAAATAGGCACTCAATCAATAGCAGGTCTGTTAATAGAAACTAACTTAGTGAAAATAACTTTTCTATCCCTCTCCAGGAATAAAATATCTAACAGGTTTAAAATTGAGCATAAACTTGAGAACAAAAGTCTTCCTGGGAAATATAAACTACATATGACTTATTATAAGAGTATTTCACTTAAAATATCCTCTTTACACTGATTTGTATGTATAGAGGAAATTCTGTATCTGAAAATGTTTATAATCAAGTAAAGGAGATAAAATATGCTCCAAAAGCAAGCACAAAACCACATGCGAGCCACTAAGTATGACATTCTATGGCACTTTGTCTGTTTTCATCATTATCTTGATTTATTCTTATTCCCGAGTAAGAGATATGGCAAAGCCATCTACTCTTTATTACTGATTTTGATCTCTCCTACATGTTTTAAGACCTTGCTTCATAACAACCCCTTCTTTTCTTCCACTTAATACTTTCTCCTCAAATCTAGAACCCTGAGAAGTTCCTACTATTCTTACTAAACTACAAATCTCCTTCCATATTTGGATATTCTCTTGCCATTTTATTTAGATAAAGATCCAAAGAAAATTCAAGCCTCTGCTCTGTTATTTTTCCCTTTCTCACTGGCAGCTTTCTTGAAAGGGCATACTACACCTGTGTCCTGTGATTCTTCACTGCCAACTCAGTGTTTAGTTGGGTAGAGTATGGCTTCTGCCACGCCCACTTTCCTGAAACTGCTTGCTCAAAGGTTACCAACTGCTTCCACAAGATTACAAAATCCAATGGCCTCTTTTGCCTCTGATTCCATGTCAGCATTTGACATTCTTTATCCTGATTCTCCACTTGGAGGTATTGTTTCCTTGACTTCCCCAGCCCGATATCTTCATTTATGTTCACAGCAAATAATGCATTGACTGCTGCTCATACATCAGTCAGGGGCTATAAGAGTGAATATGGAAGACACAGGCTTTGACTACAGAAAAAAGAAATGGCAAACACAAAATCAGGCACATGTATGTGAAGATGTCTCATGTAATAAGGGCTTGAAGGAAAAAAATGCTCAATAAAAGATAATGCAAAGTGAAAGAGGGTTAGTAAGCATGAGGATCTGAGGCCCTGGATCAGTTTTCTAGAGCTGCTGTACCGTAGTCATAGAGCAGGTGACTTAACCAAAGTGTATTTCCTCACAGCTCTAGGGGCTAGAAGTCTGAAATCAATATGTTGGCAGGGCCATGTTCACTCTGAAGGATGTACAGAGGAATTGTATCTTACCTCTTTTAGCTTCTTGTGCTTCCTGGCAATTCTTGGAATTTCTGGCTTGCTGGTGCAATGCTTCATTGTCATACTCCATTATCTTCTCCCGAATATCCCTACATTCTCTTCCATCATTCTTCTGTGCATGTTGGTCTTTGTGTCTAAATTTCCCCTTCTTATAAAGACATCAATCCAGTTGAACCAAGGCCCACTCTAAAGATCTCATTTTTAACTTGTGTGTACATCTGTAAAAAATCTATTTCCAAATGAGGTCACACTCATGGTAACAGAAGTTAGGATTTTAACATAACTTTCTGGGGAATACAATTAAACTCATAACTGAGCCACTAAGGATATGGCAATTACAAAGAAAAATAAGGAGCAGCCATGTAGATAGCAAGTTCAGTTCAGTAGCTCAGTCATCTCCAACTCTTTGCGACCCCATGGACTGTAGCACGCCAGTCCTCCCTCTCCATCACCAGCTCCCACAGTTCACTCAAACTCATGTCCATTGAGTCAATGATGCCATCCAACCATCTCATCTCTGTCGTTTCCTTCTCCTCCTGCCTTCAATCTTTCCCAGCATGAGGGTCTTTTCAAATGAGTCAGTTCTTCACATCAGGTGGCCAAGGGATTGGAGATTCAGCTTCAGCATCAGTCCTTCTAACGAATATTCAGGACTGATTTCCTTTAGGATTGACTCATTGGATCTCCTTGCAGTCCAAGGAACTCTCAAGAGTCTCCTCCAACACCACAGTTAAAAAGCATCAATTCTTTGATGCTCAGCTTCACAAGATGGATGGAAATATTTATTGTATAGGAATGCAAGGGATTTCTGTGTGTTGATTTTATATCCTGCAACTTTACTATAGTCATTGATTATTTCTAGTAATTTTCTAGTGGAATCTTTAGGGTTTTCTATGTAGAGGATCATGTAATCTGCAAATAGTGAGAGTTTTACTTCTTCTTTTCCAATTTGGATTCCTTTTATTTCTTTTTCTGCTCTGATTGCTGTGGCCAAAACTTCCAAAACTATGTTGAATAGTAATGGTGAAAGTGGGCACCCTTGTCTTGTTCCTGACTTTAGAGGAAATGCTTTCAATTTTTCACCACTGAGGATAATGTTTGCTGTGGGTTTGTCATATATAGATTTTATTATGTTGAGGTATGTTCCTTCTATTCCTGCTTTCTGGAGAGTTTTTATCATAAATGGATGTTGAATTTTGTCAAAGGCTTTCTCTGCATCTATTGAGATAATCATATGGTTTTTATTTTTCAATTTGTTAATGTGGTGTATTACATTGATTGATTTGCGGATATTGAAGAATCCTTGCATCCCTGGGATAAAGCCCACTTGATCATGGTGTATGATCTTTTTAATGTGTTGTTGGATTCTGATTGCATTCCTATACACTAATAATGAGAAAACAGAGAGGGAAATTAAGGAAACAATTCCATTCACCATTGCAACGGAAAGAATAAAATACTTAGGAATATATCTACCTAAAGAAACTAAAGACCTATATATAGAAAACTATAAAACACTGGTGAAAGAAATCAAAGAGGACACTAATAGATGGAGAAATATACCATGTTCGTGGATTGGAAGAATCAATATAGTGAAAATGAGTATACTACCCAAAGCAATTTATAGATTCAACGCAATCCCTATCAAGCTACCAACAGTATTCTTCACAGAGCTAGAACAAATAATTTCACAATTTGTATGGAAATACAAAAAACCTCGAATAGCCAAAGCGATCTTGAGAAAGAAGAATGGAACTGGAGGAATCAACCTACCTGACTTCAGGCTCTACTACAAAGCCACAGTTATCAAGACAGTATGGTACTGGCACAAAGACAGAAATATTGATCAATGGAATAAAATAGAAAGCCCAGAGATAAATCCACGCACATATGGACACCTTATCTTTGACAAAGGAGGCAAGAATATACAATGGATTAAAGACAATCTCTTTAACAAGTGGTGCTGGGAAATCTGGTCAACCACTTGTAAAAGAATGAAACTAGACCACTTTCTAACACCATACACAAAAATAAACTCAAAATGGATTAAAGATCTAAACGTAAGACCAGAAACTATAAAACTCCTAGAGGAGAACATAGGCAAAACACTCTCTGACATACATCACAGCAGGATCCTCTATGACCCACCTCCCAGAATATTGGAAATAAAAGCAAAAATAAACAAATGGGACCTAATTAACCTTAAAAGCTTCTGCACATCAAAGGAAACTATTAGCAAGGTGAAAAGACAGCCTTCAGAATGGGAGAAAATAATAGCAAATGAAGCAACTGACAAACAACTAATCTCAAAAATATACAAGCAACTCCTACAGCTCAACTCCAGAAAAATAAATGACCCAATCAAAAAATGGGCCAAAGAACTAAATAGACATTTCTCCAAAGAAGACATACAGATGGCTAACAAACACATGAAAAGATGCTCAACACCACTCATTATCAGAGAAATGCAAATCAAAACCACTATGAGGTACCATTTCACGCCAGTCAGAATGGCTGCGATCCAAAAGTCTACAAATAATAAATGCTGGAGAGGGTGTGGAGAAAAGGGAACCCTCTTACACTGTTGGTGGGAATGCAAACTAGTACAGCCACTATGGAGAACAGTGTGGAGATTCCTTAAAAAACTGGAAATAGAACTGCCTTATGATCCAGCAATCCCACTGCTGGGCATACACACTGAGGAAACCAGAAGGGAAAGAGACACGTGTACCCCAATGTTCATTGCAGCACTGTTTATAATAGCCAGGACATGGAAGCAACCTAGATGTCCATCAGCAGATGAATGGATAAGAAAGCAGTGGTACATATACACAATGGAGTATTACTCAGCCATTAAAAAGAATACATTTGAATCAGTTCTAATGAGGTGGATGAAACTGGAGCCTATTATACAGAGTGAAGTAAGCCAGAAGGAAAAACATAAATACAGTATACTAACGCATATATATGGAATTTAGAAAGATGGTAACAATAACCTGGTGTACGAGACAGCAAAAGAGACACTGATGTATAGATCAGTCTTATGGACTCCGTGGGAGAGGGAGAGGGTGGGAAGATTTGGGAGAGTGACATTGAAACATGTAGAATATCATATAAGAAACGAGTTGCCAGTCCAGGTTCGATGCGTGATACTGGATGCTTGGGGCTGGTGCACTGGGACGACCCAGAGGGATGGTGTGGGGAGGGAGGAGGGAGGAGGGTTCAGGATGGGGAACACATGTATGCCTGTGGCGGATTCATTTTGATATTTGGCAAAACTAATACAATTATGTAAAGTTTAAAAATAAAATAAAAAAAAAAAAAAAAGAAATATTTATTGTAGACAGAGGGCGCAGTCTACAGAAACCCTTTAGAAAACCAGTTTGTCCTCAGATTATTGTCAGACACAAGAATAGTAGCACTAGGTTTTAACCCAAGCCATTGTTGAGAGTATATCTGTAATATAGAGCAATGCACCTCAGAGCTCCCTATGCCATGATGGCTCAGACAGTAAAGAGGCTGCCTGCAGTGCAGGAGACCTGAGCTTGATCCCTAGGTCAGGAAGATTTCCTGGAGAAGGGAATGACAATCTACTCCAATATTCTTGCCTGGACAGAGGAGCGTGGTGGGCTACAGTCAATAGGGTCACAAAGAGTTGGACATGACTGAGTGACTTTCACTTCACCTCAGAGCTAGGGAAACACCCTTTGACTTTTGTCTCTCATGCCTTGTTGTAATCTGGGGTGGCATGTTTTAAAACACAATTGGAGAAGAGGCCTTTGGGGGCACCTAGGGTATTTTCATGGAGAAGGAAATGGCAATGTACTCCAGTATTCCTGCCTGGGAAATTCCATGTACAGAGGAGTCTGGCAGGCTATAGACCATGGGGTCACAAAAGAGTTGGATATGATTGAGTGAGCAGAGAGCAGGGCATTAATAACTATTCTTCCCAAATGGCACTAGTAGTAAAGAATCTGCCTTTTGATGCCAGAGAAATAAAGAGACACTGGTTAGATTCCTTGGTTGGGAAGGTACCCTGGAGGAGGGCATGGCAAACCACTCCAGTATTCTTTCCTGGAGAATTCCATGGACAGAGGATCCTGGCGGACTACAGTCCATGGGGTCTCAAAGAGTTAGACACAAGTGAGGGTCTGAGCATATAAAAATTTTGGTGTCTTTATGTTCATATTTCTGTTTACTTAAAAAGGCCTGCATGGTGGGTAGAAACATGGAAGAGTTGTTCCAGTTTAATTGAAAAAAAGTGGCTGCAGTTCTTTACCCTTTTCTGAGTCCATGCCCTTTGAAATATAACTTCACAGTTAATGTCCCCTCCCTTTAACCAGGGCTGGTCTTGTAACTTACTTTGTTTTAATATGCCAGTCCTTGCCTCAAGAGGCATCGCACACCTCTGTCCTCTCTTTTTGAATCATGTGATTGGCATGTTAACCAGCTCAGGCAAACCTGCTGAAGCAGGAGAGGCCATATGTGAGTGACCTGTGGCTTCCCAGCCATCAGCCAGCTAATACCCAGAAGCAAAGTTAGCCAGCTAACTCACAGCTGGACACAGAAGCTTGTAAAACCAACAGAGAGCAGGAGGGAGAGCTCAGCGGAGCTCAGCTTAAATTAACAACCCACACAATAGTGAGCCAAATAAATGGTTGTTATTTTAAGCCACAAAGTTTGGGGGATAGTTTCATAACAATGGTGAACAGAAACAGGCGTATACTCAAGTAATAACACTGAACATATCTAAGCAGTAGAAATACAGATCTGTGACTTTTAATAGCATTTTCTGATTTACTGCGTTTTCTAAGTTATTCCAGAAATAATGTAATTTTGTAATAAAAAGGAAATAATCTATTTGCTACTAAAATCAAATTGATTGATATCCATCATAATATACATAACTTTTTGAAAAATTACGAGCTGCGTAAACTTCAGTAAGATTTTTCTATGAACTTCATTTTTCTGATTTGACTTATAAGCATGACTTATAAACATCCACTTTATTGGGCTGCTGTAAATATTGACTGCATAAATCAACCAATGATTATTTGGAGTAGAGTGTATCTGTAAATTCTTTACATCCCCTTGATAGAATTTAATGAGAGATTCCACTCCATTTCCTCATCACCTGGGACAAGGCCTGCATGTGATGGGGTGTCAATTGTTTGTTGAATGAATTAATAAATGAATGAATGAATGAAGGAGAAATTATATTGAAGGTCAATTTTTAGTTGACCCAATGTTACTATTCTGCCACCTTAATTGTTCTACACTATGGTAGAAACTTCCCAAGTGGCTCAACGGTAAAGAATCCACCTACCAATGCAGGAGACACAGGAGACATGGGTTTGATCCCTGGGTTGGGAAGATCCCCTAGAGGAATAAATGGCACCCCACTCCAGTAATCTTGCCTGAAAATTCTAGGGAGAGAGGAGCCTGGAAGGCTACAATCCATGGGGTCACAAAAAGTCAGAAACGATGGATCATGCACACACAACTACATGGTAGAACTCACCCAATATATATTGTAAATAAAACAAAATAAGGAAATGTAAGACATTAAGGATAATCACCGGAGAAGGCAATGGCACCCCACTCCAGTACTCTTGCCTGGAAAATCCCATGGACGGAGGAGCCTGGTAGACTGTAGTCCATGGGGTCGCTAGGAGTCGGACCCAACTGTGTAACTTTCAAGTAGACAACCTGAGCGACTTCACTTTCACTTTTCACTTTCATGCATTGGAGAAGGAAATGGCAAGCCACTCCAGTGTTCTTGCCTGGAGAATCCCAGGGATGGGGGAGCCTGGTGGGCTGCTGTCTATGGGGTCACACAGAGTCGGACATGACTGAAGTGACTTAGCAGCAGCAGTAGGAGCAGTAAGGATAACCACAAGTTCTTTGCCCTTTCTCCTTAACTGAGAGCTGGAGTCCAATTCTTCTCTCCTAAATTTAGATTGGCCTTGGTGATTTGCTTGACCAATAGAACAGATCAAAAGTGATATTTTAGGATTTCAAGGCTAGGTTATGCAATGCCTTCAACTTCTGCTGCACCTCTTTCCACACTGGAGAATCTCTGAGCTGCCATATAGGAAGCCTAAGTGTGCTACCCTGAAGATACCACTTACGGGTTTTCTGATGGATAGGCCTTGCTGAGCTCAGGCTTCAGGTATCATTGCAAAAGCACTATGTATATAAAGGTCACCTCTTAGATCCCCTCGAACAGTACGTTTGTCAGCTGAATATCAACAAACAAAGCCATTGACATCATTTGGAACAGAAAACTCACTGAAATGAGTTCCACCCAAATTCCTGACCCAGATTATTAGATAATAAAAATTATTATTTTAATTTTATTTTATTGACTCCTATGTTTAGCCACAGAGTGTCCAAGTAATCTCTTATACAGCAACACACAACCAGGAATAGGTAAAAAAGATTTCCAAAAATAATAACTGGCTCCAATCTTATGTGGTAATTGAAAATGTAAAACCACATTTTGTTTAAACCATTAAAAAACTGAAATTAAGTCAGTTCCAAAGTCCCTAATGGCTATATTTAAAATGTATAACCAACAAGAATCTACTGTATAGCACCAGTAACTCTGTTCAATATTATGTAACAACATAATTGGGAAAAGAATTTGAAAAACAACAGACACATGTATATGTATGTGTAACTGAATCAGTTGGTTGTACGCCTGAAACTAATACAATATTGTTAACCAAATATACTCCAACAGAAAATAAAAAGCTGAAAAAAAAAAAACCTGAACTAATTTTGGGATATGTGCCTTATTTTCAAAAAGAATTGTAGCCAATCCAAGCAAGGACACTAACTTTCAATCTCTAACTTATGGTCCCTCACTTTAGGTATACTACAGTCATTCACACGGCATGGGTTGGTCACAGAGTGATGAGCAGCGCTGACATGTGAGAAGTCTTACAGCGCACAGCATAGTCCATATGGAGACATCAGCTTGCAGGGCATTTAGAAGGCTTACTGGAAGGACACAGGGGTTAATCAATATTTTCGCAGGGGCCTAGAAGTTTTAATCACCAAATAGGATAACAAAACCTAATCCCAAATAGAGCCTATTTTCATGCTGTTTTTGCCTATCACATGCGAGATCCAGAAAACTGCAGTTGAACGTGATCGCTGAATGAAGCCAACAGCTGTCTTCTGCTATTTGAGAAAGAAATATGGAGAAAAACATGTTTGAAGTTTCTGGATCATGCATTAAAGATCATATGCATTTAGAAAAGTTATTGCAAAGCATAAGCAACAGATTTGTAATTGGCTACATAAACAAATAACTGCACAAACAAATTGACCAGCAAAGGCCAATATCAACTGGCTATGAGCTGCAGAGAGGCTACAGAAAATGCTATTGCTCTTTTTTCTCTTGAAGATATATTAATTCAAGTTTCAGGCTGCTATCACTCAATTATCTAACCATCTAATGCACCTGACCTTCTTCATTTCAAACTAAGCATGCCATACATGTCCTAGTTCTCATATACCAAACTCAAAATCTCACTCCTAATCTTTCCTTCTTATTAATGTTTCCTGTTAGAAATGAAAGAGACATACAAATACATGAAACTGAATCAAATATCTTCGTGACATAAATACACAGGGGAGAAACGGTCTGGGAACAAAGCTACATAATAAAAATGAGGCACACAGAGATATTTTCTGGAGCTGAACAGACTCTCCCCACAGATGATATCATCTTTTTCTATATCCTTTTCTTTTTGGACATAAAAGGTCACATATCTTATGATTGGTGCAGGAAATTTTTAATCTCCATGTCAAAATGGCACAGAGGTTAAAAGCTAGCCAGAGAATGAGGAAATGACTATGAAAGAGACAACGAAAGTTTTCAACATTTTCTAAATAGTGCAGTGGGACTGAAGTGAGTATTTGAAAGAAAAGTAGTCAAAATATTCTGCTTGAAGTGTGAGAAATTTCCCAAATGTAATTAACACAGACTATGGTACGGGAGAAGGCAATGGTACCCCACTCCAGTACTCTTGCCTGGAAAATCCCATGGATGGAGGAGCCTGGTGAGCTGAGGTCCATGGGGTCGCTAGGAGTCGGACACGACTGAGCGATTTCACTTTCACTTTTCACTTTTATGCATTAGAGAAGGAAATGGCAACCCACTCCAGTGTTCTTGCCTTGAGAGTCCCGGGGACGGCAGAGCCAGGTGGGCTGCTATCGCTGGGGTCACACAGAGTCGGACACGACTGAAGTGACTTAGCAGCAGCAGCATGGTACACATCTTCAGAAATGTTTACTACCTACCATATTTCAGAGATGCTTGGCGTGCATTTTAAACAATTGGAAATTGGTAGAGAGTCATAGAGCTCAAACCTCCCATCATGTGCATGCCTGCTCTGATGGTTCAGTCAGGTCCAATTCTTTGCTACCACATAGACTGTAGCCTTCCAGGGTCCTCTATCCATGGGATTATCCAGGCAAGAATACTGGAGCAGGTTGTCATTTCCTCCTCCAGGGGATCTAGTTGACCCAGGGATCAAACTTGCATCTCCTTCATTGGCAGGTAGTTTCTTTACCACTGAGCCACTGGGGCTCCCTAATTTCCCACCATAGCAGAAGTCATTTTATTAGAAATCATGGCAGAATCTACTGAGTCAATGTATCTGAACTCTCTTTCTTTTCATTATTCTTAAAAGCAAATGTAAAATACCAGAGATCAAATTGCCAACATCCATTGGATCATCGAAAAAGCAAGAGAGTTCCAGAAAAACATCTACTTCTGCCTTATTGACTATGCCAAAGCCTTTGACTGTGTGGATCACAATAAACTGGAAAATTCTGAAAGAGATGGGAATACCAGACCACCTTACCTTCCTCCTGAGAAATCTGTATGCAGGTCAAGAAGCAACAGTTGTAACTGGACATAGAACAACAGATTGGTTCCAAATCGGGAAAGGAGTACATCAAGGCTGTATATGGTCACTCTGCTTATTTAACTTATATGCAGAGTACATCATGAAAAACCCTGGGCTGGAAGAAGCACAAGCTGGAATCAAGATTGTCGGGAGAAATATCAATAACCTCAGGTACATAGATGATACCACCCTTATGGCACAAAGTAAAGAAGAACTAAAGAGCCTCTTGATGAAAGTGAAAGAGGAGAGTGAAAAAGTTGGCTTAAAGCTCAACATTCAGAAAACTAAGATCATGACATCTGGTCCCATCACTTCATGACAAATAAATGGGGATAGAGTGGAACCAGTGAGACATCCCATTTTGGGGGGCTCCAAAAACACAGAAGATGGTGACTGCAGCCATGAAATTAAAAAACTCTTGCCCCTTGGAAGGAAAGTTCATGGGGTCACACAGAGTTGGACACAACTGAAGCGATTAAGCACACACGCACACCCCTGCACCCAGGAATCTGATATTTCATGAGTAAATCCAAGCCACAAACAAATAAGTGGTAAAGGGAAAAGAGATTACAAACTGTAATAATGGCTATAAGGGAAATAAACATATTAGATATGAAAAAGAACAAGATATGCTGTTTCAGGTAGCACTGGCAGAGCAATTCAGAAAAGCTGACATTTCAGTAGAGTCCTAAAGGTAGTCAAGTTGCTGGTCATGTGGAAAGTAGAGAAGGTGCATTTTCCTGTCAGGAACAACGACAGGAAAAGGTCGACCTCTGCCAGGAGCTGAAAGAAATGAAGTGAGGTAGACAGACAGGACGGTGGGGGTGGCTAAAGAGTGGTTCACACGCTACGACGTATCATAGAAATGCAGGCTCTCGTACTGAGGGAAGACTTTTTGTCTTCTCTGTGATACAGCAACCCACTGAAAGTTTTGAAGCAGTTGAGTTGTGTGATCTTATGTATATTTTAAAAATATTTTATTTGCTCTGTTCAGTGAGTGGATTGGTGAAGAGTGAAAGCAAACTCAGGAGGACCATTTAGGAAACTGCTGTGCAGAATCAGGGAAGGCACGATGGTGGCCTAAAAAAAACCGCTGAACTTGATGTAGAGAAAATATTAAATTCTATAATCAGGGAGAGAGCTAACAGCATCTGCTTTTAGATTTGATAGGAGGAGGAGGGACAGTGAGAGAAAGTGAGGGTCCAAAGGTGTGGTCCAAGTTTCTACCTGAGAAAGTGGGTGGTGGCACCATTTGATTAGAGGGAAAGGATTCAGGAGGCACAGATTTGGGGTGAATAAAGAATTTCCTTGGATATTTTAAGTGTTAGGTTCTTTGGTGACATCAAATTCGGCAGTAGGATATGTGTGACTGCAGCACAAAGAAAGATCCTTCTGCAGAACAGGTCAAAGTCAGAATCAGCAAAACTAATTTTGGTTCAACAAGTTCTTGTTGAAAGATCCTTTTACACAAGGTACTCTGCAAGGAATTACTTTAAAGCAGATACCATTGTGTGTGTGTAAGTGTGTGTGTGTGTTGGAGGCAGATAGATATTATTACAGATGCTAAAGAGAGGAAAAAGTATTCTGTGGGGTGGTTAATTCTTAGGGGAATTGGCAATAATGGGATAATTCATGAAGTGCACTTGATCTGAATTTTGAAGAATGAATAATTTGGGGGTGGAGGTACATACAGAAAACAGTGATATGGACATTCCACCCTGCAGAAGCAACAAAAGCGATGCCATGGAATAAATAAATAACTTGCAGATACTTCTATATATCTCTAGCTAAGTCAGGTACAGGTCTTATGTTGTGGACAAAGATGGAGCTGGCCCCTGTCCTCAATGTGTTTATAACTGACAAAGACTTGTATCTAACAACATATGATAAGTATAATCATGTTACCAAAAAAATACATTTGAGGTAACACATGAGTATGATATAAAAATAACTAAGTCAATGTGAAGTGTAGGTATGACATCTTTGAGAAAGTGAGATTTCAACTGAAAATCAGAGTAACTGCATATTTGCTGTGCTCTCCCACATGCACGCATACACGTGCAGGCGCAAACACACACACACACACACACACACACACACAATTATACCAGAATATAACCATGATTAGAATTAGAAGCCCAATGGGAAGGAGGGAAAGGGACCAAGGCAACAGATTACAGAAGTGTTCCAAAGAGAGGATAAAGATGTACTGGTATGGAGGCAGCGATGATTGAAGGATGGTTCAGAAATTGAAAGATAGTTAGGAGTTAGAGTTAATGAGCCTTAATGATTGACTGACAGTGGGAGGTGAGGAGGATGGAAAGTCAAGGTGATTTCTGACTGCAGTAGCTTAATAGATGATGATGCCATTTATTAAAATGCGGAACAGTGAGGAAGGAGTGGGTATGTAGTGGGGTTGGGAAAGATGATGACTTCAGTTTGAGGCATTTTACACTGTAATGCTTTGGAGGTCAGCAGGTAGTGTGATAAACTGTTGACTAAACTGAAGACTCCGTGAGGCTGATGACCGCTTCTATGCTGTTTAGCGTTGCATTCCTGTGTGTGCGTGCTCAGCTGTGTCTGACTCTTTGTGACATCGTAGACTGTAGCCTGCCAGATTCCTCTGCCCATGGCATTTTCCAGGCAAGAATACTGGAGTGGGTTGCCATTTCCTTCTCAAGAGGATCTTCTCTACCCAGGGACTGAACCCACATCTCCTCCACATCTCCTGCATTACAGATGGATTCTTTACTGCTGAGCCCCTGGGGAAGCCCATAGCTACTGCTCATTATACCACTTGATATCTAGTAGGCCATCAAAACTATGTCTTATTAATTCTGAGTGAGCTGTTCTAAATTGTTTTAAGAAGCATTTGGTTTCAAATATCTATCATGAGAATAATGATAACAATATTTCCAATTTAAAATATCCCTTGAGTGATGTTTTCAGTGTAAACACAAAAGCTCTGTAAGAAAATTGTCCTTTTGGGGGAAAAATATGACATAATTGCTATGGTGACTGAGCCACGTTATTTTCTATGGTACTTATTTCAAACAGCATTCCATGGGACTCCCATGGCATCCTCTGTTTAAGACTCGGGGCTTCCACTGCAGGGGTCACAGTTTCCATTTTGATCAGGGAACTAAGATCCTACATTCAGTGCAGCCAAAAAAACAAAAAGTAAAGCAAAAACCTTAACAAAGAATATTCCAGTGATCACAGAGATAAAATGAGTAGTGTCCTGAGAAAAGTGATTTACCACTTTCCCTTTAAGATAAACAATAATATATAATTTGTTGGTGTTGTTCAGCCACTAAATTATCCTGACTCTTAATGCCCCCATGGACTGCAACACTCCAGGCTCCCCTGTCTTTCACTATATCCCAGCATTTGCTCCAATTTATGACCATTGAGTCGGTGATGCTATCTAACCATCTCTGACATTCTCTGACATCCCCCTTCTCCTTTTGCCTTTAACCTTTCCCAGCATCAGATCTTTTCAAATAAGTTGGCTCTTTGCATGTGGTGGCCAAAGTATTGAAGATTCAGTTTCAGTAACAGACTCCCAGTGAATAGTCAGAGTTGATTTCCCTTAGGATTAACTGGTTTGATTTCCTTGCAGTCCAAGAGACTCTCAAGAGTCGTCTCCAACACCACAGTTCGAAGCTATCAATTCTTTGGCACTCAGTCTTCTTGATGGTTCAATTCTCACATCCATACATGACTACTGGAAAAACCATAGCTTTGACTATATGGACCTTTGTCGGCAAAGTAATGTCTCTGCTTTTTAATTTTGTTTTATTTTTTTTTTAATTTTATTTTATTTTTAAACTTTACATAATTGTATTAGTTTTGCCAAATATCAAAATGAATCCGCCACAGGTATACATGTGTTCCCCATCCTGAACCCTCCTCCCTCCTCCCTCCCCATACCATCCCTCTGGGTCGTCCCAGTGCGCTAGCCCCAAGCATCCAGTATTGTGCATCGAACCTGGACTGGCAACTCATTTCATACATGATATTATACATGTTTCAATGCCATTCTCCCAAAGCTTCCCACCCTCTTCCTCTCCCACAGAGTCCATAAGACTGTTCTATACATCAGTGATACATCACAAGATACTTTGGGAAAGAAAGGAGACTGTGGTGAGGAAACTGGAGTCAAAATTAGTACAGGAAAAACAATGTTAAGCAGATATTTGTACTATAGGATTTTGTAGAGTCTATTACATTTTGCATTGTTGTTGTTTTTTTTGCTAAGTCATGTCCTTACTAAAAAGCAGAGACTGGCCCCAGAAAGACCAGGTGTGAGACATCGCAGAGAGCTGATGTGAGACTAGACATGTAACGCACTAGTCTATGTTATGTGTGATTTTCATTCAAGTCTGCTGCAGGGTTAAAAAAGAATATGGATTTGAAAAGTAACTCCCACATTTGAAATCCATCAAGATCATCTTTAAATTCAAATTTCCAAGATTGGTGAATGCTATAGAAGGGGAGGTTTCAAAAGGAAAGCTCTATAAATATTATCTCTATAATAAGATAAATATTTCTTCCTTTTACTACTTTAAAAGATCATACCTCAAACTTGTTTTGGTAATGATCCAAACATTGCTTGTTGTAGGGCAGATCTTTCACAACAGGGGGTTTTCAAAACTCAAAGTCATACCTTTAGATATAGCACAACGAAGTAGAAATGTGCCAAATTACCCAGAAACAATTTGGATAGCTGGCAAACAGGGCTGCCGGCTGGTTTGTGAACAGTGTAGGTAATTTGCCACTCAACTCTCCTCTTTTTGCCTCAATAAATTGTAGGGTACTTAGAACCCAACTATCTGTTATCCATCTGTCTATATTTCTCTGCTCTGTCAGTGTCTGACAGGAGAAAGGCTTCATCTTGTCTGTCTCCCTCTTACAGCTGGCAGGAAAGATATAAAAGAAATCGGCTGACTTTGGAGGTTGAGGGGGAGGAGGTTTACAATTAGCATGTAGAATGGAACATTTCCTTAGTCTGCTAGGAGAAAAAGGTGATAAGCCCAAAATAAAAATAGCAAGGAACATTAAGAAGAGACTCTAAGTAAATTACTCTACCGGCTCACCAAATGACCCAGCGGGGTGATCAAGCCTTGTATTTTCTAATCAACATATTCATAAACAAGATATTCACAAAATGTCATCGACAGCTATTTAGCCCAAACACATCAACACTTCACACTGCACTACTTTAGCAGTCATCTTTCATTTAATTAGGACTAAATTCTTCCAAGTGTGTTTAAATTTGAAGAGATAGAATAAGTCAAATGATTCCTAAAAAGACAGGTTATTTGGTACCAAAAATGTAGCTTTTAGATGCTCTTTTTCTCCATATAAGTAAACTACACAGTCAAATATGAGAGTTTATCCTACCCAATTTAACATACTTCTCATTGTCTCCTTCCAGAGGAAAAAAGAACCCATTATGTAATAAAATGGAGAAGGCAATGGCAACCCACTCCAGTGTTCTTGCCTGGAAAATCCCATGGACAGAGGAGCCTGGTAGGCTGCAGTCCATGGGGTCGCACAGAGTCGGACACGACTGAGCGACTTCACTTTCACTTTTCGCTTTCATGCATTGGAGAAGGAAATGGCAACCCACTCCAGTGTTCTTGCCTGGAGAATCCCAGGGACGGGGGAGCCTGGTGGGCTGCTGTCTATGGGGTCGCACAGAGTCGAACACGACTGAAGCAACTTAGCAGCAGCAGCATGTAATAAAAGACCACTTTTTTTTTTTTTTTTGTCAATTATGTAAACCATTTGAGAACTATAGCTGGACATAACAGGCACTGACCAGTGAGAAAATTAGAATACTCACTAGGAATAATACAAATTTTTTTTTAAAGAGTAAGAATCTTTATTATTTTGTCTGCAGGATAGGGGTGAGGGGTGGAAAAGCAGGACTCTATTCCTTAAAGAGAATGTCCTAAAATCCATTTGCCTCATTCACCTTGCATCTGGGTAAATGCTGGGATGTGGAATAATACAGAAATTTTTAGCTATAATTACTTGTGCTACATTTTTTATTCTGGAAAGATTTGGAAACTATGGAAAAAGCTAAAATGATGCAATGACAGCAATAGACAGCATTGAAAATACAGTTTTTCAAATCAAAGGAGCTGGGTTCAAGTTCTAGGTTTACCCTTCATAGCTGTACAATTTTGCACAAGGCATTTAACTTTTCTACCCTTGATTGCTCTTTTATAAAATTGGAATAATATAAACATGTTATTGCATGGTTATAAAAATTAAGAGTAACAACAATGGATTTCATTTTTATTAAATTTTGAATATTATTGAAAGATATGTATTCCAATTTGGGAACAAGCAATTAGGTTAAAATACATGTGTATTTTACATATACATGCATTATATATACATATACACACACATACACATATTAAAAGCAGAAATACCAAAAGACAAGTGTTTTTGTCTCCCCAACGATATAGAGTTCTAGGAAATCTAAAATCTTATTCCCAGTGGATCTATTTTTCATATCTCATGGAAAGTTCTTCTGATCCTTTTCATATATCTCAGTATCTCTCATTCAATGGTACTTCCCTGGTGGCTCAGAGGTTAAGGAGTCTACCTGTAATATGGGAGACCCAGGTTCAATCCCTGGGTCAGGAAAGTCCCTTGGAGAAGGAAATGGCAATCCATTCTAGTATTCTTGCCTGGAAAATCCAATGGATGGAGAAGCCTGGCAGGCTACAGTCCATGGGGTCACAGAGTCAGACACGACTGGGAGACTTCACTTCTTCACTTCTTCTCATTCAAAGTTTTAAACCAATATGATGGTTTAAAACATGTATGATTCTGTGCACTAGTACCTCATGCCTCACTCTAGTGTAGGCATGATAAAGTTTTACCATAAGCTGTTATGATTTTAGTTTCTATCCAGAAACTATTCCATGAGCAGCTTGCCAGCAATAAGATAGTCTTATTTATCCTTGTACCCTTGCATCTGGCTAAATCCTTGGAACATGTGGCCATTTGAAAACGTTTACTACAGTAAAACAATGTAGTAAAAGCAAACTATCCCATATCCAGAGGCTTTATACACTATCTATTCAGATAGGAACCATCTCATGATCATTCCCCTGTTAGATACATGGGTTGGGGAGGTGTGGACATGATGGCAAAGATGGGACTTACATGGAGGGAAAAAAAAATGAAGCTGTGCTATTGGCTTCCAATTTATCCATCAGGGAATATTCTAGAGATGAAGAGGGAATAAAAAAGAATATATAACACAAAAATCATTTTGGAGAAGCAACAGATGTCACACAGGACTCAAGGTCTGTATTACTTCCAGAAAGCATTTTTGACAGGTTACAAGAAAATCAATGTAATTCAAAGGCAGGTACTAAGAACTATACACAAAGAAGAAATAAACATTAATTCTTGGTGAGCACAACTTCCACATTTGAGCGTATGCACTATCTCTGAGTTTTTACTACAGAGGTATAAAGGAAAAATAAATGGATAAGAGAATTTTCCATGTTAGGAAGCATACTAACTCATGAGGATAAACATGTTTTCTTGGCCCTAATGCTAAGATGACTCAGTTATGAAGGCATTAATATATAAGGTTTGGGGTAATAAAAATGCTCAAGGTAAGAGTTTTCAAATAAGTACAGACATTTCACACAAAGTTTATTTTCATTTTATTGAATGTAGGGGTAAGAGGAAAGTGAAAGAGGAGAGTGAAAAAACTGGCTTAGAACTCAACATTCAAAAATCTAAGATCATGGCATTGGGTCCCATCACTTCACGGTGGGGAAATGATGGAAACAGTGACAGACTTTATTTTCTTGGGCTCCAAAATCACTGCAGATGGTGACTGCAGCCATGAAATCAAAAGATGCTTGCTCTTTGGAAGAAAAGCTATGACCAATCTAGACAGCATATTAAAAAGCAGAGAAACATTAACTTGCGGTCAAAAGTCCATCTTGTCAAAGCTATGTTTTTTTCTGTAGCCATGTACTGACGTGAGAGTTGGACCATAAAGAAAGGTGAGCAACCAAAGAATTGATGCTTTTGAACTGTGGTGTTGGAGAAGACTCTAGAGAGTTCCTTGGACTGCAAAGAGATCCAACCAGTCAATCCTAGAGGATCCTGAATATTCAGTGGAAGGACTGATGCTGAAGCTGAAACTCCAATCCTTTGGCTACCTGATGTGAAGAACTAATTAATTGGAATAGACCCTGATGCAGGGAAAGATTGAAGGCAGAAAGAGAAGGGCACGACAGAGGATGAGATGGGTTGAGGCATCACTGACTTAATGGACATGAATTTGAGCAAGCTGTGGGAGTTGGTGAGGGACAGGGAAGCCTGGCGTTTTGCAGTCCATGGGGTCACCAAGAGTCGGATAGCACTGAATGACTGAACTGAACTGATAAACCAAAATTCTAGGATCAAACCAGGTAAGAGCAATTCCAGGGATCTGAGAGATTGGAAATACAAAGTTTTGGTAGCCTTATTACAGACACATAGTATAGAAAATCTTTCGACCATTTTTCTCAAGGTCTGATCTCTATATGTTCCTATTTGTTCCATTAGAAAAAAAAATAATGCATGGTCAAATAATTTTCAGAGAAAATGCATAATAAGTTCTCTTCTACATGCTAATTATCTCAATCAAGCTTGAGACTAGAACTATAAATATTTCAAAATACAGTAAATGATGAGACACTGAAAGGAGAATTAGCTTTTATTTTATTCATGTTAGATATAATTCACTGAATTTAACACTTTTCTATAGATTATTCTATTTAATCCTCACAACAATTTATGAAGGAAGATGAAGAAACTTAGACTCAAAGGATTTTGTCCCTTTTACACAGTCTCAAAGTGACTTATGCTTGAAGTGAAATTCTGATATAGTCTACTGTAAGTTTCCTAACCATTACACAGTATGGTCCTATTTTCCTTGATGTGTCTATACATTTGGTTCAGAGGCAGCATGCATTAATATTAGGCACCATATGATTTATTTAACTGAGGTCCAGCCATCCTGCCTTTGCTTGAGCTTCCTTTTGATTTATATTTGCAAGATTCACTGACCTTTCCCTTTCTCAACTCCATTTTGCTCATGAATCCACCTGGTAAATTTTTAAAATCTTAGCTACTATATTTTTTGGTACCAAAATTTCCATTTTGAAAAGTAACTTTTATCTCTCGTCTGAGAATTTCAATTTTTCAGTTTCTTCAAGGGTGGTCACTTTTGCCTTGTGAATCATGGTTACAATGACTGTTTTAAAGTCATTGTCTATTATTTCCAACTTCTGGGTCAGTTCAGGATGGGATTTGTTTACTGTCTTTTCTCTTCAGAATTGATTGTTTTTCTGGTTATTAGTAATTTTGGATTGCATTGTGGATATTTCAAATACATTATGAGGCTTTGAGTTCTGTTAAATGTATATGGAGAATGTTGATTGTCTATTTCTTTGTTTATTCCTTTAGCAGGCAATCACCTGGTTAGGTCTAGAATGTAAAGTCTGTTTTGCTTTCAATAAAAAATGATTTAAATGTTAGTTTAGTCTTCAAAGCTCTTCCTGTGTTGTTTGTGTCTGCTCATCACATGAGCCTCTCAGGAGATGACTTGAGAGCTTGGATAGAGTTTTATAAACTCCTTCTCTTCTTGAAGCCTTTGCTATGGTTCTTTGACTCTGTTCTGCCCAAGCCCAGCTTTGGGGGTGACTTTGGAACCTGTATTGGTTTATACACATAACTGGTTGTTTACTTTTTGCACTAAGCTGCGTCTGACTCTTTCCGACCCTATGGACTGCAGCTTGTCAGGCTCCTCTGTCCATGGGATTTCCCAGGTGAGAATACTGGAGTGGGTTGCCATTTCCTTCTCCAGGGGATCTTCCCAACCCAGGGATTGAACTCATATCTCCTGCACTGCTAGTGGATTCTTTACCACTGAGCCACCAAGGACTGGTGATACTATTGACTAGTTTTAGTTGCTTTTGAGAAAACTTCTAGAACTGTAATGTAGGGTCTTGTCAACAATACAAACTATGTTCTGAGCTCTCAGAAAGAAGATTGCATTTGATATTACAAGTGTCCTCAATTTTTTAGCTAGATGTACATCATTGTAAATTAATTTTATATCTAAAACTATTTAAATAGTAGTAGTGTTAATTACTATTAATACTATTAACAGTAGTCTTACATAAGACTACTATTAGCAGAATGGAATATATGGCAAACGGATTTTAATAGACAATTAAAAAATAAATAATAATGCAAGTTTCAGTTTTGCTAGAGCCTACCATTCTATCACATGTGTGAATGTGAATATATCAAGGACATAGATTTTGTATTTCCATAATAAATAACAATTTACCTTAAAAGGAACTAAAAATGAGATATGTGATAGGGAATCAAACATAAAACAGATCAACAACATGAGAATATTTAATCTTGTGAAAGGACAGAAAGCCATTAGATATTATTAGTTTTAGTTAGGCAAACTTACTCTACATTGATAAATTATTATTTATTTGCAGTGATCATGACCTCCCTGGAGTGCCATAAGTTCAGACTAAGTGGCAGATACATATTCACCTATACCTGGATAAGATGTTTTCATTCTTTGTAAGGAGAATTTACTTTCTCCTAATGAAGTAGGAGGAGGAAATGGCAACCCACTCCAGTGTTCTTGCCTGGAGAATCCCAGGGACGGGGGAGCCTGGTGGGCTTCCGTCTATGGGGTTGCACAGAGTCGGACACGACTGAAGCGACTCAGCAGCAGCAGCAGCAGCAATGAAGTAGGAGGGCTTTTCTCTAGGTAAGAAATTAAGACCATCCTTATGACGACAGAGTCTTATAGAGCAATTCCTGTATAGAAGTTCTTCCTGTCAGTTAAAGCCCCATGCTGAGTACTTGCATATCATTGTTATTCAGAAAATGTTAATTGTTACAGATGAGACCAATGTCTCTGTTATTGCTGTTGGTGGGGATGGAGATGAACCTGTCAATGTTCTTAGGTGGTATTTGAAAGAGTACGTGAGTAGACTTGAGAAACCTGTGTGAATGCCCAAATAACTCATCCCAGACAGCCTGTTTACCCTCCATCAGTCTCAGTTTTCTCATCTGGAAAGTGGGAAAAGAAGATGAAAGAGAAAGATGACAGAATCTAGAAGATGATGGTTTCTAAGAGCCCTTGTAAAAATAAAATTTTCGTTTTTATGAATTTCCTCTAGCAGCATACGTAGCATAGTAGATCACATGCTAACTTCTCAAGAAGTTTTCAGATTTTAGAGAGCTGGCATATGCATCATAATTTCAAATGGTACTACACAGAATCACTGTTTTAAAAGAATTATACTGTCATTTTTTAAAATCTCAATAAATCGATGAAAATAAATAATCTACTATATAAATGAGAGAACAAAGGTATTAATATGTATTCGTTTCCCTCAGTGCTTAGCCAGGTCCTGTGCAGAGTAGATATACAATCAATGATCACAGTTTATCCATTACAACAGAGTATTAGTCTTCTGACCACCAAAGGCTTCCCAGTTTTTATGCTACAATGCAGATACATTTTATTCCTCCTAATTCTATTTGTAAAATATTAAAATGCAACATGATGACAGTTTAACAATAATTCTTATGGTCTATAGTTTTAGTTAAGATGTACAAGGTAAGTTTGAAGAGCATTTATTTATTCTATTTAATCTTCAAAAGTACTACAGATAAAGTAGATCCATTTCATGAGAATCTCTGAATTTGTGAGGTGAGGAAAGATGAAACCTAAGTGTAATAAAGTAAGTTGTAACCAGAAACTCCATTTCCCATAATATAGATTGCAAATGTCAATTGAGGAGAATTGACATTAACAATATGATGCAAGTAAAGATCAGTAAAACAGAATAAGTGCCAAAGAAGGAGTCTAACATTGTCATCCAAAAATGGGTCAGAGAGAAGAAGGAAAATAAACAAGCCAAACACAGTGTATTAAAAAAAATATATTTCAAGGATATTGTCTCTTATAGGAATGTTAACTTTTAGTTTCAAAATAGAAGAGATTATCCACTCTTTTTCTGAAATAGAAACTATGGGCAGAATACTCAGATATGCTCATTTGCGAGTTTGGCATTGAGATAACGTGGATCTACTCTAAAAGCCTTCAGAATGATTTTTCATTCAGAGATAGTGACCCTAACTATGATGTAACTTGCATTATTCTCTTTAGGTTCCTTTCTTTTCAGCAATTAATGAGTAGTTTGGTAATATAGAAAAAAAGAAGACAAAAGAAACAGAAAAGAACAAGAGTTAATTCAAGACTGACTGGATCATCTACTTTGCCTGAAACTGTTAACAGTGAACCAGCAGAGCCTATAGACACAGCCAGTGCTTCTCCACTAGATTTGGAGCCTGTTGACTGACTCTCTGGGCTTCCTGCATAGCTCAGTTGGTAAAGAATCTTCCAGCAATGCTGGACACCTGGGTTCATTTCCTGGGTCGGGAAGATCCCCTGAAGAAGGAAATGGCAACCCACTGCAGTATTCTTGCCTGGAGAATCCCATGGACAGACGAGCCTGGCAGACTACAGTCCATAGTGTCACAAGAGTTGGACAAGACTTAGCACTATCTTTCTTTGTCTTTTTAACTGACTCTCAACCCACCAGCAATGCCCTGCTTACACACTGGTGCTGACAGCTGTGATGCTACATAAACAGAAAAAAAAAAAGTATAGCTAAAGCCCTCACAAGTTATGAAAGTGAAAGTGAAGTCACTCAGTCGTGTCCAACTCTTGTGACCCCATGGACTGGAGCCTACCAGGCACCTCCATCCATGGGATTTTCCAGGTAAGAATACTGGAGTGGGTTGCCATTTCCTTCTCCAGGAGATCTTTCCAGTCCAGGAATTGAACCCAGGTCTCCCGTATTGTAGGCAGATGCTTTACTGTCTGAGCCACCAGGGAAGTCCAGAGTTATACTTACCAACATAATTTGGAGTTCTTGTTTCTTTAAGAACAAGGGTCCCCAACCTCTGGGCTGTGACCTGGTACCTGCTGTCAGATCAGTGGTGGCATTAGATTAGAAATAAAGTGCATGATAAATGCAATGCACTTGAATCATTCTGAAATCATTCCCCCTACCATGGTCCATGAAAAAATTGTCTTCCATGAAATTGGTCCCTGATGTCTAAAATGTTGAGGACCACTACTTTAGAACACAATCTGTAGCTATTAAGTAATAATTTGTTTCAATTTTCAAATAAAATATGAAGAGAAAGTCAACATTATCATACTTATTTTTATGTTATAAAAACAAATATCATAAATGAATAACAATGCTATAAAGCAAAGGAGATGAATGGGTGCTGATTTATAATCCATATCCCCACTGACACTAATAATAAGTATGACAGACATCATGTGAGATTCTGGGGACCCAGAGAGTGGAACCTAAACATATTTTCTATCTTCGAGATGGTGACAAGCTAGAGGAAGATGCAGAGAAGTCAGCAGGCATGTGTGATATGCATGATGTGTGTTGTGTTAGTCACTCAGTCATGTCTGACTCTTTGTGACCCCCCCATGGACTGTAGCCCACCAGGCTCGTCTATCCATGTTATTCTCCAAGCAAGAAAACTGGAGTGGGTTGCTACTCTCTTCTCCAGGGGATCTTCCCAACTAAGGGGTCAAATCCAGGTCTGCTGCATCGCAGATTCTTTACCATCTGTGCCATCAGGGAAGCCCTGGTAGATGATATAGTTATATAAATGCTACAGTGGAAGGATGCACAGATGGAAAAACATAGAAGAAGGATTTAACACAGAGAGACGTGATCAGAAAAGACATCACATAATGGCTAGTTTGGAGGAGGAAGGGGAGCTAAGTGGCAAAAGATGGCCCTCAGGTTACTCCAAGCAGAACAAACAACTCAAGCAAAGCGGAGTTGCGAGTGAGCAGGGTTGATTCAGAGAACTGCAATCAACAATCATCAAGCATAATGTGTGAAGGGAGCATAGTAACCATTGAGATGGGAGACTCAATGCAGGGATTGAACCTGGGTCTCCTGCATTGCAGGCCGATTATTTACCATCTAAGCCACCAGGGATGCCCAGTCAGGGTCCAGGGCAGGTCAAGTTAAGAATAAAAATGGTGAATTGCAGGAAAATGTCGTGGAGGGAAAGCAGCTGAAGCAGTAGGATCTGAGTTATGGGCAAGTATTTTTCATGCGCAGGTGCACAGAGTAAATAAGAATCAACATTCCCTGCCCTGCTCAAGTCAACACACTGTGTGTTCTTCTGTGTATTATGCTGAGTTATTCAACTTTTGCTTTTAGGTAGCCTTGATGATTCATCCTAAGTTTGACTAGGAATTCCCTGAAGACAGCTATAATTTTTTTTTTTTTTTAACTGCTGAATTCTGGAATTAGTTTGCTGGATATTAGGTAAATCTGGATTAGTTCAGAGGGTGCGGTAAATAGCTGTTTAGGGATGGGAAAGAAAATAGAAAAATGACTATTAAATTAGAAGACAATAGTTGATGCAAGGAACCAGAAAATCTTATGTTGATGAAACAACTGGTCTGGGAATAAGAAAATGAGAAGATTGCATAGACTGACTCAAAATAGTGGTTTAAAATGGATATATTGAAGCTTAGGATTTTAGAAGTTGGCATTTCAAATTGTAACGGGATAATCTCTATCCCACGTCTAGGGACACTTTGAAAAATACATACTATGTCGTATTACAAACATAGAAGTGACACTAAAGCCAAACAAATATATATACACACACACACACACACACACACACAGGTACATGTATAAAATATATAATATAGATCAATTCTACATATGCACATCTATCTGAAGTTCTAAAAAACTCTATGGAATTAATTTTAATGCCACATTATAATAATCTCTCATCCTTATTTGATAGGTTTATAGTAACAATTCAGTGATTTTCAGCATTAGAAAATCTCTATCACAAAAATAAGCCAAAATTCCCTAACCTGCTAAATACAATTCTCTTGAAAGAATATACAACATTATATTGATGGGTAAAACTAGAGGACTCACCACTGAACTCTGGAGGAAAAAGACCAGAAATCCCACTGCTGCTGCTAAGTCGCTTCAGTCGTGCGACACCACAGACGGCAGCCCACCAGGCTCCCCGGACCCTGGGATTCTCCAGGCAAGAACACTGGAGTAGGTTGCCATTTCCTTCTCCAATGCATGAAAGTGAAAAGTGAAAGTAAAGTTGTTCAGTCGTGTCTGACTCTTAGTGACCCCATGGACCGCAGCCTACCAGGCTCCTCCATCCATGGGATTTTCCAGGCAAGAGTACTGGAGTGGGGTGCCATTGCCTACTCTGAAGAAATCCCACTATTTCTTCAATAATTAAAACATTAGAATTTTCAGCAAAGTAATGAGATATAAAATTTAATAGTACACATGATAAATAATTATCATTATCTTAAACTAGTCAGATCATCTATGAAGAAAAGATCTCAAAACTATTTAATAGAGTTCTGCAACCTTGATGGGTTGGTGTACTTATGTCAGAGTCATTTGACCCAAATTTATCACCAAGTAATCCAATCTGAAGGAGGGATGAATGTGGTCAAGTGCTGTAGGCAAGTATGTTTTTTATAGTACTATTAAATGAAAGCCCACTGCAGGGTGTTCCTGTTGGCTCAGTGGTAAAGAATCTCCCTGCCAATGCAGGAGACACAGGTTTGATCCCTGGATGAGAGAGATCCCCTGGAGAGGGTAATGGCAACCTGCTCCAGTATTCTTGCCTGGGAAATCTAATAGACAGAGGAACCTGGAGGGTTACAGGCCATGGGGTCACAAAAGTCATATGACTTAGTGACTAAATAACAACAATCAAATGAAAAACTGAAAATAATTTGTACACTGAAAAAGAGGTAAAAGAGATAGCTATCAAAATATTTTTAAAGTCAATATAATAACATGAATAATAGAGATGCTCTGTAAGAAAAATATTAATATACAAAAGTAAATATATGCTGTGGTCCCAATTTTTTATTTGACATATATTAAAAATTGGGAATGAATATTCAAAATGTGAAATGCTATATTTTATTGTTATATAAGAATTTAAGTGATTTAGATACTTTCTAAATTTTTGATAATGAAGAAAAGCAATAAAATACAACAAAGTAATTTGCTCAAATCAAAGATGTTTCATCCTCAAGCTCTTAATTTTTATTTCCGTGCTAGGTCAAGAGTATGCTTCCTTAACTCATTTCATACTCACACATCTAGCACATAGCATGTGAATAATAAATATTTACTGAAAGTTTAGGCTATCAGGGAAAGAAGTACTTTGACTTAAATATTCCCACACAATTCTATCCAAGTTAGTTAAAACTTGACTTTTTTTCAGTAGTAGCACAGTGTAGTAAGAACTCAAGCCTATATAACAGGCTTTTAAAATTAAAATTTTTATATAATATTGTCAATGTCTGTTGTATAACACATATATCAAAATATATATTATAATCACACAGTGGTGCTGGGTTAGTCGCTCAGCTATGTCTGACTCTTGTGACCCCATATCCATATGCCCGTAGCCCACCAGGCTCCTCTATCAATGGAATTCTCCAGGCAAGGATACTGGTGTGGGTTACCATTTCCTTCTCCAGGGGACCTCCACAACCCAGGGATCAAACCCACGTCTCCTGCATTGCCAGCAGATTCTTAACCGACTAAGCCACTAGGGAAGCCCTTACAATCACATATATCTTGATAAAGAATTCAAATGGAGACATAAATGAAATTTCAGATGTCACTCTTTAATATGATCAAATGCACATGAAATAGCAAGAATTGTGACAAATGCTGAGAGATATGAATGAGAACCATGCTTTGATCATTTTGTAGTCAAACTGGGGAGATGAAGGCAAGTAAAAAAAACTCAGTGAAATTAATAAATTCTACAACAAAGTAATAAGCAAAGATACCATAAAAGCACAGGAGAATCATGTGAGCTTCAGTTTGCATAAAAGAGGAAAATACAGTAATATACTTGGAGGGGACGTCAGGAAATGTTTATAAAATAGGAGTTCTCTGAGAAAAGAAAAATAAGAAGAAAAACACTATCTCAGGTAGGAAGCATAAGTGTGTTCTGATTCTCCAGTAACCCTTATTCACGGGATCACATAATGCTTCTGTACTCAGAGTTCCTTCACGTTACTCACTGGTTTGGAGACTTATGATGTTGTAATATTATTAAACCAAATATTTACTTGAAATATATAACATTTTAATTAATATTCAGATACTCTATCAATCTGTTACACTTTGTATTGGACAATATTGTATTTTAGAGTTTTTCATTTATTAATACACAAATATTCAACAACAGATACAATAGAAAATAAAAGCATACCCTAAGACACAAAAATAACTTGAGAATAAACAAGTCAAGAACATTTTCTAAAAATTGCCTTTTTTCTACCCCTCAGAGATCAGACTTGATTATAAACTTTAATGTATTCAATGCATTTATTATTTGATTTTTTTTCACCATTTTCTGTATCAAAATCACTATATTTTTAAAAAACATTGAGTGGTCTTGGATAAGAATGAAAAATAACTTTTGTTGTTGTTCATTTGCTCAGTCATGTCCGATTCTTTGTGACCCCATGAACTGCAGCATGCCAGGCCTCCCTGTCCATCACCAACTCCCGGAGTTTACCCAAACTCATGTCCCTTGAGTTGGTGATGCCATCCAAACATATCATCCTCTGTCCCCTTCTCCTCCTGCCCTCAATCTTTCCCAGCATCAGGGTCTTTTCCAATGAGTCAATTCTTTGCATCAGGTGGCCAAAGTATTGGGGTTTCAGCCTCAGCATCAGTCCTTCCAATGAATATTCAGGGTTGATTTCCTTTAGGATTGACTGGTTTGATCTTGCAGTCCAAGGGACTCTCAAGAGTATTCTCTAATACCACAATTCAAAAGCATCAATTCTTTGGTGCTCAGCCTTCTTTATGATCCAACTCTCACATCCATATGTGACTACTGGAAAAACCATAGCTTTGACTATATATTTGTGAGCAAAGTAATGTCTCTGCTTTTTAATACACTGTCTAGGTTTGTCATAGCCTTTCTTCCAAGGAGCAAACAAGTGTCTTTTAGTTTCATGGCTGCAGTTGTCACCTGAAGTGATTTTGGAGCCCAAGAAAATAAAGTTCCTTGCTGTTTCCACTGTTTCTGCATCTATTTGCCATGAAGTGATGAGACCGAATGCCATGATCTGTTTTTTGAATGTTGAGTTTTTAGCCAGTTTTTTCACTCTCCTCTTTCACCTTTATCAAGAGAAAAATAACTTAGACCACCCTAAAAAATCTGATTATGAATTATGAAAAAGTACAACATCTGTGAAACCGCTGTCATTCAGAAGAAACAGGAACTTTAGTCTCTTCCTCTGAATTCACATAGCTCATTAAATACTATGTGGTATTAGCTACAAGATATCCTGACAGCTTCAAATTATACGGAAAAATGTATTTAACATGTCAGAATCTCTGCAGAAAAGTGTCACAGTGAAATTTAAGTATTTATGTAAGACAATGGCAAACCCCAACCAGATAATTATGGCTTCACCTTGGTAACCTCCACTTTTTTGTGAAACCTTCTCCCCACAGTGTCCCAATGTCTGATGCAGGCCTCTAAGTTTTTTTAATATTGTCTTACATTGTTTGGTTTAATAATAGTACAATATCCATTCAAAGCTCATAACTCATTTCCCTATGATTTCAATTTATTAATACACAAGATTCTATATTCTCCTGATTATATGTCTCTTGTACATTAATATTTTCCACAAAATCTTGTTATGCTATTAACAATTTCACTTCACACAGGTGATAATAAATACCTAAACATTTGCATCAAAATTATTAATAACTTAGTTTCTATCCTATACTCTTTTATCACATATTAGTATTTCATGCATCATAGTTTGGTGAACAAAGTAATATTGTTCAATAATTTATTTGATAGATACCATTGTGATTTTGTTCCTGGCATGAAAGCAATGTGTCCTTCTGCTATGAAACTAATATTGAAGAAATCTTGCATTCATTAAATCTAGTTTGGGCATGGAGAAGTTTTCTGTAGGATTAGCCTGTGATCACTGCATCTATATTACTTTTAATCAGACTCTTAATTGTGTAAGCTAAAGAATGCTGCAAGTAACACTTCAAAAAATTGCTTTAAAATGTATGAACTTTAATTTTTGTTTTCTCACAGCCTCCATTTTGTTCAGGATTAGGATAAAAATCTAGTAAGCAAATAAATGCAATATTATCATGGGTTTAGATAAGGAATATCTGTAGTGATGATATCCTTTGTATTAGTAAAAGTATTGGTTCTATCTAACCAGTATGTACTTCATGGGCTGCATACAAGAATTTGCAGTGATTCTGTATGTCTCCCATTGAAATACAGCTGTCTGAGTTTAAGCTAAGACAAAAATATTATAGACTAGGTGGCTTAAACAAATCCCATTTATTCCTCGTAGTTCTTAATTCAGAGAACTCTAAGATCAAAGCGTCAGCAGACTTGGTGTATGATGAAGGTGATTTTCCTGGTTCGTGAATAGCAGTCTGTACACTGTGTCCTCACATTAAAGGGAGAGAGCTCTATAATCTAGGGGCGCTCTGCCTCCAACTTCTCATCCAAATTCAATTACCTCCAAAACTCCCAACTCCAAATACCATCTCATCGGGGTTGTGTGCTTAGCTGCTCAGTTGTGTTTGACTCTTTGTGATCCCAGGGACTATAGTCCTCCAGGTTCCTTTGTCCATGGGAATTCTCCAGGCAAGAATACTGGAGTGGGTTGCCATGCTCTTCTCTAGGGAATGTTCCCAACCCAGGGACTGAACCCAGGTCTTCCGCATTGCAAGCAGATTCTTTACTGTCTAAGCCACCTCCAAATACCATCACATCAGGATTAGGATTCAAGAAATGTATCTGGGGGAACACAAATATTCAAATCTATAGAAAGGGTGGAGTCCCAACTTAATCTCAATTAAGTTGCAATATGTTTCCATTAACTTTGACTAATCAAAGTCTAAACCTTTAGCTTTTATTATGATAACTGGTTGTAAATGGTTCAAAAAAACGGAATTAACCATGAAGGCAAGAAAGAACACTGTAAAATTCATTACATATCTTACATTCACCTCTGGAAATATGATAGTTATCTTTAAGGAGTAATGGTTTAAATGCCTGCGAGCCTTTTTCACATATAATTCTTTTTCTTCCTTCTTTTAATTTAGCTCTTTTCAAACTGCTATAGTACCTAAGAATTAAGATACAGCATGTTACACATAAAACAATGTAGAATTTATTTTATGCAAAAGACAATAAGTATTCTGACTTTATAACCTAACTGTATAATGGAATGCTCCATGATAACTTGGGAAATTAGCCTTTTCAGAAAAAAAATCCTACAATCTCCAAATAAGGGTACTTCCAAGAATTTCTCACCAAAGTGCCAAATTCCATTGAGAAAGAGTGAGAATGCAGGGCCACATGTTTTAAGTTAGCGAAGATATAAATGTTTCCATTACTCATTTGCTAACAAAACTCCCACTTTACTGTACGCCTTTCCATTCATTTTTAGTATGTTTAGAAAAGGAATTACCAATACTTGTGCAGTGTATCTGATCAATTATCACAGAATTTCAAAGAAACTACAAGTGCAACGATAC
The DNA here is from genome assembly GCF_003369695.1 of Bos indicus x Bos taurus. Classification (NCBI taxonomy): domain Eukaryota; kingdom Metazoa; phylum Chordata; class Mammalia; order Artiodactyla; family Bovidae; genus Bos; species Bos indicus x Bos taurus. The sequence continues at coordinate 23,229,492 of NC_040076.1, read as the reverse complement.
GACTTTTTGAAGTTTTTAGGTATTATATCCATAAATATATAGGTTTAGATCTTTTGAAGTATCCTTTGCTTTGTTTTGGAGTCTGTTGGTCTAGAGATTGAATGGGAAGGAAACAAGCCAAATATCAGAGAGATTAGTTAAGGGATCCTTAGAACTAATGAGAGCATGGCTGAAGACAAAACAGAGAGGAAGGAGAGAGAGAAATTTAAGGAAGCAGAATGGAACAATTTGGGGAAACAGGTTTGATAGAAGGCTTTGGGGACAGGGAGGTGAAATAGGTGACTTCCAGTTTCCCCGTTTAGGTGCTTCTAGAAAGATTCCATCATGATCTTAGACTGAGAGTGTTGCCTGCTAAGTTGCTTCAGCCGAGTCCAACTCTGTGCAACCCCATAGATGGCAGCCCACCAGGCTCCCTTGTCCCTGGGATCCTCCAGGCAAGAACACTGGAGTGGGTTGCCATTTCTTTCTCCAATGCATGAAAGTGAAAAGTGAAAGTGAAGTTGCTCAGTTGTGTCCAACTCGTAGCGATCTCATGGACTGCAGCCTACCAGGCTTCTCCACCCATGGGATTTTCCAGACAAGAGTACTAGAGTAGGGTGCCATTGCCTTCTCCTGAGCGTTGCCTAACAATAGACAAAATTCAAAGCAGATTTCTCACTTGTTAACTTTGGTTCCCATGAGACAATTAACATGTTCTGGCTGGGAGTTTCTCTGAGAGTATAGATACACACAAAATAAAAATTAAAGGTGGTTCCCAGTTTGGAGAAAGAGAATGAATTTGGTGCCTGACGTGGTAGACCGGAGGTCCAGCCACGTCTCTGGTTCTGGAAGGAAAGAAGATACAAACATTCCAGGAGACAGTAATTTGCCTTTCTTCTTGGGGAATCTACAACTTATAAGCAGTAGCTAAACCTATGGGAATATTAACAAGGTTTTCTTCACCAAAAGATCATAGACAATACTGCAAACAAAAAAAAACTCAAAGGGTAGGATGTACCTGGGTCACTGCTTTTTTGATAACGTGGTGGGCTCCTGAAATGCAATTGCCTTGTTCCCTCAAAAGGAAGCTGCAAAAATAAGGTTGGAGGGGGGAAATATGCCTAATTGATTCCTAAATACATTTCATCACATTAGGTACAGATTCTACAAATTTTCCCGAACTATGCATGTCTTTATAATTAGTACAGAGTGCATTTCACTTGAAAATAGAATTGCAATCAATTCCTGATTATGTAGCTACAGATCACACACATTAGGGGTTACTGTGCTATAATAAATACTTTCATTAACTAACTTGGCACACAATATTCTATTTAGTCTGAGCGTGTGCTGGCTAAACTGACCTACAAATCTATTGGGTGCCCTAGAAATGTCCTCCGTAGGCAAAATAGAGTATTGCCTCAGAAGAAAAATTTGAATTTAAAAAGCTAGAAGGTTGATATAAATCAACAAAGTGTTATTACCAAATTTTAGTTTAAAAGGTAGAGGGCATATAAGACCTTATTGATATACTGAAAAGAAAGAAACTTGACAGTGTGGGGAGTTGGATACCTGAGCTAAGAAAAATGGCAATTTCTTGGGCTCTGAGGATAACAATTTTCCCTGTTCATAAACAAGATAAGGATTTTTTTTAATGCATATACACACACAGGCAGGCAGACTGTGATTACAGCTGTTTTAAAAAAATCATTAATTCTATAGTTATGGGGCATTGCCTGATTATGGGTATTACTGAGCCCAAGGCCTGAGTACATCTGCCTCATTCACTCCCTCACCTTATATTCGCACAGATGGGGTTTCAAATCATTCTCATATACCTTAGTTATCTGATTTATACTTATAAATTCCCATTCTGGACCAACTTAGAATGAGCCTGTATTATGAGGAGTCTGTAACATATCTACAAATACACTTTTTGTTCAGTTTTGCTCTTCCATGGCTACTTTTGTAGTTTTATAAAATAACTTTACTATGTGGCCTAGATAAATAACCTTTGAAATGTTTTTTTCTGTCACTTCATAAACACCACAGAACAATCTTCTTGCTTTCTTATTTCCTCTTATTTTCAAGGTATGGGTCTCTTATGAAAACGTGTATACTCTCTTAAAAACTCATCTCATTCTATAATATTTAAGACAACACCTATGATGTTCTGATTCAGAAATAGTAATCCTAAAGGACATTTATACTACAAGGGAAAAATGGTAAGGCAGACAAAAAAATAATGTAAAAAATGATAGATCTGAAATTTAGAACCTTGGAGAAGAAAGAGGTTGGGAGAAGCAAAATGGTGTCATTTAGCCTCCCAGTTAAATCAATATTTCTTCTTGGGGAAAAAAAAAAAAAAGAACATGTACCAAAAATGTCTTTGATGGAAAAAGTTGGAAAGAAAAATATGCTTGAGTGAAAGTTGTTAAGAAAGCACATCAAGTCCTTTTACAATTAGAATTTCTTTGCAATAAATTCAAAGACCAGTTATATCTATTTATATGCATCTTTAATATTTCATGGAGTTTCAGAATTTCCTAACATTGATTATTTTTTAAATGTTTTAATTTTTTTTTTCACTGTAAAACAGATAAACCACACAAAAAGACATGTTTGGCTTAACAAATTAGTTAAATACATACAAAATTGTAACAACAGCTCACTTTAAGATAAGACTTTGCTACTCATCCCAGAAGCTGTTTCAATACCACAGACCTTCTGTTCCTCCAAGAGCAGCCACTTTAGGATTTAAAATAGATTTTATCACATAAATGTACTTCAATAAACATTATAATTTAATTTTACCCATTTTTAAAGTTTATTGTCTTTAACTCTTTTTTGTATATGTTAGTTGCTCAGTCCTATCCAACTCTTTAGCAACCCCATGGACTGTAGCCAGGCTCCTCTGTCCTTGGGATTCTCCAGGCAAGAACACTGGAATAGGTTGCCATTTCCTTCTCTAGGGATAAACCCTTCCCAACCCAGGGATCAAACCCAAGTTTCCTGCATTGCAGGCAGGGTCTTTACCATCTGAGCCACCAAGGAAGCTCTAAGTCTTTTTTGATTGATAGTTTCTCCACTTTTTTCCTTTCCCAGTGGTGTTTTCCAGTCTGGATTTTTCTAATTGCAGTCTGATGGTACAATTCCATATGTTCCTCCATTCTCTGTATACCTTGCAGGTTGGAAGCTAGATCAGACTCAGATTCTATCTCTTTTGTGAAACCACAATTGGTGGTATGTTTTATCATTTGTAAGCACATAATGCCTAGTTGTCTATCCTTTTGTAATGTTAAAAGTCATCAATCATTGAACCTATCTGTGCTAATTCATTGAGGCTTGCAAAAATGAAATTCAAATTTTGACATTTCTTTTTAATGTATTTTTTAACATATTATTTGTGATTTTTTAAAATAAAGAGTCACTTCTCAAGTACCATTTGGTTAAGAGCACAGTTCATATCAAAATGGCAGGATAAATCTTTCCCTTTATTTATCACTTTTTTCAGATATCTTTAAATATGACATTTTTCAATCATTCGTTTTCTTGTGTTCTCAATCAGGCATGACTTTATCTAAGCTTCCAATCATGATACTGAAATAACTATAACATGTATTTGTCCAGAAAATACATTGCATAAAATCAACCAAAAGTCAACAGCTGCTGAAACAGTTGCTAAAAATCAATATGCTTGTGTCATACCCATAAAATACATATTTTATCTCCCTAGAAAAATCAATGCTTGTTTGTTTTAAAATAGGAGAGAAAAGGTGGTTAAATGTCATAATGTTTTCAGAATGTTTCAAAACTAGTTGCAATACAGTGGCATAATTCACTTACTTATCCTCGGTGACCTACGAACAGGCTGGTTCTGTTTTGTATGTAGCAGAAAGCATGGAGAAAGCACCCTTAAAATTAAATCAAATATACTCAAATCTCCACTCCTCCACTATTCTTTAATAATAATCCAATCTAGAAATGGCTTAGCTGGCCAAATAATTTCTAAACAGCTGTCTTGTCATTGGCAATGAGAATATTTTCTTAAACCTTTGTTTATTTTATCCATCTTTATATCAATTCAAAATCCTTTCAGTATTATATTAATTACAGCTCTTGTGCTCTTTGAACTTTTCTATCCAATCTTCAAAGTACTGCAATCATCCTAAAAATCACTCCAGTTTTAACTGACTCATCCCATGAGTGCCTACATGGCGGCAGAAATATATTAGTTTTAACCTGATGATTTCGAAGAATATACCTTTAACTCATTTTAGCTTTCCCCAAAGATAAAGACTCTAAATAGTGAAAGAGAAGGCAAACCAAATTTATCTCAAGGTCTTTCTCTAGGAAAGTTGCTCCTGATTTTGGGCAAGTCACAAAAACAGTGCTCTCATTTGGAAATACCTGTTCTTGTATCTCCAGCCTTCCTCTTAAGACTTTTTTTTTTTTTTTTTTCATATTTTCTCCTTTCAACCTATACCCAATATCAGCATATGTTCTTGTTTTGTTTTGTTTTCTGATTACCAGGGCAATCTCTTTCTACATATTATGTTCTACCACTCAGTTTTGCTTGCATTACAATGACTCAGCTATAGGTCCAGATGACCCAGGAATGTGTATAGATGCCGAAAAGTAATCTTTAAATACATTTTTGTTGAAGCAAAGCACAGAATCAAAGTATTATCCAAGTGCGCATAGGCTCCTGTACACATACCAGTTTCCTCTGCAACTGGGTTTCCACTCTTTGATTAGGTCCTTGACATTGAGCCATATAAACCATGTGCAGGCCTGGTGCTTGAAGTCATCCTACAAGAATCCCAACCTCATTGATCCCTTTTTTGAGGACTCTGGAAGCTTGGGTTCCAAATGACACCCGAAAGGTCGAAATTAAGCCTGTCTGGAGAGGAAAGACCTGACCCACAATGATCCATTTTGTGTTCAGTCATGGGGATTTTCAGAGCTTGTCGTTTGCAACACCTAACATCACTCATTCCAACTAGAACAAAGACAGTGGTTTAATATGTACAATTTGTATTTTAAGAGGAAATTCCTAGGGAAATTTTTCTTTAGGGTACTTCCCCTATGTTTTTATCAATCCTAATTAATTTTTGGCTGGCCATTCACTTGATTTCAGATGAAACTGAAACCAAATCTAAGTCATTTCTTCTGGCATAAAGACAGCAAGCTTATAGAAGCAGGCAGACATGTTTTTGAATTTCAACTCTGCATTTTTCCAGCTGTGCAGCTGTGGGCAAATTATTTAACGTCTCTGGGATATAGTTTTATCTCCTCTGTATTGGAAGTAAAATGTTTCTCCTTGAATATGGTGAGCCCTATGAAGAATATAATAATAGAATTTACTACCTTTATCTGTACTAGTCAGTCTTTAATTGGATTTTTGTCGGACTAAAATGCACAAGAAATTTATTCATTCATTATTCATATTACTTACTCATAGTTAACTAACAACACATTCTAATAACTAATGTTGGAATATTATACTATAATCACTACCACCCAGCATATAGTCTGGCCTATTAAGTTATTAGCCGTTGTTTTATTTCTGGGATTTAGAATAAGGAAGATATAAATTTAAATACTAGTTTTGCACAATTATAGTGGTGATTGGCATACATTTGTGAGTCTCAGCTTTCCCAAATTAAAAATGGGGATAATAAAAAGTAATATTCACCTCAAAAATACACTGAGGAAATCCAATATGATTGGAAGTATGTGGCAACTTCCCAGGACAAAGCAGAGTAGTACCCTTCCTGAAATTTTACAGATATTTATGAGTTTCAAAGATCTTTAGAAACCTTCCTTATTTAAAATTTTTAGGCAATGTTTTAAGAATTCACTGGAAACTTAAACTGATAAACTAATTCATCACAATAGAATCACAGAGAACCCTAATTAAATATCTTACACTGTCCCCATTCATAAGCATTAACACAGATACATACATTAGAAAGACAATCTCCAAATTCCTATCTAAAATTGAAAAAGAATTAACTAATGTGTATTCACTAAACCCCCAAAGAATTCCTCTGAAAGATTTAATAGTTCATATCAAATATTCCATTTTACGGTCTATTCTATACACTCCATCAATCTTTTGATTGACTGACTTTGAAGCTTTATTAATGCATCCTACAGTCAAAGTTTTAATGGAGTTTAATGGAACTCATCCAAATCTGTAATAGCATATTCCCCCTAAATTAACTTATAACCCATAAGTTAATGAAATGAATGTAGCTACCATTTACCCAGAGGGAGTCAAAATGCAGGACCCATCACCAGGGAAATGGCCTAGTGGCTTAGCCCCCTTCAGTTCAGCCCTGGGACACCATAACCCTGGAGGTGTGTTAAGGATGTTACTAAATCCTCACACACCCTTTCACAAGAGCTTTGGGTACCAAAGAACCTAAGTGGCATTTTAAAGCTCATAAGGATATTTACCTACTGCATGAACTGTTGTTTTGAAAAACTTGAAAACTTTTCAAGACCAGTGCCAATGCCTTAGGTTTATTTTAATCTTAGTATAGTGCTTTACATCTAATGAGACACCTGATAATGTTTATTGAATAAATCAATACACTTGTGCTACTTTAAATAAACTTCAATTAAATAGCTAAGCTGCTAAAATTGAAATTCCCAATCGACTTACTTATACTATACTTGCCGCCAAGTATAAAAAAAGCCCAGAAGTGACTGAATTGCCCAGAAAAGGTTTTGGTCCTCCCTTGAGTTCAGAAAGAGAGAAAGTGAAAGTGAAGTTGCTTAGTTGCATCCGACTCTTTGTGACCCCATGGACTGTAGCCTACCAGGCTTCTCCATCCATGGGATTTTCCAGGCCAGAGCACTGGAGTGGGGTGCCATTTCCTTCTCCAGGAGGTTTTGCTGACCCAGGGATAGAACCTGGGTCTCCCGCACTGTAGACAGACGCTTTACCGTCTGAGCCACCAGGGAAGTCAGAAGTAATGAAGTATTTGGTAAATGGGTCATTTGAGGAAAGGCTACAGAGCTGAATTTATTTACAACAGAGAACAGAAGGCTGACAAAGTGTATGGTGGAGGTGCTGGAGGCTGGGGGATTTACAATTTCCAACTATATAAAGCAATAGCATATGGGAGGTGTTAAGCAGCTGTTCTATTTCTGCTCAGGAAATAGTTATGCTTAGGAGCCCTCGCCAGCAGAAATAGGACCAATGGATCAAAGTTACAGCCAGGCAAATATTAGCTCATCATAAAAAAAAGAGCATTTTTAAAATTAGAGTCATTGGAAATTGGAATAGGCTGCCTTGGGAAGTAGCATGCCCTTGTGGCTCTGGAGCCTCACTGAGCAGCCAGCCTCTATTATGATGCTATCCCATTTAGAGTGAAAAGGAAAGACAAGACAATTGACAGGGGAGAAAAAGAAATATTTCCAAATGAGCATTGGAAACAATCAGGATAAACCCTGCTAGGGATGGAAGGCTTGTTTATGAGAATTTCTTAATGAAGTGTTTTAGTTCTATAAACAAAGAATTTAGTAACTAGTCTGATGTGGTAAGTGATTTCCTAACAAGGATGCAGGTATTTTGAAATTTTTATCTATTGCAGAGAGGAAAGAGGGGAAGAAAAATAGAGAAGAGGAAAGATACAAGAAAGGAGTGGTGTGACCCAGCAATATGGTGAGGAGCATGGCCTTGAATTTTTAAGAGTAAAAGCATATGATTTTTAATTCACAGAAGTTTTCTATTCTATATGGTGTTAAACCCCATTATTCATTCATTCAACAAAGAGTTACTGCTTACCACAAGGCAGGCAGTTACTAAGATATGGAGACTCAGTGACAGCAAGACCCCCTCATCGACTTCTCTTCTAATTCTAAAGACATATCACAAACAAGTAAACTGAATAATACATAATAAGTCTGCAAGTAGTGAAAACATACCATGAAGGAAAAAAAAATCAAAATTGATAAAAGGGGAATGTGGTATTTTCACATCTGGCTGGGAATGTTTTCCCTGAAGAGGTGATGTTTAAGCAGATACTTGAGGAAAGGAAAGTATGAATTCTCCATGTGGTGTCCAAAAGAATGTGTATTTCGGACTGGATAATATCAAGTGCAAAGGCCCTGGGTGTGGGAACAGATTGTGTGTGTCCACGATCAAAGCGAGGAAGGAGAAGAGAGATAGGAGTTGAAGCCATTAAGGCAGTCAGAAGCCTGACCTTGCCAGGATGCTCTTACATTTTGTTCCGTTTGTCGTTTAGGCAGGGGTGATAATGCTCTGATTTACATTTTTAAAGCATCATTCCTTAGGAGAAGGGCTTTGTTAGGTGGCTCAGGGGTAAAGAATCTGCCTACCAGTGCAGGCCAGAGAAGGCAATGGCACCCCACTCCAGTACTCTTGCCTGGAAAATCCCATGGATGGAGGAGCCTGGTAGGCTGCAGTCCATGGGGTCGCTAAGAGTCGGACATGACTGAGCGACTTCACTTTCACTTTTCACTTTCATGCATTGGAGAAGGAAATGGCAACCCACTCCAGTGTTCTTGCCTGGAGAATCCCAGGGACAGCGGAGCCTGGTGGGGTGCCGTCTATGGGGTTGCACAGAGTCGGACACGACTGAAGCGACTTAGCAGCATCAGCCAATGCAGGCATGGCAATCCACTTCAGTATTCTTGCCTGGAGACTCCCTGTGGATAGAGGAGCCTGGCAAGCTACAGTCCACAGGTTGGCAAAGAGTCAGACAAGACTGAAGTGACTTAGCACCACACCAATGCAGAAGACACAGGAGAGGAGGGTTTGAAAAGATTCCCCTGGAGAAGGAAATGGCAACCCTCTCTAGTATTCTTGCAAGGGAAATCCCATGGACAGAAGAGACTGGCGGACTATTGTCCATGAGGTCACAAAGAGTCAGACATAACTGAGCAGCCGAGCAAGGGCATGCCTTCGGAGAAAGGGTGTGGGGGTTTAGACTAAGAATGAGCTTGTGAAGTTTGAAACTCTTTATCATATCCAGGTTATAATTTAAGAGAGTGGAATATCCAGGTTATAATTTGAAGGAGAGTGGTCAGACTCTTGTTATACTGAACATACGGCAGAAGAAGAAAAAAGAAAGGAATCAAGGCTTTTATCACAAGAAATCGAGTGAATGTTGATGCCACTTAAAGAGATTTGAGGGGGCAGAGAATCAAGGATTCTGTTTCGGATGTGTTAAAACTGGAGCTCAGGGCTGAAAGATAAATATGGATGTTATTAGCATATAAATGGTACACACAATATAAAAGTAGGTGACTGAATGAGATCATTGAGAGTGAGTATAGATAGGTACATGAGAACAAAGCCAAGTGCTGAATCCTGGAGGATTACAACTTTAAACAATCAGAAACAAAGTAGACATTCTAGGAAAGGAGAGTGGAAAAGCCATAGAAATAGGAGGAAATGAGACAATTAAGTGTCTAGACATTCAAGCAAAAAATTTATTTTTTAGAAGGGAGGAATCAATTCTTCACTCCTTTATTAAAATAAGGCAGTGTGTTCAAATAAAATAAGGCTGATAATAAAACACTGGGATGTAGCATGATGGAGGCTCCTACAGGTGAAGAGAGAGGCTTTAGAATCGCCTGCATGATAAATTGCTTCACTTGTGTCCGACTCTTTGCAACCCTGTGCACTGTAACCCACCAGGCTCCTCTGTTAATGGGATTCTCCAGGCAAGAATCCTGGAGTAGGTTGCCATGCCCTCCTCCAGGGGATCTTCCCAACCCAGGGATCAAACCTGTGTCTCTTATGTCTCCTGAATTGGCAGGTGGATTATCACTACTGCCACCTGGGGTTTGTCGGGAAATAAAAGTTTGACTGGGCTAGGCTAAGGACTGAGACTGGCAAATTGAACAAGAGAATAGTTTGCATTCTTTTGGGAAATTTTGCTATAAAAATGAGCAGAGGAGTAGACGAGCACAGTCTTTTTTGTTTGCTTGTTTATGTTGGGAGACATTACACCATGCTGGCATGCTAAGAAACCTTCCTGACATACAAGGCAGAGAGATGATTTAGGAGAGACTGGAGGTAACTCAAGGGGTGGAAGTCTTCCACTGGATGACAGGAGAGTCAGAGTGCAGACATGTGGAAAACTCATCTTCAGAAGAAACAAAGTCAGGTAGGAAGGTATAGAAAGGCAGGTAGCTAAAGTATTTTTGTTTTGCAGGGAGGGGGTTGGGAGCGGAGTACATTTTCCATAAATTACTTCTATCTTCTCAGTGAAATGGAAGGCAGATTATGAAATGGGAATAGATTTGAGGGGGTGTTGAATGCTTGGCAAGTAAAGAGATGTAAAACAGTCATCTCTGAAACCATCTTCTTTAGTTACATGGACCTTAAAAAGGACAAGTTTATACCTTCTGAAGTCAAAGATATAAGAAACAAAATATACATAAACTCATACCCCTTACTTAGTAAAATTAATAAAAATTGAACATGTTCATTATATTCACTCATTTTTATACTATGGTTTCTCTATCCTGTGTCTTTAAGATTTAAGTATGCATTACGAATTCATAATGCATACCATACCCACCTCATTTCAATTAAGTCTATTACTTTTAATTTTTTTCAGTTCAGTTCAGTTGCTCAGTCATGTCCGACTCTTTGCAAACCCCTGGACTGCAGCATGTCATGCTTCCCTGTCCATCACCAACTCCCGGAGCTGGCTCAAATTCATATCCATAGAGTGCGCAATGCCATCCAACCATCTCATCCCATCATCCCCTTCTTCTCCTGCCTTTGATCTTTCCCAGCATCACTGTCTTTTCCAATGAGTCAGTTCTTCGCATCAAGTGGCCAAAGTATCAGAGTATCAGCCTCAGCATCAGTCCTTCCAATGAATATTCGGGACTGATTCCCTTTAGGATGGACTGGTTGGATCTCCTTGCAGTCCAAGGGACTCTCAAGAGTCTTCTCTAACACCACAGTTCAAAAGCATCAATTCTTCAGTGCTCAGCTTTCTTTATAGTCCAACTCTCACATCCATACATGACCACTGGAAAAACCATAGCCTTGACTAAACAGATCTTTGTTGGCAAAGTAATGTCTCTGCTTTTTAATATGCTGTCTAGGTTGGTCATAGCTTTTTTTCTGAGGATCAAGAATCTTTTAATTTCATGGCTGCAATCACCATCTGCAGTGATTTGGGAGCCCCCCAAAATAAAGTCTCTCACTGTTTCCATTGTTTCCCCATCTATTTGCCATGAAGTGATGGGACTGGATTCCACGATCTTAGTTTTCTGAATGTTGAATTTTAAGCCAACTTTTTCATTCTCTTCTTTCACTTTCATCAAGAGACTATTTAGTTCTAAAGAGCCTCTTTTACTTTTCTTTAATATTTATGTATTTATTTTACCAGGTGTTAGTTGCAGCATGCAAGATCTTTGATAATTGTTGCAGTATATTGGCTCTTCAGTTGTGGCATGCATGATCTCGTTCCCAGACAAGATATTGAACAAGGGCCCTCTACATGAGGAGTACAGAGTCTTAGCCACTGGACCACCAGGGAAGTCCCTCTATTACTTCATTTAAATTCAAGTTTTTTATCTTTGTCTTGGCCAGTGGGTATCTGTGATAAGGACAGAATTCCAGATGGTACAAAGTTTCCCACTTAATCACCCCTGCCCACATCATTACCTTCAACACACACACACACACACACAAGCACACAGTGTAATCCAATCCTCTTGAAAGGGAGTGAGGGTTATGAATATGATGGGATATTACTCCTATTAGGTTACCCTGCTAGGAAGAAGTAAAAGGATTTTTGTAGATGTAGTTAAGTCTAATAAATTGACTTTAAGACAATCCAAAGAGGATTATGTAAGTAGGACTGGTCTAATCAGATGAGCTCTATAAAAGAGGTCAGAGACATTTGAAGTAGCAGAGATAATCTCTAGATTAAAGAACTACAGAGAGAAAAAGGATTTGTCTAGAACAGGAAGTAAGAGAACATTGAAAAAATACTGGACATATAAGGAATTTTGCTGATTACATACTCTGATTTTCAAGAAGCACTGTCTGAGGAAAGAAAAGATATGAAATAGTTGGCCTGGAGTGGGAAAAAGTGAGCCTGCAAAAGAAACATAATATAATATTTGAGGTCTGTAATTAAGGATATAAAGTAAAAGCAGTTTTGTTGAGTAATAGTATAAAGAAATGTTATACTGTTAGGATGCTGTCACTTCAGTCGTGTCCGACTCTGTGTGATCCCATAGACAGCAGCCCACCAGGCTCCCCCGTCCCTGGGATTCTCCAGGTAAGAACACTGGAGGGGGTTGCCATTTCCTTCTCCAATGCATGAAAGTGAAAAGTGAAAGTGAAGTCACTCAGTCGTGCCTGACTCTTAGTGACCCCGTGGACTGCAGCGCACCAGGCTCCTCCGTGCATGGGATTTTCCAAGCAAGAGTACTGGAGTAGGGTGCCATTGTCTTCTCCGTACTGTTAGGATACACTTATGAAAAAGGTAACAGTTTAGGTGGGTCCAGGGTTGAAGTTTTGATAGCAAGTGAGATGGAGGAAATGAGGCAAGGAAGTGGGGAGTAACTGTTAGGTTAGGTTAATGACAGTTGCTCAGTTGTGTCTGATTCTTTGCGATCCATGGATGGTAGCTCACCAGACAACTCTGTCCATGGAATTCTCCAAGTGAGAATAGTGGAGTGGGTATCCATTCCCTTCTTTAGGGGATCTTCCTGACCTAGGGACCAAACACAGGTCTCCTTCATTGCAGGCTTATTTTTTACCACCCGAGCAACCAGAGGAGTAACTGTAAGGGACTAATTACAGGAAGTGTGGAATCTGAACTGCCCATGGCATAAGTCCAAGTTAAAGCTGATGAGCAGAGAGCCAAAACTGTGGAAACAATGGGATTAAAGTTTCAAGCAGTTCAAATAATTTTTCCAGTGGAAATCTTGAGTGAGGGCATCACAATGAAGACACCTGTGCTATATATCGAGCCCTGGGGTAAGAAGGAGAGAACAGCAACAGCTTCCAGTTGGGCAGGTTGCACAGTCAACTCTGGTGCCAAGAGTTCAAGCCAGCATTCACATCATAATTGAAACTATACAACAGCTTGCTGATCACACAAATTTAGGAACCCACAGTAGAATGAAGCAGGAGGGAGAGTAGAGAGGGAAGGAAGACTGGAAGGAAGATTCACCCATGCCATGTAATTCCCTGTGTAATTCCATTCTGGATATTCCAGAGGCAGTGGCCTTGGTTTTATTGTTTGTGTAATTACAATATTATACATTTAGATGTATTCACAATTAGACATTTGATTCTGATGACAAACTGAAATATAAGGCAGTAATCAATCACAATTCAGTCTTGTGGAACTGGGCTGCCACTGAGGATCTGGTTTTAGACGTATCTCTAAAATGCCACTGAGAACCTGAACTTGCTTTGAACTCTACCAGATCCAAGGACACCACCAGCTGTATTCCAAATAACACTTGCCATTTGCAACCTTATGGCCCTAAGGTCTCTCCTTGTAACTATGCAACCATTTTGGATCCCAAACAATCTTATATAACAATTATCCATACTTTCTGCCAGCACTAGATATAGTTCTTGATAAATAATGTATATATGTGGAATCTCGAAAAATGATACAGATGGACCTATTTCCAGGGCAGAAATAGAGATTCAAAATGGGTTTGTGGACACAGCAAGGGATGGGAAGGGTGGGACAAATTGGGAGATTAGGATTGACACATATACACTACCATTTGTAAAATAGATAGCTAGTGGGAAGCTGCTGTCAGGGAGCTCAGCTCTGTGCTCAGTGATGACCTAGAGGGGTGAGATGGAGAGATGGGGTAGGGGGAAGGTTCCCTGAGGGAGGGGCTATATGTATACATATGGCTGATTCACTTCTTTGTATAGCAGAAACTAACACAACATTGTAAAGCTATTATACGCCAATAAAAAATAAGTCACACAATCTTTCATTTTTTTTAAATTTTATTTTATTTTTAAACTTTACATAATTGTATTAGTTTTGCCAAATATCAAAATGAATCCGCCACAGGTATACATGTGTTCCCCATTTTTATAAGTAAAACCAAAATAATTTTTGCATTTACAATGACTCTTCCATTGTAGCCATGCTTATTTGGGGTTTGTTAGAACTACAGCTCATAAGACAGATGCTTATTTGGGGTTTGTTAGAACTACAGCTCAAAGAATCTGTCTCATGAGCTGTAGTTCTAACAAACCCCAAATAAGCACCTTCAAATTTCAATCAGGTCTTCATTTCTGAAAATTTGGTTAACAATTCTTTTCCTTGTCTCCAACCTAAAAAACGATTAAATAAGTTTTCAGGAAAAAAAATTATATTGAATCTAACAGGAAAACTTAAGTAGCCAGTATACAATTATCCCATTTTCTGAAAACTTGACAAAGACTTAGGAAGTCAGTCCTGTGACAGACTCTATTAAGTGGCTATTCTACAATTTTCTGAAAATGTTTCAGGGAAGATAACTTTTAGGTCCCCACACAAGAGTGGAGACTGGGTGCCAGGAGACCCAACCCTGTGATTACAAGGTTGGAACATTCATTCAGTCCCACCCTCTGATTTCCAGGATGAGAGAGAGAGGCTGGAGATTGAATTAACCACCTTTGGTCAAGAATTTAGTCAATCATGATTGTGTAATAAAGATTTGCATAAAAACCCCAAGGGAAACATTTTTCTCCCCTTTTTCCCCTGGAGAGCATCCATGTTGGAGAACCAGAATGCTTCCAAGTGCCTCAGTGCTGGGGCGCCTACTTCATGAGGACAGAACTCTTTTGTTCATAACTTTACCGTAGTTATCTCCTCATTTGGCTATTGATTCATCTTCTCCAATATCCTTTTTTAATAAATAGGTAATCCAGTGTGTAAACTTAGGTTTTCTGGAGTTCTGTGAGCCATTCTAGCAAATTAGTCGAAGTCAAGATGGGGATCATGGGAACCTCTAATTCATGGGCAGTCAGAGGCATAGGGAATAACCTGGGCTTGTGATTGGCATCCTGAATTGGGATTCTTGGGACCTCCAGGTCACAGCTGGTCCATCACAGGCACACATAACAAACTGGCCTTGCAACTGTGACTGAAGTGGAGGGTGGTCCTACGGGACTGAACATTTTTCTTGTGAAATCTGACTCTCTCTCTGAGTGCTCATGCTCAGTTGGCCAGCCGAGTCTGACTCTTTGAAACCCCATGGACTGAGCCCTGCAGGCTCCTCTGTCCATGGGATTTCCCAGGCACGAGAAGACTGCAGTGGGTTTCCATTTCCTCCTCCAGGGAAGGCCCCTATCTCTGAGTAGATAGTTTCAAATTGAGTTGAATTCTCGGACACCTTGTAGCCCAAAGTGAATTGCCCCTGAGAATTGCTTGCTGGTTTGGGGAAGTCTCCAAGTACACATGTTTGAATTGAGGCTGGAAAACTCTTCACTATTTTTTATTTTCTTTGGTATTTTTCAACACAGATCAAGTTTGCTAAGTAAACTTAAGCTTCAGTTTTGCTATTGGAACATTCTCCATTGAATATATGCATATATATCAAACATCTAATTTAATTTTTCCATTCTATAATAAAACAAATGATGAAAAGTAGATATCCAAGCTATATTTTTTTTGTTAGTCATATTACCATATGGTAAAGGCAGGAAGCCAAAGAGAAATACTTAATAATGTCCAACACACTGTGATTTGTGTTTTTTATTCACAAAGCATCCTGACAACTGAGAATCAAAAAAACCAAATGTTTGACTAAATTGTTTGTTAGAAATGCATCCATAATATTTTTATTTTGTCCTAAAGGACTGCCAAATCTTTGCTGAAGAGAAACTGGGCTAAAATTAGGTATCAATCTCAGAAGGCCTGCACCACACTGGAACACACACGATCTACGAAATATTAATATGGCCTTCATGGAACTGGCAGTAGACAGCCACCACTTACATTAATACCGTCTCTCATCAGTAATTGTGGAGAAGGCAATGGCACCCCACTCCAGTACTCTTGCCTGGAAAATCCCATGGACAGAGGAGCCTGGTAGGCTGCAGTCCATGGGGTCGCTAAGAGTCGGACACGACTGAGCGACTTCACTTTCACTTTTCACTTTCATGCATTGGAGAAGGAAATGGCAACCCACTCCAGTGTTCTTGCCTGGAGAATCCCAGGGACGGGGGAGCCTGGTGGGCTGCCGTCTGTGGGTCGCACAGAGTCGGACAGGACTGAAGCGACTTAGCAGCAGCAGCAGCATCAATAATTGTACAGCTCTTAAGAGATATGCAGTTAATCAAACCTCAGCATCAAAAATAGATAGGACTGCCAATATAAGATGTGTGTAAAGGTAAACCACTGGCCTAAGTAGTTAAAATAGTACTAAAATTCGGCCACTTATGAATTGTAAGTAATAATCACAGATCGTATCTGACCATTTGCAGTAGCCACATGTAGTAGTAGCCACATGAATATAACACATGAGTCTTGTACATTTATGAGTTTATTTGAGCCTCATCAGGCTAATAACATTTTTTTTTTAATCCCCATTTTACTCAGATTAGAATTAGGATTTAAAACAGAGGCTCTTGTTCTAGAGTCTGTCTCTTAACAGCTATATTCATTGCCTCTTGGACAACACAATTTCACAGTTATACCCAAGAGAGCTAAAACGATTAAAGACTCCCTAAACATACAATGGCGATACCTAATCTAAAATCCAGGCCTGCACTCCTTGTACTAACAGCCTTCCCTTAGAGAAATTCCTCCATGTAGAGATTCAATACTATGTAAAAGTGCAACTTGACTATAATTCTTTAAGAACACTAAAAATTAAACAATAGCATCGTTTGACTTAAGAAATCATGAAAGTCTAAAAACAATATGAATAATCCATGCCTCTAAAAAGAAGATTGAACTGAGCACTGTTTTCTTGATAAATTTTCATGAATTAGATAGATATTGCTAAAGCCTTTAATTGTACCAAAAAAGTACTATTATTGCATTTGTGTATTTCCATAACCACAAAGGCCTTTATCTGCTCCATGCATTCATCTCTGGCAGCTCTTGGGGCTTCTCCTCCTCTTACTTCATTTGCTGGGGTCAAGATGTACTTATGGAAAACCTATAATGATTTGTTTGCCCATTTACACCTCTATGAATTAATAATTCTATTTTCCATTGACTTTCTTGGCAGGAATAAGGCATCCATGCTATTCTTCCACTTATGAATAAACTATATTATTTTCATGATAACAAATACTGAGAAAGAATGAAGAGCTTAAAAAAAATACACTATAAATTATCACCAAAATTGTGACACTGTGTGCAACGACAGGAAAATGAGAGAGGAGAAATGAGAACGCAAATGAGAAAAATAAAATAGTTTTAAAAACTGTTTTTGCAAAAATGGTTACAAACACCCACCAGGGATGTTCATGTATTCTTTTTCTTTTGCAGGGGGAGGTTGCACACCATTTTCATCTAATGACCTTTAATATTCCTGCAATTCAGCATGGGAGGTGAAATAGGTATTATTATCGACATTTGAAAAATGAGGAAACACAGCACAAAAATAATGAATGAAATGTCAGAAGTCTTAAAGCTAGTACACACCATAAATGAGACAAATGAAGGTCTCCAATTTTAGTCTTTGTTCTTTTCCCCTAATAACACTGTATCTAGAGGCTGCTCAACTTTAGTCTTAAAAACAAATGAGTAAAAGCTAGATAGAAATATTTTCCACCACCATACTCCTGCCCCTACTGTGAATTCCTATTCACAAGTTCTAGAGATGCAAAAATGCAAAGATCCGTATGTGAAAGTGAAATGTAACAGGTGATATTTTTTAATTAATAGTACTGAAATTTGGGGATTGCCTACTCTGTAGCAAAAAAAATTTAAGGATATCTGGTTATTTTGAAAAATAGAGTTTACTGAATACAACATTTTACTTTATTTAGATGAAGTAGGGATTCATACTCAGAAATAGAAATAAAAATTTATTGAGTATAATTTCTAATGAATTACAGGTAAATATGTATTTCTATGGCTTCCCAGGTGGCTCAGATGTATTTCTATGTGTGTGTGTGTATATATATACATATATATATATATGCAGCAGTATCAGTGCATAAAATATTATGATGTGGTAGACTATAATTTCTCTTTTACATACGCTTCCTGATTTTGTATTTTTTAAAAAAAGATAATCATAAACATCATGACAAAATTCACTAATAATTAGTTCATTGGAGTCACAATGAATACTAATCAGACTGGTCTCCTTCAGGGTTTTTACCCTATCTGGAAATATCTAAGTGGCTGTTCGGTTTAATCTGATTGTATCTGATGAGACCCCTGCAATTCAGAGCCATGGGTTATATATTTTGATTGGTTATATATTTCTTATATTCCTGTATTTTTAAATTAACATTCATGAAAACTTATAAAGGCTTAACTGAACCTAGAAATTGCTATTTCTAATATATGAAATATTTTTTAAGCAGTCAGATTCCAAGGTTAGAAGGTCCCTTTTGCCTATTACATAGGGAAAAATCATTTTTTCGCCTGCTCTCCAAATAAAACCCTTGTGATTTCAAAGCCAGTTTTTCTCTTCCTCACAAGTTGCCAAATCAAAGTAGACCTCAAATCATCTACCAGAATTGTATGACTGCTTTGATTATACAAATAAATAAAGAAATTTTGGAACAAAAGTGTGCTGTAGGGAGTGAAAATAAATTTTTGACATTTAAGCCACAGCTGTGTGACAAGGTCATTTTTACCAAGTCAAAGATGCCCTAAAAATTACTACTTTTGAAAGCCAGCTTGTCACTGCAGATAATGCTCATCTCAGCAAGGAAATTGATGGGCAGTGAGAGATCCTGATGAAAGTCATGGAACTTTCCCCTGTATACGCATTCAACATTTTGTCTAATTTCAAATCCCAGGGCCCAGCAGAAGCCTATCCATATTCCACAGGTTATGAACCCTGACAGTGAAAACATGACTGCTCTTCAGTTTGGGTGACTGAACTGTGATGTAAATTCACTGCAAGTTTGCAATAAATAAGACCACCCAAGGAACTGTTCATTTCCTTTTCATAATCTAAAGATCTCCAACATGCACATGAAAGTTAAAAGTCCAATTGTGTTTAAAAACTATAATTAATTCATGTAGGGGTGTATAAACCAGTCTGAGCAAAATCGTTTTACCTTGGTTTCTTTATATATATCTGATTGAAATGAGTCCAAGAGCTTAGTGATAAGTACAAATCTATTTTTGTTCTTTTTTTAAAGACAAGTTCTTTTAAAATCAGATGAATTCTTCCCTCTTGCTGTAATATATTCAAAAATGAAGGTTTATGAAATTCATAAATAGCTAAAGTACTTCAAATATTGAAGTCTATCATTTTTCTCTTAAGATTGGTAGCACATTCCTCCCTCTACTTTCTATTTTTAGGTAATTAGAATTGTCTTTTAAGCCTGTAAGAGCTGCATGTGTGTTAGCATTAACAATTGTCTCTGCTTCTCTACCTTGCATGATTCTTACATCTTGCATGGCAGCTCCATCTTCCACTTCTTTATAGACCCTGTTTTCTCAAAAGGTACCAGGGATACCATGATGGTTAAAACCAAATATCTTTGCTCAGTCTCCATTTTGTTCAGCTTTAGAATCATATTCCTTCAAGAATTTGGAGTCTAGAGTCATAGGAGACAAGATTTTAATTTCAACTCTTTCTTTTATCAACCTCAGATAATAACCCCAGATAATAATAATTTAAAGTTCTTTGGAACACTAAATGACACAAGACACTTGGAAAAAGGATGATAAATCATTTTTTTCTGGAAGTACTTGAGTTTTCTGTTTTTTTGTTTGTTTTTAAAACACAGGAGCATGGTTTCTCTAGTCATTCTTTCTCCATCTCTTTTTCTCTCCTTAAATGTTAAAATTTCAGAGTTGGTCTTTTAGCTCTCAAATTCTACATTCTTCCTTGATGACCTCACTTATTTGTATGGATTTAAATATAATCCTTGAACTAATCACTACCAGATGTATATCACAAGCCCTAAATTATCACTCCTGAATTCAAATCTTACATTTCTTACCTGTACTCTCTCTGTAGATGTCCCAGGATAGCCTCTGCTAACTGCTGCTGCTAAGTCACTTCAGTCGTGTCCGACTCTGTGTGACCCCATAGACGGCAGCCCACCAGGCTCTCCTGTCCCCGGGATTCTCCAGGCAAGAACACTGGAGTGGGTGGCCATTTCCTTCTCCAATGCATGAAAGTGAAAAGTGAAAGGTAAGTCGCCCAGTCGTGTCTGACTCTTAGCGACCCCATGGACTGCAGCCTACCAGGCTCCTCCATCCATGGGCTTTGCCAGGCAAGAGTGCTGGAGTGGGTTGCCATTTCCTTCTCCAAGCCTCAGCTTAGCCTACTAAAAATAGAATTCATGCCTTTCCCAGTATACTCTTCTTTACTCAGTTAATGGCAGCAGCACTGTCCAGCTGAATCTCAACCTTCAATTAGTTGTCGAATCCCATGGGCTCTACTCTCCCAGTCACTTCTGTATGGCTCTCCTGAGATCTCAATAGACCCCTGACTACCCTCATGCCTATGGTCTCCTCTGCCACATAAACTGAATCTTCTACTTTAACTATATTAATCCTCTTCTGCCACAGTTAACAATGTGATTGTTGGTTTGTGGGGCTAGTATTCATTTCATTCCTTAATTAGTCCAGTATTTACTGAATTTTTAGTATTAGGAACTCTATTACATGCTGCTTGACAAACATCCAGTAGGACTGGGCACTTTCTACATTCTCTTTCCATTGATTCTTTTCTGAACATTTTGCTGAGTCAATTTGTTATTCTACTTGTATCGTACATTTGATCCTCTGTTACTAAACTGTGAATGTCCTTTCTGTTGCTCTATTTATTTACCCAATGCTTAAAATTCTTAAAAACGCTTAACCTTGTCAGTTATTGATTTAACCAGGGTATATTAGTGGCTACTAGTACCAGTTGGCACCAGAGGTAAAGAACCTGCCTCTCAATGCAGGAGATATAAAGAGACATATAAGACTCAGGTTCGATCCCTCTGTCGGGATGATCCCCCAGAGGAGGAAATGGCAACCCACTACAGTATTCTTGCCTGAAGAATTCCATGGACAGAGGAGCCCAGCAAACTACAATTCATGGGTCACAGAGTCGGACATGACTGAATCGACTTAGCATGCATGCAATGAACCATGCACAGTTTTAAATGCACAAAATTTATAATGCCCCTCTTTCAGAGTGCTTACATTCTCTTTAAATGTATTTCTATTTCTATCTTTTAGGGAAATTCTGTATTAGAGAAAGCTACTCTCCTTCTATTCCCATTCCAAACCAACTTTGAGATATTTCATTTAGCCACTGCTGATCTTTTCATTGGCACTCAGATACTGCTTAACTAAAAATGGAGTACACCCTGCTGCTTATCTCATAAAGCCTAAATAACTTGTCTTAAGCTCTAAAGTTAGACATGACTGAATACAGCTTAACTTGATTTCAAAGTTATTTTTTAGCTTATTCTCTACCCCTACCTTGTGCTTTTACTAAAACTTGTTCTTTCCCAAGTCTTTTTGCACAGTAACTGCTGACAGGAATGTCTTTTCTTCCTAGCTCTAATTATACACATTTTTAAGGGCCAAATTGGCTATCACTTCTTTTATAAATTATTTCATGGTCAGTAAAGAAAGAAGGCTGGCTCTTTTCATTTCTAACATATGTCTAATACATATTTGGGTCTCATCAATTTCCTAGGTTGAATTTGAAGATTCAATGTTTTGTTTGTAACAGTCTTATCTCTCCCATTATAACACAATGGCTCTTATTATTGCTTCTCTCACATTACATTTCACATAGTCCTTTCACAAAGATAGATCATGAGGACGCAATATTATGATTAAAATATCAATTCATTGACCTTCTTCACCTTTTCCCACCCTCAGAAGAGAATGGACATCTAGGTGCATTGAAACATAATAGGAAAAACAATGAAATTATGAAGTAAAAAAATATAAGTATTCTCCCTAGGACTCCACTAATTATTTCTATAATCTGGACATACTTTTAAAAGGGAGATCCCAGGAAAGGTAGAGATGATTACTGACAAGTTATCTATGATGTGGAAGTTGAGAGTGTGGGCTCTAAAGTGTCAGAAAGGATTTGAGGCTTAATTTGATCACTTACCATTTCAGCTGCTGCTGCTGCTGCTAAGTCGCTTCAGTCGTGTCCGACTCTGTGCGACCCCATAGACGTCAGCCCACCAGGCTCCCCTGCCCCTGGGATTCTCCAGACAAGAACACTGGAGTGGGTTGCCATTTCCTTCTCCAATGTATGAAAGTGAAAAGTGAAAGTGAAGTCACTCAGTCACGTCTGACGTTTCGTGACCCCATGGACTGCAGCCTTCCAGGCTCCTCCGTCCATGGGATTTTCCAGGCAAGAGTACTGGAGTGGGTTGCCATTGCCTCCATTTCAGCATTAGGAGCTTATTCCCACATCAGTAAAATGAAGATAATACGATAGCTTGAGGGCTAACTTTGTTAATAAACATAAAGCAAATGAAATACTGCCCAAAATAAAGAAACCTAGCTACTATTATCCTTAAGCTTTATTTGTTTTTTTTACCCACAAAACTAGAACTGGTATAGTTGATCTTAGACTAAATTATTTATTCAGTTAATTTTTTTAATTAAATTTTTTTAATTAAAATTAAATTTAAAAAAATTTTTAAATTTTTAAATTTTAAAAAATAAAATAAAAATAAAAAATTTTAAATTTTTAAAATTTAAAAATTTTTTAAAAAATTAAAATTTTAATTTTTAAAATAAAATAAAATAATTTTATTAATAATAAAAAGCTTAGGATTAGATTATAACAAATATTTTCTATTTCAGCATGTCATAATTGCTCTATGTGAACACACTGCAGCTTTCTCTCATGTTCCCCAAATTGTGACTCTCTTTTGAGACTTCCTTTGATTTGATTACTGAATGTCAGTTGATGAGTCAAAGCTGCCTGATCAAGCAGCTTTGTACAATAAAATATACAATAAAATATAGCTCACATTGATTATTATTAGAGGCAAGAAGCCAAAATGGTGCAGTAAGTTCACCGTTCATGTTGGTTTTATTGATCAAATAAATTAGAATGAAATTTAAGAAGACAGGCATAGGAATTTTACTCTTTACTAGCCATGAAAAAGAATCAATGATGGTGGTTCTATAACAAGTTGTTAAGCCTTGGATACACATCTAACTGATGTTTGGAAGAACATGACTATTTTCATTAGTTGTAATGTGAGTTTAGAAACCAACTTCTCAGTGTTTAAACTGATATTTTTCTTGTTAAATTTAACAGAGTGGTAATAAACAATATTGGCTCTTCAGTGCAGAAAATGCTTCAGGGACTCTTTGTCTTTTATAACTATATATTTTAAGAAGTGTTCTAAAGTTTTTATAAGTGCTTTTTTACTTCACAGGTGCTTGGGGCTGGAAAGGTTTCTGAGAGTTCACTGCCCTGCCTTAAGGCAGGGTGAACCTAACCCTCCTAGAGGAAAAAGATGAAGAACTTAAGAATTCTACTATTCCTCAGTGGGACCACCCTCCTCGATGCACTAGCCCCCCAAACCAAGCTCAGTTCAATAAAGGGTATGACATAGAAGCAAAACCTTTTAAAATTTTTCAGTTGAGGCGCAGAAAGCTTCAGATGCAACAGTTTAAATGCCAAAAATAATCCTCAACAGAAAAAGTGAGTCTCAATACTTGAATGCCTGCTATCATTTATCATTACTAAATCCAGTTATTATTTTTCAATCGTTGTTATCTAGTTAGGTTTTAATATGGGTGTATTTTGCATTAGTAGGTTTTCTTTTAAGTAGAGTCCTGTCATCAAAATGTATCACTTTAATAAAAAAGGAAACAGTTGCTTAGGAATAAGGAAAGACAAAGGCTTAGAAATGCATCTCAAAAGTATATTGTATTCAACCATGAGAGTTCATAGTAAATGATGATATCTAAAGAAATGTTTGGATGTGGAAACTCAATGAGAAAAGAACTGTTTCTTATTAGCTTTAACAGCAGGGTTTGTTATCATTTAAATGCATGCTCTAATACACTTAGTGTTTTGTGCTACATTTAACAAGATTAAGTGAACCCACACTGTTTCAACTCAAATCTTTATCAGAAATCAGAGGCAAGCCTCATTTCTTGCCAAAACATTCTCTTGTGGCTCATTCTTGGAGCAAATTCCATATAAGTAAATCTGTTTACCCAGGTGGACCATTGCTCAATTAAAGGATTTTCCTTTCAGGTAACTCTTAGCTTTCCTGAACTTTGAAAACTTTATCCAAAACTTCTAAAAAGTAGATGTATCTGAGAAGTGCCATAAAATTTTAAAAATTTGAATATTGCAATGCATTAAGAGAAAATTAGAAGGATTAGAGCTCAGAATTCTTACACAATTTCACTATAATGCTACAGGTAATCAGATTCTCAGGACAAGTAGTAAATATTAGATAGCTTCTGTAAACAAACAGACAAACAAAAAACCACATCTCATCATCTCCTTCATTAATGTGTTAATTTTTCCACTTTGAAAAGTTTGAACTGCTTGATGTAAGCTTCTGGGAACTTTACCCAAAAAGTGCTTAGATCTCAACTTTCAGATAATCTTATTAAAAATTTTAAACTGCCAAGTCCTCTTACATAAGAAATTCTTTTTAAAAGTACAATATCTTCCTAGTTTCTTACATTTTACATCTTATGTTTTTCCTTGCATTTATATGGTGAGTGAAAGTATATATGTTTTAAATCTAGGTCAGCATAGTTCTAAACATTTTATTTCTACATTTTATTCTTTTAACTCGAGTTCAACAGATATTTACAGCTTCTATTTTTTTTTTAATTTTCCACATTTGTAAGTAACAAAATATTATGACTGATACATAAGAGTGCTTTTGCTATAGTTATTTTTGTCTAGTTAAGTATACTAAAAATTCACAATTATTTGAGCATCACATACCTTGGTGAGACTTTCAGCACTTTCAATTGATTATAGTTCTCCATAAAAGACTAAAAATGTATCTATTCTCTGTCAGTTTATCAATCATCTACAGTCAATGATATGATGGCAAGGTCATAGCTGCACTTCTGTGGTAAGTAGAATAATTCCCACCTCCTTATCCCCTGACTTGTGAATATGTTAACTTACATGGTAATGATTTTGCAGATTTGATTAAGGATACTGACCTTGAGAAGGAGAGATTACCCAAGTGGGCCTCATCTAATCACACAAAGACTTAAAAGTGGAGAACCCATTGTGGCTTCGATCAGAGAGAAAGATGTGAAGATAGAGGATCAGAGAGATGCAATGTGAAAAAGGAGAAAAAAAAAAAAAGGACTTGCAGTTCTTGGCTTTGAAGGTGGTGAAATGGGACCATGAGCTAAGGAATGAAAGCAGCCTCTAGAAATGGGAAAACAGGATACACGTTTTCCCCTAGAGCCTCCAGAAAGAAGTGCAGCTTGGCCAACATTTAAATCAGTGAGATCCAGGTTAGACATAAGACCTCAAAAGCTGTATATTAATAATAAATCTATATAATTTCAGCCCCTGAATTTGTGCTCATTTGCCCTGGCAGCAACAGAAAAATAAAATCTGAGGGTTTTGAATTTTTCCCCACATTTTTGAAGATAAACCAACTTATTTCTATGAGAACTTACTTACTAAGATGGTATACAGACTTTTTTTTTTTCTCCCTACATTACAGATTTTAGTTATAACATTTTCTCTATTCCTTTTCTTCACTAAATTTCTCTTGGATTAATCTATTACCTCACTATTGCCTTTTCTCTTTTTTTTTTCTCTCAAGTATTCAGTTTAGTGTTAGGTTGTCATGCATGCTTCATAGGATATAAACACACAATGATATACTATGAAAGGATCTATGTAATACATGCAAATAGACCTACATCCTCCTTTTCAACTCCTACGGGCATCTTTTTTGGCATTTTTCTTTCCAGATCCACCCTTTGAAACTTGCTGCAAATCAAGAAAACCACAAAAGGGAAATAAATGACTGTATTAATTTCCCAACCACTAGCAAGGTTTTTCTTTTTTCTTCATTTTCTTTGCTCCACTTTCCTCTGAATAATTTTTCAAGGGATTTCCTATCAATTACGTTGTTTAGACTGAGGCATGATTTAGCAACATGGAAGGGAGTTTTCCATTTGAACTGCAAGAATTCCAAAGAGGCAGAAACAAGGTTGTGTTTCTTTCTTACAGCACCACCACCTTTAGACTTTGGGAAGCTAACATTTGAACTTTGTGTAAGCTGCCAGCAAGGATCACCTCAATGATACCGTAACATTGTCAGAAAAGTATCAGTTCAAATTTAGATATAAGAGTGCTAAAATTTGGAAAATTTTCATTCATTTCCCAAGGTCCTTAGATGGCACATGTCAAAATACACACTTGTTTATTTCCTTTACAGACAATTTACAAGTGAACTATTTAGGTATCAAACAAAATATCAGCTCCTTATTTTAAACTTTGGTGGTGGTGGCTGTGGTTTAGTTGCTAAATCGTGTCTATTTGCAACCCCATGCATGGACTGCAGCACACCAGACTCCTCTGTCCATGAGATTTTTCCAGGCAAGAATACTAGAGTGGGTTGCCATTTGCTTCTCCGGGAGATCTTCCCCACCCAGGGACTGAACCTGGGTCTCCCGAATTGGAGAAGGAAATGGCAACCCACTCCAGTATTCTTGCCTGGAGAATCCCATGGAGGGAGGAGCCTGGTAGACTACAGTCCATGGGGTCCCAAAGAGTCGGACACAACTGAGCGACTTTACTTTCACTTTCTCCTGCATTGCAGGTGGATTCTTGACCAACTGGGGCGCCACTGTAAACTTTGTATTATGGTAATTAAATAATGTAAATTTACAATTCTGTAAATAATATCACCCTGTAGAAGCATAAACATATTCATAAACAATACCGGTTAGAGATATCTATAAAGTGATGCTTTCTCTTTGTGAGTAAATAAATAAATAAATAAATAAGGTGTTAGTCACTCAGCCTGACTCTTTGAAATGCTATGGACTGTATAGCCCGTGAGGTTCCTCTTTCTGTGGAATTCTCCAGGCAAGAATACTGGAGTGGGTTGCCATTCCCTTCTCCAGGGGATCTTCCTGACCCACAGATCAAACCCAGTTCTCTGGCATTGCATGCAGATTATTTACCATCTGAGCCACCAGGGAAGCCACCAGTTAAGAGATATTTGTAAAGTGATGCTTTCTCTTTAACACAGACCAAAATAATTCTTAGAGTTTATCACGTTGAAATATATTTGTGTTCAAATTGAAAATGAATAAAGTGCTATTTGAGAGACGGTTCATCTTCTAACAAAATATGGATTGGGCTTAGTCTCTAGGAAACAATAAACTGGAAGTCAAGAGACTTGAGTTCCAGTCTCAGTTCAGCTACATATAAGACAGGTTAACTTTACAAGTTAACAAAAATCGGGTATAGATGATCTGTTTTCTGAAAAATCAGAACAATGGTGACTTCCTCATGGGTTATCTTCGTAAGTGTAAGTGTGATATTACATCAGACATGTTTGTGTCTCAGCCCCTAATAATTTATATTTTATTGAACAAAAGTATGTGCTGAGTAAATGAATGAATTATTTAAAAGGATCCAAAAACTTCTTCAAAAATTATAACAAACTATGTAAAAGTAGCATATTGGTCCTATCTATATAAATATTATGCTTCGTTATTAAAGAGAAAGAGAAAACAGGACTTCCCTGGTGGTCCAGTGGTTAAGAATCTGCCTACCAATGCAGGGGACACAGGTTCAATCCCTGGTCGGGAAGATTTCACATGCTTTGGGTCAACTAAGCCTGTGTGCTACAACTACTGAGCCCATACTCTGCAACTACCGAAGCCTGGGTGCCCAAGGCCCATGCTCTGCAACAAGAGAAGCCAGTGCAGTGAGAAGCCCATGCACTGCAACAAGAACAGACCTTGCTTGCCACCACTAGAGAAAGCCCCATGCACAGCAACAAAGACCCAGAACAGCTAAAAATAAATAAATACATTTTTAAAAGAGAGAAAGAAAGAGAAAAAGAAGAGGAGGAATAATAGCATCACATGAATTACACACATTGATCTCCTGAATAGAAAGGAACATCTTTGAGAAGACGAAGATGGTAAAAATGCAATTGTGACATAATTTTATTTTAGGCTATAGGTTCTAGTACATAGAGCATCTTTTAAAAAGATAGGTAGTTATCAATTTCTATCCCTCCCATTAACTTATTTGGCCTTGGCTAAGTTACTATGTTTGGAGTCTAAATTTCCTCATATGTCTTTTGGAGTTTCTATCATTACCTTGTCAAGTGCATTAAAGGTTGGTCATTTATTCAAATCCATAGCCCTCTATTCCTGAGCACACAGCAGATCACATTCCTCTGCCCCTCTTGTATCACCAGGCACATGACTGTGTTCTGGCCAGTGGGATGTGAAGAGAAGGGAAGCGTGTCTTATAAAACCTGCTCCACATGCTGTTTGTCTTCCTACCTACTGGAGGGGGAGACCAAAGGAGATCTAGGAAGCTAGAGGTCAGAGATGGCAGAGCCACTGGCCCTCCAGGGTCCTGAGTAACTGTGATCAAAGCCCTCCTGTTGCTGCGGCACTGCTTATAACTATCATGTAGTCAACACTCAATTGCCGTCATATAGTTGAACCAGTGTATGCTCGGATCTTTTTGTTATTACAGGCTAGTCTACTGTATTTTTGTGAGGTTTGAAGCCTACCCAAGATATTTCTAAAAAATTAATAGGTTTCATTGTAGTTATTTTTAATAATTTTAAATTGCTGTGTAACAAATTACTACATGCTTAGCGGCTTAAAATTAAACATATTTATTATCTCACAGTTTCCATGTGTCTGTAGTCCAAGCTTGCCTTCACCAGGTCCTTTACTCACAGCATCATACTGTTACTATTGTTCAGTCACTCAGTTGTGTCCGACTATTGGCGACCCCGTGGACTGCAGCATGCCAGCCTTCCCTGTCCTTTACTATCTCCTGGAGCTTGATCAAACTCGTGTCCATTGAGTCACGGATGCCATCCAATCATCTCATCCCCTGTCATCCCTTTCTCCTCCTACCCTCAATCTGTCCCAGCACCAGGGTCTTTTCCAATGAGTCGACTCTAGTATTAGAGCTTCAGCTTCAGCATCAGTCTTTCCATGAATATTCAGGTTTGATTTCCTTTAGGATTGACTGGTTTGATCTCCTTGTAGTCCAAGAGACTCTCAAGAGTCTTCTTCAGCACCACAGCTCAAAAACATCAATTCTTTGTTGCTCAACCTTCTTTATGGTCCAACTCTCACATCCATATATGAATACTGGAAAAATCATAGATTTGACTATATGTCACCCGGCTATAATCAAAGTGCCAGCTAAGGCTGAGGTCTCATGGGAATCTTATGGTCTTTCCCTAAACTCACATGGTTCCTTCAGCTGAAAAACGTATGGCTGCTTGCTTCCTCAACAGGAGATTATTTTCCAAAACCTTATCAGATTAGGTCAAGCCCACTCAATATAATGTCTTAACCCTAAATTAACAGATTAGGGAATTTTCATAACATCTGTAAAATCCCTTCATCTTCCCCACATAACCTAACAACAACAGGAATGACATCTTGCCTCCTCTGCCACATTCTGTTGCCAGAAGCACTCACAGGTTCCACCCACTCTAAAAGGGGTTACACACTTATGAATAGGGGGTCACCTTTGAGTATCTCTGCCAGTTTTCTATTCTGACAATGATGGTGAAAGGAAACAGAACGTATTGTTACTTGAAAATTTTTAGAGATAAAGAGAAGAAAGTGCCACAGGAAGCACCCAGGCTCTCCTGGGCATTTTGTTAGGTTATTGCTGAAGGACTGGACTGTGAAAACAGTTCTGAAAAAGTTTATATTTGACAACAAAACTTCAGCAATTTATGCAGCAGGTAATGAAAAGACATTAGAATTACTTTTAGTGAAATAGAGAAACTATAGAAATGCCACAAAGTAACATGAAACAGCAAGTATAATGATTGAAATACACTTGATTTCATTAAGTATATAATTTCTTGTGTCCTGGATATTCAAAACTTCATTGAAAATTATGAGTGAACTAGAGGCCCAAGGAGTTGTATATCGCATTTGTTAGTTTACCACAAAAAACATGAGTTTCTGGAGAAACTGTATATTTGAATGAAAAAACCCAGGGTAAATCTGACCATTCTTTTAAAAAGCTTTGAGTGTTTGTGGGGGAAAATACAATAGAGAAACAAATGAAACTTCAATAGAAATTTGGTTTCACAAATTATTTTCCGTATTTCCTAAATTACTAGACTTAGTATCAGTGTTATAGTCTAGATTAGAATATGAACTAGGCCATATTTTGCCCTCATGTTTTTAAAGACATGACTTTAGTTATTTCATCTTTTAATTTATTTTACAAAAGCTTTGTTCCAGGGATTGTTTAAATACATTAATAAAAAAAAAAAAAAAAACAACAAGACCTAGCTACATGTTTGTAAACCCATTTTACAGATGAGGAAGTGGAGGCCCACGCAGGCTAAATGTCCTCAGACTATCTCCCACATCTGCTTTTAGTGATTCTCTTCTCATGGCTCATTTTCTCCCACTGATCATTTGTCTGACTTTTAGTGATGTTCCTTCTCTAACCTTTACTCTTCTCATCCACAAGAAGGAGAAGAGCAGAAGGTTAAACTTTCTATAATTTTCAGAAAATCTTTCCTTTGTGGCTTCTCACTTGGCATAATAAAAGTGACAACGTTAATCAGACTCTGTGCTGAATAATGTAAATGTCTTACATATTTTAGAGGATGGCTAAAAGTAGGAATCAGCCTCTCTCCCTCCATAGCTCTATAGTAAAATGACCGTATGATGATAAAGCACTAGAGGGATACAGTAAAGAGTAACATAGCATGCCTGGCTGCTATCTTTACAAAGACAGGCTTGTAAATATGAACCTTTGCTGGCATCTGTGAACTTGGATTTTGGAAGACTTCCTGTCATTTTTTAAACTGATAAACATGGTTTATTGTGTCTAAACTCTTTGTACACAAGAATACAATTTGTGCTGAACATCTTTTTTTTTTTTTTTTTTTTTTGAGTTTAGAATTTTGGTACATGCTAGGCAGAAGGTGTCTATGTGAAAAGACCCAATAAAAACCTAGGACACAGGCAGAAGAACAGTGAAAGACAAAAATAAAAATAAATAATAAGTGAAACTGATAGAAAAAATAACCGAAATGGTACATATTAAGCCAACTGTATTAGTAATCACTTTGAAAATCAGTGATCAAAATGCACCAATTACAAGACAGAAACTATCAGAATTAATTAAAAAAACAAGACCTAGCTATATGTTTGTCTATGAATTGGGTTGGCCAAAAAGTTTGTTCAGGTTTTTCTGTAATCTTGTATGGAAAAGCCTGAATGAACTTTTTGGCCAACCCAGTACCTATAAGAGATGGGGAAACAGTGGAAATAGTGACAGACTTTACTTTGGGGGGCTCCAAAATCACTGCAGATGGTGAGTGCAGTCATGAAATTAAAAGACACTTGTTCTTTGGAAGAAAAGCTATGACTAACCCAGCTGCTGCTGCTGCTGCTGCTAAGTTGCTTCAGTCATCATATTAAAAAGCAGAGACATTACTTTGCCAATAAAGGTCCATATAGTCAAAGCTGTGGTTTTTCTAGTAGTCATGTATAAATGTGAAACCTGGACTATAAAGAAACCTGAGTGCTGAAGAATTGATGCTTTTGAACTGTGGTGTGGAGAAGATTCTTGAGAGTCCCTCGAACTGCAAGGAGATCCAACCAATCCATCCTAAAAGAAATCAGTCCTGAATATGCATTGGAAGGACTGATGCTGAAGCTGAAACTCCAATACTTTGGCCACCTGATGTGAAGAATTGACTCATTTGAAAAGCCCCTGATGCTGGGAAAGACTGAAGGCAGGAGGAGAAGGGGACGACAGAGGATGAGATGGTTGGATGGCATCACCAACTCAATGGACATGAGTCTGAGCAAACTACAGGAGTTGGTGATGGACAGGGAGGCCTGGTGGGCTGCAATCTCCACGGGTTTGCAAAGAGTCAGACATGACTGAGCAACTGAACTGAGCTGAATACCTATAAAGACATATAAAGATTAAAAATAGGGGGTGGAGAAAAATATTCCATGCTAATACTAATCAAAAGCAAGCAGCAGTATCTACATCAATTTCAAACAGAATATTTCAAAATAAGGAAAGTTATCAGGAATAAATTGCACGACATAATCATTAGGGGTTAATTCTCCAGAAAAAATATAAAAATCTTTAAGGTATGTGCACCAAACAAGAGTGTCACACTATGTGAAGCAAAATAATAGATGCAAAGGGAAATAGATGATTCACTAACATAGTTGGAAACTTCTTCAATGCCACTCTATCAGAAATGGACAGATCCAATGGGCAGAAATATCAGTAAAGCAGTTAAACAATCAACAGGATATAAGTGACTACACAGACTTATTTCAACCACAGCAGAATACACATTTTCTTCAAGCTCACATGGAATTTCCACCAAAACACAACACATTATAGTTGAAAAACACACTTTAACAAATTTGATAGAATAGAAATTATACAATGTCTGCTTTCAGATAACAATGGTATTGCACTCGAAATCAGGAACAGAAAGAAAACTAAAAATTTTCACACTCTTAGATATTAAACAACACACTGCAAAATAGCACATGGGCTAAAAGGAAATATCAAGAGAAGTTAAACATTATTTTGAAAGAAATGAAATGAAATAGAAACACACCAAAATTGCAGCAAAGGTAATGCTTAGAGGAAAATGTATAGTATTGAATATAACATATGTTAGAAAAGAAATACCTGAAATCAGTAACCTAAGTCTAACCTTAGGAAACTGTAAAAGAAAAGCAAATAAGTCTAAAGTAAGCAGAATAAAGTAGATAATAATTACAGCACAGATCAATCAAGTGGAAAACAAGAAACCAACAGAGAAAGTAAACAAAAATAAAAGCTGGATCTTTGAAAAGATCAATATAATTGATAAACTTCTAGCCAGACTACAGAAAATAGAGGACACAAATTATTAATAACAGAAAAAAGGGAACACCACTACAGAAGATTCATGGATATTCCAAGGATCATAAAGGAGTAGTGTGAACAGTTCTATGCCCACAAATTTATTAACAGACACAATATGCTAAAACTCACAGAAGAATAAATAGGTAATCTGAATAAACCAATACTTATTAAGTAAATAAAAAATAATTAATAACCTTCCAAAAGAGAAAGCACCAGCCCTAGATGGGTTCACTAGTGTATTCTACCAAACACTGAAGGAAGAAATTGTACCAATTCTTTACAATCTGCTTCAGAAGATAGAAGCAAATGATATACTTCTTAACTCTTTCTATATGACCAACATTATTATAATACCAAAATTAGGTAAAGACATTATATGAACATTTCAAACCAATGTCTCTCATGAACATAGATATATAAATCCACAATACAATATCAGCACAATCAAATCCAACAATACATAAAAAGAGTTATACATAATAACCAAGTGAGGTTCCCCCCCCACATCTGTGCAGGGTTAGTTCAATATTAAAAATCAATTATTATAATCTATCATATCTTGGGAGGCTTCAAAATCACTGCAGATGGTGACTGCAGCCATGAAATTAAAAGATGCTTGCTCCTTGGAAGAAAAGTTATGACCAACCTAGACAGCATATTAAAAAGCAGAGACTTTGCCAACAAAGGACCATATAGTCAAAGCTATGATTTTTTCAGTCGTCATGTATGGGTGTGAGAGCTGGACTATAAAGAAAGCTGAGCATTGAAAAATCGATGCTTTTGAACTGTGGTGTGGAGAAGACTCTTGAGAGTACCTTGGACTGCAAGGAGATCCAACCAGTTCATCCTAAAGGAAATTAGTCCTGAATATTCACTGGAAGGACTGATGCTGAAACTCAAATACTTTGGCCACCTGATGTAAAGAACTGACTCATTTGAAAAGACCCTAATGCTGGGAAAGATTGAAGGTGGGAGTAGAAGGGGACGACAGAGAGATGAGATGGTTGGATGGCATCACCAACTCAATGGACATGAGTTTGAGTAAACTCCAGGAGCTGTTGCTGGACAGGGAGGCCTGGTGTGCATGGGGTCGCAAAGAGTTGGACATGACTGAGTGACTGAACTGAACTGAACTGAACTGATCATATCAACAGGCAAAAAGGAAAAAGCACATGATTATATCAGTAGATGCAGAAAAAGCACTTGGTAAATTCAACGTTCATTCATGATGAAAACTTTCAGTAAGCTAGAAAATAGAGAGAAAAGCCTTCAGCTTGGTAAAGAAATCTACTAAAAACTTGCAGATCACATTGTACTTAATAGTGAGAAACTATTACTAAAAGCTTTCTCTCTGAGCTAAGGTAAAAGGCAAGGATGTTTCCTTCTCATCATTTCTTTTCGACATCATATTGGAAGTTCCAGATAGTCCAGTAATATAAGAAAAGCAGTGGGAGGTGGGGGGAGTCATAAAAAAGACTGGAAAGAAAGATAAAAATTTCATTTGATCATAGATGATATGATTTCCTATGTATAAAATCTGAAAGAATCAACTAAAAACTTCTGGGTCTATTGTGTAATTATTGCAAGATTACAGGATACAAAGTTTGGAGGACAATCTGGCAGTTACTTATGATATAATCCAGTGATCCTGCTCCTTGACATTACTCAAGTGAATAGAAATTTATGTCCACATGAAAACTTACACACAGAAATTATAGCAGCTTTCTTCATAGGTGCCAAAACTCAGAAGCAACAAAGATTTATTAAAAACAAACAAACTATGATATCCAACTCTTTGCAATCCTATGGACTGTAGCCTGCATGTTCCTCTGTCCATGGGACTTTCAAGGCAAGAATCCTGGAGTTGGTTGCCATTTCCTACTCCAAGGGATCTTCCCAACTCATGGATTGAACCCTTGTCTCTTTTGTCTCCTGCATTGGCAGGCGGATTCTTTAACACTGTAGTTACCTGGGAAGACCTGTATCAAGAAAATGGAATATTATTCAACACTAAAATGAAATAAGGTATGAAGCCATGAAAACACAAGGAAAGAATTTAAGTGCATGTGATTAATTGAAAGAAGCCAATCTTAAAAGGTTATATGTTGTATAACTCCAACAACACAATTCTGGAAAAGGCAAAACAACGGAGACAGTGAAAACACTGGTTATCAGGGGCTGGGTTGTGGGGAGGAATACAGAGGTGAAGCACAGTAGATATTTAGGGCAGTGAAAATGATCTGTATGATGCCATAATGATGGACAAATGTCATTATATGTGTGTGTTAATTGTTCAGTCATGTCTGACTCTTTGCAATCCCATGCCCTGTAGCCCTCCAGGCTTCTCTGTTCATGAAATTCTCCAGGCAAGAATACTGGAGTGGGTAGCCATTTCCTTCTCCAGGGGATCTTCCCAACCCAGAGATCAAATCCAGGTCTCCTGCATTGCAGGTGGGTTCTTTACTATCTGAGCCACCAGGGAAGCCCCATAGAATGTACAGCACCAAGAGTGAACTATAACATAAACTAGGGACTTTGGGGCATTACAATGTGTCAATGTAAATTTATCAATTTTATGAAATGTACCACTCTTGAGGTGGATTTTTATAATGGCAGAGACTATGTATGTGTGGCAGCACCAGTGGTAAAGAACCCACCTACCAATGCAGAAGACATAAGAGACACTAGTTCAATCCCTGGGCTGAGAAGATACCCTGGAGGAGGAAATGGAAATCCATTCCAATATTTTTGTCAGGAAACCCCATGGACAGTGGAGCCTGGAGGGCTATAGTCCATTGGGTCACAAAGATTCGGACACGACTGAGGCGACTTAGCACATCTGCCCACACATGTATGTGTGAGGGGAAACAAATTGCATGTGAAACCTCTTCACCTGTCCCTTAATTTTGCTGTGAGCCTAAAACTTCTCAAAACAAAAAGTCTAATTAAAGAAAAAGAAGAAGAGAACCTAATGAGTAAAATGTCAAAGCAAAATGTTAAAAAGAAAACAAAAGGAAACAACAAACCTTAGGCACTAAATCTCTTATGCTTTTTTGGTTGTCAACACTTTACATGTGTTGTCACAATCTGATGCTGGAGGAATTAAATACCTTTTGATGGGAGAGAATTCATGGAAACCTGAGTATGATTTCTTGTGGACTTCCCCATGCATTTCTCCCCTTTAATGACTTGGCTCTGTATCCTTTTGCTCTAATAAACTTTAACTGTGATTTGTCTACTTTTTCAATCCTCTGATATGTCCCAGGGAATCAATGAATCTGGGGATGGTCTTCTGGACTCTACACAGAAGGCTATCAGAACTTTCACAAGGCTCAGAGTTGCCATTATTTAGTTACTTTTCATGTTTGCTAGTGATATATAGCTATGTGTCACTGTGGTTTAATTTTTCTGACTTGAGTAACTTTACTTTCTAATTGACGGGCTTCCCCAGTGGCGCAGTGGTAAAGAATCCGCCTGCAATGTAAGAACTACAGGAGACATGGATTCAGTCCCTGGGTCTGGAAGACCCCCTGAAGGATGGCACAGCAACCCACTCCAGTATTCTTGCCTGGAGAATCCCAGAACAGAGGAGTGTGGTGGGCTACAGTCATGGAGTCGCAGAGTCAGATCCGACTGAAGTGACTTAGCACGCATGCATGCATTCACATTCTCTAATTGATAGGGACATTTCAGCTGATAGATAAGTGTGAAATAAGTAATATTATTATAATTTACAAATTTTGTGCCTATAATCCCTAAATTGAGAATAGCATGATCTTGCTCCAATCATGCTTGGAAGAATGCTAAGCACTGACTTGCTTTATGTCAAAAGAGTTAAAAATTAGAGAAAAGAGTTTCAGTACTCACCTGCTGTTTGTGTTGGGAATTTAATAACAAGGGTCAGTGAAAGCACATGTAGAGAAATTGTTGAGGTGCTCTGTCCATATTCTG
This sequence comes from Bos indicus x Bos taurus, assembly GCF_003369695.1. Classification (NCBI taxonomy): domain Eukaryota; kingdom Metazoa; phylum Chordata; class Mammalia; order Artiodactyla; family Bovidae; genus Bos; species Bos indicus x Bos taurus. Next base: position 23,192,301 of record NC_040076.1, on the reverse strand, counting down.
TTTAGGACTGAGCTTTTAGAAATATCAGTTGCTGACAGGTCTCAGTTGATCCCCTCCTCAGGAAACACCAAAGGTCACACTCCTTCACCATGTATGGGGGCTGAACACCTTGTTCTGCCATGTCCTCCTTCCTTCCCTTGCTCACTGAATTTGTTCTCAGTTCACTCCCCCAAAACTTCCTGAAAACAAATCCAAATGGAATCCAAGGGAAAACCATAATATATGAAACCTCTGTTAAATTTCAAAGGAAACAGTCTATCTAGGTCTTCAAGATGTCTTAAATTATAAAATAATTCCTAATTTAAGAATAGATGGGAATTGTCCCTGTGCCCTTACTTTTTTTATATATATAAATTCAACTGCAATAAATGGATATTAATAAGCTGTAATCTTATCATGGGTAGATGTTTTAATCTCAAGCTGTTATGCAAAAAAAAAGTACATGGTATTTTTAAAATTTTAGCACAAATGACATAATATACTAGATAAATGAATTCAATGAAGTTTTTTTAATGTGACAATTGTGATCCAAAAACATTACTATCAAATAGAAAGTTGAATTTCTCATTTGCAAAACTATGAGTCTCTTCTCAGGGTTATTTAGTCAAGAAGTCATAGCAAAACTATGAGTCTCTTCTCAGGGTTATTTAGTCAACAAGTATTTTTTTAGTGCTCTGCAAATTTTCATCACTGAATGCCCTGGGGACATGGGAAAAACATTGAATATAGGCTCTCTAAAAAAGAGTTTGAAATCTGGAGGGCACTCAAGTGGTATTTTCATAACTAAACATTGAAAAAAATTGATGTGTATTCAAGATTGTGTTTTTCTAACTGCCACATACCACATGCCATTGGCTAATTAAATCTTCCTTTTGTGCTTTCAGAATGCTCATTTTGTTTGCCACATGAATGAATCATGATTAGTCCCAGCCAATGACAACAATCCTTTTGAGAATCGTTATTTTCCAGGTTTTTTCCCTAACTAGTGGTGGCCGTGTGACTTGCTTGTGGCCAATATGATGCAAGGAGATACTGGTGGCAGAGCTAGTGGTTTTGCTTCTTTCCATGTCTTTCTTCCCTGAAAACAGATACACAATACCTAGAATATATATGTATCTATACCTATATATATTGTGCATGCATGTAGACATATATGTATGTACATGAATACATGTACATCAGATCAGATCAGATCAGTTGCTCAGTCATGTCCGACTCTTTGTGACCCCATGAATTGCAGCACGCCAGGCCTCTCTGTCCATCACCAACTCCCGGAGTTCACTCAGACTCACGTCCATCGAGTCAGTGATGCCATCCAGGCATCTCATCTTCTGTCGTCCCCTTCTCCTCCTGCCTACAATCCCTCCAAGCATCAGAGTCTTTTCCAATGAGTCAACTCTCTGCATGAGGTGGCCAAAGTACTGGAGTTTCAGCTTGAGCATCATTCCTTCCAAAGAAATCCCAGGGCTTATCTCCTTCAGAATGGACTGGGTGGATCTCCTTGCAGTCCAAGGGACTCTCAAGAGTCTTCTCCAACACCACAGTTCAAAAGCATCAATTCTTCGGCACTCAGCCTTCTTCACAGTCCAAGTCTCACATCCATACATGACCACAGGAAAAACCATAGCCTTGACTAGACGGAACTTTGTTGGCAAACTAATGTCTCTGCTTTTGAATATGCTATCTATGTTGGTCATAACTTTCCTTCCAAGGAGTAAGCGTTTTAATTTCATGGCTGCAGTCACGATCTGTAGTGATTTTGGAGCCCAAAAAAATAAAGTCTGACACTGTTTCCACTGTTTCCCCATCTATGTACATAGGTGTGTATATTTATATATAGCATATACATTCTTTAAATTTATATAAGTAATATCATATATAACATTCTAAATCTTTCTTTTTTCATTCACCCATGCCTTGAGATCTCTCAAATGTTTTTATGTACAGCTATTTCCTTTAACCAAGAAACATGCCATCAAATGAGACTATGCAATGTAAACATAAAGACTGTTTCAACGGTTTTAAACATCTAAATCTAAGTTGTGTTCTCATGAATAAGTGTGTCTAGTATGGAATGCTGTGGGGTACAATGTATACACATGCCCATTTTTCCTGGATACTGGCAATTGCTCTGTAGAGTTGTACTCTCTACACTCCTGCAAAGCATAGATGAAGGTGCCCATTTCTTCACATCTTTTCCAAAACTGATACCATCAGATTTTTATTTTCTCAATCTGATGGGTGAGGCTATTTCACCGTTATTTTAATATTATTTCCAATGACTGAGAAGCAGCTGAGAATCTTTACATATGTTTCTTTTTAAAATTATTTTCATTTGTTTTGTTTTTACACTTCAGATTAATCAAATGTTTTAGCATAAGGGAGACTTGCAACTAAAATAAGTCAATATGATCTACAGGCATAGTCAAAGGATATGAAAATATCCCCATGCTAGGACATGGATTAAGAAATAACTCTCCATTAATTTGTGAGCAGCAGAATTAAATTGATATTCTAGAAAATTTCCAAGCATGTGAGGAATGACCTCAGTCATCAAGGTTATTGATTGTAAAGGCACACCTAATACTTTAGGCTCTTCTGTGATCTCATGAAAGTACCATGTTTTTACTACATAAACCTCTCCAGCCATGGGTTTTAGTAGTCACAGTACCCCATTGGGCATGTTTAATAACTTCTCAAATAGGCATAAGAAGCGCTCTCTCTCCTAGACTTCAGTCCTAAATATAAAGTTATAAATGTAAAAGGACCCATGTGTATTCTACAGCACTGTACAAATGAAAGGCATTATCCTCTTACCTAGTGTTGTTGGGGTTAAGTTCTAGGAGACTGAGTAGTGTACTTCAATAGGCCTCCAATTACAAAGACACATCTGAATATAAGAATACATTCTTTATTTTAAGAATATGAATACTGAGGCAAAATCCATCCTGTAATTCTTCTATATAAAATGAAAGCTTAGTTTCTTAAAGAGCATGCCGTATCTTTCTCTAGGGTGTAGAAGCAAACTGTTTGCTTGGGCTTCCCTTGTGGCTCAGCCGGTAAAGAATCTGCATGCAATGGAGGAGACCTCGGTTCAATTCCTAGGTTGGGAAGATCCACTGGAGAAGGGATTGGCTACCCACTCCTGTATTCTTGGGCTTCCCTTGTGGCTCAGCTGGTAAAGAACCCACCTGCAATGTTGGAGACTTGGATTCAATCACTGGGTTGGGAAGATGTCCTGGAAAAGGGAAAGCTACACACTCTGGTATCCTGGCCTGGAGAATTCCATGAACTGCCTAGTCCACGGGGTCACAAAGAGTCAGACACGACTGAGTGACTTTCACTTTCACTACTTTCACTATAAATGCCAGAGAATATTCCTCACATCATCTGAAGAGAGGCTTTTGTCATCAGATGATAAAGTGTGAACTATATTATCCCTGCCAAAGTCACAGAAAATTAAGCTATGGAGAATACATTGACAAATTTTAGTAAAAAAATAAAGTACCCAGATTCTGAGATTATTTTGTGAAATGACAGATCGTTTGTTTATTATGTGCTTTATTACTGTACACCAAATGCTTAACTCACACTTCCTACTACTGTCACTCGTCCTCTTATTATAAAAGAAAAAGATGCAAACGATTTCCAAGAAGTGACACACATCTATATTTGAAGCACTGAATGAGTATTTTTAAATTCATTCTTTTAAATAAATCTACAGACGTAGCATATTGAAAAGCAGAGACATTACTTTGCCAACAAAGGTTCATCTAGTCAAGGCTATGGTTTTTCCAGTGGTCATGTATGGATGTGAGAGTTGGACTGTGAAGAAGGCTGAGTGCCGAAGAATTGATGCTTTTGAACTGTGGTGTTGGAGAAGACTCTTGAGAGTCCCTTGGACTGCAAGGAGATCCAACCAGTCCATTCTGAAGAAGATCAGCCCTGGGATGTCTTTGGAAGGAATGATGCTAAAGCTGAAACTTCAGTACTTTGGCCACCTCATGAGAAGAGTTGACTCATTGGAAAAGACTCTGATGCTTGGAGGGATTGTAGGCAGGAGGAGAAGGGGACGACAGAAGATGAGATGCCTGGATGGCATCACTGACTCGATGGACGTGAGTCTGAGTGAACTCCGGGAGTTGGTGATGGACAGGGAGGCCTGGCGTGCTGTGATTCATGGGGTCGCAAAGAGTTGGACACGACTGAGCGACTGAACTGAACTGAACTGACAGATGTAGATGTTGGTCTTTTGGACACAATGGGGAAAGGAGAAGGTGAGACAAATCAACAGAGTAGCACTGACATACATGCATTGCCATGTGTAAAACTGATAGCTGATGGAAGCTGCTGTATAACACACGGAGCCCAGTCCAGTCCTCTATGATGATCCAGAGGAATGGGATGGGAGATGGCAGGGAGGCTCAAGAGTGAGGGTGTGTGTGTGTGTGTGTGTGTGTGTGTATACACACTCATTTGCAAAAGGATTTGCCTGCAATGCAGGAGACCCAGGTTTGATCCCTGTGTTGGGAAGATCTCCTGGATAAGGGAATGACTACTCACTCCAGTATTCTTGCCTGGAGAATTCCATGGACAGAGGAGCCTGGCGGTTTACAGTCCATGGGGTCTCAAAGACATGACTGAGCAAAGAATCTACCTGCCAAGCAGGAGAGGTGGGTTCAATCCTTGGGCTGGGAAGATCTCCTAGAGAACGAAATGGCAGCCCACTTCAATATTTTCGCCTGAAAAAATCCCATGTACGGAGGATCCTGGCAGGCTACAAGGGTCCCAAAGTGTCAGGCATGACTTAGCAACTAAATAACACTGGCTGATTCACATTGTTGTATGGCAGAAACAACACAGTGATGTAAAGCAATTATCCTACTAAAACTTTTTAAAAATGTACAATGCAACAGTCTCTATTAAGAGAAGCAATCTATAACTCTTGAGTTAGTGTCAGTGAGTGAAGACATTTTAGCTGGTATCACCCAACCAAAAAGGCTGTATGTAAATGTTCAAGTTAAGTAAGATTCCTGTCCAGAGAACCTATGTAAAAACAAACATAAACACATTCACATATGGAGACACACTCATAACATGCACACCCACATCCTTGGGGTAACCTCTCCTTCAGGGAAAGGAATGAGCCTGTGAATCAACTTTCTTTAGACAAAATGACTAGCCATTAAAGATCTCATCTTTTTAGCAAGGCAAGATAATTTCCTAAAAGTTTTCTCCAAAGTAGATTTTTGAATCTGCAAACAGTTACTGCAAATTAATATAATGTCACTGGCCTGAGAGGAAAGATTTGTGGGCTTTTCCTCCAAAGGCTAGAAACTGAGCAGTTTTTTAAGATCATCTGCTTCCTGTCTTCTATTTTATTAAAGAAATCTGAAGAGTCCTTTGCTGTAAAGGCCACATTTTCTGTTAGGCATAACTAATCAAATACACAGTACATCACTGTGTAGAAATGGCACTCACTTCAGTGCTGCGGCTTCACTCTTCTGGCTACGAAAATGCTTGAAGAACAGACAGCTCTTTAAAATGATCATTTTACCCTCGGTAATTTTGAAAGTATCCTATCCCAGCATTTTGTTTCAGGGAAAGTATTGTATAATAGATTTTCCAATGATATAACATGGCAAATCGCATTATAACCTATAAATTGAACTCATAATCCTAAAAATCTGTACAGAAGTTATACCTTGATAAAGGTCAAAGGTGTCCACTGATTGTTTCCTGAAATTTATTTTAATTCAGTATCTTGGTATTGTCTTTTTTGTCAGTTTTGTTTGTTTTTGTATTAATTCATATCCAGGAAAGCCTATAACTATCTTTTTGTATATCCATTAAGAAATACATGTATATAAGATAAGGTATATAAGAAACATCTGTTTTCCTTATGAACTTCTATAGCTGTATCACAGAAGCCAAACTATTTATATTTTATAAAATTTTACGTTGTTTATGCCCTATTTTATAGCCTATTTGTTGCAAGTGCTACCATTTGGTGACATTTTACCCAGATGTTTTCACTGAAGCAATAAACAAAGTGCTACTAAATCTAAAAAAAAAAGGAAAAAAAAATTAACATTTCACAACAAAGAATTCTCCTACAAAAATGAGCTATGATCAATAATTTTATGGCTCTTAAGGAATAAAATGGTATATAACTTAGTGAAAAGGTCCTCAAGAAGATTTTCCAGCTTCTAGAACTGGCCTCCAAGGTCACTGTGGTAAAGATATATCTGATAATGCAGACAGGTCAATGGAAAGGAAAAACTTTATAAAAACGGGTGCCCTCTCCCACAGGAAAAAATGAAATCATAGTGACAGATCGTCTTTAAGAAAAATCTTGGCTCTAGGAAGTCTTAGATTTCCTCCTATGAATATTTTTCTCATTTTTTACACTAGGTAGCATCTGCTGTACAAAAGCCACATAGATACACAGCTAGGAAGGGAAAGAACTGAATTTAAGATCCGTTGAATGATATTCCAAGTGTGTATGTATGTTTGTATCTTTTAGTCATCATTGCCTTTCAAAGAATTAGTCTGCCTTTCATAATCTGCAAACTGAGGAAGTTAAACTGGAAAATAATAACTTATACATTTTGCCTGTATACAATGTTATAGGTACCATACGTGTTTCAATCTTTGATCTTCATATCAATTCCATGAAAGTTTACATTATTATTATGTATAATATAAAGGTAAATAAATTGAAGCATAGAAAGTTAAATAACTATTCCAACTTGTATTGTCCAGTCCCTCAATAGTGTCTAACTCATTGCAACCCCATGGACGGCAGCACTCCAGGCTTCCCTGTCCTTCACCGACTCCCGGAGCTTGCTCAAACTTATGTCCATTGAGTTGGTGATCCCATCCAATTATCTCATCCTCTGTTAACCTCTTCTCTTTCTGCCTTCAGTCTTTCCCAGCATCAGGGTCTTCTCCAAAGAGTCAGCTCTTCACATCAGGTGGCCAAAGTACTGGAGCTTCAGCTTCAGGATCAGTCCTTCCAATGAATATTAAGGGTTGATTTCCTTTAGGATTGACTGGTTTGATCTCTATGTTGTCCAAGGGACTCTCAAGAGTCTTCTCCAATACCACGGTTGAAAAGGATCAATTCTTTGGTGTTCAGCCTTTTTATATTGTTCAGCTCTCACTTTCATACATGACTACTGGAAAAACCATAGCTTTGACAATATGGACTTTTGTCTGCAAAGTAATATCTCTGCTTTTTAATATGCTGTCTAGGTTCGTCATTGCTTTTCTTCCAAGGTGCAAGCATCTTTTAATTTTGTTGCTGCAGTCACCATCCACAGTGATTTTGGAGCCAAGATAATAAAGTCTGTCACTGTTCCTATTGTTTCCCATCTATTTGCCATGAAGTGATGGGACTGGATGCCATGATCTTATTTTTTTCAAGGTTGAGTTTTAAGTCAGGTTTTTCACTCTCCTCTTTCACCTTCATCAAGAGGCTCTTTAGTTCCTCTTCATTTTCTGCCTTTAGGGCAGTGTCATCTGCATATGTGAAGTTATTAATATTTCTCCTGGAAATCTTGATTCCAGCTTGTACTTTATTCAGCCCAGCATTTCGCATGATGTACTCTGCATATGTTAAATAAACAGGGTGACAACGTATAGCCTTGACATACTCAAGTCCCAATTTTGAACCAGTTCGTTGTTCTATGTCCAGTTCTAATTGTTGCTTCTTGACCTGTGTACAGGTTCTTAGGAAGCGAGTAAGGTGGTGTGGTATTCCCATCTCTTCAAGAATTTTCTGTAGTTTGTTGTGATCCACACAGTCAAAGGCTTTAGTGTAGTCAATGAAGCAGAAATAGATGTTTTTCTGGAATTATCTAGTTTTTTCTATGATCTGACAAATATGGCAATTTGATCTCTGGTTCCTCTGCCTTTTCTAAATCCAACTTGAACATCTGGAAGTTCTCAGTTCACATACTTTTGAAGTTTAATTTGAGGGATTTTAAGCATTACCTTGCTAACATGTGAAATGAGTGCAAATGTGCAGTAGTTTGAGCATTCTTTGGCATTGCCTTTCTTTGGGATTGGAATGAAAACTCACCTTTTCCAGTCCCATGGCCACTGCTGAGTTTTCCAAATTTGCTGGCACATTTTGTGCAGCACTTTCACAGCATCATCTTTTAGGATTTGAAATAGGTCAGCTGGAATTGCATCACCTCCACAGCTTTGTTCATAGTGATGCTTCCTAAGGCCCACTTGATCACACTTCACAATGTCTGGCTCTGATGAGTGATCACATCATAATGTTTATCTAGGTCATTAAGATCTTTTTGTATAGTTCTTCTGTGTACTCTTGCCATCTTTTATTAAAATCTTCTGCTTCTGTTAGGGCCATACTGTTTCTGTCCTTTATTGTACCTATCTTTGCGTATAATGTTCCCTTGGTATCTCTATTTTTCTTGAAGGGATCTCTAGTCTTTCCCATTCTATTGTTTTCCTCTATTTCTTTGCATTGTTCACTTTAAAAGTAACAACTTACATAGGGTACCAATTTACATTTGGTAAATGTAAATTTTATATTTGGTACCTACTTACGTAGGTACCAAATATTCAAGTCAGAATATGAACCCAGATGCTCTGGTTGGCTGTGGACTTAACCACATTTTATAGGTAATCTGTCTCAAAGCGACCTTCTAGTTCTCGACTTCCATAAGACACATACCTTAGTATTCACGACATGAATGTCTTTAATAATTTATCACAAACATTGTGTGTCTCTCAGTGGATTACGTATGGATAACAGTAATAACTATTCAGATGAGATTTTCCCCAGGATAGATGAAGAGTAAAATCGCATGGTCCAATCCTACAGAACAACAACTCCAATTGTTAGCAAAACAAAAGAACTGTTTCAGTCCTGTAGGCAGCACATGTCCCAGATAAGGTTTTTAATATAACACAGATGGTGTAGGTTTGATCCTGAGCTGTTATATAAGCACATGAGTTTATAAATGAAATTGCCCAACCTCAATGACAAATAGCCATACATCTGCTTAATAATCATCCCTGTGCCATTTTTAGAACATAATACTGTAATTATTTTCCCTGATTACAAGGAATTTAGAAATGAATCACACAGATGCTCTGCTATTTACAGTTAAACACTTATTTTCCTCCTCCTTCCTTACTATTTTACTAATATTACTTTATTATGTTGGACCTAAAAATTGAACTAGAAAAGGTAAATGTAGACCAATGTATTAAGGACAGTAATCATCCAAATTACTACTATGGGGGAAATAATTCTACCATATACACTCCATTCCATTGACTGTAAAATTGCTGCTCTCATAAAATGATATGCTCGACCCTCAGCAGAATAACCACCATTTTCTACTTTTACAGCTGCAATAATTTCATTGCTTCTCTTTCATCCTTGGGATACAAATTTATGTAATAATAAAATGTTCTACCTTATTCTATCTTATACTTGTCCGTCTCATTGATCACTGCTATTTGACACCTCAGAAAGTTTAGTTTATTTACTATGTGGCTATCCATCTGGTTGTTGTTCAGTCACTAAGTTGTGTCCAAGTCTTTGTGACCCCATAGACTGCAACATGCCAGGCTTCCCTGTCCTTTGCTATCTCCTGTAGTTTGCTCAAATTCATGTCCATTGAGTCAGTGATGCTATCTAACCATCTATCTCATCCTCTGCTGCCCTTGTCTCCTTCTGCCTTCAATGTTTCCCAGCATCAGGGTCTTTTTCAATGAGTTGGCTCTTCACATCAGGTGGCCAAAGCTTCAGCTTCAGCATCAGTCCTTCCAATGGATATTCAGGGTTTATTTCTTTTAAGATTGACTGGTTTGATCTCCTTGCTGTCCATGGGACTCTCAAGAGTCTTCTCCAGCATCACAATTCAAGAGCATCAATTTTTTGGTGCTCAGGTTTCTTTATGGTCCAACTCTCATATATGTACATGATTACTGGAAAAACCATAGCCTTAACTAGATGGACTTTGCTCGCAAAGTGATAGCTCTGCTTTTTAATATTCTGTCTAGTTTTGTCATAGCTTTCCTTCCAAACAGCAAGCATCTATTACTTTCATGACTGCAGTCACCATCCACAGTTATTTTGGAGCCCAAGAAAATAAAATCTGTCACTGCTTCCACTTTTTCCTCTTCTATTTGCCATGGAGTGATGGGGCCAGATGCCATGGTCTTAGTTTTTTTTTTTTTTTTAATGTTGAGTTTCAACCCAGCTTTTTTCTCTCCTCATCCACCCAGTAGGGGCTAGCTATCAGGTACCAGCAGCAGAGAGTTTAGTGTTAATATTTCAGGGGGTTATTGCTCTGGTTTGGATCAGGAAGGAGAAAAATAAAATGATGCAAAGAAGCATATATACTTGCAGAAAGAACTCACACAATACTTAGTGCATCTTAAGAAAAGGGTTATAGAAGTTCAAGTGAATGAGATATTTTGTTTGGGAGATGAAGAACAGGTAGAATTTGTCATTTTATAAGCACATAAAGAATGTTTCCTATATGACTAATATGGCGTAAGTTCTTAGAATGGTCTTTGTCATGTTAGAATCATGGGAGGGGAAAGAAATATTAAATCATTTATTTATTAAACTGAGTAGTCCAAATGAGATCTTTTAAGTATGAGAAATATATGTATATAAGTATGTAAATATAGCATGTATTTAAATATAGTACTTCAACCCACATAAAAATAATCCATAGACGTAATAATCATACTTTGTAAGTAACAGTTACATGTTTAACATCAGAAGTCAATTACAAAGCGAAGTAGATAAGGACTAAGGAGTTCTGTGAACATAGTTTGAAACTTGCCTCACCACTCAAATATGTGACAAAGCAGCACTAGTGACCAATGACAGTGATAAATATCAACGTTAAAGGGAAAAAAAAAGAAAGAAAGAAATGGTAAGGCATACATGATCCTTAAAATCTTCTTCTGCTCTAAGACTATGAGTGATGACACCTACTCAAGATTCTTAGAAAGTATACTAGTGTAAGATAAAGTTGGATTCTATTTTGAATGCCATTTTTTTCATGATAATATGACATTTTGCAAATGTTAAAAGTCCAACTGCTTGATAGAACATTAATCCTAAGATTGCCTCTGAATGCCTATGAATGAACTTAACTCAATAATTATTTTGAAAACTTGATATTCTATTGGGTCACTAACCAATTATATATGTTAATTAATCTATAATTCTAACAAGATAGTTTTAAGTTTTAGTAACTCGGATGAGTTGGGGAAAAAATTTAAGAATATCTACAATCCAGTCCATGGGGTCACAAAGAGTTGGACACAACTGAGCAGCTGAACAATAATTGTATTGGCATTCTGGTCATAAGATCAAGATATTTTTGTCAAAGAAGTGAACTATGGTCAAACATTTTATGAAAGTTACTCACAGTGCAAAATAGTGTTTTCTCTTTTGTTCCTATTTGAACTGAAGAGTGAACAAGCTGTTATAATAGTGTAATATCTAGTTCATTTGCCCTGTCCAAAATTGATTTGGTGCATGAACCAACTGTGAATTCATTTATTACTTTATAACAGCAATGTTATAAATGCTATTTATTCATGAATGGAAACAGTCCTCCTACTTTACATAAGCAATTTAACACAGCTCATTTTATTCAGGTGTACATAGTGAGAAACAATTTATATACATTATTTTTTCTCTAGCTGCTACATCCCCATATTGCATTCATTTCCCAAGATCAGATGCTTTAAAAAAAGGCATCTAGAAGGAGATTCTCCTTCATTTTCCCAATAGACATAATTTTTCATGCAGAAAATTTTGCTAACATAAAGGTTTTGCCCTATATTTCAAAACAGCAAAGAAACCTGGCAATCTCTACATTCCACAGAAACTGGCACAGATTGTTCAGTTAAATGGTACCCATTTTGATAAGTCTGTTATTATTGATAGTAGCACTAGAAATAAGTATAATAAATAAGCAATAATATTTGTACTTGACATATCTTTAAATGTATCAAATTCTTCTTGCTAAGATTAGAAAGGGTTTCCTGGGTGGTCAGTGGTAAAGAATCTCCCACTGCCAAGCAGGACATGTGGGTTCAATCCCTGGGTTGGGAAGATCCCGGGGAGAAGGAAATGGCAACCCACTCTAGTATTCTTGGCTGGAGAATCCCATGAACAGAGGAGCTTGGCAGTCTATACTCCATGGTGAGTCAGACACACCTTAGGGAGTAGACAACAACAACGACCAGAAAAGAGTGACATTTTTTCAGAAACATACATAATTTTATGTGGGAAGAGTAAAGGGAAACAAGGCAATAAACTTACTAGAGATGAATTTAAGCAATATTTCTTTATTTGCTAAAATCTTGTTGTGCATCACTAAACTGTCTGGGCCAAGTGTGATTGAGAGAAAGAGACTGTAACACAATCCTTGGGGTTTTCAAGCTTCATCATACTTCTTTTTCTCAGAATCTTTGGGGAGAAAAGGACCAACAATCTCATTTCTGTTACATTTTAGTCCTGTTTCCAATCTGAGGAGAACGCATGATTTTTCCATATTAAATACCTGAAGGGGCTCTTTCAAGGGATAGGATTTGTCCCCCAAACTAATGAAAAACCATGATTCTGATAAATATCTTTTAAAATCCCAAATTGAGGATAACTCTCTGGCCTTTAGCATCATTTACATAGGGTTGCTTAACAGACAACAGTAGGGAACCAACACACCAAGTAACTGAAGGATTCTCCAAGCTGTATTACATCTCACCTGCATTTGGAGACTAATTCTCACTCTCTTCCCTCTGCTACCCACCGTAGTTGAATGTAAAGAATGATATTCAGCTCAGTTCAGTTGCTCAGTCGTGTCTGACTCTTTGTGACCCCATGTACTGCATGCAGCATGCCAGGCTTCCCTGTCCATCACCAAATCCAGGAGATTGCTCAAACTCACGCCCATCAAGTTGGTGATGCCATCCAGCCATCGTATCCTCTGTTGTCCCCTTCTCCTCCACCCTTCAATCTTTCCCAGCATCAGGGTATTTTCCAATTAGTCAATTCTTCACATCAGGTGGCCAAAGTCCTGGAGTTTCAGCTTCAGCATCATCCTTCCAATGAATATTCAGGACTGATTTCCTTTATGACTGTTTGGATGGATCTCCTTGCAGTCCAAGGGACTCTCAAGATTCTTCTCCAATTCCACAATTCAAAAGCATCAATTCACTTTTCTATTTCTCTATTTTTATGAAAACGAAAAATTTGCTCTTTCGTGCTGCCCTTTCTTTCATGTCTCAGGATAACTTTCCTTAGCCAATAAGACTATGTCACAGTTATCTTTTAGGATGAAATTATGTATCAAATATGCTTATGAAATTTATAAAATGCTTACCATAGTTTTTATTCAAAATGTGTTAGAGTCCTTTCTCTTTGATATCTGTCTCTCCCACTGCAGGGCATATAGAACTTGCTTACTTCTGAATTGGAAAACCTAGTATATTTATATTTGTTAAATGCTATTTATGAAACTAGTAGAAGAGGGGAAAAAACCACAGAACCTTAACCACAGAACACAAAATTGTTCATATGAAGTAAGAACACACATGCTATTGAAACAAACTGCTTAGCTGTTTGCTTAATTTGTTGTTGTTGTTTAGTCACTAAATCATGTCCAGCTCTTTTGCAAGCCCTTAGACTGTAACCCACCAGGCTCTTCTGTCTGTGGGATTTCCCAGGAAAGAATACTGGAGTGGGTTGCCATTCCCTTCTCCAGGGAATCTTCTAACCCAAGGATCAAACCCACGTCTCCAGCACTGGCAGGCAGATTCTTTACCAGTGAGCCTCCAGGGAAGCCCCTTGCCTAGCTCACTAAGTACAAAATAGCATTACTGATTGAAGGTATTCTTTTTGAACTTGGTATCCCATAACTTGTTTGGAAACAATAACCATAAGCATTTCATAATCACTGTGTAAATTTTACCCTAGCTGAATTAAACAGATTTAATATATTCTCAAATGAGTTAAGGTCAGACTTGAAAAAGACCAATTCTTTCAGGCAGTTCTTTCAACTTCATTATTTTTAAAATAGCCATAATAATGGACTAAAAATTATATGGTATTATTCTCATAAGAAATAAAACTATGAATAAGCAGATGCCACACAGAACGGATTTCACTTTACATGAAATGTGCCGTGACATTAGATCTTACCTTTGGAGCTTCTTCATGCATTTTAGGAATACATCTCAATTGTCAAACACCTACTTAAGTGTCTACTCTACACTAGATTTTGAAAAAAAATTTTTTTTTGCATACTGGCAATTATCCTTAAATATTGCAAATAAGTAGCTTCTGAAAGCAACATTTTAAAGCAGTTCATTAGGCCGTAATCTATTTCTATTTTCAATTATTACTGGCATAAACCTCAGGCTCATAGAAGAAATTCATTCGGATGAATTCTTGAGGGCAAAACTTTAATATCTGCAATAGAAACTTCTAGTTTTAAAATTTTCAATATACTCACATGTTAAGTCGAAGAAAAAAAAATCTGCTAAAATTACGTGAGAAAATTGGCTATACTCACATGTGCATGCACACACACCTTCATACACACATATGGAACTCAGTAGAAATTCACTGGTAACAGTATGACATCTGCTAAAGTATTTTAAAGAGATCATGCGTCTTGCTCAGATGTCCTTGGTGTCAGAGAAATTCAAGGTCAAATCAATACTAGTATATTATTTGTGAATGCTCAACTCTGTAACAGGAGGATTAAAATCTGAGAAATGGACATGTTTATAAGAATAATGATGTCCAAAATCTTCCAGATGACATGATTTTGATACAATCATGAAGGCTGAATGAACTTAGGAACTGAAAAGAGTTAGGTTTATCCCTGGCTCCTCTAATCCTCTAAGTCTGCATTGAAAAAATGTGGACACTAATATTTCAAAGTAGTTTGCTAATACTCAGTGGAAGGTGTAGCAGAATGACTAGATCAGAACAACATGACATGAGTTAAGTGACATGTTAACTCATTCTGTCTCTCTAGCTGAGGAAACTATTGTGATCACCTATAAGGAGAAGGAACTAAAAGGGATACTTAACTGAAGGTCAGAAACAACAGCAGACACACACACTGTTCTTACACTGCACCTGGAATCCTTATTCTACACAGTTTATGTAAAATCCACTCATTTTATCCTAGTAATACTCTTTTGAGGATTATAAAAGTACAAGTGTTAGTCACTCAGTCATGTCCGACTCTCTGCAACCCCATGGTCTGTAGCCCGTCTGGCTCCTCCATCGTTGGGATTTTCCTGGCAAGAATACTGGAGTGGGTTGCCATTTCTTTCTCCAGGCGATCTTCCCAACCCAGGGATCGAATCCAGGTCTCCCACATTGCAGGCAGACTTTTTATTGTCTGAGCCACCAAGGAAGCCCTTTGAGGATTATATAAAGGTGTAAAGGCACAGAAAAGTTACATAACTTACCAAATTCACACAATAAGTGAAGGGGAGAGAGATTATTTGAACAAACACTGCTAGCACCAGAGCTATTCTACTTCCCTAAACTCTAGACGTGGTTTTGACACTGTTTATTTGTGAGTCTTGCTTAAAATCAGTTGACAGTGTTTTTGTTTTAGTGGGACACACATGCATGATCCTTGAGAACACTCCACTACATTTTGTGTGATGTTTCTGACAAATTTGGAGATATTTGAGAACACATGCTTTGAAATCTATGTGGCATATCACCCTTGAAATCCAATGCTGTAGTCCCTGGGGGAAGCTCAGAGAGGATTGGCTGCCATTACCTGTAGCTGCCAAAACTGAGGTGCAAAATATCCCTGGGGCTGAACTAATAGAGAGAAGAGCAGAAACATCGAATTGCAGGAGAGCTGCTTCTCAGGGCTAACACTAGGAAGAGCCATCAGAGGAACAATCAAGATTTGTTATTAATTTAGATTTTTCTAGAGCAGTGTTAGAGACAGTAGATATTAATGAATCTAAAGATTATGCTCACTTTGCTAAATAGTTTACATATGTGATTGCATTTGCATCTCATAATAATAATATGGATGAAGGTATTTTTAACCAATTCTACACATCAAACATCTGGGGATGAAAACATGGATTTCCCAACTAACACAGTGAATAAACAGTGGAGCCTTGATTTGAATCCAAATCTTTACCTGCAGAGCCAGTTTGAGAATCCTGCTAGAGATGAGAGTGAAGACATTTCAGATAATTAAAATATAAGAAAGAAAAAAAGAAGGAACTAAGCATTGTATCTTCTAAGCAGAAGATATTAAGAAGAGGTGATGAGAATACAGACAAGAACTATACAAAAAAGATCTTAATGACCCAGATAACCAGGATGATGTGATCATTCGCCTAGAGCCAGATATCTTGCAGTCTGAAGTCAAGTGGACCTTAGGAAGCATCACTATGAACAAAGGTAGTGGAGATGATGAAATTCCAGATGAACTATTTCAAATCCTCAAAGTACTGCACTCAATATACCAGCAAATTTGGAAAACTTAGCAATGGCCACAAGAATGAAAAAAATGTTTTCATTCTAATCCCAAAGAAGGTCAATACCAAATAATATTCAAACTACCACACATTTGCACTCATCTCACACACTAGCAAGGTAATGCTCAGAATCCTTCAAGAAAGGCTTCAAAAGTATGTGAAGTGATAACTTCCAGATGTTCAAGCTGGATTTAGAAAAGGCAGAGAAACCAGAGATCAAATTGCCAACATCCACTGGATCATAGAAAAAGCAAGAAAATTCAAGAAAAATATCTATTTCTGCTTCATTGACTACACTAAAGCCTTTGACTGTATGGATCACAACAAACTGTGGAAAATTCTTGAAGAAATGGGAATACCAGACCACCTTACTCGCTTCCTGAGAACCTGTACACAGGTGAGGAAGCAACAATTAGAGCTGGATATGGAACAACAGACTGGTTCAAAATCGGGAAAGGAGTATGTCAAGGCTATACGTTGTCACCCTGTTTAACTAACTCATATGCAGAGTACATCATGCGAAATGCTGAGCTGAATGAAGTACAAGCTGGAATCAAGATTGCCAGGAGAAATATCAGTAACTTCACATATGCAGATAACACCACCCTAAAGGCAGAAAGTGAAGAGGAATTAAAGAGCTTCTTGATGAAGGTGAAAGAGGAGAGTGAAAAAGCTGACTTAAAACTCAACATTGAAAAAATGAAGATCAAGGAATCAGGTCCCATCACTTCATGGCAAATAGATGGGGAAACAATGGGAACAGTGACAGACTTTATTTCTTGGGCTCCAAAATCACTGTGGATGGTGACTGTAAACATGAAACTAAAAGATGTTTGCTCCTTGAAAGAAAAGCAAGGAGAAACCTAGACTGTGTATTAAAAAGCAGAGACATTACTTTGTCAACAAAGGTCCATATAGTCAAAGCTATGGTTTTTCTGGTAGTCATGTACAGATGTGACAGCTGGATAGTTAAACAGGCTGAGCAAGGAAGAATTGATGCCTTCAAACTGTGTTGCTGGAGAATACTCTTGAGAGTCCCTTGGACAGCAAGGAGATAAAATCAGTCAATCCTAAAGGAAATCAAATATGAATATTCATTGGAAAGACTGATCCTGAAGCTGAAGCTATAATACTGTGACCACCCAATGCAAAGGGCTGACTCACTGGAATAGACCCTGATTCTGGGAATGATTGAAAGCAGGAAGAGAAGGGTACAACAGAGGACAAGATGGTTAGATGGCATCACCGATTCAGTGGACATGAGTTTGAGCAAACTTCAGGAAGCAGTAAAGGACAAGGAAGCCTGGCATGTTGCAGTCCATGGCATCTCAAAGAGTCAGACATGACTGAGCAACAGAACAGCATCTGCTCTTATTACAGTGTTATGTTTTCCTTCTGATTGTTACCTATAATCATGCAAAAGAAGGGTTATAGTGAAGAGAGGTCACCCAGAAGATTTAGATATACACTAATTCTTTGCTGGAGGCATGAGGTACTCATTTACTAGTTCCACACAAGCCTATGTCATGTTGAGTGCATCACTTAAAATCCATTTGATTAAAACCAGGAACTGTAGTATCATGAATCATGACCTCACTGAACTGAAGGTCATCTTGATTAGGCACATGGTAGCAACACTCATCTAGGAATAGTGTCACACTCCAAGTGCCCAAGAAATTAGCCTTGAGATATTTCAGTATCCATGATAGCACTCACAAATAATCATGTTATGGTTATACAAATTGATAGTTTGTGCAATGACTTTTCTAAGATTACACCAATCATAATGCTCAACCATATCAGAAGCTAAAATGTGAATTTTTTAGTGTAATAAAGGGAAAATAATATGGGTTCTGGAGTCTAACTCATCTGGGTCTTAACTCTAACTTGACCTCTTACCAGCTTGATGAATTTAATGACTAGTTTCCTCATCTTTAAAAATATTATTTATTTTTTCTTAAAGTCTGCTGTAATATGCATAAAATAATGCATTTAAAGAACTTAATAAACATTCTAATGTATTCTATGTGTGTTAGTCTCTCACACTAAGAGTGTGTCCAACTCTTTGCGACCCCATGGGCTGTGGCCCACCAGGTTTCTCCATCCATGGGAGTTTCCAGACAAGAATACTGGAATGCATTGTCATTTTGTTCTCCAGGCGATCTTCCTGACCCAGGGATCAAACTTGGGTCTCCCACATTGCAGGCAGATTCTGAGCCACCAGGGAAGCTCTTCTAACAAATTCTAAGTAGCCATTAAATATTAATCTATGTTCCATGCTAAATCACTTCAGTCATGTCCGACTCTGTATGACCTGATGGAGTGTAGCTGACCAGGGTCCCTCTGTCCTTGGGTTTCTCCAAGCAAGAATACTGGAGTGGATTGTTATGCCCTCTTCCAGGGGATCTCCCAACCCAGGGATTGAACCCACATCTCCTGTGGCTCCTGCACTGAAGGCAGATTCTTTGCTGCTGAGCCACCAGAGAAGCCCAAATAGATTGTGGTTTTGTTTTTCAATCTTATATAAACTCTTTTAGTGAATGTTGCTATATGACTCAAACAATGCAACCAGGGATTCTTTACCATTTGATCTACCAGGGAAGCCTAAGAATACTGGAGTGGGTAGCCTATCTCTTCTCCAGGGGATCTTCCCAACCCAGCGATTGAACCCAGGTCTTCCACATCACAGGTGAATTCTTTACTCTCAGAACCATGAAGGAAGGCCAAGAATACTGGTGTGGGTAGCCTATCCCTTCTCCAGGGGATCTTTCCAACCCAGGAATCAAACCAAGGTCTCCTACATTGCAGGCAGATTCTTTACCAGCTGAGCTATCAGGCAAGCTTAGAACAAAATTTCTTTTTTTTTTAAATTTAATATTATTTTTTAACTTTACAATATTGTACTGGTTTTGCCATATATCAAAATGAATCCATCACAGGTATACATGTGTTCCCCATCCTGAACCCTCCTCCCACCTCCCTCCTTTTTATTGAACTTTGCTATAGTCTCCTTCATTTATTTTTCATTTATTTAAAACAGATAAACCATTAGCCAGACTCATCAAGAAACAAAGGGAGAAAAATCAAATCAATAAAATTAGAAATGAAAATCGAGAAACCACAACAGACAACACAGAAATACAAAAGATCATAAGAGACTACTATGAGCAATTATATCCCAATAAAATGGAAAACTTGGAAGAAATGGACAAATTCTTAGAAAAGTATAACTTTCCAAAACTGAACCAGGAAGAAATAGAAAATCTAAATAGACACATCAAAAGCACAGAAATCAAAACAATCAAAATCCTCCAACAAACAAAAGCCTGGGACCAGATGGCTTCACAAGTGAATTCTACCAAAAATTTAGAGAAGAGCTAACACTATCCTATTCAAACTCTTCCAGAAAATTGCAGAGGAAGGTAAACTCATTCTATGAGGACACCATCACCCTAATAACAAAACCAGATAAAGATGCCACAAAAAAAATTATACACCATCTATATGAACATAGATGCAAAACTCCTCAACAGAATTCTAGCAAACAAAATCCAGCAACATATTAAAAAGACTGTACATCATGACCAAGTGGACTTTATTCCAGGGATGCAAGAATTCTTCAACATTCACAAATCAATTAATGTGGTACACCATATTAACAAATTGAAAGATAAAAACCATATGATTATATCAATAGATGCAGAGAAAGCCTTTGACAAAATTCAACACCCATTTATGATAAAAGGTCTCCAGAAAGCATGCACAGAAGGAATATACCTCAACATAATAAAAGCTATATACAACAAACCCACAGCAAATATTATTCTCCATGGTAAAAAATTGAAAGCATTTCCTCTAAAATTAGGAACAAGACAAAGGCATCCACTCTCACTACTACTATTAAACACAGTTTTGGAAGTCCCAGCCATACCAATCAGAGAATAAAAAATAAATACATAAAAGGAATCCAGATTGGAAAAGATGAAGTAAAACTCTTACTGTTTGCTGATGACATGATCTTCTACATAGAAAACCCTAAAGATACCACCAGAAAATTACTAAAGCTAATCAAAGAATATAGTAAATTTTCAGTGTATAAAATTAATACAGATAAATCCCTTGCATTCCTATATACTAACAATGAAGAAGCAGAAAGAGAAATTAAGGAAACAATCCCATTCACCATTGTAATGAAAAGAATAAATAGTTATGAACTAATTTACCTAAGGAAACAAAAGACCTATATATAGAAAACTATAAGACACTGATATATGGAGAAATATACCATATTTATGGATTGGAAGAATCAATATAGTGAAAATGAGTATACAACCCAAAGCAATCTATGGCTTCAACACAATACCTATCATGCTACCAACGGTATTTTTCACAGAACTAGAACAAATAATTTCACAATTTGTATGGAAGCACAAAAACTTCAAATAGCCAAAGCAATCTTGAGAAAGAAGAATGGAACTGGAGGAATCAACCTGCCTGCCTTCAGACTATACTACACAGCTACAGTCATCAAGACAGTATGGTACTCACACAAAGAAATAGATCAACTGAACAAAATAGAAAGCCCAGAGATAAATCCATGCACCTATGGATATCTTATCTTTGACAAAGGAGAAAAAAATGTACAATGGAGAAAAGACAATGTCTTTAACAAGCTGTGCTCAGAAAGCTGGTCAACCATCGGTAGAAGAATGAAACTAGAACACTTTCTAATACCACACACAAAAATAAACTCAAAAGGGATTAAAAATATAAATTTAAGACCAGAAACTATAAAACTCTTAGAGGTAAACATAGGCAGAATGCTCTATGACATAAATCATAGCAAGATCCTCTATGATCCACCTCCCAGAGTAACAGAAATAAAAACAAAAATAAATAAATGGGACCTAATTAAGCTTAAAAGCTTTTGCAATGAAGGAAACTATAAACAAGGTAGAAAGGCAGCCTTCAGAATGGGAGAAAATAATAGCAAACAAAACAATGGACAAAGAATTAATCTCTAAAATATGCAAGCAGCTCATGCAGCTCAATACCAGAAAAATGAACAACCCAATAAAAAAGTGGGCCAAAGAACTAAACAGACATTTCTCCAAAGAAGACATACAGATGGCTAATAAACACATGAAAAGATGCTCAATATCACTCATTATTAGAGAAATGCAAATCCAAACCACAATGAGGTACCATCTCATGATAATCAGAATGGCTGCTATCAAAAAGTCTACAAACAATAAATGCCTGAGAAGGTGTGGAGAAAAGGGAACCCTCTTACACTGTTGGTGGGAATGCAAACTGGTACAGCCACTATGGAGAACAGTGTGGAGATTCCTTAAAAAAATAGAACAGGAAATAGAACAGCCGTATGACCCAGCAATCCCACTGCTGGGCAAACACACTGAGGGAACCAGAACTGAAAGAGAAACATGTACCCCAGTGTTCACTGCAGCACTATTTACAATAGCCAGGGCGTGGAAGCAACCTAGATGTCCATCAGCAGATGAATGGATAAGGAAGTTGTGGTACATATACACAATGGAACATTACTCAGCTATGAAAAACAGCACATTTGAGTCAGTTCTAATGAAGGCGATGAAACTGGAGCCTACTATACAGAATGAAGTAAGTCAGAAAGAGAAACACCAGAACACTGTATTAACACATATATTAGAATTTAGAAAGATGGTAACTATGATTCTATATGCAAGTCAACAAAAGAGACACAGATATAAATAGACTTTTGGACCATGTGGGAGAAAGTGAGGGTGGATTGATTTGACAGAATAACATTTAAACATGTATATCACCATATGTAAAATAGATGACTAATGCAAATTCAATGCATGAAGCAGGGCTCTCAAAACAGGTCTCTGGGACAACCCAGAGGGATGGAGTGGGGAGGGAGATTCAGGATAGGGGGACACATGTGCACCCATGGCTGGTTCATGTCGATGTATGGCAAAAACACAATATTGTAAAGTAATTATCCTCCAAATAAAAGTAATTAATTAATTAAAAAATATTAGCCTTTGTGTGACTTATCTATAATTGTATCCTTTTCCAATTTCCCTCTTATTTCCACTTCTATAAGCATATATTAACTTGGTAACAACACAAAATACAATTCTAAACTTCAAATATTCTGACACTCCTATGACTCAGTCTTAATATTTGTATTCCCATTGTATGTCATGTATTTCCATTGTCTGTCATGATTTTGAGGATGAGATCAGCATAAAGGGTAGTTGTTTAACATCTGCTCACACATTAACTGTGAAGAATGCTCCCTGTCAAGGCTTGAATGTCCTTTTAATGACAGGGCCTATGATCTGAACAGAAAATCCTATGCTTTCAATGAAGTCTCAATATAATAATCTTAACAAGTTCCTTAGTTCAATCCTAAATTGTAACCCTAGAACTTCATACTAATTGAACTTCACATTTACCATCATTATAAGAGTGATTTTCAGACCCATGTTTAGAACTCAGTCGCTTTGGAGATGGTTTAGTTGCTAACTTATGTCTGCAACTCCACAGAGTGTAGCTCACCAGGTTCCTCTGTCCTTGGGATTATCCGGGTAAAAATACTGCAGTAGCTTGCCATTTCTTTCTCCAGGGGACCTTTCCAACCCAGGAATCGAACCTCAGTCTCCTGCCTTGAGGCAGATTCTTACTGACTGAGCTATGAGGGAAGATTAACAGAGGCCCAGTTGCTTCAGAAAATTTTTTCCTTATATTCATTTGTTGGACGTAATGAATAATTACATATAACTTCAACAATTAATGTTCTTTTTCTATCAAGAGTTAATAAAAATTATTTTTCAGTGTTTATCTCTCATTTATTTTTAATTCTATGAACATGGAAACCCAGCAAACATATGGCACTGTGGACAATCTTCCAGTAAAGATTAATGCAATTAATTGTGTCAACAGATTCATGCTGAACGTACATTTATTCAGTAAGAAATTTCCTAAGTCAATCAATCATAGTGTACTGAAAATTTACTTTTCAAGTAATCTATAACTTAGGAAAAAATCCATTAAGATTTTAGAGATTTCAATGACATATACCAGTTTTGCCTGCTAAATATAAAATAAAGCCACAAAGATACTATTTCATAAAATTTAGCAGTATTTCACTATAAAACTAGAAAAACTAGAGGTATAAAAATGTATTGTAAAATCTCGATCATATGTATATTTTTTAAATTATTTGAAAATAATTTATCTTGCTTCTGGACTAAGAATGACCTAGTTTTAATTTTTCTAACTCTGAAGGGGATGAACACTCAAAATATTGTCTAGAGTAAGGAATTCTTCTGAAAGGCAAGCTATAATCTTAAGAATGCATCACTTAAATACTATCACCCTAGTTTCAGTATAATTCAACAGATACATTTTCTACATATGAAAAGTGACATAAAATGAGGTTTCTTACTCAAGAAGAAGATAGATGAATAATCTATAACCCAGAAATAATTGGTAATATTATTAAGATTTTTAAGTGCCTATGAGATTAGACAAAAAGAGAAGAACAGATACAATATCCCTAAATTAGTTATATTTCAATATAAGAATCAAATGTTCATTATGAAATTTTGGCAATCTGTCCATGATAAAAACAGCAATATATCTTGCTAAATTCCTGAAGCCAACAGGGAAAAAAAAATTAGCAGTAAATGTACAGAGTAGGCAAGGTTTATTTTCTTCCAGACAATCTTTGGAAAAGAGAACTCCTATGAGACAGGATAATATCTGAAAATAAGAAGACATTTAATTATATTCCTGGAGCTTTGATGAAGAAAGAAAAAGGAAAGAGAACTATGAATACAATATTTTGGTTGGCTAGAATGGGAGATTCTTTATGAGTCTGAAGCTCATCATGATAACTTAAAGGAGAAGTGGGAGTTGGGTGGATATACACCATCCCAAAGCAACTCAGGATATAGATGTGTTGTGTTGTGGTAAGTAATTAGACCATACTATCTGTGCTAGTTCTGAAAAGCATACAATTATTACACTGGTTGTATTGTTGTTTAGTCACTGCATCATGTGCTACTATTTGCAACTCCATGATCTGTAGCCCACAAGGCTCCTCTATCCATAGGATTTTCCAGGCAAGAATAGTGGAGTGGGTTGCCATGTCCTTCTTCAGGGGATCTTGCTGACCCAGGGATTAAACAAATGTCTCCTGCACTGGCAGGCAGGTTCTTTACCACTGAGCCACCAGGGAAGCCCCATCAAACTGGGTAGGAAATGACATATTCAGTGATGGTCTTCCTTTCTGACGAATTCTCTATTAATTGACTCAGTGAGAGACAGAGAGGGAAGGAGGGTTGCTCCTAATGGAACTTTGTAACTAACATTCAGGTTGGAGTAGGTTTTATCTCCTTGCCCTTTTGGATGGAGAAAGGAAAGATATTGCAAAGTGGATTTACATGAAGGATTTTTTCAGGACATAAGATGACTTAAAGCTTTTATGTGTTGAAAAGTGCCACATGTTTTCAAAAGGGGCTTTTCCTGTTCTGAACATCCATTCCAGGCAGTGGCATATGATTGTAATGGACAGAAATAGAAAGCCCACATGTGGAATAGATTCTAAGTCTAGCTGGCTGGCATGTGATCAAGACATTCTTTCTCTATGAATGTGGGATGATGCTGGGTATAATAGGGGCTTCCCTGGTGGCTCAGATGGTAAAGAATCTGCCGGGAATGCGGGAGACTGGGTTCAATCCCTGGTGGGGAAGATCCCCTGGAGAAGAGAATGGCTACCCATTCAATGAGTATAATAGCTCCCTCAGGCTGCCCTAACGTAGTGCCATACTTTGGATGGCTTGATATAATAGAAATGTATACTCTCACAATTCTGAAGGCTAGAGGTCCAAAACCAGGGTGTCAGCAAAGCCATGCTCCCTCAGAGAGTCTGGGTAGAATCCTTTCTTGCCTCCTCCTAGCTTCTGGTGGTGGCCATCAATGCCTGATGATCTTCACTTACAGCTGTCTCACTGCATCTCTGGCTCTGTTGTCACAGTGGTCGCCCCGAGCAGCTCTGTGTCTTCACATGGCTGTCTGCCGTCTGACTTCTCTGACTTTTTTCTCTCTCTCTCTCTTTTTTCCTTATTGTGTAATGAGATAATCATACTGGATTAAGGGTCCAGCCTATTTCAATGTGTTCGCATCTTAGCCACTACATCTTCAATGACCCTGTTTCCAAATAAGGTCACATTCTGATGTGAAAGTGAAAGTCGCTCAGTCCTGTCCAATTCTTTGTGACCCCATGGGCTGTAGTCCATGGAATTCTCCAGGCCAGAATACTGGAGCAGATAGCCTTTCCCTTCTCCAGGGTATATTCCCAACCCAGGGATTAAAGCCAGATCTCCCACATTACAGGTGAATTCTTTACCAGCTGAATCACAAGGGAAGCCCACATCCTGATACACTGGGGGTTAAAAATATCAATATATCATTTTGGAAGACACAGTTCAACATTACACCAGGTAAACCAAATTTTGGCAAAAAAAAAAAAAAAAACGAAAAACAGTCTCAATGTTTAGATCAGAGTTTGCTTGGTTAGAAGATTGTATCTTATTCAGAACTGCTAAAACAGAAACATCATAGACTGAGGGCTTAAACAACAGAGGTTGTTTCCCACAATTGTGGAAGCTAGGAAGTCCAAGATCAATATGCTGGCTGATTCAGTTCCTGATGAGGGTCTTCTTCCCAGTAAGTCCTTACATAGTGGAGAGAGAAAGGAAGCAGGCTGTCTCCTGTCTTTTCATATAAAGGTATAAACCCCATCACAAAAGCTCCACAATCTAGACACAAAGGTCCCACACCAAACATCATGACGCTGGGGATTAGGGTCTCAACATATGAATTCTAAGGAACACAAACATTTAAGTTCATACCATATTAGGTTTAAAATGATACTATTATTTAGTTAAGTTTAAAAAGCCATAAAAAATGTTACTATAGCCCACAGGCTCCTCTGTCCATGGGATTCTCCAGGAAGAACACTGGAGTGAGTTGCCATCTCATCCTCCAGCAGATCTTCCTGACCCAGTGATGGAACTTGTGTCTCCTGCAGCTCCTGAATTGCAGGAAGATTCTTTACCTCTTGAGCCACCGGGGAAGCCTAAAACAATGTGAGGTTGTATTTTTTGGCAAAGTGGGCAAGGTTTAAATAGTATTTTTATGATTTAGACTCTTTCAAAGCAGGAAAAATGATCAGTTTGTACAAATGCTAATTTTATTTAATTATTTCTTCAGTTTTCTTAAGCATGAAACATTTTGTTAGTCTCATAATTACCTTTTCCCTCTATATTTTCAAAGCTTTTCTTTATCCTTTGCTGAGGGTATTCTTTATCCTTCCTCTTTGCTGAGATATTCAAAAAGGGCTTCAAAGTTTCCACAGTTCTTAAACAGGTAACGGATAAAATTTATTTGACTTCTAATTATAAGACCTCAATATCATTTTTATTTCCATTATACATTTAATCCATAACATCTTTTTTCCATACACAATCATTAGTTTAATTTCAAATCAAAAAATATGTTCAAAGCAACAACCAGATCTTGTACCATGGTTAAGAACGTGGACTCTGTAGTTGAATTGCATTGGTTCAAATCCCTGCTCTACTCTATCCTTACTTGCAATATTGGTCACACTATTTAGTATTCTGGGTCCCATTTTCTCATCAGGAAAAAGGGAATGATAGTAGTACCTATGTGGCAGTGTGATTCTTAAGACTGAATGGGTTACTAAGAACACTGAAAAGAGTGCCTGGTAAGATGAAAGTGTTGTGTAAGTACAGTTGAGCCTTGAACAACATAGGTTTGAACTGCAAGAGTCCACTCATAGGTGGGTTTGTTCAATAGTAAATACAACTGTACTAAGCAATCCACAGTTGTTTGAATTCATAGATGCCGTACCTCAGGCAGATATGGAGTAAACACGGATAGGGAAGGGCAAGTTGTAAATAAGTTATTCATCAAGTTTTGCTTGCCCAGAGGGCCAGTGTCCCTAATTCTTGCATTACTCAAAGGTCAATATGTTAACTATTATTATTAAAGTGTATAGTTATTAAAATATGATGAGCACATATCTTCAGGAAGCTTTCTCATCTATCCAATTTGGGATAGATGGAATGGGGACCTGGGAATAGATCTTGTTTCTGACCACTCACTTACTAGCTACATGAACTTAGACTCACAATGGAAATTATTCAGTACTCAACTTTATACCCTGTAATTTCAGTTCAGTTCAGTCATTGAGTTATGTCAGACTCTTTGCAACCTCATGGACTGCAGCATGCCAGGCTTCCTGTCCATCACCAACTCCCAGAGCTAGGTCAAACTCATGTCCATTGAGTCAATGATGCCATCCAACCATCTCATCCTCTATCGTCCCCTTCTCCTCCTGCCTTCAATCTTTCCCAGCATCACAGTCTTTTCTAATGAGTCATTTCTTCACATCAGGTGGCCAAAGTATTGGAGCTTCAGCTTCAACAATCACCCTGTTAAGTAGGACTAGCCTTTCTAATGTGGGTTGAGCTCAGAGAAGTATTAGTACTTGGCAACTGACAAGCTTTCAATCCTAACTCCTTTCCCTTTTCAACTGTAGCTTGGGCCCTGAGGGAAATGAACTGGAGAAATAGAAACCTGGAGGACTGGAGACCAATCAAAAAGTTATAGTACTAAAAAAAAAAAAAGTTATAGTACTATCAATAGCAATATGAGAAGAGGGCCAGTAATCAAGGAGAAAAGGAAAACTTAGAGAGTAGGAGGCAACACATTTTAGGTAAATGATTACATGTGGTGTTAAGGAGAAATGTATGAATGGATGATTCAAAGGCTTGGGCAAAAGAAGTTCTTTAGGGATACATCATTTTGTTACAGGCTTCCCTGGTGTTTCATTGGTAAAGAATCTGCCTGCAATGCAGGAGCCACAGGAGATGTGTATTCAACTCCTGGGTTAGGAAGCTTCCCTGGAGGAGGTCATGGAACCCCATTCCAATATTCTTGCCTGGAGAATCCCATGCACAAAGGAGCTTGGCAGACCACAGTCCATAGGATCACAAAAAAGTTAGACATGACTGAAGCGACTTAACACTCATGCAGTGTGTTATGCATATTTGCCATACAAGCCACATATGGTATTATTAATCGTGCCTCAAATATTGCATTTTTCTACCCTTTTAAATCATCAGACCATACTGCTATAACTCAACTTTTTCTTTATTTTTATTCCATTACTGCCCCCACTTTTCTCTACAACTTGAGAGAAGCATTCTAAAAGAGCTATAAAAAAAAGCATTTTCATCTGGGAAGATATTATTATAAAACCCATTTTTGAAGCTCTTTGCATCATAGTTTATTATACTGTGGACTTTATTATACTGTGGGTTTGACTATGAGTAGTATCAGAGTAACCTCTGACAATAATTTTAATATTGCTGGTTATTTAAAAATCAGTATCAGAATTTTTAATGGTTTTGGAAAACATTTATTTTAGCCATTATTTATGAAAGAAGGCACAGGAAATGCTTTGAAAAATATAACACATACAAGTAGTAACAAATATTACTTTATTATCTAATATAGCTAAAATTCATAAAATAAATTACATTTGGTGATATAGAATTGAATCAGAACTTCTAAAACCCTAAGTGTCACAGATACTTACAGACCATAAATAAAATTTCAACCTTGAAATTAGTTGAATTATTCTACCAGCAGAATTTGAGAGAAACACATAGTAATTTTATCCAAGGAAGGGCTTATGTTTAAGAACAAAAACGACAATTCTGTATATTATTAAAATTAAAAAGAAATATTAAAAGCAAATATTTTATGAAAATGAATTAATAAGAAGATATTATTAATAAAGAAGGGAAATATTATTATTATATTATTATTAATTATATATATTTTTGAGAATATAATTTGATATTATAAATTTTTATATTTATAAAAATATTATATTTTTATATTATAAAATTATAATTATGTAATATATATTAATAAATAATAATATATATTATTATATTTTATATATTATATTATATATATTTATATATATAAATTTATAAATATTTATATATATTTATATATTTTATTTTATATATTATAAATTTTTATATTTATAAAAATATATTATAAAAATATATTTTTATATTATAAAATTATAATTATATAATATATAAATAATAATAATATATTATATATAAATAAATAATAATATATTATATATTATAATACTATTATTAATAGTATTATTAAATGTTATTTGGTATCAAATATTAATAATAAATAATAATTATTAATAAATCATTGATTTATTAATATTTTATTAATAATTATAAAAATATAGAAAACAATATTATTAATAAATAAATATTAATAAATTAAAATCAAATATTATTTTTTTAAAATTTTTTATTAGATTACAGTCATTTGCAGTATTGTTTAGTTTCAGGTGTACAGTAAAGTGAATTGGTTATGCATATAACTATGGTCACTCTCTTTTAGATTCTTTTCCTATCTAGGCCATTACAGAGCACTGAGTAGAGTTGCCTGTACGTACAATGGGTCTTTATGAGTTATTTACTTTATATATAAAAATGTGTATAGGCTTCCCTGGTAGCTCAGCTGGTAAAGAATCCACCTGCAATGCATGATACCTGGGTTTGATCCCTGGGTTGGGAAGATACCTCTGGAGAAGGGAACAGCTACCCACTCCAGTATTCTGGCCTGGAGAATTTCATGGACAGAGGAGCCTGTCAATCCCAATCTCCCAATTCTCCCCTACCCCCTACCCTTACTCCCTTGTAATCATAAATTTGTTTTCTACATCTACAACTGTTTCTAATTTGTAGGTAAATTCATTTGTTTCTTTTTTTAGATTGCACATACAAATGATATGATATTAATATATCTTTCTTTCTCTGACTTACTTCGCTCAGTATGACAATCTCTAGGCCCATCTATGTTGCTGCAAATTGCATTATTTCATTCTTTTTTATGGCTGACTTTATTCTATTGCAAACTCTGTAGGAAAAATCAGGGCTTCCCTGGTGGCTCAGCAGTAAAGAACCCACCTGCCAATGTAGGAAAGGTGGGTTAGATCCCTGTGTCTGGAAGATCCCCTGGAGTAGGAAATGGCAACCTGCTCCAGTATTCTTGCCTGGAAAATCCCATGGACAAGAGGAGCCTACTGGGCTACAGTCCATGGGGTTGCAATGAGTCAGACATGACTTAGTGACTAAACGACAACAAAAATATTTCATTGTATATATGTATCACATGTTCTTTATCCATTCCTCTGGACATTTAGGTTGCCTCCATGCCCTGGCTATTGTAAATAGTGCTGCAATGAACACTGGGGTGTGTGTATCTTTTCTAACTTTATTTTTTTCTGGATATATGCCCCGGAGTGGGATTGCTGGATTATATGGTAGCTCTGTTTTTAGTTTAGTAAGGAATCTCCATACATAGATCAATGGAACAGCATAGAAAGTCCAGAGATAAACACATGACCTTAGGTCACCTAAATGTGACAAAGGAGGCAAGAATACAATGGACAAAAGACAGTCTCTTCAATAACTGGTGCTGGGAAAACTGGACAACTACACATAAATGAATGAAATTAGAGCATTCCCTGACACTATACACAAAAATAAACTCAAAATGGATTAAAGACCTAAATATAAGGCTTGATACTGTAAAACTCTTAAAGGAAAATATAGGCAGAACACTCTTTGACATAAACTGCAGCAAGATCTTTTTCAATCCACCTCCAATAATAATGAAAATAAAAAACAAAAAAAGAACAAATGGGACCTAATTAAACAACCCTCAGAATGAGAGAAAATATTTTAAAATGTAACCGACAAGGGAGTAATCTCCAAAATATGCAAGCAGCTCATACAGTTCAATATCAAAAAAAGAAAAAAAAAAACAATCCATTTAAAAGAATAAGTGAAAGAACTAAATAGACATTTCTCAAAGAAGATATACAGATGGCTAACCACACATGAAAAGATGCTCAACATCATTAATTATTAGAGTAATGCAAATCAAAATTACAATGAAGTATCCCATCAGTCACGATGGCCATCATCAAAAAAATCTACAAATAATAAATGCTGGATATGGTGTGGAGAAAAGGGAACCCTCCTACACTGTTGGTGGGAATGCAAATTGGTTACAGCAATGATGGAAATTTATATAATTTTTACTTCATTAGCCATGAAGAATTGTTGAAGATTGGGCTAATTTAAGACCTTATCTCCCACTTTACCATTTTTAAAATTTTTATTGAAGTGTATTTGATTTACAATGTTAAATTCTTCTGTATAGCAAAGTGACTCAGTTATACATATATGTATATATTCTATTTTATATCCTTCCCACTTTAAATAGGGGAAGTAACCATGGTATTGTAATTTAAAATACAGAAGAATAAGAAAAACTTGGACAAAACTTTTGAAATCTAAGGTTTAAATAAAACAGATCTTTAAAAATTATTGATAGAAATACAAGAATCATAGTGATGATACGAAGGTAACCCAGTCATGAGATTTGAATTGAAATGATAATTTATATTAAATAACAAGCCAGTTTTCCATTCAATTATTTCCAATCTGTAATGTAAAGAAAAGTTAAAAGTGAATGAAATCTCAATATCAAGCTATCAGATTCTATTTTAACTTGGTGATTAACGTGACAGTTCTAAGCAGATACCAGCAGATGGCAGGAGACTGTTGTAAAGTTATCAGGAACTCTTAAGTACACATTGCCAATGTTATATATATATACATGGAGAATCTGATGAATAAGTGACACTTTTCTTTCTAATATACACAGATACCACATCCCTCAGTTTTGTGTCTGTACATATAGTTTATACTGTATCCTGTTTGTTTGGTAACTAGCCATACTGTCTCGATTCCTACAAACACGTAATACTTTTCTCATATTGAGTGAGTGAGTGTTAGTTGCCGAGTTGTGTCCGACTCTTTGTGACCCCATGAACTTTAACCACCCAGACTCTTCTGTCCATATTAGATCACAACAAATACTCAAAACTCAATTTCAGTAAAATCCTATCATAATCAACAAATTTAGGGATGGTTCAACATGAGTAAAATGAATATTAACTTTAAGAGTATCTAATTCATTCAGTTGGGAAAAAAATCGAAGGAGGCAGCATTTTATAGTGGACACTGTATTGACCAGGCATTAAAGGTAGGGGTTTTATATATGCTTTCTCCACTTACAATTGTGCAATTGTGAGCCAGTCACTGGGTATTTCTGTGCATCCATTTCCTCATCTGTACAAGTGTAATCACAAAATTTTTCCAACACAGTTCAAGTAAAATATACATAAAATAAAAACACATACATAAAGGTAACTGTGAAACAGTATGCAAATATAAGATTATTTTCCTCAAATGGAAGCCAAGGAAAGGATGTTTTAAGAAGAAAGTTGTACAAAGACATAAGGTGCTTTAGTAAATTCAATAAACTGAGGAGAAAAGTCACTATATTTCAGTATTTTAGAGCTGTTTGTGAGTATAAGTAAATATAATTTGACTCAAATAAAGAAGTGTGCCTTCCCATTCCTTCTCTCAAACAGAGTAGTGGTTATGAACACTGGTGCTGAAGTCAGACTACTCTGGATCATAACTCACTTTCCATCTGTGTGACCTTGGTACATCACTTAAATCTCTGTGCCTCAGCTTGTTCATCCCTATAATGGGGATAATAACTGTCAGTACCTCAACTTGAACAAATCCATGTCAACTCCCTCCTCTGTAAAATGGAAGTAACAGTAACCTCTACTCATTTTACTGTGAGCTTTCAATGAGAGAATGTTTATGAAAACTGTACTGGTATAATGTGGTATGTGTATTAGTTGCTCAGTTTTGTCCAACTCTTTGCAACCCCATGGCCTGTAGCACTCCAGGTTCCACTGTCCATGGAATTCTCTAGGCAAGAACACTTTAGAGGGTGGCCATTCAGCAATATGTGAACTGTGAACTTCCTAATATTCAAGCTGGTTTTAGAAAAGGCAGAGGAACCAGAGATCAAATCGCCAACATTCGCTGGATCATGGAAAAAGCAAGAGAGTTCCAGAAAAACATCTATTTCTGCTTTATTGACTATGCCAAAGCCTTTGACTGTGTGAATCACAATAAACTGTGGAAAATTCTGAAAGAGATGGGAATACCAGGCCACCTGATCTGCCTCTTGAGAAATCTGTATGTAGGTCAGGAAGCAACAGTTAGAACTGGACATGGAACAACAGACTGGTTCCAAATAGGAAAAGGAGTACGTCAAGGCTGTATATTGCCACCCTGTTTATTTAACTTATATGCAGAGTACATCATGAGAAACGCTGGACTGGAAGAAGCACAAGCTGGAATCAAGATTGCTGGGAGAAATATCAATAACCTCAGATATGCAGATGACACCACCCTTATGGCAGAAAGTGAAGAGGAACTAAAAAGCCTCTTGATGAAAGTGAAAGTGGAGAGTGAAAAAGTTGGCCTAAAGCTCAACATTCAGAAAACAAAGATCATGGCATCCGGTTCCATCACTTCATGGGAAATAGATGGGGAAATAGTGGAAACAGTGTCTGACTTTATTTTTCTGGACTCCAAAATCACTGCACATGGTGACTGCGGCCATGAAATTAAAAGATGCTTACTCCTTGGAAGGAAAGTTATGACCAACCTAGACAGCATGTTCAAAAGCAGAGACGTTACTTTGCCAAAAAGGTTCATCTAGTCAAGGCTATGGTTTTTCCTGTGGTCATGTATGGATGTGAGAGTTGGATTGTGAAGAAAGCTGAGCGCTGAAGAATTGATGCTTTTGAACTGTGGTGTTGGAGAAGACTCTTGAGAGTTCCTTGGACTGCAAGGAGATCCAACCAGTCCATTCTGAAGGAGATCAGCCCTGGGATTTGTTTGGAGGGAATGATGCTAAAGCTGAAACTCCAGTACTTTGGCCACCTCATGCAAAGACTTGACTCATTGGAAAAGACTCTGATGCTGGGAGGGATTGGGGGCAGGAGGAGAAGGGGACGACAGAGGATGAGATGGCTGGATGGCATCACTGACTCGATGGACGTGAGTCTGAGTGAATTCCGGGAGTTGGTGATGGACAGGGAGGCCTGGCCTGCTGCGATTCATGGGGTCACAAAGAGTCGGACACGACTGAGCAACTGATCTGATCTGATCTGATTCCCTTCCCCAGGGGACCCTCCCAACCCAGGTATCAAACCAGAGTTTCCTGCATTGCAGGCAGATTCTTTACCATCTGAACCACCAGGTAAGCCCATAATAATGTGGTAACTTTTCCTCTGGTTGATATTTCAACTTGATTTTTTATTAGTTTCTCTATCTTATCTTATAATGATGAATACATAGTTGGATATATGCACATCTGTGTACAATTGGAAGATTCCAGGATTCCATATCCAAGAAGAGCCTTCAATAGCATTAACAATTCAGTTTAGGATGGCAAAAATGGGATAAATCATACAGGAAATACAGAAATTCCCTTGGTGTTTTCTCCATTCCACAGACAGCAAGGGATTGGCCTATTAACCTTCTACCATAAGAAGTCAAAAATCATCATAAGGCGTCCAAAATTCTATTATATTCCTAATATCTGGTTTATAAACTGTGAATGCTGGTATGTTTTTCTCAAATATTTATGGACCTTTTTGGTCATCTTTCACTGTCTCATTCAATTTATATTTAGAAATAGCTTTTCAAGTTTCAGGTGTTTTTGAGGCTATGGGAGATGGTAAGTTTATCTCGTGTATTTGAAAGTAAATAAGCCATAACTCAAAACCTTTCAGCAACTCAATTAAACTAACTTTCGGTGGTGTGGAAGCAGTGGGAAAGAGAAGTTTTTATTCATGACTAAGCAAGTATTCACGGAGAAGGCAATGGCACCCCACTCCAGGACTCTTGCCTAGAAAATCCTATGGACGGAGGAGTCTGATGGGCTGCAGTCCATGGGGTCGCTAAGAGTCAGACATGACTGAGCAACTTCACTTTCACTTTTCACTTTCATGCACTGGAGAAGGAAATGGCAACCCACTCCAGTGTTCTTGCCTGGAGAATCCCAGGGATGGGGGAGCCTGGTGGGCTGCCGTCTATGGGGTCGCACAGAGTCAGACACGACTGAAGCGATTTAGCAGCAGCAGCAGAAGCAAGTATTCAAAAGCTATGCATGTGGTGGTAAATTGGGGATGTATATTTGTATACATTTTCTTATTTTGAATTAATGTATGATATATATGTGTGTGTGTATATATATATATATATATATATATATATATGGAGAGAGAGAGAGAGAGTAAGGGCTTCCCGGGTGGCACCTGCCAATGCAGGAGATGTGAGTTCAATCCCTGGGTAGGGAAGATCCTCTGGAGTAGGAATTGGCAACCCACTCCAGTATTGTTGCCTGGAAAACTACATGGACAGAGGAGCCTGGAGAGCTACAGTTTGCAGGGTCGCAAAGAGACAGAGATGACTGAGCAATTGAGCACTCATGCATATATATAATATATTAATTATTTTTAATGAATGTACAAATGTGTATTTTCAAACAGATTAAGAGTATAATCTGTTTTGTTTTTAGGTCCGTGGAATTGCTTTTGTTGCAAGGAATAAATACACTTGACTCAGTCATCCGGCCAGACCATGTGGCACACTAAAGCAAAAATAAACATGCAGGAGAGCACTGTGTGCACAGCACTACAAATGTGCCTTTTCCAAGTTCGGATTGAAGACTCTGTCCCTGCCAGTCAAACCGGGTCCACTCAGTCCACTCATCCACTCACAGAACACTATCTTAAGAAATCT
This sequence comes from Bos indicus x Bos taurus, assembly GCF_003369695.1. NCBI lineage: Eukaryota > Metazoa > Chordata > Mammalia > Artiodactyla > Bovidae > Bos > Bos indicus x Bos taurus. Next base: position 23,155,855 of record NC_040076.1, on the reverse strand, counting down.
GTCGACTTAAAATTTTCTAAAGATGAGAAACAATCATTCTTAAGCCTATAACCTGAAATGAAATTCTGTCTACTAGAACTTCAAGTTATATATAAATTTGTGCAATAACAAATTATTGAGTTGACCCAAAAGTCCATCTGGATTTTCTGTAACGCCTTATGGAAAAACCCGACAGACAAACCCAATATTAAACATTGGGGCTATGAAATCACCTTTCCCTTACTCCTTATTGGAAGTATTGCTATCAATACTTCCAATGGTGAAAGCCTTTGCTATGAATGAAGCAAGTTATGACCAACCTAGACAGCATATTAAAAAGCAGAGACATTACTTTGCCAACAAAGGTTCGTCTAGTCAAAGCTATGGTTTTTCCAGTAGTCATGTATGGATGTGAGAGTTGGACTATAAAGAAAGCTGAGCATTGAAGAATTGATGCTTTTAACTGTGGTGTTGGAGAAGACTCTTGAGAGTCCCTTGGACTGCAAGGAGATCCAACCAGTCCATCCTAAAGGAAATCAGTCCTGTTATTCCTTGGAAGGACTGATGCTGAAGCTGAAACTCCAATACTTTGGCCACCTGATGCAAACAGTTGATTCATTTGAAAAGGCCCTCATACTGGGAAAGACTGAAGGTGGGAGGAGAAGGGAATGACAGAGGATGAGATGGTTGGATGGCATCACTGACTCAATGGACATGAGTTTGAGTAAACTCCAGGAGTTGATGATGGACAGGGAGGCCTAGCATGCTGCCATCTATGGGGTCACAAAGAGTCAGACATGACTGAGCAACTGAACTGAACTGAACTGATGAATGAAGAAATTCGCTGGTGATTCCTGTGTTCAGTCCTTGGTTTCTGTAGATATTGTCTTCCACAGGTCTTCCTTCTTGGGAGTTAGCTGAATTCACAGAGATGCATTTTGCTCTGCTCCTATGGGCAGTAACAATCACTTCCACACAGCAAGGTGTGAAATTGTTCTCCCCGTCTAAGCGATGAGTAGGCAACTGTGGTGGTCAGGACTCAGGAGTTCATTCTGGGGGCACAATTAAGCCTCACCCTGTCTGCCAGATATCAAATGATCTCTATCTGCCTGACTTCTTAATCTATTAATATCTCTCAACAGATTCTGAATTCAAACAAAGACAAAACATCATTTATGAAGCTCCATCAAATCCCATCAATGAAAAAACAAGCATATGTTGTTTAAGAATACATGAATATGCAGTAGAAGTATAAGTATGTGCTTGAGAATAATATATAAGATGGTTGGATGGCATCACCGAATCAACGGACATGAGTTTGAGCAAGCTCCAGGAGTTGGTGATGGACAGGGAAGCCTGGCATGCTGCAGTCCATGCGGTCACAAAGAGTTGGACATGACTGAGCAGCTCGGCTGAACTGGACTGAACTGAGAGTAATATACTCCAGCCTCGGGCATCACCAAGACCTTATTTCTGCTCTTAATATTCCACTTTTTAAGCTGGATATCAGACACACATGTATTTGTTAAATTATTCTTGAAAATACGTCTGGAGTTTTCTTTATCTTAGCTGAGCACTCTCATTTTATTCTCTTCCCTCTGCTGTTGGCAGTTCTGTCAATCTGAGATGAAAGGAGGGTTTATATCCAACAAGTTTTGGCAAGAACAGAACAGTTTCTTTTTTGATGTACACAGTGAAAAATGGATTTTCCATTGTTCACTGCCATGAAATTTTCCCCATTAAAAGAGGCATAAGGCTGTTACTGTGCAGCCTTTTAATAACTGATATTGGATATTTGTGAACTAGCTAAAAGCTAGTTTCTTGCTTCTCCTCTCAACCTAACAAACATATTAAAATAACATAGTCAATCTCATCATTGTTTCAATGAGTTTGGAAAGTGTTCTCAGTCATGTATCAGTGTTTACTTGGTTCCTGAAAAAGATGAATCTCTTTAAATAATTCCCATAGAACAGATTCAAACAGCAGCCAAATGTATATGCTAATTATGGCTAGGATTCAAGTGTCATTCCTTATTAAATCAAAGTTCTAAAAACCCTTCCTAAGTTTCCCAATTAGTAGATATGAACAATTAACATCTAATTAGTCATCCATCATTCTTGCCAAAAATGTTTTAAAAGGAAAATTAAAGAGATTTCTCTCATAAAAATTTTACTGCAAGTGTGAGATAATGTCCTTTTCCACTTACATATTCATCGTTTACTATCTTGTAACCTAGTTGTTAAGATGGTTACTTTAAACATAAAATCTATTAATTTTCATATTTGAAGAATATTTAAGAGTTCCATCATTTTATGGCTTCAAATGACTTTATTGACAACTAGCCCAACTGACTGACTTCACAGAGGAAGAGTCTGAGACTAATGGAGGTTTAACTTATTGACAGAGCTCCAGTTGCATAATGGGAAGGTGAGTATTTTAAGGCCAGATCTCAAAGCCATGTTTCACCTACCCACGTTTCTTTCTTGTATAGTATGTAATAACATTTTATTGCCTTCAACCTATTTCATAAGATCACTAAGTCCCTGTTTTATGTGAATATAACTACTAAGAGCTTATTGACATCTGGTTATAGCAAATCTGAAGCATTTAGTATATATAAGTTAGGGAGCTAGAGTCAGAGTTGTTGTTGTTCAGTCACCCAGTCATGTCTGACTCTTTGGGACCCCGTGCACTGCAGCACACCAGGCCTCTCTGTCCCTCACCTTCTTCTGAAGTTTGCCCAAGTTCATGTCCACTGCATTGGTGATGCCATCCACCCATCTCATCCTCTGACACCCTCTTCTCCTTCTACCCTCAAATCTTCCCCAGCATCAGGGACTTTTCCAATGAGTCGGTTGTACCTGGGCTTAAATTCCAGTTTTAGCTCTTATTAGCTGTGTAACTTTAGATTCGGAAAAGGCAATGGCACCCCACTCCAGTGTTCTTGCCTGGAGAATCCCAGGGACGGGGGAGCCTGGTGGGCTGCCATCTATGGGATCACACAGAGTTGGACACGACTGAAGTGACTTAGCAGCAGCAGCAGCAGCAACTTTAGATTAGTTGCTTAAAGTTTCTGAGTCTCTCCTTTCTCATTCATGAAACGAAGATAATGATGCTGCTGCTAATGACAGTGATAACAGTATTTACCCCCAAACTTGGTTTCAGGATGAAATCCATTATTACTCTAAAATGCTTGTGTGAGTTTATGGAAATGTAAGTATTAAATATTATTTTTTTCATATATACCATATCTTGAACTTTCTCATAGTTCCTCCCAATTCACTTTCTAGAAAATGAGTATAATGATCTATAACAAATTGAGGCCACTGTTCAGACAACACAGGTCCTGGACTTTGTGTGCTTCCATCATGTCTAACACCCCAACAGATAAGACATATTACCAGGAGAAGTGGAACATGCAATAAAGAATGGAAAAAGAAAAACCCAATAATTAAGTCATTCCCAAACAGAAGTCTTTTTCACATTCATTTAGATTTATAGGTAGCTTGGTCCTGGCAGACAACTTTGGCACATACATGGTTTCAATAGCAACAACTTGACTAGAAGACATTATTAAAATAGAAAGTTGCAAGAAGATTTAACCTAGCTAGGACCTAAAATAAAGATATGCTAGATATCAAGAACCTTACTAATACCGACTGCCTAGACTTGAAGGATTGCAGAAGGAAAGCAGTTTGGGTTTTTTTCATTTCTTTTCCATTGACTCTATGACATGACCTACCTTGGTGCAAATAGATTTCTACTAAGCTTCCTAGTTTCCATTGTTGCTAGACATTCATGGGGTCTGGAGATAGAATGTGGATATGAAAGTTATCAGTATATAAACATAATGCTGCCAGTGCCCTCCTCTTCTTTCTCCCCATCGTGCATTACAAATTCCAAGAATAACCTTCTCAATAACAATCTCACTTTTAAGAATATTCATTGTAATCATAATCCACATAGCAAATCTACATATATTTAATACTAGAAATTTCTTCAAGTAGTAAATATACCTTGAAGAAACAAATACATTTTGAAACACCTACATTGCATGATAGGTGTTGAGAATTAGGGAAGAAGATACAATTTATATCTTCCTGGAGCTATAGTCTAATGACAGATAAAGATAAATAAACACATGGTTTTTATTTTTTATTTGTTTTTAAATTAATTTTATTTTATTTTTGAACTTTACATAATTGTATTAGTTTTGCCAAATATCAAAATGAATCCACCACAGGTATACATGTGTTCCCCATCCTGAACCCTCCTCCCTCCTCCCTCCCCATACCATCCCTCTGGGTCGTCCCAGTGCACCAGCCCCAAGGATCCAGTATCGTGCATTGAACCTGGACTGGCATCTCGTTTCATACATGATATTTTACATGTTTCAATGCCATTCTCCCAAATCTTCCCACTCTCTCCCTCTCCCACAGAGTCCATAAGACTGTTCTATACATCAGTGTCTCTTTTGCTGTCTCGTATACAGGGTTATCGTTACCATCTTTCTAAATTCCATATATATGCGTTAGTATACTGTATTGGTGTTTTTCCTTCTGGCTTACTTCACTCTGTATAATAGGCTCCAGTTTCATCCACCTCATTAGAACTGATTCAAATGTATTCTTTTTAATGGCTGAGTAACACTCCATTGTGTATATGTACCACAGCTTTCTTATCCATTCATCTGCTGGTGGACATCTAGGTTGCTTCCATGTCCTGGCTATTATAAACAGTGCTGCGATGAACATTGGGGTACACGTGTCTCTTTCCCTTCTGGTTTCCTCAGTGTGTATGCCCAGCAGTGGGATTGCTGGATCATAAGGCAGTTCTATTTCCAGTTTTTTAAGGAATCTCCACACTGTTCTCCATAGTGGCTATACTAGTTTGCATTCCCACCAACAGTGTAAGAGGGTTCCCTTTTCTCCATACCCTCTCCAGCATTTATTATTTGTAGACTTTTGGATCATGGTTTTTAAAATGTGATGAGAGCTCTAGCAGGAAGTCTGTCTTACTCTGCTTCACAGAATCTATATATTATCCATTACTTACACTTTTTTCTGCACCTGGAACTTTCCCTTCTTTCTGGGATCACTCCCTTGGGTTTTAAACATGTTCAAGTCTCTTCATATTAAAACACATCTTTTCATCCCACTTCCGCTTTATAACCAAATTTCTAAGATTTCTCTGCCCTCTAATCTTGAAATGTTTATATGCTATTCATTCATGACTTCATCTCATCACTCTCCACCAAAATGTCACTACCTTCATAAAAATCTCTAGTCACTAAATCCAGTGAATACTTTTCATTTTATATCTTTCTTGACCTCTGAGCAATACCCAATAATGAACAACATTTTCTCTCAAAAGGTACTATTTTCTTTGCTTCTAGGTAAGTATTATATTTTTCTTACACTCTGATTGCTCTTTCACAATATTTTTTGCAGGTAAGCATTCCCTACCAAGACATTAACTACATATTTGATATTTTTCAAAGCCAAGTATAGGCACTATTATTCAACAGATATTTAAATTATTATTCAAAGCCAAGGATAGGCACTACAATTCAATAGATATTTCCTGATGCTGGGAAAGACTGAGGGTGGGAGGACAAGGGGACAACAGAGGATGAGATGGTTGGATGGCATCACCAACCCAATGGACATGAGTAAGCTCTGGGTGTGGTGATGGACAGGGAAGCCTGGTGTGCTGCGGTCCATGGGGTCGCAAAGAGTCAGACACAACTGAGTGACTGAACTCACTGACTGATTCAACACAAGTATAATAGAGTCACAAATGGCACATGAATTGTTTTAAATGTTCTAGTAGACAACAAAAATGTAAGGAGAAACTTATGAGGTTAATTTGAATGACTCAGTATGTCCAAAATATTATCATCTCAGCATGCAATCAATATAAACATTTATCAATGAGATATTCTGCATAATTTGTTTCCTGCTAAGGTTTAGAAATCTGGCATAATTTCAGGTTCATACTAACCATATGTCACATGCTAAATAGTCCCCATGCAGTTAGCAGTTCCTATATCAACTGGTACAGCTCTAGTCTTTACAAAGCTACGTGATATATCATACATCTCCCTGGCTTTAATTAAGTATTCAAAACCAAGACTTCAAAATGTCTACTTGTAACCTAAGTCTCAGCTGAGTCATCTATATTTTACTGTATATTTGACATCTCTCCTATGGTGTCTCAAATTCCCCTCAAATTCAATATGCCTATATTCAAAAGCACAATCCTCCCCTCTCAACTTGAACTTGTTCTAATTTCACTTATCTCCAACTAGTACTACTAACTATATAGTTTTATAAGGTAAAAACCTTTTGATAATTTCCTTGCATATCTATGATGATGATGATGATATTATTGTTAAATCTGTATTCAATTTAATGGGAAGCCTTGATAATTTTATTTCCTTTGAGAAGCAACCTCATCACATCTTTCTTCCATCCTTAATTTATTAGTCCAAATTAACATTATCTCTAGGATAATGATGCTATGGACAAGATCTGGTTCCCTCTTATACACTTACTTGATTCTGTGTTCCTTTTTATACAGCACTAATCATAATTTATAATTAAAATTTGTTTGCTTATCTTGTCAATTTACTGACAAATTGCTAAATTATAAAGTTAATAAGCAAGAACCATGCTTGTTTTGCTCATGACTGTATCCCATAATACTTAACAGATCCAGTGTGTATCAAAGACACTTCATAAATACTTGTTAGATAAAAAGCACCTAACCCAGTATGTGGAGAAGGCAATGGCACCACACTCCAGTACTTTTGCCTGGAGAATCTCACGGACGGAGGAGCCTGGTAGGCTGCAGTCCATGGGGTCGCTCAAAGTTGGATATGACTGAGTGTCTTCACTTTCACTTTTCACTTTCATGCATTGGAGAAGGAAATGGCAACCCACTCCAGTGTTCTTGCCTGGAGAATCCCAGGGATGGGGGAGCCTGGTGGGCTGCCGTCTATGGGGTCTCACAGAGTCAGACACAACTGAAGTGACTTAGCTTAGCAGCAGCAACCCAGTATTAGAGGGTCAGAAAAAGTCAGAATGTGGTGTTTTCTTTTCTGGGATGTATTTATTATGAATCAGTTTGTTTTTGTACATCCTAGAAATACTTGTGCTTATATAGCATAGTAATGACTTACATTGCTTTAGTGTATATTTTATGTCAGGATAACAATTTTACCTCTGTTGTTTTACTTAATCCTGCAATGACCCTGTGAGATAGATATTATTCATCCACAAATTAAAAAAAAAAAAAAAACAAAGTTCAAAGAGGTCAAAGAGCTGATTTAGTTCACATACTAACTAAAGTACAATTTAGTTAGTATAAACAACATACAGTTGTACTCATTTCACATGGTAACAAGTTTATGCTCAAAATCCTTCAACCTAGGCTTCAGCATGAACCAAGAGCTTTCAGTTGTACAAGCTGGGTTTTGAGAGCCAGAGGAAACAGAGATCAAATTACAAACATACATTGGAATATGAAGTTCCAGAAAAACATCTACTTCTGTTCATTGACTAGGATAAAGCCTTTGACTATGTCGATCATAACAAAGTATGGAAAATTCTTCAAAAGATGAGAATACCAGACCACCTGACTTGCCTCCTGAGTAACTGTTTGCAGGTCATGAAGCAACAATTAGAACTGGACATGGAACAACAAACTGGTTCAAAATTTGGAAAGGAGTATGTCAAGGCTATATATTGTTACTCTGCTTATTTAAACTTATATGCCGAGTACATGATGTGAAATGCCAGGCTGGATGAATCACAAGCTGGAATCAAGATTGCTGGGAGAAATATCAACAAACTCAGATATGCAGACAATATCACTCTAATGGCAGAAAGTGAAGAGAACTAAAGAGCCTCTTAATGAGGATCAAAGAGGAGAGTGAAAAAGCTGGCTTAGAAATCAACATGAAAAAAACTAAGGTCATGATACCCAGTCCTATTACTTCATGGCAAATAGAAGAGGAAAAAGTAGAAGTAGTGACAGATTTTATTTTCATGGATTCCAAAATCACTGCAGATGGTGACCACAACTGTGAAATTAAAAGATGCTTGCTATTTGGAAGGAAAGCTATGACAAACCTAGACAGTGTATAAAAAAGTAGAGACATCACTTTGCTGACATAGTCAAAGATATGGTTTTTCCAGTAGTCATGTACAGATGTGACAATTTGTCCATAAATAAGGCTGAGCACCAAAGAATTGATGCTTTTGAATTATGGCACCAGAGAAGACTCTTGAGAGTCCCCTGGACTGCAAGGAGATCAAACCAGTCAATCTTAAAGCAAAACACTGAATTTTCATTAGAAGGGCTGTGCTGAAGTTGAAGCTCCACCTGATGTGAAGAACCGACTCATTGGAATAGACCTTGATGCTGGGAAACACTGAAGGCAAGAGGGGAAGCAGGCAGCAGAGAATTAGATGGTTATATAGCATCACCGCGGAGAAGGCAATGGCACCCCACTCCAGTACTCTTGCCTGGAAAATCCCATGGATGGAGGAGCCTGGTGGGCTGCAGTCCATGTGGTCGCACAGAGTTGGACACGACTGAAGCTACTTAGCAGCAGCAGCATAGCATCACCGACTAAATCGCAATGAATCTGAGCAATCTATGGAAGACAGTGGAGGACAGAGGAATCAGGCAGCTGCAGTCCATGGGGTCATAAAGAGTCGGACGTGACTTGAGGACTGAACAACAACAACTAAATAAATAGTGGAACCCTTAATTGGTTTGGACAAGGAAATGGCAACCCACTCCAGTACTCTTGCCTGGAGAATCCCATGGATGCAGGAGCCTGGTAGGCTGCAGTCCATGGGGTCGCTAAGGATTTGACATGACTGAGAGACTTCACTTTCACTTAATTGACTTGGGCAATTAGATTTCAGAAATCTAAGAGTTTTTTTAGACCACTAACCTATATTACTTCATAGCAGATTATTACTTAAGCATTTTCAAACTGAAGTTTCCACAAGTAAGAAAATGACTAAATATAGTATGCTATATCCATGCATGAAAGAAAAAGTGATGCTTTTAATAAGAAAAATAAATAGAAATATTAGATCTACAGAAAGATTGCAAGGACATGTGGCTAATTAAAACAAAAACAAAAAAAAGCAAATTGCACTAAAATTTAAGTGTCCCAGTAAAATTTTGAACCCTATTATCACTTTTCTCCAGTGTTACTCCCAGAAATATGTTTCCTTGCCAAAAAAAAAAAAAGACAATTTGTAGACTTAATAACTAATGCTGCTAATCAGTTGATATAAAAAGCAAGTGATTACTCTGGATTATTCAGGTGACTCCAAAGTAATTACATAAACTCTTAAAAGCAGACCTTCCTCTGGCTGAGAACAGAAGGGAAGTTAGATGCCTGAAGCATGAGAAAAGTTCTGCATACCATTGCTGCTGGGAAGTTAGGTGGGTCTAAGGATGTGGGTAGTCTCCCAGTAGCCGAGGACAACCCTTGGCCAATAGCCAGTAAGAACACAAGAATCCTGGATCTACAACTTCAAGGAAATGGATTCTACAAACAATTTAAGTGAGCTCAAGAGTAAATTCTTCCTCCAAGATTCCATGTAAGAACTAAGTCTAGACAGTATCTTAATTCCAGCCTGTGAGACCCAAAAAATAGAACCCAGTCAAGCTATGCCAGATTTTAGATATATGTAAGTGTAAGCTAATAAATTTATATTGTTTTAAGCCATTACATTTGCAATAAGTTTCGCAGCAATAGAAAATTAATATAACATGCAATATGATCCTATATTTTTCAGAAAGCAACACTAGCTGTAGGTGCATATAAATATTTATGTGTGTGTGTGCTAAGGTGCTTCAGTTGTGTCCAACTCTGTGCGACCCTATGGACTGCAGCCCGTCAGGCTCCTCTGTCCATGGGATTCTCCAGGCAAGAATACTGGAGTGGGTTGCCATGCTCTCCTCCAGGGGATCTTCGCAACCCAGGGGATCAAATCCTTGTATCCCACATCTGCTGCACAGGCAGGCAGCTTATTTACCACTTAGCGCCACCTGGGAAGCCCCATAAAGATTTATAAGTGCACAGAATAGACCTGGAAAGGTAAAAAACATTATTGAAAAAATATTAACTCTAGAGAATCTTGACGTTTCAGCAGCATACAAACGGCAGTTTTCATGTTTAATTCTACATAGGCATTTATTGATTGACTCCATTATTGGCATAATGTATTTGCGAATTCTTTATAAATAACAAAAGATAATGCTTTAAATTATGGTGACTCCATTGAGTTGGAAATTAATCAAGATGTTTCACTTTCAAATTGTTATTCTAAAATCAATCAAGATGCACAATATCATCAATCAGTACCCAAATACTAAACAAATCAAGCTGTAAGAATTACCAAGGCAATCATGGGTTCCAAGTAGCTGAATGATAAACAATTACAGAAGTCTATTCCAGTAGCTCTTTCTCAATACTTTCCCTGGTGGTTAAAAAAATACTCCTGACCCTATGAACCCTGTGATGTTTGCAAACCATCTGGACACTTATGAAACAAAATAAGAACCCCCATCTTTAATCCTCTCATCTACAAATGAAAACTAGACTGACAAGATTGCCGAAAATTTGACCTATATATCAGTGAGAAAACCCATGATTATAGAAGCAAAGTAATTCCTATACTAAGAATCAGCCAACCCTAAAATCCCCCTTTTTCTTCCCCCTCTCCCCCTTTTTCCTGCTTTCTTTCTCCCCTTTCTCCCTCTTTTTCTTCCCTTCTGTTTTTGATGAGTCATTTTCCTAATGACTCATCATTAGGAAATGCAAAAATTCATCACATTTTATAGAATTTGAACAAGTAAAATATACCTTTCTGGTATGAGCAGGAAATTCAGAGAATCCTATAATGTGGAATTTATGAAAGTAAGATTTTTCACAGCTAGTCATTTTCTCTAGGCATTCTAACATTTCAGCTTCAACATTAAATATCCACTGCTTTGCAGTCAAAATCAGCTAACTGCAATTTGAGACATTTTCTATAATTTAGCTTATTCATTTCTGTTAGAAACTCTCATGTGCAGGAAATGCATACCTTAGAAAAAAATGGACCTGCAGCAATTTGGAAATTATATTTTTTTCAGCACCAAATGCAGATCTATGCTCTTCACTTAAAATATAATGGGTGTTTAGAAGTCAGGGAGTCCACAGAGACACCACAAGAACCAAATATATTATCCTTTAAAACTAATTCTGTCATATATGATTCATAGCCAACTCCTTAAGTAAAGATACAGATTTTCAAATTATCCCATTGAGAGCGATAGAAGAGGAAAAAGAAAAGGCTAGACTCACATCTGTTTCTGCAGCCAGGGAGTTGCAGTAATAACCAACTTTCACAGTGGCTGGCTAAAGAAGCTATTTTCATCTGTGTTTCCTAAAAGCACCTCTTTTGGAGAAAATCCACATATCATTTTATTTTACTGGATGCTGGAATGAAAAATAGATGCCCACTGTCAAGCAGCTATATTGATTACGAGTGAAAATATGATCATTTTGCATTGACTTGCCCCAAAGCGCTGCGTTCAGTCAAAGCGGCAGAAGGAAATTAATGCCTTCATACCATGCCTAAGAAAAATATGAGATGTCGTTCACTTTGCCCTCTAGACAAAGCGGTATATGCAACAGCTGAAATGTAATAGCTTTCTGAACGTGAACTTGAGACTTTTATTAAAATCATTATTTAATGTGCAAAAAATAATGAACCCGCTGCCGTGGCATTTAAAGCAGCCATTTACAGTCATTACCTTTTCAATCACAAGGTTTATTTGTTAAAAAACCATTATTTCTCAAATTAAAATTTTGCCTACCATTGTTTTGTTTTGTTTTTAATCCTCTTTCATCTTTTTTTAAATTATTTTTTAAAATTTTAATTAGTGGATAATTACTTTACAATATTGTGATGGTTTCTGCCATACATCAACATGAATTGACCATAGGTATATATATGTCCCTTCCCTCTTGAACCTCTCTCCCACCTCCCTCCCCACCCCATCCCTCTAGGTTTTCACAGAACACGACTTCCTGGACCCTGTGTCATACAGCAAACTCCCACTGGTCATCTATTTTACATATGGTAATGTACATGTTTCAGAGCTGTTTTCTCAAATCATCCCACCCTCTCCTTTCCCTATAGTGTCCCAAAGTCTGTTCTTTATGTCCGTGTCTCCTTTGTTGCCCTGTAAGTAGGATTATCAATACTGTCTTTTCAGATTCCCTAACTATGAATTGGGCATGACAGAAATTGCTATTTTTTTATGTTTCATTTGACTTTTATTTTACTAAAATGACTAATGACAATCTTAGTCTCTGTAGGACCCTTATAGTGAGCCCAGCACAGTACTTTAAATACATATAGATATATATATATAGAGAGAGAGATTTTCTTGGCTTGTATATTGATTTTATTATCTCACTAGTGGCTAATATAACACAGGCTTTAACTTAAAATAATGCAAAGGAACTGCATGATTAATTTTAAAAACTGAAAGTTCTAAATATAAAAAAATCACCCACAATAGGTGAACATTTAGGAAAAAAAAGAGACATTATGCATTTCGGGCCATTTGAATTTTTTTTAAATTTACCTAGCTTATCAATACTATTCTCTATAGACGTGTATGTTCTATTTCCTAAAGCAAAATTCAAGATTCAATTCAAAATTTTTGCAGCAGAAATTCAATTTCAACTTGGAAAAACAATTGATGTAAAATTGGAGGTTATTTCTTTTTAACTCTGATATGTTTTACATTACATATATTAAATGTGGTATTAATCATCCACATGTATATGATGACACCAAAACAGACATATGTATATCAGAGTAGTGAACCACACTCTTGAATATAAAAAAGATGCTGAACTGAACAAGGACTCTCACCTTAGCAAACAAATGGATAACTTTCAGGGTGTCAAAAGTGCTGTGCTCATCTATACACCGACAGATGTTTAGTCTTATTGAACTATGGAGAGTTTTTCACTGTTATTGCTTAGAGTTCCCAGGTATACTATGGGAGATAAAGATAAGTCACAATTTCCAGATCCCTAAATCCAGTTCTTCCTCTTACTAGCTATATGACTTTGAAAATTTTCCTTAATTTATTTATCAAGTGTTGGAATCTATTTTCAAGATACATTGTGGAAACAAAACAGTTGCCAACCCTCACAGTTCCATGGACTTTGTGTTTTCCATCACTTGTGCCCTGCATGTGATGTGCCAGGCATTAATATTTCATGAAAAAGATCACCTTCTTCATGAGATTCTCCCTGACACCCTATTAAACATGTTTTGTTTTCCTTTAATTTCCACTGCTACACCTCCACTCTTGAACATTTCCTCTCTTCCATTCCTAATCAAAATACTTAACACCATTGGCTAGATTCACTCCTTGCCTCTCACAGTGCTCCCTAGAGAGTCCTCTTAGTTGTAAATCGTATTCCGACACCACAAGACTTACTAGGAACCCATCTATGCAGAAGGAAAAGAACCATAGCTGGCCCACAGAGAAGCATCAAGAGCTCTTTTCTGTATGAGTCCTTGAAGCAGTCCCTGGACCATCCAGTGGCTGCTCAGGTATAAGTAGATGAGGTGTAAGGGCTCCCCTGACTGACAGCCTCACACTACAAAGAAGCCAGTGTTTCTTTAAATGACTCTAGGACTACAGGACATAGTGCTCCCACATGGTACATTACAAGAGCCATTACACTTAGCAAAGCCCAAAACATGGCATCTCCAGGAAACGGTCATAGCCCCTTTATATTCCCTATCAGTCCAAATGCAACTGGACTCATGAGGCAATACATAATCAGTATATGCAATATTACATTCTACCTAGGTAATATTGTTGAATTATATAGTTGATAATCTATGGTTCTCAGGTTTTCAGGGCAACAAAATTAGAGTGGGAATCAAAGGTCAGATTCTCCCATAGCAGAGAAAGAAGGCTTTGCCAGATGTCTGACTACAACAAATTTTCTTAATGCCTTTCTTGATAGACTGTAAATATCCCCAAAGCAGGAGGGTTAGCATATTTGTTCATGCTGAATGCTGATTAACTAGTCTCTAAAATGATACCTGAGACAGAAGTTGAACTGTCACAAAAATGAGTGTCTCAGTTTATTTTTTATAGAATGAGGATAACAATCCCTATGTAATAGAGTTACTATAAGGATAAAATGTGGAGAAGGCGATGGCACCTCACTCCAGTACTCTTGCCTGGAAAATCCCATGGACGGAGGAGCCTGGTGGGCTGTAGTCCATGGGGTCATGAAGAGTCGGACATGACTGAGTGACTTCACTTTCACCTTTCACTTTCATGCATTGGAGAAGGAAATGGCAACCCATTCCAGTGTTCTTGCCTGGAGAATCCCAAGGACGGTGGAGCCTGGGGTTGCACAGAGTCGGACATGACTGAAGCAACTTAGCAGCTTAGCAGCAAGGATAAAATAAGACAAAATTTGTGAAACACTTAACATAGGGATTGGCATATTGTGAATATTCAGGAAATGCTAAATGTTATTATTTTTTTTATTTTATTTTTCCAGTAATCTATAGACATTCAAATAGACAAAAACCTAAAAACAATGAACAGATAAGCCAAACCAAAAATAAGCAAATAAGATCAAATATATCAGTTGCTACTCTTGAGTCATGCTGAAAATTCTCATATGTGATATTAACCTTTTCGTTGGGGCTAATTTAAACAAGATAATATGACCTCCTTTTGAAATAATAATGTAACTTCCTCATTAAATACATCATTTTTGGATAGTTTATTTTTTTAAAATTTAGCTTAACATCTTTCAAAGTACTTTTTTTTTTTTGCTGGATATGTTCTTCTCACTTATGCTGGCTAATTTATGATCTCAAAGATATTCATGAGTCATTCAGTATTTAAATGTGAGTCAGAACAATCTTCTTAAAACATAACTGATCATAAAGGTGGCCTAAGTAAGTGGGAATATGAAGGAAGATAGTTTGGAATCACAGGATTCTGTGAACCCTAGGACTGCCTATTAATATCTAGCTTGTGTTCACTGCACACGCCAGTCAATAAATGTTAATTCCTTGCAGTCAGAGGTAATTTTGTTATTTTATATAGGATGATATATATAGGATGAAGACATTTTTTAAAACTTCAGTCACATATTATGATTTGCTATTTGTTCAGTTCAGTATTCAATAAATTATTGTCTATAAAGTCATTAGTGCCATCAACATCTTCAAATTTATAGGCTTAGAATTTTTTTAAGAAAAAAAGAAAAAGAATGTTTATTATGATCAATAACACAAATGGGAACTAGTTCTAGTCCACTCCTGGAGTGGCGTGTCTACAACCTCCAAGGTTGTGCAAATTTCCCTCTTCCTTCCAACAGTGACCTCTGTCTAGGGACAGTCCACTAACCAACAAAGTCTAGCAAGCAAACCTCCCTGGCTGGGCTAAGTTGGTGAAGATCTTTAGGTCAGTAGGAAGACCTCTGTGATTGATGTATCCCTGGCTTTTCTTTTGAGTTCCCCAAAGTAGAATGGAGATGGATAATGCAGTGGACCCTAGAATGCCAAAAACATGGAAACCTTTTTTACTTTCTACATTTTTGTTTCTGCAGTTTCCAGTCCTAATTTTGCTTCTTTGAGTTTTATTTTTCTCATTAAATTTACCAGATGGTCACCTTTTCTGTATGTAGATGTATATTTGTGGGTGTCACCCGTACTGTATGTCTTGCGTATCACTCATAACATGTGCATCACACACAAACAGACCATGGTATAGAGAGCACACATTACAGAGAGTCTATGTACTCTATGGTATAGACTATGGTATATATAGTTTTGTTTTTATTCCCACCCAATTTTATACACAGTGGATTCATTATCTGACATGACCACGTAAAACTAAAATAGGTTACTGCTTCTTTCATATACAAATAAAAACTGAGTTTAAATTTTTCATTATTTGGGTTATAATTTGGCTCAAAATATTAGTGTTCAGTTCAACATACACTTACTTCTCTTATTTAGTGTTGCAGAGGTTTGTTCACAAAATCTTGATTTGTGTTTTGTAATCATTCTTTCATTTTTGTTCAGCAATGACAATTCCTGGAAATAACAATCGCTGTTTCTCCCTAGTACTGTATTCATTAATTTGTCCTGTTACACAATGGACCTTTTCAACTCACTACTCATAATTTGCCTCAGCTCATTAAGATTTCTTCTATCATGTATAATCCCTGTGTATATCCATGCTTATATTCCTTGTGTTCTGCTGCTGCTGCTGCTAAGTCACTTCAGTGTTCTGATGTCAACTTAAGTAACAAAATTAATGTTTAGATCTGTCTTCTCTGTTTACTGTATTATCTTCTCCTTGTGCATATTTTGCATTTTAGTTTTCTTTACTTCCCCTCTTCTTCTATAGAAGAGCTTCTTAAGTATACCTTCTAAACTCCTTCCTACAGTTTAGTTCCACTTCTTACTGCTTCTGTTACTGGCATTAATGCTGTAATTATTGTTTACACTGTATAATCTTTGGTGATGATTGGTGGTGGTTTAATTGCAAAGTTGTGTCCAACTCTTGCAATCTTCTGGACTATAGTCTGTCCATGAGATTTAACTAAGCAAGAATACTGGATTGGGTTGGCATTACTTTTTTCAGAGGATCTCTTTGACCCAGGGATCAAACAAGCATCACCTGCATTGCAGGAGGATTCTTCACAGCTGAGCCACCAGGGAAAGCTGTATAATCTTTACTGACCTAACTCATAGACACGCTGGGCTGGATGAAGTACAAGCTGGAATCAAGACTGCTGGAAGAAATATCAATAACCTCAGATATGCAGATGACACCACCCTTATGGCAGAAAGTGAAGAAGAACTAAAGGGCCTCTAAATGAAAGTGAAAGAAGAGAGTGCAAAAGTTGACTTAAAGCTCAACATTCAGAAAATGAAGATCATGGCATCTGGTCCCATCACTTCATGGCAAATAGATGGGGAAACAGTGGAAACGGTGACAGACTTTATTTCTTCGGGCTCCAAAATCACTGCAGGTGGTGACTTCAGCCATCAAATTAAAAGATGCTTACTCCTTGGAAGGAAAGTTATGACCAACCTAGACAGCATATTAAAAAGCAGAGACATTACTTTGCCAACAAAGGTCCGTCTAGTCAAGGCTATGGTTTTTCCAGTAGTCATGTAGGGGTGTGAGAGTTGGACTACAAAGAAAGCTTAGCACTGAAGAATTGATGCTTTTGAAGTGTGGTGTTGGAGAAGACTCTTGAGAGTCCCTTGGACTGAAAGGAGATCTAACCAGTCCATCCTAAAGGAGATCAGTCCTGAGTATTCACTGGAAGAACTGATGTTGAAGCTGAAACTCCAATACTTTGGCCACCTGATGCAAAGAGCTGACTCATTTGAAAACACCCTCATGCTGGGAAAAAATGAGGGCAAGAGGAGAAGGGGATGACAGAGAATGAGATAGTGGATGGCATCACTGACTCAATGGACATGAGTTTGAGTAAGCTCCAGGAGTTGGTGATGGACAGGGAGGCCTGGCGTGCTGCAGTCCATGGGGTCAGAAAGAGTCAGACATGACTGAGCGACTGATCTGAACTGAACTCATAGACAGTTCATTTTTTATACAGTCTATTGTCTTACCTATTCTGTTCACTGCAAATTAGCTGATTTTTTCGTATTTCAAAGATTCTAAAATTTGCTTTCAGAAATGATTTCCTTCAATATCTTGAAGGCTGTAGTCTATATTTTAAGCATGTTAGTGGATTGTAGTTCTCCTTTTCTCTATTTATTTACTCTGCAATGAGCAATATTTTTTAAATCCTCTTGTTTTATGAGAGAGGGTAATGGCTCCTCCCTTCCAGAATTTCGTAGGCTTAATTTCACTGTGGATATGATGTGGTCTAGAGAAGCTTCTCTTGCTAGATAGAAACTTGGAGCATCCTTCCTACAAATCTTTTAAATTCAGTCCCTTTTCACTATTGACTCACATCTTTCAAAACCAAACTAAATTTCCAACAGATTTCTAATATAATGACATTGTGTTGTTGGGAGTTATTCCAGAGAAGTATTAAAGAGGGTTTGTCAGTCATGAGAATTATGAGTGTTTTGCTGCATCCATCCAGTTACTGAAAAGCCTGTGACTATAAGGTAGGTATGCAAAACTAAAATGTTGGAAGACTCTCCATCAGGCTTTTCTGAGGAGTCCATTTGCTTATTTCTTTCTTTCTTGAGATAGTCTGTGGGGGTTATATTTTCCAATGCATTTCTACCACTTTTCTCCGGGCTTCACATACCTATGGTTACTGGGAATTCCCTGATGGATCTGGCATATATTGACTAATGACTTTTAGCTTTTTCACAAATCTGAGAAACCAGGTCAGAGCCCTTAGATTCCTGATATTTTAATCAGAAAGACCTACTAAAAGTCTGAAGTGTGTCACTGTAAATTCTTGTACTCCTGAAGCTGAACAAGAGAAAGAGAAAAATCATCGTGAAAAGTGATAGAACAAAAATAGTATAAAATGCCATTTTTTCCAAATTTATCATTGATTTCTATTATATT
Organism: Bos indicus x Bos taurus; assembly: GCF_003369695.1. Taxonomy (NCBI): domain Eukaryota; kingdom Metazoa; phylum Chordata; class Mammalia; order Artiodactyla; family Bovidae; genus Bos; species Bos indicus x Bos taurus. The sequence continues at coordinate 23,137,222 of NC_040076.1, read as the reverse complement.
TTTTCTCTGTCACTTATGTTTATAATGTAAACATTTATACAAATGTAAATCCATATTATGGTCTTCTGCTCATTAACTGTAATAGAGAAACAACCATAATAAAAGCCTTGATTGGACACTTTAGGGTATTATCTGTTAGGAAAAATATCCATCTGAATTCTTAGTTAGAATGAAGTTGGAGGACCTTTTATCTTTAAAAATGATTGTAAGACATCTATATGTATGTATATAGCTATAAAGGGATAAGGCAATGGCACCCCACTCCAGTACTCTTGCCCGGAAAATCCCATGGATGGAGGAGCCTGGTGCGCTGCAGTCCATGGGGTCGCTAGAGATCGGACACAACTGAACGACTTCACTTTCACTTTTCACTTTCATGCATTGGAGAAGGAAATGGCAACCCACTCCAGTGCTCTTGCCTGGAGAATCCCAGGGACAGGGGAGCCTGGTGGGCTACCGTCTATGAGATCACACAGAGTTGGACACAACTGATGTGACTTAGCAGCAGCAGCAGCATATAGCTATAAATAACCTATATCATATTATACATGTTATATGCATACACAATAAAGATATGTATAACATATTGTACAAGATATATTATAAATATTATTTTTCCAGACAGCTTGTATGTGTGTTCAATAAACACGTGCCTTTTGCATGTCTGACAGAAAGGAAATCTTACAAATAACCAGTGCCAAATCTCTTCTTGTAAAGCAAAGATAATTTTTTTAAAAATGCTTTTGAACATCCATGTATTATAAAGAAAGGCCACCAGAACACAGAGCAGGTAAGTACAAGATTGATTACATACAAGAAAAATATGAGGATACAAGTTGATGACATCAGGGACTTTTCATATATGAAATTTTGTGATGGACAGAATCTATATAATTTACATAAAGGCAATAGAAACACAATGATGATTACACAAAGAGACAAATATAAAGGCTAGAAAACGCAAATCAACATCCTTTGTTCAAATCAAATTTACATCTCAAAAGTATCCCAAAACAGACATAATCAACCATGTTTTACTCAACAGAAAAGGAGGGATAATATTTCTACACTTGGGCTGTAATGCAAAATACCTTCATAAGTAGCATGCTAAATAAAAAGTGATTTGAGAAAGATGTTTATATGAATGCAAAAATGAAGTCTTCAGTGATTTCTATCAAGAAAATACTTTAAATTGCTCTTTTGTCAAGGTTGCCTGAGTCACTGAATATGTTTGCATTTTTTTACTAATTTTCAAAATGAACAAAGAACTCTTAATATCAGTCTTTTAGAAAATAGTCTCATAGATTAAATACGTCCTGATAACCATTCTTAAAAAAAAAAAAAAGGATGTTTCACTAAGATGGAATTTTATAAAGTTGGCAGTTAAAAGGCCTGAAACTTCTAAGAGAGAATGGTCCTGATAGAAACAAGTTCAAAAAGAATTCATACGGGTAGTGTAGCTACTAATACATCTGGGAATACCAAAAAGGCCCTAGAGGAGAGGAGATAAATGTATTGAGAAGTACAAACCACAAATTCCAATCCTTGAATTTAGGACATAGATGTACATTACGGAACTAGCCATTAGTTTTGATTTGAAACCTCAAATCACACAGCTATTAAAGAAAAGAGTTTTCCTAGACTCCACAATATTGGACAGAACTTAGAATCAGTGATAGAAGACAAGAAGTGGAATGTTTCTTCCTTACTCACCTCTATGGTCAAGTTAGCATTAAAATGAATTAAGAGTTTGAATGACTCAAAGCAAATCCTAATAGTTTTAAAGTGTGTATGTGTGTGTGTGTGTGTATATACATACACACACACACACACACACACACACACATATATATATATAGTTCATTAACAAACTTTATATTTTAGAGAATTTTTAGATTCACAGTAAGAATGACGGAAAGTACAGAGCATCCACTGTATGTTCCGTCCACACACACATACTCAAGCATCCCCAATATAAAACACCCCTGACGAAAGTGGTATATTTGGTATAATTGATGAAACTGCATTGACATATCATAATCATCCAAAGCCCATAGTTTACGCAAGGATTACGCAAGGATTCACTCTGGGGTGTTATACATTCTATGAGTTTTGAAAATGTGTAATGGCATGTATCCACAACTGTAGTGTACACAGAATAGATTCACTGGCCTAAAAATCTTGTGTTCCACCTGTTCAGCTCTTCCCACCCATTTGAGGCAACCACTTAGTATTTTACGGCGTCCATAGTTTTGCCTTTTACAGAATTCATATTTGTAGTTGGAAAGCTATAGTATGTATCCTTTTCAGATTGACTTATTTGACTTAATAGTATGTATTTAAGATCCCTCCATGACTTGATAGTTCATTTCATTTTAGTGCTGAATAATATTCTTTTGTCTGGATGTGTAACAATTTATTACTCTTTTCACCTACGAAAGGATATCTTGGTTGCTTTCAAGTTATAGCAATAATGAATGAAGCAGTTATAAGCATCCATTTGAAAGTTTTTGCATTGTTCAGTTGCTAAGTTGTGTCCAACTCTTTGTGACCCCGTGAATCGCACTATGATGGGCTTCCATATCCTTCACTATCTCCCAGAGTTTGCTCAAATTCATGTCCATTGAGATGGTGATTCCATCCAACCATCTTATCCTCTGTTGTCCCTTCCTCCTCTTGCCCTCAATATTTCCCAATGAGTCTTTTCCAATAAGTTGACTCTTTGCATCATGTGGCCAAGCTTTAGCATCAGTCCTTCTGATGAATATTCAGGGTTGATTTCTTTTAGGATTGACTTGGTTGATCTCCTTGCAGCCCAAGGGACTCTCAAGAGTCTTCTCCAACACCACAGTTCAAAAGCATCAATTCTTTAGCACTCAGCCTTCCTTATGGACCAACTAATTCCTCTTCCTCTCATGCCTAAAGTACCCATCTACTACAGGTAGGTCAATTGGTATGACTGATGATTCTTAAGAGTTTTAGAAATAACCTGAACTATATGCTTTACATATACAAACATTTTCATTTATAAATAAATACACATGCACATACACACACACACACACACACACACATATATATATATTTCAACTGGGAGCTTTATGTTATAGAAACATTGAAGCAGATTATAATAGGATTCAAGCACACAAAACTGCATTTCTAAGCACACAGGTATTATATAAGGTTTCATAACAGAAAAATAACTAAAGATCATTTAAATAATGTAGGTGGTACTAACTTGGACAATATTCTGAATCTTTAAATCCTTAATTATTTTGTATTAATTTAAGTAAATTAGGTTTCCATATGTTCTACAGACTAGAATGTGGACTGGGGATTAAATGAGTCCACAGAGAATATTCTAACTGCCTCTTGAACAGCAAGGTCTGTTATTAATAATATTCCTTTCTATGGGATGGAAATCCCTCAGTCACTGTATAAAGATAGAGACATATGAACCCTGTACTTTTGAACTATTCAGTAAGTTTCATAAGAAGGAAACACAGATAGGGAACTAGTATGAGGCAGAGAGCTTTGAGGTAAATTCAAACCAAAGATAGAATAGAAATGCTAATATATGGTCAAATTCTGGTCAAGACAGATGGACTAGGACTCTGTGTAATTAAATATCAACTTTAGAATAGGATTGGAGTTTAAATTCTGCATCTGTACCTCAATTAATTATGGTTCGGGATAAATTCTTTAAGTTTTCTGTCCCCCAGCTTTCCCATCTGTAAAATGTTGACCTTAACTGCATCATTAGGGCTTCCCTGTTGCACAGGTCTAAAGAATCCAAATGCAATGCAGGAGATGTGGGTTCAACCCCTGGATCGAGATGATCCTTGGAGTGTGAAGTTAAATAGGGCTTAGGAGTCATTCCTAGTAACATGGCCTGTGGAAGTGACTGAATCGCAGCTGGGCTATTTCAAATCCTAAAAAATGATGCTGTGAAAGTGCTGCACTCAATATGTCAGCAAATTTAGAAAACTCAGCAGGGGGCACATGACTGGAAAAGGTCAGTTTGCATTCCAATCTCAAAGAAGGACAATGCCAAATATGTTCAACCTACTGTACATCTGTTCTCGTTTCATATGCTTATGCTCAAAATCCTTCAACCTAGGCTTCAACAGTAGGTGAACCGAGAACTTCCAGATGTTCAAACTAGATTTTGAAAAGGCAGAGAAACCAGAGATCAAATTGCCAACATCTAGTGAATCATAGAAAAAAAGAATTCCAGAAAAACATCTACTTCTGTTTCAATGACTACACTGAGGCTTTGACTGTGTGGGTCATAACAAACTTAACAAAATTCTTAAAGAGATAGGAATACCAGACCATCTTATCAGTCTCCTGAGAAACCTGTATGCAGGTTAACGAAGCAACAGTTAAAACCAGGCATAGAACAACGGACTGGTTTCAAATTGGGAAAGGAGTATGTCAAGGCTGTATTATGTCACTCTGCTTATTTAACTTATATGAAGAGTACATCATGCAAAATGACAGGTTGGATCACAAGCTGGAATCAAGATTGCCAGGAAAAATATCAACAACTTCAGTGTAGATGATACCACTCTAATGGTAAGTGAATAGGAAATAAAGAGCTTCCTGATGAGGGTGAAAGAGGAGAGCAATAAAGCTCGATTAAAACTTAACATTAAAAACACTAAGATCATGGCATCTGGTCTCATTATTTCATGACAAATAGAAGGTGAAAAAGTGGAAGCTGTGGCAGATTTTCTTTCCTTGGTCTCCAAAATCACTGTGGACCATGAATACAGTGATCTTAACCATAAGATTAAAAGACACTTGCTCCTTGAAAGGAAAGCTATGACAAATCTAGACATATTAAGAAGTAGACCTCACTTTATTGACAAAGGTCCATTTAGGCAAACCTGTAGTCTTTCTAGTAGTCATGAACTGATAAGAGAGTTGTACCTTAAAGAAGGCTGAGTACCGAAAAATTGATGGTTTTGAACTGTGGTGCTGGAGAAGACTCTTGACTGCAGACTCTTGGACTATAAGATCAAACCAGCCAATCTTAAAGGAGATCAACCCTGACTAGTCATTGGAAGGACTGGTGCTGAATCTGAAGCTCCAATACTTTGGCCATCTGATGTGAAGAGCTGACTCATTGGAAAAGACCCTGATGCTGGGTAAGATTGAAGGCAAAAGGAGAAGGGGGTGACAGAGGGTGAGATGGTTAGATACAATCACCATTTCCATGGACATGAGTTTGAGTAAACTCTGGGAGACTGTGGAGGACAAAGGAGCCTGGTGTGCTGCAGTCCATGGACTATCATGCAGGAGTTAGCAACTGGACAATAACAGCATCTGGATCATTAAGGACTGTATGGAATAGTGGTTATAAAATTCGTAGCATAATTAATGGCACATATTATGTGTATTGCTTAGGACTCTGTTACTTGTGGAGGAAAGAAAGGCTAAACAAGCTAGCTTAAGTAAAAGAGCAATTTTTAAGGTTCCTATAACTAGTTCATTTATTTCCATGAAGGGCTTATTAGTAACTATTTCTTCTCCTTTTGTTTCCCTGATTTATAGTCTTCTATTTAGCCTCATACCCAGGCTGTTACCTTCGTGGTTACAAGATGGCAACAGTTGTTTCTCACATTCTTTCATGATGGAACACAAAAGAAACATGATTGCCTAAGTCTCAAAAACTCCAACAAAAATCTTGCATATCACTGGTTCTGTATTTTTTTTTTCTATCACTGTAGTAATCACTCTCAGTCCCTTTACAAAGAGGGAAACTAGTCAAGGGACAGTTTCCCAGGTGTAAGTTGGACTAAGCTTACCAATAGATGGATGACTTCCGAATTGCTGTTAATGGAATTTTCACGGCCTATTTAGAGAAGAGGAAGAAGATATGCACCTGAGAGAGGGTACATGGAAACATGAGTTAAAGAGAAATTAAACGTTCAATTATTTCTGCTTTGTAACGTATAGAGTCAGAGGTGTCTTTACTCAGAAAATAAGTACATAGACAGCAAACCAAGTAAGTGTAGGCCTTAGAAACAAGAGACACCTCCTTCCGATGCTGGCCCTATGAGGTCACAGGTGAGTGACAGACGAGTACGTGTAAATATCACCATTGCCTTACAGTTGCCAAAGAAATTCAGCTTAGTCATTAGCCTACACACTTTTCAGCTCTAGAAACTTAATAACTTATCCTACTTTAAGATGCAAAAGCCCCACAAAATATATTGACAAAAAAAGTGCTATTTTTTTTTCGTCCCCATGCTGCTACTGTTAAAAAAAAAAAAAAAAGTGTTAAGTCCTTAGGATAACTAGTGGTCAATCTCCAAGACTTCCAATGCTTCCTTCAGTTCCAAATCTACAAAAACACTGGTTTGAAATGATGGCATATATGTTATTCTTAAGTCATTTAAAATGTATTATCAGTTTCTTTTCTGGTTTTAGTTCAGTTCAGTTCAGTCCCTCAGTCATGTCTGACTCTTTGCAACCCCACGAACCGCAACACACCAGACCTCCCTGTCTATCACTAACTCCCAGAGTCCACCCATAACCATGTCCATTGAGTCAGTGATGCCGTCCAACCATCTCATCCTCTGTCGTCCCCTTTTCCTCCTGCCCTCAATCGTTCCCAGCATCAGGGTCTTTTCCACTGAGTCAGCTCTTCACATCAGGTGGAAGTACTGGAGTTTCAGCTTCAGCATCAGTCCTTCCCATGAACATCCAGGGCTGATCTCCTTTGGAATGGACTGATTGGATCTCCTCGCAAGAGTCTTCTCCAACACCACAGGTCAAAAGCATCGATTCTTTGGTGCTCAGGTTTCTTTATAGTCCAACTCTCACATCCATACATGACCACTGGTAAAACCATAGTTCTGGTTTTAGTAATTTCCCCAATACTCTAAACTTTGCACTATTTATACTGTCTTCCTATCCTATCTACAGGGTTTCCATACTGATGCCTTCTATTGCCATCAATTTTTTTAATCAATTATAAATCTCTACCTTAATGTTAGATTTTTTTCTCTTGGGTTCCAGGCCTATAATTGTATTGGCCCACAGACACCTGATGTTCAACATGTCCCACACTGAACTCATTATCTCCACTCAAAACATTCTATGTAGATGGTAATAATTCACTGTCTTTAATGCTTGGAATGAAGAAGTCCCTTCAGTCATTATATTTTCTCTTATCCACCATATTACCACTATATTTTGATGATTTTAACTTTAAAAAACTCTTTTGGGCTACTATGTCCACTCCAAGCCCCTGATGATTGCCTTAGTTTGTGTCTTCATAAGATCATATTTGGAAAAAAAATTTTTTTTTTTCCAAAAAAAGTTTTTTACTGAGTAACTACTAAGTCCCACGCAATATTCGGGTTACCAAGGCAATGGCACTGAATTCCACAAATAAAACCTAAGTTCTAGTGGGAAGATGTTAATTCAACTCTACATGTTATATAAACAGAAAGAAGTAGGGAATGGGAATAAACAGTAGCAGGGCTGTTATATAGATAAGCTGATCAGGGTCTGTATATGGAAAGTGGCAATATTTGAGTACGAATCTGAAGGAGGTAAGGACAAAATCCTTGTCACTCCCTCCTACTGTAATCGGTCTCCATCAAATTGTCACTCCCTCCTGAAAAATTTCGTATCCCACGGTGTTATTTTTGTTAGGGAAGCTTCAGTCAGGGAACTCTTCTAGTTAGGAAGATCTGTCACCTGTAGCCTATAATTCATGGGCCATTAAATGACTGCTTACCTCTTGTCCCTGGTCTTCACTCCCCACCGTGCACCCTATAGGCTCATCATCTCAACTCCCCACAGTTCTCTGAACACATTATACCCTTTTATGCCTTGACACAAGCTGCTTTATTTTTTGCTTTTATTCAAAAGGAGTCTTCCACCAATCTGCCTATTAAACTTCTTATTAACATTTAAGGATGCATCTCACCTCCTCAAGGCAGTCTTTTCTAACTTCCCAAACTACAGGCATTCCTAACCCACCTTATCACGGCATGTAACACAGTGAATTGGGATTCTTTATATTTTATAACCAGCCTACTTCTAGAGTAGGGGGCTTCCCTGGTGGCTCAGTGGTAAAGAATGCACTTTCAATGCAGGAGACACAGGTTTGATTCCTGGGTCAGGAAGATCCCCTGGAGAAGGAAATGGAAACCCACTCCAGTATTCTTGCCTGAGAAATCCCATGGACAGAGAAACCTGACGGGCTACAGTCCCTGGGGTCACAGAGAGTTGGACACGACTGAGCAACGAAGCAACAACAGCAACACCTTTTAGAGTAGAGTCTGACTTTTACTTATTTGAGCATATGGTATAAAGATAGTTGAGAAATATTTGTTGCCTGAATGAAGTACCTTGGGTAAGGAAAAGAAACTAGAGGCTGTGGGCTCAGTTATATTTTTCCAGTCACAAAAATCTATGGTTTGATTTTATTAGGGGAAAAAAACTGCATCCCTCAAACATGCGTATTCCTCTGCAAGTTTCTTGTTCTCGAGGATTTCTCTTTTCTTTTTGTTTTTCTGATATGTGTGTGCCTGTGTGTGTACCCACATTCCCAGCCACCCAGTTTCTAGTTGTGACAGCAAAGTTGGGAGAAATGAAAATGAGACCTATGAAAAAGGAACCAAAAGCTCCAGCAGCCTCAGATTTGGGCTTTTCTTCTGATGGCAAATTTCTGTGCAGGGGCTGAGTGAAGTGAGGCATACCTGATGTGTTTATCTCTGCTTCTACACTGTAGATGAATTTCTCATTTTCAGCTAGGTCTATGATAGACATGCAAACACAAGGAAGTAGGAAAACAATGAGTTACCTATTATCTTTACTACCATTTTTTAATAACTTAACTTGATGAGGCTGAACTAGGCTGGCACTATCAAATATTGCTCATCCCAGCATCTCTTTATTAAGGTACAATTTTTCAATTTACAAAAAAGTACATTGAGATAGGCTCCCGTTACAGACTTCCATAAATGTATCAAGAAACAGAGCTGGGATAAACTTTAAGCATCCATTCTACATTTTGGAAACATTATTAACTTCCTTTAAGTAAGATCTGAGTAATAATTGGCCCCCAAAATGTAGTTTTCCCATGTTTTAGAACACACGCATATGTATATACATATATAAGTCATAAAATATATAAAACTCAAAATTTCAACAATTCTTATAAATTTTCACTTCAAGTGGCTTTAATGGGACCACTAATGTACTTTGTCCTCCTGCCACAGAATCCTAAAAAGATTTTCTTTTTTAAAGTAAACTATAAGTGTCAATCAATTGCTACTTTTTCCATAAACAAATCAGTCTGTCCAGCACTGGAGAGTACTTTCTAAAAAAGAATATAATTTACTATTAATATTGAATTATAGAATAATTGCATATTATATTGTCAAAGCAAGGGACTAGAAATATTCTCTAAGGATGCTTTAAATATGACAATTCTAAGTACTCCAAAGGGAAAAAAAATGACCTATTTTCTCTGCTTTGTTTGCATAAAGAGTTATATACTAATACCTTACCTACATATCCTTGGCATATTTAGATGGTCTATATGGTTGAACCTGAAATTTAACAGATAATTTGCCCCTCAAATGAGTGAAAATGATGAAAATAAAGACTGACATCCCATCTTAAAACATTTTCACTTATGAATGAGACACCTGGGGCTTCCTTGGTGGCTCAGTGATAAAGGATTCACCTGCCACTGCAGGAGACACGGGTTTGATACCTGATCTGTGAAGATCCAACATGCTGTGGAGCCATTAAGCCTATGCACCACAACTATTGGCCCTGGGCTCTAGAACCCGTGAGCCACAGCTACTGAAACCCACATGTCCTACAGCCCAAGCTCCACACAAGAACAGCCACCACAGTGAGAAGCCTATGCAGCGCAATTGGAGAGTAGCTCCCACTTGTCACAACTAGAGGAAGCCCACACAGCCACAAAGACCCACCATAGCCAAAAATAAATATATCAAATTATTTAAAAATGTAAAAAATTGAATGAGACACCTGAATAAACAGTAGGTAGACAAATAGGTAGGTAATCAAAACTTCTGAGAGCAATGTGATGGTATTTGCTTAGAAAACAGGGTAGATCTAAAACCCCCAAATGATAGACATCAGCATCTTCTGCAGAAATAAGAGAATATAATACATTCTTTAGGAAAGTAAGATGTACCACAAAGGCTAAGATCCTGGCTTTTGTGTACAATCCAGCCTCAAGTTCTTTTCACTTGAGGCCCTGTAGGAGCTAGTTATAGAGAGCATTAAAAACCACCACATTTGAATTTTAGATTAGGGCTGAGTGGTAAATGTTTTTGTGGTCTTGTTATGATTGGATGGCAACCAGGAATAGTAAGTCTTGATATCAAAAATAGACCCCATTTTCTGATGGTCAGTGTGTAATGGGCACGGGCCTAATGGCTAGGAAAAGGGTATTTTAATGAGCATTCAGGCTGAGGCCTGCAAACCCCCAAAAGAATGGCTCATCCTCATTACACTGTTTGTGAGCTGACAACTGGGTCACCCTAGTTTTTATCTCATTCTAAACATAAGAAACAAAAATATGTCATGTTTCCATATCAAAGAGAAATCATTTAAACACTATGTCTACATGAATATGAAGTTAGAATATCCACAGTCTAGTGCATTCCTAAGTGAAATATTTAGGGGCAGCAAATAGGAAAACAGTGGCCATACTTCCATTCTCAGTTTTCTGATAACAGTGTTTTTGATGAAGTCAATTTTCAGAACTTTTTATAGAAATTTTCTTAACAACTATCCCTTCCTTTATAATTTGAACATTCTTGATCACACGTTACTTAAAACTGAATTTAGATCAACTAATATTTTACCATAAAGTTTTCATGGTTTCACTTTGTTGAACACGATTCCAACTATTGAACATGATTCCCAAAACTAAATTTCTAATTACAGTAAAACTTCACTAAATAAATATTTTAAATTAAAAAATCATTTGTAGGATAACACTAATTTAAATAGGAAAAATAAAGCTCTAATTTGAATATGAACTGTGATGATAAAATACTTTCTATCTAAAATAAAACACTAAAAGTTATTTCAGAATATATTGTCTATTCCAATTATATATTTCAAAATCTTTGCTTTTATAACCCTTTAATATTATATTATAAAAGCTAAGATATTAAACAAACCAATAACATTACCATTGAATGAATCACTAGGATTCTATCCTGCAAAAGATGTGTAAAATTCTCCAAATACATCAAATTCGTTTCTATAAAATAACTTAATGGTATAAGTAATGGGACAATTTTAAAATAACAACTCATACTCATTAACAAAAGAAAATGACCCAAAAGAGAGAAAATGACCTAACTCATAATCAATAATGAAAACAAAATTTTTATACTGTATCACAGGAAAATTGTATGGATTTTTCACACTTTTCAATTAATACTAAGGAAAAATATTTTCCAGCACTGTTTAACTTGAAAAATAAAGCAGTACTCCAGAAAAGGGGAGTGGAGAGGGAGGGCAAGATTATTAGCAGTAAATCTGTACTGGCCATTCACACTAAGAAATGGAGAAATGGTGATCCTTTTGTTTTATTTTGGTAGAGAAGGGATATGGTTATCAATGGAAGTTGGTAACTAGTGTTTGTCTTTGATTTCAAATAAAATCTCTCTTTAAATATACCCTCTCTCTTACAAATCCACTTTATTATTTCTTACTTTATCTTATTGCCCTTTTTAATAACACTTCAAAACCTATGATTATTTTAATGTTTACCCACTTATTCATCCTTACATCTCAAAGTATCTTTAAATTTTAGTGTTTTAACCAGATGTTTAGTTAACCAGATGAGTTTAGTTTTAGTGTTTAGTTAACCAGATGAGTTTCCTAACCAGTCATTTATATAATGCTTCATTATTTTTATAACAATGACTCAGGAAGACTACTCAAACCATATGAAGTGATTTGATTTAGACTTCAAGAAGGATCCTAACACTGAGAGTTCATTAAGGTTTTAAACCATATAATTAAACTTACATAAGATTTCAAAGTACCATAATCCCTAGTAGCATGTTTTGCTTTTATACATAATGGAAAATATTTAAAATGCAAGCACTCCATTCATGAACTTAATTAATTATTCAAGTTCCTGTTCCTACTGTGTTTGTCATGTGCTACAGAAAATTATGCTTTTGGGGTGATCAACAATAACTAAAATAAAAACAAACAAAAGTCCCTTTGCACTGCCAGCAAATAAAACATTGTCGCACCAAGGCATGGCCAGAATTAAACAGAGAAATATTAGCTAGTGGAAATATAGTCAATACTCCAACTTCCTGATAAATTCAACCTAGACGTCAAAGCTTACATAAAAGACCAAAACAACAGTGATAATTTACCAAGGCTGGTTTGACAGTACAACAGTTAAAGTCACCCAAGTTGTAAAAAGACAATGTATGGCATCTCTTTAATTAGAGTTTAAATCTGCTCATCTTGATGCAGTAATAAACTGAGCAATGCCAGGTTATATGCTCTTTTGGAAGACAGCGATTGTACATAATACATGTGGCCCTTTTCAATTCAAGGCCTGATTTCTTGGCTCCTGCTTCTGAAACACAATGTTTCATTTTAATGAAAAATACATTACTGCAGTAAGATAAGGTCATCAGCTGTTAAGTGTAATGCAATTTCTGTAATAAAATTAATTTTATAGCCTGCATAAAAGACTTTATGTGGGTTAAATACTTTTAATTACTAGCTAAATTTTGTTCCTTAGAATGCGTAAATGAAGCACCTCCCCCCTCCATAAAAAGATTGCATATAGTGTAAAATGTCAGTAGGATTCTTTATGATTTCAGTTCTTTGTATTACACTCAAATGCCAGCCATCATCAACTGTGGGCTAATATGGTCTATTTTGGTCACAGGGACAGAGGATTTATTTGCTGGTATGTCAAGACTAAAACAGTTGTGCTAGTGAAAGCCCTGAGCAAATTTCCTGATAGGGCAGTTATTTTTGGATAGCAATTTGACCAAAGAAATCTGAGACATGAGTACTGACTTATATAACTCAAGTTAGTCATCCAGCAAATGGATACCTTTGATCTCAGATTAGAAGCTGAATGGGAGTAGAGGACGTGCAAATCACACCAATGTTGGAAAAGCATCTCAGTGTGGTAAAACTGAAGTCACATAAAAAGGACAATATACTCTTGGTAAAATTTACATATAAACATTAATTCGGTAACCTTCTTGCTTTGTGAAATGTTTTTAATATATTTATTAAAAACTATTTAAGTGGTAAAGGATAGAACTGGCACCGAATTTAAAACTGGACTGCTCTGAATCCCCCAACTTTCCTATCAACTAGTTATGTAAAATCCAGGGCAAGCTATTTAACCTTTCTGGTATTATTTTATCATCTACTCTTTAAATAAGAATAATTGCCTCATAGTGTTATTATCACACTTAAACATAAACACAACACAAAGTTCCTGGCATTAAGTCTAGCCTTTATGAAAGGCATGAAATAAATGTTACATTCCCATTTGATTTCACTCCCCTTCCATGGACTCATGGGGAGCCACTGAGGGCAGAGACGTGAGCAGAATTGAGATGCTCTTTCGTTTGTTAACATTACTGTGACAATGTACAGAATCACCTCAGTGGAGGGAGAGGTACCTGGTTGTAAAATGTCATTATATTCTGTAATATGTTATATTTCATTCGTTCTTATTAAGAATTTATAAATTTGTTTTGCAAGTAGCATATCTAAGCTCTATTTTCTTGCTAGGCTTGCTATCTTAGATATAACAAGTATTTTGATACTATATATAAGGTAGCAAGCCTAGCAAGAAAATAGGAAGTGTCCTCAAGAGATCTGTTTGTATCCTCACTTAACTCTGCACAATAATTAAAAACAGAGGCGTTCTCTTTTCTTCACACCCTCTCTAGCATTTACTGTTTCTAGATTTTTGGATGATGGCAATTCTGATCAGTGTGAGGTGACACCTCATAGAAGTTTTGATCTATGTTTCTCTCATAATTAGTGATGTTGAGCATCTTTTCATGTGTTTCTTGGCCATCTGTATGTCTTCTTCAGAGAAATGTCTATGTAGGTATTCTGCCTAGGTTGTTTTTTTTTTCCCCCCATATTGAGCTGCAAAGGGAACCCTCTTAGAAATGTAAATCAATTCAGCCACTATGCAGAATAGTCTGGAGGTTCCCTAAAAACTAAAACTAGAACTACCATGCTGCTGCTGCTGCTGCTGCTAAGTCACTTCAGTCACGAGCCAGCAATTCCACTACAGGGTACACACACTGAGAAAAACATGATTCAAAAAGACACATGCACCCCAGTGCTCACGGTAGCACTGTTTACAATAGCCAAGACATGTAAGCAACCCAATGTCCATTGACAGAAGAATAGATACAAAAGATGGAGTATATATATACAATGGAATATTCAGTCCAGTTCAGTTCGTTCGCTCAGTCATGTCCGACTCTTTGCGACCCCATGAATTGCAGCACACCAGGCCTCCCTGTCCATCATCAACTCCTGGAGTCTACTCAAACTCATGTCCAACAAGTCGGTGATGTCATCCAGCCATCTCATCCTCTGTCATCCCCTTCTCCTCCTGCCCCCAATCCCTCCAAGCATCAGGGTCTTTTCCAATGAATCAACTCTTCGCATGAGGTGGCCAAAGTATTGGAGTTTCAGCTTAAGCATCAGTCCTTCCAATGAACACCCAGGATTGATCTCCTTTAGGATGGACTGCTTGGATTTCCTTGCAGTCCAAGGGACTCTCAAGAGTCTTCTCCAACACCACAGTTCAAAAGCATCAATTCTTCGGCACTCAGCTTTCTTCACAGTCCAACTCTCACATCCATACATGATGACTGGAAAAACCATAGGCTTGACTAGACAGACTGTTGTTGGCAAAATGATGTCTCTGCTTTTGAATATGCTATCTAGGTTGGTTATAATTTTCCTTCCAAGGAGTAAGCGTCTTTTAATTTCATGGCTGCAGTCACCATCTGCAGTGATTTTGGAGCCCAAAAAAATAAAGTCTCTCACTGTTTCCACTGTTTCCCCATCTATTTTCCATGAAGTGATGGGACCAGATGCCATGATCTTCATTTTCTGAATGTTGAGCTTTAAGCCAACTTTTTCACTCTTATCTTTCACCTTCATCAAGAGGCTTTTTAGTTCCTCTTCACTTTCTGCCATAAGGGTGGTGTCATCTGCATGTCTGAGATGATTGATATTTCTCCCGGCAATCTTGATTCCAGCTTGTGCTTCTTCCAGCCCAGCGTTTCTCATGATGTACTCTGCATATAAGTTAAATAAGCAGGGTGACAATATATAGCCTTGAAATACTCCTTTTCCGATTTGGAACCAGTTGTTCCGTGGCCAGTTCTAACTGTTGCTTTCTGACCTGCATACAGGTTTCTCAAGAGGCAGGTCAGGTGGTCTGATATTCTCATCTCTTTCAGAATTTCCCACAGTTTATTGTGATCCACACAGTCAAAGGCTTTGGCATAGTCAATAAAGCAGAAATAGATGTTTTTCTGGAACTCTCTTGGTTTTTCAATGATCCAGCAGATGTTGGCAATTTGATCTCTGGTTCCTCTGCCTTTTCTAAAACCAGCTTGAACATCTGGAAGTTCACGGTTCATGTACTGCTGAAGCCTGGCTTGGAGAATTTTTAGCATTACTTTACTACCATGTGAGATGAGTGCAATTGTGAGGTAGTTTGAGCATTCTTTCGCATTGCCTTTCTTTGGGATTGGAATGAAAACTGACTTTTTCCAGTCCTTTGGCCACTGTTGAGTTTTCCAAATTTGCTGGCATATCGAGTGCAGCACTTTCACAGCATCATCTTTCAGGATTTGAAATAGCTCAACTGGAATCCCATCATCTCCACTAGCTTTGTTCATAGTGATGCTTCCTAAGGCCCCCTTGACTTCACATTCCAGGATGTCTGGCTCTAGGTGACTGATCACACCATTGTGATTATCCTGGTCTTGAAGTTCTTTTTTGTAGAGTTCTGTGTATTCTTGCCACCCATCTTAATATCTTCTGCTTCTGTTAGGTCCATATCATTTCTGTCCTTTATCAAGCCCATCTTTGCATGAAATGTTCCCTTGGTATCTCTAATTTTCTTGAAGAGATCTCTAGTCTTTCCCATTCTGTTGTTTTCCTCTATTTCTTTGCATTGATCACCGAGGAAGGCTTTCTTATCTCTCCTTGCTATTCTTTGGAACTCTGCATTCAGATGCTTATATCTTTCCTTTTCTTCTTTGCTTTTCGCTTCTCTTCTTTTCACAGCTATTTGTAAGGCCTCCCCAGACAGACATTTTGCTTTTTTGCATTTCTTTTCCATGGGGATGATCTTGATCCCTGTCTCCTGTACAATGTCACAAACCTCCATCCGTAGTTCATCAGGCACTCTGTCTATCAGATCTAGTCCCTTCAATCTATGTCTCACTTGCACTGTATAATCATAAGGGATTTGATTTAGGTCATACCTGAACGGTCTAGTGGTTTTCCCTATTTACTAGTTGTATAAATGATTCTTAGTTATTCCCTATGCCCAATCTTCTGGCATCCAGTCTGTAGATATCACCACCTTCTCCTGGTACTCTGATATTAATAATAAATTCACATTCTTCTTTCTGCCCTGGTCACTATCAGCCACAAAAGTTACTCATTTATGATACTGGATGAGCCACCAGGAAGTGCCACTGCTGCAGAAAGGACTTAGGACGCAGTCCTGCACCAGCAGACCATGGTTCTATCAGACTGGGGGCAAGGGAAGATACTCCACTTCAGTGAAGGTTTCTGTAGCATGAACATGATCGAGCTGATAAATTACCACTGATGTCTGAAGTTCTATTTTTGTTCATCTTCACTCCCTCTGGTTCAGATGTCTCCTCCTAAATATCTTTTTAATGAATACGAAAAACTTTTCATGTTAATAATTTTTACCTATTTCATTAATGTTGCTTAAAGAGCAATTTGGGGAGGGGAAGGGTGAATCTTACAGACGTTATTTTATCATTTTACTGATCTTCAACTTATTTTTGCATTCTCTTTATATATGCCTTAAAAGGCCATGCCTGAAACAGAACATTGTTTTTAAAGGAGTAAATTGAGTTTTGATTTGTGTATTATGTTGAACATTTTACTAGGAACTGGTATTTTACTTTACACAAAGTCCACCAGATTAATAACAGGTATTTAATGTAATACATCAGTATATCTAACTTGATTAGTACTTTCACTTCATTTTATTATCTGATTTTTACTCACAATTATCTATTTTTCCTGATAATAAATTCAGAGAGAAGATATGCTTCTGCATTACATTTCATTATTTTTCCAATGTCTTTGGTCACTTTCCTTAATGAGGGAGAAAATACTAATTTGATGTGTTAATCCATGCCAATACTTAGGCCCCATTAATCAGTGGTGGGCTCACTGTATATTACAAAACCATGGGCAGTGGGGGGCCCTTGGTCTCTCCTAGTCCCAGCCACTTGAAGTAAGGAGCTCTCTATGACTCATAATGTCTCAGTGCACCAGAATTATTATCAAATGTTGAATCAAGGCCTGAATTCTCTCCACAACCCCTGCCATACTATCTAAGGACTTAGGATAAAACATGTCTCATTCTCAGATCTTGACTCTCAGCTCTATGTGTCCACCTGTCTTCATCAGAGAGGCTACACTGGAGTGCCAGTTCAAGGACCCATTGTTGCTGTTGTCTAGCTGCTAAGTCATGTCCTACTCTTGCAACCGCATGGACTGGAGCCTGAGAGGTTCCTCTGTCCATGGGATTTCCTAGGCAAAAATACTGGAGTGGGTTGCCATTTCCTTCTCCTAGGAATCTTCCAAACTATGCACTGACAGGCAGATTCTTTACCACTGAGCCACCGGGGAAGCCCAATTGCTGTTCAGTCGCTCATTTGTATCTGACTCTCTGCAGCGCCATGAACTGCAGCACGCCAGGTTTCTCTGTCTTTCCACATCTCCCAGAGTTTGCTCAAACTCATGTCCACTGAGTCAGTGGTACCATCCAACTATCTCATCCCCCATTGCCCCTTGTCCTCCTGCCTTCAATCTTTACCAGCATGAGGTCTTTTCCAATGAGTCAGCTCTTTGTATCAGGTGGCCAAAGTATTGAAGCTTCTCAGTGAATGCTTTTATAATGGAAACTTCATTCACATTTGTCAGGATATGGTTTATCTCTCTAGTTGAATCTATAGAATTTATTTTTATAAGATAATAATCTAAAATAATTATTTTCTGACTACCAGAACTCTTGACATTAATTCAAGATTCACCTAGAACAACGAATATCCCATGTGACTTTGACTATGCTACAGTTTAATTGAATGGTTTTTTAGTTTTTATTAGCCTGGTATAAAAGTAACTATGGTTTCCAACCCTGAATTTTAAATCATTATAACCAGGCTCAAACACATCTTTATTAATCAAAATGGGAACCATTACAATCAACACATTTTTGCCAATGAAAAATAAGTATGTTTATTCCTATAGGGTAAAAATTATGCTTTATGATTCAAAGTCTTGAAAAGTATTTTCTTTATCCTGCTGGTTGTGGAAGTGTTTTCCTTGTAAAAAGTTGTCAAGATGCGTGAAGTGGTAGATGGTTGGTGAGTGATCAGGTGAATATGGTGGATGAGGCAAAACTTCATGGTCCAATTCATTCAACTTTTGAAGCACTGGTTGTACAACGTGTGGTCAGGTGTTGTCATGGAGAAGAACTGGGCCTTTTCTGTTGATCAATGTTGGCTGCAGGCATTGAAATTTTTGGTGCATCTCATTAATTTGCTGAGTATATTTCTCAGATGTAATCATTTCACTAGAATTCAGAAAGCTTCAGTGGATCAGACTGGCAGAAGACCACCAAACAGTGATCATGAGCCTTTTTTTGGTGCAAGCTTGGCTTTGGGAAGTGCTTTGGAGCTTCTCTGTCCATCCACTGAGCTGGTCATTGTCAGCTGTCATATAAATTCCACTTTTTGTCGTGTGTCACAAAACAGGTTCATTGTTGTTGTGTAGAATAAGAGAAGGTGACATTTCAAAACGATGATTTTTTTTATTTTTGGTCAGTTCATGAGGCACCCACTTATAGAGCTTTTTCACCTTTCCAATTTGCTTCAAATGCCAAACAACCATAGGATGATCGATGCTGAGTTCTTGGGCAACTTCTCGTGTGGTTGTAAGAGGACCAGTTTCAATGATCCTCTCAGTTGGTTGTTGTCAATTTCTGATGGCCAGACACTGCACTTCTCATCTTCAAGGTTCTGGTCTCCTTTTCAAAATTTCTTTCTTGAACCACCACTGCACTGTACATTTGATGGCAGTTCCTGGGTCAAATGTGTTGTTGATGTTTGCAAGTTGTCTTCGCTGCTTTATGATGCATTTTGAACTCAAATAAGAAAATTGCTTGAATTTGCTTTTTGTCTAACATCATTTCCATAGTCTAAAATACATACAAAATAAACAGCAAGTAATAATTCATTAGCAAAAATATAGAACAAGAAATGCACATTAAGATGATATATTTGTGTGTGCATGAAGACACTTAAGTCATGTATGACTCTTTGTGACCCTATGCACCATAGCCCACCAGGATCCTCTGTCCATGGGATTCTCTAGGCAAGAATACCAGAGTGGGTTGCCATACCCTGCTACAGTGGATCTTCCCAACCCAGGGATCAAACCTGCATCTCTTAAGTCTCCTGCACAGGAAGGTGGGTTCTTTATCATTAGTGCCACCTGGGAAGCAAAATGATGTATAACATAACCAAATTAATTTAAGACTGCATTCCAATATCAAATGTCAAAGTTCAACAATGCAAAACAACAATTATTTTTGCACCAGTATGTACATTGTCCACTTTCTATTGGGTTTAATTTTAAGTGAATATTTTCATGAAGAATAATATTGATAATAAAAATTTACAAGTCAATTAGACTTAATCTTTTAGTGTCCCAAATGTTTTGAAAATGTTAAAGGCATGCATATAAAACAAAGTTGCTAGACTTTAATCTGGGGAGAACAACATCCTCTATATTTGGGCAAAGCTATGAGGCCTGGCGTGCTGCAATTCATGGGGTCGCAAAGAGTTGGACACGACTGAGCAACTGATCTGATCTGATCTGATCTGATGAGAGCAAAAGTACATCTTTGTAGTTCAGTCAGTAAAGAACCTGCCTGCAGGGCAGGAGATTCGGATTCTACACCCTGGGTCTGGAAGATCCCCTGGAGAAGGAAATGGCAACCCACTCCAGTATCTTTGCCTGAGAAATCTCAGACAGAAGAGCCTGCTGGGCTGCAGTCCATGGGGTCGCAAAGAGTTGGGCACAACTGGGCGGCTAACACTCACCCTGGTCCAAACGTTAATTTAAGTGCTTGGGGAAAGAATAAGGAAAACAAAACAAAATACAAACATAATGGTTTATTATGGAGCACTGACAATTCGTTATATGAGAGTATAAGAACGTTTTATATCATTAGTCCTGAGACATAGATTTTATTATTAATTTCACATGGCAAATGAGGGAACTGAGGTCTGAATAGATGAAGAGACAATTGTTAGTCCTCTACTTCCTCATTCTGGTTGCCTGAGACCTGCCTACGCCAAGGATTCATGAAGCAGTACTTGAGACCACGGACCATATATCAGTCATCTTTCATGTTTCCTTAGATCTTTACCATAGAGGGTTTTAATAAATACTCAGTTGAATTGTTCTGGTTTCATTTTTAAGAATTGTGTATGACATTAAAGAGCATAGTTTCTGAGTTACAGCTTAAGTCATGATATAAAGTATTCTGATACTAGGGGGAGTTGGTCAGACAAAAGATCTTAAAGAAAAAACTTTATAGTCTAGAATTATATCTACATATTTTAAAGGACGTCTATAGATTCCTAGGTTATGATCTGTTTCTTAGCTGTCTTTCTGTCTTTGTTAATAAAAATGATCTAGGGGTACAAAGGAAATATCTTATTGAATGAACTGGGTCAATGTTAGTTTTGTTTTATACTCAATCTAATATTAAAAAATTCAACTGAGAAATGCAGTATCAGCTATCCTTTGAAATATTGTTCTACAAAACAGAGAAAATGATGAAAAAGTTTTTACGTTTGAACCTGTTTTTCTTCAGGAACTAAGAATTTGATGTTCCCCAAAGGGAAAAAAAAATCCAAAAAAGTACATTCTTTTGGAAAGAAAGACTATTACCCAGCATCAGAGATGAGATTTAAAAGTCAAGAAAAAACTTTCTTAGATTGTAATGTTGCAGAGTAAACCAATCTTTAAATCACTAAAACACTCCTAGAATGCTAAAACACCATGTGTGAGAACAATCACAAGTGATTTGAAAAACACCAATTTTTTTTGTAATATCCTAAATCACTGGCTTATGAAATACAAGGATGAGTTATGGCATGGATTTGAGAATATATAGTATAAAGATAACTATTATTATTATTAATTTTTTTACTGTACATGGAAGAAAATGGACAAAGCAAGACTAAACAACGATAAAGTGTCACCAGTTAGACATTAAGAATCTATGTCTATGTGTTTCTATTTTTAAAAATCAAATTTAACAACAAAAATTTATGATTATTAAATACATTGGGTTGCATTTGTATTAATGTACTTTGTTTTCTTTCCCAAACTTGTTAATCTTTACTGGTATCTCTCTTAGTGAATTTAAATGGCAACATCATCCTTTAACTTACACATGGTCTCAAAAAATTCCATTAGAAAAGGAGCAAATTGCTTACAAGGATGATATAAATCAAAGCAAGAATTTATATTTGAATAACATGAAATCTGACTAACATAAGAAATACTTAAATATATGGCTACATCCTAAATGTCACAAAGTGCAAAAACCCAGTGGAAATACAAATTAAAGAGGGTGATTATTAGCATGAAACCAGATAACCTTATTAGTTCATAATATTTTATATTCAATGTAATATATTATAAATGAGATAGTTACTAATGGGATAATGGCTTTAAAGGAAACTTGGTAGTAATTCAGTAGGATGTCAAAGCACCAAAGAGGTCAAATTAATTTTTAAGGTCTTCCATTTATCTTTGAAAAGGATGAGAGGAATTCCAATTACAGAAGTGTTTGGTGAAAACCTAAAGGATAATTTTTGACAAACATGAGACCTTAAGGGAGCATTCATAATGAAGCCACTGGAGGTAAATAATAATAGTGACATTATAATCGATGTGTATCTGAAGATTTTGGATAGATTACATGACCAATGCAAGTAAATTATATGTCCTAAAAATGCAGTGATGAATGAAAACTAGTAAATGTTATGACCAGATTAAAACTTTTGGCAATGCCTAAGTTATGAATCATAAGTTGTTACCTTTGACCCAGGGAATGCAATACTTAATTAGAAGGATTATAAAAACTAGATGGCTAATGAGCTACTTATAAAGTTTCCTTTATGCATAATCCACTTGGCCTAGTGACATTAAGACTCTCAAATATTCCAAATCCCAGTAAAGCAACAGCCCTCTTCTCAGAATTTAGTCAGCTTAGATTTTCTTAGCTAAGTCCTGTAAATTTGTCCATTGTTCTTGAGCAAGAGTCTACCATTGAAAATAAACCACAAGAAGGAATTTCTCTCAAGATTTTAGTAAAGGGTATTTAGGATGTTATAATGATCATAAAGGATGTAGTGGATTTACACTTAATGAGGTAGCATAATTTATAATTATATAAGACTCACCAAACTTCAGAAAGACTAGCAACAAATTTGCTATCTAGCTTCATCTGCTGTTGACGCTGAGACTCAAATCTAGGAAACTATGGTACTATTCCATTGAGAGCTGATGGTAGCCTGGACAAATGTAGTATCAGTGTAAAACACCCTGATTTTTCTGTTCAATTTAAAGGTAGACTTGCAGGATTTCCTCATGGATTGAATATAGAACAAAAAGAAAACAACAGCTAAGGATGACTTTATGAGTTTTGATTTAAATACTTGAAGAATGGAATTAATTTTCTGAGAGTGTGGAGTACCAGATTTGGAAGCAAAGATGGGTCAATTTGGCAAATAATAATGTTGAGCTACTTATTAGATTTTAAGTTATAATATTAACTGGACAGTTGAATATACAATTGCAGAGTTCAGCAGAGCAATGAAAACTGGAGTGACCCAGAGGGATGGTATGGGGAGGGAGGTGGGAGGGGGGTTCAGGATGGGGAACACATGTACACCTGTGGCAGATGCATGTTGATATATGGCAAAACCAATACAATATTGTAAAGTAAATAATAATAATAAAAATAAAATAAAAAATTAGTTACAAAAAAATAAAAATATACCAAAAAAAAAAAACCAAACTTGAATGTTAATGGTGTATATATTGAGGTTAAAGCATGAGATCAACAAGAGACTGAGTTTGGGTAGAGGAAGTAAGTTTCAAGATTTAGCTCTGTCATGCTGGAATTTAGAAACTGGGAAGATGGGAAAGTCAGTAAAGGAACCTAAGAAGCAACAGCTAATTAGGTCGGTATCAATAGAACCAAGATGTTAGTGCCCTGGAAACCAAATGAAGAAAATGTTTCAAGGGGATGTGAATAATTACCTATGTCAAATGCTGAGCAAAGGACTAAGTATTGAAGAATATAGAGATATAGTTCTGGATAAAAATAAATTTTGCAAAGTAGCAAAGGAGAAAACATATTAAGGTGGAATCTCCAGAAACTATGAAGAGAAGGTTTACAGACAATGGGTACCAAATACTACTGCAGTTTGTGATTCCCTTTTGGCTCAGATGGTAAAGAATCTGCCTGCAATGTGGGAGACCCAGGTTCAAGCCCTGGATCAGGAAGATCCCCTTGAAAAGGGCATGGACACTCATTCCAGTATTCTTACCTGGAAAATCCCATGGACATAGGATCCTGGCAGGCTGCCATCCATGGGATCCCGAAGAGTCGCACACAACTGAATGACTAACACTAAAACTTTTGCTCTGGGGACCAGAGGAAGGAGGCAGTATCTTGAGGTGGTTATGTGATAAGAAAAGGTGTTCTGTGTTCATAAAATAATTGTAGCATAGTTGTATATGAAGAAAATTATTAATCAGCAAGAGGAAAATTGTGTGGAAGAAATAGGGAAGTTGGTGGAATAATGTCTCTGAAACATCTACGGTCTAGTCCACGAGGGGAAATCTTGACATGTCTGATGAAGGCTCCACAGCCTGCACAGACTCGTCTTCATAGCAGCCAGAGGGCTCCTGTATCCCACAAACCAGATCATGATGCATGTACAGTTAGCAACTCCCCAGTGGCTTTCCATCTCATTCAAAGAAGCCTGAGACGTTACAAAGGACTACAAGGGAACTGCCTAATTTGGCCCCATCATCTCTGTGTCTCCCTCTGTTCTCAATGTCCCTGCGGCTCAGTACAGCCCAGTCATACAGAATCCCTTATCCTTTCTTGAACATATCTGGCAGCTGAGCTTTTCTACCTGCAAAGCTGTGCCCATCAACACTATGCTGTGCTGCATAGCATGTCCTCTCTTTTTCTTTAGCTTTTGTTTGAATGACACCTGCTTAGTGAGGCCCTATCTGCCCAGGCTATTGAAAATGGCAATCTGTATCTCCCTGCCCTCCATATATATTTTTCCATAGCACTTATCACCATATGACGTGTGTGTTTAATTTTCTTTGTGAATGCCTTGCCACACTAGAAGGTCAGTTCTAGGAAGAAAAGCCTTTCTGTCTATTGTTCACTACTGTACCTTCAGCACCTATATCAGCCTGTCACATATTAGATGCTCATAATACTAATAAAAATAAAGAAAATGAGATAGTTTAGAGCTCAACTTCAAACATGGACTTCCCAGTCCTTTAAAAATTCTGAACTTAATTAAGTAAAAAAAAATCCTAAAACACTACACACTTAGTGCTTAAATACTATATAACTGTGTACATTTTAGAGTATTTTTCCACTTACACATTTCTTTATAAGATTAAAAGACAAAAATGAATTGTGGTGACTGGAACATTTGTGAAGTCCTACAAAAGAAAGATACATTTCATATTTTGTAATAGGAAGAAATCATGCCTTCCAGAAGTTGCCTTTACTGTAATGTCAAGTACAATTAAACATTACAGGATAAGGAAGAATATATTTAAAAAAATCTTTTTGTAAATTGTATGGATCTCAAGGTAAATCCAGTACTCTTGCCTGGAAAATCCCGTGGACGGAGGAGCCTGGTAGGCTGCAGTCCATGGGGTCACGAAGAGTCGGACACGACAGAGCGACTTCACTTTCACTTTTCACTTTCATGCATTGGAGAAGGAAGTGGCAACCCACTCCAGAGTTCTTGCCTGGAGAATCCCAGGGACGGGGGAGCCTGGTGGGCTGCCACCTATGGGGTTGCACAGAGTCAGACATGACTGAATCGACTTAGCGGCAGCAGCAAGGTAAATCACAATGTTTTCAATTAAGTTCAATTCTCTGCTTTGTTCTCCCATTAGGAAAACCTAAGAAACAAAAGCTCTGTTTCCACTGTTAGTCTCTACCATGCTTTGTGAACAATTGGTCAAAAAGTCCCTCTTACTTTCTATTGCTATTATGAATGATAGCTACTATTTACTGGTGTTTATTATGCAGGTACTGTCCTCTGGTTTTAAGCACTAATAAATAATTTAATCTCACAACAGTTTTATGAACTATGTTGTATGAACCATTATTCTGATATTTTAAATACTCATTTATTAATTTGGCTGTGGAAGTGACCTTACATGCAGCACACTGGATCTTCATTTTGTCATGTGAGTTCAAAATCTTTTGTATGGCACACAGACTGTCTATTTGTGCACAAGCTTAGTTGCCCTGTGGCATGAAGGATCTTAATTCCCTGGCCAGGGAGAGAACCCATGTCCTTTTCATTGCAAGGCAGATTCTTAACCACTGGACCGACAGGGATGTCCCTATTCTGATTTTTAATAGGAGCAGACTGATTAAGAGACTATAGAACTTATATAACTTGCCTGGGATCACACTTCTTATCTGTGGTAGATCTGGACTTCAAGAAGGTTACCTCCAGGATACATGTCCTAGACCACTGTGCTCACCTATCCTGGGGGCTTCCGGATCAGCCACAAACCTTAGGTGTCCTAGAATCATGCTGCTGCTGCAAGCTGGAAATATCCTTGAAAAGTTCATGGGCATTAATTACAGTTTAGGCTGCAATAATGAATTACCATCAGCTTCCCAGCTTATAAAGAGCAGAAGTTGATTTCTCACAATTCTGGAGAATGAATGATCAGGGCACATGTTCAGGTTCTGGAGTAAACTTTCTTCTGGGCTACAGATTGCTGACTTATTGCAACTTCACACATCTGAAAAGCGAGCTCTCTGGGGTCTCTCGCATGAAGGCATTAATTCCTAATGGATTAGTGTGAGCTTTTACCTCAGGACCCAATTATTTCCCAAAGTCCCCATTTCCCAGTATATTCACACTGGTGGGTAGAATTTCAACATACAGATTTGGGGAGGACAGGAACATTCAGTTCATACAGCGAATGTCTTTGTTTCCAAAGAGCTTATGAAGAACACATTTGAAAGCAAAACAACAGTAGAAAAGAAGTTATTTCCCTCAAATACATATCCAGTATAATAGCAATTAGATTCCAAAAGATGCTGTTACCATCTAGGCTAACTGGTAGTGAGTGGTGTTGGTTTAGTTGCTAAGTTGTGTCCAACTCTTTTGTGACACCATGGACTGTAGCCCACCAGGCTCCTCTGTCCATGGGATTTTCCAGGCAAGAATGCTGGAGGAGGTAACCATTCCCTTATCCAGGGGATCTTCCCAACCTAGAGATCTAACTCATGTCTCCTGCACTGCAGGCAGATTATTTACTGCTGAACTACCAGGGAAGCCCTAGGCTAACTGGATTGACATATATGGTCAGTTAACATATATTGGTTATATATTGGTCATGAACATATATTGGTTATGACCATATAACATATATGGTCAATCCATATATGTCAGCTTGATTATCTTTTGATATTTAGATAAAATATTAAATACTTAAATTTATTGAATGAATTTTAAAGAGAATAAAAAGAATCTACTATAAAGCAACACTGGAACAAGTGTCTGAATATCCAGTTTTGTCAGTCTCTTTACATACGCCAACCTGTTTGTCCATACAGTTGATATGTTAAGACATATTTCTATACTCCTTTTTTAATGAGGATTAAAATAGACTTTTCCCTCCAATTCATTCTTGCAAATGGGAGAAATGTTCACCAGACATCTCAGTTTTTGCAACTTTTTTCTAGCATTGCATTAGCTGTATAATCTTAGAATAATTGCTAATTTATAAGACAGAGCTATTTGATTTTGGAATGCAGTAATTTCTATAGTCAAATAAGTTTACTTTGGTAAACAATTAGAAAATAATTAAATAATTTTGAGTTTCCAAATACATTAGCCATTCTAAAGTATACATTCGTGCAGGGCTTTAAATGTGATTAAAGGACTATGCTGACTCATCATTTTCATGCAAGTTTAGAAGAATAATTTCAACACTCTCTAAAATGGAGTGGTTTATTGGTATGCCATACTATTTGTTGCATGATATGATAAATATAATATGATTCATCATGCCATTCTATAAATATGCAATGGATTATTAAAGTGATAAAATCTAGTGGCAGAAATATAATGAGATCACGTCACATTTGTATAAAAGCTAGATGATAAATTGTGTCTTCTGTAGAGGCTGTTATAACCATAGAAGGATCTGCAGTAAGGATTCTTCGAGCACAAAGCAAGATAAACAACCCTAAATCAAGATAGGTTTCAACTGAAAACACAGTTTAAGAACACTGTTGAGAGCACAGACTAATATAAGAATACAGGAGGCTACTCTGTTCTCTAGTATGAAAGACTGTTTTGCACTATAAAGACCATTTTTTGAATAGTTAATCTAAAATATTTACAGATAATATATGGAATAGCACTGCAAATGAGTCAACATATCTAAGTAAAATCTCAAGTATGCATCAAACATTTAAACATAAATGTATGTTTATATTATCTATCTAGATAAACATCTATCTATTTAGATAAATAGATCTATCTATTTAGATAAACATATATCTAAATAAAAATTAGTGTGCACATGAAAATTAATATGTCATATTCATGCTTCAAATTATTACCTTATTAAATATTTTCCATTCATGCCCTCCTACTATAGAAAATATATCAGTTTGCTGCTGCTGCTGCTAAGTCGCTTCAGTCGTGTCCGACTCTGTGCGACCCAATAGACGGCAGCCTGCCAGGCTCCCCCATCCCTGGGATTCTCCAGGCAAGAGTACTGGAGTGGGCTGCCATTGCCTTCCCCAATGCATGAAAGTGAAAAGTGAAAGTGAAGTCGCTCAGTCGTGTCGGATTCTTCACGACCCCATGGACTACAGCCTACCAGGCTCCTCTGTCCATGGGATTTTCGAGACAAGAGTACTGGAGTGGGGTGCCATTGCCTTCTCCGTTGGAGGAAAGCTAATAATTTAGAGAAATTTTATCCCCTAAACAGATAGTTGTTAGGCTTCTGATGCTTTTATACACAGATTTAGCTAAAGATATTGTTTCTTATAGTAGAGAATATTGAAAAATCAGTGGCTAATAATCAGTACACAGACTGGAAATTAATAATGCTATTAATAAACAAAATGTTTATGTTTTTAAAAATAATAATATTACTATACAGTATTTAAAAAGTCTTTCTGTAGCCATCTTTCCTAGAATTGTCAATTGCCTTCAAATTATTTATAATATCCCAAGAATAAACTTTAATGACTATTTTACAATTAAACAAAAATGAGTATATATTATATTTCTGAGATGAGCAAACATAGTGATCTGTTGAGAGCACTTTTCTGAAGAAAATTTAATTAACTTTGACAATGGAGGGATACATAGCTTATGTCTGTCAGCACACTAATGAAATCTTCATTGGGACATTTATTTCTTGGTTTCCTATACTAACTGATATTATATTTAATACCCACATTTTCTCACTTTTAAGCTGTTTCAATTTATCTATGTAATATTGATAACTAACTCGTAATAATTTGGAATTCAAATATATCAATTAATATATAGAAAACTTGAATGTGTGTATATATATATACATATAGGTATACATATATATATATATGCACACATATTTATAGTGTTACCTGTGTAATACAGACATGAGACCAAGACCAACACACAAAAACCACATATTTACCTGATAATGCATAGTATATATGACACAAAATTTTGAAATGTTTGGCATCAAGAAGTATATATTTCTTTTAAAATATCTTAGATATATTGTAGTTTCACATTGTATTATTATTATCAGACCATAAAATTATATTTTGCATAAAAAGAAAATATGCTTTAAATAAAAGGACCTAATTCATAAGTGTGTGTGTGTGTATATATATATATATATATATATATATATATATTTGCCAAAATAATCAAAATGATGGTTAAATTTTTTTTCTTTTTTTTAAAGGTTAGAAAGTTAACTATACCTTAGTACTGGTTAAATTCTAAATCATCAATAATTGGCCTTTAAGATACTCAAAACAATCACAGCAATTAATGTGTCTTTTGTGGTCTAATTTGTGTGTGAGCTAATGGGTGGTGGGGAAGTGAGTTTCAAGGACCAAGGAATGAACTCTAGTCCCAGTCATGATACCAAGAGGAGCCTGGGGAACTCTCTTCACCTTTTCCCACTTCATTTTACTCACGTCTAGAATATAAAGCATGGCCTAAAAGTTACCTAAGATCCATTCCAGGTTTACAAATCTATAATCTCAAGCCCCAAAATCAGCATTATAAGCATGTGTTGCTAATCATAATCAGAAAGAAGAATGTTTGGGAAGGCTAAGCTTTGTGAACCACCCATTCTTGAATCTTCCTTCACATCAACATCATCTTTCTGGCAGAAGAAGAGAGAAGCTAGAATTTAAAGTTTTCATTTTATGATTGACAAAATCTGGTAGTTTTTCACTAATATTCTAAAACTGTATAGTTATTGTTACACCTATTATTCTTTAGGGATAACTAATGGTTTTTCCAGTAGTCATGTACAAATATGAGAATTGGTCTATAAAGAAGGGTGAGGACTGAAAATTGATGCTATTGAACCGTGGTGTTAGATAAGACTCCTGAGAGTCCCTTGGACTGCAAAATCAAACCAGTCAATCCTAAAGGAAATCAACCCTGAATATTCATTGGAAGGACTGATGCTGAAGCTTCAATATTTTGGCCACCCAATGTGAAGAACTGACTCACGGGAAAGGACCCTGATATTGGGAAAAACTGGGGGCAGGAGGAGAAGGGGATGACAGAGGATGAGATGGTTGGATGGCATCACTGCCTCAATGGACATGAGTATGAGCAAACTCCAGGAGACAGTGAAGGACAGGGAAGCCTGGCATGCTGCAGTCCATGGGATCCCAAAGAGTCAGACGCAACTTAGCAACTGAACATCAACAACATTAATGGAGTGTGATACAGTATGTTCTGCCAGAGTGTCTGATAGAAAACTAATAAGTTGAAGCATAACATATTCCCTAATTATTAACTTGGCAGGATAAAGTTGTTAAAAGGACACACTTTATATGAATTTACTCAGGAAAACAATTCTAGTTTCTAAAACTGGCTTTAGCAGCAATCAATAATGGCAAACTTTTTAAAGTTTGACATTAAATTGTTAATGAGGATTTTCATTGAGATGTAGTCATCTTGACACTGATTTACTATAGACAATAACATAACAAATAACTCTAGCTTTTTCCAGGCAACTGAAAACCATACCAGGGAAATTCAAATCCTCAAATACAGTGAAAGTGAAACTGTTAGTTGCTCAGTCATGCCTGACTCCTTGCGACCCCAGGGACTGTAGCCCTCCAGGCTCCTCTGAACATGGGGATTTTTAAGGCAAGAATACTGGAATGCATTTCCATTCCCTCCTCCAGGAGATCTTCCCAACCCAGGGATCAAACCCATGTCTCTTGCATGCAGGCAGATTATCATCTGAGCAAATATAGAGGAGTTTTTATAATAATCCTGTGATTGGGATGAAGTTGTAGCAAGAATATACTTCTATAGCTTCTAGTACTGAAACGTTAAGTGATCTCCAAGATGGGAAGCAAAAATCAAAATCCATAGTGGGGAGAGGAATGATCATGAGATAGCAAAGTTCAAGATTTCTTATATTCTATTTCTCTGTCCATAATATATAAGTTTCCCAAACTAAGAATCACAAGATCTGTTAATTATCTTTCATAAAAGAACAAGAGATGCTTACTCATGACTTGAAAAAATGTTGGTCATACCAGTGATGTACACTCTAAGCAAAAACTGTGGTTAGTTATGATTGGAATGGGACCCAAATTAGCCAGTAGCGCTCATATTTTATTTACACTTCCAGTTATTAGGGATGAAAATTTTCACTGAAAGTTGCAGCCAGAAAAAGCTGTGAGTCTTCAAAATGACCACTTTCTAAGGACGCTAACTTTTTCCAGAAGACAAAATAATTCAAGTGTTGATTATAATAATTCACTCTAGAATAATTTCATGAACCTTAGCTGCTATAGAAGAAGAAAGTTTTATACACTGCAATGTGAGGCATCTGTTAAAGGGCTACAGCTATACTCTGCTTATTCACCCTCCCACTGTGTATGTATATGAGCATAATATCCATATCGCTTTTTTCTATTTCTGATAAGTCATTTGAATCTGTCAACAAAAAATTATTCCATTTATATATAAGCTAATATTCAACATGGATATGATAGCTAGCAACCATCTCCCAGATAATTTTCAGATTGTAAAGTCATGAAAATGATTTAGTTAAGATCAGCGATAACACTCAACTTTTCAAGCGCTATGTCCTTTTAAGGAAAATTGGTTTTCTAGCTTCTTATTTTGTAAAACACAGCCAAGCATTTTGATCTGGTAATGTTTTAATTATATACATATAATAGTAAAAAGCTGCTTTTTGTTCTGGGTTATTTTATATGTAATGCTTTCCAACAAGAGGAAATTACCACTTTATTTATTGCAATAAGTAGGCTATAATAAGTTTTATAATTATAAACTAGGTGTTTTATGCAAAAAAATTATTACTTTATAGTATAAACTATTAGAAGTTTGAAACAAA
Organism: Bos indicus x Bos taurus; assembly: GCF_003369695.1. NCBI lineage: Eukaryota > Metazoa > Chordata > Mammalia > Artiodactyla > Bovidae > Bos > Bos indicus x Bos taurus. The sequence goes on along the minus strand of NC_040076.1, from coordinate 23,104,936 downwards.
TTGAGGACAGCATCTGTTTTCCTTTAAAAAATATCCTGCATAACAATTACAATTCTAAACTCTCTAATACTGCTTTCCTAAAGCAACCTTATTGGATTTACTTTTCTACCTCACCACGTGTTTTCTTTTTAATCATACCTTCACAGATACATGGTAAATGCAATGATTTATTATACTGGATTTTAACAACCTGTCTACACTTATGCTTTGCTGTTAAATCTATCATTCAAGACAAATATAGCTAAACAAAAACATTTGTTTAACACATGAGATTGGGAAAAATAATCAAGAAAAATGATTTCGAATAAGGAATAATTTGAATTTTCAAGCAAAAAAATCAGGTTGAATTGTTACTTCAACAAGGGAAGACAAGACAAAGGACATTTGGTAAATCTTTGCAAAAAAAAAAAAAAGCTGGTCTCATTGGTCGACAGCAGTGATCTACAGCTCTGCATAATAGGCTTCCAGCTCTATAAATCTGTTCTACTCTGCCGTACTTTCCCCAGAAAGTGATATATTTCTAAAAAGTTCCATCTAAATGTCACCCTGAAAGCTTACTAGTTCAAGGATCGTTCCCAATGCAGAAGAGTGTAGCACAACCTTTTCTGGTGACCCAGCACGGACTTAAATATTAACCAAGAACATGTTTATAGAGTGAGTATAAGTAGTATTTAAGTTTTTAAGGAGAATGCCTTCTCCTTGAAAAATCTTTGAACTTTGAAAACTTCCAAATCCTAATATCTCTAAGGGCAAGCCTTTGTTTCTCCTGAGGGATTACACAGACTGGATTACTGAAGCAAAAACCATGCTTAGGTGTAAACCTAAGGGTGGGTGGTCCTCCTGCATTTAAGGCCCTGCCAGTATGTCCCAGGGGCTTCCCTGGAGTCTCAGCAGTAAAGAATCTGCCTGCAATGTAGGAGACCCAGGTTAGATCCCTGGGTTGGGAAGAACCACTGGAGAAGGGAATGGCAACCCGCTGCAGAATTCTTGCCATGTTCAGAGGAACCTGCCAGGCTACAGTCCACAGGGTCGCACAGAGCTGAGCGTGCCTGAGTGACTAAGCATTAGCGGCAGTATGTCCCACACACCCGGCTGAGTGTGTGTAACTGGTGGTGGGGGGAGGGGCAGTGATAATAATTAAAATCCAGATCCTCATGGTAGAAGCAAGATCGTGTCTTGATTCCAATTAGTCTTTAGAAAATTAGGGGTAACCCAAAGATAAATAGGCAGAATACTCAGGTCAATAACCGTTTAAACACACATATACACACACACACACTCACAGACAGAAAACATAATTATGAAAACATAATTTGTATCTGTGCTTGTTTTATTTCAAAGAGGGTGGTTGAAACTATGTATTCCTGACATATTATATGTCCAAGAATTACTATTTGCTGCATCTGACATTGTACTTTTTTCTACTACAGGCCTTTCTTTAGTAAATCAATTTTATAGATGTTAAACTCTTACCCATTGCCACCTCTTAATTCATAATTTAAGTATTTATGCTTAAGATTTTTGCTTCTTAAGTTACTACAGCCATCTCCCCCCTACTTTAACAGCTGGTCCCCAGAATCCTACAAAAAGCAAACTTAAGTGGATGCTAAATATCATAAAGGCAATTACCTCAGTGCCAGAGATGCATTTAAGAACTTCTCCTTTTCTTTCTAACCAACCATATGAAGAGGTAACAAAGCTTTAATATTTGAAAAGCATGTGTGTGCTCTCTCAATTTTTTAGAGACTCCTTTAGAAAATACAGTGAAGTAAGTGAAAGTCGCTCAGTTGTGTCTGACTCTTTGAAACCCCGTGGACCATACAATCCATGGAATTCTTCAGCCACAATACTGGATGGGTAGCCTATCCCTTCTCCAGGGCATCTTCCCAACCCAGAGATCAAACCCAGGTCTCCCACATTGCAGGCAGATTCTTTACCAGCTGAGCCACAGGGGAAACCCAAGAATACTGGAGTGGGTAGCCTATCCCTTCTCCAGAGGATCTTCTTCTTTTTTTTCTTTTTTTTTTACTCAAAAATTTATTTTTTTTTTACTTTTTTTAAAAAATTAATTTTTTTTTACTATGCAGTATTGTATTGGTTCTGCCACACATCAATATGATTCATGTTGATGTGTGCCAGAGGATCTTCTTGACCCAGGAATCAAACCAGGTTTTCCAGCATTGTAGGTGGATTCTTTACCAACTGAACTCTCAGGGAAGCCCTTAAAATATATAGTTACAATTAAATACATCCCACATGATTCTTCTGGAGAAGGGAATGGCAACCCACTCCAGTATTCTTGCCTGGAGAATTCCATGGACAGAAAAGCCTGACAAGTTACAGTCCATGGGGTCACAAAGATTTGGATACAAGTGAGTAATTAACACACACACACACACACACACAAACAACATGATTCTTCCTTTAAAAATCACCAAGTTTTAAAGAAAATACCTACCATACGATTGAAAGAATATAGGATTTATATTACAAGATCAGTATTAGAAAGATAGTATATAGACTAATGACTTTCATGTAGCAATATTTTGTCTTCACATTGTATGAATATGTGTTTTGAATCCCCAAATGTTCAATGAACCATCAAAAATTGAAAGTCACTAGTAAAACAGTCCATCAAGTTTATTTTAAAAAACTAGTGGTTACAATAAAGGAGGTCTGCCCTTTCGGATTGTCAGCATGTTCACAACTTTCCTAAACTTTGCCACAAGACATGGAGGACAGAAGATGTGTGAAGTAACAAGCTCATGAACTGAGGAAGCTTACCAGGATAACTGGTGTTTTGTGCTAAGTTGCTTCAGTCGTGTCTGCCTCTTTGCTACCCTACAGACTATAACCTGCCAGGCTCCTCTGTCCATGGTAATGAAATGCAAGCTACTTGCCCAGACTTTTTCATTATAAAATTTGCCAAACAAAAATGCATTTCAAGATTTCATGTTTAAGATTATTTTCCAAAAAGTGACCATGGACTGATACTCAGAGAAATTTAAAACTAAGAATAAGAGGACATTAATCTCGCAGAGAAAAAAGTAGGAGACATATGTTAGTTTTGATAGAAAAAATGAAAGCTGAAGTGATAACTGTGAATGACAGGGCTGTAATTAACTTTAGATGTCCGTTTCTGAATTTCGGTCTAAATTTCTGTCACTCTTGAGCCTCCTACTTTCTGGTATTTATTCTTCAAGAGAAGTGACTTGACATGCTGGTAAGTAGATTTGTCAGGTTCTGGAGGTGGGAATGGGCAGGACACTCAGAAATGAGGAGTGCCTTATGTTAACATTCCCAGCTTTAGGAAAGCATCAATGCATGATTTTCCTGAAAGAAATCCTGTCTTTGAGGAAAACAAAAGAGCAGATCTTATACTGGTGAATATGATATTCTTTTCACTGCAATTATTTGAGTGGTTTGCAGGCAAGGGTTTTGTGTTAAGTTAAAAATAAATGCAACTCTAAAAATTGTGTACCCAATGAAGACAACCTCTTGTGTGGCCATTTGGGAAACTGTAACTAATGATGATAATAAATCATTTGCTGTAATATGTTTCCCACATTATTTCCATTGGGGTGACTCATACCATAACCAATATTTCATTTAGAGAAGAGTTCTAGAAATGTTTCAGAGAAAATAAATGCTTCAACTAAGAGCTTGCCTTATTACCTAGCTTCAGACATGGCCTCAGCCACTATCTGCTCCTCTGGTTCAGTGACAAGGAATTGATTTTGAAGATATCTTTATGGTAACACCAATACACTGTCAGTATACCCATTTATCAATACCAGTGGATCTTAACGTAAGCACTTGGGATTTTCTGGGCCACATTGCCAGATCTGTGGAGATAACTTCAGACATTAAGGTGAGTTGAGTATATCTGAGTTGAGTGTCATATACACCTGGGCACTGCCCACTAAAAGACTAAGAATAGCCTAGAGTCACTGCCATGCTTTCTCTTTGTGACCTATAGAAATAAATTCAGATAAAATACCTCATATAAATTTAAATTAAACAAATACATTTCACCTTACCAAATCAGGATTCACTGACTACAAGCATTGCCCTTTTAATTAGGTATAATGTTTAAATGTTCTTCCCTGGTAGCTCAGATGGTAAAATAATCTGCCTACAAGGCAGGAGACCTGGGTGCAATCCCTGGGTTGGAAAAATCCCTGGAGAAGGGTATGGCTACCCACTCCAGTATTCTTGCCTGGAGAATTCCATTGACTGGGTATTGTCCTTGGCATCATAAAGAGTCAGACACAACTGAGTCACTAACATTTTAATAGGTCAAGTGAAAACTATTACTGAAATGAATGACTTAAAATATATTTCCATAAAAATATAAAACTTAAAATGCAATATCATATTATTTGTTAGCAACCTTAGTCAATTTAGTTTTAAATAGACTAAATTGCTATGAAATTGATACAGTATGTCAAATAAATGTTATCCATTTTACAATGCTTGCATTATGTTTTGGGGAAATAGGGAAATATTTGTTAAACTATAAAAAGTTCTGAACATACATTTTGCAAGTTACTGTCTCTGCTGGGCCATTCAGTCTACATCACTAAGAGTCTGTATCAGAAGACATTATCAGTGAGCCAGGGTTTCAGTCTTGTCTTTACTACTATAATATAAAGTTAGCTTCCAAAATAGAGAAGATGTGTGAGAAAGGTTAATGAGCCCATCCATCTACATGTACAGTAAGTTCACTGCCAAATGCAGTACATTATATTTTATTTACTATTACCCTCATGCATCTTACACTATAAGATATAAATTGTTCTTTTATAGCATCCTATCACATGCTGAATTACTTCTATTTGTATGAAATGATAGTTTAATTATAAAGAACTCCTTTTGTGTAGAATGTATCCAAATACTAAAATATACATGCATGTCATGGTTCTCCCCACAGTTGTGACACCTTCTTGCTTATTAATGAATATATATTTTCAAAATATAAAACACTTAGGTCCTGAAATGTAAGGACAGAGAACCACCACACTGCAACTTTACCCCTTTTATAGCTAGAAAATCTCTTAGACTTTCCTTTAAAGGTTTTATTTAAACTTAGCTTTAGAAACAATGTACCCTCACTGGAGTTGTGTAAGTATAATTTGACTTATTAGAGGTAAAATTTAACTAAAGAACCAAGGCAGTAGGTTTAGCTCCTACAGAGTTTATTAAAAAAAAAAAAAAAAAAGCTAAATGGATTGTAGGGATCAACATAAAATGTAAAACTGAATCTAAATGCCTGATGAATTGCCTAACTCAAAATATGAGTTGTGATGTTACACTACAGTTTTGAAAAGTAGTACCATTGGAGCAAACTGGGTAAAGGCTACCTGAGAGCTCAATGTATATAAATCTGTAATTATCCCAAAATTAAAGTGTAATTTTTAAAAATTAGTATCTTTCAAATATAGAGAGCAAATTATTCTATTTTTGAAGTAGAACCAAAACATTAACATCTTTATTTTAAACTGCATTGAAGTGTCATTGATTTACAATGTCATGTTAATTTCCACTTATAGCAAAGTCACCCAAACTGTATTAATCCAGATCAATTTATAGATACATGTATTCTTTTTCATATTATTTTCCATTATGTTTATCATATGATAATGAATATAATTTCCTGTGCTATAAAGTAGGATCTTACCATTTAAAACATTAACATATTAAATATTTAAATTATCCATGATAATATGGATATGAATAATATGAAATATGACTATTAGGTGCTTTGAAAGTGACGACATTTTGTCTATGTTTCCAAATACAGAATGAACTTTATAAAATATCACTTGTAAAGAGAAAGCTCAATGTATCATATCAGATTTGATGATATGAATGTCAGATTTTGCAAAGGCAAATCCTAGTGTGAAAACCACCATGATAACAGCAAAATTGTCTATGAAAAGAAGTTAAAATTAGGTGAAAGATTAAACAGTTTTCTGGCTTATATACTCTATTTTATACTGCAGCAAGAAAACTTGTGCATCTTTACAGTAACACTGAGAGGGTTACTTTAATCACAAAATGAGATGATAACCTAAATTTTGAAAATATTGAATGCAAAATGTGTATCATACTGACAGTCTACCTAAAAAATCTCCAGGACCTCAACATGAAATAATTGGGGTTTGATTTGGCATAATCATACAGTACTAATCCAGATTATTTTAGCATTTCTTCACTAGATATTAAACCTTGGAACTGACATTATTTGATTTTACCTATTAATTTTACTATTGAACAAAAATTATCTTCATTAACATCTATGTGTCACTCTTGGGATACAGTTTTGTTAGGTGAACTGATAATATTTTTTGCTACATAAAGGGTAAAGTTAGGATTATTTTGCTCTGCTATCTCATTATCCATTTAAATACAATTGTCAACTGTTTCTGGAAGGCTCCTTAACATTATAGCACCTACCATATCAAATGAGATAGTTGTTTATACATCAGTTTTGAAAATAAATGAGGAACTTGAGTTTAGGAAGTGATAAAAAATTAAGATCATGGCATCCGGTCCCATCACTTCATAGCAAATAGTTGAGGAAACAATGGAAACAGTGACAGACTTTATTTTGGGGGGCTCCAAAATCACTGCAGATGGTGACTGCAGCCATGAAATTAAAAGATTCTTGCTCCTTGGAAGAAAAGCTATGACAAACCTAGACAGCGTATTAAAAAGCAGACATTACTTTACCTACAAAGGTCTGTATAGTCAAAGCTATGGTTTTTCCAGTAGTCATGTACGTATGTGAGAGTTGAACTATAAAGAAAGTTGAGTGCCGAAGAACTGATGCTTTTGAACTGTGGTGTTGGATAAGACTCTTGAGAGTCCCTTGGACTGCAAGGAAATCAAATCAGTCAATCGTAAAGGAAATCAACCCTGAATATTCATTGGAAGGACTGATGCTGAAGATCAATACTTTGGCCACCTGATGCAAAGAACTGATTCATTGGAAAAGACCCTGATGCTAGGAAAGATAGAAGGCAGGAGGAAAAGGGGACCACAGAGGATGAGATGGTTGGACGGCATCACTGACTCGGTGGATATAAGTTTGAGCAAGTTCCAAGAGTTGGTGATGGACAGGGAAGCCTGGTGTGCTGCAGTCTATGGGGTTGCAGAGTCAGACATGACTGAGTGACTGAACTGAACTGAACTGACTGAATGTTTTTGTCCCACACTGCTCCCCCCTAAACTCCTTAACATCCAATGTAATGTTATTTTGCGATGGAAGGTTTAGATGAAATCATGAAGTTGGGGCCACCACAAAGAAATTAGTGTCCAAGACCCTGACGCTGGGAGGGATTGGGGGCAGGAGGAGAAGGGGATGACAGAGGATGAGATGGCTGGATGGCATCACCGACTCGATGGACGTGAGTCTGAGTGATCTCCAGGAGTTGGTGATGGACAGGGAGGCCTGGTGTGCTGCAATTCATGGGGTCGCAAAGAGTCGGACACGACTGAGCGACTAAACTGAATTGAATAAGAAGAGGAAGAGACTAGAGTCCTCTCTCTCAGCCATATGAGAGTACAGCAAGAATGTTGTCACCTGTGAACCAGAAAATGGCTCCTCACCAGACATCAGATCTGCTGGTGCTGTGAGCTGGGGCTTCCCAGTCTCTAGAGATGTGAGACATCAGTATTTATTCAGCCACTCAGCCTAAGGTATTCACTATTGGGTAACACAGGAAGTGTATATTGCTTGAGTGATTATTTACATCTCAATTTCACATGAAAACTAAATCATATTTCACCTCTGAGATATATTAGAGAACACTTTTATATGAACATTTTAACATTTTCATGTTTTTTGTCATTTCACTTTAAATTATTCAATTGTGAAATTTCTTTACTGTAGAAATTGTTCTTCAAGACTTTAATCAAATCTTTAACAATTAAATTTAACAACAATAAAGGCCTAGGAAATACTTAATCTTATGACACTAACCCCTCTTTTAAAATTTTGTGATGGTTTGTCACAGATCTAAAGTGCATGGTATCATAATTATATGAAAGGATGATATAATATATATAGTGTAAGTGAACCAGATCTGTTTTGAAATATTTATTCTTTTTATAGCCCCACCAAAAATGCATGAACATAGCTGTTGCATAAACTACGCATTTATTCTGTATTGTTAATTTGTAATATTCTAAAAAACTAAAAAAAATATAATCCATACTTATGGGCATTTTACCTATAAGAAACACTGAGCTATACACTAAAAGAATTCGTGAAGTATTTTATAATATAGCCCAGTGCTTAACAACTATTTGGGGAAGAGAAAAAAAGTCTTCAGAAAATAGAATTTTATTCCATGATTAGTTGCAATTATTTCATCAGATGAATTTCTTAAGATGTATGAGGCAGATTGGTCCTTCAGATGGGCTGTGGATTGGAATCTCTTATAGTCAGTATTTGTAGTAATATATACATAGGTACAAAGCATTTCATTATGAAAATGAAGAAAACAAATATAAGAAAAATATGTTAGAGTTTACAAGAACTATTATTTTAATAACAGTTTCTTATTGTTAATAAAAATAATAAATTGTTATTTTCTAGTCTAAGCACTGATTGAGTGAGTGATATTTTCTTGTGTTTGATTACTTTTTTAAACTAAAAGAACAAGTAAATACAGCAAACAGTATAGGATTTACCTAGGGAGAATAAAGTCATACACAGGATATAATAAATAAAAGAAGGAAACTCAACCCAAGATAGAGGGTAAGCTGATCACAGGTTATCAATATATCACTAAGCTTACACACTTAAATCATGCATGCATGCTCAGTCACTTCAGTTGTGTCCAACTCTTTGCAATTCTATGCACTGTAGCCTGCCAGGCCTCTCTGTCCATAGGATTCTCTAGGCAAGAATGCTGGAGTGGGTTGCCATGCCCTCCTCTAGGGGATCTTCCTGACCCAGGGATCAAACCCGCATCTTTTATGTCTTCTGCACTGGCAGGTGGAATCTTTATACCACCAGTGACAACTGGGAAGCCCTTTAAAGCACGAGTCGGCTATAAGGAAGAGCTCTTTCATAAAAATTGTTGACTTTGCTCTTCTGACTCCACTGTTGAATGAAAACTATAAGATTGCTAAGATTTTTTTTAAATTGTAGCTACATTCAGTAGACAAAGCTTTGTAAGTTCCCTTTTACCTACTGAACTCTCCTGGCAAAGTCAGCTGTGCGAGAAAAGTAAAAAATTATGAAGAGAAAGATCTGGAAACAACAGGACCACTGGGCAGCTGTAGGGAAGAGAGAGAACGCAGTGTGGACACAGCCTGCATAGCACCTGGTGGAGAAATTAAATCTCCAAGAGCTGCAGCAGTCACAAGAACCAGTCTGTGGGTGTTTATATAGTTATAGCCTTGACTATCCCTCCTACCTGGGGAATGGCAAGCATCGGCTACCACCTGCTGTCAGGAAATCATTCTGTGTCCATTTAACTAGGGATGTGCTATGTTTGGGTCATACTACAGAGTTGAGAAAAAGAGACACATATTTTTATCAGTTTTTAATAGACTGAGGCAGGAAGCAAGAGTAAAGCAGGCTGCCAGCTGGCCTGGTTTCCTGATATGACTCTAAGCTGCCAGAAGTGAAATGTCTGCAGCATGCCAGCCAGAGGGCAGAGAGACACACACATCTCCTTCGTGAAATAAAAAAGTGACAGGAATCAGAGGACACTGGACAATGCCTTCTATGAATTAAGTTCGGAGAAGGATATAGAGAAAGAATAACCATCCAGAACTGGATGTTCAGATATTTAAGGTAAAAATAATTTCTCATGTTCTTCCTTTTGGAGCACCAAATGCCTACACACTTATGATAAATGCATGAGGTGTTAATATTAAAGTGAAAAATAGCCCCTGTATAAAACCATCTAGCTCAAAATAAGAAAGGCTAGAAACCATCAAGCTCTTTGAGGGGGCTCACTGCCCACTCCCATAGAGGTTACCATTAACTTGCATCTTGCTTTTTTTTATTCCCTTCTTATTAACAGTTATACCGTAATATCTATTCCTCCTAACATGTTGTTGTTTAGGGTTATATGTATTTGAACTTTACACAAACAGACTCAAGAATTGTATGTCTTTCTGTGACGTACTACTTTTGCCCTGTTCATCTTGCTGACATTTATAGTTATTTTCTTCATTCACCCTGCTGAGTATATTCCATTTTATAAATATGGTGACTTGTTTACATGTTCTTCTGCCAGAGTTTGGTGTTCTTGTTGCAGGCACAGCTGCTATGAGAACCCTTGAGAATCTTTGTCTGTGTGTCCTGAGGCACGTGGGGTTGAGCTTCCTCATTGCTTGCCTAGGAGTCTAGTTGTTGGATCATAGGATGTGAGCACCTTCAAACTCCTAACTGCAAACTGTTTTCCAAACCAGTCATGACAACTGATGATCTCACCAGCAGAGGATGAAGTGTTGCAGTTTTCTCATGCTCAAATGGTTGCTCACGCGCTCAGACACATTGACTGCATTCCTTACTGTTCACTGCTGCTGCTACTGCTAAGTCGTTTCAGTCGTGTCTGACTCTGTGCGACCCCATAGACGGCAGCCCACCAGTCTCCCCCATCCCTGGGATTCTCCAGGCAAGAACACTGGAGTGTGTTGCCACTTCCTTCTCCAGTGCATGAAAGTGAAAAGTGAAAGTGAAGTCGCTCAGTCGTGTCCAACCCTTCGAGACCCCATGGATTGCAGCCTACCAGGCTCCTCCGTCCATGGGATTTTCCAGGCAAGAGTTCACTACCTTAGGTGAAACTGTTTCTAGCTTATGTACAAATTCAATGTTTTGCCAATCACTGTTTGTTGCCTGTGAAAAGTTAAAGTCACTCAGTCGTGTCCAACTCTTTGCGATCCCATGGACTATACAGTCCATGGAATTCTCCAGGCCAGAATACTGGAGTGGGTAGCCATTCCCTTCTTCAAGGGTCTTCCCAACCCAGGAATCGAACCAGTGTCTCCTGCATTGCAGGTGAATTCTTTACCAGCTGAGTTACCAGGGAAGCCATTTATATAAGCATTTTAAAATACAAAGTGATACTATGAAGCAGAGTGACAGGTTTCCTCTGTCACTTTTAAACTGGATTAGAAGGCAGTCCACAGAATTCCAGTAATGCAGTGGAAACATTACCATTTTAATTTACAACCAGGATAAACTGCAGTCAGCTAGGAGCCAAGGGATCTAAGTTCTAGTTGCCATCTTGCAACATGTGATCCTGAATACTCTCAACTTCTGAAGTCAGAAGCCTCATCACAAAATGAAAGGGGCTGAATCAGGTCATCCTAAATACCCTTTCCAGCTCTGTACTTCGCAACTCTGTGAAATCAGAGTAACATGTACCAAGCTGTTTGGGATCCAGGATTTGAGAACCTAAATTCCATTTACAGTATTTTAATCTTCATACTTCTCTTCTGAGTCCTGTTCTTGATAAATACATTTCCACATTCTGTGTATTTAAGTATATTTTAACAGTCTCACATCATTAGCAATAAAAAAAGTTTCTCAAGGATGTACTTTTCATTTCATTTGTTGCCTACTCTGTAATTTAAACCCGGCTGTCAATCATAAATTTTGTCTTGTCACAATATCTTAGGTAAGATAACCTAATAGTATTGTTAAGCCAGGAATTCTTCACTGTCATTAGAAAATAGTTAATTTCGAGCTTTGATTATTATGTTGTGGGCAGAAAGAACATACCTCTTAGAACAAATTAACTAGGGTCTAAGAATGCACATGCCTTCCAAATATCCTGTATGCAGGCATATTGTCTCTAGTCTCAGGACTGCACTCAAGGCTAGACGGTTGCACCACTACACACATCCAACATCTTATTAAATTACGTTTACATAAAGTTAAAGCATTTTAATACAATTATTTCTGAAGCTCATTATCATTCAAAACCTCAGAAGGATTACATTGGACAATGAATCAGATCATAGATCCAGATCCCAATGGGTAAATAAGTCTCATTTTCCCCTGCGCCTTCTGTGGGTGCCAATCTTCACTGAAGGGAAGTTCTATGTCACAAACATGTATTGATTTCACAAACCCACACTGGGTGCAGCACAGATCTTTCATTATGAGGGAGAGGCAGGGAAGGAGGACTCAGCTTGAACTAATAGATACACTGGCTCAAATGTTATCCTAAAGATAATATTTCAGCCATTTTCAATTTACTCTTCATCTCCTCTCACCTTATTTAGCAATATTTTTCCTTGGGGAAAATCAACACATCAATAGTCCACAAGTTCAACCACTCAACACTGAGAAACAGGATTAGCCTGGTTTCTAAAATCCATGTTATTTGAAGGGAGGCTTCAGTCCTTGTGGAATCACAGTGCACTTTATCCTTAAAGTCCTAGTCGGCAAGGAAATCACTTTTATAATTAAGCATGCCATCGATATAAACCCTATGGTTATTTACATATCACTTTGGTCCCATGAGCTTTTAAGTTGCTTTTAAGTAAATGCATACAAATTAGTAAGATAAATATTTAAACTCTTTAAAGAGATCCTTTGGAAAACAGAAAAGCAAAATGTGGTGGCAAGAATGTGGCTTGTGAACCAATACATGCCTTGACAAATCACATACTTAGCCAAGGTAGAATACGAATTTGATGTTGACTTTTACAACTAATATGTGGGCTTCCCTGGTAGCTCAGATGGTAAAGAATCTGACTGCAATGCGGGAGACCTGAGTTCAGTTCCTGGGTTGGGAAGATCCCCTGGAGGAGGGCACGGCAACCCACCCCAGTATTCTTGCCTCATGACTGAGCAACAAAGTGCACTTTATAATTAATATTTAGAAAACAGAAACTATACCCAGTAACAAGAATATACACAAAACAAACCAGTTATTTGACACAAATGCCGATATGAAGAGAAAATACTTTCCTTGGAGCCCTCCTGGAGAGCACATTTTATCATGATAGCAAAGCACAGTTCAGAAAAAAAGCAATTGTGCAGACGCAGTGTGTGGTCCAGTTAGATAGATCTCTGATGGCCTCCCTTAATCCTGAAATAGATTTTAGATGCTATGGCAGATGGATGACCACATTTCCTCCAGACAAGCTTCCATAAATATTTTTCTTCTTAGCCAAGTGTCTAAAAGGCATTGAACGGCAGTGAATTTGAGATTATGGTCCCTGAAAAGTATCAGGAAAACTTTAATTCTATATTTCCATTTACAAGCAGAACTGCACATTCTAAAACTCAACTAAATGGTGTGGAGTACAAGCTCCTCAAACGGAAAGAAAAAACCTGACAAGGATGAACCTTAAGAGAAAACCACTCAATTTCTGAGTTTAAAATGTATACAACCAGTACTGGCTGGAAGAGCTCAGGGTCTTCTCAGAAAATGCCTCGGTCTACCCCAGTGCAAACAGAAATGGCAGGTAAGTCCAGCAGCTGTTGTCCGTAAAGCACAGAGGCAATAATTTGTTGAAAAACACTTGTCATGAAAATGACTGCCCGAAGAAAAAGGAGGAGAGAAAAGGAAGGAGGAAAGAAGGAAGAAATGAGTATCTACAAAGTACCTAATTTTGAGCAACAAAACTTTCTGAAACACTTTCCAAAATACACTTGTGGCAAAATGTCCAACTTGGAAATAGAATTAGACAACTTGATATATGAAATAACCAGGTATCAGTTCGTCAAGTGAAGGATTGACAAATTAATCAGGTGCATGGACTGGAAGTAGAATTTGAGGAGAGAGACTGAAAAATAGAAGCGGCCCGTAAGCCTATGTATTTTGGCATTCCTTGTTTATAAAATATGTATGTGTAGTTGAATGACTTTCTCTATAGTCTTCACTTTACCCTATTGCAAAGAGCTGGACACGACTTAGTAACTAAACAACAACAACACTGATTGAGACCCAGTCTATCTTCACTCACTTTCTCTTAATCTGCCTGGTTCTAGAAGCTATTAAAATTTATGTTTTCTATACATCATCTTTATTCCACAGTAAAGTGTGGACGAATGGTAAAACACAAACCCAACGAATAATGGAAACAGGTATATTTATATATTAGAATCTGAGCAACAGCTGCTAGAAGTGATTCAGATTAGCTGAAATATATGTGCAAGGATTTTGCTAAAATCATGGCTCCAGACTTCACCAGAAGCAAGGCTCATGTAACTGCAGCAGTTCGCCACACGAGGGCAGTACATGGCCAGTTTTCTTACATGAAAATAATAAAATGAAAATTTATGAAAACAAGATCCTGAAGGGAACAAAATCACGTTCTCTCAAAGATTACAAAGAATCTACTTTTTTAAAGTTTCCAGAACCATAGGTAGTTTTGAATAAAACTGAAATAGCTTGTTTGAATTTTGCTCTCATGCCTACTCTGCTTCCAACATAGCCTCTCTCAAACAGCCTAGAAATTTTCCAATGTAAAGGCCTTTGCACATCCTGTTTATTGCTACCTAGGACACACTCTTGCCCCACGCTAATCTTTCAGGTCCCAGTTTAAATGAAATTTCCTTAGAGAAGTCTTATATAGTTACTTTTTGTATATGCAAATCTCCCACAGGCAACACGCAACAGCTTATGTAGTTCCGCGCCCCACCCCACCCCACCCCCCATGTATTTCAGCCATGGTACTTATTCCAGATTATAAGTATTTTACTTATGCATTTTCCCTATTTGAGTTTGTCTATTTCCTCCAGTATGCTCTGGGCTGATGAAGCTAAAATTCTAAACTCTCTGGGTTACTCTTTAATCCCCAAGTGTACTATAGTAGGGTATAAAGAAGCTTCAAGAACTATAGCTGAATGAGTGAATGAGTCCCTATGTCTGTGGCTTATCTCTGTGTCTACCCACATGTCTTTGCCCACCCACATGTTCAAGTAAGTCCCACATTCCTATGCAAATCTTGACAATAATAACAGTTATAAATGTCACTAATATTTTCCAACCAAATACACCTGAGAACTTGTTTAGAGGTTAGAGTAATTAAGGGTTGTTCTGATATACTCTTTTATTTCTTAAAAAAAATTTTTTTTTAATTGGAGGATAATTGCTTTACAATGTAGTGCTGGTTTCTGCTATACAACAACATGAATCAGCTATAAGCATACATATATCCCATTCCTTTTGAGCCTCGCTCCCACTCCCCATCCCACCCATTTAGGTCATCACAAAGCACTGATCTGAGCTCCCAGTGCCATACAGCAGCTTCCCTACTACTATTTTACACATGGTAGTGTTCATCAGGAGAAGGCAATGGCACCCCACTCCAGTACTCTTGCCTGGAAAATCCCATGGACAGAGGAGCCTGGTGGGCTGCAGTCCATGGCGTCCTTAGGAGTCATACACGAGTGAGCGACTTCACTTTCACGTTTCACTTTCATGCTTTGGAGAAGGAAATGGCAACCCACTCCAGCGTTCTTGCCTGGAGAATCCCAGGAACAGGGGAGCCTGGTGGGCTGCCGTCTCTGGGGTCGCACAGAGTCGGACAGGACTGAAGCAACTTAGCAGTAGTAGTAGTGTTTATCAGCCAATGCTACTCTCTCAATCCATACCACTCTTGCCTTTTCCCTTGTGCTCACAAAGTCCCTGATACACTCTTGATTGAAGACTGCAACTCTTCTATTTAGAAACCTGTTCTTTGGAGAGGGTAAGGGCACAGACTCAGGAAGAATACAAAGCATTAAAGAAAGAAGGCTACCCTTGCCTGCTTCATCACACTTTTGTCATGATCCAAGACCCCATATCTTCCTTGCTGCCTTGTTCTGCATTTACCTTTTTAAGGTAGAAATGAAGATAAAGGGTTCGGTTCAGTTGCTCAGTTGTGTCTGACGCTTTGCGACCTCATAGACTGCAGCACGTCAGGCTTCCCTGTCCATCACCAATTCCCAGAGCTTGCTCAAACTCCTGTCCATCCAGTCGGTGATGCCATCTAACCATCTTATCTTCTGTCGTCTCCTTCTTCTCCTGCCTGCAGTCTTTCCCAGCATCAGGGTCTTTTCCAGTGAGTCAGTTCTTCGCATCAGGTGGCCAAAATATTGGAGTTTCAGAGAGCTTCAGCATTGGCCCTTCCAATAAACATTCAGGATTAATTTCCATTATGATTGACTGATATGATCTCCCTGCAGTCCAAGGGAATCTCAAGAGTCTTCTCCAATACCACAGTTCAAAAGCATCAATTGTTTGGCCCTCAGCTTTCTTTACGGTCCAAATCTCACATCCATACATGACTACTGGGAAAACCAGAGCTTTGACTAGATGGACCTTTGTTGGCAAAGTAACGTCTCTGCTTTTTAATAAGCTTTCTAGGTTTGTCATAGGTTTTCTTCTAAGGAGCAAGCGTCTTTTAATTTCATGACTGCAGTCATCATTTCCAGTGACTTTGGAGCCCAAGAAAATAAAAGCTGTCAGTGTTTCCATTATTTCCCCATCTATTTGCCATGAAGTGATGGGATCAGATGCCATGATCTTTGTTTTCTGAATGTTGAGCTTTAAGCCAACTTTTTCACTCTCCTCTTTCAGTTTTATCAAGAGGCTCTTTAGTTCTTCTTTGTTTTCTGTCATAAGGGTGGTGTCATCTGCATATCAGAGGTTATTGACATTTCTCCCTGCAGTCTTGATTCCAGCTTGTGCTTCATCCAGTCTGGCATTTTGCATGATGTACTCTGCATACAAGTATGCATACTTGTTACATACAAGTATGTATGTAACTTGCATACAAGTATGTGTATGTAACTTGCATACAAGTATGTATATTTAACTTGCATACAAGTTAAATAAGCAATGTGACAATATACAGCCTTGATGGACTCCTTTCCCAATTTGGAACCAGTCTGTTGTTCCATGGTTTTCCTTTATCTTCCAGCTTTACAGGCACTCACTGCTACATATAAAATGTTCACATAGTTATCACCAATAGAGAGATATTAAAAACATCTATTATGGGATATCAGATATTAAAATATCTGTTAATGGGTCAGTAGGGTGTGAAACACCAGCACTCAACACAGTGCAGTTTTATGAAGCGATAGGAAAGGAGACAGACACAGTGTATGAGGTACAGGGAAACCACTGCAGGCCTGAGTGAGTGAAAGGTCATCTTCCTAAAGTTCCATGACAATGTGGATTCCAAAAGGGGAGCAGCCATTTGCCCACTCATATTTACCCCATGCTTAGTATGCTACCACAGCATAAATTGTTCATTAAGTAAATGGTTGCTTTGTGAATATTTGAATATAAGCCAGAGTTGACTGGAAGTGGATGTTGTGTTTCTACTACTGAACAGCTGGGGTGGACCTAAGGTCTGCAATTATGATCCATCACCAAAGGCTGAGCGGTCCAGGTAGGCTGAAGCAAAGGCCAGCTCTTTTCCAGCTTCAGAGAGCAGAGGATCAAGCCTGATGAGGACTAAAGGAAATTCTGTAACCTAGAGGATAACCGTTGGCCCTGACGCGTCAGTAGCTTTACAGTTGTGCTTCCTTCACATTCTCACCTATAGGAGGCGCTACCAGGGCCTGGCACTGGATAGAGAGCAGAGAAACGGAGGGAAAAGAGCAATCAAAACTCCAGCCCGAGACAGCACACTTCCAAGTGCAAAGGGAAGGAAAATTCCAGGGACCGATAGGACAAAAGGGAAAAAGAAACTTCAAAAGCACAAAGGCACCATTCCCTTACAAATAAGGGCATGAATATTAATGGGCAGAGTCTACAGGACAATGGTTTGTAAAAGGAAGCCAACAGACTAGAATTACCTGTGGTCCTTAAATATTTTTATGTGCAGGATTTTAATATTTCTTAGAAGTCAAAGGCATTATTTTAGATATCTACTTATTCCATCTTTTTTCATTTCTAAGACTCAGCAGCTGTTTATTAAAGGTAAAAATAGGATTGCAACAAACTTAAATTTTCTGAAAGTCGAATAACAAACATTTAGGCAGATGTGAATAACTGTATACATACAAAGCAGCATTAAAATACTTCCTCAGTGGAACACACTGTTAAATGAATAAATTTTCCATAGTAGCACTGCTTTTCTGTTCGGTTTCTATTTTAATCTCTGACATTCATACACACCTCTATACACCTGAAAACATCTGTTACTACTTAGAAAAGAACAACTTTTATCAAAGTTTTTTAATACACCTGCATATCACACATTAAAAATCAAGTCTTTCACTCATTCCTTCTCTTTAAAATCATGTCACTGTACTAATCAGCTATTCAGTCTTTTACTACTACCTGGTCTTTTTAAGAAGTCTTAACATAACATTTCGGAGAAGGCAATGGCACCCCACTCCAGTACTCTTGCCTGGAAAATCCCATGGACAGAGGAGCCTGGTAGGCTGCAGACCATGGGGTCGTGAAAAGTCAGACACAACTGAGCGACTTCACTTTCACTTTTCCCTTTCCTGCATTGGAGAAGGAAATGGCAACCCACTCCAGTGTTCTGGCCTGGAGAATCCCAGGGACGGGGGAGCCTGGTGGGCCGCCGTCTATGGGGTCACACAGAGTCGGACATAACTGAAGCGACTTAGCAGCAGCAGCAGCAGAAACTTAACATTTTCAAAAATACAAAATGACTGCATTTAAAGTTGAAATTAACTCATCTTTATTTTTAGCCATTTTAGCTGTGTGTGTGTGCTTGCTCTGTGTGTTTCTTCCAGGTTAATGAGCTTTGGAAGACATTTATCAGTTGTTGCCTGCCAAAATTTTCTGGTTTTCTTTGGGTTTTAAAATCTCAGAATAACCTAGGTTTTTCTTTCTTATTCTTCTTAGTCTCTTTTTCTCTCTTTCTTTCTCTCCCATATAAAATTACCTCCCTAAGTATTGAGAACTCTGAGGTTTCAGACAGTCAAGAAAAACAAAAGCAGCATCTGAACATCTTTTAAAGTTGAAGCACACTCATATATCAGTGAATAGCAATGTGCTTTTGTCATTACAAGCAAAATTACAGCATTCTCTATTTCCAACTGTCAATAATGTAGGGATCAATCCAAAGAAAATGTCAGAAGCAATAATTAAATAAATGCCAATAGAATGACTTTATAATTTTTAAGCCCAAGTCATAAAATGTTATATGATAAATACAAATTTCAATTCATCTCATTAATACCTGGAAGCATTTTGTGGTACTAAAGAATATGAAAGAATACAAAAATCCATTTAGTTCCAAGTTCTTTAAACTTAGATGGAAAAAACACTTGAGATTTCAACGAACTTTTAAAATTTAGTTGAAAACATATATACATACGTTTCTTAAGAGCTAAAGTAATACCTTCAATATACATGCTGTGTTGCGCTTAGTCACTCAGTTGGGTCCAACTCTTTGTGACCCCATGGACTGTAGCCCGCCAGGCCCCTCTGTCCATGGGCATTCTCCAGGCAAGAATACTAGAGTGGGTTTCCATGCCCTTCTCCAGGGGATCTTTCCAACCCAGGGATCGAACCCAGGTCTCTTGCATTGCAGGCGGATTCTTGACCATCTGAGCCAGCAGGGAAGCCCTCAATATACATACGAGGGGACAACATGGGTGGGAGGGCAGAGTTCCATCATGAGATAAGAGGATCAAGAAACCTGTGCCAACTGAGTTCCAGGGGCTATGAGCTTTGTGACTGCCTCCTTGAGGTTTGGAATCTCTGACATCAACTCTAAATAGGTTAGGTTTCCATTAGCAGCTACCCACCTCTCCAAAAGACAGAAAAGGAAAAAGGACCAGTCAATAAACAAGCCGCTCAAAGTCTCTTCTCATAATACACCACAGTCATGTAGTTGACATCATCTTCCTCAGCAGAAAGATTTAGAATTAAGTACAGAGTAACCTGAGTAGCTTCAGTTACCGAGACAGTGCTTACATTCTCAGTGGGCATATATTTGTTCTCAATCAAGGGTGGTGGTGGTGGTTTAGTCACTAAATCATGTCCGACTCTTGCGACCCCATGGATTATAGTCTGCCAGGCTCCTCGTCTGTGGGATTCTCTAGGCAAGAATCCTGGAGTGGGTTGCCGTATTCACAATTAAATATAGAAATATATAAAAGATTTAGAATCATGGAAGACAGTTTTGCATTAAGAAGGAATCAATGCATATTTGGAAATGTACACATTTGTAATACTTAAGCATTAGAGTAATAGTTTAAAGGTAAACTATTAAAGGTATAATTGAATATTTTGTATAGATATTTGATTTTAAATATCTTACTTTATCATGAATAGCACTGGCACATTTACAAAACTTATGGATTCACCCTATTTATTGTTCTCTTAAGAACAAAATTATCAGGGAAATGTTGGATGTTATAGAAAATTGAAGAACTTAAAAATTAAAAGTTTATATTACAATAAAATGCTAATTACAATAAAATTCTAAATATTAGAAATGCTTATGACCTATAATTCCATGTGCCGTAACTACAGAGCATGCACTCTCGAGCCCGCGAGCTGCGCCTACTGAAGCCCACACACCTAGAGCCCATGCTCCGTGACGAGAGAAGCCACCACAATGAGGAGCCACCACACTAGAGAGCAGCCCCCCTTGCCGCAATAGAGAAAGCCTGCACACAACAACAAAACCCAGTGCAGCCAAAATAAGCAAATAAATACAAATTTTAGGAAAGAAATGCTTACAAATTATTACCTCTTCATAATTTCAAATGTAAAATATGCAATTAATTGCTTGATTTAGGCATAGTATTTTAAATTGATATCTTATTGTTTATATAATGTTTTAGAATAATCAGAAGACATTTTGATTCATTTTATTTGTTAATTAGATTTGTAATAGTTATTTGCTGCTGCTGCTAAGTCGCTTCAGTCATGTCTGACTCTGTGCAACCCCATAGAGGGCAGCCCACCAGGCCCCACTGTCCCTGGGATTCTCTAGGCAAGAACACTGGAGTGGGTTGCCATTTCCTTCTCCAATGCACGAAAGTGAAAAGTGAAAGTGAAGTCGCTCAGTTGTGTCCAACTCTTAGCGACCCCATGGACTGCAGCCTACCGATACCCCGAATTTTACTTACAGAAAATTGAAGCATTTAAAAATGAAATATTTAAATTTATTAAGACATTTAAAGTATTTGAAGGTGTTTTACATTTATTAAATGATGAAATATTATTTAAAACCCTTAAGACAACTGCTAAACATTTATAGATTTATAAATAAAATTGGTAATGAAAAGCCTAAGGAAGGATAATTTTATACATCTGTCATTTAGTAAATTGAATAACAAGTGTTAAAAATAAGCTCCAGAAGTGTTCTCTTCACACGAAAAGACAACAAGAAAAAATCAGAAGGGCTGTATTCATTTTAATTAAAAATAAGATATTTAACAGAGGACTGATAAATCTGCTTCCATGCAATTTACAGAGTTCAAAGAAACTTCAAGATGGAATGTAGCTTATTTTCTGTGGCAGATTTTGACCAACTCTTCATTTGATACTAATTAATCTAAGTCTTCCATCTACCTACATTTCTATAAAAATATATTTTTCAAAATATATATTTCAAAAATATATTTTTCACTCGTTGTATTGTACACATATATATATTTCTTCTCTTCTTCAGTCACATTCAAAGTACAAAGCTTATATAGGGTGAATTCAGACTGACAAGCAAATGTGTGTATTATAAATTCACAAAGAACCCCTTTTCACTTATTAGTCAAATATGTTCCTTCATGTTGCTCTATAGACAGGTGTAGAAGGATAAGACTCATTAGGAAGTATTCTCCAACAGATAAAATGCTTGTGTAAGCTTATTAGTATGCTCTTTTTACACGAAAGGTAATTGAAAGTTTCTCCGAATGGCTTTTTCTTAAGGGAAGAGGATAAAAGCAGATGTTTTCATCACAAGCACCATTTACTAAGCAACCTAAAATGTATGGCATTTATATGAAATGAAAAATCAAAAAGAATTGTATTCAAAACCACTGCTCTTATCAACTGGACTCCCAATGAATAGAAAAATTATTACTGTATTTCTCTTTCAACTCAATCCATCACCCTTCAGAATGACTACCTCAATCTTTATATGTACAATCCTCTACATCCCCTCTATTCTCCTTACACTGTGTCTTTTTCTTCCTTGATATAAATAGAATCCATGAAGAGGAAACTGCAGCATGCATCTCTAAACCAGTCTAAGGCCAATCTGTACTGTGACCACTTCCTCTATCTGCTCAGATGTATTATAGAATCAACTGTCTTAAAATAAATAAATGAATGAATAAATAAATTTCCCTGGGATATTTCAGACTTGGTTTCAAGATTCCCTGGGAAATTTCACATGGATTTGAAGATGAATATGTTACAGAATAATCTTGGGATCAATACCCAGGAAAGAAGGGGAGAACAGCATGATAAGAAAAGTAATGGGAGAAACTGGACCTCATGCAATGTTAGTGGAGCTGGATGAACACATTGGAGTGGTATACAGGCCCAGTTTAAGTTGAAGCAAGGAGTTGGGCCTTAAAACACCCACATAAGCAGCCTGTTGTAGGTCACTCCTAGCAAAGATGCAGCCTTCTGTATGGCAGTGTTTTCAGCCAAAGCAAATCCCAAAGAAGATTGTTGTCATAACACCCACAATACAATGGGACCCCATTTTCATGATGCTCTTCACACTTCTACAACCCCTGTTTCTAGACTGACCTTTACCAGATCCTACTCCATGGCATTTTAATTTATTTTTATTTTAATTTGTTTTTTTTCCCACGCAATTTTAAAATGTTGGAGTACCTCATGATTCCTTTTCACCCCTCATCCTATAATATATTCTCTCAAGTCAATCTCATCTTCCATGCTTTTAATAATCACAGGCTGCAGTAATTCCAATGTGTATCTATAAAAGACGTGTCTTCTAGCCCTACACATATAAAACTGTAGAATTCTACCCATGACTCCTTCTACCTCCTACTTTTTCCCAAACAATATACTTTTTTATTCTTGTCATACACAGAGAAGCCAGAATGCAACTTTAAAAAAAAAATTAGATCATATTACTTTTCAGCTACAATCTTTCTGTGGCTTCCCATTTCCCTTCAGAAAAAGCAAAAGGTTCTGAAAATCGACTCTTCCAAAGCTCTGCACACTGTGATTCACTTTTTCTCCCACTTCCTCTATTTAATTGTATTCAATCCAGTTTTCTCCCTAACCCCTTCCATGAGACTAGTTTGTATTTATACATAAAGTCACAGTTTAAATGAGACTTTTTAAAGAAAATCCTTCATTCATTTTTTCTCCAGAGTATTCTAGGGATTTTATCTAGAATCTCATTTTATCTTCGTGTTAATTGAAATGGCAATTTATATAATTTTTTATTTCAATGTTTTTTCTATTTGACTGTAAGTTCCAAGAAGGCTGGGAGAAAAGTCTATCTCAAGTGCTTAGCAGAACGTTTGATATACAGAAATATTTATATGTATGTATATGCTGAACGAAGCAGCATGACCCCAAAAATGGATTATTTGATAGGTAGGATTTAATTAGGATTAGTGTCAGAGGTCTATTGGGATACAATGGAGAGGGATAAGCACCTATCACTAGAAGGAAGAAGAAAATCTCAATGAAAAACAGGGGCTAGAAATCCGAAGATGACATAGAGGGTAGCAAAATAATTTGCTTTTCTGAAGTTGTCTAAATGACTAAGCTACAAAACAAGCAGGACTAAGTTCCTCACAATAAAACACCTAAATACTGCGAAGCAGGAACTTTCCTGGTGGCCCAGTGGCTAAGACTCTATTCTCCCAAAGCAGGGGGTGAGGGTTTGATCCCTTGTAAGGGAACTAGGTAACACATACCATAGCCAAGAGTTCACACGCTGCAACTAAGAGCTGGCACAGTCAAATAAATAAACAAATAAATAAATGCTATGAACTAATAGGGCTTCCCTGGTGGCTCAGATAGTAAAGAATCTGCCTGTAATGCAGGAGGCCTGGGTTTGATCCCTGGGTTGGGAAAATTCCCTGGAGGAGGGCATAGCAACCCATTCCAGTATTCTTGCCTGGAGAATCCCCATGGACAGGGGAGCCTGGCTGGCTACAGTCCATAGTGTCTCAAAGAGTGGGACATGGCTGAGCACCTAAGCACACAGCACATGGACTAATAGAAACAAGGTTTATCTTGACTTTCTGGGTGAATAGCAGTACATAGAGATAAAGAATATATTTTGTAGATGAGAAAGCAGTTATAAAAAAGTGAAAGTTGCTACAAAACCATTGGCTAAAAAGCAGCATATTGAACTAGTTTCTTTCTGACCCCTGAACACACCATTTATACTACACCAGCGCTATCTCAAAGAAATGCTAAGTAGTTTATAATAATGCACACCAACTAATGTTTTTTCTCAGCCCCAGGAGTAACCATTCTGACTCCATCTTTAGAAATTTAAGTGAAAGGAAAAGGAAGAGGAAACTAGCTTTGAAGAATGCTAGGATAACAAAATGACTTGGGTTTTTGCCTGTTTCTGTGGAAGTGGAGCATATAAACCAGCAGCAGAGAGTAAAGGAGACACATGAATTAGAAATGTGCCAACACTGTGCCCTTATATGTGATGGGCAAGATCAAATGAGAATTTCAATCAGGACTGTCACTTTTGGAGGAGATCAATTCCAACTGAAAATGAGCACAGACCGCCAAATGCAGATGGGAATTATGTGACATATCAAGGTACAGTTCTGTGAAACATACTCTGAGCAATATGGCTTACATAGTCAACATGCATTTATTTAACTGCACTCAACTAATGTATGCCTTGAGAAGCAAATACATCAAACACTGAGCCTTAACAGACTTTTGAAAGAAAAAAGGGATTTTCTCGTTGCTGTTAAACAGTCCACTGATTAGTTTGTAACATAGAAGAGAAACGCTAGCCCAGCACATCTTTAGCTTCTAATCATGCTTTAAGTCTTTTTTTTTTTTTAATTTTTAAACTTTACATAATTGTATTAGTTTTGCCAAATATCAAAATGAATCCACCACAGGTATACATGTGTTCCCCATCCTGAACCCTCCTCCCTCCTCCCTCCCCATACCATCCCTCTGGGTCATCCCAGTGCACTAGCCCCAAGCATCCAAAAGAACAGAGCATCATCCATGAGTAACCTGCTCCACATCATTTTAGGATAATCCATGCCAAGATAATACTGATGACATCTGCCTTGAGACTTGTCTAAGGGAAGTCTAATATCAAAAAGGATTTTAGTACAGGTTCATTAATTCCACAAACATTGTTTTTTAAACATCAAACATATGCCAGGCATTGTCTTAGGAAGAGGGGATTTAGAGAGGGAAAGAAAAGTATACTGCATGATGCCTGATAGAGGAAGACAAATAATCAAACGCAGTAAAATGCAACACATACAAAGACAGAAATGCATGAAGTCTGAAAATTGGCACACATGAGAAAAAATTAGTCACTTCGACATACTGAAAGCAGCTCTTCTGTCCCTTTTCTGTTTTCTCACTTCTGTCCCGAACGTTAAAAGAACCTAATTATAGGAATCAGATCACTATGCAATTTAACCTAACTCCTACCTACGCTCTCCTGAATACACACCATGCCTTGCCTAACCTGTTGATTCTTTTTCTTAGATAAGAATGAATGAAGAATTTAGTAGTTAAAGAATGACTAGCACACTACTCCCAACAGCCCCCTTACCAACCCTGCAGACAGATCACGCAGGCAATAAACTGTTACGTTACCCAAAAGTTCATTCAGTTTTTCTACAAGATGCTATGGAAAAACCTGAATGAATTTTTGGGCCAACCTAATATATGATGACAGAGCCAGCCTGCACTCAGTGGGGAGCGATGCAGAACCCAACCTCCTGCCTCAGTGAGTCACTGAGACTCTTGGCCTGGATGAACAGGGTCTGCAGAGCTCGTCTCGCGACACAAGTTCATCTTGTCCTCAGACTGCAGGCTTTTCGCATTAAAGCATCTGTACTTTCTATTAACACTTGCCTCTCGAACTATTGGCTTTTGAGCAGTAAGCAGCCAAGCCTAAGTTCAGTAACAATAAGAAAAGGCAATTCTAAGGAAGATTTATTTAAGTGTTAATACTTAAGCTAAGACTGTAAAGAGAAGCAGTGTCTCTGGACATGACTTGGGGCAGAGAGGGAGTAAAATAAGTCAGAGATCAAAATAAGATGCTTCAACAGGGAGAGCTGAAATAGCAGAGTCTTACAGGTTTGGCCCACATTGTAATTGGGAGATTTACAAGCAGTTTGATTGGCTGGGGCATAGGCTGAGAGATAGGGCATGATAAATTGTATCTGGAAACAAGTCAGGGTTTTCAACGTCAAACCAAGAAATTTTCGTGCTTTTTTATGTGCCATGGGAAGACACTGAAAGGCTTTAAGCAAAACAATGACACTACATCACATAAATACAGATTTAAGTTAGTAACACAAAACATTTCTTTATCCCATGAATTGAAAAGTAGAATTATGCAATTTACCTGCAAATACGTACTTTTCACCCCCACCAAAATATTATAGCAAACAGGATTGATGACAGTTATTAAGTATCGGACATTGTTCCCTCCTGCAGCAACAGATTTCCAATTTTATTCTTTCAGTTCTGAGTGTGCCTATTTCCAAGGAAGTATAACCCAAATCTCCACATCTTATCATCTGAAATCAGTGCAAGTGACTTGCTTATCTTGAAGAGAGAGAGAGAGAGAGAAGTACAAGACCAACAGAAGCATGTAGTTCCCCTGAATTAACCCACTGAGCTATGTGAGAAGAAGGTGATTAGTCAGAAATTTCAAACTATTTTTTACTTAATGTGGTAATCACAAGCAAGCAGGTACTTTTTTTATTTCTACAGGAAATCACAGAGAGAAAAACTTGAAGCTCACACTTCTGAGCCCTCAAAGGAAATGCTATCAGAAGCAGTGGTCCTTTTTTCCAAAGGCCGCTGGGAATCGTTCCTAAAAGCAGTGCAGTGAAAAGTGAAAAGCCAACTACCAGTCAACATGCCTACACCTCTTTCTAGTGTCTATCACTCCTCCCACTGGGAACTGAAGTCTATTTCCTCCAGTCTTGAATCCAGGCTGCGCATGTCCAACGGAAGTGACAACAGTCAAGTGAGATTTCTGAGCTCAGGTCCTCTAGCTATTACTTTTCATCTTGGAACCCAACTCTCACACAGAAAATCCACACTGTTTTTGCCAGAGATGGTGGATGCATGGAAAGACAGGCCCTGGGGGAGGGGAGACCCAAGTAGAAAAGAGTCTACATAGAGGAGAACCGTGGCAATGAAGGCAACAGCAAGCCCACAACCCCTAGATAACTAAATTAGGTTAAGTGGAATCTTCCAGCTTCAGTTCAGCTGTCCATCCAGAACCTTGTCAAGCATACATAAGCTATCTCTGCCTGCTGCTGCTGTTGCTGAGTCGCTTCAGTCATGTCCGACTCTGTGCGACCCCATAGACGGCAGCCCACCAGGCTCCCACGTCCCTGGGATTCTCCAGGCAAGAACACTGGAGTGGGTTGCCTTTTCCTTCTCCAATGCGTGAAAGTGAAAAGTGAAAGTGAAGTCGCTCAGTCGTGTCTGACTGTTAGCGACCTCATGGATTGTAGCCCACCAGGCTCCTCCATCCATGGGATTTTCCAGGCAAGAGTACTGGAGTGGGGTGCCATATCTCTGCCTAGTCCTGCCCAAATCACCATCCCACAGAATTGTGAGCAATAAAATAGCTGTGGTTTCAAGCCATTATGTTCTGGGTCATTTATTATACAGAAAACAGGTAATCAATACATGTGCTAACATACCTATTACCACCTTTTCAAAGAAAAGCCCCAGCAGAGACCAGGCTGCCATGTGGAAGATTTCTGTGGGCTAAATAATAGTACAAAAGCATCGGTCAACATGCCTATGCCTCTTTGTACAGTAGAGGACACAGAGGCAAAGCCGCAGGAGCAGGCACAGCACTCGACAGGAAACACAGGAAGTCAGTGTACAAAGAGCTGCAGGTGACCCACTGGCCTTTTCAAAGCTTACACCAATAAGCAGAAGCAAGAGTCCAGCAAATCCTAGGCAGTGATATATGTCTGCCACAGATGAATCAGGCCCGACCAAGCAGGAATCTTGGCCAAAGAAAGATATAAAGTCCACTGAAAACCCTGGACCGGTTTTTCCTTTAGACGTATGGGCCAGCTATACTAAAAAAAAAAAAAAAAAAAATTTAATCTTTCATTGAAGAAGCAAAGAAAAAATAAAAACCCTCAATTTTATTGATATTACATCCACTTTATGATGTTTTAGAAGTTTTGTTTATTCTTAGTGTGAAAACCAGTCAGAATGTGTACAATTTCTCTTATCTTTCTTTTTAAAGCTTCAACATAGAAGTTTTACAATAATGCTTCAACACAGAAATTTTATAATATATTATACATTGTAATATTAAATCTTTACTACCCTGAAACAAGCAGGGTCATATAGTATCACAAACTTCAACGTGTGTGATAAGAATGTTGCCTTTTGAATAACATTATGGTCTGTGTGGAGCACCCCAATATGTAATGATTTAAGCCAGCATGATATAACATTTTAAAAGTTTGTACACTAGAAATTTTAAAAGTGCTTAGTTACAGATTTTCAAATATTTATGAGACACTAATAAGATGCGATGATTCTTCTGGACACTTAACAAACCGAGGTGAGCAAAACAAATAGAAATGACAAAGATTTATTACTGTTCCATGATAATTTCCATTTTAATTATTTTCTGGCTTCAAAGTAATGGAAAATTTTTAACAAAAACGAAATATATTTGTTCCTTGTTCCTTTCTTCTAAATAAAATCCTCTTCCCCCACCTTTAGTTAAGCTAAATAAGTTTGTTTTATATGCAGTTGCTTTGTATTTCAAGAACAATTAGATAGATACACAGAGAGATAGACACATTATACATGACGGATGATTAATTGCAACTCCCGATACTTGATTAACCAAAAAGGTGGTCTCCAAACAGTTTGCCAAGTAAACATCACAGCATCACTGTCAGAAACAGCCCCCAAAAGTCACAGCAGAATCTGGGTGCTAGTGATCTGATTTTAATTTCAAACACTTGACCAGACTTGTAGACCAAATTTAAATAGCACATGCTTTTTCTTTTTTTTTTGGATGTAAAAATATTGCATCAAATTTTTGTAATCCTTGCATTTTTCTTACACAGTTTGAATCTAGGCAGCTGCTTCTGTTATTAAGAGATTCTAAGGTTTTGATAGAGTAGTGAGCTTTGATAGGTCTTTTTTGTCTCTTTAAACAATATTCAAAATCCTGAAGGCACTTATGTCTGAACTGTTATAACCTACAATACCATTGCAATGGTATTTCCTGTGATAGTTAAAAATTTTGTCTGAGTTTTATTATATTGCACTTACCTCAAGATTTTCTTAAAGCACGTCCCAGTTCTTTGGAGATTTTCAAAGTCTGTTTAACAGCTTTTCTTATTCATTAGCAACTTCCTTTAGAATCTACTAATGAGTCTCTATGGCGTTCGAGTTCTGTCAGTCATGGTGCTTTTTAATATCTTTATCACATTTTTGGGAATGCTTCTGTTACTTTTCACTTCACTTATAAGCATAATGATTTTTCTTGCATATATGACTGCTAAAACTGTTATGTAACTCTTACTTGAATCTACATTTTGTCTAATTATGAGTCACTTAGGTCCTCCACTGATCATAGGAGCCTACTGTTTTTCAGAGAACAAGACCTAGTTTAGTTTTACCAACTAAAAACGGGCACTTGTCATCTGCCTCTACAAGGATGAGGTCACTAGCCACTGTAGTTCCTGGCCTTCAACACACCCTCAAAGGACATCAGGAATAAGGCAACTGTGCTTTGGGAAAAACTGGAGGGATAGGTCTTCAGATAGTTAGACAATTTTAAGAGAAGATATTAAAAGTCCAAACTCTTGCAGCTTCTCATATTGAGAAAAGTACTCATTAACAGAGACACCGGCTTCTTGTGACCAGCAGCAAGCTTCTGCCAAAATTTGTGCTTGACCGCACATGCCATGTTTCCTGAAATCATATATATGATGACCTTTTCCCCCACTTATTTGGAGCATTTTCTCAGAGCTCTCTGAGATCCTGTCTCCTGGGTTATGGTCTTTGTTTGGTCCCCAAAAAACTTAAATCACAACTCTCACATTGTGTTTTTGTTTGTTTGCTTGTTTTTTGGTTAATAGTTCTCTGTAATATTATCCTCTCTTATACATGCTTTTTCAGAATATATTTGAGTATATATTTAATTATACAGAACATGCTTTATCTCCCTCACATGGTCTACTGTGCTTACTCCCCATCTAAAAAAAGGATCAGTTTTTCTAATCCAGTATATTTTTAATAAAATCATGCCTAAGAACAGAAAATTTCTCTCCAAGTAGCTTTCCTTTCTTTTCCTTTTCTTGAAAACACTCCATCCAAATACTTCTTCAACTGCCTAAAACACTTAGCCCTACCCATCTATCTTCTCACTCCTTGGCTTTGATTGATGGACTAACAAAAGTAGTCACTGGATGCTTCCAGAAATTACATCCTATTCTCATAGCCCCAAGTATTCCTAACATAGGATGATTGGACTTGGCAAATCAAAGTAATGGATTCCCACTAAAAATTCATTCAAATAAAAATAGCTCTTTAGTAAATATATGCCAAATTACCTGTGATTTTTATGAAGATCAAATTTAAATAAATATCCTTTATCATAAATCATACTCAAATGGAATAACTCTAGGTTTTATCCAAAACTTTAATTGGGAATCTTGGATTACATCACTAGTTTCATCTCCAGAAGCAAAAAACTGAAAACAGAGAAGGCCAGGTGTCGTTTTGTTTTTATGTACTTAATTTTTATGATATGAGAACTGACATCTCAAGAATAGGCTTGCATGGCCACCAATAGGGCCTCACTGCTACAGCTTTCTCTGGAATGAGGAACAAAAATGTTCTTTTGTTCAATGGGGTCGCTTGGAATGAACTCATTTATTCAAATTATAAGCACTGCCCACCTACTCTATGACAAGTATTGTAAAATCAAGGATTGCACAAAGAACAAGTGATATCCTGTCCACATAAAATTTTAGGTTTAGTAAATGGGGAAAAATATATAGAAAGTGATTTTTTTTTTTTTTACTGGATTTAGTACCTGTACCAGTTCTTTAGTACCGATCCTTTGATTGACGCATGTTTACTGATAAATTATACTCTCATTATTAAAAACAGCTTATGCTATATTGGAATTTAGGGTATTCATATGGAGATTTCCTTACAGTCAACAAAATGGTTAAGTATGTGTGACCCTAGGAAGAAAAATGTGCTGACCAAACGTAAAACTGAGATTCACAAAAAATATTTCCAGTGAATTATAAAAATGATCTTAATGTAATTTTCTGGAGCTTTCTTTGCTTCAATACTCCAAATGTTGGATTGTCTTAGCTTAGTCCTAAGATATCTCTTCTCTGTGATCAGTCTGTTAGTTAGAGATCCATAAAGTATGGTCTAGAGACACTTAGATATACCTGAATGGATTTAAAAGTTAAAAATTTTACAGTAGTAAGATGTTCCATTCAGTTGCTCAGTCGTGTCTGACTCTTTGCGGCCCCATGAATCACAGCACACCAGGCCTCCCTGTCCACCACCAACTCCCGGAGTTTACCCAAACTCATGTCCACCAAGTCGGTGATGCCGTCCAGCCATCTCATGCTCTGTCGTCTCCTTCTCCACCTGCCCCCAATCCCTCCCAGCATCAGGGTCTTTTCCAATGAGTCAACTCTTCGCATCAGGTGGCCAAAGTATTGGAGTTTCAGCTTCAACATCAGTCCTTCCAAAGAACACCCAGGACTGATTTCCTTTAGAATGGACTGGTTGGATCTCCTTGCAGTCCAAGGGACTCTCAAGAGTCTTCTCCAACACCACAGTTCAAAAGCATCAATTCTTCGGCACTGAGCCTTCTTCACAGTCCAACTCTCACATCCAGACATGACCACTGGAAAAACCATAGTTATTTCCTTTTAACTATCCTCTCATATTTTTACCTCTCACAGTTATAAACTTGGATTTTTCAAAGATAACATGGCAGATGATATCTCAACAGACTGAAATTAGAAGCAGATATGAGAAAACAGTTGTCTTTTTTTACAAAACCATTAAAGAAAGGCATTTGTTGTTGCTCAGTCACTAAGTCGTGTCCAACTCTTTGTTACCCCATTGACTGCAGCATGTCAGACTTCCATCTCCTTCACAATCTCATGTCCATTAAGTCCGAAATGCTATCGAACCGTCTCATCCTCTGTTGCCCCCTTCTTCTCCTGCCCTCAATCTTTCCCAGCATCAGGATCTTTTCCAACAAGTCAGCTCTTCACATCAGGTGGCCAAAGCATTGGAGTTTCAGCTTCAGACTCAGTTCTTCCAATGCATATTCAGAGTTGATTTCCTTTAGGACTGACTGACTTTGATCTCCTTGCAGTCCAAGGGACTCTCAAGAGTATAGATACGTATTGATTAAGTATTTCTTTTTTTCTCACTATTTTTTGTTTTGGAGAATATAATTATACTTTATAAAAATCATATTCATATGAAAAGCACATTACTCTTTTTTTAAAATCAACTAGTATGTATTTTGAGAATTTCTGTTGTAATTTATATTAAGATATAAAATCCACATAAGCAAAAGTTCTCCAGAGTACTGAATATTTCTTAATGTAAAGGGGTCTTGAGACCAAAATTTTGAGAAAAGTGATATCTATTCACACAGCTTTAAACGCCAATCTTGTTATACTTGTGACATTAAAATTTATATATTCAAGTGTAACCACTCTCAGTATTAAGGTCATTCAATGGCTTTCCTACAAGCATAGAATAAAATTCAAACTCCTTTTGTAACCTACCAGGTCACAGGAGAGTTGGTCTAGATCTCCCACTTCAGTATCTTTCACTTTCTGCTGTCTCTGCTTGGTCCACACTGGACATCTAAGCTGTTCTTTATGTCAAGAATGGTCTCCTTTCAGAATAGTATTCTCTAATATTCTTCTCTAAATGACTTGCTTTTTTATTTACTTAGGTGTCTACTCTGAAGTTTTTCTTTAGAAAAATCTCTGACAACCCATTAGGAAAAGCAGTCTCCATTACTCCATCACCTCG
The DNA here is from genome assembly GCF_003369695.1 of Bos indicus x Bos taurus. Taxonomy (NCBI): domain Eukaryota; kingdom Metazoa; phylum Chordata; class Mammalia; order Artiodactyla; family Bovidae; genus Bos; species Bos indicus x Bos taurus. The sequence goes on along the minus strand of NC_040076.1, from coordinate 23,071,760 downwards.
ACCTGCTTCACATGTATTCATAGTTCTATCATAGTTTGGATTAAAATATAAATAAGATACTGTCTATATCAGTACAATATCTATAAGTACATGGCATATGGCAGGTCTATATAAACCATTGTAATCTTTGGTAGAGTTAATATATGTGACCTAGCTTTACTTTGAGGTGAGAGTAATACACAGCTTATTTTTATAGCTTTTCACATTGAAGGTCATTTCTTTAACTGAATTTCTTTATGCTAATAATTCAAGAAGAGCAAACATGCATATAGAAAAGTATTAATGATATTAGATAAATTACCCCTAAAAGAGGTTTAATTGAATTTTTGTCATTATTCAAGCAGAGGAATTTCTTCCATACAATCTGAAAATAAAAGCACATAAAATATAAGTGCCTTATATTTTCAATGCCTTGTATACGTCAGAAATATAAACCTGTACTTGAGTAACAATAAAGCAAGTTAATGCTTAACATTATCCACACTAGTTCTAAGCCATGTCTTCAACTTCACAAGGTTTTATTTATTCAGTGGTTAACTGCTTGCTTATTACTGTGATCCAAATAACAGGAAGAAAATCATGGTCACCAATTTGGAGAACAAAATGTACATCGACCAAGTGGATACAACATTTTGTGGGGTAAACACAGTGAGTTCAATTTGGGACAAAACAAAATTGAAATGACTGAAATGTCAAGGAGGAAATATCCAAGAGAATGGAAGAGTTAGGGTGGAGATTCAAGACTAGTGAAGGGGATTTGGCAATCTAGGTGTCACTGCAGCTACAGAGATCACTTAGAATGGTAAACCGAAAAAGATAGCTCACTTACTTGGGTTTTTGCAATCAGGAGCCAGGCTTTATGAAACATTCTACATGCAAAAGGTTTTACAGTACAGAATCACTGAAGATTGGCCTTCTCTTTGGGATCTGTTTGACACACTCACTGGGTACTTGCTCTACATCGATGTAGTAATTCCACCACTAACATATATAACATTTTTACAGTTTACAAATATAATAGTGGATTGTATTAAATTTGGACCTCTCAAGAGACCTTATAATTATTTCTATTTTATGTAAAATTTCAGTAAGTTAAAATGACAAGGTCACAAATAGGTCCCTGATCCCCAATCCACCAACATTTTATGATGTATAATTGACACTATGGAAGTGGAAATACTGTGATTTTCTCCCTGAATTTTACTTCTAGTTATTCCTAATTGCTTCATAGGACCTAACTGAAAACTTTGCATTGCAATCAATCTTTCCCCTTCCCAGACTATTTTCCACAACTGAGATAATTGCTAGGAACTATTAACCTAACAATCTCTAACCCTGCAGAGGCTAAGTGTGCTTCTAGCTAAACTTCCTAATAATATTTGCACAAACTGTTAACTTTAAAGACATCCCAGATATAGAGTTTCTGTTTTAATTATAAAGAAAAAGAATATTTTACATAAGATTACATTTGAATATTTAGGATAATTTAACACTTGCTTTCTATAAAGATTTCCTGAAGCAGCAAAGGGAACAAAAATTCATTTGAGATAAAGTTGAATTGTATCCTTTTATTTCAACATATTGATTTTCTAATATTCTATAGAGAACTACAATCCTATAGCAGGCTAAATAATGAGTTCCTTTAGCTACTTTTTTTTTTCTTAAGAGATTCCTTCATACCTAGACAGAAATATAAGGTTTTAACTATTTGAAACTGCTGAAAGCAAAATGAAAGAGTTCCATCAAGTGGCCATATAAAGACATAGCAGTTCACATTTCACCAATACAAAGACAAAAATAATACCTCCAAAGCCTAGTTCACACATACATTTTCAACTAAATTCCCAAAATGCATGACACGCAACATTAAAAAACACTACAGATACAATTTAAACATCATTAATGAATTTTCCCACACAATTTTTAAACTGCAAGAGAAACTAGGTCTAAGTATATTTTGTTTTCTTATTTTTATTTTCTAATACTCTATTCATATAGCTTAGGCTTGAAGATGCATGGTTATAATTTTAATTCCTACGTTATAGTCATCCGTTTAAATTATTTGGTAGGTACACCAGAAATTAACAAAATTAAGTATTGGATTGTGCTAAAATTCAGAAACCAGCTACAAACAAATGAGCCAAAATACTTAAAAATTATACCTTAAAAATATGAAAGAAATTCAACTGAAGCTGTTTGAAAAGTAAAATTAGTTATAAAGCATTTGTTGTTGTTGTTTAGTCACTAAGTTGTGAGTTATAAAGTATAAGCATCAGTTCGTTTATTCATTAATATCCTAAATTAAGATTCTGCAATATCTTATCAGGTTGCACCCCCCCCCTTATAAAAGATGAAAAAATGGGTGCTTCTATTTATAAATTATAGTAGGTTTAAGGGGATACAGTTCCTTACCTCTCTACTTTAGAAATGAGCAATAACTTATTTTAAAGCTATAAATGCTACTTCTAAATGCACACTACAGATTAAGATTTCTTTCATACTTTATCAAGGTGTAGTTCATTGAGAAACCACTTCTAGTACATAATTAACCATACATTTGACTTTCTGTTCCAGCTCTCACAACTGTATGTGACTACTGGAAAGAAGGCAGAGCAACAAAGAGTAGATGTTTTCAAAATGTGGTGCTGGAGAAGACTCTTGAGTGTTCCTTGGACAGCAAGGAGATTAAACCGGTCAATCTTAAAGGAAATCAATGCTGAATATTCACTGCAAGTCTGATGCTGAAGTTGAAGCTCCAATACTGTGGCCACCTGAAGCGAACAACCGACACACTGGAAAAGACCCTGATGCTAGGAAAGATTGAAGGCAGAAGAGGGTGACAGAGGATGAGTTGCATGGCATCACTGATGCAATGGACATGAACTGGAGCAAACTCTGGGAGATGGTGAGGGACGGGGAAGCCTGACATGCTGCATTCCATGGGGTTCATCAAGAATGGGACACAACTTGTGACTGAAAAAAAAAACAACATTTGACTGTATGTAGCATTTCCTACTTTGTAGGAAAACAATGTATTATTATTGAGATGATGTTAAAGGATACATTTTTATATTACCTGTGAAGTCTCATTAGAGTATATATTGCATGTGTACTTAGTCCTCTCTGGATCTTTGTGACCCCATTGACTGCAGGCCACCAGGCTCCATTGTCCATGTAATTTTACAGGTAAGAATACTGGAGTGGGTTGCCATTTCCTCCTACAGGGAATCTTCCCAACCCAGGGATTAAACCTGCATCTCCTGTATCTCTTACATTGGCAGGTGGATCCTTTACCACTAAGCTACCTGGTTAAATATAAAATTGGAGACAGGGTGTATAATGATTAAGAAAATGGGTTTTAGCATAATAGATTGGATTTGAATCGAATCTGCCACTGTTTTGCCCTGTTATCTGGAGCAACTATGTCTTCATTTATATAAGAAAAGGAAAATATTACTACTGATATCACTACTATAGAAATTAAATCCTATATTTCATATTGAGCAGTTAGATATTCAATTGACAACCATTTAAATGAACAATACTTTTGGGAGGAAGAATCCATTATTCTCTCTTCTCATTGCTAGAATCACAAGCTGGAATCAAGATTGACAAGAGAAATATCAACAACTTCATATATGCAGATGATACCACTGTAATGTCAAAAAGCAAAGAGAAACTAAAGAGCCTCTTGATGAAGATGAAAGAGGAGAGTGAAAAAGCTGGCTTTAAACTCAACATTAAAACTAAGATCATGGCATCCAGTCCCATCACTTCATGGCAAATAGATGGGGAAACAGTGGAAACAGTGAGAGACTTTATTTTCTTGGGCTCCAAAATCACTGCAGATAGTAACTACAGCCACAAAATTAAAAGCCACTTACTCCTGGGAAGAAAAGCTGTGATAAATTTAGACAACATATGAAAAAGCAGAGGCATCACTTTGCCAACAAAGATCAGTATAGTCAAAGCTATGATTTTTCCAGTAGTCGTGTATGGATGTGAGAGTTGAACCATGGAGAAGGCAGAGCATCAAAGAATTGATGTTTTTTAATTGTGGTGATGGAGAAGACTCTTGAGAGTCACTTGGACAGCAAGGAGATCAAACCAGTCAATCCTAAAGGAAATGAACTCTGAATATTCATTGGAAGGACTGATGCTGAAACTCCAATACTTTGGCCACCTCATGAGAAGAGCCAACTCATTGGAAAAGATCCTTATGATGGGAAAGATTGAGGGCAAGAGGAGAAGGGGCAACAGAGGATGAGATGGTTGGATGGCATCGCTGACTCAATGGACATGAGTTTGAGCAGACTCTGTGAGACAGTGAAGGACAAGGAGGCCTGGTGTGCTGCAGAACATGGGGTTACAAAGATGGGACAGGACTGAATGACTGAACAACAGCAATCTTCTCATTAGTAAGTAAACATACATGTTTATTTAGTAAACAGTAGTAAATACATATTTACACCAGTAAATAAGCAAACATAATAAGGTATAGCCTTTTTTATATAAGTTCATTGGATTTGAGAGTTTAAAAAATGTAAATGACTAAGGAAATGAAATTATTGAATACAAATGCACTGCTTCTATGATAGCATCATGATCATAGATTTTCTTCTGCATGAACTTCCTCCAAACTAGGAATCTCTCAAACCTGCATTTCCATTAAAACAAAAGCCACAAAGAAGTTCACATAGTCACATTTTTATTATCATTTGGAAACCTGCATTGCTAATAAACAAAGCTAAAGTAAAAATCTCACATCAGAACAAATACAACTCTTTTTGTCAACATGGTATTAAAACTGAATGCTGAAAATGAAGGAAAGGGTGAGAGGAAGGTTGATAAAATACATTTAGTAAAAAGTAAAGAAGTGGAGTTATAGGCACAGATTATATATGAATTATTTGTACTCTTCTTATATATTTCTATGTTTGAAATCATTCTAAATAAAATACAATTGAATATAAAAGAAAAACTTATCTTATTCAGGTAACCTAAAAGTAAATGAGTGTACCTCTGATAAATATTCACTTAAAAAAAGAAAAAAAAATCTAATGCTATTTCTGCAAGACAAAAAATAAGCAAAGAAGGAAAGCTAGAGACGAAGGAAAGTATATTCAACAACAGAAGTGGTAAGCATGTGGATAAATCGAAATACACACAGTCTGTGTGAAACAATAAAATATATAATTTAGGGAGATGGTGATTTGATTTTTAAAATTCTAAGGTCCGTTTGTTCTACAAGCAGGAGTAAGTGAAATGAAAGTCACTCAGTCGTGTCTGACTCTTTGTGACCCCATAGACTATACAGTCCATGAATTCTCCAGGCCAGAATACTTGAGTGGGTGGTCATTCCCTTCTGCAGGGGAGCTTCCAAAGCCAAGGATTGAACCCAGGTCTCCCACATTTTAGGTGGATTCTTTACCAGCTGAGCCACAAGAGAAGCCCAAGTAGGAAGCCACAGGGGAAGCTAAAAGTAGGAGTAGAAATAGTGATTAACATAGATTCAAAGGTAAATATACCTTTTTCAGTTGTACGGTAACAACTAAGATAGTAGAGGGGATAAATGGAATGTGGCGGAAAAAACAATTTGAATGATGCAAAAAAGTTGAGCAATGAGAAACAAATGAGAAATATACAAGATAAGAAATAAGATGGTAGTGAATTCAATTATAAGAAGCAGCCCTAATAAATATAAGTAGATTAAATTTATCAAAGCTATAGTTAAAAGAAAATAAAGGATTACACTGTTTACAGGAGTCACAACTAAACATAAGATCATGAGAAAACTGATAACAAAGGACAGAAAATTAGTAGGGAAAATATTAGCCAAGAGAAATCTCATACATCTATATTGATATGACAGAATATTCTTTATGGCACAAAAACCACCTGTATAGTACAGAAAAGATCACAGAACAATGATAATAGCTCCATTTATAGAAATTATTATAAACTTTGATGCTTCTAATAACTTGCCATCATAATATATAAAGAAAAACTATAGATATGAGAAGGGAATTACGTTATTTTAAGGAATAAACAATATTCTAAGCTACACATGAAACTTCAAACAAAACTTGACCATGTCCAAAACCATAAAAGAAATATCAGGAAATTTCAAGGAATTATCATGCAGATCCTTTTTCTTCAACCACAATGCAATTAAAGTAGAAATCAGAAAAAAAAATTCAGTAATTAAAAAAGTGTGTATTTGACTATACATAAGGATACTTAGAACATACTGCTACTGCTACTAAGTCGCTTCAGTCGTGTCCGACTCTGTGCGACCTCATAGACAGCAGCCCACCAGGCTCCCCGGTCCCTGGGATTCTCCAGGCAAGAACACTGGAGTAGGTTGCCATTTCCTTCTCCAATGCATGAAAGGGAAAAAGGAAAGTGAAGTTGCTCAGTCGTGTCCGACTCTTGGTGACCCCATGGACTACAGCCTACCAGACTCCTCCGTCCATAGGATTTTCCAGGCAAGAGTACTGGAGTGGGTTGCCAGTCTAGAAATCAGCAAACACTGAAAATTTATTAAACCACTAATTTCAGACATTAGTGAGCAAATAGTAAAGTGAACCCAAACAGAGGAAAGGAACATTAACAATTACCAAAAGAGTAATCAAAAGAAAATCAATAAACCCAAAGGTTAATTTTTCTGTATTTAAAGTATGTATGTTTACCCTACATTTATAATTAAACTTTTAATCATTTTTGCTTGAATATGTATCTATAGCTATTTTTAGTAATTTTTTCCATTTTAATTTTACACAAAAGACTTTGTGACATCCATTTTATTTTAATGTCAATGTTTCTTCACATTCGAGGTTATTTTTGAGATCTACTTGATTGATGTATATGGTTTATTCCTTCTAATTCTTGCACAATATTCTATAAACTAAATTTTATTTATCTATCCTCTCTTTTGTTGTCTAACAGTATTTTGATGTACATCCCAGGATCTTCATGTACAAATGTTTTAGAGGGTCCCTGAAGTGAAAATCAGCTTTTTTCAGAAAAGGGGAATACAAATCTCCCCAATGTTATCAAAATAGTTGTTTAAATAATATTCCTCAAGAAAATCTGATAATGCATCTTTTTCCTCCCCTAAACATACACACAATCCTTGGACTGCTTCTTAGTGTCCCTATAAAAGGAAGAGTTGAGAAATATTCAGAGATTTAGGTTTTATTTAAATGGAATAACCTTAGTCATAAATCACTTGTATAGTATCACTTAAAAAACCCTAAAGCTTAAATGGTGGTGGTTTAGTCGATAAGTCGTGTCTGACTCTCATGACCCCGTTAACTTTAGGACCCCAAGCTCCTCTGTCCATGGGATAAATCAGGCAAGAATATAGGAGTGGGTTGCCTTCTCCTTCTCCAGGAGATCATCCCAATCCAGGGATTGAAACCAGGTCTCCTGCATTGCAGGGGGTCTCCTGCATTCTAGGTGGATTCTTTACCTACTGAGCCTACAGGGAAGTTTAAAGCTCAATCAAATACGACAATATTATACTGCTGTGCTCCACTTCACTTGATTTTTTGAAACTTTTATTTCTAATTGGGCTGCTACAGTGTACAAGTGTATACATGAATATATGAATAAACTGCTGCATACAGGTTACACAAATACATTAAAGTATGTGGATTTGTTGCCTTAGCAAACACCATCCTAGTAAGTGCAAGGTGACAGGCGTGGTGTTAAGATACCCTTTCACACTTGCTTACATCATAAAGTTTATTCTATTTTGCTCCCAAACTGTAACACCAGCATTTCTTGTAAGGGGAACGGATGAGTGTTAGGTATGATAATGATAAAAATTTGTTTGACAAATCAGGATAATTTTTAGAGTAAAAAAGACCTCAAGAATAAATCAGCACCTATCCTTTGGCAATCTGTGTCAAACTGTACTGGCTTTAACAGTGGAAATATATCACGACTTGTCATGAAGTGAGTAGTCTTCAGTACCTTGCAAGGTACTCGTGCATAGCTAGAAGGGGTGTTGACCCCCTTTCTGTACATCACGATAGTTAAAAAAGTGACATTTGTCAAAATGAGCAAGAAACAGCTTCCAGAGAAGGTGCCCAATGCAAAACTATGAAGCAAATTGTGGTATTCAGCTATGAACCACAGGGAAGATGAAGATCAAAAGAAATGAATTTTTTTTTTTCCCCTTAACTCATCCATATTTTTCATCACACTTCATGTTGCTTGCCAGTATGAAACAGGCTGTTTTGTGGGGTTTTTTTTGTTCTAAAACTTCATGTTACTGATAGAATTTTAAATGAGCTTTAACATGAAGTGTCCCATCACTTGCCATTCTATACTGGATTTAATCCATAATTTAGTTCTCAACACATTTTGCTTTTATTTTCCCTCTTTCCCTGAAAAATTACTTTCAGTAATAGAAAAGTGAGCATATATTAAAAATCCTTGCCTTCTAGGACATATTCGAGTACTGAAGGGCTGAAGGGTTCCCAGGTAAAATTGAGATCCTAGTAGGCACAGATGGGTACCCATCGGTATCTTGGCATTTTATTTCAGTTTTGTACTATCTTTCAATATGGCCCACAGCATGAGAGTTTGTATATTCTAGTTTATTATTTTTCTAGAAAATTGAGATTATGCCAATACTAATCAAAATGATCCATTTAAACATTTCAGTTATCAGTCTTCAAGTCAACATAGAACCATAATTCTTCCCCCAGATTCCTTATTTAAAGTACCCCTACCAAAGAGACATTTATTAAACTTCAAATAAATGTCTGATGTTGGAAAATGTTGAATATTTTTGTGAAAAAATACCCTAGTCACCAATATGTTAAATATGCTACAGTTTTTATGCCAGAATCTCATTCACGAATTTTTCAGAATAGATTCAGTATTTTAGTACAAAGACTTTAAACCATCAAGTCCTATTGAGTTCTGACATCACACATCTCTAGAGAGTCTTAGCGCAGGATGAAGTTGTTCATCTAAAAAAAACACAATCTGTCTCAAGCAGATGTATGCAATAAAAAAAAATTAAAAACATGATTTTTCATAATTTTCTCACAGTATAATGCATGAATTCATGTTTACTGCAGTAATCAGCCAAACTAATAAAACAAGGGATATTTTTATTATTATAATAGTTTCAGTGCTGCTCATTTTTAGGTACCCACTACCAGTTATTCTTATGTTTTATTTGAACCACATGGCGTATTTACCAGCTCTGTGATCTTGGGAAAATCATCAACTGCGCTGAGTGATTCTCTCTCTCATCTTTGCTACCAATCCCTGTAGTTAAGAGGGAAAAATACGATTATGCATGCAAAAGTCCTATAAAAACTGAAAGCGAGAAGAGAGGAGATTTATAAGCCTGAAAAGACAACATGCTTGTGATTATTAATAGTGTAATCTGGAGACTTTAAGAGTGGCTTGTTTTAGTTGGAAGCAGTTTTCTAGATCTTTCAGGTTGTATGCAACTAGAAAATGTCTTAGATAAAAACTGCTGCCTAATTTGTCACCTAGTTTTCTTCCAATGCACAGAAGTAGGAGAATTTCAACAAATGGATTGTGCACACCATCTGTCCATTTTGTGCTGCATAGTAAATTTTGTACTAAAAATGTCTTTTTCTTCCCACACCAGAACACAAGAAATTCTCTGTGTTTCATCAGATGTATGGCTGAATGTAGTCTTTAATATAAATTGTTGATGGCTAGAGTTGTACAAAATGTAATCATATACAGACTATTTAATTTAAAAATCACCAAATAGGATTTGCAGGTGGCTCAGTGGTAAAGAACCTGCCTGCCAAGCAGGAGACACAGGTTTGATTTCTGAGTCGGGAAGATCCCCTGGAAACAGAAATGGCAACCACTCCAGTATTCTTGCCTGGGAAATCCCATGGACAGAGAAGCCTGGCAGGCTACACTCCATGGGGTCACAAAGAGTGAGACATGACTTAGAGCCTAAGCAACAAAACAGCAATAAAGTTGTACAATATATAATATATGCAAACTATTTAATTTAAAAATAAAAAATTTATCACCCTATTAATGAGGGACTGGAAAGAACTCTGAAGTGGAAATTCAACCCAAATTTGGATACCTTTTTCTATATCTATTTGCTAGTTTTAACTGTGTGTGTAATATAATTGCAATTTCTAAATTTCATTAGATATCTTTTAAATAAATATATTTAACATAGGAATATTTTATATTATTTCAGCATTATATATATATATATATATATATATATATATATATATATAAGTTCCTTAAAATCTTAAAAGCTAAAACACTCAGAAAGGTATATTTTTATATGTGGTCATTTATAACTTGGATCATGATAAACTATGGAAAATTCTGAAAGAGATGGGAATACCAGACCATCTGACTTGCCTCTTGAGAACCTATATGCAGGTCAGGAAGCAACAGTTAGAACTGGACATGGAACAACAAACTGGTTCCAAATAGGAAAAGGAGTACGTCAAGGCTGTATATTGTCACCCTGCTTATTTAACTTATATGCAGAGTACATCATGAGAAACGTTGGGCTGGAGGAAGCACAAGCTGGAATCAAGATTGCCGGGAGAAATACCAATAACCTCAGATACGCAGATGACACCACCCTTATGGCAGAAAGTGAAGAACTAAAAAGCCTCTTGATGAAAGTGAAAGAGGAGAGTGAAAAAGTTGGCTTAAAGCTCAACATTCAGAAAACGAAGATCATGGCATCTGGTCCCATCACTTCATGGGAAATAGAAGGGGAAACAGTGAAAACAGTGTCAGACTTTATTTTTCTGGGCTCCAAAATCACTGCGGATGGTGACTGCAGCCATGAAATTAAAAGATGCTTACTCCTTGGAAGGAAAGTTATGTCCAAACTAGATAGCATATTCAAAAACAGAGACATTACTTTGCCAACAAAGGTCCATCTAGTCAAGACTATGGTTTTTCCAGTGGTCATGTATGGATGTGAGAGTTGGACTGTGAAGAAAGCTGAGTGCTGAAGAACTGATGGTTTTGAACTGTGGTGTTGGAGAAGACTCTTGAGAGTCCCTTGGACTGCAAAGATATCCAACCAATCCATCCTAAAGGAGATCAGTCCTGAGTGTTCATTGGAAGGACTGATGCTGAAGCTGAAACTCTGATACTTTGGCCACCTGATGAGAAGAGTTGACTCACTGGAAAAGACCCTGATGCTGGGAGGGATTGGGGGCAGGAGGAGAAGTGGATGACAGAGGATGAGATGGCTGGATGGCATCACCGACTCTATGGACATGAGTTTGAGTGAACTCTGAGAGTTGGTAATGGACAGGGAGGCCTGGCGTGCTGCCATTCATGGCGACTGAACTGAACTGAACTGAAATAATGAAAACATAAATCTGAAAATAACCATGAAACAGCTAAGGAAAAAATTTATATAATGCTGCTGCTGCTGCTGCTGCGAAGTCACTTCAGTCGTGTCCTACTCTGTGCGACCCCATAGATGGCAGCCCACCAGGCTCCCTCATCCCTGGGATCCTCCAGGCAAGAACACTGGAGTGGGTTGCCATTTCCTTCTGCAATGCATGAAACTGAAAAGTGAAAGTGAAGATGCTCAGTCGTGTCCAACTCTTAGCGACACCATGGACCACAGCCTACCAGGATCCTCTGTCCATGGGATTGTCCGGGCAAGAGTAATGGAGTCGGTCACCATTGCCTTCTCCGATATAATGATAGTTTACCCTAATCAAATATAAATATGTAAGGCTACAGAAAAGGGAGCCCAAGACCAGAATATAACAGATTTAGAAGCTATGAGTACATAAGATAACAGAATGCATGAGGGCATAGATTGATATCAGCTGAAGTTATTAAGTACCTGCTATGTGTCAATTGTTCTTATATATCATTTAACTCTGAACTAGGTATCTTTCCAATAGAAGAAACTGGAGATTAGAGAAGGGACATAATTTTTCAAAATAATACTGCCTTTTTCTTTTTAAGCAATTTCAGCATTTATTTACTTATTTATTTGCTTACATAAAAATCTCTCCCAAATATTTAATAAATCACATCATCCAGAAACAAAGTTTATAATTCATGACCTCAGGAGAAAATCAAATATACCCAGTACCAGCAAAATGCACTGTATGCAGGAGGTCATTAATAAATGCTTATTGAATTAATAAAAACTAATCTGAAAGAAATAGATTTTGTTAAATATTTATACACATTTCTTATTGTATTAATCTTATTGTGCATGAATCAAAGAATATTTGAATATTAAAATGTCATTTGCCTTGCAGGGATTGTTGCAATGCAAAATATTATGTAATAAATCATATCATAATATATTAAACTAGAGTTAGTTTTTTTAACATTAGTTTGACATTAATGATATAGCATAATACTTTATTTGAATATAATATAGTTTGTTTTTATAAGTGCTAAAACATGCCACTACCTAGAATTATGACAAATAACTTATTACATACAAAGCCTTTACTTTAGAGTGAATGGATGTATGCCTCCGCCAAAGAGTGGTTCACCACCTCTCAAGAGATATAAAATAAAAAGTCAATCTTGATGAATTCAGATTTTTTGTTTGGCAAGAACTGTATCACTCTTAATCAATTAAAACAGACATTGAAGAATCCTGGATAAAGCTGCTTTCTCACTGACTGGCTAAGCTCTGAATCATCGTTAACACTGCTTCCTCTGAAAAGAACTGATGGTGCCTTAACAGGAAGTCACCAGGCTTTGGAGCTGAAAGGGAGACAGCTGGGAACCATATCACGTTCTTAAAATTTTAATTGATGAACACAATGCCCACACACTACTTTGAGATTCCTTTCAGAGTTTTTCCTACCTTTAAAATATTTTTAATTTTTTTAAAATTAGAATATAATTGCATTACAGCATTGTGTTAGTTTCTGCTGCACAGCAGTGTGAATCAGCTATATGATCCCTCCCTCTTGAGACTCCCTCACCCGCCACTCCTCTTCCCTTCCGTCTAGGACACCACAGAGCACTGAGCTGAGCTTCCTGTGTTTTTGTAGCGGTTTCCCACTAGCCATCTATTCCACACAATGTGGTATACATGTCAGTGCTACTCTCTCAGTTCACGCCACCCTCTCCTTTCCTCACTGTGTCTACAAGTCTGTTCTCTTCCTCTGTGTCTCTCTTCCTGTCCTGCAAATAGGTTCATCAGTACCATTTTTCTAGATTTCATATATATGCATTAATATACTGCTTTTATTTTTCTCTTTCTTACTTACTTCACTGTCAAACATGCTCACTATTAAGGAAATGCAAATCAAAACTACAATGAAGTATCACCTCACACCAGTCAGAATGGCCAACATCAAAAGGTCTACAAACAATAAATGCTGAAGAGAATCTGGAGAGAGGGGAACATTTTGCACTGCTGGTGGGGGTGTAAACTGATATAGCCACGATGGAGAATAGTATGGAGGTTCCTTAAGAAACTAGGGATATGTTTAAATGTTACTCTCTCAAATCATCCCATCTTCTCTCTCCCCAGTTGTGTCCAAAAGTCTGTTCTCTACATCTGCAAGAGAGAATACCATCGAAACATATATATTACCATATGTAAAGTAGATCAGTTCAGTTGCTCAGTCCTCTCTGACTCTTCAACCCCAAAGACTGCAACACGCCAGGCTTCCCTGTCCATCACCAACTCCTGGAGCTTGCTTATACTCAATCCATCAAGTTGGTGATGCCATCCAACCATCTCATCCTCTGTTGTCCCTTTCTCCTCCCGCCTTCAATCTTTCCCAGCATTGGGGGCTTTTTCAGTGAGTCAATTCTTCCCATCAGGTGGCCAAAGTATTGGAGCTTCAGCTTCAGCATCAGTCTTTCCAGTGAATGCTGCTGCTGCTGCTAAGTCACTTCAGTTGTGTCCAACTCTGGGCGACCCCATAGACGGCAGCCCACCAGGACTGATCTTCTTTAGAATGGACTGGTTGGATCTCCTTGCAGTCCAACAGACTCTCAACAGTCTTCTTCAACACCACAGTTCAAAAGCATCAATTCTTCAGTGTTCAGCATTCTTTACAGTCCAACTCTCACATCCATACATGACTACTGGAAAAACCATAGCTTTGACTAGATGAAACTTTGTTGGCAATGTAATATCTCAGCTTTTTTAATATGCTCTCTAGGTTGGTCATAGCTTTTCTTCCAAGGAGTAGCATCTTTTAATTTCATGGCTGCAGTCACCATCTGCAGTGCTTTTGGAGTCCAAGAAAATAAGTTCTGTCACTGTTTCCATTTTTTCCCCATCTATTTGCCATGAAGTGATGGGACCGGATGCCATGATCTTCATGTTTTGAATGTTGAGTTTAAAGCCAGCTTTCACTCTCCTGTTTCACTTTCATCAAGATGAAAGATGAAAGGAAAGGAGATAGCCAGTGGGAATTTGCTGTATGACACAAGGCACTAAAAGCTGGTGCTCTGTGACAACCTAGAGGGGTGGAATGGAGAGGGAGGTAGGAGGGAGGTTTAACAAGGAGGGGACGTATGTACATCTACGTCTGGTTCATGTTGATGTTTGGCAGAAACCATCACAATGGTGTAAAGTAATCATTCTCCAATTAAAAATAAAATAAATTTAAAAAAGAAACTAGGAATAAAATTACCATATGATCCAACAATCTCACTACTAGGCATATATCCTGAGAAAATCATAATTCAAAAAGACAAAAGAATCCCTATTTTCATTACAACACTATTCACAATACCTAGGACATGGATACAACCTAGATGTCTATCTACCGTTGTTTTTAATTCTCCAAAGTTCATTTCTCCCAGTTGTAAATTCCCACTTGTTTGCCTCATATATTTTCTCTGAATCTATTATTTTCTGTTATTTACAGATTCTGCCTAATAATTTGGGACTTTAGAGGGGCTTGTCTTTTCTAAACAGCTCCAAACTCTAGAACGCATTTGGGTACTATTTTGGACTAAATTCATACATAAAAAATTACATGAGTTCAAAAGTTCAATATGCATCATACCTGTTTTATTCTCTGCACATTCCTATCAAATTTTTACATTGCAAATTTCTCAAAACTATAATTTCAACAACCTACATGTCTGTACTTACAAGATGGCAATTGCAATTAAATTTATTCAAACACTTTTCTCCAAATGGTTTCATACACTGCTTTGAATTGACAATGGAAAGATACTTTAGCCTTTTCCTTAAGAATCTTGACAGGAAAAAAGTTAATTATAAACATAAAACTCCTTTCCAAATTTTTTTAAAGAAATATTTTTGTAACTATATCCAGACTCAAGGTGAGCATCCGATCATTACAGTAAATTGGTTAGGTAGAAATGGTAGCAGAACATTTGCAATTTATACCATATGGCTTTCAGCCTAGTGAGGTCAAAACACTGTTGAGTGACCCTGGGGAAATCAGACTCTTTTTCAGGTCATGAATGTTAATTTGAAGCCTCTGGGACAGTGACAAGAAGTTCACAGAGATGCAGAAGAAGGTCAGAGCTCCAGCTGAGTGGTAAATGACCTTCATCAGTGGAGGAGGAATTGTTGATTTGGAACCTGTGCTGGGGTCTGGGGACAGACAGGCAGCACCACCACTGTCATACCCAGTACTGCCTGTTCTGTGTATTCATGTCCTGTTGATCCCTTTTTGAAACAGCCCACTAGCCCTCATCATAATTACAATATTCACATCTTTTTCCATTGCCTCCCTCTCTAACCTCACCTGGTACCTCTCTCCTCTGAACTCACTCAAGTCCCAAGCGTGCTAGTTTTCTAAGTTTCTGCTAACTTTCAAAGACACTTTTGCAGAAGAGATTTTCAAATGTACAGGTGTTTACATTTGTCCAGTTCAGATAATACAATTTTAAATGCATTTTACAGAATTTCTTGAATATCAATGAAAAATTACAACATAGAACTTAGGAAACACTGACCAGCAAAAGAGAAATGCAAAAACTAAAGTTTCTTTTCTACAAATAAGTGGACCAATTTTCAATAAAGAACTCAAATGAAAAACCAATTTATCTCATTAAAAAATAACTATAGGGTAGCATCAGAGATTAAAATGTTGGAAATAAATTTTCATCTGTGCCAACCTTTAAAAAAAGAAATATTCATGAATGCTTCCAGAATACAAAACCTTCAACAACCAGAATTCTTATACACTTTCATTTCCCAAAATATGTATATGAAGAATAATTTCTTAAAATATTATCCACAAATAAAAGTCAGAAAAACTAATATGAAATTAGATTGTAATTTTTTGACTGTACTTTTTTTTTTTACCATTGTTCTTTTTTTTTTTTAATTTTATTTTATTTTTAAACTTTACAATATTGTATTAGTTTTGCCAAACATCAAAATGAATCCGCCAAAGGTATACCCATGCTCCCCATCCTGAACCCTCCTCCCTCCCCATACCATCCCTCTGGGTCGTCCCAGTGCACCAGGCCCAAGCATCCAGTATCGTGCATCGAACCTGGACTGGCGACTCATCTCATACATGATATTACACGTTTCAATGCCATTCTCCCAAATCTCCCCACCCTCTCCCTCTCCCATAGAGTCCATAAGACTGATATATACATCAGTGTCTCTTTTGCTGTCCCGTACACAGGGTTATTGTTACCATCTTTCTAAATTCCATATATATGTGTTAGTATACTGTATTGGTGTTTTTCTTTCTGGCTTACTTCACTCTGTATAATAGGTTCCAGTTTCATCCACCTCATTAGAACTGATTCAAATGTATTCTTTTTAATGGCTGAGTAATACTCCATTGTGTATATGTACCACAGCTTGCTTATCCATTCATCTGCTGATGGGCATCTAGGTTGCTTCCATGTCCTGGCTATTATAAACAGTGCTGCGATGAACACTGGGGTACACGTGTCTCTTTCCCTTCTGGTTTCCTCAGTGTGTATGCCCAGCTGTGGGATTGCTGGATCATAAGGCAGTTCTATTTCCATTGTTCTTTTAAAAATGTACTTTAACTCTGCTGCTGCTACTGCTGCTAAGTCGCTTCAGTCGTGTCCGAATCTGTGCGACCCCATAGATGGCAGCCCACCAGGCTCCCCCGTCCCTGGGATTCTCCAGGCAAGAACTGGAGTGGGTTGCCATTTAACTCTAGATGTGAAAAATAAAAAGTAGGTTGTATGTTTTATGGGCTTCCCAGGTGGCTCACGAGGACAGTAAAGAATCTGCTTGCAATGCAGGAGACCTGGGTTCAATCTCTGGATCAGAAAGATCTCCTGGAGCAGGGAATGGCTACCCACTGCAGTATTCTTACCTGGAGAATTCCATGGACAGAGCCGCCTGGCAGGCTACAGTCCATGGGGCCACAAAGAGTATGTTTTAGCATAGGATTTCCTAAGCTGATTTTCTCAAAGCAGCAGAAATAACTGTTCTCTTGATGTTTCACAAATTTTCTTTGCTCTTCTTAGAAAAAAAAGTAAGACAGCTTTATGTTAGACATAAGTAGGGGGATGTTTTCAGGGCAGTAACAAATCTGTGATCAGCATCTGGGTAAGAAGCAGAATGCCTTCTGTTAAGTGAAGAGAAAATAGTAAACCATAACATTCGAGAAAACTGGGAATCAAGTCTTAAACTTCCTGAATTAAATTGCTTTTCTTTCTCATTCCAGGCTAACAGAAATATCAGAATGTGCCCAGCTCCCCCAAAGTCAAGGGTGAAATAAAAAATGAGCATATCTCAAAGTTGGGCTACAACTGAGCTTCTTAAGCTTGATGTGGATGAAAACAAGTTTAGTATCTTTCTGAATGAAATATAACTGGAAATATACTCTTTTACATGCTGGGCTTCCCAGGTGGCATAGTTGATAAATAATCCAGCTGCCAGTGCAGGAGATGGAAGGGATGAGGGTTCAATCCTGGGTCAGGAAGATCCCCTGGAGTAGAAAATGGCAACCCACTCCAGTATTCTTACCTAGAAAATCAACAAGTATAGCAAATAGAAAATTCCAATCCCTTACTATAAGGATTTAATGTGAATGGAGATGTGTCATCTTAGGGGAAAAAATTAGAAATTTACCATCTAAAGGAATGCTTGAAACTTGGAGGTTCAGAGGATTCTGGTGGCCCAAATTCCTATTGTGTTTGCCCTCATAGAAAGAATGTCAACTTGCAAGGCACGTTACAAAAATCTGATTTTTTTTTTCACATTAAGTGTGGCATTGTGTTTGCAGGAAGTAGGTGGCCCTGGTACTGTTAGTCCTAACCCACTGGAGTTGACCCCAAACCCCCATGGGAATTCAAACCTTCTTCTACTCAGAGATGTGCTTTCCTGTAATAGTGTAGGCATGCGTACTCAGTGCCTTAGTCCTGTCTAATACCATGTGACTCGATGGACTGTAGGCTGCCAGGCTCTTCTATCCATGGCATTTGCCAGCCAAGAATACTGGAGTGGTTTGCCATTTTCTACTGCAGGGGATATTCTTGACCCAGGAATTGAACCTGTGTCTCCTGTGTCTCCTGCATTGGGATGTGGATTCTTTACCACTGTGCCACCTGGGAAGTCCTATAATAGTACAGTCCTTTACTAAAAAGAGAAACATAAATTAGACTAGAATGAAAAGAAATTAGTAATAACCAGCAGTGCAATTAGAAGCAATTTTAAAGTTGTTAAACATTGCATTTTTTAAAATTTCCTTAATTAATTTCATAATTGTGAATTTTTAAAGCACTCGGACTTCCCAGGTGGCACTAGTGGTAAAAGAAACCACGTGTCAATGCAGGAGGCACATGTTCACTCCCTGGGCCAGGAAGATCCTCTGGAGGAGGAAATGGCAACCCACTCCAATATTCTTGCTTGGGAAATCCCATGGACACAGGAGCCTAGCAGGCTATAGTACATGAGGTGACAAGAGTCACACATGACTTAGTGACTAAACAATAAGTATATGAGATACCATTCCATCATCAATAAAATTTTATAAAGTGTTTTATTTCCATGGTATCACCTCTAGTCTCTGACCACTACATTCAGATTTCTCTTCCTAGAGCTATGCTTATTGCAGAATATCCTGGTGATGGCATCATATACTATATAGTCTTCTCTGCTTTCTCTGACTGTAATATAATGCTTTGTAGATTTATATATTGTTATATATATATTTATGAGTTATTGCTTTTATTAATGAGTAGTGTTTTGTTTATCCCTTTACCAATGGACAGACATCTGGGTTATTTTCAGTTTGGAGCTATATTAATAAAGCTGCTATGAACAGGTCATTGTACGAACTCATATTTCTATTTCTCTTGAGTAAATACCCACATGTGAAATAGCAGTCACATGATAAGTATATGTTTAAAAGAAGCTTCTCTATTGTTTTCCAAAGTAGCTACATTTTTCATTCCCACCAACAATGCATGAGGGTTTACATTTCTCCACAGCCTCAACAGCACTCTGTCTCGTGTGGTTTATTATTTCAGCCATTCTAGTAGCTGTATGAAAGTAAAAGTGAAAGTCCCTGAGTCATGTCCAACTCTTTGGGATCCCATGGACTGTAGCTTGCCAGGCTCCTCTGTTCATGGGGATTCTTGAGGCTAGAATACCAAGGGGATAGCCATTCCCTTCTCTGGAATCTTCCCAACCCAGGGATCAAACCCAGGTCTTCCACATTGCAGGCAGATTCTTTGCTGTCTGTGCCACAAGGGAAGTCCAAGAATACTGGAGTGGGTAGCCTATCCCTTCGCCAGTAGATCTTCCTGACCCAAGGATCGAACCAGGGTCTCCTGCATTGCAGGAGGATTCTTTACCAGCTGAGCTACCATGTAGTCGCAAGTTATTGTGGGTTTTATTTGTATATTTCCTAATGACTAATGATTTCAAGCAAATTTTAGTGCTTATTTGCCACTGATACATATTTGGGGGGGGTCTCATTTTGAGTCTATTTCTGTCAATCATTGACATTCCTAATAACTAATATATTTAGTAAATTGACTTTAAATGGAGGTTTGAAGATTCACTTGGGAAATGCACTTATAAAAACCCATAGATTTTTATATGAAATATAAAACTCATAGAAACTCACAGGAACTCATAGATTTCAAGCCTGACTTCATCGTGTACCTTCTTAAACAAAAAAGTATTTTCATTGAAATTTCTGTGAGTCACTGGTGCACTTATGGTATACTTGGATACCTGCCTGGTATAAACTACAACAATAAGGAATTAAAAGAGCTCTTCTTTACATGTGATATCAAGTACTAAGGACTCTGGCACATTGGTGGCTATGTCCACTCGTATTTATTTACCTAGAGAGTTGGGAGCTGTCATGATTCTGAAAGGACAGAAAGGAGTGTCAATGAGAAGAAGTAAAACTACTGCTGGTAAGCACTGCGGGTATCTGACCGTGGCGGCCCATGCAGGAAAGGAGTAGGGGAAACGGTGGGGTGATATTATGAGGGTCTACTAAGGTGCGTCTTAATGCTTGAAGTGCCTCATAAAGGCATCAAGAAAGACAAGATACGGTCCTTCACTGACAACAGGAAGTGCTAAGTTTTCTCTGGCTTTTATTTCTGTTGATTAAAATATCTGTGTCTAGATTAACCTTCTGGGGCTTCCATAGCAAATTCCCAGACAGCAGTACCTTAAACAACAGAAATGCCTCATAGGTTTGAATTCCAAAATGAAGGCATTTATGGATTGGTTCATTCTGAGAGCTGTGAGGGAAAATCTGTCCCATCCTTCATGGCTAGCTTTTGGTAACTTCGAGTGTTCCTTGGCTTGGAGACAAGGTTCTCCCTTTGTCTTTACTGCATGTTCTCTCCATGCATTTCTGTCACTGTGTCTAAACTTTTTCAAAGGGATACAATTATATTGGATTAGGACCCACTCTATTGACCTAACTTGATCATCTGCAAAGACATTATTTCCAAACAAAAAAAAAAAAAAAAATCACATTCACAAATACCGGAGTTTAGGACTGTAATATCTTTTGGGAAACACAATTCAGCCCATAACATGGCCAATCTATTAACTGTACACTTTTAGATAATTTCTCTATTTCACTTTTAAAATGAAAAAAAAAAAAAGTACCTTAAAACTACAGGAGACAAAATAAACTCTTCAAAGTGCTGAGAGAAAATATCTATCAATCTTGAATCATTTCCTCCAGCTTTACTGAAATACAGTTGACATACAACATTGTTTAAGATGTACAATGTGATAATCTGATACACTTATATGCTGTAAGATAATTACTGCTACAGCATTAGCTAACACCTCCATCACATCACAGAATTATCATTTCCTTTTCTGGGTTCAAACATTTTAGTTCTATTTTTTAAAAATAAAGCTGCATGTTTTATTTTATTTTCTAACATTTAATAATTTGTGATAAACTTTTGGACTTACCAAGATCCCTGCTTAAAACAATTTTTCTGAGAATATATTTTGTAGTGTCTTCACAATAAGATTTGATTAAAGGAAATTAACTGTTGTTTCAACATTTACCTGAGAAATCTAAAGTATGGAAGAAACCAATGCAGCATTGTAAAGTAATTATCTTCCAATTAAAAAATAAAGAAAGCAATTAAAAAAAAAGTGGTCATAGAAAACTATGTCACTTTCAATATAGCATTTTTAATTAAAAAATTACTAAATATTATTTCTACTAATTTCCCCAAAATGAAGGAAAGTATTTTTCACAGAAGATGATTTCCTGTGATCTTTTCATCTACAATTCCCTAATTTAACACTCACGACATTTTCATGTGTAGTGATTATTTTTTTCCAACTATGTTGACAGCACAACCTCAAATCACTTCTCTTGAAGCTTCATGTGTAGTCCCAGAAAGTGAATAATATTAGCCTAGGAGTCAAATATTGTTGTTATCTTTTATATGTAAATTTTTAAAGGAATGCAAAGCTATCTGTCATTTCTAAGAGTTGTTATAAAATGAACAAATATATGAATATCTTTATTTGTTGCTTAGTCTACTTATTTTACAGTTCTAAAAAAGAAGGAAATGCTTAACATGCTCTTTTCCCACTTTCATCCACTGCTAAGGAGCGAAATGTCAATTCTAAGTTTAGGGGAAATGTAAAAACCTAAAATACCTTTATTTTTACATATTCTGAGCAGTTCTGGATTTATCAATTATCACTAAGGTAAAGCTCAGGTATATTCCATGTGTTTCAACCATACCATGCATACGTGAATCACTCCTGGAATATTCACCCTTAGCAAGTGAATAACCAAGAACTGACTTCTGAACCTGCTTTCTATCACTCCTCCCATGCACTGTGTAACGTCTCCTTGAGTTGCCAAGTCCAAGCTCACTCTGCTCACCATACAATAGGCCGATGAATCAAAGAGACAAGGTGATGAGGCAAGGAGACTTCATTCAGAAAGCTGGTTTGAGGCAGGAGGAGATGGGGTCCTCAGTTGAAAGCAGTTGGAGATTCATTCCCTATGGATGAAAACTCCAAGAATAGCAGGGCAATTAAGAGAGGAGGCTGGACCCTGCACAGACCTCATATTTTTTGTTCCCGAAGTCAGGAGACTTCCTCTACCATACATGTGCAAAAAAGGCTCCTTGGAGGCCAAAGGGGAGTCATGTCAAGGGATGCTCTACCCAGATGCCTTTTCAGTAGGATCCATCTAGGCATGTGCACACATGGAAAGATCCTTAGATACACCAAGCATGGAGTGTGAACCAGGCAAATCAAAATAATTGGCCAAAGGAAACCTGGAAGAAATGCCCCATATAAGTGATTTAAACTGCTATGCAGGTGTAACTGAGGGAGTCTCGAAATGTACTCATGCATCTATCCACAGGTACTGTAGTCTTTTTCCTTCTAATGCTTCACTTGCTTCACTACTTTCTCTCTTTGTGTAAATTCTTTTCTGCAAAGCCACTTGTCTAGTGGCTAGGATCTGCTGCTTCCACTACTGCGACCCAGCCAAATTCCAAGCTGGTGCAGGCCAAGGCCACCCAAGATCAGGATGATGAAGATTGCAGATTGAAGTCTCAAAATAATCATCCTGATGCCAGGTTCTTTTATAGATCAGAAATGGGCGTAGGTGAGGAGTAAATTTCATTTACTCCTGAAATATCTCCTAGAATGGCAAGCCCCAGGCAGGGGAATGTGTTAATTTCTTCCTTCCTGCCATCTACAGGTTGACAGGCATCTAAAGAAAGACACTTTTAGACAGTTTTTACTCTTCCTGTTACACTTGCTCTTTCAAGAGTCTGGCTTTCTTAATCATCCCTGAAGCAAGAGAATTCCCATTTGACTCAAATTCATCAAGGATCATTTGATCAAACCTTATCATTTTCATGTTCCTAAATAAGAACAACAGCAAATATTCTTGAGGATTTGAATATGCATACATTTTTGCATATTGTTTAATTTCATCTGTCATATACATATATGTATATGTATGTCCAATGTCTTCAAAAGAATCTAGACAAGGAAAAATGAGGCTCAGAGTAATTACCTAGACCCAAATCATACAGTGAGAAGATAGAAGATGTGGAATTTGAAATTAGGCATTTATGTTAAGAACCAGTAATCACTGCACTCTACCACCTTCAAGGAGCCTTGTTTCTGAATAATATCTGATGGTTTATTGATGTTCAGGATTAAGATTTAGTTAAAGGCTAAAGACATGAAGTCAGTACTGAAAGAGAAACTATTTCTAAGCCAACTTCTATTAACATCTTGTTAGGTAGTTGGAATAGGAAAAAGGAGTCCAAAATGGTAGTGGCTAAAAGATAAAGAAGGGAAAAGTCAGCAAAATAGAACAAAGTAAGGTCCAAGGACTGGAGTGAGGACCTCAGATAAAACAAGCACCCCTCCTGGCTAGCCCAATTTACATGGGGCAGGCTCAGGGGGGAGGAGACAAATGTATAAAAGGAGGAAACCTAGAAGGATTGGGGCTTCCCTTCTTTTGGATTGACCCACCCTCATGCCTCGAGGATATATTTTCTTTTACTTTCTAAATAAAACTGAGCTGTAACACGGGGCTGTAACACTGGTTGATCCGAGGAAATTACACAGGTCTGTAACACTGGTCCATCCATTGCTTCAAATTTTTGTTGCAATGAGACAGAAGCAAGGAAATTACAAACTCCCCCAATATCTATGGTGCCCTGACTCAGATTTAACCCAGCTGAAACAACTCAGCTCAGCCTTCTCCAGGCAGAGGCCAAGTAGAGCAGAAGCCCAACTCTATGAAAGCTCCCATGGTAGAAGCAAATGCAAAGAAAACCCAGTGCAGGGGAAGTGACAAGAAGCCCAGAGTGCTGGAAACCAGGACAGAAAATCAAACTCAGCAGAAAGCTCAGG
Organism: Bos indicus x Bos taurus; assembly: GCF_003369695.1. NCBI lineage: Eukaryota > Metazoa > Chordata > Mammalia > Artiodactyla > Bovidae > Bos > Bos indicus x Bos taurus. The sequence continues at coordinate 23,047,429 of NC_040076.1, read as the reverse complement.
TGGCTCAGTTTCAGATTCCAGAAGACCTCTGGTTAAGGTAGGAGGTCCTTGTTCCTAAGGCTAGAAGGACATATGGCTAACAAAATCGTAATTCCTTTACAACCTCTCATTTCTTGTTTCCTCGAAATCCCCACAAACAGGTGAACAATAGTGGGTGCAATTGAGGGACTCTGGAGAGGCTACTCCCCAGCGTGTCCCACAGGCTCCACTATCCTTGGCACCCTAGTAGCTATTACCCAAGCAGGTGGGGGTTCTTCTGTCCTTAATCTTTGTGCCAAGGGTCAGGCCAATGAAAACTGGGAGCACAAGTCAGGTACTTAGCAGATTTTCTGGCACGTTATGAAGGGGATTCCTTGGCACGCTTTTCCCACTACTTTTTCCTCCCATCCTTCACCTCCTCTCTCCTCTCCAGGAATTTGAGCCCAGCCAAAACCTATGGTGCCTGGCTTCAGGACCTAATGAAGCTCAGGTTCTGATGTCTCATTGTAAAATTTCAGTTAGAGACACAGTGATAGGTTAAGAGATGAATTTGTTCAGATTCAGAGAGAAACACACTCCATGGTGTGGATCATCACAGAGGAGAGTGCAGGGGCCATGGAAAGTGGTGTGGTTAGTTTTTGTGAGCTGGGTGATTTCATATGCTAATGAGTGGGAGGATCATTTTAACAACTGGGGGAACCACCCACTCCTGAATCTTTTGACAGTGCCTTGGAACAGTCCTGGCACCTCTGGTTGTGTCAGTTAGCTTGCAGATTGAGGATCAAGGTTTAGTTGAATTTGACTTGTCATCTTGGACCCATTTGATTTTAATCGGTTTATGTTATGCCCTTGGGCTATATCATGCTTTCAAAAGTTGTGCCCTGCCCCCTTCCCTCCTGTTCCATGCTCTTCTCCTGAGCCCCATCCAAGCCCACAATGTTGCCTCTACAATCTTCTAGAGGGACAACCGGCTAGCTGGCCTATGGGAGGGAAATACTGTGTAATATCCAATCCCTCTAGATATTCAGGCCTTCATCTTCCATGTTTCCTACAACATGTGCAACAATAGCATCTCTCAGTGAACCTGCTAAGGTGGGTGACAGGCACACAATGCCTGCCAGAAGCCCATCTCCTGGCATCCCTTCAAGGGCAATTGAGCTTCCAGGGATAATGTTCGCCACTTTGGGAATTAGCCCTGCAGGCCATTTGGGCCCACTTTCCACCCTTCTCCTAAAGTTATAAATATACCCTTGGATCAAATCTTTACTCCACTTTTATGGAACATCTGGTCTGCTTCCTCTTATCAATTTGTTCTTAAGCTACTTACTAACTTCTACAGCCAGGACCCTGCCCCCTTGTAGGCAACATTGTTCCACCCCAGATATTATGAAAATACTCTTAATACCCCTAACAGGACTAGATAATCTACCCCTTTGTCATTATTTCTGCTATTACCTAGATTGGGTCTATGACAATGAAATGTTTACCATTGGAGACACCCTAATCTGCTCTTATGGAGGACTAGGGGAAGAAATCAGTGACTTACATTCCCTCAGAGCAATAAGAGGATAAGGTTTATGGCTGTTTCACCAGGTTCCCAGTCTCAGGGCACAGGCTTCGATTGCTTTATATCATGATATCTATTCCCATCTGTGGTGGACAAACCAGCAATGAGTTAAGATTACAACCCCTTAATCTTACCCAGCACTGGTCATGCTGGAGACCTTGAGGATGACCAACTCCAGTCCGGGGGTCCCAGGAGGTCGACCTGCCTCGACCTGCCTAGGGATCTGGTTCTCAAAAGGTTGTCATGCCTCAACCTGTCCAGGGATCTGCCAGTCCAGGGGTCCCAGGAGGTTGACATGCCTCGACCTGCCCAGGGATTTGACCTCCAGAAGGCTGTCATGCCTCAGCCTGACTGGGGATCTGCACCCTGACCCAGGGATGCCTAGTTCTCAGGTTGCAACAGTACTGGGTAGGATAAGCTTCAGAAAGACTCACTCCTAAGGAAGTCTACCCATGAAAATAGAAGGAAGCCTCTTAGTTGTGGGACTGTGCCCAGTCTCAGCAACAACTCAGGAGTCTAACAAGAACACTGTTGCCTTTCTGGAAAGTCTAAAAGAGACCCTCCAAAAGTTTTCCATCTGAACTTGGACTCTTACAAGGGACAGGTGATTTTAAAGGACAAATTCCTGTCCCAATGTGCATCAGACATCAGGATAAAGTTACAACAGCTACAGCAGCAGGACCTTGTAGCCTCTTTAAATAAGATGGTCCAGACAGCCACCAATACCTTTTATAACAGAGAACAGGAGAGAGAGGCCAAAGCCCGGGAAAGGGAGAGAAGGAAAGAGACAAAGCATGCCCAGATGCTGGCCACCCTCCAGGGAAGCCCTATGGTGAAACTCGAGTCCTTAAAGGACAAGGCATGAGGCAAATGCCTAATCTGTAGACAGGCAGGACATTGGGCCAAAGAGTGTCCAAACTGTGACAAGTCTCCTAAAATGGCTTGCTACAAATGCCATCAGCTGGGGCATTGGGTGGCACTCCGCCCTTGGGACCCAAGAGCCTCAAGATCAAGTGCCAAGCCTTCCCTCACCATAGTTGAACAGGACTAAAGCAGCCTGCCCCAGCCAGCCCACCTGTCACAGATAACCATCACGGGGCTAGAGCCAAGAGTGCAACTGGATGTGGCAGGTAGTTCCAAGAATTTTCTGGTTGACACAGGGGCTACCTACTCTGTCCTGACCTCCTGCTCCAGAGCCTTCTCCCCGCAGCTGCTGCTGCTGTTGCTGCTAAGTTGCTTCAGTCATGTCCTACTCTGTGCAACCCCAGACCTGTACCATTTTGGGTGCTACAGGAAAAACAATTACAAAAAGATTCACCTGAGCACTTCTTTGTTGCTGGGGTGGACAAGTATTTCCCCACCAGTTTCTGGTGGCCCCTGAGTGTCCTATTCCCATATTGGGAAGAGATCTTTCCCTGCCTTCGAATACTTGCAGCTAATGCAATCCTGATAGAAGATGCTTTAAAACTCTCTTTTGGGGGCAAACTAACTATTTTTACCAGCCACCAAGTGAAACAACTCCTAAACGGGAGAGGCCATTTATGGATGTCTGATCAAAGAATCCTCAGATATCAAGTAGTGCTAATGGAAAATCCAGGCCTGACTATATCCCCTTGTGAGGTTCTTAACCCTGCCACCCTCCTGCCTACCCCCGAGGGCTCCCTTCCCTTTCACTCTTGCCTAGAAACCTTGGACCACTTGACAAAACCTCAAGAGGGATTGTCAGAAGATCCTCTGACCAGTCCTGAGGAAATCTGGTACACTGATGGAAGCAGCTTTGTCTTGAATGGAAAAAGAAGAGCTGGATATGCAGCAGTCTCCAATTTTGTTACCACAGAGGCTAAACCTTTGCCATCAGGTACTTCAGCCCAATTAGCTGAGCTCATAGCCCTGACTCAAACTTTAGAGCTGGGAAAAGGAAAAAGAGTAACCATTTTCACTGACTCCAAGTATGCCTTTCTGGTGCTAACATGCACATGCTGCTATTTGGAAAGAAAGAGACCACTTGACCACCCGAGTGTCCCCAATCAAATACGGTGATCAAATCCTTAAGCTTATGGAGGCAGTCCTTCAGCCTGCTAAGGTTTCAACCTCCCACTGTAAAAGACACCAAAAAGTGAGCATGGAAGTGGCCCAAGGGAACCAAGCATCCAATCAGGCAGCTAAGAGAGCAGCATTACAGAACATTGACCTAATAGAGGTTGCTACCTTAGTTCCACAGACTAATTTGCCAGAAACTCCTTCATATACTGAAAGTGAGACTCTTAAAGCTAAGAGTGAAGGCTTTCAAGAAAATCACATGGAATGGTTCCAAAAGGAGGGACTCCTCTTTCTGCCTGGGAACCTCCAATGAAAGTTGGGTAACTCCTTACATGCCACCACTCATTTAGGGGAAAAGGCCCTCCAAAGGTTACTAAAACGGTCCTTCAGAGCAACAGACTTCCAAACAACTATAAGGCAAGTGGTCTCCTCTTGTCTCACTTGCCAATTAAACAACCCCCAAGGAGCTTGAAGACCCCAGCTGACCTAGCCCATCCAACGACTTGGGACCTACCCAGGAGAGGACTGGCAGATGGACTTCACTCAGATGCCAGTTTCTCAAGTGTATAAATACTTATTAGTCATGATAGATATAGTCACAGGATAGACTGAAGGCTTTCCCACCTGGACTGAGTAGGCTGAGGAGGTAGTAAAAAAAAATAAAAAAACACTGCTCCATCAAATCATTCCAAGATTTGGTCTGTTCAGGTCATTATAAAGCAATAATGGGATATCATTTACTTCTAAGGTCACCCAAGGGGTCTCTAAAGCATTGGGCATTACTTATTATCTGCATTGTGCCTGGAGGCCTCAGTCTTCAGGAAAAGTAGAAAGAGCCAACCAATTCTTAAAATCAGTGATAAAAAAGTTAACCCAGGAGACCTCCCTGGGATGGAAGGAGGCTTTACCAATAGCTCTCCTCTGCACCCGTATTGCCCTTAAGGAACAGGTTGGTCTTAGCCCTCATAAGATGCTATATGGGAAACCTTTTGCTTATGTCAATGATCTCTTCCTAGATCCAGAGGCTCAGACCCTCCAGTCTTATACCATGGCCATTGGACAAGTCCAACAGGATATACACTTGTTGGGTGTCAGTCAGGACCCAAAAGATTCTAAAGAGTCACCAGTGTATGCTCCAGGAACTCAAGTCCTAATTAAAGTCTGGAAAGATGGTCCCCAAAGGCTCAACTCCAGCCCACATGGAAGGGCCCCTACCCTGTAATACTTTCTACCCCCACAGCAGTAAAGGTACCAGGACATGACTTCTGGATTCACTACTCATGAGTCAAGTCATGGAAGAAAACAGAAGAAGCACTCAATACATCTGTGAACCCCTGGGCAACCTCAGATACCTATTCAGAACTACAAATGAGTGCCATTCTAATGAACACCCCCAAAATTAAGTTTCTGGGAATAAGATTTCTCAGGATAGCTCTAAAGAGCCAACACAGCTTGGCAGGGGTTGTACTCCAAAATAGACAGGATATAGATCTCCTGATCCCTGAAAAAGGGGAGACTTGAGCCATCTTGAATGAGATGTGTTGTTTATGGGTAAATACCTCTAGCTACTGTGTTGATCACAGTAAACTGTGGAAAATTCTGAAAGAGATGGGAATACCAGACCACCTGACCTACCTCTTGAGAAACCTGTATGCAGATCAGGAAGCAACAGTTAGAACTGGACATGGAACAACAGACTGGTTCTAAATAGGGAAAGGAGTATGACAAGGCTGCATATTGTCACCCTGCTTATTTAACTTATATGCAGAGTACATCATGAGAAACCCTGGGCTGGAGGAAGCACAAGCTGGAATCAAGATTGCCGGGAGAAGTATCAATAACCTCAGATATGCAGATGACACCACCCTTATGGCAGAAAGTGAAGAACTAAAGAGCCTCTTGATGAAAGTGAAAGAGGAGAGTGAAAAAGTTGGCTTAAAGCTCAGCATTCAGAAAACTAAGATCATGGCATCTGATCCCATCACTTCATGGCAAATAGACGGGGAAACAGTGGAAACAATGGCTGACTTTATTTTCTGGGGTTCCACAATCACTGCAGATGGTGACTTCAGCCATGAAATTAAAAGACACTTACTCCTTGGAAGGAAAGTTACGACCAACCTAGATAGCATGTTCAAAAGCAGAGACATTACTTTGTCAACAAAGGTCCATCTAGTCAAAGCTATGGATTTTCCAGTGGTCATGTATGGATGTGAGATTTGGACAATAAAGAAAGCTGAGCACTGAAGAATTGATGCTTTTGAACTGTGGTGTTGGAGAAGATTCTTGAGAGTCCCTTGGACTGCAAAGAGATCCAACCAGTCCATTCTAAAGGAGATCGTCCTGGGTGTTCATTGGAAGGACTGATATTGAAGCTGAAACTCCAATATTTTGGCCACCTCATGCGAAGAGCTGACTCATTTGAAAAGACTCTGATGCTGGGAAAGATTGAGGGCAGGAGAAGAAGGGGACGATGGAGGATGAGATGGCTGGATGGCATCACTGACTCGATGGACATGGGTTTGGGTAGATTCCGGGAAATGGTGATGGACAGGGAGACCTGGCCTGCTGCAATTCATGGGGTTGCAAAGAGTCGGACACGACTGAGCAACTAAAGTGAACTGAACTGACCCTCTAGCTAAGTTAAAGAAAGTTTCACATTCCTCAAGAAAAACATCCTAGATCCTACAGGACCTCAAAGAATGAGCTGGAGAATTCTTGGGGTTGCTACAATCTCTCTTTGGGGGATCCTTCTCCTGGCGAGGGGGAATTTGGAGTTGCCTACTGCTCCTACTAATTCCTGTCATCACCATATTGATGCCGTTTATGATTGCTCCATGTATTATCAATTGTCTAACTCTTTTTGTCTCTGTGCAGGTCAACAAGCTACAAGATGCAGTGCCAGTTCAACAAGGATATGTAAAACTACAGCTGACCACAGAAAATATCACTCACCCTTAGATGAACACTGCTATAAGGACTCTGAGGCTTGTGACTAGCAAGAGGGGGATGGCCAATTCCCCTCGCCGTCCCAGTTCAGCAAGAAGTCGCCAGAGAGCCCTCGACACCCCTATTCCCAAAGAATTGGGCCTCCCATCTCTTCAGGGGGGAATGTTATGTACCTAGAATAGGAAAAAGGAGTCCAAAATGTCGGTGGCTAAAAGGCAAAGAAGGGACAAAGCCCGTGAAAATAGAACAAAGGAAGGTCTGAGGACCAAGGTGAGGACCTCAGATGAAACAAACACCCCTCCTAGCTAGTCCAATTTACATAGGGCAGGCTCAGCAGGGAGGAGACAAATGGATAAAAGGAGCAAGCCTAGAATGATTGCAGCTTCCCTTCTCTTTGTGTCTTTTGGGTCAGCCCACCCTCATGCCTTGAGGATGTATTTTCCTTAAAACTGAGCTATAACACAGGGCTCTAACACTGGTCTGTCTTCACTTCAAATGTTTGTTGCAACAAGACAGAAGCAAGGAAATTACAAACTCCTCTGACAATCTGAATCAGAGAAAAACCTACAATGTATCTAACAATGGCAAATGGAGAAGCTGAGGTTAAAAGAGAACAAGTTACCTGCCTTTGTTGCAAATTAAAACCTTAGAGTCAAATTTTGTATTTTTTCACTCCAGGGTTTGCCCTCTATCTTACACTAATGTGTCTGATGATCTCATCTCAGAAGCAGAACATACTAAAGGATAAGGCTGTGTCTTTATCTTTTTATCCCCAAAAGGCAATTTACTGCTGAATTTAGTTTGTCGCTGCCAGACTGAAATCTGAACTGAATGAAAGATACTATATATACTGTTTGTGCATTCTTCTAAGGGAGCTGTGTTTTTTGACTTAGTTTCTTTAGTCACTGAGAACATTATTCTAACGGGCATTAACTTCAGAAACTATGAACCCTCCCAAGTGACCAATAAGTGTAAAAGCATTAAGTACCACCTGCTCAAGTCATTTATCTATTATATTGAGTATATTGATTGCTAATACCCTGAATTTCCAAAGTCTCATGCCATTTGAATTGAAAAGATAATAAATAATTTCACCAATTCATGAGAATCTAACTAAAGGTAGGCGAAAGTTCTGTCCACAGGTTACCCAGATTATAGTTATCAAGAATCAGACAGCTGAATTTTAACATTTCTGATCTACATAAAATTTATGAAATTAGATATCTTTTCCTACCTTTACTATGCACGCTACTTTATTAATATTGTCTACAGTGGCCAATACTTCCTAAGGGGTTATGTACATATTAATCTCCTGACAAATATTTGCTGTAATTCTTCCTATTTCATATTATTTATGTTTTATATCTTGTTTCCAAATGTATTTTTTGAATTTTTGAAATCCACTGTCATAAAACAATGTTTGTTCTTATCGTAAACACAAATTATATCAACATCACTCATGTAGGTTTTAATTTCTCTCCTTAGAAAGTTGTCATTTGCCAACTTTAATAGTTGAGGTTTTAATAGAATCCTACTAACAAATCCCACGGATGGAGGAGCCTGGTAGGCTGCAGTCCATGGGGTCGCTAAGAGTTGGACACAACTGAGCGACTTCATTTTCACTTTTCACTTTCATGCATTGGAGAAGGAAATGGCAACCCACTCCAGTGTTCTTGCCTGGAGAATCCCAGGGACGGGGGAGCCTGGTGGGCTGCCGTCTATGGGGTCGCACAGAGTCAGACACGACTGAAGCGACTCAGCAGCAGCAACAACTATTTCAAAGCTACTTTTTTTTTTTTCTTAATGTACACATCCACCCATACAGTTGAGCCACCCATACAGTTGAAGCATAAGAGGTCCAAAATATGGCTTTTATAAGCAATATATATTTCTGTGCAGATACTCTGCAGAGCAAAGATGATTTTTAAGAGAGAGAAAATATTCAATTATTTTTTACATTTAATTATGCTATATTTGAAATGTCATATTTGGAGAGTAACATTAGGTATTTTAAAATATTAATGTTCATTTTTACCTGCATGAAGCACCCACAATTTCCTCCATCCATACAAGCTAGAAAAAATTAAATGCACTTGACCACTGAATAACATGGGCTTAAACTGAGAAGGTCCATTTATATGCAGAATTTTTTCCATAAATGTACAGGAGGTCTTCTGTATCTGCAGGCTTTGCATTCATGGATTCAAATAACTAGGGACCGAATTTCAACTGGCAGTAGGTTGACTCTATGGATGCAGTGGCTTCCTGGGTGGCACCAATGGCAAAGAACCTACCTGCCAATGCAGAGACACAAGAGACACAGGTTTGATCCCTTGGTGTGGAAGATCCTTTGGAGTAGGAAATGAGACCCCACTCAAGAATCTGTGCCTGAAAAATTCTAGGAGCAGAGGAGCCTGGAAGGCTATAGTCCATGGGGCCGCAAATTCAGACACGATTGAGCAACTGAGCATGTGGATGCAAAACCTGTGGCTACAGACGGTGGACAGTTCTATACCAAGTCACATAAGGGAATTCAGCATCCACAGATTTTGGTATCTGAGGAGGCTCCTATAACCAATCCCCCATGCATACAAGGGATAGCTGTACTAAATTCTATTAGCCATTATAAAGATGACACAAGTTTAAAGATGTGTGAAATAAATACAGATTGTAAAGGGAGAATAAGTATCAAAAGAATAAGAAAATCTGGGTTGCAGAACAAGTAGTAAAACAGTCACTTTTCACAAGGAGATAAAGATAGAAATAAATTCTCTCTGCTCAGACTAGGATGCACACTAGGAAGAAAAAGGAAGTCTGATGCAAAGTTCAAAGTTTCAAACAGAGGCAGAGGAGGTACTTAGGTTACTAATTCAAAAAGACACATGAGGATGGAAGTACTTCAGTTTTATCAATTTGAAATACAGATGAAAGTGAGTGGTGAGAGACAGGAGGTAGGGATGATGTGAAGGATGCAAGAATAATGATTTGGGCCTGGTGTGATCAGGACCCTGGTGAAGGTCTAGGCACTTAGATGAAAAAAAGCAATATATTTGGAAGCTTTTTTTTTATGTGTATGTGTCAGTTCAGTTCAGTCACTCAGTCGTGTCCGATTCTTTGTGACCCCATGAACTGCAGCACACCAGGCCTCCCTGTCCATCATCAACTCCCGGAGTTCACTCAAACTCACGTTCATCGAGTCGGTGATGCCATCCAGCCGTCTCATCCTTTGTTGTGCCCTTCTCCTCCTGCCCCCAACCCCTCCCAGCATCAGAGTCTTTTCCAATGAGTCAACTCTTCACATGAGGTGACCAAAGTACTGGAGTTTCAGCTTTAGCATCATTCCTTCCAAAGAACACCCAGGACTGATCTCCTTTAGAATGGACTGGTTGGATCTCCTTCAAGTCCAAAGGACTCTCAAGAGTCTTCTCCAACACCACAATTCAAAAGCATCAATTCTTCTGCACTCAGCTTTCTTCACAGTCCAACTCTCACATCAATACATGACTACTGGAAAAACCACAGCCTTGATTAGATGGACCTTTGTTGGCAAGGTAATGTCTCTGTGTTTTAGTATATTTAAAGATATCATTATATACTGAAGAAGCTCTGAGGTTATCAAAATAGAGTTATCAAAAATTGATCTATGATAGATAAATTCATAAATGAAACAGATTGTCCAGCATTGCTGATTTTACATTTGATATGCTCAAATACTACAACATTTATTAAGACTGTTTGGAAAAAAAAAACTCATGCAATGGAAGTATTAACAAGGATTGTTAATGTAAGGCAACTTAAAATTGCCCATAATGAGAATTTTCTGGTCCAAGATGGTATAGAAAGACTGAACTCTCCTCTTCCTACAGACACCTCCTAAAGAAGGAATGAGATCTGATTGAAGAGCTTACGGACAACAGAAGATGGATGGACCACATAAAGACAGGTTGGAGAGGCAAAAATATAGTATTTTGGGGAAATTCTCCCCAGTACAGTGACCTGTGTTAGGGAGGGATATCTTGAGGAATGCTGTGCAGACTTACTGCCCAGAAAGTGAAAGTCATTCAGTTGTGTCCAACTCTTTGCGATCCAATGGACTATACAGTCCGTGGAACTCTCCAGGCCACGATACTGAAGTGGGTAGCTATTCCTTTCTCCAGGAGATCTTTCTGACCCAGGGATCAAACCTGGGTCTCCTGCATTGCAGGCAGATTCTTTACCATCTGAGCCATCAGGGAAATTTATAAAAACAAACACAGAATGTCAAACAGAACGAAGAGACAGTAATATCTTCCAAATGGAAGAAGATTAAACCCCAGAGGGAAAAAATGAATGAAATAAGTAATTTACCTGATAAAAAGAGTTCAAAATAATGATCATAAAAATGTTCACCAAACTTGGAAGAAGAATGGAGGAACATAGAACTAAAAGTATGAGAAAGAACCATTTAGAGCTGAAGAATATAGTAACTTTAGTGGAAAATACACTAGTGGGAATCAGCAGCAGATTAGAATGGATTAGCAATCTGGAAGACAGAATAGTACATATCATCTAATTAGAATAGAAAAAAAAAAAAACTAAGAATAAAAATTACACCATCATCTCATTAGATGCAAATAGATCACTTGACAAAATCCAATGACCATTTATGAAAAAAAGTCTCAATAAAGCTTGTATAGCAGGAATATACTTCAATGCAATAAAGACTGTACAGGACAAACTCACAGCTACCGTGATACTCAGTAGTGAAAACCTAAAAGCTGTTACTCCAGGACAAGGAACAAAGTGTAGATGTTCATACTTACCATTGAATACAGTCCTATATGCAGCAATCAGACAATAAAAGGAAATAAAAGGCATTTAAAATGAAAGGAAGAAGTACAACTATCATTATTTATAATGAGGTGACACTATATATAGAAAACCGAAATGAGGTCATCAAAAACCATTTAAATGAATAACTGACTGCAATAAAGTCACAGGAAATAACTGATATAGAGATTAATGCATTTCCATACACTAAAGACAAACTATCAGAGAAATTAAGAAAACAATCCCATTAACAGTTGTATCAAAATGAATAACTTCCATAAGAATATATTTAACCAAAGAAGTGAACAAACTATACTCTGAAGCTTTAAGATACTGATGAAATAAATTGGAAATGACACAAATAAATTAATAGATATATTTTACTCATGGATTGGAAGAACTAACATTGTTAAAATATCCATACATTGTTGATTACAAAGTAATCTACAGAGTCAAAGAAATCCCTATCAAAATTTCAGTGTTTTTTTTCCCCACAGAACCAGAACGAATAATCTTAAAATTTGTATAAAATAACAGAAGACCCTGAATGACTAAAGACAATCTTAAAAAAGAAAAACAAAGCTAGAGATGCCACACTCCCTGATTTCAAAATATACTACTAAGGCATAGTAATCAGAACAGTAATGTACTGGCACAAAAGAAGAATAGAGCGCCCAGGAATGAACCCACCCTCATATGATCAAGTAATCTATGACACAGGAGACAGGAATATGCAATGGGGAAAAGACAGCTTCTTCAATAAGTAGTGCTGGGAAAACTGGGCAGCTACATGCAAAAGAATGAGACTAGACCACTTCCTCTTACCATATACAAAAGCAAACTCAAAATGTACTGAAAATTACCTGAAACTATAAAGCTCTTTGAAGAAAACATAAGCAGTAAACTTATTGACACTGGTATTAACAGCACTTTTTTTGGGTATGTATTCTCAGGCAAAGACAACAAAAGCAAAAATAAGCAAGACTACATCAAATTTCACCCAAGGTAAGAGAAACCCAAGTAAGACAGTAGATGTTGCAAGAGGGCATCAGAGGGCAAACACACTGAAACCATACTCACAGAAAACTAGTCAATCTAATTACACTAGGACCACAGCCTTGTCTAACTCAATGAAACTAAGCCATGCCCGTGGGGCAACCCAAGATGGGCGGGTCATGGTGGAGAGATCTGACAGAATGTGGTCCATTGGAGAAGGGAATGGTAAACCACTTCAGTATTCTTGCCTTGAGAACCCCATGAACAGTATGAAAAGGCAAAATGATAGAATACTGAAAGAGGAACTCCCCAGGTCAGTAGGTGCCCAATACCCAGCTGTGGATGTGACTGGTGATAGAAGCAATGTCCGATGCTGTAAAGAGCAATACTGCATAGGAACCTGGAATGTCAGGTCCATGAATCAAGGCAAATTGGAAGTGGTCAAACAAGAGATGGCAAGAGTGAATGTCGACATTCTAGGAATCAATGAACTGAAATGGACAGGAATGGGTGACTTTAACTCAGATGACCATTTTATCTACTACTGCGGGCAGGAATCCCTCAGAAGAAATGGAATAGCCATCATGGTCAACAAAAGAATCTGAAATGCACTACTTGGATGCAATCTCAAAAATGACAGAATGATCTCTGTTCGTTTCCAAGGCAAACCATTCAATATTACAGTAATCCAAGTCTACGCCCCAACCAGTAACGCTGAAGAAGCTGAAGTTGAACAGTTCTATGAAGACCTACAAAACCTTTTAGAACTAACACCCAAAAAAGATGTCCTTTTCATTATAGGGGACTGAAATGCAAAAGTAGGAAGTCAAGAAACACCTGGAATAACAGGCAAATTTGGCCTTGGAATACAGAATGAAGCAGGGCAAAGACTAATAGAGTTTTGCCAAGAAAATGCACTGGTCATAACAAACACCCTCTTCCAACAACACAAGAGAAGACTCTATACATGGACATCACCAGATGGTCAACACTGAAATCAGATTGATTATATTCTCTGCAGCCAAAGATGGAGAAGCTCTATACAGTCAGCAAAAACAAGACCAGGAGCTGACTGTGGCTCAGACCATGAACACCTTATTGCCAAATTCAGACTTGAAGAAAGTAGGGAAAACCACTAGACCATTCAGGTATGACCTAAATCAAATCCCTTATGATTATACAGTGGAAGTGAGAAAAAGATTTAAGGGCCTAGATCTGATAGACAGAGTGCCTGATGAACTATGGAATGAGGTTGGTGACACTGTACAGGAGACAGGGATCAAGACCATCCCCATGGAAAGGAAATGCAAAAAAGCAAAATGGCTGTCTGGGGAGGCCTTACAAATAGCTGTGAAAAGAAGAGAAGCAAAAAGCAAAGGAGAAAAGGAAAGATACAAACATCTGAATGCAGAGTTCCAAGGAATAGCAAGAAGAGATAAGAAAGCCTTCTTCAGCGATCAATGCAAAGAAATAGAGGAAAACAACAGAATGGGAAAGACTAGAGATCTCTTCAAGAAAATCAGAGATACCAAAGGAAAATTTCATGCAAAGATGGGCTCGATAAAGGACAGAAATGGTATGGGCCTAACAGAAGCAGAAGATATTAAGAAGAGATGGCAAGAATACACAGAACTGTACAAAAAAGATCTTCACGACCAAGAGAATCACCATGGTGTGATCACTGACCTAGAGCCAGACATCCTGGAATGTGAAGTCAAGTGGGCCTTAGAAAGCATCACTCTGAACAAAGCTAGTGGAGGTGATGGAATTCCAGTTGAGCTATTCCAAATCCTGAAAGATGATGCTGTGAAAGTGCTGCACTCAATATGCCAGCAAATTTGGAAAACTCAGCAGTGGCCACAGGACTGGAAAAGGGCAGTTTGCATTCCAATCCCAAAGAAAGGCAATGCCAAAGAATGCTCAAACTACCGCACAATTGCACTCATCTCACATGCTAGTAAAGTAATGCTCAAAATTCTCCAAGCCAGGCTTCAGCAATATGTGAACCGTGAACTTCCTGATGTTCAAGCTGGTTTTAGAAAAGGCAGAGGAACCAGAGATCAAATTGCCAACATCCACTGGATCATGGAAAAAGCAAGAGAGTTCCAGAAAAACATCTATTTCTGCTTTATTGACCATGCCAAAACCTTTGACTGTGTGGATCACAATAAACTGTGGGAAATTCTGAAAGAGATGGGAATACCAGACCACCTGATCTGCCTCTTGAGAAATTTGTATGCAGGTCAGGAAGCAACAGTTAGAACTGGACATGGAACAACAGACTGGTTCCAAATAGGAAAAGGAGTACGTCAAGGCTGTATATTGTCACCCTGTTTATTTAACTTATATGCAGAGTACATCATGAGAAACGCTGGACTGGAAGAAACACAAGCTGGAATCAAGTTTGCCAGGAGAAATATCAATAACCTCAGATATGCAGATGACACCACCCTTATGGCAGAAAGTGAAGAGGAACTCAAAAGCCTCTTGATGAAAGTGAAAGTGGAGAGTGAAAAAGTTGGCTTAAAGCTCAACATTCAGAAAATGAAGACCATGGCATCCGGTCCCATCACTTCATGGGAAACAGATGGGTAAACAATGAAAACATTGTCAGACTTTATTTTGGGGGGCTCCAAAATCACTGCAGATGGTGACTGCAGCCATGAAATTAAAAGACGCTTACTCCTTGGAAGGAAAGTTATGACCAACCTAGATAGCATATTCAAAAGCAGAGACATTACTTTGCCAACAAAGGTCCATCTAGTCAAGGCTATGATATTTCCTGTGGTCATGTATGGATTTTTAGAGTTGGACTGTGAAGAAGGCTGAGTGCCGAAGAATTGATGCCTTTGAACTGTGGTGTTGGAGAAGACTCTTGAGTGTCCCTTGGACTGCAAGGAGATCCAGCCAGTCCATTCTGAAGGAGATCAGCCCTGGGATTTCTTTGGAAGGAATGATGCTAAAGCTGAAACTCTAGTACTTTGGCCACCTCATGCGAAGAGTTGACTCATTGGAAAAGACTCTGATGCTGAGAGGGATTGGGGGCAGGAGGAGAAGGGAACGACAGAGGATGAGATGGCTGGATGGCATCACTGACTCGATGGACGTGAGTCTGAGTGAACTCCGGGATTTGGTGATGGACAGGGAGGCCTGGCGTGCTGTGATTCATGGGGTCGCAAAGAGTCAGACACAACTGAGCGACTGATCTGATCTGATCTCATCTGACATCAAATTTAAATAGCTTTTGCACAATGAAAGAAATCATCAACAAAACTAAAGGCAACCTACTGAATGGGAAAATATATGTATAAGTGATATGTCCAATAAGGGGCATAATATCCAAAATTATCATAAAAACAAAGAATCCAGTTTAAAATGGGCAGAGGATATGAATAGACATTTTCCAAAGAAGACATACAGGTGATCAACATGCAATGATAAGATGCTCAACTAATAACACTAGTCATAAGGGAAAAGCTAATAAGTATAAGACATAATGCCATCATGAGATTTAACATCACACATTTAAGAATGGTGATGATCAAATTGGCAACAAATAAAAAGTCTTGTAGAGGATGTGGATAAAACGGAACCTCCATACACTGTTGTTAGGAATATAATCTGGTACAGCCACTATGAAAAACAGTATGGAGTTCCCTCGGAAAATTAAAACCTGAACTCATATGCTACAAAAACCCCAATTCTGTGCATTTATCCAAAGAATATGAAAACACCACATCAAAAAATATATGCACCCCAATGTTCAGTGCAAAATTATTTACAATAGCCAAGATATGGAAGCACCCTAAGTGTCCATTAAAAAATGAATGGATAAAGAGTAAGTGGCATATGTATACAATGGAACATCACCCAGCCATAAAAATGTAAAATCTTGCCATTTGTAACAATATTGATGGACCTAGAGGGTATTATGCTAAATGAAATAAATCAGATAAAGAAAATATCTTGATTTCACTTATATATGGAACCTAAAGATCAAATGAAGAAATGTAACAAAGCACACAAATTCATAGATACATAGAAATTGGCAAGGATCATATAGCATGTAGAGTAATGAGGGAACATACATTGCAGAATATAATACCCTGTACTTTAGGAGGAAAAAATAAAGTATTAAAACATGGTGTACAGTGCATAATGTTAGACAATCGGTAAAGTTGTAGTCAAATGAGTGTGTGTGTGAGTGTGTGTGTGTGTGTGTGCAAGCACAGTTGTGTCCAACTCGTTGCGACCCCAAGGACTGTAGCCTGCCAGAATGCTCTGTCCCTGGAATTTCCCACGCCAGAATACTAGAGCAGGTTGCCATTTCCCACTCCAGGGGATCTTCCCAACCCAGGGATTAAACCCGTGCCTTTGGTGTCTCCTGCATTCACAGGCGGATTTTTAACACTGAGCCACCATACAGAAGGGCTTCCCTGGTAGCTCAACTGGTAAAGAATCTGCTTGCAATACAGGAGACCCCAGTTCAGCTCTTAGGTCAGCAAGACCCCCAGGAGAAGGGATAGGCTACCCGCTCCAGTACTGCCTGGAGAATCCCCATGGGGAGAAGAGCTTGGCAGACTACAGTGCATGGTGTTGCAAGGAGTTGGACAGGACTGCACGACGAAGCACAGCACAGCACCATACAGAAAGTGCTAAATCGGTAGATTTATGAAGATATGTCTTAGTCCCTAAAGTTTATTAAAAAGTTAAAACTTCAGAGAGGTGATATTCTTGAAATTACAAGAATGAAATAAGGAAAAGTCAAAAGTGGAGCTTGAATTGAATAAATAGAACAAAAGGTCCAGCTCAGGAAAAATAAATAAATAAAACTACTCTGATAACAATCCAGATTTATTTTGGTGTGGATGCTTTGTATTAATTGAGTTAACTTCATGAGCAGTCATAAAGGGTCTCAGTCTTAGAAAGGTCATGGATTTGGTGAAATTTTCTGGTGTTGCTGTCTAGATATTCTTACTATCTTTACTCAAAGGGCTCTATATTGCCATCAAAACCATTATGATGAGAAAAGCCGCCTTAAAGTGAATAGTAATGGTAAACAAAGCAACACATGTACTATCAAATTTTACCTTGGTGGATGACTTGAGTTTGAGAGCAATTTGAAAAGTGAGGAAATAAAAGGGATTCACTGATAAATCAATGGACCAGATGGAGGTGTGTGTTCCTGGACATGATAACTGCTTATCAGTTCTCATTGCCACAAAGTAGATTATTTTAAGAGTGCAATAAGCCAAGAGTTGAAGAATCTGTTTCCAGATACATCCTGCCTATCACCATTACTTAATGACAGAACCTCCCACAGGAAGTACAGTAGTAGTGTTAACAAGCAGAGGAGAACTCTGACCTAGAATTTTGAAAGTTTGAAGAGACTTAGCTAAGGGACTAGTGATATGAATTCATTAACTGCCATCACGAATCTTTTATAACCATAATGACAAAAGATGAAAGATTAAAAAAAAAGATATATGTATTTTTGATTTAGTTTAAAGCATAAATAAAACTCTTACCTTCAACCCCCTATAGTGATGAGTACTGTTTCTCAAATTCAAAAGAATATAATTATTGATTTGCATTTTAGCAACAGACCACAGAAAAGCTCATCTATTTTATAATATCTTATGAGAAAATAAAACACTATTCAGCTACATAACCTCAGATAGAATTAAATTGAGCATTAACACACCTTATCTCCATTCAGTTTGAAGTTAAAAAAGAAAACATCTTTAGAAGACATTTCTTTGTAAACATATTTCGTAAGGTTTTAGTTACTCCAAATGTTTCCCCATGTTATTCCAGAGCCAGAGCCAAACAAATCCATGGACAAAAACAAAAGACATGTGACCCAGAACAAACCCTTTAGTCCTCAAATTCTAACTACTATAATCCTGTTATCTCTAAACAGATTTTCAGGAACTTGAATGACAGAGAGAGACCTAAGTATTAGAAACATACTTCGTAAGTTTAATTTTTTAATGGATTTAACAATAATTTTTTAGAAAAAAAATGTAGAAACCCTGTAGTGATGAACTTTTGATAAAATTCTTTTATCCTGAGAAATCAGTTATTTATTTCAAAAAAAAAAAAAAAAACGACATACCAGCTAAGCAATCAACCTGCGATCAGTGTCATCATGGCAGAAATACTATCAAATTAAATCAACTCTTCACAGGAAAAATTTTCACCAATAACGGCACGCGTGTTCAACGTTCTTAGCACACCCTTCTACAACTTCTCATATAGTAATCCAATTCTTCACCCACAGTGCCTATGATATCTCTATGCCTTTTGCAGTTTGCCTTCAAATTTCATTTTGATATTGACATTATGCACAATGTTAACATAGCTCTAGCAAAGCTTAAGTGGGAGCAGAGAAGTTTAAAAAACAAATCTTCCCCAGAAATATTCAGACTTACCTTCAACCTGATCTTTGAAAACCAGTGAACCCTGGAGAGAGTGTTGGATACCAATGTGGGGAAGGCTATAGATTATAAAGTAGCTTAATATTGAAAGGGACCTATAGCTGGGGTAGGAAATGGCAACCTACTCCAGTATTCTTACCTGGAAAATTCCATGAACAGAGGAGCCTGGTGGGCTCCAGTCCACAGAGTTACTAAGAGTTGGACACAGCTGAGTGAGCCTTCACACACATGGGAGCTATAAGACTACTAGTTTTTATAAACTGTATGTGAGAAGCAAAGGCACTTTATTGAAATAACCAGTTTCTAGAAATTTCCATCATATGTAGGGGCCCCTTAGTCATATAATGCAATAATTCATGAAAAAATAAAGAGGAGCAAAAGAGCTTCATTAAAGTTAACAAATATATTAGTATGCAATGAAATGTCAGCCTGGGCTACAATACAAAACCAAGAAAAATCAGCCTTATACATTCAATTTATAAAAATATCCAACATGAGAATTCTAAATTGTATTAGAAATATTTTTTATAATCTTATAAGTTAAAAATATACCTGGAATAACAAAATTAAATGTCAACAGATTTTAAAAGATATATATCATATAAAATATCTTATCTGACCACAACAGGATAATATTAGAAATCAGTAACACAAGGAAAACTGGAAAATTCACAAATTTGTGGAAATTAAACAACACACACTTATACAACCAATGTCTCAAGGAAGAAATCATAAGGAATTTAGAAACTACTTAGAGACCAATGGTGGGTCGGGAAAATCTCTTGGAGAAGGAGAATAGCATCCCACTCCAGTATTCTTGGCCTGGAGAATTGCATGGACAGAGAAGCCAGGCAGGCTACAGTCCATGGGATCACAAAGAGTCAGACACAACTGAGCAACTGACATTTAAAACTTAAGGAATAAGCTAAACCCAAAGCTAGTAGAAAGGAGGAAATAATGAAGATCAGAGCAGAGTCAAAAGAGGGATTAGAAAAACTATAGAGGCAATCAATAAAACCAAAAGTGAGTTCTTCAAAAAGATCAACCAAACTGTTAAAACTTTAGCTAAGAAAAAACAGAAGTTTCAAACTACTGAAATCAGAAATGAGAATGGGGACATTGTTGCCCAAACTTCAGAAATAAAAATAATTACGAGAGACGACAATGAATAACTATATGCCAATATATTAGGTAACCTAGGCAAATGGACAAATTCCTAGAAAATGGACAAAATCTGCTAAGACTTATGACTAGTAACTAGATTAAATCTAGTTAAATAAGCAAAATTCTCCCAACAACAAAAAGCCTTGGATTTGATGGTTTCACTGTTACATTTTACCAAACTTTTAAGGAACTAATAACTTTTCCAAAATAAAAATTGGAGAGGCTAGAACATTCTCTAACTCATTCTGTGAGGCTAGCATTATTAGGATATAAAAGCCAAATGCACTGCACGAAAACTACAGACCAATATCCCTTATGAACACTAATGGAAATATCCTCAACAAAAATCAGTAAAATAAATTTACCAGCTTATTAAAATAACCAAGTGGAATTTATTCCTAAAGTATAAGATGGTTCAACATACCAAAATTGTTCATTGTGCTAAAACACATTAATAGAATGAAAAAAAAAATCATCTGAATAGATGCATAAAATACAGTAGTCAAAAGTCAGTACCCTTTAGTAATAAAAATCACACATGCTAAGAAATAGAAATAGCTAACAGAAAACAACTAATACCTAATAGAAAAGAAGTGCCTCAAAGTAATAAAAGTGACACATGAAAAATCCACAGCAAATGTTATGCTCAACAGAGAATGACTAAAAGCTTTTCCTTCAAGGCCAGGAATAAGACAAAGATACCAGCTTCTACCATTTCTATTCAAAGAAGCTGAACAGTCAGAGGAATCAGACAAGTTGCTCTCGTTGTTTAGTTCCTAAGTTGTGTCTGACTCTTTAGGACCGCATGGACTGTAGCCTACAAGGCTCCTCTGTCTATGGGATTTCCCAGGCAAGAATCCTGGAGTGGGTTGCCATTTCCATCTCCAGGGGATATTCCAAATCCAAGGATGAAACCCATGTCTCCTGCATTGGCAGGTGGATTCTTTACCATTGAGCTACCAGGAAAGCTTGAATTAGGCAAGAAGAAAAGGAAGTAAAATATATCCAAATCAGAAAGGAAGATGGAAAATTATCCCTTTAGCAGATTATGTGATATGGCCCTAAATCCTAAAGATCTATGAGAAAATAATGTTATAACTAACAAACTGATTCAGCAAAGTCAATATACAAAAATCTGTTACATTTGTATACACTAACAATGAACAGTCTAAAGAAGTAATTATAAAAACAATTTCATCTTGAATATCATCAAAAAGAATGAAATACTTAGGAAATTAACCAAGGAGTTGAAATACTTGTACAAAGAAAACTACAAAACATTAAAGAAATTAAACAATTTTAAATAATTTAAAGATATAAATAGAAATAAATTAAAAACAAATAAACAGAAAGACATTCCATGTTCAGTGTAAACACTACCAAAAGCAATATAAAAATTCAATTCAATCTCTATTAAAATTTCAATGAAACATTTTGCAAAAATAGAGATTCATCCTAAAATTCATATGGAGCTTCTAAAGAACTACTAATAAACAAAATAATCTTGATAAAGAACAAAACCAATTGACTTACACTTCCTGAGTTCAAAATTTACCACAAAGCTCCAGTGTGGTACTGGCTAAAAACAGATGTCTCAACCAACAGAACAGAAACAAGAGCCCCAAAATAAGCTCTCTCATAGGCAAATGATTTTTCACAAGAAGACTAGGATCATTCAACAGAGAAAGGACAGTCTTTTCAACTAGTAGTGCCGGAAAAACTGGATATCCACATGAAAAGGAATAAAGTTAAACCCTTAACTAACACCATATACAAAAATTAACTCAAAATGAATCAAAGACATAAAACTAGAGTGAAAGAGAAATCAACTCAGTAATTGGTTTAATAACTCCTTTCAAACAGTGCGCTTCTAAACAGTGCATGTATGATTGTTCAATAAAGCAATATGTTTTGATTTGATCCATACACCTTGGAAGAATACATTGTGTCTATTCAATATTATAAAATTTTTGCAGGATCCTTTTCCAAAATGTGAGACTGCTATAATTTCAGCTTGTAGTGGTGTGTTAACTTAGTGTTTCAGCCATTTCCATAGAAAATATTTATATACTCCACTACTAGAAAAATTTAAAAATTACCAAAAATTAACATCTTTCAAAGAATTCATCAGACCCACCATATCAATGATCGAAGGATTAGGCAGAGTCATTTTGTCTAATCAATGCATTAGTGCCAAAAATAAGACACATGACACTAACTATAGAGTAATTGATCATGATTAAACATTTGTGTTTTTTGGTCTTCCGGCAAGTAATTTTGAATGGTTTTTAGGTTATGTTGTTGCAACTTTCTCAGTGTGCATAAACAACAGCAGTAAACTGCTTAATAACTTATCAGACTCTGAAATGTCTACCCTGTGATGATTATAATTTTTTTTAATTGATTTCAAAATTTAGTTGGGAAATCCAGGGTGTGCATTAGTGAGATTGCACTAATGGGCAAGAAAGCAGTTCATGTTGAATTGTTATACCTGGTTTTTCTTGGAACCAGCACAATGAACATGATTCATGTTTTGGAGGATATGAGGTCAGAGACTAGATACTGTGAACTCAGTGCTAATTCCTCTAGGACCTTTAATTGTACAGTTAGTCTTCATTGGTATCTTTACCCTAAAGATAACCATACACTTGCACAAGTTTATCAAAACTTTACTTCAAAGTGAAAGAATATTTTTATCTATTTTTGGGATGCTTTTACACATTTCGTGATGCCAGTCTATAATGCAGAGTTTCCTTTCAGAAAATGTGTTTTAATACACTGCCAACTAGTAAAAATTACCATCTGGTCATGTTAAAAGCAGTTCTTCCCTCTTTTTCATTTCATTTCACCCCCAATCCACTCAGAATCAGATTCTTCACAAAGCTTTGACTCAAGGTCAGAGTGAAGTAAAATAGTGCACTGTTTTCCCTAAGTAAAAAGAGCTGAGTCGTGTATACTCTACACTACTGTACACTTAAGCTTTCTCGTTAAATTAAAAATTGGAATCTAAAACATCTAGGGCAAACCTCTTCCTGATTACTGATGACAAAATGATTTTGTTTGACTCGATTGCATTTCTATTGCATTAGAAATGCACTGCATATAACCTCCCTCACATCATAAGTGCTAGTCGAATATCTGATTTTAAGCTGGAAAACACTTCAATCAAATTGCAGCTAAAATTAAACTAAGTCTATCATTTCCAGAGTAACCACTGAGTAGTGCTTATGAAGGTCACAAGACCTGCTTTTCTCTCTAATCTTAAATTCTGAGGACTTAACATAGGTACATTAAGATGCTCTTAAGCTGATTGGATTTGCTGGCAAGGCTGAAGGTGACTAGGAGGCAACTCCATAGTCAAGTGTAAAAGTGTGATCCAACTTTCATATTCATCCTAGAAAAAAGCCAATGATGGCAGAGATTTTTTACGAAAAACACAAGATGTGGTTGAAATTATAAAGGTAAGAGAGCAAAATCCTAGAACTAGTGTTTAAAGCTGAAAAACTTGGATTTTAAGATTTAAAAAACAAACATTTCATATACTAGCTTGTTGCACTATATGCTTAATATTAATGTAAACATTAATAATTTAATAATGAAAATAAAGTATTGATATAAAGTGTTATCTCATAGCCTCTCATCCACAGTAGGCATTCAATACCTACAATCTAATGAATTATGTTTGTGAATAATAATGAGAAAGAATAACACTTGTTTAATTCATAACATGGAACTGACTTTGTCTCTTAAGATTTATATGAGTCATATTTCAATCTTTACAACAACCCTATGATGTAGATAGATAGATATTCCCTTTTACAAATGAGGAAATTGAGAAACAAAAAAGATAATCAATTTTTTCCAAGTAAGACTGTGTGATTCCTTTCCTAGGTTCTTCACCACAAGAGGAGATATTGTTGACGAACATGTGGGCCCTTGCCTTCAAGGATCTTACATTCTTTGGAGAATAAAATTACATTGCAAGAGCTACAATCTTTTCAATAATTTCTCACATTCAAATGGAAAGGTTTAGCTAATACTTGAACTAGTTTAATGTTATTACATCAAAAGTATTAACCATCATGTTTCTACTGCTGCGAAATCGCTTCAGTCGTGTCCGACTCTGTGCGACCCCATAGACGGCAGCCCACCAGGTTCCCCCGTCCCTGGGATTCTCCAGGCAAGAACACTGGAGTGGGTTGCCATTTCCTTCTCCAATACTTTACATGGTGAATGTAGTTGTAAAATTTCTACACAAAATGAAAACATGAATTTTAATTTATTTTCAAGTTACAATATAGATTTATAATTTTCTATCTCATTATAACATTCGTCCCTATACTTTATAGCCTATTTTCTTAAAATAATGGAGAAAAGTAGAAGGGGAACAATTACTGGTGAGAAATAAAAGAAAGCCAATGAAGATATCTATACTATTCTGGAACTTTTTCTTTTCTTAAAGTGAGAAATGTACATGTTCATCACAATCCAATTTGGATTTTAGTGACTAACAATGCTTTGAGTCTTACATTTTATCATTGTAAACATGTTACAGATAATTCATACCAGTAGTCAGGTGCCGTCCAGCTTTGTATACCTTTGAATAGAGAAATTCACCATATTTCATGTGAAAATAAGCTGTTTCTTCTTCCATATCCAAGGGTACTTATGCTTGGAAGATGTTCAAAAATAATATAAGGAGATCTGAGACAAAACTTTTCTCATCCATTTTTATTCATTGCACCACAGTGCTTACAAGTTCAAAAGTAAGTGTGAAGATGCATACTGACCAGGAAAAATTGTAAAGACATACATATTTAGGTTCTATTGAAAATCAAATTCAAAAATTCTCATGGACACTCTTAAAGATAGTTAATGGAATAAATAACATTTGGTTGATTTTGACAACCAAAAATATTTAAGTATTTTCTTTTTTTAAGAGGTGACATTCTTATGAAAGCAGAAGGAAGAGGGGAAGATTATGTTCCACATACTCCTAAAGTTCATCTACTTCAGGATTCTGAGATTTCATTTCCTAAGAGAGATGTAAGCACTTTATCAACATTTAAGTCCATAATGGCAAAGGCCTTTGCCCTATGTAATCTGGAAATTTGAAAAGAGAAGATTTCGATTTATGTGATCTTTCCTCTGGCCAATGATAATGTAGAACTATTTTAAGGGTTAGACAAGCTCACAAAACTTTAAACCTTTGTAACTTTAAAATTTTTACTAATAAGATTATTCAATATTTATAGCTTTCTCTTAATGTTTCTATGAATATGTTTAGGAAATAGAATATCTTGAAAAGCCATGTGACAAACAACACTATGCACCTCAAGACAGGATTAAATGACCCACATTGCAAATTCTGGATTAAAGGATATCAACATCAATCTGTACAAAACTTCTACTTTTGAAGCAATTAAGAATTTGACAGAAAAAAAGTATAACTTTCAGGACTTAACAAGTAAAATGTATGTGTTATGGCTCTTGATTTGATTTTTAGGACATCAGGGCTCATAAGATGAAATTAACATGTAAGTTGATGGGAAGAAAGAAACACAGGAAGCACTCGCTTTATTTTGGACATCCAATAGGCAAGGCATTTTCACACATATTCTGTCCTCAGTCTTCATTAATAACTCTAAAAGCTATATATCAAGAGAATTTTAACATGCTGTCATTAGAGTATGTAGGACCCTGTCCTCAGAATTATTTACCATTGTAGTCACTTAACTGACTAATATTCAGTTATAAATTTCATCATCTATAGGACACCTATCTCAAGTTCCACCTTGGATCCTGTTCCTTTTCTCCCTACATATTCAAAGAAATTGTCTTAGCATTTCTCCTGTCTTTCTAGTAGATAAGATAATTAGCATATAACTAAATATGCAAGGTCATTACATATGATAATATGTTATATACCATTTATATATACAAACTTTCCCACTTTCTTAAAAAGGTTTCAATCTCCCTTTTATTCCTTACTAGTTACTATCCCACATCTCTCCTCTCCTAATGACATTTCTTGAAAATTTTCACTCTATTCACACCTCTGTTTTCTTTGCCATGGTTCTCTTGAACCTATCTTTCTAGTCTGATTTAATTTCCCTAATTTCATTGAAACTTCTTTTATCAATGTCATCAATGACAAGTGCACTGCTAAATCCAGTGTCACTTTCAAGTCCTCACATTACCAGATTTATCTTCAACAAATGATCTGAATTCAGTTGATCACTTTCTCCTCAAAATTATCTGAATATCACCTACTTGTTTCTTCTTAGTCTCAGCTTCATGTTTTTTCTTATAACCCTCATCGAAAACTGTTGCTGATTTTGTGTACAGTCTTACAAACTGTTTTTATGTCAGATATCATTTTTTTCAGAAATTGGAATATATATCACATAATGTTGTATTTCTTGCTTTTCTTTTATAATTTCTTGACAGTATAATCATCTTTCAAAAATATTGATCTTAAGACAGTATCTCTAAACTGATCAATTCAATGAGAAAATGTTAAAGTAACCCCAATGATTTACTCAGAATGTGTACAAGAATGTCTCATTGATACTAAAACTGTAACAAGAAAGAAATGGTGGAAATAATCTATAACAGGAAAAATATATAATGTGATCCATCTTTATCAATTCTTACCTTTTTTAGATCTTTGAAAAGAGCCCATACTACATGCTACAGTGTATATATCAACATGACAACTTCATTATTTCAAATGTCTTTATTGTGAATATTTACTGATTCTGCTTAAACTGCAACTAGCATATTTCTATTGGAGAAGGAGATGGTAACCCACTCCAGTATTCTTACCTAGAGAATCCCAGGGATGGGAGAGTCTGGTGGGCTGCCACTATGGGGTCACACAGAATCAGACACGACTGAAGCAACTTTGCAGCAGCAGCCGCAGCAGCAGCATATTTCTACTCAGATCTTCAGATACATCTATTTCCTTAAATTTTAAGTTATCTTAAAATGTATCTAAGTGGTATAAAATATAGCTTATAGAGAGACTTGCTAGTGGTGCAAAAATATTTTTACACATTTTCAAAAGGGAGGAATTTCTACTCTGTCTTATGAAAATTTTGCTTCTCCATCTTATCAACTGAAAACCAACTACACATATGCACCTCAACACTTTTATATGCAATGGCTTACCCTTTCATTAATCTTCTTTAAGGGTAATTTGAAGGGGATAGTTAGGGAGTTTGGGATGGACCTGTACACACTGCTATATTTAAAATGGATAGCCAACAAGGGCCTACTATATAGCACATGTAGCTCTGCTCGATATTATATAGCAATCTGGATGGGAGGGGTGTTTAGACGAGAATGGATATACGTATGACTGAGTCCCTTTGCTGTTCACCTGAAATTATCACAAAATTGTTAATCAGCTATAACCCATATACAAAATTAATTTTTTAAATAAAAAATAAGGGTAATTTGAAATCAACAATTCTAAAAAGCACAAAATATGAATATACATACACATATACATACACATTTTCTTCTTCAAATTCATTGCTGAGCTACCTATTTAGTGTATGTTTGGACCTGTCTTCTAATATGTGATCTGGCTACTTCAGAACCTAAATTTCTATTATACTGCCAGACATTATTGCAAGACAGAGTGAGGTCAGGCAAGAGTTAGTTTCATTAATCTTTGATTTGTTGTTTATTACCATATTTTTTGACATGGTTGCTGATGACTGTATCATATAATTCTAGGCACAAATGTAATTAGCAATTATTTAATAGTACATGCAAGAGTTATTTAATGCAATGTTCTATAAAGAAAGCAGGAATAATCGAAAACACATAAACTGTAGGAGGAGAACTCTTACCAACAGGCAAAGGTGAAGTAACTTTAGAGGCAACCAACTAAAATCATGCCACATAGCTAATACATCTTCAACCACCCCAGTCTACAGTATGAAGTACCCATTCCACAGATGTGTGGTTAAGACTTTTCATGCAAGTCATATGTGAACTTTCTGCCTCTGCTGTTCCTCCTGAGTCCGTTGTTTCTAATTCCTCTCATATATTGTGTAGTCTATGTCTTACAATGTTCTCCATCACAATGGGAAGTTCCTTGGATGTGAGATTTTTACTGTGAATTAAAATCCTCATTACTTTTCATAATAAAAATTGATTTAAATTTTTTATTGATGTGTAATATATTTTCAGAAAAAATGAACATGTAAATGTACAGCTCATTGGTCTCCACAAACAGAACACACTCAGATATCCAAAAGTCAAGTAAAGAAATTAAATATTATCAGTGACCTAGAAACTCTCTTTTTTCCACTTCTAGTCAGAAAAGAACTCATACTTTTCTACTTTATACAAATGAAATTATGCAGGATGTGTGTTTTTTACATTAATATCCAGCTTCTCTGACTCAACTTTCTACCTGTGAGAGTCATTCATATTGCTGCCTATGGTTGTAGCCCATTCTTATTGCTCTGAAGTATTACATTGCCTGAATGTGCAATGATAAATGTATATATCCCACTTTGGCTGGGCATTTGAGTGGCTTCCAACATGTTGCTATT
Source organism: Bos indicus x Bos taurus (assembly GCF_003369695.1). Taxonomy (NCBI): domain Eukaryota; kingdom Metazoa; phylum Chordata; class Mammalia; order Artiodactyla; family Bovidae; genus Bos; species Bos indicus x Bos taurus. The sequence continues at coordinate 23,018,912 of NC_040076.1, read as the reverse complement.
AGAATACTGCTGACACAAACATTCCAATACATTTTTATTTTGAAAACATGTAGACATTTCTTTGGGGTTACTAGATCATAACACACGAAACATGTAAGTTTTAAGTATCAAGTGTTTTTGGTTTTTTTTTTATCATTTAACTTTTACAGTTTGTGTTTCTCACCTCCCCATCTGTACAGATCTTGAGATAGTCCCTATGTCTTCACTGAAAACTCACATACAACACTACAAATCCCTATTACTTTGACAGTGGTGCTTCTATATGATATACACTCAGAGTTACTATTCAGTACTGATTTTCAAAGTAGCACTTAGTGTTTTATGGCCCCGAGCTTTTTAGGTGGTCCTTAGCACAGCCTCCAGCTGGTGCCCAACAACAAAAAAGCCTCCTTGTTATATAAAAGTCAGTTTAATTCTACTTCCTGTCTTATATTATTAATTGCCTTTTCTAATTACAGTCAGAGGGAATTTCACTGTTTAGCTAGTTTGTGCTAATCAATTGTTAACCACAGATTCACCAACAATCTCAGTGTAATCTTTACACAGGAACCTTTTACAGTCATGTTAGCCTCCCCTCCTTATTGAGAATACATCAGAGAGGATGAGTAATTTTCTAAGCCACATTATTTTTATAGTTGTTGATGTTAAGGGGCACATTGACAAAATTAAATGTTAGTAAGTAGCAGCAGATGAATAATGTGAAAAGTCTGATAAATGGAGAACTGCATTTAAAAATAATTCAAATAGGGACTTGTGAAATTTCTTAGTAGTTATAAATAAGGGGTAGATAAAATTTCTCTTCAAATATGTAAATATCTTAATCATTTACATGTGCTATTTATTTTTATATAAATAATCTGAAAAGGTATTTGTTCCTAGGAAATTATCTAGGGAAAGGTCAACAAACTGTTAAGTTGGTACAAATGTTTTTAATTAAATTTGTATCTGAGCAAATCTTATTTACCTAATTTACCAATATTCATTTATCATACCCAATTAGAAAACAAAACAATCTATGACAGTGCTGGTATGAATGTATCTTCCTAAAACTCATATGCTGATGTCCTAACCCCCAATGGTGATGGTATTACCAGGTGTGGCCTTCAGGAGGTACTTAACTCATAAGGGTAGAGCCCACTTGAGGTGATTAGTGGAGAAAGCAATGGCAACCCACTCCAGTACCCTTGCCTGGAAAATCTCATGGATGGAGGAGCCTGGTAGGCTGCAGTCCATGGGATCGTGAAGAGTCAGATACGACTGAACGACTTCACTTTCACTTTTCACTTTCATGCATTGGAGAAGGCAATGGCAACCCACTCCAGTACTCTTGCCTGGAGAATCCCAGGGACTGCGGAGCCTGGTGGGTTGCCGTCTATGGGGTCGCACAGAGTCGGACACGACTGAAGCAACTTAGCAGCAGCAGCAGCAGTGTCCTCATAAAGGCTCAAGAGAACTCCATAGTCCCTCCTGCCACGTGACAGAAGTATGTGATCCAAAAGAGGATCCTCATTTAACCATTCCAGATCCCGGATCTTGAACTTCTAGGCTCTAGAACTGTGAGCAATAAATGCCTTTTGTTTATAAGCTACCCAGCCTGTGATATTCTGTTAGAGCAACATGAACAGACTAAGATACACAGTTCTTCTGAAGAAGGAAATGGCAACCTACTCTTTTTCCAAATGTAAAAGATACATTAAGACTTAAACAATGTTTTCAGCTACTGTGAAAAAGACTATCATTTCACTTGTTATTCTTTATTCAGATTATAAGGATATAATCAAATAATATGCTAAGGCACCACAAAGATAAACAGAGCTATTATTGATTTATCAGATAGTCCATCTGTATAAACATATATCTGTGTATATGCATGAAATCAACAAATTCTTTCCTTATGCTATTGAAAAAATATTATATGAATTAAGACTAAAAAGTTACTGAAAATAAATATACCTATAATATATTAGTTTCTCAAGAATTAGTTCTTATTTACACTATAGAACTACAAAACATACTAATGTTTGCAAGAAGTCATTTGTGAAATTAAACTCAAGGCATTGAAAATATTACAAATATTTATATAACAAACATAATACAATGATTGTAACTACAGTAATGTTTAAGACATCATTTTGCCAAATTACATATGAATTAGTTAATGGGATTACTGGGCAGGCCATAGAAATTGAAAATTGAATTGTCTGTTGTAATCAACAGTATTTTGACTTTTAGAAAGTTATTTTATTAATGGATTTAACCCTCAGTAATACTTCCACATTGGGCTTCCCTGGTGGCTCAGTGGTAAAAAAAAAAAAAAAAAATCTGCCGGCCAATGCAGGAGACAGGTTCAATATCTGGAGAATCGGGAGGATCTGGAGAAGGGAATGGCAACCCTCTCCAGTATTACCGCCTGGGAAATCCCATGGACAAAGGAGTCTGGTGGGCTACTGTCCATGGGGTAGCAAAGAGTCAGACACGACTTAGTGACTAAACAACAACACTTCCATGTTAGTTACCTCAAAGTATAGCTACTCTCAATTCCTCATGTGCATTTACCATTCAAAATACTGGGAATACAATTTTTCCTCTTAGTATGCTGATAATAATTGCAACAGTAAACATGATTTCCCTTCCTAGCTGCTTGTTTCTGAACCAAAAATTATTTTTCTGGACCTATTCTCTCTTTCTCCCATACACTTTAACATATTTTTTGTCTACTACATTCTTCATTTACTGAGTGCACTCACTTCTCTCCTGTGTTTAAACATCTTCATACACTCCTTTCATCTCTACATTTTATGCTCACCAATTACTTTATATTTTACAATAATAATGACCTCACAATGGCTAACCCTGATGGCCTTTGAATTTTAGCAGACTATGAGCTCTCTGCAGTATTTGATATTCTCCATCAAACACTGCTCTTTCCCCATATTTTCTCCTTTAAAAAAATGTCCCCTCTCTTCCACACTTACCACATTACCAGTATTTTTGTCCTCATCCTCCTAATGACACGTCAGCTCATTCCTGCCACCTCAGTTGGTTTCTCTTTCACCACTTCTTTCTCTAAACCTGAGCCCTTTCGTTTCATCTTCTGCTTTTAGGTTTCCTCTTTTCTTCTACCTCTGAGAGTTTGAGTATTACTTCTATGTGATGACTCAGATACCACTCTTACCTAGAACTTCACATCAGCATTTCCATCTGTGGCATAGCTACTTTCATCATATCCTGCTGTCATCTCAGACTAATCTAAAATCGAACTTAACATCCTCTCTAATTGTTCTCTTCTCTTACTCTCCTGATTGTCAGAATTTCCACTATGTTCTCAGACAACATTTTGACTGCTCTTTTTCCTATATATTTATATTCAGGTAATACATTCTATCAGCTACTTTGTTGTTATTAACAAGATCTCACAACTCTTTATTCTTTTCATACCAGTCCTCCCTTTTTCATTCCTAGACTCCCAGGTCTTCTGTAATCTAATCATGCTTTCCTGTTGCTCTTTAGAAAGAAACTCTTGCCTTATTAACATTTCTCCAAGTCACATTCTCTCTTTCACTGACTTGATCACCAAATTCCTTGGTAGTCTGGGCAAGATCAACAGCAATTAGAACTGGCAAACACAGACAAGTCTGCCATTATAAGTGGCCACAACTCTACACACTGCTGTATGAACAACTCCTTAAATGTTCATACTTTGCCTGGGCCGTATCTCAGCAATTAAATACCTGTGCTCCCCATCTTGCTGCAAACTGTCACAGGGCCCAAGATATATCATCCAAGAAATGCCCCTGAACTTGACTCCATAAAACATCCCCTAGTCATAATGGAATGCAAATTCACCTTCATCTCAGCTACTCTAACTCATTGAACTGGACAGCAATATGTTTTTTTTTTTTTTAATAGGTGCAGCTTTATGTTGTTACTAAATGTTGGTCACAGAACACTAACTAATCTGCCTGGTATTGCTTTATCGTTTTCTTATTAGAGAATTGGTCTTTGCAGTGTCAACATTTTCAGGCTGAAATATGTTCATCCTTATGTAACCTTAACAGAATTTTTATATTAACATGAAAGTAAAAAAATTTTATTATATATAATATTTATTAATTATAATACTTATCACCTTTATATTCTCTGCAAATAGTTTAACTCATTTTGTTTCTCATTTAAGGTAAACACTTTTATTACCACTTATTAGATGAAGAAACTAAGGTTCTAAGATGTTCAAATATTAAAGTTCACCCAATTAGAAAGGGATGGGGACAGAATTTATACCATGTAGTGAGCCTCTAGAGACCACCTTGTTAAATGCTAGAATATGGTACACTCAAATAACAGTATTATTTTAAATGATACACAATTTTAATTTATATAATATACAAAACATAAAATTACTGTGCATGTATGCTAACTTGATGCAGTCAGTTACAACTCTTTGCAAACCTATGGACTGTAGCCTGCCAGGCTCCTCTGTCCATGGAATTCTCCGGGAGGAAATACTGCAGAGGGTTGCCATGCCCTCCTCCAGGAATCATCCTGACCCAGATATCGAATCCATGTCTCTCAGGCCTCTGTCATTAGCAGGCAGGTTGTTTCCCACTAGTGCCAACTGGGAAACCCATACAAAGTTACTACTATTATATAATTGCCTCTAAACCTACAATGGCACCCCACTCCAGTACTCTTGCCTGGAAAATCCCATGAACGGAGGAGCCTGGAAGGCTGCAGTCCATGGGGTAGCGAAAAGTCGGACATGACTGAACGACTTCACTTTCACTGTTCACTTTCATGCATTGGAGAAGGAAATGGCAACCCACTCCAGTGTTCTTGCCTGGAGAATCAGGGAAGGGGAGCCTGGTGGGCTGCCGTCTACGGGGTCGCATGGAGTCGGACACGACTGAAGTGACTTAGCAGCAAACCTACCAAATGTGAGTTAATCAGCTTTATGCATCTTTTGCTAAATTAAATTTTAGTCTTGTTTCTATTATTGTATTTATTTTAACAAAGTTGACAGTTCATTCTGTGTAGTTTTGCGTCTTGCTTTTTGATCATATGGTTTTATAACTACATACTATCATGTGGTGTCATGCAGATTTAATATGATTTTTCTTGATATTTGGAAATGTAGGTGTGCTCAATGATATAGCACATGGAAAGTATCTGGAATAATCCCTGACACATAGGTTTTCTCATATCAATATTTTATGTTTTTTTTTTTTTTTTTAAACATGGAGTTGTGTCTTCTAGTCAGAAGACTTGAAAATAGATTACCCCATGGGTCTTGTATACAAAGCTGTATCCTCTCATTTGCCATCATTTCATATGTCACTGGATTTTAAATAGGATGAACAAAGCTAGTACTACAGGAGCCCCATTTAAAGGGCTACCATAGTTAGTACCAGACAGACTTGCAAAGCTTGGGTTGTTTGTCTACTCAGTGATTTTCTAACTAAAATGTGCAATGGAGTTACCATGAGGATTTGTTACAAAAGGGACTGCTGGGATCCACGTGCTGAGTTTCTGATTCAGTAGATCTGGGGAGGGGTCCATGAATTTTTGTCTCAATGTCACACAGATGCTTTGGGCCCAGACACTGCACTTTGAATGCCACTGATCTACAAATTTTAATTTCAGACAAATGATGACAGGTACTAAATGTATCTAAAATGCAAGTTTCTGTCTAGCTAATCCCTAACATAATCAAATGGAGTTTCACTTTTCTGTAATTCGCTTGGAGGAGAATAATCATTTATAAAAATTAATAAACAGAAAGTTCAATGAACTAGATCAGAAGAGGGAGGTCTTATGCCTTTTGAAGACAGAAGAGCCTAACAGGAAGAAGAAAGACTCCTCTTACTTCCAGTCAAGGGTTCAACCATGGATAAGCTCTTTGTTCACCCTCTCTCTCCCAGCTTCCTTCTCCCCTCTATGAAAGTGTTCCAGTCCCCTGGCTGTGATGGGGCCTGCATGTGGGTCACTGAGGTGGCAGACACTGTATTGAAAATCTCTGCTGATCCCAAATAAACCTATCTGTGCTGGAGAAATGCCTGGCAGTCTGTTTCAGGTCAACCAAATTGAACTGGTCCCAAAAATACAACTTGTTTTCCTCTCAAAAGGCCTTTCATGTATGGCATTTTTTTTTTTTTTTCCTTTACTTTTCCTTCAACATGATGTCTAGTGTTCCTGCTCCACCAACATTCCCTTGCTGTTTCCTCCACTGAAAGACAGTCCTGGTCAACATTCAAAACATTTTCAGAACTTCTCATTCATCCTAGAATATTTTAACTTTGTACTCCCATAATAACCTGGTATAGGGCTTCCCAGGTGGCTCAGTGGTAAAGAATCTTCCTGCCGAGGAGGAGACACAGGAGACGTGGGTTTGATCCCTGGGTCAGGAAGACTCCCTAGAGAAGGAAATGACAACCCACTCCAATATTCTTGTCTGGGAAATCCTGTGGACAGAGAAGCCTGGCAGTTCATGGAGTCACAAAGCAGTGTGACACCACTTTGCAACTAAACAGCTTCAGCAAACAGTCTGGTGTTCTCCTTTTGTAGTACTTAGCATATTTTGCTTTTTATTGATCTTTTCTATGCATATTTCATAACTGTCTTACAAATGCCTAAGTGTATCTTAATAATTTTTGCTGCTAAAGTATTTTACTCAAAATAGCCTTTTGATAAGCATTTATTCAATAAGTATTTATTGGACCCACAGGGGACTCAGGAAAAAACGAACATATAGCTGACTTAGCATCATATTCCATTTCTATGAGTAAGGTGAATCGTCTAACATTGGGCCATAAATATCATTTTTTATGGATGGAATAGTTTTGCTTTTCCTTTTATTTGCCTTGTTTTCATAACATAGCAAAAGAAAAATGAGAGAAATATTTATTTCAGCATGCTATTTTTTATAATGTACTCTGAACCAGTGGGATTTTTCAATTATACAGTTTTTTTCTATGTGATAGAAGAAGTTGAAGGATTTCTAACCTTATAAAGTAACTCCTTTTGTGAATGCCTGTGTTTTGTCACTTGGTCATGTCTGACTCTTTGAGACCCCATGGACCCCACCAGGCTCCTCTGTCCTTGGGATTTTGCAGGCAAGAATATCAGAGTGGGTTGCCATCCCCTCCTCCAGGGGATCTTCCCAACCCAGGGATCAAACCCAGGTCTCCCAAATGCAGGCAGATTCTTTACTATCTGATCCGTTAGGGAAGCTCCTTGTGAATGCATAAACTATAAAATTCAATAATCTAAAAGTATACAAGAAGTAGTAATACATTAGTATCTAGATGCTGTATTTCCCCCGATGTAGCCATATTGCCTAAAATATTACAAAATTGGACAACATAGATTTATGGAATTAATTGGAATATTTATTTCAAATCAGAGAGCTAATTTTTAAATGAATTTTGATAACCTAACTAAATAATTATATACTACCTTGAAAATTCAAATTTATGCAACTTCCTCACAAAAATTGTGGACAGAGTAGGATGGGTTTACTCATTCTTTACAATTGAAGCAAAGGAGAAAATGGGAGGCTAATTGCTTGTCAAAGGTTTGCCATTAGCACCTAAACTAGGATTCGGGCCTAAGTTGTTTCTGTTACTCTTCTGCTTCAAGTGCTTCTTTTGTTCCAAGTTTGTGATGGCTGTTCTCATACCAATGTCACTAAAAAGCAGTACTTTAACATTTTATGATGGTGGTCAAAGGTCTCTGACTGAGATGACAGCTCATTAACATACGTTGATGTACAAAATATATTACAACTCGATAATTTGTTTTCTTTTTTTCTAATTGAGTTTCATGATCTCCCCAGGATATTCTTATAAGCTCTGTTCCTCTAAACACCCCAATCTAAGGATGTACATTTTACTTAGTTATTTAGTGGTCAAAGTCACATCTAATTCTTTGTGTTTTAAGCATTAGAAACATAGGGATTCTTTGATCAAAAGAAAGGTTTTAATCTCAAGCAGACATTTGAAATATTCTCCATTTAAAAGTCAATTTATTGTCAAAGTTGCTTGAAGAATAAATTAAAGGATTAAAAATGTTTCGGCCAAGAATTTTACATTTTCATGAAGTATACAAAAATAAATTATTTATTGAGGTTAATTTCATATGCATAAGAATAGCTGTAATTTCTAAAAAAAAATTTGCTGAAAACATGCTACAAGAAGTAAGACAGGCTTTAGATCTTTAAATGCTATATGAATGATGAAAAGTAAAAGCGTTCTTCAGATTCATATATTATTAGACTTGTTTTCTTCCAGAACTGGCATTCCAGATGAAGAGAATGTGTGCTTTAACCTTGGGAATAAATAATGCATTTACTTATTTGATTAAAGATTGCACAGTGAATTTAATAAAGACTTTATACTATCTTCTAATGTATTATAAACTCAATTTTCTTACTTACAAACAGCTTTAAGACAGAATTTAGAAGAAATATCCTTTAGAAAACTGTCTTTCCTTCCCCCACAAACAATTCAAATAAACCACATATACTCTTTGGAATGCTTCATTTATATAGGCACGACACTCTCTTGGCGTGTCTTTCACATCACTGAGAGAAAGAAAAACCTCATCATGGAAATGCTTGGTATCCATACCTGACATAACAGCAACAAAAAACATGAGTTGTAGGTTTTCACTGAATTCAACAAAAGGTTCTCAGTATTTATTATATGTCAAAAATATTCCTTCACTTCAATAATAGCTTATAGAGCAAGTGAGATTTTATTCTCATTTTGCAAACTATATATTCTATGGGATACATGTTTTAAAGTTGGAATTTTGAATGAGAAATAAAACAAAAACCCCTTAGAGAAGGCAATTTAACCACATCTATGAGGCCTTTTAGGCTTTCCTGAGGAAGGAACATTTGCACTTATCTAGACTTGAAGAATGAGTAGGAGTTATTATGTAAAAAGAAAAAAAAAAATGGAGTGAAGAATAAGGAACAGTCCCAGTGAAGAAGAAGCTGTGAGGGTCTATCTCTGATAGGAGATGATCAACACAGTTATAGATTTGAAATTATTCTTGACTATGTGGGAAGCAGAGCTCATGGTAATATAGATTTCTTAGGTGTGAATAAATTACACCCTAATGAAGATGCAGGATTTTAGGGCAGAAAGAGAAAGAGGATCAGCATGAAAAAGGGACTTAGAAAACATGTCCTCCAGTGAAAACTGAAGCTAGGAGACTGAGTGTTAGGAGATAGCAGAAGAATATTTCTAGATGATGGGTGGGGTCAAAATAGGCCAAAACTGCAAGAGTGCAAGTAAAATACAGACTGATGAACGTCATCCCTTAACTATTGGGACACCACTAAAGACCTGAGGGCAGTTTTTGTGGGGTGCTTTAAAGATCTGGGGGTCAAGAAGAGAGGATCAGATGAGCTACTTCAACGGTTGGTAAGAAAGGAAAAGTTAAGGCAGGAGAAAGACTGGGTCCCAAACAAAGGAAGAACTGACAGTGAGATATAGCTGAGATGGATTCACATCCCTTCATTTACTCACTATTTGTCCTTCAGAAAGGTACTTTCTCTAAGCCTCAGTCTCTTAAGTTCTACGTTGATAATAGATGTAACTTCAAAGTTATTGTGAAGATTTATAAGACAATGTAAGGAAGATAACTGTACATTTCATTAACAGAGAAAGTATTAAATGCATTAAGAAATACTGGTTGCTACAATGATTAATGTATTATTATCAACTTCTATTATTAAGAAGGGGGGGAGAAAGAGGTGTGCTATTGCTTTGTTACTTTTTAATAGAAAGAATTTAGAATTGCTTCAATACTATGAGAGTGAGAATAAATGGGTATAAGGAGGAGATAATCTAATAAATGCTGACTAATCTGTGAAGCCTGTGGGCACATTAATAACATCCAGAGTACTGACAGTCAAATCATCAAACTACTTGGCTTAAATACATTATTGCTTCAAAACATGAAATGAATATTGATTCCAGTATCTATTTTAGTAATAGACTGCCTCTCTGATTGTCTCTGTGTGTATCACTCTGGTCACCAAAGTTAAATAAAAACAAAAACAGCACTGCATATCTTACATACATAGAAATATCATGTGAAACTTATATTTTAAGTTATTTGTTCAAGATTCTATCTCTTGGTTTCTAAAACCTTTTTAAATTGTTCAACACATAATTCTGAGTATTTTCTGTATGGCAGGAGCACTGCAAGGTACTCAAAATACTTCAAGTCAACATTACTTCAATGTGATTATGAGATGCTTAATACTGTTTCCATTAATAACTACCTCCAATCACTATCAGGAATGGCACCTTACTCAAGTAATTTCTTAAAGTCACTTTCATCCTGTTAACTCTAAGGATTCATTTAGGGAGCCTAAAAATAAGCTTGTTTTTAATGGGTGGTGACTAAGATAATAGAAAATACAAGGTTATTTCATGTACCAGAGTTGTATTATTCTGTTTGTGCACATTTTTGCCTATAAAACAAGTTATTAGAACAAATAAGTTTGTCACAGGTGTAGTAAGGAACACACAATACACAATAAACTTTTAATTATTGTAGTTACTATAGTACACATTTTTGGACAAATATATATATAGTGAGTCCAGAGACACCTAGAATTATTTGGAAAGATGGGTCACTGAGCTCCAGTTATTGAAAAAAAATGACTTATGCACATCTAGTTGGTAAGATATGTGAACTAAATTCACTTTCATACACAGAAAAACTCAGCAAGTAACTGAGATTTTTCTCAATATTGGCATATAGACAAGTCTAAAAAAGTCCTGGGATAAGATCTATCTCAAGCTGGCAGTATATACTGGCATGTGCCTCATCCTGCTGACAGTCATTTCATTTTGAGATTTTCACAAAAAAAAAAAAAAAGACAAGAGAGAGGAAAAAAAAGGATAGTTTAACAGGTTCCAAGTTTAAATAATTATATTGTTATCTTTCTTCAAAGAAAAGCTAGAAAATTAATTTGAAGTAAAAATTCTACTTATGATTTCTACCCTTTTTCTTCCACCTACTCAAATGGCAAAATCTAGAGCATATAAATGAATAAATACACATATACATACCCAATAGAAATAAGAGATATAGCCTATGTGCCAAGACCTGATGACCATAAGCAGTATGTGGATAAAAAAGTCATCTGTAGAGACATGAGGTCAATTTAAATCCATATTACTAAGACACTTCAGTCATGTCCGACTCTGCGATCCTATGGACTGTAGCCTGCCAGGCTTCTCTGTCCATGAGATTCTCCAGACAAGAATACTGAAGTGGGTTGCCATGATAACATCTAACTCAAGAAGCTCAAGGAGAGAAGGGAATAAAAGTTACTAGATAGGAAAACAACAATTCTCTATTTTTCTTCAGGAGAAAATGTAGTGAAAAACTTTTAAAACAAAGCTACTTTTATTGTTTGGAGGCATAGAAAAGGATTAGGAAATAGGCATTAATGTTTGTTTGTTATGTGTCGGGGACTGTGCTTTGCACCTTACATAAGTTATTTCATTTAAACAGTACTTTGAGATTAGTGTTCCTATGATTTTTGGTTTTCTCTTATACTTGAAAACCAAGGTTCTGAGACTCACTTACGCCATACTGGTTAGTATTCAGACATGATTCAAATCTAGACATGTCGACCATATAGTCCATGTACCATCCATTCCACAATCACTGATTTCCAACTCCAGATAAATCTATACCAGAAAAACTATGAGGATTGTATGGAAGTTCAGAAAAAATAAGCCAGAATTAAATTAGAAGAAAATTGCTCATCTAAAAAAAAAATCTACCTTCACAACTTGCAATTTATCTTTATTTTGATTGCTATTGTGACTATTTTATGAGGAACCATGCACAAATTAAACAGGTATGCATTCATATTCTTTTTGCATGTGCAACAGTAAAAATGTATTCCTTAGGCAGAGTGCTAATGGGAAGCTATCTCACCTTCCTGAAATTATGATTCCACCCAGGCAATTTTAGGCATGGTCTCTCTGTCTTAATAGGATTAGTTAATTACCCATTCATGGAATGAATGGTTTGACTGATTCTTAAGATGAACTAATTAAACTCCTGTCTCTATAATAGCCAACTTAATATAAACATATCTGTGACCTCTTGTAGAAATAATTAAGATTTTGCAATTTAAAGAGCAACAAAATGTGAGGATATAACTATTGTACTAATGTCATTATCCTACTGGATTTCAAGAAAAAAAAATTACTTTCTTACTTCTATGTCAAAAGATACAGCATTAAAGTCTTTTTCAAAGCACCATTTAGTTGTATGAAATAAGATATTCTAATGGATTTATTTCATTTCTTGTTACTTCATTTTTCATAAGAAAAGTACAGGAATAGATATGTGTTCTAAGAATTCCAAGCCTTTTCTACTTAGTTAAATTTTAAATCTTTTAAAGTATTGGCCTTAGTTACCTTTTCTCATTGATAAAACGGAAAACTTCTAGGAGATATTTCCATATAGTTGAAAATATTTATGTCTCGTTAAGATACATACTGCTGCTGCTGCTAAGTCACTTCAGTCGTGTCAAACTCTGTGAGACCCCATAGACGGCAGCCCACCAGGCTCCTCTGTCCCTGGGATACTCCAGGCAAGAACACTGAAGTGGGTTGCCATTTCCTTCTCCAATGCATGCACGCATGCTAAGTCGCTTTAATTGTGTCTGACTCTGTGTGACCCCATAGCTGGCAGCCCACCAGGCTCCCCTGTCCCTGAGATTCTCTAGGCAAGAATACTGGAGTGGGTTGCCATTTCCTTCTCCAAAGATAACATACTACATTAACAGAAATAAGCAAGGAAAAAAAACCTGCTACATAAAATTCATTAAAGAATGATTTGTTTAGTTTGCTGGGGCTGCTGCTGCTGCTGCTAAGTCGCTTCAGTCGTGTCCGACTCTGTGCGACCCAATGGATGGCAGCCCACCAGGCTCCCCCGTCCCTGGGATTCTCCAGGCAAGAACACTGAAGTGGGTTGCCATTTCCTTCTCCAGTTCATGAAAGTGATCAGTGAAAGTGAAGTCGTCCAGTCGTGTCCAACTCTTCGAGACCCCATGGACTGCAGCCCGCCAGGCTCCTCCGTCCATGGGATTTTCCAGGCAAGAGTACTGGAGTGGGGTGCCATTGCCTTCTCCATTGTTTAGTTTGGAATGATCCAAAGACTCACAATGAAGCTGGGCACTCATAATTATACCAATCACATGGGCAAAAGATCCCTGTGCAGGCTGTATATCTGCATTATTAATATCCAATATATGCCTCGCATTTAACTTTTGCATAAATGGTAACCATAGAACAAGTTCAGCGCACTCATTGCTTAAGAGACAATAATCACCGAAATACAAAGTAGCCACTGCATGTAAACTGATAACCTACATGGCTTGTACCCACCACACAAAGAGTTTAAAAGGTGTGGGTTCTTGAGCGGGAGTGAAAATCTATCTATGTTGTAGAAAGGTATGAACTTGACACTTTGGAATTTGAATTATAAGATATATTTCACACTGGACTAGAGTTTGGATGGAAATTTCAATTGCTTAAGATAAGCAAAGAAAAAAGACTGCTGAGTAGGTAACTGTAGATGAAAAATAAGTTAGCAATTAGAAGTATGAATTTCTTATAGCCTCCATTATACTGGAAATAATTAGCCACATGATTTTATGATTGAACTATGTATGCATAAAATGGAAGCAAAAATTCAAGTTTGAGATTATATGCATAATACAAACATTTAACCAAATGCAACAAATGGTGATTTGAAGGAATACCATCATTAGAATGAACAACTGAATCAAAAAATAACAAAATGTATTCCAATATCTACATGAAGAATGAGGTAAGTAAAGCGATGTTTGTAAAGGAATGATGCAAAGGTTTTATTTTCAAAATATAACAGTTTCTTTCCTTTTCCTTCCAATTAATTCATTAGACTGTGCTGAATTTCTCAAAAATATCCCCTGACTTGTGGAGTCGGCAGCCCTGAGTAGTGATCACAGGGATGACTCTGTTGAGGTTTTCAAAGAGAACTTGAAATGCAAGAAACCGTCATAGTTTCCTCTATTAGGGTTCAGCTACATCTCTTACACTATATTAAATGCTACTTCTGTTTCAAACATACTTTTGGTCTGATATACAGCTGAGAATTTTTTTCTAAAATTGCCTGCTCTAAACTAGGTGAATCATTTTCTTTGAGCCACCAGAGTAACTTGGGAAATAGCTCCGTACCATAGATCAGTATTATGGGCTAAACTATCTACGCTCAAAATTCATATGTGCAAGTAAATCTAGTTGGAGAAAAGGTATTTAAGAGATGACTAAATTAAATTAGAGCATTGGGTGCATTTTAATCCAATTTAACTGACATCCCTGTAAGAAGAGGAAATTTGGACTCATGGGGATGTGAAGAGTTTACATGCACAGAGTGAGAGACACAGGAGGACAAGGCAGTGAGAAAGCGCCATCTATAAGCTGGGAACATTGTGGCCTCAGAGGAGATCAGTCCTTGCAGCACCTTGATCTTGGACTTAAACTAGGAGAAAATAAATTTCTCTTGCTTAAGCCCCCTGATCTATGGTATTAAGCCCCCTGATCCATGGCATTTTGTAATGGCAGTCCTAGCAAACTAATATCAGGGTAACTTTTGTGGACTAAAGAACTTAATGGATCTCCCAACTATGCTAGCATCATTTTCAGTTGTCTGCTTTATTAGTTTTAATTTATCTTTCTTTATTAACTATTATAATAAATTTTTCAAGAGTTTCAGAAAGTAAAACAAAGAAATTCAAAAAACTGTCAGTCACATTTTTTATAATTTTTCCATTTTACATACAGAATTATGTGATATCCACTCACCCCTTGGAAACATAAAACCCTATCACTTTGACCTTGTCTCCCACTCTCTTGCTCTCATATTCCAGATCTTAGTTCTTTGACCCCCATAGTCCCTGACATATTTCATCTCCCCTATAATTTTTTCTCAGGGTATTACATTTTCCTTCATAAAATCATATCCCATTTATAATTATACAGTTTAGATATTTTTGTTTTATAGTCTGTTCCTTTCACTAAGTATAAGTTCCTCAAATGCAGGTATCAGATCAGACTTAGCATTGCATATCCCCTACTTATGAGAGTGTTGGTCTGTAGTAACAATGATAAATATTTGCTGAATAAATGTTGTTCAATAGGTATTTCTGTGATTACTGAAAGTGTGAATAGGACTCCAGGCAAAAACATAGCAGTTAATCACATTGTATGAAAATCACACTAGAAATATAAGGACTGTAGCAATGAAGTACTAAAATTGGGTTACGCCTAATTTCAAAATTAAACAGGGTCTATATTTAGTGATTGGAGAAGGCAATGGCACCCCACTCCAGTACTCTTGCCTGGAAAATCCCATGGACAGAGGAGGCTGGTGGGCTGCAGTCCGTGGAGTTGTGAAGAGTCGGACACAAGTGAGCGACTTCACATTCACTTTTCACTTTCATGCATTGGAGAAGGAAATGGCAACCCACTTCAGTGTTCTTGCCTGGAGAATCCCAGGGACGGGGGAGCCTGGTGGGCCGCTGTCTATGGGGTCACACAGGGTCGGACACGACTGAAGCAACTTAGCAGCAGCAACATTCAGTGATACAGTGTCACCTTTCCTAGTCTCAGTTGCTCTCTATCAGGATGACATATGCAAGCCATTGAAGCAATGATTTTTATTTTTGTCTTGAAAATTACATGTAAAGTAAAATTCTTACATTTCTAATAAGAAATTCTCTCTTAAATGATTATAAATTTGAAGGTGCACTAATCTTTTATGTAAGTAAGAGATTAACAAGCAGGGATTTTCTTTGAGCAGCATATAAATTTAACAAAGTTGTAACTAGCAGTTTGGTAAGAAACATAAAATACAGTATTAAGTCCAGTGCAAATTTAGCTTTAGAGATGAAATATGGGAAGTTAAAGGCAGGGAGGAAGGCAAAGATCAAATGCAATCATTTATCTCTAATCTTCAAGGATGAAATAAAAATCCCTTTTACCAGTGTTTTTCCAAATTGACTCTACTTTCAGGAACACATCAATAAAATAACCAGAATCATCACACTGCACTAATTTATGCACACAGTCTGATGATGGTTTTGTTTTGCATATGAGGCTGCATAACCTTCCTCAGATGCTATTTTAAAAAGTGAGAAATTTCATATAACTTATAAGAGTGGATATCCCATGTCCTGACAAACCCTATTTTAAGTGTCAACAGAAATACTGACTGAAATAACAATTCTATTGGGAAGGACTTTAATTAGATTATGGACAGGAATCAAAGAGATACTGCTTTAGAAGTCAGAAGGTTGTCTTTCTGCACATTAAGCAGCTTGACTTTGCAAAATAAACACCATTCAATGGCATTGATTTTAACATGGACACTAATGTAAAAAAAAACAAAACAAAAAAACTTTCTACTTAAGAGTTTATGCAGGAAATTATGTGGGTAGTTCCAACAGACATTCCTACAAAATGGCCTGTGCATATTTTATTAAATTACTTAATTATAAATCAAGGAAAATAATCACCAAAACAAACTAATTATGTTTTAGGCTTTGTTTTCCTTCTTAAAATGAATATTATAAACTGATTGGGTTATTAGAGCAGGAATTTCAATAACAGGAACAAAGAAGTTAAATAAAAACTTTAAAACTATAATTAACTGTAATTTTACTTAAATATGTACCATTTAAAAATATTCTGGTAGAAGTATAACTTCTCTTTCAAATTAGGTTATGACATAATTCATATATTTATATGTAGATATTAATATCAGTTAAGATAATCAACTCCATCATAAATTCTTTACAGTAAATGAAAAATAAATTTCATAGTATTATTAAGATGTAACCTGCATAATATCCTCCATTATGGCCTAAAATAACATTAAGGCCATAATAGCAACTAGAGTTATAACTGTAAAGAAAAAAAACCCTATTTTCTCAGAAAGAATCAATATGTACTGTCTAGTCTGTTTTTTTCTTACTTCTGGGCCAATGCTAGTGTGAGTCACTGGTGATAAATAATAGACGTGTCATTCAATATGAATTCAAACAATGAATATTAATTGAGTGACTGTTATGTGCAGTCATTGTTCATTAAGCAAATAAATCAAGAATACTTGCCCACTTGAATCTTATATTTTTGTTTTATATTCAAGTTAAGTGAATATAAACTTATATTCACTTAAGTTTATATAAGTGAATAAACTTACATAAGTTGTGCCTGCCTGTTTGCGACCCCATTGACTGCAGCACATCAGGCTTCCCTGTCCATCACCAACTCCCAGAGCCTGCTCAAACTCATGTCCATGGAATGGGTAATGCCATCCAAACATCTCATCCTCTGTCATCCCCTTCTCCTCCTGCCTTCAATCTTTCCCAGCATCAGGGTCTTTTCCAATGAGTTAGTTCTTCGCATCAGTGGCCAAAGTATTGGAACTTCAACATCAGTCCTTCCAATGAATATTCAGGACTGATTTCCTTTAGGACTGGTTTGATCTCCTTGCAGTCCAGGGGACTCTCAACAGTCTTCTCCAACACCACAGTTCAAAAGCATCAATTCTTCGGCACTCAGCTTTCTTTATGGTCCAACTCTCACATCCATACATGACTACTGGAAAAACCATAGCTTTGACTAGACAGATCTTTGTTGGCAAAGTAATGTCTCTGCTTTTTAACATGCTGTCTAGGTTGGTCACAGTTTTTCTTCCAAGAAGCAAGCATCTTTTAATTTCATGGCTTCCGTCACCATCTGCAGTGCTTTTGGATCCCAAGAAAAAAAGTCTGTCACTGTTTCCATTGTTTCCCCACCTATTTGCCATGAAGTGATGGGGCCAAATGGAGAACAAATAAAGAACAGAATTCCATCAGCAGTCCATGGGGTCGCAGAGTCAGACACAATTTAGCAACTGAACAACAACAAAAATATTAACTGTATAGTCTACTAAGATGATTTCTAATGATAGATATTTTTACATTCATTTCAGTGATCTAATATCTTTATGATATTTCAAAGAAAATGCTAATGGATTTGCACATCCCCAGATTAAAATGTTAAGTGCAAAGTAATTATGGTTGACATAAAAATTACTCACAGGAAACTAAAATGAGTCATTTTAAATGGCTTTCCAGTGCCATTAGGGCAGTCTATTTCCAAACACGCACAAAAAGCTTAACAATACAGGCAGCAGATCTCATGAGCTTTTGCTCCAGCTAAATAAGGTGTCTTGGGATAATGCTGTCACCTGAAGGAAGGTAAACACAACATAGTTAACTCCTGAGTAGTCAAAATACTAACACTGATTGAGTTCATACTGCATAGTAGGCACCTTATTAAGCATGGATATATAGGCTACAGCGTGAAGTATTCTAGTTTAGCAACACTCAGCCACCGCTATAGTCCTTGATTTAGACAAACCACTGTGGAAAGCTCTTCTTACAGACTAATCTTTCCTAAGACAGTCATTTGAGGTCATGGCCTAACTTATAGATAATAAAAAGCTGTTTTTAACAGTTACAAAAGGTCACAGTGAGGGCGTGTGGCAAGGGTAGGAGACTAAGATTGTCGACGTGACATTCTGTGCTCTAAACTTTAATTATTGCTTCCCACACAGAGAACCTACTCTGAGTCAGATTTGGATTGCCAGCAAACAGTGGTCTCATAAACCCAAAATGTTAACAATAAAGAAGTTTATAGAGCACACTTTGAGTGAAAACAGCATATTTATAAGCATTATCTTTTATGACCTATACAACCACACTATAAGATCATTCCTTTTCTGAAAAAGTAGGAAATGGAAGTCTGGAATGCAGTTACAGCTACTTTAAATTGCTCTCAGACCCATGCATACAAAATGGTTTTCTTGTAAAGATATTTATATTATACTCAGAATCTTATTGTAAAACGAATTCTGTAATTCAATTAAATAGTCATCTTAAAAACAGGAACATAAGTGGAAATTCCTCACTGGCACTCATGCAAATCAACAAAATAACAATGTTAAAGCCACATCTAATCTCTTGCTGTATACACTGCATGTTGGCTACAGCCACTGCTAAGTTATACATTTACAATGAGAAAACCATGAAATTGATTTGTTTCCATTTGTACCAGCAAAAAACTAAATAGGGAGAGTGCAAAAGGGTGAATTTATTTTATTTCCATAGTACTTCCTTCTGCTGCCATCATGCAGTAGCATTCCTTTCTCTAATTTGGAGTGTTCCATGATCTTAATTTTCTAACTTCTAATCACCTTCCTTGAAGAACAACAAAATAAAATGGATCACATATACTTAAAAAAAATTCATTTATATCATGATTAAATTTTGTTTTTATGTATACTACCACCCAGAACACCTGGTTTTCTGCTCAGTTTTCTCATAGAACATTAGCTCTGCATTATTCTTCATAATGTTTGCAAAATACTAGGCAAAAAACATCAAATATGGTCCTTTTATAGTTTTTCTCAGAGCTTTACTATCCACAGCAAATGAGGAAATTCAAAGCAAACTTAAAGTGCACAATTTCCCCTAAATTTATATAGTTTGCTTAGAAAACTGTGCTTGGGCTGAGGAGAGAGGACATACATTAGCTTCAGTTTGGGAACTTTTCTGCTAAGGCAAGTTTGAGGAGAAAGTGGTGGAGAAGCATACCGTGAAGCGTGTCCCTTGGCCTTAGTATCTCAAATGAGGGTAAATCATGAATCCAGTTTAGTCCTCTAAGTGGCAGGAATTGAAAGGATGGGTGATTTATGATTAAAGAAGAGACACGCTGCCTGCTCAGTCTTATGTCTCTGCTCTGTATCCTAGAAAATGAAGATACAAGCACTGTCTTATCTGTATCAGGGATACAGTACAGATCTAGCTTCAAGACTGTACTAAGCAGTGTTGCCAAAATCTTGGCTCCCTGTCTAATAATGACAAAAATATTGGAGACAGAGTTTGGAGGAAATAGAAAAAGAGTAGCTTTATTATTTTTGCCAGGCAAAAAGGAAACACAGCAGGCTAGTTTCTCAAGAACTGTGATTCCCTTTCTAGGGAATAGGGAGAGGTTTTATATACTCTTGAAGGTCTTGCATTTTTTTTCTCTTGCAAAGTTTCAAAACGGCCACAGCTGGCATCAGACAACTTCTCTATGTCTTGTGCCTCTGAAGTTGTCAGCCCATGACCTTCTTTCTGAAATGTAGAATGTTACAAGAGAGTGTAGGGAGAGAAGTATGCCAGGCGTAGAGTATAATCTACATGGAATCAGAGAGTAATTAGCTTTGTGAAGGACAACCCAAATACAAATGTTTGTTAGTAGTAACAACTAGAGAATAACCAAGATAATTTGACTCTTGTAGGCCTGTTTGGATGGTATGTGCCAAAGGCTGTTCACTCATTTCTGTTTTTGCTGCAACAAAACAGCTGAGAGTGGCAGGGCTGGGAGGCCTGAGCAGCAGAAAACTTATATGCCTCAAATGGAAAGGCTGCAGAAGGAAGTTCAGACATGGGAGATCCACTTATCACCTTTCCCCTCTACCTAGAAGGTACATGGCACATGCTTTCCTCTTGACATGCTTCCTTTATGCTGACTACATGGACAGAAAGGGTGTGAAGTACGTGGGGGAGACAACTGTATCACAAATTACTTGAGATTAACAAGTCCATGTCAGCAATACCAGAAACCGTACTAGAGAAACAGCAACGGAGAAACAAAAATAATAAAAGATACACTTTGCTGAACAAAATATACTACAAAAAAGATTTCTCATCTTTGGTTAATTACACTTTCATTTAATGACAGTAATGTAAATCAGACTCAAGGTGATTTGCTAACTTTTACAAGGCATTTCATTGCAAAAATAATGACTACATGCCTTGCTCATACTTTTCAGTAATCTATTCTTGAACTGAAAATAAAAAACAAATAGAATCAGAATCTGAGTCATATTTGTTTCTTTTTTTTCATTTTTTAATCTTGTTTGGATGTGAGAGCTTTTAGACTCTATGACTGTTTCAAGGACTCCTGTGTAGTGTTTGCATATTAAGTTATCTGAAATGGTAGAAAGCTTTCTACATTTCTGGGCTTAGAATCTTTCAAAGAAGTAACTGACGTTACACTTAGAGTAAAAAAAAAAAGAAGTTCTGCAGAAGAATGATGGAGCACAGGATTTTTAGGACAGTGAAACAATTACTCGGTACGAAACGATAATGGTGAGTGCATTTGCATACATTTCTCAAATCTATAGAAAGTAAAACACAAACGGTGATCCCTAATGTAAACTATGGACTGTGGTTACTAATAGTGTATCAATATGGGTCACTTGCAATAAAAATCTCACACTAATGCAACAACAACACAGTAAAAATAGGAGAAACTGGGCTGGGAGTACAGGGTAAATGGGAACTCTATACTTTTCATTCAGTGCTTTTCTGTCAACCTGAAACTGCTTAAGAAATAGTCTATGAAACAAGTAGAGCAGATTTTTCCACCTAGTCATACAAAATCTGACACAAGTTTGGAAAGTGCCTGACAAGTGTACTTACACTGCTTTTCTATATTCTTTTTCTTTCAACAATATAAATTCATTCTTTATGTTGCAAAAGCATATCTCCAGAGAAATTTATTTCAATAATCATAGTAAAAACATTTTCACCTCCAGCGTCAGAATTTGTTCTTGAGACCCAAATAGCTCATTGTATAGTTGACTTGAATACTGTTTGATACAAAGAGAGACACGCTAGGGGCACATTAACTTCACTTTCTCCACAAAACCCCATGTTATGATAGTCTCGTGAGGCACTGCAATTTTGGTTTAAGACCTATTTCTGGGACATGATGGACTTAATGAATCAGATCTTTAAGTATAAGATATTAAAGTCTACCCTTTAATATGCTGTCCTCTGCATATTATTTATTTATCAAAAGATAAATATTTATCTTTTGTCATTTATCAAAAGATCGATTTTTTTCTTTTTTTTTATTTTAAATTTTATGTTTAAACTTTACAAAATTGTATTAGTTTTGCCAAATATCAAGATGAATCCGCCACAGGTATACATGTGTTCCCCATTCTGAACCCTCCTCCCTCCTCCCTCCCCATACCATCCCTCTAATAATACCTTGCACTTCAACTTAATATGAATATTATCTAATGTTCTTATTTCTCTTTGCTTGAAAAAACACAATGCTGAGATTGTACCATTATATTTACTAAAAAAAGTAGCAGCAAAATGTACATAAGGCATGGTAGATATAAAATTGTTTAGGAAAAAAGATATGGAACTTCTCATTGCATGAAGGTTCAAATTGAAAAGGCCATTGGTGCACCATACATGAGTAGATGCACTAAAAACTTAAGAAAAGTCCTTTAAAGAAGTAGCTTTCAGTAAACAAATGGGACCTAATTAACCATAAAAGCTTCTGCACATCAAAGGAAACTATCAGCAAGGTGAAAAGACAGCCTTCAGAATGGGAGAAAATAATAGCAAATGAAGCAACTGACAAACAACTAATCTCAAAAATATACAAGCAACTCCTACAGCTCAACTCCAGAAAAATAAATGACCCAATCAAAAAATGGGCCAAAGAACTAAATAGACATTTCTCCAAAGAAGACATACAGATGGCTAACAAACACATGAAAAGATGCTCAACATCACTCATTATCAGAGAAATGCAAATCAAAACCACTATGAGGTACCATTTCACACCAGTCAGAATGGCTGCGACCCAAAAGTCTACAAATAATAAATGCTGGAGAGGGTGTGGAGAAAAGGGAACCCTCTTACACTGTTGGTGGGAATGCAAACTAGTACAGCCACTATGGAGAACAGTGTGGAGATTCCTTAAAAAACTGGAAATAGAACTGCCTTATGATCCAGCAATCCCACTGCTGGGCATACACACTGAGGAAACCAGAAGGGAAAGAGACACGTGTACCCCAATGTTCATCGCAGCACTGTTTATAATAGCCAGGACATGGAAGCAACCTAGATGTCCATCAGCAGATGAATGGATAAGAAAGCAGTGGTACATATACACAATGGAGTATTACTCAGCCATTAAAAAGAATACATTTGAATCAGTTCTAATGAGGTGGATGAAACTGGAGCCTATTATACAGAGTGAAGTAAGCCAGAAGGAAAAACATCAATACAGTATACTAACGCATATATATGGAATTTATAAAGATGGTAACAATAACCCAGTGTACGAGACAGCAAAAGAGACACTGATGTATAGAACAGTCTTATGGACTCTGTGGGAGAGGGAGAGAGTGGGAAGATTTGGGAGAATGACATTGAAACATGTAAAATATCATGCAAGAAACGAGATGCTGGTCCAGGTTCGATGCACGATACTGGATGCTTGGGGGTCTAGTGCACTGGGATGATCCAGAGGGATGGTATGGGGAGGGAGGAGGGAGGAGGGTTCAGGATGGGGAACACATGTATACCTGTGGTGGATTCATTTTGATATTTGGCAAAACTAATACAATTATGTAAAGTTTAAAAATAAAATAAAATTGAAAAAAAAAAAGAAGTAGCTTTCATGTATTTCTAGTCTAAGAATGAATGCATAGTGTGTAACTTTTTTCAAAACAGAGATTTGCTGCCATGGCATTTCTACTGCACTGAAGCTCAAAGCTCACCTAGGCTAATTTGTCTCTGCTATAAGCACCGCTGACTGTAAACATACTACATTTAAAAAGAAAACAGCACTCTGAAGATGTAAAGGGATCTACAAACTCTGGGCCCACAGACCACAATAAACAATGGTCCATGCTTTACTTTCTATGCCTGAGAGCTAAGAACAGTTTTCAGTTTTACAAAGTTGTGAGAATGAAGAAGAGGAAGATAAGGAAAGAGAGAGAGACTAAATATGGTCAGAAAGCCTAAAATATTACTAATTGTCTAGTCCTTTACAGAAAGAATGTGCCAATCCTAATGAAAACATGTCTTACGAGAGAAGGACTACTCATTTCCAACCATTTCAAAATTAAAAGACATACGTACATTTTCCTCTATTCTGTATGATGTGTCTCCTAATAAGATTTCCCTGAAATATGTTCTTAGTCTACCCACAAAACACATTGGAATAGAACTATATCATAAATAGAATTTAGTTTACATGTATATCTATCTTTCACATAATTAAGATATAATCTCAAACATGTAATACTACATTTTTTTTTCAGCACAGTGAACATGTTCTCTTATGATACGTGCTCTAAATGTACAAACTATTTATTAACATGTGGGTATGTGGGGAGTGTGGAAAGAAAAAGAAAGGGATTGGACAGCCTGCAAGAGAAATCTGACCTCTAATTTTTTTTTAATGAGTTTACTGTTTTGTTTTTTATTTGGCTTTTCTTTGTACAAAGGGAATTATCAATTTTAGGATGAAAGTTTAAATTTGGGGGACAACTCTGAATTCAGTGCCACTATGATTTAGAGACTGTACATCAATTTTGTCAATTTTTTTGTGATGCAGCTACTGGCACTGAATTCTAGCTGACATTTAATGTAACTTTAGCATTAAAATTCTTTCTCAAGGACAAGCCATTTGTTAATAAATGATTTAGCATACAAAAATGATTAATCATAAGAACTAATGCAGTATGCATAAAGTTCAGATTACAAACAAATTAAAGTTAAACACAACTGTAATTTATAATAAATTCAAATAGCTTTCAGAAGAGTCATCTCTGGAGTATGAACAACAAGAAGAATTTATTTTTTCTCCTGATTTGTCTAGCAATGTTTCCGAGCCCAGTGAATGAGTGTTCATATAATACTCTATGTATTCAACATTGACATACAAAGTTGACTGAGAAACCAGCTTTATTCAGAAAGGGACTATTTTCCAAAACACAAAAATTAAATGTTTCTGAATATTTTTAAGATGATGTAAGGCTAAAGGGGAAAAAAGTACAAACTTTCCACTAGCCCATACTTAATGAATATTTCAAACTATGTCAAAGCAAAAGTTAGCAGACATCATGTCCTTGAAGCTTTATATTAGGTGATGTGTTAAAGCAGTATTCTTAAAGAGATCTCTGAGGACTTATGGGTAAAAGGTACTATGGAATGCTTCTGAGATAAATTCTCAAGCACATCAGAAAGAATATCTATTTATTTGCAAGGAAAGTAAAAATTATTAGAAACCAATAGAACTTCCAAAATGGAAGAATCCTCAGAGTTAAAGCATACCAAAGAAAGATATCTAAGAAATGGATGTTGGGGGCGGGGGTGGTGGTGGTGTACAGAGATAGTGAATGGCACATAAACATATTAAGAAATAAAAGGAGAAGGGGACAACAGAGGATGAGATGGCTGGATGGCATCACTGACTCGATGAACGTGAGTTTGAACGAACTCCAGGAGTTGGTGATGGACAGGGAGGCCTGGCGTGCTGCGATTCATGGGGTCGAAAAGAGTCGGACACGACTGAGCGACTGAACTGAACTGAACTGAAAGCCCTAGGCTGTTCTTGAATAGTAAATCTGGGAGGAACTTGAGCTGGAAGGTGAATAAATCATGTACCCATTATGACCCCCCAAAAAAGAAAGAAAAGCATTCAAAGATAGCATATAATTATTTCAACAAAAATAAGTAAATATGCTCAAACTGAAAAATATGATTTGAAACCAGTTCAGTAGTCAAGTAGAAACATAAACAGGTAACACTTGGCTTTTGCTTTTGATAAGTGGTCTTTTAGATACAAAAATATTATCTTTGTATAAGAATTATACATTTATCATTCTAATCGTCATGGTGCATTATTCCAAAATAAACATTAATCACTTTGAAAACAACAATAAAGGCTATAAATACTATATGGAAAGAAATAACTTTATAGGTGTTGACTAGACTTTAACCTTTCGAATTCCCAGGTGGTGCTAGGGGTAAAAAATCCAGTTACCAATGCAGGTTCAATCCCTGGGTTAGAAAGATCCCTTGGAGAAGGGCATGGCAACCCACTCCAGTATCCTTGCCTGGAGAGTCCCATGGACAGAGGAACTTGATGGGCTACGGTCCATGAGGTCACAAAGAGTCGGTCATGACTGAAGTGACTTGGCACACAGACATTAATGTTTATTGTAAGGTTTAGATTTGAACGTGTTTGTAGGCTGCTAAAATCTGTTTCCATAACATAATTCACTCATGTGAAATAGTGGTGTCCAACTCAGTCAGTTGCTCAAAGTCATGTCCAACTCTTTGCAACCCATGGACTGTAGTCTGCCAAGCTCCTCTGTCCATGGAATCTTCCAGGCAAGAATACTTCACTGGGTTGCCATTTCCTCCTCAGAGGATCTTCCCAATCCAGGGATTGAACTTTTATCCCCTGTGTCTCTTGCACTGGAGGTGGATTCTTCACCACTGAGCCATTGGGAAGCCCACATAACTCACTTGCTAAGCAGCATAATGGAAAAAGGGATATTCAAATTAGATGCTATGGTATATTCAAAAGAGAAGAATTTGCTTAATCAGTTGAGTATAAGTAGGATTACATCTCAGAGGAATAGTATGATTTCAGGACTCATGGAGAGGTTATTTTCAAGTGAGGGTAGTATGGACATTACTATACAATGTGATGATTCTGTTATGAGACTAGCACATCATCTTAGCACTACAGGGCAGATTTGAGCAGGGAGAGCTATACTCCATGAGAGGAACCATGGAAACTGCAGATGGAAGGACATATTTGAGCTGCACTAAATTTAAGCATTTGCATGGGGCTACGGCAAAACTTCCTGTATGTGCAAAAATAACGAAGGTGTAAAAAATATAAAGTGTCAGGAAGTATTTCAGTATCAATAGAGCCATGATTGGCAGTCTCTTCACTAAGAGAGTTTAGAAAAAAATTCTGGCCCTGTTATATACTTATTATATCACAATCTCCAGGGGTTAGATTTACAAATCTAAGTTTCAAAAACAACAACAGCAAGCCAAAAGCTCCTTATTTTGACCATATCTGTATCTTAATACAGTGAGAAGACTACAAAATTTCACTAAACATAATAACTAGGCCCTTATCCCATTCACTCTTAACTGTGCTGTATGGATTTTGTACCAAACCTCCCCTCGCTGAGGCTACCTGGGGTCTTTACTAATACCAATGGGCAATTTTAATTCCTCATCCATATTGACTTCCTTCCATTCTGGCTTCACATGCCATCAGAGTGACCATCTCCCATCAGATATGATTAGAGTTCCTCCCCTTCAGAATGGGGAAGGGATCTTTCTCTAAAGATCACTCTAAAAAGCTTGAACTATTTTGTAACCCCCTCCTTCAATCTCCAGCCAGATCTAATGTCATCTTCCTGTGTGCTTTCTTTGTTCAAACCACCTTAGCCTTCTCTCTTCTTCAAATGCTCGCTTCCTGCCTAGGCTCCTTGTAAGATAGAAAGAATAGTCTGATGGTGATATCCTTTTACTCCCCAAGTTTCAGTAATCATGTTGATAATTAAAGCATTGTTTTAAAGTTTTAATGTCTATTACTGCTGCTGCTTAGTCGCTTCAGTCGTGTCTGACTCTGTGCGACCCCATAGACGGCAGCCCACCAGGCTCCCCCGTCCCTGGGATTCTCCAGGCAAGAACACTGGAGTGGGTTGCCATTTCCTTCTCCAATGTCTATTACTACTAGGCTTTAATTCTCTACCTTGTACACTACAGTGGACATAATTTTAATTTACACGATTATGCTGCCATCTTCTTTGTCAGAAGAAAGAAGTAAACTATAAACCTCTTATAGTTTCATCTAAACCAAGGGTAAGCAAAATTTTTGGTGAAGAGCCAGACAGTAAATATTGTGAGCTTCATGGCCCAAGGCAAATTTGAGCAATTGTCCCTGTCAAGAGACAGATAAATGCTTTGAACATTTTACATTTTATACTTAAAATGTAAAGAATATACTTCTAGCTCGTGGATCACATAAAATCAGGCAGTAGAACATATCTAACCTGATGGGCTATAGCTCACCAATGCCTGACCTAGACACAGTATTTAAATATGATATATAGCCTACGATTTTCAAACCTATACCTCTAGCCAAGTCAGCTTCTTGATGCCTACTTCATATTTCCACTTGAATTCTAACAGGTATCCCAACAGGAAAAAATAAGTTAAATCAACCAACTCAGGTACTTACCTATATCTCTGCCACTTGAGATCTATCCCATGTCATCAAACTTCCCCAATCCAATAAAATATGATAACCCCATGCCCCTAAATCCAAAATGCAATGCTTGATCAAGAAATCCTATCAGCTCTACCTTCAAAACAATTTCCAGTCTCAACAAACTTTGTCCAACTTTATTGCTACAATCATAATCCCAACCACAGTCTTTCACCTGGATAGGTATAATCGTAAGCTAAAGGACCCCTCTTCAACCACTGTTTTATCCCTCCCCAATAATACAACCTCCATGTAGATATAAGGAACTGGGCAAGAATAAATCTAACCATATCATATCTATATATTAAACCTTTCAATAGATTTGTTTGGCATCTGAACACTGCCTACAAGATCCTAATTTTTCTGGGCTTTTTCGAGGTCCTATCTTCACCTGTCGCCTGTGCCCTTTCTTTATTGCAGCCAAACTAGCCTTCTCAAGAAAATAGCAAGCTAATTTTTATTTCAGAATCTTTTTGTATGTTGTTATTTTTGCTTAGAACACCCTGTATCTTTGAAAGACCTGCCTCGTTCTCTTCATTCCAATCTAAACTGAAACACCATGTCTTCAGAGAGAGAATTTCTTGACCTCTCTATATCTAGCTATAGTGAATGGATGTGAAGAGTTTACTACTAGGAAGAAGATTAGGTGTGATAATTTTTTTTTTCTTCCCTCTCTGTACTTATCTCCTTATCCCTCCTCTGGCTTTCTACTCACTTATAAAAATGCATATTATTTCATGTCCTTAGAATTTCTTCTTTCTAAATTGAGAGTTTAATTTCCCCAAAAACCTTTATTTGAGAGGAAAAGAGGCATAAGGTAAGACAAAATAGAGTAAATGTTTGCTTGGTATAAGGAGTCACGTTTATATGGAAGGATAATTCCACCAGGAAACAAACAAAAACACTGCTGGCAATTCTGAGTTCCCAGATTTGAAGCCAGTGAATTTTCCCATGTTCAAGCACCCTTGACCATAGAGATGAAAGGTGTACACTTAGGGCTATTAGCTCATTATGACTGTCTACAACTTAATATGGTGTTGATGGATGTGATAGTAATTCAAAAGAAGTTCTGTCAACATTTCCCAACAGAACAAATGCCTTTTCTAATTAGCAAATTCAATAAAACACCTAAAGCTGATGAAGACTTTGTTATACATTATGTTAAATTTGCACTGGCTTACCATTCTGGAAAGCTGTCAAATTAATTTATAAAGAGATATTCAGTAATAGAAAAGAAATCATTTAAAATAAAATTTAACATTACACTGACATACTAGTTTGTAGTTGACCGCAAGAGCAGTAAAAAGATGTCATTGACTCCTAAGTAGTGACCACTGCGTAATTTGAAAACTCTAAGTGAATTACCAAAAGAGATCCCAACGTCCTTTTATAGTTTCCACTTCACTCCAACAAAAGTCAAACTCATTGCCACTGCAAGTAAGACTCTCACTGGTGTCCGTCCCTTCCTCAGATCAGTTCAGTCGCTCAGTCATGTTCAACTCTTGGCAACCCCATGGACTGCAGCACACGAGGCTTCCCTTATGCCATTTATTACCTCTTCTCCTAATTCCTCACCACATGCATTTTGCTCCAGCCACATATTTTTTTTGTTGTTCTTACATAACACCAGGCATGACCCTTGTACCCTTGCAAGGAATGTTCTTGCCCCAAATCTGTGTGCTCAGTCTCTCTCTGCCTTGCACTTTCAACTGCTATTTTCTCTGTGAGGTAATTTCTAACTACCCAATAAAAACAGCCTCTCAGAATTATCTGGTCTCCATCACAGCAATATTTTTCACCATCTAACTACCCATACTACTAAGTCACTTCAGTCCTGTCTGACTCTGTGCAACCCCATAGACGGTGGCCCACCAGGCTCCCCCGTCCCTGGGATTCTCGAGGCAAGAACACTGGAGTGGGTTGCCATTTCCTTCTCCAATACATGACAGTGAAAAGTGAAAGTGAAGTCACCCAGTCGTGTCCGACTCCTAGGGACCCCATGGACTGCAGCCTACCAGGCTCCTCCGCCCATGGGATTCTCCAGGCAAGAGTACTGGAGTGTGGTGCCATTGCCTTCTCCCTAACTACCCATACTTCACATATTTACATGGCTCATTGTCTGTCATCTGTCTGTCACATTAGAATTCAAGTTTCATGATGACAGGGCTTTTTGTCAGTTTTCTAAGCTGTTCAAAGTAAATATAAAGCTTTGTTGAGTAGATGAATATGCACTCTGAGATATCAAGGAACTTATACATAAATAAGGAAAGATGCAAATTAACAAGTATAGTGTATATTGAGAAATACTGATCTGCTTGTATATGGGGAGCTTGGTAAATTGCAGGAAGCTATGTCAAAATAATTGAAGAAGGCAATGGCACCCCACTCCAGTACTCTTGCCTGGAGAATCCCAGGGATGGGGGAGCCTGGTGAGCTGCCATTTATGGGGTCGCACAGAGTCGAACACAACTGAAGTGACTTAGCAGCATGTCAAAATAATAATGTAGACTCTGGGAAGAGGCAGAGGAGGTGACATCTGAGTTAAGGGATTTAAGGAAGAAAGACATAAGGAAAAAAGAAAGAAAGAAAGATCTTACAAACGAGCATCAGAAATGACCACAGGAAAAATAAGTAAAAGAAATATCATCATATAGAAAAGTGTAAGATATATTGCATCCCAATTATTATGTTATATACATTTACTATAAAAACTAAACACAGTTTATACTTTGATAAAGCTAAATTGATAAACAGGTCACACTGTGACATGACCAGATATAGATCTGCATTTCTAAATTTTCAGAAAAAGCCTTTTGCCAAGACACATGATGATTTAGGGAGGCAAACTCACTAATGGATGAGGCACATAACCCATAAAATAATACCGAGCTTGTGATCACTGTGTCCAGCCTTCATCATGGAAAGGTGCCAGATTAATTTTAAGTCTCTTGAAATCTAAGTTGGCAACTTTGAAGTTCATGTGTAATTCATGAGTTTTTTAAAGGACACCTCATAAGTGACAGAGAAGTGATTCTTTACACTGAGGTAGGTATGATATTATAGGTTGAAGAGGTAGAAAAAAACAAACAAACAAAAAATTAGAATTAGCAGTATTTTCTGCCAAAGACTGAGATACCCAGTCTCACATACAAGACTATTTTGAATCTCTTGACTTCAATATCTAGGTTCTTTAGTTTGTTTATCCTTAATCAGTACATAAAGAATTTAAGTTGCTTTTAAAGCACAGTCTTAACACTTCATACCACAAGTTGTCTATGAGGATGACTACAAAATAAAGTGGACTAAGGTAAGTGCCTGCTTGGAGAAAGCCACTTTCCTCTGTCTTCTTCCAATTTAATTCCATTTTTTTGTGGCAAAAGTTCTACTTAAAAACTTCATATGCAAATTAGCTTAGGAATTTACATCATATTTTACTATTAATAGCATATGTTAGAATTACATATTTCTAGCTTACATATTTCTCACACCTGCTCCTATCACTTCTCCCTTTTTTCCTGTTTATACCACTTACTTCTACTCCTCTATCTCTTTAGCTATTTATGGTCTCTTTATTCCCAGTCTAAATTCTTTTTTCTCTCCATGGATGTGTCTGGAGAAAGCTAAAGCTAACATATCACATAGAAGATAATGTCTTGTAAACTTATCTATTCTTCAAGTCAAATTCCATAACAAATTTCAAATGCAACAAAAAGTCAAATGAAATTTAAATTCTAAACCAGGTGCCCACTGTCTTTAAATGTGCAAAAATAAAACATTAAAGTTCCCCAATAAAAAATGCTAAAGGCTCATGGAAAAAATGTTTAAAATAATTTCTCCCTAAATAAATTGTTTTAGAGTTGAAGGGAACCATCATAAAATGAGATTTACCTTGAATAATAAAATAATTAATGAGAATTAAAATATACTTTATTATGTTACACTGTAAAATACTTTTAAAATACTGGGAACAAATGCCATCTGAATGCTGGGTAATGTTTTATAATTTCAGTAAATAGAAGGGCATCAATTAGCATGTTCTTCCCCCATAAAAATGGAATATTTTGCAGCTAGCCTTTTTTGCCCCCATGGCAATGACATTTATGATCAAAAGAAGGTAAGAACACTAAAAAAAAATGTACTGGTAAGATTATTCGTAGGATTTTAAATGTTGTTGAGGTGGGCATTTACAGGTTTTTTAATATTTGGATATATGCATTTATATTTTAAGTTTAAAACAAAACTAAAGTGGATATACGTAAGTCTGCATTCATTCATTCATTAGGAGTCACTCAGTCGTGTCTGATTCTTTGCAACCCCATGGACTATATAGTCCAGGCAAGAATACTGAAGTGGGTAGCCTTTCCCTTCTCCAGGGGATCTTCCCAACCCAGGGACTGAACCCAGGTCTCCTGCATTACAGGAGGATTCTTTACCAGTTGAGCCAGAAGGGAAGCCCTAAGTCTGCATTGGACTAAATTAAATTCTGACATATGTATTTTTGTATGTATATACACATACACACACCTTAACTAGAACAATGGGAAATTCTTTACATTTGATAAAATAAGACTTCAATTCCACCACTACTTAGCTTAAACTAACTGTGGTGCTGGAAAAGACTCTTGAGAGTCCCTTGGACAGCAAGGAGATCAAACCAGTCAATTAAAAAGGAAATCAACCCTGAATATTCATTGGAAGGACAGATGCTAAAGCTCCAAAACTTTGGCCACATGAAGCTAAGAGCTGAATCATTGGAAAAGATTCTGATAGTGTAAAGACTGAGGGCAGGAGACTAGGGTGAAAGAGGATGAGGTGGTTGGATGGCATCATTGACTCTGTGGCCATGAGTTTAACAAGTTCTGGGAGATAGTGAAGGACAGGGAAACCTGGAGTACCGAAGTCCATCAGGTCACAAAAAGTAGAACACAACTGAGCGACTGAATAACAAATTAAGGTCAGATTTCCTGAGATACACAAACAAACATCTTGCAATGTTCACTGCCAAATGTCTGAGCTTACCTCTCTTAAACAACATCCAATTATAAGATGTAAATATTTTACCCACATAACCCTGAGGAACATAAACCTCAGTGGCATTAAGCTCCTTCAAGGTAATTATTCATCACCAGTAGAGACTCTAAGATGTTATTAAAACTCATGGATCACATCTCTGAGATATTCTAATTAAAAGCTATACTTATAAACCTCAACTCAAAGTTGAATATTACCCTCATTTACTGATAAAATTACATAATCATTGAAATTTATTGAATGAAAGAGAAAATGAGAGAAACAAAATAAACTTTGCACACACTGGGAAAAGATTTCAAGGGAAAAAGAGAAAGATACAAATATAGAGAGACTCTCTAGCTCTCTGTCCATCCATCCTCACAAAGTTTACTCTGATCATTCTAGAGAAAAATATGAATGTGTGATGAATGCAAAACACAAGTGATTAGCTTTGTATAAATATGATGATTCAAAAATAATATACTTTAACAACTTGTAAAATAGGACAGCCAAATAATTTTTTCAAAATAGTGCCTCTTAACTAAAATATTTCATGATGAAGATCATAAAACTAAAGATTATAAATGTTAAATATTTTCAGGTTTTATTTTTCAAGTGCTCAGTATACAACACAAAATCTGGTCATGAAAATGGAAGATAAAATAAATTGATTTGTCTTCAAAAGTAATATTGTTATATGAATGATCTCCTCTTACCTCCTCAAAATTTCAAACTCTCTTGTATCTAGCTTTAGGGTGACTACTCAGAATTTTAACATGTATATTTTCATGGAAATCAAACTGATTAAAATTCTAGGTACACTCAGGATCATATATTAAAAGTTATTACTGTATTTAAACCCTATTTTAGCTACAAAAATAAGAAAAGTAGTGCTAAATCTAAAACTCTTACAAATTTGTTTTTAGAGACAGACTGACATATTTATTCTTCTTTCTATCATTCTTAAGATGTACCAGAAAAATAGCATGCCTTTATTATGTACCCGAATAAACAGAACTCCTTTACTGAAGCCATTAAAAGAGAAATACATTTTTATTATTTACCTAGCAATATTTTGAATGGCTTATTTGTTAAAAGTCAAATAATTTTTTTTTTTATTTTTAACAAGCATTCATATTGCCAAACTGCCTCACATTGCCTTTAAGCTCACTGGCATCTCAGTGACTATTTAAATAAATTACATATAAGTTACACTTTTACCTTTATACACACCTCATTGTTATTTGAGCATATTTTTGGGGAAAGAAAGAAAATGTGCTTTTGAGTTTGGAAAAAATGTCTCAGTTCTGATTATAATAACTGTTGCCTACACTTCTTAAAATTCTCTTCCCAGTCAAAATTCCCACAAAATTCCCACCTGTTGAGTTTTGAAAGTACACCATTACATATCAGGTATTATTTAGTTTTATTTTGATTATCCTCAAAGTCAATGTGTAATTTAGTGTTTGGAAATATATATGTATACAAAAATCTTACAATAGTTCCTTTAAAGCCAAAAAATCTGAATGTTTATGTTACTTGCTTTTATTTGCATAGCAGACATATTTTCTTTAAAAATGATGTATATTCTACCTTAACTTAAGGATTGACTTAATTCTCACTTTTTATGCAGCCTGTAATGTGCTATCGCTTAAGCAGCATAGAAATGGGTAGAGTTTAAGTCCAAGAGTGTCAGTCTAAGGATCAGCAAATGTCATGGAAAGATGTCAATTGGATGCTTTTCTTGATAGATTAAAAAAAACTGACCAGGGACACCCACCTGATACCCACCCACTCTCTCCATTCTCTTCTCCTTATTTGACCTTGATGCCCTGAAGGGGATCATTAGCCAACATTCTTATTTAGAATTCAGAATGCATTTTCTATAACATTCATTGTAAGTGGTGGTTGCATACAGTTGAATTAATATTATGATGTTTCATATACATTCTAGAGTAAGTGGATTTTTGTCTTCTGTCCTCAAACTTAATTACCATTCCTAACGTGTTTTTTGGGGAAAGAATATCCAGGTTTTCCAATGACTTACAAATGATTAGAATAAAATCTACTAATAAATATGGAGCACTTGTATAAAAAATACAATTTAGCTTGCTTATTATCCCTAAGAAATTTAAATTTACATGAAAATAACTGTATTAATTTTACATGCACATTTGTTACAAAAAATCATACTTCATTGACACTTAACCAAAATTCCAGACTTTGGAGGTCCCAATAATTAAAGTTTAAGAGTGAGCTATAAACTTAACACAGAAGAAATTTTACTACAGATTTTTAATGTATTATTTTCATATCAATAGTGAAGTACTGAGATTTCTATTTAAAAAGATAGCCAGATTAAAATTTCAGTTTTAAAATTTTTATTTCAGAATCCTGCATATTTATATGTCCCAAAGTGAAAAAGAAAGTAATATTTGATGAGGCTTACTGATCTAAAGGGTAATATGCTGCTTGGGTTGTACTTGAAATTAAAATTTGCTTATCATGCTTGAGAAATCTGCTTCATTCATTCAAGCCACTGTAAAGGAAGCAAAATTCCCTTAACCATAATATTAAAGCATTCCATTATGCTTTCTATTAAGTTGCTTTGTTCTTTGAATCCTTGCTTATTTTGATTTATACTTTTAAAAGAAATTAAATTACTTACTTGCATTAACCATTAAGCTTCAATATAGCTGAGCATGGTATTGATTTGGGTGCATGGTTTTTACAAATGATGGTCACTATCAAAGGAAAGAATATCCAGGCAATCCATATTGAAGAAAGAATAAAAGAGTTTCGATAAATAAGAGAGATGATACGTATTATTTCTCAAATATTTGAAATATCCGATAAGCTATTAACCAGTGAGGATAAGCCATAATCCCTGGAAATAATGGCCACAGAAAGGTTTTGGCAATCTCTTGTAATACTGAATGCACTGTTGGATCACCACTGCAGAGAGACAGTTGTCCTGCTACATTTTAGTGATCCGACACATTGCCAGAGAAATAAACAACTCTCTTAGCCAACAGAAATGCTGCCTACAGATTCTTGTTTTAGACCTTTGATAAAAAAAAAAAAAAAAAAAAAGTGTGTTAAGTATGATTTTCTTACACTATTTTTATCAAAAAAGAAAAGCAAAAATGAGAATGTAATTAGATGCTAATATAAACACTTAATGACAGAAAAGAAAAAACAAAGTCTATTTCACTATTAAAATTTATATATACCAAATTGTATATAAGACACAAACTTTTTTATTTTTGAAAAACGTCTTCCTATTTTATTTCAAAAATTAATGAAATTATATATTATAAGAAAACAATGCTATTTTTGAACAATCTTTTCAGAAGAGTTAATACTCTTACTTGAATATGCACAATATGTTATGGATATTTTGGAAACCACAGGACTAACAGAGGTCAACACCACTATGAACCACTATAAATTTTCAGTTTTATCTAGAGCAACACCCTCATGCATTTCCTGCTCACACATTTCAAGGCTTAACAAATGCAGAAGAAATGACAAAATGGAATCTCCTCCAAGACAAAACAGATTCTCCTCCAAGACAAAACAAAATTCATAGGGGTCACTTCTTTTATCATATAAAAAATTCAATTGCTATGTGTATCTGAGTAGGCAACACATCTCCAAAAATAACGCCTATCACAAAACACATTTCATAGATACCAGCTTTGGCATAAACCACTCCATGGAACTATTCATAAAACTGGTATATTAAAAAACCATATTACAAAATCTATGGTGTTTTTCAACTCTGCAAAGGATATGTCAGGACACAACAGACCTGAAGCTCCTCTCTACCATTAACCTCTTCCATATACACTTGGCAAGGCAATGAGGAATGCCAAATTTTCTACTTAATTTCTGAATAACATCATTCCCTTTAAAGACTAGATTCTTGAAATTTTAAACAATTAAAACATAAAAGTCACTCAAGGAAAGAAATCCAAAAGCTTCACTTCAAAAATATAATACCTTTAACTAATAGATTCTTGTGGAGTCACATAAACACGCACAAATATAGCTATATATATATATATATATATATATATATAGCATCTATTGTAACACAGCCGGTCTTGAAGCAATGACTTCAAATTTGATAACACCAGCTTACACCAAATTCTAGTTCAATTTAACTGCTTTCAGAACCATTACAGACCACTTTGACAAAAAAAATTGGGGACAGATTACAAGAAGTCACTTAAAACATCAACCCAAGGTCCATGTAATCTCAATGTGAAACTCACATCCAGTGCTCAGAATATGAAAACATGCTCGCACCTACCTTGGCCTTGTCCATTCCCCTGCTGACTCCAAAAGATCACAGTCATTATCAGCAGTCCTGGAGTCCATGTCCACATTCTTCTAGTAACACTTCCCTGTCTTCTGGCCATTGCATTTTAAATTCTGCATATTGAGAGGCATGGGTAATGAAAAGTATAATAAATTACAGCCTTAGAGAAATGTATTATCATTCTCATTCCATATCTAATATTCACTGTGCATTTACAAATCATCCTGCTTACAAGGAGATAATTTGAAAATCATGCTTCTATTTTGTGTTCTCACTATAATGATTAATATGAAAGTTCATTCATCTTGAACCTCATATTCTCAACACTCACTTGAAAATTTTTCACTATCAGTTTGCAAAATAGGCCATTAAACCTATGAATGCTTAAAAAGGACTTCCAAAATAACTACTTGAGTACAGTCAAGCAAAAAATTATACTTGGACACTATTTATAAGTAGTTATTTAAGTAAATTGATGCATTATAACACTGTACCAGTTCTATGAACATATACAAATATGACTTTTCAATGCATTTATGTAAACATTGCATATATCATTTCTCTGAAGTTCAGAGTAAAATGATACTCTAGTTAGTCATCAACTTTAATGGCATAAAGAGATTCATCATGTACATAAAACTAATACTGCATGCTTAAAATTGAGAGTAAAATTAATTGTGGAAACCACAAAACATTTTCAATTCCAGTTCCGGATATACATACACATATACATATATATATATATATACACATACACACACATATATACATATACATATGATAAAACACACTGGAGTGTTCATTTTGACACTGTTTTTAGTATTAAAAATGCTTAAATACTCAAAGGGATGTTATATGTTCGTATAGCTGAATCATATACAGTAGCTAAGAAGAATAGAGTTGTCACTTTTACCAAAATGGATCAATGTCAAAAATACAAATTTAAACAAAAATAGCAAGCTGTGAATTGATAGGTTCAATAATGTATCTTATATATATAAACATATATAAATACAATTTTAATGATTATACATGTTTACATGGTTACATAATAAGCCATAAGGATGATCAACACCTTCTAAAATTAAGAAATTTCAATTTTAAAAGTTATACAGTCCTCAAGAAGAATCTTAAGAGAAGACTATCGTTAAGTTCCAGTGTTTCCACAGTTAACACAATATGAAGTTAAGTGAACTTAATGATTTCCTGAATAAACTCTATATTCAAAATGCTACATAATCATAATTCTAGTAAACTTGGAAGGGAATCTAGGCATGAGGAGCTTTTTCTTCTTCCTTTTTTATACATTAAGAAAAAGGATTTAATTCCTCACGTTGTATTACTTTATTTTAAACTCATAGTGTCAAAGCTAGAGGGAAATTTAGAACCAACTAGTCCATCCTCCTCATTTGAAACAAACAGGCCAAGAAGGTTGGGATGACATTTCCAAATCCACGTGTAACAAGAGAATGATGATGGCGATAATAGTCTCAGTACTAAAAAATATTTTTTTGCTGTCCCTAAAGTTAAAAAATAAAATTAAATTTAAAAAAAGATAAAGCAATTAAAAAATATATTTTTGTTGTTGTTTTTGTTTTCTTTTTTTAATTTAAATTTATGTATTTTAGTTAGAGGCTAATTACTTTACAATATTGTATTGGTTTTGCCATACATCAACATGAATCCGCCACGGGTGTACACGTGTTCCCAACCCTGAACCCCCCTCCCATCTCCCTCCCCATACCATCCCTCTGGATCATCCCAGTGCACCAGCCCCAAGCATCCTGTATCACGCATTGAACCTGGACTGGCAATTTGTTTCTTACATGATATTATATATTTTTTGAAAATTTATTTTCCCAGATTTTATTAGTACTCTAATTGCCTTGCAACCTTAGTCCCTTTTCACTCTCGAATAAATTCTATGAAATAATAAATATTTCAATTGTCATTTCATATCTGAGAAAACGAAAGTTTAGAGAAAAGCTACACAATTCCCAAGTCATGTGATTAGTAGCTACTGTGACTTAAGCCACAACAGGATGACTTCCGAACCTATGCTCTCAACTAGTGATCACTATGCAGGAATTTACTTCTAGATCTCCCAACTAGGGTCCAATAATCATTCCAAAGAGGATGCTGAGAAGAAGAAAAGGAAATAGCTTACAAATATAACTTTGTGTACTTATCCCAAATATACACCTTCAAACTGGAAATTATTGAAACACAAGACAATTGAGCTATCACAGTTAAAGAAAAAAGCATCAGTCCTTTCCAGAGCAATGTGGGGTGCCCAGAGCAAATCTCAACACCTTCCCAATACACCTTAGCATTACTAGTAATTTTACACTGAAGAACGAGATGAATAATATTACAAAAGAGCAGTGGTGATGCCTGATTATTTGTTTAGGAGGCAAGGGTCAGAGTAAGAGGTTTATCAAAAACCAATCTTAATGGTATCCATCTAGAATGCATCTCTCTCTCTCTCTCTCTCTCTCTCTCTATATATATATACACACACACACACACACACACACACACGTGCACATGTGCAAACACATAAAGACTTATAACCATCATTTGATAGTTCTTTGTCCACTTCTAATATCCTGTAATAATTTTTATCTGGTAGCAATAATGTCAAAATTCACAATTAAATCATCATTTATTCTACACAGAATTGAAGCAGCATGTGAAAAATCTTAAAATACTCCTCACGAAGGACTGGCATATAAAATACCAGTTCCATTATATATTTTAGTAAAATTTTCAAGAACAGATGGCTTTCAAATTGTTATTATAATCAAAAGAAAATGTAACCTTCCTCTCCAATTTGATGTTTATAGAAAACTAATATATCATAAATGCCAAGTTTCTATGATAGATTATCTATATGCTGTTCTTGTTCTATAAATATGAAAAATCATAACTTTCTAAGAAACTTTTATATTAATTAACAACTGTGCTCACATAGGATCAAACCAATCCATCTTTTTAATTCTTTTCAGAGAAAAACAAAGTAACTAGAAAAGAGGTATGCTTGATAAGCCAGAAAATAAAGCTATCATATACCATAAAACATGCAATGGACTTCTCAATCTGTTTTGGAACATCTTTTCATGCCCATGAATAATAACTAACTGAAAAATAGCTACTTTATTTTATGAACATTCCCTCGTAACCGTTACTCTTTAAGGATGTGAATAAGTCCAAAAACATGAATAGTTGTATCCATTATGCTTTTATGCTTTTATTAAATAAATGTGGGATTCAGTGAGCAGAAAAGCAGAGCTTAGGACTTCAGGTCGGTAATGACTATATAAATACACCTTCACTCAGTAGTTTTCATCTTGTTCTATTAACAGGGAAAGTCGCCAAAGAAAAAAAAATAGATCTTAAGAATTTATAGTGTATTATATCTTATCATACATAATAGCAAAATTACTAGGTTGGCCACAAAGTTCCATAAGACGTTATGGAAAAACCCACATGAACTTTGTGGCTAACCCAACAGTTTGGATATGCAAGGATTTGTAGCAAACAGCATTAGGAGACAGTGTCATGGAGTGCTATAGCTCCTTAGACTCTCTCCAGATTGTGCTGTGTCCGATGGAGCACACACTCATATCACCTGGTTTGAGGCTTGCTTTCAGATCTAGAGGTGCTCACTAGGAAGTAGGGACTTGAGTTAATAAGACTGTTCAGCTGTAGAACACCTAACATCAATGCAAGTGGAAGCGTCTAGGCATTAGGGTCACTTTTGTTACCACTTTGGTTTATATCTGCATCTAACTACTAAATATTATTATATGTATGCCCTCTCCAGTCATTCTACTTCTCATGTGGATCTTTTGATATTTTCTTCTTCCCTAGCCAGCAGACCCAACCAACCAGTCTCGGTTTCATGCATACGTGTCTATTTCTGTAACCAGACAGGTAATGCCTTCAGATTCACTGCTTCATTATGATATATAGAGTGGTTCTAGTCTGCTTCTAGAATAATTTTTCACCAACTCCCTTAAAGAAAATTCTTTATTGGAAAAAGAAGTTTCCTTGCAAGCCCCCATCCTGGCAATAGATTTCTTTTTTTTTTTTTTTGAATTTTTAAAAATTTATTTATTTTAATTGGAGGCTAATTACTTTACAATATTGTATTGGTTTTCTTTATTGAAGCGATTCAATGAGCACTGAGATGAGCCAATGAGCCTACAGGCTGATTCTTTTTTGCTCAACTTCTCTATTAGAAAGCAACCTCTCTGGTCACCCTTTTAAAACTAAAGCCCAAAGAATCAAATGGGATCAGGAAGTGACCATGGCTCATAGGTCATCAGTTCTCAGCATATTATTGGAACACAATCTAAGCCAGAAAAACAGCAGAGCCCATTACAGATCTCGAGTTCCAGTTATTAACATTGATTTTTTTCAATGGGAAATTTTCATTAGAAGCCAGCACATGACTTACATTCAGTAATAACTTAGAGTAAGACATATATTGAAGCCTCACTTTGACATTGTCCTTGGTCTAAATGCCATGGAGTCATTTTTTAAAAGGGGTCTTTTTGACCTTAGTAAATTCTCAAAGTTAGAAGTTATCTCTCTCCAAACTAT
The DNA here is from genome assembly GCF_003369695.1 of Bos indicus x Bos taurus. Taxonomy (NCBI): domain Eukaryota; kingdom Metazoa; phylum Chordata; class Mammalia; order Artiodactyla; family Bovidae; genus Bos; species Bos indicus x Bos taurus. The sequence goes on along the minus strand of NC_040076.1, from coordinate 22,976,726 downwards.
ACCTAGCATTCAATAGTGGCAAAGTCTTCTATAAGCCCAATAAGTAGTACAATTTATATAAATTATATATATACAGATACAGTCCATGGATACATTTATATTTACTTTGTTTTCCAATAGGATAAAACTTGGGAGCTGAAAATGTTACTCTAGGTCACCATGCTTTAGAATAAAGAGTCCAGACAATGAAAAGACACTGGGTTCCTGACCCCCTTTAATATCTTTGACAAATTAATTAATCTCTTTAAGATTCAGTCTCCGTGATATGTGACAAATAAAAATATCTCTAAAATTCCTGTACTCTATAAAGTATGAAAATTTTACTATGTCATTGGTTCAAGGGAAACAGATAAATCACTTGCCAATTGGCATTATAAAAAATCAGACGTATCAAAATGTAACATAGCATGCACTTCTGTGCTGTGGTTCATGAGCACTCTGCTTCAGAATAATCCAGGATGCTGCTAAAATGTGCTTGCATAGGCATCACTGTGGACATGCTGAATCAGAACCCGAGAGGTAAGCCATCGGAATATGCACTGCAATAAATCTTCCAAGTGGTTATTTTTAATCATAAAATTGGGAATAACTAGTTTATACCATACCCCACTCCAGTACTCCTGCCTGGAAAATCCCATGGATGGAGGAGCCTGGAAGGCTGCAGTCCATGGGGTCGCCGAGGGTCAGACACGACTGAGAGACTTCTCTTTCAATTTTCACTTTTATGCATTGGAGAAGGAAATGGCAACCCATTCCAGTGTTCTTGCCTGGAGAATCCCAGGGATGGGGGAGCCTGATGGGCTGCTGTCTATGGGGTCACACAGAGTTGGACACAACTGAAGTGACTTAGCAGCAGCAGCAGTTTATACCATGATACTTTAAAATTAGGGATAAATAGATTTCATAGAAATCTACAGTTTTTTTCTAATCTTAAAGACTGACTTTTCAGTGAAATATTGAATATGAGGAAAAGACCCAAAACAAGTTTAGCAGTAATCACCCTAACATTTGAGAGTCCAAGAGAGTCACATGTGTGCATGCTCAGTCTCTCAGTCATATCTGACTCTACGCAATCCCATGGACTGTAGACTGCCAGGTTCTTCTGTCCATGGGATTTCCTAGGCAAAAATACTGGAGTGGGTTGCCATTCCCTTCTTCAGAGGACCTTCCTGCCCCAGGGATCAAACCTGGGTCTCCTGCATTGTTGGCAGATTCTTTACCATCTGAGCCACTAGGGACATAAAATCTCTCTGGATAGGAAGAATGATTCATCTTCCTAACCTCTGTGGAATTACTGAAGCAGAATAAAATCATTCCTGGGTGTCCTGATATCCTCTCAAGTGGCTTAAAGAGGAATTATTCCTAGCCCAGATTTCCTGACCCGCATCTCTCATTAAGATAGGGTGAGAAGCCTTTCAGCTTTGGAAACTATAGGAAGCAGTAGGCTGTGGACCCCACTGGATCTAGCTATTCCACTCAACAAATATGTATCAGATATTATACAAGTTACTGAGCTACAATAGCAAACAAGAAAGCCAGGGTCTCTGGGATTTTAGGGCTTGAATTCTAGAGAGGAAGTCAGGGGCAGACATCAAATTAAGCAAAGAGAAAAATCATTGCCAGATATAGTCACACGAAAAATCAAAGAACTGAAAAGCCAACAAGGGTGTTGGGGGAACATCAGATAGTTTATTTTAAACACTTCTTTCAGGTAACAATATTTAAGCTTAGACACGAAAATAAGAGCTAGCTTTGCATACAGTGGGAAAGTCTTTCAGGAAGAAAATAAAACAGAATATCTAAGTACCCCGATATGAGGAGAATCTTGATATGTAGAAGGAATGGGGTATATGAATCTTTTTTGATTGGAGTGAAACCCAAAGAAAGATTGATGAGACATAACTAAAAGATATGATGTGAGATTAGAAAGGCTTTATTTTTAATCTCAGAGAATGTAGGCTTTAGTACAAATACACTGAAAATGTAGGGAGAGGTATGAACCAACAGACATTTTAAGAGATCACTCTGTTTTCTAAGTAGTACAGGGAGTTAATGAGAAATTAAGTAGACTAATGGTGAGGCTAGGATAATGGAGTAGGTAAGAAAAGATCTGGGTTTCTCCAGTGGCTCAGCAGTAAAGAATCTGCCTGCAATGCAGGAGACACACGCTTGATGCCTGGTCAGGAAGATCCCCTGGAGAAGGAAATGGCAATCCTCCAGTAGTCTTGCCTGGGAAATTCCATGGACAGAGGAGCCTGATGGCTCCTGACCCCATGGCTACAGTCCATGGGGTCACAAAGAGTCAGAAATGACTTAGCTACTAAACAACAACAATAAAAATATCTGGATCTGGCTAGACTGGAAACAAATAAAGTGGAAAAATTCTAGATATATTTGGAACCAAGATATTTTTAATGAATGTTGGATTGAGTATTATAGGAATAAAGGAGGAGGACACAAATGTGACCCATAAGCTCATGGCTTAATTATCTGAATGGTTAGTGGTGACATTTACTAGGACATGTTTCTCTTGAATTATTCAGGTGCAGTTGTCAAGAGAGGCACATCCTCTCAGAGGAAAGGTCTGGGCCAGACTCAACAACCAGAAATCACTAGCTCTTTAGTATAGAAGTGGTGTGTAGTACTTAGGGAGGTTGTGTATGGAGAGAACAGAGTGATGAGGATGGAGTGAATTCATGTTGATATATGGCAAAACCAATACAATATTGTAAAGTTAAAAAATAAAATAAATAAAAGGAAAAATAAAAATAAACCAGAAAAAAAAAAGGTTACATGGAGGGATAGAAACAAAAAATACTAGCCTGTCCTATTAATAGTGGGGAAGTTGAGTTCATGATATTTGCAAGAGCATATTGAAAAGCAGAGACACTACTTTGCCAACAAAGGTCCATATAGTCAAGGCTATGGTTTTTCCTGTGGTCATGTATGGATGTGAGAGTTGGACTGTGAAGAAGGCTGAGCGCCGAAGAATTAATGCTTTTGAACTGTGGTGTTGGAGAAGACTCTTGAGAGTCCCTTGGACTGCAAGGAGATTCAACCAGTCCATTCTGAAGGAGATCAGCCCTGGGATTTCTTTGGAGGGAATGATGCTGAAGCTGAAACTCCAGTACTTTGGCCACCTCATGCGAAGAGTTGACTCATTGGAAAAGACTCTGATGCTGGGAGGGATTGGGGGCAGGAGGAGAAGCGAACGACAGAGGATGAGATGGCTGGATGGCATCACTGACTCAATGGACGTGAGTCTGAGTGAACTCCTGGAGTTGGTGCTGGACAGGGAGGCCTGGCGTGCTGCGATTCATGGGGTCGCAAAGAGTCGGACAGGACTGAGCAACTGAACTGAACTGAACTGATGAATCATAACGTCTAAAATTTTTTCCCCACAGTCTTCTTCCTCCAAATATTTTATTATTTTTTTCTTTTACTTTTATTTTTATTTTTAATATAAATTAATTTAATTGGAGGCTAATTACTTTACAATATTGTATTTTTAAATGTGGCAATTGAAGACAGAGGAGTAGTGACAGATTAGGAGGGAATAGCAAAAGCTGTGGCCTAGGGTGAGTGTCAGTGCAGATAAAGAATTGTAGGAATGATGATAACTGAACAAATGAGTCAGAAGCAGAATGATGTCCAGAAGGTGGGCTACCTGCCATCAAGATCTTGGGGGTACATTTACTGTTATAGGAATGATCTCAGATTTGATCATGAGAGGGGTAACTGAAATGGAAATTTAAAAAAGCAATGAAGATAAGGACATCAAGAAATAGAGAAAATGGAGGATTTCAATGGTCCTTCCTTGCAGATGTTGAAGTCACTAAAAACGACAAGATGATTTGACTGAAGAAGATTTCAGTGAGGACCTAACGCCTTACGTAAATGACAAGAGTGACCAAGAGGTCTGCTGATGTCAACGATACAAAAAGAGCATGACTTCTATTTCCGAAGCGTTTGCATTTCAAAGGAAGAGTGTGATTTGCAAGAGGCAGATAAAATAGAAATCTGCAAGTCATATTAGGGAGCAAGAATAACTTCTGGTTGAAAGGTATGTGGAGATGAGAAAAGGCTGAGTCTCAACGTATGGAGACTACAGAAAAGTCTTCCCTTGTGTCAATTTTAAGAAAATTAAAAAGGCAGTGTAGAACGTAACAACAGTCATTTTTACAGTTTTCAGGAGCTTAGTAAATACATACGATGTAAAATTTAGATTGAACACAAAGGTGTAGCAAAATCCAGTGGCACCGAATCTTTTTCAAAATCTCCCAAACCAGATACCTCGTTGTTCTTCTACATTTCTTCTTGTACTACAAAATTTACTTCGTCTTATTCAGTGAAAAGTACTAGTCCAGTGAAATGCACATACACATACACATTCAAGTGTGCATGCAAGTCTTATCCATTTGTAGATCATTTTTGAAGCTATATTCAAAGTAAAGAAATCATTCCATAACCTGCAAGCATTGAGATTTTTGAAAAATTGGCACATATCTTTTATAAAAGAAGTTAGACTAAGTAGAGGACAAAAGATAAAGAGTTCAACTTTGGAGGCAGATTCAGCTGAGTCATACTTGCGCCATTGGTATGGCATCAAAAAGTAACCCAGGGCTGGCAGAGTCTTTTAAAGGTAGTGGGAGTCACCTTTCTGTGAAGCTCAATTCTAGATTTCCTGGCCAAGCCATAGCATCTGGATGAGAGTTCACTGACTCAAATAAAATTTTGTGAAGATGAAGTAGATACTTGTCAAAATAAGAGATCTATTTAGGGAGACACAGGCAGGCATAATTTTTGTACTATTGGATAGGTATATACTTAAATAGCTTGCTGTTTTTTCCTAGAAAGAGCTAACTTAAAAAGAAAAACACACAGAAAAGCTATGACATATATGGCATATATATTTATACATTTTCTATATCATGACTATATAATCATATGATATATATATCATATAACACACACACATATACATATGTCTATATGCACGTATGTGTGTGTGTGTTGGAATTGCTATAGATCTTCAGTCATTCCACTGTCTTAACGACAAACTCCAAACAAGACAAATACATAGTATTTTACTTCAGGGCAAGTTACAATGAGTGGAAAAATTAGGATATGTAAAATCAATGTAGTATGCCCCTTGCTTTCCATTATTTAGAATTTCTAGGGTTTAAAAGTCTTAAGTATTTGATTTCTCAAGTTATATGTAGCCATCATGGCATTTGAGAAACTCCACAAAACATTTTGTTCATGTGGATTTTAAAAAGGAAAGAGAAAACAATTCTTTGTTTTGCTTTGTATTCTACGTGAAACACATATTTTGTTCTTCCTACTAGTGTTAGCTTGTAATTATCCACAACTGTTTGAGGAAGAGGCAGTTTGATGAACAATAGTATTAAAGTTAAGAAACCTGGTATGCTGAGTTATTAAATATGTAAATGACCTTGCAATAGTTACTTCAGTTCAGTTCAGTTCAGTCACTCAGTCATGTCCGACTCTTTGCGACCCCATGAATTGCAGCACGCCAGGCCTCCCTGTCCATCACCAACTCCCAGAGTTCACCCAAACTATGTGGATGTGAGAGTTGGACCATGAAGAAAGCTGAGCGCTGAAGAATTGATGCTTTTGAACTGTGGTGTTGGAGAAGACTCTTGAACTGCAAGGAGATTCAACCAGTCCATTCTAAAGAAGATCGGTCCTGGGTGTTCTTTGGAAGGAATGGTGCTAAAGCTGAAACTCCAGTACTTTGGCCACCTCATGTGAAGAGTTGACTCATTGGAAAAGACTCTGATGCTGGGAGGGATTGGGGGCAGGAGGAGAAGGGGATGACAGAGGGTGAGATGGCTGGATGGCATCACCAACTTGATGGACGTGTAGTAGTTACTTAACCTAACATTAAATCTCTTTAGTGGTAAATCGAAGGAGATGAATTTACCCCACAGGTTACATTTATGTTGATTTTAATAGATTTATCCTACTAAACAATAAATTTAACAGCATAGAACTTTGTGTAAACTTCAGTATTTCACAAGACTCCTATTTTCTTTTTAAATCTCAAGAAATGCAGAGAAATAAAAATGGATGCCCTTCTAATGCAGGGGGAAATATATGAACTAATAAAGTTATTTATAATTCACTAAATTACAACTTATTATAATTTATACTTAATTTATTATAATTTATAAATTAAATTAGTTAATTAATTAAAATTAACACATCAAACCAAGCTGTTCATAAAGTTATAATCTAATTAGAAGGTCTTGATATGGAATGAGGAAGGAGGATGATCCTCTTTCCATTCTTATCTTCCAGCTGCTGCAATGCCTTAAAGTTTTATTTACACTCACAAATAGAATCTTGCTTTTGAAACTTAAATATAAATGAGAAATCAGGACTATTTCTCAATAAAAGTGCTAGAGAATAATAAATGCATTTCTGGTCAAGGCACTGGGATTCTGGAAACAATAATTTTCCTAGTGAGGCACAGGAATTGTTATTAGAAAAAACAGTGTATAATATTTGCCAAGTTCAATTCAGCTTCATTTTAAGGGCATTCTACTATTAGGGCCAAGTATAATGACTCAAATTAATGAACTTAAAAATTGTTTTACAATGTTTCATGGAGACCTTTCAAGCCATACTCTGAGATTTATCACTGAAATTGTTATTGAATCCAATTTACTGCCAAGATTTAATCAGACTAATTGACTACCTTAAACTGTGGAACATACCACTTCTTACAAACACCTTAAAAACTTTTAAATGCCTCAAACCTAGAAGATGAGCTTTTCATAATGTATTAGAGAAAATGAATTTTATTTAACATTTAGAGAAAATTTTAACAAAGACGACTTGGGAACTTAAGGAACACTTGTCAAAAAAATTTTCAGAGGGAATTAAATTACTGAAAAATAATTTCAATTTATGAACTTGACAGAATTGTCAAGAAAATTAAAAGTCATTATAAAACTTTATGGAAATTTTTTGTCATAAAGTTGTATTAATAATTTCAACCATATGCCTTGCCTATTATAGGGATATTATAAGAATTTTATTTCCTAGCTGTCACATCCTCTATTCTCTGGACGAACTCTCCACAGATTTAATGATCAACATACATCAGATTTGTTTTCTAGTTTCCTGTGAGCAGTCTACAAAATATTTTTTAACTCAAGCCCAAATGTACATTATATTTGAAAGTTTTCATCAAAAGAAACATTCTTTGAGTTGTAAGAAAATATGATTTATTTAGTAATCAATTATCCAGTTAGAGATCTTGAGTGAATTTAATCTTTCATATCCTTTAATCCTGCTGCTCTCTAGAACTGTCAGGTATCAACAGTTTTCAACGTTGCCCCTCACTAGAAGCTTCTCTACATGTCATATTTTTCATGTCTCCACCACTAGACTATGTCTGTATTATTTAACATGCTGCTGCTGCTGCTAAGTCACTTCAGTCGTGTCCGACTCGGTGCGTCCCCATAGACGGCAGCCCACCAGGCTCCCCCGTCCCTGGGATTCTCCAGGCAAGAACACTGGAGTGGGTTGCCATTTCCTTCTCCAATGCATGAAAGTGAAAAGTGAAAGTGAAGTCGCTCAGTCATGTCTGACTCTTAGCGACCCCATGGACTGCAGCCTACCAGGCTCCTCCATCCATGGGATTTTCCAGGCAAGAGTACTGGAGTGGGGTGCCATTGCCAGAAACTACTCATTCCAGTAATAAATTCACCAACCATGTAATGCCCCATAAATAAATGGTTGGTGAATTTATTACTAGAATGAGTGGTTTCTAGTAATAGAAACTGGATTACCAATGGCTATTGCCTTATATCCTGATCTTCAATTCAAATAACTCAAATCTCTTTCACAACCCTAACCCTCTTTGTGAGTACTGGTCCAATGGTCCTGACTCATGGCACTATTAAATTAAAATTATTAATATAGTTCCAGAAAGACTATGGTTCTTCCACTACAACATTTGATGCACCATCTAAGCATTATATAATTGGAGAACACTTTATATTGGTCTTCAGATGACACCTCCTTTTTGGCTCACATGGTATTTACATATATTATCTTTCATAAATAGGATAGTTCATCTCTAAAATTCTCATTACTCTGGTATAAAGGATTTTCTCAAGAAAATTAATTCCTAGATATTTCTTGGAATGTCTAACTCAATTCAGTACACCATTTTGAGCAAAAAAAAAAAAAGAAATAAATAAAAAATAAGAAAACTGTGATTCCTAGTTCCTTATTCCTGCTGTAACCAGAAACTCGATAGCTTAAAATGACAACACAAATTTATTTTCTTAAAATTCTGGTTGTCAGAAGTCCAAAATGGGTCTCACTGGGCTAAAATTAAATCATTCTCAGGACTTGGATTTTTGCTGTTGTTGTTTTTTTCTGGAGTTATTCTAAAGTCAGTTCATTTCTTGGATCCCAACTCCAGCCTCTGTATACAAAATGTATTGATCATTCCAACCTCTGCTTCAGATATTCCATCTCTTTCTCTCAGTCTTCATCTCATAGGACCCCTTGTTCTTACATTAGCTCACACAGATAATTCAGGATAATTGCTCCCATTTTAAAGTCAGATCATTAAATCTCTATATCATACAGCTGAATCCCTTCACTGTTCACCTGAAACTATCACAACACTGTTAATCAGCTATACTCCAATACAAAATAAAAAGCTTAAAATAAAAAAAAATTTTTAAAAATTCCATGAATTCCATCTTCATTCCATTTCCATTAACTCCTCCTTGCCATGTAACAAGCATCACAGGCAGATTCTTTACCTGCTGAGCCACTGGGAAAGCCCAATATATTTACAGGTTCTAGATATTGGAAGGCTATTATTCTACTGAACATGCTAAGAAATAAGGGAAAGAAATATAAATGAATTCTGGCCATAAAATATAAGAATATATTTTATAAAGATCTCTACACAAGCTATTTTTAAATGTTTTATCTAGTAGATAATTGATTAAATTTGGTATATCAGAGAAGGCAATGGCACCCCACTCCAGTACTCTTGCCTGGAAAATCCATGGATGGAGGAGCCTGGTAGGCTGCAGTCCATGGGGTCGCTAAGAGTCAGACATGACTGAGCGACTTCACTTTCACTTTTCACTTTCACGCATTGGAGAAGGAAATGGCAACCCACTCCAGTGTTCTTGCCTGTAGAATCCCAGGGACTGGGGAGCCTGCTGGGCTGCCGTCTGTGGGGTCGCACAGAGTCGGACACGACTGAAGCGACTTAGCAGCAGCAGAAGAAAACCCAGCTGATAAATGTCTGTGTAGTCAAAGCTATGGTTCTTCCAGTAGTCATGTATGATGTGAGAATTGGACAATAAAGAAGACTGAGTGCCTAAGAATTAGTGCTTTCAAACTGTGGTGCTGGAGAAGACTCTTGAGAGTCCCTTGGACAGCAAGGAGATCAAACCACTCAATCCTAAAGGGAATCAACCCTGAATATTCATTGGAATGACCCATGCTGAGGCTGAAGCTCCAGTACTTTGGCCACCTGATGGAAAGAGCTTACTCACTGGTAAAGACCATGATGTTCAGAAAGACTGAAGACAGGAGGAGAAGTGGGCAACAGAGGATGAGATGGTTGTATGGCATCTTTGGCTCAAAGGGCATGAGTTTGACCAAACTCAGGAGATAGTGAAGGACAGAGAAATCTGCTGTGCTGCAGTCCATGGGGTCGCAAAGGGGCAGACATGACTTAGTGACTGAACAACAGAAAAAAATTTAATGTCCTTGATATTAACTCATCACACACAGTAGATGGTCTTTTTTAAATGAAAAGGAATATTCAAGGCTCCCTGGACAATAGAAATGAACTACAGTTACTATGTCTCAAGAGGCCTGATTTCCATAGGTTAGACCCCTGACAGTATGCACACACGCCAAATTCCTTTCCGTCCAGACTGTTTCCCCAAGCTTAGCCACTGCCTTCACTCTCATCACTGTTTGCATTGAGTCTTTTTCAGGTTTACCTTCATTAGTTTCTTTTCCCCAGCCTCTGAACTTGATTTTATTTCTTCTGTATTCCACATGTTCACACCCTTGATTTTACTTTGCTTTAAAACATTCTCTAGCTTTATACATACCATGTCCTCCCCACAGAAGCTGCTTTCTCTGCAGGACTTACCACCCTTAGTACACAATGTTAATATCACCAAATCAGGCTCTGTCTGCAGCCCAGAATTTAGTATTTTCCAATTGCTAGTCTAAATTAAATTTCATAATTAAGTAGAGCCCCCATTTGAGAGAATAGTAGGATTTCTGCCCCTAAAAGTCTGTAATGTGCAGAAACACATTTGGAAACTAATTGACTTTTATGTACTGAAGCCAGCTGCATTTCATGCCTATGTGTGCTTAGGGAAGCAAGTTCATCTCATATATCACAATAAGCATCTGTTCAACTACATCCCACTGCCGGATACTCATCACGCTTAGGCAACAAAATACTTAAGGAAATAAAAGCTCTTTCCAATAAAAAAGTACATCAAAAAGCTTTGTTTAAAAAGAAATCTTCCTTTATCAGTTAAGCCCTGAGTAGGAATTATTAAACACAATAACAAATTATTATTGAAATACAATTTCTGATAAGGAATTTTAGTTCTTATTCTCTATAGAACTTAAAGAAAATGATATGTGAGCTTTAAACAGCAAAGGGTGTGTTCTGAGGTTCGAATATACCTTTGAAAATACAGAAGTTTAAAAGAATAGAAAATAAACTACATGATATGAACCTACAAATAGTTTCACAGATACATATATGTATAACATGAATAAATTCAAACTATAATTTTGTTAAAATATTACATATATCTCTATATAAGTCTTTGTACTTTTTTTTTTACATTTTGTTTATGAACAACAGAGATTCTGATACATTTAGTGTTCCTTCAAACAAGGTTTTTGCTGCTTATTGCCAATACACCTTGCCTTGTTTTCTATTGCACTACTAATCTTTTTTATTGATTTCTTGAAACTATTTATATGTCAAATAAGTCAAATAAATTACAAATACTTTTTACTGATTTGACATTTGCTTTTTATAGCTACTCACAGTGTCTTTGGAGAAGGCAATGGCAACCCACTCCACTACTCTTGCCTGGAGAATCCCATGGACAGAAGAGCCTGGTGGGCTACAGTCCATGGGGTTGCAAAGAGTCAGACACAACTAAGCGACTTCACTTTCACTTTTCACTTTCATGCACTGGAGCAGGAAATGGTAACCCACTCCAGTATTATTCCCTGGTGAATCCCATGGATGGAGAAGCCTGGTGGGCTGCCGTCTTGGGGTCACACAGAGTCGGACATGACTGACATGACTTAGCATCAGCAGCAGCAGAAGCATAGTGTCTTTTGAAATATACAAATTTTCTATTTTGAAGTCCAACCCATCTGGCTGTTTCTGTCTTTGATCAGGGCTATACTTAGGAAACTAAAATTCCCCTTAATATTAGAAATGATATTTGCTTCCAGGGTTTTTTTATTTATATTTTGAGGAGTTTGATACTTACTCTGGAATTAATTTTTGTGAGCAGTGCATTATAAGTTTTTGCCACAAAAAAATACATATAGCTAATTACTTCAACATCATTTCATAATTTTTTAATAATTCTCCCACAGATATAATACACTTTTATCATATATCAGATTTTAAGTTTATTGAGTTAAGTTCAAGCATAACAGACTTAGTTCTCTGCCATTACTCCCCCAAGGATGGATGGAGGAATTGCTAGTTTAAGTGGGTGAATAACATAACATGGTTTAAATAACATCTAAACTGCACACAAACTTTAATTTCTGGTTCTGAACTGTGTTTAGCTTGCCAAATCTTTTGTCCTGCACATTTGCTTTCAAGAGTACAGACTTAATTTTTAATGGCTGTATTTTCACTACTTAAAATTGTATTCTGAGAAGGCAATGGCACCCCACTCCAGTACTCTTGCCTGGAAAACCCCATGGAACGGAGGAGCCTGGTAGGCTGCAGTCCATGGAGTCGCTGAGTCAGACACGACTGAGCGACTTCACTTTTCACTTTTCACTTTCATGCATTGGAGAAGGAAATGGCAACCCACTCCAGTGTTCTTGCCTGGAGAATGTCAGGGATGGGGGAGCCTGGTGGGCTGCCATCTCTGGGGTCGCACAGAGTCAGACACGACTGAAGTGACTTAGTAGCAGCAGCAAAATTGTGTTGGGTACTGAATAGGTGCTCAAAAAATTTGGTTAATGGATATCTGATTTTTCATGGCACTGATGCTACCACACAGTTAATCATTTTAACTGGCTTTTCTCCATCAAGGATAAAACATTCACACAGATTTGCACATGCACACTTTATAGTGGCATGCTGCCACCAAAACATCCAAAAGGATGATATGATATGTGAACCCTAGAGGTCTGATCACAAAGAAAACCATAAATTTGAGGCAGAAAGAGGCAAAATAAGAAAGATCAAACTACCAAATAAAATTTCTCTTTACTTTTAGTTCATTACTAAAAAATGAGAAAAGTAATAGAAATAAAAATGAAAGCTTTCTATATATGTATATACCATATGTACTCATTTTTACGATGAAGACATATATATAGATGAGTATGACTATGTTAAATTATACACCATTTTTGTATTTATAATTTACACATATATGTATATAAAAATGATTTGCATAATAATTTCATTTCTATTAATTTTATAAGCTAAAAATAAAAATTTTTTAACTCAATTATTCATTTGCAAGTGTTTTTAACCATTATTTACTATTTTATGCCCACTTTTTTGGCTTCTTATATTGCCATTGTGTGACTATTTTGCCATAATTTACATATACTTGAAATAGTCACCTTAAATTCACCCTTTGGCTAAGATATCTAAAATTGACTTTGTGTGCAAACACATACTCAACAAAGAAAGGTCAATTGTAGAAATATATATACACACAACTAAAAGATTAAAAAGAAGTCTGAGTAAAATTAGCTGTATTCTTTTTTTGTCAATGAAACTGATACAGTAGATTTATTGGTAGTAAATATTTACTTTCTGCTTGTTTCCCTCTAAACTTCCACACTGGTATAATACACTGATAATCTGATACTTCACCACCATAAATATAGAATGACCCCCAAAATAAAAAATAAATAAATCAGTGAGTTATAAATTAAAGTTGTCAGTAAGGTACAGCAAGGTGAAAAAGGATGAAAACTTAAATTTTCAAGGCCAGTGAATAACAATACTGATGCTATATTCCATGCATCAATCACCATTACCACAGAGCTTTGATACCTACACTGCCAAATATTTCACAGACAGCCTTAATGGTGATGAATAGATGTGCCATAGCACTGAAACTGAAAGGAGACTCTGTAAACAAGTGATATTCAAAAGCAATTTAAAAACTTATTCTTTCTACATCTGGAAATACTGCTTATCAATATTCCCTAAGCAAATCTTGATTGATTTACCTAATATTTAGCCAATGCAGTTTTACTGAACAATTTTCAGATTTTCCAAATGTAGCATGTGAATAGCTGTGTGCTTATGAGAGATCGGCAACAAATCTGACTGTAAACATTTTCAAGCAATGGTAGCAAAAGTACATTGCAATGTTATCTCACCCATAATCCTCAGCACTCATAACCACTCATTCTTCCCTTCAGAGACTTGATGTATAATCTCAGTCAAGCTCTGCACACATACCTTCAGCAAATACCCTTCAGCCTCGTCGTCCTATGAGAATGCAGTAGAAGAGCCCCTGTATGTAGGAGTTTTAGAGCCACCACTGAAAAGTACACACTCGTTGCAGGTATTGAAAGGCCTCGCTTTGCAAATTCAGAACTCAAAATACTGAAAACAAATGAATCCAATGTTCAAAAGTTGTTTTATAGAACACTGTAAACTCTCTGAAATAAGTTACTCTTTGATTACATGACTCTTCATTCCAGCCTATCTGATCATGTTTTCTCATTTTTTCCCCCTCATAGCCAAAACTAAAAACAGATTCATGGCTAAATTTCACGAATTGATTATTTCACAATAACTTCTCTCAGGATTTCTGATACCCCTGCTATCTTGGTTCTATAAAACTCAAACATTTGAATGAGTTAGTCTTTGAAAAGCACTGACTCTATTCTTGGAAAAGGCATCATTTCTTCTGAAGCTTTGCAATAGCAAATATCCATTAGGTCTGGTACTCAAACTAAAGAGAAAATTCATCATATTATTTTAATATCAATTAATACTATCATCATTTGCTATCCTCAAATCTAATGCTTTGGATAATAAATTTTCTACCCAGCGACAGTTGGTTGCACGAGCATCAAAAGGAAGACAAGCAGCAGTCTATACCCACACCAAGACACGTCCACACACACTTGCTGCCACAGCCAAAGTAATGCCATATGTCCTAAGTGATGTGGGTGGACAAAGTAACAGTTGGCCTGCTAAAGAGGGCCATATGTACAAGGAGCCTATCATGCCATCCTCTCTACTATGGCTGCTGAAAACTGAGTTTAAGTTCTTGCTCAGATGAATACATGGCTGGAGAAGATGCTTCTTCAATAGTAGAAAAAGATTATCGTACAACTACTATATCTCTGGGCGTAGAAACTAAAAATATGCCTGTGCCTTACTCTTCTTCTTAAGGCTTAAACATTAGCAGAGTTCCTTAGTTTAATCTCAACTTCCCTTAATAATGGATTTACATTTCCATTCTAAGGGTAGATGGGTAGCCCCTTATCAAAAATGACCATTCATGATCAACCTTGTGTAATTCCATGCTACATAAACTTGTTTTATTTTTACGTGGGTCTCTATAAAACTATATTGCTTGATATTAAAACTATTAAAGACAACCAGAAAAGCTTAAAAACTTTAGTGTATTTGAGGATGTCTTAGTGGTTCATTGGTTAAGAATCCAGCTGCCAATGCAGAGGACACAGGTTCGACCCCTGGTCTGGGAAGATTCCACATGCTGTGGAGTAACTAGGCCAGTGTTCCACAAGTACTGAAGCCCACACACCCTAGAGCCCCTGCTCCACAACAAAAGAAGCCACCGCAAGGAGAAACCCACGCACCGCAACTAGAGAACAGCCCCACTCACCTCAAGTAGAGAAAGCCCATCCAGAGCAACGGGCAAAACACAGCCAAAAATAAATTATTCAATTAAATTTAAATTTTAAAAAGTATTGGAACTAGAGTTTCTGGAATGCAAGGACAGAGAGCGATAAGGCAACAGTACATTCCAGCTACATTACCTTTTACAAGGTAAAAGATCAACATGGATTTTGGATGATTGTAATAGCTAGTTTTGTATTTCAACAAGGGTTTTCTTTGGGATTTCCACAACTGCAAAGACCATTTAGCTATTATACTGATAATACAATTTATAGTTTTAAGGTCATTCTTAATACTGTGATCAGATAAGATAATTTACTTTTTGCTTAATGGCTTCTTTTTGACAAATGAGGGAGCTTTTAGGAAGGACAATGCTCCCTGCACAACAACCAGTAAAGCATGTCACATCCATTTACACATAATTTTAAGAAAAATGAAGGACAAACTTGTGAGGCAGCAGGAATTCATTTGCATTAAATTAATTTAAACAGGGCATTTCAAGTTCCCTTTGGCAACAATGGAATAGGGGGGAAAATGAATCCATCTCATGCAGTAATCCTCTTTCAAGTTATAGAAATATTTGAAAGCTGACATGACCATCATTAAATTTCTCTGAGAAGTCTACAATTAGTGTATATAGCTCATGAGACAAAATATTCACAATGCAAATTTATGAACAGCACCAATTTTTATGAAACCACTGTCTGACATCCCTGAAAATTACATCCTGAAAAGTTTTAAAAGAGAATCAAGCTTTCAGTGGTTTCTTTTGTGGATCTGGCTTTGTAAAGAAGAGGTAGACTTCCTAAGAAAGAACTATCATAGACTCTGCCCTATGTAATTTAAACCTCATTAATCCAGATGTTGTCCCTGATAGATTATGGATTTAATTAATAGCTTTAAACCTAGAAGTACAAATTACTAGAAGTTAGTAATTCCACGTATATTTTACTAATACTAGATTTAATAAATTAAAGGGTGTTTAATTGATTATCATCTTTGTTAGGAAGATTCTGTATCAATATCTCCTAACAGATCTGTTAAAAAATCTCAAATGCACATTGCTCTTCCCATGCGGGAAGCAAGCACATTATTTTCAGGGTCTTCCGCTTGGGTGTTCAGTCATTACAATCGTGTCCGACTCTTTGTGACCCCAGTGGACTGTAGCCCACCAGGCTCCTCTGTCCCTGAAATTCTCCAGGCAAGAATACTGGAATGGGTTCCCATGCCCTCCTCCAGGGGATCTTTCCAATTCAGGGATTGAACCCGTGTGTCCTGCATTGCAGGCAAATTCTTTACCGCTGAGCCACCAGGGAAGCCCTTTGGGGTCTCAGGGCACAAAAATGTCATTACCATTTGTGGTCAGCTGAATAAGAGACCCCAAGATGTCCTTCTCCTAATCCCCAGGCCCTAAGAATGTATTATTTTACATAATCAAAGAGAATTTGTAGATTTGAGTTAAGGATATTGAGAAGAGAAAATTGCCCTGCATCATCAGGTGAACACAACATAATCACAAGAGTTCTTGCAAGTACGATGGAGAGAATTCAGAGCTGAGAGGAAGATGAACTGTAGAGGCAGAAACAAATATAGGGAAAACGTACTTTGAAAATTGAGGAAGGGGTCATAAACCAATGAATTCACTGGAATGAATGCCACTGGAAGCAGAAAAAGGCAAGAAAAGGAAATCTCCCTTCAGAGCCCCCAGAAGGAGCAAGCCCTGCGAACATCTTAACGTTAGCCCAGGGAAACTGATTTTGGATTCCGACCTCCCAACTCTAAGACAATAAATTTGTGTTGCTTTAAGTCATTATATTTGTGGTAATTTCTTAGATCAGCAGAAGGAAACTAACACGCCAGTATGATAAGCAAATGAAAGAAAATGAAAGAATGATGAAATGGAGAGATCCTAGAAAAAAATGGGGTACTAAACTCAATAATAGGATTTATCTTGGCAACTTATTATATATTACTTGTCTATATGTTGAGCCACATTACTAACATCATTATCATGACCATCTAATCAATATTAATACACTAGTGTGTCTAATTTAGAGATGAATTTTTCTCCATTTCGGCCTTTCTATAATTCCATGCAGATAGGCCTTGAGCAACACTATATCTGATGACGCTAATAACAAGAATCTTCCTATTTAGCAGACAAGGAACATCTGAAAGTAAATTCTATGAGGCCAAACTAGGGATGATATCTAGAAAATTCAAACATTTTTCAAGAACACTACCTAGGAGTAAGTTTGTGATGCTCTTTGCCAACAAAATCAAAGTTAATTTGAAAGATTTTAGAAACAATATTAAAAATATTGTATCCATTTCTCCCCTTATTAAAAATAAATAATTACCCAAGTCTCCATTATATTTATGCTTACTGGATGAAGTCCAGACATGAACTATGCTACCACAAATAGAAAACCATTTAAATAGAAAAATCTCACTTATTGCTGACAGAATGACAGTACAAAACTGTCAAGGGTGTGAAGAATAAATGCTGTGTGGAATAAATATTTCCCTTTTCTTATCAAAATTGGTCCTGAGACCTAGCATGCTTCTCTTCAAAAGTTTAATCAAAGTAAAAATTATAAAAATGCCTTATTCTACATGTCTAGAGCTTAATGATTACATAACATTAGAAGAGAAGCAGGAGATGGGAATATCATGTGCAAGATGGACACGCAAGTTGAAAAGAAAAATATAAAACTGTAAAAGAATATGTAGAAATATATCCACAGCAATATGTGAGAGGGCAGGAAAATACTTATTGAACATCTACCTGGTGCTAAGTCTCTGACATAAATGATTTTATTCAATCTCTTTAATATACCAATGAAAACTCTACAAAACAGGCATTTCATTCAGTTTATAGATAAAGAAATCAGAATACAGAAAGGAAACTTGATCAGTGTCACACACAGTAAAAGTTAGAAGTATAGTAGGTATCATGACATTAATAAAAGTAGCAGCCTCACCCTTAAGTGGTCCTGAAACTTCACTAAAAAGTAAAACATGGACAAAAATCCTGTAAGTTAGGTACTGGTAATGTCCCATTTTAGAGAAGCAGCAACGGGAGGGAAGAGAGGCTACATTACTTTCAAGCTCACAGAGCTGGCAAGAGATGATTTCAAATCCAGGTGTGTAAGACATTTTATTACTCCAGTATCCTTACACATTATTTTCAGGATTAGCTGAGCTAATTCTTGCTAAGCTTGAGTGTTTGAAACTTCATAAGTGTGCAGAGTACACCATGAGAAACGCTGGGCTGGAAGAAGCACAAGCTGGAATCAAGAATGCCAGGAACAATATCAATAACCTCAGATATGCAGATGATACCACCCTTGTGGCAGAAAGTGAAAAGGAACTAAAAAGCCTCTTGATGAAAGTGAAAGAGTAGAGTGAAAAAGTTGGCTAAAAGCTCATCATTCAGAAAACTAAGATCATGGCATCTGGTCCCGTCACTTCATGGCAAATAGATGGGGAAACAGTGGAAACAGTGTCAGACTTTATTTTTCTGGGCTCCAAAATCATTGCAGATGGTGATTTCAGCCATGAAATTAAAAGACACTTACTCCTTGGAAGGAAAGTTATGACCAACCTAGATAGCATATTCAAAAGCAGAGACATTACTTTGCCAACAAAGGTCCGTCTAGTCAAGGCTATGGTTTTTCGAGTGGTCGTGTATGGATGTGAGAGTTGGACTGTGAAGAAAGCTGAGTGCCGAAGAATTGAAGCTTTTGAACTGTGGTGTTGGAGAAGACTCTTGAGAGTCCCTTGGACTGCAAGGAGATCCAACCAGTCCATGCTAAAAGATATCAGTCCTGGGTGTTATTTGGAAGGACTGATACTAAAGATGGAATTCCAATACTTTGGCCACCTCATGCAAACAGTTCACGCATTGGAAAAGACTCTGATGCTGGGAGGGATTGGGGGCAGGAGTAGAAGGGGATGACAGAGGATGAGATAGCTGGATGGTATCACCCACTCGATGGACATGAGTTTGAGTAAACTCCGGGAGTTGGTAATGCACAGGGAGGCCTGGCATGCTGAAGTTCGTGGGGTCGCAAAGAGCCAGACATGACTGAGTGACTAAACTGAACTGAAGTGTGCTATAATTTATCCTTATTATTTTTTAGTATGAGAATTACTGAATTAAACATATGAATCCCTTTTGATGGCAATTTTTTTGGAGCTCAAGTAATACATAGCACATCACACTAAACTGACAGTTTAGTTTGGAATATAAAAAAAGGAAATTCTTCACTCAGTAAAAAATAATTGGCTTGTCCATTCCTATACCTACAATACAGTTCATTAAGTATATATTTGCATAAAACAGCATAATTTTCTATAATTCTTCATATGCTTAAATAATATATTTAAAGACTTTGTTCAACAAATTAGAATAATCCATGAATTACACATGACAAAATTTTTGTTCAGTGACTTCTGCTTTTTCTTTCCTATAATATCGCCCATTTTAAGAATTAAAAATGTGTGTTAAATTCAATATTCTAAGACCAATCTCTCTACCATCTCTTACCAAGTCGTAAATAAAAGATGTTTGTCCTAAGTTACCTTGACATGTGAAATGATTGCATGAAAACTGTAGTTGCTAACTATGTCCACTGATCATATGTCTCCATATTTTTCTGCCTTAAACCTCCCAAAATACTCATGCAATCAGTGTCATCACAAAGGGGGATCAGCGATAAAGATCATAATGAATATATATACACTAAAATTTAAATTTCAACCATCTCCATAGTATCTCATGCCCCCTGAACTATTCATATTAAAATGAGCAACTAAGTGAACACTGGAGAAGAAAATGGCAACCCAGTCCAGTATTCTTGGCTGGGAACTCTCATGGACAGAGGAGTCTGGTGGGCTACAGTCCATGGGGTCACAAAAGAATCAGACATGACTTAGCAAATAAACAACAAAACAGGTGAACGTGGCCCTTTTAGGAAAGCAAAGTCCAAAAGGCAATTCACACTGTTACAAATTGTTATCCAATTTCTTGACCAAATGAGCATTACATATGTGAAATAAGCACTCACTTTCATCAATGCATGTTCATTATACTCTGATAGCAGAATTTGTAACTATTCTACACACACCTTCTCAGCACTCACTATTCTCATGCACACGGCTCAAACAATATCAGGGAGACAGCCTGTGCTTAAGGTTTTTCAGAAATTCTACAGCATTAATGTCTCCCTTGAACTTGGGCAAACTCTGGGAGATAGTGAGGGACAGGAAGGCCTGGCATACTGCAGACCATGGGGTCACAAAGAGTCAGACATGACTTAGCAACTGAACAACAATGTTCCTCAACAGTATTTCAAGATCAGCTCTTAATGATGATTTATTGAAAAAACTGCCCCATTCCCTTGCCCTGTACTGGCTCCCATTGTTCCCCAACAGAATTGAGTCCTATTATTCATCTTATTTCCAACTTCCTATATCGTTCAGAAATGACTAGAAATTGACTAGATATTCTACTAAAATGTGTATACAAATCTCTCTTGATCAAAAATGTTTGTAGATAACTATTTCTGAATAAGTATGTTCACTTGTACAATGCTCCTAATTTTTTCCTGAGGAATAAAGTTATGTGTGTATGTGTGTGTGTGTGTATATATGTATATGTGTGTGTGTGTGTATATATATATATATATATCTCCTCTTATTCTATCACCATCCTTCCTTGCTCAGCTGTCTATCTGAAATTATTGCAAAGGAAGAGAAATAAGGCTTTGGTTTATACTCTCAAGAGGACCTCTTCTCTCAGAAAGGTTAAAATGAAGAGACGCCCCACACATACCCTGCTTGGGCTGCTCTATGGGTTCTGAGAGAAGAGGACATCTTGAGATTAAAAAAAAAAAAATCATTTAAGCTATCCTTTTAGTGCCAGGACCTAAAGGGAATTGATCAGATGGTCAAGAGCCATCGAATTTATTATCCAGATACATTCAAGAACATCTGAGCAATGAGTGGGCTGGAATTCTGCAATCAGATATAAAGTTGTGTACCACATCTTTAGTTCCCAAATTCAGCTATGACTGTTATGTGTGTAAAATGGAAAAACAGTTTCAAAGTATATGAGATTTCAAGAAATTTCCTATAAAGTATTTACTGTTCCTGCTCACTTTCTTCTCATATTCCTTAACTGTCTCCTGAGTGTGCCTATACACACAAACACAACTCCTCCTCGGGGCGAAAAAACAACCCGTTTTGAAACTCAAATGGGCTCTTTAAGGGCCAATGTAGAGCAGATTTTTATCACTGAAGGGTGAAAAGAAAAAAACTGAATCAAGATTATAGGTTTTTTCACTCCCACAAGTTATAATGAGCTTACTTTGAACCAGATCATATCAGACACCAAAGCTCTCATGACATATATTGCATGGGAAACTTTTTATGAATGTGGCCACATATTAAAACATACAGCCATTCAGTTCCTAACCCTCCTCTTCTCATACATCCTACACTAGATATACAATATCTCCCAGTGTGCTCAAAGTATCTCAAAGACTGTTCAATATCAAGTCTGGCAGTTTACTCTGAAAGAAAGTTGTAGCTATAGATTCAAAGTGAGAACTTTGCTGTTTTAAGATGCATTTATGTAGACAGTCTTCTATCTTGCTTATAAGACATAAACTCTTCCCCAGAATATTCTTAGTATAATACTGAGTTGGCCTTTCAATGCACTCTACTAAGGAGGACACAAAGTCAGCTGTTAGGAGTTTTCATAATTGCTTAAAGGTGAGACTATGAGCACAATTCTGCATGATTAAAGCATCCTTTACATAAAAAGTGAAACCAGTCTTAATAAATAAGAAGTAACAAGATATATTTTAAGATATTTTTACATAAGTAGTATTCATGTATCACTATTGCAATAGTCTCAACTAAAAGCAGCTATACATTTTTTTTTCAAGAACTGAATTTTTAGTTGAATAGCTGAAGCTTAAATTCACGGTTTACAATACTATTATGTTATAATAATTAGAATAGTTCTATTTTATTCTATATACAATATAGAAATTGTAGAAATTTGGGGAAATCAATTCCACTATATCATGGTTTCTTTACCTGAAAAAATGGAACAAGCATTACTGTCCTATCTAAACTCTAGATGTTATTAGAAATGGAATACATATGAAAGAACCTGGCTTACAGTGGCAGACATCAAAAAGAATATGTTAATTCCAGGCTGATGTTAAGTTAAAACAAGAGCAAAGTAAAATATTATACTTTAATTACTAAAACTTGAGATGTATATGTCTCAATGTGAAAAACCAGTAATTTCTCATTTAAGTATAAAATGACACTGGCCCTTTTAGAAAATTTAGTAAATATGGGAAGATATTTAAATTTCATCCCCAAACTTCAATTCTAATATTTATTTGCTAAATTTATAATTTGTATAATTCACTACTATCTAAATGCACAGTAGCCCACATGACTAGTTGTATGCATACCAACTCTACTAAAAAGTATCCAGCAAGGCCCATGGAGGAAGTATTGAATCCAAAAACAGAAATAGCTACCCCACCAACCAAAAGCAAAATGTTTAGAACACTCTTGTGGCCATGGCAATTATGATTATGCTCCTAGTAAGAATGGAGTAGGAACTGGCAACCCACTCCAGTAGCCTTGCCTGGGAAATCCCAATGGACAGAGGAGCCTGGAGGGCTACAGCCCATAAAGTCGCAGAGAGTCAAACATGACTGAGCCTGTATCTAGTTATAAAGTAACTTCTACACCAAATAAACTTGTAATACATTTTAGGAGATTTGCTGCTCACACACATACGCACACAAATTATACATATATATATTTTTTAAGTGAAGCAAATGTGAAAAAAATTAAGTGAGTTCTGTGGGAAATTTTACTAACTTTGTTCCCACAATTTCTTCATCACTCGCTTTCACCAAAGCTCCTCCTTGAAAACAAACTTGCTTTCCTCTCAATGTGAACTCATCACTTTCCCATGCATTTGCGGAATGAGAAACATATTACCTGTTCAGTCAGACACTTACAAGTTGTGATCTTAAAGAAATCCAAAATGTGAATAATTTGCAAACAAAGGATGAAGAAGAGATGAATGAATCACCATGGCTATTAAGCTAAATTACCATCAGACTTCAGAGCGCCTCTAGATAGCCTGAAGTTTCTAGCCTTTTAAGAAACTTAGGGAGGACACGGAGCAAAAGAACCTCCAGTTATTCAGAGGGCTACCCTCTGGTAGATCAGGGAAAAAGAAATCCCACTTTCCACTTAGACGGCAAGGTTGCCCTGTCCCGTTGTGTACCCAGACGCCCTAAATCCACACCTTCCAAATCCTTTGACTTGGCTTGGCGAACAGATCTTGAGCCAAAAACGAGGAGGGTTAGAAGGACAAAATGGGCTGCCAGCAAAACAAATGCCTGTTGAGAAGGCTTACATATAACGTGTGCATTTGGAGACATTTTTAAAGCCCACTCACTTCAGTTGAATTCCTCTAAACCACCCCATCCTTGCCGGGAGGGTCACAACCCCCCACCCCATCACACCCCTCTGCATTGCCCATCCTCAGCCTGTGCGGCCAACGCTAAGACCAGTCTGTTCGTGACTTTGTGAAATACTGCAAAGCCCCCAGCGCTTGAGAAGCGGCTAAGCCTCGACAATTCGAAACCTCTATTTCAGACCTTTCAGTAGATCTGCCTGCTTAACTCACCTGGAGTCAGGTCTAGACGGCATCCTCCGCCCAGCGGGACTGGGAAACAACCCGGGGGAGCTCAGCAGCGTCTGCCTGAGTGAGGAAGGCAGTGGAGCTGAGCGTCTACCCCCGGACCTGCTGCTCAGGCTGCTCCCGGTTTTCTTCCACTCCCCACACTGGAGCAGCCGTCCCTCCTCTCCTCTCTGCTCTCCTCCCCCGTCTGCCGCTACTGCACTCCGTCTTCCTGGCGGTGGCGCAGAGCAGAGTCCCGCCGCCTCCCTCCTCCAGACACGCGAGCTGTCCGTGGTGCTAAACAGGAGGTTCCCCGCTCCTCCCTGGCAGACGGTGTGCGGTTAAGTCCCTCCTGCCTGACCCTGGGGTCCTAGGAGCCACAGAGATGTCTTCTGTGGCCACCAGAGAAATGGGCTCGAGGAGGAGACCAGCTGTACCCTCTGGCATCTAACCTTCACTTGTCGGTTTAAATGATCAATAGCCTCAGAATTCTTCCTAAACATATCCAGTAATTCACATGTGCCAAAAAGCAAATGAGTGGTTTGAGGACATATGTGCATTAATATTATTCTCTGTTCAGAGATGGTAAGCATGCCTAGATTTTGGGACTAAAAAGTTCAAAGAGTGGTTATTTTCACACAGGTGGGCTGTGATCGGGGGTTTCTAACCCAAACCAGCAATCCTACAGAGGCAACTAACAATTATTAAATATTGGGTTCTTTATTTAATAACCTCATTTCCATACAAGTTAATCTTTGCCACAATTCTGTGAAGCACTATACACAACTCTGTTTTGTATTTTAAGAATTAAGAGATTGAGTAATTTATCTGCTTAAGGAAGGTCACAGAGACACAGAGAATTCCCTGGTGGTCCAATGGTTAGGGCCCAGGCCCCAGTTTAATCCACAAGTTGTGAGGCATGGCCAAAAAAGAAAGAATAAAGTCACAGAGATTCTCAGTTTCTGAGTCTAAAATAAAAACTGAAATTTTATTTCCCACAATCCACACCCTGTGTACAAGGTCTTGCAGCATCTTAGATGACATTGTGTGATTGAACCAATAAAGATAATAGAACTATTAATATCAACAAATACACACCAGGCATCTGATGATTTCCAGAATCATGGTGAGATTTGGGAGTAGTCAAGTACTCCAAGCAACAACAGTTTAGATGCGTGCAAATCATGATGATTACTTATAAAAGGACACAGTCGGAATTAGGAAAGGGAAATGCTATTCAATATCACTAGAATCAATTTTCAGTCACCTGTGAGTTGAACTTCACATTCGGAAGAAAAAGGTCAGATTATTTGCTCTTCCAAGAAGCCTAAAATGGGTATCACCTTTTTACAATAAAAAGCCTAGTAAAACAGTCCATGGAGTCAGACCCAACTAAGCAATTGAGCACACACACACAAACCAATAACACACTTGTTTCCGATTAAAAGTATGCAATTATTCACTAATATTAAATTTTTAAAAAGCAGAAATCATTCAACTAATCTTATATGAAAAATTCACTATCTATTCAAGCTTCCAGACTATTAAATAGCATTGAAAACTAAATTTACTTTGATCTTCAGGTGGTGCAGTGACAAAGAATCCACCTGCCAATCAGGAGATGCAAGAGATTCAGGTTCAAACCCTGGGTCAGGAAGACAATCTGGAGAAAGAAATGGCAATTTGCTCCAGTATTATTGCCTGGAAAATTACATGGACAGAGAAGCCTGGTGGGCTAGAGTCCATGGGGTCACAAAGAGTTGGATACGTCTGAGCATACACACATACACACACATCAAATATATAATAATATATATTATCGGTGGAAAAAATATTAAGTAAATTAAGGAGAATCAGATTTTCTGTAACTAAATCCAACCTAATTATTCATTCTGTGTTCCACTGTAGAAATTATTCAGGGTGGTCTTTATTTCTCTTTATTTTCAAGACAATTCAGAAATAAAGGGAGATGTAATTGGTTCACAGGAGGTGAAAAATTTTAAAGCACGTACATCAATGCCAATCAGTAATCAACTAATTAAGAATAAATTATGCTTATAATCACAAAAGACTGATCAAGGTATGACTATCTGTATTCTATTTTATTCATATTAATATTACTTCTAATTAAAACAGAGATCAAATTGCCAACATCCACTGGATTATCGAAAAAGCAAGAGAGTTCCAGAAAAATATCTATTTGTGCTTTATTAACTATGCCAAAGCCTTTGATTGTGTGGATCATAATAAACTGTGGAAAATTCTGGAAGAGATGGGAATACCAGACCACCTGACCTGCCTCTTGAGAAACCTGTATGCAGGTAAGGAAGCAATAGTTAGAACTGGACATGGAACAACAGACTGGTTCCAAATAGGAAAATGAGTATTTCAAGGCTGTATATCACCACCCTGCTTATTTAACTTATACGCAGAGTACATCATGAGAAACACTGGGCTGGAGAAAGCACAAGCTGGAACCAAGATTGCCAGCAGAAATATTGATAACTTCAGATATGCAGATGACATCACCCTTATGGCAGAAAGTGAAGAAGAACTAAAAAGCCTCTTGATGAAAGTGAAAGAGTAGAGTGAAAAAGTTGGCTTAAAGCTCAGCGTTCAGAAAACTAAGACCATGGCATACAGTCCCATCACTTCATGGCAAATACATGGGGAAACAGTGGAAACAGTGGCTGACTTTATTTTGAGGGGCTCCAAAATCACTGCAGATTGTGACTACAGCCATGAAATTAAAAGATGCTTACTCCTTAGAAGGAAAGTTATGACCAACCTAGACAGTATATTAAAAAGCAGAGACATTACTTTGCCAACAAAGGTTCGTCTAGTCAAAGCTATGGTTTTTCCTGTAGTCATGTATGGATGTGAGAGTTGGACTATAAAGAAAGCTGTGTGCCAAAGAATTGATGCTTTTGAACTGTGGTATTGGAAAGGACTCTTGAGAGTCCCTCAGACTGAAAGGAGATCCAACTAGTCTATCCGAAAGGAAGTCAGTCCTGAATATTCATTGGAAGGACTAATGTAGAAGCTGATACTCCAATACTTTGGCCACCTGATGCAAAGAGCTGACTCATTGGAAAATACCCTGATGCTATGAAAAATTGAAGGCAGGAGGAGAAGGGGATGCCAGAGGATGAGATGGTTGGATGGCATCACCAACTCAATGGAGATGAGTTTGAGTAAACTCCGGGAGTTGGTGATGGACAGGGAGGTCTGGTGTGCTGCAGTCCATGGGGTCACAAACAGTCGGACACAACTGAGTGACTGAACTAAACTAAACTGAATTAAAACAAAAAGATAATATGTACACTTACATTTTTCTCCTATTTATTTTGGCATAATAATGTCATAACTATCCTTCAATACTCAGTGCACATGTACCCATAAATCTTTCTGATTTGTTTATCCAATATAAATATTTCCCTCCTTTGAATGTTAACAACACTCTATTTCTTCTTTGCAATGCTTATTCTCAACTTTTTATAGTTTATTTCACATATAAACTATTAACCAGCATTGTATAAATAATAGAACTTTTAATAAAATGGTTTAATAGACATAAGATTTAGGTTAAATATTCATATACACACAAAAGCCTAGTTATTCTTCCTCAAAATCTAATGTTCATATATTTAATGTTCAAGTAGACAAAAACTTCTGAAGGAGAGGGATTCTGTCCACAAATTTTGTTTTCCACATAGTATCAATCTAAAATCCTAGACCAGAGCTGAAAGCAAAGCATTTAAACTTAATCATTCTTTAATTTATTAAAAAATACATATGTATGCTAATGTTGCCTAAACCCTGTGTAAGGTGTGGGGAGTTCAAACTTGATATGGTCTTTGATCTCATGGAATTTACAGTATAGTAACGAAAAGTAATGAACAAATAATAATAAATTTAAACATTCTTGCTGAATAAATGAAAAGTTTATCTGAACTTGTTGGCCAAGGCCATACATGAAAGTAAGAGAGCTGCCTGCCTCACAACACTAAAATCAACTCCCAAGAGGGACTCTCTGTTGAAAGAGTACATCTCTTTATGGAAATAATGAGAAAAATTAGTAAGTGTGCATATGATAGCACACACGCATCTTTGTGTTTCCTGACCTTTTAGCTTGCTCAAAGGAAAAGACCACAAACCTTTCAACACTGCGGGTGGTATTAATCTTAGCATAGAGTACAATTTTTTTTCACATACCTTTTTCACATGCTTCATTTTGTTTTTCTCTAAAATGGTTTAACTTCAAGCTGAATCTAATGGATTTTCTAGTGAAAATATTTTGACACTGAACAAATGTCTATGAGCCATATTCCCACGTTTTAGCTCATTTCTCTGATGCCTCTCTGCTTACGATGATAAAATTCCTTTTCTGCTTTTATTGGTAACCATCACGTAGTAACACATTCATGTACTTTGGACTGGATAAGAGCTTGTGAGCCTTTACTTCTAAATCAGAAAAGGGATATCAGAGGGAACTAGGGGAAAGATGTTTGGAAGAATATCCAAGGGATTATCACATCATCTAAGGCCAGAATATTTTGTTGGTGGTAGTGTTTTGTTTTGTTTTATTGGGGTACATAATAGTTTCAGGTATACAATAATTCAATATTTATACTTATTGAATATATATATATATGTAAATGATCACAAAAATCTAGTTCACTTCCACCACCATACACATTTTTTCTTGCAGTGAAGAACTTTTAACATTTACTCTTAGCAACTTTTCAACTATACAATACAGTATTACAAACTATGGGGCTTCCCTGGTGGCTCAGTGGTAAAGGACACACCTGCCAATGCAGGAGACACAGGTTCGATCCCTGGGTTGGGAAGATCCCCTGGAGAAGGAAATGGCAACCCACCCCAGTAATCTTGCCCGGGAAATCCCATGCTCAGAGCAGCCTGGCAGTCTACAGTCCATGGAAATGAACACAAGTGAATAAACAACAATAATTATAAACCATAGTCACCATGCTGTGCATTATATCTTTATGGCTTAGTTATCTTATAACTGAAAGTTTGTAAATTTTGCCTCCCTTACCCATTTTGCTTTTTGATCTTACTGAAATTTTAAAGAAGGGATTGGCAGCCAGGACCTAGTATGGCTGAGGAATCTCAAACCTGTTATTTAATCTCACACTTCATTATTTATGACCAAAATTGTCTCCTAAAATGGCTTTAATTTTGAAAATATCTTTTCATTTGTGTATAGGTGTTCATAAAGTGGAGTTAAGGAAGGGAGTGTAAACTAGTGAGTAGTTGGGAGAAAAAATGTTTCACAAAAATAAAAAATGTTCTGAAAGATGTAAAGGCTATCTGTTCTGAATGAATTTTTAAAAGCTCATAATTCATAAGTCTATACATTGTCTATAGGCTTAAAGGACAACATAAAAATAAGGATAGCAAAAATAAGGATAAGCAAATCAAGGGTCTCTACTAGATATGATTCTTAGTTTTCCATATCTCTTTATTTTCAATAAAAGTGACATGCATTTGCATCTCAGAAAATAACATGCATTTTTGATAGAAGAAAGAGGAATATACTTCAGTACTATGAAAGTGAGCTATTAGAACATACCATAGTTAAACATCTGCTTCACTTATAGGGTAAAATTTTCATCACTGGAGTCATGCCTTTGAATATACTAAAATCAAATTTATTTGGCAGAAGAATAGATACATCTTTAGGCTATTAAATAATTTGCTAAAACTTAGCATGCATTTATATACTTATCCATTTATTTTATATGACAAATATGTTTGAGGTCTGCTATCACAAGTTAATGTGGAATCATCTGTTAAAAAAGTTACTTGAAGAAATAAGAGGTAAGCTTTTGTGGGGAGGATGAATAGGGGAGAGCAAAGCAGGAGGGAACTTCTCAGAGAAGAGGCCAGGAGTATTACCATTTGAGAAGGGGTAAACAAGTCTGGATGGCACCCCACTCCAGTACTCTTGCCTGGAAAATCCCATGGATGGAGGAGCCTGGAAGGCTGCAGTCCATGGGGTCACGAAGAGTCGAACACGACTAAGCGACTTCACTTTCATTTTTCACTTTCGTGCATTGGAGAAGGAAATGGCAACCCACTCCAGTGTTCTTGCCTGGAGAGTCCCAGGGACGGGGGAGCCTGGTGGGCTGCCATCTATGGGGTCACACAGAGTCGGACATGACTGAAGCGACTTAGCAGCAGCAGCAGCAAACAAGTCTGGTGAGGGCTGAATTTTAGAAACTTGAGCTAATTTAATGACTCTGATTCTCCCTTTCCTCATCTGTGAAATGAGGAAGACAATGACGATTCCGTTATAGCTCATTGTGAGGATTAATTCATCTCTACAAAAAACCCACACAGAATAGTTTGATACATAGTATACATCAAGTATTTGCTATTATATGAAAAAACTGAGAACTTCCAGAAATAGTAAAACACAAAACTTAAAGGCAAGATTCAGTTTGACAATGGCTGAGGGCTGCCTGGAAAAGACAGTCAAATTAATATTACAGGCAGATATTGTTTTAGGATCATTCCCCCCTACACTGACCTTTTCCAGCAGTTTGCTTTGGTGTTTTATTGTGGTTTTCAATCTCTGTCTAGAATTATGGTTATTTATGTAAAATCTTCTATATTCCTATAAAAATAAGCTTGTAATGGGGTTCTTAAGGAGCTGTGTCAAAGCCCTCTTTCTATTACCTACAGCAAGTAACCCAGAGGTAGTAATCTAATGTTTACTGAATGAATAAAGAGATTATTTGAATTTTTTCTTTGTTGATTTTTTAGTCTGAATTATACCATTAACTGGGCTTCACTGATGGCTCAGAAAGAAAAGAATCTGCCTGAAATGTGGGAGACCTGGCTTCAGTCCCTGGGTCGAGAAGATACCCTGGAAAAGGGAAGGCAACTCACTCCAGTATTCTTGCCTGGAGAATTCCCTGGACAGTGTAGCCTGGCGGGCTACAGTCCATGGGGTCACAAAGAGTCAGACATTACTGAGCAGCTAACATTTTCACATACCGTTAAGGTGAGAGATAAATGCTAAATGGTGAAGATATATGGATTGGTATTTATATCCATGGTGGTTTAGTTGCTAAGTCGTGTCTGACTCATGTGACGCCATGGACCGTAGCCCACCAGGCTACTCTGTCCATGGGGATTCTCCAGGCAAGAATACTGGAGTGGGTTGCCATTTCATTCTCCAGGGGATCTTCCTGACCCAGGGATTGAACTCAGGTCTCTTGCACTGCAGGCAGATTCTTTACCAACTAAGCTACCAAGGAATTCCCTATTTGTATCCATAATTCTGTTTTATGTGAGAAATTGACATGATTGTGACCTTCTATATATGGAGATTTGTTACTGCACAAAGTGTGGTCTGTCTGTGGACCAACAATTTCAGCAACCCCTGGAGCTTCTTAGAAACAATACCTACTGAACTAAGATTTGCATTTTTGACGAGACCCAAATGATTCATATACACATTTAAACTTCAGAAGCACCGTTTTACAATTCCCTTCATTTTCAAATAGCATTGTCAAGGAAATAATATACCATAATTATGAAAATAATAATGATAATATTAACAGCATAAGTAACGTTTAGTAATCTTATAAATCTTAACAATCTTCTTCCAGACACTAAATGCAGTTTTTTATGTAATACTTGCTATAATTCTAAGAAGCTGCCATTAATAACACTCACTAGACTGAGATTCACAAATTTTAAGTAACTTCCCCAAGGTCACAGAGCTAGCAAATCATGCAAGGTTTTGAAAACTCAAGCTATGTCACTCCAAAACCAAAGCTCTGTTTACCTCATAGTTAATACATTTGCTTCCTCCTTCCATTTCCTGACTGTGGTTTCCCTTCTATTCATTAATTTTATTTATACATGACTGACTTTTTAAGCCTTTCCAATAATTTTTCAAACACCGTTTATAATAGATTAATAAGGGAAATACCAAATACCATCCCTGAGAAATTGTAATGAAGTAGCTCTAAAAATATTCAGGTACTAAAAGGAATCAGTGTAGGATTTTTTTTTTTCAGTACTTTTTCTCATAGTGTCAAGTTTAAAAGCAAGATAGTTTTTCCAAGTAGAATTTCCAACTTACATTTCTTAAATGGAGTAAGATGATTAAAGTGACCAAAAAAAAAAAAAATCCATAAACAACCAAAAAGCTAAGAATGAGAATTGCTATATAAGAAAAAAATGAGCATGAATATGCCATATGAATGACATCTATAAGAATCATGGGAATCCTATTTGGTGTTTAGAGTTTAGTTCTATCCTGCAGTGTGATCACAAAGAAGTGTCTGTACGATTTACGGTGCACTACAGGACGATAAGTCACTTCATTAGGCTTGCAGAAATGTAAAGATTTACAGTCTAGGAAAATCTACCAGATATTCTCACTTGTTTCTTAGAGACTGTACCTCCCCCAATATTCCTCATTTCCTACAGGCAGGTGCACACAAAAAGCACTGACTTTAAACCCAGCAATGAGTGGGTCTTCTGTGTAGTCAGACATTTGAAAGGGCAGAAGGACTTCTAAAGAGTTAGAGTTGTGACCCTGGTCTCTTTGTTGGAGAGAAGTATACCCCAGCCACTCTGTATTTTTCCCAAAGCCCCCTTGCTTTTCTTTTATTGCTGGCTCAGACCATTTGATCTCCTCACCCATTCTATCAGTTAATTTCTGAGGAAACTGCATAAAACCCCTAAAAGAGACTGAGAAAAACACAGAATATTAAAGCGGCATAAGTCCATGTAGCTCGTTAATATTTTAGTGTAAAATTCAATATGCAAATAAAGATACTGTCATTTACCACCCAGAAGAGACCTTTTGGAATCTTAAAAGTCAAAGGCATTAAAAGACCTAACAGCTGGGACTTGTAAAAACTTTCTTATTAGAGATGAAGGAGATGAGGTCAGGGCACACTAAGAAATCGCCTGAGGTCACATAGCTAGCTAGAGTGCAGAGGATTTTTTTGTTTTCTTTCTACAACGTGTATTATTTTTTAAAAATCGTCTCAATAATCTCAATATATTTCTAGTCCATAGTGGGGCTACAATCTCTAATTCAGAAGCCTAATTTTCTCTATGAATCCCTTTATACCTCCAGCTTATGAATACCTTTAGGAGTAGTACACGAAATAATGAGCAGCACCTGGATGAACTTTATGAGTTACACTTGGAAAAATTAAAGCAGTGATTCAGGAACCTCAGAAACTAACAAACACCATATAAGGTCAAATTATATTTAAACTTCCATGTGACATAAACAACCTAGTCTCATTTGTATAGCAGTACTTTTTACTTTTGAAAAAAGAATGTCTGAATACATAAAATGTAAATACATAAAGAGGAATGAAAAGTAGAGATAACCAGGTGGAAAAACAGCACAGCATCATCCTCAGATGATGATAAAAGGATTCTTACCCTGATTAAATAGGAGAGCTTGATCATGGGCAGTGTCCTTACCAAGCTACACTGATAATGGTATATTTTAAAAAGGCTTTTAGAGGAGATGGAAATGTTGTATTATGTATTCAGTAAAGTGCTATGGTTGTGTTTCTTAACTATCAGCTATTTTCAAAATTCCCATAATCTTTCTCTAGATGACAAAGTTACATAAATATGGAGGAAGAGGATCAGCCTTACAAAGGTGATAATAGAATTCTGTTTTCAAGTGTGAGATATTTCTAAGCTCACATTTGCTAATCATGTTGATGTGTTTTTAACTTCTTTTTCACTACCCCTGTCAAAGGGGCTAAAGCAATCCTTCATAAGAAGATGGCAGTTTTTTCTTGCAGGCAAAGATTTTTTCACATAATACTCTAACATTTCCAGTTTCTTTTTGCATGAAAAATATATTTATCATATGTAGGAGCTTCCCTGGTGGCTCAGACAGTAAAGAATCTGCCTGCAATGCAGGAGACTGGAGTTTGATCCCTGGATTGGGAAGCCTCCCTGGAGAAGGGAATGGCAACCCACTCCAGTATTCTTGCCTGGAGAATTCCATGGACAGAGAAGTCTGGTGAGCTACAGCCCATGGGGTCACAAAGAGTCAGGCATAACTGAGTGACCAACACTTTCACTTTCTCATACAATTACTGGCACTCTGGTTGCATATATAATTCAGTTCAGTTCAGCGGCTCAGTCATGTCTGACTCTTTGCAACCCTATTGACTGCAGCACGCCAGGCTTCCCTGTCCATCACCAACTCCCGGAGCTTGCTCAAACTCATTTCCGTTGAGTCAGTGATGCCATCCAACAATTTCATCCTCTGTCATCCTCTTCTCCTCCTGCCTTCAATCTTGCCCAGCAACAGGGTCTTTTCTAATGAGTCAGTTTTTTTACATCAGGTGGCCAAAGGATTGGAGCTTCAACATCAGTCCTTCCAATGAATATTCAGGACTTATTTCCTTTATGATTGACTGGTTTGATTTCCTTGCAGTCCAAGGGACTCTCCAATACCACAGTTCAAAAGCATAAATTCTTCAATGCTCAGCTTTCTTTATGGTCCAGCTCTCGCTCTATGGTACAACTCATACATGACTACTGGAAACACCATAGCTTTGACTATATGAGTGTTTGTCAGCAAAGTAATGTCTCTGTTTTTTAATATGCTGTCTAGGTTCATCATAGCTTTTATTCCAAGGAGCAAGCATCTTTTAATTTTAAGCTGAAGTCACCATCTACAGTGATTTTGGAGTCCAAGAAAATAAAGTCTGTCACTGTTTCCATTGTTTCCATATGTATTTGCCATGAAGTGATGGGACTGGATGCCATGATCTTAGTATTTTGAATGTTGAGTTTTAAGCCAGCTTAAAATTCAGCATACATAATTAAATGGACTTTATTTCAAATGACATCTATTTGTAAATAGTGTAAACTTTTGAACTTCCAATTAATATTATTTTCAGCATCCAAATTTTTTTCTGTATATTCAGCATTTGGAATACATAGCCTTCATAAAAATTCAGTAGCTAAATTTATAATTTTTGAATTGGGTTTTACATGAAGTTATGGAAAGTAAGCACAGTTAAAAATGGAAGCAAATATCTACAACTGTATGATCAAGAAAGTAAATAAAACATCTAAAATAACTGAAACTATTTAAATAAATAATGTATTACCTGGTAAGGAAAACATCCCTTTGGCTTTCTAGATGATTTAGACAGGTTCACAAGTTTATAGTTTCCGAGCTTCAGTCTGCTCATCTCTTTAATCCAACAGTTGGACTGGGTACTACTTTATGTTCTATTCAACTCTGTAAAACTATCTAACAAAATTGCAATTGCACTGTTCTTCTCCACCTTGCTCCATACAAGTGGCCCTGTTTCTGCAGTTCCTGTGCCCTTCCCATGAGCATAGACTCTAACTTTTCCAGACAGTCCTGCTGTCATGGAGTCATCTTATGAATGGTCCTCCCCTGTACCTAGTTTCTCAACCCCAAACACAAAGAATACTCACTTTTCATCCTTTCTTTACCACCTTCCTACCTGTATACAATTTGTAGTCCTACCATGTCAAACCTGTAACTAGGGAATGAAACCTGTAACCTGTCTCTCATGAATGGACTCAGCTTTAACTCTACATTAACCACTAGTCCAAACCACTGTCAACCCCTTGGTTCAACTTGACAGTGGGTCCCTAACACATCTGCTTATTTCCACTCCCCTCCCTCATCTACTATCTATATGACAAAGAGAGAAATCATTTTTTTTTAAAGTAACTACATCATATCACTGCCCTGGTTAAATCTTTCAGAAGCTTCCTAATGCTTGTGGGAAAAAAAATCACACTCCACAACAGAGCCCCTAATCCTGGCTACAACCTCATGGCATGCATCCTTCCCTTGTTTATTATGCTCCAGCCATACTGAGCTTCAGTTACCAATACACAGGTATTCTCCTGTCTCAGAGCTGTGGCAGGTGATTTTCCCATTTCCTAGAATTCCCTTGTCATCTTTCTGTCTTTCAGTCTGCAACTTATATGTCATTTTCTCTAAATGGCCTTTCTGGATCCTACTTTATCTTGCTGCATTTGCACTCTCCTTTTTCATCTCTATTACATGTCCCTTCATAGTAGTATTTTGATATGTAAATGTCTTATGTATTTATGTGAATGCTGATCTCATTTAAGAGAGTCTTTTAAATATTTCCATATGTCAGGGCTCTACTCCTTTGTCATCAACACTTAATCAACAGCACTTGGCAGAGGATCTGTAGACAAATGTTTATTGACTAGGTAATGAGCTTCACAAAGATAAAATCAAGTAAACCATGGGGAACTGTAGACCTATTCTTTTGTACTCATATGCTGAAGCTAAAAATAAGATTCAGGCTATGTGAGAAAAATATACCCAACTGTATTAGTATCAAAAATATTTTTTTCAGTATTATTTCAGCTTTGGTTTATACAGGAAACTGAAATGAAGACTAAGGTCTGGAAGATTATTAAGAAGTCCTTAAGATTAAAACCTATAACCTAAATGTCCATCAACAGAGGAACAGATAAAGAAGATGTGGTACATATACACAATGGAATATTACTCAGTCATAAAAAGAAACAAAATTTGGGACATTTGCAGAGACATGGATGGACTGAGAGAGTATCAAAGAGAATGAAGTGAGTCAGAAAGAGAAAAACAAATATCATATATTAATGCATATATATGGAATCTAGAAAAATAGCATAGATAATCTTATGTGCAAAGCAGAAACAGGAATATGGATATAGAGAACAAATAGATGGATACCAAGGAGAAAGCGGGGTGGGAGGAATTGGGATGGACACACACACACTCTGGATAAAATTGACACTCTGGATAAAATCAATAGCTAATGAGAACATACTGTCGAGCACAGGAACTCTGCTTAATGCACTGCGGTGACCTGAACGGGACAAGGGTACAAAAGGGAGGCAATACGTGTATATGTAAGGTTGACTCATTTTGCTGTACAGTAGAAACTAACAACATTGTAAAGCTACTATACTCCAATAAAAAATAATTTTAAAAAATTGTAAAGATAAAAACCTGTAGAAGGGAAAAGCAGCAAGCAGTACTGGAGAGACAGAGAAATGAAGAGTGATGCAATCTCAACTCAGCCCTCATTCAAACTTGCAGGGAGTTCTAGCGCTAACACGAATCTTCAAAGGTGCCTGACTTGGATTTAGAAGCATGGGCCTTTATACCCCGTACATAAATCAGTTGTAGGTGAAGGCTGTCCTAAGAAGGGACAGGATCATGGGTGAGTAGTGACTATTAGCAGCCAAGGAAATTCTAAAAGGTTCTTTATCTACAACACGCCAGGCAAGGGGGAAAATGAATCCTTCATTTATAAAGGGCATAAATGCAAAATATCAGAATCTGGTATAATCATACTATATTTCACATATTTGAGCCATAAATAAACAGAATAGGTGCTTCCTTTTGCCTACCAGCTGTATTACCTCAAAAATACAGCATCTGAAGGAAACACAGTGGTGAATAAAATTCTGGGTGATGGCAGGAAGACTTTATTTCCAGAATGGACATTAAATATTCAGATAATAAGCGTAATGCATAGCTAAATCTCTGGACTATTTGCCCACCTAAAATTTCCACAAACTCAGACAAGTTGTGTAAAGTCCCTTGAAGTTCTAGTTTTCTAAAAGTACAGTTACGGACATATTTTTATTTGCCATAAACTTAGTCAAACTGTTACTGCTCCTTCAAAATATTTTATTGTTTGTAGCTACCCATCAACTGGAGAAGGCAATGGCACCCCACTCCAGTACTCTTGCCTGGAAAATCCCATGGATGGAGGAGCCTGGTAGGCTGCCGTCTATGGGGTCGCACAGAGTCGGACACGACAGAAACGACTTAGCAGCAGCAACCCATCAACTACTAAAGGG
The DNA here is from genome assembly GCF_003369695.1 of Bos indicus x Bos taurus. Classification (NCBI taxonomy): domain Eukaryota; kingdom Metazoa; phylum Chordata; class Mammalia; order Artiodactyla; family Bovidae; genus Bos; species Bos indicus x Bos taurus. The sequence goes on along the minus strand of NC_040076.1, from coordinate 22,938,930 downwards.
AGAAAATACAACTCTTAATAATGGTGGTATTTCTTATAGAGCATCTTTCCCTGAGTCATACCAAAAAGAACCAAAATAGTTACCAAATGAAGAAAAAAGAAAACCTTATTTAAACTTCCCAAATTGTGAGAAAACACAATCGACTTGGACAAACCTAAGAGGCAAAGCTGAATGCTGGAAATATTGCTAGTGTCCTCATTCTCTCTAGACACTTTTAAAAGATTCTTTATTTAATCTTGACATTTAATAAATTTACTAAAATTTTTCATAGAAGCTGTTTCCTGGGTTTTGTTTCAAATTCCTCAATGCCAGAAGGCAAACGAAAAGATGTCTACACAGTTTTACTGTGAGAACAAAAAATTCTATGCTCAGGATGGTTGCCATTTATATATTTTCAGATGATGGGAAAACATTCCTTAATAAAAATAAAAATTTTTTCACACGACCTTCTCCTCTAAAAGCTTAAAGATAAGAACTAGACCAAAATAAGTAATTCACAAACAAAGGTGTTAAGGTAAAAGTATTGACATTAACACTGTATTAATAAATAGAATTGTCTTTTTGTAAAAGGACTACACTTAGGAGGAATAAAACAGGATGTACTTTAATACAGTCAAAAATCTATGATCAAGAGTTCAATATATATTTACCACTAAAGAAGAGGCAAAAAATAGATGAATAAGTATTCTTACTTTTATAAAATGTTGTATTATTCTTCTGCTGAAACTTGAAACATATGTTTAAATATATAATTTACAAGTGGAAACAATCTAAGATTTTTTAACTTATATCTTTTCAAATTACTGGGAAATGGCAAATAATATGGCATAGCAATGGAATGATATGGCTTCAATGGAATCAAAACAGAAAAAAAAAAGCATTAAAAATAAAAAATGAACTCATATGCCAGAAGTTTGACAAAACTACCTATCGTAACAAAAATGGGGGTAAATTACTCACGGAAAAACAGACCAAGAATATAGGTTATAAAAACACATAAAGACAAACAAAAACTATGTCCTGTGAACAATAAGTGTGCCAAAGCAAAAAAATAAGATGATGGACAAAGATACACATAATCTGGAAAATACACAAAAGGAAGCAAAGACTGAAACAATAGTTTCAAAAAATTAATAATATTGAAAGATAAAATCCATAATAAACATAAAACAGTAACCTTTATGTTCCAAGTAAGGCAGTGTTGACATGCATAAAACGAAAGAAATCTAGAAACGAGAAGAAGTAAACAGGACAGTATAAACTTAACTAACAGATTAAATAGAAAAATCAGATAGAAATAATCCCTGAATAAAGGCATCACTAGTTAATATTGTAGAAATGGAGTAGCCCTCATAGTCAATAAGAGTCCAAAATGCAGTACTTTGGTGCATTCTCAAAAACAACAGAATGATCTCTATTCCCAAGGAAAACCATTCAACATCACAGTAATACAAGTCTATGCCCCAACTACTAATGCTGAAGAAACTGAAATTGAATGGTTCTATGAAGACCTACAAGACATTCTAGAATTAACACCCAGAAAGATGTCATTTTCATCATAGGGGACTGGAATGCAAAAGTAGGAAGTCAAGAGATACCTGGAGTAAAAAGCAATCTTAGCCTTGAAGTACAAAATGAAGCAGGTCAAAGGCTAACGAAGTTTTGCCCAGAGTACACACTGGTCATAGCAAACACCTTCTTCCAACAACACAGGAGACTATGGTACACATGGACATCAGCAGATGGCCAATACCAAAATCAGACATTATATTCTTTGCAGCTAAAGATGGAGAAGCTCTATATAATCAGCAAAAACAAGATCAGGAGCTGACTGTGGCTTAGATTCAAAATTCAAAATGCAAAATTAGTCTTGCAAAATTCAGACTTAAATTGAAGAAAGTAGGGAAAACCACTAGGCCATTCAGTTATGGACTAAATCAAATCCCTCATGATTATACAGTTCAGGTGACAAATAGATTCAAGGGATTAGATCTGGTAGACAGAATGCCTGAAGAACTATGGATGGAGGTTCATAACACTATGCAGGAAGCAGTGACGAAAACCATCGCCAAGAAAAAGAACAGTCTTTTGGACTCTGTGGGAGAGGGAGAGGGTGGGATGATTTGGGAGAATGGCATTGAAATACATATAATATCATATATGAAATGAGTTGCCAGTCCAGTTCGATGCACGATACTGGATACCAGGGGCTGGTGCACTGGGAGGACCCAGAGGGATGGTATGGGGAGGGAGGAGGGAGGAGGGTTCAGGATGGGGAACACATGTATACCTGTGGCGGATTCATTTCAATATTTGGCAAAACCAATACAATATTTTAAAGTTTAAAAATAAAATAAATTTTTAAAAAAGTACCAAAAAAAAAAAGAAATGCAGGAAGGCAAAGTCATTGTCTGATGAGGCTTTACAAATAGCTGAGAAGTGAAGTGAAAGGCAAAGAAGAAAGGAAAAGGAAACATATATCCAACTGAATACAGAGCTCCAAGAATAGCAAGAAGAGATAAGAAAGGCTTCTTAAGTGAACAAAGCAAAAACAACATAATAGGAAAGACTAAAGATCTCTTTAAGAAAATCAGACATATCAAGGGACATTTCATCCAATGATAGGGATGATAAAAGACAGAAACAGTAAAGACCTAACAGAAGCAGAAAGGATTAAGAAGTGGCAAGAATACACAGAAGAACTATTAAAAAAAAAAAAGGTCTTCCAGAGGGATGGTATGGGGAGGGAGGAGGGAGGAGGGCTCAGGATGGGGAACACATGTATACCTGTGGTGGATTCATTTTGATATTTGGCAAAACTAATACAATTTGTAAAGTTTAAAAATAAAATAAAATAAAATAAAAAAGAAAATGCAAACTGAAAAAAAAAGAAAGGTCTTAATGACACAGACAACCATGATGATATGGTCACTCACCTAGAGCCAGACATTTTGGAGTGTAAAGTTAAGTGGGCCTTGGGAAGCATTACTACAAAGCTAGTGAAGGTGATGAATTCCAGCTGAGCTAGTTCAATTCCTAAAAGATGATGCTGTTAAAGTGCTGCACTCAATATGCCAGCAAATTTGGAAAATAGCAAAGGTCACAGGACTGGAAAGGGTCAGTTTTCATTCCAAGTCCAAAGAAAGGTAGTGTCTAAAAATGTCCAAACCAACATAAAGTTCATTCTCATTTCACAAGCTAGCAAAGTAATGCTCAAAATCCTTTAAAATAGGCTTCAACAGTATGTGAAATGAGAACTTCCAGATGTACAAGCTATATTGAGAAAAGGCAGAGGAACCAGAGATCAAATTGCCAACATATGTTGGATCATAGAAAAAGTAAGGGAATTCCAGAAAAACATCTACTTCTGCTTCATTGACTACATTAGAGCCGTTGAATGTGCAGATCACAACAAACTGTGGAAAATTCTTAAAGAAATGGGAATACCAGATCACCTTACCTGTCTTATAAGAAAACTGTATCAGGAAGCAACAGTTAGAACCAGACAGGGAAAAATGGACTGGCTCAAAATTGAGAAAGGAATTCAAGGTTGTTCATCAATGAGTTAATTATTGTCACCCTGCTTATTTAGCATCTATGCAGAGTACATCATGCGAAATGCCAGGCTGGGTGAATCACAAGTTGGAATCAAGATTCCTAGGAAAAATATCAACAACCTCAGATATGCAGGCGATAGCACTCTAATGGCAGAAAGCAAAGAGGAACTAAACAGCTTCTTGATGAGAGTAAAACAGGAGAATGAAAAAGTTGGCTTAAAACTCAATATTCAAAAAGCTAAGATCACGGCATCCAGTCCCATAACTTCATGGAAAACAGATGGGGAAAAGTGGAAACAGTTACAGATTTTATCTTCTCGGGCTCCACAATCACTGTGCATGGTGACTGCAGCCATGAAATTAAATGATACTTTCTCCTTTGAAGGAAAGCCATGACAAACCTAGAAAGCATATTAAAAGGCAGAGACATTATTTTGCCGACAAAGGTCCATCTAGTCAAAGCTATGGTTTTTCCAGTAGTCATGTATGGATGTGAGAGTTGGACCCTAAAGAAGCCTGAGTGCCAAAGAATTGATGTTTTTGGACTATGGTTGTATAGCATCAACCATCAATAAACATGAGTTTGAGCAAAGTTGGGGAGATTGTGAAGGATATGGAAGCATGGCATGCTGCAGTCCATGGGGTGGCAAAGAGCTGGACACAACTTGGTGCTGAACAGCAACAAATCAACATTAAACTGCACAGAGGACCTATATTTTCTTTCCACATACTGACTGATAACATAATTATGAAAATTACACTTATTTTGGGCCACAAAGGAGAAACTTCAACAAGTACACTGAATAAGCAAGCATATATTTAGAACATGTAGCACTCTGGTGTGGTCCTTAAGTGCTCACAAATTTACCTAGAAGGAAAGAGCCTCCTGGGGCTGAGACCTTTTATGCCTTTGAGGCTTACAGTTATAACGTAGCTGAAGACATAGGCTATGATGCCTGACCAAGACCAAATGGAAGGAAAGGCACCCAGGAGTCCTAGAGAACTCACTGTAACAGGAAAACAATAGTTTAGTAACAGCTTCTCTGCCCCAAAAACTGGACGGAGAGGAAATTCTTTGATATATGCAGAACAACTGACATCACAGTCTCTTCCAGTTCAATCATCCTATTGGCAGGGTTGTGTGTCTGGAAAATGGGTGCCAAGTGAATTCAAAGAGTATAACTAAATTACTTAGCACTGAGAGCTCATCTGTGGCATGGAGACCCCTTAGTTAAACATAACACTGGAGGAAGGAACATGTCTCCTCTTCCAGAAACCACTGGACCAAGGTATAAACATGAAGCAACAGTCCGTACAGTTACAAAGCACAGTCGATATGTGTGACCGAGATGTGCCCATCTCTTCTGACTAAAACAGTTTTCTCAGGAGGCAACAATAAGCCTTTTATATGGCTGCTATACCAAGTTCTAAAAATTATGAGTGACTCATTTTTATGGGGAAAAAGTATTTTAAAACCATGCTTATTACTAGGAAAATTGAATCTCATTTTTCAAAATTATACAGCACAACAGAAAATCCTTAGTAATCTGTCTTTTATATTTTGTGAAGAGACATTGGAAGAAACTAAGGAAAACAGTCTTTATTGGAACTGAGCAGAAAAATGAATTCTAATGTCTTTAGACATTAATCAAGTGTAAATTGGGAGAGCTCAAATGTTACTGATACTTTTTTAGTTAAATCACAGTGGCTCTGAATATTTACTTCTAATGGAGGAAAGCCAGTACATGAATATAAAAGGAGTTTATTAAACAAATGTCACTTTAATTTGCTTCTAGAATATCTTGATGTGACCTTCTGGTGGTTGACTCATCATTCTTATTTTGTTTTATTCATGCTAAAATTAAGATAAGTTTCATTTTAAAGGGCAGAAAATGTTGGTTTTGGAGAAACTACTGATGTATGAGGGTAGCAAGGAGAAGCCAGAGAGGGATTAAGAAAGAGTATATCAAACAGGCCCTTAACATTTATTTTCAACATTGAAAAACAAAAGTGTTGATAAGACTGACTCACTTTTTAAAAATCATGTTTCATTTAAAACCATCTCCTCAACTAATTTATCATGACCCTTAAACTTTGATCCCAGGTAAATTATCCAGCTCTCTCCTTGGGGCTCTCATTATTATAAATTCTATAGACATCTTACATAGTACTTGGAATAGCATGTATGTCTTTTTTTTCCCAACATGCTCATGTATCCATAAACTATATTATAAACCCCTTAAAAATAATGTCTTATTCATCTTTCTATATACAATGCTTATATAAAAATATGGAGAGAACAAACGCATAAATACTTTACCTAACTTCCTGGATTCCTCTTTCTTCCATTAAAAATACGCACAGATTGTGTATACCTGCAAAAACTTAAAATTCTGCAGTTCAGAATTTTATAACTTGATGTATTGCTACATGGATCAATTTCGAACCTCACATGAGTATCTCTTCATCATCAAGACAGTTACCAGAATTTATAATTTTGTCAGTGACAGTGGTTCCCTGCCTAAAATGTAGTATTGAAATTTATGAATCACAAGTGGAACCTGGAGAAGAAACAACTATTTAAAATCCATATATTAGTATAATTTCAATTTTGCAAGAGGTAGATCCAAAATCAACATAAATAATTGTGTTCCTTTATTATCTAAAAAGCCTATCATTCTATCCTTTCTTTACATACAAGTGAAACAAATGTGACTCATTACTTTGCAAGAAACTAGAATATTCTGCTTACAAACTTGAGTCAGAAAATCTAGCAATTAAAAGAAATTCAAATTTCTATGCAACTGTTTTAACTGAGCTTTGGTTTTGATGATACTGCAGCTTCATTGGGGGAAATGTTTGTTTCCCATATGGGATCAGACATGGTAAACTATGGAGTATGGATCAGTTCAGTTCAGTCATTCAGTCATGTCCAACTCTTTGCCACCCCAGGTACTGCAGCACGCCAGGCTTCCCTGTCCATCACCAACTCCCAGAGCTTGCTCAAACTCATGTCCACTGAGTCAGTGATGCCATCCAACCATCTCATCTTCTGTCATCCCCTTCTCCTCCTGCCCTCAATCTTTCCCAGCATGAGAGTCTTTTCCAGAGTTAGTTCTTCACATCAGGTGCCCAAATTACTGGAGTTTCAGCTTCAGCATCAGTCCTTCCAATGATGATTCAGGACTGATTTCCTTCGGGATTGACTGGTTTGATGTCCTTTGCAGTCCAACGGACTCTCAAGAGTTTTCTCCAACACCACAGTTCAAAAGCATCAATTCTTCAGTGCTCAGCTTTCTTTATAGTCCAACTCTCACATCCATACATGATGACTGGAAAAACCATACTTTGACTGGACAGACATTTGTTGGCAAAGTAATGTCTCTACTTTTTAATATGCTGTCTATGTTGGTCATAGCTTTTCTTCCAAGGAGCAAGCATCTTTTAATTTCATGGTTGCTCTCACCATCTGCAGTGATTTTGTTTCCCCATCTATTTGCCATGAAGTGATGGGACTACTGGAGAAGGCACTGGCAACCTACTCCAGTACTCTTGCCTGGAAACTTCCATGGACGGAGGAGCCTGGTAGGCTGCAGTCCATGGGATCGCTGAGAGTCGGACATGACTGAGCGACTTCACTTTCACTTTTCACTTTCGTGCGTTGGAGAAGGAAATGGCAACCCACTCCAGCGTTCTTGCCTGGAGAATCCCAGGGACGGGGGAACCTGGTGGGTTGCCATCTATGGGGTCGCATAGAGTCAGACATGACTGACGTGACTTAGCAGCAGATGGGACTAGATGACATGATCTTCATTTTTTGAATGTTGAGTTTTAAGCCAACTTTTTCACTCTCCACTTTCACTTTCATCAAGAGGCTCTTTAGTTCTTCACTTTCTGCCATAACTGTGGCATCATCTGCATATCTGAGGTTATTGATATTTCTCCCAGCAATCTTGATTCCAGCTTCTGCTGCATCCAGCCTGGCATTTTGCATGATGTACTCTGCATGTAATTTAAATAAGCAGGGTAACAATATACAGCCTTGACATACTCCTTTCCCAATTTGGAACCAGTCTGTTGTTCCATGTCTGGTTCTAACTGTTGCTTCTTGAACTGCATACAGATTTCTCAGGAGGCAGGTCAGGTGATCTGGTATTCCCATCTCTTTAAGAATTTTCCACAGTTTGTTGTGATCCACACAGTCAAAGGCTTTGGTGTAATCAACAAAGCAGGACTAGATGCTTTTCTGGTATCTTGCTTTTTCAATGATCCAGTGGATGTTGGCAATTTTATCTTTGGTTCCTCTGCCTTTTCTAAATCCAGCTTGAACATCTTTCACATTTCATGTACTGTTGAAGCCTGGCTTGGAGACTTTTGAACATTACTTTGCTAGCGTGTGAGATGAGTGCAATTGTTTGATGGTTTGAACGTTCTCTGGCATTGACTGTCTTTGGGATTGAAATGAAAACTGACCTTTTCCAGTCCTGTGGCCACTGCTGAGTTTTCCAAATTTGCTGGCATATTAAATGCAGCACTTTAACAGCATCACTTTTAGAATTTGAAATAGCTCAACTGAAATTCCATCACCTCCGCTAGCTTTGTTCATAGGGATGCTTCCTAAGGCCCACTTGACTTTGCATTCCAGGATTTATGGCTCTAAGTAAGTGATCACACCATCGTGGTTATCTCAGTCATGAAGATCTTTTTTGTATAGTTCTTGTGTATTCTTGCCACCTCTACTTAATATCTTCTGCTTCTGTTAGGTCCATACAATGGAGAAACCCTATATGGTCAGTAAAAACAAGACTAGGAGCTGACTGTGGCTCAGATCATGAATTCCTTATTGCAAAATTCAGACTTAAATTGAAGAAAGTAGGGAAAACCACTCGACCATTCAGGTATGACCTAAATCAAATCCCTTATGATTATACAGTGGAAGTGACAAATAGATTCAAGGGATTAGATCTGATAGACAGAGTGCCTGAAGAACTATGGATGGAGGTCCGTGACATTGTACAGGAGGCAGGGATCAAGACTATCTCCAAGTAAAAGAAATACAAAAAGGTAAAATGGTTTTCTGAGGAGGCCTTACAAATAGCTGAGAAAAGAAGCAAAAGGCAAAGGAGAAAAGGAAAGATATACCCATTTGAACGCAGAGTTCCAAACAATAGCAAGGAGAGATAAGAAAGCCTTCTTCTGTGATCAGTGCAAAGAAATAGAGGAAAATAATAGAATGGGAAAGACTACAGATCTCTTTAAGAAAATTAGAGATACCAAGGGAACACTTCATGCAAAGATGGGCACAATAAAGGATAGAAATGGTACGGGAGTATGATGTTAGCTCCTTTCTTTCAGATACAGGCAGAGTCACCTGCAGGAGATAAGAAACCAAGATAAAGGGGGCTACAGGAACGACATGTAACTGATCTTCATTCTCAGATAGACTGTAAGAAAACAAAATCTACTCTGGCAAAATTCAGCGAGGCTTGGACTGCTGATGCCCTAAATATTTTCACTGGATATGTATGACTTCAAGGGTTTGCTCTTCTGCCTATTGGAATACGTACTACAGTGAGTGAAATACGTTGGTGATACAGTAGAGTAAGACTTCTCTTCAAGGCCATTCCTACTTTCTTCTTTAAGTCATCTTAAGAAAAAATGGATCCTCAGGTATGGTGAGGTGAGAATAGGGGAAGACTTAGACTGGAGGAAGAATAGATTTTCAATCTCATTTGGATTCAAGCATTCCTAAGCCCTCTGGTTGGTGGAGTTAACATGCACCCTGCCAGATTGAGCAGTTTAATTAAGTACAGAGTTTTCTTGTTAAGCAATCTCTGATCTCACTTAACACCTAAAGTCCTCCTGTTAAAATATTATTCTCACAACCTCCCTCCTAACCTTTGTTCACATTCAGTTTGAATGATTAACATCTGGATCCTCAGTTGTGACTGTCAACAACATGATGACAGGAATTTTTTTTCTGCATTGGATATCATTATATACATAGTGATGGTTATTTAGTGGCCTCTTGATAAATATTTGGAAATTACTTGAAGATGCATTGCCACATAGTCACATCACAGAAAACAATGATTTTGCACACACATTTCAGAGTAAAAATAAAACACTTAATTGCCACAGTTACCTAATTAATGTGCTAATCATTTTAATGTATTTGATGGACTATATTTTCAGGTATAATTGGGCTGGCTAGAAAGTTCTTTGGGGTTTTTAAACATTTTGTAGAAAAACATGAATGGATGCTTTGGCCAACCCAACACTTGTAATTAGTGAAAGGTGTTTAGAAAACTTCATTTTCCAGTAAAAGAATTTCATCTTTCAAGATCTTTCCTCTACAGACCAAATGTTTACTTTTAAAAATAATTGTTTTGCCTATATATTTTTAGAAGAGCTTCCCCTATAAGATCTCACAATGATGAGATAAAATTAATATGAGTTTTGGCCATGATGAATCTTAGAAGAATGGGTCAGCTTTCCATCCATTAACTGCTTAACCTTACTAGTCCCTATGACTTCCTGAAGCTACTTTTCACCTAAAAGCATCATTAACCTAATAATTTAACAATGATAATATAAATTGTACCAAACCAGTTAAACTGGATTATGCTCTTATTTATCTGACTTTTAGTATCCCAGAGAGAAATATCAACATAAAAAGGCTTCAGTCAACATATTACTACTGTTTCCTTAAGGATGGCAGTATTTTAATGCCAATGTTAACAATAGACATCACCTTACTGCATTTAGCTTCCAAAATTTAAAGATTTTCCCAGTATCTTGCCTTTAAAAAAAAAAAATTATAGTAGTTTTGTGAGATCTCTAAGAGACCTATTCTTGCTGTGCAGTTATTTCAAGTTCATTTTGTGGAAATGACTTGTGAATCCTGATTTGTTCTGGATCTCCATTCTATGTTTTCCAGCTGAAGGCATTATCAAATAATATTAATCAAGCACCCTCTCAACTAAGATACTTTACTCATATGAAGTAATCAAAGGAATAAATACCTTCACCTCTTATGATAAATAGCAGAAAACAAGCAAACATTGAGAAAGTCAGTTCTTATGTCGGTTGATAATTCCGGGGTCCCCAAGGAGTATAGAGGGGTCTGAAGTTCCCAAGGAGGCGAAAAGGACAAGCTTCTTTTCTACAATGCTTTGTTTTAGTCAATATAACAATGTTTGTTTCTCCTTAACAAGAAGGCTTTCTGACTAGTCTTGTTACCTTAAAACAAGATTATGTCTTGTATCATGTTGTGGGATTAGGTCTGGCAAGATCTTCCTATTGTTAGTTTCAAGCTTGTTAATTTAAGATGTATGCTGTGGGAGTGGGTCTGGTAAAAGTATATAAGGCCTTGCTAAGACTAGTGAGTTGGATGCTCTCTGTACCCCTTCTGATGTCTATGTCTCTGCCCCTTTTCACACTTTAATAAAACTTCTGCCACACAAGAGCCCTGAGTGGTCAAGCCTGGTCTCTGGTCCCAAAGCTAAATCAATCTCTTAGAAAGATTCTCAAGGAATTCTGCCCCTGAATTAATTCAAGTTGGTTAATTTATTCATTCACTAATTCATCATTTCAGGCATGTTGCAAGCAACTACTGAGAGTCAGATATTGGACTAATTGAAATATTAACTCAGAAACTTCCACTCCCTACAGAATATGTTATGCAAAAGTTTTTTTGACTGAAATGATGGAATGTTCATTTCAATCATGTTTGACAATGCCTAAGATATTAAGCTTGAGAAACATTAAAATAACAATTAAAAGGGATAGCTCCTTTTCTAGTTTTTATTAACATGATGGGAAAAAAAAAATGGCCTTCGGACATGGGCAATCCTGATTTTCTATTTTCCATCCCATCACTTACAAGTAGAGCCATCTAAGTTACTTAAGTTCTCTCAACTCCAGGTTTTCGTGTATAAGCAGATTAAAACTACTTGTCTTAGTTTGTGGTAAAGATTAAATGAACTATACATAGAAGTTTAAATGCACTAATTGAATATATGGAATTATGTCAATAATTTATTCATTTGTTTCTGGTTATTGATTGTTGCATAAAACCCTAATCCTAGTGGTATAAAAGAGCAAGCATGTTATGATGTTCATGCTTCTATGGGAAGAAGGGTGACCCAGATATAGAGAAGGCAGCTTATCTCTACCCACTAAGTCTGAAGCCTGAGCTGGGAAGACTCAAGTAGCTGGAATCACCTAGAGACTTGTTCATTCCTTTGTCTGGCACTTGAGTTGGATTCGCTAGAAGACTGGAACTATCACCTGGCACACTTGTATGTGTCCTCTTTGTGGGGCTTAAGCTCCCACAGCATAACAGCTGTGTCCCCAGAGGGTACCCTCAAGACAAACCACTGTAAGAGCAAGCATTCCAGAAGAACCAGGTGGAAGCTTCATAGCCTTTTATGACCCAGTCGAAGAAGACATATGCTGTCTCTTCCTTCTGTGAGTACACAAGTCTGCCAAGATTTCCATAAACAGGAAAGTAAATACCACTTATCAAAGGAAAAGTTTCAAAGAACTTGCAGAAGTTAATTTATGCCATAGTTCCCATTCTCTACTGTAGACTGAACAAACTGATTACCGTCAACACTTTCTAGAATCATTGCTCAAAAGTATTCTGCAACTGGTGAGGGTGTCTTAGTCACTCCTATTAGAAGTTTAGCCAAGTTAGTCCTAGAAAATCTGATTTCTGATTTTGAGTCTGTTCGAAGTGAATTCAAGCTGCTTTATAATGTGGCTTGCTTTTACTCTTATTCTTAAAATTTTTCATTATTTTTAGTTAAGACTTTTTTCTTTGTAACTTTGGGCAGTGAAAATTATGTCTAAGTCACATTAAATAGGGTCTTCCTCAACATTCACCATGTGGACTTTATAATAGGGTCTTGTAATAAATGAAGTACTGCACTCAATTTCACTTCTGGTTTCCTTAGTGTCTACTATGCTAGAATGCCAAATATTATGCTAAAACATGGAATAAATTTCCAAATTTTAACAATTCACTTAGCACAATAAAATTAGGCATTCCATATAACACATGTCAATATTTTTTTTATTTCCTAGAGAAAATATGAAGTTTTCATTTCTTAAAATAGTTACTAAAAATATAGTTGCATAAAGTCCTCACAGTATCTTTTTTTTATAAATGTAATTTGGAATTGCTGATACAAGTCTCATTACCTTTTAAGCATTTTCACTTTTCTTTTATGGCAAACTGAAGGTCTCTTCTGAAATCACACTTGGTGTGATGGGAGGATTTGACTAGCTCCATCTTATCCTCCAGTGATAGGAAGAGTCTCCAAGGCTGAGCATATGGTGGAAGTGTGGCCAACTAGTGAAGAGTGCTCTTGGATGCCTAGGACCATTTTAGATTTGGAACATAAAGCTGTTACCACATGATACAAAGTAGTAGCTAAATAATTCCTTTCTTCTCATGATTTGACTCTTGCTCACTTTTTTAAACCTCTATTTTGCACCATTTAGATTTGTTTCAATTATATCTGAAATTGGGGTAAAACAGCTGTCTTCTTTCCTAAGGACTGCGGTTTTCTGACAATCTATTACTGTAAACAGCATGAGAGCTCCCTGGAGACCTGGGTTCGATCCCTGGGCTGGGAAGATCTCCTGGAGAAGGGAAGAGCTACCCACTCCAGTATTCTTACCTAGATGATTTCAGGGACAAAGGAGCCTGGCAGGCTACATTCCATGGGGTTGCAAAGAGTTGGACACAACTGAGCGACTAAAACACAAACAGCATGAGACTGATGAATTTTCTAACCTGACATAACTAATCAGGGCTTTCCTCTCATCATTAGCTTCTAAGACCACTGCTACTTATTTGGATCCATTAGAATGTCATATTAACACATTGTAATGTCCAGCAGTTAATCACTTTGATGTAGAACTTTGCTGTTGAAGGTGAGTCAGGGAGAAAGGCAGGAGTGTTGAAGGTGACTTGACCTTAATGCACTACTCAAGATATTACAGCCACAAAATAAGTTTTCTTAAATTATTCATTTATTCTGACTCAACCTGCTGCTTGAAAATGGCATCTAATCTGTTGCTTTGTTCCCTGTGTGTTCTCAGACAGAGAATGCAGGAATTGCTTCCATTCAGATTCTGTTTCTTTTTACTATTAACACTTCTGCTTTTGCTTATTTGAAAAGCATGGTTTATAGCTCATGTGACAATTGAGAATATAGGTGTCTTTTTCTAAAGGCTAAAACACTAACAGAGGATTTTTAAATAAGCCTTACAATTTCAATTACATGAAATGGGGTTTGATTCTAAACTCGATTTTGCCCCTCCAAACCTCTTGCTGGTAATAAATACCAGAAGGGAACACAGCTTTCCCTGTCAACAGAAAATTGGATTAAACATTTACTGAATATGGCCCCACCCATCAGAACAAGACCCAACTTCCCCCTCAGTCAGTCTTTCCCATCAGGAAGCTGCCATAAGATTCCTATCCTTCTCCATCAGAGGGCAGACAGAATGAAAACCACAATCACAGAAAACTAACCAATTTCATCACATGGACTACAGCCTTCTCTAACTCAATGAAACTATGAGCCATGTAGGCTCATCTGAGCTGTAGGGCCACCCGAGATGGGTGGATCATGGTGGAGAGTTCTGACAAAATGTGGTCCACTGGAGAAGGGAATGGCAAATCACTTCAGTATTCTTGCTTTGAGAACCCTACAAACAGTATGAAAAGGCAAAAAGATAGGACACTGAAAGATGAACCCCCCAGGCTGATAGGTTCCCAATATGCTACTGGAGATAAGTGCAGATATAACTCCAGAAAGAATGAAGAGATGGAGCCAAAGCAAAAACAACACCCAGTTGTGGATGTGACTCGTGATAGAGGTAAAGTCCAATGATGTAAAGAGCATATTGCATAGGAACTGGGAATGTTTGGTCCATAAATCATGGCAAATTGAAATGGTCAAACAGGAGATGGCAAGAGTGAACATCCACATTTAGGAATCAGAGAACTAAAATGGACTGGAATAGGTGTATTTAACTCAGATGACCATTATGTATACTACTGTGGGCAAGAATCCTTAGAAGAAGTGGAGTAGCCATCATAGTCAACAGAAGAGTCCAAAATGCAGTACTTGGATTCAATCTCAAAAACAACAGAATGATCTCTGTTCATTTCCAAGGCAAACCATTAAATATCACAGTAAACCAAGTCTATGTCCCAACCAGTAATGCTGAACAAGCTGAAGTTGAACAGTTCTATGAAGACCTACAAGACCTTCTAGAACTAACAGCCAAAAAAAAAATGTCCTTTTCACTATAGGGGACTGGAATGCAAAAGCAGGAGGTCAAGAGATACCTGTAGTAACAGGCAAATTTGGCCTTGAGTACAAAATGAAGCAGGGCAAACACTAACTGAGTCTTGCCAAAAGAACACACTGGTCACAGCAAACACCCTCTTCCAACAACACAAGAGAAGACTTTACACATGAACATCACCAGATGGTCAATACCAAAATCAGATTCATTATATTATTTCCAGCCAAAGATGGAGAGCTCTATACAGTCAGCAAAGACAAGACTAGGAGCTGACTGTGGCTCAGATCATGAAGTGCTTATGGCCAAATTCAGGCTTAAATTGAAGAAAGTAGGGAAAACCACTCAACCATTCAGGTATGACCTAAATCAAATCCCTTACAATTATATAGTGGAAGTGACTAATGGATTCAAGGGATTTGATCTCACAGAGTGCCTGAAGTACTATGGATGGAAGTTGATGACACTGTATGGGAGGCAGGGATCAAGACCATCCACAATAAAAAGAAATGCAAAAAGGCAAAGTGGTTGTCTGAGGAGGCCTTACAAATAACTGGAAAAAGAAGAGAAGCTAAAGGCAAGGGAGAAAAGGAAAGATAAACCCATTTGAATACAGAGTTTCAAAAAATAGCAAGGAGAGATAAGAAAGCCTTCTTCAGCAGTCAATGCAAAGAAATAAAGGAAAACAATAGAATGGGAAAGACTAGAGATCTCTTCAAGAAAATTAGCAATACCAAGGGAACATTTCATGCAAAAATTGGCACAATAAACGACAGAAACAGTATGAACCTAACAGAAGCAGAAGATATTAAGAAGAGGTGGCAAGAATACACACAAGAACTATGCAAAAAAGATCTTCAAGATCCAGATGAAAATGATGGTGTGGTCACCCACCTAGAGCCAGACATCCTGGAATGTGAAGTCAAGTGGGCCTTAGAAAGCATCACTACAAACAAAGCTAGTGGGGGGGATGGAATTCCAGTTGAGCTATTTCAAATCCTAAAAGATGATACTGTGAAAGTGCTGCACTCAATATGCCAGTGAATTTGGAAAACTCAGAAGTGGCCACTGGACTAGAAAATGTGTTTTCATACCAATCCCAAAGAAAAGCAATGCCAAAGTATACTCAAACTACCGCACAATTGCACTAATTTCACACACTAGCAAAGTAATGCTCAAAATTCTCCAAGCCAGGCTTCAAGAGTATGTGAACCATGAACTTCCAGATGTTCAAGCTGGATTTAGAAAAGGCAGAGGAACCAGATATCAAATTGCCAACACCTGCTGGATCATGGAAAAGGCAAGAAAGTTCCAGAAAAACATCTATTATGCTTTATTGTCTATGCCTGTTTCTTTGACTGTGTGGATCACAACAAACTGTGGAATATTCTTCAAGAGATAGTAATTCCACACCATCTGACCTGCCTCTTGAGAAATCTGGATGCAGGTCAGGAAGCAATAGTTAGAACTGGACATGGAAAAATAGACTGTTTTCCAAATAGGGAAAGGAGTACATCAAGGCTGTACATGGTCACCCTGCTTATTTAACTTATATGCAGAGTACACTATGAGAAATGCTGGGCTGGAGGAAGCACAAGCTGGAATCAAGATTTCCAGGAGAAATATCAATAACTTTAGACATGCAGATGACACACCCTTATGGCAGAAAGTGAAGAACTAAAGAGCCTCTTGATGAAAGTCAAAGAAGAAAGTAAAAAAGTTGGCTTAAAGCTCAACATTCAGAAAACTAAGATCATGACATCTGGTCCCATCACTTCATGGCAAATATATGGGAAAACTGGAAACAGTGACAGACTGTTTTGTTTTGTTTTGTTTTTGGTGGGGGGTACTCTAAAATCACTGCCCATGGTGACTACAGCCATGAAATTAAAAGATGCTTGCTCCTTGAAAGAAAAGGTATGACCAACCTAGACAGCATATTGAAAAGCAGAGAAATTACTTTGCCAACAAAGGTCTGTCTAGTCAAACTATGGTTTTTCCAGTAGTCATGTGTGGATGAGAAAGTTGGACCAAAAAGAAAGCTGAGTGCTGAAGAATTGATGCTTTTGAACTGTGGTGTTGGAGATGACTCTTCAGATTCCCTTGCACTGCAAGGAAATCCAACCAGTCCTTCCTAAAGGAAATCAATCCTGAATATTCATTGGAAGGACTGATGTTGAAGCTGAAACTCCAATACTTTGGCCACCTGATGCAATGAACTGACTCATTGGAAAAGACCCTGATCCTGGGAAAGGCTGAAGGCGTGAGGAGAAAGGAATGACAGAGGATCAGATTGTTGGATGGCATCACCCACTCAATGGACATGAGTTGAGAAAACTCTGGGAGTTGGTGATGGACAGGGATGCCTGGCACGCTGTAGTCCATTGGGTTGCAAAGAGTTGGACACGACTGAGCAACTGAACTCAACTGATCTAGTCAGTCATGTTGTTGTTGTTTAGTCGCTAGATTGTCTCTGACTCTTGCGACCCCATGGACTGTAACTGGCTAGTCTCCTGTGTCCATGGGATTTCTCAGGCAAGAATATTGGAGTGGTTGCCCTTTCTTTCTCCCAGAGATCTTCTTGACTGAGGGATTGAACCTATATCTCCTGCATTGGCAGGTGGATGCTTTACTACTGAGTTACCTGGAAGTCAATCTACTCATTGATAAGTCTAAAACTGAAGATAGATGAATATTGTGTAAATCTCAGGTAAATTTTAAGTTTTTTTTAAGACCAGGGTGAAACAATATCAGATCTGAAACTTAGGAATATTATTTTAGAAGCATTGCATTGTAGGCATTGATGGGAGTTTGGGATGTAGGGATGGGAGCGAATTAAGAGTTTTCTGGAGTAGTCCCAGAATGAAGTGAAGGTGTTAGTCACTCAGTCGTGTCTGACTCTTGTGATCCCATGGACTGTGGCCTGCCAGTCTCCTCTGTCCATGGCATTCTCCAAGCAAAAATGATGGAATGGGTTGCCATTCCCTTCTCCAGGGGATCTTCCAGACCCAGAGATTGAATCTGGGTCTCCTGCATTGCAAGTGGACTCCTTATCATCTGAGCCACCAACTTAGTCCTGGAATGGAGTAATATAAATTACAACCAGGTGTACTGAAGTAGAAATAAAAGGTTGAAATAAAGGCTGTTAATGTCATTGGTAGGATTTGGGGACCAGTTATAGAAGGTAACTCTAAAATATTTGGTGTAAAGGGACCTAGAGTTCGCCAAAAATCAAGTGGCATAGAGTGAAATGGAAAGAGATGAAATTTGGACTCTTAAGATTTGAAATACTGTGTTTTCTAGCTGACCAATTCAGCCGAAAATAAAAGACATTTGGTACCATGGGAAAATATTTGTAACTCTCAAAATATACAGTCTGGAAAGAGATCTGAAAATGCTGATGTTGCACAAAACATGCAACCGGGTGGGATGATCCTGAAAAGTGAAGAGAAAGGGAGAGGAGAAACACATTCAGACAGAGGAAATAAGACAACACGGTGGACCTCCTCAGTGGCCCAGTGCTTAAGAATCCATCTTCCAATGCAGGGGATGTGGGTTTGATTTCTGGTCAGAGAATTAAGATACCACATGCTGCAGAAACAGCTAAGCCCACATACTGCAATTACTGAGCCCCTGTACTCCAGAGCCCAAATGTCACAACTAGAGAATCTGTGTGACACAATGCAACATCCTTCATGATGCAATGAAGATCAAAGATCCTACAAGCTGCAACTAAGACCCGATGCAGCCCCCCAAAAAAAGACAGCATGAGTCCAAGTGCAAGGACCACAGTACCAGATGGGACTGGTAACTTGTTTCTGTGATCAGCAGATTTGCCTTTATGCCTATAAGAGGAAGCCACTGACGAATTTTTAAACACCATTCCTTTCAGAGGGTAAACAGATGAAAAGGAAGCTAGCAACGGTACCCCACTCCAGTACTCTTGCCTGGAAAATCCCATGGACGGAGGAGCCTGGTAGGCTCCAGTCCATGGGGTTGCTAAGAGTTGGGAACGACTAAGCGACTTCACTTTGACTTTTCACTTTCATGCATTGGAGAAGGAAATGGCAACCTGCTCCAGTGTTCTTGCCTGGAGAATCCCAGGGACGGGGGAGCCTGATGGGCTGCCGTCTATGGGGTCACACAGAGTCGGACACGACTGAAGCAACTTAGCAGCAGCAGCAGCAGCAGACATAGTGAGGGACAGGGAGGCCTGATGTGCGGCAGTCCATGGAGTCACAAAGAGTTGGACACAATTGAGTGACTCAACAACAACAAGAGAGGATACATGGAGACCTAAGAGACCATGGTAAGAATGCTGCTGGGATCCTAAGTGTAAGTTTAAGGAGAAACAGACAAGATATCTATGTTGTAGAAAAAAAAAGATTATTACCAGAAAAAGAGAAAATTTACATAAAGATATTTAAGGTATTCTTTTCAAGGGAGACTTCTGGAATCATTAACTACCTAAAGTTTTCAAAGTTATTTCATAAATTCACAAGGCAAACAACCACACATAATGTACTGTGAACATATAAGTAGCTGTACTTAAAAAGTTTACAATTATAGTGTATGAAATGTACATAAAGTGATGCCACACAAGTTTATTTATTTCTAGTATAAGGAGTAAAATGTATAATGAGATTTTCCTAGGAGGTAGTGTTTTCAAAATGCATATAAACAACTTTGTTTAAAGCTGGAATGAATTCATGGCTATTACTTCGACAGAAACATTTAAATAATATGTTAGTATATGTATAATATTTAAGTCTAGGAAGTTAGCTACATTATCTTATCTTAATTTGCCAAAGGAAATATTATTTCAGTTCATTTCAGTTGCTCATTCCTGTCTGGCTCTTTGCAACCCCATGGACTGCAGCACACTAGGCTTCCGTGTCCATCACCAACTCACAGAGCTTACCCAAACTTATGTCCATTGAGTCAGTGATGCCATCCAACCATCTCATTCTCTGTAATCCCCTTCTCCTCCTTCCTTCAATCTTTCCCAGCATCAGGGTCTCTTCAAATGAGTCAGCTCTTTGCATCAGGTGGCCAAAGTTTTGGAGTTTCAGCTTCAACATCAGTCCTTCCAATGAATATTCAGGACTGATTTCCTTTAGGATGGACTGGTTGGATCTCCTTGCAGTACAAAGGATGCTCAAGAGTCTTCTCCACCAACACAGTTCAAAAGCATCAATTCTTTGACGCTCAGCTTTCTTTATAGTCCAACTCTCACATCCGTACATGACTACTGGAAAAATGATAGCTTTGACTATATGGACCTTTTTTGGTAAATAATGTCTCTGCTTTTTAATATGCTATCTAGGTTAGTCATAGCTTTTCTTCCAAGGAGCAAGCATCTATTAATAACGTGGCTGCACTCACCATCTGCAGTGATTTTGGAGTCCAAAAAAATAAAGTCTCTCACTGTTTCCATTGTTTCCCCATAATTTGCCATGAAGTGATGGGACCAGATGCCATGATCTTAGTTTTCTGAATGTTGAGCTTTAAGCCAACTTTTTCACCCTCTTCTTTGACTTTCATCAAGAGGTTCTTTCATTCTTCGCTTCCTACCATAACAGCGGTGTCATCTGCATATCTGAGATTATTGATTTCTCCCGGCAAGCTTGATTGCAGCTTGTGCTTCATCCAGCCCAGCCTTTCTCATGATTTACTCTGCATATAAGTTAAATAAGCAGGGTGACTATATACACTCTTGATGTACTCCTTTCCCTATCTGGAACCTGTTGTTCCATGGCCAGTTTTAACTGTTGCTTCCTGACCTGCATACATTTTTCTCAAGAGACAGGTCACGTGGTGTGGGATTCCCAGCTCTTGAAGAATATTCCACAGTTTGTTGTGATCCACACAGTCAAAGGCTTTGGCATAGTCAATAAAGCAGAAGTATATGTTTTTCTGGAACTTTCTTGCTTTTTTGATAATCTAACAGATGTTGGCAATTTGATCTCTGGTTCCTCTGCCTTTTCTAAATCCAGCTTGAACATCTGGAAGTTCACAGTTCATGTACTGTTGGAGCCTGACTTGGAGAATTTTGAGCATTACTTTACTAGTGTGTAAGAAGAGTGAAACTGTGCACTATTTGAGCATTCTTGGTATTGCCTTTCTTTCAGATTGGAATGAAAACTGACCTTATCCAGTCTGGTGACCACTGCTGAGTTTTTAAAATTCTCTGGCATATTGAGTGCAGCACTTTCACAGCATCATCTTCTAGGATTTGAAATAGCTTAGCTGGAATTCCATCACCTCCCCTAGCTTTGTTTGTAGTGATGCTTCCTAAGGCCCACTTGACTTCACATTCCAGGATGTCTGACTCTAGGTGAGTGATCACATGATCGTGGTTATCCAGGTCATGAAGATCTTTTTTGTATAGTTCTTCTGTGTATTCTTGCCACCTCTTCTTAATATCTTCTGCTTCTGTTAGGTCCATATGACTTCTGTCTTTTATTGCGCCCATCTTTGCATTAAATGTTCCCTTGGTATCTCTAATTTTCTTGAAGATATCTCTAGTCTTTCCCATTCTATTGTTTTCCTCTATTTCTTTGCATTGATCACTGAGGAGGGCTTTCTTATCTCTCCTTGCTATTCTTTGGAACTCTGCATTCAAATGGGTATATCTTTCCTTTTCTCCTTTGCCTTTTGCCTCTCTTCTTTTCTCAGCTATTTGTAAGGCCTCCTCAGACAGTCATTTTGCCTTTTTGCATTTCTTTTTCTTAGGGATGATCTTGATCCCTGCCTTTTGTATAAGGTCATGAACCTCTGTCCATAGTTCTTCAGGCATTCTGTCTGTGAGATCAAATCCCTTGAATCCATTTGTCACTTCCACTGTATAATTGTAAGAGATTTGATTTAGGTCATACCTGAATGGTCGAGTGGTTTTCCCTACTTTCTTCAATTTAAGTCTGAATTTGGCCATAAGGAGTTCATGATCTGAGCCACAGTCAGCTCCCAGTCTTGTTTTTGCCAACTGCAGCAAAAACAAACAAACTCTTTCTGGAGTTATTTCATTCATTATTTCTCCACTGATCTCCACTAGTATATTGGGCACCTACTGACTTGGTGAGTTCATCTTTCAGTGTCTCATCTTTTTGAGTTTTCATACTGTTTATGGGGTTCTCAAGGCAAAAATACTGAAGTGGTTTTCCATTCCCTTCTCCAGTGGACCACGTTTTGTCAGAACTCTCCACCATAACCCATCTGTCTTGGGTGGCCCTATATGGCATGGCTCATAGTTTTATTGCATTAGACAAGGCTGTGGTCCATGTGATCAGATTGGTTAGTTTTCTGTGATTGTGGTTTTCACTCTGTCTACCCTCTGATGGAGAAGGATAAGGGGCTTATGGCAGCTTCCTAATGGGAGAGAGTGACTGAGGGGGAAATTGGGTCTTGTTCTGATGGGCAGGGCCACGCTTAGTAAATCTTTAATTCAATTTTCTGTTGATGGGCAGCACTGTTTTCCCTCCCTGTTTTTTGACCTGAGGCCAAACTGTGGTGGAGGTAATGCAGATTATAGTGACCTCCTTCAGAAGGTCCATTGCAGGCACTTCTGCACTCAGTGCCCCTAAAGCACTGCACCAGTCCACCGCGGACCCACACCTCCACCGGGGGCTCCTGAACACTCACGGGCAAGTCTGGATCAGTCTCTTGGGTCACTGCTCCTTTCTCCTGGGTCCTGGTGCACACAAGGTTTTGTTTGTGCCCTCCAATAGTCTGTTTCTGCAGTCCTGTGTAAGTTCTGGTGGCTCTCTGGTGGGGTTAATGGCAACCTCCTCCAAGAGGACCAAGCTTAAATTCATGAAAAAAATAAAAAAAGTAATACATACCATTCTATGTGGGTTCATGTTCAGTCGCTTCAGTCTTTTCTGACTTTGTAACTCTATGGACTGTGTAGCTCATCAGGCTCCTCTGTCCATGGGATTCTCCTGGCAAGGATACTGGAGTGGGTATTATGCCCTCCTCTAGGGAATCTTCCCAACCCAGGGATCGAACCTTCATCTCCTGTATCTCCTGCATTGGAAGGCAGGTTCTTTATCACTAATGCCATCTGGAAAGCCCTAACATTCTACATTTCTTGCTGTATATCAGACACTGGTTGAAATACTTCACATATATTAACTTCTTCAACAGAATGAAGAGCATAATCTGTTTCAACATCAGCTGAGTTTTCACAACCAAGCAGCTGATATAGAAATAACTGGCTACAGACAGAACTACTGAGTTTACTCGGAAGTAAATGTTTGCCAGCTATTGGTGTGGTGAAAACATAGCCGTGATATGATGCTTTTATAAAGGAATGAAATGGACTTGCATTTGAAAATATATTAAATATGAAGACATGTTTAACATTCATTGAATTTTCCACTGGCATTATAATTTTTCAAGAATCTGATCATGATGCTATACATGCTGCTTTTTATAAGCTCTCTTCTTGCTATATCATCTTGTTAACAGAAGGAGTGTGGGTGAATCTATCTCCTGCTATCCCATCAATTGAGAAAGATACATCTGGCAACCTACCACAAATAAGAACCATAACAGAAATAAACCTGATTTTCATAGTGAAGTCATTAACAGGTAAGGAATATATGAGTAAATTCCAGTGTCTGTCATAAATAACGACAAAATACTTTGAAATAACTACCACCAGAAAATACAATTAACTTATGACTGGGGTTCTCTAGTCATAATCGTTAAGTTTATGATAATTATTTTTAAGTAGCATAACTTGATAAACCAATTATATATAGAAAAATCAAATAAAATCTGCATTTAAGAAAAATATAATATGATCAGATTTCTATACATAAGCTTAATTTCATATCTAGTCCATTTGTAAATGTAAATAAGGATGCAGGTTTACTGAGCAGCTAAAGTGGTCATGTCATCATGTCAAAAGTTAATTCCACCAATTGACTTATGATAATGTTGAAGATAAAGCTGCCACTGTATGTACATATTTGCAATTATTTATCTCAACTTCAAAGTAAACAGTCTTTACTTTTAATCATAAAATCAACATTATTATAGCATTTTTCATCTAGAAAGCACAAGCTTTGAAAGCATAAATCAATTTATTTGAAATCTTTTAGTGTAAGTTAAATCTAATGTAGAGCATATTAGAGATTAAATATCTCATCACACACTAAGCATAAAGGCATATTATAATAGGACATAAACTATTTAATTCCCAGACCTAAGAATAGTTATAAATGGAGTACTAGTGGACTCATACTATCTGCTCAATCCCTGGCATCGCAGACCAGCTTTAGTGGTTGAGTAAGAGCTGGCTAAGACACAGGCATCAATCAGTTCTCCTTAACAGCAACCATTGTACATTTCAGGTCTTAATCTAAACCATCTATAAACATGGTTGCTAATGAAACTTTTTAAAAAAGCCAAACATTGTGCTGCTCAAGTTCATTTACTAGGTCATTAAGAGCTGTGTAATATATACTTGGCTAAGCACATGTATGCAGGAATCAGATGACTGGAGTTTGAATTTGGCCCCACTGCCTATATAAATTCCTTAGTCTCTCTATTCTTCTACTTCTCCATCTATAAAATGAGCATGATGCCAGAACTTACTGCCCTGAAATACTGAGATATTACTTAGAATTAAAATTTAATCATTTTTAAGTACTATTACTAAGTTTCCTATTAATGGAATTCATATTAAAATGGTATCTCAACTCTGAATGGTGATAGATTCCCTCAGAATAATTCATTCTAATAAAAAACCATTCAGGTAAAATAGGGCCAGAGTTGGAAAAAATATACAGGTTGAGTAGAATCAATAGCTGATTAACTAAAACTCTTACTAGTCAAAGACATTTAATGAAGACATTTCTCAAACATCATTTCCATCTTCAAGCCAAATTTTAAGACACTTTCTTCTCTATTTGTCCTTCTGATCTCCCTTTCTTTCCTCAAACACATAGACAGTCTTTACCACATGACTGTGTTCTGATCTTGGCAAGCATTTCATGCCTCAAGTTTTCATCTAATAATACAGAATAAATTTTAAAATTTTGTACAAATTTTAACTTAGAGTTGAAGAGCTATTAATAGCAACATTTGGTTGTTATTTGCTTTTACCTGATTTTTCACTTCTCAAGTGACAGCCTAGAGTTAATCAAGGTCTAAGAAACTCACAGCAAAAAATGTGTATGCAAATTTGGGGAAATATCTTAATAGCAAAATTACTGATCACTATGGGGAAGTATAAGAACCATAACACGTGAGCATTCTCCTCTCTTCTGAGTTATAACTACTTCACTTTGGACAACATACTTTGCCTTGGCCAACATAATGTCAAAGGACAGGAATTTCCATCTTCATTTCTAAATATTCCATCTATTAACCCTTCTAAAAGAAAGAAATAAAAACTTCATGGGATCCTAGCGTTGATTTTAAATTATCCTTTTAGCTGTCTAAATGTAAAACTCTATCAAACTGCTCACAATTATATCTCTTACAGAATTATGAAAAAATTCAAACAGTATATATATAATAAGTTAAAATAGCATAAATTTAATATGATGAATAATGTGCTGAAAGTAATTTGATAATATGTGACTCAGTAATAAACAGATATTCCATAGAGTAGGAAAGACTAGAGATCGCTTCAAGAAAATTAGAGATACCAAGGGAACATTTCAGGCAAGTTCAGTTCAGTTCAGTTCAGTCACTCAGTCGTGTCCAACTCTTTGCGACCCCATGAATCACAGCATGCCAGGCTTCCCTGTCCATCACCACCTCCCGGAGTTCACCCAAACTCATGTCCATCTGATGCCATCCAGCATCTCATCCTCTGTCGTCCCCTTCTTCTCCTGCCCCCAATCCCTCCGAGCATCAGGGTCTTTTGGAGTGTCAGCTTTAGCATCATTCCAAAGCCTTATTTCTCTTTCATTGACCAAAGCCTCATTTCTCTTCCTTTGCAATAATTTCAGATAGACAGCTGAGCAAGGAAGGATGGTGATAGAATAAGAGGAGATATATATATATGTATATATATATGATTTTATTCCTCTGGAAAAAACTAGGAGCATTGTATAAGTGAATATACTTATTCAGAAATAGTTATTTACAAACATTTTTGATCAAGAGAGATTTGTATATGCATTTTAGTAGAATATCTAGTCAATTTCTAGTCATTTCTGAATGATATAGGGAGTCGGAAATAAGATGAATAATAGGATGCAATTCTGTTGGGGAACTATGGGAGCCAGTACATACTATATACAGGGCATATACTATATTCAAAGGCTTTGTCATAGTCAATAAAGTAGAAATAGATGTTTTTTCTGGAACTCTCTTGCTTTTTCATGCAAATATGAGCTCAATAAAGGACAGAAATGGTATGGACCTAACAGAAGCAGAAGATATTAAGAAGAGGTGGCAAGAATACACAGAAGAACTGTACAAAAAAGATCTTCACGATCAAGATAATCACGATGGTGTGATCACTCACCTAGAGCCAGACATCCTGGAATGTGAAGTCAAGTGGGCCTTAGGAAGTATGACTACAAACAAAGCTAGTGGAGGTGATGCAATTCCAGTTGAACTATTTTAAATCCTAAAAGATGATGCTGTGAAAGTGTTGCACTCAATATGCCAGCAAATTTGGAAACCTTAGCAGTGGCTACAGGACTGGAAAAGGTCAGTTTTCACTCCAATCCCAAAGAAAGGCAATGCCAAAGAATGCTCAAACTACCGCACAATTGTACTCATCTCACATGCTAGTAAAGTAATGCTCAAAATTCTCCAAGCCAGGCTTCAGCAATATGTGAACCATGAACTTCCAGATGTTCAAGCTAGTTTTAGAAAAGGCAGAAGAACCAGAAATCAAAATGCCAACATTCCCTGGATCATAAAAAAAGCAAGAGAGTTCCAGAAAAACATCTATTTCTGCTTTATTGACTATGTCAAAGCCTTTGACTGTGTGAATCACAATAAACTGTGGAAAATTCTGAAAGAGATGGGAATACCAGACCACCTGACATGCCTCTTGGGAAACCTATATGCAGGTCAGGAAGCAACAGTTAGAATTGGACATGGAACAACAGACTGGTTCCAAATAGGAAAAGGAGTACGTCAAGGCTGTATATTGTCACCCTGCTTATTTAACTTATATGCAGAGGACATCATGAGAAACACTGGGCTTGATGAAGCACAAGGTGGAATCAAGATTGCCGGGAGAAATATCAATAACTTCAGACATGCAGATGACACCACCCTTATGGCAGAAAGTGAAGAACTAAAGAGTCTCTTGATGAAAGTGAAAGAGGAGAATGAAAAGTTGGCTTAAAGCTCAAATTCAGAAAACTAAGATCATGGCATCTGGTCCCATCACTTCATGGCAAATAGATGGGGAAACAGTGGAAACAGTGGCTGACTTTATTTTTGGGGCTCCAAAATCACTGCAGATGGTGATTGCAGCCATGATATTAAAAGACGCTTACTCCTTGGAAGGAAAGTTTGACCAACCTAGAACGCATATTAAAAAGCAGAGACATTACTTTGTCAATAAAGGTCCGTCTACTCAAGGCTATGTTTTTTCTAGTAGTCATGTATGGATGTGAAAGTAAAGAAAGCTGAGCGCCACAGAATTGATCCTTTGAACTGTGGTGTTGGAGAAGACTCTTGAGAGTCCCTCAGACTGCAAGTCCAACCAGTGCATCCTAAAGGAACTCAGTCCTGGGTGTTCATTGGAAGGACTGATGTTGAAGCTGAAACTCTAATATTTTGGCCACCTGATTTGAAGAGCTGACTCATTTGAAAACACCCTGATGTTTGGAAAGACTGAAGGCAGGAGGAGAAGGGAACGACAGAGCATAAGATGGTTAGATGTCATCACCAACTCAATGGACGTGAGTTTGGGTAAACTCCTGGAGTTGGTGATGGACAGGGAGACCTGGCGTGCTGCGGTTCATGGCGTCAAAAAGAGTCAGACACGACTGAGTGACTGAACTGAACTGAATAAACAGATATAGCTATGTATATATATATAATATTTAAAATTTTAAAAGTGAAACACATTGTTTAGAATTTTAAACTAGAAATCAATAATGTCAGTTTGTATAAAATTATTATTAAATGGTCTATTAATGGTATAGAATCAAAGCAAGAGCTTACCAATTTAGCTCCATGATAATGTGTACTATCTGGCTATATTAGGTAGCATGCTATGGGAAAAAGAAAAAAGAGCTATTAAGTTAGACAGACCTGAATTTGAACTTGACCTGTGTCATCTACTGATATCATCTGAGGAATACTGAATATCTCTAAATTTATTTCCCCATCTATAAGTAAGAATTGCTACCTTGAAAAACCTTGAGGCTTATGAAATTTAACTAATGCATGTAAAACTTCAACATGATCCTGGTATTTACTAGCTACCCAGTAATTATTAGTCACAACCAATTTATTTTCTTTTAAATTAAAAATTATTAAAATGTTTAAAATATGCACCACTGGTTTAAAATATGCACCACTGTACAATTACATTTACATAAAATATTTACATTTAATAATTTTGTTTCACCACTTTCCTCTATTTCTAGAATAAGGAAAGATAGCTTTTAGAAAGTATATTAACATAAGTAGCTCCTCTGGATGAATCTTTATGAAATAAATAATAGAATTTATATCTTAAATAACTTTAAATAATATCCATGATCTGACTTTCATTGTTTCAAATAAGCTATTTCATAAATCCACAGTGATTTATTTCTCATGGCACAAACTTTATAATGAAAATACCTTACTTCTGATTTTTTTAAAAACACTTTTAGCTCTAAAACTGTTGGCATTGATGAATAATAACTAAAAAATATTGAGTGAGTGCAATAAAGCAAAAAGCATTAGATTGTATAGTCAATTTCATATGAATCAGAGCTTATCCAGGTTTCAAGGAAACAATAATCATGGGACAAAGACAAAACAAAGAATCCGAAGACCATCAAAATAACTATCCAGGTCTTATCATATCAGGATGCACCAGATCAAAATATGTGATTTTCAGGACATATGTACAGCCATACCAATTACACAGGAACCATTTTTATACACAATTTCACCGTTCTGTATTCAAATAATCCTGCCCAATAAATCCACAGATGCCATTTTATTTTGCTATTGGCAATTCTAACAATTAAGCAATTCTTGCCAAAAGTATTCTTAAGAAAAGAACTCCCACTAGAGAATGCAATCAGTTTGCTAGGATATCTATCAGTAGCATGTTTACAAGTATGTTTGATTGGGTCACTTTCTTTTCCTGTGAACAAATTCCAAGAAGGGAAAAGAATGTAATTCATGCCTGCTGCTTAACTATTTATTTCCTCATTGGATAGTAAGGTAATAACAAAAATTAGCACATAGCAGCCCTTTAAATGAATGAAGAGCTAAGAGTGAACCACATATAGAGACATTCAACCAATGAAGTGGTAGATGAATTGTGATCACCAGAATGGTGTAAAGTTAGGGCCGACACTCAGAGATGGGTGACAGAGAAGAGATCAAGACATAGCTGGAGAAAAGGCAAGTATGGAAGCAGGAATGGAGGTTATACCAGAAAGGGAAGATGAGAGGAAGTATATCAAATAAGGCAAAAAATCAGGAAAATGAGAAGGACCCTGGCAGGAGAAAGAAAAACTAAGGATCTAAAGTCAAAGGGTAGATCAAGGTAGAGCTCAGAAACCATTTAAGCCACCTGGGCATCAGTGGTACTGAAAGCAGCAACCTGCTGCTCTTCATTCTGCTAGAGCAGGAGGCCCTAGCAAACCGGTGTGAGAAGACATGCCATCACATCAGCCTTGTACACATAGGAACTATGCTTTCATACTAAAGCAGGAATGGAACCCACACCCCCTGAATTAGAAGCACAAAATCTTAACCACTGGACCGCCAGGGAAGCCCCATATTTCCTATTCTTATAGGGTTGTTGTTATTTAGTCTCTAAGAGGCGTCCATCCCTTTCGGGACCCCACAGACTATAGCTTGCCAGGCTGCTCTGTCCATGGGGTTTCCCAGGCAAGAATACTGGAGTGGGTTGCCATTTCCTTCTCCAGGGGATCTTTCCAACCTGGGATTGAACCTGTGTTTCCTGCAATAGCAGGCAAATTCTTTACTGCTGAGACACTAGGGAGGAAAGCCCATACCAAACAATCTGCAATCAATAAAAGTGAGTTTGGGGAGCCCAAAACTAGAATTTTCCCTGATTGCTCCTCCTTTATTCCTGTTGCCTATCTTATGTCTGTGTTTAACTGTATACCCCGTTTAATGGTAAGATTTAATCTTACTCATAGCACTTTGCTAATCATGTAATATTTATGATAATTTCAACTTCTCTAGTCTTCCATGTATACAAGTTGACACACAGAAGGCCTGAGTCACACTAGGACTCTGTCCCATCCTACATGACCCCATGAACATGGACCCCAATCTATATTTAATGGATAGAATCTCCTCCCATAGAAATGAGTTTCCCAGCTGCCCTTGAGGAAAAATCTGACTTTGTCCTAGTCTGCCTAGGTAGGCTTTGACAAATCTAATAAAATCATAGTCATATAGTCTTTGTGAGCCCATTCAGAAAACATACCTTCACAGAGAGTCAACTAAACACCAAGTTCTAGGCTACAGCTTTTATGTGCATTATATAGCAACCCATTTTCTTTTTTCTTTTATTTTAAGGAAATAATTTTGTGATATTTCCCTAGCTTATTAAATAAAATTTCTAAGACATCTGCAATTCTGTGTGAATTTTTGATACTGTGGGGAGCCAGGACACGACACTAATTGAATAGATTCCTCAGAGACCTACAAGCTGTCAACTGTATAAAGATTTCTTTTTGTAATGCAACATTTCAGTTCATTGCATACAACATCAAAACCCAAGGATCAGAGAGAATGCAAAATATATTTTAACTGATAGTTAAGAAAAATATATTCAACCTCTGAAAGTGTTTGAAGAAAAGGAAATTATTCAAAATGTTTTTTTATACTCAAACAGTATAGTCCTTGTGGTTAAATATCATTTAAAATAGTGACCTGAGAATTATCATTAACTCTGATGAATATTTTTCCTTTCACTATTATTACACAAAGAAAGCCTAAAAAAGTATAAAGTCACCTATCTCTACAAAAGCATAAAAGAATTGATAGTGTGAACTCAAGGGACTACCTGGAAGAAAATCAGGAACATTCAACATATTTGCATGCATTTGACTATCTAGAGAAGCAGGCCAATTATACAGTTCCCGAAAGGTAGCTCAGTGACAGAAAATTACTTCAAATAGCTTTTTAGTCTATTTAATTGATTATGTATGACCCAGTGATAGTAGTTTGAATTTTATTAATAGTCAAAATCAAAAAGTTTTTTTTTTTTTTAAAAAAGGGAAACTCTAAGGTATTCTATTCAAAAGAGTAAGTATACAGAGATCTGTATATGCAATTACATCAGGCTGAAAATTCACTTTTGATCAATCATGAAAAAATTGCTTTATATTTCCATATATTTATTTTAATTTGAGGAACTGAATGACCTTGTGTCAACCTGGAGGAAAGACCAGGTAAATAACATCATTATTTTACGTTGAAACTCAAAGGAATTTGCATGCAGAATGGCTTAACAAAGATAGACTCCTATGCAAAGAAGAGCTAATTCCTTTGATTATTTTAAGTTATAGACTTAGAAGAAAACTCTCGAGAGTTCCTGGATAGTTTTATGCCATTTCTAGCTTTCATTATCTCTCTGCTCTGAAAACTGATTTTGAGCACCAAGATTCTACTTTAGGATTTCATCTGCCAAAGAAACTATCAGGACTCTTTACTTCAACAGGGAAGGGATAGGCTTCCCACTCCAGTATTCTTGGGCTTCCCTTGTGATTCAGCTGATAAAGAATCTGCCTGCAATGCGGGAGACCTGGGTTTGATCCCTGGATTGAGAAGATCCCCTGGAGTAGGAAAAGACTACCCACTCCAGTACTCTGGCCTGGAGAATTTCATGGACTGTATAGTCCACGGGGTCGCAAAGAGTCTGACACAACTGAGCAACTTTCACTTTACCTCACAGGACCCAACCTCAGCACCATTCTAGCCTTATCTTGATTCAACTTCTATGCTTTGTCTTCATTGAAGTTTAAGGAAATAACAACCATTTAAAAAAAATAAAAGATAATATACCAAAAATGGAGTCACTTATGCTAACATTTGTAAGAATTAGATCTTTGGATTGAGACTTGTGAGTTTGATTCCAGGGACCTACTGATTGTGGAGGCTTTCTCTCTCTTGAAAGAAAGCAAACGTGTTAGTCACTCAGGTGTGTCTTATTCTTTGCAACCCCATGGACTGTAACCCACCAGGCTTCTTTACCCATGAAATTCTCCAGGCAAGAATACTGGAGTAGGTAGCCACTCCCTTTCTCCAGGAGATCTTCCTGACCCAGGGATCAAACCCAGGTCTCCCATATTGCAGCTGAGCCACCAGGGTAGCCCTCTCTCGGGGACAACTATTGCCTTCCTGTTCATTTCATGTTCTGGAAATGGGGCTTGGCAACCATCAGGTTGGGGTGGCCCAGAAATATGACCGACACTCTTGATCACTATACCAATTTGCCTTGAATACTGGTCAGGATATAAGAGAGATAGCATACTGTCATCACAATAGGCTGGATAAAAGAAATTTTGGTAAATACTGTCGCTAAAAGGAATATTTTAATTTTGTCTGTAAGGCAAAGTAAAAAAGTACACTATAGAGAAAGGGTTTCAAGTACATATTGGTTTTACCTACTATGATCGCTAATTTGTGTGTCAATTTGATGGGGCTATGGGGTTGCCCAGATTATGTGTGTTGTGTGTGTCTGTGAGAGTGTTTCTGCATGAGAGTAACATTTGCATCTGTGGGCTAAGTGCACTGCCCTCCCCGTTGTGGGTGGGCATCATCTAATCCATTGAAGGACTAAGTAGAAGAAAAGGCAGAGGAAGGAAGGACTCACTCCCTTTTTGCCTGTCTGACTGGGCTGGAACCCCACTGTTCTCATTCTTTTCCTGCCCTTGGGTGGGGATTTATACTATCAGCTTGCCTGATTCTAAGGTCCTGAGACTCCAGACAGTATATACTCCACTTTCATTTTTCCTGAATCTTCAGCTTGCAGGTAACGCATGGTGGGACTTCTCACCTTCATGATCAAGGGAGTCAATTCTTCATAATAAACTCTTAACATGTTTTATATATTTTATTGGTTCTGTTTCTCTGGAGAACACAGACTAATGCACCTGCCTTATTGGGAACATATGTCTTAAATCCTTGTGCTTATTCTTTTTTCAGCTTGGAGAGAGGTTTCTAGTAATATCTCAGGATGTCACTTTCTTTTCAACTTTTCTTATTCATTATTGTTATCAATAGAATGTATAAAGCTATGGACAGCAAACATATGTTATGTGGATTATTTAATTGAAGATTCAAAAATAATATGCCTAAGTATATAAAACTAAATTTAGTAGCAACAACCATTCTATATTTAGGTTTAACAAACGTAAGTATTAAAGATACCCTAACTTGAAACACATATCACTGTATTGTATAGGTTTTAGTTCTTTTGTCTTGCTCTCCCTCTATATAGTCACTATAAGGTTTTTATATTTTTCTCAGTATACCTAGCAGCTATAATAAAAATTATTGCCTAGAATTTGTTCAACTATAAATGTTGGATGGATTAATGCATTCATGAATAGATTAATATAGAATGTCAAAGTATTTTATTTTGCAAAGACTACAGTAAATTAGTTCACTATAAGCTAAATTTCTACTAATATACTAAACTTAGTATTAAAAGATGAAATTTTAGTGAGAAAAATAAAAGTATTTTAAAAGAGTGATTAAAAAATTAATACATAGTCAGACCCCAAGTCAAATATTATGACTGGTTTTTGGCCCTCTATCAAGGGATATGCTAATACAATACAGAGAGTGAATATACTTCAAAATATTATGAGTGCTTTGAAATTCATACAAGGTGTACATAACTTTAAGGTATTCTACATTTAATTCAAAGTGAAAAATAAGAAATTGGTCTACACATATGTAAAGGCAATTGGTCTTGGCATATTTCAACCACAAAGCTTTAGAATATTGTAGATCTAAAAGTCAATTAATCTCAAAATATCGAAGTCAATTCATAAATAATATTAGTAGCAATTATATCCACTATTTCAACAAAGTTGCATAGTTTTAATAGAATTCAAACAGACTACCTTTCTCTAATGTCATAGAGGAGATCTGTTTTCTACAAAATGACTTTTAGGGCCTTGCAACTAAAGGAGATCAGTCCTGGGTGTTCATCGGAAGGACTGATGCTGAAGCTGAAACTCCAGTACTTTGGCCACCTCATGAGAAGAGTTGACTCATTGGAAAAGACTCTGATGCTGGGAGGGATTGGGGGCAGGAGGAGAAGGGGACAACAGAGGATGAGATGGCTGGATGGCATCACTGACTCGATGGACGTGAGTCTGAGTGAACTCTGGGAGTTGGTGATGGACAGGGAGGCCTGGCGTGCTGCAATTCATGGGGTCACAAAGAGTTGGACACGACTGAGCAACTGAACTGAACTGAACTGAATTTCATATTCAAGGTTGTGTTATTTCATGATCTGAATAAGTATAAACATATAGAATCCTAATTAATTCATTCTACAGCCTATGTTAACTTTGGTACTTAAATGTTGTGAGATGAAGACAACAGATTATTTGCTGTACTTCCCAGATGGCGCTAGTAGTAAAGAATCTGACTGCCAATGCAGGAGATGTAAGAGACATGAGTTCGATTCCTGGGTTGGGAAGATCCCCTGGAGGAGGGAATGACAACCCATTCCAGTATTCTTGCCTGGAGGAGCCCATGGACAGAGGAGCCTCTTGGGCTACAGTGCATAGGGTCACAAAGAGTCAGACACAACTGAAGTGATTTAGCACATACGCACACATGTGTGTAAGAGAAGAGAATATGGTTAAATGGCTTTTGGGAAGAGTTTTTAATATAAGAAAAAGTTATGGATAAGAATTATCATGAACCTACAAATAATGATGCAAGGTCAGAGATATGGGTCCTTACACAGAGATGTGAACAAGTTAATAAGTTGGGGAATGCAATATTTTTAAGTGGTAAATGGTAAGATGGTAAAACTATTCTAGTCTGGATGCGCAGGACTAACCAGAAGGAAGGATAAAAGAAGAAAATCAAGCAATATCCATTACTTTTTAAAGATTTTTTTATGTGGACCATTTTTAAAGCATTTACTAAATTTGTTACAATATTGCTTCTGTGTTATGTTGTTGTTTTTTAAATTGGAGGATAATTGCTTTACAATGTTGTGTTGGTTTCTGCCATACAACAACGCAAATTAGTCATAACTACATATATATATATATCCCTCTCTCTAGTGCCTCCCTCCCACCCCACCGCCACCCCTCTAGGTCATCAAAGAGCACCAGGCTGGGCTCCCTATGTTATATAGCAGCTTTCCACTAATTATCTACTTGACATATGGTATTGTACAAAGGTCAATGATACTTTCTCTGTTTGTCCCACTGTCTTATTTCCCTGCTGAGTCCACAAGTCCATTTTTACATATGCGTCCTCATTCCTTCCCTGCAGACAGGTTTATCAGTACCATTTTTCTAGATATCATATGTATGAGTTAATATAAGATATTTGTTTTTCTGACTTCACTCTATATAACAGGCTCTAGTTTCATCCACCTCAGTACAACTGACTCACACTTGTTCCTTCTATGGCTGAGTAATAGTCCATTATATATCTATATCTCTTTCTCTCTATATATATACATGACCTATAACTTCTTTACCTATTCATCTGTTGATGGACATGTAGGTTGTTTCCATTTCCTGGCTATTGTAAATAGTGTTGCAGTGATCTTTGGAGTAACTGCTAGGCATAGACCCTGAGAAAAACACAATTCAAAAAGAGACATGTATCCCTACCCCAATGTTTTGATTTTTTGGCTGCAAGGCATGTAGGATCTTAGCTCCCTGGCCAGGGATCGAACCTGTACCCCTTGCGTTGAATGGCGAAGTCTTAACCACTAGACCACCAGGGAAGCCACTGTTTTGTGACTGAAAATTTTGAACATGGCACTGGGATAATAGTATACTGCAGTATTACATTGAGATGTACAACCCATGTGGGGAAGGAAGTGCAAACTAGCTGAGATACAATGTGAGATTGAATCTCAAATGATATTATAAAAACTATTTCAATCATTCAGTTCAGTTCAGTCGCTCAGTTGTGTCCAACTCTTTGCGACCCCATGAACTGCAGTAAAATAATCTATGATGAACATAGTGCAAATAAAAACGAGCAAAGAACTTGTTAACCTAATGCATATGATTAAAAGTGAGTCAGAACTCTACTAGATTCAGATTTTAATTATGAAAGTAATTTATTTATTTTTTAATTTTTGAGCACCTACTTTAGGATAAACATCATTCTCAAGAACCTTACATTACAGAGCAGAAGTGAGTGAATGGATGAGCAAGTAACTGAATATAAATAAGACAGTTTAATGTTGTAACATATTCCATGGGGAAAACAGAGCAAGGATAGAGATTAGGTAGAAGGGGGTATTTTTAATAAGGTGACCTGGGAAGGCTCCTCTGAGAAGATTTCATTTGAACAGAGATGTAAACAATGTGAATGAAGATGAATGAGCCACTAGAATATTTAGGAAAAGCACCTATCAGATTTTGTGAACAGCAAGTGCAAAGACCTTGAGAAAGAAGCATGCTCCATATGTATATGATCAATATGCTGTAGGAAGCAGGCAGCACACGTGAAATGTTTTAATGAATTTAATGAAAGAGCTATGACAGACTAATATGGTTTGGTGGAGGACACCAAGGGACTAGCAACCGCGGGAAATACTTAATATCTCTACACACAATGGGGAACAAAAGGAGAAACAGGTTCATTGGAATCTGGCAAGAGTCAATGCCTTGGAAGAAGAATTCTGCAAGAGTTTTAGCTATGAAGAAACACATCCACACTAGAGTGAGGTAACGGAGGAAAAGAATGGGGACAAATACCCCAGACTCCCTCCTGTCCAGTCCTCCAGTATCCTGCTCTGGGCTTCTATTTGTTGAACTTAACAGAAAGTCAGAAGGCAAAGGAATCCAGGTGACTAAATCACAAAGTACAGCCTACAGGTGAAAGGAGGGAGAAAACTGTAATGAATGGGAGAGAGGATAGTGGAGCATCTTCA
Organism: Bos indicus x Bos taurus; assembly: GCF_003369695.1. Taxonomy (NCBI): domain Eukaryota; kingdom Metazoa; phylum Chordata; class Mammalia; order Artiodactyla; family Bovidae; genus Bos; species Bos indicus x Bos taurus. Next base: position 22,901,757 of record NC_040076.1, on the reverse strand, counting down.
GCAAAAGACGTATGAGAAGAATCAGAATTTAGTGTGGCTGCAGCTCAGGGAACAAGGGTAGACCCAAAATAGAACCTTGCCATCTTGATCGGAAATCACTGGAATGTCTCATCATAAAAGATAACTCTGCCACAGTGTCAATAAAAGACTGCAGAACAAGAAACTGAAAGCAGATAGACCAGTTAGGAGTCTATATGCACACTAAAAGGGAGCAGGGGAAATAGTAAGACCCCAAGTAAGATCAGATACAGATGTAATACCTGAAAATCAGCTTAAAAATCTTTTAATGAGTATCTATTCCATTCCAGTCAATAGGATACAACGAGGACTTCAGAGAGAAATAAATCACAAACAGGCTTCTTTCTTATAGAGGAGCTCACAGCCCAGCAGAAGAAGAGACATAACAAATACAATAAAGCATGCATTCTTCAATATTTAAAAAGAGAAGTCAAGGGCATTCTATAGTCTCATTTGGAGCTGTGTTAATATGACTCCCCAGAAGGCAATGGCACCCCACTCCAGTACTCTTGCCTGGAAAATCCCATGGATGGAGGAGCCTGGTGGGCTGCAGTCCATGGGGTCGCTAAGAGTCGGACACGACTGAGCGACTTCACTTTCACTTTTCACTTTCATGCATTGGAGAAGGAAATGGCAACCCACTCCAGTGTTCTTGCCTGGAGAATCCCAAGGACAGGGGAGCCTGGTGGGCTGCCGTATATGGGGTCGCACAGAGTCGGACACGACTGAAGTGACTTAGCAGCAGTGGCAGCAGCGGCGGCAGCAGCTGCCAGCTGTTTTGAGTACAGTTTAAGCAGATTCCCTGGTGGCTCAGATGGTAAAGAATCTGCCTGCAGTGCAGGAGACCTGGGTTTGATCCCTGAGTTGGGAAGATCCCCTGGAGAAGATAAGGGCAACCCACTCCAGTATTCTTGTCTGGAGAATCCCATGGACAGAGAAACCTGGCAGGATACAATCCATAGGGTCACAAAGAGTTAGGCACAACTGAACAACTTTCAATTCACTTTTTTAAGCAGGGTACTGAGGAAGAAGGACAAGAAGTGGGTTAAGAAAGAAGAAAGGGTGTTTGGACCAAGTATCAAGTGGGCACTGTCACAGGAGCCTGAGTACGTGAAGGAGGAGCATGGCGGGCCCCAGGTAAAGGGAGGCAGGTGAGAAAGGTGAAAAGGACTGAATCCGAATTGCTCTGCTTTTTATGCTCATTTGGATCGCTCATGTGTTTTAGAAATACTGGTGCACAGAAGCACCCCAAACCAATGAAACCAGAATCTCAAGAAGAGTGGCCTAGGAACCTGTAATTCTAAAAAAAAATCCAGGTGTTTTGGATGCAAAGCCAAAGCTGCTAGCTGCCAGCTCCAAAACGTGAATTTCAGAATAAGAGCCTTGGTTTTATTATGAAGATTTGTAGAAAAATATATATTGTACAAAATGGTAGATTGTCAAGTTCAGTTCAGTTCAGTTACTCAGTCATGTCTGACTCTTTGCAGCCCCATAGACTGCAGCACGCCAGGCCTCCCTGTTCATCACCAACTCCTGAAGTTTACTTAAACTCATGTCCATTGAGTCGATAATGCCATCCAACCATCTTATCCTCTGTCGTCCCCTTCTCCTCCCGCCTTTAAAATTTCCCAGGATCAGGGTCTTTTCAAAACAGCCAGTTCTTCACATAAGGTGGCCAAAGAGTTTCAGTTTCAGCATCAGTCCTTCCAATGAATATTTAGGACTGATCTCCCTTAGGATGGACTGGTTGAATCTCTGTGCATTCCAAGGGACTCTCAAGAGTCTTCTCCAAAACCACAGTTCAAAAGCATCAATTCTTCGGCGCTTACCTTTCTTTATAGTCCAACTTTCACATCTATACGTGATGACTGGAAAAACCATAGCTTTGACTAGACGGATCTCTGTTGGCAAACAATATCTCTACTTTTTAATATGCTGTCTAGGTAGCCTGGTGGGCTGCAGTCCATGGGGTCGCTAGAGTTGGACACGACTGAGCGATTTCACTTTCACTTTTCACTTTCAAGCATTGGAGAAGGAGATGGCAACCCACTCCAGTGTTCTTGCCTGGAGAATCCCAGGGATGGGGGAGCCTGGTGGGCTGCTGTCTATGGGGTCGCACAGAGTCGGACACGACTGAAGTGACTTAGCAGCAGCAGTAGCAGGTTGGTCATAACTTTTCTTCCAAGGAGCAACCATCTTTTAATTTCATGGGTGCAGTCACCATCTGCAGTAATTTTGGAGCTCTTCCCAAAATAAAGTATCTTACTGTACCCATTGTTTCCCCATCTATTTGCCATAAAGTGATGGGACCAGATGCCATGATCTTAGTTTTTTGAATATTGAGTTTTAAGCCAACTTTTTCATTCTCCTCTTTCACTTTCATCAAGAGGCTCTTTAGTTCTCCTTCCCTTTCTGCCGTAAGTGTGGTGTTATCTGCATATCTGAGGTTATTGATATTTCTCCCAGCAATCTTGATTCCAGCTTGTGCTTCCTCCAGCCCAGCGTTTCTCATGATTTACTCTGCATATAAGTTAAATAAGCAGGGTGACAATATACAGCCTTGACATACTCCTTTCCCAATATGGAACAAGTCTGTTATTATTCCATGTCCAGTTCTAACTGTTGCTTCCTGACCTGCATACAGATTTCTCATGAGGAAGGTCAGGTGGTCTGGTATTCCCATCTCTTTAAGAATTTTCCACAGTTTGTTGTGATCCACACAGTCAAAGGCTTTGGCATAGTCAGTAAAGCAGAAGTATATGCTTTTCTGGAATTCTCTCGCTTTTTCGACATTGACAATTTGATCTCTCATTCCTCTGCCTTTTCTAAATCTAACTTGAACATCTGGAGAGGAGTAAAATTGGATAAAGGAATAAGATCTGTTAGGAGTATATGACAGGGTCCAGGTGAAAGCAGTGAGAGATATACCAATAGCTGGGTAATGAGGACAGAGAGGGTGATAGATCTCACAGGTGAAATCCAGAGCATGTGGTGGTGCATTGAATGCAATGCGGCAGGGAGTGAGACAAACAATAGGAGGTGACCTTGAAGCTGGACTGCCTTATGTTGGTGACCAGGTGTGTGATCTCAGTAGCCAGCCTGAGGAAAGAAGGAAGGGAAGCCAGTTGGATCACAGGGTGTGGAAGCAGGATGTAGATTACCTCACTCAAGGGAAGTACCTGTCACTAAGAGTAAGAAAGGAGTAACCAAACTTGGGCAGCATATGTGGAGGGGGGCTGGGAGAGGAGGGTTCAGGGCATCAGAGATTAAAGACTAGATGAGGGAAGAGAAAGCTAGAAAGAAGACTATTGTGTAAATTTAGAGGCATAAGGAAGCCAAGCCAAAAGGGCATCACAGAAGCTTAAATGTGAGAGAATTTAAATGAGCAGCCAATATCCATTTATTTACTTAACAAAACTTTGAGTTTGTAAACCAATGAAGCCAGGAATCAAGTTTCGCCAACATTTCAAGGCCAGCATTAGGCATCCTGGGAGGGACAATATTCATATCAGTTGACACTGTCTCCTGATTTACCAGGAATAGAGATTAAGCAAACATGTCAAGGATTTTTCAGTTACTCTTTTTTCCTTCCTATTCCCTCAGTGAGCTTCTCTGGTGACTCAGAGGTCAAGAGATCTCTGGGTCTGGAAGATCCCCTGGGGAAGGAACTGGCAACCCACTCCAGTATTCTTGCCTGGGAAGTCCCACAGACAGAGGAACCTTGTGGGCGACAGGCCATGGGGTAGGAAAAGAGTCAGATATGACTTAGCCACTACACAATAACATTCTCTCAATATATACCACAACACCTGACATATGGTGAGTGATTAATACATCTCTGTAACATATTTTTTAGTGGCAGAATGAAATGGCCAAAACCATAGATCCAAAGTGTTGGCCCCATGAGCAGTTAATGTTAGGTTCATTCTTTCATCCTGAGAAATCTTTTTTGGAAATTTCAGCTAGGGAATCACGCATTCCTGGTCTTAGGGTTCTGAAGTGATGTGAGACTTACTTGCCTAGAAAGTGACGTGCTTCTGCATGTTTCATGTGACAGAGGGAATAAAGAGAATTGTCTAATTAGAATTTGAATAAGCAATAAGCCTCATATATTTATACAGAAGAAACTTCTCTAAGACTTCTTGGTAAGAATTGAACTATGATTTCTGGAGCCCACTACAATAAATGAAGAGGACAATTCTTTCAAACCAATCATATGAATGACATTTGAAATTCTACCATCTGGTACATTTTCAGAGAAATACAGCATTTATTAAAATGCCATGCTAAGTCTTCTATCTGATGACAGTAATACATTTATTTGTCATATATTTCGGCTATTTAGCAACTCTCCATATTGAAATGTTTGTTTCAATCCATTTTGGTCCTCAAGATATTAAGAATTTCAAAGCATGTTTATAGGTTTGTTTTTGACCAATTAATGATGCTTTTTAGTTTCTTTTAAACTTATTTGTCCCCATATAGCTACCATTTGCATTTCTGGAAAAAAAAAAAAAGAGTAGTAAATTCTATACTGTTGTGAGATATATGAGGTGGAAAATGTCTCATGTGCCTTGAATAAAATAGTGCTTAAAATTCAAGGTATAATCTATAACAAAACACTTTTTCCAGATTCAGCTTTATGGCAGGATGCATTTTCACTCATTTATATATTCTCTGCATTTCCTGTTACAAGATCTTTTCACAGTTCTAAAGGAGAACCAAAATAGAACAATAATTACAAAATAAAACAAAAAGAAATTGAGCACAATAACTGAATAACCTAGTCTCAGCAACTAGATTTTTAGGAAACAAAAATGCACAGAAAAATACCGTCAAGTTAAACTAGGCTGAGATCTGAGTATATGCCCTGTGTGTCTGTCATAGAGACAAACAAATTACCTTTGGGGGAACAGAGTGGTTAAATTTCTAAGATTTATTGTATAATCTCAGGAAGACTTTCAGTAACTTTGTAAAAACTGTATACATTTAATGGAAGGCATGCTATATTTCTTATAAGAATTTGTTCCAAGTCTTTGTGTATAATTAATGGCTTGCCTACATATTTTTTCAATAAAACTATCCACAGAGAATTTTAAGTAGGCATTTTCAATAGGAGAATGAATGCATCTTTGTGAAGATCCCATTTTTCTACCATAACATCCAAAGCATAATGAAGAGACTTTGATATACTGCAGATTTAGAAATGACTTGGAAAACAAAGCCCCAAGATACTGTCCTGTCAGCACAAAGTAAATAAATGCATCACAGTAAGTTGAGATTTAAATTCTCAAACTTATCAGCAATGAAATTAAAGTGTTTTCTTTACAAGTTTATTGACTCCAGATTTATATGGTTAATGAGAATTTACTTTCTAATCAATTAACTGATGTATATAAAACTTGAAATGGAGAATTTTGCCGTTTAATTAGATACACTGTAAGCAAAGGACCATTGAAGAAGCATTTGAGAATTACTTTATTCTTTTTAGCTATTCCTTACATGGAAAACATCTAAAATTTACTTTTAGAACAATAGAGCCGAAATTTTCAGATGTTCACTTAATTTAACTTATAATTTTGTACTTTGACAAAATTATCAAAATATGAAAAGAATAACTTGCTTTTCCAATATACCACCAGTTGCTCTCTTAGTCACATTATCTGATAGAAATTAGTCAAAAGGAGTCCCGAAATTGGAAGTACAAAAAGCACATATAATCCTTGAAAGATAATTAATATTTTACATGGTGAGCTTTAGGAAGAATGCTGCTGCTAAGTCACTTCAGTCGTGTCCAACTCCATGCAACCCCATAGATGGCAGCCCACCAGGCTCCCCTGTCCCTGGGATTCTCCAGACAAGAACACTGGAGTGGGTTGCCATTTCCTTCTCCAATGCATGAAAGTGAAATTGCTCAGTCATGTCCGACTCTTTTCGACCCCATGGACTGCAGCCTACCAGGCTCCTCCATCCATGGGATTCTCCAAGCAAGAGTACTGGAGTGGAGTGCCATTGCCTTCTCCATAAGGAAGAATAGGAATATACTATTTGGAGAGGAAGGCCCCTTCTTTTTACAGTTGCTTAGTTTCTCTGCAGAAGTACAGTTGTTCACTGTGCAGTTAAATATCTGGCTCCCAAAATACGAAAGGCAAACTGTTGAGATTAAATAGTAAATTATCATTTATAAATCATGATTAAACCCTTTAAATTACAAATACACTTAGAAAAGGGACTTTTATACAGAGATTCATTTGTAGAACAAACTTTTGTCAAAATCTGTTTCAGTTCAGTTCAGTTCAGTCACTCAGTCGTGTCCGACTCTTTGCGACCCCATGAATCACAGCACACCAGGCCTCCCTGTCCATCACCAACTCCCGGAGTTCACTCAGACTCACGTCCATCGAGTCGGTGATATCATTCAGCCATCTCATCCTCTGCCATCCCCTTTTCCTCCTTCCCTCAATCCCTCCCATCATCAGGGTCTTTTCCAATGAGTCAACTCTTTGCATGAGGTGGCCATAGTATTGGAGTTTACAACCATTTTTATTGTTTGAGGGTCACAGACTTCAATGTATGTTCAAAGATATCTGTGCCCTAGTAAAAGTTAATAACGGTTTTGTGTTGGAGCTGGATTGTGCTGGCCTATACCCACTTGTGTCAGCTGATATTAAATTTTCAGAAATTTTGTGAGCTGGTTGTTAAATTGACAGTAGTTTCAAATTGGGTGTGATGATAGCATTCACACCACAGAAATGGGCTAGCTCTATGACTTTTCACTTCCTCCTCTCCTGGCCAGTTTGCCAGTACACCATTGATTGCTCTTTATTTCCAGAAGAGAAATGAAGTCTAATATGAATAAAGTGAAAATATATACTTTCCTTGCTTTTAATGCTTTTCCACATCCCCTTAAGTTCAAAGGAGTTTTAATAATATCTAATTGAATACATTCACAGGTGGATACAACTAATGGCACACATCTTTGTTACTTACTCCCCAAGTGGGAGAATAAAAATATTGCATCAGTGGCTGTATTGTACAGTAAAAGTGAGTCAGACAACTCCACAGAAATTTATTTTTTTAAGAAATTTATGCACAAGGTTTTAACCTATAAGCAAATATCTCACAAAAAGTAAAAAATTTTTTGAATTATAAATAAACTATTCCACTCATCAAGCTGCAGAGACATTTTACTTTCTGGTATTTTAAAATGAAAACAAAATACAAGAATGTGTCAATGAAGCAAGTGAAAATCAAAAGGGTACAGACTTTTGCAAGTTTCAGGAGCTAAAAATAAAATGAAAAAGTTTGAAGTCTTAAAAACAAATCTGTAAGGGAACGAAAAGCCGAGGCAGATATAACGGCAGTATATTACGAAAAGCTAGGGGGAAAAAAAGGAAGTGACAAACAATAAAGTGAAAATCCCAGAGAAAGCCAAAAAAATCTGGATGGCAGTCAAAAATAAAATGGAAGGAAAAAAAAATAAACCTTATAACAAGGCAGAACTATGGAAATGCATCCTCTGGAGAAATATAATAGAGTTGTGAATTAGTGGAGGTGGATGGGCAATGCTGGTGACTCAAGGCTGTTATCAGAATTAAAAGGATGGAAAAAATTTTGTAGCTGAAGATAAAAAGCCTGAAATATGATAGAGTAAAATGCATATCATTCCAAGTATATGCACCAATTTAAAGAATTGAAAACACAAAGTAAAAATTTCGCTATATAAGGTTCAGATTATCCATTCGTTAACCAATATATTTTATAAGTATTTTATTGTAATTAAGAGCCACCAAAACAGAGTAGACATTCAAAGTGTCCAACTTGCATTAATTGTAGATAAATCCAGGTACTTTTTCAGAGTATAACCAAAGTCAGAGCCTATGTGATATTTTAAGAAACTAGAAAAGATTTATTTCTAAAGATTAGACTGCATATGTATTGATCTCTGAGACATTCATTCTGAAATTCAGTTGAGAAGCTGGATTTTAACTGGATTTATCATGATAAAATGAAATAAAAGCAAAAATACCAGCCAACAATGACATTGTTGTCACCCAGTATGTACATTTATATAGTTATTTATATGCAGAGTTGTCTGACAATATTTGACAGTTTGTGCATTTTAAGGATGAAAGATGTTTTTAAAGATTTTGATAGATACATTTCTCAGAAACAAAGCTTTCTCTTAAGCTAGTGTTAAAAAAGAGCATATATATTATATAAATTATTGCCAAACACATTGACAGATATAAATGACAGTTATTTTCACACGATCAGTTGTTCTTGCAGAGATTCAACATTTTCTCAAAAAGATAACATTTTTTTTAGGTTTACTTTCTATATCTTCAAGCTTACCTTTCTGAGCTGTTTTCTTCCAAGGACACAAAATTTTCCCTAACTAACTTCAAGCATTTGAGAAAGTTCTGGGTTCTTTCCACTCTTCCCACTGTTACAGAGTGGAAATGATCAGGGAGCAGATAGTTACTAAGATTGCATTTGACTAATAAAGTAGGTTTTATGTATTTATTTTTCTGGGTGAGCCTGACTTAATCAGGCAGTGCTTTAATATTTTTTCAACTTTTATTGGAGTATAATTGCTTTATAATGTTATGTTAGTTTCTACTGTACAGCAAAGTGAGTCAGCTATTTGTTCACATATATCCCTCTTCTTCGGATAGCCTTCTTGTTTAAATCACCGCAGAGCCCTGGGTAGAGGTCCTTGTGCTATACTGTAGGTTCTCTCTAGTTTTACACATAGTATCAATAGTGTATGTCAATCCCATGAAGTGTGTTTTAAATTAAATGTCCTGAAGATGATGTACCTGGTAAGTCTTCTCTCTCTACTTTCTGAGTGATGGTATTTGTTCACTGACCTCGGAAATCTCAAACCCTAGTGAACTCTCTGGAGTGACTGAATTTGGTCCAGATGAGAACGCTGAAGGTCTATTTCAAGGGTATCATAGTAGTGAAAGTGTTTTCTCAGTCGCCAGATTCATCTAGAATTTTTCCACCACTGGTTTTCTAATAGGTCCACCCCTTTCAAATACACTGATTTTGAGCCCCAGCTCTTGAAACATAACACATTTAAGCTGTGTTATAAGAAAATAATTAACTCCATTCTCACTGCTTTTATCTGTAAATTAACGGTCATCAGAGAATGTGCAGGTAAGGGCCATGTAGTTGATGTGTAATAATGAGGAGAAGGCAACTTTAGTATAGGTGCAGACACAGTAAAGTAGATATAAATGGTGGCAGGAGTCCATGGAAGTTATTTTCTGCTTGATTCAAAGTTCCTAGGGAAGTAGGAACCAAAAAGAATAATTTCTGGTGAGTGTCACATGTAAGAAATAGGAAAAGATACAAAACTATTACCTAGGTGAATTAGAGAGGGAATGGATTAGGGCATATCTAGATGATTGAGAAATTAAAAGACACTTGTTCCTTGGAAGAAAAGCTATGAGCAACCTAGGCAGCATATTAAAAAGCAGAGACATTACTCTGCCAAAAAAGGTTTGTCTAGTCAAAGCTATGCTTTTTCCAGTAGTCATGTATGGATGTAAGAGTTGGACCATGAGGAAAGCTGAGCACTGAAGAATTGATGCTCTTGAACTGTGGTGTTGGAGAAGACTCTTGAGAGTGTCTTGGACCATAAGGAGATCAAATCAGTCAATCCTAAAGGAAGTCAACCATGAATATTCATTGGAAGGACAGATGCTGAAGCTGAAACTGCAAATCTTTGGTCACCAGATGGGAAGAACTGACTCATTTGTAAAGACCCTGAATATGGAAAGATTAAAGGCAGGAAGAGAAGGGGACAACAGAGGATGATGCTTCCTGTGTCCCCAGGGAAGCCCTTTTGGAAAATAATGGAGAAGTAAGAATTGTGTTTAAACAAGAATCGTACAGTGGGAGAGGGTGTATATTTTTTTCAGGTGTTCATAATGGATACATTACATTTTCAGTGTAATGGTTTGTCAGTAAAGTCACTCAACGCAGGTTTTCATCTAAAAATATTATACAAAGTGAATGTAGGCAGTGAGAGGGCATATGGCACCACCTATATTTCACTAGAATGTTTCAGTCATCAAGCTTGAATGTCTATCCCTAAACACGGAATATCTTCTCTAGTTGCCAGGAGTTATCCCAGATTTTGAGGTTGGATCAAGAGCTAATTTGGCATTTGTTCATAATGATAAACTACCTAGCATTTGAATGTCATGTTGAGGTATGGCAAAACCAATACAATATTGTAAAGTAATTAGCCTCCAATTACAATAAATAAATTAATATTTTAAAAAAATGAATCAGGTTGAACTCAAAAAAAAAAAAAAAAGACATCTAGAGTAGTTCAAGGATGCTTGAGAATTTCTGCTCTCTCAAAAATGTGTCTCATTTCCAAGATATTTCACAGTGAACTATCTTAAAATCTCAAACAGTAAATTGAGTCTCCAAGGTGGCCTTAGAACTACCTATCTCAATGGCAGCGTCTCCAGAAAAAGAACCGTCTTTCACTCTTTAGATGATATTTGGTAAATTTCTGGTTTAAATATGCATGGCATTCCACATCAGTTTCTCTCTCTACCACATGCCTTTGTGAGTAAAACATGATGGCAGGAATGGTGGCCTGCACGGGGCAAGTGGCTCATTAGATTTTTTAGTATCAAAAGTCCTTTCATTACTAGAATATCTGCATAGTCTTATAATAGAGAGTTGGACTATAAAGAAAGCTGAGGGCTGAAGAATTGATGCTTTTGAACTGTGGTGTTGGAGAAGACTCTTGAGAGTCCCTTGGACTGCAAGGAGATCCAACCAGTCCATCCTAAAGGAAATCAGTCCTGAATATTCATTGGAAGGACTGATGATGAAGCTGAAATTCCAGTACTTTGGCCACCTGATGCAATGAACTGACTCATTGGAAAAGACCCTGATGCTAGGAAAGATTGAAGGAGGGAGGAGAAGGGGATGACAGAGGATGAGATGGTTGGATGGCATCACCGACTCAATGGACATGAGTTTGAGTCAACTCCGGGAGTTGGTGATGGACAGGGAGGCCTGGCATGCTGCAGTCCATGGGGTTGCAAAGAGTTGGACACAACTGAGCAACTGAACTGAATAATAGTAAACATAATCTGTTGCACACTTGTCTATTTTGATTCCTTTTTGTAAGTTAATTCTAAATGTAGAAGTTTTATGCCCTTGGTTCACACACACGGCTTATTTATAAAATCATGCTTTGAATTGGAGGATCACATGGCAACCCACTCCAGTATTCTTGCCTGGAAAATCCCACGGACAGAGGAGCCTGATGGGCTACAGTCCATTGGGTCGCAAAAAGTCAGACATGACTAAGAGACTAAACAACAACAACATCTTTTCTGAAAATGTAGCTATCAAGCTATTCATGGGTTTTTTGGTCAGAAAAATAATCAAATATATCTCTAGGTCAAGAAATGCTTGATATAACTTTTATTCTTGCGACCCTTTATCAATCTATGTTTATTTCTGAATACTTGTAAATAATAGTTATTTCTACTAGTCAGACACGTGCGTGGTTAACATTTAAAAGTGCATTGTAAATGGAAATATACTTAAGTAGAAACAGTATTCTGCAAATATTGCCCTAATTAGAACTGCTGATTTTCCAAGGATTGGAGATCCTAGGTCTGTTGTTTTCTTTCAATTTTGGATTATAGGAACATTATAATGAGCTAAGGGCCTGCTGGATAATGATAATATTAATGCTTCTGAATAACTGCTTAGGACACAGCTAATTTGGAATAGGATTTTGAAATGAAAATTGTGTATTTCTCTTTAAATAATTGGAGTAAAATATGGACAGTATCCACTCACGCAACTAACTTAAATCTGTCTCTAGAAGAAAGCTTTAATTTTGCAGGTCCAGTCCACAAAACAAAGTGTTAACTAGCTTCATGTTTATTCTCATTTTGAATTAACTTATTTTTAATCATAGTACAACGTCACTACCATTTGTATGGAAACAACTTTTCATGGTTCCTTAAGGGAGTAATTTACTTCAGTCATATTCAGTACTTTATAGACAGTAGTGACAGGAATTCAGAGCCATTAATTACATTACACAGCCCTTCCTGAAGATGTCTCTAAAATTACATTTTCCTTATTACATAGCTAGTTTTCATGTATTTACAAATGAGGAACACTGTAATTATTAACATAAAAGCATAGTATAAAGTTTAGAGTACAAATAGTTTCAGTTGGACAAAGAACATAGTGAATGAATTATCAGAGCAATTTTATTGGTTCTTAGATTTACCATAGAAGAAATAAAACACCCTTATTAAAATTTCCCAGCACCTAAGTCCATTTAAGGTCTATTTCATATGCCTTTAAGTTCTTCAATTGTTATTGCCAGTAAAAGGAGAGTACCTGATGAAAAAGCCATTCTTCTCTCATAATTTTCTCCTAATGAGTACACAGAATCCTGTCTCCAATCTGATGGGAACACTGCCTCTCTGACTCTTTAGAGTTTGTGTGGATATGAGGAGAAAATATTGGTTAATTTTGCTTCCTATGATGGTCTCAGTGGTTGAAGACCAGTAAAAAAAACTTTTAGCTTCATACTAATGTCTTAAAATTGCCAAGTGGCTTCTATTTAGATGTCATGATATTGTGATTTATTATACATATATGTGTGTGTGTGTGTGTGTGTGTAGGTCTTTGTCCATGGCTCCTGGCTCACAACTCCCCCAAACCCTTGGAATTTCCTGAGCAGTAAGAGCATCTTTTATATTTGGTCCCTTATCCTCAGTTCCTGAAATTGCTTCAACTGCACCTGAGTTTGTTAATGAAGTGACTTCTGGAAATCCCCTTAAAGATGCCAGGGGATTTAAAGTTAAATTTAAAGATTAAAGTTACCAGGTGAAATGTCTATTTAGAACTAAATAGACATTTCTCCAAAGAAGACATACAGATGGCTAACAAACACATGAAAAGATGCTCAACATCACTCATTATCAGAGAAATGCAAATCAAAACCACTCTGAGGTACCATTTCACGCCAGTCAGAATGGCTGCGATCCAAAAGTCTACCAGCAATAAATGCTGGAGAGGGGTGGAGAAAAGGGAACCCTCTTACACTGTTGGTGGGAATGCAAACTAGTACAGTCACTATGGAGAACAGTGTGGAGATTCCTTAAAAAACTGGAGATAGAACTGCCTTATGATCCAGCAATCCCACTGCTGGGCATACACACTGAGGAAACCAGAAGGGAAAGAGACAGGTGTACCCCAATGTTCATCGCAGCACTGTTCATAACAGCCAGGACATGGAAGCAACCTAGATGTCCATCAGCAGATGAATGGATAAGAAAGCTGTGGTACATAAACACAATGGAGTATTACTCAGCCATTAAAAAGAATACATTTGAATCAGTTCTAATGAGGTGGATGAAACTGGAGCCTATTATACAGAGTGAAGTAAGCCAGAAAGAAAAAACACCAATATGGTATACTAACGCATATATATGGAATTTAGAAAGATGGTAACAATAACCCTGTGTACGAGACAGCAAAAGAGACACTGATGTATAGAACAGTCTTTTGGACTCTGTGGGAGAGGGAGAGGGTGGGAAGATTTGGGAGAATGGCATTGAAACATGTATAATATCATGTATGAAACGAGTCGCCAGTCCAGGTTTGATGCACGATACTGGATGCTTGAGGCTGGTGCTCTGGGATGACCCACAGGGATGGTATGGGGAGGGGGGAGGGGGGAGGGGGGAGGGGGGAGGGAGGAGGGAGGAGGGAGGAGGGAGGAGGGTTCAGGATGGGGAACACAGGTATACCTGTGGCAGATTCATTTCGATATTTGGCAAAACCAATACAATATTGTAAAGTTTAAAAATAAAAAAAATAAAAATAAAATACAAAAAAATAAATAAAACAAAACAAAAAAACACAACTAAACTGCATCCATAAATATAATATGTTTAGAAATGTTCATTTATTCAATAAATATTTTTCTTAGGAAAAAAAAAAAAAAAGTTACCAGGAGAACCCCAGCAGGAACAGAAGGTTGAAACTTTCAGCCCCATACCCTGATTTCTGGATTTGATTCAATCACAAAAACTGGCCACTAGAATGTCTATGTAATAAAGCCTTATTTTAAAAAAAAAAATCAATAAAGGAGAAGGTCAAAGAGATTCTGGGTTGGCAAACACATGGAAGTTTGCAGAGAGCATTGCACTTGGAGAACACGGAAGTTCCAAGCTTTTTCCCATAACTTCTGCATCTCTTCATCTATTGATCCACATCCTTTGATATTGTTTGTAATAAACCCATTATCTAGTGTTTGGTTTCCTGAGTTTTGTGAGCTTTTCTAGCAAATTAAGTGAAACCAAGGAACGGGTCATGGGAACCTTTGCCTTATAGTGAGTTGGTCAGAAACACAGGTGACAGTGTTCACTTGAAGGTGAAGCTAGGGGATGGTGTTGTGGGACTGAGCCCTGAGCTGGTGAGATGTGAATCTATCTCTGGATAAGCAGTGTCAGATTTGAGTTGAATGGTAGGACACCTAGCTGGTATACGGCTTCCGTGATGGTTCAGTTGGTAAATAATCTGATTGTAACACAGGAGACCCCGGTTTGATGCCTGGATTGGGAAGATCTGCTGGAAAAGGCTACTCACTCCCTATTCTTGGGCTTCCCTTGTGGCTCAGCTGGTAAAGAATCTGCCTACAATGCAAGAGACCTGGGTTCAGTCCCTGGGGTGGGGAGATTCTCTGGAGGTGGGAACGGCTACCCACTCCAGTATTCTGGCCTGGAAAATTCCATGGACTGTATAGTCTATGGGGTTGCAAAGAGTCGGACAGGACTAAGTGACTTGCATTACTACTAGATGATATCAGAATTGCTTGGCCTGAGGGGAAAAGCTCACATTTTAGGGTTGGGCACAGAATCCTTAGAAGTTGAAACATAAAATAAGAAAGCTAAGGCTTCTAAGGACTGACATATATTCCAGAAATTGTATTGATACTATTTCTTTTAATTAATAAACTCTTCCAATTAGCATAATTTTTTCTATGCTTTGAAAGGTTCACTAACTAGTTGCAGGTTTCATAGCTCACAAGAGGAAGAAACTGCAGTGAACTCTGTAGAACTCTGGATGTTGGACTTTAAAATTCACTTTTGTATCTCCACTGATCACAGAAGAGAGAAACAACTCTCCTGCAAGTAGAGAACCAAAATCTCCAATCTGAAAAATGGAAATCCTCTTTAAACTTTTAATTTAAATCCTCTTTAAACTCTGAAGATAAAATCTCAGGTCATGACTAGATTGCAAAGTAGTGATATGTGTAGCTGGGCATATGTCTAGAGATGTAGTATCATAAGGTTGGTACGAATACCTGATGAAAATCTCTCTCATGATTCCCAAATCATATGTACAGCTGCATTTAATAGTTACATGAATCATTAATATTGGGCTGTCAGGCCCTGAAAGCTGAATTGTCAAAGATTAAGATTTTCAACAACAAAGATCTTGTCTAGATAGTAAGAAACATACATTAATCAGAGAATTCTCCAGGCAATTTGGTTAATAATTCATCTCACTCAATATTATAAAATATGACAACTGAGAAAATTATGAAAGGTCTTCAGAGTTCTCAATGTAGTTGGCCATACTTCCTCTTGCGATTTAAAAGGGCAAATTTTCTGTCAAAGGTTTTTGGTATTTTCTTCCCATTTCTACTTCTGAGGAGATCTGGATTGAGGATGACTTAGATAAAATAGCGATGTAAAATTTAAAGTCAAAATGGAAGCAACTTAAGAAGTTAAAAAAAATCCAAATCCTAAAACCACTGAACCCTGTCAAATCCAATCATCTTTCTCTCATATATTAACAGTTTTTAATCCTGGCTCAGTGTAACCCTCTCCCACATCAGATCAGATCAGATCAGTCGCTCAGTCATGTCCGACTCTTTGCGACCACATGAATTACAGCATGCCAGGCCTCCCTGTCCAACACCAACTCCCAGAGTTCACTCAGACTCACGTTCATCGAGTCAGTGACGCCATCCAGCCATCTCATCCTCTGTCGTCCCCTTCTCCTCCTGCCCCCAATCCCTCCCAGCATCAGAGTCTTTTCCAATGAGTCAACTCTTCGCATGAGGTAGCCAAAGTATTGGAGTTTCAGCTTCAGCATCATTCCCTCCAAAGAAGTCCCAGGGCTGATCTCCTTCAGAATGGAATGGTTGGATCTCCTTGCAGTCCAAGGGACTCTCAAGAGTCTTCTCCAACACCACAGTTCAAAAGCATCAATTCTTTGGTGCTCAGCCTTCTTCACAGTCCAACTCTCACATCCATACGTGACCACAGGAAAAACCATAGCCTTGACTAGACGAACCTTTGTTGGCAAAGTAATGTCTCTGCTTTTGAATATGCTATCTAGGTTGGTCATAACTTTCCTTCCAAGGAGTAAGCATCCTCTCCCACATATTCCTGTCTTATTCTAGTTTTATTCATTTTGTCATGGATGACCTCTCAGACTCAGTTCCTCCACCCTGATAACAATGTTGCTACTTACATTTTTCTGATACTGGATACATGCGTTTGTTTTTTTTTTCTTTTTTTTTTCTCACAACAACCAATTCTCTCCTCTCCAGACATCAACAGGATGTCCTCCATTTCAATTCAGTTGAAACTATTTACTTGAGATTTAGTGTCATTTCCAGAAAACTGCCCTCTATTTCAGACACCAATCGTAAGTTTAGAGCCTCTGTACTTCTGGCACACCTGCTAAAGATCAGGGGTTCCTACAACTCCCTCCACGAATTTGATATTGGCCAGTCTTGGTATATTATCAACCCAGAAGCTCTCCAAATTCCATTGTTTAGGGGTTTTCTTAGTTTTCAGTACATAGTTTTGTTTGATTAAATCATTGGCTAAATGTAAATAACTTAATCTCTAGCCCCTCTTCTCTCTCCAGAGGACGGGCCAGGAGTGAAAATTCCATCCGTGTTAAATTGTGCCTTGGCCTTTCTGGTGACTATCACCTATCCTGAAGCCGTCTAGAGGCCCCCCAGTTAAACTAGTCATCGCATTAGATGTAAACTTAAATTCATTTACAGTTTGAAACACTCCTCTCACCTCTATCACTCGGGAAGGCACAAGGGTTTAGGGTCTGTGTGCTAGGATCTAAGGACAGAATCCAAAGATATATTTCTTTTATCACACCACCCTATCTTGTTCACTCTCCCTTACAGGACCTACCCTAGACCTGTGGTTCTAATTACTCTGTGTGTGTGTCCCTGAAACTGTGTTGAAATAGAGACTCTTGGACCCTGTGTGTGGACTTTCTGGGTCAGTGGATTTTTTTTTTTTTGGCGGGGGGTTGCCTGAGAATATGCAATTGCAATAAGTTCCCAGATGATGTTGATACCATAGGACCAAAAGTCACACTTTTCAGAATGACTAGCTGAGACACAGCTAGTTGCTAGTTGCCTCAGCAACTCACCATGCTCACAATTTCATGTACCCCATTTCGTAAAGTCTTCCTTTAATCAATTTTTAAAATACTTATTTATTTATTTGGCTGTGTCTGGTCTTAATTGTGGCATGCAGGATCTTCAATGCTGCCTGATGGATCTTTTGCTGTGGCACATGAATTCTCTATTTGTGGTGGGTAAGCTTCAGAGTGTGTGGGCTTCAGAGTAGTCCTGGCAGCTTAGCTGCTCTGCACCTTGTGGGACTCCTGTTCCCTGGTCAGGATCAAATCAGCGTGCCCTGAAATGCAAGTCCTCCTAGCCCACCCCTGCCAAAAAAGCCACACTTTTCAGAATGATTAGCTGAAACATCGTCTCAGTAGTAACTCACCATGCTCACAATTTTATATGCCCCATTCTCTGGGCTCTCCCTTTAATCATTTCTTTTAATACTAACTTTGCCATCTTTCAGTCTCTCTGGAACTTCCAAATTACTTTTAACATCTTACCACAAGACCCTCATTCCTTTGATGTCCTCTCTAGCTTCTTTTCCTGCCTAAATTCCATGATCAATCATTTCTTTGCCTACACCTTCAACTTCCTTGTCTCTTTTTCACTTTGCTGAACAAGCTTGGTAAATAATCAATCCTAGTTACATATTTCCAATTAATCTTCATTATCCCTGAGAAACTGGATGCATCGAGTAAAGCATGCTGTCATCTTCCATTTAGATTTATAACTGAGAACCTCAGTGCCGCCTCTCTCAATCATCTCAGTTCAGTTCAGTCTCTCAGTCATGTCTGACTCTTTGCGACGCTATGGACTGCAGCACGCCAGGCCTCCCTGTCCATCACCAACTCCCAGAGTTTACTCAAACTCATGTCCATTGAGTCGGTGATGCCATCCAACCATCTCATCCTCTGTCATCCCCTTCTCCTCCTGCCTTTAATCTTTCCCAGCATCACCGTCTTTTCCAATGAGTCAGCTCTTTGCATCAGGTGGCCAAAGTACTGGAGCTTCAGCCTCAGTCCTTCCAATGAATACTGAGGGTTGATTTCCTATAAGATTGGCTGGTTTGATCTCCTTGCAGTCCAAGGGACTCTCAAGAGTCTTCTCCAACACCACAGTTCAAAAGCATCAATTCTTCGGCGCTCAGCTTTCTTTATAGTCCAACTCTCTATTATAAGACTATGCAGATATTCTAGTAATGAAAGAACTTCTGATACTAAAAAATCTAATGAGCCACTTGCCCCTTGCAGGCCACCATTCCTGCATCGTGTTTTACTCACAAAGGCATGTGGTAGAGAGAGAAACTGATGTGGAATGCCATGCATATTTAAACCAGAAATTTACCAAATATCATCTAAAGAGTGAAAGACGGTTCTTTTTCTGGAGACGCTTCCGTTGAGATAGGTAGTTCTAAGGCCACCTTGGAGACTCAATTTACTGTTTGAGATTTTAAGATAGTTCACTGTGAAATATCTTGGAAATGAGATACATTTTTGAGAGAGCAGAAATTCTCAAGCATCCTTGAACTACTCTAGATGTCTTTTTTTTTTTTTTTGAGTTTAACCTAGTTCATTTTTTTAAATATAAATTTATTTAATTGGAGGCTAATTACTTTACAATATTGTATTGGTTTTGCCATACCTCAACATGACATTCAAATGCTAGGTAGTTTATCATTAGGAACAAAAACCAAATTAGCTCTTGATCCAACCTCAAAATCTGGGATAACTCCTGGCAACTAGAGAAAATATTCCGTGTTTAGGGATAGACATTCAAGCTTGATGACTGGCACATTCTAGTGAAATATAGGTGGTGCCATATGCCCTCTCACTGCCTACATTCACTTTATATAACATTTTTAGATGAAAACCTGCATTGAGTGACTTTATTGACAAACTATTACACTGAAAATGTAATGTATCCATTATGAACACCTGAAAAAAATATATACCCTCTCCCACTATAGGATTCTGGTTTTAAACACAATTCTTACATTACTTCTCCATTATTTTCAAAAAGCCATAGAGGGACACAGGAAGCATCTAGATAAATTGATACACAGAAAAACATGTATACCTGTGGTGGATTCATTCTGATATTTGGCAAAACTAATACAATTTTGTAAAGTTTAAAAACAGAAAAAAAAGAAAAGAAAAATAAACTCTGGCATGATGAAACAAGCCAGTGTTCCAACTAATAGATGGAAACTTAAACAAGTTTTAAAGTCATATAAACTGAAATGAAAGGATCACTTTCCTGAAAAGGTTAAAGTGCATGAAAATCACCTGGATTGTCCTAAGACCTGCACAGTCTGGAATATTCTATAGCTGTAATTCAAAAAGATAACTTTATATACCATCTGGAATTTATCCTTACATTAAATTGAAGTAAGGAATGTACACTTGTTGCTGGAGGAGAATGATAGACTCCCACCTGCATGAATGCCTATTAAAGTATCACTGATGTAGAAATTATTTTTTCAGCCCCAGATGCATGAAAGACAGAAAATTTCAAAGCAGTGTGGCTACTAATTTCCTTCTTTCACAGGACCTTGACTTGAGACAACTTCAGCCATTACTTATCCTTAAATCTCATGTTCCAAACTACACACTATCGTGGCTTTAAGTTAACTAGAAATTTAAAAACAAGTATTTAGATAGGTAGTTACAGTGAAGGACATGAATCTACAAGTAAGTTGGCCATGTGACGGATAGGGAGTGAGCCAAACGACAGGCAAGTTACAAGAGCAAGGGAACAGATCACCACAGAGTTCCAGTTATAATTAGAGCCCAAGTATATGACATGGGATCCCTATTTTTCTGTTAGCACCTAGGATTTTAATGTCCTCAGAGCCACAGAGAGCCTTCAATTTTTCTTTTAAATTTAATTCCCCACATGCTTGAGGACTTTGAACTTAATATCCATTTGTTGACTAAATGAATAATTAATGGTGACTAAAACCTGTCCACAGGTCATGTGTAATACTGAGGAGGACTTCAGCTATTAAAGTATCTATTAGTAGTCTTACTTTCTAAAAAGCCTCTAATTAATTATTGATATATATATTGCTGACAAGTTCACTCTCACAAGGTAGAGAAAGCGCTGAGGTTCTCTTGGCCTTCCTCTGCCTTCCACAGCCCTCTCCCCTGGTCCATAAAGGGACAGCTTTGTGGCTCTCAGCTCATTTCCACTCCTGCTAGACCCTCTTTAACATTCTCCAGTATAGCCAGCTTCACTTCTCCCCAACTCCCGGGGTGGGGTGAGGGGAAGCATGAAGAAATCCCACTCTAGATGACAAAGTTTCAGAAAATAAGCACTATTTGGGCCACCATACTGTCTCCTAAGCTTGACCAAGCATTTCAACACTGTTTTTCCATTGAGCCCACATCCCAAATTGGCCCCAAGTTGGACATAGGAATAAAGACTGGAAAATTCCTTACCCAAACTTCCTTTCCTGGTGGCTCAGATGGTCAGGAAATCTGCATGCAATGCAGGAGACCTGGGTTCAATTCATGGGTCAGGAAGATCCCCTGGAGAAGGAAATGGCAACTCACTCGAGTATTCTTTTCTGGAGAATCCCATGGACAGAGGAGCCTGGCAGGCTTCTGTCCATAGGATTATAGAGTCAGATATGACTGAGT
This sequence comes from Bos indicus x Bos taurus, assembly GCF_003369695.1. NCBI lineage: Eukaryota > Metazoa > Chordata > Mammalia > Artiodactyla > Bovidae > Bos > Bos indicus x Bos taurus. The sequence goes on along the minus strand of NC_040076.1, from coordinate 22,880,631 downwards.
GACAAATGCTTTCACTTTCTAGACAGAGGAATAAAGATTGGAAAACTCTTTACCCAAACGTCCCTAGCCTAACTACCAAGAGGAAAAAAGTAAAGTGCTCAACTCACCATCCTTTTTATTTGTCTCACGGTGGTGCCTCATGGTGCTGGAAGCTTGACTTATGACAACCCAGAGTTCAAAATCATTGCCATTTTACCAGGCCTTCTCCTCTTGTCCAGTTACACCTCCAGGCAACCTCCCAGCAGGTCAGTTTCAGGCCCATCTTACCCATCATGCATCCTGCCCGAACTCTCATCACTCAAATGTAATTAGGACCAATCAAGCCCAATCAGAAGGTGGAGTTCCTGACTCCCTGATTTTCTACCATCACAATGGCTAAAACTACAAATTTGGCATCTAGAGAAAGATATGTAGACAATGCCCAATAGAGATTTTTATGTTTCAGATGTATAATATCATCAGGTCTACATACCTGGGGTAAAACCAGTCTCACATTTAAAGAGGCTAAAAATTTTTGAAGACAATAATGGTAACTAATTTTACACAGAAACTTATTTTTTAACTCATTGATCTTCCTGTGATACTGTGAGTTAAATTCTTTTCACCTGCCTGGGCTCAGTGGGTTAAGAATCAGCCTGCAATGTAGGAGACCCAGAAGATGCAGGTTTGATCTCTGGGTCAGGAAGATCCCCTGGAGGAGGAAACGGCAATCCATTCCAGTATTATTGCCTGAAGAATCCCACGGATAGAGGAGCCTGGTGAGCTACAGTCCATGGGGTTACAAAGAATCAGACAGACACGAGTGAGCAACTGAGCACACATCATATGTACACACTAATAAAGGTCATTTTAAGACTTGGATGCCCTCTGAGCCTCACCTAGCTTAAACAATAAGATGTTTACCCAATAATTATTTTTCTGGAACTTGGAGCCAGCTGCATCTAGTTTGAGTGGAGCTGGTTAAAACCAAATATGACCCCCCAAACCTTCTACTGCGCATGCGTGAGTGTCCGTTCAGTGACCTCTTGACTTCAGAAGGCCTAGACCTCCACGCATAGGACCCTCTAGCCTAGAGGGCAATTACTGCACTTTTTTTCCAATTAGGCTTTAGCACTCCCCAAACCTCAAACAGCCCTGCTGCTTTTTCATTATCTCCTGAATACTCAGAATCCCTAGCCTTCAGGGAGGCAGTTTTGAGATTTCTTTTCCTCTCTTGGCTGCTTTGCAAATAAGCCCTATCTTTGCCATTTTGGCTTCCTGTGGGTTGGGCAAATGGAACCTGATTTGGTAACACTTGTGCCTTAAATTTTGTGAGTTGCTGATATGATGTTATCTTTTTTTAAATGAAATATCCTTTTTTAAATAAAAAGAGAATGGAGAATATACTATAGTGTTTATATCATCAAAGCTGTAGGAAGGCTATCTGTATGTTCATAAGGCTCCATCACACACCTGTTGGCCATTTACCCAAGGTAAAATTCAAATACCAAAAAAAAAGAAAAAAACCCAGTAAGCAAAATTTGTGTTGTCTTGACTTCACAAGCTTCCAAGCCCAAATCTATAAAATGAGAAACTTTCTAATTACTCACACTTGCTCTGTGAAATCAAAACAGATGGATTATAAAGATGATTCCATGATAAACAACTAAATGTGATCACTACCTTCTGTGCTTTCTTGGTTTATGTTTTTACTGTTTTTTCCCCCCTTTTAAGAAGATAATGCTTTTCTGTAGCCGTGTAAAATTTGCAGCTGCATTGGAAATGCCAGTATATTTTTTTCTTTACTGTAGGTGTCTTTTCAAAAGGTATAGAAGACAAATGGGAAAGTCTGGTGTTGGAAAGGATAAAGAAAAACAAAACTTGAAAAAAAGGAAAATTAGTCATTTGAAAACAAAAGTTCTTGAGATAGGGGAGCTAATTACTTAGATTAATGTTCTGTTCCTGTTTTCACTGCTTGCTCCTCTCAGGAGATTTTTCTCTTTTTAAACCTTTCTTTTTTGTCTGCTATCAATAATTGTCTCTTAGGAGAGACAAGGTTTAAAAAGAAAATACCAGGGTGTAATGAGATTGGTAATTTCATAAACATGTTGCAAAAGATGCACTTTTTCTAACAGTACTCAGTGTAATATTACATACATGTACAATGTAGAGAAGAGTTCACACACATTGTTGAATGGGTAATCAGAATCATAAGATTCCATAATCTTAATATCAAAAGCTGAAAATTCAGAAGAGGTTGAATATATTCATGCATATAATCTTTGTAAAATGAAAAATCAATAGCCAGATAAATGTGTTTTGTTTCACAATCGATACTTAAGAACATCATAGATTTAAACTATGTATAGCTAATATAATCCAATATTAGGTGTATAACGTGACATATAAAACGTTTTATAAACATGCAAAGTGATTGTTAAAGCTATTGTCATGGTAATTTTGCAGGTAAAAGGGAAGGTGTGGGAAGATAGGAGAAGATGCACCACAGTAGTATAACTCTGACTTTTACTCACAGCAGAGTATCCTGGGGAAGAAGCCACCTTGAGACAGAAAGGGAACAGGACCTTCATAGCAGACACAGATTGGCCAAGGAGACCTAGCAGGCAGAGAGCTTGTGGATAACCCCTGACCATTCTCTCTTCCTTCTCACTGATGTCTTGAACACATATAAAAGTCAAAGAGCAAGGGAGCTCACTGATATATTCAATACAGGTCATTCTACTTGGATGGAAATGGAGTAGAGTGTGAAGTACAACTCAGAATAAGGAGCACATAGAATATCTCACAGGTACCAGTCCAGATCAGTCATGTCAAAAATACAGATGGAAATTTCGGTTTTTGAGTTCTCCAGTGAAACTTAGATGCATCACTATATTGTATTGCATTCACAGGGATTCCAGATATGGGTATAGGCCGAAGACTGCCCATTGAAGCACATGGTGTCCAAATCTTATACAAAATAGGAATTCTATTAACCAGAGGAATAGAGAATGTCTCTTATGAAAGTAACAAGTATATCCTTAAAGGGCCTCCCCTTGGTGGCTCAGACTGTAAAGAATCTGCCTACAATGCAGGAGACCTGGGTTCAGTCCTGGGTCAGGAAGATCCCCTGAAGAAGGGAATGGCTACCCATTCCAGTATACTTGCCTGGAGAATCCTCAGGGACAGAGGAGCCTGGTGGGCTACAGTCCATGGGGTCACAAAGAGTCAGACATGACTGAGCAATTAAGCAAAGCACAGCCGGTATTCTTGGGCTTCCCTGGTAGCTCAGACGGTAATGAATCTGCCTGCACTATGGGAGATCCAGGTTCAATCCCTAGGTCAGGAAGATCCCCTGGAGAAGGGAATGACTATCCACATCAGTATTCTTATCTGGAGAATTCCATGGACAGTCCATGGGATCACAGAGTCAGAGAAGACTGACAGCTAATACTTTCACTTTCATCCTCTATGACTTATCACCTATGCATGTCTAATAACCAAATAATTAAAAGTTAGAGCCTCATAACATGAAAGACATTTAATAAGTACTTTGAAACAAAAAATATAGTCTGTGTTTTGAAGTAATTGGCAGTCTGATTGCTGAAGCAAAATAACAGATCTCTTGACAAACAGTAATCAGAAGAGAATGTAAGAAAATCTTCTCTGTTTGTCTGCCATCTGAACTTTTTTGCTTCCTGTTAAGGCACATTTATATGATCTATAACAGCATAGAACAGCTTCAAGTTTATTATTGTATTTATTTGCCTACCAACATAGATTTCTAGATCAAAAAAGTCAACTATTCTTTCCTCAGAAATCAGCTCTAGAGAAGCTATGGACAGGGGCAGAAGGCAATTGCAGCCTATCTAACTTAACTTTACTCTGAAAATATTCAGGCTGTCAATATCTAAAGTCTACCTTTTTCTATCAGTCAGGTAGTGATGAAAATGAGGTAAGCTTGGCGTGACTCACTCTTAGTGAATCTCTGCTGCTAGCTTTTTATCATAAGTGCTCGCAAAACACCTATTTAATGGACCTTCCTGAAATTGCACTCACAATCAATATGAAGTTTACTGATAGAGCATTTTTGGAATTCACCATTTGCTTCTTCATTAAACCTGGGATACTTAACATATCTTCAGGGTTCTAATAGCCTAAACCCTCTCCTTGAGTCTCTCAAAATCGCCAACACTTTTTCCAGTATGATTCTTAGAAGATGTCTTGATAATGTATTTATCTTCTATTTGAATTATTTTATAGCAAGGAAGATAGAACACTATCTTTCCCCAACCTAAATTCACAATTACACAGTTTGTATCATCATTGAGGACCTATCCTAAATACCAGAGATCTTGTCTTAGCTCAGCTAGTAAACAATCTGCTTGCAATGCCTGATACCCCCGTTCAATCACCTGGAGAAGGGACAGGCTACCCACTCCACTATTCACAGGCTTCCCTGGTGGCTCAGATTGTAAAAAATCTGCCTGCAGTATGGGAGACCTGGATTTGATTCCTGGGTGGGGAAGATCCCCTGGAAGAGGGCATGGCAACCCACTCCAGTATTCTTGCCTGGAGAATCCCCACGGATGGAGAAGCCAGGTGGGCTACAGTCCACGGGGTCGAAAAGAGTCAGACACAACTGAATGACTAAGTACAGAACTTCTTTTATAAAATTTAGTCTTGTAAATAATTTCTGGCTTCTCTATGAATTTAATCAAAATCCTTTACCTTTACTTGTATTCTGCTATTACGAGAATTATATATATATTATATGTCAAAGACTAAAACCTGCCAAATCTTCTGATTTGATTAATTTGAGAATAGAATTTTTTTTTTCTTTTCTCGTAACTAGCCGAAGATCCTGATTTTTCATGCAAAAATCCAGGCATACTCAATCATTCAAGATCCTAAGAAACTTGCTGCAACAAGTTGGCTTTGAGTAGTTCTAGTTTCTAAAGTATGTTGTTGTGGTTTAGTTGCTAAGTCATGTCCGGCTCTTGTGACCCCATGGACTGTAGCCCACCAGGCTCCTCTGTTGCATGAGATTCCCCAGGCAAGAATACTAGAATGGGTTGTCATTTCCTGCTCCAGGGGATAGTCCTGACCCAGGAATAGAATCTAGGTCTCCTGCATTGCTGGCAGATTCTTTACCAACTGAGCTATGAGGAAAGCTCATTTCTAAATTATAACATGGGCATATAAACATAAAGAGGAAAATCAACGGATTATTTCGTAAACTTCCTGATATCCAAGGGAAACTATGTGTCCATGTGCTTGGGCTCACAAAGCAAGAGATTTCTTTAGCTAGGATGTCACTAATGAAGTTTTTTTTTGTAACTATTCATAGGATTTGAATACATTTAAGTTATCTTAGGCTGCACCTGTGGCTCAAACCTTAAAGAATCTACCTACAATGTGGAAGACCTGGATTCAGTCCTTAGGTTGGAAGATCCCCTAGAGAAGAGAATGGCTACTCACTCAAGTATCCTTGCCTGGAGAATCCCATGGACAGAGGCTACAGTCCATGGGGTTTCAAAGAGTTGGACATGACTGAGCAAGAAACACAAGCCATCTTGAAAGTAGGACCCTGGGGAAAAGAACATATGGAAAGCTAATTGTTCTTTGATTTGGCATTCCTCTGGATTAATTTAGCACTTTCTTCTAAACTCTCTTCCTTTGCAGGTGATGTGTAATAAACTTTCTACCTGTACAAGCAGAGCTACTTCCATAGGAAGGAATGGAAAACCCAGTATCAAACAGGGATAATTTGCTTGATACAGCCAAGCTAGAGCAATCTCTAAAGATGTGTCCAAACAATGTTCTTTCAGATTCATTTATTCATCCAAGCACACCCTGAAAATCCTGTTTATAAAGCTAAACTAAGAGGTTACAAGTGTAACATTCACAGACTTCAGCATCTAACAAAAAATAATTCTACCCAGTTCAGATATTATTTTTTTCTTGTCTGTTTTATGCTTCTGCACACAGTCATAATGCTGTTTTGCTAACTGCCCTCTGGAAACAAATTCATACCAGCCACAAATAGAGACCCTAAAAGAGAGATGTTTATTACTCTGCTATGAATTCTATCTCCTATTATGCTTTAAGAATGCTACAAACTTGAGCCATTACGTTGTAGATGACATTTCTAGCAAGTCCCCAAATAATGTTTTATGAGATTTCAAATGTCATGATTATGAGACAGTAAAAGATTTAAGGAAATAAAGGAAAGCACAGTATATATATATACATATATATATAATTTATATATACATTTGCAGTTATAAAAACATATAATAAGTAGTAAGCTTTATTTTAAACACCAATTAAATCAGAACCACCCCACAGGTAATAAAAGTGAATATTAAACCACTGTGCCAACAGTAACAAAACTTTCTCCTACGTGATGGAATTTAGCATTTACTAAGGAAAGTCTAAAATTAGATTATCTAAGAATTCATCTATCAAACTTAAGAATTGCATAGCCTGGAAAATAAGTAAATAAAAAGAAATAGAAAATAAGTATTAGTCAACAACTAATTACATTTATTACCTTTATGTTAATAATATGTTAGCATTATTAAGCATTAACATTTCATTCTCTGAGCCAAAACATACGTAACACCAGCCATACACAACAGTAATATACTATTGAGAAAACAAAAGATTACCATCTTCCAGCTCCTTCTAAATCTTGTACATATTATTTCAGGCAATAAATTACAATAAAGCTATGAGGTATACACCAACTTTATACAGAGTACATTGTAATGACGTCCAGATAACCAGTGGCATAGTTGAGGCCTGAAGTCTTAGGAAAGAAATACAAATGATGGATAAAAGTGTGGGTTCTGGATTCAAATTCTAGACCATCTCCCTTAGTATCTGTGTGATTTGGGGGAAAGTTCCCTTACCTCTCTCTGTCTTAGCTTTACATACACATTGTTTGTGCCTCTCCTGTGAGCTGGTGGGTATTATACTAGCTGATGCTTACGGGACACTCAGAGCCGTGCCTGGCTCTCGATAAAGATTAACCACTTGTACCATTTTCTTTACCTTGAATAGTTTATGGCCTGATAGAAATCAATGTCAATATGGATAAATGCTTATAAAGGCAACAGGAGGAAATATAAAACCATATAAACAACTACATTTTACTGGAAAGGCTATTGAAAGCTTGTTAAATTGAGAAGGGGAAGGGAAAGCCTCTAAGGATGAGATCACAGTTGGGAATCAGTGACTGGAAACTGACCAGGCTTGTCTGGAATAATCTCTTAGAGACCCTGAGACTTAAAAGTTTTGACAGAGGAAAAAAGATGATTGAACAGTGTTGGGAAAGGACATTTCTGAAGTCAGCAGATATGACAGTTCAATAACAAGACAAATGCAGTAAAGGGAAACAAGTAATAACATACTTGAAGTGCTTTCTAAAGGGTAACGTGTGCAAAACCTGTTACATGTAAGTTATTATGATTACAGGATCATTTCCTGGCTGATACAGCTACAGCTATGTCACCTAGCCACGTGAGATCAACTGCCTATGCCTCAGAATACCAGTAACATCTAATCAGAGGTATCAGTAATATCTGTCCAGGGCTGAGGAGATCCTTACAGCTAAGGTGAAATCGTCTTTAAATGCCACTTTTAAGATTTAAAAATCTGTTGTCAGTGAGTAAAGTGGGGATTACCACCAACACCTTTACCTTAAGTGGGTTCTCAAGTCATGGGCATGCTAAGTTGCTTCAGTCGTGTCCAGCTCTTTGAGACCCTATGAAATGTAGCCTGCCAGGTTTCTTTGTCCATGGAATTCTCCAGGCAAGAATACTAGAGAGGGTTGCTCTGCCCTCCTCCAGGGGATCTTTCTGACGAGGGATGGAACCCACATCTCTTAAGTCTCCTGCATTGGCAGGGGGGTTCTTTACCACTAGCACCACCTGGAAAGAGCGCTCAGATCACATTACAGTGCATAACAGTGTAACTATTTATCTTCTGTCACGTTCCAGACATTCTTTTTCCTGTGCAAAACGTCTTCTGTGAAGATCATGGCATCTCTACACCTTTTAGGTCTGTCATCACAGACCATCAGCCTCTTGCTTGGTCTTCTGTTTAACCCTGAATTCTGTTTGTCCTGTGTCGGTCCTCTCCCCCAAAGCATGTTCTTGACTGTATTTCTCGTAGTGACTGCGGTTACTTGGTTCTGTTTCCCATTCCATTTCCTGAGCTATGTCTTTAAGTATTTCTCTCTGAACTTGACTTCTAAGCCCCTGGAATCAATTTCTTGCTTTCTGACTATCCTTCCTTCCCAGTGTTCCACATATCACCTATTATCTCTTTTACTCCTGCTTTTTACAAATGCAAAATTTATTGACCCTCTAACTTATCACATTTTTTTATTTACTCCAAGCCATGTGTCCCTACAATGTGTACATGTCCCCAGGAATTATGGCCCCACAATGTATTTATGACAATAGACCCTATATTAGGCATTATAAAGTAAGAATAAATCCTAGCCTCTGCCTATAAGCAGCTAGTTTCCAGTCTAAAATACTGACAAGAAATGAAAATGCAAAATGGTAAGTCTCCAGAAGCTGACGAGCATGTACCCAGTTGAGACTGAGAATATTAAGGAAAAATTCTCAAAAGTGATGATAATGCACTGTGACCAGAATAACAATAAAGACAGAAGTAAATGGAAATAGAGGATTATATGGACATGAGTGTAGGGAAAGGACATCCATGTAGGCCAAAGGATCTTGGAGATGAGACAGGTGTGAGAGCATATAGGAAAGTTCATTAGCATAATATGGCTGGAGAAAAGCTTGTGAAAGGAAAACCACGAGAGGAGGATATACAGATAATTAAATTTTATGACAACAGGGTTTACATAAAATACCAAGCTGTTTGGACTTCTTTATGGCTGTAAGAAGACCTAGAAGAACTTGATATACAAGAAAGCCAAGCTTAGACATGTGTCTTAGAGCACTCACACAGCAGTGTGGAAGATGCTGAGGAAGGAGGAAAAACTTCCAATGATTTGAGATTCTAAAATCAGGTACCCTCAGAGGAGATGGAAAAAATAGGTCATAGAAGCTAAAGAGTTGAAAGAGATGGGCTATGGAGAAAGTGCGTAGGAGAAGAGGAAAAAATGCTGAGTATGACCGATGGCTAGAAGTGGATAACCGAGTGTCTAGTAGTAACTTTCACAAAAGATAGAGAGGTAACAGCCAGAGAAGGAGAAAATTATTGGAGTGTTATATTTCCTTTTTAGTGGAAATCTAAGTAAAACTTTTATGTTTTAAAAAGGCCAAATACTTGATCTTTTAACTGATCTTTGCTTATATAGCTTCTGAATTAACATACATTTCAGTCTGAAAAACTTAACAATTTTGGCTAGCAAGTTTGCTATTATATCCACATATTTCTGCTAATACCAGCTGAAATGTAGGTTTGCCAAGGATGCCTAACTTGTTCTCTAATATATGCAGTATTTTCTCTTGTCATTGTATGTAGAGATGTATTTAAATATTATGAACAGCAATAACATGAGTATAAATTTAGTTGTAAATACTGTAAAGGTTAAATTGATATTTTTTAAATGGCTGTCACACCTTAGACACTGAGTTTTGAGTATGTGTTTCTAATAAATAGAATGATTACACAAACTATCTGATTTATGACTGTCTATAAGGGAGAGACTCTTGCCTGGAAAATCCAATGGACGGAGGAGCCTGATAGGCTGTAGTCCATGGGGTCGCTAGGAGTCAGACACGACTGAGTGACTTCACTCTCACTTTTCACTTTCATACATTGGAGAAGGAAATGGGAACCCACTCCAGTATTCTTGCCTGGAGAATCTCAGGGATGGGGGAGCCTGGTAGGCTGACATATATGGGGTCACACAGAGTCGGACACGGCTGAAGCGACTTAGCAGCAGCAGCAGCAGCAGCATAGGGGAGAGACTTAATATTGCTCTGAAACTTAGGAAACAAAGGACCAGAAAATGAGTAAATGGTGATTAAGAGCCTGTACAACCTTAGCATAAAACACGGTTCACCTAAGTCAGACATTATTGCCTTAGGGATTTACACTCTTTAGTCAGTTCCCAAAATTTACAGTTTCAAAAATTGGACATTGGTCTGGGAAAATTACCATTGTATATATGAAAAGGTGTAGAAATCTTCCTGAACATAGAAATTCTAATTATTTCCTTCATCAGTTGTTTCCAAATGTAAGCCCATGGAAAACATACATAAAGGTTATTTGGAAAGATGTAAAAGAAATACACATCCCCAGCTCCCCAACCCAGAAATCTAGGAGAAAGGCTAAAACCCTGCCCAATCATAGATAGAGATCTCTATGCTATAGTGTTGCTAGTAAAGGCCTCTAACCATGCCTCTTGGTTACACCAAATTTAACAACTGAAATGACTGAAAGACTCTCACAAATGGTACTTAACTATCCACATGATATATCAAAACAACATTCCTCAAATCAAGCATTGTCTTTCATGATAAATAGCCACAAAGTCATGACCCAAGCTTAGTCCATAATGACTGCCAAAACACTCAAGAGAGATCAATGCCTCCTCTGTTTAGAGATTAAAAAGAAAGTGCACACTCTTAAAATGCAAAATTTTATCTTATTTGACAACAGGTAACCATTAGGCAGCAATAGAGAATTCTAGAATGTGTGAGATTCCAGTTTCTCAGGAAGCTGACATTTCAAGAGGAAGCCATGAGGGAAGAAAGAAAGTCAACTCTCATTTCAGGTAATCAGAACTTAGCAAGCACCCTTCCTTTGTTGAATTTGCAATGGGCACTTCAGTGCTATCATTAATTATTTCATTATAAGATAATGTTATGGGAACTTTATGGGAAATGGTCACTAGAGGTCCATCACAAATAGAAACAAGGTCTTGTTTATGAGAAGAATCCCCATAAAAGCACAGTTGTAAGATCATATCTCCCAGATATTTCACTTATTACCTCTACTGATAATGAATTGTCTGATCAGCTTTCCTGTATGTTCACCTGTTCACATTTAATTCCATCATTCTGTGAGTTGTTATATAAGCTTCTTACATTAGTGTCCTAACTACTGATTCATGTAATGTCACCATGCCATCTTGAGCAACAAAAAATGGGTCTCACTCATTGATGCGATGCAGGTGCTGGCCAGTGAACTCTTGCTTATATATGACACCATATTCTACCAACGCCAAAGGCAGCCATACCTACAACCACCTAGAGAACACTGAAATGGGAGAGTCCATAGATAAAAACGCAATAATAAAGGGTTCAGTTCACTTCAGTTCAGTAGCTCATTCATGTCTGACTCCTTGCAACCCCATGAATCACAGCACGCCAGGCCTCCCTGTCCATCACCAACTCCCAGAGTTCACTCAAACTCATGTCCATCGAGTCAGTGATGGCATCCAGCCATCTCATTCTCTGCCATCCCCTTCTCCTCCTGCCCCCACTCCCTCCCAGCATCAGGGTCTTTTCCAATGAGTCAACTCTTCACATGAAGTGGCCAAAGTATTGGAGTTTCAGCTTTAGCATCAGTCCTTCCAATGAACACCTAGGACTGATCTCCTTTAGAATGGACTGGTTGGATCTCCTTGCAGTCCAAGGGACTCTCAAGAGTCTTCTCCAACACCACAGTTCAAAAGCATCAATTCTTCAGCACTCAGCTTTCTTCAGAGTCCAACTCTCACAGCCATACATGACCACTGGAAAAACCATAGCCTTGACTAGACGGACCTTTGTTGGCAAAGTAATGTCTCTGCTTTTGAATATGCTATCTAGGTTGGTCATAACTTTCCTTCCAAGGAGTAAGCGTCTTTTAATTTCATGGCTGCAATCACCATCTGCAGTGATTTTGTAGCCCAAAAAAACAAAGTCTGACACTGTTCAGTGCAGGATAAATAGGCTACCTGGCCTTCTGCTTAATCCAAAGCTAAATAGATGCAAAGTGCTATTGTTATTTATGCCTCGTCAACAGTTCCAGATATATCTGGGCTAAACTTTCCGCTGCTAAAGTTACTAAGTGTAGAGAAAATACTACTGAATTTTGATAACCTCATTCTGTACTTTTGACTGCCCTATCTATAGTTGTGTGTTCCAATTATCTAATTTAGGTTTAAACCCTTACTTTACTTGCCTTGATAAGGAACAGTTGTTAAGATTCTGCTTATTTATTGATTCTTGTTAGATCAATACTTGATTTACTGAATTCAATAGTGAGAATAGTACATTTCTTTTGTAACAAATAAATGCGTCTTGTAAGCTGGGCACATCTTAACCAGGCATATTCCTTGGTCTTGCTTTGTACAGAAGTGTGCAGAGATAGATAGCCTGCATTGTTGTATTTGTTGCCTATGAGATCGAAATGCTGGCTACAGAGGTTTGCTTATGCAAGGCACATTTCCCACCAGCAATTTGGAGAGGTTTTACCCACAGTGCATATATCTTTTGATATGTGAATTACTTCTAAGGAAGAAAAACTCTGAACACAAGATCAACTTTACATAGAGCTGGACCTGTCCCAAAGCTTTTGCATAAGTTTGCTTATTAAACAACTGTTGTACATGGGCACATTCACACCATCAGACTTCAAAACAAGAGACCAAAATGTATATTTTGTGTTTTATAAAATTTGGTAAAAATATTTTTAAGCTTTGTGGTTGTTGTTCAGTTGCTAAGTTGTGTCCACCTCTTGAGACCCCGTGGACTACAGCATGCCAGGCTTCCCTGTCCTTCACTGTCTCCTGTGGTTTGCTCAAATGCATTCATTTTTAAGTTTATACTCTTACAAATGCTGTTATTAGATTTTTATGGCATATTAGGATATGTCAATTGGGAGATTACTTTCAATTTAATTTAACCAGTCCCTGGAGGTGGGCTAGTTAGTATACATCACAGTTATATTGCTGGCCATGGGTCTCACAAAAAGGTCTCATAAATGTTGCTCCACCTACAAGACCATGAATGAATAGACTTAGGAAAATTAATAATTACAAAGGAAGAATTTTTGTAACCTAGCTTTTCACTTGTAAGATCCAATTAAATTTGCCCCTTAATATTTTATTCTGGTAGGCATTCCTCTTAAAAACCTGTAAGAATAGTAGAACTTGAAACTTGCTGAAAATCCAACTATAAGTGTGATATACACTTTGACAGAGGTAGCTGTTTCGAGTTGAGCTTTTGCAAATTAGATATCCCTCGAAAATCTGTTGGGGATATTTTCAGGAGGTCATCACACCACCTATAAATCAAGGTTACTGATTTTAACATAAATATAAATATAACCTAAATATATATTTAACATAAATATAAACATAACTTCATTCACTATCAACCACTTTGAAGAGTCCAATAAACAGTGCTTATTGCTTGTTGCACTGGCATGATCTACATGAAAAACGAGCCATCTTCTGTGGTATATTCAGAAAGCCCTACCTGGTAAAGTCATTTTGAAGTTACCTTTCCTCTGATAATTTTTTATAAGAACATATCCACTTGGAGGCCTATTTCTGTTTTTCCTCATTTTCACCTCCACCACATCTTTTGCCTCCTGCCTTTACCTCATAATCTGTGCCTTACAGCCTTAAATATTCTGCAAACCCTTCAACATAAACATATTAGATATAGGGAAAAAAGCACTTTATTAAACTCTGTTTTATTCATGGATGTCTGGACATGCTCACCTATAGATAACTATTTAGAGATTCCATATGCTATTTATATGCATTTTGAAAAAATTTCCTTTAACATCAAAAGTTTTACAAAATTTAAATTGCCTGCTGTTGTTACTATACAGTGCTTCCACTTGTATTTCAAAGTTTAGAAATTGAAGGAATCAATGTCCAGTTGCATAGGATTTATAATATAGGCACAAAGGTTGCTACAGAAAGCCATCTTCCATATACATGTGCCTAATGACTGTTTACATAATTTCATATATACCAGTAACTCTGGAAGCCTGGACTAGTCAATAATTATATTAAACAAAAGAAAGAAAGATTGCTCAAATTTCAACGACCAGCCAAACTGAAAAGCTTATCCCTTTGACTAAAAATGCTAGACAGCCTTTAAAATTAAATATTTTAACTATTTTAAGAAACTATATAACCATCAGAGGATGAGGGGAAAAAATGAAGTAATCTACTTTAACTTTTTAAATTTCATTAACCAGAGAGTGCTTATAACCTAACTACATTAGTGTCCTTTAGAGTTAAAAATAAAACTTGTTTTTGAAAATTCACACAAATAAATTAATGTTGGCATTCATTTGAGGACTGTTTAACCTCTCAGACATCATTTTGAGAACTCATTAGCCAAATACCACCATAATGCAAGCAAGTAATACATGGAAATAATGATTTCATTGTAAAGTTTAAATCAATGCTAGTATGATCAGGAAATTTCATTAACCCAGAATTCTTAATTAGCTCTAGAGGTGAAAAGAAAGATAAAAATCACTTCACATATTAGTAAAAAAACAAATTAGAATATAACTTTATAAACTACTGCTGTTCCTTTGCTATTAAGAATCAATGAAATCTATAATTAGGGACCATTATGAAAAGGTTAAAGATGAAAATACATGCAGTCTATCTACAGGAAATCTAAACTATTTAGGTTAATGAAATGTCTGTAAAAGTCATACTAATTAGCAAGTTCATGGGAACCTAACTTTAATTTTACAAATGCCATGATGGGAAGTATTATGGCTCCATGCACACCTGTGTCCCAACTAGATTACTGCACAGTGCTACCTCTTTCAAATTTCTCTTCATTTCCCCCTCAGTGATCTGGATGCTACTAAGTATAACACCACATTTCTGAAAATTCTCCATGATTTAATGATATAGATTTTAAGATGATGAGAAACAGAAACTTTCTATTTTTTAGATAAGAGGATTGTTGAATTTTCAATGTGGCACTAACATAATAAGATGACATATTTCCTTATTTTCTTTTATTATTTCTATGTCAACCAAAACCATTTTTTTCAAAAGTGAAAAGTTTGCCCATAAATATCTAGTGTAAACTGGGAAACAAAAAGCTAGAATCGAATCATATGTGAGGGATTGATTATATAATAAGTAGCAGGGATACAAAAAAGAAAAAAACAGAATGTTACCAAAATCAATCATTACCACAAAAACAATTTCAATTCTGTACCATGAAGTTAACCTCTTGTTCACAGTCACTGAAGACAGAATTCTTGGGTGAAAGTTGGTTATTGTTGTCATTCCAGGTATCAAGTAAAACATTGTCTATGAACAATATCTTTTATCACTTTTCTTACTTTCAAACGTATGGGCATATCTGATTAGCTGAGCCTAAGTTTCATGTGCACATCTGCCTCCAAGGGATGTTGGTAATTCAAACCTTGATTATATTTACAGAAGGATTGACAACTTGGAAACTTTTTTAAATTTTAGAAAAATTGTTCAAAATGTTCAAATGTTTAAATTAAAATGATGTGGTAGTAGCTCATATCTGACTAACTCAAATGCAGATAAAAAATGATAAACTCTGATCAAACCATTTAAAAAACACATTTGATGCAACAGAATGAAAAAGAAAATAGGTAGAGATCAGTTTAGTCAGTTCAGTTCAGTCACTCAGTCATGTCCAACTCTTTGCGACCCCATGGACTGCAGCATGACAAACCTCTCTGTTCATTACCAATTCCTGGAGTTCACTCAAACTCATGTCCATTGAGTCGGTGATGCCAACCAACCATCTCATCCTCATTGTCCCCTTCTCCTCTTGCCTTCAATCTTTCCCAGCATGAGTCTTTTCGAATGAGTCAGCTCATCATACCAGGTGGCCGAGTACTGAAGTTTCAGCTTCAACATCAGCCCTTCCAATGAATATTGAGTACTGATTTCCTTTAGGATGGACTAGTTGGCTCTCCTTGCATTCCAAGGGACTCTCAACAGTCTTCTCCAACACCACAGTTCAAAAGCATCAATTCTTCGGTGCTCAGCTTTCTTTATAGTCCAATTCTCACATCTATACATGACTACTGGAAAAACCATAACCCTGACTAGATGGACCTTTGCTGGCAAAGTAATGTCTCTGCTTTTTAATACGCTGTCTAGTTTGGTCATAGCTTTTCTTCCAAGGAGTAAGCGTCTTTTAATTTCATGGCTGCAGTCACCATCTACAGTGATTTTTTAGCTCAAAAAAATAAAGTCTGCCACTGTTTCCACTCTTTGCCCATTGATTTGCTATGAAGTGACGGGACCAGATGCCATGATCTTAGTTTTCTGAATGTTGAGTTTTAAGCCAACTTTTTCACTATCCTCTTTCACTTTCATCAAGAGGCTCGTTAGTTCTTTTTCACTTTCTGCCATAAGGGTGGTGTCATCTGCACATCTGAGGCTATTGATATTTCTCCCGGCAATCTTGATTTCAGCTTGTGCTTCATCCAGCCCAGCATTTGTCATGATGTACTCTGCATATAAGTTAAATAAACAGGGTGACAATATACAGCCTTGATGTACTCCTTTTCCTATTTGGAACCGGTCTGCTGTTCCATGTCCAGTTCTAACTGTTGCTTCCTTACCTGCATACAGATTTCTCAAGAGGCAGGTCAGGTGGTCTGGTATTCCACCTCTCTAAGAAATTTCACAGCTTTGGCATAGTCAATAAAGAGAAACATGTTTTTATGGAACTCTCTTGCTTTTTTGATGATCAAAGAGATGTTGGCAATTTGATCTCGGCTCCTCTGCCTTTTCTAAATCCAGCTTGAACATCTGGAAGTTCACGGTCCACGTATCATTGAAGCCTGGATTGGAGAATTTTGAGCATTATTTTACTAGCATGTAAGATGAGTGCAATTCTGCAGTAGTTAGGGAATTCTTTGTCATTGCCTTTCTTAGGGATTGGAATGAAAACTGACATATTTGAGTCCTGTGGCCACTGTTGAGTTTTCCAAATTTGCTGGCATATTGAGTGCAGCACTTTCACAGCATCATCTTTTAGGATTTGAAATAGCTCAAGTGGAATTCCATCACCTCCACTAGCTTTGTTTGTAGTGATGCTTCCTAAGGCCCACTTGACTTCACATTCCAGGATGTCTGGCTCTAGGTGACTGATCACACCATCGTGATTATCTTGATCATGAAGATCTTTTTTGTACAGTTCTTCTGTGTATTCTTGCCACCTCTTCTTAATATCTTCTGCTTCTGTTAGGTCCATACCATTTTTGTCATTTATTGTGCCCATCTTCACATGAAATGCTCCTTTGGTATCTCTAATTTTCTTGAAGAGATCTCTAGTCTTTCCCATTCTATTGTTTTCCTCTATTTCTTTGCATTGATCGCTGAGGAAGGCTTCTTATCTCTCCTTGCTATTCTTTGGAACTCCACATTCACTTCTCTTCTTTTCACAGCTATTTGTAAGGCCTCCTCAGGCAGCCATTTTGCTTTTTTGCATTTCTTTTTCTTAGGGGTGGTCTTTATCCCTGTCTCCTCTACAATGTCATGAACCTTAGTCCACAGTTCATCAGGCACTCTGTCTATCAGATCTAATCCCTTAAATCTATTTCTCACTTCCACTGTATAATCATAAGGGATTTGATTTAGGTCATACCTGAATGGTCTGATTTGACCATATTTTCTTCAATTTAAGTCTGAATTTGGCAATAAGGAGTTCATGATCTGAACCACAGTCAGCCTCCGGTCTTGTTTTTGCTGACTGCATAGAACTCCTCAGAGTACAAAGGGAGATAACCATGTTGGATAAGTTTGCATTAATTCAGTTTTATCATCTAATGATGCTCTGCAATCTGTGGAGAACTGAATGACTATATGAAGCAGCAATGTTTTTCCAGTTTGAGGAATAAGCACATAGTTCCAGATTAAAAAACAGAAGAGCTGGGAAATTGAATGGGGTGGGAGAGGATACCATGCAAATGAAAGTCACAAAGGAGAATGAATATTTGAACTATGTATCTAAGCACCATTCAAATTATGAGTAACTTATAAATTGCACACCCATAGAGGAAATGCCATTAGACCCCAGCAGAAACCAATAGCTCAGAAATTAGACCAGAGACTCCAATATTACCCACTACAGAGGAACGAAATCTGATGTTTGAGTACAGATAGATGGATAATACTAGAAAAGGATCACTCTTCAAGGAAAATAACAGAACCCAGAGTCTCTACAATATATAAGCCACAAAATCTAGTATATTACTTAAAATAACCAAATGTAAAAGAAATTGGAAAATATATTTTAACAAAAGCAGACAGTAGAAAGAGACATTGAGATGGTGTACATGTTGGAATTTGAACACAAGAACTTTAAATTAACTATTATAAGTATGTTCAAAATTAAAGGAATGTGTTGTCATACATATACATATATGGGGAATTTCAGGCAAGAAATAAAAACTGTGGAGAAATAAGGAAATATAAGTTCTAAAACTGAGGAATACAATATCTGATATGAAAATTTTACTTAATGGGCTTACCAGAGATATCAGAAGAAAATATCAGTAAACTTGAAGACAAGTCAAGAGCAATTTCCAATATGAAGAATACAGAGGAAAAAATACTAATTAAATTCTACACTTTCTAAGTACTGGAATGTAATTTCTTAAGTCGACTGGAATGTTCATTGTCATATCATTTGCAACTCTCTTCACTTAAAATCCAGTGCTTTTCAAACCACAGCAGATTTGCTTGAAAATTTTAATATATCTGTAAGAACTGAATTAGTCTCTTGGAGGGTAACACCCAGGCTTCTAAATTTTTGTTGTTGTCAGTTCCCCAGTGATTCTACTATGCCGTCTAGCTCTGCCTTATTCAAGCACATGCACCTTATTAATTTTTTCCAAATTCAATTTTCTTTTCTACGTGAAATTCTGTTTCGACCATAAACTTGACCATTTAGTTACTTTGCAACTACAGTACATCCATTTATTCAACCAATATGGACAACTGACTATATTTTCAGTTATATGCTAGACCCAGAAATGTAGTTGAAAATTATCTAAGTTATTTTGTCTTGGTTTAAAGAGACAAAGAGAAGTATACTCAATTATCAAAAAGAAATGTAAAATTCCAAGAATAGAACTACATTATTCCATGAAATTCCCAACTGCTTTTATAATATGGGCTGAAGTTCTGCTAATATACAAGATTATGACTACACCATGTCACATAGAAATGGTTTAACTTTTAGGTAAATAATCTTCAAGCTTTAAAAAATTTCTATCAATGCCTTTAAAAGATATTTTATTTATAGATGCTTTTTTTGGAGTTTGCTTGTCTAAAAATCCTTCAATCATAAGTTGATAAATGATTATCTAATTTCAAGTTGTGAAATGCTGCTTAAAGGGGCACAGGCTTGGATTATAAAATAGAGATTTTAAAAAATTAATCAAATTCATAACATACATGATATATACATATTTAAAATTATTATCATTAATAATTCTCTTCTGCTTTAGTCAAATTTGTTCTAGTTTGAGACCAAAGTTGACTGTAGTGATTAGATTAAATGCTTTACATATTTCACAGATATACTATCCAAGATCCCTCATAAATTATATTTTAACTTTCACTTTTACTTCTTCCAGAATTTAATGAGTTTTCCCCCTAATACAAAATAAGTTTAATGAAGCTCAAAATGCATTGAAATATTTATATTTTTGATTGAAAATTGATGAGTTACTATGATTTTTATCATCAGGAGATAAAATGTAGATTTTTAAATCTTACTCATTTAAATAAGTTCCGCTCTATCTCACATAAAGATTAGCTGTGTACATGGTGTCAATCTTTAGAAGTAAAAAACATCCTGTGCTCTATGCTTACATCTGCCTTGACGAGTATGTAAAGTTTCCCATCATTTTTAAATTTATAAAGGTGAGGGTCACATTATACTCAGAAAGTTATTTTCTCCTGGTGACAAGGCTGAGAATTGCTGTAAATTGCCACCAAATGGTGACAGTGGCTGATGCAAGTACAGTCACGTGCACATAGGAAAATTCATCAATTCGTGTTCTCCTTCACCCTCTCCACAGAATGGAACATAGATTCCAAGGACCGTGGAAGGTGTTTTCCATATTGTTGAGATTTTGCAGTGGGTGGGAAGTAGTACAAAGTGTTAACCTTTGTACTTATTAAGAGATAGACCTATTCTTACTGGGTTTTCAGTCATTAGTCCATGAAGATCACTGCTGTGTCCACTTTGTTCCAAATGCAACCATAAGACCTCTTCAGACCTGCCAGGTCAGTGGAACACGCATTTCTGAGATCAGGTCCACGGGCTCCTGATGAAGCCCCCTTGTCATTCCACCGACTGCAGCAAGTGCACCAATTTGACTGAGATGCCTCACTTTTTCTTGAGAGCCAGTGTCCAGAATAAGGGCACAAAGTGTCCTCAGGCCAATCTGATTCCACCACATGGCAGATATGTCTCCTGCTCATATAACAGCTGATACAGGGGAACTTCAGGAAGTTTCTGAATTCTCCAAGTCCGTTTCCAACAATCACTCCTGAATACCAGTTTCAATCTGAACTGAAGAGAGTTTCTCACCATCCATTTCTAAGCTATCTTAGAAACTGCTTTCTATGTGGTTTCTCTTCCATTTTTTCTCTTCCTTACCCACAACCTAACTCAGGGAATCAAGGGGAAGACATCTATCACACCAAAATACTTGAGTCCTGACCCAGGTTTTAAAACCCAACAGCCTGACAAAAACTTGACTATTGTATTTTTCCTTCTTTGTGCTCTATGCAGTGTCATCCATATTCAAATTATATAACATTTGCCTTCACAGTTATGCCACATCACCAAACAACTGGTGTTTGTAGTGTATTTCTGTCTCCTATTTTGGAAAAAGTCCATGCCTTGTATTAGTCGCTCAGTCCTATCTGACTCTGTGACTCCATGGGCTGTAACCTTCTAGGCTCCTCTGTCAATGGGATTCTCCAGGCAAGACTTTTGGAGTGGTTAGCCATTCCCTTCTCCAGGGGATCTTCCCAACCCAGGGGTCAAACCCTGGTCTTCTGCATTGCAGGCAGATTCTTTACTGCTGGAGTATAAGTGGTGATAATATTTAGTTTCCTCTCAAGGAATGGATATTTTTTCTGAAATCCTAGAGTAATACTCAAATTCTTTCAAACTGGCTTAGTTGGTATCAAGGTCATCTACAATTTCCACTTGCAATCCAAAAAAGGAACATTAAGAGGAAGAATAGTTCTTCACTAATTAAAGGAAAAAAGAAAAAAAGCTTTCAAAACTCACAAGCCAGTGAGTATAGTTGAACAATTAAAGATCTATCAGGAAAGAAAAAAATAATTCTTTCCCTCTCCTTTACACTACAATTCCATATATAAGGCAGGCTTATTTCAGTTTGTATTAACCCCAGGAACTATGCAGACTCATGAGCATTATTTTGGAATTTTGTAGGACAGATCTAGTTACTGGGAGACAAGCTAGATAAGGAGGGAAAGGCCTTGCTCTCACGTAAAGTCCACACAAGGAGTAGGTTACATGCTATTACATAGACACGTCCCCCCCCACCAATCCTCCCCACTTTCAGAGTTGGATTCCCAGGGGACACAGTGGTATAAAGAATCTGTTTGCCAATGCAGGAGATATAAGGGACTTGAGTTTGATCCCTGGGTCAGGAAGATCCCCCTAGAGGAGAAAATGACAACCTACTCCAGTATTCTTGCCTGCAGAATTCCATGAACAGAGGAACCTGGTGGGCTACAGTCCATAGGGTCGCAAAGAGTCGGACACAATTGAGTGACTCAGCATATACACTTTCAGGGTTTGGGAAAGAAGGTCCTCTCTACTGGAAAATGATACAGAGTAAACTAATGAATTACATCCAAGAAAAGTGGATTAGCAACAGTGTCTCAGATGAAAAAGTCTATCTCCCACAAAAGGACATTTAAAGTGACTAATACTTGAAATTCAGAAAGAGTTTAGACCTTTAGGTTGAGTGAAACATGCAGGAAAAAAGCAGAGATCCAGCTTTATAATAAAAGCTAATAAAATTTAAAAAATAAAATTAGACCCTACGAAGATGTATAATTCAAAAATTTAGAAGCAGCCAAGGCAGAAGGCTTTCTGTTGGGCTTCCAGGCAGTGAGAATGACTGGAATACCAAGCCAATTACCAAAACAGGAGTGCAGAAATATAGATTCTTTGGAGACAGAAACTTACTTGCCAAATTATTCAGATAATTATAATTATAAGGTATAAAGTGCTAGAGAGGAAGAGAAGAAGACTGGAAATAAATGGGGCAGCCTAAGAACATCACTGGAAAACTCCATAACTGTCAGAAGTGATGCAGAAATAAAATCCCTGGATTGGTCCTAGAGACAGGGAAAGAGAGAAAACCTATGGACAAGTGTGTATTAGCAGCAGAGACCAGGCTATGGATACATTCAGTTCAGCAGCTCAGTCGTGTCTGACTCTCTGTGACCCCATGAACTGCAGCACACCAGGCTTCCCTGTCCATCACCAACTCCTGGAGCTTGCTCAAACTCATGTCCATCAAGTCGGTGATGCCATCCAACCGTCTCATTCCCTGTTGTCCCCTTCTCCTCCTGCCTTCAATCTTTCCCAGCATCAGGGTCTTTTCCAATGAGTCAGTTCATTGCAACGGGTGGCCAAAGTACTGAACTTTCACTTCAGCATCAGTCCTTCCAAAGAATATTCAGGACTGATCTCCTTTAGGATTGATTGGTTTGATCTCCTTATAGTCCAAGAGACTCTCAAGAGTCTTCTCCAACACCACAATTCAGAAGATTCAGTCCTTCAGCAAAGAATTTGCCAAAGAATTGAGGCTAAGGATAGGAGAAAAGGATTAAGGCTAAAAACTCATGCAGTCTTTAAACCCCACGGGGCTATATGGTCTTTGTTGCTGTCTGCCAGCAGCTTCCAGTAGTTCTCAATCAGAGTTACCTCGAGGGCTTGTGAAACCACAGTTGGCTGGGAGAGTTTCCAGTTCTGTAAGAAGCCCAAATTGGAGCAAGTTGGGGCAAGATGGACATTTATAGCACTGTGGGCTGCTCTTGGAAAGAACACTGACTTTGAGAGAAGTAACTGGTCAGCCTCGGACAGGGTCAGACAGCCTGGGAGAGATGTGACACTGCTGATCTGAGGGTGCCCTCTCTGTGTCTCACAGACAAGACCAGCCATTACCAAGAAAATGTACTTGTTATCAATATGTCCAAATAGCCCTGTGTCTTTACGCAGTTTCTAAGTTAAAAATTAGAAACATACATCCACTGACATTCATTTGCTTGTGGGTAACATATCAGTCTGGATCCTTCCAGCTTGCCCTTTCTTGGTTAGAATTTTGGGTAGCTCAGAGGAGAATTTCACATTTGATCATATGAGATTTTGGTGCATTCAACCCAGCCACTGACCTTCAGTTGATATTTAAAAGATACAACCTATATAAACCCTTATTTCTACATGAAACCATTCAGTTCTTATTTTCCTTGTCGGTTTTAAATATTTTTATTAGTAATAATACAAAAAAAACATGCAGAATGCAAAATATCTGCTTGAATATTTTGTATTGTTTTATCATTATTTGGTTACGTGGATTAAAGTAACTGTCTTAAGTTACCAAGGAATGGCTTCAGGTTGAGGAACAATCCATGTTAAAAGGCTGCCCTCTTGTGACAATGTGTTTTATGTTTTATTGGTAAAACTGACCTTATACCCTTTAGAAATCAACTCATAATAGTATTAAAAAGAATGAGGTGGATGAAACTGGAGCCTATTATACAGAATGAAGTAAGCCAGAAAGAAAAACATCCAATACAGTATACTAACGCATATATATGGAATTTAGAAAGATGGTAACAATAACCCTGTGTACAAGACAGCAAAAGAGACACTGATGTATAGAACAGTCTTTTGGACTCTGTGGGAGAGGGAGAGGGTGGGATGATTTGGGAGAATGGCATTGAAATACGTATAATATCATATATGGAACGAGTCGCCAGTCCAGGTTCGATGCATGATACTGGATGATTGGGGCTGGTGCACTGGGACGACCCAGAGGGATGGTACGGGGAGGGAGGAGGGAGGAAGGTTCAGGATGGGTAGATTCATGTTGATATATGGCAAAACCAATACAATATTATAAAGTTTAAAAATAAAATAAAATTAAAAAAAATAATTAAACTTGATTGTATTTGGGGATATTTTAAAAATATTTGTTTATATGGAAATTTTGGATAATGGATAGTTCTGATTACATAGATATTCCAGGGAACTAAAGGTTTAAACTTCTCTCATTATTTAACTTAACTAATGGATATATGAAAGTGAAAGAGGAGAGTGAAAAAGTTGGCTTAAAGCTCAACATTCAGAAAACGAAGATCATGGCATCTGGTCCCATCACTTCATGGCAAATAGATGGGGAAACAGCAGAAGCAGTGTCAGACTTTATTTTTCTGGGCTCCAAAATCACTGAAGATGGTGACTGCAGCCATGAAATTAAAAAACGCTTACTCCTTTGAAGGAAAGTTATGACCAACCTAGAGAGCATATTCAAAAACAGAGACATTACTTTGCCAACAAAGGTCCATCTAGTCAAGGCTATAACTTTTCCAGTAGTCATGTATGGATGTGAGAGTTGGACTGTGAAGAAAGCTGAACACCAAAGAATTAACGCTTTTGAACTGTGGTGTTGGAGAAGACTCTTGAGAGTCCCTTGGACTGCAAGGAGATCCAACCAGTCCATTCTAAAGGAGATCAGCCCTGGGATTTCTTTGGAAGGAATGATGCTCAAGCTGAAACTCCAATACTTTGGCCACCTCATGCGAAGAGTTGACTCATTGGAAAAGACTCTGATGCTGGGAGGGATTGGGGGCAGGAGGAGAAGGGGACGACAGAGGATGAGATGGCTGGATGGCATCACCGACTCGATGGACGTGAGTTTGAGTGAACTCCGGGAGTTGGTGATGGACAGGGAGGCCTGGCGTGCTGCAATTCATGGGGTTGCAAAGAGTCGGACAGGACTGAGCAACTGAACTGACTGAATGGATATATTTCTAACATTGGTAAACCACTCTTCTATTTAAAAACAAATAAATAAATTTCATTCTAGATCATGTATCAGTGGCACACATCATATAATTTAATAACTTATCATCTATTTTACTGTAACTGTAAATATCACCTCCAGATTAAAAAATCAGTTAATCAGTAAACATCACTAATGGAATGGTGAATGGTACCTATCTCCTGGCATAGGTCTTCTTCCCCAGTTCTAGAAGCAAAACTATTTTGGGCTCACTGATTTAGACAAAAAGCAAAGAAGGAAGAATTTCATTGAAAGAAATAAAAGCCTGCAACTCTGTCTTTTGACATCTTGAAGCCTAAGCCTTAGGGAGAATGTAGAAGCATCAAGAAACTTGTGGAGATAAGTATTTTGCTGAGTGAGAAAGACTTGTATAAATGTGGAAGGAGAAAGACTGTCCCCAGATTAGGAAAAAAACTCAGTTTTCATATCTCTATATTTTCTCCCCATAGTTCAGATGAGGGAAAACAGAGGGGCCTCTTGATGGACCATAGAGATCTAAGAGTAGCTCTCTAGAAATATCCTAGGATATGTAAAGGTCCCAGGAAAAAAAAAAAAAAAGACAGCGATAAGGTTGAAGGGGTAGGTAGAAGAGGCCATGGGGTGACTCATGGAAGACTTTTGCACTCCAAGTATGATAAACTGAGCTGGTTGTCCTAAATGTCTTGTGCAGGAATGGACAAAGAAAGGCCATCAGACTGTGAGGACAGATGGCCAAGCACTAAATGCCTACCCACCACCCATCTGTTCCCCAAGGCTATGTATGCTCTGCCACCTCATGCCATCTTCAGGACTAGGGCACCATTATTCTGGCTCCTGGGAGTGTTGACACCTGACTCCTTGCAATAATACCCCCAGATAAATAAAATGATCTCATCTAAGTTCACAGCCCCTTTCCATGGACCGCCCATAGCCAAGGACTGGTCACGTGGGCCTAAAAGATGTGACTTCTTTACCCTGATTTAGAAGAAATTTTTGGCCCCCTCAGAGTCAAAAGAGGAGTAAATTAATTTTACCAAAGACTTGATAATTAATCCTAATAGTGTAAATCAAAATTGCAGTTTAACATGGCACTTCATGATTATTGAAATGATTAGCTTTAACTCCAGATACAAGATAGCTTGATATATAAGAAATTGGTAATAGTTTTGTCTCTGGAGCAAGGAATTGTAAATATATGTCCCTTCAGTGCACTTTTATTCTTCATCATATTGAGAGAGAAACCCTTAAATGAGCAATGCAAAATTCCCTATAACATTTCATATAGGTTCCCAAAGTTCTGCAGCTCAGATGACTTAGATAAGACAGAAAAACCATGGCCTAGAGAACCCTGTTAGGTAACGTTAAAGAGGGCCTAATTGATTTAAAAGATATATTTATCTAAAAAATGCATGTGAAGAGCTTGGGTAAATTGTTCATAAAATGTGAGAATTTTTAAATCAGCATGTCATTCTACATAATGTATATAATTCATAGATCTTAGATATTAAACTTTTCTGTACAGTGTAACTTCTATATTCAATTTACATATTCAATATTGTTCACATGAAAAACCAGATTTTCTCAGTGGGAAACTTTGGGAGATCTCTAATGCCTCTAATACCCTCCCTTTCCCCACACAGGGACATAAGTGTGTGTGTGTATGTGTGTGTGTGTGATTTTTTAATAGGAAGAAAGAGAAAATAAAAATAACACTTAAAAAACTAGTATAGCCACTATGGAGAACAGTGTGGAGATTTCTTAAAAAACTGGAAATAGAACTGCCTTATGACCCAGCAATCCCACTGCTGGGCATACACACTGAGGAAACCAGAATTGAAAGAGACACGTGTACCCCAATGTTCATCACAGCACTGTTTATAATAGCCAGGACATGGAAACAACCTAGATGTCCATCAGCAGATGAATGGATAATAAAGCTGTGGTACATATACACAATGGAGTATTACTCAGCCGTTAAAAAGAATACATTTGAATCGGTTCTATTTAGCTGGATGAAACTGGAGCCTATTTTAAAGAGTGAAGTAAGCCAGAAAGAAAAACACCAATGCAGTATACTAACACATATATATGGAATTTAGAAAGATGGTAATGACAACCCTGTATGCGAGACAGCAAAAGAGACACTGATGTCTTTTGGACTCTGTGGTGGTGGCAGGGGGTGATGATTTGGGAGAATGGCATTAAAACATGTATAATATCATATAAGAAATGAATTGCCAGTCCAGGTTCGATGCAGGCTACAGGAAGCTTGGGGCTGGTGCACTGGCATGACCCAGAGGGACGGTATGGGGGGGAGGTGGGAGGGGGGTTCAGGATGGGGAACACGTGTACACCTGTGGCAGATGCATGTTGATGTATGGCAAAACCAATACAATATTGTAAAGTAAAAAAAAATAATAATAATAATAATTTTTTAATTAAAAAAAAATTATCAGGATTTCTTTAAAAAACTGAGCAAACAAAAGTTACCCTGTTCTGGAGAAGGAATTGCAGAGATATGATGCAATTTTGACCTAGAGAGTATAGACCTAACTCCTTTGGGATCTCCATGTTGGGCATGTGCCGGGAGCCAGCACGGGAGTTCCCACCCATGACAAAGGTCATGTGGAGAGGACCTGACATGCAAAGGCAAATCAGGACTCAAGGGGCCCCCTGGATCTGCTTAAGCATCTACCCCAAAACCAGAATCTGTCTGTTTTACTATTTTAAGACTTTCACCAACTCCTCTGACATTAACAGAGGGATATCCCCGACCACCTTTCTCTGAAGGAAATCAACTTAGAGCTCTAGTTAATAAGCCTCCTGGGCATAATAGGAGTATTTCAATCCAAACCCCTCAGATGGCTCTCTAACTTGCCTGACAGGTTTATCTGGACTCCTACAGCTATGCATATGATTGTTTACAGCCTCCCAACCACGAGAGGCATGGGAAGCTTAAGATATTCAAATAGTATAGAGCTTCTCGGGGAGCTAGAAATTATTAGAATAGAACTAGTAGAAGATTTCATTGTTGAGCTAATGCTTGCTGCCAAGTTTCCATATCCCTTACCCACTGTGTCCTTGGGAGTATATTAATTAATATAGTTAGTGTGTAGAAAATTGAAGTAATGGCCTTGGTGTTAACAACTTTAGACCCTTGAGGTAGTAAATCCTTTCCTTGCTACAGCCCACTGCACCTTTGCCCTATAGGAATGCAACTTTATCTAGTGCTTTCAGAGAGTGGCACCAAACTTTAGAAAAATTACTTTTAGAGAAAATAAGTTTTCTGGTTAACTAACCTTTATCAGAACAAAGAGTCATAAAATGTTAATAGGCCTCCTGGCCAGAAGATGATGTAAATCACCTAAAGCATTTGTATACGTAAGTTTGCAGAAAAGAAAGCCTGGTCTCGATAAGGGTCAAGGACTGCTGACTTTGCATGACTCTGCATCCCCTATTATCCTCTATGTACAACTTAGGGTATAAAAACTCCTTTTGAAAATAAAGCTATGGGCCTTGCTCATCAGTCTTGGTCTCCCCATGTCATTCTTGTTTCCTTTTCTCTCCTTTTCTTCTCTGTTCTTCCTTCAGGAGGACTAATTTGGAGCGTGGGGGCCCTCTGAGACCACTTACCAGCCCAGGCTTCTAAGACCCACTCGAGAAGGTGCCTAAGGCAGGGCACCTTCAGCTATTCGAGAGGGCTCCTGTGGCCTCCGTGGTCAGAGCAAGTTTGGCGTCACGAATTTTATTGGCTTTCTGGGTAAACCAGTTAGATCAAGCCTCTGTTCTCTCCCCTTTTATCTATCCTCTTTTCATCAACGCTGTCCTCCTGAGGGAATCCCTGGATCCAACCAGGGCTGGACCCCGGTAGGCAGGCATGGATTTTCAAACCACTGCTATTAGTAGCCCTTCAAATAGTAGGTCCCATCCAGACTTTATTATGTAAGTCAACTCAATCTGCCATGTTCCTCAAGTCCCTGCTATTGTCAGGAAAAAAAAGAAAAAAGCCTATGTGCTCTTTCAGATTAAAACCCATACAATTTTCAAGTGGCTGGTATACAGCAATCCTTAATCGTTTCTTTTGTTTTTACTCATTACATTTGAGGACATTTAATAGAATTCCCTGGTGGCTCAGACGGTAAAGTGTCTGCCTACAATGCGGGAGACCCGGGTTCAATCCCTGGTTCAGGAAGATTCTCTGGAGAAGGAAATGGAAACCCACTCCAGTACTCTTGTCTGGAAAATCCCATGGACGGAGGAGCCTGGTAGGCTACAGTCCATGGGGTCGTAAAGAGTCGGACACAACTGAGTGACTTCACTATACACTATCACTGTAATAGAAACCTACTAGGTTTTCCCTTTGGAGCTCAAAATGGGGGTCTCAATATGTTTTAGAGAAGGGATGAATAAAATTATGTCACATTAAAGGGACGCATCTACAACATATGAACTTTTCCTTTGTTTTTGCCCGGCTGTTGTAGCAAAACTCAAGTGCATCTCTGTGCTGAGTCTCTCCATCTTATTTCACTTGTTTATCTAGTGTCTCCTTTTATTATCCTACCTTGGTATGCTCAGGACACCAGCAGAAGGGTTGGTAACATCCTCTCCAATTAGGCATTTGAGAGATATCTCTTTTTAAAAACACAAGTATGCTCATGCCCTGTTTTCACTTGGTAATCTTAAATAGCTCTTGACTAGAATAACTCCTTTCCACGACATACACAACTTCATATAATTTGACTTACATGTGTCACATCTGTTCTCCCTTCTTCCTCATACTCAACATCTATAAAAAGCTACATTCTCCTCTCTAGCTCCCTCTTTACATGAGCTAGTCCCTAAACATCCATCCAGAACCAATATCATCTTTATCCAGTCAAACTTCACACATCTCCACTGCAGCTGATACTCAGCCTCTGTTCCATACCAGCCCTCAGAATCATCATAATTTCTGCAATAATCATGAGGTATGACAATATGTGTTCAACCAGGTAGCTTTCCTAATAGAATATAACTTCGTTGAGTCTAAGAATTCAAATTATTCTCTTTTCTATGTTCCACATACCTGTCCTACTTGAGCAAGGCTCTTTGTCAAATACACATTAATCTCATTCCTTTTGGACAGGTACATGATGAACACATGAGTGTTTACAAATATTTTAAAGCTGCAAATATAAGTTTTAAGGGGTATACTCTCTCAAACCTGTTTCAAGGAATAGATAGCACAATACTGAAGGAAATGGACAGCATTGGAGAACTGACTGCTCTACTCTCAGACTTACTATCAAAGTGTGAAGTGAAATTCACTCAGTCGTGTCTGACTCTTTGCGGCCCATGGACTATATAGTCCATGGAATTCTCCAGGCCAGAATACTGGAGTGGGTAGCCTTTCCCTTTTCCAGGGGATCTTCCCAACCCCGGGATCGAACCCAGGTCTCCCACATTGCAGGTGGATTCTTTACCAGCTGAGCCACAAGGGAAGCAAAGACTTTTACTATAAATCGACAGTAATTAAGAGGGTGAAGTGAAAGGATGGACAACTAGATTGATGGAATAGGATAGACATCCCAGAAACAGACCCACTTAAATATAGTCTACAGATGTTTGTCAGAGGAGCAAAGGCAATACAATGAGCAAAGGTCAGTTTTTTCAACAACAGTGCTGGGACATTTGGACATCAACATACAAAAGAATTAATTTAGACAAAGACCTTACCCTTCACAAAAATTAACTCAAAATGGATCACAGACCTAGATGTAAAATTCAAAGCTATTAAACTCCTCCAAGATACATAGAAGAAAACCAAATGACCTTTTTCATGTCCATTACTCCAAAGGTATGATCCATGAAAGAAGTCATTGGTAAGCTGGACTTCGTTAAAATTAAAAACTCTGCTCATCAAAAGACAATGCCAAGAGAATTAGAAAATAAACCACAGACTGGGAGAAAATACTTACAAAAGACACATCTGATAAAAGACTTATCCAAAATATACAGAGAACTCTTAAAACTCAACAATAAGAAAATATGGGGAAAAGGACGTTGACACCTCACCAAAGAAGATACAAGGATGACAAATAAGGGTACTGAAAATGCTCAACATCATATGTCATCAGAAAAATTTAAATTGAAACCATGATGAGATTTTACTACACATCTACAAGAATGGCCCAAATCCAGAACACAGACAACACCAAATGCTGGTAAGATATCTAGCAACAGGAACTCTCATTCATCACTGGTAGCAGTGCAAACTGGGTACAGCCACGTCAGAAGGCAGTTTTATGGTTTTCTTACAAAACTAAACACATTCTTACCATATGATCCGGCAATTGTGCTCCTTGATATTTACTCCAAAGAACAGAAAACTTATGTCTGCACAAAAACCTACACGTGGATGTTTATAACAGTTTTATTCATAGTTGCCAAAACTTGGAAGCAACCAAGATGTCCCTCAGTAGGTGAATGGATAAATAAACTGTGATATATTCAGACAATATAATATATTTTTGGCACTAAAAGGAAATGAGCTACCAAGCTATGAAAACACGTAGAGGAAACATAAATGCATATAACTGAGGGGAAAAGCCAATCCGAAAAGGCTCCATACTGTGTGATTCCAACTGTATAGCATTCTGGAAAAAGTACAGCTATGGAATTTTCCCAAACATAGAATGTACAATGCTAAGATTGAACCACAATGCAAACTACAGGCTTTTGGTGTTTATGACGTGTCAATGTAGACTCATCAACTGTAGCAAATGTTCCACTCTGGTGGGGCGTGTTGATAATGCCGTTGGCTCTGTGAGTACATGAGCAGGGAGCATGTGGAAAATCTCCATACCTTCCTCTCAGTTTTACTGTGAAGCTTGAACTGCTTTTAAAATTTTAAGTCTTAATAAAATTTTCAGGTAATATTCAAATTGAGACCACCCCACTTATGACGAAGCCAAACGACCAGCTTTCAGTGATGTCTGAGCACAATCTCACCCTGACATATATTGACCACTACTCCATAGCTCCTGCAGTAGCTGATACCAATGACCAAAGTCCTGCTTCTGGTCTCTGCTGTGCATACAGGTAACAGTTGTAATAGTTACAATATTTATGTGAATTCTGTCACTCTGTTCTAGACGTTATACTTATTTAATCCTCACACCAACCCTGTGAAGAAAGTATAATTAATACCACCACTTCTCAGTTAAGGAAACTAAGACACAGGGGACTTAAGTAGTCAGGTGAAAAGCACCCAGATGGCAAATGGTAGATCCAAGATGTGAACTCAGGAAGACTATTGCCCAGGCTTGTATTTGAAACCACTCTTGAGCACCACATCCCTGTTGCAGGAACCATCTTCCAACAAAGTCAGATACTCTGGTTCTGCGAAATGCATTCAGAAGTGCTCAAGACATGAAGGTCCTGAAGGATGCCCAACATCTTTCTGTAGCTTATTTTGTAAGATGAGATTTCAGGGAAGAAAACAGTGACAATGAGAGAGGCACTGCATTGTTTTCTCCCATACATTTGTTCATCACAAGGTTTTATGGCTAAACACGTATTTGCAGGTTAATTCCATAGACATTTTCCTAATTAAACATCTCTCCTACCCAGTGTTAAAAATAAACATAACATTAAATATTAAAGAATTTTAAAAATGCTTTGAAAACTGATGACAAGTTCCATTGACAAAGTTTCAATGATTTCAGAATCTATGCCTGTGGTAGACTTTATTTTTTTAATCTTCAGATTGTTTATTTTCCCAGAGAATTATTAAGGAAAAGCCTGAAATTTATAATTCATCTGTGTTTAGAATGTTAACATTTTAATACTTTAACAATATATGTAAAAGAAGTTTCAAATTTTATTATAAATGCAAATTATTCTTCAGTACTATATCTGTCTTGACTAAAATCATCTAATATTAAAATCATATCTGGTTTTACTACATTCTTAGAAAATAATGTAAGACAAAGAAAATCTTAAATTTGCTGTACTGTGAGAGCTCTCTGATCTCAAACCAGAACCACCTGAAACATTTTGTTCTTCTAAATAGCCAGCAATCACTGGTATCTGCCCACTCTTCCCCAGCTAAGCCAAAAAAGAGGCTGCTTAATTTTTTAAAATTTGCATTTATCATTCAACAAATGTTTTTGGAGCCCCTGGAATAGTCCAGGCATTAGCTAGACCCTGAAAATACAAAAAAAAAAAATGTATATAATACAAAATTTCTTACTTTCAAGGAGATTATGTTTTAGTGGTGGATACAAACAAGTAAGCAAAGTGCCTTAACAGAGACATGAAATATTATCTTTAAGAAGCAGAGGAGGAGCAAAAGCAAAGTGAGGAATGAGTTTGGGAGAGATAAGTTAACAACAGAAAAGGCCAAGAAAGGGCCGCAGTGGGAAGGAAGTTGGGAGGGCAAACCTGAGTTAAGAACTGTAAGGCGCTGCCAGGGATCCATAGGAAATCTGGAAGAATATTCAATAGAGTCCTGGTGAATCTGGGTGAGTGATCTGTTGCTTTGAATCTTCAAACACTTCCTACAATGTTATGTTTCAGTGAAAGCACTTTAATCATGACTGCTAGTCTACATGCAAACACATTCATCCATGTCCCTGTGAGATACATAATCCTACCCCTAGCCAAGAGACCTACATTCCAGAAACTTAAGTCATGGTACAGAAATCCAAATTCAACTCATCAACACCATCTGCATAACCAGCTGTTCACCTCCCGTATTTCCTTCTTTTTTCATGTAACGCATGTTCATAGGGAAAAAAGAAATCATGAATGAAAATGTTATCTGTGCTTCGAAGTCCTACATTTCATAATGCCAACGTCATCCCCAAATGTTCTCTGACAATGTTGCTTATGCCACCTGAAGAGGCAGGGTATATTATCTTGGGGAAATTTTCAGGTATTTGGTAACTGTTAGCAGTGTCTTCATCCTCAGATCCTGCCAGCGCAGAACAGAAAACCAGCACATGTGTCTGAGGACTTGCCAGGATGTTTCCAGGTTACTGCTCCAAGGCTATTGGCAGGCACTCACTAACCACATTACGGTTTCTCAGGGCCAGGGTCTGCCTTTTGTCCTGTGCTTTTTATCCAGAGGAATTGATTTCCTGTTCACCCATCCATCCCTTGATTTATTCGCAAGCATTTGTAGAATGCCTAATATATATCCAATAGATAACTATCAAAACACAACAAACATATCTTTCAGGTATTGAAAGAAATAGTCTGACAGATTTTCTTCTCCACTTCTCCCCTCTGTCACAGAAGGTGGAAAAGCTACATACCTGATGAGGCATTTGTAAGGACTAAATGAAATTTGAAAGTATTGAAAGTCAAAGACTTAAAACACAGATTGGCACATCGTAATTACTCGTTATGTATTTGTTGTTACTGTTATCACTATTATATGAAAAAGCAGGATTAAGGCCATAGATGTTATGACCCACAACAACACTTACATGATTATAGCTGATTATAAGCATTACTACATAATTGTGCCTCTCTGCAGCTTTCTGTATCTGACCCAGAGTTTCTTCAAAGTAGCCTGGTGTAACCCATTTTGTGCGTAATGGCTATCTGTTCATTCTGTTGTCGTACATGATTGCTATAAAATATCTGTGCTTCATCAGTCCTCCAGAAACTGCAGTTTTCCCTCTCACTATTATTTTTGATCTATAATTTCTACAAATTTGGAAAAAATGTGATTAAAAACATTGTTTGAAAACTATGAACTTGTGAGTCAGAGGAGTTTACTTCCTCTCATCCTCAAGACAAGTTCCAAAGTCTTCCTTTCATTGTTCATCATGAAAAAAAAAAAAATTAGAGGGAATTAGGACACTGGAGAAGATATTGCAGTATTGTTGTCGTTGTTGAGTTGCTAAGCCGTGTCTGACTTTTTACGACTTCATGAATTGCAGCAGCACGCCAGGCTTCTCTGTCCTTCACTATCTCCTGTCGTTTGCTCAAACTTATATCCATTGAGTCAATGATGCCATCCAATCATCTCATCCTCTGCTGTCCCCCTTCTCCTCCTGCCCTCAATCTTTCCCAGCATCAGGGTCTTTTCCAATGAGTCAGCTCTTCCCATTAGGTGGCCAAAGTATTGGAGCCTCAGCTTCAGCATCAGTCCTTCTAATGAATATTCAGTATTGACTTCCTTTAGGATTGACTGGTTTGACCCTTGCAGTCCAAGGACTCTCAAGAGTCTTCTCAGTACCACAGTTCCAAAGCATCAATTCTTCAGTGCTCAGCCTTCTTTGTGGCCCAACCCTCACATCCGTAATGACTGCTAGAAAACCACAGCTTTAACTATATGGACCTTTGTTGGCAAAATGATGTCTCTGCTTTTTAAAACGCTGTTTAGGTTGGACATAGCTTTTCTTAAAAGCAGTGTATTTTAATTTCATGGCTGCAGTCACCATCCACGTTGATTTTGGAGCAAAAGAAAATGAAATCTGACACTGTTTCCACATTTTCCCCATCTGATTGCCCTGAAGTGATAGGACCAGATGCCTTTATCTTAGTTTTTTGAATGTTGAGTTTTAAGCCAGCTTTTTCACTCCCCTCTTTCATCTTCATCAAGAGGCTCATTAATTCCTCTTAACTTTCTGCCATTAAAGTGGTATCATCTGCATATCTGAGGCTGTTGATATTTCTCCCAGATATTGCAGTATGGAAACCTATAAACATTTCATAAGTTTATATCTCCAAGTTATCCTTGAAGGATCCCATCACCTACGACAAGGAAATTTTGTTATGAGAGTTATGGGGTCCTTTAATAAGCTATGAGATGGGTCGGGTACTGTTTCTCTGTTATCCAAAGTCCCTGCTGCTGCTACTGCTAAGTCACTTCAGTCGTCCGACTCTGTTCAACCCCATGGACTGCAGCCTACCAGGCTTCTCCGTCCATGGGATTCTCCAGGTAAGAACACTGGAGTGAGTTGCCATTTCCTTCTCCAATGCATGAAAGTGGAAAGTGAAAGTGAAGTTGCTCAGTTGTGTCTGACTCTTAGTGACCCCATGGACTGCAGCCTACCAGGCTCCTACATCCATGGGATTTTCCGGGCAACAGTACTGGAGTGGGGTGTCATTGCCTTCTCCCTCCAAAGTCCCTAAGCAGTCTCAAATACTGGAATAGGAATTCTCCCTCTAGGAAGATATCTCTAATGCACTTTATTTAATTTTAAATGTCATTAATATCACAAACTAAGATTCAGAGTTTCTGGAGCTATCTGGAAAACTAATTGAGGGGTGTTGGAAAAGTGAAATTACAAAAGGGTTTCTAGTTTTTTTTTACAATATGGGAAGTTTGTGAGCAAATGCCTAAGTGACAGAAAGGACAGCAAATGTGTTTCTACTGATTGGAGTCAGAGGCCTATGGACCAAACAGCTGAAGCAGACACTGAAGAAGGAATGTCCGACAGTAGAGATGCAGGGAGACTGCTAAAATCCCTAAGCAAAATGTGGAAAGCCTTCTACAAGTTTCTGCCTGGAACACATATCTAACATATCGAGTCTTCACTTATCAGTTTTTCAGGTAGGTATCAATAAGGGCCCCAGTTCACCTTCAAATGTCACATTAGGCAAAGACTATCATTCCAGTCTTTCATACAGTTCATGATGTTCTCACAGCAAGTATACTGGGGTGGTTTGCCATTTCCTTCTCCAGTGTATCATATTTTGTCAGAACTCTCTGCTATGACCCGTCCATCTTGGGTGGCCCTGCATGGCATGGCTCTTAGCTTCATTGAGTTATGCAAGCCCCTTCGCCATGACAATGCAGTGATCCATGAAGGGGATAAATGCTGAAGAGATCAAGAAGAGACAGAATACATGGAAGGTGAAGGTGAAGTCACTCAGTCGTGTCCAACTCTTTGTGACCCCATGGACTGTAGCCCACCAGGCTCCTCCATCCATGGAATTTTCCAGGCAAGAGTACTGGAGTTGGTTGCCATTTCCTTCTCCAAGAATACATGAAAGAACTGTATAAAAAGACCTTAATGAACCAGACTACTACGATGGTGTGGTTAGTCACCTGGAGCCAGACATTCTGGACTATGAAGTCAAGTGGGCCTTAAGAAGCACAGCAGTTCATAAAGCTAATGGATGTGAAGAAATTCCAGCAGAACTATTCAAATCCCTAAAGGAGGATGCCATCAAGATTTTGCATTCATTATGTCAACAAGTGTGGATGACCCAGCAGTGGCCACAGGACTGGAAAAGGCCAATCCTCATCCCAATTCCCAAGAAGGATAATACTAAAGAATACGCTAACCATCAGACAATTGCATTCATCTCCCAGGCTAGTAAGGTTATGCTTAAAATCTTGCAAGTTGGCTTCAGCATTATGCAAAACAAGAACTTCCAGATGTCCAAACTGGGTTTAGAAAAGGAAGAGGAACTAGAAATCAAATTGCCAACATTCACTGGATTATAGAGAAAGCAAGGGATGTCAGAAAAACATCTATCTCAGTTTCATTGACTATGCTAACACCTTTGTAGATCATGAAAAACTGTGGAAAACTTTTAGAGAGATGGGAGTACCAGACCATCTTACCTGTCTCCTGAGAAACCTGTATGCAGGTCAAGAAGCAACAGTTAGAACCCTGTATGGAACAACTGATTGGTTCAAAATTGAGAAAAAAGTACAACAAGGCTGTCTGCTGTCACTGTGTTTGTTTAACCTATACCCTGAGCACATCATGAGGAATGCCAGGCTGGATGAGTTACAAGCTGGAATCAAGATAGGTGGGAGAAACATCAACAACCTCAGATATGCAGATGATACCACTCTAATACCAGAAAGTGAAGAGGGACACAACATCTTCTTGATTATGGTGAAGGAGAATGAAAGAGCCAGTTTAAGACTAAATATTAAAAAACCTAAGATCATGGCATTCAGCCCCATTCAATTCAGTTCAGTTCAGTTGCTCAGTCATGTCCGACTCTTTGCAACCCCATGAATCGCAGCACGCTAGGCCTCCCTGTCCACCACCAACTCCCGGAATTCACTCAAACTCACATCCATCAAGTCAGTGATGCCATCTCATCCTCTGTGGTCCCCTTTTCTTCCTGACCCCAATCCCTTCCAGCATCAGAGTCTTTTCCAATGAGTCAACTCTTTGCATGAGGTGGCCAAAGTATTGGAGTTTCAGCTTTAGCATCATTCCTTCCAAAGAACACCCAGGGCTGATCTCCTTTAGAATGGACTGGTTGGATCTCCTTGCAGTCCAAGGGACTCTCAAGAATCTTCTCCAACACCACAGTTCAAAAGCATCAATTCTTCGGTGCTCAGCTTTCTTCACAGTCCAACTCTCACATCCATACATGACCACAGGAAAAACCATAGCCTTGACTAGATGAACCTTTGTTGGCAAAGTAATGTCTCTGCTTTTGAATATGCTCTCTAGGTTGGTCATAACTTTCCTTCCAAGGAGTAAGCATCTTTTAATTTCATGGCTGCAGTCACCATCTGCAGTGATTTTGGAGCCCCAAAAAATAAAGTCTGACACTGTTTCCACATCTATTTCTCATGAAGTGATGGGACCAGATGCCATGATCTTTGTTTTCTGAATGTTGAGCTTTAGGCCAACTTTTTCACTCTCCTCTTTCACTTTCATCAAGAGGCTTTTTAGTTCCTCTTCACTGTCTGCCATAAGGGTGTTGTCATATACATATCTGAGGTTATTGATATTTCTCCCAGCAATTTTGATTCCAGCTTGTGCTTCTTCCAGCCCAGCATTTCTCATTACTTCATGGCAAATAGAAGGGGAAAAGGTGGAAGTAGTGACATAGTTCTTTCTCTTGGACTCCAAAATCACTGCATATGGTGACTGCAGGCACGAAATCAGAAGATGATTGCTTCTTGGCAGGAAAGTGATGACAAACCTAGACAGTGTGTTGAAAAGCAGAGACGTTACTCTGCCAACAAAGGTCCATATAGTCAAGTCTTCCCAGTGGTCATGTACTGTTGTGGAGAGCTGGACCTTAAAGAGGGCAGAACACCAAAAAATTGATGCCTTTGAACTGTGGTGCTAGAGAAGACTCCTGAAGTCTCTTGGACAGCAAGGAGGTCAAACCAGTCAAACTTAAGGGACATCAACCTGAATATTCACTGGAAGGACTGATACTGAAGTCGAAGCTCCAGCATTTTGGTCATCTGTTGCTCACAGATGATTCATTGGAGAAGTCCCTGCTGCTGGAAAAGATCGAGGGCAGAAGGAGAAGAGGGCATCAGATGATGAGCTGGCTGGACGGCATCACTGATGCAATGAACATGAACTAGGGAAAACTCTTCCAGGAGATGGTGAGGGACAGGAAGGGCCAGCCATGCTGCAGTCTGTGGGGTCACAAAGAGTTGGACACAGCTGGGCAACTGAACAACAGCAACAATCATTGTGGTGCTAATGAGTTATGGACAGTATTATGAGATGAATTCCCAGTACCTCAGTATGTGACTTTATTTAGAGACAGGGTCTTTAAAGAAGTTATTAAATTAAAATGAGCTCATTAGAGTAGGCTGTAATCTCATAAGGACACCTGCTGCTGCTAAGTCACTTCAGTCTTGTCCGACTCTGTGCGACCCCATAGACAGCAGCCCACCAGGCTCCTCTGTCCCTGGGATTCTCCAGGCAAGAACACTGGAGTGGATTGCCATTTCCTTCTCCAATGCATGAAAGTGAAAAATGAAAGGGAAGTTGCTCAGTCACGTCCGACTCTTTGTGACCCCATGGACTGCAGCCTACCAGCCTCCTCCGTCCATGGGATTTTCCAGGCAAGAGTACTGGAGTGGGGTGCCATCGCCTTCTCCGCATAAGGACACCAGTCAATTCTAATTTTGTATGAAATCCTGGGTAAGTTAAGTCAGCATTTCTATGGCCTCCATTTCTGTATCAGTGGAGATGAAAAGGCTAATCTCATAGGATTTTTATAGGGGATTAAATGAATTGATATATGAGAATTGATATATGATAATTGATATATACATATATATACACACACATCAATAAATATATATGTATATATACATATAAAGTATTAAACTGTAGCAAGAATACAGTGTTATATGTAAGTGATATTATTAATCCTTAGAAGAAGAGGAAATCAAGACGCACAAAAGAGACACCAAGCACAGAGAAAAGACCATGTTAGGACACAGCAAGGAAGTGACCATCTGCAACTAAAGAGAGAAGTCTCAGAGAAACCATACCTGCCAACACCTTGACCTTGGGCTTCTAGCCTCCAGAACTGTAAGAAAATAAATTGTGTTGTTTAAGCCATCCTATCAGTGATTTGTTAATGAAAGTTCCAGCAAACTAATATAGCAGGAAATCAAAAGCATAGAGACTGTGACTGTAGTTGACAGATTAGTTTAGAAACACATAAAATAAATCTTGGAAGCTTTCAGACACAAGTGAGAGGGAGCTGAGGACCAGGAATTCCTGGACTGAATGGGTAAATGGGAGAATGCCAAGGACATTTAGATTATTACCATTGACTCTTGAGCAACATAGGTTTGAACTGCATGGGTTCCACTTACAAAGGGTTTTTTCTCCCAATATATACTATAGCACTATGTAATCTGTGCTTGGTTGAATCCATGCATGTGGAACCACAGAATGAGAACCAACTATGGGATGTGAGCATTGGTGGATTTTGGTGTTCGTGGTGGGTCCTGGAACCAATCCCCCAAGGATAACTAGGGATGACTGTATTTTGAAAGTGATCATTTATTAATATCACAATTAACATATATTGAACTTTGGAGAAACATGTGAAAGTCACTCAGTCATGTCTGACTCTTTGTGACCCCAAGGACTGTAGCCCACCAGGCTCTATCCATGGGAATTCTCCAGGCAATAATACTTGAGTAGCTTGCCATGCCCTCCTCCAGGGGATCTTCCCAACTCAGGGATCGAATCCAGGTCTCCCGAATTTCAGGCAGATTCTTTACCAACTGATCCACCAGGGAAGCCTGGAGAAACATGAATAGGGATTCAAAGCCACAGACTCAAGAGACTTAGGTTTCAATTTTGGTTTTGTACACAATCCTGGGTAAGTTAGTTAACATTTCTATGTCTCAGTTTATTCATCAGTAGAGACAACAAGGCCAGTCTCAGAAGGTTTCTGTAGGGATTAAATTTGCCCAGTATTAAACTGCACCAAGAATACAGTGATGCATGTGTTAGCTGTTATTATTTTTATTATCATTATGGGAAGACACTAGTTGAAGTGTAGAATCAATATTCACAGAAACTTTTAGGTGCCTGATATATGGTGAGGTAAAAGTTGTTATTCATGATCACACCATTAGTAAGTGAATAAGTGGTAGACCCTGGATCTGACATTAACGATTATGGGCCCATAGATTATTGTGCTCCATGAAACAAAGCCTTTATTTACAAAGCATTATAAAATGCCAAATGGATCACTAAACAGGTATGTTTGTTTGCGGGATTTACATGAATCCAAGGAACTTCTCAAAATTTACACAGCTTTAAAAAATTCATTTATTTCATTACTGCATTCTGAGTGCAGAATGATACTATTTGGACAGTGTGTTGAAGCAATAAGCTTCTTTTTTTCTAAAGACTTTTTTTGTTAATAATAAGTAAAAAAGGGAAACATTCAAAGAGAAACATTTGATCAAGGTAAACAGAAATAAACAGCTTTAAAATATATTCAGAATGCTTTACCATATGCATCTTAAAATATTCTATATTTTGATTCTTAAAAACTTATACAAGAAGAAGAAATATACAAATTTCAGATTGAACAATGCAGTCTAAATGAAATACTAATTGCATTGTTTCCATTTACAAGTTTTTCAATTCACAACAAGCTGTTACATTTGATGGATGAAGGCATTTTATATTTCACGTGGTTTGCATGTGCTTGGAGTGAGAAATAGTTCCTTGCTTTCTTTAAGTACAAAATTATAGATGCATAGTGGTGGTCTGTGAAGGAGAAAAAGAGAGAAAAAATAACTGTTAGTAAAACAGCAAAGTTTATTTTCTTCTCACAAATATTAGAATATCCTATGCCTATAACTGGCTCAGATGGTAAAGAATCTGCCTGCAATGCATTATTGATCCCTGTGTTCGATCCCTGGGTTGAGAAGATCCCCTGGAGGAGGGCAGGGAAAACCACTCCAGTATTCTTACCTAGAGAATCCCCATGGACAGAGGAGCCTGGCAGGCTACAGTCCATAGGATCACAAAGAGTAGGACATGGACTAAGCATAGCACATGCCTAAAACTAACGAGTTCTCTAAAAGCAGGGAGTTGAAAAAAACCTATAGGATCATTTCTGCTCCATCTCATTTGTCTATGTAAAGATGAATAGACATAGTATTTGTGAGAAAGAAAAAATTCTCTGTACTTCAACATCCTCTCTCCTTGCTGCTTCACTGGAATACTTACACTAAATGGGAAATATTTTGGGATACTGAAACAGCTAAAAACTGAACTCAACTCTTAGTGTCTAGGCCACTTCTATCATGATAGCCACCATGGAAGAGTTGGACTGAATTCACAGACAATTCTGCAAAAATGTTTAATCAATTCTCTGTCACCTGCTAAAATGGAAATAATAACATTTAAATCATTCTATGTCTTGGAGAAATTGTGTATTCAGTATTTCAAGATTTCTGAGAATTCAAGTCACAGTAGTGAATCATGTTCAGTATTTTATCTTCTTGTTAATCTCTTGAAACCCTCAAAAAAGTAATCAACTAAAATAAACAAAGATTGGTCGAAGTTGAGGAAAGGAGCTAAAGGAAAAAATGGTAGAAATAAATGGAAATTCCCAGTATCAGCCATACTAATTTAATCAAGGAAAAGGGGACAATTCAACTGCACAGGAGCTGGTCAGTCAGTCAGTTCAGTCGCTTAGTCATGTCCGACTCTTTGTGACCCCATGAACCGCAGCACGCCAGGCTTCCCTGTCCATCACCAACTCCCAGAGTTTACCCAAACTCATGTCCATTGAGTTGGTGATGCCATCTAACCATCTCATCCTCTGTCATCCCTTCTCCTCCTGCCTTCATCTTTCCCAACATCAGGGGATTTTCAAATGAGTCAGCTCTTCACATCAGGTGGCCAAAATATTGGAGTTTCAGCTTCAATTCAGTTCAGTCCTTCCAATGAACACCCAGGACTGATCTCCTTTAGGACAGACTCTTGGATCTCCTTGTAGTCCAAGGGACTCTCAAGAGTCTGCTCCAACACCACAGTTCAAAAGCATCAATTCTTCTGTGCTCAGCTTTCTTTATACTCCAACTCTCACATCCATACATAACTACTGGAAAAACCATAGCCTTGACTAGATGGACCTTTGTTGACAAAGTAATGTCTCTGCTGGTAGCTCACCCTTATTTGACATGTGCACTGCTCTAGATCAAGAGATAC
This sequence comes from Bos indicus x Bos taurus, assembly GCF_003369695.1. Classification (NCBI taxonomy): domain Eukaryota; kingdom Metazoa; phylum Chordata; class Mammalia; order Artiodactyla; family Bovidae; genus Bos; species Bos indicus x Bos taurus. The sequence goes on along the minus strand of NC_040076.1, from coordinate 22,837,153 downwards.
ATTGCTCCCCATCTTCTTCTAACTTGAGACATGACTAAACACATTTTAAAATATTCAACAATATTGTTAGGTTAAATTCTTCCATTTTAAATCAACTTCCTACATCTGATAATATTTGAAAAGTAATAAAATATGGACACATTTATCTTTAACTATAAAAACTGATACAGAATATTATAATATTTTTCCACTTGAACTAATAAATGCATTTGAAAATTTAATAGTATAGAAGTGTGAAATATCAGTACTTCAATCTTAAAAGATTCTTAGATATTAGCAGAAGTAGCTTTATGGTAAATTGTCAGAGACCAGAATGTAACTGAAAAATCAGACATAATCCTTTCTCCATTATTAAGTGGAAGAATGACTTTAACACTTTCCCTAACAAATGCATATATTTTTATGTCAATTTTTAATTTAGCCTGCTAAATTAAAGACTTTCTTCACTTAGTGAGCCTTCAATGGTCTGGATGTCCCTAATTCACCTCAGTTTTAAGTTGTCAGAGTCAGAAAAGGGTGTCAGACTTATTATCAGGTGAAAATGTATTATTGGTTATAATTATAAATGTATTATTGGTGAAAATGTAACTGTGGATTCAGACTGTGAATTTTAAATCACTGTAACTAGGCTCAAACAAATCTTTACTAAACAAAATAGGAACTATTAAAATCAACACACTTTTGCCAATGAGAAATAAGTTTGTTTACTCCTGTAGCATAAAAACCCATGCTTCAGTATTCGATGAACTCTTGGAAAGCATTTCCTGTCTCCTGCTGGTGTGGAAGTATCTTTCCCGTAAAAAGTTATTGAGACACTTGAAGAAGTGGCAGTCGGTTGGCGAGAGGTCAGGTGCATATAGTGGGTGAGGCGAAACTTGTGTAACCCAGTTCCTTCAGCTTTTGAAGCATTTGTTGTGTGATGTGCGGTCAGGCATTGTCGTGGAGAAGAACTGGCCCTTCCAGTTGACCACTGCTGGCTGCAGGCACTGCCGTTGTCAGTGCTTCTCATCCACTGGCTGAGCAGACTTCTCACATGTAACGCTTTCACTGGGATTCAGAAACCTTTAGTGGGTCAGACAGGCAGCAGACCACCAAACAGACCATTTTTGGTGAAAATTTGGCTTTGGGAAGTGCTTTGGAGCTTCTTCTTGGTCTAAACACTGAGCTGATAGTCACTGGTTGTCATATAAAATCCACTTTTCATTGCATGTCAAAATCTGACTAAGAAATGGTTCATTATTGCATAGAATAAGAGAAGACAGCACTCAAAGGACGATTTTTTTTTTTTTTTTTTTTTATGCTGCAAAAAGCTTTATTGTTTCCATATGGTCCAAGGCTTGAGAGAGGGCTCCAGGGTGTTAAAAAAGCTGCCTAGTAGCTGCAGAGAGGGGCTTCAGGCAGCCCTGATGTTAGGTGGGTTCTTCAATGGCCACTGGTCTCCAGAAGCTCCTAGTCGTGCTTGAGGGTGAGCCTTTCGAAGAGATACTCGCCCAACCCAGCCTGGGGACCAGCCAGCCTGCGGAGGTTGGTCAGGTGGTCACCCATCTTCTTGATAAGTTTCACTTCCTCATCTAGGAAGTGGTTCTCCAGGAAGTCACAGATGTGGGGGTCTCCGCGGGCAGAAGCCAGGCCATGCAGATCCAACAGGGCTTGATTCAGGTTCTTCTCTACGAGAAGGGCGGCCTCCATAGCGTCCTGGGTTTTACCCCACTCATCTTGAGATGGCTTCTGCACGTCCAGGAAGAGGGCGCGGCCGCCACGCTGGTTTTGCAGTTTCAAGAGAGCTCCGCGCCCTCGCGCTTCTCCCTGGTCAATTCGCGAAAAAAGTGACCCACACCCTCCAGGGCCACATCGTCGCGGTCGAAATAGAAGCCCAGAGAGAGGTAGGTGTAGGAGGCCCGCAGTTGCATGTTAACCAGGCGGTTGACGGCGGCCTCCACCTCGGTAGAATAATTCTGACGAATTTGGGAGCTCATGATTGGTTGGTAATAATAAGGAGTTAAAAAATGGTGGCTGGTCCCGGTGTTCGCGGACAGCTGAGTGGCTGACTCCGAAGGTTGCGACTGGAAAAAAGGTTGGAGGGTGGTCGGAGGCTGGAGCAAGGGGCGTCCCTGGGTCTGTTCCGTCCAAGCACTGTTGAAGCAAGAGACAGATCCGCGGGGCCGCCGAGCGCACTTCCAAAGGACGATTTTTTTGATCTTCAGTCAGCTTGAGGCATCCACTTATTGAGCTTTTTCACCATTTCAATTTGCTTCAAAAGCCAAATGACCATAGAACAGTCAACGCTGAGTTCTTCAGCAACTTCTTGTGCCGTTGTAAGTAGATCAGCTTTGATGATGGCTCTCAATTGGTTGTTGTCAACTTCCTATGGTTGGCCACTATACTCCTCCTGTTCAAGGCTCTCATCTCCTTTGCAAAGCTTCTTGAACCACCACTGCACTGTTTGTTCCTTAGCAGTTCGTGGGCCAAACATGTTGTTGATGTTGCTGCTTTCTGACCCATTTTGAACTCAAATCACTCAAATTGCTTTCTAACATAATTTCCCTAGTCTAAAATAAATATAAAATAAACAGGAAGTATTAAGTAATTAGCAAAAATATAAATAAATAAGGTGAGAAATGTGCATTAAAATGATGTATAACATAATTACATTTATTTAAGAATGTATTCCAATATCAAATGGCAAAGTTCAACAATGCAAAACTGCAATTACTTTTGCACCAACCTAATAATAAATTGTATCTGTCATCAAGTAATTGTCCTACTAACATATTTTTAATACAACCTTAAAGCAAGTGTGTTTCATTTATTTCCTACAATAAAATGAAAGCTCACAATCCTATTATGACTGACATATTTTCAATATATTCAATACATATCTTTTATTAAATATTCCACATTTTACAAAGCTTCCACAAGCATTATGGTCAGGCTCATTACAGCTTCCAAAGTTAAATTTTACCAAAATATATTAGGAAAACTAATTTTCTTGTTTTTACATTGTGGAAGCCTATATAGTTCTATTGCCAGGAGACTCTAATATTGAGATCATTAATCCTATGTTATTAATAGCTCCTTATCCCCAGGATAAAAAAAAAAATTTAAACTGTATAATTAGAAAATATATGTGATATATGTTGAAATATTATAGGAATAAGAATATTTAGTGTTTTTTTAAATAAAAAAAGCATTGGATGTTGCATTTCTAAAGCTTTGTTTACCACAAATTAGCAGAAATGAGTACGGTACATTGATAAACTTTAGTAAAAATACAGAAGAAACCCAAGGATTAAAAAATATCTCTAAAATTCAAATATAATTAGTTTTTAATTTTAATCCATATATATTTCATGAAATACAAAAAATATACACATTCTTTATTTCTAAAATATCTCCCATAAGCTTTTGTACAACTTGTCACATTTACGCATCTAGTGTTCTTTTAAATAGTTACTTAGGATAAGGTTCCTAGCACTAACAAAGGTATCTGTTCCTACTTGTAGGTAACTGAGTAAAGAGAATAGAATGATCTTGCCTTTCGGTAGTGGGGATTATTACCCATAAAGTTAGCATGATTCCAGTCCTACCTAAAAAACTTTGAAAGCAGAACCTGAAAGAACCAATCTTCCTAAAAGTAACTAAACAGTATCTTAAGAATAAAAGAAGAATATTTATAAGAATACAAAACTATGGAGGACCTAACATGATAAAATACACAGTGTCTGGCATCTAATCAAGAATGACCAAGCATGCAAAAAAGCAGGAAAATTGACCCATATGAAGGCAACCAATTGAAATCAACCAAGAGCTAGCACAGATGTGAGAATCAGCAAAGACATTATTGTTGTTGATGTTGTTCAGTTGCTAAGTTGTGTCCGACTCTTGGCAACCCCATGGATTGCAGCACACCAGGCTTTCCTGGCTTTCATTATCTCCTGGAGCATGCTTAAACTCATGTCCATTGAAAAAGTGATGCCATCCAACCATCTCATCCTCTGTTGTCCCCTTCTCCTCCTGCCTTCAGTCTTTCCCAGATCAGGATCTTTTCCAGTGAGTCAGGTCTTCCCTTCAGGTGGCCAAAGTATTGGAGCTTCAGCTTCAGCCTCAGTCCTTCCAATGAATATTCAGAGTTGATTTCCTTTAGGATTCACTGGTTGAATCTCCTTGCAGTCCAAGGGACTCGAAAGAGTCTTCTCCAACACCACAGTTCAAAAGCATCAATTTGTCATTGCTCAGCTTTCTTTATGGTCCAACTCTCACATCCATACATGACTACTGCAAAAACCATAGCTTTGACTATATGAACCTTTGTCGATGAAGTAATCTCTCTGCTTTGTAATATGCTGTCTAGGTTTGTCATAGTTTTTCTTCCAAGATGCAAGCGTCTTTTAATTTCATGGCTGCAGTCAACATCTGCAGTGATTTTGGAGCCCAAGAAAATAAAGTCTGTCACTGTTTCTGTTGTTTCCCCTTCTATTTGCCATGAAGTGATAGGACCTGATGCCATGATCTCAAATTTTTGGATGCTGCCTTTTAAGGCAACTTTTTCACTCTCCTTTTTCACTTTCATCAAGAGGCTCTTTAATTCCTCTTTGCTTTCTGCCACAAGGGTGATATCATCTGCATACCTGAGGTTATTGATATTTCCCCCAGCAATCTTGATTCCAGGCGGTGCTACATCCAGCCTGGCATTTTGCATGATGTATTCTGCATATATGTTAAACAAGCAGAGTGACAATACAGCCTTGATATCAGTTCAGTTCAGTCACTCAGTCATGTCCAACTCTTTGTGACCCAATGGACTGCAGCACGCCAGATTTCCCTGTCCATCACCAACTCCCTGAGTTTACTCAACTCATGTCCATTGAGTCAGTGATGCCATCTAACCACCTCATCCTGTGTCATCCCCTTCTCTTCCTGCCTTAAATCTTTCCCAGCATCAGGTCTTTTCCAGTGATTGAGTTTTGCGCATCAGGTGGCCAAAGTATTGGAGTTTCAGCTTCAACATCAGTCCTTCCAATGAAACATTCAGGTCTGATCTCCTTTAGGATTGACTGGTTGGATCTCCTTGCAGTCCAAGGGACTCGAAAGAGTCTTCTCCAACACCACAGTTCAAAAGCATCAATTCTTTGGTGCTCAGCTTTCTTTATAGTCCAACTCTCACATCCATACATGACTACTGGAAAAACCATAGCCTTGACTAGATGGACCTTTGTTGGCAAAGTAATATTTCTGCTTTTTAATATGCTGTCTAGTTTGGTCATAACTTGTCTTCCAATGAGTAAGCGTTTTTTTATTTCATGGCTGCAGTCACCATCTGCAGTGATTTTAGAGCCCAAGAAAATAAAGTCTGCAACTGTTTCCACTGTTTCCCCATCTATTTGCCATGAAGTGATGGGACTGGATGCCATGATCTTAGTTTTCTGAATGTTGAGATTTAAGCCAACTTTTTTTTCACTTTCATCAAGAGGCTTTTTAGTTCCTCTTCACTTTCTGCCATAAGGGTGGTGTCATCTGCATATCTGAGGTTATTGATATTTCTTCCAGCAGTCTTGATTCCAGCTTGTGCTTCCTCCAGCCCAGCATTTCTCACGATCTACTCCGCATATAAGTTAAATAAGCAGGGTGACAATATACAGCCTTGATGTACTCCTTTCCCTATTTGGAACCAGTCTGTTGTTCCATGTCCAGTTCTAACTGTTGCTTCCTGACCTGCATACAGATTTCTCAATACGCAGATCAGTTGGTCTGGCATTCCCATCTCTTTCAGAATTTTCCACAGATTATTGTGATCCACACAAAGGCTTTGGCATAGTCAATAAAGCAGAAATAGATGTTTTTCTGGAACTCTCTTGCTTTTTCGATGATCCAGTGGATGTTGGCAATTTGATCTCTGGTTCCTCTGACTTTTCTAAAACCAGCTTGGACATCTGGAAGTTCACAGTTCATATACTGCTGAAGCCTGGCTTGGAGAATTTTGAGCATTACTTTGCTAGCATGTGAGATGAGTGCAGTAGTTTAAGCATTCTTTGGCATTGCCTTTCTTAGGGCTTGGGATGAAAACTGACCTTTTTGAGTCCTGTGGCCACTGTTGAGTATTCCAAATTTGCTGGCATATTGAGTGAAGCACTTTCACAGTATCATCTTTTAGGATTTGAAATAGCTCAACTGGAATTCCATCCCTTCCACTAGTTTGTTCGTAGTGATGCTTCCTAAGGCCCACTTGACTTCACATTCCAGGATGACTGGAGTCGGAAATGCAGTATTTGGATGCAATCTCAAAAATGACAGAATGATCTCTGTTCGTTTCTGTGGCAAACCATTCAGTACCATGGTAATCCAAGTCTATACCCCGATGAGTAATGCTGAAGGAGCTGAAGTTGAACAGTTCTATCAAGACCTACAAGATCTTCTAGAACTAACACCCAAAAAAGATGTCCTTTACATTACAGGCAACTGGAATGTAAAAGTAAGAAGTCAAGAAACACCTGGAGTAACAGGCAATTTTGGCCTTGGAGTACAGAATGAAGCAGGGCAAAGGCTAATAGAGTTCTGCCAAGAGAATGCACTGGTCATAGCAAACATTCTCTTCCAACAACACAAGACTCTACACATGGACATCACCAGATGGTCAACAGCAAAATCTGATTATATTCTTTTCATCCTTGACATACTCCTTTACCAATTTGGAAGCAGTCTGTTTTTCCAAATCCAGTTCAAACTCTTGCTTTTTGATTTGCATACAGGTTTCACAGAAGGGTAAGGTGGTCTGGTATTCCCATCTCTTTAAGAATTTTCCAGTTTGTTGTGATCTACACAGTCAAAGGCTTTAGCATAGTCAATGAAGCAGAAGTACATGTTTTTCTAGAATTCTCTTGCTTTTTCTATGATCCAACAGATGGCAATTCCCTGGTGGCTCTGATGGTAAAGGTATTGAAAGAGTTACTATAATTGTATTTCATGTGTTCAAATAGGTAAGTAGAGACATGAAACATACTCAAAGATTAAAACAAAACATCCATGGGTGAAAAGTACAATATCTGAGATGAAAAATGCCCTATAATGGTTAAATAGCAGCTTAGACATGGCAGAAGGAAAGAATAATGAACTTGAAGACAAAGCAAGAGAAACATTCAAAATGAAATGCAGGGAGAAAATTAAATTTAAAAATTCACAGAGCATCAGTTAATAGTGGGACACCTTCAAATAACCTAATAAATTCGAAATTAGAGTCCTCAAAGAGATACTAGAGAGTAGGGACACAGCAAGAGATATTTCAAAATAAGTGAAAAGGTTAGATAAAATCTGATGAAATCTACAAACCCATGGATCCAAAAAAAGTCAACAAACACTAATCACAAGAGGTATGTAAAAAATTTCAAAAAGTCACATAAAATTAAACTGTTTAAAATCTGTGATAAGGAGAAAATCTTAAAACCAGTCACAGAAAAGAGTTTTAGTTTGTTCATAGCAACAAAGGAAGGATAGTAATAAATTTCTCATTAAACTCAATGCATGGTTTAGGACAGCACAGTAACATCCCTAAAGTACTGAAAGTAAAAGAACAACTGTCAAACTAGAATTCTATACCCAGAGAAATTCTCTTTAAAAATAAAGACATCATAAAAATGAACAAAAGTTGAAAGCACTCACAACTGTCAGATCTTACAAAAAAATCTTAAAGGAGCTCCTTTTGTCTTAAGGTAAATTGTACCAAATGAAAATATGCATCTAATAAGGGTTAGAAGTACACCAGAAACGGTAAATGTATGGGGAAAATATGTAAGACTTTCTAATTATTCATGTATTTTAATAGAAATATCTCTTTAAAGAAAAGTGATGCACTTTATAGAGATTTTAGCACATGTATAATTAAAATACATGCCAAGAACAGCACAAGAGAGAAATGGAAGTATACTACTGTAAGGTCCTCATGTTATATGTGAAGTGGTAAAATTCACTTGAGGTAGACTGTGATTGCAGGCTTCTCTGGTGGCTCAGACGGTAAAGCATCTGCCTGCAATGAGGGAGACCCGGGTTCCATCACTGGGTCAGGAAGATCCCCTGGAGAAGGAAATGGCACCCCACTCCAGTACTCTTGCCTGGAAAATCCCATGGACAGAAGAGCCTGGTAGGTTACAGTCCATGGGGTCGCAAAGAGTTGGACATGACTGAGCGACTTCACTTTCACTTTAAGACTGTGATAAAATGAAGATTATAATATAACTCCATAGAAACAACTAATAATCAACTTCCGTTGATAAAGAAGCTTAAATGGAATCATAAGCAGGCATGCTAAGTTGCTTCTGTCATGTCTGACTCTGAGTAACCCTGTGGACTATAGTCTGCCAGGCTCCTCTGTCCTTGGGATTCTCCAGGCAAGAATATTATAGTGGGTTGCCATGTCCTCCTCTGGATGGAATCATAGATTCCTCAATTTATCCAAAAGGCAGACAATGAGAAAATGGGAACAAAGAAAAGATGGGACAAACAGAAAATAAAATAGCAAGATGGCAGATTTAAACCCAACTGGAGAAGGCAATGGCACCCCACTCCAGTACTCTTGCCTGGAAAATCCCATGGATGGAGGAGCCTGGTAGGCTGCACTCCATGGGGTGGCTAAGAGTCGGACACGACTGAGCAACTTGACTTTTACTTTTCATTTTCATGCACTGGAGAAGGAAATGGCAACCCACTCCAGTGTTCTTGCCTGGAGAATCCCAGAGACGGGGGAGCCTGGTGGGCTGCCATCTCTGGAGTCGCACAGAGTCGGACATGACTGAAGCGACTTAGCAGCAGCAGCAGCAATACCTACAATTACATTAAATTTAAAGATGCAGATACCCTCAATTAAATGGCAGAAGTCATCAATATCATTTGTCGTTTGAGAAATACAAGTTAAAAGCATAGTGAACAGAAGTGTTTTTGTTTTCTACACAAGTATTAGAATAGCAAAAACAACAACAAAAAACTGGTGAAGTTGCAGTTTTGGGTGTAAGAGAGCAATGGAACTCTGGTAAGTGCCAGTGGGGATGCAAAATGTACAGTTATTTTGGAAAACAGCCTGGCAGTTGCTTATAAGGTTAAACATACACTCACAATGAAAGTGAAAAGTGAATATGTTAGTCGCTCCATCATGTCTGGCTCTTTGTTACCTCATGGACTGTAGCCCACCAGGCTTCTTTTCCATGGAATTCTCCAGGTAAGAATACTGGAGTGGGTAGCCATTCCCTTCTCCAGGAGATCTTCCCAACCCGAGGATCAAACCTGGGTCTCCTGCATTGCTGGCAGATTCTTACCATCTGAGCCACCAGGGAAGCCCTGACATTCACAATATGACCTTACAATCTCTAGGAACTTAAGATAAATGAAAACTTAGGTTCACATAAAAAGCTGTAGGTAAATATTTATTTTGGCTTTATCCTGGACAGATATAAAAAATTATGAACAAATTATATTTTTGCTCCAACTAGGATAAAGGATGGAGAAGGCAATGGCACCCCACTCCAGTACTCTTGCCTGGAAAATCCCATGGGCGGAGGAGCCTGGTAGGCTGCCGTCCATGGGGTCGCTAAGAGTCGAACACGACTGAGCGACTTCACTTTGACTTTTCCCTTTCATGCATTGGAGAAGGAAATGGCAACCCACTCCAGTGTTCTTGCCTGGAGAATCCCAGGGACGGGGGAGCCTGGTGGGCTGCCGTCTATGGGGTAGCACAGAGTCGAACACGACTGAAGTGACTTAGCAGCAGCAGGATAAAGGAACTGTGGTATATACATACAATGAAATACTATGTATCAATAACATTCCATTGATATAAGCAACAACATGGGTGAGTTTTAAATGTCTAAAGGTAAGTGAAATAAGTGATATTTAAAAGGCAATATACCATATGATTCCATTTATATAAAGTTCTGGAAAAGGCAAATCTAGGTGCAGAGGTTGCCAGAGAGTACGTATGGGTGGTTGGAAATAAAGGGACAGCACAAGGCAGTTTTTGTGATTGATGGAGATGTTCTGTATATTAATTGTGGTGGTGGTTACATGACTCTATGTGCTTACTGACACTCATAGAACTATATGCCAAAAAAAGTACATTTTACTTATTAAGGAAACATTTTTAAAGTAGATTTAATTCAACTTTTCTCAAGAAGTCACCCAGGTACCTCCACTACAAATATTCCTCTCAGTCCCTACGTTTGAATGGCTAGTCTACTGGAAATGCTCAGAAGAACTATATTGTTTGTGTAGTCTCCATCATTGTTTGTTACAGACAGCTAATTATTGACTGAGTTAGATACACAGTTTATTCTGGACCATAAGGCATCACATTTTTATCACTCACACTCCCAATAGTTTGGCAGTGCTAATTCTCATTAATTGCACATTATCTGTATGGACAGATCTAAACAGGAAAAGCAACTAAATGGTTACTGCAATTATCTAGGTAATTAAACTTAAAGCATGAATTTCATTCAAGCATCTGTTAGCATCCACAGCCAACAGGGAATGTTAAGAGTTCTGTTAACCACCCACAAAATGTATTTTAGTTTTTTCCCTGAGTACAAGTAACTGCATCTAAATTTTATAAATTTAACAAATTTTCATAGTCTATCTATTTAGATAGATTTTACATAAAAATTCTGCTTAGATTTTACATAAAAATTAAAATGACACACATGCTTATTTTTTTCCTCTGTGGCATATCCTAATGACTTTCTGTTTAGAATTTACATAAAACTTAAAACGACACTATTTAGAGTGTGGATTTTAGATTTTACATAAAAATTAAAATTATTTATATTTTACATAAAAATTAAATTTTTATGTAAAAAAATAGATTAGATCTTTCCATAAAAATTAAAATGACACATATGCTTATTTTTTCCTCTATGGCATATCCTAATGACTTTACCCTATTTCTACTTAACCAGCAATGGAGTTGTATCTAACACTTGTCTATGTAAAACACGATTAAGAAGACAGTGAATCAAATAATTAAATTCATGATTCCACTGTAGCATGTGTGATTATATGTAAACATGACAAAATATTAACGGTGTTATCTCTTAGTTACAGGACTACATGTGAATTAATTTCCCAAATGTCCCACAATGAGAATAACTGACTATATTAATTAGTGAAAAACTTTATTCCTATAAAAATAGCAGCAACTAAAAATAAAGGAAACAACAAATGAATAAAACCAAGAAAAGTCTGGCTTCCTGTCATGACGAAGGCAATTCTCAGCTAAGAGACCTTAGACATGTTATTTTAAACCTCTGAGTTTCTCTTTCTTTACTAACAAAACAAAGAAAATACTTAACTCATAGAGTTGTTGCAAAGATTGTAAAAATAGCATTTGAGATGTAGTAGATGCTAAATAAATTTAAAGAAGACTGAACGCTGAAGAATTAATGCTTTGAACTATGGTGTTGGAGAAGACTCTTGAGAGTCTGTGGACTGCAAGGAGATCCAATCAGTCCATCCTAAAGGAAATCAACTCTGAATATTCATTAGAAGGACTGATGCTGAAGCTGAAGCTCCCATTCTTTGGCCACCTGAAGGGAAGAGCTGACTCACTGACCCTGATGCTGGGAAAGACTGAAGGCTGGAGGAGAAGGGGACAACAGAGGCAAGATGGTTGGATGGCATCACTGACTCAATGGACATGAGTTTGAGCAAGCTCTGGGAGATGATGAAAGACAGGGAAGCCTGGCATGCTGCAGTCCATGGGGTCACAAGGACTGAGAGACTGAACAACAACCAAAAATAAATTTAACCACTATTATTCTTATAAGAATTTCTTATAAACTTCTTATAAGAAGTTCACTAATAGTAAAACAAGCCAAACTTCTCTGGTATTCCCTTTAATGCCTAAATCTTGAATTAAGTCATCAATCCTTTACATACAATAATTTTTCCTTAAATCATATACATCATCCAAAAAATACACCTTGGTGAAAAAAATTAAAAATCTTCCTTAGTTCAGTTCAGTTGCTCAGTCATGTCCGACTCTTTTCGACTCCATGGACTGCAGCACACCAGGCATCCCTGTCCATCACCAACTCCCGGAGCTTGCTGAAAGTCATGTCCATCAAGTTGGTGATGCCATCCAACCATCTTGTCCTCTGTTGTCTCCTTCTCCCCCTGAATTCAGTCTTTCCCAGCATCAGGGTCTCCAAGGACTCAGTTTTTCGCATCAGGTGGCCAAAATATTGGAGTTTCAGCTTCAGCATCAGTCCTTCCAATGAATATTCAGGACTAATTTCCTTTAGGATTGACTGATTTGATCTCCTTGCAGTTCAAGGGACTGTCAAGTGTCTTGTCCAACACTTTTTAAAATATTCATTCCCTAAAAGAGAAGCTTGAATTGAATTTAGGGCAAATAACTCACAAGATAAATTCCATTTTATCAGCTAAATTTGCAACCAATGCAGATTTCTTTTTCTGAAGTTCTTAACTCTGCTCAGAGTCTTCCTATATCCCCAACAACTCTGATGGATGAGGATTATTCTGATCACTAAATTAAAAGAGTGAGAAGTGTGGTAGAAGTGAATATAGTGTTTGGATAAGAAGTTTACAAATTAGCAATGAATGAAACTTTTACAAGAAGGTAGAGGTGTTTATCGGAGAAGGCAATGGCACCCCACTCCAGTACTCTTGCCTGGAAAATCCCATGGACAGAGGAGCCTGGTGCTGCAGTCCCTGGGGTCCCTGGGAGTCGAACACGATTGAGCGGCTTAGCTTTCCCTTTTCACTTTCATCGTTGGAGAAGGAAATGGCACACTCCAATGTTCTTGCCTGGAGAATCCCAGGGACAGGGGAGCCTGGTGGGCTGCCGTTTATGGGGTCGCACAGAGTCAGACACGACTGAAGTGACTTAGCAGAGGTGTTTATGAGGTTGCAGAATGAGACATAGCTTCACAGAATTTGGGGGAACAAAGCATTTTATTGATGAATTATTTTGGCAAAACAGACCAATATTTTTCATATAATTATTGACTTGTCCAGTCTGTTGCTTGAAAAATATGTGTATAGATAAAATGAGTATAAGAAAAGTTAAATTGGGGACCAACAAGATAAGGGAATAAAAATGAAAAGAAAGGACTGCTATAAATTGAGCATCTGTGCATGAATGCTAAGTCACTTCAGTTGTGTCCGACTCTTTGCAACCCTATGGATGTAGCCCACAGGGCTCCTCTGTCCACGGGATTCTCCAGGCAAGAATACTGAATTCCCCATGCCTTCTTACAGGGCTCTTCCCAACCCAGGGATCGAACCTGCATCTCTCCTGCATTGCCAGGCGGATTCTTTACCACTAGCACCACCCGGGAAGCCCCTAGTCGAGCATCTGCTAGGAGTCAAATATATATTTTACAAATGACACTGAAAAGCTATGGAACATATTACAAGGCAAAAATATAAAGAAAAGCAACTATTTTATGAATTAGGATTGATTGTAAAATACATTTATATTTAGTTACTATTTTATTTATATATTTATATAATGTACTTTTAATCAAATTTTGTTAAGATGTGTATTGATTACTTGGTATTTATATAATTGCATCTTACAGCATTGCATTCTTAGTTGCTCAGTTGTGTCTGACTCTTTGCTACCCTTTGGATTATAGCCCACTAGGCTCCTCTGTCCATGGGATTTTTCAAGCAAGAATACTGCAGTGGGTTGCCATTCCCTCTTCCAGGGGATCTTCCTGACTCAGGGACTGAACCTGTGTCACCCAGGTTTCCTATACTGCAAGTGGATTCTTTACCTACTGAGCCATTGGGTAAGCATAGTTATTGAAAATATATGTGCTGTAGTTTTTAGAATTTTAACCTGAAACTTCCTGCTTACATTGTCCAATTATACAATTATCAGGTAAAATTATGTGATAATTTTAGACAATTTAAAAAGATAATCACTTATCCTAATTATCAAACTTTTTCAAAAATCGTACACAACTGCAACAAAACTTTAATCTAAAACAATTTTAGACGTAGAAAATAATATCTTGTCCCTTAATATGGTAATTAAAATACTGGATTTCTAAAAACATTTAGGTATAATAACCTTCATGTTCAATACTCTAACGGTATGTAAAAAAACTCATATCCAGTCATCCTGCTGCTGCTGCTGCTAAGTCGCATCAGTCATGTCTGACTCTGTGCGACCCCATAGACAGCAGCCCACCAGGCTCCCCCATCCCTGGGATTCTCCAGGCAAGAACACTGGAGCAGGTTGCCATTGCCTTCTCCCAGCCATCCTAAAACTCATATATGAGGCACAGCTTACGTTGCATATATAAACAGAAATACACAGTGACTGTTCACACTGTTGACATTGTTTAGAGTTCTTAATCTGTATCACCTGTCAACATTACACTGACCTAGAACATCATTTGAGGATCCAGAAGAAAATGGGGTGTGGATAGTGAAGACGGTGGACAAGTCTCAGAATGAATGAACAAACTTTGTTAAAAATGTTAAATAGTTTTGCCAAAATTGCTTCCTTTAAACACCCTTCAGAATTCTAGAGTTTCAATTCCCACATTCTCCCAGGGTACCTTGGACTTTTAATTGGGAAGTTTAAAAGACAAAATGAAGTATTAATGACTTCAGCACAAATAGCATAACTGTGAATTGGTTTTCTGAGGTTACTCTCTAAAGACAGTTTTTGGATCTTCTTAGCCAAATACTGAACCTCATTAAATCTAAGCTTCATTTATAATGTTTTCAATATTATAAATTCAATATTTTTATATTTTTCAAAAGAACCTTGAAAATATTTAATGAAACCAATACTGAATTAACAAGAGAAGTTATCCTAAAGTAAGTAAAACATAGACACCAAAGCTACAAAATTAAGAGATTTAAATGTTTAATTAATTTGAAAAAAGAAAAATGTCTAAATTTGTATATAAACCCTCTATGTCACTGGAGTAAATTATTTGAGGACTTACTTCAATGTTTATTCTTACCTGTCTTATCAGTCAAAATATTAAATTATAGCCATGCAGGAACATAAACATACCTATTTAAGAAACCTAACCCCCAACTGTTTGAAGTACCCAGATCTTAAATGATCTTAATTTGCATTCTCTAGCTTAACTATTCATTTATTGCTTTCATTCACAAGTTAACTGTGTCAGCCAGTCAAAATAATGGTTTATAGTAAAATCAATATTTAACTTTAGTAGGATATATTGGGCTTCCCCGGTGGCTCAGATGATAAAGAACCTGCCTGCAATACAGGAGACCTCAATTTGATCCCTGGGTTGGGAAGATCCCTGGAGAAAGGAATGGTAACCCACTACAGTATTCTTGCCTGGAAAATCCAATGGACAGAGGAGCCTGGTGGGCTATAGTCCATGAGGTTGCAGAGTCAGACACGGCTAAGTGACTAACACACACACAGGATATATTACAAGGAGGACAATCTATGTTTAATTAATGTTTTGCCTGATATCAAAATATTTTCAGTCTCTCTGTAGTGGCCTGTGATTTTTGTCACCAATCATCTATCCCTTTCATGTAATAATACCCTCATCTTTCTTTACTCTACCTTCAGTCTATAAACTTTGGATAAATTTGATCCCATCTTGTCTCAAAGTTAAGCATAAACCAATGAAGGAACTTATTTCCCTGGACAATCAGAAGAATCGAATTCCCTGAACACAGTGTGAGGTTCAGAGATATGAATTTGCCCAATGAAAAATAGTGAGATGCAGTGGGATCTTTAAACTTTATTTCTTTTCCTGTGGGAGTTGAACTTGGAATCAAGTAGGTATGGGCAACTGACTTAATACCATGAAGACTGAGAATGAAGCAATGTTAATGCCTGAGCCAAGAGATACCACACAAAAATCCTTCATGCTTTGAATGCAGCCAAGCCAGAAGCCACATCTTCCATGGAATTTCAATTACAACTGGCTACATAACCCGCTGGGCTTCCCAGGTAGCCCCAATGATAAAGAACTCATCTGCCAATGCAGGAGACAAAAGAGATGCAGGTTTGATCCGTGGGTCAGGAAGATTCCCTGGAGAAGAAAACGGCAACACACTCCAGTGTTCTTGCCTAGAGAATCCCATGAACAGAGGAGCCTAGCTGGCTACAGTCCACTGGGTCACAGAATCAGACATGACTGAAGCAACTTAGCATGCACATATCTCCTTTATCTTTAGGAATTTATGCTTGGATTTTCTGTCTTTTGTAAGTTTTTTCTTTTTTTGAACCCTCATCTCCTGCAGTGGAAGTGCAGTCTTTTTAAAAAAAAAAAAAAAATCGTATTTACTAATGTCTGTGCTGGGTCTTTGTTGCTGCACATGATTTTCTCTGGTTGTGGCGAACAAGGGCTACTCTCTAGTTGCCCTATGCAGGCTTTTCATTGCAGTGGCATCTCTTGTTGCAGAGCATGGATTCTAGGGCTTCAGTAGTTGCATGGGCTCAGTAGTTGTGGCTCCTAAGCTCTAGGGCACAGGCTCAGTATTTGTGGCATACAGACTTAGTTGCTCCAGGCATATGGAATCCCATGGGATCAGGGATCAGGGATTGAACCTATGTCTCCTGCACTGGTAGGCAGATTCTTTACTACCAAGCTACCAGGAAAGCCCTGTAAGAGGTTTTTGTTTGCTTGTTTTTGCCTGCTGTAAACCTTGTGACTATTATAAACACTATTGTGCACTTAAAACTTTGCCAAGAAAGTAGATCTCACTTTAAGTTTTCTTACCACGATGACAACAGTGAATAAGTTAGTTAGACAAAGCGGGCAGAGGGAGGGAGCTGGCCTCTTGCTTTACCTTTGAAGAGTGGGAGATCCTTAATGATCAAGTTATTTGGTGAAATCTGTACAGTGGGGGTGTATTGATACCATTTAAGTGCCAGAAACAGAGCATGTAAAATTACAACAACCACACTTCTTTATTTATATTTACCATCCTGAGGCTCAGAGAGGTATTAATGGAGGAGACCAGGGGAATATGATGGTGCAATAAACTTGACCTCTCTAGGATCTATTTTTTGAGCACTACAAATATAGTTCCTACTCTTATATTTAGTATAGACTTTACATAGTTAAAATAATAGATATAGAGATCAGTTGAAGGTTAAAAATCTTGCAGCTCTAGTCCTTTATATATGACTGCCCTCCCCGCCACCAAAGTTTCTTTCTGTCTCTGATATACTTGTCGGGCAATGGTGTTGCTAATATTCCTAACTGATGATGCCCATATATTTGATATTTTTGTAAGTATTTTAGTCAATGGCAAAAGTAAAATTACCCTTTGACTTTTTTCCATTACAATAACTTATCACTCATTAACTTTTGAATGACTAAATATTCTCATGCCAAAAGCTTACAAAATAATTTATAAATTATTTCAAAGAATTTTCCAGCCCCTCTCTGTGAATATATACCTCATCTAAATGAATATTCTTACCACTTACCATTTTTATCATTTTTATTCTCCAAAATTTCGTATTTTCTATGTTCAACATTCACAAAAAGGTAATTGGGAAATCAAGTATATAAATACAGGAACATAAAGAGAAATAAAGATAAAGTGTTGCAGTCAACAAAGGAAGAGACACTTTTAGCAATCCAGAACTCTATTGAAATAACTGTTAAAATTCTAAGGCAGACATTTATTTAACTTTTTTCATGTTTACTGTATCTCATGAAGTAATTATATATCTTTTTTCTCTGCTTGGGTAATGTGATTCCAAAATAAATCTCATTTAAGCCAAAAAATTTTATATATCTTTTAGATTGTCTACTGTTTTTATAAATATAATCTAAAATATACAATAAACATTTGAGTACATGAATTTTTAAACCACTCCTTAGCAAAGGAATATTTTCAAGTTAAAAGATAACATTGGAATTAGAATTTAGTTTTCTTACCTTTCTGGATATGTAAGTGATTTTAGCTTGAGAAGCTGAATAGTGTATTTGCACGTGGAACATTGTTGATTTGAGCTTTGAAAATATGACAAACCGATGCTTGAAATATTTGCAACATCATTTAAAAATTGACCAAGAATCTTGAATTCTTGAAGTTTGTAAAATATTTTGTGCCTCCTAAATATAAAATTTGATATCTCATCATATTAGTAATTTGACATGTAATACAACTTTAAAATCAATATAACCGTATCAACGTTAGGTAGAAATATCAATCTTACAGTGAAAAGGCCAAACAATAAAATATGTGACATTTATTAAAATAGTATAAACTAATTAAAAACAAGATAAAGTAAAAAGATATGTAACTCCCACACTCAAATATTTGGGGAAAATATTTTGGAGAAAAATTGGGACATCTTGTCTTTCCACCTCAGTGTCTAGATTCTACACTTGTCTAAGATTAGAGAATCCATATTTTGCTACTTTTTATAAGCCCCTGAACAGCTATCACCATTCTGTGAATAGACTGCCCACAAATAATAATCCTTTCCTGTTCTGTGCCACTTTATCATATCATGGGTCTGCCTGCCTCTAAAGGAAAGAAAAAGGGAGGAGGAGGAAAAATAAGAAGAAAGAGGAGAAGGAAAGAAAGGGAAGGAGGAGGGGAGAGAAGATGGGTGGGAGATGAAGGAAGAAGGAAGGAATGAAGGAAGAAGAGAAGAGAAGGAAAAGGAGGGGGAGGGAAGGGAAAGGAAAAGTAGAGGACAAGAAATTTTTTAAAAAATGTGTTAAATAATTTCTTTGTTTGAGGCACCTGTCACACACAGAATGGCTGAAAAGCAACCTGCGGCACACCCAGCACTTGTGCCATCTTATATTTGGCCTGTTCCCTTCTCCTTTGGATTCTCCAAAGCATCTAGACCCCAAAGAGGTTGTTATCACTCCCCTCAAAACCCATCCCTGTCAGAGTGACTACCTCCTCTTTCACAGAACATAATGTCATTGGTCACATCTCTAACTTCTGTCCAAGAACTTATCTAGATTTCTCAGAGATACTTCAAAGTCAGCGTATCCAGATGGAAACGTTGTTGTCTTCCCCACAAAACTCATATCTACTCCATTCATTCCAAATACCGACTGTTTGCTCCTGATCACCATGTCTCTACCTCCAGATGAACCCTGTCTAATGAGACCCAGACAACTGTTATTCACCATGTCTACTTGGATATCTCAAGAATGCCTAAAGCTCAGTAAGTTCAAATTTAATGACATGTTCCCCAACACTCACCTCTCACCAAAAGCCCTGTAGCTCAGAAACTTCCTTATAATTTTACATGGAACCACAATGCACTGTCCATACCAGACAACTAGACTTCACCCTTCAGATCATCCTCTCTTTCAACTCCTACATCTAATCTATGCTATGTGCCTACACTCTTTGGGATATCTTGAATCTTCTTTACATCCATCCTCATCCTCATTTTTTCATTTCCACTGAAAACACCTTATCTCAGGGCACCATTGTTCTGTGCCTTTATTCTTACTCTCCAATCCACTCTGGTCAAACTGTTTTTCCAAAACAAAACCCCAGTCCTGGCTCTATCCAGACTGCCCCAAAGCAAATACTTTATTGGTTTTCACTTGCTCAGTGACTAAAATAAAAACCCTTGAACATGTCCTACAAATTCTAATTCCTACAAAATCTAGGTGCTTTCTACCTGTCTCATCATTCTCTTCCTTCCCCTGACTCTGTTCTCAGACATATTCAAGTTCCTTCAGCTCCTGAAATGGACTACACGTCCTCCTGCTTCAGGAGTTTTGCCTTTGTTGGCCCCTCTACCTGGAATCAGCAGAGCAGATTAACTTCTGCTCCTCAGTTTTGTCTCAACAAATATAAAAAGTCCTTAGAAAAAGCTTTAGTGACTCCACTATTTTATGTTCCCATACGTTCTATGGTTTGCCTCTAGACATTTTTCACAGACAGATCTTATTTACATAATTTTATCACTACTTGTTTATTTTATATCCTTTATTAGACTATACATTTAATGAGGGTAGTATCATGTTTTTCTCATCCTAGTATATTCAGCTCCTAGTACAGTGCCTAGCTCAATATGGTGGTGGTGGTTTAGTCACTAAGTCATGTCTAATTCTTGTGACCCCATGGACTGTAGCCACCAGGCTCCTCGGTCCATGGGATTCTCCAGGGAAGAATACCGGTGTGCATTGCCCTTTCCTTCTCCAGAGCTCAATATAGATATTAAAAGTTGCTTGGGGAAAAAAAAGTTGCTTGGAAACAGAAATGGCGAATATCATTATTTTATTTGTATTATGCACAGGAAGTTCCCCACATACAAATCTTCAAGTTGTGAAGTTTCAAAGATGTGAACATGTGTTCTCATGTCCAGTCACATGTTAGTCCTTGTGTCTGGTGTACACTACGACATGCATTAATCTTCTACAAGTAGCTGCGCACAGTAAAGTACACAAAAGCACTGTGTAGAGTACAGTAGCACGGCTTCGCTATCTCAAGCGGGATGTCCGAAAGCAAGTGGACAAGCAGCAGAGACATAGCTGGTACTACGGTACTTTTCAAAGTACTGTACTGTAAGATTGAAAATGTCTTCTTTATTTTTTTTGTCTGTTTGCGTTTTATGTATTATTTGTGTTAAAAGTATTATAAACCTTACAGTACAGTCCTAGGTAGCCGATTGTGTTAGTTGGGTACCTAGGCTAACTTTGTTGGACTTATGAACATACTCTCGGAACTCATCCATACGTAGGGAACTTACTGTGTTTGTAAACTCTATCTGCTCACTAGACTAAAAGTATGAAGGAACAGAAATCTAATTTTCCCTAAATTTGTCCTTAATTTCTAGTACAGTTCAAGACATGTTATTGAATGGTTAAATTGGTTCCTCTCTTTGTGTCTCCTAGCTCAGTGAATAACACCATAATTCAAATAGGCACCAAATTTAAAGCTCAAAGTCACTCCTAGTCACTTTTCCCTTCACTTTCACATTTAATTAATCACAAAACCAAATCTATTCTAAATCCTAAAATCCCACTTCCACTGACTTGATGCAAGCCCCCATTATCTTTCATATAAATTATCATGATAGCCACCACTCTGCACCTGTTTCACACTAATCTCCCCATTACTCATCATGTGAGGAGTCATTCTATCCTGAATACACAATATTGACACTCGGTTTTAAATCCTATATTGGCATATCAATATATTTGGCATCATATTACAATGTGTAAGTGATTTTTAGTGACATAGTACAAAAAAAAAAAAAAAAACGCTATAGCATTCAGTATAAACATCAGAAAGCAGAGCACATTTGCAAAAATATCCTAATTTTGCTAAGTGAAAAAATAACACATGCATGCACAGGGGCATGTATAAGAGAAAGAAAGAGGAGGAAGAGGAAGAGGTGGGGGTGGAAGGGAAGGAGAAATAGGAGGAGGAGGAGGAGAAGGAGAAAGAGGGATGGTTATAAACTAACGTAAATGGGAATATCCCTGCATGATGTAATTATAGATTATTCTCACTTTCTACTGTATAGCACATTTTCTCCAGCAAGAAAATAGTCCTATTTTAATTTTGAAAAGGGAAATAAAAGATCACTTAGAAGTCTCTCACTCCCATGGCATCTAAAACAGTTAATATCCCAAAGCATGACTAAATTCATTAGCAAAGAGTTATTAATAGAAAAACATGAAGGCCATCGGCCAGACTTAGATGGACAGATTTACCTTGTATATGGATTTCATATTTTTACATTTTTCATGAAAAATGTACTCATCAGGTATTTGAATAAAATGCATCAGTATTTAAAATAGTATTCTGCACAGAACACGATTCTTTGAAATCAAGACTCATAATTTGTTTGCCTTCTGAACAAGCTTGAAACAACTGCTCTAGGACCACAGTCTGTGTGCTATTACTGAACTCAGCCACTTTCTATCTCCATGCCTTTGAAAGCACCCTCATCCATTCCCTGATGATAATACCATCCTTTTGAACATTTCCTTTCTTCTCTTTCTGGATTCCCATAGTTCATGAGTGTTTTGTTTCTCTAAGACTTATTACTCAAACGTGTAATTATGCATTAGTCTCCTCCAGTACTCTGTGACCTCCTCGAGAATGGTAACATTGCTATTTTAGTTTGGATCCCCATTATTTAGTGAAACACCTGAATACATTTGGTTGTGCTAAATAACACTTGAATAAGTAAATTTAAAAGCTAACAAAGCATGTGTCTGATAAGAATAAGTAATGAATCACAAATATATGTGTGCATGGGTATATACATTCATACACAATTTTAAGCAGTTTAAAGTAATAAACTATTGGGTTGGTCAAAAAAGTTCATTTGGGTTTTTCCACAAGATGTTACATAAAAATGTGGAAGAACTTTTTTGGCCAAATCAATATTATGGAATAATATCAATAGTTATTATAACAAATCCTAGGAGTGCTCAAAATTAGGTGGAAAGTTTTTTTCTTTTAACTCTTGCAGTAGCTAGATGTATAACATCAACAAATTATTTAGTTATATGACAATCAGAGATCCATTTAATATTTAACAATTTAAGACTCACTGCATAGAAAATTTATACTGTTGGGATTATCTTGAAAAGTGGATGCTTGAGAAAATATATCTTACGAAAGAAAGAGACACTAAATTATACTTACTCATAGAGCCTTGGCTCTTCAACGATTCCAAGTTGGTTTAATAATTTAAATGTAACATAGCCATCCTTCATATTTTTATCCAGAACAATTATACTGAGAACAAAATAATAGGCTACAAAACAAAAATGTGGAATGCAATTCATGTTATTTTTAAACTTTATTTTGGTGCAAATATGCATGTAAATATATATTTATGTAATCTAGGCACATACTATATCTGCAAATAATATTGAGAGGCACTCATTTGGTACACAGGTAATAGATTTTCCCTTTTGTTAAATTTTCACTAGTCTTGAAAAAATGAAAGCTTGCCAGTCAGTCATGAGTATGCTGAAAAGTTGGTCAAATAATTAGTAAATACTAACTGGTCTCAAAACCAAAAAATAGCAGAATTTAGGTTAATTAATTTTTCTCCATCAGTACATCTAAGGTAAATATTATAAGGTTCCTTAATTATATGATTAATAGTCCTACCTATATTTGCTTGACAAATATAATTCCCAATTTCACTGGCTATTTAGGAATGACAGTTATTTAGTCACCAAGTCATGTCCAGTTCTTTTGTGACTCCATGGACCATGGCCTGCCAGGCTCCTCTGTCCATGGGATTTTCCAAGCAAGAAGACTGGAGTGGGTTGCCATTTCATTCTCCAGGGAATCTTCCCAAGCCAGGGATGGAACCCTCATCTCCTGCACTGACAGATGGATTCTTTACCACTGAGCCACCAGGGAAGCCAGACAATAAAATTAGACAATCCTATATAGAGTGAGATCATAGTATCTCTTTTTCAAAATGTCATTACAAAAATTGATATAACTTTCAGAGGAAAAGATGCTGAACTCATCCCTTTACCCATTATTGCCTGGGCTACACAGAAATTTCCTATTCTCTGTGAATATTCCCAAGTATTATGCAAAACTCTTGGAAGACAATGTATAGAAACAGAATGTGGAATAGATGAACTTTTATTCTGAGATACACATGTACGAAAATTGAGCATGTTAGCTGTTAAATGTTTCTGTTAAACAGCTAAGAGTACTTAGATCCTTAGGACACCTCAAAGTAACTGGCCCTTATCAGTTGATAGCACAAAAGACATAAAGGAACACTTTTTACTTTGCAGTGACTACCCAGCATTAGATAAAATATCTTCGTCCCCTCACCCAAAAAAGTGGGTGCTCATATTGCTCAGATGATTCCTGGAAGTATGATATATTGAGATGTTACATAATTACCCTGACTCCTGGTATAATTACATAGAAATTCTGGGTTAAAATTCATAAATTAGGTATATAACCAAGCACAGATGAAGAAAGACCAAATACTAGGAGGCGGCAATGAAGAGAAATTAAAGGCAAGTCTTAAGAATTGAAGCCCTGGGTCTCTAAAGGACGTGAGAACTGGTTGTAGCATGGAGACAGAGACTGAAGTGTCAACTTCCATGCAGCACTGAGTGATGGAGCCAAAATGAAAAACCCTGCACAGAGTCAGGGACCTTAGCGCTCTGCTTTGTCATTGAAAGAGAAACTTGGAAAATTCTTCCTAGTGGTTGTGTATTAGTCTTAAGTGGAAAAAAAAAAAATTCCCTGAGACTAAAATAAACTCCAGGTAACACAGAATTTAAATTTACAAGTCCCTATTGGTTAAGGACCTCCATAAATTTACATGAAATATCCTCCAGGGTTATGGTACATAAATTCTGGAAAAAACAAAATCCACCTTGTTCTGAAGGGAGAATTTTGAAGAGCAGAGTGACGACAGTTTTCTATGATAAAATGTGGCATGAATATTTATTTTGAAATAACAAACATTTTTCATTTAATTTTAATAGAGACTTGGATTGAACATTGAGACTAGAAAATGATAACAATAAATCACGACTAAATTATTAGATGAATAAATAAGTATATATACACATATATAAGTTTAACCGAAGAAAACAATAGATTATTTAAATTAACAGATTAATAAATAAATGCATATATACATATATAAGTTTAACAAGAATAAAACTGTAGATTATCTCCATTAGATTACTAATAAATGAAAATATAAATTTATATTAAAACAAGAGAATTAATATCTTTTAAGTACTCAATGAAAATGACTCTCAGTGTAGAATTCTATTCTGGAGTAAAATTGCACTCCAGAGTAAGAAAACAATAAGGATATTTTCAGGGAAACAAACTGAGAGACATTACTTAGTGAAAAGTTATTAAGGATCTATTTTAGCAAGATAAAGATTAAGTCCAAAAGGGAGGAGATGAGGAGGGAAAAAAGGACAAGTTAAAATGTAGAAAACTGAAACTGGTAAATATAAGTGAGCATCTGATTAATGATAATATTCATAATAATTATTCATTGTTAAATAAGTGAAAATAATACAGAATATAATATTAAAGATAGAAAAAAAGGCACAAGATTTAAAGGCTCTATGAAATAAATTGTTGTTGTGTCAGAATCTGATAAATGTCTGTGAGGCAAAAAATGATGCATTTCTAATTATGAAGCAAAAAAAAAAGCAAGTCACCAGGAAAATATGAAAATCCTGAAACTATATAGCTAAAACTCACAGCTTCAGAATACATAAAGCTAAAACCTAAACAATATAACTCCTGCTAAAATAAAAGATTTAAACAGCATTTGAATTGTCACATAGAGAAAATGTCCAAGATGTGACTGAAAATTATCTGTTATACCAAGAACAAAGAAAATCACAACTCTGGTGAGAAAAGACAATCAACTAATGCCAGCACTGAGATGAATTAGATGCTGGGAAAATCCGACAAGGATTTTAAAGGAACCATCATAAAAATGCTTCAGAGTCAGAGGCTGTTGAAAAAAGATGAAGAAGTAGAAAAGTCTCAGCCAAGAAATAGACACTATAAAAGGAAATAAAGTAGACCTTACATAAATGACAACTACCATAATGGACACAGAACTTATGGGATAGTCTCAGTAGTAGAGTGGAAATAATAGAGGACAGAAACCAGTGAACTGGATGACAGATCAATCTGCCACTCAATCTGAAAACAGAGAAAAAACAGACAGAAAAAAAATGGACAGAACCCCAGGGACCTGTCAGACTATAGCAAAAAAAAATTATAATCGAGCTTCAGAACACTAAAAGAAAAATATCCTGAAAGCGGCCAAAGAGAAATGATGTGTTAGCTACAGGAGAACAACCAATTGAGTTACAATGAATCTGAAACCACAGAGGCCAAAAGGAAGTAAGTGATAACAACACTTTTTAAGTGCGAAAAGAAAGAACTCAATTCTATTTCTTATACACAGAAAAACTATACTTTGAGAATAACGGAGGAATAGAGACATTTTCAAAGAAAACAAAGAATTTCTCTTTAGCAGACTCATTCTTACATGTTGTAAGAAGGAACACAGAGGAATTGATGAAGTAAATAATTCTGGAGTATTCAGAAATAAAATGGAGAAGACAGTGGCACCCCACTCCAGTACTCTTGCCTGGAAAATCCCATGGATGGAGGAGTCTGGTGGGCTGCAGTCCATGGGGTCGCTAAAAGTTGGATACGACTGGTCAACTTCACTTTCACTTTTCACTTTCCTGCATTGGAGAAGGAAATGGCAACCCACTCCAGTGTTCTTGCCTGGAAAATCCCAGGGATGGGAGAGCCTGGTGGCTGCCGTCTATGGGGTCGCACAGAGTTGGACACGACTGAAGCGATGCAGCAGCAGCAGAATAAAAAGGGGAAATGGGAAAAGAAAAAAATATGGCTACACACAATAAAGTGGGCTTCCCTGTTGGCTCAGACGGTAAAGAATCTGCGTGCAATGAGGGAGGCCTGGGTTCGATCCCTGGATTGGGAAGATCCCCTGAAGAAGGGAATGGCAGCCCACTTATTCTTGCCTGGAGAACTCCATGAACAGAGGAGCCTGGCGGGCTACAGACCATGGGGTCACAGAGAACTGAGTGACTAACACTTTCACAATAAATTATCCTTACCCTTGTGAATTGATAAATCATATTTGATAATTGAAATAAAATTATCACATAATCTGATATTTGAGACAGTAATATTAAAAAGTGGAGAACGTAAAGTAACCTAAATGGAAGTGAAGTTCTCACATTTCACTTGAAGTGGTAAATACTGATACCAGTAGACTGTGAAAACTCACATGTGTATATTTAACTGTAGCAGACCTCCCCAAATATGTCCATGTCCTAATCTCCGGAACTTGTGAATATGTTACCTGAAATGGCAAAGAATAATTAAGAATTCAAATGTAATTAAGGCTGCTAATAAGCTGCCCTTAGAAGAGAGAGGTTGTCTTGAATTACTCACGTGGGCATAATACAGTTCCAAAGATTGTAATCACAAAGCCGTAAAGGTGAAAGAGGAGGACGGAAGAAGAGAATCAGAAAAAAAGTTGCAATGCAGAAGGAGGTCAAAGTGATTGTTTCTTCTTTATTCTTTGTAATAATTATTTTAGATATTCTAAGATATGTGCTTTTCAATATAAATTTGAAACAAGATTGTGTATGTTTAAAGGAACACATATAATTATAAAACTGTTAGAAAAAAATTTGAATGGAAATCTTCAGGACTGAGGGCTCATCAAAGAGTTCTTAGATATCAAAAGAATGTTCCTTGAAAAGAAAAAGCGATAAATTAGACTTCATCAAAAGTAAACCCTTTTGCCCTTGTGAAAGCCCTTGTGAGGAAGACGAAAAGACTCAAGTTTCAAACTAGGAAAAAATATTTGCAGACCAAATCTTCAACAAGGAAAGAAGGACTACCAATAAAAATATATGAAGAACCCTCAAAAGCCAATAGTTTAAAAAATCCAATTGGAAAATGAGCAAAAGACACAAACACACAGTTCACCATACAGAGAAGATATGCAAACTCATAAGCCATTAGGGTGACAAAAATTAAAACCTTAACAAGATATCACTATATACTATCAGGAAGGATAATTTTTTAAAAAAAATAATGACCAACACCAAATGCTAGTAAGAAATCACTCATTAGATCACTCATACTTTGCTGTGGGTAATATAAGATGGTCAGCCACACTAAAAATTTCTCAATTTCTTATAAGGCTAAATGTGAAATTAACTTCTGATTCTGTATTTATATTCCTGAGACTTTATACCAGAGAAATGATAAGTTCACATGAAAACATGTATACAAATATCCAAAGCAGCTTTAATATAACAGCCCAATCTAAAAACATCCCTAATGTTCTACAACATATGAATGATTAAACAAACTTTAGTGCATACATACCATGGAATACTATTCAGCAATAAAACGAATGAATTATTGATACATGCTGCTGCTGCTGCTGCTAAGTCACTTCAGTCGTGTCCGACTCTGTGCGACCCCATAGACGGCAGCCCACCAGGCTCCCCCGTCCCTGGGATTCTCCAAGCAAGAACACTGGAGTGGGTTGCCGTTTCCTTCTCCAATGCGTGAAGTGAAAAGTGAAAGTAAAGTCACTCAGTTGTGTCCGACTCTTCGAGACCCCATGGACTGCAGCCTACCAGGCTCCTCCGTCCATGGGATTTTCCAGGCAACAGTACTGAAGTGGGTTGCCATTGCCTTCTCCAAACATAGTGAATAATTCCCTTTATATAAAATTTTTCAAAATTACAAATTTTTAGGAATATATTAATGGATGTTAAGAATTAGAAACAGCAGGATATGAAGGTGGTATTAATATATATAGCTATAAAAGTGCCACCCAAGAGGTCTGATAGTGATGGAACAGTTCAATATATTCACTGGGGTGATAGATACAGAGCTCTATATATGATGATTAAGTTATAGAGAACTAGACACACACACACACACACCAGTGAGGAAATATAAATAAGATGGATTGATTGTAGCAATATCGTGTAATATTCGGACATGACTGAGTGACTGAACTGAGTGATATTATATTTATTCTATAGTGTTACAAAATTTTACCACTGAATAAAGTGCACACTGGATCCCTCTGCATTGGTTCTTACATCTGCATGTGAATCTAAATTTAATTCAATAAAAATTTTAATGAAAAAATGGATGAGCCCAATTCTGAATTCTGAAAGAGCCTCTTGAGGAGGGCGGAAAAGGAAAGTGAAAAAGCTGTCCTAAATTTCAACATTCAGAAAAACTAAGATCATGGCATTTGGTCCCATCACTTTATGGCATATAAATGGGGGAAAAGTGGAAATAGTGGCAGATTTTATATTCTTGGGCTCCAAAATCACTGTTGACAGTAACTGCAGCTACAAAATTAAAAGACACTTGCTCTTTGGAAGAAAAGCTATGACAAACCTAACAATGTATCAAAAAGCAAAGACCACTTTGATGACAAAGCTCCACATAGTCAAAGCTATGGTTTTCCCAGTAGTCATGTCTGGATGAGAGAGCTGCACCATAAAGAAGGCTGATCACTGAAGAACTGATACTTTTGAACTCTAGTGTTGGAGAAGACTCTTGAGCAGCCCTTGGATAGCAAGGATATCAAACCAGTCAATCCTAACAAAGAGCAACCCTAAATATTCATAGAAGGACTGATGATGAAGATGAAGCTTCAGTACTTTGGCCACCTGATGGGAAGAGCCAACTCATTGGAAAAAATCCTGATGCTGGGAAAGATCAAGGGTAGGAGGAGAAAGGGGCAACAAAGGATGAGATAGTTGGATGGCATTACTGATTCAATGCACATGAGTTTGAGCAAACTCCAGGATATAGTGAAGGACAGGGAAGCCTGGTATGCTGCAGCCCATGGGGTTGCAGAGTCGGACACGACTTAGCGACTGGACAATTCTGAATGACAGGACACCTCACAAACATTTAAAGAATATCTTAAAAATTGGTAACAACTTTGACTGCAAAATATCTACAGTAACTGACCAAAAATATCTTATTGGGTCTATTTCAAATATTTATTTCTCAGGAACCAGAATCAATGGCAAACCTATGGAAATGTATTTTATAATATTTTCATATAATAGGATTTGCTTTATTTAAACCACTTTAAGCTCCTGATCACTAAACAGAATAATTTTACTTTTTTTAATACTTCCTCATAAATCTAATTCGTTAATAAGTTTCTGAGATTTTCTCCTGTTCTCCAAATTTTCTCTTCTTGTTTAACTCTAAATAAATTGGCAAGATTATTATTTACTTGCGCATTTTGTATTTATATAATTTAGCTTGTTTCCAAAGGGGCGCTAATAGTGTAGATAGATGTCTTAAACTCTGTGAGTTGTTATATGCTGACATAACACTAAACATGGGAGAATAATCATGGAAATTGAGGGGGAAAACAAAAGACATCGATTGTTTTTTGGAAGAATATTACCCAAAGCATATGCTCATTTTATTTGAATTTGTACAACTGACCCTCTAGCAAATTTTAAAGTTCCTTGAAAGCACATAATGAAATTTGAATTTTGGATAAAAATTGAATTAGTATATAAAACTAATAATTAGTTCATTTGTTAACAAATATTAACTTACTACAGAATGGATTTGTTCCAACAGTATCCAAAAATACAGTCGTCCTGAGAGTTGTGTTTTCTATCCTTTCTTTTAAAATATCTTTCCATAGCTCAGTTTGATAACCTGAGATTTGAGAAATAGAATATTAGTCATTGAACTTGCATCAAATAGCATACAAAAATACCTAATTACTGAAAAGAACTAAAGGATTGATGTACTATAATAATAATTACAATTTATGGATTTTTATAACTTAAAATCACTTTTCAAATAATTTCACATCCTATTTATTTCAACTATAACAACTCTTACATTGAAGATTCACAAATAAATCTACACTGTGGAAATCATATCAGATCGTTGCATACTCCATATGGTTAAAGTCCATTTGCCAAAGTCTTTATTTATAAATTGGTAATTTTACTTGAAACTCCTTTTACTGAATTCAGCAAAATAAACTAATTAGATAAAACTTGAACATAAAATTTAACTCCATGAGCACAGCCTCCAATTCTCTTATATACATATTCATGCTGATACAGCATGTATATGTACACATTATACACACAAGTTATATAGTATAATATCACCTCTATTATATATGAAATATATATATAATCTCTGCTATATATATATACACACAATACTATATACTGTATGTATAATATATATTTCAGATATAAACCTTATTTGTACATATAGAATATGTAATATACACACACATGTCTAAGATGCTTCCTACTTCATGTATGTGTCTATTTCTACTTTGTTACCTCCAAATTTGAAATCTGAATGCAGTAGACAGAATATTAAATTGAAAATTCAGAGATTTAACTCTAGTTTTCACTTGTGCCCTTAAGCAATCCACATGTTCACACTGGGTCACAATTGACTTTGGAAAAGCAACAGAACCAGAAAAGCAATCCCCAACATGAGGGCTGAAGAAAACCAATCCCACTAAGATATATTATATAAACTAAAATATATTCTAGACAGAGGGGTCTATGAGGAAATAAGTCTAGCAAAGCCTGCAGATTGCTTGCCTCTTCTAGTGATTCTCTACATATGTTAGTATATACCGCCTATGAAAGAAAATCACAGGAGGCTGTTTAATTCAGACTTTGTCATTGCTACCCATTTAATTGAAGCTACTTGGCTTTTGAAACATTTCTAGTAGACCTGTCATGATACGATTAGATGTCTACATGCTCATGACATACTTGGGGTCTGGTATTGTCTTTGGCAAACACTGAACAAGCAGCCTCTGAGATTCATTTCCAGCTTTAAAATTCTATTTTTATGTGGATTCTTTTTTCTCTATAATTTCCCACCGTCAGATTTCAGTTAATCAAAAGTTGCAATATTTAACTGTTCTTACCAAGTTTATTGATTTAGAAAGTATAAACCATGTGTGATTCATATCTACTTGCTAATAATAAATGCAAAGCTAACCATGGCTCATACCTCTTCACTTCTTAAGACTTCCCTTAAAAATACAAACTAACAGCAAAGAAAACCCTTAATATCACTAAAAATGAATAAGTTTCTTTCTTTAGTGGAAATATAGATGGATGATAGATCCTTCTGTGTATTAAGAACAAGGATCATCAAGAAGCCTCCACATGCATATACTACATGCAGCATGGAAAAGAGGTTGACCAAGTTCCTCTCACTAAGAACCTTAAAAACATTTACTAGGAAATGAATTATTTTCCCTGTCCCACAGAAGACTTTTCCCAAAAGTGTTAGTATATTAACAAGTAAACATGAAAGCTTGCAGCAGAAAATAATAACACAATTATGTTGTTCACTTTCCGCAAAGAATTAGAGTAATCATAACAATCTCTCTTACCTAGTTTGGGACATGATTTTCCCTTAAAGTCAGCACAATCCGCACATAGACCAGTCTTATAATCTTTGTATGAACGACAATAAAATGAAATAAAATTGCAGCTCGTTTCCAAAGCTGCCATGAATAAGTAAACTGCTCTCTGGTGGTCGCATTTAATAAATTCAAGTCCTTAAGTGTTAAAAATCAAGCAGTTAGATGTATTAAGCCAAGTTCAAGTAAATTAGAAAAAAAATTTAAAGATTAAATTCTACCTAATGCTGTGTACTTTATGAATATCACAATGCTGACTACAATGCAGTTTTATCTCAAGCAACTTAATAAACGGTACCATTGGAAGCTTAAATATGGTATGCCTTTTACATGAGATATAGAAGAAATTTTTCTAAAGTAATAAAGTAGCAAAAATGTTTAATTTCAGTACTTTGACAAATTACACACACAGTGCTACCATATTTAATTATTAGTGTACACATAACTCCCTTCTAAACTCTCACCCCTAACATTCCTACTCAATGCCAAAGATACCTGTGCAAACAGGTGACATTAAAGATTTATCATGTCCCTTTCCTTTCCTAACTTCTCACATTCCTGTCCCTTTGATTAAACTACTCTAGTTTTTTGTGGCCTTTAAAGATGTGGTTCTTGACCAGTTCCCACTGTAGATCTCAGGACATTTCTCACCGTGGCTCTAAAGTAAGCCAAATTCCACACAGAGAGCAGTTGTTTAGCTCTTTATGCACAGAATGACCAAATGCAAGAGTTCATAACCTGTGAATAACACACAATAATACTGCGGTAATGGTTGGAGAAGAAAACGGCAACCCACTCCAGTATTTTTGCCTGGGAAACCCCATGGACAGAGGAGCCTGGTGGGCTATAGTCTATGGAGTCACAAAATAGTCAGTCACAACTTAGCAACTAAACAACAACAACAATGGTAAAAATTAAATCCTGAAACCAAACTTGTGTTATATGATACTTCGGCTACACATGCTTCTTCACTGACATAACTTCTGTTTAAACTTATAAACTAAAAATGATAAACCTATAAGATAATAGATTTCATCCATAATCAAATGAGATGTCTACTTCTGTTTAAACTTCTGTTTAAACTGATAAACTAAAAATGATAAACCTATAGGATAGTAGGTTTCATCCATAATCAAATGAGATGTCTACTGGTAACATTTATGAACTCAGAAGGATCAAATTAGATCATTTCCACCAATAACTCCTGAATGATCAGCAGTGGTGAAAAAACTGTTGACCACATATTAAAAAGGAAAAAAAAAAAACTGATTTTCTTTCATTCTTTTGAAGCATGCACAATTTATTCTAAAATATTTTTTGTATACCTGAAAAAATTGATTTGGGACAGCCAGGTTGCTTTTTCCCTCCATTTGGATAAAAATCAATATGTCCCAAGGGTTGTTTAATGCCTAGACCTGAGAAGAAAAGAACCAAGAATCACAAAGTATATATAATCAGTTCAGCAACACATATAAAACAAAGTTTCCTATAAAATTCATGGACAGTAATTCAAAATGTGAATTGAAAAAAAAATTCTCTTTTTCAAAAGAGAATTTTTGGGGTATTATTTCCTCAATTTAACTTCTCATGCAAATTACATTTCATTAATTTAATACATTTACATGTGATCAGTGTATTATGGGCCCATAACAGTTATTTGTGCTATGAATATATCAATACAATTGAAAAAGGAAGAGCAAAAAATCCTCATTGTAGTGGAAATTACATCCTAGTGGAAGAGAGACATCATAAACAAGTAAAAATGCAGTATGTCAGATAATAAGTGCTGCAGAGAAAAATTAAGCAGAATAAGGGACAGTGAATGTGGTAGGCTGGACTTTTAAATAGTTTGGGAAATTTCTTTTTTTTAGTTTGGGAAATTTTTTACTGAGGAGGTGAGAATTGAACAAAGATGTGAAGTGTGAAGGATGTGAGTGAGGCAGAATCAAGCAGGTATCTGTGTGCATACAGGCTATTTAAAGAATCCAGTTTATCTGGTATAACGTGTGAGAGAGAGAGCACTGGAGGAAATGAAGCTAAGTCATTTAGGACTTTTTAGGTGTGATCATTCACTCTCATTCTGGATAATAATGAATAGCATTTGATGACTCACTAACTGGAAAAATCAAAAGATGCTACTTCAACTGGAACAAGTTGGGCCAGAGTGACATGAAACATGTAGCTATGATTTTAAAACTTCTGTATACACTCATCCATTGGCATCCATGGGGTCTTGGTTCCAGGAACTCCCCTCCATCTCCCACTCTCCCACAGAGACATGAAAACTTGAGGATGCTCAAGTCCGTTATATAAAGTGGTACAGCACAGTCATCGCCCCTTGCCCACAAGTTCCACATTCATGGATACGGACAGCCAACTGTATCTGTAGAACCTTGGGACATTAGGGGAGGCGCAATTTCTAGGTACATTAACCAATATGGGGTCTGTAACCTAGGGGAGCCATAGAAATTGAAAAAAAAAGAAAAGGTAGCAAGCTCAGAATATTTGGGACTGTGATCTCACTGCCAAGTAAGATAACAATGCTTTGGCTTGGGTTTCAAGAAATTTCTTACAACATAATGAACTCTTGAGAGAGATCAGCAATAGATTGAGCACAGCAAAGATAAGTACTTGAGTCTGACAGTAAGGATCAAGATGCAGCTACTTGATTTAGTTCCAGTTAGTATCAGAACAAGGTAACAGCTGGTGAGGCATTACCAGGGCATGGGGACACTGGGCATGAGGATTACAGGGAAGGGGGTACAGGGTATAAGGAGAGACAAAAGGCAACTTGGGTGACTTCCTCAGAATTCCCTGGAATCCAGGGAAGTGCATATAGGATTTGATTGTGTCAGCGGTAAGGATAAACTAACCAACTCCTCCTTCCATTCCACCCCCCACTTAGCTTGTGGAATTTTAGTAAGGATGAACAGTCTTCTAAATATAACCCCCATGAAGCCCAATAATTTTGGAGATCTTTAAAAATTCCTCATATTTGAACTCATCATAAGGGTTCTAAAACTAGGGAGTTTCAGGTTTAGAGCCATCATTTTCTCCAATCTGCATCTGAAGTAGAATCAAAACTAAGAAGACTGCTCAGGAACCATGAAGAAGCAAAAGATATTTATTATTAACTTACAAGTAGCCCTTGATTCAGGCATGTCATTTCCCTTTTATCAGATGGAAGGGGCAGGGCAGTTGAGTCTGCTTGGGCCATTCATTCTCTTGGTTTCAAGAAGGGTGGGGAGAGCAGATATTTTTTTTTAATTTTCTTTTTATTGTAAAATATAACACATCCATGCAGAAAAGAACATAAGACATAAAACTAAAGATTAATTAATGAATATAAAGCAAGCAGCCACTTAGCTACCAAACCAATGTCAGGAAATAACCCAATAACCAGCACCTTACTTTTCTATAAAAATAAAAACCACTTTTTCTTGAAAAAGAAGCTTCCAAAACAATATATTTTATTTTAGCTCATTGTGGAAATACATATAAATTGACTCATATTTCAAGCATGCTTTTGTGTCTGGCTTCTTTCAATTATCAGTATATTTGTGATATTAGACCACATTGTCAGGTATAAATGTAGTCACTCATTTGTAATCATTCATTGCTATACACTATTTCATTGACACACATACCACAACTTATTTATCCATTCTTCTGTTGATGGACATATGTTGTTTCAAATTTAAGGTTAATATGTGTTAATACTATGAACATCCTTGAACACACACATTAATGCATATTTGAAAGCACATGTGTTGGTCACATACCTAGGAATAGAATTGCTGGTTATAGAATATGAGTATATTCAATTTAATAAATGATCCTAAATAAATTGCCAAAGAGGTTGTACCAATTTATACCACTACCAAACAACATACAAGTATCTCTGCTGTTTTACATATCCTACAATAGATGGGTCTTATTAGGCTTTTTAATTTTAGTCATTCTGGTAGGCATGTGGTATTACATGAGGTTTTAATTTAAATGTTTCTGCTTACTGAAGATTTTAAGAACTTTCCAGTGCCTAGTTAGAATTTCCCTTTTGTAAAATGTCTGATCAAGTCTTGATTTAATTAAGTTCCATTTTTCTTTATTACTGATGTACACGACTTACTTACCAGTTTTCCTGTTTTGGCTTGCTGTTAGCTTTCATGAAGGGTTCTTTAATGAGTTCTTAATTTTAATACAATCAGACATCTTAATGTTTCAATTTGGGTTACGGATTTTCATGCACACTTTAGAAAAATGTTATGTTATGAATATTTTTAAAATAATAGTTCATAATATGTTTATTGCTTTTCCTTTCACTATTGGAAAAGAATTTTCCTATGTATTTCCGATATTTTCCTATTTTGTGTTTTATGGGCATTAGACGTATTATTTCATTTAGAGTTTTCAATTGACTGACTCAGAACCACTGACCAAAAAGTCTATAAATAACAAATGTTGGAGATGACATTAAGAAAAGGGAACCCTCATACACTATTGTAGGGAATATAAATTGGTGCAGCCGCTATGGAAAACAGCATGAAAGTTCCTTAAAAAAAACTAAAAACAGAACTACCATTGATCCAGCAGTTCCACTCCTGGGTATGTATCTGGAGTAAATTAAAACACTAATTTAAAAAGATACATGCTCCCCTGTGTTCATGATAGTACTATGTACAAGAGCCATGACAGAAGCAACTAAAGTGCCCATCAACAGATTACTGGATTAAGAAGTGAATAAAGTGAAATATTGCCATTTGCAGCAATGTGGATAGAGCTAGAGAATATGCATAGTGAAATAAGTCAAAGAAAAAACAAATACTATATGATATTACTTATAGGTGCAATCTAAAATATAATTCAAATAAATGTATATAAAAAACAGAAACAGAGTCACAGATATAGAAAACAAAACTACCAAAGGGGCTAGCTACCAAAGGGGAGAAAATAGGGGGAGGGACAACTAGGAGCATGGGATTAATACATTAAACAGACAAGCAACAAGGCTTTACTGCATAGCATGGGGAATGATACCCAATATCGTATAATAACCTATTGTGGAATATAATCTATGAAACAAACAAACAGAAACACTATGATGTGTATCTGAAACTTACACAGTATTGTAAATCAACTATTCTTCAATTTAAAAAATGAAACCCAGAAAAAGTGAGAATCATTTTCATACTGTCCAGCAGTATCAAAATCATAATAAATCTAATAAGTTTCATAACTCTGTATTTTACTTTACTGACTTTTTTGTCTACCCTTATGCTAATATGCTTTTGAACTGTGGTGTTGGAGAAGACTCTTGAGAGTCCCTTGGACTGCAAGGAGATCCAACCAGTCCATTCTGAAGGAGATCAGTCCTGGGTGTTCATTGGAAGGACTGATGCTAAAGCTGAAACTCCAGTACTTTGGCCACCTCATGCGAAGAGTTGACTCATTGGAAAGGACTCTGATGCTGGGAGGGAGTGGGGGCAGGAGTAGAAGGGGACAACAGAGGATGAGATGGCTGGATGGCATCACTGACTCAGTGGACAGGAGTTTGAGTGAACTCCGGGAGTTGGTGATGGACAGGGAGGCCTGGCATGTTGTGATTCATGGGGTCGCAAAGAGTCAGACACAACTGAGCGACTGAACTGACTGAACTGAACTGAACACTAATATGACACTGTCTTCATTACTACCATAAGATTTAATAACTAGAAGGACAAGTCTTTGTGCTTTTTTTCTTCAAGAATACTTCAATGGTACTTGACCCTTTTCATTTCACATTAATCTTATAATTAGCTTGTGAGGTTATTTTTTTTTTAATGATTGGCTTTTAATAAAGATTGCACTAGGGCTGCAAGTTAGCTTGCAAAAAATTGACATGTATATAATATTCATGTTTGTATATGTGGTTTACTATCTTTTGATCAGTATTTTGGTCTGCAATGTTTAGCGCTTTTCTGCATAATGTGTTTATGCAATTTTATTGAGTTATTAGGACATAAGCCCTGGGATTTCTTTGGAAGGAATGATGCTAAAGCTGAAACTCCAGTACTTTGGCCACCTCATGCGAAGAGTTGATTTATTGGAAAAGACCCTGATGCTGGGACGGATTGGGGGCAGGAGGAGAAGGGGACGACAGAGGATGAGATGGCTGGATGGCATCACTGACTCGATGAACGTGAGTCTGAGTGAACTCCGGGAGTTGGTGATGGACAGGGAGGCCCGGCGTGCTGTGATTCGTGGGGTCGCAAAGAGTCGGACACGACTGAGTGACTGATCTGATCTGATCTGATCTGATGCTATATTACAACGGCATAATTCTAGAATTTTATTTGCTAAGTCCTATAGCTGGTTTCACGGAGAAGGCAATGGCACCCCACTCCAGTACTCTTGCCTGGGAAATCCCATGGACAGAGGAGCCTGGTAGGCTGCAGTCCATGGGGTCGCTAGGAGTCGGACACGACTGAGCGACTTCACTTTCACTTTTCACTTTCATGCATTGTAGAAGGAAATGGCAACCCACTCCAGTGTTCTTGCCTGGAGAATCCCAGGGACGGGGGAGCCTGGTGGGCTGCTGTCTATGGGGTCGCACAGAGTCGGACACGACTGAAGCGACTTAGCAGCAGCAGCAGCATAGCTGGTTTCTAGAAAGAATTGAATTTTGTATATATAACTTATATTCAACAACCTTGCTAATTTTTCCTGTGAATTCTAATTAATTATCTAGAGATTCTTTGGGGTTATCTATTTATGCAAAATATCATCTGGAAATGATTTTATATTCATATCTTTTAATACATTTCTCCCCTTACTGCACTGAAGACATACAATTAAATGTTGCTGCAGAATGACAAGGACGGTATCCTTGTCCAGTCCCCAGTCTCAAAAAGAAAGTCGTCCATATTCCATTGGCAATATGACATTTTCTATTGATTTTTGGATAGATATGCTTTACCAGATTGTGGACTTTTACTTTTGTTTCCAATTTGTCAATTTTTCCCATACATAAATCCTCCCTAGAGCTTTTTCTGCATTTACATGAGATCACTAAATGAATTTTCTCTTCTTTTGATGAGATGAATTAAGAAGTTGATTTTTGAATGGTAAACTAACTTAACTTCTTAATAATAAATCCAAGTTGGATGTGATTTGATACCAACTTTATATGTTGCTGGTTTACTAGTGTGATACTTGATACAGAATTTTTGCATCTTTGTTTTTAACAGAGAATGTCCAGCAAACTATCTTTTCTTCAGTGTCTTTCTTTTGATATTAAGTTTGTGATGGCCTTCTCAAACATTTACAAACCATTTCCTATTTATTTTTTATTACCTGAAAGTGTGTGTAAAAGTGGTCTTATTTATCACTTATTTATTTAGTAGAAAACAAAAATTTGCCTGAGTATTTAGTTGGAAGGATTTAAATTGAAGTGTCTCATCAATAATTATAAAACTCTTCAAATTTTCCCTTTTCATTTGTCAGAAAATGCTTTTGCTTTTTCATAAGAATTTTTCTACTTTATATATCATAGCATATGGTAATATATTTTCGTATTTATCTTAAATGTCACTCATTATATTGTATTACAATGATTTTAATACCTATAGTATCTATAACACTATTTCCTTTACTTGTATTGATACTGTTTTCTCCCCTCGTCCTATTTTTTCTCTACAAGGACCACTTAATCTGGAAGTAAAGTACAAATTTTTGGCTTTTTGAATCATTTCTAATTGACTTTTTATTCCATTTTTATACATTTTTATTAGTTTCTTTCTCAATATCTATAGGTGTGCTTTTTGATTAATTCTTAATTTCTGAAGATAGATGCTTTTTGTTGTTGTTGTTCAGTCTTTAAGTCATCACCAACTCTGCAACCCCATGGACTGCAGCATGCCAGGCTTCCCTGTCCTTCACTGTCTCCCAGAGTTGCTCAGATTCATGTCCATTGAGTCAGTGATGCTATCTAAACATCTGTTGTCCCCTTCTCCTTTTGCCTTTAATCTTTCTCAGCATCAGGGTCTTTTTCAATGAGTCAACTCTTCCCATCAGGTGGCCAAAGTATTGAAGCTCCAGCTTCAGGATTAGTCCTTCCAATGCATATTAAGGCTTGATTTCCTTTAGGATCCACTAGTCTGATCTCCTTGCTGTTCAAAGAACTCTTAAGAGTCTTCTCCAGCACCACCGTTGGAAAGCATCAATTCTTGGGGACTCAGCCTTCTTTATGGTCCAACTCTCACATCCATATATGACTACTGGACAAACTATAGCTTTGACTATAGGGGCCTTTGTCACCAAAGTGATGTCTCTGCTTTTTACCACACTGTCTAGGTTTAATAGATGCTTAGATTATTGATTTTTTTAGTCTTTTAAAATATCTGTATTAAAAGCTGGACATTTACTTCTAGTCATGATTCCAACAAATTTTAATATGTAGTAACTTTAATATCATTGAA
This sequence comes from Bos indicus x Bos taurus, assembly GCF_003369695.1. Lineage (NCBI taxonomy): Eukaryota > Metazoa > Chordata > Mammalia > Artiodactyla > Bovidae > Bos > Bos indicus x Bos taurus. The sequence goes on along the minus strand of NC_040076.1, from coordinate 22,796,722 downwards.
TTAAAATATTTTATATTTCTATTATTTATTCTTCCCTCATTAGTTATCTAAAACTATGTTTGTTCTATAAATATATGGATTATCAACTTATATTTTTCTTATCTATTTATAGTTTAATTTGATTATAGAGAATATTACTCTTTATGCTTCCAGCTCTATGAAATACTTACATTTAATGGTATAGCTCAGTTTAGTGTTCCCATTATTTACTTTTATTTACTTGCCTGCTTTATGTGATTCTTTCTCTCCTTGCCTTCTTTTGGACTTAAACACAACTGTTTCACTTTTGTCCTCCATTAGCATGGAAGTCATGTATCCTTATATACTTTTTTATCTTTTTAAATACCTAGAGATTTAACAGAAAGCCTTGATTTATGAACACCAAATGTTGACAATTACTTTTAAACTTTCTTACATATAATTAAGGAACAAAGAATGCTTGAACTTCATTTAACAGCCCTAACAATATACTATTTTTGTATTTTAATTCTCTATACATTCCAAATTCTATAAAACAATGACAATGTTTTATGCCATCAATATTCATTTAAACTGAAGTATGTTTTACCATTTTCAGTGCTCTTCCTTCCTGAATAGCCCTAAAAGGATAGTTTTCCTTCTTTTGATGATAATTTATCTCAGTGTATACTTGTCTGAAACTGTATAGTTTCATTTTTTTCCTGAAACACACTGCAATACTAGGAAGCTATTTTCTTTCAACATATTGAAAATATAACTCTACTCTTTCTTAACTTTCATTGTTTCTCTTGAGAAATTAGTTGTAATTTAGATCTTTATTGATTTAATATTTTTAAATTTAAATTTATTTATTTTAACAGAGGCTAATTACTTTACAATATTGTATTGGTTTTGCCATACATCAACATGAATCTGCCACGGGTGTACATATTCATTTAATTTTATGTTATATGCTTTGATGTGGTCTTTTCTGTAAATTTATCATCATATGTCTCAATGAGTTTGTCTATTTATTCACACTGGAATTAACTATGCATTTCAATTTTGTGATTGATTATAATTCCTGAGTTTTTAGAAATTCTGAGATATTATCCTTAAATATCACTTCTGTTGCATTTTTCTCTCCTTTTATTTGGAATCTGAATGAAATATGATTGACCTTCTTGCTATTTATCCTATGAACCTCTTACCTCTCTGTATTGTCTATTTTATTTGCTTTTTGCTCTGTATTCGATCTTTTTTCTTCATTCTAGAAATAGACTTATCACCAATTTTCCAAGTCACATGCTTTATCTTTGTACCTGATTCAAATTTTTTGTTAAACCCACTCAAAAATTGTCAATTAACTTACTTCTTAGGTTAAAAACTATTATTATTTTTATCAAATAGAATAGGTCATATTTATACTTAAATATCATTCTCTGCTGATATTTCCAATCTTATCTATCTCTTTGAAAATAATAAGCACATTTTAGCCAGTGTAGAATTATTCCAATAGTCAGATACCTATGAGTCTGTTTCTATTAACTATTTTTTTTTCTATTAACTATTGTTTCTTGGTTCTCATATGTGTTTCTTGCTTCAAGTGTACCTGGCTATCTCCAATGGATGCTGGACATTTTAAAATATATTTATAAAAATAATTTGAGACCACAGATGACATGATCCTTGTACATAAAGACTATCATTTGCTTCTATCAGATACCTAGAAGGTCTGATAATGTAAGAACTCCTTAAACACAACTTAATATGTGAGGTTTTTCTGGATAACATTGAATTACTAAAAGCTTGCTATATAAACCAGACTATAAAAAGTCTGGTTTGTTTCAAGCTTATTGTTACTTCTATAGTGCTACCCCAGAGAAGGCAATGGCACCCCACTCCAGTACTCTTGCCTGGAAAATCCCATGGAGGGAGGAGCCTGGTAGGCTGCAGTCCATGGGGTTTCGAAGAGTTGGACACGACTGAGCGACTTCACTTTCACTTTCCACTTTCATGCATTGGAGAAGGAAATGGCAACCCACTCCAGCGTTCTTGCCTGGAGAATACCAGGGACGGGGGAGCCTGGTGGGCTGCCGTCTATGGGGTCACACAGAGTCAGACACGACTGAAGCAACTTAGCAGCAGCAGCACAGTGCTACCCTTTGGGGTCTAAAAAGATAGCATAAGATGTTTTACAACATCTTATGAGGGTTTCAAAAACACTTTTCATACTCTCTACATCAGAAAAACTATCCATGAGACAAGTGACTCCAAATGACCAGTTCACCTCCCTGGAGTGTTGTTGTTTTTTTTAATGTTCTGGATATTGAACTCATAATTTTTTTCCTGATATCCCAGAAAGAATATTTATTCAGATTATGTAATCAACAATTATTAAAGGCAACATAGCTTCTTTAACATAAACATCTGAATAAAGACAAGAATTACTGGCAAGTATAAAATGCACTCGTGGGTTAGTATTTCAGGAAAGAGAAATCTGTCAGGTTATGTGCTGACCTCAAGTATCTTATTCAGGGATTCCTTGAAACCAGTGAATATGTAGTATCAAAAATCTGTGTTCCTCACTGGTGATAGCCATAAAAAGATCAATTAAAGGTGCCAATTTATGGCACCTAGTGGCAAGTCATATTTGATGAACTGAGTCATCAAAAGATATTAAGAATATGCTATGCTGTGCTAAGTCACTTCAGTCGTGTCCAACTCTGTGCGACCCCATAGATGGCAGGCCACCAGGCTTCCCGGTCCCTGGGATTCTCCAGGCAAGAACACTGGAGTGGGTTGCCATTTCCTTCTACAATGCATGAAAGTGAAAAGTGAAAGTGAAGTCGCTCAGTCATGTCCGACTCTTTGCAACCCCATGGACTGCAGCCTACCAGGCTCCTCCCTCCATGGGATTTTCCAGGCAAGAGTACTGGAGTGGGGTGCCATTGCCTTCTCCGATTATAAGACAATCCAAAAATTTTATTAAGAAAACTAAAAAATGCAAACAAAAAGCAATAAAATGTATGAAACATTAATTCAAAAGGCCATAAGCAGAACTGAAGCTGGAATTTCAAAAGAACTGCAGAGTACCTGGTGCTGTCGTGTGTGGAAATGTTAAGGTGATATCAAGGGCTCAAGATTAGGAAGACATAAAAGGCTGAGGGTGTCATATTAGAATTACGAAACTTTAGACAATGACCCTGTATGATGTAGATGAACTTACATTCCAAATAAAGAGCATAATTGTTCTGATTATAGGCTCAGCACACTGGCATGTAGACATAGAAGTTGAAAACTTGTCACCTATTGCATTAATGGTATTTATATCTCACAAAATCACTGATATCGATTCTCCCAGAGTAAACTCAGGATAATATAGGAGCAAATAAATTACCTGGGTCAAAGAGAAAACAGACCTGAAGAAACAGCGAATTGGGAACCATCTTTGGGTTACTTTCTCCTGTCTGTATCATGGCACTATATCTTTCCCATGCCACCAACCATAACACATGTAAATTACTAGTTAATCTGAGCAACATACTGGTGAAGTGAAGATACCGGAATCAAAAGACACTATTTCAAATTGTAACTCTGCCTCTTACTGACTTTGTCACTTTGACCCAAGCCTCTCCGTCAGCAAAAAGGTGATGAAAATGTTTACTTATTTCATGGGGATTTAGGAGCATTCCAAAATTAATCCACATAAGTAATTTAAAGAGATTAGTATATAAGAAGTACTCAATATCAGTTTCAATACAGGAAGGAGATCAGGGCCATCTAAAATATTTCCGGAAAGTGTTTGTCCAAGGTACTCTGACCAAAACTGTCAATATTGAGTTAGACATTTAGAGGAAAATAATTTAAAATCTTTAGGGAAAATTATTCTTTCTCTGTGCTTCAATATATGCGCTCAGTTTGAGTTGATATACAACAAAGTGATAAAATGAGAAGAGAGAAGAGTAACCTAAATATATCAGGAACATTAAGCATGGGGGAAATTGTGATCAAATCAATAAAACTGTTGATAGAATGAAAGGATGAAGTATAATTTTTTATCAAATTTCTGTTTTTTAGGATGATGTGACAGTTCCTAAAAACTAAGTGCAGGGTGTCATTTTACACCACAGAATAAACTAACTCTAAGAAATGTTGCTTGTGGGAAATATAATAATCATATAATTTCAGACTTAACACTTCATCCACTACTGTTTCCTTTTCCTCTTCCCCAGTGTCCATGTCTCTTTTTGCATTTTCAAATAAGTAAGAAATAAATCCTGCATTGTTACCATTGGTATCAGTATGGATGACATCCACAAAATCTGCATCAGTGTAATCTAATCTGCCAGTTGATGGTTTTCCAGAGAACTGTGGCCCAGCAGGATCAAGACCTGAAATTCAAGAAATTATTAATATATTAAACAAGTTATATTACAGAGTTATTATCACACGCTTGCATTATTATTAATTATAAACATAACAAGTTTAAACCTGTCCAAAAATATATCTAAAGATAAATTAAATTAGATGAATAGCAAGTTATCTGTTTTATTTGAATAACATTATTCCCAATCTTGAGTTTATCAATGATGCAATGTCAAGCCACACTACACATACCTTGACAAAATATTGTGGCTTTCTTTAGGACATTCATTTAACAAGTAATTACGAATATGCTGGTAGTAAAATTCTATTTAATAGAAAGTAACTACTCCTCCTCCTGAGGGTGGAAAATAATAAATATTATCCTGGTCCTATCTTCAACCTCATTCCATACCAGCTCATCCTGGGTATATTGAAAGGTCTAAAATGATTTTAAGTGCAATTTGAGCTGTGGAATAAAACATATTTATTATTAGCTTATCATTCATTTCTCAGAAAAGTTTACTGCACACAAAAAAGAAAAAATATATTAAAAATGTTATAAAAGATAATATTATTTCTAGTGTATTCAGAATTCTGAATAAAATTCTAAGCTCATGATCTACTGCAGAGTATCAAAAAATGCTGAGGAAGAGATGAAATGAAATGCGTTGAGAACATCTATTCAATAGGGCAATAATTATCTTAAAAAGATATTTTAAAAATAAAATATAATGTTGCTTATCTCAGTCTTCTATTAACCCTAGTTTATTTGGCCCACATGACTGAATAGTTGTTGCTCAGTCACTCAGTCATGTCCAACTCTATGTGACAAAATGGATTGCAGCACAGCAGGCATCCCTGTCCTTCACCATCTCTGGGAGCTTGCTCAAACTCATGTTCATTGAGTATGTGATACAATCCAACCATCTGGTCCTCTGTCATCCCCTTATCCTCCTGCCTTCAATCTTTTCCAGCATCAGGATCTTTTCTAGTGAGTCAGCTCTTCATATCTTGTGGCCAAAGTATTGAAGCTTCAGCTTCAGCATCAGTCCTTCCAATGAATATTGAGGGCTGATTTCCTTTAGGAAATCACAAAATAAAGTCTCTGTTTCCATTGTTTCCCCATCTATTTGCTATGAAGTAATGGGATCGGATCACAACAAGTGATGGGAAACAATGGAAACAGTGAGAGATTTTATTTGGGGGGGGGGGGGCTCAAAAATCATTGCAGATGGGGACTGCAGCCATGAAATTAAGACGCTTATTCCTTGAAAGAAAAGCTATGACCAACCTAAACAGGCTTTTAAAAAGCAGAGACATTACTTTGCTGACCAAGGTCTCTAGTCAAAGCTATAGTTTTTCTACTAGTCATGTATGGATGTGAGAGTTGGACTATAAAGAAAGCTGAGTGTTGAAGAATTGATGCTTTTGAACTGTGGTGTTGGAGGGTCCCTTGGACTACAAGGAGATCAAAGCAGTCAATCCTAAAGGAAACTAACCTTCAATATTCATTGGAAGGACTGATGCTGAAGCTGAAACTCCAATACTCTGGCCATCTGATGTGAAGAACTGACTCATTGGAAAAAACCCTGATACTGGGAAAGACTGAAGGCAGGAGGAGAAGGGGATGACAGAGGATGAGATGGTTGGATGGTATCACCAACTTGATGAGCATGAGTTGAGCAAACTTGGAAGTTGGTGATGGACAGGGAGCCCTGGTGTGCTTCAGTCCATGGGGTCACAAAGAGTCAGACATAACTGAGCGACTAAACTGAACTGAAATGATGGGACCAGATGCCATAATCTTAGTTTTTTGAATGTTGAGTTTTGTTGTGTTTTTTTTTTTAATTTTATTTTATTTTTAAACTTTACATAATTCTATTAGTTTTGCCAAATATCAAAATGAATCCGCCACAGGTATACATGTGTTCCCCATCCTGAACCCTCCTCCCTCCTCCCTCCCCATACCATCCCTCTGGGTGGTCCCAGTGCACTAGCCCCAAGCATTCAGTATCATGCATCGAACCTGGACTGGCAACTCGTTTCTTACATGATATTTTACATGTTTCAATGTCATTCTCCCAAATCTTCCCACCCTCTCCCTCTCCCACAGAGTCCATAAGACTGTTCTATACATCAGTGTCTCTTTTGCTGTCTCGTACACCGGGTTATTGTTACCATCTTTCTAAATTCCATATATATGCATTAGTATACTGTATTTATGTTTTTCCTTCTGGCTTACTTCACTCTGTATAATAGGCTCCAGTTTCATCCACCTCATTAGAACTGATTCAAATGTTTTCTTTTTAATGGCTGAGTAATACTCCATTGTGTATATGTACCACTGCTTTCTTATCCATTCATCTGCTGATGGACATCTAGGTTGCTTCCATGTCCTGGCTATTATAAACAGTGCTGCGATGAACATTGGGGTACACGTGTCTCTTTCCCTTCTGGTTTCCTCAGTGTGTATGCCCAGCAGTGGGATTGCTGGATCATAAGGCAGGTCTATTTCCAGTTTTTTAAGGAATCTCCACACTGTTCTCCATAGTGGCTGTACTAGTTTGCATTACCACCATCAGTGTAAGAGGGCTCCCTTTTCTCCACACCCTCTCCAGCATTTTTTATTTGTAGACTTTTGGATCGCAGCCATTCTGACTGGTGTGAAATGGTACCTCATAGTGGTTTTGATTTGCATTTCTCTGAAAATCAGTGATGTTGAGCATCTTTTCATGTGTTTGTTAGCCATCTGTATGTCTTCTTTGGAGAAATGTCTATTTAGTTCTTTGGCCCATTTTTTGATTGGGTCGTTTATTTTTCTGGAGTTGAGCTGTAGGAGTTGCTTGTATATTTTTGAGATTAGTTGTTTGTCGGTTGCTTCATTTGCTATTATTTTCTCCCATTCTGAAGGCTGTCTTTTCACCTTGCTGATAGTTTCCTTTGATGTGCAGAAGCTTTTAAGGTTAATTAGGTCCCATTTGTTTATTTTTGCTTTTATTTCCAATATTCTGGGAGGTGGGTCATAGAGGATCCTGCTGTGATGTATGTCAGAGAGTGTTTTGCCTATGTTCTCCTCTAGGAGTTTTATAGTTTCTGGTCTTACGTTGAGATCTTTAATCCATTTTGAGTTTATTTTTGTGTATGGTGTTAGAAAGTGTTCTAGTTTCATTCTTTTACAAGTGGTTGACCAGATTTCCCAGCACCACTTGTTAAAGAGATTGTCTTTAATCCATTGTATATTCTTGCCTCCTTTGTCAAAGATAAGGTGTCCATATGTGCGTGGATTTATCTCTGGGCTTTCTATTTTATTCCATTGATCAATATTTCTGTCTTTGTGCCAGTACCATACTGTCTTGATAACTGTGGCTTTGTAGTAGAGCCTGAAGTCAGGTAGGTTGATTCCTCCAGTTCCATTCTTCTTTCTCAAGATCGCTTTGGCTATTTGAGGTTTTTTGTCTTTCCATACAAATTGTGAAATTATTTGTTCTAGCTCTGTGAAGAATACTGTTGGTAGCTTGATAGGGATTGCATTGAATCTATAAATTGCTTTGGGTAGTATACACATTTTCACTATATTGATTCTTCCAATCCATGAACATGGTATATTTCTCCATCTATTAGTGTCCTCTTTGATTTCTTTCACCAGTGTTTTATAGTTTTATATATATAGGTCTTTAGTTTCTTTAGGTAGATATATTCCTAAGTATTTTTTTCTTTCCATTGCAATGGTGAATGGAATTGTTTCCTTAATTTCTCTTTCTGTTTTCTCATTAATAGTGTATAGGAATGCAAGGGATTTCTGTGTGTTGATTTTATATCCTGCAACTTTACTATAGTCATTGATTAGTTCTAGTAATTTTCTGGTGGAATCTTTAGGGTTTTCTATGTAGAGGATCATGTCATCTGCAAATAGTGAGAGTTTTACTTCTTCTTTTCCAATTTGGATTCCTTTTATTTCTTTTTCTGCTCTGATTGCTGTGGCCAAAACTTCCAAAACTATGTTGAATAGTAATGGTGAAAGTGGGCACCCTTGTCTTGTTCCTGACTTTAGAGGAAATGCTTTCAATGTTTCACCATTGAGGATAATGTTTGCTGTGGGTTTGTCATATATAGCTTTTATTATGTTGAGGTATGTTCCTTCTATTCCTGCTTTCTGGAGAGTTTTTATCATAAATGGATGTTGAATTTTGTCAAAGGCTTTCTCTGCATCTATTGAGATAATCATATGGTTTTTATTTTTCAATTTGTTAATGTGGTGTATTACATTGATTGATTTGTGGATATTGAAGAATCCTTGCATCCCTGGGATAAAGCCCACTTGATCATGGTGTATGATCTTTTTAATGTGTTGTTGGATTCTGATTGCTAGAATTTTGTTAAGGATTTTTGCATCTATGTTCATCAGTGATATTGGCCTGTAGTTTTCTTTTTTTGTGGGATCTTTGTCAGGTTTTGGTATTAGGGTGATGGTGGCCTCATAGAATGAGTTTGGAAGTTTACCTTCCTCTGCAATTTTTTGGAAGAGTTTGAGCAGGATAGGTGTTAGCTCTTCTCTAAATTTTTGGTAGAATTCAGCTGTGAAGCCGTCTGGACCTGGGCTTTTGTTTGCTGGAACATTTTTGATTACAGTTTCAATTTCCGTGCTTGTGATGGGTCTGTTAAGATTTTCTATTTCTTCCTGGTCGAGTTTTGGAAAGTTGTACTTTTCTAAGAATTTGTCCATTTCTTCCACGTTGTCCATTTTATTGGCATATAATTGTTGATAGTAGTCTCTTATGATCCTTTGTATTTCTGTGTTGTCTGTTGTGATCTCTCCATTTTCATTTCTAATTTTGTTGATTTGATTTTTCTCCATTTGTTTCTTGATGAGTCTGGCTAATGGTTTGTCAATTTTATTTATCCTTTCAAAGAACCAGCTTGTGGTTTTGTTGATTTTTGCTATGGTCTCTTTTGTTTCTTTTGCATTTATTTCTGCCCTAATTTTTAAGATTTCTTTCCTTCTACTAACCCTGGGGTTCTTCATTTCTTCCTTTTCTAGTTGCTTTAGGTGTAGAGTTAGGTTATTTATTTGACTTTTTTCTTGTTTCTTGAGGTATGCCTGTATTGCTATGAACTTTCCCCTTAGGACTGCTTTTACCGTGTCCCACAGGTTTTGGGTTGCTGTGTTTTCATTTTCATTCGTTTCTATGCAAATTTTGATTTCTTTTTTGATTTCTTCTGTGATTTGTTGGTTATTCAGCAGCATGTTGTTCAGCCTCCATATGTTGGAATTTTTAAGTTTTTCTCCTGTAATTGAGATCTAATCTTACTGCATTGTGGTCAGAAATGATGCTTGGAATGCTTTCTATTTTTTTGAATTTACCAAGGCTAGCTTTATGGCCCAGGATGTGATCTATCCTGGAGAAGGTTCCATGTGTGCTTGAGAAAAAGGTGAAATTCATTGTTTTGGGATGAAATGTCCTATAGATATATCAATTAGGTCTAACTGGTCTATTGTATTGTTTAAAGTTTGTGTTTCCTTGTTAATTTTCTGTTTAGTTGATCTATCCATAGGTGTAAGTGGGGTATTAAAGTCTCCCACTATTATTGTGTTATTTTTAATTTCTCCTTTCATACTTGTTAGCATTTGTCTTACGTACTGTGGTGCTCCCATGTTGGGTGCATATATATTTATAATTGTTATATCTTCTTCTTGGATGTAGTGACCTTCTTTGTCTCTTTTCACAGCCTTTGTTTTAAAGTCTATTTTATCTGATATGAGTATTGCTACTCCTGCTTTCTTTTGGTCCCTATTTGCATGGAAAATCTTTTTCCAGCCCTTCACTTTCAGTCTGTATGTGTCCCCTGTTTTGAGGTGGGTCTCTTGTAGACAACATATGTAGGGGTCTTGTTTTTGTATCCATTCAGCCAGTCTTTGTCTTTTGGTTGGGGCATTCAACCCATTTACGTTTAAGGTAACTACTGATAAGTATGATCCCGTTGCCATTTACTTTATTGTTTTGGGTTCGAGTTTATACACTGTTTTTGTGTTTCCTGTCTAGAGAGTATCCTTTAATATTTGTTGGAGAGCTGGTTTGGTGGTGCAGAATTCTCTCAGCTTTTGCTTGTCTGAAAAGCTTTTGATTTCTCCTTCATACTTGAATGAGATCCTTGCTGGGTACAATAATCTGGGCTGTAGGTTATTTTCTTTCATCATTTTAAGTATGTCTTGCCATTCCCTCCTGGCTTGAAGAGTTTCTATTGAAAGATCAGCTGTTATCCTTATGGGAATTCCCTTGTGTGTTATTCGTTGTTTTTCCCTTGCTGCTTTTAATATTTGTTCTTTGTGTTTGATCTTTGTTAATTTGATTAATATGTGTCTTGGGGTGTTTCTCCTTGGGTTTATCCTGTTTGGGACTCTCTGGGTTTCTTGGACTTGGGTGATTATTTCCTTCCCCATTTTAGGGAAGTTTTCCACTATTATCTCCTCAAGTATTTTCTCATGGTCTTTCTTTTTGTCTTCTTCTTCTGGAACCCCTATGATTCGAATGTTGTAGCGTTTAATATTGTCCTGGAGGTCTCTGAGATTGTCCTCATTTCTTTTAATTCATTTTTCTTTTATCCTCTCTGATTCATTTATTTCTACCATTCTATCTTCTAATTCACTAATCCTATCTTCTGCCTCTGTTATTCTACTATTTGTTGCCTCCAGAGTGTTTTTAATTTCATTTATTGCATTATTCATTATATATTGACTCTTTTTTATTTCTTCTAGGTCCTTGTTAAACCTTTCTTGCATCTTCTCAATCCTTGTCTCCAGGCTATTTATCTGTGATTCCATTTTAGTTTCAAGATTTTGGATCAATTTCACTATCATTATTCGGAATTCTTTATCAGGTAGATTCCCTATCTCTTCCTCTTTTGTTTGGTTTGGTGGGCATTTATCCTGTTCCTTTATCTGCTGAGTATTCCTCTGTCTCTTCATTCTTGTTTAAATTGCTGAGTTTGGGGTGTCCTTTCTGTATTCTGGCAGTTTGTGGAGTTCTCTTTATTGTGGCATTTCCTCACTGTGTGTGGGTTTGTACAGGTGGCTTGTCAAGGTTTCCTGGTTAGGGAAGCTTGTGTCGGTGTTCTGGTGGGTGGAGCTGTATTTCTTCTCTCTCCTTTTGAAGAGTTGGGTTGCTTTTCTGGGTGCCTGGTGTCCTCTGCCGGCATTCAGAAGTTGTTTTGTGGAATTTACTCAACGTTTAAATGCTCTTTTGATGAATTTGTGGGGGAGAAAGTGTTCTCCCCGTCCTACTCCTCCGCCGTGTTGAGTTTTAAGCCAGCTTTTCCACTCTCCTCTTTCACTTTTATCAAGTGGCTCTTTACTTCCTCTGTGCTTTCTGCCATAAGGGTGGTGTCATCTGTATATCTGAGGTTGCTGATATTTCTCATGGAAATCTTGATTCCACCTTGTGATTCATCCAGCCCAGCACTTCACGTGATGTACTCTACATATAAGTTAAATAAGCAGGATGACCATATGCAGCCTTCACATTCTCCTTTCCCAATTTTGAACCAGTCTGTTGTTCCATGTCTGGTTTTAACTGCTGCTTCTTGACTTGCATACAGGTTTCACAAGAGGCAGGCAAGGTGGTCTGGTATTCCCATCTCTTTAAGAATTTTCCACAGTTTGTTGTGATCCATCCAGACAAAGGCTTTTGCATATTCATTGAAGCAGAAGTAGATGTTTTTCTGGAATTCTCTTGCTTTTTCTATGATCCAGTGGTTGTTAGATCCGACATAACTGAATGAAGCAGAAATTTCTCTCTTCCTGTAAATTGCCCTGATGTAGATCCAACATGTTTGCTGGCTTTTAAACTCTGATGATTGCTTGGCATGTGGAGCCATTCTAACTAGTCTAATATGTGAATAAACACACCTTAAAATAAAGTAGGCTGATCAACAGTTCAAACTAAGCTAGTATGGTGGTTGAAAGAGAATAGGCTTTGGATGCCAGAGATCTTTGTATAAATCCTGGCTTAGATGTTACTAAATTTTTGACCCTCCTGAATTTATTCAGTTATCCTCAATTTTCACATCCTTTATAAGGAAGATAAAATTAAGACTGATCAAAGAAAGTAAGGTATACTTAAGGTCTTTAAAGACTAAATATCTATAAACAATGTATTCACTTCTCCCCTCCCCCTTTGCTTAAGACTCTAGTATTAACATTTTAAATAATTATAATTCTTCTTGGAATAGATCTCAATAATTCTAGAAAGTTAAATTAACTGGGAAAAGATACTATCCTTCTAGTTTTAAAATCACTGCCATTCCTAAAGGGAGGCCTGAAAATCCATGTCAGCATTATTTGGTTACTAAGCTTTATGAAGGCAGTAACTTTGTTAAGGAAATACAGTGAGAACTGGGGTCCAGAATCTCCCAGGTATAAATACCAACTCCTGTTTCTCTCTTCACGTGTTCAACTAAAAATTTCAAAATAATTAAATTACATCAAAGTTTCTAAAAATTAAATATATGATAACAGGTTATATTATTGGTTAATACATGAAAAAAGTTTTGCATGTGTAAAAATTCTAATGGGTAAAACTTTCCTCAGGATTGTTACAATAAGGTCTCCTTAAAATTCACATGCACAATTAATTCACATGCAAAAATAAATCATTCCCCTTCCATTTCTGTATGGGTCACTTAAGTTTGGTTAAGGAATAAGTAAGCCTTCAGAGTCTAACTAAAACAAAGACCAGTCTTTGAATATAATATAGAAAAATGATGAACGTTTGTGCATTGTTTCCATTGCTTAAATATTGCCCCTGTTAAATAAAGTAACAATTTCTGAAACTTAAAAGTATACTAAACCATTAATTTTATCAAAAACACTTAAAATAAATAAATATAATTTAAAAATATTTTACCTGTTATTCTTCCAACTCGACCATGAAATATCTTTCCAACAAATCCACTAATATGAGCCCCTAAGCTCACACCTATGAAATGAAAATTATCAAGAGATGCTCCATGCTTCTGCAATTCAAAATGCAGTGTTACAATTTTCATTTCAGAAAGTCATAAATTATGCCTCGTTGCATCAGTGTTCTAAAAATCATTATTTTTTCTGGTTTAGTCCACTTCTGGGAGACAGGGAATACAATTTTATAATTTTAAACAACTATATCTTCGTTCAACTTTTTAAATAAAATATCTGATTTTTATTTACATATTAATACCATTAAATTTTTATCTAGAAAAGCATATGTAAAATAATATATTTAATTATTTTGTAATAATAAAAATAAAACATATTTGGATACTTTGTGCTAGTGACCTTGATAAGTGCTATATAAATCTCATATTTAATATTCACAAAGTCCTATGAGCTATTTATTTTTATCCATTGCCTAAAACTTCCCCTAGCACCTATTAAATGCTTAATAAATATGGTTTTAGAGTGAATTGCCCAAAGTCATATATACTTATTACTATAAGGGAAAAAGATAGATTTCAAGTCCAGGTCTGTTTAACTTCAAAATATAACCTAACCTGCCTCCTTGTTTTATCTGTAAATTGTGTCCAAACTTGAGGAAGACTGAACAATGTGAATATCCACCCTTACTTTAGAGATGATAAAATGAGATGCAGGGATTTTAAGTGACTTCTCCTGATTACAAGCTGGAGAGCTGCTGCTGCTACTAAGTTGCTTCAGTCGTGTCCAACTCTGTGCGACCCCATAGACTCTGTGCAGCCCACCTGCCTCCTCCCTCCTGCTGGAGAGCAAAGGAGTCAAATTTTCAAAGCCCAAGTTTTGATCACAGGTATGGTAACATTAGGAGCTTAAACAAGGGAGAATTTCTCTTATTATATTCTCTTACACTCTCAGGAAGCAGGTCATGGTCCAGTCTACACAGTCACACATCTGATGGCTGATAGAAAGATGTGGAACATTTATTCTAAGGAGAAACTAGATTCTGATTTCCCAGGCATGGGGTGATAATTTTCTTCAAAATTTCTCAGACCAGTACCTGCAACCTCCAGGGAGTATCACTCTCAACTATAGTGCTACTGAATTTTTCATCCTTCATTATTAATATGGAGCCATTGCAAGGAAAAGCACTGTTAGAAATTTATCTAACATTAGACTTTTCCTAAACTTCTGTATTTAATATTCACAAGTTCCACACTTTGACGTACATATGTATTAAGTATAGAAAAGACCACTGCAAAAAGGAAAAATTACTTATGCAATTTTCAGGCTATCAATAAGAACAAGTGAATCAATAGCCCTCTGTTTCCAGAGGGATGGTTTGGTTTTGTCCAAATTTGTGGATGTAAAAATAATAATGATAGCTGATTTCATTCAATGATTATTACATAACAATCACTGGTTAAGAATTAATTTCCCATAACACTTAAATAAAATATTGTTATAAAGTTTTGTTATCCCAAATGAATAGACAGAAACGAGGCAGAATGGTTAAGCTATTGCTCAGACTCACACTGATGGTGTGGATTTGGTGGTCTTTCAATCCCTCTAGTCTGACTTCTAACAACTACGTACAACTGTTTCTTGGATCTATGATGCTTGCTGAATTTCAGCAGAGGCTTGGAAGTTCAGCATAACACAACTCGAAGGTGGATTTCAAGCTCAAGAATGACCCCGAGTCTTTTATCACCTTTCTTTCTCTCGAGCACCATTACTATGACCTCTCTCTAGAAAAGACATAGATCTCTAGATCTCTATATACACTGACTTAAAGATCATTTGAAACACAGGTGGACCTAGAACTGGCCTGAAATTATTTAACCGGACTTCATTTAAACTGGATAAGCCTAAAAAGAACTGAGACCTGCTTCCAAGGTGGCAAAAGTATGCTACTCTTCAAGTTGTTTCTCACTTTGACCAATGTACACGTTGTCATTTTAGACATATCTTAGAAAATATATCGAAAAAGTCTAATGATTAAATAGTTTATTTCCTCTCTCCACATAAAATCACCCACTAATCCTGAAGTCAGCATAGGCAGAATTTAAAAAAACAAAAATCTTGAAATATTTTAAGATAAAATATGATAATTGAGTCTTTAAGATAACTTTAAAAAATAAGATAGGCCATGTCTAGGTATAGAATTATCCATTAACACAAAAGAATCATGGCTGCATATGTGAAGCACATCAACACAGTAATTCTTCACACTTGTGCAGTAATTCTTGATTAACAAAGTCTTAAAGGAAACAGTATTTACTTTATCACCTTTTTGTAGTATTATAAAACCACCATTTATTATATAACATATACAACCCATAAAATTCCAGACTTACCAAAAGATTCTGAATGTACCTACTCAAACTGACAGCAACTTTCCTGGTATTTTTAACTGCCCTAACGTAAAGAAAAGTTGTAGCTCCTCGGTTCCAGTCTACTACAATTATATTCATATCATCTTGGTTCAACAAAATCCTGACAAAGTTCTGAAGCCATGAAGGAGTGGAGCCCAGTGGTCTGTACCCATGAATCAGCCAGACTGCTTTCTTGCTTGTGTTGAAATTAATGTTAAGTGAGTCATTCTTCTCAAACAGTGATTCAGCACAAGTCGGGTTCTTCCTTGTATACAACATCAAAGATATCTCCATTTGGGGATTAAACAGATCTCTGAAGGAATCCTTTAAACTTAGATGAGAGAATTCAAGGCACGGTGCCTTATTCTCTGAAATTAAAAAAAAAAAAGTCAGTCAAGCTAAGTATTGGGATAGTATTTATTTGATTCTATTCTTGTCACTGCTGCAAAGGAAATACTTGAACTTGGAGGGTGTGGAGGATTTTATTTTATTAGCAGTTTAACATAATATACTGAGCAACTGCAATGTTGAAAGTAATTCATTGATTACTTAAGTAGACTTTTTGAACTAGATGTATTCAAAATTTACAATAAAATATAGAAATGAATGTGGCTGGTTAAAAATTAAGAATTAGTTTTATCAGTACAAAATAGCAATGATGTGATTGAAATCATTAATATTGTTAATAAGGAAAGTGTTATACACAGCAATAAAAGTCCACAAGTTGATATGAACTTTAACAATTTTGCAGAAGAATATCAAGATATAGATAATAAGCATTAGGAAAAAATATATTTTATCTGACTAGTGATCAAATAAAAACAAAAATATATCAATTTCTTCCTATCAAATTAAACACAATGAAAAAATAATTTTAATATGTAATACTTATAAGGGTAAATGTAACAAAGATTCATATATATGGATGCTCAGAGCAAAAGTTGATACTTCATTTTGAAATTGTATATGTGTGTATGTGTATACCACACATACAAAATATTAAAAATATTTAGTCTTCTTGATTTTCTTGCCTAGAGTTACACTAATGAAATGAGCACTGTGTTAAATATAAATATATTAATTATAGGGTTATGCATAATCACACAAAAATTTAAAACACCTTAGTTATCATCATATGTAATTTCATCAATGTGTGCATCCTATCTATCTATCTATCATCTATATACCTACATATCTACCCAGCCATCCATCCTAGATGAAAGCAGAGCAGAAAATGAAATATATAAGCCAAACCAAAGCAATGGTCATTACTAGGCAGTGAAACATGGCTGTTTTTTCTTTTCATAGTTTTTAAGAATTGTAATTTTTTTAAAATGAGGATACAATCTCAAAATATTTTTTAATGACAGCATATGCTTGTACTACTTCTGAAAATTTAACTTGGTAAGAAGAGTTGGGAAAAAATTTGTCAATACATAGCAAAAATCACAAAAGTGTTAGTAAAGTTTATGCAGTAATTCACTTCTAAGAATTTACACCAAGAAAATAGTCTGAAAACACATAAAAAATGAATATACATTATTTGAATATTGGAGAAATAGAGGTAATTTAAAGGCCCAGAAATAATGTGCTCAAGTCATTACATACATTTATATGTATTTGATAAATATAAGTATCTATTTAACATATATAAACACACATTTAAAACTATACATCTATTTATATGCAAATATATTCAGAAAATACATAATAATATGCACTAGTTGCAATCATTCTAGTTGGGAAATTATATATGTGATATTATAATTATTCAGAAGGAGACAAAGAAGGAAGGAAGTGAAATTGAATTCCCAGATTAACAGCTGAGAGACACTTGGACAAGTGAAAAACTTTGATACTTCATTTGTTCTAAGTACAAAGGAATGAGGAAGTGGAGAGGAGGAATAAATTAAACCTCAAGGCTATATCAATGCTTAACAGAGTACAAATAGGGTAGACAATTGTGCTTATCCACCTTCCCACCAGCTGGAACTCTGAGAAGTCAAAATGCAATTGATATATCCAAACTGCTGGCCCACTAAAAGCCAAGGTAGATTTTACCTGGCCCTGGAATGAGAAATGAATAAACACAATCCCTGTGATGAAATAAGGGAAAGAAATCACCTATAACAAACAACAGAAAAGTCTATTGTCTATTACCAAATGCAGAAGTAATTGCAGGAAGCTCTTTAGAACTCCATTAGAATGCAAGGAAAAAACACATCTCAAAAACAGGAGGGTATTAAGAGAAAATTTATTGAGTCAAAAACAATAGCTTAAGGTTAAAATGGAATAAAAATATACTCCAATTCACAAAAAGGAAAAATGCAATTGCAGAATAAGAATTCATTTTACAGATGCAAAAACATGAAAATCTCACCTTATATATAGTAAGAAATGAAGGAGAAAAGATATTTAAATTATGAAGGTAAACATAGATATGGGATAAAAATAAAGATTCAAATTAAAAATCATTATTCCCTTGGCAGGTAGGGAGGAAATGAGGAGAGAGGGGGTAGCAGTTAAAACAATTAAGGAAATAACTTCACACCAGGGTATACAAACTGAAAAAGGTTCACCAGTATCTGGAGAAATTCAGTTCATCAGACTCACTAAGAGACCTCCTAGAATCAGTTTTGGTTTCAATGAAAAGTAAAAATATCCTAAAGATATTAAGGCAGAAAATCCAGGTTGCAGATAGAAGAATGAATTTATGATGACTTCATATTTGTCTTCCAAAATAATACATCAGACATATAAAAATGTAATAAATGAAGACTATAAGTACAAAAGTTTGTGGCCCAATAATTTTATATTTTTCCTAAAGTACACCACCCAAAGTTGACTAAGTAAAGTTCCTGACATCATCACTATTAAATAAGTGAGAGCTTTACTGAAGACAAAATCCATAGAAACTCACAGTAAAAAAAAAAAAAAAGTGAGCATAGAAACAAGTTAGATACCAATGTAAGTGTAAACAGTGTAAAACTGAGTAAAACATAAATGCAATATCAGAAATTATTCTTATTCAAATGTTTAACAAGAATGTTTAGTATAAGTCAATATATACTAATAAGATGGTTCCTCTTTCCATGGAATTCTGTAGGCAAGAAAATTGGAGTAGGAAGCCTTCTCTTGAGGGGATCTTCTTGACGCAGGGATTGAATGTGGGTCTCCTGCAATGCAGGAAAATTCTTTACTGTGTGAGCCCCAGGGAAGCCTCAGCGTATACTAATATAAGATGGAAATTTAGGTTAAAAGGGGGATAGATAAAGTGGTACGAAAATTCCTTAACTGGGGGATTCAGAATACGTCAATTTAAAAAATGTTAATAAATAGATAAGTATGGGTTTTAAAAAATATCGATTACCTTAACAGTTAACCATTATACTATGTAAAACAATAGACATAACTCTCTACACACTAAAACATATGAAACGTGTATATATACAAAAGATACAAAGAAAATGAAAAATATAGAAAGTAGAAAGCACAAAATGATAAACTTACACAAAACAAAGTATTGTAACTGTAATAAAGTCTTCCTATTAAAAAAAAATCAGCTTCATAAAAAAGAAACTTAGCTACAAAATAAAGAAGTGCACTGCTGCTGCTGCTGCTGCTAAGTCGCTTCAGTCGTGTCCGACTCTGTGCGACCCCATAGACGGCAGCCCACCAGGCTCCCCCGTCCCTGGGATTCTCCAGGCAAGAACACTGGAGTGGGTTGCCATTTCCTTCTCCAATGCATCAAAGTGAAAAGTGAAAGTGAAGTTGCTCAGTCATGTCTGACCCTCAGGGACCCCATGGACTGCAGCCTACCAGGCTCCTCCATCCATGGGATTTTCCAGGCAAGAGTACTGGAGTGGGGTGCCATTGCCTTCTCCAAAGAAGTGCACAGGAAATTTTAAATAAATGGATAGGTAGGTATATTCTACACAAGTAAAATAAAGACAAACTAGGTTGATATATTAGATGTAATCATGGCTCCAATACCTCACTGTTTCCTGAATCTATGCTATTCGGCTTGTAACTCTGAGGTATTCTCCCATCATAAGTGGGATGACTTGCCCCAATTTTTGATATGGGTACAAGTATTACAGCTTGTAATATTGGAAAATAGGGCCTTGGTGATGTAATGCAAACAGATGCTGAAGTGGGCTTGCACGTTAGAGCTGGGCATCCCACATTTCTGCCATCACAGTGAGAATATCCCAGGTCTGGCCTGCTAGAAAAGGAGAGACAGGTGTAAAAGAGCTAAGTTGTATTAGTCTCCCTAGTTGATTGACACCCAATTAAAAGCCAAACATGCCAGCAAACCCAACAAAGAAGAGCACTGCCTATACAATTCCCACCTGAATCCATAAATGTAGCAGCTACATTACATTAACCACCACCGAGGGTCTGTGTTTTTCGTTTTGTTTTGTTTAGCTGTTTTGTGACATTGTATAGTCAATTTGGGGCTTCCCAGGTGGTGCTAGTGGTAAAGAACCTGCTTGCCGATGCAGGAGACATAAGACAGGCTGGTTCAATCCCTGGGTTGGTAAGATTCAAGGGAGGAGGGCATGGCAACCACTCCAGTATTCTTGCCTCGAGAATTCCATGGACAGAGGGCCTGATGGGCTACCATCCATAAGGTTGTAAGAGCCAGAAACAACTGAAGCAACTCCACGTGTAAGCACACATAGTCAATTTCATTAATAATATTAATATCAGATAAAGTAAAACAAAACTTTTAAAATGATACAAAAAAGTCAAACTAGTGTACTGTAAAGCTCTTAAAGAATATCAAACTGACTCAACTCTGGTAGATTATAGAAAAAGAAAAAAATAATAAAGTTCTAGAAATCAAATACTTAACAGTTCAGTTCAGTTGCTCAGTCGTGTCCGACTCTTTGCGACCCCATGGACTGCAGCACGCCAGGCTTCCCTGTCTATCACCAATTCCTGGAGCTTGCTTAAACTCATGTCCATGGAGTCATTGATACCATCCAACCATCTCATCCTCTGTCATCCCCTTCTCCTGCCTTCAGTCTTTCCCAGCATCAGGGTCTTTTCCAGTGAGTCAGTTCTTCACATCAGGTGGCCAAAGTATTGGAGTTTCGGCTTCAGTGTCCTGTTCCATGGACAGAGGAGCCTTGGTGGGCTACCGCCCATGGGGTTGCAAAGAGTCAGACACGACTGAGCGACTAACACATTTTGTGTGTGAATGAGACAAACAAGAGCTGAGAAAATTCATTAACACTATAACTGCTCTACATGAAGTGCAAATGGGAGCCCTTCAAGTTGAAATGAAAGAGTGTTATACAATAACTTGAAATCATATAAAATGTAAAATTTTCTGGTAAAGGTGAATTATGAACAAATATAAAAAATACTATTGAAATTTTGATTTGTAACTCCACTTTTTATTTTCCATAGGATTTAAAAGACAAATGCATAGAAATAATTACAAATCTATGTCAATGGGTATGCAATATGTAAAGATATAACTGTGTCATCAATAACATAAAATGAGTGAAGTAGAGCTTAATGGAGTAGAGTATTTTAACTGAGAGTTTTTACTGAAGTCTTTATTACCATTATTGGAGCTAAATTAGTATCAATTTAAGATAGACTGTCATAACTTCAGATGTTATACATAATCCCTGTGATAAATACAATATATAGAATATACAGCAAAAAAAGATAAAGAGATCAAAATGTGTCAGCACAAAACAATCAACTAAAAACAAAGGAAGACATGATACTTCAAACCCATTTGGATGGCTACTATTAAAAAAGAAAAACAGGAAATAATTGTTGACAAGAATGTAGAGAAATTGGAACTTGTGTGCACTGCTGAAAGCTGCAGCTGCTGTGTTCATTGCAGCATTATTCACAAAAGCCAAAAGGTGGAAGCAACCCAAGTGTCCAGTAAAGGTGAATGGATAAACAAAACCTGGGGTATATATCCAGTGGAATATTATGCAGCCTTTAAAAGGAAGGAAAATCTTATACATGAAACAACGTGGGATAACTTTAAATATGTTATATTACATGAAATAAGATAGTCACAAAAATATTAATATAAATGCTATATGATTCATTAAAATGAGGTACCTAAGGAGTCAAATTTATCAAGGCATAAAGTAGAACAAGGGTTGCCAAGGGCTGGGAAAAAAGTGGTAAATGTGGAGTTGATGGGGTGCAGATTTTCAGTTTGGGAAGATGAAAATGTTCTAGAGATGGGTGATGGTGATGGTGGCACAACAGTGTGAACGCACTTAATAACACTGAACTATACACTTAAAATGGGAATTTGTAATATATGTCTTACCAAAATAGAAAAGGCTTCCCTGGTATCTCAGATAGTAAAGAATCTGTCTCCAATGTAGGAGACCTGGGTTTGACCCCTAGGTTGGGAAGATTCCCTGGAGAAGGAAATGGCAACCCATTCCAGTATTCTTGCCTGGGAAATACCATAGACAGAGGAGCCTGGAGGGCTACATTGGGGTCAATGAAGCCCAATAGGGTCACAGTGAGTGACCTACCATGGGGTTACAATGAGCTGGACATGACTATGTGACCACATACACACACACACACACAACAATAAAACAAAAACAAACATCTTACAGAATCCAATTCCCATCATTATATTATGGATATCTGATTCCACACTTACTTTACCTCTGTAAACAGCTAGAACACTTGACAAAATATATGAAGAAAAAGTTTACACATTGGACAACAAAAAGCACACAGCTATGGTATCTTTACAAAGGTAAACAAATGATTTGAACCCTATATCTAATACCTTTCTACCTGGAGGCAGTTTCCAGACTTCAGTGCAGGAGGGTTGAACCCAACAAAACATGGCGGTTTTGCCAAGTTGGGGACAAAGACTGAAGTTTGAAAAAGTTGAATCTACTAGAATTTGTATCACAGCGTACCACAAAGGAGGGAGCTATGCAGTGGCAGAGCTCCAAACTCTGAGAGGAGTCCCTTCGAATCCACTGCTGAAGACAAACTGGTGCCTGCGTAGGGTGAAACTCCAAAAGAGCTGTCAGCTCAGCAACCTCGAAGGCCACGGCCTGCTGGGAGGCACTGCAGTTCTGACCAGCCAGGGTAGAGAAAACTCAGTGAACGTCACAGGCATTCAAGAGAGACTCTAGAAGGGTCAGACTTTACGGCAATGGAGCTAAACTAGCTCTAGAGTGAAAAAGAACTAAGGCCCATCCTTTCTCCTCATTCTCTCAGCTCTGCTTGCTTTGATTTGGCTTCATTCTCTGGCAGACAACATGTGTGAAATATTGAGAGACAATATTAACAATCTTGAGGTAAGCAAAGATTTTTCAGATATGATACAGTAAGCACAAAACATAAAGATAATAAATTGGAAACTGCCATAGTGAAAAATGTCTGCTCCTAAAAAGACACTGATAAGAATGTGAATGTTCAGGTTTGCAAAATGTACATATGAAAAAGTACCATATCCCAAATACATATGTGTATGTATGTGTGTGTATATATATATATTATATATAATATATATATTATGTGTATATGTTTTATGTGTGTATACACACATGTGCTGTGTATGCTCAGTCACTCAGTCATATTGGACTTTTTGCAACCCCATGATCTGTAGCTTGCCAGGCTCCTCTGTCCATGGAATTTTCCAGGCAGGAATCCTGAAGTGGGTTGCCATTTTCTACTCTAGGGGATCTTCCCTACCCAAGGATCGAAACTGCATCTCTTATGTCTCCTGCATTGGCAGGCAGATTCTTTACCACTGCACTGCCTAGGAAGCCCTGTATACACATATACAGTCATGTCCAACTCTTTGCGACAGCATGGACTGTAGCCCACCAGGCTCCTCCATCCATGGGATCTTCCAGGTAAGAATAATGGAGTGGGTTGGCATTTCCTTCTCCAGTACACTTATACATATATGTAAAATTAAAAAGTTACTTTCAAAAAAATGACAAAAGAATTGAAGGCACTTCACAAGAGAGTTGTCTAATGGCTACTAGGCTCAAAACTGATGGTCAACATCATTAGTTGTCAAAGGTAATGGGTTTTTAAATATAATAATTACTACAATAATTATTTGATTTGAGTTAGATAAAAACATTCTGTTTAAAAGTAAAATTATGTGAACTAGAAGAAGAGTACAATTAATGTATACATATACCATCTCAGATTGAGGAGTGACTTTTTAGCATTAAAAAAAGGAAGAAACCATAAAGTATCAGACCAACAGATTTCACAGCAGGTGAATTTAAAACTTCTGTACATAAACACTAAGGGTTTCCCTGGTGATTCAGTGGTAAAGAATCCACCTGCCAATGTAGGAGATTCACGTTTGATCCCTGGGTCGGGAAGATCCCCTGGAGAAGAAAATGGCAACCCACTGCAGTATTCTTGCCTGGAAAACCCCAGGCTATAGTTTGTGGGGTCACAAAAGAGTTGGACATGACTTAGCAACTAAACAACAACAACAACACAAACACTATAAACTAGCCAAATGACAAAAAAAAAAAAAAAAACTTAGGACAATATTTTCAATACAAAGTAGAAGAGGAATTAATATACATAAAGAACTATTAATGAAGAAAAAGAATGCCCCAAGTGAACACCAAGTGATGACTATAAAGACATTTTACAAAATTAAATACTCAAACATAAATGTATAAAAATGTGCTCAATATTCTTAATAACTAGTAAAGATTAATTAAAATAATATCATTGTATCATTTTTACCATTATACCATGACCATTAACACTGATACATATCACATCATTTTTAAAGTGGTTATTTAGGAATAAACTAAATACATGGCAGAGTCTATAAATTATGATGTATCCATAGTAATGCAGCAAGTAAGAAATCTATATAGTCTATAAATATACACATATAGTCCTAATTTTAGCTATAATACATAGTATATATGCAGTAAACTCTAACTCATATTTGTTCACATACACAAATATTTACTGTATTAGAACTGGTAGGAAATAGACCACTATCATAATTGTAGTTTGTGGTGATGGTAATATTCGATATTTTGTCTATCTTTTTATATTTTCTCTGTGTTTCTCCCTCCTGAATTTTAATATTTTCTCAACGTTTTAAATCTAACATACTTTTTGTTATAAGGAGTGTTATAAGGAGGAGAAATGGTTTAAATAGACTTGAATTGATTTAAAAAAATGATAAATAATGTTATTGGCTGAAAGATAAAGATATTTAGAACAGAAAAATAAGTATTGATGTTGTTTGAAAATTTAACAAATTGAGGTTCTTGGGACTGGTCTAAATTACTCTGATTAGAAATTCAGTAGCAAGAGCACAATACTGGATTTCATTATCAAATATGTAGAAAGATAATGACTCTAGCAATAATCTCAACAGAGCAGTGCACTGAGAAAGAAGTGTGAAAATCTTCCTAGATTTAAAATTATAGAAGCAGTAAACTTTTAAAAAATATCAAAGACATATGACATCAGGAACAATGATTCTAGGCTGCTCAGCTCTAACTGAAGTATATTTCCATTATAGTTGCAATGGTTGTGAAGAAGAGAACAAGGAGATCCAAACCAACAAGAGTTCAGAGGTGTGAACAGCGCCTTGGACATGGATGACTGAGACCCAAATGTCTTTAATTTCTTTCAAACTTCTCTTGTGAATTTGAGCAAATGTTTTTCTGCTCTCATTTCTAGGCCTTGGTTTCTTTAAATGGAAGGAGTTGAAATAAATGGTCCCCTATGACTTCTATTATCCTAATATTCTTTGATTTCAAACCCACTTACACACAAATTAGTCTGTCTTGCTACTTTAAGCACTGACAAAATAAATAACAGAGAGTCCTCAAAATCCAGTCATAAAAAATTACCAATCCTAACACACTCTATAAAGATTTACTTCTTCCTCTGATAATCCTCTGAAATCCACATTCATCCCAAAGAGCCTGCATGAAAACCTCCTTCCTTCCCTTTCTTCATTTCTAAAAGAAAAATGTACTTCCTTCTCTTTCTTCATTTCTAAAAGCAAAATTGTACTTGTTAACAGCAATAACATCAATAATATTAATGATGGTTTATGATTATTTAGCAATCACTCCCGGAGAAGGCAATGGCACCCCACTCCAGTACTCTTGCCTGGAAAATCCCATGGATGGAGGAGCCTGGAAGGCTGCAGTCCATGGGGTTGCAGAGAGTCGGACACTGAGTGACTTCACTTTCACTTTTCACTTTCACTCATTGGAGAAGGAAATGGCAACCCACTCCAGTGTTCTTGCCTGGAGAATCCCAGGGACGGGGGAGCCTGGTGGGCTGCCGTCTATGGGGTCGCACAGAGTCAGACATGACTGAAGTGACTTCACTTAGCAATCACTCCATGCCAGGCACTGTACTGTTTTATATTTGCTACCTTTTTCCTCAAGAAAGTGAAATTTTAAAAGATTAAATAACCTGAAAATACATTTATTTAGCATGTAATAAGAAATCAAGATATTCAATCAGTAACTTTTCAACTGTGCAAATATTTGAAAAGCTGTTGAAAATACACTGACAGCTGACCAAACAAGCAAAATATAGTAAGTGACTGATAAGACTTTGATCAGGAATTCTTTGTTTAAAAAAAAAAAGGAATTCTTAAGCATGAGTTTAAAAATGGGTATAAAAAATGACAAGGAGAGTTTATTCAAATGTGGTTTCTTGAGCCATGCCCAGAGATTCTGATTGGAAGGTACATCTACATTTTTAAAGGCACAACTCAGGGAATTCTGATATACGTAGTACATACAAGTCTACCATAACTGTACATGGGTAGATACAGCGTGAGGTCCTATAGCTGGAAATCAATCTTAGAGAATTAAAGAGAAAATGCATCTGGAAGAAAACAGTGGATTACTCTAACCTAATTTATATTGCTTTAGAATTGACCAAATCACTCATTTATGTTATCTCCTTTGAGCCTGAAAATGCACTGAAATGGTATTATAAATTTTACTTCCACTTAAAAATGAAGAAACTGATGCTCAGGGAGGTTAAATGATTTGGCCTGGGAGAACAGCCACCAGACTTGAATCTGCATCTTTTAACTGTAAATCCCAGTTTCTTTCATAACACCCTTAAAGTAACTTTGGTACAATAAATTACAAAGTTGTTTGTGAACATTTGATGTTAGTAAATCAATAGAAATAGATTACTAGTCACATCAGAAAGATTTTTATAAAGTTTAGAGAAAAATAATGATGACTTTGTTGAGTCTGTGGGCTCAGAATTCCATGGCTTTTGGAATGACTATTGCCCTACAGACAGTCCACTCAGTAAGGTTCTACAAATATACTCTTACTACTAAAAGTGTGGTCTGCATACATATGAGCATCAACTGGGAGTGAATTAAAATTGCAGAATCTTGGGCTTCACCCTCCATCCTGTGAAGAAGAATCTGCATTTTTTTTTATTTTATTTAATTTTTAAACTTTACATAATTGTAGAATCTGCATTTTAAACACAATGCCCAGGAGTCCAGAAGTCCAGGGCTGTAAGCTCTATCACCTTAACAAAAATGACTCCATCTTTCCGAATCTCATTTTCCTCACCTGTGAAATGAGAAAGATGAACTAATCTATCTTTAACATCTCTTCTATTAGTTACTTACTGGAGCATAGGAGTTGACAAACTATGGCCTGTGGGCTAAATCTGACCAGCACGCTAAGAATGATTTTACAATTTTAAAAAATTTAAAAAAAAGAATATTTTGTGACATGAAAATTTTGGTAATTCAGCTTTTAGTGTCCATTGTGCATATGTGCTCAGTCACTTCAGTCGTGTTCAACTCTTTGTGACTCCATGGACTGTAGCCCGCCAGACTCCTCTGTCCATGGGATTCTCCAGGCAAGAATACTGGAGTGGGTTGCCATGCTCTCCTCCCAGGGGATCTTCCCAACCCAGGGATCAAAACTGTGCCTTCTGCCTCTCCTGCATTGCAGGCAAATTCTTTACCCACTGAGCCACTTGGGAAGCCCTTAGTGTCCATCAATACATTTAAAATAGAACACAGCCAGACTCATTGGTTTATGAACTGTCTATGGCTATTTTCATGCCATGATAGCAGAGTTGAAAGGATGTAATCAAGACTGTAGGGCCCTCAAAGCCTAAAACATTCACTATCTGGCCCTTTACAGAAATATTTGCTGACACTTGCTATAGTAATAATGGTAACAGCCACAACCACCATTTCAGCAGATATTAGGACTCAAAAGTATACTAAGAACACATGTGCATATAATTTAAATATATATGCATATACATATATATTTGTATATACAGTAGTTTGTTCAGCTACTTCTCTACTTCTATTGATTCTATTTAAAAGTTTTGAAATGATCTGACTAATCCCAGTTTTTCAGGATGTTTTTCCATTTTTGAAGGCAGATGTAATTATTCTCATGTTGAGTGTAAGAAATGCTTCTGAAAAATATATTTCAGAACCTCTAGTGGAGAAGGGAAGAGCATGTATAATTTTAATAAAAACATATTTATCTGAAATAAATTACTGAAATTTCAACAAAATATCCTAGGTAGGTAAGAACTTATGTAAAATGAGAGAACACTTGCATGGGTTAAGTATGATTCTAATACTCAGCCAATCTTTTAATTTTTCTTATTTTTTATTTATTGTTATTAATATCTAAAACGTCTGATATTTTATTTCTGTTGACAGAGCCAGAAACACACTTTATAATCATATCTGTGTTTTATCAATTGAGAACAACTTCCTATCTACTAATCAAAGCAACAAATTGAGAAAGTCTACCATAATATTGATGTAGAATGATGTCAACTATGATATAACACAAAGGATAGGAGTCTATACTTTAGAATTCTTTCAAATTAAGGTACCACTACTGTACATTGTGGCTCAGCTGGCTCTCCTGCAATTAGGGAGACCTGGGTTCGATCCCTGGGTAGGGAAGATCCCCTGAGGAAGGGAAAGATTACCCACTCCAGTATTCTGGCCTAGAGAATTCCACGGACTGTATAGTCCACAATGTCACAAAGACTCGGACATGAGTGACTTTCACTTTCACATTCACTGTACATTACAAAACCACAAAATACCTATCAAAAAAATTCCAAGTAAGTAAAATATAAATGATGAACTGTATATTATTACCATTCAAAGTCTGTATTTGAATATAGAACAAACATTTCCAGAATTTATTTTTAAGCTCACATATACAATTGAAAAGAAACAAGAAATAATTTGAATTTTTAGTTGATATTTTAAGGTTATTCAAGTATGCATTCAAGAAATTTTTAAAAAGATTTTAAAACAAAGGAAATGGCCTTCTTTTGGAAAATCTCTACAGAAAACTATTCATTATGATTGTAAAATTGCTACTTATTATCATAAAGTAGAACAAGAAGTTCTACTGAACTATTTATTACCATAAAGTAGTAAATGATATTACTTAAATTAGTAAATTTTATTACCGTAAGCCAGTAAACCAGGACAATTTCAATATTATTATCATAAACTTGTTCTGGTTTCTGTTTTGTTGTAAAGTGATAGGACAAAGCAAAACATTGTAGAATATGTTTCTATTGTTTCTTTTGCAACTGACAATTTACCTATGAAAAAGTTGTCCTCAAAAGTAGGGTTATTTAAACAAACAAACAAAAAAAAAACCAAGATGTTTATTAAGCCATGATTTCCAATACTGAAGAAAATTCCCTAGCACTAAATTATTCTAGATTTCTCGTGAATATTTGTATTTGTTCTATTTATATCTCCTTGAAAAAAAAATTTCTAGTAAGTAAAATACAGAACATACAATGTACCAAACACACACACACACAAACGTTCATAATAATCTGTTTGCACATGAATACCCATAATTACAGTATATTTTATACCATAATGTTATATCATTCTTTATCCAAGAATTCAAACCAAACAATATTTAATACATATTTTAATATAAATCATATTATCAGTTCTTACCAGATCTTGCCCAGCACATCAAACAGAGAAAAATGTATACTCTCATTTGGAATCTGATAAAAGTAAAAGAAGCACTCAGATTCACCAAAAAAGAAATTCTAAAATTCATTATGGTTTCTCTTTGGTAGGACTGTCACAGTCTGGTAGGTTTTAATGTTAAAGGTTTTATCCTTGGCTTTTGCTCCTCCCTGTTTGTTGAAAAGGTGAGGCAGTTCGTTTTCTCCCATTTAGCTTGTACTTGTGAGAAGGTTTTATGAGTTAAACACTGTAATAAGTGTTTAGCTACACGAGGTGAATTTAAGGGAAAGAAAAAGATAATTATATCTTTCTTTATTCCTCTTAACCTCAGGATTTCAGAAATGGTTGGGAAGAAGATGTTTGTTGAAACCTTAAAGCAAATGTGATGTTAGAAAACACTAGAAATAAAGAGAGTCAGAAAAAGTTGTGGTTTATGTTCATTCTGATTACAAACTAAGTTGTCTTTATAACCATGAAATCAATAATAAAATTCATATCCACCAAGATTCCTTTTTATATATATGTCATTTTGCAACCCAAACTCAGTGGCTATTTTAAAATTGAAAATGCTAGCCTGTCTCTTGAGATCTACTATTTGAAGATTTTAAAAATATTTTTGTTTTTAACATAGCAGACATTTTAAAATTATTACAAGATTTCAACTATGTACTTCATTTTTCCCTTATTTTCCTTCTAACAATGGATGTTGGTAGGCAAGGAAAAGAGAGAATCGCTATTCTCTATGTATGTGCATTGTAAGTTCAAAAATTAAATTTGTTTGGAAATTCAAGTCTCTGTAAACTTCAAAAGATACTTTAAGAACAAACCTGTTTAATTCACATCAGTCAGTACAAACTATGCTGAGGTCTGGGGAGGTGCTTCAGAGGAACCACAAACAAAATGAGGTATTCATTTAAAAATCATGAAAAATGTAACTGCTGCTGAGATGTCATCATTATTTTGACCTATTCGGTCTCTGGGAATTTTATGTGAGACTTCAGTTTTAAAAGGGTGCCAACATGATAATTTGGAGACCAACAAATAATCATTTAGCTGTAACAAGTGTACCTTTCTAACAAAGATATAAGCAAACTACATGTTTTCAGAATGTGGGAAGAAAGATAAATGTCATACATTTAAGAGAAACTCTAAACAAGTTTAGAGTCAAATTAACAGATAAGTCTTTCTTCACATATCGTTTTCCTTTTGCTCTGTGCTTTTGCTGTCACACTTAAATATGAATCCTGCACATTATTTTCATCTTAACCATCCTAAAGAGCTCATATTGAAAATACCAAGTTGGCATTTAGGACAAAACAATCCATGGAAAAATTTCAAAATATAAAATTATGCTTCATTTTCATACATTTCACTTACTGTAAATTGTGAGAAAGTTGAGACCATTAATGTCCACTGCATCAAATAGCAAAACTAGTGGGAAGATAAAATATTATATAAAAGGAGTATATTTTACTAAGATAATATATATGTACTAATTAGTCTCCTTGTATTTAAAAGAATGATTTTAAGATCTGCCAGACATGTATACAGTATAAATCATACTATAAGAGTGAAAATGAGGATGATGATGAAGAAGATAAAAAATTGATGAAGCCCTATACACCAAGTAAGTTTCTAGGCATGTTATAGTTAGTTATAGAAGGTAGTTGAGTAGACTTATTGAGATGAAGGAGTCATTTTTTTGTCAGAATATATTTTGGGACAAAAAGTTGTGTAATTTAGCAATATGTGTCAAAATGCTTAATGTCCTCACCCTTTGGTTCTATAATTAAATATCCCAGATACTTTGCCAAAGAAGTACAATCACACCCATGCACAAAGATATATGAGCCAGGAAGTTCATCTCAGCATATTTGTAATAGCCAAAAAAAGTGGAAACAACACAAATGCTGACCAGTGGAGGATTCATCTAATTATATATATTGTGTTGCTGTTTGTTTAGTTGCTAAATTGTGTGGACTCTTTGTAATCCCATAAACTGTAACCCACCAGGATCCTCTGTCCGTGGGATTTCCCAGGCAAGAATACTGAAGTGGGTTGCCACTTCCTTCCCCAGGGTATCTTCCCAACCCAGGGAGAGAACCTATGTCTCCTGCATTGGCAGGTGGGTTCTTTATTGCTGAGCTACTTTTATATATTAATACATACTGTGAATTAAAATTAATGATGCAGAGAAATCAATATTTATTGGTGTAGAAAGCCTTCATTACATGGTTTTGGGGTGATCAGTTCAGTCACTCAGTCATGTCCAACTCTTTGCAACCCCATAGAATACGGCAAAAAAGGCTTCCCTGTCCATCACCAACCCTTGGAGATTGCTCATACTGATGTCCATCGAGTCAATGATGCCATCCAACCATCTCATCCTCTGTCATCCCCTTCTCCTCCTGCCTTCCATCTTTCCCAGCATCAAGGTCTTTTCCAAAGAGTCAGTTCTTCAAGTCAGGTGGCCAAAGTGTTGGAGCTTCAGCATCAATCCTTCCCATGAATATTCAGGACTGATTTCTTTAGGATTGACTGGTTGGATCTTCTTGCTGTCCAAGTGACTCTCAAGAGTCTTCTCCAACACCACAGTTCAAAAGCATCAGTTCTTCAGTGCTCAGCTTTCTTTATGGTTAAACATTTCCCTCATAGCTCAGTTGGTAAACAATCTGCCTGCAATGCAGGAGACCCTGGTTCAATTCCTGGGTTGGGAAGATCTGCTGAAGAAGGGATAGACTACCCACTCCAGTATTTTTGGGCTTCCCTTGTGGCTCAGCTGGTAAAGAATCCACCTGCAATGTGGAAGACCTGGGTTCGATCCCTGGATTGGGAAGATCCCTTGGAGAAGGGGAAGGCTACCTACTCCAGTATTCTGGCCTGGAGAATTCCATGGACTGTATAGTCCATGGGGTCACAAAGAGTTGGACACGACTGAGTGACTTTCACTTTCACTCACATCCATACATGACTACTGCAAAAACCATAGCCTTGACTATATGGACCTCTGTCAGCAAAGTAATGTCTCTGCTTTTAAATATGCTGTCTAGGCTTGTCAGCCTTTCTCCAAGGAGCAAGCGTCTTTTAATTTCATGGCTGCAGTCACCATCTGCAGTGATTTGGAGCCCAAGAAAATAAAGTTGGTCACTGTTTCCATTGTTTCCCCATCTATTTGCTATGAAGTGATGGGATCGCATGCCATGATCTTAGTTTCTTGAATGTTGAGTTTAAAGCCAGCTTTTTCCCTCTCCTCTTTTACTTTCATCAAGAGGCTCTTTAGTTCCTCTTCACTTTCTGCCATAAGGGTAGTGTCATCTGCATATGTGAGGTCATTGATATTTCTCCCACCAATCTTGATTACAGCTTTTGCTTCATCAAGTGTGGCATTTTGCACGATGTACTCTGCATATAAGTTAAACAAGCAGGGTGACAATATAGACTTGACATACTCCTTTCCCAATTTAGAACCAGTCCACTGTTCCATGTCTGGTTCTAACTGTTGCTTTTTGACCTGCATACAGATTTCTCAGGAGGCAGGTAAGGTAGTCTCATATTCTCATGTCTTTAAGAATTTTCCACAGTTTTTTGTGACCCATACAGTCAAAGGCTTTAGAATAGTCAATGAAGCAGAAATAGATGTTTTTTAAATAGATGTTTTTTTTCTGGAATTCTCTTGCTTTTTCTATGATCCAACAGATGTTGGCATTTTGATAAAAGGCAAGCTAAAGATAAAATGTATAGTAAGGTACATAGTAAGATACACATGTATTTTCCTAAAATATGTTTTATGTTATGTATATGCTAAGTCACTTCAGTAGTGTCCGATTCTTTTTGACCCTATGGACCATAACTTGCCAAGATCCTCTGTCCACAGGATTCTCCAGGAAAAAATACTGGAGTGGGTTACCATTTCCTCCTCTAGGGGATCTTCCCATCCGAAGAATCAAACACATGTCTCTTATATCTCCTGCATTGGCAGGTGGGCTCTTTACCACTAGCACCCTGGGAAGCTCTCTAAAATCACAGAACTATCTACAAAAGCAGGCTTCTTGTCAGAACACTCTTGGCTGCAGAAGCAGACACACACGCAGGCATGCCAGCTCTGCACACCGCTCTACCACCACACATGTGTGGGCACTCAATCCCTGCTCCAAGGAGGACCAGCCTGACCAGCTCATGGGAAGACCTGGTGAACATTGCAGGAGTGGGGTCTCCTAACATAAGAAAACCTTCCTTACATATATACAAGTCAGGATGCATGTCCTGGGGAAAGGACATGCATCCTGACTTGTATATATGTATGTTAGGAAGGTTTTCCTCCAGAATATTTATATCTGCATGGTAGACTCCTTGATGAATTCACTGTCTTAGTTATCTCTTTAATATTACAAATATTTCTTTTAATAAATATCTAATGCAAGTAAAACAACACAACAAGTTATATTTACTTGGGACAAATATGATTAAGGAAATCAAAACAAAGAAAAACTGAGAGTAAGAAAAATAATGAAGACAGGTGAGGTTAATTTTTCAAAGATATTCAGTGCACACCCTTAACATTAATTCCATAAGTTTCTCCATTCACTCATTCATGTGTTCATTCATTTATGCAACTTTTATTAAGCATCTACTGATTTCCAGGTTTAACTTGGTTGCTGAACATTAAAATAGAGACATTCATTTAGTCAAACTGTATTATTTCAGCAACTAGTTATGATATATCTACAGAGGTATCAGGGATTGTTCTAGATATCGAAATATATTACCTTATAGTATTTCACAGAGAAGAGGGATTGGAAAAGATATGTCTAGAAAACTATGGAACCAGACAGGTGGAGCAACCAGCTAATCTACAGTACTGAATGGCAAGCCTTGCAAGAAATGCTATTTGGGCTGAACTACAAAAGAGAATAAGTCATCTGGACAAAGAAGGGGAGAAAGGAACTCTGGAGCTCTAGTTATATATATACATATATGGGCTTCCCTGGTGGCTCAGCAGGAAGGAACCTGCCTGTCAGTGCAGGAGACATGGGTTCAATCCCTAGGTTGGGAAGATCTCTTGGGAAAGGAAATGGCAACCCACTCCAGTATTCTTGCCTAGGAAGTCCCATGGACAGAGGAGCCTGGCAGGCTACAGTCCATGAGGTCTCAGGAGTTGAACACAACTTAGCAACTAAACCACCATCACCATATATATGTGAGCATGTGTGCATGCTTAGTCACTTCATTGTGTCAGACTCTGTGTGACCCTATGGACTATATAGCCCATCAGGCTCCTCAGTCCATGGGATTCTCCAGGCAAGAAAACGGAGGTGGGCTGCCTGTACCCTCCTCCAGATGATCTTCCCGACCCAGGGATCAAACTCGCATCTCCTTCATTGCAGGAAGATTCTTTACTGCTGAGCCATCAGGGAAGTGCATGCGTGCACACACATGTGCACGTGCGCACGCGCGCACACACACACACACACACACATTTTTGATGTCTTTATGCAGTTATGGGTATAAGGCATCCTGATATGAGTGAGAAAAGACTAATTATTTATCCATGCATCTAACCCATTAGATTTTATATGTGATTATATGTGACTGATGGTGCAAGAAATGGTGAGAATAAAAGGGATTCTTTTTAAGCTACCACTAGGTTTATCACCATTCATTCACTCAGTATCAATTAGGAAATACAAAGAAAGGCCAAATTCTGAGCAAACAGCTAACTGCTTTGAGCTGACTTTCAAACCTTAAAACATTAAATAATTATTCTAGAGGTACACATGCCATAAACTTATGTACTTTCAAAATAAAAGATGTGATAAGAACACCAAAATCATACACACCATAGACAAAAAAAAAATGATGCAAATTTCAGTCCAGCAAAAAAACATGATGACTTATATGCACTACATATTTTACAGTCAAACCTGAAGTTACAGCTCCCAGATAAGCAATGTCTGAGGAGTTAAAGAGAAAATATCTTGGTTTGGATAAAAATTTGGAGGTAAATGAATTTAAAAATCAATAGATCTACTCATAATAGAGACCTGCAAGTATCCACTTATTTGATCAACATGTATTTGCTATCTGCTTGTAATGTGCAGAGTTTCCCTTGCGGCTCAGACAGTAAAAAATATGCCTGCGATGTGAGAGACCTGGGTTCTGTCCCTGGGTTGGGAAGATCCTCTGGAGGAGGTAATGGCAACCCACTTCGGTATTCTTGCTGGAGAGTTCCCATGGACAGAGGAGCCTTGAGGGCTATACAGTTCATGGGGTTGCAGAGTCGGACATGACTGAGCGACTGAGCACACACACACACAGTGTGCATGTTTTCACAACCCCCTCCCACTATGCTACAATACTGATGAAAGAAGAAAGAAGAAATGGAGACAGGACTTAAAAGACTTATGATATTATCGACTGAAGGTAACTACTGAAGTCATTGACACATAATTTTCTATTTACATGTTCAAGAAATCTGCTTCTCCCATTAACACTCTAAGGTGATTTAGAAGGACATATCTTTATAGGCACCTTTGTTTTCCAAGGATTAAAAATAGCGCCTGGCACATAGTGAGCACTCAGAAAATATCTATTAAATGAGGTAATTATATTAGTCCAATACAATCCTTAAGAAATAGATCTTGAATTCTAAAAAGTGAAATTACTTAAAGTTATAAAATTAAGTAATGTCAGAATTCAGTTAGAAATCTGGATTCCAAAGATGTGTCCTTTCCATCAAAAAAGATGATTTCTTTGGTCCAGTAACCATGTAAAAGAAAACTTTTCTTTGGTCCATGTAAAAGAATACTTTTTCAACTCAAATGAACTATCACCACATTTCTATGCAGACATATGGTATCAGAAAGGAAGCCAAGTTAACAGTTGACAATATTTTGTTTAATATATCAAAATATTGAGATTCTGAGTAAGTTTTCTTCCTCCTTTCAGGAATTTTTTTTTTCAATCCTCCTCAAGTAAGGAGTAATTTTTCACCTTGGTCCATAGTTTACAAAGTACAGCCCTGGAGCCTATTATACAGAGTGAAGTAAGCCAGAAAGAAAAACACCAATACAGTATACTAACGCATATATATGGAATTTAGAAAGATGGTAACGACAACCCTGTATGCGAGATACCAAGAGACACGGATGTATAGAACAGTCTTTTGGACTCTGTGGGAGAGGGAGGGGGGGATGATTTGGAAGAATGGCATTAAAACATGTATAATATCATATAAGAAATGAATCGCCAGTCCAGGTTCAATGCAGGATACAGGAAGCTTGGGGCTGGTGCACTGGGATGACCCAGAGGGATGGTATGGGGAAGGCGGTGGGAGGGAGGTTCAGGATGGGGAACACATGTACACCCGTGGTGGATGCATGTTGATGTATGGCAAAACCAATACAATATTGTAAAGTAAAAAAAAAGAAAAAACAAAGTACAGCCCTGATGTAAAATACAAACACAAGATCCTACTACAGTCACCCAGCATGCCTGTGTGCTCAGTCACTTTAGTCCTATCGGAGTCTCTGCGACACTATGGACGTAACCCACCAGTTTCCTCTATTCATGGGATTCTCCAAGCAAGAATACTCCAGTGGGTTGCCACGCCCTCCTCCAAGGGATCCTCCCAAACCAGGGACCCAACTCCTGTCTCCTGCATTACAAGCAGATACTTTACCCACTGAGCCAGGTGGGAAGCCCACAGTCACCCAGCAGCCATACTCAAAAGTTCTGTCTTCAGTAACAAAACTTGCTATAGTCTTTCCAGTATTCTTTGGTATAGTCTATTTTCTCAAGTGCAAATGCCTTCTGCAGTCTACCTAAAACCTGTGTCCATTTTCAAAGACTTCAACTAGGTAACACTTCCTGGCTAAATTAATTCCAGTACTCTATCCACATCCATGCACGTATGCACTCATTCTTTCAAAACGAGTTTTATGAAAAACACCAATTTTAAACCCCAATTATTTATTCGTTTACTCTTTGGAAACAAAAAAATTAGTCTTCCCCCATTAGCCTGTGACCTTCGGTAATGAAGTTAGTATGTCTTATATCTCATCTCTATGGAGAAGGCGATGGCACCCCACTCCAGTACTCTTGCCTGGAAAATCCCATGGATGGAGGAGCCTGGTAGGCTGCAGTCCATGGGGTCGCTAAGAGTCGGACACGACTGAGCGACTTCACTTTCACTTTTCACTTTCATGTATTGGAGAAGGCAATGGCAACCCACTCCAGTGTTCTTGCTTGGAGAATCCCAAGGACCGGGGAGCCTGGTGGGCTGCCATCTATGGGGTCGCACAGAGTCGGACACGATTGAAGCGACTTAGCTTAGCTTAGCTTATATCTCATCCCTATAGTCATTTTATTTAAAATGTTTGTTGAACACATCCAAAATGAATTAATAATGTCGTGCCCTGAAGAAATGAACGGATCTCCACAAGCAAGATGTCAAGTCCCCTTGCAGACTAATCTTAGTTTCACTCACTCTCCCATGGTCCTGGTCGGATACGGGACATGGCGAAGGTGCGGTGGGCGGTTACCACGAGGTGCTGGGGGCGTGGCCCCGCAGCATCGCTCCGCCCCTGCCGCTCTTACTCTCTTCGTCGGCTCCGCCAGCAAGGAGAGAGGGCGTGGTCTCGGAGCCTCCTCCATTCTGGATCGAGCCGGAGGGATGTTGCCTGCTCAGGAGGAAGCCGACAGGACGGTGTTTGTGGGAAATTTAGAGGCTCGAGTGCGGGAAGAAATTCTTTACGAGCTGTTCCTTCAGGTACAGTCGGCAGGGAAGGGGTTTCAGAGGGGCGGAGCGCGTCGAGCCGGAAGCGCAGCAGGAGGGGCGGGGCGCACCTGAATCACCCGGAGTCCGGCTCCCTTTCCCTCCGCATCCTTTGCTCTGGTTTTAATTTAGTTCCGCTTTGGCTCAGCTGTCTCCAGGTTAGCAAGTGGGTAGTCCGGTGTTCTTGCCTGGAGAATCCCAGGGACGGGGGAGCCTGGTGGGCAGCCGTCTATGGGGTTGCACAGAGTCGGACACGACTGAAGCGACTTAGCAGCAGCAGTGAAGTGACAAAAAGTGCGCCTCATTCCCTGCCCTTCCCCTTCCCGTCCCCATTGCAGAGTCCTGGGGTGTGCAGTGACGAGTATACCCCCAACCCCCAACCCTGAGTCAGAGCTTTGCAGAGGCTGCCTGGGCCTTGGTGTGCTCAGGCAAAACAGAAAACAGCTCTGTCACTGTCTTCCTTCAGATAATAAGCACCCTGACGCCCTACATCCCGCGAAATGAGAAGAATATATTTTAAAATGCTTCCCGTATACGTTACTCTCCCAAGCCCTTTTATACAGGAGATGATTTTACTCCAGAATAAATGAGATTTCCGCATAATTTGGGCAGCCAAATCATGACTGAGACCGATTGATACCCTGACTGCTGCTGCTGCTGCTAAGTCGCTTCAGTCGTGTCCGACTCTGTGCGACCCCATAGATGGCAGCCCACCAGGCTCCCCTGTCCCTGGGATTCTCCAGGCAAGAACACTGGAGTGGGTTCCCATTTCCTTCTCCAGTACCCTGACTAGTTCCCTTTATTTCATACCAAGAGGGTCTTACGAAAACTTTTTCAGACCTGATAACTTATGTCTCCTGTATACACCTACTGTATACACATAGATCTTACATGCTAAAGAGATATCCACATTCAGCCGTTCATTTAACCGTTTAATGATCAATAATTACAATGACAGTAAGTAAGGTGCTAGGCATACACATTTGAGACAGTCCTTGGCCTTTCTAAAAGGAGAAATTTAAAATTAATTATCATGTTTTAAAATAATGTGCAAAAAGAGGGACATTTAGTACAGCAAAGTTGTTTCAAGTGTGAATTCTGATATCTGCAGTGTGATTTTGGCCAAGTACATAAATAGCTCAGCACCACAGTTTCCTCAAATGTCAGTGGGAGTCATAGTATCTACAGTATGATGTGGTGTGAAGATTGAGTAAACTCATCCAGATCAGACAGAACTGAACCTGGTACTTCCTAAGTGTTTGCTGCTGCTGCTACTGCTGAACAATACTACTATTACTATTAATAATAGTACTGATGCTTATATCAAGAGAAATCAAAAGTGACTTTCCTCTATCAGAATAAGAGCAAGTTCCAAGGGAGACAGTAGCAAAACTAAATTCTAAGGGCTAAGCATGAGTATCAGAGGTGAAAGGGGTTCTTTATGTAGTTTCTGAAAGGCTCTTCATTTGTGTTTGAACTAAATTGCCCCTCTAGTAATTATGAAGTGGAAGTGTTAGTTGCTCAGTCCTGTCCGACCCTTTGCAGCACCATAGAGGGTAGCCCGCGAGGCTCCTCTGTCCATAGGATTCTCCAGGCAAGAAAACTGGAGTGGGTTGACATTTCCTTCTCCAGGGGATCTTCCCAACCCAGGGATCAAACCTGGGTCTCTTGCATTGCAGACAGACTCTACCATCTGAGCCACCAACAGATGCACACAATTTGATAGAATTTTCTGCAGGAACACAGTTTCATTTCCGGGACATAAAACATTACTTGAAAAATATTGTGGATTTTAAGGCTTTAATGCTTATTCTTCTAACTTGCCATCCTTTTAAACCTGCCATTTTTTAATCTACTCTAATACTTGTCTTTTCCTGCAGTTATTTTTCATCCTAGTATTATTTGGAATTTATCATTCTAACTTAAAAAAAAAAGAAGGAAAGAAGAAGAGGAGGGATGGAGGGAGGTAGAAAGAAAATTTATAGTTCTTTTTCTCCAGAAAGCTTCTCTCATGTTGAGCCAACAAAAAAGAGGGGGGCGGGAATGATGAGGTCATGGGATGGATAGACCTGAATGCCCCCATGCACATATGTTATTTCTAGTCAATAGGAACTGGATCTGTACCAGTTGTATGTGAAACTACAAGATACATTAGATAGATTGATAGTCTCATTTTTTTTTATAATTTCTAGCTAAATATTCATCTGTATTAGATCATGCAGAAAAGCATTTGTTTTTATTTTTGCCTATGCTCTCCTGTATTCTGGGAGGATTTACTAAAGTGAGGTGTCTTTTAGAAAGGCTTCAACCCAGAAAAACTTAGCAAATCTTTGACAACTGGCAGCACTATTTATGTGTTTGACTCTGGTTTAAAAGTACTAAAAACTTATGATGTGATTTTTACTACCAGCAAGTCTTCTTGTTGAATATCATCT
Source organism: Bos indicus x Bos taurus (assembly GCF_003369695.1). Taxonomy (NCBI): domain Eukaryota; kingdom Metazoa; phylum Chordata; class Mammalia; order Artiodactyla; family Bovidae; genus Bos; species Bos indicus x Bos taurus. The sequence goes on along the minus strand of NC_040076.1, from coordinate 22,755,852 downwards.
TTTAAAATGCATGGGTATATTTTTGAATTTGTAAAATTCAAAGCATATAAGCATATTTTGTCCATTTGTGATTTCATATATTTAATATCACTTGTGGAGAAACACTGATTAAAATTGATTTGTTTTATTACTATTTGGTTCTCCTTGTTACTGCTGATGCTGCTGCTGCTGCTGCTAAGTCTCTTCAGTCGTGTCCAACTCTTTGCAACCCCATGGACTGCAGCCTACCAGGCTTTTCTGTCCATGGGATTCTCCAGGCAAGAACACTGGAGTGGGTTGCCATTTCCTTCTCCAATGCATGAAAGTGGAAAGTGAAAGGGAAGTCGCTCAGTCGTGTCTGACTCTTAGCGACCCCATGAACTGCAGCATACCAGGCTCCTCCATCCATGGGATTTTCCAGGCAACAGTACTGGAGTGGGGTGCCATTGCCTTCTCCACTCCTTGTTACTAGTTTCTTTCAAATTTCTGATTATCCTTGGAAGAGTGAAAATCAGGTTTAGTATCTTTGTACTTTTAACCAAGAAATCTGGGCCATGAAGATCCAGAGAAGAAAATAGCAACCCACTCCAGTATTCTTGCCTGAAAAATCCCATGGACAGAGGAGCCTGGTGGACTATAATCCAAAGGATCACAGTCTCACAACTGAGAGACGAATCACAGCACAGTACAGAGATCTCAAGGGGAAAGATAATGAATTTAGGTTCAAATGTGTTGAGTTTGAAGTATAATCACATGGAGCTCTCAAGGAGACTGTCTGCATGAAGGAGGCATGAGTAGGAAAAAAACAGATTTGTTGATAAGGTGGTTCTTGAAGCCAGAAGGGAGGATGAGCTATTCCCTGGGAAAGTAGAGAATAAAGAAAGAAAGATTGAATCTTAAATACAGTATCATTTTAAAGATGATAATTAACATTTTTCTTTAGATTAAAAACAATTCCTTAATATACTTATCCAACTCAACAGAGAAAAGCAGTCATTAAAGAGCAATGAATAAGTATGAGCCATCTACCTTTAAATCTATATGAGGCTTGGTAAGTACTTCCTGTAATCATTGTCATGATGGAAATGTGACATTTGAGGGTGTAATTAGCACTCTTTTACAATATTTGACTCTGATTTTGTACTCTGTATTGCTAATTACAGGTTTTAATCACAATAAAATCTGAATATTTTCAATTTTATTTTATCTTATTTTAATAATATACCATGGAATAATATTCCCCAGTTGTTAGACTTAGACCCTTACTAATTTTTCATTCTTACAGATAGTGTACCTAATTAAAAGTCTTAAACATATTAAAACACTTTTCCCTTTGAGAATATTTACCAAATGGGCTTACCATATTAAAATACAGTTTCTGTATAAATCGGAAATTTAATTTCTCTTGTGAAAATGTTTTAATCTTGTCAGAAAAAAAAAAATAGGCTTTGATGTGATGTTACCAGTTTCTTTCAGTTCAGTTCAGTCACTCAGTCGTGTCCGACTCTTTGCGACTCCATGAATTGCAGCACGCCAGGCCTCCCTGTCCATCACCAACTCCAAGATTTCACTCAAACTCACGTCCATCGAGTCGGTGATGCCATCCAGCCATCTCATCCTCTGTCGTCCCCTTCTCCTCCTGCCCCCAATCCCTCCCAGCATCAGAGTCTTTTCCAATGAGTCAACTCTTCACATGAGGTGGCCAAAGTACTGGAGTTGCTTTATGGTAACATAAACCCAACATCTCAAGGAATGCTGGGTTTATCATTTCAATTATTTTTGAGTTAAACATGGTCTATATGTGTGGAGGCAAAGTAGTATTTTAATCTTAGATTTAAATGCACTCTAAATTGTTTTGTTAGGCCTATCTTTCAAGATTTGGAACTATTACCTAAAATTTCCTGACCTTAACAACATAAGTGTTTTTTGATGAGCCAGAAAATGCCAAGAAAGTGTGATGAAGTATGATATTTATTGTTAGGAAAATACATGATCAAAAGAACTATGTAAAGCTGTTATTGCTAACAGATTTGGAATTTTAGCCTAAATTGAATATAGTTGATTTTCTGTGTGTAAAAAAATCTTTAGATTTATGACAAAATAATTTTTAAGTTTCTTGCAGGCTGGGCCATTAACCAAAGTGACTATATGCAAAGACAGAGAAGGAAAGCCGAAATCTTTTGGATTTGTCTGCTTTAAACACCCAGAATCGGTGTCTTATGCCATAGCTTTGCTGAATGGAATTCGTTTATATGGAAGACCAATTAATGTGCAGTATCGATTTGGTAGGTTGTCTCACTGATGAAATCTTCAAAGTGTGTTTTGTTTGTGGTGTTGTTCCCCGAGGTGTAAACTTTTTTTTTTTTCTCCTATGTTTTTTATGTTATAGCCTAAGACCAAAAAAGTGCTCCTGCAGCCTCTTAAAATTTCTCAGAACACATTCATAATGTTATGTAATTAGTTAATACAACCAATGACATTGCCAAATCCATAGCATCATTTCTATATTAAAATTTAAAGTGGTCTCTTTTAATGTCAGCCAGCAAATAGCCATGATGGTTGCTATTGGCTGTTAAAAATTAAACAAATCTAAGTGAACTGGGGATACCCAACTCTAGCTGTTATGAACCAAGGCTATTTGCTGATCTTCCTGTCAATGGTATCAAATATCTACCATTTGGAAGATAGGGTGGGTGCCTTAGTCTTTGTCCTGGGTTTACCATGTTATACATATCACCCTGGATCTGAGCCCTGTAAAAGCAGCTGGCCAAAGGCTGAGCCTTCATAGCCACAGAGAAAAGCTTCCTAACATGAATGGCCTCAAACAACTTCTCCTGTGTTCTTCTTCTCAAACAACACATCAACACTGTTCATCATTGATTAGATGTCCAGAGAACATGGCACTATTACTCTAGCCCTTTTATAGTTTGAGGGCCTCATAGAGGCAGTGCTTATACTTATGTTGTGATGCTTATGGTACTTAGGTTCCTTCCCTCCTCAATGATTCAGGTTTATGAATGTACCCCTTGTTTGGTTCTTATGCTTCTCGCTGTACTAAAAAAGACATAAGAATAAGAAAACACTGTTGTCTTGTTGCAAAGGAAAAGGGCCACTTCACATCTCATTTGATTTTGTCTTAACAAAGATAATTAGTTGGCTGCATCATGCTCTCAAGTACCATCCGATTAACTCATACCGACAGTAAAACAGGCCAGGCCGTGTCGTGTCCTGACACGTCCCCAGCCAGCTGCTCAGTGGCCTCTGTCAGGTTACTTTTACATTTGTCAGTGCAGTTTAGAGAACTCATGCTTTCCACACAGAAGGCGAATAACACTGATCATTTGCCATCTTTAGTTTACAGGTAGTTATTAGCAAGCAGCATTATGTACTTTGTATGGCCCCATGTCAGCCTAATTCTTTTTTCTACAGTCATTGCTTTGGACAAAGCTTGGTTATAATTCACGCTCTTATACGTGATATAAGCAACCCTGTAAGTAGTACTTGGGAGGTCAGAAACATCTTGTGTATTTTATATGGAGTTTGAAAATGGCTTAATGTGAGAACTCCAAAAAGATGTACCTTGAAATAATCTGTTATTCTTTTTCTTTTGAAGGGAGCTCTCGCTCTTGTGAACCTGCTAACCAAAGTTTTGAAAGCTGTGTTAAGATAAATTCACACAGCTACAGGTAATTAAAAATATTTTTTTTTCATAATGGTAAGGCAAATAAATATGGTCTTAATACCAGGAAGGGTTTTCATATATTCTATAAAACATTTCTATTTAGACATAGGTTAATATTAAAGAATTCATTTTTCCTGAAGGCATGAAAAGTGACAGAAAGTATTTTCATTTAAAATTCAGTCAATATTTTCTGCAGTAGGTGGGAGAGATTTATATTTGTAGCATTGTTTATAGATTACCGTGTACTTTTCATTACTGTGAAATCACTTAAGTGTGCAAAGTCTCACTGTGATGGATCATAGAAATACTGTTATCCATATTTTATATTTGAATAAATATAGAGGTGCAAAAGTTAACTAATTGCCAAGGGCACAAAGATGAAAAGGTGATAGTTTCTAGGCTTGAAATTAAGCATTTGAACATTAAGTCACTCTACTATTTATTTTACTAATTTTTAGAATTTCTCTATGGTAATTTTCAAAATATTCTCATATTTGATGTAGGCTTATTTCTTGATGCAACCATAGCCTGCAGGGATGCTCTCAGTTTAGCTATACCAAGGGTCATGGGACAGAAAGTCTCCCAAACCAGACTAAGGTGCTCAAATCACAGCATTTATTAAACCAATTTAAAAGATACAGTGAAAAGCAAAAGGAAAGCTTTGGGTATTGGATAATTTAACATTTGGACGCAAGGGACCCTACTAGCCGAGTTCTGGTTACACTGATATTCATACAACCTGTTTCTCTCTCTATTGCATCAGCCTTCCCCACTGATTGTGTGGTTATTAGCCCTAGAGTGGGCTTCCCAGGTGGCTCTAGTGGTAAAGAACCATCTCCCAGTGCAGGAGACTTAGGAGAGGCAGGTTCCATCCCTAGGTCAGGAAGATCCCCTGGAGAAGGCATGGCAACCCACTCCAATATTCTTGCCTGGAGAATCTCTGGACAGTCTACAAGCCTGGCAGGCTATAGTCCATCAGATCAGATCAGATCAGATCAGTCACTCAGTTGTGTCTGACTTTTTGCGACCCCATGAATTGCAGCATGCCAGGCCTCCCTGTCCATCACCAACTCCCGGAGTTCACTCAGACTCACGTCCATCGAGTCAGTGATGCCATCCAGCCATCTCATCCTCTGTCATCCCCTTCTCCTCTTGCCCCCAATCCCTCCCAGCATCAGAGTCTTTTCCAATGAGTCAACTCTTCACATGAGGTGGCCAAAGTACTGGAGTTTCAGCTTTAGCATCATTCCTTCCAAAGAAATCCCAGGGCTGATCTCCTTCAGAATGGACTGGTTGGATCTCCTTGGAGTCCAAGGGACTCTCAAGAGTCTTCTCCAACACCACAGTTCAAAACCATCAATTCTTCGGCGCTCAGCCTTCTTCACAGTCCAACTCTCACATCCATACATGACCACAGGAAAAACCATAGCCTTGACTAGATGAACCTTTGTTGGCAAAGTAATGTCTTTGCTTTTGAATATGCTCTCTAGGTTGGTCATAACTTTGCTTCCAAGGAGTAAGCATCTTTTAATTTCATGGCTGCAGTCACCATCTGCAGTGATTTTGGAGCCCCGAAAAATAAAGTCTGACACTGTTTCCACTGTTTCCCCATCTATTTCCCATGAAGTATTGGGACCAGATGCCATGATCTTTGTTTTCTGAATGTTGAGCTTTAAGCCAACTTTTTCACTCTCCAATTTCACTTTCATCAAGAGGCTTTTTAGTTCCTCTTCACTTTCTGCCGTAAGGGTGGTGTCATCTGCATATCTGAGGTTATTGATATTTCTCCCAGCAATCTAGATTCCAGCTTGTGTTTCTTCCAGTCCAGCGTTTCTCATGATGTACTCTGCATATAAGTTAAATAAGCAGGGTGACAATATACAGCCTTGACGTACTCCTTTTCCTATTTGGAACCAGAAGGGTCACACAGAATCAGACACACCTGAAGCAACTTAGCAAGCATGCACGCACGAGCACTAGAGCTGAGGTTAGAGTAAGAGATTCCATTCAGATAGAAAGTTCCTAGAGCTAATCTCACTTACTTGCTTTCTCAAAGAGACAGAGGGGCAAATATACCTGGCCACAGAAGGAGCTACATACTCACAAGGTCTACCTGAGTTTCTTAGGCAGAGCAGACATAAGAACAGCATAACTTAGCCCAGTGGCACCATGATAATGACTTGGTCTTTCCTTCCCTTTCTACCCATGACTAACAGTCTTATTTGTTCCATCATATTTTCACTGAATCTATCCATGGCATCTCTTAACACATGCTAAATTATTTATTTTGAATATTTAATATATGTTGTGAATTCTGCCTATGTCTTCCAAGTCACTTGCTTGTTCTAATTACAGTATCATCACTATCTCATAAATCTGTATTAGCTGAGTTCTACTAATGTTCATAGCCCCTGTTTCTCTCTGCTGCTGCATCAGATCCATCAATGTATCTTTCATAAAGGCTACCATATTCTTTTCTTCTGAGTTTTATCCATGCTGGTTGTTTTCTTGTTTTCTGTAGCTGAACTGAATGTTCTCAAGTAAACTAACAGCATTGAACCTCCCATGCCTGCTAATTATATCTACCCTCCTAAGCATAGAAGAGTGACCTCTTAGGACTGGCAGTTACCCAGACTCATCTTTTGAAGAAGTACTGCGCCCCACGCATAACACAGTGTGCTCCACGTCCTCATTGTCCCCCACATTTCTAAATCAATGAAATCGGGACAAAGTAGGTCCTGAAATCAGACTATCTGAATCTGAATCCTGCCTCTGTCACTATATTAACAGTATAACCCTGGACAAATGATCACACTGTACCTCATATCTACAATGAGGACAATTATTGTCAAAGAGTCAAATTTTATAGTTTCAGGGTATTTAAAATGGCATATAGCAAGTATCCAGTGAGTACTTTCAGCAAATGTTGGCAGGAGGTGGTGGTGATTCACTTCCTTGGTATGAAAGGAACTGTGGACTCATGAATTGAGCCATTTAGGTTACATAAAAATTCCCTTATTCTTCTAATGGGAAAAGATACCTCTTTTTCCGTATGAGTTTAGACAGAAACAAGGTATTGCTAGGTGTGGGGCAGAAGAGGACTAGATAAACAAGCAGAAGACAGCAGTAACTCATACATGTTCTACTTCTATTTGATATGCACTTCATTATCACAAATTCTAGGCTGAAAGATCAGAGACAGGTATATATTCCATACTACTCCACTTCACTGGTAATACCTTCTTCTTCTAGTATGTGCTGCATTATAAAGGAAGGATGAGAAAAGGTCATAGTGTCCTAGAAGTGTTGTGCAGAGAATGCTGCTCTTCTCATACCCTCATCTTTCACTAGTGTTCCTTGGAAATGTGTTTTTGTGCTTGTTATTACCTCTTATACTTTCTGCTTTTAGTAAATAGTTCCTGTATTAGTGTGCTTGTGTTAGTCACTCAGTTGTGTCGGACTCTTTGCAACCCCATGGACTATAGCCCTCCAGGCTTCCCTGTCCATGGGATTCTTCAGGAAAAAATACTGGAATGTGTTGCTATTCCCTTCTCCAGGAGATCTTTGCAACCCAAGAATCAAAACCTGGTCTCCAGCCTTGCAAGCAGATTCTTTACTGTCTCAGCCACCAGTGCTAGTTCAGTTCAGTTCAGTTCAGGTGCTCAGTCATGTCCGATTCTTTGCAAGCCCATGGACTGAAGCACGCCAGGCTTCCCTGTCCATCACCAACTTCCAGAGCTTGCTCAAACTCATGTCCATCAAGTCAGTGATGCCTTCCAACCATCTCATCCTCTGTCATGCCCTTCTCCTCCTGCCTTCAATCTTTCCCAGCATCAGGATCTTTTCCAGTGAGTCAGTTCTTTGCATCAGGTAGCCAAAGTTTCAGCTTCAGCATCAGTCCTTCCAATGAATATTCAGGACTGATTTCCTTTAGGATGGACTGGTTCAATCTCCTTGTGGTCCAAGGGACACTCAAGAGTCTTCTCCAACACCACAGTTCAAAAGCATCAATTCTTCAGTGCTCAGCTTTCTTTATAGTCCAACTCTCACATCCATACATGACTACTGGAAAAACCATAGCCTTGACTATATGGACCTCTGTTGGCAAAGTAATGTCTCTACTTTTTAATATGCTATCTAGGTTGGTCATAGCTTTTCTTCCAAGGAGCAAGTGTCTTTTAATTTCATGGCTGCAGTCACCATCTGCAGTGATTTTTGAGTCCCAGAAAATAAAGTCAGTCACTGTTAACATTGTTTCCCCATCTGTTCCCCATGAAGTGTTGGGACCAGAAGCCATGATCTTAGATTTCTGAATGTTTAGTTTTAAACCAACTTTCTCTCTCTCCTCTTTCACTTTCATCGAGGCTCTTTAGTTGTTCTTCACTTTCTGCCATAAGGGTGGTGTCATCTGCATGTCTGAGGTTATTGATATTTCTCCTGGCAATTTGACTCCAGCTTGTGCTTCATCCAGCCCAGCATTTCTCATGATGTATTCTGCATATAAGTTAAATAAGCAGAATGACAATATACAGCCTTGACATACACCTTTCCCGATTAGGAGCCAGCCTGTTGTCCATGTACAGTTCTAACTGTTGCTTCTTGACCTACATATAGATTTCTCAGGAGGCAAGTAAGGTGGTCTGGTATTCCCATCTCTTTCAGAATTTTCCACAGTTTGTTGTGATCTAAACAGTCAAAGGCTTTGGCATAGTCAATAAAGCAGAAGTAGATGTTTTTCTGGAACTCTCTTGCTTTTTTGATAATCCAACAGATGTTGGCAACTTGATCTCTGTTTCCTCTGCCTTTTCTAAAACCAGCTTGAACATCTGGAAGTTCACTATTCATGTACTTTTGAATCCTGGATTGGAGAATTTTGAGCATTACTTTGCTAGTGTGTGAGATGAGTGCAATTGTATGGTAGTTTGAATATTCTTTGGTATTGCCTTTCTTACGGATTGGAATAAAAACTGACCTTTTCCAGTTCTATGGCCACTGCTGAGTTTTCCAAATTTGCTGGCATATTGAGTGCAGCGCTTTCACAGCAGATTTGAAATAGCTCAACTAGAATTCGATCACCTCCACTAGCTTTGTCTGTAGTGATGCTTCCTAAGGCCCACTTGACTTTGCATTCCAGGATGTCTGGCTGTAGGTAAGTGATCACACCATCGTGATTATCTGGGTCATGCAGATCTTTTTTGTATAGTTCTTATGTGTATTCTTGCCACCTCTTAATATCTTCTGCTTCTGCTAGGTCCATACGACTTCTGTCATTTATTGTGCCCATCTTTGCATGAAATGTTCCCTTGGTATCTCTAACTTTCTTGAAGAGATCTCTAGTCTTTCCCATTCTATTATTCTCCTCTATTTCTTTGATCACTGATCACTGAGGAAGGCTTTCTCATCTCCCCTTGCTATTCTTTGGAACTCCACATTCGAATGGGTATATCTTTCCTTTTCTCCTTTGCCTTTAGCTTCTCAGTGCTAAAGCCACCATAAAAAGTATCACAAACGAAATTAAACACAGAAATGTATTGTCTCACAGCTCAAAATCCAAAATCAAGGTGTCTGCTAGAGTTCCTTTTGAGGGCGATGAGAAAGAATCTGTTCTGTGCCTCTGTCGTATATGCTGTGCTGTACTCGGTTGCTCAGTCATGTTTGACTCTGTGCAACCCCATAGACTGTAGCCCGCCAGGCTCCTCTGTCCATGGGATTCTCCAGGCAAGGATACTAGAGTGGGTTGCCATGTCCTCCTCCAGGGGATCTTCCCAACCCAGGGATTGAAACCAGTTCTCCCACATTACAGGTGGATTCTTTACCATTTGAACCACCAGGGAATCCAGTGCCTCTCTCATAGCTTCTTCCGCTCATTTGTTGGCAATCATTGATACTCCTTGACATGTACAAGCATCACCCAATTCTCTGCCTTCATCTCCATATGATGTTCTCCCTGTGTGCATCTGTCTCCACAAGTTTCCCCTTTGACTATAATAAGGAAGGATGCCTGTTTAGCACCTCCTACTCCAGTATGACCTCCTCTTAGCTAATTACATCTGCAGCAACCTTATTTCCAAATAAGGTCACAGTTCAGTTCAGTTGCTCAGTCATGCCTGACTCTTTGCGACCCCATGGACTGCAGCACACCAGGCTTCCCTGTTGGTCCATCACCAATAGGAGCTTGCTCAAACTCATGTCTGTTGAGTCAGTGATGCCATCCAACCATCTCATCCTCTGTCGTCCCCTTCTCCTCCTGCCTTCTATCTTTCCAGCATCAGGGTCTTTTCCAATGAGTCAGTTCTTCACATCAGGTGGCCAAAGTATTGGAGTTTCAACTTCAGCATCAGTCCTTCCAATGAATATTCAGGACTGATTTTCTTTAGGATGGACTGGTTGGATCTCCTTGCAGTCCAAGGGACTCTCAAGAGTCTTCTCCAACACCACAGTTCAAAAGCATCAATTCTTTGGTGCTCAGCTTTCTTTTTAGCCTAACTCTCACATATAAGGTCACATTCTGAACTATTTGGTGTTAGGACTACAACATATAACTTTTGAGTTGACACAGTTCAACTTGTGACTTCCCAATTTACATGTGACTCCTCTATGGAGAAACATATGCACGCCCTGAAATTCTCATGGGAAAGATAGTGGTTTTAGAAATTTTGCAGCTATTTTTATAATGATGCTAATCTTACCACCTCTGCTACTGGGTCACATCTTCCCCAGTCTATAACCTCACTGTGCTTTTTATCTTGTTTCTTTACTATCACTTACTGCAAACACATGTTCACGTCTCCTTGAACTTTGTGTCCAAATCAGTCTATTATATTTTCCCCTTCTTCTCACTGAAAAATTATCCTTCACATCTTTACTTCCTATTCACTTCTTAACCCCACTGTTGTTTGGAAGCTGTTCTTTGAACAGTTTGTTATCAGGAATCTTCTGATCAATGATAGAGTAGCTCTAATGCTTATCCAGTTTACTCTAACAACCAACACTAAGTATTTCCTCGCTGAAACCCACTTCTCCACTGGCTTCTGTGATCCTGCTCTCACCATGAACCAACACCTATCCGTCTGACAGCTTCTTGTTGTTCTCCTGCCCTTGTCTTTGCCTCCATCTGCCTGTTTTAATTCACCCTTCCCACAGTAAACTTCCTGTCCTAAGATTAGCAGTATTAGTGTTAAAATTGTGGCATACTGTGGAGCAAGTAGAATGAAGACTAGCTATAATGAGGACTAGCTGAGAATCCAGCCAGTACATATAACATTGGGATTTACTAGAGATCTCCATAGATGCAAACATTACATATATAAATGAAATTTTTGGACACTTCTGATGTTAATCAGGGATTGTGCATGTGTGCAAAATCACTTCAGTCGTGTCTGTCTCTTTGCAACCCTGTGAACCACAACCCCCCAGGCTCCTCTGTCCATGGAATTCTCCAGGCAAGAATACTGAAGTGGGTTGCCATACCCTCCTCCGGGGGTTTTCCCAACCCAGAAATCAAACCCGAGTCTCTCACATCTTCTGCATTGGCAGGCAGGTTCTTTACCACTATCACCGTGTGGAAGAAATCAGCAAATATGTGTTCATGCTAATATCAGCAGCTTGTTTAACAAAGAGCATAATTTTTTTAGTTTAACAGTGAAAGTACCTTCAAAAATGAATTGAAAAAAATTCCTATTTTTTCACCTATATTATTTGTAGAAGATTGAGTGTATGCTTGGTGATTATTATTGACTTACTTTGCTTTCTTCATATCTGAGTGTTCTATGCCTTTATACAACTATAACATTGATTAACATTTTCCTATCAGAAAGCCAAATGTGACTCTAAATATTAAGATTTCAGTATGTGGTAATTAATAAGACTTGAGATACTGCTATGTCACTACATTATCAGTGTAATATGTTTAAAGTTAATTTATCTTAATTGAGCTTTTAGAGAAGTTCTTTAATTATGAAGCTGTCTCTTTTTTTTTTTTTTTTTCTAAGACTAGAGTACCTCTGTCCATAGGAATTTTAACTTCATATTACTTCTTCTTTTACCTCCCTCAAGAAATGAAGAAGCCATGGGCAGATCTTCCTTTTCCATGCAGTTCTCTCCAATTAATAATGCATCTTTATCTCAAGAATATTTTCTCTTTCAGAAGATGGTAAGTTTAATATGCCTTTGGTTGAAAATATAACATGATAATACAAACTATAAAGGATATGAAAACTGCTTGGAACTTAAGCTCAACTCTAAGCCTAGAGTGAAGGCAGAATATGCCTTGAGCACTGTGCCCCAGTGGCGATCTGCTCTTTTATCTGAAATTGATCATCTGAAATCCCATACATGTTATGTCCACAAACAGCCAGTGTATGAATGAAAAATGGCAGATGCAAGTGATAATGCACTGTGGTAAAATAAAATTTGAATCACTTGAATGACTATATTTTTAAAATTTAAAAGGTATGTTTCTAAAATTGAATACTGTTTAATGAAGCATTTTGATAGAATGTAGTCATCAATCACCATATACTGCTTTTGTACATAGATTTTTATTTTAACTAAACACAAAGTTTCTCAATTGGTAGAGTAAACTACCTTATTTCCAAAGACTCTCAAAAATGTGGTTCTGGCCTAGAAATCACAGTGGTGGACTATATTGTTAAAGGGGAACTTAGGAAATGTTTTCTTCTAACTTCTCATTTTATACATAATAAAACTGAGGTTCAGAGATTAATCAGCAAGCCCAAGATTATACAATTTGTTAATGACAGCTGTGGGACTATAACACAGGTATTCTGATTAACACGAGATTTCTTACAAACATCCAACATACATATGATCTTCAGATTTTTCAAATAGCCATTTTCACTTTGTAAACATAATGAAAGTTGATAATTTAATTTTTGGAAAAAACTTCTTGGTTATACAGTCTGTGCTTAGTTGTTTCTGACTCGTTTATGACCCTGTGGACTGTAGCCCACCAGGCTTCCCTGTCCATGGGATTTCCCAGGCAAGAATACTGGAGTAGGTAGCCATTTCCTTCTCCAGAGGATCTTCCCAACCCAGGGATCAAACCCAAGTCTCCTGCATTACAGGCAGAATCTTTACCCACTGAGCCGTCAGGAAAGCCCTTTCCTTGTTTATGGTGAGATAGTAATAAACAGCCATTTCTCATCTAAAACCATCAATATCTTCTTTGTGGCATTATTTTTCTCTTTGATGAGATAAGCCATACATACATACACATACGCACACACGAGAGCTTGTTTTCCCTATTAATCTTTTTTAATGGAAGTAAATAACTTTATGATCACATTGTCCACAGTCTACTATTTATACTTTCATTCAAAAATATTAATAAGTATTAATGTTGCCCCATTCCGCATTACTGGTTACTAATTTTATTTTTTATTTTTAACTGGAGGAAAATTGCTTAAAAATGTTGTGTTGGTTTCTGCTACACAACAACGTGATCAGTCCTAAGTCTACACATACGCCCTCCCTCTTGAGCCTCTCTCCTGCCCACCGAATCCGAGCCCTCTAGGTCATCACAGAGCACTGAGGTGAACTCAGCTCCCTGTGTTTTGTAGCAGCTTCCCCTCTAGCTGTCTATTTGACACATGGTAATGTATTATTTTCTATTACTACTCTCTCAATGCTACTCTCAATTTGTCCCACCCTCTCCTCCTTCTCCCATGTCCACAAGTCTGCCCTCTGTGTCTGTGTCTCTATTCCTGCCCTGCAAATAGGTCCTTAATCTACTTTAAATAGCTAGAAATTTGAGTTAATCTATCTTAAGAATTGACTGCGGTGCTGCAAAATATGGTGACTATCAGCCATCCATAAGGAGTGATTATTTTCATTTTACTTAATTTTAATTTAAGTTTAGGAACAGAAACTTGATGCAATTATTGCAAAACTTTGAAGTATGTTTGCAAAAAAAAAAATTTGGGTATGTATAGCTACTATTTTCAACTAAATTTTATATAATCTAAATTCTGATTAAATATTTTCAATGAAAATTTAGTATCCAAATTGAATATGCTTTTGAATATAAGTATAAATATGTAAATATATAGGGCTTCCCTGGTAGCTCCCTTGGAGAAGGAAATGGCAACTCACTCCAGTATTCTTGCCTGGAAAACCCCATGGATGGAGGAGACTAGTAGGCTACACAGTCCCTGGGGTCGCAAAGAATCAGGCACGACTGAGCGACTTCACTTTCTTTCTTTCTTTCCCTGGTAGCTCAGTCAGTTAAGAATCTACCTGTAGTGCAGGAGACCTGGATTCAACCCCTGGGTTGGGAAGATCCCCTGGAAAAGGAAATTGCAGCCCACTCCAGTATTTTTGCCTGGGAAATCCTATGGACAGAGGAGCCTGGTGGGCTACCGTCCATGGGGTCACAAAAGTCAGACACAACTTAGCTACTAAACCACATCCATAAGTATAAAAGGCACAGCAGATTTTAAAGACTTAGTATAAAAAAGTAAAATATCTCATGAGTAATTTTTATATTGTTTACATGTTGAAATGACAATATTTTGGATATTTGGGAATAAAATATATTAGGGCTTTCCAAGTGACTCAGTGATAAATAATCTACCTGCCAATGCAGGAGACACAGGAGATATGGGTTCAATCCCTGGGTCAGGAAGAGCCCCTGGAGTAGGAAATGGCAACTCACTCCAGTATTCTTGCCTGGGAAATTCCATGGACAGAGAAGCCTGGTGGGCTACAGTCCATGGGATGGCAAAGAATCAGACACAACTGAGCAAATGAGCACACGCACAATATATATTATTTAAATTGCACCTGTTTCATTGTTATTTTCGTCCTGTGACTATTAGAAGATTTAAAACTACCCATGTGGCTTACATTATATTTCTTTAGGACAGCACTGATCTGTACTGTAGTACGCTATACACCAGCTGGAATCTTTGTTAATCGTTTAAAGAAACTACTACATCCCTGTCCTTCTTACTGACACATGGTTTGGTTTGCTCATAGTTACTTGTATAATAAATGTAAACTCTTAACTTTGTCTTTTTTTTTCCTTTGTGGGCTTGCTTTGGTAGGTGAATATGTGTGGGTTTTTCCCACAGCAGTGGCCTACATATTACCCAGCACTGCAGCTTCCTTACTACGAGATGACAGCACCACTTCCTAATAGCACTTCTGCATCTTCCTCACTGAATCATGTTTCAGATCTGGAGGCTGGACCCAGCTCTTATGAATGGACTCAGCAGCAACCAAGTGACTCAGACCTTTATCAGACAAATAAACGAAAGAGGCAGAAACAAAGCAGTGATAGCGACAGTAGCACAGAAAACAGCAGAGGAAATGAATATAGCCCAAAGTTCCAAAAGTGTAAGAAAAAACGATACTAGTATGTACATTCAAATGAAATGTATCTCTACTAGTCCTCATTCTGTTAAAAGAAAAATCTGTATTCTACTAAAGGACCAATTCCATGGCTTTCTTGTCTTCTTTGAAGTATATAGCAATATGCTGATTTGTATTTAATTTTTGTCTTGAATGACAAAAATCTTAAAAACAATATAATGTGCTTTTTGTATTTGTAATGGTGTTGTTAACAAGAAATACACTCTTGAGTTGTTATGTTTTAGTATCAGTGATGAACTTACACTAAACCATTAATCAAAAGTCACTTACTGAGCACTCGTGGAGAATGCACCATGATCGCCTATATTGTTGCCTGTAACCCGCAGCTGAAGTCAGAAGTGGAATGGTCAGTTTTCTGAATGAAACTAACACAAATCTTTGAGTTGTATGTTTTTCCTAAGAAGAGAGAATAAGCAGAGTTTAGTTTCCTTTATTACTAATACTTTTTTATGTCTAAATATCTTGTCTCAGCCTTACTCTCATACATATATACTTCATATACAAGGATACACAACAGTGATACCAAAGGAAAGATGATTATCATGTGGCTAGCTTTTGGTTCCTTCCCTTTTCATATGATTATATATAATTAGGAATACATGGCTCTTGACTTCTATTTATTAATTGTATTTTATAAAAATTAGTTGGCTATGTCAGTATTCATTGTCCACCTCTTTCGCCATCCAGGTTGGAAAGCATATATCGGACACATTTAGATCTTGATAATGAACAATAATTTCGGTAGAAAGTTTCACTATTGTATGGTATTTAATGTTTATCGTAAAATCAGCTTTCCTACTTCTGGACCGTTTATTTGCAGGGATAAACAGACTACATGTAAAATTAATGATTTATGTGGACAATCTTGTTAACTTTGTAGCTCATCATAAACTAGAATGCTGAAAATATTTATTTATTGAATCCAATTGAAAGGATCACACACCTTAGGAGCTAACCACCCAATTTTAACCATTCTTTGATATTTCTTTTGTGTATTGCGTAGCACCTTATAGAAATTTATTATTATTTAAAATAATAAAATATTTTTAGCAAAATTGGTAGCTGAATTTAACTTCTGGTTATGATTATACAATGCAATCATGTTTTAAATGTAAATATTAGTCTGTTTTGATCTAACAAATGTGAAAATGTAAATTCTGCTTAATGTAGCTTGATCTATAAAACTTCATATTGCTGAATATTCAAACTAAAAATGCTGACCTTTTTTTAAATTAACATTTTTGCAATTTAGAATCATACCAAAGGGAAAATATCTTTCTATGTAAATAGGAAGTGATATATATCTAAAACACATTAACTTCACCTCTGCATTTTCGTCAATTCTTAGACCTTGCAAATTTCCTAAGCCCCAGATTATTTCATTGTAATTGGCATTAAAGGAAATATATACACATAAGAAATATCTTAACAAGTACCAGATTAAGAAAATTATCTTGAAATATTGTTACATGAGTTAAAATCTTTGAACTGCAAGGAATTCTTGAAATTTCTTTCATCACAGGCTGGAATTATCTGGATATCAATTTTACCAAGTCAACCAACCAAAAGGCAAATTCACCTGTTTACACTGGTGTCTTCGTGACATAGCTCAGTTGGTAAAGAATCTGCCTGCAATGCAGGAGACCCCTATTTCCTGGTTGACAACAGTCATATGAACGACGACTACCTTATGTTTTAAAGTCAGTTTTTTAAAAGCCTCTCATAATTATTGTAAAGAAAGGGAAGTTAAAGCAGGTGGTTAGGTGGTCAAGAGATTTTCTGGGGAAGCCATAGAAGTTTGAGAGATTAAAAGAATTGGTTGAGGAAATGGAGCTGGATTCAGAGAAGGTGGATCTAAAAGATATTCTGGGAAGTCAGGAATAAGGAGCTGGAGGTAAAAGTGAGTATAAGAAGGAGGCAGAGGAGAATTTATAGTAAATCAAATTTTTGGTCTAAGTCTGACTTCTGCTCTTGAATTTTGTTAAGGAGATATTTTCTTTTTGTTTAGTCACTCGGTCGCTCAGTTGTGTCTGACTCTTTTGCAGCCCCATGAACTGTACCCCACCAAGCTCCTCTGTCCTTGAGATTTCCCCAGGCAAGAATACTGGAGTGAGTTGCCATTTCTTTATCCAGAAGATCTTGCCAACCCAGAGATCAAAGTATCCCCTGCAGGCAGATTCTTTACCAGCTGGGAAACCCAAGGGAACATTTTAGGCCAGTTTTAATATGTTTTGTGCCCTTCTTGCTATCTGATCGTCCCAGAGTACCAAGAGGGTATTTGTGTAGGATGAGAGCATTCTATAAGTCCCTTAAAGATAAAAGCTTTTATAAATTTTATGATCCATTGTCTGTCCTTTCACAGTTAGGATCTGCATGAGTATATATATTCAAATGTAACACAAACTACTGTCTCTTTTGGGGAAGACCTGGAGGTAAACTTCCAGGCTTAGAATATAATTTAACTATGTGCATGAGACGTGTCCCTGAACAGGACACAGAAAATGCAGCCTCCATAATCCAAAGGAACTCCCAAAGATAGCTGAAAAGAAGGAGAACAAGTTGCCACAGGCAGTGAGGATGGTACTCCACTCTCCCACAAGTCCATCTGACCTATCTCCCATCTAATCCATGATTCCTGGTGGACAATACTAAGAAAGGAATTCTCAACACTACAAAGATAGTGAGATAGGAAGGGTTGTGGATTAGACAGTCACCTGAGAGCCAATAATGGTTCTTCGTGTCTCAGAACCTTGACCTGACAGCCAGCCTCATCCAGGCACAGACCCTATGATCTGCACCCCCAGTAGGCACAAAACGGGAGATGATGCTCTTTCTGCAGCTAAGCCAAGCTCTCAGAACCCAAAATCAAGATGGTTGTCTTTTCACCATGTTTATAGTTTATTTTGCTGTGCAAAAGCTTTAAGTTGAATTAGGTCCCATTTGCTTATTTTTGTTTTTATTTCCATTACTCTAGGAGGTGGGTCATAAAGGATCTTGCTGTGATTTATGCCATAGAGTGTTCTGCCTAAATTCTAAGAGTTTTATAGTTTCTGGCCTTACTTTTAGGTCTTTAATCCATTTTGAGTTTATCTTTATGTATGGTGTTAGGAGGAGTTCAACAGCATTCTCAGAAAGAGAAAAACAGAAATCACATATTAATACATGTATATGGAAGCTAGGAAGATGGTACTGATGAACCTATTTGCAGGACAGCAGTGGAGACACAGACACAGTTCATTTCAGTTGCTCAGTCGTGTCCAACTCTGTGACCCCATGAACTGCAGCACGCCAGGCCTCCCTGTCCATCACCAACTCCTGGAGCCTACCCAAACCCATGTCCAGTGAGTCAGTGATGCCATCCAACCATCTCATCCTCTGTCGTCCCCTTCTCCTCCTGCCTTCTATTTTTCCCAGCATTAGGGTCTTTTCCAGTGAGTCACCTCTTCACATCAGGTGGCCAAAGTATTGGAGTTTCAACTTCAGCATCACTCCTTCCAATGAATATTCAGGACTGATTTTCTTTAGGATGGACTGGTTTGATCTCCTTGCAGTCCAAGGGACTCTCAAGAGTCTTCTCCAACATCACAGTTCAAAAGCATCAATTCTTCGGTGCTCAGCTTTCTTTATAGTCCAACTCTCACATCCATACATGACCACTGGAAAAATCATAGCCTTGACTAGATGGACCTTTGTTGGCAAACTAGTGTCTCTGCTTTTTAATATGCTATCTAGGTTGGTCATCACTTTTCTTCCAAGGAGCAAGTGTCTTTTAATGTCATGGCTGCAGTTACCATCTGCAGTGATTTTGGAGCCCCCCAAAAATAAAATTTCTCACTGTTTCCATTGTTTCCCCCATCTATTTGCCATGAAGTGGTGAGTCTGGACAGACATAGAGAACAGACTTATAGACAGTGGAGGAAGGAGAGGGTGGGATGAATGAAGAGAGTAGCATGGAAACATACATTAGCATATGTAAAATAGTGGTAATTTTCTCTGTGACACAGGAACTGAAACAGGTGTTCTGTGACAACCTAGAGGGGTGGGATAGGGTGGGATGTGGGAGAAGTTCAAGAGGGAGGGGATATAGGTATGCTTACAGCTGATTCATGTTGATATATGACAGACACCAATGCAATATTGTAAAGCAATTATCAATTAAAATTTAAAATACAAAAAAAATTCAAAATACAATTAAAAATTTTAAAAACCAATTTAAAAAATCAAGATGAATGAAGCACCTCATTCAGTTTTATAGGTGACTCACAACAAAGTTTGTTCAAGTGAACAGCAGTCCAGTGAGAATCTCAAATGCACTGGTCTCTGAGGCCAATTCAAACAACAGATATATAGAACCCATGCCTGTATATTCTGTCTACCCTATGATTCTCATTCTTATCAAAAACACTTATAGACAGCACAATACAAAACAATAACACAAAAGACAAGGATAAATGGACACAATGACTATCTCTGGAAAAGTGAAGGTGTTAGGTACACAGTCATGTTCAAATCTTTGTCTAGAGGAACTAAAAAGCCTCTTGATGAAAGTGAAAGAGGAGAGTGAAAAAGTTGGCTTAAAGCTCAACATTCAGAAAACAAAGATCATGGCATTTTGTCCCATCAGTTCATGGGAAATAGAAGGGGAAACAGTGGAAACAGTGTCAGACTTTATTTTGGGGGGCTCCAAAATTACTACAGCCATGGTGCAGCAGGTTTCATGGTGACTGCAGCCATGAAATGAAAAAGATGCTTACTCCTTGGAAGGAAAGTTATGACCAACCTAGATAGCATACTGAGAAGCAGAGACATTACTTTGCCAACAAAGGTTCATCTAGTCAAGGCTATGGTTTTTCCTGTGGTCATGTATGGATGTGAGAGTTGGACTGTGAAGAAAGCTGAGCACCGAAGAATTGATGTTTTTAAACTGTGGTGTTGGAGAAGACTCTTGAGAGTCCCTTGGACTTCAAGGAGATCCAACCAGTCCACTCTAAAGGAGATTAGTCCTGGGTGTTCTTTGGAAGGAATGATGCTAAAGCTGAAACTCCAGTACTTTGGCCACCTCATGAGAAGAGTTGACTCATTGGAAAAGACTCTGATGCTGGGAGGGATTGGGGGCAAGAGGAGAAGGGGATGACAGAGGATGAGATGGCTGGATGGCATCACTGACTCGATGGACGTGAGTCTGAGTGAATTCCAGGAGTTGATGATGGACAGGGAGGCCTGGTGTGCTGCGATTCATGGGGTTGCAAAGAGTCGGACACGACTGAGCGACTGAACTGAACTGAACTGAGGCTCTTTTTAGTGATGGATTTTCCAGGCAAGAGTACTGGAGTGGGTCACCATTCCCTTCTGCAGAGAATCTTCCTGAATAAGGGTTCAAACCTGGGTCTCCTACATTGCAGGTAGATTCTTTACCATCTGATCCACCAGGAAAATCTGTTACCTCTGGGAAGGACTAATTTAAACCAAGAATCACAATACCTAGAGAACTAGTTCTAACCCAAAATTTTTTCTTGTATATCTAAACTATGAGTGTTTCCATTTTTAAAAAGGGAAATTTCTTATCACCCTCATTTAATTGAACATGTGGCAGAGACCCAAGACTCAGACTGGTAAGAAAGTTGACTTTTTCTGGCATTGTTGCAGGTTTCAAAATCACTGCACCCTCCAGAGTGAGTGGGGAGCCCTGAATACCCCATCCTCATTATCAAAACTCTTGGGAGGAAAACTTTTCCTCAATCAACTTGTATCCAAGTGGCTGGAGACCTGTGAACTAATTAACAACATGCAGATCAACAAGATGTATTAGAGTTCTCTGGAGAAGCAGAAGCAACAAAATTGGTTGACTAATTAATAGATTGATTGTCAGGAATTTTCTCACATGATACGGAGACTGACAAGATCTGCAGTAAGCAAGCTGGAAACCCAGGGGATCCAGGGATGCAGTTCCAGTCCATCTCTGAATGCCTGAGAATCAGGAGAGTCAGGGGTATGTTTCCAGTCTGAAGGACATTCAAAACCCAGTGTCCCAACTTGAAAGCAACCACGCAGGAAAGTTTCCACTTCTCCAGGGGGAAGTCAACCTTCTGTTCCACTCAGGACTGTGGTCCTCAGATTGCTTGAGGATAACCAACATTAGGGAAAGCAGTCTGCTTTACTGAGGAGTCATCGATTTAAGTATCAGACTAATCCAGAAATACCCAGAAGAATGTTTGACAAGATGTCTGGGCACTCTGCAGTCCAGTCGAGTTGACATAAAATTAACCATCACATAGGAGAATAATCCACATGCATGTGAGAAGGAAGGGCTCCCCAGATTGCTAAAGACCATGGTTTCGAGATGTGCTTAACAAAAGGAGGAGCAGTTGGAGCTTCAGTGGGAAGTATAGAAGGTTCTATCAGGTTTGTTTACACAACTGTCCATCCAGGTGCTAGGGATGGTGCTCTTCTGGGATGGTTGCTGGTTGTTCAGTCACTAATTGTGTCTGAATCTTTGCAACCCCATGAACGGCAGCATGCCAGGTTTCCCTGTCCTTCACCATCTCCTGGAGTTTGTTCAGACTCATGTCCTTTGAGTCAGTGATGCCAACCAACCATCTCATCCTCCGTCACTTTTCTCCCGCCCTCAGTTTTTCCCAGTCTTTTCCAACGTGATAGAAAGTTCCCCTAAAGGACAGTTTAAGGCAGCTGAACTCTCACATCCCAGGACTAAGAATCAGTCTCCTCCTGGACAGAAAACTCCATCCAGGGGGTTATTACAGCTCTTAAATCAGTAAAGGAAGTTGAGGTAAGGTTTCTTTCCAAGGCTGCTGTTCATTCAGATGTTTTTTTTTGTTTGTTTGTTTGTTTTTTTGGAATTCTCAAATTAAACTTTATTAGTAATAAAATTTTAATATATTTTAAAATAAAAAATATGTTCATATATCAATAAACAGCATATGCATATGCATAATTTCATTAATTCTTCACAGTAACCTTATGAAGTAATACTATCACCTTGTAGAAATAAAATTGGGAGTACTGTATGCTTAATTTCTCTAAAGTTAGAGTTCAAATGTTTAAATAAGTGGCAATCCCAAAGTTTTAAGCCAAAAATGTTTGACTAAAGCCACATGTTTTCATACAATCAGTCATGTGACTTCTTTTTTTTTTGATTTTATTTTATTTTTTTAAACTTTACATAATTGTATTAGTTTTGCCAAATATCAAAATGAATCCACCACAGGTATACATGTGTTCCCCATCCTGAACCCTCGCCCCTCCTCCCTCCCCATACCATCCCTCTGGGTCGTCCCAGTGCACTAGCCCCAAGCATCCAGTATCGTGCATCGAACCTGGAAACGAGATGCCAGTCATTCAGATGTTTTTAAAGTAATCCTTTTATCATTCTGGTGGGTGATTGGTCCCTTCAATAGAAAATTCACTTGTCTGTTTATATTCAGGTAAGGAACCTGATGCTAAAATTTGAAAAAAAAATTAGTCTTTATTAAGTGGTAAAATTCAGTAACACTTCAATTCTGTTTATTATGAGCTAAGGCATATTGAGTTCAACTAACATAAGCCTCTCTATGAATGGCCAGGCATTTTTTTTTAATTGAGTGTCTCTGCAACACCTGGTCATTTTTATTTAATCAGAGATTCTTAAGTGAGTGATTATATTGCTTTAAAATTCACATAAAATTGCCTAAACTTAAAACATCATCCCTCAGTAGTAGCACAGCTCAGGCCCCAAAGCCAGATTTTGGATGGCAGATCAGATCAGCCATCAACCCAACTTGCCCTAACTCAAGAATATGAGCACAAAAATAGAATCTGATTAAAATAAACATCATACTCAAAAAACAAGAAGATAAGAAGCTCCAAATGTCAACCTGTGGGTTGTATGTGAAAATTGGAGAGAGGCAGTTACAAGTCATTACTTTGATGAAAATCTCACGTCTATCTTTATCACAAATTGGTACCACCCCCACATTCTGCCCACAGATTATCCAGCTGCCCATAAGGCAGCTTCTTTCCTCCCTGTCCCCCATCAAAGAAGGACTGAGATAATCATTCTGATCCACTGTACCCCAGAAGTACTTGGGAACTTCATGAAAGAATTGTGCAGTTTACCATAATGTACTTTTCTGAAGAACACTGAAGATGAATTCACTGAACTGCTTCAAAGAATTAAATCTTCTGGCAATAGCAGAAGAAAATATTAATCAGATGTCCTTTGTTTACTGTAGAAGATGTCCTTACTTGATTTGGAGAGTAGGAATGAATGAATGGATGGACAAATTGGTGAAGAAATAAGGGACTGAAGCTTTAAGAGGCTAATAACCCAAATAACTATTACTTATTCAGGCAGCTGCATGCCACACATTTGTCATGAGAAACACACCCTATAAATGAGGAAACTGAAGTTTAATTGCCCAAAACTACACATCTTTCAGCAGAGAAAACCTCGGTTAAAAGTGTCCTGAGACCTGTTTCAGTGCTCTAAATATACTACCACACTGTTGATACTAAAGATTTGCTTGCAGGATCTGTAATAAATGGATGGTGCTTTTATGGAAATTTGTTAACAGCTAGCATAATTACCTCGCGTCCTTGGTGTCTCAGCTGGTAAGGATCCGCCTGCAATTCAGGAGACCTCGGCTATATCCCTGGGTTGGGAAGATCCCCTGGAGAAGGGAATGGCTACCCACTACAGTATTCTGGCCTGGATAACTCCGTGGATTGCAGAGAGTTGGACACGACTGAGAGACTTTCACTCACTCGGGGTTGATTTCATCGTCACTTTTCCTAGACATAAACCTGTGCCTTATGGTCAGTATGACTAAAAATGAGGTTCTGGGTAAAGACTGTGCCTAAACTTAGTACAAATTTCAAATTTATTAAGGTTACTTTGGGTAAACTCAGTTCAGTTCAGTTCAGTCGCTCAGTCATGTCCAGCTCCTTGCAACCCCAGGGACTGTAGCATGCCAGGCGTCCCTGTCCATCACCAACTCCTGGAGTTTGCTAAAACCCGTGTCCATTGAGTCACTGATGCCATCCAACCATCTCATCCTCTGTTGTCCCCTTCTCCTCCCGCCTTCAATCTTTCCTAGCATCACAGTCTTTTCAAATGAGTCACTTCTTCACAACAGTTGACCAAAAAATTGGAGTTTGAGCTTCAGAATGAGTCCTTCCAATGAATATTCAGGACTGATCTCCTTTAGAATTGACTGGTTGGATATCTCCTTGCAGTCCAAGGAACTCTCAACAGTCTTCTCCAACATCACAGTTCTAAAACATCAATTCTTTGGCGCTCAGCTTTCTTTACAGTCCAACTCTCACAACCATACATGACTATTGGAAAAACCATAGCTTGACTAGATGGACCTTTGTTGGCAAAGTAATGTCTGCTTTTTAATATGCTGTCTAGGATAGTCATAACTTTTCTTCCAAGGAACAAGTGTCTTTTAATGTCATGGCTGCAGTTACCATCTGCAGTGATTTTGGAGCCCCAGAAAATAAAGTTTCTCATTGTTTCCATTGTTTCCCCATCTATTTTCCAGGAAGTGATGGGACCAGAAGCCATGATCTTAGATTTCTGAATGTTGAGTTTTAAGCCAGCTTTCTCTCCTCTTTCACTTTCATCAAGAGGCTCTTTAGTTCTTCTTGGCTTTCTGTCCTAAGGGTGGTGTCATCTGCATATCTAAGGTTATTGATATTTCTCCCAGAAATCTTGATTCCAGCTTGTGTTTCATCCAGCCCAGCATTTCTCATGATGTACTCTGAAAAAAAGTTAAATAAGCAGGGTGACAATATACAGCCTTAACGTACGACTTTCCCTATTTGGAACCAGTCTTTTGTTCCATGTCCAGTTCTAACTGTTGCTTCCTGACCTGCATACAGATTTCTCAGGAGACAGGTCAGGTGGTCTGGTATTCCCATCTCTTGAAGAATTTTCCACATTTTTGTTGTGATCAACACAGTCAAAGGCTTTGGCACAGTCAATAAAGCAGACGTAGATGTTTTTCTGGAACCCTCTTGCTTTTTTGATGATCCAATGGATGTTGACAATTTAATCTTTGGTTCCTCTGCCTTTTCTAAAACCAGCTTGGACATCTGGAAGTTCACGGTTCACATAATGTTGAAGCCAGGCTTTGAGAATTTTGAGCATTACTTTATTAGCTTGTTAAATGAGTACAATTGTGTAGTAGTTTGAGCATTCTTTGGCATTGCCTTTCTTAGGGATTGGGATGAAAACTGACCTTTTCCAGTTCTGTGGCCATTGTTGAGTTTTCCAAATTTGCTGGCATATTGAGAGCAGCACTTTCATAGCATCATCTTTTAGGATTTGAAATAGCTCAACTGGAATTTCATCAGCTCCACTAGCTTTGTTCATAGTGATGTTTCCTAAGGCCCACTTGACTTCACTTTCTGGGATGTCTGGCTCTAGGTGAGTGATCACACCATCGTGATTATCTGGGTCATGAAGATCTTTTTTGAATAGTTCTTCTGTGTATTCGTGCCACCTCTTCTTAATATCTTCTGCTTCTATTAGTTCCATACCATTTCTGTCATTTATTGAACCCGTATTTGCATGAAATGTTCCCTTGGTATCTCTAATTTTCTTGAAAAGATCTCTAGTCTTTCCCATTCTATTGTTTTCCTCTATTTCTTTGCACTGATCACTGAGGAAGGCTTTCTTATCTCTCCTTGCTGTTCTTTGGAACTCTGCATTCAAATGGGTAAAGCTTTCCTTTTCTCCTTTGAATTTTTCTTTCTTCCTTTCACAGCTATTTGTCAGGACTCCTCAGTCAACCATTTTGCCTTTTTGCATTTCTTCTTCTTGGCGATGGTCTTGCTCCCTGTCTCCTGTACAATGTCATGAACCTCTGTCCATAGTTTTTCAGGCACTCTGTCAGATTGAATCCCTTGAGTCTATTTCTCACTTCCATTGTTTAATTGTAAGGGATTTGATTTAGGTCATGTCTGAATGGTCTACTGGTTTTCCCGACTTTCTTCAATTTAAGTATGAATTTGGCTATAAGGAGTTCATGATCTGACCATAGACATCTCCCGGTCTTGTTTTTGCTGACTGTATTGAGCTTCCCCGTCTTTGACTGCAAAGAATATAATCAATCTGATTTCGGTGTTTGCCACCTGGTGATGTCCATGTGTAGAGTCTTCTCTTGTGTTTTTGGAAGAGGGTGTTTGCTATGACCAGTGCATTCTCTTGGCAAAACTCCATTAGCCATTGCCCCGCTTCATTCTGCACTCCAAGGCCAAATTTGCCTGTTATTCCAGGTATTTATTGACTTCCTACTTTTGCATTTCAGTCGCCTATAAAGAAAAGGACAACTTTTTTGGGCATTAGTTCTAGAAGATCTTGTAGATCTTCATAGAACCATTCGACTTCAGCTTCTTAAGCATTACTGGTCAAGCATAGACTTGGATTACCATGATATTGACTGGTTTGGCTTGGAAATGAACAGAGATCATTCTGTTGTTTTTAAGGTTGCAGCCAAGTACTGCATTTCAGACTCTTTTGTTGACTATGATGGCTACTCCATTTCTTCTAAGGGATTCTTGCCCACAGTAGTAGATATAATGGTCATCTGAGTTAAATTCACCCATTCCAGTCCATTTTAGTTGGCTGATTCCTAAAATGTTGACGTTCACTCTTGCCATCTCCTGTTGGACCATTTCCAACTTGCCTTGATTCATAGACCTAACATTCCAGTTTCCTATACAATATTGCTGTTTACAGCACTGGACTTTGCTTCTATAACCAGTCACATCCACAGCTGGGTATTGTTTTTGCTTTGGCTCCATCCCTTCATTCTTTCTGGAGTTATTTCTCCACTGATCTCCAGTAGCATATTGGGCGCCTAGACAGCATCTTTCAGTGTCCTATATTTTTTCCTTTTCATGCTTTCCTGGGTTTCTCAAGGCCAGAATACTAGTTTGCCTTTCGCTTCTCCACTGGACCATGTTTTGTCAGAATTCTCCACCATGACCCATCTATTTTGGGTGGCCCTGCATGGCATGGCTCATAGTTTCATTGGGTTAGACAAGGCTGTGGTTCATGTGATCACACTGGCATGACCCCATCTTGTCCTAATTACTTCCCAAATGTCCCATGTCCTAATACCGTGACACTGGGGATAAGGTTTCAACATATGAACTCGAAGGGAACCAAGCCTTCATCCATAACAATATAAGATAGCTAGATAGCTCATTTCCCAACAATCTTAGCCTCATAGATATTTAATTTCTTTTAAGATTGCCAATCACTAATGTAATAAGCCAAGGTATGTGATTTTGTTGTTTTTGTTGTTCAGTGGCTAAGTTGTGTCCTACTCTTTGTGACCCCATGGACTGCAGCATGCCAGGGAAAAGAAGGTGAGTATTTTACTTTAATTATTCATCATTTCCTGCTCTATGTAAGTTAAGTTCTTTGTCCATTTTTTTCCTTGGGGACTCACAATTTTTTAATCATTTTTAAGTCCTTATACGAAAGGAATACAAACCATTGCATACACAGTTGCTGCAAATGTACTTTCCCTACTTGTCAAGTTTTGCTTGGGGATCTTTGAAATGAAAAACTTGCAGTTTGTACTCAAGACTGTCATCTTCTCCTTTGTGGTGCCTCTTTTGGGTGGCATTCTTCAGAAGGCCTTTTCATCATTAAACTATATGAATTTTTCCAGCTTTCCCTTTGGCATGTTATTTCATATTAAGCATTCAAATATATAATCAATATAGAACTAATATTATTGCATGGTGTAAGTTAAAGATCTAACCTTATTTATTCTTCAAATGGTTAATTAAAATGATTTCTCTGTTATATAATAAATTCTTACTTATTTGTGTTTTCATGCTTTTTATTACACTCCACTGAAGTATCTGGCTTTACAAAAATACTGCATTGTTTTAATATACAACAAAGAACATAAGAATATATGATGCTATTTCTTGCATCTCCGTAAAACATTTAAATCAGCACAATTTTATTTCAGTTAAATTGGTTTTTCTGCTTATTTTATTTTATTGATGTAAATAGTTTAAATTCAAGAACTACTTACCAATAATTAAATAAAGAACCTGGCAAAAAAAATCACCTTGAAGGGCTAATTTTGCTTAGGATACGTTTTACTTCTTTTCTAATGTGTCAAAATATCTAGAATTTTTGAAGTTCTGGCAATTTATTTCAAAAATATATATATGAGAACCCTGTCCTCTTGTGTCAGTGTAATTTACATTCTATCAATCATTCCAGTTTTAAGTAGTCCTTAATCAGGGTGTAAAGGATAAAATAAAATCAAAGTTTTTGAACATTTATATGAATGTGTCATTAGAAATAAATAGTAAGGGAAAGTGAACACTCTACTATTGCTCTCTTTTTTCTTTTGACTCTTGTCTTATTTGTTCAATTGGTAGCTCTTGTAACATGAAAGTTATTTTCCTTCAAATTATTTTCTAGTTATAAAAATGTGTTGACTTTTTTTCCAGTGATCTTTGCACATAACACCTTAAAAGGACTAAACATCCCCTATTGCCTGCATATATCTATGTTATATCTATTTTAGACAAGTATTTCCTTATGGAAGTTCACGGTTCATGTATTGCTGAAGCCTGGACTGGAAGAAGCACAAGCTGGAATCTAGATTGCCGGGAGAAATATCAATAACCTCAGATATGCAGATGACACCACCCTTACGGCAGAAAGTGAAGAGGAACTAAAAAGCCTCTTGATGAAAGTGAAAGTGGAGAGTGAAAAAGTTGGCTTAAAGCTCAACATTCAGAAAACGAAGATCATGGCATCCTGTTCCATCACTTCATGGGAAACAGATGAAGAAACAGTGGAAACAGTGTCAGACTTTATTTTTTGGGGCTCCAAAATCACTATAGATGTTGACTGCAGCCATGACATTAAAAGACGCTTACTCCTTGGAACGAAAGTTATGACCAACCTAGATAGCATATTGAAAAGCAGAGACATTACTTTGCCAACAAAGGTCCGTCTAGTCAAGGATATGGTTTTTCCTGTGGTCATGTATGGATATGAGAGTTGGACTGTGAAGAAAGCTGAGCACCGAAGAATTGATGCTTTTGAACTGTGGTGTTGGAGAAGACTCTTGAGAGTCCCTTGGACTGCAAGGAGATGCAACCAGTCCATTCTGAAGGAGATCAGCCCTGGGGTTTCTTTGGAAGGAATGATGCTAAAGCTGAAACTCCAGTACTTTGGCCACCTCATGCGAAGAGTTGACTCATTGGAAAAGACTCTGATGCTGGGAGGGATTAGGGGCAGGAGGAGAAGGGGACGACAGAGGATGAGATGGCTGGATGGCATCACTGACTCGATGGACTTGAGTCTGAGTGAACTCTGGGAGTTGGTGATGGACAGGGAGGCCTGGTGTGCTGCGATTCATGTGGTCTCAAAGATTCAGACATGACTGAGTGACTGAACTGAACTGAACTTCCTTATGGAGAGACTTTCAGTGGTATGGCCCTTTAGCATCCAGAAACCAGGAAGAGTCTAATCTGGAATTCATGTAACCTGACCTCCAGTTTAAGAGCAGGAAGCACTGGTGTTATTGGAAATAATCAGGATGGTTAGAGCTATTATAGGTGGGCATGCAAACATTAACTGTCTTAAATGAACATGTACATGAATGTTATGGAATTCAGAAGTGGAGGAGATGCTGACAGAGTTATCTATTCTTTCTGGGCAGTTAGTTACATGGACACCAGAAACATCAACAGCAGCTTCAGCTGGGAAACCTACGGAGGACGTTTTCTCCAGCTGAAACAAATGTGAAAGCAGGAAGATTTTGTGGGTCTAAGCAGGTCTACAGCTGAAAGGTGAAAACAACAGGGCTAAAAATACCTTCCCACAGGTGGAGCCCACGTTAACTGACAAAGCTCTGCTTTAACCAGCAGTGAAGAGTCAGGAAGTGAAAACGAAGAGGATTTTCCAGATTTCAAAGAAAAGCTTCCAAATTTGTGAACATCCACACTTTTCTAAGACATTAACAATGTTTTGATTGCCACTTCAGAAGAAAAAAAAGTATATCTTTGTGGATTTTTCCCAGAAATATGGTAAATACTTGTATCAAAATAATCCTCCTACAGGAATGAGTTGAACTTTACAATTTATGTATCTATACCATGAGCATTGACTATCTGGTATTAAATGGATAGCACTAGTATTCGGTCAGAGCTGAAACCAGAATATCTTATCCATCATTGCATCCACCGAACACTGTACTCATTTAAAACTAAGTCTCTTGCAACAGACTTTGGCAATGCTAAATACCGAGTTCCAGAATAATAGCCCTGATGGCTAGGAAATGGCTTTTTTTTTTCTAAATTTGCTGAGGGTTGGGATATTTATAAGTTTCCTATTAACTCTTGAACTCTTTAAAAGTTGAGGTACCTCAGACTCTTGAGAAAATGGACTCACCTCAAAGGACTTATTTCCATTTTCAGTGAATTTGCAGAGTAGCAATTTAGCTGAACTGGAACTACATTTCCCAGAATTCTTATCTCTGTAATTTCAGGTCAGAGTAGGCATAGTGAAAATCATATTTGGAAGGAAACATGGAAGCAGCAACAGCTAGCCTTTGCAGGTGCATGAAGGACGTCAGAAGCTGTTGCAGTTCACTGCCACATGGTGACTGATCTGCAGGCTCCTGTACAGGGCAACGTTCAAGCCCACCGCCCTTCCTTATCCCTGGAATCTTCTTGTTCAGTTTTTGTGAGTCCTGGGGCAGGCATGTGCATAGTTCTGTGTGAAGGAATCAGCTGCTTCTGCAGTCACCCACATCATCCTCATTGGAGATTCTGAGAAACAGACATGGTTCCAGTTTGTCCTTGATCACCCACTTTTCTTTTCTCTGCTTCTCACCATAATGGCCTGTAGCAACTTCAGGCTGGCTACTGGATGCAGAGATAACACTCTTCCAAGAGTTGTGCACCAGGTTCCACGACTGTGCAAGGTTTAATGCTTAACATAAAGCCCCATCCCTTATCACTCATAGTACTTCTTCCTGGGCTGCATCCTACAAAATTTGGTGCCTGGAATCAAGGTGCTGTCATAACAAAAACCTAAATCAGTTGACATTGGTTTGAGTACAGCATGGCAGGAAGAAGATAGAAGGCAGAGACTGGAAGGGTCTGATTAAAGTTGATGAAATCACAGAAGACAGTGAAAATTTGAAAAACAGTGAGAAAATTGTTATTGGAAAGTTTGGTAACATAGCTCTTAGTCATAACGTAGAAAATAAATAAGGTATTTAATGAACTTGTTGAATAAATTTATAGACAGAATGTGGAAAATTCCTACAGGCTTCTTCCTATGATTAAATGCAAAATGCAAAAAAAAAAAAAAAAAAGGTAGGAAATGAAAGAGAAACAAAAGAAAGAATTGTACCATTTTCACTTAGCCTTTAAAAATTTAGAGAAAATACAAAGGATCCAGGGATTGTTGGGCTTGAAAACTGTTTTTCTTACCTAATCACTCTCCAAAAATTCTCGAAGAAAGAAATAGCCTTAACAAATATAAAATCCGACGCACCTAAAAGAAACTCACAGTAAAGATTGTAAATGTGTGGCTGGTATATATCCCCTTGTTGAGACCTCAACAAATGTAAGACTTTGACTCCTAAGGCTCTAAAGGATCCTATAGATGCTTCCCCGTAGCATCATTACTCTTAGCCCTAGGTAGAAAGGGCCTATCTGGTTAAAAAAGAAAGAAAGGAAGAAAGACAGAAAAAGATAAAAGGAAAGTTGTGACCTATCCTGCTCAAACTCTTCCAGAAAATTGCAGAGGAAGGTAAACTTCCAAACTCATTCTATGAGGCCACCATCACCCTAATAGCAAAACCTGACAAAGATCCCACAAAAAAAGAAAACTACAGGCCAATATCACTGATGAACATAGATGCAAAAATCCTTAACAAAATTCTAGCAATCAGAATCCAACAACACATTAAAAAGATCATACACCATGACCAAGTGGGTTTTATCCCAGGGATGCAAGGATTCTTCAATATCCGCAAATCAATCAATGTAATACACCACATTAACAAATTGAAAAATAAAAACCATATGATTACCTCAATAGATGCAGAGAAAGCCTTTGACAAAATTCAACACCCATTTATGATAAAAACTCTCCAGAAAGCAGGAATAGAAGGAACATACCTCAACATAATAAAAGCTATATATGACAAACCCACAGCAAACATTATCCTCAATGGTGAAAAATTGAAAGCATTTCCTCTAAAGTCAGGAACAAGACAAGGGTGCCCACTTTCACCATTACTATTCAACATAGTTTTGGAAGTTTTGGCCACAGCAATCAGAGCAGAAAAAGAAATAAAAGGAATCCAAATTGGAAAAGAAGAAGTAAAACTCTCACTATTTGCAGATGACATGATCCTCTACATAGAAAACCCTAAAGACTCCACTAGAAAATTACTAGAACTAATCAATGACTATAGTAAAGTTGCAGGATATAAAATCAACACGCAGAAATCCCTTGCATTCCTATACACTAATAATGAGAAAACAGAAAGAGAAATTAAGGAAACAATTCCATTCACCATTACAATGGAAAGAATAAAATACTTAGGAATATATCTACCTAAAGAGACTAAAGACCTATATATAGAAAACTATAAAACACTGGTGAAAGAAATCAAAGAGGACACTAATAGATGGAGAAATATACCATGTTTATGGATTGGAAGAATCAATATAGTGAAAATGAGTATACTACCCAAAGCAATTTATAGATTCAATGCAATCCCTATCAAGCTACCAACAGTATTCTTCACAGAGCTAGAACAAATAATTTCACAATTTGTATGGAAAGACAAAAAACCTCGAATAGCCAAAGTGATCTTGAGAAAGAAGAATGGAACTGGAGGAATCAACCTACCTGACTTCAGGCTCTACTACAAAGCCACAGTTATCAAGACAGTATGGTACTGGCACAAAGACAGAAATATTGATCAATGGAACAAAATAGAAAGCCCAGAGATAAATCCACGCACATACGGACACCTTATCTTTGACAAAGGAGGCAAGAATATACAATGGATTAAAGACAATCTCTTTAACAAGTGGTGCTGGGAAATCTGGTCAACCACTTGTAAAAGAATGAAACTAGAACACTTACTAACACCATACACAAAAATAAACTCAAAATGGATTAAAGATCTCAACGTAAGACCAGAAACTATAAAACTCCTAGAGGAGAACATAGGCAAAACACTCTCCAACATACATCACAGCAGGATCCTCTATGACCCATCTCCCAGAATATTGGAAATAAAAGCAAAAATAAACAAATGGGACCTAATTAACCTTAAAAGCTTCTGCACAACAAAGGAAACTATTAGCAAGGTGAAAAGGCAGCCTTCAGAATGGGAGAAAATAATAGCAAATGAAGCAACTGACAAACAACTAATCTCAAAAATATATAAGCAACTCCTATAGCTCAACTCCAGAAAAATAAATAACCCAATCAAAAAATGGGCCAAAGAACTAAATAGACATTTCTCCAAAGAAGACATACAGATGGCTAACAAACATATGAAAAGATGCTCAACATCACTCATTATCAGAGAAATGCAAATCAAAACCACTATGAGGTACCATTTCATGCCAGTCAGAATGGCTGCGATCCAAAAGTCTACAAGCAATAAATTCTGGAGAGGGTGTGGAGAAAAGGGAACCCTCTTACACTGTTGGTGGGAATGCAAACTAGTACAGCCACTATGGAGAACAGTGTGGAGAATCCTTAAAAAACTGGAAATAGTACTGCCTTATGATCCAGCAATCCCACTGCTGGGCATACACACTGAGGAAACCAGAAGGGAAAGAGACACGTGTACCCCAATGTTCATCGCAGCACTGTTTATAATAGCCAGGACATGGAAGCAACCTAGATGTCCATCAGCAGATGAATGGATAAGAAAGCTGTGGTACATATACACAATGGTGTATTACTCAGCCATTAAAAAGAAAACATTTGAATTAGTTCTAATGAGGTGGATGAAACTGGATCCTATTATACAGAGTGAAGTAAGCCAGAAGGAAAACCACCAATACAGTATACTAATGCATATATATGGAATTTAGAAAGATGGTAACAATAACCCTGTGTACGAGACAGCAAAAGAGACACTGATGTATAGAACAGTCTTATGGACTCTGTGGGAGAGGGAGAGGGTGGGAAGATTTGGGAGAATGGCATTGAAACATGTAAAATATCATGTATGAAACGAGATGCCAGTCCAGGTTCGATGCACGATATTGGATGCTTGGGGCTAGTGCACTGGGACGACCCAGAGGGATGGTATGGGGAGGCAGGAGGGAGGAGGGTTCAGGATGGGGACACATGTATACCTGTGGTGGATTCATTTTGATATTTGGCAAGACTAATACAATTATGTAAAGTTTAAAAATAAAATTAAAAAAAAAAGAAAAGAGAAAAAAAAGATAAAAGGAAAGTTGTGAATGGTTTATGCTAATGGAATGGATTTTAAAAGTACAAAATACAAAGAAGTCTTTGGACCGCTCTAACCCACTGTGGGCAGGAAGCAGGCTATTGAGGTCACCTTGTTGTAAAAAAAAAAAAAAAAAAATCCATCAGTAAATATAAAGAAGGATCTAAAAAGCAGAACCAAGAGCTAGAAAGCAATGCCAAGAGTAGAGGGGAATCATTCCAAGGGAATAAAATTATCCCCAATCCCTGATTTCAATGGGCTTCCCCAGTATCTCAGACGATAAAGAATCTGCCTGCAATGCAAAAGACCTGGGTTCGATCCCTGGGTCCGATCCCTGGGTCGGGAAGATCCCCTGGAGAAGGGAATGGCAACCCACTCCAGTATTCTTGCCTGGAGAATCCCAGAGAAACCGATGGACAGAGAAGCCTGGCGGACTACAGTCCATGGGCTCATAAAGAGTCAGACACGACTGAGCAACTAACACTTTCATACTTTCTAGATTTTAAGAAACACTCTGCCTCTAATTCCCTCCTTATTCAAACTGGATTTTCTACCACTCTTATTTTGTCTCAGCACTGTGTGGTAGTGGAAAAACTTGTGTCTTTAGTTCATAGCTTATCAGATAGAAATCAAGCCCCAGAAGTGAAGGCGCCTCATTCACACCTGGTACCTGGCCTGAGTGTGGTGCTGTGGTGCGAGGAAAACGCAGGAGTCGTGGGAGGGGCTGAATGTATCTTCTGGGAAGTCAGAGGACAGGCAAACTATAACACAGTAAAAATGACATAAATTCCTTGGCAGTCCTCTCATGGACTTATGGAGTGTCTGTGCCCGTTTCCCACCCCCAGCCCTGCTGTTTGAATCTGAGGGCCCTTTGACTGCTTTGAAAATAGGATGTGACGAAAATGATGAGGTGCCAGATTCTGCGGCCAAGTCTTCAGTCAGTCAGTTAGTTCAGTCGCTCAGTTGTGTCCAACTCTTTGCGACCCCATGAATCGCAGCACACCAGGCCTCCCTGTCCATCACCAACTCCCGAGGTCACTCAGACTCACGTCCATCGAGTCAGTGATGCCATCCAGCCATCTCATCCTCTTTCGTCCCCTTCTCCTCCTGCCCCTAATCCCTCCCAGCATCAGAGTCTTTTCCAATGAGTCAACTCTTCGCATGAGGTGGCCAAAGTACTGGAGTTTCAGCTTTAACATCATTCCTTCCGAAGAAACCCCAGGGCTGATCTCCTTCAGAATGGACTGGTTGGATCTCCTTGCAGTCCAAGGGACTCTCGAGTCTTCTCCAACACCAAAGTTTAAAAGCATCAATTCTTAAGAGACTAATATTTCTATTTCCTGAATCTTAAATACTCACCTTTAGAGTCTTGAGTCTCCATGTAAGAAGTTCAGCTGGTGGAAACATGTGGGGAAGTCATGAGACTACGTGGAGAGGGAGAAGAAAACAGTTGAACCTAACTTTCCAGCAGTCTCTGCTGAGGCAAATGAATCCCTTTTGTATTTCTCAGTCAGCCCATCAGCCGAATGTCCCCAAATGACCCCAATCAATACCACATGGAACAGAAGAATTTACAGCTGAACCCTGTTTGGATTTCTGACCCACAGAATCATAAAATATAATAAAACATTTTATTTTTAGCCACTTAATTTGGGGGCAATGTATTACACTACCATGGATAACAGGAAAGACATTTCAGTGTGAGACATCTCGTATGCAACTGCTGGGATATAGAAAAAAAATTCCCATCATTTTAAAATGGAAACAAAGAAGTGCTGCTCTTTCACTTTTTCTTAGCTGTGAGTTGGCCTCAAGGTGTATTAACTCTCTGTTTCTCATATCATAGATGATATCATCACAATCCTCAGTAAATTTTGAATGTTGGACTTCAATAATTGGAGACCATTTGAATCTGTTATGCTGCTACATATTTCCCCCACAAGCTTTATTAATAAAAATTGCTATGTTTTGACCTCCATCTGCCAGTCCTTTATTTTCACATGTCTTTGGAATTCAGGCAGAGATGTAGGGGGATATCTTCTCATTCCTCTTTGAGGTATTTCTGCCAAACCCAACTTTCAGAATTTTAATGCAATCAGATTGGTTTTATTTTCTTTTAAATACCAGTGAGATGAAAAAGAAAGAACTTCATTTTTTGTGCTGTTCCATTAACCAATGCAAATAACTTTCCATATGCTCACTGAACAATTTAAATGCATTTCTGCAAGTCAATCTGCCTTTTAATCTTTTTGCAATATATCTCTTAACTGGAAAGTTTAGGTCTACTGGAAAGTTTATATCTACTCTCCCTCCTTATGGTTAGAGATGAGTAAAATTATAGAGATTTAATCCTGAGAGTTACTCTATAAAATTTTTTACTGCTCATTTAATTTTAACCATAAAAAATCCCATTTAATCATATGCTATATCCATAAACAGATATGTTTAAAACCTGGTCTTAAAAAGTATTGGGAAATAACTTGCATTAAAACTATCCTAAGAATTTGCATATTCTGCTTATTTTTGGCTTTTAGTTTCCTTTCTGAGCTGGCCAACTATGTAGCTATCTCTTGGACTTCCTTTGTCACATCTGAACTCTGGCTACCACAAAGCCACATAACCTAGAAAACTTCAAACCCACTTTAACTTCAGGTCAAGTAGATTACAAAAGTGCTATTTATCTAACTAAATACCTTTCGTTTCTTTACATTTCATTCAAGGAGACAAAATGGTCTCTTCTTATTTTCTTTCCAAATCCACCCTGTTTCGTCACAGTGATTCTCATGCAGATCCACCCTTGTCATTCTCAGGCTTCCTAACTCCAAACATTAAAGTGTTAATTTAGCCTTCCTCCACAATATTTTCTAAAACATTGTAGTTCATTCACTAAGTCGTGTCCAACTCTCTGGG
This sequence comes from Bos indicus x Bos taurus, assembly GCF_003369695.1. Taxonomy (NCBI): domain Eukaryota; kingdom Metazoa; phylum Chordata; class Mammalia; order Artiodactyla; family Bovidae; genus Bos; species Bos indicus x Bos taurus. The sequence goes on along the minus strand of NC_040076.1, from coordinate 22,718,391 downwards.
ACCTCGTGGACTGCAGCACACCAGGCTTCCCTGACCTTCACTACTTCCCGGAGTTTGCTCAGATTCATATCCACTGAGTTGGTGATACCATCCAACCATCTCAACATTAGTTGAGAGTGGCTATCTCTGCTCAGAGGAGTTATGGTGAATATTGAGAGATGCAAGAGACTTATTTTTTTCTTTATACCTCTATATTGTTTGAGTTTTAAAATAAGAACCAACATTTAAGGTCAGTTATGAAACTGAAATCTTAGTTTTAAAAATAGTAAATAATATTAACTGTTGTTGTTGTTCAGTCATTAAGTCATGTCTGACTCTCTGTGTCCCCAGGGACTGTAGCCCTCTAGGCCCCCTTGTCCATGTGGTTTTTCAGGCAAGAATACTGGAGTGGGTTGCCATTTCTTTCTTCACAGGATCTTCTTGGGCCAGGAATTGAACCCAGGTCTCCTGCATTGGCAGGCAAATTGTTTCCCACTGAGGGACCAGGGAAGCCCAAATAATGTTAACTATTGGAGAAGGAAATGGCACCCACTCCAGTGTTCTTGCCTGGAGAATCCCAGGGACAGGGGAGCCTGGTGGGCTGCCGTCTATGGGGTCGCACAGAGTCGGACATGACTGAAGCGACTTAGCAGCAGTTGCAGCAGCAGTGATTCACAAAAGAAGAAAAGCAAATTGCCAATGAGTACGTGAAAAAAATATTCCAAAGGTAAATGCTGAGACTAGTATGAATATCATGTCATAGCATCATGAGAATTTCCGGGCTGGATGAAGCACAAGCTGGAATCCAGATTGCCGGAAGAAATATCAATAACCTCAGATATGCAGACGACACCACCCTATGGCAGAAAGCAAAGAAAAACGAGCCTCCTGTTGAAAGTGAAAGAGGAGAGTGAAAAAGTTGCTTTAAAGCTTAACATTCAGAAAACTAAGATCGTGGCATCTGGTCCCATTACTTCATGGCAAATAGATGGGAAACAGTTGCAACAGTGAGAGACTTTATTTTGGGGGCCTCCAAAATCACTGCAGATGGTGACTGCAGCCATGAAATTAAAAGGCACTTTCTTCTTGGAAGAAAAGTTGTGACCAAATTAGATGGCATATTAAAAAGCAGAGACATTACTAGCCAAAAAAGGTCCATCTGGTCAAAGCTATGGTTTTTCCAGTAGTCATATATGGATGTGAGAGTTGGACTATAAAAAAAACTGACCACAGAAGAATTGATGCTTTTGGAGAAGACTCTTGAGAGTTCCTTGAACTGCAAGGAGATCCAACCAGTCCATCCTAAAGGCAATCAGTCCTGAATATTCATTGGAAGGACTGATGTTAAAACTGAAATTCCAATACTTTGGCCACCTGATGTGAAGAGCTGACTCATCTGAAAAGACCCTGATGCTGGGGAAGATTGAAGGTGGGAGGAGAAGGAGACAACACAGGATGAGATGGTTGGGTGGCAGCAACAACTCAATGGACATGCGTTTGAGTAAACTCTAGGAGTTGGTGATGGACAGGGAGGCCTGGCGTGCTGCAGTCCATGGGGTTGCAAAGAGTCAGACATGACTGAGTGACTGAACTGAACTGAACTGAGTATGAATATTCTTTTATTCTTGTAAGCAACTTGGTTATTCAGCCTTGATACTTGTGGGATTTTTCTCTTTACCATTCTGTTTTTTTTTTTTTTTTAATTTGAATGTATATTCAAGGTGTTAATTTCTTTTCATTCACAGGATATTTAAAGGTGTGAATTTATTATCATAGACTTTACCTGGAATGCTGTACTCTCCTTCCAGTTTGGCATTTTTCCTTTAAGGAATACATAAAGTCTTTATTTTCCTCACCCATTTCCTTTTTATCATATCTATTCACCTTCATCAGAGAAGGCAATGGCAACCCGCTCCAGTATTCTTGCCTGGAAAATCCCATGGACGGAGGAGCCTGGTAGGCTGCAGTCCATGGGGTCGCTAAGAGTGACTTCACTTTCACTTTTCACTTTCATGCATTGGAGAAGGAAATGGCAACCCACTCCAGTGTTCTTGTCTGGAGAATCCCAGGGACGGGGGAGCCTGGTGGGCTGCCGTCTGTGGGGTCGCACAGAGTCGGACACGACTGAAGCGACATAGTAGTAGTAGTATTCACCCAACCTGCTCTTTCTTTGTGGTCTTCTGCAATTCGTAATTAACATGGAAACACCTTGTGTCCTGAGGAGAATTAACATACTCATCATTATATTTCTTTAAATAACTTTTGAAGTCTTCTCGTTCCCTGAAATTTCACAGACTTCTTTGCTGTTGCTTTATCATGTATTTTAATCTATCATACATTTTAATTTCCCTCTTTAAAAATTGTGTGTGTGTGCGCTCAGTCTTGTCTGACTCTTTGTGACCCCATGGACTGTAGCCCGCCAAGCTCCTCTGTCCATGAGATTTCCCAAGCAAGAATACTGGAGTGGGTTGCCATTTCCTACTCCAGGGGATCAAACCCAGGTCTCCCACATTGCAGGCAGATTCTTTACCATTTGAACCACCAGGGAAGCTCATTTCTAAATAAGGAGAACTCTCCCCAGACACAGTGATTACTACATTACAAGGACCAAGGAATAGATTTGTGTTGATTGTGAGCCAACCTGGATGCAAGTCCTAATCTTTCATGGGGATTTAAGCCAGAACAATGTTTCAGAAGCATTTACTGAATTCATATGCTCTTTCATTAATTAAAATGTTTTAATCTATGTGGGTCCTGTAAGAATGAGATGTGCCCTTTCTATATTCACCACCTGGGTTTTTAATGTTTGAAATGAATGCTGTACATGGACTTGTAGAATGTTCTCTGTGTACCATGACTGGACGGCTTCCTGACCCCATCTTTCTTTCTAATGATTTATTTGTGCATATTACATCTTGCTTAAGATAGTAAGCTGCCACTATCTGTCTCAATTATATGTGGGCCCTGGTCCTATCCCACTAATATTACAAAAGTTTTGGGGTTTCTAATTAGATGTAGAAAATTTGAGTTGGGTTGTAGATGTTAACATCACAAAGTAGCATCTAAGAAGTAGAAGCATGGCTGTCAATTTTTCTATTTTATTAAAGTGTTCAGGTTCTGAAACTGGAAGAAAATGGCAGAGGATGGAGACAGAATGGCTTATTTCTCATCACTGAATGTATTGACTTCTCCCCTCTATCATCCTGGCGTTTTGTAGAACATGTTTCCTGATGCCCTTAAGTTTACCACCATGGCTGTTGAGAGTTTTTATTTTCTTCTGTGTCTAGAATCGTTTATGTGAGTCAAGTCAGATGCTGAGCGAAGCAAATTCATTACAGCCATTTTCTCAAAAGACAAGAGATCATTAACTAGAAGTTTTCTTTTTTTTTAATTCATGAGATATAAAAAGGAAACCAAAGCAAAGTCGGGAAAACACTGTATAAAATATTGATTTTGTTTCCAAATTATCCAGAAAGAAAATTTCTGGATAGTTTCTGTTGTTTATCTTCTACTAAGAAAAGCTTTTAAATCCATGCTAGGGGCACTATTAACTTAAACAGGAAGAGTAAATATCATTTAAAAAATCACATTAGTCCTGATTACTTCTCTAAAAGGCAGTCATATCATGAAACCAAGTTTATCTGTTCTTTCATCATAATTTCTGAAGGAGTAATTAGTACCTTTAAATCAAGTGGACTGTGCATTGATTCTTCTTAGTGCTCATCTGAAGATATCATTGTTTACTAGTCTTAATACTCAAGCCGAAGTGCAATGAAAAATAGTTTCATTGCTGGAAAATACTTATTTAAATGACATACTGTTATTTTAGAACATTTTCCTCGATTACCATATTCTAGTTGTCCTAAGTTCTCTAAAGAGAAGATCATTTTTTTCCAGAAATTGGATACCTGAAATGCATACCCAATCCAGATCAAATATAGAAACATGCACCAACAAAACTTTGTACAATTTCTATTCTCAGTTTATTCATGCACGAAGTGGTGAATGATGATCTTTTCCACTTGTTAAGGATAAAGCAACCAAGAATGTCCTAGATACCTGATACGTGTTTAATATACATTATTTTTCCTCTGGACCACAAAAATTCTAAAATGCCACACTCAATTTAAGAATTCAGCTTGTAACCATGAGAAGGTGCATGGAAATGGACTAATGTTTTCTCAGTCCTTAAAAGCAAAAGCAAACTTCTATTGTGCAACAATGAGAAAACACTCAACACAGCAGCACAGTTTCGTAACTTTCTTATTTTTAAGTTTGTTTTTTTTAATGGACCATTTTGAAAGTCTTTATTGAATTTGCTACAATATTGCTTCTATTTTATGTTTTGGGTTTTGGACATGAGTCACGTGGGATCTTAGCTCCCCAACCAGAGATCGAATGCACAGCCCCTGCATTGGAGGGGGAAGTCTTAGCAACAAGATCACTAGGGAAGTTCCTAGTAGTTTTGAATATTAATTCAAAGATATACTATAACTGGGACTTCCCCAGTGGTTCATGCCTTTCCCTGGAGGAGGGCATGGCAAACCACTCCAGTATTCTTGCCTGGAGAATCCCATGGATAGAGGAGCCTGGAGGGCTACAGTCCATGTGGTTGCAGAGAGTTGGACAGGATTGTAGTGACTGAGCACTCATGCATACTATAACTGGGCTTCCCTGGTGGCTCAGAAGGTAAAGAATCTGCCTGCAATGCAGGAAACCTGGGTTCGATCCCTGGGTCGAGAAGATCCGCTGGAGAAGGGAGTGGTAACCCACTACAGTATGCTTGCCTGAGAAATCCCATGGACAGTAAAGCCTGGCAGGCTAGAGTCTATGGGATCACAAAGAGTTGGACATGACTGAGGGACTAACACTTAACTATAACAATGTTCAGTTTTCCATATTTCTCTGTCTGTGCTTTTCCACTGAGACAGGTCATTGATTACAGTTTCCAAATTCAAGTATCTGTGCAAGGATAAATTTCAGTATTTTTCATCATAAAAGACATGATCAGGAGAAATGTATCTCATTTCCTTAAATTGTTTGCCCATTATCTAACTAGCATATTCAGATTGTTGCAATGTGACACAGCAAGAATAGTAAAGTAAAATTCTTTTTAGCATAATCTAAAGCAACCATCTGGATATCCCAGAGTGCCACGATGATATAGGAACATGCCTAGATCATTCAAGCATTTAAGAGTCCCACTAACTTTATTCTCTAATTTTCTCTATGAAAGGAAAACATTAATGTTTTGATTCATCAACCTCTTTACTACCATGGATATAACATCATCTAAAATCACTCACAAAATTTATTTTTTTGAATGAGAAATAGAAAAGAGAAAAATCACAATTTACACAATTTAAGACTTGTAATATAATCATATAGCTTCCTAAAAAGATAGATAACAGCCATGAATATAGAATCATTGTACAGAATCACAGATTTTCACAGCAGATGTCAAAGGAAGGTTAAGAAAATCATATCAGTCCTAGGAATAAGGGCAAACTAAAAACTACTTTCAGAGAATAGGATTCCTCATCTTGTGTTCTCACCATTGCCACATCCTTGGGGTTCTGTAAATAAACCTAAAGACAGAGTTTGACTATTAATCCCACTAATCCTGTGTGGAGGATTTTTTTTTTTTTAAGCCTGAATTATCAAATCCAGTAAAGCACAGCAAGTAGTCAACTAAACATTAGGCAAAATCAAAGTTCACTCCAAGAGCCTCAACCTAAGAAGTTTTTAAACATTAAGCTTTTAGCAAAAGACCCAGAGTCAAGCGCACTCAATATACCTTGTATGCGTGCTCAGTTGCTCAGCCATGTCTGACTCTTTCGACTTTATGGACTGTAGCCCACCAGGCTCCTCTGTCCATGGGATTCTCCGGGAAAGAATACTGGGGTGGGTTGCCAATGCCCTCTTCCAGGAGATCTTCCCAACCAGGAATCGAACCTGCATCTCTTATGTTTCCTGCATTGGCAGACATGCTCTTTACCATTAGCACCACCTAGAAAGACCCAATAGTGAAAATGTTAGTCACTCAGCTGTGTCTGACTCTTTGTGACCCCATGGACTGTAGCCCATCAGGCTCCTCTGTCCATGGAATTCTCCAGGCAAAAATACTGGAGGGGGTAGCCATTCCCTTTTTCAGAGTATCTTCCTGTCCCAAAGATCCAATCCAGGTCTCCTGCATTGCAGGCAGATTCTTTATTGTCTGAGCCATCAGGGAAGTCCCAGTAAACCTTAGGACTGATCAGTAACTCTCCTTGACCATTTGCTCTTCTCTCACTATTCCCTTTGTCAAAAATATCTCATCCATGCTCTCTGTGACTCAAACCTGAGTTCATATCCCATCTCTGAGCTCATGTCTGAAAACTGATCTCTTGTTCACAAGTGCCTACAATGTGCCTTAACTGCAGATACATGACATAACTCATTGACAACCAGACTGAGAAAAGTTGATGTTATAGCTCTGCTCCAAGAAATAAGGAGTCCTCTCCACCTTCTCTCTCAGACAGGAAGCCCTCCTGAGTTGTATCGGAAGACAGTGAACAATGTGACAAGGGATGGCTTTCTTTGAAAAGATACTTTTAATCACACAAGTGTCTATATAGATATTTGACTGAAAAAAAAAAGATATTTGACTGAGATCTGATCATTGAGAATAAATCATATTATTTTGGCCCATGGAATTTTATGAATGGGTAGTAAAATCCAGTTGCCACTATCATTAAACAAAACAACAAAAACATCAATATAGTTCATTTAAACCTTCTAATTTTCATTATTTCTTCTGTTACACAAAATAACATGAAGTACTATGAAATGCGGCCAAGTGAATCACCCTATTAGAATGTCTTTGTTATTTTTCATGGCAGATCATTTGTTTTCAGAGATGCCATGTTTTTGCAATACATGTGGAAGTATACTTAATGTTTTCTTAATTATTACTCAATACTCTAAATGAATCACAAAATAAAATTATATAAAGATTGTGCTGAACACCGATTTAGTCTAGTGCAAGTGAAATGTTTTAAAATGAGTTGATCTGAACAGCTGACACCTGAGTTCTTTTTAGGTGGGTCTGTGTTTAGGAACGGAGAAGGCAATGGCACCCCACTCCAGTACTCTTGCCTGGCAAATCCCATGGAGGGAGGAGCCTGGTAGGCTTCAGTCCATGGGGTCGCGAAGAGTCGGACACGACTGAGCAACTTCACTTTCTCTTTTCACTTTCATGCATTGGAGAAGGAAATGGCAACCCACTCCAGTGTTCTTGCCTGGAGAATCCCAGGGACGGGGGAGCCTGGTGGCCTGCCATCTATGGGGTCACACAGAGTCGGACACGACTGAAGCGACTTAGCAGCACAGCAGCAGCAGTGTTTAGGAAAATACCTTGAGAAGCCACTAGAGGGCAGTGGGAAATTGGGAAAATGTGTCAGAACTGTGTTAATGTAAAACAAAATATACAATAAAAAATACAATATAAAATGTATCAGAATACAATGGTGTGAAAATGAGCTGATTAAAATTCTAAGCCAGGACCCTCTTTTGGTGGAAAACACTATGAAATAGTGTTTAATGTTCAATTTCAAATTATTAATTTGCAGCCTAGGTTAACCTAGGTCATCTGTCCAGAACATCGGTAAAGTCAGTTATGCCAGAAAAGGCCTTCAGTAAAGTGTGTGTATATTGTGCGTGTGTGTCGAAAAGAAGGAAAATTCTTTCTGTTTTGTAAGTTCCTTTGTGTTGTTTATTTATAGATTCCACTTATAAGGAATGTCATGCAATATTTCTCCTTCTCTGTCTGACTTACTTCACTCAATATGACACTCACAAGACAGAAAGAGACTCACAGACTTAGAGAATGAACTTATGGTTGCTGAGGGAAAGAATGGAGGGAAGAGGTTAGAGAGTTTGGGATAGACAGGTTCACAGTGCTATATTTAAAATGGATAACCAACAAGGACCTATTGTATAGCAAAGAGAACTCTGCTCGGTGTCATGTGACAGCCTGGATGGGAGGGAAGTTTGGGGGAGAATGGATACAAGTATATGTATGGCTGAGTCCCTCTGCCATTCACCTGAAATTATCACATTATTTGTTAATCAGCTATACCCCAACACAAAATAAAAATTTAAAAAAAAAAAAGAAGAAAAGAAAGAAAACTCTGAGTTCACTAAGTTAACAGGATGTGGAGCAGTGGCAATAAATTATTTGCTGTAATTTAGTGGAAGCAGGAGTTTGAGAGTAAAGATGACTGTGACTAAAGAATAGGCTTGATATTCCCAGAAACCTTGGGGAACCCCTTGAATATTTCATTAATTCATGGATATGGGATTTGAATCGATCTTATGATCTTAAGTAGCAGGATGAGTTTAGTTATCACAGAAGACTTTAAATTAACATTCATACACAGAGAGACATGTACACACACCACCATTATTAAGAAAAATATTAGCACAGGGTTTTTAAGGGTTATTGGTTCATGGTGGGAGATAAAACAGTCACAGCATCAAAATAGACTCTCCTAGTTACTAGAAATGTATTTCTATCTCTATCATGTCTATCTCTATTCCTAACTCTATTTGTATCTATCTATCAAAAATAAGCAGGGATATATATTTATCTCATGTATATATCACATTATGTGATAGTCAGATCCAACCTCACACAACCCCTTATAGCCCACCAGGGTCCTCTGCACATGGAATTCTCCAGGCAAGAGTACGGGAGTGGGTAACCATTCGCTTCTCCAGAGGATATTCTTGACTTAGGGATTGAACCCAGTCACCTGCTTGGCAGGTGAATTCTTTATACTGAGCCACCTGGGAAGTCATATATACATCAGGGATTGGTAAACTATGAAGCACAGGCCACATTCAGCTTTCTGTTTATGTAAGTTTTTATTGTATTAATGGTAATACAGCCATGCCATTGTCTGCGGCTGCTTTCACACTTCAGAGGCAAAGTTGAGTAGTTGTCAGAAACTTTAGGGACCTCAGGATTTGTGGTTCTGCTAGTTTAGTCATCTTCATTCCCAAGGGAGGAATTCTTCCACCATGAGACCCAGTAATATAGTTCCATTAAACTAAAAGTTGAGCCTATCACCTGGCCACTTGGAGCTCCTCATGCCAGTAAATCAACAGGCAAAGATGGAGGTGAGTGTCCTGCCTGGGTAATTAATTCTGAGTAGGTAGAAGAAATGGATTGCTACTACACCGGGGCATAAACATAAACACTGTATTGTACATCTGAAATTCAGGTGATTCTCTGGTACATTGTTCTCAAATTGGTTGTTATTTAAAGTGTCCAGCAGATGGTGCTCAAGCAACATATTAATGCATGGTTGACTTAGAGGCTCCCATTGGCTCACGATTTGCTCCTGGCCAGCCATCCTTCGCCTGAGAAAGGTAAAGGATGGATTTGTAATTGCTAATGCTAGAGCTGGACAGCCCCCTGATTCTATATAGGAGCTGAATGTAACTGCTTATTTAACTTTTCCTGTAGAAAGAATAAAGGTCAAACCAGTACCTTACAGCTTTTATAGACCTTTACTGATACAGTTTTGTATGGAATCATAAAATCGTCTTGAAATTAAATCAGAAAGTGTTATGGGCATAAGGGCAATACTTTATAATCATATGTATATACTTTAAATTTAAAATCATATACTTTTAATTGAAAAGTCATATTTGAAAGGTGTCCTCTAATTTTAATTCATGCTTTGCACACTGTTTCGTTGTACGATTAGACTTTAATCCTGAACAAGAACACTCAGTAAAGCTTGTTTGATTTTTTCTAAGACTCCCTCGTCAGGTGAGATAGTCAAAATATTGTAGAGAATGTCAGCTAAAATGTACAGTTCTATAGATAATCAAAAGCAATTGCTAGGCAAAGTTGAAAAAAGTTAGACGATATAAAAGATTTAATTGTTCTGGTCAAAATGCTTGAAAGCACGGGTTCTGGAGAACAGCTTGGGTTCAAACGCTCTGTATAAGTTGGAGAAAACTTCTTAGATTTTCTGTGCCTCAGCTTCCTCACCAATACAATTTCTTTCTAATTTCTTTCTAATTAGAATTTCAGTCTAATTTCTTTCTCACAGGTTTACTTTGAAATCATATGAGTACAAAGAAAGCACTTTTAGGACATGTTTGGCATGTGGGAAGTACTAAATAAATTCAAATATTATTGTCATTATTACTTAATAAACAAATTTAAATTTTTAAAATAGATGTCTGAATTATTAAAATATTATTGTATAATTTGGGCCATTCATTTAAGGTAAGTTTGTCCTTTTTTCTTTTTTAAATGTTTCATGCAAATCACCTTTCTTTATAAAATGCAATGTTATCTTCCACTTAAATAGCATGACATTTGGGGTATATGTAATTAACTTGAAATGGATTTCAATTTTAAATCAGGATTGTATTCATTAGTCAGAATTAAGTTCCTTAGAGTTTTTTATGAATGACACATTCTGTTTCAATATACCAATATTTATATGCTTGATAATTAAAATATAGTTGTGAATTTTATGCTTAACTGGAATAAGTAGTTTAGAATGCACATCCTATGTATTTTAAAAAGGTGCTCAATTTAATATATTTCAGTTAATTCTGTAGATACAACCACCTATGGGTTTTCTTCTAGTGAAAAAGTTTGCTAAAGCTGACTGACTTTAGTAGGAACACTGGAGGGCTCCTCTCTCCCCAGAGGTCTCATTTATGGAGACCGCTGCACCTGTTTACATTGAGCAACCATCCATGAAGTCCTAACAGTGTGACTTTGATTATATTGAAAACTTATCAGTACTCCTGAAGTTAATGAATGCATTTAATAAAACCCTATCACATACACTTATTTTGCAACTTAAGAAAATAATTCTAAATTTTTCTGATAAAAATGAATCTGCCAAACTGTTAAATAGTGTTTTGAAACAAATGGAACAATGAGAACCATGAGCTCTCATAGCAAAGCATAGCCTACTTAAGAATAAAACATACTTGGATGCAATAATCACTAAAGTATTATCATGGTGGCATGAAAATATACCAGTGAAAAAGAACAGAAAGTTCAAAAACATAAATTGTATATGATAACTTAAATATAAGGAAGTATATATCACTAAGTATTGGCAAAAGGGGTCAGTCAGTTCAGTTCAGTTCAGTCGCTCAGTCGTGTCCGACTCTTTGCGACCCCATGAATCGCAGCACGCCAGGCCTCCCTGTCCATCACCAACTCCTGGAGTTCACTCAGACTCATGTCCATCGAGTCGGTGATGCCATCCAGCCATCTCATCCTCTGTCGTCCCCTTTTCCTCCTGCCCCCAATCCCTCCCAGCATCAGAGTCTTTTCCAATGAGTCAACTCTTTGCATGAGGTGGCCAAAGTGGATAACATTTAATAAACAATGTTATGGTAAATTAACCATTTAGAAAAATAGATACATATATTATAACATGTTAAGAAATAAATTCCAATCAGTTTAAAGGGTTAAATAAAAAAAAAAAATCAAGTCCTAAGAAAAGCCAATCCTCTCAAAAATCCTGCAAGATTTTTGATATTATTTGCATAGTGTGACTGGAAAAGCTTATCTCAAAGACGTTAAGTAACCTACCCAAGGTCACTGTGCTAATTAGTGAAAGAGTAAGTAGTCAAATGCAAGTCTATTTTTTAATAATTGTATTTATTTCAGTGGCTTCTTTTGTTGCTTGTTGCAGAGCAACAGGCTCTAGGGCTTCAGTAGGTGTGACTGTCGGGCTCTACAGCACAGGCTCAGTAATTGTAGTGCATGGAACTTAGCTGCTCCACAGCCTGTGGGGTCTTCCCAGACAGGGATTGAACATGTGTCCCTTGCATTGGCAGGTGGGTTCTTACCACTGAGCCACCAGGGAAGCACATGCAAGTCTATTTAAATACAAAATCTATACTATTCCGTTACAATTCTATACTAAGTGCTTGGAATAGTGCCTGACGTGTTTTGAACTAAACAAATTTATCATTGTTAGTTGTGTTTACATCATAACAATCACTATTATCCATAGAATTACAGGAGAGTTGAAAAATTGATGAAATAAATAAACCAGTTTAGAAATAAATATGACCTGGAAAAAGGTAAATTAGTAGTATATCTTTACATGATGTTGTCCAAAGTTACCAAGAGCCACTCAAAGTTTTAAACCTCCTGTTTTAGTGATTCTCAGTAATTTGTTTCAAGGAAGTAGCAAAAAAGTGGATAAGAATATTTTCTGCACAAAGGAAAAGCTTCTCTGTGACAGTAAAAATTTGAAAATCATCTAAAACTTGAAGAATTGACATTACTTCATTAATTAAATTTGCTGCATTAGCACAATAGAATAGAAGGTTAATTATTTTAAGTGATAATTAAGTGATAATGCAGCAAAAGGAAGGACATAAATGTAATCTTGGTAAAATGTAATTAATTGCAATAACGATGCTTACAGAGAAAATCACACAGAGTTACCATCCCAAGGATAAGGAGTTTCAGTGATTCTTTGCTTTTTTAAAAAAATATTTTTTATGTTTGTTCAATTAATAAAACTGGGAGATAATATATTTAGGTAATTTGCTTAATATATTCATAAATATAATGATCATTTCCAAAGACACATAGTATATTTGACATTTAAATTCAAATTAATGTGCTCTAATTATATTGTTTCAGCTCATTACAAAGGGATTAATTTAACATACTAAGTAATATATTTTCATTTTTTTCCAAATTTGAATAAAAATAATTTTTTGTTTAATCCTTGTATTTAATCTCTTTAATCCTTAAATTAATTCCAAACTAATAATTAATCACTGGAGGAGGGTGAGAAACCATGTCTAAATTTTAGTAAGAATTTACTATGATTAAGGATAATCACTTCCATAGTCTTTGAAGAATCTAGAACTTTTCTGATTTCTCTCTGTTCATTAATGTGCCATTTTTAAACCTAATTAATAAAACTCTTCCTCCTATATCTCATCCTTGTCCCATAAATTCATCTTGTTAATGTTAATGGGAAGATAATGACTGCATTCTTGTTTCATAAAAACCACCTTTTCTTTAATAGATAAAGATTAATAGTGATTCTAAGTAGGAGAATATTGGCCCAGGAGGGGATAGGCAAAGAAGCAGAAATTGTACACAACCTGTTGTGACTTCTTTTTCAAGCTTTCAAATACGCACGATTTTATTGTCTCTATTCCAGGTACTTGAACAATATTAACATTATTTTGAAATGATGTGTTTTTTAATAAACAAACCAAAAACTACCAGTGTAACTATGAACCAGTGTTCTCTTATCTATCTTATCTTATCTAATGTGTTATTTTATACTTCTTTAGAGAGTTCCTTAACCCACTCCCGTACTCTTGCCTGGAAAATCCCATGGATGGAGGAACCTTGTAGGCTACAGTCCAAGGGGTCGCAAAGAGTCAGACACGACTGAGCGACTTCACTTCACTTCACTTCATTTAGAGAGTTCCTTTAGATTTAGACAGAGGTGTTATTGTATCACTGTTGTGCCTACTTAAAAAAGATAAATAGAATCAAACCAAATCAATTAATATATTCCTTTAAAAATTTTAAAATCTTTTTTCTACTTTCTTTATTTTTTAATTGGAAGAAAATTGCCTTACAATGTGTTGGTTTCTGCCATACAACAACTCGAATCAGCCGTAATAGTACATATATCACCTCCCTCTTGAGCTCCCCTCCTTTCCCCCCGTGCCATCCCCTGGTTATCACAGAGCGCGCCAGGCTGGTCTCCCTATCAGCTTCACACTAGCTATCTGTTTTACACATGATAGTTTGTTTATGTCAATGCTACTTTCTCCATCCGTTCCACTCTTTCCTTACCCTACTGTGTCCACGAGTCCTTTCTCTGTATCTGCATCTCCATTCCTTCCCTGCAAATAGATTCATCAATCGTTTTTCTAGATTTGTGTGTTTGTGTGCGTGTGTTAACATATTTGTTTTTCTCTTTCTGACTTGCTTCACTCTGTATAACAGGCTCAAAGTTCATCCATTTATGTTGATGAACCAATTAATAATATATTTCTAAACGTCTTTAGACTCAGATCCAACTTTAAGAAGTCTTTTCTTTGAATTAGAGTAGTTTGGTCTTCTTGTCCACACAGTATCATCCACTGTGCCTCACCAAGAACTGCGGTGAGGTGGATACTCTGAAAATTGCCCCACTGTTATCCCAGCTTTCTTCCAAAATGTTGCTAGTTTTCATGTCAAGATTTCCTTGAATATTACCAAATTCTACCACATTCCTTCCTCTTCTTTTATCTTAGGTATTTCCCTGAAAGACCTTTTTTCATTAGTGTCTTTTGCTGATCACCATAAATAAATTGCAACAAAACCATCCATATTCCTTTCCCTCTTCCCCTCATTATTTTTTCCCATGTCATTTATTCTCCCTGACATCAAAACATTTCCTCAATTTATGTATTTATTTTCTGTTCCCCAAACATGCTAAATTGTAAGTTTATGAAGCAAGATTTTAGTTCCCTTTCCACCTTCCCTTTTTTTTTAACCCAAAAGCTATCACAGTGCCTATCCCATAATAGATATGTGATGAATAACTGATGAATGACTCAGTGACTATCCACCTCAACTATGGAAAATTCATGCAAGTATTCCTAGTTCACCAGAATCAGAATGAAAAGGTTTGCACAGTGAGAAAGTGTACTTCTCCAGGAACACTCCTCTACGATAACAACCCTATCCCTTTTTGCTCACATCATCCTTCCTAGTTGTGTTAATATGAATGTGCACACAAGCCACCACAGCTCTGGAGTTTAGGGTACACTCTTTCCCTCCATTCTGAATACCTTGATTATAAAACTGTTTCTGGTCAACTCTTGGCTTAGAGACTATATGTCTCTTTTCAAGTTATATGTTTCCACAAAAATTCACAGGTTTGGTTGTATGAACTTAATTAGATACTGAATGTGAACTGAACTGAACTGAATGTGAATATTTTACTATGCAACTGATGCATAATAAATACACTCTAAATATGAGCTATTATTAAGTTTTAAGGTCCCCTGGGCTCTGTTCTAGCATCTTACATGAGTTTGACAAAAGTATTCAAATCTATTTGAAGTGCTTTATGTATGGAATGTCCAGAAAGAATCCCAGACAGATATGTGGAATAAGATTCAGTCGGTGTGCATGTAAATGTGGTAAATGTGGACTTTATCTCACGTCTGCCTCCTTAGAAACCAAATAATGTTTCAGATGATGGCAGGGAGAGGAAAGCAGAGAAATCAAGAACACAATACTGCAGGTATAGCAAACTTTAGGAAGAATTTATAAGTAATTTGCATCATAAAAGGGACTTCCCCAGTGGCTCAGTGGTAAAGAATCTGCCTGCAATGTAGGATCCGCAAGAGACATGGATTTGACCCCTGGGTCCAGAAGACCCCCTGGAGGATGGCACAGTGACCCACTGCAGTATTCTTGCCTGGAGAATCCCATGGCAGAGGAGCCTGGCAAGCTGTAGTCCAAAGGATTGCAGAGTAAGACAGGATTGAGGCAACTTAGCACACATGCACGCACATCATAAAAAGTATGAAAAACAGAGATGGATTCAGTTTTCTGCACTTATTATTCTGTCCAGTGTGTTCATCACATTAAACCTGTGAGGCTTCACTAGCTAATTTGGAAAGGGGTGCCAACCCTGGTTGATTATTCTCTAGTATTGCATCCTGTTCACTTACTTCATTGCACTATACATTTTGCAGTTATTTATTTATTCTTGGTGTACTTGTTTTGCTTGTTTTTTTCCCACTAGTGTATAATTTGACGAGGACAGGAATGATTCATTATATTTCTGGCACCTGCCAGAATGCCTAGTACATGGAGGTACTAAATTAATGCTTGTTAAAAAAAATTAAGTGAGGAGGAACATTCAGGAAAATATAGTGGAGTTCTAAAGAAAAATTTTGTGAAATATTTGGAAATTCCTTTCTTGCTAACTTGTATGGCTACGAGTTGGGATGGCAACAAAAATGATCACAAGCCCAGGATCTTCTATCCATGGGATTCTCCAGGCAAGAATACTGGAGTGGGTTGCCATGCTCTCCTCCAGGGATCTTCCTGATCCAGGGATCAAACCCACGTCTCCGTCTCCCATGTCTCCAGCATTGCAGATGGATCCTTTACCACTGTGCAAAAGGGGAAGCCCCCCAAATGGGCAGACTTTTCAGCTTTTCTCTCAAGTTTGCAAATTAGTAGCAATGTGAGGCACAGTAGAAGGGTATTAGATTGGTATAGTGGGGACAAAAAAGCACAAAGAATCCTGGATTCAAGGAAATTTGATATTTCCCCCCAGTTTTCCTTATGACTGTAATGTTGGGAAAGTTATCAGACTTTTTCCAGACCTGGTCACCTCCTCTGTGACATGGGGGGGCTTGGGATATATCCTGAGAACCCTGTAATCTTTGTTTTAATTTCCAGCATTTAAAAAACATCTAATGGGTTTATTATTGTTTTTTAAATTAATTTTTTACATTTACAGTTTTAATTTCTAATGTGACAAATATCAATAGAGCTATCACACACACAAAAATGTTACTTGTATACGCAATAATTTTCAAAAATTTAAAGAGTCCTGAGTCCAAAAAAAAAAAATTGAGAACACTTGATCTAAGAAAAATGCAATATCAGTCCTCAGAAAGTCCTCCAAACAATGACCATGAGGCAGAGTTAGAGTTAGCCTATACATTGTTCACTAGGTGACTAGCTAGGTAATAATCATCACAATAATTTATGCAGTATTCAGCACGTGCGCTTGCTGTTCTAAGTAATTTACTTGTAACATGATTGAATCACACAGTCCTTACAGCAAACCTATGAGAAAGGCACTACTTTTCTAGTTTACAAATGAGCCAGGAGGTGTTAATGATTTGCTGGTAAATAGTGGTGCCAGGCCTGCGTCTGCAGTTTTCCTTTAGAGTCTGTGTACTCAGTCACATTCTGAGTTCCTGTAAGTGTGGTGTGTGCATGGAACAGAATATCATGCAGCAGCCAGGAGCAATGAGTGGAATATTACATAGCCTCACACAGGTAGATGCTGCACTAATCACATTAAATTAAAAAATACAGGGGAATAGAGGGAATAATAAAAAGTTATTATTGTCCAATAACTTTATAGGAAAATACCATTTGTCTACATATTTGAAACAGATAAAACAGCACCATAGTGCTTTTAAGTATAAAGAAGTGTCTCAATACATATGCAGAAGTTGAATTGAAAAGATACTTATTTGTAACTCCAAATCAGTGACTTATGATGGGGAAAACAGTATAAATCAAAATAAAATAAAAATGGTACTTCACAAAATAATGATGCTATGCCATGAACTGAATAGTTTCATGAATTCGATTTTTAATACCAAGGTTAATGAGCGCAAAAAAAACCCATCTCTTCCACCCCCCACCTCCGCTGTGAAGACATAATCTGCAGTCAGGAAAGATGAGTGACTTCTCACCCAGGATGACAAACATATCCCCAGAGAATTATAGGAAACAGGCAGATGATTCCTTTCAGTTTTACTTTTAATCAGCCTCAGAGATGCTTTTTCTTTTTTTTAAAGATTTTGTTGTTGTAGACCACTTCTTTTTTAAAGTCTTTACTGAATTTGTTACAATATTGGCTCTGTTTTTAATGTTTTGTTTTACTGGCCCTGAGGCTTGTGGGGTCTTAGTTCCATGACCAGAGATCAAACCGGCATCCCTTGCATTGGAAGGTGAAGGCTTAACCACTGGACCACCAGGGAAGTCCCAACCTCAGAGGTTCTGACCCTGATCTATGATGCTTTCTACAATAAGAATGGGTGAGGTACAGTGCCTGCAGAAGGTAGGAAGTAGAGCAAAATCCCTGGAAGGATAAGAACTCTAATAATGAATCTTTCTGGCAACCTAAAAAAATTGAATTTTGTGATGTTAAAATATGCCGCCCTCATTACTAAATCCCTAAACCCTTATATTCTCCTTCTCTCTAGTCTTCTTTTTGCTGGAAAAGGAAATGTTTATTTCCCAATTCAGCTAGCATGAGAATGCAGTGAATCAGAATGCTAATTTTGTGGGAAGGTTTTATTTATGCCAGGGCCATTTTATTTAACATTTTCTGTTCCTTAGACAAATTAGAATGTTTCATTGAGTTTTCCTTAATTAAACATTGAAGCAATAAAAACTGTAATTAAAACAAAAACAAACAAAAAACCCCATGCCTTCCCTTTAATTATCACCATCTTATCTTGTATCTCCTCCTGCAGAAACTTGACATTAAAATGTAATATTGTGGGGCACCCAGAGATGTTTCCCTCAATCCCTTTTGGTAGGGGCTCCAGCACTCCAGTTCTCCAACACACCTTAAAGCCCTTTCTAACTTTACCTATTCCACTACCTTAGGGATTCCTCTTTCCCCACTAATCCAGGAGCTGGGTCACTTTAAAGAGCTGAGTATTCATGGAAATCTGTCTGTTTCCCATTGTTAGAACTACCCTTTCCTGAAGGAATTAATTCCAACGGGAGGGAAGAAAATGTTGAGCCTGAAGCCTGATCTAGTTCTAGGCCTTGCTTTTCTTGTCTTCCCCCTCTGTGGTACAGGTTCAAGTTCCTTCTTTCCTTGTAGCTAAAAACCAGGAGCTATCTCTTTAAGAAGAGGGTGATTTTTCTGATTAGAATCCAAAGAATAAAAAGTTTAAAAGTGTAGATGGGGAAAGGGTCCCTCAGGCTGAGGCTGATGAGTAAAAGATGTCCCCAAAGTGATAGGTGAATTTGTTGAAAAGTCCTGGAAGATGTGAAACAAGATTTCTAAATCCTGAACTTTGACTTCAGTTCTTCACAGACACATTTACAGTGAAATCTACAACTTCCTCTTTGCATGGGGTGTGACAAATACAGTCTGAAGACAGGAAGAAAGCCACAAAAATGGTGTTCTAAACATTCCCCAGCACTGTAACTCCATGAGGTATCATTTGGTCTATGTCTTACGTAGACACTGTTGTAGATTCACTCTGTGGGCAGGCTAAAACTCCCCCTACATAACATCTTTGAACCACTTTTTCCAGGATGCTGTTTTTTGTTTTTTCTTTTCTTTCTCTAAATACTCAATTCTTTCTTCTACTTCTAACATTAATTTCAAGAATCAGACAGAATATTTCTTGGTTCGGAAACATAATACCCACTCTTGTAAAATTATCACATTTCCTTATCCTTATCTCCATTATACAGAATTCTTAAGTTAGTCCCTCTTCTGTTATTTCAAGCTCCAAGTTAATCGAAACAAAATATTTCATTAGACCAATGACACATCTCATGGAAAGGGATTTGTTGCATAAACTAATACTTCTTTACACAAGGTTCATGATCCATGAGTATTTATTAAATGTCAAAATGCTATCCTTAATTTTCATATCCCCCTTTATATGTCATGTATCATATTTCACTTAGTTCTTTGCTAACCTTAGTTACTACGAAGTTACTCCATTTATTACATAGCCTTATGATTAATTTGAAAAGTAAAATTAAGATTCTCTATACTGTCATTGTTTCTTAATACTATGAGAAGTATTTCATTAGTTTATTTTTTTTTTTTTTAATTTTCTAATCTTAAAGCCCTTGCAGTTAAATTCTCTCTGTAAAATTCTACTGACACCTGTTCTCCTTAACAGTTTTCTATACGGGACAGATATTAACATTCTGCTTGCAAACACATAAATGTCACCCCAGGGAGGAAAGAGCATTGAGTTTCTATTATAAAGGGACACATTTTCTAACAGTGCAACCCTGGAAACTGAGGAGTGAGAATTACTGAGTGCAGTACAAGTCCCCCAAAAGGCAGAGTTATTTGGATTCTAAGGAAGGTCCCACTTCCCACCGGGCCCCTCCCTCTTTCCAGCCGCCTCCCAGGCGCGGGGGCGGGAAGGGCTGGGGAAGGGCTGGGCGACTGCCGACACGCCCGGGCAGGGCGCTCGCGTCCTTCCACCTCACAGACGCCGATTGACAGTCCCCCCAGAAACAGAGCTGACAGCCCGGACCTCTCTCCGCTTCCCGTCGTCGGGAGTCCGCGTGGACCATGTTTTCCATCCTGGGGAGATGGGGCGCGAGCGGCTTCTACCAGCGGGTCACCGAGGCGCAGGTAAAGCTCTTTGGTGGAGGTGGGAGAGGCGGGGCGGTTTTCCGGCCAATCTGGGGACGAAGGGAAGTGGGGAGAGCTGACTGTGCAGACCCTGAAACATGAACTGATGTCTTAGATGCCTGTATACGTAGTAGTCAAACATACACACACACACACACACACACACACACGCACAGTCTTAAGAGCTAAGATCTGTCCATGGGATGGTGTGAAACTTCACCGAGCAAGATCTCAGTCAAGGTGGCTGCTGGAGGAGAGAAAGAGGCATCTTTGCAGGGATAAGTGGCCCCCCCTGTAAACAGAAACAAGCATTTGAGAAAAGAATGAATGGACTTGGCTTCCGCTGCAGGAGTAGAGGGTGGGATGGAATTCTACAACCAGTGGTAGAGCCCAATAAAACCCCAGGAAGAGACCCGGGATAAATAAACTCCGTCAACTGACATGATATTGAGAACCCGAGGCCTGGAGCAAACCCAGAAACTGCGGACATTTGACTGTGCCTTGCTCCCCCGGGCACCCTATCCCTACCCCCACGCTGTGGTAACGCGTGCTTCTTCTACAGTGGAAGTCATGTGCCATGAACTCTGCTGTTGTATGCCGGCATGTGTACTAAGCCGCTTCAGCCGTGTCCTCTGACTCTTTGAGACCCCATAGACTGTAACCTGCAAGGCTCCTCTGTCCATGGAATTCTCCAGGCAAGAATACTGGAGTGGGTTGCCATTTCCTTCTCCAAGGGAGCTTCCCGACCCAGGGATGGAACCCACCTCTCTTGCATCTCCTACATTGGCAGGCTGGTTCTTTACCACTAGCCCCACCTGGGAAGTCCGATTTCCTAAAAATATCTTACTTGTTTTACTTCTCATCACTACACAAGATAGGTCTTAGAAATAGGCCTAACACACTTAGATCTGTAGTACTTAAAAAGGAAGAAAAAAATTTCAGATTCAGAGGATCTTGTTCTCATCCTGGCTTTTGTTAGTAACTTAAAGTGTCAAATAAATAAGAGTCTATTAATTACATATGAAACTATAAGTTTCTTTAAAAGTAGGACAAATTATATGTACTCTTTTTAAATCTATAAAGTATAGGAATTGAATAAGTCCCTTAAAATGTGCAAGAGCTCCACTAGGACAATATACCTTTCAGTTTGTTTGTTTGTTTGTTTAACTTGAGACATGTCAGGCTTAGTCAGGCAAACTGGTTTAACATCATGAGTCTAACCTCAAAGGTGGCCAAAGGCAGTGAACTACAAACAGGTGTGGTGGGAAATTATAAACTCAAACAATTTCTTCACTCCAAATTCAAGTGGACTCTTCCTTTAAGATTCCAACTATGTTTATTTCCTTGGCTATTCAGTTCAGTTCAGTCGCTCAGTCATGTCTGACTCTTTGCAACCCCATGGACTGCAGCACGCCAGGCCCCCCTGTCTATCACCAACTCCCAGAGTTTACCCAAACTCATGTCTATTGAGTCAGTGATGCCATCTAACCATCTCATCCTCTGTCATCCCCTTCTCCTCCTGCCTTCAATCTTTCCCAACATCAGGATCTTTTCAAATGAGTCAGGTCTTTGCATCAGGTGTTACTCAACATCAATAGCTTTCTGGACCAAGAATCCATTTAGAAAAGGTTGAAAATACTAATTTAAATAGCATTTTCTGTTTGTTACTTCTATGACACCAAGTTTTTTTGTTTTTTTAAGTTGATGGCTTTCAGGCATGTTGAAAACCTTGTATGGTTGTATTTTACTACTTAGACTATATTTTTGGCATAGTAGAGCTCAGATAAAAATCCCAGCCTTACCTATAAGCCAAGAACATGACTTTCTGATTGAGTTTCTAGGACTGGCATAGTGACGTATAAATAGAAAACCTCTTAAAAATTGTATTGGTGGTGATTAGCATTAATTCATTCACATATTTATTCATGTAAAACATTTTATGAGCTGGACCCTGGAAATATTAAAGAGCAGAGACATTACTTTGCTAACAAAGGTCCATCTAGTCACAGCTATGGTTTTTCAAGTAGTCATGTATGGATGTGAGAGTTGGACTATAAAGAAAGCTGAGCACCGAAGAATTGATGTTTTTAAACTGTGGTGTTGGAAAAGACTCTTGAGAGTCCCTTGGACTGCAAGGAGATCCAACCAGTCCATCCTAAAGGAAATCAGCCCTGAACATTCATTGGAAGGACTGATGTTGAAGCTGAAACTCCAGTACTTCGGCCACCTGATGTGAAGAACTGACTCATTGGAAAAGACCCTGATGCTGGGAAAGATTGAAGGTGGGAAGAGAAGGGGATGACAGAGGATGAGATGATTGGATGGCATCACCGACACAATGAACATGAGTTTGAGTAAACTCCGGGAACTGATGATGGACAGGGAGGCCTGGCGTGCTGCAGTCCATGGGGTTGCAAAGAGTCAGACATGACTGAGCGACTGAACTGAACTGAACTGAAGCATAGTATTTTCTATCCATGGGTTTGCAAAGAGTCAGACATGACTGAGCGACTGAACTGAACTGAACTGAAGCATAGTATTTTCTACCCTCCAGAGAAGATAGGTTTGGAAGGAAAAAGTACCTGTAGGCAAATTATTGGATAGTCAGGTAAGAGTGAGGGTAAGTTCAAGGAGGACAAGTCTGAAGAGCCTTTACATCTCACGTAAGGAATTTGTTGAGTTTGCCTTGGTAACTCAGAACAAGAAATTGAGACTTGGAGGTAGGGATGAGAGGAGAGGAATCACTAATGGTAATACATCCTCCAGATGATTCAAGCACAAGTAAGATTTAACCAGAAGTGAAGTACAAGGAAGTGGACAAGAAGAAAGGGGTTTCTAAGTAGCAGCAGACAGTAACAGCATGTAACGGGTAGAGCTGAGGGTGTAGAATTATGACCTGAAAATAGAATGAACTTACTGGGTTCAGTTCAATGTCTTATGCTTCTCAGTTGGAGGACCTTGGCCAAGTTTATTTTTTAAACTCTGGGCCTTTGTTTTCTCTTCTGTAAAATTGGGTTGACAAAAATATTCCCACCACTAAGACACATTATATTTAATAATACATATATTTACAATAGAATCTGACACATAATAAGCGATTGAAAAGCCTAAGTTCTAAAAAGCATAAATCCCTTTTGCTTTCTAGATGGTTTTCCTTCTCTGTAAGACTTCCTGTATAGGCATTTTTCCATATCTTCCTTCACTCTTCCCAGGATCATTCTCTAATACCCACAAAGGAAGTTCCTGAAGTTAGGGGTTATTAGATATTATTAACAGTAGCAGTCACACAAACCACATCCTCAGGAGGCTACATCTAAATGTTGAACCCAAAGAAGATCGCCAGCAACATGTTTCATTAAATCCTGGACCCAGGTTATGCTGTGGGCTAACCTTCCTGCTCCTCCATCACAATACAAAAATAATAGGATCACCATCCAAATGAAAATTGCCCATAAGACCTCCTGGAGGAGGGAATGGCAACCCACTCCAGTATTCTTGCCTGGAGAATCTCATGGACAGAGGAGCCTGGTGGGCTACAGTCAATGGGGTGGCACAGAGTCAGACGTGACTTAAGTGACTTAGCACTGCCAGCAGCACGGCATTAATATTAAGGCACGTTTACAGGATGCCTAGTATATACCCAGTGCTAGATAAGTACAAAGATAATAAAAGGAAAACAGGCTTTTTAGAAAACAAAAGCCTTTAATAGGCTTGGGAAGATAAAAGAAATGAGAAATCATTTGATATCAGGTCTGCAGAGGAAGTGGTGTCAGCGAGAACAGGTGAGTTGCAAGGACTACAGAATGTCCAGTGGAGAGGATGGGAGTGAATTCAAACACTGAAGGAAACTCACAGAATTGTCATATCCTTGTTTTCAACACAGATGTTTCTTTCAGCAATATGTTGATAATATACTCAGTGAGACCCATGCTATGAATTCAGTAATTATTTACTGAGAAGCTATGTGTACATTCTTGGTACTTCAGTACAGTTCAGTTCAGTTCAGTCGCTCAGTCGTGTCCGACTCTTTGCGACCCCATGAATCACAGCACGCCAGGCCTCCTTGTCCATCACTAACTCCCAGAGTTCATTCAGACTCACATCCATCGAGTCAGTGATGCCATCCAGCCGTCTCATCCTCTGTCGTCCCCTTCTCCTCCTGCCCCCAATCCCTCCCAGCCTGGTACTTGTTAAGATTTAATTACCTCTACTAGATATTTTGCCTGCCTGATATTTCTTCTGGAAGGTAAATATGCTTGGAATTCACTGTAATAACTTCAGTATAAGATGCCTGGCCTTCATCTAATGAGGCTGTTTATTTACCAGAGTACTCAAAGAACCTTGTATAAGATGCTTTCACATGAAAAGTGGACCTAGAGCAGATGTCAAATACCCAGTCCTTGGCCTGCTAAAGTAACCTTGTCTACTAGCTCTGCAAGACTTTGGCCCTGAAATTTTTTTATTTAGCTGATGATTCCCTGGCCCAGCTGGATCATGACCTCAATTGGGTTAGCTTGGCCAATCTCTGCTGAGCTCTTTCAGACATGTACTGTCAGCTGGAGAGTTGGCTGGTGGCTGGATAATGTAAGACCAATGTCCTCGTATGTTGGGCAGTCTTCAAGCTATTGGTCAGGATGATGGGCTCTCAGATGAGAACGTCATTTCTACTCCATGTAGCCTCCCTCTGGGAGGCTAACTTGGGCTCAGTCACATGGTGCACTCAGGGTTGCAAGCATAGCAAGCCTTTTGAAGTTTAGAGTTGGAGTTCTCTTAACATCACTCCTGTTGCATTCTCATAATCAAAAGAAGAAACAATGCTAGCCCAGATTCAAGGAGTGGGAAATAGAATCAGTCTCTGGATGGGAAAAGCTGCAAAGTATTTGCAGCCATTTGCATTTGGGCACAGAAATATGTGTATTTTTGATGTGAATATGATCTTCACATTGGTGGCCAATTATCAAATTGGCAACTCCCTATAAAATAAAATGTGACCACTGAGTTAATCAGAGAGTTTTCACACATTCTCCTCACTGATATATGTACTAATTTTCCAAATAACGTGTTTGATAGCAAGATTTATGACAACATCATCGTTCACTTCTTGGCATGGTTGTTTTGGGCCACCGTGTGATAAATGTTTTACATTTGTCATAGCATTTATTTCTTGAAACAACAGTGTAAGGATATATAGCAATTTGTTAAAATATAGTTGACCCTTGAATAACAGAGGTTAAAGGTGCCAAATCTCCTCAAACTAAAAAATCTGCATGTAATTTATAGTCAGCCTTTCACGTATGTGGGATTCCCAGGTGTCTCAGTGGTAAAGAATTCGTCTGTCAGTGCAAGAGACACAGGAGATGCAGGTTTGGTCCCTGGGTCAGGAAGTTCCCCTGGATAAAGAAATGTCAACCCACTTCAGTATTCTTGCCAGGGAAGTCCCATGGACAGAGGAGCCTAGAGGGCTACAGTCCATGGGGTTGCAAAGAACCAGACACGACTGAGCACACACACGTGCTCATTCCATATATGTGGTTCCTCCATATCTAAAGTTCCTCATCCATAGGTTCAACCAATCCATGATTGTGTGGTAAGAAAAAAAAGTCCAAATATAAGTGGACCCATGCAGTTCAAACCATGTTCTTCAAGGGTCAACTCTATATATATATATATAGTTGTTGTTTAGTCGATAAGTTGTATCTGACTCTTTGCGATCCCATGGATTATAACCTGCCAGGCTCCTCTGTCCATGGGATTTTCCAAGCAAGAATGCTGGAGTGGGTTGCCATTTCCTTCTTCATATATATATGTATATATATATATACACACACACACATATATATGCAATGATTTATAGTGTATCATTTGCTATAACTCAGAGAACAGATTTGGAGTGAGTGCTTTCTTATCTTGAATCAGGATATTTTGCTGTGAAAAATGAAAATCTCTCAGTTGTCTCCCACATTTTGCAACCCCATTGACTGTGGCCTGCCAGGTTCCTCTGTCCATGGAATTCTCCAGGCAAGAATACTGGAGTGGGTAGCTGTTCCCTTCTCCAGGGGATCTGTCAAACCCAAGGATCGGATCCAGGTCTCCAACATTGCAGATGGATTCTTTACTGTCTGAGCCAACAGGGAAGTCCAAGAATACTGGAGTGAGTAGCCTATCTCTTCTCCAGTGGATCTTCCTACCCCAGGAATCAATCTGGGGTCTCCTGCATTGCAGACGGATTCTTTAGTCACGAAGTCTTCTCTGACTTTTTGTGACCCCATGGACTGTAGCCCACCAAGCTCCTCTGTCCATGGGATTTCCCAGGCAAGGATACTGGAGTAGGTTGCCATTTCCTACTCCAAGAATATTTTGCTGTTCAGGATGAAATATTGTTTCATTCTTCTAGAATAAGAATTTTTTTTTAATGCGGTAAACAGTTTGTAAATATGAAATCAGAACTGGATTCGAGAGGATTAATGCAAAATTGTTAAATATGGGACAGTTTCTAACAATGAAATTTAATTTTGTGGTTAGTGTAACTTTGTAAAAATAGAGATTGATGCTGACCTTAAAAAAATGTAAGAATATTGCCTTTGAGACCTTCTCTTTTAAACCCCTCTTCTTTTGGTCAAATTTATCAGGTCAATGGAAAGAGAATTATGGAAATACTATAATCTTCCCAAATAATATATAATTGTGATAATATATAATTATGTATGTATATATGCATTTATACAAATTATGTAATTAAGCATTTACACAGAAGTGAGTAAACCAAATGCCTATTATAGGCTATTGTTTTCCTATTTATCAGAAGAAAGATAAAACTGTTTTTCACTTAGCAAATAATATTTTAAATTTAGCTTTTATTGTGCATATATGTAAGCTAAATTATGTATTTATATATGCATGTATATACATACATATATACACAGTCATTTTAGTTTGAGAGGCTATATATATATACATGTGTGGTTATTCATATATAGAGAGGCACAGAGAGAAAAAGAAGAAATAATAGGAAATTTAGGAATAATTTTCCTTTTCTACATGGTTTCTTGCTATGTAAAAGCCATAATATTAGAAGAAATCTTAATTTTCCTCTAATGCATTGTCCAAGGATATCTTAATTGTATTAATTAAAGATTATGTTATCAACATAGCTGAAATATAAATTATTTCATGTTTACTTTCCACTTGCTGACAAAGATATTTCAAATGTAAAATAAAGGCATTTTCTTCATACACTAGCTGTTATTTATTTATTTATTTTAGAGATGCAGTCCAGAGAAAAGTGCTTCATTCTTCAGTAAGATGACCTATTCCTGGTTTAGTAGGTAAGAATTTTACTAATTTATCTGTAGTGTAACACATTGAGGAAAATTCTGAGTGAAATGACACTTACATGTTATTCCTTTAATCTAAGCATGTATATTTTTACAAAATAACTTTGCAAAGGTTTTCTTCTCATGTGATTTATTCCAAAAATATCACAAATAGTAACATACAAATTAGGTCCACAGATACGACTGTTAATACTCCTGCAATATGGCTGCCCATTTATACTGTTTCTATCCCTGTTAGCACTAGGAAGTGCAAATGAACATATACATATACATCTGCTAAGTCGCTTTAGTCGTGTCCGACTCTGTGCGACCCCATAGACGGCAGCCCACCAGGCTCCCCCGTCCCTGGGATTCTCCAGGCAAGAACACTGGAGTGGGTTGCCATTTCCTTCTCCAATGCATGAAAGTGAAAAGTGAAAGTGAAGTTGCTCAGTCGTGTCCAACTCTTAGTGACTCCATGGACTGCAGCCCACCAGGCTCCTCCGTCCATGGGATTTTCCAGGCAAGAGTATTGGAGTGGGGTGCCATTGCCTTCTCCAACATATACATATACATATACATATTTTATACATATGCATATATATGTACATATACATGGGGCTTCCCTGGTGGCTCAGTGGTATAGAATCTGCCTGCAGTGCAAGAGACCTGGGTTCAATCCCTGAGTTGGGAAGATCTCCTGGAGGAGGGCATAGCAACCCACTCTAGTACTCTTGACTGGAGAATTGCATGGACAGAGGAGCCATGCAGGAGCTCCCACCAGGCTCCAGTCCATGGGGTCACACACAATTGGACAGGTCTGAAGCGACTAAGCAGCAGCAGCAGACGTGTATATACACATATATGTTTAATCATCATGTATCTGCTATTTACTTTTACCCATTTTATATATTTTATTTCATGTAATTTTCCCCTATGAGATAGGCATTTACAGAGAGGACATTTGAGGCTCAAGGAGAGGGAAGCCAGGTAGGTTTGATATCCAAGTAGGAGGTACCTAGGTAGGAGGAGCAGACTGACCTGATGTTAGAGGTGAGTTTGAGTTCACATTTCAAGCTTTCTTTGTTCTGTTTTGTTATTTTACTTTTTACTGGAAATGCTCTCATTTATACTTATCTATGTAGTGCAGCATTAGTCACTCAGTCGTGTGTGACTCTTGCGACCCCATGGACTGTATCTCACCAGGTTCCTCTATCCATAGAATTCTCCAGGCAAGAATACCAGTGGTGGTGGTTTAGTCTCTAAGTCATGTCCAACTCTTGTGATCCCATGGACTGAGAACCTACCAGGCTCCTCTGTCCATGGGATTCTCCAGGCAAGAATACTGGAATGGGTTGCCATTTCCTTCTCCAGGGAATCTTCCTGACCCAGGACTCAAACCAAGGTCTCCTGCATTGCAGCCAGATTCTTTATTGACTGAGCTACAAGGGAAACTCAAGAATACTGCAGTGGGTTGCTCAGATGGTAAGGAATCGGCCTGCAACGCAGGAGACCTGGATTTGATCCCTGAATCAGGAAATCCTCTGGAGAAGGAAATAGCAAGAATATTGGAGTGGGTTGCCATTTCCTTCTTCAGAGGATTTCCTGACCCAGGGATCAAACCCAGGTCTCTGGCCTTGCAGGCAGATTCCTTACCATCTGAGCCACCTATTGTGCTTTTTGCTGAAAAGTTTCCCATTTATACTTATTTATACTCCTATTAAAACACACAGACATCATTTTGTAAGGCATATAATGTGGTTTATCTTACAGAATAATTTATAATATGTGATGAGGGCTTTAACACAAGAATTAAATCATATTGAATGAGAAGAGTTCATTTTTTCTAATTTTATACATTCAACAACTTTATGTTTTCTCCTATAACAGAAAGTTTATGATAATGTGAAACTAAATGTATCATTCTAACTTAATGCCCCTTGCTCTATAGTTGGTAGAAACAAAATTGCCCAATTTGATCTACAAATATTAGGTTAGGCAAAAAGTTCATTTGGATTTTTCTGTAAGATAGTATGGAAAATTCCGAATTAACTTTTTGGCTAACTCAGTGTGTTTTTAAGAGTAGATGAATGCTTTAAAAAAAAAGTTTTTTGCATGCTAGGTGTCCTACATTATGCTAACCTTTAAAAATGCAGAGATAAATGATCTAGATCTTGTCTTCCAGGAATTCATAATAGAATTAAAAAGATTAAAAAGTACACTATCAATTACACAAAAAGGCAGTCTAAGCATGATGGAGAAACACAATTTTCAGAAATGTCATTTAACCAAGTCTGCACAATTGGGAATGTTTCACAAGTGATTAATGCCTTAACCCAACATTTAAAAAGTATAGGGGTGAGCCAAAGTGGCATTCCCAGTTGAGCAAACACCATATACAAATCATGGAGGTAGGGGAGAACTGACCCTTCCACATTGGTATGTCAAGAGATCAGGTTGAAAGGACAGATCAGTAAGAGTTCTCTAGGATATCCTGAAGATAGTGAGAAGCCCCTGAAGGATTTTATTTATTTATTTATTTATTTTTTTAAATCTTCTTTTCGGCGCCGGGGCCTGCCTGCAGCTCTCTGCTCCTCGGGCTCTAAGGGCTGAGGCCGAGCCACTCGGCCTGCTGCTGCGGGTACCTCTTCATTGTGCAAAGGCTCTTGGGCAGCTGCTGCCGCCCGGCCCCGGCCGCGAGTCAGGAACAGAATAAGCCCGACAAGCAGAGCCGCCACCACCAAGTACACCACGGGGGACACCATGATGTTGACTTCCAGGTGGAACCTGCGCGTTCACCCAGACACCCGGGCTCTCCCAGGCTCCCCCCCTGAAGGATTTTAAACAGAGAGTGACATATGATTTGCACTTCAGAAAATCACCTGTTCAATTCTGTGGATACATGTAAGAGATGAAAATGGAGAGAGACTGGTTAGGAGGCTCTTTGGATATCTTGGTAGATTTATGATTACCATCTGAACCATAGTAATGATAAAGATGATGAACAGGAAGGAATACATTTAAGAGAAAGGGTTGATTGGAAGAGGAGATTGAAAAACTGGGGAAAGCGTTGAATAACGTTGGGTTTCTGGGTCAGATAACTGAGAGTTTCAGATATTGTGAAAATTTGTGAATTCAGTTTAGCAAAGTTTCAATTTCTGGTGCCTGACTCATCCCCATTAAAAAAAAAACTTACACGTGTTGGAGATGTAGATCTTAGGCTTACAGTTGTGGATTTGAGACTCAATGACTATAGATCTGTAGTCATGAATGTCATTGAAATCAAGCAGGAGAATCTATTTAACAAGCAGTGTATTGGGAATCCTCAGTATTTAAACAGTAAGAGGAGGGAGAGTCTACAAAGGAAGCTAAGTATTCAGAATGTAACAGACAAACCAAAGAAACAGCGTGATTGGAAGCTAGGGAAACTGTCAAAAAAGGAAAAAAAGTTAAGTGACCAATAGGACCAAATACTGAAAATTAAAGTAAGAAATGAACACTCTCCATTGAATTTGGCAATGTAAAAATTATTGGTGATCTTTATAAAAGTTGTTGAAGTAGAAAACTGATATACTTGATAAGCAAATAATTGGGCAGATGTTGAATTATGATAAAAATTCTAAGTTATACAAATCTATGAATCACTTAAAGAGGATTGCAGAAATTTTATGACAATATGCTATATTAAATTATGCACTAGAAAAAATAAAGTTTAAGTGGAAACTATGTAAATGTGGACTATTTACAGTTCATGATTTTGGTTTTTCAAATTTGTGTATGTTTAGATATGTTTTTCAAACCTGAGTTCTGTCTCATCCATGAATTGAGAATAAGAGTGATGTCTACACTGGCTTTAAAATTTTCAGACTGTCATTTTTAAGTCACAAGCTAACAGAATTTAAATGATGCAAATAATTTTAAGTAAATGTACTTTAAAAACTTTTATTATCAAACTATATGCATTTTGAAAATGAAAACAATAGGCATTTATGTTAAATATTACAAACACAATTTTAGGAAGCATGGAGTATGAAGCTGAAATTAAATTTAATATCAAATAAAACAGCAGAATTTAAAATATAGCAACTCAATATCTTGAAGTCTATATTTTAGATCAAACAACCAATAAGCTATACTTTTTGAATATCTCATTTATTTTCTGTTTAACTCTCACATGTCAGAACTAGATAGGAAATATTTTCATGGCATGCATTATCTGAAGCTATCATTGGCATTAAACTAATGTGGTTGCTTATCTGGTGCTGAAACAATTGCAGCTGAATCATAGCTATTGTTAAGAGAATGTCTCTTTCAAGACACTGGTTAATTGTGTTCTCAGATCTGTTCTTTGAGTTACAGAATGAAGTCAGAAATTATTTCCTAGGCCAAATTCAAGCTCCCCTAATTATATGAATAATTTGATTAAAATGTGCTCAGATGATGCAAATGATTAGGAAATTATATGCTTATGAGCCTTAATTCCTAAGGCAGTAGCTGTCTAAATCATGTTGATGATTAATAATTATGAAGGTTTTATTAGCAAATATAATCTGTCATCAGTGTATAATAATCATGGTCATAGAATGATCCCCTTGACATACATGGAAAAATCTAGTTAAAATTTTTATAGTTCACAATTGAATTATTTTAACTGGGGATACACTATTCAATCTGTCCTACCTTTTCCTCATGTATTAGTAAAATTTGTACATTACCTGACTTTGTCTCATACTAAGATTTTTGTACCAACTGACACCTTGCCTTTTCCCATTACATAATCACCCCTTTCCAAAAATGTTTAAACAGATGATTAGCAATAATAAGGGCTTCCCTGGTGGCTCAGATGGTAAAGAATCTGCCTGCAATATGGGAGACCCAGGTTCAATCCCTGGGTCAGAAAGTTATCCCCTGGAGAAGGGAATGGCTACCCATTCCAGTATTCTTGCCTGCAGACTCTCCTGGACAGAGCAGCCTGGTGGGCTGCAGTCCATAGGGTCGCAAAAAAGACACGACTGAAGTGACTTAGCACACACAGCACAGCAATAATGAAATTGACGGTGCTGCCATATATCTATACTTTCCAAGTATTTCGATTATTACTCATCTGCAAAATGTATATTTCATCTCACCCTGTTAGCCAACTGCCACTGGTCTACTACCATTACTATCAGTTGGATAAGATATTATGCACACTTGTTAATGTTAAATACACTCAAGATTCTCTCTAACATAACAAAAATGAATATACAGTGGAAATATTACATTTAATGACATTGTATGCCTTTGGGTAAGTAAGTACTGGTGTATATCACATTTAAAAACCTGTGACCAGTCCCTAGAGTTCCTGCTGTTTAACAGCCAGTAAAAATGATTGCTCTATATGCTTTAGAGAGTTGTCCTTTGAAAAAAGTATATCAGTCTATAAAAAACCAAGATGCTTGTATGTACCTTTATTATTGCGTAAGGACTAAAGTCCACAAGTTTGTAGGATCTGGTGCATTTCATTGTTGGGAGGGTCAACTATTGGTCCAAGAAGCTTCCCCAAAGCTGCTTTATGAATTGATTTAAAGAAGCACCACTTCCTCTTCTCCTGGATTCATATGTGTAAAAGTTAGACACAGAAGAGAGCAAAAGAGGTGGAAGAAGCACACACCTGGTAAAAGGAAGTCACAGCTGAGCCCAAGTACACCACAGTCAATTCGGCTTAAGTGTCACTTTTAGATGGTTCTTTATTTGGAGACTCAGCATGAAAGCCAGGGGTCACTTATCCCCATGAACCAAAACTGCTGAGTTTTGCATAGTTCTACCTCAAAATGCTGAGGCAGTAAATGTTATTAAAAATGCTTTTGTGAAAATCAATGCAATCTTAGTTTGAAAACGAATATTTATTTTGTGGAATGGGATAGAAGAAGTTAATATGACATTGAAGTAGTTTATTGCTTAATATGTTTTTAAAAGTGCACTGCAGAAAAATGTCCAGCATATTGAGCCAACAGAAACATGATTACAAAAGGTCCTTTCTTAGTACATTTAAACTTTTTTGTTAAATATGAATTGTAATATGATATTAGGTAGTGTGTAATAAAAGTGAAATTGAATCCCAGGGAGACTGGTTACCACGGGATTTAAATCCATTCCGGGGTCAATCAATTCAGATTGTTCAGTAACAATGACAATGAAAGCAGTTCCAGTTTGGGGCAGTGTAATACTTTGTTATGGTCACTTGGACTAATATACTTTATAATGAAAAGAACTGAATCTATAGAGTCAGAAGGCCTGGGTTTAAATGGAAGTTTAATTTCTCACTGAACAAGTCATGTCATCAGGCTCAAAACGGAGTGTATCTCAAGTATATGACTCAGGAGTGCTTCACATAACGGAATACTCAAATAATAATAGCTTAAACAGACAGATTAAAAAAAATTTTTTTTATGTTATTGGGTAATACACCAGCCTTGATCCTGCATCTTCTATCCAGGCTTCTTCTACCTTTCCACTCCATCCTTAGTATTTGGCTATTCACCCTTGGTGGCAAAGATGGCTTCTCCATTTCAGACCATCATGTCTTCAGTACAGGGAGGAAGGAGGAAAGCTCAGGAAAAGGGAGGCAAACATTTTTCTCCTTTTGAAGTTTTGTGTCTCCTTTTCTTTTTACTTTTAAAATTTTTTGTGAGGCTGGTGGGAATCTCAGTTCCCCCATCAGGGGTTGAACCTGGTCACAGTAGTGAAAGCCTGGAATCTTAACCACTAGGACATCAGGGGACTCCCTGTTTTGTGTCGTCTTTTGAAATAGAGAGGTCTCTTCAGTAGATTTTTTTAATAGATATTTTAGCTTTGAAGTGAAAATATTAGTTACGCAGTCATGTCCGACTCTTTACGACCCCATGGATTGTAGCCTCTGTTCATGGAATTCTCCAGGCAAGAATACTGGAGTGGGTAGCCATTCCCTTTTCTAGGGGATCTTCCCAACCCAGGGATTGAACCCAGGTCTCCCACATTGCAGGCAGATTCTTCAGTCTGAGCCACAGCCTTAACTGACTTATTAATGTCAAGCAAATAGTAATGAGATTACAGTGACACCTTACTTTGCTAACAAAGGTCCGTCCAGTCAAAGCTATGGTTTTTCCAGTAGTCATGTATGGATGTGAGAGTTGGAGTGTAAAGAAAGCTGAGCGCTGAAGAATTGATGTTTTTGAACATCAATTGGAGAAGAACTTCAATTGGTATTGCAGAAGACTCTTGAGAGTCCCTTGTAAGGAGATCCAGCCAGTCCATCCTAAAGGAAATCAGTCCTGAATATTCATTGAAAGGACTGATGTTGAAGCTGAAACTCTAATACTTTGGCCACCTAATGCCAAGAACTGACTCATTGGAAAAGACCCTGATGCTGGGAAAGATTGAAAGCAGGAAGAGAAGGGGATGACAGAGGATGAGATGGTTGGATGGCATCACCAACTCAATGAACATGAGCTTGAGTAAATGCTGGGAGTTGGTGATGGACAGGGAGGCCTGGCATGCTGTAGTCCAGGGGTCGAAAAGAGTCGGACATGACTGAGCAACTGAACTGAACTACAGGGACTGATTTAGACCAATCTTAGTTCATAACTCTATGGTTGGAATACGGACTTACTCTGAGTTCAAGAGATTTTCAACTGAATAAATATCAAATTCTAGTCATTAGGAAGATGATGAGGCAGAAGGAAGGGATGTAAGGTAAATATAAATCACTGTCTGCAACAATAACATCTGTGGTATAACTAGACCATGCACTTTAGTTCTCCTGGGACAAGCCCAGTTTAGACCTATTGTTCTTGCATAATTACTCACAATGTACTCTGGAGCAAGCTCTTTGAGTGAAGAAATGTGGAAGTACTAAGAGGCTGACAGTATCTTAAGGCTTCAGCTCCAAAACGGCTCTGTGATAATGACTCATGTTCTATTGGTCAAGTAAGTCATATGTGACCAAGACCCAAGTTTATGCAGCAGATACAGGTCCTCCACTTGGACACTCTGTGAAGTCAAGTGTCAGAGGGTCTATATAGTCCCAGCAGAGGACAGATTCATTTCTATTTTCACACAAGCTTAAAAATCAAATGTGGGTTTTGGCGTGAATATCTTACTGTGAATATTAGCTATTTAAGTTCCAGTAAGGGAGGTAAGTGGAGAAGGAAATGGCAACCCATTCCAGTGTTCTTGCCTGGAGAATCCCAGGGACAGGAGAGCCTGGTGGGCTGCCATCTATGGGGTCACACAGAGTCGAACACGACTGAAGCAACGCAGCAGCAGGAGCAGCAGCAAGGGAGCTAAGAGTGGGTTTTGCTGGTGGCTCAGTGGTAAAGACAATGGCACCCCACTCCAGTACTCTTGCCTGGAAAATCCCACGGATGGAGGAGCCTGGTGGGCTGCAGTTCATGGGGTCACTAAGAGTCGGACACGACTGAGCGACTTCACTTTCACTTTTCACTTTCATGCATTGGAGAAGGAAATGGCAACCCACTGCAGTGTTCTTGCCTGGAGAATCCCAGGGACGGGGGAGCCTGGTGGGCTGCCATCTATGGAGTAGCAGAGAGTTGGACATGACTGAAGCAACTTAGCAGCAGCAGCAGCAGCAGCAGTGGTAAAGAATCAGCCTGCCAATGCAGGAGATGCCGTTCAGTCCCTGGGTCTGAAGAATTCCCTGGAGAAGGAAATGGAAACCCACTTCAGGATTCTGGCCTGGGAAATTCCATGGACAGAGGAGCCTGATGAGCTACAGTCCATGGGGTTGCAAACGAGTTGGACATGACTGAAGCAACTAAACAACAGTAAAGGGAAATAGAGTAGGTGGGTGTCTCCAATATGAGGTGAGTAAATGCAATTAGTGTTTTCACTGAATAATTGGATATCTAAACAGCCCTTTTAAAAGCTACAAAGGATTATTATATATTGTTGAACTTCAGGATAGAGTTGTGTGATTTTTCAAACACACATTCTAGTGAGCCCAACCTGATCAATAAAATAAATCAAGAAGTGAAACGAATGTATGCAGTTTAGTTTTAACGATTGTTGGTTTTGATGAATTGTTTTCCTTGCTCTTTCATTTTTAGAATAATTATTTTAGGCTATAAGAAACCTTTGGAAAGAGAGGATCTTTTTGAACTTAATGAAGGCGATTCCTCCTATATTGTGTGTCCCATCTTTGAGAAACAGTGGAGGAAGGAAGTTTTAAGGACTCAAGAGAGGCAAAAAGTAAAGGTAACTATTAAATCCTTAGTACTTAACTGCATAACTTGTTCCAAATATGAGATATTATTATTAATATGGAAAATCCCTTAAATATGTTATAAAACATGTCATTTCCCTTAACAATACTAGCTGTTATTAAAGCTAATTTCTGTCATCAAATTATTCAGCATCTCTTTAAAGCTCAGGAGCAAGTGTGTTATATGTATATAATTTGGGGCTTCTCACCAGTATCCTTCCTCATCCATTGTAGCAAAGATAGTTTCCATATCTCAGAGCATCATATCTATTGGTCAAAGTAAGTCATATAGTGGCCAAGGCTAAGACTTATAGGGGGCAAGAGTGGGCTCTTCAGATGTAGCATCATGCACACACACATACATACACACATGAATATATATATACAATGTATGTATATAGTCTTTAGACTTCTCAAAAAGAAAATATAATTTGAAGATAAAAACTGTATTAGTGAAACAGTTTCAAAACCCACAACAGTGATTTAAAAAATGGTTTCCTTTCCTGTTTATGCCACATGGTATGAATAACACCATGTGGTTTGGTACCATTCTATACCAATAACAGGGACCTTGTTTTCAAGTTTAATTGAACTTATTCCTTTCATGTTGCTTTATCATCTTTGGAGTACATTACTAATTTTATGATTATGTATATTTTATGGATTAGTTCTGTTCTCTTTTCTCATTGTCTTTGTTTTCTTTAATTATGTAGTCATCTTTTCATAAAGAGGCACACACCAGGAAGCCATCTCTACTCCGGGCATTGTGGAACACTTTTAAGTTTGCCCTGATTCAGGTTGCGTTATTCAAAGTATTGGCTGATGTTTTGTCCTTCACTAGCCCACTCATAATGAAGTAAGTTGAAGTTGTTTTTTTTTTTCCCTTTCCCACAAGTACTTGATAAGGAAGTTTACTGTTTCACTTTAAAAATGTACTAAAAAAGAGTGGGGTGGGTTCATATTACAGATTTTATTTAGATACAAGCATTCCATTAAGTTTGCTTGTGATATGAATGTGAATTATGATAATATAGTAATTATTGAAACAACCATGTATTAAGCACTATTCTAAAATCTTTATATTAATTATCTAATCTAATCTTTACAACAATCCTACAATGTAGGAAGTAATATTGTACTCATTAGCACAATGTAGAAACAAAGAAATCTCTGTAATTTGCCTAAGACCATACAACTAGAAAATACAAGAGTCACAACACAAATCTGGGAAATCTGGCTTGAGTTTATATGTTTAGGAAATGAAATGACACATACCTTTACTATTTTTCTTTGCTGTGACCTTTTTGGAATTGAACTTTATCAGCCAAGGTAATACTATATAAATATATATATGCATGTATTTATGTGTGGGCTTCCTTGGTGGCTCAGCTGGTAAAGAATCCACCCGCAGAACAGGAGACCTGTATTGAGTTCAATTCCTGGGTTGGGAAGATCTCTTGGAGAAGGGAACGGCTATCCACTCCAGTATTCTGGCCTG
The DNA here is from genome assembly GCF_003369695.1 of Bos indicus x Bos taurus. Lineage (NCBI taxonomy): Eukaryota > Metazoa > Chordata > Mammalia > Artiodactyla > Bovidae > Bos > Bos indicus x Bos taurus. The sequence continues at coordinate 22,680,189 of NC_040076.1, read as the reverse complement.
AAGAATTCCATAGACTTTATAGTCCACGGGGTTGCAAAGAGTTGGACACAACTGAGTGACTTTTTGGAATTGAACTTTATCAGCCAAGCAAATAATAATACATAATAATGCACAATGGCACCCCACTTCAGTACTCTTGCCTGGAAAATCCCATGGACGGAGGAGCCTGGTAGGCTGCAGTCCATGGGGTCGCTAAGAGTCGTACACGACTGAGGGACTTCACTTTCAATTTTCACTTTCATGCTTTGGAGAAGGAAATGGCAACCCACTCCAGTGTTCTTGCCTGGAGAATCCCAGGGACTGGGGAACCTGGTGGGCTGCCATCTCTGGGGTTGCACAGAGTCCAACACGACTGAAGCAACTTAGCAGCAGCAGCATAGAGAAACTATCTAAGTAATTTCCATTTCTAATAGTGGCCATATGCAAGGATTCATGAGCAGACAGTAAAACTGAGTCTTTGATTGTATGCCTCCAAGGGTACAAGGAAAGATTTTTTATTAACCAATTATTATATATTTTTTGTTTTGAATATGTTTTCAAGTTGGAGTTTTTAAGAACAATTTAATTCATGAAAATAAAATTAATTCTGAGTTGCCAGATCCCAAATCACATCCAGGCACATATTTCGCCCATATTTATTAAGCACCTACTATATGCCAAACTGTTCTAAGTAGACCATGGGGACTGACCAAAAATCAAAAAGTCCCTGCTCTGATGACACCTAGAAGGGAGAGATAAACAATAAATGAATAAGTATAAATTTTATTAAGAGGTAATTACTGCTAAGGAAAACAGTATGGTGAGGTAGTGGGGCACAGCATACTGGTCTGAGGGACTGGAAGTTGCTGTTTTCTGTGAGGTGATTAGGGAAGACATTGGTTATAATGGTGAAACTTGCACACAGTTCTGAATGAAGTTAGGGAGGAAGCCGAGATATATCTGTTGCAAATAGGAAGAACAAAGAGGGCTAAAGCCATGAGGCAGCAGCGTATTTGGTATTTTTGAAGACTCATAGGAGGCAAGTGAGTGGAGCAGGGAAGCTGAGAGGAAAAGTGGTAAGACTGAGGTCAGATATACATACTACCCTGTGTAACATGTGTGGCTTCCCTGGTGGCTCAGAGGTTAAAGCGTCTGCCTGCAATGCCGGAGACCTGGGTTCGATCCCTGGGTTGGGAAGATCCCCTGGAGAAGGAAATGGCAACCCACTCCAGTATTCTTGCCTGGAGAATCCCGTGGATGGAGGAGCCTGGTGGGCTACAGTCCATGGGGTCGCAGAGAGTCGGACTCGATTGAGTGACTTAACTTTCACTTTCACCTTCATATGTAACATAGACAGCTAGTGCAAAGCCGCTGTTTAGCACAGGGAGCTCAGCTCTGTGATGAGCTAGAGGGATGGGATTGGGCGCTGGGAGGGAAGCTCAAGAGGGAGGTTAATAAATGTGTACTTATAGCTGATTTGTGTTGCTGCAAAGCATAAACCAACACAACCTTGTAAAGCAAGTATATTCCAATTAAAAAAAAAATAGAGACATTGTGGGGATGGGGAGACAAAAAGGTTGAGGTCAGAAAGTTTGGGCAGCTAAAAAGATTTTTAGCTGGGCCTTACAGAATGTGAGGGGAGCTTCCCCAGTGGTTCAGCAATAAAGAATCTGTCTGTAATACAGGAGATGCAGGAAACTCGGGTTCAATTCCTGGGTCAAGAAGATCCCCTGGAATAGGAATTGGCAATCCACTTCAGTATTCTTTCCTGGAGAATTCCATAGACAGAGGAGCCTGGCAGGCTGCAGTCCATGGGACTTCAAAGAGCTGGACACAGCTGAGACATTCAGCACACACGCAGAGAATGTGATGATACAGGCTTTCATTTCATGTTAGAAAGGAAACCTTTGGAAGATTGTGAGCATAGAATGATATGATTAGACTGCAGTTTCATAGGAATCACTCTAGTAGCTATGTAGAAAATGAAGTAAAGAGGAGCAAGAGTGGAAGAAGCAGCAGCTACTAGCCAACTATGATAATCCAGGCAAAAGTCAATAGCAGCTTCAAGATTGTGGCAATGAAGGTGATAAGCGGTCAGATTTTGGCTTTATTTTAAAAGTAGAGTCAACATTATACCTTGATAGTTGAATGTAGGTTGAGAGAAGAAAAAAGGAGTCATGGTGCCTTCAGAGTTTTTGTTTGTCACAAGATGAATGAGTTACCATTTACTGACATACAGAAGGCTCAGAAAAGAGTAAGGCGTGCAATTTGCTAAATTTGAAATATGCATTAGATTTTCTGCAGAATTAAATTAACAGACCTGACTGCCATCCTTTGGAAAGACTGTTTATATGGCTGGCCTCAGGCTGGCAATTAGAACTTGAATTTCAGGAGGGTTCTCACTTACCCTAGCTGATAAGAGTGGTTCGATATGGCCAGACTGTTTTATACATGATGTTTTATACATGATCCCTGCTGAATTCCTCCTTTTTTTCTGAGAGTTTGGAATTTCAGCCTGTGTTAGAAAGAGGGTACCCTGGATGCTGAGTCTTTAAGGGGCTTCCTTGTTTTTGTTCAGTCACTAAGTCATGTCTGAATCTTTGCAAACCCATGAACCGCAGCATGCAAGTCTTCCTTGTCTTTCACTATCTCCTGGAATTTGCTCAGACTTGGTGATGCCATCCAACCATCTCATCTTCTGTCACCCACTTCTCGCCCTGCCCTCAATCCTTCCGAGCATCCGGGTCTTTTCCAGTGAGGTGGCTTTAGGGAAGTGACCACACTATCATGGATATCTGGGTCATTAAGTCTTTTTTCGTAGAGTTCTTCTGTGTATTCTTGCCACCTCTTCTTAATATCTTCTGCTTCTGTTATGTCCATACCATTTCTGTCCTTTATTGTGCCCATCTTTGCATGAAATATTCCCTTGGTATCTCCAGTTTTCTTGAAGAGATCTTTAACCTTTCTCATTCTATTGTTTTCCTCTATTTCTTGGCACTATTCACTTAAGAAGGCTTTCTTATCTCTCCACGCTATTCTCTGGGACTCTGTGTTCAGGTGGATATATCTTTCCTTTTCTCCTTTGCCTTTTGCTTCTCTTCTTTTCTCAGCTATTTGTAAGTTCTCTTCATACAACCACTTCGCTTTCTGGAATTTCTTTGTCTTTGGGATGGTTTTGGTCATTGCCTCCTGTACAATATTGATGAGATTACTGTAGGAAAACTAGAAAATACCTTTCTACCCAGAAGCCTGAGAAACTAAGTGTTGACTGTGTGTGAGTGTGTGCTCAGTCATTCAGTCGTGTCCGATTCTTTTGTGACCCCATGGATTGTAGCCTGCCAGGCTCGTCTGTGAATAGGATTTGCCAGGCAAGTATACTGGAGTGGGTTGCCATTTCCTCCTAGAACAGAACTCAGGTCTCCTGCATCTGGCCTTATTTATATAAAGCTTGAGTAAAAATAGAGAGAGAATGCAAAATTGGGCAAGTGGATAAAAAGAGCAGGCAAGAATGTGTGTGTGTATGTGTGTGTGTGTAACATTTTGACAGTACTTAGTTCACACTTGTATTTTATTACTTTGGATGTTTAACACTTCTTCCCTTTTCTCGATTTGTATATGACCTTCAGGCAAATGATCCTTTTCTGTGAACAACGCCCGGATTTTGGCTGGAGTGGTTATGGCTATGCTTTGGCGCTTTTTGTTGTAGTCTTTTTGCAAACCCTGATCCTTCAGCAATACCAGCGTTTTAAAATGCTCACTTCAGCAAAAATTAAGACAGCTGTAATTGGACTGATCTACAAAAAGGTAAAAGATTTAAAAAATTCCAAGTTTCTAAATGGACTCTGTCCAGTGCGTGCTTTAAAATAAGGGATCTGGAAAAATAGAAGTAGTATTTAAAAAATTTCTATTATGCACTTTGAATATACATGTATTTTGCTGAAAAATAACTTTGACTCATCAATATTAGTTACATCAATTTCTTTACAGGGTCCTCTCTCTATATTTCTTGAAACTTCTAGTCAACCCTAATGCCTGAAACTAAATGATGTTCTTTGTCCACTCTTAATGTCACTTAACTCCTCCTCAGAAAATGAATGGAATTGACTATTTCATGGTTGTCCCTATTTATGTATCAATAAATTAATTTCCATGGTCATTTTCCTTCTACATAATACCTTTTACTTCTTCCTCTGCTCACTCTACTTTTTCATAAAACAAAGCCATACTTCTTTATAGAGTTGTTATCTATTTCTGTTTGAGTCTAAGCCCCTTCCTATCCACCCGAAGAGCTGGTTGACCCTTATACCTAGCATAACTCTAAAGTTTAATTTGTCCTTTCTTGAAAATGCAGTTTTAAACATCACCTCTTTACCATTCAGAGCCTATTTACATCATAATTACAAACAATTAAAAACCTTCCTCTCTTCTGTTGTTATTACTGAGTTATTCAGTCAAAAGTATATTTTGCCTTCTTATTCTGTAGTCCTCTGTCAATCTGTGTTCTTCAGATTTGGAATAGGAACTTAACTTACCTATTATACCTTTATCATCTAAGACAGTGGCTTTCACATATTTTTATAAAAGTTGGAAGACTGAGTAAATGAATAAATGAGCCATTACCTTCAAAACTAGGAAACTATTAAGCATACATAATAAATGTGTGAAACTATCAATAAATGCAGATGTTTTAAGATTCAGATGAGCAGGAAATGTACAATATTTGAAGGCAGTTGAGGAAGGTTTCTGGAGAAGGCAATGGCACCCCACTCCAGTACTCTTGCCTGGAAAATCCTATGGACGGAGGAGCCTGGTGGGCTGCAGTCCATGGGGTCGCTGAGGGTCGGACACGACTGAGTGACTTCACTTTCACTTTTCACTTTCCTGCATTGGAGAAGGAAATGGCAACCCACTCCAGTGTTCTTGCCTGGAGAATCCCAGGACGGTGAGCTGCTGTCTATGGGGTTGCACAGAGTCGGACACGACTGAAGCGACTTAGCAGCAGCAGCAGCAGAGGAAGGTTTCACATAGAAAGGAGCCTTGAAATAATCTTTGGGAGAAGTGTAGGATTTGTTGACCTGGATATGAAATGTCACAGACCATTTGGCCATATTAGGCCAAAATGGAGGCAGCAAGTGATTTTAGAGATTCTAGAATGCTCCAAGCCCAGCTGAGCCAGAATATAACTAAACTTGCAGTAAACCTAGCTCTGTGTGAAACTCAAAGTGTTAGTTGCTCAGTTGTGTTCACCTCTTTGCGACCCTTTGGACTGTAGCCTGCCAGGCTCCTCCATCCATGGAATTTTCCAGGCAAAAATACTGGAGTGTGTTGCCATTTCCTTCTCCAGTAGATCTTCCCAACCTAGGCATTGAACCTGGGTCTCCCGCATTGCAGGCAGATTCTTTACCACCTGATCCACCAGGGAAGTCCTGTATAACTAGCTCTGTGTAACACACCCCAGATACAGGGTCAGATAGGCTGTTTGTAATTTTACAGGTTGTAACTTCTGAGAAATACAAATATGGAGAAAAGATATGAAATACAAATATTAAAGAGTCTAGGAATCACTTTAAATGCTAACATTTTTTTTCCCATATATGGCCCATATGGAACAGGTCTTCATTCATTGATTAAAGCACTGGAGTTTAGGTATAGGATTTGGGTAGATTTATAAAAGCTGGTTTTAGAAAAGGCAGAGGAACCAGAGATCAAATTGCCAACATCTGCTGGAAAAAGCAAAAGAGTTCCAGAAAAACATCTATTTCTGCTTTATTCACTATTCCAAAGCCTTTGACTGTGTGGATCACAATAAACTGTGGGAAATTCTGAAAGCGATGGGAATACCAGACCACCTGACCTGCCTCTTGAGAAACCTGTATGCAGATCAGGAAGCAACAGTTAGAACTGGACATGGAACAACAGACTGGTTCCAAATAGGAAAAGGAGTATGTCAAGGCTGTATATTGTCACCCTGCTTATTTAACTTATATGCAGAGTACATCATGAGAAATGCTGGGCTGGAAGAAGCATAAGCTGGAATCAAGATTGCTGGGATAAATATCAATAACCTCAGATATGCAGATGACACCACCCTATGGCAGAAAGTGAAGAGGAACTAAAAAGCTTCTTGATGAAAGTGAAAGAGGAGAGTGAAAACGTTGGCTTAAAGCTCAACATTCAGAAAATGAAGATCATGGCATCCGGTCCCATCACTTCATGGGAAATAGGTGGGGAAACAGTGGAAACAGTGTCAGACTTTATTTTGGGGGGCTCCCAAATCACTACAGATGGTGATTGCAGCCATGAAATTAAAAGATGCTTACTCCTTGGAAGGAAAGTTATGACCAACCTAGATAGCATATTGAAAAGCAGAGACATTACTTTGCCAACGAAGGTCTGTCTAGTCCAGGCTATGGTTTTTCCTGTGGTCATGTATGGATGTGAGAGTTGGACTGTGAAGAAAGCTGAGCACCGAAGAATTGATGCTTTTGAACTGTGGTGTTGGAGAAGACTCTTGAGAGTCCCTTGGACTGCAAGGAGATTCAACCAGTCCATTCTAAAGCAGATCAGTCCTGGGTGTTCTTTGGAAGGACTGATGCTAAAGCTGAAACTCCAGTACTTTGGCCACCTCATGCCAAGAGTTGACTCATTGGAAAAGACTCTGATGCTGGGTTGGATTGGGGCAGGAGGAGAAGGGGACAACAGAGGATGGGATGGCTGGATGGCATCACTGACTCGATGGACAAGAGTTTGGGTGAACTCCGGGAGATAGTGATGGACAGGGAGGCCTGGCGTGCTGTGATTCATGGGGTCGCAAAGAGTTGGACACGACTGAGCAACTGAACTGAACTGAACTGATAAGCATAAAAGAATAGATAGCAGTAGAAATTGAAGCAAACCATCAGAAATAAAAAGGAAAGTCAAGTCTCGTGGGTGAGTACATTACAACAAGGGCAAAGAGACCCTGGAGATAATGTAAGAGGGAACAGCATCTACAGGAGTGAGACTATGTGGGTCCTTAGAGGTTATTTAACAACAGAGAGCATTCTAAGATCAGAGGGGTTCAGTGGGTCCTGCAGTATGGATTAAGCTTTAATTCTTAGTCCATCAGACAAGCAGCAGAAGACATTACTTAGTGACCTGTAGTGTTCAGATGCCCTCGGTAGCCTATGCAGGTGACACTAATATAAGGCAGTCTTTCTTCTGAATCTCTTATCCTATATCTGCTTTCCAAAGGGACTAATTGTGGTTATTAGATCTCTTGTCTCCTTTACAGATTTTAGGATTCTGATGTTTATCATGTTTTGATAACCTCAGCTCTCATAGATGACCAGATAACTCATATTCATCTGACACTGGTACTCCTTCATCAGGAATTCATTACTAGACTTGGGTAAAGCTAGTCTCACATCCTTTTCCTGGTGAGGAGGGGATGTGTTAGAAAGCTCTTTATCTCTACCCGATCGCATGACTGTTGCTACTCTAGTAAAGTTCAAGAGACTTCATTTTTAAGGTTTGTGGGGAAGAACATGGACCTCTTTCTACTTGACCACTTCATGAGTCTTTGGGTCTTAAAACTCAGTTTTGTTATCCCTTCGCTCCCAATTACAGGCTCCATGAGAGTTTTTGAGGACTAATAATAAGATATGTTTCAAAAGCAGCATCAGTTAGTCCTGTGCTTAATGTGGGCAGCCTGTGGGCATTCTGTCAAATGCCATCCAGTAGAAGTTTTTGTGATTTTTAAATTATTCTGTATCCACATTATGCAGTATGGTAGCTACTAATCACATATGACTGTTGAAACTGAAAACTTGGCAAGTAAGAGCAAGGAAGTAAATTTTTAATTTTAATTAAATTTAATATCCATATCTAGACTGTCTACATTTGCGCCTGAAGGATATTCTTTCCTTAATTGTGGGAAGAATGCAGTATAAAGAAAATTGATAAAATTATTTTTCCTTTCTTTAAAATAGAGATACTTAAATGTAATTAGAAGGAGAAGAGAGAAAGAGAATCCTGGCATACTTTTTTGCATCCAAAGAGCTAAAGAAAATGATTTCTCTTAGATTTATGAGGATTCACCTTTACATACAACCATGACTCATTAGAAGTATGGTAACCGCTGAGAATCACTGGGATAAAAATGTTTGGGATTCTTCCAGCTCTAAATTATATAATGTCTATGACTCAAAGCTAGGGTGGTCAGGAAAAATAGTTCAAGAAATAAATATATGGACCAGGGCTGTGGCAAAAAAAAATCAGCAAAGAACAAATATTTGAAGGAGAATGTGAAATCGCAAAGCAAATTTCATAATCATATGTCAAAATGAACAATTACTGAATTGAGGTCAGTAATAAACAAGATATTTCCAGTCTGTAAAAAGGATTCTTGAGGCTGGGAGCCATATATGATTTATCTGGGTCTTTTTATGGCTTCCCTGGTGGCTCAGATGGTAAAGAATCTTCCTGCAGGAGACACAAGAGACTCAGGTTCAGTCCCTGGGTCAGGAAGATCTCCTGGAGAAGGAAATGGTTACCCATTCCAGTATTCTTGCCCAGATAATTCCATGGACAGAGGAGCCTGGCGGGCTATGGTCCGTGTTTTCACAAAGTCGAACATGATTGAGCAACTAACACTTTTTTTAGAGCAAATGTAATCAATGAAATGAACGAAGTTTCAAAACTTAAGGAGTCACAAGGTTGTGTTACCTGTTTTCCTGAGTGGGGCTCCAACAAGGGTCCTTCAGCCCAGTGCCCTTCGAGCATCTGAGTTCTGGTCAGAAGCAAGGAAGGTTTTATTCTTTGATCAGATAACGAAGAGGTGTGGGCCTGTTTTCTTGAGCACCCACTCTCCCAATGGGCAGTAGGTAGGGCTGCTTTAGAAGGATCTCTCAAAGTGAGGTTCTTGTGGAGTTGGAGCAGGGGCAGCTGGGCTGCTTAGGCTCCAGACGGCAGTTCCTGGAGCAGCGTCTCTGCACGCAGCCTGCAGCTACCATCTTGGATTTTGTGTCACGCACGGCTTCTGCACGTGGACGCCCAGCTGAGGTGTAGGCTCAGCCGTTTCCTTTCACAGGAGGAACCCTGGTCTGAAGGGCCAGATACAAGGCTCTGCACATGGCCTCCCTGTGAGCAAATGAGAATAGACTAAGTGCTAGGGAAAAGGGGCGGGGCGGGGGGGGGTGGAAACAAGGTAAGACTTTATTTTATTATGGAATTCCCTGAGAATTGTTAATGGCCTTTGCTAGTGACAGTTGTGCTTTGTGTGTTTTCCTAAAGGAGGGGCATTGATTTGATTCCTTGGGTAATTTGATTTTGAACTACCCAGTCTTTTAGTTTTTACATAAGTCAGTTTATATTTTCCTTCTAGAAAAGTAGGATAACATGTTTGTATTTGTTTATAATAGTATGTTGGAGGTGGATGCTATTAGAGATCAATGGATCTCACTTAAAAAATGGTGTAGTCTTAATGAAATGAGAACAACTGTTCTTGGATTTCCATTGTTTTTCTTGAGCACATTAAATGGTCAGTAACTTATTAGGGGAGATTAAAAAGCTGCCTTTGGAGGAGACATGGCTAGAAGCTTAACTATCGTAGTGTATTTTTTTCCTTTTTTATTTACTCTTATGGGAGCAGTATTTATTCTGTCGTATCATCAGCACCGTACCTTGGAAGGAAGGAGCAGAAAATTAAAGGATTTAGCATTACAGCAGCCATCAAGCTTAGGAGGATCCTGATCCCTTGTGAACCTCTGAGGGTTGTGCCTTTCCTCTGCTGGCCCCATAGACTGCCATATGCACTGAGCCCGTGGGTTTTAAGCTAGGGAATGTTAGAAGTGTCCCACTGAAGGCCCTGCCTACTCATTTTCCAGAGGGGCTTTTTCTCTGGGCTTTCTATTAGTCATTTATTGAGTGAAGAGAACTTGAGTGTCCCCTGTATCCTATTTATCATTGTTAGATCTAGTTCTCAATCCTGTCTCTCTTTAAATCAGTGTGGTAGGAGTTCCTTAAAACTTTTGGCATATGGTGGGACTTTCACCTAATTTCTGGTATAAATATCAATTTCCTGCTTATTTTACAGTTATTTATGCATTTTTCTGGGCTTTCTGGGCTTCCCTTGTGGTTCAGCTGGTAAAGAATCTGCCGGCAATGTGGGAGACCTGGGTTCAATCCCCACTGGAAAGATCCCCTGGGAAAGGACATGGCAACCCACTCCAGTACTCTTGCCTGGGGAATTCCACAGAGAGAAGAGCAGGACAGGCTGCAGCCATGGAATCACAAAGAGTTGGAGACGACTCTGCAGCTAACTTTCGCTTTCACTTTCATGCACTTTTATGGGAATTTTAAATGAGTGGGAAATTAAATAAATGAATTTCTAATATTAGCCTTAGTAAGAAATTACCAATACTTAACCTTCAGTTCAGTTCAGTTCAGTTTAGTCGCTCAGTCGTGTCCGACTCTTTGCGACCCCATGAATCGCAGCACTCCAGGCCTCCCTGTCCATCACCAACTCCCGGGGTTCACTCAGACGCACGTCCATTGAGTCGGTGATGCCATCCAGCCATCTCATCGTCTGTCATCACCTTCTCCTCCTGCCCCCAATCCCTCCCAGCATCAGAGTCTTTTCCAATGAGTCAACTCTTCGCATGAGGTGGCCAAAGTACTGCAGTTTCAGCTTTAGCATCAGTCCTTCCAAAGAACACCCAGGACTGATCTCCTTTAGAATGGACTGGTTGGATCCTCTTGCAGTCCAAGGGACTCTCAAGAGTCTTCTCCAACACCACAGTTCAAAAGCATCAATTCTTTGGTATATTGAATTCAATATACAAATATTAAATGACATATACAGAAGGAAAGGGAGAATTAGGCCTTGGAAGAACAGAGAAGATGGAACAATACTCTTACCTCTGTAAATACCCATGGCCCTTCTTAGCTACTGTTAGACTTGTGTGTGTGTGTGTGTGTGTTAGTCCCTCAGTTGTGTCTAACTCTTTGCGACCCCATGGGCTGTTGCTGGCCAGGCTCCTCTGTCCATGAATTCCCCAGGCAGGAATACTGGAGTGGGTAGCCATTTCCTTTTCCAGGGGATCTTCCCAACCCAGGGATTAAACCCTGGTCTCCTGCATTGCAGGCAGATTCTTTACTATTTGAGTCCTTGGAAGCCCTTATAATTAGCCTGTGTGTAGGATGTGTGTGTAGTAGGGGAGTGTACTCCACTACTAGACTGAAATCTCTTTAAGATTGAAACTATATCATTAATAAAATACTTTCATTAGATTTTCATTGATTCGCCTGTGTACTCTGTATTGATGAACTTTAGATGATTTAGTAGGGGTGCAAAAGAACAGAAAGGAAGCTCAGTGCTAGAAAACTTTTTATTTATAGTTAAAAGTTGTCATTGTTTGACTTTAAAATCCTGCATGATCTACAGAACTGTAAATATTCTGCTTCTCTTTTCCCAGGCCCTGCTTCTATCTAATGTTTCTAGAAAACAGTTTTCTACCGGGGAAATTATTAACTTGATGGCAACAGATACCCAGCAGCTCATGGACTTGATGACAAACATCAATCTTCTTTGGTCAGCTCCTTTTCAAATCCTGATGGCCGTATCACTCCTTTGGCAAGAGCTGGGTCCAGCCGTGTTAGCAGGGGTGGCAGTCCTTGTGTTTGTTATACCAATGAATGCTTTAGTTGCAAATAGAATGAAAAAGCTGAAGGTAAGAAAATAATTGCCTCATGTTACCTGTGTCAAACAGAAGCTGAGTTTCCAGACTTGATACTAAACACCTAGCTAATTCTCTGAATATAGAAAATAGAGGCTTAAAATGGATACAATATGAATTAATCATTTATTGAACCAGTATTGATTGAGCATCTATCCTGTCAGTCACTGTGCCAGGCACATAAAGTATAGCAGTGAAGAGAATTGACAAGTTCCAGATCTCCTTGGGTTATTGGGGAAGAAAGGCAACAAACAAATAAATAAAATAGGTAGATAGCATAATGCCTGGTGTTAATTTGTGTATGAAGAGAGATAATTAGGATAAAGTGATAGAGTAACAAAGCATTTCATTTCACAAACAAAGTCTGGAACATCCTGAGGAAAGATATGATGTATCAGCTGAGTAAGGCACCAATCCATGTGGATGTCTAAGAAAAAGATATCAAGCAAACGGAATGGTGTGTGCACAGCCGAGAGGTGGGGATATGCTAGGTCTGCCTTAAGTAGCAAGAAGGCTAGTGAGCTAAAATGTGCAAGGAGTGGCTGCATGCAGCCAGTGGACAGTAAATGCCTAACTGAATTAATTTTAATATTCTTCTTCTACATTCCGTCAGTCATCTTACTATCAATATATTTTTGACATCTGCTATTTCCAAAACAGTGTGTACTATGCTGTACTGTAGGAATGGGGGAACAGGACCAAGACAGAGTTCACTTCTCTGAAGGAGATCACACTGTAATGGGAGAAATAGATGGTTTCCCATGTTAAAGTAACAAAGATAGATGCAGATGTGTTGCTTAGGACAATTATTTTATTTTTTTAAATGAATAAAGGGTAAACAACATCTTATGTATGGACATGGAAATGAATCAATCACTATTAGGAAAACATAAACTAGAGAAACACACACACACACACACATATATATGTATAAAGAATCTGCCTGCCGATGCATGAGATGCAGGAGACGCAGGTTCGATCCCTGGATTGGGAAGATGTCCTGGAGAAGGAAATGGCAACCCTCTCTAGTATTCTTGCCTGGGAAATCTCATGGACAGAAGAGCCTGGTGGGCTACAGTCAGTGGGGTTGAAAAAGTGTTGGAAACGACTTAGTGACTAAACAACAAAAATGTGTAATATGTATGCCATGAATTTATATGGTGTGTATATATGTGTATATATGTGTGTGTGTATATATATATATATATATATATATATATATGTATAATGATCCAGTTTTTAAAATGTGAATATACCTTGCACACGGATATGATAAAAATATATATAAAGTGATATATTTATATCACTATGTAGTGATAAAGATATCTAAATATAGGTTTTAATGTATTTGTGTGAACATAGAAATAACCTAGAGATAAAACACTAGTCTTTTAAGAGTAGTTACCTGTAAAGTGAAATTAAATGGAAGGAGGGAAGATTTTTTTACTTATTACTTTAATACATTTAGAAGCTAAGAATTTATACCTTCTTTTACTTTTTTCTGAATTTTTCAAATAATTACCCAAAAGCCTAGTTTTTGAAGATAAGAACTAGGAAATAACATATAATTATAAAATAATTATGAATTATTAAACATATGGGTATTTAGAATAACAGATTTTTAAATGAATAATTTTAAAATATGTTTTTTAATATTCTGGATATTAAATAATTGTAAGTTAAATTTTTAGGAATGGAATTACATTATCGGGAATTTATCTAGAGCCCTAAAACATCCAAGAGACTCCAATATTAGGTACAAGTATTCTAAATAAAAGATATGCTTTAATCACACAAACGATATAAAGGATGTTAGCTTGTAAATGTGTACTTTGTTAGATATACAAGTACCTATTATTGCATATAACATAATTGTGGCAATATTATTGGAGAAAATCCTTAAGACCAAATGACCAAATGATAATAAGTATTATAAATAAAGTTTTACATTATAAATAGTAAGTTGTATAATACATAATATTTGCAAAAAAAGCTGGTATGTATATATATATATATGTGTGTGTGTATATATATATTTGTGATAATAGAAGTACCACAGGAATAAAGATTTACATACATATAATTGATAGAGTTTGGGGAATTTTTCCCATTTTGATTGAGTATAGATACTTTTATTCCATTTATAACAAAATTTTTCTGAATAAATATTATATTTTCTACTCTTTTGGAAAGTGTACAACTTGTTTTTATTTTACTGCTGGCTACTTTTAAGTTTTAAAGTATTTATAACTGTTATCCAACATTAACAGAATAATGTATAGATGTTATAATATAGTTTTTATCAACTAAATATTATATAAAATAGAGGAAGTAGATTGCATTTTTAAAAATAGTTATGTAAATTAAAGTATTAGCAACTTTTATCAAATATACTGTCATTTTCTTTCCATTATATAGAAAAATCAAAGGAAGAACAAAGACAAACAGATAAAACTGCTCAATGAAATCTTACATGGAATTAAGGTAATAAAAAAAGGACATGCATTTAATTTATCTATTTAGAATACAGCAATAAGTTAACCAATAAATGAATCTTTTAGCATTCTCAATATCAAAATAATGAAATATGTATAATTTTGAGAGAGTAATTTAGATTTCAGATGTATAAGATTTCTTACATTGAAATAGCATTTAAATAAAGCCAAATAAAATGTAAGGTGTTTTTTTGTTGTTCTCAACCAACAACTAAACACAAATATCTCAAAAGACACAAAATATTACTCGTTTTTAAAACAGAAAGTTTGGAATGAATCAGGGAAGAGTGGCAGGAACACTGTCATCAGTGTGGAGGTAGACGCATGGGGAAAGTGATGAGAGGCCATTCGGTTTCTTTTATACAGAAGAGAAGCCGTCATACAAGTGTATTTTATGAAAAAGAGTGAAAGCGTTCATCGCTCAGTCATGTCCAACGCTTTGTCACCCCATGGACTAGAGCCCGCAAGGTGCCTCTGTTCATGGAATTTTCTGGGCAAGAATACTGGAGTGGGTTACCATTCCCTTCACCAGGGGATCTTCCCGACCAAGGGATGGAACCCAGGTCTCCTGCATTGCAGGCGGATTCTTTACTGTCTGAGCCACTTATCTCGCTATTCTATAAAAAGTACGTTACCGATTATTTGTTTCCTATAAAAACTACCTCCACTCCACACCACTGACATTTTCTCTGTGATAAAACGAGTGAAGCTTTATAAATTTTGCATAAAGATACTCCTCAATTTTGGAGAAGGAAATGACAATCCATCCAGTGTTCATGCCTGGGAAATCCCATGGACAGAGGAGCCTGACAGGCTACAGTCCATGAGGTTGCAAGAGGAGGACTCAACTTAAGACTAAACCACCACCACATTCCTCAATTTACAATGGCTTTGTATCCTGATATACCCATCATAAGCTGAAAATATTGTTGTCGAAAATGCATTGAATATACCTAACATACTTATTACCATAGTTTAACATATATTTACATCACTTACATTAGACTACAGTTGGGCAAAATTATCTGACACAGAGCCTATTTTATAATAAAAATGAAAGTGAAGTTGCTCAGTTGTGTCTGACTCTTTGCAACCCCATGAACTGTAGACTACCAGAGTCCTCTGTCTGTGGGATTTTCCAGGCCAGAATACTGGAGTGGGTTGTCATTTCCTTCTCGAAGGGATCTTCCCAACCCAGGGATTGAACCCGGGTCTCCTGCATTGCGGGCAGACACTTTACCATCTGAGCCACCAGGGAAAGCATTGAAAAGTTCACTAATTTATTGAATACTGTACTGAAAGTGAAAAACAGACTGGTAATATGGTTGCAGAATGGTTGGTAGTATATTGGTCATTTATCCTCTAGATTGTCTGGTTGCCCAGCACCATGGCAGAGTATTATATCACATAGAAGTAACCTGGGAAAAACATCAAAATTTGAAATTGGAAGTGCAATTTCTACTGAATGAATATTGCTTTCACACCGTCCTAAAGCTGAAAAATCCTAAATTGAATCACTGTATATCAGAGATCATCTGTGTATAATTTCAAATCCTATTGCACTTGGATTATAGCTCATCAGATTTTTCTAAAGCACAAAATTTGCAAAGTTCACATCAAATTTCCTTCTGACATTTAAAACTCCATCGGACATTTCCATCCACCTGCAATGCGGGAGACCTGGGTTTGATCCCTGGGTTGGGAAGATCCCCTGGAGGAGGGCATGGCAACTGACTCCAGTATTCTTTCCTGGAGAATCCCCATGGACAGAGGAGCCTAGCAGGCTGTAGTCCATGGGGTCACAAAGAGATGGACACAACTGAGCAACTAACTACAGTGCAGTTCAGTCTCTCAGTCATGTCCTACTCTCTGCAATCCCATTGGACTGCCTCACTCCAAGCTTCCCTGTCTGTCACCAACTCCTGGAGCTTGCTTAAACTCATGTCCACTGAGTTGCTGATGGCATCTAACCATCTTATCCTCTATCGTCCCCTTCTCCTCTGCCCTCTATCTTTCCCAGCATCACGGTCTTTTCACATGAGTCAGTTCTTTGCATCCGGTGGCCTAAGTATTGGATTTCAGCTTCAGTGTCAGTCCTTCCAATGAATATTCAGGAGTGATTTCCTTTACCATTGACTGGTTTGACCTCCTTGCAGTCCAGTCTCAAGAGTCTTTTCCAACACCACAGTTCAAAAGCATCAATTCTTCAGCACTCAGCTTTCTTTATACACAAATAAATTATTTGTGTATTTGTGTATAAATAAATTGTGTATAAATAAATCCACAGAATAAACCCATTGTATGTACATACTGATTCACCTTAGAATCAGTAAATGATATGCTGCATTGTGCTGTATAACATTTTTATAAAAATATAAATTACTGACGTGAAAGACTGTTAAATTGAAGATACCTTGAAAGGAGACTGATATCCATGAATAGCAATAAGATTGCTGGGAGAAATATCAATAACCTTAGATATGCAGACGACACCACCCTTATGGCAGAAAGTGAAGAGGAACTAAAAAGCCTTTTGATGAAAGTGAAAGAGGAGAGAGAAAAAGTTGGCTTAAAGCTCAGCATTCAGAAAACGAAGATCATGGCATCTGGTCCCATCACTTCATGGGAAATAGATGGGGAAACAGTGGAAACAGTGTCAGACTTTATTTTGGGGGGCTCCAAAATCACTGCAGATGGTGACTGCAGCCATGAAATTTTTTTTTTTTTTTCATGTGCAATTTTGGCATTTCGTCTGATGGGGAGTTTGTGTACTGTGAAGGACTCAAGGGAAAACCTGTAGATGAATTTGAAACACAGGTTAGGATAGCTAACATCCAGACCTTGGAAATAGGATTCTCTGTAAAACAGGTCTTAAAGAGTAATTTAGAATTTCTACCGAAACTTATTTCACAATTGTCATTAAAGCTACCCTGCAACCTTTTTAAAATTTTACTTTTTATTGAGGTAAGAGTTGACTCATTGGAAAAGACTCCGACGCTGGGAGGGATTGGGGGCAGGAGGAGAAGGGGACGACAGAAGACGAGATGGCTGGATGGCACCACCGACTTGATGCCATGATGGACTCGATGGACGTGAGTCTGAGCGACCTCCAGTAGCCGGTGATGGACAGGGAGGCCCGGCATGCTGCGACCCATGGGGTCCCAAAGAGTCGGACACGACTGAGCGACTGAACCGAACTGAACTGAACTTTAGTTTATAACACTTTTTATGTTTCGTGTGTATGACATATCCCTGCCTTGTATGCACTACAGCATGCTCACCAACAGAAATTTTGTTTCCATCCATCACCCTACAGTTGATCTCCTTTACCCTCTTCACCCTCCCCCAGCCTCTTCCCCTCTGGTAATCTATATCAACATATTGGTTTGGTTTGGTTCATTTATTTTATGTTTTGGTTTGTCTGTTTTTTTTTTTTATTCCACATATAAGTGAAATTATACAAAATTTGTCTTCATCTTACTTAGCGTAATACCCTCAAGGTCTAACCATGTTATTGCAAGTGGCAGGATTTCTTTTTTTGTGTGACTGAGTAATATTTCAGTGTGTGTGTGTGTGTGTGTGTGTGTATTACATCTTTACCCATTCATCCATTGATGGGCACTTATTTTGTTTCCCTATCTTGGCTATTGTGAACAATGCTGTGGTGAAAATAGAGGTGTGTATATATATATATGTGTGTGTGTGTATATATATATATATATATATATATATTCAAATTAGTGTTTTCATATTCTTTGGATAATTACCCAGAAGTGGAATAGCGGGATCATATGATGTTCTATTTTTATGTTTTTGAGGGATCCTAATGTGTTCCACAGTGGTTTCACCAGTTTACATTCCCACCAACAGGGCACAAGGTTTCCCTTTTCTCCACATCCTTATCAACACTCATTATTTCTTGACTTTTTGATGATACCCATTACAATAAGGATGCTGAACATCTTTGCATGAGCCTATTGACCATATTTATGTCTTCTTTGTAAAATATCTATTCATCTCTCTGTCTTTTTAAAAAGAGTTTTGCTGTTGTCATTGTTGAATTGTGTAAGTTCTTTGTATATTTTGGATATTAACCCCTTATCAGATATATGATTTGCAAATACCATCTCTCATTCGGAAGATTATCTTTTTTTTTTTTTTTTCATACATGACATTTCACATGTTTCAATGCCATTCTCCCAAATCTTCCCACCCTCTCCCTCTCCCACAGAGTCCATAAGCCTGTTCTATACATCAGTGTCTCTTTTGCTGTCTCGTATACAGGGTTATCATTACCATCTTTCTAAATTCCATATATATGCGTTAGTATACTGTATTGGTGTTTGTCCTTCTGGCTTACTTCACTCTGTATAATAGGCTCCAGTTTCATCCACCTCATTAGAACTGATTCAAATGTATTCTTTTTAATGGCTGAGTAATACTCCATTGTGTATATGTACCACTGCTTTCTTATCCATTCATCTGCTGATGGACATCTAGGTTGTTTCCATGTCCTGGCTATTATAAACAGTGATGCGATGAACATTGGGGTACACGTGTCTCTGTCCCTTCTGGTTTCCTCAGTGTGTATGCCCAGCAGTGGGATTGCTGGATCATAAGGCAGTTCTATTTCCAGTTTTTAAAGGAATCTCCACACTGTTCTCCATAGTGGCTGTAGTAGTTTGCATTCCCACCAACAGTGTAAGAGGGTTCCCTTTTCTCCACACCCTCTCCAGCATTTATTATTTGTAGACTTTTGGATCGCAGCCATTCTGACTGGTGTGAAATGGTATCTCATAGTGGTTTTGATTTGCATTTCTCTGATAATGAGTGATGTTGAGCATCTTTTCATGTGTTTGTTAGCCATCTGTATGTCTTCTTTGGAGAAATGTCTATTTAGTTCTTTGGCCCATTTTTTGATTGGGTCATTTATTTTTCTAGAGTTGAGCTGTAGGAGTTGCTTGTATATTTTTGAGATTAGTTGTTTGTCGGTTGCTTCATTTGCTATTATTTTCTCCCATTCTGAAGGCTGTCTTTTCACCTTGCTAATAGTTTCCTTTGTTGTGCAGAAGCTTTTAAGTTTAATTAGGTCCCATTTGTTTATTTTTGCTTTTATTTCCAATATTCTGGGAGGTGGGTCATAGAGGATCCTGCTGTGATGTATGTCAGAGAGTGTTTTGCCTATGTTCTCCTCTAGGAGTTTTATAGTTTCTGGTCTTACGTTGAGATCTTTAATCCATTTTGAGTTTATTTTTGTGTATGGTGTTAGAAAGTGTTCTAGTTTCATTCTTTTACAAGTGGTTGACCAGTTTTCCCAGCACCACTTGTTAAAGAGATTGTCTTTAATCCATTGTATATTCTTGCTTCCTTTGTCAAAGATAAGGTGTCCATATGTGCATGGATTTATCTCTGGGCTTTCTATTTTGTTCCATTGATCTATATTTCTGTCTTTGTGCCAGTACCATACTGTCTTGATAACTGTGGCTTTGTAGTAGAGCCTGAAGTCAGGTAGGTTGATTCCTCCAGTTCCATTCTTCTTTCTCAAGATCGCTTTGGCTATTTTTTGGCTAGGTTTTTTGTCTTTCCATACAAATTGTGAAATTATTTGTTCTAGCTCTGTGAAGAATACTGTTGGTAGCTTGATAGGGATTGCATTGAATCTATAAATTGCTTTGGGTAGTATACTCATTTTCACTATATTGATTCTTCCAATCCATGAACATGGTATATTTCTCCATCTATTAGTGTCCTCTTTGATTTCTTTCACCAGTGTTTTATAGTTTTCTATATATAGGTCTTTAGTTTCTTTAGGTAGATATATTCCTAAGTATTTTATTCTTTTCGTTGCAATGGTGAATGGAATTGTTTCCTTAATTTCTCTTTCTGTTTTCTCATTATTAGTGTATAGGAATGCAAGGGATTTCTGTGTGTTGATTTTATATCCTGCAACTTTACTATAATCATTGATTAGTTCTAGTACAGCCATGAAATTAAAAGATGCTTACTCCTTGGAAGGAAAGTTATGACCAACCTAGATAGCATATTGAAAAGCAGAGACATTACTTTGCCAACAAAGGTCCGTCTAGTCAAGGCTATGGTTTTTCTAGTGGTCGTGTATGGATGTGAGAGTTGGACTGTGAAGAAAGCTGAGGGCCGAAGAATTGATGTTTTGAACTGTGGTGCTGGAGAAGACTCTTTTTTTTTTTTTCCCATCATTTCCCCTTTATTTTTTTTTAATTTAAATTTATTTTAATTGGAGGCTTTGTATAGAACAGTCTTTTGGAGAAGACTCTTGAGAGTCCCTTGGCCTGCAAGGAGATCTAAGCAGTCCATCCTAAAGGAGACCAGTGCTGGGTGTTCATTAGAGGGACTGATGCTGAGGCTGAAACTCCCATACTTTGGCCACCTCATGCGAAGAGTTGACTCATTGGAAAAGACCCTGATGCTGGGAGGGATTGGGGGCAGGAGGAGAAGGGGATGACAGAGGATGAGATGGCTGGATGGCATCACTGACTCAATGGACTTGAGTTTGGGTGAACTCCGGGAGTTGGTGATGGACAGGGAGGCCTGGCGTGCTGGGATTCATGGGACCTCAAAGAGTCGGACACGACTGAGTAACTGAACTGAACTGAAATTTAACTCAGATTATTCTGTAAAGTCACACATCCTCAAAGTATATGATCCAGATGCACCTTGCACCTCTTTGTGGGTTAACTGAGACCCCCAGCATCCATTAGAAAACAGTGATGTATGTTTATGTGCTGTTAAGTATTGATATTGATAAAATGAAATTTGTTTTATCAGTAGGACTAAGACAATGTAGATAAAAGAAATTTTCTCAAGATCTAAGCAAAGTTCAAGATTTAAAATAGCAGTCCCAGCAGTAAATACACTAGAATATTGGAAGAGGTCCAAATGGAAATCAGTTAGGATAGTTTAAAAGTCGGGGCAGTTTGCATCCATGGTGTTTGAAAACAGGTGTCATAAAGCCTCTCTCTAACAATGGTAATGGCTTAGCATTTATCAAACATTTTCTGTATGTCACACACTGTACTTATCACTATATCTGTTTCCTCATATAATTCTTATAAACCTAAAGAAAAAGATTTCTCATCTTCGTTTTACAAATAAGGAAACAAAGTGAGCAGTTGAGGGTCATGCCTGACTTCACAGAGCTGGTAAGAGATTATTAGAGATTTCCAGAGGATTCATAGACATATAGATAGATAGATTAATAGATAAACAAAGATTTATTTTAAGCAACTGGCTTATGAGTATAGGCAGTGACATGTCTAAAATCTGTTGAGCAGGCTGGAAATTCCTGCAGGACTTAATGCAACAGCCTTGAGTCTGGAGGCAAAACCCCTTCCATCTCAGAGAACCTTAGTTTTTTCTCTTGAGGGCTTCAACTGATTAGATTGGGCTCACCCATCTAAGGGGCTTCCCAGGTGGCTTTAGTGGTAAGGAACTTGTCTGTCAATGCCAATGCAAGACACATAAGAGATGCAGGTTGATTCCTAGGTCAGGAAGATCCCCTGGAAAAGCAAATGGCAACCCACTGCAGTATTCTTGCCTGGAAAATCCCTTAGACAGAGGAGCCTGACAGGCTGCAGTCCATAGGGTCACAAACAGTTGAATACAACTTAAGCAACATAGCTTGTTACCACCCATTTAATGGAGAGAAATCTTCTTTATTTAAAGTTTAATGGTTAAAAGGTGAATCAGATCTAAAAATTACCTTCACAGTAACATCTACTGGTATTTGATAAAATAACTGGGCAACATAACCTAGCCAAATTTACACATAAAACTAACTATCACAAAAAACTAAGATCATGGCATCCAGTCCAATCAGTTTATGGCAAATAGATGGGAAAACAATGGAAACAGTGACAGATTTTATTTTCTTGGGCTCCAGAATCACTGTGGTCAATGACTGCAGCCAGGAAATTAAAAGATGCTTGTTCCTTGGAAAGAAAACTATGATAAATCTAGACAGCATATTAAAAAGTAGAGACATCATTTTACTGGCAAAGGTCCACATAATCAAAGGTATGGTTTTTATAGTAGTCATGTGTGGATGTGAGAGTTGGACCATAAAGAAAGCTGAGTACTGAAGAATTAATGCTTTTGAACTGTGATGTTGGAGAAGACTCTTGAGAGTTCCTTGGAAAGCAAGGAGATCAAACCAGTCAATCCTAAAGGAAATCAACCCTGAATATTCATTGGAAGGACTGATGCTGAAGCTGAAGCTCCAATACTTTGGCCACCTGATGAGAAGAACTGACTCATCTGAAAAGATCCTGATGCTAGGAAAGATTGAAGACTGGAGGAGAAGGGGATGACAGGATGAAATGGTTGGATTGCTTTATCAAGTCAATGGATAAAAGCTTGAGCAAACTCCAGGAGACAGTGAAGGCCTGGTGTGCTACTATCCATGGGGTCACAAAGAGTTGGACGTGATTGAGCGAATGAACAACTGAGACCTGGAGATTGAACAACAAAAGAGACCTGGAATTTGAATGCTGGTCTGTCTATCTCTAAAAAGTATGTGGTAAGCCACTGCATGATTCTCCATCTCAGAAAATAGTTTGCAATCTCAAAACACCTGTAACCTTTCAGAAAATGGCTTGACATCCCAAGACATAAGTTTTCAAGAAATTGGGAGGCCGGGGGAGAAGCTTAACTATTAAAAGATGTGAAAAGAATAGAATTGAGAGTTGGACCAGTGGAAAAATTGTCAGGATTAAACTAGACAGAGGGCTTCCCTGGTGGCTCAGACATGTCCATAATGCATCCATGGACAAACAGTCAAACATACCTGAGCGACTCTCACTTTCACTTTCAAGCTAGACAGAAACTGCTTTGGAGCTCATGCCAGGAGCTGGGATGTTGTCAAAGTCTGGCTCAGGAATAAGCTAGTAGTGGGTAAGAGAGACATGAGTAGGGAAATGGTGATTTCCTCCTCCCACTCACCCTAGAAAAACACCACAGGAAATATTTTGACTCAGTTGAAAACAGGAGTAATTTACTTCATGGGTACCGTTTTCACCTTCACAGTTACGAGTGTGTGTGTTACAGTGTGTGTATTTGTACGTGTGCCTGTTTTTTTATTCATTCTATGATATTGATTGTCATCATCTGACTTCTTTACAGATTCTCAAACTTTATGCATGGGAACCCTCCTATAAAAAGAAGATTATTGAAATTCGAGAACAGGAATTGGAAGTTCAAAAATCAGCTGGGTATCTTGCTGTATTTTCCATGCTAACTTTAACTTGTATTCCATTCTTGGTGAGTGTGTATATTATTTCCTGTTTTGATTTTCAAATTTGATTTGCATATTTGCCTTCAAATTCCCTGGAATTAAGGTTTCCAAAGTGAAGTCTTCTATATCTAAATTTAAATTTTTCAATCTTAAAAAATATAACCTATATTTCAGAGTTCCTTTTCAGCTCGATTATTTTTCTTGATTAACCCCTTTTAAGCAAGACTGAAAGGCACACTATGTAGAGTTGGAAAGGGACGTTACATTTATTAAGTGTTTCTACCGTGTATCAGACAAGTTATATGCATTTTATTTCTTTCTTGCAATAATAAGATATTACTTTTCTCATTTCACAAGAGGAAATGGAAATAGTTTGGAAATATCCTCAAAGTTATAGAACTAGTATTTGTAGGTGAATTGATACAAATTGAAGTCTCTTTCTTTCTGTCACTTCATGCAAATATTGGGAATCTCATGCTATTTAAAGAGTATAAATTGCCTTGAGATATTGAAGCAGTGGCTGGAAGCCAAAGAATAAGAAAACTATGTATAACTGAAGGATCAATTTTAGCCACTCTCAGTAGTGATGGGATCAGGAAACATTCTATATGTCTCCCCTGTTGTTAATTTAAAATATTATTATTTTTTATTTAAACAAACATGTGGATATTATGAAAGTAAAACAATATTTACATTTGGAATACTTTAGTAAAAATAGCCAGGAAGCATTTGCTTAAGACAGTCTTATGTACATGATAAATAGTCAATACAGTCTCATGCATAAATGAATTTTTCTGCCTTTTCTAAATGAAACTTATGCAAGTAAATATAAATCTTACTAAGCATGATTTATTTATACCTTCTTCAGTTAATATTAAGACACAGAGAAAGTAAAATTTCTGCATATGAGACAATAGGTATGCATGCATCACTGGAAAAAATTTACATAAAACTCCATTTTGAAGGAAAAAATGAACTGCTGTATGTTTTAAATGGTGATAATTACTTCAGTGAAAATGTGCCATGTCAAAGAAGGGCACTGGACCACATGTTCGTAGGATGTCATTATCTAAGATACTTAATTGTATGATCTGTACTAAACATTTATTTCATATTCTTCAGCAATAGTACTAAATAGTACCAAATTTTGGTAAACAACAACAATAAAGGTTATTGAAGATTTCTTTCCTAATTTTGAGTCTGTATTAATAATTGCACATTGGAGAAAATTACATGTCTGCTTTTAAGGTGTCCCTGGCAACATTTGGTGTCTATTTCTTACTGGATGAAGAAAACATTTTAACAGCCACTAAAGTGTTCACGTCTATGTCTTTGTTTAATATCTTGAGGCTTCCTCTGTTTGATTTACCGATGGTGATCTCAGCTGTGGTCCAGGTACATCCAAATTATCCTTAAACTGAGAATCATTCCTCTACTGAAATCTTTAGTTTTGCATATTTCATTTCTTAATTTTTTTTAATATTGTTTTTTGTAGTTGTTTTATGCTGCTTTCAAAATTTCCCTAAATTAATGAGCAATAGAGAATATAATCGGAGAAGGCAATGGCACCCCACTCCAGTACTCTTGCCTGGAAAATCCCAGGGATGGAGGATCCTGGTAGGCTGCAGTCCATGGGGTCGCTAAGAGTCAGACATGACTGAGAGATTTCACTTTCACTTTTCACTTTCGTGCATTGGAGAAGGAAATGGCAACCCACTCCAGTGTTCTTGCCTGGAGAATCCCAGGGACGGGGGAGCCTGGTGGGCTGCCGCCTATGGGGTCACACAGAGTCAGACATGACTGAAGTGACTTAGCAGCAGCAGCAGCAGAGAATATGATAGAATGAAAAGAATCATGTCTTCTCTGCCTGTGCTTTTCATCTATAAAAATGACTTTTAAGCATTTCAACATGTGACATTGTTTTCTTTGCTAAGTGTTAGTTCTCTTGTTTAGCTTTTTAAAATTTGGTGTTTGACACTATGCCACCAAAGGGTTTATTTTCTGTTTTCAATTGAAAAATTTTAAGTAAGTAATTTGTACAGTACTAGGTCTGAATTTTCCCAGGGTTCAGCAAAACTTCATCTGTGCTGAAAGAATAAACTAGGGAGAAAAGTGCACTGATAATGTCAGTCTGCCAACCAACCTTGTATGAGGTATCTGGTTTAGCCTGCTTTTATTGTAATCTCCAATGACTGAAGCCTCTTTAGATGCTATGATGAGTAGAAGGCAGCTAAAACCATAGGAAATCCAAAGAAGTGAGTTCTTTTATCCCTTTACCCCTGCTGCTGCTGCTAAGTCACTTCAGTTGTGTCTGACTCTGAGCGACCCCATAGACGGCAGCCCACCAGGCCCTACTGTCCCTGGGATTCTCCAGGCAAGAACACTGGAGTGGGTTTCCATTTCCTTCTCCAATGCACGAAAGTGCAAAGTGAAAGTGAAGTCGCTCAGTCGTGTCTGACTCTTAGCGACCCCATGGACTGCAGCCTATCAGGCTCCTCTGTCCATGGGATTTTCTAGGCAAAGTACTGGAGTGGGGTGCCATTGCCTTTACCCCTAGATTTTCTCAATTAAAAATTTTCAATATCAAGTTTGGATATTCACCCATCAAAACTTTTTCAAGTCTGGTTTCATAAACAAAGTGAATTTTTGCTTACTGGAACTAGCTCTTTGATCTAAGAACTTTTCCTTTTAATTTATATAAATTGAGATATAGAAATTATATCTGAAGAGTAACATAATTCTATAATAAATAGCACTTAAGCTATTTTTGTTCCATAATACTGTTTTTATATTCTTTTGCTAATAATCACCAGCAGAGGGCATAGAAGTACTATTGATGCTTTTAACACATTTCACAGCACACTTCTCTTAAAAAAAAATTCTTAGAAAAATAGTTCTGTTTTGCTTTTGAAATTATATTCTAGCTAAAGGTCTGGTATCCCAGAGTGTTTTCCAGTTCCTAGTGGTATGCTACTACTGTCACTAAACAGATGAGAACAATTGTCAAAAAAGAAAAGAAAAGAAAACAACCTTGCATACTGATATGACACACTTGGTAAACAAAATCACAGCTTTTAATTATATCTTATCCATTAACAGTAGACACATCCTAACAGAAAGTGAATAAAAACGTACTAGAGGTTTCATGCAAGTGAGTGTCAGGAGAAAAATGATTCTATTTATCCTATCTGTAGCAAAACATTCATAGCTATTCTATTAGTTAAATGTTACCATTGCCAAAACTGCTATTTTGTTTATGCTCACAAGCAGATTTCATTCAACCAACCTGAGGTTGCTCTTAAAAACTAATTATTCTATGATTATTAATTAATCAGTTATCATGTTTTTGCTAGAATGTTAAGGAGAATTTTTGGTTTCTAACTTCTCGTGTTTTCCTGCATACATATATTTGTTGTGATTTTTGATTCTTGAAACTTCTTTTTCTTTATCGATGGACTTATTTATAAACATTCAAACAATGCAAATCATGCTTGCTGAATATTTATATCAATATCTCCAGTTTACATCAAAAACTTTAAGATGTTTTTTAGTTTAACTTCTTCTTGAAACCCAAAAATTCCATCTGCGTTTATTTTGATAGACAAGAATATCACTGGTTCATTTGGAAGACTTTCTCAACACTGAGGAACTTCTTCCACATAGTATTGAAGCAAACTACATAGGAGGTTAGCAGTTCTTTTTTGTGTTTAATATTTATTTGACTTCTGGGCTGAAGACAATTGATTCTAAAATACATTTCTGTATTTATTTTTCTTCCTAGATCATGCCATTGGTTTTATAAATGCTTCCTTTTCCTGGGATAAAACAGGGATTCCAGTATTAAAAGAGTAAGTCATGATTTGGGGAAAATTAAAAACAAAACAAAAAAATTAGCATAGATTCTATCATACTTCATGTGTTTATTTTTTAGAGGTTTTAAGCAGAAGATGAATCTATTGGAATTTGTAAGATTTTTTTAAAAACCTCTCACTGCATCTTTCATCTTTATGATTGTTTTACAATCTTTTTACCCCCTGTTCATTTCCTCTATTTTCTTTGCAGCATTTACTGCTTGCATTTTGAAAGGTTGGGTGTTTGTAGAATAATGTAGGACAATGTAAATAGCAGCAATTTCAAGGATGATGCCCTGTATATAGTGACTTGTGATACAGTGACTTTTCTGGGAATATACATTAAAAACAATTATAACAGAACTTCCTATATCATCTCTTTCTTTATTTGTTGTGCAGCTTGAACATAAAGATTCCAGAAGGAGCTTTAGTGGCTGTTGTAGGGCAAGTTGGGTCTGGAAAATCATCTGTGCTTTCTGCAATTCTGGGGGAAATGGAGAAACTAAAAGGAATAGTCCAAAGAAAGGTAAAGTCAACAATGCATTCTTTGCACATCTCCTAGTGTAATGGACTGCAGCCAGCACATCGTTAGTGTCAATAAGAATTTATCAAGTTGAATTGAAGAACGAAGTATTTAATGAGCATTTCTAGTTTGTAACAAACATTTAAATTTCCACAGAAATTGATTAGCTATGGATGGATTAGTCAGAGCATTCTGTCATCCATATACTTCAGCAAATCATTTAGGAATGCTTATGGTAATTGTTTGATGATATTAACTAAATTGCAACCAATTATGGAGAAACGAATGTAGTTTATAATATAATTTGATTAGGTTTCTAATTATCATTCATTGCAATGTTTCCTAAGTAATTACGGCCATTCCATTTCTAAGAAATGGTGTAGTTGCTCACAAGAAGGATCTCTGACCTAGGAAAACCTCAGGAAAATAATAATTATGAATAGCTTACATTTAAATTTCAGCTTTTGGACTATGGAGAGGTCTACTTCCAGCCATTTGTTCTATTCTTAAAGGTCAATAGGAATAAGAATTCAACAAGTTCTTCATCAGCTATTTCTTTTTTGAAGTACTAGGCTACCAATGAATTTTTCCTTAGACCTAACTATCTAAGAAGGTAAAATATTACCTAATCACTCCTTCTCACTTCTGACAAGATGGAGAGGCTCTATGGATATGAAACTAGTGTCTTCACAGTTTTTTATTTTTTTTCTCTAGGAAAAATCAACTCCAGATCTTTTTATTTTTGTTCATGATATATCATTTCCTTGTGTCTATATTTATTCTCCTCTGGAGAAGGAAACCTCAGCCCCCTCCAGTATTCTCGCCTTGAAAATCCCATGGACAGAGGAACCTGGTGGGCTATATTCCATGGGGTCGCAAAGAGTCATTCTAGGTCTTTAGTGATTAATTGGTAAAGAATCCATTTACATTGCAGGAGTTGTATTTGGGTTCCATCCCTGAGTTGGGAAGATCTGCTAGAGAAGGGAATGGCAACCTGCTCCAGTATTCTGGCCTGGAGAATTCCATGGGCTTTGTAGTCAGACACAACTGAGCGACTTCCAAGTTCAAGTTCAATTTCATGTCTTTATATCTTTCCTGATTCCAGGTTTTTAGTGATTAATTTTTTATTTATTTTTCTCTCATCGATACAGTTTCTTAGTTTGGAATCAAGCATACTTTCAAGGACTTTTTCTTTGACAAGATTACACTTAATAAATACCACTACTTTTAACTTAAAATATACTATCTTTTCTCCTTATGTTCTCTTTAATGACAACAATCAGCCATTTCTCTGGTGATCAAGATGGCTATACATTTTCCTAGCCCATATCAGTTCAGTTCAGTCACTCAGTCGTGTCCAACTCTTTGCGACCCCATGAACCACAGCATGCCAGGCCTCCCTGTTCATCACCAACTCCCAGAGTCCACCCAAATCCATGTCCATCGAGTCGGTGATGCCATCCAACCATCTCATCCTCTGTCATCCCCTTCTTCTCTGGCCCTCAAACTTTCCCAGCATCAGGATCTTTTCCAATGAGTCAGCTCTTTGCACCAGGTGGCCAAAGTATTGGAATTTCAGCTTCAACAAAGTCCTTCCAATGAACACCCAGGACTGATCTCCTTTAGGATAGACTGGGCGGATCTCCTTGCAGTCCAAGGGACTCTCAAGAGTCTTCTCCAACACCACAGTTCAAAAGCATCAATTCTTCAGCGCTCAGCTTTCTTTATAGTCCAACACTCAACATGACAACTGGAAAAACCATAGCCTTGACTAGACGGACCTTTGTTGGCAAAGTAATGTCTCTGCTCTTTAATATGCTGTCTAGGTTGGGCATAACTTTCCTTCCAAGGAGTAAGTGTCTTTTAATTTCATGGCTGCAGTCACCATCTACAGTGATTTTGGAGCCCAAAAAAATAAAGTCTGTCACTCTTTCCCCATCTGTTTGCCATGAAGTGATGGGCCCAGATGCCATGATCTTCGTTTTCTGAATGTTGAGCTTTAAACCAACTTTTTCACTCTCCTCTTTCCCTTTCATCAAGAGGGTCTTTAGTTCTTTTTCACTTTCTGCCATAAGGGTGGTGTCATCTGCATGTCTGAGGTTATTGATATTTTTCCCAGCAATCTTGATTCCAGCTTGTGCTTCCTCCAGCCCAGCATTTTCCATGATGAACTCTGCGTATAAGTTAAATAAGCAGTGTGACAATATACAGCCTTGATGTACTCCTTTTCCTATTTGGAACCAGTCTGTTGTTCCATGTCCAGTTCTAACTGTTGCTTCCTGACCTGCATACAAATTTCTCAAGAGGCAGATCAGGTGGTCTGGTATTCCCATCTCTTTCAGAATTTTCCACAGTTTATTGTGATCCACACAGTCAAAGGCTTTGGCATAGTCAATAAAGCAAAAATAGATGTTTTTCTGGAACTCTCTTTCTTTTTCCATGATCCAGCAGATGTTGGCAATTTGATCTCTGGTTCCTCTGCCTTTTCTAAAACCAGCTTGAACATCTGGAAGTTCACGGTTCACGTATTGCTGAAGCCTGGCTTGGAGAATTTTAAGCATTACTTTACTAGCATGCGAGATGAGTGCAATTGTGCAGTAGTTTGAGCATTCTTTGGCATTGCCTTTCTTAGGGACTGGAATGCAAACTGCCCTTTTCCAGTCCTGTGGCCACTGCTGAATTTTCCAAATGTTCTGGTATATTGAGTGCAGCACTTTCACAGAATCATTTTTCAGGATTTGAAATAGCTCAACTTGAATTCCATCACCTCCACTAGCTTTGTTCATAGTGATGCTTCCTAAGGCCCACTTGACTTCACATCCCAGGATGTCTGGCTCTAGGTGAGTGATCACACCATCATGATTATATGGGTTGTGAAGATCTTTTTTGTACAGTTCTTCTGTGTATTCTTGCCACCTCTTCTTAATAGCCTCTGCTTCTGTTAGGTCCCTACTATTTCTGTCCTTTATTGAGCCCATCTTTGCATGAAATATTCCCTTGGTATCTCTAATTTTCTTGAAGAGACCTCTTGTCTTTCCCATTTTGTTGTTTCTCTCTATTTCTTTGCATTGATTGCTGAGGAAGGATTTCTTATCTCTCCTTGCTATTCTTTGGAACTCTGTGTTCAAATGGGCATATCTTTCCTTTTCTCCTTTGCTTTTTGCTTCCCTTCTTTCCACAGCTATTTGTAAGGCCTCCTCAGATAGCCATGTTTTGTTTTTTTTTTTGCATTTCTTTTTCTTGGGGATGGTCTTGATTCGTGTCTCCTGTACAATGTCCACGAACCTCCATCCATAGTTCATCAGGCACTCTGTCTATCAGATCTAGTCCCTTAAATCTATTTCTCACTTCCACTGTATCGTCATAGGGGATTTGATTTATGTCATACCTGAATGGTGTAGTGATTTTCTCCACTTTCTTCAATTTCAGAATGAATTTGGCAATAAGGAGTTCATGATCTGAATCACAGTCACCTACCAGTCTTGTTTTTGCTGACTGTATAAAGCATCTCCATCTTTGGCTGCAAAGAATATAATCAATCTGGTATCAGTGTTGACCATCTGGTGATGTCCATGTGTAGAGTCTTCTCTTGTGTTATTGGAAGAGGGTGTTTGCTATGACCAGTGTGTTCTCTTGGCAGAACTCTATTAGCCTTTGCCCTGCTTCATCCCGTACTCCAAGGCCAAATTTGCCTGTTACTCCAGGTGTTTCTTGACTTCCTACTTTTGCATTCCAATCCCCTATAATGAAAAGGACATCTTTTTTGGGTGTTAATTCTAGAAGGTCTTTAGGTCTTCATAGAACCACTCAACTTCAGCTTCTTCAGTGTTACTGTTCGGGGTATAGACTTGGATTACTGTGATATTGAATGATTTGCCTTGGAAACGAATAGAGATCATTCTGTCATTTTTGAGATTGCATCCAAGGACTGCATTTCGGACTCTTTTGTTGACCATGATGGCTACTCCATTTCTTCTGAGGGATTCCTGTCCACAGTAGTAGATATAATGGTCATCTAAGTTAAATTCACCCATTTCAATCCATCTTAGTTCACTGATTCCTAGAATATCGATGTTTACTCTTGCCATCTCCTGTTTGACCACTTCCAATTTGCCTTGATTCATGGACCTAACATTCCAGGTTCCTATGCAATATTGCTCTTTACAGCATCAAACCCTGCTTCCATCACCAGTCCCATTCACAACTGGGTGTTGTTTTTGCTTTGGCTCCATCCCTTCATTCTTTCTGGAGTTATTTCTCCACTGATCTCCAGTAGCATATTGGGCACCTACTGACCTGGGGAGTTCCTCTTTCAGTGTCCTATCTTTTTGCCTTTTCATACTGTTCATGGGGTTCTCAAGGCAAGAATACTGAAGTGGTTTGCCATTCCCTTCTCCAGTGGACCACATTCTGTCAAATCTCTCCACCATGACCCACCCATCTTGGGTGGCCCCACATGGCCAGTAAGTATCCTTTAAAAATATAATAGTGGGATATATGATTTTATTGACATATTGATTTTATTTTCATTCAGTTTCTTTAATTTTCACAAAGCAACAATTGAGCATATACTATGCGCCTGGCATAGTACCAAGGAAATAAACATGAATAGGATATGCTACTTTTATTAAAGAGTTCATAGTCAAGTGAGGGAGATACTAAGATCATTTACAATAAATATTTTGATTTTTGAAATGAAACAGTATAAAAAGCAACAAATTCTGCTTTTAAGAGTTAAAAAAATAATCAAAATAGGTAGCCTTTTATTTAATCTTGAAAAATGATTA
The DNA here is from genome assembly GCF_003369695.1 of Bos indicus x Bos taurus. Classification (NCBI taxonomy): domain Eukaryota; kingdom Metazoa; phylum Chordata; class Mammalia; order Artiodactyla; family Bovidae; genus Bos; species Bos indicus x Bos taurus. The sequence goes on along the minus strand of NC_040076.1, from coordinate 22,647,569 downwards.
GGAGTTGATCAAGATGAAACCAATATCAATTTTAAGTTTCACATGATACATACATGATAATAATAAACTTAAATTTTAAGGATCAGATTGAATAAGATAATGTGCGAAGACCTAGACTAGTTCTTGGCACAGAGTCAGCTGGCTCCCTGAGAGTTTTTATGGTTATTGTTATCTTCATTATGATTGTTGAGGGGCTCGTGGTAAGACTTAAAGATTATTTCTGATACTTTTGAGGATTCATAGTTAGGAAAGTGTTCATGGTGATAATAGAAACAATAACACTGCTATTACTAATCATAAAGTAGAGAGGACTCACTTTGTTTATATTAAGCTAGGGATGTGAAAGAGAGACAATATTATCTGTCTATATAACTGGCCACTTTGTTCTTTAGGAAGCTTATTAGTCTGGATCAGTGGCAAGATTTTAATTATTTAACATTCTGAATTATTCCACATTCCATACTCTCAGTTATTTCCTAAAACATGTCTAATCCTAAATTTATATTATCTGATTATCTCTAATTTAATAGTAATGGGCTTCCCTGGTGGCTCTGATGGTTAAAAAAAAAGTCTGCCAGCAATGTGGGAAACCCAGATTCAATCCATGTGTTAGGAAGATCTCCTGGAGAAGGGAATGGCAACCTACTCCAGAATTCTTCCATGGAGAATTCCATGAACAGAGGAGGCTGGAGGGCTACAGTCCATGGATGGGGTCACAAAAAGACAGACACCACTGAGTGACTGATGCTTTCACTTTCAATCATAATAATGGCATGGCCAACCTAACATTTAGTATTTATAAGGTGCTTTTGTTTACATCTTTCTGTTTCTCAAGGTTTCACATTCTCAATTGTTTGATGCATATCATTACAGTGTTCAAATTCTAAGATCCCCTATTCCCAGTATCAAAGGTTTATATCAGACATCATTCATGCAGCATATCCAGTATTCAGTGTTCTTTGATGGAACATCAGAGATTTAGAGTCCATTTTTGAATTAACCAAACTTCTATTGTAGTTATATTATTAAGAATGAAATGAAACAAATACACATTTTCATTTGTATGTGAGATGTAATGATAATACATGGAAAGTTTTACATCTCTGTGAAAATTTATCAACTCTTTTTCAGCTCCTGTTACACCAATACCTCAAGTCCATATTTCTCAATGTAGTATTTAGTTCCTATTTTATATTATACACCGTTTCCCCCTGTTCTGCATTCTTCTTTCCTGTGTTCTTCACCCTCTGTTCTCCTTATCTTGCCTGATGTATATCAAGTATTCAGAATCTCCATCACCTGAGGACTGATTTATTATGCTATCCTAATCAAGGTTATTCACTAAGCGAGGTAGTTCAAGAGCAATTACTTTTGTGTTCAAGATCAAGTCAGATCGAATTATATTATTTTGGCTCAAAATCCATTCTGTGTCTTACTTGCTCAACAAAGAAGAATTAAAAGTTAATCTTTGTTCTTGAAAGCAGTTGGTAGAAATCAAAAGACTGGTAGTTATTTACAGGTCTATGTCAGAAAGTACTTTAAATGTGCAGTATTGTTAGAGTGAGGAATAATCAGAATACTCAAGTTGGTGTTTGGTTAGAGTCCATGGGGTAGATTGAAACGTGAGTCTCTAGTTCAAATACTGGGAGTCCTTTAGAAGACAAAGGTTAGTTAAAAGAATATTTCATGCATCAGAGATATTCAGGAATAATGTCAAGACATCAGATTATCAGAAAATGAATTTAAGAGCAGTGAGTTCATGGAAGACAAAGGAATGTGGTGTCCAGAGCCCCCTTCTAGGGGGCTTGCCACCAGCTTTGGGAGTACATCAAACACATTAGCACCTTCGTGATGGCCTGCTGGGCTCCAACCTTAAAGGCCAGGCCAGTTCAGCCTAACAACAGAATCCCTCTGCTGGGTAATACATTTCCACAGCTCTCTGGAAGATTGACCAAATCTTTCTTGGATCTGGGTCACCATGTGACCTACCCCTCTATCCAATCCTGCTTCTCCATTTCCTTTCCATAAGAAGTCCACAGGAATTCATCCCTCCAAAACAACTTGCACCCCAACTTCAGTGTTATGGGCCGAATTGTCTTCTCCCCATATTCATATGTCAAAGTTCTAACCCCCAATACCTAAGAATGTGATTGTATTTGGAGACAGGGTCTTCAAGGGGGCCATAAGTTAAAATAAGGTTAATAGGGTGGGCCCTTTGGCTGATATCTTAGGAGAAGAAATTAAGACACATACACAAAGGAAAGACCATGTGAAGACTGGGGAGAAGACAGCCATCTTCAAGCTAAGGAGATAGGTCTTAGGAGAAACCAACCATGCTGTCCTGGTCATGATGCCAGTTGTCTTACCATTCACATTGTGCACACTGTTCGTTGAACCCAGGGTAGGCAAGGTGCAAGCTAAGAGGCTGGAAGAAGATGCAAAGAGCTGTAGGAACTGCAGACATGTTTATTCTCTCCTGGCTGCCACAGCAGCCATGGCAGTAGACACTCTATTTTCTCTCCTCTCATGGCTGACCCAACAGACACAGCCGTGACACAGCAGTAATGCCACCACTTTCTAGGTGGAGCTCACATATCCCTACAGCACAAACAGCTTGTGACCAATCAAGTACCTCATGATGCGCATGTGCAGTGCTATAAATGATCTCAGCTGTTACATAGTCATTATTTACAAAATGTGGGGTGAGAGAGTCTGAACACACCATCTTGGCTAATTTACTCTCTCCTCACATGTGCCAACACCTTGATCTCAGAATTGTGAGAAAAAAAAAAAAATTCTATTGTTTAAGCCACTCAGTTCATGGTACCTTGTGAGGTAGGAAGAGCTGACTAGTAAACTCGGTGTCTGCCAAAAATCTCACAGGGACCTTTGATAGAAAGGAAATGGGTTGCCTTTTCTTTCTCCAGGGGATCTTCCCGACCCAGGGATCGAACCTGGGTCTCCTGCATCGTAGGCAGATGCTTTTACTGTCTGAGCCACCAGGGAAGTCTTGGTAGAAGCTACTTGAAAGGAAATAAAAAACACAAAGTAATTCATTTGAAGGGGCCTCTAATAAAAATACATAAGATTAAAATAGGACATAAGATTAAAATATATATGGAATATATTTACATTTAAGAAATAATCTATTTTTTTTTTAAATTCAATTTAAGGGGAGCAAAACCACAGACAAATATGTTCCCTTTATCTGGCACATGCAAGTTCTCCTTTTCCCCTGTTAAGAGTATTTCTTTTATTTATTTCTTTTTTAGGGCTCCGTGGCTTATGTTTCCCAGCAGGCCTGGATTCAGAATTGCATTTTGCAAGAAAACATTCTCTTCGGCTCTGTCATGCAGAAGCAGCTTTATGAGAGAGTTTTGGAAGCCTGTGCTCTCCTTCCTGATTTGGAGCAGTTACCAAATGGAGATCAAACTGAGATTGGAGAAAAAGTAAGGAAAATATATTTTATCCTATGTAGGAATAACATTCCAGTCAGCTACACTAATAAAACATCTATAGCCCTTTTCCTGAGGTCTTGAAGAGCTACACAACCATAATTTTTAAAAGTTATTGTAGAAGTCCTATGAAAGAGATGGCAGTATTAAAGATGAATAATTATTTTTTATTGACTACTTGGAAAGCAGATTAAAAATCAGCAGGAAATTCTGTTGTTAGTGTCTATACAGGGAGTGAAAGCCCACCAAGTGGATCATCAACGCTTTGCTTGGTTTCTGGTGTAATGCTGTTCACTGTCTAATGAGGGAGTAGTAGTTTTGTTTCTTGTGAATCTCTTGTGCACGAAGTCAAGCCTAGGAGAGTAGCAGCAGAGCCCCCGTCTCCAGTGGCGGCACCAAGACCAGGTTCCAACAACACTCTGAGACCATGCTGTCATCATGTACCTGTTCCATGCTCACACATGCTTCCTTAGGAGGAGCTTGTTTCCCAGAGGTCATATTCTTTGTTCTATTTATTTTCATCGAGTTAATGAATAGGTATCATGCTACCCAGTGTATTGTAGTTAAAAACAAAACAAAATAATATATCACAAGTCAAATAATGAACCCCGAGAGATTATCCCCAACCCTTGACTAAAATCTCCATTAATTAAACATGAATGCAAAAGCAGCCTCTGCCTACGATTCATATGTACTATGAAGATAAGTAAATAATCCTTAGTGTTTTGAATTTCTGAGAAGAGAGTTAGCATAACGTTGTTAAGCGTTTTTACCCTGGCCTCCTATTATTTGTCTTGTTATATAAATTGAAAACTATAAACGAAATTGTAGAAAGCGACAGTATTTAAAATCTAGGATGTACACTTTGCTGTACATCTGAAACTAACACAATGTTGTAAATCATCTATATTTCAATAAAATATAAAATCTAGGACAAGGTAGATCTTACCTTTTAACTAGACTTACATTGTTTTTATTCATAACCTGTTATTCTGCGGGGGTATGTTTTCAAAGTGTTAAGTAGATTTAATTTTTTGCAACCTCTGTGTTTTTTCTGGCATCTTCACTATCCCTCTAGGCAATAGCACCATAGCTAAAATTATACAGAAATGCGACTTCTTCAAACTTGTTAATGCATGTTGAGCGTTTTGCTGATAAAGCCAATCTTTAATAATATGAAATAGCTAACGCATGCGTGCGTGCTCAGTTGCTTCAGTCGTGTCTGACTCTTTGCGACCCTACTGTAGCCCACCAGGCTCCTCTGTCCGTGGGATTCTCCAGGCAACAATACTGGAGTATGTTGCCATGCCCTTCTCTGCGGGATCTTCCCTATCCAGGGATCAAACCAGCATCATTTATGTCTCTTACATTGGCAGGCAGGTTCTTTACCACTAATGCCACCTGTGAAGATGGAAATAGCTAATCGTATGTAACTAAAAAATTAAAGTGGAAAATTCAAAATGTGAAATATAGATTTAATATAGTCCTTAAGTGTTATTATCACCTATAAATCCTGATTTTTATATTTTATAATTAAATTTCTCCCAATCTAATGATGTACCTTACAAATGTAATTGAGTATTTCAGAAGGAAATCTGTTTACAGCTGTTTATGGTCCATGAGTTCGCAAAGAGTCAGACTCAACTACCAACTAAAACAATGAGATGACAAAGATAATGAATGTAGGATTTTCTTCACCTTTATTATCTTTTTCTTTGACATAATTCAGTTGAACACAAATATTTATTAATCTGTTATTTGCCCGTTTTCTACAATGGAGTACATAAGGGTGAGCAAGAAAGCTATCACTTTGTCTTCAAGGGATTGGAATCAACTGGATCTCTGCCAGTGATGTTATCAATTGCCTTTACCAGTATTTATTTGGACACTATGTGCTGGGAGTGCAAGAATAAACTAGGTAGGAGTGGGTAGGAGAATGAGATGCTGACATGAGTATTGCTATTTCTAGCAATGGATGAGTAAACAGAAAACTATAAGACAAGAAGGGAGGGAAGGAATTGCTTTACCTGAAACTCTGGGTAGAAGATTGATTTCAAAGAGTACTTGCAGTGTGTAGCTTTTGAATTGCAAAGGGAGGGCGTGGGTACCCAAGCAGAGTGAACACTCTCTGTGTAGATAGGAAAAGGCAGGCTAGTCTGATTGTCAGTCAGTCACTTGAGGGCAGCATTGGGAGAGTGGTTGAAAGATGAGTTAATGCCAAAATCTAAGTGTCTTGGATTTCTATTAAGGAATTTGCTGTTGCTCATGAATAATGAGAAGAGAAAGATGTGGCTATCCAAGATTTCTAAGCAAGATGACATAATTGCTGGATACACGATGACAGGTCAGAGGATGGATTAGAGAGAGAAGTGATTGAGTGACGATAGCCAATGTGTGTTATATCTGTACTCAGTATTGGATTCATCCTAGATATTTTAAGCTCATTAAATGCTCATGACAAACCCATGAGTTGGAGACTGTTACAATCACACATACTCACAGATATATGTATCATATTACTTTGTTGTATTTATGTATTATATTACTTTGTATATATTTTTTTTGCTCTTGGCTCCTTTGCTAAAATATGACCTCCCCATGACAGAGGCTCAGTTTCATTTATCATTAAATCCCAAGTGCTAGCATAGCTCTCCACCCGGAGAAGGAATGGCAACATACTTCAGTATTCTTTCTGGGGAATTCCACGGAGGGAAGCAGGCTACAGTCCGTGGGGTCGCAAAGAGTCGGACATGACTGAGAGACTAGCACTTTCATATTCTTTAACAGCTCTCAGAATATATGGAGAAGGCGATGGCACCCCACTCCAGTACTCTTGCCTGGAAAATCCCATGGATGGAGGAGCCTGGAAGGCTGCAGTCCATGGGGTCACTGAGGGTCAGACACGATTGAGCAACTTCATTTTCACTTTTCACTTTCATGCATTGGAGAAGGAAATGGCAACCCACTCCAGTGTTCTTGCCTGGAGAATCCCAGGGACGGGGGAGCCTGGTGGGCTGCTATCTATGGGGTCGCACAAGGTCGGACACGACTGAAGCAACTTAGCAGCAGCAGCAGCAGCAGCAGAATATAGGAGATATTTGTTGAGCAGAGGGAAGATGAGAAAGGCAAAGAAGCAAAGGCATTTTACAATTATAGGGCACTGGTTAAGTTCTGTGCTGCATGGAGAGCTTTTAAACCAGATCTGTAAATACTAAATATAAAATAAATCAAGTAAATTGGGCCTGGCCACATAATTCTCCATACATGGCTGTACATGTCGATTCTAATTCTCACATAGAGTGATGTATATTCCTTATTCTTGCTTCTTAGAGTTGTACTTTTGCCAACAAGACTTGTAGTAATCTTTCTACAGAAGAAAATAAGACATGTTGATTACTGCTTTGATAATTTAGCTATTATTCTCAATTTCCTATATGTCAATTTAAAAATAATCAGCAGTGTCAGTATACAAATGACAGCCAAAAGTTTCCTTTAATATTCCAGAGGCACAACCTTTCAGAGGTAAGGAATTGGACATTTTTTTCCTCCATAACTGTTAGTATCTACTTTTTAAAAGCAAGCAATTAAGAGAAAGCAGATATATCTGTTAATTTACACAAATTAATGGCACTAGGAAATAGAGGCTTTTGGAATTTCAGGATAAAGAAAGGTTGAAATGTCAATCCTGAGTTATTACCTTTCCCTGCTACAGAAGAGAATTTGGACATAACTAATGTGTTCTTTGGGGCCTCCCAGTTGGCTCCATGGTAAAGAACCTACTTGCCAATGGAGGAGACCTGGGTTAGATCCCTGGGTCAGAACGGTCCCCTATAGAAGGGAATGGCTACCCACTCCAGTATCCTTGCCTGGAGAATCCCATGGACAGAGGAGCCTGGTAGGCAATAGTCTTTAGTGTCGCAGAGTCAGACATGACTGGAGCGACTGAGCACACACTCATGCATGCGTATGTTCTTTGACATTTACACATTTTCCTTATTTTTTTTTCTCCTGCTTCATTTTCAGGGTGTGAATATAAGTGGTGGACAGAAGCATCGAGTGTGTCTGGCCAGAGCTGTCTACAGTGGGGCTGACATCTACCTCCTAGATGATCCCTTGTCTGCAGTTGATGTTCATGTTGCAAAGCAACTTTTTGAAAAAGTGATCGGGTCCTCTGGCATGTTAAGGAACAAGGTGGCCACAGCATCACATACGCTTTTGTGAGGGACGGGGAGAATAATCTACGTAGCACTGGGCCCCAGATTCTAATACTTTATTTGTTGATGCAGAGTAGTCAAATTTCACATAAAGAATGGGATGGTGTATTGCTCTCTCACAGACTTTAATGAACATTTTAAAATCTTTACAAGTTTACTCTACTTCTGTGATTATTACCTCATTGACTCATACTGTGTTCAAAGGTGATTTACACATCAAAATGAGTGTTTTAAGTTTAGCTGACCATTTTTTTGGAAAAATGGAATTTTGTTGTATAGCACTTTTATGGAAAATAGTATTTATTATTTTTTACTTAAAATTAGATATTTTAAATATAACCTTAATAACAATCCAATTGTTCTGTGAAGGAACAAAGGAAAAAGGAATTAATATTTACCAAATGCATATCATATTTGACATAGTTAAATATGACTAATTTGACACTAAATTAGTTCATTTAGTTCTTATAGCAAGTCTGAGATAAGCGTTATCAATACTCCTGTTTTATATATGAAGAAACTTGGAACTCATAATGACTTGATATAGCTTGCCCAATTTAAGAACCACAGAAATTTTTTTTTTTGGCTGTGCTGGGTCTTCACTGCTGTGCAGGCTTTCTCTAGTGGTGGAGAGCAGGGTCTACTCTCTAGCTGCAGTGCACGGACCTCTCATTACGGTGGTTTCTCTTATTGCAGAGCAAAGGCTCTGTGGCAGAGTTTCCGTAGTTACAGCACATGAGCTAATGGTTGTGGTTCTCAGCTCTAGGGCACAGGCTCAGTAGCTGTGGTACGCACAGGCTTAGCTGCTCCACAGCATGTGGGGTCTTCCCGAATTAGGGATGCAACCCATGTCTCCTGCATTGGCAGGTGGATTGTTTACCACTGAGCTGCCAGGGAAACCCCAAGAACCGCAGAGATTTTTAAAAGTCTCTCTGACTGCAGAGCCATATGCATGTATTCACATTGTGTGCTTATAGATTTATTTATACAGAGAATTCTGGAAAAAGTAAATGTATAAGATGGCAAAATAAATATTTATAATTTATAATAAATATAAACATATATTATACATTAATATACATTCTATATAAATATAATTTATAATAAGTATAAACAAATGTCTTTACTTATTGAAATGAACCCAAGATAAATCTTCTCATTCAATTTAATGTATATTATATAATAATATGGAAAGATTTAAAAATAAAGACTATGTGTTATAACTTAAACATGTTTTTGTAACACTGCATGCATGCTAAGTTGCTTCAGTTGTGTCCAACTCTTTGCCATGCCATGGACTGTAGCCTGCCAGGCTTCTCTGTTCTTGGGATTCTCCAGGCAAGAGAACCCACTAGAGTGGGTTGCCATGCCCTTCTCCAAGGGATCTTCCCAGGGCTTGAACCCAGGTCTGTTGCATCTCCTGCATTGGTAGGCCAGTTCTTCACCAGTAGCAACACCTGGGAAGCCCCTTGTAACAGTACAGGACCTTCAGAAAAGGACGCAAGAATGACAGTTATAAGACTGTTGTTAATTTGTCATAAATTTGATTCATTCTTAATGAATGAAGAATACCTGAACTAATGGGGTAAAACATTTGCTGACTTTTTTTGTTTCTGTCAAGTAGTGTATCATCATTCACTGTGAGATATTTATGTGCTATTTTAAATGGGTGCCTCCCAAGAAGTATACTCTAAAATAGTAAAGACAAAAAATAATGATTGCAGCTCTCTTTTTTTAAATTGTATTTATTTTTAGTTGTGCTAGGCCTTCATCGCTGTGCGGTCTTTTCTCTAGCTGCAGTGCACGGGCCTTCTTACTGTGGTGGCCTCTCTTGTGGAGCACAGACTCTAGGGTGATCGGGCTTTAGTAGTCGCGGCGTGTGAGCACAATAGTTGTGGTCCCCAGCTCTAGATCACAGGCTCAGTAGTTACGGCACATGGGCTTAGTTGCTCTTCCCCGACCAGGGATCGAACCCGTGCCCTACACGGTCAGGTGGATTCTTTACCACTGAGCCACCAGAGACGCCCTGAAGCTCTCTTTAAAATAGTCATTTTGACCATCCTTTGTAACCCAAGGAATAAAATACTCTTTTTCAGACTCGAATTTTAGTGACACACAACCTCACACTTCTACCACAGATGGATCTCATTGTTGTAATGGAAAGTGGCAGAGTAGCACAAATGGGAACATACCAGGAAATTCTGGCTAAAACCAAAAATCTCACGAATTTGCTTCAGGCCTTCAGTGAACAAGAAACAGGTGAGGACACAATTAAAAATAAGCCTAAGATACAGTGTGCTAACCCATTCTGAAAGCCCATTGATTGTCTGATTTCTTACTCTGCATTTTTATTCATTCATGATTATTAAGTCAGGAGCTGAACATCTTCCTTTCTCTAGAAAAGAAACAAATACTTTGGGACACATCAGCTAAAAATCAACCTCACATACGATTTTTAAGCAAAATGTTATTCCCCAGGATCAGTTTGTTCATCTATGAAATAAGAGATTAGATAATTTATAAACTCTACTGCAAGTTTAGAATATAATGAATCTAAACATTCTGCTTTCTTTTAAATTAGATTCATATCAAATAAATAATAAATCTTTAAAATGTATTATTGCATGTTGTGGGAGAGAGACAAACGAAAAGAAAATCTGAAGAATGACAAAGGGGAATAATTGTTGTCTAACTTTTACAAAACAACAACTGAGTTTATTTACTACTAATTTTTATTTCTATAGTGTTAGTATTTTAAATTAAGATCCAAAGATGTTTGTATAAATGAAGCTGTTTGATCTTTATGTAATTAGGACACAAGGATGTTTGAAATCTAGCATTAGTTTAATTCTAGAGATCGATCATTCTCTCACTCTGAAAACTGGATGTGCCATCATCTCTCTTCCCAGCTATGGATGGTTTCTCATATAGACCACCATCGGGATCCTTGTGCTATCCCTTTCTGGAACACCACTGAGAAATGACTATAAAATCAGTGGACTATTTCAAAATTCCAGGCTAAAAAGAAACATAGAGTTATGTCTTAGTATTTTCTGCATGAACTGTTATCTATTAATTCACTTTACATTTTACCTGGATGTAAACGTCAGAAAGATATGAAACCAGTTCATAATAGGATCAGTGCAATTTAGTATTTGATTGTCATGAAATTAAAAAAAAAAGCCATTTTGCTGATGTTTTTTTCTATGCTAATACATTAGGTATGCACTACTTTTTTTTATTCCTTGTTTACACTCCTTTCTCAAATTGAAATGTTCTACATGTAGATGCATTCAGAAATATCTGATGCATCATCAGATGGCTGTGGTCATTCTTAGTAAGAGAGGCACCTTATCTTTTCTTAAGGGCTAGCAATTTTGGAAATGAGCCCTTGCCTACTTGGTCAGGGGCTAGAATGAGGATGCAGTCTGTCACTGTCTCTGTCCCTAGCACTTAGGTAGCCTCATGCTAGGCACGCCATAACTGTTAAACAGATGAATCTGCCTCCATTGCTTCTACCAAAAGTATGTCTCTTCAGAGTTAATGGAATGATTTGTAATGAGCCAGTATTGCTATTTATTGCTATGAGCCAGTATTGCTATTTATTTTAAAGATCACATGAAATATAAGTTACATTACCTTGGGAAATATAGCTTTAAAAGCAGGTAATATGTAAGTTTTAAGTTCAATATTTAATTTACCATAAAATATGGAACACACTTTTGAAAGCTGTGGCTCTTGTTTAAGTCTCCAGTTTTGGAAAAAAACATCATTCCTTCCCAGCACTGATAAAACTTAAGTACACCAGTCCTCTGCGGTAACAAGTGGAAAATTTTCTTGAAGCTGGGCTGACATTAATAGATGTTACAATTTCACCATCAGAAATATGCCATAATTAGAAAAATGTAAATGGAACTGTTTTCTAATTACTTCAGTATCGTGTCTTCTCTGTTACAATTCAGAAAGGTGGTGAGTAGAGATCATTTTTATACTGGCAATAGAATATGTTTTCTAAAGTGAATATTTCTGGGATTTTGATTTTTTGGATGCTGAGTAAAAAATATATGAAAGCTTTTAAAAAGCAGGCAAAATATTACTCATGATAATGCTAGATAGATATATGTAAAAGGTCAGCCATATATATTGTCATTTTATTACTGATTACACAGAACAGGGCAAAAAATAGATTAACTGATATAAAATTGATAATAAAACATCCCACCAAACAACTTCAAATCTAGTTACAGTTAGTGTCACATTCCTGCAGTTATTTCCCTTGGACTTGGGCCAGCTGTGTCCAGTCCTGTACTATGTCTCTGCTCTGCCTTTCCTCCCTGCTGATGACTCACACACTTGTTCTTCTTTTCCTATCATTCACCCTCTCACTACCAGAGCTGATGACAGATAAGTAGAATCTATGGGCTTCCCTCATAGCTCAGCTGGTGGAAGAATCTGCCTGCAATGCAGGAGACCCCAGTTCAATCCTGAGTCAAGAAGATCCACTGGAGAAGGGATAGGCTACCCACTCCAATATTCTTGGACTTCCCTTGTGAATCAGCTGGTAAAGAAACTGCCTGCAATGTGGGAGACCTGGGTTCAATCCCTGGGTTGGGAAGATCCCCTAGAGAAGGGAAAGGCTACCCACTCCAGTATTCTGGCCTGGAGAATTCCATAGACTGTATAGTCCATGGGGTCACAAAGAGTTGGACACAACTGAGCGACTTTCACTTTCTTTCAAGTAGAATTTATATTATTATTTGGCTTGGATACATCAGATCTCTAAAAATCCATCCAGCTCTGAAAAATCTACAAGCATCACCTCATGGGAATATTATAAAACAGAATCAATCAAGAGTTAGAGAAGACTTTATCAAAAAAGATGTGAAATACAAAGGTGAATTTACATATTTATATTTAGAAGTTTAGGCTCTTATCCATACTAATAATACTTATGATAGCTAGGATATCTTGGGTATTAATTTTGTCAGTATATTCACAAATGTTTTGCTTAAATCTCTCCCAAAACCTCCTGAGGCTGCATGGTCCTGATTTTACAAAAATAATATGTATCTTCCACAAGTTAAGACAGGTGATAAATTGCAGAATTTAAATCCTTCGCTGCCTCTGTTTCATGCCAGAGGCCAATCAAGCTCTTATACATTATATCAAATTTGTAGGAACAAGCCCACTGACTTAGAATGAAAGACAGGAAGGAGTGTGTCAATCTTTCTCTCTCTCTCTCTCTCTCTCTCTCTCTCTCTCTCTCTCCCCCTCCCTCTTTGTCTCTTTGACAACTTTGGGCTTTAGGCAAGTCACTTGTCCTGAATTTTACTTTTCCCTGAAAAATATGGATAAGCTTACCTATTTTATTCTCTTTATCTTATCAGGTCATTCTGATGCTCAAATTGTACAATGTATGTGAACATATTCTGTAAATTGTAAATACATAAATGTAAATGTTTATCATTATCAGCTATGAAGATGAAAATGTGCCCTAGGCAGAAGAGGCTACAATATCCCCAAATTTTCATTCTGTGAGACATGGAATCCTGTGTTTCACAGAGACACTTGATGCAAATCAGATGCTTCCTTTAAGGGCCAAATGTTTACTTCTAGAAACAAAAAGCATAGAACGCATGTAGAGAGCTCAGAAATCTCCAATTCCTTCCTTTTAAAAATAAGAAGTCTGAAATTCAAGTATTATACTGTGAAAAAAAAGACAAAAATCTGCCGAACTCTGAGATGTTTCCCATGGAATTCACTAACAGAAGTTTGAACCTCAGGGCTTCTTCAGTGGCTCAGCTCATAAAAAACCTGCCTGGAGTTTAGGAGATGCAAGAGACAAGGGACAGATACCTGGGTTAGGATTATCCTCTAGAGAAGGAAGGGGCAACTCCCTCCAGTATTACTGCCTGGGAAATCCCATGGACAGAGGAGCCTGGCAAGCTACAGCCCATTGAGTGTCAAAGAGTTGGACACGATTGAGTGCACGTTCATACACACACAACTTGAACCTTATTCTTGTAGTTCTAGATGTGTGGCTTTGATTTGTGTAACCTGCTTTGATTTGTGTAACCTGCTTTCTCTGTACTTTTTATCTGTAAAATAAGGATAGTGTAGGATCTTCCTCATGGTTATTTTGAAACATTAGAGTTAAAATATGTAAAACATTTAGAATATTGCTGACAGATAGGAAGCTGTTGTTAATATTGAAATTAGTAAGAACAAGACAGAGATTTGGGGAATTTACATTGTATTTTCTTAACAATTTTCACCATAATAGCATTTTACAATAATAAGACTTGATGATATTCCATGTTTCTTTTAAATAAAGAAAATCATTCCACTTTGGCAAATATTAAACCCTTCTGTGGAAGATCCAAAACAACTTAGCACTCTCTCTAATGTCTAAAAAAGAATTTTCTGTAGGCTTTTTCATTATAGAATTTTAGTTTTATCAAGACATTACAGGACATTTTAGATGAGGGGGAAATACTGGGGGAAATGGAAGGGCTCCCAGTATACCTGCGAATCCAAAACACAAAGAATGATTTGTATAATCTTTCATGATATTTCTATTTTGTGCATTGGTTGCCTTTATGGATATAAAAGCACTCACCATCTTCTTCCCAGCTCATGCTTTAAAGCAAGTCAGTGTAATCAACTCCAGAACTGTACTGAAAGACCAAATCCTGGTGCAAAATGATAGGTGAGTATTAGGACGATACTCGACTCTTGGGGATTACAGACTAATTAATTACATTTTTAGCATTTAAAATGTATCCCATAAAAAAGGATCTATATGTTATGATGGATATAAAATGTACTTAGTGGTTTCCAAATTTTGAACTATAAGTTATATGGTTGTGTCGAAGTTTTTAAGTGAGGTGTATGTGACTTAGTTTGGGAAACATAGTAAGTCTTAGTAATTTCTAGTCAAATTCTACCAGAAGAAATCTACTCTGATTTGTGTGTGTAAGTGCTAAACATATCCCCCAAATGAATCTATTTAGAAAAACGAGAGGAAGGAAGGGAGAGACGGAAGGAGAGAGGAAAGAATATGAGAAAGTGAAAGAGACAAAAAAATAATAAAACTCTGACTCTGAATTGTTATATTATACTTATTTTTCCTTTTTATAAGTAACTAAAATGAACAGTGATTAAAGAAAATTAACCTAATCTACCCCCAACAGTTGCAAAGAGGAGATTGAAAGAAAGAAAGAAATAATAGTAATGAGTCATTTAAAAATAAGCAGCTAGAATTACTGAAAGCTGCCTTGTGTCCAAGTTGCTAATGTTGAGAGCTGGAATGAACTACAGAGACATGAATACTTTAGAATCTAATAGCTCAGGATTTTGTAGTTTCAACCTTGAATTATTTTAAAGGATTGATAGTCCTATGAATGTGTGTATGATACAGATGCTGCAGATTGGAGCTTTGTGTGTATACCAGGTTTAGATGAGTAGGTAAACTAAATTATTCCTCTTTGATCCTAAAGATCTTGGACTGCTTCTTTTTTTTTTTTTTGGCTAGGTATTGTCATCCAGTCTCTTGACTTTAGTTACCTTTACTCCAAGTTTATATCTCCAGCCCAACTTGTCCTCTGAACCCCAGAGGTGGACCCTCCTCTTTGACATCTAATCTCAGCTCATGGCAACACTGTTCTTCCAGTTACTTAGATAAAAATATCTTGCAATCACCCTTGACCTCTCTCTTTTTCCACATCCAATTCATCATCAAATCCCCATTGGCTCTATCTTCAAAATATATCAAATAACCCAGAATTCAAACACTACTCATCAATTTCACAGCTGCCCTTTGTCCAAATCACAAAATTGTCTTCTTATGAGTCTTCCTGCCAACAGCCTGTCCCTGTACTGTCTGTTCACAACATACATCAAGTTGTTTGTTTCACAGATATGAGTCAGATCATATCAGTCTTATGTCCCAAATCTCCAAAGGTTCACATCTCAGAGTGAAATCCCAAGTCTTTACAAGGGCCTGTTAAGGGCTTCCCAGGTGGTGCTAGTGGTAAATAAGCCACCTGCCAATGCAGGTAGATTAAGAGATGTGGGTTCCCTCCTGGGTCAGAAAGATCCCCTGGAGGAGAGCATGGCAACCCACGCCAGTATTCTTGCCTGGAGAATCCCACAGACAGAGGAGCTTGGCAAGCTACAGTCCACGGGGTCACGAAGAGTCAGACACAACTGAAGCAGTTTAGCACGCACATATGCTTAAAGCCTTGGAGGACCTGAACCTGTTTATCTTTTTAATCTCAGAACCTCCTAAAGCTCATTTCACTATTCTATTCCAGCAGCCCTGACTCTGCTATTCCTGGGCAATCAGACATGCTCCTTCCCTGGGATCCCGCTAGTTAGGGCATTTTTCTCCCAGATATCCATATGGCTTATGTTCTCCCAACTTCTGCAAGTCTTTCCTCAAGTGTCACCTCATCAATGAAGACTTGTTCAACCACCCTATTTTATATCACAATATCCCTTCTGTGCTTTTCTCCCCATAATTTTTATTAATTACCTGCATAGTAGAAAATGTATTGGCTTGTATTTTGTCTTTCTCTTACCTCTAGGTTTTAAGCTTTATAAGAGCAGGAATTTTTGTCTTTTTGTTCTCTGTTACTGCCATCTAAATAACACATTTCAACTAAACACTCAATAGCTTGTAACCTAGTGTTCAATAAGCATTGTTAATGGATGAATAAATAACTAGAGACTGAAAGAACACCCAGGGAACTTTAAACTATCATTTTATTTTTTCTTACCATTATAACAGTGTTTCATTTATATGAGTGCAATTTTTAAGGGTATACAAGAAAAGCAAATCCACTGAAGCAGAAACACTGAAGCAGACTTTGAAATTTGTGTGCTGTGGCATTTGTACACATCTCTGAATCATAGTTTTCATTTGTATATAGTCTGACCATACACTCAATGAGTAGCTTGCTTTAAAGCTTAAAAGTGAAAAAGTAATAATTATTGTTGTAAACATAACCATACCCTCTCCTTTATAATAAATAGTTTTCCTTGTTTAAAAGTCATCTTTAGTTATATCTAAATGGAACCTCTCAAAGTTTCGGGTGGACCACTTTTGCAAAATTTTTCCTTAAAAAAAGAACCCTAGTCCTTATGGAGGTTTGTTTACAGATCTGGTTTCTAAACATTTATCAAGTTATGGAGGCTCAAACAGAAACCAGCTTGCCGAAAGTTACTTCTTCAGTAAAGATCACATCAAAAAGATTACCTCATTCTACTATGGTACATTCATGTCAACACAGTCTGGCCTCAAACTTACTTTTTAATTACTAAAAGTAATTAAAAGTGATCAAAGTGTTATTGGAGGTCCCTGAATCCTCCATACCATTTTTATGTTGTCTATGAAAAATCAGAGACTTATTTTCATTTCTCCAAAATATGTGCATTTCTTTACATACGTCCATGTATTTCCTACTTTATGACTTTCTATATGATCACTAGTCTAGCTTTTGTTTTTTTAATCTGCTTTACTTTTTGGTAAGACAACATTATATGGAGAAAATTTTCCTGACTTTCAACCTAACTTGTATTTCTTAAACATACTCAATTTTTTCCAATTTGTGCAGAATTAAGATAGACTAGAGATTGGAAGATACAAGGAAGTAATCGCGACAACACATACTCTCTACAGGGGGATATACTGAGATAGAACAATGAATCTTCCTTGTGGAAGGATTCTCAGGAAAACTGACTACCCATCAAGAGAAAAGGTGGAAAAGAATATGGACCAAATAATGTTTGAGAGTCTCTCCCTTTGAAATTTAAGAATTAGAATTACTTCAGATCAGATCAGATCAGTTGCTCAGTCATGTCCGACTCTTTGCGACCCCATGAATCGCAGCACGCCAGGCCTCCCTGTTCATCACCAACTCCCGGAGTTCACCCAGATTCACGTCCATCGAGTCAGTGATGCCATCCAGCCATCTCATCCTCTGTTGATCCCTTCTCCTCCTGCCACCAATCCCTCCCAGCAGCAGAGTCTTTTCTATTGAGTCAACTCTTCGCATGAGGTGGCCAAAGTACTGGAGTTTAAGCTTTAGCATCATTCCTTCCAAAGAAATCCCAGGCTGATCTCCTTCAGAATGGACTCGTTGTATCTCCTTGCAGTCCAAGGGACTCTCAAGAGTTTTCTCCAACACCACAGTTCAAAAGCATCAATTCTTCAGCGCTCAGCCTTCTTCACAGTCCAACTCTCACATCCATATATGACCACAGGAAAAACCATAGCCTTGACTAGACAGACCTTTGTTGGCAAAGTAATGTCTCTGCTTTTGAATATGCTATCTAGGTTGATCGTAACTTTCCTGTCAAGGAGTAAGCGTCTTTTAATTTCATGGCTGCAATCACCATCTGCAGTGATTTTGGAGCCCAGAAAAATAAAGTCTGACACTGTTTCCACTGTTTCCCCATCTATTTCCCATGAAGTGATGGGACTGGATGCCATGATCTTCGTTTTCTGAATGTTGAGTTTTAAGCCAACTTTTTCACTCTCCACTTTCACTTTCATCAAGAGGCTTTTTAGTTCTTCTTCACTTTCTGCCATAAGGGTGGTGTCATCTGCATATCTGAGGTGATTGATATTTCTCCTGGCAATCTTGATTCCAGCTTGTGTTTCTTCCAGTCCAACGTTTCTCATGATGTACTCTGCATATAAGTTAAATAAACAGGGTGACAATATACAGCCTTGCTGCTGCTGCTGCTAAGTCACGTCAGTCGTGTCCGATTCTGTGCGACCCCATAGAAGGCAGCCCGCCAGGCTCCGCCATCCCTGGGATTCTCCAGGCAAGAATACTGGAGTGGGGTGCCATTTCTTTCTCCAATGCATGAAAGTGAAAAGTCAAAGTGAAGTCGCTCAGTCGTGTCCGACTCTTAGCTACCTCATGGACTGCAGCCCACCAGGCTCCTCCAGGCAAGCCCACCAGGCAAGAGTCCTGGAGTGGGGAGCCATTGCCTTCTCCGATACAGCCTTGACATACTCCTTTTCCTATCTGGAACCAGTCTGTTGTTCCATGTCCAGTTCTAACTGTTGCTTCCTGACCTGCATACAAATTTCTCAAGAGGCAGGTCAGGTGGTCTTGTATTCCCATCTCTTGAAGAATTTTCCACAGTTTATTGTGATCCACACAGTCAAAGGCTTTGGCATAGTCATTAAAGCAGAAATAGATGTTTTTCTGGAACTCTCTTGCTTTTTCCATGATCCAGCGGATGTTGGCAATTTGATCTCTGGTTCCTCTGCCTTTTCTAAAACCAGCTTGAACATCAGGAAGTTCACGGTTCACATATTGCTGAAGCCTGGCTTGGAGAATCTTGAGCATTACTTTACTAGTGTTAGTTTTGTTTTCAAATAGGGACTAAAATAATTGGAACTGTTTCAACATTTTATTCTTCATTTTGTGGTTTAATTTTGTATGGTATATATTAATTATTTTATTTCCTTAAAATCCTTATTTCTATCTTCCTTGAATAAAATAAACTGAAAATGCCATTTTAGCATCTAGACTGCCCCCTTCTGGCTTTCATGTCAGGCTCTATTAATCACTTTAATCCTCCCATACATACTCCATACTTTACAACTGTATGATCAGATCAGGGATAATGGTTTCAGTATGTTAATTTTATATATTTTATACAAAAATATGCAGACAGGTATCGTGCCAACTTTCCCAAGGGTTTCTGAAGGACAGAACAAGACTCATTTTTAAAACTTCTCTACCAGCACAAAATAATTTGCTCTTTTAAAATTCAAATAAAACCTGTTATTCACAACAAAATGCCCAGGATCACATGCAGTATTTTTGTGGAAAAAGAATAATTAACATTGTAGTTTGGAAAAACTGAAACTTTTTGTGTAGTGTTCATTAAATTATTGGTCTTTGTTAGTTATGTCTAATTAGGATGCTTTAATTCCCTTTTAACAGTTGGGTTTCATAGCAGTTTATATCCCACTACATTAAGAATTAATTTTTTGGCTTGACACCAATGCTAAATTTGCTTATCCAAACAGAAGCCATGCCAAGGGCTTGAAGGATGATGACAGTAATTAACCCAAATCATATACCAGGAGCTATTCCAATGAAAGTGTCTGTTAAATAGTGTATCTTTTTTTTTGATGGTGAAACTGATCCGGCAAAGGGCATGTACCAAGACCTCCCACAGAATGTTTCCTGACAGAAATGCCAAAGATGGGCAGGGAACAACTACTGAACTGATCAAATAGCCATTTCTTATTCTGATAAACAGAATGGGAAGCATGGAGAAATGGGGGCATGCATGTACCTCAGCTAAGAATTTCTAGAGGTCAGTTTGATATTTCATATATCAAATGACTTAAAATTTAGCGTGTCTCAAGTTCCTATGTCCCTACAAGGGACCATGAGAGATGTATAAACAGAATGAGCATTGTAACAATAATAAAGTAGGAAAAATCTGCAACAGGCATAACTTTTGATTTTGTTGAACAAGTCTTAATTTAGTAAAAAGATAAAATCTTATGTTGCCATATGACAGAATAAAATGTTATTATAGAATGATATTTGAGGTTGATTATATTTGTTGTTGTTCAGTCACTCACTCGTGTCCAACTTTTTGCAACGCCATGGACTATAGCATGCCAGGCTTCCCTGTCCTTCACCATCTCCCAGAACTTGATTAAACTCATTTCCACTGAGTCGGTGATGCCATCCAATCATCTCATCCTCTGTCATCCCCTTCTACTCCTGCCTTCAATCTTTCCCAGCATCCAGGTCTTTTCTAATGAGTCAGCTCTTCACATAGGTGGCCAAAGTATGGGAGCTTCAGCTTCAGCATCAGTGCTTCCAATGAATATTCAGGGTTGATTTCCTTTAGGATTGACTGGTTTGATCTTCTTGCTGTCCAAAGGACTCTCAAGAGTCTTCTCCAATACCACAGTTCAAAAACATCAATATTTTGGCCCTCAGCCTTCTTTATGGTCCAACTTTCACATTCATACATGACTACTGGAAAAACCATAGCTTTGACTGTACAGACCTTTGTTGGCAAAGGTCTGTACCTTTGTACAAATGTCTCTGCATTTTATATTGAGTTGCAAAGACCATGTGTACATTAAAAAAAAAAAGTAAGACTGGTTATGGAGCAACATTTGAATTATGACACCACACATATTGGAGAAGGAAATAGAAACCCACTCCAGTGTTCTTTTCTGGAGAACCTCATGGACAGAGGAGCCTGGCAGGCTACAGTCCATGGGGTCACAAAGAGTTGGACATGACTGAGAGACTCATACACACACACCACACATATAAAGACTCTAGCAGTACTCACAAACACCTTAGCACCAGATATCTCTGGAATATTAGCATTATGAGTATTTTTCTTCAGCTTCTATTCCTCCTCTGTTTTCTTTCTTCTCTCTCCTCCTTTGTCCTTGTTCTTCTTTGTGCTATTCGGTATTTTCCAAATATTTCTTCAGCAATACAATTCCAGAAGAGTTGACAGCTCCATGGTGATGGTTGGAAATGTGTCAAGATTGAGACAGAGGAAGTGTTTTGGCCAGAGTAAGCTTTAGAAGAGGTAAGAAATAACTGGTTCAGTGCAGGGTGATTGAGATAAACAAGTAGAGATGAAGCAGATGGCAAGTAGGCTTTTTACTGTGTGTATCTGGAGCTCAGAAAAGAGGTTTGGACTTGAGAAATCCATTTGAGAGTCACCAACAGAGAAGAAGTTTGTTGAAACTGAGGGTGGAGGAGATTGCTCAGAAAAGGAGCATACGAAAGGAATAATGACTAGAGCTGAGTGTCATGAAATATACATGTTAAAAGAAGACAAAGAAACTAATGGAAACCCAGACAGGTGGAAGAAAACACAAAGGTATGATGGTAAGGAAGTAAAAGGAAACATGTCTTAAACAAGGGGATGATCAATGATGTTAATTTCTATGAAGAGTTTAGGTGAGATAATCTTCAAAGTATCCCAAGAATACAGTAGTAAGTATTGTACTTTCTTTATCAAGGCCCCACTGTTGGAAACCCTTTCAGCCAGGTGTTGGAAAGTTCAAGGAGAGAAAAAAGGTGGTTTGGCAGAAAAATATTTGGCTACAGAAGGAAGGCAGGAAGTAAGAGGATAACTGAACACCGGAATGAGGGTGAAATCATTTTTGTGGTGATGGTATTAATTATAAGATGAGAAAAATGTGTAGTTCTCTGTGGGCTGATGGGAAAGAGATGCTTGAAAGGAAGATGAAGATTAAAAAAGAGAGAACAATTGAGGATCTTAAAATTTGCCTTACGATAAAATGATCCCTTGCATCATTCCTTTAAAGATAGGTTTCCAGACGGGAATCTTACAATCTGCATTTTTATCAAGCACTGTTAAATGACTCATCAGCAGGAAAGTATGGAAACAATTATAGTTAATAAATGTATTTTGAGGCAATGGGCAGAATGTGATTCGGATCATAAGGTTATCCTTGGATCTGAGGAGAGAACTATCTTTGCTTTTTATAGGAGAGAGTCAGAAAAGGCAGAGTGGAGATGCAGGAATGTGGAAGTGTGGCAACTGACTTCCCTGTCTGTGTTGACTTTCTCCATCAGATAGGATGTCAAGGCCCCTTCTGAGAGATGCAAGAATTTCTAGGCACTATGAAAACCCACATGGAAGGAAGATACTAATTTATGGTGGAGCCAGTTTGCAGGGCTTTATGATCTTTTGAAGTAGCACTCCACAGATAGGGAGCAAGTATGATCAGGACTGACTTGTGAGTTCTAATGTTGAAGCTTAATAGGAGGAAAAGGAAAACTATTAAAGTTTAGAATATCACCACCATTTGGGCGAAATGTAATCATGGAGTACAGGCTGAATAATGAAAAGATTCAAGACAGGACAAAGATGTGCTTAGTCCTGAGAGTTTTCCTGAACGTGGGACCATTGATTCTAAAACCAGGAAGATCCCAGGTAAACCAGGATCATTGATCATCCTAGGGAGCATGGATGATAGAAAGTTGCATTTTTAAACTGAGAGTCTCGATAGAATAAGAACCAAATATAGTGAGACTAACTGAATGTACGATTTAGAAATAGAAGAGGTTACATTATGGCCAGAGGCTGGAATAATTAGAGTTGGGTTTTCAAAGGTGGATTAGTTCCAGGTAATAAGATTCATGGTTTATGGTCATGAAAGCTGATGGCCAATGTAGCATGCAGCTGACAGACTCTAAAAGTATGAAGGTCATGAAGTTGAGAAGAGATTGAGTTTAATACAGTTGTCCTTGTCAG
Source organism: Bos indicus x Bos taurus (assembly GCF_003369695.1). Taxonomy (NCBI): domain Eukaryota; kingdom Metazoa; phylum Chordata; class Mammalia; order Artiodactyla; family Bovidae; genus Bos; species Bos indicus x Bos taurus. Next base: position 22,624,597 of record NC_040076.1, on the reverse strand, counting down.
CTATGCCATCCCCCAGAATGGTGGCAGACTGAGGTGGCGTGAATTAGCTTGATGCTAGTCTTCTGGTAGGACAGGAGGCAAAGACCTGAGGAGGCACAGATTATGGTCCAGCCAGATGGAATAGCTTAAACAATCTAGGAGTTCAGCTCAAGTTTGAAGGGTAATTTTCTAGAAGAAACGGTGAAAAAATCAGGCAGTATGCCCTGGCTCTAAAATATGTGGGGTATGGAAGAATAAACAATTTCCCTTCCAGAAGATTAAAGAAACAAAGTTATTGTCAAGGCAAGTCAGGTTGCTGTTAATAAAGCAGACGAATATCCAAAAAAAGGGATTGAGCATGTATAACTTTTAAAAAATGTTTGGTTGATCTAAAAATCTAAAGGAAAAAAAGGATGTTGTCTTGCTTTATCAGGCCCTTATTGGATCAAAGGAAACAGTTCTCAGTGAGAAAAGAAAAGATTCCTGTTGGTGGGGTGAGTACCAGAATAACTAGTGTTATTTGTTACTAACCACTCCCATGTAAGTATTATTAACAAATACCATCTATTTTTTAATGAATTTGAAGGGAGTTGCTATATAATATTTTGAAGAAATTAAAGCAAATGAGCTATCGGACATTAGAGTGATGTTTAATTATTTAGCTATGTGTATTTAGCTGCGTATACTCTTATTTACTAAAGATATTTAGCTGTGTGTATTTCACTATGTATATTCTTGTTAATGATAGTAACTAACATTATTTGAGCACTTATTTTAAAGCCCTCAGGACTGTGCATGTACTTTGCTTGTACTTATAAGGTGGCTACTATTATTATTCCAATTTATAAATGAGTAATCTGAGGATTAGAGGAGTTGGTAACTTGAATCAAGGTCATAAAGCTTAGAATATATCACAGTAGGTTTAAATCTAGCTTTTAGTGTGACTTTTAATTACAGTAATTTATCATTTTTTAAAAACAATTTTGCTTTTAGGTGAAGTTTTCGGTCATTCTTAAGTATCTTCACGCCTTCGGCTGGCTCTGGGTGTGGCTGAATGTGGCCACTTGCCTGGGGCAGAATTTGGTGGGAACTGGACAGAATCTCTGGCTTAGTACCTGGGCAAAAGAAGCAAAACACATGAATGATTTCACAGAATGGAAGCAAATAAGAAGCAAGAAATTAAGCATCTATGGATTACTGGGATTAATGCAAGGTTAAAAAAAAGTCTAGCTGTTTTTTTTTTCAGTTGCTTTTCTTTTCTTTTTCTAACCTAACTGATCTGGATGCAAACATAAGGCATTTTTTTTAATCTATGTCATAATATTCATGTATTTTGATAATTCAAATACATATATTTTTAATTCACCATATTTGAGAGAATAAACAGAAACTTGTATGTGTCAACTACACGACCCATACTAAAAAATTTGTCTCATTTAATCTTAGCAATAAGTATTTAGAAAGGTATCATTATCCCCATTTTACAGCTGAGAAAATGGAGGTTTATCTGTTAAGTCATTCAGGACTCAAAGTCTTGACGACATGGCTAGTCACCCTATGTGGGAGGCTTGTGACTGATGTGAAGATCAGTGAGTGAGTCTGTTAAAAACTGCATTGTAAGTAAAGTTTAATACTACATGGCAAGCAATATTTGTATAATAGTAAAAGACGACACTGGGAGGATTTAGAGCAGGGGAAAGCTATATTTGGTTGAGAGATTAAGATAATTCCCAAGGCATAGTTGGCATTTGAGGCGACACTTGAAAAGATGGATTGAGTTTTGTCAGAGATCACAGAGAAGGGAAGGTGAGAGATGCAGAGAAAGATGTTCATAAAGATGGATAGGAAAGTTGAGGGGGCTCTAGGCATAGCTGAGGATGCCAATCTGAGTTATCTTCAGGTAACTGATGGGGCAGGAGGGGAACTGGAGGTAGAAAGGTAGTTTGGAAATGTGTTAAAGATGATGGTTGGAAAGGCAAGTGGAAAACTTTGAGAATTGGGGGGGGAAAGAAATGACAGAATTTGTAGTTATTTTTCAGAATATGAATAAACTTGGTGTGATGAAAAAACAGATGGATTTTTATTGGAGGGACTAAAGTCAGAGACCAGGGAGAAGTTGGGATTGGTAGGGATAAAAATAACCAAGTAAAAAAGATATCTGATCCATCTCCTTGTCACCCAAAGCATCTAGTCCAGTGCTAACCAATGGGCAGTGAATGGAATAAGGCTGAATAAAGTACGAATGGAGGCAGGGTCAGAGAACTGCAGTGGGGTTGCAGAAAAGGGATGGATAGGAAAGACATTGCAGTGAAAAGATATATAAAATTTGTTGTGGGTGAGAAGAGAGCATCACTTGAGATTTTGAAGTTCGAGTAATTGGGAAAACAATGAAGACAAAAATAAAGAAACCAGTGGGGAAGAGTCTTAAGTGATAGAACAGAGAAATTATGAATTCAGTTTGGAACACATTTAGTGGGAAGTGTGGATATATTTTGCTGTTGTTTTTCCCCCCAGTAAGCAAAGTAGATTCACACTGTCCTTCAAAGAAGTTAAGTGATTTGAAAGAGTAAGAAGAAAGATTCTCAAAAGTACAGTACTCAAAAGTACAGAACCATTAAAGGAAAGGTCTTTTAAATTAGAGACAATCTTTGTGTATTTATAAGGAGAAAAGATAACGTGAAGGAGAGTGATAAAGTTAAATAAGAAAACAAATCAGCTACATGGAAGTCTTGCTTCCCTTGCACATCTAAGGATGTGCATAAGGGAAAACAGAAAGAATACATACTTATGGTAACAGAAAATGAGGATAACATTTAAAAGTATGTGACTCAAGGCCTTGCTTTGTTTTCTCCTCTCCCATCTTATCTTTTATTATGTCACCATCAGTTCAGTTCAGTCGTTCAGTTGTGTCCGACTCTTTGCGACTTCATGAATCTCAGCATGCCAGGCCTCCTTGTCCGTCACCAACTCCCGGAGTCCACCCAAAACCATGTCCATCGAGTCAGTGATGCCATCCAGCCATCTCATCTTCTGTCGTCCCCTTCTCCTCCTGCCCCCAAATCCCTCCCAGCATCAGGGTCTTTTTCAGTGAGTCAACTCTTCGCATGAGGTGGCCAAAGTATTGGGAGTTTCAGCTTTAGCACCAGTCCTTGCAATGAACACCCAGGACTGATCTCCTTTAGGATGGACTGGTTGGACCACCTTAGTACTACCTATAAGTATGTCCATCAGAAAGTAAACAAATATTTTGAGGCAAATTTATGCTTGTTTTGTCATTCTGTTACACTCATTGGGGAAAGAGTTTTTATGTTAATAACTAAAATGAGATTCAGGAACTTAGAATGTGCTTGGTTCTAAACCAGTGAGTCAAGTTTATTGGCTTGTGGTTTGAAACTCAATGAGGTGAAGGTAGATTTAGAGATATATCGATAGAATGCTGAGCAGCAAAAGAAATATCCCATATACATCTCTATACCAGTGTCTATCATCATATATAGGAGAGTTAAACTCTTACCAACCTAGTGAGCTCATGTTGCAGTTTTAAGGGAGATTCAGTATCCTTTGGAGAATATTTTAAGTGACCAAATACTGTTATTTTCCTATACTAGGCAAGGTATGCAAGTTTAGTATTCAAAATTTTACTCGTTTACTTTAACTAACTGTCAGGAGGTATAAAAAGTATTTTGTAATGAAAGTAACAGATTATATACAATTTAATCAAAAAGATTTTTTCATGACTGGATTTTTATTTTTTACATTTAAAAATTTAAAGTTTTGACTTATTATTAAATGTAATTATGTTATAAATTTTAAATTATTTCATAAGAAATGAAACTCTATAATTTCTGGTTGTATTAGTGGTCCACAGCTGCATCCTCTGGAACCTGATCCAATCAAAAGCAGGCTGTATTCACTGATATCATAAAAGCTTACATTAATTTTTGAGCTTTAAAGCATAAATAGCACTTTCACATGTTAATACCAGAGGCCTGCTATGAATAATATAGAAGGCTGACATTCAAACAAAACTGGAGAACTGAAGCAGAAAATACTGCATCTATATTTTATAACAATAATAACGATCCTACCTTATCTTCTGAAAAAGAAATAGCCCTAAACATTTTATTTCTGGTTCTCAGCTATGTGCTGAATCTCTGGAACACTCTGGACATCCCTAATCTGTTGTGTTTTATGCCTCCTTGTTAGAAACTTCCTTTTCCAACCCAGTGTGTAAAATATAGACACCTTATTTTCAACGTGTGGTGTTTAAGGAGTACACTTCTACTCCCTGTTTGAGATGAATGAGTGGATCATTTACTTTACTTACCTCACAAAATTCCACTGAAATGACAGTGAACAAATCCAAAAGTAAAGGGTTCAGGGAATTTCACAGTGATGAATTTCTGCATAAGTGATTATAGTGATAATCAAGGGTAGAAGAACCTGTAACAAATACTAGATGAAGCTGTAAAAGCATAGTAAGTGGTCCAGTCTATCCACTGGAGAAACACAAGTACAGGGAGTAAGATTAAGTAGCACAGAATTAATCAAAGTGGCTCACTAGAGTTTTGTCCTGGCCTGTCAGCCTCTCCTACAAGCTCAGCCCCATCCCCAGCACTAGCTATGTATTATTATATACCAACTGGCACAGTAATAATACAATGAAAACTAGGAGCTGATGCTTAAAAAGAGAATGAAGGTTACTAGTGTGTGTGACATATATTAAAGATGGCCTCCTTGTGTGGCTTTTGAAGAAGTTCCAGCCTGCATATAAATCACCATATAAGACTTGCAGGGTCACACCCACTTACGTGGAACTTCCATTCAGAGGAGAGAAATGTTGGGGGAAATTAATGTATACACTGGCAGAAGAAGGGCACACCAAGTACCTCTTGATTAACCATATCTTTATCTCGCATGTTTAAATTGGTCATGATGGATGGTCATGCGTTTTAATTAAGTGAACAGTATAAATAAGAGCTAACAAACAGAACAGTGGAACCAAGAAGTAAAATACTCATACTTGGTATATAAGAGAAGCTTAAAATATCTAATTAGTATCTTTAGATATTCAAATGTCAGAAGCAAAGCAAGTGCAGAATGTGCTGAAATAAGGTCAGTCTAAGAGCAAGAAAGTTCTTAAAAAAATTTAAAGAGATTGTACAAGTTTGAAGAGATAAATTGGAGGAGAGAGTCCCAGATGTACAACACCAGAAACAGATGGCAAATGATAAATAAGGAAAAATTACAGTAACAATCCAGGATGCTCACCGTCCCTATAGTAAGACTTTCAGTAAATGCAGATAGAAATTATCAACTATATAATATTTAACAACATTTTCTGTAATTGAAGAAAATTGAAGTCTGTCCCCACAAATGTTCCAGTTTAGAGCAGAAATACAAGGGGTTCCAAGATAGTAGTTTGTGTTGCAAGAGGAGGGGGCAAAAGAGGATAAAAGAAATAATAGAATATCTGAAGAGTTCAAATATATTCAAAAGAATTTTTCTGACTACTGAATTGTTTGGCAATAGATGAGTTCTTATGGCATAGAAAAATAGTGGTACAAGCATTGTAAATGTAGTGAACTTCATGAATATTATGTTTAGTAGTAATGTAAACACTGAATATTTGAGGGAAAAATGGGCAACAACCTATTTTTAGAAGGGCTAGAAGAAAGTAAGGGGGACTGAGGTAGGAAAATAATAATAAATATTTAAGAGTAAGACATTATTAAACAGTCGTGTGTGATATTATTTAAAATAGAACTAGCTAAAATAATTTGAAGTGGTCAGGGTCAACTATTTTTGTTTTGCTTTGTTTTACACATTATACCTACAAGAATCATGTTGCCAACACACTTTTATTAACAATTTTATGTAGCAGAGATCAACAAAGTAATTGTGTATCCCAGAAGACTCAAAAGCAAATGTCTCAGATAACATGAAAGTTGGTGGGCTGCCGTCTATGGGGTCGCACAGAGTCGGACACGACTGAAGCAATTTAGCAGCAGCAGCAAATGGAGAAGTCCAGGCACAAGTCTTTAAACTCAGTTGATCGAGGGGGCTCAAACCAAGTATCCACTACTCTTTATTTATCAGTTCTACTCGTTTTCCTCATTGGCTTAATCCTTAAGCTTCACATGGTGATGGAAATGTTATCTTTCAAAGAATTTCCCTCCATAGAAACCCAGGAAATTACTCTCCTTGAAACAACTTACTTATCCATCTTTGAATCAATCATTATAACCAAACATTCTCTTTTTCCAACCTTATAAGTTCCCCAAGTTGGCGATTCTTTGTGCTTTCATTTCTTCTTGCACACCTGGATAGCTCTTTTCTGAGCTTGCCTCTTTCTTGTTATATTCAGTATTTTGTCAAACACAGCTCACAGTTGTCAATAGATGCTGTTAACAGTTTTTTAACCTTTTCCACTAAAGCGACATGTTGATTATGTTTTCTGACTTTTTAGTTCGTCAAGAACAACCCTTCCACCAACCACATCTCTGCAGCTTGACAGACCAAAAAAGTTTATTCCTCACTCACACCACTTGTGCATTGTTGATTGGGAAGGGGATTTTTCTGATTCTAGAGCCCAAGTTGAAAAAGCAACTCAACTTTTTTTTTTTTTTTAAACTTTGGCAGGCACTGTGCAAAGGGAGTAGGAGCTTTAGCAGATCTGACACCAACAATTAAATGCTCTAATCTGGAAGTGTCCTGTGTTGTTTCTCCCTCAATAGTTCAGAACTATTTCTTTGTTCTCTCCAATCACAAAGGGGCCAGTACAATTCTACCATGGACCTAGAAGCTAGGAGAACTGAAACTGTTTGCCTAGTACCACCAGTGACTACCATTGTCCCTCAGGATGTTATAAAGTTAATAGGTTGCTAACATTCTATCCACCTGGTTGATCTGTTATCTTCAGAGCGTTTCTGTAGAAGCTATGCTCAAAAATAAGAGAGCCTTGCTCTGATACCCCATCAGAGCATCTGTATTTATTTTCAGTGTGCCATGTATGTTTATACTTAGTTTGGTCCAGAGTTACACATTCTGAAATTTGATACTTGAGTTTTCCATTAAAAGTAAGTTCTATTATATGCAATTTCTTGAGTGTTAAAATTTGAAGTTTAAGCTGTTAACATGTCCCTGATAGCAGTTTGTGTTTAGGTCTCTTTGTGTGCTCTGGAGCTTATGTAGTCACCAGGGGATCCTTGGCTGCCTCTCGAGTTTTGCATGCTCAGCTGTTGGACAATGTGCTGCATCTCCCGCTCCAGTTTTTTGAAACCAATCCCATAGGCCAGGTCATCAATAGGTTCACCAAGGTAAGGAAACCCTATCTTATTAGAGGGCATACGTAAATAAATGATGATCCACATTTAGTACTTTATAATCTCTACCTATAGGGTTTTACCCATCGTATTTACAGCTAAGTACTTTTAATTGTATTGTCCAGTAAACTATTATGCAAACCACATAGGTAATTTAAAATTTTCTAGTAGCAACAACAGAAAATTAAAAAGAAACAGTTGAAATTGTTATTTATAATAATATATCTTAATGTGTAGAGTATCTGACACAGAATATCTGAATATCTGAAACATTAAAGTGTAATAAATGTAAAAATATTAATTGCATATTTTGATTTTTTATTCTTACAAAATCTCCAGAATCTGATTTGTGTTATAGACTTGGGTTATATCTCAATTTGCAGTAGCCACATTTCAAGTACTCAATAGCCATATATTTGCTAGTGGCTCCTGTATTAGACTGTGCATAGCCATAACCTTAAAATACGGCAGCCAAGTGTCATGTAGTTGTGATTGGGAAATGCAGATTGCTTGATCATTGACATCTTGGGACTATAAAACCCTCTCAATTGTTATAACTGAAAAATATGTGGGGGTGAGTTGAGGAGGGCAAAAATCATTTAAGATTCATATTGTCACTTCTGGGTAAGTGTTTTTATTTTTGCACTGACTGATATATGTCTTCCTCCCCTCATTTTAAACCATAAAAAGTTAAAAATAAAGTGATCTGATGTCAAATTTTTCAGGACATGTTTATAATTGATATGCGTTTCCATTACTACATACGGACCTGGGTGAATTGTACACTGGATGTTATTGGAACAGTTTTGGTCATTGTGGGAGCTTTACCACTCTTCATTCTTGGGCTTATTCCCTTGGTTTTCCTCTATTTCACTATACAGGTAAGTTTATGGATTTTTATGTTTTAATAACTTCCAAGTTCATAGTCAAATACTAGTTGGGCTTCCCTAATGGCTCAGATGGTTAGGAGTCTGAGGAAGAAGGGAAACGAAGAGGATTGGGTAGGAAGTCCCGGACTGCAGAACAGTTTCATAAGAGGTTTGGTTGAATGAATGGAAAATCCACAACCAATACTGCCCATTGATACTCCCACGTGACCTCTGAATGAGTCTGTTTTAACACCCCTTCCCTGCTGAGTCATTTCCTGGGAGCCACCTGAGGGAAAAGTGGCCTCCATTCTAAAATAGGAGTGGATTTGGAAAGGCAGCAGCCTCGCTGTCAGTCAGCGATGTGCCCTGCAACAAGAGAACTGAGTTGTGCATTTTCATGGCCACCACAAAACCTGGGTGTTATTTACATTTTAGCAAAAAGTCAATTTTCCTGAAGATTCAAGAGAGAAACGAATATTCCCTTTTGCCCTGTTACCCTGCTATCAAGAAACTATTGCTAGAAGTATTAAACAGATCTCTCATGATAGGTGTACACGTTTATATTCTAATTAAAATGTAGTCAGCCAATTTGAATTCCAAGATAATGTCACTGGGAGGCTCTAGTGTAAAAACAAAATTTCTTAACTCTTGTTTAAATTAAATATAACAGTGTTTTTGAGGTTCTTTATATGAAAGGATGCAGTTCTTGTAATTTAATGTTTTCTCGTAATTTAATGTTTTCTCAAAATCCTAATTTTAAAATTCTTATTGGAGTTAGATTTTTCCAAGTTCAGTTCAGTTCAGTCACTCAGTTGTGTCCGACTCTTTGCGACCCCATGAACCACAGCATGCCAGGCCTCCCTGTCCATCACCAACTCCCGGAATTCACTCAGACTCACATCCATCGAGTCAGTGATGCCATCCAGCCATCTCATCTTCTGTCATCCCCTTCTCCTCCTGCCCCCAATCCCTCCCAGCATCAGAGTCTTTTCCAATGAGTCAACTCTTCGCATGAGGTGACCAAAGTACTGGAGTTTCAGCTTGAGCATCATTCCTTCCAAAGAAATCCCAGGGCTGATCTCCTTCAGAATGGACTGGTTGGATCTCCTTGCAGTCCAAAGGACTCTCAAGAGTCTTCTCCAACACTACAGTTCAAAAGCATCAATTCTTCGGCGCTCAGCCTTCTTCACAGTCCAACTCTCACATCCATACATAACTACTGGAAAAACCAAAGCCTTGACTAGATGGACCTTTGTTGGCAAAGTAACGTCTCTGCTTTTGAATATGCTATCTAGGTTGGACATAACTTTCCTTCCAAGGAGTAAGCATCTTTTAATTTCATGGCTGCAATCACCATCTGCAGTGACTTTGGAGCCCCCCAAAATAAAGTCTGACACTGTTTCCACTGTTCCCCATCTATTTCCCATGAAGTGATGGGACCAGATGCCATGATCTTCGTTTTCTAAATGTTGAGCTTTAAGCCAACTTTTTCACTCTCCTCTTTCCCTTTCATCAAGAGTCTCTTTAGTTCCTCTTCACTTTCTGCCATAAGGGTGGTGTCATCTGCATGTCTGAGATGATTGATATCTCTCCCAGCAATCTTGATTCCAGCTTGATTCCTCCAGCCCAGTGTTTTTCATGAGGTACTCTGCATATAAGTTAAATAAGCAGGTGACAATATACAGCCTTGATGTACTCCTTTTCCTATTTGGAACCAGTCTGCTGTTCCATGTCCAGTTCTAACTGTTGCTTCCTGACCTGCATACAGGTTTCTCAAGAGGCAAGTCAAGTGATCTGGTATTTCCATCTCTTTGAGAATTTTCCACAGTTTATTGTGATCCACACAGTCAAAGGCTTTGGCATAGTCAATAAAGCAGAAATAGATATTTTTCTGGAACTCTCTTGCTTTTTCGATGATCCAGTGGATATTGGCAATTTCATCTCTGGTGCCTCTGCCTTTTTTAAAACCAGCTTGAGCATATGGAAGTTCACAGTTCACGTATCGCTGAAGCCTGGCTTGGAGAATTTTGAGCATTACTTTACTAGCGTGTGAGATGAGTGCAATTGTGCGGTAGTTTGAGCATTCTTTGGCATTGCCTTTCTTTGGGATTGGAATGAAAACTGACCTTTTCCAGTCCTGTGGCCACTGCTGAGTTTTCCAAATTTGCTGGCAATTTGAGTCCAGCACTTTCACAGCATCATCTTTCAGGATTTGGAATAGCTCAACTGGAATTCCATCAGCTCCACCAGCTTTGTTTGTAGTGATGCTTTCTAAGGCCCACTTGACTTCACATTCCAGGATGTCTGGCTTTAGGTGAGTGATCACACCATCGTGATTATCTGGGTCATGAAGATCTTTTTTGTACAGTTCTTCCGTGTATTCTTGCCACCAATTTGTCCAAACCAAGCTATTAATCATTTGCTCATTTCTACATGTCTACTATCATTATTGTTCTTATTTCTTATGATGCCCCTCTTCTCTCAGCCACCTGGAAATTACCCTTTATGCATAGGTTATATTCTACTTTCTGTGTGAAGGATTCTCTACCAAAATAGTGCAAAGATATAACTTATGAAGGTATTATGGACTTATTATACTATATTATTACAGTATATTATTATATTATGCTATATTATTTTGTAGGCTGTTTTGTTGTTGTTTTATTTTTTAGTGGACCTAAAATTGTCTCCTCAATAAGATTGTAAGTTCTCTGGGACAGATGCTATGTCTTGTAGTTTAAAAGAATAACCAAAAAAATTGATGAATGATGTTGAGAATCAATTTTATCTGCTAAAAAAAAACAAAAACAACAAAATGTATCACAAGTGAAAATTTTGTGGTTGGTGCACTATAATAGGGTGACTAGGAATGGAAAAGAGTCTAGAAACCATGTTTTGTGAAGGGGAACTTAATAGGCTGAACCCAGGACATAGATTCAGGAGCCTCAAATTCTAGTCACTTTCTTGACTCCTGTGCTTGGTACATCACTTCCCTTTCCAACCTTCATTTCTTTTACCTGTAAGATAAGAAGTTTGCTTTAGATCAGTGCTACTCAAAGTGTGGTCCCTGGACCCATGGACCTATTGAATCAGAATTTCCAATTGTACCTCTCCTTTTAAAAATATCATATTTTGCAAGTAAATATGTATAATTTTTATTTATCATACCCTAATAGAATCTCTCAGGTTGGGGCCCAGAAATCTGTGTTTTTATAATCCTTTGGTAATATTTGCTGAAGAATGAGAAGCATTAATCTAGATCAAAGGTTCTTAAGCTCAGAGCTCTGTATAATTTTAGGGAGAGACTCCAGGGCTTCAACAATTCATTGAACATTTATGAAACTTTCTTTGGGACAATCTCTTAAGTCCCCTGGCAGGCTCAGAATGTCATCATCCTTTGTATTCTCCAGAGCATTTAGCATAGACCAGAGCTTGTAAACTCCAAGACCACATGTGGCTTCAGATATGTTTTCACTTAGCTAGCTCAATGTTTTTTACCAAAATGAAGACTTTTTTAAAATCAGGAATTTTACATAAAAGATTTTCCTGAAAAAAAAAATTGCAAGATGTGGCAACTCTTTATTTTCATTTCCAGTTTATAGCAACTATTTGGGGCTGATGAATGATGGTCCAGTTAACTCAGGCTTACTCCTTCTAGCTCTCCACAGTCCACTCATCCCAATTGTCCAGAGGGGAAGCACCAATTATAATTGTGGCCATATTGAGATTTTTTAGTGGAAAAAAATTTCCATAATTATAGTTAGGTATAGGTGGCTCAGATGGCAAAGAATTTGCCTACAACGCAAGAGACCTGGGTTTGATCCCTGGCTCAGGAAGATCTCCTGGAGAAGCGAATGGCAACCTTCCTCAGTGTTGTTGCCTGGAAAACTCCATGGACAGAGGAGCCTGGTGGGCTACAGTCCATGGGATTGCAAACAGTTGGAAATGACTGAGCGACTGAACACATTCGTTATCATAATAATATTATTGTTTGTGCACTTGGTAGGCTTCCTTCATTTAATGGGTTAACCACCTGGCCACACTTTCAACTATTTAACTTAGAGCTTTTTCCACTAATGGTTGTTTGAGAGCGTCCCCAAGGTGAAATTTTGCCCAATATGTTTGAGTTGTGCTATCCAGAATTTGGGCTTTTTACTGTTACTAACACTTTCACTTTCACTGTTACAAAGGTACATTCCTTTCCTGGGGCTCCTATAACAAACTTGGTGGCTTAAAACAACAGAAATTGTATTCTTTCACAGTTCTAGAGGCCACAAGTGTAAAATCCAGGAGTAGGCCTCTGTCGCATGCTTCTGTCCTAGCTTCTGGTGACTGTCAGTGACCCCTGGCATTTTCCTTGGCTCCCGGGTACATCACTCCAATCTTGTCCTCCATGAGTTTCTCCCTATGTCTGTGTCTTATCCTTTTCTATTTTTTATAACAACACTCAGACTGGATTTCAGGCCAACCCTAAGGATCTCATCTCAAGACATTAATGACATCTGCTAATATCCTCTTTCCAAATAAGGTCATATAAACAGGCGATGGAGATTAGAACTTGAACTTAAATTTTGGGAGCTGCTCATTAGCCCACTACACACGAATCTTGCCAGTTTCAAACTGCTGAAGAAATTTTGCCTATATCTGCAAGACCACCTCTTTCTGTTTTCCTGTTAGAGATACTACATGGCGAGCTCTCGGCAGATTCGACGATTGGCAGGAGCATCTCACTCTCCAGTCATTTCCCATTTTTGTGAGACTCTGCTGGGAGTGTCCACTATCAGGGCATTTGGACATGAACAGAGGTTCATCCAGCAAAACAAAGAGGTGGTGAATGAGAACTTGGTCTGTTTCTACAACAACGTGATTTCAAACAGGTAAGTCATATCCACATACCTAATTCAGGACTAGTCCCTTCCTGGATGTTTTGTTTATTGACCTCTAAATAGAGTATTTTTAGTAACATTTCATCAAAAATATTAAAACCTTCAATATTTCTAGTATTTAATACACATTTAAGTTAAAGTACATCTATTTATATCCATATGAACAGTCCATGCTATTCATGTAAATATAAGATCCTACGTTTTTTTTAAGTTACATAGGATGCTATTAGAATTACTAAAGATATGACTCTATGTTGTATTTATGTATGTGAACATAAATTTTATTTGCATACAACAATTTATAGTATTTTGAATTTGAAGCTATACATTTCACCCAGTAGCGGGGGGGATGTTAAATAGTACTTGGGCACATTTTAACTTTTAGAGATTAATTTTATTGTATAAAATGTGCATGTAATCAGGAAGGTAAGTGATTTTCCAATGAGATTTTAAAATAAATGCATCATTTCAGCTAGTGTTCTTTCCTTTTTCTTTTTAATTCTGATTAAGTTTACTCCTTGGAAGGAAAGTTATGACCAACCTGGACAGCACATTAAAAAGCAAAGACATTACTTTGCCAACAAAGGTCCATCTAGTCAAGGCTATGGTTTTTCCAGTGGTCATGTATGGATGTGAGAGTTGGACTGTGAAGAAAGCTCAGCGCAGAAGAATTGATGCTTTTGAACTATGGTGTGGAGAAGACTCTTTCGAGTCCCTTGGACTGCAAGGAGATCCAACCAGTCCATCCTAAGGGAGATCAGTCCTGGGTGTTTATTGGAGGGACTGATGTTGAAGCTGAAACTCCAATACTTTGGCCACCTGATGCAAAGAGCTGACTCATTTGGAAAGACCCTGATGCTGGGAAAGATGGAGGGAAGGAGGAGAAGGGGACGACAGAGGATGAGATGGCTGGATGGCATCACCAACTCAATGGACATGGGTTTGGGTGGACTCCGGGAGTTGTTGATGGACAAGGAGGCCTGGCATGCTGCGGTTCATGGGGTTGCAAAGAGTCGGACATGACTGAGAGACTGAACTGAACTGAAGTTTAAAAGCAAAGTTCTTCAAAAGTAAAGCATGTTTTTATGCAGATAAATTCTTTATTGTCATTGCAACCATCCTATGTTTGATTGAGTTCTAACTAAGTGAGAAAAAAGTAGAAAGCAGCTATTGATGTTTATGTCTTCATTTCCCAGAGGAGAGTTCATATTGAGTGCACCAAAGCTTTTGCATCTTATTTCAGGAATATTTTCCATTATTTCAGGTGGCTGTCTGTTAGACTTGAATTTCTTGGCAACTTAATGGTGTTCTTCACTGCAGTGCTTACTGTGCTGGCTGGCAATTCTATAGATTCAGCAATAGTTGGTTTGTCTATATCCTATGCCCTAAATGTAAGTAATAACGATTGTGTGGTATATGACATGTTTATAATCCAATTAATTAAGCTCTCTTCTTTTCCTGTCTGAATAAGAGATGGTAGTAACTAAGTAATGAGAGACAAATCTGGATTACCCTGGAGGCGCATTTCTTTTTCTCTTTTGCTACTAGCAAAATAGCTGGCTCAGCCGTTCTAAGGTAGTTCACAGAAAGAAAGCCGATCCCCAAGGCTCAGTGCTAGAGGACCAGGATCCTAGTGTTGCATCATCACCCAGACATTTCATCCTCTCCTATCCTTACAGATTATAAAGTGTAATAAGGGTAGGGGCTTCCCAGGTGGTGCTGGTGTAAAGAAACCGCCTGCCAACACAGGGTAGACGTTAGAGATACAGGTTCAATCCATGGGTCAGGAAGATCCCCTGGTGGTATGGCAACCCACTCCAGTGTTCTTGCCTGGAGAATCTCATGGAGAGAGGAGCCTGGAGGGCTACAGTTCATAGGGTCACAAAGAGTCGGACAAGACTGAAGCAGCTTAGCATGCATGCACACAACAAGGGTAGGGCCTTTCTCTACCATGTCCTGTCCATCTGTTATGTTGGGGCAAATGTAACTGTGGTCTCAGACCATGAATTTTAAATCTTTGTAACTAGGCTCTAACACATGTTTATTAATCAAAATAGGAACCTTTACAATCCATGCATTTTTGCCAATGGGAAATAAGTTTGTGTATTCCTGTTGGATAAAACTCCATGCTTCAGGACTGATGAACTCTTGGAGTGCATTTGCTGCCTCCCGCTGGTTGTGGAAGCATTTTCCCAGCAAAAAGTTTTGGAGATGCTTGAAGAAGTGGTAGTCGACAGGTGAGAGAGCAGGTGAATAAAGCAGATGAGGCATACATACATGCTTCCCAGGTGTGGCACTAGTAGCAAAGCACCTGCTGGCCAATGCAGGAGACATGAGACATGGGTTCGATCCATGGATCGGGAAGATCCCCTGCTGAGGGCATGACAATCCACTCCAGTATTCTTGCCTGGAGAATCCCATGGGTAAAGGAACCTGGCGGGCTACATTCCATACAGTTGCAAAGAGCTGGACATGACTGAAGAAACTTGGCATGCACACATGCATATATATAGTATATGGAGTGCCTGGGCAGAACTCTGTAATCAAACTATTTGTTCTGCAGTGAAACATGTGAATGTGTAGCATGAGTCAATTAAATCAACACTTTAAAGAGGCCCACTTTAGTTCAAGTCAGGTTGGCCATCAAATCTTTTAACAACAAACTCAAGAAAAATTTGAATTGTGAGGGCTTTTTGACTTTCAGAACTACATTTGAGGTTATAACCATGGAGAACGTGTATTTTGAGGAAAGGTGAGTGTGAAGAACGTAAAATTTGGGGGAAAAAAAGGAGACACTTGTAGTCAGAAAATTAGAAGAATCCTTCTTCTAGTGGAAAATGGTAAAGTGTGGCAAAGGTAATATGCACAAATTTTTCCCCACTTAGGATGTACATTTCTTAGGGCCTATCCCATCAGTCTTGGTTTTCATCTTTCCTTACACCAAGTATGGGCACCTTTAATATGTAGTGAACAGTCTATCTTCTGCCAAATAACCATTATTTATGGCATTAATGAATTTAACAAACCTAAAACAGCACATATGTGTGTCTATAGATAAAAATACTTACTTTGAATTAAGTTTAAATAATTCAAAGGGATAAAATATACTAAAACTCTGGGAAAAAAGCTTTGTAAAGTATTATTAACGTTGTGTAAAAGACTGATACTTATTCATTAAGCTCTTGGTTTTTCACTCCCAGATTACTCAAACCCTGAATTTTTGGGTAAGGAAAGCATGTGAAATTGAAGCCAATGCAGTTTCCATTGAAAGAGTTTGTGAATATGAAACTATGGATAAAGAGGTAAGTACTCATGAATAACCAATAAGCAGATACAGAATTTAAGATATTGCAGTACACCTTGAATGGACATTCTGAAAATCAATTCTGAACAAAACCTGTATTTGTTATAAAAATGAAACATGATCACCTGTTTTTAAGAGGCACAGTGATTTGTCCCCTACCAATGTAGAGTAAAATATGCAACCTCTGATTACAACTTTGTAAAGATTTTACATTGAGAAGTATCTTAATATAGTCAGCTCTTAATTATTTACAGTCTGATTGTATAATTTAAAAATTAAGTACGCCTTTATTGTTTATACCTTCTGTTCCATTTACTCATCATTAGCATCTCTGTGGATGGGAAGGAGGAGGAGAATAAATCAGTCTGCTTTTTTCCCTTTAATTAAGTATAATTTGAGGGACAGAAGAATTAGACTATTGACAGAGTATAATGGTTGCATTATCTGCATATTTTGTTAATTTCAGTTACTTCTGTCTCCCAGTTCCATGAATTAATAGGGCAGATGATAAAGGTTATATGTTGAATTTCTATATCTTCTTCAATCTGACTATAAAGATATCTAAATCTTCATGAAAAATTCCTCCTTTGCTTATAACTCAGGAAGGTGTATTCCTCCTCCAAATAAAAACCTACAGATTTCCAGTTGTATTTTTGGTAGCATCTCTTCATGTCTTTTCTCAGACCTTGTTCCATTAACCATCTTCTCTAAGTCGTAATTTCAGCACCCTAACCCCTTGGCTCCTTTCAGCCTACAAATATGCTAAAATATTTTCTGCATACTCCAACTTCTACCTAAATGTTGATTCTTCCTCCAGATTCTTCCCTGAGTCTTACCTTCATTTTTCCCAAAACTTTCTTGAAAGATTAGTCTACCTTCACAAAAACAATCATAATTATCAACATTTAGTTTGTTCAGCCTACTGCTATGTAAGGACTATATAAAAATTTTATCATTCTCAGGACTTCCCTAGTAGTCCAGTGGTTAAGATTCCACACTTCCAATTCAGGGAATGCGGTTTTGATCCTTGGTCTAGAAACCAAGATCCCACATGCCACGTGCCATGGACAAAATAAAGGAAAAATAAGTTGTTTTCTGTATTTTCTAAACCTTCTGCTATTAATATATATTTTTTTATTTTGCAAAAAAAAAGAATAAAATGTGTGTGTGCACACACATTTTTAAAAATTACCTTTATATAATTTGATGCCTTATAAGGTGAGAGATACCATTACAAAAACTCTTGATGTGGAAAAAAGTAAATACGTCCAAATAACCATGTTTACTCTAAAATAGCCCCATTTCTCTGCTCCTCTTTACAGCAAAATTCTTGGGAATAGTTCCTGTACTTGCTCTAACTCCTTTTCTCCTTCTTTTTTGGAACCTCCTCACACAGGCTCTAACTCCCCTCTGCACCGCGCCTGCCCTGGTCAGCATCACCAGTGGCAGCCTCCCAGTCTTCACTCTACCTAGCCTATCATCTGGTGCTTGTGATCACTTCCCTTCATGAAAACACTTCCCCTCACTGGCCGGGCACCACACTCTTCTTTGTATTCCAGCTCCTGTTCTTCCTCCAGTGTCTCAGGTCCTCAGATTATGCACCTAGCTTCTTTTACCTGGAAAGCCCTTCCTCTGATATCCAAATGGCTTGTTTCCCAATCAGGTCCATCAAGACTTTCTTAACCACCCTACTTAAAATTACACCAACACTGCCTATTTCCTGACCTTCAAAACTTTATCATCAACTGACATTCTGCACGGGCCTCCCTGGCGGCCAGTGGTAAAGAATCCACCCGCCACTGCAGGAAACACGGGTTTGATCCCGGGGTCAGAAAGATCCCCTGAAGGAGGAAACAGCAACCCACTCCAGTATTCTTGCCGGGATAATCCCATGGACAGAGGAGCCTGGTGACCTACGGTCCATGAGGTCACAAAAGAGTCGAATACAACTTAGCAACTGAGCAACAACAGCAACGATATTCTGCATAGACTGTATGATTCTTTCTGTCTCTCCTCACCAGCAAGTACTCTCCCGAAGGGAGAGTTTATGTTTATTATTTATTATGTTTTTCTCACTGCTAAATCTCCAACAACTAAAGCATTGACTGGTGCGGTAAACACTCAGTATGTGAGAAATAAATGACAAACTGTCCCCTGTCAATTAAAATTCTAGGTTACTTTCATATCCTTTATAAAGTTATAGAAAACTTCTATTGATAACTTAATAGAAGATGGGAAGCATTTTTATGAGTGAAAATTGATTTATAAAATCTTCTTATAACTAGATGAGAAGTTTTATGTTGGTATTATTTAAAACTATTTTCAGAAAAATCATAATATTTACAAATGTTGTCTTTCCTCATTTTTGTTTCATCACTTCTGTTTTTATGCCTGAGAATTATTTTCTTTTGGAGGGAAGGTATTTTTATTGTAATTGCAGTTTAAAAAGTTTTTATTTGTTTTAAGGCACCCTGGATAACGTGTAAGAGGCCTCCATCACAATGGCCCAGTAAAGGGATAGTGGAGTTTGTTGATTATCGAGCTCGATACCGAGATGATCTTGGTTTAGCATTACAAGATATCACTTTCCAGACTCATGGGGAAGAGAAGGTACCATAAATATTTCATAAGTTTCACTTTACCTTTTATCTGAATATATTTATTCTCAAGGCCAAAATATACTGTGGTATGGAGTATAAAATGGTCATTTGTTCAAATTTCATTTAAAAATAGTAAAGACGTTGTTGGTATGTAAAGAATAAATTTTTCCTCTACAAATAAAAATATATATTTTAAATTGTTCATAATCTATTATGAAACATGATTGTACTATTTTTACCTACATTGAGGTATAATTAACAAATGAAAATTGTATATATTTAGAGTGTACAGTATACATAGAGTATATAGCTTGATATGAATAAATTGTGAAATTATTATCATAATTTTAAGCACTTAAGATCTCTTAGCAAATTTCTGTGTTATTAACTATAGTCACCATGCTATGTCTTAGATATCTAGAATTTATGTGTCTTATAACTGAAAGTTTATATCCCATTTTCCCACTCAACCCCTGGTAAGCACTATCTACTTTCTGGTACTGTGAGTTTGACACTTTGCGATTACACATGTAAGTGAGATCATAAAATGTTTTCCTCTGTCTGGCTTCTTTTGCTCAGCATAATGTCCTACAGGTTCACCCATGTTACCACAAATGGTAGGATTTTCTACATTTTTTATGGCAGAATTATATATGTGTATGTATGTATATGTATATATATATACACTTTCTTTATCCATTCATCCATAGCACATATTTAGGTTGTTTTGATATTTTCTTGGCTACTGTAATATTGCAATGAACTTGGGAGTGAATATTTCTCTTCATCATACAAATTTCATTTCCTTTGGCTACACATACAGTATTATTAGTATATTTTATTTTTACTTCCTCTAGTAAGTGAAGTGCAACAATAAGGCAGTAAGATAATAGTTACTGTCCAGTAATACACAGGTGAGAATATTTGTATAGTCAGTGACATTATGTTTTCCAAGACTATCAGTGAAATGGGAAAATGCTTGAGATGTAATTTAGTTAATAAGAACAATATACAAATCTTTTGACAGTGTATCATTTTTGTGTTTTAAAAAAGCAAACAGATAGGCATATTACTAATAGCAAAAAGAATGGTTACAAAATATAAACGTGATTCTCTCCAGGTGTTGGGATTTTAGATGATTTTCACCTCTATATTTTTTCAAAATGTTTTATGAAAATATATTATTTCCCTGATCAGATTGATATTTTACAAATAAATAAAGATAAAAAAAATTTAATGAACAGCAGTATTCCACTTTCCCCTTTCCTGAGACTTGTTTCAGATAACCCCAAATTCTCCTTTTCTAACCCTCTAAACCAGGTCCACTGAGGTGGCCTCAAGGACAAATTAATTTTTGGAAATAATTGTGGAATTTTAATCATTCTATTTCATTCAGTGTATTCCTGGTTTTTCGGATGTAGTATGTCAGATTTAAGATTTAAGATCTTTAATTAGGGCAAACCAGGCACCAAATGTTCTCTCCATGCAGTGTTTCCATTAACACCAAGACACGAACCAACACCCAGAAGAGGTTGCTTCAGATCTCGTGGCCAAAGGAACACTGCAATCACTGGATGCTTATGACAAGCCGATTACTTTTGTCCAAAAGTCCAAAATCCCCAGACTTGATCTGTGACCACCCTTAGTAGTTTTGATGCAATAGTTGTTTTGCAGGCGTTCCTTTAGATTTTCTAGCCTATCTCAGCAAAGGGTTCCCATCTCCTTTGTTTGCTTGTTTGTTTTGGAGGAAGAATGGTAGAGAAGCCTCATTCAGAAAGTCTCATGGAATCAACCCCTTTATCAGTCTCTCTTTCAACCCCGCATTTAATGGCTGTTTCAGGGATGATTCAGGGATGATCTGCTCTGCCTGGGGCAGTTTTTGCTGGGTGATAACTAAACTATTCAAAAACCAGAGGAAACACACAAATTAGCCCAAGCCTTTCTAGTGAGTAAAGTGAAAGCGTTAGTTGCTCAGTTGGGTCCAACTCTTGGCAACTCAGGACCGTAGTCCACCAGGCTCCTCTGTCCATGGAATCCTCCAGCCAATAATACTTAAAAAAGTTGCCATTTCCTTCTCCAGGGATCTTCCCTATCCAGGGGTCAAACCCAGGTCTTCCGCACTGCAGGCAGGTTCTGTACCTCTGAGCCACCAGAGTAAGTGGTATCTAGATAAAGATGGATCCTTGAAAGTCACATTAAGTCTTCCACGATAGTCAAGTTTACTCTAGTTGGCAGTTAGATCCCATTTACCAGACACATAATGTATTTTTTGTCGGTACAAAGGTCTCCTTCCCTTACACAAAGTACGGTGTAAATTGTTTATGATACATTCATTATAGATTGGAATTGTGGGACGAACTGGAGCAGGCAAATCAACACTATCAAACTGCCTCTTTCGAATTGTAGAAAGATCAGGAGGTAAAATTATAATTGATGGAATTGACATATCTACTATTGGGCTTCATGACCTTCGTGGCAAACTCAATATTATTCCACAGGTAAAGACTGTTTTACTGCTAGTCTTTCTTAACTCCCTCTGGTAAACTTCTTCTTTTTTGTTGTTTTTTTAAGAATATATTCCTTTCAAGCCTATACATTTGGATTTGAGAGCCAAATTATTTTAAATATATTGTGAAAAATAACTATGCAATTAAATCCTATTAAATACTCTACCCTGATGCATTCTTTCTAAGTGCATTTATCTGTTTGAAAAACTAGTATGTTGCTTTGTAAGTTTCCTTCATAATAGTAAATACAAATAAAATTAAAATGAAGAAATCATACTGAAACTACCCTGATGCATTCTTTCTAAGTGCATTTATCTGTTTGAAAAAGTCACGTTAAGTCTTCCACGATTGTCAAGTTTACTCTAGTTGGCAGTTAGATCCCACTTACCAGAAATTTTAGAAGAAAAAAGCAATTAGTGAGGCTTTTGCTTAGTTGGTACTTTGTTGAATTTTGACTTTTTTGACTTTTTGACTTGAGGTTTAGAAGTATTTTTTAAAAAATGAAAGGAACCATAATTCAGTTAGATCTTTTTTTCCAACTCCTTTGATTTTTCCATCTGTGGCATCAGAGGAACTTGATCATTAACAAGTATGCAAATCGGCTCAATAATATGCTTCTACAGCCAAATATGACTCATTCAGTTGTGTTTGAAAGATTTGAGCTGAGAATTTATGAAGTATGTTTATGTTTGCTTCTAAAAATGCTATCATCTCTTTGTCATATTGTTTAAACATATACTGGCATTCATGAATTTACTTTGGAACAAATTTAAGTAAATTTTGGAAGGGAAAAAAATTGGTGGAGAAAATAAACTGTCATTCCTTTCTTATAAATCAAAACAGGTGTAGTAAAATGCAGTTTCACTAGATGTGTAAATGTATTGGAAAAAGCATGGACTTGTCTTTGAATTCTGCTTAAGCACTTACTTTCTGTGTGTCCTTGGACAGGAGCTTTTGAAACATCTAGTTCGCTATCTAACAAGAGTGTTTGCTTCCTTATTTCTGGTTGGTGGACTAATTGATAATGTTATATACATACTATAGATACATTTATTCTGTTCTTCTCTATATTATATATTACATTGTTGTTTAGTTGCTAGCTCATGTCTGACTCTTTTGCAACCCCTTGGGTTGTGGCTAACAAGGCTCCTCTGTCCATGGGATTCTCCAGGTAAGAATACTGGAATGGATTGCCATTTCCTTCTCCAGTGGATCTTCCCGACCCAGGGATCAAACCCCCATCTCTTGCATTGGCAGCTGGATTCTTTTACCACTGAGCCACCTGGGAAGCCCATATTATATTATATCTCTGACTAAATGGTGACTACTATCATCATTATTATTGTGGTTGGAAAGCTGTCTTCAACATTATGAACTAGAGAAAGAAGAAGTATCAGGAAGTTTATAATGATTTAATCAACACAGCTTATTCTGACCTTCAGCTTTTGGTTTCAATATAAAATGAATTTGATAACTATTTAGCTTTTCATCATTTTGCTTTTTCCTTATTTAAAGTATGCATGCCTCATGTGACAATAAGATTACCAGTGATTGTTCTATTCTCTAGGATCCTGTTCTATTTTCTGGAACCCTTCAAATGAACCTGGATCCCCTAGACAAGTATCCTGATCATGAGCTATGGGAGGTGCTGGAACTATGTCACTTAAAAGAGTTTGTGCAGTCCCTTCCCAAGAAGCTGCTGCATGAGATTTCAGAGGGTGGTGAAAACCTCAGGTAAGCTGCGAAGAACAGAGCTTGCCTGAGTTACTCATTCCAGGCTTTTTAGAAACCAGTTGGCCCCAGAGGGAAATCACTCCTGAGCCACCATGGATTTTGTTGTTCAAAGGACATCACTGGCTGATTCCTTCTAGAGAAGAGAGACAAGGAATAAATAAAATGGTAGCCACCAGCTGGAAAACTGCTGGTGAAGGAAAATGAAGGGGAAAGAAAGCAACAATGCAGTGTGGAAAGTCATTAGTTAACTGACTCCTCTTTAGTAAAGACTCCTACCCTAATAGCTTTCTTCCGGAAAGAAATGTTTGAGCAAACTCTGGGAGATAGGAAGGGAGGGAAGCTTGGCATGTTCCAGTCCGTGGGGTTGCAAAGAGTCAGACACGACTGAAAGACTGAACAACAACAAAGTTCTGCTTTATCTTCACCACTATTGTCTTAGGACAGTCCCTTTATGTGATCAGAAACCTGCTGCTGCTGCTAAGTCACTTCAGTCGTGTCCGACTCTGTGCGATCCCATAGACGGCAGCCCACCAGGCTCCTCTGTCCCTGGGATTCTCCAGGCAAGAATACTGGAGTGGGTTGCCATTTCCTTCTCCAGTGCATGAAAATGAAAAGTGAAAGTGAAGTTGCTCAGTCGTGTCCGACTCTTGGCGACCCCATGGACTGTAGGTAGGCTCCTCAGTCCATAGCATTTTCCAGGCAAGCGTACTGGAGTGGGTTACCATTTCCTTCTCTGACCAGAAACCTAAGGAAAAGCAATTACACCCTCTCTGCACCTAAGAGACACAGCCTGCATGACTCAGCTTCTTCTTTGCTTACTCCCCGCTCTCCCTCTCTCTGTTTCTGCCACCTTGGCCTCCTTGGCTTCTTACAGTTCCTTGAATATGCCAGGCCACTTCCTGCCTGCCTCAGGAATTTTACATCTGCCCATCACCTTGCCAGGAGCAAGTTCCCATTGGAAATCTGCAGGATTCACTTTTCATTTTCCTCAGGTCTTGAATTTAAAGGCGTCGTCTCTGAGGATTTCTTTGGCATGCTCCTCAAAAATGTCCACCCCATGCCCACATTTT
Organism: Bos indicus x Bos taurus; assembly: GCF_003369695.1. Classification (NCBI taxonomy): domain Eukaryota; kingdom Metazoa; phylum Chordata; class Mammalia; order Artiodactyla; family Bovidae; genus Bos; species Bos indicus x Bos taurus. The sequence goes on along the minus strand of NC_040076.1, from coordinate 22,600,323 downwards.
ATATCCTGCCTTTCTGTATATTCGAATTCTTCTTATGCCTTTTGCTCATTTATCTTGTTTATTTTTTGTCTCCCCGTGAAAACCCACAGACTTTTGTCTGTTTAATTCATTGTTCTATTTGCAGAACTTGGACCAGAGTCTGGTATAATCACTCAGGGGATACTTCTTAAAGAATGAATGAATGTGGCTTAGGAAGAGAATAACAATGTCATCAGAATTTTAGAATAGGAAGTGTGTGACCATAAAATCCATTGTTGAGACCATTTTACTATTTTTTATAACAGTGTTGGACAACGACAGCTAGTCTGTCTTGCTCGTGCTTTGCTGAGAAAAACAAAAATTCTCATCTTGGATGAGGCAACAGCCTCTATCGATTTTGAGACTGATAACTTGGTGCAGACCACAGTCAGGAAGGAGTTTTCTGATTGCACCATCCTGACAATTGCTCACAGACTGCATTCTATCATTGATTCAGACAGGTATGCTTTATTTGTTTTCAGAAATAAAACAATTTCTATAGAGATAGCGATTGCATGTCTGAAACACAGTAATTACTTGCCACTAATAATGGATTTTATCTGTGCTGAGAGATACAAAGTGTCCCCTAATAGTATGGAAGATACTTTACAAAATAATTAGAGGAAAGCGTTAATGCTAAGAGAATATTAGAAAACTTGATATATTTCCTGAGTCAAATTGTACTTTTATTTCGTACTGGCAGAACTTACCTAGTAATTTAAACTTTACAGTTGCAAGAACAAGAAAGATGAACTGAAATACTGATTATAGTTTACCTGACTGGATTCTTTTCACATTGCAGGGTACTTGTTCTAGACTCTGGAAGAATTACAGAATTTGAAACACCACAGAATTTGATACACAAGAGAGGACTTTTCTTTGACATGCTAACAGAAGCTGGAATAACACAAGACTTGGGGGCGAAAAATAAATAGTTATATATGGATTATACCAAATAAAAAAAATAGTATTTGAAAAAAATAAAGACCGGAGAGAAATGTCGAAAAGTAGGCCTATGTTGGCACAAATAGAGATAAGCACCATAGTTCTAACCATCCTGAGCTGTGCCCAACCTTCTTTCTTCCAGTCATGCCCTCCTGAATATCTGCCTTTTATTGATTCCCCAAAGTGCAAAATGCCACTTATCCTTTAAGTCTCAGACTTTGTTCAGGAGTTATCTTCTGCACAAAGTATCTCTTGGTTTCTCTCCTTGGTCCCCTGTCTTATCTAGATGCCCTTTTGATATGCTCTGACTGGCCTTATTTGCATACCTTTATCATGGCAGGGACCAAAATCTGTTTAAATTATTTTTAGTGTGCCTCCCCTTAAAGCTACTTGAAGGCAAGTGCCTAGTTTTATCATCTTTGTATGTTAGGTTGCTAGCATAGTGCTTTCAGATTGTTGATTCTCAACAAACATTTGTAGAATAAATCATTAGGCGTTTTAGAGTAATACTGTATAGGCACCTATATACATATGAACAAAGTTTTGAGTTACTGTACAGTATATAAATTTTTGGAGGAATCACAGAAAAAACTGAGTTATTCAGCTGCTTTTTTGAAAGAGAAAGTATATGTTAACTGAATTTTATGATGTGCTTTATTTAAAAATAATATTTTATAATATTTTTACTATTTGAGTAAAAAGCCAGTATTTTCTATAGAATGTCATTTTTGACTTGAAAAGCTCAGTGAGTTATGTATCAGATGGTATACATTCACAAGTAATTATTAATTTGTGGTACTAATTATATTTTGAATGGCTTTTTCATTTGGTAGTTTTAAGCAACATTATTTCTCTGAATTGCCCTTCAAATTTGAAGTTTCCAAACTTCAATTATATTTTCCTTTCAAGATTATTTTAATAAAATGCTTTAACCTGTTCAGACTCATCAGTCATTTCTTTTATCCTCTTTTTCTCCTTAACAACTTTGCATAACCTTGCTTCATCCCCTAAAGGTATTTATGAAAAGTTAACTTACATTGTAAAACCCTACATTATCTATAAAGTTTCCTTGCTTAAAACATTAGCTACTGAAAGTGTTGTCTTGTCTTTATAATTCCTGTAGTACTTACCACTATGCTTTGTGTTCAGTAGGCATTGAATAAATATTTGTTGAAATCTCTTAAGAAAGGAGTTGTATATTTCATTAACATCAGTTAAAGTTTGTGTCTTAGCTTCTTTACATCTGTAATAAGTCAGTCAGAGACACTGCATAATTTAACAGTCTAATGGTATGTCAACAGTCACCTGGATATATTGTGGTATCTTCACACCATGGAATTCTACACAGCTGTGAGAATGAATGGACAACCACTACAGACAATAACACCAGTGAATCTCACATGCATAAGGTGGAGTGACAGAAGTAAAGCACAAAGAATACTCTTATACGATCCACAATTCCATGGATACGAAAGTTTGTTTTTTAAAAAAGGAAAAGCCAATTATACTCCTAGAAGTTGGGATACTGGTTACTCTTGGTTGCCGGTGTTGTAACGTCACTCAGTCGTGTCTGTTCTTTGCGACCCCATGAACTGCAGCACACGAGGCTTCCCTGTCCTTCACTGTCTCCCAGAGTTTGCTCAAATTCATGTCCTTTGAGTCAAGGATGCCATCCAACCATCTCATCTTCTGTTGCCCCCTTCTCCTCCAGCCCTCAATCGTTCCCAGCATCAGAGTCTTTTCCAATGATGGGTAATGATTGAAAGGGTAAATAAGGTGGGCTTCTAGAAAATGGTTATATACTGTTTCTTGATCTGTGTCTGAATATTGGTTCAGGTTGTGAAAATCATCAGGCCATATACTTGGGGTTTGTACAATGTAGATAGATAGATTTATATATTTATCTCATGTATGGGCTTTCCAGGTGGTGCTAGTGGTAAAGAACCTACCTGCCAATCCAGGAGACATCAGAGATGCAGCTTCAATCCCTGTATTGGGAAGATCCTCTGGAAAGCATGGCAACTCACTCCAGTATTCTTGCCTGGAGAATCTCATGGACAGAAGAGCCTTTTGGGCTGCAGTCTATAGGATCACAGAGTTGGAGGTGACTGACGTGACATTAGTATGTATACATGCATATGGCACCCCACTCCAGTAGTCTTGCCTGGAAAATCCCATGGATGGAGGAGCCTGGCAGGCTGCAGTCCATGGGGTTGCTTAGAGTCAGACACGACTGAGCGACTTCACTTTCATGTATTGGAGAAGGAAATGGCAACCAACTCCAGAATTCTTGCCTGAATAATCCCAGGGACGGGGAGCCTGGTGGTCTGCTGTCTATGGGGTGGCACAGAGTCGGACATGACTGAAGTGACTTAGCAGCATGCATGTATAATATAGTTTATATATTTATATATAATATAAATATATAATATTTATATATTATTATATATTGATGTCATATATATTTATATAATACAGTTAAAGAATAAAAAAGTAAAATTTTAAATGACTAAGCCATTCAGTTCAGTTCAGTTCAGTCCCTCACTCGTGTCCGACTCTTTGTGACCCCATGAATCGCAGCACGCCAGGCCTCCCTGTCCATCACCAACTCCTGGAGTTCACTCAGACTCACATCCATCGAGTCGGTGATGCCATCCAGCCATCTCATCCTCTGTTGTCCCCTTCTCCTCCTGCCCCCAATCCCTCCCAGCATCAGAGTCTTTTCCAATGAGTCAACTCTTCGCATGAGGTGGCCAAAATACTGGAGTTTCAGCTTTAGCATCATTCCTTCCAAAGAAATCCCAGGGCTGATCTCCTTCAGAATGGACTGGTTGGATCTCCTTGCAATCCAAGGGACTCTCCAAGAGTCTTCTCCAACACCGCAGTTCAAAAGCATCAATTCTTCGGCACTCAGCTTTCTTCACAGTCCAACTCTCACATCCATACATGACCACAGGAAAAACCATAGCCTTGACTAGACGAACCTTTGTTGGCAAAGTAATGTCTCTGCTTTTGAATATGCTATCTAGGTTGGTCATAACTTTCCTTCCAAGGAGTAAGCGTCTTTGAATTTCATGGCTGCAGTCACCATCTGCAGTGATTTGGGAGCCCCCAAAAATAAAGTCTGACACCGTTTCCACTGTTTCCCCATCTATTTCCCATGAAGTGATGGGACCAGATGCCATGATCTTCGTTTTCTGAATGTTGAGCTTTAAGCCAAATTTTTCACTCTCCAGTTTCACTTTCAAGAGGCTTTTTTGTTCCTCTTCACTTTCTGCCATAAGGGTGGTGTCATCTGCATATCTGAGGTGATTGATATTTCTCCCGGCAATCTTGATTCCAGCTTGTGTTTCTTCCAGTCCAACGTTTCTCATGATGTACTCTGCATAGAACTTAAATAAGCAGGGTGACTATATACAGCCTTGACGTACTCCTTCTCCTATTTGGAACCAGTCTGTTGTTCCATGTCCAGTTCTAACCGTTGCTTCCTGACCTGCATACAGATTTCTCAAGAGGCAGGTCAGGTGATCTGGTATCCCCATCTCTTTCAGAATTTTCCACAGTTTATTGTGATCCACACAAAGACTTTGGCATAGTCAATAAAGCAGAAATAGATGTTTTTCTGGAACTCTCTTGCTTTTTCCATAATCCAGCGGATGTTGGCAATTTGATCTCTGGTTCCTCTGCCTTTTCTAAAACCAGCTTGAACATTAGGAAGTTCACAGTTCACATATTGCTGAAGTCTGGCTTGGAGAATGTTGAGCATTACTTTACTAGCATGTGAGATGAGTGCAATTGTGCGGTAGTTTGAGCATTCTTTGGCATTACCTTTCTTTGGGATTGGAATGAAAACTGACCTTGTCCAGTCCTGTGGCCACTGCTGAGTTTTCCAAATTTGCTGGCATATTGAGTGCAGCACTTTCACAGCATCATGTTTCAGGATTTGAAATAGCTCAACTGGAATTCCATCACCTCCACTAGCTTTGTTTGTAGTGATGCTTTCTAAGGCCCACTTGACTTCACATCCCAGGATGTCTGGCTCTAGGTGAGTGATCACACTATTGTGATTATCTTGGTCATGAAGATTTTTTTTGTACAGTTCTTCTATGTATTCTTGCCACCTCTTCTTAATATCTTCTGCTTCTATTAGGTCCATACCATTTCTGTCCTTTATCGAGCCCATCTTTGCATGAAATGTTCCCTTGGTGTCTCTAATTTTATTGAAGAGATCTCTAGTCTTTCCCATTCTGTTGTTTTCCTCTATTTCTTTGCATTGATCACTGAGGAAGGCTTATCTCTTCTAGCTATTATTACTCAATATATTGTGTTTTTTAAAAAATTAATATTTCATTCTTATTTCTGCTATGTCCATCAAGTTTGTCAAATTACTTAACTGGTCTTTGAAGCAAAATGAGAGAAATTTAAAAGACTGGATTATAGAGAAGTAGTAAATTTAAATTTTGCTCAGTCGTGTCTCATTCTATGTGATCCCATGGACTATAGTGCACCAGGTTCCTCTGTCCACAGAATTCTCCAGGCATGAATCCTGGAGTGGGTAGCCACTGCCTATTCCAGGGGATCTTCTTGACCCAGGGATCAAGTCTGGCTCTCCTGCATTGATTGAATGATTGATTTATTTCAATTTGTAACTTAAAAAATGGATTAAGAGAATAATTACCATTTTTGACATACAGTTCCTTCTTAGCTAACAGAAGGAAAATTCTAAGCAGCATTAAGTTGAATTATTTTAGGATAAGAATATTTATTACTGAAAGCCCACTATATGCCAAGTGATGTACAAAGCACTGGAATAATTTATTACTTTGAATTCTCACTGAAGAACATAAGGAAGGTATTACTACCCACCCTATTTTACCAAACATGATAAGATACCAAGAGGATCTTAGCCAACAAATTGTAAAATCCAGACCCAGGTGACTATAAAACTGTTGATGCTCTTTTCAGTTCTCTAATAATCTGTCTCATTTCTGGAAGAGCCACTTAAAGAGTCTATAATTAAAGAATGGGAGAGAAGAATTTTAAACCAATAGCTTTGAAATAGATAAATGGTATTTGTCTTGGGGTCAGGGTTCTTCTTCAAATATAATATTAGTTAAACCAAAATGAATTAGTTTTCATTGTAGGTAAAAAATGGTTGAATAAAGGCAATTTCATATAGTTTTCAATTTAACTTTGATATCTAAGTTAGTGTTAAGAGATGTAATGAAGTATTTTAATACACATGAAAATAACAAATAGTTCTAATTGATCTAGAGGGCTTTTATTCTGGGAAAAATAATCAACAAAATTAAAATAAGAAAATTTTATTGTAGTTAAAAGAGTTCAGAATCTAGAGACAGAATATGTATGTAAAATCTCAACTCCACAACTTTCTGGATGTGCAAACTTGGGCAAATTAACTTATTTCTTTGAACTTATTTGGGTGTAAGAATTTTATCTACCCCTTAAAAGTTTCTTTTTTGGAAATTAAATGAGATGACATAACATTAGGACAGATAGAACACTTTCTGGAATGTAGAAATATTTAATAACCACTTAAATATTAACATTCATAGTTTCTTGTAGTTATACATAGTCTCATGTTTACAAACAAGATCACATAGGACACAGTTTTAAACAAAAAGGGTGAGACCGCCAATATTTATGATAGTCTATTGTATACACAGCAACTTGGGGATAATTCAATATTTAAATAAGATACGGTCCTCAGTTGTGTACAATATGATCTTGGTGAGATCAAGCAACATTGAGAAGGCAGTAGCAGGGCAGATCTCTTTCTAGTCCTTCCAGTTATCCTAGCTCTTGCTTTTCTAGCTGTCATTTTCCAAGCAAGTAGACCATCTGTGGAATATAGAAATCAGGACTTCCAGCAATATTCTGAGCCATTTTTCTCTAAATCTTTTTCATGAAAATGGAAGACTACCTCGGTAGTTTGCATGGCAACTGCTACGCTATTGGGTTAATGGTGCCAAGGTAATGGGTAACAAACCTGGTTTTAAAGGCTGATTAGTTTTGTGACCAAAAGTGGGGTCTGGCTGCAGACCTCTCAAAAAGCCAATAAAGTGTCAAGGTTGGTGTAAAGGAAAGTTTGCTTTATTTTGTATGTGGACAACTGGGGGCAGGGGGAGGACAGACTCCTGTCCAAAGGCCAATTCCCCCCAGCTCCAACAATCAGGGAGCAAGAGCTTTTATAGATGGAGGGGGCTAAAGAACAGAAACAGCATAGCTAGCTCTGACAGTCACCTTGAAACTGGTCAGTGGTCTGACCAGCATCATCTTGATTGTTTTAAGTACAGTTAATCTTCAATTCCAGGGCCACTTTGTTTCCATTTCTTGAGGCCTGTTCTCAGAATTGCCAGCTTATGTCATGGCTAAAGCCGGATCGTCATGTAGTTAACTTCTCCACCTGGTGGGGTGGTTTAAGTATCTATAAAACAGCTCATAGGATGTGAGAAGAAACTAAACGTCCTTGGCTATGCTTAATGAATACATTTTATTATTTGGTCTCCTTTGACTGTTTTCCTTTGTATCTGTATGTTCTCACATCTCTGATTAGGCTTATTCTTTGGTAAAAGTTTTTCCACAGACAAAATTCAGGCAGAGGACTTGGGGGACAAGGATCCATAGGGTCCTGCTCCATTTCAGCTTCTCTTGTTAATGATTGCTGACTAGGTAACCAAGCTTGCTCACTTGCTATTTACATACTGACCAGATTGAACCCATGCTTAGTTATAGCTGATCAATGATAGTAACATTTTATCTCATGAGGGCAGCACAAGAGAAAAATAAAAATGAATAGGCATGTGAGCAAAATGTAAAAATAATATCATTAACTAAAAAATTATCTGTGATATTTGTGAAAAATTTGAAAAATATGTTTCTAAAACATTTAAAAGGAAAATGACACATATGCATTTTTGTATGTCAAAGGAAGGGATACAGGGTTGATTTTGAGTTCATATTTATAGCACTCAGCTTATCATTAATATACTTGGGGATGATTATGGGTTTATTGCTATTTTTCAACTCTTGATAGACATAATAGAAAACATCAGAGAATAAGACTAAATGAATGATTTAGAATGTGTTACAGTGGAGTACCACAGGAACTAGGCATAAATATTAATCCAGCTTTAGTCAACAGTAATTCTGTCTGAACATTTGCTTCTGGCTTTCTGTTCTGAGCATTTGTGCAACAATCTCCAGGTATTACACAACAGATTCTACTTTCTCTGTATTGCCAGAGCCATGATTTTACAGAAATAACAGATAAGAATTAATGTGAACCATGATGCATAAGGTCTTGAAAAAACTGTTTCATGTATTTTCTTCTACTTTTTACTTAAACCACTTCCTTTTTATTCCATCTTGGCCAGAAGCAGAAGTCCAACAAATGACAATTTGACAAAATGTTTAACCATAAATTAAGGGTCAAAGGTTCAAAAACAGAAAGAAGGAAAACAAAGAAGTGTAAACAACTAAGGGCTTGTTTTTCTTAGGTAGAAATAAGTCCCAAGGTAGAAAGGACAAAGATGGCCAGAGTAGTTACATGACACCACTGGCTGCTTCTTTCTGCCTTTGGCTCAACCACCCATTACATGTCTGTTGATTGTTAGTTGCAAACCCATTGCTTTATCTCCAGCCTCATGTCTGTATTTCAAGAAGGTAGGTCAGAGTTACAGAGAAGGCGATGGCACCCCACTTCAGTACTCTTGCCTGGAAAATCCCATGGATGGAGGAGCCTGGTAGGCTGCCGTCCATGGGGTCGCTAGGAGTCGGACGTGACTTCACTTTCACTTTTCACTTTCATGCATTGGAGAAGGAAATGGCAACCCACTCCAGTGTTCTTGCCTGGAGAATCCCAGGGACGGGGGAGCCTGGTGGGCTGCCGTCTATGGGGTTGCACAGAGTTGGACACATCTGAAGTGACTTAGCAGCAGCAGCAGGTCAGAGTTATGTCACATACTCATCCCTAGCTGCAGAGGAAGATGGAAAATAATTTTTAAAGAAGGGGATGTTGCTGCTGCTGCTGCTGCTAAGTCGCTTCAGTCGTGTCCAACTCTGTGCGGCCCCAGAGACGGCAGCCCACCAGGCTCCCCCATCCCTGGGATTCTCCAGGCAAGAACACTGGAGTGGGTTGCCATTTCCTTCTCCAATGCATGAAAGTGAAAAGTGAAAGTGAAGTCACGCCTCTCCAAAAAAACTCACTTCTGAAGAATGAATAGAAAAGCTATTGCAGTAGCATTTAGCAGGATCTGCCATGACCACTTTTGTTGTTGTTGTTGTCAGCCACTAAATTGTATGACTCTTTGCGAACCCACGGACTGCAGCATGCCAGGCTTCCCTGTCCTTCACTATCTCCTGGAGTTTGCTCAAACTCATGTTCATTGAGTTGATGATGACCCCTTCTCCTCCTGCCTTCAATCTTTCCCAACATCAGAATCTTTTCCAAGGAGTCGGCTCTTCACATCAGGTGGCTAAAGTATTGGAGCGTCAGCTTCAGTATCTTTCCTTCCAGTGAATATTCAGGGTTGATTTCCTTTAAGACTGACTCGTTTGATCTCCTTGCAGTCCAAGGGACTCTCAAGAGTCTTCTCCAGCACCACAATTAGAAAGCATCAATTCTTTGGCGTGTTACAAAGTATTAATATTTTTCAACCTTGACAAAATGTTCTTAATTTAGTTACTTGGGAGACAAAGGAGGGGTAGTATTTACAACTAATACTTAAGATCCAATTTCTAGTTTCCAGTACTACATAGGACACATCAAACAATTTAAGGTGAATGGATAAACTCTTAACAGAAGTATGTATTTACACTGTTATATATATATATATGTATACATACATATATATATATAAAGTTGTGACTAATAATTTGCCTTCCAATGCAGGAGTGTGGATTTGATCCCTGGTCAAGGAGCTAAGATCCCTTGGGTTAAGGATTTTAAGAAGCAATATTGTAACAAATTCAGTAACTTAAAAAAAAAAAAAGTCCACATCAAAGTTGTGTTACATATTTTAGGTAAGCTATTTAAAACATTTTAAATGTCTTTTTAGGTAAGCCAAAGCATAGTTAATTCAATGAGGTATAAAATAAACTGCATTTGTTACTTTTTTAACATCCAAATAACTTGAGGTGAGGCAAGCTATTAATTCTTTCCAAAATTAAATAAATGCTTTACCATGGCAAATTTATCTTCTAGACTCATAGAATTAGGGCTTTGAGTATATTAGGAAAAATAACCTACATTATTGTGGCATTTTCTTACAATTCTTATAAAATTAGCAAGTCACTGAAACTTGTTTCAATGTTTCTTATGGTCAATTATCTATCATCTCCATTCATAGTACTTGGCACTTTCTGTGCCAGGCACTTACAAAACCCCAATGAATCAGGTACTATTATCTTCATTTCGTATCTGAAAAATCTGTGAATTCAAATTTCTCAGTAATGTAAAGAATTAAATGTGTGTGTGCTCAGTTACTCAGTCGTGCCCAACTCTTTGTGACCCCATAGACTACAGCCTGCCAGGCTCCTCTGTCCATGGACTGGATTTGAATCATAACTCTGCTACTTAGTAGCTGTGTAATGTTGTATTAATTACATAACACATCTGTACCTTAATTTACATACCTGAAAATGGGTTAACAGTGTGCGCATGCTAAGTCGCTTCAGTCGTGTCTCTATCTGCCAGAATACTCTGTCCATGGGATTTTCCAGGAAAGAATACTGGATTCAGTTGCCATTTACTTTTCCAGTGGATTTATTCCACCCAGGGATCAAACCCATGTCTCTTACGTCTCCTGCACTGGCAGGCGGGTTCTTTACCACTAATACCACCTGGAAGCCCAGGGTAACAGTAACTACTCATAAGTCTGCTAGAACAAAATTTGTACTATTAAAACACTTAGAAAACTCCAGGTACATAGTAAGCACTGTATCATCTATTGCTAAAAAAGGTCCATATGGTCAAAGCTGTGGCTTTTCCAGTAGTCATGTAGAGATGTTAATTGAACCATGAAGACCCTGATGCTGGTAAAGTTTGAGGGCAGAAGGAGAAGGGGGTGATAGAGGATGAGATAGTTGGATGGCATCATTGACTCAATGGACAAGTTTGAGTAAACTCCAGGAGATAGTGAAGGATGGGGAAGCCTGGCATGCTGCAGTCCATAGGGTAGCAAAGAGTCAGACACAACTGAGCAACTGAACAAAGCTTAAAACAAATGAAAAAAGGGTACTAGTCTCTGTGAACTGGGGATCTGGAAACTGCTTAGCTCAGTGATTCTGGCTTAAGAGTCTCTCAAAAGATTACATTCAAATGTGAACTGTGGCTACAGCATTTGAAGACTTGAATACCAGGCCAGAGTACTGGAAGTTACATTAGAAGCTGCCTACCTGAATAGGTCACTGTATATGTCTGTTTAGTGAAATAAAATATGGACATATCACTCTATTTTCTCATATATTTGAATCTCCCAGCAATGGTAGTTAAAGTAACAATGAAAGAATCACAGGAACTAGTGAAAGCCACATCTGTTTTTAAGGGCTCATTTGAAAAGACTACATGAATCGAATGAACTTCTTTAAAAATATATATATTAAATTTTTTTGTCCAAAGAATAATAAAAACTTTATTAGAGAATTATCAAGTATTAATCACCAACCAAAGGATTACAGTTGTTTATTAAGCAGGGTTATTAACTATCTAAATTAGTTTTGTCTTCATTAGTCAAAAGCCATATATTGGTATTCAGAATTCTGGGTATATGTCATTTCTTTAAATTAGAAGAGACATTTCCTGTATCATGAATAGGATACCCAGAATTCTAAATATCAATTCATGGCTTCTGACTATAATGGAGCCAAAACTAATCTAGAAAAACAAACATTATATTGCTTATAGTGGAATCTATAAAAGTGATACAGATGAGCTTATTTTCAAAGCAAAACCAGAGACACAGGCCTAGAGAACAAATGTATGATAAGCGGGGAGGAGGGCAGGATCGGGAGATTGGGACTGACATATATACACTACTGATACTATACATAAAATGGATAACTAATGACAAACTACTATATAGCACAGGGAAGTCTAGTCAGTGCTCTACAGTGACCTAAATGGGAAGCTAATCCAAAAGAGAGGGGATATATGTACACGTATCACTGATTCACTTAGCTCTGCAGCAGAAACAAAACACTGTAAAGAAACTATACTCCAATAAACATTAATTAAAAAATAAAGAAATAAGCAGAAAAGTAAGCAATTTCAGGGACATTCAGGATGCAGGAAATTAGGCCATACCTGCTGAGGTCATGTGCTATAAGCATCAGATCAGCTCTATTCCCACTTCCTTTCTTATTTACATCAAATAATGTACTCTGGTATAGTCTCAAATAGAAAATAAAGGACACAGTTTAAAAAACAAACTGCAAAGTGGCATTTATTTACATTAAAATGTAGACCACCTGTGTGCACACAAAGTTAAGAGGCACAATGTTACGCACAGCAACTATGATCTTCAGAACACGTCATATACAATAGTATCTGCCGATACATCAGTGGTTCCCGTGAGAACAGTGGTACCGAAACATTCCTGACACCAAACATTCATTCACATATTCTAATCATAGAAGACAGCTAATATTTTAAAAGTTATGTACTTCAAAAAACACTAGCAAGATGTACAACCAACCAAAATATAGTTTTATGGAAAATGCCTTCAGATTATTATATATAAATGATCCCTTTCAGAATGCATTTTTACCTTTTAAATAAACTACATTGACTTCAAGACTATTTATACATAGCCTCCTAAATATGATTGAAGACAGACACAATTTTTTTTAAAGTGTATTATTTTAGAGAATATGCTGAACTATTGGCTCCAAATTCCAACACTGCCATTCTATTTTTCAGACACAATCAAATTTTTTAAATTCCAATTTTAGAGTATGAGATTAGCCATTCTGTCTTGCAAATCGTTTCCTCTAAGAACTCTTAACAGACTGTCCTGAACTATCTCATATATCGGAGAAATTCAAACTTTAAAAAAAAAAAAACCTTAAAATGCTTTAGTTAAAGCTGGTACTATATATAGAGATTTTGATAAATTGAACACTTTTCTCTTAAAAGACCTTTGCACAAAGATCTTTTTCAATTTTTAAGTCTAGTAAAAATTTTTATAAAGTTCAAAAGAACACTTGAATATATTTATAATGCAGTGAAGGCTTCCTCTTTGGCATTTCTCCATTCAGTTCTAAAATAAAAAATGTGAACAGACATTTTATATTTTTCTACTTATCTACTACAGACATTTTCTATTCACAAAAGTATCTGATTGAAATTGTTTTAACAGCAATTTCATTGCTAAGAAATATTTTCTTTATAATCTACAAAAACACTTAAGATTTTACTATGAGAAGCAGAAATGTTTTGATGTTGCTGAAATGCGTTTGCTTATTTCTTTTTTTCAGTGATTGGAAATTCAACATCCTTTCAAATTCAGCAATGGGTAAAGAGACATATTTTACATTAGCAAAAATGTTGACCAGAGTATAACTTTTGAATATTGAGAGGAAGTAGCCTCTATTAAGGAAAAAGAAAATCTTCAAATAATAGGGGCATAACAAATAAAACCACTATGTTTCCTTTCTTGGTTCCTGCAGCTTTTCTAAAAGGAAACAAACTAAAACTACTGCACTATACCAATGTTACTATAAATGCTGATTTGTGGACATTTTTTAACATTGCCTTCCATGAGATTTCCATATTACTTCCAGTATTCATGAATTTTTTGTTCTTATCACAAACTAACCTTACGGTTAAAACAGTCCAAGTCTGATTATTTTTAAATGACGGCAGGAAACAAATAACAAGGATTCTGCAAATGAGTACAATTTTCCTCATTCACAACTAAATATGGGGAAAAACGTCAGTAAAACTGAATCAAACGCAAGCTAAATTCTCCAGGGCTTACTGACAATAAACACTGAAAAAAAAAACATAAAATAAATAAATACTGTACCTAATTACTGCTGTTTATCAATGTCTTGTTGTTTGATAGCTAAGTTGTGTGTCTGACTCTTTGCAATCCCACTGACCGTAGCCCCAGGCTCCTCTCCATGGGAGTTCCCAGGCAAGAATGCTGGAGAGGGTTGCCATTTCCTTCTCCAGGGTATCTTTCCAACCCAGGGCTTGAACCTGTGTCTCTTGCATTGACAGGCAGATTCCCTACCACTGAGCCACCAGGAAAGCCCCTTATCAACATCTACAAAGGTCTTAAATAACAAAAAAAATTATAGTAATAAATATTGTGACACAAACACATTTTTAAAATGTAATTAATAATTCTCTTTTGTTTTCTAACCATGCAGAATCATGGAAATCGAAGCAGAGAATGATAGCAGATTAAAGAAAAAAAATATAAATTGGTAATGAAATATTTGAATAAATTTGTAGCTTTTTAGAAAGAAAACAAACTGATTCAATAAATATATTTTAAAACTCTGGAGAATGCAGGTTACATGAATAGGACACATAACAGGACACTGACTCTGTGAAGGTTAACTTTGTCATATAATATGGCTGTTACTGAACATTGTATATGCAGCTTATATAAATAACACTGCTATCTCCTAGTCAATGTAAGTACATGACATCAACACTGTCCTTCAAGTATAGTTCAAATTAAGAATTACATCTGATAACCAAGTAAATAAATTGCCAGCCCCTGCTAACACAATTTAGTAAGAACTGGGAATCATATAATTGGCACTAGGCAATGTTTACAGAATATAGTTTTAAGTGCACATGGATGTCTACTTCCAGAATCCAGAAAATACAGTCACCTATAATCCAGTAAGAGAGTTGTACCTCAATTCTATCATTTTAGAAGTACTTGTTGGAATGGGATCTCTCCAAAATCAAGAAGGATCGATCTGGTCACATTCAATCTTAAAATGTTATGCAAAATTTCATATATATAAACGTTATTTTTCAGGTAAATGTGTGAGACATTTTCGAGACTTTATTTGGCTGATGGAGGTGGTCTGATAAAGAGGAAGAGATCATTAGACAAGATCTCAAACAGCCATCCTTTCGTACTTCAGTTGAAGTTGGTCTTCTGTAAATGCTTATTGGGAATTTCTAAAGCACTGACTTGGAGAGGCCAAGAGCCTCCATCAATCCCTGCCTGGATAGCCACTCCTGTCACCACGGCCAGGTCAGGGTCTACAGACGTGTTGGGGTCCTTTCCAAAGAACTCTTGGATGACTTGGCGGATTCGAGGAATACGAGTTGAGCCCCCAACCAAGACCACCTCATCAATCTCAGTCTTTTCCAGGTGGCCTTCTTTCAACACTTGCTGAATGGGTACAAGTATTTTCTGGAAAAGATCTTCATTAAGGGTGTCAAAGAGCTTTCGTGATATTTCTGTTTCAAATAAAACCTGACCCTCTCCATTTTTCTTTTCAGATAGGTTAGCTCCAAACATGCTGTCCACATGGGGATCATTTGCTTGGGAAAATTTGTCCTTTGGCAGTTCACTGTCACTAGTCGGAGGTCCCTTTCTGTCATTTTCCTCCACTGTTAGTAATACTGACATCTGGGCAGTCTCATGAAGTGTCAGGTTTAACTTGACCATTTCTACAGCTTGTCTTAATCGGTGGATTTCCTCTTTCCTAGAGGGCAGGAAGCCATATGTTTGATAGATCTGTTTGTATAAGTACTGAAGCAATCTTTGATTGAAGTCTTGTCCTCCAAGTTTATTGTTTCCTAAGTTAAAAATAAAAAAGTTTATATTATGACTGTATGTATGTATTTACATATGCATGTATCTGTGTAGTATGTATGTATAAATGATATTCTGGGAATGATAAATACTTATTTAACGTATTATTAAGATTTTATTCATATACAGACTGATTAAAAATAACTGGGTTAAAAGCAGTTTAATTCAAAAGTACACTATTAAAATACAGTGCACATCTGGGTTCAAATGATGTAAAAGGAAGTCTCTCAGTGATATCAAATACTTTTTCAGAAAATAAGAAACTGAGAACACAGACTGGGCTTTAAGTAGCAATTTAGAAACAAAAAGCGGCATTAGTCTCAAAAGAAAGACGTGTTTCTTACAATAAAAAGTACCAGTAAGCATTTATCTTTAAAAAAAAATTCATTTTAAATGATTAAGAGCTAAAAAGTAGAAAAAATAATTTAATAAGGAAAAGAGTAATGTGATATAAATTCCCATCACTGAACTTGCTTCTAAATGGAGTCCAGTTAGACTACCTATAACTTAAGTTCCATAGGCTTAATTCCTTAAACTAAAACAAAAACCGTAAAAAAACTTAGAATGCAAAATACTATTACTAGATTTCTTAAACATAGCTATTTAGTGAAATAGATTATTAAATGAAGTAAACTGACCATCCTTCATTTTAAATGATTTCTTTCCTTCTGTTCCCTTCACAATGGAGGTGAAAACTACTGGCTCAGTGAGCTACAATATCTGACTTACAGGATATCCAGTCATTTTTTGAGACTTAACTTTTTGCTATAAATAAAATAGGTGGTGGCATTAAGATCACAAGTACAGAAGACTACCAAAATGAATGCGAAGAATACTGAAACACTGAAAAATGAACACTTTAAACATTAGATATGTCAACATGCCTGAATCTCGTTAACACTCCCTACAGTTTTCTTACCAGACATGGCTCGAGTTAAAAACATTCCTCCTTGTTTATTTAGCAATGACACATCGAGAGTTCCTCCACCCAAATCTATCACCAAGACGTGAAAGACTTCAGCTTTGTGGAGACCATAGGCCATAGCTGCTGCGGTGGGTTCATTTATTACTCTTAAGATCTTCAGTCCTGTAAAATTGGTTGGAGAGAAGAACAATCATTAAAGGACATGATCAAGGAATTTTTTTTTCACTTAATCCTACAACATATTAGTATCTTCTCCAACATGAACTCCACTAAGTAATAATAAGAAAGAACAGTCACAAGCCAAATAAAAACAATGAAACGGGAAGGACAAATATTGGTTCTTCTGAATAGATATCATTAAAATTTTTCTAAAAGATGACTACAGTATAAAGAAATAAAGGCTCAGATTCAGTGAAATACATCACTCTATTCTTTTTAATACTTAATTTTAAAAGATCCCTCAGCCTCTTCTAAATTTCATATTTTACTTGGGAAAGGAAACATTAACCATATACTATAACAAATAGCTATAGAAATAAGCTTATGGTGCTCATTTTTTAAAAATGACTTTTTTGTAAAAGAACAGATGAATAGATAGAAAAATGATAAAAAGAAAAATCTTAGAAGATATGCTTTAATAGCTACAATGATATTTTTAAAAAGAACTTAAAATGCAAGATCCTTAAAAGCAACTCTGAAATATACAGCAAAATCTGATTTCAAGGTAATGCTAAACAGTAGATGTGCAGACAAAAGATCAAAATTTCCTTGAACAAAATTCTGCTTTAAACTAACTGCCACATATAATGAGTGGCCTTGAAAGTATCAAGAGCCATAAAAACTAGTCAAACTCTGAAGAATTTATTCAAAGACCATAATACTATTCCCCTTAGCTTTCTGACTTCATCACTCACTCGCCTTTGGTCACACTGGCCAACCCTCTGTTTTCTAAATTCTCATCTTATGGCCGCTACACTGGCCACTCTCTCCCCTGCAACATATTTCCTCCATGCACCTGCTTGGCTCACTACCTGGCTTCCTTCAACTCTGCTTAAATATCACTTTCTCACTGAGGTCTATCTGATCACTCTCTTCAAAACCTGCAAGTCCCCCTACTCTCTGATCACCTAGCAAGCCCATTCCTTTATCCTGTCTTTTTTTCTATAACATGTTCAGTTCAGTCGCTTATTCGTGTCCGACTCTTTTCCAACCCATGGACTGCAGCACGCCAGGCTTCCCTGTCCATTATCAACTCCCAGAGCTTGCTCAAACTCATGTTCATCGAGTTGGTGATGACATCCAACCATCTCGTCCTGTCATCCACTTCTCCTCCCACCTTCAATCTTTCCCAGCATCAGGATCTTTTCCAATCAGTCAGTTCTTCCCATCAGGTGACCAAAGTATTGGAGCTTCAGCTTTAGCATCAGTCCTTCCAATCAATATTCAGGACTGATCTCCTTTAGGATGGACTGGCTGGATCTCCTTGCAGTCCAAGGGACTCTCAAGAGTCTTCTCCAACACCACAGTTCAAAAGCATCAATTCTTCGGTGCTCAACTTTCTTTATGGTCCAACTCTCACATCCATACATGACTACTGGAAAAACTATAGCTTTGACTAGACGGACCTTTGTCAACCAAGTAATGTCTCTGCTTTTTAATATGCTATCTAGGTTGGTCATAGCCAGAGAATATTACTTTTTTTTTTTTTTTGGCATAGAATTGCTTGACAATGTTGTGTTAATTTCTGCTGAACAACGAAGTGAATCAGCCATATGTATGTATATATCCCCTTCCTCTTAAAACTCTATCCCATCTTCCTCTCCCATAGTATGTTACTTTCTGATACATACTGTATCAAGGCTCTCAACCAGAGATCATTTTCTTCCTCTAAAGCCATCTAGCAATGTCCAGAGACATAAAATTATCACTACTTGGTAGAGAGGGTACTATTGGCTAGCTTCTAGTGAGTACAGATTACGGGATGCTGCAAAATGTCCTACGATACATAGGATAGTTCCCCAACAAAGAATTATTCAGGCTAACATGTCGATAATGCTAAGGGTTGTTGTTCAGTCGCCCAGTCATGTCCGACTCTTTGCGACCCCATGGACTGCAGCACGCCAGGCCTCCCTGTCCCTCATCATCTGCTGAAGTTTGCCCAAGTTCATATCCATTGTATCAGTGATGTCATCCAGCCATCTCATCCTCTGACGTCAAACCTGGAATATTAGGTCCATGAATCAAGGTAAATTGGATGTGGTCAAGTAGGAGATGGTAAGAATAAACATCAACATCTTAGCAATCAGGGAACTAAAATGGACAGGAATGGGCGAACTTAATTCAGATGATTATTGTATCTACTACTGTGGGCAAGAATTCCATAGAAGAAATGGAGTAACCCTTGTAATCAACAAGAGTCCAAAATGCAGACTTGGGTACAACCTCAAAAATGACAGAATGCTAAAGGTAAGAACACTATATCTTCGATACTGATTTTTCTCCAATAGAATATAAGCTCCATGAGAAAAAGGGTTTACCAGTTCTGTTTACCAAGGTAATCAGTATTTGCTGAATGGTATCAAATAAATTTTCTCCCACCTCAGATTTTTAAAAAACATTGTATTATATTCATCTTCACATTAAAACAAGTTCAGGAGAACAAATTCCTCACTGTTATGTGTCCATGTTCTTTCTCAGCCTTGGTCATATACCTGCGGGGTTGTTGTCAGAATATACATATTTTACATTGTACCATGGGGCCATCTTAATTGTTTATCTACCATATAGTTTGTCTAGGCGCCTAATCAAGTCGATGGCAAAATTGTTTATCTACCATATAGTTTGTCTAGGCACCTAATCAAGTGGATGGCAAAATAATACACTTCATTACAGATTTTCAGCCTAAGAAAATTTTGAGAAAAATGCAACTCAGGCAAGTGATATTACCTGCAAGGTTAGCAGCTTGAATTGTTGAATTTCTCTGCTTTAGATCAAATTCTGCTGGTACGGAAATAACAGCATTGGCAACTGGCATTCCAAGATACTCCTCTGCCATTTCTTTTAATTTTAACAACAGTCTAGAGCCAACATATTCTGGGGAAACGGTGATGGTTTCATTACTTGTCACAGAAAATTCAACCATTCCATTTTTGTTTAAAACCTGTGAATAAGATTTGCAAAGATGAAAACACTATATATGAGTGTGTATTTATATCTACATACATATAATACATACACATTACATACACATATACTAATACACATAAATACATACATATATATATATATATATATATATACGCACACACTGAATGTATTCAATCAAAACTTACCCTGAAAAGGTCATAAAATTTCATTTGTTATCTAGCAAGTGCATGTACAAAGATTAGAGGCTATTAAAAGATATACTTTAAAATTATAAAATGAATCTACTCTAGTTTTTAATAATAGCAGAAAAATAAAATTTATCATTAAGTATGCATTGGAGAAGGAAATGGCAGCCCACTCCAGTATTCTTGCCTGGAGAATCCCAGGGACAGAGGAGCCTGTGCACTGCCATCTATAGGGTGGCACAGAGTCGGATACGACTGGAGCAACTTAGCAGCAGCATATAACTAGAACTCAATACGTATGTCAAATGTAACAAAAAAATGAATGATGAGATAGAGCGAATTTAGTCACTCAGTCGTGTCCGACTGTCTGCAGCCCCAGGGACTGCAGACTGCTAAGCTCCTCTGTCCATGGAACTTTTCAGAAGGATACTGGAGTGGGTTGCCATTTCCTTCTCCAGGGCATCTTCCTGACCCAAGTATTGGAACCTGGATCTCCTGCATTGCAGGTAGATGCTTTACTGTTTGAGCTACTAGGAAAGCCCAAAAGAAGGAATAACAGTTGCTAAATCATGTATGTGACTCAAGATCTTCTTTTTCAAAAAACTAATTTATTTCCAAACATAATAGATAATTGAAAGAATGTGCTGGTACATATTAACAAGAATAATCTTAATAGTTCACTATTTTTGCTAAGAATCAAATATCACTCACATTCTTATTTCCATGAAAACGTGTATTAGTATACTATCCTTGCTAATATAGATGTATATTTGTACATTTTTAAAAATTAGATTAATTCCAGTATGTTCAGAGTAATCATAAAAGAGAAACAACAAAAAAATTGGATCACTGAGAAACTTAAAAGACACACACACACACAAAATCTTAAAATAACTCTAGGATCAATAAGTAATGTACCCAAAGCTGCAATTTAGAGGAAAATGTATAGCTTTATACAATTTTATCATTACAAAAGAAAAATTACAAATTAATAAAGGGTCTTAACAAAAGACCCTGATGCTGGGAAAGATTGAGGGCAGGAGGAGAAGGGGACAACAAAGGATGACATGGCTGGATGGCATCACCGACTCAATGGACATGGGTTTGAGTAAACTCTGGGAGTTGGTGATGGACAGGGAGGCCTGGTGTGCTGCGATTCATGGGGTCGCAAAGAGTCGGACTGAGCGACTGAACTGAACTGAAAACAAAAAATTAAAAGAAAAGCAAAGAAATAAACCAAATACATACCTGGAGAAATGTTTTTCTCCTTTGAAAGATGAATAAAAATTTCAGAGCTTTTATGTATGGGTTATTCAATAAGCAACACTGATACAATCATCTAATTTCAAAACTATTAGAATCCTATTTCATAATTTACCAAAAAAAAAAAAGAAAGAAAAACCCTACATAAATATCTAAATATTTAAGAGAAAAAGCCCAGCAAAACCCAAACCTACAAATACTTATATAAAAGCATTAGAAAAAAAATACAAGTGGATAGGATAGGAAAGGCTGTTGTAAGTAGCATAAGAGTCTAAAAACGTTTTTAAGGAATTATTGAGATGATTTTACCACATAAAAATCTAATACTCTAGACAATTAAAAAACAAAATTATACATCAGTTAGTTAAAAAAAAAGGGGGGGATACTTAAATGTCACAAATGTATTTTTATAGTCATTCAAAAAAGATAAACATCCCAAAAGAAAATAGGACAAAGGGTGAGAAATGGATCACTGAAGAAAAAAGCAATAAACTGATTTTTTTAAAAGTCTGACTTCACTAGAAATCACAGGAATGCAAATTACTACTATTTTTTACTTATCTACTGGCAAAGACTGAAAAATAATAACTACTGAAGACATAGGCAGTCTGAAAAACAGATAAGAGCATGTAAACTTTTCGGTGCCCAAAGTTGGCAATACAAATCAGAAACCTTAAAAACATACAACCATTTGGCCTATAAAATTTACAAAATTATCAAACAAGTGTAAAAATACACATGTACAAACAATGATATTCACTGAAGTTCCAATGATAGTGGAAAACTAGGGAAAAAATAAAACATACAGAGACTGGACAATTAAACGGTAGAACACTTGTTCCACACAACCATGAAAGATAATGATGTAAAACTATATATATGATATATTGATGAGTTTCAAAGAAGTCAAAACACAGCATGCCTAGTATGATCTCTTTTTCTATATACAAATACATATACACACACACACAAAGAGAGTATCTATTTATCCATCCACCTATCTATAGGTATATGGGACTTCATTAGCCACCTGCTACAATGCATTCTATAAAAAAGGCAATGCAGTTTGAGGATGGCAGAGTGAGAAGAACAATAAAAGAACAATGCATTTTGAAGATGGCAGAGTGAGAAGATGGTAGTGTCCTAAGTCCTCAACAGTGTTGTGGGACCAGCAAATTAACCAACCCAGGAGCCGCTGTAGGACTGCTTGTTGAATGAGATAATATAACTTCCATACAAACTGAGTCCATTGAAACATAAATTTTTGTAACTTGAAGCCAAAGAACTAATTGAAACAGTGTGCTGAACTAAAAATACATTTCACCTTAACTTACCTTAAATGGGTATCTCCCAATTTCAGCCTCCAGTTCTTCCGGGGTAAAAACTTTGCCTATGAATCTTTTAGCATCATATATTGTGTTCTGAGGATTAGAATCTGCAAGCTCTAAGCTTTCATACCCCACATAAACGTCGTCGTCAGTGAAGGATACCATGCTGGGTATGCTGATATGACCATTTTCATCTGGAATGACCTTTACTTTTCCTGTGCCAGGAAAAAACACCCCAACTGAACAATACGTAGTGCCAAGGTCAATTCCAATCACTTTAGGAGTAGGCAATGGTAAATACTGTTGTGCCAAATAGCCAGCCAACAGGAGAGTCAAAACAGCTGATCCTGAAATACAGGCAAATTAAAAGTTATGTCTTATTAAACTAGTATAATTTGATAAATTACAACACTAAAATCACTCTTCAATACTAGACTATAAAGTCTCAAAATTTTTTTCTTTTTTACTCATAACATTTCTCAAACATCATGTTTTTCACAATTCAAACTGACTATAATACCATTAAAATGAAGTAACAAAAAAGAAAAAAAAACCCTGTATGTTAGTGTACTTAAGGATGAGTAAAGGGCTGAAAAAGAAACATTTCAGTAATACTTGTACTAATATTGACAGGAAAAGTCATTTATCTGGAGCAAAAGTCAGAATGTAACCCAGTTCAGTTCAGTGGCTCAGTCGTGTCCGACTCTTTGTGACCCCATGAACCTCAGCACGCCAGGCCTCCCTGTCCATCATCAACTGCCAGAGTCTACGGAAATCCATGTCCGTTGAGTCAGTGATGCCATCCAACCATCTCATCCTCTGTCATCCCCTTCTCCTCCTGCCCTCAATCTTTCCCAGCATCAGGGTCTTTTCAAATGAGTCAGCTCTTCACATCAGGTGGCCCAAGTATTAGAGTTTCACTTTCAACATCAGTCCTTCCAGAACACCCAGGACCAATCTCCTTTAGATGGATTGGTTGAATCTCCTTGCAGTCCAAGGGACTCTCTTTCTCCAACACCACAGTTCAAAACCATCAATTCTTCGGCACTCAGCTTTCTTTATAGTCCAACTCTCACATCCCTACATGACTACTGGAAAAACCATAGCCTTGAGTAGACAGACCTTTGTTGACAAAGTAATGTCTCTGCTTTTTAATATGCTATCTAGGTTGGGCATAACTTCCCTTCCAAGGAGTAATCGTCTTTTAATTTCATGGCTGCATTCACCATTTGCAGTGATTTTGGAGCCCCCCAAAATAAAGTCTGCCACTGTTTCCACTGTTTCCCCATCTATTTCCCATGAAGTGATGGGACTAGAGGCCACGATCTTAGTTTTCTGAATGTTGAGCTTTAAGCCAACTTTTTTACTCTCCTCTTTCACTTTCATCAAGAGGCTGTTTAGTTCTTCTTCACTTGCTGCCATAAGGGTGGTGTTATCTGCACATCTGAGGTTATTGATATTTCTCCTGGCAATCTTGATTCCAGCTAGTGCTTCCTCCAGCCCAGCATTTCTCATGATGTACTGTGCATATAAGTTAAATAAGCAGGTGACAATATACAGCCTTGACATACTCCTTTTCCTATTTGGAACCAGTCTGTTGTTCCATGTCCAGTTCTAACTGTTGCTTCCTGACCTGCATACAGGTTTCTTAAGAGGCAGGTCAGGTGGTCCAGTATTCCCATCTCTTTCAGAATTGTCCAAAGTTTGCTATTTAGATTTTATAGTTTTATAATTAGCTTTAGATATCAATATTAAAACAAAATTCTATTATTAACATTTCCACACCAAAAACCCTGATATTGTAATGCTGAAACTCTTTTATCTCCCCTCTCCTTTTTCTTTTCAAAAGGATGAAATGGATAAACTGGAACGAAACAGTTTTGGAAGTTGCTTAGATATTAAACTGTCACTTCATAACAGAACACACTTAACCTTTTCTGTATTAAATATGAATGAAGGACATCTTGCAGCGGTGATATTTAGGAGAAAGAAGTGTGTAAGTTGATGCTAACATCCCCTGCACAAATGGTTCCTAGCTAACAGAAGCTTGCCAATAAATGTTAATTATGAAAAAAACAAATATGTACAAATGTTACACTGCCTGTAAACTTAAGTGAAGGAGAAAGAAGCCACTTCGAATTTATAGTTAATCTGTTACTTGGTTTCAGGAGGCTGTGTTATACACCTGTGTCCACTCAGGTTACATACAACTCAAAATGCCAATCTAAAGGAGTCTCTTTTACTAATTCTTAGCTTCGTAACAATTAATTACTCAATAAGAAATCCTCATCAACACGTAATGAAATGAAATCAACTCCCATTCCCACCTTCCACTGGCTCTTACAGACTCATTTTCAGAAACATTTTATCACATTCTCGTCTGGAGAGGGTAATTCCTACCCGGATTGGTGGAAACACTGGCCTACACATTAAAGAGCCCTGGGTCTCTCAAAATCCAGCATCCCACGAGCCTACACGTCGGTATGCTGCTAATGCTCCTCCCCCTTCCTCCACAAAGGAGTCTCGGGAATGCATATTCTAGAGGCCTCTCAAAGACCCCGATTCAACCAACGATTCAAAAATCGACATTCCTTGGATAAGAACACTTTCTGAGTTCCAACATCCTTGAAATGTATGCAGAGGGTCGCCGCCGGCCCTACCCGGGCCTACAGCGGCCGGGGCATTCCTAGAGGCGACCCCCAACCCGGCGTCAGGAACAGCCCTAAACCGCCTCAAGGGCACCTTTCTGACGCCTTTCCCGCCACGCCAGCGGGATCGAGCAGTTGCAACAACGATCCCGACCCATCCCTGCTTCCCTCAACCGCTCCGGTGCCCGCGACAGCGTAAAGAACCCTCCTAGTTACTAACCTAAGATCGTCATCTCTCCGGCCATCACAGTCCCGCCGAAGAGACTTGCGATGACTGTAACATACGTGAGGCACCGCCCCCAAGCCCCCTGGCAGACCCGCGCTCTTCTGGGAAATGTAGTCCTATTGCTCTGACTCGGTCAGAGAAACTATTAGAAAGGACTTCATTTCCCGTGAGGAGGCGGGGATTAGGGCCCCCATTCAACCGCTGCCAGTGACGCCTGAGCCGCCCTCCCACGCACGGGCTACAGAGCCAATTACGCTGGGATGGCGGAGTACTAAGAAGAGGGACTGGAGTTTCTAAGCAAACGTGAGGTAAAAGGCCATCTCTTTAGCACCGCCTCGCCGCTCTGCATTCTGGGAGGTGTAGTTCCTCTCACTCCCCGTTCGCCTACGGGAGAGTGAGGACTGTTTGGTTTTGGCGTTTTGGGATGATGTCCCTAACCAGGCCCAGGTTCCAGCGTTTGTTATTTCGTTCTTACTACCTTTTGAAACGTGCTTTTTTGCCTGGGATCTAGATTCCAGATGTGGGTTCTTAAATGTCTCCCATTCCCCGCACACAGCATCCTTTAGAAGAGCCTCTGTCACAGTGCAAGCCTAGAGGGTGACTGGGCGGGCTACCTTGGAACTCGGATAAGAACCTCACTCCTTTGCTTTTCTTTTGGGAAAAAAATGTATTCGAGCACCTTCAGTCAGTGCGATTTAACCAAAGGAGTAGGGATATGTTTTCTCTATCGCTAAAACCGAGGGACGTTAAAAACAAAAATGTAAACAAGATACCTTAACGTTCTCTTGAGTTAAGTCATAAGTGGCAGGAATTGTTCTTATGTACAAATCCCATAACATGCCACGGCCATTTGGGACCCTTGTGAAGTGTTTTTCTGGTTCTAGTCTTCAATAAACCCGATTTTTCTCCCTTCTTTGTCACTGCTTATACATAATGGCTCCTTCAGAGACTGTTTTGTCTGTTACTAATGTTAACATTCATCAGAACTATGATCTTGGAGAATTGAACTCTATTTCCTCACCTTAGTTGTAAGTCAGACGATCCGTGTTGACAGCAAGTCAACCTGCTAGGAGAATAATCGGCCAATGACTTTCTAACTAGCTTTCTAACCGATTAAAAAATGTATGTGAAAATGTTGATGGTTATTGAATATGTTATGGTTAATGGGGATTCATTATAATGTTCTCTTCACTTAGGTGGTATTTTAAAAATCTTTCGTAATGTAAAGAATAAAAAGTATGTGTATTTTTAGTGAGTAGTATTCACTACCATTTCCTTACGAAGAATGCATAATTCAAACAATCCATGAATAATATTAAGTATAATGATCATCTTCACACTTACTGAGCACGATGTTAGCCACTGGTAACAATCAGAAGGAGAGACAGAAGGTAGATACATAAATGTAATTTACTATGGTATATAACATAATTATGGTATGGCCATAGGGGATAAACAGTACTGAATAAAGTCTGTATAATTTTATCTTGAAGAGAAGACAGTGGAAGATAATATGCCTAAGAGTACTTTGAAGAGTGAAAGGGGCTGGGAGAGGTTGATGGGATAATAAGAAGCAGTTGGTTGGAGGTATTTCAGGATGAGGGAACTGGATTACCAAGAGTGTAGAAGCAGAAGGCAATCTCATAGATCAGAGCTGTGCTGTGTGCTTAGCCTCTCAGTCATGTCCGACAGTTTGAGATCCCATGGACTGTAGCCTGCCAGGTTCTCTGTCCATGGGATTCTCCAGGCAAGAATACTGGAGTGGGTTGCCATTTCCTCCTCCAGGGGATCTTCCCAATCCAGGGATTGAACCCAGGTCTCTCACATTGCAGGCAGATTCTTTACCGTCTGAGCCACCAGGGAAGCCCTAGATCAGAGCCGCTGGATCATAAAGCATCAGGTGGAAGTTTGAGAGACAAGACAAGAGATTAGACCAAATCAGGAAGATTAATTAATTGCGGCAGGCACTGGTCATTGCCTTCTTCCTGCGACACACCCATGCTAATAGGAACTATCTAGTCCATGGGGTCGCTAAGAGTTGGACACAACTGAGCGACTTCACTTTCATTCTTCACTTTCATGCATTGGAGAAGGAAATGGCAACCCACTCCAGTGTTCTTGCCTGGAGAATCCCAGGGACAGAGGAGCCTGGTGGGCTTCCGTCTATGGCATCGCTCAGAGTCGGACATGACTGATGCGACTCAGCAGCAGCAGTGAGACTAACCTGGTTGATTCTCAGGGTTATAGTAATGTTATTAATAACAGAAAATACCAGAGTTGGAGAGTAAAGATGAGGGCAGGAATATGGAAAGAAGTGTGGATATACTGATTTCTTCATTTTTCCTAGCAGGGAGTTAGTAAGTATTGTTTAGAATGGAGAATTTAAGAAATAGAAGCATAAGTAGATTATATAAGTTCATGAAGGCAACTTCCTGAGAGACCAAAAAATAATAACATTTATAAAAAAGAAATAGGTTATTAAGAATAAGTGAGATAAAAATATGCATTATTTCAGTTTTTCATAAAGGAGTGTCAATATATATCAAAATTAAACTTTTAAAATCCATGTATTAAAAATATATCAAGAAAAGAAGCAGCAAAACCAAAAAATATGGCAAATTTACGATCAGTTTTTATATTTATAAATATAAATGAGATAGACTAAAAACTTCCAAATTGTCACATTGTAAGTTTTTTAGCGAATGCAGTTGTCAGTGTTATTAGAGACTTTTAAGTGGATAACCAAATGAAGTTCATACCTTGAAAGTATCCTAGAGGGCAATGTGGACCTACCCCTTTATTTATAGAGAAAAATAAAAGGCCAAACTAAGGCAAGAAAATTATGCTCTTAATTAGTGTTTGTTCTCTTAATAAATTAAACGCACTTTCAATTTAGTGATTAGAGGTAGGTACTATTTAAAAATACTAGGTAGAGTGAACAGAAACGGCAATGGCACCCCACTCCAGTACTGTTGCCTGGAAAATCCCATGGATGGAGGAGCCTGGTAGGCTGCGGTCCATGGGGTCACTAAGAGTCAGACACGATTGAGCGACTTCACTTTCACTTTTCACTTTCATGTATTGGAGAAGGAAATGGCAACCCACTCCAGTGTTCTTTCCTGGAGAATCCCAGGTACGGGGGAACCTGGTGGGCTGCCGTCTATGGGGTTGCACAGAGTGGGACACGACTGAAGTGACTTAGCAGCAGCAGTAGCAGCAGGTAGAGTGAAAATTGTCTACATATCCCAATAATTCACATTATTACTTCATGAATGTGCATTAGGAAAATCATTGCAAATAATAAACTGTTACAACATATCAATGTAATTCAAAAGACAAATAGCCCTTGTTGTTGTTTAATCCATACTTATTTCTCTCTCCCCTCATCTATATAAGAAAAATTCATTGAGTGGAAAATCGATCCAGTTCTCTGCACATTTATTAAAAGAGTAAGTGTATTGAAATTACAACCTAGTGTGTATAACATTTTTACATTGTATGAAACACTATAATATTTGAATATAAAAGATTATTCCTATGTTAAAAGTATGCTGTTAACAGGACAAGTCTCATTTAATGAACCAGAGTATGCATATCTTTTTTTCCTTGTGCTATACTGTTATGGTTCCATTTATTTCTATCTTCTGGGCACTAAAAATTTATTACATGAAGGTTTTTCATGTAGAGATATTGGTAAGGAATAAATTTGGTTTGTAACTATTAATAAAAAGTTGATGCCAATGTTTTTTTTTTTCTAAGAATCTAATTATTATACTTCATGAGTTTTGAAGGATAAATATATTTCCTAATGAGTTTTAAAATATCTCATATTCTGGATATTGGCTGTAAGTTTTAAATGAATTTAAGTGGAAATATATGTTACATATGTCTGTAGTAAGTAATAAATATATTGCCTTTTAAAAATACGTTTCTGAGTAAAGCAAAGTATAACAAAAACTTAAAGGCATAAGAACACATTAATACTTCTCACATGATCAAAAATATATTCCAAACAATAAATCAGTTCAAGACTTAGAATTATTACCAGTATAATTGAGAATGAGACAAGCATACCCATTACCTATTATAGAGCATTGCTCTGGAGTTAACAGCTAGTGCAAGAAAATAAAATAGAGATATAAGTTGGGAGAAGAAAATAAAGAAGCAACTTTCTGATTATTTTCTAATTATGTAACTATTGTATTAATTTAGACATTCTAACAAAATACCATAGACTGGCTAACTCAAACAATTTATTTCTCACAGTTCTGGAGACCGGGAAGTCCAAGGTCAAGGCACTGGCAGATTTGATGTCTGGAAAATGCCTGATTTCTGGTTCATAGACAGCTGTCCTGTCTTAACACAGAGTGCAAGGGACAAGGGAACTCTCTAGAGTCTCTTTTAAAGGGTATTAAGGCTTCTGTGATAGCTCAGTTGGTAAAGAATCTGCCTGCAATGCAGGAGACCCAGGTTCAATACCTGGGTGGAGAAGAGCCCCTGGAAAAGGGATAGGCTGCCCACTTCAGTATACTTGGACTTCCCTTGTGGCTCAGCTGGTAAAGAATCTGCTCGTAATGTAGGAGACCTGGGTTAAGTCCCTGGGTTGGGAAGATACCCTGGAGAAGGGAAAGGATACACACTCCAGTATTCTGGCCTAGAGAATTCCATAGACTGTATAGTCCATAGCGTCACAAAAAGTAGGACATGACTGAGAAACTTTCACTTTCACTTTTTCACTTTCAACCCCACTCAGAAGGATTCTATTCTGAAGATCTAATCACCTCCTAAAGTCCCACTTCATAGTACCATCACACTGGGGTTTAGTTTCTATATTTGAATGGGTGGGAGTGGTGCACAAACATTCAGTTTATAGCAATTATATATGAGCACACCAAAAATATCTGTGAAATAATAGGAATTGAATAGGTGGGTCCCTTTAATAATATTGCACACAAATACATTTTCTATTTGCAAACAATAGCAAGTTAGAAAAATATGGCAGGAAAGATCCCAGTTAGAGTAGAAACAAACAAACAAAAAAAGATAAAATCCTAATAGCCAGGACATGGAAGCAACCTAGATGTCCATCAGCAGATGAATGGATAAGAATGCTATGGTACATATACACAATGGAGTATTACTCAGCCATCAAAAAGAATACATTTGAATCAGTTCTAATGAGGTGGATGAAACTGGAGCCTATTATACAGAGTGAAGTAAGCCAGAAAGAAAAACACCAATACAGTACACTAACGCATATATATGGAGTTTAGAAAGATGGTAACAATAACTCTGTATACGAGACAGCAAAAGAGACACTGATGTATAGAATAGTCTTTTGGACTCTGTGGGAGAGGGAGAGGGTGGGATGATTTGGGAGAATGGCATTGAAATACGAATAATATCATATATGAAATGAGTCGCCAATCCAAGTTCAATGCACGATACTGGATGCTTGGGGCTAGTGCACTGGGATGACCCAGAGGGATGGTATGGGGAGGAGGGAGGAGGGTTCAGGATGGAGAACACATGTATACCTGTGGCGGATTCATTTTGATATTTGGCAAAACCAATACAATATTGTAAAGTTTAAAAATAAAATAAAATTAAAAAAAATAAAAATAAAAGGAGAAACTTTCAAATTTCCCTAAGACTAGAACAGTGTATTTAAGTAAATGAAAAGACAGTACTTTCTTGGACAGGAAAACTCAATCAGTTTATGATAGAAAATTTTAAACATATATAAATTGATTATCATGTACCTCATCCCAGGTGGTACTAGTCGTGAAGAATCCACTTGCCAATGTAGGAGACACAAGACGTGTGAATTTGATACATGAGTTGGGCAGATCCACTGGAGTAAGAAGTGGCAACTCACCCCAGTATTCTTGCCTGGAAAATTTCATGGACAGAGGAGCCTGGTGGGGTATGATCCATGGGCTCACAAAGAGTCGGACACAACTAAGCACACACACACACCTCATCCAGTTTCAGTAACTATCAGCTAGCGACTAATCATGTTTCATATCTGTTTCCACCCATTTCCCATCTCATATTAGCTTGAAGCATATAGGAGATAGATATATCGTTTTATCTTTAAATATTTCAATGCTCCTCTGTCCATGGAATTCTGCAGGTAAGAATACTGGAGTGGTTAGCTGTTCCCTTCCCCAGGGGATCTTCCCATCCTAGGAATTGAACTCCAGACTCCTGCATTGCAGGCAAATTCTTTACTCTCTGAGCCACCAGGGAAGCCCTAGTATTTCAATATGTCTTTAAAAATTAATAATTTTCAAATATACACAAAATAATGTCATTTTTGTTGTTCAGTCGCTATGTTGTGTGCAACTCTTTGTGACCCCATGGATTGTCGCTCATCAGGTTACTCTGTCCATGGGATTTCCCAAACAAGAATACTAATACTGGAGTGGGTTGCCATTTCCTTCTCCAGGGGATCTTCCCAACCCAGGAATCAAACCCACGTCTCCTGCATTGGCAGGAGAATTCTTTACCACTGAGCCATGAGGATACCTGAATATGAAAATAATTCTCTATTATTAAGAATATAGCTAGTACTCAGTGGCAGCCTCTTCAAAATTCATACTTGAGTGTTTTTAGCACAACCCTAGTAGGCTTTGCTTCTTTCCTTGCTATTTGCTCTGAAAAGATGCCTTGGAATCCCCTTATTCATTTTTTCCCCATACTAATTATTAGTCATACCTCCAAGCCATACCTGCACCTTTTGCTTGGATTTGATAGAGACATAACTTGTGTGCTAGGGGGTTATTACTTAGGGATGCCAGCTCTTCTTATATTTTTAATTTCAATGAAATATCAAATACAATGCTAGATGGATATTTTCTAACTTGACAAAGTGAAAGGAAATCATTTGGAATATAAGAGTTTAATGAGAAAATAACCTTTCCACATGTTAAAACAAATGACAAATCTACAAAAATCAAAACAAATTTGTACTACAGAGGAAATAGAAAATAGACCAAAGACGAAAGAGGCATTTCCTTTAAAAGGAGGGGAAAGGGAGAGATGGATTATACATTAAGGTTTATTGGAACAATTGGTTATTTATGTCATTAACCATAAAAAGAGATATTTAACATTAAGATAAATTGGAATTGGATGAAAGATTTAATTCAAAAAGTAGATGTAATTTTTTTCATTAAGTTGAGGTTGGAAGAGATATTTCAAATTAAAACTCGGTAATTATAAAGCAAAATGAAAATGACCAAAAAAAAAGAGAAATTTGATTTAGAGAATTTAAAATTATTCATATATAAATATCAATTCAGTTCAGTTGCTCAGAAATGTCCAACTTTTTGCAATGCCATGAAATGAGTCAGGCTTCCCTGTTCATCACCAACTCCCGGAGCTTGCTCAAACTCATGCCCATCGAAGTCAGTGATGCCATCCAACCATCTCATCCTCTGTCATCCTCTTCTACTCCTGCCTTCAATCTTTCCCAGCATCAGGGTCTTTTCCAATCAGTCAGTTCTGTCATCAGGTGGGCAAAGTATTGGAGTTTCAGCTTCAGCATCAGTCCTTCCAATGAATATTCAGGACTGATTTCCTTTAGGACTGACTGATTTGATCTCCTTGCAGTCCCAGGGACTCTCAAGATTCTTCTCCAACACCATAGTTCACAAGCATCAGTTCTTTGGTGCTTGGCTATCTTTATAGTCCAACTCTCATATCCATACATGACTACTGGAAAAATCATAGCTTTGACTAGATGGACCTTTGTCAGCAGATTAATGTCTCTGCCTTTTAATTTGCTGTCTAGTTTGGTCAGAGCTTTTCCTCCAAGGAGAAAGCATCTTTTAATTTCATGGCTGCAAACACCATCTGCAGTGATTTGGAGAAAAAAAAAAAAAAGCCTGTCACTGTTTCCCCACCTATTTGCCATGAAGTGATGGGACTGGATGCCATGATCTTAGTTTTCTGAATATTGATCTTTAAACCAACTTTTCACTCTCCTCTTTCACTTTCATCAAGAAGCTCTTTAGTTCTTCTTTACTTTCTGCCATAAGGGTGGTGTCATCTGCATATCTGAGGTTATTGATATTTCTCCCAGCAATCTTGATTCCAGTTTTTGCCTCATCCAGCCCAGCATTTCACATGGTGTACTCTGCACATGAGGTAAATAAGCAGGATGACAATATACAACCTTGACATACTCCTTTCCCAATTTGGAATCAGTCTGTTGTTCCATGTCTGGTTCTAACTGTTGCATCTTGACCTGCATACAGATTTCTTAAGAGGCAAGTAAGGTGGTCTGGTATTCCCATCTCTTTAAGAATTTTCCACAGTTTATTGTGATTCACACAATCAAAGGCTTTAGTGTAGCCAATAAAGCAGAAGTAGATGTTTCTCTGGAACTCTCTTGCTTTTCTGATGATACAACGGATGTTGGCAATTTGATTTCTGGTTCCTCTGCCTTTTCTAAATCCAGCTTGAACATCTGGAAGTTCATGGTTCATATATTGTTGAAGCCTGGCTTGGAGAATTTTGAGCGTTACTTTGCTAGTGTGTGAGATGAGTACAACTGTGTGGTAGTTTGAGCCTTCTTTGGCATTGCCTTGCTTTGGGATTGGAGTGAAAACTGACTTTTTCCAGTCCTGTGGCCACTGCTGAGTTTTCCTAATTCGCTGGCATATTGAGTGCAGCACTTTCACAACATCATCTTTCAGGATTTGAAATAGCTCAACTGGAATTCCATCACCTCCACTAGCTTTGTTCCTTGTGATGATTCCTAAGGCCCACTTGACTTCACATTCCAGAATGTCTTTCTCTAGGTGAGTGTTCACACCTTCATGATTATGTGGGTCATGAAGATCTGTTTTGTGTAGTTCTTCTGTGTATTCTTACCACCTCTTCTTAATATCTTCTGCTTCTGTTAGGTCCATGCCATTTCTGTCCCTTAATGTACCATATTTGCATGAAATGTTCCCTTGGTATCTAATTTTCTTGAAGAGATCTCTAGTCTTTCCCATCTATTGTTTTCCTCTATTACTTTGCGTTGATCACTGAGGAAGGCTTTCTTATTACCTCTCCTTGCTATTCTTTGTAACTCTGCCTTCAAATGGGTATATCTTTTTCTCCTTTGCCTTTCACTTCTCTTTTCTCAGCTATTTGTAAGGCCTACACAGACAACCATTTTGTCTTTTTGCATTTCTTTTTTTGGGGGGATGGTCTCGATCACTGCCTCTGTACAGTGTCATGAACATCCTTCCACAGTTCTTCAGGCACTCTGTCTATCAGATCTTATCCCTTCAATCTATTTGTTACTTCCACTGTGTAATCATTAGGGATTTGATTTCGGTCATATCTGAATGGTCTAGTGGTTTTCCTTACTTTCTTTAAGTCTGAATTTTTCAATAAGGAGTTCATGATCTGAGCCACAGTCAGCTCCAGGTCTTGTTTTTGCTGACTGTATAGAGCTTCTGCATCTTCAACTGCAAAGAATATAATCTCTCTGATTTCGGTATTGACCATTGACTGATTTCAGTGATTTCCATGTGTAGAGTCTTCTCTTGTGTTGTTGGAAGAGGGTGTTTTCTATGACCAGTGTGTTCTCTTGGCAAAACTCTATTAGCCTTTGCCCTGCTTCATTTTATATTCCAAGGCCAAACCTCCCTGTTTGTCCAGATGTTTCTTGACTTCCTACTTTTGCATTCCTGCCCCTATGATGAAAAGGACATCTTTTTGGGGTATTAGTTCTAGAAGGGTATCTTTCTACCATGAGGTATCTTTTTTGGGGCAGATCCAACATACTCCTGTCTATCATTGTTCAGCAGAGAGTTGTAATTTTGGAATTCTCGCAGAAGATGAGCATTCCTTCTACTCCACCATCTTGTGAGTATACCGTATATAAATATACATGAAGTCAAAAGACAGATTTTAAACTGGGGAAATATTAAACCTGCACATTGTACAAAAAAGATTAACTTCCTTACTTAACAGAGAGCTCCTCTAAATATAAATATTTGCAACCTAAATAAAAAACCATAAAAGCTATAAGTAGTCAATTAATAGAATGAAAATAAGAATGAAAGTGAAGAGCTGGCATCAGTGACCAGTGTCTCCTTAAATTTTACACTCTGATTCTGACCCTCTGACAAAGTAGACTCTGAGGCAATAAGCATTATTAAATGTAACAATGAGTATTTCATGATAATAAAGGATAACAACCATCTTAAATTTGCATATGCCTAAACAAAGCTTTAAAATATATAAAGCTATAACTGATATAGCTTAAAAAACACATACAGGGAAAACATTAAAACCCAGAACCAGAGATGAACATTTTAGCATACCACTCTTAGTAACAGCTAGCTCATGCCTTTGTCATCATATGACATTTCTCTCTATGTCTTAGTGTATCTTTAGATGGTCATTTTCTTATAAGAACGTCAATAATATTGGATTGAGAAGTCATTCTACTCCATTGTGACCTCATCTTACCTAATTATATGTGCAACAATCCTACTCTCAGATAAGGTCACACTCTGAGGTACTGAAAGTTGGAATTTCAACATATTATTTTTGGGAGAGCAAACAATTTCCACTTAGATGGCAAAAAGAAGATGTTACACTTTTGCTTTACATTTATATAAATGTGATTAGAGTTTCTTTACATTTCCATCCTTGAACTATTGCTGTGTCATATTTGGTATGTAGTGTATGTGGTTAGCTCCACAGTAGTTATTACTATTTTTACATCATTAATATGCTTTTGATTTAACTTTAGTTTTTATAGTGTTCATTTCTTTTATGCTTTCATCTTTGACTATTTCAACTTGAAAATATTTCTTTAATATTTCTTATAATGCTGGTTCATTCGTAACACATTCTTTTAGGTATTTTAAAGAGAGGCTGAAAACATCTTTAATTCACCTTCATTTTTGAAGAATATTTTCACTGAATATAGAATTTTAATTGGCAGTTGTAATTTTTCTTCTCAATGATTTAAAAATGGCATTCCATTGCTTTTGTCTCTTATTGTTTTGGAAAGTCAGTCATAAATCTCATTTTTACTTTTTGACAGCAATGTCTTTTTTTTCTCTGCCTGATAAAAACATTCTTTTTCTTGATAATTTGAGCATTTTAACTGCGTTTTTCCATGTACAGTTTGTTTGCATTTATCCTTCTTGGGTTGACAGAGATTCTTAGATCTCTGGTTAATGCCTGCCATCACGGTTGGAAAAATCATCATATCTCTTCAAATATTGTCTCTACCTTTTCTTTGGAGATTCCAGTTGCACATATATTCATTCCTGATTATTTTCTGTTCTAGAGTCTAATATGAAATTCTGTTTTTCTTCATATTCTTTCTATGAGTTCTTCACTTTGAATTTTTTTTTCTATTTTTATGCTCACTATTTGTCTTTGCTGTGTAAGTCTGCTATTTACTGTGTCGTCTGCTATCGAGCACATTCCATAATTTCTTAAGTTCATATATATTTTTTTTCAGTTTTATAATGTCTCAATTTTATATTGATTCTAATTGTGTACTGGAAATCTTTTTTTTATTCTTTCCCTTTTGTACATTATTTAAATTATTCTTGTTATTTATTTTAAAGCTCTTATCTGTTTATTCCAATGACATTGCAAGAATGGAGAATCTTATATCATTTTATTTTAATTTTTATTTTCAGTTACATTTTCCTGCTTTTTCAGATTTCTCATATTTGTTTCAGCATGCCATAAACCATAGAGAGAAAGGTTGACCTTATTTTTCCTCAGTCAGTATTTGGCTCTTCTGTTATACACATGGACCGAGGGCAGATTACCTCAGTTCAATTGGAAATTTAGCTTGATGGGGGCTGAATTGTAGGTTAAAATAAATTTAGTGGTTTGGGGGTTTCATATATTTTAGGTAGAGACATTTCTTTTGTTTTTGAAAATCCCTAGAAGGGCTTTGTCTCCTAAGTATTGCTTGAAAGCAAAAGTTTTTACACCACCCTAGCACTCATGCTACATTTCCAGTGACTACCCAAAGCTTTGTTTCTCTTTTCTCCTAGTAGAGTTCATCTACTCAAGTCTAATTGCATCTTCAAATCACAGATTTGACAAATGTCCTAATGAATAATTACTGCTGATCTCATCTTGCTGAGAAGACATGTTCCAACTCTGGAAATAGTCTTTTCTTCTTTGCTTCCTAACTGCTCTGGTGTCTTTATAAATTTTACTTACCAGTGAATGCATTTTTTCCCATTTGTTAACATGGTTAACATGGGGGTTATGGCTTGTATCTATAGTCTGCAATCTACTCACTAGATTCAATAGACAGATATTTTAGTTTGTTTGTTAACTCTAACTGATGAGGCATGACTGGTTTGAATATTGTGATGAAAAGTATTTTGACATCACATTCAAACTCTTGGGTAATAAGGGCCATAATTCTTTAACAGTTTCTACCATGGATCTGGATATGGGAGTATGGCACACATGCTAGTCCTACATCTAATTGCACTATTTATTACTGTGTTCTGCTAACTTTGGTAGGTGGTATGTGTGCCCAAGACAAAGGAAGACAAGGAAGGAAAGAACCTACAGTAGAAACTATGAATGGTACCTCCATGAGAGAAGGGCCTATGATACCTTGTTCTCTGTTGTATTCCCAGTTTCTTAAACAGTGAATGCTAAATACGTTGTGGCTGCTTAAAATATATTAACTGAATGAATAAGTAAATAAGTAGTAAATATGGAGTGGATATAATAGGATGTAGGTAAGATCCAACCAGTCCATTCTGAAGGAGATCAGCCCTGGGATTTCTTTGGAGGGAATGATGCTGAAGCTGAAACTCCAGTACTTTGGCCACCTCATGCAAAGAGCTGACTCATTGGAAAAGACTCTGATGCTGGGAGGGATTGGTGGCAGGAGGAGAAGGGGACGTCAGAGGATGAGATGGCTGGATGGCATCACCGACTCGATGGACTTGAGTCTGAGTGAACTCCGGGAGTTTGTGATGGACAGGGAAGCCTGGCGTGCTGCGATTCATGGGGTCGCAAAGAGTCGGATACGACTGAGCGACTGAACTGAACTGAACTGAAGACCTTTTACTAAATTTTAGGAACACTCAACTGCTTACAGCCTATGATCATGTCTGGCTTATGTTCATATTTCCACAGCATACCATACCTCATTTTTAGATGCTTTTGAGTGAGTGATTGAATGTGTGTTGGAGAAGGTCATCATACATATTTTTAGCATTGATAAAACAATTGGATTTATCCATTCATTCCATGAAATTTTACCGATTGCCCATCTGTTGTCAAATTCTGCATAGATTGAGGGCAATTTTTACTTTTATAAAGTAATAATATAAAAATTTGTACAAGCAATAAGATAATATCTTTAATTTTTTTCACCAAATGCTACATAAGCAGTGTATTCAACAACCTGATAAAATAATGTTACTCTTTTATCTTGGGCATTAGTGTCTTCTGCAATGAAGCCAGTCAAAGACTATACTACCTTGAACTTAAAGATTCAAAACAAGTGACTCTACTCATGAGAAATAAATCACTTTTTTCTGAAAAACCATTCATTATTGATAAATTTGTATGTAAATATGTATCATTTAAAGTCTTTTAAAGTTATAACAGTCTGACTTGCTAAACAATTTATTTAAATGATTTATAAATCAAAATAATAATTATCATTAATTCTATAATAACTGCTTTATAGTATTATAAGCTGCATTTCTAAAACTTGATTTGGGGATAGGTTAACTTTTTAAAGATAGGGAACTAAGATTTAGAGAGCTAAAGCAGAATTTGAAGATAGGTCTGTCTTACTGAAAGTAAGCAAAGAAACTATCTTATTTTAGTCAGTTTGGACTGCTATTAAAAAATACTATGGATTGGGTGGCTTATACAATAGAAATGTATTTTTGCATAGTGGTTCTGGCAGTTGTCCATGATCAAGGTGCCAGCCAATTCAGTTCCTTTTGAGTGTTCTCATACTGGGTTGCAGATGGTTGCCTTCTCACTGTATCCATACATGCTTGGGAAGCAGCGGGGGGATGGGGGAAGGCAGTGGTGGGTGGAGAGAGAGAGTGAGAGAGATCTTTCTGTTCCTTTTAAGACCACAGTCCTTTTAGATTAGGGCCCCACCCTTCTAACCACATTTAATCTTAACCTCTTAAATACCCTATCTCTAGGTAAAGTCACATGGGGGGTTAATGCTTCAACTTAAGACTTTCAGTGGAACACAGCTCAATTCATGGCAGTTATTAAACACTATAATATGTAGTTTTGTAATTAACTACAGTTGTAGTTTTTTGTTGGTGTTTAGTTGCTAAGTCATGTCTGACTCTTTGCAACCCCATGCACTGTAGCCTGACAGGCTCCTCTGTCCATGGAATTTCCCAGGCAAGAATACCGGAGTGGGTTGTCATTTCTTTTTCCAGATCTTCCTGACCCAGGGATATAACAAGCATCTCCTGCATTTCTGGTGAATTCTTTACTACTGAGCTAACAGAAAGCCCCCAGTTACTACAGTTACAATTTTTAAATAACAATGAAATGATTCAACATCCTTAGGTTCTTTTTTTCATTTAGTTTTACTCATCTTCTGGGTGTGATTTACTTTGTGACCTACATTTAATAATTCTATGAATAACTCCCTGGCACATAGTAATATGTTTTGAATTAATGAATGATTTCCATCTTCAAAAAACAAGTTATGGTCACACAGATTTGTGTTCTTGTATGGTTTTCAATTTTTTGTTTCCAAAGTATGAATAAGTTAATATCTTATTTTTAATGCAGATGACATCCATTATTTATTCTTTCTAGTATTTTCTGAATTCAGATGATAGTTATAAACCTAAACTGTCTTTGGCTTCCTAAATTATATTATGCTTTATGATTTGGCACTTCAGTAGTCTAATCTTCTTTGTCGTCTTCAATGTTCTTCAACCCTCAAGAGTATGTAGCCACAGCAAGATCAACTTTTAGATATGGCTTTGGAGCACATGAATAAAACCATGTCCTTATAGTTAAAAATAATTTTCAACAGCTGGAACATTCAGTAAGGAGTTAATATGGATTCTAGAATCATATATCAATTTTCAGGTAGTTTTCTCTTTTTCAACAAAGAAAACCTTAAGAAGCATAGTCTTTTACAAAGAATTTATTTAGTTTTCCATAACAAAAATTTGGAGATGGAGGAGATGTGGGTTCTATCTCTGGGTTGTGAAGAGCCCTTGAAGTAGGAAATGGAAACCCACTGGAAAATTTCATGGACAGAGGAGCCTGGTGGGCTACAGTCCATGGGGTCACAAAGAGTGCAACACGACTGAGAGACTGAGCACACACACACCCACACATACACAAAATACAAAGTTTGGGGCTTAAATTTTTACCTGACATACAGAAAAAAATTTAAGAGAAGTGCAAAATAGCATTCTAGCCTTAACTACATAGAGGTTGAAGACAGAGGTGAGAAGGGAAGGGATGTGAAATGTTCAGAATTTCTGATTTAAATCTTTTAACAACAACTTATCTGAGATTTTAGTAATAAGTGTTGGAAGGTTTGTCTAATTTTTACCACACTGGCTCTACTAAGTATATCAAGATACTCTTTTGGTTCAGACTGGGATTAAGTCTATAAACTTGAAACAGAATAGCATCTGTTGCCTGGTAGAACAGGAATTATTCTGGGCCAGGTATTAGAGAGTTTCAGGGCCAGCTCTGTGAGGTTAATTACATCTCTTTCCACAGAGATGGCCTTGGAGAGTCACTTTTCTTCTAAAATGTTGTACCTGAATCCTCTCCCTCCATCCTTCCTTCTCTTTTCTGACCTTTTCTCTAAATTTATTCTATATCTACCATTTCTTACAATAAGGAACCAAGGTGAAAGAATTCTTTAAGTCAGGGAGCTTATAACTTAGCTGGAGAAGCCCAGATATTTAACAACTAGTTTCTAAAATAGTCATACAAATTTTAAGTGTGATAACTGCTTCAGAGACAGATTTACCTTAATGGAAAGGGGACATTTTAGATAATATTTTATGCCCTTTTTTCCTAACTGTTATTTCCAAGCATTAAAGGGAATGATTCAGCCTTTTATTTTCTTACTGCAATAAAAGAGAGATGTAGTTGCTAAGGGGCCAAGATTTCTATAAAGAAAATAATACTTGTATGCAGTCTACGTTGAACTCTTTTTAGACTAACTTTAGGACTCTTTTAAATATATTCTTAACAAAATTAGTTGCACTTTTCCTAAAAATTTCTTTTGCACTATTCTAGGAAATAGATTTAAACTTATTTCAGTGCCATATATTTAAGAATTTCAAGTGTTAGCTATGAGTTGTTTTATTCATGAAGATGGTGAGCTCAGAGGATTAGGTGAAATACACTATTGCCCTAGATTTCTCATTTTTTTATGTGAAATTTTTTTCTCTAAATTTAATCCAACTGAAAATATTTTCTTCATATAGCTTGTTGTAAAACAAAATTAAACAATGCAGTAGTATGTAAAATTAGGAAACTTTCCCCCTTCAAACAATCCAAATTCCCCATAATGGTAGATTTTCTTGATTTTTTTCTGCAGACATACATAACTATACATTTTTTAAACAGCAGATTGATCATATATATTATTCAGTAATTTTGCATATTTTCCTTAATAATGTATACTAAGTATCTTTCTATGTTGTTATACAAATTCTGTTGCAGTCTAAAGCTATGTAATTATCTACTACACTAATGTTCTGTAATTTATCAGTCAGATCCTTGGGTATTATTGGATGGTTGTGTTTTTTCTAGCTTGCTGCTCTTAAAATTCTCCACTGAAATCTTTCTGAATCTATATTCCCTTTTTCTATGATTATTTCTGCATTTCACTTATTAGAAGTTAAAAACTTGAATTTTCAATAAGTATTTTGATAGGTGTTTCTAGTTTGTCCTCCAAAAATCTGTTCCAGTTTACCCTCCTGTATATAAATTTTTATATGCTCCTGCCCTTCCCTTGGAGAAGGAAATGGCTACCCACTCCAGTATTCTTGCCTAGAGAATCCTGTGGACAGAGGAGCCTGGTGGGCTGCTGTCCATAAGGTCACATAGAGTTGGACATGACTGAAGCGACTTAGCATGCATCCATGCGTTGGAGAAGGAAATGGCAACCCACTCCAGTGTGCTTGCCTGGAGAATCCCAGGGATGGAGGAGCCTGGTGGGCTGCCATCTATGGGGTCACACAGAGTTGGACACGACTGAAGCGACTTAACAGTAGCACCAGCCCTTCCCTGCCTTCTGGCCAGTGCTGCATATTATTAACATTTGCTAATCTCATAGGAGATTATTACATTATAGTTGCTTTATTTTTGCATTTATATGTTTATAAGTGATAAAATCTTTGTTAATGTTTATAATTCATTTATATATATGAATCCATTTATTCATATATCATTGAAGAAAGTAGGGAAAACCACTAGACCATTCAGGTATGACCTAAAATCCCTTACAATTATACAGTGGAAGTGACAAATATATTCAAGGGATTAGATCTTATAGACAGAGTGCCTGAAGAACTATGGAAGGAGGTTCATGACACTGTACAGGAGGCAATGATCAAGACCACCGTCAAGAAAAAAAAATGGAAAAAGGCAAAAATGTTTGTCTGAGGAGGCTTTACAAATAGCTGAGAAAAGAAGAGAAGTGAAAGGCAAAGGAGGAAAACAAAGATATACCTATTTGAATGCAGAGTTCCTAAAAATAGCAAGGAGAGGTAAGAAAGCCATCCTCAGTGGTCAATGCAAAGAAATATGGGAAAACAATAGATGGGAAAGACTAGAGATCTCTTCAAGAAAATTAGATACCAAGGGAACATTTCATGCAAAGATGGGCACAATAAAGGACAGAAATGGTAGGGACCTAACAGAAGCAGAAGATATTAAGAAGAGGTGGCAAGAATACACAGTAAAACTGTACAAAACAGATCTTCACGACCAAGATAATCATGATGGTGTGATCACTCAACTAGAACTAGACATCCTGGAATGTGAAGTCAAGTGGGCCTTAGGAAGCATCACAAGGAACAAAGCTAGTGGAGGTGATGGAATTCCAGTTGAGCTATTTCAAATCCTAAAAGATGATGCTGTGAAAGTGCTGCACTCAATATGCCAGCAAATTAGGAAAACTCAGCAGTGGCCACAGGACTGGAAAAGGTCAGTTTTAATTCCAATCCAAAGAAAGGCAATGCCAAGGAATGTTCAAACTACCACTCAATTACGCTCATCTCAAATGCTAGTAGAGTAATGCTCAAAATTCTCCAAGCCAGGCTTCAACAGTACATAAACCGTGAACTTCCAGGTGTTCAAGCTGGATTTAGAAAAGGCAGAGGAACCAGAAATCAAATTGCCAACATCCACTGGATCATCAGAAAAGCAAGAGAGTTCCAGAAAAACATCT
This sequence comes from Bos indicus x Bos taurus, assembly GCF_003369695.1. NCBI lineage: Eukaryota > Metazoa > Chordata > Mammalia > Artiodactyla > Bovidae > Bos > Bos indicus x Bos taurus. Next base: position 22,556,389 of record NC_040076.1, on the reverse strand, counting down.
ACTCCTGTTTTACTGGCTATACCAAAGCCTTTGATTGTGTGGATCACAAGAAACTGTGAAAAATTCGCAAAGAGATGGGAACACCAGACCACCTTACCTGCCTCCTAAGAAATCTATATGCAGGTCAAGAAGCAACTGTTAGAACTGAGCATGGAACAACGGACTGGTTCCAAATCGGGAAAGGAATATGTCAAGGTTGTATATTGTCACCCTGCTAATTTAATATATATGCAGAGTACATCATGTGAAATGCTGGGCTGGATGAAGCACAAGCTGGAATCAAGATTGCTGGGGAAAATATCATTAACCTCAGATACATGGATGACACCACCCTTATGGCAGAAAGCAAAGAAGAACTAAAGAGCCTCTTGATGAAAGTAAAAGAGGAGAGTGAAAAAGTTGGCTTAAAACTCAACATTAAGAAAATGAAGATTATGGCATCCAGTCCCATCACGTCATGGCAAATAGATGGGGAAACAATGGAAATAGTGACAGACTTTATTTTTTTGGCTCCAAAATCACTCCAGATGGTGACTGAAGCCATGAAATTAAAAGACGCTTGCTCCTTGAAAGAAAAGCTCTGACCAACCTAGATAGCATATTGAAAAGCAGAGACATTACATTGCCAGCAAAGGTCCGTCTAGTCAAAGCTATGGTTTTTTTCAGTAGTCTTGTATGGATGTGAGAGCCAGACTGTGAAGAAAGCTGAGCGCGGAAGAATTGACGCTTTTTTTTCCCCCATAAATGGAAGAATTTATTTCAGCATTAAAAAGAAGAAAAGAAATGCCATTATAATAAAAGACAGTCTTTGAGAATAAATCAAATTATCTTCATGAAAAATTCATGTGTTACATTGATTTTGAACTGTGGTGTTGGAGAAGACTCTTGAGAGTCCCTTGGACTGCAAGGAGACCCAACCAGTACATCCTAAAGGAAATCAGTCCTGAATATTCATTGGAAGGACTGATGTTGAAGCTGAAACTCCAGTACTTCGGCCACCTGATGCGACGAACTGACTGATTGGAAAAGACCCTGATGCTGGGAAAGATTGAAGGTGGGAGGAGAAGGGGATGACAGAGGATGAGATGGTTGGATGGCATCACCAACTCAATGGACATGAGTTTGAGTAAACTTCAGGAGTTGGTGATGGACAGGGAGACCTGGGGTGCTGCAGTCCGTGGGGTCACAAAGAGTTGGACACGACTGAGTGACTGAACTGAATTGAACTGCACTGGCTTGATAAAATGAATTCAAATTGTTTGTTAGAGTGATTTTACCAAATTTATGCTCCTGCTGCTGCTGCTAAGTCACTTCAATCGTGTCCAGCTCTGTGCGACCCCATAAAAGGCAGCCCACCAGGCTCCTCTGTCCCTGGGATTCTCCAGGCAAGAACACTGGAGTGGGTTGCCATTTCCTTCTCCAAGGCACGCACGCATGCTTAGTTGCCTCAGTCCTGTCCAACTCTGTGCGAACCCATGGACAGCAGCCCACCAGACTTCTCTGTCCACAGAATTCTCTAGGCAAGAATACTGGAGTGGTTTGCCATTTCCTTCTCCAATTTATGCTCCTATCCATGCCATATAGTGCTTTAATTGAACCACATGGTTGTCAACACTTGGCTTTATCATTCAGTTCAGTTCAGTCGCTCAGTCATGTCCAACTCTTTGTGACGCCATGGACTGCAGCATGCCAGGCCTCCCTGTCCATCACCATCACTCCTGGAGTTTACTCAAACTCATGTCCATTGAGTTGGTGATCCCATCCAACCATCTCATCCTCAGTCGTCCCCTTCTCCTCTCGCCTTCAATCTTTCCCAGCATCAGGGTCTTTTCAAATGAGTCAGTTCGTCACATCAGGTGGCTGAAGTATTGGAGTTTCAGCTTCAACATCAGTCCTTCCAGTGAACATTCAGGATTGATTTCCTTTAGGATGACCTGGTTGTATCTTCCTGAAGTCCAAGGGACTCTCAAGAGTCTTCTCCAACACCACAGTTCAAAAGCATCAATTTTTGGCATTCAGCTTTCTTTATAGTCCAACTCTCACGTCCATACACGACTACTGGAAAAACCATAGCCCTGACTAGATGGGCCTTTGTTGGCAAGGTTTTTGCTTTTTCATATGCTGTCTAGGTTGGCCATAAATTTTCTTCCAAGGAATAAGTATCTTTATTTCATGGCTGCAGTCACCATCTGCAGTGATTTTGGAGCCCCCAAAAATAAAGTCTGCCACTGTTTCCACTGTTTCTCCATCTATTTGCCATGAAGTGATGGGGCCAGATGTCATGATCTTAGTTTCTAAATGTTGAGCTTTAAGCCAATTTTTTCACTCTCCTCTTTCACTTTCATCAAGAGGCTCTTTAGTTCTTCTTCACTTTCTGCCATAAGGGTGGTGTCATCTGCATATCTGAGGTTATTGATATTTCTCCCAGCAATCTTGATTCCAACTTGTGGTTCATCCAGCCCACTGTTTCTCATGATGTACTCTGCATAGAAGTTAAATAAACAGGGTGACACTATATAGCCTTGACATACTCTTTTCCCGATTTGGAACCAGTCTGTTGTTCCATGTCCAGTTCTAACTGTTGCTTCCTGACCTGCATACAGGTTTCTCAAGAGTCAGGTCACTTGGTCTTGTATTCCTATCTCTTTCAGAATTTTCCACAGTGTATTGTGATCCACACAGTCAAAGGCTTTGGCATAGTCAATAAAGCAGAAATAGATGTTTTTCTGGAACTCTCTTGCTTTTTCAGTGATCCAACAGATGTTGGCAATTTGATCTCTGTTTCCTCTGCCTTTTCTAAAACCAGCTTGAACATCTAGAAGTTCGCAGTTCACATATTGTTGAACCCTGGCTTGGAGAATTTTGAGCATTACTTTGCTAGTGTGTGAGATGATAAAGTATGGCTTTATCATACTAGTTAACATTTTCTATTGTTATAAAACTAGTTATGCCTCATTGTGATATTTACTTACATTTTCCTTATTGTTAATGAGATTGAGTTTTTGAACTAATATTTTACAGTTTTTAGTACTAATATGTGTTGCAAATATTTCTATGAGGTATCTTTACCTTTATCTTACCTTTAATGTTTTAGTGACATTTATTTTAATTGTAATATGGATCATTTTGTCAATCTTTTATGATTAATACCTTTTACATCTTGTTTAAAAACACCAAACCTACTCTGAGGTGTTTAATATACCTTCTTATATTCTGTTAGCTTTGAGACTAGGTCTTTAATCAAGCTCACATTGATTTGTTTTTGATAAGGATCCTATAGTATTTTTTCATATTTATAACTATTAGCTGAATATTATTTATTGACAAGTTCGTAATTTCAATGTTTTGCATGGCCATCTCTATTATACATCAAATTTCAATATTTATTGGTTCTATTTCTGAGCAGTCCGTTTTATTTTACCAGTCAATTGACCTAATACCATTTTTATTATTATAGTTTTATAATAGATCATGCTATTAATCAGGGCAAATACCTTTGCCTTATTCCTTTTCTTCAAGAGTTTGTTGGTTATTGTTATTCTTTTTTTTATATGAATATTAGAAAAAAAAGTCTTGTTTTCATTTCTGTATTTGAGGAACTTAAAAAAGACTCCACTCTGTCCTACAACAGGAAAAAACAGAACAGACTGAAAAATCAACTATTCTAAGATTCATAAAATGGATAAATGGCTGGAGAAAAATATATCATGCTAACACAGTCAAAAGAGACTAGCTATATTAATTTCATGCAGAGCAAAATATAAAGTGAGGAAATGGATAAAGAGGACATTTCTTATTGATTGCTTGTTGATAAAGAAGTCAGTCTTTGTAGAAGAAATAACAATCCTTAACATGTATGTTCTTAACAACAGAGTGTCAACATGCATGAGGGAAAAAGTGCCTTTATCAGAAATAGATCCAGTAGGTAGAAAAATAAGTAGGGACATAGTTGAATTCAATAACCCATCAATCAACTGGGTATAATTGACATCTATAGACCTTTTCCAGAGAAGGTAATGGCACCCCACTCCAGTACTCTTGCCTGGAAAATCCCATGGATGGAGGAGCCTGGTGAGCTGCAGTCCATGGGGTCGCCAAGAGTCGGACACGACTGAGCAACTTCACCTTCACTTTTCACTTTCATGCATTGGAGAAGGAAATGGCAACCCACTCCAGTGTTCTTGCCTGGAGAATCCCAGGGATGGGGGAGCCTGGTGGGCTGCCATCTATGGGGTCACAGAGTCGGACACGACTGAAGTGACTTAGCAAAGATAGACCTTTTCGTCAAACAATAGCAGATTATACATTCTTTGCAAGCACACATGGAACATTTATTGAGACAGACCACATTTGGGGCTATAAAACACACCTTAACAAATTCAAAGTAGTAGAAATCATATAGTATCTTCTCTCAGTTCACAATGGAATTAAATTAGAAGTCATAATAATAGAAAGATGACTGGAAAATTCCAAAATATATAGGTATTCAAACAATACACTTCTAAATAACACATGGATCAGAGAAGAAATCTCAAGAGAAATTAAAAATATTTTGAACTAAATGAAATTAAAAACAGCTTATCAAAATGTAGGACATGCAGCAAAAGCAGTGCTTTGAAGGAAATTTATAGCATTGAATGCATAGATAAGAAGAGATGGAAAATAAAAAATCTAAGGTTTTACCATAAGAAACTAGAAAAAAAAGAGCAAATTAAATTTAAAGACTGCAAATAGAAGAAGTAAGAGTTGTACAGAAATCAATGAAATTGTAAACAAGAAGTCAACAGTAGCAAGAAATAGACAGTCTGGACAGTTGTCTATCTATTAAATAAACTGAGTCAAAAATTAATAATTTTCCCAAACTGAAAGCAACAGGCCCAGATGGGTTCACTGGTAAAATCTGTCAAACATCTAAGAAATAAATTATACCAGTTCTCTACTATCTCGTTCAGAATATGCAAATGGAGGAAATACTTCCTAATCCATTCTATAAAGCCAAAATTACTGTTATACCAAAACCAGACAATGACATTACAAGAAGAGAAAAATACAAACCAATATCTCTCAAGAACATAGATGCAAAAAATTTCAAACTTGACATCTTTCACAAAATTAACTCCAAATGGATCATAGACCTAAATGTAAAGCACAAAACTATAGAACTCCTATAAAATAACATAGGAGAAAACCTGTATGACTGTGGGTATTGATGATGACTTTTTAGATGCAACACCAAAGGCATGATCCATCAAAGAAGTGTTAAGTTGGACTTCGTTAAATTAAAAATTCCTGTTCTGCAAAAGACAGTTAAGAGAATCAGAAAATAAACCACAGACTAGGAGAAAATAGTTGCAAAAGACATATCTGATGAATACCTATTATGCAAAATATTATTATGCAAATAATAAATCTATTTATTACATATAAAAATATTAACAATTAATAATAATTATATAATTAATAATCAATAATAAACAAATAAGTATATAAATAATAAATAATGAGTAAATAAATAATATAATTAATAAAATATATAAATAGTAATTAATATTAATAATTAAAATATTAAATAAATAAAATATATTATGCAAAATATACAAAATCTTTAGAAAACTTAATAAGGAAACTAATGACCACATTAAACCATAGGCCAAAGACCTTGACACCTGAACAAAAAGATATACAGATGCAAACATTCATGTGAAAAGATGCTTTACATCACATATCATCAGGGAAATGCACATTAAACAACCATGCGATGCCACAGTACACTTATTAAAATGGCACAAAACCAGAACACTGACGACACCAAATCCTTGTGAGGGTGTGGATAACAGGAATCTGATTGGTAGGGAGAATGCAAAATGGTACAGTTACTTTACAAAATAGTTTGGCAGCTTCTTACAAAGCTAAACATATTATGCAGCAGTCTTGCTCAATGATATTTACCTAAAGGAGTTAAAAACTTAGGTCCATACAGAAACCAGCATGTGATTATGTATAGCAGCTTCATTCATAATTAACAAAACTTGGAAGCAACCACGAAGTGCTTAGGTAGGTGAATGTATAAATAAACTGGTACAACCAGACAATGGAATATTATTTAGTGCTAAAAAGAAACAAGATATCAAGCCATGAATAGAAATAGAGGAAATTTAAATGCATATTACTAAGTGAAAGCAGTCAATCTGAAAAGGCAACATACTCTGTATGATTTCAATTAAATGACATTCTAAAAAGAACAAAACTATGGGGATAGTAAAAAGATCAGTCATTTCAAGGGGTTAGAGTGGAGGCAAGGGATGAAAAGGCAAAGAAAGAGAACTTGTAGGGCAGTGGAAATTTTCTGTACAATAAATAATGATATATATGTGTTATTATACTTTATACAGAATGTACAAAACCAAGAGTGAACCCTAAGGTAAACTGTGGACTTTGGGTGATAATGATATGCTAATGTATTTTCATCAGTTGTAACCAGTCTGGTGGGGGATATTAATGGAGGAGGCTATACATGTACTCAGGAGGAGATCTATGGAAAATTTCTCTACCTTCCCTTCCATCTTATTGTGAGCCTAAAACTGCTCTCTCTTTTTTTTTCAAGCACTTAGATAATCCACTTTGGTCGGAACAGTGGATCTGGGACCATTTTAGTCCTGTCCAAGACCCTCCTTGAAAAGTGAAAGTGAAGTCGCTCAGTCGTGTCCGACTCTTTGCGACCCTATGGACTGTAGCCTACAAGGTTCCTCCATCCATGGAATTTTCCAGGCAAGAGTACTGGAGTGGATTGCCATTTCCTTCTCCAGGGAATCTTCCCGACTCAGGGATTGAACCTGGGTCTCCTGCATGCAAACAGGTGTTTTTACCATCTGAGCCACCTTTAGATTATTTTCTGTCTTGCTACTAGCCAGAATTCCGAGTAGTGATTTTTGCATTTGCCCTCAGGGCATCTCTGCCTCCTGAGGATTCTGTTTTGGCCTTCGTTTTGAATGTCATCAAACTTTAAATACACACACACACACACACACACATATATGTATTTTAGTCATTTAGAAATTTTCCTCAGATTTTCAGCAGCATATGATAAAAATAATATTTTACTGAAGCTTTTTTTCTTCACTAGTGACAGTACTAGTGTACCTAACATACAGTTCTTCCAGAAATGCAAGTCTTCCAGTTTTCTTATATCTGCAAACTTAAAAACTCTGAGTTAAAAATGTCAGAATTTAAGTTGACTGATGACTCCTGAAATGGCATTTTTTATTTGTGAATTAGGGTCAGTGAAAGTGACCACACACCTTAGCTTCTGCCATTAAAATCAACTGACCTGGATTCATATTCTCTTTCTGTGCTGTACATTATCACCAAAGTTGGAAAGAACTGTGTACCTAGATAGCTGAGAACTCTCAATCTTCTTTCTCTCTTATTTAAAAACTATAAACCAGAGATTATTTGCTCTCCAGATGGGGATATATTAATCAGTAAGAGTGAGAAACCATGCTGAAATGAGAGGAGAGGTCAAGAAAATCTCAGTATTAGGAGTTTGAAAGTTGCTCAGTCGTGTCCGTATATAGTCCATGGAATTCTCCAGGCCAGAATAATGGAATGGGTAGCTGTTCCCTTTTCCAGGGGATCTTTCCAACCCAGGGATCGAACCCAGGTCTCCCACATTGCAGGCAGATTCTTTACCAGCTGAGCCACCAGGGAAGCCCAACAATATTGGAGTGGGTAGCCTATCCCTTCTCCAGGGGATCTTCCTGGCCCAGGAATCGAACCGAGGTTTCCTGCATTGAGGAGGATTCTTTACCAGCTGAGCTACCAGGGAAGAACTTTAGAAAAACAGTCCAGAAGTAGATACGTCTGGATGGTGTTTCCAAAACTAAGAAGTCTCTGAAATAAAGACACAAAACCAGAAGATTATTTTGTTGACCTCTTATTCAATGTCAGGTTTCCTTATGACTCTAGGGTACTTCAAATTAATTTTAAAATTATGAATTGGAAGTCTGACACTTAAATTCTTAGCCAGACCTTACTATCAATATTTGTGCTTTCCATGATCATGCAGTAGCAGTTCACTAACATTTTGGCATACTATAATTTGGATGTAGTTTGGCTTTTAGCTTTGAGATGTAGCTTTATAAGGCTGAAACAAGAAAGGAGTCATTTCCATGTTTCAAACAATGTCCTCACCAGACAGACTGGGTAGAAGGATGCCAAGAGTACAAGGTTTGGAGCCAGACACCCCTGACTTCACCTCCCAATATACAATCTGAGGGAAGTTCTTCTAGACCCTGTGAGCCTCAGATGGCCCAGCTTGCAAAATGGAGATTACAGGTCCTTCTTTGCAAGGGTTGTGTGAAAATGAAGTGAAATATACTTGACAAATAATAGGTATTCATTAATTTTATTTATTAGGCATTCATTTATTCAATAGGATGACTGACTCCCAATTTTATTTATTAGGCATTCATTTATTTTATACTTGACAAATAATAGGCATTCATTAATAGTAGCATATATTCTCCACTATAATTATTAGTATGTACTTCCTAGTCTTGTATAATTCAGGAGAAATCTACATTTTCTTAAAGAGAATTAGCTAATAAAAGGAGAATGATAATTATTCTTTCATCTTAAGCAATATCTACCTTTTATTCAAGGAATGAAGAGAAGGAGGTAAAAGAGGATGAGCCTGGGGATCTCATTTACTAGGTTGGTCATCAATATGAATCAAATTTATTGCTTAACTTTCTTCCTCATTTATTATTGGCATAGACTTCAAGTAAATAATTTAATCATCGTATAGAATGTATGAAGTTATATATGAACTGCTTTCCCTGTAGCTAAAGTTTGAATCCAAATATTATTAGCAAAGTAACTCAAGTGGAGCCAATCTATTTTAGACCACTTATAGTGAAGGTTGCTGCCAAACTAATCTTTCCTAAACAGTGAATTTATCAAGTCACTCTTTGAATTTATCAAATCTCATCTTTCTTATGTCCTGATTCATCAAATCTAAACTTTCTGCCAAGCTTGAATCTCTCTACACTGGCCCTGCACTTTCAAGCCAAATATTCTTAGTTCTTCCCTTACACTGCTCTCTGCTTTAGCGTGACCTACTCCCTACCCACAAATAGAGTCTTACCAGGCTTTCCTCCCTTGTCATTTCTCATGTTCTCTTACATTCACTAAGACTTCTATCTACTTAGACCCAGCCCAGGATTCATATGTCCATTCAGTGCTTTTCCACCATGAGCATTCTACTATCTAACAATCCCAAAACTCTTGCAGAAACTTTTAGATGGCTTAATTTAGCTTATAACTGAATGCTGAATTTTGTTTACAATATTATTTTGGGTGAAATAAAGTGGTCTGTCCAATTAGAATATGGAGTCCTTGAAAATTGATTGTCTTACAGTTCTGCATCTCTTACAATCCTTTGAACATCAAGCTTTGATACATGTTCATTGATTAGCTATTTAATTATAACTAGCATTTTTATATTTGCCCACATTGTAACTTTACCCATGAATAATATCTAACTTACTCAGTTAATTATGCTACAAGCAAATTAAGATCCTGATTGCAATTTGTGGTTTTTGAAATATTTTTTAAATCTTGGTATTCAAAGCATGAAATTTGAGGGTGCTAAAGAAAATGCAAATTATATTTTGTTAGACAAAAGTATATTTATAGTATCTTAATTAATCTGAATTATTTAAGAAAAAATATATTCCCACTGAGTAAGTAAAAGTTCTCTCAGGGATAGGAGTCCCAATTTATCAGGCACAATCAGCTGATTAATCTTTATGCTGATGACTTTTAAGCACTGCTGTAGTTAACATCTCTCTTGAGAATTTTATAGCAGTGAGAGAAAATAAACCAGTCTCTTTTACTGGTTTATAATACTATAAGATAATTTTTTAGTATTTTTATGTCATCATGGCTTACCTTCATTTTCTAAGACAAAATCGTAACTTAAAGTCTTCAAAATATTTGTTTTATACTTTTTTATCACTTTCATTAACTATATTAGTATTATGTTCTTTCGAATAGCAAAAATTGTTACAGTATTTTGGTAGAGTTGTATGGTATACTGGTATACTTTAACTTTCAGTAGGATATTACAGTACACAAAACAGGCTTCATGTGATTATATTAGGTGGCATTAGCAAAGTTATCTTGCTAGCCCAAATTTTGTTTCCAGATTCAGAGGGAAAATGCACTCCACTGATTTTTTTATCGCCTTTTAAAAATATGAATCTCTCATTGTGCTCATGCTGTGAAATTTTAATGGTTTAGTGAAGATCCACCTCATGCGAAGAGTTGACTCATAGGAAGACTGATGCTGGGAGGGATTGGGGGCAGGAGGAGAAGGGGACGACAGAGGATGAGATGGCTGGATGGCATCACTGACTCGATGAACGTGAGTCTGAGTGAACTCCGGGAGTTGGTGATGGACAGGGAGGCCTGGCGTGCTGCGATTCATGGGGTCGCAAAGAGTCGGACACGACTGAGCGACTGAACTGAACTGAGTGACGATCTGGGCAAACAGGATACAGAGTGAAACAAGTATTAATTTTGAAGGCTTGAACAGTGAAATGCATAGTGACCAGCAGGTGTCGCTGTTACACAATGTAGTTGAGATTCTGGAGGCTTTTCTAACATTGACCTTATTTTAATCTAAATTGTTTTCAATTTTTTATATTTAAATTTCCTTTCGTCTTCCATACCACTTAAAGAAAGCCTTACTCCTTACATCTTTAATCTTGGCCCTAATTTTTATTTTCCTTAATATGCTCTATCCAAAATTCATCTTTAGTGCCCAACTTCTGCCTTCTTTCTCTATCTTGTACCGTTTTTTGTTTTGTTTTGTTTTTTTTTTTTTTAGAATGAGAATTGAATTAAGATCTTTAGAAGCCCTCAGGACTGAAAATATTGTGTATCGAATCTTCAAGTATGAATTAAATCAAAATACAGTAGATTGTAAAGTAATGGTAAGGAGGCTTGACTAAATTGCTCTTAAAAAAAATTAACTGAAAGTTCAATAATACCTGCAGCAATATGGCTATGTTTCCTTAATATATCAAATGAATGTTTTTCTTAAAATTTTAGGTCTATGTTGAGGGATTTCTAAATTAGGTCTGTGTTATATACAATCGGAGAAGGCAATGGCACCCCACTCCAGTACTCTTGCCTGGAAAATCCCACGGACGGAGGAGCCTGGAAATCAGCGGTCCATGGGGTCCCTGAGGGTCGGAAATGACTGAGCGACTTCACTTTCACTTTCATGTATAATCTTATCATTGTGTAAAAGAAAAGGCCAAGATGAAACCTAAAATTGGGCAAAGGCCTCAGCCAGGAATTTTCATGGACCAAACTGGAGTGGATAAGGGGGGACCAGGGAGAGCCATGTAAAAGCAGAGGAGGAGTAAATGTGCACACCTAGACGCTGCCCAAGGGAGTGTTGATTGTGCATTCTTTAAGATGAAAACCTAACATGTATCCGTTATTTAGTTGATAACGAATCCGTCTGTAATCCAGGAAACCTGGTTCGATTCCTAGGTCGGGAAGTTTCCCTGGAGAAGCAATAGGCTACCCACTCCAGTACTCTTGGGCTTCCCTTGTGGCTCAGCTGGTAAAGAATCTGCCTGCAGTGTGGGAGACCTGGGTTAGATCCCTGGGTTGGGAAGATCTGCTGGAGAAAGAAAAGGCTACCCGCTCCAGTATTCTGTCCTGGAGAATTCCATGGATTGTATAGTCCCTGAGGTCACAAAGAGCCGGACATGGCTAAGCGACTTTCACTTTCAAACTTTGTATGTATGCCCTCATTTTTTTCTTACTATAGCCCCAATCAGTGCTGTGATGAATCTCATACTGAAATGAATAAACTGAAGCTTAGAGACAAGTTTTGAAAAGATCTGCAATGAGGTTCGCTAGCATTCTTAACTCTATGCTACATTTTTAGAAGGCAGTTTGATATGGCTTTCCTTGTGGCTCAGGTGGTAAAGAATCTGCCCACAATGCAGGAAACCAGGGTTTGTTTCCTGAGTTGGGAAGATGCCCTGGAGAAAGGAATAGCAACCCACCCCAGTATTCTTGCCTGGAGAAATCCATGGAACAGAGGATCCTGGCAGGCTACAGTCCATGGGGTCACTCACACAGAGTCAGATGTGATTGGCACTTGACACTATATATATATATTTTTAACTTAAAATTTTGCATACTCTTTGGCTAAGGTTTAAAGACATAAAAGTGGATAAGTGCAAAATATATCTACAAGGTTTTTTTTTTTTTTTTTTCTTTAAGGGACTTTTATAACATTGAAATTCTTAATGTTACAGAAACAGTTTTCCACAAAAGATTGTATCCAATGAGGCTTCTTGGGCATCTCCAGAGCGGTGGGAAGCTGATCTGATGGGGATCAAATTATCAAGAAGGAGGAGGGAGGAAGCACAGTTACTGTCCTGTGGCTGGCAGACCTGGTCCAGATGCCCTCACAACTCTAGAAGACATTACCACTGTCGGGATTAGCAAACTCTAGCATTTTCTTTCCACGTTTAATTCAAAGTTCCAGTTAGGAAGGCCCAGAAAAGGGCCTCTAACTGACCAGATTTAGGTCATATACCAACACCTGGCTGTTGAACCAGGAGAGATCATGTCTTTCCTTGGGCTTCTGTAATAAAAGACAGTCTCCTAGAATTTTTCTCCCTTAATGTTTAAAAGCAGGTTAAATAGCTACTTCCAGAAGAGTTACTTCACTCTTCAGAAATTAGGATGCTATTGGGGAGAAGGAATGAGGCTAGGAAGATTAAAAATAAAAAAAAGACAAATGAGCATGCTACTGCTGCTGCTGCTAAGTCCCTTCAGTCGTGTCCGACTCTGTGCGACCCCAAAGACGGCAGCCCACCAGGCTCCCCCGTCCCTGAGATTCTCCAGGCAAGAACACTGGAGTGGGTTGCCATTTCCTTCTCCAATGCATGAAAGTGAAAAGTGAAAGTGAAGTCGCTCAGTCGTGTCTGACTCTTAGCAACCCCATGGACTGCAGCCTACCAGGCTCCTCCATCCATGGGATTTTCCAGGCAAGAGTACTAGAGTGGGGTGCCATTGCCTTCTCCGACAAATGAGCATAGGCTATTTTAAAATGGAAATATCCAGCAGTGGAGGATTGATGGATTCGTTATATCAAACTAATTCAAATGAAGTTGTGAAAGACTATTTCTTGACACTGAATGATAATCATGATGTACTAATAAAATTAAATTAAAATAAAACCAATATGTAATGTATTAATCTTTTCTTGTAAAAACATACAGAGTCATAATATGCATTTCTTTATTTGGAATTAGGAAACACTAATTCACAGTTAGTGGAACTAAGTACTTTCCTAAAATTCCCATCAGCTTTTTCTTTCGCTTCTCGTGACTTCTTTAACAGGTCTCCTATCACTGATCAGTTCCAGTTAATGCTGGGTGAAGAGTGCGGGGTGTGTGTGTGTGTGTGTGTGTGTGTGTGTATGTGTATCTGTGTGATCTTTTAGAATTATAACTTTTCCCTTCCGTTTGTCGTTTGGTTATGTGTTTCTGTGTCTGTGTAAATAGGTGCAGAGGCCGATTAAAGCCATGTGGACTGAGCCAGGGAATCATTTGAAAATCACTGAATAAAAATGATTATCATCTCATTTGAAATAATTGGAAAATTTGGGTGGTTCTAATTTCTTACCTTATTTCATAAATTTACATTAAGTTCTCTATGAGGGAGAAGTAATCATACTATTTACTGAACTTTATTGAAGAAATACTGAGACAATGAATAAGAACATTTTTTAAATGTGTTGTGTTTTAGGAAAATTTTACTATAAAAGCATTAGATAGTAATGATAAATTTCTGCTTGTAAAGATCACTAATTTTCCAGCATCTAATTTATAGCCATTTTTTGAAATATCATTTGATCTTGAAAACAAATCTGGAAAGATCTTGAGACACATCTAACAATTATGTGGGATCATGCCGATGTTTGTTGAATGTCTTCTAAGGCAGTCTGGACTACTAACCACTGTAATGCCTCATCATTTAATTATCACCCGCATCGTGCCGACATGTGACTTGTAGTTGTCTAGGTGTCTGATTAGTGTAAAGAATTATTTGTTTGGAGTAAATGTAATTTTGAGCCTTCTTGCTCTCCCTGTTCAGCTGAGAATGATCTGATTCACACAGACTTCCTTAGTGCACTGTAAGTTGTTCCACAAGTTACAGCTGAGCAAGTTTTGAAGTTAGATTATGATGTTAATGAGGTCAAGGATATAGACTTCATAGTCCAGTTAGTTTTGTTGCGTTCCTATCCCCAGTGCCTTCAGTTCAGTTCAGTCGCTCAGTCGTGTCCGACTCTTTGCGACCCCATGAATCGCAGCATGCCAGGACTCCCTGTCCATCACCAACTCCCGGAGTTCACTCAGACTCACGTCCATCTAGTCGGTGATGCCATCCAGCCATCTCATCCTCGGTCGTCCCCTTCTCCTCCTGCCACCAATCCCTCCCAGCATCAGAGTCTTTTCCAATGAGTCAACTCTTCAAATGAGGTGGCCAAAGTACTGGAGTTTCAGCTTTAGCATCATTCCTTCCAAAGAAATCCCAGGGCTGATCTCCTTCAGGATGGACTGGTTGGATCTCCTTGCGGTCCAAGGGACTCTCCAAGAGTCTTCTCCAACACTACAGTTCAAAAGCATCAATTCTTCGGCGCTCAGCTTTCTTCACAGTCCAACTCTCACATCCATACATGACCACTGGAAAAACCATAGCCTTGACTAGACAGACTTTTGTTGGCAAAGTAATGTCCCTGGTTTTCAATATGCTATCTAGGTTGGTCATAACTTTCCTTCCAAGGAGTAAGCGTCTTTTAATTTCATGGCTTCAATCACCATCTGCAGTGATTTTGGAGCCTCAAAATATAAAGTCTGACACTGTTTCCACTGTTTCCCCATCTATTTCCCATGAAGTGATGGGACCAGATGCCATGATCTTAGTTTTCTGAATGTTGAGTTTTAAGCCAACTTTTTCACTCTCCTCTTTTTCCATATAATCATTTGTCAGATACCTACTCTAGGAGAAGTGGGTTGAAGTTTTCCTGTGGATTAGCAGAGATCAAATACCTGTAATAGAAAAAAGAATCAAGATGCACATTAACTTTCTTATGTGAAGCTCAAAGCATTTTGTGAAACAAATTATTCAATAATTTTGAAAAAAAAATTGCAAGAAAATCCTTTTCTTGCAAAAGTTAATACTGACTAAGAAGTGGTAGTTTAAATAGTTTAGTTGTTAGAACATATTAGAAACAATTCAAAAATCAAAAATCTAGTTCTTGAAATCTCATTTGGGCCATATATTCCTTTGTCTGCCTGGAAGCAACACAGAGTCAGTCATCCTAGGAATTTTCTCTCTCCTCCTTTATAATTCTGCTTTCATACTTCCCTAATAATACATTGCAGGAAAATAGATTCACGTTTTTGTTTTGAAAAGTTGTGATTAAAATAATGAAAAGGAATGAAATAGATTTTCACTCATTTTTGCATGTATGTTTCCTATAGTGTTTTCAGTTTATCATTTTTTCAGATTGCATTTTTTAGGAACATGGTAAAATGAATTCACAGAACACATATACTTGAAAGTAGTTACTAGTTTAAGCTGGGCACTTAACCAATAATGTGTAACTACATGTTTATATTCCAACTGTATTAATTAATATGTATATAAATATATTAAATAATGAGTCCAATTTGTACCACCTCGAGTGGGAATGAAATAGTGGAACAAAATACATTTTGAACACTTTTTTATTTTATATAATTTGGACATACTTTGTAGACTATAGCCTGCCAGGCTCCTCTTTCAAAGGAATTCTCCAGGCCATAATTCTGGAGTGGGTAGCTGTTCCCTTCTCCAGGGGATCTTCCCAACCCAGGGACTGAACCCAATTCTCCTGCATTGCAGGCAGATTCTTTATCATCTGAGCCACCAGGGAAGCCCAAGAATACTGTTGTGGGTAGCCTATCCCTTCTCTATGGGATCTTCCCAACCCAGGAATTGAACTGGGGTGTCCCAGGAATCGAACCAGGGTCTCCTGCATTGCAGGTGGGTTCTTTATGAGCTGAGCTACCAGGGAAGCCCACTTTGTAGATAATTTCTGCAATCCTTATTCTTTGCTACTGCTAAGTTGCTTCAGTCGTGTCTGACTCTGGGCGACCCCATAGACGGCAGCCCACCAGGCTCCCCCATCCCTGGGATTCTCCAGGCAAGAACACTGGAGTGGGTTGCCATTTCCTTATTCTTTGCCACCATGTAAAATCCCTTCTTACAGTTATAATAGTTTGTATTTCCGTGTGGAAATAGGGAATGAATAGGTGTACCTCTTAAATTTCAATATGTAACAGGTAAGGAGGATGATTCCAGAAAGACTCCTAATTAAAATAAACAAATATGTGATTCTCCTCCTTTTGCAAACGTGGATAAAATAATTTGTAAATGCACAAATGAGTTCAAAAGAAGAAAGGGAAGTGCCTAGGTGCCAAAACTTGAGAGGCAACTGATCATTACAGTGCTAAGTGCACTAATTCACCATGCAGTTTATGAAGATCTCAATTCTGGTAGAAACCAATGAGCTGAATTTTAAGATTCATATGACAAGTGAGTATGAGGCCTGGGATCTTATGAGCCGTTTGAGCCAATATCACTACAAAAGCCAGTATCACTACCCTTGAAGAGCTATGCTATTGAGAGAAATAATATAAGAAGCGGGGGAAAAAATCTGTATCCAGTAAGGAGCTGGAAAGAAAGGAGCTTTCTCTAAGACCTGAGTGAAAATAAAAGTGAAACACAGCAATAATAGTCTTTTCTGAGAAATCAAAATCTCTAGTTAATCATTTTACAAGTTAAGAAGTCAAATTTATACTCTATAGCTGACCCTGAAACTCCAAAATGAGAGATTAACATAAAAATTGGCCCCATGCTGGGGATACTCTTGACGATCTTGCAGAAGCCTTTGCAAAATCACCCTAGAATTAGACTACATAATCGAGGTCACACAGAAATCTGCACAAAAATGACAAAACACAGAAGATGACTAAAGAGAGGAGCAGAATCTCCAGAACTTTGTTTAATAAAACAATCTGAAAAGACTGAAAAAGAAATTATTTGAAATCATGAAAGAAATGGAAACAATAAGAAAAAATATGGTTTTAATAAAATTATATAATTATATATAATATTTATATATAAATAATAAAATTTTATAATAATAGTAATATAATAAAATAATAATACCAAATTGAACTTTTAGGAAAAAATGTGCTCCCTTGTTTATAATAATAACAGATAGGTAAAAGAAACAATTCACCAGAACACTATAACAATCTTGAACTAGTATGAACTGATAATATAGCCCCAAAATATATGTGTTTATTTCCATTTTTGTGTCAAGTATAATGAAGACTTTTAAGCCCAATTCAGTTAATAATATATTAAGCCAATGAAATATTAATTAGACTGTAGAAGACTTGAGCATTTCAATTAACCTCCTTAACCCATGGAATTTTATAGAACCTGTACTCGATATTTTAAAAATATATGTTCTTTTCAAGAAAACATGGAATATACCAAAATTAATTATATTCTCATCCTGAAAAAGTCTTAAAGATGCAAGTACATCAATATTATGCAGATAATATTCCCTGACCAGATAAATAAAAATAATGAGGTAAATAAAAATTAATATCTTTAATACAAAAATATAATCAAAATACTTTATACATTAGGAAATTATCACAATGCATTTCTAAATTAATCATGGGCCAAAGTAGAAATCAAAATGTAAATTAGAAAGTATTTAGTACTGGATAACAATGAATATATTATATAACAAAACTTGCCAGATGCTGTTTAAGCACTAAAGGAAATGTTTGAGCTTAAATTCATTTGAAAAGGAATCAGAGTGATAAATAATGATTGAGGTATTCAACTAAAGAAGTTAGAGAAGTTAGAGAAAATTAAAATAGAAAGCAGCCTCATAGAATATAATAAAGATTAGAAAGTTAGTGAAATGAAATAGGAATGAATAATAAAGATCACCAAAAGTCATATACTGAGTTCTTAGATCTACACAGGTTTGTTTATATGAGTTCTAATGGTTTCTTCTTTTCTCTTTTTGACCTATATCTGACATTGTATTAATTGCACATTATTATAAAAGCTATTGTAAGCAAGACAAAGAAAGCATTCCAAACCAGTAGAACAAGGATGGACTATCAATAAATGGCACTGTAATGTTTCCATAGTTATACTTATAAAACTTCTTACCATGTACAAACATATGTTCCAAGTATATTATATACTACAAATAAAAAGCTAAGTATTGTTTAAAGGAAAAGCTTTTATGGTATTGGAGTAGAAAATAATTCTGTAAACAAGACAAGCAGAAACTGCAAAAGAGTAACAAGTAAGCATATTCAAATACCTTCAACATCTTTGAGGAAATGCAAACATTAAAACCACAATGAGCACTTTTCTCCCACTAGAGTATCTAAAATTAAAGAACTGACATACCAAGCGTATATGGTTGCCCTGCTTATTTAACTTGCACACAGAGTACATTATGTGAAATGTCAGGTTGGATGAATCACAAGCTGGATTCAAGATTGCCAGGAGAAATATCAATAACCTTAGATATGCAGATGATATCAATCTAGGGGCAGAAACAAGAGGAACTGAAGAGCCTCTTGATGAAGGTGAAGGAGAAGCATGAAGGAGCTGGCTTAAAACATTCCAAAAACTAAGATCATGACATCCGGTTCTATCACTTCATGGCAAATTGATGGGGAAAAGGTAGAAACTGTGACAGACTATTTTCTTGACTCCAAAATCATTGCAGGTGGTGACTGCAGCCATGAAATTAAAAGACGCTTGCTCCTTGAAAGCAAAGCTGTGACAAACCCTGACAGCAGATAAAAAGTAGAGACATCACTTTGCCAACAAAAATCCATATCAGTACAGTTCAATCACCCAGTTGTGTACGACTCTGCGACCCCATGAACTGCAGCACACCAGGCTTCCCTATCCATCACCAACTGCCGGAGTCTACCCAAACCCATGTCCATTGAGTTGGTGATGCCATCCAACCATCTCATCCTCTGTCATCCCCTTTTCCTCCTGCCCTCAATCTTTCCCAGCATCAGGGTCTTTTCAAATGAGTCAGCTCTTCGCATCAGGTCACCAAAGTATTGGAGTTTCAGCTTTAGCATCAGTCCTTCCAATGAACACCCAGGACTGATCTCCTTTAGGATGGACTGGTTGGATCTCCTTGCAGGCCAAGGGACTCTCAAAAGTCTTCTCAAATACCACAATTCAAAAGCATCAATTCATCAGTGCTCAGCTTTCTTTATAATCCAACTCTCACATCCATACATGACTCCTGGAAAAGCCATAGCCTTGACTAGATGGACTTTTGTTGACAAAGTAACATCTCTGCTTTTTAATATGCTGTATAGGTTGGTCATAACTTTCCTTGCAAGGAGTAAGCGTCTTTTAATTTCATAGCTTCAATCACCATCTGCAGTGATTTTGGAGCCCCCAAAAATAAAGTCTGACACTGTTTCCACTGTTTCCCCATCTATTTATCATGAAGTGATGGGACTGGATGCCATGACCTTAGTTTTCTGAATGTTGAGCTTTAAGCCAACATTTTCACTTTCCTCTTTCACTTTCATCAAGAGACTCTTTAGTTCTTCTTCACTTTCTGCCATAAGAGTGGTGTCATCTGCATATCTGAGGTTATTGATATTTCTCCCGGCAATCTTGATTCCAGCTTATGCTTCTTCCAGCCCAGAGTTTCTCATGATGTACTCTGCATATAAGTTAAATAAGCAGGGTGACAATATACAGCCTTGACCTACTCTTTTCCCGATTTGGAACCAGTTTGTTGTTTCATGTTCAGTACTGTTGCTTCTTGACCTGCATACAGATTTCTGAGGACGCAGGTCAGGTGGTCTAGTATTCCCATCTCTTGAAGAGTTTTCCACAGGTGGTTGTGATCCACACAGTCAAAGGCTTTGGCTTAGTCAATAAATCAGAAGTAGGTGTTTTTCTGGAACTCTCTTGCTTTTTTGATTATCCAGTGGATGTTGGCAATTTGATCTCTGGTTCCTCTGCCTTTTCTAAATCCAGTTTGAACATTTGAAAGTTCACAGTTTACATACTGTTGAAGCCTGGCTTGGAGAATTTTGAACATTACTTTGTTAGCATGTGAGATGAGTGCAGTTGTGCAGTAGTTTGAACATTCATTGGCATTGCCTTGCTTTGGGATTGGGATGAAAACTGACCTTTTCCAATCCTGTGGCCACTGCTGAGTTTTCCTAATTTGCTGGCATATTGAGTGCAGCACTTTCACAGCATCATCTTTTAGGATTTGAAATAGCTCAATTGGAATTTTATCACCTCCACTAGCTTTGTTCGTACTGATTCTTCCTAAGGCCTACTTGACTTCACATTCCAGGATGTCTAGCTCTAGATGAATGATCATACCATCATTTTTATCTGGGTTGTGAATATCTTTTTTGTATAGTTCTACTGTGTTTTCTTGCTACCTTAATATCTTCTGCTTCTGTTAGGCCCATAATGTTTCTGTCCTTTTTTGTGCCTATCTTTGCATGAAGTGTTCCCTTGGTATCGCCAATTTTCTTGAAGAAAATTATCTCTAGTTTTTCCCTTTCTATTTTTTTCCTCTATTTCTTTGCATTGATCACTGAGGAAGGTTTCTTATCTCTCCTTGTTATTCTTTGAAACTCTGCATTCAAATGAGTATATCTTTCTTTTTCTCCTTTGCCTTTCACTTCTCGTCTTTTCTCAGCTATTTGTAAGGCCTCCTCAGACACCATTTTGCATTTTTGCATTTCTTTTTCTTGGGGATGGTCTTGATCACTGCCTCTTGTACAATGTCACGAATCTCTGTCCATAGTTCTTCAGGTACTCTATCAAATCTAATCCCTTGACTCTATTTCGCACTTCCACTGTATAATCATAAGGGATTTGATATAGGTCATACCTTAATAGTCTAGTGGTTTTCCCTACTTTCTTCAATTTAAAACTAAATTTGGCAATAAGGAGTTCATGATCTGAGCCACAGTCAGCTCTGGGTCTTGTTTTGCAGTCTGTATAGAGCTTCTCCACCTTCAGCTGCAGAGAATATAATCAATCTGATTTTGGTATTGACCATCTCTGATGTCCATTTATAGAGTCTTCTCTTATGTTGTTGAAAGAGGGTGTTTGCTATGATCAGTATGTTCTCTTTGCAAATCTCTGTTAGCCCTTGGCCTGCTTCATTTTGTACTCCAAGGCCAAATTTGCCTGTTAGTCCAGATATCTCTTGATTTCCTACTTTTGCATTCCAGTCCCATATAATGAAAAGGGCATCTCTTTTGGGGTGTTAGTTCTAGAAGGTCTTGTAGTTCTTCATAGAAGCATTCATTTCAGCTTCTTCAACATTCCTGGTCAGGGCATAGACTTGGATTACTGTGATATTGAATGCTTTGCCTTGGAAATGAACAGAGATCATTCTGTCCTTTTTGAGATTGCATCCAAGAACTGCATTTCAGAGTCTTTTATTGACTATGATGGCTACTCCTTTTCTTCTAAGGGCTTCTTGACCACAGTAGTAGATATAATGGTGATCTGATTTCAATTCATCCATTCCAGTCAATTTTAGTTCACTGATTCCTAAAATGTTGATGTTCACTCTTGCCATCTCCTGTTTGACCACTTTCAATTTGCCTTGATTCATGGACCTTATGTTCCAAGTTCCTATGCAATAATGCTCTTTATAGCATCAGGCTTTACTTCCATCAACAGTCACATCCATAACTGGGTGTTGTTTTTGCTTTGGCTCCATCTCTTCATTCTTTCTGTAGTATTTCTCCACTCATCTCTGTAGCATATTGTGCACCTACCGACCTGTGGAGTTAATCTTTCAGTGTCCTGTCTTTTTGCCTTTTCATGCTGTTCATGGGGTTCTCAAGGCAAGAATACTGGTTTGCCATTCCCTTCTCCAGTGGACCACGTTTTGTCAGAACTCTCTACCATGACCCGTCCATCTTGGGTGGCCCTACATGGCTTCACTTATAGTTTCATTGAGTTTGTGAAGACTGTGGTCCATGTGATCAGATTGGTTAGTTTTCTGTGATTGTGGTTTTCATTCTGTCTGCCTGCTGATGAATAAGGATAAAAGGGTTATAGAAGCTTCCTAATGGGAGAGATGACTGAGGGGGAAACTGGGTCTTATTCTGATGGTTGGGAGCCATGCTCAATAATTCTTTAATCCAATTTTCTGTGGATGGGTGGGGGGTGTTCCTTCCCTATTGTATATAGACATATAAAAGTGTATATCTTTTATATACCCTCCCAAGTATATAGATATGGAGAAGGCAATGGCACCCCACTCCAGTACTCTTGCCTGGAGAATCTCATATGGAAGAGCCTGGTAGGCTGCAGTCCATGGGGTCGCGAAGAGTCAGACAGGACTGAGTGGATTCACTTTCACTTTTCACTTTCATGCATTGGAGAAGGAAATGGCAACCCACTCCAATGTTCTTACCTGGAAAATTTCATGGACAGAGGAGCCTGGCAGGCTACAGTCCATGGGGTTGCAAAGAGTCAGACAGGACTGAGTATGCACACCACAAGTGTATAGATATATAAAAAGTCATTGATCTGTACATTTAAGATTTGTACTCTTTATATTTCAAGAAAAAATTTAAACCAAAATCTTTTATCATTGGGTTCAATAAAAAACTAAAAATACAAGTGACAAAAAAGGTGACAATATTTGCAACTATGTAAGCTGAAAGGTTTAGTATCAAAATTCTATAAAAAAAAAACTCCTAAAAAAAAAAAAGCACAAGCAATTCCAGAACAAATAAGCAAAATACTCAAATGGACAATGATTAGCCAGAAACTATCAAAATGAAAAGCTGTTCAAACTAACTAGTAATTATGAAAGTGCAAATTAAATTGAAATATTTGCAGACTATAAAGAATCCACCTGCCAATGCACAAGACATGGGTTCTATGCCTGAGTTGGGAAGATCTCTTGGAGAAGGAAGTAGCAACTCACTCCAGTATTCTTGCCTGGATAATCTCATGTTCAGAGCAGCCTGTCAGGAAACAGTCCATGACTTAGTGAATAAACAACCACAATCCTAGAATGGTTTCTTCTTCTAGGGACAGTACAGTGACTGGGACCAGAATTATCTAGCAGCTTCTCATTCACCTGTTGCCCCTGAGCTGGCAAGACTCTAACAGCTGAGGCTTTTCATGCATCTCTCTCTGCGTTCTCCTGTTTCTGTGCAGTATGGTATCTTCAGAGAAGTTGGAATTCTCACATGGTCATTCAGAGCTCTGAGGCCATGTTCCAAGAAAGAGCTAGGTGGAAGTCTTATCTCTTTGTGACTGATACTCAAAATCCATGTAGCATCACTGATGCTTTTGTTGTTTAAACGAGTCACCAAGGTCAGTGTATATCCAAGGGGAGAAGATTTAGACTTTGCTTCTTGATGAGAACACGTCAAAGAACTTGCTGACATGTTTTAAAATCACCAGAACCGGAGTCTGAACCATAGTAATTTTGTTACAGGAAGGGGGACCCCTTCCAGGGCCCGAAAGTGGGCTCTTGTCTAACACTCAGAAATGAATTGTCTGAGGTGACACATGTGCTGACAAAGCAAGAGATTTTATTGGGAAAGGGCACCCGGGTGGAGAGCAGTAGGGTAAGGGAACCCAGGAGGACAGCTCTGTCACATGGCTTGCAGTCTTGGGTTTTATGGTGATGGGATTAGTTTCCAGGTTGTCTTTAGCCAGTTATTCTGACTCAGAGCCCTTCCTGGTGGTGCACACCTTGTTCAGCCAAGATGGATGCCAGAGAGAAGGATTCTGGGAGGAGGTAGTTGGACATGTGGTGTCTCCTTTTTACCTTTCCCGGACTCTTCTGGTTGGTGGAGGCTTATTAGTTCCGTGTTCTTTACCAGGACTTCCTGTAGTAAAATAACTCATGCAAATGGTTACTATGGTGCCTGGCCAGGGTGGGCAGTTTCAATCAGTGTGCTTCCCCTAACAATTTTGTTTTATGAGCTAAATCCCTAGAATCCATTGTTTTAGAAAAAGACATCTGGTGGCGCCCTATACTTCTGACAGCAGCCTTGTGGCCATTCTCACAAATAATTCTACAGACAGTCTCCTTTTCTGTATTTAAAGAGAGAAAATGCTCATTCTCAAATTCCTCAAAACTTTGTCTCTGCTCCTCTAAGCCTACAGCACTCCCCACGGACTGTTTCCATACTGGACTGGGGATAGAGTTTTTATAATAAAAATATTGTTTTTCTTGTTATATTTTGCTCTTTCATCAATCTTTAACATGAATTATCAGTGTCAGTCATTATTGTGCTGAACACTTTTTTGCTCCTTATTCAGCATACCCAACATATGGGTCTCTGGAGTGCACTTCCTTTCTCCAAAGCCAGTGACAGAGGAAAGAATATAAATATCAGCACCATTGTCATCATACTGCATAGACAGTTGTGCCTGAAATAGTGCTCCTAAATGAAAACAAACTACTGCTTACCTCAAAGTGGTGTGCACCAGGCCTTAGGGTGCATGCTGATCAACTATTTTTGTTTCTCCTGTCCCTTTGAACTACTCAGTGAAATAGTTCAATTTTTTTTACCCTATTTGCTATCTCAGATTCATCTCCTAATTCTATTCTTTCTGAGTATAAAAGAACCCCGATGTTTTCAAACTTAAAAGCTGCCTCACATCAGTGACAGATTCCATCCATTGTATTCATACCGATCCTACATTTAGAGCTAAACAACCTCTCTCAGCTCTGGCCTGGTCAACAGGTAAGACAGGATGCAGAAGAGGTGAGGCCTTTCCTGCTTTGAGCTTTACTCTCTCCTCCACTGGGCTGTCTCTGGCTCTTCAAGGTTGGGAGGAGGTAGGGAAGAAGGTGAGGAGGAGGAATACACGGGTGCACTTCACTGTTGGGGTTTGAGGGTACTAGTGTTACACTCTTTCTCCTTGTATTCATGTCACTGTTTCCATTCTGAAATCTTCCTGACCTTTGTACACAACTAAAATTTCACACTGAGTAATTTGTGAAATGATGGATTTAAGGAAATAGAACTTCTAGGCCCTATGGACATGGTGCTCCCTAAGCACCTGGGAATTTAGATAAACATGAAAGAGAAGAAAGCACAGGGTAAATTTTTTTTTAATTAAATGTTTTAAATTGGAATATAGTTTATTTACAATGCTGGGTTACTTTCTGCTGTACCTCAACATGAATCAGCTATATATACACATATTCCCCTCCTTGATCCTCCACCCCCATCCCACCCCTCTAGGTCATCACAGAGCACCAGGCTGGGCTCCCTGTGTTAATATGGCAGCTTCTTTACTAGTTATCTGTTTACACTCTGTTTTACACATGTTAATATATATATGCCAGTACTACTCTCTCAATTTGTCTTACCCGCTCCTTCCCCTGCTATGACCACAAGTTCGTTCTCTATGACTGCACTTCTATTTCTGCCCTGCAAATAGATTCATCTATATGGTTTTTCCTGTGGTCATGTATGGATGTGAGAGTTGGACTGTGAAGAAGGCTGAGCGCCGAAGAATTGCTGCTTTTGAACTGTGGTGTTGGAGAAGACTCTTGAGAGTCCCATGGACTGCAAGGAGATCCAACCAGTCCATTCTGAAGTAGATCAGCCCTGGGATTTCTCTGGAAGGAATGATGCTAAAGCTGAAACTCCAGTACTTTGGCCACCTCATGCGAAGAGTTGACTCATTGGAAAAGACTCTGATGCTGGGAGGGATTGGGGGCAGGAGGAGAAGGGGACGACAGAGGATGAGATGGCTGGATGGCATCACTGACTCGATGGACTCCGGGAGTTGGTGATGGACAGGGAGGCCTGGCATGCTGTGATTCATGGGGTCGCAAAGAGTCAGACACGACTGAGCAACTGAACTGAACTGAACTGATACCTTTTACCTAGATTCCATATATATGTATTAATACATGATATTTGTTTTTCTCTTTCTGACTTACTTCACTCTCCATGAAAGATTCTAGGTTCTGACCACCACCCCCTCCCCCCATTGTAAATGGGTTTGGATCACTGAGATATTGGGTTCTCGAGTAAAAGAATAACGGGTCCCTAGAGGAGAGGCTTTCCCAGACAAGAGTCCATGGGGTCGCTAAGAGTCGGACATGACTGAGCAACTTCACTTTCACTTTTCACTTTCATGAAGTGGAGAAGGCAATGGCAACCCACTCCAGTGTTCTTGCCTGGAGAATCCCAGGGACAGGGGAGCCTGGTGGGCTGCCGTCTATCGGGTCGCACAGAGTCGGACATGACTGAAGTGACTTAGCAGCAGCAGCAGCAGCAGAAGAGAGGAAACACAGGGCATGAAGAGTGAAGCCTGAGTAGGCCAGCCCTGGGTGCGGAAGTTGGGCACGCTGCCTGGACCCACAATATTCTGCTTTCTGTCAGCTCTGGGCTCCCTCAGTTATGGCCATAGTCTAGTCTGGCTTCTGCTTATTTCCTCTTTCATGTAAGAGAAAAGATCATGAATATGATGAGAATTCATCATAGCCAAGTTTTATATGATGCCTAAACTTAATAAGGAACAAAATATTTTTTATGTAACTTTTACACAATTAGAAGCAAGGCTTAAATGCAAATTTCCCAAGAAAATTATAATGATTAAAATCATTCATAGTCAAAGGTCAACAATTAATACACAATCAGCCTTTGAAACGATGGTGGAAGGAGAGAAAGGCCACTGGACTTCTAACTTCCCCATGGGTGGGAGATAACAACGTCTAACATCTAGGTGGGAAATGACTCACAGATGTTTAAGGAGACCAAGACTGGCTCCTTTTACCTCAACTGCCTCTGGAGAAGTAAAAGCTTTTTTTCTGAGCTATGTGATATTTTACATGGGTCATGCCTCCAAATGTTTTGTCTCAAAGTACACAGAAAACGACTTAAAAGGAACAGGGGATCTGGATTCCCTGTGGACTGTAATTCTGATTCTGAAGAACACATGCAGTTGCTCAACCACACTGCTGGATTGAGAAATGAGGTCTTGAGAATTAACCAAAGAAGTGCTTTCGAGATAATAGAGCTTTGCAGTGTTCCATCACCTGCAGGGGAACAGCAGGATAGATGGCTTTCCCTCTAAAGGACTAAACCTCTAAAACCCAGCCATGATGGAACTGAGGCTTTGGAGTTGTTTCAGGGGAACACTATAAAAAGTAAAACTCCTGTCACAGTTCACATCACTTCAGCACTGACATTACTTGTGTGCATTTGTTTTATATTTAGTTTTGGTGACGTTGGTACATATCACTGGAGGGATCCAGCTTTCGTATCAGGAGAAAAGTAGAGAAGCAGTTACTATGTGAAGAATTTGGCCAGATTTCCAGCTCCTGCATGCATTAGCACAAGCATTTCATCCCAAGAAGTTGGTAAGAAACTGACAGTGCAGAGAAACTGCTGTTGAAATAACTATGAAGTAATTTGTTCTTCTTTTTTTTTTTTTTTAACTTCCAGACTTTTCATGATTATTGGTTTCTTTGTTATTTGTGATTTCATTTAAAAATTTCAAAAATTGCAGATATTACAGCTCATTTAAACTTCTAAATTTTTTCACCTTCAAGTCAGGCCTCTTCTAATGCCTACTTACCTGATGGAAAAGCCAAACTTTAATTTGAGGGACATTGTCTTTTGTTGGTCAGGGGTGGCAGCCGAGAGGAGCAACCCCACGTCCAAGGAGTGGTGGCTGCGTGGGTGCAGGAGGGCTGAGAGGAGGGGCGAATGTGAATCTCCACATTCAAGGTCAGGAGGGGCAGCTGTGAGGAGATACCCCTCGACCAAGGTAAGGAGCAGTGGCTGCGCTTTGCTGGAGCAGCCGTGAAGAGATACCCCACGTCCAAAGTAAGAGAAACACAAGTATGATGGTAGGTGTTGTGAGAGGCATCAGAGGACAGACACACAAAGCATAATCACAGAAAACTAGTCAATCTAATCACACGGATCACAGGCTTGTCTAACTCAATGAAACTAAGCCATGCCGTGTGGGGCCACCCAAGACAGGTGGGTCATGGTGGAGAAGTCTGAAAGAATGTGGTCCACTGGAGAAGGGAATGGCAAACCACTTCAGTATTCTTGCCTTGAGAACACCATGAATAGTAGGAAAAGGCAAAATGATAGGATACTGAAAGAGAAACTCCCCAGGTGGGTAGGTGCCCAATATGCTACTGGAGATCAGTGGAGAAATAACTCCAGAAAGAATGAAGGGAGGGAACCAAAGCAAAAACAATACCAAGTTATGGAAGTGACTGGTGATAGAAGCAAGGTCCGATGCTGTAAAGAGCAATATTGCATAGGAACCTGGAATCTTAGGTCCATGAATCAAGGGAAATTGGAGGTGGTCAAACAGGAGATGGCAAGAGTGAACGTCAACATTCTAGGAATCAGCGAACTAAAATGGACTGGAATGGGTGAATTTAACTCAGATGACCATTATATCTACTACTGTGGGCAGGAATCCCTTAGAAGAAATGGAGTAGCCATCATGGTCCACAAAAGAGTCTGAAATGCAGTACTTGGATGCAATCTCGAAAATGACAGAATGAACTCTGTTCATTTCCAAGGCAAACCATTCAATATCACAGTAATCCAAGTCTATGCCCTAACCAGTAACACTGAAGAAGCTAAAGTTGAACGGTTTTGTGAAGACCTACAAGACCTTTTAGAACTAACAACCAAAAAAGATGCCCTTTTCACTATAGGGAACTGGAATGCAAAAGTAGGAAGTCAAGAAACACCTGGGGTAACAGGCAAATTCGGCCTTGGAATATGGAATGAAGCAGGGCAAAGCCTAATAGATTTTTGCCAAGAGAACGCACTGGTCATAGCAAACACCCTCTTCCAACAACACAAGAGGAGACTACACATGGACATCACCAGACGGTCAACACTGAAATCAGATTGATTATATTCTTTGCAGCCAAATATGGAGGAGCTCTATATAGTCAGCAAAAACAAGACTGGGAGTAACTGTGGCTCAGATCATGAACTCCTTATTGCCAAATTCAGACTTAAGTTGAAGAAATTAAGTCTGGGAAAACCACCAGACCATTCAGGTATGACCTAAATCAAATTCCTTATGCTTATACAGTGGAAGTGAGAAATAGATTTAAGGGACCAGATCTGATACAGTGCTTGATGAACTATGGACGGAGGTTAGTGACATTGTACAGGAGACAGGGATCAAGACCATCCCCTTGGAAAAGAAATGCAAAAAAGCAAAATGGCTCTCTGGGGAGGCCTTACAAGTAGTTGTGAAAAGAAGAGAAGCGAAAAGCAAAGGAGAAAAGGAAAGATATAAACATCTGAATGCAGAGTTCCAAAGAATAGCAAGAAGAGATAAGAAAGCCTTCCTCAGCGATCAATGCAAAGAAATAGAAGAAAACAACAGAATGGGAAAGACTAGAGATCTCTTCAAGAAAATTAGAGATACCAAGGGAACATTTCATGCAAAGATAGGCTCGATAAAGGACAGAAATGGTATGGACCTAACAAAAGCAGAAGATATTAAGAAGAGGTGGCAAGAATACACAGAAGAACTATACAAAACAGATCTTCATGACCAAGATAATCACAATAGTGTGATCACTCACCTAGAGCCAGACATCCTGGAATATGAAGTCAAGTGGGCCTTAGAAAGCATCACTATGAACAAAGCTAGTGGAGGTGATGGAATTCCAGTTGAGCTATTTCAAATCCTGAAAGATAATGCTGTGAAAGTGCTACACTCAATATGCCAGCAAATTAGGAAAACTCAGCAGTGGCCACAGGACTGGAAAAGGTCAGTTTTAATTCCAATCCCAAAGAAAGGCAATGCCAAAGAATGCTCAAACTACCACACAATTGCACTCTTCTCACATGCTAGTAAAGTAATGCTCAAAATTCTCCAAGTCAGGCTTCAGCAATACATGAACCATGAACTTCCAGATGTTCAAGCTGGTTTTAGAAAAGGCAGAGAAACCAGAGATCAAATTGCCAACATCTGCTGGATCATGGAAAAAGGAAGAGAGTTCCAGAAAAACATCTAGTTCTGCTTTATTGACTATGCCAAAGTCTTTGACTGTGTGGATCACAATAAACTGTGGAAAATTCTGAAAGAAATGGGAATACCAGACCACCTGATCTGCCTCCTGAGTAATCTGTATGCAGGTCAGGAAGCAACAGTTAGAACTGGACATGGAACAACAGACTGGACATAGAAAAGGAGTACGTCAAGGCTGTATATTGTCACCCTGCTTATTTAACTTACATGCAGAGTACATCATAAGAAATGCTGGGCTGGAAGAAGCACAAGCTGGAATCAAGATTGCCGGGAGAAATATCAATAACCTCAGATATGCAGATGACATCACCCTTATGGCAGAAAGTGAAGAGGAACTAAAAAGCCTCTTTTTAGTTAAAAGTGAACGAGGAGAGTGAAAAAGTTGACTTAAAGCTCAACATTCAGAAAACGAAGATCATGGCATCTGGTCCCATCACTTCATGGGAAATAGATGGGGAAACAGTGGAAACAGTGTCAGACTTTATTTTGGGGGGCTCCAAAATCACTGCAGATGGTGATTTCAGCCATGAAATTAAAAGACACTTACTCCTTGGAAGGAAAGTTATGACCCACCTAGATAGCATATTTAAAAGCAGAGACATTACTTTGCCAACAAAGGTTCGTCTAGTCAAGGCTATGGTTTTTCCAGTGGTCATGTATGGTGAATGTAGGACTGTGAAGAAAGCTGAGTGCCGAAGAACTGATGCTTTTGAACTGTGGTGTTGGAGATGACTCTTGAGAGTCCCTTGGCCTGCAAGGAGATCCAACCAGTCTATTCTAAAAGAGATCAGTCCTGGGTGTTCTTTGGAAGGAGTGATGCTAAAGCTGAAACTCCAATACTTTGGCCACCTCATGTGAAGAATTGACTCATTGCAAAAGTCTCTGATGCTGGGAGGGATTGGGGGCAGGAGGAGAAGGGGAAGACAGAGGATGAGATGGCTGGATGCTATCACTGACTTGAGGGACATGAGTTTGAGTGAATTCCAGGAGTTGGTGATGCACAGGGAGGCCTGGCGTGCTGCGATTCATGGGGTCACAAAGAGTCGAACATGACTAAGCAACTGAACTGAATTGTCTCTTGTGCTCACTTCTGTTGTCAGAGCCTTTTTTGTTGGTTCTGTGGCCTCAGTCTGCTCTGGTCCCTGGATCCTGGCAGAAATTCTGTCTAGGATACTATTCTCAAGTAGTTTTTTTTTTTTCCCCCACTCAATAAATAGGTATGGGAAATGGTGGTATTTCTATGTTTATCACTAGGTGAGAATGTTTATATTTCATTTGGGAACCCCAAAATAGAATTTTGATGCAAAGATAGATAGTGATAGAAGTGGCAGATGAAATTACATAGAGTCCTACCTGACATCCCTTTAAACAAATACACAGTTAAAATCCTCATCCTCTTATTGGAGCTTCCCTGGTGGCTCAGAGGGTAAAATATCTGCTTGCAATGCGGGAGACCTGTGTTCCATCCCTGGGTCGGGAAGATCCCCGGGAGAAGGAAATGGCAACCCGCTCCAGTACTCTTGCCTGGAAAATCCCATGGACAGAGAAGCTTGGTAGGCTACAGTCCATATGGCCGCAAAGAGTCGAACACAACTGAGAAACTTTACTATATCCTCTTATTAGTTTATTGGAGAGGAAACCCGATTCACTATTTTGTTGTTTGGCTGTGACTTGTGGTTATCTAAAAAGACAGAGAGATTCTCATTCTTCATTTAAGATAAGACTATAGTTGTAATAATTAAAAAGTACTAGAATATGGTTCGGAGAAGGCAATGGCACCCCACTCCAGTACTCTTGCCTGGAAAATCCCATGGACAGAGGAGCCTGGTAGGCTGCAGTCCATGGGGTCTCGAAGAGTCAGACACGACTGAGCGACTTCACTTTCATTTTTCACTTTTCACTTTCATGCATTGGAGAAGGAAATGGCAACCCACTCCAGTGTTCTTGCCTGGAGAATCCCAGGGGTGGGGGAGCCTGGTGATCTGCCATCTATGGGGTCACACAGAGTTGGACACGACTGAAGTGACTTAGCAGCAGCAGCAGCAGAAAATGGTTAGAGTATATTAACAAATCAAACATTTGGAATAAATGTCCAAATATGATAAGCAGGAGGTCTCCTAGAATCATGCAGATAACCTCTTCAAGATTCCACTTCTTGTTATGATGACTTGGCCTCATCTATTTGAGAATGTTACCAAACAAAACAAACAGCCATGAGAATGATTGTAGTAAAGCAAATTCTTTGTGTTACAATTGTCACTTGTTTTATTAAAATCAGTAGAGGTAGACTCATGCTGAATTAAGTCTTTTTAAGATAGAATTATGAAACGTATTCTGTTTACTTGGCTTTTACTTCTGTTGGAGAATAGAATAGTAATCCTAAGAGTTAGCAAAGATTTACCTGATCTGGGTTCCCTCAGTTCAGTTCAGTTCAGTCGCTCAGTCCTGTCCGACTCTTTGTGACCCCATGAACCACAGCATGCCAGGCCTCCCTGTCCATCACCAATTCCCAGAGTCTACCCAAACCCAGGTCCATCGAGTCAGTGATGCCATCCAACCATCTCATCCTCTGTCGTCCCCTTCTCCTCCTGCCCTCAATTTTCCCCAGCATCAGGGTCTTTTCAAATGAGTCAACTCTTAGGATCAAGTGGCCAAAGTATTGGAGTTTCAGTTTCAGCATCAGTCCTTCCAATGTCTGTACCCTAGAAAGATAATTGTAAGATTTTCAGTTCAGCTTAGTCACTCAGTCATGTCCAACTCTTTGTGACCACATGGACTGCAGCACGTCAGGCTTCCCTGTCCATTACCAACTCCTGAAGCTTGCTCAAACTCATGTCCATCGAGTCGGTAATGCCATTCAACCATCTCATCCTCTCCCCTTCTCCTCCTGGGCATTCAATCTTTCCCAGCATCAGTCTTTTCCAATGAGTCAGTTCTTTGCATCAAGTGGCCAAAGTATTGGAGTTTCAGTTTTAGCATCAGTCCTTCCAATGAATATTCAGGACTGATTTCCATTTCCTTTCAGACCAGGGGCAATGGCACCTCACTCCAGTACTCGCCTGGAGAATCCCATGGATGGAGGAGCCTCGTAGGCTGCGGTCCATGGGGTCACTAATCGTGGGACACGACTGAGCAACTTCACTTTCACGCATTGGAGAAGGAAATGGCAACCCACTCCAGTGTTCTTGCCTGGAGAATCCCAGGGACAGGGGAGCCTGGTGGGCTGCTGTCAATGGGGTTGCATAGAGTCAGCACGACTGAAGTGACTTAGCAGGAGCATCAGTCCAAGGGACTCTCAAGAGTCTTCTCCAACACCACAATTCAAAAGCATCAATTCTTTGATGCTCAGCTTTCTACATGGTCCAACTCTCACATCCATACATAACTACTGGAAAAACCATAGCTTTGACTAGACAGAACTTTGTTGGTAAAGTAATGTCTCTGCTTTTGAATATGCTGTCTAGGTTGGTCATAGCTTTTCCTCCAAGGAGCAAGCATCTTTTAATTTCATGGCAGCAGTCACCATCTGCAGTGATATCAGAACCCAAGAAAATAAAGTGTCTCATTGTTTTCATTATTTCCCCATGTATTTGCCATGAAGTAATGGGACTGGATGCCATCATCCTAGTTTTCTGAATGCTGAGTTTTAAGCCACTTTTTCACTCTCCTCTTTTACTTTCATCAAGAGGCTCTTTAGTTCGCTTTCTGCCATAAGGGTGGTGTCATCTGCATATCTGAGGTTATTGATATTTCTCCCAGCAGTCTTGATTCCAGCTTGTGCTTCATTCAGCCTGGCATTTCGCATGATGTACTCTGCATATAAGTTAAATAAGGGGGGTGACAATATGCAGCCTTGACATACTCTTTTCCCAATTTGGAAAATTGTTCCATGTACAGTTCTAACTGTTGTTTCTTGACCTGCATACAGATTTCTCAGGAGTCAGGTGAAATGGTCTGGTATTCACATCTCTTGAAGAATTTTCCACAGTTTGTTGTGATTCACATAGTCAAAGGCTTTGGTATAGTCAGTGAAACAGATGTTTTTCTGGAACTCTCTTTTCAAATTTTGTGTGTAACGTGATACTTTGTGTTACACACAAAATTTTAAAGTCACTCAATGTTTAACCATTAAAAGGCTTTTCTTTATCCATTCCCACCCCCCTTCAATTCCACTTCACTGTAATCACTGTAATTGTGATTATATACTCTCAGATATTTTATTCAATGGCTTTCTTTTTATCCTCTTCAGGCTTTTCTTCTGGAAATCATACTAGATAGATTTTGGCCTCTTGGGAATTTTCCTCCCTGTCTTTTAATTCTTTTTTCTATTTTTAAATTTTATGCACTTTTGAGTTGTTCTGGGAAAGTTCTTCCATCTTTTTTTCTACTGGGTTTCTCTTCAGCTATGGCTATTAAGGCTATATATCAAACTTTTTTTAATTTCAATAAATATGTATTGTTTCTTTTTCATAGTCACCTGTCCATACATCCTAGATGAAATACCTGCATCATATTAAGAGTAATTAAATTTTATTTTCAATATCTTTTCTGATTGCATAAATAATTATTTTTATTCCACATCAATTTCTTTTGTGTTTTGTTTTTCTTTCTCTCATGGTGTTGGTTTTCATCAAAGCTCATCTGTATGGTTGAGAATTCCAATTAACTTGTCAGTATCCAGCCTGGAATGAAGGGTAAATCATATGCCAAGGGCCTATACTTCACTTGCTTTCAGCTAATGTGAGGTGGTGAGAATAATGTCCTAGAAACTGTTTTTCTGGCTCTAACATCTCCTAGTTCTCTATAGTGTCATCAGTTAATTGGGTTACTACCCTGTCTCTTTATCCACACACTGTTTATTACAAGCCTTGACATAACTGCAGAGGCATGATGCCTGGCGATAGAGGGTTGCGTAATCATCCAGTCGCAATGCTCTCCTTGCTGTAACCCAGCAATCATGTCAATGGGACCATGCTCTATGTAATAATTGGAAGATTGCTTTTAGCATTTAACAGGATATTCATGGTGTATTTCCAGGTTATCCACCTGATTGTTTTTAATGACTGCATATTATTACATTGTGGAGACATGTTATGATTTAATTACAAACAAACAAGATTGTTAAGTTGTGGATTGTTTAGTTGCTTCCAGTGTTTCCTTATTGTAAACAAATTTTTAACAGCATATTCTTGCTATCATTTTTAAAGAATAGATTCTTAGAAGTATGATTGCTGGGTTAAAGAGTATGAACATTTTTAACAGTTTATGCTTCCATAAACAATATAAGAGACTGTCTGTTTCTCCACTTTCAAATCAACCTTAAACCTTTTCAGTTTTGTAAAACCAATAGATGAGAATGGTATCTGACTTATTTTGACTCATATTGATTCTGTTATAAAAAGTTCTCCTATATTTTTTCTAGTACGGTTATAGTTCTGTTGTTTTCACATTTACATCTTAAATGATCTGTCATTTATTATGGTACAAGTGTGATGTAATAATTCAACTATTCTTTTTCATATGACAATTAGTTACTTTAAAACTATTAACTGAATAAAACATCCTTTCTCCACTGATGTGAAATGCAAAATGTATCATATGTAGATTCCAATATAAACTTGCATTATACTGAACTCTATTCTAGTCCACCAAACTACTTCTCAACTCTTGTGTGCCTATGAGACTTTATATTTATAATAATAAGGAGATACATTTTAATATCTGGCAGGATACATACTTTCTCATTTTCTCATTATCTTTTCCAAAATTTTCTTAGTTTTTTTGTATCCACTTGTCAGATTGAAAAAAGAAAAAAATGTCAAACTTCTGTTTGGAATACTATTAAATTTCTCTAATAATACTCCCATCTAGCAAAGTGGTATATTTGTTACTATATGTTCTTTAGTTAGACAGTATAGGTTTCTTCTTATACTTTTTATTATTTCCTTGTTAAATCCATATTTAAGCATTAACAAATTTTGTTGCTAATATTTCTTCTTTTCTCTGATATTATTTTCCAACTTAATCTTTTATTCATAAAGGAAAACTATTAATTTTTGTGTTTTTCCCCATATAGAGCCAATTTATAGAACTTAATTGTTAGTTTTAAAATTATTTTAGCACAGCAAAGGATAACATATTTACAAATCATATTTCTGAGAAAGGGTTAATATCCAAAATATATTTAAAAACTCACACAACACAATAGGAAGAAACAAACAAAAACCCAAACAAATAATCTATTGAAAAAATGGACAGAGGATCTGAATAAACATTTTTCCAAAGAAGACATAGACTAACAAGTATATGAAAATGTGTTCACCATCATGAATCATCATGAAATGCCAAATCAAAATCACCATAACATATTCTGATACTTGTTATAATAGCTATTATCAAAAAGACAAGAAGTAAGTGTTGGTAAGAATGTGGAGAAAAGGGAACCTTGTGTACTATTAGTAGAAATGTAAACTGCTACAGCCACTATGGAGAACAGTATGGAGGTTCCTTAAAAAATTAAAAATTGAGCTACCAAATGATTCAGCAATTCTGTTTCTGGATATTTATCTGAAGGAAATGAAAGCACTAGCTTGAAAAGAGATGTGTACCTCGATGTTCATTGCAACATT
Source organism: Bos indicus x Bos taurus (assembly GCF_003369695.1). Lineage (NCBI taxonomy): Eukaryota > Metazoa > Chordata > Mammalia > Artiodactyla > Bovidae > Bos > Bos indicus x Bos taurus. Next base: position 22,519,526 of record NC_040076.1, on the reverse strand, counting down.
ATTTATAATAATCAAGACACAGAAGGCCTTCCCTGGTGGCTCAGACAATAGAGAACCCGCCTGTAGTGCAGCAGGCCTGGGTTCTATCACTGGGCCAGGAAGATCCCCTGGAGAAGGGAATGGCAACCTACTCCAGCATTCTTGACTGGAGAATTCCATGGACAGAGGAGTCTGGTGGGTTACAGTCTTTGAGGTCGCAAAGAGTCGGATGTGCCTGAGTGACTGAATACACTTTCAAGACATGGAAGCTACCTAAGTGTCCATTAATGGATGAATGGATAAATAAAAAGTGATAAATGTGTGCGTGTGTGTGTATGTGTGTGTGTGGTATAAGTGTGTGTGTGGTATAAGTGTGTGTGTGTATATATATATATATGTTTCTGTTTATAGAGGTGTGTGTGTATATATATATACATATATACACACACACATACACATATATCAGTGAAAGTGAAGTCGCTTAGTTAGTCATGTCCGACTCTCTGCGACCACATGGACTGCAGCACACCAGGCCTCCCTGTCCATCATCAACTCCCAAAGACTGCTCAAACTCATGTAGGTTGAGTTGGTGATGCCATCCAACCATCTCATCCTCTGTCGCCCCCTTCTCCTCCTTGAATCTTTCCCAGCATCAGGGTCTTTTCTAATGAGTCGGCTCTTTGCATCAGGTGGCCAAAGTAATGGAGCTTCAGCTTCAGCATCAGTCCTTCCAATGAATATTCAGGACTGATTTCCTTTAGCATTGACTGGTTTGATCTTCTTGCAGTCCAAGGGACTCTCAAGAGTCTTTTCCAAAACCACACAGTTCAAAAACATCAATATATACCACATTTAAAAAATCCATTTATATATATATGTGTGTGTATATATATATATTTATGTTATATATATCATACAATGAAATACTTTCTGCTATAAAACAAGAATGAAATCTTGCCATCTGCAACAACGTGGATGCTCCTTGGGGATATTACATTAAGTGAAATAATTCTGATAGAGAAAGACAGATACCATATGATACATTTATATGTGGAATTAAAGAAAATACAAAACTGAACTCGTAGATACAGAGAATAGATTGGTAGCTAGAGGTGGGAGGGTGGGAGTGAGCAAAATGAGTGAAGGTTGTCAAAATTTACAAACTTTGAGTTATAAAATAATTAGGTCCTGAGATATGGGCTTTTGAGTTGGACCTAGCAGGAAAGAACCCATCTGCCTATGCAGGAGACATAAGAGACTCAGGTTCCATCCCTGGGTTGGGAAGACCCCCTACAGGAGGGCATGGCAACACACTCCAGTATTTCTTGCCTGGAGAATTACATGGACAGAGGAGCCTGGTGGGCTACAGTCCACAGGGTCATACAGAGTCAGACACCACCGAAGTGACTTAGCATGCACGTACAAGATATAATGTACAGCACAGTGAATATCATTAACAATACTGTGTCATGTATTTGAAAGTTGCTTAGAAAGTAGATTTTAAATTTCTCACCATAAGAAAAAAAATGTAACCATGTGTGGTGATGGAAGTTGACTAGATAGACTCTGTGGTGATCATTTCATAATATGTACAAATATATTGTTATATTGCCCCTGAAACTAGTATAATATTTTATGTCCATTGTGTCTCAATTAAAAAAAAAATCAACCCAACAGCTGTGAGTATAATTGATTAGAAGGGAAAGAATGGAGTTGTGGCAGTAACCCAGAGAGGACCAGGCTCATGATCCAGGTTAAAACTTTATTCTTTGATATCTCCTTCTCCCTTGCTACCAACATGCAATCAATCATGAAATCTGATAGGTTTTAACCTTTATACTTTCTGATATATGACATCCTATTTCTAGAAACAAAAAAATATTTTTTTAAAAAAACAAAAAGATTTTAGTTATTTATTTTGGATTCCCTAGACATAAATTTATATCATTTGCAAATAATAATAGTTTTATCTTTTTCCCCAAAATTTAATTAACAAATTATTTTCTGAAATTGGTTTACATAAGCTAAACTCTCCAAACTATTGGTGCCCCTCAATTATCTTTCTCCTGGCTTTATTAGGGGTGGTTTTAGTATGTGATCTTTTAATATTTTCTGTTAGTTCCTAATAAATGATATAATAAATGCTTAATGACTTTAGGAAATTATCTTTTTTATTTTCATATTAGAATAAATTTTTTAAAAAAAATTAGAAGTAACTGCCACATTTTATTAAGATTTCTCTGTGAGGAACAGGGGATGATTCTGCATCATCTGGGGAAATACTTCTAGCTTGGCATGGAATCTTTTTCTGTGTGCCTGGTTTTTCTCTTGCCCCAAGTGATCTTCACTGGAATATTTGCTACTTGAATTTTCACTATTATCTTTTATTATATGAATATGTATTAAACAGAGTACAAATATACTGAAGCATTCTCAACTGATTTTCAGAATACTTGCTTTTGTCCAAAAATCTCACCAAACCCTCTCTGAGGCCATGTGGTAAACTGTCACTGTCTCCTGCCTCAATCTTCAATCTGGATCTATGCTCTCTTTGGCAATTCTGTTCTCTCGGTGGTAGTAGCAACCTCAGTGGCAACAGGAGAGGGGAGATTTTACATCGTCTTTGGCAAGAATCAACACTTCCTGCCTGGAGTCCAAAATGAGAATAAATTACCCACTGTGCAGAAACATGGAAGTCATGATATTCCCAGTGAAACATGTTTAAATAGTCTCTGGGCAGTCATGTTTGGGGGCGTTACTGTCTACAATACCGTCGGGGTTACATTTCCATGAGATTTTGAATAATTTAGAAATAAAATACAAATTGTTCATTCTGTAATGTCTATCTTTCTTTTGCACTGTTTACACTTTAGCATTTTAATAGCTTTGAGGGATGGTGTCCAGGTAATTTGCATCTTTATTTCTGTCTTTCATGGAAGGAAAGAAAGCACAGAAGTGACTTGGGGAAATCAAGCAAGTTGGCACTGTGGATGATTACAGTTATGATCCTCAAGATAATTCTTAAAAATGGGACCTTTTTGCCCTCAAATGGAACTGGATAATTGGTATGTCGCCGTGTATTTTCTTTTGTTACTGTAGGTTCTACCAGCAAGAGCTTTAACGCGTCGTATTTTATCCCTGCTTGCTATGTGAAATGGTTCTAAGTTTACTATCTTCCCTTGACCTTTTACTGTGCTAGTTATTTTGCTTTTCTCATAACTAAGATTTCCCCATCCTCCCAACCCTTCTTTATTTACTCAACTTTTTAATTTGGTAGCTATTCTCTGAATTTCTTCCAATTCCTTGGTGTATTAATACTTCAACAAAGAAAACCCAGAACTCTGAACGGTGAGGGCTTTTAAATGCCAAGTACGGCAGAAAAATTGCCTCATTTGTTTTCACATGTGATACTCTTATTAACAACAGTTCAATTCAGTGTTTATTTTTCTGGCAAGAATATTCATTATTGACTCATCCACTGTATTCCTCTCCTTATAAACTTGAGGGCAAAACACAATGAACAGAAAATAAAACTTAAAGCATGAAGCAGAGATTGGGGGTCATGGGAATGTGGCATTATACTTTCTTAAATTAGTTTAGCTTTTGTGGTATTTGTTAGGCAAATAAACTTTGGGTATTAAATCAACAATATATTGGCAATTATACAAAATTCAAATGCCAATCTGCACCTACCTGACTTCAGCAGTGATGTAAATAGGATCCTATTAAACATTACCATTGCTGATGTTCTAACGTTAATTTAGTTCCTACAGGTAGTTTTCTAGCTTTTATTTTTACACTTTCAGCTAGTCACCTGCTATTGTCCCTTTACTTTTATTCCAGATAGAAGTCTATACTTCCTCACCATAAATATGAATTCAAGGATATTTTATAGCACTTCATAGTTTGCTAAAAAAGAAAGCTTTCATGTATATGATCTCACTTGATCTTATAGCTTTTTAAGGTGGACAGAAAGTAAATTTCTTATTCCATTTTACAGATGGAAAATCAAAGTTCAGATTACCAAGAAGCTCTCTGATGCATTAGCACATGTGGCTAATTGCATGGATACTCATTAGAACTTAGACTAGTGCACAAGTCTTTTGACTCCTGGTCCATCATTTGTTCAAGTTAGAACTCTACCAGAAAAGTTTAGCTATTATTTTAACTCTGCTTTATCATTGAGCTTAGACTATGCCCACAACATATCAATGGCAATACCCAAAGGCAGATGGAATGAATATGGATCACAGAAGTTAAGAAGGCAGAAATAAAGAATGTGAGTCAAGAGAGGAGGTAGAGGGACTTCCCTGGTAGTCTAGTGGTGAAGACTCTTCGCTTCCACTACAGATGGACCAGGTAAAATCCCTGGTCAGGAAACTAAATTCCTACATGCTCCAGTGTGCAAACCAAAAAAAAAAAAAACAAGAGATGAGGTAGAGAGAGTAGTGTCATGAAAACTGTCTCTGGACATTTCATGGTACTGTTGTTGTAGATCATCAATCCAAATTTTGTTTTTAAACAAAACAAAACATCTATCTGAGCCATTTAATATTGATTAGGGCTTCCCAGGTGGCTCAGTGGTAAAGAATCTGCCTGCAGTGCAGGAGACACAGATGTGGGTTCAATCCCTGGGTTGGGAAAATCCCCTAGAGAAAGAAATGGCAACCCACTCCAGTATTTTTGCCACGGATAATCCCAAGAGGAGCTTGGTGGGCTTCAGCCCATAGCATCACAAAGAGTCAGACACTACTAAACGCACACACATACTATTCACACATGCTATAAATTATGCTAACAAGGGCATATATGGGTATCTGTTACTCATGTAACTAGTATTTCCAGTGTTTGTGTATGTGTGTGATTTGTGCTTGTATTTGGAATAATAACAAAAATAACCATTGCTACAACAATTCCTTCCCTCTGAACCCTAGACCTCAGAGATCCCATCTCTTCCTTTCTCAAAGGCCTCACACTCACCTTGCTGCCTCAGTGAGAGTGTTCCTCCCCCTGGGACAGATGCCGGCAAAGTTGGGCAACGAAGCTCTTGCCATGGGGCTTCATTGCTATATGATAGACTGCCCAGCCTCACCCCACATAATCTTTCAGCTTACCTTGTCAGTATAGACATTGCAAACTTGGAATCAAAAGGAAAGTCATGACCCATAGCAGGCAGTGCTCTTATTTTTAAAAGTGTTTAGAAATCTGAATCCAGAAAGTCAAGTGCTGAGATTTCCTGGAAGTAAACTGTAAAATGCAATAACAGAAATGTGAGGTTTTTAACTTTTCTCTCATTGCTGTTTGACTTCTGATCCTATGATAATTCCCTCAGAATAGTTTAGAATTGTCAATGCATCTAATACATTTCTCTAGTACTAGCATTCTAGCATGGAGTAAGTTATAATTATGGGATACTGTGGTATTAGGCAGAAATTCACCCTCCCTCTACCATTCTGGCTTCCATTTCTGGCTCACTGCCACTCTCTCCTATGGCAAAGACCCAGAAGCCTGGGAACGGAAGAAATACACTATCAGTTCTCTTCACACCTACCTGGCTTTTTGCCACATTCAGCTGAGAGCACCTGAAAAATAACAACTAGGTTAGCTGCCATTTTATTGACTTGTGGAAAAGGAGGAAGCCAAATGGCTTAGTATTCCTGATTTAAACTGAATTCAGTTCAATGCATCACATATTTCTGAGAGCACCCTCTGTGACTGGCACAAAGCACACAGAAGTGAATAGGAGTTTGTTTCAGATGAGGCAGATGCTTACAATATATTGTGATAAAAGGACTATTATTTGTAGGTATGAATAAGCAATAGCGCCGGGTGGGAGGGCATTTATTGCCCCAATGAGAGGCTTATCCATTTGCATTAGACCCCTCAGCCCCTAGCCTATCTCTGAAAGTGGCAATGGACTCCAAGTGTTCGCTGCAACTCCCTAGGAGGCGCTAGGACCACCCATGGGAAGTAGCGGGCTGTTGTAACCATCTTGCCCCCTTGGAATAGCTGACAGCCAATGGCATTAAAGGTATTAAAGGTCTAACCCTTTTAAGTTGTGACTTGGCAGGGGACCATTTTAGTAGAAAGAGCAACTAGCACAAAAACTTTTTTTTAAATTATCAGCAGCAAACCAATGTTAAAGCCTGTCATGGCAGTAAGACATCCTTGCAGACCAGGGAACACAGTAAGTAGACTGAAACATATTGAGATAATATTGTAGTATTGAATTACACCAGAGATAATAGCATTGATTCATCCCAGAAGGATATTGTAAATAATGAACAATTAATTGTTGCAGAAACTTTGAAAATAAATCGATGAAAATCAAGAAGACAGATCTGGGTGACTCAAGGAATCTGTTTTTTTTTTTAGAAAGCTCAGGGTTAATGATATATTTGCAGTTCTGTCTGCTAGGAGCTTTGAGAAAAATTGTGGTACTGTTGTGACCTGGGTGTGGACTCTTCTGAAGTCCCTATGCTTTCTTCTTTGCTCATTGTTGTTCAGTTGCTAAGTCATGTCCAACTCTTTGCAACCCCATGAACTGCAGCACACCAAGCTTCTCTGTCCTCAATTAGCTCCCAGAGTTTGCTCAAACACAGGTCCATTGAGTCAGTGATGCCATCAGTCATCTCACCCTCTGTCACCCCTTTCTCATCCTGCCTTCAGTCTTTCTCAGCATCAGGGTCTTTTCCAATGAGTTGGCTTTTCATGTCAGATGGCCAAAATATTGAAGCTTTAGCTTCAGCGTCGGTCCTTCCAATGAATGTTCAGGACTGATTTCTTACAGAAACCTTAAAAACAACAAGGCTGACAGAAAGACACATGTAAAAACCTCAAGGGAAAAATTTTCTTTAATATTTATTTTGATTGAGGAAACAGCCAGAGGTCTCTGGTGATGAGGTGGAGAGCCGGGGTCTATCGGTTTAGAAAAGTGGCCAGGAAAGATCTGTTTTTCTGTCTCCTGCATAGCACTTCTGTCATTTGCATTTTCTTTTTCTCAAAATGCAAATCACATTCATTGCCTTCTCTGACCCTCCATCTCTGTCACTCCTGTGGGCATGTGGAGAAAATGACATCTTTAGAAAAGGTCAAGTATTTGTCATGTAAGAAAACTGCATTCCTCTTTCCCAGAATTATGATTTCAAGAAACAAAGGCAAGGAGTTAGGTTACCACAATCCTTCAGTCAAGTTTATTTGTTTGAGTCATAAGGAATGTACCCACTTTATGGAAGCTTTAAATTACTTATGTGGAAGTAAACCTTTACTGAAAGTTTTCATCCTTCTTTGCCTGTTATCTCTTTGATCCCCTAGTGTGCGTTCAGAAACCTAAGCAGTTTTCCCCCTGCTTGAGATTGTTTTCAAGATATAGTGAAGTTATGAGGCAGTTATTCCAAACAAGTGAAAAATAACTATCTTCAAAGACATGTGGATGTAAGGGAAGGTGATGGTTCAAAATTAAAAAATTACCACCCCTCCATTTTTTTTTTTTTTTAACTCCCAACCAGTATAAAGAGCTTCACCTTCTGGTCAGTTTAAGAAAAAGAAGGGAAGTTTCTCAATTGTGTCCAACTCTTTGCGACCCCATGGACTGTAGCCTGCCAGGCTCCTCCCTCCGTGGGATTCTCTAGGCAAGAATACTGGAGTGGGTTGCCATTCCCTCCTCCAGGGGATCTTCCCAACCCAGGGACTGAACCCAGATCTCCTGCAATGCAGGCAGATTCCTTACTGTCTGAGCCACATGGGCAATTTAGAATGACTGCAAATCATTTTGAAATGCTTATTCTTGTATTTATCTTTGTGATAATAGCTTACACACATGGAACGCTTCCTATGTGCCCCTGATCTGCATTATCTTATTTGATTCTGACCAGGAGCCTGGGTGGTGATCCTTTTTAACCCCTCATTTTGTGGGAAAGTCAGCCATCCCTTCACCTCACTTACATCATCACCAGCCCTATTGATTTTATCCCAGGATACAGCACAAACTGTCCACTTAGCTCCTCATCCAGGGTCAACCTGCTAGTTTAAGGGACTATCATCCCTCACTTAGTCTCCTGCAAAAATGGTACTTCTTTCCATTCTGGCTCTCATCCAACCTCCATAGTAGCCAGAATTACCTTTCAAAAATGCATATTGATCACATCACTTCTCCCTGAAAAATCCTGGTCTCTGAAGTTCTGCGGAAGCTGACCCCACCCTGTACCCTGCCTGTTCTGAATCCACCTGCTTCCCTAGCTCATCTTTACCATCCTCTCCTTGCTCATACCATCCAGGCTCATGACAGTCTTTCTCCTCTGGAACATGACTGCATGTCTTAACATCAAGTATGCTGTTTCTACCCAAGCTGTCTAAGGCTTTCCTTCAAAATCTTCCTGACTACTCCTACTCCTCACTTAGGTCTCTGCTAAAACATTGCTTCTCAAATTCCCTCAACTCATCCATCTAAACAATTCTCTGTTCTTATAGCTGTTTATAGCTATTTATCTCTATACACATCTCTCCCTCATTGCTGTGTTCATATCCATCTCTGTGTCTATCTGTGTCACATATACTGTCCTTTCATCTGTGTGGATAGATTTTGTCTCAGACCCTTGCTGACTTTTATGTAGGTCAAGACCTGTCATAATTTTTCACCAGTCCAAAATAACTTACCATTTATTGAAAATGAAACAAAAAAATTTATAAAAACAAAGCTAAACATTTTGGAAGTGCTTTTTAAGATTTGGAGACCTTTCTCCTTGACGCGTAGGTGGCTGTGTTCTCTCTGTCTTCACAAGGTCTTTGTTCTTCAAGTGTTGTGTCCTCATCTCCCCTTCTTAAAGGACACCAGTCACACTGGATTAGGGTCCACCCTAATGGCCTCATTTTTGGTGAGAGGAGGCACAATTCAGTCCAAAACACATAGGTAGTGAATTAAGGGTCTGAAGTTCAAATATTGGACTTTCCGACTCCAAACTCCAGGTCTCTTCTTCCACATCAAATCTGCCTCTGTGTCATTAATTCTCTTCTCCACTGACTACATTCCATCTTGTTAAACTCTGCTTCCCACCATCCCAAGGAGCTGCTCCTTGCTAGTAAGATTTTGAAGAAATTGAAGTCCTTTTTCACTAGAGAAGATGGAATGGGTGAGCTGTTAGGAAAGGAGTCAGCAGTCAGGAAGAAAAATGCTTGAAATATAGATTAATGAGGTTGTACAATTATCGGCCTGAAAAAAAGACACTCATTGAATGAATATGGATTATTTGCAAAAGATTAATTGAAATTATTCTCCATTAGTAGGAACTAATTTCAGGAGAAAATAATAGGTTTAGTCATTGCTTTATTTGCTCCTCACCATAACCTTGTTAGGTAAACAGTTTCTTTATTTTTATCATTGTAGAGAGTAAGGAGTTGAAGCTCCAAGAGTTTGTGTGACTTGCCCAAGGGGTGGAACTACGACTCAGTCGCTTCTTTTGATTCACAGTGCATGGTCTCTTACTTGGTTGGCTGCCTCCCTATTCAGTGTACCCACAGGATGCTGTGTGAAGTTCTGTAGATAACTTGTAGATTCACCACAGGATATGCTCTCAGAGAACTTCCTTTGTGAAAGATCAAACTATCATGCTCCATGTGCTCTCAGCCCTGTCCCTGAGAGAAGCCCAATGACACACAACTGGACATGCTCATCCACACTCACAAAACCACATCTTGTACTTATGAGGGTGCATTTTCTGAATGTGGAACTTACCCAACGGGGAGTGGGCACTAACTGCCACACAGTATGACTGAGAAATTCACAAGTACACATCTACCCTCAGATATTTCTGTCCAGATACTATACTTCCTCCTCTTAACTAACACCTCATCTGTAAGAAGAGCTAATTTGGTAAAAGACAAAATGTTTCAACTGTCACCATAACAGTGATTTTCACTAGTGAGTTACGAAATAAATTTTGTGGGTCAAGACCAGCATTTCCAATATGAAGTAGAATAAAATAAAATAGAGAATATCAGAGTATACTGCATGAAAATGTGAGGGAATATTGTTTCATGAAATTTGTTTCCATTTTTTTCTCTGTGTATGAGCCTATACACTGGATCCTTATGAAATTTATTTCTTGATCAATGGCAGTGAAAAAAGAGAAAAATAGTTCTTTAAAAGAAGCATCTTTTTATAGTTTTGAATTGAGGATTCTTTTGCTAATATGATAACAAAATGGACTCTTTCCCAAGATAAATGCACACGAATTTATATACCTATGTTTTGGGTGCCATTTTAAAGGACCTATGGACCATATGAATCTCACCTACTGATCTTGAGTTAAGAACACTTGTTCTTGTTAAAATGGCATTCTTCCTGGAAAGGGGGAAGTGGCCCTAGAGATTGCTTCTGGGCACTTTTCTTCAACATTTCCATATTTTAACTTAAATACCTTTAGCATTTTAGAGCTAAGAATCTAGCCTAAAGAGGATGAGAGAATTTATTCAATATTTAGCTCATTGTCTTTTACTGAATAAAATAGATCTGGCAATATAAGGGTTTTCAGGCCGTACCATATCAGCTCCACCAAGCTTAAGTTCCGAAAGGGGAGAGAGCCAATACACACTGAAAGTGATGAATTCAGATAAAGTTAAGTTTTAAAGGAAATGATTAAGGTGATGTGATAGAAACAACTGGAGAGGAAATGGGAGAGATTGAGGAAGGTGGTTTATTTTGAATTGGGGTTCAGGAATGTGTCTCATTTATTAACTTGGATTGTTATATAAATATTTGTGGTTGTGCCTCCTCTATTATATTTCACCCATCAGCTTGCTTTACAATATTTCAAAGCACTTCATGAATATTTATTGATTGCTAATTTAATTTTTTTAGGGAGAGATGGAGAAAACAGGATGTTTAAAAGTATGGATTCTGGCATAAGAGAGCCTGAGCTTGAATCCTTGCTCTGTCCTTTCCTACTAATGTGGTTATGGGCAAGTAATTAATCTCATAAACTTTAGCTTCTTCAGGCTTATCTCTAAAATGGGGCGAATAGTATTCTCTGCGTGCTTAGACTGTTATGAGGCCTAAATAGGTTAATAAACATAAAGAACTTGCATATGATGTTTTCTGATGTCCACCTCGGTACTTAGTGCCTTTGAAAACAACCGTTTTGTGGTAACTCACAATTTTGTGAGTCAGGAACATGGGCAGATCTCAGTGAGATAGCTCGTCTACTTTGTTCTGCCGATTTGTCAGTTAAAGTCTCTTGGTGATTTTTAGCTTGTGGATGAACTAGTCAGAAGTGTGGGAGCAGGGAGTGAGTGTTCCAAGTGGCTTCACTCACATGTCTCTCATGTGGTGAGATGAGTGGAAGGCTGGACTCATCTTACAGAGCTCCTATTGGAGGCTCAGGTCTCCCAGAGAGAGTGTTCTAAGAAAGAGGAAATAGGACTCAATGGCTCCCTGGAATCTGGGTCCAGAACTAACAGAGAGATGCTTTTGCCATATTCAAGTGGTCAAAGTTATCAAAGAACCAACTGGGATTCAGGAAGGAGGTATAGTGCCCACCTTTCTAGATATAGTAAAGAATGTGTAGCCTTCTTTAACCTGCCACACTATCCATAGCACCTAGAAAGTACTAGATCAGTCTAAGCTAAAAATTCTATCCTGTTATACACTTTCAGAAAGTGTGCTTTTATGTTTATTTCAGACTGTTGTAGCAAAATCAGACTTTAGGCTTGCTTCTTCTTTACCTTTTATTTACCTTTTCATGCTTCTTAAAATAGTCCTCATCAGTAGGTGGCAGTTGAGATTTAAAAACTAGTGCACCTACACAGACCACTGAGCATTAACTGTGGGAATTTCCCTCCCGTCATAGAAACGGTTTTTCTTTATGCCACAAGTCATACAGAACTCGGTTTCAGTTAATTCACTGGTTGCCCATAATCCCACTAATACCACCACACAGTTGTGTGTTTCCTCTCCAGAGGCCAAGGACTTAGAAAAAAGGGTGATATCTAAGTACATTAAAATTCATTGGTAAATAATCATATTTTCCTGGGCTGAACCCCAGGCTCTTTTTTCTCCCCTCACCTCCAATACCAACAAAATCTAACGTATGAAAACAGAAGAAATAAAAAAACACATAAAAAGTTGGCCAAGTTCACAGTTTAAAATTTCTTGTAAAAGACCAATGTTGTGTGGCATTTATCTAAATAGACATTTCCTGTAACCACTTACCCCAGTAACGAATCAGCAGCTTAATGGGGGTTGTGCAATCTTGTCTATTGGTTAGGCTGTCTTACTGAGAATCTTCATTTGCTTTTTCCAGTTCTTCCTATCCCACCTTGCTTTTTATTTAATTTTTTTCGAGATTCAATACTTTTCCGAGGTACATAAAAGTACTTTTTGGTTTTCAAAGCTCAAGGTCAATTTAAAGACTGGTCTCTGAGGAAATGAGCATTTGTGATGGGGTCATCTATTTCCCTGAATCTGTTACAGCTTTTGAGATATGTGTGAGGAGGAGAAAAACAGATAAGCCAAATTGGTTTTTGAGACAAGGGGCACCTATAAATGGAGAGCTATTGACCATGAAAATGTAGCATACCAATATTTATTTGGAGAAAAGGTCTATCTGATTATTGTATTCTCTGTCTTGAAACCAAAATGTTTTTGTACTGTTTTTATTAAAAATTTCATCATAATGTAAGCCATCCCCACCCCCTTCAGCCACACCCCAAACCACTCAGCCCCAGTTCTGTCTATGAAATGCATGCCATTTTGAGGTCATTATTTTCCCCAAGTTTCCCAGAATTACCACACATACCCCCTCCCAAAGCTGTTTTAATTTGTGTAGCCAGGCTCTTGCAGAAGGGATATTTGCTAGCAGTGGTATTGATTCTGTAATGGAGTTGCAGTTCAATTGTGGTGACAAGAAAACTGATTTTTTTTTTTTAAGGATCATCAAAATAGGTAGACTCCAGAGGATAAAATTTGTACATAAAATCATCTGATCTTTTTTGTGCCCTTTCTTTTTACCACTTAGGCAATACACTTGTCTTAGCACTTTGCTGGAAGTTCACACATTTGCACCTTTGAATTACTTTCAAAAAGAAGGCCGGCATTGCCTCGTTTGAAAATAAAAATTGCCTTCTAACAAGTGGGAAGTCGATGTTCCCCCTGAGACCACCAGTCTCCTCATAAGTGACAATATTCCCATTACCACTCTGGGACTCTTACTGACTTTATCTGAAGCACAGTCTGCTGGAGGGAGGACTAATTAGGAGCCAGGAGAACTAGATCTGATAGCTGCTGAAATTGGACCTGTACTTAACCTTCGCAGGTATCCTCTTCCTCTGCCATTTGAAGCAGGAATGAGGAACCCTGTGATCTTATGGGTCCATTTTAGTTCAAAAGGCAAAAGTATAACAAGCCTGAAATATTTAGCTTTGTTGTGAATCTAGAATGCACAGTGTCAGAGGAAATACTTAAATTTTTTTTCTTCTGTTTAAATGTACTCCTTAATGTGGATTTATATGACTGATTTCTTTCATCTGAGATTTTTTTAACCAAGAGCTGGTCCTATCTGCCTTGCTTCTCTGATGGGCTACTCAGAGAACCTGCACGGGACGGGGGGCGGGGTGGGGGGGAGGTGGGGGGGTGCGTATGGGCAATGCTGAGCTGCTTTTCAAGGCTCAGTCACCTTCACTCCACACGGCAGCATTTCCAATCAGACTCATGTTCACAGTTCTATTTCTGGCGGCAAACTGCTTGGCCACAGGGTTTGTACAATTTCTCTTTTCTTTCTTTTTTTCCCCCTCAACACAGCACTTTCCCAGTTCATGTAAACTCTGTGTTAATTATTTTGGCTGTTAGCTGAGAAAGAAGACGAGCTCCACATTTGCTAAATCAAGAATGACAAAGTGGATTCAGAAGTGCTCGCTCCACAAAATGGTTTACACTCTGGAACTAATGCAGACTCTCTTTGTTTCAATGTGTTGCACACAAATATCGATTAATCGTTTTTCTTTATTAGTTTATGTCCCCTTGGTAGTATAATGCATTTGACATTCCTTCCATATTGTAGAAGGAGCGGGCTGCTATAAACCCAGGCTGACACTGTCAGCAAAAGGATTTCAGCAGTTTCCAGAGGTGGGGAAACAGATAATTAATGCTAGTCTCCTCTGCTAAAAAAAAAAAAAAAAAAAGAAATGTCAGAGAGGAATGGTGTTTTTTCCCATATCCTATAAAACTTTGTGTTGTGAATGTGTGGCCAACAGTGAAGCAGGCGGCACTAGTGGCATCAGCTCAAGATTCTAACCTTGTGTTGTGAATGTGTGGCCGACAGTGAAGCAGGCGGCACTAGTGGCGTCAGCTCAAGATTCTAATTCTTCTGTTAGTTCCACCCTGCTCCCCAGCAAAGACTTCTGTGCCTTCTGAAGAGGGACCAGAGACGAGTTCTAAGACGTGCACAGCTGTCAAAGAAACATACGTGTCTAGGCAAAGGAGAGGGTTTTCATGAGGTCTTTAACTACCTAAGAAAGGTGTATTTGTAGGTGTGAAGGAGAGAATTAAACTGCCTTTTTAGGTCCCAGTAGATAAGTATAGTTTTAACAGTCAGAACTTGCTGGCTCTGAGTCTGGAAAAGTATTAGTTTACACATTTAAGAAGATGAACTTCAGAACCAGGAACTGGGGTGTTAGAAAGACCCGGGACGTGTCTCTGTGTGCACCTGTTTTTTTCCTCTCTTGTCTCACACTGACTTTTGTTATTTAGTCAATACTATGGGGAATACAGACACCTCGCAGCTCCTAGGATCATGCTGTCTTACAAAAAACAGAAACAAAAAAAGCAACACCAACAAAAAACAGATCATGCTCTGCTGAGTGTCTTTTAGTCTCAACTCCAAAATAAGGAGCAAGGAGTTTCTTTTGTCTTAGCTCATGTTGGTTGAATACTCCTCTGTGAATTAACTGTGGTAAGCGGGGTTGGTAAGGAACACATATCTGGCTGTTAGGAATGTCCTCCCCCTATGTCTTCACCTCCTCCTCCATTGTGCATCAGAGAAGCCACTCAAGTGTAATTACCTAAGGACTTCTGACCGTTAACAAAAACCTGAACTTACTCACACCTATGAAAATAAAACCTGTTTTATTGTTTTACTGTTCTCCATTGATGTGCTTATTAAGAGGGGCTTTTCTTTTGTGGCCAAAAAGAAAATAAAGCTGAAGACAAGACAAACTTCTTTTACTAATTTTTTGAATTTTAGGCACTATTTTTTGACGTTCCACTGTGGAGGAGGGGACTTCTGTACTCTTTGACTCCCAGCCTCTCCACCACATAAATATATATGCCTCACTCGCGGACCCCACACAGCACTCTCACAAAACGCATTTCCTATCCCTGCCATAGAGTTATAGTTTTGGATAGAACAATCATCACTGTTTTTATTATTATGAACATGCATTCACACATGTTCATATCACAGTAATAGACAACACCAGAATCCTAATGGGTTTGGCTCATGCAAAGTCCATTCCAGGATTAAGTGACTCGCCCAGGTAGTTGTCCTTACAACCGTTGTCACACACTTACAAAGCAGTCCACAGTGTCCTCACCACGTGACTGTGCCAGCTCAGGTAACAGTCCAAGACAAAGAAGAAAGAATGGAATAGAAAATCCAGGGGCTTTTCATTGCTTCAGACCAGAAGTATTTAATGTATTTACATGTATTACATGTATTTAATGTATACCACACTTGCTTACCTCTCTGGCTGAGACTAGTCACATGACCTTGTCTAACTGCAAGAATATTGGGATGTGGAATTTTTTTTTAATTGAATTACAGTTGATTTATAATGTTTCAGATATACATAATAGGCAAGTTTGGCCTTGCAGTAAAAATGAGGCTGGGCAAAGTCTAACAGAGTTTTGCCAAGAAAACGCACTGGTCATAGCAAACACCCTCTTCCAACAACACAAGAGAAGACTCTACACATGGACATCACCAGATGGCCAACACCGAAATCAGATTGATTATATTCTTTGCAGCCAAAGATGGAGAAGCTCTATACAGCCAGCAAAACAAGACCTGGAGCTGACTTGGCTCAGATCATGAACTTCTTATTGTCAAAATCAGACTTCACTCAGGGAGAACCACCAGACCATTCAGGTATGACCTAAATCAAATCGCTTATGATTATACAGTGGAAGTGAGAAATAGACTCAAGGGATTAGATCTGATGGACAGAGTGCCTGAAGAACTATAGACAGAGGTTCATGACATTGTACAGGAGACAGTGATTGAGACCATCCCAAAGAAAAAGAAATGCAAAAAAGCAAAATGATTGTCTGATGAGGCCTTACAAATAGCTGAGAAAAAAAGAGAAGCTGAAGACAAAGGAGAAAAGGAAAGATATACCCATCTGAATGCAGAGCTCTAAAGAATAGCAAGGAGAGAAAATAAAGCCTTCTTCAGTGATCAATGCAAAGAAATAAAGGAAAACAATAGAATGGGAAAGACTAGAGATGTCTTTAAGAAAATTAGAGCTACCAAGGGAATATTTCATGCAAATATGGGCACAATAAAGAACAGAAATGGCATGGACCTAACAGAAGCAGAAGATGTTGAGAAGAGGTGGCAAAAATACCCACAAGAACTATCTTCATGATCCAGATAACCATGATGGTGTGATCACTCACCTAGAGCCAGACATCCTGGAGTGCAAAGTCAAGTGGGCCTTAGGAATCATCACTGTGAACAAAGCTACTGGAGGTGATAGAATTCTAGTTGAGCTATTTCAAATCCTAAAAGATAATGCTGTGAAAGTGCTGCATCAATATGCATACTCAATATGCCAACAAATTTGGAAAACTCAGCAGTGGCCACAGGACTGGAAAAGGTGTTTTCATTCCAATCCCAAAGCAAGGCAATGCCAAAGAATGTTCAAACTATCTCACAATTGCACTCATCTCACACACTAGCAAAGTAAGGCTCAAAATTCTCCAAGCAATGCTTAAATGGTATGTGAACCGTGAACTTCCAGATATTCAAGCTAGATTTAGAAAAGGCAGAGGAACCAGAGATCAAGTTGAAAACATCTGCTGGATCATCAAAAAAGCAAGAGAATTCCAGAAAAACATCTACTTCTGCTTCATTGAAGGAGAGAGATGGCAACTGGCTCCAGCATTCTTGCCTGGGAAATCCCATGGACAGAGGTGCCTGGTGGGCTACAGTCCATGGGGTCACAAAGAGTCAGACATGACTTATCAGCTAAACAACAACAACAAGATTATAAGGAGGAAATTTGATTCGTTTTCAGATCTGTTCACTGCTACTTTAGGATTTAATTTCATATGGTTTCTAAACATTTATTATCCATTCTGCTATTCCAAATGTTGTGGCTTTTTTCATGTACTATTTTATTTGTGCATTTAAATTTTAAAATTCTTATGTTGACACAAGAATTTTATTATGGAATTTTCCAACATGTGCAAAAGTAAATATAATGCACAATAAATCTCCAATTTTCACCATCAGCTACAATAAATACCAATATTATAGCCAATATGACCTCAGGTATTCTGTACTCCCTTCTCTCACTACTCCAGCTCCTCACTAAAATATATTAAAGCAAATCCTGGATTCATATAATTTCATTTGTAAATGTTCCTAATGCTAATGTAACAGATGAGGACTTAAAACATATTTGAAGAGCAATTATCACACGCAACCAAATTAACAATAATGGTGCAATATATCTAATGCCCAAATCTATGTTCAGTTATTTCTATCAAAAAAAGTTGTTATCCTCGCATTTTTTGTTTATTTTGAACAGAATTTGCATGCTATTTAGTTGAGCAGTAAGTGAGCACAGTTGACCCATTCATCATACGAAGAAATGTGACTGCACGATTTCTGCCATTTCTGTGCCAGAGTGGTGTAGTAGGCATGACCACATATCCATGATCACTTTAGACAGCCATGGTTTAAGCCTTATATACAAGCAAAATTATCATCAGTACCCATGCTCATGTTCCAGAAGTGTCTTGGTTTGGGCAAGCAATTATGTGGTCACTTTAAGCACAGGGACAGGTCTTGTCACCAAAGGAGGTGCCTATATTGAATTTCAATCCTTTATAATTATTTCCTCTACAAGTTTCAGGTCTTCAAAAGACTTTACTTAAAAAAAGTTAGGAGTGGTGCTCAGATCACTGTTTCTGCTGGCTTTCCTCAAGATTTGAGTGGGGTATAGCATATACCCCTTATAATGAGTGCATTTGTTCTCCAAGGTACAAGACCCCAATTTTTCAGTCTAGAAGTTCAGTCTTGTCATGGAATTCTCATTCTACTTCTCTGTACTTGGGAGCAGAGATTCAGTAATTTGGTAGTGGGAAGAATTCCTGGCATAGCGGTTTAAACATTCTTTGTTTAACTATCCGGACAGCTCCCCATGGCCAGCACCGTCTCTCAGAATAGGCTCTTTTGTTCTTTATGTGATTTGGTGCTTAAAAGAACTCATCTATTTTGAGCTCCTCTTTGACTGCCTAGGATTTAAAGTTCCTCAGCTTTGTTAGGTTTGACTGTCAGTCTCTTCCCACTTGTTTTATAATATCTTCCAGGAATTCTTCACTTTTCTGGTTTTTAGTAGCCTACCACCCAGCTTTCAAGTGCTGTTATGGATTTATTTTTATCGTTTTAGTTCTGTGTTATTAGAAAAGGGATTTAAGGGAGCAGGGAAGTTAAACTCAAGAGCCTTTGATAAGCCATCTTGAGTGAGAGCCTCTATGTCTTTTTTTCTTATTTTTCCATATAGACTTCTTGAAATATTCCCTGCTTCCTCATCCCGCTTTTCCCAAACATGCTTTTAAAAAAAAACTTGCAGAGACAAATTTCTAATGTAAAATCTACTGAATATGGCAACAAATGTACATAGACCCAATTCATGACTACTCACATGCCTCAACTAAGGAGGAAGATAAATTGTGACTGTAGAGGTAGGTTTATTCTTTGTCATTATAAGAAGAAATTCTACCAGAAAATTGAAGTTCTTGCTCCTGGCAAGATAGGTACAAGTGATGTGATTCAGGAAAATGCAAGTAAAAATGGTAATGAATTGTACACACATCAAAACAGCTAAAATGAAAAGAGTGATGTTATCAAGTGTTGGCAAGGCTGTGCAGCTACTAGAACTCCTTTACCAGATGATGGTAATGAAAACTAATAAAAGCATTGGTGAAACTGGCATTGTCTACTAAACATGCACATACACAAAACCTGTAACCTGGAAAAGTCACTTTGAGGCATACATTCAGTAGAAATGCATATACAGCTACAGCTAAAGACCTTTAAGATAATGTCATATCAATATTATTTTTGGTTGTTCCCAAACTGGAAACAACCTAATGTCCAGCAATCACCAGAATAATGTATAAATATATTGAAAATACTCATATTGGGCTTCCCTAGTGGCTCAGTTGTAAAGAATCCACCTGCCAATACAGAAGATGTGGATTCTATCCCTGGGTCAGGAAGATCCCCTGGAGAAGGAAATGGCAACCCACTCCAGTATTCTTGCTGGGTAAATCCTATGGACAGAGGATCCTGGCAGGCTACAGTGCATGGAGTCTCAAAGAGTTGGACATGACTTGGTGGCTAAACTACAATAACAACTTATTTATTATTAATGGTATATACAGCATATGACTGCTGTAGAGCAAGGCAATTGGCAAACTGCTGTTACACACAGATCAATCTCACAAAAGTTACAGTGAACAAAGAAAGTCAAATAGAAAAGGATATATATTGTATGATTTTATTTAGAGAAAGTTTAAAAGAAGCCAAACTAATCTATGGCATTAAATTTCAGTATGGTGATCCCCTCTGGGGAAGAAGAAGAAGAGTGGGTGTTCAGAATGGGTATAAAGTGAAACTTATGTTGCTGGAAAGATTCTATTTCTTAACCTGGATGGAGATTTCATGGGTATCAGTTTTGGATAATTTATGTTGTACATTGATTAGTGCGCTTTTCTGAGTGTGTACAATACTTTGATTAAAAAGTTACAAAAGAAACCACCCTGCTTGAAATAAATTCCCAATATGTCTAATATACATGAGCCAACCCTATCTCTAAATTATTTCCATAGATATAGTAGTGATACTCTGTACTTGTACGATATTCAAAATTTTTTACAGAACTCTCAAATTATCTCACTTGACTTCATGAAATTATAATGAAGTATCCTGCAAGTAATCTTTGACTTCTTGAGTTAGAATAACTCAGAATTGTCCTCTGCCACATATGGCAAGTAACAGAACTGAGACTGGAACCCAAGACTAATGGCTCTTCTTTCAGTTTTCTTTCAATATATTTAAGGACTCCACCCTGGAATCTTGGGACCTTGGATAGATTTTTTTTTTTCTTAGCTTTCATTCCCTAATGAGTCTTTCTGTTTCATAGCTATTCTACAAAATTAGACTTTTTTTTTTTTTTAGTGATTGTAAGAGTTAACTATGTTTTGAAAGAAATCATAGAAAATTTTTCTCACTCACAGGTGAAATCAAGCATGATATTATTTGATCACAGTCATGAGGAATACTGTGACTTTTGCTGTGTTACTTCAGATGTATGGCCTTACTAACACATTATAATAGCTAATAGCTATAGCTAATAGCTATAATAGCTAAAGGTCATGTGTATGTGTAGACTCATGTCTGCTTGAGCAAATCATCCACAAAAGAATACCTTTGTTACTCTGAATGCTGTAAGGTAGCTGACCTTTTCCACTCCAAACACCCGAAGTATAGAGTGAAGGAAGTGGTAGTGGTTTAGTTGCTAACTCATTTCCAACTCTTGAGGCTGTGTGGACTCTAGCCTGCCAGGCTCCTCTGTCCATGGGATTCTCTAGGCAAGAATACTGGAGTGGGTTGCCATTTCCTTCTCCAGGGCATCTTCCCGACCCAGGGTCAAACCTGGGTCAGGAAAGAGGTCAAATACAGAGGTCCACATTCTCTAGCCATCCTGCTCTAGGTATACTTGGATCTTAAAAAAACATTCTTCAATTTACATTTAAGTTAAAATATCTGGTAGGAGGTGATACTAAGAGAGGATAGAGAAATAAATCCTAACTTGGGATGAGGTTGGGAATGCTTAGGAGGTGGGCTATCAGAGGGCAGGTAGAAATGAGGAGGCTGGGAGGCTATATGATACTTAAGAGTTGAGGTTTACATGGATACAAATAAATATGTTTATACTTTGCAAATAAACTAGGCCTATGGTGGGGGAGGGGATGAAGGAGGGCAGTGGGAAAGAATGTTCCTGCCAATGAAGGAAATGCAGGAGACTCCAGTTTGATCCCTGGCTTGGGAGAAATCTCGAGTAGAAAATGACAACACACTCCAGTATTCTTGCCTGGAAAATCCCATGGACAGAGGAGTTTAGTGGGCTACAGTCCATGGTGTTGCAAAAAGTTAGACACGACTGAGCAACTGAGCATGCACACAAAATGAACTAGAGTTTTTAACTGTACCGATAACTCATCTAGATACCGGGAGACAAGTACCATTGTCCTTTTCTTTATGTTCCAAGTTCCTCTTCTCAACATTCAAAGTGTTCCAAAATTGTGTCCTGTTTTCCTCTTTAAGAATTCCCTTGATTCCTCTGTTTCTTGTCTTCATGTGCATGGTATGTCCCTACTACGGCTGAATTTGCTTTAGACTCTTGGGAGACACCTGAATTTAACAGTATTTCTGACTTAGGAAATTTCCAGAGAAAGGCTTAAAGACAACTGGGCTTAAGATTACCAAAACAAGTAGATGCATGGTTAGGCATCGGTTTGTTTTGTTTATACTGTTCTGCTGCTGCTGCTGCTAAATCACTTCAGTCGTGTCCGACTCCGTGTGACCCCATAGACGGCAGCCCACCAGGCTCCCCCGTCCCTGGGATTCTCCAGGCAAGAACACTGGAGTGGGTTGCCATTTCCTTCTCCAATGCATGAAAGTGAAAAATGAAAAGGAAGTCACTCAGTCGCGTCTGACTCTAGCAACCCCATCAGCTGCAGCCCATCAGGCTCCTCCATCCATGGGATTTTCCAAGCAAGAGTACTGGAGTGGGGTGCCATTGCCTTCTCCGTTATACTGTTCTACTCCTCATCAAAAATTGTTTAAGGACCATTGTTTTATAAAAGAAATGTGAACTAACAGTTTTATAATGCTTTGTAAATCTTACAAAGAGGAAAGACTTATTAGAAGTGTAATTCAGTTTGTAATATTCAGAATCGATGCCCATATGATTTAGTCAGATTAATGACATAATCAGAATAATAGCCTACAAACTAAGGTGGGGTGCAAAGGGGGTGGAAGGGAGGTTAAAGAAGGAGGGGACTTATGTATATCTATGGCTGATTCATGTTGATGTATGGCAGAAACCATCACAATATTTTAAAGCAATTATCCTCCAATTAAAAATAAAAAAAGAATGAATCTTACTCTCAAATACTACCTGAACCTTATGTTATCTGCAGCACATTTTTTACTGCTTTCATACTGAATGTTTTTTCTCAATCAACCTCTGAAGCTCTGAAGAAGCCATTATAATTTTACAAGTAAAAAATGTTTAAATCTAAGTGCAATGTTTATTCTCAAATATAAATTTGAGTCTTGGCATCGTCATTTTAGTCTGATTAAATGTGAATTTCTCATGTTTAGTTCTAGATTAAGAAATAACTGTGAAATTTCTTGTTTCCCCTGTTTCTTTTCCCTTGTTAAATTATAGGAAAGCAATTAAGTGTAATTTGTAAATAGTGATCATAGTGATTCAAAGCATGAGAAATTCAAACTACTTACATACCTTATTTCTATTTTGATTTCTTACAGATCAACTTTATTTTAGTGTCAGATTTAAAGATGAGTTTGAGCTTGTGCAAACTTCGGGAAATAGTGAAGGACAGGGAAGGCTGGCGTGCCGCAGTCCATGGAACTGCAAAGAGTCAGGCACAACTTAGCGACCGAAAAACAACTCTAGAGACTGCAAAATGGAGGAAGGGGGAAAAGATGAAACTCCATGAACTGTTCCTGCCTTCAAAACTTCTGCCAATGCTTGCAGCTCCAGAATCCTAAATTCCTTGGCAGTTTCCAGCCCATCTGTGGGTTTTGTGCCTAATTCAGGACACGAGAACAGAGATAAAAGGGTGAATTCTGCTTTGTTTGCCTTAAACTGTGGCAGACTGAATCAATGAGAAAAAAATAGACAAGCTTATCTTTGAAAAATCATTCTTACTGTAAAAGAAATACATGTTCACATAGAAAAACTCAGAAAAGTCTAAAAAAGAAAATAAAAGAAATATCTATAACGTATGTCCTGGAGAACCACTGTTAACATCATTTTTTCAATTTCTGTACAGGTTCTTTTTTTATGTATGTGCATGAGAAGAATTGACTCATTGGAAAAGACTCTGATGCTGGGAGGGATTGCGGGCAGGAGGAGAAGGGGACGACAGAGGATGAGATGGCTGGATGGCATCACTGACTCCATGGACATGAGTCTGAGTGAACTCCAGGAGTTGGTGATGGACAGGGAGGCCTGGCGTGCTGCGATTCATGGGGTCGCAAAGAGTCGGACACGACTGAGCGACTGATCTGATCTGAGATATATATATATATATATATATTACATAATGCATCTACATTTCATATATATATGCACATATATAGGGCTTCCCTCATGGCTCAGATGGTAAAGAATCTGCCCACAATGCTGGAGACCTGGGTTTGACCTCTGGGTCAGGAAGATGCCCTGGAGAGGAGAATGGCTACCCACTCCAGTATTCTTGCCTGGGGAATTCCATGGAGAAAGGAGCCTGGTGGGCTACAGTCCGTGGTGTCACAAAGAGTCGGACAGGACTGAGCGACTAACGCATACATATAGGCACATACACACACGCACACACACACACACACACACATATATATATATATGCATTTCTTCAACTATACATTTTCATCATCTTAATAAATTATTAATAAATAGTGGATATATTCCAAGATTGTTATATACAGTCTAAATAAACAAATTAGCCAACCATTTCTCCACTGCATATTTTAGGTTATTACACATTTACTATGTGTTGGATCTTTACTCAGTGCTAAGGATACAATTTTGCTCCAGAGAGCAATCAAATTAATAGAGTAAACAGACAATTTTGCAAGAGTGATACTTCTGTAGTAGAATGCCCAAGATTATATGAGAGCACAAGGCAGGGGTTGTGATTTACACTGAGGGTATGCAGGTTGTCCTTTTAGAGAAGGTTAATATCTGAGCTAAGTCTCAAAGGCTGAGTAAGAGTTTCAGTAAAAGGAGTGGATGTGATATATGGAAGGGAAGTGGATTAGTTCAAATAGTATGAGAAAAAACCACATTGGAAAAATTGAAAGCAATCTCCAACACCAGAGGATTGGGTAATGAGGTGGGAGTGGTAGAGTGATGAATGATAAGGCTGGAGAATTAGGTAGGAGCAGATAATTAAAAATCAGTTTAAATGTTTGAATTTCATTTGGAAAGTACTTGAGAGCCAAGGAAGAATTTTCAACTGGGGAGCGATGTAATCAGATTTGCATTTTAGAATGTAGTCTGGGGAATGAATTGGAGGAGATCAAGTATGGAGTTAAGTTAGAATCCTGATGATAATAACTCTGTGAAAGGAGATGATTCCAGGTCCTGAGGCAGACGAAGTGGAGATAAAGGGTAAGGAGCAAACTTGGAGAGTTATGCTTTGGAACTAATATCGATGGGACTGAGTGACTGACTGTGTGTGAAATATGAGGGAGAGGGAAGAGTCGATGGTCTTTTCTGGATTTTTAAATGGATAGTGGAGCTCTGAGTAGAGGATAAGATTTTGGAATGAAAATGATGAATTTAGTTTTGAACAGGCTGAGTTGGAGATTCATGTGAGACACTGAAAATAAGTCATTGGAGAGAAAGTCTGGGCTGAAAATTTCGAGTGGATAGAAGCCCTGGTATCAGTGGAAGTATTTTTTTCAATGTTGGATACATACCTAGGAGTGGAATTACTGAATCATAGAGTAACTCTACACTTAACTCTATGGGAACTCTTTCTGAAGAACTACCAAACTGTCCTCCAAAATAGCTACACCATTTCACATCCCCACTGCAATGCACGAAGGGTGCAGTTTCTCTGCGTTCTTAACATTTTTATCTGTCGTTTTGATTTTACCCACCTTAGTGTGAGTTAGTATCTCAGTGTGATTTTGATCTGCATTTTTTGAAGACCAGTAATACTGAACATGTCATGTGTTCATGGGTTGTTACATATCATCCTTGGAGAAATGCGTGTTGAAATCTTTTATATATTTTAAAACCTGGGTTGTTTCTTACATTGTTGAGTTGTGAGAATTCTTTGTATTTCATGGATACAAGTCCATTACCAGATATGTGTTTTATAAATATTTTCTTCCAATCTGTATGTTGGCTTTACATTTTCTTCCTGGTATCCTTTGTAACACAGAAGTTTTCAGTTTTGACGAAAACCAGTTTATCTATTTTCCTTTTATTGTTTGTGCTTTTTGTGTCATATCAAAGAAACTATTGCCTAATCTAAGGTTTGGAAGATTTACTCCTATGTTTTCCTCTAAGCATGTTATAGTTGTAGCTCTTGCATTTTTGGATATGATCCACTTTGAGTTAATTTTTATACATCGTGTCTAGTAGACTCAGGCTCAATTTTATTCTTTCCATGTGGGTATATAGTTGTCAAGCATCATTTGTTAAACGCAGTATTCCTTTCTTATTGTATTGCATTAGCACACTTGTTAAAACTCAGGTGGCCATGAATAGCGGCTTCCTAGGTGGCGCGGTTGGTAAAGAATCCACAGTGGTAAAGAATCCACAGTGGTAAAGAATCCGCAGTTGCTCAATGCAGGAGACACAAGAAACACAAGTTCAATCCCTGGGTCAGAAAGATCTCCTGGAGGAGGGCAAGGCAACCCACTCCAGTATTCTTGCCTAGAGAACCCCATGGGCAGAGGAGGCTGGCAGGCTGCAGTCCTTGGGGTTGCAAAGAGTTGGACACAACTGAACAGAATGTTCTGTTTGGACTCTATATTCTACTCCACTATGTGTTATATGTATATATGAATATATAATCTTATGCCAGTGTTGTGAAGTCATGAAGGGTGAGTAGCTCAAATTTGTTTTTTTTTTCAAGATTGCTTTGTCTACTGTGTCAAAGCAATAGACAAAGCAATTTTCATATGACTTTTAGAATCAGTGGGTCAGTTTCCCCCCAAATGGTAAGGAATGATGCTAAAGCTGAAACTCCAGTACTTTGGCCACCTCATGCGAAGAGTTGACTCATTGGAAAAGACTGTGATGCTGGGAGGGATTGGGGGCAGGAGGAGAAGGGGACGACAGAGGATGAGATGGCTGGATGGCATCACTGACTCGATGGACGTGAGTCTGGGTGAACTCCGGGAGTTGGTGATGGTCAGGGAGGCCTGGTGTGCTGCGATTCATGGGGTCGCAAAGAGTCAGACATGACTGAGCGACTGATCTGATCTGATCTGATCTGATACTGCTTTGGATTGCACTGGATGCATAGATCATTTGAGGGGGGTTATTGCCATCTTAACCATGTTAAGTCTTCAAATTTGTGAATGTCCATATATTTCCATTTATTTAGGTCTTAGTTTCTTTCAATGATGTTTTGTGATTTTCAGTGTGCCTATCTTGCACTTTAAACAAATTAATTGCTAAGTATTTTATTCTTTTTCACACTATTACAAAGGGAGTAGTTTTGTTAATTTCATTTTCAGATTGCTTATTGTTGGTGAATAGAAATGCAATTGGCTTCTAAATATTGATCCTGTTTGCTTCTACCTTGCTGAGCTAATGTGTTCATTCTAATACTTTTTAATTTTTTGGTAGATTTCTTCTGTGTGTGCTCAGTCTCTCAGTCATGTCCAGCTCTTTGTGACTCCATGGACTCTAGCCTGCCAGGATCCACTTCCCATAGAATTCTCCAGGCAAAACTAGTAGATTTTGTAGGATTTTCTGTATAGGAGAACATGTCCTAGGCTAATAAATACAGTTTTACCCCTTTCAATCTGGATGTCTTTAATTTTTTATTACTCCTATAATATTAAACTCCTATAATAATACAGTATTGAACAGATATAGCAAGAGCAAATATCCTTGTTTCTGATCTTAGGAGGAAAGAGTCTTCTATCAGTATATGTGATGTTCAGTTCAGTTCAATTCAGTAGCTCAGTCGTGTTGACTCTGTGACCCCATGGACTTCATCTCCTTGCAGTCCAAGGGACTCTCAAGAGTTTTCTCCAAACCACAGTTCAAAAGCATCAATTCTTTGGCACTCAGCTTTCTTTATAGTCTAAATCTCACATCCATACATGACTACTGGAGAAAACATAGCTTTGACTAGACAGACACTTTTTGGAAAAGTAATGTCTCTTCTTTTTAATATGCTGTCTAGTTTGGTCATAGCATTTCTTCCAAGGAGCAAGCATCTTTTAATTTCATGGCTGCAGTCACCATCTGCAGTGATTTTGTAGCCCAATAAAATAAAGTCTCTCACTGTTTCCATTGTTTCACCATCTATTTGCCATGAAGTGATGGGACCGGATGCCATGATCCTATTTTTTTAAATATTGAGCTTTAAGCCAACTTTTTCACTCTCCTCTTCTTCACCTTCTTCCCTAAGGGTGGTATCATCTGTGTATCTGAGGTTATTGATATATCTCCCAGCAATCTTTTTTTTTTAATTTTATTTTATTTTTAAACCTTACAATATTGTATTGGTTTTGCCATATATTGAAATGAATCCACCACAGGTATACCTGTGTTCCCCATCCTGAACCCTCCTCCCTCCTCCCTCCGCATACCATCCCTCTGGGTTGTCCCAGTGCACCAGCCCCAAGCATCCAGTATCGTGCATCGAACCTGGACTGGCGACTCCTTCCATATATGATATTATACGTATTTCTCCCAGCAATCTTGATTCCAGCTTATGCTTCATCCAGCTCAGCAGTTTGCATGATGTACTCTGCATATAGATTAAATAAGCAAGTTGACAATATGCAGCCTTAATGTACTCCTTTCCCAATTTGGAACCAGTCTGTTGTTCCATGTCCAGTTCTAACTGTTGCTTCTTGACCTGCATACAGGTTTCTCAGGAGGCAGGTCAGGTGGTCTCATATTCCCATCTTGAAGAATTTTCCACTTTGTTGTGATCTACCCAGTCAGAAGCTTTGGCATAGTCAATAAAGCAGAAGTAGGTGTTTTTCTAGAACTCTCTTGCCTTTTCAGTGATTCAATGAATGTTGTCAATTGACCTCTGGTTCCTCTGCCTTTTCTAAATCCAGCTTGAACATCTGGACATTCACACTGAACATTCACAGTTCATGTTTTGCTGAAGCCTCCCTTGGAGAATTTTGACCATTACTTTGCTAGCATATGAGATGAGTGCGATTGTGTGATAGTTTGAACATTCTTTGGCATTGCTTTTCTTTGGGATTGGAGTGAAAACTGACCTTTTCCAGTCCTGTGGCCACTGCTGAGTTTTCCAAATTTGCTGGCATATTGAGTGCAGCACTTTATAGCATCATCTTTTAGGATTTGAAATAGCTCAGCTGGAATTCCATCACCCCGACTAGCTTTGTTCGCAGTGATGCTTCCTAAGGTCCACTTGAATTCACATTCCAGGATGTCTGGCTCTAGGTGGGTGAACATACCATCATCATGAAGATCTTTTTTGCATAGTTCTTGTGTGTATTCTTGCCACCTCTTCTTAATATCTTCTGCTTCTGTTAGGTTCATACTCTTTCTGTCATTTATTGTGCCTATCTTTGCATGAAATGTTCCCTTTGTATCTCTGATTTTCTTGAAGAGATCTCTAGTCTTTCCCATTCTGTTGTTTTCCTCTATTTCTTTGCATTGATCGCTGAGGAAGGCTTTCTTATCTCTCCTTGCTATTCTTTGGAACTCTGTTCAAATGGGTTTATCTTTCCTTTTCTCCCTTGCCTTTAGCTTCTCTTCTTTTTTCAGTTATTTGTAAGGCCTCCTCAGAAACCATTTTGCCTTTTGCATTTCTTTTTCTTGGGATGCTCTTGATCACTGCCTCCTGTACAATATCATGAACCTCCGCCCATAGTTCTTCAAGCACTCTGTCTATCAGATCTAATCCCTTCAATCTATTTGTTGCTTCCACTGTATAATTGTAAGTGATTTGATTTAGGTCATACCTGAGTGGTCTAGTGATTTTCCCTACTTTTTCAGGAAATTTTCCTATTGCTTGAATTTGGCAACAAGGCGTTCATGATCTGAGCCACAGTCAGCTCCTGGTCTTGTTTTTGCAGATTTTACAGAACTTCTCTATCTTTGGCTGCAAAGAATATAATCAATCTGATTTTGATATTGGCCATCTGGTGATGTCCACGTGTAGGGTTTTCTCTTGTGTTGTTGGAAAAGGGTGTTTCCTATGACTAGTATGCTCTCTTGGCAATGCTCTGTTAGCCTTTGCCCTGCTTCATTTTGTATTCCAAAACCAAGTTTGCCTGTTACTCCAGCTATCTCTTGACTTCCTACTTTTGCCTTCCAGTCCCCTACAATGAAAAGGACATCTTCTTTGGGTGTTAGTTCTAGAAGGTCTTATGGGTCTTCATAGAATCTTTCAACTTCAGCTTCTTCAGCATAACTGGTTGGAGCATAGACTTGGATTTCTGTGGTATTCAGTGGTTTGACTTGGAAACAGAGATCATTCTGTCATTTTAAGAATGAACCCAAGAACTGCATTTCAGACTCTTTTGTTGACTATTAGGGAAACTCCATTTCTTGTAATGGACTCTTGCCCACAGTAGTAGATATAATGGTCATCTGAGTTAAATTCACCCGTTCCTGTCTATTTTAGTTCGCTGATTCCTAAAATGTTGATGTTCACTTTTGCTATCTCCTATTTGACCACTTCCAATTTACCGTGATTCATGGACCTAACAGTCCAGGTTCCTATGCAATATTGCTCTTTACAGCATCAGACTTTACTTCCATCACCAGTCACATCCACATTTAGATGTTGTTTTTGCTTTGTCTTTGTCTTTTCGTTCTTTCTGGATTTATTTCTTCACTCTTTTCTAGTAGCATATTGGGCATCTACCAACCTGGGGAGTTGATATTTCAGTGTCCTATCTTTTTGCCTTTTCATACTGTTCATGCGGTTCTCAAGGCAAGAATACTGAAGTCATTTGCCATTCCCTTCTCCAGTAGACCACATCTTGTCAGAACTCTCCACCATGACCCGTCCATCTTGGATGGCCCTATATGGCTTGGCTCATAGTTTCATTGAATAAGACAAGGCTGTGGTCAATGTGATCAGTTTTATGTGATTGTGGTTTTCATTCTGTCTGCCCTCTGATGGAGAAGGATAAGAGGGTTATGGACCCTTCCTGGTGGGAGAGACTGACTGTGGAGGAAACTGCATCTTTTTCTGATGGGCAGGGACATGCTCAATAAATCTTTAATCCAATTTTCTATTGATGGACAGGGATGTGTTCCCTCTGTGTTTTTGTCTGAGACCAAACTTATGATGGAGGTAATAAAGATAATGGTGACCTCCTTCAAAAGTTCCCATGCATGCAGTGCTGCATGCAGTGCCCCCAACCCTGCAGCATGCCACCACTGACGCAGGCCTCTGCTGGAGACTCCTGAAGACTCACAGGCAAGTCTGGGTCAGTCTCTTATGGGCTTACTGCTCCTTTCTCCTGGGTCCTGGTACGCACAAGGTTTTGTTTGTACCCTTCAAGAGTCTGTTCCCTCAGTCCTGTGTAAGTTCTGGTGATTCTATGGTGGGGTAAATGATAACCTCCCCCAAAGGGCTTATGCGATACCCAGATCTACTGCACCCAGAGCCTCTGCCCCTGTGACAAGCCACTGCTGACCTGTACCTCCACAGGGGACACTCAAATACTCAAAGGCAGGTCTGACTTATTCTCTGTGGGGTCTCCAGGTGTATACAAGGTTTTGTTTGAGCCCTCCAAACATCTCTGGTGGGTATGAGATTTGATTCTAAACGTGATTCTAAGGGCTTCTCCGTTGCCCTCAGACATGGGTATCTTTTTTTGGTCTGATCCAATATTCTCCTGTTGATGGTTGTTCAGCAGTGAGTTGTAATTTTGGAATTCTCGCAGAAGATGAGCGCACATCCTTCTACTCCACCATCTTATGTAATGTGATGTTAGCTGTGGGATTTTTATAAATACTCTTTTACCATATTGAAGAAGTTCCCTTATGTTTTTAGCTTAATGAGTATTTTTTATCATGAAAGAGCTGGATTTTTTCCAATGCTTTTCCTGTTTTTGTTGAGATTATTGAAAAAATTTTTCCATTCTATTAAGGTGATCTATTACATAGACTTATTTTCTTATGTTGAACCACACTTGCACTACAGGGGTAAATCCCACTTGGTCACGGTGTATAGTCTTATTTGTATACTGTTGGGTTTGTTTTGCTGATATTTTGATTGAGGATTACTATCTCTATGTTCATAAAAAATATGGCTCTGTAGACTTCTTTCTCTTGTGGTACCTTTTCAGCTTTTGGTATAAGAATAATTCTGTCCTTACATAATGAGTTGGGAAGTATTCCATTCTTTTATTTTTAGTATAGATTTTGGGAATGTGTTAATTAGTCTTTAAATGTTTCATAAAATTCACTGGTAAAGCTATCCTATTGTGGACTTTTCTTTGTGGGAAATTTTTGGATATTAATTCAGTATGTTAACTTGTTATAGGTGTATTCAGGTTTTCTATTTCTTCTCAAATATGTTTAATAACTTGTTTCTTACTAGGAATTTTTTTCATTATGGCCAGAGAGCATAGTTTGTATTACCTTAAATTCTAAATTCAATCTAGTTTATTTTACCACCTAACTGTATAATGAAGAATGTTCTAACTGCACTTGAGAAGCATGTGTATTCTATTTTGTGTGGGGTGAAGATATATTTGCTCTGAGATTTTGAAAGCCAGTTCAGTTGTCTCTGGTGCACTATTTGCATGGTATCTTTTCCCATTCTTTTACTTTCAACCTGTTTGTGTCTTTGAACTAAAAATATGTCTCTTGTAGACAGCATATTGTTGAATCAGATTTTAATCCATCCTGCCAATTGCTGTCTTTTAATTGCAGTATTTTAATGATGTAGTTAATGGATTGAAATACACTGATTTCAATGATCTAAAAGGCACTGTGATCTTTGAGCAATTGCAGTGGTGGGTCAAATTCCTGACTATATTAAATTGTGCCATAATTAGAAAATAGAAAAGAGAAAACAAGTTTAGACGACTTTGAAGAAACTGGGCTGTGAAAGGAAAAAGAGATAATATAGGCCAGTCACTGGAAAAGAATGTGGATTCAAGAAAATTGCTTTCATCCAAGATTCAGTTTAACCTCTTTATTTATTATTCTCTTTTGTCTTCCACCTTTAGATCATAGGGCCATCACTAGTGGTTTGGATTCACAATGAGAAGGATGACCTTTTTTCACATGGGATTGGAAAAGAAATGTGATCCTAGATAGATTAATTATGCCTCAGATCCTCAATGAAACTGTATGACTGTATATTGATGAAGGACATTGGACTGGAACATACATGAAGTCTGAGAAAA
This sequence comes from Bos indicus x Bos taurus, assembly GCF_003369695.1. NCBI lineage: Eukaryota > Metazoa > Chordata > Mammalia > Artiodactyla > Bovidae > Bos > Bos indicus x Bos taurus. Next base: position 22,486,899 of record NC_040076.1, on the reverse strand, counting down.
CTGAGATTAAACCTCAGCTCCACCACTTTACTGGTACTAACTATGTGACTGAGCCAAATTACTGTATTCTCTTAGCTTTACTTTCCTCTTATGGGTAATACCAGTCTTTCAAGATTTTGTGTGGAATAACTGAGATAAAGCCAGGAAGTAATAAAGAATCCCAGTTCTGCCTCTTGGATGCTATTTGGGAATGGAAATGTTAGCTTTGGTTTTCTTATCCATAAAGTAGAATAGTTGGATTAGATAATCTCCATACTCCCTTCCAGCTCTAACCAAATAGTTGTTGTTCAGTCCCTAAGTTGTGTCTGACTCTTTGCAACCCCATGGACTGCAGCACACCAGACTTCCTTGTCCTTCACTATCTCCTGGAGTTTGCTCAAACTCATGTCCATTGAGTTGATGATGCCATCCAACCATCTCATCCTGTGTCATCCCCTTCTCCTCCTGCCGTCAATCTTTCCCAGCATCAGGGTCTTTTCCAATGAGTCAGCTCTTTGCATCATGTGGCTGAAGTATTGGAATTACAGCTTCAGCATCAGTCCTTCCAATGAATATTCAGGGTTGATTTCCATTAGGATTGACTGGTTTGATCTCCTTCCTGTCCAAGATACTCTCAAGAGTCTTCTCCAGCACCACAGTTCGAAAGCATCAATTCTTTGGTGATGAGCCTTCTTTATGATCCAACTATTACATCCATACATGACAAAAATCATGGCTTTTACTATATGAACCTTTCTGTAACCAAATAGGCCTCCAATATCTTTTCATTTAGTATTATTTTTCATACACTTTGTGGGCTTGGATTGATCTGGAACTTAAACCAATCTGTGTAAGATAGTTTACATTAGAAAAGACATCTAAAATTCCAAAGGGTCTTTGTAAGATAGCTTGCGTTAGAAAAGACATCTAGAATTCCAAAGGACTGATTTACAAATAAACTTTGGAAGGTAGCTCTTCTGAGCTGGGGAATACTTTTAAACAGATGAACTCATCCCAGAACATATAAGAGAACACTTAGCAAGGCATGTTGTAAGATCCCTTAGCAATGAGCTTAGTGGAGAGGCACATCTATCATGACATCAGATCCCAAAGATTAGGTCTGTGTTTTGGGGGCTCTTAGATTGATTGTTCTGCCTAAAATATTTGTAAGGGTTTGTAATTTCTGGGTTTCGGTGGCTAAGGAGACTTTGAAACAATAAGCTGCAAGGAGAAAGGCAGTCTGGAAATAAACCAGGTGGTGTTCGGGGAAGAGGTGAACAGGGGAAATGAGAGCAAGCCATTGGATGCAGGAAGATTGGTGAGACCAACAGAACATAATGAGACCAGGATTAGATAAGGGACTAAGAGACACAGGAAAAGGGGGGAACTGGAGGCCAATTAAGGCTGAGCTGGGCTGGAAAGGAAGAACACAACAAAAATGATTTTTCTCCTCAGAGACTGATTTCTTTGTCCCACCAATTCTCTCAGCTTGTTTTGTCAAATCCACTGATATATTTTGGTATAATTTATTTGGATAGACATAGTCAGTATGAAATTTAACCTCTCATTTCAAGGTAAGAATCGAAACCTTGCACATTTTCTAATAGATTAATGCTTTGAAAGTTAAGGAAAACTGGTTCTGTTTTTTAGAGATGAAATGATGAGGAAATAAGAATACTTAGAAACAAAATCATGTTTATTGTGACTTTATTAAAAATTATTTCCCATACAACTTTCAACACATGGTGTCTCATCTGTGGTCTCTGCCAAAATTGTCAAAGAATTGTGAAAGAATTTTGTGCTTTGATTTTAAACTCCCCCTGCTTATTACTCCCAAGTGGCCTGTGCCATAACTTTATTTTTAGAGTTAAAATTGAGTGTGTTAGTTGCTCAGTCATGTCTGACTCTTTGTGACCCCATGGACTGTAGCCCACCAGTCTCCTCTGTCCATGGGATTTTCTAGGCAAGAATACTGGAATGAGTAGCCATTCCCTTCGATCTTCCTGACCCAGGAATCAAACCTGGGTCTCCTGCATTGCAGGAGGATTCTTTACCATCTGAGCCACCAGGGAAGCCCATTGAAAATGATTGGCAAATTTTCCTTTGGGGATATTCCAGTTCCACAGTGCTTGAGATAACTGGAACTGTCTAGAGGGACCTGGGAATCCTTCATCAACACTGTCTGCTTTTAGAGGCTACATATCCACTCAAGACACTGCTCACTTTTGCCTTTTGGCATGAGAGAATGACTGGCAGGTCATTGGATGGCCTATTGTCTAAGTGGACTCGTTGGATGAGACCTTGATCACTAGGGACTTTGTAGGTAGCCAGGCAGCACTGCAGCTCTAGAGAGCTTCCTTTGCAACCTGCAAATGACAGTAATGTTATGAAAGATTTCTCCAAAGACAGACATTTTCAATTAGCCAAATTACTCTAACAGGGCGTAGCTCAGGAAGATTTAAGGCAGAGCTAGTTGCTGTGCCAGCCAAGAGGCCTGCTCTGCCAGTTGAAAGGCTAGCACATCCTCCCTGCCAGCTTGCAATGAAATGATTCTTGCAGTGACAGCAGATCTACTCTGCAGGTTTGATTTAGGGCCTTCAATTACCATACCTTTGTAATTATCATTGGGCCATGATGAATCCTGGGGAAAGCATGGGTCTAAAATGCAGGGATACAGGAGCTTAATCAGAATGCAGTGTGTAGAATGAATTTTTCTTCTTGATGCCTCACCTCTTTTCAACCAATTGTTCTTGGTTTGAGTAAAACTGTAACACAACTCTTTGCCAGTAATTGTGATTCATCTTCACTTTGCTAATCAAAATGTTGTTTCACAGGCTCTGATGGTGTTCAAAACACCGTATAGGAAGTATGCTATTGCTTTAAATTGGCTAGCATAGATCTAGTATTTTGCATGAAGTGGTGGGAAAAATTTTAAAGCCTCCTGTAGCTCATAAACCCTTTTATTCTGACATAGAACACTCACAAGGATTCTAAAAGACAAACATTATATTGCTGATATATATATACATGTATATATATATATTTAATTTTTCTGTTACTAAGATCAATGATATCTGGGCTAGTGATTCTATTTTCTTTCTACTTAGGGACCATATCTTATTTAGGAAACACGCATTTCAGAGGGTTTGCAAGTACTAGAGAAGTTGCTTGGTACTGATGGGCCATAACTTCAAATAGCAGTATTATGTTAAATATCCAACTTTGTCCAGTGACCTGTGTTTCACCTAGGGTGAAGCAGAATAGTATGAAGGAAGGAGAGTGGACTTAATTCCAGAAGATCACAGTGCAAATCTGAATTATTCTTATTTGTGAACAGGTGTGACCATGGATATATCTCTTCACCCTTCTAGGCCTCAGATCTTTTCTACAATGTGGTTACATTGGCATAGATCCTCTCCAGGACCTCTCCGTCTCTGATATCTATGATTCCATGAAAACAGGACTCCCTCTTCTTGACCATCAGCATTAAAGTACTTTGTATGCAATTTTTGGAAAACAGTTATTTATGATACTCAAGTTACTAATGTTTATAAATTCTCTTCTCCCAGGATTTCACCCCTGTCTTATATTATTGCAGATAATAGAAATTTGGGGAATTTGAAATCAGAGAAGGGTGTATCAGCATCATTCCGATGTTCACAGAGTCAGTGAAGAATGGAATCAATTCCTTTTTGGTTTGGGAATATTATAAACATTGAGACACCTAGTTCAATAGAATTCTTTGGCCACGTTGTATCTTTGTATTATTATATTGCATATAAGTCCTGACTTCCCAGTTAAATGATAAGTCCCTAAAGGTATAGAATATATTTTTGGCCTCTAAATATCCCTTTCACCTACCATCTAACAGGGCCCTGTAACTAATCACTGAGTAAGTTATACAATATAATTTTTAAAACCTTATGAAAAAATTGTATAGGCTAAAAATTTCCTAATTACTAAAAAAGTAAGCAGTTTTCCACAAAACTCAACAAAAAGGGTATATAGAAATGAATCATTGATCTTCTGTTGTAAACTGAAACTCATTCTGGTGTAATTAGTGGTTATTTGATTTCTAATTGACAGTACCCCCCATAAATCATATTGTATACAGCTAAGTAGTTGTTACTTCAAAAATAGCTTAGCTAGTATATGATCATATTTATTACAATTTGATATATTCTGAATTTATGTATTCAATTTAAAGTTTTAATGCACTGAAAGTGGGGACTACACAGCTACCTAGTATATTTATGTGTGGTTTCCCCTTCCCTCTAAAACTATAAATTGAGAACCAGAATATCTCAGTTTAGAAGGTAAGTGTCCAAATCTTATAGTCTTAGGGATACCTTCCTCTCTGAACTCTACAGCTACCACTCTGTCCTGTAGGTTTGGCCTTTTGTTACAGGGCTGTTATGCTATTTTAGTCTTTGGTATTTGTCCTACCTCCCCAGCCAGATTACAGATTTATTGAAAGCAAAGACCACGTATCTTACAATTCTGTATTCAAAGAGTTTAACAGAGTTTTACTTATCCGGAAAGTAATCAGTTAATATTTTCTGGAATCTTACAGGTAGGTCTATAGACACATTTCCCATTGCAAGTGTAAGTTTATTTATTGAACTCCCAATTCATGAAAAAGGAAAAGGAATAGGAACCATAGATCAAATTGCCAACAACTGCTACATCATAGAAAAAGCAAGGGAATTCCAAAATAAAATCTACTTCTGCTTCCTTGTCTGTGCAAAAGCCTTTGACTGTATGGATCACAAGAAACTGTGGAAAAGTCTTAAAATAATGGGAATACCAGACCACCATACCTGTCTCCTGAGAAACTTATATGCAGGACAAGAAGCAACAGTTAGAACCGGACATGGTACAAACACAGTGGTTCCAAATTGGGAAAGGAGTACATCAAGGCTGTATATTGCTACCCTGCTTATGTAACTTACATGCAGAGTACATCACACAAAATGCCAGTCTGGATGACTCATAAGATGGGATCAAGAATACTGAGAGAAATATCAACAACCTCAGATATGCAGAGGATATGTCTTTAAGGGTAGAAAGTGAAGAGGAACTAAAGAACCTAGTGATGAAGGTGAAAGAGAAGTGAAAAAGCTGGCTTAAAACTCAACATTCAAAAAACTAAGATCATGGCATCCGGTCCCATCACTTTATGGCAAATAGATGGGGACAAAGTGGAAACAGTGACAAATTTTATTATCTTGGTCTCCAAAATCACTGCAGATGGTGACTGTAGCCATGAAATTAAAAGACACTTGCTCCTTGGAAGAAAACCTATGACAAACCTAGATAGCATATTAAAAAGCAGAGACATCAGTTTGCCCACAAAGATCTGTGCAGTCAAAGCTATGGTTTCTCTAGTAGTCATGTATAGATGTGAGAGTTGGACCATAAAAAAAGGCTGAGAGCTGAAAAACTGATGCTTTTAAACTGTGGTGCTGGAGAAGACTCTTGAGAGTCCCTTGGACTGCAAGGAGATCAAACCAGTCAATCCCAATGGAAATCAACCCTGAATATTCACTGGACAGACTGATACTGAAGCTGAAACTCCAATACTTTGGCCACCTGATACAAAGAGCTGACTCACTGGCAAAGACCCTGATGCTGGGAAAGACTGAGGACAAAAGGAAAAGAGGGTGACAGAGGATGAGATGATTGGATGGCATCACTGACTCAACGGCACGAGTTTGAGCAGACTCTAGGAGATAATGACAGACAGGGAAGTCTGGTGTGTTACTGTCCATGGGGTTGCAGAGAGTTGGTTTTTGATCAAACAACAGCAATTTATGAAATAATCTTAATGCAGAAATAGCTGTTTTCCTTTTATAATAATTTAACTGCTCTAAAAATATTTAGGTCTTTTAGTTACTGTCATACAGTTTAGTCTGTGATCTTATGCAGATGTAGGATGTTCAAGATTTAAATTGCCTTTAGTTCATCTAAAATAAATTTATTGGATAACTGAATTTGTTCTTTATCAACATTTCAGTACACATTAAAATATGTTGGCTTTTTAATTATTGAAAAAAGATAGTATATTTTCTTAATAAAAATTTATGTGTTGCCTGACTCACGGGGGCAGAAATGTACTTATAATCCTTAAATTTATGTAATTAGCCTAGATTTTGAAGAATTCGGGGGCTTTGTTCAGGGGAACCTGTCCTAGAGCTCTGAAAGTATAGTAAATACAACATTTATAAAGGCTGTATAAAAAAAACACTGTGAAAAACTATATAAATTGGGATCCACAGAGTCCTTTTTAAGATTTAGGATAAGGACATAATTTCTCTCATTAAACTCCTTTGGTATGGATATGATAGTTCAATATTTCATAAATATTTAATGAATTATTTCCTACAACTTTTGAGTGTTTGGACAACTGAAGTTTTATTTGGAATATAAGTCTAACTGCTAGGGGAAATAGGTAATTATGAATGCTTGGCACTGTGTCTGGAAAAATAATTTCTAAGTTTTAGAGTGGTCAGGAAGGATGTTTAAGGGTATTCTTTATGGTATAAACTTGAGAGTGCCCAGCAAGAGTACTTCTACATTCTTAATTCTTAAAGTATTACTCTTATTAAAAACAATATCACTGACACAAATAGTGAAACTGACAGAAGTAAAATGTTGTAGAAATCATGCCAGGTGTCTTTACTTGTTTAAGCTACAACTCTGCCTCTGCAAAGCATTAACATCTTTTTGGTTTTTGTTTTGTACATTGGAATAAATTAAAGGTTAGATGCCTAAGAATTGAAGCAAATAAGTCCTGAAACTAAGTCTGATGCTAAATCTCTCATATTTCAGAAACCTGGGTTCTTAATTGCTTCACGTTGATTTCCTGTGCTGAGGAAAAGTAATTTTTCCTCTTATCTGCAGTATAGGTAGATCTTTGCATACTAGTTCTGGCACCATATCATACAGGAGCTTCCAATAACTGCCAGTCACATGGTGACAATTATGCTTGATTAAGCAGATCCAGTAAGTACTTGATCGACTTTTTCCCATAAATACTGACATTCTGCAGCCAAAGGGAAAAGAACACTTGCTATTATTCTAAGCACCTTGGCTATCTCCGCTTGTCCCTAACAATAATACCAGGCTCTGAGTTTCCTGAGAACAGTATTCCCAGATTCTTGCTTCAGCCTGATTCCACGGTGTCTATTTCAGAGTAATTTGAATTTCTGAGGTCTGTAAGTCTACCAGCAGACAGTGATGATTTATGAGGTTTGCGGGGATGTTTGGCAAAGGGTCATTGTTGTTATTGGTCATTCTATCCCTGATAATTCATTTTTTTTTTTAGAATCCTCTAAAAATATATAGGAAAGATGCTTTGAAAATTACATGTGCTAAGTTGCTTCACTAGTGTCTGATTCTTTGCAGCTGTAGGGACTGTAGCCCACCAGGCTCCTCTGTCCATAGGATTCTCCAGGAGAGAATACTGGAGTGGGTTGCCATGCTCTCCTCCAGGGGATCTTCCTGACCCAGGGATCTAACCCGAGTCTTTTGCATCTCCTGCATTGGCAAGTGAGTTCTTTACCACTAGTGCCACCTAAGAAGTCCTTTGAAAATTATAAATGTATGCTATTATGAGAATCTAAGCGACTTCACAACCCACTCCAGTATTCTTGCCTGGAAAATTCCATGGACAGAGGAGCCTGGTGGACTACAATTCATGAAGCCGCAAAGAGTCAGACACAACGGCACAGGGCAGGCAGGCAAACAACCTCAAAAGATAATACGAATAACACACTGACTTACAACCCACCGAAAAGATGACGTTAGCAATGGTTTTCAAAAGTTGTATCAGAATTTCTTAAAGGACTTGATACAGCTCTGGGTACTATGCTCCCTGCCTCAGAATATTATATTCTCAAACATAGAATATTAAGGGAATGCATGCATGCATGTGTAGTCAGTCATGTCCAACTCTGTGACCCCAGGGACTATAGTCTACCAGGTTCCTCTGTCCATGAAATTTCCCAGACAAGAGTACTGGAATGGGTCGCCATTTCCTACTCCGGGGGATCTTTCTGACTCTGGGATTGAACTCACACCTCTTGTGTTTCCTTTGTTAGCTAGCAGATGAATTCTTTACGACTGTGCCACCTGGGTATCCCCAGGGGAACATAAGTGGCTTAAGATAGTATTTTATGTGGCACTCTAGCACAGACCATGTCCATTTCTAACTGTTGCTTCCTGACCTGCATAGAGGTTTCTCAAGAGGCAGGTCAGGTGGTCTGGTATTCCCATCTCTTTCAGAATTTTCCACAGTTTATTGTGATCTACACAGTCAAAGGCTTTGGCATAGTCAATAAAGCAGAAAGAGATATTTTTCTGGAACTCTCTTGCTTTTTCCATGACCCAGCAGATGTTGGCAATTTGATCTCTGGTTTCTCTGCCTTTTCTAAATCCAGTTTGAACATCTGGAAGTTCACGGTTCATGTATTGCTGAAGCCTGGCTTAGAGAATTTTGAGCATTACTTTACTAGCATGTGAGATGAGTGCAATTGTGCAGTAGTTTGAGCATTCTTTGGCATTGTCTTTCTTTGGGATTGGAATGAAAACTGACCTATTTCAGTCCTGTGGCCACTGCTGAGTTTTCCAAATTTGCTGGCATATTGAGTGCAGCACTTTCACAGCATCATCTTTCAGGATTTGGAATAGCTCAACTGGAATTCCATCACCTCCACTAGCTTTGTTTGTAGTGATGCTTTCTAAGGCCCACTTGACTTCACATTCCAGGATGTCTGGCTCTAGGTGAGTGATCACACCATCGTGATTATCTTGGTCGTGAAGATCTTTTTTGTACAGTTCTTCTGTGTATTCTTGCCACCTCTTCTTAATATCTTCTGCTTCTGTTAGATCCATACCATTTCTGTCCTTTATCGAGCTCATCTTTTGACGAAAGTGAAAGAGTAGAGTGAAAAAGTTGGCTTAAAGCTGAACATTCAGAATACTGAGATCATGGCATCTGGTCCCATCACTTCATGGGAAATAGATGGGGAAACAGTGGAAACAGTGTCAGACTTTATATTTTTGGGCACTGTAATCACTGCAGATGGTGACTGCAGCCATGAAATCAAAAGACACTTACTCCTTGGAAGGAAAGTTATGACTACCCTAGACAGCATATTGAAAAGCAGAGACATTACTTTGCCAACAAAGGTCCGTCTAGTCAAGGCTATGGTTTTTCCAGTGGTCATGTATGGATGTGAGAGTTGGACTGTGAGGAAACCTGAGCGCTGAAAAATTGATGCTTTTGAACTGTGGTGTTGGAGAAGACTCTTGGAGAGTCCCTTGGACTGCAAGGAGATCCAACCAGTCCATTCTAAAGGAGATCAGCCCTGGGTGTTCTTTGGAAGGAATGATGCTGAAGCTGAAACTGCAGTACCTTGGCCACCTCATGCGAAGAGTTGACTCATTGGAAAAGACTCTGATGCTGGGAGGGATTGGTGGCAAGAGGAGAAGGGGACGACAGAGGATGAGATGGCTGGATGCCATCACTGACTCAATGGACATGAATTTGAGTGAACTCCGGGAGTTGGTGATGAATAGGAAGGCCTGGTGTGCTGCGATTCATGGGTTCGCAAAGAGTCGGACACAACTGAGCGACTGAACTGAACTGAACACAGACCAAAGCAGCATTCCTCAATGGCTCTCTCCAAGTATAACTCAGTGGTTCAGACTTTTCCTGTAGTCTCCACAATTCAGAGTTAATTGCTTTCAGGTATATAGCTAAAGCGGAGAAGGCAATGGCACCCCACTCCAGTACTCCTGCCTGGAAAATCCCACGGACGGAGGAGCCTGGTAGGCTGCCGTCCATGGGGTCACTAAGAGTCAGACACGACTGAGCGACTTCACTTTCACTTTTCACTTTCATGCATTGGAGAAGGAAATGGCAACCCACTCCAGTGTTCTTGCCTGGAGAATCCCAGGGGCGGGGGAGCCTGGTGGGCTGCCGTCTATGGGGTCACACAGAGTCGGACACGACTGAAGCGACTTAGCAGCAGCAGCAGCAGCATATAGCTAAAGGGGTAGGGAAGCACAGAAAGAGTGTGGAAAACCTAATGAGGGGAGAAGATGAAGCCCAAAGAAGATCTTATGGTGCAAGCCCTAATTTTACTCAGAACTGGTCACATGGACTGAATTGAATGCAAGAAGGCTCATGATATGCCTAAGAGCCTAATAGGCACAGTTTGGTGAACACATGGCCTTTTCTCTGCCTTATGGATTATATGAGTAAGGCTGGATAGAACAGATAAAAGCAAAATCAAGTAAGCATGAAAACTTTGGTCATAATAGAATTTTAATGGATGCCCAACAATGCCTTCATAGTTAATATAGGCTGGTGCAAAGACTATTTGATCATAATGTGACTTTTGGGCAGGTCATTTTCATTTTCATCACCTGTAGTATGGTCCTTGGGAGAATGCAAACAGAGACTATTGACAAGGAATACCTGAAACCAGGGCTGGCTTTATGGGCATGTAACCTGTATTGTTGCATAGAACTCTGTTTTTACAAAGGCCCCACATTCAGATTAATCCTCTGCTATTGCTTCCCTGGTGGCTCAGATGGTAAAGTGTCTGTCTGCAATGCGGGAGACCCGGGTTCAATCCCTGGGTTGGGAAGTTCTGCTGGAGAAGGAAATGGCAGCCCACTCCAGTATTCTTGCCTGGAAAATCCCATGGACTGTGGAGCTTGGTAGACTACTGTCCATGGGGTCGCAAAGAATCGGACACAACTGAGTGATTGTACTACTGTACTACATTGCTGTCTTAAACTTCTCAGTAATTTCGAACAAGGGGCCTTGCATTTTCGTTTTGCACTGGGCCAATATTCTAAGCACTCTGGCCATCTCCCATTATGTAGCTAGTCCTACTTGAAATTCATGTCTAATCAGAGATTAGAACTAGGTTCAATGATAAAATGAAGATACAATCTTTATGATGAAGTTAATGCTAATCGACCTTTTAAAGAAGACAAGTTACAATGGCAAAGCTTTGTGTATGTGTGTGTGTGTGTGTGTGTATGCATGCACACATACACTAGCACATGTGAAAACGTGCATAGGCAGGATGTATTTTCTCTTAGGACAAAGTTTATTGGGAGCAATTTGTTTTAATTGATATTCATTGAGCATCATTCCATTGTTTATTGTTAGCTACTCATGTGAAGAGTTGGTTGATGTCTATAGCACAAACATTTGTTTCAGATAAATGGGCGTTTCAGTTGGGTAAGTTTTAATTAAGCAACCTTTATTGGACAAGAAGTTGTTTTTGAAACTATGAGAAAATTACTCTAGTTTGCTAATTCTGTTTTCCAGAAACTAAAAATATTGAATCTTATCTACTACAACACTGAATATGATTTTGACTACAAATGACCCAAGTATTTGGCATCAAAATAAGGAATAAGAAACTTTTCCAATGTAATGTGTTAAATATTTTTCTACTGCATCTACCTAGACACCATTTAACTGTTCTCAAGCATATCGAGCCATTTGATTCTGAAATGAATTACTTATTTTTAAACCCTACTTCCACACCACTTACCTATATTGCTATTCTAGCATATCACTTTTCATAGGTATTTATTTATTTACACATTTGCCAAAAGAGAACACTGAACTCTTAACTCTTTCAGAATAGAAGCTGTTGCCATTCATCTTGCTATTTATTCCCAGAGCTGAGTAGAGTTTCCAGAACTCTACTAGAGTTTCCAGAATCTAGAACATGTTTAGTAAATATTTAATGAATAAACTAAGAAATAAATCCGGAGAAGGCAATGGCACCCACTCCAGTACTCTTGCCTGGAAAATCCCATGAATGGAGGAGCCCGGAAGGCTGCAGTCCATGGGGTCGCTCAGGGTCGGACACGACAGAGCGACTTCACTTTCACTTTTCACTTTCATGCATTGGAGAAGGAAATGGCAACCCACTCCAGTGTTCTTGCCTGGAGAATCCCAGTGGCGGGGGAGCCTGGTGGGCTGCCGTCTATGGGGTCGCACAGAGTCAGACACGACTGAAGTGACTTAGCAGTAGCAGCAAGAAATAAATCATTATAAAAAATGTCATTTTTCTTTCAGCAAAATAAATATTTCCAAGGCTTAAAGGAAACTTCTGTTCTTAATAAAACCAAAATCAGGATATTTTTGATTTGTGAGAACATTTAATCTTACGTTATGCTCTTAAGTCCATAGCAGTTATGTTCCACATTGGGATGAAAGAAAGCATATTCTTAAAAAGTGAGATCCTAAATCATCTTAAGGGTAAAAATAGCAAATACTTAACTGTCATATTCAGGGGCTTTCCAGGTGTCTCAGTGGTAAAGAATCTGCCTGCGAATGCAGGAGATGCAGGAGACTTGTGTTTAATCCCTTAATCAGGAGGATCCCCAGAGGAGGAAATGGCAATCCACTCTAGTATTCTTGCCTGGACAATCCGGTGAACAGAGCACCCTGGCAGGTTACAGTCCATGACCTTGCAAAGAGTTGGACATGACTTAGTGAATGAGCATGAATGTCATATTCAGAAGTTAATTATTTTATTGAAGGAGATTTTTGTCCTATTTAAAAGAAATGGTTTGCTTGAATACATTCACACAACACATGTGTAAGTAAAGAATAATATATATATGTATATATAGTTTTCAAAGGATTTATATGTTGGTATACTTTGGTATTAAACTTGCTGCTAATAATATAGTTTTTCCCATGGTCTACTAGTAATGACCATGGATAGTGTCAGTATCCTTTTGTTTAAGACTAAACCTGGTTTATTTACTGTATTAGTTTACTGTGACTATAACACAAAATCCATAACTTAAAACAACAGAAATTTCTTTTCTCCTAGTTCTCAAGGGCAAAAGCCCAGGACAATATCACTGAACCAAAATCAAGGCATATCTGCAGGGTCACACTTCATTTGGAGGGTCTAAAGGAAAATCCTTTCCTTGCCTCTTCCAGCTTCTGATAGCTTCTGACATTCCTTGGCTTGTGGACACATCCAGCCATCAAAGCCAGCATCCTCAAATCCGTTCTGTGTCTTCACATTGCCTTCTCTTTGTGTGTCATATCTCCTTCCTCTCTTTTACAAGGACACTTGTGATTGCATTTAGGGCTCGCTCAGATCATCCAGGATAATCTCCCTGTCTTGAGATCCTTAACTTAATCACATTTGCAAAGACCCTTTCCCTAAATAGGGATTCCCTGGTGGCTCAGAGGTAAAGCCTCTGCCTGTAAGAGACCCGGGTTTGATCCCTGAGTCAGGAAGATCCCCTGGAGAAGGAAATGGCAACCCACTCCAGTACTCTTGCCTGGAAAATGCAATGGGCTACAATCCATGGGGTCGCAAAGGGTTGGACACGACTGAGCAACTTCATTTTTTCACTTTTCCCCAAATAAGGCAACACTTTTGAGTTTCTATGGATTAGGATCTTCTGTCTTTGGAGGCAGTTATTCAGCCTGCTACATTTGCTCTGTTTACTCTTGTATTAATGACTATGTAGTGCAATGCTGGCTGATGTAAAATGGTGTACTTTTCTCTATGCTCACTGACACAGGAATGAGGATGCTGTATAGAGAATTATAAACTAAATAACACTTTAAGGAAAAATGCTGCCTAAAGAAGTAGGCTTTGGCAAGTAGAGCTCAGAGAGGGAGCTCATAACTTCATGATAATACCTCACATAAATTAAAGTAATGTTAATTGTCTCCCCCACAGCAAGGCCATTAAGCAGTTTATTGCTCCTACCTTTAGAATTTATTCTGGTATTTCTTGTGGTCCTACCTTTTCAATGGTATTTTACTTTTTACCCAGAAGGGATATAAACACTTCCTTGACAGTCCTTTCTGGTATATTTCATCTCTAAGTATAACAAGAGGAGGAAATAAATGACCAAATAGGTGCTGATAAGCTCTGCAGCAATCAAAGATAAAAGGCTCCAGAAAGACATCAGGATGTGGAGTTTCATTTTGAAACACAGTTCCTAACAACTGGAGAGAATAAGTGTGTCTACATTCCCTAGTTATGAACAGCTAAACTGTCAGTGACCTTGTCACTAACCAGGGAGGAATTTTCTATTTCATTTTCCCTCTGTGTTGAGGTAGGACCCTCAGCACCAGGAAAAAGGAGGTTGTATTCCTTCACCACATTTTATTCATCTCCTACTATGTGTCAGATATTATGTATGAAGCCCTGGCTCATACAACTCCCTTCTTTCTGTTGATAGCTTTCCACCTAATTTTCACGTCTTCAGAACTTAGCCAGATTCTATGCTTGGACATTTGCAATTGGACCAAGGTCACAAAAGGACAGCTTAGTTGGAAAGGGGGAAAAGGGAGAAAAAAAAATGCTAAGAAGTTACATAAATGTCCTCTAGCACATTCCCTGTTCTGAGGGCTAATGTACTGTAGCAATTCATCAGTCATTCTAATAGTCTTTTAACTTCTGTCTGAAAGCCTACTAAATGCTAACATCTTAAATGTTTAATATTCTAAAACATATTTTCATTAATCATGCAAATTATCTAGGCATCTATATTTTACTATAACTCTCTTCGGAGATTGCAGCCTAAGGCTTTGTGTATGAGAGACCCACATTGGTGAATGATACTGTAGATGAAATATAACATACAGAATTTTAGAAATGAAAAGTTGCTAGTAAAGTTTCAGTAGCTATATGTTGTCACAGTTATTAAAAAAAAAACCAAAATGATATTAATGTCATGTACTTCTGATTAAGTAGCAAGCAACTAAAATATGCACTGCTGCTGCTGCCAAGTCATGTCAGTCGTGTCCGACTCTGTGCGACCCCATAGACAGAAGCCCACCAGGCTCCCCCGTCCCTGGGATTCTCCAGGCAAGAACACTGGAGTGGGTTGCCATTTCCTTCTCCAATGCATGAAAGTGAAAAATGAAAGTGAAGTCGCTCAGTCGTGTCCGACTCTTAGCGACCTCATGGACTGTAGCCCACCAGGCTCCTCCATCCATGGGATTTCCAAGGCAAGAGTACTGGAGTGGGGTGCCATTGCCTTCTCTAAAAATATGCACTAGCTTCATTCTATTCTATTACTTAGTTGGTGGATGGGTATTAATGGGGTAGAGGTTTTTTTTTTTTTTTTGGTGAAGTTGTCGGTCATGTCTGACTCTTTGTGATCCCATAGACTGTAGCTTACCAGGTTCCTCCATCCATGGAATTTTCCAGGCAAGAGTACTGGAGTGGGTTGCCATTTCCTTCTCCAGGGGATCTCCCTGACCCAGGGATCAAACCCAGGTCTCCCACATTGCAGGCAGGTGCTTTACCATCTGAGCCACCAGAGTAGATGGTATATTGTCCTAATAGAAATGACCCTATGTTTCCTCACAAAATGGACTGTGGACTCCGTTGTTATAAAAGGATAGAATATGAGTCCCTTGCAGTTAGGTTGGCCTGAACAGCACCATGAAAGCTTCCCTGTATATACTGCCAGTCACCCCAATACCAAGGATTCTTAGTTGCTTGGGAAAAGGAGAAATATAGTGGTGGGCCCCCTGAAACAGATGAATGAGGAATTGAAAGAATAAAGGCCATGAGTTTTGGTAGTGTTAGTGGAAATGCTTTACCTTGAAACTATTTGATTTCAGCAGGGATGGAGGTGGGTAGTGAAATAGAAATGACCTGTGACCATGGAAATGTAGAGCCACGGAGGAGGGCTCACTGGACTCAAGAACATGACCTAAGTAACTGGAACTGAGAGCGATGGTAGTGGAGTGCACTTGCCCACCTCCCAAGAGGAAACAGATGGCACAGTGGCATTAGGACAATTCAAAAAAGTCTTCTTTATAAAGGGACTAATTACAAACGCGTGGGCAGAGTGGAGAGTAGGGGAACCATTTGTGGCCATGCAGGTAGTGAAAGCTAACAGCTGTTGTTAAATACAGGCCTTAGGAGATGAGAGAAAGGAGCAACTACCAGAATTTGAAGGAAAGGGAGTCATTATAAAAAGTCACCTCTGAGGGTTTATTGACCTTTGATTAAGGGAGACGGCCAGCACAAGGTGATCTCATGCAGAGAAAAAACACCCTGACTTCCCTCCTTTCTCTCCCTTCAGTCTTCCTGATGGGACTTTCCATTCATTGAACCAAACAGGAACCTGAAAAGACAAATTAAGAATGTGGTCCCCACAGATTAGCTTCCCTGAGTGGATACCAGGGCTTCACATACGGAGAGTGGGGGTGATACAGGGAGTCAGAAACAGTATGAATACCACTTGTTTAGTTATGTGACCAAAACCATAACCTCTCTTTGAATGCTTTTCTTATGTTTCTTTTCCTAAAGCATTCCTTGTATGGTTAGTTTCTTTCACAGTATCACCTGATACTACATATCTTAACAAAATTTCTAGTAGCAGTGCTGCTTCCCCAGTACATAAGCATGAACTACCTTAGCCTCTGAGTAATCAGCTATTTTAAGGAAACACATAGCTACTTGCCATCCAGACAGTTCTGAACTTTGTTCTGAACGTTCCTATACCGTTTGGTATGACAGTGTGCGTCTAAATATCTGTTGTCTGTACCACTAAAGGAACTCCAAGGTCTTCACTTTTTTACATTGTTGGCCTTCTCTATTTTTCTTTTTTTTTCAGAAGTATGGAAGGGCTTTATGGGGCTACTCTGAGCCCCTCACAGTGTTCCAGGAACCTACTGGTTTTGCCGTTGCCTTTGCTCTTTGGATATTTGGGAGGGAAGGCAGGAAGACCATCCTTCCTGGGAGAGAGAAGGCCCTTCTTGGGGACTGAGACAAGGTGTGGGAAAAGTAAAAAATTCAATGGGAGCAGAGTCTGGTGGGGCCTGGAAGTGGCCAGGGCTTCCTCTGGGAGAATGGAGGTCATGGAGTGTTGGCTTCATGAGAGAGAAGGTGGCAGTAAGAGGGCCTAGAGTCAGGAAGAGCAGATAGGTGGCACTTTGGGCGCTGAAGGTGCGCACCACTCAGGACATAAGGGCCATGACCAGCTGTGGCCAGAGAGTGTGCTTGTGGATGTAGAGAAGGCTGATCTGATGAGAGTAGCCCAGCCAGTCCAGGGACCCAGCAGCCCTGTGGCCAGTGCAAGGCAAGCTAGCTTCTGGCCATGTCCCAGGTGTACCCGCCATACCTGGGCATGGCAGGGAGAGTTCAGGGTTCAGGGAGAGTTCAGAGTTCCCAGGTTCAGGGAGACAATGGGCTGACTGTCAAAGTGTACCCACTTGGGCTGTTTACACCACTTAGAGACTAGGTTGATGGACCAAGAAAGATCCAGGCCCAGTGTAAAGAGAGTCAATAGACATGGCTGGCAGCCAGTGAGGGCACCGGTAGGAGCTTAGCTTCCATGCTATGGGCACGCAGGGGGCATCAACCCAAGACAGCACCAGTTATTAGGCCAGTCAAGCCCTGGTGAGGGAAATATGCTAAGAGGAAGACCTAGGACAAGCCAATTGCCAGCAGGATGGTCAATAAGCCAAGCTAGGTATCACCCTCACCCAATGACTGTGGATCCAAGTGGCCACCTGGGAAGAGATAGCCATCGTTATGGGCCAGAGGGCTGTTCCCACAGAAACAGTGTGGGAAGGGCTGCCAGGACCAGTTTCATAAGAAGAGGGGAACAGGTGAATCTGGGCTGGAGTCTAGCTCAGACTCATCGACCCACCAAAAGGGCCTGTCTCAGAAAGAAACCACTTGAAGAGGAGGTTGAGCCACTTGGTGAAGAGGCTGATCCATACCACCATGATGCCCACCTGGTGAGAGGAATAGTAGGCCGTGGGATGGAGAACAGAAAGAGGCTCTTGGAGTGTCCCAGAAAGGTGATCCAGAGCCACACGTTCTCCAATCAGGGCAGCTGGTTCGCAGCACCTCAACTATCATGATCCCTGTGCCTGGCATGGACTCCATGGCCACCAAAGAGCTGGCCTGACCAGGGTTTGGTCTGAGGTGGTGCATCCCTTGTTTGCTACTGTGAAGATGGAAATGTAATATCCAGGGCAAGATTCCTTCCAGACCAGACCTTTCTCCTCCAGTGCTTTTACCCTCCAAAGATATTTCGAGATCTCTTGGCGAGAAGGCTAGAGGCTACTCCTATTTTGGGGAGCCAGGCATACCCAGCAGGTGCTGAAGTGGGACCCTAAGTTTGCACACACAACTGGTTAATTGGTCCGTGCCTTCCTCCCCCCAGCTCAAGACTCTCATGCTTGAGTTCATTCACTATTGATTTGGAAGCTGACAGATTTGGAAGCCTCTTAATTTTTAGGGGTTGTCCCTAAAGTCTTGAGAGTTCTTATATATAGCACAGAATAGTCACACTTCTTCCCAGTCTAAGCTTGATTGCTTTGCCCCTCTCTTTTCCATAGTTTGCTTCTAATTATATTTCTCTAGTAAAATATTTAACCATTTATTCCTGAATCATGGGTTCTAAGGTGCAATAAAAGTCCAAAGGGAAATATATATGTTGTTATACAGAAAGACAGATTTTTTTTTCCCCCAGAGCATTTTCAGTCATTTCTGCAGGAATGAATGAGTAAAGGTTTCAAGAATGAATAGTGGCAGAAAACCAACTTACTATTGTATACAAGTCTCTGCAGCCCCTGGGTACAAGTACTTCTGTATCTCCTTTTGTTGAGTTCTCTATTTTTTTATGAATATGCATATTGGGGAAAAAACTTCCATCTGCTCCCTTTTAGCTGATTCTATCACTTTTTGGAGCTGTGCATCATTATGAAGCTTCAGAGAAAAATGATCATTTACATTACATACGGATGTAAAGGAGAGAAGGAGTTGATGAATTGCAAACAAGTATAATCTATATGGACAAATTGTGCCGGAAGTGATGTCACCCCATTTTACTCTGCAAATAGAATGATTCCTGCCCAATCATTTGGCCAAGTGCCCATGAACTCAGAGAAGAAAACCATCCTGTTGGCCTGTGCAGCAGGATTTCACCTCTCCCTATGAAGAAACAGGGACTTCCCTGGTGGCTCAGACAGTGAGGAATCCTCCTGCAATGCAGGAGACCCAGGTTTGATCCCTGGGTTGGGAAGAGGCCCTGGACAAGGAAATGGCAACCCACTCCAGTACTCTTGCCTGGAGAATTCCATGGACAGAGGAGCATGGCGGGCTATAGTTCATGGGGTTGTGAAGAGTCAGACATGACTGAGCAACTAGCACTATATGAAGAAACAGTGCTTTGCACTAGGGCTCACCAGGGACTCCAGAAGTCAAAGGAAATCTCTGAACATTCTAATGTTATTCTCTATAGGTTCTTTTGTCATGGTTTCTTAATTTATAACATCATGTGGACACATTGCATGATGGAGTAAGAAATGTAAAGTAATGAAAATATTTTCATGGTAGCCTCTCCCCCTGCACTTTGTTTCCCAGGGTAGATCATTTACCTAAGTGTCCAGGTAGCGCTAGTGGTAAAGAGCCTGCCTAACAATGCGGGAGACGTAAGAGATGTGAATTCGATCCCTGGGTCGGAAGATCCTCTGGAGGAGGGTATGGCAACCCACTCCAGCATCATTGCCTGGAGAAATCCCATGGACAGAGGAGTCTGGCAGGCTACAGTCCATGGGGTCACAAAGAATCAGACACAACTGAAGCAACTTAGCACACATGCATGCACCATAAAAATTTAAAAATATATGCCTTACTTTCAGCATGTCTTTCTACAAGGACTTTTCTGTTGGCTATATCACACTCAGCTGTGACCTATACTGTATACACTAAGGCCCGATGTGCAGCCATAATCCCAAATCTTTTATTGATTTAATATGGGCATTCATTTCTATATTTAGTCATTTATCCTTAAAAGATTATTCCTATCATGTGACAAGAGTGAAGAATCAGAGCTAAATGCAATAAAACCTCTTCCTTAACTAACAGGAGTAAACAAAGAAATATTCTGTCATGACAGAATGGTCCTCGGCTATGAAGGTCTGTTGAATCAGCTGACTCTCTCCTTGATGCTGGAGAACACAGCTGTCTTAGCCCTCAGGCATTTGTGTTTGAAGGGTTTCAGATCTCTACAAGACCATGCCAGTGTTGTAGGAGCGTGCGCACTGCCTTGATTTGCTGTTCAGGCATCAGTTTTTATGCACATACTGCATGCCTTGTGCTGAGTGTTTTGCACACATTGTCTCATTTAATTGACAAAATGCTATGGAATATTAGTACAACAATTGTGTATATTTTGCAATGGGAACAAAACGAAGCTCAGAGGATAAGTGACCTGCCCAAAATCACACAGTCCTCAAACCAGGATCTCCAGTTGATGTGCTGAGGTCAACACTGGGTGTGAGGAGATGAATTCAGTGTTAGGACAGGACGTAGCATAAAGTGAAGGTTACTTCTATCTTATTTCCATAGCCACAAAACCTGGTCGAATTTAGAAACTGCTGTTCTTTTGCCTATATTTAGTCCCTATTCATTTTGCTTTCAACCTCTACATAATTTTAGCATGACTTCCCACTTTATGAAGGAGTGCTTGAAGTCTGCCTGCTGATTAGTTATACAATTTTCTTTATTGGCGGTGGTGGGGTGGGTGGGGATGGAAGTGCATGTGTGGGGTGATGGAGTATCTAAAATTTCATCATGTTATTTTCTCAGAACTTATGCCTATAACGGAAGTTTCTCAACATGAAATGTCATCAGTTTGGCCTCAGTCAGGAAGTTGCAAGGCACTTGACTAACCTCAGTGAGTTGGATGTTATCTAAGACCTGAAAATCTTTAGCTGCCTGGCATTTTAGGACTTTCAAAAGTTATCTTATTTTTTAATGAATTATTTTCTTAGTTTAGTTGATTTAAAAAAATTATGATAAAATACTTCATGGTGAAGGTATATTCCTGTTTATGTAAGCAATAGAATGGTGTGTGTGTGTGTGTGTGTGTGTGTTGGGGGTGAGGGGGGGAACCAGGATTTAAATAATCTAATTTTTGCTCTTTTCAAACAGTATTGTAAAGATTTTATCCAATTATCTGAAATAAAATTTCTCTGACCATGCATTCTGTCACAACAAACTTGAATCTGTAAACCATAGGCTCTCCCTGGGACCAGAATAATCACTGAATTACAGAACATGTAAAAGTTTTACAGCCTTTCTATACTGAAAGATTCAGCTGGTTCCAGTGGAGAGGCTATGGTAAGATGATGGTGTGCTTAGTCGTGTCCAGCTGTTTTACAACCCCATGGACTATAGCCCACCAGGCTCCTCTGTCCATGCAATTTTCCAGCCAAGATACTCAAATAGGTTGCCATTTCCTCCTCCAAGGGATCTTCCCTATCTAGGGAATGAACCCACGTCTCTTGCGTCTCCTGCAATGGTAGGCAGATTCTTTACCACTGTGCCACCTGGGAAGCTCATAGATTGAACAGATTGATTTAAATGTAGATATGGAATGTGTATGGGAATAATAGTTATATTTAATGCACTCCAGCAAACAACTCCTAAATGCCCACTCTGTACCTGGTTTTATACCAGCAATTAAAAAGACTAAAGAAAATAATCTCTGTCACAAGGAGATCACCGTGTCATGGAAGGGCAAGTGTCATAATAAATAAAGTATAAGATGATAAGTGTTTTAACCAACAGAGACACAAATTGCTATGGAAACACAAAGAGAAGAACACCAAAGGGAATCATGGAAGGCTTCACAGAATAAGTGATTTTGGTGGGGAGTCTCAAGACAGAAAACAGAGGGAGGCTTCTGGATATAGAAAATAGCAGGAGCCACTCCAGGAAAGTAAATAATGTAAGAAAAGTCCAAAAGGGAATAGTGAATTCAGGACACTGCAAGTGTATTGCTTTGGCTGGAGAGTATAGAGTGAGAGGTAGGAGAGGAAAGATATGACTCATAGGGTAGGTTAAAACTTGTTGGGGAGGATTTTATATATCCTGGAAGGTTTAAATACTCTACTAGAGACAATGAAAAGCCATCACACATTTTTAAGCTGAAAGTATGTGATTTAATTTTTGTGTTAAATCACATAGTGAATTGTGCCTTCCCCATCCCCTCAAATTCATATGTTGAAGCTCTAAACCCCATCGTATGGTATTTGAAGATGGGGTCTTTGGGAGATAGGTTTAGATTATGTCACAAGGGTGAGGACATCATTATGGGATAATGAGAGCCTGCTGTCTCTCTTTGCCTTGTGAGAATACAGCAAGAAGACAGGCCAGGAAGAGAGATCTCAGCAGAACTCAACATGCTGGCAACTTGATCTCAGATTTCTAGCTTCCCAAACTGTGAGAAATGTTTCTATTGTTTAAGTCACCAGTCTATAGTGTTTTGTTAGGGCAGCCTGAGCTGATACATACAATTATTCAGGAAGTTGGCCAAAACAGATGTGAAGTTCAGGAAAGAGACTGAGGTAAGGTGATGGCTTACCTGGTGGCTCAGGGGATAAAGCGTCTGCCTGCAATGCAGGAGACTTGGGTTCGATCCCTGGGTTGGGAAGATCCCCTGGAGAAGTAAATGGCAACCTACTCCAGTATTCTTGCCTGAAGAATCCCATGGATAGAGGAGGCTGGCAGACTACAGTCCACGGGGTCACAAAGAGTCGGACACGACTGAGAGACTTCACACACACATATATGTTTTATAAGTGTATATACTGACAGTAAAATCTTATCCGGTAGAAATTTTTTTTTGTCTGAAGTTCTAAGGTGACATATACTTTAACAACAGTCTAGAGAACACCAAATGCGTACAGTTTTTTATCATTAAAATTAGAGTATTTCAAAATTAAAAATATTTACACTTAAAAATGAGAAATCTGTACATTTATTAAAATTAGTTTTACTAAATCAGAACTGACAATATGTTTTTATCTATACTTTCATACAGAAAACAGTGAAGAAATCAACAAAAAAATAATTACTAAAACTCCATTGTGGATTAGGATAAAATGTCTCCAATACTAACTCACACTTTCCCAGTAATTATAAAAATGAGTATAAATGCTGCTTGGACAATTAAGCAGACATGCTCTGTTACTATTCACTCAACAATATAAACAAATTGAAAACAGGCATGTATAAAAAAAGGGAGAGTCTTTTTGCAGAATCACATTTGCACTTATAAAATAAAGCTAAATAAACATACCCCAAACTTACTTTATCCTTCTTCTGATACAGGGAAGTGAAATATTAACATTTTAGCATTTAAAGACATAAATATACATATTATTTACAATAACTGGGAATGTTAGAGATATGGGGTTTTATTTACAATTATTCCCATTAAAACATTTTAACTTCAGGTAGTATCTGCAAATACTTCTTTTCCTCTCCTATTTGAATTTTTAGCTCAAGAAGAGTTAAAATAGAACACATCTGTAGATACAGAGTTGATAATGTATATTCAGTCACTTGGCTCTCTGATGGTAATCTTCTGTACCATGTCAGACAGATTTTCAGACTCCAGGTCTTCTTTACCATTATCTGAATTTTCTGATGAGATGTAACAACCAGAGTCCCTTGGGCAGTCATCTAACTGTGACTTAT
The DNA here is from genome assembly GCF_003369695.1 of Bos indicus x Bos taurus. Classification (NCBI taxonomy): domain Eukaryota; kingdom Metazoa; phylum Chordata; class Mammalia; order Artiodactyla; family Bovidae; genus Bos; species Bos indicus x Bos taurus. The sequence continues at coordinate 22,463,380 of NC_040076.1, read as the reverse complement.
TTAAGGAGAGGGGCATGGATTCACTTTCTTGCTCTTGAATAGCTGTAAATGGAAAAGAGAGAACTGGTTAGGCAAAGCCAAGAAAAGTTTTGTTCACATATTCATTCATCTTCAAGTTATTTTAGCTGTTTCAACTTCATTACAGTGGAAACTTCTGTAAGTAAATGATGTATTTGTTCATCATAAATGAGATGTTTGTTCTCAAATATTCGAGCCACTATTTCCTTAGAAGATAAAGTTTGCCCTACGTTGCTCACTTGGAGTTTCACAGAATTCATGTGAACTGCTTACAGAAGTGAAAATCAATATGGACTCTCCTTTTACACTGATGATAAGTTGCCAAAGAAAGCAGATTGTAGCCACAGTGTGACTGATGCCTTGTCCAAATACTCCTTAAAGTAACATCAAAAGAAGTCATTTGTAGTTTAAATGTACAGTCCTACTCAATAGTCATTTTTGCGAACAATTTGAGAATCATGATAATGTTGATTAATGAATAAAAGATCAATGTGAGAAATAATATACAGTAGAATTTCAATAACTTGGAATTTAACTAATAATTTCCATGTTTGGAAAACATAGAATTCTCCTATGTTTGAATTCATCAGAAAAGTAGACATAAAAGCAGACATTGCTTTTATTTTTTGGCTATGCCCCATGGCTTATGAGGTCTTATTTCCCCAACCAGGGATTGATCCCAGGGCATAGCAGTGAAAAGTGCTAATTCCTACCCACTGGACTGCCAGGGAATTCCTCAGGTTGCTTTTAGATAGTATAGCATTGTATCTATTGAATCTGCTTTTTGTAGTCTGCTACATCTTTGTTTATATTTCTGAATGACAATTATATATATTCAGGGTGGTAATCCTGTGTCATCAAACCAGTATTCTTAATACAACAGGCATTGTCATTTTGGGTAAAAAATAATATCAGAGATGTAATGAAAGATCTTTCTAAAGAACCTAAGGAGCCCTATAGTTTACTCTTCTCAAGAATTTTTAGCCTAAGTGTTCTCTTTGTCAATGCAAAGTTTCTTTCTTTCCTGAGGAGAGGAGATGGATCTTAAGCCACCATGTCTCAGCTATATGAGCACGCCTTGCTATTTCCCCTTCTAAACCTGAGACTGCTCTACTTTGGACATTGGAATAGCCCTACATTGGAAGAACATACATTTCAGGGTGGTTTAAGATCTCTGCCTTCAGAGGCTATGCATTTCATCTCATTCCAATGAGAAGAAAGTAGATCCAAACTTCAAAATCCTTGGAAGAAGGAAATTGTGTACTGGTGTAATTTTCCTCAATTGACTCAAGTAATCCACGCTTTATCTTGTCTACATTTCTCCTGCTTTTAAATGCATTTTAAAGGCTTCTGATAAATTGTCAACATTCGTTTATGGTCCACTGAATATCTAATTGCTATCAACCTCCATTACAAGAGAGAATTGAGCCTAGCATCCTTGTATCTAGTGAATTAAGTTCTCCTCAATGTATCTATAATGGTACTTGTTATGCCCCTTTCATGGAGGTATGGAGCAAAGAGTCACTTAATTATTTCCATATTCTGTGGTTTTATATGGGAAACATAGGTTGAGAAAAGTTGGAAAAAATGATAAAAATAATTTCTTAGTCTACTCATTTTCAAAATGAATCATAACAATTCTTTTAACCTTTTTTCAAAGTTTTTATTCGCCACAATGAAACCACATTTATGCTAGTCTTCTGAATCTTCTCCACATTTGCCACAACTTTAACGGTGGGCTCAATTATCAGAAATTTAAGCCTAGTGATGTTATAACTAGTTCTTGGTATAAGGAGCTTCAACTTAATGTGAACCTTTTGTGATTATTGTTTTAAAATGTTGGCTATTGTGAAGCATTTTGTCTTTATTAGTTATAAGCCTTTTAGCTTTAGGGGAATCTACTTAATCTTGACTAGTCTTGATAAGTATCAGTCATTCACTTGTGGTTCCAAGCCCTTCTTTTGTGAAAAGGCAGCACTGGAATGGGACCCCGGTCTTTAAGAAAAAACCTTCTCCTCTTCCTTTGTTTTTTTGTCTTATTGCCACTGAAATGACAGAGCTGGCTCTGTGTTCCATTATCCAAGTGTTTCTGGAAAAGACCAGAGAAATTAGCCTTTTTGCAGTGCTTCCTGCCACATCAGCAGTGATTACCATATTCAGAATGTGATCCTTTTCGTCAGAATGGCGGTGGGGATAAGACCATATGGGGATAAGACCATATTTCCCCAGATATATTTGGGCTTATTACCTCAACACAAAATTGAAAGAACTGAGATCCCTTCCTCAGACTGGCATCCTAAAAGCGACTTAGCATAATAACTACTTCCAACACTGTACTCTGTTTAGGTTGACTGCTGATTGTGGGACTCGTCAAGATATAAAACTTAGGCTTAAAGAACCCTGATTTCTAAAATTAGCTCTTTTCCTTTCCAAAAAATAAGTACTTAGGTTGTTATTTCACCCTCAGAGAGGTCTATATGTTCACCCCAAAGGGCAACAAAGTAAAGAAACAATAAATCTAACTTTAAACAGAGAATATGCCTTTTTAATATTAGTAATAAAATGTATCTGTTTTTGTTTCCACCTGAGAAATGCTGTATCACATTCTCCATATTCTAGGAATGGTTCATTTTAAATACAGGTTATTTATTGTAGAAACCTTTCATCTGCAATTTTTATGGAAAAGGGAAATAGTTTCTCAGTATGAAAGTTATGCAGCACAGTAATTTACAGAACAGCAGTAATTTGCTAAATGATTTCCTAGTGAAATGAAAACATGACTATGCCTCCTCAAAAGCTTCCCACCAGGCTTGCAATATTTTCAGGCAGGTGATCAGCTGGAGCCCCTCAACTGTAACTATAAAAAGAAAAGGCAGGTCATTAAGTTATATGATGGAAAGGAAATCTATCTAGTATTCAGTTTTTGTATTTGGAAGGTCAAGATTTTCCTCTTGTTTTTTTGTTTTGTTTTTTTCATCTTGACAGTAATGACTTAAGGATTGGCATAAGCCTAGGTCTTATGCTATGGGTAGTTTTTCCAGCAGAGGAAATGAATTCACACTAATACATTCACATGTTCTTTCTAAGTCATTTAGTCTCTTCATGTGGTCATGAAGCAGAGTAAAGCTAACTGACCTACCTAGAAATTGAAACTATATCCTTCATCAGTTTTGTCCCATGGTCCAATCATCTGAGCTAACCAGGTAAGTAACACATTGGAATAAGAATCAGTTTGACTATAAAATTATAGACTTTCCTTAGGATATCCGAGTGCATCTTTTTATACAAAAACATTTCTGATACTACATGAAGTTAAAGAATTAGCATATATAATTTTTATACTTTTAAAATTATATAAAAACATAATGGACATCATATAATTCACACATGAAAGTGTTAGAATTTTAGAGTTCTATATTTCTGAGATTGTTTACAATGTTTTGTATTTTATTTTAATAAAGAACAAAACATTAAAATGGTACCATTTTTTAATAAAGCCCAGAATGGTTTGCAAATATCCTGAAAGCTGTACATTTGAAAATCTGAGTATACTGAAGAATTAGTAAATAATCTGAAAAAGGGTATATCTTATTGCTACCAACTACCATCAGGCATAAAGGAGTACAGAAAGCAGCTCCAAACAGTTCTGCACTCTATGTAGTGAAAATAAAATGATCATTTTAAGAAAAAATTATTTAGAAGATATTTTGTCATAAAGAACTAATTTGAATATTAAAATATTTCATTTCTTACCAAAATTCTTATGGAATTGTATACAGCCCATGGTTCAACATAAGGTAGTGATCAATGGAGATAAAAAGTGATGTGGCGATTAGAATATAAGACAGCTAATATAATTATTCATAAAATAATTATATTGAGTTGTGACATTTAATTAAATATTGGCCATCTCAATTATACTAAAAGTGAAGAAAGCTTTAAGGAAATCAAACTAGGTCCTAATTCTTGGAAAAAGTTATCATGCCCTGAAGAGAAAAACCTGTCCTATATTCACATATTAGAAAGTTGAAGATTTAATAAAAAATGTAAACTACTAGTTTTTGCTTGAATTTCCTAGTTTTCTTTACTCAAACATTTCAGATTTTGACTTTATTATCTTGTTTGTCTTAAATATGAACCTTCTGTCCTTTATACCATGTACTATCAAATAATGCAATCCCGAGGGCATAGGAAAATAGCTGAGCAATGAAAGTGCTCAATAAGCAATGTATTTAATAAAAAGAATGCAATATTTAGGTTAATTAAAGGAAATATGAACTAAAGAAAAGTAAAAAATTCTGTTGCAATTCAAATGAAGACAGCTCTTGGGCCTTTGTATTACCCTCCTCTGTTTTCTCTAGTCCAGTACCATCTTCAGAGAGGAAAAATGAGGCTTATGCACCTCTGTTGTTTAGCCGCTAAGTTGTGCCAGACACTTCTGTGACACCGTGGACCCTAGCCCACCAGGCTCCTCTGGCCCTGGCATTTCTCGGGCAAGAATACTGGAGTGGGTAGCCATTCCCTTCTCCAGGGGATCTTCCTGACCCAGAGATTGACCCGAGGTCTCCTGCACTCCAGGCAGATTCTTTACCATCTGAGCCACACGGGAAGCATTTTAAGATGGCTCAAAATCTCAGCCTCATTTGTAGCTCCATATCAGGTCCTCAAACCTAGACTCAAGCGTTCTCCAGATCACTGTGGCTATATTTATTTGGCCAGAGATAGAATTGCCCATGGAGGGGAACATTCACTAGAAAATATGGCATAACCTACTTATTTCTGATTTCATCTTAAGCATGTCCTTAAATTACCTGAACATTTTAATTTTCTATTTAGTGAATATTTGGTATTTATTTTATTTGAGTACTAGTCCACCTTTTGAAAAAAACAACAAAAACAAAGTGAATACAAAATCTTTTCATGGGAAACCAACCAGTGACTGCTTTCCTGAAGCCACGAGAGAATATGGAGTTGAAACGACTCTCCCTCTGTTTGCTAACCTCTCTTTGCTAACCTCTCTTTGCATTCAAGCATCATAGTCACCTCTCTAATGAGCTGTGTTCTGGAGAGTATGTCTTTTCACTTACACTCACAACAGCTGCTCACTGTGCAGGCTCCTTCAGTGGCACAGAGTCACACTCACTTGAGATCTAATTGCTCCGCACCAATGGGGACCTCACGTCAGGCTACCACTTCCTCAAGCACACATCCCCATGAAAGGCATTGGTCCCAGGAAGTATCTACCCTTGGTTGAATTGTTGTCCTATTAGACTATTTTGATGATGACCAAATAATATAAAAAACTATTATCATACTGCTTCATTAGGGGTCTTGGGAAATCAATATCACATTTCTTAATATTAATTTAATCCTGTTTACTTGACATGGTGAAATGATAACTTAATTTCATTATTTTAAAATTTATTATATTTGGCAAAACAGGATTATGTTACATATTACTAATCTACCATTTACTATATATTGGGCATCTTTTCATGTCAGTCTGTATTTCATTCTCCTGATATCTTCATCCTGGTTTTGCCTATATCTTGTCCTGTTTGCCTATATCTTATTTATAACAAATTAATTACTAATAGAAGTTCATATTAGTTTTAGTTTTGAACTAAAACTCCTAGTAGTTTTTAGTTTTAACTAGTATTTTTATGCATTGTAGAAGTTAATCAAATTCCTAAAACTTGGAATTTCTAGATTCAAAAGTATACCTATTTTTTTTATATTTATTTTTTAACTTTACAATATTGTATTGGTTTTGCCATATATCAACATGAATCTGCCACAGGTATACCTATTTTAAACTTTGATAGTTTTTTACATTTTTAGAAATCTACTCACACACTTTCACCCTTACCTGCACACATGGCTAATGTATGCATGAAATGAATCTTAACAACACATTCCAAGACCCAGCTGCCTGTTACAAAAGCTTTTATGTGTAAAGTGGGATTGCAGGGGACCCTAAACTTTATAACCAGAAAAAAAAAAAGTTGTGCTTACTATTTACAGTTCTCTTCATTCTCTCATTCAACATATATGCTTTCCACAAGCATTTGTTAACTATGGATTCAATGCCAAGCGTGACACTAGGGGCTTTGGGAAGGCACACAGTGATATAGGATTGTGTCTGGTTTGACCAGGGTAATCACTACAAGGCCATGCCCAGTACACAATCACAGTGCAATATAAAGACAAGTACAGGAATGCCCTGCATGTACAGATGTTACAAGTTCTCTAAATGACTGAGGTGAAAATTCTATGAACTGTTTTCTCTGGAGATGGTGCTCTGAAGTATAATGTTTTTATTTCATTTTTTTGTTCTTTGTAGTATATGGAATATGGCATTTATCATAATTTAAATTTTAGGGGATAAAACTAAAAAAAATTTGAAGAAATTTTACATGAGGCAAAATGGCTATGACTAGAAATAGATATTAAATGCATATTTATAAATACATAAAAGCAAAATGCCCATGTGCCTCCTCTACTCTGTCTGGGGAGATAGCATATATTTTCTTAAAAGCTGCATGTTTCTTGAATCTCAATCCAAATCATATGGCAAGCGTGTTGGAAACAACAGGCACGCATGTCAGGGGCTAAGGCACCAGGCAACCCTGGCACACTGTCAGGCCAACTGCTGGACTGCTGCTTGGCATCACTACAAAGCTCCCCTGCTGGCAGCTCATGTTCCAGGCTCCTGGCTGGGCTTTGCCATTTGCCCTGCATCGTCGTGGGCAGGTAGGCAGGCAGGAAGGCACAAGCGGGGATAGTTGAGCAATGTGGGGCTGCTGTGACCACAGCTGGTGCCAAGGGCCTGGCATACAAGCCACCCTTCCCCCTTCCTCCTCACTGAGTACTGTGAACAAAGGGTGCAGGTAATACCTCCAATATGTTATATACAGGTTCCGATAGAGTTTGCTTGTTCTGTTTCGAGGTTGTTTTTTGTTTTCAATTTAAATTTTAATTATCCCTGGGCTATAGGGAGAGCAAGATATTTCCTTCACCTATTTTCCCCGAGGAGGATTGTACACATTCTCACAGACACACTTTTAAGACACATCAAAGTGCATGTCAGCATAGGAAAAGAGAAATGAGTTCTGAATAAAAAGAAAGTATTTACTATAAATAGCAGTTAACTATCTTATTATTTTAAAGAGGCATTTCTCAGCAAGGCAAAGGGGTCTTGAAGGTTGTGTTTATGGAAAAATACACACACACACATATTCTCTATCCACTTTTTTCCTTGCTGGGAATATTTATTCAAAGTAAACAAACTGTTTTAAAATTCAGATGATAAATAGAGAAACTCTAAAGTGCACAAAATAAACAGATTCCACTCATTGGCTCCTTCATGAGCCAAGTAGTTGCCTTAACTTTTCTTCTCCTTCTAACCTCATCTAGATTCCCAGCTGAAGGAGCCAGTAGCCTGATTCTGCTCAGTTCTAATGTGTTGTGAGAAGAAATTCAGAATCTCTCTGTGCTTGGAATTGTAGAACCCAAAGTTGCTATTCTGCTCTAGAGGTCATGCAAGGATCAGTCCTAACACCACTCAGCCCTCCTGTTAGTTTGTTGGAGAAGTGTCTTTACCTCCTGTCAAGCAATGACCTAAAAAAGTTTAATCCGATTAACATTTTCAAGGTCAAAGAGGGTACAATGCTGTCTATTTTGGCCTAAGAGAAAAGGGAAACTGCTTGTTCTAAGTCTAGATTTCTGTTTGTTCCAGTTCCATTCCCCACCCTTTGGTCCCTCTAAATGTATTAAAGGCTCACATTGGAGTTTGTGGTCTTTTCTACATTGTCTCAGAGCTTTCACTCCTGTGATCAGAACTGGTGCACACTCTGCTCAATTTTTATACTGAATGATAAGCAAAGCAAAACTTTGCAACCTAAATAGCAATGAAATGCTAAATTTAGCGAGGAATTTATTGACATTCCCCAAACTGACATTATTCAATGATCAAAATAAGATGCATACATAAAATCCTGTTCAATTTGCATACCCCCTTCTTCCACATAAGAAAAAAAAGCTATTTTAAACCTATGACTGTGACATGCATTTGTTTTTAATAATGTTATATTTTTAAACAACCATATATTCAAGGTCTTTATCATTCAAGGTACATGAAGGTTGTGCATTTAATCTTTAGCATGGTTGTAGAAGATATGATTCACAGAGTAGAGAATAGATAAAAATAAGCATGCAGCAGCATGGTGCCAAATCATCAGAACTCACCATCTTATCAACAAATAGAAGTCATTCTTCTTTATTTCTTGAGCAAAGCAGTTTCATATAAGATAAATAGCTTTCAGTCAGAATAGCCTAACATGCAATATGCATCTTTTTGACATGTATATTCTAATACTATTTTAGACCATAAGATTAAAAGAGGAAAAGTCTTGGGGTTGTGTATTGAGAACAAACACTGGTTGAATCTGCATTTTTTTTCCATTTTTCATTTCCTAGAATTTGGCTCTGTATGGGTATGTTTGTACATTACTGGATAGTATTAAATGGTCAACCTCTAGTGACCTTCAAGTACTGTTTTCTAAAGAGAAATAATTCAGGGAATTTTTATGCTTTTTATATCAGACATGGAAAGTCACATCATAGTTTGGAGAGATTGTCTTTTGTTTTCAGAGACCAGGGCATAGTAGAAGTGTTTCTGATAGGTTTAGGAGACTGGGTTCTAGATGTGTGACCTTGAAAAGGCTACTCCAGTTCTAGTTTCCTCATCTTGTAAAGGAAGAATTTGAGTCAGATGGTTTTTAAAATTATACCTAGCTCTAAGATGATATCATCTATAAATTGCTGTGCTTTTGTTAACAGAGAAGGTACATGGATGATGTGGAAGGCAGAATAAAGAAATTCAGTGGATACCTTACGTGGCCCAGGCCTTTGGACTGGACTGATCGTCCTCTGTGGGTCTCTGCTGAGCGCACTTCCATGACTTAAAGCCCTGTTTACCAAGCCTCTCTGGCCCATTCCATTCACAAATCCTGTTTCAATGTAGCTATACAAGCCTTTGAACCTTTAAGGCTGTCATGCTGTTACAAAACTTCCTTTCTCACTTAAATATTAACTTCCACTTTCTGAGATGGACAAGTGAACTGAAGTTCTTGGGGAAGTCGACAAAACAGTAGAAAGCTTGCATTTTCAAATAGTCATTATTCTATTCATATTTACTGGTTTGTATGTGTGGAAGAAAGAACTTGTTTTTTTTTTTTTTAATTGTTTTTTAAGAACTTGTTTTTTGGAGTAGACTGCCTTTAATTAAAACTCCAACTCTACTACTAATCTAGCTGTTTGGCCTCTTTGAAATTCATCTCCGAAATATTTTCTCATCTGTAAAATGGGCAAAATAGCTACATGGATGTTATTGTAGAAGAAAAGCAATTACTTACGAGTGTTCAAAAAATACTGTTTTTCCTCCCTCTATTTCAGTATCAGCTTGTTCGGGAGAGTACTGATAATGATACTGAAAATCATCACTTTCAAGACAGAATCCATTTCTTAGTATAATATTGCATAGTGAGGATCCATGTTTTGAAATGACAAGATGTGAAAGGATTCCTATACCAGTTTACACTGATCAGTTTTGTTTTGGCTTGTAAATAGGTTCCTTTCTTAAGTCTGACCCTGGTTTGCCCCTGTGACCTGATTCCTTTCTCTTCTGCATCTCCTAGCCGCCACAACTTCAAAGAAGGCATACAAACTCCTAAGCCTAAAGGATGAAATCAGTTCTGTGGGTGTCAAATTAGTGGTGCATGTGAAAACTCCTTGAGAAGGATGAGAACCTTTGCGAGCTCAAGAGAGCAAGTAAGGATTCAATAAGGTACGGTTTCTATAAAGTAAATTAATTCTTACTAGACAAAAGGCCCATGTATAATAAATATGTGCAGTTCAACACTGCCATTTCATGAGACATATAAGGGAGAATAAAGGAAAGCTCACGAGGGGACCATCAGGAGGCCTGGGTCCTATGTAGAACTTTTCTCTTGAATCTCAATCTGGGCTATTAATTGCAGTATAAGAAAGTCTAACAGCATCACAAACACTGGTCCTAGCTTCCTAATTCACCAGGTGCATAAACGTGGACAAGTTTTTTATCTTCTCATTTCTCATTATAAAAATAGGGATGATACCAACTTGGAGAGTTGTGGACAGCTTTAAAGAAGATAGTAAGTGTAAAGACCCTGGCTCAAAGTTTTAGAGAACATGTTCAAAAAAATAATTATTGTTATTATTCATATTACTTTGTAAAGAGAAGGTTGGATTAGGGGATATAAGTTCTTTTTCATCTTTAGAATTAGATACCATCCCCCTTTTTTTTCTAATGAAATACTCCTGACAGAGTTCGGCACTCCCTGAGCTCAGGGTTTTTGGAGAAAGCAATGGCACCCCACTCCAGTACTCTTGCCTGGAAAATCCCATGGACGGAGGAGCCTGGTGGGCTGCAGTCCATGGGGTCGCTAAGAGTCGGACACGACTGAGCGACTTCACTTTCACTTTTCACTTTCATGCATTGGAGAAGGAAATGGCAACCCACTCCAGTGTTCTTGCCTGGAGAATCCCAGGGACGGCGGAGCCTGGTGGGCTGCCGTCTATGGGGTCGCACAGAGTCAGACATGACTGAAGCGACTTAGCAGCAGCAGCAGCAGCAGTAGCAGCAACAGCAGCAGAGCTCAGGGTTTAGGGAGCCCAGTCAGATTTGGTAAGAATAATGGTCAGATTGGGCAGTTGTGAAAACAAAGGCTAGCTTATCTTTATAAACGCAATTGGTGTGGCCAATCAATATTCAAGTGAATCTGCTTGTGTTACTCCATCTTTAGTTTATACTTACAAATACAGAGACAACCACCTCAGATAATAAAAGTAAGTGCTGAATATTTTTGCAAACTATTATAGCATTTTGAAAGAATACTATAAACACGTACAAGATGTGACTATATGGTAATGAAATGAATTTTCTTGTGTGGCGCAAAGGCTCATTAGCTCAGAGCCATGCTCTCTCTGTGCAGTTCTGCAGAAGTTGCGTATGACAGTTCTCGCTAATGGCTCATGCTGTCACTAAATATTTGTCTCTGACTCCCCCAGTCTTAGGGAATGCGGACATCCTCTTGCGTGTAAATTAATAGGTCTGCAGAATCTAAATGAAGTACCCAGTAAAGCCCTTTCATTTTCTGGATCCAGTAAGCAGCAAAAAAAAAAAGAAAAAAAAGTAAAGGTCCTCTTTCTATTTGTAGATTTGACCAGAGTTGTTTCCAAATGTATAAGAAAACACTTTTTTTTATTGGAAAGAATGCTTTATGTGATTCTCAGTAAATAAAACTGGGAATTTGTTTTTAATTATTTTACTATTTACATTAACCTTTGATTCTCAGTGAGGGAAAAGAGTAGCTACACATACTTACTTTCTTCATCAAGGAGATTTTCAGCAGCTGATAGTAACCTCATCCTGTCTTCTGGGTTTTTAATGTTTAATTCAATGAGATGACTCTCTTTTATATCCTTTAAATCTTCTAGGGTCTCGTAACCATTGAGCAAAAGTGTTGAAGTATATTCCTGTGGGGAAGAAAAAACTTTGTACAATATAAACTACTCTGAGCAAACATTTTACTTTTAGTTATTTTTAGATTTTTAAAAAGTATAGAAATGCATGGAAACAATGCATTGGAACCAAAAGATGCCAACAGAACTTTTGCTTAATTTTGTTTTATTTGTACTAGTTTTCTACAGATGAACACAGGACCTTTAAAAAGCATGTTGTACATTTCTCACCTTCTGGAAGGACAAATGTAAAGAAGAAATGATTACCTTAAGCAATGCAATGCTAAATCATGGATCAATTAAATAGCTGGATCACTTATCCCATCTGGCACATTTTCACTTCTCAAATAGCAAAATTGACAAAGCTAGTTTTTTTTTTTTTTTAAGTCTATCAATAAAATGCCTCTCATAGAGTATATTATAATAATATTTCTGGACTGTATCTCTTCCTGTTTGCTTGATCGCAAAATTATCTACCCTCATTAACTTCTTGGGGCAGGTCAAAAAAGGCATTTGAAACAGACACAATTTATATAAGTATACCTAACATTTTGGTTGAAAGGTATTTTATAAACCTAGGGCGTTCCAGACTTTCTATTTAATTAAAAGCTTTTATTAAGCATTAGAACACTGTGGTAGGGAAAAGTATTGTTTCCTTTTCTTAGCATGTATATTTTGTCCATCATTTGCATTAATATATATTAGTTTAAAATTCATAAGCTTCTGATTTCAAAGTCTGTATGTTATTTATGTAACCTCTGTTCTCTGTAACAAAATAAAAATGCAAAGTGAATTTAAATGCTTTTCAACTTCCTCAAATATTCTTCCCATTTTACTTGATCATTAATCCAGTATCCTTATTTTAGTTACTAAAATTGAATAAGAGGATATAAAAGTTTTAAGTAATCAGAAAGAACTTATTACTAGCCCTTTATTTATTTAGAAAAAGGAAAGAAAGAGTAGCAATTCTGTTTTAAAATAATGTATCCTAGAAGGATCACAGAATCAGAACAAGAAAAAAAAAAAAAATCCCAGTCTGATGTAACTAACTGAGAGTTCTTGAGTAAGTTTCACGTTCTCAGACCTTGGTTTTTTCATAGGTCACAGAACAAACAAGTAGCTGAAGTAGGATTCAAACATGTGCCTCCTCCAAAGAGTAATATCATTTGGAGGGTACCAATTTGCTTTTGAACTGTGGTGTTGGAGAAGACTCTTGAGAGTCTCTTGGACTGCACGGAGATCCAACCAGTCCATTCTAAAGGAGATCAGCCCTGGGATTTCTTTGGAAGGAACAATGCTAAAGCTGAAACTGCAGTACTTTGGCCACCTCATGCGAAGAGTTGACTCATTGGAAAAGACTCTGATGCTGGGAGGGATTGGGGGCAAGAGGAGAAGGGGACGACAGAGGATGAGATGGCTGGATGGCATCACTGACTTGATGGACGTGAGTCTGGGTGAACTCCGGGAGTTGGTGATGGACAGGGAGGCCTGGCATGTTGCGGTTCACGGGGTCGAAAAGAGTCGGACATGACTGAGCGACTGAACTGAACTGAACTGAATAGTAATATTGAAATGTCTATGTAGTGTGTCTACAGATAGGAATACAACTAGGTAATTCAGGAAAAACAGTTAAGGAAAGATTAATTGGTTATTTTCTTGATGATGAATTTTGAAAACTGTCGAAATACTGCTGTGTTATTTTTAGAAGTAGATTGCAAAACGGTAAATTTAGTGAGATTAGGCATAGTGGATGTACATGCCATTTAACAACATAGAAATACTTCATAAAAATTTCTCTAATATAACAAGAAAATAACTGGATTATAAATATAGACAACAGTCTCCCTAACACAATCATTATGGGGGCTTAATGATCATTGTTTTCTAACAAATTTCTTTAAAAACAAATTTGGTTACCTTCTGTTGAGTTGTTTTTGATCTCTGCTCTGTAGGAAATATATTTTCTTATCATTCTTCCTTTCAATTCTTTGAATTTTTACCTTCACTCTTTATATTCTCTTTATCATTCTCATTACCATGTTTTCTCTGAGTCTTTTATTCCCCCAAGTGTATTTCACTTTCCACTGCACTTTCTTGTTCTAATTTCTAGGTGTGACATGCATGTTTAATTGCTCAGTTATGTTTGGCTATTTGCGACCCTTTGGACTATACCCTGCCAGGCTTCTCATTGCATGGGATTTTTCAGGCCAGAGTACTGGAGTGGGTTGCTACAGGGGATCTTCGTGACCCAGGGGTCGAACAGGAGTCTCCTGTGTCTTATAGTATCTCCTGCATTGCAGGCAGATTATTTATAAGCTGAGCCATTGGGGAAGCCCAATTTCTACTGTGAATGCTAAATATCATTAGAATTTAGTCTAAGTGATGTTATATCAAGACCTGTCCATGCATAAAGAAGTGGTTATGGGTAAATAAGAGCTATCCTTGGAAAACAGATTTTCCCTTGCTGTAAATCATGTATTTTTTTTTTTTTTTTTAGCAATACAAACACTGATCCATTCTTCTCAGTTATTGCATCTGTATGCCATCAAAATCAAACAGGCCATGGGTTTGCTAACCTGAAGGTGAATCCTCTCTAAGAACTCCTGTAGAGTCTCAGGCTTTTCCACTCCACTCCTTCTTTGTGTCTTCATTTTCTTGGGGGCTGCTTCTTCTGATATGACATCCACATAAATGAATTTGAAGTTTCCCACCTTATTGTTCAACATTCCTGTCCACATCCCCATTGGCGTTTTGCAGATAATGTCTATGATATCTCCTTTCTAAAGACAAAGAAATATAAGTTAGATTTCAGAGAACTCTGATGCTATGACAATTGGTAGGAAAAAAAAAACTGGAATCATTGAAAATTAGAATGAGGGCATACCATTGAAGAGATCTAGAGTTAGAAATAAATCTAAGAAGAAATTTCTTTTAAAAGTTTAAGGAAGCTATTTGCTAGTAATGTTGAAGAAAACACCAACATGCTTGAGAAAACCTCCTAACTGTATTTGATGATGTGTTTATGTTTTTGGAATTATATCAATTTATCAGCTTACATTTGTAGAGCATCCTGTAGTTTACAAAACATTTTGCATACATTAAGCTCTTTTATGTCCATAATACATCTCTTCAACCTATATGCTAGGTATAATTATTACTCTAAATATTATGGAAAGAGAAATGCAAGCATTAATTTCTCAGGAACTCACAGCACCAGAACTCAAGCCTAAGTTATTTGAATTAAAAAATGATGCTCTTTTTATTTATCCTGTAAAAACAATATACATTCAGCATCATCCCTGGAGGGGCTCCCAAGTTGGGAAGGGGAAGAGAGAGAAGTCTATGGCTCTGTCTATGCTTCTAATTCATCAGAAAAATTCATATACTTTGTGAAATGAATCTATCTAAAGTATTGCATCCATCTAAAATAATGAAAATGTTCAGAACTTTGTACATATAAAATATGTAACAAAATTATATATGTACTAAGGATAAATTATGCTATTTATTCTAGATTAATTAATACTTAATCAACTAGTAGTTATTTAATTAATACTTAGATTGAGTTTCACAGCAATAGTTTAAAATATGAATGGAATGCATTGGGACTGATAGAATAATTGGTCTGTCTCTTTATTCACCTCTAAGACTAGGACTGCAGGAGTAATTCTTAAGCACAAAAAACTTCACAGGGGTATTTTTTTTTGGTAAGGAAAGTTGATTTCTATGTAAATACAGTGTCTACATTTAAGAATCATAATTACTCCTTTAAGACTGTTAGCTGTCTACCTTAGAGATTACATTATAGATTCTGACATTTTTGCCATTTTAGAGGTCTACCATCAAACAAAGCATTAAATCTGCTACTAAAAATATTTTTTTCTGCTGCTCTTAAGTGTGCATTCTTCCATCTAATACACAAATTGTATTTGTAAAAGTAGAAACCAATGTGATTAAAAGATCAGGTCTTTCCAATTTATTGACAATTTGACATTCTGATCCTATGAGTTGCTCATCTAGTTTTTCCTGCCATTAACTATAGGGAATCAAATCCTAGGCTAGACATCAGGTAAGCAGACCTAGAAAATCCCCAGAAGCTCTAGGGGGTTATCTCAAAGTATTATAGTCTTATGCTGCACCCTTCTTATTATCCTTTAAACTTGTAAAAATACATTACAGGTAAGCCCACAGGCTACAGGCAAAAATCCAACTTCATTTCGGATAAGACCCTGGCTGGGGACAGTAGTATCCATTACCCTGTGGTGTCTGTGGAATTTTTATTGTGTCCTGCAAGAGCTCCACAAACGTCCCCTTAAGCAGCGCTAGGGGTAGTACGCTGCATGGCATTATAGGGAAATATGAAATCTATCCTGAATCAAAATGTTTTCAATGTATTCCCTTCTACTGCCCTCCCTCCACAATGGTTACTTGGCTATAATCCTCCTTTCCCCAAGACTTGGACTTCAAATCATTTCATAGAAACAAGTAAGGAGCTAACTGTGGAAAGAAATGTTTTCCTCATTCTCCAGCTGAGGTTATTCTGATTTGATATCTTAAAAGGGATAAAGAGAAGAGCTGAGTGCCTTGAATGTACAATAATAATATTAACACTTCATAGTTTATAATATTTATGGTTAACATTGGTTTGGTATTGACAGTATCAGTTGAGTTCAGTCGCTCACTTGTGTCCGAATCTTTGTGACCACATGAACCACGACACGCCAGGCTTTCCTGTTCATCACCAACTCCTGGAGTCCACCCAAACCCATGTCCATTGAGTCAGTGATGCCATCCAACCATCTCATCCTCTGTTGTCCCCTTCTTCTCCTGCCCTCAATCTTTCCCACCATCAGGGTCTTTTCAAATGAGTCAGCTCTTTGCACCAGGTAGCCAAAGTATGGGAGTTTCAGCTTCAACATCAGTCCTTCCAATGAACACCCAGGACTGAATTCATTTAGGATGGACTGGTTGGATCTCCTTGCAGTCCAAGGGACTCTCAAGGCCTTCTCCAACACCACAGTTCAAAAGCATCAATTCTTCGGTACTCAGCTTTCTTTATAAACCAAATCTTACATCCGTACATGACCACTGGAAAAACCATAGCCTTGACTAGATGGACCTTTGTTGGCAAAGTAATGTCTCTGCTTTTTTAATATGCTATCTAAGTTGGTCATAACTTTTCTTCCAAGGAGTAAGCGTCTTTTAATTTCATGGCTGCAATCACCATCTGCAGTGATTTTGGAGCCCCCCAAAATTAAGTCTGACACTGTTTTCACTTTTTCCCCATCTATTTCCCATGAAGTGATGGGACCAGATGCCATGATCTGCATTTTCTGAATGTTGAGCTTTAAGCCAACTTTTTCACTCTCCTCTTTCCCTTTCATCAAGAGGCTCTTTAGTTCTTTTTCACTTTCTGCCATAAAGGTGGTGTCATCTGCATATCTGAGGTTATTGATGTCTCTCCCAGCAATCTTGATTCCAGCTTGTGCTTCCTCCAGCCCAGCGTTTGTCATGATGTACTCTGCATATAAGTTAAATATGTAGGGTGACATACAGCTTTGACGTACTCCTTTTCCTACTTGGAACCAGTCTGTTGTTCCATGTCCAGTTCTAACTGTTGCTTCCTGACCTGCATACAGATTTCTCAGGAGGCAGGTTAGGTGGTCTGGTATTCCCATCTCTTTCAGAATTTTCCACAGTTTATTGTAATCCACACAGTCAAAGGCTTTGGCATAGTCAATAAAGCAGAAATAGATATTTTTCTGGAACTCTTTTGCTTTTTCTATGATCCAGCGGATGTTGGCAATTTGATCTCTGGTTCCTCTGCCTTTTCTAAAACCAGCTTGAACATCTGGAAGTTCATGGTTCACGTATTACTGAAGCCTGGCTTGGAGAATTTTGAGCATTACTTTACTAGCATGTGAGATGAGTGCAACTGTATGGTAGTTTGAGCATTCTTTGGCATTGCCTTTCTTTGGGATTGGAATGAAAACTGACCTTTTCCAGTCCTGTGGCCACTGCTGAGTTTTCCAAATTTGCTGGCATATTGAGTGCAGCACTTTCACAGCATCATCTTTCAGGATTTGAAATAGCTCAACTGGAATTCCATCATCTCCACTAGCTTTGTTCATATAGATGCTTCCTAAAGTCCACTTGACTTCACATTCCAGGATGTCTGGTTCTAGGTGAGTGATCGCACCATTGTGATTATCTGGGTCATGAAGATCTTTTTTGTACCGTTCTTCTGTGTATTCTTGCCACCTCTTCTTAATAGCCTCTGCTTCTGTTAGGTCCATACCATTTCTGTCCTTTATTGAGCCCATCTTCTCATGAAATGTTCCCTTGGTATCTCTAATTTTCTTGAAGAGATCTCTAGTCTTTCCCATTCTATTGTTTTCCTCTATTTCTTTGCATTGATCGCTTAGGAAGGCTTTCTTATCTCTCGTTGCTATTCTTTAAAACTCTGCATTCAAATGGGTATGTCTGTCCTTTTCTCCTTTGCTTTCGCTTCCCTTCTTTTCAAAGCTATTTGACAGTACTGACAGTATAGAAAATTAATAATTTCTACTCTTTAGCTATAGCGACTTTGTGTCACTAAAATGAATAATCTAACATCTATAAAGTATTTTACCACTAAATCTTCCTCTGTTTGTACTATTGTAACACCTCCTCCTCTTGAGTACAAACAAAAGTATGAACATGATGAATTTCAAACCTGTGATTATGTTATATGACAGGAGGGGCTATGCATACATAATTAATACCCAAAATTTATTAATTTGGGAATTAAAAAGAAGTTATCTGGGTACTTCTGACTTAATCAGGTAGGACCTCTTAAAACAGATTTGAAGCATGGGTGAGCTTTTCTGCTATAGCTATTGAAGGAGTGAACTGCCATGTTAAAGAAAATCATGGCTGGCAACCTCAGGGGACTGAGAATGGCTCCCAGTTAATATACCTTAGGAAAGCAGAAAACTCAGTGCTATACGCAATAAGAACTGAATTATGCCAACAGCTGGTGAGCATGAAAATGGACCCTGAGTCTCAGATAAGATCACAGCTTCAGCTGACACCTTGATTTCAGCCCAGTGAGACCTTAAAAAGACCACCCAATTGAGCCCACATGTAAGACCTACAGAACTGTGAAATAATAATATATTTGTGTTGTTTGAAGCCCTTACAGCAAAAGAAAATGAATAGAGAAGGCAACAGTGAAGAAAAGGGAATTCAGAAGGAAATATCATTGAGAGAAAATTGTCCAGTTACTCGTGGCATTTGCAAGCACTGACTCAAGTATTGAAATTGCCTGACCAACTCTGGCTCCTAAGGCCTTTACTCTCCTCGACTCTGCCTGATATTTCCATTTTCTTTCTGTCTCCTTCGGTTCATTATTTTTACTCCAACAAGTATCAAGTACAACTAGGCACTTCTAATAACTTGTGAGGCTTTTGGTAGTCAGAAAAAATGTAGACAGTTCCTTCTCCCTTAAAAGGCTATGATTCTAGGAGGTGGGTCATAGAGGATCTTGCTTTGATTCATGTCATCGAGTGTCCTATAAAGCAATTATCCTTCAATAAAAAATAAATTAATTTAAAAAGGCTATGATCCTGCATTATCTACAAAACACAACTTTTGTGAATAGCCTCGAAAGACGGATCGCCCTACCTTACCTCTTGTGTGTTGTTTGAATTCCTGCCACAGTAAACCAGTCCTCATTTCTCCTGTTGGGAAGATACACTCATCCCTAGTTCCCCATACTTGTACTTCCTGAAAGAGATCATACACCCAGCCATAGACAAACCATACAGAATGCACACACCTTGATTTTGAGGGAATCAGTGTCATAGGGGCTTGGTGTGAAATCGGTGTGTACTCGGGCACGGCCACAGAATGGTCCAGAGTAGGGGCTGTCATCATCAAGTCGAAAGCTGTCCCGGTTACTTGTACCATCTGAACAACTTGTTATTCCACCTGATGAAAGCAAAGCAGACATTTACAGTTCTCATTGAAGGTTCATAACATTCTGAACCGTCACCTGGACATAACTAAGCAGAAACAATGCTGAACAATTGGATGCCAGCCTCCTGCGGGGGTTCTAAGTGACTGACTGCTTATTTTTGCTCCCAGTCCTTCTCCATCAGTGACTTCTGTCCTGAGCCATTTCTGATCTTTATTCAGTCAATCTGATCCTTCTTTCCTCAACCACCAATTCAAGCACTCTCTTACTTCGGCCTCTGTGATCTGATCCAGTAGCACAGTGCTTTGAGCATTGGCTACTTGCTAAAGAGGCAGGAAGTATATAGCCCTAATGCCCTGTACAAGGCAGATAATGAATTTTATACATGTAAACAAAGACAGAAGCCTATAATAACAGTTTGATTTTTGTGTGCTATTGATCAGGAATGGTCAAAGCATAAGCCACAAATCTTCCTACAACTTACTATGATGTAGCAAAAATGGTGTTTCAGACTTCCTCCTGTGTACCGAAAGCCATTCTGAGACAACAGCTCTATGCATAAAAGGTAGCGTTTTTGCTTGTAGTGTGAATGACAGGGAAAGAGAAAGTGTGTTATAGTATCTATACTCCTAAATGGTTCAAACCTGTTCTAAACTGGGCTATTAAAACGGCTCCAAAACCTTGTTCTCTGGTCCTCTTCCTTTCTGATCTGGAACCTCAAGGGGGGAAAAAAATAGATTTCGTATTTGCTGCCTAGGGGCAAGAATGGTTCACAGGGGCGGTTACTCTGAGTCTCCTACCACTCTCAGTCGTCACCTCTCTTTTTCCTTTGGTGCGGTCCTTTGGTGCTCTGTTTCATGAGGGAGCAGGCCCAGTATCTCTACCATTCATTCAAATAAGTGTAGAAATAAGATAAAGATCCCTAAGGATGCTTCATTTTTTATATAATGAAAGTTGCTCAGTCGTGTCTGACTCTTGGTAACCCCATGGACTATAGCCTGCCAGGCTCCTCTGCCCATGGAATTCTCCAGACAAGAATACTGGAGTGGGTTGCCATTCCCTCCTCCAGGGGATCTTTCCAACCCAGGGATCAAACCCAGGTCTCTGCATTGCAGGCAGATTCTTTACTGTCCGAGCCACCAGGGAAGCCCTCATTTTTTATATGGACTGGTGTAAAAAAAAAAGTGAGTTGCATCTAGTCACAGATATTAAGCTGTGTTTGATAATGGCTAAGTGGACTCCCATTTCCCTTATTCTCTCTTCCATGACTACTTCAGGCCCTGGCTTTTCATGGTATATTAAAGTTAATAAAATTCTACCCACATTTGGCACCCACAATTTTGAATTTTAAAACTTCCAGCAGAAATGAATACTAATGATATCTGAATTTCACACATGCAAAATATACCCTTCAAATGTTTCTGTATTAGCTTTTACTTCACAAAATAGCTATTCTACAGCCAATAGGCAAGCAGGAATAAAATTCAGGATATTTTCAACATCTGGTCTTTGTGATCCATCTTCAAATAACAGAAGCAGCTGATTTAGAATGGAATGGAAAATAAACTTTGCAAAAAACCATTTAAAAGCCCTGAAAAGATTCAAAAGACATGAAACAGTATACATATAAAAAATTTACAAGGCATCCTGTAGTATCAATAGTTTCATTAAAATATTGTAGCAGGACATATGACTGAAGCCTGAGTGACTTCTTTGTTAAAATGATATTTTTTTAGAAAATTCTTATTGAACGCATGCTGATTCTTTTTTGTCACCTAATTGATATGTGCTCAGTCTCTCGTTTGTGTATGACTCTTAGGAACCCTATGAATGATAGCCCCCCAGGGCCCTCTGTCCATGGGATTCTCCAGGCAAGAATACTGGAATGGGTTGCCATTTCCTCCTCCAGGGGGATCTTCCCAA
This sequence comes from Bos indicus x Bos taurus, assembly GCF_003369695.1. Classification (NCBI taxonomy): domain Eukaryota; kingdom Metazoa; phylum Chordata; class Mammalia; order Artiodactyla; family Bovidae; genus Bos; species Bos indicus x Bos taurus. Next base: position 22,441,920 of record NC_040076.1, on the reverse strand, counting down.
CCAGAGATCAAACCTGCGTCTCTTATGTCTCCTGCATTGGCAGGTGGGTTCTTTACCACTAGCACCACCTGGGAAGCCCTACCTAATTGGTGATATTCCTACTATTTAGTATTTATATACCACCTCACTTTTTACTCCCTAATGCTGGATGGATACCTAGAATTGATGCAAATGTCCTGTTCTTTTCAGAATATTCCAGACAAAAAAAAGGAAAGGAAGGAAATAGTGAGAGGGGAAGGATAGGGAAGAAATAAATAAAATATGGGGGAAAAAAATGAAAGAAAAAGAAAGAAAGACAGGGAAGAAGGGAGAGGTAGTAAGATAGAAGGGAGAAAGAAAGGAAGAGAAGAGGAAAGGAAGGAGTAAGTGGGGTATGGAGAAAGGGAAGGAAAAAAGGCAGAGAACAGGATTTTAGTTTTCTGAATATTTCAATTACTTTAAAAAATCTGGATTCAAAATAATGCTAGTTCTCTCCAGCATACTATATTGTAGGATTCAGATTTAATCACCCAATGTGATCTTTTTAAGGCCTATCCCAAGAGCCCTGCTGACCACAGTGCTAAAATTTTCAAAGTATTCCATAATCCTAATATACTATGTATTATTTTAAATAATAGCAATTCCATAGATTCAACATGCTAATCAAATAGCTGGAAGCTTGTTGCTATTTTCACAAGCCTGAGAGAAATCAATTCGTTGTTTTTAGTTACTCAACCCAGATCTCCCATCTTGTCACTTTTCTATAGCCTTACTTGATGAGCTCTGCCCACTGTAGAGACTGTCCAAGGAGTCACTGGTTTTGAGGGAGATCTTCTCAATGTGGGTTCCAAGCGTGGGGTCACTGTTCCGGTATGGGAGGGTATCCTCTCCATCTTCCTCATCCTTCAGAAAATCATATCAGAAGTTAAGTGCAAAGAACTGATTTCCTTGGAGACTTTCACTGTGTGCATTGATTTAGCAAACAAGACAATACTTTAGCAACAAAATACTTAGGAATACATCAGCATCAAATATGAGTGTCATTAATCCTTAGCTCAATTTCTAGCAAAACGTTTTTTGGTATTCTTGGAAAAATTCTTTAGCTGAAACAGTCCACATTTTGGAATTTAACTGAAATTATCCAGTTTATTTTTGTAATTAGAATGAATATCATACCAAGACTATTTAATCAGAAATGTTAGGTTTATTAACATTTATGCTTTATCTGTTAAAGTGCTTTTGTTTCTTCCTGTTCTTCTTATCATCTGTTTACCACCATTACTAATCCTTTGAGATCTGATATTACAAGTTTAAACTCTGCATAGTTGCTTCATGTCACTTATTTGCACCCTACCAGATCACTAGATATGAATAAAACATGCACACTTTGCAATTCTAAAGCAAAGCTTATCTAAGAAGCTTTACAAATCTCATACGGTGCTTGCCACCTAGTCAAGTGAAAAGCAAATCTTGCATAAAATTAGGAAAGACAGACAATCTCAAAAGAAATTACATCTGCTTGAAAACACCTCAAATGTTTTCCATATTTAGATAGTTTCAACAAAACCTATGAATTTCTTAATACTCATTAAAATATAATTCAATATTCCTCATTTTTTAGCATTTCTAAATATTGATAAAACTTCAGAATAAACATATGATATATGCTTAGTTTGATTCTCTGCTTTTATCCATTCCTTTATTCATTTGTTCAATCATTCAGTACAAGCCTGTAGAACATCTTCTAAGCAACTGGCATTGTTTGGGGGAACTGAGGATACCATGGTAAACAAAATTCAGGGTCCTACCTTTAATAAGGTACATTTTAGGTACATTCTTAAGCTGTGTGTGTGTGTGTGTGTGTGTGCACACACGCACGTGTGTGCATGCATGTGTGTGCATGTGTACTCTTTGGGGAGGTTTGTGTAAACAAAATGAACAAGACAATTTCAGAGAATAAGTGCTATGAAGGAAATAAAACGGGATGAAGTGAAAGGTTTAGCTATTCAGATTAGGTTTGGAGGAAGGTTGACTGATTTAGAGGGACCACCAAAGACCTCCTCCAAATGGTAACAGAGTCAGCATTATTGATCTGAATGATAAGACGATGTGACTTATATGAAGATTTGGAGATAGTATCCCACTCAAAAGAAATAGCAGGAACAAAATAGCTAAACAAAGAATTAACTTGAGTTATGCAGAGGAAAGGGTTTTCCAGGGGGCTAGCAGGTAAAGAATCCACATGCAAAGCAGGAGGTGCAGGCAGACAGTTTCATCTCCTGGTCAGGAAGATCCGCTGGAGGAGGAAATGGCAACCCATTCCAGTATTCTTGCCTGGAAAATCCCATGGACAATGGAGCCAGGTAGGCTACAGTCCACGGGGTTGCGGAGTCAGACATGACTGAAGCAACTGGACATGCACACATGCAGAGGAAAACAACAAGGCCAGTATAGCTGGAGCTGAGTGAGAGCAAGGAGAGTATTAGGGTATGAGCTCAGAGAAGTAGACTGGAGCCAGATCAGAAGGAACTTCTGAAGCCACTTGAAGTGACCATGCAAATCTCTTGCTGTGGGACCCTTCTTTACTGACATCTCTAACTACTGGCCCTCTGTATTCACCACTGTGTTCGCAAGGAAGCCATGTACCAATGACTTAAATAGTGGGGCTACCATTTGAGTCCATGCTGGTGGGATGTGGGGCTTCTTTAATGAAAACCTTGGGTTCGAGGACTTCCTATCAATCTGGCCAAATCTTTCTTAAAACAGTGCTGAAGTGTGAGATTTGAATGATCCTTCTTCTTTCTTTGTCTCCTTTTATAGTTATCAGACTTGCATTTTATTCTAAAGGATTTTCTAGCTCATTTTTTCTTTCTCTTCTTTATCCTTCACAGGCATTTTCTCCAGTAAGTCTTTGGTGTGTCTATTCCTTTCTTGGGGTCTACTTCTCAGAGGACTGTAATGAACACATCATAGTAAGGGAATGCATTTTGGTACTGTAAAATTTTAACTGGTACTGTAAAATTTTAACTGGTACTGTAAAATTTTAATTTCAGAACTTGACTTCTCAAATATCTTTCTGGCTTTCATGTGGAGAGTGGCTTTTATGGAGGAAAGAGTGAAAGAAAGGAAACCAATTAGGTAATCTAGGCAAGAGAGGTCGTTTACTTAATCTAAAGCAGAAATAACTTACATGGAGATATTAAGAGTTTTTAGATATGCTTTGGGGTTAAAACTAGAAGGATATGCTGATTAATTGCTATGAAGAGTGGGAGAAAGAATGAATTTTGGGTGATCTCCGGGAGTTGGTGATGGACAGGGAGGCCTGGCGTGCTGCGATTCATGGGGTCGCAAAGAGTCGGACACGACTGAGCGGCTGAACTGAACTGAACTGAACTGATAGGCTTTCTTCTTTTTTCCTTTCCTTCTCCTTCTTTCTCTCTCTTCCCCTTCCTTTCTTTCCAACATCTACCATTAGTACAGTTTTGCTTTTACTTGGAAGACTGGACAAGAAACAAACTCTTTGTACAGCATAGAGAGTCAGTAATTCCATTTTAGGGATATCAAGTTCTAGATATCTATTATGCATCTAAGTGATAATATCAAATAAGCAACTGGTTGTATAACAGATAAGCAAAGAGATCATAGCTAGAGATGTAATTGTGAAAAACAAAGTCATGAGACAAAATGAGATCACTTAGAAAGACTAAACTGAGTAAAGCATCTGGGAACAAGCCTCAGGAAGACTCAATATTTAGAAGGACAGGAAAGAAAGCATAGCCAAGACAGGAAACTACGAGAAAGAAGGAAAACAAGAATGCCCAAAGAAATCGTAAAAGAGAATGTTTCATATGTAATGAAGTCATCACTTGCATCAGACACAGCTGAGAAGTATGTAAGAAGAAAGAAAGGTGACCATTTGATTTGGCAACACAGAGGTTAATACTGACCGTGACTATTCTATTGTTTGAATGGAGTACTGGGGAGAGAAATCCTGTTGAAGTGGGTTAAAAACAGACCAGCTCTAAGACATATAGATCAACAGAATAGAACTGAGCCCATAAATAAATCCATATATTTATGATCAGTTCATTTTTCAACAAAGATGCCAAGGCAATACAGTGGGGAAATAATTGCCTTTTCAATAAAAAGCGTTGGGATAACTGAATATCCACATTCAAATGAATGAAGTTGGACTCCTACCACACACCATGTAGAAAAATTAATGGGCGATACACCAAATTTTAATACCTACAAGTATAAAACTCTTAGAGGAAAACACAGGAGTAAATCTTTGTAACCTTAGATCAAGCAATGGTTTCTTAGATATAACACTAAAAGCACAACTGATGATAGAAAAAATAAATCGGTCTACTCAAAATTATAATCATATGTGCTGTAAACGATACCATCAGGAAAGTGAAAATACGATCCACAAATGGGAGAAAGTATATCATATTGCAAATCACATATCTCATAAAGGATTTGTATCATAATATATTGTTTTAAAAATCATAAACGTCAACAATAAAAAGACAACCTAATTAAAAAAACAGGTAAAATATTTGAATAAACATTTTTCAAAAGAAGATATGCAAATGGCCAATAACACATGAAAAGTTTCTCAACATCATAAGCCACCAGGGAAATGCACATCAAAGTACAATAGTTCTCTTCCTACCCATTATGAAAGACTAACATAAAAAAGACAGACAGTAACAAGTGTTGACAAGCATGTGGAGAAATTGGAACTCTTGCACACTGGTAGTGGGACTGTAAAATGATGTAATTTCTTTAGGAGATACTTTGCCAGCTTCTCAAAGTATCAGACAGAGTTACCATGTAACCAAGAGAAATGAAGAATTTTTCCACATACAATCTTGAACAAAGACATTCATGGCAGCAATATTTAATATAGCCCCCAAGTGAAAGCGACCCACATGTTCACCAACTGATGAAACGATCAACAAAATGAAGCCTATCTATAAAACAGAGTATCATTTGCTAACGAAAAGAAATGAAGTATTACTGTTTGTTCCAACATAAATGATCTATGTTCCTCACATACAACATGCGGGATTTTTCTGAGCCTCTTGTTTCCTCTATTAAAATGTGAACAATAATACTGTCTTCCACCCAACTTCTGGGCAAAATTATCAAGGAAAAAAGTATATTGAAGTCCTTCATAAGCTACCAAGTACTTCTATATCTAGAAAAACCTGTTCCGTATTTTAAGAAATACATTAATAGAAAAATACAAATGATTAACCGAGGACGCTTACCTTTTCTTCAGAAAGGGCTTTGATGTACTTTTTGCCCGCTTTTTTCTTCATTGTCCAGGAAATAGCTCTCATTTTTTTACCTAAACTTGCTCCATTATGTGAAGTTTTGTTTTGTTCTCCACTTTCATTTATGGGTTCCCCTTCGCATACCTAGTTATAATTGTTTACAAAAGACAAAATAATGAAGCAATGAAAAGCATTGATCTGAAAACATCATTAGAAGATTCCAAATTTGTGGGCTTCCTGTACATTCTGTGTAGCAGTGTTCAAAATTTCAAACAAAATGAAAATAATGCATATTTTTAAAATTGTCTAGCTCTGGTTACCTGTATTACAGACTCAGAAAGTAAAACTTGTTATCGAAAGACATGAGCTTCACATCTGATATTATTAAAGATAATTTTAGCTACATTTTAATAGCTGTATAGTAGAATTACTTTAGTCCTTCCTGTTTATGAGATGGACAAAATAGAAAAAAAAATGCCAAGCATGATGAGTGAATATCTACTTAGATGAGAGATATTTTTTGGAGGCCTTAGAAAGGCTGCAGCATCTATCCATGCTGAACAGGTACTAACATACCTTCTTGCTTCTTATAAATTGAAATGGTAATGGTTATTTTTTAAATTTTGGAGTTAATTAAATCCACAGAGAAACTGCAGTTTTTCCATCTTACAGGTTATGAATACGTGCACATTTCCAACATTCTCAAGTAACATTAATTATGAACTTGTTCCCGCCATTAGAACAGAGATCTTTATGTATTCCACATACTAATCAAATCTCTATTTAGACTGCTTCTGATTTTTGCCTATTAAGAATTTTGTTAAACCAGTGATTTCTCATCTAACTCAGAATAAAACAATGTTTACAGCTCACAAGGCTCTATAACAACATAATATAATGTGATATAATGCAATTATTATAATACATATTGCAATATAATATTGTTGTTATTTAGTCACTAGATTGTGTCTGATTCTTTTGTACTCCATAGACTGTGGTCCCCCAGTCTCCTCTGTGCCTGGGATTTCCCAGGCAAGAATACTGAAGTGGTTTGCCATTTCCTTCTCCAGGGGATCTTCCTACCCAGGGATTGAATCCACATCTTCTGTATTGGTGGGCAGATACTTTGCCACTGAGCCACCAAGGAAGCCCATAATATAATATATATATTACATTGTATACAGTGTATATGAGATAAAGAATTCAAACCATCTCACCCCTTGCTACTTCTCAAATTTTTCTTGTTCACTATAGGAATGATTCTCAAAATGTGGTTCTAAGACCAGTAGCAACAGAATCACTTGGGGCCAATTTGTGTTTTAACAAACTCTACAAGTGACTTTGATACATGCTAACATTTGAAACAACTGTAACTGAGTACTGCCACACTAGTCCCTCTGCCATTTCTCTTTCATATTCCCACCAATGTTTGTACTGGTTTCAGCCATTGGCTTCCACCAGATATCTACAGATGTCTTCCTTCATTCATCCAGGTTTCCACCCACATGCCAAGTAATGGAAGAGAAATTTTCTGACTGATCACCCCATTTGCAATAGCCCACACATGTCCACACTCCCTGTATGTTTACTATGATTTATTCTTCTTCTAAGCACTTAACAGTATCCAATAATATATTTGTTTGTTCTTTATATTTTACTGCCTGCATCTCCCACTATGATATATGCTCCATGAGACTTGAGACTTTATCTGCTTTATTCATCCTGAGCATCTAAATATTTCCAAGAACATAACTGACCCTCAATAGTTTTTAATAAATAGAACTTCTTACGTAGAACTTTGGCATTTTTTTCCCCTTGGAGGACATTTTTGGGTGACATATACATAATATCCCAGATTTGCAAGAAAGGACCCTTGAAGGTCATCTAGTCTAGTACTGTCCACCATCTCCAATAGGTGGGTGGCCAGTCATTCCCTGAATATAAAAAATCATGGGAAACGTCTGTTTAGTGAACTTTAATATTTTAATATGAAGGTGTAACCACATAGTTAACATCATTGTTAATAAATATTATGTTTTACTTCACATCTTACCCCGAATTGCCTATGATAAATATGAATGGACAGCCAATTTAAGTCCTCATTGCACTTTATTAATGTCTACATTCAGGGTTATAAAGGCAAAGATTCTTTGCCTGAATCTTTGCCTGAATAAAATACAACTGAAGCACTGAATAAAATACAACTTGGAACTACTTAAAAATTTTAGTGTTAGGCCTTTTATTTTCTCTTTACTTAAACTTTTTCTATCTTCATCGTAAAGCTATAAACTAAAATAAGAAAATATATTAGTTTATTACTATCTGTGTTAACTTACCATTGCCTAAGTTTCAAAAAAGGGCCATAAATATTTTTAATTTCAGGCTTTTCCATAATTATTTACAGAAGCTTTGAGGAGACTCTGTTGACATATATTTAATTTCAATATTTTTCTGTGCTTTTCTCTTTCATAGCCTGAATCTCAGTTTATTTATATACTTACTTATGGGTTTTTTTTTTTGTTGTTGTTTTAAAGTCTGTCTCCCCCTAGACTCTAGGCTTCATGAAGTAAGGATTTTCACCTGTATTGTAACAGTACTTTCTGAGCGCCTAAGGGAGATACTCAAGTAGATGCTCAATACACATTTATTGAATGAGTGAATGACGGTTTGCTAAAAAATGTACAAACTGCTTTATCAAGTTCATTAAATTCTCTCACAAATTGCTAGGCCACCATTACTAATCAACAAGTTTGAATGAGCCTGAGCAACTTTTATAGGTCAACTCTAGAAGAAAAACTTAATAACAGTAAATATACCTACATAGGATTATAGAAAGTATAGGATTATACAATATGGGAGTTTGGGGCTGACATGTACACACTGTTATTTAAAATAGGTAACCAACAAGGACCTACCATATAGCACAGGGAATTCTCCTCTATAACAATCTAAATAGGAAAATAATTTGAAAAAAAAAGATACTAATATATGTATAACTGAGTCACTTTGCCCTGCATCTGAAACTGACACAACAGTGTTAATCAACTACACTTCAATTTAAAATAAAGATTTAAAAAAAGATCAACAGGAAATCCCTCATGCTAAAAAAATTATATCGGTCTTCTCACTGTATACCATTTGTAAAAGAAATACGTTTGGGTTCTCACTATTTGTGTTGTATAAGGCTTCTCACTATTTGTAAAAATTGTATAGGGTTTCTCATTATTTGCATTGTATTATTTACAATTATGTAAGTGTTGATAGACCATAAAGTTACATACAATTTTATATATTTATATCCATGTAGCTATAAAGGTTTATTCATAAGTTTATATATATAAATGTATAGGTGAATAAAATAAGATATATGTAATGTATATATACATATAAAGGGATATAGTATGCACACATGTACATATATATGTATTAACAGAGGTATTTATAAAGAAGTAATAGATGTCATTTTCTTTCTACTTTTGTCTAGAATATCCGTTGCTGAAATAAACATATTTAAAGATAATATAGATAGATACAATATAGGAATCTGAAAGATATTCTGAGAAATTAGACATGATAAAGAAAATTCTTTGTAAAAAATAATAATGCAATATCTAGAATGAATAAGATGTGAATAATATCTAAAGCCTATTGATCTAAAACAAATCTACCACATGAATACATAAATCAGGTTCAATGATAAATATATACTTTCACTTTTCTCAGTATATATACCTCCTCTCTACTATTTTATTAGTTGTTATTCCTTCTTTAATCAGTTTTTACAGTTGGCCCATGACTTATGAGATAGTATAACAGAATAGCAAACTTTGGACAAGATCTCGCTTTCTGCCTTTGTCATTTATGACATGTATGATTTAGAAGTAATTTTGTTCAAACATATTTCTTCAATGATAAAATAAAAATAATAATATTTCCTACTTACAGTTAGGTAAAGTGCTTAATGTTGTGCTTACTTCCTGGTAAGTGCTCAATTAAATGTAGTGATGATGATGATGTCAATAAGCTTATAGGAAGCTTTTCTTAAGCTACACTTTAAGGTGTTCATGGTTTGTAAATGTATATGGAGCTTCCCGAGTGGCACTAGTGGTAAAGAATCTACCTCAATGCAGGAGATGTAAGAGACATGGGTTAGATCCCTGGGTCAGGAAGATCCGCTGGAAGAGGAAATGACAACCCACTCCAATATTCTTGCCTGGTGAATCTTATGGACAGAGGAGCCTGGTGGGCTACAGTCCATAGGGTTGCAAAGAGTCAGACACGACTGAAGAAGGGACTTAGCACAAACACACTCATGGAATGGTCACCGCTGATTTCATGGTTAAATGGTCACCACCATTTCAATGTGTACAAAGGTGTGAAAGTGTAAATGAGCAGAGCAGCCTATGCTCTCCTTAACTAGTTTCCAATGAAGCCATTTAATCACTTCCTAAATTTAAACAATTATAACTTACTTAAAATTTAACATGTATGTCATTTCATATGTGTTACTTTAAATTATAATTCTCTTCTTAAATTGATGTTCTGCCTTCCCAAACATCTCTAATGTTTCTTAGATAGCTTTTTACTCTTAATGCCCAGCATGGTGCTAGGTACTAAATAATTGTTCATTTGTCACAAAAATGTATGCAAGGCTATGGATTTTAAATATATATATTTTGCTTACTGTAATTTGCAAAAGTTATATTGGCTTAATAATTTTTCATAATGCTTTGTATAACACTCATAAAAATGGAATGGAATACTAACCCCAGTCGAATCATCTGGTTTTGCTGTGGAATTATTCCAAAAACGATCAAAGTTCCCAAAACTGCTGCTGCGCTGTAAAATAGGAAAGAAAAAGCAAAAGAAACAGGATTTGTGACTTTCATTGATAAAACTGCTAAATATATTAGATTATGGCTTAATAAGCCCAAGTCTCTTGTGAATACAGGATTAAAAAGACTCTTCTTTCTGGAATATCTAAAGGTGCTGATGGTGTGTTATTAACATTCTAATATTTACAGTTCATAAAATGTCTTGTATGTTTATGATATAGTGTTAAGCGCCTTGTAGAAAATCTATTAAATTATTTGGACTTATAGTGTTAATTTTGCTTTTAAGAATGACATGTGTTGCTAGACAACCAGGCAACTAATAGAAAACAACAAAACAAAAAACCAAAAGCAAGCATTTGAGTAGATTAACCATTGTGCCTCATAAAGATCATATTTGTCAAAAAACTAATGCAAATGCATTTCCCAATGCTGACCCTTGATAATTTGAAACTCTCTACTAGATATCAGAAAGAGAAGGCAGCATATACACAGACCTATTAATAAATTGAAAACAGCATTTAGGTATGCACACTCTTAGGTTGGGGGTAAAACTGAATTTTTACACATTTAACTTGAAATTACAATGAGACCTCTAGATCAATTTCATTCACTGGTTTTGAGAGAAAGCTCAATATGTTAATAGAAACCTTGTTCTCTTGGATACTTTTTGCCTATAAGGCTAAATTTTTATTCTTATGTAACTCATTCTAGGCAGGTAATTATAAGCAATTCCTGATTACTACAAACTAAATGATTCTTCTAAAGACATTTTTCAAAAATCTTTAGTCATGGAATCAAAAATTGATATTTTCTCACTATTTAATTTTATATATTGTTTGAGATGGTGGATATCGGACATTACAGACTTTATATATGTTCTATCTTAAGAACTTCATTTCATTTCAAGCTTATAATATTTTCAAAATAGGCTGGTGGTACTGAAAAATAACCTGATAATTAGAAAAGTTAAAAATGGGAGTCAGTAATCTGTAAAACTTTGTATGTCCTTTAAAAGTCGCACACCGTTTTAGTTCAAGACGGCGTCAAAGGTACTTAGTCCTTGCAAGCACTCTTATTCTCAGATCTTCCTACTAGCTATCTTTAAAACTCCTTGTTTCTCTTTTAAATGAGTTTATATAAAAAGATCCTGGCATGTGACAAGGGGTGAGCTTGATAGACACTGTGACACAGAACACCACCCCAAGGATGAGGGCTGTGTTAGACACAATTAACACCTTTTTCTGACTTGCTACCCTTGCTGAAGAAGCCCTTCAGCTTGTGGCAAGAGGAGAGAAAAAGAAGGACTGCAATTGAAAACTACTCTGGAAAATACAATCTTCTCATGCAGGGCTTACGGACCTAGAATGATTTCTGAGAGCATTAATCACTTCAACTTGCCTAGTAGGCACTTCTGCCAGGCCATCATTGCCCGGAAATCGCGAAAGGGAATTGAGTGTGTTCTTGTTCTGCTTATAAACAATCTGAACACAGGGAAAGCTGTTACTTTTTTATATACTTGAAGCATTCTTATGGCCTATTGGAGCCTGTGCTTAGGGCACTTTTGTAGCCTATAACCAGTCTATCCCCTGCCTATTAAATATTAATTAAGGTTACATTGTGTTATCCACCTCTGGATAATGGGTCAGGTTGCCCAGAGGGGCACAGAATAGGCTCACCTCAGCACTTCTCCACAGTATCTTCTGCCATTAAGTAATCAATAGTCACCACCTTTTAAAATTAATTCTCCCCTCATTATATCAATAGAAGCAGATTGAGAAGTAGTGGTTTTCAGAACTATTACTTTGGGTTTTGTCAGTCATCTCATTACAAATCACTCAACAGATTCAAGCCAGAGGAGTAAAATATCAATCCATGCTAAGAAACCCTTAAGAAGCAAATCTAAGTATTTAAAATAATGTTTTTACAATTTCATTATTCTCTTGTCAGAAAGTGACTTTCTGAGATGGTTTCATAATGTATAGGCTATGGCTTATGATGAAAAAAGACTAATGTCTACTATGAGGTATGGATAATGAACAAATGTGTAATTTCTACTCTTGTTAACTTTCTAATGAAAAGGTGAATCATGTGGAGGTAAGCTGGTTTCATAGATGATAGTCCTTTACCAATGAGAATATATTTCAATACTGATAATTTTGCAGTGTATAATTATAGAGGATTAGACTTGGCAAATATTATTTTGTAACAAAGCTCCCATCAAGACAGAGCTATTATATAAACAAATAGATATCAACAAAAGAGTAACTTAAAAAAGCAATTCGTATTTTAGATAATTATTTGCTTCTGTTGGCATTAGATTATATTTAGTCTTCAACTATAAATCTGTATAGTATTTCCTTATCCAGTTAGATGTGTTTGTAAAATGACACACCTGTGTAAGATAATTTGGAAAAACTAACAAAATTACATGCAATTGACCTTTGACCCAAATTTTCATTTCTAGACAACTATAACAGATACACTTGAATATAAATTGATTTGCACATACACATTCAATGGAAATTTTTTATAGAAAAGCTATAAACCTCAATGTTCACCAGGAGAGGACTGATTGAATAGTATATGGTAAATTCAAATAATAGAAATGTGTACATCTGCAAAAACCAGAAATATATCTCTTATCTGATGTGAAATGATCCCAGGATATAGTGTGTATGATAAAAGTCAAACATAGAAAAATGTACATAATAAACTGCTTTTTATCTAAGAGTGGAACTACATCTGTATGTTTCAATACAGGCAAATATGTATTTTCTTTCTTAGAGAAATTGGGTAAAATAAGCAAAGAAAAAGAAAAGAGAAAAAACAATTTTCTAAATATGCCTTATTTCACAGATTTGACTTTAAAACTATTTATAAACAAATTTAAATAAAAATAAAGGCAATCCCTAAAAATTCCAAATAAAAATAATTAATCTAATTTTATTTTGAATTCATGGCTTAGAGAGAGGAAATATTTTAAGCAACTAATAAAAAACAGTAATTTGATGGTTTAAAGAACAACAACAAAAATGACAAATTTTAACCAGTTTTCCAATCCCATTTACAACTGCATCCAAGAAAAGTACCTAGAAATCAATCTGACTATGGAGGTAAAAGACATGTACTCAGAAGACTGTTAGACACTCATGAAAGAAACTGAAAAGGACTCTTACAAATAGATATACCATGCTCATCTATTGGAAGAATTAATATTGCAAAAATTACCATATTACCCAAGGCAGTCTGTGAATTCAGTGCAATCCCTATCAAAATATTAAAGGCATTTTTTACAGACCTGCATGAGTTCACAAATAATTCTAAAAATTGCATAGAAACACAAAAGACCTTAAATAGTGACAGCAATCTTGAGAAAGAAGAACAAAATTGGAGTAATCACACTGGCTGATTTGAAACTATACTACACAGCTACAGTAGTCAAAATAGTATGGTATAGACACAAAAACAAGCACATAGATTCATGTAACAGAATAGAGAGCCCAAAGTACACCACACTAAATGGTCAATTCTACAACGAAAGGAGCAAGCATATACAATGAAGAACAGACAGCTACTTCAACAAATGGCATTGGTAAACTGGAAAGCTATATGCGGAAGAATGAATTTGGATTATTTTGTCACAATGCATAAGAAACTAAACTCAAAACAGATCATAGACTTAGATGTAAGACCTGAAACCTTAAAACTACTAGATGAACTCATAGGCAGTATATTCTTTGACATTGATCTTAGCAACATATTTTTTTGGATATGTCTCCTCCTACAAGGGAAACAAAACAAAAATAAATGGGACTACATAAATCTAAAAAGCTTTTTCATAGCAAAGGAAATCATCGACAATACAAAAAGGCTGTATACTGAACAGGAGAAGATATTTGCAAATGACGTATCCAAAAAGTGATTAATATCAGAAATATACAAAGGAGTCATAAAAGTCAGCATCAACTCCCCTCCTAGAAACCCAATTAAAAAAATGGAAAGAGTACCCGAGTAGATATTTTTCCAAAGAAGACATACAGATGGCCAACAGCAGCACATGAAAAGCTTCTCAATATCACTAATCATCAGGGAAATGCAAATCAAAACCATTTGACATTTGATAATGTCACATGACTATTGTTAGAAGACAGCAAATAACAAGTTTGAGCAAAGATGGGGAGAACAGGGAACCACTGTGCACTTTTGGTGGGGTTGTAAACCGGTGCAGCCACATTGGAAAACAGTAAGGACGTTCCTCAAAAAATTTAAAAATAAAACTATTATACCATCCAGCAATTTCACTCCTGGGCATTAATCTAAAGTAAACATAAACATTAATTTGAAAAGATACATGTGTCCCTTTGTTCATTGCAGCATTATTTATAATAACCAAGATGTGGAAGTAACCTAAGTATATATTCATATATTAATGGGTAAAGAAGAGGTGGTATACAAATACACACACACACACACACACACACACACACACACACTGAAATAAAAAAGAAGGAAATCTTGCCATCTGCAACAATGTGGATGGACCTAATGGGTATTTTTTAAATTGAAGTAAGTCAGACAGAGAAAGACAAATACTGTATGATTTCACTTACATGTGGAATCTAAAAATCCAAAACAAATGAACAAACACAACAAAACAGAAATAACCATACATACAAAGAACAAACAGGTGATTTCCAGATGGGTGGGAGTGGAATGATGAGAGAAGTAGATGAGGGAGATCAAGCGGTACAGATTTCCAGTTAAAAAAGAAATGAGTGAAATTGTGAAATAGAGGCAATCATTCAATAATAGCGTAGTGTCTTCATATGGTAACAAATGCTAACTAGACAGTGTGTTGATAATGTTGAAATATATAGAAATATTAAATCCAGTTGCTTGGGGTTAGTGCACTGGGACGACCCAGAGGGATGGTATGGGGAGGGAGGAGGGAGGAGGGTTCAGGATGGGGAACACATGTATACCTATGGTGGATTCATTTTGATATTTGGCAAAACTAATACAATTATGTAAAGTTTAAAAATAAAATTAAAAAAAAAAGAAAGAAATATTAAATCATGTTGTACACCAGGGATTAACATAAAGGTGTAGGCCAATTAGCTTCCCCAGTGGCTCAGGGGTGAAAAAAATCTGCCTGCCGATGCAGGAAATGCAAGAGATGTGGATTCGATCCCTGAATCAGTAAGATCCCCTTGAGGAGGAATGGCTACACACTCCAGGATTCTTACCTGAAAAAGGCCATGGACAGAGGAGCCTGATAAGCAACAGTCCATGGAGTCGCAAAGGTGGGACTTGACTGAGCACGCACAAGCACGTAGGTCAATTATACTTCAGAAACTAACTCAGAAAAAGAGATCAGACTGTGGTTACTAGGGGTAGGAGGCGGGGAGACGGGGAACTGCATGAAGGTAGTCAAAAGGCACAAACTTCCAGTTATAAGATAAATAAGTCCTAGGGATGTAATGTACAACATGATAAAAATAACTAACACTGTGGTGTGTTATATACAAAAATTAAGAGTTCTCATCACAAGGAAAATAGTTTTTAAATTTTTGTGTCATATCTGTATGATATGATGAGTCTCACTAAACTTATTGTGATAATCATCTCATGATGTATGTAAGTCAGATCATTATGCTGTGCACTTTAAAGTTACACAGTGCTATATGCCAATTATATCTCAATAAAGCTGGAAGGAAAAAAGTTTTTAATTTTAACCTGTTTTCAGTATTCACACCATTATTAATGATATAAGTATATATAAGTGGATATGTTAAGGGATAATGA
Source organism: Bos indicus x Bos taurus (assembly GCF_003369695.1). Lineage (NCBI taxonomy): Eukaryota > Metazoa > Chordata > Mammalia > Artiodactyla > Bovidae > Bos > Bos indicus x Bos taurus. Next base: position 22,426,016 of record NC_040076.1, on the reverse strand, counting down.
AAATAATGGTGTTAATGATATTTGAAATCAGACTTCTTAGTCTATATTCTCAAAATTTTAATCTTGTCATACCATAAAGCAGGGAGGCTTTCAAAGACTCTGGGGCCATGCCAAAACAACACAATGGCCATATTAAAAATATTGTCCCTATGATAAATTGTATCCAAATATGGGACAAGTGGAGTATCAGTAAGAATAATAACTGAGGTACCTTGAAATATATATGTCTAAATTCATGAGTTCATAATGATACTAACTCAAAAGAAAAACACCAGCTGTTACTTTTGAAATGTTGCATCCAGATTATTAAAACTGACAAATAAAAGGAAAGACAAATATTTAATCTGTCCTTCTTGTATGAAACATATTTTAGAGTAACAAGATACTTAATTAGGGAAATTTTTTCTCTCCATGTATATGTGTGTGTATAATCTAGCTAATCAATTAAGTGATGAAATTACATACCATTTTGTAAGTCCCTAATGCAATAATGGGACTTCCCAGGTGGAACGTGGTAAAGAATCCACCTGTCAATGCAGGAGACACAAGAGACAAGGGTTCCATCCCTGGGTTGGAAAGATCCCCTGAAGTAGGAAATAGCCATCCACTCCAGTATTCTTGCCTGGAAAATTCCATGGACAGAGGAGCCTGGCAAGCTACAGTCAGTGGGGTCGCAAAGAGTTGGACATGACTGAGCATACACATCAGACAACCTATTTATCTATCCATGCAATAGTATCACTGTAGGAGGAGACAGAAACTAAATACATAGGAAATTTTTAAAAATGAATAAGACAAGTGACTGGGTCTAAAATGGAGTGAAGTGACACTATAGATGGCAGTGCAATAATGGGTCTAGGCAACGATCGTCAGTGGCCACTAAAATCACAAAAGGAATGAACCAGAATATGTGCTTCATCATGGAAGCATCTAATATCATTAATGAAATATTCTTAAAAAAAAAAAGTGCAATCACACCAAGCTTCTGGATCTAACTAGCAGGTCACAACAAATAAGATAGAGGAGCATACCAAAGGACACCAACAATATGATGTCAATCAGAAAAGTTTAGGCAATGAGAAAATCTACCGGACAGATAACCCAGTTTCTTCAACCAATCAATAGAAAGAAAGAAAGGAGGAGAAGGAAAGTATAAATTAAGAATGTTTAAGCATTGTATCAACTACGATATAATCCATGGATTGTGTTTAGATCAAGTAAAGTATTTTAGCAAAAACATCCAGGAGACAACTGAGGAAATTTTTAAATAAGTAACTATATGATGTTATTAAGGAAATTTTTTTTTTGTAATTCAAAATAATCTAGTGAGGGGCAGGAAGTATGTGGGCATAAAGAAGACATGTGACCTCTTGTTATTTAATGATTAATTAGGTGATGCATACATGGGGTAGATTATACTAAACTGTGTTTACATATGCTTCAAATTTTCCAAATAAAATGTTGGGTTAATAAAAGAACCAAAGGTACCTATATAAAAGCCAAAAAATAATTTACAAAGAGTTAATAAGGTGTGGGGATAAGAGGGGCACACGGGAAAATTGTATCTTCCTCTCAATTTGCTGTGAACCCAAAACTGTTCTTTAATAGATAGTCTTAAAAATTAATGGTTGCATAACTTTCTAAGGAACCAATTTTTAAAGATATCATTAACATCGCTTAGGTCATGTTTGTTTAGAGGTATGGACAAATTTAAGGAGAAAATAAAGTTTTGGTTTCTAAATTTATTTTAGTACAACAAATGTTTCAATATAAATGTGTATTGTGTTATCTTTTAAAGACTCTCTGATTACGTAGTACAGATTACCCTCTTTCATATAGTCTACTTGGTGTACACAAAAATAGAGATGAATAAGTGGCACTTGGGCTTCTCTGGTGGCTCAGTGATCAAGAATTCACCTGCCAAAAGATGCAGGTTGGATCCCTGGGTCAGAAAGATCCCCTGGAGAAGGAAATGGCAACCCATTTCAGTATTCTTGCCTGGGAAATCATGGACAGAGGAGCCTGGTGGGCTACAGTCCATGACATCTCAAAAGAGTCAGACATGACTTAGTGACTGAACAACAACAAAAAATGGCATTGGGGTGTTTGAACACATTTGTGTGTTTTGTGTTTGTGTGTGCTCTTACACAATGCAATGAACGATATATAAGAACTTAAGAATAGATTCTTTTTTGTTAGCCTCATTTCTTGTCTTGTTTTGTATAACAATTCTAATCATTATAGAATGTGTCTTCATATGAAGCTTGTAGTATTCTTGAAAATCATAGAGCCCTTCTCAATTAGGAAATTGTCATGGGAACCAGAATTTGCAAAAAAAAATTTTTTTTCCAATTTTCCATCCTGCTGTACTCTCTATTATATCATTCAATTACAACGTTTTAATCCTGTTTTTTGTTTTCAAAGAAACTTGCTACTAAGCTGGATGAAAAGTATATAAACTTAGCTTGATAGATAGCACTGAATTGGTTTCTTAAAACAATGACCATCCTAAATTTATCAACATGAAGAACAATTAGGGAGTCTGTCTTTTGGAATGTAAATCAACCTTTTGAACAAAACCAAAAGAACTGAACCCTTATTTTCATTTTTTAAGCATTCTCCAACTTCTGGGATCTTCAAGTAAAATCTTATCTCCAAGATGACTTAATATTTGGGTAAGGCATCAGCGGAAAAGTTTCACAGTCTATTTCAAAGAAAAAATTTGCATATGTGAGTCAGACATCCGCAGCATTTTGAAATACACTGGCAAATAAGAATTACACACACTGTGCCAATGAGTTCTCACATCATCTAAATATTGCACATAGAGCCTTCATTGGTGATATGCTTTTAAAGTTCAGAATTATGTTTCAGCACGTGCTTGCATGAATATTCTATAATATGCCCAATCTCAATAAGCTTGTCAGCCTTTATCCAAAGGCATTCCAGGATCTAATTGTTCTCACTAATTCAGGTGCTGAGGTCTTTTGAAGAGTGTGAAACAAGTTTAACTCACTTAAAATAATCTGTTAGGATTGCCTCAGTGTTAAATAATTACACTATCATGTGGTGATGATGGAAGACAGTTGTTTGGGTGCCAGGGGCCCGAAGGCTGAAAGACAAGCAGAGTGTGAAACGTGACCTTCAACATTAACATTAACCCCAAGTAAAGGCAACTCAGTGCTCAAATATGTATCAAAGCTCTAAATATTTTTACATCTGGATTCTTAGAACAAAAGTTGGTCTATTTGATCTCTTTGGTTTAGTATCTTTCATTATCAACTGCACAGACCATCTAAAGGAAGTGCAGATTTTTACTCCACCATAGTGTTTTAAAGTTGTGTCAAAATTTCCATGCTAAAGCTTTATTTTCAGAAGTTGATGTGCCGAGAGATGTTTTCAGCAAATTGAAACTACCTCAAAGAAGATTACCGAAAGGAAACTATAAAAACAAACAAAAAAAATCATTGTAGAATGAGCCATACCTGTAAAAGTGGTTATCATAACAGTCTATTTAATGTAACAAAAACAAGTTTCATAAATAAAAAGAACTCAAACTTTCAGAATTCTCAATCATACCCCTGCATTACTTATTGCCATATCTCATGATTTGCATTGGATACATTGACTGTAAGTTATGCTGCACTTTTAGGAATTGAATAAAAATTAAGATACTCTTTTGTCAGAAAGGAATTCTTAAATAATATTGATATGTCTTAAATGACTTTTCAGGTAAAAAGCATAACACAACAAAAGTTGTCACTTCATATTACCAACTCTTTTAAAACCATATAGAATACAAAGGAAATGGAAAACTTTAAAAAATGTGACCATGATCAGGTTATCTTAAATGTCTCAGCTCCTCATTTTTCCTACTGTAAAACTTCTGCTTGACTTACTCACTCCTGCATCATTATTATAGAACTTATTTTCTATTCCTTCTCTCTTTCTAACTGCTAAACCCATAAACAAGTACACTAAATGGTCCCTATTGACACCCCCCCGCCACCTCGAGAATTGTTTCATTATGACCCTTCTTGGAAATCAATTTCCCTAGGGTATCCACTTGTGCAGCTGCTGTAGTTTACAGTAGCTTCTCTGCCTGTCTTCAGGCTGGAAGGCATATGTGTGAACAAAAATCTCTCTCTACTTATGTCCTCTTACCCCTGAGAGTCTGTGTTGATTCTGCCTTCTGAACCTTGCACCTAGACTGTTGGAAACCCATATTTGCTCATTCCTCTCTTTGGGGAGTTTGGCCACATAATGCAAAATAATGTAAGATACCACACACACGTTCTTTCAGCCTCCACATCTGCTCAATTCTTTCCCCAAATCTCTGTTGTAGGCATTTGTTCTCATTGTTGTTGTTCAGTCATTGAGTGGTGTCCAATTCTTTGCCACCCTATGGACTGAAGCATGCCAGACTTCCCTGTCCTTTACCATCTCCCAGAATTTGCTCAAACTCATGTCCATTGAGTCAGTGATGCCATCCAACCCTCTCATCTTCTGTCCCTCCCTTCTCCTCCTGCCCTCAATCTTTCCCAGCATCAGGATCTTTTCCAATGTGTCGGCTCTTCACATCAGGTGGCCAAAGTATTGGAGTTTCAGCTCCAGCATCCTTCCAATGAAAATTTAGAGTTGATTTCCTTTACCATTGACTGTTTTGACTTGCGTTTGTGTGTGTGCATTCTAAGTTGCTTCAGTCATGTCTGACTGTTTGCGACTCTATGGACTGTAGCCTGCCAGGCTCCTCTGTCCATGGGATTCTCCAGGCAAGAATACTGGAGTGTGTTGCCATGTCCTCCTCCAGGGGATCGTCCAGATCCAGAGATTGTACTCACATCTCTCATATCTCCTGCATTGGCAGGCAGGTTCTTTACCACTAGCACCATCTGCCACCATACAAATATGTCATTTCTGCATCAACGAAATAGCTTTCAGCCCCTTAGTCCCAACTCTTGACTCTCCAATCACCTAAAATCATACCACTGGACTCCTAAAGTACCAGTTCTTATCATTCCATTCTTCTCAAAAAGTAAAGCTTGCTCCACATTGTTATGATGGCCACTGAGAGCTTGCTTTATGCCAAGTGATTTATCCATAATCATTTCATTAAACAAATACAACTCTCCTTTGAGGTAGTGCTTGATTTTTCCAGTTTACAGATAAGAAAACTGAAGCTCAGAGAGTTTAAGTGACACTTCTTTAGTTATCACGAAGCCCTAACTTAGCATGTTGTACACTCATGATTCCTCATGGGATCAGGCAATGCTAGGCAATCTGATTAAGCAGAACTGACACTCCTTGCTGGCCAATGTGGACACATTCAATTACGTTTCTAAGCTGTTTCTCATGCTATTTTTCTCTCAAGGAATGTTCTTCTACTTTTCTTCCTCCTACTCAAATCCAGCCCATTCTTCAAGATCTCAATCAAGTCACACCTTCCCTATGAGACCACTTACCAACCTGCATCATTTTAGCACACACTGATTGCCCCTGGTCTTAAGTGATGTAGGACTGAAAGAGAAAATCCTACAGTTGGGAGGCTTGAGAAAACCACAGCAGATGAGAAATTTCACACGTTTCGCTTCAAGTTAAATGACAAAAAACATACATTTCCCAGTTATACAAAAGCAAAGTATAACATGTTATAGTCAAAGAAAATGACTTGCTGATGTTTAATTAAATAGCATAATGTTTCTACATTATGAAATTTGGTGTAAATATACTAAGTGACTTCTATGGCTAATCTTTGTGCTTAGAGTCAGGGTTGTTTGTATGAAAGAGTTAAGAATCTCTCCTGGAAGAATTTACACTCTATTGGTGGTATCAATTGATTTCTATTGAAAAGAACTAAACAGAGCCATTTTCAAATGAATGCCATACAAATATAGAAGCAATTCCTAAAAGCAGATTATATTTACACACACAATAAATTAATAATGTATACTAGATGTCATCTTGGAAATTTATATTCATCATTATTTATATTTGCACTGACTACTTAATATGCAAAAGGCATTTTGTATGCATAAGTCTATACCTATATTATTGATAGTCTAAAAACAAGATACATTAACATGATCTCAGATTTTGGACATGAAATTAGCTGAAATCAATACAATTTGAGTTTGCTTAAACATCTTCAAATATTATTTACTCTAAGAGATTGTATAGTTATTGACTGAGGAACAATTTAGACATTGTCAAGTCTGAAGAAAATAATTGCTAAAATGAAGATAAAGTATTAGAACACATTGAACCACACACTGTGTTAAAAGGAGCAAAGGATGACAAACAATATGTCTAATATGTCTGAACTCTTCACTTGAACATAGTCACTTGGGGACATTAGAAAGGTGTTGTATGTTCACAAGAATGCATCACTAGGATTCCCCATTTTCTGGATGGACTATCTTTCCAAACCAAAATCGGCAGGAAGTTTTTTTGCAGCAGCATGGATGGTTTGTTAGGACCTTCATGGAGAAGGCTATGTTGAGAAGCATTCTGAAGCTATTTTCAGGCTTGGAATTAGAGGTCATGATAACCGTGTCTACCAGGTTTACAGAAGATGGTATGTGCTTTAGGGAAGATGGTGGGAAGAGGATGAGGAGTTACAGGTAATATATTTTATGTATTTATCATCCCTACTTAGTGATAAGTGTTTTCTGTGTGAGAAAATTTCCATTACTAGTTTTGTTTTCTAGGCACCTTGATAGAATAGGGTGTAAAAAAATTGATTCAAATTTTCCAGTTATAAGAAAGATGTAAAATCCTCCCATAAATTTAGAAATTAACTTTCTATTGTGTACATATTATATTTTTCTACTTATAGACAAATATTAAATAATATTTTAACTATGGTCACTTCATTGTCAGTTATTTTAATCTTATAATCTTTGAAAGCAAATAAATAATTTTGCATAAATAATTATCCAGAGTAGTATACAGCTAACAAAGAAGATAATATTGAATATCATGGTTAAAGAATCCAACAGTTATTTAGAAGAATAACTTTGAAGTAATAATTAGGAAAAGCCTTATTATATTGATCATAATCTTAATGATAAAATATACTAATCTACTCTTTGTTTTACCTACCAATGAAATGATATCATGTATATTATGCATAGTATCATTAATCTAGAAGACAAACTATTGAAAACATAAAAGTTATGCTTATTCAACTTTATCATCAAAGAAATTTTTAAAAAGCAAGATAACTTTTTATTAGCTAAATTAAACTGAATATTCTCTTTCAAGGATTTAGATTTAAATCTTTTTCCTTTTCAGTAATCCGAGAAAAGGTTGTGAAAAATTTTACTAGTTAACATGTGGTGGAAGAATGTATAGTACCTTTAAGTCCATTAAGATATTTATTAACATATTTAACAGTTGACTGTGTTGACCCAAACTTGAGGTTCCTGAGAAATTTCTTTTTTTTTTTTGACTAATATTTTATAATAACTTTATTTTTTTTTTCTTTTTTTTTTAATTTTTTTTTCTTTAATAGAAAATTATTTAATTAGTATACATGTGTTCCCCCCAACCAAATTTACTAGCCAAATGTTTTTGCCACTAAATCCAATTACTTCACTTTTTAAAATAAAATAAAATCATCACAAAGAGGCAAACAGTCATAGTACCCATTGCTTTAAATTCACAGTTAAATAAAAGTGTGAAAATTAAGCTGGGAAAATAGAATCCATTCAATAAACTTTCCCATCAAATTCTCTGGAACAAAAACTCTCCTTTACCTCCATTAGCCTTCAGTTTCCACCACATTCACTTGGCCTCTGGGTACATAATAACCTTTCTAAAGTTCTCCCCAGGAGATATTTTAGTCATGCAGGGATCTCCTTGAACACAAGTAATGACAAACAATAAGCTAATTCTTGAAAAGTTTTTTTTTTTAAGTCATTTTTACTACTTTTAAATGAGTGTGTTTGATGCATGATTTTGGTCCCCCTGATTAATGGTCACCGCCAGCCCAGCTTCTGGAGTTGTAATGTTTCTGTGAGCTTCCCTCCAGCAGAGCTCGACCATTAATCCAGTGGCATATGTCAGCCCAGCAGAGCAAGGTCACTCTTCTGCTTCAAGGGGAACCTTTTTAGAAATAATAAAACTGACAGAAAGTTCTTTTTTGCATGCTTTATGCCACCTGAGGTTGAGTGCTGCAGTTAATATCATAAAGCTTATAAACATTCCCATCTCAGGCAGCACCTGCTGACACTATGCTTAGGGATTTAAACGTTTTTTTCTTAGTAAGAACAGACATGTTTATGTGGGGCAAATATACAGTGTGTAATCCCAAACAGGAAAAGAATAGGTAGAAAAAAATAGCTGTAAGTTCATGCTAGGCTATTTAGAAGAGACATTTAGGTTCTATAACTTCTTCACTGTCAATTACATTTATTTTCCTTTCATCATATTTGGATTTGGCTATAAAATATTTCAGTCTACTAAGAGATAAATAGTGGTGTTGGAAAGTCATAGTACTGGCAGAAATGAACTCAGTACATGATTATTCCTAAACCTACACTATGTGTTCTGATAACTGCAAAACATCTATCTTTGAAAGAATTTTATTTTAAAAATTGTTACCCTTTGTTTCATTGGTAGTGGGTACATTAAAATTGGTAAATAATTATAGTGAGATATTTGTAGTCTTAAAGTAGATGGCGTGAAACTTGTAGACAGCTTAGTTTAGAAAAGATGATGACTAAATAACAGCTAAAAATATAAATAATATAAGCATTACAACCTTTATATATTGAGTTATTTCTCTATTACTCGTAATTAAAAAAATCAAAGTTACTCAGTAAAACCATGTGGTATTCAGAAAAAAAATTTAATATCCAGACTAATGTCATATCACTATGTACTGTTATACTGCTAAAGGTAAATCTGTCTTGAATCTTATTCCAGGAATTTAAATTGTTAAAATTATGAAATGTATAGAAAAGAAATTTCATTATTTAGTTGTCTTTATTTTATGTATATAGAGAAAAGGTGGGGCCAGTTGGCAACTTAGGCCAGACTTTCCAAGAAGCCAGTGCCTTGGTTTGGTCCCCATGGCCAATGTCAAACTGTCACATTGACAGGTACAAGAACTTCAAGCTTTCAAAAATAAATGACTGAGGGGTTGCGGGGTACTTACTCATAAACTAAACTGATAGGATACTAAAATTAGCAATATCAGGAGTTGATTAGTTATGAGAAATTCAACTGCCAAGAGGAATGCATATTCTTGTTGACTAATCAAAGAGTTGTCACCCCTAGAGACGTGGAACACAAAACCATTGTTGGAAGTTTGTTTGATTAGTATAGCAGAGACAAAGAAAAGTTGTATTCGGTTGTATTAAGGGCTAGAGACACAAAGTTATAATAGCCTGAAATATATATTTCACCCAAGTGAGCAAGTCTGCTGAGCCTAATGGAATATTTGCTTCTGCTGATATGCATTATTCTGCAGACTCAATGGTAAATTCTATTCTCCCACTCCTTTCTAAGCACCCTGGAAGCAACACTCTTTGCAAATGTTTCTTCCCCCGCTTCAGACAGATTACAGCTTTTGATTACTGTTTTGTCTCATTACATTCTGATTCTAAGAATGGTTACTTTGTTTTATGTGGGTGTTGCCCACATCTTTACCAGTGACCCATTTGCACACTATGTCTTGAAGTAGAGTACTACTTTACATGACTCATATTATCCATTAGTCATTTCACAAGTATTGTGCATATATTGAGAAATCATGACTATATTCCATATTATAAATATTTTTGATGGTAATCAAAGTATAACAGAAAGCACATGGAGTCTGAAAGTTAGATAGAGTTCAACACCCTTTGTTCCTCAACAGAAATTGCAGAGATACACGTATGGATAAGATACATTCCTTGTTCTTATCCATTTGGTAAGATGGTAACTCCATTTGGGAGGACATATTAGAATAAACTATGGTAAAAGAAACAATAGTGGAACAAGTTCTATTAAACTACAAAGGAGGGAGAGAGTATTAATCAAACATGAACATTATGCTAGGAAATTTACACATGGTAATTTATTTAATTTTCTTATCAATCTTCTGTGATGTGCTTTAACACCCCCTCTTCTTCAGATAAGCACATAAAGCCCAAAAGATGTTTAGTAAAATGTTCAACATCCCATAGTTAAATAGTACCTCAACCCTGATCTAAAAGACTTTAGTTCATATTCCCCCCTGCTCTGCCAGAATGCTCTCTTTATGTACTGCCTTGGGTTAACTCTTGGAGGCTTCCTTGAGGGAAGGTATTAAAATAGAGATTTAAGTTCATGAGTTGCGATGAACAAAGGCATTCTAGGCTAAGGAAAGCACAAACAGGAAAGTATAAGAGTGTTCAGAGCCTTTCAAAGATGAGATCTGGATATACAAAGAGAGACACGAGGTTATGTACACAGAGGGACTGAAGGGGAGGCAAGTAGTGGCCAACTGCTGGCCTAAAAGAAGCCTAGAACAGATTCTTCCCTTATGACCCTCAAAGAAAACCAGTTCTGCCTCACCTTGATCTTGAACTTTGAACCACCAAAACTGTGAGAAAATAAATGGCTGTTCTCTAAGCCACCTAGCCTACGGTATTTTATTATGGAAGCCTTAGAAAACTAACACAAACCAGGTGAAAACTTCCAAAGCTTTTTAAATGAGGGGAGAAATGGGACATGACCAGCTGTGTTGACAAATGGCTATCTTTAGAAGAATCACCACCAGACAACTTAAAACTCTCTTCTATTCTTATTAATCAGTTCTTAATGGAGGATGTTTTTGTTCTCTCCTAAGAAGCTAATTAAAAATGTCTTGTTTCTAAAAGTTCACCTAAATCCTTAACACTGGAAAGAAAGAGAAATGAATCAGTTTGGGAATGCTAAATTTGGAAACTTAGATATTTGGAGCATGGGCTTAATTCCATTGTAACACACACGCACACACACACACTGCACACACACACCGTCTTCAGGGATAATGAAGCCATTTGTCTCCTTAGCAAGGCAAGGAAAGATTAAAGAGGTAAGTGTTTCATTAAATTGATTTTTAGCAAATCCAGTGCATTGGTAGTCAAGGTAATGACTTTGTACCTTCCTGTAGGATATAATGGAGAAGGCAATGGCACCCCACTCCAGTACTCTTGCCTGGAAAATCCCACGGACAGAGGAGCCTGGTGGGCTGCAGTCCATGGGGTCGAGAAGAGTTGGACACGACTGAACGACTTCACTTTCACTTTTCACTTTCACTTTTCACTTTCATGCATTGGAAAAGGAAATGGCAGCCCACTCCAGTGTTCTGGCCTGGAGAATCCCAGGGACAGGGGAGCCTAGTGGGCTGCCGTCTCTGGGGTCACACAGAGTCGGACATGACTGAAGTGACAGCAGCAGCAGTAGGATATAATACCTATATTTCCAAGGGGAGTCTACACTTCCATCATTTCTCTCAACCATTTATTTCCAGAACTTTCTATATACCATCTGGGCACAGTGGGTTTTTTCAAGGATAGCCAGTCTATTTGTTACTCAACCTCTGCTACTTGCCTGCATAAAACTTGATTACAGATTCATATTCAATAAAATGGGAAGGCTAGAGTGAATTGATACTTTGTTTGAAGATAATTTTTCAAGCTTAAAATTATTTACCACTTTCAAACAATTAAACAAGGTGAGATAAGCAAATTATTAGTTCTTCTATTCTGATTCAAGGTGCCCTAGAAAGGAAAATCAAATCTAACAGAAAATTGTGTTTTGAGGAAAGATGTAGAAACTTTTGAGAAGTAGGATATCCATATGGGCCTAAGTGTCTGGTGGCTATGAAGAGAGGGATAAGGGCATTTCTCCTTGATGTGTGAACACAAGATAGAAGCAAGAATGGGGCAGGACAGTGGCAGCCTTTCTGTTTACTACCATTAGAGCCCATGTGTAAGTTCATTTTTTATACCTCCAAAAGTTTACAGTATGTACATATAGATCTCCAATTCAACATCTTCTCAACACCCAGCCTGCCACTTCTCTTGTGTGAGTCACCATTATCCTTTCCTGATTTCTGTAAAAACTTCCTAAAGGGTCTCTTTTCCCTGCTTCCTCCCTCACTTTCTTCAGTGTATGTGAAACACAAAAGCAAGAATCGGCCCACTAACATGTAAGCCAGATTTTTCTCTGTCCTTCTCAAAATCTTTTAATACCAGCTAAAATCCTTATAATGACCATGACCAAGAGGACCCTCTACATCCAACTCTTAGTGACTCCTCTTCCCTTTGTATATTCTGATTTATTGTTTCTCAAATACACCAGGGACACTCACCCCCACCTTCAGAATTTTGATCTTGCTCTTCCTGTGGCCTAGAATAAGATTTCCTTATTCAGTGTCATGGCCAGCTCTTCATTTCCTTCATATCCTTTTCAGATGTCCCACTTTCAGCAAGTCTTCCCTAGTCCCAAATATTTCATATTCTTCCTTCTCTTCTTAGCACTTATCATTACTTAGCACACTTTGTATTTAACATATTTATCTCATTTATTGTCTGTCATCTCTAATAAATATAAATCCTATGAGGACATGAATCTTTGTTTTATTCACCACTGTATTCCCAAACACTCAATAGATATTTACAGCTTTGAAAAATGAATGAAAGAAAGAAAAAATGAATTAAGTTCTAAGTCTTTTGAAGAGATAAGTAGGAAAAAATATCTCCAGATTGGAAAACCTTAAACATTCTTGATGGCACATTCCACATTAGGTAAATCAGAATATTTGAAGATGGAACCCAATAATCGGTATTTCTTAAAACTCTTCAGTGATTTAAATGGGCAACCTAGGCTAAAAGCCATCAATATAGACATCATTTCCAAACTTTAAAGATCTTACAGAACTTCTGGTTATCTCATAGGCTTGGGGTAGGCCAGACAGTGTTTTTCTAACAAACTTCTAGAATGCCAATATTGCTGGTCTGTAGGACCAAAATCAGTGGCAAGTACTTAGAATCACCTTCAACCCAATCTTGGTGGCTCAGTGATACTTTTTACCATGGTCTATCCTCTCTCTTCTTCTGATTTATGCTATTTGTTTTTAGGTTTGCATTATAATTTACTTTAAATATTAATTAGAAAACAAATATGGCATAAATACTAACTAAATACATAAGTGAAGAGAACATTTTGAGAGATTTTTTAGTGGCACAGAGAAATAATAACCAAAAGTAAAAATAAACATTTATTTATACCCACCATTTTTTAATGGAATAAATGGATTTAAAGTATTACCTACATCGTATATTGCATACCTTACTTGGAATCACGTTCTTTCAAAATCCAAAATGTTTAACTGAAAATGCATAAATTAAAATCTGAAAATTATACTTCAGATGCTGATGCAAAAAGAAGTGCATGCATGCTGAGTCACTTCAGTAATATCTGACTCTTTGCAACCCTATGGACCAACCCTATGGACTGTAGCCACCAGGCTCCTCTGTCCATGGGATTCCCTAGGCAAGAATACTGGAGTGGGTTGCCATTTCCTCCTCCAGGGTATCTTCCCCATCAGGGATCAAACTCATGTCTCTTAATGTCTTTTGCATTGTGAGGTGGGTTCTTTACCACCAAGGCCAATTGGAAAGCTGCAAAAATAAGGAGCAAATGGGAAACCCCCAGATTTAGAAGAAAAAAGTTGTCTTGTATACTCTCAAATCAACTTTTTTTTTTTTTGCCAGCTATGCTATCCTGGGCAAAATTCTTCATATCTACAGGGCTGTTTTCTTTTCTGTAAATTGGAGGTTAGGGGAAGGAGTTCCATAAGCCCCTTGTGTAATTACTTGGTCTAAAGTAAGCACCAGTTCAAATAAACACTTCACCTTTTTTCTTATACTTGGTTAGAAAAGAGTTAAAATATATCTTAACAGTCTTGATAGGAAAAGCAATGAAGAAAGCTCTTTAATGCCACAACTATGTGTCATCCTTGTCTAGGAGCATAAATTTGCACAGCGGGCAGTGCGGTGAAAACAACTCATAATCAACTCATCACCTCTCATCATTGCTAGGATCAAATGCAAATGGGAAAGAATGCCACTTCAGTCATTGCTAGTGAAAATTAGCATCTGTGACACTAATGGTGTCTCATTTAGTATGCACTTTAGATTTTAAAAAATGGTAAAAAAAAATAAATAAATAAAAGCGCTATTTCCAGAACTGCCATTATTCCAAAGTTTTCCTTTAAAATAACAGCGGTATTTGAATCTCCTTTACTAAAAGAAAAACCTCAGTTAAAATTTATTAACACAGATCATTAATCCCAGCCAAATAGAGGTCAACTTGTTCTAATTACAGTGTCAGAGCCTCTGTGGGGTCTACTCCTTCTCTATTTTCAAAGTTTCTACCATATTTCCTGACCTGGAACAGTGGTCTACTTGTTAGGTAACAATGGGACACTCTAGGGATTCTTGCACAACATATTGGAGTCTTTCTTAAAACTTAAATAAAACTTAGAAATGAATTACATGTATTTACACACAGACATACAAACTTTCTTATGTACACAGTAATAGACTTGCAAACAAGAATAATGAAAATACATAGTACTGGTCAGTTTTCATATTTGAACCAGGTTGCATACAGGAAATCAAGAAAATTCATTCCTTTTACAAATACTTATTAAGAGCGTACTTCATTGAAGGTATTATACTAGATTTAGGAGGGAAATACATGCTTTTACTTATCTCAATACTAGATCATGATATTTTTGACAATCTGAGCACTTGAATACTAGCAAAGTTGTTCTTATTGTTATTTTACAATTTAAAGTTTTAAAGCTTGGGTGGGCATCTGGAGGGATTTGACAGGTGGAATTCTTGCATTAATTAGAGACAGGAATGGAGAACCTCTAAATTCCTTTCCAACTTACAGAAGCTCTTAAAGATACATTGTCCTAGCTTTCCTTAAAATTCAGCTGGTAACTAAGACAGAAATATTAATAATATCTACAGTCTCTAAGCTTGTAATTGTGGCATAATAATGAAGGAGGACCAGAAATTGACATATGTATTTCACACTACACAGTTTTGCTTTTTTCTGTGTATATTTGTGTTATGTTTATTAACCTTCTCTACACCTTCTCATCTACAAGGCTAAAAAGAGATATTCTGTCACAGAAATGTTACAAATATTAAATAAACATACAAAAAGTTCTAAACACTGGTATGTAATAACCCCATAATAAATATAGCAAACTAGCACAGTTCAGTTAGAAAAAATAGTTAAGGAAAATCTCATTCTATAATTTAAGCATTTATAGAGTGTAATGAGATCATGAGCTTCCCTGATAGCTCAGTAGGTAAAGAATCCGCTTGCAATGCAGGAGACCCTGGTTTGATTCCTGGGTCAGGAAGAGCCACTGGAGAAGGGATAGGCTACACACTCCAGTATTCTTGGGCTTCCCTAGTGGCTCAGCTGGTAAAGAATCCGCCTGGAATGTGGGAGACCTGAGTTTGATCCCTGGGTTGGGAAGATCCCCTGGAGAAAGGAAAGGCTACCCACTCCAGTATTGTGGCCTGGAAAATTGCATGGACTGTATAATCCATGGAATCATAAAGAGTCAGACAAGACTGAGTGACTTTCACTTCACTTCACTGAGATCATATATTTTGAACTCTGAGTCCTAGATGTGCTTAGATTTTTTTACATCACAATAAATAGTAGATACTAGTGATGAGAAGGTAAAAACAAAATTAAAAAAGGAAAGTACAGTACCTATCTAATATGTTAAGCAAGGCTATTATGGACTGACTAATCTAAATGTAGAATACTCAATCATTTATCAAAAAGAAATTTATCAAATGTCTTTCTTAATTTGTACTTACTTATGCCCCATAATGGAGAAGGCAATGGCAACCCGCTCTAGCACTCTTGCCTGGAAAATCCCATGGATGGAGGAGCCTGGTAGGCTGCAGTCCATGGGGTCGCTAAGAGTCAGGCACGACTGAGCGACTTCACTTTCACTTTTCACTTTCATGCATTGGAGAAGGAAATGGCAACCCACTCCAGTGTTCTTGCCTGGAGAATCCCAGGGACAGAGGAGCCTGGTGGGCTGCCGTCCAAAGGGTCACACAGAGTCGGACACGACTGAAGCGACTCAGCAGCAGCATGCCCCATAAAGAGTT
This sequence comes from Bos indicus x Bos taurus, assembly GCF_003369695.1. Taxonomy (NCBI): domain Eukaryota; kingdom Metazoa; phylum Chordata; class Mammalia; order Artiodactyla; family Bovidae; genus Bos; species Bos indicus x Bos taurus. The sequence goes on along the minus strand of NC_040076.1, from coordinate 22,409,841 downwards.
CCCTTGAGGTAGGAAATGGCACCACTCCAATATTCTTGCCTGGAAAATTCCATGGACAGAGGAGGCTTGCAGGCTATAGTCCATGGAATCACAAAGAGTCAGACAAGACTGAGTAACTGAACGCACACGCTTGCGCGCACACACGCACATGCACAAAGAGACTTGTGAGACATGAATTATAACAGACATGAATTATAACATGAATTATAACAATTATGGAATATTTCTGGTTTCTCCTTCTTAACCTACAATATGAATCTGTTATAATACATGTGAATGCAATTGGTCCTATTTATGAACTATTTGAAGAAAGGAGTCCATACCAAAACTGGAGAAATAGAGAAATAAAGGATGAAAAAGAAGACATACTAATCAATTATAGATGGTAAAACTGTACTTTGATATGTTTTGATTTTTTTTGATATATGGACATTGATAAGCCTCATAAGAAAATAATAAATTATTTTGTATCAGTTCAGTTCAGTTCAGTTCAGTCACTCAGTCGTGTCCGACTCTTTGCGACCCCATGTATCGCAGCACGCCAGGCCTCCCTGTCCATCACCATCTCCTGGAGTTCACTCAAACTCACATCCATTGAGTCGGTGATGCCATCCAGCCATCTCATCCTCTGTCGTCCCCTTCTCCTCCTGCCCCCAATCCCTCCCAGCATCAGAGTCTTTTCCAGTGAGTCAACTCTTCACACAAGGTGGCCAAAGTACTAGAGTTTCAGCTTTAGCATCATTCCCTCCAAAGAATACCCAGGGCTGATCTCCTTCAGAATGGACTGGTTGGATCTCCTTGCAGTCTAAGGGACTCTCAGGAGTCTTCTCCAATACCACAGTTCAAAATATAAGCTCATAAAACCTATTGCTGCATTATATATCCATGGAAGTTTTGAACCATCTTACAACCATAGGACATATTTTAAAATATATTTTAAAATACGAATAACAAAGTCCTTCTCCATTATTTCCATTTCAGATGAACAGCTTCATAATTCATATTTAAGGAACAATGTTTGGTATAATATGCATTCATGATTTGAATTGGGTATAGGGGTTTCCCTTATGGCCCAGTGGGTAAATAATTTACCTGCTGATGCAGGAGATGGGGGTTCCATCCCTGGGTCAGAATGATCCCCTGGAGAAGGAAATGGCAACCCACTCCAGTATACTTGCCTGGAGAATCCCCATGGACAGAGGAGCCTGGTGGGCTACAGTCCATGGGGTCACAAAGAGTTGGACACAGCTGAGCAAGTAAGCCCAGCAGCACATTAGGTCACCTGGACTGTAAGCCACAGGAGTTAACATGAACTGCGTGACTAAATAATAGTTTCCTCATTTTTAATGTGGTTGCTTCTTACCTACTTTAGCACTTACAACTGAAAAACAAGGAAATCTCTCTCAGAAATTTTGAAAGAATACAGCACAAGGGGGCTTCCCAGATAGCTCAGTGGTAAAGAATCAGCCTGCCAATGTAGGAGACAAGCTTTGATCCCTGGGTTGGGAAGATCCTCTGGAGGAGGAAAAGGAAACCCACTCCAGTATTCTTGCCTGAAAAATCCCAGGGGCAGAGGAGCCAGGCAGGCTACAGGTCGCAGGGTTGCAAAGAGTCAGACACGACTGAGTATGTAATGCTAAAAGCTGCAGCACAAAGTGTACGTTTCTGGGTCAGGAGACGTGCATGATTGTCTGGATGCAGTTAATCCATGTAGACAGCAATTCCCTATATTTCAGACTGGTTTCTTGATGGTTCTATTCTATCTTTCTAAACACAGGCCCTATATTCCCTTCTAGTCAATGAAGGATTTGAAATCCTCATTCTACTAGTCATTTATTTGTAGGAATCTCCACCATCTCTTCTGGATTTGGCTTTTTGTCCATAAAGTACATAAAGAAAATTACCCAGTAAAATAAACATGAATTAAAGCAAAGTTATTTCTAAGACAGAATTATAATAATTGGAAAAAAATATTAACTCCATATTAAAAGGAAAGGATTTAGCTGGAATGTATGAACAATACTTTTTCATATACATTCACATATCTCTTTAAATTCATATAAAATGAAACCATCCATCTAAAGAAAACAGGAATCCATTCACAACAAAAAATGTTTCCAATGTGACTATTTTCTGTGATACATTTTGCTCTCAAATATATACTTTATCAAATATATTTTTACTTTTATGAGTAAGAAACTCAGTAGTATGAACAATATTCTACTTCTATTACAATAGCCCCTGCAATTAAGGCAAAAGATAATCATAGACTAAAATATCATTTTGAAAGTTGTTCCATGACATAAATATGATAGCAGCTCACTACATAATAGGGTTCTTATGAGGTACTCTAACTTTAAACTGTAAATACTTGGATGAAAACCACTGCTTTGAATTAATTTTTGTGAATTAATTTCCCTAAAACCTAGTTTTGTCAACTCAATGTTGGTTGCATTTAATCAAGCAAATTTTGTAGAAAATTAATCTTAAATAGAAAGGTAAGCAATGCTTGTTGTACTCTTTGGGAAATGTTACCTTGCATTTGCATTTTTATTCTACTAGGGGAAAAGACAGAAATCATGATATGTTATCCAGCTATATTTAAATAGAAATGCTTGCCTATCCTTTACCAGGCCTTTTTGTCAGAAAAAATTAATATTGAAAATCATTTATTCTCAGTTTCCAAATATCAGAAATCATTTATTTTTAGTTTTCTTCAGAGAGGTTTTGTGGTAACTTGCAAAGAGTTATAAAATATAAAATATTGACTATTGTTCAATGCCATGACAATTCAAAAGTTCACAATCAATTACCAATTCCTTTCTGTCTGGAAGATACCAAGCAAATAAATTCCAATAATAGATAATAAATCAACCCTCTAAAAAAGACATTTGACCTCAGTTATTGTTTATTTACAAGCATATTTAAAATGTTTACCTAAGAAACTAAAAAAAATGTATAGGTTTTGGAAAAATTCGCTGACACCAGTATTTCAGAGATATTTTCCTTTATGATACTAATGAAACTAATTTAGAGTCATACAATAGAATCCAAACTTTGTTATCTCATACCTTTTTTTTAAGTAGTCATTAACAATTATTTTCAAGACAAAGAATAGAATAACATTTCAAATAGAATCAGTTCAACGAATCTATACATTATGGAGTTTTGATGTTTCCCAAACAACCCAATCCTCTCTCAAGTAGTGGAGCTAGTTCAAGAGAGAAAGTAGTAAAAATAGCCTCTATAATAAGCTATCATATTTTAGTTTGAAGAAATGAGAAACATCAAATATTCAATCAAAACATCTCTATTTTGTAACCTTCTCATAATGCATTATGAAAAGTTGAGACTGTAAGAAATACAATGCACTTGGTAGATTATTAAATAGACTTTGCCACCTTTATTGTAAAGTAATTAGCCTCCAATTAAAATAAATAAATTTATATTAAAAAAAAGAATATACACAAAGATTTCATAATGTCAGTCTTTCAGAGATCACCAAAATGATTTCCATGGAGCTGACAGTATGAGCTCAGAGTTCAGTTACAGTTGTAAATAATAAAAAATGCCCTATAAGATAAAATTACATAGACAATAATTGTCAGCTATCATTTAACAGCTAATGTTCGATTCAGTTTTTCCCATATTTGCCATGAAGCTTTCAACCATATGGTTGAACTGATTTCTTATGGGTAGATAAAAACCATGTGTCTCTGTGTGCATTCTATTAAATACATTGGTTTTGTTTGACTATGTATGAAATCACCATACCTTAGGCTTTTGATGTTTTTCCTTCTCTGAAGCATTGGATGGTTTTCTCTTCAGCATTTTGAATTCACACTACTCCAAATGAGTGCACTTTCTGGAGTTACAGAAATGACTGAAGACTGTCAGCAGTGTGCTCTCTAATGTGTACAGCCACAGAGAAGTTTGAATCTAGTAACCTGCCACTTCCTCTTTTTGGTCAGGATATGACTTCACATCTACATGGGTAAAGTTTTTTTTTTTTTTTTTTTTTTAACAGTAATTCTTTGGTAACTTTTAACATTCTGTTCTTGCTATATTCTATGAGGTAGATCCCTAACTAAACCTCACACATCAGCATCCCTGCAGTTATAAGGGCCATGAAGATTTCAAAATAACACATTTTTTCAGTTTATAAAAAAATAAAAATCTGTAACACATTCCATGAGATAGATAGGTAGAGATAAGTAGAGAGAAGAAAACATCTGAGCTAATAAATGAAGCAAAACTTGAGATATGAACTTTATAGTATGTAAAAAATGAAGAGAATACTCAGGGTAGTCAACTTTGCATTCCCATGTAAACCTTATTGGAAGATGTAATAAGCTAGATTTTAAACAATACTAAAAAGAGTTCCAGAAAAACAACTATTTCTGCTTTATTGACTATGGAAAAGCATTTGACTGCGTGGATCACAATAAATTGTGGAAAATTCTGAAAGAGATGGGAATACCAGACCACCTGATCTGCCTCTTAAGAAACCTGTATGCAAGTCAGGAAGCAACAGTTAGAACTGGACATGGGACAACAAACCGGTTCCAAACAGGAAAAGGAGTACATCAAGGCTGTATATCGTCACCCACTTATTTAACTTATATGCAGAGTACATCATAAGAAACACTGGGCTGGAGGAAGCACAAGCTGGAATCAAGGTTGCTGGGAGAAATATCAATGACCTCAGATATGCAGATGACACCACCCTTATGGCAGAAAGTGAAGAAAAACTAAAAAGCCTCTTGATGAAAGTGAAAGAGAGTGCAAAAGTTGGCTTAAAGCTCAACATTTAGAAAACTAAGATCATGGCATCTGGTCCCATCACTTCATGTGAAATAGATGGGGAAACAGTGGAAACAGTGTCAGACTTAACTTTGGGGGGCTCCAAAATCACTGCAGATGGTGATTGCAGCCATAAAGACGCTTACTCCTTGGAAGGAAAGTTATGACCAACATAGATAGCATATTCAAAAGCAGAAACATTACTTTACATTACTTTGCCAACAAAGGTCCGTCTAGTCGAGGCTATGGTTTTTCCTGTGGTCATGTATGGATATGAGAGTTGGACTGTGAAGAAAGCTGAGCGCTGAAGAATTGATGCTTTTGAACTATGGTGTTGGAGAAGACTCTTGAGAGTCCCTTGGACTGCAAGGAGATCCAACCAGTCCATCCTAAAGGAGGTCAGTCCTGGGTGTTCATTGGAAGGACTGATGCTAAAGCTGAAACTCCAATACTTTGGCCACCACATGCGAAGAGTTGACTCATTGGAAAAGACCCTGATGTTGGGCGGGATTAGGGGCAGGAGGAGAAGGGGACGACAGAGGATGAGATGGCTGGATGGCATCACCGACTTGATGGACGTGGGTTTGGGTGGACTCCGGTAGTTGTTGATAGACAGGGAGGCCTGCCATGCTGTGATTCATGGGGTCACAAAGAGTCAGACACGACTGAGCAACTGAACTGAACTGAATCCTATTTAAAGCATATATGCACATTTTAAAGAACAGTATGGATGAAATTCATATAAATAGGAATATGAATCCAGAAGTAAATTATTATGCATAATGTTACTTTGTGAACACATTACTAGGCTGTAAAGTGAAAGTGAAGTAGCTCAGTTGTATCTGACTCTTTTTGACCCCATGGACTATAGCCTACAAGTTTCCTCCAGCCATGGAATTTTCTAGGCAAGAGTACTGGAGTGGGTTGCCATTTCCTTCTCTAGGGGATCTTCCCCAACCCAGGGATCAAACCTGGGTCTCCAGCATTGTAAGCAGACGATTTTACCATCTGAGCCACCAGGGAAGCTCCTTATGTTGTAAATTCCTGATTAATAAGGAAATGAATTAAACAGAACCCTCAATTAACCAGATGTCTTTCTGCTACAAACTGCATTGCCATATGTTGATAATTGCTAATAGAGTGGTGATCCAGTGGATCAATGGTACCTTCAAATGAAGCATCCCAAGTCCTTATTTAATAGTCCTGGAGTAGAGCTAATATGACTTAGAAAGAATTTCCCCATCAAACTACAGGATTTAGCATTTTTTATTATAATGTCAAAACCAACATAGCCTGGAAAGTAAAAGCAAGAAGTTCAAGCTTTCTTATTACTTAGGGATTTACCAAAGGGAGACTTGTAAAATCTCTGAAACTCCACTTCTATTAAAACCAGCTTGTTAAGGGAATCAAACTAGATTTTGTTTATAAAACCCCTGGGTTGAAAAACAGTGGTACCATATTCTTAATGAGCAGCTTTTCTAGGTGAAAAATCAACTGACCTTATTTCTCAGTCTTTACTCATACCTCTAAGCCCTTCCTCCCCAAAACCCAGTTCTAGTGTTCAAATTTCACTGATTCATTTAACAAATATTAAATTGTCTGTTTTGTGCTGTCTGATAATATATCAAGCCACCTGAGTAGCTAAAATATAGTTTATGATCTGTAACAGAATTGAAGGAATACACCTGTTAAGATATTATGCTTCTTCTACTGGATATTAAGAGCAGGTTTATATTTTTCAAGAGTTATCAGGCTGGTAGTTTCCAAATAGTGACAGGGTATGACACTAAAGAACCTGAGTACTCTGAAGTTGGGTAATTCCCTAGAACTATGCTTCTTTTCAAACTTTCTGTTGGTGCTTAAGTTAAAGAAGTGATCTAAGTAAAACAACAACAACAACTTCAGAAACTGAAAGTCATGAAAAAATGTATTTCTTATTGAAACACTTACAACCTCTGTGCCCCCATTTTTTCATCTGTGAATAGAAATTTAACTCAATTGCGGAGTTTGGTCAATAACATGGGAATGATAATGTGCTTACTACATGTTAGGGTTTTGGTGAGAATAAAAGGAAATGCCAACAAAGAATTACTTACGTAAAAGATGTTTTATATCAAGAAATGTTCATGGATCTTAAAGACGCAGAAGCTTTTAATAGTTTTGCTCGGAATAATGTTTTCCATAGATTATATTTCTACAGTGATAACTAAAGAGTAGAAAATAGTCACATTCATGGTGACCATAGCTGGACTATATGCAGTTTTTAAAAGTGCTGCACTCTAGCAGCTTCTGCATTGCACTCAGTTGTGCCCACCTCTTTGCAGTCCCGTGGACTGTAGCCTGCCAGTCCCCTCTGTCCATGGGATTTTCCGGTACAAGAATACTGGAATGCATTGCCATTTCCTTCTCCAGGGGACTTTTCCAACCCAGGGATTGAACCTGAAGAAAATCTTACTTTTATGACCTCTAGGCATTTTACCATCATCAAGACTCTAAGAAATATTCAAAATGTAAATAATACTTGAACTTGATCCTCAGAATTAAATATGGGAGAAGCAATTTTCCAACCTTCTCTTCTACTCAAGAAAAAATGTTTTCTGAAGACTAAAAGACATATATGACATTTGAGGTTCTGTTACAATCTGTATTAAACACCTTAGCCCTCAAAAAAACCTCAGTTGACACAGTAACGAATGTTGTGACCAATTATCTTCTATTTTGTGGAATTCTGGATCCATGGAAATGTTTAATGACTCACCCAGAGTGATATAGCAAGTTCTTAAGTCAAAGGTATATAGAGCAGGAATGAGGTAGAAAGTCAGTACAGAGCACAAAAATTTCCCATCATGACTGAACTAAACCACATGTTGCTTAAAAAATATTCTGAAACAGGGAAATTGCAAAAGAGCAAAGTCTTGGTGCTTTGTTTTCACACATTACCTTAATGGTCTTAACCCAGGCAAGGTGAAAAAAGGCTGGGACTTTGTGGCGTGTATGTCAATTACAACCTCTGCGTCATAGTGGGTAAGTCAAAATTGTAAAGAAATTGCAAATTGATGACAGCTATCGTGGTGTATTTGATGAGAAAGTAAAGTGAGACATAAAAGAGTTGTTTCAGCAGTCCAAAAAATATTTACTGGCAGATTGCTAAGATGTAATAATCAAATTCAAATCAAATTCAGATTCAGATTAATTCCCGTCAGCAGAAAGAGAATGCATTGTTCATAAGGACAACAAGTCCCTGAAACTCTGCAGTTGCTGTTTCTCACTATAAATATTAAAAAAGTCATGGTGGTTAATCCCACAAGGTTATCCCAAAGGGTCCACTCTTGGTGTGCTCAAAACATTATGTTTCTGATAGAGGAGAGTTGCTGGTCGCACCCTAGGTATCTTGGGAAGCGTCTTGGGAGAGAACTTGGCCCTGTGACAATATTTCTTATTTTAAATTTCTAAAGAGATAATGTAGTGCATTATCTCCCTATCTTAGCTCTAGGAGAAATAGAGATGTGAGATAAACAAAGAAGATTAACAGTCTGAGATGCATGGTGAACCTAAAGAATCATACAGGAAAAAAAACTGTTTTGAAAGAGAGAACATCTTAGATCACATCTATGCATGACAAGATGTTTGAAACAATATAAGAGGAGATTCAGTAAAAAAAAAAAAAATGAGGAGGACCAGTCATCAGTGACTAAACCAATCAGGGGATCTGATTAAAATATATGCACATTTGTTGTCGTTGTTTAGTCGCTAAATTGTGTCTTACTCTTTTGCAACCCCATGGACTGTAGCTCGCCAGGCTCCTCTGTCCAAGGGATTTTCCAGGCAAGAATACTGGGGTGGATTGCCATTTCCTTCTCCAGGGGAATTTCCCAACACCAGGAGTGAACCCATGTCTCCTGCTTGGCAGACAGATTATCACTGAGCCACCTGGGAAGCTCTTATATGGAAATTACTTAGGTTATTCAACAAATTATAAATATATATTTTCTAAGTGGTTGCCACAATAAGTAATGATAAAACAAAATTTCATACCTTTATGATTAAAGGTTTAATATTCATGAAGTCATTCTCAAAGTTAAGTATAATAATGATAGTTATCATTTTGAATGCTTATTATATGCTTGGCATTGTGCTCTGTGCTTCGTTCATATTTCCCATGTAACTCTCAAAAAATCTCTGTAAGCTGGTACTAACATTATCATTCCCAACTTCCAGGTGAGGTTAGGTAACATGTCCAGTTTGCACAGCTAGGAAGTGGTGGAGTCAGGATTCAATCCAAAATCCTACTTCATAAACATCACTCTGTACCATAGTTATACCTAAAGACCTGACATAAAATAGGAGTGATTTATAAGGGTGGGAGAGAGTAAGCTGAGCTACTGATTGGAAAGTGTTTCAACCTTTCAGTTCAGTTCAGTTCAGTCGCTCAGTCGTGTCCGACTCTTTGCGACCCCATGAATCACAGCACGCCAGGCCTCCCTGTCCATCACCAACTCCCGGAGTTCACTCAGACTCACGTCCATCGAGTCGGTGATCCCATCCAGCTATCTCATCCTCTGTCGTCCCCTTCTCCTTCTGCCCCCAATCCCTCCCAGCATCAGAGTCTTTTCCAGTGAGTCAACTCTTCCCATGAGGTGGCCAAAGAACTGGAGTTTCAGTTTTAGCATCATTCCCTCCAAAGAACACCCAGGACTGATCTCCTTTAGAATGGACTGGTTGGATCTCCTTGCAGTCCAAGAGGCTCTCAATCTTTAGCTGTGTATAAAATGTGAAACCAGGAAGCATGTAACTAGTCTAAAGCCCTGTTCTTCAATTAAGACTTAACATCACATGGACAAACCTTCTAGCTTTTCAGGGTCCTTCCCCAAGCCATGCTACTTTGTAGTGCCTCTAAGAAGAATCAAAAGCCCCCCAATGCTGTCATTAAAATCATTTTCTCTAATTTCACAATTATTAAAATCGAGGTAGGAGCACAGATTAGATTTGTCTTCATGTTATGAAATTTCCTAGGTTCTGAAGTTCCCTATGATGGCTTTTGATAAGGTATCCATCTATAAATTGATCTCCAGTTACTATAATAAATGTATTCTATTTCCTCCTTGATCTGGAGCTATAGAAACCCACTTTATGTTTCTAAAAATTATTTATTATTCTCTTAACCTTTGACATTTCATCTCATTAGTTTTTGCTTGCTTCAGTATCACACCCAAATTATGGTCATAATCTTCACATTTATATAGTTTCCATTTTACACTTCAAAATGTCATTTCATATTTTGTAGAAATGAAAATGCTTACCCTAAAAAATAAAAAAAAAGAAGCTCCCTGTCACATCCTTTTATTTTTCCCAGACTTATTTCAATTCTTTGTATGATCCCTCTAGTATTAAAACAATTTTTCTCATTAGTTAAATTAATTTTTTTCTATAAGATAGGCCCATAGTTTCTTGACTTATGTATTAGACATTATCTATTGGTTCCTGTTTTGTCCTTGAGGATTTTGTACTCCCTTCACTTCCCAACTTCCTTTTAATTATTTAGTTAAATCAATAGTTATTATCATTTTGTAAATATTGTAAATGAATAAGTAAAATTAGGTATAGTGTTTTGTGTTCCCTTTGTTGTTTATTTTTGGAGTTCATAATGGGTAACATATCCCAAATTAATGCCCACAACAAATTAATCAACTGATTTATTTTGAACATTGAAGTTTACTCACCATATTTATAATTGTAAATGACCAAACATTTAAATTTTCTTTTTTCCTTCATTGAGTGGGGTTTGATTGTTTTCTAAGGATGCAATCCTAAGGCTGAAATAGAAATTCTCAACCACCTCTTGGTTTGGATTCTCTTTGACCTCAGTCTCACATCATCTTTTTTGTCTACTCTTTCATTTATAGAAACATAGCTCCTTAATGGAAATGCTTTAGGACCTTGTAGATCCTTCACATTCGAACACAATTTTGAGTTGGTATTCTAGCTTCATTCTTCCTTAGAATCTAGAAGGCCTCTCCATTGTCATCTAGCTTCCAAAGTTGTTGTTGAGAAGTCTAACGCTATTTTGATTCCTGGTTTATTGTTGATGGATTTCTCCTAACCGTCTTGCCCCCACAGAAAGAATATATACATATTATTCCTTTTATTTTTGGTATGCCTTAAAATGTCATAGTATATGTCTTAATATACATTACTGTTTCATTCTCTGTACTGCTCACTCAATGGTTCTTCAAACTGGAAAAACACAACCTTAACGTCTATTTAATTAATAAATGGTTCATCTCTTTCTCTGTTCTCTCTTTCTGGAAATTTTAATAAGACAATGTTAGAAACCCTGATTGATATTTTCATTTTGATATATTTCTCTGTTTCCTTCTTTTCCTTCTTCTTCTTCCTTTTTTTTTTAATCTCTAGGAAATTCAATTATCTTTCTACTGATCATTATAATAAATATTTTCTTTTAACTATAATGTTGTATTTTGTAAAACTTCTGATTATTTTCTTTCATAACACTTTGCTCTTTTTTTAAAATATAGCGGTAACATGTAATGAAATCAATTAACATGCAACAATATGGATGAATCTTAGAAATGCAAGAGAAGAAGAGTTCACAAAAGAATTTTAAATGACATGAAACTCTTTAGAAAATATACATATATAGTTTTAAAAAATAAAATAAATGAATGAGGAACATAGTGCTTAATGTAATGATTACTTGAGTGGAGAGAGTCGGGGAGATGGAAAGGAGGTTCAGTGTAGATGGGTACAGGTTATTTTTGAGGTCCTAGCTTTATTTCAAGGGTATATTTTAGTAATCTATTTTAAAAACTAACTAAACAAAAGTAAAGCTTTGAGAATATTCTATTCTTAATTCTTGGAAAGGAGGTAAAATATAATGGGTAAGAGGGTGGACTTCAAACAGACTGCTGCTGCTAAGTCACTTCAGTCGTGTCTGACTCTGTGTGACCCCACAGACGGCAGCCCACCAGGCTCCCCCATCCCTGGGATTCTCCAGGCAAGAACACTGGAGTGGGTTGCCATTTCCTTCTTCAATGCAGGAAAGTGAAAAGTGAAAGTGAAGTCGCTCAGTCGTGTCCGACCCTCAGTGACCCCATGAACTGCAGCCTTCCAGGCTTGACTCAGATCAGATCAGGTCAGTCACTCAGTCATGTCCGACTCTTTGTGACCCCATAAATCGCAGCACGCCAGGCCTCCCTGTCCATCACCAACTCCCGGAGTTCACTCAGACTCACGTCCATCGAGTCAGTGATGCCATCCAGCCATCTCATCCTCTGTCGTCCCCTTCTCCTCCTACCCCCAATCCCTCCCAGCATCAGAGTCTTTTCCAATGAGTCAACTCTTGGCATGAGGTGGCCAAAGTACTGGAGTTTCAGCTTCAGCATCATTCCTTCCAAAGAAATCCCAGGGCTGATGACTACTTGGGTTCAAATCACGGTTCTGCAATTTTCTAAGATGTCCTTGGCTATACTTAACCAACTATACTATACTTAACCTTTCTTTAAAATGGACAGTAGTTGCTACCTCAAAGGAATTGCTATGAGGATTAAATAACAAACCATATTAAGTTAGTAGAAAAGTGACTGGCATATACTAAACACTAAGAACTAACTAAATAAATGGAATATATTCTCTTATCTTTCTGAGGTGATTGATTACCATTTTATAATTTCCTTCTGTTCCTTTTGTTGTCTTTGTTTCTTTCTGATTTCTTTCTTCTGTTTGCTTTGACCTCTGGCTTTCACCTTTGAGGCTTTCTTCAAATGTCTAGTGATTTTTGGCTATTGATACATTGCTAAGAGCATCATATAAAAATCAAGCCATATTATCAGAAAACCCTAGATGACAGGTTCTGGAATTTTGTTCTGAGATCATCAGGATTATTCTATTAATAATCCTCCCATGTCCTGAGTGAACTCTGGGGAGTAGGGGAGCTTCCTTGCAGGCTTCAAATGCTGACGCTCTGAGGTGCTCTTTGGTGCACATGGACTCACTTCATTGCAGCATCCTTTCCTGCAGGTTCTGAGACTGACTTTCTCTAATCCTCCATTCACCCTCCATCATCACAAACATTAGTTGGCATCTAGTCTACTCTTTTATCAAATGCCTTTGTCTTATGGGTTTGCATCTTTTTGGTAGATATTTATGGATTATATGCTATGTTTAAGCAGAGTCTAGTTTTTCCAACTATTCATATTTTTATCATCTCCACCTGTCTTCTTCATTCTGCCCTTGAAAACATGTGTGTCTCTATCTTACTTGCTAAATTCCTAATTACATGGAGCATGTAGCTAATTACATAAAGCTGATCCCTGTCCTGCCACTTCAAATTTATAACATTTAAGATTGATATAAAACATGGCTACTGCATTACACAGTAGGAAGAAGGCAGGAAGAAATATGAAGTCTTTCAATAGAAATCCATTCTCACATTTAAATAACTGTGTTCTCTCCATATTTGTAGATTCTTCTCACAAGCACAGAAATACAGTATCCTGTGAAAATAGTTTACTTTTTCATTATTTATAGCCTAAAACAATTAACCAATGTTTTATTGAAAATCTTCAAAGCAATTTTTAAACTAAGAATATAATCTAGTACTTCTTGAATCATATCTTATTAGGCTAAAAGGAAATTCTGTTCGTAATATATAATACTGACTGAATAAATTGAATTAACTTTGCACAAAAATATTTTTAAATTAATTATTATCTGAGCATAGTACATGTACTATTAAAATTCCCTGTTTTTCTTTAAGATCAGGTATAAGATAAGTATGTCCACTCTCACCACTTTTATTCAACATAGTTGCAAGTGTTAGCCACAGCAATAAAAGAAAAAAAGGAAATAAAAGGAATCCAGATTGTAAAAGAAAAAGTGAAACTGTCCCTGTTTGCAGATGACTTGATCCAATACATAGAAAAGTTTAAAGATGCCACCAGAATACTACCAGAGCTCATCAATGAATTTAGTAAAGTTGCAAGATACAAAATTAATATACAAAAGTCTGTTGCATTTCTATACACTAACAATAAACTATTGGGAAGAGAAATTAAGGAAACAACTCCGTTTACCATTGTGTCAAAAAGGATAAAATACCTGGGGGTAAATCTACCTAAGGAAGGATAAGACCCATACTCAGAAAACTATAAAACACTGCTGAAAGAAATTGGAGATGACATGAACACATGGAAAGATATTTCCAATGATTGGATTGGAGGAATTAATATTGTTATAATGACCACGCTATCCAAAGCAATCCATCTATCCAATACAATTCCTATCAAAATATCCATCATGTTTTTCACTGGACTAGAACAAATAATTTAAAATTTTGTATGGAAACACAAAAGACTGAGTAGCCAAAATAATTCTGAGAAAGAAGAATGGAGCTGGAGGAATCATACTCTGACTTCAGACAATATTAAAAAGCTACAGTAAGCAAAACAGGATGGAATCAGCACAAAAACAGATACATAGATCAATTAAACAGAACCAAGAGCCCAGAAATAAATCCACACACTTATGGTCACTTAACTGATAACAAAGAAGGCAGGATTATAAAGTGAAGAAAAGATAGTCTCTTCAATAAATGGTGCTGGGAAAACTGGACAAATACATGTAAAAGAATGAGTTTAGAACATTTCCTAACACTATCTACATAAATAAACTCAAAATAGATTAAAGATCTAAGTGTAAGATCAAATACTGCAAAACTCCTAGAAGAAACATAGGCAAAGCATTCTTTGACATAAATCACAGTTCTATTTTGGGGGTCTGTCTCCTAGAGTAAAGGAAACAAAAGCAAAAGTAAATAGGACCTAATTAAACTTAAAAGTTTTTGCACAGCAAAAGAAATCATCAACAAAACAAATATCCACTGAATGGGATAAGATATTTGAAAAGACTATGACTGATAAAGGATTAATATCCAACACATATAAACAACTCATACAACTCAACAGCAAACAAAATCCAAAGAACCCAATTTAAAAATGGGTGAAAGAGCTGAATAGACATATTTCCAAAGAGGAAACGCAGATGAACAACAGGCACACGAAAAATGCTCAGTATCACTAATCATCAAGGAAATAAGGTTCAACACAAAAAAGAGATATCTCCTCACACCTGTCAGAATTGCTATTAATAAGGAACATAAATAGCAAATGATGGAGAGGATGCGGAGAAAAGGGAAACCTCTTACCCTGCATGTGGGAATGTAAACTGGTACGGCTACTATGGAAAACAGTATGGACAGTTCTCAAAATCTAAAAGCAGAACCACCATATGACCCAGCAACTCTATTCCTGGGTATATATCTGAAAAAAGTAAAAACACTGATTCAAAAAGATATATATGCACTCCAATGTTCATAGAAGCATTATTTACAATTGCCAAGGTATGCAGGCAACACAAGTGTCCATCAACAGATGAATGAATAAAGAAGATGTAGTAAGTATGCCTGATGGGCGACTACTCAGCTATAGCAAAGATTAAAATTTTGCCCTGTTTAGCAACATGGACGGACTTGGAAGGCATTATGCTAAGTGAAATGCATCAGACAGAGGAAGACAAATGCTGTATGATATCACTTATATGTGGAATCTAAAAAGTACAATGGGCAATTTAAAAAAAAAAGAAGAAAGAGACTCACAAATACAGAGAATAAACTAGTGGTTACCAGTGTTGAGAAGGAGGGAGGAAGTGGCAATATAGGGGTAGAATAAAAAGGATTATCATAGAATTATACAAGATTTGTGTGTGTTAAACTTTTGAAAATTATAAAGCATTGCAGAATTTTAAAAAGTCTTTCATTTAGTTTAAAAGTGTAGGCTTAAAAGTACTTCTAAAGTCAAAAAAATCCTCTGCTTAATTTGTACTTTTTTCCACAGAAGCACAGGAGGAAGGTAGACTATGCTGATCAATAGACCATGATTTCCTCTAACTACTGAAAAAAAGGTAATTAATAAAATATTCCTGGAGAGATATATAAGAGCTTCCTTTCTTCAGAAATCTATTCTTAAATAGGAAGTACAAAATTACTTTTTTCCTTTCTACTTACACTTGCCAGAAAAATTTATAGCAGATTCAAGAGTGATCAGAATATTTTTCATTCCTTAACATTTGAAGCTATGTTAAAACTGTAAAGCTGTAAATGTTAGTAGCTGTCTAGCCTCTTACTTATACAACCCAAACCCCTAATGTGATCATCTCTTCAACTCTGACTATAATTATGAGATAAAATACTTTAATTGCATATCAGTTTAATTACAAAAGAAATGGAGTGGAACATGATTATGGTGAATGTTTTTAATGTCTACTATAGCAAAACCAAATTTCATAATATTATATATGTATACACACATCATATATATGCATATATATATATTTATAAAGTATGTATACATGTGTGTGTATGCATGTATACATGTGTTTTATTTAAATGGAATTCCATTTTTACCTTTTAATTCAAAAGTAATGGTAGAAGGTCTTAAGAGAACAAGTATGTTATAAATAGCACACACTGCCCTCCCTTACCCAACACATAGACTGAGGTTTCCACCTAAAGCGTGAAGCCACAGCAAGGCACAGGTCCTCAGAAACCTTTCTGCATTCTAATTTTAAAGCATTTGTATTGTCATTTCTGGGAAGGGAGAAATCAAGTGATCATTTACAGGAGTTTACAAGTGTATTACCCACAATTCAATTCCATTCTCTTCTTGAATAAGAAAATTTTCCATAACTTTTGCAATTATACTTGTGAGAAATGAAAGAAAAGTCTGTTTTTCTTTGTCAATCAAGTAGTATGGTGAAGCAAATAATTTCCTTAACATCAATGCCCTGCAACCTAAGAAAACTAACTGGTTAATTGAAACCTGATATCTCTTTGGAAAGAGAGAGAATTCTTTGTTTGATTTTTAAGGGCATGGGATTCCAACCACCATAAGCAACCTCTAAAGCAATCACAGCCTCTGGTTACTAGACCTCTGCTGAGCAAGTCTGGCTTGGGGGTCCACTTTTCTACCTGTCATGGAGGCGTGTGATGTGATGAGAGCTTGTGGACTTTAGAAGACTGACATAGCTTTGAGTCGAGTCAAGCTATATAAACTAGAGCGCAACATTTGACTTCTCCAATTTTGAATTTCCTGATGGGTAAAAGGGAAAAATAATGTTTCCTCATGAGATTATTGTTGGGATTAAATGAGACAATATGTATAAAATTCCTGATACAAAAAAAGACCTCAGCTAATGCTACTTTCATGCTTTCTCCTTCAAATGCAAAGGCAGAAAAGCAGTAGATCCCCAGGCTTTCAAGTCTTACTTTCATTCTAGATTGTGGTCACAGTGTGACCCAACTTGTTGATACCATGTCTGGCCACTGATTTCCAAAGCTGATACATGCGTAATGACTAGTCTAACCTGCAGTTCTCTCATCGTCACATGCTGGATGATATTTGAATATGCTGTTTATCCTTAGCCACCAACCAAGGGAAATTTCTACAGAAGAATTCAGTTCTGCTTTCACTTAGATTTGGTGATAACATTTAACTGTGGATTTGTAATTGCACTTTGAAAACAAGCTCTGTAGTCTTTCTCACGAACAGAAAGGCCTGGACATCTCTGGCCTTGGCCTGTGCATGCCAGTCTCCTTTCTTTCCCTGATCCACTCACACTGGTCTTCTCTTTGTGCTTGGACATTGTTCAGTTCTTTTCTGTCTTGGGCTTCTGGTCAAGTCCTCTCTTTTGTTTGAAGTGCTCTTCTGTTCATTTTCACCTGACCAGCTCCTTTTCATTCTTAAAGTATCAGGCTCCATGTCACCTCCTTAGAGGGCCTTCTCCAACTAAATGCACATAGGTACTTGAGGGTTTTTTTTTTTAACCTCTTTTATTTGTTTGTTTGTTTTAAGCCAGCTCTGTTGCTAGCACTAGTGTAGTATCTGGCACAGAAAGAGGTCAGGAAGTATTTGATGAAAAGATGAGTAAGTCAGCTCTATCAGTTCAGTTCAGTTCAGTCGCTCAGTCATGTCCGACTTTTTGCGACCCCATGAATCGCAGCACGCCAGGCCTCCCTGTCCATCACCAACTCGGTCTGCACAATTTAGGCTATTTCTTTGGATTGACAAATGTCAGGATCAAACTCAGAATTAATACTTCTTCAAAACCAAAAGGTATTATGCCAGGCAGAATAAATGTTTAAGTCAGATTATCAGAGAAAATATCTTGCAAAAATTTTGAAACATACAGACTATAAACCACTTTCACAAAATTCTTTCTCTTTTATGGAGAACTCAATGAGATATGTCAACATACCTTACTAATGATGATAATGATCTATTATTGATTTATATAACATTCTTTCTTAATGTTGAACATATTTTAACATAACTTTTTATCCTAACAGCTTTCCTATGAAGTTCTTATCCTGATTTTATGCACATGAGCAACTGCATTTTCTTTTCTACCAACTCAGCTCCTGATTCTAGGACATCTAATCCTGAGCCTAGGAACCCCCCTGCACAAGATTCACTGGAGTGAAATAGCTCCTTTACTATTGAAAGAAATTATATTGGTCCTATCTCCACTACAAACCTGGCTCTATAATTCTCTAAATATTAAAGCTTGTAGAGTATCATCTACAAAGTATCATCTTTGTAGAGATGATACTTTAGAAAACTAACACTTCTCCTCTGAAAGAGAAAATAAACTTTCTTTATAAAATGATAAATACTTAGGGGGAAATGTGTATTTTTTTTTTTTTTAGCTCTAACACAATCGGTAAGTATGTCATATGGTTCATGCAGAGCCAACTTCTTTATTTCAGCCTGCAAAGGTCATCTCCTCTGCTGAAAATCAGCAGGTGAATACAATCCACTCAGTATCACCTTGAGAAGGTACCAATTTGGAAACTAGAAGTCTGGTGTTAATCTTTAAGCCAGTACACGTCTGGCCACCACAAGCTTAGGAAACCTCTGCATGCTTTAAGGCCTTTCCTGTGACTCACTGTCTTGCCCTGGGGAGAGAGATTTGGCAGAATCCCTCCATCAGACAGACTCAGAGAGGACTGAGTGGGACCTGCATGCCCCACAGGCATAAAATATTACTTATACAGCTCCTCTCATCATTATTGTTGTATTCCAAGATATGTTAAGCAAGTATCTTATTTGTTTAACAAATATGTCTTGAATGTCTGCTGTGGGCCTGGAGCTCTACCAGGTGTCCGAAGATGGAATGTCAAGGGCATTACCTGCTGAGAGTTACCAGTTCAGTGGGAAGACAGACCAACAAACTGAGAATTCAATATAATATGTTCTGTATCAACCCAAGAGGCACGAGCAGAGAAAGCATAGAGGGCAAATTGCTAATATGACTGAATAAGGAAACATTTTACTCAGGAGGTAAAATCCTAAAGTGGACTTGAGTAATAGTGAGTGAAATAGGAATTGGCCAGGCAAACCAGGGGAAATCCAGGGGCATTCCACCAAGAAGAAGAGTATATGAGTGGGTGAAAGGCCTGAGAAGGTCTGGTATGGTCTGGGAGGGAGGGGTAATTCACCACAGAGAGCAGTTACGCCTAACAGGGTGAAAGACAGATAATGGGGCAGGCGGGTGGCTTAAGGCCAGACTGTGAAGGACTTGGAGATCACATGTAATGGGTTGAATCATATCTTTCCAAAAAGATGTGGTAAGGTCCTAACCCTCAGGATCTCATAATGTGACCTTATTTGGCAATAGGGTTGTTGTAGACATCATTAGTTCAAGTGAGGTCATCCTTGATTAGAATGACCCCTTGATCTAACATGACAGGTGTCCTTAAAAGAAAATGGAATTTGGACACAGACACATATACCTAGAAACTCACAGGGAGAAGATAGCCACTTGAAGGTGGAAGCAGACATTGGAAGTATGCTGCCACAAGCCACGGAATACCTGGAGCTACTAGAATCCAGAAGAATCTTAAGAATCTTCCCGTAAAGTTTTCTGAGACATCATGGCCCTGTTAATACTTTGATTTTGGACTAACCTCCAGAAACGTGAGATAATAAATATCTATGGTTTTAAATTGCCAAGGATGTGTATTGGATTATTGAAGCCCTTGGAAACTGATGAAAAGTAAGTGAAAAGTAAAAGTGTTAGTTGCTCAGTTGTGTCCAACTCTTTGTGACTCCATGGGCTGTAGCCTGCCAGACTACTCTGTCCATGGGATTTCCAGGCAAGAATGCTGGAGTAGGTTGCCATGCCCTCCTCTAGGGGATCTTTCCAACCCAGGGATAGAACCCAGGTCTCCTGCATTGCAGGAAGGTTCTTTACCATCTGAGCTACCAGGGAAGCCCTAGGAAACTGATACATCATATTAAATAAATAGTGTAGATTTGAATGTAATGCGATTATGATCTATAGGGAATGGAAACTACTAAAGAACTGCTGTCAAAGCAAGAGAGCAACTTGACCAGACTTGTGTGTTAGATAAAAGGTTCCGGCTGAAGTGTGGAGCATAGATGGGGGATGGAGAGAATCTGCAAAGTTTCCAAAGCTTATTCCTCAGTGTCTCCTACAGTTGCTCAGAATGTCCTCGTCTATGAAACAAACACAAAGGATGGAGAAAAGAACATCCTTCTCCACTCAGTTTGGTCCAAGATATTATATTAGAGCTCTCCTTTCTGCATAATGTCACCTGGATAAAGAAATGGGTATATTTTGAAATTCAATCCTACCAGATCACTTTACTTAGTGATGGGAATGTCACAATGAAAAATGATGATATAATTGGACACTTAAAATGATGTTGACATTGAGATCTTGATTTAAAAATTCAGTTAAAAAATCTTAGAACCATGATATGAATAAAATTAATTTTCCAGTAGCAAGCCATTTAAGTTTTCTCAGAATTGTTTTTCTTGTTCTTTATCTTAATTGCAGAATCTGGTTTATATCCACATCTTGAAATGTCTGTTCCCCAGCAAAAAAACTTGTTAAGAAGCATACTATCACTAAGATCAATACTAAGGATGCTGGATTACAGCTGTTATTTCTGTTGAGGTATTTCCTAGAAGTGTCATAGACTGCAGCAATCAGCAGCTTTGACGCAAGCAAGCGACTTTCTCTAATTGGAGTAAGTGGCGTTCAAACCGATGACACGTACACTTCCCAGGTCATATACTCTTTAGCTGTTTCTAAACTTGACTAGTATCCGTTTCTAATCTTGACTAGTTTGAATAGATCCTAAAATAAATACAGAAGTCTTGTGTGTGTTTTCCGTGTTTCAGGCAACATAAATGCACACGCACATACTTTACAAGGGATCTATTTTTACTGAAGCCACAGAATTCACTAACGAACAAGACCCTGGTAAGGCATTCTGATTCACATTCTGTAGTTCCCTTATAACCTCCTGAGACACATGTCATCCTTGCATAGATAAGTAGATAAACTAATGAATATAAACCATCTCCATGTATCTTTCATCTCATCGGCTGAATACCATAACTGATAATGTTACAAAATATTACATTGCATAACTCAAAATGTAAACTATATGCTTCTAATCATATTATATTGATGAAGCAATTTAATATCATTTCATTTTGAAAAATACGAAGGTTGCAATATAACAAATGTAAAAATCAGTGAGATGATCAAACACAGAGTACTAAAGAAACATGAAAAACTTGTATAACAAGTTAATGCTCAGATGTCTTGGACACTGATATGTAAAGATCATGATTCACTTGGGAAAGTTAAGGCTTAGAGAGATGAGGAATTTCGGTTTAAGGAAGCAGCTAAGGGCAGTACTGGACCTAAGGGAGCCCCTGGCCTCTTCATCTGTCATTTGTCACGAGATGTAGTGTTGAATTCCTGTCATGTGACCTTCTTGCCCACTCATTAAGCCCTGGATACACAAACAGCAAGAATTCTCTGTTAGTGTTTCCTATAAAAGGACGTTTTAGAGAGATCAGAGGCCTTACATTGTATTGTATCTCCTGTTTTACCCTGCAAAACAGGAGAGGACAGATATAAAATATTTGGGAGCAGTTGTGAACGTGTATATTGACAGAAGAGTGCCTTATCTCTCTGTGATTGACGTGTCTCAGCACCCATAGTGGTAGAAATTTTAAAATAGGACAAGACTGAACAACTAATACAAGCACATTTAAGAGTGGTAACAAAAGTAAGCCGAAAGTTCCCTATGTCTACATAGGTTACTGATTTAAGTGTACTTTTCCAATGGCATTCATTCGTTTATTTTTCATTCCTTTCTCCAAACACCGTGTTTTAGTTCCTGCTTTGTTGCCTAGCATTGGAAATTATCTCCACTTTAAAAAGTTTTTGATTTGCATGTATTATTTGGACTCATGCATTGGTTTAAAATCAGATCATCAAAGATAGGAACTTAGATGCCTCCAAAATATTACTTCAAAGAAGAGTTGTATGGATATAGTTTATAGTTGAAGAGCCAACATTTTCCATACTCATATATTCAGTCTAGTTTGTTATTAAAGTATAGAATGAGATGAGAAGAAGACAGATTTTGGAAGAAGAAAATGAACAAACATTTATTGATATGCTACTATAGATCATTACATCTCACTCAAGCCTCTTAACAGCTATATAAAGTGTTATTATCTCCTATTTTACAAAGAAGAAATGGAGATACAAAGCAGCTCCCTCACCTAAAGTCAGAAAGCTGACAAGTAGTCAAGAATTGAACTCCAGCCTCTCTGTCCACTATACCATGCAGACAAACCCTTTATGTAGAATAAAATTCACAAGCCAATTAAGGGAGAAAAGAGCAAGCCAAAAGCAACCCCACTTATTTCTTTAGCAGGCAGCTGTAAATACAAATGTTAGCTTTAGAGCTAGGGAATGGGCCACCTTCCCTTCTTCTGATCTCTTCCCTTTTCTCACTTTCTATTTTGTTATTCTTTTCCAATGCCTCACTACACTGTCACTTCCTCCTAAGAACTCAAAGGAGTGTATTTCAGGAGCAGTCAAAGAAAGAAACTGAGAGCAGACAAGGGTGACTCAAAATCAACCCAGGAGGAGACATTGTAGTAAACACATACTTACCAGATGATGCTCAGGCTTCAAAGGGATGGAAAAGGGACTGGGGAACAACTGAAATTCAGTGGAGGTAATGGACACACCACAGAGCATGTAAAGCAGAGAAGAAAACAAATTCTGATTTATATATACTATATGGATGATCTTCCCAGATGACTCAGTGGTAAAGAACCTGCCTGCCAATTCAGGAGACTCTGGTTCGATCCCTGGGTCAGGAAGATTTCCTGGAAGAAGAAATGGCAACTGACTCCAGTATTCTTGCCTGGGAAATCCCATGGACAGTGGAGCTTGGTAGGCTACAGTGCATGAGGTCGCAAAGAGGTGTACAAAACGTGGCAACTGAGTGCGCATACCATACAGACCCCTTGGAAATATACAGTAAATATTTCAACTATTTATCATCTATGGATAAAGTTAACATCTACTCTCGGAGCAATACTGAAAAGTTTAGACAATAGTAAAGTTCAAAGCAGGTCAATGAGCCTAACAAAATGCTTCGTTTATACCTGAATCTGTAATCGCCACCCTGGCTTTGAGGTACAGCTTTCTAAAAATGTATTTCTTTCCTCTTAAACTTGACTCTTGGGGTCTTGGTCACCATCTATATGCCAGGTGGAGAGCTAAGCACCTTTACATAAAATATCTCTTGCCATCCTAATGATTAAGTCTGGGAGAAAGGCTATATTTTTCCCACTACACAGTAGAAGCAACTGGGACTCAGACAGTAATGTGCCTGTGTATACTATGGATTCCAAATTTAAACTCAAGATTTCTCCCTTTAAAGTCGAATGGCCTTCCTCTTTTACAGTGTTGCAGAAACTTCTAAACATCATGGTGAGTACAATGCTAGCCACACAAAAAATGAAAACTTCTTCTGTGGATACTGGGGGGTTAAGAAATACTGGTTTGATTGGGTGATTGTTGACCAGTTTCATTTTAAAAGGCAAAGTAATGTACATTTGCCAGTGGGGTGGGGAGGGGGCAGAAATGTAGACAGTGGAAAGAACAGAGAAATATCACAGCTTATTCACTCCCATTTCCATATATGCAGACTGGAGTTCTTGTTAGTTCTGCTTTTGTTACTGGTAAAGACGAAAGCTCACCTTTCCCACAATTTGCCCAGATACAATGACCAGGATGATGGCTGGCAACTCTTTGGGAGTAACCACACTTGTACTGTGGTTTCTTTGGTTGAGTTTAAATTCAGCTTGCATTTTATTCAAAGGAGACTCTTTCCTACTTTCATCTGAACTGAATTAATGCACAATAAATATAGGCATCAAATTTTCTAACTGTGGTGAATAAAGGATATCCAAGGGTTATAGACTGTCAGTAAAAGCACATTACAGAACCTAAGTACTCAATTTCAAAAAGCCTTTTAACATAAATATTTCAAGATTATCAGCTTTGTTATCATTTCACACCAACAATTTTCATTTCCCAAATCTATTCTGACATTTGAAGAAACATTAAAGAAAAAAAAAATCTTACTGTGTTATATCTGGCTACCACCATATAATGCCACTTAAAAGTTGGTTTAGAATAAAGATAAAGGCAGAGGAAGGTTGGCCACAGTGACTCAAATGAAACCTTTTCACTATTTCTTTTTGAGTAATGTTAGTGTTATCTGATGCAAAGAAACACAGACACACACAGATCACCTCAAGATCCCATTCAAACCTATTAATTTGGTTCAAACACTTCAGGATTTAAAGATCCTGACCAAATGATATTGGAAACCATTACTAAAGTAAATGGGCTGTGTAATTAGCAAAACTGGACATGTCTTTGACCCTCTGACAGAATGGATGGTTTTCGCTCCTCAGCAGTTGGGTAGAACCCTGTGTTAGGGGCCTTAGGTCACACAGAAATGTTGGCAGAGTTCCATGCCACTGGAACTACAGGAAGGCAATCCAATGCATCTATTAAAGGAGGAGTTGGCAGACGAGACGACTGATGAATGGGAGCATAAAAAATAAGCATCACTAATAAATTGGGGAAAATTTCACAAATGAGTAAGGTGAATGATTTTTACCCAGCTTGGATATTAAACTAGAAAGAACACAACAATTACCCAGTAGAGAAAATCAGACTCTATTTAGAAAGTTACAAAAATAAATAATAGTTATGTTATTATCATAGAAGCTACTTATATTCAAAAGCATTTTATAAAATCTGGAAAATATATAAGAGGCCTGGTCATTTGTTATACCCTCTGTCTGGGAATCTTTCTACTCTCTGATATATCAAAAGTTCCAAATACTCTTAAACTGGAGTTTCAACCAAATCAGTTTGGAAAGCACAAAACTATCTCTGGGGAAATGTCAGCTGCCCCCATTAGAGGCCTTGTACACTTTCATACAGGCTGATCATGGGAGTCTTTAGTACTGAAAAATCCCTAGGGCTGCCCAGTGCATTCCTTTGCTGTGTTCTCAGTGTGAGGTCCCACGGTAATTTGACTATCTTACAGAAATGGGATTTGGAAGACTGAAAACCCAGTTTGACCCTGAAACACAGCTTGGGCAACTTCCTCAATCCTCCAAGTCCTATTACCTCATTAGCTGTTGTTCAGTCACTCAGTCATGTCTGACTCTTTGTGACCCCATGGACTGCAGCACATCAGGCTTCCCTGTCCTTCACTATCTCCTGGAGCTTGCTCAAACTCATATCCATTGAGTCAGTGATGCCGTCCAACCACCTCGTCCTCTATCGTCCCCTTCTCCTGCTACTTTCAATTTTTCTCAGCATCAGGGATTGTTCTAATGAGTTGGCTCTTTGCATCATGTGGCCATAGTATTGGAGCTTCAGCTTCAGCATCAGTCCTTCTAATGAATATTCAGGATTGATTTCCTTTAGGATGAATTGGTTTGATATCCTTGCAGTCTAAGGGACTCTGAAGAGTCTTCTCCAACACCACAGTGCAAAAGCATCAATTCTTGGTCACTCAGCCTTCTTTATGGTCCCAACTCTCACATCCATACATGATTAATGGAAAAACCATACCTTTGACTAAATGGACCTTTGTCGGCAAAGTAATGTTTCAGCTTTTCAATACACTGTGTATTGAAATACACAGGTTTGTCATAGATTTTCTTCCAATGAGCAAGCGTCTTTTAATTTCGTGGCTGCAGTCACCATTTTCAGTGATTTTGGAGCCCAAAAAAATAAAGTTTGTCACTGTTTCTACTGTTTCCCCATCTATGTACCATGAAGTAATGGGACTGGATGCCATGATTTTAGTTTTTTGAATGTTGAATTTTAAACGCTCCATTTTCACTTTCACCAAGAGGCCCTTTAGTTCCTCTTCGCTTTCTGCCATAAAGGTGGTATCATTTGAGGTTATTGATTTTTCTCCCAGCAATCTTGATTCCAGCTTGTGCTTCATCCAGTCTGGCATTTCACAAGATGTACTCTGCATATAAGTTAAATAAGCAGGGTGACAATATACAGCCTTGACATACTCTTTTCCCAATTTGGAACCAGTCCACTGTTACATGTCCGGTTCTAACTGTTGTTTCTTGACATGGATATAGGTTTCACAGGAGGCAGGTAAGGTGGTCTGGCATTCACCATTCCTTTAAGAATTTCCCCATTTGTTGTGATCCACACAGTCAAAGGCTTTAGTGTAGTCAAGCAGAAGTATGTTTTTATAGAATCCTTTCTTTTTCTATGATACAATGGATGTTGGCAATTTGATTTCTGGTTCCACTGCCTTTTCTAAATCCAGCTTGAACATCTGGAAGTTCATCTGGAAGTTGAAGCCTTGCTTGGAGAATTTTGAGCATTAATTTGTTAGCATGTGAAATGAGTGCAATTGTGCAGTAGTTTGAACATTCTTTGGCATTGGCCTTCTTTGGAATTAGAATGAAAACTGGTCTTTTCTAGTTCTGTGGCCACTGCTGCGTTTTCCAGATTTGCTGGCGTATCAAGTGCAGCACTTTCACAGAATCATCTTTTAGGATTTGAAATAGCTCAGCTGGAATTCCATTATCTCCACTAGATTTTTTTGTAGTGATGCTTCCTAAGGTCCACTTGACTTCGTAGTCCAAGATGTCTCACTCTAGGTGAGTGATCACACTATTGTGGTTATCTGGGTCTTGAAGATCTTTTCTGTATAGTTCTGTGTATTCTTGCCACCTCTTCTTAAAATCTTCTGCTTCTGTTAGGTCCATACTGTTCCTATCCTTTACTACCTCATTTGGAACACTGAATTATCTGCTTCATGGGATTGTTGTGCTTATGGTATTAAATAACTTCTGAAAGTGATATGCGTGTGAGAGCTTCTCCAGAAGACTTCCTGGACTGGTGAAGATGGAACTGAAAAATCAGGGAACAAGGAACTCTGTAGACATAATTCTCAAACTTTGGTGCACATAAAAATATCATCTAAAGAGCTTGCCAAAGAATGTTGATTTTAAAAATTCTGATTCAGTAAATCTGGACTAGGCAAACCTTGGTAACAAATACCTTAGGTGAATCTGATATAGTTGGTTTATGAAGCCATACACTGATAAATAGATTTGGAATAAAATACTCTAGCCAAATTTGAAAACAGATTGATTTATGTGGAATCATCAGACATTTCTTTTTTTTTTTTAGACATTTCTTTCAATATCTTTCCTCTCCTTCAAATCTTCAGGCTTCCAAAGCCCCCTAATTCTCATCTAGAATGAATTCCCCCAGACCCCCTCCTAAATAGAACTATATCAACCTTGCACATCCAAGCAGTAAGACATCCAAGTTTAAAGAACACTACACATTTTCTCTTGCCTATTTATTGTAAAATTAGATAATAATAGGGGCTCACCATTTTACAAATTAAAATGTAAGACTTTGAGTTTGGGAATACTTTCATGGGAATCAGGTCCTATTGCCCAGATGATGTGTTAATATAATTAACTACTGTTACTTATTCCTTCACAGAGTTGAGTCATGAATATTTATCCTTGGAAGAGATCTTAGTGATTATCAGTATTATTCATTTGTTTTACAGCTAAAGAAACTGTAAGCTATACTATCTGACTTATCCTCCAACCTAGAAACTTCTCAAATGAAGAAGTTTCCCATCCAAGGGAAGCCTACTGAGAGGCAAGTCTACATGAAGAAGAATTTCCCCAGTGAACCATGTTTTGTTTTCCTGTGTCAGAAAGGAATGCAGTGTCTTAGGGACTTCCCTGCTGGCCCAGTGGGTAAGACTCCATGCTGCCATTGCAGGAAACATGAATTAGATCCCTGGTGGGGTCACTAAGATCCTACATGCCATGCAGCACAGCTAAACAGTAAAAAAGGAATCCAGTGTTTTAAATTATAGTCATAATTTCTTCATATAAATAGAACACAGGGCATTGGAGTTATTAACTTCTTTCATAATGTCTTAACTCATGAGATATGAAAGTATGATCATGGATTCATCCCACAAAGGAATAAACTCCTCCAATAGAACAAAATTACCCAGAACTCTTTTTTACTTCAAGAATTGAAAGTCTAGCATTCAAGAGAATTAAAAGTTATTTTCTCTGAAAAAGAGTTTCTCTGCCACGTTCCATCGTAAAATCTGAATGCTTTTGGATAATTGCTGCTTTGGGTTTTTCCTCCATTTTCTTTCCAAGTACACAGAAAACTTAGAGCGGATGCTATTTTTAATATGAATCCCCATGTGCTGTTTTCATAGATTACCTTTGCATTTTTCAGAGTAGGTTTTTCTAACCCAGGCCCATGTAACTACAAAGATCCCTAGAACTCTTGCTTCCAATTCTTTTCACTGTGAACCTTTGAAAGATATTGATTCTGCAAATGTGAAAAATTAATTTATCAAAAAATAGCACACATAAAATGGGGACTGGCAAGAGAAATCCTAAGAATATTGTTTTAACTGGAAGTTGTACCATTAACTGCTACAACTTACTGTATTTCTGTTGCGGCTCTTTGCAATGTATTTGTCACTGTGTGGGAAGAGTTTAATCTACTCCATACAGAGAGCAGTAGGAGTGCTCAGTTTGTCTCAAAATATGATGTCCCTCGCCACAAACAACTGATCTAAATTTCTTGCAGGTGGCAGGTCTCACTTTTTTCTTTTTTTCTAAAAGGAAATAACCCTTCTCTGAAAGTCAAATTTGTTTTTAAAGTTGCGGTGTCTTTAACCACTTTTTTTTTTTTCCAGTTTTTCAGTTGACACCTTGTCGTGACTTACAGTAGGTTGCATCAATCATTCTGGGTTCCTACAGAAAATATTTTGTGGCGGTGACTATCCTAGGCAAGAAACTAAATGCCCTTTGCAGGTGAGTGCGCAGGTACCTCTGATTTCTTGCCAAATCATTCAGAATGCCACAAATCCATTAAATCTCTCCACAGGGAGGAAAAAATTCCTGCATCCTAGAGAGAGAATTTATGAGTTCATTTCAATCACCACAAATGAAAGCCACCCTTAATATTCATTAGAGATTTTACGGTGGCAATATGCATTATCTATTCCTATGCCCCTCTGAAAGGCCAATTTCTCTTGAAACCTTACATGGCTCCAAGCCACTCTTTGTAGAAACAATGGCCTATGTCCAAGTGAAGTCAAAGGAGGCAAATGGATGACATTTCCTCATCCACTGGTAATGATTCCATTAAGGCATTGTGGTGGTTATGAGTTTCTAAGTTTTAAAAATGAAAAGACAGATTTGCAAGGTGCAGTGACATCACTGGATCACTTCTCCACTGTCATCTGTGACCATCTGTCCTAAAGCGAAAGGGGCTTTTCTATTTGCATCACAAAAGATGACTTTCAAAACTGGCATTTCTTTCCTTTGGAGAAATGCGTACTCTGGAGACACAAGTCTGTGAGCCTGAGAACTGTTCATCTCTTCTTTCTACCCATTATAGTTCAAGGCACCATTTTCTGGCATCGATTTTTCCCTTCCAATCTATTTCACTACTGTATGGAAAGCAATCTTGTCAATTTAAGCATATATCTCACGAAGTGAAGTGAAGTCGCTCAGTCATTTCCGGCTCTTTGCGACCCAATGAACTGTAGCCTACCAGGCTCCTCAGTCCATGGGATTCTCCAGGCAAGAGTACTGGAGTGGGGTGCCATTTCCTTCTCCAGGGGATACCTCAACAAATAAACAAGAAACAGACAAAACCCCCAAACCATTAGCTTAAAACATTCCTTGCATAGCTTCCCATTGCTTTTAGGAGATGGACAACAAAATTCTGCATAACTTATGAGGCTGTAAGGGGTCCATCTGGTCCTTCCTCAGTTCTTCAGAACTGCCTTGCACTTCATCTCCTTGCTTTCTCTCCCAGTCATGCTAACTCTCATTCCAGCCTCTAACTCTCATAACTAGCCTCTTTTTGGCTAGTTCACTCCTGCTTTTGACATCAGATTGAAGCTCAAACATCATCACTCCTGAGAGTGTTTCTTGACACCTTGCCCAGATCAAATTTACCTATTACAGGCTTTCCATAGAGCCATGTGGTGCTCACAGATTTCATCAAAGTTATCATTCTTATTTGTGTGGTTATTTCTATTTTTGTCTCTCATTGGACTATGAGGATGGCAGTGTTTGTTCTGCTCAACGTTTTATCTTCCTTATCTGGCACACTGTAAATACTTCAAAACAAACTGTTGAGTGAATAAATAAATGAGTTCCTGACTTTAATCTATTTTGTGCCCTGGCTGAAAATCTCTTTCAATCGGTGAGATGAGGGCTTCAGTTTGGGTTGAGCTTGAGATGAATGGCAAATAGGGTGTATTTCTAATCTAATTATTCATCAATATGGTTGTATTTAATAGCTAGGAACCATGAGATGCATAAAGATCCTACTCTGAATATTCATAAGGGTTTTAAGAGTGAATTCAACCAGTTGCTTTACAACTTCCCAGGAAAGACAGGGGACATGATTTCTTTCCATCATTTTTCATTCTCTTAGGAAAAAGGTGTGTTTTATCTGAGAGTTATATTCTGACTCTAAAATAAAATATGACATGCATAAGTGATATGATTATGGAAAAATATATGACAGGAGTTTTAAAAAGCTAAAATCATTTTACATCCATAAGATGCTGCTGATATACTGATGCAGTGATAATCTGGGGAGTCAGAAAAGGGCCATGGAGAGCCCAGTACGTGTACCCTGAGTCCCACTTCCTTTTGGTCTGCATGTCTCAGAGATCCACAAGCCTGGGGTCACATACTTCTGGGGAGCTATAAGCAGTGGTCTCAATGCTAGCAGAGCTAGGCAGTTCTGGCTTTCTTATCTATAAGAAGAAAATAGGGCAAGCTATATTTACAAATCTTAAAAATTAGTGAAAACTAGTAAATGTGCATTTACTGTAACATTATTGCATATGATACAAAATGGCTGAGAACTACTGATGGAGAGACTCCAACATCAGGTGTGTGTCTTGGTTGGCTTTGTGGCCCTGCAGCCCAGAGCAAGAACTGATGTATCATAAACATAATGTTTTTCACTGAATGAAAGGTAAATAATTATAAACACATAATTATATAAATATATATATAATTTTATATTTTATATTATATATATATATAATATATATAAACACATCTACTTCTGCTTCATTGACTACACTAAAGCCTTTGACTGTGTGGATCACAACAAACTGTAGAAAATTCATAAAGAGATGGGAATACCAGATCACCTTACCTGCCTCCTGAGAAACCTGTATGCAGGTGAAGAAGGAACAGTTAGAAAAAAAAAACAAACACATAATTATAATTTGTATTATAATTAAGGAGTAGTAATTGTCACTAGAAATAGTAGCTCTTCTTCATCAAGTTCCAACTGTGTGTCAGGTATAATTCAATGCTCTACATCCAATTCTTTGCAAGTACTCCACAAAAAAATCTTCATTGTATCTATCTGGATAAAAAACTGAAACTCAGAGATATCAAGTAATTTAGCAATTGCAGAAGGCAATGGCACCCCACTCCAGTACTCTTGCCTGGAAAATCCCATGGACGGAGGGGCCTGGTAGGCTGAAGTCCATGGGGTCGCTAAGAGTCAGACACAACTGAGCGACTTCACTTTCACTTTTCACTTTCATGCATTGGAGAAGGAAATGGCAACCCACTCCAGTGTTCTTGCCTGGAGAATCCCAGGGACGGGGGAGCCTGGTGGGCTGCTGTCTATGGGGTCGCACAGAGTCAGACACGACTGAATCGACTTAGCAGCAGCAGCAGCAGCAGCAGCAGCAGACATAGGACTGTAAGCAGTGATGCCACAGTTTAAGACCAGGCTTATTTGGCTCCAAGACTTGTAGTTTCTACCATGTACAGCTCCTCTTTGCCACCATGTTTATTTTTCTTTCTGCGGAACCATTTAAAGACAACTTAGTGATAGGAAAAGCCTGGATTGAGAGTTAGGAGGTTTATGTAGTACCACCTCTCCCATCATCTGCCATGGGACCCCAGGTAATCCACTGAATCTTCATGTGTCTCAATTTCACCATTTCTAGGATGAAAGAATATTTTTTCCTAGTAACAAAGCTAGTATAAAATGAAATGTGAGGGACTTCCCCAGTGGTCCAGTGGTTAAGAATCTGTCTGACAATACAGGGGATACATGTTCGATCCCTGTTCAGGGAGCTAAGATTCCACATGCTGTTGGGCAACTAAGCCCACGTGCCACAGCTGTGGGAGCCACAACTGCTGAGCCCACATGCCTAGAGCCCATGCGCTGCAACAAGAGAAGCCACCACAGTGAGAAACCTGAGCACCACGTGGAAAAGTAGCTCCCACTTAGCAAACTAGTGAGAGCTCATGCACGACAGTGAAGACCGAGCACAGCCCAAATAAATAAATGCTTTCCCTAGAAAGTACATTTTAAAAAAATGAAATGTGAGAAAAGTTATATTGCATCTCAAAAACAGGAACTTTATTTAAGCAATTAGGCCCCTACGTTGAATCATTTCATTTATGTCAAATCATTTCACTATATTTTATATCATCTCATTTTATACTGCAAGGTAGGAACTAACGTCTTCGTTTTTCACAGATCAAGAAGTCTAGATACACTACTTGCTTAAGCTCAAAAGTTACAGAGCCACGATTTTTGCAGGAAAACTTTAGATACTTACAGATTTGGGCTTAAAATATAGTTCTGCAAGCTATTGTTACATTACATAAATATTTATTCTCTTTTATCATTAAAATGGGAGTAATAATACCACCTAACTGAATCGTAACACAAAGATACATGAAACGCTTGAAATAGAGTCAAGTGATAAGTCAATGGAGACTATGGTTGTCATTATATAGACATGTCTACATGACTAGACATATCTACTTTGGCCACCTGATATGAAGAACCAACTCATTAGAAAAGAAGCCTGATGCTGGAAGAGATTGGGGGCACAACGAGAAGAGGGTGGCAGAGGATGAGATGGTTGGATAGCATCACTGACTCAATGGGCATGCATCTGAGTGAACTCTGGGAGATAGTGAAGGACAGGGAAGCCTGGTGTGCTGCAGTCCATGGGGCTGCACAGAGTCAGACACAACTTAGCAACTGAACAACAACACAGGATCAGAACAAGATCTGAAAGGTGGCACCTAGTGTGTGTGTGTGTATGTGTGTGTGTGTGTGTGTGTGTGTGATGACTGATGGCAGCAGAAGAGGCTGTCTCATTTCAGCCCAGCACTCTCTATACCACAAAGCCCCCTGCTCTTCTGCCCCTGCCTCACAATCCTATTTAAACTTCACCCACCCATTTGTCAAAGCAGGATTTTGTCTTTTGAAATGGCACTCAAAAGGATTTTAAGAAACAGTTTTTGAGTGACGGAAGCCTTCTTAGCTCCTGAGAATAGAAAATAGACACTTTGGCTCATGAAGAAGTTTTCATAATCAGAGGAATCTGGCTGTAACTCAAGTAAAGTCTGTATTCACATACATGGTTGCTAGTTCAGAATATGAGGAAGTACCCAGGACAGAGGAAGTGCAGTTGGTCAGGAAAACAAAGAACAGTAAAAACCGAAACCTAAAATAGCTTACGTTAAAAAAAAAAATCATAGAAATAAGGTCAACAATGGACATCTGAAAAGTGAAAAGAGAGCTAATTTGAAAAAGCTGAAGGACAATCTTTTTGTACTAATCTCTTTCTGCACATAGGATATACCTTTCTTGGTGTCCCCTCATAACCCAAATACTGAAGATAGAAAAGGGCCTTTAAGATCATTAATGGCCCTCTTTCTGAAGATGAAGATGCAGAAGACTATGGAGATTAAGCAGCCTGATCCAGAGAGACGCCAGTAAGTGACAGCAGTGAGTTCATAATTGGCTTTCCTGGCTCCAACCTGTGCTCCTTTGATGTGCAACATAACTTCTGACACATCTGGCTGTGCACTCAAAATGAGGCATGGTCTTTAGCTTACTTAGCAATATTTGAATTATGAGCTTGTTTCTCTGGCACAGAAAAAATTCTACCAATACTTGGAACATTCTCCAAGGCTCATTATATAAAATGTCCTAACATTTACACCTCTCTCTTTGCAAGGGTCAAGGTCCAGCTTTAGATTGTCTTTATTCTGCTAATACATGCAGAAGAGTTAAACTCTCAGGAAGGAGGAGCTTGAGGTTTCCCATGGTCAACAAGCATAAATGGGTCCCCTTCAGACTGATATTTGTTTTCTGCCTTTGTCTATTTGAGAATCCAGAGAAACAAATTTCATCTTGATTGTAGAAGCCAAAATGTAGTTATAATTGATTATCATGGATCCTATATCATTATCATAAGAGCTATTGTAAATTACAAACATTTTATGATGACTTTAGAGAGATTTTATTATGGAGTGTACCAGTTCAACTTTCTCCTTAATTTGATGCACTTGAATGCTGCTGCTGCTGCTGCTGCTGCTAAGTCCTTTCACTCGTGTCCGACTCTGTGCGACCCCATAGAAGGCAGCCCACCAGGCTCCACCCTCCCTGGGATTCTCCAGGCAAGAACACTGGAGTGGGTTGCCATTTCCCTCTTCAATGCACGAAAGTGAAAAGTGAAAGTGAAGTCACTTAGTTGTGTCTGACTCTTTGTGACCCCATGGACTGCAGCCCACCAGGCTCCTCCGTCCATGAGATTTTCCAGGCAAGAGTACTGGAGTGGGGTGCCATTGCCTTCTCTGATGCACTTGAATAAACAAGCACAAAGGAAAAACAACAACAACAACAACAACACAGAGAAAAGTGAGGCAAAACTTTAAGGCCATTCATGAAAAAGAGGGATTCTTGGTTTCTATAACAGTTCTAGGACTAGCACAGATCTGTTGTTTTCACTGATATTCAGAAGGTTTGTAAAATTGAGAAAAGCCAAACACCAACCCAAATAATTAAATTTGTTTGCATTCTACATTGCTCATATTCAAAAGTCTAGTTTAATGATACCTCTACTTATCCTGGACTTCTAGAATACAATTTTACACTTATAGAGCAATTATATTTTCTCATTTTATTTTTATATTCATTATACAGGATTTTATTATAAAAGACATTTAAACATTTCATAAACATTTACAATTTACTCTCTTCAAATTCAGCCTAAATAATTTCCATAAATCTGATATCTTGCACTATTATAATATCTCATAATTTAAGTGTTTCTTCTATGAACTCTTTTTTTTTCATGTAAATGTGCTTGCACATCTGGCTGGATCTTTTCCAGGATTATTTTATGTACAATTACTACTGTATGTTTCCCATCTTTGTGAATTTTTATACAAAGAATTGTGATTAGTTGTTTTTCTTTTTACCTTTTTTAAATAAGACCCTCTAAACTCTCAATGGGCTTCCTTGGTGGCTCAGCTGGTAAAGAATTCACCTGCAATGCAGGAGACCTGGATTCTATCCCTGGGTTGTGAAGATCCCCTGGAGAATGGAAAGTCTACCCACTCCAGTATTCTGGCCTGAAGAATTCTGGGGCTATTCCATGGTGTCACAAAGAGTCGGACACAACTGAGCAACTTTCAGTTTTACTTTCAAACTCTCATTACAGATATGAAATGGTAGATTTCCCAGCCCTGCCCCCTGCCCCATACACACACACATTTAGAGCCTAAGTGACTTAGGAGGCACTTGATATAAGTTAGCTAAATGAGTGAATACATGGGTGAATGAATAAATGAATGAATGAACAAACTGTTGCAGCATCTTCTGTTTTTCAAATTCTTCTCTTGAGTAAATATTAATTATCCTTCCTTCAAACATTATATTGGCTATAATTTAAAATTTTTCACATAAAATACTCATTATTTTTTCTTGTTCATTTAGGGCCTTAAAATTATTTTTATTATCTTGACTCTCAAGTTAATTGATTTCAGCACAAAGTGTAGCAGGCATAAATATCTTTCGGTACTTTTCTATCCCATTTTCCTATTTTTCCTTTGGAATTTCTCAGTCCAAATTATCATTTATTCTGCCTTCCTTTTCACAAGTTGTCCAAATCTATTAATTAAAACCTGTTCTCTTTCCATACCACCATAAATCCAAGGTAAACAAATAAAAGTTTAAAGCTGTTCTAACAAATAGCTTTTGCTGTTAGAGTTGGACACAAGGGCATTAAACTATGAGGAATTATGCATTGATGGCTCAGAGCCTGTTTTCCTCTGGGTGGATATGGGAGCAGTCATCTTGGTATATCATACACTGAACCTGTAAAAATATTAATACCCTCATCAGTGGGACCACAGAGACTTTTTGTCAGGAGTCTAACATCACTAATGTACAGAGAAAATAATAATAGAATCTATGAAATTAACTTTTCTTTTTTCCTAAACCATGCCCCTCCTTATTTTCTTTTTACTGGTCCTCTCAGTCCTCATTCCTTTTCACACATTTTTTCCTTCAACGTGTACACCATGAATTCTAACTTGACTATATATATATTTTTAAACTTCCATATTATTCATCAAATAGAGAAGAAAAGAAGATACAAATGGGAAAACAGTATAAATAAAGCGATAAAGATGGGGAAAAATCTGGATTTAGCAAAATGATAGTATAACTTTGGTAATAGAGTGTGCGTGTGTGTGTGTGTGTGTGTGTATGTGTGTGTGAAGGAGACTTGTGAGGATCTAGTTATAAGGTAGATTACGTCAATGAGTTTGCTTTTGACCCTGTAGGTGTTGATGAGACACTTAAAGGTTTGTAAGGGGAGCAGTAATATTATTGAGCTTCAGAATCATTATCCAGGCAGCATTAATCAGGTAGATTAGTCAAGTAAATTAATCTGGTAGATTAATCTGGTAATGATGTGTCACGTTGATTGAAAGAGGTAGGCTAGCATCAGAGAGATGGAGAGTTTGCCAAGGTTGAGACTAGGAAGACGAAAGTAGAAGATGGGCACAGACCATTTCTCCCATAGTGCGGTAGTTTTGGAGGGAGAGTATTGAAACTCTGAAATCACTTGAACATTTTCCCATGTCAATAATTAGAGCACTCAGTACTCCCTATGGAGAAGGCAATGGCACCCCACTCCAGTACTCTTGCCTGGAAAATCCCATGGACGGAGGAGCCTGGTGGGCTGCAGTCCATGGGGTCGCCAAGAGTCGGACACGACTGAGCAACTTCACTTTCACTTTTCACTTTCCTGCACTGGAGAAGGAAATGGCAACCCACTCCAGTGTTCTTGCCTGGAGAATCCCAGGGACGGGGAAGCCTGATGGTCTGCCATCTATGGGGTCGCACAGAGTCAGACACGACTGAAGCGACTTAGCGGCAGCAGTATTCCCTATTTGAATTAGAAGATTAATGTAAAATCTTTGCTCCTTTACTTCTAGGTTAACGTTAGCACACATTCGTTCTTCTCACTAAAATGGTTCAGTAAAGAAATCTTCCACTTTCCACACTCTCTTTTGGAGCAATTTTGAAGGGTTCATGTAACACTCCAATAAGACCTTCTAGCTTCACTCATCTCATTCTCTTCTTACACATATAAAGATGCTTTAAGTAGAGATTTTTTTTTTTTATTTTCACCTTGAGATTTTGTATAGAAACTTCATTCATTTTTCTTTGACCTCTATGAAATTTTTTGTTTCTCATTCTCATTTTTCCGTCTATACTACATTTTAATTCTTCTATGTGTGGGTTTCTGTTATATTCTTTGAGGCCTTTGACTTTCCTTCTTCCTGAAAACATTTGTTATTATCATTTTTAAATATATTACACTATTTTTATATAATAGATTGCAAAACGTTTTAGACACTTAAAGTGAAAAATGGATATCTGTTCCCCTTTTTCATGTCAAGATTATTTCCATTTCTTAATCTGAAAAACTGTTTATTCTTAAAAATCTGGAAAATAATCCCAGATTTGGAAAAATATATTAGCTGCTATTGATTATTTTTTAAAATATAAGATTAAAGGAAGACCTCATCACCTTTGGAACATGCAAACTTTATTCTTTCTTGTCCTTATTCCCACCAAGCCTATGGCTCATTCTTCTCTTTTGTTATGTTTCAAGTTTTTAGCATGCAGGATTTCGTAAGTACTCTTCAATCACTCTTCTTGTAAGTTGATTGTAAACACTTGGTTTCAATATTATTTTTGGTTGCGTTCATTGATATCTTTCTTAAGATGCATCTGAATTCCCTCTCAACACCACTCATCGCGGATATTAGAAAAGACTGGCATCCTTATATAGCTTTTCCTTTCACATTTCTCTTGTGGGGTATTTGCTTTCATAAGTCTCATCTTTTGTCTTTCTCATTTTCTAGCAATTCTATAATCACATCTCTCTCCTCACTCCTCAGATCCCATAGACCTTACCAACAACTAAACCACACATGAAATATCTGTATGTCTCATTCTCCCCCTCTTGACTTTTGTGAAGAGCTCTTCACAAAGAATATATTTCCCTGTCTGGATTCAGCTTGTTTATGGTATTTCAACTGAGTAAAATATTGCTACTTTCCAAGCCCAGCACAAGCTCTGGACTCTTTGATTTGGGCATAAATATCACCCGCTATTGACAGAGTCCTGACACCATTTCATTTAATCATCCCAACATCCCTTGTGTAGTAGACCTTGATAACCCTGTTTTACAAATGAGTGCTTTCAGTATGCAAAAAGTCACTCAGAGGAAAAGCAATGAGTAGGATCTGAAACCAATACAGAATTGAAATTTGTTCATTAAAGAGGGTAAGGAGTTTGCCCAATCTCACTCTGCTAGTGATGTCAGAGTTGGCATTTACACCCAGCTCTAGAAGAACTAGAATTGAGAGTTTGAGCCTGAAGTTGGTTAGCAGAGATGTATCTGGAAGAATGAGGACTGTCTGAAGACAAGCCAATTTCAGGCTGCCTCAAAACTGATACAATGATGAGATCAAAGACACAGGAATCCACTATTGTTGAGATTTCTGAGATCAAGAAACTAATTTGTGGATTAGTTTTATTTCCCCCCAAATGTGGGGTTTAGGCCTTGCTCCAACGAATCTGCATATGTTGGTACATTTAGAAAAAAAAATCTGGTAACTACTGACTACCTGTCATTGATGTAACACTCATTTGAGAAGGCTTTTTCCTTGACACTACCTGCCTTCTGTATCTTGCCTAGAATGAAAGTGAGTATAACTCAAATAAGAGCCCTGCAATTATTACAGAAAAATATTAGATACGCTAAAATGAAACTAGATAGTTTTACTTGCTATTATTATAGAATATATATGTAAAATATAAAAATAATACTTTGCCCTCATTCAACTTCTTTTACTCTATGTCTCAAATCCCTGAGTGCAAGTGGTCTCATTAAATTTACCAAACCAATTTAACTCTAACATGTTCTTGAACCCTCTGTCCAAGTCCACTGAGGTTTTCCTGTTACAAATGCTGAACATTACCGTCTGAAATTCTGAGCATTCTACAGATGTTTGACTTTCTATAGATAAAACTTATTTACCTTAGCTATGTACTAAAATAGACAAAATTACCTAAGTAAAAGAAAAACATTACTATGCATACACACCAAAACCAACACACATCCACAAACACTCATACTATACACACATGGTAATAGAGTTCATATATGATGCTTTCAAATTGTGGTGCTGAGGAAGACTCTTGAGAGTCTCCTGGACTGCAAGAAGATCAAACCAGTCAATCCTAAAGGAAATCAACCCTGAATATTCATTGAAAAGACTGATGATGAAGCTGAAACTCCAATACTTTGGCCACCTGAGGCAAAGAGGTGACTCACTGGAGACGACTTGTTGCTGGGAAAGATAGAAGGCAAAAGGAGAAGAGGGTGGCAGAGGATGAGCCACCATCCTCTGGATAGCATCACCAACTCAACAGACATGCATTTGAGCAAACTCTGGGAGATAGTAAGGATAGGGAAGCCTGGCATGTTGCAGTCCCTGGAGTCGCAAAGTTTCAGACACAACTTAGCTCTGAACAACAGCAGTGACTGCATTAATATAGAACAGTTAGACAATGAAGAAGTAATTTTTTTCTCTAGATCTATGGTAACAAAGTCTATTGGTTTCTAAAATTTCTATTCATTTAGTCAGCAAATGTTACTCAAATATTTGAGTGCCCATGACTTCTGCTTCCCTGGTGACTCATTGGTAAAGAATTACTTGCTAATGCAGGAGACGTAGGTTCTATCCCTGAGTTAGGCAGATCCCCTAAGAAGGAAATGGCAACCCACTCTAGTATTCTTGCCTGGGAAATCCCATGGTCAGAGGAGCCTGATGGGCCACGTACAGACATAGGGTCGCAAAGAGTTGAACATGATTGAAACTACACAATTTTAGTTTCTCTATTACCCCCTGAAGTAGGAAATGGCAACCCGTTCTAGTTTTATTTCCTGGAACATTCCATGGACAGAGGAGCCTGGCGGGCTACAGTCCATGGGGTCTCAAAGAGTTGCAAACAGCAACATTCTAGAGACTAGGGAGAATATAAACATAAATTATTTATAGCAAGTAAACTAATGCCCAGCTCGTCCTGCTACAGGATGGAGTGTGATAAGCTCCATGAAGATAGGGCCAATGCATGTATTATTTGGCTCTGTGTCGTCAGTGTCTAATATCGTGATGCTAAAGTAGATTTAATGCCTATACAATGAAAGAAGAATACCCTTAAGTAATCTGGAAGTTCAAAGGAAAAAGAGATTGCTCCTATCTGGTATGACCCAGGCAAGTTTTCTAGAGGACAAAGTATTTGATCTAAGTATTATGGGTTAGGATGATGGTTTTAAAGGAAAGAGGAATATACCAGGCAGATGAGTAACTCATCTGTAAAAAAAAAATATTCACACTCTTAAATCTTAGAATATCTATGCTATATAATTTTAGTTTCTCTATTAACCCCTGGAGTAGGGCATGGCAACCCACTCTAGTATTCTTGCCTGGAACATTCCATAGACAGAAGAGCCTGGGGGGCTACAGTCTCTGGGATCACAAAGAGTCTGGCATCACTGAACTACTGAGCACCTTCCAGTTTACAATTGAGAATAGTAAGCTTAAAAGGGTTCAATAATTTGCCCAAGTAGCAGAACTGGAATTCAAACCCAGATTTCTCTAACTCCAGATCATTGCTTTCTTGTGTGCCATATACCATTAGTTTAGTACGTGGAAAATGCTATAATATATTAGCTAAAATCAGGATCTGTAGCATAGGACTGTGGAGGTTCTAGATTTTGGCTTCACAAATTGTTAGATTTGTGATATTATACCTGTTACTTTTTTATACCTCATCTTTCTCAATTGTAAAACAGGAAAGAATTAATATTAGAACATCACTCCCTACATTATAAGGTTGTGAGATTTAAATGAAATAATACATATGATGTACTTATGAGAATAGCAGGCCCACAGAAAATGCTCATTTAAATTAGTGGGATTCTTTACCATCTGAGCCACTGAGTGACTCTTTCATGTATTAACTATCAGTGAAACTTCAACACAACGGCAATAATTTAGATAATTCAGCAAACAACATCCTTTATTTTCTTTTAGTTAAAAAGAAATCTCTGGAAAACATTGTGTTAGTCACTCAGTCATGTCCAACTCTTTGAGACCTCATGGACTGTAATTTGCCAGACCTCTCTGTCCATGGAATTCTCCGGGCAAGAATACTGGAGTGAGTTGCCATGCCCTTCCAAAGGGGGATCTTCCAGACCCAGGGATAAATCTGGTTCTCCAGCATTGCAGGCAGATTCTTTACTGTTTGAGCTATGCAGTAGTTTATTTGAACGCGAAGGAATATATGCAATAGCAACATGATAACAGAAGTCACTAGAGTTGCATTGCTTTCTGGAAAGACAGCTCTAACTCTGGCAACTTTCCAGAGACTGGTAAATTTGACTGATTAGCACCTTTGTTATCTGTTTCTTTCCTGCTAGTACAAACATCCAGATAAGATGATACATTTCCGTCATTTTACAAACTTACCCATGAGTGTGGGAGATCCATATCTGTACAAGAAGACTTGAGACGGGGGTGGTGAGTGCAGTGGAAACAATTGTCCCACAGTCCAGTCTGGTCAATTTGGAAATCAACATATGTCCACAACGGGTTTTCTGGAAAAGGTTTCCAGTTGTTCCACATCTGAAATTCCCCTTCATTATGGGATAGCATTTCTGCCAAGCTGCATCCATTTGAAGCACTGGATCGAGCCAATGATGGAGAAATAGAATCCAGTCTAATTTCCATTCCTTCCTTCCCCCTTGCATTAACATTAACTTTCTTTTCTTGGCTTTTGGCTAATTTCATACAGGAAATCAATGTTTCATCTTCATCTTCTGAATGATAAAGAAAAATAGGTTAAAGAGGCAAGTCTGTCAAATAATTTTGCACATGTAGAAATTATGACTATTATAATTCCCTTTATATAATAGAAATGAATGAACATCACAGGTTAAATCAGGAAGTCATATAATTTTACCAAATAATTTTAAATTAGCATTTCTTTAAAGAGTATGTCTTTGGTATATTAAGTGATTTGTTTTGTAAAAACGGATTTACCTAACTTTTTTTGAAGTTGTGTATAAAGATTAAAGCCAGTTTGACTGGAATCCATGTGGAAATAGTGTACTGAAAGATACTTTAGAAAAATAACAAATTAAAAAAAATCCTCATATTTTATAAACATGATATGGTGTATTTTTATTCTTAAGTATTTTTTTTAATTTTTTGAGGTCA
The DNA here is from genome assembly GCF_003369695.1 of Bos indicus x Bos taurus. Taxonomy (NCBI): domain Eukaryota; kingdom Metazoa; phylum Chordata; class Mammalia; order Artiodactyla; family Bovidae; genus Bos; species Bos indicus x Bos taurus. The sequence goes on along the minus strand of NC_040076.1, from coordinate 22,366,822 downwards.
CACGTATAAGACATATAAAGAAACAAATCAGATTTTTGTCTTAATTAAAAGAATGAAATCTCAGTAGAGATTTTCTGAAGTTCTCTTGATAACCTAAAATTCTCTAACTTAATATCAATCTGCAAAGAGATTTATGCATGATGTGTTTCTCATAATGAAATATTTTGGAAAAGAGAGAACAAGACTGAGAAAACAGAGAACAGTATATCTTTGGTCCCATAAAGTTGATCAGTAAGACCTATTTTACATGTACTGTAAGGTGTGATGAGATTTTTGGTAATGTATAAAAATTTATAGGAAATAGAAATATATATAACCCTTAGTAAATTACACCATTCATTGACTCTATTTAAGTTCAAATGTTTAGTGAGTGTAAACACAAGATTATGATTAATAGGGCATTCTTGTAAATAAATAAATGAAAGTCAAAGTTGCATGACCTGCCAGTGGCATTCACATCAAAACTGAATTGGGCTGCTTTGTGAGGGCAAGGAATGCAAAAAGTGGACAATGCGGGTCCTTATCATCTTGCTGAGCTTTACCTATAGCTTTCTCTTACTCTACCCCGAGTCTGATTCTGAAGAAGAGAGATGGAGTGGCACAGATACTAAGTGAAATTCAGGAACAGTGTAAGGATATTTGTTTCACAAATACCTTGGCAATAAGAAAAAGCCCTCAATATTTAATAATTTTAAGACCTTATCAAAATGTTCTTCATTAATATATACTATCTGAATTCTTCCTTAAGACATTTTTTATCAGCTCATTGAGGTTTTTAAATTATTTTTATTGGAATATAGTTGCTTTACAATGGTATGTTAGTTTCTATTGTATAGCAAAGTGAATCAGACATACATATACACATATCTTCTCCCTTTTGGACTTCCTTCCCATTCACTGAAAAGCAGAAATAGACACATGTTGAGAATAAATATATGGATACCAAGGGGTAAGGCAGGGCACAGGGAAAGAAACTGAGAGATTAGATGGACACATATACACTACTGATACAATATATAAAAGAGGTAAATAATGAGATCATTAAGTTCTTACTTACGGAGGTTTATTGATGTAGGTTTCATCTCATTCAGACTGGGCACTCTTGCTTTCTTGGTCCAAACCAGTTTCTGCAATCTCTTTAATGTCCCTATGGATTCCACTGGGTCATCACCTGATTTTACAGACTAGCACAAACATAGCTCAGGGTAAAGAAAAATCTCCACCAAAAAAATATATAAAACGTGTCGAGGTCATAAATGTAGGGAAATTCATAATGTGACCTTAACCTGTACCCTGAGACAATTGAAGCGATATCTTGAAATGGCACCACATTTTGGAGGTTCAAATTTATAAAGTGCATTACAGCTGGCCAATCATAATAAAGCAGAACTTTATTTTTTTTACCATTTCTTTTCTTTTTACATCAAAATGTAACAAAATGGATTGAATCCAGAGCCATCTATAAAGGAGGTACCCCTGCTCAATGTGAAATGGTGAAAAAAAACAAGCCTTTTGTAGCATAACATAGATGGAAACAGAAATTGAAAGGTGCTATTTACGTATGTTGGAATAGACTGATGGTGTTCAAAAAAAAAAAAAAAGCATTATTCAAATTTTCTTCATTTTTCCTTAGAAATTTCTGGTAAAACAGCATTTAACTTCTACTAAAATATTTTCAAACAATATACTTTTTTAAAAAATAGCCTCTTGTTTTCTAGAAGATACACAATGAGAAAAGAAAAAACAGGCATCATATTCTATATTATGTTTTAGCAAATAAGCGTCATTGGCTTATTGTGGGAAAAAATGTGTAAAAGAATTAACATTGCTTTAAAGACAAAGTGTTTTGGAAGATGCACAAATATTTGTCACTAGTTGAATGTTGATTAATTTGCATTTACACTGATTTTACTTATTATTTTTAAGATACTGCTCTCTTAAAGACTGCAAAATATTTTGGCAATTAATACTTTACATGCTAAATGCTATACTAGTGGGTAAAATAATTGCATTCTGTTGTATTAATAAGATAAGAAGTAATACATAGAGGAATACATCTTTTTCATCCAGAAAACTCAGGATTCAGAAATATTTCTCTGCCTGCTTCTCCCTCATTTCTTTCCATCGGACAGCTGATAAATGACATCCAAATAGGTACTGCAATTTTCAAAAGGCGAATGATTTGCTTCCTCATTAATGTTTGGATGAGACACATTTGTAACAGTGCTTCCCATCCTTTGACACAGACTATAAGCCCAAAGAAATGTTTGGAAGAAAAAGGTCTCTGGCATGCAAATATTTCCAATTATTAAATTTAGTTCTTATTCTTGATCTTTAAGAATGACTTTGAACAACCAACATAAACTTGATGTTCTGTCTCTGCATGATAATACCTAAGTAAGAACCGTGATGTTTTGTCAGAGAAAGCCGTACCTATTTGCATCAAGTAAATGAAAGAAAATACTGAATCCTCTTAATCTTTCAGAGAGGACTGTGATGAGATTTTCTTAGATATGCAAAATCTTTCTTCTTTTTCCAAAGGTCATGCTCAGCTCACCACAATTTCTGTTGCTATTTTTTCTTTGTATAATTTTTCCTAGTATTCCTTTTCAGTACTTTCTGAGTTGCTCAGTTTTATGCTGCGGCTGCTATTCAGTCACTTCAGTCGTGTCTGACTCTTTATGACGCTATGGATTGTAGCCTGCCAGACTCCTTTGTCCATGGGATTCTCCAGGCAAGAATACTGGAGTAGGTTGCCACGCTCTCCTCCAAGAGATATTCCTGACCCAGGAATGGAAGCCCCATCTGGAAGCCCCATCTCTTGCCTCCCTCACTGCAGGCAGATTCTTTAGCGCTGAGCCACCAGGGAAGCCCACTTGGTTTTATAGGTCTACTACAAGTCAGGAAGAGGCATTTTCTAATCTTTAGTCCCTTCCAGAAATGAGCTGGAGTAATGGGCTGGCATGGCACAACCACTGAGCACGATATTTTGGTTTGTTGTTGTACTTATTTTCTTACGGCAACCTCGTTCTCCCACAGACAAAGCCTAATGTCTCCACTGAAACACTGGCATCAGAAATAAACTTTTCTCTCCTCCTTCTTTGTGAAAAAGACTTACACTTGATTTGGGGAAAAATGTTAAGATACCATGGTAACTGAATTCTATGTTAACAATTGTGCCTAGGAGAAATGGAAGCATTTGAATAGTGTCTAAATTCAAAAGAGTGAGTTCCATGGCCTAGAGGTGTTCAACCAAACAGACCCCTTATTATTTTGTTTATACTCTAACATAGCTTTTTAAAAGCACAGTGTTGTTAACTTTTTTTAAAATTTTATTTTTAAACTTTACAATATTGTATTAGTTTTGCCAAATATTGAAATGAATCCACCACAGGTATACATGTGTTCCTTTATTCACTCACTCATTTTTGAGTTATTACATTTCATTCATTTTTGTGCATAGCAATAAATGTTTGTAAATATAAATACATTCTTGATTTCATATATGTGTTTTATCTATGAAATGGATTATCCGTAATAAATTTATTATATTAGTCTGGCTACTTTCTAAATGCAAAGTACTTCTGAGAAACCTTCTCCTGCTATTAGATAGCATACATACCTAATGGATGAAAGTTAGAGTTAATATTATTATAAGAGATATGGAATCATTAGGATCATCTATTAAAATAAATTATCTATAATATTTTAAATAATGTTATTCACTACGATCTTCCAATCAATCACTTGTATATCTGTACTGAATTTGATTAAAATTTTAATAATGTGGCTTTTAATTTCTAGATGTTTTCTAAGAAGACTGACCTGTAAATTAAACTTACCATTCAGCAAACTTTTATTGCACACCTACGTGTGCCAAGCACTATCATACATTCTGGAGATATGGCATGGAGCAAGTAAGATGGGATCCCTGCTTTCACAGAGCCTATATTCTAGAGAGAAGTGACATGCCATTAACATATAAACAAGTACATGAACAGTAAAATGTGGCACAAGAAGTGCTGTGGCAAGAATTCTCAGGGCGATGGCTTGGGGATAGGGGTGTTACTAATTTATAGTAGGTGATCAGAAGGGTTTCACTGAGGAAACAAATGGAGGTTTGAATGAAAAGAAGGAACCAGACGTGAAAATTTGGAGATCATTTTGGATTCAGTGGATATTCAGGAACAACATCTCAGCTGAAACTTGAATTATGGAAGAGTGAGTCAGGGAAACAGCAGAGGGAAGAGAATTCCTGGAAGAGGACGCAGATTGTGCAAAGATTGTAAACTGGAAATCATGGGAGAATTCTTAGTGTATGAGAAAGGAAATGAGGGAAGGGAAGAATGGCACAAGATAAAGCCAGAGATTTAACTAGGAGGCTTTTTTAGAGCAGGCTGGGGAATATGTATTTTATTCTAACCAGATGAATGACACAAGTTGGTTTATATTTTCATTCATCTTCCCTCTTTATTGAATTTTGATCATCTTCTTTTTTAAAAGATGTTTCCCAATAGCCTTTACAGGTGTTCTGATCTCATCCATCTTTAATTCACCATCTTTTATATACCACTCTCTACTCCCTTTCCTAGGCATGCTTCTCAAAAAATTTAACTATATGCTTTCTTTAATCTTTTTAATTTCTCATCCTTTCAACCCACCTCATGTACTCATCAATCAACTTTTGTCTCTCCTATTGCATTTAAATTGCTTTTGTGGTCCAATGAACTCCACGAACTCATTACTATCTGATATTCAGCAATATTGACCACGATGACCTTCAGGCAACATTGTTTTTGCTTGGCTTCTGTGACATCATGTTCCTGGATTTCCTTGCACCTTTTTTGGCTGTTCTCTTATATGCTGACACCTCTTTTTCTCTCAAAATTAAATTCCTTTAGAACTAGCTCTGGATTTTCATATAATATTGCATCATTTTTTTTCAACTACACACACACACACACACGGCTTTTAATAGAAAGTATATGCTGAGGATTCCCAATTTATTTTTGTAGGACTTTCTTCAGAGCTTCACACTCAACATATCCAAATTTCCATTTCAAATGATTTATAAGCATGATCATGACTGTCCTCTAGCCTCCTCCAGACCTGTTTCTCATCTGGTCTTCTTCAACTCCCTGAATACCATCTTCATCCATCCTTTTGCACATTCCATAAATCAGATTATCACCTTTCTTATTTACCTCTCCTCGGTTTACTTGTATTTATCCCATTACTGAGGTTGGTTTATTCTCAAAAATGTATCTTGAATCTCTTTCCTTTTTCCATTTCCACTGTTCTCATCCATGTTTAATTTTCTCTTATTGACACTATTGGCAAGTCTCCAGCTGGTTTTCTTTTTTTTTTCTAATTTTATTTTATTTTTAAACTTTACATAATTGTATTAGTTTTGCCAAATATCAAAATGAATCCATCACAGGTATACATGTGTTCCCCATCCCGAACCCTCCTCCCTCCTCCCTCCCCATACCATCCCTCTGGGCCGTCCCAGTGCACCAGCCCCAAGCATCCAGCATCGTGCATCGAACCTGGACTGGCAACTCGTTTCCTACATGATATTTTACATGTTTCAATGCCATTCTCCCAAATCTTCCCACCCTCTCCCTCTCCCACAGAGTCCATAAGACTGTTCTATACATCAGTGTCTCTTTTGCTGTCTCGTACACCAGGTTATTGTTACCATCTTTCTAAATTCCAGCTGGTTTTCTTTTAGTCTTTGTACCCACCCCATTTAGTTGTGGGCTTCCCTGGTGGCTTGGTTGGTAAAGAGACCACCTGCAACGCAGGAGACATGGGTGTGATCCCTGGGTCAGGAAGATGCCCTGAAGGAGGGCATGGCAACCCACTCCATTATTCTTGCCTTGAGAATCCCATGTACAGAGGAGCCTGGTGGGCTATAGTCCATAGGGTCGCACAGAATTGGCCACAACTGAAGCAACTTAGCATGCACGCACACACCCCTTCAGTTGATTTATAATATAATGTTAGAGTTCCCTCTGAAAAATGTAAATCTGGTGATATTACTACCTTAAATTACTTCAGAAATCCCAAATATTCTCTTAATAAGGTCTATAATACTTAACTGGATCTATGAGGGCCAAGTCTTTAGGGTCCCCTCTGGCTCACACGGTGCAGACCTCTAGGTTCCCAAACTACACAATTCTCCTTTCTCAAGTATTTTATATCTGCTGTTCCTTCTACCTTGAATGCTCATTCTCCTTCTCTTGACCTGATTAATTCCTTCCTACTCATCCCTGGAACCTCAGTCTAATGTCATTTTTTTTTTCCCCAGAGATTGATCCTGACTCCCAAGTCCAAATTAGGTCCCCATTCTTCTTCTTCTTGTTTTTCACTGCAATTTCAAGATTATGTAATTGTGTCATCATTGGCTAAATGTCTTTCTTCTTCAGCAGGCTCTAAACTGAAGGACGGCAGGAACCATATCCTTCTGTACAGGTATCATGCAGCATCCTTAGTATCCGTAATATTGACAGTTAGTACTCCATATGAAGTAGTTAAAATAATAACATGATGAGTAAATGGATGAAGATTTGATTTGGTAAAATCTACCTATTTCTTTAAAATGTAAAGAATAATGCAAAAAACAGAATGAGGAATCAAGAAATTAGGGGAAATTTTAAAATTATTGTATTTAATTTACAGCAATTATATGTGAATATAAATTAAATATTTCATACATGTATTTTAATATGTATATGCTATATCTTTCGGGCTTCCCAAGTGGCTCCATGGGAAAAGAATCCACCTGCAATGCAGGAGACACAGGAGCTGTTGGGTTCGATCCCTGGGTTGGGAAGATCCCCCTGGAGGAGGGCATGGCAATCCACTCCAGTATTCTTGCCTGGAGATTCCCACGGACAGAGGAGCCTGGCTACAGTCCATAGGGTCGAAAGCAGTTGGACATGGCTGAAGCAACTGAGCACACACATACTATATCTTTTATATATAAATGTGCATATCTTTTAGTTCACTTGGCTCACATTCCTTAAATAATGTAAAATTTTTGTTACAAGTGTTAGATTAAATGCACCTCATTTTCTGACACTCTGCTTGACTATTAGTATGACAGAATAATTTTTAGAAAATAGCATCAGTGAATTATTGAACTAGATTAGTCCTACAATCATATTTTATGGGCCAGGATGGAACTTACAGAACATCTAGTCTACCAGCCTATTTAAAAAATGGGAAAACCCAGAGAAGTTAAGTGGCTTATCCAGGGAAAGATAATTCATTAATAACAGAGCTAGGATGAGAATCAAGTATTCTGACTTCTAATCCAATGTTCTATCTCACAAGAATTTTAGGAGCCAACATAATTACTAGTTATCTGGTGTTGACAATCGAATTTAAGATCAACCAAATTCCAGCTTTTGATTTATAAGTTAAATATGGTTCTCCAATATAGAGGATAAGTATCAGGTACACACTTAAATTTATAGGCCTATCCAAATATACATACATATATATTGTATCTTCTTATATATATCTTTATATATAATATATATGAATATTTAATGTTTCATATGCATACACACATATGTTCTCTTTTGTATGTATATTTTGCTCCAAAGGAATTTAAATATCTTCCAATTGTATCCCCTTATTTGTACACAGGAGAAATTTGGGCTTTTGGAGGCTAAATAAATCCAAATCATTTTAACTATTTGAATTATGTTCTCTCCCTACTAAGGAAAAGGAAGTTGGAAAGTAACATGATAGACCTTGAAGAAAAGTAATTTCCTTTTGTTCTTTTTTTGTTCTTAATTTCTGATTTAGAAAAAGTTTCCTCTCTGGTAAACTCTTTAGCAAGTATTCAAAAGGAAAAAGCCAGATCACCTGATACGTATATCACAAAATTTCTTCAAGAGAGGAAACAGAGGTTTTTAAAAAAAATATTTCCTTGGTTTATTTTAAAAGGAAGCTGTAATGAGCACCCTGAAGTGAAACTTCAAGTATTTTCATGTATTTTGCATGAAACAGAAAACAGTTTCTCTGTTTTGTAGTCTTATGACTCTTCACTTAGTTACAAGATTTACAAGTTCTTAAGACTTTGCAGAAGAGTTATTTTAATGCTCACAAAACACTCTTAAGGGAAAAATCAGAATGCAACTTTGTATAAAAAGTGTAAATACCACTTAAGTGGCTCCTTTATTCTTTATATACCATGAATTTTCCATGTTTTCTACAATGAAGATATATTACTTCTATAATTGGGAGACATTCTATCATTTAAGAATATAGGTTCTTTTAAATTAAATCTATTTCTGCCAAAACTAGATCCCCATTGTCTTTTATATGAGAGTCGGACACGACTGAAGCGACTTAGCAGCAGCAGCATGACCTAAAATAAACTCTAAAAGGATAATTTGTAAGGTCCAATGATCAATTAACATTTAGTAACTCATTGGAGAGCAATAAAACCAAGAGGATTATGAACTAGGATCAATCAATCCAAACACATGAAAATAAACAAGTTTTCTTTTAGAGGCTTATTTTACTGCTTCCTTGAAACTGCAACTAACTAAAAAGACAGTTTGAAAATTCATTTATGCAAATGAAATATTGATTGAAGAAATAATTAGTGGAAAAATTGCCAAGTTGATGTTAGAGTACTTGCTGCTGCTGCTACTAAGTCGCTTCAGTCGTGTCTGACTCTGTGCGACCCCATAGACGGCAGCCCACCAGGCTCCGCTGTCCCTGGGATTCTCCAGGCAAGAACACTGGAGTGGGTTGCCATTTCCTTCTCCAATGCATGAAAGTGAAAAGTGAAAGGGAAGTCGCTCAGTCATGTCCGACTCTTTTCGACCCCATGGACTGCAGCCTACCAGGCTCCTCCATCCATGGGATTTTCCAGGCAAGAGTACTGGGGTGGGTTGCCATTATATAATCACAAAAAGTATTATTTCTGTGATAGAAGTTAAATGAACACTAACTGTATCAGCATTTAAAATAGTGTTTAGCACAATAAAAATGTCATTGAATGAATAGGCAGTTGAATACATTCATTAATGAAATGGAATATATTCTCCTAGAAGGTTTAAAAAGTATTTATTTATTCATTCAACACACATTTACTGAACATCTAACCTGTGGGAGAGGTTTCCCTGATAGGTTAGTTGGTAAAGAATCCACCTGCAATGCAGGAGACCCCAGTTCAATTCCTGGGTCAGGAAGATCCTCTGGAGAAGGGCTAGGCTAACCACTCCAGTATTCTTGGGCTTCCCTTATGGCTCAGCTGGTAAAGAATCTGCCTGCCATGCAGGAGACCTGGGTTCTATCCCTGGGTTGGGAAGATCCCCTGGAGAAGGGAAAGGCTACCCACTCCAGTATTCTGGCCTGCAGAAGTCCATGGACTGTATAGATCATGGGGTTGCAAAGAATTGGACATGACTGAGCAACTTTCACTTTCACTAACCTGTGGGAGATGCAAAAGAGAATAAAACAGTCTGTCTTGTGGTGCTCATTTCTTACTATGAGTGATTTTGAAAACCAGTCATCTAAGTTTTTGTGTCTGTCCCCTCCACTGAAAGTTGTGATCTTTGGAGTTCCAGAGCTATTTTGTACATCTCAACCAGGGTCTTTAACATGCTCAATACATGGGAACTGAAGAGCTGGTCAAAAACACATCTGGAGGAAAAGGCATGTCATATGAAAGATACAAATAAAATGTTATGGTTATTCACAGGAAAGAAAGATTGCACTGGGTAAGATGGGGAAAGGAAATGCAGGCATTTGAACAGCTAAGCAGTGTAATTTACCATGTCTAATATATCCCTTTTTGTAACAGTCTTTTCCCACTAAATAAAGATAAATCACTTACTGAAGTTCTAATACAGGTTTCTGACTCCTCTTCCTTACAATTACAAAACGTATTATTTCTGTGATAGAAGTTAAAATCAAGCAGATTTGGGGAGGCATAATTCTGATCCTGGAATAATGTGCCAGCTAAGCTCTATTTCCCAAGGATCACAGAAGTTACCAGTTCGTGGCCATCTCTCCCCATTTCTGTATGAACAGCCAAAAATGTTCTTTGCTCATTGACCCATAGGCTGGGGTCAGTCTTTTACTGTGGAGGCGCTGCCAAGTCAGCTGGAAGCTGCCAGGATTACACAAGTCAGAGATGCAAATAGGGTTGTGTTGGTTTAAGGGGAAAGGCTGCAGAAACAATATCTTTCTTACATCCACATAATATCCTCTGCTTTGAAATTTTGAAGAAGTTTCTGAAACTCATCATAAAAATATTTTTGAGGGTTGACCTCAAAATGACCAAAAAATGTGAATGATGGACTCTGTGGGAGAGGGAGAGGGTGGGAAGATTTGGGAGAATGGCATTGAAACATGTAAAATATCATGTATGAAACGAGATGCCAGTCCAGGTTCGATGCAGGATACTGGATGCTTGGGGCTAGAGCACTGGGACGACCCAGAGGGATGGTATGGGGAAGGAGGAGGGAGGAGGGTTCAGGATGGGAAACACATGTATACCTGTGGTGGATTCATTTTGATATTTGGCAAAACTAATACAATTATGTAAAGTTTAAAAATAAAATAAAATTTAAAAAAAGAAGAAATTTAAGAATCAGCATACAAATTAATGGACTTCCAGGTGGCATGAGTGTAAAGATCCTACCTGCCAATGCAGAAGACATAAGAGACTCAGGTTCAATCCCTGAGTCGGGAAGATCCCTTGGAGGAGGAAAGGCCAACCCACTCCAGTATTCTTGCCTGGAGAATCCTGAGGACAGAGGAGCCTGGTGGACTACAATCCACAGGGTTGAAAAAATTGGATATGACTGAAGTGACATAGCATACACACATATAAATTAATAAATTTTTATTAAGCACCTGTTGAATTCCTAGCAATATAAGGACTTATGGGTATAGGGAATTACATAGAAAAAATACACCTGTTGTATGTAGGAGTTATAATTTAACATAAACAACACATAAATGAAAATGTCTGGAAAACCTAGTTTAATAGGACTAGACTTGATCTGCAGATAAATGGCTGCTCTGTTGCAATGCTCTGCTTTTTGACCAGCCACGTGCACTTGAGCAAGCCACTTCACTTCCCTATGCATCTACAAAATGAGGAGCTGGAACACAGGAAATTGTTGATGCTGAAATAGATTATAGAAGTATCCCTTTTGTTACTTTATATAAACTCGTGGACCTCAGAAGAGTATCAAGGAAAAAATGGGATTGGGCTCTTATTAATTGTGGATGATTAGCTTTTGAAAAAGAGTTTGAGGACTTCTCTGGTGGTCCAGTGGTTAAGAATCCACTTTGTAATGCAAGGGATAGGGGTTCAATCTCTAGTGTAGGAACTAAGATCCCACATGCTGCAGAGCAACTAAGCCTGTGCACTGTACCACCGAGCCCGTGTCTGCAACTAGAGTCTTCCTCACACTGCAAGAAAGATCCTTTATGACACAATCAAAGTCCTGCATGCTGCAACTAAGACCCAAATACAACCAAATAAATAAATAAATATCAAAAAAGAAGAAGTTTTTGTATTCATTTAGTCCAATACATTAAGAGTGAGAAACTGAGGCACAGAAATACGAATTTAATAGCTTAAGAGCCAAGTCAGTGGTAGCTCCAGGTCTTTTGATCTAGTTCTTTCGCTTCTGTTTCTAATGATTTCTTACTCCTCCCAAACACATAGCCTTCTTTTCATCTGGGAAGTCCTTCCAGTATTCATTGAGATTCAGTTGTTTTTTCCCCACAGCTCTTTGCTATTTTAACTAGTCATTAAAAACTTAGAAGGCATCGAAAACAGCAAAGGTAAGGTACAGTAATTTTTTCAGGGAACAGAATATTTAAATAGTTATTTTTTTATCACCTCTTCCTACCTAGCATAACTATTCCTTAAGCAAGAATCTCTATTAAGATTATTATTGAAACTTCAATGTTAATATGTTAATTATCTTTGGGAAGAGAGGGCCATGAATGGAGATATCTTGAAACTGGGCTTCTCTCATAGCTCAGTTGGTAAAGAATCCTCCTGCAATGCAGGAGACCCTGGTTCACTCCCTGGGTTGGGAAGATACCCTAGAGAAAGGAAAGGCAAAAAAAAAAAAAAATGCTGGAAAACACTCAATATTCTGGCCCAGAGAATTCCATGGACTATACAGTCATTGGCAAAGAGTCAGACATGACTGAGAAACTTTCGCTTTCACTGTATTTGTACTTATATAAAGAAACATGATTTTTTTGTAGATGGTTACATTCCATAGAATCTTAAGCTTATATTGCATTCTGAGAAATAATGATTAAATAAAGTTGTATAATTTATCTTACAGCCTTCCCAATCTAGAAAAAGAACTTCAAAAAGGACTTACAGTCTACTCAAGCCCGTAATACTTCAAGACTTGCTGCTGTACATGAGTGTCCTGGAGATTTTCCACACCTGCTATAAAACATTTTCTTTCCCTGAACCTTTGTTTAGCAATAGCTCAACCAGGAAAGGAAGGTGGTTCATGTGATCTGAAGATTTCAGTGTCATAAGAGAGAACCGGCATACAAAGGATGCCAGTTATACTTTATAACACTAAAATATTTTCCATGCCCTAGGAGAAATTGCTAAATTTTAAGGACTTTTTTAATATGAAAAACTCATCCTTCTTTGAAGGAAATGCTTTATGTTTCTCTTAGGTCAGGAAATTTCTCAATAAGGACAAGTCATTTTATGTTCTCTAAAAACGTTTCCATGTGGCAGCTGAAAACCAATGTAACAAAGAACTATAGAACACAGTGCTTATGGCATTAACATTTTGGGGAAAGAGAAAAACCACTTAAATAGAACACAGTAGGCTTAATGTGTTTTTGACAGAGAGATGGACTTCAGTATTCAAAGGTCACCCTCTTTAATGTTAAAAAAAAGAAAAGATTGATGTTGACGTTCTTTAAAAAAAAAAAACTGTACAAAGGTATCAGCATAATTGGGAAAGGATTCATTTTCTCAACCATGATTATCATATTACCAAAGTACACTAATTTATGTTTCACCATAATTTCATCTCCACATACATTATACAAAGATGAATATGTATGTTCATGCATGCTTCAGTCATGTTTGACTCTTTGCAATCCCATGGACAGAGGACCCAGGTGGGCTCCAGTCCATGGGAGTCTCCAGGCAAGAATGGAGTGGGTCGCCATGCCCTCCTCCAGGGGATCTTCCCAACCCAGGGATCGAACCTGCGTCTCTGTGTCTCCTACACTGGCAGGTTCTCTACCACTAGCACCACCCAACCAAACACAGGTTTGGTCCCTGGCATTAAAAACAATTTTTGTCTGGGACACCACAAGACTGCAGCAAAAGGCACTGGATAGAATTTATAACAGAAAATAGACATGAATTTCAGTCTTTCTGTCAGATTAAGAGGAGTTTAGGGAGAGAACATAAATGTTCATTGAACATTTTTAGGGGTAGTATACATATGCTGCTTCATTTAACATTTTTAACAATCATAAGAAGTTTTTCTTTCATCATTTTACACATAAGGGAACTGAAGCATAGAGAGTTTAAACAAGTCCAAAGTCAAGAGTTATGACTCAAATAAAGGCAAAGCAAGTTTGGTTACTATACAGTTCAAAGCTAGGCAGAAGTCCCACAAGGTCTAGTCTAGGACCAAGAGGCAAAAAGTGGAAACCGACAGTGTAGCTGAAGTGACTGAAACCAGTGCTGAGGGACTGGATTTTATTCTGCCACTGAGTGCAGAGTGTGTGTGCTAGGTCATTTCAGTCATATCCAACTCTTTATAACCCCATGGACTGTAGTCCGCCAGGCTCCTCTGTTCATGGAATTCTCCAGGCAAGAATACTGTAGTGTGTTGCCATGCCCTCCTCCAAGGGCTCTTCCCAACCCAGGGACCAAACCAGTGTTTCTTATGTCTCCTTCATTGGCAGGAGGGTTTTTTACAGTGCTACCTGGGAAGCCCACAGATTTTTAAAGAATTAGGCCCATGTTTTCAGGTTTGTGTTTCATTTTAAAGACATCAACTAGCTTGGCACAGTTTAAATTACCAGGATGTGTTTACTATCCATTTTAAAAATTATACAATTCTTTTAAAAATTGAAATAATACTAAGAAATACACAAATAATTCCTATCAACCTTTTGAAATGATCAAGAAGTGAAAACTCCCTTAGGTATTTAGAATTAGAACTTGGCTAGATAAGATAGCTTGTTCATATTTTTTTTTAACTTTACAACATAATATTGGTTTTGCCATATATCAATATGAACCCACCACAGGTATACATGTGTTCCCCATCCTGAACCCTCCTCCTTCCTCCGTCCCCATACCATCCCTCTGTGTGGTCCCAGTGCATCAGCCCCAAGCATCCGTATCGTGCATCGAACCTGGACTGGCGACTCGTTTCATACATGATATTATACATGTTTCAATGCCATTCTCCCAAATCATCCCACCCTCTCCCTCTCCCATTTGTTACTACTAGTTATTTCCTTTTCTGTGAATAAACTAAAGTTAAAATGAGAGTCACTTAAGCTCTTTTCCTTGCTTTAAAAGGGACAATAGATAGATAGATAGACAGATCTAGAGACAGATAAAGTATAACTGGATACTGATACAATATCTAGTCTGATTTTAATTTACCAGTGACAAAGATGTGTATTTCATAACATTCCATGTTCTTTGAATACCAATTAAAGTCACTCTTTAAAGTCTTACATTTTTTAAAAAAAAGAGGTTATATTTTATTCTCACTTCAAAATAGAGTTCTATATACTATTTGCTAAAAGAGTTGTAATCTCACTCATGGGATACAGAAATCCTCCTTCACCTGTCCACTTATAGCTTCAAAATATTATTAGGGTAGCTCTGGTGCTTTTAAAATATGCCCACAAATTGTTTTTACTGCTCTCTTCAAGAGATGGGTCACAATGTTCCTCCCTTTAGTTTGAGTTGGATTTAATAATTTGCTCTCAACAAATAAAATAAGGTGGACATGATGGTGTATGACTTCTGAGAATCGATCTTAGAAGGCACTTCAGTTTCCTTCTTACTCTGTTTCTTGGATAACACTCTGGGGGAAGCCAAATTCCATGCTGCAGACACTCAAGCAGCCCCAAAGGCTAACCTGATGAGAGTCTGATTCCTCCAACCACCCCTGCCCCCAGCCCCTGCAAGGAGCTGAGGCCCCTGACTGCAGCCATGAGAGGGAGTTTGGAAGCAGTTTCTTCAGCGATAGGCAGACTTCAGGCGGCATTTTAATTGCAACTTCATGAGAGACCCTGAGATAGATTCACCCAGCTTGCTGCTGCTGCTGCTGCTAAGTCGCTTCAGTCATGTCCGGCTCTGTGCGACCCCATAGACAGCAGCCCACCAGGCTCTGCCATTCCTGGGATTCTCCAGGCAAGAATACTGGAGTGGGTTGCCATTTCCTTCTCCATTGCGTGAAAGTGAAAAGTGAAAGTGAAGTCGCTCGGTCGCGAGCACTCCCAAATGCCTAACTCACAGAAACTGTGATATAATAAAAGTTTGTTGTTTTAAGACCCTGATTTAGGGGTAGTTTGTTATGTAGCAACAGATAACTGGCCTTCTTTTCTGGCTCAGTGGGTAAAAAATCTGCCTGCAGTGCAGGAGACAGAGGACCTACAAATTTAAATCCCTGGTTTGGGAAGATCCCGTGAAGAAGGAAATGGAAAGTATTCTTGCTTGGAGAATCCCATGGACAGAGGAGCCTGGCAGGCTATAGTCCATAGGGTCCCAAAGAGTCAAACATAACTGAGCGACTAAGCATGCAAAGCATGGACAACAGATAACTAATACAATAGCTAATGGTATAGAGAAGAAAGTACTTAAAAATAAGAGCAATGTACAGCATTAGTAGATTATCTTTAAATGATCACATCGTACATAAAGACTATTTTTTAACTGACACTTTCAGGTACTATTTGAACAGTGTTATTTGGGCCTCTTTCCACCACCCCCGCCCCCACCTTATGATTTGTTCACAATTTTGCTTAGAACCAGAAAAAATTTGTCTGATGAAACCTAATAAGAGACCTGCCTCTGCTGCTTGTTAACGAGATCATAGCATAACCTTAAAGTTCTTCTCTACTCACCTGGTGCCATGACCTCAGTAAAACTCACCAAAAAGTAATTTTACCTTGATCTAATCTACATAACTTTCCCAGCAATGGTGTGCTGTATTGGATGCAGTTTTAATTGTATATGTAGCCAACGAACTGTATGCAGTCAATTGATTTTTTTGTTATTAATCTCATTTTCATTTTACAGACTAAATGACTAACTCAACTCTACTGCTGCTACTGCTAAGTCACTTCAGTTGTGTCCGACTCTGTGTGACCCCATAGACGGCAGCCCACCAGGCTCCCCCGTCCCTGAGATTCTCCAGGCAAGAACACTGGAGTGGGTTGCCATTTCCTTCTCCAATGCATGAAAGTGAAAAGTGAAAGTGAAGTCGCTCAGTCGTGTCCGACCCTCAGCGACCCCATGGATTGCAGCCTACCAGGCTCCTCCATCCATGGGGTTTTCCAGGCAGGAGTACTGGAGTGGGGTGCCATTGCCTTCTCGAACTCAACTCTAGGTGTTGCTTATACTGCTTGAGAATTGAAGGAGGCTAATCTAATTGTACAATCAGAGCTGAGTCTAGATGTCATCCAACTCTATGAGCACAGTTTGGTCTAATGTCTTAGGTCAATTAGGATTCAGCATTAACAGAAGTTAACAGTTTTAAAAACAAAGTATATCAGTTAGGAATATACTCAGCTTTGAGGAATAGAAAACCAAGAATAGTGGCTTAAACAAGTATGGGACTTACATTTCCACACAACAAGAAGTCCAGATATAGGTGGCCCAGTGTTGATGCTGTTACTCAAGAATGTCATTGATGAATAAAGTCCATGTATTTGCCTGCTTCATCATCGTTGACACATGCCTTCGCCCTTATAGTTGCAAGACAGTTGCTAGCTCACCAGAAATCAAGTCCCAGCTCCAGGGAGGGAGAAGGGCAAAGGACAAAGCTGTCTCCTCATGAAGCTTTGCTTTTATTTTTTTCAAAAAAGATACAGAAAAAAAAATGTAGGAATATCAAGAGAGGATGGGGAAGGGATAAATGGAGGTTGGGATTGACATATATATACTGATATGTATAAAGTAGATAACTGATGAGAACCTACTCTATTGCACAGTGTGGGGGGAGAAAGTTAGATCTGTTTGTAGGACATATACTAAGTTAACCTTAAAAATACATTCCAATATACAGTGAAAAGTGAAAGTGAAGTTGCTCAGTCATGTCCACCTCTTTGCGACCCCATGGACTGTAGCCTACCAGGCTCCTCCGTCCATGGGATTTTCCAGGCAAGAGTACTGGAGCAGGTTGCTATTTCCTTCTCTGGAGATCTTCCAGGGATTGAACCCGGGTCTCCTGCATTGTAGGGAGATGCTTTACCATCTGAGCTACCAGAGAAAGTCAGTAAGTGAAGATAAATACTATTTGATTCCACATATATAAGGTCCTTTGAACAGTCAAATTCATAGAGTCAGGAAATACAATGGTAGATGCCAGAGGTGGGGGTAGAGGGTGGGAGGGTGAGGAGGGGGAATGGGGACTTAGTGTTTAATGGGGACAGTTTCAGTTTAGGAATGAAAAAATTCAGGAGATGAATGATTGTGAGAGTTGCATAACAAAGTGAATGTGCTTAGTATCACCAGATTGTACAATTAAATATGGTTAAAATAGTTGTTTTATATAATGTGACTTTTATCTCAATAAAAAAGTACATTTAAAAATTTAAAAAGAAAGAAAGCCCTCCCTAGGCATTTCTGACTACATCTCATTGGCCAGAATTGCATTTCATGACCACCCCTAACTACAGAGAAAGCTGACAATTCAAATACTTATCTTTACAGTCTGCATAGAAGAGAACATCAAGAAAGAAATTGAAAGGATGTGGAGTGATCTAACCTTTAATTCTTTAATAACTGCCACAGAAGGGAACCTAGGGTTTCAAGGAAAATACATATATTTTGATGAAAATATATATATTTATTATAAGTCTATATAACACAAATAAATATATTTCTGTATTTTATATAAAGTATATTAATTTTAACATTAATTTTAAATTTAATATTTCTCCCTGAGGTTGCTCAGGGAGAAAATGTTCTGGTGCATTCCTTTGTGGGGGGTGCTTGACAGTGCTGAATATCACTAGCACCGAAAGTAATAAATGTTATCCTTCTTTTCTATCATGAATATGAATAATGCTCTGAAGGTTGAATGCAACCAAAGAATTTACGTGAGAAATGAGGCATGAAACATTTTTGAAAATATATTAGCCCAAAGTCTGTATTACTGCATATTTTATACCCTTTTCAATATGCTACAAAAGGTTTGAGCCATCAACTGAATGCTGCCAGAAAAGAACAAACAAGAACAAGGATACAAAAATAAATGTTGGGAGTCAAGTTACCCGGAGATGTTCTTTATGGTCATTATAATGATCAAAGGACCAGACAGTCGGTTTTGCTTCAAACTCCCCCCATTAGCACTTCTTCTGCAAGCCTGGTTCTCCAAAGAATTAATCCCAGGACAAGTCAACAAAAAGCTTCATGAAGTGAAGTCAGTTTGGGGAAAGCATTCCATAAACATCTTCCCTCCACTCCTGCCCCTTGGTTCCTTGTACTTTCTTTTTAATACGTCTGAGATCTTCTCATTTTGAGACCATGAAAGGAGCATGTCTGGTTGAGTGTTTTCTGACTGGAAATTCAGTTAATGTTTAAGTCTTTTATTCTGAATGTTTTTTATTGTACAAAATATATTTTGTAAGCATGAAGTACAGTAATGATAACTATAATATGTTTTACATCTTATGAACTTTATCCCATGTTAATGATACTCAGTAAAATGGCCAGTGGTATGAAAATATTTACCTTTTTAAGATAGTATTCAGTATTTTAATCTTTTCTACTCTTATATAGTTCTAAAAAGCTCTGTAATAAATGCATATCATTCCTATAATATGAAACAAATATCAACTTTGGTTTTCCAAAAGGTCTTGTCTTCCCAGGCCCGACCTGAGCCAAATTTGGGCTTAAAAAGTAAAAATGGATGAGACATCAAGGCCACAGACAAGTAGTCATCAATCATCTGATTCCCAGAGTCTCATGGTTCATGTCCTGAGCCTCCTCTGAAAATTCACATAAAAATACTGATTCCTGGACCCCGGACATGATAATTCACTTGGAATGGGATGTGGCTTAGAAATCTGCATTTTTAACAAATACCCTAAATGAGTCTGATATAGATGGTCCTCAGGCCACACCTGGAGAAACATTGCTCTCCTAAGTCATGTGCTCACGTGATGAGAAGTCACAGTCTGCAAAGTCCATTCCACCTACGGGTCAGTTTTCCCTTCACACCAGAGAATGTTTGCCTCTCTCCTTCATTTTTCAAAGAGTAAACTCATTCTACTTTTCCTCAGTCTCAAGGAGTTAATAGATTAATAATTTGCATAGTACTGCTTAATATTTAATAATACTCTATTACACTGAAGTATGCTGTCATACAGAAAATGTGTTTCTTAATTAACTAAGCTCCACTGAATGCCTGTTATGAATAAGAAGGGGGATATTAAAGATAGATAAGACCACTCCCCAACTCTCAAATGAAGATTTCTAGATTAGCTAGTTCCTGCCTGTCTGTTACTGGGTATGAATTTCCTCAACTAATCTTTAGTGATAAACTACATGGTACATTTGAATGGTTACCATTCTAGAAGGCCAATTAAATGTACAAGAAGTTTGGTGTTACAGGGCAAGGATTTATCTTTAACCCTTTCTTCTAAGGACATTCTACATCATTTTCTTATTTTTAAGAGATGGTTCTATTTTTTTTTTTTTTTTACTAAAATCCTAAAGAAGAATTTCTCTGGGCATAAAGCATGTCAGGGGAGCTCTTACTGTAAACCAGTTATTTTTTCCTGGCTATCAGATGTTTCACTAAGATACTATATCTGAGGTCTTATCTAAATTTGGGAGGATGAGACTGCATGTTTCAGAAATGATCTGCCAGCTGTGCTTGTGACAGTGTCATTAAGTTCCTGCAAAAAGCAAGAGGAGGAGGAAGGAAAAAAATAAAAGAAGAGAGGAAGGTCTATGGTAACAACTGAATTTTTAAAAACATCTCCGAAATGCCAGTCATGAAGCTAAGCGGTTTAATAAAATATCTCATGTAATCCTCATGACAGCCAGGAAATACAGGTTCTTTATAGACTGACTTTACAGATGATGAAAACTGAGGCAGAGAGAGATTAAGTAAATTGCCAAGGTCATGTTGCTACTGCTGCTACTGTCATTTAAGTTGTGGCCGACTCTGCGATTTCATGGACTATAGCCCACCAGGCTCCTCTGTCCATGGGATTCTCCAGGCAAGAACACTGGAGTGGATTGCCATTCTCTCCTCCAAGGGATCTTCCTGACCCAGGGATCAAACCCATATCTTTTATATCTCCTGCACTGGCAGGCAGATTGTTTACCACTGGTGCCACCATGTACCTACGAGGGCAAATTAAGATGCAAGCAGAGCTCTGTTTTTGGAGCTCTCAACCACACATGGCAGGAGAACCCATTGGTAGATGGACTTTGCAGTAAAGTGTAGTTGGGTAGAGCTGCCCTCTTGGGAGCACAGTTCCACGACTCAGGCAGCATCAGAGCAAACAGCAGAAACTGTACTTGATCAAAAGTTATGATCCACTGTCTAGGGGCTTCTGACAGCCTCAGAAGTCAGGCTGGCTTTAGAAATTCGAGTTCTCTTTCCTCACCAAATCAACCCCTCCTAATTCATATGCTACATATCCTCTGCCTATTGATCAATCCAGTGCATTGAGGAAGGTCAGTTCTAAATTTTCTAATAAAACTATCAGAATGGTTAAAGAGAGCTCTGTGGCTGTCAGAAAAATATCAAAAATCAGCATGATGCCTGAGTTGGCCCTATTGACTCAGACATGATTTTTTTTTTTACAGGGTGAATAATAATTATTTGACTGGTAATTAATGTTATATTATTGTTATTAGGAAGGCCCAAGGTTCAGACATTCTTAATTGCTTGAACTCCTGGGGCTAATTAGTGCAAGCTTTAAAGGGATATGTCAAAAATCACAGAATATGTTTTTATATCAAACATAGAACATGAGGAACATGCCCCTCACTGAAGGTTGCCAGACAGTTCTAAGCACTTAGCACAGGTCTTGTCAGAGAAAGTCCCAGTATATTAATTTACCAAGTTCAGAGTTCCTTATCAAAAGGCTGTGGAGCATAGTGTTTTGCATAATCAAAGTGGCTTATTAACTCATCATCATTTACTTTTTTCATTTATAGTCCAATTCACAGAGACATAGTCATATCAGTTACAAAACATCCTGCAGTATTTAAATACAAATAGCTACAAGACTAAGTATTGTAGACTATGTACACATCAATAACAAGATGATTTTCACAAAATGCTATATAAATGTTGATTATTTACATTACCTGATAAGAAATATGTTGTAGTTTTTTTCCTTGAAGAGTATGTGCATTATGACTCGAAAGAAAATCATCTTCATTTAGATCTATGAAAAGAGGTGTTATATGAAGATTACCAGAAATTACACAATTTAAGAAGTTTAAGTGCAATTGAATACTTATATTTTTCTTTAGTCTATTAAGGCATTATATTGACTAGATCATAAATATTTACTTTCCTAAAGATATGCTGTTCTTATAAGAAACAAGTCAAACTTAAATAGAAATTAAACAAAATATAAATGAAGAATGTCTCTGACCAGTTGTGTCCTTGAGCAAGTCATGAAATTTTTCTGGAATTCAGTTTCCCCCCATCCTATTTTATAAAACAGTAGCATCCAAGCTACTAAACCACTTCTGACTCCAAAATGCTATGATTTCATGGAACTATCACCTCACTTGTTTCTGTTAAACTCAGCTTTCCATCCCTGGCATTTTGAGCTTCATTAGCTTATGTCTTCGCAACATGAATTATTTATGCTAAAATTGTTCTCTGCCTGCTTTGGTAAAAGCTTTGGAATGTGTCATCCATTCGCTTGCAGCTAAATGAAACCTTTTCAAAAGACTAGAATTCCCTTTCAGGCCCTGAACAAGGGGTCCATTTATTTAAATTTGAAATACACCATGTGCTAAAAGAAGACAGGACTTCATGGATCACTTAATCCAAACCTGCTCGTTTACAGATGGGGATACTGAGACCCACAGAAGTCACCCGGCAATCAGTCCAGTGACTTCTTTTATCACTTTTACTCTGTATTACTTCCAGTCACTACTTCAATTTTCTACTGTTTTTCATTCTTGCATTCTTCAGGGGAGGAAGGGACAGGCAAGGCCTATCCTCTTTGCAGAAAACAGGAGCAAAATTTTCCCCAAATCCCCATTATAGCTATCGTTACAAGCTAAGGTAAATTCACAGCTCAGTCTCAGAGTTATTTACACCAATAAGTTAATGTTTTACATCCAAGTTACCACACCACAGGGTTCCAGAAAACACTGAAATTTTAAAATGAGCTGTTTTTGTGATCTGGCTCTTCGAAGCAAGATCTTCCATCACAGGGTCAGGAAGCTAGAAGCAGAGTCTTTACAGCCTTTAAAGTTTCTGTAGTTGGAAAAAAAAATGTTCTTTCCTCTATTCCTTTATTTCTTTTCATTGCTTTTCTTTTTCAGATCCCTTTAACCTGAATTTTGGAGAGCTCCCTCTATAATTTTTCTTCTGGGTGCAGGAAAAGAAAGTGAGGTGGACTCCTGTACTCTTGAATCTGGAAGCGTGTGGGTGAGAAATGTGCACACTGGATTTACCTCCCTTATATACAGTGTGAGGCAGTAAATGAGTGACTCAGACACTACTGTGGGGCGAGAACACTAAGCCCCACTGAACTCATGGAAGAGGCAGGGTTGCAGTGGGCTTGAAGAATGGAGGTAGTCTGGAAACACAGAAGAAAAGTACAAGTTACAGACACAACAGCAATGCTGTCAGCACTAACCTGTAGTGTGGAATAAGAGCAACAGGCTTAATTAAAAGTAGAAACTGAGACAGGTCACGTCAGAAGGCAATTATGGATACTGTACGGGAGGAGGTGAGGCTGGGTGGGTGAAGAAGGCCAAATGGTAATGGGCCTTGCGTGCTAGGCAGAGAAATGTGGACATAACCCCCTAGACCAATGTTGCAGATATAAATGCCTACGGAAGGCAAATAAGTACTTTAACTAAATGAAGTGAATTTTGACAAGGAGACACGTGGAGATCTCTGGTGAGGCGAAAGTCCACCATTGCTAATGGGCAGCCATTGTTCTGAGCTCTCTCAACCGAAATCACCTCAGATGTTGGACCCAGGATGGACGATTTGTCCCTCATGTTTTTCAAGAAAGTATAAACATATGAATTTTAAGGTGAAATTTCCTGATTTTGAAAATGTTGTCTGACCTAAACAAACTTTTTCTTTTTTTTGTATCAACATTTTCTTTTTTTTTTAATTTTATTTTATTTTTAAACTTTACATAATTGTATTAGTTTTGCCAAATATCAAAATGAATCCACCACAGGTATGCATGTGTTCCGCATCCTGAACCCTCCTCCCTCCTCCCTCCCCATACCATCCCTCTGGGTCATCCCAGTGCACTAGCCCCAAGCATCCAGTATTTATTTGTAAAGCTAGCCATGTGTAGCCTCAGCTTAAAAATTAGGAGAATTTGAGGGTTTTGAACTAAGAAAGGGACACCGGGACAATGGCATTTTATGAAGGGCAGCTATTTGTTTTGTAATCTTATACATTTTATGTATTTGTTATCTCCTGTATGTTGCATCTGTGCATGCTAAGTCGCTTCAGTCATGTCTGACTCTTTGGGACCCTATGGACTGCAGGCCGCCAGGCTCCTCTGTTCTTGGGATTTTCCTGGCTAGAATACGGGAATGGGTTGCCATGCCCTTCTCCAGGGGATCTTCCTGCCCCAGGGAAGGAAATGACATCTCTTTTGTCTCCTGCAGTGGCAGGTGTATTCTTTACCACTAGTGCCACCTAGGAAGCCCTAACTCCCAACTGTTACCCTACCAAAAAAAAAAAAATTATAAAGATAAGAGCAATTTGGTCCTAACTATCAACAAAGGCAATAACTGAATAAGGTAATATGCAAGTTACAGTTTCCAAAGACAGCCACAACAATATGTTGTTCTGCAGTGTGACCTTGGCATGCCTCCACCAAGAAACATAATTTAATTCTCCTATTAACTTGAACTGGCCATAATGATCTGTTTGTCAGAGGAGAATGCAGCCAAAGTTGTATTTTGTCAGAGGAGAATGCAGACCTCCAAGTCTGGGTCAGAAGAAGCTGGCAGCTTCTACCTGGATCTTCTGTGATGCTCACTCTCCAGACACTTCCTTGTGTGATATGTGAAGCTCCCTCTGATGTCTCTCCCTCCTGAGACCCAGCCTTTAGCCTGGGAGAAGCTCGAGCTACATGGAGAGGCCACATATTGGTTCTCAGGTGATAGTCCCAGCTGAGCCCAACCTGCAGTTATCCCAAACAGGCACCCAACACGTAAGTGAAGGAACCTCTAGATGATTACGGCCATCAGACATGTAAGTCCTCCTCAAGTAGCCATGTATGGATGTGAGAGATGGAACAAAAAGAAGGCTGAGCACTGAAAAATTGATGTCTTCCAATTGCAGTGCTGGAGAAGACTCTTAAGAATCCGTTGGACAGCAAGGAGATCAAACCAGTCAATTCTAAAGGAAATCAACCCTGAATATTCACTGGAAGGAATGGCGCTGAAACGCCAATCCTTTGACCTCCTAATGAGAAGAGCCAACTCATCAGAAAGACCCTGATGCTGGGAAGGATCGAGGGCAGGAGAAGAAGGAGGTGACAGAGGATGAGATGGTTGGATGGCGTCATCAACTCAATGGACATGAGTTTGAGCAAACTCTGGGAGATGGTGAAGGACAGGGAAGCCTAGCATGCTGCAGTCCATGGGGTCACCAAGAGTCAGACATGACTGAGGGACTGAACAACAGCAGCGACAGTCATTTAAGTCTTCCTAAAAGAAGCCTCAGATGTCGGGAAGTGCTGCTGCTGCTACTGCTGCGTCACTTCAGTCGTGTCGGACTCTGTGCGACCCCATAGACGGCAGCCCACCAGGCTTCCCGTCCCTAGGATTCTCCAGGCAAGAACACTGGAGTGGGTTGCCATTTCCTTCTCTAATGCATGAAAGTGAAAAGTGAAAGTGAAGTCGCTCAGTCGTGTCCAACTCTTCGCAACCCCATGGACTGCAGCCTACCAGGCTCCTCCGTCCATGGGATTTTCTAGGCAAAAGTACTGGAGTGGGGTGCCATTGCCTTCTCCATGAAGTGCTAATTTGACTGAATCCCTGACTTGCAAAATCTATGAGTCTAATGAAATTTTGCTTTATGTCATTAAGGTTTGGGTTGGTTGGTTTGTAGCAGTAGATTATCTGCACATGCATGGACTACATCAGCAGGTCACAAATGGCAGTGTACTTAAGAATGTATCTTTCAGCATAAACATTCACATTCCAACTGCCCTTCAAATGCAGATGCAGAAAAAAAAGGGATTTGGTTAAAAAAGCAATATCTCTACTCAGCTTTGGAGAAGGCAATGGCACCCCACTCCAATACTCTTGCCTGGAAAATCCCATGGATGGAGGAGCCTAGTAGGCTATAGTCCATGGGGTCGCTAAGAGTCAGACACGACTGAGCGACTTCCCTTTCACTTTTTACTTTCATGCATTGGAGAAGGAAATGGCAACCCACTCCAGTGTTCTTGCCTGGACAATCCCAGGGATGGGGGAGCCTGGTGGGCTTCCGTCTATGGGGTCGCACAGAGTCGGACACGACTGAAGCGACTTAGTAGTAGCAGCTACTCAGCTTCTAGGTGATTCTAACGGAAATTAGATTTCTGACCATAGGTAACTCTGAAGAATGGAAGGGGTTTCAAGATTCTTTTGTACAAAACACTAAATCTTAGAATGTTCACACTGAATTCAGATAGACGTCCTTAAAATTAAAAGAGACTGATTTGGCAGGAAACCTTTCCTCTGGAAGTTTATTCATACATAGCACACAGACAGAGATTCAGGTGTGAAATCAGGCTTCTTTCCATCATTCCTCACATAGTCCAGTCTAATCTGAGTTAAATCACATGCTCTTGGGAAATAATATCTCAATCAAATTGTGGTTCCTGAAAATTACATAGAATGGTAAATACACTTGTGACTATATACATTTACTATCTTAAAAATGAGGGTAACATGCCAATAAAGAAGAAGACTTAATAAGATCCAGAGAAGTTCAGCCAAAATATTTATATGCTTGCTCAGAAGAGGCTGGCCAAATAATGATACTGACTACAATTCAGGAAAGAATATTTCAAGCAAATGGCAATTCCACTGTTAAACTGGAAGGTCCTAATGTCTCTACCAATGGGATTTTTATAATGAATCTCATCAAAATCATATGTAAAAAGGATTCATTTAAAAAATAATTTTGCAGTAGTATGAGTGGAGTTAATTCTCCTTGCATTACTAACCGTATTTCCTGAATGTATCCAGCTTCTTACAAACTGTACAAAAATATACCATTTTTTAAAACATATTTTCTGTTTCATTCATGGTATAGTCTACCACATCACACTGTTTGAAAAAAATCTCTAAATCTGCAAATATGTTTTGTTTCTTTTATCTTTTTTTAAAAATTTGGCTTTGTTTTTGTTCTTTGTACTTTCGGGTACACAATAATGAAAGCCCTCTTCTTAAAAAATGTCTTTACTTAAATCATAATTTGATCTTGGGTAAATTCCAATGCATAGATTTCAAAAAGTCAATTCTTTTCAGGCTTTTTCCCCCATAAAATTAAGGCCAAAATATATTTAAATTTTTAAAAAATCAATCTTAATTTACTAAAATGAATATTACTAATATTCTGCCTGTTTAGAGTGCTGAAAATAAAAAAAAATTACAGATTAATTTCCCTTAATTAATTGGCAAGTTATGCCAATCTTTCAGTTGTAACGTCCTGAGCATTCAGTTTAACCCACATGTATTTTACAGATGTTGTCTCAGTAGCACGTATGCATATTGAGATAAAAGTATTCCTAGAAGAAGGAAATGGATCACATCAACGGAAAATGCTTCCAGCTCTTAACTTATTGTGATAAATTTTTGTCTTAACCAACATAACACAGTCATATTTTTGGGTTATGTGAATATCTTTATGGATTAAAATACCAGGCACAAATCCTTAGCTTAATATTAATATAACCAGTGGAAGTGTATTTTGTCAGGACTCCAGAGGACTAAATTTTTGCTGTTAATATAACTTGTGTCATGTGGAAACATCATTTTGTAATTGAAATTGAGAGAAATGGAACTTTTTTGGTTCTTGGAGTTTATAATATATTATTTATGTTAATGTCACTCTTACAATTTCCCTACATATTTTCTTCTGTTTTATTGAAAGATGATTTTTACAATTTCATCTTTAGTGTTCAATAAAATCATGGGCTGTGGATATTGGCAATGATGTACCTACCTGTCTTCATCTCAGTAAACCTCACAGACTGCCTATCCTCAGGCCCAATAAACCACTCTTAAGTAATTATTCAATTAACAGCAAAAAATAGTGTTTAAAATGAGAAAGAAATATTATAGGTTGATATGTAGGGCACTAATTGCTTAGAAATATTCTGAGCCTTCCAAAGGAAGCTACTACACCCATAAAATTCAAGTCCACACTTGTGGCTCATCCTTCCCTACTAAATTTCTCCCTTCAATTTACAATGGCACCAACAGCGTTGGTCTCAGGCCTAGCATTAATCCGTAGGCGATGTCCTATGACTCAGCTGGTACTGCTGAAATGTCAACTGAACTTCTTAGGCACATTCGTGAATGCGTGTGTGCATGCGTGCGTGCACAAACAGATTGAACACAGGAGCACTTAAGAATCTGAGAAATATCGAAGTGGAAAAGTCTGTAAAAGCATTCCTTTTTGTTTTCTAACAAAAAGATCACTAATCAGAAAACACCTCACCTTTGGCCAAGATTTTTTCTGCTTTGTCAATATAACTGTAATAGAATTACTTACCTATGACTGCTAATTTTATTTTTTAACTTTACAATATTGTATTGGTTTTGCCATGTATCAACATGAATATGCCTCAGGTATACATGTGTTTCCCATCCTGAACACTCCTCCCTCCTCCCTCCCCATACCATCCCTCTGGGTGGTCCCAGTGCACCAGCCCCAAGCATCCAGTATCCTGCATCGAACCTGGACTGGCAACTCATTTCATATTTGATATTATGCATGTTTCAATGCCATTCTCCCAAATCATCCCACCCTCTCCCTCCCCCATAGAGTCCAAAAGACTGTTCTATAAATTTAAAACAAACACCACAACATTTTACAGAAAGGAAGTTTAAGAAAATAGAACATTTGAAGAAGTTTATGGAAAAATTTATAACAAAAATATTCTATAATATAGTTATAATTTCTTTATTCATAGGTTGATGTGGAATAATCTAAAAGTAACGTGCTTATTACAGAGATGGATGAATGAATGGATGGGTGGATGAAAGTTTAATTAACTAACCTAGGTGTGAATGAATATCACTAACATTCATGAGGTAAAGACAGAATTTAATCAAACACAATATAAGTAAAACATTGCCTATCTTATAATTTTTAAAAAATGTCTAAAATAATCCCCAAATGTTTCACTTGTTTATTTATTTATAATGGAGAAATCTGTAAGTATTGAAATTAAGCTCAAAACTATTCAGTAGAACATTATTCAATCTTGGATAAAATTGAAACAGTTCAAAGGAAAATGATTATTTTCATAAATGATTACTTTGTAAATCTATGAGCTCCTTCACAGCACTCAAAAGGCAAAATTTGAACAATCATACTATGTAACTCCTAACTATAAAAATATTTGTCCCCAAATATTAAAATATCTTTTAAAATTAAATTTAAAATTCAAATTAAATTTAAAAATACAAATAGTTAAATAATCAATAACTAATATGAGCAATTATTTATTGTTCCAGTAACACTGAAGGAAAATACCAAGGATATTAATTTTTTATGTTATTGTCCATCTTTGTGAACTCTTAAGACTTTCTGTTTTATTCATAACCTTTCCAAAGTTAAGTAATTTTAATTATGAAATCATTTATTATTAATAAAGCTTTTTACACCTGGCTGCTAATTTGCTCTTCTTAAGACTTTTTTTAAATAAAATGACATAGTTTTGCATTAATAGTCAAGGGTATTTCTCTTAAATATTTAAAGAAAATCTAAAAATCACAAAGGTTAATATATTAATGTTATTTTTATAAGGTTTTTCTATGTGCTGAGTTTTAATATATTTTTGCATTATTTTAGACATTAAAGGATTTCAAATTTTTTGTAACTGATTCTTTGCTTCAACAGGGAACTTAATTAAATTCTACTTTCCTTCTGCATGTCTGTCCACTTACACACACAAGTATACATTCTATTAATAATATACAAATTCTATTCTTTTAGTTTTTCCTTCTTAAGTAGACTATAATGCAATGCTTATTTTAATGAAGAAAGATGTAAATTTTTCTTACTTGCCCTTTATACTACTTTGGGAAAATGCAAAGTCAGCGGGAACTAAATTTAGCAATTACCTTTCAGCTGACAGAATCTTCTGATGTGGGAGTCATTCTCAGATTTGCTGGGTTCCTGCCAAATTGTGTCATTCACAGTTTTTCCCTCTAAAGTAAAGCAGAAGATTGGTTAGAAGTCACAGTAACATCTGTCCAGTAAGTGTAGGAAATTCGATATCAAAACAAATTAGCACACAGGGGTAGCATGGTAAGTAATATGTTGAGAAAGCATTGTGGTCCATTCTGGAGAGTTCTGGTCCCTCATGAATACAACCAACGTCCTGTGGGCTCCCGCTCTTTTTTTTCCCTATGAACTAAATAAGGACCTACACGTAGATGGTAGAAGGTTGCTACTGAAATACTCTTGAAAACTTTTGATTACATTATTCTTGGAGTATTTTTCTTGAATTAATAACCATTTATTTTTTATATATCAAAGTAGCTCCATCCTCCACATTCTTCATTTCTTTTTAACAAAATGGTTAAGGAAGTGTATCGAGAGAACATTGAGCTATTTCAAGAAAGTCTAAGACCCTTGACTGGGAGAACAATCAATTTCTTCTAAGTGTTAGCTTTGTTCTCCCAACACCTGGAGCAGGGTCTAAACATGCTGTAAAGAACTGAACTGCACCAGAATGAAGAACTGGAAGCCCTTCTAGTGAATGTCGCTCAGTCGTGTCTGACTCTTTGCGACCCCATGGACTCCGCAGTCCATGGAATTCTCCAGCCAGAATGCTGGAGTGGGTAGCCATTCCCTTCTCCATGGGATTTTCCCAACCCAGGGATTGAACCCAGATTTTCTGCATTGCAGGAGGATTCTTTACCATCTGAGCCACCAGGGAAGCCTAACAATACTAGAGTGGGTAGCCTAACCTTTCTTCATGGGATCTTCCCAACCCAGGAGTCCAACTGAGGTTTCCTGCATTGCAGGCAGATTCTTTACCAGCTGAGCTACCAGGGAAGCCTGGAAGCCCTTCTAACCTGCTTACAAAGACTAATCATCCCACATGTTGTACCACATCATTGATAAAGCAAAGTTTAAATAATGCAACCAAAGTATTACACAAACTCAGCAGGCTGGGCTGGTTTTTATTAGAGTGTAATTGCTATACAATGTTGTGCTTGTTTCTGCTGTACGATGAAGTGAATCAGCTATATGTATACACATATTCTGTCCCTCTTGGACCGCCCTACTGCCCCACCCACATCCCACCCATCTAAGCTCTCTGCATTCTACAGCAGTTTCCCACTAGGTATCTATTTTACATGTGGCAGTATATACAGATAGGTCAATGCTACTCTCCCAATTCTTCCCACTCTCTCCATCCACAAGTGTCCACAAGTCAGTTCTCTTGCTGTGCTGTTTTTAAAGTCACTATTTCCTTTGATATTTGACTACAGAGAAGGCAGGTGATCATCAAAAACTATGTTATAGAGTCTTGTGAGCACAAACTGAAAACACTATGAAAATGGCATATATAAATGGAAAACAGAAGTTGGCTTGCTTCCTTTCATTTCAGGCCATACACTATTCAAATCAGGGCTGACATTCAAAATACTTAGCAGCTACTGCTCACAGGGCCTTGACAAATGAGACAGAACTCAGCTCCTGTGGATATTACCACTGGTGGAAGATCAGACCCTATTAAAATGCAGATGTCCTTAGTAGGTGCATCCATAGATGATCACCACTTTGGTCTGAGCGCTTTTCATACCCTATCCAGGAAACTGGCTTTCAAAAGAGGAAGACTGGGGTTTGAGTATCCAACTCCTAAGCCCTGCTGGGAAGAAAGTGTGCCCACCACTCTGAAAAACTCCATAAAAAATGAATTATTGAGTGAATAATCCAGTTGTCTTGTCACTACAAATGCTTTATAACTAGTGACCCCCTATCATCTAAATGGCAAAGAGAAGCATCATCTATTAACTTTCTAAAAATAATTAGATTTTTACTTCAGAATCTGCCTGCAATGCAGGAGTCCCAGGAGACTCAGGTTCAATCCCTGGGTTGGGAAGATCACCTGGATGAGGGCCTGGCAACCCACTGCAATATTCTTGACTGGAGAATCCCATGGACAGAGGAGCCTGGCGGGCTACAGTCCATAGGGTCACAAAGAATTGGACAAGCCTGAAGCGACTTAGCATGCACTAGAATTAAAATACACATCAAACCAATTGCTTCTGTTATTACTATGTATACTATAGCCACAAAAACTGAAGAAAATCGCTGGTACTTGAGATGCTATGATAAGTCTTTTATAATTCAACCATTGTTTATTTCATTCCTAAATTCCTAGCTATGAAAATATAGCTAAGAGATCATCTTGACTATGGGCCCTCCAAGCTAAAGTTGGGAAACTGGAAGGTAATCAGCCAATAAAAGGTTTGGTTTTTTTTTTTTTTTTTTTGGTATAAAAGGAAATAATTCTGAATAAGCCAATAGTTTTTTGTCTTCAGTTCAGATCAATTGCTCAGTTGTGTCCAACTCTTTGCAGCCCCATGGACTGCAGAACGCCAGGCTTCCCGTCATCATCCCAGACCTTCTCAGATTCATGTCCATCAAGTCAGTGATGCCATCCAACCATCTCATCCTCTGTTATCCCCTTCTCCTGCCTTCAATCTTTCCTAGCATCAGGGACTTTTCCAATGAGTCAGTTCTTTGCATCAGGTGGCCAAAGTATTAGAGTTCCAGGTTCAGCATCAATCCATCCAATGAATATTCAGGACAGATTTCCTTTAGGATTAATGGCTTTGATCTCCTTACAGCCCAAGGGACTCTCAAGAGTCTTCTCCAACACCAGAGTTCAAAAGCATCATTTCTTTGGTGCTCAGCTTTCTTTATGGTCCGACTCTCATATCATATATCTCATCCATATATGACTACTGGGAGAACCATAGACGAAAACCTCGTCTATAGATGAGCCTTTGTTGGCAAAGTAATGTCTCTGCTTTTTAATATGCTGTCTAGGTTGGTCATAGCTTTTCTTCCAAGGAACAAACGTCTTTTAGTTTCATGGCTGCAGTCAGCATCTGAAGTGATTTTGAAGCCCAAGAAAATAAAGTCTCTCATTGTTGCCATTGTTTCCCCATCTATTTGCCATGAAGTGATGGGACTGGATGCCATGATCTTAGTTTTTTGAGTAATGAGGTTTCAAGCCAGCATGTTCACTCTCTTTTTTAACTTTCATCAAGAGGCTGTTCAGTTCTTATTCATTTTCTGCCATTAGGGTGGTGTCATCTGCATATCTGAGGTTACTAATATTTCTCCCTGCAATCTTAATTCCAGCCTGTGCTTCATCCAGCCCAGCGTACATTCACATGATGTATGCTGCATATAAATTACATAAGCAGGGTGACAACACACAGTCTTGAAATACTCTTTTCCCAATTTGTAACCAGTCCATTCTTCCATGTCTGGTTTTACTCTTGCTTTTTGACCTTCATAGAGATTTTCCAGAAGGCAGGTAAGATGGAGAAGCTCTATACAGTCAGCAAAAACAAGACCGGGAGCTGACTGTGGCTCGGATCAGGAACTCCTTATTGCCAAATCAAGACTTAAATTGAAGAAAGTAGGGAAAACCACTAGACCATTCAGGTATGACCTAAATAAAACCCCTTATGATTATACAGTGGAAGTGAGAAATAGATTTAAGGGCCTAGATCTGATAGATAGAGTGCCTGATGAACTATGGATGGAGGTTTGTGACATTGTACAGGAGACAGGGAACAAGACCATCCCCAGGGAAAAGAAATGCAAAAAAGCAAAATGGCTGTCTGGGGAGGCCTTACAAATAGCTGTGAAAAGAAGAGAAGCAGAAAGCAAAGGAGAAAAGGAAAGATATAAGCATCTGAATGCAGAGTTCCAAAGAATAGCAAGAAGAGATAAGAAAGCCTTCCTCAGCAATCAATGCAAAGAAATAGAGGAAAACAATAGAATAGGAAAGACTAGAGGTCTCTTCAGGAAAATTAGAGGTACCAAGGGAACATTTCATGCAAAGATGGGCTCAATAAAGGACAGAAATAATATGGACCTAACAGAAGCAAAAGATATTAAGAAGAATTGGCAAGAATACACAGAAGAACTGTACAAAAAAGATCTTCATGACCAAGATAATCATGATGGTGTGATCACTCACCTAGAGCCAGACATCCTGAAATGTGAAGTCAAGTGAGCCTTAGAAAGCATCACTACGAACAAAGCTAGTGGAGGTGATGGAATTCCAGTTGAGCTATTTCAAATCGATGCTGTGAAAGTGCTGCACTCAATATGCCAGCAAATTTGGAAAACTCAGCAGTGGCCACAGGACTGGAAAAGGTCAGTTTTCATTCCAATTCCAAAGAAAGGCAATGCCAAAGAATGCTCAAACTACCACACAATTGCACTCATCTCACACACTAGTAAAGTAATGCTCAAAATGCTCCAAGTCAGGCTTCAGCAATACATGAACTGTGAACTTCCAGATATTCAAGCTGTTTTAGAAAAGACAGAGGAACCAGAGATCAAATTGCCAACATTGGCTGGATCATGGGAAAAGCAAGAGAGTTCCAGAAAAACATCTAGTTCTGCTTTCTTGACTATGCCAAAGCCTTTGACTGTGTGGATCACCAGAAACTGTGGAAAATTCTGAAAGAGATGGGACTACCAGACCACCTGACCTGACTCTTGAGAAACCTGTATGCAGGTCAGGAAGCAATAGTTAGAACTGGACATGGAACAACAGACTGGTTCCAAATAGGACAAGGAGTATGTCAAGGCTGTATACTGTCACCCTGCTTATTTAACTTATATGCAGAGTACATCATGAGAAACTCTGGGCTGGAGGAAGCACAAGCTGGAATCAAGATTGCCGGGAGAAATATCAATCATCTCAGACATGCAGATGACATCACCCTTATGGCAGAAAGTGAAGAGGAATTAAAAAGCCTCTTTTTAGTAAAAAGTGAAAGAGGAGAGTGAAAAAGTTGGCTTACAGCTCAACATTCAGAAAACTCAGATCATGGCATCTGGTCCCATCACTCCATGGGAAATAGATGGAGAAACAGTGGAAACAGTGTCAGATTTTTTTTTTTTTGGGGGGGGGGGCTCCAAAATCACTGCAGATGGTGACTGCAGCCATGAAATTAAAAGACACTTGCTCCTTGGAAGGAAAGTTATGACCAACCTAGATAGCATATTCAAAAGCAGAGACAGTACTTTGCCAACAAAGGTCCATCTAGTCAAGGCTATGGTTTTTCCATTAGTCATGTATGGATGTGAGAGTTGGACTGTGAAGAAGGCTGAGCACCAAAGAATTGATGCTTTTGAACTGTGGTGTTGGAGAAGACTCTTGAGAGTCCCTTGGACTGCAAGGAGATCCAACCAGTCCATTCTAAAGGAGATCAGTCCTGGGTGTTCTTTGGAAGGACTAATGCTAAAGCTGAAACTCCAGTACTTTGGCCACCTCATGTGAAGAGTTGACTCATTGGAAAAGACTCTGATGCTGGGAGGGATTGGTGGCAGGAGGATAAGGGAACGACAGAGGATGAGATGGCTGGATGACATCACTGACTTGACGGACATGAGTTTGAGTGAACTCCAGGAGTTGGTGATGGACAGGGAGGCCTGGCCTGCTGCAGTTCATGGGGTCACAAATAGTCGGACACGACTGAGAGACTGAACTAAACTGATTCCTATCTCTTGAAAAATTTTCCAGTTTGTTGTGATCCATACAGTCAAAGGCTTTGGTGTATTCAATAAAGCAGAAGTAGATGGTTTTCTTGAACTTTCTTGCTTTTTCTATGATCCAACGGATGTTGCCAATTTGATCTATGGTTCCTCTGCCTTTTCTAAATCCAGTTTGAACATCTGGAATTTCTCGGTTCATGTACTGTTGAAGCCTAGCTTGGAGAATTTTGAACATTACTTTGCTAGCATGTGAGATGAGTGCAATTGTGTGGTAGTTTGAACATTCTTTGACATTGCCTTTTTGGGATTGTAATGAAAACTGACCTTTTCCAGTTCTGTGGCCACTGCTGAATTTCCAAATTTGCTGGCATATTGAGTGCAGCACTTTCACAGCATCATCTTTTAGAATTTGAAATAGTTCAACTAGAATTCCATTCCTTCCACTAGCTTTGTTCATAGTGATGCTTCCTAAGGCCCACTTGCCTTCACATTCCAGGATGTCTGGCTCTGGGTGAGTGATCACACCATCGTGAATATCTGGGTCATTAATTTTTTTTTTTTGGTATAGTTCTTCTTTGTAGTCTCGCCACTTCTTATTATTTTCTGCTTCTGTTAGGTCCATACTGTTTTTGTCCTTTATTGTGCCCACCTTGTCATGAAATGTTCCCTTGGTATCACTATTTTTCTTGAAGCGATCTCTAGTCTTTCCCATTCTATTGTTATTTGTCATAGCCATTTAAAATTAGAATAAAACCACATTTCTTTTTTAAATCTCTTCTATATAATTCAAAGACAAATCAATTTGTTTTCATTCATCAATTTCGGTTACTTTATGGCATTAACAGAAGAAAATCACTCTTAGAGAAATAGAATGTATCATGTGCATGAGAAATCTTATGGATTACTCACCAAATACTTTACTTTCAGACATAGATCTCCGGATTGACCTAGAAGAATAAAAGAAACAGATATTTAAGTCTAGATTTAATAAATTATGTTTTAAGTGAAATAGAAATTAGATCACTTAGACATGAGTGCAAAGCCATGGTGAGCAGAAATAAATTCTACCTCTAAGTAAGTTTTACATTTGGACCTGAATTTTCCTGAGCCTAGATGACAAAGTGTAGTTAATCAAAGTATAATCTTGGATTGGAAATTTTCATGCAATATAAAGAAACATTCACAAATCTCAGCCCTCCCAACCCTGCAAAAAGAAAACAGTAGGCCATTCTGTATGAGTGTACCTCAAAATAATCAAATAGTTCTTCTAAAAATAACTATATTCAATAAATACAGAAAAATACTGCAATTTGAATACAACCACTGTATAATCCCTAATAAAACAATGAAAAATGAAATTCCTCAGTCGTGTCCAACTCTTTGCGACCCCATGGACTGTAGCCTACTAAACTCCTCTGTCCGTGGGATTTTCCAAGCAAGATTACTGGAGCAGGTTGCCATTTCCTTCTCTAGGGACCTTCCTGACCCAGGGATCGAACTCAGGTCTCCTGCATTGCAGGCAGACCTTTACCCTCTGAGACACCAGGGAAGCCCAATAAAACAATAAATGTGTGCAATAATCGCCAATTCTAATTAAAGTTTTTAATTGAAAGGCTGATGGGCAACGTGTGCTGGATGGGTCAGTCTGATACCATCTGAACCCAATACGCAAGTTTACAGTCATAAAAATAGAGACAAGCCGATATATGAGCTTCCCATGTAATGCAACAGGAAGTATAAAGTCACTGATGACCTACTTTAAAAATAAATACATAAGACAGAAATAACTTGGATCTTATCAAGCCTTATGAAACTTTAATCTTATCAAGCCTGGAGATCTAACTAAAAATTTACAGTAAACAGAACAGAGAACATGTGTTTAAAACACACACACACATAGGATGCAATCAGTAAAATTCAAACTATAAAAAATTCCTCAGAAAGAACAATTCAGTTTTTTCAACAAATAAATGGGAGGAGAGACCTATAAATTGAGAAACACGAACAAAATGCAATGCATGAGTCTTCTTTGGATCACGATTCAAATAAACTAGCTACTATTAAAAAAAGCACTTGAGGCTACCAGACACATTTTAACACTGACTCTAGACTTGGTGATATTTGATTATTTTTCTTATTTTGTTCCAGTGTAGTAGTTATGTTTTTTTCTAAATGTGATGTTGTAGTTATGCTTTCAAAAATAATTCTTGTGTTGTTAATGATATCGTGGAACATGAAATTGTATGTCTAAGAAATGCTTTATAAAAATCCCAGTGTGGGTGGTGAGAATGGTGAGTCAGGTGGGTAGAAATGAAATAAGATTGACTATAAATTGATACTTGATTGTGTTAGTCAATTTACACCTTCGGTGAACATAAGCATATTGTGTATGTATAAACAATTTTGTTATAACTGGGGTGTTTTCCATTATTCACCTTTTTTAAGCTCAGGTTTATAAGCAAACTCCTCCATATAGAGTGTTTCTTTTTTCTTAACCATGTTATTTTGTTTTGTTTTAATTTTTTACTGCAAAATACTTATTCAGGACATCTCTTGGGAAGTAGCAAGTGTTCCAAAAAAAAGCTACTTATAATATTATAAAGTGAAGTAGGTGCATAATGACAAAAGGGATTATTCTTTTTAGGGGAGTGATGGGCAAAAGAATTGAGGGACTGAATAAAGTTTTCAAGTTTAACTGGTAGGAATTTGCAAAGCACGTTAATTGATTTGGCTTATGTTTGAAAAACCTAGTTTAGTCATCATCGGGTGCTTTCCCTCTCATTTATCCTGCTTCTGCCCCTCCGTGTTTGGGTATCATCTAATCCGTAGAAGCATCAGTCATAAACCAAAAGCTGCAATTTTGTGTAAGTATTTGATTTGGGATTAGCGAGTTCCTTATCCGTGGATAGAATAAACAGTTACATAGGAGGGGCGACTTTTAAGACTGATAAGAGCCCTGATTAAAAAACCCTTCTTTATTCCTACTCATGCTTAAAATGCCACTGATGTAGTTTAAGTAGCTAACTATGGCTGAAATACAACTACCCTGGCAGGTGCTCTAAGCTGTTAATCATGCAATTACCTACTTACTATGGATGCATTTTATATCCTTACTGGGAGAAAGCTTTTAGCAAGAAAGGGAGGAAAGACTATGAAAGCACAAAGTGCTTTGTGGGTGGAGGTGGGGGCAGAGGGAGGTTTGGGGGCTGGTAAGAGCTGTCAAAAAAGACTACATCCAGAAGAAGTTCACATATTGACAATTTAGTCTCAGACCATTCCGGGGTGCAAGGAAGTTGTTCTTCTGTATCATCAGCAACCAATCTGGAAATTTCCCCATAAACCAACTTCCTGCTTCTATGTATTTCCTGCTTATTAGTTAAAAATCCCATTACCTTATGCAACATGTGTGTGTCGCATCCTCTGGCAGCTTGATGTGCTGAATATAAAGCCAAGCCTGACCTAAATAACCCAAATCTCTTTGCAAACACATTTTTATTTGGATTAGAAGAACTCCAGAAGATTAATAGGTCACCAATAGAAACATGTTTTCGAGTAGGCTTCCACTTTAATCTGAACCTAGTTTAGACACGTTTCTTCTTCTGAAAATTTAATTTTTGCATCCTTGTCTACAGCAATGTCACAACACCAGTTTCCTATGCATCAGCATAAATATAAATGGTAGCAGAGTAAAGTATACCTAGATTGGTAAGTGACGATTTTTAAAAAGCACTTTGACAGGAAACCCACTAAAATATTCCATTCAACATTACAGAACTAAGAGAACATAAAGTTTTCAAAGTAAATTTGACTTACTTTCTTTTTGTTTTCCCATTCTCAAAATTAGAAACTTCCTGTAAAATAAAATAAAAAGTAGAATAAAATAATACCCCAAGAAATCATAAAGATAATTCAAGTATAGTTTATCTTTGAGTATAATCCAAATGGAGTTCACTTTGCCTTGTCCTACTAAAATGACTGTATTTTTAAATATATTTAGTATAATCATGGTTCTGGTTTTTACTTTTTTCTCTATTTGTAACTTTGATACATGTTTACCTTAGTGTAAGCCCTTGACAGTTAATAAGCAAATCCTTTAAACAAAAATCTGTAGTTAAATCCTTGTAACCTCAACTTTATATCCTCCATCAACCCTTCAAGACCACAAGGAAAGATATATATGAGTATGTTAATTACATTCTCTTCTTTTGAGAAAGATGGACAGTAGCTTACCACAAAACCCCAAGTGTGCTGAAATACACCTGTGATTCATCCAGGCTTTTTCTTCAGAGAAGCTGATGTCATATCCCTTACACCCTGGCAGAATACAATGTCAACATGTCTTTCACCATCCATCTTTGAAAGGGCTTAAATTGCTTCTAGGCACCTTTAAGAACTCTCTTCAGATTTTCTCTTTACCATTCATCCAGTCCTTCATCCTAAAACCATTTATGTATTTGGTGTCCAAAGTGTTTTTTGAACACATGTTATATGATAGGCAGCAGATCATGTTCTGAATAATTTTTTTGGTGTGGTAGGAATTTTTATAGTAAAGAATTTGGGGACCAACATTCCATATAAGGAGAAAAACATAGAAGCTAAGGCTGAAAGGAGTGGTGAACAAAAATCAGAAGAAGGAAAGTACTTTTTTTTTAAAATTAAAGTGTGCTTGATTTACAGTGTGGCATTTGTTTCAAGTATACAGCATAGTGTTTTTTGCAGATTTTACTCACAATTGGTTTTATTACTGCAATGCTTGAGAGCCTGAGTACTGTAAAATCCAAGATAAGCTTTCCCCTACATAGTAACTGAGGGGGCCCTTCCTCAAACCCTTATTATGTTTTTATCAAGATTTAACTTCAAGGACAATTTGAATTACCTATTTCAAGTTGTTGAGTAGAACTGAAAACCCATCTGCTGAAGCAGTCAGTCCCCAAACTTGAACTACTTTTGCCAAATTAAGATGCCTATGGATCACCTAGAGGACAGTCTTGTAGAAGAGAGCTGGGCCAGAAGTAAAGATGAGGGAGTCATAAACCAAGCCCTGACATGAGTTGGAATAGCAACAGAACCTTGAGGAGTTAGTGGTCAGATTGATCACTCCTTCGATTCTCTATGCTTTGTTATCATGTGTCCTAAAAGTAATCAATCTCTATTCATGGTCTTTTTATGAAATTTAGTCTTGGTCTAAATGCCTCTGACCCTCAGCCCAGAAGCTCATTATGTCTTTTCCCTCACAATCAGCAGACACACCAGCTTTGTGAGGGTCATCAGGAAAGGGGATGGCCACCTATCTTTGTGTGGCCGTCATATATGTGATATATTCCTATCATATATATTTGGAATTTAGCTAGGAAGGACCAAACTTCCCGTCCCCATAAGCATGCAGTTTGGGTCAATTATGTCTCAAAAATCTGAATCCATTGTCCCAGAGTCACATTAATTTGTGTACATGAGTGTAGATAAATCTCTTCAGATCACAAATCTTATTCTCTTCAGAATAATTCTGTCTCTTTTGAGTATGTTGAGAAATGGTTAACTCTAAACTCTGGTTTAGAGTTAACCAATACCAAAGACGGATTTGAAACAAGAAAGATAAGAAATGTTAAATATCTTTCATATTTGTTATCACTTGAAACATATTCTTTTTGAATCCACTTATTGTATCAATAATTCACTGTTTTTTTGCTACCAAAGAGATTAATTCCAGATGACACAAAACTTGTGTGAAACTGAGCTCCAAGTGTTTGAATTGGGGAAGAGGGCATATTATTCAAGCAGAGTCTCCTGCGTCACCTGGGTGAAGCCTTGGCTAAGTTAATATAATCAGATTTCAATCCTACACAAAGCTGGTTAAATATACATGGCTACTGATGTGGTGAAAGGGACACAGTTACATTAAGAGATGAGGTTTAGAGGTATCTGGACCAAGATTGAAAAAATTTCATGTAACCATACTCGGATACTGGTAATTTTTAAAACAAATATTGTCACAACATTCTCTAGAGACTGTCTACTTTATTCTGTTTTACTGGAATCCAGGTCATCCAATTTTTGCTTGTAATGAATCAGCTTAGGTTTGGGGATCTTTTACTAAAGAGTTTTCTTTTACTGACTACTTTGAAAAAGATTTTGAGCTAGAATTTCTTTGGAATCTCTATCAAAATGAAAGAGATAATGTGGTGCTTCTTAGGGAACCTGTGTCCTACAAGAGAGTAGGAGAGTGAAGCACACGAAATGTGCTTTCAAGTGTGATGATATGAAGGAAAAGGATTACTCAAACAGGGCAGAAGACGTCTGTTCCCTGGTGTTGCTTAGTAGTAAATGACTACTGAACTGGTTAAGCAATTTTTAGTACTGCTTGTACCGAACAGTCTGCTTA
This sequence comes from Bos indicus x Bos taurus, assembly GCF_003369695.1. NCBI lineage: Eukaryota > Metazoa > Chordata > Mammalia > Artiodactyla > Bovidae > Bos > Bos indicus x Bos taurus. The sequence goes on along the minus strand of NC_040076.1, from coordinate 22,325,020 downwards.
CGTAAGCAGACTGTCACATGCTTCGGAGTTCAGACCCTAGGGTCTTTATTCCTGGAGGGGCAAGTCCAGAGGCCCTACACACAGCTTTATTTCAGAACTATATCTGTGTGTGTGTCTGTGTGTGTGTGACACTCTGAACTACAAAAGGAAAATATCACTTCAGAGAGTCAATGAAGTCCTTCTGTCTACTCCATTAATTTGACACTTGCCATAAATACCAGGTAAAGCGTGCTCCTATTAGCCTTTATTATCCCTTCAGTCAAGTACTAATCATTAGTCTTATCTTTCATTCATTAGGGAATTTGTAGCTTAATTTAATTTTTACCCCTGGCAATTTTTAGGAAAATAAAAAAATGAAATGTAGACAAATTATTATGAATGGGCTGGTAGAAACTAAAAAAGTATGTCCAAGCTGTGTTATTTTTCAAGTAGAAGAGGGTAGGCTCTAGGAGCAAAGCGCTTTCACATAACTATGAAACTAGATCAAATTAGGGAAAATTTTAAAACAATTTGAAATGAAAAAAGAGAAGATGCCTTTTAAAAGAATACAGAAATTTTGGATACCAACTGCCATCTATCTAGTCTCATACTGTGGGGTTGAGACTGTCCTTTGGGGTTGAATCTAATATGTGCATGTTTCTTGCATTATTGGTTTTTAAATCTTACTTTCAAATCACAAAGTCAAAAGGAAAAATGAAGTGAATATGTCAGGACTTGTTGTTGCCAAGCTAATGGAAATGTGAAAAGTATTTCTGTACAGAGAATATTGATTGACAGTAAATGATGGTGTAAATCCCATGGTGAGTTTTTAAGACTGAAGAGTTGATGAGATCTGACCTTTGATTTGCAGATGAATAAATTGAGGTCCCAGATGGTAAACTGACTTGTCTAGGGTCACACATACAGTGTTTACCTTGGTTAAACGCTAGGCATTTTCATCGCTCCCATATATTCCTTAAAATAATATAATTAATTCATTCATATATCCACAGTTGATTTAACAAACATTAATTGAGCATCTATTATGTACCATACACTCTTTTAGAGTCAAAAAGGTATTGCAACTGGTTCTTCTCTCAAAAGCCATAATCAATGACTACTGCTCTCAGCAGGGGGGTCCTGTTGGATTTCATGATTTTTCTAATTTTGAAGATTAAATGAGCTAGCCTTTATAAAATCTCCAAACCAATGAAGGTACTTACTGATGTTATTTCTCATTAGATTAATTATTCATTGACGGTTACATAGAATTCCGATATTGAGGCAGGAGTCGAACATAAATATGATACACATAGTTGTATACATACATATACTTCTAAGTCACTTCAGTCGTGTCCGACTCACTAGGCTCCCCCGTCCCTGGGATTCTCCAGGCAAGAACACTGGAATGGGTCGCCATTTCCTTCTCCAATGCATGAAAGTGAAAAGTGAAAGTGAAGTCGCTCAGTCGTGTCCGACTCTTAGCGACCTCATGGACTGCAGCCTACCAGGCCCCTCCGTCCATGGGATTTTCCAGGCAACAGTACTGGAGTGGAGTGCCATAACTTCTTATTAAAATAAGCTAACCCAATTTCTTTTATTTCAACTCATTCTCTTGCAAGAATAAAGCTAATTCACTTGCATAATTAAAATGATTTTAATATCAAAATGCCATTATTCCAAGATTGCTGCACCCAAACTGAATGAGCCTATGTCTGGACATTTGTTAGCCTTTTAGGCTTCAGTAAAGGTCCCACAGATGTTCAAAAAAAGACATGGAAATTCACAGAAGTTCCTTTAAGAAAATTCTAAAAGGCATCTAGCAAAGAGGATGCTTATGATGCTTATAAAGTGGGTTAATTTTGCAGTGCATTGAAAGTCACCAGAGAGATGAAAAAATATGTAGCCAGCTTTCAGCTCTGTTCTGAAAACAAGGAGGAGTTTTTTGTGCTGGATAACAAACCATCTCCCTGTGAAGGAGGCCTGCAACCCATGAGTTCTTCCATGCTGTCTCTTTACCAGATTACAAACATGTGGAGAAAAATCACATGAAGAAGTCTCCTAAATTATTGAATAGACAACACCACAAAGAAAATGTTAGTAACTATAGCTAGCCTGAGCCCAGGAGGTTAAAGCAAGTTGCTATTGTTTTTTCTAATTTCTTGATTAACACAGTATCAGAATAACAATGGCAGAATACTCATGGATTATCAAGCATAGTTCCAAATGTTTTATATGTAGTAATTCATTTAATCCTCTCAACAATCTTATGAGGTTTATATTGTTATAATCATCTTCAATGTACAGATGAATAAACTGAGGAACAGAGCAGTTAAATTGCATAAGGTCACATAACCAGTAAGTGGTAAAACTGAGATTTTATGCCTGATGCCTTAATGAGTACACAATACTACTTCTATGCATGCATGCATGCAAAGTCACTTCACTTATCTCCGATTCTCTGAGACTCTATGGACTGTAGCCTACCAGGGTCCTCTGTCCATGGGATTCTCCAGGCAAAGATGCTGGAGTGGGTTGCCATGCCCTCCTCCAGGGGATCTTTCTGACTCAGGGATCAAACTCACATCTCTAAGTCTACTGCATTGGCAGGTGGATTCTTTGCCACTAGCGCCACCTGGGATTACACAGATAGAAAATCCACCCTTCATCTAGATCAGAGATCCCATAAATGAACGCTGTTGGCCAGAAGGGAGAGTGATGTGAAAAAGAAGAGAAAATATAGTGCTATGTGCCACAACTGGGCTTCCCTGGTGGCTCAGATGGTAAAGAATCTGCTTGCAATGCAGGAGATCTGTGTTTGATCCATGGGTTTGAAATACTCCCTGGAGAAAGGAATGGTTGCTCACACCTGTATTCTTGCCTGGAAAATTCCATGGACAGGAGAGCCTGGCAGGCTACAGTCCATGGGGTCACAAAGAGTCGGACATAACTAAGTGACTTTCACTTTCACTTTTCATATGCCACTATTAAACAGAAAACTCAGAAAAAAATATTCTTAACAAAGCAATAATATGAATAATTTAGTATTTTTGCACATAACCTTTTACTTAATTTTTGGTGGAGTATAGTTGCTTTACAATGTTATGCTACTTTCTGCTGTATAGCAAAGTTATACACATATCCACTCTTTTTTACGTTTCCTTCCCATTTAGGTCACCATGGAGCAGAGAAGAGTTCCCTATACTGTACAGTAGATTTTCATTAGTTATCTATTTTAGAGTAGTGCATCCTAGTCTCCCAATTTATCTCATCCCCTTTGGTAGACATGTTTACTTTCTACATCTATATCTACTGTATTCTTGCTTTGCAAATAGTTCATCTGTATTGTTTTTCTAGCTTCCACATATAAACAGTATTATACAGTATTTTTGTTTCTCTTTATGACTTACTTTACTCTGTATAACAATTTCTAGGTCCATCCATGTTGCTGCAAATGGCACTATTTCATTCCTTTTCATGGACAAGCAATATCCCATTGTATATATGTACCACATCTTCTTCACCCATTAATCTGTCGATGGATATTTAGGTTGCTTCCATGTCCTGGCTATTGTAAATAGTGCTCCAATGAACACTGGGGTGCATGTATCCTTTCAAATTATGGTTTTCTCCAGGTATTTGGTCAGGAGTGGGATTGCTGGATTATATGGTAGCTCTATTTTTAGTTTTTAAACAAACCTCCATACTGTTTTCCATAGTGACTCTACCAATTTAGAGTCCTACCAACAGTGTAGGAGGGTTCCATTTTCTCTATTCATTCTTTAGCATTTATTTTTTTAATATTTCTGATGATGGTCATTCTGACTGGGGCTTCCCAGGTGGCACAGTAGTAAAGAATCTGCCTGGCAATGAAGGAGATGCAAAAGATGCAGGTTTGATCCCTGGGTTGGCAAGATCCCCTGAAGGAGGAAACGGCAACCCACTCCAGTATTCTTGCCTGGAAAATTCCATGGACAGAGGAGCCTGGTGGGCTACAGCCCAAGGGATCGCAGCAAAGGAGTTGGACATGACTGAGCATGCATGCACGTATTCTGACGAGTGTGAAGTCATATCTCATTGTAGTTTTGATTTGAATTTCTCTAATAATTTATGATGTGGAGCATCTTTTCATGTATTTTTTGACCATCCTTATGTCTTCTTTAGCGCAATGTCCATTGAGGTCTTCTGCCAATTGTCTGATTGGGTTGGATTCTTTTTTTAATTGAAATACGGTTGACTTAAAATGTGTTAGTTTTAGGTGTGCAGCACAATGACTCAGTTATATTTCATTTTGGACACATAGCATGTACTCTTTTTCAGATTCGTTTCCCTTATAGGTTATAATGAAATATTAAGGATAGTTCCCTGTGCTATACAGTAGGTCCTTATTGGTTATCTATTTTATATAGAATGAATATGTAGTTTTATTTGAAGACAAGTGTATGAATAGTAGTGTGATGCATTTTAAATGCACTAATCATTTTGTGAATGCCATCATCATAATCATCAAAGAATACCCAGTAATTTATGATGGCACATTTAATTAAAAACCGGCACTTCAGGAATCATTGAATTTAGATACCAGACTTCACATTGGAGCCCCCACAGTATATGACTATAATAAACCTATAGTTCTCAGGGAAAACAGATTTAATCCCCCCATGAGAATGCATTCAAGAAGAAGAAACAGAAGTAACATCAGTTCATTCTGATGTGAAAAGTAGACTTTCTTGCCAGCCCGTCTAGCTCCTATCAAAGAGTAATAATCCTATGTGCTAATGAATTCTGATTGCCTCAAGAGAAACAGGTGGTGTATGGTATCCCCACAAGGCTCATCATCTCAGGGTAGATCTTAGAACTTGCAGCACCTGGAGAATGCATGAGTACTATGTCTAACCCATCAGGGACAGGGCTGGTAAACTGCGGAGAACTTGGCCATTTGTCTACTGGTGAGCTAAGTGAGCTTTCTATCAATCCTGAATCAACAAACTCCTCTCACAGTGCTATGAACATCCAGGGTGGTGAGACAGGTTACTTAGAAGATGGTTATTTGAATTACAAAAGATTCTTCCTTTTCAAAAAGGTTCTTTTCAGATTTTTTTTTCATGGAAAGACATCTTATTTTAAAGCTAGCTATGCGTAATGTGTCAATCCCAAATTCCCAGTCTATTTCTCCCCCACCCACCTTTCTCCCTGGTAACCGTAAGTTGGTTCTCTAAGTCTGTGAGTCTGTTTGTTTTCTAAATAAGTTCATTTGTACCATTTTTCAGAACTTGCTTTTGTTTATTATTAGAACTTCCTTGAAGTGAAAATGTTAGTAGCTCAGCTGTGTCTGACTCTTTGCAACCCCATGGAATGCAATCTTCCAGGCTTCTCTGTCTGTGGAATTTTCCAGCAAGAATACTAGGGTGGGTAGCCATTCCCTTCTCTAGGAGATTTTCCTGGCCCAGAGATCTAACCTGGGTCTTCTCCACTGGGGGAGCCACCTGGTAACTTGCTTAAGTATCCTTAGATGTGTTGTGATTCATGAAATTATATTTACACAAGTCTTTAGATAGAAACAAGTTCCGATGCTGTAAAGAGCAATATTGCATAGTAACCTGGAATGTTAGTTTCATGAATCAAGGCAAATTGGAAGTGGTCAAACAGGAAATGGCAAGAGTGAACATCGATATTCTAGGAATCAGCGATCTAAAATGGATTAGAATGGGTGAATTTAACTCAGATGACCATTATATCTACTACTGTGGGCAGGAATCCCTTAGAAGAAATGGAGCAGCCCTCATAGTCAACAAGAGTCCGAAACGCAGTACTTGGATGGAATCTCAAAAACGACAGAATGATCTCTGTTCGTTTCCAAGGCAAACCATTCAATATCATGTTAATCCAAGTCTATGCCCCAACCAGTGATGCTGGAGAAGCTGAAGTTGAATGGTTCTATGAAGACCTACAAGACCTTCTAGAACTAACATGCAAAAAAGATGTCCTTTTCATTATAGGGGACTGGAATGCAAAAGTAGGAAGTCAAGAAACACCTGGAATAATAGGCAAATTTGGCCTTGGAGTACAGAATAGAGCAGGGCAAGGGCTAACAGAGTTCTGCCAAGAGAATGCACTGGTCATAGAAAACACCCTTTTCCAACAACACAAGAGAAGACTCTACATATGGACATCACCAGGTGGTCAACACCAAAATCAGACTGATTATATTCTTTGCAGCCAAAGATGGAGAAGCTCTATGCAGTCAGCAAAAACAAGACCAGGAGCTGGCTGTGGTTCAGATCATGAGCTTCTTTTTGCAAAATTCAGACTTAAATTGAAGAAAGTAGGGAAAACCATTAGACCATTCAGGTATGACCTAAATACAGTGGAAGTGAGAAATAGATTTCAGGGACTAGCTCTGATAGACAGAGTGCCTGATGAACTATGGACGGAGGTCTGTGACATTGAACAGGAGACAGAAATAAAGACCATCCCCAAGAAAAAGAAATGCAAAAAAGCAAGATGGCTGTTTGAGGAGGCCTTACAAATAGCTGTGAAAAGAAGAGAAACAAAAAGCAAAGGAGAAAAGGAAAGATATAAGCATCTGAATGCAGACTTCCAAAGAATAGCAAGGAGAGATAAAAAAGCCTTTTTCAGTGATTGGTGCAAAGAAATAGAGGAAAACAATAGAATGGGAAAGACTAGAGATCTCTTCAAGAAAATTAGAGATACCAAGGGAACATTTTATGCAAAGATGGGCACAATAAAGGACAGAAATGGTATGGACCTAATAGAATCAGAAGATATTAAGCAAGAGGTGGCAAGAATACACAGAAGAACTGTACAAAAAACATCTTCATGACTCAGATAATCACGATGGTGTGATCACTCACACTCACTTAGAGCCAGACATCCTGAAACATGAAGTCAAGTGGGCCTTAGAAAGCATCACTACGAACAAAGCTAGTGGAGGTGATGGAATTCCAGTGGAGCTATTTCAAATCCTGAAAGATGATGCTGTGAAAGTGCTGCACTCTATATGCCAGCAAATTTGGAAAACTCAGCAGTGGCCACAGGACTTGAAAAGGTCAGTTTTCATTCCAATCCCAAAGAAAGGCAATGCCAAAGAATGCTCAAACTACTGCACAATTGCACTCATCTCACACGCTAGTAAAGTAATGCTCAAAATTCTCCAAGCCAGGCTTCAGCAATACATGAACTGTGAATTTCCAGATGTTCAAGCTGGTTTTAGAAAAGGCAGAGGAACCAGAGATCAAATTGCCAACATTGGCTGGATCATCGAAAAAGCAAGAGAGTTCCAGAAAAACATCTATTTCTGCTTTCTTGACTATGCCAAAGCCTTTGACTGTGTGGATCACAATAAACTGTGGAAAATTCTGAAAGAGATGGGAATACCAGACCACCTGACCTGCCTCTTGAGAAACTTGTATGTGGGTCAGGAAGCAACAGTTAGAGCTGGGCATGGAACAACAGACTGACTCCAAATAAGAAAAGGAGTACATCAAGGCTGTATATTGTCACCCTACTTATTTAACTTATATGCAGAGTACATAATGAGAAACGCTGGGCTGGAGGAAGTACAAGCTGGAATCAAGATTGCCGGGAGAAATATCAATAACCTCAGATACGCAGATGACACCACCCTTATGGCAGAAAGTGAAGAAGAACTAAAGAGCCTCTTGATGAAAGTGAAAGAGGAGAGTGAAAAAGTTGGCTTACAGCTCAACATTCAGAAAACTAAGATCATGGCATCCGGTCCCATCACTTCTTGGCAAAGGTAGATTTGGAAACAGTGGCTCACTTTATTTTGGGGGCCCCAAAATCACTGCAGATGGTGATTGCAGCCATGAAATTAAAAGACACTTGCTCCTTGGAAAGAAAGTTATGACCAACCTAGACAGCATATTAAAAAGCAAAGACGTTACTTTTTCTACTAAGGTCCATCTAGTAAAGGCTATGGTTTTTTCAGTAGTCATGTATGGATGTGAGAGTTGAACTGTGAAGAAAGCTGAGTGCAGAAGAATTGATGCTTTTGAATGGTGGTGTTGGAGAAGACTCTTGAGAGTCCCTTGGACTGCAAGGAGATCCAACCAATCCATCCTAAAGGAGATCAGTCCTGGATGTTCATCTGAAGGACTGATGTTGAAGCTGAAACTCCAATACTCTGGCAACCTGATGCGAAGAGCTGACTCATTTGAGAAGACCCTGATCCTGGGAAAGATTGAAGGCAGGAGGAGAAGGGGACAACAGATGATGAGATGACTGGATGGCATCACCAGCTCAATGTACATGGGTTTGGGTGGACTCCGGGAGTTGGTGATGGACAGCGAGACCTGGCGTGCTATGGTTCATGGGGTTGCAAAGAGTTGGACACAACTGAGTCTGAACTGAAGGCTTTAGAAAGGAGAAAGACAAGTAATGTTTAAATTTCATGTTGCCTGCCACTTATATCATTCTTATTTATTCCTCACAGCCCCAAATGGAACAAGAAGAAACCTGTGAAAAGTGTGATAGGAAATAGATGGGTAAAGCTATCAAGCTGCATTCTTACAATGAACAAGCACTGGACTGGCACTCCAGAACCTGGCTTGATTTCCCAGTGGGTGTGTGTGCTTGGTTGCTCAGTCACGTCTGATTCTTTGCGATCCCGTGGACTGCAGCCCTCCAGGTTCCTCTGTCCATTGGAATTCTCCAGGCAAGAATACTAGAGTGGGTTGCTGGCTGCCCTCCTCCAGGGGATCTTCCCAAACCCAAGTCTCCTGCATTGCAGGCAGATTCTTTACTAACTCAGTTGCCTGGGAAGCCCTGATTTCCCAGGTCTGCTACTAAACTAGGTAAGGTCCAAGAACCTTCTCAGAACTTTAGTCTCTACACCTATAACATGAAGGTTGGTGAACAAGAACTTGAAAAAGTCTTCCAGTAGAAACAATCCATGTTTCCTTTTCTACAATATTTCAATCCAAAGTCAATAGGGATGACAGAAGCTTTTAAGAGAAAATTAAAATGGGAATGGGCTTTTTTGCTTTACAGCCTTTTCTTTAAAACATGATTAAAGAGATAACATGGCTTTCATTCGATTCAATTAGTAATTGTATCCTGAGCTTAGGAAATAAAAAAGAGAATAGGGAATAATTAACCTTAATCTATTGATTTCATTTTAATTTAATATATGTCTCTATTTACAGGAGGAAACTATTTAAAACCACCAGAAATGGTTCACATACGAAATGGTGGCAGAAGAAAAGTGATATGTGACTAGATATAATGAATAAAAAATAAAAATGAAAGAAAAGTGCAGTGTTTTTAATGAAGCTGATCTGTGTTTTATATGTCAACTTGTTATGAGTCATTTCACAATCTAGAAATCAAGAAAAGGATTACATGCATTGTTTTGACACTGATTCCTCTTGTTCATAGTTTGATGAAGGCCTGGCTGATAGGATGTCTTTGTTAATCTCATTTTCTTCCTTTAGTATCTATGTTATTAATAGCTATGTCAATGCTGATGCTAATATGGAGACAGAACAAAAAAATTCCCAATTTTAGTAGTTTGGAGGCAAGTAAGAAATGCAGTTGAATGGTTAGAATACCAACCTGGGAGTTACCTATTTTGACTTCATTACTCACCTATTCTAAGATGACATGTCACATTTCGGTGTGTTCATGTATCCATTTATAAGACACTCAGTTCTAAGTGCTTTTTAAGGCCTTTTGTGGAAGATGTTAAGACAGGGTGCAGCATTAATCTATTACTTATCCCTTCACCATTTTTTAACCCTAGCTCTTCCTTTTCAAGCCCAGCTTAAATTTTACCTTCTCCACTGAACTTGTACCATTAAACCACAAACCACAATCATGTTCTTAGTGATAACGCTTACTATTGACCATCTATTTTGTGCCTGCCACTGCGCTAATAATGTTAACTGGGTTGTCACCTTTTATTTTCAAATGATGAGTGAAAGTAACAAGCAGTTTATTTTATAGGAGAAGAAACTGGGTTTAAAGGACTTGTCTGAGATTACATAGCTGGTAAATTTAAAAGCTGGGACTTTTATGTTTGACTCTCACATTTTGTGCTCCTATTGTATTATTTTTTTGAAATTCCTTCTGAGAATTATTGTAGAAGTTGGGCTTTATACTTATAATGCAGCATTTAATTACATGGTGTTTCATGTCATCTCTAGATATTTTTGATATATATATTTCCTGCTGTAGCCAACATCTGTCATTCACTAATCCTAAAATCAATGTGTAGAAGAAGGAGGAGGCAGGAGAAGGAGGAGGAGGAGAGAGAAAGAGAAGGAGAAGCAAAGGAGGGAAAGAGATAAGGAAGGGAAGAAGTAGAGAAAGAGAGAAGAATCCTTTCATTATTAGGGTAAGATGTGTGTCTTAAGTCCTATCCATCACATGGACCAACTGAAAACACTGATTCAAAACTGACTAACATGAGAGAAAAAACAAGGTGGGTATCCATTTTTATTATCTCAAATCTCAGCAGAGATAGTGTAGTTATGAAGCCTGCTGCTATAATAGTGGCATCTGGATTTCACCACTTATGATGGATGATGCTGGAAGCAGCGGCTCTCTTCCGGATGGCAAGTTTCGCAGTGTGCTTCTCAGTCATTTCTTCAAACTCAGCTAGAGGATCTGTCTTCAACCTCCCAACAATTTGGAGAATTTTTAAGCCTGCAATCCATTTCTTTCTGTTTAAATGAGCTAACTTGGATTTTGGTTATCTGCAAAGACCTCTGACTGATAACTTATCAAGGTAATTTTAGACCTGCATTAGTTCGACTTCACTTTCACTTTTCACTTTCATGCATTGGAGAAGGAAATGGCAACCCACTCCAGTGTTCTTGCCTGGAGAATCCCAGGGGTGGGGGAGCCTGGTGGGCTGCTGTCTATGGGGTCGCACAGAGTCGGACATGACTGAAGCAACTTAGCAGCAGTTATCTATTACTATACAATATATTACTTCAAAATGTAATGCCTTAAAACAATACAAATGTATCATTTCACAAGTTCTTTGTGTCAGGAATATGAGCATGGCTTATGGGGATCCTCTGATTCAGGTTTGCATTCAAGCTATTGGCCCAAAAGTCTGAGGTCTCATCTGAAGGCTTAGCTGGGAAGAGAATCCTCCTCCAAGCTCTCTCAGCGATTGTTGACAGCATTGTTTTCTATAGATTGTTGAAGTGAAGGCCTCTGCCCTTGCTGATTGTAGGCTGAATGCTGCTCTGGGTTCCTGGCCACACGGGCCCCTTCTAGATGGGATCTGGCTTCACGGTAACGTGCAAGCAAGAAAGCAATGGAGAGAGTCGGCTTGTAAGACAGACGTTATAGTCTTTTATAACTTAATCATTGATGTGACTTTCTATCACCTTTGCCAAATTCTGCTGGAATCAAGTCACACACAAAGAAAGGTGAGTATTACATAAAGACATAAATACCAGAAAGCAAACGAAGGTGAATTCTGTAGGTCAATTTGGCTAGGCCACAGAACCCGACACTTGGTCAAACACCAATGAAATTAACACTGAAATAGACTTTGAGTAAAGCAGATTACTTTATATTATGTGGCTGGACCTCATCTCAACAGTTGAAGGTCTTAAGAAGAAAAGACTGTAATCCCCAGTGAAGAGGGTTTTTGCCTCTAGACTACCTTTCAACTCCTTATTACATCAGCCCTTCCCTGGGTCTCAAGCCTGCTGGCTTGCCCTCCAAATTTCAGACCTGCCAGCCTCCCTACTGGTCAAGTCCTTAAAATAAATTTCTCTTTCTATATATCCACGTCCTATTAGTTCTGTTTCTCTACAGAACCCTGATTTTTTCAGTAGGGTTTATTAAAGGCCATCTTAAAAGTCTGCCTTCAGTTTCAGAAGGAAAATATTAGTGTTTTATCTTAAAAAAAAACGTTCCTTCCAAAAAAATATTAAAACGTACCCATGGAACCAGCAGCAAGGGGACTTGGAGAACATCTAGTCTAATCCTATTATCTTATAGAGGTGGCAATGAAGAGTCAGATTATGTAATGATTATTCAGTGCTATTTAAAAACAAAGCCAAGGCAAGAACTCAGTTTTCTCTTTTAATGCCCTTACCATTGCCCCATGATGAAAGTTGCTCAGTCATGTCTGACTCTTGTGACCCCGTGGACTATACAGTCTATGGAATTCTCCAGGTCAGAATACTGGAGTGTGTAGCCTATCCCTTCTCCAGGAGATCTTCCTGACCCAGGAATCGAACTGGAGGTCTCCTGCATTGCAGGTGGATTCTTTACCAACTGAACTATCAGGGAAGCCCACCCTTGTCCCATAAATTCTGCCAAGTTGAAAGCTGAGAATTGCACTAGTGGCCTGAAGACTGATTATAGGGAAGTAAAACCTTCATGGGCAGATAAACTATTGGTCAGCTGGGTTGTTCTTCCCTTCAGTGGATCTCCGTGTAGTGGGTGATGGTGCCACCTCATCCTCTAACCCAGATTCCTTAATGATCAATGGCAGGCATGGCCAAGATGGCAGGCTGGGTCATGGATCCTGCCAGTGGCTATGGAACAGAGCAAAACCAACTGGCCAAGAGGGGATTAAACCCTTGACCTTGGCCTCATTAGTGCTGAGCTCTAACCAACTGTTAGACATGCATCGTATCATTTGTCTTTAAAACTCTGTTTGAATCTGCTATATTACACTCTCATTAATATCTGGTAGCTGGGAGCAATTTAATTGATTTCTCCAGTGCTTTTTATCAGTGCTGAATGTTGATGAGTAAGAACATAAAAATAAAGAAATAAATAAACTTGCATTTAAAAAATATTTAACTTAAAATGGACCAAAGAAACACCTGAAATATAAATTAAGATAATAAGAGTCACTGTGATAGATTTTCTTGTTTACTATTATTTACACATGGAGGGAAATCTCAGAATGAATGTCAAACATTGCACTCAAACCAGTTGTTCATGATTTGAGGCAATTTGTGGAGATTAAAATCTTGGGTTTTCTAATGCACATCAACAATAAATCCTGTTGCTTCTTCCTGTCCAGCCTGGTAAAAAAATCAATGCTTTTAGGTAAGCAGTGTTGATTACAAATTTTTTGAGCAGTTATTTTAAAACGACATCCAAGCTCAAGTGAGAGTTTGACTTAAAGTCATTTAATCAAGGATATTAAATTAAAGGATCACTCTGCCCTGGTGGGATGGGTTGTAGAAGGAAGCAAAGTGAACATTAACATACATTATGCCAGGTGCTTAACGTGTGTTATAACATTTGATCCTCACTACAAACCAAGAGACAGACATCTTTATCCATATTCTATTGCTCAGAAAACTTAGGGTCAGAGAAGTTCAATAACATTTTCAAGGATACAGAGTTTTCAGCTGCCTGGGGAGCAGGAATGAAACTCAAGTTTATTAACTTCATTGCCCATCTCAAGTTCTCTCTGCCATGTCATATATATTAGATTATATTCAGTGTATATAACAAGGTTGGATTCTTTATCTTTCTGTTTTCCCCACCTCTTCACTTCTCATCTCCCCAAAACATATTCTCCCACTCAGCCTCTCCTACTCTCTAGCCTACTCTCTTGCCTAGACATGCAAAACATACACACACACACACACATGCTTGGACAGAGAGGTTAAAGAACAAGATTAGTATTTGAGAAGCCAGAACTGCAGTCTTGACTCCATCCATTTCAGACACATCACTAATCTCAGCCTCCTCGCTGGTTAATACACTTATTCCCTATAGTCTTGTCTCTTAAAAGTATATAACTGTTTATCATCAAGTATTTTTATACTTTGTATTTCCCGAAGTAAAGTGGGGAGTTAATATTATTTGGTTACTTGGATACCTCAACATCACCAGCAATTTCAAGCCTCTAATTCTACACTGTCCAGGTCAGTAGCCATTCTGACTGTATGTGGCTACTGAGCAGTTGGTATATGGCTAGTCTGACTGAGGAACTAAATTTTAATTTAATTTAAATTTTGAAATTGAAGCTGGCTCAAAAATACACGTTTTATTGTTTCATTAGGAGCAGGATTCACTTTAACCACTGAAGTTTTAGCATCAAAATTGAGATGTATAAGATACACATCTTATTTCAAAATCTATGTGAATATAAAGTATCACATTAACTTTTCAAAATAATTACAAGTTGAAAGATTAAATCAATAATCTTTTACATATACTTAAGTACAATATTATTAAATTAATTTCTACCTGTTTTTCTTTTTAAAAATGTTGCTTGCTAGATCAGCAAACTTTTTCCATGAATTGTCAGATGGAAATAGCTTAGGCTCTGTGGGCCACATACAGTTTCTATGGCATGGTCTTCTTTACTTTTGTTTTTATTTATTTTTTTAATCTTTGACAATTTTATTCACTAATATATGCCAACTGACTCTAACAGTGCCTCACACAAAATAAGTGCTAAAAAATTAATTAGAAGCAATTAGCTGATAAAATTCAATAGTGACAATTATCCCAACTCTTTGGAATTCTTACTAGATAGATATTTGAGATAATTTATTTATCAGTGTTTAAAAATTAAAGGAGTGGCCCTTCTCATCTGACATCAGACAGTAGAATTGCTGCAGGGCTGAGGGTAAGGGGAAATAGTTGTAGCCCACTTATGGGCTCCCCTAGAAGCCCAGACAGTAAAGAATCTGCCTGCAATGCAGGAGACCCAGGTTTGATCCCTGGGTCGGGAAGATCACCTGGAGAAGGGAACAGCTACCCACTCTAGTATCCTTACCTGGAAAACCCCATGGACAGAGGAGCCTGGCGGGTTACAGTTCATGGGGTCACAAAGAGTTGGACACAACTGAGCGACTAACACTTTCCCTTTACAATGGGCATACTTAATTGTTTTACTGTAAAAACTGTTCCTAGCTCATGGGCAGTACACATACAGGCTACCCAGGACAGCAGTTCTAGTCACAGCTCTATTGTAATACATCTGTCATTCTAACTTGAGCACTCAATGGAAAGCCAGGATGCTCTTCTCTGAAAATGAACTAGGCTGAATCCATACAGAGGATTGTTGTCCTCATTCTACAGAGGAGGACATTGAGGTCTAGGGAATTTTAACAGCTTTTACAAGTCAAATAGCTAGTAAGTGCAAAGTTAGAATGCCCACCTCCAAAGCTCATGTATGACACTGCATCATACTTTCTCCATAATTAAGACTTTCTTTAGTGTGACTAATAAATTTTCACTGATTCGTTCATTTAGCTTACCAATATTCATTGAATGAATATTTATTCATTCTACAAATAATAGAGATACATCCCCTGTTCCACATTTAAGCTCATTTTTGAGAAGGGCTTCCCTGGTGGCTCAGCCAGTAAAGAATCTGCCTACAATTTGGGAGACCCAGGTTCTATCCCCAGGTTAGGAAGACCCCTGGAGAAGGGAATGGCTGCCCACTCCAGTATTCTTCCCTGGAGAATTCCAAGACAGAGGAGCCTGGTGGGTCCCAGTTCCTGAGATCACAAAGAGTCAACACAACTGAGCGACTAACACATTAACACTTAAAAAGGCTTAAATATCTTACCGACTTAATTTATGAGATACAAAATGAAGTGGAAAACTGACAATTATTGGCTTTTTCCAATCAATATAGATGGCAAGCTTGATAATTCAGGCTTGATCTTGTTAACCCCAAACTGGCAGAGGTACAAACATTTTATGTTCTCACTTTTTTTCTAATTCAAGATCATTTATTAGCTTAAGACATAATAAAGTGGTGCTAAAATAGGTACAGAATCAAGCAGTAACAACCGACATTTTAATTAACGTAATAAAGTAATCAGTCTTTAGCTAGGCTAGTATGTTAGTCTATTTTCTTTCAGCATATTTGCTTAGCTGCATGATTATTCACTCTATCAAACTTTTTAGCTATTATTATTATTGTTAATCTTTTTTTGGTAGTAGCCCTCCAAAACTCTCTGGCTTTGCTATATATTATAAATGAACCACTTATTATTATCTTTATAAAATTTAGTAAAGTCTCATTTAAAATAAGTTCTTCTTTATAGACTATTTAGCTCTCCATTACCAATCCCTCCTAGAAATTCAATTAAAATGTAAACTGGATATTTTTGACGTTTTTCATTTAAAATCCCAACATTACTTTTTTTCCCTTAAACATCTCTCTAATTATGCAGTTGGTCTACACCTGATCTTCTCTTTGGGGGCCCTGGAACATCTTACAACCCTTCTCACTTCTAATAAGTATGCATAAATAAAATAGATTAAGAGAAACCTAGAGGCCTAGGATTCTTCTCTCCTTTTGTTTTTCTTTTCAATTCATGTGGCAAATGACATTATTTTTAGTATGAACTATAAATTTCCACTCTATGTATGCTGTTGGGTTGGGTGTAAAGTGTTTAAGTTTGAGAATACCTCTCCCCTACAGGAAAATTACAAACACATTTGGGCTGAGGACTCTCAGAGTTGAGGAATAATTCCATTAAGTTTAGACGTCTTTTCATAGTATTTTCAGAACATTAATCCATAAAGAAGCATCTATTTTCAATACTATTATGACTGGTCCAAATATTTTCCCCCTTGAATTAGAAAAAAAAAGGGGGGAGAGTAGTAGGAGAAAAAAAGGCTCCATTCTTCAGAAACTTGGATGGAAAGTCAGGAAAGTTCTAAAATCACTAAATTTCATGATTAAAAGACTAATTTTGTTTTATCCAAGCTACGGAATCATTTTCATCAGAAATAAAATAGGTGTCCATAATAATCTGACACAATTGGTGTAATTCAACAATTGAATACTGGAATCAATAATTGAACCAGTTGCTTTTCAGTGTGACTGTGTGTATATATACACATAAGCATGTGTTAGTTGCTCAGCTGTGTTCAACTTTTTGTGACTCCATGGATTGTAGCCCACCAGGCTCCTCTGTCCATGGAATTCTCTAGGCAAGAATACTGGAGTGGGTTGCCATTTTCTTCTCCATATATACATTCATATACTGGCTTCCCAGGTGGCGCTAGTGGTAAAGAACCTGTCTGCCAGTCCAAGAAACATAAGAGACACTGGTTCAATCTCTGGGTCTGAAAGATCCCTTGGAGGAGGGCATGACAACCCACTCCAGTGTTCTTGCCTGGAGAATCCCATGGACAGAGGAGCCTGGTGGGCTACAGTCCGTAGGGTTGCCAAGAGTTGGACACAATGGAAGTGATTTATCACAAGTGGATATTTATATACATATAAACATTTATGTTGATATATATGCATATATTTTAAAGTTAAATTGTGATACATATATATTTATTGTATACACATATATAAAATGTATACATTTACCTGAGTAATATATATATTCCATATATATATTCCATATATATGGAAATATATATAAATAAATAAATATATATATATATATATATATATGACTCAGCTAGTGAAGAATCTGCCTGCAATGTGGGAGACCTGGGTTCAATCCCTGGGTTGGGAAGATCCCCTGGAGAAGGGAAAGGCTGCCCATTCCAGTATTGTGGCCTAGAGAATTCCATGGACTGTATAGTGCATGGGGTCACAAACAGCCGGACACAACTGAGTGACTTTCACTTTCACTTCCACTTTCACATATATATACGGAAAGAGAGCTGTAACAATTTAAATCATGTTTTATTTTCATCTACTTTTGCAGTGTAAATGAAGTTCGATAACAATCCTAGTGAACTAGTTGGCCATGAACTTGTTTATTTTTCTTGCATACTTATTAAATTCATACATTTAAGGAAATATCTTGAATCTCTTAATCCTATTCACCTTTTCTTTTTAATTATAGAGAAAAAAATGCTTACATTTTGCAGTGTCAATTGACATGCCCCATGTAAACGGTCTCTCTCTCTCACGTTGAGATGTAAAAATACTGCTGCTTCCTCTTAAACATATCTTCAGTTCAGTTCAGTTCAGTTCAGTCGTGTCTGACTCTTTGCAACCCCATGAACTGCAGCACGCCAGGCCTCCCTGTCCATCACAAACTCCCAGAGTTCACTCAAACTCACGTCCATCGAGTCGGTGATGCCATCCAGCCATCTCATCCTCTATCGTCCCCTTCTCCTCCTGCCCCCAATCCCTCCCAGCATCACAGTCTTTTCCAATGAGTCAACTCTTTGCATGAGGTGGCCAAAGTACTGGAGTTTCAGCTTTAGCATTAGTCCTTCCAAAGAACACCCAGGACTGATCTCCTTTAGGATGGACTGGTTGGATCTCCTTGCAGTCCAAGGGACTCTCAAGAGTCTTCTCCAACACCACAGTTCAAAAGCATCAATTCTTTGGTGCTTAGCTTTCTTCACAGTCCAACTCTCACATCCATACGTGACTACTGGAAAAACCATAGCCTTGCATATCTGTCAACATCAATATTTTAAGGATATTGAAAAGGATACAGAGCGGTGTTTCCACTGCACTGAATTTTTAAAATTATATTTACTTACTGAGACTTATTATTGAACTTGTTTATTGGAGGAAATGGCAAACCACTTCAGTATTCTGGCCTGGAAAATCCCATGGACAGAAGAGCCTGGTGGGCTACAGTCCATGGGGCCACAAAAGCGTCAGACAGGACTGAGCAACTAGGCACACATGCATAATAGTCTATTAGCCTTTAGTTGATCTAGGTTTCTGGGAAACAGAAACATTCGGTAAGCTGGGAAAATAAGTTTCCAATGTCCCCAACGAATAAAATAGGTAGCTGTGCAGGTTGGTGTAACATTGGAAGGTATTTTAATCTAATCTTTTCTCATCCTCTCTTTAACTGGGAAAGTTATTTAGCCTTTCTCAACATTTCTAAACTTCTATAATGTTACTGTGAGGACCAGCACAAATAACTTCATATAAAACACCATCCAGTATAGTCCCTGACAAAAAGAAAGCACTGAGTAAATAATAGTTGATATTATTTTTTGTTGCTGTTATTGAGGAAATATGTGATTACAAAGGTAAGAGGTGACTTCTACATCTGTAAGTATAGAAAATTTCGTTATTTGCTGCAGACATAGGACTTTTTACATCGTCCTAAGTCAAAGTAGAAATAAGTTTATTAGAATGGGATTAATTTAATTACAGCACAATTGACTAAGAAAACTGCCTGCACTGTAAAACAGGAACAGGGCTAATTTTGCAGAGCATGGAGAACTCTCTGCCTCTGGTAATTATAAATATAATTCACAAAACTATTTGCCTTTGCATCCTAATAATACTCAACATTTTGTAAGTTGGTATGTGTCCATAAATTTAAGCAGCAGCTTAGTAAAGAAGTAGCACAGATTTTAAAGCAGTGAGTGGTGTGCTGAAGTTGGTGCTAGAAAGAATGAATAATTAAATATTCAGGAATTGTAAACCTGTTATTAAACCATTGGCAGCTTGAAGTCAACCATAGTAGGACCATTCAAACCATGGGAATTGGCAAATGCTACAAATCTCAGGTTCTCCCCACTCATCCCGAAGACCTGGTTTACCAGTAAACTTCTGATGTGGACATATATAAATGTGTATTTAATTGCCAGCTTTAACACTAAATGGTTTATAGACTTTAACAAGTTATGTTGTACTTCTCTCCTGCAATTTCATCATCTGGAAAGCAATACAATTACTTCTTTGTCATAAGTTTGCTTTTGATTAAATAATTTTAGCTACATGATCATCTAATACATACTTTGTAAGTGGTAGCTCATACTAATAAGCCAAAATCATGTAAGACAAAACAATGAAAAGTAGAAATTAAAAGTAAATGAAGTTTCAGAAAACAGGGTCTTTTGCCAATGTACATGCTTCTTTAAGGAAGAGATTCTACATATACAATAGAAAGGAGGTGATTCACTCAAGTTTCACTCACCGTGAAGAGAGTGCTGTGTGATCTTCCACTCTCCTCAGAGCGTGAGAAAAAAGAATCAGCTCTACCCGAGCTCCTCTCTTGGTGAGCTTGTTGCTCTGGGACTGGCTCATATAAGCTGTCCATAGAGCCTTCCTGCAGTAGAGAGATTTCTGAGTTAATTAAGGAATAAGGAAATGATAATTTTCATTTGGAAAGTTGTCTAACCATCTACCCACCTTTATACAGTACCCTATCTAAATGATCCTTTGCACTGGGATTATACTTTATGGTATGTCAGTGTTCAACAATGAGCAAGACAGCAAAGAGAGGCATTCTCAGCACTCACTAGAGAGCCAGGAATTAAAATAAAACTCTAAGTGTTGGTGAAAATGAAAGGGTTAGTTGCTCAGTTGTGCCTGACTCTTTGCAACCCCACAGATGTCTGCCAGGCATCTCTATTCATGGAAATCTCCAAGCAAGAATATTGGAGTGGGTAGCCATTTCCTTCTCCAGGGGAATCTTCCTGGCCCAGGGACCAAACACAGGTCTCCTGCATTGCAGGCAGATTCTTTACTGTCTGAGCCATGAAGGAAGCCCCAAATGAGGCAGTTTCTCAAGAAGCATGATGAGAACATAAAGTTCTAGGTAAGAAAAGACCTCTTTGGACACCAATAAACTTCACTGGCTGTCAGGTCAGAGTTTTTAGTTATATGCATCCCTCTGATGGGAATACCAATTAGTACTATGTCCTTGTATAAGAAACACAATCTGTACTTCAGCTTTCTCAATTGTAAAGTTGCAGTTTCATTCACCTTAAAAGAAGAACTCGGAATAAAATTAAATACAGTGTATGCTTTGAAATAGCAAAAATATCTCACAGGTACAATAAAGGCATTAACATTTATGTTTAAAGTATTTATATTAATAAGTTATATTATTCACTTGTTTTTATCTTTTTGGAATAATGAATTTTAAAATGTATGACTCTACATGTAACACTATTGTGAACTCTATGCTTCTTTGTATTTGGGAAGCAAACTTACTGACTAATTAACTTGTTATGATTTTTTTCCTTTTAAGATTAAATTGTATTGTGTGGCATCAGCTGGAGACAGTCTTAAGGGAGAGAGGTATACACTCAATATACTGAAAATTTCCAGTGATAGTAACTGGTGATGCTGATAATGATGTCATCAATATAAATGTCTGCTGGATTACAAAAAAAAGCTTTCTTGCTTGAAACAATGAGTGAGAAATCATAGTATTGTACAACAAATGTTCTCATCTTTAAAAATACCTTTTGTTAAGATTCAAACAAAATAAAGATTGAATTGTATTCACATTGTCTACCTTTAGAAATTTCAACCAATAAGCTCTGTGCTACAATTCCATAATTCAAGCAACTTGAGCTCCAAATGAATTATTGAGAAAATTTAAAAGACCTAGGTTAAGTCCTAAGACATGTGTGCTCTAAATGCCTAAACATGTAGGAAAGTTGAAAGCCTAACAGAATCACAAAGTGGTAATTGGAGGTTAAGCTTTGAACCTATTAAGTGTCTGCCCATAAACAGGCAACACTGCCGGATCTTGAATCTTGTGGTATAATGTGTGATGGTGGTCCTCCGCATGAAGCAAGCACCCTGATGAAATCCAGGGGCTGTAGCAGCACCCACAGGAGGCTGAAAAATGAAAGGAGGAGGCGGGAAAAATCTCCTTCCCAAAGCTGCTGAGGCTGTTGCTTCTAGGAAGCCATAGGCCAGAAAAGTAAAATTCAATGCAGCCAGCAAAGTGGGATCAGAGACAAGCTGCCAACTGATTCAGTGACTGGATCAGTAATAAACCAAGAATCACCCTGGGATGAGATACCTGGACCAGCAATGCAAACCTTGTTTCTAAACTGGGGCTTCAGAAAGACTGGAGATTTTTGCCTCACAGCTAGATGGAGAAAGGTAAAGAGGCCAGGAAGGAGAGAAAAGAGAGAGAGGAGGATGGAGGTGAGAGGCAGAGGAGAGGGAAAGACAGACCGAGACACTCGGAGACACTCAGAGAGAGAGAGATGAGAGTTATGCTCCAGCACCGGCCAGAACACATGTAGGGATCAAAAGCTGAGAAAAAGTCAACTGAACTGACAGTCTGAGAATAAAGCCATTTCCATTTCCATTCCATTGCATGAATGTAAAATCATAAAACAGGTGAAAAATAATTTAAAGAGAACATTTATCATCTTCACATGAGCTAAATAAAAAAGGAATATTACAATTAAAATAATTAACCCATGATGAAACCAAAACAGGCAGAGACAAAAAATAAAACAAGAAGTCTTGAAAATAATATAACCACAGACATTTGTATTAAGTAATCAAAAATTGGGATGAACTCTAGACCTCTCAAAAGAATTAGAAAATGCTGACGAGTTCACCCAAAGTACATAAAAGAGTAAACAGAAAACCCATGAATCATGCGGGTAAATATGTGGAGGACATATTGAGGCATTACAACATCAGATTATCAGGAATTCTAGCAAAATAAAGTGAGAGATTTTTCTTGCCAATCAAGAAAACAAGGGTCCAGTTTTACTTATAGTTTTAAGAACTCCTAAATGCAATGTTAGCAAAATTAAATTTAATAATGTATTTAAAAATTCACCATGGTCAATTACAGGAATACAAGGATATTTCAACAGTTAAACATAGTGTAACATGCTTAAAAATTTTTTATCACTTCAATAAATATTTTAAGGCTTTAAACAATGTATTATTCATCTTTGATAAAATCTCAGCAAATTGGGAAAAGACAGGACTTCCTCAACCTCATTAGGGTTATTTATCAAAAACCTCAGGAAGACTCAATTAGAAGTAATTACATGAACATTAGAAGCAAGACTAGGATGCCTGCCATATAGTATTTTTATTTGTCAATGTTATAGGAGAGAGAGAGAGAGAAGCTGAGAACGATATAATTGCTACAGAAGAGGAAAATTTACAGATTATCTAAATAAAAAGTACTAGAAAAAAACATAGATTGTTAGAAGCAGGAAGACCAAGGTTCAATTCCTGGGTCGGAAAGATCCTCTGGAGAAGGAAATGGCAACCCATTCCAGTATTTTTGCCTGGAGAATCCATGGACAGAGGAGTTTGGCAGACTATAGTCCATTGGATTGCAAGAGTCAGACATGACTTAGCAACTAAACCACCACCACTTCCTTGCAATATCAATATTTGAAAATCAATGACACATCTACAAATCAGCAAAAACAAATTAGGAAAAAAATCACAATAGCAACCAAAATTCTTTAGACTACTAGCAATAAAGTTAGCAAAAATGTACAAGAATTTTTTAGAGAAAATTATAAAACATCTTTAAAGGCCATGAAAGATTAGAATAAGAGGAGAGTTATACACGTTTGTGGATGAGTGAACTCAACCTCAGAATGAAGTCAATTTCCTCTAAAGGTGTAAAATTTAAATTTATTTTAATCAAAATCCCATAAAAATCTTTCACATAACTTGATAAGATGATTCAGTATATTTATAGAAGCAAAGAGATTTAAAAAGTCCACATTATGAAGATGAACAAGAAGAGGACATTCTTAGGAGTAAGATATCTGCTGGGCATTAGAATTACCTTAATAGGTATGTAGAACAGTCAAAAATAAAAGGATGGAGATATACCAATGGGATAAAATATATAAACCAAATAAAGATAGGGGCAGCATTGCAAATCACTGAAGAAATGGTGCACGGGAAATTGATTTGTAACCTTACTGGGTTACAAAGTCAAGCTAAGCTCAATATCTCTATGATGAGCTCAACAAAAAAATCATCCTGCTTCTAATGAGCAGGTTTTCTAAAAGCCTTATCACCATGTAAAACTCTAAAAAAAATTCTGGATTCAGAGTGGCCCACATAAAAGGATAATCCTGCCTCCCTTTTGAAAAATAGACCCCATTTGGAGTTTATAGATCCAAAATAATAGCAATCACCTTTAATGGATTATTTATAGTATCCTTGGTTAAAAATGGGTAGTTCATTAAGTTTGGCTTTATATTTCTCTTAAAAACCCCATTTACTAAAAGATTTACAATTTCCCCCTACACTTAAGAGAATGTTTAACTCATTCATTGACTTTCCTAATGCTAATCTTTATGCGATGCTTATTATTTAGCATCACCTATTTCTTAAAGATTTAAAGGTCAATATGTTTATTTACACTTCCATTTTTAAATTCTACAATCTCTCCACTAAGTCAGTAGTTTTTAATCTCTTCTTTAAAATGCTGTGCCCCATGTGTTCACATTCCTATAGGCACAGATAAAATGTGTTTTGAATTATGCACCAATTCCTGGCAAAAACTGTGACCCCACCCCTTTTTCACAGCTCATAACAGCATGGTAGGGTGTCACAACACCCTGATTGGGAGCCCATATGCTAAATAACTTTATTTATTTATTCCCCAAGAAGGAATAAAAATATCTAAAATAGTTGTAATTTTTTTTTAACCAAGTACCTTGTGGACATTTTCTTATTATAGAAATTACTTTTAACCTTATATAAACTTCGGAATGCTTACCCACAATAAGTCAGTGTTAATGATGGTTAAACCTAAGCTAATACGTTTCTGAACAAGGCTGGTTTAAAGAGATGGAAAAGAGTTGGCAGTTAAACTGAGTACATGAGGCATGTCTTTGAAGCAATCCTTTTTGAGGGCATGCCACTTTCCCTATATTACAGAGAAAGACAATCACACTCATTATATGGTTATGTCTTTACTAGCAGGATTACAAAGCATATGCCATGCTATGCTGAGCTCTGCTATGTTATAGAAACATTAGCATACTGCTTATAGCACCATTCAGCCTGATTTCAGAACAGGGTCGGCTCTGCCGCTACACTGCCTATTTCCATGGGAAGTATATTCCTGTAAACCACATATAGCTCTTTTAGAGCAACTAGAAGCAAATGCATAATACCACTTAAATCACCTGAAATGGGATTTCTCCAGTCAGATTTATATGGCACAAAGCAAAGTTGAGCACTGGCGGTTATTTTGTAAATTAGGAGTATATAGGCAAGCTGAACTCGATGATTCAGCCTGCCACAACTCACAATTCCATTTTATTTTTCAAGATGCTCTAAGATTAAATCCCATATCTTGGCTTAAAATGCTTCCTGTTTAGGTATTACAACTATGTCAGCACCATCTCTAGCACTTATGTTAATCTTATTTGCAATTTGGAAAGAAAACAAACATCAAAGTAAACCATTTTATTTCCTCAAATGACAGGGATCTCCCACTGACATCTTGAAAAACCAATGAATAGGCATAATACCGTGCTGTAAACACAGATAGAAATGAATAAAATTATTTTTGAAATCCATTTTTAGCATTGGCAGATGGTCACAACTGCAGGTTGGAGTTATAAAATATTTCCAGATCTATGACTACCTGCTAACTTCCACTGATCCACTTCAGGCTAAAAGGAAAAAAAAGCCATAATGTAAAAAAGAATTTGAGAGCTGCCTACTCCCTTGAATGAGTGCATCTGCAGGACTGGATTAATCTATTGTATCTTGCATTTACAGGGCTGTATAACTCAGAAAGCTGCCTCCATGGTGGGTTTAACCAAACCAACATTGAACTGAATCCATTACTCAAACAATAAAGGAGGAATTTTGATTACTCAGAATGTCCCAAAGCAAAACCAGTAAGCCCAATGCAGCATATTTTGCAAAATAAAAACTCTTGTGCTCAATAATGAAAAGAAGAAAATAGTTCCTCAAAAAGACTATCTACATCTCACACTTAGAAATTCAATATCAAACTGTTAAGTAATTAATCATTGTTATAGATAAATATATGCTGCTTTTGTAAATTACTTGCCTCGGCACACAGTTGGCTAAAGTTCTTTAATGAAAATGTTTCCTTATTTTTCTGACATAGACTTTCTTATGAAATCCTACAATGTATCCTAAAATATCACCACTTAGGGGGTTTAGGGTAGACCCTAGTTCCAGACAATAAAATAAAAATGAGGATATAAATGGTACATGTATTAAAAATCTTACCAGCGAAAAGCAGAAAAGATTCATTTTGGTCAGTTTCCGCTCCTTGTTGCAGTGCACTCTCTTGGCTTCACAGCTGTTTGGACAGTGCTCCCGGGAGATTACTCCAGAGTAAAATCCTTGCTGTAATCCCAGGGATTCACAGACCATTATCAAATGAAACAGGTCTTTGTTGAACAAACAATTTTCTAAATTAATGAGGAGCCCTGACTAATAAAAAGAGAGAATGAGACTAACCATGATCTTTGTAAACAGATTTCAATGGTGACAATAATATTCCTAAAATCTGGAAGAAAAATGCAGTGGAAACAACCATAGGCCTATTTGAGTTAAAAATATGAAGCATACCCTGGAAAAAATGGCATTCTCCAACGTGAAAGCAGCCCCTTCCCTTGAAAGAACTGGTTCAAAGCTCAGTACCAGGTGCGCCCCATCACCCATGTCTTCTTCCTCTTCCACTGATTAAAATAATGTTGGATCCCTTACTCTTTTTATGATGGTAAATTATGCATCATTTAAAGTTTCCCATTTTAACCATTTTTAAGTGTACAGTTTTGTGGCATTGGGTATACTCGTGTTATTGGGCAAACATCACAGCCATCCATCTCCAGAACATTTCCGTCTTATAAAACTGAAATTCTGTACCCATTAAACACTAACTCTCCTCCATTCCTCCCTCCCCCCAGCCCCTGGTAACCACCATTCTACTTTTTGTTTCTGTGAATTTCACTATTCTAGGTACCTCATTTCGGAGAGGGCAATGGCACCCCACTCCAGTACTCTTGCCTGGAAAATCCCATGGATGGAGGAGCCTGATGGGCTGCAGTCCATGGGGTCACTAAAAGTCGGACATGACTGAACGACTTCACTTTCACTTTTCACTTGCATGCATTGGAGAAGGAAATGGCAACCCACTCCAGTGTTCTTGCCTTGAGAATCTCAGGGACAGGGGAGCCTGGTGGGCTGCTGTCTATGGCGTTGCACAGAATCGGACATGACTGAAGCGACTTAGCAGCAGCAGCAGGTACCTCATTTAAGTGAAATCATGCACTATTTACCTTTTGTAATTAGCTTCTTTCACCTAGCATAATGCATGTATCAGAATTTTATTTTAGTGTAATTGAGAGTCCCTTGGACTGCAAGGAGATCCAACCGGTCCATCCTAAAGGATATCAGTCCTGGGTGTTCATTGAAAGGACTGATGCTGAAGCTGAAACCCCAATACTTTGGCCACCTCATTCGAAGAGTTGACTCATTGCAAAAGGCCCTGATGCTGAGAAGGACTGGGAGCAGGAGGAGAAGGGAATGATAGAGGATGAGATGGCTGGATGGCATCACCGACTCGATGGACATGAGTTTGAGTGAACTCCGGGAGTTGATGATGGACAGGGACGCCTGGCGTGCTGTGATTCATGGGGTTGCAAAGAGTCGGACACGACTGAGTGACTGAACTGAACTAAACTGAATGTTCATTGGATGAATGTACCACATTTTTTCAACAGAAATGGAGATGATTAATTCATTTATTTATTCATTCGTTCGTTTTTATCAGAGTATAGTTGATTTACAAGGGCTTCCTTGGTAGCTCAGTTGGTAAAGAATCTGCCTGCAGTGCAGGAGACCCGGGTTCAATCCCTGGGGTGGGAAGATCCCTTGGAGAAGGAAATGGCAAACCACTCAAGTATTCTTGCCTGGAAAATCCCATGGAAAGAGGAGCCTGGTATGCTACAGTTCATGGGTTGCAAAGAGTTGGGCACAACTGAGCAACTAACATTGCTGTCTTAGTTTCAGGTATGCAGAAGAGGAATCAGTTATACATATGCATATATCCACTTTTTTAGATTCTTTTCCCATATAGGCCACTACGGAGTATTAAGTAGAGTTCCCTGTGGTATATGGTACGTCTTTGTTAGTTATCTATTTTATGTATGTGTGTAAATGTCAATCCCATCTCCCAATTTATCCCTCCTCCCCCCCAAGATGTATGTATCACAATTTGTTTATTCATTTATGTTGATGGACACTTTGGTTACTTTTACTTTGTATCTATTGCAAACAATGCTGCTTTGAATATGAGCATACACGAATCTGTATGCATCCCTGATGTCAATTCTTTTGACTGTTTACCCAAAAGTAGAAATCTTGCAAAGTTAAATTTAGATCTTGCAAATGTGCTTTTATTTCAGCTGGCCTTGGACTTATTTTTCCTTTAAATTATATGTATTTCTGGTTCCCCACTAGAAATGGCATCTACAGTTGTCCCTTGTCCTTTAATTAGAAATACCTGGAGAGTTGCATGGTAAACTTCTACTTTGGAGTGTTATTATCTAAGAATACTTTGAGTTCCATGTAATAGACTGCAGGATAGACTGCTTACTCATGACTAAGAGCTGTTCTTCTCATATAAGTGTTGGTCTGTTGATTCACAATTGTTGGCACTAATGCAGAGCATTGCCTTTGACTGTGTGGATCACAATAAACTGGGCAAAATTCTTCAAGAGATGGGAATACCAGACCACCTGACCTGCCTCTTGAGAAACCTGTGTGCAGGTCAGGAAGCAACAGTTAGAACTGGACATGGAACCACAGACCGGTTCCAAATAGGAAAAGGAGTATGTCAAGGCTGTATATTGTCACCCTGCTTATTTAACTTATATGCAGAGTACATCATGAGAAATGCTGGGCTGGAAGAATCACAAGCTGGAATCAAGATTGCCGGGAGAAATATCAATAACCTCAGATATGCAGATGACACCACCCTTATGGCAGAAAGTGAAGAGGAACTAAAAAGCCTCTTGATGAAAGTGAAAGAGGAGAGTGAAAAAGTTGGCTTAAAGCTTGACATTCAGATCATGGCATCTGGTCCCATTACTTCGTGGCAAATAGATGAGGAAACAGTGGAAACAGTGGCTGACTTTATTTTTGGGGGATCCAAAATCACTGCAGATGATGATTGCAGCCATGAAATTAAAAGACATTTATTCCTTGGAAGGAAAGCTACGACCAACCTAAACAGCATATTAAAAAGCAGAGACGTTACTTTGTTAACAAAGGTCCATCTAGTCAAGGCTATGGTTTTTCCGGTAGGCATATATAGATGTGAGAGTTGGACTATAAAGAAAGCTGAGCGCTGAAGAATTGATGCTTTTGAACTGTAGTGTTGGAGAAGACTCTTGAGAGTCCCTTGGACTGCAAGGAGATCCAACCAGTCTATTCTAAAGGAGATCAGTCCTGGGTGTTCATTGGAAGGACTGATGTTGAAGCTGAAACTCCAATATTTTGGCCACTTCATGTGAAGAGTTGACTCATTAGAAAAGACCCTGATGCTGGGAAAGATTGAGGGCAGAAGGAGAAGGGGATGACAGAGGATGAGATGGTTGGATGGCATCACTGACTCAATGAACATGGGTTTGGGTGGACTCTGGGAGTTGGTGATGGACAGGGAGGCCTGGCATGCTGCGGTTCATGGGGTCGCAAAGAGTCGGACACGACTGAGCAACTGAACTGAACTGAATTGAACTGATGCAGAGAATCAGTGAGGTCAGAGTCATGGCCACAGGCCACAGTTCCCTTGCCCTTCCCATCAAGGTCTGAATCTGGATGCACAAGCTCAAAGCATGAAGCTCTCACACTTTTAGATGAAGGCATCAGACAGCATAGGCATGAATGTCAAGTAGCCCTCTGTGTTTGGCTGCTTTTTTATGATCCTCCCTAGAGCCTTGGCATCCCTGTAAGTTACACTATTTCTGCATGCTTTCTTAAGTTAGTACTTTTGGGGAGTATTATTTAAGGTATATTTTGAGAAGATATAATATTAAAATTTAATCAAAACCAGATGAAACTAGGACTTTGAGCCTCTTCTTTAAGGTCTCTTTTAGAAGCTATAACATTAATTCAAGTGCCAATATTTTTAAAATTTCATTATGAAATTTTCACACATCCTCAAAAGTAGAGTTCAATAATCCCTTCATATTTCCATCATCTATGTGCAAAAAACCATCAAGATGCCCTGTTTTATCCTTCTCATTTTTCTTTCCTGCCAAAGTGTTTTAAACCCCAGACACAATGTCATTTCACTCCTACATACCTTCACTTTGTATCTCTAAAATGTTTTTTGACATTTTCTTAGATAATCTAAGGGCTATTGCTACACCTAAAAATTATTCCACGATAACGTCAGATATTCCTTGTGTCACACCTGCCTTGGAAAGAGAGAGTCTCTTCTCCAATCTCTTGACTATGAGCTGAGGCTGGAACTTGATACATAGAACATGGCAGCGGCATCATTGTGCTAGATCTAAGCCTTGTCTTTAAGAGGCTGCCAACTCCCCCTGCCTTCTTCTTTGAACGCAGCTGTTTCATGCATGCAGAGACCTGCATGAAGCAACACTGAAGACTCCTGTGAAAGCCCCAACTGCTCTTCAAGCTAGCAGGCAGCACCAATACGCTAGCCCTGTGACCAAGGCCATCTGGGGAGTAAGGCCCAAGTCCCTGGCGATCCACATTAACTATGCCAGATGGAGCAGAGAGCTGTCCCTCAAGAGAGCTGACCGAGTTACAAAATTGTAAGGAAATAAATTACTGGGTTTTTTTAAGCCACGAAGTTCTGGGGTGGTTTGTCATGTGACAAGATAGCCAAAGCACTTTCCATAATTAAATTCCCCAATGATCTTTTTAAAAAAACAGTGATAATTTTCATTTGCTCCATTTGAGTCAAGATGCAAACAAGGACCACATGTCACATTCGGTTGTCATGTCTGGCAAGTTTCTTTAATCTCCCTACTAATTCCTCTGTTTGTCTGACTCTCTCTGTCTCTATCTTTTTCTATTTCTCTTTTTCTTCCTTGCTATTAACTTTTGCAAAAATTAGGTGCTGTAAAATATATCACATTCACATTTTCTTTTTGCTTTAAAATTTTTCTTTCTGTACTTTTCCCCTCAACTTGAAGTTCTCCTAACCTATATCTTTTAGAAGCAATCAAAACAATAAAATATACTTTTTTATTTTTTTTTGGAAAAAGGTCTCTGAGGTGTTCATGTTACATGAAGACACTACCCAAAAGTCATGGCTAATTCAAAGAGCAGAATAGGTCCTGATGGGGACAGCAAATCCTTCTATTGCCTCCCCTCACATTCTTCTTTTCTCAAATGCTGAAAAAAAAACTGTTTTTTATCTATTTCCTCTGAAGATAGAATTTCTATACTCTGTAAGTTGATAATTACTTTTCATTCCAACAGGTAGTTATCACGATAGTATGCAAAGGACATAAGTTTTGGAACCAAATAGACCTGAATTTGAATTCAGTAACTTGCTATTAAATCTTTGACAAGTCACTTAATTTCTCTGAATGTCAATTTCCACTTCTATTAAAAAAAAGTGATGAAAGGATCTTTCTTAAAATCTGTTTATTTAAATTGATGCATGTGTGATAAGTCACTTCAGTCGTGTCTGATTCTTTGCAACCCTGCAATGGCACCCCACTCCAGTACTCTTGCCTGGAAAATCTCATGGATGGAGGAGCCTGGTGGGCTGCAGTCCATGGGGTTACTAAGAGTTGGACACGACTGAGCGACTTCACTTTCACTTTTCACTTTCCTGCATTGGAGAAGGAAATGGCAACCCACTCCAGTGTTCTTGCCTGGAGAATCCCAGGGACGGGGGAGCCTGGTGGGCTGCCGTCTATGGGGTCGCACAGAGTTGGACACGACTGAAGCGACATAGCAGCAGCAGCAGCAGGACTGTAGTCAGCCAGTCTTCTCTGTCCACTGGATTCTCCAGGCAAGAATACTGCAGTGGGTTGTTATGCCCTCCTCCAAGGGATTTTCCCAACCCAGAACTCAAACCCACATCTTCTGTAGCTCCTGCATTGCAGGCAAATTCTTTACTGCTGAGCTACCAGGGAAGCACACATAAATTGATACCAATGTATGTAAAGTGAATTGCAAGAGGAATTCAGCAAATGCTATTGTGAATTAGTTTGGTCACCTCTTTGAATTGCAGTGTGTACCAAGAGCAGCCACTAAATTCCACTGTCAAACTAAAAGAGAAGGAAGAAGGGCTGTGTCATGGTCAAAACACATCACAGCAGAAGCCACAAGATCTGGATAATTTTATACCTAGCTTTAGAAATAAGGAGCTCCCTGACAAAGTCTCCCAAATTTAGAGGATTTTTTAGCTTCTTAATCTACAAACAAAACCTATAGACTAAGCCTTTCTCAACATTTTTCACATTAAAGAACACACACCAAAAAATGGGTGTTTCCTTAAGGTTCCATTGATCACTGCAAGTTCCAAGGAGGTGTTATATTAACATATATGTAACCATTCTTAATGTATCAGCAGCTCACTACAGAACAGTTGGGAAACTCTGGTCTGAAAGATATCTAAAACTCCTCTAGCTCATGACACTCATGGTGGATATTTCAGAGCAGTAAAAATGGTAAAGTTAGAATGAGGGAGAGGAAAAACCTTTCAAATTACATAGAGGTAAATCTAATACTTATATTCAAATTTACTGCATGAAACTATAGTACAGACAATTCTGAGACCCCACCTTATCCCCAGGTGGTACTTCCTTAAGTTAAATTGAAGTAATTATAAATTACCCACTCTTTTCATTGAAAAGGAATGTCTTAACTCAATAAATAATCATTTATTGTTTCAAGTCCATTTCTAACATTTCATAAACAAAGGACAGGAATAAAGTCATGGATTTTGAAGAAGCATAATTAGAGTAGTAGAACATAAAGTATGTATCATTTTGGAAATTATCTGTAGACAGGATTACCATCATATCTATTAATTTATTCACCCAGATAACATTGTTCTCCCATTTTTAAGTCATCAAAGGAAAAGGGAGGAAAAGAGAAAGGGAAAGGAAGAGGGAAAAAGAGGGAGTCAGAAAAGGGGGGGTGGGTACTCTTACAGTACGTATATTCTTATGACAGACAATAAGTATCTTAACTTTCATGGACTGATTTTGAAGGACAGCTATAGTGTTCATTGCTCAGGCATGTCCTACTATTTGCGACCTCATGGACTGTAGCCTGCCAGGTTCCTTTATCCATGGGATTCTCCAGGCAATAAATAATAGTAGAGTGGGTTGCCATTTCCTCCTCCAGGGGATCTTCCTAACCCAGGGATTGAACCCAGGTCTCTGGCATTAAAGGCAGTTTCTTTACCCTCTGAGTCACCAGGGAAGCCCAACCTTGGGGTCTAAGTAAAAGTACACAGTAAAGGTATGGATCAAAATTCCCTCAAAATCTATGATATGACAGACGAGGTTAGTAGTTCTAATTCCCCAGACAGTTACGGAATGGTCAAAGATGTTGAAAGTTGAAAGTGAAAGTCACTGTCCTGTCAGACTCTTTTCGAACCCATGGACTATAGTTGGAATTCTCCAGGCCACGATACTGGAATGGGTAGCCTTTCCCTTCTCCAGGAGATCTTCCCAACCCAGGGATCGAACCCAGGTCTCCCACATTGCAGGTGGACTCTTTACCAGTTGAGCCACAAGGGAAGCCCTTGTCTTTAACAGAATGGTCAAAGAGACCAGGAAAAGCTCACCAAAGAAGGGAAGTTCAGTCTACACACTTTGCCCATGGGCTATCAATAACTCACACACACACTGACACACCATAGAGTTAGTAAAATAAAGCAGAAAATGTGTATACTGAGAAAGCAGAGAGGCTAGAGCTCTGATTGTTCTTACCTTGTCCTGAAGATCCTGGACGAGCCCCCAAGATGATAGCCTATGGTGAACAATGTCGAATCCATGATCTCTGAAGAAAAACATTTAGCTATGGGATCAGGGACTAGGCTTGATCACTCAGAGCTTTTGTGTGGCAGAAGTTTTATTACAGTGAAAAAGGTTCAGAGAAAGCTTCTGACCTAGACATCAGAAGGGGGACGGAGAGTGCCCCCCTCACTAGTCTTATCCAGGCCTTATATACTTTAGCCAGACCCACTCCCACAACATATATCTTAAATTAACAAGATTAGAACAATAGAAATGTTTTACCAGACCCACACCCACAATATATGTCTTAAGATAACAAGATTAGTCAGGTGGTTCTTGTTAAGGAGAAACCTGTCCTCAAGTAAGTACATTGTTATATTGATTAAGACAAAAAATGTAGGAAAAAAAAGTTTGTCCTTTTCTCCTCCTTGAGAGTCCCAGCTAAGGGACAGCTAAGGAGCACCATATTTGTTAAATAAGAGTTTACAGGAATATGTTGGTTTTGAAATTATGAAATTTCTAGCTTTGTCTGATAAAGATTTTCAGTGTTTCCTGCAACCAAAGTAGAATTTTATAAAGAATAAACCTTTAGGAAGTTTAAGATATTCGTTTTAGAAAGTAGCTATTTGCAGATATGGTAGAGAAGAAAAATGTTGCTTAAAAGGTATTCCAGGGGTTCAGTTCAGTTCAGTTGCTCAGTCGTGTGCAACTCTTTGTGACTCCATGAACCGCAGCACACCAGGTCTCCCTGCTGCTGCTGCTGAGTCACTTCAGTCGTGTCCGACTCTGTGCGACCCCATAGACGGCAGCCCACCAGGCTCCCCTGTCCCTGGGATTCTCCAGGCAAGAACACTGGAGTGGGTTGCCATTTCCTTCTCCAATGCATGAAAGTGAAAAGTGAAAAGTGAAAGGGAAGTTGCTCAGTCATGTCCGACTCTTTGCGACCCCACAGACTGCAGCCCACAAGGCTCCTCCGTCCGTGGGATTTTCCAGGCAAGAGTACTGGAGTGGGGTGCCATCGCCTTCTCTGCCAGGCCTCCCTATCCATCACCAACTCCCGGAGTTCACCCAAGTCCATGTCCATTGAGTCGGTGATGCAATCCAACCATCTCATCCTCTGTCGACCCTTCTCCTCCTGCCCTCAATCTTTCCCAGCATCAGGGTCTTTTCAAATGAGTCAGCTCTTCTCATAAGGTGCCCAAAGTACTGAAGTTTCAGCTTCAGCGTCAGTCCTTCCAATGAATATTCAGGACTGATTTCCTTTAAGATGGACTGGTTGGATTTCCTTGCAGTCCAAGGGACTCTCAAGAGTCTTCTCCAACACCATAGTTCAAAAGCATCAATTCTTCAGTGTTCAGCTTTCTTTATAGTCCAACTCTCACATCCATACATGAACACTGGAAAAACCATAGCTTTGACTAGACAGATGGAACTTTGTTGACAAAGTAATGTCTCTGCTTTTCAATATGCTGTCTAGTTTGGTCATAACTTTCCTTCCAAGGAGTAAACATCTTTTAATTTCACGGCTGCAATCACCATCTGCAGTGATTTTGGAGCCCCCCAAAATAAAGTGAGCCACTGTTTCCCCATCTATTTGCTATGAAGTGATGGGACCAGATGGCATGGTCTTCGTTTTCTGAATGTTGAGCTTTAAGCCAACTTTTCACTCTCCTCTTTCACTTTCATCAAGAGGCTCTTTAGTTCTTCTTCACTTTCTGCCATAAGGGTGGTGTCATCTGCATATCTGAGGTTATTGATATTTCTCCCAGCAAACTTGATTCCAGCTTGTGCTTCTTCCAGTCCAGCATTTCTCATGATGTACTCTGCATATAAGTTAAATAACAGAGCGACAGTATACAGCCTTGACGTACTCCTTTTCCTATTTGGAAACAGTCTGTTGTCCCATGTCCAGTTCTAACTGTTGCTTCCTGACCTGCATACAGGTTTCTCAAGAGGCAGGTCAGATGGTCTGGTATTCCCATCTCTTTCAGAATTTTCCACAGTTTCTGGTGATCCACACAGTCAAAGGCTTTGGCATAGTCAAGAAAGCAGAAATAGATGTTTTTCTGGAATGCTCTTGCTTTTCCCATGATCCAGCCAATGTTGGCAATTTGATCTCTGGTTCTTCTGCCTTTTCTAAAACCAGCTTGAGCATTTGGAAGTTCATGGTTCACATATTGCTGAAGCCTGGCTTGGAGAATTTTGAGCATTATTTTACTAGCATGTGAGATGAGTGCAATTGTGTGGTATTTTGAGCATTCTTTGGCATTGCCTTTCTTTGGGATTGGAATGAAAACTGACCTATTTCAGTCCTGTGGCCACTGCTGAGTTTTCCAAATTTGCTGGCATATTGAGTGAAGCACTTTCACAGCATCATCTTTGAGGATTTGAAATAGCTCAACTGGAATTCCATCACCTCCACTAGCGTTGTTCGTAGTGATGCTTCCTAGGGCCCATTTGACTTCACATTCCAGGGGCAGAAAAATCCATATATGATATCTCTGTCCCTCAATTTCATCAGTAAAGCATATGGCATAGAATTGAATAATCTCAAGTCTCTTGCATCTTTTCCCAAACTCTTGTAGAAAACTGCAAGAAATGAAAGATAACTTTAAACTTTGTGAGCAAACTGGAATAAATTAGAGTTTTAAAATATCTGACAACACTAAAATGAATGGGGAAAATGTATTTAATTTAAAAGGATGCTCTATGAATACAAATAAAATTGTCAGTTTTTTTCCATTGATAATTTTTTTAAACAATTTAGTAGCAAAGTTATAGATTGGTAATAGCAAATATAACTAGTATTTTCTACCCAAGAGATTTCAAGAGAAGGTCTTGGTCACTAGCCCCAAATAGCTCTCCGTGTGAACTGCATGATGCTGATGACTCTGGAATATGGCCTTTTACCCAACTGAATTGAAATGCTTTTCCTTCATAAGATTTCATGACTCTAGGAAGTACTCATTGCTGTTTACTGTTAATCTCTTTGCTTTTGGTATGGTACAAATTTAGTATCAAGGAAAATATGTGCCACAAAAGGGCTGTCAGGGTGCTCGATGAATTCCTCCTTTTGCTTATGTAGGCTTTATGTCCCATTATCCAGAAAACCTCAGACTGTATCTGCGTTTATGCCAAGGCTTTGTTTAATGATGCTAAAACAGCGTGCATTTTCTTGGAGTTGGCCAAACCAAAAATACTGATATGCCTCCAGGCCACCAGGCAGGGCCTCAAGGGACTTGCGATCCCAGACCTGTCCCCTCCAGCTATATAGAGTGTCGGGTGTCATAAATATCAGCATTATCTGTGTGTGCCATAATGACACAAGGGTTGGGAGCTATGGTGGTGAGATGACAAGAGCAGATGCTTGAAGTACTTTATTAGCCTACAAGAAACGAGGCAAATTTTTCTACATGATTTCTTAATGATAAATTATTTGTTTCAGGAAATAACATCATGTACAACTTTAAAAAATTGAGCTATAATTTAGCTTCTTAATTTTAGCTGTTCTGGAATATGTGTTTTAAATGTGGTTTTAATGACATTGAACTTCTTTTCATGTTTCTTAGCCTTTTCAACACTGAGAAATGTTTATTCAAATCTTACCTCAAATTCTTAACTGAGGATGGTAATTCAAATACAAATATATAATTCAAATACAAAAAAATACAAAAAAAAAAAAAATGTAGGCCTTCCTAGGTGGCCTTCCTAGGTGGCCAGGTGGCTGGCCTTCCTAGGTCAGCTGGTGGTAAAGAATCCAGCTGCCAAGCAGGAGATGTGGATTCGATACCTGGGTCAGAAAGATCCCCTGGAGAAGGATAAGGCAACCCACTCCAGGATTCTTACCTGGGAAATCCCATGGACAGAGAAGCTGGTCCATCTATAGTCCATGAGGTTGGAAAGGAGTCGGACACAACTTAGCAACTAAACAACAACATATTAAGGGGTGTTTCCAAGTGGATATGTTTCTGGAATCCCATCTTATTCCATTGGTTGACCTTTGTGCCAATTTTGTGCTTTTTTAATTACTATAGCTTTAGAGCAAGTCTTGCTATCTGGTAGTGGATGTACTCCAGCTTTCCTCTTTGTCTCTGATGTCATCTTGGCTATCTTAAGTCCTTCCATCTATTTTTAAGAGCATGAGATTGAAAACCTGGAAAGAAGTTTAAGTTTCATCTTGGGCACTGTCTAGCTATGACCTTGTGAGAGACATTTAACCTCTCTCTCTGCTTCTTATTTGTAAAATAGGCAGGTCCTGAATTTGACAAACCCAAAACCTCTTCTTGCATTTGTGATTTTCTAGCCCAATTCACACAGAAAAGGAAGGCAATTGATGTTCATAAATAAAACACAGGAAACATCCCTTGGAAGGATCATTGCTTAAATGCAGCCAGTTTTTTCTTCCACAAATATTACTTCATGTTTAAAATAATGCATCTGGAAGTGGGTTTAGAGATCATGTTTAATACATTATCAAAGGATTTACAAATTCATAAAGTTTCTAATCTGATACTTTAACAACAACACAAAAGGCATGGGGGTTTGGGGGAAATAAAATTTGGATAATGTTGGAAAGATTGGATCACATATATTTCTCTGTTATTAGGGCAAGAATTGAAGTCTACAGAAACTGGCACCACAGTCTTACCCTGCAAGCCATCGTCTCCATTTCATCATGTCAGTGGCCCAACGTCACACTTCGTTTTGCTCTTAGGCATTTCCCCATGTAATTCTTCATACCTAAAACATTCTTTTGCCCTGTTTTCAACAGTTCATGTCTCTTAATTTCCTACAAGTCACTACCTGCTTGGCTTCGTTGCATAACCTTACTTCATGCGTTTCACCTTTTCACTTTGTTCTCTACCTGCACTGCCTCCCATACTTTGTACACAAATTATATGAAACATGTCATTCTCTACTGCTTCCGTGGCTCCTATGCCTCCTGCATTGGCAGGTGGTCCTCCACCCCTAGCACCACTTGGGAAGACGAGTGAGGGTGTTAGTCTCTTAGTTGTGTGAATCTTTGTGACCCTGTGGTCTGGAGCCTGCCAGGCTCCTCTGTCCATGGAATTCTCCAGGTAGGAATACTGGAATGGGTAGCCATTCCCTCCTCCAGGAGCTCTTCCCAACCCAGGGACTGAAACCAGATTTCCTGCATTGCAGGCAGATTCATCACCTTCTGAGCCACCAGAGGAGCCCAATTAGAGTCTAAGATACTTCTATTTTAAATTGTCAGCAGGATGGGGAGTGTTGCATTTAGTGTTGTACAGTTATACCCAGGTCTTTGGGAAGAACTCTTAGGTTGCATGTGCTTCTTCTGCACCAGTCATATGTGCATCTCACTTCACAAGATCTGGTGAGGCAGTTTGCAGCCAGTATCCTCTTATTTTATAAGTGAGGAAAGATTTATTACAATTAGGTAACATGCTCAGTGTGAGTGTCTGATTCTCTTCTTCCAAAAGCAGAGATCCTCGAGGATGGGAACAAATTGAATTAATGGTTATTTAACAAATAACCAGCCTATTTTTACAAATAAGGACAGAGAGAGGGAGGTTAAATGTCTTTCATAAGGTCATAGCTAGATAGTGTCCAAGATGAAGCTTAAACTTCTTTCCAGGTTCTCAATCTCATGCTCTTAAAAATAGACTGAAGGACCTAAGATGGGAACAAACCGAATTAGCTGACTATTGGGGTTGACTATTGGTTGTCCTAAGGGACACAGACTAGAAACAGGATGTTTTTCTTGCCAGAGACAAGAGACCCTGGGACTGGTGAGAGGATTAAGAGAAATCAATCAAATCTGGTCAAGGTCTAGGCTGAGAGATCCAAGAAGGATGCCAAATCCTGAGGAGCAGAGTTTGAAATAGAGCGGTTATATGAAACAAGAACTGGTTTGAAACACAGGGATGGGGCTGAAAGGACGAGGATGTGCAGCAACAGAAAGAGAGTGAGTGATTAGTAAGTATCTTCTGGGTGCATAAACTCATATGTAAGTGAATGCCTTATAAGGTATAAATGAGAGAGAGGCATCAAAAACTTATTTTGAGATTTAAAACCTGGACAATTGGTAAATCTTAGTATTTGTTGGACAGAACTAGAGAAGTCTAGAGAAAATGAAAACTTCAGTAGACAATCTGGAAACAGAGATTTTAGTTGTGGGACATCCAACCTAGAATGTCCAATAAGTAATGGAAAATGCATAGAGTTCAGAAGAAGAGATTAGAGTTGGCAGTTTAAGAAATGCTTTACATGCTTCACCTTATCCTCAAAAAACAAATGAACAAAAAACTCTAAGTACATTGGAAATTTAAAATAAAGAAATTTATTAAGCGAAATTATTTGTTCTAAGTGACACATCTAATAGGTGGATGGTCTAGAATCTGAACTCACATTTCTAATCATAAAGTTCAATAGTAATTCTATTATGTCATACTTCTCCTTTCTCCCCCACCCTCCCGTAAGAATGAGTGTGTGTGTGCATGCCAAGTCATTTCAGTTGTGTTAGACTCTTTGTGACCCTATGGGCTGTAGCCCGCCAGGCTCCTCTGTCCATGGGATTCTCCAGGTAATTCTGCCATGCCCTCCTGATCCAGGGATTGAATCTGCGTCTCTTATATCTCCTGCATTGGCTGGCGGTTCTTTACCACTGAGCCACCTGGGAAGCCCAAGAATGAGTACAGCATCCAAAATAGATAGAGGCTTTCAGATACCATGATTCTATTTGGGCCTCAAACATGATAAAGTCTTATGCTAATACACATGGCTCCAGGTAACAAAGAACTGAAATTTATCAAACACAGAAAATTGACCTCCCCCTTGGTTAAAGTTTTTTTTTTTTTTTTTTTAATTCATACTAAGAGTTACTCACTTGCTGCAAGTTGCCTGCTACTACGGACATAGCTGACCGCATCAGCTGTCTGCCAAAAATAAATGTGCTGGAGGCTGTAAGTGGATTAAAATGTTGTGCCACAGCATAAGGCCCAATAGAACCATCAAAAATTCCACCTCACCCAAAGATGTTCCTAAAAACTGAAAATCAGAGAAGAACATATTTAGAAAGCCTCGTGAGACAGAAGATCTAAAAGAAATGACACAATATACAAGCAAAGAAATCAAATATTTGAAAATTTGCAAAGTACCTGGAAGTGGAAGTTCAGAAAAAAATCTGACTACTGCTGATTTTCTAGAACACTCTGGGCATTCTTTTTTAAAGTAAACTAGAACAAACTATGTATTAGTTATCTATTGCAGTAGAATGGGCATCTTTATTTCTCCTGCCTTCCCTTAGCCAAAGGAAGTTACAACGCAAGCACAGATTCAGTGTGTGGGCAAGTAGATGCCTCCTTTTAATGGAAGCAGCTGAGAAATCACATGGCAATGGATGTAGATGCCAAGTGGCAAGAACAATTACAACCATGTTGCAATTGGTCTGCCACAACTGGTAACAAGCTGTTTGAGTTTAGGTAGTTCACTTTGCCTCTCTTGGCCTCAGGTTTCCTATCTCTAAGAGTCAGGACCAGAAGTTCCCTGCGATTTCTTACAGTTCTCTATTTCTAATGCAATGACTTCCAAAACTGCCTTTATGGCAAATCAGAGGATTTTTAGTTAACTTGAAGAAAAGTAATTTAAAAACAAAGTGGCCTGTATGTGTTTGGTGAAAGTCATTTACTAAAGTGCAAAACTATGTAGAATATAAAAGCAAAAGAGAATGTCATATAATTAAACAACATTACAGAAGTGCAAGCTGGATATGACTAAAAATTACCATCTTAGCCATTGGACAAGACTAATATAAGTCATCCAGAGTGGTTCCAAATACTTTTTGTTAGAAATTGAACTGTCTACTTTGTGTCCTAAATGACTCATCTCAGCACTGTTTCATCATCAATATGCTGCTTTATAGATTTGTCTCCATCAATAGTTCAGGAGGTGAAAGTGTTGGATGTTAGACTTACTTAGATTGACTGTTAACATGATTTAGATTAAGTGGTTAATTGTTTTGTCTTCTATCTTACTTGGACCACTGGGATTTAACCAAGTTTAGGAAACCCAAACTTTAGCCAAGCAGATACTAAGAGAAAGAAGTCAGTCAGTCAAGGGCACTCTGGTTTAGTTTGTAGGAAAGTAGCAATGGCACCCCACTCCAGTACTCCTGCCTGGAAAATCCCATGGAGGAGGAGCCTGGTAGGTTGCATCCATGGGGTCGTGAAGAGTCGGACACGACTGAGCGACTTAGCAGCAGCAGCAGCAGCAGCTAAAAACCCCAACTTTAAGAGGAGACAAAATGCTCTCTTTTCACAGACTGATGAGGAAACAATGACTAAAATAGAAAGTATTACTGTCTAGAAACAAAAACAAATCTTCTTTGAATGCTAACAAAAAGATTTTAGTATTTTCCATTGCTGTAATATGCAAAATATCTGTACGCTTTGTTTTTCTACAGAATACACAGTTAAAATGTCAAACGACTGGAATCTGGAGATGACTTTAATTAGATCTGGCCTGTTTTAAATTAAAGCAGGCTAAAGAAGTTAACCTTAACCACCCCTATCAGCAAGAAACGATATGTCTGAATTTAGCGCTAATTGCAGTTTATGAAACTCTACCATCAGGCAAGAATGAGGACATGCTCAGAGCTGAATAGAGCTGTTGCTGTAAGGAAACCATTTCCTGGATATCTGCATGTTCATCGTCTTGGCTCTCAGGCCCCCAGACAGCCGTCTTGGACTTTAGGAAATTCGACACCAAAAAAGAAGATCTGAAAAACTAAAACCCACTAAGTCTGTACATGGCAGACAGAGGTCATGCAGAGCTATATTTAGGATATATATTGAGAGCTCTTTTCTTTTTCTTTTGGTAGGAAGGAGTGGATGTTAAAAGTGCTCACGTACACACTTCGAATTTAGAGAACTTAGCAAGTTGACGTAGAGTAGCAACCTACACTATTAAAACTTAGAGTGTTCATCTACTTGTTTACTGCTAGGGTGATGAGTAGTACTAATCCACACACATGGTGCAGTCTTTATACTTCCAAAATACAGAAATTTAGATGATGTTAGCAAGGGAAAAAAATGCATTTTAGAAAAAAATAAACTCATTTTCTTTTCATTCTTCTCTCCATTGCTTCTGAAAATGTTTGAAAATCACTAGCACCATAAACGTTACAGTTCCATTTGCCAAATTGACTCTTTTCTTCCCTCACTCTCAATCCTTGGTTATATTCACCTTCTGTTTCTGTAGCACACAGATGAAGACACAGCGTTGCATTGGCAACAAGCACTGTGACTTTCTTCATGAGCATGAGCTTTCGGGAATCCATCATAACAATTAAAAGAGGAGATTTCACAACTGACATCCGTCTTAGAACAGCTTCCTGACTTCCTTCATCCCCTGAGGTGTCTGGCATGTAAACAATTTCTCTTTAACTTGGCAATGTGAGGTTAATCTCCTTCTATGTTCTTGATTCACCCTCTCCGCACCATCTCTTCCAGAGCAAAGACCTTACACTGCTAACTGATACACTTTCAGCCCTCTCACCTGTGTTTGTTCTATCATTGCAGTCCATGCATCAGGGTAAGCCGCCCCTGCCTTTAAAAACAGAGGAATGAATACAGAAGATTTGCTATATATATCTGTATACCATGGATTATTACTCAGCCATAGAAGGAATGAAAGTGTGCCATTTGCAGAGACAAGGATGGACCTTGAGATGGTCAGACAGAGTGAAGTCAGAAAGAGAAAAGGAAATATCATATATTAAAGCATATGTGTGGAATCTAGAAAAATGGTACAGATGAACCCATTTGCAAGGCAGAAATAGAGACACAGACATAAAGAGCAAATACCAAGGGAAGAAAGGGGGGGTGGGATAAATTGGGAGACTGAGATTGGCATATACACACTGCTATGTATACAATAGATTACTAATGAGAACCTCCTGTATAGCACAGGGAACTCCACTTAATGCTCTGTGGTGGCCTAAATAGGAAAGAAATCAAAAAAAGAGGGCATATATGTAAATCTATAGCTGATTCACTTTATTGTATAGCAAAAACTAGCACAACATTATAAAGCAACTATATTCCAATAAAAATTTTAAAACTACCCTCTCTGACCTTAAACCGCTTCTCATTAACCACCACTCTCTTTTCCTTATTTTTATAGCCGAATTCTTCTGAAATTGGTTTATAATCACTTGGTCAGCTCCACTGTTCTTTAATCTGCTACAAACAGAATTCTTTCATCATCATCCTATGAACAGGGATTTGTGGAAGATCATTAATGATTCAAATTCCCAATCCAGTGGAACCACCGCAATGCCATCTCTGCATAGCTCCTGGCACAGTTGGTTGCTTCTTCCCTCCTAGAATGGACAACCCTTTCTCCTAGCCTTCTGCTATTCCTCTGACCAATCCCTATCAGTCTCCTCCAAGGCCTTGATTCTACTCTCTCCCCATCTACTGCTGTAACACCTGCCCAGTGTCTCCACATTGGTCTCCACCCTCCAACTCTCGGGTGCCCTAATTCTGCCTTTACAATCTTTCCTTAGACTCTAGCAATCTTCTCATCAAGAGTCTTGTTGCCCCTACTTTCTTCCAATTCTACCTCCTGTGATCCCTGGCTGTGAGTGTGATATCTCAACATTACTTTTATCTAAAACCTTTGGACTCCTTCCTAGCACTTCTTATCATCATGTGCCTTGGCTGGAAATTCCCCAGCAGCAGAGCCTGA
The DNA here is from genome assembly GCF_003369695.1 of Bos indicus x Bos taurus. Taxonomy (NCBI): domain Eukaryota; kingdom Metazoa; phylum Chordata; class Mammalia; order Artiodactyla; family Bovidae; genus Bos; species Bos indicus x Bos taurus. Next base: position 22,280,662 of record NC_040076.1, on the reverse strand, counting down.
CATAAGGGTTCACATGATGATAGCTGATTTGGGAATACACGGAATACCAGTAAGAGAGTGGGAACTCAAGCAGAGACAGGAAGGCAGGGGGAATGGAGTTTAATCCTGTTGGAATACATGGGGCAATGCAGCAAAACTCATGTCTCAGAGCTACCCCACTGGAGGGTGAGGTTTGTGGGGGTGGGTGCACATCACCTCCAGTCAGTCTGCTCCTTGAAGAGACCCTCACTTTCCTTGGCACTTCTAGTCCGCTAGAGTGAGCAGAATGACCCTCTACAGATGCACCCAAGCCTCAGTCACAGCTCAAAATCTGCATTAGAGCACAATGAACTGATTGAGGTACAAAGGATGTGGTGAGGCTCTGACGGCACCTGCTACAAGTGACTTACAGATGTCTTAAACTTCCTTCATAGCGCATCTTCTTCCCTTACTGCCTGTGGCACCCTACCTCACCTGCTTCTTGCACACAGTGCTTGTACTCTCAGGGAGTACAAAATTGAGAGAGAGAGAGAGACCAGACCACCTGACCTGCCTCTTGAGAAATCCGTATGCAAGTCAGGAAGCAACAGTTAGAACTGGACATGGAACAACAGACTGGTTCCAAATAGGAAAAGGAGTACGTCAAGGCTGTATATTGTCACCCTGCTTATTTAACTTATATGCAGAGTACATCATGAGAAATGCTGGACTGGAAGAAACACAAGCTGGAATCAAGATTGCCAGGAGAAACATCAATAACCTCAGATATGCAGATGACACCACCCTTATGGCAGAAAGTGAAGAGGAACTCAAAAGCCTCTTGATGAAAGTGAAAGTGGAGAGTGAAAAAGTTGGCTTAAACCTCAACATTCAGAAAATGAAGATCATGGCATCTAGTCCTATCACTCCCTGGCAAATAGATGGGGAAACAGTGTAAGACTTTATTTTGGGGGGCTCAAAAATCACTGCAGATGGTGACTGCAGCCATGAAATTAAAAGATGCTTGCTCCTTTGGTATGACCAACCTAGACAGCATATTAAAAAGCAGAGACCTCATTTTGCCAACAAAGTTCATCTAGTCAGGGCTATGGATTTTCCAGTGGTCATGTATGGATGTGAGAGTTGGACTGTGAAGAAGGCTGAGCGCCAAAGAATTGATGCTTCTGAACTGTGGTGTTGTAGAACACTCTTGAGAGTCCCTTGGACTGCAAGGAGATCTGTCCAGTCCATTATAGAGGAGATCAGTCCTGAATATTCATTGGATGGAATGATGCTGAAGCTGAAACTCCAATATTTTGGCCACCTGATGTGAAGAGCTGACTCATTGGAAAAGACTCTGATGCTGGGAGGGATTGGGGGCAGGAGGAGAAGGGGACGACAGAGGATGAGATGGTTGGATGGCATCACTGACTCAATGGACATGAGTTTGAGTAAACTCCAGGAGTTGGTGATGGACAGGGAGGCCTGGCATGCTACAGTCCATGGGATCACACAGAGCTGGACATGACTGAGCAACTGAACTGACTAACAGAGAGAGAGAGACAGAGGAAAGATTAGAGGTAGGGAGGGAGGGAAATAAGGAGGGAAGGCAGAAAAAGTTTTCTTAATAAAATATTATTCTCAGGCTTTAGAACCAGATACGGTAACTTGTTCTTGTTCTCAGAGTTGGGCACTGAGCTACAAATTAGTGGCAAATTTGAATTTGGTTATTTTCTCATACTACTTGCACTTACTTACTATATAATCCAGCTCCTGGTTATCAACATTAAAAAAAAAACTATATGTTTTAAGTTAGAAATAAATAAATGATTGATTTTGTTGCCTTAGGAAACCAAGAACTACTAAGTCCATCACCACATGTATCTCAGAGCATTCTTTATACCTTTTGGGATAAATTTTGTTGCTAGAAAATGAACCATCAATGGTTTCTGTGTAGTGAGGCATTGTAATGAATATCTTCAGAACAAAGCCAAGAACCTTAGTATAGAGGGAAAGGCCCCTCATGACCCAGTCCTGATGTCCTCTGCTCTCCCAATGTCCCCAGCTCTCCTGCACACTTCATGCCCTGCCACGCCATCTTCTTTTGGGTTTCCTTAATGCACCATCTCTCCTGTCTTTGCATGTGCTGCTTTTCCTTTCAGGGTACCCTGCTCTTTCATCACTCATAACTTCAGCTTCCTTTTGAAAACTTATTTACAGGTCACTTTTTCTCTGAAGTCTTCTCTGTCTCACTTTGATAGTATTTTATGATTATCTTCCTTGTAGGTTGCCATGGTTCCTAAGCAAATCTCTATCATAGCGTTGATCAAATAAGATCATAGGTGTCTGTTTACACATCTGTCCCTCTGTAAAGGGTGAGCCTCCAGAGAACAGAAGTTGTCTTTTATTAACATTTGTGTTGGTAACCTCTATGCCCAACAGTGTATGGTGTGAGTAGGTGTTCAGTCAAAATTCCCTGAGTGAAAGAACATAAAGTCAGCTGAGTAAGAAGATGGAGAATTCAGGGAAGTAGAAAGCTTCCCGGTCATGTTTCAACCAAGGGAAACTGTCCCTCAGGCAAGAAGTAATTAAGAGCATGCATTTGGCAGAGCTTGACGCTGAGTGAACCCCTTTAGAAACATAAAAGATAGAACTTCTACTTAAAGTACACTCTGAACAATTATATAAGCAAAGGCAGAGAATTGTCTACTTGTAGCAAAAGGAACTTGAAGTATGGAAGAAACCTCCCAGGGCAAAATCTCCTGTTACCTAAGAAGTTTGGCAGAATTTGAGCAGTAGAAAAATGTAACCACTGAAATCAACCCTGAGCAGAATTCTTTTCTTCTAATTAACTAAATAAATCTACTCACAAGGCAAGATTGGAAATTAATATTATACATACCTATCATTCAGTTTATTGCAAAAATTATGCTGAATTTTATTATATGTTAAGTTTTAGTTCCCAGTCCATTGTTATTCTTAATGAATCATTTTGTTGTTTTATAAAATATCCTGTTTAAAGAAAACCTAACCTCACAGTCAAGATTGGAGGCACCAGAGTGAAATAAACCAGGTAAGAAGGAAATGATTATTAGTGATTATTATTCTGTAGTGATTATTTCTGTAATGAAATTTATCCCCACAACATGTTAAACTTTTACTCTTAGCCCATGTAAAAGGGATTTTCATTTTTTTTTAATTTATTTATTTCTTTATTTTTTGGAGGCTAATTACAATATTGTATTGGGTTTGCCATACATTGACATGAATCCACCATGGGAAAAGAGGCCAAGTGCAATGATTTAATAACAAAGAGAATAGCCAGCATCCTTAAGTTGCCAGTGGAACATGGTTCTGCTGAGCTGGGGAGAATTTTGATAGTTCTAAATAGATCATGGAAAACGTTCCTCGTGAGTTACTATTCCTATGAGACGTGTGATAGGAAGATGTGGGAAAGAGGATGTTTAAGAAATGTTGCAACTCTTATTGCAAGATTCAGCACGCCCTTGCCCACTGGTGTGCCTGTGAGGGAATGATGTGAAGGTTTTAAAGGCCTTGTGAACATTCCCAGTGCCAGAATAAAGGCTTTTCAAAAGAACGCCTCAACAGTTGGATGTTTTTTAGGTTAACACACCATTTTAGATGTTCTATTGCGCTATGATAATATCTGTTTGCTGCACCAAATTTTGGGCTTCCCTGGTGGTTCAGATGGTAAAGAATCCACCTGCAATGCAGGAGATCTGGGTTCAATCCCTGGGTTGGGAATATCCCCTGGAGGAGGGAATGGCTACCCACTCCAGTAGTCTTGCCTGGAGAATCCCATGAACAGAGGAGCCTGGCGGGCTACAGTCCATGGGCTGTAAGAGTCAGACACGGCTGACACGGGCAGAGTCAGACATGCCTGAGAGACTAAGCACACACACCAAATTTATGCTGTCTTTAACAAACAATATTGTGTGTTCCCACCGCCCCCCCCCACCCATGTCTTATTCTCTGACCTTCCATGTAGGCTCTCAGAACAAAGATTGACAGCACAGGCTGTGCACCCAGACTGCAGCCTGGCTTGCTGTCTGGGTGACCATGGGAGACAGGTTATGTTACTTCGATTCCTTATGTGTATAATAGGATGGTAATAGTTCCTTGCAGGCTTATTATAAGGATGAAGAGTTACTATGAAGTTACTATGAAGAGTTACTCCAATCAGTTCCTAGAACATCATGAGCCCTGAATGTGCTTGTTCGAGAAGGTAACATAAGGCAGTGAATAAGCCACATCTTCACAGTGCATAAAGAAACCTTATGGAATACCCACCCTGTGACTTAAACACGTCTGCTCATACCCTGGGTAATAATGATACAGTGAGGACAGTTATCATTACTATTTCCACCCCTAAAATGAGGAAAATCAATCACAGAGAAACCAGACGATGTGTTACCATCTCACACACCAAGACACAGATAGAACTGGGCACCCTCAAACGGATGCTCTGACTCCTCACAGGCTCTAAGGGGCCCTGCTGAGATCCCTGCTCCAACATCCATGAGTGACTCATACAAGACTCCTCCTTCTGTGGCCTCCCTTCCTGCAAAATGAAGACTTCAGTTCCCTTCTTGAAATGTGATGCATGGAGAACTTGATGAATCATAGAAAGAGGGCCAGGCAGACTATTAGAGCTCTTAAAACTCTACCATTTATTTTTAAGATAAAGAAACGCAAAGAGTTAAGGAACTTGCTTTGCCCCCTGGTTCTGCCAAAACATCCTAGAGTGGCTTAGACCAATAAGTTTTCCAAATGTTCTGATTGTAACAGCTAAAACATTTTAAGAACATGTTACATAAATTATTTAGATTATTTCAATTGATAAGAAAATTTGTTTCTGTTTAAAGTAGCTGAAAGTAAGCTATTTAAAAACTCAGTCCTTAAATTTTGAAACTCTATAGGAGCACATAACTCTGTTCACTTTCTTTGGTGTCATAATTTGCTTTCGGAAATTCTTGAAGTGATTTGGTTTATTGACTCTTTTATTTTAATATCTAATATGGCACATAACACTTGATGAATATTTTTCCTTACTAAGATCCCTGGAGAAGGGAAAGGCTACCCAGTCCAGTATTCTGGCCTGGAGAACAGTCCATGGACTGTATAGTCCATGGGGTCGCAATAAGTCAGACATGGCTGAGCGACTTTCACTTCACTTTTATGTATATATGGCCCTTAAACTTTGCTGAGCATGAGAATCATTTAGGATGTCTTGTTAAGAAGGTGGATTCCCTGAGTATCGTCCCCAGAGGAGGCTGCCCCACTGGCCTGTGGGCCATTTTTAATAAGCTCCTCCTGAGTCTGAGGGAAGCAGCTTTACATAATATTCAAATTAGAAATACAAATAATAGCCTGGATCAATTTGCCATTTTTCTTCATTATTTTATCCAAACTTTCCATCCCCAGGAATACTTCCCAAGGCTCTCCTACAAGCAGTCTCACTCACATGACACAGAGATCTCAGTAGTGCTTTCTTTTCCTGGCTGGAAATGCAATAAAACTTCAGAGCGGTATTCTCTTCATGCCTCAACTCTCTCAACTATTCATTATTTTTTCATTTTTTATTTTGCTATTGAGACTTTTGATTGAGAGAGAGTTGTTTAGAAAAGTGTTGAAGGGAAAAACTTGACATTTTCAGCACAATGGAAAACGTGAGTCCTCCTGAAACCAGGATGCAGTCAATATATCCTCAACTCTGTCTTTTTGCCAGTTTCCAAGTATTTTAAATTAGTACAATGATCTCAGAGTCAGGCTCACACCCTGAGAGACTGAGTGATAGAAGAGCAATTAAATGACTAATACGAGTCCTGGAGGGCAGGCATCCACAAGAAAGGTTGTCTGGGGTCAGTTTGAGACATCCTGAAAAGAAGTGAATATTGCACATAAACACAAGTACATGTTTAGACCGAAATTCTTCAGATTTAAAGGTCTATGTGAACTTCACGCACTGTTCTCAGAGCTCTTTTACTACTTGGTCTGGCTCTCACGGCAAGTAACAAGATCATGGCTAGGACTTAAGTGAGGCTTATGTAGAAGATGACATCTACATGATGCCTTTTCTCTCTTTCTTTATTTTTGGTTTGGAAATATTTGTTAAAAAATGTGGTTTTGGTTTAATTGTCATCAGTAAGTAACTAAGAGACTGGAGACATAATATCGTATTATAAATTAGACAACATAATGTAATAGAAAAGTGATATTTCTGGAAACTTACACGGTAAATACAATAATAGACACAGCTGCTGCTGATGAGTATGTGAATAAGTAAGACTCTAATATTTTGGACATAAATGCAGAGTCAGGCATCTGTTGGGTAAATGGGAGATGAGAGAATTGTGAATTTGCCTCTTATCTTACATTTTCTCAGTTTTCCAAGCATGCCCTTGTTACCTGAATCCATCCACAGCATGCTTTTGTTAAGACATGAGACGTGTTAAAACTTGAGATGGAGACCTGAAGAAACAGCAAATGTAAAAGATTAATCTGAGTTCAAAGTGATATAGTCTACCCAAGCTTGAGGGGACAGCCAAGGAACATGGTATTTGCTGGGTGTAAATGGGACTGGTAGTCAATGACACTGATAAGTCCTGCACTATGATAATAAAAAAAAAAAAAAAAAGAAAGAATATTGTGTTCCTATCCTTAAGGAACTTACAAACCATTGGTGGAGAAGAGCATGACATAAATGTGAATTTTTTTAAGTATCAGAAACATATATACACATGAGAGAAGACAGAATAAAGTTTTAAAAATTAAATTTGGACAGAAATAGGTGACCTGGTTTCATGGAAAGGGGTGGGAGTGATGTTTTAGGTGAGGACAATGGCAAATCTTCAAGAAAGAAAATAATAAAGGAAGCAGGATGGAAAATAGTTTATGTTCAGCTGCAGAGAAGTGGGGAGAGCAGTGTACAAGGCCAAATCAGAACAGTGAAGCACAGGATGGATGAAGAAAGCCAGACAGAGCATTGTATTTTAATGCAAATGAAAGCTAGGCGTTCTTTTAAGTGGCATAACCAAAAGGATGATTGCAGAAGATAGTTTCTACTACTTATAATTGGAGGAAGGAAAAAGAATATTGAGGTCTGATGACTTTAAAATTTCATTCATTTGAAAGCCTCCATGGAGGACAAATGTAGATAAAAAACTTGAAAAAACTTCCCAACCTTCATCTCAGAGTTTTTGGCAGGAAAAGTGAGGACACCTCTGTACTAGACCATGACACCAGATGAAAACACACACACACACACACACACACACACACACACACATCCTTCTTCCATGGGAACAAATAATGTGTTCCACTTCTGCCAAGGTCATTCTGCTTATACAGATGGCTTAGGTGGCTCAGTGTAGCTAAGTCTTTTGGCAGAGGGAGACAGATTTCCATCAAATCCTTCCCCTGCTTGCCGATATCTGGCCCCCAGCCTCGCTTGATCTTGACATTTCAGGCAAACTGTGTTGCGTTGTTTGTTGCTGTTCTTATTTTTTGTTTTTTCCAGCCCCAATATCTACTGTTGCAATTATTAGTGGTAACATAAAGGGGAAGCCAACTCAATATTAACCTCAGAGAGGTAAGCCATCTATCTCTGTCTCCACCGCCAAAGTGGTGTGGTTGGGGAGAGTCTGTTAACACAGCTCTCCTTGGCTAGGATTCACTTCAGTGTTCATAATTTCTCTGAAGACCCATTGAGCAACCTGGCCTGAGTTTGAATTTGTGCAGAAAAGCCTCTAACCAGGTGAGTCGCATATTGCTTCCGGCTCATTAGAGAGGTTTTGGACAACTTCTTTAATGAGGTTTGACATCTTACTACCACCGCATATGTGACTTTCTTCACGTCTCCCTCCCCCCACTCTTCCACTGCTTTGCCTCATTTTTTGTGAGTGAATCATCTGATCCTGTCCCTTCTATGACCATGCACTCGTTTGATTAATCTCCCTCATCAACCCTCCTTCCTGAATCCTCTGATTAAATCTGGTCTTCTCCCTTCCCCCCAACTCTAATGCATGAGACCTTTTAGCAGCTATTCATTATTTAAAAGAGCGGCTTCTTTTCTTTCATGCCAGTCACAGTTTTCTGTCCACCATGTAGCCTCTGTTGAAAATTATTAAACCTTACTAAGAAAAACTTTCCAACACCAAGTTCTAAAAGCTAGAAAAATATTCTTTTTCTTTTACATTCACAAAACTGCCAGGCTGGAGGAGGAAATAGACACAATATGAGAAGAAAATCCATTTCTTCCTCCAGTCCTAAATGGCATACTGTACTCACCAACAGATTGAGGAAATGTGATTTAAATCAAACTATCAGCAGGTGAGTGTAAAAGCCCTAGAGGTCATTCCCAAGGAGCTTTACTGTGGGTGTTTCTGATCCTGCTGCTGCTAAGTCGCTTCAGTCATGTCCGACTCTGTGCAACCCCATAGACAGCAGCCCATCAGGCTGCACCGTCCCTGGGATTCTCCAGGCAAGAACACTGGAGCAAGTTGCCATTTCCTTCTCCAAGGCATGAAAGTGAAAAGTGAAAGTGAAGTCGTTCAGTTGTGTCCGACTCTTAGTGACCCCATGGACTGCAGCCTACCAGCCTCCTCCATCCATGGGATTTTCCAGGCAGCCACAATTCTAGTAGCATTCCACCTATATTAGACCTTTAGACAATATTATTTTATTAAAAATCCAGCAGTTATTGAAAAGTGACACAATAAATTAATCAGTTGCTTCATTCAAAAAAGCTGCACAACTGACTGGACTGACTTTTCACCCATTCCGCTAAATCAATTGAATATTGATCACAGGATAGACTCTTGCCAATGCAGGAGACACAAGAGATGCAGGTTCAATCCTGTTTTGGGAAGATCCCCTGGAGTAGGAAATGGCACCCCACTTCAGTGTTTTTGCCTGGGAAATCCCATGACCAGAGGAACCTGGCAGACTACAGTCCATGCGTCCACAGACACGACTGAGCGACTAAGCAGCAAGGTATAGATATGGTCTTTGGTGAATCTGTTCTCTAATTCATTTTCAGATGGCTATAAATTAGCCAAAACCAGTTACGATAAGACATGACTTTTATAAGCTGAAATAGCCCATGGGTCTAATAGGATGAAGGAACAAGGCGCAGCTCATGTCAATTAGGTAAGGAGCAAGAAAATATCCAGAGAGAGCTGAGCTGACTGGTCTAAGAAAGGCATTTGAATTCAGAGATGACCCCACTGGAAACTTGGCATAATAACACAACACCGTAAGTAAAAAAAGCATCATTCTTAGCTGTATTACTAGGCGAATAGCTTGTCAGGAAACATGCAGAAATCTTCATCAACAGTCACCATGCAGAGCTAATATTCAGCCACTAAGCACCAGAATGACACACAGTACAGGCAAGGGCAACCATGTCAACTTGTCAAAGCCTTTAGTGTTAATATTTAAGATTTTATAATACAGTGTTATGAGGAAAGTTCGGGAGACCTGGGTTCGATTCCTGGGTCAGGAAGATCCCCCGGAGAAGGAAATGGCAATCCACTCCAGCACTCTTGCCTGGAAAATCCCATGGATGGAGGAGACTGATAGGCTACAGTCCATGGGGTCGCAAAGAGTCGGACACGACTGAGAGACTTCACTTTACTTTCACTTTCATGAGGAAAGTTAGCATTATAAGAGGATATTCTTCTGACAGTAATTAAAGGGAAATAATGACCACTTTAAAATTTGTGAAAGACATGGATACCAGTTTTGTCTCTATCCTTAATGAGAACCAAGTCCTAGTTATTCCTGTAGATCTTTATTCTATACAGAGGGTTAGGCTAAATAATACTAATGATCACTTCCAACCCTAAAATTCTGAGTCTAGGGAAACTTGTTTTAGGATTTCTCAAACTAAATAATTTTAGAATATGAGATAAGGTGTATGCCATTCATATAAGACTTGCATCTGAAAAACTCCTGCGTTTTAAATATTTAGTAATATTTAACTTTTTACATTACTGCTGTGTATATACGTGGGTGAACTGTATGCTTCTCCCTAATAGTAAAAATGTAAATAGATAAAATAAAACCTTACTGTCACTCAGTAGTACACTGGTTGGAAGCACTAATGTGAACATATAATTTTACTGTTCTATTTTTAGTTGATATTTGTTTCTGTTTCATTGAAGAGATTGTGTGCTTGGGGGTGGGGAGGTGTGGATATACTGGTTTGGATGAAGAGAAAGTCACCTGCAGTCAAATTTACAGAAAAAAGAATTCTCCTTATCCTTCCTATTGTCCAAATGATCATTCTATATAATCATTTAACCACATTTCATAAATCATAATGTAGAAGAAGCAGCACTGATACCAAATACAGTTTTGGCCAGAAATTTTCCTGCAAATGCACATTATTGTTAGTGTAGTTGAAAAGTGTAGAGAACATATCTTTTAGGAGAGAATAAAGCCGCTTCAGGATGCCCCTCTAGTGTAGCTCATCTGTAGAAGTGAAAAGCCTCCTGGGTCTGAAACTTTTTTTTTTTTTAGTCACTATGCCTGGGGATCTTAGTTCCCTGACCAGCAACTGAACTCCCATATAGGACAGAGAGAGTGTGCAGTCCTTACCATTGAACTACCAGGGAATTCCCCCTCGTGGGCCTTGCAGCATCCCAGTTAAATACTTTCTCAAGCTTTGTCCAAGTATTGCCTCAGAGGTGTACTAATTAAACAAGGCTTATTAAGCTGCTTTTTAAATACACATATACTTAGTTATAAGAAATGGAGAAAGAATCATATAAAGGAAAATAGTTTTTATGGTAAACATTTGGCAAGCAAAGTGGATTTCCACACATACACACACTCATGTGTACACACACACATGCATACACACACATACACACAATATGATGAGAAATATCAAATAGGAAGAAATAAAATTAATTCTGGCTAGTAAAATTCAAATTTATTTGAGATTCTTTTCTTCTTCAGAAGAGGTGAATGAGAGAAGGATATGACATTTTCTCCTTAAGAACTAAGAATTACTGAACATGGAGGATTTATTTAATGCAAAAAAGTCACATTATTGAGATTAGACATCTCTTTTTCAAGGTGCTTCTGGGAGATAGTGGCTCTCATACCTATAATTCAGTGGAGGCATCTTTGCCTGGTAAGAGAAAAATGGACCTGAGGACTAAAGTTAACACCTTCATCTCTGCATAGCACAATTTTAAGAATAACTCTAGAACATATTTGCTGTCTTACATCACTCTCATTTCTAAAATTTTCTTTTAAGGAGTGGACTCTGTGAGTATTTTCCCTAAAAATATGGCCAATTTTAAGACAAACAAAAAAACAGAAAATATCTCACATTTTCTCTAATCCATGAAAGAATAACTTATAATACTGTTGTATTAATAACTACAATTAAGGTAGGAAAAAAATGAAACTTCAATATGAAATGGGCAAAAGAATTGGAAAATAACTCTTCATTTGTATAATCAGTATGATGTAAAACCTTATTTTAAAATTAAAAAAAAAATAAGAAGGCAAGTGATTTTATCATTTTTTTGATCACCCTAAACATGCTTACTCCAGGAAGAATGAGTACAAAGAAATGTTGATTCTCAGGAAGTATTGGGTTGGCTGAAAAGTTGGTTCACATTTTTCCATATCCTGTATAAAGACACGAACCAACTCTTTGGCCAACTCAGTAGATGGTGTGCTTGCTCACCTCATCAGCCTCTGCCTCCACCCTGTTCATTTCCTGTTCATTTCCTGTTCATTTCCTCTAACAACTGAGTCCATTACAATCTTCTTTTTTACTTTCATTACACTATGGTTATAACCTAATTATAACTTCCTCAATCTTATCTCTTCACAGTGAAGGACATGAGTCAGAGGCTCATTTTGCCCTTGACCCCAGCCTGGAAGCCTAATTGAACCTGGAAGCCTAATATAGTGTGGCTAGGTCACCTGTCCCAAGCACCCTGGCCCACCTTGCACAGTCCAATCTTAAGACTGTGAGTAGGTTTGGTCAACATCTACCCCTTTTTCAAGACTTAATTCTAATTCCATTTAACGCCAACATGATTCCCTAGGTTTCTCCAATTCAGAATGGCTGCCTCCCCTGAATTAACAGTGCTTAGATGCTGTGCATGTGGAAAATTACCCTGCCTTTTGATACCTACCAGGTGATATTCTAAAGTGTTACTTGTGTTTGACATCTGAACTTTGCAATAAGACCAGTGATGATCACACTTGCCATTTTTGAGTCTATTATGTGAAAATTCTAGGGACAGAGGAACCTTGTCAGCTACAGTCCATGGAGTCAGAAGAGTCAGACACAGCTTAGTGACTAAACCACCACCAAGCGTTAAGGGTCATTTATTGAGCTTCCTTGGTGGTTCAGTTGGTAGGGAATCCACCTGCAATGCAGGAGACCACCTGCAACACAGGAGAGCTGAGTTCAATCCCTGGGTCTGCAAGTTCCCATGGAGAAGAAAATGGCATGGCACTCTGCCAGGGACCAGCCCCGGCTGATCCAGGGTATTCGAAGGAGAGACGGCATAGGCGAGGATCAGGATACGATAGCTTCAATTAGATATTAATTAAAGATATAAAGAGTAATAGAATAAGGATAGCTCAGTAGGAAAATTCAGTGGAGAAAAGAGGCTGAGTAGCTTGGTTTACGCAGGAGACCAATAAAACTTCAAGACAAGAAGTTTGCACCACTTACGTAGGCCGCAGGCGTCCTTCCATTCTCCCGAAGGAGAGGAGACACTGAGGCCTCCCCGGTCGGATCTTAGAAGCCCAGGCATAATTAGTAAGCATGGTGGGTTCCGCGCTCCAGATGGAGACTCAGCCAGAGTGAAAGAGAGAGAGACATGGGGAGACCAGTATTTCGAGAAACTGATCCCAATTCTTTATTTTCCAGAGTCTGTTTTTATACACTGAGATGTTATACAAAAGTCACGCGGGGTCAGCAGTCCTGACTTTTATCAAAGTCAGGTGCTTCATACAAATGTATACAGAGGTCTTAGGGGTGTTACATCATCTTCTGGCCAGGGGGCCTGCTGACAATTCACGACCCTCTCCTTGTGACAGTGGTCAGTCAATCAGGACACTTATTTCTCCAGGGCTGATTATTCTCAAAACAGACGCCACCCAAATAAAGTTACATTCCTACAGGGTGAGGGTGTAGTGGGTTTTAGTTAAGGAAAGAATTTACTTAGCCTAAGGTCTAAAGTGATTAATATCAAAAGTTAATACTTATTCCTTCTATATATTCATTAATGTGTGTAAGGGCAGGGGATGTGGAGACTTAGCAACAAACATTGGCTCAACAAATGAAAAACCCTTCACCAATACAATTTCTAATCAGCCCATTATACTTATACTAATAGTTTTCTAACTTTTCTAAGGAACCTGTTTTTAGAAGGTTTAAAGCATCTCATGCCTCTCACGGTTGGGAGGCTGTGAGCAATCACATGTGGACGGACAAGCCTGTCAGGCAGGCTAGAGAACCTTCAGAGGAGTTTGTAGGTTAAAACAGTCTTATCACACCCAAGAGTTTTTATTGACTGGAGCTCTAGGCTAACTCCTTCTCCAAAAGAGGTGGTGGGGGACAGCCACCCGTAAAGTCAGAGGTGTAGGTAAGAGCACAAAGTAGTAAAGTAGGCAGGCTCTGGTTATGGGGGTAGACGCTCGAGGAGTTCCAGGGGGACTCCTGAGGCTCGATCCCGCCTTTGCGTATGTCGAGCCTCCTTCCTCATGACCTTTGTCACGGGCGGAGTACCTCACTCTGGCCCCCAACAGCACTCCAGTGTCCTTGCCTGGAAAATTCCATGCACAAAGGAGCCTGGTGGGCTATAGTCCATGGGGCTGCAAAGAGTCGGACACAACTTAGCAACTAAACCACAGCAATGTATTTGAAAGTTTACATCAAATCTGCACAGTAGTTATTATCTTCACTTTACATAGGAGTAAATGAGACACAAGGGTTAACTCACTTGCGTGGAACTACATAAGTACTGTGTTCACACTTGGATTGGAATCTTACATATTTAGAAGGCAGAGATCATTGCCAAAATTTTGGTAGATCTCCTTGGCCATTTTCATAGTGCTTTACCTATAGTAGCTACTAAAATATCATTTTCTGATTGATTGGTTTTAAGTACTGACTTAAAACTGTCCAGGCCATCACAACTAATGTTCTATAGTATCAACCAAAATTAATATTTAATGCTGTCTAACCGGCCATGCAGTAGACTGGCACTAGACCAATGCAATCAGTGATGATAAGAAAAATAATTCCTGAGGCAGAAGACAAATATTTGTATGGATGCATGATCAGGTATATGTACTTTAGAAATAAGCAATGATTTTGGCCAAGACAGTGTCTTTCTTTGAAATGCTAATGAGCTGGGGAGAAGAGACATTAAGAAAAGAAACATGCAAGAATATAAGAGCATTCTCTTCAGATCTCAGGAGCCAGATCCAAGCACATATGAAATAAAGGAGTTAGACAAAATAGTTTTGAGCATGGATAATGTGAAAATATTTTAAAAGGAGGAGAACATGGGCATGCACCAATCAGTACTGACAAAAGAAGCTTTAAAATGGAAAATAATGATTTACAACCACCATGGACAACTGGGCCAGCCATCCACATGCATGTTGCCTGAGCATCAGTCCTGGTTACGTGGTACGGACTGGCTAAAACACTTTTTCAATACATGCCTTTCTCATCCTCAGAATAGTTCAACTCTAGTCTCCTGAGATTTTCAGATTTCTGGAATTATCATACTCTGCAACCAGGCTATGTAGACCATGGTGATTCATTCAGTAGACATTTATTGATTACCTACTCTGTGATGTGCATTGTACTGGGCACTAAATAGAGAAAGACAAATTAGACATCATCTTGCCAGGGAGTGAACATTCTCACTGACTCTTTACCAAAAGTTGTCTCTGGTGAAATTCAAGGAACTGTTTTACCATGAAAGGATGAAGATAACATGCTTTCCTATGAAGTCTATGTCTCGTTTGGCTTCTCTCCAGGAGCAGATCCTAAGGCAAGGATTATGCACAAACTTAGCTTGCTTGATTAACAGGTACTTCTGTTGTTCAGATGGTAAAGAATCTGTCTGCAATGCAGGAGACCTGGGTTCGATCCCTGGGTTGAGAAGACCCCCTGGAGAAGGAAATGGCAACCCACTCCAATATTCTTACCTGGAAAATCCCATGGAGAGAGGAGCTTGGCGGGCTAAAGTCAATGGGGTCGTGAAGAGTCGGACATGACTTAGTGACTAAACCACCACCACCACCTGTTGGCAATGTGAGGAGTCAAAACCAGTAACCTAGCAGTAGACCCTCTTAGTTAGACACTGCAGGGCAAAATCAATTTCTATTACCTGCAAACAAAAAATTTTAACTAAATTATGGCCATTTTCAGACATGTTTGAGGAACATCATTTTGTGCATAACTTTTCTCACACAGGGTTTCCCAGCTGGCATCAGTGGTAAAGACCCTGCCTGCCCATGCAGGAGACATAAGAGACACGGGTTTGATCCCTGGGTTGGGAAGATGCTCTGGAGGAGGAAACGGCAACCCACTCTAGTATTCTTGCCTGGAGAATCCCATGGACAGAGTAGCCTGGAGGGTTATGATCCATGGGGTCACAGAATCAAACATGACTGAAGTGACTTAGAATGCATGCATACACACATTCTTCATACAAGAGGGGGATGGAGAAGAGATAGAGGGAAGGCAACAGTGAGAGTGCGTTATTAAGCCAGTAACCATATTGGATGACTAAGATTCAACACCTTGACAAACTTGGAATCACCCTGGCCAATAATCCCTCCATGTTCATTAGTTATTGGTTAAGAGTTGCCTCTGCAACAAATTTCCAAGGGCAGACCCGCACCAAGATGCTAAAGACGTTACTCAGGAATCATAGACTGTCTTCTACTGAAATGTAAAGAGGATTCAAATAGGTGATACTGAAATAACGTAAACTGCAGGATTTTATTTAAAAGTTATGGACCTCATGAAATTAGCACGATGACCATTGTCAAAAAATAAATATCAGAGATTCACTTTTATTTAGACAATATGCTAGAAACTGAGAGACAAGAGATGGCACAAAGTAGTAATTCTATTTCCTTATACTCTACATTATTTAATGTTAGCCCCCAATATGACATTTTTTGCCCTCCAGAAATTTATTCCATGAGCATTTATTATACTACATTAGACAGTTTGTAATTTTTAATTTCAGGCAACAGAAATTAATTGCATTCTATTATATCCAGAAAGTAATACACGATTTATTGATTGTTTAGTAGTGTTGAATTTTGGCTTCCCAAAAGATCACCAGAAAAATGTGTTGATCAAGCAAAGCTAAGTTTATTAGACTACTGCACTAGAAAAGGTCAATATTTACAGGTTTTTTAAAAAATTAACTTAATTTCAATTAACTTAGCAAGATTCACTTCAAGGCCCTGTCCTTTTAAGTCCACCAAGGTTAAACTTTTATGTCATAAATGTTAGCAGGGACCAAACAGTTCCCCACCATGTATCACCTACCCTAAGACTCAGACTCCAAACCCTGTAAATATCCTGTCCTAACATTTGGCTTCTTAAGACACTTCAAAGACCCAATATGGTATTGTTCTCCCTTAGTCTGTGCTCTGCTTAGTCACTCAGTCATGTCTGACTCTTTGAGATCCCATGGACTATAGCCCACCAGCCTCCTCTGTCCATTGGGATTCTCCAGGCAAAAATACTGGAATGAGTTGCCATGCCCTCTTCCAGGAGATCTTCCCAACCCAGGGATCAAATGCTGGTCTCCCGCATTGCAGGTGGATTCCTTACCCTCTGAGCCACCAGGGAAGACTTCAGTCTAGTAGGTAAATAAACTTAGCCTCATTTGTCAACATATTGGTGGGGGTTTTTTTGTTTGTTTGTTTTAGAATTTATTACTTGATAGTTGATTTAAGGACTACCACAAAACAGGGACACATTCATGAAATTGAGAACCCTTGGTTGAAAGCTGAGTTGTACCTTTCTTGTTCTTCAAAGACAAATAATTTCAACAGATACTTTTTAAAGCAACATGACATTTTTGCACTTCTACAACACAAGAAAAAGAAGACCATCAGCCTTAGATACTGTGACTATCAAGCACACAAGTCCAATTGATTCAAGAATCCAATCATGCAGAGGTTTTCAGACCATGATGTATATAAAAATATCAGAGGGACTTGTTTAAAATGCTGATGAAAGCCCAATTCCCAAGGCTTATTCAAAGGTCTTATTCCAAGGCTTATTCAGCTGGGATCAGACATCTCCATATCAAATGAGCTGGCAAGTGATTCAAAGTCAAGAAGATTTTTACCTAATTCTTAGAATCCACAGTCATATCCAAAATGCAGTCACCTAAAATCATTGCTATCACTGGTCAGTTCCCTCAATGGATATTTCTTGTAAAATTCAACTTTCTTTTGACTATTTTTGTATTTATCTGGTTTTCTTTTTGTTTCTCATCTTTTTGATACATTAAGGATTTCAAATACAGTGGAAGAAGGAAGGGTGGGAAAGAGAGACAGAAACAAAAAGAGAGAACTAGAGGTGGAGAAAGATTCATCTTCAGTTCAGTTTAATTCAGTCATTCAGTCGTGTCCGACTCTTTGCGACCCCATGGACGCCAGGCTTTTCTGTCCATCACCAACTCCTGGAGTGTGCTCAAACTCATGTCCATTGAGTCGGTGATGGACTCCAACCATCTCATCCTCTATCATCCCCTTCTCCTGCCTTCAATCTTTCCCAGCATCAGGGTCTTTTCTAATGAGTCAGTTCTTTGCATCAGGTGGCCAAAGAATTGGAGCTTCAGGTTTAGCATCAGTCCTTCCAACAAATATTCAGGGTTGGTTTCCTTTAGGATTGACTGGTTTGACCTCCTTGCAGTCCAAGGGACTCTCAAGAGTCTTGTCCAACACCATAGTTCAAAAGCATCAATTCTCGGTGGCGAGCTTTCTTTATGGTCCAACTCTCACATCCATACATGACTACTGGAAAAACTATAGCTTTGACTATACGGACTTTTGTTGTCAAAGTAATGTCTCTGCTTTTTAATATGTCGTATAGGTTTGTCACAGATTTTCTTCCAAGGAGCAAGTGTCTTTTAATTTCATGGCCGCAGTCACCATCTGCAGTGATTTTGGAGCCCAAGAAATTAAAGTCTGCCACACTTTCCATTGTTTCCCCATCTATTTGACATGAAGTGATGGGGCCAGATGCCATAATCTTCATTTTTTAAATGCTGAGTTTTAAGCCAGCTTTTTCATTCTTCTCTTTCACTTTCATCAAGAGGCTCTTGAGTTCCTCTTCATTTTCTGCCATTAAGGTAGTGTCATCTGCATATCTGAAATTACTGATATTTCTCCCGGCAATCTTGATCCCAGCTTGTGCTTCATCCCCAGGCCAGCATTTTGCATGATGTAGTCTGGATATAAGTTAAATAAGCAGGGTGACAATCTACAGCCTTGACCTACTCCTTTCCCAACTAGGAACCAGTCCACTGCTCCTGGTCCAATTCTACCTGTTGTTTCTTGACCTGCATATAGGTTTCTCAAGAGGCAGGTCAGGTGGTCTGATATTCCCATCTCTTGAAGAATTTTCCAGTTTGTTGTGATCCACGCAGTCAAAGGCTTTGGCACAGTCAATAAAGCAGAAGCAACGTTTTTCTGAAACTCTCTTGCTTTTTTGGTGATCCACTGGATGTTGGCAATTTGATCTCTGGTTCCTCTGCTTTTTCTAAATCCAGCTTGAACATCTGGAGTTTCACAGTTCACATACTCTTGAAGCCCTGCTTGAACAATTGTGAGCATTAACTTGCTAGCGTGTGAGATGAGTGCAGTTGTGTGGTAGTTTGAACATTATTTGTTATTGCCTTTCTTTGAGATTGGAATGAAAGCTGGCCTTTTCCAGTCCTGTGGCCAGTGTTGAATTTTCCAAAATTGCTGGCATATTGAGTGCAGAACTTTAACAGCATCATCTTTTAGTATTTGAAATAGCTCAACTGGAATTCCATCACCTCCACTAGCTCTGTTCATAGTGAGGCTTCCTAAGGCCCACTTGACTTCACATTCCAGGATGTTTGGCTATAGGAGAATGATCACACCATCGTGGTTATCTGTGTCATTAATATCTTTTTTGTATAGTTCTTCTGTGCATTTTTACCACCTTTTCTTAATATCTTCTGCTTCTGTTAGGTCCACACTGCTTCTGTCCTTTATTGTGCCCACCTTTGCATGAAAATTTCCCTTGGTATCTCTAATTTTCTTGAAGAGATCTCTAGTCTTTCCTATTCTATTGTTTTGCTCTATTTCTTTGCATCAATCACTGAGATTCATCTTACCTAATTTTATTTTTCTGTTATCACATGTTCTGTATTTTACAAATTATAGTGACTTATTTTCATCTTGTACATTGAACTTTTGTGTTTGTATTGCAAACATTTAAACCAGACTTTGAAAAACACTTCCTTAA
The DNA here is from genome assembly GCF_003369695.1 of Bos indicus x Bos taurus. Classification (NCBI taxonomy): domain Eukaryota; kingdom Metazoa; phylum Chordata; class Mammalia; order Artiodactyla; family Bovidae; genus Bos; species Bos indicus x Bos taurus. Next base: position 22,261,152 of record NC_040076.1, on the reverse strand, counting down.
AATTACAGTTTTTCTAGCAATATAAATTTACTAGCAGTATAAAATTACTAATATTGTTCTTGAAAATAGTTGATGCTATGTTATGTATAACTTTTCTAATAAAAGTTGTGTTATAAGCTGTAAAAATAAATAAATAATTTACTAGTAATACATAAAAATAAATTATAATCAATTGCCCAGAAATGATAATCAATTATATTTGAAAAATGTAGTAAATTTATTAGGTATTTATTTGGTTTTAGGAAATGTATTCTGTTAGCTAGCTTATTATAAGGATGTCAAAATCACTTTTCCTGTTGCATCACAAAACTTTCGATTTTGTACAAGAAATAAAGAAAAATAGATTCCCTATCCTAGATATACAGTGAGGGCTGAAAAGACAGTACAGAGGAGAGAAAACATGGAGAAGCATTGCAAATTATTGAACAGGAATCCTTCCTTCTTGAATCTGCCTGAGGCCAACTCTGAAAGCCCCGTTTGAGCTCGACTTTTCAAAGCAGTTCTTCTGGACAAACGATAAGAGATGGTGAAATAACTCCAGGAACATTGTAATCAATGTTTTATTTATATCTATATGACTAAAGCATCTGTTAACAACTTTTTTCTTGCAAAAGCCAATGCCTTATGTAGTTCATCCAATACAAAGAAGAAAAATGAAAATATTTACACATCAAAGATAGCACCTTTCTTGCAAAGCAATATGCTTCCCCCAAAACATTTTTAACCCCTTTGGATGAAATTTTATTGTTATTTATTTTTTTTTTTTAAATTTTATTTTATTTTTAAACTTTACATAATTGTATTAGTTTTGCCAAATATCAAAATGAATCCACCACAGGTATACATGTGTTCCCCATCCTGAACCCTCCTCCCTCCTCCCTCCCCATACCATCCCTCTGGGTCGTCCCAGTGCACTAGCCCCAAGCATCCAGTATCGTGCATCGAACCTGGACTGGCAACTCGTTTCTTACATGATATTTTACATGTTACAATGTCATTGTTATTTATTTTTATTGTTATTTATTTATTGACACCAGCTTTTCTGGGAGCATGCTCTATTGTATTCATTTAGCAGGAACTGTACTAACTTGCAATGCAACTTTTTGCATTATGGTTGTATTAGGTGATTGGTTTAAAATATATATACTTTCTAGCTTTTATAATGTGTAAGCCAGATAAACTAATGCTTTAGAACTCTCTATGCTGTATAAATGATGGAGATTTATGTGTTATCCCTGATAAAGTTGAGGATACAAAAAACAGTTTTAATCCTTTTTATACCATGACTGTCTATCTGCAACAAGTTCAGAGAATGGCTATACAGCACGAACAGCCATGGGACTAATTTTCAAAGCCTGGTAATATTACTTGGTCACATATTTTGTATTTATTTAAAATATAAAATAACTAAATAAGCTGATACAGATCAAGTGACTGTTACGCGAAATGAAAAGGAGTTTTTTTATAGGCTGAATTCAAGCCAGGTAAAATTTCCATTTGTTAGCATTGTGGCTGTTCAAAGTGTCAACATTTAGGAAAATTCTAATCTTTCATTAAGAATAACCAGTACTTTTTATGCTAGAAGTGACAATGATAAATATAGCCAGAGACAATCTTTTAATTGCACCTTTAAGTGTTCTGTCACCTAGATCTAATGTCTTCACTTCAGCTTTATGCTTCGGATTATATTCGCCAGATGCATTTCTTCTAATTACAATCAGGATATGTCTATATGAAGTGGAAAATGTGAGCAATTATTTAGATTTTCCAAAAAAATAAAGCAAGTTCAGCTGAAGATATGCAGTAAGTGGTGTAGAATATTTGAGGGTGAGAATTCTATTAAATCACCCCCAGCTCTCTGTCTTACTTCTATAAATAGTTTCTCTCTATTTTTATTTTCTTCCAGTTTATGAATTTGTCAATCTGGCTGCAGATCCTCTTTAAATAATCTTGAGGCATTTTTCTTATAAACTAATGATAGCAAGGTTATCTGTTTTCAGACCCTACCCTCAGAAAAGTGAAGACTTCTGTGAGTGCTTGGTGCCAAGGATGCTCTGTATAACTTGTTAGCAATATTTATAGAAATAAAGCATCACTCAAAGGAACCAGCTTCTCTTTGCCATATGAAAATATTATTCACTCAGTCGTGTCTGACTCTGCAACCCCAAGGACTGTATATGGAATTCTCCACGCAAGAGTACTGGAGTGCGTAGACGTTCCCTTTCCCAGGGATCTTCCCAACCCAGGGATTGAACCCAAGTCTGCATTGAAAGAAGATTCTTTATGTCTGAACCACCAGGGAATATAAATGAGTGGTATTCAGAGGTATTCTTTATGAGAAGGCAGTATGAAGGCAAATAACTCCTTCTACCCACACGACCCTCACCACATTCCAGATTACCCACCCTGTGTCTCATTCCTTCAGGGTTCTGGGAGGTAATTGATTTTTTAACTTCCAGTCACCTTTACTTCTCACTTCCTGGCGTTTTGTTTTAAGCCAGTGTTTGCAACATGACATCACTGGGAGCTTTCAGAAAACACATCTCTTGTTGAGATAGATCCTATCTCAAACTTACTGAATCAGAGTCTGCATTTTAATAAGATTCTCAGATATTTGAAAGGATGTTAATATTCGAGAAAATCTGAGTTAGATCTCGTTAAGCCATAGTCTGACTCAGTTCAGTTCAGTCGCTCAGTTCAGTTCAGTTCAGTCGCTCAGTCGTGTCCGACTCATTGCAACCCCATGAATTGCAGCACGCCAGGCCTCCCTGTCCATCACCAACTCCTGGCCTTCACTCAAATTCACATCCATTGAGTCAGTGATGCCATCCAACCATCTCATCCTCTGTCGTCCCCTTCTCCTCCTGCCCCCAATCCCTCCCAACATCAGAGTCTTTTCAAATGAGTCAACACTTCACATGAGGTGGCCAAGTACTGGAGTTTCAGCTTTAGCATCATTCCTTCCAGAGAACATGCAGGACTGATCTTTAGAATGGACTGGTTGGATCTCCTTGCAGTCCAAGGGACTCTCAAGAGTCTTCTCCAACACCACAGTTCAAAAGCATCAATTCTTCGGTGCTCAGCTTTCTTCACAGTCCAACTCTCACATCCATATATGACTACTGGAAAAACCATAGCCTTGACTAGACAGACCTTTGTTGGCAAAGTAATGTCTCTGCTTTTGAATATGTTATGTAGGTTGGTCATAACTTTCCTTCCAAGGAGTAAGCATCTTTTAATTTCATGGCTGCAGTCACCATCTGCAGTGATTTTGGAGCCCAGAAAAATAAAGTCTGACACTGTTTCCACTGTTTCCCCATCTATTTCCCATTAAGTAATGGGACCAGATGCCATGATCTTCATTTTCTGAATGTTGAGATTTAAGCCAATTTTTTCACTCTCCACTTTCACTTTCATCAAGAGGCTTTTTAGTTCCTCTTCACTTTCTGCCATAAGGGTGGTGTCATCTGCATATCTGAGGTTATTGATATTTCTCCAGGCAATCTTGATTCCAGCTTGTGCTTCCTCCAGCCCAGAGTTTCTCATGATGTACTCTGCATATAAGTTAAATAAGCAGGGAAACAATATACAGCCTTGACATACTCCTTTTCCTATTTGGAACCAGTCTATTGTTCCGTGTCCAGCTCTAACTATTGCTTCCTGACCTGCATATAGGTTTCTCAAGAGGCAGGTCAGGTGGTCTGGTATTCCCATCTCTTTCAGAATTTTCCACAGTTTCTGGTGATCCACACAGTCAAAGGCTTTGGCATAGTCAAGACAGCAGAAATAGATGTTTTTCTGGAACTCTCTTGCTTGTTTGATGATCCAGCAGATGTTGGCAATTTGGTCTCTGGTTCCTCTGTCTTTTCTAAAACCAGCTTGAACATCTGGAAGTTCATGGTTCACATATTGCTGAAGCCTGGCTTGGAGAATTTTGAGCCTTACTTTACTAGCGTGTGAGATGAGTGCAATTGTGCGGTAGTTTGAGCATTCTTTGGCATTGCCTTTCTTTGGGATTGGAATGAAATCTGACTTTTTCTTGTCCTGTGGCCACTACTGAGTTTTCCAAATTTGCTGGTATATTGAGTGCAGCACTTTCACAGCATCATCTTTCAGGATTTGAAATAGCTCAACTGGAATTCCATCACCTCCACTAGCTTTGTTCCTAGTGATGCTTTCTAAGGCCCACTTGACTTCACATTCCAGGATGTCTGGCTCTAGGTCAGTGATCACACCATCGTGATGATCTGGGTCATGAAGCTCTTTTTTGTACAGTTCTGTGTATTCCTCCCACCTCTTCTTAATATCTTGTGCTTCTGTTAGGTCCACACCATTTCTGTCCTTTATCAAGCCCATTTTTGCATGAAATGTTCCCTTGGTATCTCTAATTTTCTTGAAATCTCTAGTCTTTACCATTCTGTTGTTTTCTTCTATTTCTTTGCATTGATTGCTGAGGAAGGCTTTGTTATCTCTCCTTGCTATTCTTTGGAACTGCATTCAGATGCTTATATCTTTCCTTTTCTCCTTTGCTTTTCACTTCTCTTCTTTTCACAGCTATTTGTAAGGCCTCCCCAGACAGTCATTTTGCTTTTTTGCATTTCTTTTCCATGGGGATGGTCTTGATCCCTGTCTCCTGTACAATGTCACGAATCTCCGTCCATAGTTCATCAGGCATTCTATTGATCAGATCTAGTCCCTTAAATCTATTTCTCACTTCCACTGTATAATCATAAAGGATTTGACTTAGGTCATACCTGAATGGTCTAGTGGTTTTCCCACTTTCTTCAATTTAAGCCTGAATTTGGCAATAAGGAGTTCATGATCTGAGCCACAGTCTTATTTTTGCTGACTGTATAGAGCTTTTCCATCTTTGGCTGCAAAGAATATAATCAATCTGATTTCGATGTTGACCATCTGGTGATGTCCATGTGGAGAATCTTCTCTTGTGTTGCTGGAAGAGGGTGTTTGCTATGACCAGTACGTTCTCTTGGAAAAACTCTGTTAGCCTTTGTTCTGCTTCATTCTGTATTCCAAGGCCATTTTGCCTGTTACCCCTGGTGTTTCTTGACTTCCTACTTTTGCATTCCAGTCCCCTATAATGAAAAGGCCATCTTTCTTGCGACCCCATGTCTGCAGCATGCCAAACCTCCCTGTCCATCACCAACTCCCGGAGTCTACTCAAACCCATGCCCATTGAGTCAGCGATGCCATCCAACAATCTCATCCTCTGTCATCCCCTTCTCCTCCTGCCCTCAATCTTTCCCAGAATCAGGGTCTTTTCAAACGAGTCAGCTCTTTGCATCAGGTGGCCAATGTATTGGAGTTTCAGCTTCAACATCAGTCCTTCCAATGAACACCCAGGACTGATCTCCTTTAGGATGGACTGGTTGGATTTCCTTGAAGTCCAAGGGACTCTCAAGAGTCTTCTCCAACACCACAGTTCAGAAGCATCAATTCTGTGCTCAGCTTTCTTTATAGTCCAACTCTCACATCCATACATGACCACTGGAAAAATCATGGCCTTGACTAGACAGACCTTTGTTGGCAAAGTAATGTCTCTGCTTTTTAATATGCTGTCTAGGTTGGTCATAACTTTCCTTCCAAGGAGTAAGCATCTTTTTATTTCATGGCTGCAGTCACCATCTGCAGTGATTTTCAAGCCCAGAAAAATAAACTCAGCCACTGTTTCTACTGTTTCCCCATCTATTTGCCATGAAGTAATGGGACCAGATGCCATGATCTTAGTTTTCTGAATGTTGAGCTTTAAGCCAACTTTTTCACTCTCCTCTTTCACTTTCATCAAGAGGCTCTTTATTTCTTCTTCACTTTCTGTCATAAGGATGGTGTCATCTGCATATCTGAGGTTATTGATATTTCTCCTGGCCATCTTGATTCCAGATTGTGTTTCATCCAGCGCAGTGTTTCTCATGATGTGCACTGCCCTCTATTTAAATCACACTGTAACTGGAAATACAGAGTAATGACCTCTGATACTCAGGTACAGTTCTGTAATTCCACAGGAAATCTGTGTTCACATTTCCTGATCCTCTACTGTGTCTCAACAGCATGGGAATATTTTAAGTGTTTTCTCCTGACATGGACAACTTCTTACTCCAAATACCTGTTTCTTCTACAATGATGAGAATTTGGGATGCAAGTAAGGGAACAGGCAGGCAAGGCTTTTGAAGTTGTTCCTTAAATCATATCATATAAGCAATAATGGAACCTACCTACATTTGAGGAAATTTTTTTCATATTTGCATTTTTTGCAAAGGAAATAAATCAGGCATAACAGCCAATGTTCTACTATTGTGGACTGGTCTTGACAGTGCATGCCAAGATAATGTCTCTGCCTAGATTTTCATAAAAAGTACCCACAGTTCAGTTCAGCTCAGTTCAATTGCTCAGTGGTGTCCAACTCTTTGCAACCCCATGAATTGCAGCACGCCAGGCCTCCCTGTTCATCATCAATTCCCAGAGTTCACCCAAACTCATGTGCATCGAGTCGGTGATGCCATCCAGCCATTTCATCCTCTGTCGTCACCTTCTCCTCCTGCCCCCAATCCCTCCCAGCATCAGGGTCTTTTCCAATGAGTCAACTCTAGGTCTCCCCATTTTGTGTTGATTCTGAAATTCTTGATATTATCCTCTGAATTCCTAGACCACACATAAATTTGATCCTCAGAAGACCATTAGTTCTTTTTACTTTCTGAAAATGATGAGGAATTACTCATTCCAGCATTGAAAATACTTCTGCCAAGAGCAATTCACTTTGACTTTGTCACAGTTGAATAAATACAGGCAACTTTATAGTCCTCCTCACCATTCTGCTGCCTGAGAGAAGTTCTTTTCCTTTCCTCTCTCTCTTTTCATTGTCACAGTCCATGTTCTTATCTTTTCTAAAGTAGACTACTGCTATTTTCTCCTAATAGTTTCTGTAACTCTGATCACAAGCCATCCTCTTCACTTCCCACACTTTCTAAAATATACATCTGATCATGTCACATTCTGTTCCAAAATTTTTCAATGGCTCTCACATTGTCTGCTCAGTTATAATCAGACCTGATGGTAAGTCATGCAAGGGTTTGCTTGTCCAGGCCACTGTCTTTCTGTGCAATCTTGTGTCCCTTCTCACCCTTTCTACATAAATACCAGAAGTTTATCTTATAATTATCTTACACCTGGATTCCTTTGTCTAGAATGCTCTCCAACTTTTTTGATTTTAAGTACTTACTCATCCATCAAGTTTCAATTCAAATACTGTTTCTGCAAAGCCATTCTTGGTATGTTCCAGAAATATTAGATTATCTTCCTATTATACTTTATGTATCTTTATATGACAGCATATTTCTGTAACTGCCCACAAACTGGACTATAAACACCCTAAAAGCAAGGAAAATCTCTTTTCATTATTTAGTTCCAGTTTCTGGCAAAGGGAATAGTTGTAGAGCTTAATAAATATTACATATTGACTGCAAGGAGGCATTTATATGTAGTCAATAGTATATACTGTGTATAGAGATAGCTCTGTATTTGATGCTGTGCAGGCCACATAAACTTATTAAACATAAATCTATTTAGTGTATGTCATCATTGGTCTGGGCATTTAGGAAACAAATATAATCCGAGATACATATAATAATTTCTGGAGAGATACAATCCTTATCCTAAATTGCCTGCATTGTTTTGAAAATAAGACTTCATGAAACCATATTCTGATTAATGTGCCCTAATTAATCTGAACCCAAATTAAGAACATATAGCACAGGGAATCCTACTCAATACTCTGTAATAATCTAAGATTCTGAAAATGACTATATTAGTATGTGTATATATGTATAGTTGAATCACTTTGCTATACACTTGAAACTAACACATTGTAAATCAAATATATTCCAATAAAAATTAAATTAAAAAAGAATGTAAAAGAGACCTCTTTCAATTCCTTTATCTTTTGGTAGTTTATCAGTGCTCACACCCCAAGTTGTATGAATGAAGATTCTGATTAATTACATCTCAGTGCAACCTCAGATACTGCTTTTGTAAGAGCTTTCAAGTGATGCCCATACTACTGGTCTATGGACTACATTTTTTAAGCAAGGATTTAAGGTTTAAAGACAATCCTGAACCCTCCTAGGAATGAACCCTTCTCATATTACCAAAGCTCCAGAGTATTCTCCTGTGTTCTTCAGATCCATGGATCAGAATGCAGTAAAGATGGAACAAAGCTGACCTGAGTGAGGTACTGTGCTAGGGAGATGTAGAGACAGTATTTTCAAAGTTCTTTGGTCCATCCACCCCTGAGCAGGGGCAAGGAGGCAAGAAGAAAGGGCAGCTGGGTGATAATGAAAGTTGCTTCAGAAAGTTGCAGGAGCAGCATTCTAGAAATTAAAGCTGGTTCCAACTTAGTCTAAGCAACAGACAAAACAAGTACCTCTGGATAGCAACAAACTTATTTTAAATAGACATGTCATTGCCCACCTTCTGCAGGACAAAATTTTACATATATTTTTCTGCATTTCTCTCAGCACTAAAGATAGTGCCCTCCCTAAAATAGAGGTTAAACATACTTTGGCCACCTGATGTGAAGAGCTGACTCTTTAGAAAAGACCCTAGTGTTGGAAAAGATTCAGGTCAGGAAGAAAAGGGGGCAACAAAGGATGAGATGGTTAGATAGCATCACAGACTCAAAGGACCTAAGTTTGAGCAAACTCTGGGAGACTGTGAGGACGGGGAAGCCCGCCGTGCTGCAGTCCACGGGTTCACAAAGAGTCGGACATGACTTAGCAGGTGAACAACAACAACAGATATGTGAAATGAATGAGTGAATGAGTTTTCTTTATTTTATAAGATAATTGGAAGCTTTCAGGGTTGCAGTGTTTTGATTGACTTACTAGCTGCGGAAGAGAGTCTAGACATTATTCAAATGCTATTGACAAGCACTGTGTTATGCTGGCTTATAAGAAAATTCAAGAAAAGCACACACCATATAAACTGCCTTTTAACTGAGTGGGATGGCTGACATTTAAGCACTGTGGCTTTTATGTTCTGTGCGGCTTGTCTGCCACAGTCTAACTGAAGTTTAACACTTAATAATGTACGTGGAATGGGATAGAATTTGCATTTATATTTCATATGGTTTGTTACCCAAATAGAATTGAGTGGCTACATTTTTCCTTTTTTGTTGTTGTTGCCTTATTTTGTTAATCATTCCAAACACATTTGTTCCATTCCATAAAAGTGAGCAGCTTACCTTCCACTTCTGTGAAATCACTGTTAATCATTCTGTAACGTCTGCATTATCCCATTTAAACTGTTCCCCTGTGGTTTTACAATTCCTTCTGCTCACTAATCCAGCAGGAGGAATGATGTGCAAACAAGCAAATATAGAAAAACAAATAGGTCTTCCTTGTGAATCATCATTATAAGCCTCGTCAGCAAGATTAGAGTTTCTCAAATTGTTTTTTAAAAGTCAAATTATTGATACAGCATCTGAGCCAATGGACTTGAAATTTGTCCAAGGGGTGATATAAGCCTGATAGAAGATCATTTTATATTCATGATTCATACCCACTTCCTGCACCCAACCATAATCTTGACTAATAAGATATTAATATTAAAACTTGATCATGGTTAAAGAATAATTGCAAACATATAAGACATATAATGGAAAAAGAAAATGCATATAATTTTCTAAGGCCTATGTCCCTCTAACTACCCAAACTCATCTCAGATGACAAAGGATTGCACACCTCTGTGTGATTGCTTCATGAGCAAATACATCAATAAATATTGCCAAATATCTGCATGCAGTATAGAAACACCTAATCAGTTAGCTGGATATTTCTGAAATGATGCAACTGGATGTTTGGTATCACATAAGCAAAACATCTGGTTATTTAACTAGAATTTATGACTCCATGTGAGTGTTTCATATTTTGTTCACAAAAATCTGAATATGTATTTTGGACCAAAATTTGATCTGGTTTTTGAAATTATATAGCTGTAACATTATGTATCATGCCACTTTTATTTTATGAATAAATGTGACAATTTACTTGATTGGTAAATTAAAGATAAGAGCATTCAGGTTTACCCTGACATATAGATGCTAATCCAGTAATTCAGTTCAGTTCAATTCAGTCGCTCAGTCATGTCCGAATCTTTGTGACCCCATGGACTGCAACATGCCAGGCCTCCCTGTCCATTACCAACTCCTGGAGTTTACTCAAACTCATGTCCATTGAGTTAGTGATGCCATCCAACCATCTCATCCTCTCTTGTCCCCTTCTCCTCTCGCCGTTAATCTTTCCCAGCATCAGGGTCTTTTCCAATCAGTCAGCTCTTCACATCAGGTAGCCAAAGTATTGGAGCTTCAGCTTCAACATCAGTCCTTCCAATGAACATTCAGGACTGATTTCTTGAGGATGGACTGGTTGGATCTCCTTGAAGTCCAAGTGACTCTCAAGAATCTTCTACAACACCACAGTTCAAAAGCATCAATTCTTCTGTGCTCAGCTTTCTTTATAGTCCAACTTTCACATCCATACATGACTACTGGAAAAACCATAGCCTTGGCTAGACCAGTAATACCTATAACAATTCCCTAGGGCTAGGGAAGAAGGAAGAACAAGAACCCTAAATAGGGATACATGCCATTTGTTAAGTTTCTTTCTAATAATCATCTGAGATATAAATATGAAAAAAAGTGTTCAAAGATAGTAATAAAATAAGAAGCTGACTAAATACCAAGAGTATCAATACTACACTTAAATTCTAAAATGAAACCCTTCTCCGTCAGTTAAGACAAATTTTTCATTTCAATAAAGCTTACTTTCTTTTTGCCACAATTTCAAACTCTCCTTTTCTGTTTTGTGTGTCTATGGTCCTTACAGTGATGTCATGCTATAATTATCCTCAAGTGTGGGTCAGTATGAAGGGGAAATATTCCCCTACCTTCTTCTTCATGCTTTGTGGAAAGTCACAGGAGGATGTCAAAGATTATCATGTATATTATGCCATGCCTCTGTCATTGACAATCATAGGAGATATTGATCCAAACATGAAATATACCACTGTTAATTTTCACTGTCACTGTATATTGAACATGGAGATTAGATACACACGTAAACTGACGTTCTCTCAGTCTCTGATGGTATCCTGAGTTCTCACATTCCTTTTTAGCCTACAGCACCACTGGCACACTCATACACCTGTTCTTATATCTGTTGAAGTCTTTTATAGACAACCCTTTTCTAGGATTTACACCTCATTATAAAAATCAAATTTCTTGACTGTCAGAAAGGAATGGAGTGTGGCAAGCTGGGAACTAGTTCTCTGACATACTGAGATGGCAGATCAGCCTGGAGGTGAAACTCCCAAAACAGAAATTTGGAATTATAGATACCACCTACATTCAATCATAAATAGAAGAAATAATGACGGTACAGAATAGTGAATTTTCAAATCATGGTGCAAACGATCCTAAGTATCATTTTAATTAAAAAAAATGATGTATGATTAAAGATATCAAAATTCACTAGGGCTCATTTCCCTCTTGAACCATAAATTAATTTCACATTTACCTTATTGGAAAAAAAAGAAGTATTAATGATTTAATAAAATCAGATACCATGGTTCAACTCTTCAGGAGAATCTGCCAAGTTTCTTTAAAGCTCTACTTCTAATCAGGATAACCTAGTTATTTTCATTATTTAAACTTTAATCTGCCCTTTTGGCCAGTTTGAAAAGATATGTAATGTAGGCATAGCTTGTAACTGTGATTTTTAACTAATTATGAATTAAAGTTTCTAGGTAAATTGGGATCAGTGAAAAGAACTACAAATTTGACTTCAGTTCAGTTTAGTTCAGTTCAGTCACTCAGTCATGTCTGACTCTTTGCGGCCCCATGAATTGCAGAACGCCCGGCCTCCCTGTCCATCACCAACTCCCGGAGTTCACTCAAACTCACGTCCATCGAGTCAGTGATGCCATCCAGCCATCTCACCCTCTGTTGTCCCCTTCTCCTCCTGCCCCCAATCCCTCCCAGCATCAGAGTCTTTTCCAATGAGTCAACTCTTCGCATGAGGTGGCCAAAGTACTGGAGTTTCAGCTTTAGCATCATTCCTTCCAAAGAAATCCCAGGGCTGATCTCCTTCAAAATGGACAAATTTGACTTATACCTTCATAAATCATGTCCTCTGCATTCATTATTTATTAAGGTGCTCATTTTTTAAAAGACATAATGGATTCTATTGTTTTTCATCTCCTTCCACTCTCCATTCTCTCACCATCAGCATTTAACATGCTGCTTTCTCATGAACAGTAAATGTATGTAATGAATTTATGTGTCAACTAGAGTATGTGTATGTGTCTCTTTCTCATTGATGAGAAAGGGTATGGAATGTGCATTCCTGGAAAGCTTCAAGAAGAGAAAAAAAAAAAAAAAAAACACCTATGTTGTCTATGATGCATTATACCCCCAAGGATCCTGGGCCAGATGATCTCTTAAAGTCAGGTTTTGATCTATAACTAAATGATCAGTGAGCCAGCTTCAGGTCGCCTTATATTTAGTACATAGAGCCACTGCTCAAGAGTACTAAATGGTGTCCCTGGGCTCTGAAAAAAAAATTAATGTACAACCCTTAGGGTCCAAATTACTGCCAGGGAGTGATTTAGGTAATGGGAAATGAATTCCATTAATATCTAGTTGGGTGGTTAATCAGAAAGTAAAATAATAATAATAAAAAGTAAGGAGTTAAATCTATTTTCTCATTTTGTCCTCCATGAACAGAAAATCATAACTGTTAGGTGTGCTCCTCCTAAAAGCTTTAATAAATTTTAAAGTAGTGTTCAAGACTCCCCTTGAGTTCTTCATCTCTAAACTAAATATGCCCTATTCCTTTAATATTTACACATAAGATCTGTTTCCACATCTTTAATCACCTTTATTGCTCTTTTCAATTTCATTTTCATTTTCAGTTTATCCACATCTTTATCAATGTGATAATCCATAATATCAATCCAATGAAGGATTAGAAGATGCTATAAGAAGTGCTTGTTTTTGCTTATATTTTTATATGTTACATGAATCTCAGGGCAAACACCAATGTTATAAAGGCAGATCTGTCATTTTTACAATGACCTATTGCAATCATGAGTAGACCTTCCAGCCAGTTATGATAGTACCTAAAATATCTCTAGTTTATGTGTCAAGCTTATGAACTAGCACTGTTTCAAGATAATAGTTTTGGCAACAAAACATTTCACTAACCACAGGAAGGTAAGAAGACGTATGCAGTCATATTAGATGACCTGCTGCTGCTGCTGCTAAGTCCCTTCAGTCGTGTCTGACTCTGTGTGCCCCCATAGACGGCAGCCCACCAGGCTCCCCTGTCCCTGGGATTCTCCAGGCAAGAACACTGGAGTGGGTTTCCATTTCCTTCTCCAATGCATGAAAGTGAAAAGTCAAAGTGAAGTCACTCAGTCGTGTCCGACTTCTAGCGACCCCATGGACTGCAGCCTACCAGGCTCCTCCATCCATGGAATTTTCCAGGCAAGAGTATTGGAGTGGGGTGCCATTGCCTTCTCCGATTAGATGACCTACTGTAGTATAAATACATATAACACACATACACTCTTCCAGACCAATAGCAACTCTTGATGCCCAGATAAGCTCAAAGTCTTATGTCCCTATCTTACTATGTTCAATCTTTTTCCAAATGAGAGAGTTAAAGTTGAATGTATCACTTGATACAGCTATTTTGAAAGATAGTTCACCAAAATATGGACTCTAGGAACTTTGTCATCGGTAAGAAGAGAGGGAAGGAAGAACAGTCAGTGAAGAACAAAAGCAGATGGCCCTGTCCTTCTTCCTAGTTCACATCTCTTTGCTACTGTGGTACATTGTCACCTATTCCACAATGTAATTATAGCCTATTGAGACACCAGGTATGTTACAGTCCATGGGGTCACAAGAGTTTGACATGACTTAGCGACTAAATCACCATCAGAGAACACTTTGGAGAACATCTTATTATAAAAAAAAGAACAGATAAAATCAGTCCTAACCCTATGAAGAGGGTAACTCAGGTGATAGGTGAAAAATCAGAGGGATTGACCTTCATTCAGGGGCAAGAGTTGTGGTCAGTCCATTGTGGTTAGATGTCATTTAGGAAAGATTCAAATGTACATATGTATATAGGTCAAATAGAATACAAGGTTAATATTTGAGAGACTTATTAAAAGAATTGGGACTGTTGGTAACAGGCTTAATTTCCCCAGTAAAATCAGTAAAGTCAACACAAGTATCATTGACAGTATTAGACATACACATCAAGATATAGAATAATCAAATTGTTGAAAGCCAAAAAGATTTTTGAAGCAACAAGAAAGAAATAACTCAATGTATATAAGAGATCTTCATTAAATTAGCAGCTAACTTCTTGTCAGAAGCCATTAAGGCCAGAAAGCTATGAATTGACATATTCAAAGTGCAAAAGAAAAATACTATCAACCAAGAATTCTATATCCAACAAAACTACCCTTTAAAAATAAGACATTCCCACTTTCTGTATGATGCAGGGAGCTCAACCCAGCGCTCTGTACCAACCTAGAGGTATGGGATGGAGTGTCAAGGCTGTATATTGTCACCCTGATTATTTAACTTATATGCTGAGTACATCATGAGAAATGCTGGACTGGAAGAAACACAAGATTTCCGGGAGAAATATCAATAACCTCAGATATGCAGATGACACCACCCTATGGCAGAAAGTGAAGAGGAACTAAAAAGCTTCTTGATGAAAGTGAAAGTGGAGAGTGAAAAATTTGGCTTAAAGCTCAACATTCAGAAAACAAAGATCATGGTATCCGGTCCCATCACTTCATGGGAAATAGATGGGGAAACAGTGGAAACAGTGTCAGACTTTATTTTGGGGGGCTCCAAAATCACTGCAGATGGTGACTGCAGCCATGAAATTAAAAGATGCTTACTCTTTGGAAGGAAAGTTATGACCAACCTAGATAGCATATTGAAAAGCAGAGACATTACTTTGCCAACAAAGGTTCGTCTAGTCAAGGCTATGGTTTTTCCTGTGGTCATGTATGGATGTGAGAGTTGGACTGTGAAGAAGGCTGAGCGCCGAAGAATTGATGTTTTTGAACTGTGGTGTTGGAGAAGACTCTTGAGAGTCCCTTGGAGTGCAAGGAGATCCAACCAGTCCATTCTAAAAGAGATCAGCCCTGGGATTTCTTTGGAAAGAATGATGCTAAAGCTGAAACTCCAGTATTTTGGCCACCTCATGTGAAGAGCTGACTCATTGGAAAAGACTCTGATGCTGGGAGGGATTGGGGGGCAGGAGGAGAAGGGGACGATAGAGGATGAGATGGCTGGATGGCATCACCAACTCGATGGACATGAGTTTGAGTGAACTCCAGGAGTTGGTGATGGACAGGGAGGCCTGGCGTTCTGCGATTCATGGGGTCGCAAAGAGTCGGACACGACTGAGTGACTGAACTGAACTCAACTGAACTGAGGGGTGGGAGGGAGGCTCAAGATGGAGGTGACATATGTATACCTATGACTGATCCATGTTGATGTATGTCATGTAAAGCAATTATCCTCCAGTTACAAATAATTTTAAAAATAAGACATTCCCAGATAAGTAAAAGCTGAGATAATTTACTACTGCTGGAAGAAATACCACAGGGAATACTTCAGACTGAAATTAAAGCATACTAGACAGTAACTTTGATCCATGTAAAACAATAAAGAAAAAAAAGCTCATAAAAGCTCATTTTAAAAACTCATAAAAAGGGATAGGAAGGCTGTGGAGTGAAGTTCTTTATATATTCCCCTTTTTGTTAATAACCATAAAGATATTAAACTGGATTAAAATGGCAAAGTGTTCTTAGAACAATTCCCACAAATGCCAATGTTGATTCTCATGCCTCTAACCTTTAGTAGCTTGTTACAATGCGTAACAGATTTCCCTGGTAGCTCAGCTGATAAAAAATCTGCCTGCAATGCAGGAGGCCACAGTTCAATTCCTAGGTTGGGAAGATCCCCTGGAGAATGGATAGGCTGCCCACTCCAATATTCTTGAACTTCCCTGGTGGCTCAGACAGTAGAGAATCCACTTGCAATGTGAGAGACCTGGGTTCAATCCCTGGGTTGGGAAGATTCCCCAGAGGAGGGCAGTATTCTTGCCCGGAGAATCCTCATGGACAGAGGTGCCTGGTGGGCCACAGTCCATGGGGTTGCACAGAGTCAGACATGACTAAGCAACTAAGCATGCACGCACAATGCACAGCACAGCTGTCTACAAGAGGTATACTTTAGGTTCAAAGACAAAAACAGACCAAAATGAAAAGACGGAAAAAGATGTACAAGGTGAACAGCAAGTAAAAGAAAGTCAGAGTAGCTATACTAATATTAGACAAGATAGATTTTATTTTGAGACCATTCAAAGTAAAGGAGAAGAAGCATAAGATATGTTTCCTAAGTCATTGATTGTCTCACCTTAGGGTAGTGGCTAAGAGAGTGAAGAGCATCTGTTACCAGTTTCTACCTCTTCATTATTGTCCCCTCTGTTTCTGTGGCTTCGTGAAGCAAGAATTTCATAAAAAACTAAAATTGATTACAGATCCTATCTAACATACAGGTGTTTTATTTGGTTTTATCTTTATTAAAATTCTATTATATGTGAAAATATAGTCATACTTTTATTAAATAACATATACAAAAAAGAACACAAAATGTAAATGTAAGCTCAATTGATTTTCACATTTTTAAGTACACTTATATAACCAGAATCTAAATCAATAAATGGAACATTAATAACATCTCAGAGCAACCACTTTTGTTTCCTCTTCTAGGTACTTTCTCCTTCAAAGGATCACTATCCAGACTTCTGACACTATAGATAAGTTTGATCTGTTTGCAAACATTACTGAATGTAATCAGAGAGTGTATACATTTTTGTGTACGGCTTCTTACACTTAACGCCATATTTATGCAGGACATCCATACTGTGGTTATAATTGTAGTTTACTCATTCACACTGTAGTATTGGATTCCACTGTCTGATTAACTATAGTGTATTTATTAATTCTACAATTGATGGATATTTGGTTAGTTTCCAGTTTGAAGTTATTTGTGTAGAGTGGTAATAAAATTTTTTATATATCTTGCAGTGAATATATGTAAATATTTCTCTTGAATATATAAATGAGATTAAAACTGTTGGGATAGGATATATCGATATTCAACTTTAATAAGAATAGTCAAATATTTTCCAAATTTGTTGTATGAATGGACACTTCCTCCAGCAATATACGAGAGTTTATTAATTCTATATTCACACCAATATTTGATACTGTGTTTTTTACTTTAGCTATTCTGGTGAGCATGCAGTTGTATTAATTGTGATTTTAATTTGCATTTTTCTAAAAACTAAAAAGCTTAATATTTTACCATACATTTATTGGTCATTTTGACATCCTCTTTTCTGGATACCTGCTTATTTTTTTGTTTGGGTTTTCTGTATTTTTCTTATTGATTCACAAGTATTTTCTCCCAATCTACAGATTGATATTCTCTAAATAGTATTGTTTGATGGACATTCTTAAGAGTTTAATAATTTTTCTTTTATGGTTATTGATTCTGAAGCCATATTTAGGAAATATTTCCCTATTTTAGGAAAATGAAGATATTTTCCAATGCTTCTTCCAAAAGATTTATCGTTTTCCCTTTTACATGCAGATCTGTAGTTCATTTAGAGTTGACTTTTATGTGTAGTGAGAGATATGAGTTGAGACATGTGCATTTTCCTATGGAAGGATAGTCAACTGACCCAGCACCATTTATTAAAATAACCACCCTTCCCCACTGCCCTCTAAGACTACCTTCATTGCGATTTTAGAGGTCTATTATCTTTTTGAACTGTTAATGAGAATTATGATGATTTTATCCAGTATGTATTGA
Source organism: Bos indicus x Bos taurus (assembly GCF_003369695.1). Classification (NCBI taxonomy): domain Eukaryota; kingdom Metazoa; phylum Chordata; class Mammalia; order Artiodactyla; family Bovidae; genus Bos; species Bos indicus x Bos taurus. Next base: position 22,243,166 of record NC_040076.1, on the reverse strand, counting down.
TGCATAGAAAGCCATGAATCCAGTTCCTAGAAATAAAAAATGTTGATACTATTATTTCTACTATTATTTAGTGATTTATAGTCTAGCCATGCTTATTACATGTCTTGTTCTCATGCATCTTTTTTCTTCTTTGATCAATAAGTTTCTTAATAAATAATATCATTCATAGATTTAAGAAAGTAGAAAATACAAAAAATAATAGAGAAGAAAGTAAGAATGACTCATAATTTTATCAACCAAAAGAAAATCACTACACATTTTTGGTTTTCTTCTTATTTTTTCCTAATAAATTTATTCTTCATATTTAATAAAGTTCCTAAGTACATAAAGAGCCCTAGGTTCAAACGGTAAACAGTCTGCCTGCAGTGTGGGAGACCTGGGTTTGGTCCCTGGATCAGGAAGATCCCCTGGAGAAAGATTTGGCAAACTACTCCAGTGTTCTTGCCAGGAGAATTCCATGGATAGAGGAACTTGGTGGGCCCCAGTCCATGGGGTCTCAAAGAGTTGGACACGACTGAACAACAATCACACAAAAGTATGTAAAAGCCCAGGGATTTATAATGACAACATAGAAGATTACATCTTACTTATCAAAATATATTTTCAAAAAACGTTGTTGTTGTCCCTAAGTCATGTCTGACTCTTTTGCAACCCCATGGACTGTAGCCCACTAGAGTCCTATGTCTGTGGGATTTCCCAGGCAAGAATACTGGAGTGGGTTACCATTTCTTCCTCCAGGGAATCTTCCCAACCTGGGATTGAGCCTGTGTCTCCTGCATTTTCGGGCATGTTCTTTACTGTTGAGCCCCCAGGGAAGTCCTCAAAATATATATTCACTTAAAAATGCAAAAGGGAAACAAGATGATGTAAGACATCATTCTTTCTTCCTCTCTTACTAAATACAGGTTAAAACTCTGAAAATAATCCAACAGGGAACCCTGAAAGGGAAAGAGAAGATAGGCTAGCTAGAGACCCCAGGGATGAATAGACAACACAGAGGCCTGGATCTTCTCACATCCTCCTGCCCCTTCCTGCTCCAGCAGAAGGTAAACCAGATCTAGCTTCTGCTGATCCCTAACCTAAGAGATGAACATGGTTCAGGTACGTTGATTCCTTCTCCAGATTGAAAAAGTGTACCACCAGAAACAATTCACCTGGAGAATTGTTCTCTGCCCCTATGGCTAAGACTCTCCCCTATCCCCAAGCTCAAAGTCACAAGGCAGTCTTTTCAAGCAAGGATTGAGTGGGATTCCTGCCGACAATAGGAGACACATGGAAATTTCTCAATCCCGTGAGCAAGAATCTCCCTTCTCTCCCCTAAAGACTCTGGGTGGTTGATATGGTAGCTGGTATCAAAAAGAATCATGAGGATACCAAATGGCACTAAGCAAACCAAAGAGATTAAATAGACTAAAAACACTCAGAAAACTAAATTGGCAGTGCAACTATAGCCCACAAAATGTAGGTCTTGTGCTACATGATAAACCTGAGAATAAGACATAAGATAAAGAAAACCACAGATGGCAGCAGACATGATAAGGATGACTGATAAAGCAGAAAACTTCATTAGGACCCAGAATATCTCAAAATAATAATGAAAATTTCCAGGAGACATTTGAAAATCATTTGCCATAACAAAAAACAGAAAAATCACAACTTGAATGAGAAAAGACATCAGATGACAACACTAAGATAAATAGGATACTGGAATTATCTGATAAGGATTTTACCATAGTCATCATAAAAATGCTTTATAAGCAATTATGAATGCCTTCGAAACAGCAGGAAAGAAGTAAAATTTCATCAAAAATTTAAAAGACCAAATGGAAATTGTGGAAATGAAAAATACAATAACAAATTAAAAATTCAATGGAGGGGCTCAATAGCAGAATGAGTACGACAAAGGAAAAATTCAGTAAACTTGAGAACAGAATAAGCTAATTTGAACAACAGACAAAACAGACTACATACATACACACACATATAAATCCTCATAAAATTGTGGGACAATAATAAAAGATCAAATATTTATGTCATCAGAGTCCCAGAAGAAGAGGAGAAAGCGAATAGATCTGAAGAAATATTTGAAGAAATAATGATTAAAATCCTCCTAAATTTGGTGGAAGAAATAAACTATAGATTCAAGAAGCTGAGCAAATTTCAAATATAAAAAGAATAAACTCAAAAAGGTCTATACCAAGATATATTAAAATTAAGGTTTTATTTATTTTTGACAAAACTTTGAAAGCAAACACAGAAAAAGTAGCCAAACAACATATTATTTATGAGGAGACTACAGATATTTTTCTCATCTGAAACCATAGAGGCTGGGAAGAAGTTAAATGACATTTTTCAATCACTTAAAGAAAAGAACTGTTAACCTCAACTATGTCCTTTCAGTATGAAGAGAAAATAAAGTCATTTTCAGACAGAGGAGATTTAAGAGAATTTATTAATGTGCAGAAGTACCTTTAAAAAATGGCTGAAGAGATTTCTAAATAGAATGAAAATGACGAGATGAGATTAGGAATTCCAGAAGAGAAAGATAAAAAAAGCAAAGGGCAAAAATACGGTAAGACTATTTTCCTCAGCATAATTTTTAAAAATAACGTTTGATCACTAAAGCAAAGACCCTATATTCAATATATAGAGTCAAAGTTGGAGGATTAAGAGACTGAAATGAAAACAATATTTCTATACCTCACTGGAAGTAGTAAAACTTGAAGACTAGTACACTGTTAATAGCTTACATATGTATATTATAACATCTAGAATGACCACTAAGAAAACAATATAAAGACATATATTCAAAGTCATTAAAAGTCAAAGTGGTATCCTAAAAAAATGGTCAAGTAACTCACAGAAGGCAAGAAAAGAGAGAGAGATGGAAAACAGAGAGAAACAAAAACAGCAAACAAGTAATATGGAAGACTTGCTGCTGCTGCTACTGCTAAGTTGCTTCAGTCGTGTCCAACTCTGTGCGACCCCATAGACCGCAGCCCACCAGGCTCCCCTGGCCCTGGGATTCTCCAGGCAAGAACACTGGAGTGGGTTGCCATTTCCTTCTCCATGGAAGACTTAAGCCCTATCATATCAAAAATTATCTGTAATATAATTGATCTAAGTACAGCAATTAGAAGAAAGAGTTGGTGGAGCAGAGAGAAAAGCATGACCCAAATATATATTGTCTATAAGAAATTCACTTCTGAAACAACCTAGGCAGGTTGAAAGTAAAGGGATGAGAAAAGATATTCCATGCAGACATGAGTTTAAAATAAAGATTTAGAGAGAGTTCTTTATGTGTTTATTAACATACTCAACAGTGCTCACATAGTCTAATATATTGTGGGGCTCAGACCTTGTGTAACTGATTGATGATTACAGATTTGCAGACTTTTAGTTCTTCCTGAACCAAATTACTCAAGTATTAAGTCCAGATCTTACCAATATTGAACAGAAGAGTAATAACTAGAAAATCATCTAGATGAACATACTGATAAGAAATTGCTGGCAGGAGGTTGCTGGTCCAAAGAGCAGCCAAAGCTAAAGGAAACACGTATGCAAGATCAGTTAGATAAATAAGAGCTCAGCTTCGTATTTTGCATTTGAAAGAGAGCTTTGATGCATTACAAAAATAGTAAGAGAGGAGAGACAAGCAGGAAGATAATTTTCATCCTCAGTTCTGTGGTGTGGCTTGTGGCTCTACTCTTTTCAATATCTGTTCATTTCCATCAATATATGCCTGCATAAAAATTCAGGAAATTATCATTTGAAAGGCTATAAAATTGTCCACACAGTGAAATTCACCTTTCCACTTGTAGTTTGACAGCAAGGTTGATAAGTTACATCCAGATAAAATTAGCCTTCAGGAAGATGCTTTCAGGCTCCCCAGGTGGCGCTAGTGGTAAAGAGCCCGCCTGCCAAGGCAGGAGACCTAAGAGACATGGGTTGGATCCCTGGGTTGGAAAGGTTCCCCTGGAGGAAGGCGTGGCAACCCACTTCAGTGTTCTTGCCTGGAGAATCCCATGGACAGAGGAGTCTGGCAGGGTACAGTCCATAGGGTGGCAAAGAGTTGGACAGGACTGAAGCGACTTAGCACCACATGCACACATGCAAGAGGCTTTCACATTACTGTAATAAACTTCCTGGTACATAAGATGGGCTTCTCTGGTGGCTCAGACAGTAAACCATCTGCCTGCAATGTGGGAGACCTGGGTTTGATCCCTGGGTCAGGAAGATCCCCTGGAGAAGAAAATGGCGACCCACTCCAGTACTCTTGCCTGGAAAATTCCATGGACGGAGGAGCCTGGTAGGCTACAGTTCATGGGATTGCAGAGTTGGATATGACTGAGCAATTTCACTTCACATAAGATATCCTTTGGAGGACAAGAAGCTTCACCCAAATGGACCTGCAAAAACTGTTGACTGAACTTTCTTGCATGCAATCAACTAAAGTGCTGGAAATCTTGGAGAGAAAAATAAATGTGTCCCTTACCTTCTCCTTTTCTCCCCTAGACCACTGTAGAAAAATGAAGCTTTTCTCTAGGCATAAGTGGAAATATTCTAGACTTTCTATATTTGAGCCCATTCTAGGATGCCCTATGGGATCTAGAACTTATGACCGATACATTGAACCTACAGAGAAATCCAGGGATTGCCCCCAACTCACTCATAAACTCCTATATGAAAACTGCCATAGATCTATAAATGGATCAGGACTGAGCCTTCCATAATCTTATAAGAGGAGGCACAAGAAAGCTTGACATGACATTAAAGTGGAAGTATGACCCTCCCACAACCCTCCTGCAATCTTTCATGACCAATCATCAATCTCATTAGAAATAACTAATTTAGATGCTTAGTCTGAGAGCAATCTTTTTTCTCTCAGTTATATTCTCTCCCTAACCAGATGCAGTAAACAGATATGCACTATGAACAGTGTGATAAGCTAAACTGATTCCATATTTCTAACTCTGGATTATGCTATGAGTTTGTGGGGGGATGGGAGAGAGAGGATGATGGAGTTGGATCATCTTTCCCAGTATTTAAAATTTTCTTCTTTCAATTCAGTACAGTTCAATTCAGTTTTATAAACATTAATTGGGCATTTGATGTGACAATTCACAGAGTCAATAAACCAGAAGACAGAAGTAGATGTCAGTCTCATAAAGGAGGATATTGAAAACAACAATATCGCAAGATATATCCCTCTCTCCTCTTTCTTCCTTGTTTTCTTTTTTCCTTCCTTTCCTTCCTTTCTTCCTTCTTTCTTTTTGTCTACACACCCCAGCTTTACTGAGATATGATTGACATATAACATTGTATAAGTTTAAGGTATACAGTGTGATTTGATACTGGTAGCTCAGATGGTAAAGAATCTCCCTTCAATGAACAAGACCTGGGTTTGATCTCTGGGTCAGGAAGATCCCTTGGAGAAGGGATAGGCTACCCACTCCAGTATTCTTGCCTGGAGAATTACATGGACAAAGGAGCCTGGCGGGCTACAGTCTATGGGATCCCAAATAGTCAGACACGACTGAGCAACTTAACACACACACACATATATATGTGAAAGAATTATCCCAATAGGGTTGGTAAATACATACACTATCTCTCAAAACTACCATTATGTGTGTGTGAGTTTGGTGAGAACATTTCTTCCTGGGGCATGGTCTTCTTAAAGAGACATTAGCAAATTCAAGTAAATGTTGATTTTCACCAATATCATTTCTCTAGCATCTTCTCTAGTACTCACCAATCGACACCAATGCCCTCTTACAATAGGCATCATAAAAGCAGTCACTCCCTTTGCAGAGATCTGGAGAGCAAGGAGGACTTTTCTCAGGGTCACCTTCTACTTTCCTGAAGCACACAAAGCAAACACTAGCACCTCTGTTCTTGGGTAAAGGCATCTCTCATACTGCAGTTTTCTGTCACCAACTATAATGCACTACTGGTGATTTTCATCTACTTCTATATGAAAACATGATAGAATGCCCCTCTTCCCTGGGTTATTTTCATAGCTACTGTATTTATTATATTAATGTTTATCACTTGGATGTCATTTAATGAATGTCGGCAGAGGGGAGGGAAGAGATAGAATGTTCACTGAAAGAAGCTGTGCCATTAATTCAAATGGATGGTAAAGACAAGCACACACATCCACATGGCCATATGGGGGCTGTTTTAGAGCACTGGAGCAGTTAATTTTGCTTTAAAGACACAGGCTTAGATAAAATAGATCTTTTTGACTTTGTTGAGAATTGAAATTATAAAGCATGCAAGGCTTCAGATCAAAATGCTGTATTATTCTCCCTCCCCACTTTATCTGATGAGCGTAATGCCCTTACAATGGGCCACTTCTTGAACTCTTTCCAATTTCAGATATTTCCTATCTCTTTTAATACCTCATTGCTTTTGCATCAATTACAGCCTGACCTAAAGCTGCACTGGAAGTAGAAGTGATATATAGTGGAATCCATTTAAATGAATTTCTGATGAAAGAATAAAACTGTTAAAAGAATAAATTTACTGCACACAAATTTATACAAATCCCATATATGCTGTGAAATCCTCTTAAATGAAAAACTGATGAAAGATTAAAACGTTAAATGAATTAAAATCCACCATACTGGTGAAATATAATGATGATTTGACCTACTAAATGAATGGTTGAAATGAAGATATAAATTTGAAGTGCTCCAATGTCTGTCAATTTTAAATGTGTAGTGAGCCAGCGTAAGACAAAAATATGGCTCTCACTATTAAAGGAACACATTCTTTGTTGAACTAAACATCATTTAGAAACACCTGTCTTGTTGGTTCTTTGCATGATTATAAAAACAGGGTAAATATCCTATTTCTTGCAGAAGGTAACATTATACATTAAACTCTCTCCTAATATTTTATCACTTTATCTCAAGTTATATTTCAGCTTACATAAAATATGCAAGGGGTCAATAAGAATTGGACCCTCCCATGGCCGTTTCTACCACTCAGTATGGGCCCTTATAAAAACAGAACTTATATCTCACTCATAGAATAAACATTAGCCAAAAGCTAATATTAGGGTATAAATTTTCTGTGAGACACGGAGTTAGCCAAGCAGTTCCTACTAAGAATTACTACTCTACACATCTAATTCCAAATTTAATATTAAAAAATTTTGTTGTAAAGTTCCTAGCAGTTAAAAGAAGTTTGCAAACTTGTTTCTTACCTGAAAGAATTATAGGTCCCAACTCAGTTTAGGTCACAGGTGATATGTATTTTGTTAGTAATAATCTTAAAACTTACTTAAACCTTGATCACTCAAAAATCATATTCTCTCGTTAGGTACAATTGGAAAGTTTTGATCATTGCCAGGAAAAGAAAATTACCCTATGAAAACTTCACCCAGAAGTCTTTTGATCTATGTTCAGATTATGTTACAGACACTTGAGATTAGAATCCATGGCCAGGAAGGGGTCATTATTGCAACAGGCATCTCTGATAGGGCCCAAATTTCTGGGCATATAGCCAAATACATGTGGCCATTCTTTCCAATGCAGCTCCCGACCATCAAATGATATATAACCTGTCTTAAAGGATTAAAAGGAATAGTGCTTTTATTTCAATCAGGTCTGGCCAATCCTGAACCTGCATCTAGGGAGAATAGAAAGTTGCTTGTAGAAAGGTGTTGAATGTTTTCCCCAACTCTAGATATTCTGGAGTAGGGAATTATCCCAAGCTTTGTGGTAGAATGCCTAAGGAGGAGAGAATTTCGGGTATGGTTGCAAACGATCTGGGATAGTCTGTGGTGACAGTGCAAATAGCCTTGAAGTAAATGTTGTGGCCACTGCAGCAGCATCTAATTTACTGCAGCTAGAAGGCCAGGGATTTTCCCTGAGTAGATAATCTTGATGTAATTTTCTGCTACATTAGTCACTACAGCAGCTTGTAAAATACCTCAAGAGAGGGAGCAAGTCTTAGTTACCTTTGCAATTCTATGGAAACCCAAAACTCTCAATAAATGTCTTAAATAAATAAATTTACTTAAATGGAAACTACACAGAGCAATTTTACTCTGGTTGAAGTCATAAGTAAACAAGACTTGGGCCTTTAGCACCCCCTGGGGGATGCCACAGTTGACTCCCCTTTATATTTTCTCGTTATTTCCTGAATATTTATGGACGGTCTCTGATGAGGTGCTCAATACAGTACTAGAAAAGGAATACCTGTCCTCAAGGAGCTTTCTATGAGAAATCCTGAGAAGCCCTGACTAACTGTTGTCCAGGGACTATTTATACAGCAGCAGTTACTACCATGGCCTGTAGGAGGCACTTAGATACAGTATTCAGTTCAGTCCAGTCGTCCAGTTGTGTCCTACAGGTTGTGTTCTGTCACCCCATTGACTGCTGCGCTCCAGGCTTCCCTGCCCATCACCAACTCCCGGAGCTTGCTCAAACTCATGCCCATCGAGATCTTCCCAACCCCTGTATCTCCTGCTTTGGTAGGGAGATTCTTTACCACTGAGCCACTTGGGAAGCACCTATAAAGGGGTGTTTAAAATGAGTGACCTAATCTACCAACTTACTTTATTTTGTGGTTTCATATGTTCTAATATTTAGATTTGTTGGTTCATTAACAATCATTTTCATTTTTCAGATAAATAATAAGAATATTTAGCTTTACCAAGTGTGTGATACCTTTTGAAAGGCTGACACCTTTTGAATAGCTGAAGAATATCCATAACTTTGGGCTTCCCTGGTGGCTCAGTGTAGAGAAGTGTTCTACAAAGTGAGCCAGATATATAATTTCTATCACTTCACTTTGTACCAAGTAGAGAGTCTACCTGCCAAGCAGGATGTGCAGGTTTGATCCCTGGGTCAGGAAGATCCCCTGGAGAAGGAAATGGCAACCCATTCCAACATTCTTGCCTGGGAAAATCCAATAGGCAGAGGACCCTGGAGTGCTACAGTCCCCAGAATTGTAGAAGAATCAGACACGAATTAGTAACTAGACAGCAACAATGCATAGCTTATGCTTATGATTTCTTTTTGTCCATGTATCTACCAGATAGGTCAGGTGTTTCATACAAAAATTCAATACTTATTGATATTATTATTATCATAGTGTCATCTGAGGACTTAAAGACTTCAAGTACTTATTAGATTCAAAGTGAAAAAGTATTGACTTAACTAAGCTAAATAAAGCATAGTGCAAGTGTATTAAATTACTAAAGATTTTTAAAAATCTATATTATTTACATTATAAGTAAATATTTTAAAAAAAACTATTGTTCTTTAGGTTTTCATTGAAATGAGTATTTATTTTCACTCAATTTTAATTGAAACTCTAGAAGTTAATTAGAACTATAGACTAATAAAATAACATATAAGAAATAGACATGAAAATCAACATGAAAGACAACTAGGAAAGTCATTTTTTATCATTTCAAAGACTCCCTTTTCTCAAGTCATTTTTTCTTTACTTCTAGTTTAAATATATTGGGAATTGGAAAACCATGCAAATCTTAATTCCTCATTACAGATCGAACTGTCAAACTTCCATGTGTGTACACACTTCATCCTTTCTACAATGAGACTTGGTATAAAGTGAAATGATAGGAGGTCCAAATATCTGGTTCACTTGATGGTAACTCAGACTTCTCTATTTGTGTGAGCTATCTGCTAATCCATCTTGGAACCATCCACTGCGGAGTACCTAAAAGGCAGAGTTTCCTAAGGAGTAAATCTTTGACCACCTTTGTCAGAATCACCTGGAGGGCTTCAGTTCAGTTCAGTTCAGTTGCTCAGTTGTGTCCAACTCTCTGCGACCCCATGGACTGCAACACGCCAGGCTTCCCTGTCCATCACCAACTCCCTGAGCCTGTTCAAACTCATGACCATTGTGTCAGTGATGCCATCCAACCATCTCATCCTCTGTCATCCCCTTCTCCTCCTGCCTTCAATCTTTCCCAGCATCAGGGTATTTTCCAATGAGTCAGTTCTTCACATCAGGTGGCCAAAGTATTAGAGTTTCAGCTTCAACATCAGTCCTTCCAATGAATATTCAGGACTGATTTCCTTTAGGATGGACTGTTTGGATCTCCTAGCAGTCCAAGGGACTCTCAAGAGTCTTCTCCAACATCACAGCTCAGAAGCATTGATTCTTTGGCACTTAGCTTTCTTTATAGTCCAACTCTCACATCCATATATGACTACTGGAAAATCCATAGCTTTGACAAGATGGACCTTTGCTGGTAAAGTAATACCTCTGCTTTTTAATATGCTGTCTAGTTTGGTCATAGCTTTTCTTCCAAGGACCAAGTGTCTTTTAATTTCATAGCTGCAGTCACTATCTGAAGTGATTTTGGAGCCCCCCAAAATAAATTCTCTCACTGTTTCCATTGTTTCCCTATCTATTTGCCATGAAGTGATGGGACTGGATGCCATGATCTTACTTTTCTGAATGTTGAGTTTTAAGCCAATTTTTTCATTCTCTTCTTTCACTTTCATCAAGAAGCTCTTTAGTTCTTCTTCACTTTCTGCCATAAGGGTGGTGTCATCTGCATATCTGAGGTTATTGATATTTCTCCCAGCAAATGATTCCAGCTTGTGCTTCTTCCAGCCCAGCGTTTCTCATGATGTACTCTGCATGTAAGTGAAAATATGCAGAGTGACAATATACAGCCTTGACCTACTCCTTTTCCAATTTGGAATAGGTCTGTTGTTTCACGTCCAGTTCTAACTGCTGCTTCTTGACCTGCATACAGATTTCTCAGGAGGCAGGTCAGGTGGTCTGGTATTCCCATCTCTTGGAGAATTTTCCATAGTTTGTTGTGATCCACATAGTCAAAAGCTTTGGCATAGTCAATAAAGCAGAAGTGATGTTTTTCTGGAACCTCTTGCTTTCTTGATGATCCAACGGATGTTGGCAATTTGATCTCTGGTTCCTATGCCTTTTCTAAATCCAGCTTGAACATCTAGAAGTTCACATACTATTGAAGCCTGGCTTGGAGAATTTTGAGCATTACTTTGCTAGCATGTGAGATGAGTGCAATTGTGCGGTAGTTTGAGCATTCTTTTGCATTGCCTTTCTTTGGGATTGGAATGAAAACTGACATTTTTCAGTCCTGTGGCCACTGCTGAATTTTCCAAATTTGCTGGCATATTGAGTATAGCACTTTAACAGCATCATCTGTTTTAGGATTTGCAATAGCTCAACTGGAATGCCATCACCTCCACCAGCTTTGTTCATAGTGATGCTTCCTAAGGCCCACTTGACTTCACATTTCAGGGTGTCTGGCTCTAGGTGAGTGATCACACCATCTTGGTAGCTTTACAAAATGTGTCATCCTGGTCCCATGCCAGGTCTATCGGATCAGCACTGGGGAAATGCCTGGAAAACTGAGTCTTAACAGCAACAACAAAAATGTTACTTTTGTGTACACTTCAATTTTTAATGGTGAAACTTGATAGAAGGTAAATCTCCAAATCACAGAGCCTTGAAGAAGAGTCCAGAAATTCAATTCCCTTGTTGGCCAGGATTGTGACTGAGAATAATAGAAAGATTGAAAAGAAAAAAAAAAAAAATATATATATATATATATATCCCTGTAGCCGAGAAGCCTAGTATGTTGCAGTCCTTGGGGTTGCAAAGAGTCAGGCATGACTTAGCAACTGAACCATGAAAACAATCCCTGGTAGCATCTAGAGAGATTGGAAGGGATTATAATGGTGATCAGAAAGAAGAGAGATTCTTTCCCAACTAAGATGCAGCTGCACGCAGGAAGAATTACAGTTCTTTAAAATACAAGACAGAGTCAACATCCTGTGAGAAATCATTAGCAGAAAATAGAAAAGGGACTGGAGTTCTGAAATCACACATTCCCTGGGTCAGATACAGTGTAGGGAGTGTTAACCTCTCAGTCGTGTCTGACTCCTTGTGACCCCATGGACTGGAGCCTGTCAGGCTCCTCTGTCCATGGAATTCTCCAGGCAAGAATACTGGAATGGGTTGCCATTCCCTTCTCCAGGGGATCTTCCCAACCCAGGGATTGAACCCAGGTCTCCCACATTGCAAGCAGATTCTTTACCATCTGGGGGTAGCCTGGGGGAAGCCTGGGGGAAGCCCAATCTAAAGCAAGTTTTCCCAGTATAAATAGATAATTGTGATTAATTCCGGCTTAATTTGACAGTAAATATTTGCAGAATTGATCAGATAGGCATCCTTTCACCTGTGGCTTCATCCTGAACTTGATACATAGGTCAAGAGTTTGGGGATTTAAAACAAGCAGCAGATAATTTCCCTGGCAAAGTGTTAAAGTTAAAAGCTCTTGGCCTAAGATTCAGAGGGCAAGATTATAGTACTAATTCTGCTATTAATTCACTGTAAGAACTTGAACAGGTTATCGAATGCTGATTTGCAAAAAAAGAAAATTAGACTATTATTCCAAAGGCTTATGCCAGTCATAATTGGTAATACAGTGAAAAGTAGTTAACACTTGGATTTCCATGGGGGAAAAGGTCCTTATATTAGCATTTTCAAATTTATACGGAGTGAATATTCCCATTGTAACTGGTTTCAGGCTATCAACATGATGCCACAAAATGCAGAGTTGGAAATAGATGCACAGAAAATTACAAGCTGAAAGGAGGCAATATTCTATGGTAACATCATAATATTTTATGCAGTTATCCTTCAATCTGGACATTTACTTTTTTAAGCTTTTTTGCCCTTCTTCAAAAACTTCCAGAAGTGAAGTTTCAAAGGACTTGTGTGAGCACTTTAAGGCTCTTGACTGTTGTTCAGTCCTGAAGTCATGTCTCACTCTTTGCAACCCCACGGACTGCAGCACACCAGGATTCCCTGTCCTTCACTATCTCCCGGAGTTTGCTCAACTCATGGGTTTGCTCCTGGAGTTTTTTCAAACTCATGACAATAGTTATTAAGGCTCTTGATAAATATTGCTGAATTATTTAGAAATATTGTTAACAATTTGTATACCCACACACAGAGAGGAATGAATATTTTGCCATATGATTGCCAACTTGTTTAGTTGCAAAGTCATGTCCAACTCTTTTATGATCCCAAGGACCATAGCCCACTAGGCTCCTTTGTCCATGGCATTTTTCAGGCGAGAGTACTGGAGTGGGTTGCCATTTCCATCTCCAGGGGAATCTTCCTGACCAGGGATCAAATCTGCATCTTCTGCATTGGCAGGATAATTCTTTTAACCACTGAGCTACCTGAAAGTGAAAATGAAAGTGAAGTCGTTCAGTCGTGTCTGACTCTTTGCGACCCCATGGACTGTAGCCCACCAGGCTCCTCCATCCATGGGATTCTCCAGGCAAGAATACTGGAGTGGGTTACCATTCCCTTCTCCAGGGGATCTTCTGGATCCAGGGATTGAACCCAGGTTGACCATATTACAGGCAGACTCTTTACCATCTGAGCCACCTGGGAAATCCCATATTACATATATTTGCTGTATTTCAGTTGCTCAGTCATGTCTGACTCTTTGCAACTCCATGGACTGCAGCATGCCAGGCTTCCCTATCCTTCACCATCTCCCAGAGCTTGTTCAAACGCATGTCCATTGAATCATTGATGCCATCCAACCATCTCATCCTTTATATATTAATATATAGGTTAGGGTTAGGCCAAATAGGTTTGGCCTCTAAGTTGTGTCCAACTCTTTGCAACCCAGCAGCACAGCAGGCCTTCCCATCCTTCACTGTCTCCTACAGTTTGCTCAAAATCATGCATATTGAGTCAGTGATGCTATATTTATAAACTCCAATACTTTGGTCACCTGATGCAAAGAGACAACTCATTAGAAAAGACCCTCATGTTGGGACGAACTGAAGGCAAAAGCAGAAGCGGGTGGCAGAGGATGAGATGGTTAGATAGAATCACCAACTCAATGGACATGAATTTGGGCAGACTCCAGGAGATAGAGAGAGGAGCCTGGCAAGCTGCAGTCATGGGGTCACAAAGACTCAGGCATGACTTAGCAGCTGAACAACAAATATACATACCACATCTTTATCCATTGATCCATCAGTGGACACTTAGGTTATTTCTATATCTTGGCTGTTATAAATAGTACTGCAGGGAGCACGGGGGTACATATTTCTTTTGACTTAATGTTTTTGTTTTCTTCAGATCAATAACCAGAGATATAATTGCTGGATCATATAATAGTTTTTTTGGTTTTTTTTTTTGTTTTGTTTTTTTAATTTTGAGGAAACTACACACTGTTTTCCATAATGGCTGCACCAATTTAAATTCCCACCAATAGTGTACAAGATTTTTTTTTTTCCTATGTCCTGGCTAAAATGTGTTATTTCTTGTTTTTTGATAAAACTGTAATTTGTATTATACTTTAAAATTTTAATCTGTGGACAATTTTCCCTTGTATTTGCCAACTTTTCTGGGTTTTATTTTACATTTAATTATTTAAACCACTTGAATTTACTTTGACACATAGTATATGAAAATGTACCCCCAAATTCTGCCAATTTCTATCCATCTCTTTTGAAATATCTCTCTCCTCCCAAACTAATTTATGATATCACCTTAAACAAATGTTAAATTTTAATATATTTAAGCATCTGTTTTTGTCCATATAGGCTTTTCTATTAAACTCTCTACTCTCATGTCAGTACTTTCCTATTATAATACATGCCATATTATAATCAATTTCAATATCTATTAGGTAAGTTCTAGAGTTAAGAAGTCCATAGTTAAAAGGAGATTTCAAGAACTAAACTTTTTAAGGAGTAATTGATCCTGAAATCTATTTACAAAACTCATTTATTCCATTGAGGATGTGGTGGTACTGGTATGGTGGTGGTGATGGTGGTGATGGTAGGGAATCAATTTTATTTTCATTAGACAAATGTCTATATTCAACAGTCTTCTGCTTGGTAGCAGTTATCTGCAATTTATAGAGTTGTTAAAACTCAATGAAACAATGAAACCTACAAAAATGCTATAGAATCAGGTGACCTGAAAGAATGTGTTTAGGCAACACTTAGTTTTTAGCTCATTTCAGTCTTTCATACTTTTTCCTATAGTCTCTATGGTAGGCAGAATAATGGCCCCTACTCCCCAGAGCTAATGAATATGTTACTTTGCATGGTAAAAGAGATCATGCACATATAACTACGATGTGGATCTTGAGATTGGGAGATTGTTCTGGATTATACTGGTAGGTTCAATGTAAACACAAGGATCTTTATAATAAAAGAGAGAGGTAGGAGAATCTGAATCAGGAAGGAGCTGTGATGATGGAAGCAGAGGTCCAATCGATGCAGTCGCTGGCTCTAAAAATGACAGAAGGAGGCCATGAGCTAACAACTGAAAAAGGCCTCTGGTTGTTGTTTGGTTGCTCAGTCGTGCCTGACTTTTTGTGGCCCCATGGACTGTAGCCTGCCAGGTTCCTCCATCCATGGGAATCTCAGGCAAGAATACTGGAGTGCATTGCCACTTCTTTCTCCAGGGGATCTTCCCGACCCAGGGATTTAATTCATGTCTCCTACATTACAGGCGGATACTTTACCTCTGAGCTACCAGGGAAGGTAGCTCTAGAGGCCCAAAGAAGGCCTCTATAAGCTGGAAAAGGGAAAGAAAGAGATTCTCTCCAGGACATCCAGTAGAAAGGCAGTCTGCTGACATCTTGCTTTTAGCCTTGTGAGACCCATTTCTGACTTTCAGTCTTAGAACTATAGGATAATAAATTTGTGTTGTTTTAAGCCACTAAGTTTACGGTAATATTTTTATAGAAGCAATAAGACATTAATATACTCCCAATCATCTTCCACTTTGAGATAATAATAATCTCAAAGAAGGATTATTCTTGATCACAAAAAAGACTGGTCCCATATTTTGGACATGATGATTTATGTAGGTCCTGCAAGAATGTTAATGAACCTCTGAGATTATTTTGCAAATCTACAGCTGCACAGTATCAAACAAAAATACCTTATAAAGTTGAGTGAATTCTTCTATTCTGAGGGTCTCCAAATTTTTAAGATACCTGTCCTGTAAGGAAGAGACCATCATATCACCTATAAGACCAGAACTTTGTGAGCCAATATTCCTGGGAGAGTTTTGTGGTCATCGGTTCTACAGTAATATCAACTTCTGAAAACTGACTTGCCATATTTGATTAAACTACATTATTTTTTAAAATGAAATTTAGGGCAATGTATTTGTTACAAAGTTGGTTTATCCAATTGTAATCTGGTAAAATAAAGGGCAAAGTCTTATTGAACTTAGATATATAACTATATCACCATCAAAAGTGAAGACATTTCAGAGCTTTGGAATTCTAGAAAGTCAGTGAGAATCAACTATCATTTAAAAATTTTAGTTTCTAAAAACAGCATTTACTAAATTGTTGTGGGTTACAAATAGCTTTAAAAAAAGAATGGACTTCATCTACCCAGAAAATAGAAAAATAAAACAACAATATTCTAAAAAAATTACTATAATAAAAATTCCATATTGGTTCACCTTGATCTATTTAATTAATTCTTGATATACTGGATCTAGGGCTACCAGTTTCATGAAGCCATCTACTTTTCAACTAAAAACAGTTGTGAAAATCCACAGCAGTCCTCTGGTAGATTCTGAGAGCAAACTGTTTCTGTAAGATCTCAGACTGTAAATATTTTAAGATTTTCAAGCCAGATGTTCTCTGTTGCAACTGTTCAGCTCCACAGTTATAGCACAAAATTGGCCGGAGGGAACACGTAAATAACTGGGCATGACTATGTTTCAATAAAATTTTATTTACAAAAGCAAGCAGTGGGTATTTTGGGGGAACAGGTCATATAGATCACTGAATCTTGCTATAAAAAATGTAAGATCATCCTCGATATGTGAACACTTTGAAGTACAGGCCTTTTCCCTGAGGCTCTGAAACTCTCTTTTGTTGAAGACACAAGCTCTTCCTTGATTTTTTTTAATAGCAAAGCTCCCATGCATGTATCAGAATAAAATAAATACTACCTAAACATGACAGAGAATTGATGGCTGTGGTTAATTTATTACTAATAATTTTCAAATGTGAAAATTTGATGAGGTTTCTGATATGAATAATGCAATTGAGAGCAGTAGATGATTGTTTCTGTGACATGAAAAATAAAGATAATAAAGCCATTCCAAAAAACACTTCCTGAGTAATGATTAAGTCTATTTTCAAAGATGTCTTTGAATGTTGTATCTGCTTTATAAAAAAGGAAGAGGAATTTTAAGAGAAGAAATATTGAGATACAGCATGCTATAATTCTAAGAGATAATATACATGATATACCAAGAATATGGGCTTCCCTAGGGGCTCAGAGAGTAAACAATCTGCCTGCCAATGCAGGAGACCCAGGTTTGATCCCTGAGTCAGGAAGATCCCCTGGAGAAAGGAATGGCTACCCACTCGGATATTTTTGCCTGGAGAATTCCATGGACAGAGGAGCCTGGTGGGCTACAGTCCATGGGGTTGCAAAGAGTTGGATACAACTGAGTGACAAACACTTTCACTTTTTACCAAGAATACAGCAAGAATACAAAGTAAGGTCATTCAGCAAGTCTGGAATAGGGCCTCAACATGTGTGATACCCCTTGGCCATGTCTTATGTTCATCTACAGTTGAGAACAGCTGGCCTAGAATATGCTAACTTTTGTTGGGTGTGGTTTTATTTACAAGCTGCTGAGATTTCCTGTGAATGGTTCAATGGATTCTGGCAGAAGACATGAGACTCCTTGGTCAGAGACACAGGACTTTATTACTCATGTCACAGAAAACAGCATGAGCATAAAAAGTCAATGAGTTTCCTTTGTCCCAACGTCCCACAGAGGTGACAGAAAGAGCCCAGAGAGATGCTATACATGCAGAGGATTTATGTCACAGCCAGAAGAACACTGAATTTGGGGAAATCCATTTTCTCCATAGTAAGTAGCAAGCAGGCTAATCTTGTCTCAGAGAAGAGTAACTCACTCCTCAATGTTACTCATGAGAGCACAGCCCCAAGGAGGACCCAGGTGATAGCGCAGTCAAGGCCTTGAAATCTTTATGTTAACAGCAACCCACATAAGAGCACACGCAACCTATGTCTCTTTCAACAGATTCAAATGAAAAAAGGAAGGCTGTGGGGCAATAGCTGAAATTGTGACAGATGATGCTGTATTGTGGCTTAACATGATCACAGAAAACACTCTAGGACTCATAAATACATAATACAGATTATTCCATAAGAATTTTGATCAGTGTTTCACCAGAGGTAAAAATATATTATAGTAATCAAGGCATTGACAAATCTCTAGGGATTTGATATAAAGCACACAATGTCTGTAATATTTACATAAGCAACATTTACCTTTACAAAGTTAACCTAGTGTCTCTTCTAATCTGAAAATGTTCCCCATGCAACTCATAATAATAGCATATCAAACAAAACCAATTAGTTCTAGCATCCTTTTTTATAAGCTGAAGAACAAATCTGTGTGATTTTTCAGGGACCTGGGAAATTCCAAAGATAGTTTTGTAGTAAAAGAAACGCTGAAATTTTCATTTTGTTTTTTCCTATATTTAAGACCTGAATTTGGGAAGGTTAAAATCAAAACATTTTAAGAGGAGACTTGGAGCATGATTAAAATAAGATCATGAATGCCTGAGAAATAATACTTAGTTACCTATTTAAGTAAAGCAACAATAAAATATTTAAAAGTACATGTGGAAAGTAACATGATTGTAGAAACCTTAATTTTTTCATAGATGAGGAACCTTTGTTCTTTTTTGTTGTTGTTTTGCATAATAAGGAAATTGAGTCAACAAAAAGCAAATTATTCTGATAAAATATAGAATTTTTTCTATCAAGTGGATTACTGAGAGGAAGATCAATTGTATTTCCACTGGGAAAAATTCATCTGTATGTCTGTGGACAAGAATCATTTACATTGCTATTAGTTATCTGCAACAAAAAGAATTGTAAATAGCTCAAAGACAGCAAAAGGACAGAGAATTGGTGGAATCATAGAATAAGACAGCCCAGGAGGATATGCTTATATACAATCTTCTTAGCCCATTGTAAAGTCTTTCATGATTTCTTCCTTTATCCATAAGAGGAAGTTTTAAAATGATTATTCTAACTTTGTTGCATTTTAAAGGCCAAGATGATCTAGAAACTATAAAAAAAATATTTACAAAGGAGTATCTGAATAAGAAACTATGACATTTCTGAGAAACAGAAATCAAAACTCTCAGTGAGTGACAAGGTCCCATTTCTGTAAGTAAAATTCATCTTGTACTCTTCTTAAAATGCATTATGCTTATGATTTGTTTCAATTTAGCTGTAGGAAGAATAATTAAAGTTATATTACCTAGAGAAATCTAAAACTGTAGATCATACAAATAATCTAAATATGTGAGTTTGAATGAAACATATTTGATTCTCATATCATGATAGAAAAGCTAGCTGCTCTAATAAACACTCATATCTCAGTGTTAATAAGTTTTATTTCCTGCTCAAAAGAATTTCTGTTCATTGGACAATTTTCCTGACAGTCTTCTTCAACTGATGACCCAGGCATCTGAGTGCCTTCCACTGTGTGATTCTGTCATTTGGGGTCTTTCGCTTTCAGACACACACAGCAAGCAAATGAAGAATCTCATGGGAAATTTTAGGCACTAAACCTGGGGTTGACTCCAAACACTTTCGCTCATATTGTCTTTGTCTGAACTAGGCACACAGCCCTAACTCAAAGGCAGAGAATGGAGAAAAATGGATTCATACTGAGTACTTAGAAAAAGAAACAGGTTTCTGAGTAGCTACCAGTCACTTCCACAGTCATTATGACTGATTTAATTCCTTTTCAGCTAAAAACAGTTCCTTACAAACTACGGTAGTTCATTTGTCATTTTGTAATCTTTTTAATTTTTTATCTCTAAAATAATAGAGTCAATGGAAAATTGCCCAACTCGCTGACCCCCCTGTTACTCTGAAGACCCCATCTAGAAGACTATTAACAGAGCCAAAGTTACCTGGCATTCAGAAGAGGACAACCACGTGAAAATGAACAAGCAATGGAGTCTATAGGGGCACCAACGTGTTTTTCAGTGCTTCGTGCATCATCAGCTATTTATGTCAATATTTTGTCATCAGCACTTTGTCTGACAGCTCCATTTGTTCACTTTTCATATTTCTTTGGGGGTAAACAACACATGTAATGGTTCCGTTTTAGAACAGCACATTAATCCTCCCTTGTTAAGGGAAGAGTTGTCCTCACACTTTTCATCACACCTCTCCTGTGATGTGACATCATCTCCTCATTTGCTGAGATAAATTTCAAACAGCAAAAAGTCACACAGGACTTTGGATTTCTACATTGGTCTACTTGATTTGCAGCACAACTTGGAAATAGAGGGGGAGGGAAACTACTTATCGATTTTTTTTCTTGGGACTTTTACATTTTCTACAGAGTCTGTACTCAATGTTGAGAGATGCTAAGAGACCTAAGCCAGTTTTGTGGATTGCCCAAAAGGTTAAATCAAGCTGTGCAAAGAAAGCTAAACATTCACCTGTCTACAACACGGTAGACTGATGGTAAGTTTTACTTTCCCATCAGCATCCATAGGGAGTCTGTCCTCTGGAGCACTGAGTAATAACAGCCATAAGCTGATGACTGCATTCAAAGCAAGTCTGAAAGTTTTCTTTACAGAAAACAAGTCATAAACGTTGTGATTCGTTTGTAAAATAACATGAGAAAAGTCCTGTCCAAAAGATAACACAGAGAGACTGCACATTAATAATGTTTGTGGTTCAGAAGGGGCATTCAGCAGCCATGTTTCACTCGAAGTTAAGCACTATCATTAAGTTCCTACCAGATTCTATTTGGACCTTTAATTTGCTATGGTGACTCTGAAAATTTCAGCTCTATTCCACCTCTCACCCTTCCTGTTTGTGAGCTCAGCTTGGAATCTGACTACTCTAAAATGTAGGGGAAATTTTCTAGGTTTGGCATTGTAATGTATCACCATGAAAGATATTGCAACTGAAAAATATATGGTGAATTAAATGAAGTGATTCGGTTTCCAAATAAGATGGCAATATAATGGTGACATAAGATAGAATAAAAATCATCTATGTATTTACTGACTACCTTTTACCCATAAAACAATAAAACATTATGAGGTATAAAGATTTAGAAGAATAGAAAGTTAAAAAAAAAAAAACCTAAATGTGCACAAATAGGAGAATAAATAAATTGCACTGTGCTCAAACTGTGAAATATTATATAACACAGAAAAGGAGTAAACTATAACCTATCAGCATGAAGGATTCTCATAAACATAAATGTTGAGAGAAAAGACAAGTGAACAATGAACACATTGGTATGAGATTAGTTACATAAACTTGAAAAAGGTACAAAAGAGAATATATATTGCCTAGGAGTGTATGTGTTAGACTTGAGCGTTTCTTGGACAGCAAAGAGATTAAACAAGTCAGTCCTAAAGGAAATCAATCCTGAATATTCATTGGAAGGACTGATGCTGAAACTGAAGTTCTGATACTTTGGCCACCTAATGCAAAGAGCCAACTCATTGGAAAAGACCCTGATGCTGGGAAAGATAGAAGGCCAAAAGAGAAGGGGACAACAGAGCATGAGATGGTTGGATGGCATCACTGACTCAATGCACATGAGTTTGAGCAAACTCCAGGAGATAGTGAAGGACAGGGAAGCTTGGAGTGCTGCAGTCCATGGGGTTGCAAAGGGTTGGACACAACTTAGGGACTGAACAATATATGTTGGAAGCACATTAAAAGATAAATACCAGTGGTTCCCTCTAGAGTCAGGAAACAAGTGAAACATGATCAGAGAAGAGGTAACAGAGGACTGCAGATGCACAGGTAGTGTTGCGTTTGTTACGCTATGTGACTGGCAAACGTGCTCATTTTATTTTCCTTTATACTTTTCTGTGTAGTAAAATTTGCAAAATAAAGTTTAATAAAAACATGTGAAGTGATCTTTCTCCTTAAAAATCTAGTGTGATAATAATAAATATATATTAGTCCCCAAGTTCTTGACACAGATTTTCTAAAACCCTTGGAATTTGCTGAGTGTTAGAGATAATATGATCATATTTTGTTATTCACAAAGGCGTTTTTCAAGCATATGTGAGTTTGTGCTAATAAGGTGACTCTTGGATGGGGGCTGGTTGCCAGAGGGACTAACTATGCGATTAGAGGAATGGAATTTTCAACCCCATCACACCCTTCTCATCCACACAGGACATAAAGAGATTGGACTCAATCACCTATGGCCAGTGATTTAGTCTATCATGCCTATATAATGGGACCTCTATAAGACTCCTAAATGATGGGGGTCCAAAAAACTTCAAGTGAGGTCCTAGGAGTGGGGCACGCTCAGAGAGGGCATAGAGGTTCTGTTCCTCTTCCCCTCTTCCTGTCCTACACATCTCTCCCATTTGTTTCTTCCTGAGTTGTATCCTTTATAACAAACTGTTAATAGTAACTAGCTGTTTTCCTGAGTTCTGTGAGGCTGGCAAATAAATTATTGAACTTGAGGGGGGAGTTGTGGGAACTCCCTGATCTTATAGCTGATTGGTTGATTGGTCAGAATTATAGATGGAAATCTGAGACTTACTGGGACAGTCATGAGGGACTGAGCCCTTAACCAATGGGACCTGTGCTAACTCTGTGTAGTTAGTATTAGAACTGAGCTGAATTCTAAGACACTCAGTTGTATTCAGGGAATTGGAGAATTGTTTTGGGGGTAAAAGAAAAAACCCTACATATTTGGTGTCAGAAGTTTTGTGAGTAGAAATGCCATTACATCTAGCTATGCAGAATAAATTTGCACATAAAAAAGCAGATGATGATACAATCCAAATAGGAAAAGGAGTACATCAAGGCTGTATATTGTCACCCTGCTTATTTAATTTATATGCAGAGTACATCATGAGAAACGCTAGGCTGGAAGAAGTACAAGCTGGAATCAAGATTGCCAGGAGAAATATCAATAACCTCAGATATGCAGATGACACCATCCTTATGGCAGAAAGTGAAGAGGAACTAAAAAGCCTCTTGATGAAAGTGAAAGAGGAGAGTGAAAAGGTTGGCTTAAAGCTCAACATTCAGAAAACTAAGATCATGGCATCTGGTCCCATCACTTCATGGGAAATAGATGGGGAAACAGTTGAAACAGTGTCAGATTTTATTTTGGGGGGCTCAAAAATCACTGTAGATGGTGATTGCAGCCATGAAATTAACAGATGCTTACTCCTTGGAAGGAAAGTTATGACCAACCTAGATAGCATGTTCAAAAGCAGAGACATTACTTTGCCAACAAAGGTCTGTCTAGTCAAAGCTATGGTTTTTCCAGTGGTCATGTATGGATGTGAGAGTTGGACTGTGAAGAGAGCTGAGCACTGAAGAATTGATGCTTTTGAACTGTGGTGTTGGAGAAGACTCTTGAGAGTCCCTTGGACTGCAAGGAGATCCAACCAGTCCATCCTAAAGGAGATCAGTCCTGGGTGGTCATTGGAAGGACTGATGCTGAAGCTGAAACTCCAATACTTGGGCCACCTCATGCGAAGAGTTGACTCATTTGAAAAGACCCTGATGCTGGGAGGGATTGGGGGCAGGAGGAGAAGGGGACAACAGAGGATGCGATGGCTGGATGACATCACCGACTCGATGGACATGAGTTTGAGTAAACTCTGGGAGTTGGTGATGGACAGGCAGGCCTGGCGTGCTGCTATTCATGGGGTTGCAAAGAGTCGGACATGAATGAGAGACTGAACTGATGTACTCCAAGTGAATCTTAGCAGTAGTACTTCTGGATTCTTCAGGGAAATTTTCATGAAGAGGGTAGAAAGTCTCATTATCAAAGAGAAAAGAATGAAGTCAGAAGAGGACTAAGAAGAATGGGCTACATGTCCACACAACCATAATATATATCCTCCCACTAGGATGCCATCCCCATGAGTGTAGGACCGTCTGTTGTATTCGGTGCTGAATGCCCAGTCCCAAATATATCCTATGTCATCTCCATATAGAATGGCTTTTATGGAAGGAAGACTGGCATTTCCTAACACACAGGACATTAGACATACAGAACACACACACATATTGACCAGTTAGTCATGCACTTTATACAATGGTTATCAACCCCACAGAACTCTCCTCCAGAGAAGACATACAGTAGATATTTTTGAGTATAACATGCACAGCTGATTTATCAACAGTGCATTAGAAAAGACACTTAAGGGTATTTCTAAGAAAGCAAATATTTTGATCATTTAAAATGAACTTTGAGGGACTTCCTTGGCAGCTTATTGGTAAAGGATCCACCTTTCCATGCGGGTGCGATCCCTGGTTGAGGAACTGAGATTTCATATGCTGAGGAACAACAAAGCTCGCATGTCACAACTAGAGAAACCCGTGCACTGCAACCAAGAGGCTGCGTACCACAACGAAGACCTAGAACAGCCCAAAGGGAAAAAAAAACACTTTGATTCTAGGACACTCAATTGTGTCCAGGGAATCACAGAACTGGTTTTGGGGTAAAAGAAGAAACCACACGTTTGGAGTTAGAAGTTTTGCAAGTAGATACACTATCACATCTAGCTATAGAGAAAATACATTTGCACATAAAAAAGTAGATGACAATATAATATCACAAGTGTTTATGTTCCAAATGAGTCTCCTGTAGGAAACAAAAATTAAATATTCAGAATAACAAAATAGACATAGCAAAATCTAGACCACTTCAACCATTGATGTCAAAAGTACTGAATTGAGAATTAGTGAGCCTAAAATAAGTATTTCTTTATAGTTTACATTTACCTTTTAATTTAAAATTTTTTAATTTTATTTTATCTTTAAATAAATTCATTTTATTTTAAGTAAATGATTCATTTTAAATTAAAATTAAATTTATTTTAAATTTAAACTATTAAATGATTTAAATAAAAATTAATTTTATTTTATTATTTTTTTAATTTAAATTTATTTATTTTAATCGGAGGCTAATTACTTTACAATATTGTATTGGTTTTGCCATACATAAATATTTATTTTACTTCCAGTATTATATTAGTTTCAGGTGTACTGTTTACACGTGTTTCTAGGGAGGAGTGGAGAGAGAACAGAAACAGAAAATATTGATATATTTTAAATATTTCTATGTAATGTAAAGAGAAACAAGCAGGCCTCAGAGTCATTTGAAGGCTCTACATCACAAGATGAAATAAAAGGTAAAAGGTCTAAGGTGATCTGGTCAAGATATATGTCTATAGGAGGCCTAAGAAGCAAGAAGGTTTGGGTCATTAAATCAAAAACTGCAAATTCAATGAAACTTATTTGTGGACTGTCCTTTCTATCTAATCTAGCTATTACTCTGGCAATAAACAGACTTGAAACTACATACACATGAGAATTAAATGTATAAGATGTATCAAAGCACCTAGAACAGTCTACCATATACTGTTCTTAATAAATACCGATGACTGATAAAATAGTAAGTATATTAATACCTTTGGCTTTAGATATCTAAATATTTTTATTATATTCATGAAAGCTCCTTCAGTGTTATCACCTGTTCTAACCATGCCTTCATATTCCCTATCATGAAATCCTACCACTTATCCAGTATCCCAGCAAAAGTTTCTTGTACCAGAATGCACTAATACCAAAGAATCTGAAGCATGCACAATGAAGCCCATTTCTATAGTGATGAGTAAACAGTATTTATGCAATTTGGCCAGTGCTCAGCTCCCCAGGGTATATTCTTTGGCCTCTGTCGGCCCAACTATCTGCTGCCCTACTCCTGCTTAGATCATCTCCATCAAATGATAGATCGAGCAAGAGAGCTGGAGTTGGGATGGAGGATGGTGAAGGAAGAAACACCAATGTATGAAACCTTCAGCCTATGGCTTCACATTACCAGTCCAAGTAGGAGACTTGTGCTGCGTGCTTAGTGGCTTCAGTCATTGTGCAGAAATGCTCATAAAAGAATCAGGAGATCTAAGGCATAGTTCAAATTCTGCCACTTTCTGAATGACCTTAGGACTAGTTACTTAACTTCTGTGACTGCAATAATATGTTCTAAATAGAAAATCTTTCATATCTCTTTCAGTTCTAAATTCTTTGATTAATCCCATATTTCCCAAGATACTCAAGAATAAGCTATGAATAGGAAGGGGCAGGTCTCCCCACCACCACTATCCCATTGCTATTTCCAACATG
Source organism: Bos indicus x Bos taurus (assembly GCF_003369695.1). Taxonomy (NCBI): domain Eukaryota; kingdom Metazoa; phylum Chordata; class Mammalia; order Artiodactyla; family Bovidae; genus Bos; species Bos indicus x Bos taurus. The sequence goes on along the minus strand of NC_040076.1, from coordinate 22,216,911 downwards.
CACTATTGCCTTGTATTTTTTTTTAGTGAAATCTTCCTACAAAGGCAATGATTCCTCCATCTTCATGTCCCCAACCTCTAGAAATATTTGAATAAGCATATAGTATAACAACAAGAATTTTGGTGCTGGAGAAGACTCTTGAGAGTCCCTTGGACTCCAAGGAGATCAAATCAGTCAGTCCTAAAGGAAATCAACCTTAAATGTACTTTGGCCAGCTGATGCAAAGAGCTGACTCATTAGAAAATGAGTCTTACCCTGATGCTGTGATGCTGGGAAAGACTGAGGGCAGGAGGAGAAAGGGCAGCAGAGGATGAAATGGTTAGATAGCATCACTGACTCAATGAACATGAATTTGAGCCAACTCTGGGAGATGGTGAGGGACAGAGGAGCCTGGCATGCTGCAGTCCATAGGGTCGCAAAGACATTGTGCATGCTAAATTGGACAGGACTTAGCAACCGAACAGCAGCATAACAACAAGATTCCTGGACCAGAAAGATCTGGATCCAACCTCTGATTTTACGACTTATTGCCAGTTTTACTCTAAAAATAAAAGCAGTTAAAGGATTGCGGTTATATTGGAGACTTTTGTCTGATTTCACTAACTTTAGAGAAGAACAAACACATCCTGAGAGATTAATGATGGGAATCTTGTGGATTTTTTTTTCAATACTTCAAAATCAATGGTTAAGAAAAAAATTTTAGTACCAAAAGATATTCTTTAAATAAAAGCCAACATGCAACTTCAATATATGATCAGATCACAATGATACCAGAACCTCAAGTATTATACTAGACCTCTACGTATCTTCTGTCCTAGCCCCGAGGCTTACCAACTCAGTCCTAGAACTTGCAAAGACCCTCCTTAAAGTGGCCATCAGCATCACTTGGACAAAGTGCAGAATCTCAGATCCCACCCTAGACTCACTGAATAGAGTCTACCATGTGATGTGTGTGGTTATGTGTGCATAACACTGTGACAAATACTGATCTAGAATAAAATCTAAAAAACACTGAATTACCCCATGGTATCCCCCTAACTAAAGTCTCTGGCTTAGCTTTCTTATTGCCTACCTCATTGTTGAGACCCTGAGTGTGAACTCATTTTGAGAGTACACAGTTTGTAAACCGAAGGTACTCTCATTAGTTCAAGTTCCTAGAAGTTTCTGCTACCTCCCTGTTTGTGTTCTAGCTAAAATCTCCTCAAAATTCCCATTGAAAAGAATAAGTTTACATGATAAACCTAAACCCATGCTTTAATAGATATTCCACAAGGAAAAAACCTTATTTGATTGAATTATAGAAGTGAAGTGAAGTGAAAGTCGCTCAGTTGTTTCCAACTTTTTGTGACCCCATAGGCTCAGTTGTGTCCAACTCTTTGCAACCCCATAGACTATACGGCCCATGGAATTCTCTAGGCCAGAATACTGGAGTGGGTAGCCTTTCCCTTCTCCAGGAGAATCTTCCCAACCCAGGGATAGAACCCAGGTCTCCCACATTACAGGTGGATTCTTTATCAGCTGAGCCACAAGGGAAGTCCAAGAATTCTGGAGTGGGTAGCCTATCCCTTCTGCAGTGGATCTTTCTGACCCAGGAATTGAACCAGGGTCTCCAACTCCTGCTGATCTAAGCCACATTCATTGATTGGAATATTTTATTGCATACTGTTTTCACTGTATACCAGTTGGGCTGAATTTGATAAATTAACAAGTACACTGTCTAGTTAACATACCTAAGTTCCCTTTCCAATTAGTATGTCCTACCTCAAATATTTAAAGTCAGGAAGTAAAACCATTTTTAAAAACTCAATATAGCTAAACAAAGGTCTTCCTTTGTTGCTCAGCTGGTAAAGAATCCACCTGCAATGTGGGAGACCTGGGTTTGATCCCTGGGTTGGGAAGATCCCCTGGAGAAAGGAAAGGCTACCCACTCCAGTATTCTGGCCTAGAGAATTCCATGGACTGTATAATCCTTGGGGTCACAAAGAGTCGGACACAAGTGAGCGACTTTCACTTCACTTCACTTCACTTCACAGCTAAACAAAATATAGAAAAAGAGGTAATTAATAACTAAAGAACACAAATAAATACATTCAACTACTGAATATAAAACTAAAGAAATAGACTACAAATAGGTTGACCATATCCATTTCCTAATATCACTCTCTTATCCTCTTGCATTTAAATACTTGTTTTTACCTGAAAATTCACTTCAAAAAGGCTACTCCTTAATGTTAGATTTTTCCAGCTGATAACGTGATATGCAGCAATATAGATATTTTGATGTTTCCAAAAAGCTCAAAATCATGCAGTTAACTTGGTTTGCCACAAGATTTGACCCGTTATGCTATTCTTGAATGTATTTTCCCTAGTCAATTAATTTAAGGAGAGAACCCACTTATATAACCGAGCTATGAAACGGTTGAATGATCTCATGATTCCCGTTTCATTCTCTGATTTTTTTTTTTTTTTACTTTATATAAGTGTCATCATTAGAATACTTTAAAACAAAGAGTATTAGAAGGTGGATGGCTTTCTGTCTCTTTTGCTTTCTCTCCCTCTTTTACTCTCTCTCTCAATAAAACTCTCCAGACATATGCACCTACTGGGAGGAAAAGGAAGAGAGGCTAGATAACTGATCCCCTATCAGTACTGAATTTTCCTGGTTAATACATATACATGATTTCCAATCACCTGTACATATTATATTGAATCATGCAGTTACAGAACTTGATTATTACACTTACCTATCCCATACTCACACCCTGTTTTCTCTCAAACCTATTTTCATTTCCTTCCTCTTTTTTATATTATTATTTATTTATTTTGAGCAGTTCAGCCTTTATTAAGGTCGGGCCCCAGGTCGCTTGGAGCTGGTGTACTTGGTCACAGCCTTAGTACCCTCGGACATTGCGTGCTTGGCCAGCTCCCCAGGAAGCCGCAGTTGCTCGGCTGCCTGGACCTCCCGGGACGCCAGTGTGGTCCAGCCAAGTACTGGGCTAGCCAGGCGCCCTCGCCTGCCAGCGCTCAAACACATTGTTCACGAACGAGTTCATGAAGCTCATGGCCTTGGAGGAGATGCCGATTTGGGGTGCACTTGCTTCAGTACCTTGTAGATGTACATCGAGTAGGTTTCTTTGCGCTGGCTGTGCCTTCTGGACTTCTTGTCCCCAGGACTCCTGCCCCGCAGGCCCCCTGCTACAGCGGTCCATACTCCTGCTCCTCCTGGTGGTCTATATTATTATTATTATTATTGGCTTAATGTTTCTTACTCTCTTTTTTACACTACTCTAGAATTAAAAAAAAAAAAAAACTACAGTAAAATAGCATTAAAGGTTGTGAATTTAAAATGCTGGAGATGAGCAGAGACAAAGGTAAGTTTGTTCAAGCAATATTGTGTAGAATTAACTTTAAAAACCTATGTACTTATACATACACACTGTACAGAAGAAACAAGGAGTGAAATATTCACTTTTATATTGTCCTTAGAGAACATATTCAACAAAACTGTACAAAATTTGTTTTCTATAATTAAGAACAATGAAAAGAGAATTTATTCTTAACCTCTTAAGTGCAATATATATTTTCTTCTTCCATAGATACTTTATCCAAATAATTAACCCAAATACCCAAATTTAACCCAAAATATCCAAGTAATAGATATTTAGTCTATTATGTTAAATGGCTAACATCATCAGACTCAGAGGGAATAAGACCAAAAAATAAATAAATAAAAGAAAACAAGCTTTCACAGGCATCCATAACTTAAGTTCCTCTTGGTCTCTGGGTATCAGAATGCTCTTCCAAGTAGATAATACTGGGTGACTCTGCCATCTATAGTCAGCACAGCTTGAAGAAGAAAATAATACTGAAGTGCTCTGTTTGCTTGAGTTTTAAAAATAGTCTTCATTGGAGATATTAAAGATCTACCTGTTCTCCAGAACTTGAGAACCTAGAGCAACTTGAGGCTTTTTGAAAGTAAACTAAGTGGTCTAGTTGGATGAATGCAAAATCAGCTCAAGAAAGCTGCTGAATTTGTCGTTAATGGTTTCCTAATCATATAACTTGAAATTTTGAAGGGAAAAAAAATAGACATCTTACCTACGTTCAATGAGAAATACAAACTGTATATAAAGAAGAAAAATAAAAATCACCTATAATCCACCACCAGAGATAACCATATGTTAATATGTTGGTATATTTCCATCATTCTTTTTACTATGCATCTATGTATAGATATATGGGTACATGTACATACTTATGTGCATAGTATATGTGTGTTAGAATTAATATGCATAGGTACTAATGTAAGTACCTAATTTAACAAAGTTGGGATGGTTCTATGTACATAATATTACAACCTTTTATATTCAAAATTGAAAACATCTCTCATATCATAAAATAGTCTCCAAAATTGGTTCTTAATAGTTACATTATATCAATATATTTTTTAATGATTTAGGCAATTAAATATTCTTTTTTTCCAAATTTTTGGATTACCTTTTAAGGATTTAATTTTAAATGTACGATCAAAGAGTATATACATTCTTAGGTTAGAAGGGCATGGCTATCTTTTAAAAAAACTTCATAAATCATCCAAAATTGACTTCTAAGAAACATTAAATAATTATTGAAGAGAAAATATTCATGAAGTTAAGCAACTAAGTATATTAACAAATAGTCATTATATACGTTCTTTAATTGAACTAGGAGTCAAGGCAAATTCATAAATCAGTGTAATAGTTGAGAAAGGGCTTGAAGCCATCTTGTATGGGTTTAATTTCACTCTGCTACTTGCAGTTGGACATTTTATTAGACTGTATACCTGCTATAACAGAATACCACAGGATATTCTGGGTGTTTTAAGCAACAGAAATTTATTTTCTCACAATTCTAGTGGCTGGAAGACCAGGATCATGCTGCCAGCAGGGTTGGTTTCTGGTGAGCTCTCTCTCCGTGGCTTGCTGATGGGCACCTGCTTGCTGTGTTCTCACATGATCTTTTTTCTGTGTGCATACATCCCCCGGCTCTCTTCCTCATCTTATAAGGACATCAGTCCTATTGGATGAGGCACCCACCCTTGTGACCTCATCTGGCTTTATTTATCTCCTTAAAGAAACTATTTCCAAATACAGTCATGTTGAGGTTAAGGCACCAACATGCGAATTTAGGGGGAACACGATTCAGTCATATGTCCAAACATATGACAGGTATGTTTGGCCAATTTACTTGGTAGTTGCAAATATGGATTACCTCATTTGTAAAATAAAGATAGTAACACTTTATTGTCTATGATCAAATTAAAAGCATTATTAGAGATAAAACTAAGATCATGGCATCCAGTCCAATCACTTCATGGCAAATAAATGGGGAAACAATGGAAACAGTGAGAGACTTTATTTTCCTGGGCTCCAAAATCACTACAGATGGTGACTGCTGCCATGAAATTAAAAGACGCTTGCTCCTTGAAAGAAAAGCTATGACCAACCTAGACAGCATATTAAAAAGCAGAGACATTACTTTGCCAACAAAGGTCCGTCTAGTCAAAGCTATGGTTTTTCCAGTAGTCATATATGGATGTGAGAGCTGGACCATAAAGAAAGCTAAAAGCCAAAGAATTATGATTTTGAACTGTGGTGTTGGAGAAGACTCTTGAGAGTCCCTTGGATAGCAAGGGGATCCAACTAGTCAATCCTAAAGGAAATAAGTCCTGAATATTCATTGGAAGGACTGATGCTGAAGCTGAAGTTCCAATACTTTGGCCACCTGATACAAAGAACTGACTTGTTAGAAAAGACCCTGATACTGTGAAAGATTGAAGGCAGGAGGAGAAGGGGACGACAGAGGATGAGATGGTTGGATGGCATCACCAACTCAATGGACATAAGCAAGCTCTGGGAGTTGGTGATGGGCAGGGAAGCCTGGCATGCTGCAGTCCATGGGGTTGCAACGAGTCGGATATGACTGAGTGACTGAACTGATAGATAAAACATTCAAGGACAGTGCTTTGAAAACAATATTTAATAAATAAATAGTATCACATTAAAAATTGAGGGTTTACATACTCACTGTATACATTAATCATGATATACTATTAAAAATAGCTTCTATTACAGAATTTCTAAGTTGGATATCCTATTAGCTTTAATAATTATTAGGAGGAATTAGTAGTTAATAGAAAAGAAATACAAATATTAAGAAAGTTATTCAAGATCAGGATTATACAATGAATTGGTAGCATGATTAATAATAAAAATAAATATTTCAAGAAAAGATATATCTTGTTAATTCCTTTGAAATTAAGATAACTTTCAAAAAGAAGATTGTCGTCTTTTGATGAATATTTATTAACTATAGTTGGTGAAAACACAAACTTAGAAAAGAAACAAAATTTATATCAATTGAAAGATTTGATTTCATTTAACATTTTTGAAACTGTCTTCCATAACAAAATAAATCTCCCAATACAACCATTCCAAAAGTATTTAGTAAGCTGCTAAACTTACTAAATTTAGTGAAGAATTTAGAAGATTCTAAATTTTCTAAGAATGGGAAAGAATTTTCTAAAGAATTGATAAAGAATGGGAAAAACGAATGCCATGAGAGTAACAGCATTCATCTTGGCTCTTTAAAGAGCTTACTTGAAAATTGAGCACCACGTAAGTATTTACTGAGTCATGTTTTGTGATTAGTGGTAAGCCAGGTACCACTGAGAATGCAAAATAAGTTACGACACATAAACAGAAAACTAAGACAATACAGACATGCGCACAGTACCTTGGAGTAGAGCTGAAGGACGTCTAACTCAGCATGGCGGGAGGAGGCTGAACAGGAATGCCAGTGTTATAGTGGTTATGCTAGAAGAAATGACATTAAACTGAAGATGAATAGCAGATGGCTGTCCATGAAGGCAGATAAAAGGGGGAAATCAGCCAGGGAAGGGAAGGGAAGTCTCCAAGTAAATTGACCACAGGACCAAAGACACAAACATGAGGAAAAAGTTGTAGAAAATCACAAGGAATTTGGTTTTGCTGAACCAGAATTCCAGGAAGTGATTGTAAGCAATGAAGCTGGATAGGTAAGATCATGAATAACTTGTATGTATTATCAAAGGAGTTTGAAATTTAGCCTGTAGATAATGAAGAACAGCCTTATTTAGTGTTATTGACATCTTAAATAGAGTTTTGCATCAGTTCTTTAGAGGATGGGCTTGAAGGTGAAAAATCAGAGGCAGGAAGACGAGTAAGGAGATCATTTCAATCCCTGGGTTGGGAAGATCCTCTGGAGGAGGAAATGGCAACCCACTCCAGTATTCTTGCCTGGAGAATCCCATGGACAGAGGAGCCTGGCGGGCTACAGTCCATGGAATCGAAAAGCGTCAGACACGACTGAGCGATTAACACTTACCGCTTTCTTTCCACGTTGATGGTCTAGTCAGAATTGAGGTAGTGGAGACAAAAGGAAGGAGCAGAAAATGGCAAGAAGTACTTAGGCATTAAAATTATCAGAACCTATCACTGTGTAGATACAGAACTGTGGAAGAGGATGTTAATTAAACAGGAAGTTTAGGAAAAGGAGAAATTTTGAGAGAAGCTGACACATTCAGTTTCTGAAATAGTAGCATCAAGAAGCTGATGAGTGGTTGACAGAAAACTGGATATATGAATCTACAGCATGAGGATTAAGGCTGGGGTGTATGGGTTGAAATAAGAGAGAGGACAAGATTTCCCACTAGATATTTGAAATGACAAATGATTCAGCAATAGAATCCTGAGAAACACTGACTTTAAAGGATGAGTCATATGGAAGAAGTCCATGGAAGAAGCAGGGAAGAGAGGAGAACCAGCAAAACACGGGTTAGAGAAGACAAGTATGCAAAAATCAGAACAGACTGGGACCCCTGATGAATGCCCATTGAATATGCCAAATAGAAAGTTATTTTTGATCTTAGAAATGCCAGTGTGTATATGTGTGTGTGCTAAGTTGCTTCAGTCATCTGAGACTCTTTGTGACCCTACGGACTGTAGCCCACCAGGATCCTCTGTCCATGGGATTCTCCAGGCCAGAATACTGGGGTGGGTTGCCATGCCCTTCTCCAGGGGATCTTTCCAACCCAGGGGTCGAACTTGTGTGTTTTATGTCTCCAGCATTGGCAAGCGAGTACTTTACCACTAGCGCCATCTGGAGGGACTGGAAAACCCGCGGATTGTAATGAGTTCCTTTGAGTAAGTGACAGATCACAGAAAAGACGTTGGAATCTCTCTTGGGTTACACAGGCAAGAAGTACTGTCCCAATACCTGAATGATATCCTATGGAATAAAGTGAATGCAAGACAGAAGTGTCTGATGTAAGGAATGTGCAGAGAAGTCTGACCCAGATGTGAAATTATGGTTCAAGGGTAGGATTCTAATGTAGTGTCCTTATCAGAGAGAAAAAAGGATTTCAAGTCCAGAACCAGTGACTGGAAGAAGCATTATCATTACAACTTGAAAACAAAGGAATCACAAGCAGAACTAACAGTAAGATTGACATTTAACACTGTGTCCTTCCCTGATGACTCAGTTGGTAGAGTCTGCCTGCAAAGTGGGGGACTCAAGTTCAATCCCTGGGTCAGGAAGATCCCCTGGAGAAGGGAATGGCAACCCACTCCAGTATTCTTGCCTACTCATGTCCTTCTACTTTTCCCTCAGTAACTGTTCCTGGATTGTTTTATGTTCCTTACACCCCACAAAAGCTCACAGATGCTGTTGTATAAAATACGGAGCCCCGAGTCCCACTGTGGTTGGGTGGTTTTTATCATTTAAATGTCAACTCAAATGCTACCTCCTTGCTGCTGCTGCTAAGTCACGTCGGTCATGTCCGACTCTCTGTGACCCCATAGACAGCAGCCCACCAGGCTCCCCGTCCCTGGGATTCTCCAGGCAAGAACACTGAAGTGGGTTGCCATTTCCTTCTCCAATGCATGAAAGTGAGAAGTGAAAGTGAAGTCACTCAGTCGTGTCCGACTCTTAGCGACCCCACGGACTGCAGCCTACCAGGCTCCTCCGTCCATGGGATTTTCCAGGCAAGAGTACTGGAGTAGGGTGCCATTGCCTTCTCCAGAGGTATCTTATTTGACTTTCCAAAGGAAAATAATTATTCCAGTGTCATCCATCTATCTCTATCATACAACTTTTCTCTATAAAACTTACTACTATTAAAAATCAAATCTTTCATTATGCATGTGCTTTTATATGTGTGTCCCATCTAGAAAACATTTCCTTGACTATTGTATTCATCATAGAAATTTCTGGGTCACAGTTGATGTTCAGTAAATATTTCTAAATGAAGGAGAATAAGGAGGGAAAAATTAAAAGGAAGGAGGTAGAGAAACAAACAATTGACAGCAAAATGAGGCAAAATTGTGGAAAAGAATATTGGAAATAACCACCCAGATATTATTTAGATACCATTCTATGCTTGAATATATTTAAATACCATACTCTTGTTATGATTTAAAGAAATTCCATATACTATTGTTTTCATTTTCTTGACATTTCAGTGAAACCTAAACAATGCAAACATTTTTATGCATATGTACGGGAGCGGGTATGGATATGTATACTAATTTTCATGCTTTATTTGGGTGAAACTAGGATATACAGAAACATAAGAGACACCCTCAGAACACATTCAAGATGTCATCATTCACATATCCATGTGCTACCCCTCTAAATTACACTTCTCCAGCTGGTATGGTTAATTTCGAAGTGGATAAGCTAACAGTGCCATATCACACCCAAGTAGTACAAAACTGTATAAAAACAAAATAAAACAGTGATAAACAATGGATTATCTCAATGGCATATGGCAGATACACCATCGGACCAGCCTCAAATACAACTCTTGGATTCGGTTTAAAAATCAGTGCTTGAATTATATAGATTTAGCATTCAAGGCACTCTTTGTAAACAGTGAGCAATTATTCCAAAAAGAAGAAACAGAGGGTCAGATAAAGGAGAAAAAGAAAACACACTGGTCATTGGAGAAGAAAGATAAACTAGAATTAGTGGGTAGTACATGCTTGACAATCTATAGGGAGTAATATAAAATGCATGAAGCATTCAACGGGAAGAGATGGCAACAAATAGACTGCAGTGGGTTGCCAGGCCCTCTTCCAGGGCACCTTCCCAACCCAGGGATCGAACCCAGGTCTTCCGCATTGCAGGTGGATTCCTTACCAGCTGAGCCACAAGGGAAGCCCAATAATACTGGACGGGATAGCCTATCCCTTCTCCATCAGATCTTTCCAACCCAGGAATCAAACCGGGTGCTCCTGCATTGCAGGCGAATTCTTTACCAAGGAGTCATTTATATTACTATCTAAATTAGTCAAACTCACAGAAACAGAAGGAAGAATGGTGGTTGCCATGGACTGGTGGCAGGGGAAAATGGGAATTGCTGTTCAATGGATTTAAAGATCCACTATATAATATCATGGGCTTCCCTGATAGCTCATTTGGTAAGGAATCCACCCGCAATGCAGGAGCACCCGGTTCAATTCCTGGGTTGGAAAGATCTGATGGAGAAGGGATAGGCTACCCACTCAAGTAGGATTCCCTTGTGGCTCAGCTGGTAAAGAATCTGCCTGCAACGCTGGAGACCTGGGTTCAATCCCTGGGTTGGGAAGATCCCTGGAGAAGGGAAAGGTTACCCACTCTAGTATTCTGGCCTGGAGAATTCCATGGACTGTATAGTCCATGGGGTCGCAAAGAGTCAGACACAACTGAGTGATTTTCACTTTCATATAATATCATGCTTATTGTTAAAATCCTATATTATACACCTAAAAGTCTGTAAAAAGAATAGATCTCAAGTTCTGTGTTTTTATCACAATTTAAAAAATAATTTGTAACATTTGCCAGAAAAGAATTTACTTACTTCATTTATAAATATGAAATGACCTTTTAGTCTATGGCTTATTTTTAATTCAGTGACAAAAAGTAAATATTGTAAAATTAAATTATCTTGGCAAATATGGCTTTTTACAGTAGGAAATATTAACCATCACATGGTGACTGAAAAATAGAGATTCCCTCATCTCAACTCATTATATTTTATAATAATAATAATAATAAATTTAATAATAATAATAAAATTGTTTTATAATTTATATATATTATAATAATAAAATAATTATTATAATAATAAATAATAATAAAATTATAAATTAAAACTTTCAACTCCTATCTGAACCATGAAATTCCAGAGCCACTCTATATCAAGGGGAAAAATAAGTGCTTAAAGCTAAGATTCATATATTATCTCCCTGGGGGAGCTTCTTCCTTTAAAAAGAGAATCCACCATAATATAAATCATAACAAAATGATAATGAAAGGGATTTCCACAGATAATGACCTTTATTGCATTACCTCTGAATTGCCCCAGCCTAGTGGAGAGTAGCCCCAAAGTTTATGTATACTGCAGATCATTGTATTTAAAAAGTCAAATGTGAGGATTCCTTGGTGGTCCAGTGGTCAAAACTCCATGTTTCCATTGCAGAAAGTATGGTTTGATCCCTGGTCCTGCAAGCCACACAGCATTGTCCAAAAAAAAGTCACACATATGATCATGAGAAAATGAGACAACACACAATTAACTGGTGAGCCCAATTCAGCAGGGACCCTTAACAAAATTGTGAAGAGGGAGGAGTCTGTGATTCATGGAGAAAATTTGGGATGAGCTCATGGTAAGGCTAAAGAACATATTCATTTATTCATCTCTATGAAGTCAGGAAAAGTATGCCATCCTGGTCTTCACTATGTCCCCAGTGCTCTAAAAGTGTTCAATAGAAGTTCCTTGAAGGAATGAGGGAAGGCATGACCAAGGTTATATCTGGAAAAGTGTGATTAAGCCAAAGTAGATACCTTGACAGTATATTTAAAAACCAAGCAAACAGCTTGTATCGCCATACACGTTTTCTTTATGTTCAACATTATGAAAATCTACATATTCAGAGTCTTTCAGTCTATAAAGTCTATTCAAATATTCACATAGGATTTATTCACTTATGTTTTCTTCATAAAAATGCATTATTTAAGACTTGTTAGCTGAATGAAAGAATTAAGGACAGTGTTTTTTTCCCATAATTTTATACAAATGATGAAGTACATTTTAAAAATACACAGTAGTGCTGTGTGTCAATAAAACTGGAAGTGAAAAAGAGTTCATGGAGAAAGACAGCTGTAATATCTGAAACTTTATAATTGCATAATTTTAGAGCAGATAGCCAATTTTGCTCTAAATAATCTGAGAACATATTCATATGCAGGTTTTAAGTTTAAACCTTAATCTTATTAAAGTTGAATGTATCCAGTGGTTTGTTTTGCAAATTTTTCTTTAAAATTCAAGTAAATAAATTTATTCATTTATTGTTGTTGTTGTTCAGTCATTAATTCATGTCCGACTCTTTGTGACCCAAGGATTGCAGCACACTCTGTCCTCCACTATCTCCCAGAATTTGCTCAAATTGATGTCCAGTGTGTTGATGATACTATCTAACCATCTCACCGTCTGCTGCCCCCTTCTTCTTTTGCTTTCAATCTTTCCCAGCATCAGGGTCTTTTCCAATGAGTTGGCTCTCATTAATCTCAAATGAATGAATTTATTCTCACAATTTGTGCACTGTTAGAATTATCCAGTAATCTCATCTTAAGCAAATAACTGTATTTATTTATACAGTAACTGTTACAAACCTTTATCATTCTTCCTGAAATCACTTAGCTGGACTTGCCCACTCATTTTAAGCAGATGGCCTAGCCTCCTACCTTACAGAGAAAATAGCTACCATCAGTCACAAACTCTACCCCCTATATTATCTGCATGTTCTTCATCTTTCCCCCTTCTGATTCCATCCCAAAGGATGCCTTGCCTAATTTCTTCCAAAAATAACACTGCTGTCTATACCCTTGGTTTCATCTTTCCCTCCCTTCCCTTTTCCTCTCATCATGGGTTCCTTCAATAAATGTTTATTGAGTGCCTTCCAGTGCCAGAATATTCAAAGCCTGGGGTTACAGTGTTAACCAAACGGACGAAGCCCCTCTCCTCTTGGACTTTCCATTCTATTGTGTCCTCCAAGCCCTTTGTAACATTCACTTCCTTTTTTATCTTCAATATATATCCTCTCTCAGTGGCTCTTCTAATTCACAAGCTTGTTTAACTCACCCTCCCACTAAAAATGCATCTGCTCATTCTGCTGATCTTGAAGGCATGTGTCTCCTTCCTGAGATGCTACAATTCTAGAATAAGCTGCAGTTTCTGTTTCTATTTGCCCTACCTTTTATTTCACTCCTCACTGCACAGCATTTCACTTTGGTTCTCTTACTCTAGTGAAACGTTATTTATCTGCAGGCTTTGACACAGTCTTCCTTCCTTTGAATTCTCATGAATTCTAGGACAGAGTGTACTTGATTCTCTTTTTGCTGCCACTTGTTCCTCTGCCTGCACCCTTACTGCTGGGCTCTGCAAGGTTCCTACTTTGGCACTCTGTTCTCATTCTATCCACTTTTTCCTGAAGCATCCTACTCTGGTTTCAGCTTCTACCTATGTGCTAATGTCTCCAAAATCCTGTATATTCAGACCCTCCTAAATTCCTTATCTACAATTTCATGTACCCAAAAGACATTGTCTCTTAAATGTCCACCAGCATCACATGCTAAAGAGGTGGTACTTGCTGCTACAAACGACCATAAAAAAGCCTGAGTGCTGCAGTCCACGGAGTCTCAAACAGTTGGACATGACTTGGCGACTGGACAACAACAACAAAGCATAAAGAAAGGGGGCTTCTCTGGTGGCGCAGAGGTAAAGAATCCACCTGCAATGTAGGCGAGGTGGGTTCAATCCCTGGGTCAGGAAGATCGCCTGGAGAAGGAAATGGCAACCCACTACTGTATTCTTGCCTGGGAAATCCTATGGACAGAAGAGCCTGTCAGGCTGTTACAGTTCATGAGATCGCAAGAGTCAGACACAATTTAGTGACTATACAACAACAATGACAACAAGCATAAAGAAAAGTATTACCAACTATAGTAGCTACAAAATATCAGTGATTTAGTGATTTAAAAGTATTTTTTCTTGCTTATTTAAGATTCAGTTTGTAGTGGTGATCGCAGGATGGTGGTGGGTGGCGGGGGTCAAGCTGGTCCCTGGACTTAAGTTCCTTGAGATTCCTTTTTAGTATGTGACTTCCAAGCTCATTTAGTAGGACTTTATCTGGCCAGCAGCTGGGAAAAGAGTTCATTGGATGGTGTGGAAAATTTTTCTGCACCAGTTCTGGACATGGCATATTTCACCTTTACCTATGTTCCGTGGAACAGAATTCACTAACATGGTCCCATGTAAATGCAGAGGGCTTGGGAATGAGAGTCCAGAGCCAAGCAGCCACTTCTCAGCTGTACAAGGGGCATCAGTTTCCAGTAGACAGCCAGCATTCTCTGCCACAGAAGTCACAGGTGACCTTTACAGAGACAGACTTTTCTTTCCAGTCAGTTGAATAAGGACTGAGAAGTACAAACGTGGAGACTCTCTGGGCACTTTCTTTCAGGAGACACAATGGTGATGTCAAGGTGTTAATGTAATGTTTACCTAAGTAAAACTTGGTTTTAGGAAACCCTTTAGGTAAGGAATGGAGAAGGCAATGGCAATCCACTCCAGCACTCTTGCCTGAAAAATCCCATGGACGGAGGAGCCTGATAGGCTACAGTCCATGGGGTCGCAAAGAGTCGGAGACGACTGAGCAACTTCACTTTCACTTTCACTTTAGGTAGGGAAAGGGCTTGGAAAGCACCTGGCCTCTCTGCCTTTTACCTTTATTCCTTTAATCCAAACTGCACATAATTCCCCAAATACCAGAGGCTTCTTTCCTAAGTTTTTCCTCTTTAAATTTATAGAATTAGATTTCTGGTAATAATTTCTGATAAATTATTAGAAATAATTAGAAATCTGGTAATAATTTCTAGTAAAAAATTATAACAGATTAATGTTTGTTAATGCAGTTAATCATTTCATTCTGTGTTAAAACATTTAACAATTCTCCCAATGATTCTAAGATAAAGTAAGAACACATACTGTGTCATGAAAGCCTTACAACAGGACACCAATCTCACCTATCTCACTGAACTGACTTGTCTCCCATCAACTCAGCGGCATTCTAGTCTCCCTAAGGTCAGAAGAAGCCAAGAGCAAAGAGGATGCTGGGAATATCCTTCCCATGATCCTCAATTCTGAATTAGAATCAACCATTGAGAGGCATCACACAAAATTTGGAAGGTAAAGAGAAAACAGTGTGTTATTCCTCTTTGCCATATTTTCTTACATTGCAAGCAGATGCTTGAGTGGTTTTGAGATTTGAAGCACCTTCTGAGCAGATTCTTGAGAATCATTCCATAGAAATTCCACATCATGATAGTCCATCTCCCCAAGGCCTTCCAATGAATGTAAGCTTCTAATGCCCTGAATTAAACATTTCAACCCTGCAATACAGAAAGTGCTGGTGTTTTCCTGAACAAACATTGATAGATATACTCACCCAAGTGGAGCACACATATATACACAAACACACACCCTATGCACCAGCCAAATCAAAATTCTTGCCGTTCAGATCAGATCAGATCAGTTGCTCAGTCGTGTCTGACTCTTTGCGACCCCATGAATTGCAGCACACCAGGCCTCCCTGTCCATCACCAACTCCCAGAGTTCACTCAGACTCATGTCCATCGAGTCAGTGATGCCATCCAGCCATCTCATCCTCTGTTGTCCCCTTCTCCTCCTGCCCCCAATCCCTCCCAGCATCAGAGTCTTTTCCAATGAGTCAACTCTTCACATGAGGTGGCCAAAGTACTGGAGTTTCAGCTTTAGCATCATTCCTTCCAAAGAAATCCCAGGGCTGATCTCCTTCAGAATGGACTGGTTGGATCTCCTTGCAGTCCAAGGGACTCTCAAGAGTCTTCTCCAACACCACAGTTCAAAAGCATCAATTCTTCGGCGCTCAGCCTTCTTCACAGTCCAACTCTCAATCCATACATGACCACAGGAAAAACCATAGCCTTGACTAGACAAACCTTTGTTGGTGAAGTAATGTCTCTGCTTTTGAATATGCTATCTAGGTTGGTCATAACTTTCCTTCCAAGGAGTAAGCGTCTTTGAATTTCATGGCTGCAGTCACCATCTGAAGTGATTTTGGAGCCCAGAAAAATAAAGTCTGACACTGTTTCCACTGTTTCCCCATCTATTTTCCATGAAGTGGTGGGACCAGATGCCATGATCTTTGTTTTCTGAATGTTGAGCTTTAAGCCAACTTTTTCACTCTCCACTTTCACTTTCATCAAGAGGCTTTTGAGTTCCTCTTCACTTTCTGCCACAAGGGTGGTGTCATCTGCATATCTGAGGTTATTGATATTTCTCCCGGCAATCTTGATTCCAGCTTGTGTTTCTTCCAGTCCAGCGTTTCTCATGATGTACTCTGCATATAAGTTAAATAAACAGGGTGACAATATACAGCCTTGACATACTCCTTTTCCTATTTGGAACCAGTCTGTTGTTCCATGTCCAGTTCTAACTGTTGCTTCCTGACCTGCATACAAATTTCTCAAGAGGCAGATCAGGTAGTTATTGTTTTGATATTTGCTGCCCTTTTTGCACAGTATGAACATTCCCTGACATTTCTTCCTGAAAAATTCCCACTCATCTTTCAAATTCACACATCATTTTCTCATGGAAACCTTCTCTGTTTCTCCCAATTATTGACACTTTCTCCATGGAGAGCCCATAACAGCTTGTTCATACCTCTCATAGGGTAGTTAAAACATTGTTTACATGTCCTCAATAGTAGAGAGGAATCATGTTTTGTTATATCGATACTGGGTGGCCGCAGTTGCTAATGCAGACTGTCATAGAGTAGGCATTCAATAGCATGGGTCATAGATGCCATTAAAAAAGATTCGATTTTGAAATAAGATGTCATTGATATAAACGAGGGCTTCTCAGGTGGCGCAGTGGTAAAGAATCTGCCTGCCAATGCAGGAGATGCAAGTTTGATCCCTGGGTCACGAAGATCCCCTGGAGTACGAAAAGGCAACCCACTCCAGTATGCTTGCCTGGAGAATCCCATGGACAGACTGGTGGGCATGGGATGGCAAAGACTCAGACATGACTGAGAAACTGAGCATGCACACACAAGATAAATGAAAATTTTCTGCACAGCAGACTCTCAACACTGAGAGAGTAAACCTGTATGTGAGGAATGAATCTAAGGCTCATGGGAACATCCCAGGAGCAGGTAAATGTGAACAGACACATAAGCAGGTTAGCCTGCCCTGCTTGCCTGTCTCCTTTCAAATTATCACTCACAGATGTAGTTACTCCATCTACTGACATCCTAGAAAGCAAGTTTTATCCCAGTTCCTGACTCTGAGACCCTCATACATTTCACTTCCCCAAGACCTGCAGTGGAGGAAAGGGCTCCTCCATGTTGTTGCCTGAATGACACTGTGAGGCTGACCCTCCCACTGGACCTGCCCTGGTTGCCCAGACAAGTGGCACCACCTGCTGTCTCAGTGGCAGCCTGGGTGCAGGGGACCATGCTCCAGCCACACATGCAAGGCAGCAGGACAGCCAGGAGAGGAGCCCCAGCTGCAGTGTCAGTTTTCCCTCATTAACACTGGGTCAACATGACTGCTATTTCAAATGGCTCTTCTTTAATTAAATTGATGCCAGCTTCTGCGTCTTGCTCCATTCCAGGAATGTTCAGTCTGCTACCGAAGACAAAGAAAGAGAAAAAACCCGTTTGCTTGGTTTTAACTTCCAAGGGAAGCTTTATTCAGATGAAACACTTCTAAACATTTTAAACAAAAGTTAAAACCATGCATTCAATTGATTCAGCAAATATGGAATTTATTGGGCCTTGGCCTGACCAAGGTTGTCTTAGGGGCTGGAGGAGACTGATAAAACAAAATGAGCATGTTCCTTGCCCTCTTGGAGTTTATAGTCTGGGGTTTTATTGGAGGGTGTGGAAATAAATAAAAAATAAATGTACAGTATAAGAGTAAGTGCTAGGGAGTCCAACCTGGCACTCTGGGATGACCTAGAGGAATGAGATGGGGGGAGGGGAGGGAAGCTCAAGAGGGAAGGGATATATTAATGCATATAATTATGGCTGATTTGCATTGTTGTATGGCAGAAATTGGAGAAGGCAATGGCACCCCACTCCAGTACTTTTGCCTGGAAAATCCCATGGACGGAGGAGCCTGGTAGGCTGCAGTCCATGGGGTCGCTAGAGTTGGACACGACTGAGCAACGTCACTTTCACTTTTCAGTTTCATGCATTGGAAAAGGAAATGGCAACCCACTCCAGTGTTCTTGCCTGGAGAATTCCAGGGATGGGGAAGCCTGGTGGGTTGCTGTCTCTGGGGTCGCACAGAGTTGGACACAACTGAAGCGACTTAGCAGCAGCAGCAGCACGGCAGAAACTAGGGCTTCCCTGGTGGCTCAGTGGTAAAGAAACCACCTGCTAATGCAGGAAACTTGGGTTTGATCCCTGGGTTGGGAGATCCCCTAGAGAAGGGAATAGCAACCCACTCCAGTATTCTTGCCTGGAGAATTTCATAGACAGAGAAGCCTGGCAGACTACAGTCCATGGGGTCCCAAAGTGTCAGACACTACTAAGAGATTAAGCACAGCACAGCTCGGCAGAAACTAACATAACATTCTAAAGCAGTTAAAAGTAAATTTAGACACCAAAAGCATTTTATACTGGGGTTTAGCTGATTAGCAATGTTGTGATAGTTCCAGGTAAACAGTGAAGGGAGTCAGCTTTAAAAATGAAAGATGAATAAAATCTTTAAAAAGAATTAAAACTTGGGGAAGTTAGTCTTAAAAAATAAATTAAAAAAAAAGACTAAGTGCTATGAAGGAAAATAGAGCAGAGGAAAAGCATAGAGAGAGCCCTTAGGGGTAGATGGGAGACGCTCTTTAAGCCAGCATGGTCCAACGATTCCACTGTGATGAAAAGCCCTTTGTGTCAAGACCAAATAAAGCAAGGGAATAAGCCAGGAAAGTATCTGTGAGCATTCCAGGCAACGAGAAGAGAAAGGCCTGGGGAAGTAGAGCCTGGACTGTTCAAGGAACAGTGAGAGGGCCAATGTGGCTTCATCTGAGACGGAGGAGATGAACTGGAGAGGCGGGCAGGGGCCAGGTCATTTAGAGATTTGCAGCAGGAGTCAAGGCTTTATTTAGCGAGGGTCTAAATTACTATGACACTTGTGACAGGGCTTTAATTAGGGCCATGCTCAACATTCCTTACTTCTCTTGAGGCAAGAAAATAAATTAGCCAATCTAAAAGGAATAAAACCAAGAAAGTTATTCCTGGTGCCAATTGTTCTGTTATTTGTTATGCTATCTGTTTTTTAAAAGTAATTACCTTGGTAAAACAGCTCATTTATTTACACCCAAAGGACTTTGAATAAACTGAAGTTAAATGGGTGTGAGTGTTTGTACAAAGCTGGGGGGAAATTACTTAGCCTGTGGTAGAAGAGTTTTTGCCAATGCCCTTGTGAAATCCTTTTAATTTCCAGGGAATGCAGTCATGTTTTTAGATTTTTTGATTAAACCTTAGAAGATGATCTATTATTTTACATATGAGAACATTGTGACTTTGCAAAAGTCATTCACGTCATGGTGGCTGTTCCAATCAGATTTTGGCAACATTTCAGTATGTGGAGTGGACCTGGGAGCCAGAAATACCCAGACTGACAATCCAGTCATATTCCTTCTGCCACTCTGAGTCTCAGTTTCCCCAAATTGGTTGATATTAGAATCAAATGTCTAGTGCCTGGCATACTGCATGCACTTTCATCTAGTATCTGCATTTCTTTAGTACCAATCATTATACCTCATGAAGTTGGGCAAAGAAAACATTGCTGTACTTCTCTGCAGAATATCCCCCAAGGCCACAGCACATTTTGTTTTTTCCATTAATTTTTTGCTTTCTGGCACCATCCCTCTTAGAAGCCAAGTCAGTGTAGGGAAACCTCGCCTTTCTCCCTGAATATAACAACCTTCACACTGAAATAGGCCATTGATGTTACCAGGACCTCTACCACACCATGTATACAACAAACAAGTGGATCCCAAACCTATTTGGCAAGATTTTAACTTAAAATCTTGGGTCCTCCTTTTCCATCCCACAAGGCAGCATGCTGCTACATTTTGATTTGAAAGATGTTAGTACACATATAAATTCACTCCTATTGATGGATCAGCCACCTAATCTCAAAATATGTCGCATGAATGCTCTCTGGTTCCAGGATCCATAGTAGCAATTTATAACTCAAAGAAACAAAATAGTACCGCCTAGCAGATATTTGTCTCTGGCTTTTTATGTGACAAAATCCTCTGGGATTTTTATTGTTGCTTCAAGTTTCTAAGCTCCCAAGGAAGCATCTTTGAACAGCCACAAACTTGCTGATGTAAGGTAGTATTCTCGAGGTTGTTCTTCCAGATTTCACGAATCATTAAAGATCTGAGATAAACCCAACAGACAATTTTATTCACTTGCTTCCAATTCATTGTTGCCATTATGTAAAAATGGCCCATCTTACAAAGGATACAGAGCTATCTGCCTCTTTGGTCATGAGCTTCTCCAGACAACTAGAGCCTCAGCCCTGAACTGGGCTATAATATTAATTTTGGCATTGCTCCTAGGTCTATTCTTGTCACAACTCATAAATCATTTTTAGTTTATTAAAATTCAAAACACGTATATAAAGAATTGAGTATAAAAATTTCATGTAGATACTAGAAATTTCTTAAGAATGTCATTGTGTAAAATCTATTTGCTCTGTGGTGATCTCGAAGGATGGGATGGATGGGGTGGGAAGGAGGACCAAGAGGGAGGAGATGTATGTCTACATATGTCTGATGCCTGGTGGCTCAGTGGTAAAGAATCTGCCTGCCAATGCAGGAGACATGAGTCTGATCCCTGGGTCAGGAAGATCCCTTGGAGAAATTAATGGCCATCCACCCCAGCATTCTTGCCTGGGAAATCCCATGAACAAAGGAGTGTATCGGGTTACAGTCCATGGGGTCCCAAAAGAGTAGGACGTGACTTAGTGTTTAAATAACAGCAACAATGACTGATTCACTTTCTTGTACAGCAGAAACCAACACAACATTGTAAAGCATCTATGCCTCAATTTTTAAAAAAATGTGACAAGTGCAAAAACAAACAAACAAAAAGACCATTTGCTATCTCCCACGGCCTTTGATGCTTTATTTCTAAGCAGGGCTGCTCAGAGGGAATTTATTTCAATATCAAATTTTCTGGACTTCAAAAGACTCCATGTAGAATGTTGGAGGTATTGAGGAATATATTTTCCTGCCTTCCCCAATAGGGTTCTAAGAAACTAGCAGACTGGATACAGCTGTATTGAAGAAAACAGGTCAGAAAAAAGAGTTAAAAATTCACTGTGACATCATTGAGAAAAAGGAAAGTAACCATTTTCATTATTATCTTTTTCCCTCTTCTTTGATTAGAACTCTTTTCATCTCCTCTGAAACTTCCACTTGCTTCTATGCTTTCAAAACTCATGTCTGCTGTACCTTACATGTAACTTCACCACATTTCTCACTTTTACTGAATTGAACAGACAATGTTTTTTCACTGTCTCCATTTACAGATTCAAGCTTTGACCTTTCTCTTTTATAGCAATATCTCGTATTATATGTTAGATATTAATAGTAACCACTGGTATAATTCATCTATAAGAAACAGTAGCCTACTTGGCTAAAAAATTTCCCACCTTCACAATGAAATATTTTATATTTCTCTTTCCCCATGAAAAGGAGATAGCTTGGGCTGGTGCACTGGGATGACACAGAGGGATGGTATGGGGAGGGAGGTGACAGGGGGTTCAGGATGGGGAACATGTGTACACCCGTGGCGGATGCATGTTGATGGATGGTAAAACCAATACAGTATTGTAAAGTAAAAATAATAATAATAAATTTTTAAAAATCTGAATAAGAACAGTAAACAGAAACTGTTTCCATATCTTTCTTCTGAGGCTAAAACAGAAAACAGAATAAATTAACAATCAACAAATCATAAAAAAAATAAATGAAAAGGAGATAGCAAATATTTTTGAATAGACATAGGCCTATTCAATGTGGACAATTATACCACTGACAAAAGTACTTGAATACATTTTGAGATAAAGTTTTAGCAAGTATTTCCTATTTGGTTCAGTAGATGAAGCGTATTTGGTCCAGTAGATGAAGCATGAGATTTAAATCAGGGTTAAAAAAAATTTTCCCTGAACATTTTACTTCCAAAAGAAACATTTGAATATTAACAATTCACTTTCTTCTTTGGCTCTCCATTGTCACCAAACCCTCTTACTGTCTTATGCTTAATATTTACAGGGTCATGTTTAGATAAAGCTAGAAAATAAATGAGATTTAAAACAAGCTATAGACATTTCTCCAAAGAAGACATACAGATGGCTAACAAACACATGAAAAGATGCTCAACATCACTCATTATCAGAGAAATGCAAATCAAGACCACTATGAGGTACCATTTCACACCAGTCAGAATGGCTGCGATCCAAAAGTCTACAAATAATAAATGTTGGAGAGGGTGTGGAGAAAAAGGAACCCTCTTACACTGTTGGTGGGAATGCAAACTAGTACAGCCACTATGGAGAACAGTGTGGAGATTCCTTAAAAAACTGGAAATAGAACTGCCTTATGATCCAGCAATCCCACTGCTGGGCATACATACTGAGGAAACCAGAAGGGAAAGAGACACGTGTACCCCAATGTTCATCGCAGCACTGTTTATAATAGCCAGGACATGGAAGCAACCTAGATGTCCATCAGCAGATGAATGGATAAGAAAGCTGTGGTACATATACACAATGGAGTATTACTCAGCCATTAAAAAGAATTCATTTGAATCAGTTCTAATGAGGTGGATGAAACTGGAGCCTATTATACAGAGTGAAGTAAGCCAGAAGGAAAAACACCAATACAGTATGCTAACTCATATATATGGAATTTACAAAGATGATAACAATAACCCTGTGTACGAGACAGCAAAAGAGACACTGATGTATGGAACAGTCTTATGGACTCTGTGGGAGAGGGAGAGGGTGGGAAGATTTGGGAGAATGGCATTGAAACATGTATAATATCATGTATGAAACGAGATGCCAGTCCAGGTTCGATGCACGATACTGGATGCTTGGGGCTAGTGCACTGGGACGACCCAGAGGGATGGTATGGGGAGGGAGGAGGGAGGAGGGTTCAGGATGGGGAGCACATGTACACCTGTGATGGATTCATTTTGATATTTGGCAAAACTAATACAATTATGTAAAGTTTAAAAATAAAATAAAATAATAAAAAAAACAAGCTATCATTGCATTGTACACATAAGGAAATGTCCTAAATATCATTAATGATCAGGCTCCTTTCTTTCCATGCCACTTTTTTTCCCATCAGCTTTCTATTCCATGCTCATTACTTGATGGGGTAATTATAAAATAATTATAGTAATATGTATGTTACAGGTATCCCGAGAGACATGAAGCAGCAAATCTGTGCTTTTTCATAAATGAAAAAAAAAATAGAAATTAAAAAATCTAAAGAAGTGATTTCCAAAGAATGGACCCTGAACTGGTAGTATTAACATTACTAGAAACTTATCAAAATGCAAATTATCAACCCTCCATTTCATAGAAACTAAATTAGAAACTCTAGAGTTGGCCTAGCAATATACATTTTAAGGAGCTCTCCAGATGATTCTGATGCAGCTGAAAATTTGAGAACCACTGACAAAGTATTGTTTGTTTTTTCTTTCAGTTAGAATTAGTGTATTTTTCCTTACCTTTATTCATACCTGGAAGTCGTTAAAAAGTCCTATTTCATGACTAAGACCAAAGTAATAAACTTGCTATGCAAGTGGTCCAGAGATAAGTGTGGGAGTCCTCCATCAGTATAAAACATTTCAGTTGAGCCTGGGTTTGTAAGTCAGAGAGGAAAATGAAGATTTCATCATAAAAAAAGAAAAAGAAAAATGCAAAAACAAGTGCATTTGTAGAAGTCAAAATGCCATTATTTAGATATTACTTAAAGGGCCAGCTGGGCTTCCCCAGTAGTTCAGCAGTAAAGAATCTACCTGCCACTCAGGAGACATGGGTTCAGTCCCTGGGTGAGGAAGATCCCCTGGAGGAGGAAACGACAACCCACTCCAGTATTCTTGCCGAGAAAATCCCAGGGACAGAGAAGCATGGTGGGCTATAGTCCATGGGGTCACAAAAAGTCAGATAGATAGGACTTAGCGACTAAACAACAGCAACAAACAGCCAGTTAGCTCATTGGTTAGAGCGTGGAGCTGATAAATCTACTTACATGTTCATAACTATTCCAAAATGAAACAAAAAATTCACTTTGGCAAATAAAGAGAATATCAACTTAAAAGATGGGTGGTAAGGAGAATTATGGCTCCTGTAATATTTGTTCATAACTCCCAATAATAGATTAGATTATATAGCAAAAGGAACTTGGAAGAAGTAATTAAAATCACTAACCAGCTGACATGAAAATAGGGAGATATCCAGGTGGATCTAACCTAATCATGCTGTTGCTGCTGCTGCTGCTGCTGCTAAGTCGCTTCAGTCGTGTCTGACTCTGTGCAACCCCATAGATGGCAGCCCACTAGGCTCCCCCGTCCCTGGGATTCTCCAGGCAAGAACACTGGAGTGGGTTGCCATTTCCTTCTCCAGTGCATGAAAGTGAAAAGTGAAAGTGAAGTCGCTCAGTCGTGTCCAACTCTTCACAACCCATGGACTCTAGCCCACCAGGCTCCTCCATCCATGGGATTTTCCAGGCAAGAGTATTGGAGTGGGGTGCCAATGCCTTCTCCAAACCTAATCATATGAGCCCTTAGAATTACAGATCTCTCTCCACCTGGTAGCAGAAGAGGAAGTCAGAGAGTCAAAGCAGGAGAAAGATTTGACTTACTGCTGCTGCTGCTGCTAAGTCGCTTCAGTCGTGTCCAACTGCACGACCCCATGGACTGCAGCCTATCAGGCTCCTCCGTCCATGAGATTTTCCAGGCAAGAGTACTGGAGTGGGTTGCCATTGCCTTCTCCAGATTTGACCTACTACTGTTGGCTTAAAAAGCAAGAGGGCTATAGAAATGGGCAGAATTGAGGGCAGGATAAGAGGGTGTCAGAGGTTGAGATGACTGGATGGTATCACCGATGCAATGGACATGAACTTGGGCAAACTTTGGGAGATAGTGAGGGACAGAAAGGCCCAGCATGCTGCAGTCCATGGGGTCACAACGAGTCAGACATGACTGAGTAACTGAAAAACAATATAGAAATGGGGACCTCAGTCCTACAACGGGATTCTGAAAACCACTGAGTGAACTTGGAAGCAGATTATTCCCCCTAGAGCCTCCAGGTAAGAGTCCAGGCTGGCTGGCACTTTGATTTCAGCACTTAGAAGATACTGAGCTGAGAGAACCTAGCTCAGCCATGCTGCACCCAGATTTTGACTTCTTAGACTAGAAAATAATGAATGGATGTTGTTTTAAGCTGGTAAATTTGTGATAATTTGTTATGGCAGCAACAGCAAACAAATACTGCTGGTTAACTTAAAGTGCTGTTATAAGTCACCCACACTTTGCAATGAACCTTCTTCCTCTTTTGTTGGCAAAAGAAGCACTTGGCAATTTAGCATTCAGAACATGAGGTCTTCACTAGTGAGCTTTTGTAATATTCAGAATATCTGAACTATCCCTTTGGCTTCCTAAAGGCAGTCATACCTTCAGTACATTTGTCTTGAGGGCACATTCACTTCCCTTGTAGGCTAGACAGCAGCATCTAATATTCATACATCAATCTTTAGAAACTAGAAAGAGGTGCCTCTCTTTTTTCTTTGCTTTCCTCCTTCAGAGGAATCTTTCTATGTAAAGGAAACTTTGTTCATGGGTTCAGAGAAGGGCTACAGCTAGCCCCATTGCCATTTCTTGATGGGCTTTAATCTGTGACATATTGTCAAGCCCTAGCATTTAAAGCAAAATAGAGACTTTCAAATGTGAGTTCAGTTCAGGGTGACCCATGTAGCAAAGTCCCTAAGCCCTCGAAGAAGTCAGAGTAACAAGGAGAATTGGAACAAAAGCGACAAGTGGTGTACTGGCTGCTAGGACTGCTGTATAGGCCTTCCCAGCTGGTGCTAGTGGTAAAGAACCTGCCTGCCGATGCAGGAGACATAAGAGGTGTAGGTTCAAGCCCCGGGCCGGGAAGATCCCCTGGAGGAAGGCACAACAACCCACTCCAGTATTCTGACCTGGAGAATCCCATGGACAGAGGAGCCTGGCAGGTTTCAGTCCATATGGTTTCTCAGAGTCAGATATAGCTGAAGCGACTTGGCACACGCACAGGCTGCTATAACAAAGCATCACAGACTGCGTGGATTAAACTATAAGAATTTATTTCCTCATGGTTCTGGATGCTAAAAGTCTAAAATCAGTGTGGCAGCAGGGTTAGTATTTTCTGAAGGTCTTGTAGGTGGCCATCTTCCCCCCTATCTTCACGTGGTTCTCGTCTGTGTGCTAATCTCCTCTTCTTATAAAAACATCAGTCATATAGGATTAGGGCTCACTCCAAAGATGTCATTTATTCTTCACTATTTTCTTAAATACCCTGTCTCAAAATATAGTCATATTCCATGGTATTGGGAGCTAGGACTTCAATTCATGATTTGTGGGTGAGGTGGAGACAGGGACACAATTCATCCCGCAACAAGTGGCATTCAGTTATCACTCCAGGAGTGTAGCCTCTTCTATTCATGGTTACCAATGATCCTTCCAGACACAGCATCAGAAACTTTCTCACTTTTGTCAAGGGGCTCCAGAACAGGTTTTTCTTTTTTGTACAAAGAGGGTAATCGCCATATTTGCAAAAATTAGATAATAGGAAGTTATAGACCATGATGAAGCAAAGTCTACTGATACAAAGTCCATGACCTTTCTATTGTGTTGTATCATTAGTACTGTTTACCATGGAAGGCCTCTCAAAAACCATTTGCATCCTGTTTATATCATAGTTACTAAGACATTCATTAAATTAGAAAACATTAGCACTTACCCATTTGACTATTTCTCTCTCTTGTGTTCTCTCCATGCTTCCTGAAGTATCCATACAATGGAGATGATCCAATTGTATTTACTTTCATGTATTTCACTGAACATAAAAGCTAATTAGATAATCCTTGACATCAATTGCTTTTGTGTGGCAGATATTGTAACTGAGTGGTTTGCGTGAGTTATATGATTTAACTCACAGTAATCCTGTGAGCTAAATTCTATGGTTATCCCAATGTCAGAAATGGGTACTGAGGTTTAGTGATTCCGAATATTACCAAAAGTCACACACCAGTATGTAACAGAGCAGGTTCTATCAAGATATATCCAACTGCCTTTCTGATGGTTGGTTTCAAAATGCAACAGGCAAAACTTCTGTTATCACAGAATGAAGAAAAGTGGCATCATCATTCATAAGTTCCAATATATAATGAAAAAAATGCATGGGCAAAAGAGAACTCACAGATCGTACTGCTGTATAATATAAACTCTGGCCATCAAATGTCCTTACACCGTTTGAATGTTTCTGCATGTTAAACAGTTTATGGACTTTTAGAGCTATTTCTATTTCATACCAAAGTATAAGACTCCCTAGAAATAAGGTATATATAACTTAAATATAACTCATGTAACTCATAGAGCTCATATAACTAAAATGAAATTAAGATTAGAATATAATTTTCGGACAAGTGTCAAACTACTCTTGTACTCAGGTCAACATCATTACCATAATGGAATACCTACATCTGTGTGCTCGAGGATGCTCAGTCCTGTTCAACTCTTTGTGACCCCATGGACTGTAGCCCACCAGTCTCCTCTGTTCACGGAATTCTCCAGGCAAGAATACTGGAGTGGGTTGCCATTTCCTCCTCCAGAGGATATTCCTGAGCCAGGGACTGAACCCACATCTCCTGTGTTTCCTGCATTGCTGGTGGATTCTTTACTGCTGAGCCATTGGGGAAGCCCCTACCTACTTCTGAGAAAACATTAACAAGGAACAGGCATTTTCAAGAAGAAAAACATGAAAAAGCACTACCTTGAAGAAAACAGACAGACATACATTGAAAGCAAACCTAGACCAGTTCTTCCCCAGGAATGAAAGTTAACCTGTAGTGCATACTTACAAATTTCTTGTTAGGAAAAACAAAAAATTCATATTTGAATGACCCTACAAATTTCTGTTGATCTATCCAAGTAAATTATTACCACTTCCTAGTAACATTTTTAGTTTTCTAGCAGACTGTTAAGAGCAGCTATTCTCTTTCTCGTCAAGCCTTGAATTGAAACAACCTCATCTACAACTTCAGTGCCATGACCAGGACTCCAGCTTCACGTCTGGACTGACTGTGGAGAAACACAGTGCCCTCTGCTGGTTAAAACCCCGAGTCACAGCATAAATACCCTTTGAAAAAAGTGAAATAAAGAATCCACTATCCTACATGCAGGGCAGCAAAGAGACAGAGGTAAAGAACAGACTTTTGAACTCAGTAGGAGAAGGAGAGGGTGGGATGATTTGAGAGAATAGCTTTGAAACATATACATTGCTATATGCAAAATAGATAACAAGTGCGCATTTGATAGATGACGCAAGGCACCCAAAGTCCGTGTACTGTAACAACCTGGAGGGCTGGGGAAGGGAGGTGAGAGGGGGGTTTAGGATGGAGGGGACACATGCATACCTCTAGCGCATTTATACTGATGTATAGCAAAAACCATCACAATATTGTAAAGTAATTAACCTGCAATTCAAATTAATTAATTAATTAAAAAAAAACAAACCAGATAAACATGTGCTTCAAAAATTTTCCACTGGTAGATCTGCACTAAAGGAATGTTAAAGGCAATTTTGGGAGCACAGAAAAATTATACCAGAGTGAAACTTGATTCTATATGAAAGCATGAAGAACACCAAAAATGGTAAATGAGAATAAATATAAAAGTGTCCTTATTTTTAACTTGAAGATAGTCTTAAAGATAGACCACAGGCACATGGAAAGATGTTCAACA
The DNA here is from genome assembly GCF_003369695.1 of Bos indicus x Bos taurus. Classification (NCBI taxonomy): domain Eukaryota; kingdom Metazoa; phylum Chordata; class Mammalia; order Artiodactyla; family Bovidae; genus Bos; species Bos indicus x Bos taurus. Next base: position 22,187,716 of record NC_040076.1, on the reverse strand, counting down.
TCAATAATCATCAGGGAAATGAAAATCAAAGCCACAATGAGACACCACCTCACACTCATCAGAATGGCTATGATCAAAAGAACACAATGGAAACATATGCATCACCATATGTAAAATAGGTCACCAGTGGGAATCTGCTGTATGACCCAGGGAACTCAAACCAAGGCCCTGTAACAACCTAGAAGGGGGCATGGAGTGGGAGGTGGGAGGGAGGTTCAAGAGGGAGGAGACATGTATGCCTATGGCTGATTTGTGTTGATGTGTGGCAGAAACCAACACACTATTGTAAGGCACTTATCCTTCGATTAAAAACGAAAAAAAAAAAAAGAACACAGCAAATTTTGGCAAGGATATGGAGAAAAGGGAACCCTTGTATACTGTTGGTAGGAATGTAAATTGGTGCAGCTACTGTGAAAAACAGTATGGAATTTTCTCAAAAAACTAAAGGTAGTAGAACTACCACAAAACACGTCAATTTCACTCCTGGGTATATATCCAAATCAAAAAACAAAAACACTAATTTGAAAAGATACATGCATCTCAATGTTCATAGCAGCATTATTTACAATTGTCGTGGTATGGAAGCAATCTAAATGACCACTGACAGATAAACGAACAAAGAAGATGCGGCACATGTACATATATATATATATATTCCATACTGTATATATATATACGCACATTCACACACACAATGGAATATGACCCAGTCATAAAAAGAATGAAATATGATGTAATAGGAGAAAAAGCACCTGAATAGATGCAGAAACACTATTTGACAAAATCCATCACACATACATAATAATAATAATAAACTCTCAGCAAACAAGGAATTTACTCCACTCAATAAAAGGATTCTAAAAAGCTTATAGCAAACATCATATTAATGGAGAAAACTACGTGCTTTTCCCATGAGACCAGAAGAAGGGAAGAACGTTTTTTAAGAACTTTATATTTTGTACCTTCTGACTACTTCAACATTGTACTGTAAGTTCTAATAAGTACAAAAATGCAAGACATATAGCTGTCTATTTATAAAAAACATATTCATCTGTGCAGATAGTCCTGAGAAGTCACCTAAAAAGATAATAAATAAATTTAACAAGGATTCAGGATAAAAGGACAATATATATAAATTGTGTTTATGTAGCTAGAAATGAACAACTAGGAAAATAAAAAAATTATACCAGTACTCCATCCAAAAATATGAGATAATTAAGGAAAAATCTTCCAAAAGAAATATAAGACCTGCACACTGAAAACTATAAAAGAATGCCAGAGAAATTAAAGGACACAAACATGAACTATAATCAATTGTGAATATACTGACCATTAAAAATAAAAACTTCTGTTCAATAAAAGCTGTTAAGAAATGAAAGGGAGGAGGGAGGAGGGTTCAGGATGGGGAACACGGGTATACCTGTGGTGGATTCATGTTGATATATGGCAAAACCAATACAATATTGTAAAGTTAAAAAAAAAACCATATTATCTGTCTAATCCAGACCTTAGATATATTGATACATATTCTATATGAAGAATAAAACTGTTCAAATGCCAAAAAAAAAAAAAAAGAAATGAAGAGATGCTACAAAATAAATACAAAGTTCTTAAAAATAGCAACACATCCACACAAAATTTACAATGTCCAAAAGGTTTGAAAAACACTTTACAAAAGATAAATTGGCCAATAAGCACACAAAAAAGATGTCTAACGTTGACTCATGTTACATAAACTGACTGCTGCTGCTGCTGCTGCTGCTGCTAAGTCGCTTCAGTCGTGTCCGACTCCGTGTGACCCCATAGATGGCAGCCCACCAGGCTCCTCTGTCCCTGGGATTCTCTAGGCAAGAACACTGGAGTGGGTTGCCATTTCCTTCTCTGGAGCATGAAAGTGAAAAGTGAAAGTGAAGTCACTTAGTCGTGTCCGATTCTTCGTGACCCCATGGACTGTAGCCTACCAGGCTCCTCAGTCCATGGGGTTTTCCAGGCAAGAGTACTGGAGTGGGGTGCCATTGCCTTCTCCAGACAAAACTGACTAGAATGTTTTAATTAAAAAGACAATGTGTGTTAGTCACCCAGTCGTTTCCAACTCTTTGTGACTCCAAGGAGTGTGGACCACCAGGCTCCTCTGTCCATTGACTTCTCCAGGCAAGAATACAGAAGGGAGTTGCCATTTCCTTCCCTAGGGGATCTCCCCAGCCCAGGGATCGAACCTGGGTCTCCTACATCGCAGACAGATTGTTTACTATCTAAGCCACCAGGGAAGCCCAAAAAGACAATACCAAGTGATAAAGAAGATGCAGAGCAACTGGAATTCTTCTACACTGCTGGTAGGAACATAAAATGATACAAATAGTTTGGAAAACAGTTTGAGAATTTCTTAAAAAGTTAAAGATAGGCATATTATGTGACCCAGAAATCCCACTCTGAGGTTTTTATCTAACAGAAATGAAAACATATGTCCATAAGGACTTGTTCCTGAATGTCCATAAGCAGCTTTATTTTCAAAGTTTCCAAAAGCTATAAACAACCAAGATATCTAATCATAGGTAAATATACACACAGATGGTAGTATATCATGCAATAAAATATGTTTATAGCAAAATAAAGAATCAGCTGTGAATGTAACAAACATGTAGAAGAATTTCAAAAATATGCTGAGCAAAAGATAAGCACAAAAGATTACATATATTATAATTTCATTTATATGAATTCTAGAAAAGGAAAAGCTACTTTACTGCAAGAAATAAGTCATTGGTTGCCTGGGGCAAGGGATAAGAGAAATTGAGTGAAAAGGATACATGGCTACTTTGAGGGGAGTGATGGAAGTATTCTTTGTCTTAATTTCAGTGGTGTATATGATTTATACATTTGTTCAAACTCATCGTACTGTATACTTAAAATGAGTGCATTTTATCATATGTAAATTATATTTCAATAAAACTTGAAGGGGGGAAATCAACAAACCTGGAGGCGTTTCTCCAAACTCTTGTGATCGTCTCATACCCTTTACTCATCTAAATTCCCAGAAAACTCCTACTCTTATCTCATGTGTTCCTGGTATAATATTTGCCCTTAGACCCTATTCTCCTGAGAACTCACTCCCTGTCTCTAACCTGGCATCTCCTTGTTACCCCACTACTCTTGACCCTGGATCATTCTGGAAAGCAGGATATAGACTGTTCAATTTTGCCCTCTCGAAGTCTGAAATAGACTAAGCTACATTTTTGACTAGACTTAATTCCAATTAAATGCTGAGTTCCAAAAAATAGCTAGAAGAGACCAGAAGGCCTTCTTCAATGAACAATGCTCAATAATAGAAGAAAACAACAAGAGGGGAAAGACTAGAGATCTCTTCAGGAAACCTGGAAACATCAAGGGAGGATTTTGTCCAAAGATGGGCACAATAAAGGATAAAAATGGTAGAGACCTAGTAGACACTGAAGAGATCAAGAAGAGATGGAAAGAATACATGGAAGAACTGTATAAAAAAGATCTTAATGATCCGGATTACTACGAAGGTGTGGTTAGTCACCCAGAGCCAGACATTCTAAAGTGTGAAGTCAAGTGGGCCTTAAGAAGCACTGTTGTTAATAAAGCTAGTGCATATGATGAAATTCCAGCAGAACTATTCAAATCCCTAAAGGATGATGCCACTGAGGTTTCACATTCATTATGTCAGCAAATCTGGAAAGCCCATAAGTGGCCACAGAACTAGAAAAGGTCAATCCTCATCCCAATCCCAATGAAGAGAAGGGTAGTACTAAAGAATGTGCTAGTCATAGGACAATTGAACCCACCTCCCACGCTAGTAAGGTCATACTTAAAATCTTGCATGCTGGGCTTCAACATTATGTGAACCAAGAACTTCCAGATGTCCAATCTGGGTTTATAAAAAGAAGAGGAACTAGAGATAAAATTGCCAACATTCGCTGGATTATAGAGAAAGCAAGGGAATTTCAGAAAAACATCTATCTGGGTTTCATCAACTACACTAAAGCTTTGACTGTGCAGATCATGACAAACTGTGGAAAGCTCTTAGAGAGATGGGAATGCCAGACCATCTTACCTCTCTTCTGAGAAATCTGTGTGCGGGTCAAAAAGCACCAGATAGAACCCTGTATGGATTAACTGATTGGTTCTAGACTGAGAAATGAGCTTGACAGGGCTGACTGCTGTCACCCTGTTTGTTTAACCTATATGCTGAGCACATGATAAGAAATTCCGGGCTGGATGAGTTACAAGCTGGAAACAAGATAGGCAGGAAAAACATCAAAAACCTCAGACATGTGGATGATACCACTCTAATGGCAGAGAGTGAAGAGGAACTAAATAGCTTCTTGATGAGGGTGAAGGAGGAGAGTGAAAAAGCCAGCTTAAGACTAAATATTAAAAAAAACGAAGTTCATGGCATCTGGCCCCATTACTGTATGGCAAATAGAAGGGGAAGAGGTGGAAGTCATGACAGATTTCCTCTTGATGGGCTCCAAAATCACTGCGGACGTTGACTGCAGCCCTGAAATCAGAAGACAGTTGCTTCTTGACAGGAAAGTGATGACAAACCTAGACAGTGTGTTGATCATTGCTCTACAACAAAGGTCCGTATAGTCAAGGCTGTGGTCTTCCCAGTGGTCAAGTACAGTTGTGAGAACTGTACCATGAAGAAGGCAGAATGCCAAGGAATTGATACCTTCAAACTGTGGTGCTGGAGAAGACTCCTGAAAGTCCTTTGGACAGCAAGGAGATCAAACCAGTTAATCTTAAGGGAAATCTACCCTGAATATTCACTGGAAGGACTGATGCTGAAGCTAATGCTCCAGTATTTTGGTCATCTGATGCACACAGAGAGCTCACTGGAAAAGTCTGATGCTTGGAAGACTGAGGGAAGAAGAAGAGGGTTTCAGAGGATGAGATGGCCAGATGGATCACTGATGCAACAAACATGAACTTGGGCAAACTCCAGGGGATGATGAGGGACAGGGAGGGCTGGCATGCTGCAGTCCATGAGGCTGCAAAGAGTTGGACACAACTGGGTGACTGAACAGCAGCACATCTACAGGGCAAGAGAAGTAATGATAATAACCAAGAATGGAGAAAATTAGGTAATTTTCAAAATTTTCACATACTACTAGAACACCTATTCTAAGGTTTATCTCAAATGATTCAAGTAAGCAGGATACTGAATATCTGCCTTTGAAATCAGCCTAAAAAACTAAGAATGCTCTAGATGTTAGAACTATTTAGATCAATATCCTGGAGTTTGTGGGATATCTGGTAAGTTTCGCCAAATATGATAAACTCTTGTTCTCTCCAATATCAGGTAATAATAGTAAAGGCTGTAAATTACTATATAGTAAAGCATACCTGAAGTTAACGTCAGTTCTATCACTTATGTGTATGACCTATAGGCAAGTAGTTTTGGATGTAAAATGACTGGGTTGCCTCCTTAACAGAGAGCAAGATTACCTTTTATGGCCACTAGAATTCAGATTCTCTCTTATGTTCTTTCTGTTACCTCCTACTGTTCTATTCATTGGAGACTTCCAATGGAAGTCTTCACCTGGAAGTCCTAACATAAATCTTGAAATCATGTTACAAAAAAGCTGGCAACTATGCAATAGAATTTGAATTGATGAACAGGAGGTAAGCAAAGACAGAGTTTCTAAACAGGTGAATGATTAAAGCAAAATTTGATAAGATTTCGTTGCCAGAAATCAGAACTCTCTAAGAAGCCCTCAATTTGATAAGGTTCCTAAGTATTTCTTTTCACATTTTGTTATTTAGAAAGGGAAAGATAGAAGAACAATAGATGAGTTAAATTTATTGCCACTATATCTATCTATCTATATGTATATCTGAGAAATAACAATAGTCATGGGACTTTCCTGGAGATACAGTGGTTAAGAATCTGCCTTCCACTGCAGGGGACACAGGTTTGATCTGTGGTTGGGAACTAGGATCTTATATACCACAGGGGAACTGAGCCCAAGCACCGCAACAAGAGAAGCCTACCCACGCTGCAACTAGAGATAGCCAAACACAGTAACTAAGACCTGTGTGTGCATGCTAAGTCACTTCAGTCATGTCTGTCTCTTTGCAACTCTATGGATTGTAGCCTGAAGTCTCCTCTGTCCATGGGATTCTCCAGGCAAGAAGACGGGGTGGGTTGCCATGCCATCCTCCAGGGGATCTTCCTGACCAGGAATCTAACCCATGTCTCTCATGCCTCCTGCATTGGCAGGTGGGTTTTTTACTACTTGTGGCACCTGGGAAGCCCCAACCAAGACTTATGCAGCCAAAAAATTAAAAGAAAAAAAAAAAAGAAAGAACAGTAGTCATATAATCCTTTATTTGAAAATCTCTGATGCTTCCTCAGTTTTTAAAAATCAAAGCCTGAATTCCATTCTTTCCACACTCTCACCTGAGCCTGTTTTCCTCAATGTGCCTTATGCTCCATTACAGTTAAAATGCTTATTGTGTCTCATAAATATCCCATATTTTTCCATCCCTGACATCATAATATTCTAAGATGAATCTTATCTTCTCGAATGTGTTTTTCTTCATCAAACCTTGTAAAGTAAATCCTTCCCTTCTTCCAGGTCCAATTCAAATGTCAGGTCCTCCATAAGTCTTCCCACCACCTCCTGAAACCAAAAGTCTCTACTTTTCCCCTAGGATTTCCACCATCTTTTGCACATTTCTTGTTCTAGTCCAGGGATCTGTCTCTTCCTTGTTAATATCCTCTCAGTCCTTATGCAAATAATAATTGGTGGGTGAATGAATAGATAAAGATCCCATAGTTCTAAATATTCATTTTGCTGCGAACCTTCTGATATCAAATCTTTATAACATGTACCACACTTTTCTTTTTTAACTCAAGCTGCTCACCACCATCTAGCCTATTGATCATCCATTATGTAGAGATAGTGGTGGTTTAGTCATTAAGTTATGTCTGACTCTTGCAATCCCAGGGACTGTAGCCCACGAGGCTCCTCTGTCCATGAGATTCTCCAGGCAAGAATATTGGAGTAGGTTGCCATTTCCTTCTCCAAGGGATCTTCCCAACCCAGAAATCGAACCCAGGTCTCCTGCATTGCAGGTGGATTCTTTCCCAACAGAACTATAAGGGAAACCCTTATGTAGAGATAGAAAATGTAACTTATGGGTATTCTTCATGTTTGCAAGTCATTTTCCTCATTACTTTAGTATATCTTAAAACGATGGATGTCACCAGCCCTTTTTTAGTGGGGAGTACAAGGGGACAGCCTGTCCTATGTTTGGGAGTCATGACATACTTTCTACATGACCATTTCACAGTTTATATAGTTAGTGTACTAATCAGCTTTAGTCGAAGAGCTGACCCACTGGAAAGCACCCTGATTCTGGGAAAGACTGAGGGCAGGAGAAGGGGATGACAGAGAATGGGACCGTTGGATGGCATCACTGAATCAACGGATATGAGTTTGAGCAGACTCCAGCAGATAGTGAAGGACAGGTACACCTGGCATGCTGCAGTCCATGGGGTTGCAAAGAGTCAGACATGACTTAGCGACTGAACAACAGAAACAATCAGCTTTGGTTATAGGAAAAAACAACTCGAAATCTAAACAGTTTGCAACAATAGACATACATTTCTCATTCACAGGTCTGAGTTACTACAACTCTGCTCAGCTCTCTTCCATATATCTTATTCTAAGATTCATGTTGACGAAAGGCTATTTCCGTGAGTGTACAAAGTCACGTGGTGAAGCTTAACAATGACGTGGGAAGTATATTCTTCCTAGTAGAAGACACTGACAGTCACATGGCAAAAGGAATGGATGTATAACTTTTCAGGATGGAGCACAAGGTTGGAAACAGTAATAAAATCCACCCCGTATGATCAATTAAGCTGAAAGAGTATCCCCACTCTTCAAAGCAAGGCTACAGTCTTTCCTGCTATTCTCCTCAAGTCATCCACAGCTTATGGCAGTGGATAAAGAAATCATCACTCCGTTCGTATATTTGTATAGACACTTAAGCTCAACTTCAAAATGCAGGTTCAAAAACATATGGAAAGAGAAAATAAGGCAGTTCCTGGAAAGAGACCTTGGGGTTGTGGCTTGCCTGCCATTCATCAGATGCCCAGAATCAACTATACAAAAAACGAATCTGGTCACAACAGGAGTAAAGCCTAAATACTCTTTCATTCATCTGTCTGAGTGAAAAATATATGCAATTTAAATGAAACAAAATTCCTCCAGCCAGGGATGACTAGTTTAATAAACCACTAATTGATATGTTAAGCTTTCTATTTTCATCAGGTCTTCAAATCTTATTATACATGTCAGCTGGTCACGAAGATAATCCAACTGTGACCTTCCTTTAACAGTCTATTGGAAATGATCCCAGTTTTAGCCAATTCCTCTTTTGTTCACAAAAGAGAGGTGAGGAGTCCTAAACTATGAAATAATTGTTTTCCATCCAGCCTTGGATGCAGATGAATAACTATATAAGCATGAACTCTAGAGGTGAGATGATATAAAATGAATTCTACTACCTTATGTAAATTTCCTCAAAGAGGCCTCCTTTCAACCCACTTTGTAGAGAGATTCAGAACCTTGAAGGGCTGTCCAAGCAGACTAAAGGGCTCTGTGGAGAAAGCCATGGGAAAAAATAAGCAAATGTCTGCTAAGACCAGAACCTTTGCTGTTTTTCCAAGTAATCAATAAGGTAAGGACTTACTGAATTTACAGGCTAGTCTCACAGACATCACCATCCAGGGCAGGGGATATAGGCCCAAGAGCCTTAGGTAAAGCAGGGTAGCAACTCTCTCTGTCAGCAAGTAAGGGGGACAACTTTTCCCTTGGTTTCCAAAATGGCTCCCCACGGTTCCTGCCTCCTGCTACTCACAATCCTGTAATGGCTCCTCTCACTTCACACCAGAGTTGGTATGTATAAGCAATCGGATACAGTAAAAGTGATGGTTTGTCATTGGCAAGACTGAGTTATAAAACCCTGTGGCCCTCTCTCTCTCTCTTGCATTACTTACTATAGGGAAAGGCGGATTTTATGTTGTGAGCTGCCCCTTAGAGAAGCTAATATGACAGGGAACTGAGGAGGCCACTGGCCAACAGCCAGAGAAGACGTGGTGCTCTCAGTGCAACAGCCGATGAGCAAGTGAGGCCTCTCAGCAGCATGTGAATGACATCAGACGCAGACTCTATGCCAGTCAAGCCTTTAGATGAGACTGCAGCCCTAGCCAACAGCTTGACGGCAAGTACATGAGAGACCTACGCCAGAACCACCCACTAAGTCACTCCCAACATGAATGTGCGTTCTTTAAAGCTCCTAGGTTTTGGATTCATTGTTATGTAGCAGTAGATATTAACATTTAATATCCCCTAACTTTTGAAGTATGTCTGTTGGATCTTTAAAGGACAAAGGGAAAAAAAATGAACCTGTTATTTTCTTTCTTACTTGTTTCTATTTTTTCCTTACCATTAAATTAATGTCAATATATTATGATACATGCCTTCTAATTTCTAAAAGCACTAGAAATCTTATATATATATCTCAAAGTTAGCATCTATCAGTACAGAATTTCCCTTTGTACAGTGGGAGGTCAGGATTCTTTTTCCAGTTGTAATTCACCTTGCTGGCAGTGAGCAATACAATATGAAATGATAAGATTCTGTCTTCATTGCTTCTGTTAGATTAACATAACAGACACCAAGCTTTTCCAATCTTTTAATAATTGTAATAGAGAAAAATCTAATGTAAAATTTTTATAATCACTATATATTATTTATCAGCATTATTTCAACACTAATTATAGTAACTTTTTAAAGTAAAGAGCTCTCATTAAATACATTTCATTGAGAGATCCTTATTTTAAAAAAAGACAACAAAACTGATAGTAAAATGGAAAAGAAATAGAAAATAAAATATTTTTAGTTGTTACCAAGACAACTTAAAATTTCATTTGTAGCCTTGGTACAATCCAACCTTAATGTTACTAAAATTTGAGGATTAAACTCTGTGTGTATAGTACAAGGTAGTTTGAATGTATATTTTCTCTGACTATACTGACCTAACTAGCCACTTGCCAGATTTTATTAAATTGTTTGAGTCATAGTAAAATAAAAGCTAACATGCAATGAATATTAATAATACACCAATTTTGTGCACCTGACATACTTGGGCAAAAGTTTTACTATTATAAACTGAAAAAAAGCTGAAGCTTTTAAAATTAAAACTAAATTTTCCATAATTCTAATGTTAGTGAGTGGCAGAAAATTAACACCCAAACTGTCTTTCACTAGAAGCCTAGTTTTACAAGAGTGTAGTGTGGTTTTCTACCACCTGACTGAAAATCTGCTTTCTTTATTCTTCATTATCATTCTTTCATTTAAATTACTGTAACACTAAGTACAATCTTTGCCAGATAACAGAGAACCAATGCTGCTGCTGATAGTTTCTCATACTGAGTCCTTAATATATTCCTAATAGTTAATATTTGTTCTACAAGTATATCTTCAGTTAATGCTTACAATGATTATGATAAAATATATAAGGCATGATAACAGTGCCCATTTTACAGAAGGATAAAATGAGACACAGCCATCTTTTATTGTTTAATGTAAAAAGGAAAAAAACCCCTGTAATGAAGCCCCAAATCTGCCCCCCAAATCCTATAATTCTGTGAATAGCTAAAATCACATAATATCCTTATTTATAAAGCAGTTAAATAAGAAACTTTAAAAAATTGTATTAGCCTGTACAAATATGTCTTATCTAACTTTAAGAATCCTGAAGTCTGCAGCTATATTTGATTATCTGTTTTCTCATTAACTGAAAAAATAGAAGCAGCTCAACAAATGCTATAGAATGCCTATGAGCTCTCACTTTAAAGGAAATAAAAATGCTTGCTTCCATATCAGAAGCTTGCATCAATCACAAGCCCTCTTTTCTGATGTTCTTGAACACATAGATGTCTCCTATGATATCCTGACTCCTATGAGCAATCTTAGGAGACTTCCCTGGTGGTTCAGGCAGTAAAGCATATGCCTACAATGTGGGAGACCTGGGTACAATCCCTGGGTCAGGAAGATACCCTGGAGAAGGAAATGGCACCCACTCCAGTACTCTTGCCTGGAAAATCCCATGGACGGAGGAGCCTGGTAAGCTATAGTCCATGGGGCCGCAAAGAGTCAGACATGACTGACTGATCTCAATTTATGAACAATATTGAGTTAGACGAGGTTGTGGTCCACGTGATCTGTTTGATTAGCTTTTGTGATTGTGGTTTTCATTCTGTCTGCCCTCTGATGGATAAAGATAAGAAGCTTCTGGAAGCTTCCTGATGGGAGAGACTGTGCAGGGGATTCTGGGTCTTGTTCTGATGGATCAGGCCATGCTCAGTAAATCTTTAATCCAATTTTCTGTTGATGGATGGGGCTGTGTTCCCTCCCTGTTGTTTGGCCTGAGGCCAAACTAAGATAGGGATAATGGTAGTACCCCTTCAAAAGGACTTAAGCACACACTGTTGTATTCAGTGCCCTTGACCCCAGAGTAGGTCACTATTGACCCACGCCTCCACCAGAGACTCCTGTACACACAGAGGCAAGTCTGGATCAGTCTCTTGTGGAGATACTGCTCCTTTCTCCTGGCTCCTGGTGCACACAGGTTTTGTCTGTGCCTTCCAAGAGTCTGTTTCCCCACTCCTGTGGAAGTTCTGTAATCAAGGCCATCCCTAAGAAAAAGAAATGCAAAAAGACAAAATGGTTGTCAGAGGAGGCCTTACAAATAGCTGAGAAGAGAAGAGAAGCTAAAGGTAAAGGAGAAAAAGAAAGATATACCCATCTGAATGCAGAGTTCCAAAGAATAGCAAGGAGAGAAAAGAAAGCCTTCCTCAGTAATCAATGCAAAGAAATAGAGGAAAAACATAGAACAGGAAAGACTAGAGATCTCTTCAAGAAAATTAGAGATACCAAGCCAACATTTTATGCAAAGATGGGCACAGTAAATGGTTGGGACAGAAAAAACAGGACAGAAACGGTATGGACTTAACAGAAGCAGAAGATATTAAGAAGAGGTGGCAAGTGTACTCAGAATAACTATATAAAAAAGATCCTCATGACCCAGATAACCATGATGGTGTGATCACTCACCTAGAGCCAGACATCCTGGAATGGAAAGTCAGGTGGGCCTTAGGAAAGCATCACTACGAACAAAGCTAGTGGAGGTGATGGAATTCCAGTTGAGCTATTGCAAATTCTAAAAGATGCTGTTGTGAAAGTGCTGCACTCAGTATACCAGCAAATTTTGAAAACTCAGCAGTGGCCACAGGACTGGAAAAGGTCAGTTTTCATTCCAATCCCAAAGAAAGGCAATGCCAAAGAATGCTCAAACTACCACACAATTGCACTCATCTCACACGCTAGTAAAGAAATGCTCAAAATTCTCCAAGTGACGCTTCAACAGTATGTGAACTGAGAACATCCACAGATCAAATTGCCAACATCTGTTGGATCATCAAAAAAGCAAGAGAGTTCCAGAGAAACATCTACTTCTGCTTTATTGACTACACTAAAGCCTTTGACTGTGTGTATCACAACAAATTGTGAAAAATTCTTCAAGAGATGGGAATACCAGACCACCTTACCTGCCTCCTGAGAAATCTGTATGCAGGTCAAGAAGCAACAGTTAGAACCGGACATGGAGCAACAGATGAGTTCCAAATTGGGAAAGGAGTATGAAAAGGCTGTATATTGTCACCCTGCTTATTTAACTTATACGCAGAGTATATCATGCAAAATGCTGGGCTGGAGGAAGCACAAGCTGGAATCAAAATTGCAGGGAGAAATACCAATAACCTCAGATATGCAGATGACACCACCCTTTTGGCAGAAAGCTAAGAGGAGCTAAAGAGCCTCTTGATGAAAGTGAAAGAGGAGAGTGAAAAAGTTGGCTTTAAAGCTCAGCATTCAGAAAATGAAAATCATGGCATCTGGTCCCATCACTTCATGGCAAATAGATGTGGAAACAATGGAAACAGTGAGAGACTTTATTTTGGGGGGCTCCAAAATCACTGCAGATGATGACTGTAGCCATGAAATTAAAAGACACTCCTTGAAAGAAAAACTATAACCAACCTAGACAGCATATTAAAAAGGAGCGACATTACTTTGCCAACAAAAGTTCGTCTAGTCAAAGCTATGGTTTTTCCAGTATTTGTGTATGCATGTGAAAGTTGAACCATAAAGAAAGCTAAGCACTGAAGAATTGATGCTTTTGAACTGTGGTATTGGAGAAGACTCTTGAGAGTCTCTTGCACTGCAAGGAGATCCAACCAGTCCATCCTAAAGGACATCAGTCCTGAATATTCATTGGAAGGACTGATGCTGAAGCTGAAGTTCCATACTTTGGCCACCTGATGGCTATCTGACTCATTTGAAAAGACCCTGGTTCTGGGAAAGATTGAAGGCAGGAGGAGAAAGGGATGACAGAGGATGAGATGGTTGGATGGGATCATCGACCTGATGGACACAAGTTTGAGTAAGCTCTGTAAGTTGGTGATGGTCAGGGAAGCCTGACCGGCTGAAGTCTCTGGATTCACAGAGTTGGACATGACTGAGCAACTGAACTGAACTGATGAACAATGTTTCTTTCAACATAGTAATGCATTGTCTTACTGATTTATTGCTATGTATAATTAAAATCCAAAAAAAATTATGTAATTTTCTATTAAAAGTCAGCATGCTATTAAAATGGGTTTTGGGCTCCTGGGTGTTAAATATTTTCATTATTATTTATCTAATTTTGTGTCTAAATCTATTTTTTTTTTATTTCAAAGCCAAATTCTGCAGAGCAATCTATTATTTTACAGGTTATTAGGTTAAATAATTAAATGCTTTTCTAAACACTGTATAAACAACATTGTAAAATAAACTGCCAGTGTCAATCTGCCACATAATTTCTTAATAACAGTTAGGGTTAATTAGCAAGAATCCCATTCTTCCAAATCCAAATAGGTTTAACCTAATAAAGAATGGATCAATTACTAGATGTAACACAAGATCATGAATCTAAATGATACATTTTAATGTTTGGCATGATGTCAAAACATCAAGGTCATCAAACATGACAAAGACCAATTACAAGCTTCAAATGTAAAATATGTGTAACTGAAGAAATGAAGACGTTCTCTTTGTATAACTGTTCAGATATTTGATCCAAACCTTTCAGAGACAGTTCAAAGCATATTTCTCTATTATGACATGTATTTCTGAGTAATAACCAGGATTAAAAATGGAGTATTAAAATATCTATCTTTAAAGAAGGTCCTCAATAAAAGATGACTAATCTGAAAAATATAACAATAAATACTTAATAATTTAAATTACAAAAATAGCAACAGTGTTAAGTATCTGTTAAAAAGATAATGAGATATACATACTTAATATTTAAATGATATATAAGCCTTAGCATCTGTGTTTAAAAAATGCTCCCAAAATCTGAAAAATAAACAATATTTTATTATATAACTCATGCCAAATTCCAAGCAATTTAGTGCATTATTTCACTTTACATGTACAATAACCATGTATGGTACAATTATTCCCATCAAATACATCTGAAAACTTGATTTTTACTGATTCTCCAAAATTGTTTATATGCCTTAGCTCTGCCTGGGATATCTTTACCTCCATCAGACCTCATGATGTAAATCTTTCAATATCCAATTCAAATGTCACTCTTTCCATGAATCTGACTTCCCATCACCTCTTGAAACCAGAAGTCTCTACTCTTTCCTCAGAATTCCCAACATCCTTTGTACATTACCCACTCTAAAGTCCATGAATCTGCCTTTTCTATATTATTATCTTTTTCATTCTCATGGGAAAATAATTGATGGGTGAATGAATGAGTGAAGATAAATGGTTCTTCTAAGTAAGGCACCTGACTGTGAATGTCAATGTCTAATGTCAGATCCTTATAATAGGTTATCATGTACCACACTTCTCTTCTTGATGTTAAGCTGAGCATATATTAAAATTAAGAAAAAACATACATGAGATTTAGCTAATAAAGCATTACAAAAAAATCCCACCATACAAATTTCCCAATAAAGCTTAAAACCCTCAAAATGATCAATCACATGCTCTAGAAAATTAACTATCTACTTGAACATAATTTATCATTTTATTAACAAAAATCATAAAATCTAGAGACTCAAGAATGTAAGCTCAATAATGTCCATCATCTAATTAAAAATTACTAGATATTGTAAAGAAGATGAATCTGGAGAAGTAAATGGCAATCCGCTCCAGAATTCTTGCCTAGAGACCCACAGACAGAGGACTGCAGGCTACACTCCATAGGGTTGCATGAATTCAGACATGACTGAAGCAATTTAGCATGCATGCAAAGAAGAAAAATAAGTAAACAGGCCCAGATTCCAAAAAGGAAAAAAAAAGTTGTAATTACCAGACACTGTAAAGCAGTGATTCAAAATATATTGACATATTTAAAGTAAAGCATACACATCATAAGGAAATAGAGAATCTCAATAGAGAATAGAAAATATGCTACAGAATCTGTTAGCAGATTAGATACTGGGAGAGAAAAGATTGGTTAACTTAAAATCAAAACACTAGAAAATATCTAAATAAAAGCATCAGAATTATTAGGTTGGTGCAATTATTAGGCAACATAATTGCAGTTTTGGACAGTGAATATTAAATCATTATAACTAGATTCAAAAATGTCTTTATTAATCAAAATATAAACCATTAAAATCAGCACATTTTTGCCAATGAGAAGTAAGTTGGTTTATTCCTGTAGCATAAAAAAAAATCTATGCTTTGGGATTTGACAAACTCTTGGGAAGCATTTTCTGCCTCCTACTGGTTGTAGAAGCATTTTCCCTGCAAAAAGTTGTTGAGATTCTGGAAGAAGTGGTAGGTGGTTGGTGAGAGGTCAGGTGACTAAGGTCAATGAGACAAAACTACGTAGCCCAATTCATTCAACTACTGAACGTTTGTCGTGACATGCAACTGGGTGTTGTCATGGAGAAGAATTGGGCCCTTTCTGTTGACCAGTGCAGGCTGCAGGCATTGCAGATTTCAGTGCATCTCATCAATTTATTGCTGAGCATACTTCTCAGATGTTAATGGTTTTGCTGGGATTCAGAAAGCTATAGTAAATCAGATGGGCAGCAGAGCACCAAACAGTGACCATGACCTTTTTCTGGTGCAAGTTTGGCTTTGGGGAGTGCTTTGGTTACTTCATGGTCTAACCTTTGAGCAGGTCATCTCTGGTTGTTGTAGAAAATCTACTTTTCATTGCATGTCACAATCTTGTCAAGAAATGGATCACTGTTGTGTAGAATAAGAGAAGACAACACTTCAAAATGATGACTTTTTTGATTTGTGGTCAGCTCATGAGGCACCTAGTTATCAAACTTTCTGATTTGCTTCAAATGCTGAATGACTGTAGAAAGGTCAATGTTGAGTTCTTCAGCAACTTCTTGCATAGTTGTAAGAGGATCAGCTTTGATGATCCTCTAAGATGGTCATTATCAGCTTCCAATGGCCAGCCTCTACACTCTTCACCTTCAAGTCTCTCATCTCCTTTGCAAAATTTCTTGAATCACCACTACACTGTATGTTCACTAGCAGTTTCCTGGGCCAAATGCATTGCTGAGTTGCGAGTTGCTTTCTGCTGCTCTACAACCCATTTTGAACAGGAATAAGAAAATTGCTCATATTTGTTTTTCATCTAACATCATTTCCCTAGTCTAAAAAGGAGCCGTGGCTGCACGGGCACAGGAGGGCCTAGAGGAGCTATCCCACGTTGAAGGTCAGGAAGGGAGGCGGTGAGGAGATACCCCTTGTCCAAGGTAAGGAGCAACGGCTGCACTTTGCTGGAGCAGCTGTGAAGAGATATCCCACGCTCAAGGTAAGAGAAACCCAAGTAAGACAGTAGGTGTTGCAGGAGGGCATCAGAGGGCAGACACACTGAAACCACACTCACAGAAAACTAGTCAATCTAATCACACTAGGACCACAGCCTTGTCTAACTCAATGAAACTAAGCCATGCCCGTGGGGCAACCCAAGATGGGCAGGTCATGGTGGAGAGATCTGACAGAATGTGGTCCACTGGAGAAGGGAATGGCAAACCACTTCAGTATTCTCGCCTTGAGAACCCCATGAACAGTATGAAAAGGCAAAATGACAGGATACTGAAAGAGGAACTCCCCAGGTCAGTAGGTGCCCAATATGCTACTGGAGATGAGTGGAGAAATAACTCCAGAAAGAATGAAGGGATGGATCCAAAGCAAAAAGAATACCCAGCTGTGGATGTGACTGGTGATAGAAGCAAGGTCCAATGCTGTAAAGAGCAATATTGCATTAGGAACCTGGAATGTCAGGTCCATGAATCAAGGCAAATTGGAAGTGGTCAAACAAGAGATGGCAAGAGTGAACGTCGACATTCTGGGAATCAGCAAACTAAAATAGACTGGAATGGGTGAATTGAACTCAGATGACCATTATATCTACTACTGTGGGCAGGAATCCCTCAGAAGAAATGGAGTAGCCATCATGGTCAACAACAGAGTTAGAAATGCAGTACTTAGATGTAATCTCAAAAACGACAGAATGATCTCAGTTCGTTTCCAAGGCAAATGATTCAATATCACAGTAATCCAAGTCTATGCTCCAACCAGTAATGCTGAAGAAGCTGAAGACGTTTTAGAACTAACACCCAAAAAAGATGTCCTTGTCATTAGAGGGGACTGGAATGCAAAAGTAGGAAGTCAAGAAACACCTGGGGTAACAGGCAAATTTGGCCTTGGAATATGGAATGAAGCAGGGCAAAGGCTAATAGAGTTTTGCCAAGAAAATGCACTGGTCATAACAATCACCGTCTTCCAACAACACAAGAGAAGACTCTATAAGTGGACATCACCAGACAGTCAACACCAAAATCAGATTGATTATATTCTTTGCAGCCAAAGATGGAGAAGCTCTATACAGTCAGCAAAAACAAGACCAGGAGCTGACTGTGGCTCAGATCATGAGCTCCTTATTGCCAAATTCAGACTTAAATTGAAGAAAGTAGGGAAAACATCTAGACCATTCAGGTATGACCTAAATCAAATCCCTTATGATTATACAGTGGAAGTGAGAAATAGATTTAAGGGCCTACATCTGATAGATAGAGTGCCTGATGAACTATGGAATGAGGTTCGTGACATTGTACAGGAGACAGGGATCAAGACCATCCCCATCAAAAAGAAATGCAAAAAAGCAAAATGGCTGTCTGGGGAGGCCTTACAAATAGCTGTGAAAAGAAGAGAAGCGAAAAGCAAAGGAGAAAAGGAAAGATATAAACATCTGAATGCAGAGTTCCAAAGAAAAGCAAGAAGAGATAAGAAAGCCTTCTTCAGCGATCAATGCAAAGAAATAGAGGAAAACAACAGAATGGGAAAGACTAGAGATCTCTTCAAGAAAATTAGAGATACCAAGCCAACATTTCATGCAAAGATGGGCTCGATAAAGGACAGAAATGGTATGGACATAAAAGAAGCAGAAGATATTAAGAAGAGATGGCAAGAATACACAGAAGAACTGTACAAAAAAGATCTTCATGACCAAGATAATCATGATGGTGTGATCACTGACCTAGAGCCAGACATCCTGGAATGTGAAGTCAAGTGGGCCTTAGAAAGCATCACTATGAACAAAGCTAGTGGAAGTGATGGAATTCCAGTTGAGCTCTTTCAAACCCTAAAAGATGATGTGGTGAAAGTGCTGCGCTCAATATGCCAGCAAATTTGGAAAACTCAGCTGTGGCCACAGGACTGGAAAAGGTCAGT
The DNA here is from genome assembly GCF_003369695.1 of Bos indicus x Bos taurus. Taxonomy (NCBI): domain Eukaryota; kingdom Metazoa; phylum Chordata; class Mammalia; order Artiodactyla; family Bovidae; genus Bos; species Bos indicus x Bos taurus. The sequence goes on along the minus strand of NC_040076.1, from coordinate 22,168,847 downwards.
TTTTATTCCAATCCCAAAGAAAGGCAATGCCAAAGAATGCTCAAACTACCACACAATTGCACTCATCTCACACGCTAGTAAAGTAATGCTCAAAATTCTCCAAGCCAGGCTTCAGCAATATGTGAACCGTGAACTTCCTGATGGTCAAGCTGGTTTTAGAAAAGGCAGAGGAACCAGAGATCAAATTGCCAACATCTGCTGGATCATGGAAAAAGCAAGAGAGTTCCAGAAAAACATCTCTTCTGTTTTATTGACTATGCCAAAGCCTTTGACTGTGTGGATCACAGTCAACTGTGGAAAATTCTGAAAGAGATGGGAATACCAGACCACCTGATCTGCCTCTTGAGAAATTTGTATGCAGGTCAGGAAGCAACAGTTAGAACTGGACATGGAACAACAGACTGGTTCCAAATAGGAAAAGGAGTACATCAAGGCTGTATATTGTCATCCTGATTATTTAACTTATATGCAGAGTACATCATGAGAAACGCTGGACTGGAAGAAGCACGTGCTGGAATCAAGATTGCCGGGAGAAATATCAATAACCTCAGATATGCAGATGACACCACTCTTATGGCAGAAAGTGAAGAGGAACTCAAAAGCCTCTTGATGAAAGTAAAAGTGGAGAGTGAAAAAGTTGGCTTAAAGGTCAACATTCAGAAAACAAAGATCATGGCATCTGGTCCCATCACTTCATGGGAAATAGATGGGGAAACAGTGGAAACAGTGTCAGACTTTATTTTTCTGGGCTCCAAAATCACTGCAGATGGTGACTGCAGCCATGAAATTAAAAGACGCTTACTCCTTGGAAGGAAAGTTATGACCAACCTAGATAGCATATTCAAAAGCAGAGACATTACTTTGCCAACAAAGTTCGTCTAGTCAAGGCTATTGTTTTTCCTGTGGTCATGTATGGATGTGAGAGTTGGACTGTGAAGAAGGCTGAGTACCAAAGAATTGATGCTTTTGAGCTGTGGTGTTGGAGAAGACTCTTGAGAGTCCCTTGGAGTGCAAGGAGATCCAACCAGTCCATTCTGAAGGAAATCAGCCCTAGGATTTCTTTGGAAGGAATGATGCTAAAGCTGAAACTCCAGTACTTTGGCTATCTCATGGGAAGAGTTGACTCATTGGAAAAGACTCTGATGCTGGGAGGGATTGGGGGCAGGAGGAGAAGGGGATGACAGAGGATGAGATGGCTGGAAGGCATCACCGACTCGATGGACTTGAGTTTGAGTGAACTCTGGGAGTTGGTGATGGACAGGGAGGCCTGGCGTGCTGCGATTCCTGGGGTCGCAAAGAGTCGGACATGACTGAGTGACTGAACTGAACTGAACTGAAAATAAATATCAAAGAAACAGCAAGTAATAAGTCATTGACTTCCCAGGTGGTGCTAGTGGTAAGAACTTGTCTGCCAATGCAGGAGACAGAAGAGACACAGGTTAGATCCCTGGGTCAGGAAGACCCCCCCTGGAGGAGGGCATGGCAACCCACTCCAGTATTCTTGTCTGGAAAACCCCCATGGAAGATCCTGGTGAGCTACAGTCCATAGGGTCACAAAGACATTAGCGAAAAAAAAAAAAAGTGAGAAATGTACATTAAAATGATATATATTATAACCACATTTATTTAAGAATATATTCCAATATCAAATGGCAAAATTCAACAATGCAAAATCACAGTTACTTTTGCACCAACCTAATATTAGAACAATTGCACAGGGAATTATTTTAAACTATGATTAATATGTTAGGGGATCTGGTGTAAAAAGCAGAAAAAATTAACAAACAGATGGGAATTTCATCATAAAAAAAGAAAATAGAGAAGTTTAAAAGAATTCTAAAAATAAAAATCAATGATAGTAGTTAGAAAAAATGACTTTGACTAATCAGTAGACTTGACATGGTCAAGAAAAGAATCATTGGGTCTACAGATGAGTGAATAGAAATTATACAAGTTAAAACACAAAGATTTTTCAAAAAAAAAGAAGAGGGGAAAATAAAAGTAAAACAGAATAGAATATCAAAAGCAGAGATTAAAGCATCAAATAATCTAATATAAGCATAACTGGAATTCCAGAAGGAGAATACAGATAAAAGGGGGCAAGGAAAAATAAATTCCCAAATAGAGACATATCAAATTCAAACAGCTGAACATTAAAGACAAAGAGAAAATATTGAAGACAGCCAGAAAATAAAATACAAATTATATACAAAGAAAAGTAAGAAAGTAGAGCAGATGATTTAATAGCAACTAGGCAAACCAGACTAGAGTGACTGAAGGAAAATAACTGTAATGCTAGGAAAAAGATTAATCAAAAGTATTCATCAAATTTATTTTCAGGACAGCAATGGAGAAACAGACATAGAAAATAGACCTGAGGACATGGAGGGAGGGGAGGAGGGAAAGGATGAGATGTACATAGAGAGTAACATGGAAATTTATAATACCATATGTAAAATAGTCAGTGGGAATTTGCTGTATAACTCAAGGAACTCAAACACGGGCTCTGTGACCACCTCGAAGGGTGGAATGGGAAGGGAGATGGAAGGGAGGTTCAGGAGGGTGGGGACATGGGTGTACCTATGGCTGATTTTTGATGTATGACAGAAAACCACAAAATTCTGTAAAGCAAATATTCTTCAATTTAAAAAATTAAGTGGCAGAAAAATTCATCAAAAATATCCTTATTTCAAAAATAAGGATAAGTATCTTTTTCAAATTAAACAGAATTGAGAGAATTCATTACTAACTGAACTACAAGAAATGTTAAAAGAAGTTCTTCAGCAAGAAAAAAAAAAGTGACATAAAACAAAAATTTGGGTCTATAGGAAAAAAATAAAGATTGTTGGATATGGTTGAAATAAAGGTAAATAGAAAAGATATTTTAATTGCACTAAAAATATTAACTGATTATCTAAAGCAGGAATCACCAAACTTTGCTTTAAAGCATCAGATAGTAAATACTTAATATTTTCATCTTTGTGGGTCATAAGGTCTCTCTTGTAATAACTCAACTATGTCCTTGTAGCATAAAATTGCTATAAATTATACAAAATTGAATGAATGTGACTGGTTTTAGCCTGAGGGCTGTATTTTTCTAATGCCTAAGAGACATCTGGGCAATAATAGCAAAGGAAAGTGAGAGGGGTGATTTGGAAGTATACTGTTGTAAGTTTCTGACATTATACATGAAAAGTGTGAAAGTGTGAGTCACTCAGTCGTGTCTGACTCTTTGTGACCCCAGGGACTGTAGCTCATCAGGCTCCCCTGTCCATGGAGTTCTCCAGGAAAGAATACTGGAGTGGGTTGCCTCTCCAGGGGATTTTCCCAACCCAGGGATTGAACCCTGGTCTCCCACATTGCAGGAAGATTCTTTATCACTTTAAACTGTGATTAATCAAAGATGTATTTGTAAATCTTAAGGAAACAGTGAAAATAGTAAGATGTATAAACAATGGTGGCTCAGCAGTGAAGAATCCACCTGCCAATGCAGGAGACATGGGCTCGATCCCTGGGTGGAGAAGATCCTCTGGAGAAGGAAATAGCAACCTACTCCAGTATTCTTGCTTGAGAAATCCCAAGGACAGAGGAGCCAGGCCAGCTACAATTCATGGGGTCACAAAGAGTTGGATACAACTTAGTTACTAAAACAAATAAATAATAAACCAATAGTGAAGTTAAAATGGAATCATAATGCCAATAATTCAATACCAGGCAAAAAAGGAAAAGTAGGAATGAAAAACAAGTGGAACACACAGAAAACAACCAGCAAATTGAGTGGATTTTAATCAAATCACACATACAGTTACATATATTACTGTAAATGATCTAAACATATTAATTAATCTGTGGAGACGGTCAAATTGAATAATAAAGTAAGGTATAAATATTTATGGTCTACAAGAAACTCATTTGCATATGAAGATTTAAGTTAAAAGGTAAAGGATAAGAAAAACTCACTATGCATACAGAAATCAAAAGAAAACTGTGGTGGCTATATTAATAACAAAGTAAACTTCAGAAAATGTCACATTACCTGGGATGAAAGGGGAAATTTCATAATGATAAACAGTTAGATTCACAAAGAGGAAATAAAAATCCTAAATATGTATGAACTTATCAACAGAACTTCAAAATACATGAAACAAAACTGATACAATTAAAAGGAAAAATATACAAATCCATAATTATTGATGGAGATTTCAACACAACTCTCTCAGAAACTGAGGTTCAAATTACTCTCAGAAACTGTTACTGAAGTAACAATATCCACTGATTAAAACTAATAGCAGCAGATTAAGCATTCTTTTATCTGTGCCACAAAGCCAACCTTGACCAACTAAAATGACTGGTACACACAAAGAGTCTTCTCTGATCATAAACTGGACATCAATACCAGGAAATTATTCATAAAGCCACCAAATACTTGGAGATTAAACAACATAAATATCTCATGGGTCAATGAGCAAGTTGAAAGGAAAACTAGAATATATTTTAAATTGTAGGCAAACAAAAATAGAATGTATCAAACTAAATGGTAAGGTGCTAAAGCAAAGCATGGAGGGAAAATGTATAGTGCAAAATGCTCATATTGCAGAAAAATGAACAGTTCTAAATCATCTAAGAACAATAACGCTAACACCTGTTCTCTTTTCCTTTCCATCAGAGTGGATTATCTTAGGAGGTTACATGAGCCCACCAGATAGATTTTCCAAACCCATGCATGTGCATTTTGAAGTCAGACATTATAATCAATTAAGATGAATTCCTAGAACATCTGGTAACCATGTAGGCATCCAACTTAGGAAATACCACTTTAAGCATTAAATGCAACTGCTTTCAATAATATGTTGCTCCCTTCTTCCTTTGAAAGCAAAAATGTCTGCTTCAAAACAATAGTTTTATAATTTGAATAAAAGGTTATTGTTTACTGCTTATTATTCTTTAAAGATAAAGATCAAAAAGGGGGAAAAACATATGATAGGAAAATATAATTAACATGTATATAATAAAGTGATAAACATATGATTATAAATGATGTGTCTTGAACCTTGGGTGGCCAACCATGACTAATTGCTTGAGTTCAAAGTGATGCCATTAAAGTGCTGCACTCAATATGCCAGCAAATTAGAAAGCTCAGCAGTGGCCACAGGACTGGAAAAGGTCAATTTTCATTCCAATTCCAAAGAAAGGCAATGCCAAAGAACGTTCAAACTGCTGCACAATTGTACTCATTTCACATGCTAGCAAAATTATGCTCATAGTCCTTCAAACTAGGTTTCAGCAGTACATGAACCAAGAACTTCCATATGTACAAGCTGGATTTAGAAAACGCAGAGGAACCAGAAATCAAATTGCCAACATCCACTGAATCATGGAAAAATCAAGGGAACTTCAAAAAACCATCTACTTCTGCTTCACTGACTACATTAAGCCTTTGCGTGGATCACAGCAAACTGGAAAATTCTTAAAGATGGAAATGCCAGGCTACCTTAATCACCGTTTGAAAAACCTGTATAAGGTAAAGAAGCAACAGTTACAGCTGTGCACAAAACAACAGACGGGTTCAAAATTGAGAAAGGAATACATCAAAACTTTCTATCGTCATCCTGCTTGTTTAACTTACGTGCAGAATCAGTTCAGTTCAGATCACTTGCTCAGTTGTGTCTGACTCTTTGTGACCCCATGGACTGTAGCACACCAGGCATCCCTGTCCATCACCAACTCCCAAGACTGCTCAAACTCATGTCCGTTGAGTCGGTGATGCCATCCAACCATCTCATCCTCTGTCATCCCCTTCTCCTCCTGCCTTCAATCTTTCCCAGCTTAGGGTCTTTTCAAATGAGTCAGTTCTTCGCATCAGGTGGACAAAATATAGGAACTTCAGCTTCAGCATCAGTCCTTCCAATGAATATTCAGGACTGATTTCCTTTAGGATGGACTGGTTGGATCTCCTTGCAGTCCAAGGGACTCTCAAGAGTCTTCTCCAACACAGTTAAAAATCATCAATTCTTCGGCACTCAGCTTTCTTCATAGTCCAACTCTCACATCTATACATGACTACCAGAAAAACCATAGCTTTGACTAGATGGGCTTTTGTTGGTAAAGTATACCTCTGCTTTCTAATATGCTGTCTAGGTTGGTCATAGCTTTTCTTTCAGAATACATCATGTGCAGAATACATCATGCAAAATACATGTATGTGTATGAGCAGAATACATCATGTGAAACGCCATGCTGGATGAAGCACAAGGTGGAATCAAGATTGCCAGGAGAAATATCTACAAGCTCAGATATGCAAGTTATACCACATTAATGACAGAAGCATCAAAGCTAGTGGAGGTGATAGAATTCCAGTTGAGCTATGTCAAATCCTCAAAGATGATGCTGTGAAACTGCTGCACTCAATATGCCAGTAAATTTGGAAAACTCAGCTGTGGCCACAGGACTGGAAAAGGTCAGTTTTCATTCCAATCCAAAAGAAAGGCAATGCCAAGGAATACTCAAACTACTGCACAATTGCACTTATCTCACATGCTAGTAAAGTAATGCTCAAAATTCTCCAAGCCAGGCTTCAGCAATACATGAACCATGAACTTCCAGATGTTCAAGCTGTTTTTAGAAAAGGCAGAGGAACCAGAGATCAAATTGCCAACATCCGCTGGATCATCAGAAAAAACAAGAGAGTTCCAGAAAAACATCTATTTCTGCTTTATTGACTATGCCAAAGCCTTTAACTGTGTGGATCACAATAAACTGTGGAATATTCTGAAAGAGATGGGAATACCAAACCCCCTGACTTGCCTCTTGAGAAACCTGTATGCAGGTCAGGAAGCAACAGTTAGAACTGGACATTGAATAACAGAGTGGTTCCAAATAGGAAAAGGAGTACCTTAAGGCTGTATATTGTCACCCTGCTTATTTAACTTATATGCAGAGTACATCATGAGAAATGCTGGGCTGAGTTAAGCACAAGCTGGAATCAAGATTGCTGGGAGAAATATCAATAACCTCAGATATGCAGATGACACTACCCTTATGGCAGAAAGTGAAGAAGAACTAAAGAGCCTCTTGATGAAAGTGAAAGAGGAGAGTGAAAAAATTGGCTTAAAATTCAACATTCAGAAAACTAAGATTGTGGCATCCAGTACCATCACTTCATGGGAAATAGATGGGGAAACAGTGGAAACAGTGACTCAGTTTATTTTTGGGGGCTCCAAAACCACTGCAGATGGTGACTGCAGCCATAAAATTAAAAGATGCTTCCTCCTTGGAAGGAAAGTTATGACCAACCTAGATAGCATATTGAAAAACAGAGATATTACTTTATCAACAAAGGTCCGTCTAGTCAAGGCTATGGTTTTTCCAGTGGTCATGTATGGATGTGAGAGTTGGACTATAAAGAAGGCTGAGCACCGAAGAATTGATGCTTTTGAACTGTGGTGTTGGAGAAGACTCTTGAGAGTCCCTTGGACTGCAAGGAGATCCAACCAGTCCATCCTAAAAGAGATCCATCCTGGGTGTTCATTAGAAGGACTGATGTTGAAGCTGAAACTCTAATACTTTGGCCATCTGATGTGAAGTACTGACTCATCAGAAAAGACTGTGATGCTGGGAAAGATTGAAGGCAGGAGAAGAAGGGGATGACAGAGGATGAGTGGTTGGATGGCATCACCAACTCAATGGACATGAGTTTGGGTAAACTCCAGGAGTTGGTGGTGGACAGGGAAGTCTGGCATGCTGCAGTTCTTGGGTCACAAAGAGTTGGACATGACTGAGCAACTGAAATGAATGACAGAAAGCATAGTGGAACAAAGAGCCTCTTGAAGGTGAAAGAGGAGAATGAAAAATCTTATTTAAAACTCAACATTCAAAAAATGCTAATATCATGGCATCTGGTCCTATCACTTCATGGCAAATAGATGGGGAAAAAGTGGAAACAGGGACAGACTTTATTTTCTTGGGCTCCAAAATCACTATGGATGGTGACTGCAGCACAAAAATTAAACAGCACTTGCTCCTTAGAAGAAAAGCTGTGACAAATCTAGACAGCATATTAAAAAACAGAGACATCACTTTGCCCACCAAGTTCTGTTTAGTCAAAGCTATGGTTTGTCCAGTAGTCATATATGGATGTGAAAGTTGAACTGTAAAGAAGGCTGGGTGCTGAAGAACGGATGCTTTCAAACTATGGTGCTGGAGAAGACTCTTGAGAGTCCCTTGGACTTCAAGGAGATCAAGACGGTCAATCCTAAAGGAAAACAACCCTGAGTTTTAATTGGAAGAACTGAGCATGGAGCTGAAGTTCCAATACTTTGGCCCCAAATCAAAGAGCCAACTCATTGGAAAAGACCTTGATGCTGAGAAAGATTGAAGGCAAAAGAAGGAGGTCACAGAGGATGAGATGGTTAGATAGCATCGCTGACTCAATAGACATGAGTTTGAGCAAACTCTGGGAGATAGAGAAGGACAGGGAAGTCTGGCATGCTGCAGTTCATGGGATTGCAAATCATCAAAGACAATTTAGTGACTGAACAACAACAAAGGAATTATGAAAATATGGAACTTGAAATGCTATTAATAAAACTGGGTAAGTCCTGGGGAAATCAATACAAGTTAAAGATCCGGCCTCATCTATACTCAGGACATGCTTATTTTTAAGACATTGAAAAGAATAATTGAATCAGGCATACATCTTTAATGAACCATAGAGGTCTATTTTAACAATCTAAAATACAAACTTATCAAATCTCTAAAAACAAAGTAATTCAATGTCTTAAAGCATGTGTTAAATTAACTTTTTGCTTATTTTCATGATATCTGTGGAAACAGTGGCTGACTTTATTTTTCTGGGCTCCAAAATCACTGCAGATGATGACTGCAGCCATGAAATTAAAAGATGCTTACTCCTTGGAAGGAAAGTTATGACCAACTTCAGTCAGTTCAGTTCAGTTCAGTCACTCAGTCGTGTCTGACTCTTTGCATCCCCATGGACTGCAGCACGCCAGGCCTCCCTGTCCATCACCAACTCCTGGAGTTTACCCAAACTCATGTCCATCGAGTCGGTGATGCCATCCAGCCATCTCATCCTCTGTCGTCCCCTTCTCCTGCTGCCCCCAATCCCTCCCAGCATCAGAGTCTTTTCCAATGAGTCAACTCTTCACATGAGGTGGCCAAAGTATTGGAGTTTCAGCTTTAGCATCAGTCCTTCCAGTGACACCCAGGACTGATCTCCTTCAGAATGGACTGGTTGGATCTCCTTGCAGTCCAAGGGACTCTCAAGAGTCTTCTCCAACACAAAAGCAGCAATTCTTCAGTGCTTAGCTTTCTTTATGGTTCAACTCTCACATCCATACATGACCACTGGAAAAACCATAGCTTTGACTAGACAAACCTTTGTTGGCAAATTTATGTCTCTCCTTTTTAATATGCTGTCTAGGTTGGTCACTGCAGATGGTGATTGCAGCCATGAAATTAAAAGACACTTACTCCTTGGAAGGAAAGTTATTACCAACCTAGATAGCATATTAAAAAGCAGAGACATTACTTTGCCAACAAAGGTCCATCTAATCAAGGCTATGATTTTTCCAGTGGTCATGTATGGATGTGAGAGTTGGACTGTGAAGAAAGCTGAGCACCAAAGAATTGATACTTTTGAAGTGTGGTGTTGGAGAAGACTCTTGAGAGTCCCTTGGACTGCAAGGAGATCCAACCAGTCCATCCTAAAGGAGATCAGTCCTGGGTTTTCATTAGTAGGACTGATGTTGAAGCTGAAACTCCAATACTTTGGCCAACTGATGCGAAGAGCTGACTCATTTGAAAAGACCCTGATACTGGGAAAGATTGAGGGCAGGAGGAGAAGGGGCCAACAGAGGTTGAGATGGTTGGATGGCATCACCAACTCAATGGACATGGGTTTCGGTGAACTCCGGGAGTTAGTGATGCACAGGGAGGCCTGGCGTGCTGCAATTCATGGAGTCGCAAAGAGTTGGACACGACTGAGCAACTGAACTGAACTGAACTAAACTGAACTATATATTTGTTGATAAATCCACAGGTTATGTCTCATGACCTCAGTCCTGGGCCAGTTGATCATTCCTGGACTGGCTTTCTGTATTTGCCACCTTTTCAGTTTGTTTTCTCTCTTTCTCTTTTTCATAGTTACCACTTTTATTTCTTGGAATTACTATCCAAGATTCTTGGTGAAAATATAGCCAGAATTCCTAGTTTTGCTTGCCTCAGTTTCTCAAATGTGTTACGGAATAACCAAAGATAGGACAACTACTGACAGTATTTCTTTTTTTCTCCTTTTAGGTGGTATAGTCAGTGCAGTGATCTCAATGGATCTGCGTTGTAATGAGTAATACTGTATGAGGGTGAGCTGTGGGGGCTCCCACAACCAGCAAAGTGAAAATGAAAGAGAAAGTGAAGTCGTTCAGTCGTGTCTGACTCTTTGCAACCCCATAGACTGTAGCCTACCAGGCTCCTCTGTCCATGGGATTTTCCAGGCAATAGTACTGGAGTGGATTGTCATTTCCTTCTCCAGGGGATCTTCCCAACCCAGGGCTCGAACCTGGGTCTCCCGCATTGTAGACAGACGCTTTGACTTCTTCACATGAGCAGACTCCCACCCCAAAAGAATCTACTAATTCCTAGAGAACTGGGATTGGAAGTAGCAAAGAATAATTTGAAAAACTATAATTGATTCTGATAGATCTAACTCCCCCAACTCCCCAAGCTCTACCAACATACATACATACATATGTGAGTGCACACACACATACATATACATACCCATCATTGGAGTCCTGATATAAGCTAATTATGTATTAATATTTCATTCCTGATAGTAGGTTCTCCAAACCTCATTTTCATCCTAACTCCCTCATACCCATACCCATTACACACACACACACACACACACACACACACACACACACACAAACACACACACACACATACAATAAAGGTATTTCTCTTTGAGCAGGAAAACAATAGTGAAATAGTAGGCAACTCACATGATGGGAGGTTGATCTTAGAAGAGTTCTACCATCCAACTGCAGTCTAATAGCGCTGAAGAAAGACTCTGCTATGTAAAATAAAGCCTATTATTAACTCACAATAATTCTAAGAGAGAATTACTGTTCTCAGCATCACTTTATAGAAAGGAAAAGTGAGATACAGAGACAGAAAGTAGAATAGGGCTAAGGGGAGGGGAGAGTGGGAAGTTATTGCTTAATGGGTATAGAGTTTTAGATTGGGTGGTGGAATAATTCCATAAATGTATAAGTGGTAATGGCTGTATAGAAATGTGAATGTATTAATGCCACTGAACTGTACACTTGAAATAATTTCAAATAATAATGCTGTTGAATACAGATTATTTAAAATCTTAGTTTGGCTTTCATATTTTCAAAGCAACATATATATATTTTATACTTTCTTATTCTTATTTCCTGTTTTTTTTTGGATTCCCTTAATTTTTTCTATTAAAAATTTTTTTCCTAGAGTATAGTTGATTTACAATTTTGTGTTAGTTTCAGGTGTACAGAAAAGTGAATCAGTTATACATATACATATATCCAATCTTTGTTTTTAGATTTTTTTTCCTACATAGGCCGTTAGTGTTATTATTTATTCTATATATAGTAGTGTGTATTGGAGAAGGAAATGGCAACCCACTCCAGTGTTCTTGCCAGGAGAATCCCAGGGGCGGGGAAGTCTGGTGGGCTGCCATCTCTGGGGTCACACAGAGTCGGATACGACTGAGGCGACTTAGCAGTAGCAGCAGTGTGTATATGTCAGTCCCAATCTCCCAACTTATCCTCCGCCTATTTATCACCTGGTAACCATAAGTTTGCTTTCTATATCCATGACTCTACTTCTGTTTTGTAAATAAGTTTATTTGTACCCTTTTTTAAAGATTCCACATATAAGCAATATCATATGATATTTGTCTTTCTCTATCTGCCTTACTTCACTCAGTGTAACAATCTCTAGGTCCATTCATGTTCCTGGGCATGCACCCAGAGAAAACATAATTCAGAAAGATATGCACCCCGATATTCACTGAAGCACTATTTAAAATAGCCGGGACTTAGAAGCAACCTAAATGTCCATCAACAGAGGAAAAGATAAAGATTTGGTACAGATTCACAATGAAATATTACTCAACCATAAAAAGAAACAAAATAATGCCATTTGAAAAATATATATACTCTTCAAAATATCTACTCAGTTAAAAAACCATGATACAATTCAATTCTACCCACTACAAGCATTTATTCCCAGGTAATCTGAAAAAAGTAGTATACGTAACTGACTCTGTAGTCAGACTACCCAGATTGACTCTTTCACCACTTTCCATCTATGAGGTTGGACAAGCCTCCTAATTTTGCAGTATCTCAGCTTACCCTTCTATAACTAGATGCTGAAAACAGTAATTACGTATTAGGTTTATTGTGAAGTAATATATACAAAATACTTGAGCAGCTCCTGGCACATAGCAAGCATTCAATAAATCTTGGCCAGTATGTTTTGTAATGGTGTAACAGAAAAGTTAAGCTTTTTTGTTTTACTGTGTAAAACATTTATACACTGATTTAGGATGAATTTTTAAAATAACATACAAGAAAAACCTTTAATAACAAGAAGAATATGCTAAAGAATTTGCAAAAAAATAAAGCAATTCTAGTTGTACATGTTTAAAGTGTTACAGATGATTTCTTTTTCCATTGTATAATGATTCTACAACTCAGGAATAATGTATATGTATGGATGTCCTGTGAGTAGTAGACCATGTGCAATAAGAAACAGCCTTCAATACTTTTCACTTGCAGACTATCAATGGGCAACAACTTTAATTGCTATTTATTTATGTTTAAAATTTAATGAAGATGTGAATACATTTAAATTTTTGCTCTATGTACCAAAGGAATATTAGATTTGCAATGTTATCTAGCCATTTATTTCCTAGAAGTATATAAAAAATAATTTATCACAAAAACATTTAATAAAACATGAAGGAACTTGAATATTAGGAGTGGCCATTACATATTAAAACCATCACTTATCACAAAAAAGGAAATACTATACTAGAATCCCTATTTCTCTTTTCACAAATATTCAGGGGTCCAGTCTTCTGATGAACTGACACTAATTGTTTACTGTCTATATCAAAATTGTTGCAAACTGTTGACAAATCAATCACAAGGGTACACAGCAGGGAATGGGACCATTTCTTCTACTAATAATTTAGGCAATTTCTCCTACATATCTTGGCAGGAAGCCTGTAACAGTTTGAGCAGAGTTGTGCACAATATGGGCAGTGCAGCCAAAACTCATTAAGTGCCTTTGTCTCATGCATCTTGTGAAATACAATATTACACCCCTGATGAGCAATGCTTCCAAATGTTATGTTAACATTAAGATCACCAGAAACCATTAATTTACTAGTCAAATTACATCTCTCAGAAGCATTTAGACAATGTTCTAGGGAATGATCTGCCTATTACCAAATATAAATGAAAATTTAATGATTGTCTTCCAGGTGCTTTAGACACAGGTTAAGAAAGTCTTCTAGAATATACTTAATGACATTTGCTATGGCATTAGACTTGATTTTAAACTTTAATTTAAATGAAATACATTTTATATATCTTTTCCAGGACCAAACCAGGGTCTTCACAGCTCTCCGAATTCATTAAAAGACTACTTTTCTACTTTCCTTCAGAGAATTAAGGAAAGCCTTCAATTTTTAGTTCCATATTCTATTTTTTTTAATTCAAGTATAATTGGCTTATAATATTATATCGGCTTTAGGCATACAATATTGTGATTTGATATTTTTAAAAATTACAAAATGATCACCACAGTGTCTACTTACAATCTGTCATAAAAATTATTATAATATTATTATATATATTTCTATGCTTTACATAACATTCCCATGGCTTATTTATTTTATAACTTGAAGTATGGATCTCTTTATTCCCTTCCACTATTTCACCCGCCCTACAATAATCTCTCCTCTGCAAACCACTATTTTGTTCTCTGTATCTATACATCTGTTCCTGTTTTGTTGTTTGTTTGTTTGGTTTGTTTTTTAGATACCGAATGGAAGTGAAATCAGAAAGTGTTTGTCTTTCCCTGTCTGACATTTCACTTAGCATCACACTCTCTATGTCCATCCACATTTGTCACAAATAATAAGATTCAATCTTTGTTAAAACTGAGTAATATGACACAATGGTGTATGTCTGTATGTGTGTATATGTGTAAACTACATATTCTTTATTCATTGATTTATCAATAACCACTTCAGTGTCCATCTTGACTATTTACAACATTGCAGTAAATAATGCTGCAATGAACACTGATGTGTATATATCTTTTCAAATTAATGTTTTCATTTTTTGGGGTAAATACCCAAAGTGGACTTATTTTATCAGATTGTATGGTAGTTTCATTTTTAACCTTTTAAAGAAACTTCACACTGTTTCCATAGTGGCTGAAAAATTTACATCCCACCAATACTGCACAAGGATTATCTTTTCTCCACATGCTTGCCAATATGTGTTATTCAGTTCAGTTCAGTTCAGTCACTCAGTCGTGTCCGACTCTTTTTGACCCCATGGATTGCAGCACACCAGGCCTCCCTGTCCATCATCAACCCCCAGAGTTTACCCAAACTCGTTTCCATTTAGTCAGTGATGCCATTCAACCATCTCATCCTCTGTTGGCCCCTTCTCCTCCTGCCTTCAATCTTTCCCAGCATCAGGGTCTTTTCCAATGAGTCAGTACTTCGTCATCAGGTGGCCAAAGTATTGGAGTTTCAGCTTCAACATCAGTCCTTCCAATGAATATTCAGGACTGATTTCCCTTAGGATGGACTGGTAGGATCTCCTTGCAGTACAAGGGACTCTCAAGAGTCTTCTCTAACACCACAGTTCAAAAGCATCAATTATTTGGTGCTCAGTTTTCTTTATGGTTCAACTCTAACATCCATACATGACTACTGGAAAAACCAAAGCTTTGACTAGATGGCCCTTTGTTGGCAAAGTAATACCTCTGCTTTTGAATATGCTATCTAGATTGGTCATAACTTTTCTTTCAAGGAGTAAGCATCTTCTAATTTCATGGCTTCAGTCACCATCTGCAGTGATTTTGGAGCCCAAGAAAATAAAGTCAGCCACTGTTTTCACTCTTTCCCCATCTATTTGCCGTGAAGTGATGGGACCAGATGCCATGATCTTAGTTTTCTGAATGTTGAGTTTTAAGCCAACTTTTTCACTCTCCTTTTTCACTTTCATCAAGATGCTCTTTAGTGCTTCTCTTTCTGCCAAAAGGGTAGTGTCATTTGCATACCTGAGGTTACTGATATTTCTCCCCGCGATCTTAATTCCAGCTTGTGCTTCATCCAGTCCAGAGTTTCTCATGATGTACTCTGAATATAAGTTAAGTAATATGTGTTACTATCTATTTGATAATCATCATTCTGACAGATATGAGGTCATATATCATTTTGTTTTGATTTGTATTTCCCAGATGATTAGTACTATTGAGCATCTTTTTATGTGCCTGTTGGCTATATTGTATATCTTCCTTAGAAAAGTATCTATTCATGTTCTCTGCCCATTTTTAATTGAATTTTTGATGTTGAGTTGTATGAGTTTATGGATTTTAGATATGAACTCTTTATCAAGCATAGCATTTGAAAATATCTTCTCCCATTCAGTAGGTTGGTTTTTTGTTCTTTTGATAGTTTCCTTCACTTTATATTTTATAAATGATTTAACATCATCACATTTGTATATTTTTGTTTTTGTTTTCCTTTCCTAAGAAGATAGATTAAAAAAAATTATTGGTAAGATTGATGCCAAAAAGTGGACTATCTTTGTATCCTTCTAGAATTGGGATGGTTTCAAGCCTTATATTTAAGACTTTAACATTTTGAGTTTATTTTGTATATGATGTGAGAAAGCAGTTCAGTTTTACCATTTTCCATCTAGCTGTCCAGTTTTTCCAACATCTTTTATTAAAAGGACTATCCTTTCCTCAATGTATATTCTTGCCTCCTTTGACGTAGATTAACTGACCATATGTGTGTGGATTTATTTGGGGGCTGTCTATTCTGTTCTTCTATGTGTCTGCTTTTATGCCAATAGCATGCTGTTTTGATCACTATAACTTTGTATTATAATTTGAAACCAGGGAGCTTGATATCTTTAGCTTTGTTGTTCTTTCTTAAAGCTTTTTGGAATATTCAGTGTGTTTTGTGGTTCAATTCAAATTTTAGAATTATTTGTTCTAGTTCTGCAGAAAATTCTGTGAGCATTTTGATAGAAATTGCATTGAATCTGTATATTGCTTTGGGTAATTTGGACACTTTAACAATAATAATTCTTACAGTCCATATCAGTTTTATCTTTACATTTAACTGTGCCATTTTCAATTTCTTTTATCCTATAGCTTATAATTTTCAGAATATAGATCTCTCACCTCCTTGGTAAATTTAATCCTAGGTATTCTTTTTGATGCAATTAGAAATGAGATTTTCCTCATTTATTTTTTTGATAGTCTAATACAAGTGTATAGAAATGCAACAAATTTCTGCATATTAATTTCATATCCTATAATTTACTGAATTCATTTATTAGTTCTAATAATTTTTTGGTGGTGTCTCTAGGGTCCTCTATATAAGGATCATGTCATCTTCAAACAGTGATAGTTTCACTACTTTCTTTCCAATTTAAATGCATTTTATTTCTTTTCTTTTTTTATTGCTCTAGCTAGGACTTCCAAAACTAAAAGTAGAGTAAAAGTGGTGAGAGTAAGCATCCTTTTTTTGTTCCTAATCTTGAAAAGCTTTTAACGTTTTATTATTGAGTATGATGTTAAAAGGTTAAAATACAAAAATAGTAAAATCAACTATAGCTACAATTAGTAGATAAGGAATACAAAAAGCCAAAAGGTGTATATGTGATATTAAAAAAAAACGTAAAATATGCTGGAGGAGTAAGAATGTAGCGTTGTTAGGATGCATTTGAACTTAAACAACTATTGGTTTAAAGTAAATTGCTCTCCTTATCAGTTGATATATATGAACCTTGGGCTTCCCTGGTGGTTCAGATGGTAAAGAATTCACTTGTAATGCAGAAGACCTAGGTTCAACCCCTGGGCTGGGAAGATTCCCTGGAGAAGGGAATGGCTACTCATTCCAGTATTCTTGACTGAAGAATACCATGGACAGAGGAGCATGGAAGGCTACAGTCCATGGAGTTGCAAAGAGTGGGGCACAACTAAGCAAATAACACTTTCACTTTTCTATAAACTTTATGGTAACTGCAAGCAAAAACTTATATAGATACACAGAAAATGGGGAAAGGAAATAACAAAACATAACCCTTCCAAAACCTTGAAGGAAGAGACAGAGACAAGACAAGATTTCAACGGAACTGCAAAAGCAATCAGGAAACAGCTAAATGGCAATAAATGTATATTGACTAAAAACTACTTGAAATGTAAATAGATGAAATGTTCCAATCGAAAGATATATGGTGTCTGAATGGATGAAAAGACAAGGCCCATACATATACTTTCTACAAGAGACTCCCTTCAGCTTTAAAGACACATTCAGACTGAAAGTAAAGTGAGAGAAAGATTTTTCCATGAAAGTGGACATGAGCAGGAAGCTGGTAGCATTACTCATATCAGACAAAATATACCTTAAAACAAAGACTGTAAAAAAAAATAAGATAAAGAAAAGCAATGCATAATGATTAAAGGGTCAATCCAAGAAGAGGATAAAATATTCATAAATATTTATGTGCCCAACATAGGATCACCTTAATATGTAAAGCAAATATTAACAGACATAAAACAAGAAATTGATAGTAAAACAAGAATCATAGGGAACTTTAGTAACCCCATTTATATCAAATGGATAGATCTTCCATACAAGAATCAATAAAGAAACACTGGCTTTAGACAATACATTATACCAGATAAACGTAATAGATATATACAGAGCATTCAATCCAAAAACTGCAGAATTTACATTTTTTTCAAGTGCACATGGAACATTTTCCAGATGAGATCACATATTAGGCCACAAAACAATCTCAATACATTTAGGAAGAATGAAATATCCAGCATCTTTTCCAACCAGCACAGTATGAAATTAGAAATCAACTACAACAAAATAAGTGAAAAAACACAAACATGTGATGGCTAAACAACATGCTACTAAACAGCCAAAGAGAAAATTAAAAAAAATACATTAAGACAAATGAAAATTAAATCACAAGCTTCCAAAGTCTATGGGATGCAGCAAAATCAGTTCTAAAAGAGAAGTTCATAGTGATACAGGCCTACCTCAAGAAATCTCTCAATAGTCAGTCTAACTTTATACCTAAAGAAACTAGAAGAAGAAGAACAAACGAGTTTAGAGTTAGTAGAAGGAAGGAAATAATGCCAGACTGGAAAGAAATGAAATAGAGTTCCTCTTCTGTTAATTTCTGTCTCTTGCCAGGTCCACATTTTACTGTGCCTCCTGTGATATTATTTCCGTGTGTATTCCCATGTTAAAATCTAGTCCTAGAATATATTTATTATCCCAAATAAAGCCTATTAATAGCTGTTTCCCTCTCTTTCCAACTTGTATAAAAACACTCATTATCAGAGAAATGCAAATCAAAACCACTATGAGGTACCATTTCACACCAGTCAGAATGGCTGCGATCCAAAAGTCTACAAATAATAAATGCTGGAGAGGGTGTGGAGAAAAGGGAACCCTCTTACACTGTTGGTGGGAATGCAAACTAGTACAGCCACTATGGAGAACAGTGTGGAGATTCCTTAAAAAACTGGAAATAGAAATGCCTTATGATCCAGCAACCCCACTGCTGGGCATACACACTGAGGAAACCAGAAGGGAAAGAGACACGTGTACCCCAATGTTCATCGCAGCACTGTTTATAATAGCCAAGACATGGAAGCAACCTAGATGTCCATCAGCAGATGAATGGATAAGAAAGCTGTGGTACATATACACAATGGAGTATTACTCAGCCATTAAAAAGAATACATTTGAATCAGTTCTAATGAGGTGGATGAAACTGGAGCCTATTATACAGAGTGAAGTAAGCCAGAAGGAAAAACATAAATACAGTATTCTAACGCATATATATGGAATTTAGAAAGATGGTAACAATAACCCTGTGTACGAGACAGCAAAAGAGACACTGATGTATAGAACAGTCTTATGGACTCTGTGGGAGAGGGAGAGGGTGGGAAGATTTGGGAGAATGACATTGTAACATGTAAAATATCATGTAAGAAACGAGTTGCCAGTCCAGGTTCGATGCACGATACTGGATGCTTGGGGCTAGTGCACTGGGACGACCCAGAGGGATGGTATGGGGAGGGAGGAGGGAGGAGGGTTCAGGATGGGGAACACATGTATACCTGTGGTGGATTCATTTTGATATTTGGCAAAACTAATACAATTATGTAAAGTTTAAAAATAAAATAAAATTTAAAAAAAAAAAAAAAAACATGCCCCATTGGTGAATTATCTCTAACTAGAAAGAAGGCAAAGTGACCTCTCTAAACCCCTTTGTTAAATATTATCAATTAATTCTTGATACCACAAAATACAGTTATACTTTCTTGTTCCACATATATAAATATATTCATTACTTAAACTTACATTTTATTTTATTTTTTTTTTAAACTTACATTTTAAAATTATGCTTATTTTTTGGTCCTACATTGTAAACCTAAAGCTATCAGGTTCCTTGCTTGACTTGGCATTGGCACGGAATCTAGATCATCACTATATACTAAGAGGCATTTAACAAGTGCAAATCTACAAAATTTTATAAATATAAGTAGCCAATCTGATTAACAAAATATTAAAGTATTATGTTCTTCAATATCAATGAGGTCTTTAACTCAATGTTCTAACTTTCTTATTGCCTATCTGAGACATATCCCTGATTGATAGTTAACAATCCTTTATCTTTCAGTGACAATATCAAATAAACTACATGACAACCTGAACAATAAGGCAAAAATTGATCCTTAAAACTGCCACACACACACACACAAACCCAAATCAACAAGAAATAGATCAATTTAGTCATTAACAGTGGACAAGGCCATCACACCCATGTCAAAAATTCAACTGCATTAAATCTAATGACCAGAGGTCATTTTTTCCTTTTGCCTCTTACTAAATTCTATCATTCAGCCTCTCTTAACTCAAATTTTAAAAATATTTTAAGACAAAGTTTACACAACACTTATTGATTTGGAAGATATTTCCAATTTATAAAATAGCTATAACACAAGCACATCTTATTGGCTTTTTTTTAATAGACAGTGGGCTAAAATTCAAAAGCACATTTTACAAGTATGAAGTCCGAGTATTTGCACCACACACAAAAGAAAATCTGCCTCCTTATTTACTGATAGACAATATTAAAGGAGAAGGCAAATAAAATGGTTTGAACAAATTATCTAAGCTCATCGTTCAGTAGAATCCATAAGAAAGGCAGATCATGTGCTACAATGGTTATTTCTAGAAAGCTGAACATGGCAATAATATAAGATGAGCCTTATTCAGATCTTGTGACTGGTGATTCAGAAAAAGTTAGGCCAGAAAAAAATGTAGGCTTGATACAACTTTTCAAAAGATTATGTGCTGAGAATTCTGTAGCAACTGCAATTGTTTATTATTTAAAATTTCTTCAAGGCCCCGATAAAAGTCTGAAAACAATACCAAAGTTGAAATGAACGTGTGGTGTCCAAAAAGCAAAATTAGACAAAACAATCGAATAGAAACTTACATCAAAGTACAAAGCTAAAACATAACAATTAAAGGTGGATTCTGAAGCCAGACTGCTTGGGATCAAATTCGAGTTCTAGCACCTGCTCTCTGAGTAGTTAGAAAAGTTTCCTAACCCACAGTGCCTCCTCTCTCTCAAGTGAAAAATAGGGATGGTAATATAACTTACTTCAAAGGCTTCTGTGTTAATACAGGTACAGCTATTTGAACAGAGCTGAATACATAGGAAGTGCTACACATAATGATGTTGATGATGATAATGATGACAACAGTGATGACCTATATAATTTTCTGTCGTTAGCACATTTTCTAAAAGCATCACTAGATTAGTTTCTGTTTTTTTCTGTCATTGAGTTTCTTTGCTCTTAAGCCAAAAGAGATAAGCAGCTGCTTGTTTTCTGACATTCTTTAGAAGATGAGACTTATTCCAGTGAAGCATTTGTTTCAGAACAGGTGAAATTCCCCAGCATGAGTCCTCCAGGGGAAAATTATTGTCTTAAAATGTAAGTAGAAAAAGGCTTTTCAAGATATTAAAAGTATTAGGATTATGTCTAAAATTTAAAATGATTGCAAAAGATAAAGCCATTTCTAATATGGTAATTATTGTCTGAAATGAGTGCCAGTGAGAGGTCAGAGAAACCTACAAAAGACTATGTGTATTCTACTATACATTACTAATTTGGTTACATGCGAATGGCAATATTTGTATGCATATTGTGCAAAGAAAACATGCTGCAATTATATTTCTATAGCTATGTTACCCATTTTACTGCTGCATATCTAATGAACAAACGAATTCTACTCCTTATTATTAGCCTGCAGGACTGGCATTTGCTTTACAAAGGAATTTCAATACAGGGAAGGGGAGATCTCAGAATTTATCCACTCTTCTAAGCAGCTCTTTTACTACTGCCGCATGGATTAAAAAAAATTACCCAACGTACAATCATAAGCCACTTGTGTGCTTAGTCACTCAGACATGTCTGACTCTTTGTGGCCCCATGAACTGAAGCCCACCAGACTCCTCTGTTCATGGGGTTCTCCAGGCAAGAATTCGGAGAAGGCAATGGCACCCCACTCCAATACTCTTGCCTGGAAAATCCCATGGATGGAGGAGCCTGGTAGGCTGCAGTCCAAGAGGTCGCTAAGAGTCAGACACGACTGAGTGACTTCACTTTCACTTTTCACTTTCATGCATGGAGAAGGAAATGGCAACCCACTCCAGTATTCTTGCCTGGAGAATCCGAGGGACAGGGGAGCCTGGTGGGCTGCCGTCTATGGGGTCCCACAGAGTTGGACACGACTGAAGCGACTTAGCAGCAGCAGCAGCCATTTCTATCTCCAGAGGATCTCCCAAACCCAGGGATCAAACCTGCATCTCTTACATCTCCTGCATTGGCAGGTCGGTTCTTTACCATCTGAGCCACCAGGAAACACTGCCGGCATGAGATATAAGATGGTTGATTAAGTGTTCTGATAAATGTATTTTGAACAAGAAAACATTTCAAAACCATTTTGCTGTGTCCTAATGTTTCAAGCTCTTTACCCAAATACTCTTGCCGTGTAAGTACTCTCCACTAGGATACATTGGTTCAGGATATTTCAAAATATCATTTTAAGAAGCACAGTCTTGTTTTTCCCTTGTCTTATAAACTTTAATTTCAAAGATTTTTGATAACAGGTGCTAATAAAGTAGTTATTATCACAACTGGCTTATATGTTTATATATATTTAACACTAAGTATTAGAGAATATAGTGATGATGGAACATACTATTATCATTATTTATTTTCCATTATGTTCTGGAGTGTCTATTGCCTTTAGGAAGCATTACTTGGCAAAAAGCACAATACTCTCTCACACCACTTTTGCTGTAGTTTTCTAGAAATGCCAAGTGCTGCAAGCCTCCTGGGGATGAAAATGGTTTTGCAAACATGGATGAGTGCTTCATTTGGTGGCTTTCACTTAACAGTCCTCAACAGAGCCACTTCTGCACTGATTATTTCTGATGCTCTTCTATTCTGAAATGATTTCGCTATGAAATTTATCATGGAAAAATCACAAAGACAAGGGAAATGTCTGTACCCATAATACATTATTTAATGGCATTTTCTCTGAGGGATGTGCCAATTATTTTTCCTTCAGGAATATTCTTCTCATAAAGAACTATTTTAGAAATTTAGATACATTTTTTATAAATAAATTATGATGGGAATTCTATGGAGATGGTAAATTATTTATATGAGAACCACTGTTTCAGATTTTGTAGAGATTTGGAAATCCTACTTTGAAGAGAAAATCAAAAGAAGAGAGCATTGCAGCCAGGATTACTCTAGCTAACTGAAAACTAAACCAATTATTTTCTGTGTGAATGTGTGCTCAATTGCTCAGTCATGTCAGACTCTTTGTGATCCTATGGACCGTAGCCTGTCAGGCTGCTCTGTCCATGGGTTTCTCCAGGCAAGAATACTGGAGTGGGCTATCCGTATCACCTCCATGGGATCTTACAGACCCAGTGATCAGAACCCACATCTCTTGCATCTCCTGCATTACCAGACAGATACTTTCGCCACTGAGCCGCCTGGGAAGCACAGAGGCACCTCATGCTCCATTCGGTAGATAAGTAAAAATGATGTTTGGAGTTTCGTTCAATGAGAAAGCCCTCACCTTTCCTTCAGCTCTTTGACTATATAGCCTTGACCTTACATATCACAGAAGAAATACAGACGTCAGGTAAATGAAACAAAATTAACACATGAACATCTAGTGTTTCCAATTCCAGTGATTTCTTGGGCAACTAGCTTTTACTTCATTTTACCTCTCTGTAGATAAGAAAAATAATTATCAGTGATATATTAATAAAATAGCTTTAAAATCATGTATCTGACAGTTTAAGGTAAAGTTTATGCTACATGAGTTCAAATTTTACTGCCTTTTTAATAATTTGTAAATCATGTTGACACCTTTAAGAAAAATGTCCATATTATCTAAGTCTACATTTTATTGCTTTATTATTTCTCTTATGTATTTTGGAAATGGAAATCTTTTGACCTTAAATAACCAAGTAATAAAATAAAGTAGTAAAAGAAATTGAAAAGCCATGCATCTGACTCTTTATTTCAAACCATTAAGATAAAAGTCTGAAAAAAAATTGATGAGTTAATTCATAACCAATAGAACAATGAAAAAGGTCCCTCTTTATACTGAAGTATATAGCTAGATCAGTATGAATAAAAAATGAGTAACTTCTGGTTGGTCAAGATAATGGGTAGTTATTGTTGCCGTGATATTTTTGATAGTTTAACCCAGATAGCACTACTTTTCTTTGTCTGTTTTATGTGAGAAATTACTTGGCTATTTACTAAACTTATTTCCCCAAAGAATGCTTATTATTCTGGGAATGCTACTTTACAAACACTGTATCATAAAGAAAAATAGGAAAAAAATGTCTTCTGTCTTTGAAATCTCAGTAACATTTTAATGTTTAAAATGATTTGCTTTTTCCTGTATCAGTGGTAACACAAATACAGGCATACTTCAGAGATATTGTGGGTTTGGGTCCAGATCACTGCAATCGAATGAATATTGCAATAAAGCGAGTCACACAAATTTTATGGTTTCCTGGTACATATAAAAATCACGTTTATATTATACTATAGTCCATTAAGTGTATAATAGCATTCTGTATAAAAATATGCATACTTTAAACATGCTTTATTAATAAAAAATGCTAACCATCATCGGAGCCTTTATAGACTCTTAATATTTTTGCTGATGGAGGTGTTGCCTTGATGCTGATGGCTGCTGACTGATTAGGGTGGTGACTGTTGAAGGTTGAGATGGCCATGGCAATTTCTTAAAATAACATGACAGTGAAGTTTGCTACATCGACTGACTTCTTTCATGAATGATTTCTCTGTAGTATGCAATGCTATTTGGTAGCATTTTACCCACAGTAGACCTTCTTTCAAAAATGGAGTCAATCCTCTTATCCCCTGCTGCTTTATCAACTGGGTTTATGTAATATCCTATATCCTTTGTTGTCTTTTCAGCTATCTGCACAGCATCATCACCAGCAGTAGATCCATATTAAGAAACAATTTTTTTTTTGTTCATGCATAAGAAGCAACCCATCATCCATAAAGTTTAATCATGAGATTATAGCAATTCAGTCACACCCTCAGGTTCCACTTCTCATTCCAGTTCTCTTGTTATTTCTACCACAACTGCAGTCACTTCTTCCACTGAAGTCTTGAACCCCTCAAAGTCATCCATGAGAGTTGGAATCAACTTCTTCCAAATTCCTGTTAATGTTGATATTTGACTTCTTCCAATGAATCACAAATGCACTTAAAGGTATCTAGAATGGTGAATCCTTTCCAAAAGTTTATTCAATTTACTTTTCTCCGAATCAATTTACTATTGATTCTTTTCTCAGCAAAGAATCAATAGTGTGTGTGTGTGTGTGTGTGTGTGTGTGTGTGTATCTATAGTGTGTGTGTGTGTTAAGTCGCTTCAGTCATTCCAACTCTTTGCAACCCTATGGACTGTAGCTCTCCAGGGTCCTCTGTCCATGGGATTTCCAGACAAGAATATTGGAGAGGGTTGCCATTTCTTTCCCCAGGGAATCTTCCCAATCCAAGGATCAAACCCTGGATCAAACCCATCTCTTACATCTCCTGTATTGGCAGGAATGGTTTTTTTGTTTGTTTGTTTGTTTGTTTTTACCACTAGTGCTATAGCCTTATAAAATTTACTTCTTAAATAATAAGATATAAAAGTCAAAATCACTTCTTGGTGCATGGCTGCAGAATGGATTTTGTGTTAGCAGATATGGAAACATTAATCTCATTGTACAGTTCCATCTGAACTCTTGATGATCAGGTGCATTGTCAATGGGCACTCATATTTTGAAAGGAATCCTTTTATTCTGAGCAATAGGTTTCGACAGCAAGCATAAAATACTCAACAAGCCATGTTATAAATAAGTGTGCCACCATCCACAACTTGTTATTTTGTTAACAGAGGATAAGCAGATAGATTCAGCAAAATTCTTAAAGGCCTTGGGAGTTTCAAAATGGTAAATGAGCTGTGACTTCAACTCAAAGTCTCAAGTTGCATTAGGCCCAAACAAGAGTCATTCTGTCTTTTGAAGAGTTGAAGTCAGGCATTGGTTTCCTTCGTTAGCTGTGAAAGTCCTAGATGTGGCATCTGATTCCAATAGAAGTATCTTTCATCTGCATTGAAAACCTGTTGCTTAGTATAACCACTTTAATTAATTATCTTAGCTAGATCTTCTGGACAACCTGCTTCAGTTTCTCCATCAGCACTTGCTACTTCACCTTTGACTCTTATGTTATGGACACAGCTTCTTTCAGAGAGACCACTTTCTCCCCTACAAATTCATCAAAAAATCATTTGAATGTTGAGCAACTTCCACAAAACAACTTCTGAACATTGGCAGAGGACACCAGGCACCCAGAAAGGCAGTCCAATCTCTTCAAAAGGAACTAGGACAAAAAAAAAAAAAAAAACAGAGACAAAGGATTTAGGGATGGAGACCCACCCCAGGGAGGGTGTCGTGAAGGAGAAGTTTCCACACAATAAGAAACCCTCCAACAGGGGAGTCTGTGGGGAGCTTTGGAATCTCAGAGAGCAACATAACTGGGAAAAAGAAAGAAACAACACAGAACGCACCCAACCGCAACTACTAGAAGATAAGTGGCTCAGACAGTTGCAACCAGCAGCAGCAAGTGGGGGCTGACAAGCAGGCATAGGCTGCATCATTGGTCCTCATGGTAGGGACTGGGCTTGAATGCCCTGATGACAATCTGAGGGCGCTAATGTGACATAGCAACCCAAACTGTGGGATTGCCAGAGAGACAAAAAAATAAATAGAAGGACCTCTCCCGCAAAAGGCTCTAATGCCAGTCGGTGACCCCTGGCACATTCACAGAACACAGTCTTGTGACCTATCAAATACCAGAGGAGAAGAAGCTGGCTGCCATTCGGGGGCCTCCCTCCCCAGAGGCAGAGAGGCAGGTGTGCAATAGCCAGAAGTGGAAGGCAAGGGGCCGCTGCAATCTCAGACCCAGAGACCGCATCTTTCACCAAACTGTGAGCAGTTGCTAATCACATCTTCCTGGGATCCTGGATGGTTCGCACTGGCCAGGAGTGTCACAGCCTGAGATCAGCTCCCCAGAAGAGACGTGGCACACCTGGGAAACAGTGGCTGGGACTAGGAAGGTGAATAAGATGCAGAGCCCACATGGGACAGTGTGCTCACCGAGCATTCAGTCACCTGAGCACTTGGACCTGGGAAGGGCACAGAATGCACAGCCTTCCTGGGTCTGTGCTCTTGCAAAGCACTGGAGAACCTGAGCGGCTTAGGACTGGTAAGTGAACTAAACACTGGGTCCACTTGGGACAGTGCCCTTGTGGAGCACCTGGAGCCTGAGCAGTGTGGACTGGGAAGTACATGCCACCCTGGACCATGGCAGTCCCAGTGTGGCCCATTCACTGTGAGCACTACCCATACATGCCCGCAGTATTTGTTCGCAGTGTCCCTCCCTCTCCTCAGCAAAACTGAGCAAATGAGCCTAAGTAAATGGCCACCTTCACCCCCTCATGTCAGTGGCAGAAATTTGACACTAAAGAGACTTGCCAACAGAGGAAGTCAAAATAAACAAAGAAAGGGGAACCACCCCAGAAGTGACAGATGCAACAGATTAAAACCCTGCATTTAATACTGGAGACATTTGAGGGGCCCCTATAGACCCTGAGAACCAGTTCAAGCTGGAACAAGGGACTATATGACACTGCTCTGACCACACACTGACCACAAAAGCTCCAGAGAAATTCCAAGATATAGTTTTACTATTATCACTTTTTAATTTTTTAAAATTTTTAGTTCTTTATTACTCCTTGAACTTTCATTTTTATACCCTATTATTACCTTTCTTAAAAAAAAAAAAAACCCTATTTTTAAAAACAAATTCCATATATATATTTTAATTTTTGTGATAGATTTTGTTTTTCATTTTTATATTGTATTTTTGAAAGTCTAACCTCTATTCTAGGTTTTTAATCTTTGCTTTTTGATATTTGTTATCAATTTTGTACCTTTAAGAATCTAATCTTCAGTATCCACTTTCACTTATGGATTTAACTACTGGCTTGATTTCTCTCTCCTCTTTTGACCCTCCTTTTTCTCTTCCTGGTCACCTCTATCTCCTTCTTCCCTCTTCTCTTCTCTATATAACTCCATGAATCTCTCTGGGTATTCCTAGCTGTGTAGAATTGTTTCACCATTAACCTAGGGGTTTTGTCTTCTGAGCTGTATGGGTGGAGAAGTCTTGAGACTACTGTAAGATGACAACTGAAACCCAGAGGCAGAAGGCTCAACTCCAGAACTTTAGAATGTCAGAGAACTCCTGACTCCAGGGAACATTAATAGAGAAGATCCCACCCAAAAGTCTCCATACCTACACTGAAACCAAGTTCCACCAACTGAAGCTTGAAACCAAGCTTCACCAACTGAAACCAAGCTCCAAGCCAAAACGCACAAGACGCACCACACTAATTCTCCAGAAAAAAAGTAACACAACCCTGAACATTAAAAGATGGGCTGCCAGAAACCATACCAAACCCATAGACACCTCAAAATTCACTGCTGGACACTTCATTGCACTCCAGAGAGAAGAGATCCAGCTCCACCCACCAGAACACAGACGTAAGTGTGTGTAAGGTTTCAACCAGGAAACCTTAACAAGTCACTGGTCCAAACCCACCCACAGGGAGCAGACTCCACAATTAAGAGAAACTATGACCTTCCAGCCTGAAGAAAGGGCACCCCAAACACAGCAATCTAAACAAAATGAAAAGACAGAGAAATATTAAGCAAGTGAAAGAACATGATAAAAACCCACCAAACCAAACAGAAAAGGAGGAGATAAGGAGTCTACCTAAAAAATAATTCAGAATAATGATAGAAAAGAAGATCTAAAATCTTGAAAACAAAATGGAGTTTTGTTAGATAAATAGACTAGAGACAAGGATTGAGAAGATGCAAGAAATGTTTAGCAAGGACCTAGAAGAAATGAAGAAAAGTCAATCAATAATGAACAATGCAATAACTAAGATTAAAAACACTCTGGAGGGAACCAATAGTAGAATAACTGAGGCAGAAGAAAGGATAAGTGAGGTGGAAGATAGAATGGTGGAAATATATGAAGTAGAAAGGAAAAAAAGAATAAAAAGAAATAAGTACAACCTCAGAGACATCTGGGACAATGTTAAATGCCCCAATATTCAAATCATAGGTGTCTCAGAAGATGAAGATGAAAAGAAAGGGCATGAGAAAATACATGAGGACATAATAGTCAAAAACCTCCTTGAAATGGGGAAGGAAATAACCACAGAAGTCCCAGAAACCCAGAGAGTCCCAAGCAGGATAAATCCAAGGTGAAACACCATAAGACACATATTAATCAAACCAACAAAAATAAAACACAAAGAGCAAATATGAAAAGCAGGAAGGGAAAAGCAACAAATAACACACAATGGGATCCCCATAAGGATAACAGCTGATCTTTCAATAGAAACTCATCAGGTCAGAAGGGAATGGCAAGACATTCTTAAAGTGATGAAAGAGAAAAACCTACAATCAAGATTACACTAACCAGCAAGGGTCTCATCCAGATATGAAGGAGAAATCAAAAGCTTTACAGACAAGCAAAAGCTAAGAAAATTCAGTATCACCAAACCAGATCTTCAAGAAATGCTAAAGGATCTTCTTTGGACAGGAAACAGAAAAGGTTTATAAAAATGAACCCAAAACAACAAAGTAAATGGTAATGGGATCATACTTATCGATAATTACCTTAAATGTAAATGGTTAAATGTTCCAACCAAAAGACAAAGACTGGCCAAATGGATACAGAAACAAAACCCCTAGATATGCTGTCTACAAGAGACCCACCTCAAACCTAGGGATACATACGGACTGAAAGTGAAGGGCTGGAAAAAGATATTTCATGGAAATGGAGACCAAAAGAAAGCAGGAGTAGTAATACTTGTATCTGATAAAATAGACTTTGAAATAAAGACCATAATAAGAGATAAAGAAGGACCCTACATAATGATCAAGGGATCAATCCAACAAGAAGATATACCAATTACAAATATATATGCACCCAACATAGGAGCACCTCAAAAATACATAAGGCAAATGCTGGCAAGTATGAAAGGGGAAATTAACAGTAACACAATAATAGTGGGAGACTTTAATATCCCACTCACACCTATGGATAGATCAACCAAACAGAAAATTAGCAAGGAAACACAAGCTGTAGTGATACAATGGGCCAGTTTAGACCTAAGTGATATCTACAGGACACTTCATCCCTAAACAATGGATTTCACCTTTTTTCTCAAGTGCACATGGAACATTCTCCAGGATAGATCACATCCTGGACCACAGATATAGCCTTGGTAAATTTTTTTAAAAATTGTAATGACTTCGAGCATCTTTTCTGATCACAATGAGGTAAGATTAGAGATCAACTACAGGAAAAAAAAAAAAAAAACTATGAAAAACACAAACATATGGAGGCTAAACAACGCATTTCTGAATAGCCAACAGATCACAGAATAAATCAAAAAAGAAATCAAAATATGCATGAAGACAAATGAAAATGGAAATGCAACAACCCCAAACCTATGGGATTCAGTAAGCTATATTAAGAGGGAGGTTAATAGAAATACTAGCCTACCTCAAGAAACAAGAGGAGCATCACAACCTAAGAGCATAAACAACCTAATTTTACATCTGAAGTAACTAGAAAAAAGGATCAAAAAATCCCTGAAGTTAGCAGAAGGAACAAAAATCTTAAAAATCAGAGCAGAAATAAAAGAAAAAGAAATGAAGGAGGCTATAGCAAATATTAACAAAACAAAAAGCTGGTTCTTTGAGAAAATAAATAAAAAAGACAAACTATTAGCCAGACTCCTCAAGAAAAGAAAAAAAGGGAGAAGAATCAAATCAGTAATATTAGAAATGGAAACGGGAAAATCACAACAGAGAACACAGAAATACAAAAGGTCATAAGAGCATATGGGTAACTATATGCCAATAAAGTAGACAACTTGGAAGAAATGGACAATTCTTCAAAAAGTATAACCTTTCAAAACTGAATCAGGAATAAATAGAAAATCTGAACAGACCAATAACAAGCACAGAAATCAAAACTGTAATCAAAATCTTCCAATCAACAAAAGTCCAGGGCCAGACGGTTTCACAGGCGAATTCTACCAAAAATTTAGAGAAGAGCTAACATCTATCTTACTCAAACTCTTCCAGAAAATTGCAGAGGAAGGAAAACTCCCAAACTCTTCCTATGAGGCCACCATCATACTAATACCAAAACCAGACAAAATGCCAACAAAAAAGGAAGCTACAGGCCAATATCACTGATGAACACTGATGCAAAAATACTCAACAAAATTCTAGCAAACAGAATCCAACAACATATTAAAAAGATCATACATCATGACCAAGTGGGATTTATTCCAGGGATGCAAGGCTTCTTCAATATTCACAAATCACTTAATGTGAATATTCAAAAATCACTTAATGTGACACATCGTATTAATGAATTGAAAGATAAAACCATATGATTATCTCAAGAGGTGCAGACAAAGCTTTTGACAAAATTCAACACCTATTTATTATAAAAACTCTCCAAAAAGCAGACATAGACGGAACTTACCTCAACATAATAAAAGCCATATATGGCAAACCCATAGCAGACATTATCCTCAATGGCAAAAATTTGAAAGCATTTCCTCTAAAATTTGGAACAAGACAAGGGTGTCCACTCTCGCCACTACTATTCAACATAGTTTTTGATATCCTAGACACAGAAATCAAAGAAGAATATGAAATTAAAGGAATCTAGATTGGAAAAGAAGAAGAAAAACTCTGTTTGCAGATTACATGATGCTCTACATTGAAAATTCTAAAGATACCACCAGAAAATTACTAGAGCTGATCAATGAATATAGCACAGTTGCAGGATATAAAGGAGACAGAGAAAGCTTCTGACATAGGCATCAGAAGTGGGTAGAAAGAGTACCCACTTTCTAGTGTTAACAATGAAGTTATATACTCTCCAAATTCCAGCCTCACTCCTTTGAACTGTATCCTGAAAAACTGGGGTAGATTTGATCCCCAGGGCTTAAAGGGGACACACCTGGTCTTCCTATGTGATGCTGCATGGCCACGGTATCCATTGGAGGATGGCAAACGGTGGCCAGTTGGAGGCTCTCTTAAGTATAATACTGTTTTACAATTAGACCAGTTCTGTAAGGAACAAGGGAAATGGGTAGAAGCAATGGCAACCCACTCCAGTACTCTTGCCTGGAAAATCCCATGGAAGGAGGAGCCTGGTAGGCTGCAGTCCATGGGGTCGCTAAGAGTCAGGTATGACTGAGCGACTTCACTTTCAATTTTCACTTTCATGCACTGGAGAGGGAAATGGCAACCCACTCCAGTGTTCTTGCCTGGAGAATCCCAGGGACAGAGGAGCCTACTGGGCTGCCATCTATGGGGTGGCACAGAGTTGGACACAACTGAAGCAACTTAGCAGCAGTAGCAGCAGCAAGATATAAAATTAATACACAGAAATTCTTGCATTCCTATACACTAACAATGAAACAGCAGAAAGAGAAATTAAGGAAACAATCCCATTCACCATTACAATAAGAAGAATAAAACACTTGGGAATAAATTTACCTAAAGAAACAAAGGCCCTATGTAAAGAAAACTATAAAACACTGATGAAAGAAATCAAAGATGATACAAATAGATGGAGAAATATATCATGTTCATAGATTGAAAGAATCAATATAGTGAAAATGAGTTTACTACCCAAAGCAATCTATAGATTCAGTGCAGTCCCTATCATACTACCAATGGTATTTTTCACAGAACTAGAACAAATAATTTCACAATTTGTATGGAAACACAAAAAACCTTGAAGAGCCAAAAGAATCTTGAGAAAGAAGAATGGAACTGGAGGAATCAACCTTCCTGACTTCAGACTATACTACAAAGCTACAGTTATCAAAACAGTATGGTACTGGCACAAAGACAGAAATATAGATCAATGGAATAAAACAGGAAGCCCAGAGGTAAATCCAAGCACCTGTGGACACCTTATCTTTGGCAAAGGAGGCAAAAATATACAGTGGATAAAAGACAATTTCTTTAACAAGTAGTGCTGGTAAAACTGGTCAACCACAAGTAAAAGAATGAAACTAGAACACTTTTTAACACCATACACAAAAATAAACTCAAATGGATTAAAGATCTAAATGTAAGACCAGAAACTATAAAACTCTTAGAGGAAAACATAGGCAGAACACTCTAACATAAATCACAACAAAATCCTTTATAACCCACCTCCCTGAATAATAGAAATAAAATAAAAATAAATAAATAAGAGTTATTTAAACTTAAAAGCTTTTACACAACAAAGGGAACTATAAGCAAGGTGAAAGGGCAGGCTTCAGAATGGGAGAAAATAATAGCAAATGAAACAACCGACAAAGAATTAATCTCCAAAATATACAAGCAGCTCAATACCAGAAAAACAAACAACCCAATCAAAATTGAGCCAAAGGACTAAACAGATATTTCTCTAAAGAAGACATATAGATGGCTAATAAAGACATGAAAAGATGCTCAATATCACTCATTATTAGAGAAATGCAAATAAAAAACACAATGAGGTATCATTTCACTTCAGTCAGAATGGCTGCCATCAACAAGTCTACAAACAATAAATTCTGGAGAGGATATGGAGAAAAGGGAAAATGCAGACTGGTACAGCCACTATGGAGAACAGAGTGGAGATTCCTTAAAAATCTAGAAATAGAACTGCCATATGATCCAGTAATCCCACTGCTGAGCATACACACCAAGGAAACCAGAACTGAAAGAGACACATGTACCACAATATTCACTGCAGCACTGTTTACAATAGCTAGGACGTGGAAGCAACCTAGGTGTCCATTGGCCGATGAATGGATAAGGAAGTTGTGGTACATGTACACAATGGAATATTACTCAGCTATAAAAAGGAATGCATTTGATTCAGTTCCAATGAGATGGACGAAACTGGAGCATATTAAGTCAGAAAGAGAAATACCAATACAGTATGCTAACACATATATATGGAATTTAGAAAGATGGTAACGACAATCCTATATGCAGAGCAGCAAAAGAGACACAGATGTAAAGGATTACATCCTTTACCAAAAAAAAAAAAACAACAGACTTTTTGATTATGTGGGATGAGGCAAGGGTGGGATGCTTTGAGAGAATAACATTGAAACATGTATATTACCATATGTAAAACAGATGAACAGTGCAAGTTCGATACATGAATCAGGGCACTCAAAGTCGGTGCTTTGGGACAATCTAGAGGGATGGGATGGGGAGGGAAAGGGAGCGGGGTTCAAGATGGGGGGGGACACATGTGCACCTCTGCCTGGTTCATGTAGATGTGTGGCAAAAACCACCAGAGTATTATAATTATCCTCCAATTAAAATTAATTAATTAATTAAAAAAAAAAAACCTCATGAACCAACCTATGCTAGCTGCAAACTTTTCTTCTGCAGCTTTGTCACTTCTCTCAGCCTTCACAGAACTGAAAAAGTTAGGACCTTCCTCTGGATTAGGCTTTGGCTTATAAGAATGTTGTTGCTTGTTAGGTTTTCTATCCAGACCACTAAACTTTTTCTTTATTTGCAATAAGCCTGTCTTGTTTTCTTACCATTAGTGTGTTCACTAGAGTAGCACTTTTAATTTTCTTCAAGAACTTTCCTTTGCATTCATTACTTGGCTAACTGTTTGACACAAGAGGTCAAGCTTTCAGCATAACTCAGTTTTCAACATGCCTTCGTCTCAAAGCTTAATCATCTCTAGCTTTGGATTTAAAGTGAGAGACAGAATCATTTCCTTTCACCAGAGCACTCAGAGGCCATTGTTGGATTATTAATTGGCTTAGACACGAAGAACTGACTCACTGGAAGAGACCCTGATGCTGAGAAAGATTGAAGGTGGGAGGAGAAGGGGACAACAGAGGATGGGATGGTTGGATGGCATCCGACTCAATGGACACGAGTTTGGGTAAGCTCCAGGAGTTGGTGATGGATAAGGAGGCCTGGCATGCTGCAGTCCATGGGATTACAGAGTCGGACATGACTGTGACTGAACTGAACTGAACTGAATATTATTGTGTCTCAGGAAATAGGGAGGTCTGCAAAAAAGGAGAGAGACAGGGAACAGCCAGCTGGTGATGCAGTTAGAACACACATAACTCTTATCAATCAAGTTCATCTTAAATAAGAGTGGCTGGTGATGCCCCTAAACAATTACAATAATAACATCAAGGATCACTGAAAACAGATCACCATACATATATTATAATAATGAAAAGTTTGCAATATTGTGAGGATAACCAAAATGCAACACAGAGACTTGAAGTGAGCAAATGCTGTTGGAAAAATTGTGCCAATACCTTCTCAACACAATGTTGCCACAAACCTTCAATCTGTAGAACGATGATTATTTGTGATGTGCAATAGAGTGCAATAAAGTGAAGTAAGCCTGTACTGAAAAAAAAATCCTACTTGACAGAAATCCAACAAGAAGCTGAAGTAACATGCAAGCATGTGTCAAAAGCACTGTGAGGGAAAAAATGACAATAAAAAATGCAAGAACCTTTTATCCAATAAATTCTTAGCATTGTAACAGAAGGCTTTGTTATTGGCACTAACACATTATTTCAACAATTACCATATTGTCAGCTAATCCTTGCTTACTAAAATTGGTAAGGATAAAAATAATGCCCAATCCTGTGAAAATATAGTTGACCCTTGAACAACATGGGTTTGAACTGCATGAGTTCACTTATACATGGGTTTTTTCCAATAAATGCATACTACAGTACTATACAAGCTGAGGATGGGTGAATCCAAGGGTATAAAACCACAGATTGGAGGTTAATGCCCTTAACCTCCACGTTGTTCAAGAGTCATCTGTAATCAGTTAAGTTCAAAAGTCTGACACCTTTGTTAATATTACTTATTACATATTAAATCAAATAAAAAGTAAAACTAATCCTGAGAAGTATCCCCTTAAAATATAAAAATACCTCATCCAAATCTATTTCTGCTCTGTGCCCTTATTCCTCAAACTTGGCTCCCTGTACAAGTTTAATATATGCTCAAGCTTATTAAAGCATATCAAACTTTCCAGAGTTTAAATATGAAACTTATCCTGTTACTCAAGCTTTTCTTACTAACATGCCTGGCTTCAAAAGTAAGCAGACCCCAAAGGAAAGCCTTGTCAGAGAAAGATTCTTCAGGCCTACCTACCCCCTTCCAAATTCATCTCATTGGGGTAAACAAGCCACAAAAGAAATGTCCCATTCCTAAAATATTGCTAGTTTGAAGTCGGCCTATAGGGTATTAATGATATTCAGACAGAGTTGTGTCAGATTTCCCCTGTGTTGGTTTCCATTGCTACCTCTATTATATGCTATTCTTCTCAAGCTTGTTAATAGAGGAAAATTTGAAATACTCAACCACTGAGCAGACAACACTCCTAAGCTCAATATATTTTTATCTTCTATGTATTTATGGTCCAAGATTGTCCTTTAATTTAAAATTAAAAGAATCAAATGAAGCAAAGCATCAAAAAATGTATTGCAACTCAATTTTGGGTTTAGTTTAGAAGACCAAGGAGATTGTCACTTGAGAGAACTTTAGCCTCTCAACAAATCAAAATTAATTTTCTCTGACTAGTTCCTTAACTGAAATGCAAAGAAAATTTGGATTATTTCTTGAACATACCCAAGCAACTAGCAAATTGAGTCAATTAGCCATAAGAGATATTGATAGAACAAGCATTAATGCAATGGATATTAATCATATCCACTGTAATTATGTAATATAGCTTGGAATGCCATGTATCATTTTAGTATGTTACCACTGCTTTTAGAAAACTTATTAATTTCTAAACTCAAAGCCACAAAGAAAGCCAGAAAAGTGTTGATATTGTCATTGCTATGTTCCAGTTGACTTCAGTATTAAAATTCTTGACTTAAAATGGATTACATCCTGATAAATCCATCAAAATTGAAAATGAAAGTGAAAGTGAAGTCACTCAGTTGTGTCCAACTCTTTGCAACCCCATGGACTGTAGCCTACCAGGCTCCTCTGTCCATGGGATTTTCCAGGCAATAGTCCTGGAGTGGATTGCCATTTCCTCCTCCAGGTGATCTTCCCAACCCAGGGATTGAACCCAGGTCCCCCACACACTGTAGACAGATGCTTTACCGTCTGAGCCACCAGGGAAGTCCACTTAATACACCCAACCTACCAAAGAGCACTGCTTAGTTTAACCTACCTTAAATGTGTTAAGAACACTTTCATTAGCCTCAGTTGGGCAAAATCACCTAACCAAGAGGCTTCCCAGGTGGCACTAGTGATAAAGAATCTGTCTGCCAATGGAGGAGACTTAAGAGACACAAGTTTTACCCTTAAAATCACCTAACACAAAGCCTATTTTATAATAAAGCGTTGAATATATCCTGAGACATATTGAATACTGTATGGAAAATTATATAAAGAATGACTATATGGGAGTAAAGTAAGTCAGAAAGGGAAAAACAAATATCATATATTAATGTATATGTATATATATATGCAGTCTAGAATGGTGGTACGGATGAACCTATTTGCAGGGAACCTATGAAGACGCAGATATAGAGACCAGACTTATGAACAAGGGTGGGGGTGGGGAAGGAGCGCACAATATAAGTGGAGAGAGTAGCATAGATGTATATACACTACCATGTGTAAAATAGATAGCCAATAGAAATTTGCTGTCGCACTCAGGGATCTCAAACTGGAGCTCTTTAATAACCTAGAGGGGTGGTATAGGGTGGGAGGAGAGAGGGAATTTCCAGAGGAAGAGGACATATGTGTACCTATGGCTAATTCATGTTGATGTATGGCAAAAATCAAACCAATATTGCAATGAAATTTTCCTTCAATTAAAAATGAGTAAATTAAAAAAATAAAATAATGACTATATGGGTACAGAATGGCTGAAGTGCAGTGATTGTTTACCTTCGTGACATAGCTGACTGGGAAGTGTGGCTTGCCACCACTGCCCAGGATCGTGTGAAAATATCATTGTACATTGTTAGCCTGGGAAAAGACCAAAATTCGAGCTCTGAAGTACAGTTTCTACTGAATCTATTATCAGTTTCACATTATTGCAAAGTAAAAAATTTGTAAACTGAACCACCATAGGTTGGGGGACCATCTGAATAGGCTAAAAACCACTTTTGCCCCATCTCACGAATAAAGCTGTGAGTGAGTCCATCCTAGCCTACTTGTGAAGCACAATTAGATGAACTAGATGAACTTTTGTGCCTTTTATTACATTAACAACTGATGAATTGAGGTTCTTCATTTGGACACAAGGACATGAGAGGAAAGGAGGGACTGAATTGCCCTTCAGAATGTGTGGCCTTGAAATCTATTTTTGTCAATGAGCCCTTTGAGATGCCTTCTGAATAAGGGCTCAAATGATTAAAGCAAATGATTTCCTTGTCTATGGAAAGGAAAGAGTTTGACTATGTATTTGAGTGAGACAAAACAGAAACCCCTAGGTATTAAAAGAATAATTTAATATTAGGATGGACTTCTCTGGTGGCTCAGATGGTAAGGAGTCTGCCTGCAATGCGGGAGATCTGGGTTCAATCCCTGGGTTGAGAAGACCCCCTGGAAAAGGAAATGGCAACCCACTCCACTATTCTTCTGTGGAAAATCCCATGGATGGAGGAACCTGGCAGTTTACAATCCACAGGGTCACTGAGTCGGACGTGACTGAGTGACTTCACTTTAATATTAGGATAAAAAAAAATTGTGTCTGTCACATTTTACAAAAATGTAACTACAGCAGTATCTATCTCAGTTTCAGGTTTTGCAATTTTAAGTTTCAGTCAAAAAACATCACTCAGTCGAAATCTTTCTCTCTTCCTATTGCAGAGATATGTCTCATTTGATGTCACAAAATGAAGGCTATTAAGGCAGCTGCTCAAAATAAAAGGTCTCTAAAAAGCAATAGATTCAGCTCTATCAAACCTTCCCTGTGGAACCATATTCAAACACATGAGCCAAACTCATATCATGCGTCTTATTTCTCTCATATAAATGAAAAGCAAAACACTAGGGGGATATGGGAGAGACAATACAATAAAATCAACATTAGGCCTATCAAGTCAGCTTAATTATTTCAACACAAATTATTGAATTTTATGTAATGGATTCACCCCAAATTATGTACTCCTATAAAACAATCATCTTTGATAACAGAGATTGTTATTTAATTTATGGCTCATTTTCAATTAAGAATCTACAGGTATTTAATGTCACATGCTTTAGACAATAAATGAACTATACAATATGAATCAGTTCAGTTCAGTTCAGTCTCTCAGTCGTGTCCGACTCTCTGCGACCCCATGAATCGTAGCACGCCAGGCCTCCCTGTCCATCACCGTCTCCTGGAGTTCACTCAAACTCATGTGCATTGAGTCGGTGATGCCATCCAGCCATCTCATCCTCTGTCGTCCCCATTTCCTCCTGCCCCCAATCCCTCCCAGCATCAGAGTCTTTTCCAATGAGTCAACTCTTTGCATGAGGTGGCCAAAGGACTGGAGCTTCAGCGTTAGCATCATTCCCTCCAAAGAACACAAAGCATCAAAATTGCAACCTGCCTACTCTCCTAATCAGAGACAGCTCTATTGTGAAGAGATCTAAGAAGTCATCAAGGACTCCATAGATGAAGTTTCAAGTTAATACAGTTGGTTTTACTCCCACCTCACAGAATTAAGAATAAAGTTTAGTTCTTCCAATGTCTGATAAAATAAGTATTTTGTTCATTCTATTAGAATTTTAAATAGCAAGATAAACAAGTGTATCACACACATACAAACAAGAATATTATGGACTCACAATATGGCTTTGGTTGAAAGTCTTGCTAACTCTAGGTCTATCTTTATTTCAAAAGAATGATATTTGAGAAAAATGATTAGCCTCACATGACTGAGCATGTACCACATACACAAATGACATAAATCTGGCCATGTTCATCAGAGCTATGCATTTCAGTTAAGAATTTTGTCATTTTATTTTACTCACCAAATTCTTTAGAACTGAATCAACTCACTTATATCATATGTATAAATGGTAATCAATGACATAGAAAAACTGAAAAGCTGAAGACACTTGTGATCCTCAACCCAATGACTCAATTCTTAAAAATTTATCCCATGGAGAAATAACATAAAATTACATAAAAATAAATAACATAAGAAATAGCAAAATAAGTACATGCTCAATGCATGGAAGCATATGCTTAATGCAGGAAGAAAACATTTCTGTATGTTTAATTAAATTATTCTATATTCACTATATGACATATTGTATAGTCATTAGAATTATGGAAAGCTGTATATTTTATATGTAATAAGCAAGAGATAATATTTGAAAGTGCTGTTTATATTTTCTTACTTTTAGTGCTACCTCAGAGAAGGCAATGGCACCCCACTCCAGTACTCTTTTGCCTGGAAAATACCATGGACGGAGGAGCCTGGCAGGCTTCAGTCCATGGGGTCACTAAGAGTCCA
Source organism: Bos indicus x Bos taurus (assembly GCF_003369695.1). Classification (NCBI taxonomy): domain Eukaryota; kingdom Metazoa; phylum Chordata; class Mammalia; order Artiodactyla; family Bovidae; genus Bos; species Bos indicus x Bos taurus. The sequence goes on along the minus strand of NC_040076.1, from coordinate 22,128,226 downwards.
GCATGACTGAGCAACTTCACTTTCAATTTTCACTTTTGTGCATTGGAGAAGGAAATGGCAACCCACTCCAGTGTTCTTGCCTGGAGAATCCCAGGGACGGGGGAGCCTGGTGGGCTGCCGTTTATGGGGTCGCACAGAGTTGGACACGACTGAAGCAACTTAGTAGTGCTACCTGGTCTTCTCCCTCATCTTTCTTGTGAACTTCTCACTCCCTGGTTACCAATAATTTCCTAATGGGCCACCATCAACCTGTTTGAATGACAAGGAGCAAAAGGAACTCAATCTGTCTCCACCACCACTGTTCCTCCATTCCCTCCCTACGACATAGACTTTGCTCCTCTTCCTATATGCTCTAGTGGAAAATGTGGGATTCATTCCCTTTTCCCCTGGAATTATCTCTTAAGCATCTATTAGAATCCTGGGTTCCTCTCTGTCTCGTGTCCCAGGATGTCTCAGTTCAGGTTCTCACGACCTCTTTCCTAAACTACTGCAATCGGCTCCCTACTCATCTCTCTGTGCCCCGTGCCTCCCCAGTCTACTTCATTCTCCACCTCCCTGCCAGGTGCTCTTTCCAAAAATATATTTTTCAAAATGCCTCTTTCCCTTTAAAACCAATGATGCCTTCAAGTTAAGATAAGCTTGACTAATTTGCAGGACATGCAAGCACTTGTATCTCCCCTCTTCTCAGTGGCCTTATGTCACAGGGCTGCGTGCTGCCACTTACACTGAACCACTTGCGTCTCCCTCGGTTCTGCACCCATTGGAACCCATGCCTGCAGTGTCTTTTCTTACCTCATTCCCCCCACTGACTCACTCGTATCTCCTTTTATTATTTCAGGGCACTCTCCACATACCTTTTTTCTAATTAATTTTTACTGGAGCTTAGTTACAATGCTGTGTTAGTTTCTACTGTACAAAAAAAATGAGTCAGCCATACATATGCACATCCCTCCCCCTTTTGGATCTGTCTCCCATTCAGGTCAATACAGTGCGTCCATCCATACATTCGTTCCCTACCTCTGTGTTTCTATTTCTGCTTTGCAAATAAGATCCTGTATACTTCCAATTTAACTGTTAACACATGCGTCACTCCCACTATATCTTGACTTTCTCTGGTTAGGCATTGCATCGTACACGTTTTTTTATTCCCAACTATGTTATAGCCCCTGGTGTTTAGCATAGGCCTAAGAAATATTCATTGAATGGATGAATGAGTGAAATGGGTAAATGAAGGGCCTACAACTATGTTAAATATGCATGCATGTAGCAAAGATTAGAAATAAATGTGGAAAATAAAATATTTAATTTCTAATAACGGATTTAAAAGTGTTTTTCTATTTTTAGTTATTTTATTAAAATATTATAATAATAAAGATCTTTATTTTTTATCCCCTCCCCACCCTAATAAAGATCTTTAAATCCATAGTAACTGTCTACTATAGAAATTTCCAATGATGAGTAAGTGCAGATTAGCAATATGCTCATTGCTTATAGTACTGGTAACTTCATATGTACTAGTGCAATTTAAGTAGAATTTTTTGACAAAACTTTCAGGCCATAGAATTCCTATATTTAAAAAATGATTGGTCCAAAGTCACAATATTCAAAGTCATTCAAGATATTAGAATCTTGGGAACTTATTCTTATTTAAAATGGACAGGCAATTTCCTAAGGGTTAGCTTAAGGTTTCCATCCTAAGCAGTAACCTTTGCAAGTTCATATATGCAGTTCTGTCCATATGCAGAATATGAAATTGCAAATGGGAATGAAATGCTCATCAATCAAACATCAAATGCTAACAGAATTCCAGAAACACTTTGCATTTCCAATTATGCTATATCACTTTACATATCCCAAGCTCCCTAACAGATAAAACAACTTCTTGTGAGAAAGAATAAAATATCATACTTGCTTAGAACATTTATATATATATATATATATATATATATATATATATATATATATATATGTGCATGCTTAAGTCACTTCAATCATGTCTGAACCTTTGTGACCTCACGGACTATAGCCCGCCATGCTCCTCTGTCCATGGGGATTCTCCAGGCAAGAATACTGGAGTGGGTTGCCATGCCCCACTCTAGGGTATCTTCTCGACCCTGGGTTGGAACCTGTGGCCCCTGCATTGCAGGTGAATTCTTTACTGCTGAGCCATGAAGGAAGCCTCATTGAGATACACACACAGACACACACAGACACACACACACACACACACAAACACACACGAAGTAGAGAAGAATAGCAAGACTATGTAGAGATAATCTCTTTTTAATATACCATGATTAGTCATGTATCTCAAGTGATACTGCTTTCTGTAAGAATCATTTACCCTTTATTATTAGCTGAAGTTACAGTGAAAAAAAAATCTATGACTACTGATACATAAAACTATATAGAAGCACAATCCTAAATAGTTCTTATATGTTTTACTGCTTACTAGAAAAACCACATGATAGTAACAAGTTCCCTCTATGGTGGCTGAAATTCTCCCATAGTTACCTAAGGAGTTTAGAACTATAAAAGACTATAGAGATCACCTAGTGCTTCTGACTCTTGCACATCCTGCTACATAGAAAATGATAATATTTAAGCTAATTACTTTGGGAGGGGATTACTATATGGTGGATCCCTAAAAAGCACTACTCAAATCTTAGGCGTCAAAACTTCAGGAGTTCAACAAAGGAGCCATACAAATCTGGTTATGTAATTTCAACCATTGTAAAATTTTGAATGATTGTAAGAAAACAAAATAAAACCAAAACAGATGCTCAAATATTTAAAGAAATTCTGCCCCAGAAATTGTATAAAGTTAATAGCAAGATCCAGCTCCAGAGCATTTTAAATATAACCTTTCATTTCAAAATCTGAGGATCTAAGTAGGTTGCAGCCTTGGTCTGACCTGTGGTTACTGGGATTGGAGAATGTGTGTGGCTATTCCTTCATATCAGCTAAAATCTATCTGAGCTTCACCTCTGTCACTTTCCGGCTCTCTTTCTCTCTGGCCACTGATCAAGGGCACAACTCAGAACCTGTGTTCTCCTTCTTCAGCCCCCTCTCCAGGTCCCTCTGAACGCTGCAGGACTCTGTCATTTGCAGCAGCAGTGCTGGCCTCAGGGTACTTGGTTGTTAGGGCTCTGTGCCCTCTCTAGTGGAGAAGGCAATGGCATCCAACTCCAGTACTGTTGCCTGGAAAATCCCATGGACAGAGGAGCCTGGTAGGCTACAGCCCATGGGGTCACTAAGAGTCGGACATGACTGAGCGACTTCACTTTCACTTTTCACTTTCATGCATTGCAGAAGGAAATGGCAATGCACTCCAGTGTTCTTGCCTAGAGAATCCCAAGGATGGGGGAACCTGGTAGGCTGCCGTCTATGGGGTTGCACAGAGTCAGACACGACTGAAGCAACTTAGCAGCAGCAGCAGCAGCCCTCTCTAGACTCTCTGACTTCACCTTGGTAGGCTTATGAGAGCCTGAGCATCCTTCTGTTTTTAAATCTGGCCTCTGGTTGGCAGGGACAATGGCTTCTTCATCTGTCCATTCTCGTCTTTACCTCCAACAGCAGTATTCACTATGATCTTCTTTGTTCTCTGGACTTTTTTCTGTTCATGCCCTTCTGAGAGTGCCTCATCATCTGAACTATTGGATAAACCAGATGTGGGTGTCTGATCCCCACAGCCTTTCTCCCAGAGCTTTCTGGTAGCATCACCCACATCCTCTGGGGCCTGAGGGGGATGGTAGCTGGACACACGGTCGACTCAGATAGTTTTTCCCTTTATCTTGATTCCATGAAAATTGTCAAGGTGGTCCTCATAGCAGCTTAAATGGAATATTTTAGATTTCCCTGTCTTTCTGCCCGACATGAGACTGATGCTAACAATCTTCCATGCTGGGAGAATTACACAGAGCATACCTCCTTCGGTCAGCTCTTAAGGAAGCCTTCCCAGGAAGATCTGGGAGCCATCTTTGTACTCAGAGTGCCATGATGCCTCAGCTACCACTCCAGTAGCAGTCCCCTATTCTTTCAGCTTGTTAACCACTTGTGCCCTGGGTGACAAGTTCATCTCTTTGGCCTGGGACACCATACAAGAGCATCCCTGTGCCTGGACAAAGCCCATTTCCAGTGAATGCTGGAGAATGCCACTTCTGCTATAGACCTTCAGAGCAGGTGTCCCATCCTGCCGGCTCTCCCCACAAGCCCTCAGCTTCCATTTAAGTTTCAACTTTTTATGGTACCTCATTCACCATGAAGAAATGTGTTATTGCTCAACTAGTTTGAAAGCTCTAATTCAGTCCAGTGTAAAACAGATGATTAGGTTGAAACAATGATATCTGCTCTGAAAAGATGCCTGATCATGGAAGTTGCCATCTCTTTCATTTTATTTCCTTATAATAAGTCCTTTTGAGAGCCTTCAATAAGTTAGTTCCACTTTGGGTAAATTATTAAAAATAAATACGAAAAGCAAATATATTACAAGAAAGAAACTTAGATCGAGCTTTACTTAGTATATACTCATTGTATTAGGGTTCCCCAAAGAAATAGAACCAGTAGCAGATAGGTAGGTAGATAGACAGCTAGATATATGTCTATGTATAAAAAGATTTATTGTAAGAAATTAGGTCATGTAGTTACAGAAGCTAAGTCCAAAGATCTGCAGATGGTAAGCTGGAGGCCCAGAAGAGCTGATAGTATAGTTGGTATAGTTCCAGTTATTTTAAAGCTCAAAGTTTCAACATCCAATAAAAGATGCTGTGAAAGATGGCAGTTCTCAGGGTGAATGCAATGCATGTTTGTGTGCATAGCCTAAAATGACAATGAATATCCAATACCTAATAGCTTCAATGGCACCCCACTCCAGTAGTCTTGCCTGGGAAATCCCATGGAAGGCGGAGCCTGGTGGGCTACAGTCCATGGGGTCGCGAGGAGTTGGACACGACTGAATGACTTCACTTTCACTTTTCACTGTCATGCACTGGAGAAGGAAATGGCAACCCACTCCAGTATTCTTGCCTAGAGAATCCCAGGGACGGAGGAACCTGGTGGGCTGACGTCTATGGGGTCACACGGAGTCAGACACGACTGACGCAACTTAGCAGCAGCAGCAATAGCTTCTGAGATGGCATGCATAGTGGTAAAGAATCCACCTGCTGATGCAGGAGATGCAAGGTGGATCCCTGGGTCAGGAAGATCCCCTGGAGTAGAAAATGGCAACCCACTTCAGTGTTCTTGACTGCAAAATTCCATGGACAGATGAGCCAGGCAGTCTGCAGTCCTTGTGGTCACAAAGCGTCAGACACGACAGCACACGCACAAACTAACATATGCAATGACTCCACCGAGCAACTTGTTGCATTCTACTGAGTCTTAGTTTGATTTGATTTCTCCAAATTGACCACCCAATTTCTTTGATACTACTGCTACTTCAGTAACCCACATGTCTGTAAGAACTGTGAATTGCCCTAAAGCTATGCTTCACTGGATATTTCAGTCACCTCATAGTAATCCAGCTAGAAAGCTCCATGAAATAGTCGCTTAGGTGCAATGGTCATACTCAACCTCTGTCCAACCTATTAGATTTGAAACTCAGGAGATAATTGCACACTGGTCTTTGTTATTTCATTTCTATCATCATAGACAGTACAGATGAAAGACCTCAAAAGTGGCATATAGTAGAGAAGTCAAATAAGCCTTCAAAACCCCTTCAGGCATCTAGCACAGAAAATACACCTCTACAGTTGTTCAATTTGACCCATAATTAAATGTCATCTAAAAGGCAAGATATATGTATATTTAGTGAATCAATGGACTTCTTGATTTATTTTACTTATGAAAGATGGGCTAATGACATATGCTTCAGTGAGATGTTATCATGGATATAGCTGATAAAATATAACCCTATGTCCTGGAGAAGAGATTTGAAAATACTTAGCTCTGTCCAGGAGCTTAAATAATTTACCCCAAGTCTTTTCTACCAGAAGCATCCTGGTTATTCTATACCCCTGAGAGCATATGGGAATCAGGAGGTGGAAGTCAACAACTCTCAATTATAAATCTGAAAGGCATTAGATGGAGGAACACACAAGGAAAAAATACCCTCCCCAGCATTGATATTACTTGTATTAACAACAAAACAAGTTACTTGTGTCCATTGGAAAAGTGATGAGAAAGACTTTGAAAACCTACCTAAATAGGAATGTGTAGCTATAGATACCTACCCCATCTTTGCCTAAAAAGTTCACTTCATGAAAAATAGTCATGTTAGGCACAGCAGGCACACTATAGGATGATAGTTTTTGAGGCCCATGAAAATGTCTTAATTCTTTAAAATCAGGAGAAAAGTTAATTTCATGTCAAAGAAATGTTTTAACATATAATAAAGTCTTTAAACCAATGTAATCCTAAAAACATAATTTTTAAAAAGATTTTTCATACTAGCATTTAATATTTTAATATTATTTATTTATTTCTTTGGGCTTCTCTGGTGGCTCAGTGGTAAAAGAATCTGCCCGAGACTCAGGTTCAATCCTTGGCTCAGGAAGATCCTGTGGAGAAGAAATGGCAACCGGCTCCAGCATTCTCACCTGGAAAATTCCCATGGACAGAGGAATCTGTTGGGCTACAGTCCATGCGTTTCAAGAGTCGGACATGACTCAGTGACTAAACCACCACTACCATTTATTTATTTATCAGCAGCGGGTCTTAGCTGCAGCACGCAGGGTCTACATTGCATCTTGTGGGGTCTATAGTTGCAGTGCAGGGACTCTGCTTGTGGCAGGCAGGCTCTCCAGGGCACAGGCTCCAGAGTGTGCCAGTTCAGTAGTTACAGCACAGGGTTTAGTTGGTCCACAGCATGCAAGATCTTATTTCCCAAACCAGGGCTTGAGCCTATGCCCCCTGCTTTGCAAGATGGATTCTTAACCACTGGACCACCCAGGAAGTCCCAAACATAAATGTTAATAATTTTGCTTAAGGATGATGGGGCCCATGAATACATACATGCTCAAACCCCGTAACAGTGGTAATGTGGTCCTGCTCCCCAAAGCCTTATTTCCCTCTGTAGTCCTGCCTCTCTGGCTGTAGTGGATTGACATAGGGATAGACACCTGATTTACATCATGTCTATCAGATTTATGTCTCCTATGGGTTTGGAATTGAGATTTAAGCTTGATATTAATAAGTATTTGTTAGTTTATGGGGCCTGTACCCTTGTAGGCTTTCTCACAGTTGTGTTCAAAAACATGATTTGTCTGCAGGAAAGAAAAAGGAATAAGAGATGATGTGGTCTGTGAGACAGAGAGAAAGAGACAGGAAGATGCTGCCCAAGTTTCTGGGTCTCTCTAGTCTCTGTAGGTCAGGTCTTCATTGTCCAACTTTCCTTGTATCTATGAAGGATCCCAGTCTCCTTCCTTAAATTCTAATTTTTGGCCAGGCTGTTTCAGTTTTTTTGCTCATTTTAATCTAAAAGGACTGTATTAGTTTGCTTGGGCTACTACAACAAAACATCACAAACTGGGTAGCTTAAACAACAGAAATGTATTGTCTCACAGTTCTGGGGTTGACAAGTCTGAGGTAACATATCATCAGCAAAGTTGACTTCTTCTGAGGGCTTTGAGGGAAAACTATGTTCCATACGCTGTCTCTGGCTTGGAAACTACTACCTTCTCTCTCTGTCTTTCCATATTGTCTTCACTCAGTTTGTGTCCAGATTTCCTGTTCTTACAACAGTCGTATTGGACTAGGGCCCACCTTCATAAGCTCACTGCAACTTGATTATTGTCTGTTGCAGATACTATCTGCAACAGATAATAATCTGTTGTTAGTGATTATCTTGATTTTCTCTGTTAAGTCTCTAAATCTCTCTAATAGGTCACATTCTGATGTATTCAGGGTTAGGATTTCAAGATATGAATTTGTAGGGGATTTAACCTATTTAACCAATTTAACCTATCAGATCAGATCAGATCAGTCACTCAGTCGTGTCCGACTCTTTGTGACCCCATGAATCACAGCACGCCAGGCCTCCCTGTCCATCACCAACTCCCGGAGTTCACTCAGACTCATGTCCATCGAGTCAGTGATGCCATCCAGCCATCTCATCCTCTGTCGTCCCCTTCTCCTCTTGCCCCCAATCCTTCCCATCATCAGAGTCTTTTCCAACGAGTCAACTCTTTGCATGAGGTGGCCAAAGTACTGGAGTTTCAGCTTTAGCATCATTCCTTCCAAAGAAATCCCGGGGCTGATCTCCTTCAGAATGGACTGGTTGGATCTCCTTGCAGTCCAAGGGATTCTCAAGAGTCTTCTCCAACACCACAGTTCAAAAGCATCAATTCTTCGGCGCTCAGCCTTCTTCACAGTCCAACTCTCACATCCATACATGACCACAGGAAAAACCATAGCCTTGACTAGACAGACCTTTGTTGGCAAAGTAATGTCTCTGCTTTTGAATATGCTATCTAGGTTGGTCATAACTTTCCTTCCAAGGAGTAAGCGTCTTTTAATTTCATGGCTGCAGTCATCATCTGCAGTGACCTATAACAAGTATTAAAACAAAAGGTAAAGCAGATTAAATTGTAGAGCACCATGTATTATTGCTAATGTTTTTGATATATTTCTTCTATTTTATTGAATTTTGATTTTTTTATATATTTATTTATTTATTTGGCTGTATTGGGTCTGAGTGTGCTGTACGTGGTTATGTGAGGTCTTCATTTTGTTCTGAGGGATCTTTCTTGTTGCTACACACAGACTCTCTAGTTGTGATGCACAGGCTTAATTCTCCACAGCATAAGGGATCTTAGTTCCTCAACCAGAGATTGAACCTGCATTCTCTGCATTGCAAGGTAAATTCTTAACCACTGAACCACCAGGGAAGTCTTTGAATCTGAATTTTAAAAGACACTTTTAAAACAGAGGAGATATCTCTGTAGACGAAGTCAAGGGGAAGGGATAGTAGCACAGGGAAGTGGTGATGGCTAGAATACATAGGTGAAGACAAAGCATCCAAAATGGTGAGGAGCGGTTGTTTAGGGATGCATCTCATTTTCATGGTAAGAGCTGTCTGTGCAAAGTTTGTTCTAGTATAAACCATGTTTGGATACATAATTCTCATATATAGACAGAACTTTCAGAGAAGGTAACCAAGTTCCTGAGTACAATGGTTAGAATTTCTAGACTATCTTATATAGCACAATATATCATGTAATGTGGGCTTCCCTGGTGGCTCAGATATAAGAATCTGCCTGCAATGTGGGAGGCTGGGGTTTGATCTCTGGGTCGGGAAGATGCCCTGGACAAGGAAATGGCAACCCACCCAACTAAGTTTTCTTGCCTGGAGGATTCCATGGATAGATGAGCCTGTTGGGCTACAGTCCATGGAGTAGCAAACAGTTGGATGCAGGTGACAGACTAACACACACACCATGCAATGTATAACATGAAGCTGGGAATCTAAAGATAGCATGAAATGAACAAAGTGTTGTACAGAAAAGGGACATTCTCATTAAACTTCAGTAAGTTTTGAAATAAGTTTTGGGAGTCTCAATTTTTTCACTTTATTTTTAAGGAAGATTAATTGTAATATGTTAAAATATTTATAATGTATCAGTTGCTTCAAAACTGTTTAGTAGAACTTCCCTGGTGGCTCAGTGGTAAAGAATCCACTTGCCAATACAGGAGACACTGGTTCAATCCCTGATCCGGGAGGATCGCATATGCTTCAGGGCAGCTAAGCCTGAGTGCCGCAGCTACTGAGCCCGTGCCCTAGAGTCTGGGAGCTGCAGCTACTGAGCCGAAGTGCCTCAACAGCTGAAGCCCCTGCACCCTAGAGCCCATGCTTCACAGCAGGAAAAACTAACACAGTGAGTAGCTCGCACACCACAACTAAAGAGTAGATGTGGCTCGTCACAACTAGAGAAAGCGCCCTCACAGCAATGAAGACCCAGCACAACCAAAAATAAATAAAATTATTTTTAAAACCATTTAATAAATTAGATGAAAGGGAAATAAATAAATAAGTGACACTTTATATGTTTCTTCCTCCTTTTCCTAAATGTGACTACCATAAACTGAATATTGTCCATAATTCTTAAAGGTTTTAAATTTCCAAAACATGATATGGTATCCTGCAATAGCAAAGGAAATGGAATCTAGAATTAAACCATGTGACTTCAAAACCTTTCTCTGCCTCTAAAGTGCAGTTATATGCAACCTATTTCATCTCTTTGTGTCTCAGTTTCCACAACTATAAAGTAAAAATAAAAAGAGCGCCTTATTCTTAGGGATGTTAGCAGCAACAAAGATCCAGCACAGCCAAAAATAAATATATGAATTAAATTACTAAAAAAAAAGAGAGATCATTTAGGAATTCTATGTTTGTATAATTGAGGAAGTCTAATACATAAAATTTAAAACATTTCCCATAATGGTGCTAATTACTGTACAGTATCCATAACCTTTAGAGCACTGAGCTTAATTTAAACAAAAATAACAGATGGTGTTTCAGGAAAACAAGCCTTTATATTGCTGTTTTTCCCTTTTCATATGCAACTGTAAGGAAAGCAGATTTGGAAGTTTATTGAGACCTAATTCTATTTTGTCTTCTATTCTGCATTCTGTATATTTCATTCTAATAACAATGAAATTAAATTAACTTTAACTTAAAGAATATTATAATGATTAAATATCATGTGGAAAACATATTTTATTTATCTTGGCAAAAGTTTCACTCATTCGATAAGATAAAAGAATAAGCTTTTTAAATGCATACTGTATTTCAGATCATGATTTATTATTTCATGCTCTCTATTTGCTTTTGGAAGTGAATCACTTTGGGAAAATTCAGATTAGAGCAAATGGAAATATTGGCTAGAGTTTGAAACCAGTGACATCTTGCTACATTAATGTGCAGTTGTTTTTCAGTCACTAAAGTCACATCCAACTCTTTGTGACCCCATGGACTGCAGCACACCAGGCTCCTCGGTCCTCCACTATCTCCTGGAGTTTGTTCAGATTCATGTCTATTGAGTCAGTGATGCTATCTAACCATCTCATCCTCAGCTGGCCCCTTCTCTTTTTGCCTTTAGTTTTCCCCCAGCATTAGGATCTTTTCCAGTGAGTCGGCTCTTTGTATCAGATGGTCAAAGGATTGCAGCTTCAGTTTCAGCACCAGTCCTTCCAATGAATATTCAGGGTTGATTTCCTCTAGGATTGACTGGTTTGGTCTCCTTGCAGTCCAAGGGGCCCTCAAGAGTCTTCTCTACCACCACAATTCGAAAGCATCCGTTCTTCAGCACTCAACCTTTTTAATGGTCCAACACTCACATCCATACATGACTACTGGAAAAACCAGAGATTTGACTATACTGACCTTTGTAGGCAAACTGATGTCTCTGCTTTTTAATACACTGTCTAGGTTTGTCACAGCTTTTCTTCCAAGGATTGTCTTTTAATTTCATGGCTGTAGTCACTGTCCAAAGTGATTTTGGAGCCCAAGAAAATAAAATGTGTCACTGTTTCCACTTTATCCCATTTATTTGCCATGACGTGATGGGACCAGATGCCATGATCTTAGTTTTGTTGTTGTTTTTTTTTAATTTGAGTGTCAAGCCAACTTTTCAAAGCCTGGGTAAATCTATAAAAATAATTGAAAAATTTGTAGGCAGAAACACACAGAGAAGCTCTCTCAAGGGGGTGGCATCATGATTTATAACAATCTTGTTAAAGTATATTCCTTCTGAGTGTGACAACTTTACCCACTAAGTTTCAAAAAACCTGTTGACTCAACTGTGGTTTTTAGTCCCTTCCCTCAGATTATAGAGTAGACAACTTTCAACAGAAACCATATAAGAGACTGTTATCGAAAACAATATGAAGCAGTCCCATTGCTGATCTAAATCTCAGCTCCATGACAATCACTATTATGCAGTTTTGCATGTCTGTCTTTACATTTATTCTTCGGCTTCCATTTTTATTTATCTACTTCTATGAATATTCACTTATTCCTACCAAAAGAACTGGAAATCAGTTTATTAGTGCCTGAATTAAACAGCCCAACCCCTAAAGCTTTGAAAAAAGACTGAAGTTAATTTTTACTGTATAATGTATGGAACCCAATATATAGCAGACCAATGTAGCATTATTTGTATCAGCTGCTACTGCTAAGCTAACCATCCAGAGATTCCCCATCCTCCCAATAAAGTAGTTGGATTTATTTGAATTATCCATACTCTCAGGTACAAACTGTGTGAACTATGTGAACTATTTGCCCTGATTTTGCTATTATATAGCCAGTATTAGAGGAGATGTTCTAATTAGATTCACTTTAACACGGTCAATTTAAAAAAATTGATCAGTGTTAGTTGTTTTTTAAAGTCCAGACCCCAAAACTGATGATATCTCTCTGAATTGACTTAGATTTAGTTTGGCTCAACCTGAGTAGATTCCCCAATTGCCTTGCTATTCTGAGTATCTGCTAGGACCAATTCATACCTCATAGTCTGACCATCAGGAGTGCATTATGACTTAGTTGATATCTTTCTCAGTCATTTGGGCGGATTCTAAAGCAGTCTTGAATTAAATAGTCTTTATTCTGTTAATTTCATGTTACATAGAAGTTCCAGTCTATAGTATAAGACCTAATACAAATACACCAAGATTTCACTTAAGCTGTGACCACCCTTCTTGATATTATTCTTAGAATCTCACAAATAAGCACAGGAATTGGTTCATTCCTCATATCAGAATATATGGGGACAGAAGTTGGCTCATGCTATTAGACTGAAGATGGAATTTTCACTAAATCATGAACTCTACTCGGCAATGGAAATGACATTTTTTCAAAATGAATCCCATCATGAAATCCATTGGTCCACTCACTTCCACATCAGTTTAAATCCTGGCTGAGTCTAGAGATTTATGTTTTCAGTTTGGCCTTCTTTTCATTACTGGAGAGCTTTAATTTCTTTCCATTACTTAGGATTCTCTCATTTTCTCTCCTTATTTTCAATGCTCTGCATATATTAACATACCTGTATTTGTCTTTGATAATGAAAAAAAAGACTCATCACTTTCAAGACTCATCACTCTACATATCTTCATTATCTTTGGAATATCTTCACCAAAATATATTAAAATGTCACTAGAGAAAAATTAATGCATATAAAATATATGAATATTACTGGACTAGATCTGTATCGCTCTCTCATTAGTCAGCATGCAGCCTTCTGGCTGAATGCCTACGTTTCAAGTCCAATAAAAAGCAAACAACAAATAGATTTAAGAACATCAGGCACAAATAGAAAGAGTCCTTTTACTGTGTAATGTTCTACTGGTTATTCACCAATTTATGTCTTTTCCTTAGTCATTTGTTTTTTGCATCAGAGTCAAGCAAATTCTTTTGTTCCTTTGCTCCACAAATATATATTGTGTACATTCTATGTGCCAGGAGTTGCTATCAGCACTGGGAACAAAGAATAAGCAAAACAAGCAAGGTCCTTGGTTTTACATAAAGTTTACATTTTAGTTGAAGATGAGAGGCAGTAAATGAATAAACACACACATTGTCAAATAGGTCTTAAGGGCCAAGGGAGGAAAATACAAGACAGGAGGAAAGCTAGAATGTCCTCTGGAAATGGTAAGAATGCTATTTTATCTAGGGATATTTGTGTAGAGATTAATGGAAAATAAAGAAGCAGGTCACATGGATGTCTGGAAGAAGAGTGGCCCTGGCAGATAATGTAATGTGCAGTAAAATCCTTCATAATATGAACTGCTCCCTACTGGTTCGGAGGTGTCAACTCCCAAGTAATGAAGAGGTCAGAAGTATCAATTCTTTAAAAATTGCCTTTACTCATAGTTTCAAGATTCTTACAAGCTTGTATTACAAAACTGATGCCTCTAAATTTCATCTCTTTAGGGTTGTTTTACATCTTTGAATCAATGACAGGTGAGATTTTATTGTAGTTTTGTTGTTGTTGCTTAGACACTAATTTGTGTCTGACTCTTTGAGACCCCATGGACTGCCCCATGCCAGGCTTCTCTATCTTTCACTGTCTCCTGGAGTTTGTTCAAATTCACATCCATTGAGTTGGTGATGCTATCGAACCATCTCATCCCTTGCCATCCCCTTCTCCTTTGGCCTTCGATCTTTCCCAGCATCAAGGTCTTTTCCAATGAGTTAGCTTTTTTCATCAGGTGGCCAAAGTATTGGAGCTTCTGCTTTAGTATCAGTCCCTCCACTGAATATTCAGGGTTGATTGCCTTTAGTATTGACTAGTTAGCTGTTTGATTACTTGCTAAGATAATTTTTTGCAAGTTTCCAGACAGTAGGCATATGGAGAGCACAAGGAATATAACCAGATGTGCTCCTTCTTATTTAAGAACTGAGATTTCAAGTGACACGTAGTTTTCATATAGCAGTAGTGTTAGTCGCTCAATCGTGTCCGACTCTTTGCAACACGGTGGACTGTAGCCCACCAGGCTCCTCTGCCCATGGGATTCTCCAGGCAAGAATACTGGAGTGGGTTGCCATTCCTTTCTCCTTCCTGACACAGGGATTAAACCGGGGTCTCCTGCATTGCAGGAAGATTCTTTAATGTCTGAGCTACATAGACTGCTGCATTTCATAGTAGTATGAATGTTCTCTGTAACAAGATTCTATGATCTTTGAAATTGAATGCAAATCCCTATCCTCACAGGCAGTCTCCAAAGGCAATCTGAAAAATGCATCTAGATGTTTGAATATAAACTGTGAAAGTAAGAGGAAAAGAGTCCTTACCAAACGGAGAATACTAAATGAATGGAATGCAAGCAATTTTATTCTTGCAGAGGAACAAAATGTCTTCTTTTTGTTACTTGTCTTTAGTGTCTGTACCTATCAAATGTTTTAATTAATATTTGGCATTTAGACAATAAACATTATACCCCTTTCTTGTTTGATCATAAGATCAACAGGAAGACAAGCAAACATATCTAGCGGTTCACAAATACTTGAATTCAAACTGATAGTGAGTGCAAATGAGAGCTAATACTTTTCATCACTGGATTTAAGCTGCTTTTTAACCTGGTAAAGTCTCGAATTCAACATTGAGTTTTCTCTAAAATAAATAAGTTAACTGGAGGAAGAGCAGACGAATTTACATCCTGTAGAAATGATTTAGGAGATTGATTATCTAAGGTTTATTCTAAGATTAAGAAATATTGACCAAGAACAACAAGAACATTCCCATCCAAAATAATGTGAACAATTTAAAACTTCATTTTTGTATTTTGTCTTTCTTCTCAGTACTTCTATAAAGAGCTTAGTAATCCTGTTATTTATCTTCTCAATATTTACATATATAACAGTGAAGGGAAAATAAGCACTGTTAATGACTGAAACAAAGAGAGTTTAGGTAAAATGTTAAGAACCTAAGTGGATTATTGAAGCAATTATACAGATAATCTCAGCAAAATTCACAAATGTAGCTGAGGTAGACATTGTTTTGTTAGACTTGGTTCCTATATATTTCAAATAATCACCTTGATTTTCTCTTTGCTCTTCATGAAGACACACAGGCTAAGTAATTTGTGTAACATACATTTTCTATATGCTGCTTTCATGACCATCACTGTTTAATCAACATTTATGCTTAGTTGACTTTTCTTAATTAAAAAAGGAAGATTAACTTAGCCATTAATTTACTATCTAAAAGTATAAGCTTCTACCCTGCCAAATAAATAACTAGCACTTGCAAATGAGTGTATGATTCCACTTGACTGATTTTTAGTGACAACATGGCATAGTGACCTTAAGAGAGACAACATGGTCACAAAAGCAGTGTAAATATATATCAGATGATGTTAGATGACAGGCTTCCTTGGTGGCTCAGCTGGTAAAGGACTCACCTGTGGGGGACCTGGGTGTGATCCCTGGGTTTGGAAAATCCCCTGGAGAAGGCAAAGGCTACCTACTCCAGTATTCTGGCCTGGAAATTTCCATGGACTGTATAGTCCATGAGGTCGCAAAGAATCAGACAAGTCTGAACGACTATCACTTTCACTTTTAATGTTAGGTGAAAAAGTAAAATACACTATTAAATCTCTGCTACATTTAAAGCTGTTAAAAGTAAGACAAGTAATGAATGGAAACAGGGGGAAAGTATAATGGTTTAGTTCATGACATCATAAAGAGTTGGGTTTAACTAGCGTAGATTCAACTGAAATTTAATGAATCCCTGCTGTTGTTGTTGTTGTTCAGTTGCTACCTCACCTCACGTGTGCTCAGTTGGTTGGGTCTGACTCTTTGAGACCCCATGGACTGCAGCCCACCAGGCTCCTCTGCCCATGAAAGTTTTCAGCAAGAATACTGGAGTGGGTTGCCATTTCCTACTGCCATTCTTTGCAGCCGGGCTCTAGTGATAAAGAACCTACCTGGCAATGCAGGAGATGCAAGAGACTTGGGTTCAATCCCTAGGTGGGGAAGACCCCCCAGAGAAGAGCATGACAACCCACTTCAGTATTCTTGCCTGGAGAATCCCATGAACAGAGGAACCTGGTGGACATGACTGAAGCAACTGAGCACATTCATTTGCTAAGTTGTATCCAACTGTTTGCAACCCCATGGACTGCAGCACACCAGGCTTTCATGTACTTCACTATTTTCCAGAATTTGCTTAAACTCATGTCACTGAGTCCATATGCTATCCAACCATCTCATCTTCTGTCACCCTCTTCTCCTCATGCCCTCATTCTTTCTCAGCATCAGGGTCTTTTCCAGTGAGTCAGCTCTTAGCATCAGATGGCCAAAATATTTGACCTTCATCCCTACTGTGTACCAAACACTATGCCAAGTTCTTTCATTCTCCTTTATCTCATTGTCTTTCATCATTTTTGTAGGAATAGTTTATCACTATGGCAGAAAGTGAAGAGGAGCTAAAAAGCCTCTTGATGAAAGTGAAAGAGGAGAGTGAAAAAGTTGGCTTAAAGCTCAACATTCAGAAAACTAAGATCATGGCATCTGGTCCCATCACTTCATGGCAAATAGATGGGGAAACAGTAGAAACAGTGTCAGACTTTATTTTTGGGGGCTCCAAAATCACTGCAGATGGTGATTGCAGCCATGAAATTAAAAGGCGTTTACTCCTTGGAAGGAAAGTTGTGACCAACCTAGATAGCATATGCAAAAGCAGAGACGTTACTTTGCCAAAAAAGGTCCATCTAGTCAAGGCTATGGTTTTTCCTGTGGTCATGTATGGATGTGAGAGTTGGACTGTCAAGAAGGATAGCGCCAAAGAATTGATGCTTTTGAACTGTGGTGTTGGAGAAGACTCTTGAGAGTCCCTTGGACTGCAAGGAGATCCAACCAGTCCATTCTAAAGGAGATCAGTCCTGGGTGTTCTTTGAAAGGAATGACGATAAAGCTGAAACTCCAGTACTTTGGCCACCTCATGTGAAGAGTTGACTCATTGGAAAAGACCCTGATTCTGGGAGGGATTGGGGGCAGGAGGAAAAGGGGACAACAGAGGATGAGATGGCTGGATAGCATCACTGACTCGATGGACATGAGTTTGGGTAAACTCTGGGAGTTGGTGATAGACAGGGAGGTCTAGCGTGCTGCGATTCATGGGGTCCCAAAGAGTCGGACGTGACTGAGTAACTGAACTGAACTGACTGATCTTCATTTTATGTAAGAAAAAAATAAATTTCGAAGAAAAGACTAGATTATACAACTTTGTGAGAAACAAGAGTAAGCCAGGGTTTCTGATGTTTTTCATGTATTTCTTACAGCACATAATGGTTTAAAAATTGTTGTTGTTCAGTTACTAAGTCATTTCTAACTCTTTGTGACCCCATGGACTGCAGCACACCAGGCTTCCCTGTCCTTCACTATCTCCCAGAGTTTGCTTAAATCAGGTTCCTTGGTTTAGCAACACATAAACATAAAATGAAAACCGAATCAGGACAACTATCCAGTGGTTTAAAAATATGTGCTATATATAATATAATTACAAGGTATATGCAATACAGTAGGCCTCACTGTCCCTGTTATTCGTTGTTTAGTCATTAAGTCATGTCCAACCCTTTTGTGATGTGTCCATCCCCCAAGGACTGTAGCCTGCCAGACTCCTCCATCCATAGGATTTCCCAGGCAAGAATATGGAGTGGGTTGCCATTTCCTTCTCCAGGGGATTTTCCCAACCCAGCGATCAAACCCATGTCTCTTGCATCTCCTGCATTGGTAGATTCTTTACCATTTGCCACCAGGGAACCCCACTGGCAGGTATGAGACTTTCAGGAATTATGTCTTGCATTATGGAGTAGGACAGACATGGAATTTCATGTGTATAAAGCTGAAACGGACTGTGAAAAGAGATCCAGAATATACCTCTGTGAAGAACCTTTATTCTGAACTTCTCTTATCTGCCTAAAGGCAGATCCTCCCCAAAGAATTAAACTATCATAAATCCCTCCTCCAGGAGATTTTTATGGCAGTGAAGAAGGTGGGAAAAGACTAGTTGCATAAGCATAAACAAATATTATCACAAACTTCCTTATCTCCTGGGTTTTTTTCCTCTAAGAACCTATCTTTATTTTTTTTTAAAGACACCCATCCATTTTTCCCAGAACCCTTTTCTCACCTCTCCCTTTCTTTAAGTTAGATATAAAAGTCCCTAATCTTAGCTGTTTAATGAGCCACTTCATTTGTGTGCTCTCATGCATGTCCATACAAATAAGCTTTTTTTCCTCTTGCTATTTTTTTTTTCTTCTGTCAAATTTGCAGTGCCCTAGTCCCTTAATGGGACTTTCCTGATGGGCTCAGATGGTAAAGAATCTGCATGCAATACAGAAGACCCAGGTTTGATCCTTGGGTCAGGAAGATCCCCTGGAGAAGGAAATGGCAACCCACTCTAGTATTCTTGCCTGGACCGTGAACAGAGGAGCCTGGTGGGCTACAGTCCATGGGGCCCCAAAGAGTAGGACACAACTGAGCAATTAACATTTTCACTTTCAGTCCCATAATGAAAATAGGTAGAGGAAAAAGCCTTCCTCCGCAACAGTTTGATGATGAAGATGCAATGGTTGGGACCCATTGATCACTCTGGAGACTGCAGTTAAGATTTTGGGACCTCTGACCAGGCAGAAAAAAAAGTATCTTTCCTTACCAGTCAGACTCCTAGGTTTCTGCTCAGGGACTAAGTGAGCAAAGGTAATAAGAGCCACCCCTTGTCTTCTCTTTCCAAAATTTAGATTAGCAGGAGAAAAGACCTGGATGACTATTACTTTTGGTATTTTCCTCTTGGTTCGAGTACTCTTACTGTAGATCATTTTCCTTCCAGAGAGAGCTAATGTGTTCTCTTTGTCTCATTTTGCGTATTGAGAGCTTGGCTTGAATCTAGTGAAAGCATTATCTCTCTAGTTTTCCATTTGCTGGATTTGCACTAAGAAGTGACCAA
Source organism: Bos indicus x Bos taurus (assembly GCF_003369695.1). Taxonomy (NCBI): domain Eukaryota; kingdom Metazoa; phylum Chordata; class Mammalia; order Artiodactyla; family Bovidae; genus Bos; species Bos indicus x Bos taurus. The sequence goes on along the minus strand of NC_040076.1, from coordinate 22,108,781 downwards.
CTATCCAACTGAGTTCAGTTCAGTTCAGTTCAGTCACTCAGTCATGTCCAATTCTTTGCAACCTCATGGACTGCAGCATGCCAGGCCTCCCTGTCCATCACCAACTCCCAGAATTTACTCAAACTCATGTCCATTGAGTCAGTGATGCCATTCAGCCATCTCATGCTCTGTCGTCCCCTTCTCTGCCCGCCGTCAATCTTTCCCAGCATCAGGGTCTTTTCTAATGAGTCGGCTCTTCATATCAGGTGGCCAAAGTATTTGAGCTTCAGCTTCAGCATCAGTCCTTCCAATGAATATTCAAGGTTCATTTCCTTTAGTATTGGCTGGTTTCATCTCCTTACAATACAAGGGACTTTCAAGAGTCCTCTCCAACACCACAATTTGAAAACAGCAGTTCTTCAGTACTTAGCCTTCTTTATCGTCCAGTTCTCACATCCATACATGATTACCAGTAAACCCATAGCTTTGGCAATACCGACCCATGACAACAAAGTAATGTCATCCCATTTACAGCTGGTGTCCTATAGAAATTGCCAGCTCTTGATTTTGTCGTTTCTTTCTCTATGGCCATCTTTGGGAAGTAACTTTGGATATAGGGGCTGCATCCTTTAAGGGGGGTACCTCTTGAACATAGTTAAGCCATAAAGCTTGTTGGTTTTGAGTCACACTTTGGGATAATTGACTCTTCTCTGGTGGCTCAGATGGTAAAGCGTCTGCCTACAATGCGGAAGGCCAGGGTTCAATCCCTGGATCAGGAAGATCTCCTGGAGAAGGAAATGGCAACCCACTCCAGTATTCTTGCCTGGAAAATCCCATGAATGGAGAAGCCTGGTGGGCTATAGTCCATGGGGTCACAAAGAGTCGGACATGACCGAGTGACTTCACTTTCACTTTCACTTTGGGATAATTGTACCTTTGGAGACCTTAAGTCAACAATGGCCAGTATATATAACCTTTGATTTGGAAAAACTCTCATATTTAAAAGGATTTTCAGAGAGCAGAGAGTTCTCATGCTTATACAAATTTCCTGTTTATACCTATGGAAGGATCAAACTGAATGAAGAACAAAAGTATCAATTCTAGCCTAAAACATTACCTTGACAAAAATTGAACAGTAAAAATCAGATTTAGAATAAAAATTTAAATCCCAAATCCACCATTAAACCCTTCCATCCACAGATAAATTGTACTTATGCAACAAGCCAGATGACCTCTGGAAAAAAAATCCTCCTTACTGAGATAACAAATGGTCAGACCCTCTTCCACATACTCCTATAAATGATCAGAAGTTGGTCTAGTTAATCTGATATTCAGAGCTTGATAGGAGCTATTTTATGTCTTCCCTACCACTATCAATTGGGCTAAAGTAGAAGCATGCACTCAGAGGAAGAAATACCTTCTAATTGGGTTTACTAGTCAAGTAGGCTTATGCATTATCTATTAGATGTTTAAGATTATAAAACTTATAGATTTTATTTTAATCATGGTTCTGATAACAATAATTGTGTTTCATAATATATATGCTTAGAAATAGTTTCCAAAAATCTTTTTAGTAAATTGAAGCTTTAAGGTTATACTAAGTTAAGTGATTGATATCGATTGATTATCTATAGCCTTGTTAATAAAACAAAATACTAAACATTAATTACTAAACATAAAATAAAGCTTATCTATCTTGGGCTTTTTATTTTTACAGAGAGTAAAGTTACTTGAATCTATTAGTAAACATATTCTTTATTGCTATATTGAGATATTTTACTATGAAGAGGCATTTGCCTCTAAATTATGGAATTCTATACCCATAAGGTCTCATCGGTAGCTCAGTGGGCTCTGGTAGCTCAGTGGTAAAGAATCCGCCTGTAATTCAGGAGACACTCTTTCAATCCCTGGGTGGGAAAGATCCCCTGGAGGAGAGCGTGGCAGCTCACTCTAGTATTCTTGCCTGGAGAATCCCATGTCAGAGGAACCTGGCAGGCTACAGTCCATAATGCTACAAAGAGTTGTGACAGGACTCAAGCAATTGAGCATGCCTGAATGTATAGATCAGTCCTGGGTGTTCATTGGAAGGTCTAATGTTGAAGCTGAAACTCCAATACTTTGGCCACCTGATCCGAAGCGCTGACTCATTTGAAAAGACCCTGATGGTGGGAAAGATTGAGGGCAGGAGGAGAAGAGGATGACAGAGGACGAAATGGTTGGATAGCATCACCGACTCAATGGTCATGAGTTTGGGCAGGCTCCAGGAGTTGGTGTTGGACAGGGAGGCCTGGCATGCTGCAGCTCATGGGGTCCCAAAGAGTCAGACACGACTAGGGACTGAACTGAATCGAACTGAACATATACCCACAAACTTGTCAATCTACTAAAAGCTGCTGGTTTATAGCAGACAGATCACATTGCCTACATGCTCTTTTTTTCTGGAAACTGAAGTTACTAAGAGTTAAGAATCATAACCAATATGTGTAGATAAAACTAAGACTAATAAGGTTGAAGGGGAAAGCTCTATGCAAAATATTTAAAGAATGTAGATTGTTATTTTAAAAACAGAGAGAGAAATCTTTCCCTAAAGTAATTTTTTAGAGGCTTTCATGAGGTTGATCCAGAACAAGAAAGAGGAAAATGAAAGACAAATGCCTGAATGGAAATAGAAAGTTATAAAGAGTTAGGAGAAAAGAAATCGGAGAAATAAGAGAGCAAGCGAGAATAGCTTATTTGGTTGACCTGACCAAGATTAAACGGATTTATTATAAGGAGCTTTATGATCAGTATTAATCTAGTGCAAACTAAAGTTTAGTTTCCTTATCTGTTAAAATGACAAAGTTTTCTTGGATTATTGGTCTGCTCAAGTTTTTCCTTACTTTTTGAGTCATTCACCTAAGAATAAATATACTGTGTCTTACCAGAATAATTTTCTGTGCTTTATGTTGTCCATATCATGTCCTGATTTCAATTTAGTTCAGTTCAGTCTCTCAGTCATGTCCGACTCTGTGACCCCATGAATCGCAGCACGCCAGGCTGCCCTGTCCATCACCAACTCCCGGAGTTTACCCAAACTCACGTCCATCGAGTCGGTGATGTCATCCAGCCATCTCATCCTCTGTTGTCCCCTTCTTCTCCTGCCCCCAATCCCCTCCCCAGCATCAGGGTCTTTTCCAATGAGTCAACTCTTCGCATGAGGTGCCCGAAGTATTGGAGTTTCAGCTTCAACATCAATCCTTCCAATGAACACCCAGGACTGATCTCCTTTAGGATGGACTGGTTGGATCTCCTTGCAGTCCAAGGGACTCTCAAGAGTCTTCTCCAACACCACAGTTCAAAAGCATCAATTCTTCGGTGCTCAGCATTCTTTATAGTCCAACTCTCACATCCATACATGACCACTGGAAAAACCATAGCCTTGACTAGACAGACTTTTGTTGGCAAAGTAATGTCCCTGCTTTTGCATATGCTATCTAGTTTGGTCATAACTTTCTTTCCAAGGAGTAAATGTCTTTTAATTTCATGGCTGCAATCACCATCTGCAGTGATTTTGGAGCCCCAAAAAATAAAGTCTGACACTGTTTCCACTGTTTCCCCATCTATTTCCCATGAAGTTATGGAACCGGATGCCATGATCTTATTCTTCTGAATGTTGAGCTTTAAGCCAACTTCTTCACTCTCCTCTTTCACTTTCATCAAAAGGCTTTTTATTTCCTCTTCACTTTCTGCCATAAGGGTAGTGTCATCTGCATATCTGACATTATTGATATTTCTCCCGGCAATCTGGATTCCAGCTTGTGCTTCTTCCAGCCCAGCGTTTCTCAAGATGTACTCTGCATAGAAGTTAAATAAACAGGGTGAAAAGATAAAGCCTTGACGTACTCATTTTCCTGTTTGGAACAAGTCTGTTGTTCCATGTCCAGTTCTAGCTGTTGCTTCCTGACCTGCATACAAATTTCTCAAGAGGCAGGTCATGTGGTCTGGCATTCCCATCTCTTACAGAATTTTCCACAGTTTATTGTGATCCACACAGTCAAAGACTTTGTCATAGTCAATAAGGCAGAAATAGATGTTTTTCTGGAACTGTCTTGCTTTTTCAATGATCCAGAGGATGTTGGCAATTTGATTTCTGGTTTCTCTGCCTTTTCTAAAACCAGCTTGAACATCTGGAAGTTCACGGTTCATGTATTGCTGAAGCCTGGCTTGGAGCATTTTGAGCATTACTTTATTAGCATGCGAGATGAGTGCAATTGTGTGGTAGTTTGAGCATTCTTTGGCATTGCCTTTCTTTGGGATTGGAATAAAAACTGACCTTTTCCAGTCCTGTGGCCACTGCTGAGTTTTCCAAATTTGCTGGCATACTGCATACAGCACTTTCACAGCATCATCTTTTAGGTTTTGAAATAGCTCAACTGGAGTTCCATCACCTCCACTAGCTTTGTTCATAGTGACGCTTTTTAAGGCCCACTTGACTTCGCATTCCAGGATGTCTGGCTCTAGGTGAGTGATCATACCATTGTGATTATCTTGGTCGTGAAGATCTTTTTTGTACAGTTCTTCTGTGTATTCTTGCCACCTCTTCTTAATATCTTCTGCTTCTGTCAGGTCCATACCATTTCTGTCCTTTATCGAGCTCATCTTTGCATGAAATGTTCCTTTGGTATCTCTGATTTTCTTGAAGAGATCTCTAGTCTTTCCCATTCTGTTGTTTTCCTCTATTTCTTTGCATTGATCACTGAGGAAGGCTTTCTTATCTCTCCTTGCTATTCTTTGGAACTCTGCATTCAGATGCTTATATATTTCCTTTTCTCCTTTGTTTTGCTTCTCTTCCTTTCACAAAAGAACCAAAATTTCTAAGTTATCTAAAAGTTAAAAGAGCTAAATTGTTTGTTTGAATAATCATATCACCTCCTATGTTCTCTTTAAAATCTTTTATTATCTCTTTAGTTGAATTGATCACTAAGTATTATTTCATATTGATCTGTGATCCTATTTAATCAAGTGTTCTAATCTTTTGACATTTTTGATAACTTCTCCAAATCAAATTTTAAATAAAATTTTACTAATCTTAAATTGACCTTAACATTTCCCAGAAAGTCCATGGAAAATTTCAAAGGATTTTTTTTCTTCCTTTGTAAAAACAGGGATGCTAAACTAATTAGGTTTATTTGGAAAACTAAATCAAATGAGAAGCATTGTCAAATATGTAGATATACTTAGATTTCCTAGGTTATATCTGTATGTGTATACATTATTGATGCAAGAATGTCAGACATTATATAAAAAGTTTTTTAGAAATTTTACAATGTCCTTAAATTTGACAATGTCCTTACTGTCTACAATATATCTTGATATAGTTTTATCAGACATGATTCCAGTTATCATTTTAAATAGATGTATGCATATGTATAAGTGAATCACTTTCCTGTACAACTGAAACTTTCACAATATTGTTAATCAATTATACTCTAATATGGGTAGGCTTCCCTGGTGGCTCAGAGGGTAAAGAGTCTGCCTGCAATGCCAGAGACCTGGGTTTGATCCCCAGGTTGGGAAGATCCCCTGGAGAAGGAAATGACAACCCACTCCGGTACTCTTGCCTGGAAAATTCCATGGATGAAGAAGCATGGTAGGAATACAGTCATGGGATCTCAAAGAGTCGCATCAACTTCACTTCATAATCCAATATGAATTTAAAATTTTTTAAAAAGTTGTATGTGAAAAATTATCTAAATTTCCTTTTCAATTATAATAAACTGTGATTAGATCTTTAACTACAGTCATTTTAAGCCTTTCATGATTCACAGCTAGTTATTGTTTTACTCTGTTCTTTTCTGAAAGCTCTTATAACCAGCTCCTGGCTGAAGTGCTTTGTCTTCCTGAAAATGGACTGTCTCAGAGACTCAAGAAAAGGACTATGACAGGTACTCTGAGGTACAAGCATCTAACGGTATTGCTTAAATAACTTTAAGATCATACACTGGATTAAGTACGAATTTCCACAACTAATGGAAAAGCTAATGAGTTCATAAAACCACTAACCCAAGATCAAACAGAGTAAGAATTAATTATGTGGAACTGAAAGAATTGATGAAGAAGGATTATGGTTTCTTTTATGACTTTTTCTCAGAGTATTACTGGTTCTTTAATGTTCTGTTTTCTTGACATAAAGAACCTCTTTCTCTTTTCTCTTAAGCTATATTTAATAATTGAATAGATTATATCTTTGTCAGTAAAAATGAAGCAATTATCTTTTTCTTGTTGCCTGATCCCTCCATAATGCAGAAACTTTGGCAATATAGTTATGTGCATAAATTCTATAAGAATATTTTCTCTCTGTAACAGGAAATAATTGAAAGCATTAGTTATTTGCCAAGATTTTGAGAAGAATGTCATATTTGAAATAATGTGCATAACATCAGTTATAACAAGACAGTCTTAAGAAACTAGGTTGACTTTTAAAGCCAGTGCTTGCACTGCCCTCTTAAAAAAAAAAAACACACACACACAAAACTGGTGTTGTATCTGATTCATAGGATTTCAAGCCTTACTAATGAATTAGGATGGTCACTTGTTAACAGATTCTGAAAATGTAGACTACTTGGGGACCCTCATAAAGAGACAAATACACCCAAATCTGCAGATACTGCCAATGAAGTCTGATGGTGAGTTCTTGGCTTGACTTCCTAGAGTCAGGAGGTTTTTTAAAAGTTTCAGTAGAGCAAACTTTAAAAGGTCTCTGTAGTCAATTTCCATTCTTGCCACATTTATGCAAATAACCAAGCCAAATTTAATGAGTGAGTGAGTGAGTACTCAGTTATTGTCTGACTCTTTGCTTACCCATGGACTATAGCCTGTCAGGCTCCTCTGTCCATGGAATTTTCCAGGCAAGAATGCTGGAGTGGGATTGCCATTACTCCAAGGAATCTTCCCAATCCAGAGATCAAACCCCTGTCTCTAACATCTCCTGAATTAGCAAGCAGCTTCTTTACCACTAGTGCCATCTGGGAATGAGATTAGTCTTATTTTGTAAACAAAGTGATTTTACTTTGACCAGATTTTTTTTTATCAAAATTGGGTGACTGTAGAGAAAAAACTGTATATTTTGGTGAAAATCTAGACTGCATTCTTGTGGGTTATTAGATTCCAGTGTTATACTTATACTCTTTCAGCTGTTTTTGCCTCTTTCTAAAGTGGATCATTCAGTCTCGCATATTTTGTCAACAATTAATATTTCTAGTTTTACTCCTACCCTCCTGACTTGGCGTCACTGAGGACTAAAACCTCCTTTTTCCCAAAGCAGTGAAAGCTGAAGCTGAATGACTTACTACAAAAGATTCACCAGCATAACAGTGAAGATCATTCATAAATGTTACTAGAACACCAGCATCTTCCAATCTCTGCTCCAGGAAATAACCATGACTGCAACACTGTCACTACATCCTCACTATACCATCTAAAGACACTTTGAATAGAAAATAAAAATGAAAGAAATCCTTGGGTTTATAGTTTATTCTCACCATTGATATTTATAGTTCTTTTGTTTCCATAGCGATATCCCTCATTAAGTGCTAATGTTTGCACCATTTAAAGGCCTAGCTTCAGTGGGTTTCCCAGCCCCACTTGAACCACTGCCTTCCAAAATGAGCTACAACAGTTTAACTGTACTGAGAGTCCTATGTCCAGGGCTGAAAGACTGGTTCAGTAGAATATGGGGCAATCAGACAGCTCAGTTTATTTATGAAACTTATGGGAAGTTTCAAACAGAGAATTAAGGGATCCAGAATATAACAACGTGTAGAATCTTTTTCTGAACTTCCTTTCTCTGTCTAAAAAGATTTCTCCCCAAAGAATTCATTTATCATAAATCCCTCCTCTACAGGGGTGAGGGGAGAGTTTTATGGCTAGGAAGAAAATAGGAAAAGGACCACTCACACCTGAATAAACAAACATCACAGACTTTCTTATCTCCCATTTGTTTTCCTAAAAACCCATTTATCTTTCCTAAAAACCCATTTATCTTTCCTGAAAAAACCCAGTTGTTCTTCCCATAGGAATCTTTTCCCCTTCTCTTCCTTTTCTCTTCACTTTCTCCTTTTAAGTTAGATATATAAGTCTCCAAGTCTAGCCATTTATTAAGTGGATTACATACAGTGATTAAACACTTAATTCTGCAAAAATAATGGGCTTAGAAGTTTTAAAGATAGTAAATAAATGAGAATGCCTACTGAAAGGGGGAAAAGGGACACAAGAACAGAGGAGAAATATAGAAAAGGTAAAAAGGTCAATAGAAAAAATACACTCTTTCGCTGAATTAAAACAAGCCTAAAAAGTAACCATTATACAAATAAATATGGCAGTATAAGGCTCAGTAAGCTAAAATCAGTTCTTTATCTTAAATAAACCATTGAAAAGTAAACAATGAAATAAGAATATGTTAGCCCAAACACTATTTAGGAAATAGGATTCTCATCTATTAATTAATTTGTATTCAATTGAATGAGAAAGTTCAAAAATGTTTCTCATTGTCCTAACATGAACAAAATGAAATTTCAGGTGCAAACTACAATTTTCTGATTCCAGGCTCAAACTAAATCTCACATGAAGATGACCACGACCTCTTGAAGAAAATTAAGAAACTTGAATAAGAAACTTTGGTCATCATCTTCACAGTTTATGTCTATATTTTGTCCATGTTTTCTTAGGCTCTTTGCCATTATGAATGGCTTTCTAGAACCAGCCCAGTGAGGCGAACTTGTTAGGCATCCAGACCCTAAAGAAAAGGCAATTACTGTGACCTAAAGGCCACAAAATATGGTCATGCCATGCAATCCTTCCCAACTACCGCATCTACATGTGCACATATCACTCTAGGTGCGTCATTTCTTACAGTCAGAAGACAGGCCAACTTATCCAGAGACCAAGAAATACAGCTGGAAGGTGCAACTTGAAAAACTTCTGAGATATTTTCCTCTAAAAGTTTATGCCCACATCTGCATTACAGCCTCCCTGTTAAACCTGTCTTTGGGATCAAAGATCTATCTTCGGGTTAAATAATGGTAAAAATGTGAAAACACCTATCCTAGTGCTAGTCACATAGCACATCCTCAGTAGATGTTTACTGGGAAAGTGACCTCCAGATAAATGCCCTAAACAGTTACAGAGAGAGTCATCATTTTTATGATCACATCATAACGAATGCTACCTATACAATTCTCTTTCCTTCTCCTTAGGCTTATGGAGAAGTTCAATTTCTGTCAGAATGCTTTCTACTTGTCCTGTTTCATTGCCTTATAACACTTGCTTCATCAATAATCCTATATTTATCTTGTATTTTCAATCACTTGTTTTACAAAGGCTTTTTCTCTTGATATCTTGATAACTGATATCGTGATATCTATTTCTCTTGATATCTTGATAATTATGATCAAAATGCTTCCCTAGCAGCTCAGCAGTAAAGAACCTGCCTGCCAGTGCAAGAGATGTGGGTTCCATCCCTGAGTCAGAAAGATCCCCTGGAGAAGGGAATGGCAACCCACCCCAGTATTCTAGCCTGGAGAATCCGAAGGACAGAGGAGCCTCACAGGCTGCAGCTGCACAGAGTTGCACAGAGTCAGACATAACTGAAGCAACTGAGCCCACACACACGCACACACACACACACACACACACTCATACACACACACACACACACACTCACTCGTACTAAAATGATCCATATTTGACCTTGTCTGATCTTTTACTGACTACCCTATCTTCATCCCTCAGTCAAAGTATTCTTTAAAGAGGAGTCTGTATGAAGAATCCTCCTTCTCTGAATGTCTCTATCGAAGCATTTTAATCTGGCTTCTCTAATTACCAAAAACATGGCAGAAAAGACCACCACAAACTTAGTTGCTAATTTCAGGAGCTGCTCTTCAAAAAAGTCATATGATTTTCTTTATTTTATTTTGTTTAATGACACCCACTTTCTTGAAACTCAGTTTAAATTACACAAAATCTTCCCAGTGTTCTTTGCTTTCTGACCTTTCCTTCCCAATCTGCTTTTCCAGCATTGTTTTCTCCTTTTGCCCCTTAAATGTTGATGTTTACTCATGATCCTTTGCTTGGCTACCTTCTCTTCTTAATTTGAGTACTTTCCTTGATGACCCCAACCATCTTTACAGTTTAAATTTCACCTATGTTGCTAAACATTTCTCTCCAACACTAGCCACTCTCCTCACTTCCCACGAAATACTTACAACTGCTTCTTGACAGGAACTGCATAGAAACTTCCAACTCAGCATGTTCAATATGAACCATTTATCAAAAAATTATCATCTGCCAGGAATTTAAATTATGTCCATTACCAAATAACTCCAAAAATTTGTCTATTCTAAATCATAAATATATCTTGAATATGTCACTTCCCCTTGATCTCCACCATTCTCCCTTAGCTCTTATCTTGGGTAATTATGATATCCTAAAATTCATTTTTTGAAGCTATTCAGTTCATTCTCCTTCCTGAGCATGCCTCTCCACTACCCATAGGAAAAAATACAAAATACTTAGCTTAGCAAACTCGTTCATACTTCTTCTAGGCTCCTGCCATTGCCCAATCATTCATTTATTCATTCGAGAAATATTTGTTCTAATTACTGAATATTTATTCTTTTAAATAACATGATGAATAAGGCATAGTCAAAGAACTTGTAAAATTTACAACCTAGTAGAGAAGAAAGACAAACAAATTTAACAGTTTTTGGAAAAAGTGTTAGAAACTATGAGGTTGGGATATATATTGATACAGAAGGAGCATGAGAAAAAGAGTAGGTAGTTTTTCCGAGTGACATATATTAGAAGATCCTTAGGCAAATGATGCTATGCATAAATCCTGAAAAAGCAAAATGGTGGAGCAGGGAGAGTTTTAGAAAGCCTTTTGCTTTAGAGAAACCAAATTACTTGAAGTTTCTTGTATGTTCCCTGCTCTTTCATATTTGTCACTACACATACTACTCCCATATCCTCTTTCTTGGACACCTAATTCACTTTTCCTGAACCTTCTTAAATGTCACCTATCATGTTGACACTTTTGTGACACCCCCCCCAAAACTAAATCTTTTTCTTCTCCCTGATCCAGAGCTTGCTCATACCTCTAAGTGCTTTGTGGTTATTTGTTTCTCCTTAGTTATTTTTACCTAGGAGCTATGTGGTTTTCATTTTTGAATCTTGATTGCTGGTAGATAACAATCGCAGTTTCTATTATTATCTGTTGAATGCCCATAATTTATAAAGTTTTGGTGCATATCATCTTTAAATTTCACAGAATTTTTAGATGGTGTTGTTCTTGTTCAGTTGTTAAGTTGTGTCCAAGTCTGTGACCCCATGGGCTGCAGCACACCAGGCTCCTTTGTCCTCCACTATCTCTTGGAGTTTGCTCAAATTCATGTCCACTGAGTCGGTGATGCTATCTAACCATCTCATTCTCTGCCACCCCGTTTCCCCTATTGCTTTCTGTCTTCCCCAGCATCAGAGTCTTTTCCATTGAGTTGGCTCTTTGCCCAGGTAGCCAAAGTATTGAAACTTCAGTTTCAGCAACAGTCCTTCCAGTGAATATTCAGGGTTGATTTCCTTTAGGATTGGCTGGTTTGATCTCCTTGTAGTCCAAGGGATTCTTATGAGTCTTCTTCAAAACCATAACTTAAAAGCATCAATTCTTTGGCACTCAGCCTTCTTTATGGTCCAACTCTCACATCCATTTATGACTACTAGAAAAATCATAGCTTTGAGTATATGAACCTTTGTTGGCAAAATGATGTCTCTGCTTTTTAATATGCTCTCTAGATTTGTCATAGTTTTTCTTCCAAGGAGCAAGCATCTTTTAAATTTCATGCCTATAGTCACCATCTACAGTGATTTTGGAGTGATTTTGTCCTCAGATGTAGACATTATTATTACACTTGTAAGTCACAAAACTAAAGATCAGAGAGGGCATGTTTACCCAACTGGATACAGTTGGTAAATAGTTAAACTGAGATTAAAACTTAGATGTCAATCTGTCACCAAAGCCTATATCTTTATAAATGAACTACACTATCACCCTAGTGGGTCTTGAAGGTATGTTAAAATAACAAATGGATGAATCAACTAATAAATGAATGGTTGAATTTATGATCTACTGGAGTTGAAATAAAAAATTAGGGCAGGCCCCACACTCATTAGCTTCCTCTCTTATATGAAACAATAATGTCTGAACCCACAAAATTTCATTTGCAGTCTTGCTACTTGTACCCTAATCATCTGACTTGATCTGCTCATATCTTGAATATAACTGTCTCATAAAAAAATTGTTTTTTTCATGACTGCTTCCACATCACAAGATTCCACCTGAAAGTAATTACATAATGGTAGCTAAACATAACAGAGAAGGCAATGGCACCCCACTCCAGTACTCTTGCCTGGAAAATCCCATGGTCAGAGAAGCCTGGTGGGCTGCAGTCCATGGGGTCACAAAGAGTCGGACACGACTGAGCAACTTCACTTTCACTTTTCACTTTCATGCATTGGAGAAGGAAATGGCAACCCACTCCAGTGTTCTTGCCTGGAGAATCCCAGGGATGGCAGAGCCTGGTGGGATGCCATCTATGGGGTCGCACAGAGTTGGACACGACTAAAGCGACTTAGCAGCAGCAGCTAAGCATAAGATATTATTTATAGATTAAAAGGTCTTTTGGGCGACATAAGAAAATAACCCAATAAATAAAATGTGGTTATTGATATAATTAAATACACTTTAGAAATACATTCTCACTCATTTCAGAAACTTTACATAATATCTGTTATAATTCCTTCAGATGCAGTTATACAGTAAGTAGTGTGTAATATAAAAATACCCAAATAGGAATAAGCTTGTTTTGGTATTATTTGGTGTTTACTTTGTCTGGCAAGCCTAGAAACCAAAAACATGAGAATGATACATAATTATCAGTTTTGTGCATTTTGTGCATATCTTTCATAAGTGAGTTCTGTAATTTGTAACCTTATAAAGATAAAGGAAGCTTGAGACTATCTGAATCTACTAAACAACCAATTTAAGCATATTTATACCTCTGTAGCTAATGTGCAATGAAGTTGTGTTGTTAGTTTCCAGTGGCTTCTATTAATACATTACTCAGTATACACTATTCAGTTCAGTTCAGTTGTTCAGTCTTGTCCAACTCTTTGTGATCCCATGGACTGAAGCACAACAGGCCTCCCTGTCCATCACCAACTCCCAGAGTTTACTCAAACCCATGTCCATCGCATTGGTGATGCCATCCAACCATCTCATCCTCTGTTGTCCCCTTCTGCTCCCACCTTCAATCTTTCCCAGCATCAGAGTCTTTTCCAATGTCAGTTCTTTGCATCAGGTGACCAAAATTTTGGAGTTCCAGCTTCAGCATCAGTCCTTCCAATGAATATTCAGGACTGAGTTCTTTTAGGATGCACTGGTTGGATCTCCTTGCAGTCCAAGGGACTCTCAAGAGTCTTCTCCAACACCACAGTTCAAAACCATCAATTTTTTGGCACTCAGCTATACACTATGGTATGCTATAATAACACACAGACCCCTAAATCCAAGGATATAGTAGGTAACATGTCTCCAATGATGTTTATATCCCAATTCCCAGAACCCGTGAATGTTGCCTTACATGCAAAAAAGATTTTGCTGATTAAGTTAAAATTTTTGAGATGCAGAAATTATACAAGATTATCTGGATAGGCCCAATGCATTCACAAGGATCTTTACAATAAATGCTTTAAATAATTACAATGATATTAATATGACCTATTCTGAATTCTAGTGACAGAAAAACATAGCTGTTTAAATTTTAAGGTAGATCTCTTCATCACCAAACTATTTACTTTACATGTTTTTCCTTTAAATCCTCTGAACCTTGTCATAGGCATAAAACAATGACCTAAGCTTGTAGAGAGGAAGACTAGTGAAATAAACTTATTTCAGAACAGGAATATGGATTTATTGTTGCCAACTAATGACATTGGCAAAAAAAGTAAACTAATGAACATCAGAGTGAATTAATTCCAATGCTGTATATTTTGAAAAGCTGGTCCTTAAAGCAACACAGCATTAGAAGAAAGAAAAATTCATTTAAAGATTATTCATCAGCTCCTAGGGCTTTCCCAATGGCTCAGTGGGTAAAGAATCCGCCTACAATGCATTAGACACAGGAAACATGGGTTTGATCTTTGGGTTGAGGAGACCCCGTGGAGGAGGAAAATGGCAACCCACTCCAGCATTTTTGCCTGAAAAATCCCATGGACAGAGGAACCTAGTGGGCTACAGTCCAAAGGTTGCAAAGATTCGGACATGACTGAACAATTAAGCATGCATGCAATCATCTCTTATGTCGGAGACCAAAAAGAAAAAATAATTGACATAATTAATAACCTACTAGATAAAGAGTTAAAAAGGACATATGCTTAACAAAAGGAAATCATGTTAAATATCAAGCTCTTAGTTTTCTGAATATACACTTCTCAATACGAATGCAATGCCATGGGAAAGGTGTAATTCAGTAAAAAGCCCTATAAATTAGATCCAAAAGCCTGACTTAGGATTGAAAAGAACTTTCCTGACCCATATGGTGTTACACTTACATATATTCCACAGCAACATTTCTTCCAGTTCCAAAGTTAAAAATTTTTTCTTTTCAATATTTTTTGCAAGGTCAAGAATTAAAACAATGTTGTTGTTATATACAAAAGACAATAATTTGAATTGCAACTTGAAACCAATTGGAAACTAGTCCAATCTCTATAGGACAGCTGCAAGGCACTTCACAGGCCTATTCCCTCAAGTACCAAAAGCAGCCACTATTCAGCACACTAAATGAATCTTTTACATTGCACAAGAGAATGAATTTGTGTGAATGAAAATTCTGCAAGACTACAGCTTGGCCAAAACAAACTCTTTAACCTTAAAGATAATACTAATCAAAACAATTCCAAAGAGCATTATTTACTGTTCTTTTATCTGGAATTATCTAGTAAGCTTTAAATAGTTTGTCAATAATTAGATGTTTGGGCTTTTACTTAAATGATCACTAGAATTATCAACTCTAAAATCTGGGGCTTCATAAAACTTTAAAATCAAGTAGCTTCATAAAGTGGGGTGAAATGTAAATCCCCAGTCTCAGGTATCTCATCTCTGAAATGGGAAGTCTGGAACAAATGATCCAATATCAATCTGCTATGGCTGCATTACAAACCATCCCAAACTTAGTGGCTGAAGACAACAGCCACTTATTCCTTTTTCTCAACCAGAATGGGTTGGCTGATCTCAGCTAGGCTCACTCATGCTTCGGTTGTCAGTGAACTGATCAGTTGTGGTTAGTTTATCTTGATAGTATCCCTAAGAAAACTCTCCTTCATTGGTCCTTCATTGAGCTTCTCATATACCTCTCCTGCAAGCTAGTCAGGGCACATTCTCATGGCAGAATCCGAAAAAGAAGCAGAAATGCAGAAACAGATAACTAATGAGAACTTACTGTATAGCACAGGGAATTCTACTCAGTGCTCTTTGGTGACCTGGATGGGAGGGAAATTTAAAAACAAGAAGGGATATATGTGTGTGTGTGTGTGTGTGTGTGTGTATATATATATATCTGTTTCACTTTGCTATACAGCAGAAAAGAACACAACATTGCAAAGCAACTACACACCAATAAGAAATTAAAAAAAAAAAATAGTGCCCTACAACTGACTGATCCACCTTTCATTCATTTTCCTCTTAATATTTTTATCAAAACAATATAATAATCAGGCAAGAAAAATTCAATGGATAACCCATTCAATGAATGCATGATTACACACATTAACTTTCATTTCTCATTTTTATTCACAGAAGAAAATGAAATTTTAAGAAGAGGAAACTGATAGAGTATTTTTTTAAAAGAAAGAATATTGGGAGTTTTATTTTTGCACATTTCTCTTAATGCTCATCAAGAGATTCAAAATAAAAACATCTTTTCCTTAGGGTAGTTGTATTGATAGATATTGAGGAGTAATTGTGACTAAGTAAGTGGCACTGCAAAGTCATCCTCAGAAACTGTTTTATAAACCACAACTAGATAAAAGAAGTCTTCCCTTACTGACCTCTTCTTTTAGGACCAGAGAGGAAATCTGTTAAATTTCAGGCTCAAATTATGCCCATAGACAGTCTTAAAATCCAAGGTTATAAGTCATAATCCTGGCCACTGGTTAAATCATCCAGTAATAAAAATGCATTTCTTCCCTGTTTTGAAGGATAACCCCGAGAACTAAGGTATGGTAGAGGACAAAGCTATGCCAGCACATATAAATCACAGTTATGTTTTAGTCATAGTCCTGATATCTCTGCTCCCAAACCCTCTGTCTTCTTTTCCTCTCAGGTAGATCCCAAGACTTGCAACAAAAACACTTATAGTAGTACTTATACTTTACCCATACAAATGATGTAAGGCAATATTCAACTTTATATTTTTAATTTTCTAAGAATTCTTATAATTGTTAAAAGCTGTGACCAATTTTACTGATGTATAAAAGTTTACTGAATCAACCACTATGCCAAAATGAAATATCTGCCTCCAGGGAACAGGGCAGAGGATGATCAATCTGTAGTGGTGCTTAGAAGAAATGGAGTAGCCATCATAGTCAACAAAAGAGTCCAGAATGCAGTACTTGGATGCAACCTCAAAAACGACAGAATGATCTCTGTCCGTTTCCAAGGCAAATCATTCAATATCACAGTAATCCAAGTCTATGCCCTGACCAGAAATGCTGAATAAGCTGAAGTCGAGCGGTTCTATGAGTGAGTGAAAGTCTCTCAGTCGTGTCCAACTCTTTGCGGCCCTATGGACTATACAGTCCATGGAATTCTCCAGGCCAGAATACTAGAGTGGGTAGCCTTTTCCTTCTCCAAGGGATCTTCCCAACTCAGGGATAGAACCCAGTTCTCCCGCATTGCAGGCAGATTCTTTACCAGCTGAGCCACAAGGGAAGCCCAAGTGGTTCTATGAAGACTTACAAAACCTTCTAGAACTAATACCCAAAAAAGATGTCCTCTTCGTCATAGGGGAATGGAATGGAAAAGTAGGAAGTCAAGAGCTACCCGAAGTAACAGGAAAATTTGGCCTTGAAGTACAAAAGAAAGCTGGTTAAAGGCTAACAGAGTTTTGCCAAGAGAGCACACTGGTCATAGCAAACACCCTCTTCCGACAACACAAGAGAAGACTCTACACATGGACATCACCAGATGGTCAATACCAAATTCAGATTGATTAAATTCTTTGCAGATGAAGAGGGAGAATCTCTATACAGTCAGCAAAAACAAGACCAGGAGCGGACTGTGACTCAGATCATGAACTCCTTATTGCCAAATTTAGACTTAAATTGAAGTAGGGAAAGACATTAGACATTCAGGTATAACCTAAATCAAATCCCTTAAGATTATGCAATGGAAGTGTGAAATAGTTTCAAGGGATTAGATCTGATAGAGTGCCTGAAGAACTGTGGATGGAGGTTCATGACACTGTACAGGAGGCAGTGATCAAGACCATCCCCAAGAAAAAGAAATGCAAAAAGGCAAAATGGTTGTCTGACTAGATGAGTAAAGAAGGGAAGTAAAAGGCAAAGGAGAAAAGGCAATATATATCCATTTGAATGCAGAGTTCCAAAGAATAGCAAGGAGAGATAAGAAAGCCTTCCTCAGTGATCAGTGCAAAGAAATAGAGGAAAACAATAGACTGGGAAAGACTAGAGATCTGTTCAAGAAAATTAGAGATACCAAGGGAATATTTCATGCAAAGATAGGTACAATAAAGGACAGAAATTGTATGGACCTAACAGAAGCAGAAGATATTAAGAAGAGGTGGCAAGAATACACAGAACTATACAGAAATGATCTTCATGACCCAAATAATCATGATAGTTTGATCGCTCACCTAGAGCCAGACATTCTGGAATGTGAAGTCAAGTGGGCTTTAGGAAGCATCACTACGAATAAAGCTAGTGGAGGTGGTGGAATTCCAATGGAGCTATTTCAAATCCTAAAAGATGATGCTGTGAAAGTGCTTCACTCAATATGCCAGCAAGTCTGAAAAATTCAGCAGTGGCCACAGGACTGGAAAGGTCAGTTTTCATTCCAATCCCAAAGAAAGGCAATGCCAAAGAAAGTTCAGACTACCTCACAATTGCACTCATCTCACACACTAGCAAAGTAATGATCCAAATTCAACAAGCCAGGCTTCAACAGTGCAAGAAAGTGAACATCCAGATGTTCAAGCTGGATTTAGAAAAGGTAGAGGAACCAGAGACCAAATTGCCAACGTCTGTTGGATCATTGAAAAAGCAAGAAGAGTTCCAGAAAAAGCATCTACTTTTGCTTTATTGACTAAGCCAAAGCTTATGACTATGTGGATCACAACAAACTGTGGAAAACTCTTCAAGAGATGGGAATACTAGACCATCTTTACTTGCCTCCTGAGAAATGTGTAAGCAGGTCAAGAAGCAACAGTTAGAACTGGACATGGAACAACAGACTGGTTCCAAATTGGAAAAGGAGTATGTCAAGGCTGTATATTGTCACCCTGCTTATTTAACTTATATGCAGAGTACATCATGCAAAACTCCAGGCTGGATGAAGCACAAGCTGGAATCAAGACTGCCGGGAGAAATATCAGTAACCTCAGATATGGAAATGACACCACCCTTATGGCAGAAAGTGAAGAAGAACTAAAGAGCCTCTTGATGAAAATGAAAGAGGAGAGTGAAAAAGCTGGCTTAAAACTCAACATCAGAAAACTAACATCATGGTATCTGGTCCCATCACTTCATGGCAAATAGATGGGAAAATAATGGAAACAGTGACAGACTTCATTTTGGGGGGGCTCCAAAATCACTGCAGATGGTGACTGCAGCCATGAAATTAAAAGACGCTTACTCCTTGGAAGGAAAACTATGACCAACCTAGATAACTTATTATAAAGCAGAGACATTACTTGGCTGACAAAGGACTGTCTAGACAAAGCTATGGTTTTTCCAGTAGCCATGTATGGATGTGAGAGTTGGACTATAAAGAAAACTGAGCACCAAAGAATTGATGCTTTTGAACTGTGGTGTTGGAGAAGACTCTTGAGAGTCCTTTGGACTGCAAGAAGATCCAACCAGTCAATCCTAAAGGAAATCAGTCCTTAATATTCATTGGAAGGACTGATGCTGAAGCTGAAACTCCAATACTTTTGCCACCTGATCCGAAGAACTGACTCATTTGAAAAGACCCTGATGCTGGAAAGATTGAAGATGGAAAGAGAAGGGAACGGCAGAGGATGAGCTGGTTGGATGGCATCACTGACATGATGTACATGAGTTTGAGAAGCTCCAGGAGTTGGTGATGGACAGGGAAGCCTGGCGTGCTGCAGTCCATGTGGTGACAAAGAGTCGGACATGACTGAATGACTGAACTGAACTGACTGCAAGTTCAAAATTTCTTGAAGATTCATACTTTATTTAGACAAATCGTTTAAATTTTATATCACACTGCATCTCATGGTATTGTTAGGTTAGAATAAAAGTATCTGAAATCTTTTAACAGTTAATTTACTTATCTTCTTTTTTCCCAAATCCCCATGTAAATCAGTACAACAGAAAGAAGCTGTAGGCTCATCCTGAGGTTTCAGAAACCCAAGTCCCAGTTTGGGAAACATGACACATGACATGTTCTGTATTACCTGTATTACCCTGACAATTGAAGTTTCATTTTCTCAGGGTTAAACAAAATCCTAACATAATTTTGTACAATGGGTATTGAACCTGAAATTACTGACTTCAAAATGCTTATAGATATCTTGCTTGCCTCCTCTGTCAGGACCCAATGGTTATTTGAAAAATTATAGGAGGTCAGTTTCAATTTATCTTGAGATTTCAATTGGATAACACAAAAATGCCACAATTTTCCCTCTAGTTCGCTCTCTGGTATATTGTTATATACTATCAGTGAAGTTATTGAGCCTACATTTATGAAATGCCCCCCCTCCCCGCAAGAAGGTAAAAAACAAGTAAAACTTTTTGCAAATCAAACAGGATGGGAAGATGGTTTGGAGCTATGTTCCCAAATGGATCAGAATCTGCTTATTAGTTCTGGAGGCCTTTCACACACTCTCAAATTCCTGCAAAAACATAATACTCTTTTAAAATGTCACATTACATGGCCATTCATTAACTTTTATACTATTATTCAAGCCCATCATTTCAGAAAGTCCTTCCCAAACGGTTCAGGGTGAAACTAGTTTCTCTATCATTTAAATCATCAAACTAGACTATACTCCTTTGCTCTTAATTTAATTTTAATTTATATCTGGTTGGAAGCCTATCATCCAAATCTCCCCAGCCTGCCAGGAAGTTTTCAAAAATAAAATTTTAATTGGGCATGGGGGTGGATGCAGAGCCAGCAGTGGCCCACCTAAACATCAGGGATCACATTTTACAGGTCTTGAGAAAAAATAGTGGTGAGAAGGGAAGTAGGAAAGGACAATAAAGAGAAGAAAAACATGTTTTGTTTAGACTTTATTCCCTGTGTATAAAACTCAAGACTCAAACATATTTTCAGTTTAGTGCTTAAAGGAGAAAACCAAAAGAAGCCCCCTGCTGGCCACTCTAATTTCTCCCCTATTGGCTCAAAAAGAAAAAAAAAGGAGAGAGAGAGACAGACAGGGAGAAAGATCTCTTTCTCTACCTGTATTTAAGATATCATTTAATCTTCTATCATTATTTTTTATGTATCATATCTCTCTTTAATTGAAATAAATGCATTCATACCAACATATATTCCTAAAGACAACTTGGTATTTTGTCTTTCCTTGATCATAGGAAAAAAAATTAGTCTTAAATGTATTGTTTTAAAATTGCACTTAAAACTATTTCACTAGCAGATTCCTTTTTGTTCTTCATACCATATCAGGGCATAAAATTTGGGCTAATTATCTCAAACTCACAGAGGTCTTTAAAAATAATATAGTAAATCAGAGTTTTATTCAAAATTACTTATTATAACTGTCTTTTGTCCTGTTCTAGAAAATTAAGGTACTATGCATGGCAAAAGTCTCCTGGTTGTGTGTTTCATGCTATAACCTGAATCTATGAGGAAGTCACCCCATAGACTATTCTTTAGAAAATAGAACTTCTTGGGGCAGAATGACCCAAGTTGCCCAGGAATGTAAATTAAAATGATTGAGTATTTCTCTTTCCATAAAACAAATATTTTACTACATTGTGTACTATAATAACCTTTCTCACATACAACATAGAAATATTAACATCCATCATATATAATTAAATGCTCAAAGCCTATTTGTAAAGCAAAATCTGCAGTAGAATGACATCACTTACATTTAGTTATCGTTTCAAAAGAAAGTGTGATTAATAGAAACAGAAGGATTCTCCTAGAGAGCTCGTGTCCTGTAACAGTGACATTTATATTAGAACAAACTACATATATAACATTTGTCTTTATTTTGCTCCAGATCAACCTAGCTGAATTTTTTTTAATTTTATTTTATTTTATTTTTAAACTTTACAATATTGTATTGGTTTTGCCAAATATCAAAATGAATCCGCCACAGGTATACATGTGCTCCCCATCCTGAACCCTCCTCCCTCCTCCCTCCCCATACCATCCCGCTGGGTCATCCCAGTGCACCAGCCTCGAGCATCCAGTATCGTGCATCGAACCTGGACTGGCGACTCGTTTCATACATGATAGTATACATGTTTCAATGCCATTCTCCCAAATCTTCCCACCCTCTCCCTCTGCAACAGAGTCCATAAGACTGTTCTATACATCAGTGTCTCTTTTGCTGTCTCATACACAGGGTTATTGTTACCATCTTCCTAAATTCCATATATATGTGTTAGTATACTGTATTGGTGTTTTTCTTTCTGGCTTACTTCACTCTGTATAATAGGCTCCAGTTTCATCCATCTCATTAGAACGGATTCAAATGAATTCTTTTTAATGGCTGAGTAATACTCCATTGTGTATATGTACCACAGCTTTCTTATCCATTCATCTGCTGATGGACATCTAGGTTGCTTCCATGTCCTGGCTATTATAAACAGTGCTGCGATGAACATTGGGGTACACGTGTCTCTTTCCCTTCTGGTTTCCTCAGTGTGTGTGCCCAGCAGTGGGATTGCTGGATCATAAGGTAGTTCTATTTCCAGTTTTTTAAGGAATCTCCACACTGTTCTCCATATTGGCTGTACTAGTTTGCATTCCCACCAACAGTGTAAGAGGGTTCCCTTTTCTACACACCCTCTCCAGCATTTATTGCTTGTAGTCTTTTGGATCGCAGCCATTCTGACTGGCGTGAAATGGTACCTCATAGTGATTTTGATTTGCATTTCTCTGATAATGAGTGATGTTGAGCATCTTTTCATGTGTTTGTTAGCCATCTGTATGTTTTCTTTGGAGAAATGTCTATTTAGTTCTTTGGCCCATTTTTTGATTGGGTCATTTATTTTTCTGGAATTGAGGTGTAGGAGTTGCTTGTATATTTTTGAGATTAGTTGTTTGTCAGTTGCTTCATTTGCTATTATTTTCTCCCATTCTGAAGGCTGTCTTTTCACCTTGCTAATAGTTTCCTTTGTTGTGCAGAAGCTTTTAAGTTTAATTAGGTCCCATTTATTTATTTTTGCTTTTATTTCCAATATTCTGGGAGGTGGGTCATAGAGTATCCTGCTGTGATGTATGTCGGAGAGCGTTTTGCCTATGTTCTCCTCTAGGAGTTTTATAGTTTCTGGTCTTACATTTAGATCTTTAATCCATTTTGAGTTTATTTTTGTGTATGGTGTTAGAAAGTGTTCTAGTTTCATTCTTTTACAAGTGGTTGACCAGTTTTCCCAGCACCACTTGTTGAAGAGATTGTCTTTAATCCATTGTATATTCTTGCCTCCTTTGTCAAAGATAAGGTGTCCATATGTGCGTGGATTTATCTCTGGGCTTTCTATTTTGTTCCATTGATCTATATTTCTGTCTTTGTGCCAGTACCATACTGTCTTGATCAGAGCAGAAAAAGAAATAAAAGGAATCCAAATTGGAAAAGAAGAAGTAAAACCTAGCTGAATGTTTGGGCACATGTGACAACTGTAGAGAGATGGACAGCTTCTTTGGTATTGACTTGGCTTTTGTAGAAGCTTTCGCTTCCTTGACTAAACCTTTTCTCATTTCTACCGTCTTAACTTTGGGGACGTGCATACATAGCTGGGCCATTTGCCATGCTCTCTGTTAGATCAGGGACAAGCAGACTACTCATAGCCCAGTTCATGATTCAATTTTAAGAACATTACGATTCTACATAATACCCTTGACCTCTCAGAGCTGGTGATGTGAGCATAAAGGTTGCCAGGACACCGTAAACTTGTCCTGAGACAGAGTCCAATCAACAACTTTATGACAGTCCTTCTGGACGGTTTGACCTAATACCTACAAGCGGGTCATGAGACAGTCAGGGGGTTGGAAATGTATCGCTTGACTGGGTTTTCAGATTGATAAAAAGAGAGTAAGCAACTGTGCTATCCAGAAGGTTCCAAAGTCTCAGGGTCATTTAGAGTCAAGTACAGCAGCTCCCCTTCCTAAGTCCGGGAGTTCTCCCACCAACCAGTGCCCAGGAGAGGGGAGTTTCCCTAATTTAAACAAGAAAGCCCGCAGCCTGCTCAGCTAAGAGCCAAATGAAAAGGCAAGGTTGCTCAAGAATCATGAGACAGTTGGAAAACCCCTGTGGCTGGCACCCGTTATAACAGAATCTGCACATTAAATCAGGGAGGATTCATTTGGGCTTCCAGTTTTGATAGAAAATAATGATTTCTCTCCTACATTTGTTGTCTGTTGGTTTATGAAGATCAAAGTTCTTTCTCTGGCCTGATTGCACCCCTGTTCTTTCTTTATTTATTTATGTCCTGAAAATAAAGCTCATTTATTCTTAGTTTATAGCAGCCATTTCCTTATTTAGAGATTATACTATTAGCTAATATAACCTATGAAAAATTTTTTATGGGAGTAGAATTGATTTACACTGTTGCGTCAGCATCTGCTGTACAGCAAAGGGAATTAGTTATACGTATATCCATTCTTTTTTAGATTCTTTTCCCATTAGGTCATTCCAGAGTATGGAACAGAGTTCCTGTGCTATACACAGTAAGTCCTTTTTTTATATACAAAACAGATAACTCCTGCTTTTTTAACAGCTGGACAAGTCATTGCAACTTTCCATTACAGAGATGCTCCTGATGGGGGCAATATTGCACCTGGTCAGGCGATGATTTTCCTCTTCCTGGCTGCGGCTTCCCTGTGCATGACACCATGGTCTTCACAGACAGGACTTCTCTGTCCTTAAAAGGAAAAAGGCCAGCACACTTGAGAGTTGGATTGAGTCAGTGAAGTAACCCTGAGAAGCACTAGGTTCGTCTTTAATGGTTCCTGTTTACTTTCCTGAGGAGAGATTATGAGAAGGAAATAAGATCACATTTTGAAGTATTTTCATAATGCAAGTTATTACTGAAACCAAATACTCTTTTGAATCAAACAACCTTAAAGTGATGTACAATTCTAATATCTATTTAATTAATCAAAATTTTTCTTAATAAATAATAAAATATATTCTATTTGTGTTTTAGAGGGGACATATATTGCATATACTCATAAATATTTAAATACAGGGAACCTGCTTGGCATAGAAAATTTTAAACTTTTCAGAAGTCTTCATTATACTGGAAATTTTTGAAGGGAAATAGAATTTTAACAGCTTTTTACTTAATCATAGAAAAAATAAAATTATTTTCTAAATTCTGAAGGAAAAAGATATATTAGGTTATAGACTGCAAATGCTTGTCTCATTTCAGACCTCTTGTGACATCTTATGACAACATTGCCTACCTTAGTAACTGTGGAGTATTAGGACTCTTGCGAAATAGTACAAAGCATGAGAAAAATTTTATATTTTCATGTATACAAATATATGTATATACGTGAGGGCTACACAGAGAAAATCTAATAAACCTGTATCAGTATCCATGTTTTAATATTGATTGGAATAGCTTAGGAGTTTATATTAATAAAAATATATCCTGATTTTCTAAAGTTTTAATAATTATATATATACACATATACATTACTAAGGAGAATGCCATGTGACAATTGAATTATACAACTGCAAGCCAGGGAACACCAAAGTTGGCCAGCAAGCCATAAGAGGCTGGAAAGAGACAAGGGTTTCCATAGAGGTTGCAGAGTTCCATACAGGTTCCAAACTTCCTTTGTGGTTGCTATAATCTGAATATTTCTATCCCCTAAAATTCATGTGTTGAAATCTTCATTCCCAAAGATGATAGTATTAGTAGGTGTGGCCTTTGGGGCTTAGTTTTAGGTGAGAAGTTACAATGCTGCACAGATGTGATATAAAATATATATATTTTATATATTAAATACAGCTCCAATAAACTTTTAAAAATTATTTTAATATGACAAACTGTTTTAAAATTATATAGGTGAGAATTGCCAAAATAGTTCTAAGAAGAATCCTGAGAACAGGATATTTTTCATAGTAACAGTTACAGTAAAAAGATACAGTAATGAAAACAGTATCCAGAATAGACAATTCAGTGGGACAGAAAAACATGTACAGCAAAGGGCTCAAATATTTATAAAATTGTAGTAAAGGATAAAGTTGGGATTATAAATTATTGAGGAAACATGTTGCTGTTCAACGAATTGTGCTAGGAAAATGGTTCAAGTTTTGGGATACAACATATAGTAAAATAAATTCCAGGAGAACTAAGTAGATAGATATAGAAAAATGACTATGTGAGAAAACAAGAGAAAATATAGATAGCTATTGGGCTTCCCTGGTGGCTCATGGTAAAGAATCTGCCTGCAATGCAGAAGAGCCTAGTTCTATCCCTGGGTTGGAAAGATCCCCTGGAGAAGGGAATGGCTACCCACTCCAGTATTCTTGCCTGGAGAATTCCATGGACAGAGAAGCTTGGTGGGCTACAGTTGATGGGTCACAAAGAGTCGGACACGACTGAGTGACCTACACTTTCACACTTTCATTTATATGTGATATTATCATGAGAAGCCTTATCTAAGTATTAATGCAAAGTAAGAAATTTCAAGGCAATATTTCGCAGTGTGATTCATTAATTACTTCATTTAAAGTCAGCTGGGTTATTGCTGAAATGGTTGCCAGAGCCATACCAAAAGATTATTGAAAAATATTCCCTGATAGTAGAGCCCAGAAATCCGTGTTTTAGTGAAAATACTAAGAGATCGTGATGCACATTAAATTTGAGAATCATTTCCAGGCAGGATAAGATCGATAGATTTACTACAGTTGTGAAAATTTCTATAAAATAAATACACAAAATCAAGAGTCAAAATAAAACCTGGCAGGGGACTTGGCTGGTGGTCCTCTAGTTAAGAATCCACATTGTAATGCAGGCGACACAGGTTCAATCCCTGGTCGAGGAACTAAGATCCCACCCACGTGCTGCAGGACAGCCAAGTCTGCAGGCAGCAACTACCGAACCCACCCACCACAGTTAGTGTCTGTGCTTGGCAACAAAATATCTTACATGACTCAACAAAGATCGGCATGCCACAACCAAGACCCAATACAGACAAATATAAAGCAAACCTGGCAAAAATAAACTGCAGTGTTATATGACAAACAGTTGAACAATAATAAATCAACAGAAAAACAAATTACTAAGGAAACTTAGACTCCATGAAAAGAAAAACAGGCAAAAATGGGAATAGACAATTCCAAATGGAGAAAAAGTCTAATAAACACACACACAGTCAATTCTCAGTTGCAAAATGAAACCAGATTCAGACTCCTTTACAAATTGAGAAAGATGTTTTTAAGTATAATGACTAGTGCTGGCAAATGAACTTGTCCCTCTCAAATATCATGTAAGAGTTTCATGTGATACAATATTGCTGGAGAGCTATTCAGCAATATGAATCAAGTATCAAAAATTATTGACATCTTCTGACCTAGTAATTTTCCTCTTTGGGAATTATGCTGAGAAAATAATTAGACCTGCACCAAATATTTATGCACAAAGATGAGTAAATGAAAACAAGGATAAATCCATGGTCTCATATAAAACAATGAAAAATGAAAACAACAGTAATTCCCCAAATTATTTTTCTGAAAAATTTTCACAATAAAATTTTAAGTACAAAAAAACATGATGTAATATTTCTCAGATATATAATTCCAAGCTTGAGAAATATATATATAAATATGTGTTATATATATTTAGAAATAAACATATATATTTTATATATATTTAGAAAAAGTACTGTCAAAATTCCCTGGTGGCATAGAGGGTAAAGAGTCTCCCTGCAATGCGGGAGACCTGAGTTCCATCCCTGAGTCGGGAAGATCTCCTGGAGAAGAAAATGGCAACCCACTCCAGTATTCTTGCCTGGAAAATCCCATGGACAGAGGAGCCTGGCAGGCTACAGTATTCTTGCCTGGAAAATTCCATGGAAGAAGAAGGAGCCTGGTGGGCTACAATAGAGTCAGACAGAACTGAACGATTTCACATTCACTTCCACTTTCTTTCACTCTCAAAAATGCTTCTCAGAGAGTTTTAATAATATACTATAGTTTCAATTTTCTTCATTTTTTCTCCATTTTTCAAGTTTCCTGCAAAAGAAATATCTTACCTTATAGATTTGAAACTAAAAGAGGAGTGGTTAGAATATTTTCTCAAACAACACTGGTATATCATATTTTCGCTTTCATTTAGGCTGTTTAAGCCATAAACGAACATATGCATGGAACTGGCCTTGTTTTTTTAATGACTAGTGCCTTTTGGAGGGTCAAAAATTCAGATAGTGCTATGGACTAAATTGTATCATTCAAAAACTGACATGTTGCAATCATATTCCCCAAACTGGCTATGTTTGGAGATAATCTTCCGGAGGACTTCAGTTCAGTTCAGTTCAGTCGCTCAGTCATGCACACCAGGCTTCCCTATCCATCACCAACTCCCAGAGTTTACTCAAACTCATGTCCATTGAGTTGGTGATACCATCCTACCATCTCATCCTCTACAGGAGGAAATTAAGCTCAAGTACTAGGTGGGACCCTAATCTGATAGGACTGGTAGCTTTATAAGAAGAGGAAGAAATCTCTCTCTCTCTTTTTCTCTCCAAGCTTACACACTAAAAGAAGGCCAAGTGAGCACACAGTCAGGAGGCAGCCCCATACAACCTAAAGAAGAGGCCTCAGAATGAAACCTACCTTGACGGCACCTTGATCTTGAGCCTTCTAGCCTCCAGATCTGTGGGAAATAAATTTCTGTTGTGTAAACCACCCAATCTATGACATTTTGTTATGGCAGCCTAAGCAGACTAATACAGGCAGTTTTATCAATCTCATCATCCTGTTTGGTTTTGAACAAGTTTGTCAGCTTCAAGGTTCAAATCTACTTACCAAGAAGCATGACGTAACACTTCCGTGGATAGTAATAAAAGTATACTTAAAAAAAAAAATCTTGAAAAATCATCTTGCAAAGAGAGGGATTAATTAGAAGCAAACAGCATTCCTTTGGGTATGTAACTGCATGCTTGCTAAGTCACATCCAACTCTTAGTGACCCTATGGAACATAGCCCATCAAGCTCCTCTGTCCATGGGCTTCTCCAGGAAAGAATACTGGAGTGGGTTGCTGTGCCTTTCTCCAAGGGATTTTCTCGATCCGGGGGTCAAAGCCGTGTCTCATATCTCCATCTCCTGCATTGGCAGGCAAGTTCTTTACCACTAATGCCACCTGGGAAGCCCCCTTTTACCAACAATGTATTGAATCTTTGGATATTGAATATTGGATTTAGACCTCATTACAAATGAATTTAACAATTCTATATTTATGTTTTAGCTTGCATTGGAGCAGGAAAAGGAAGAAAAAAGATTTCAAACAGATAAGTTTCAGATCTAAACTCTCTTGTAAAATCATTATCACCATTGTCTTGGTGTTTAAATTTTCCATTTTTGATACATGTTTTTGTTTTATTTTACAAAAAAGAAATAGTCTGTTATTTCTACTTTATTATATACTTCATGTGAGAATAAATAAAACTATCATAAAGCTTTGATTTACTCATTAGGAGAAATATGAATAACATTTTAAAAGCTGAATGACTACCCTTTCATCCTGCCTTTCTAAACAATCACCTTTTCCTCAGTGATTTACTGAAAATGAAGACTAGATCCATGGAGAAACATATGTACTCAGAGATATACACATACATGTTCTTTATATTTATTAATATAAATCCATGTATATTTGTGCATATGTAATATGTTATACATATATATATAATTTTTATCTGCTTGGTTTAGGGGCCAAGATTCTACTCACTTTTCAGAAAACTCTAGGAAGTATTTAATTTTAGAAAGGCATATAGAACAGGACAGCTCAGAATGGACTAGTCGCTTCCAAGTGCCAAATAGCCACTATGGATAGAGGATACCCTATTTGTATCTTTTCTGGTGGCTTAGTGGTAAAGAGAAGGCAATGACACCCCACTCCAGTACTCTTGCCTGGCAAATCCCATGGACGGAGGAGCCTGGTAGGCTGCAGTCCATGGGGTAGCTAAGAGTCAGACACGACTGAGCAACTTCACTTTCACATTTCACTTTCATGCATTGGAGAAGGAAATGGCAACCCACTCCAGTGTTCTTCCCTGGAACGCCCCCAGGGAAGGGGGCGCCTGGTGGGCTGCCATCTCTGGGGTCGCACAGAGTTGGACACGACTGAAGTGACTTAGCAGCAGCAGCAGTGGTAAAGAACCTGCCTGGCAATGCAGGAGACATTGCAGGAGATGCGATTCAATCCCTGGGTCAGGGAGATCCCCTGGAGGAGGGCATGGCAACCCACTCCAGTGGGATTCTTGCCTGGAGAATCCCATGGACAGAGGAGCCTGGTAGGTTACAGTCCACGGGGTTGTAAAAAGAGTTGGAAATGACTGAGTGACTAAACAACACCACCAACATTAAGGACATATGCATGTACTTGCAATTTTCTGTACATTTTCAATTTTTCAAAATAAAAAGTTTGAGCGAAAAGACATGTAGAAATATTCCAATCACATTCCTTCGGTTTCAAATAGTTTACTATTTTTAATCCCTGCAGTGTGTTAGTCACTCAGTCATGTCTGACTCTTTGTGACGCCATGGACGGTAGCCCACAGGGCCCCTCTGCCCATGCAGAGGACATGTTTAATCCACTGGCATTTTTGCTTTTTGAGCAGTGGTATCCCCTTGGACCATATTATGGTCTTTCTATTCTTTGCATAGTTTCGTGGCTCTTAAAAAATGATGTCACATGTAATAAGCAAACTAACCACTGGTGACACTAAAATGGGAAAGGGGTCCTTGGCATGCCTCAAAAAGTCCTGTATATAATTTTTAAATCAAAGCTGCAATTTATGGTCCAGTGAGCAAGATGGTGTCTTGCTAGATTGCTCTGCCGATGAGAACTCGTCATTCTTGTCATGAACCAGAATCACCATTTCTGCACTTTGGTTCTGGGAGGCAGATGTCTTCTCTGACCTCGTCCGTGTCCTCTGACAAGGAGACAAATTTCAGCTTGTCCAAGAAAAGATACCCTCTGCTGCTCGTTGCTTGGGAGGGAAAACACGGTCTCCTTCCTAGGAGACAATGAAATAAGAATTGAGTCCCAAAGAATATATAAAGACTCTTCATTTTCAACTGGTCAGCCTTTCATTTTTAGCCTGAATGCAGCCTTGCCCTGAGAGATGGGGCGGGGGGTGACAAGCGGCTGAATTTCCCCTTCTTGCTCAAGCAGTCATTTATTCTGACAACAGCATCTTTTCAGTAATAAGAAATCAGTTCTAATTTCCCCAGTTTACTTAACAAAAATATGGACTACTTGTTGATAGGACTGCTACATTTCTTGTGTGCATGTGTGATCTAAAATGCTAAGTTTGGGGGATGGGGAAAAACACAGAGAAACAGCTTTTACTGGGGGAGAAAATATTTGTAGCAGTAAAGCAGCTACTCTAATTTGAATAGAACAAAGCCATCTTGAACTTCTTGTTCTTTTCAAGTACCTTTCCAGCATACCTGAGTTCTCACAGTCCTGGAGAATCATTTGAAACAAGAAAACTTTGTGATTGTTTTAAAACTTCAAAACTCCTGCCAGGATTGGCTCTAAATATCAGAGAGGTCCTTGTGGAAGAAGACCTAAAGATATCTTGTAAAACCGGCTATGAGCTGCATAGGCAGAGCTTTAAGATAAAAGTTAAGGACAAAAACTTATTTTAGCTCCTCAAACAAAGGAAGGAAGAAAGACACTTTGTTCCTGATTCAGAAAAAAATGTTATTTAAGTGTAATGAAATTTATGAGCAGATAACACTCTATTAGTGAGTCTTTATAAATTTTATCACTATTCTCAATTAAGAATATGTAAACTACTGGTGTTGCTTAGTCGTGTCCGACTCTGCAATGCCATGGACTGCAGCTCACCAGGCTCCTCTAGGTCAATATGTAAGTGTATTTAGTTCCCAGCTTGAAGTTTAAAGATAATCCCTGCATACTCTGTATTTATATCTTTTAAAATTGAATATAATATTTATTCAGGTTATTTTTTTCTGATTCAATCTTCAGTGAGGAAAAATATAATTTTCTTCCTGGGGAATCAGAGATTTCACACTAGCTTTAATAAAATCAATTTCATCACTAGATATAGAATATTTCCCTAAGGGTCACAAAAAGCTGACGTTGATTCATCTTTGTCAAAACAGAGAAGTTGTTAAAGGAAAGAACTGATATGAGAGTTCTTCCCACTAACTGAATGAACACAGAGGAATGAATAAGATGAACTTTACGTATAAACATACATAGAGTCCTTTTCTCCTCGTCTGTCTCTTGCTCTGCTCTCTCCTCAGAACTGTCGGCAAGAGCAGACATACTGAGAAGTCAACTCAGCTGAGTGATACTGAAACTTGAAGGAAAAAGAAACTTGATGTGCAAATATACTATTGTTCAACAGCTTTGCAGGTGATTTTATTACCTTAAGACATCATGGTTTCTGTCTCCTCTCTCTGTGTCATTTCTGTGTCATTGTCTTTCTCTCATACACTCACCCAGAGGGGCACACATATTGATACCTGGTGGGGAATTTCTTAAAGTTATTTCTTCTCCAAACCGAGAAAAGTCAAAGACCCAGCTCCATTAAATGAATAATCACTTCTTAATATTTAAAATGAACAATCTGGGAGAGCAATTTAAATGAATATGAGGATTCTACCAAAGTAATACAGTTGACCCTTGAACAACACAGGTTTGAGCTGTACGGGTCCACTTATGAATGGATCTTTTTTAAAAATAAATACGTACTACAGTACTACAGTAGCTCAGTTGGTAAAGAATCTGCCTGCAATGCAGGAGACCCAGGTTTGATCCCTGTGTTGGGAAGATCCTTGGAGAAGGAAATGGCAACCCTTTCCGGTATTCTTGCCTAGAAAATCCTTGGTACAGAGAAGCCTGGTGGGCTACAGTCCATGGGGTTCACAAGAAATAGGACATGACTTAGCAACTAAGCCACTACCACAGTGCTACATGATCCATGCTGGTTGAGTTTGTGGATGTAGAGCCCTGAATAGGGAAGGCCAGCTGTGAAGTTATATTCAGATTTTCAATGGAGAGGGTTTGGGCCCCCCTAAGTCTATAGAGTTTAAGGGGACACATAAGAAGCCTTCTTTTTCACTTCCCCTTGCCAAAAACAGACATGGGAAGCATGGCACACATGCACGAAATTTTAATGCAATAATTCTAGTTTCCACTTTGTCCCAATAAATGTAGACATAACAACTTTAATCTAGCTCTTCATTCTGTGTACCAAATTCAAACATTGTACCAAAAATCTTCAGGCATTTTCTGACTAAAAACATCGTTTTCTCCCTTAAGGCTAAGTAAGCCCTATGGGTAAATAGGAAACTTGTAAAACTGGTTCTACTAGCAAACTATAAAACTTTCATGCCCTATTTACCACATTAGAAAAGAGCAACGTTCTCCTTTTTTCTCATTCTCGTTTTAGCCTGAACACATGGCTTTTTCTGAAGCTCTGCCAGGTTCAGGTCAGATACTATTAGGGCAGTGATGACTGTGGGTTAAGGCACATACTGCCCCCATGGTTTCACCTGTGAGAGCCCTTTAAAGTCTCTATCTGGCCCTGTTCTCATGTGAATGCATTTGTGTGAGCAATCTCTGGACGATATTAAGTAGTTGTATCAACAATAAGTGTTGGTGATGCTTATCTCTCTATTTCTCTGGATTCTAGCACGCGAGACTTTTGAGATGACCTACTAAGATAAAATCTAAGTGACACATGTTACAGAAAAAAGGCACAATTTGACTGGAAAAGACTTAAGAAGTAAACGTGAAGGTTACTTTCTGCAACACTAGCAATCCAGTGCGACTGCTCTCCTAGTGCTTATTTTAGAACCCTGGCTAAATTCTTGGTGTTTGACTCACTGGAACAAAGAGTGCATCAAACACAAGGAATTTAGAATTTATTAGCTGGTAAGATCCCATGAGTTTAGAATACTCAATGAAGACTATATGTATTTTTTAAAAAAGGTGGTGGGGGGGTGTTTCTGTTCAATTAAAATTTTTAATTGAATTATAGCTGATTTACAATGCTTTATTAATTTCTGTCACAAAGTGACTCACAAATATATTCTTTTCCATTATGGTTTGTCATGGGATATTGAATATAGTTGCCTATACAGAAGGGCTTTGTTGTTTATCCATTCGATAAACTTACATCTGCTAAACCCAATCTCCAGCTCCGTACTTCCCCCAGCTGCCTCCCTCTTTGGTTCAAAAAAACGTTTTTAGTTCACTCATTTCTGAGGAAGTGAAAACATCTCGGTAGTTCAACTCTTGCCCTACACTGCCTCCCTCACCTTTGACCTACCTATCTTTCATCCTTCTCTCCTGTGCTCCTAACCTTTTTCCTCCCCATCAAATATATGATGGAGAGAGGGTGAAAAGTCAGGACTTGATCATTTTCAGTCTCATCATCAGCCCTGACCTAAATGCTCTTGAAGGTTTTCCTAGTCAGATCAAGTAGCTGTCCATATTATTTAAACTACTAAACAAATATCCCTGAAAATGTAGTGGTTGAAATAAAATACAAGTGAATTTATCTTTTAACTAACAATCTGAGAGGGAAAGGAGATAGTGGGGAGACCCCGCTCCACTCAGTCATGCAGGAACCCCACCCCGAATGAGACTAATCCTTCCATCTTCAACATGTGGTTCTTAAGGTCCATCCTGTCCATGGGAAAGAAAAATAAAAGCTGTAGAAGTGAGCGTGCAAGTTTTCAAGGCAAGTCTTGAGTGGCATCTATCACTTTTGCTCACACTCTCTGGAGAGAGCTTAGTGTTAGGGTCACAACCAGCGGCAGAGGAAGCAGGAAAATACAGTCGTTGGCTGGAACGCTTCATCCCAGTTATGACATGATCTTACTTCAGAAGCAGTGGAGCGCAGATTGGGGTGGACAACTTGTAATCTCAACCACACCTTTCTAGGTGGCACTAGTGATGAAGAACCCACCTGCCAATGCAGGAGATGTAAGCAACGTAGGTTCAATCCCTGGGTCGGGAAGATCCCTGAAGCGGGAAAGGCACCACTTCAGTAGTCTTGGGAAATCCTATGGACAGAGGAGCCCGGTGGGCTACAGTCCATAGGGTCACAAAGAGTTGAACACAGCAGAGAGTGTGAGCACGGCACAGGGTAAGATGCAGGTTCAAGAATCAATTGTTCTGGGCCCTTTGCCCATTGGCTCCTGCCAATGCAGGAGATGTAAGAAACACAGGTTCGATCCCTGGGTCGGGAAGATCCCTGAAGCGGGAAAGGCACCACTTCAGTTGTCTTGCTCGGGAAATCCCACGGACAGAGGAGCCTGGTGGGCTACAGTCCATGGGGTCACAAAGAGTTGAACACAACAGAGAGTGTGAGCACAGCACAGGGTAAGATGCAGGTTCAAGAATCAATTGTTCTGGGCCCTTTGCAGAGCAAAGTATTCCTATATATTATTCATCTGTAATGACAATGTATTTTCTTGATCTCATAAATTAGTGTATACTCTTATTTCCTAGATGAGTTATGAGAGTAAAATAAGAAAATATATCTGAAAGCTGTTTGGAAAAGATAAAAATATTTATATTTTTAGTGTCTAATACTAACATATTTTAGTCTATATTTAGTCTAACACTATATTTTAGTGTTAGAAATTAAATTAAATTATTCTTTCATTGGACTATTACTCAGTTATAAAAAATAACAAAATAACACCATTTTCAGCAATATGGATGGACCTAGAGATTATCAATGGCACCCCACTCCAGTACTCTTGCCTGGAAAATCCCATGGACGGAGGGGCCTGGGGTGCTGCAGTCCATGGGGTCGCTAGGAGTCAGACACGACTGAGCAACTTCACTTTCACTTTTCACTTTCATGCATTGGAGAAGGAAATGGCAACCTACTCCAGTGTTCTTCCCTGGAGAATCCCAGGGATAGGGGAGGCTGGTGGGCTGCCGTCTCTGGAGTCGCACAGAGTCGGACACGACTGAAGTGACTTAGCAGCAGCAGCAGCAGAGATTATCATACTAAGTAAAGTCAGACAAAGACAAATACCACATGATATCATTTACATGTGGAATCTAAAATATGATACAAATGAACTTATTTATGAAACAGAAATAGATGCACAAACACAGAGAACTCACTTGTGGTTGTCAAATAGCGGGGTGGGAGGGAGGGATGGATTTGGAGTTGGGGATTAACAGATATGCACTACTGTATATAAAGTAAATAAGCAACAAGCTCCTACTGTACATCATAGGAAACTATTTTCAATATCTTGTAGTAACCTATAATGGAAAAGGATGTGAAAAACAATATATATATACATATATATACACACAGACACACACACACACACATATATATATATGTACACATAAATGAATCAGTTTGCCGTATACCAAAACATTGTAAATCAACTATACTTCAATATAAAAAATATCATTCCTTCATTGTTCAAATCTAAGACTGAGTGTGAACCTATGAAGCCAATGCCCAGCATTTCCACATTCAGATAAAACATGACTAACAGATAGACTGAAAAAAAGCAATCTTCAAACAGAGTCCAAACAGAAAGTATATAAGTAAGGGTTGAATATATATCACAGTTAAGCTAGGACACTTCTGTTGAAAATGGGTCTGAAATGTAAAGGCAGGTTTATCAATATAGATAGCAAATTTTATTCGAGTCAGTATCACAGCTCAGTGAACATCAAAACTGACTACACTTCTTGTAGCATCACTGAAGTTTGGAGGATCAATGAAGTTTGAAGGCAAAACATAAAATAAAAGCCTACAGAATGCTAAGAAAGACCCCCAGTGAATGGACATTGGGTAGAGAGTGTCAGAAGAAGACTCAAGTTTTGTCAAGGGAGTACAGGCAAAGTTGAAGGACAAATAAGAGACAGAGCACACCCCTTCAGTGGGATCACATAAAAATGCAAATCATGGCAGGATATAATATGTTAGACTCTGTTTTTTAAGAAGTTTAAAATAAAGATAGAGAACTCCATGCCCAACCTCACATAATAACCCAGATCAATACTCTGATATGTCATGGAAAGAGAGACCAGCTAAGGTTAGGTAATGGAGGTGACCTGACCCATTGACCTTAGACAGTCAACGTTCTGCCATTAAATGTCAGATCAATTCCCAATGACTTAAACATTACCCAAAAGCCTCTAGTTTCCTGGAATCTTTAATAAAAAAAAAGCAAACTTCAAACACTACCATTTTCAAGAGTCTAAGGAATTACTATTTACTATATTAGCTTAATCCATCTTGCTTGCTCAATTTTTAGAATTCTTGTCTCAATTGTTTTCTAACATTTACAAAGCAGTGCCTGCATTTTTAAAAACTCTATATTATTATCTTTAACTTATGTTTATATCTATCTTTTTATATTCAGGAAATAACTTTTCTTTCTGGGATCTTATAAACAACTTACCATAGACTGTCCATTTTCTCATACCACTGTTACCAGAATTATTCTTATATTGCAATTGCATGTGAAAAGGTTTTTCTCCCTTTAGGTCAAGGATGGCCCATGTTCAATTGATCTTTTATCCATATGATGCCTTGCGTTTGTAGGTGGTGCTAGTGGTAAAGAACCCACTTGCCAATGCAGGAGGTATAAAAGACACAGGTTCAATCTCTGGGTCAGGAAGATCCCTTGGAGAAGGGCATGGCAACCCGCTCCAGTATTCTCGGGAGAATCCCATGGACAGAGGAGCCTGGAGGGCTACAGTGCAGGGGTCACAAAGAGTCGGACACAACCGAAGTGACTTAGCATGCACGCAGTACATAAATTAGCACAACTTTAGCCCAACTCCATTTCCCTCAACTCAAGGCAGTGCGAGGGAGATGAGAAGAAGGTCCATCTATATGACTACTATAAATTTGTGGGGGAAACTCCTAATTTTCCTCTTGGGGGTATGATGAACCAGTTTCTTTAATCCTTCACAAGGAACATCAAATCTAGTTTTCAATACTCTATCAAAGGTAAAGGTCGGAAAACATCTAGGGTATGCCCTATGCCTAGAAGTCCGTAATAAACAGTCATTTAGCGGTGATAATCCCAAGCTTACTCTTTTATATCTCAGGGATCACCCAACGATCCCTGTGTCCAAAGACTGACAGATCTTTTTGATGGGCATGATCCATGTTATTTGGATGACCAATTCAATGAATCAATGAGCCAACTGCCATCTCTAAACACCAGCAAATTTCCAGCTGGAATCTGGCAGCCTGAAGGTGTCACTTGCACTAGGTGTGACAAATTGTAATCTAAAAGAACACCTAATTTAGATCCTAGTCCACTTTTTTCAGAGCTGCTGGGGGAAAGAAGGGAGAAGATTACAGCTCTTTGCACTCCCAACATCCCCCATCCATTGTACCTGCTGTACAATTACTGCTGCCATGCTTGCCAAAGTGCCATTAAGGTTTCTGGAGCTCCTGGCACTTGGGTAGATATTCTACTTAATCACCAAAGATGACTTCTGCTTGCCAGCGGGGTGCCTCCAACCAAAGGAAAAATATCAGACAGATAAATGCAGATCTATTTTTTTTTTCTAAATGTATAGAGAAAGAAGACAGAGAACAAGGACTTTTTGGGAGACCTCTTGTGTGCTGGGTGAACTTTACTCTTTGTTCATTTTTGCTCTTTTTTTTTTAAGAGTAAAAACTTCAGTAAGAACTTAAAAAAAAAATGTTATCATCAATTCAAACAATCATGCCAAAAGAGGTCATATTGCCAGAGACAATAGGCAGCTGTAGAGAATCCATCAGGCTTCCACTGCCTCTGGGAGCAAGGTCTTCGTTTGTCAGCTGAGTTAGGATTGTTGGGAGAGGCAGCAAAGGTATTTAGTGCCCACTGCCCTCCCACTGACCTCAAGTGTGGCTGCAGCAGCTCAGAAATGGGGTGTGGGGCTTGGCCACACGTCACAACACTCGGACTCTCCTACCTGCAGGGGGGTCTTTGGGCTTGTCTTGAGGTGAGTCTTCACTGCAGATAATTCACATACTGACTCATTTGGCACTGGAACTCTGGGTTGTGCTTGACTCTCTGTTCTTCTTCTGTTGCCTTAAGGTACAGATACTTTTAAAAAAGAAAAATGAGTAAATTTTAACAAACATTATCATCATCACCCTGAATTGAGCCATCAGTAATTTGCTCTAGCCCATCACTGAGAATAGAGGCATAAACATTTTTTTTTAATTTCACAAGTACAACATTTCTTCTTTGCATTGTGATGTTTTCCATTGTAGGCAGAAGTAGGTGGCAGACAAAACCCAGCCCTTATTTCTTTCCTTTCTAGATGTTGATCAAAGTGTCAGTGAGGCAATATGACTTGTTTTATGATGACAGTCCCTGCTCTGCTTGGTGACCTGTGACCTCCCTCCTCAGGGGATCTTGAGGTTAACATGAAGGCACACCAGACATCTCCACAGGAATGTGGCAAGAATTAAGTGAATGTATGGGCCTTACCGAGCAGGGAAAACAACTGGGTAATTTTGCCCACCAAAAACCCCGAAGCAGAGTTATTTGCAGCCCACTGGTCTGTGACATCAATCACCTGACCAGAGATATTCATATTAGTGCCATCTCTTGCTTAAATAGTAATCACCTGCCTTGTCCGGCCCTAGGAGGAGGGAGAAGAACAGAGGAAGTCGTGAAGCAGAAGTAGGTTAGTGCTAGCGGGAGAGCTGGGTGGGTAAATGTCTGTGACGTGATCAGAGTCAATTACAGCTGTTGACACTTTATCCAGGCAGTGACCCCAGGCCCTGGTTATAGAGGGCCTGAACAGACAGGTCTCTAGCCAGCCAGCCATGGTGCTCTCATTCCCTTCTCCCCTCTACAGCTATCTCAGCAGGAGGGCTTCAGGAAGGATCTTACAGTCACATCCCCCTTGCTTCTTGGAACCAGGAAATGAGAAAATCATTGCTCACCCCACTCCAAACTTGCCTCATCTCGAAGCTCTGTATCAGCTCTGAGGTTTGCAATCACACCGGGAGGATCTCTTCTGTAGAAGCAAAGAAGGACAGAATGTTGGAAGGGAGCTCTCCTTGACAGATGGGAATGAGAGCGGTGTGAGTAACTAACTGGAGGCAATAAAGGTGTTAGCAAATAGCAGGATGGAAGAGCGGCCCCCGGGATGACTGGCTCTGTTACACGCGGTGTGTTGTAAGGGCACCAGCAAGAGCTGCCTGTCTCAGCTTTGGTGTGAAGAGCATGTGGCTCCCCCAGATTCGCAACATCCTTGTGGGCTTTCTCGGAAGCATAAGCACCGGCTGAGCCCCCATCCAACTGAGGGGGCTTCCATGTCTTTCTTGCCCTCCTTTCTAATGCCTATTCTCCAGGTCTTCCCTCCTTTCTTTGTCCTGGTTCTTTTGTTCTTTTCCCTGGTCCTTACGTCTCATTACATGATATTCCCACTTTTCCTTTGAGATTTTTGTCTTTTCTTAAAGCAAGGAGAGCCTCATCTTCAATGCCAAACCCAGCATCATGTAACCAATCACCCAAAAATCACAACCATATAGGCCCTGCCCTCTGTGTTAAGAAAACCCAGCTGTTGCTGAGAATTGTGTATCTATACAGTGTTTACACATGAACGTAGCAGGAATTCTTAAGGCTGAGATGCCATTGAACCAAAAAATGTCATAACACAAAGGAGTCTTACGGACTTATTACCGCCTCCCAACTACATTCCATCTGACAACCAAGCAAATCACGACTTGGGAAAGTTAAATAAGTTTTCAAGCTTACACAAAACAATTATGAAGAACACGGGCCTCTGGCCTCTCTAACTAGTGTGTGTGTGTGTGTGTGTGTGTTTCCATTTTATGATTTTTATCTTTTTTAATTTTTTATTTTATTGCTGCTGCTGCTGCTGCTGCTAAGTCACTTCAGTCATGTCCAACTCTATGCCACCCCATAGACGGCAGCCCACCAGGCCCGCCTCCCTCCCCAGTCCCTGGGATTCTCACTGGGGTATAGCCAATTAGCTATATTTTGATAGTTTCAGGTGAACAGCAAAGGGACTCAGCCATACATATGCATGCATCCATTCTCCCAAACCCCCTCCCATCCAGGCTGCCACATAACATTGAGCACAATTCCCTGTGCTATACAGTAGGTCCTTATTGGTTATGCATTTTAAATATATCAGTGTGTACATGACCATCCCAAACTCCCTAACTATCCTTTCCCCCCATCCTTCCCTCTCCCTGAGCAGGCAACCATATCACTTTATGAATTTTAACATAAAAATAAAAGTCGCAGATTCTCTAGACCCCTATGCTACCTAGGGAAATATTTCTTACCCCCAATCATGCTTGAATCCCTCTACAACAGAAGCAAACACAGCTACTGAATCAGGGAAGCTCTTCTGTTCTCCCGTGACGTGCCTGAGGGTAAGGAATTCTTGGGCCTCCCTGGTTCTCTATTCTCTTCACAGCTGAGGAGCCCGGATAGACCATCTAGGGTGGCTTCTAGTTCCAAAATTCAATGACCCTTTGAGTCTAACTTCTTTCATCAGAATACCTGTCATTTCTAGGTAAGTGGTGTTCTCAGTCTTTTCTGCTAAAGGAGGTTAAGTAAATAAAAAGGAAAGATTGGGCTCTGCTTTTGGCCTAAATTATAACTTCATGACAAGGGATGAAAGAAGTTAATAGCAATAAGAAAGCTTCCAAGGTCTACCATTTACAATTTAAATCCTTTACTTGGAAGGTTAAAAGTTCAAAGTTGAGTCATAGTCTGAGGTGGCTCTGCTCTTTCTTTTTAATTATCTGAGGTCAGGAAGTTAATAATACCAGAAATCCCCAGTGGAGACCTCTTGTGCACTGTGTGAACTTTAAACTTGCTCATTTTTTTTAAGGGTAAAAAGTTCAGAAAAAACACAGTGGACTTTTCCTCTTAGCCTCCACCCATTCATCCCCCAAGGTCAAAAGTTGAACTGTAAAACAGAAACCCTTGTTCTCTGATCCACATTTAAACAGATCACTTATTAAAAGGTAAACATTCCAAATGCAAGCCAAGATACAAAGTGAATCTGTTCAATAAAAATAAAAATATTGTAATAAAATGAGTCTTTGATCTTTATCACTTGTCTTGGAATTGAGCATCAGAATTTATTTTATTTTTTGAATCTCAGAGAAAGAGCAGTCACAAAAGCTCTTTCCTAACCGATCTCTGCCCTGAGATTGGCATATCTGGAAAAGATAAACCTAAGACATTTAAAAATAATTCTGTTTACAGTCTTATCTTAAGGCAATTTCTACAACTAATTTTACACCATTTTTTATTTGTTTGCTTGTTTTGCTCAAACAGGAGTTCAAGTGTGGTTTAAATCAGAAAGATTTAAAGGACTGAGGAATTAAGAGATGTTTGCTGAAAATGGTGGGGGATGTGGAAAAAATAAAGAAATGGTTGAATCAACACAATGAACCTCATGGGAACCATGGGTAGACTATATTTGAAATTTTCAGAATGTTAAAGTTCAAACATGAAGCCAAAAGGACAGCTGTACAGGCTTAAATATGTACAGCCAACCCTCCATATCCCTGGTTCCACATCTTTAGATTCAACCAACCGCAGATCAAAAATATTAAGAAAAAAAAATTCCAGAAAATCTTGCACATGTCAAGGCATGACTAGATTTATTTAATAAGTGTAAGACTAGCTTTCTTAAAGTAATAGTGGCAAATTTAGGAAGTAAGTCAGACAGAGAAAGAGAAATATCATATTATATAACATATGTGCAGAATCTAAAAAAAGAGTGAATAAAAATGAACTTATTTACAAAGCAGAAACAGACTTACAGACTTGAAGAAGGAACTTATGGTTATGGGGTGGGGTGAAGCGGGGTGGAGAGATAGACAGGGAGTTGGGGATTGACATGTAAACACTATCCTATTTGAGATAGATTGTTAAAGGTTGTTTTTATTGCTTCAAGTATTATTTTGACAACTTTAAATGCCAAAGATTTTGAGAAAAAAAAGTATGGAAAAGTCAGCTGAATATTAACCCAATCCAATTAGCTAGCTTAGAAAAGCTTCCTGAACCACCATCATATTAGGTTGTTATTGCATGCAACCCCTAAATGTTCTTTTCTAATAAAGCAAATGATGTATGTGTCCATTTTCTTTTTCAGTGCACACCCTTTATGGGTGCTTTGATTAAAAAAAAAAGCCCAATCTGGGAATGAATATCTGTTCCAAAATCTTTTAAGAAAGCACCTTTGTCACAATTTAACAAAATGAAGATAATACCACTTGCTTGTCTACCTTAATAATTTTTGTACCTGTCTAATGAGAAAACTACAGAAAATAGTGAGAACCTTGAAATGATATGCAATGAATACATTCATAGTAAATATTTTTCACTGATGCCAGTTTCAACAAATGTCTGTTAAGTTCTTGGACTTTCTGATTAATTTTAATGTGAAAACTAGAAGATACGGCTCCAAAGAAGTTGTGACCTAGACCATTTACACTGTATGTAATTTTCACAACATCCTCTGGGACTCCTGGATGCAGCTGGATGACCCAGACCCAGGAGTGACATGCCAGGAAGGAAGTGGGGAGAGCATTTGGGGCTACTTCCTCTTGTGAGGACTCCCCTCTCAACAGCTGTAAGGAAGGGTGGAAATTCCTTATGAGTCAAAGGGTGACTTCAAAGTAAAGGATGAAATTTGAGAGACATGATCATATTGATTAGGATGTTGACCAAGAGCAAATCACTGCATTTAGAAGTGTCCAGGGAAAAATCAGGTATTAAATAGAAGGTGAAGGGCATGTGGACATTGCTCACTTAGGCAGGTGTTACACTCGTGAGAATAACTTCTGGTTTCAATTTATCTTGTGAATATATTTCCATGAATATTTATGTTTCTTCTTCTTTAAGTCATGACTCTTTATTTGAACTAGTTGTTTTCAACCTTCTGTCTGACTGAATTCCATATATATTTTTTTTTTCTTTTCCTACAAACCACTTCATTTTATGAGGCTATTATATGGTAAGACCATGTTGTGTTCTGGACATACTTATCCTAAATGTTCTCATAGGAGAGAAATAGGACTAGATCCATGTGAAATCAACCCTACACAGCACTGTGAGGCATATTCTACAAGTGGTATGAACGAGGAGCCATGAGAACCCTGGGTCTTTGCCACACTTTTTCATGCTTTCTTGCCTTGCACTTTCTGATCAGTCCTCCTGGAAGACCTCGTTTGCCCTTGATTCCCGGGACTCTGTGCTCTGCCTCAATACTGCTCTTCCTTCACATCTCACCTCCTTCTACTTCTCTGAATGCAAGTGTCCCTTCCATAGCAATATACGCAGGCGGTGACATCAGAGTAACTATCTCACTATACTGAAATGTGCAGTTAATTTTGCTGCCTCCAACAATAAATTACAATCAAACTGAGAGAGAGAATTCCCATGCAATTCCCTGGGAACTTCTTCTTTAAAAACATAGAATGAAACCTGACAGGATTTAGTGTATACCTTAACGGATAGCAAAGATGAGCTGAGACTCAACAGGGTCTATGACAGACTGAATTTACAGAGTCCTGCTGGCTTTGCAGGACACCATTAGCACAACAGTTTCCACTTTTGCTGTGCTTTGCTATCCCCTGAGAACTTTAAAATATTCTTGATGTCTGGGTCCCAGGCCTAGATATTTTGAATTAATTGAACTGAGGTAGGGCAGGGTCATTAGGGTATTAAAACGCTCCTGGGGAAATCTGTGATGATAAGAACTGAAGAATATGGGCCAGTGTACAGGAAGATTCTCTTAAATGCATCCAGGAATTGTCAATGACATTGACATCCAGAAGTCACAAATGGACTGTTAATTTGAGGATAATTTATTTTCATAATTCTCTTGAAGAATAAGTCATTTACCCATCTGAACTGATTTAACAGTTCTCTGTTATCCTCAGGATAAAGTCTTGGCCAGTCAACATATTACATCAGCCTCAACACAAAATGGTCCCGTCTTTTTCTTCTTCCTTATTAATAACGTGTGTGCTCGACTCATGCAAAACTGCTTGCTATTCCCAGAGTGTGCCATGCAAACCCTTCCCATATCTTCCTATGGGTCTGTTTTTAGGAATACCTCTGCTCTTGTTCCTCCAGGTAATTCATATTTGTACTTTAAGATCCAACTCAGGCTCGTCTTTTCCTGAATGCCTTTACTAGTCGCCTTGGTTTTATAAAGTGC
Organism: Bos indicus x Bos taurus; assembly: GCF_003369695.1. Taxonomy (NCBI): domain Eukaryota; kingdom Metazoa; phylum Chordata; class Mammalia; order Artiodactyla; family Bovidae; genus Bos; species Bos indicus x Bos taurus. The sequence continues at coordinate 22,063,873 of NC_040076.1, read as the reverse complement.
TTCTGCTCTGTGATGCACACAACTTAATTCACTGCTCAATTGTAGCAGTTAGCACATTGGCTTAAACTAGCTCTTTGCCTGCCACCGACTGGATTCTTAGACTCCCAAGGGCAGAAAATGTGTCATTTTTCTGGATCCCCTTTCTCCAGTATCCAGCAGAGTGTTTAATACATAGTAAATGCTATGTGAATGCTTGTTGAATGAATGAATAAAAGGATAGACAGATGGACAATAAAAATATGATCATATAAATAACTCCATTATTTATTTAACATCTAGAAAGACTCCCATGATATTCATCACTGAGGAGAGAGAATAATAACTTCCTGTTAGGTTTATTTCATATTCATCTTCCAGTGGTTGGAGACCCAGGAGCCTGAGCCAATTATAGAAGTAAGAGACACCAGGCCAGAGCAAGTGGCCCCAGGAAAAAGGATTACAATCACGACTTCCTTGGTTATGTTAGGATTTTCTAGTTAAAGAAATGGAAACAAACATTGACTCACAGTGTTTCAAAATTGTGACCTTTCTAGATGGTTGCTTAGTCCTGAGCCACGTCACTTTCCGTTTGTTCTTTCCTGCCCTCACGTTGGCCTTGGGGTCCTCTTCACAGAATCATGTTCAGTATCAATGCATTTGCTCCTCCCCTCCCAAGTTGGGTTGAAACTAAATTATATGCTCATAGCTTCTTAAAGCTAAAATAAATTTTAGGGAGACTTCCCTGGCAGTCTAGTGGCTAAGACTCCATGTACCCAATGCAGGGGGCCCAAGTTCAATCTGCGGTTAGGGAACTAGATCCCACATTTGTATCTGAGTTTGTAAAGCTCAACTAAAGATCCTTCATACGGCAAGAAGATGGAAGGTCTTGGGTGCCGCAACTAAGACACAGTGCAGCTGAATAAATATTAAAAAGTAAAATCAAATACATATACTTAAGATTTTTTAAAAATATCCCTTCTCCAGGGCAATCTTCCTGACCCAAGAATCAAACCCAGGTCCCCTGCATTGCAGGCAGATTCTTTACCATCTTTACTAGGGAAGTCCTTATACGCAGTTTAAAAAAATAAATAAGAGGATTATCTCATGCAGCCCCTCCATTTTGGAGACCTAGAAAGCTTGGGGGAGGTTCAGGGAATGCACCGTCTGTGACAATTAGTGGTGTAGCTGGGTGGTTCTGAACTCCATCAGCATACGAGGGCCAATAAGGTCACATCACCTGTAACATTCAAATCACTTAGGAACTTGGATTCCCTCTTAACATCTTCTGTGACTATTTCCACAAAGCCCCAGGGAGAGTCCATGTATGTTCAGAAACAAGCCAGTTGATAGTCATTTTCCCTGGCTGCTTCCCTAAGGCTGCTTGCTCTCTAGGTCCCTGCTCTGGGTCTCGGGTCTCTGTGCATAGTCCTCCTTGTGTACTATCATCTTCTGTAGAAATGCTCCCGGGTTGCCACATAGGATTCTTTGTGGGGAAGCATGTGTGTGGGGAGAGTGAGGGGTGGTTTGAAGGAGTGAGAGGAAGGGTGGGGGTGAGGGAAAGAAAAAATGTTGAAAAACAAGAAAAAACTCTCCCCTAGCTTTGGAGGTGCCTGTGTTATCTGTGGGCCAGAGCACTAGAATCTGGTATTCTAGAATTTGGCTCTAAAATCATATCTGGATTCCAAGCTTGTCCCTGCCACTTGCTATCTCTTTGACCTTCAGCAAGACATGAAACCTTTCTGAACCTAAATTTCTATCATTTCCTTCTTTAATATGGTGGGAATGCAAATTCCTTCTTCATAAGATTGTTGGAAGGATTAAATGTGCCCTGGCAGTGAGCACAGCAAGAAGATGGGAAGGATCTGAGGCTCTTGGTAACTTTGTGCTTATCCACCCAGTTACTCTGATATTTCTGGACTGTTTGAGCCATGGTATTTAGACATCTCTGCTTTCCTTAGAGCCTGACACATCAAGTAGTGTAGTTTCTAAACATTGTAAGAACATCTGCTCCCGTGATGTTTAGCCACCAGTGCAAACCTAAAATACAGTGTTTAATTACAATATTAATTCTGGTTATATTCCCATAAAGGGGTTGTGGAAGCAACATCTTCCCATTCCTAATATAGAAGCTTTCAAAATTGGCATTGCAAAAGACTTCAAGATTTCTGACCCAGCCAAGCATTAAACGCTCATGGTCACCCACTCATCATCAACATAAGAAAGAGACACAAATTAAAGCAGGGAAACGATGTGCTTTATAATAAATAACTCGTAAAAGCAATCATTCAAGTCACCTTTTAATTGCAAATAGATATGGGCTAATTTACACTTCAAGCAAATTAGGGGTCCTTTAGATCAAACAAAGAAGCCTTATATTGAAATAATTGGAGAGATTGCCCCAAAAGTTATTAGCCTCATATTCCCAATCACAAGGAAAAGATTTCATTAGCTCAGCCTTGGAATAATACTGGGCAGCCCAGCTTAGCTCAGAAATCTAAACCAATTGTGGGATTAACCTAGACTGCACCCAGACTGACACCTTTGGTTTATATCCTTTTTATTGTATATTCTTGTATTAGGTATACTTGATTATTGGAGACGGAAATGGCAATCCACTGCAGTATTCTTGCCTGGAAGAATCCATGTACAGAGGAACCTGGCGGACTACAGTCCATAGAGTTGCAAAAGAGTCGGACACAACTGAGTGACTAAGCAACAAATAACAAATATTTGGTTATATATATTTGACTAAATATATACACACATAAATAATTTATGAATCAGAGTCCATGGATTATCCTCATAATGACTGGCCCATCAGAAAACAAGTTGTAGAACTTAAATGAATGCACTTGAGGCAAGTACAGAGGCTCCAAGTCCTCATCCCTCACTCTCTCCACATTAGGATGACCTCAACCTTCAAGACTACAGACACCAGCTATATCTAATAAGGAGTGAATATCCAAATTGTATAACTCAATAGCAAAAACCAAACAATCAGATTTAAAAAGTGGGTAGAGAACCTGGATAGACATTTCTTCAAAGAAGAGAGTTGGCATGTGAAAAGACACTCAACATCACTAATCATCAGGGAAATACAAGTCAAATACAAATACAAACTTGAAATACAAATCAAAGCCACAATGAGATCTTACCTTACCTCTGTCAGAATGGCTATTATCAAAAAGACCACAAATAGCAAGTGTTGGGGAGGATGTGGAGAAAAGGGTACCCTTGTATACTGCTGGTGGAAGTGTAAATTACTGCAGCCTCTATGGATAACAGTATGGATATTCCTCAAAACATTTAAAATTAGAACTACCATTCAATCCTGCAATTTCACTACCGGATATTTTTCCAAAGAAAACAAAAACAGTAATCGAAAAAGATATATACACCCTTTTGTTCATTGCAACATTATGATAACCAAGATATGGAAGCAACCTACATGCTGTCCTTTCATAGATAAGTGGATAAAGAGGTCTCACACACACACACACACACATCCCCCACACTGGAATATTACTTAGACATAATAAGAACAAAATTGTGCCATTTTCAACATCCAGGGGGATATTGTGCTAAATGAAACAGGTCAGAGAGAGAAAGATAAATGGTGAACTGTCATACTTATGTGTGGAATCTAAAAAGCAAAACAAGCAGATAAACAAGATAAGACAGAAACAGACTTAGAGTCACAGAAAGAAATTCAGTGATTGCCAGAGGGAAGAAGGGTGAGAGGCTGGATGAAACTGGTGGAGGAAATTAAGAGACACAAGCTTTCAATTAAAAATAAATAAGTCACAAGGATATAACATGAGGCTTCCCTCATGGCTCAGCAGTAAAGAATCCCCCTGCCAAGCAGGAGACACAGGTTTGAGGGTTCAATACCTGGGTTGGGAAGATCCCTTGCAGGAGGGCATGACAACCAACTCCAGTATTCTTGCTGGGGAAATCTCATAGACAGAGAAGCCTGAAGGGCTACAGTCCATGGGGTTGTAAAGAGTTGGATATGGCTTAGCTACTAAACAAAAACAACAACAAAGGGTGTAACATACAGTATAAGGAACATAGTCAGCAATACTGTCATAACTGTGTATAATGACAGATGGTTACACTCACTGGACGGTTACTAGACGTGACATGGTGATCATTTTATAACGCATTTGAATGTTGGGTCACCTGAAACTAACATAATATTGTACCTTAATTATACTTCAATTAAAATAAAATACTGAAGATACGAGGCTCCATGTGACCAGAGATCCCATGCCAGGAGAGTGGTTAAAAATAGACTCAGGTAACTATGACTTAGTGACTAAACAGTAACAGCAACAAAAATGATGCATGACGCCTTTTTGTGAGCTTCCAGGTCTCCAAGCGGCAAAATTCTTTACTTGAGGCCAAAATGTTGCATTTATTTATTTATCCTATCAGAAAGAACTACTAAGTAGAATGATTTGCTCAGGAGAATATATGGTCACCATGGAGTGGAGGAGAAATGTCCTCGTCCAAATAATTATTTAAGCCTATATCTTTTTACTCAGGATATTAATGACAAGATTATTAGAAAAACTTACTACCAATCAGTACCATAAATAATGGCTTTTCCATGCATTTTTTTAAGTTTACATGTTTCTCCCCAATAATATTGTGAGATATATCTGATTCCTATTCATAGTTATATTAAGTGTTTTTTCTTTCTCATCATGACACTACACTATCCTTTATCTAGACTTCAGTTCTGTGACAGGTGGTATTTGATATTGTGACTAATCTGACGTCCATTGAGTCAAGGATAATAACACAGTCCTAACAGTTGTTACACACTTATAAAGTGTCAGGCACCTTCTAGGCATATTATGTCTATTAACTCATAATGTCCAAAGAATATTAATTATCATAAGTACTTTGAGGGTTAGATAATTTTACTATTCCCATTCTGCAAATACGAAAACTGAAGTTAATGCAGCCAACAACTTGCCACTGAGAAGAAGCAAGGCCAAAATCCAAAAGCAAATGATTTAGCTTTGCAAAGCAAAAACTACCAGCGGTGCTATTTGCATTTTAATCAAGATAATTTGGAAAGAAGCAGTAAAAGTATGTGGGTGACTTCCCTGGTGTCCAGGGTTTAGGAATCGACCTTGCAGTGCAGGAGACCAAAATTCCATCCCAAACTGGGGTTCCAGGATCCTACCTGCCGCACAGTGGCTGAGCCCGCCCACTGCAACTAGAGAGCCCGTGCTCTGCCATGAAGGATCCCACTTGATGCAGTGGAGATCCTGGGTGCTGCAATTAAGACACTGTGCAGCCAATTTAATTAATTAATTATTATTTTTTTAAGTATGTGAGTGAAAAAGTTCCAGAATCACGGACTCGGATGGCCAAAGGGAGCTCAATCATTCATTAGTTCTTCTTGCCCAAAACATCAATCCAAAGAATTTAACTGTTCATTAAAAACAGACAACCAGCAGAAAAGACCTGAATATATCAAAGAATACAGCCCCCAGAAATGACTGAACAGAACCACTTCCACAAGAAGAAAGTGAAGGCTTTGGTGAGTAAAAGGCAGACATACGAATGAGAAATGCAGCTTGAACAGATATCAGACTCACTGGCATATAAACCACTAGATGTGATATTGTGGTTGGTCAGGAAGGAATGATAATGTCAGAGGAACACAAATGCAAAGAGGGTTTTTGTTTGCTTCCTTGGCAGCATGGAACTCTAGGAAATGATGGGGAAACTCACATTTCTGAGAATGCTTTTTCACAAGAGAGACAGAGATTAGAGTTTCCAATGAAGAAGGCATGCTGCAATCGAAGAAAGCAGAGTGCAACAAATCACGCGGGCCAGATGGCATTTATCTGAGAGTTCTGAAGGAAATAAGGTGTGAAACAGCAGAGATGGATGAGGACACATACTATGTTTATAAAAATAGCAACTGTTCTTGAAGTTTGTCCAGTTTCTAACACAGTGTCTATATTTTTTAAAAAAGGAACCAAAAGAGATTCCAGGAATTCAGTCAAGTGAACTTTGTCTTCATGTCAGGATACTGCTTGCGTTAAAAAAAAAAAAAATCTGAGGGCAGTACCAAACAAATTCTGGGCACTAAAATCTGACCAGCTCTCATCAGCTCTACAAGCATGGGGATTTCCACTGATCCAGCCTTTAAATTGATGATGACTAGTTAGAGCAACATCATGTACTTGCCTTTTGAAAGGTTTGAGAATGAAGAAACAGAGGCTTGCTTACATCTAAAATTAGCTAAAGAATTAGAAGCATTTATGGTGTATGCTTAGGTCAAAAAAAAAGAGAGATGAATTTGTCTAGAATCCAATGTTAGGATGAAATGACAATTTCATGTTCATTTTTTTTTTTTTTTTCAAAATAATTAAGAGGTTTGTGTGAGGCACAAGCATTTGACTCTCATGTGATGGACACTGCAGGGCAAGCAGTACAAAAAGAAATGGCAATCACATGACTGAATGGTCAAAATCACTGCCATTTACTGAGTACTCACTACCTGGCGGGGCTTCCCTGGTTTCTCGGGGTAAAGAATCTGCCTACCAATGCAGGAAACATGGGTTTGATCCCTGGTCCAGGAAGATCCCCTGGAGAAGGAAATGGCAGCCCACTCCAGTATTTTTGCCTGGAAAATCCCACGGACAAAGGAGCCTGACAGGCTAACGTCCATGGGGTTGCAAAGAGCTAGACATAACTTAGCGACTGAACAACATCACCAGCACCCCATGGCAGGCACATCGCTTGGTGGGTTTTTGTTTTGGTTTGTTTTTTGTTTGGGGCGACACCCAGTGACATGTGGGATCTTGGTTCCCAGACCAAGAATGGAACCTGTGCCCCCTGCATTGGGAGTGTGGAGTCTTAACTACAAGGAAATCCCACTGCTTGGTGTTTTGAGATTCATTATCTCAGTGAGCCTGTGAGTGACAGCATAACCTACTTCAGAAACATCTGCTATTTCAGAAAGAAAAATGTCTTAAGGGGTCTGACAGGGTATAAGCCACAGTCAGAGTTCAGACAAGTTACAAACAAATTCATCTAAAATGTTCTGAACAAAACATAGTCTCCATTTAGAATTGAGTGATGCCGAGAGGGTCATAAAGGAAGCCGAGGATAGAATCTGTTCTCTGCCCCTCAATCCCCAGACCAGGGGGAGTTCTTATCTTCTAAATCTCCAGTTAGTCAGGCTCACATGGATTTCAGATGCTACCCGCATCACCATCCCCGAGACTGGAAAGTCCTTACTGTTTTTGCATTTCCTGGTCCTTAAACCCACTTCCTTACCTAACATCTGTCCCTTGCTAATTATAACTGCTCTGTGTTTGTTTCCTGAGTCTCTGGCTCAGTCGCTTCCTGTGGCCTTCATCTCTGTGGCCCACCTGGGATTTCAGCCCCACGTGGGCCGAAGAGCCTTGTCTCAGGCTTGTCTGAAACTTTGCCAGGCCTTGGCCCGCAAACTTCTTCCACCCTACCCAGCACTGACAGACAGCACAATCCGGAGCCCATAAAGATTAGAAATGTTGTATTAGTCAGTGACCCTTCCCAATTAAAATACTTAGTTCAGGGTTCTTCACACAATGCTTAAAGTACTCTCTGTTCAACAAAGGCTTGTTGACTGAATTTACAGCCTGTGCTGTAACATGAACTGTAGACCGAAGTCCAAATTACAACACATGACCTCTATGGCAAGAAAGAGTGAAAAAATAAAGCAACCCTGGACACACGCCAGATGACGGCCGGGCCCATGAGAAACTCCAGAGAGAGAAAAACGCACTAAACAGAAATAGCAGTGCAGGCACCACATCCTTGCTCTCTGATCCTTTGTGAACTATGATCGCTCCCCTTCACAAAATTATAAGCCTCTCGAGAGCAGGGTACGATGAAGTGTCAAGTGCTGGGTGCCCACCTTTCCTGTCAGTCCAGTCATCAGGGAACTTGGCAGGAATTGAACTTCCATGTTAACCTTCCTCTGTGGTCAAGCACTGACAATAGCCTTGAGTACCAAAAAGCCACAGTGAGCAAAGTATGAAGCTTTGTCAAATTCACATCGTATTTGGACAGTGATTTGGGAAAGAATCCTTCTACCTTTTGCCTCTTCTATATCTTTATTGTTGTCACTTAGTCACTAACTCGTATCTCACTCACTAACTCGAATCCACCTACCAGGGCAGGAGACTTGGGTTCAGTTCCTGAGTTGGGAAGATCCCATGGAGAAGGAAATAGCAACCCACTCCAGTATTCTTGCCTTGGAAATCTCATGGATAGAGGAAGATGGTGGGCTACAGTCCATGGGGTTGCAAAGTGTCAGATACAATCCAGGAACTAACCGACAACAAAACCACAAAAGCCAGTTTCTGAAATAAATCTCTCCAGAAGTAAAACAATATATGTATACAAAATCTTTCTATATATGTTTCTTTTTAAGACAAAGTCTTTGGTTTTATTTTATTATTATTTTTTAAAATATCGATTTACTTATTTTGGCTGCACTAAGTCTCAGTTGTGGCCCATGGGATCTTTAACTGAGGCATGTGCGATCTAGTTCCCTGGTTAGGGATTGAACCCAGGCCCTCTGCATTGGGAGATCAGAGTCTTAGCCACTGGGCCACCAAGGAAGTCCCGTATGTATTATATACATTTCTATATATACATATATAAGCATTTCCCAGGTGGTACAAGTGGTAAAGAATCCACCTCCCAATGCAGGAGACATAAAAGACACCGGTTCAATCCCTGGGTTGGGAAATCTCTCAGAGGAGGGCATGGAAACCCACTCCAGTAGTCTTGCCTGGAGAATCCTGTGGACAGAGGAGCCTGGTGGGCTATAGTCCATGGGGTCTCAAATAGATACGACTAAAGCGACTTAGCACCATACACATACATATATTAAGTTCCCTCACTTGTAAATGTTGGGGTTCCAGCCACAAAAATAAGTTACCCTCAGTAGTTCAGATGAATAGACTTTAATGAAGGAAACTTGGAATACAAGTATGAGCAGAGGAAAGAAAACAAAAAAGGAAAGATTACACACCAGAGACTCGAGACGTTCAGAAGCTGTTACCTGTAACCCCTCTTTCTTCCCTCCCCTCTCAGGGCTGAAGGGGCAAGGGGAGGAAGGAGCTTTGTCACAGGTCAGTAAAGCCAGAGCTTTGAGTGGAGCCTCCTCCCTGTCCCCCTGCATCTGCAAAGGATGCCTCGTGAAGGGAGCAGGGAAGAAAGCCCTGACCCCTCTCTCTCCTCTTGCTCCCTAATCTATCCAGTGAGTCAGTCTGCAGGTGGTAGAACCCAAACACAGGCCAGCCAGGAAAGCAGCCTGGGAGCAGCTGTTAGCAGGAAGCAGACACTCAGGGCACAGACTGAGCAAAGAGGGAAGGATGTGTCCTGGGTGGGGAGGGGGCCAAGCAAAAAATATCCGTCGTAGCCTGGTTCCCCTCAGACTCAAACTACAAGTTCATACCACTTTCCAGCATTCATAAAAGACTCGTTAACTTCCAACCGACCAATCTATCTTATTGAATTAATCCCAATTTTTTTCTTATTCAATTCTGTCATTTTCTCTTGTCCCCAGTCTTGTTTCTTAATTATTCAGTTACATTTGCAATTTCCCAGAATGTAATTGCTATCACTACAATATCTGGGGCTTTCCAGGTTGTGCTAGTAGTAAAGAATCTGCCTGCCGATGCAGGAGACACAGGTTCGATCCCTGGGTAGGGAAGATCTCCTGGAGTAGGAAACAGCACCCCACTCCAGTATTCTTCCCCAGAAAATTCCATGGAAGGAAGAGCCTAGTGGGACACAGTCCATGGGGCTGCAAAGAGTGAGACATGACTGAGCGCACACACGTGCCTTCTGAACCCCTTGATTTTAACGTATTATTAAAGATCCACACATCCAGGAGACTTCCTTGGTGGTCCAGTAGTTAAGAAATCTGCCTTCCAATGAAAGAGAGGAGGGTTCTTTTCCCAGTTAGGGAACCAGGATTCCACATGCCCTGGGGCGACTACTGAGCCTGAGTGCCACAACTAGAGAGAAGCCTGAGTGCCACGATGAAAGATTCCGCATGCCGCAGTGAAGATCCTGCATGCAGCAATGAAGACCCAACACAGCCAAACACATATATAAATAATGCTAAAAACAAAACAAAAATACACACATTCATTTACAGGGAAAGTACTTGCTGTGATAATTGTTCAGTCACATCCAACTCTTTGTGACCCCATGGACTGTAGCCCGCCAGGCTCCTCTGTCCATTCAGATTCTCCAGGCAAGAATACTGGAGTGGGTAGCCTAGCCCTTCTCCCGGGCATCTTCCCAACTCAGGGATCGAACCAAGGTCTCCCACATTGCAGGCAGATTCTTTACCATCTGAGCCACCAGGGAAGCCTAAGAATACTGGAGTGGGTAGCTTATCCCTTCTCTAGGGGATCTTCCCAACCCAGGAATCAAACTGGGGTCTCCTGCACTGTGGGAGGATTCTTTACCAGGTGAGCTACCAGGGAAGCCCTGGTATAAATGAAGGTATTTTATAAAAGAATCTGCATACGTCCAGTAGACTTGGGACTGAATATTATACCCATCAGGTTATAATCCACCACAATCTGGAGCATAAAAAGTATGTATTCCAAAATATGTATTTAATGGGATGATTTTCTTTTCCTTATGAGTGTTCATCTCCATTTGGCACAAAAAATTAAACTTCTCATATCTCAGTTACTATTGTCAAAGAGAGACAAGGCTCTATTATTATGTATAGGCAAGGAGTTAACTATAATCAATACATATGTGTTATCTGTCCAGCTTTCTCATCTGGGAATTGCCTGTTTTCCTCACTGCATTTATGAGGTTATCATAGACTGTTCTAGAGCAACAGTGGGTTGGCCCAGTAGTAAACACTAGACTCAAGATGACATCATCATATTTCCTACCCCAGGCTTCATCTTCTTGGTCAAACTTATAAAGCTGAGTGCCTGATACAAAGGAGAAATCGCAATACATCCTTCAACTAGAGCTGGCAGTCATTCTTTAGGGACATAAAACTATGCTGTATGAAACTAAGAGGCCAACTATCAGTAACCACACGTCTAGTCATATGGAAAAGAAAAGTTGAAACAATAAGAGAGAGAGAAAGAAATAAAGCATAACCCAGAACATCAAAGGGGCAAGAGCCGCACAGTCCTAAGGCTGGCAGGTCTCTATTTCCAGTTCTGCCTCAAATGTAGCTGCATTTCTACTGCTGGGTCTTCTAAAGCCCCCACTTTGTTTAAAGTAGTTTTCGTTGGATTCTGCCACATGTAAGGCAAAGAGTGCTGATTAAAAATAAGTATTCCCACCATTTAAAGTCATCAAATGGAAGCCTGAACTTGATGGACTTGTCAGGAACATGTAGAAAAACGAAGGAAAAACTCAGACCACACTTCACACTTAACAATTTCTTGCAAATGAATCTGATGGACTAGTTTTTTTTTATTTCTATGATGGATGTTGTCTTCAGGGGCAGGAAAATTTAAACCCATCTTTCCCATTGGGCTTTATACTAAGAACAGCAATGAACCTTAAATGATTCTAAAGCATGGAATCCTGGTTAGAACAAGAGCACAATCATACAGAATCTTCATTTTAAAAGCTAAGTGAGTTATATTTCTCTCACAACCCTTTGAAATGGAGTGAACACGGTTGTTTCTTAGTCACAAAGTCATGGCTGACTCTTTGCAACCCCATGCTTTGTAGCCCACCAGGCTCCTCTGTCCATAGGATTTCTCAGGCAAGAATTCTGGAGTGAGTTGCCATTTCTTTCTCCAGGGGATCTTTCTGACCCAGGGATTGAACATGCATCTCCTGTTTAGCAAACACATTCTTTATCACTGAGCCACCAGGTAAGCTTCAGTAAACACAGTACGAAACCCAAAAGAAAGTCAGTTACTGAAGCACAGTGTGATCAGCCCTGGGACTTTCCTGATGGTTCAGTGGTTAAGAATCTGCCTACCAAAGCAGGGAATGTAGGTTCGATTGGGGAAGTAAGATCCCACATGCCATGGGCCAGGTAAGCCCATGCATTGTAGTTACAGAGCCTGCATGCTCTGGAGCCTGTATGCCACAGCTAAGACCTGATGTACCCAAATAAATAATAAATAAATAAATTAAAAAAAAATATGATCAGCCTTCCATGCCTCCAATGCGTGGGGCTCAGGTTTGATCCTGGTCAGGAAAATGGACCCTACGTGCTCTAACTAAGAGCTTGCATGTTGCAACTAAAGATCCAGAATGTTGCAACTTAAAAAAATAAAAAATATCTCGCATGCCTCAAGAGGAAAAAAAAAAAAAAAGATTAGATAAATATACTCTCTGATCTCCTTTAGCACCTGAAAATCTCCTACTAAATCATTGGAGTGACAAGAGTTGGTGGAAGCTTTGACTCAAGGAAGTGTCATTTGCTGGGTAATTTTTAAAAGGACGTTTCTCTCTTAGAAGAAGAGCCTGAGGACAGAAATCGATGGTTCGGTCACTGAAATACCTCCAGGACTTCGCCTTTTGTCTGAAAAGATGCTCAAAAGACAGTTGTTAAATAAACTAAATGAGTTATGGAAAAAAATAAAAAAATACGATCAGCCTTATCACAAAATAATGAGTATGAGTGTGTCAGATGCTCAGGGCCAACGTGGGGACCAATCTTACCTTCTATTTCTCACCAGAGTTTTCTACAATTTCTGAAATGTCATTATCTGTTCTGTTTAGAGGAAACATAAATCTAGTGAATAAGAAAATACATGAACTAAGAAAGGGTCTAACTTATCTGTTCCATTTTTAGCACCTGGGGAAAGTCCAAAGGACAAAGTATGTTTGTCCAATGGCCACAGATGAGTCAAGTTTACAAATACATTCCTTGCATGTGTGCTCAGCTGTATCCAACTTTTTGCAGCCCCATGGACTATAGTCCACTAAGCTCTTCTGTCTGTTGGATTCTCTAGACAAGAATATTGTAAGGGGTTGCCAATTGCTCCTCCAGGGGTTCTTCCTGACTCAGGGGTCAAACCCAAGATACCGACATCTCCTGCATTGGCAGGCAGATTCTTTACCACTGAGCCATCCGGTATACCCAAACACATTACAGATCAGTTCAGTCGAATCCGACTCTTTGTGACTCCATGAATCACAGTACTCTAAGCCTCCCTGTCCATCACCAAATCCCAGAGTTCACTCACACTCACGTCCATAGAGTCAGTGATGCCATCCAGCCATCTCATCCTCTGTCATTCCCTTCTCCTCCTGCCGCCAATCCCTCCCAGCATCAGAGTCTTTTTCAATGAGTCAACTCTTTACATGAGGTGGCCAAAGTACTGGAGTTTCAGCTTTAGCATCATTCATTCCAAAGAAATCCCAGGGCTGATCTCCTTCAGAATGGACTGGTTGGATCTCCTTGCAGACCAAGGGACTCTCAAGAGTCTTCTCCAACACCACAGTTCAAAAGCATCAATTCTTCGGCGCTCACCTTCTTCACAGTCCAACTCTCACATCCATACATGACCACAGGAAAAACCATAGCCTTGACCAGACGAACCTTTGTTGGCAAAGTAATGTCTCTGCTTTTCAATATGCTATCTAGGTTGCTCATACTTTTGTTCCAAGGAGTAAGCGTCTTTTAATTTCATGGCTGCAGTCACCATCTGTAGTGATTTTGGAGCCCAGAAAAATAAAGTCTGACACTGTTTCCACTCTTTCCGCATCTATTTCCCATGAAGTGATGGGACCAGATGCCATGATCTTCATTTTCTGAATGTTGAGTTTTAAGCCAACTTTTTCACTCTCCTCTTTCACTTTCATCAAGAGGCTTTTTAGTTCCTCTTCACTTTCTGTCATAAGGGTGGTGTCATCTGCATATCTGAGGTTATTGGTATTTTTCCTGGCAATCTTGCTTCCAGCTTGTGTTTCTTCCAGTCCAGCATTTCTCACGGTGTAATCTGCATATAAGTTAAATAAGCAGGGTGACAATATACAGCCTTGATGTACTCCTTTTCCTATTTGGAACTAGTCTGTTCTTCCATGTCCAGTTCTAACTGTTGCTTCCTAACCTACATACAAATTTCTCAAGAGGCAGGTCAGGGGTCTGGTATTCCCATCTCTTTCAGAATTTTTCACAGTTTATTGTGATCCACACAGTCAAAGGCTTTGGCATAGTCAATAAAGCAGAAATAGATGTTTTTCTGGAACTCACTTGCTTTCTCCATGATCCAGCAGATGTTGGCAATTTGACCTCTGGTCCCTCTGCCTTTACTAAAACCAGCTTGAACATCAGGAAGTTCACGGTTCACATATTGCTGAAGCCTGGCTTGGAGAATTTTGAGCATTACTTTACTAGCATGTGAGATGAGTGCAATTGTGCAGTAGTTTGAGCATTCTTTGGCATTGCCTTTCTTTGGGATTGGAATGAAAACTGACCTTTTCCAGTCCTGTGGCCACTGCTGAGTTTTCCAAATTTGCTGGCATATTGAGTGCAGCACTTTCACAGCATCATCTTTCAGGATTTGAAATAGCTCAACTGGAATTCCATCACCTCCACCAGCTTTGTTCATAGTGATGCTTTCTAAGGCCCACTTGACTTCACATTCCAGGATGTCTGGCTTTAGGCCAGTGATCACACCATCGTGATTATCTGTGTTGTGAAGATCTTTTTTGTACAGTACTTCTGTGTATTCTTGCCATCTCTTCTTAATATCTTCTGTTTCTGTTAGGTCCATACCATTGCTGTCCTTTATCAAGCCCATCTTTGCATGAAATATTCCCTTGGTTTCTCTAATTTTCTTGAAGAGATCTCTAGTCTTTCCCCTTCTGTTGTTTTCCTCTGCTGCTGCTAATGCTGCTAAGTCGTTTCAGTCGTGTCCGACTCTGTGTGACCCCATAGACGGAAGCCCACCAGGATCCCCCATCCCTGGGATTCTCCAGGCAAGAACACTGGAATGGGTTGCCATTTCCTTCTCCAATGCATAAAAGAGAAAATTGAAAGTGAAGTCGCTCAGTCATGTCTGACTCTTAATGACCTCATGGACTGCAGCCTACCAGGCTCCTCTGTCCATGGGATTTTCCAGGCAAGAGTACTGGAGTGGGGTGCCATTGCCTTCTCCACTATTTCTTTGCATTGATCACAGAGGAAGGCTTTCTTATCTCTTCTTGCTATTCTTTGGAACTCTGCATTCAGATGCTTATATCTTTCCTTTTCTCCTTTACTTTTCACTTCTCTTCTTTTCACAGCTATTTGTAAGGCCTCCCCAGACAGCCATTTTGTTTTTTGCATTTCTTTCCCATGGGGATGGTCTTGATCCCTGTCTCCTGTACAATGTCACGAACCTCAGTCCATAGTTCATCAGGTACTCTATCTATCAGGTCTAGGCCCTTAAATCTATTTCTCACTTCCACTGTATAATGATAAGGGATTTGATTTAGGTCATACCTCAATGGTCTTACTTGAGGGGCAGGGCCATATGGAGGTTTTATGGTGGTGGTTTTAGTCACTAAGTCATGCCCAACTCTTGCAACCCCCTGGACTGTAGCCAGCCAGGCTCCTCTGTCCATGTGATTCTCCAGGCAAGAATACCGGAGTGGGTTGCCATTTCCTTCTCCAGGGGATCTACCCGACCCAGGAATCGAACCCCGGTCTGCTGCATTGCAGGCAGATTCTTTACCGACTGAGCAGATGGTCAACATCGAAATCAGATTGATTATATTATTTGCAACCAAAATGGAGAAGCTCTATACAGTCAGCAAAAACAAGACCAGAAGCTGATGTGGCTCAGACCATGAACTCCTTATTGCCAAATTCAGACTTAAATTGAAGAAAGTAGGGAAAACATCTAGACCATTCAGGTATGACCTAAATCAAATCCCTTATGATTATACAGTGGAAGTGAGAAATAGATTTAAGGGCCTACATCTGATAGATAGAGTGCCTGATGAACTATGGAATGAGGTTTGTGACATTGTACAGGAGACAGGGATCAAGACCATCCCCATGGAAAAGAAATTTAAAAAAGCAAAATGGCTGTCTGGGGAGGCCTTACAAATAGCTGTGAAAAGAAGAGAAGTGAAAAGCAAAGGAGAAAAGGAAAGATATAAACATCTGAATGCAGAGTTCCAAAGAATAGCAAGAAGAGATAAGAAAGCCTCCTTCAGCGATCAATGCAAAGAAATAGAGGAAAACAACAGAATGGGAAAGAATAGGGACCTCTTCAAGAAAATCAGAGATACCAAAGGAACATTTCATGCAAAGATGGGCTCAATAAACAGAAATGGTATGGACCTAACAGAAAGAGAAGATATTAAGAAGAGATGGCAAATATATACAGAAGAACTGTACAAAAAAGATCTTCACAACACAGATAATCACGATGGTGTGATCACTGACCTAGAGCCAGACATCCTGGAATGTGAAATCAAGTGGGCCTTAAGAAGCATCACTATGAACAAAGCTAGTGGAGGTGATGGAATTCCAGTTGAGCTATTCCAAATCCTGAAAGATGATGCTGTGAAAGTGCTGCACTCAATATGCCAGCAAATTTGGAAAACTCAGCAGTGGCCACAGGACTGGAAAAGGTCAGTTTTCATTCCAATCCAAAAGAAAGGCAATGCCAAAGAATGCTCAAACTACCGCACAAATGCACTCATCTCACATGCTAGTAAAGTAATGCTCAAAATTCTCCAAGCCAGGCTTCAGCAATATGTGAACCATGAACTTCCTGATGTTCAAGCTGGTTTTAGTAAAGGCAGAGGAACCAGAGGTCAAATTGCCAACATCTGCTGGATCATGGAGAAAGCAAGTGAGTTCCAGAAAAACATCTATTTCTGCTTTATTGACTATGCCAAAGCCTTTGACTGTGTGGATCACAATAAACTGTGAAAAATTCTGAAAGAGATGGGAATACCAGACCCCCTGACCTGCCTCTTGAGAAATTTGTGTGCAAGTCAGGAAGCAACAGTTAGAACTGGACATGGAACAACAGACTAGTTCCAAATAGGAAAAGGAGTTAGTCAAGGCTGTATATTGTGACCCCGTTTATTTAACTTATATGCAGAGTACATCATGAGAAATGCTGGACTGGAAGAAACACAAGCTGGAATCAAGATTGCCGGGAGAAATATCAATAACCTCAGATATGTAGATGACACCACCCTTATGGCAGAAAGTGAAGAGGAACTAAAAAGCCTCTTGATGAAAGTGAAAGAGGAGAGTGAAAAAGTTGGCTTAAAGCTCAACATTCAGAAAACGAAGATCATGGCATCTGGTCCCACTACTTCATGGGAAATAGATGGGGAAACAGTGGAAACAGTGTCAGACTTTATTTTTCTGGGCTCCAAAATCACTACAGATGGTGACTGCAGCCATGAAATTAAAAGACGCTTACTCCTTGGAAGGAAAGTTATGACCAATCTAGATAGCATATTCAAAAGCAGAGACATTACTTTGCCAACAAAGATTCATCTAGTCAAGGCTATGGTTTTTCCTGTGGTCATGTATGGATGTGAGAGTTGGACTCTGAAGAATGCTGAGCGCTGAAGAATTGATGCTTTTGAACTGTGGTGTTGGAGAAGACTCTTGAGAATCCCTTGGACTGAAAGGAGATCCAACCAGTCCATTCTGAAGGAGATCAGCCCTGGGATTTCTTTGGAAGGAATGATGCTAAAGCTGAAACTCCAGTATTTTGGCCACTTCATGCGAAGAATTGACTCATTGAAAAAGACTCTGATGCTGGGAGGGATTGGGGACAGGAGGAGAAGGGGACGACAGAGCATGAGATGGCTGGATGGCATCACTGACTCACTGGACGTGAGTCTCAGTGAACTCCAGGAGTTGGTGATGGACAGGGATACCTGGCGTGCTGCGATTCATGGGGTCGCAAAGAGTCAGACACGACTGAGCGTCTGATCTCAATGGTCTAGTGGTTTTCCCTACTTTCTTCAATTTAAGTCTGATATTGGCAATAAGGAGCTCATGATCTGAGCCACAGTCAGCTCCTGGTCTTCTTTTTGTTGGCTGTGTAGAGCTTCTCCATCTTTGGCTGCAAAGAATATAATCAATCTGATTTTGGTGTTGGCCATCTGGTGATGTCCATGTGTAGAGTCTTCTCTTGTGTTTTTGGAAGAGGGTGTTTGCTATGACCAGTGCATTTTCTTCGCAAAACTCTATTAGTCTTTGTCCTGCTTCATTCCATATTCCAAGGCCAAATTTGCCTGTTATTCCAGGTGTTTCTTGACTTCCTACTTTTGCATTCCAGTCCCCTATCATGAAAAGGACATCTTTTTTGGGTGTTAGTTCTAAAAGGTCTTGTAGGTCTTTGTAGAACCATTCAACTTCAGCTTGTTCAGTGTTACTGGTTGGGATATAGACTTGGATTACTGTGATCTTGAATGGTTTACCTTGGAAATGCACAGAGATCATTCTGTCATTTTTGAGATTGCATCCAAGTACTGCATTTCAAACTCTTTTGTTGACCATGATGGCTACTCCATCTTCTGAGGGAATTCTGCCCGCAGTAGTAGATATAATGGTCATCTGAGTTCAATTCACCCATTCCAGTCCATTTCAGTTCACTGATTCCTAGAATGTCGATGTTCACTCTTGCCATCTCTTGTTTGACCACTTCCAATTTGCCTTGATTCATGGACCTGACATTCCAGGTTCCTATGCAATATTGCTCTTTACAGCATCGGACCTTGCCTCTATCACCAGTCACATCCACAACTGGGTATTGTTTTTGCTTTGGGTCCATCCCTTCATTCTTTCTGGGTTATTTCTCCACTCATCTCCAGTAGCATATTGGGCACCTACTGACCTGGGGAATTCCTCTTTCAATATCCTATCATTTTGCCTTTTCATACTGTTCATGGGGTTCTCAAGGCAAGAATACTGAAATGGTTTGCCATACCCTTCTCCAGTGGACCACATGTCAGACCTCTCCACCATGACCTGCCCGTCTTGGGTGGCCCCACAGGCATGGCTTAGTTTCATTGAGTTAGACAAGGCTGTGGTCCTAGTGTGATTAGATTGACTAGTTTTCTGTGAGTATGGTTTCAGTGTGTCTGCCCTCTGATGCCCTCTTGCAACACCTACTGTCTTACTTGGGTTTCTCTTACCTTGGGCGTGGGGTATCTCTTCACGGCTGCTCCAGCAAAGCGCAGCCACTTCTCCTTACCTTGGATGAGGGGTATCAAACACATTACAGGCAGTACAAAATAACTAAGATTTCAAAGACAGGATACTTTCTAAGAAACCAGTACTAGGAGCTTCTTCAGGTATAGAGTACTATAGACTGTGTTTATGAAGCTGAGTTATGGAGCCAGCTGCTATTTCCAATCTCCAATCTGCCATTTAGGACTTTGTGATCTTGGGCAAGTCACTTATCTCTGTGCCTCAGTTTCTTGACCTGTAAAATAGACATAAAGACAGGGATCCTGCAAGTTGTAGTTGAGAAAACTAAATGAGCAGGTGGATTTTATGCACTTGGAACAAAATCTGCATCAATAGATGTGAGCTCTTATTATTAAGAGGCCATAAATCACTTAGGTTTGTAGCCTCAAATGAAACTCATGTGCGTGCACACACACATCTTTTGTTTTAATAAAAAAGTAAACATAAATTAACAGAGTAAATTTTCATTAAAGAAGCTAATGGCAAAGTATAGATCAGGTGGGAGAATGGGTTTACTTCACTCATTATTTCTGATACTGTTCCTTGTAAAATAGTAGGTCCTGATTAGATACATACATTTAAAAGGAACATTAAACATATATAATGTATAACCACGCAGTTTGCTTGGCATTATTTTTTTTAATTATTATTATTCAAAGTGATTTTTAGTCTATGGGGACTACGTGAGTGATATTCTTCAGGAAACCAATAACCCTGTTTGTGCAGTCCCTTGGAACCACTGGGTCATAGCAACTACCAGTATTCAAATGTTTGGGAACTGTTCAGGGAAAAGACAGCAGCTTTGAAGTACTCTCAAGTATGAGAAGGGCATGTAGAAACAATTAATCATAAACAAGTCATTAAAATTAAAAGTGTATTCTTAAATAGTTTCTTGATTAAGAACAAATGCCTCATTAATCTGGAACATATTGACTTGAGAACACAAGGTAAGTCAAAGAAGTAATGACTGACATGACATGGAACACAATATGCTGTGTTCCCATTGCAAAAGCTTTAGAAGAACAGACTCCCCAAAAGGTCACTAGATACAGCGAATTGAATAGGAACCCAGCGTCACCCAAAGATGCAAAGGTAAGCTTTCAAAAATCTATATAACAGAGGACATTGTGTGCCTGTATCACTGAAACTTTTCCATCTATAGATTCTGAGTGCCTCACATTTATTTCAGAATGAAAAAACCCAAGATCTAAAAAAACTAACATAAAACATATTTGCATATAAAAAAATAATGACATCAAATTTTTAAGAAACTTGGTGTCTGTTTACCCTACTCCATCTCTCAAGTTTTACTTAAATTTGTGAATAGAAATTTAAAGCCAACACAAATAGCTTTGAAGATAATTCTAACAACATAATTGGATGTGGATTCTCTTTGAACCAGACCAAAGTTGCATTTCTTAAAGGAACATATAGTACTAAGAAAATAATAGATGCCCATCAATATGATTACCTTAAAAGTTACATACATAATTTCAAATGACAGATCAGACATTTGAGGATGACTATGAAATTTTCTAAAGACAAAATCTTGTTTGGAAACAGCCATTAAAATATACCATACATTCTTCTGAAAAGCTTCAGAATTTCTAATCCATAGAGAAAGGGACTTTTTGTGTCTCAATCATTACTAAATCCCCAGAACCATGCTTAGGACATAATCAATACTTCCTAGGTATTTGATAAATAAAGAACTTCAGCCATGGCTGAAACTACAACTTGGCTGTACATGTTATGAAGGACAGGGAAGCCTGGAGCTCTATAGCCCATGGGGTTGCAAAGAGTTGGACATGACTTAGCAAGTCAACAAAAACAAAATATATGTTATGACCTATAATCTTTACAGTCAGCCTCAGGACCTTACACTCTGCAGCTGGCTCCTTACATACGGCATTCCACACCTTTCCTATAGCCAGCATGATCTCCATGGATATATCTCCTCACAATGAAGAGAAAGAAAACACCATGAAAGGTGGTAGTAGTTTTAGATGATTATCCTGCAGAAAAGATTTTCCAAATGTCATTTTCTATAGTATGGTACAAAAAGTTATGATAATTTTTCCAAGGCCAGAATACATTCGTCTGAAAATTAAAATCTGACATGATTTTCAGGGTCAAATTCCAGGTAGAATGTCAAACTATCTTTAAATTGTATACTTCACTTTAGACTTCAAAACAACGAAATGGAAATGATATCTTTCTTCTTTCTAGAAAGATGAAACAGTGACATGAAGAAAAAGAAGAGACATCACTCTGAGCAACTATAATCAGACTTTATTTTTAGTAATCTTTGAAACCTACCCTTCCCAAGATTTTAACCATAAAAGCAGGATGGATAAAGAGGCGGCACAGGAACATTTCCTATTTAATGAATGCATACCCATCTTGTGCTAGAATACAAAGTATGATAGCCCATGTTCATGAGAAACAAACAATCTAGTTATGGGGACATATATAGTAAGCAGGAAACATAATCATACACTCCCTTATATCCTTTTAAGTATTAAATTGTGTAGGACAAATTTTAAATGGCTTGGAGGTGAGAGATAATTCCAGCACATAGCACAGTATCCGGAAAATATTGTTTTGTTTCATTATTTACTTGCTAAGTGATATCTGACTCTTTGTGACCCCATGAACTGTAGCCCACCAGGCTCCTCTGTCCATGGGATTTCCCAGGCAAAAATACTAGAGTGGGTTGCCATTTTCTTCTCCAGGGAATCTTCCCATCCCAGGGATTGAACCCACATCTCCTGCATGGGCAGGCAGATTCTTTACCACTGAGCCACCTGGGAAGCCCCCAGCATATATTAGACATGCAATAAATTCTTAATAGGTCACTGAAAGCTTGACTGAATGAGTAAATGAATAATGCTTTTAGGAGTGAATCCTGTTTAAAATCCTGGAGAATGATGTCCAGGACTTGGTTGATGTTTTCACAAATGACATTTCAATTTTTCCTACCTCTCCATCTTCATGCACATGACAGAAATTGTATCAACCTTGTATACAAAAGATAGAAAGGTAGGAAATACGATTGATCTCTTCATAGTATGGGTGGTCTTGGAGGCTCATATTACAATGATTCACATGGCCTGAGCTATCAGATTCTTCCTGTTGGGAATTCACTCTGAAAGACTCTGTGGATTATAGTCAATGAACTGTTTGCACCGCAGCCTGAGGGCATGCAAGATCAAGGCCAGGGCTGCCATCTGAGGCCCTGTGGAAAAATCAGCAGAATAAGTGAGTAGAGGTGAGAGAAAAACAGAATAAAACTGATTAAAAAGCGAAGTCCAGAAAAACATGGTCCTTGAAAGAGAGACAACTTGAGAGAAGAGGACTCTCTTTTGAGGGAAGGGCAGACTCAGTTCTGTAACTTCAGTTTTCTATTTCCCCTGGATTCCAGGAAGACCTCTTTTCCTTATTTGAATTAAACTACTTTGGGTCAGTTTCTATTCTTTATGACTAAAGGAGCCCAAATGAAACACAACTTTCAGCAATTTATCCTTGTTTTCCCATTGGAATTTGCTAATACTGTCTTTACCTAGCTTTAGATAATATAAACATTGGCTTCGAATTTCTTAAAGTCTTCTTAACTATTTGGTTACCCTCAGAGAATTCACATACTTTTGTAGGATTTCACAGCAATTTCAAGAAAAAAGAAGAATTTATTATTCCTGTGAATTTCTATTCTGTTCAAAATGTTTAATTCAAAACATTTCAATTGTCAGAAACCAAACTAAACATAAAAAATTACTGTCTATAACTTTGAAGATAATGCTTTGGGCTAGCAACAGAAACATTTAATAAAACAAAACAAAATATTTCATCAGTCTTAGAGAGCTTTGTGTGAATTTAACAAATTTAGCATTTAAACAAAGCCCAAGTGCCACTGGCCACTGGAAATGTTTTAAAAAGAATTTGTGATCCAGTTGTTCATGTCCACAGGCAAGGACAATGTTGAACAGAATTTTTTTCTCTACGTATTTGATCAAAGTGGCCAGTTTTGGGTTTTTTTTTTTTTTTTAATGCTCTTTGTTAAAACAACTTAGGGGTATCAGTGTTTGAAAGTTAACCTCTGGTATATGTTTGGCTGTTGAGTTTTGTTTGTTTGTTTGTTCATTATTTATTTTCTTTGTTTAATTTGTACATCTTGGTCATCTGAATGATCTAGGTGATCTTAAGCTGTTTGCTTGAACACCCAAACCTTCATCCCCAAAGGACCTGGAGCTAGACCTGTCAGAATAAGGCAGATGTGGAAGGAGCCACCCTAACCCTGCTGCCAGTGGCTTATTGTACTTTGCTCCCGGAAGCTTCATGAAGAAAAGGTGCCAGGTTACATGCTCAGTGAAGAGATAGATCCTTGAGTCCTTGCAGAACAAAAGACCTCTGAGAGTGTGACCTACAACCAGTGATGCTTAAGAGAAGCACATGCTAAAAACAAGTGAACAGTCTTTTGGTGACCTCATCATCTACAGGAGAGAGAAGGCTGATAGTCTTGTTCTTGGAATACTTATTCTATTAAGATTTCGCAAAACAGCTTGACAAGTAGGTTATTAGGTTTCCTGTTGGGACTCAAGCCACAGACTGCAAATAACCCCCCCACGGGAAGGACATCTTAAAGTGTTTATGCTATAATCAAAAGGAATGCCTTGCTTAATACTTATACGCACATGCTGTGCTGCTCTCAGCTGCTTCCGTCATGTCGGGCTCTTTGCGACCCCCTGGACTGTAGCCCACCAGCCTCCTCAGTCCGTGGGATTCTCCAGGGAAGAATACTGAAAGGTGTTGCCTTGCCCTCCTGCAAGGGATCTTCCCTACCCAGGGATCAAACCCACATCTCCTGCCTCTCCTGCACTGCAGGCAGATTATTTACCACCGAGTCACCAGGGAAGCCCATTTATATGCACAGAGCCCAAATCACATCTAAAATTGTCCATCTAGCAATCAGATTTGGACTGAAAGAAACAAGTGCATAAAGGCTATAAAAGAAAAACTGAAAAAAAAATCGAACTATGAAACAAGTATTGTATCTAGAAATTCAAATCTAATTCCAAATTGAGACTAACAGATCTATCGTATGTTTCTGGTTTCAAATCATATGTCCATGGAAGTGAAGAAGGGAGATTTTGTAAAGCATCTTCCCTTTTCTTAAATGTTTACATTTTAACAGATATCAAATTGTTCTTCTTTCTTTCCCCCATGTAATGAACATAGCATTCCTTCTCTCTTTATCAAACCTCAATGTCCTCAGACCTCAGTCTGCAAGTGGAATAAAAGTACAACAATATCTGCATAAAAAGTACAGGTTTCTTTCTGCTGTGCTGTGCTTAGTCACTCAGTTGTGTCCAACTCTATGGACTGTAACCCACAGGCTCCTGTGTCCATGGGATTCTCCAGGAAAGAATACTGGAGTGGGTTGCCATGCCCTCTCCTCCAGGGGATCTTTCCAACCCAGGGATCGAACCCAGGTCTCCTGCATTGCAGGAGCTTCTTTACTGTCTGAGCTACCAGGGAAACTCAAGAAAACTGGAGTGGGTAGCCTATCCCTTCTCCATTCTCTCTGCTACTGGATTATAAAGAAGAAAGCATCTTAGGCCCAGAGTTTTCCTACCACTCAAGAAGTTCTGTCATTTTCCAGGGTCTTGGGTATTGAAAAGTTTATTGTTTATGCAGGTTCAGATACTCCTGGCTTTTTGCCAGGTCCATGGGGCATCAGGGTGCCTGCCTATCTGAAGCCACTGACCCTTAAGGAGAATAATCGTTTATCCAGCACAGCTGCTGGTGTTCCCAGTAGTACACTGCATCCTGCTACTATCTTTCCTTCTGAGAAAATATGTCTAGTTTCTGAATTTACAGAGCTATCCATTGTCCACATTCTATCCAAGAAAGAGACACTACATTATCCTCCATATTTTCTTCATTCTCATCTAGCAAAGTCCTTTTGGGTCTTCAGACATAAAACTTCCTTCTCTCTCCTCCTTTCTCCAAATGCAAATCAATGCAAATATATGCCCGGGAGGATTGCTGAATCCAAAAAGCTGTTCTCAGTTTAGCTGTAGAGAAGACCACAGTCTGCATTCACATTTGCTCTTTTGGAATACCAGACTGAAACAGTTAATAAAGATGAGATGCAGCCTACATCTTTTGTATTTTCAGTAAGATGAGCACCATGGTTCCTTCGAGATTGCCAAAAATATTGAATGGAAATCCGCTGAACTAGGGGCAAAACTTTATGCTGGCTAGGTAGAGTGACATGTGCTACCGTTCACAGGAAATAATGGCCAACAGATCTATGTCTTGTCACATAGATGAAACAAGAGAGAAAAACTGTAGAACAAACACCAGTTGTGAACTCTACTGAGAGAATTAATAGGTGTTATACATTAAAGAGATGACCTAAAGTGGACTATAACTGCAACAAGATGTGATCTGTTTTAAGCAGTGTAATTTTATGTCATTTGGAATTATACATGGGATATATAGTACAAGGAACTTGGAAGTGGAAAAAATGAGTTTTCAACAGGAGTGTTGAGTTTGCCCACTGACTCTAGATTTACTACCAAATAGTGAGAAGAATCCGGAGAAGGCAATGGCACCCCACTCCAAGTACTCTTGCCTGGAAAATCCCATGGATGGAGGAGCCTGGCGGGCCGCAGTCCATGGGGTCGCTAAAAGTCGGACACGACTGAGCAACTGCACTTTCACTTTTCACTTTTCACTTTCCTGCATTGGAGAAGGAAATGGCAACCCACTCCAGTGTTCTTGCCTGGAGAATCCCAGGGACGGGGGAGCCTGGTGGGCTTCTGTCTATGGGGTCGCACAGAGTCGGACACGACTGAAGCGACTTAGCAGCAGCAGCAGTGAGAAGAATCAGAACAAATCCAGGACAAAGGGGCACCCAACTGAAGACTTGCAGAGTGAAAGTATTAGTCACTCGGTCATGTCTGACCCTGCAACCCCATGGACTGTAGCCCACCTGGCTCCTCTATCCGTGGAATTCTCCAGGCAAGAATATTGCAGTGGGAATCAAAAAATGGGCCCAAAAACTAAACAGACATTTCTCCAAAGAAGACATACAATGGCTAACAAATACATGAAAAGATGCTCAACATCACTCATTATCAGAGAAATGCAAATCAAAAACACAATGAGGTACCTCTCATGAGTTACCACAATGAGAACCACATTCTCCGGTCAGAACAGCTGCTATCAAAAAGTTTACAAACAATAAATGCTGGAGAGGGTGTGGAGAAAAGGGAACCTTCTTACACTGTTAGTGGGAATGCAAACTGGTACAGCCAGTTTGGAGAACAGTGAGGAGAGTCCTTTAAAAACTGGAAATAGAGCTGCCATATGACCCAGCAATCCCACTGCTGGGCATACACACCGAGCAAATCAGAATTGAAAGAGACATGTGTACCCCAATGTTCATCGCAGCACCGTTTACAATAGCTAGGACATGGAAGCAACCTAGATGTCCATCAGCAGATGAATGGATAAGAGAGCTGTGATACATATACACAATGGAATATTACTCAGCTATTAAAAAAAACACATTTGAATCAGTTCTAATGAGGTGGATGACACTGGAGCCTATTATACAGAGCGAAGTAAGTCAGAAAGAAAAACACCAATACATTATATTAATGCATATATATGGAATTTTGAAAGATGATAATGATGATCCTATATGCAAGATACAGATAATAAAAACAGATTTTTGAACCCTGTGGGAGAAGGTGAGGGTGGGATGATTTGAGAGAATAGCATTGAAACATGTATATTACCATATGTGAAATAGATCACCAGTCCAAGTTCAATGCATGAAAAATGGCACTCAAAGCCAGTGCACTGGGACAAACCTGAGGGATGGCATAGGCAGGGAGGCGGGAGTGGGTTTCAGGATGGGGGACACATGTACACCCATGGCTGATTTGTGTCAATGAATGCCAAAAACCACCACAATATTGTAAAGTACCTAGCTTTCAATTAAAATAAAAAAAAAAAAGAATACTGGAGTGGGTAGCCATTTCCATATCCAGGGGATCTTCCTGACCCAGGAATCAAACCCAGGTCTCCCACATTTCAGGCAGATTCTTTACCATCTGAGCCACCAGGAATGCCAAGACTTGCAAGTTCAGTTCAGTCACTCAGTCCTGTCCGACTCTTTGTGACCCCATGAATCACAGCAGACCAGGCCTCCCTGTCCATCACCAACTCCCAGAGTTCACCCAAACTCATGTGCATCGAGTCGGTGATGCCATCCAGCCATCTCATCCTCTGTTGTCCCCTTCTCCTGCCCCCAGTCCCTCCCAGGATCAGAGTCTTTTCCAATGAGTCAACTCTTTTCATGAGGTGGCCAAGCTATTGGAGTTTCAGCTTCAGCATCAGTCCTTCCAATGAACACCCAGGACTGGTCTCCTTCAGAATGGACTGGTTGGATCTCCTCACAGTCCAAGGGACTCTCAAGAGTCTTCTCCAACACCACAGTTCAAAAGCATCGATTCTTCAGTGCTCAGCTCTCTTCACAGTCCAACTCTCACATCCATACATGACCACTGGGAAAACCATGGCCTCTACTAGATGGACCTTTGTTGGCCAAGTAATAGCTCTGCTTTTTAATATACTATCTAGGTTGGTCATAACTTTCCTTTTAAGGAGTAAGCGTCTTTTAATTTCATGGCTGCGGTCACCATCTGCAGTGATTTTGGAGCCCCCAAAAATGTTTCCACTGTTTCTCCATCTATTTTCCCATGAAGTGATGGGACCAGATGCCATGGTCTTAGTTTTCTGAATGTTGAGCCTTAAGCCAACTTTTTCACTCTCCACTTTCACTTTCATCAAGAGGCTTTTTAGTTCCTCTTTACTTTCTGCCATAAGGGTGGTGTCATCTGCATATCTGAGGTTATTGACATTTCTCCCAGCAATCTTGATTCCAGCTTGTGTTTCTTCCAGCCCGGCATTTCTCATGATGTACTCTGCATACAAGTTAAATAAGCAGGGTGACAAGATACAGCCTTGACGTACTCCTTTTCCTATTTGGAACCAGTCTGTTGTTCCATGTCCAGTTCTAACTGTTGCTTCTTGACTTGCATACAGGTTTCTCAAGAGGTAGGTCAGGTGGTCTGGTATTCCTGTATCTCTCAGAATTTCCCACAGTTTATTGTGATCCACACAGTCAAAGGCTTTGGCATAGTCAATAAAGCAGAAATAGATGTTTTTCTGGAACTCTCTTGCTTTTTCCATGATCCAGCAGATGTTGGCAATTTGGTCTCTGGTTCCTCTGCCTTTTCTAAAACCAGCTTGAACATCTGGAAGTTCGTAGTTCACGTATTACTGAAGCATGGCTTGGAGAATTTTGAGCATTACTTTACTAGCGTGTAGCCACAGGACTGGAAATATCTGACTTGCAAAGTAGGAGCTAAAACAGAGGGGAAAAAAGGAGTATATTTTTGAATGAAGGAAGGTAACAATAGCCTAAAATGGAAAAATAAGAAAGAAGGAGCATATACTGGAAAATGATGACTCCCTAATTAAGAAAAACTAAATTTAGAACATATAATGTATGCTTTATAAATCCTCAGTTATCACAGCAAAGAGGAAAATAGTTTTTAAATAAACTTTGTATAAAATATTTAGATTCAAAATATTTTCAAAACAGAGACAAATCTGTCTTCTAAATGCGAAACATCCGAGCCCATTCTGTTTTTCCTCATGCTGGGGATGTGAGACTTACTTATGATTTTCAAAGTTCTCCTTTGTTATGCTCAAGTGAATAGAGGTATGATTGACATCTTGGACACAAACCAGATCATCAGGCTCCATTGCTCTCCTGGAGTGTGAATCAGTGCCACCCCCCTTTTGGAGTCAATACCTATGGACATTTCACAATATTTTGTTGACCTAGTTACAAAAGAGAAAATGTCATTTCTAAATTGTGTATGCATGTGTGTCTTAATGTGTACGTGCAAGCATGCTGGCTGGTGGGGTAACAAGCAGCCTTTGGTCTATAAAGCTCCCAAGAAAGAAATGCACTAGTAGGAAAATTATAAGACATAAACTAGCGTGACATAAAAGACCATCAGAATTTACACATCCCAGGGTATGTGTTGCTTTTAAAGTATCCATTTGGGAGGCTGGACATTTATTCTATTAAGACCGCCATTGCCCCAAACATTTTTTAGAGTTCCTTTTTGACTATGGCTTTCATTTTCTGTGCCACGTATTTTTGAATGTTCCAATGATAATGTACTTTCATCTTCTGACTATAAATTTGATTTAGAAATAACCAAAAGTCAGTCAGAAGTAAAGCAGGAAAGGCAATTAAATTAGCCAATATCATAAAGAGCTAAGGTGAACTGGAAAATTCTGTGTGGATGTATGCTTTGGGATATATTTAACCTTTGTGAGCTATTAATTCCGTTACAGCTCATACTTTCAATTTTTTTTTTGTTTTAGATTACTTTGTTGCCCTCATTTTCAAAATTAGGAACATCCTGAATTTTGCTCCTGACAAATATGTATACATATGTGTATGTTTCTTTCATTACAGAATGAAAGCAAAGTTTCTATAGAAGTCAATCATTTACATTTAGCAAGAAAAAATATTACTCCAAATGTAGTTTAACCCACCATTAATAACTAAGCAAAATATTGCAACTAACTCAAACATGCACGTTTTAAAAGATATATCAAAATATGAGATTTCTTTCAGCTAATTCTTTCCATCTATGTAAAGATAAAGATACACTCTGCAAGATGTTTCAACAGCAATTTTACTAATATTTATGGTATCATTGTTTTATTAAGGGTTTTTCTTCTTTTAAAAATGTTATTTTTATAACCACTCCCATGCTATTCAGTTGTAACTATTAATATTTGTGCATTTTTATCCTGTGATCTGTATGGGAAATTTTTGATATGAAATGCAATAAAATAAATTTTAGAACTTGAATTTGATATAAAGTCATTTTATTTACCTACAAATTTTTTTAACTCAGCCAAACCTCTTTACGCAAAATGTTTCCCCCTTCCTCTGTGCTCAGTGGCAATGACTGCTGACTTGGTTGCTTTGTAGGTTCCCGAATCACTATTCAATGTGATATTAGATTGTAAAACTTGGGCCACAAATCCTGAAGCCTAGTGAGGCCCTAGGAGGTATATTCCACTGTCGTTCAATTCTACCATACTCAAGCTTGAGTCTTATGTCTCTCCCAGCTATTTAACTTGCTTCCTAAAATATAGAATATTTATCTCAAAAGTCAAACCACACCAATGTCAAAAGCGGTGGGAGTACTACAATTAAAATACAGTGAAAGTATACAGCACAGAGAGGGACCAAAGGCTAACACAGAAATAGACATCGATGCAGTAAAGTAGTAGACTTACAGGCTACGTTTTCCTTCTTTCATAATTGTATTTAATTTGCTTATTTTGCCAAAAGACGCCATTTCTCTGAGAAGCAGTCTCTAGAGCAAGATTGTTTTTCTTCAGCGTTATTGGTGTTTAGGGCCAGATAGTTCATTGCTGGGGTGAATGGTGCTGTGTTTAGCAACACCCTGGTCTTTACACACTAGATGCCGTTAACATCCTTACCCCCAACTGTGACAGTCAAAAATGATTCCAGAGATGGCTAAGTGCCTTCTGGGGGACAAAATCTTCCCTCCCCATCATTCCTCCTTCTCCTGAGTTAAGAACCATTGCTTCTGAGTGACCGTTTGGATATTTAGAGTAGGTTTCTGACAATAAGTTACAGAAGAGTGATCACACCATGCCACTAACCATTCATGTTAGTTTAGTGTTTTACTCCAAGTAGTGTAAGTCCTGGGTAATATATCAAAGTCCATTTGATACTAATTCTTATCAACTACGTTCTGACATTTTTATGTTCTTTTTAAGCAGTGAACCTGTGCTCCTATAGTTGCTTAACATGTTCAAAAAAAAATTATAGAAAATAATTAATATGTTCAAACACAGGATTTACTAATATTAGATAGAGGATAACATCTCAAATATCTGTAGCATGTTATGGCCACAAGAGTTGTATAGGGTAAATGGGTCAGAATTACCACTGGTGAAGTCATAGCCCATATAGCTTTGGATTATTATAGGCCAGGCCAAAGCAAGCAAAGCTCATTAAATTTGAGAGCACTTCTTAGAGGTGGCTGAAATATCACCAGTCAGTTGGCATTTGCAAGAAACATAGGTCTGAGATAACCAAGAGAGCACTTACTAAGACTTCAAATACTCTGAGAACAAGCCTGATTCTGTATATCATGCTAGTAGAAGTTTTGAATCTATTTTTGTCCAGCTCTAGGATTTTAGTAGGCAAGGAACAACCAAAAAAATGAACTTCAAATTTCCCTCTGAGAGTTATCAAGTTTTATGGAACATAAAGCTAATTCAGGAGCAAAGCAAACCCTGAAGAACAAACAAACTCTGATGGAAAGGGAATAAAGGAGCCCAGAGTCACTTTCTGATTTCCTTGGCAACAAAAGAAGCAAGCAGAAAGCCTCAATGAGTTAGAAAGCTCCCATACATACACACTGATGCTCACAATTTTAAATTGAATAATAAAGATGATAATCAGACTGAGTGACAAAGTACAGATAAACTCACTCTGGCCCTGAAAGTACAAAACCAGTTATTCTACTCGATGTTTTAATAAGTACAACTTTTTACAGATCGTCAAGACCACAGTGTATTATTCGAAAGTTCACAGAGCCTGGGGAGAGGGAAACTGGCTTCATATCAGCAGGGTCATCTAAATTTGTGACCCCTGACAAATTCCACATTCCTGAGCTGATGGCAAGTGGAGAATACTGCTTTACCAAAGATTAGAATTATAGGAATAGAATATGTGAATGTGAATGCAACAGCCACACTTGAGATGTTGTGATCTCCACACCCGACATTGCTTGTCTTACTCTGTGCCATCTGAACCTCCATCACTTCTCATTCACCAAATCCTAATACTTCTTTTCCAAAGAATATTTACTTTCCTGTGGCATTTCTCTTCATATCTGATTATTCTTGCATGTGCATACTCAGTCGCTAAGTCATATCTGACTCTTTTGTGACCCTATGGACTGTAGCCCACCAGGCTCCTCTGCCCACAGGATTTTCCAGGAAAGAATACTGGAGTGGGTTGCCATTTCTTTCTCCATGGGCTGCAGTCCATGGGGTCACTAAGGGTCGGACATGACTGAGCGACTTCACTTTCACTTCTAACTTTCATGCATTGGAGAAGGAAATGGCAACTCACTCCGGTGTTCTTGCCTGGAGAATGCCAGGGACGGGGGAGCCTGGTGGGCTGCCGTCTATGGGGTCACACAGAGTCGGACACAACTGAAGTGACTTAGCAGTAAGGTCATGTATGGATGTGAGAGTTGGACTGTGAAGAAAGCTGAGTGCAGAAGAATTGATGCTTTTGAACTGTGGTGTTGGAGAAGACTCCTGAGAGTCCCTTGGACTGCAAGGAGGTCCAACCAGTCCTTTCTAAAGGAGATCAGCCCTGGGTGTTCTTTGGAAGGAATGATGCTAAGACTGAAACTCCAGTACTTTGGCCACCTCATGCGAAGAGTTGACTCATTGGAAAAGACTCTGATGCTGGGAGGGATTGGGGGCAGGAGGAGAAGGGGACGACAGAGGATGAGATGGCTGGATGGCATCACTGACTCGATGGACCTGAGTTTGAGTGAACTCTGGGAGTTGGTGATGGACAGGGAGGCCTGGCATGCTGTGATTCATGTGGTCTCAAAGAGTCGGACACAACTGAGCGACTGAACTGAAACTGAAGAACACACTTCCTGGTGGCTCAGATGGTAAAGAATCTGCTCACAGTGCAGGAGACCCGGGTTCGATTTCCGGGTCGGGAAGATCCCCTGGAGAAGGAAATGACAACTCACTCCAGTATTCTTGCCTGGAGAATTCCATGGGCAGCCAGGCTACAGTCCATGAAGTCACAGAGAGTTGGACATGACTGAGGGACTAACACACACACACACGAACATTGGGCACAACTGAGTGACTAACACACACACAAGAACACACTGATCCAAAACTGAACATATAGTTATCATTATACACGTCAAAAAGGTGAAAGTTAGATCAGGCTGAAGAAAATAGTAGGAAAGAAAGAGAGAGTAACAGATTGGATAAAACAATAAAATAAATGAGGAAGAGATGTAATTTCTATGTATGAGGTAGGAGAGAGGAGCTATTTCCTAAGGTTTTGAGGGAGGTAGATTTTCCATACAAAAGATGGCAGTAGATTGAAAAATTCATATGGATTGCTTTTCACTCCCCAGAGATTGTAAAACTGTAGGCAGCAAATGCAATGTTAAAGCTACATGTGGGTTCTTTTCCTCATAAGTAAATTATATTGTAAATTTCATTGTCTTAGTACTATGGTGTGTAACTTTGAACTGTGGTGTTGGAGAAGACTCTTGAGAGTCCCTTGGACTGCAAGGAGATCAAACCAATCAATCCTAAAGGAAATTAGTCTTAAATATTCATTGGAAGGACTGATACTGAAGCTGAAACTCCAATACTTTGGCCACCCGATGCAAAGAACTGACTCCTTGGAAAAGACCCTGATGCTGGGAAAGATTGAAGGCAGGAGGAGAAGGGGAAGATGGAGGATGAGATGGTTGGATGGCATCATCAACTCGATGGGCATGAGCTTGAGTAAGCTCTGGGATTTGGTGATGGACCGGGAAGCCTGCCGTGCTGCAATCCATGGGGTTGCAAAGAGTTGGACACGACTGAGTGACTGAACTGAACTGAACTGAGAAGAGATTAGCTCCACAAATAAGAGCAATTTGAAAAAAAAAAATAATGTAGCCAACAGAATTATGTTTCTTCAGGTTTATACTTAGAAGTAAATTCTAAAACTTGCCCAACGCCCCAGAACCATTCTGCAAATATACTGCTCCTTCTGTCCATCCTTAACAATATCACCCTTTACATGCATAACTTTTTACCCTCTTCCTCTAGGCACTTCAAATATCTCCAGGATAAGACATTATAAACAGATGCCTGTGGCCAAAAGCACAGAGTTTTGCTGACATGTTCTTTTGAAGTCCCACAAATGAAAACCAAGGAAGGCAGAAAGGCACTTTTCATATTTAGCAGCTATAGCTTGAAATCTCAGGGTCTACATAAATTATTTTGTGATTAAATCTTAATCTGGTCATTTTACAGAATCAAAGACCCAGCTCAGTAACCCATTCACAAACTCACCTTAAAAATGTAATTTCCTATTTGAGTGTCTTCTTTGAGTACTAATTTATTTTTTTCTGAAAATTCTGCCCCATATTGTTATTTCTCTGATATTAATCTACTTTATTGAGAATTTCTATCATGTGTAATTGATATCTTTAAACAATCTGTGCAGAAGTTCTTAATTGGTTTTCACAACTATCCTTAAAAAACATGGATATTCATTTTTAAGACACAGTTTGAAACTTTTGATGATAATTTATAAGTAACGGCTATTGGACAACTGAAAAGAATAAATGTTCACATATGTCTTCTTTTGTGTTAGATTGAAAAATTAACATTTTATTCATGGTGCCTTCCTGTATTAAATTTCTCAGGGTCACTGGACCTCAGATGCTAAAAGGGCAGAGGAAAGAGATAGATGAGAACAGCTCTGAAATGACAGTGCAAACATATGGTGTCCATCTTGCAAGCATGAGGCTCACGGGTATTACTGCCGCTCTCCCTGTGCTCTGAAAAGCTGGACTAAGCCAGCAGGCAGCCTGGTGTCTAGTTAGAAGAGTGCCAGAAACAGGTGGTGCCGACCTAACCTTTTCTTTGCACCACAGATACTCTGAGCAAGTCCTGCACACGTCATAGTGTTGCTTTAAACATATTTATTAAAGGAAAGCCACGTGTTTCAAAAGACAGTTTATAAGAACTCATGATGCTTAAAATTGTTGTTTTTTTCTTTTCCTTTGTGAAAAATCATGTAGTTTACACACTGCGAGAGTAGTATTGCCATATATACACTGCCTTGTGTAAAATATATACCTAGTGGGAAGCTGCTGTGTGACACAAGGAGCCCAGCCTGGCCCTCTTGTGATGACCTGGAGGAGTGGGATGAGAGGAAGACTCAAGACGGAGGGAGTATATATACACTTACGGCTGATTCGCACTGTTGTACAGCAGAAGCCAACACAACACTGTAAAACAATTATCTTCCAGTTAAAATTTTTAAAAAATAATAAAGATAGATTTTAAAAATTTAAGTATTAAAAAGCACATTTTAAGCTTTCACATGTGTATTTTGACAAGTGGTGTATAGTCCAATGGAACACCACCCAAAGCCAGATATAAAACATTTCAACCACCCCAAACATTTCCCTCCTGCTCCTTTCCAGTCAAACCCCACTGGACTGAATTCTATTGCCATCCATTATTTTGAAGCAACTTAGCATATGTGTTTTATATTTGGCTTTTTTTGCTCAATATTATGTTTTTGCAATTCATTCACGTTGTTGGATATATTGCTAACTCATTCTTTATTGCTGACTAATTGTTTCATTGTATGAATAGAATAGAATTTGTTCATCCATTTTTCTGAGTAGAGATGCATAGATCGCTTCCAGGTTTTCTCTGATCATTCTTTCACTAGCCTTTGTGTGGATATATGTTTTCATATCACTTGGATAAATATCTAGGAGTGGAACTCCTGTTACATGGAATGTTTGACTTTTAAGAAACTGGGAAAAAATTCTCCAAAATAGTTGTGACATTTTACACCACCACCACCAATCTGTGAGTATTTCGGTTGCTCCTCAGTCTCACCACTATTGGGTAGTGTCAGTTTTTAGCCATTCCAGTGGGTGTAAAATGCTATCTCATTATACTGAAATCGTGTCTCCCTGAGGACGGGTGATGCCGAGTATATATGCTCATCTCCCCCATTCCCATGTGGGATGGCTCACTTCTACATTTCCTTTTGCCAAGTGTCTGTTCAAGTTTTGTTTTTTTTTTTTCCCCTATTTTTCAATTGGGCTATTTAACTTTTTATTGCTAACTTGTGAAAATTCTTTATATGTTCTGGATATAAGTTATTCATGAATAAAAATGATAAGATTATTTTCCCAGTCTGTTACTTGTCCAGTCATTTTCTTCTAATGAGCAGAAGTTTTTAATTTTGATGAAATTTCAATAATGTTTTTAGTGGTATTTTTAAAGTTTTATCTAATAAATCTTTACATAACCCAAGGTGACAAAGATATCCTTACTTATTTTCTTCTAGATTTTTATTATAGTTTTTATATTTAAGTTCATGTAGGAGAGGTAAAAGTTTCTTTCCCTTAGAATCCCTGGCTAGTTCTGAAAGTTAAGTTGACATAAGGCAAATTAACAGGAGAAAAACATACAGATTCATTTTTACATGTACTTGCTGCTGCTTCTGCTAAGTCGCTCCAGTCATGTCCAACTCTTTGTGACCCTATGGACTGTAGCCCACCAGGCTCCTCTGTACCTGGGAGCCTCAAATAAAAAATGAAGACAGAACAAAGTGGCTAGACCTAAGTGTTTATGCACTAGGTTGAACAAAGAGAGACGACTGTAGAAAAGTAAATGTATAGAGAGACTAAAGGTAGATAAGAGGTATTTTAACAAGGTCTGTTTGCACAGATTTCTTTCAGCCTTGACTCCCCATCTCTGGTAATGAGACTATTTCTTTCCTCCTGGTATAGGAAGGTTATCTTTCACATGGAAATTTTATCTCTTGCTTTCAGGAAGAAAAGAGAGGTCAGAGTGTTCTTCTCATACCAGTTGTTTTTTCAAGTGTCATTAGCTCCAAATAATCCTTTTGCCAATATGGCATTTTTGGCAGGAGAAGGAGGATTCTGCCTCTTTCATTCATGCTCCATCTCCAAATAATATTTTGTGTATTGAGTGAGGCAAGGTCGAAGTTCTGTTTTTGTTGTTTTTGTTTCTAAGGAGCAGTTAGTTGCTGCATCATGCTAGAAAGAATCTTATCTTCCTCATTAGTTTGATTTGCCATTTTGGTCAGATATCAGTATATTTGCATTTGTGTATGTATGTATTATACATTTATATATGTGTGTATATAACTTGTATATGTGTCTATATCATATAATGTATGTATCATAACATTTATATATGTGCCTATTTCTGAATTTTTAAAAATCTGTACCATCAATTCCCTAGTGGCTCAGACAGTAAAATCACCTGTTTGCAATGCAGGAGACCCAGGTTCGATCCCTGGGTCAGGAAGATCCCCTGGAGAAGAAAATGGCAACCCACTCCAGTACTCTTGCCTGGAAAATTCCCTGAATGAAGGAACCTCGTAGGCTACAGTCCATGGCGTCGCAGAGTTGGACACAACTGAGTGACTTCACTTTCTTTCACCATCAATTTGTCTATTATTATGCCAATATCACACTGATCATTATTGTGACATTGTATCAAGTCCTTAAATCATGTAGTGTAAATTCATCAACTTTGTTCTTCTTTATCAATACTACTTTGGGCTATTCTAGGTCCTTTGCATTTTTGGACTAACATGTAATTTCTTTTAAAAAAAATCTGCTAATATGTTTATTGAAATTGTATCAAATCTATAAATAATTTTGGGGAAGAGGACTTCTTAACAATCTTGAGTTTTCCAGTTCATGAATACGGTATTTATTCAGGCACATTAAAATTTCTTTCAGTAATATTTGAAAATCTGCTGATCTTTCATTAGGTTTATTTCTAGATGTTTAAGGGTTTGGGGGATATTTAAATGGTTTTTTTAAATTTATTTTTACATTTGTTAATAATCAGAAAATGTAGTTGCTTTTTGAATATTGGCCTTATATCTGAGAATTTGCTAAATTCACCTATTAGTTCTAGTAG
Organism: Bos indicus x Bos taurus; assembly: GCF_003369695.1. Classification (NCBI taxonomy): domain Eukaryota; kingdom Metazoa; phylum Chordata; class Mammalia; order Artiodactyla; family Bovidae; genus Bos; species Bos indicus x Bos taurus. Next base: position 22,025,793 of record NC_040076.1, on the reverse strand, counting down.
TTGTTATTTTGTATATGTGGATTCCGTGGAGTTTTATACACATATAATTATGCCACGTATGATTAATGACAGATTCATTCCTTCTTTTTGAATTATTTTGAATTGTTATGCTTCATGTATTTTTCTGGCCTTATTGTAGTGAATAAAATTTCTGGTCAGCGTGATATGGTTACATCATACAAATATTTATTTACATGTTTTCTCTTTCTGCTACTCTTTCTTTTCAGTCCAAAAACCTTTTTAAGTATTTATTATGGCGCAGATATACTGCAGATAAACTATACCTTTTTTTCACTCTGAAACTGCTTTATTTCACCTTTATTTTTTAAGTTTATCTTTACAGGCTATGAGGGCTTCCCTAGTGGCTCAGCAGTAAAGAAACTGCCTGCAATCCAGGAGATGCAAGAGACGTGGGTTTGATCCCAAGGTTCGATCCCTGGGATGGGAAGGTCCCCTGGAGGAGGAAATGGCAGCGAGTATTCTTGCCAGGAAAATCCCATGGACAGAGGAGCCTGGCTAGCTAGAGTCCACAGGGTCGCAAAGAGTCGGACACGCCTGAGCCCGCGTGCACCTGCAGCTGCAAGACATTCTAGGACATGAAACACAGGCTGATAATTTTTTCTTTTAGCATTTTAAATAAAGAGGTTGTTCTATTTTCCGCTAGCCTTTATTGTTTGTAAAAGACTTCTTATCATCATTTCCCTGTTTGTGGTTGTCTTCTTTATCAGTTTTTAATATAGTCTTTTACTTTTAACTTATGGTACTTGGTCTATGAGGTACTAAGAAGGAAATTTCTTTGTGTGTACTCCACTTAAGGCTTGTTGTGCTTCCTCAAAGTCTTCCACTAATTCTGGAAAATTTCTGTTCATCATCTTTTCAAATATTTCTTCTGCCCCATTCTTTCTCTCCATTCCTTGCACACCAATTACACATATGTTTATCATTTGATTTTGTCCCATCAATCTCAAGATACTCTACTCCATTATTTTCCCTGTTTTCTTTTTTTCTGTATGTTTCATTTTGGATAATTTCTACTGCACTGTTTTTAAGTTCACTAATTCTTTTCTGTGTTCAATCAAGTTGTCAATAAACCCATTGAATGAATTAATTTCTTGGAACATATATTTCATGTCTTGCATTTCAATTTGATTTTATAAAAATGTCTAAGTCACCAATAAAATTCCTCATCTATTCACACATGTAATTCATCCTTTCCACACACTGATCATAACCATTTTAAAATGTCTTTTTGATAATTTCAATACCTGGAACTTAAGTTAAATATGCATTAATTTTTTAAAACATCAACCTTGTAGAGAAGCAGACAAAAAGAAGCAAATGTAGACAAATATGGGAAACCTATTGAAAATGTGTTCATTTCCCCAGTATCCCTCGACTCCCCCATCCTGCAACACAAAATTATTTCAATTGATATTTGCTTCTATTGACTCTTTTCTCTGTTTAATATGGATTAGGTTTTCTTCTTTCATCACTTGCCTTCTAATTTTTTTTTGTATTTTGGACACAATCTGTAAAAGAACAGTAATGAAAAAGAGAGACAATGCCAAAGAATGCTCAAACTACCATACAATTGTAGTCACCTCACAGGCTAGTAAAGTAATGCTCAAAATCCTCCAAGCCAGGCCTCAATAGTACATGAACCGTGAACTTCCAGATGTTCAAGCTGGATTTAGAAAAAGCAGAGGAACCAGAGATCAAATTGCCAATATCTGTTGGATCATCAGAAAAGCCAAAGGATTCCAGAAACATCTATTTCTGCTTTAGTGACTATGCCAAAGCCTTTGACTGCGTGGATCACAATAAACTGTGGAAAATTCTGAAAGAGATGGGAATACCAGACCCCCTGACCTGCCTCTTGAGAAATTTGTGTGCAAGTCAGGAAGCAACAGTTAGAACTGGACATGGAACAACAGACTGGTTCCAAATCAGGAAAGGAATATGTCAAGGTTCTATATTGTTACCCTGCTTATTTAACTTATATGCCGAGTACATCATGAGTAATGCTGGGATGGATGAAGCACAAGCTGGAATCAAGATTGCCAGGAGAAATATCAATAACCTCAGATATGTAGATGACACCACCATTATGGCAGAAAGCAAAGAAGAACTAAAGAGCCTCTTGATGAAAGTGAAAGAGGAGAGTGAAAAAGCTGGCCTTAAAACTTAACATTCAGAAAACTAAGATCATGGCATTCGGTCCCATCACTTCATGGCAAATAGATGGGGAAACATTGGAAACAGTGGCTGACTTTATTTTTCGGGACTCCCAAATCACTGCAGATGGTGATTGCAACCATGAACTTAAAAGCTTTCTCCTTGGAAGAAAAGTTATGACTAACCTAGAAAGTATATTAAAAAGCAGAAACATTAATTTGCCAACAAAGGTCTATCTAGTCAAAGCTATGGTTTTACCAGTAGTCACGTATGGATGTGAGAGTTGGGCTATAAAGAAAACTGAGCGCCAAAGAACTGATGCTTTTGAACTGTGGCATTGGAGAAGACTCTTAAGAGTCCCTTGGACAGAAGAGATCCAACCAGTCCATCCTAAAGGAAATCAGTCCTAAAAATTCATTGGAAGGACTGATGCTAAAGCTGAAACTCCAATCCTTTGGCCACCTGATGCGAAGAACTGACTCATTTGAAAAGACCCTGTTGCTGGGAAGGATTGAAGGCAGGAGGAGAAGGGGACGACAGAGGATGAGATGGTTGGATGGCATCACTGACTCAATGGACATGAGCTTGAGTAAGCTCTGGGAGTTGGTGATGGACAGGGAGGCCTGGCATGCTGCAGTCTATGGGCTGCAAAGATTGGACATGACTGAGCGACTGAACTGAACTGAACTGAATATTATTTTTTTTTCACATTATTTTCCCACAGAAAAATCATGTCTTTTCTTCATGAGCTGAGTCAATCTATCCATTATCAGGCTGTGTTTGGACAGTTTTTCAGGTTTAGTTACATTCAGTTCACCACTAACTTCACATTATTTGATAATGGGATCAGAAATTTCCATTCAATTGTACTTGGGAATCTTAGCACCAGTGATACTCAGGAGATTTCTTTGTAATTTTCATCCAGCCTCCAGTTTTCTAAACCAGAGGCCATCTCTTTTATGATTTATAGCCTTGTGACTAGATTTTTAGTCACTGGGGAGTTATCCTTGCATTTCTTCCAGAGTTCCCGAATTTTAACCTTGGACCTACCAATGACTGATAGTCTGACTTGAGTGAACTTACTAAACTTTTTCATCTCATTGCTGAAATAGAATAAGGAGTACCACGCCTATGTTTCTTAAGGAGAGACTTAACATTAGAGACCCAACATGCATTTAGGAAAAGCACACTGTGTTCTGGTTGAGCTGAATGTGAAAGTCAAAGTTAGATTTGTTGTAGAAATCAAATGCCCTTTTTGGATTGATCTGTCTCCATCAATAATACCTTGAACACAGCAGTGTTGTATCAGTTGCTTAATTAGTTTCCCTTTTATAGGGATATCCCCTTATAAATAAGAAAGTATTAAGTCAGAATGAGCTGTTAAAAGAAATATTGGGAGCATCAACTCAAATTAAAAGCTATATGGACTCAAGAAATGATTTTATTTTTTCTAATGACCTCCAGAACCTTAGAAGATATGATATTTTTAGGCAAAAATGTGAAAGATACACAGCATGGATATTTACAACCTGCTGCCAAGGAAAGGGTAGATAAGAAGGGAAGGAAGGAGATAACTATGGAGTTAATATTCAGCATACTTTACCAACTATCTGTAATGGCCTCTCATTTATGATTCTGGGATATTAGCCACATAGAGTCACACAGAGAGTTTCTGTGCTCTCTGTCTGTAACTGTGGTTTAAAAAAAGAAGTTTGCATTATTGAAATTAGCCCATATCCACTGCCAAAAGTACATGATCCAGTGGCTAACATGTAATGATGCTATTTCTGAAAACTGTGTTGTAATTAAATGTCACAGTCTTGCATATATTTCAAACAACTCAGCATTGAAGTCAAGTCAGGTCACCGATAGAAAGTTATTGGTCAATGATCCCATTAAGCAAGTTAAGGGATGCTCTATATTCAAAATGACTTCATCTTCTCAAAGGATAAAACCACCACATAATCCCAAAGGATATCTCCTTGTCCTCATGAGAACTCCATTAAAAATTAATATCTCAACCAATTACAATAAACTGTAAAGAGATTTCACATTTATTGTGGGGAAATTCTATTATAATAAGGACATTGCTAGGAAAAATATCCCCAAATAGCAGGGTATAAGGTCAAAAAAGGAATTGAAAGAACCTTCTCTTCACCTTATTATCTTCACCTCATGATAAGACCTAAGAAAATATTTGCAGTGAAAGATAGCTTACGATATACAATTCACCATGCTCATATTTGTAAAGCCCTGTGCTGAAGACCAAATAAACTCTGGAAGTGTTTCCACTGAACTTAGGGGGAAATAAATTCACTTTTGTAAACTCTTCTTGTAAAGATGATTTCTGATATAGGATAGACTGAGCACACATTTATATTCTCCTTCTCATTCCAAACCACGCAAAATAATAACAACCCCAAAAACAAGTATTTTAAAAAATACAGAAAGTACTTTTGAAAGTATAAATTTACTGAACCACAAAGTTTTGGAATTTCTGAGGTATGGGATCATATACAATCAGATCCTTAGCAAAACAAAACTGGAGGAAACTATTGGTTAAAACATATGTAGGAGGTAAGAGGTTATAACCTATGCCATGGAGGTAACAGGTTTGAGGATTTCTAAGCCTCGTGTCAGTAATGCCAAGTATTTGGAAAAAACTCTGGAGCATTTAGAAAGAATTTTAACTGGAGATCTGAATTTGGTCTAGTCAAAGTGCAGCGGGCTAGTCTATTCCTTTCTCAGTCTTTTATGCTATGTGGGCTTGAACAACTGGTTCAAGAAGAGTATAGGGCTGGAGAGGTCTTGTAGTTGTCAGATAGCTACTGATTTCTGGGTATGATGGGTACTCTCACATTTGGAAGAAAAGCATCCATTCCAAAAACCTCCTCCATACATTAGAGGCAGATCATGAAAATACAAAAGGCACAGGAATAGTGACTCTCAAAATAAAGCTAAAGACAGGCAAGAAGCATTACTCAGTTTAAGAAAGTCAATAACATAGCAGTCAAGCAATAACAAAAAGAATGACCCTCCCCCCAAAAAAGTTAATTAACAAAAAAGTATCAGTTCAGTTCAGTCGCTCAGTCGTGTCCAACTCTTTGCGATCCCATGAATCGCAGCATGCCAGGCCTCCCTGTCCATCACCAAATCCCAGAGTTCACTCAGACTCAAGTCCATCGAGTCAGTGATGTCATCCAGCCATCTCATCCTCTGTCATCCCCTTCTCCTCCTGCCCTCAATCCCTCCCAGCATCGGGGTCTTTTCCAATGAGTCAGCTCTTCGCATGAGGTGGCCAAAGGACTGGAGTTTCAGCTTTAGCATCATTCCTTCCAAAGAAACCCCAGGGCTGATCTCCTTCAGAATGGACTGGTTGGATCTCCTTGCAGTCCAAGGGACTCTCAAGAGTCTTCTCCAACACCACAGTTCAAAAGCATCAATTCTTCGGTGCTCAGCCTTCTTCACAGTCCAACTCTCACATCCATACATGACCACAGGAAAAACCATAGCCTTGACTAGATGGACCTTTGTTGGCAAAGTAATGTCTCTGCTTTTGAATATGCTATCTAGGTTGGTCATAACTTTCCTTCCAAGGAGTAAGTGTCTTTTAATTTCATGGCTGCAATCACTATCTGCAGTGATTTTGGAGCCCAAAAAAATAAAGTCTGACACTGTTTCCACTGTTTCCCCATCTATTTGCCATGAAGTGATGGGACCGGATGCCATGATCTTTGTCTTCTGAATGTTGAGCTTTAAGCCAACTTTTTCACTCTCCTCTTTCACTTTCATCAAGAGGCTTTTTAGTTCCTCTTCACTTCCTGCCATAAGGGTGGTGTCATCTGCATATCTGAGGTTATTGATATTTCTCCCGGCAATCTTGATTCCAGCTTGTGCTTCTTTCAGCCCTGCGTTTCTCATGATGTACTGTGCATAGAAGTTAAATAAGCAGGGTGACAATATACAGCCTTGACGTACTCCTTTTCCTAATAGAATAAGTATATAGTTAGATTTGAAAGAATATTGCATGTATATGAAAACATATTTCCTAGAGCTCTTAGAATAAAAATGGAACAGAAATGAAAAATTCAGTCAGTAGGCAATAATTGCAGGGAAATATACTATATAGTGAATTAATAGGTTGAAAAATAGAGCTGAGATATTCTCACATGAAGGAGAACATATGTACCAAAGGAGGAAAAACATAAGTGTAGAGTTAACTGATATAAAGTGTATATCCAGAAATTCTAAAGTCCAGATTATAGAGATTATAGAATGTGAAGGAAAAAAATGCAGAAAAATATATCATCAAATAAATACCAACCAAGATTTTCTCAGGCCTGAAGAAAGCATGAATCTTCAATTAAAAGTGCTAAGCTAGACTTTAAATGAGCTCAAACCCTCTGAAAAATCAGCTTGCCATCAGCATAACTTCTCAGGAGCATGATTCAATACTAGAAGATAGATAGTACTATTTTCCAAATTAAAGAAGGAGAATTATTTCATGGGCTTCCCAGGTAGTGCTAGGATAAAGAACCCTCCTGCCAACGCAGGAGACGTAAGAGATGCGGGTTCGATCCCTGGGTCAAGAAGATCCCCTGGAGGAGGGCATGGCAACCCACTCCAGTATTCTTTCTTAGAGAATCTCATGGACAGGAGCCTGGTGGGCAATATAATTGGACATGACTGTAGTGACTTAGCATGCCACTATTTCAAACCTATAATTCACTCAATTAAGTGAATTAATATTTTATTATTTTATTAAAATAAAAGATAATATAAACAAATATTCAGAAAATCAAAGCCTGGCAGTGTTTACCAAGTTAAGCAATACCTGAAAGAATTAGCTGGGAATACACATTAACAAATAAGCAAAGAAGGGCATGATGTAGTTCCAAATATACAAAAAGTAGTAGCAGATACATAGTCATGTCTAAATAATTGTTGATGGGCAGAGGAAAACCAAAAGCATAATAAACTTCAGTTAAACTCAACATGAAAGGTGGTAACATTAATGCAGAAGAAGAAAATTAAACTGAGATAAGATTTTGCCCTTTAGGTAGAGCAGATACAGATATTTTAAATCCTAAATAGCAATAGAAATATTGATCAGAAAAGACCCTGATGTTGGAAAACATTGAAAGCAAAAGGAGAAAGGGCAGTAGAGGATATGATGGTTAGATAGCATCAGTGACTCAGTGGACATGAATCTGAGCAAACTCTGGGAGATAGTGAAGGACAGGGAAGCCTGGCATGCTGTAGTCCAGGGGGTCGCAAAGGGTCGGACATGACTCAGGAACTGAACAACAACAATCAATAGAAACATAAAATTTTTAAAGTGTGTTTAAATTTTAAAAGTACATTTTAGAAGAATAGTATATACAGCTTCTCAATCACAATGTAAGAATAAATGGATCTTAGAAGAAATACCAGTTAGAAATCATCATACCATCACTCTTCCTCTTGTGCCTTTGAGGCTGATGCCAAATGCAATCATTTTCTGCCAACAATGCACTATCTTTGCTGAAATGTTTTATAGCTATTTGTCTATTAGTAAATTATTTTACAATATATGCTACATCATGTCACAGTGCCAAGAATTTTTTGACAATTTAGAACTTTCTGAAGCTAAAGGAGATTATTAGATGCATGCAGTACAGGATGCCATGTGTAGTCAACTTTCTTCAGGCTGACTAGGTTTAATCAGGGGCTCCACTGCAATGCACTTGAAAAAGCTCTGAAAAAGAACTCCCAGGCCAGCTACTACTGGAGTATTGGGTTCTAGCAGAGTCATCTGGATTTTTCAAATGTCTGATTCATGTATTCTGATATAAATTCCAATCTGAAAAAAAATATTCCTTGCTTTTTTAGATGAGGAATATACCTGATATATAGAAATTTGCCTTTCCTATCAAACTACCACACAACTGCACTCATCTCACATGCTAGTAAAGTAATGCTCAAAATTCTCCAAGCCAGGCTTCAGTAATACATGAACTACGAAATTCCAGATGTTCAAGCTGGTTTTAGAAAAGGCAGAGGAACCAGAGATCAAATTGCCAACATCTGCTGGATCATTATAAAAGCAAGAAAGTTCCAGAAAAACATCTATTTCTGCTTTATTGACTATGCCAAAGCTTTTGACTGTGTGAATCACAAGAAACTGTGGAAAATTCTGAAAGAGATGGGAATACTAAACCACCTGACCTGCCTCTTGAGAAATCTGTATGCAAGTCAGGAAGCAACAGTTAAAACTGGACATGGAACAACAGACTGGTTCCAAATAGGAAAAGGAGTATGACAAGGCTGTATATTGTCACCTTGCTTATTTAACTTGTATGCAGAGTACTTCATGAGAAATGCTGGACTGGAATAAATACAAGCTGGAATCAAGATTGCCGGGAGAAATATCAATAACCTCAGATATGCAGATGACACCACCCTTACGGCAGAAAGTGAAGAGGAACTAAAAAGCCTCTTGATGAAAGTGAAAGTGGAGAGTGAAAAAGTTGGCTTAAAGCTCAACATTCAGAAGACGAATATCATGGCATCCGGTCCCATCACTTCATGGGAAATAGATGAGGAAACAGTGGAAACAGTGTCAGACTTCATTTTTTGGGGGTTCCAAAATCACTGCAGATGGTGACTGCAGCCGTGAAATTAAAAGACACTTACTCCTTGGAAGGAAAGTTATGACCAACCTAGATAGCATATTCAAAAGCAGAGCTATTACTTTGCCAACAAAGGTCCATCTAGTCAAGGCTATGGTTTTTCCTGTGGTCATGTATGGATGTGAGAGTTGGACTGTGAAGAAGGCTGAGCGCTGAAGAACTGATGCTTTTGAAGTGTGGTATTGGAGAAGACTTTTGAGAGTCCCTTGGACTGCAAGGAGATCCAACCAGTCCATTCTGAAGGAGATCAGCCCTGGGATTTCTTTGGTAGGAATCATGCTAAAGCTGAAACTCCAGCACTTTGGCCACCTCATGCGAAGAGTTGACTCATTGGAAAAGACTGATGCTGAGAGGGATTGGGGGCAAGAGGAGAAGGGGACGACAGAGGATGAGATGGCTGGATGGCATCACTGACTCGATGGACGTGAACTCCGGGAGTTGGTGATGGACAGGGAGGTCTGGCATGCTGCGATTCATGGGGTCGCAAAGAGTCAGACACGACTGAGCGACTGAACTAAACTGAACTGAAATCCATTTAGACATAGTAAAACAAATTCAGAAAAGGACAATCACGGGTAATTTTATTAGCATCCTATCATATTGATAAAATGTAAGCATTTACAAAACTAACTTGTCTTCTATAGTTGCTCCAATGAAGACTCCTGTGGAGGGTGGGGCAAGCGTGGACTTGCAAGAAAACCTAGATGCCTGGGTTAACCAGATGTATTACTCATTTAAATACATTGTAGATGGAGTCTTTGTGACTATCACACACAATGGTAATTTTTTTTTGTTTTGAGAGATAGTTGCTCTTTTACAGATGTGTGCTTTATAGTTAATCAGACAATGATTGATATACTAGTTAATTAAACTTAGATAGCTGAATATGCGCAGATGTCATTCATATGGGCAAAGTGAAAAGCAAAACTATTTGTTCCAATTTCTCGATAGCCTGTATTATTTTTTTATGACATTCATGTGGAATAAAAAACAACAACTCCTCAGTGGATTTAATCTAATACATCTGTTAAATCAGTCGTGACTTGGTAATGCTTTGATAAAATCTACCTAACATTCAGTTCTAGCTATTCTTCTCATATAAAGGCTTGGAATTATTTAAATAAAATGGAGAACACAGAGTTGGCAAGAAGGAATAAATACTCAGCTTTTTCAAACAGCACATAGAAAGCGCCAGTAGCAGATTCTTTATATACTGAATACAAACATTGAAAAAGTAGAGGGATATTAGAAATAGAATTATTGATATACCCAGCAAGATCCTCCCCAACCATATGTGCAGAGATTTATTCTACCAACAATAGCAAATGATTTCATCAGAAAACAAGAATGTATAGTGTCAGTGCCTAACTGAAGGGGCTGACATGGGTTCTGCGAGCACTGTGGGGACTGGACAATCTAGCATTAATATCTTATACAACATCAAACTTTGAGACCTCTTGCTGTGCAGAGAAAGACAACAGAAACTCTAGATCTAATAGAACCACGTAAAATGCTTGAAAGACCTTGGTACTCTGGTTTTTAGGATATATGTGCTTGTTTCAGGTTTTGATTTTATGTATGTATATATATTTATATATACATATATAAAGCAGAAAAATTACGTAAGGTCAACTAACTTGCGAACTAGGCCAGTAGACATGTGCTTCTTAAGCGCTCTCTGGCGGAAAGGTGAAAAGTTTAAATTGAGAGAAAACAAAAAAGATTACTTTGGGAGTCACTACTTTGGAGGACTTTTCGATCTGAAACCCTGGTTCTGTCAGGCATGCACAGACACACACACACAACACAATATTACCTGGAAGGTATCTATTTTTAGCCCAAATCCAGACTACACAAATACCAGTGTTTATTTTTAAAATATCTATTATTTAGATCTTACTGTTACAGATACCATTCTAAGTGATTTATGTACATTAATCATCAAAACAGCTATTTTTTTACATTTTTACACATCTTTACACATTTTACCCTATTTTTACACATTTTTACTGAAATGAAAGCACAGACTGGTTAAGTCATTCATTCAAGTTTCACACAACTAAGTAGTTGGAAAACCAAGCCTCGAATTCAGAGGGCAACTTGCAGCTTCCACAATTTTTCCACCACATGCAGGAGACACAGGAGACGCTAGTTAGATCCCTGGGTCAGGAAGATCCCCGGGAGAAGGAAGTGGCAACCCGCTCTAGTATTCTTGCCTAGGAAATTCCATGGACAGAGGAGCCTGGCAGGCTATAGTCTATGGAATCACAAAGAGCTGGACAGGACTGAGCAACTAAGCATGACCCGTACTATCTATCACTTGCTAAATTACTTCTCAGCAAGATTGGGAAAGGACAAAATATGCATTCCATCACTGTGTCCCCTGAGTAGTGGACAAGAATGTAGACTGGGCTTTTCCCATAATGGGAACCATTTCCACGCCACAGTAGCAGCCTTAATGGAGACTTTTACCTTGCTTCTTAGAGAGGGTACAGACAGAGGAGCAACTCGGCAAGACCGGGACATGTCTGGACAGGATTCACATTATCTATGCTAGATTGCATCACTAAAACAGGTTCTCAAGATAAAGTGGGTCTGTGCCAAGATATATTTATGTTCTTATATATTCATTTGATTTAATCTTTAAAATTGTATCTGTCCTGCTGGAAATTTACCTAATGAACTTAAGAACTCCCCCATTCTGTTCTCTTATCTTCTGCTCCCAACCAACTGCAACTGTATGGTTAAGCGTGGAACACGGATGTTTGAAAAACCCGGATGCTCCCCCTGACTCTGCTACTGCATAACCTAGGTCAAGTCATTTAATTGCCTTGATTTCATCATCTGTAAGTTATAAGGATAGCTTTCAGATTTAAAACTCTGATATTCTAGCTCACTGCATCCTGTGTGGACATTTCCATAAATTCCATGAATATGTGAACTAAAAAAAAAGAAAAAAACTTCGTGAGAAGACAGATTATGTTCACCTTAACCATTAATGTGCATGCAGAACTTAGTACTTAGTAGGTAGCCTTTAATTTTTGTTGAGTATTACTTGGAAAGGTAAAAATATTCCATATATATATAATAAGTAAAAACAAAGGTAAAAATTAAGTATTTCAGAAAGAAACCCCACATTTGGGCCAGTAAATGGGGAATGGCCAGAATTTAATTTACACTTTGACACATTTTCTGAGAAAGTTCTGAAGAGATTCAGGACATGTTATTCCAGCATATGGTACCTTGGCATATTGAATATTTTAAGCTGAAGGAGGTTAAGAAAACGGCAGAAGCAGAGAAGTCAACTCTGGCCTGCTCCTCCCTTACTCTTCTTCCCTGAAACAGGTCGTAAAACTTCCAGGTGGAAGGTAACCTCCCTGAACCAAGAGGAAGGAAGACATTCAAATAACCAGAAACAGGGAACTGGGGGCAGAGAAATCTATGCAAACCAACCTTGTTCATCTAACTCTTATCTTCCTAGTTACTTCTTTATCATTCACAACTCCTAGCCCAAACTCCTCTGTCTTGTCAGTTCTTCACAAACATTATTTCTGTGTCTACACTGTATAAAAGCTCTTGCTCTAGTCACTTCTTTGGGTCTTCACTGTCTGGTAGACTCATAAAAATTCAGTAAAATGGGTATGCTTTCTTCTCTTAATCGGTCCTTAATTTTTAGACAGTTTAGTTTTCAGACCTAGTCAGAGACCTAAAGAGGGTTAAGGAAAACTTTTTCCTCTCCTACAGATCTAATAACACGTGTTTTTTCCCAGAGATTTAACTTTTAAAAACTTGAACATAACTTTGCTTTCCCTGTAGTGTTTATTTAATTTGTTATAGCCTGGGGGTTGCCAATAAATACGTCTCATCACAAAAGAACAGTGCTATTACATTACTATCTTTACTCTTATAGCACAAGTTCATAAAATATAATGGAAAACTAAAACCTTGTTTAGACTTATGCATTGTTTTTTCAAAAGTCACCCTTGGCTCACAAGCACCTACACTTTTTAGCACCTCACCTAGCTTGATTTGCTAAGGTTAAACTTGGGCACACACACTACACACATATACTTAACATAATCATTATCTTGGGAACCCCAAATGACCAATGATAGAATGCTATGAAATCTTCTATGTCTCTGCTGCTGCTGTGGCTGCATCGCTTCAGTCGTGTCTGACTCTGTGCGACCCCATAGACAGAAGCCCACCAGGCTCCCCCATCCCTGGGATTCTCCAGGCAAGAACACTGGAGTGGGTTGCCATTTCCTTCTCCAATGCATGAAAATGAAAAGTGAAAGAGAAGTCGCTGAGTCTTGTCTGACTCTTAGCGACCCCATGGACTGCAGCCCACCAGGTTCCTCCGTCCATGGGATTTTCCAGGCAAGAGTACTGGAGTGGGGTGCCAATGCAGACCTACATGACTATTACTGACTTTTTGGTAGATATATTGAACCTGAAATTATTAACTTGAATTCTCCCTCTTTTCTACATATTTTGTCCCCCAAAATGCTATTATCACTAAAAGTTTAACTTAGGTTCAAGTCAAATTAGTTTTAAAAAAATAGTAAGAGGGAACCATGTGTTAATTTTATATGATTCTGAGGATTTACAAATTGCTCTTAAATAAATGAACTGTTATGCATGGAAAATTCTCCCACTTACTCTTGAGGTAACCTATAGGATTAAAAAGGAATAATATTGCCTGCTTTGCTTCCATTCCATGTGAGATGAAATATTTCTCAGCAACATAAAAGTATTTAAATTTAAATTTGCATGTAATTGACTTAGATTGGAAACTAGAATTTTATATTAGCTACATTTATTTTGCTGTTAAAGAGTATTTATTATCCTGGATTGATAGGGTTTGATACCTTAAGTCCATTAGAAAATATTGTCTCTGGCTTTAAAATATATTCAGAAGAAGAAAGCTCCTAATTGCACTTCTATTTCTACCATCCTAATATAAGCAAGAATGCAAAAATCATTTTTCTACTGGATTACCGTATGTGTGTGCATGTGTGTGTATGTGTGTGCTCAGTCTTGTCTGACTCTTTCTGACCCCATGAACTGTAGGCCACCAGGCTCTTCTGTCCATAGAATTTTCCAGGCAAGAATATAGGAATGGGTTGCAATTTCCTTCTCCAGGAGACCTTCCTGACCCAGGGATTGAACCCAAGTCTCTTGCATCTCCTGCATGGGCAGGCGGCATAAGGGCCTCCTAATCCTTCTCCCCGTTTCCATCCTTGCTTCCTCTACATCTGCTTTTAACAAAGCAGGTCAGGGAATCTTGTTAAACAAAGATCAGGCCATATTATAATTCTTCACAAAATCTACAAATGCTTACTTCTTTCACCCAGAAAAAACAAAATTGAAGTCCTTACAGTGACCACAAGGTTCTGCATGATCTACCAGTCACATGCACACACATTGTCACTTCACTCAAGCCACACGTGGTCTCTCTGTGGTTCTTGGGGGTAGACTGGGCTTGCTCTTACTTTAGAATAGTTACCCTGGTCAGACCCAGTGTCTGAACTGCTCTTCCCCAAGTTAACCACAAGACTAATCTCTCCATCCTTCAAGCCTCTGCTCAAATGTCACTTTCTCAAACTCCTGCTGTTCTGTTTGCAACCACATCTGACCCTAAATCTGTACTTCGATTGCTGAACCAAACTTGAGTCCACTTGCCCAAGTGCAATAAAGCCATCTACTGACACCGACTTTCGTGAAGTAATGGACTTCCCTGGTGGCTCAGATGGTAAAACGTCTGCCTACAATACGGGTGACCTGGGCTCAATCCCTGGGTCAGGAAGATCTCCTGGAGAAGGAAATGGCAACCCACTCCAGTATTCTTGCCTGGAAAATCCCATGGATGGAAGAGCCTGGTAGGCTACAGTCCATGGGTCACAAAGAGTCAGACAGGACTGAGCAACTTCACTTTCACTTTGGTGAAGTAAAGTACAGTGTTTATTTAAAACACTGCCACACAAGTAGTAGTGCTGAAAAAAGCCTCAAACTCCATGATGGGTTTCAAGAAAGCATTTTGAAAGGTCAGGGAAGGGGTGAGAGTCCCAGGTCATGCACAATCTGATTGGTTGACGGTGAGATAACAAGGTGGTGTCACAGGGGTTATCATTATCAATCCTTAGGCTCCAGTGGGCTGGGGCTATGCGCTCATGGCCATCAAGTAGTTATCATCTTCCATCTCTAAAACTATTCAGGAAATGTGCATCAGATACTATTATCTGAATACTTCAGAGAGGAGCTAAAGCTGGGTTTAGGAAAGGCAAAGGAAACACAGATCAAATTGCCAACATCCCTTGGATCATAGAGAATGCAAGGGAACTACAGAAAAACATCTACTTCTGCTTCATTGACTATGCTAAAGTCTTTGTCTGTGTGGATCACAAGAAACCATGAAAAAATCTTTAAGAAATGGGAATACCAAACTGCCTTACCTGTCTCCTGAGAAACCTGTACGCAGTTCAAGAAGCAAGAGTTAGAACCAGACATGGAAAAATGGACTGGTTTAAAACTGGGAAAGGAGTGCGTCAAGGCTGCTTATAGTCACCCTGCTTGTTTAATTTATATGTAGAGTACATCATGTGAAATGCTGTGCTGCATAAATCACCAGCTGGAATCAAGAGTGCTGGGAGAAATATCAGCCTCAGATACACATACGATATCACTCTAATGGCCAAAAATAAAGAGGATCTAAAGAACCTCTTGATGAGGGTGAAAGAGGAGAGTTAGAAAGTTGGCTTAAAACTCAGTGTTCAAAAAACTAAGATCATGGCATCTGGTCCCATCATTTCATGGCAAATGGATGGTGAAAAAGTGGAAGCTGTGACAGATCTTATTTTCTTGGGCTCCAAAATCACTGCAAATGGTAACTGCAGCCATGAAATTAAAAGATGCTTGCTCCTTGGAAGGAAAATCATGACAAACCTAGACAGTGTATTAAAAAGCAGAATCATCACTTTGTTGACAAAGGTCTGTATAGTCAAAGCTATGATTTTTCAAGTAGTCCTGTATGGATGTGACAGTTTCACCATAAAAAAAGGCTGAGAACCGAGGAATTGATGCTTTTGAACTGTGGTGTTGGAGAAGACACTTGAGTCCCTTGAACAAAAAGGAGATCAAACCAGTCAATTCTAAAGGAAATCAACCCTGTATATTCATTAGAAGGACTGATGCTGAAGCTACAATACTTTGATAGCTGATACGAAGAGCTGAATCATGGGAAAAGACTCTGATGCTGGGAAAGATTGAGGGCAAGAGAGCAGTGGGAGACAAAGGATGAAATGTTGGGCTGGCATCATCAACTCGATGGACGTGAGTTTGAGCAAACTCTGGGAGACAGTGAAGAACAGGCAAGCCTAGGGTGCTGCAGTCCATGAGATCACAGAGAGTCAGACATGACTTGGTGACAGAACAACCACCACAGTGGGGGAGGGTTTTTTCCCGTGAAGGCCCCCTAGAGACTTTCAAGTCCACACATGCCGCTCTTTCTTTCCTCCATAAGACTTAGCATTTTCTCATACTGTATATAATTTCCTTAAATACTGTGCATATTACTAATTTTCTCTTTCCCCCCTACGGTAATGTAAACTTTGTACAGATAGGAAAATTTTGTTTCTGTTTGCTAATGTAGTTCATGTACTATGGGATATTATAGGTACATCATAAATATTTGCTGAATGAGTAAATGAGTTTGAAATTTTAACCATTTATTAAAATTTTCTTAAAACACAAAACTCTAGAGGTAAGTTGATGCCATTAGCTTTGTCATTTAACAAGGTTAGGGTCCTAATTCTCTGAAATGTCCTTCTTTTCCTTGTATTGATTGATTGCCTTGTAGCTTCACTATGGCTGCTGCTGTTCCAGGCATTTTATCTGTATTCCAGGCAGGAAGAAGGGCTTCACCGGTGGCTCCGTGGTAAAGAATCCACCTGCAGTGCGGGAGCTATAGGAGATGTGGGTTCTATTCCTGGTTCAGGAATATCCCCTGGAGGAAGTCATGGCAACCCACTGCAGTATTCTTGCCTGGAGAATCCCATGGACAGAGGAGCCTGGCAGGCTATAGTCTGTAGGGTTGCAAAGAGTTGAACACCACTGACGCAACTTAGCATGCACAGACGTAAGGCAGAAAGAAAGCCTAAGGAAAAAGGACAGCTCTCCCTAAGAAATTAAAAGATTTCTTTCCTATAATATCCCCTGTAGACTTCCAATGGCTTAAATCTAGCTGACCAGAATTGGGTCATAATGTCAAGTTGAGCCATCAGTTCAGTTCAGTCACTCAGTCATGTCCAACTCTTTGCAACCCCATGAACCACAGCACACCAGGCTTCCCTGTCCATCACCAACTCCTGGAATTCACCCAAACCCATGTCCATTGAGTTGGTGATGCCATCCAACTATCTCATCCTCTGTAGTCCCCTTCTCCTCTTGCCCTCAATCTTTCCCAGCATCAGGGTCTTTTCAAATGAGTCAGGTGGCCAAAGTATTGGAGTTTCAGCTTCAACATCAGTCTCTCCAATGAACACCTAGGACTGATCTCCCTTAGGATGGATTGGTTGGATCTCCTTGCAGTCCAAGGGACTCTCAAGAGTCTTCTCACAATACCACAGTTCAAAAGCATCAGTTCTTTGGCACTCAGCTTTCTTTATAGCCCAACTCTCACATCCATACATGACCACTGGAAAAACCATAGTCTTGACTAGATGGACCTTTGTTGACAAAGTAATATCTCTGCTTTTTAATACGCTGTCTAGGTTGGTCATAACTTTCCTTCCACGGAGTAAGCATCTTTTAATTTCATGGCTGCAGTCACCACCTGTAGTGATTTGGGAGTCCCCCCAAAAATAAAGTCAGCCACTGTTTCCATTGTTTCCCCATGTATTTGCCATGAAGTGATGGGACCAGATGCCATGATCTTAGTTTTCTGAATGTTGAGCTTTAAGCCAACTTTTTCACTCTCTACTTTCACTTTCATCAAGAGGCTCTTTAAAAAAAAAAAAAAAAAGAGGCTCTTTAGTTCTTCTTCACTTTCTGCCATAAGGGTGGTGTCATCTGCATATCTGAGGTTATTAATATTTCTCCTGGCAATTTTGATTCCAGCTTGTGCTTCTTCCAGCCCAGCATTTCTCATGATGTACTCTGCATATAAATTAAATAAGCAGGGTGACAATATACAGCCTTGACGTACTCCTTTTCCTATTTGGAACCAGTCTGTTGTTCCATGTCCAGTTCTAACTGTTGCTTCCTGTCTTGCATACAAATTTCTCAAGAGGCAGATCAGGTGGTCTGGTATTCCCATCTCTTTCAGAATTTTCCACAGTTTCTTGTGATCCACACAGTCAAAGACTTTGGCATAGTCAATAAAGCAGAAATAGATGTTTTTCTGGAACTCTCTTGCTTTTTTGATGATCCAGCAGATGTTGGCAATTTGATCTCTGGTTCCTCTGTCTTTTCTAAAACCAGCTTGAACATCTGGAAGTTCACAGTTCAAGTATTGCTGAAGCCTGGCTTGGAGAATTTTGAGCATTACTTTACTAGCCTGTGAGATGAATGCAATTGTGTGGTAGTTTGAGCATTCTTTGGCATTGCCTTTCTTTGGGACTGGAATGAAAACTGACCTTTTCCAGTCCTGTGGCCACTGCTGAGTTCAGCCATAGGGAACCTGAAAAAGGGGTACAAGATTTCCACAGTAGATTTAGATCAATTATGAATCACCAGGTTTAGGTGAGAACATAGCCAGTGGATCCCTTAAGTTGTGCCCAAGGGGAAAGGATATGAGGAGGCGATGAAGACGCTGCCAGTCGTGCTTTCACGAAATTTGCACTTGACCTTCTGAGCCTAGAGTAACACAGAAAAAAAATAATATAAAAGAAGACAGGAAGTGTTTGTTTCACTGAAGCTCAGAGAAAAGAAACAAAATTACAAGAGTTGGTGAATTAAAAAAAGGTAACATAGAAAAGCTTTCTTGAGTTTGTTCTTGGGTAGGAGAAGACAAATCAGGAAGAGGTAAAATTGAAAGTGGGGATAGTAAAAGAATATCAGCTTTATAATAAATGTAAACTATCAGTGATATAGCAAAGTTAAATTATGGCAAGGTTTTATACTATCCCTTAAGGAAAGTGAAAGTGAAGTCGCTCAGTCATGTCCAACTCTTTGCAACCCTGTGGACTGTAGCCTCCCAGTCTCCTCTGTTCATGGGATTCTCCAGGCAAGAATAAGGGAGTGGGTTGCCAATTCCTTCTCCAAGCCCTTAAGGAAATATATATTTAATAGCAGAAGAGACACAGAGTAAATAAACCATATGTAACATATTATCAGGTTTCTCCAGTGGCTCAGCAGTAAAGAATCCACCTGCAGTGCAGGAGACTTAGGAGACAAGGGTTGGATCCCTGGGTCAGGAAGATCCCCTGGAGGAGGGTATGGCAACACACTCCAATACTCTTGCTAGGAGAATCCCATGGACAGGGGAGCCTGGCAGGTTACAGTTCATGCGGTCGTAAACAGTTGGATACGACTGAAGCAACTGAGCATGAATGCATGCAATCTAACATCCCCTGAAAGGAGTTGGAGCTTTTAAGGACAGGTTGATCCCCAGTAACCTAATCTAATATTTTGATTATAACCATTAAGAACTGAGGCCCAGATACGTTAATTGATTTTTCTAAGATACATGGTTACTTTCATGGCCAAGAAAGGACAGGCACTGAAATCTTTATATTCCATTACTATGTATCCCAAATTTCATTATAGCATGAATACAGTCCCTTAAAAGAAAATCACCAAACAGCAGTTTGTTACCAAATAGCAAGATCCTTATTTTTCTCATCCTGGCCTTCCTGAGTCCAACTCTAGCTGTGTTGCTAGTAAGTAACAAAAATGCCTGCAAGATTTGAATAGGCTCTTCCAACAACACAAGAGAAGACTCTACACATGGACATCACCAGATGGCCAACACCGAAATCAGATTGATTATATTCTTTGCAGCCAAAGATGGAGAAGCTCTATACAGTCAGCAAAAACAAGACCAGGAGCTGACTGTGACTCAGATCATGAACTCCTTATTGCCAAATTCAGACTTAAATTGAAGAAAATAGAGAAAACCACTAGACCATTCAGGTATGACCTAAATCAAATCCCTTATGATTATACAGTGGAAGTGAGAAATAGATTTAAGGGCCTAGATCTGATAGATAGAATGCCTGATGAACTATGGAATGAGATTTGTGACATTGTACAGAAGACAGGAATCAAGATCATTCCCATGGAAAAGAAATGCAAAAAAGCAAAATCGCTCTGGGGAGGCCTTACAAATAGCTGTGAAAAGAAGAGAAGTGAAAAGCAAAGGAGAAAAGGAAAGATATAAGCATCTGAATGCAGAGTTCCAAAGAATAGCAAGGAGAGATAAGAAAGCCTTCTTCAGCGATAAATGCAAAGAAATGGAGGAAAACAACAGAATGAGAAAGACTAGAGATCTCTTCAAGAAAATCAGAGATACCAAAGGAACATTTCATGCAAAGATGGGCTCAATAAAGGACAGAAATGGTATGGACCTAACAGAAACAGAAGATATTAAGAAGAGGTGGCAAAATACACAGAAGAACTGTACAAAAAAGATCTTCATGATACAGATAATCACAATGGTGTGATCACTGACCTAGAGCCAGACATCCTGGAATGTGAAGTCAAGTGGGCCTTAGAAAGCATCACTATGAACAAAGCTAGTGGAGGTGATGGAATTCCAGTTGAGCTATTTCAAATCCTGAAAGATGATGCTGTGAAAGTGCTGCACTCAATATGCCAGCAAATTGGGAAAACTCAGCAGTGGCCAGAGGACTGGAAAAGGTCAGTTATCATTCCAATTCCAAAGAAAGGCAATGCCAAAGAATGCTCAAACTACTGCACAATTGCACTCATCTCACATGCTAGTAAAGTAATGCTCAAAATTCTCCAAGCTAGGCTTCAGCAATATGTGAACCGTGAACTTCCTGATATTCAAGCTGGTTTTAGAAAAGGCAGAGGAACCAGAGGTCAAATTGCCAACATCTGCTGGATCATGGAAAAAGCAAGAGAGTTCCAGAAAAACATCTATTTCTGCTTTATTGACTACCCCAAAGCCTTTGACTGTGTGGATCACAATAAACTGTGGAAAATTCTGAAAGAGATGGGAATACCAGAACACCTCACCTGACTCTTGAGAAATTTGTATGCAGGTCAGGAAGCAACAGTTAGAACTGGACATGGAACAACAGACTGGTTCCAAATAGGACAAGGAGTACGTCAAGGCTGTATATTGCCACCTTGCTTATTTAACTTATATGCAGGGTACATCATGAGAAACACTGGACTGGAGGAAACACAAGCTGGAATCAAGATTGCCAGGAGAAATATCAATAACCTCAAATATACAGATGACACCATCCTTATGGCAGAAAGTGAAGAGGAACTAAAAAGCCTCTTGATGAAAGTGAAAGTGGAGAGTGAAAAAGTTGGCTTAAAGCTCAACATTCAGAAAACGAAGATCATGGCATCCAGTCCCATCACTTCATGGGAAATAGATGGGCAAACAGTGGAAACAGTGTCAGACTATTTTTCTGGGCTCCAAAATCACTGCAGATGGTGACTGCAGCCATGAAATATAAGATGCTTACTCCTTGGAAGGAAAGTTATGACCAACCTAGATAGCACATTCAAAAGCAGAGACATTACTTTGCCAACAAAGGTTCATCTAATCAAGGCTATGGTTTTTCCTGTGGTCATGTATGGATGTGAGAGTTGGACTGTGAAGAAAGCTGAGCGCCGAAGAATTGATGCTTTTGAACTGTGGTGTTGGAGAAGACTCTTGAGAGTCCCTTGGACTACAAGGAGATCCAACCAGTCCATTCTGAAGGAGATCAGCCCCAGGATTTCTTTGGAAGGAATGATGCTAAAGCTGAAACTCCAGTACTTTGGCCACCTCATGCGAAGAGTTGACTCATTGGAAAAGACTCTGATGCTGGGAGGGATTGGGGGCAAGAGGTGAAGGGGACGACAGAGGATGAGATGGCTGGATGGCATCACTGACTCGATGGACGTGAGTCTGGGTGAACTCCAGGAGTTGGTGATGGACAGGGAGGCCTGGCCTGCTGCGATTCATGGGGTCGCAAAGAATCGGAGACGACTGAGCGACTGAACTGAAGAAAGAAAGTGAAGAGAAACTAAAAAGCCTCTTGATGAAAGTGAAAGAGGAGAGTGAAAAAGTTGGCTTATAGCTCAACATTCAGAAAACTAAGATCATGGCATCTGGTCCCATCACTTCATGGGAAATAGATGGGGAAACAGTGGAAACAGTGTCAGACTTCATATTTTTGGGCTACAAGATCACTGCAGATGGTGATTGCAGCAATGAAATTAAAAGACACTACTCCTCAGAAGGAAAGTTATGACCAAACTAGATAGCATATTAAAAAGCAGGGATATTACTTTGCCAACAAAGGTCCTTCTAGTCAAGGCTATGGTTTTTCCAGTAATCATATATGGATGTGAGAGTTGAACTGTGAAGAAAGCTGAGCGCCGAAGAATTGATGCTTTTGAACTGTGGTGTTGGAGAAGACTCTTGCCAGTCCCTTGCACTGCAAGGAGATCCAACCAGTCCATTCTGAAGGAGACCAGTCCTGGGTGTTCATTGGAAGGACTGATGCTGAAGCTGAACCTCCAATACTTTGGCCACCTCATGGGAAGAGTTGACTCATTGGAAAAGACACTGATGCTGGGAGGGACTGGGAGAAGGAGAAAGGGACAACAGAGGGTGAGATGGCTGGATGGCATCACCGACTCGATGCACATGAGTTTGGGTGAACTCTGGGAGTTGGTGATGGACAGGGAGGCCTGGCGTGCTGCGATTCATGGGGTCGCAAGGAGTCAGACAGGACTGAGCAACTGAACTGAACTGAAAGGAGAAAGCAGAGACATGTATCAACAAATTCTGGGGGAAAATTGGATAGGAAAAGGTCAGTGTTTATAGAATGGAAAACAGCTTTGACTACTGACAGGACAGCTGTTACATCCAGAGCTTGTATCCCAGAAAAATACTCAATTATCAAAAAGACATTCATTCATTCACTAGCTGCACATTGTTAGAATTTTCTAAAAAAGGCATAAAGGTTACCACACTTAAAAAGATATTGAATGTTACTGTTCTTTTATGGAAATTGATTCTTTTACTGTTTATTCAACTGTTCATTCAGTTGAACTCACTGAGGAGAAGTGTACTGCGAATATCGAAACGGGCTCCTTTTGGAGACAGTGAATCAGCATAAGTAGGCGGGAGCTCCGTTGGCACAAGGCTGAGAACAAATACTCTGGATAAAGAGCCCAATTTCACATCCAGGACACCAGCTTCAAGGAGTTTCATCATCAGCAAGTCTTTCCAAGTTCATTATTTGTGCTCAAGACATATAAATGCCCCATTTTAAACTTCACAACAGCAACAAAATGTACTAAGAAACCAGTGTAGGGAGAGCGGAGGAAAACCTGAAGTCTGAAGGACTAGGAAATGAAGTCACCAGCCCGTTTTCCTCCTTGACCTCAGGCAAATGATTGACTTTGAAACTGACAATGGCAGGCTTAGAGCTATTCAGAGTGTCAAGTGCCACCTGGTTTCATGTCACTGAACAGGTAACAAAGAACAGGAAAAGAGAGGCTGAAGTAATGGGGGAAAGTACATATCAAATTACATCTCGAAATCTCCGTCTTTCCCAAACAAATGTAAACACTTAGATGCATCTGAATCATTCATTTCGAAAGTTCAACAGAGCCTTTCCAGGGCAAGTAGGACAGATTAAAGCAACAATAACTCCTGCTTTGCTCAACTGATTTCCTAGATTGAGCTGACAAAACTGTTCTTGCAGAAATCTGGCCTTGCTTCCTTTCTCCTACAGAATTGAAATGTCTCTCTTGGTTATAATGCTGGAGAACCACAGCAGAATAGCCTGATAAATCCTAGTGAGGGGTAGGGGGCAGGAATCCAGAGCTGAAAGGTCGGAGTTAGGACTGCATGTTGACAGGTTTTATTTACGGTATTATGATAATTTCAGAATGAGTCAATCATCTGCCAAAGAGCATCATCACCAGTGTCTGTGTCTCATCATCACGTCCTTCCAGGTATGGAAATGGAGAAGTTGGGGCAGACTAGATTAACTGAAGCTTTGCCTAGGAGAATTGAGGAGGCTTCTAATATTAGATCACTGGCTTTGAGAAGTGGTGGTGGTGGTGGAGGAGGGGCTTGGAGGGAGGTGGAGATAAGAATTAATCAGGAAGAAAGGGCATGCAAGCAGAAGGAATAGTAGGTATAAAGGCAAATAAGCATGGATGGTCTTGGTGTGTTCAGGGAAGAGTGGGAAAGATCAATATGTTTGGAAAGAGAGATGTATAAGGGAAAGGAGGATAGGGAAGAGATAAAGACCACCAGGGAGTTCAAGGAAACAAGACTATAAAGACAGGTCACTGTCCAAACTGCTTTTCTACCTACTGGTTTCTCAAACCAATGTGATATGGCCTCACCCTCACCACTCCTCTGAAAGCACAGTTGTCAAAGTTGCTAAGGACCTTCTTATGGCTGAATACATAGGTCACTCTCAGGCCTCACTTAACTCATTGTCTTCAGTAGTGTACCAAAGGCTGGAAAATGAAAGCTGATTGAGTACAGGCAATAAGTAGGTGCATTTTCTGTAAACAATTTAGAAGCAATAATAAGAACTAACAAGTTTGTGTGCTAATTCACTTTAGTAGTGTCCAACTCTGTGCAACCCTATGTTCTGTAGCCCACGAGGTTCCTCTGTCCATGGGGTTTTTCAGGCAAGAATACTGGCATGGTTAGCCATTTCCTTCTTCAGGGTATCTTCCTGACCCAGGGACTGAACCTGGGTCTCCCTCATTACAGGCAGATTCTTTACTGTCTGAGCCACCAGGGAAGCCCCCAAAATGCCAAGTCTGGTCATTTTTTATTATTGCAATATACCAGCAATTAATCAACAAAACTCCCACTACTTTATAGCACAGGAAATTATATTCAGCATCTTATGATATCTAGTATCTTATAATATTCCAATGGAAAATAATTTGAAAAAGAATAAATATGTATGTATATATATGCATGCTAAGTCACTTCAGACGTGTCCAACTCTTTGTGACCCCATGGACTCTAGCCCTATCATGCTCCTCTGTCCAGAGGATTCTCTAGGCAAGAATACTGGAGTAGGTTTCTGTGTCCTCCTCCAGGGCATCTTCCTGACCCAGGGGCCGAACTCACTTTTCCTGCGACTCCTGCATTGCAGGCAAATTCTTTACAGCTGAACCACTGCTGCTGCTGCTAAGTCGCTTCAGTCATGTCTGACTCTGTGCGACCCCACAGACGGCAGCCCACCATGCTCCCCTGTCCCTGGGATTCTCCAGGCAAGAAATTGCAGTGGGTTGTCATTTCCTTCTCCGCTAGGGAAACCCATATGTGTATACATGTATAGCTTTGCATACCTAAAACACAACATCGTGAATCAACTATGCTTCAATTTACATTAAAAAATTTTTTTAGTTTTTAAAAAAAGAATAAAGAAACACTCCTCCCCAAAGCTCTTTTATTGATCTAAGATCTATGCTCACATTTTAATAATATACATATTATCATATATGTCTGTTATAGCATATTTTATGTATATTTGTAGGCACAATTAAAATAAACACATTTTTCTTACTTATCTTTACCAAGTATCATATTCTATCTGAATGTGAATTTCAGTATCCAT
The DNA here is from genome assembly GCF_003369695.1 of Bos indicus x Bos taurus. Lineage (NCBI taxonomy): Eukaryota > Metazoa > Chordata > Mammalia > Artiodactyla > Bovidae > Bos > Bos indicus x Bos taurus. Next base: position 22,000,154 of record NC_040076.1, on the reverse strand, counting down.
AATTAAACCATTCACCCCAGACACATGTGGACCCAAGAGTGAATCCATAACGATTCAGAATCATTCAGGCGTGCTTTGTTCATTGTGTCTCCAACCCTATAGTACACGTATTCCCATGTTTTGAATTTGTAGACTCAAAATAAATGATAACAGCACAGAGACTGCAATGACAAATAGAAATTGAGTTAATTCTGTCATCTTTATGTTCTACATGTTAAGAGTTGTTATTCGTGTTTAAAATTGAAAATGGCAAAGCACATTATATACTCTGACATATTATTTACTTTCTTGGTAAGTACAAATTTTAAATCATACATGAAATAGTTGACTGAGTTTGCATAGTATCTTTAAGACAAGTTCATTTTTTTTTTTAATGGTGCTCTTTTTAAAATTACAGAACAGATCAAGAAAATGAAGATAATTATTGATTCTTATATGATGATGACTGAAAATAATTTCACCATATTGGAAGAGAGACTCCACCCTGGGTATTAAATGTACTCATTACTGATCAAGGCAATATTCAACACTTATGATCACACTATATTTCTGTAAATAGTCTTTTCTTTTGGTTTCCATAATACACAATTTCCCAGTTTTTCTCCCACTGTCCAGTCTCCTTTGTCGGGTTTTCTTCTTCTCATTTCTTAAAATAACATAGTTCTCAGAGTTTAGCTCCAGGAGGTCATCTCTTCATAAACATATAAGGTTCCCTGGGCAATCTTTTTGACTTCAAAGGCTTCAGCTATCAACTGCATGCTAACCAACCTCTGAATCTATAAAATCTCTCTCCTGAAATAGCTAGTTTATCCAACTCTGGACTGAATATCTTCCTTTGAACATAGCTTGAGGTGAAGTGAAAGTCGCTCAGTCCTGTCCAACTCTTTGCCATCTGATGAACTGCAGCCCGCCAGGCTTCTCTGTCCCTAGAATTCTCCAGGCCAGAATACTGGAGTGGGTAGCCATTTCCTTCTCCAAGGGATCTTCCTAACTCTTCCCAACCCAGGGATTTAACCCAGATCTCTTGCGCTGCAGGCAGATTCTTTACCATCTGAGTCACCAGGCAACATAACTCAGACATCTCCAATTGATTTGTCTGAAACAATTTTGTTAACTTTACCAATCATTGGGTAAAGTCTAGAAAGCCTTAATTTACCTTTCTCCTTTTTCATCCATGCCTACTCAATTAGCAAGGCCAATGATCTATCTCATAAATATCTCTTGTATCATCCACTTGTCTCTTCCCTCACCATCATTACCATTCCCTATGCTACCATCTTGGCACCCCACTCCAGTACTCTCGCCTGGAAAATCCCATGGATGGAGGAGCCTAGTAGGCTGCAGTCCATGGGGTCGCTAAGAGTAGAACACAACTGAGCGACTTCCCTTTCACTTTTCACTTTCATGCACTGGAGAAGGAAATGGCAACCCGCTCCAGTGTTCTTGCCTGGAGAATCCCAGGGACAGGGGAGCCTGGTGGGCTGCCATCAATGGGGGTCGCACAGAGTCGGACACGACTGAAGTGACTTAGCAGCAGCAGTTGCAGCATGCTACCATCACCTCTTGCCACAACTGCTTCAAACAGCTGTCTCGTGCATTGTAGACAGAGACCTTTCCCTAAAGTGTAAATCAGACTACATCACTAAACAGCCGAACATCATTTAATACAATTTGTGTCTTACAAGAGGCATATGAAGAGTCCTCTTTTTACCTTCAGAGCCTCATGTCTCAGCCACTCTGATTCAATTTCAGTTATTTTAATGCTTGAAATTCTCTTCTACCTCCAAATTACTGAGTATGCTAGTTCCAGCCTCTAAATTCCAAACAAAGTATAATTTCCTCTGTAAAACCTGGCTGCCCCTCAAGTTTGGGTTAGATGCTTTCCTGCTGAACCCTATCACAGCACCAAGTCTGTCTCTCCTACCAGTCTTTAGTAATTAGACTTCAAATTCCTTAAGAGCAGATATAAATCTGTCTTACTGAATTTCTAAGATCTTACACAATGCTGTCACAGTATGAGAACTAACAATCATTTTGTTAAATGAATGAATATATGTATGAATCACTTTTCCCCTCATGAGAATTTCTCTCTCTACTTCAGGGATCATGGCTGCTTTGTCTACAGCTTACAGTGTCCATAGCTCCATTTTTACTTACTTCATGCCTAGAAAACTTTTCCTATGCTTTATATTTATAAAAACATTGGTGATTTATTTCAGAATACATTGTAGTATAAAACATATGACATGCTAAATGAAATCTGGCAAGTTTTTTCCCTTACTTTCAGGAGGAAAGTGTGAATGGTAAATATATTTAAAGTCTACCATGTGGGAATGGAATGCAGAATCTTGTCGATGGTGAACATTAGAATTGTCCTTTCAATTTTATTTATTTTTTATCTTTATAGCTCCACTATATATTACAATTATTTTTAAGTAGATAAATAATGATTTTTTAAGTTTAAGTTTCAATATCAAGCTCTCAAAAATTAATAGAATGAATAGACAAAAAAGTACAAGGATATAGTAGACTTGAAAAACAATCAGAACCAATTCAACATGGTTTTTCCTGTGGTCATGTGTGGATGTGAGAGTTGGACTGTGAAGAAGGCTGAGCGCCAAAGAATTGATGCTTTTGAACTGTGGTGTTGGAGAAGACTCTTGAGAGTCCCTTGGACTGCAAGAAAATCCAACCAGTCCATTCTGAAGGAAATCAGCCCTGGGATTTCTTTGGAAGGAATGATACTAAAGCTGAAACTCCAGTACTTTGGCCACCTCATGCGAAGAGTTGACTCATTGGAAAAGACTCTGATGCTGGGAGGGATTGGGGGCAGGAGGAGAAGGGGACAACAGAGAACGAGATGGCTGGATGGCATCACTGACTCAATGGACATGAGTCTGAGTCAACTCCGGGAGTTGGTGAGGGACAGGGAGGCCTGGCATGCTGCGATTCATGGGGTCAGAAAGAGTTGGACATGACTGAGCAACTGAACTGAATTGAACTGACTGAAGATTTACACAATTTTCACCCCAGAGCAGGGTACAAATTCTATTCAAGTTCCCATAGACTATAAACCAGGAGACACTGGAACATATCCAGGGACATAAAAGAAGGTGCAAAAATTTCATGATCTGAAGAGACTGAAATCATTGTGTCGATTCTCTTACCACTGTGGAATTATGTTAGAAATCAGTATCAAAAGATACTTATCCTTTCCATTTTAAATCTGTGTATGAACAGAGGTGGTCATTTTAAGTGTCTCTTGGTTCTGAGCTGCAGGGGAGAGTTTGTAGAGGGGATCTTTCCTGATTCCAGATGAAGAGTTACACAAAAATTACCAAAGTTGAGGCATTTTAAGAAAAGGATGAAGCATTCATCACTGGAGATGCCCAACTAAAGTCCAATGCTTAGGAAGAGAAAAAGAGGCCAAGTCATATTTTCTAGCCAGCCTGACCTTCTCTTCATGTTTTTGTCAACAGCAGTGGTGCCTTCTGGTCCGGTGTTTACATGGAGATGAGAGGCAACTGGATGGATTCTCAGCTCCGTGCTGCCCCAGGCAGGGCTGAGAAGCAGCAGGTAAGAGGCACCTGGACGGGACTCCCCACGGGTCATCAGGGGTTCTAATCAGCTTCTCTCAGCCAGCAGATTTTTAACAGTGGGTATGTTCCAAATGTGTCAAGGCCTATTTTTCAAACATCACCGCAGATTCATTCGTTATGTCTTGCCTTTTTTTAGACCTTGACAATAAAGAGACATTTTTAACCAAGGAAGGGAAAGAGAAGCTAGTGTACACTGATGTTTTATGACATGCTAGGATACACAGTGAGATTAACCTATTTCTTTGAGATCTTTGGGGCCCCATTATCTGTGACTCCTTGTTATTTTCCGTTCCAGCACTGCAATTATATCTCCAAAGGGAGAGGATTCAAACCGCACGTTCACGTTTATGCGCTCTGAATTCTGACGCATTTCGAAGTGTGTACCTTAAGGGGGACTTTGAGGAAGTTCAGGAATCTGGACTCTGCTCTGGGTGTTTGTGTGTATGTGTGTGTCTAACTTAAGATATAAATAACTCAAGTGTGTGAATCTTTGCTTTCTTACTCTCCACAGGACAGGGAATGCGTCATACTTAAATTTTCCCACACAGGTAAAAAATAAAACAAAACCTCCGAGATCTCTAATGTATTTTGTGTCTGTTTACTGTACCTACCCTAGGAAGATACTTGAGGAAGAGCATTAGGAGCATTAAAATGAACACCTTTGTATGATGTTTCATTTATTTCCTATGCAGCAGACAAATGGTGTATCTACTAGGCAACTTAAAGCAACAGTAATTTACTCTCTCACTGTGCTGGAGACCAGAAGTCCAAAGTCAGTTTCATTGGGCCAGGACTGAGGTGTTCACAGAGCTACCGTCCCTTCAGAGGCTACTGTCCCTTGCTCCTTCCAGCTCCTGGTGGCTACTGGCATGCCTTGGCTTATGGCTGCATCACCCCAGTTTTTGCCTTCATGGTCACATTGCCTCCTGTTCTATGTCAAATAACCCCTTGGCTTCTCACATGTACGAACTCTTGTGATTGCATTTCATATCTATCTGGATAATCACAATATCTTCCCATGTCAAAAGCCTCAACTGAATTATACCTTCAAATACTATTTTATCATACTAGGACATGTTCAGAGGTTCCAGGGATTAAGATACGGACATCCACATGGGGGCCACATTCAGCCTACCATAGGTGGTGAATGCATCACCTTACTAAAAACAAATTTCTCCTCGGGTACAAGCCATTCAGGGGAAATTAAAGATGAGAACACCCTGTCACAGCAAGAATCAGTCTCCAAAAAAGTAAAGATATCTTATCCTCACTCTGATTCAGAAGTCAGTGAGAAGAGACTCCCTTGGCAGTCCAGAGGTTAGAACACTGTGCTTCCATTGCAGGGGACACAGGTTCAGTCCCTGGTTGACCCCTCTTTCCACGGGATTCTCCAGGCAAGAATACTGGAGTGGGTTGCCATGCCCTTCTCCAAAGCAACAATATAGAAGCGTTTTAATAAATTATAGAATATCGACAGCATGGAATATCATTTAGCCATATTAAGTTGATGTAAAAATTGTTAGACATGGGAAAATGTACCTGTGAAATTTAAGTGAAGGAAATCATGACAATATATATTTTGCATGTGAATCTGTAATTTGGGCAGGGCTCCCTGGAGACATCTTTTCTCTACTCCATTTGGCATCAGTTACAGCAGCTCAAAGGCTGCAATCATCTGAAGGCTGACTTATGTGCTTGCTCAGTCACTCAGTGTGTCGGACTCTTTGCAACCTCACGGGCCCATGGACTACAGTGCACTGGGTTCCTCTATCCATACTTTTCTAGGCAAGAATACTGGTGGGTTGCCATCTCCTACTCCAGGTCACTTACACATCCAGCAACTGATGCCGTTGGTCAGAACACCTCCAGGTTTCCAAGGGCCAAGGTCCTAAACATGAGAGCCAGGCAGAAGCTGTGTCATCTTTTATGACCTAGCCCTAGAAGCCATGCAACATCTTTTCATCACATTCTATTGATCAAGGTAGTTGCAAGCCCCTGCCAATTAAACACAGAGGAAAAATAAGACTCAGTATGTTGATGCAGAGGCAAGGTTTTGGCACCAGAAGATATGTGGTAGCCACTTTTTGAAAACACAGTCTGCCACGCAAGGACATAAGCTATATACAGAGCATAGTCCTGACAATGTTAAATACAAATACATGATTACTAGTAGATCAGAAGAAAGTCGTAATACCTTTTCATATTAATAGGGATAACTGACAGTATTTATGTCTTGGTGGTAGAATTACAGGTGATTTTTGTTTTTTCCTTCATGTAATTTTCTGAATTTCCCTAAATTTTATGAATAAATATAATTATTATGAATGAAACCATCAATATCCTTTTTAGAAATGAGAATAGGGGAATAACAGTTTACACAATATTTTCATACATAACACATCATGTGATCCAAGCAATAATCTAGTGGTCAAGAGGTAGTGAACAAATTTTCAGGCCCAAAATCTGAAGCTAAGACAAATTCATGCTGATTTAATAGTGGATTTGAACTTCAGATTCCAGTCTTTTGATTCCATAGTCTTCCTTTCCATTGTACCCTAGTTTGCATGACTTCTCCTTTAAAGTGGGCTGGAAACTGCAATTATACTTACAACCTTCTAGGGCAAAATCTCTCCTTTCTTCTTGCCCCTCATTCCCACAGTGACAGAATGATGAATCCTTCTCCCCTCTTTATGCCATCTCTTTTGCTCTAGAGGTAAGTGTTGGGAAGATGTAGAAAATTAGAAACTCTTGAGAAGTTCCTGAAAATGTTCATGGAAAGAAAGAACAGGAAAGGCACAAGTCTGGGATGGGGACTTGGGAGAGTTCTCATGCAGTGGGAAACATCAAGCAGGAGTACAGGGGTGACTTCGGATTCTGTTGCCTACAGGCTCAAATAGCACAGGTAGGGGCTGGTTGCGTCTTGATCTTTACATGGTGATGCTGAGACTAGATAGATGAGAAATATGGAAGCAGGATGACTTTCCTAGGACATCAGTTTCTGTAAGGAAGAGGAGAAGCTTCTGAGGTTGGACAAATAAATGAGTGAGTACCTAGTTCTAAGGGGCTTCCCTGGTAGCTCAGTTGGTAAAAAATCTGCCTGCAGTACAACCCAGGTTCAATCCCTGTGCTGGGAAGATCCCCCAGAGAATGAAATGGCAAAGCACTCCAGTATTCTTGCCTGGAGAATCCCATGGACAGAGGAGCTTAGCAGGCTACAGGCCATGGCATCACAAGAGTCAGACATGACTTAGCAACTAAACCACCACCACCTTGTTCTACAAGTTGATCATAAATAACTAAAGGATTTTCATAAAATAGGTGCTGCTGTAAGATGTTATGGAAAAACCTGACCGAACCTTTTTGCCAACCCAATATCATGATACTCTTCATGTGGGTACATGTTATTACACATTCATCAAAACCTATAGAGTGTATAAAACAAAGAATGAACCCTGCTATAAACAAAAGACTAGTTAAAATAATGTATCAGTATTGGTTCATCAGTTGTAACAAATGTACCACATGAATATAAGACAGTAAGAAGGGACACAGAGTGGGCAGCGGTGTGGAGGTATGTGGGGGAGCTCTGTTCTTCCTGCTCAATTTTCATACAAACCTGAAACTGCTCAAAAATTTAATTTTAAAAGAAGCATAAGGAAAAAAGAATAATTTTCCTGAATTAAATACCAAAGAGCCATTCAAAGTACTACAAGCCGAATATAAAAGTGGTGGCAGGTTGTTGCACTGAGGTTGGTCTGTTGGGTTTGATTGTGGAGCATTGCATGCAAGAAGAGTTATGAATCAGTATATTATCCTGGGTAGGATGTGAAAAGAAATTAAACAAAATTCTTGGAGAAAGAAAATAGATTTAGGTAAACTATGTTTAATAAGAAAGAAGAAAATAGTCTTTCAAAATAGCATGTGGTTTAGTCCTCAGGGCCAGAAATGTGTCATCCTATGGTTAGGAAAAAATGCTGCAGCACAAAGTTGCTAAGTAGGTTACCCCGAAGGCAGGTGGCTTTGAGTGCATTTATTTGTTGATCAGAAAGATAAGGAGGAGGGATTTACTTTGGGAATGGCACCATGAGGAGCTCTGCAAACCCATTCTCCAGCAAAACAACATAACTGGTAAAATTCATTTTAAAAACCACTCTGAAAATTTTCCTAAAGGAACACAGCAAATGAAGAAACATTATGTAAGAAAATCTATTATCTGTTGCTAACAACATCTGAGCCATGGCCTACTCCTTCCCCACTCCTGCAGCTTGTGAAAGTGCTGACTGCTCAGTCGTGTCTGACTCTTCGTGACTGCCTCCCCCCCCAGGTCCCTTCAAGCTGGATGTGGTCAAGAAAATGAGGATGCCCCTCTCCTGCTCTGTTAAGGGTGTCATTATCTCCTTGAAAGGGCCAGGTCACCAGCATTTCTCATTCTTGGCAACGTTCTATAAAACAGAGGCTACTGTTGCCTGAAAAACAAATACACCAACTAAACATTGACAGTTCTGTTTTATTCAGCAGACAAGAGGCCTTAAGCCCAGGAGGCACTGAGGGACTGCTCTGAAGAGGTAAGGGAGGAGCCAGGGTATATAGGAGTTTCTGTAAAACAAAACAAACAAATAAAAGCCCCAGGAAGTCAAACCATCAAAAGATTAGCTAGTTAAACAGAAACAGACACCTCTGTGGAGTCAGCTGAGTAAATTTAGCACTTTTCTATATGGGAAGATGCGAGAATCGGGACTCCTTGAAATCATTCCATTGATAAGCACCTTGACTATCTAGGGCCAGTATCCTGTTTTTCTCCATCCTGAATCCCTTCAGGGTGCACAGTTGGCTTGGTGGCTGCTGGCTTGGTGGCTATAACATCCTTTGTTTACTGATACAGCAGATGATATTTTTTGTCCACAATGCCTTCAAGGTGAGTGCCAATGAAAGTCAAGGAATTTCTTCCTCTACTGAGATTCTTCTCTAGGGGCAGGCAATCAATTCTAAGTGTGGCAGGGAAGAATGCGGATCTTTGATTGCCTTAGCCCCAGCTCATTCATAGGGTAGAGGTTCCCCACTGCAAGTAGTCAACTGAGAAGACCCAAAGCTATCATCCCCACCCAGCACTCAGCTCATAAAAACAGAGATGTTACTCTTGAGAGAAACAGGCCACTGTCTTTGCCTAAGCAATGAAACAGTGGCTTGGGGAAATTTTAACCAGGGGATGCAGCAGACCATAAGAACAGAGAGTTCTGAAGCTCCCTCCTCACTTAGAACAGAGTGTGAGAAACTTAAAGTCTGAAATATTCTTGAAAACAACAAAGATCTTGGTGTTAGGCAGTTGAGAGAAGGTTGGTATTTCCATGAGAACAATGAGCTAAACCACAGGTCAACTAGTTTACTAGAGAGAATCAGAGACAACTATGAAGAGTCCTCTGGGGAACAGAACAAATCTCAATGACCTGCCTCAAAAAATACTCTTGCTAAAGGGCTCAATGAAATTGGGTCAGACAATGGAGATATTTATGCGCAGGGCATTATAAAGAAAAAAAAAAAAGAGTAATCAGAAGATAGTAGAGCCTAATACCTGGATATATCACCAGAAGAGGCAGACAGCTTAACAGATAGATCAGGGAAAGAGTCCTCCAAAGAAGACCCTGCTAACACCAACGTTGTCCCAGGGTGACTGTGTCGGAAGATGTCAAAGGAGATCTAAATAGGTGGAAAGACGTTATGCTCACAGATTGGAAGATTTCATTAAAATGGCAATACTCCCTATTTGATCTATACAAATTCAATACAATCCCTATCAAAATTCTGACTATCATTTTTGCAGAAATTCATAGCCTTGTCCTAAAAGTCACATAAATTTAAGAAATCAACAATATCTAAAACAATCTTGAAAAAGAAAAACAAATTTAGAAGACTCACATTCCCTGATTTCGAAAATGTCTACAAAGCTATAGTGATCAAGATTGTGTGGTACTGTAGATTCTTTACTGTCTGAGCCACCAGGGAAGTCCAGTTGGCATAGGATAATCATATAAATCAATGGAAGAGAACTGAAAGTCCAGAAATGAACCTCCACATTTACATTCCATTGGCTTCATACCCTCATATTGCATGTATGGCATTAGCCAAACCAAATATTCATTAGCTGTCTACTCTGTTTTTGATGAGTACAATAATAAAATTCATAGCACAATTATTCATAACAGCTAAAAATGAAAACAACCCAAACATCCATCAACAGATAAACTCTGGCATAGACATACAGTGGGAAATTATTCAGCAATAATAGAGAGGAAAGTACTGATACATGCTACAACATGGATAAACCTTGAAAACATTAAGCTTAAGTGAATAAAGCCATTCATGAAAGATCACGTATTGTATGATTCTATTTATACGAAATGTCCAGAACAGATAAATCTACAGACAGAAACAATATTAGCTATCTAGCGACTTTATGTGGAGAAGGCAATGGCACCCCACTCCAGTACTCTTGCCTGGAAAATCCCATGGAAGGAGGAGCCTGGTAGGCTGCAGTCCACGGGGTCGCTAAGAGTCGGACACAACTGAGCGACTTCACTTTCTCTTTTCACTTTCATGCATTGGAGAAGGACATGGCAACCCACTCCAGTGTTCTTGCCTGGAGAATCCCAGGGACAGAGGAACCTGGTGGGCTGCCGTCTATGGGGTCGCACAGAGTCGGACACGACTGAAGTGACTTAGCAGCAGCAGCAGGGACTCTATGAATATACTAGAAATCATTGAATTGTACACTTTAAATGGGTAAATTGTGCAGTACATGAATTGCATCTCCATAAATCTATTCCATATTTAGAAAAGAAAAAGAACAAGAGAGAGAGAAAGAGAGGAAAGAGGAAAAGGAAAGAATGGAGGAAGGAAATCAGGTAAGTCAGATGATGTGTTTGTGCTCTGGCTTTTATACCTGTTTCGGTAAGACTTCACTTGGTGATGATCAGAAACAATTCCTAAGTACCGCATTGTCCCAGTCACGTAGTTGCATCAATGTCACTGTTATTTTAGAAAGTTGCACTTTGACTATTCAAAGCCAATTATTGGCTTCTGGGAAACTTTCTCACATTACTATTAGTTATAATTTGGAACAAAAGGAAGTCCTAGAATTCAATTTTAGCATGATCACTCACCCTCACTTTTGCTCATTAAGGCCAGTTGGGTAAATAAGTATGTTTTGATGGTGTTAGGTTGGCTGTTTGGTTTGGTTTTAGGGGAAATGTTCATAAGCCTCTTATCACTCTATATTTCCTGGTCTGATATCCCAGTTCGGTAAGTCTACAACCTTACCCAAGGATGAAGAGACAGACCACACACACACACACACACACACACACACCTGATTTTAAATATCCAGACTCACAAGAAACTCACCTTTGATAAGAGTAAAAGTATGATTATATTCTATTAATAGGACTTCCCTGGTAGCTCAGACGGTAAAGCATCTGCTTACAATGAGGAAGGCCCGGGTTCAATCCCTGGGTTTGGAAGATCCTCTGGAGAAGGAAATGGCAACCCACTTCAGTACTCTTGCCTGGAAAATCCCATGGACAGAGGAGCGTGGTAGGCTAGTCCATGGGGTCGCAAAGAGTTGGACACGACCGAGCGACATCACTCACTTTCTCATTCTATTAATATAGTTCACATTAGAAGCTTTCTTGATTTGCTTAAGCTAGACGGGAGCTCACAGTAGAGAACAGCTTAGGGAGGGTCCCCTCTTTCTTAGTAAAATTAGGGACACTGTGCTTCAAACGTCCGCCCCCCTTCGAAATACATCTAGCTTTCCCCACAATTTCTCTAATTACAAAAACATTCACTTAAAAATGTCCCCTTTGTTTTTTCCCCCATGGCCTTGTATCAAATAGAGATCATGAGTCATCAGTTCTACTTGGCTAGGGAAAGGGAACTATTTCATCTCCACTGAAAGCTAATCTCTTTATCCTAAATATGCTCTATATTTGGTTTTTCCACTGCCATTTGGACATATAATGAGTAATTTCATCTAAGACTTTATTCTTTCACCTGGGGGTTGGAAACGCTAAGTGTGATTTTTCTGGACAAATAAAACACAAGTTAAAAAAAGCTTATTAGATCCATTTTGTTATCAGAATAAAGGGAAATTCTCTCTCAGCCCCCTCTCACCCATATGAAAGAGAGGGACCTGTTGTCACAGCGACATAACATACTTTCGTTAAGCACCTGCTGAATCACTGAGTATTTGTATTACTTTTCCAATACTCTTAGAACCTGGGAATGTGGTCTTCTAGGTACATTGCCACTGTTAGCCCTCTGATGAATGTGAACATGCGTGCCAGCGGCCTAGTTCACATGTGGCACCAGTCGCTTGCATTTCTACACCCATAGAGACCCAGATTTCCTTGAGGATCTGAAACAGTCTAATGCTAAATCAGATCCCACCCTGATGAGGATCTTATCAAGGAGTGAGGTGTACCATACTCATCAAGAGAGCATGTTCTACCTGGTTTTGATTCTTCAAGTTCAGGAGTTTGTGTGCATGTATTAGTTGCTCAGTCATGTCCAACTCTTTGAGATCTCATGGACTGTAGCCCACCAGGCTCCTCTGTCCATGGGATTCTCCAGGCAAGAATACTGGAGTGGGTTGCCACTTCCTTCTCCACTTAGGGAGAGTTTAGTCCTCTGCAACATGAACATATTCATGATTGGCAGGAAAGGCCATGGATTCTTGCCTCAGGTCTATGTCAGTGTGATGTTTGGAAGGTTTGGCAGCTTCTGCTCAAGGTAAAAATTCTAAAGCTTACTGCTCTTTGTAAGAAGATATCTTACAACAGGTAATTATACCTACATTGGTAAAATTGCCTAAGTTCCCTTCCGATTCTCAAAAACCAGCTCTTCCTGTCAGGAATTTCTCAGCTGATAGAATCCAGATTAGACAGAATGCTTGGCTTGGCCTATGGAGATCATGAGCCTTAGGGCTAGAGGTGGCCTAGAAGACTGGGCATTGCTTCAGGGAAACACATGAAGCTCTTTGGCCAAAACTTTGGCCACCCGACGCAAAGAGCGAACTCATTGGAAAAGACCATGATGTTGGGAAAGACTGAAGGCAAAAGAAGAGGTGGCCGAGGATGAGGTGGTTGGATGGCATCATTGACTTGACGACATGAATCTGAACAAACTCAGGAAGATAGTGGAGGACAGAGGAGCCTGGCATGCTGCAGTCTACGGGGCTGCAGAGTCAGACACGCCTTAGCGACTGAACAACAAACTACCTTGTTGTAACTACTCTTTTTCCCAGTCCAGGGCAGGGGAGGCAGCTTTACATTTTTTGTGTGAGGAGAAATCACTTTTCATTGATTCATTGACTGAGCATACATTTACCGAGTAACTGCTTTATATTAGGATTTGAACACACTTCCCACTTCTTGCCTTTACACAAGCGGTCTGAAGAACACATTGCCTGGTGGAATCACGGAAGGTTCTTTGAAAAGGTAGGTTTTAAAGATAAATACAAGTTTACAAGACTAAGGATGGGGAGAAGAGGGCAAAGAGAGGAGGTATTTTAGGCAGAGAATGTCAAATGGTTTAAGGTGCTGATGCAAAGTAGGCAGATGTGCTCAAGAAATTGAATTCTTATTGAGAAGGTTTGAACACTGTAATGACTGGTGGTGATGGGAAGAGAGGTGCTTAATTGTGGGAGAATGAGTTCAAACTGTGAACATGCAGACAGGGTCAGAAGTCAAGGGGCACCCAACAAGATGCAGAAAGGCTCGAGGGCACATCCAATTGGGTGTCATGAGTCTTGGAAGAATTTGCAGGTTGCGGGAAGATTGGCTCCAATGACAGCCAGAGACAACCCTTCTAGTCCTGGGAGAAATCTGCAGTTTTCTAATTACAAGAAAAGTCATCTCACGGTTCTGAGGCTCCCCCTCACGGCACAGTGGTAAAGAATCTGCCTGCAATGCAGGAGACGTAAGAGATGTAGGTTTGATCCCTGGGTCTGGAAGATCCCCTGAAGTAGAAAATGGCAACCCATCCCACTATTCTTGCCTGGAAAATCCCATGGACAGAGGAGCCTGGTGGACTGTAGCCCATGTGGGCATGTAGTCCATGGAGTCACAAAGAGTTGGGCATGACTTAGCGACCTAACAACATCTCACTGTTTTATCCTTAAATGACGGTTTCGTATCAGTTAGCTAGGGAAAAACACAATCTCAGACAACATACCGACACTGAAGGTCTACTCCTGGGCCCCACTGGTGTTCAAAAACTACAGGCCATGAAACCCAAGCAATATTAGGCCACTTCCTTTTCCAGATGTGACCTCAGAGGTGAATGCAATATCAGCAAAAAGAGCCAAATGGATAGCCTAAAAGGATCATAAATTTTTCTTACAAGTTCAAAGCACTTACCTCAAGAAGTTTAGTAAAAACAAAGACTGGAAAACAGAAGGTTCTCTAGGTCTTTGTCAGTAAGAACGTAAAAAGCTGTTTAGAATGCCTGAGAAACCCTCTTCTGACTACAGTCTACTATTTTAAAATTTGACTGTTGTTCAAAAGGCTTATGTATTTACTTTTAGATGCTCAAATAAGGGCATCAGCACTTCTCCAGGACTAGTTGATGGGATTTGAATTTTATTTCCAATTATTCTGCTACCAACTAAAGAGTACATTAACTCTGGTTTTTTAGAGCAGGGGTCTTGAACTTACCTATGGAGATGGAATTTTTAGTATGCTGTAAACATTATTATGCCAACCAATTTGAGAAATCTAGTAGTGAATTAATGCTAAATGAGGTCAACAGATTTCCTCCACCAAGCATTAAAAGGTGCTAGTGTCAGATACTTCTTAAGCTTGATGGAATAAACGAAAAATGGCATGCTTAACATTTAAAACCTATTTTCTATTACCAAATGGGTCATTTGGTGACAGCAGTGGTAGGGAAAAAAGAAAAAGAACTTTTTCAAAATTATTTCTTTGTAAAGGAGAGTTCTACATTAAGAAGCTTGAAATAGAACTTGGCATAGTGTGGGTGATCATAATTTGATTAGATTATTAAAAGTCATTCGCACTAATTTATAGTCAGGAAGAATTACTAACTGGGGTGGTTTTTATTACATGATGTACTTATTATGCCTTTTCACTGTTTAAATCAATAAACAAAACATGGCTATGCATCTCTGGTTCTGATGACAGTGTCTGTACAGACAGCAGGGCATAACTTTTCAACATTTTAATTATGTAGACCGGTTATATGTATTTCCATTGCTTGGATATTATTTTAGACAATGTTTATAAACTTGTTAGGGAGGAGCTGCAAAATTTTCAGATTTTAATTTGAAATTTTAATAGGCCTATTTTAGTGTCAGAAAATACAGATTCATCTCTGGGAAAATTATTATTAATGTATTTGTAAAAGTAACTTCCCTCCCCCAAGGTCATCCATTCACAAGTATAGAGGTTTTTCCCCTTTTTCTAAATAAACTGATGTCTATTACTTACTATGCACATACATTGCTTATCACTCTCAACTCATTACCTATATACATATATTAACAGCATATAGTTATTTGATATATACATGTGTACATACACATATTCATTTTTGCAAAATGTTTGAAGACTTTTATTTAGAAAAAATTTAATGCCCATTGAAACTTGGATAAAAACCTAGTAACATCTTATCTTACAACAAGTTTGTATCAAATCAACTTTATTTTTGAATACTGTACAAGTTTTTCCCACTTTAAAAATCCATGATGACCATCCAGTTACACAAGAAACAGAACCAAGGGTGGGTAGGCTAGGCTGTGAGCCGATGGTCTTCCGAGCTATGCTTCCACTGCCCTGTCTCACATTAACTCTAAGACCATCTTCTTTTTTTTTTTTTCTTTATCTTTCCAAGAATGGCAAAGCATTCTTGAAGACTTGCTATTCTCATGACCAGAGACTTTTTATGTTTACGAAAAATCTGAAAATCAGAGAGAGCCCAAAAAGTAACAATCATTTCAAACCAGAGACCATGAATTTTTTCCTTCATTTATTCAAAGTCACTGCAGGAAGTAAACACTAAAGATTAAAAAACAAAACAAAAAAATTCACACTGCAGTATGTACAATTTCATGACATCACATGAAGAAATTAAATTTCTAATAAAAATGACAAATTATATTACTGAGCAGATTGCATCAAAATTGGTTGTGTAAACCCCAGAATTCATACCATGAATGGTAGTGTGCCTGTATTCCAGTATACTGGAACACTCCTGGTATATGTTTCCAACGGGATTAAAAAATTCATGAAAGTAGTTGTGTGAACTCTTTACTTTGAAAAGTGGTTGATTTGATTTAAAAAGTTTTAAGACCCTTGGATTCAAAGCATTCTTCCACAAAGCTTAAACCACAGAAGTCGTGTCCAGAAATGGAATACTGTTATGTTGGGATGAACATCTGATCTGACTTGTTAAGACATTTTACCAAATGCACAGATGCACAGGGTCCCCCATGCACTTTTCATGCAGCAGGTAATCACAACTTAAATAAAAGGCTTATTCTATACATTTGTCCAGACTTGCAACTGTATACATACATGCACAATTTTTAAACCTGTCCGATTATATTTACACTTGTACATGGAATATACAGAAACCAAAGAGATTAAAAGGCTTTTCTGTTGTATTAGAACAATACAAAATATGTATTTTTTCATTAAGGAAATCACTATTTACATCACCTTTAAAAACCAATTTTAACATCTTCATGTAACAAGTCAATATATATATATATACATATTATATATATATATATATATATAAAATATATACTCTCACCAGTTTACTCTTCTGTAAGATGCAGCAGAGAGCAAACAGGTAACGCTACCTTACTGATGTCAATGAGAGCTGTAGTACCCTTTCACAAGTGACTTTGTTGGGAAGAAATTGTCTAGATATCTAAAATAGTCCTTGAAAATGTGTGTATGTGCATCCTTGCATCTACATATGCATAAACGAAGTGCATTTAGGGATGTATGCCCTTTCTCGGCACTCTTCTTTAAGATCATACTAAACTCACATCGGGGACACGCTCTAGTATCAGAACAGCCTTCTCATGGTCAGGTTTATCTATACACGACATACCTTCATTTCTTTGCTGACAATATCCACCACCAAAAAACAACCAACCAACCAACCAAAGGAATGAAAAAAAAAAAAAAAAAAAAACAGTGTTGGCCCTTGATCTTCTTTTTCCTGACCTAAACTTCACTCCCTTGTAAAAGCCCATTTTCCCCTAACCAAGGGGGAACACTGGTAATTTTTCTAGCATACTTCTAAGGCTCTAGAACTTTCATAATGGCAGGAAAAAAAAATGACTTGTTTAAAAGCTTATATAGTGTAGACAGTAAGACTGTCACAGAATAAAGATGGGATGCAGATGAATATCTTCACTGGCCAGTGGAATTTTCATGACATAGCATAATATTCACTCCTATTATTTTTTAATATATTCAGTAACTATTTACAAATCATTCTGAGAAAAAATAATCATTTAGGGTTTTAGATCATATTAGGAAATAACGCCCATTTTTAATATAAAAATCTTAGAAACAACTTCAAGTAGAACAATTTCAAATGGATTTCCTTCTAATTAATAGTTGATTATATAACAGTTTTTTGGTAGGTCAGTTGCTACCTGGGTTCACAATTAAAACCAAATCTAACTGGTGAATGAACTGTGGATGCTAAAAAATGAACTGAAAAACATGGATGTGTTTCAAGACAGAAACCCCATGTGGTTCAATAATAAATTAAGTTCTTCTAAGAAAACATCAATGTTTACTTTTAATCACTATTTTAAAATAACAGATCTGATGGAGTGACTGTGTACAACTCTGCCGTGTATATGTGCCCTTTACTTTTTTGTTTAAGCAATCTGAGTTTAGTGCCTTTCTTGGGTGTGAAATATATATTTTCATCTTTGTCAGCACTGTTCTTAGGACAATGGTTTTCACAGAAGTTAAGGATGTATTCAGGAGGAGTTGCCAAACCATCCTGGAATCACCTGAGTTTGGTAAGTGGCCCTATTATTCCATCCCTAAGGCTAATTAAGTAGATGTTACTCATTAGAACACACAAGTAATCACATATTTTTCCTGAGATGTTGAGCCAGATATGAAAGTTGTCCCCTCCACCCAATTTTTTTTTTTGTCATAAAAAGGATTCGGAACCCGATTTCCAAAGACATAACAGTAATAATATGAAGTACAATATTGCAAATTTTGAGTTGACGTGTGACTATATTGGGGAAAATATAGGCATCAAATAGTTTGTTTACAATCCTGTTTTCTGAGAAAAGTCATAAGCAGTGGTTTCAATTTTCAAAATCCAAATTTCAGTGTGCAGAAGAAACACCTAGGGAGTGTATTAAGATGCAGAAGGAAGACTCCCAGGTCCACTCAGTAGAGAATTCTTGTTCGGTAGGTCGGAGCTGCTGCCTGGGAATCTGCATTTTAAATCAAGTGCTCTGGATGGTGCTAACGCAGGTGGTCTGAGTCCAGCTTTAAGAAACCCTGGTCGTCAGACTCACAGGTACCACAGAAATGGTGAGAAGTGGCTTTTATAAGACATGGTGAAAACTGTCCAAAGAAAAGCCATTTTGCTTGTTAAAAACAACTTATTTCAGTTATTTAGGAAACCATCTGAAGATAAATGTTAACCTTCCTAATTCTGTAAAAGGACGAATATTAATTTAGTAAAGTAGTTAAAATACAAAAATGGAAATCTGCCTTTTTTTAAGATCTATCAAACTTCCACCAATTGTAATCAATTTTTACCAAGTAGTACAAGGTTTAAAGAAATACACAATATTGAAAAGGATTGGGGAAGGGAAGACACATTGAGGAATCACAAAACCCCTTTCAAGAGTCAAAAATAATTTTCTTTTTAGCAAAAGTGAAAAATGTAAGCATATATTTTTCTAATTTGTTTTGGAATTGAATGAGAAATGAAACAGCACTAGGTTTTTTAATTCAATAATTACCCTTTAAAGAGTTATTATTTAATACTGTGGACTTTAAAAAACGTGTTATGTAGGTTGCTTCTGAAAAGCAAAATCAAGTACACTAATAAAGGCAGCAATGCATTAATCTGCTGGATGGAGATTTATATTTTAATTTATGCCTATTATCTGTGATTAAAAAAAGAATTATCATTCATGGGCTACTCACAGTTGTTGTCTGATGCATACAGAAGGTGTCAACCAACCAATTGCTAGTTCAGCAGCTTCCTCATGACATTTAACATGAAGCAAAAAGTAGTCTGCATATTTAAACATCACCATTAACCAATACTTTTCAAAATGAAAAAGTTTCAATTATACCATGCTTTTCTCAAATCATGCGCTTATTTATACAGATCTCAAGTTCATTAGTTTTAAAAAGATCCAAAGTTGGATGGCAGGTCCATTTTATTCTGATTCCTTTTTTATTGTTAGCATGTTTCCCAGAAGTCCATAAACTTCTCCGTTTGCGCTGTGTGGGCGAGAAGCATTATTTCCCATATGGCTATTATAAGTGCTCCTTAAATTAAAGAAAGAAGCTTTAGTTTCTGCAGGAGGAAGTAACTCTTCTTTGATTGTAACCTGTGAGATACTTTCAGCAGATGAAGGCTCCCTCCACATGTCCCTGTCCTGTGTTTCTCGACTGGTAACAGAACTGCCTCCTTTCTGGAGCATGTAATAGAGTATTGGGTTAGTTTTGGTCAGTCTCGGAGAGTCTTTCTCATACTCATTCTTGTCCACATCTGTGATAACCCACTTAATGGGTCCCTTCTCACTGGGCATGGAACACCCATTCACAAGCCCAGCTTCTGGTCTAGACCCTGTGCAGCCCAAGTGCTCAGGGAAAGGAGGACTCCGGGGGGCCTTTCCGACACCTGGGTATGGAAATGTCCTGCTGACCATGCAACTGCCGGGCTGAGTGGCACCGCACATCAGTCCGTTTAGAGAAGCAATGCTGAATTCAGGCTTGCTGTTGGTCACACTGTTTCTGTGTCCTTTCTTTTTACTGTCAGCCACAGAGTTACTCCTGTGCTGAGACAAATCTCTCACACAGTTTTCTGAGAGAAGCAGCTGTTTCAGGACATTGAAGCTTTTGCTCTCTCTGGTCCAATTCCTGGGTTCACTTTCGCTGGCTGAACCATGACTGGCAGGATGCTTAAACTCAAGATCACTTCTGCTAAGTTTCAGCTCTTGCTGGTTAAGCAAGGACCCGTACAGCACCTCCGGAGCACTGTGACTGTTTGCAGCATCGACTATGTTATTTTTCATCTTTTTAAAGGGGTTTTCTAACGGCTCGGTGTAAAGCTTCCTTTTCTTAGGGACCATGCAAAGGTTCTTCGATTCTACAAGTGTCAGTTCACTATTTCTGTGACTGCTGTCCAGCTCATCAGCCAGGTGACTGTCCTGATTTTGTCTCAGCAATCGACTCAGCAGACCATTCTTTGAGAAAGAAAAATCCTGAGGTGAGCCAGGCTCTGGTTTCAAGTCCTCGGATGTTGGTAAGGCAGGTGCACTTCTCTGCATGGGAGGGGCCATCCCTAAGAAGGGGGCTCCCGGAGCCTCATGGCTCAAGTGCGTGCCCGTGGCATGCGGATGCAAGTCATCACAAGGCTCAGATTTTATTTTCACCATCAATATTTGTTCACTTAAAGCTCTATCTGTATGTTCCTGAGTGCTCTCATCTCTTAAGGGCATCTTCTCTTTCTTTTCAGTCTTCCCTTTGTTGGGATTTCCCAGCAGTAACTGGAGGACGGTGCGCCTTTCAAGCAGATTTTCTATTTCAGACCCAGAAAGTCCTGGTTCAGGACCTATTGTGTGACTGCCGAATGCTTTCTTCTCTTCAACTGCACTTGTTTTATTGGCTAGCAGAGGGCTATTCAGTCTATCAATCATACCTGGAGGTTTATCTGTGTTTACACTCAGCAGCTGTTTACTGGGTCTCTGCTCTTCCCCTGACACGGAAGACTGCATTCCACATTGCGCTAAATTTTGTAACAGTTTACTGGCACTGAACGTGGCCGAGTTTTGTGCACCTTCATTGTGGATGGCTTTCTCCCCCTGCGATTCTTTGCTTTTTGTAAGGTCCATCAGGTGGTTCGAGGCGGTATTCGCTGGCTTTTCAGGCTGGGGACCACAGGCATATGGTGGGGAATTCCATTTGATGACCAGAGAGTGTTGGGAAAGGTTGATGGGAGAGTCGGCTTTGGTGGATGCAAGCAATGGAGGAGTGCTCACGGGAGTAGTCCTGTTGGTGCTGGGGCTTTCTATTACAGACGTCCGGGTGTAATTCTGTGTGCTGAACTTTGTCTCATCGCTGTGTGCTTCCTGAGGGCTGCCGTTTCTTTCCATGTTTTCTTCATTCTTATGGCCAAGCAGCAACTGAAGAAGGGTTACTTTCTGGTGCGAATTTAGCTTAGAATTCTTTGAGGTATCTTGATCTTCTTTGACGTCAACTTCGGGGACTTTTGGATCCCAAGTGTTTAGCAAGGACTGAGTTAAGTTATCCAGAGAAACAGGCTGGTCGGGTTCGGGTTTTTCTATCCGGTGTTTGCAAGACAAGTCTATGGGAACACAGTTGGAGTAAGAACTTTCATCGCCACTGCTCTCATCGGTGAAACTAGGATTGGGATCTGAGTAGTCATCAATAGTCGTAGGTGTGCTGCTCTCCTCAAAAATGCTTCCTCTCTCACTGTGACTGTGTCCGTTCATCGGCTTAGGTATGGTCTGGCTTTTAAGAAGATGTAAAAGCAAACTGTTATTAGCAGCCTGTTTTATATTGTTTCTTTCCAGGGAGTTCTTATAGCCTGCATTTTTGGGGGAAGAAGGGACAATACCCACTGGATTCTGAAATGCTGTACTTTTGCTAGCCATTAGTTTGTTTGATGATGTTCTTGCCTGACCATTAAGATGGCCTGATATGCCTTTTGAGAGCTGGAAACTGCCCATGTCCTTCTGGCCATTTTCTTGTAATCTGGCCATGGCAGCAAGTCTTTCGCTTGCTGCCTGATTTGCATTTTGTGTCTTTAAAGCATGTTCTCGAGAATACTGCTGTAAATGGGCTTCACTGGAGAGAAGTAGTGCTAGTTGGCTACAGGCAACACTGGGTTTGGGTGAAGTGGCAGGACTAGCCCTTTTCTCCACCATGCTTGCGACAGCCTGTAATCTTGCAGCACATGACAAGGGTTCGCTCACGACCTTTGTTCCGCTCTGCCCAACGTGATGAGGTGACTCTATGAACCTGTCTCTGATAAGGGTTTTCGTGACATCAGGGATGTTGGTATCGGGCTTTTGATCTTTAGCCTTGCTTTTCTTCAACAGAGTTTTTAAGTGACTTGATGCAACCCCATAGCACCTTAAATCTTTCTCCACTTTTAAAGAATTATGACTCAGGGCGTATCCTTGCTCCTTGAGGCTCTGCCTGATTTGTTGTGACAGGGCAACAGTCTGCAGCCTAGAGCTGAAAGACTGAAGCAGAGAGGCCAGTACCTTGCTGTCCTGTTTGCCTTTAGGCGCACTGTCAGCCATGCCAGCCAGCAGAGCCTCCTTCTTTACGTTTAAATTTACGATGGAATCAGACAGCCTCTTCCGCTTTGCTGCGTTCCAGTCCTCAGAAGACTGCAAGAGTCTGGCTTTTTTGAGGTGCAGCATGCCAGATCCCTGATACGTGTGTGTGCTGAGAACTGGACCATTACGCTGACAGGTGGGAAACGCGCTACCAGAAATGTTAAAGTTCTGATCGTCTTCATTACGCCCGGCAGACGCTTTGTCGACGGCAGTACCTGACCCCTCTGCTGCCTGATGCATTAGTAATCCTTCTAGGTAAGTTAGAACAATAGAATCCTGGTGCACATCAGAGCCCAGCTCTTCTCCATGAGTCATGTTCAATAGAAGTGTTCACGAGGGCTTGGTTTCTATTCACTTTGAGGAATGGTTTTCTGCAGGGGAGTGAGATCTAACTTTAGTGAGTGACTGTTGGTTTATCACCTTCCACAGTAATTAGACAGAGGTATACGGTTCCATTCTGACCAGGATTACTGCTGGCTGGCAATGATGAGACAAAAGATAGGCAGGCTATGACGCAGTCTGACCTCAGAGCTGGGAACTCCCAAATAAGAAACAGCAGCAGAATTCCTCTACACACAGAGCTGAGGTGGCAAGCAGACAAAATCCTCAGTGAATATATTGCTTTTCCTTCTTCATCTTCTGTTCCCCAGTAAATGCAAATATCAGTGTTCTAAAAAATAAATAGAAAATAGTTAAGAAGATGAATTAGAATTATGCTATGATACCTATAGGCAAAAAAATACAGCACTTGTAAGTGTCTATGTGTGTGTGTGTGTGTGTATATATATATATATATATACACACATATATACAATATACATATGTATGCATTACAGAGCTTCCTTATTAATTTATTATCATTCCTATTAAATTGGAAATCTCTACTGGAAATCCTATGGATTAATCCATATTGTTAAAAATATCTAATCAGTTAGAGAAAATACTTTAATGTTCTGTAACTGTCTTACAAAGCCCACCAAGTTTTTGAATTTTCATTAACACTTTTCTGCAGTGGTATGAATGGCAAGTTTCTTCTACAGCACCACAGCTCTATGAGGGGCTGGAATGAGCTTCCTTTCATTACTAGGAGCTTTGGAAGGAACAAGAGAAGTGTGAAAAAAGGAAAAGAGATCCTTGTGATGTGGACTCATCAAATGAGTTTGATGTGGGGTTGAGCATCAAAAGAATTGGCGCTTTTGAACTGTGGTATTGCAGAAGACTCTTGAGAGTCTCTTGGACTGCAAGGAGATCCAACCAGTCCATCCTAAAGGAGATCAGTCTTGGGTGTTCATTGGAAGAACTGATGCTGAAGCTGAATACTTCCAGTACTCTGGCCACCTGATGTGACTCATTGGAAAAGACCCTGATGCTGGGAAATATTGAAGGCAGGAGGAGAAGGAGAGGACAGAAGATGAGATGGTTGGATGGCATCACTGACTCAATGGACATGAGTTTGAGTAAACTCCGGGAGTTGGTGATGGACAGGGAGGCCTGGCGTGCTGTGGTCCATGGGGTCACAGACAGCCAGACACGACTGAGCGACTGAATTGAACTCAATTAGGGTACTTGCAACATTTTTAGCTTAGAAAATATGATTGTGTGCTCAGTCCTGTCTTACTCTTTGCAAGCCCATGGACTGTATAGCCTGTCAGGCTCTTCTGTCCATGGAATGTTCCAGGCCAGAATACGGGAGTGGGTTGTCATTTCCTACTCCAGGGGATCTTCCTGACCCAGGGATCAAATCCACGTCTCTTGCATTGGTAAGTGGATTCTTTACCACTGAGCCACCCTGAAAGCCTTGTAACACATAAAAGACTATGTGTATACACTTTACCCTGTAGAAAATTGGACAGGAAACAAATTTAGGATAGAACTGAAGAGGAATAATTGCTTCTGGAAAACTCTAAGTGGTTACTTTTCATTAATTTCTTTGAAAAGAAAATTCTATAAACAGCACCGATCACATGAAGCAAGCAAGATCAAGAACTTTTCATAGAAACCTGTATTTTCAACATTTTAAGGTTAAAATAATTTGATTTAAAGCTAGTATTAACCTGGCATTTTCTTTTTGTGGAAAGGTAAGCACATTATTTTCGAATCACCAACATATGGCTGGCTTGCTTGATTTTATACATGTTACTTAACACTGCCAGGTGCTGCGCTCTACCTGAGTATAGTCAACTACAAATAACTCAGCGTCAACACACATTTAAAAATTAGGTTTCTTTGGAGATTTACAAGCAACATATTTAGCAACTAGAATATTTTATAAAATGCTGTGATTCATTGCCTTGTCAGTGAACCTAATGGTTTATTTTTAACTTCAATAGCGATTTTATTAGAGCTTGTATACATGTCGTTTTTAAAATAGTCAACACTCTCTTCATAAACAAAATAAGGAAGAAACTTGACTTTGTATGGCAAATACTTAAGTGATTTCTGTGGAAAGGGAACAGAATCATCCAAAACATCTGGTTTATGGAAGGTAATAAGGACCAAACAAAGGGGGAGTAAAAGTACTGAGGGGCAGAAGAAAACAGGAAAAAACAAAAACAAAAACAAATGAAGGATTCACAAATTTTGCAACTCTCAAAAGCTTTAGAAGGAAAAATTTAGTTTAGAAACTAACATATTAATATATTAATACCTTCTTTAAGCATTAGGTTGGTAGCAATGACAGGCAAAATGAAGATTTCTTTAAGGAACACATATTTATATATGTGAATGGGGTAAAATAAAAAAACTACCCATTGATGAATTAGAAGCTGGATGAAGAACATCTGTTTTAACTTAGTTGCCATCTGTATAGTGTGATTCCATTAAATTTTTAGAAAAATATTTTCTGGTTTTAACAAAAAAATTAGTGTAACACTTACTATGCCAAGAAATGACTTAATTTTGATTTTAGAACTATCATTCTAAATCAAAATCAGCTCTTTATACAAATTCATTTAACCTTCAGTATACCAAGAATAATAGTCATCACCGTTTACTGTCTGGGTCCAATGAACATTTAATTACTATTTAAGTCAGTTTGTGAATAATTTACAGGACAATGAAAAACAACTTCACTAGAATTTTTCATGAGAATTTACAGAGAGCAAATCCAATTCTTAATATCTGTATTTTCCTGGTTTTGAAGGACAACATATCTGAAATGGGCAAGGCAGTTTGGAACTGATAGCTTAACTACTGTCACGCATGAACCTGTAAGTACCTTGTAAATACCGATTCTAGATTTCAAAAACATGTCTAAAAGGTTCTAGACTTCTTTTTGTATTTGTATCAATATAATTCACAATGTGTTAACTTTGGAAACTTTGACAACTCAAAAGTATGCTGAGGACAGGAGGACAGATATCTTCCTTGTTACAGAATTGGAAAATATTTTTTATTTTCAGATTTATTAATACCAATTATATCATTTCCATGTCATTTATTTTCTTCCAATTTCTTTTATTACACATCAGCCTTGTGTACTTGTCAACTTCTGAACTGTTTCAAAATATGTGGGTGTGTCAGCACCATAAAAGCAAGCCAGGGCAGGTGAGGTTCCTGTCACAAAATACTGAGTGATGAAGTCCTTGCTATTAAGCAACTAACTTAATACTGTAGGAGGAAAATACTGTATTTCCTTTTTGCTTTAGAACTATACTGTTATAGCGACTAGGTGAAGTGTTGGATATGTTAACTAATCTTACTTTGGTAATCATGTGCATAGCAAATCACATTATACCCCTTATAAAGTGTGATATATCAATTATATATTAAGCTGGGGGAGAAAAGAACTATACTGTTCACTCACTGACCCTTAGGTTTGAGAAAATTCATCTAGGATGCTGTCATCTGAAGACAGTGGTTGGAGATGTTGCTTATACACTCAATGTCACCATCATCAGTTGTGTCTGGAATGTTACTATCAGTCTCTGCATTCATCCACTAATTCATCTAATTGAAGCATCTTCGTAGGCCAACTTTCTTCTCTTTAACATTGGGGACAGAAAATAGAAAATACTGAATTCTCTACTATATTTGCTAAAAATTCAAAACAAAAAAAAAAACAAAGATAGTCTCCAGACATTTTCTTTTTACATTCTTGTAAGATAATACAGTATTAATGGGCTATGCTATTAAAAAGTTGAAGATAATACAATAAAGATGACATTTCACTACTGCATTATCCTTTTAGGCACTTTCACTAAGTTCCTTTGGCTTATTATTTTAGTCTTTATATCCCACAGTTGGAAACAAATGATGAATTAATTTCCATAATCATAAAAGGTCAAAATGATGAAAGATGCATAGGAAAAAAACAATCATTAAGATTCCTTAGTATATGTTCGATTTATAAAAAGTTCTGATGAAAAGTGAAAGTTAAGTCACTTAGTTGTGTCGCGACTCTTTGCGGCCCCATGGACTGTAGCCCACCAGGCTCCTCCATCCATGGGATTCTCCAGGCAAGAATACTGGAGTGGGTTGCTATTGCCTTCTCCAGGGGATCTTCCCGACCTATGGATTGAACCCATGTCTCCCGCATTGCAGGCAGACGCTTTAACCTCTGAGCCACCAGGGAAGCCACATCAAAAGTTCTGATAGACACATGTTAATAGCAAGATACAATGTTTTTTCCTATTAAAAAACACATTCAGTGAAACTTTAAAAAAGAATAAAAGTCATGTAAAACAATCCTTCCCACCAAACAACTTCAAACTAAAACTGGGTCCAAAGAACCCTGATAGTATACCAAGGATTAATACATTTCAAGATAATTTAATAAAATTCATGTATAACCATTTACAGTATTAAAATTATAAATGAAATCTTTCTCTTATTAATTTAAAATTGTTTATAACCATAAAAAATCTCTTAAAAATTGAGATTTTACTCAATGTTCACTAGCATACAGTAAAACAATTATTGTCGTGGCAGGACATAATTAAAAAATAATAATAAAACCAAACTAAACCATAAAAGAATTCCATGGAATCTTGGCCCTATGCATAGATAAATTTTTGTTTAGAGTTTTAATAGACAAAAGACAGTTGTAAATAATATGCACAGTAACAATTCCCAACTAGGTGTACTATTGATTCTCTGAAATAAAATATTTCCACTGAAGCACCGGTTTACATTTTCCATTTGAAAATTAAGCAAAGGGAAAGTTCACTGAATTTTTAAACACTTTTAAAAATGGTAAAATCCAAGTAAAAAGATTTTATTTTTATAAATGAAGAATAGTCTTTCTCTAGCTGTTTTTAAGGAAGGGATTCAGTATCTCATTTGCAATCAAATTCTCCATTAAAAACACATTTCAACGATTAACACCTATGAAGTCACTTCGTATCTATTTAAATGATATCTAATGAATACCTCATGACTTCCAACTGTTTTCATGAAATCTCCTCCAATTTCTTCTGCATTATCAAGTGACACCTCTTTGAGTATTGAATTTAAAGGTATTTCTGCAATGCCACTTTAATGAGCACTTGGATTCTTGGCTCAGGTTCCTGGAAATGCAGAAGGAATTGAAAGGCTACTCCTATTGGGTAATATTACCTAAATTTCACTGTAGATGATTTTGGCGATGAAATTTATACAAAAGGAAAGACAAACAGTAAGATGTTTCAGTAAGCATTAGAAGAAAAATATGTAAGTATTAAGACAATTGCAAAGCCCTAATTATTGAAACTTTTTATTTAAACAATAAAAAATCCAGGTAAATGATTCAGAGAACTCTTGGTGTTCTCCAAGGTCAGACTTTGAAAGAAAGTTTTAACAGTTGAACAGGGGGAAAAAAAAAAACAAAACACAAGAAAAGCTTATCAAGAAGTTGTAACTCCAAACATTTTATGCAAATAGATGACATTAGCTTTATAAACCAAGGGTCAATGAAAAGATCAGTTCAGTTCAGTTGCTCAGTCCGAATCTTTGGGACCCATGAATCACAGCACGCCAGGCCTCCCTGTCCATCACCAACTCCCAGAGTTCACTCAAACTCATGTCCCATCGAGTCAGTGATGCCATCCAGCCATCTCATCCTCTGTCATCCCATTCTCCTCCTGCCCCCAATCCCTCCCAGCATCAGAGTCTTTTCCAATGAGTCAACTCTTTGCATGAGGTGGCCAAAGTACTGGAGTTTGAGCTTTAGCTTCAGTCCTTCCAATGAACACCCAGGACTGATCTCCTTTAGGATGGACTGGTTGGATCTCCTTGCAGTCCAAGGGACTCTCAAGAGTCTTCTCCAACACCACAGTTCAAAAGCATCAATTCTTTGGCGCTCAGCTTTCTTCACAGTCCAACTCTCACATCCATACATGACCACTGGAAAAACCATAGCCTTGACTAGAAGGACCTTTGTTGGCAAAGTAATGTCTCTGCTTTTGAATATGCTATCTAGGTTGGTCATAACTTTCCTTCCAAGGAGGAAGCATCTTTTAATTTCATGGCTTCAGTCACCATCTGCAGTGATTTTGGAGCCCCAAAAAATAAAGTCTGCCACGGTTTCCACTGTTTCTCCATCTATTTGCCATGAAGTTATGAGACCAGATGCCATGATCTTCGTTTTCTGAATGTTGAGCTTTAAGCCAACTTTTTCACTCTCCTCTTTAGCGTATATAAAATCCAACACTTAGTATCACAGAACAAGAAAAAAAGGTACAATTTCAAATAACGGTCCTGGGATGTCACTGAAAGGTGAAAACTACAGTGTATCTTCCGTCATAAATTAAAAGCTTTTGGGAAAAAATTTAAAAAATAAAATAAATGCTCAATTATTGCCATTTTATAGCTGGGAATAATAATGGGCACAGTAAAGGTGGAGCCTGGAATTTTACTTATCAGAATATACTTATAATTTCTTGAAAAATAAATAAAAACTACTGTATATATTTAAATTGCAAGATAATTTTTCTTGTAGTAGTATCTATTGAAAGATGGCTGTGTGATTGTTCAATTTGATGGGTGCCAAGAAAATCAACTTACCTAAACACATTTTGCTCAACTGAGGGCCTCAACATTTAAAATTAGACCACAAGAGCTTCTTGCCCTTTCCCAGGGGTTCTCGTTTCAGATGTAAATACTCTTCAGAGATCCGAAACAGAAGCGACGGACACTCATGAGTAAAACAGCTGCCCAGATTGCTCTCCACTGCAACCTGAGGGACTTACATATTTTGCCCAAGGCCAAATCTGCTCATACCTTCCAGGTCTATCAGCTTTAACTTGCTGTCAGCTGCTTCCATAGGAGTGCAATAGTGTCACTCACATTCCCTACTAGGAGACTCACTAGGAGACTCTAGTGCTTGACTGACACAAGTGTTCAACAGAAGGACATACGAATCTGAGGACCTCTTCAATTCTAAAATTCTATTTCTATGACTCAAAGTAATTTATCAAATTACAGTTGATAAAAATGACAAGCATTTTAACTAGAAAGATGATATGCTGTCATAAAAGTTGTAGAAACAGCCCTGTCCAATATGTTTTATAGTCTTTTTAGTGAATTTCAGGGGAAGGAAATGCTTCTGAAATAGCCATACACCCTACCCATTCAATCCTCCAGTTATTTATCTTCACTACTTTCTTTACTGGGGAAAAGAATTTCAAACAGATGTTTATTTAAAAACTAAACATGAGCTTATATTCAAACTGGAGCTTGTGCTTATCTCCTAAAGACTATATACTGAATAAAATACAATAGTGAAGATTTAAGACCCTTGATGACATAGATAAGTGCATGCGAGAGGTAAAATAATTGTCCTGGCAACAGAAACAAGTATCTCCTGTAAATGATACAGCAAAATAAAGAACAGTTTCTCTGTTCTGAATTATTCTCAGAAGGCTTATGCTACAAACTGCATTCAATAAATCCACTATTCATTTTATTTGTCTCTCTAGTTTATAGAAAAATGAAATTTACAATCAAAATTAAGAGTATCAAGTTAGAGATTTTAAGTTAAAAAAGTTCATAGAATCACAGGAGCTAGAGAAAGAGCTTAGACAATTTCTGTTCCAAAATGAAACACCCTCATGGATGCTGTGCTGCATTATCTTGCAAACATGGAAACTAGAATATTTTTAAAGAAAATTAATTCTAACTCTAGGTTTTTAAAAATCCAGGAGGATAATTATGATAAAGAGTACCTGTGATATTTATTTAGAATTAATATTAATAATGTCTGTCCACTGTCTTCAGTTAAACAATAGTTTTTCTGAAGAAACATAATTATTAAGAAATTATTTGGTGGTACATAAGTGTAGGAAAAAAACGTTTAAATGTAAAACTAACAGGGTAACTGCTGTTGCTGCTAATCTTTTCCAATTGCTCTTCAAAGTAATGGGTGCTTTCTATCAGATTTGAAAAGCCTAATAATTTATAATCTCTATCCAAATATGAAATATAATGGAAAATGGTGCTTTCTTTTCCTGAAATTGTTTATAGTGTGTATACACACACACACACATATATATATACATCCTTTGAGACTGGAGCATGAATCCTATTAAACTCAACTATACTCTCCCCATTCCTAAAATAGATTTGACATACAGACATAAGCACAAGGTCAAGGTCATAGATCAGTAAGAAAGATTACCAACAGAACTGATGTAACAGCTGGCATTTGATCAAAGCTCCTGGGGTTTTTAGTATACTGAGGAGACACTCTGCCTTTACTCACAGGGTACACTCTGTTTTAAAAATGTTCCCAATCTTTGAAGACAAGATCTTTATGCACTTTTTGTTACAAAGTATGTTCTGTTAAAAACTGTTGTATTGGATACGGAATAAAAAAAAGAACTAGTGTATGTATGTTTCAGAATCATGAGTTTTTAGGTGTATGTATATTTATGCTTAAATATTTATGTAGTCATGTTATAACTGATCCCTGCCACATGACAAATTTGAAATTACTTTAACTTACAGGTTCCTGAATCCACCGTGCTCCCCTAGGCCTCCAAGCCTTTGTACCAGCTAAAATGGAAACTGTCTGTTGCTCAACATCTTGGGTCGCTTCTTCTCAAATACAGATTTAACTAATAAAAATTGGTTCAACTAGAAAAAGTTTACAATGTATCCATTGTCTTCCATGATAATTTCCAAATTATCCGTATAATCTTTGGTTAACAACAGCAGCAACAAAAATGATTCTTAATGGAGTATATTAATAGTGTGATTAATAAAAACATGCCTTTTGTTTCAGCTGTTCAAGCAAAAAACTTAATTTATCTTAAATTACATTTATGAAACCAAGAGTTATGTGATGAATGTTCTTACTGAACCATTCTGATCAAGAAATTATTTTTAAGAATGCATAAAATGCATTCTTAATGTTGGGGTAAATTTATAATAGAAGTGCTTTTCTTGTTAAATTAAGTATCATCTGCTGTAGCTTTATATAATTTGAAAATTATGATACATGAATATATAAATGTTCTCAGTTATCAGTTTTTCATTTTGCAAAATTGTTTTTGAGAATAAGTAGATTTGAATGAAAATACCAGAATTGTACTATCCTAGAAGATCTGCTAGTTTCTTGATAACAAAGAAAAAAGGACAAAAATATTTATCAAATTAAATACCACTGCAAATGGAACTTCCTTTATCAGGCTGAAGCAGACCATGAGTTTATCAAAATTACCAGTAATGGGCACCAATTTGTACAACAAACTTTGATAACAAAATCTGTTGACATATTTTCTATTTTAAAAGAAAACAGAATTCCTTGTAAAATATACTAAAGTCTATTTAGAGGAATCACTCATCAATTAATAAATATGTCTTGGGTCAAAGTGTTGCCCTGCTGGGTGAACTTTGATTTTCCAGAAACAGTATAAACATCACAATATCCCACTTGCCCATAATGGCTCCAAACACAAAGTTTTCTGGATTAAGGGTTTTAGTCTGTGGCAGAGAGCTATCACTACAGACACAATCCACAGACAGAAAGACACAGTGATGATGTATATGGGAAGGGAAAAAGTCAATGAACCTAACAGGTTTCTGCCCGAGGGGATTAATAAGCAAAACAACAAGAATATGCACAATGTACCTGGAGAATTTCCATGTCTTTAAATATTAACAGGTAACATTAAAATAGGGTTTTTCAACTAAGTAGATGCAACTACTGGCATGCTGTTGGTGTGCTATTTACTTTCAAAGGTTTCATTCTGAATGTGAAACCGTCACCCATGCCTTTCCACAATGACTCTTTTGCTCATCGGTACACATAAGGACGCAACTTAGCAACTAAACAACACACAAGCAAATGTCTGAAGTCATGTCTGAAGTCAGGCACTACTGAAGTCAAACTGCCAGTAACTGCCAGTCTGAGACCCAGCTTTGCTGGTGCCAAGGTCTGGGGCATGCTCAGTCCATGAGCCGGGCAGTTGGTATAGCCTCAGCCATGGCACCTGACACTCAGCTAGAGACTGGGGTGCAGGCAGTGAGGAGGCTTTACAAGAGGCTCCTACGAGTTGGAGAAGAAACAGGGAGAATAGTCTAGGTCTGTGCCTTCCTAACTTCATTTATTGGACTAAAAATATTTCAGATCATTACCTTTTAAGGTAATTAAGAGCATTAGAAACAACTGCTACTATGAGCATTATTTAATAAAACTGAAACATTTTAACACTGAAAAATGAACTACTTTAGCTTTGTGAGGATTTCTATTATATACCTCATTTTTCTTACTTTCTGTCTTTTCATTTTGGTGGAGACAGGATGGTGACATGTGCACTGGCACATACAGATACCATCCTGACACTTCTGTTTAGTAGTTTGTTCAATGCCAATATCAATTACTTACATTCTTATATCAATATTTCCTCTATTTATATTTTATTTTACTGTTCTGATATGGATCATGCTTTCAACTGTAGAACTTATGTAAAATGAATAATTTGTTTTGTTGTAGTTAAATTATTGTTATTACACGTGTGTGCGTGCGTCCTCAGTCATAGTCAACTCTTTGTGATCCCATGGACTGCAGTCTGCTGGGCTCCTCTGTCCACAGTTTTCCAGGCAAGAATAATGGAGTGGGTTGCCATTTCCTACTGCAGGGGATATTCCAGACCCAGGGATCAAACCTGCATCTCTTGCATCTCCTGCACTGGCAGGCGGATTCTTTACCACTACACCAGCCGGGAAGACCTGTCATTACACATGAGACATAACAGTGGGAAAAATAAGAAAGAAAAGAACCTTTTGCTCAGAATCCTTTCCTCTTTTCACTCACACAATTCCTGCCATCATCAACATTTGATGATAAAATATATCGTGATTAAAAATGTATCATAGAATGATGTTCCAGTGGCTCACAATCAAGCTGAAAGAATCAGGTATCTTTTCTATTCTCTAAGTCTCACCTGAGGCCGCACCCTCTTCCTCCTTGGGCAACCTTCCCTAAACTACATAGGCTGAAGCACATTTCTCATCTCTGGGACTTCACAGACTCAGTAGATCTTTCAATCATCTCATTACAAAACTATTTTGTGTTGTTTATGCATGGCCTTCAGCTGGAATGTAAACTTCTTCTAGACAAGGATTACACTTTTGTCGTCTTACATCCTAGCACCTGGCAGAGACAGCACTCCGAGCAGAACACGCAAGTCAAACTCCTAAAGCCTCAGACTATAAAATGGAGGGTGGGCTGTCATAATTGAAACGTACTTAGTACTCTTGCCTGGAAAATCCCATGGACGGAGGAGCCTGGAAGACTGCAGTCCATGGGGTCGCGGAGAGTCGGACACGACTGAGCGACTTCACTTTCACTTTTCACTTTCACGCATTGGAGAAGGAAATGGCAACCCACTCCAGTGTTCTTGCCTGGAGAATCCCAGGGACGGGGGAGCCTGTTGGGCTGCCGTCTATGGGGTCACACAGAGTCGGACACGACTGAAATGACTTCACTTCACTTAAGATTGAAGACAGTATGATAATGCTATTATAATGTTTGGTTTCAAATTCAAGACATCATCTCCTCTCCTGAATGTAACAAAAACTTTTACAAAATTAAAGAGTAATAAAGTATTTTATTCTATACAAGAAGTTCTGTGGTTTTGGAAAACATGCACATTCTGTTAGAAAAATTCAAGATCTAGATATTTAGAAGTGAATCTTTAACATCTGTTTATAAAATAAAGATCATTCAGTTTCCTTTAATCAGTGTCTTCCTGGCTAAGGTTTATAAGGCTGCATGGGCGCAGGAGGGCCTAGAGGAGCTATCCCACGTTGAAGGTCAGGAAGGGCGGCGGTGAGGAGATACCCCTCGTCCAAGGTAAGGAGCAACGGCTGCGCTTTGCTGGAGCAGCTGTGAAGAGATACCCCACGCCCAAGGTAAGAGAAACCCAAGTAAGATGGTAGGTGTTGCAAGAGGGCATCAGAGGGCAGACACACTGAAACCACACTCACAGAAAACTAGTCAATCTAATCACACTAGGACCACAGCCTTGTCTAACTCAATGAAACTAAGCCATGCCCGTGGGGCAACCCAAGATGGGCAGGTCATGGTGGAGAGATCTGACAGAATGTGGTCCACTGGAGAAGGGAATGGCAAACCACTTCAGTATTCTCGCCTTGAGAACCCCATGAACAGTATGAAAAGGCAAAATGACAGGATACTGAAAGAGGAACTCCCCAGGTCAGTAGGTGCCCAATATGCTACTGGAGATCAGTGAAGAAATAACTCCAGAAAGAATGAAGGGATGGGGCCAAAGCAAAAAGAATACCCAGCTGTGGAAGTGACTGGTGATAGAAGCAAGGTCTGATGCTGTAAAGAGCAATATTGCATAGGAACCTGGAATGTCAGGTCCATGAATCAAGGCAAATTGGAAGTGGTCAAACAAGAGATGGCAAGAGTGAATGTCGACATTCTAGGAATCAGCGAATTGAAATGGACTGGAATGGGTGAATTTAACTCAGATGACCATTATATCTACTACTGCGGGCAGGAATCCCTCAGAAGAAATGGAGTAGCCATCATGGTCAACAAAAGAGTCTGAAATGCAGTACTTGGATGCAATCTCAAAAATGACAGAATGATCTCTGTTCATTTCCAAGGCAAACCATTCAATATCACAGTAATCCAAGTCTATGCCCCAACCAGTAATGCTGAAGAAGCTGAAGTTGAACGGTTCTATGAAGACCTACAAGACCTTTTAGAACTAACAGCCAAAAAAGATGTCCTTTTCATTATAGGGGACTGGAATACAAAAGAAGCAAGTCAAGAGACACCTGGAGTAACAGGCAAATTTGGCCTTGGAATATGGAATGAAGCAGGGCAAAGACTAATAGAGTTTTGCCAAGAAAATGCACTGGTCATAACAAAAACCCTCTTCCAACAACACAAGAGAAGACTCTATATATGGACATCACCAGATGGTCAACACCGAAATCAGATTGATTATATTCTTTGCAGCCAAAGATGGAGAAGCTCTATACAGTCAGCAAAAACAAGACCAGGAGCTGACTGTGACTCAGATCATGAACTCCTTATTGCCAAATTCAGACTCAAATTGAAGAAAGTAGGGAAAAACACTAGACCATTCAGGTATGACCTAAATCAAATCCCTTATGATTATACAGTGGAAGTGAGAAATAGATTTAAGGGCCTACATCTGATAGATAGAGTGCCTGATGAACTATGGACTGAGGTTCCTAACATTGTACAGGAGACAGGAATCAAGACCATTCCCATGAAAAGAAATGTAAAAAAGTAGAATGGCTGTCTGGGGAGGCCTTACAAATAGCTGTGAAAAGAAGGGAAGTGAAAAGCAAAGGAGAAAAGGAAAGATATAAACATCTGAATGCAGAGTTCCAAAGAATAGCAAGAAGAGATAAGAAAGCCTTCTTCAGCGATCAATGCAAAGAAATAGAGGAAAACAACAGAATGGGAAAGAATAGGGATCTCTTCAAGAAAATCAGAGATATCAAAGGAACATTTCATGCAAAGATGGGCTCAATAAAGGACAGAAATGGTATGGACCTAACAGAAGCAGAAGATATTAAGAAGAGATGCAAGAATACACAGAAGAACTGTACAAAAAGATCTTCACGACCCAGATAATCACGATGGCGTGATCACTGACCTAGAGCCAGACATCCTGGAATGTGAAGTCAAATGGGCCTTAGAAAGCATCACTACGAACAAAGCTAGTGAAGGTGATGGAATTCCAGTTGAGCTATTCCAAATCCTGAAAGATGATGCTGTGAAAGTGCTGCACTCAATATGCCAGCAAATTTGGAAAACTCAGCAGGGGCCACAGGACTGGAAAAGGTCAGTTTTTATTCCAATCCCAAAGAAAGGCAATGCCAAAGAATGCTCAAACTATCGCACAAATGCACTCATCTCACACGCTAGTAAAGTAATGCTCAAAATTCTCCAAGCCAGGCTTCAGCAATATGTGAACTGTGAACTTCCTGATGTTCAAGCTGGTTTTAGGAAAGGCAGAGGAACCAGAGACCAAATTGCCAACATCCGCTGGATCATGGAAAAAGCAAGAGAGTTCCAGAAAAGCATCTCTTTCTGCTTTATTGACTACCCCAAAGCCTTTGACTGTGTGGATCACAATAAACTGTGGAAAATTCTGAAAGAGATGGGAATACCAGACCACCTGACCTGCCTCTTGAGAAATTTGTATGCAGGTCAGGAAGCAACAGTTAGAACTGGACATGGAACAACAGACTGGTTCCATATAGGACAAGGAGTACATCAAGGCTGTATATTGTCACCCTGTTTATTTAACTTACATGCAGAGTACATCACGAGAAACGCTGGACTGGAGGAAACACAAGCTGGAATCAAGATTGCCGGGAGAAATATCAATAACCTCAGATATGCAGATGACACCACCCTTATGGCAGAAAGTGAAGAGGAACTCAAAAGCCTCTTGAGGCAAGTGAAAGTGGAGAGTGAAAAAGTTGGCTTAAAGCTCAACATTCAGAAAACGAAGATCATAGCATCCGGTCCCATCACTTCATGGCAAATAGATGGGGAAACAGAGCAAACAGTGTCAGACTTTATTTTTCTGGACTCCAAAATCACTGCAGATGGTGACTGCAGCCATCAAATTAAAAGATGCTTACTCCTCCGAAGAAAAGTTATGACCAACCTAGATAGCATATTCAAAAGCAGAGACATTACTTTGCCAACAAAGGTCCGTCTAGTCAAAGCTATGGATTTTCCTGTGTGGTCATGTATGGATGTGAGAGTTGGACTGTGAAGAAGGCTGAGTGCCAAAGAATTGATGCTTTTGAACTGTGGTGTTGGAGAAGACTCTTGAGAGTCCCTTGGACTGCAAGGAGATCCAACCAGTCTATTCTGAAGGAGATCAGTCCTGGGATTTCTTTGGTAGGAATCATGCTAAAGCTGAAACTCCAGTACTTTGGCCAACTCATGCAAAGAGCTGACTCACTGGAAAAGACTGTGATGCTGGGAGGGATTGGGGGCAAGAGGAGAAGGGGACGACAGACGATGAGATGGCTGGATGGCATCACTGACTCGATGGACGTGAGTCTCAGTGCACTCTGGGAGTTGGTGCCGGACAGGGAGGCCTGGCGTGCTGCGATTCATGAGGTCGCAAAGAGTCGGACACGACTGAGCGACTGATCTGGTCTGATCTGATACTCACAGACTATAAACAAGAATGAGCAAACGTTT
The DNA here is from genome assembly GCF_003369695.1 of Bos indicus x Bos taurus. NCBI lineage: Eukaryota > Metazoa > Chordata > Mammalia > Artiodactyla > Bovidae > Bos > Bos indicus x Bos taurus. The sequence goes on along the minus strand of NC_040076.1, from coordinate 21,962,284 downwards.
CAAAATTCTGGTATCATAAAGCTTTTCATCATTTTCCTCTCCCAAACTACTCACTGCAAAGAAGTTGAATAAAATCTATTTATATGAAACATTTCATTGTTAAATTTTATTACAATGAAGGCTGTATTTAAGAAAGAAGTATCATATTGAAAGATTCAATCCTTAAAAACTCAGAAAAACCAAACTCATCCTAAAAAGGACATAATGATATGGGGAATGAATTAACTTTGCATCATATATTAACCACAAGTGAGAAATTATTTCTTTTTGGTCATTTGACAATTAAACCACTGAAGTAGATAATAATTATATGCCACACAACTTGAACCCTTTAAATTGTGTGACAGTGAAAGATGATCAGTCTTGTCCAATTCTTTGCGACCTCATGGACTATACAGTTCATGGAATTCTCCAGGCCAGAATACTGGATTGGGTAGGCTTTCCCTTCTCAAGGGGATCTTCCCAACCCAGGGATCAAACCCAGGTCTCCCGCATTGCAGGTGGATTCTTTACCAGCTGAGTCACAAGGGACGCCCAAGAACACTGGAGTGGGCAGCCTATCCCTTCTCCAGGGGATCTTCCTGACCCAGTAATCCAACCGGGGTCTCCTGCACTGCAGGTGAACTGTTTAGCAAATGAACTATCAGGGTGTGATAAAGATTAAATCAAACTGGTCAAAGCTATCCTTAGGATGATCTTTTTCATCTGAACCTGTATTTGCTGAAGTGTTTCAAGTATGAGCTTGTACTGTGTCTGGCTAAATAAAAACAATGTCGTGCCAGAAAGTGATTCAATTAGAATATGTAAAAGTGGTCAAATTATTTTTAAAAGACTTTATACCTGAAAATGTGAAAACCAATTAAACAAAACAAACATTATCCAAGCAGGTCTGGAATACTGATGCAAGAAGAGTCAACGTGTCACTGTCTTTTCTACTTCTTCCATATCTGCACGCTGCTATTAGCAGTAATATCAAATCAAGGGAATTCCCTCCTTTAACCTGTGTTAAAGGATTAAACTTCCCCCACCTGCCTCATGCAGGGTATCAAATCTAAACGAGGTCTTTCAGGTCTGAGGAGGCTAATAAGTCATGTGGGTTCAGAAAATAGCTAATTTTGATGTAGATGGAGACAAGTCTGAAAACATAATTTTCTGAAATGTACAGTAAGTCTTTAATATGTACTAAAAACAAAAGGTATCATACTATGCTCCAAAAGCTACTAAAGCATTTGTTTTAAAGTAATTACATTATGAAATCAAATATCCTTGCCTATCATAAAATATTGTGGGGATTTGGGGGGAGATACTTTATTCACTGGGACTACTGACTTCTTTTCAAACCTAAACTGACAAATATTCTAGCCTCCATAACACTGGGAATACAAACTTATGAACTTGTATAAAAATGGCACAGCAGCTCATTTTTATAGAGAAATCTATCTTCTTTTGATGATTCTACCACTAGCTATCATTTTCCTAAGAGAAAATGGATTCTACAAACATAATGGGACCAATTAGGAAAGAGTTGAAAGGTCACCTGCCTAACCAATCATCCCATGTAATGCTTAAACCCCATTAATAACCGGTATGCTAACACTGGTTGTCTAGGTTACTTCTGAAAACCTCCAGTGACCATGGATTGTATTCTAAGGTGTATTTTTTAGAATCAGATGGCTCTGGGTTTAATTTCTGGCTCTTTCACTTAGCCAGCTGCATGACTTTGGGCAAGTTAATGACTCTCAAAAGTTTTATTTATAAATAAATAAAAACCAATACCAACTTCATAGCACCTGTGGGGACTAAACCTCACAATGCTCATGCAGTGCTCAGCACAGTGCTGGGGCTCAGGGAGGGAGCTCAGCAAGGATTACCCACTATTCAGAGAACTCATCCCATGTTCACACAACTGCAACAGTATGATATTCGTCCTTGTACTGGACTATAATCTGTCTCCTTTACACTGATCGTTAGTCCTTTGGGGGCCACAGAAAAAAAGGCTAATCCTTCAATTATCCTTCAAACATTAGAAACATTATTCCACTGACTAAATCCATCACCTTGTTAAGGTCTAGATAAGACAGTTAAATTCCATTGTTGAAGGAGTCTGCTGCTGCTGCTGCTAAGTCGCTTCAGTCGTGTCCGACTCTGTACGACCCCATAGACAGCAGCCCACCAGGTTCTTCTGTCCATGGGATTTTCCAGGCAAGAGTACTGGAGTGGGTTGCCATTGCCTTCTCCGGTTGAAGCAGTCTAGCAAAGGACAAAGCAATACACACACATATGCACCTGGGCACCCCTCTGCCAGGATGACATTCTTTATAAATTCCTGACGGGCCAAAGTAGCACATAAATACTCCTGGGAGCTCTCCACCACAGACTGCTGGCTCCTACTCAGTTTGTTGTTTAGTCTCTAAGTCCTGTCTGACTCTTTGCAACCCCATGGACTGTAGCCCACTGTGCTCCTCTGTCCATGGGATTTCCCAGGCAGGCACACTGGAGCGGGTTGCCATTTCCTTCTCAGGGCATTTTCCCAACCCAGAGACTGAACCTGCATCTTCTGTATTACATGTGGATTCTTTACCACTGAGCTACTAGGGAAGCCCGTTACTGAGTTTACTGTACATTAACAAAAACAAAAAATTCTCTCCCCCAAGTGCTTTAGGCCTTATCTTCTTCTCCAATGAAATACCAAGTTATACTTTCTTTGATTCTTTTCCTGAGGTTGGTTAATATTATATTGGTATTACATTCATTCCCATTTTAACATACAAGCAATTGAGTAACTAGCCAAACTAGCCAGTAAGTGGTTCATCCAAAACCAAGTGAGGTTCTTCTGAGCTCCAGCCTTCCCTGTGAGTTGACATTGCCATGGACTATAACGATGAGTTTGAAAACATTTGGCAAAGCAAATGACTTTATAGCACCTGTAGAACTCTAGATTACTTTTCCTACTCTAAAATCTGTGTCTGTTGTTGCTCTTGCTTTTATCAGAAAGATCGCATAGCACGGTGGTTAAGAGAACAGTCATTGGATTCCTGACTCTGGCATTTGTCAGTGGGTAGCTCTGGTCAAGACCCTGATGCTGGGAAAGATTGAAGGCAGGAGATGAGATAGTTGGAGGCATTACTGACTTGATGGACATGAGTTTGAGCAAACTCTGGGAGTTGGTGATGGACAGGGAAGCCTGGTGTGCTGCAGTCCATGGGGTCACAAACAGTCGGACACGACTGAGCAACTGAACAGAACTGAACTCTGGTCAAGTGACCAATGCACTCTGGGGCTTGGTTTCTTTAACTGTAAAATTGAAATAATATTATCTACCTCCTCAAGCTGTTCTATGATATGGAATGGAATATGCCTGGCATTTTCTAAGCACGAGATTAACATTAAAATTCTACCAACAGAGCTGAGGCTAGGGGACTTTATCAAATTGTCTTCACTTTCCAGTCACCCCACATAAAGCTCCTTGTGAGCTGAGACATCGTCTTTGGCATTTGTATCTCCATGCCTGATATTGTCTGTTAAATGCTTCAACATATTCTATATATATCCTGAAAAACTAAAAAAGTAGTTTAGATCTGCATTTTAATAATCTAGCTAATAAACTCTTTAACTTTGTGATTCTGTAAGACATGTTTACTTAAGCCAAAGGGTCATTCATTTCATGTACAAAACATGCCTATCATTTTTTCCTTCCCTGGACTTTTTCCATAAAGAATCTACTCCCTGATCCCTAGCCCCAGGGAATGGACCACGTTGAGAATGTGTGACTAAACAGGACCAATTCCTTTCATCTCTTGGGATATGTAATTCACAGAGACTGAAAACCTTCATTTTGGGGTTGCTTTAATGAGGCCATACTTCACAGCTCATACAGAGGAGTCAGTATACTGAGAAAAAAGAATGAAGGAGGTGCAGAGACAGAAGCAGAATGAGGAAGGCAAAAAGGGAGAGAGAACAGGCAGCAAGGAGCTGATGAACGGTTTTCCAGTTTCAAGGAAGTGCAATGCTCTCCTATCACTGGACTCCTGAAGAGCCTACTATATGCCTCTAATAAATCTCCCTCTGCTTGAGCTTTATTGAATAGGCTTCTTTCTGTTCCATGCAAAGGCGGCATCCCTAAGCTACTGCAGTAATACTATGTGAGGCAAACCATGCCCTCAAATCCATGGTTTGAAGGCCTCTGCAAGTATCAACACTCTCTTCCCTCACTTTTCCTACAGAACCTCCGTCTCATGAACTGGGTCTACGTCCACGGCCTATCTCTGATTTTCAAATGGGGAGAGCGACACAAGGAGGTAAAGAAGATGTTCAAGGTCACACAGAGTTTGCCAGGGCTGAGCTCATAACAGGATTTCAGATTTCTTATTCCCTAGGGCCTGAACTAACCGATAAACCAGCTGCCTCCCTTGATGAAACTAAAGTATGCCAATTATCCAAACTGTGTAGGAAACACTGACCAAAACAGGGGTTAATTGGACATTGGGTGTTTTAATTCCACAAGCAGCTCTTTCCCTGAGTTACCCTGGGAGTGAATAACATATCTTTTCGGGGATGGGAAGGAGGCCAGCACAGGCCATCTGGCTGAACATGTCCTTTCGTCAAGGTATCCGTGCAGTGGTGTGAAACTTACTGATGTTGAAGAACTTTACAGTTAAATTTATCATTTTCCTACTCTATTGAATTTACAAGTAGATAAACCTTTATTCTCATATTAGCCAAGAAGTTTAACTGACTTTAAAGTTATTTAATCTATATGAATGTATATATTCTACATGGTGTGCAAAGGAGACTGAAATGTTCTGACGTTAACGACAATTTCTCATATTCAAAAAGAGAACAATTCCTTTAGACCATTAGAAAGGAAATGAACACTCATTTTTTTTTCTCATGAAAAGTAAAACAAAATATTAAGCTTCCTTCAATCAAGGAAAAAAGGAATCATGAAAGACACAGATGAGCCAATTTCCTTGTCCATCTTTCTGATTTCTTCCATTTTGTAATTTTGCTAAGACAACACATCTTAGACTATTAGATTCAAGACTGCTTCCTAAGACCTCAGAGTCAGAACCCATCAACTGGGTTCAGCTCATGACTGTAGTGCCACTAGCCAAGGGCATAATCAAGAGCTGTTCCAGTTCTTAAATATGTATTTTTTTTCCCTTTATTCCTTCTTTCTTCTTGCCTTTCTCTACCCTTCCCAACCTCTCAAATGGTTTACTTTCTTCTTTCCCTCTTTTAACTCCTAAGTGTTTAATTATACCTGATTTATTCATGCTGCTGCGGACATTGAGAACTACAAAGGCTCCTGAGACTGACATTAAGACCATATTCATATTCTCTATGTTGGGAAATGTGGATGGGATGGGGTGGGTTACTAATACTGAATCATGCAAGTATCAATGCCCAACTCTGGGTGAGACTAGGACTGTCCAAACCCTGAGTGATGAGCCTTGAGCAAGGTTCAAGGCCATGAGAATGAATGGATGAAAGAAAGGCAAGCTTAGAGAGACTGCCTTTGCTTAATGTACAAACTAGGTACTACACCTATTAGTTAGAAGAGGGTATGTGTCCATGCTAGGAAGCTAAGGTGGGAAATAGATAAGCAGTAATAAAATCTCAAGGGAGATGCTGGTATTCCAACTCTATGTATGAACAGACTGGAAAATAAATTCTTAAAGTGGAACCCAGCACAAAGGCAAGTAGATGGGTTGTAGTGAAGTTGGCAAGGAAATAAAGACCAGATGGTTCTTGCTCAGAGGGCTAAATAGTAAAATATCACATAAGGGGGATCTTGATTTGTCTAACTCTACCATCTCTAACAAATTATGCCCCTAAATAGGCAAAACATCTAACTGTAAGCAGCATCACACTCTTTACAGTGCCTGCAATCGAAGTTCATTAGTGAAGCTGGGTGGGTGAGAAGCCGGGTTACTCTGGGTCAGGTATGGCCAGGTTACGTCTAAGGTTCCAGGTGCTTCTTTAATTCATTTACTGGGTTTCAACTGGTCTCCAATTCTTCTTAAATAAACTTGGATGGCTCCTGGCCCTAGATGACAGCCTTGGCTCCAAAAGTTTCAACAACCGCCCAAAGGAAGGAGTCAGAAATAACAAATACCCCATGGTAGAATAAACGAGAAAAAGAGGCAGAAGGTCCCACTGCTAGTTCTCCAACTACATCTGGTTCAAATCCTTCCTGCATATGAGGTGAAATACTTCTTTTCAACAAGAGCTGGGTGGGACCACCAGAGAGAAGACACTGGACTAACTCCCCAAACTCTAGGGCTATGAGAGATACAGAGGAAAGACAAAAAGTAACCATGTGTTATAATTTTTTTTTTTTTGTGCCTCACTTTACTTGTTGAGAAGTATTAGGCTCAACAAGATCCTCTTTAAGATTCTATTGCATTTCCCTGGAGCTAGTCATTTTAGCTCCTTATTTTGAAGCCCTTCTTGAGAATGTTCTTGGTATGGCTGAGTGCAATCACTCTGCCTTTCTATTTCTTCTCTGTCATTTAGGCCTGATGCTCCTTTCAGGGCTAAGTATGTATTCCCATTCTAGATAGAATAAAATGCCTTCTTTCATCCTATCCTCCCCCTTTGACCCACCAAAGGAAGACTTTTATAAGTTTTGTGCATTTTGATACAGGAACAGAAATGGTTTATAAGTTTCTGTATTATATTTACACAAGAGAGTATCATTTAAATTCCCAAATCAAAAAGTCAGTGTCTCTCTGCAAAACATCGAACTTGTAAACACAGGTTTGTCACAAAATTACTACTGAAATTGACTTCCCAAGTAAAGCATCTTCCACCTACCCCCTTAAAAGTTTACACACTGTAGGAATACTCAAAAGAGTGATGTACAGAGGAAAAAAAAATTCACCTGCTAAAAAGATTCTCAAATTTGGCAATTTTTTTGTTCTAAATGTATTATTCAGTAGCATAAACACTGTGAAGTAGAAATGGTTGGAACCCATGTTCAGAATAAAAGGGCTAAGTGGAGTTCTGTATAACCTGCAAAATGGAAGAACAAAATTACACATTAAAAATTGCATAGTGGAACAAAACTAAGCAAGAATGTGCTTTGAATCACTACTGTATAATCAAGAAAATGGTCATCAGACAGTTGACATGACTCAAATCTTATTTGTAAAATTATGTCTGAGAAGGTATAAAAATGGTTAAGCCATCTTAAAAATCTCTGTTCAATAATCAGTTTTTACCTCTTTAAAAAGAATGCCAGTAAAAAAAAGCACTTCTACTATTACAGAAGGTAAACCATATATTTTGCGGTGTTAAGTATTTAGACCTTTTTGTTATCACTGGTGGGCCTGGTAACAAAAGACTGGATGTAACCAACTAAAATCAAGAATGGTAACAACAAAATATCAGGATTGAGAAGCTCGACTTCATAAACTATTTTACAGTCTGGTATTCCAATCCCAAAGAAAGGCAATGCCAAAGAATGCTTAAACTACCACACAATTGCACTCATCTCACACGCTAGTAAAGTAATGCTCAAAATTCTCCAAGCCAGGCTTCAGCAATATGTGAACCGTGAACTTCCTGATGGTCAAGCTGGTTTTAGAAAAGGCAGAGGAACCAGAGATCAAATTGCCAACATCTGCTGATCATGGAAAAAGCAAGAGAGTTCCAGAAAAACATCTATTTCTGATTTATTGACTATGCCAAAGCCTTTGACTGTGTGGATCACAAGAAACTGTGGACAATTCTGAAAGAGATGGGAATACCAGACCACCTGATCTGCCTCTTGAGAAATTTGTATGCAGGTCAGGAAGCAACAGCTAGAACTGGACATGGAACAACAGACTGGTTCAAATAGGACAAGGAGTACATCAAGGCTGTATATTGTCACCCTGTTTATTTAACTTTTATGCAGAGTACATCATGAGAAATGCTGGACTGGAAGAAACACAAGCTGGAATCAAGACTGCTGGGAGAAATATCAATAACCTCAGATACGCAGATGACACCACCCTTAAGGCAGAAAGTGAAGAGGAACTCAAAAGCCTCTTGATGAAAGTGAAAGAGGAGAGTGAAAAAGTTGGCTTAAAGCTCAACATTCAGAAAACGAAGATCATGGCATCCGGTCCCATCACTTCATGGCAAATAAATGGGGAAACAGTGGAAACAGTGTCAGACTTTATTTTCCTGGGCTCCAAAATCACTGCAGATGGTGACTGCAGCCATCAAATTAAAAGACGCTTACTCTTTGGAAGGAAAGTTATGACCAACCTAGATAGTATATTCAAAAGCAGAGACATTACTTTGCCAACAAAGGTTCGTTTAGTCAAGGCTATGGTTTTTCCAGTGGTCATGTATGGATGTGAGAGTTGGACTGTGAAGAAGGCTGAGTGCTGAAGAATTGATGCTTTTGAACTGTGGTGCTGGAGAAGACTCTTGAGAGTCCCTTGGACTGCAAGGAGATCCAACCAGTCCATTCTGAAGGAGATCAGTCCTGGGTGTTCATTGGAAGGAATGATGCTAAAGCTGAAACTCCAGGACTTTGGTCACCTCATGCGAAGAGCTAGCTCATTGGAAAAGACTGATGCTGGGAGGGATTGGGGGCAGGAGGAGAAGGGGATGACAGAGGATGAGATGGCTGGATGGCTTCACTGACTCGATGGACGTGAGTCTGAGTGAACTCCAGGAGTTGGTGATGGACAGGGATACCTGGCGTGCTGCGATTCATGGGGTCGCAAAGAGTCGGACATGACTGAGCGACTGATCTGATCTGATCTGATTGGCTACTCATAGGACCAGACACCACTCCAATCTACCCTCTGTCAATCTCAACCATTTATGCTGAAGAAAATCTAAGAGTTTCATTTTCTACAGCTTATTTCTGAAAGGTGCTCTTTTATACCTTTCAACAACCTGTAAGATAAAAAATTCCCTCTAGTTTTTATTTCTAAAGATACCACAAGCTTTACAAATAAAAACACTAGGGCTCATCCACCAGTTCTGTAATTCTAGGTAAAACTTTTTATGTCTCCGTTTAATGTGGACAATACCAACTTATCTAGTAGGAGAGTTGTGAAGATTAAATAATACATATAAAACATCCAACACAGTAAGTCCTCTAGAAATGCTATTTTTCCCCTCTTTATGCTCCTTATTGCTATGGATACTAACTTATATAATTGCTGTAATATAATTTTATGTTAATTAGGCAAAATCTGTCCTTTCCAAAATCAAGTAGTATGAAAGTCAAAGTGAAGTCGCTCAGTTGTATCCGACTTTGTGACCCTGTGGACTGCAGCCCACCAGGCTCTTCCATCCATGGGATTCTCCAGGCAAGAATACTGGAGTGGGTTGCCATTTCTTTCTCCAGGGGATCTTCCCAACCCAGGGATCCAACCCAGGTCTCCCACATTGCAGGCAGACGCTTTAACCTCTGAGCCACCAGGGAAGTAGTACCACATTGCAAATGCTTTGGATACTCAGGTATTTTAAATGATCTGTTTATAAGATAACACTGCAAACCCAGAATCTGGCATTTCTAATTCCTAACTAGCTGACTCTGCAATTTAAAGTGGACCCATATACAGGTATTTTACTATGACTTGATACTTTAAAAAATGTGATGCTGCTTAGTAACCACATGCTTATTGATACCACCATCCTACTGTTTACAAGATCACCCATTAGAAGCAAACTGCCAGGTTTTTATGCTGCACAGAGAGCTTCCTTCAGTGCTACCTGATCTTTAGTTTCATTAACTAGAGGAACTAAAACAGCTTGCCAAAAAGTATCAGTCCTGTCAGTGATAAGAGAGAAATCAATTTCAATTCTGCTAAAGAAATATCAGTTTAAAAAATTTTAAACATTTTTACTTGAATTTCAAAAGTCCTTTGATTTTTATAATGAAAAATACTGTTCACAGTGTCATTGATCATAACGGGGATACTGTGAAGATACTTAACTTCAAAGATACCTAAAAATGGGTAACATACTAAAGCTAAGCGTTCAGGTTTTGAATCTTGGTTCACCAACTAACTTAACTTTTCTAAGACTTTGGAGATAATGTTATCTAATTAATAAAACCATGAAAAAAGATTTCACGAACTAAGACCTGCAAAGCACATAGCATTATATATAGTGTCCCCTAAGTACTCATAAGTGGAAGCAGATTCTACAGCAAATAAATTTCCCTCTAAAGCAAAACACTAAAAGCAATTCAGGAAAGAAAAAAAAAAAAGACATCTGAACTATACTGTCTTGCATTTTTTCAGTACTATGAAAGATAATCCAAAACTTGTACTATCGTAGTAAAATAAGAGCAAAAAGCCAAAGATGAAGAATTATTCCAGTTTTATACAAATTAAAAGGGGAGAAGGCAATGGCACCCCACTCCAGTACTCTTGCCTGGAAAATCCCATGGATGGAGGAGCCTGGTGGGCTGCAGTCCATGGGGTCACGAAGAGTTGGACACGACTGAGCGACTTCACTTTCACTTTTCACTTTCATGCATTGGAGAAGGAAATGGCAACCCACTCCAGTGTTCTTGCCTGGAGAATCCCAGGGACGGGGGAGCCTGGTGGGCTGCTGTCTATGGGGTCGCACAGAGTCAGACACGACTGAAACGACTTAGCAGCAGCAGCAGTGCAATTATAGCTTCTGAGTGAAATAAAATATGGCAAACCTAAGTCACATTCTTGCACAAATATACACACATACACAATCTATATATCCATAAAAGGAGTGTTTCCATAAAAGGGTATCACAACATGTACCTGAAAGAACTAAGTTTCAGCCTCAGGCCTGTCACTACCCTATAACCTTGGCACCTTTTTAATTACTCTTAAGTGTCTCAAGTTTCTTCACTTCAAAAGAGAGAGAACAAACTATCATAGAGAATAGCTGGGAGGGTTAAAGGCTATATAGGCCTGCAGAATCTGTGCTGTCAGTAGCTTCTATCAAATCATCACAGTATCAATAACCTCAGATATGCAGATGACACTGCCCTATTGGCAGAAAGCAAAGAGAAATTAAAGAGTCTCTTGATGAAGGTGAAAGAGGAGAGTGAGAAAGTTGGCTTAAAACTAAACATTCAAAAAACTAAGATCATGGCATCTGGTCCCATCACTTCACGGCAAATAGATGGGGAAAAAGTGAAAACAGTGACAGATTTTATTTTCTTAAGCTCCAAAATCACTGTGGACAGTGACTGCAGCTATGAAATTAAAACATGCTTGCTCCTTGGAAGAAAAGCTATACAAACCTAGACAGCATATTAAAAAACAGATACATCACTTTGCCAATAAAGGTCCACATAGTCAAAGCCATGGTTTTTCCAGTAGTCATGTATGGATGTGAGAGTTGGACCATAAAGAAGGCTGAGTGCTGAAGAATCAATGCTTTTGAATTATGATGCTGAAGAAGACTCTTGAGAGTCCCTTGGTCAGCAAGGAGATCAAAGCAGTCAATCCTAAAGAAATCAACCCTGAATATTCACTGGAAGTACTGAGGCTGAAGCTGCAATACTTTGGTCACCTGATGCAAAGAGCTGACTCACTGAAAAAGATCTTGATGTTGGAAAAGACTGAGGACAGGAGAAGTGGGTGACAGAGGATGAGATGGCTGGATGGCATCATCAGCTCAATGGACATGAGTCTGAGCAAACTTGGGGAGATACTGAAGGACAGGGAAGACTGGTGTGCTGCAGCCCACAGGGTCGCAAAGAGTGGGACACAACTGAGTGACTGAACAACAAACTATCACAAAATATCACAGGTTTGACAAAAATTTTAAAAATCTTTAAAACTATAAATGACTTTAAAGTATCACTATTTTCATGAATTACAGTATTTCGGGAGGTAGTAGAAATTTAATTTTGTAAGATTTTTAATATTCCATGAACAAAGAGGAAAGAGAACTCCTACACATGTAAACCCTAAACCAACGCCTGCACCCATAGCTTAAGAAACTCCATTGAAACAAAACTCACTGATGATTAGATACTCTATTTTGTGTAACATTCTCTGACAGCTGTTGTGATGAATGGTTCAGTGCTGTGTGTGTTGTACACTACTATATTAGCTTTCTAACTGGCCCCTCCAACACAATCTTTACACTGTAGCCAAGGCTCTTTGTAAAAGGTAAATTCCTTTGACTGAAAATGCATTATGGTTTCCTTCTCACTTGAGATAGTTTGAATTCCTCTCTAAGGTCTACCAGGTCCTGCATAATCTGGCTCCAGAGAATCTAACCAACCTTATGTCATTTAGTCCCTTGTTCATTATACTCTAGTCAGGTGCTGTCTAACAAAATGTAATGAGAATCACATGTGGTATTTTAAATTATCTAGTACTTTACTACTTTACTTGAAATTTAAAAGAAAGTTAAAATTAATCTGAATATATTTTAACTCGATATATTTAAAATATTATGGCATCAATATGAAATCAATATAAAATCCTTAAGATGTTTCACTTTTTTTTTTTTTTTTTGATCATACTAAGACCACCTGACCTGCCTCTTGAGAAACCTGTATACAGGTCAGAAAGCAATAGTTAGAACTGAACATGGAACAACAGAGTGGTTCCAAATAGGAAAAGGAGTATGTCAAGGCTGTATATTGTCACCCTGCTTATTTAACTTATATGCAGAGTGCATCATGAGAAACGCTGGGCTGGATGAAGCACAAGCTGGAATCAAGACTGCCGGGAGAAATATCAATAACCTCAGATATGCAGATGACACCACCTTTGTGGCAGAAAGTGAAGAAGAACTAAAGAGCCTCTTGATGAAAGTGAAAGAGGAGAGTGAAAAGGCTGGCTTAAAGCTCAACATTCAGAAAACTAAGATCATGGCATCCAGTTCCATCACTTCATGACAAATAGATGGGGAAAGAGTGGCTGACTTTTTTGGGCTCCAAAATCACTGCAGATGGTGATTGCAGCCATGAAATTAAAAGACGATTACTCCTTGGAAGGAAAGTTATGACCAACCTAGACAGCATATTAAAGAGCAGAGACTTTGTCAACAAAGGTCCATCTAGTCAAGCCTATGGATTTTCCAGTGGTCATGTATGGATGTGAGAGTTGGACTATAAAGAAAGCTGAGTGCCAAAGACTTGATGCTTTTGAACTGTGGTGTTGGAGAAGACCCTTGAAGAGTCCCTTGGACTGCAAGGAGATCCAACCAGTCCATCCTAAAGGAGATCAGCCCTGGGTGTTCATTGGAAGGAATGATGCTAAAGCTGAAACTCCAGTACTTTGGCCACCTGATACGAACAGCTGACTCATTGGAAAAGACCCTGATGCTGGGAAAGACTGAGGGCAGGAGGAGAAGGGGATGACAAAGGATGAGATGTTTGGATAGCATCACTGACTCAATGGACATGGGTTTGGGTGGACTCCGGGAGTTGGTGATAGACAGGGAGGCCTGGCGTGCTGTGGTTCATGGGGTTGCAAAGAGTTGGACACAAGTGAGCGACTGAACTGCATTCTTAATTGGTGTGTAGTTTACACTTACAGTGCATCTCATTTGGACAAGCCCCACGTGGCTCAAGGCTACTATACTGGAGAGCATCTGGAGAGCATAACTCTAAATACAGAGATCTCCTTCAACACCAGAATAGACAGTTCTTTCTGGCCCCCTAGCCCCTGCGTGTGTGTAGGTGCCTCTCCCAGGAAGACTCTTCCTATAGCTGCTCCTTTGCCTTCTTCCACCTGCCTATGTGTGTGTGCTAAGTCACTTCAGTCTTGTCTGATTCTGTGACTGTATGGGCCATAGTCCTCCAGACTCCTTCTTCCAGGGGATTCTCCTGCCAAGAATTCTGGAGTGGGTTGCCATGCCCTCCTCCAAGGCATCTTTGCAACCCAGGGACCCAACTCGTATCTCTTAGTCTCCTTTTGGCAGGTGGGTTCCTTACAATTAGAGACACCTGGGAAGCTTTGCCTCCTTCCACAACTCAGCTTAAATGTTACTTCCCAAGGCAAGGTTTTTCCAATGGCCTTCTGTAAATGGGTCTCCCCATTTTCCTCTAGCAGAGAAATCAGGAGACCAATTGTCATAGGACTTCTCTCATTCTGTAACACTTTTTGCTTGCTTTTCCTTGCTGTTATCTTTAATACTTATTTATTGCTTGTCTTCTACCACTACAATGTACTTATTGTTTCGTGAGGACAAAAATTAGTTTTATTCTGTTTGCCACAGGCATATCTGAGACACTGAATTTTTGCTGAATAAGTGGATGTCTATACATATTCTAGTTTCTTTCTAACTGCTTAATTCTATACATAATACCAAAAAGCAACTGGCAGCATAGGAAATATATATATATGTATACACACACACACACACACACACAGACAAACACAATTACTTGGGGTTTCCCTTAAATTTAACATGTTAAGCCAAGTAAAGATGATTACAAGGTATAACTTTAAGAAATCCTTTAGGTTTTCAAGTAATATGCTTTGATAAAGATCAAAAGAAATAATCACTTCATTTAAAATTACAAGTATTGTACTGTATAATGAAAAGGCAAAATTTTATTTAAACAGGTCAAATCATAAGAAATCTCTAATATTCCTCTATTTTGTGCAGTCCAGAGAAAACTGTTGTGTTAATTGCTATTTATTTGGCATTTACATTTGTTAACAAAGATCACCCCAGTGTCCTAAGGATCTCCAAAAGTCTATCAATGCTAAGTAATTTCTATAATTAAAGGGACAAAAGTCTAGAAACTAAGAGAGGCATTTGAAGAAAATGAAACTTTTAAGCTAAGATTCAAGCAAATTAAACTTCACCTTATCAGTTCTGGGTTCTCACTTTCCAAATTATTTCCTATCATTCTAAAGTGAGGCACATGATTCAATTATCAATAGTTTATACTGTTAGATGGAAAGGTGGTTATTGAAAATTACACACAGTTTTTGATACATATTTTAATAAAGTCCACACAAATAAAAATCACATAACTAATCAAGACAAAGATATGTAGTTTGTGAATGTGAATCATTAAAGTTACAGACTTTTTTTTGTTTGACATATGTGATTAAATTAACAGGTTAAAAAATAGGAATAAGAGTTTAGACCTGGCTTCACCACACTGAATACACAAGATGAAAAGAATGCATCATTCATTTCGAGATACCCAAACAGCTCTACCAATCATATTACGGTTACCTAGCCAAATCCTACTGTTAACAGTGGTATAAAGTATACATCTGCAGCATGACTATCTGACACTCGGACACACACACCTCAAAACAAATAACTACCAGATACATATAATGGTTCAGGCACTATACACTGTCTTCGCATTTATCATCATGATAACCTATCAAGTTTGATTTTATACTAATCCCTACTTTGAAGATGGAAAGAGTGAAGTTTAGAAGGTGAAAGAGTTTGCTTGCAAACCTTGGTCTGCCCAGCTGCTGAAGCAAAAAGCTGGGTGTGAAGTTTTGTTTCATTTATTCATATTTTTTTAATCTACTAACGGGAGGGAAGGGTTTAGGAACAGTTTACTGCCATCTCCCCATCCCCATACCTTACATACTTTATATAAACTTAATATTGAGCATGACTCTAGTTCTTAAACCACATCTCCACTGCCCACTAGTCTCCCCACTGCCCCTATACTTGGTCAACTTGATTTTCTGACATCTCTATTTACTTGTTTATTTCTCTTTTGGAAATAAAACCAGCCCAGTAGGATGAAGGCAAGTCCAGTCTTGTCAGGAACTGATTTTTGGAGCGACCCTCTCAGACTTTAACTTGGATACCCATCTGACATGTACTGTTGGGACTTATTTGCAAACCCAAACTCGTAGCCCCTGGATGACTCCATGATCAATCTTTCCATGAACAATCTGAATTAGAGTGTTTCTTGAATTTGTCAATTCAGCATTTAATTATGTTTGAAGGGGGCCATGCCTGGTCAGTATACCTCCTTGGAGGTCTTTACCTAGCAAAGTCCCAGTTGGCTGCCCACTTTCTCTACTCAGCTTGATTACACGATTAAAGAAAATATTGCTATAAAATATTAAATATTAACTGAAGCAGAGACATCACTTTGCCAACAAAGGTCTGTCTACTCAAAGCTATGGTTTTTTCAGTCGGCATGTACGGATGTGAGAGTTGGACCATAAAGAAGGCTGAGTGCCAAAGAACTGATGTTTTCAAACTGTGATGCTGAAAACTCTTCAGAGTCCCTTGGACTGCAAAGAGATCAAGCCAGTCAATCCTAAAGGAAGTCAACCCTGGATATTCACTGGAAGGACTGATGCTGAAGCTGAAACTCCAACACTGGCCACCAGATGCAAAGAACTGACTCATTGGAAAAGATCCTGATGCTGGGAAAGGCTGAAGGCAAGAGGAGAAGGGGATGACAGAGGATGAGATGGTTGGATGGCATCACCTACTCAATGGACATGAGTTTTAGCAAGCTCTGGGAGTTGGTGATGGACAGGGAGGCCTGGTATGCTGCAGTCAATGGGATCACAAAGAGTCGGACATGACTGAGCTACTGAACTGAACTGAAATGAATCAGTAATTCTGTGTGTGTGTATTTCATTACCAGATTGTAAATTAAAGCAAACTGAAACTGTATCATTATAAATATGTATAATGATATATATATATAAGTATATATAATGATTTAACATCCATTTGCTTAAATTTATAGAACATTTAGTTATGAATTAAAATTACTGTGGCTACAGGTATAACTACTACTGGCTAGTATCAACATAATTATTTTAGGAGAATAATATTAGGTAAAGAGTTAACATCATGTGAAAAAGTGATCACTTTTTATAAAGATAGCAATTTGTATTTTTGCTTTGACTCAGCTACTAAATAGTTTTATAACAGTGACCATGTATCAACCTGTCTAAAACTTAGTTTTCTCATCTGTTAAATGTACCTTTATATGAACTGATCTATAAGGTTCTATCAGTCAAAAACTCTGGTCTAAGCCTAATGTTGAAAACTTAGCAATAAAAAATACGCTCATTAACCTGAGTTGAGGGAAGTATCACCCACATATTTAAAGTTGTCCTCATGAATGACTTTCATCTCATGCCTTCAAGTCATAGTCATAATGATAAGTCAAATGATTGATTTCTCCATAGATTTAAATCTCTCTGACTAAAGTTATAATGCAGTTTTCTTGGATGTTCAAAATCATCTGTTGATGTCAGCATAACAGACCTAGACTCACAGAATGCATCTAAGACACAGACTTCAGTGCTTGAAAAATGTACCATCACAGCAGACCAGCATATGTGGGAAAAGGGTATCCTGGAGGCAATGTGAGCTGAAGAAAAATCCTAAGTATGATTGTCTATCTGTGCTTGTCTGTGTTGAAAGGAAGGACAATTTAAGACACAGTTGGGCACCTGAACTACTCTGAGTGAAAAACAATTCTGCGAAAACAGTTTCTACTCTGGTTCTGAAACACTGAATTCTAGTTCCTTCAATACCTAGAATGCTTTCAGAACAGAAGCAGATGCTGAAAACTACTACCATGAGAACAGCTGAAAGTGTAAATAGAAAAAGTATAAAAACCAAGTGTGTAGGGTAGCTGGATAGACCGGTGGAGTGTTCTTTATCCACTTGACTAACAAGTATTTATTGAGTAGATTCTAGATGCCAAGTAGAGTGCTAAGCATCGTGT
Organism: Bos indicus x Bos taurus; assembly: GCF_003369695.1. Taxonomy (NCBI): domain Eukaryota; kingdom Metazoa; phylum Chordata; class Mammalia; order Artiodactyla; family Bovidae; genus Bos; species Bos indicus x Bos taurus. Next base: position 21,944,625 of record NC_040076.1, on the reverse strand, counting down.
GTAATTTAGTAAACATAGAACATAGCTTTTGTCTGTAAAAAACAATCTCCTACTCCATCAAAAGAACTACAACCACAAGAAAACAGAGTTTAAATATAAATCTCTTCTACTTGATATTTCCTTCATTATCTTTCCATTCTGAGTTGGTTATACATTAAATATACACATTCCATCTCTTCTTTTGTAAGGGTGAAAGATAACAAATGTTTCAAAATTTTTAAGGTAATTACAAATTGAAAACTAAAAATTTTTTAAATTAAAAACTAAAATTTGAAGGATAAAGAGTTTAGGACATGTTGTATTTTGGAAAATAAAATGTTTGAGTCTTAGTTCTATGGTTTATTTTTTCTCTACATTTTCTCAATTCACATTTTTTTCAAAAACAAAAACAAAAAAAAACCTCCAATAAAACTCAGAGTGTAAGAATGAATGCAGTACCAATAATTTTGATGGTTGACATTCCATTGAAAAAAATATTTAATAGTCAATTTTGCCACTGAATTAAAGAAGTTCTTTGAAAATATCTTCTTTCCTTAATAAATAACATGACCTCAACCAATTAATGTTAATCAATGATTTGTATCAGAATTCGGTACTGTATTTGTTGTTTAATAAATGCTTATAATCTTGCAAGTTGTCTAGACAATCACTTGGAAATTTAATTTCTTGTGTCTCATCTTTACTATAAAAATAGTTACATTCATTCCTTATTTCTCAAAATTATTGGTAAAATTAAAGAACTTGTTGAATAAAAACAAAAAACAAAAAAAGCAAATGCTTAAAAACCCTTCTCCATTCACACATTTGTCTCTAAAAGTATCTGGGAATAAGTTGAGACCAATGTCTGTGGTCTCTGATTTCATCAATCTTCAGTACTGGAATGTTTGTACAATGTGTAAGTAGTACATACAGAACAATTATTTACACATTTAAATGGGGGGAAAGTGTAATCAAAAAAATATTAAGCTATATACTGATTTTAAGAACACAAAAGTAAACAATAGAAAACAACTTTAATCCACCAGTGAACTGTTTTTGCTTCCTCTCTCTCCTAAATCAAGGGCTCTGATTATAATCAAAGATCACGACAGGGACAGAGGAGGCAAAGGGCACCTGCAGTTCACATGTGGCAAGAGACTTGGACAAGAGGAATTTCACCTCTCCCCTCATGGTACAGATTTTCACATAACCTAAAGCGTGTGGCTCCGGCAATACCTCATGAATGCCTGGATCCCAATCACAGGGATTTCGATCATTTTGTGAAATATTAAAACATTTGTTCAATTCATATTTAGAAATCCCAAATTTTACACTATAAGTCTCTATCTGAAAAACATTCCACAAAATTAATTAAAAAAAAAAACAACAACTAGGAGAAACATTTCAGTTTCCTTTCCCACAGCAGAATCAAATAGTATAATGTTTATACAATGAAACTAGTAAAAGAGTAAAGTTAAAATTACATTTCTTAATTTTCTTAATATAGTTTAAGGTGGTAGAGTGGTTACTTTTTCTTTTAAAGAAAATCTCTTTCCTATTCTCTTCATCATGTAATGTAGGACCTTTAACAATACAATGTACTGGAAAATAATTAAAAATCATTTCCTAAACTAATTAGGTTCGGAACCACCTCCCTGGTTTCTCCCATTCATCTTGTGCTTATAACCTTATAATATTAGCTCGAATTTCATCTCTGCCTGACACATTTCAAGCAGTGAAACAGATTAGTGCCTCAGAACACTTTATAGGGTTTTGTTTATCAATCAGGTTATGTTCCCAGTGATGCTTTCAGCAGAATTATCTTATTCGAATGAACTCTCATGGACTGAAGTAAACAAAGCTATAGCCCACTCCTCTTCCATACTTCCCATTCATTTATTTCCTTTTTTTTTTTTAAAAACTTAGACTTACAGCACGTGCCACAGAAAGAGAGCGTGTTAAATATTCCTGGAGTGTCACAATATGTAATACAATAAAACAGATTACAACCCTACCTTTCTTTCACAGCAGTGGTGCCAAGCACAGGTACACCGGAGCAATCAATTTGTTCTGCAGACAGTAAGGCTTTCATAGAATACTAATGTAAAATCTCTTTTCTTTCTCCTTTGCCTTGACTCCCCAATGCCCAGGTCCCGACCAATACAAGGAGGAGGGCGGTATGTCTTCTGCCGCGATAACCACAACTACTAATCAAGTCTACGTGTACAAGGGCACAGGATTAAACCTCCACCAAGCTTGAGTCAGGGTTTGAGAGCGGCTAAACACACGCACAGCACGGTCAAAATTAAACACACACACACACTCATACACCACGCACAAGCCACGAAAATACAGATGTGCCTACTTCAGTGAACTAATTCATCACACTTTTACCACTGATAGTTTTTTACCTCAGGGGTATGAAATTAGCTCCTGTTGAAGTGAGGGCTTAGATTCAACAGTACCTAACAATAATTAGCTTTTTTTTTTTTCTCCCCAGAAAATAAGAATCATGATCAGTATTTTTTGCATTAAACTGTCCTTTGTTTTTAAAACAAGATTTACACTATCCAATACAGTTTATATGGACTTAATCTCTCAAGTATTAACATAGGGTTAATAGACTCAGCAGGGATCCTTAAGATTTTACACTTTAAAAAGGTATTATATAGTTCAAATCTACTTATCCAAGATGAGCTTGTGTATTACCAAAAATGAAAAGATATCTAAAAGATCTTCATTTAGCTTTTAGCTTTTACATTAAATATAATTCCAAGATATTAAAAAATATTTTTGGGTCTCAACAATTACTTAAAAAAAAAATCTTTAAAATTTTACACTTATGCTGTGGTGCTATTTTTGATCTCCTAAGTCTAGAGTTTTGAGGTTCCTTTCAATTAAGCACTTTTCACTTGGCTTATTCTCCTTTTATTCGAAATATGAAAAGGTGTGCCAATCACTGAGTTAGCATGAGAACGGAAGTTGTTAAATGTTTACCAATATACAATACCTCATTTTAATTTGTCTGCCTTAATTTTCAAATAAGTCTTGAAAAACGCTAATAATCAAGGGATCACAAACTAAGTAAGAATTAGGAACAAACCATTCCAGATGACTGGAGAAACTTATGAGGAAGCTTTCTAAACCAGCTCTGTGCTCATGTGCACACTTGCCTTAACACTGCTAAAAACATGTCTTATTTTGCACTCTTCCTCTTTCTTAAAACGAAACAAAACAGCAGAACAATTAAGAAATACCAGGCTTTCAATGAAGTACTGCAATAATGTTTAACGGATACTGATGCCTCCGTCCTTGACACGCTGACCATGTCATCAGGCTACTGTCATGTGATATCATGTCATTTCCCCACCTGGCTGGTGACCTTGTCCTCTAAATGACCTAAAGCTTCCCTCAAGTAGCAGGAGGCCCCTCCCCGCTGTCTCAGCAAGGTCGAATGGGTCAGCGTGTCCTCATCTATAATCCACCACCATTTGTCAGCAGGGAGGCTGGAGGAGGCAGGCTTGCTACAAGGGGAGAATGCCCAATTAGGCAGCTGTCACACAAAGCATAGGCTGCGAAATTATCCCCTGTCAAAAGAAAGAGCAGCTGCGGGTGCCAATTACAGCAACCTTTCAACCCTTTAGGTACTGGAAACTACACAGAAGTAAATGAAGAACAATTAGTGATAACAAATCGATGAATTAGGACAGTAAATTAGAAATGACTAGCAGGTGAGCGTGGGTCATACATGACAGAAGGGCACACCAGACTCCAGGCAAGGGCAGGGATGCACAGAATCACACTGCCCTTTCCTTGCAGATAGATTTCCCCTCCAGGCTTTTCTTTTGGCAAACCTAAAATCCTCTCAAACAGCCATAACCTAAAAGTGTATATACCTTTTTACTTTCCTGGGAGGACCCAAAGATACTGCTTCTTGACAGGAGCAAAATGGTCCAGAATAAGAAGTCTAGACAGTTCTAAACTGTTCTTCTAATACCATTCATCATGGCATCCCTGGAAGCTTCGTTATCTGTGGGCCCCAAAGTCCAACGTATCAGTTCAAATAAGCACAGTATGTTATGTCCACCTTCCAGAAGTATGTGCCCTGGTTCTACTTTAGCTACACTTACAGGGAAGCATCTTCTTTAAGAAAGAAACAACCAAATTCCAAGAAAGCTTTATGTTAGTATTATAATGTTGAATTTTCTCTCCAGACATGATTTTGTGCATAAAGAAATAACTTCAAGTGCTTCTGTACCCAAAGAAGTATCAACTATAAAAATTTCTTGGATTATTTGGCTCTAATCCTACAGAGGTGATACGCATTAAGTCTCAAGCTTAGAAAGCCAGTTTATTTGGACTCTTTCCAACTGATGTCCTGTAGTTAGCACTCACAGGCGACAGAAGAGGAACAAGTCCCACAGAAGAGAGGGAAGCCAGTATGGCTGTGAAGTGTTTACGCACACAGTTTCATTGTGCCTTACAAAGTCGGTATGTTGACAAACAACTTTCTTAGAGGCTATTTGAAATGAAAATTGCTTTTCTCCTTCCTGAGGAAAAACACATGTGTCTTTTTATACCAATTCTCTGAAAGTTGAGAAACTGAATGATAGGTGATATATTTTCTCAAGAATCAAGAATGGCTACCCACTCCAGTATTCTTGCCAGGAGAATTCCATAGACAGAGGAGCCTGGCGGGCTACAATCCATGGGGTTGAGAAGAGTTGGACATGACTGAGCGACTTTTACTTTCAAGGTAAATTGATTTACTAAAATTCCGAGTCACACATGTAAAAGTGAAGAAGAGAAGGTGAGGTAATAAAGAAGTATTTTTTTCAACCCTCCCCAACCAATTAAAAATAAACCAATTAACAGCAGAAAAAGTTTCTAATTCCTGCTTCCTCAGTCAAGCCACTTGATAAAATTTCCAAGAGGTGAATGGCATGGGAAGAAAACTTCTCCTATAAAGTTTATCCAAGAATTTTATTTATAAATTATGTTTCCTCCTTAAAAAAAGGGGGGGCATTTATACATTTTCTTAAGTTTACATTGCAATCTTCTAAAGGAATTCAAAGTAATGGCAAGGAGACAGGAATGAAGGAGTTAATGCCTTTAGAATTCAGCTTCCATCATACATGGGTGACTATCTCTTTAAATAATTTAAATCCTCTCCATCAACTACAAAGCTGTTTTGAAGCCATTTAGCTTTGTTCTTTACATGTGTTCTAATTAAGAAATGACCTTGTCATCACACACACCAGAAATCCAGGATTATTTCCTACAGCAAAAATTCACAGAGCCCCCCACCAAAAAAAGAAAAACAGGGGGAAAAAATAGACTTCTTCTTCACTTCCTCACTAAAGGAAGTTGTTGGTTGGCTGAATGCTGAAGCAGTTTCACCGCATAATTTTTTGTTGTTGTTGAATGTCACAGGGCGGGTTAGTGTGACCTTGAGCCGCATCAGCAGCACAGCAAGGGTCGAGATGCCTGCAGGCGCCCTTGTACTGGATTTGCAAGACAAAAACCTTCAAACTGGCTGAAGGACATCTTAAATCTCTTCAAAGGTTTTCCGAACTAATCTGGGCTGCTCTTAGCAGGATCTGTGCCAGTGTGCAAAGCAAAATTAAAAACAAGGTCTTTGACAGGATGTTGTCTCCTCTTAACCCTTCCCAAGCAGAACAGAACAAATCACAAGCTTTTGGGAGACAGTTTACCTAGAAGCCTTTCTTCATAACAAATTATGGAAGCAAGCAATCACAAAGCATGAGGCAGCTATTAGTCCTTAAAATGAAACCCTCCCATTGCAATCAAAGATTTTGGGTGGGATTTTTTTTTCTAGATCATATTGTAGTGTAGAGCATATAAAACTTAAATTCTATTTGTTTATCTTTTAGAGTTGCTGCAAGTGATATGTTAAGACTAAGGAAATATTTTCATTGACATTAATCTCTCAATTTCAATTTATTTTTAAAGAATAAGCTTTCAGCTGGTTAAGTCATAAACTTCATGTTGCAAACAGCTTACTAAAATTAAAATAAGTAAAAAAAAATGCATGATATGTTTACTAAAGTTCTTATTCCTAACATGATGAATACACTGGTAAGATGAGGAAAATATCAGAATAGTGAAAGTGAACATAAGTAAAACAAGATAAGGCAGTCTCAGCCTTGTTATAAGAAGTCAGCAAGACATCTTTTTTTTATTGTAACGTTATAGTATTTCCAATGTAGGCCAAAAAAGAAGGTATTAATGCCATCAGAGGGTGCGTGTCTTCTCTGCAGTACCCTTCAAATTTAATTTAGTAGCTACAGCTCTCAGGAAATAATCTAGGCGAAAAAAGAGCTATAATAATTAAACTGCAATAACCTAAAATCAGTGTAACCTGTGACATGTTAGTTTTTCATCATATATAATATATGCCATAATTAGTTATAAAGAGTATTTAGTATAAGGTATAAAATGTATTAAGGTCCAATAGATTGCAAATTATACCTGTCTGAAAAAACAGACTTGAGTTCAAGTTTATGCTGAGTGGCAACCAAACTAACTCACTTGAATTTGGATACGCCGGGGGTCCCCAACACCCAGGCCATGGACCAGTACCAGTCAGTGGCCTGTTGGGAACCAGGCCTAATTGCAGGAGGTCAGCAGCAGACAAGTGACTGAACCTTCATCTGTACTTACAGCTGATCCCCATCGCTCTCCCATTACCCTAAGATGGGACCACCTAGTTGCAGGAAAACAAGCTCAGGGCTTCCATTAATTCTGCATTACAGTGAGTCGTATAATTATTTCAATATATATCACAATGTAATAAAAATAGAAATAAAGTGCATAATAAATGTTATGTGTTTGAATCTTCTGAAGCCATCCCCCCCCCCTTACCCCAGTCCATAGAAAAACTGTCTTCCATGAAACCTGTCCTTGATGCCAGAAAGGTTGGGGACCACTGAGATACGGTTTCCCAAATGGGGCAGAAAAGGGTAAAGTATACCTAGTAAGTATATAACATGAGAGTGAACAAGTGAAGTTTTCTTTAGTCATTGTGCAAAAGGAGACAGGGTGTAAGTGCTAAATGTTAATGCTGAGGTTTGTAAGTCCAGCAGGAACAGAGTGGGCTGTAACTACGTTTTCAGCTGTATGCCCAAGGTCAGGCTAAGATCATGGCATCCGGTCCCATCACTTCATGGGAAATAGATGGGGAAACAGTGGAAACAGTGTCAGACTTTATTTTTGGGGCTCCAAAATCACTGCAGATGGTGACTGAAGCCATGAAATTAAAAGACATTTACTCCTTGGAAGGAAAGTTGTGACCAACCTAGATAGCATATTAAAAAGCAGAGACATTTCTTTGCCAACAAAGGTCTGTCTAGTCAAGGCTATGGTTTTTCCAGTGGCCATGTATGGATGTGAGAGTTGGACTGTGAAGAAGGCTGAGTACTGAAGAATTGATGCTTTTGAACTGTGGTGTTGGAGAAGACTCTTGAGAGTCCCTTGGACTGCAAAGAGATCCAACCAGTCCATCCTAAAGGAGATCAGTCCTGGGTGTTCACTGGAAGGACTGATGCTAAAGCTGAAACTCCAATACTTTGGCCACCTGATGTGAAGAGCTGACTCATTGGAAAAGACTCTGATGCTGGGAGGGATTGGGGGCAGGAGGAGAAGGGGACAACAGAGGATGAGATGGCTGGATGGCATCACCGACTCGATGCACATGAGTTTGGGTGGACTCTGGGAGTTGGTGATGGACAGGGAGGCCTGGCATGCTGTGATTCATGGGGTCGCAAAGAGTCGGACATGACTTAGCGACTGAACTGACTGATGCCCAGGGTGGTGATCAGTGATGGTTAAAAAAATGAGGCAGAAGAGAATGGCAGTCACTGTAGGTTCCAAAACAGCACTCAAAGGCAGGGAACTACTTAGTGGGATACAGGAAGCAGTGGCCCAATGTGACTAGAGATTAGGCTGAAAACACAATTGGGACCAAGGACTCTGAATCAAGGTCATGTCAAGAAGTTGGCATTTATCTGGCGAGCAGCAGGAGGTCTACAGGCAATGGTGTGACTAAATTAATGTTAGAACACAAAAACAAAAGAGAGTTGCAGAGCTGCTGATGGCTTGGAAGGGAAAGAAATTGAAACAAATTAGTGCAGAGAAGAAAACAGTCAAAATAAGGTAGGAGCAGGAGAGGTGAAGAAAAAGACAACTCTGAAAAAAAATGAAACCTGGTTTAAATATTTAGATAGCAATATATCTAACATAAATTAGAGTGTTACAAAATAGGGTATTTTCAATAGCAAGTTCATTAAGTAAAAAAAAGAAAATAATTATGATGTCTCAAGCCTAGGTTTGTAGAATACATGGCAATATGACGTACGAATGTACAAGAAAACTAAAGGTATTTAACAAAGAGTCAGAATCAGATTCTGTTGGAGAGTCGAAGTTTGTATCTTTCAAATAGGAATCTTCACTAAGTATCAGGCAAGGATTTTGCTTATAAGGCAGCAACATGTACTTTTTCAGTAGAGTGTGATAGCAGAGTTCCCTTGGCTATAAAAGACAGATGTGCATGCTCAGTCACTCAGTCATGTCCAACTCTTTGTGAGGCCTGTAGCCTGCCAGGCTCCCCTGTCCATGGGATTTCCCAGGCCAAGAATCCTGGAGTGGGTTGCCATTTCCTTCTCCAATAAGGGAGAGAGGCCTGGCTTAAACCATAAAGTCATTGTTGGAGCTCAGAGTTTCATCAACACTAATGAAAATAAAATTAACTTAGCAAACATTTACTGACTGCTTACTATGTTTAGGACACAGAATTAAAAAATAAAAAGTCCCTAACATTCTGTCAGCTTTGTGCTTCTAGTTTGTCACTCATAAAGATAAAGCCCCAAATTACAGCTCACACGATGACACCAACACACAATAAAAAGACTGGTGAGTAAACAGAATAGAGCTGTCAGTGAATTAACAGGAGTCTGAACGAGCAGCCATCTTGGTGCTCCCATGCAGCTGACAGGTATATACAATGCATGCCCAGGACACTCCCGGAAGACCCAGTCCCCTTGTACTTTGAAGAGAGTCGTCAAATACTCTAGGAGACTGACTGTCCTGCTAAGACCTCAGAAAGAATTTAACAGAGTATCAGCCAAGGTAAGAGGGTAGAGAGTGACAAAGAACAGAATTCACTAGGGCCAAGTCACTATCTGCCAGAGAGCAGACTGTACTCCCAGAAAAGGACAGCCAGCATCGGGGATCATGTTGAGGCAAGTGGAGGGGAAGGTCAAACAAAGGAGAGAAGAAGGAAAGGTCTCGAAGGGAAGACTTCCCACTCCACTGAAAATGGTATAAACTTTACTTTGTGAAATAGGAAAATGACCAAACCTCTAAGCCCTCTGGAGTAAGGAGAATCATCACAGAAGAAGTATTTGGAAGTTCATTAGTCATAAAAAGGGCTAGCACGTAAAAGCCAGGGTACTGACAGGGCATAACTAGGAATGACCTTACTGAGTATCCACAAATAAAATGACTGCTCCTTGAGTAAGCATCTCCTTCTTACAGCTGCCAACACTGGTAATAAGCTCCAGCACATTCTATGTCTAGACATTAATAGAAGAGTGGGTAACATGATAGACCTCACAGATACTTCAAAAAAAAATTATTAATCTATAAACACAAAAGCTAGGTTACAACACGATCAAAATTAAAAATACAGAATATTCTGCTGGCAATTAAAGTGAATTCTTGTAAAGCAGCAGTTCCCTAAGTGTGGTCCAGGGACTCCAAAGCAACCCATGATCCATTCAGGAGGCACATGAAGTCAATGCTACTTTCATAACACTAAACTGTTATCTGCTTTCTTGTCTCTTTCTCTTCTAAGTCTACAATGGAGTTGTCTAGGGCTATAGGATATGTAAGCACTCTGTTGATGACTCTTGGAATGCATACTTGTGTAATCCTGTGTTTTAAAATTTTTCTCAGTTTAAAATTTCTAATATGGTAAATATTGGTTGATATGACCCTCTAAACAAAAACTCTCTGGGGTCCCTCAATATTTTAAGAGTACAAAAGGATCCTGAGGCAAGAAGTTTGAAAACTGCTGCTGGTTTACTAAAGCAAAGAAGTACTTCTTGAGAAGCACAATCTTGGTTTTAATCTTCAAATGAAATCTCTACTTTCTAATTTTCAAGAATTTACATTATAACTGTGACTGATAAACACTGTTCTCTGTGCAGAAATGATTCCAAAACACTAGGGGAAAAATTAAAGGATGACCTTTTAAAAAGACCACAGGGGATATATTCTTTAATTTATAAGAAGCAATGACTCCACATATATTTATAAAGAAGCTGCTATGTTGAGAGCTGAAGATAGAAGAGTAACTAAGTAGTAGACCAGCCTTTAGTGGAACCACAATATTGCCAGAAAAAAATATAATCAGTGACATAATGAGATACTACTATAAGAGAAGGCATGAACAAAGTGTAAAAAGCATGGACGGGCAAATTCTCGGGAAGAAGATGGGATGAAAAGGCAAGCAACACTTTTTTTAGTGAAGACACTCCACAGACGTGGTATGCAAATTGACTCTAACACAAGCAAGGCTTTGCCAATTAGAAAAGAAGCTAAAAGCATCCTAAAAGTAGGAGAAGCATCAGTTTGAGCAGGGTAGCAGAGCAATATAGTGTGTTCCAGAAAATAGGTAATTCACTTAAAGAACAAAAATTACAAGTAATTCTGTGCTCAGTTGCTCAGTCATGTCCAACTCTTTATGACCCCATGGACTACTGCACGCCAGGCTCCTCTATCCTTGGAATTTTTCAGGCAAGAATACTGGAGTGGGTTGCCATTTCCTCCTCCAGGGGATCTAAACTTTCATACAATTTGACAAAGTAATTTGCTGTCTTTTGAATTTAATGATCAAAGATTTGGATGTATAATTTGTATGTATGTTTCTTAATTTTCAATCTGCCTTAGATAGAAGCTTTTTAAAAGCACAGTAAAAGTAAGTTACTAACATAATGAAGTGAAAACAACCAAACAAAAACTAGTACTCCACCACAAATATTTTGAAAGGCTTAGCACACAAGATGGTGGGGATGAAGGGCAGCAATAGCAGGAAATAAAAATTTCAGGCTAGAAGCTTACATGGCTTCCCAGATGGCGATAGTGGTAAAGAACCCACCTGCCAATGCAGGAAACATAAGAGACGTGGGTTCAATCCCTGGGTCGGGAAGATCCCCTGGAGAAGGGCATGGCAACCCATTCTAGTATTCTGGCCTGGAGAATCCCATGGACAGAGGAGCCTGGCAGGCTACAGTCTATGGGGTCACACAGAGTCGGACAATGACTGAGTGACTTAGTATGCAGAAGCTTGCACAGATTATACTGTCAACAATTTCTCTAAAGGTAAATGCAAAAAAGAAAATAAATAGGGTTTGAAAATTACTAGCATAGCTCTAATCTAGAATGGAGAAATTCTAATTATCTAAATAAAGTATATAATAAGCTCTACTGATAGAATCACACCAATTTCAGATATACAAACCACAGGCCAAATGGTTGAAGGGCAAAATGTACCAGAGAATCAAGGAAAATATCAGATTGAAACAGTTAATTAAAAAAAAAAAAACAGGATCTGTGTAAGAAGAGAAAGTGAATTGACACTTAAATCAATACATGTTAAAAGTATTTTAATTAATTCATTTAAACCTTTCATGGTAGAGGGAAAAAAACCCTTACTTGACACAGAGGCTCAGTATAGTGGGAATTTTCCTCCTAAAATACCGTTAGTGATATCAACTCAAGTATTAAGTAAAAAAACTTAATGGAAAATCAATTTTTATAGACATCAAATTCAGAAAAATGTTAATTATATGAATGTTTCCCATTGTAATGGTAAATCAGGATTGATTGAAGAAAGTCTTGCTATTTTTTTTTATGGTCATTTTGCTACTGGCATAACTGAATTATTTTGATCAAAGAAGTAACACAGTGGAGTGGAGTTTTGGAAAGATCTAGCACCTGTGAGAGACTGCAACAAAGACATCGGTATGGAGGCTTAGCAGCACAAGAGCTCCAGATGAGAAAAGAACTCTGAACCAAAATGCTGGTCATGGGAAAGGAAGCTAACGATTAGGTGGAAGCTATGTTGGGAACTAACAATGGTTTATTTGAGCGGAACATCCAAATTTTCTTGCCCAGGGCATCCACGAAACCAGGGAAGCATAAGTGAGATAGCCAAGTTAGTTAATGGCAATGAAATTCAATCAACCCCAATGACTCACCCAGATTCTGGACTGATCTTGATTTCACCAATAGCAAATACAAAGGTTTCTCACTGAAACCTTTGTGTAGAAGTTTAAATACTTTTTAAAAGCAGTATTTCTTAAAAACCTTACTTTAAGGAGCTATATAAAGTTAAATAAAGCTTTATAAAGTTCAGGGAAGATTTCCCATGTTGACAATTAGCCTCATATCCAACCTGGTAACCCAAACTATTACAATCAGCTAAATTACTGGCTCACATTTTTGTTTCTTCATATAGATACTATACATGACAAAAAAGTTTTTAACACTTTAGACATCTGTTGAAATAGTCATCAACAATTTAACCAAACTAGGAAAAAAATAATGTACAAAAAAGCACCCTTCCCAATGAGAAATCATGAGATATAACAATAAAACTCTACTTAGAAAATGAGTATATTCAGTGTTTCAAGCTAAACTGAATTATGGCCAATAATCCACTTCTACCCAAGATATTAACTTTTATATTATCAATATTTATCAAAATTAGCTTATATATGTTACACACTAAGATGAACAGAGCAGAGAAAATACATGGAACCCTTTAAAATACAATAAAGGGTGAAATCTTGATCTAAGACATTAAGAAGCTTTATAAACACTCATGTTTCATATGGTTTACATTATTATTAATTAAATACTTTTCCTTTTTTCCTAATCATCCTCTTTGACTTCTTATTTAGGACATTACTATACTTAAAAATATAACATGACTAGTTTCAAAGTGGAGCTGTATTACAGACAAACCATAATAAAACCTTATGAAACATTAATATATTAGTTCAGAGTCTTCAATCTATTGTGTCATATATTAGATATATTCAAGATCTTCCTTATTGGAGACTGATAGTCCATGGGCTAATGGAAGGCCTAGTGAATAGGTATTTTATAATATGATTCAACTTCTCCCAAACTTATTTGGCCATGAGTTCCTCATTCAAAAGGAAAAACTGTTCAACAAGACATATTATAGAAACAATACACTTAACATATTATTTTTAAAATCTTAAATATTTGAAAACATATATAAATGACAGAGATAATCACTAATAATTCAAATTTAATTGCTTTGAAAGTTGTTCACTGTGTATTCTAAGTAATCTATCTGCTATCTAGAACAAAGACCTAAATTTGGTCATTTTTTCAAGGACAATTTATTGGCTATGTATGTTTACCATCTGGCTATAACAATTTATTTACCAACTGTCAAAAGTGGTTGGAGCTTACCACAAAACAAGGGTGATGACAAATTAAGAGCAACAAACAAGACATAATTATACCTTGATGGTCACAAGAATATGAATGATTAGAATTTTCATTTAAAAAAAAATAAAAATCAAGAATTAGGATTTAATATCAACTATGTTTCTACAAATAATAAGAGCATATTTCAGACTATCAAACAGATATCAACACATAATTATACCCGAGTAAAAGAACTTTGAATATTTATAAATAAAAGTTAGGTTGAGGAAAAAGATAAGTGAATATGTGAAAAAATGACTAGCAACCAATAACCACTAATAATTTTATCGTGTTTTTGTTTAATAAGTATAATGTTTTAAAGATTGCCTTGCCTAAATTACAAGGAAGAATACACACACTAATTAAAATAAAAGTAGAATAATTAAAAGAAAAACCTCATCACTAGATTTTCTGAACATAATTAAAACAGTGAAGAAAAAGGAATTAGTATTATCACTGTGCCAACCATATGATGCTTACAGGTAGAGAACAAATCTGGCTCAAAGCTGCCATCCCCCTACTGAAACATCATGGTCCATAAAACGCCATGAATTTAGGATAATCTATCCGCTATCTCTCTTCCAAAACAGAGTTTTCAGTTAGCTGAACTCTTCACAACTAATTATGAGCACAATAATCAGTCACTGTGCCTTTTCCCTGTTTACTTATTGTTCTTCTGTCCATATGTATAAGTAGCGTAAGGTCCAAGAACTTAAGACATGACAAATTCATTTAGGTTGTAGCTATACTAGAAAACAAGTAGGTAAGTCCTAGGAGAGTAAGCCACTCACTTATCTCTTTCTGCAGCACTGCCAATCTACTTGTAATAATTTAATCAGATTTTTAAATCACTTCTCAGAAATGCTAAAATACTACTATCTGCCTTGGAAGAGGTAACCATTTTATATAATTCAAAAAGTAATCACTGACTTATACTATAATAAACCCACAAAAACCAAACATAGTTCTATTTTTCCTCCAAATGATAATTAACTTTTTATCTGAAATCAGATTGCTATTTATATTAGCTGTCCATTCTCTCTGGTTTCTGGTTAAAAAAAACAATTTTTTTTTTCTGGTAAAAAAAACAAAAGCATCATTAACAGAAATGCTGTTCTTTTAAGCATCTCAATTACTCTCTCCAGAAGTAATCCACACCTCTGAATTCTCAAGAATGTTGTGTGTCTTTCTTATGGTATTTAACCTCTTCCTATTGTTTGATGATACTTATTTACCTATATTTATTCTTTCCCTATAAGTTCCTTAGTTATAAGATCATATCCTATTCAATTAAAAACACACATACACACACACTGCATAATAGAAGTTATTTGCACAGATAAAGCACAAAACACAAATCTAGTAACTATAAGCTCATTTATAACTAAAAAAGGACTGTCTGAAATATACTGAAGTCACAATGATTAAGCTTAAGAACTCAGGAAAAATATTCTCACCGTCCATCTCCAAGGTTGGAGTCTCTGCTTTCTGAGAAAGGAAACTGAGAAGGCTGCTGAAAAGTAACTCTGATGTCATTTGGAGTCTTCAGATTCCCGCTCCTCCTTCAATCTAGTGAGTGTCTTAGGAAAAGGAAAAAAAGAGTTTGGCATCTATTCCAAACCAGATTCTGGAGTATCTTTTGTGAAGTTCTATAAACTTCTCTGAGTATTTTTTCTTGTTCAAGTTCAATAGACTCATTTCACAGAGAAATATGAGTTGTTTATGAAATACTAATTTACCACTAAAGGCAAGCAACAGATTTTTGCTTCTTAGACAACACATTTACTTGATACAAGTAGATGATTCAAGAAAACAAACTGTGAAAAAGGTTGATAGTTGCTAAGAAGCACTTAGTAACCTATTAATTTCAAATTTCTATCAAGTTAATCCAATAAAGTTACATCTAAAAATTCTAAATACTCCCAAAGATATATTTCCAAAGTTTCTTAAAAAGAAAAAAAAAATGCTAGTTTCATATTAAGCTTTGTCTATTTCAATATATTACCTACGTAACCTTCCCAGCAAAAAATGTGGTAATAAATATCAAATATTTTACATATATAGAAAGACTTCTACACCAATGTCCAAAGCAATTTTATTTTTAATAGCCAAAAACTGGAAACAACTCAAATTCCCATCAATAGGTGAATGAATTATGGTACATCCATACAATGGAACATTTACTACTCAGCAATCAACAGCAAAAAATGATATACTGTTGATATAAACAACATTAATGAATTTCAAAATAACTGTGCTGAGTACAAGAACCCAGACAAAAAGAAAAAAATAGTGTGTGATTCTGCAAGCATAAAAATGTAGTAAACGCAAATTAATCAACAGGGAGAGTAAATAGATCAGTGGTTGCCTGGGAATAGTTGTGAAAAGTCACAGGAAGATGGGATTACAAAAGAGCATGATCTTAATTGTGGTGCTGATTTAATGGGTATACACGTATGTCAACATTTATCAAACTGTATACCTTAAATATGTGCAGTTTATGTCAATTACATTTCAATGAAGCTAAAAACTTGTATTTCTTAAAATGTTGTATGCCCCTTGATGTAGCAATTCTAAGTACAGAATTTTTCCTAATAAGAAAAAAAAAGAGGATATGTACACATATTTAGCCATAAGCATGTCATTACATTCTACATAGCCACTAAAATATATATAAGGGAATTAAGTTTCAGGGAATAATATACAATATTATATATTAAGTGATAAAACAGGAAACATTATGTTCTGTGTAACTGAATTTTTGTTTTAAAATTATACAAAAATAAATATAGTAATTATTCTTCCAGGTACAGGTAACTTTTATTTTTTATTTTTTCCTTATCTGTATTTTTTAGTTTCTTCACAATAAATGTGTATTACTTTTATAATAAATAAAACAAGTTAAAGGATGAAATATCAACAGTCTACCACTGTCTAATCCCTTGTATGTGTATAAAGCAAACACTCGTAGGAGGTAGTGTACAGTACAGATTTCTGGGTTATCATGTCACCCTCACCAGTGACCTACCAAACAAGAGTGAGAAAGGGCTGGTCTGACAGGATGAAAGGGTGTCATGCCAGTTACAAAGCACTTTCATGGACATGACCTCATTGATTATTCGTAACTCAGTGAAACAAGCAGGGGAGGCCTTATCCCATTTTACGGAGAAGAAAGCAGTGCTGGGTAAGAGTCATGCCCCAAATGATAGATCCTGGACTCAAACTAGGCCTTGAGTATAAATCCTGATAGGAATTCTGAGACAGGAATAATCACTTCTGATAATTTATAAGGCAGTGCTTTATACTTGAACTTAAAAATAACCATATTTACAATCAACTTAGTATTCCTATTAGAATATTCCAGAGGCCTTCCGAATTCCCTAAACTCCCAGTCTACCAACTAGGAAGCTACCCCCAAGACAACGCTATCCTGCCCCTTGTCAATGTTATAACTGTTCAATTTTTAGTTCCATTTCTTTTTTTTTTTCTTGAAAAAGAAAAAAAAATTATCTTTCAAGTTGGAAAAGAAAGTAATTACAACTATATTTTTGAGTACAATAACTATAAGTTAATGACAAAAGGTTTAACTTAATTTACTTTAGAATACCACCTTTTGGGCCATATCTTTTTTGGCACATGGGTAGACAAGAAACAGTTTCGAAACAGCCATATTCACTGAAGAATATGACCAATTCTTGACAAGAGTAAAAGTAAACATCTTCAGAGGCTTTGCTACCACTCTCACCAGCACTCCCAGGACTATGAGAGACTCAACAGAAGGTAAAGATAGCTTTCATTTACTGGATAGTTACTATGCATCAAGTACTGCACAAAACTCTATACAACCCTATGAGATGGAGGAGCCTGGTAGAATACAGTCCATAGGATCGCAAAGAGTTGGACACAACTGAGCAACTTCACTTTTCTACAAGATGATGATTATAATCCTCATTTTATACGCGAGGAAACTGAGTTTAAGTTACCCCGAATTCCCGAATTACAAAACTAGTAAGAAGTTAAAAGTGGAATTCAAACCCTGTTATATTTTACTTGCAAATAAGACAAGGCCTTGACAGTTCTCTGGAGCATAATTCCAGACTTTTTTCTAATACTACTCACTTCCCATAATCTCAATTCAGATAGTGCTAAATACTTGGTAATAGTACATAAAGTTCATGAGTCTACATTCTTTCATGTAGAGAGGAAACAATATTCAGTATCCACAGTTCACGTTTGATATTTTGCCACATACTAGAATTGTTTTACCTATTAAAGCATTATTATAACCTTTCTGAGCTAAACTTATGACCAAATGAAGAATAAGTTAAAAGAATACTTAAATAAAAATTAGTAAAGATAGTATAAAATCAACAACTATCATAGAATATGAATAAATGGAAAAAATAGCCTTAAATCCAAATCAATGAAACAATATGCCAGATGTGTTGTAAATCATGAAGGAAGGAAACATGACTATGAATAAAAAAAAATAAATAAAACATTCAAATGATTTCTTATAATTATATTGTAAAGTATTATGCAATTGTTAAAATATATGTTTCCAAAGGATAAGAAGATATTAAGAAGAGGTGGCAAGAATACACAGAAGAACTATACAAAAAAGATCTTCATGACCAAGATAACCACGATGGTATGATCACTCACCAAGAGCCAGACATCCTGCAATGCAAAGTCAAGTGGGCCACAGGAAGCACCACTACAAACAAAGCTAGTAGAGGTGATGCAATTCCAGTTGAGCTATTTCAAATTCTAAAAGATGATGTTGTGAAAGCGCTGCACTCAATATGCCAGCACATCTGGAAAACTCAGCAGTAGCCACAGGACACTTTTCATTCCAACGCCAAAGAAAGGCAATGCCAAAGAATGTTCAAATTCCTACACAATTGCACTCATCTCACACACTAGCAAATAATAGTCAAAATTCTCCAAGCTAGGCTTTAATAGTACATGAACTGAGAACTTCCAGATGGTCAAGCTAGATTTCGAAAAGGCAGAGGAACCAGAGATCAAATTGCCAACATCCGTTGGATCACAGAAAAAGCAAGAGGGTTCCAGAAAAATGTCTACTTCTGCTTTATTGACTATGCTAAAGCCTTTGACTGTGTGGATCACAAGAAACTGTGGAAAAGTCTTAAAGAGATGGGAATACCAGACCACCTGACCTGCCTCCTGAGAAACCTGCATACAGGTCAAGGAGCAAAAGTTAGAACTGGACATGAAACAACAGACTTCATTTCAAAATTGGGAAAGGAATAGGTCAAGGCTGTATATTGTCACCCTGCTTATTTAACTTATATGCAGAGTACATCATGAGAAACACTGGGCTGGAGGAAGCACAAGCTGGAATCAAGATTGCCGGGAGAAATATCAATAACCTCAGTTATGCAGATGACACCACCCTTATGGCAGAGAGTGAAGAGGAACTAAAGAGCCTCTTGATAAAAGTGAAAGGAGAATGAAAAAGCCAGCTTAAAATTCAACATACAAAAAACAAAGATCATGGCATCTGGTCCCATCACTTCATGGCAAATAGACAGGGAAACAATGGAAACAGTGAAAGACTTTCTTTCCTTGGATTCCAAAATCACTGGGGACAGTGACTGCAACCATGAAATTAAAAGATATTTGCTCCTTGAAAGAAAAGCTATGACCAACCTGGACAGCTTATTAAAAAGCAGAGATATTACTTTGCCAACAAAGGACCATCTAGTCAAAGCTATGGTTTTTCCAGTAGTCATGTGTAGATGTGAGAGTTGGACCATAAAGAAGACTGAGTACCAGAGGACTGATGCTTTTGCACTGTGGTGTTAGAGAAGACTTTTCGGAGTCCCTTGGACTGCAAGGAGATGAAATGAATCAATTGTAAAGGAATTCACTCCTGAATACTCATCGGAAGGACTGATGCTGAAGCTCCAATCCTTTGGCCACCTGATGGAAGAACTGACTAACTGGGAAAGACCCTGACACTGGGAAAGACTGAAGGCAGGAGGAGAAAGGGATGACAGACGATGAGGTGTTTGGATGGCATCACCGACTCAATGGATATGAGTTTGAGCAAGCTCCGGGAGATGGTGAAGGACAGGGAAGCCTGATGTAATGTGGTTCATAGGGTCTCAAACGGTTGGACACAACTGAGCAACTGAACAACAACAAAAAGAAAATGTCACTGTAACTTGACCAGAATGTGACTGTCAAGAAAGCAAGGTACTAAACTATCTATCTGCTGTCTGAACAAATTGTAGGGGCAAGGCACTGTGGGAGACATTGGAATTACAAAGTAAACAAATCAAGTGCAGTACCAAGTGCTGAACACCTTCCTGTTCCCTTTATTCTTTGTGTGACTAAGGCCTCCAGGTTGTTTAGAGATCAGCTTTTTGTCATCTCAGAGAAGATTTTCCTTTTCACTATATCTAAAGTAGCTTTTTCTCTCTCTCTCATTGTTTAAACCCTTTGTTTTCTGTTTTATCTTTTTTGTCTTTGTCTATTGAGATAATCATGCAGTTTCGTCCTACATTATTTTAATATGATACATTAGTTGATTGCTTCAATGTCAAATAACCCTTCCTTTCTGGGACAAAAGCCTAAAAGTGATACCATGTTTACTGGAGAAAGACTGAATACATTCCCCTCTCTGACATCTGGGAAGAGGCAAGGATGATGGCTCTAGCCACTTCTATTCAACACTGTACCAGTGACTCTATTCAGAGCAATTAGGCAAGAAACATAAAGACATGCAGATTGGAAAAGAAGATAAAAACTCTTTATTTGTAGGCAATATGATCCTGCATGCAGATTATCTTAACCAAGCAAAAAAAAAAGTGCTAATAAAATTAAGAAAGTTTTGAGAGATTGTAGGATACGAGCCATGTATAAAAATTAAATGCATTTTATATACTAGCAACAAACAAGTCAAAAATGAAATTTTAAAAATCTCCACTTACTCACAATAGTAGCAAAAAAGAATAAAAGACTTAAGAATAAATCTAAAAAAATGCAGGGATTTCCTTGGTGGTCCAGTGGTTGAGACTGAGCTTCCACTGCAGGGGGCTCAGGTTCAATCTCTGGTTGGGGAATGAAGATCCCAAATGCTGTGAGGTGTGATACAAAATTAATACAAATTATTTTTAAAAAATGCAAAACCTGTATACTCAAAATATAAAATACTGTTAAGAGAAATTAAACATCTTTATTTAAAATTATTTAAATAAATAAACAAAGATGCATTTCTTGTTCATGAATTGGAAAACTCAGTATTGTTAAGATGGCAATTCTCCCCAAAGTGATCTATCAAAATCTCACACTGCTTTTTTTATCTGTAGAAATCGATCCTAAAATATATATATGATAGTCTAAAGAACCTCAAATATCCAAACAATGTTGAAAAAGGAGATTAATGTTGCCAAGACTTTACCTGGTTTCAAAACTTAAATAAAACTATAATAATCAACATAGTGCGATACGGGCACCAAGATGGACAACTGAATAATGAAACAGAATAGATAGCCCAGAATAAACTGTCACATTCATGGTCATTTAATTTTCAACAAATATGCCATGGCAATTCACTGAGAAAAAAAGTCTTTTTAATAAATGGTGCAGGAACAGCTGGATATTCACATGTAAAAATAAACTGATGAGTATAAACATTTACCTCACAACATACAAAATTAGTAACTCAAAATAGATCACAGTCCAAATTTTAAGAAATGAAACTACAAAACTTCTAGTAAAGAGCATAAGGGGAAAAAAATCTCATAACCTTAGGTCAGGGAAAGATTTATTAAATATGACAATAAAAGTTCAACCCATTAAAAAAAAAAATCAGTTCAGTTCAGTCATTCAGTTGTGTTTGCCTCTTTGCCACCCCATGGATTGCAGCATGCCAGGCTTCCCTGTCCATCACCAACTCCTGGAGCTTGCTCAAACTCATGGCCATCAAGTCAGTGATGCCAGCCAACCATCTCCTCCTCTGTTGTCCCCTTCTCCTCCTGCCTTCAACCTTTACCAGCATCAGCATCTGGACTACATCAAATTTTTCAAAAGATACAACTTAGAAGACAAGCCTCATGATGGGAGAAAATATTTGTGCAAATAGTATATATGATAAAGAAATGGTATCCAGCATATTAAAAGCCCTTAGGCCTCTGAAAGAAGATGATAAATCAATTTTTAAAAATAGGCTAAAGACTTGAGAACTTTTCACCAAAGATACATGAAAGTTTGGTAAACACACAAAAGATGCACATATCATGACTTATGAGAGAACTCCAAATTAAACTATGATATTTCACTATATACCCACTAGAACAGATATATATATATATTTAAAAGACTGAATAATTCTAAGGTTAGGGAGGATAGGAAGAAACTGAAACCTTTATACATTACTGATGCGACATAAAATAGCATAGCCTCTTTGGAAAACAGTTTGGAAGCTCCCTAAAAAGTTGAGTTACTACTAAATAACCCAGAAATTCTTACTCTGAGGCTATAAACAGAAGGGAAAAGAAAACTTATGTCCACACAAAAACTTATAATATACATGCTTGTAGTGATATATAGTGAAGTTGCTCGGTCGTGTCCGACTCTTTGCGACCCCAGGGACTGTAGCCTACCAGGCTCCTCTGTCCATGGGATTTTCCAGGCAATAGTACTGGAGTGGATTGCCATTTCCTGCTCCAGGGGATCTTCCCAACCCAGGGATCGAACCCAGGTCTCCCGCATTGTAGACAGATGCTTTACCGTCTGAGCCACCAGGGTAGTGTACATGCTTACAACAACACTATTCATAACAGCCAGAAATCAGAAACAACCTATGTGTCTATCAACCAATGAATAACAAAATGTAATACATTCAATACAATGAAATATTATTCAGCCATAAAAAGGAATGAACTACTGATATATTCTACAATCAGACAAATCTTGCAAATTATGTGCCTAGTGAAAGAAACTAGTCACAAAAAACCATGTATTACAAGATTCCATCTATGAGAACTGTCCAGAATAAACAAATTCAGAGACAGCAAGTAGATGAGTAATTGCCTAGGGCTGAGGATGGAGCAGGATAAGAATGGGGAGTGAAGATTAATGGGCATGGGATGCTTTTTAAGAGTCATGAATATGTTCAAAAATTCAATGGTGGTGTTGACTGAGCACCTATGTGGCTATAAAGAATTCTTGAAATGGGTGAATTTTATGGTAAGCAAATTATTTCAATAAAGCTGATAAAAAAAAAAAAAAGAAAAAAGATGACTATCTACTTAGTACTTATTAAAACATCAAAAGTAATTCCAGAGTAAAAACTTGGACTTCTAATCTTATTTATCTGCTTTTGAGCATGTCTGACATTTCATCTAAACAGATTTTAGTATTTAACTCATTGTAACTAAATATAAATCACATAAAAAAATCAACTGTTTTTATACACCAGTAACAAACAGAAAATAACATTTAAAAAATATCCAACATGAAAATATACCTGAAGAATTAACTTGTAAACATTGCAAATTCTGTATGGAGACAGTATTGGAAGATGACCTGAATAAATGGGATGACATACCATGTTCCTAATAGAAGACTCACTACTACAACATGCTAATTCTCCTCAAAGTGAACCAATACACTGAATGAAATGCAACAGAATTCCAAAGGTTTAATAAGTTGATTCTAAAATTTACAATGGACAGCAAAAGCCCATAGGAGACAAGCCATCTAACCAGATAAAGCATACAGTACAGGAACTTGCTCTATCTGTACAGAGACTTATAAAGTTTTAGCCATTAAGTTAGTGTGCTCCTGGAAAAGAGACAAACTGACCATTGGGAGAAGAAACAGACCTTCACATATATGGAAAATGATATTTAATAAAAGTTGCATGGCAGATTGCTAAAGTAAGGAGGAATTTACTCAACAGTGTTGAAACAATTGGTTATTCATTTGGGGGAGAAAAAGAAATTTAATCCCCAATGCATAATACATAAAAAATAAATTCCAGAGGAAGTCAAGTTTTAAGCAGAGAAAACAAGTGTCTAATATTTAAAAATAAAATATAAGAGATATCTTTATGAACTCTGGGTAGGGAAGGCTTTCTTAAGAGATAGAAATGGTTACCTATAAAGCATATGATTACTAAATTCAACTGTATTATACTTAAAAATGTCCATTCATTGACAAATACAAAAAAAATGATAAACTACAATATCACAAACTATATTGCCAAAAATTTGGAGTATAGAATATGTGTGTATCTTGCAACATTTTACCTAAAAGTGGGCAAAAGAGAAACGGAGCATTGCTAATAAGGGGTATCAGGGTCCAAGCAGGATGAGGCAGATGTCCATAGTAAAAGGAGGAAACACTGTGGTGTGGAGACAGAGCCCAAGCGCTGGAATGGTGGTTAGGTGAGCAGAACTCACCGTGGCGGTGCTCCAACACTGGGTGTCAATGCCTGAGCAAGGTGCAATAAAAAGATGCACCATGCTGTGCAACGCGGGAATCCAAGTGGGCTGAGGAGGGCTTCCACGTAAATGGTTGTGAAGTTCAAAACAGAATTGTGAGGTGGCGGAGGGTCAATGAAAATGGCAGATCAACCACATATGGGAGACTGACCAAATTTAGGATAATAATAGGCAAGTTCTTCACTGTTAGAGGGGAGGTGCCAAAAAGGGAGAAAATGTGGTTAATCTCTGTAACGTGGGAATGAAATTGGAGGTAGCAATATGGTCGAGGAATGACATGTCAAAAAGACCCAGAAGCCATCTTGAAGGAGACCCCATTGGCTAACTCAGGGTAAGATAAGCATCCAAATAAGTTAACAACAGTAATGCAGTATAGATCAACTGAATAAAATACACTCATGAACTCACAGTGACATAAATTAGTTCATTAATTAAATAAAAGTTTGATCAGGAGAGGGATATTTACAGTTTCAAAGCACCTTCACACAAAATAATTATTAATTACAGAGGAAAAATGAGTAACTTCACAGTAGAGAAACCTGACAAAAACTGATTCTCTGAATCTAGTAATCTAAGTGAACTTCAATAGTAATAGGTCAAAATGAAATCTTGTGCCACCTTATAAGATGAAAAAAGACACAGGATAACATCTATGATATTCCTGCCAAATATTCATAACCTACATTCTATGAAATAACCAGCCTAAATAGTCCTCAAAGTGCCAAGATCCTGCAAGTGCCAAGATCCTGAAAGTCAAAGACTGAAGAACGGTTTCAGATTGAAAGAGACTAAAGAGACGTGACAAGTAAAATGCAAGGTGTGATTCTAAACTGGATTCTCTTATTATAAAGAACATTTTACTATAAGGGACATTATGGGGACAACTTGTGAAAACTGAATGAGATCTGAGGATTAGATGATAGTAATGGACTGTGAAGAAAGCTGAGCGCCGAAGAATTGATGCTTTTGAACTGTGGTGTTGGAGAAGACTCTTGAGAGTCCCTTGGACTGCAAGGAGATCCAACCAGTCCATTCTAAAGGAGATCAGCCCTGTGTGTTCTTTGGAAGGACTGATGCTAAAGCTGAAACTCCAATACTTGGGCCACCTCATGTGAAGAGTTGACTCATTGGAAAAGACTCTGATGCTGGGAGGGATTGGGGGCAGGAAGAGAAGGGGACGACAGAGGATGAGATGGCTGGATGGCATCACCGACTCGATGGACATGAGTTTGGGTGAACTCTGGGAGTTGGTGATGGACAGGGAGGCCTGGCGTGCTGCAGTTCATGGGGTTGCAAAGAGTTGGACACAACTGAGCGACTGAACTGAACTGAATGCACCAATATTAATTTCCTGATTTTCATGGTTTTATTGTGGTTTATATGAAAATGTTCTTGTTTGCAAGAGATCTACACTCATTTATTTAGAGATGATAGAGCATCAGATCAAACCTTTAGGGGAAAAATTTATCTTTATTGCACTTGCAACTTTTCTATATGTTATTCTTTTAAAATATAAAAAATAGAGAGCCTGATTCCAGGCTTGACAATCAGCAATCTCTCACAAACTAACAGAACTTTTTCCTGACATGATTTTTCATAATGAAATAGTTATACATATCCTTGCCCTTCTGTAAGAGGTTATTTGACAAATGGCTTACTTCCTCCTTCTCTATACTTCATACATTGAAAACATTTCTTTCCATAAAAAGGTCTAAGCAACATAGGATAGTAGGTACAAATCTGATTCTCTCTGGAATCAGCTATGTGAACATCAGCAGATCACTCAACATCTATTACTTAATCTTTCTGGATCTCATTTGCCTTCTCTATAACATGAAGAAGTTGGACCAGATTATTATAAATATATGGTGGTGCTAGTGGTAAAGAACTTGCCTGCCAATACAGGAGACATGAGACGTGGGTTTGATCTCTGGGTTGGGAAGATCCCCTGGAGAAAAGCATGGCAACCCAGTCCAGTATTCTTGCCTGGAGAATCCAATGGACATAGGAGCCTGGTGGGCTACAGTCCATGGGGTCACAAAGAGTTGGACACGACTGAAGCGACTTAGCACACACACACATAGTGATTGGATATACCCTACATGCGGACTTTATTGACTCAACTAAACCATAGGCTCTCCACAGATTAAAACTTTTAGGAGAAAGAGTTTTGTATATGAAAAATTAATTTAAAAGGATAGGGATGATACCAAAGACAGGATAGTCAGAAGAAGGAGCTAGGTATTGGGGAAAGGGAGAACTTAATTTTTAGAGATTGGATTTGAGATGATATTACAACATTTTTTACTGGCATGCAATAAACAATAGAAAAAGTAAGTGAATCAGGCTCTCTGTCTGCCTCTCTGTGAACTGGACATCCACTGATATCCTACTAAAGCCTCAACCACTAATATCCTACTAAAGCCTCAACCACAGAAGCCAAAGTAAATTTAGTTAGGAAACTTATGATTTGGGTGATATCACCAAATCCATTGTGTTGCTCATTCTTTTATGACCTATGCCTCAGGTCAAATAACTGGATCTTCTTTAAAACTGAAAGGCCCTTATTTAGTAGAGAAAATTTTATATTTATTCGAACCCAATGAATAAAAATATATATCATTACGTTCATTAATTACAGTTTATGATGAGATTCTTTCAAAGCTAAATACATCAGTAAGTTGTTTGATTTGTGAGACTGAATCAGCCGGGCTAGCTTTTCTCAAAATTAGGACTCAATACTTAAACACACAAAAGCCTAAAACCAACTATTCATTCCTTGTGCTTATAGACTGTATAGCATTCTAAACTAAAAGAAACACTAGCTCTATATTTCTAAAGTAACCAGATTAACTTAATAAAATGGGCGATACTGAGTTCTTGAGCTTATCCTCCATTGGCAACACATACATGGTAGCACTTCAGAGTATTACTCCAGTTTTAGGGTGGAAAACTCTTCTTAAAACTGTAACAACTGCATGATTTTCTTATCTGTAGCATAAGAGTTAAGACTACAATCTTTAGAAACTAGAATATATAGGTTGAAATCCTCTTTCTACCATTTACTAGCTGTGGACCCAGGCAAGTTATTTAATCTCTGGGCCCCAGCTTCCTGATTTATAAATGACAAAATAATACATCAAAATTTTGCTATGATGATTAAATAAGCTTATAGAAGTAAACCATGTAGAGCATTTGGTATTACTGCTGTTATAGGTGAGAAGAGACATCATTTGGCCCAGAAGTTTTTAAGTCAATCTCTATGTTTTTCATTAGCTTGGACCAGCTAAAGAAACACACCAGACAGCCATGTTGATCCTTTGGTGTTAGTCACTCAGTTGTGTCTGACTCTTCCTGACCCCATGGACTGTAGCTGCCAGGCTCCTCTGTCCAAGGAATTCTCCAGGTTCTCCACAGTCTGAGCCACCAGGGAAGCATATACAAGCGTAAACTCAGACATTAAAATACTATGACAGTATTCATAGATGAGATGGTTTTATTTTTCAGAAGACCTTGTGTTTGCAATTTTGCCTTGTCTTCACTAGATGGATTACTAATAGTTGAACTGGGTACAGTTAGAGAGTAAAGAACTTGGGAAAGCAAAATTAAATGAATTTTTCCATGAATAGCAACTCATACACAGTTTCCCTTTTATAAAATGAAATAAACTCTTCACTTGAAACTGCGTTAAAAAATATATATATAAAAAATAAATGCATTTAATGCATAGTTTTAAGTACATAGTGGACAAAACACATGAACAAGCATTTTGTTCAAAAAAACACAAGTGTTGAGTACCACGTGAAAAGATGTTCAACCTCATTAGCAATCACAGAAGAACAAATTAAGATAAGATGCCACTACATTAGGAAAAGTTAAGAATTCTGAGAATTCTGAGTTTTGGCAATGATTTGGCTCAACAGGAGGTTCTGATGTATGACTAGTGGAAGGTAAATTGGCCCAAAGGTTTTGGAAAACAATTTGGCATTACTCCAGAGAGCTGAACATTCTCTATGCTTCTACCGTTAGATATGTATCCTCAAGTTTGCACATGTACACTAGTACACATATAAATGATGGCTGAATCACACATAAACACACACATCTGTATCAATGCATAGATACATCAAAACATATATCAAAAATGAGTAAAACAAGCAAACTGAAACCCTCCAACAGTAACCCAGATGCCCATCAATAGGATAGCAAATAGATCCATGCAATGGAATATTAGTCAGCAGTGAAATAAATGAACTACAATTACATTCAACAAAATAAATAAATGTCAAAGAAACACGGTAAACGGGGAAAAAGAGCCAAGTCCCAGAAGACTTACATAGAATGTTACCAATTTTAAAAAACTTAACAAAAAAAAACAAGCATATTATTTAAGGAACCACATGATAAAAACCAGTAGTATTAAAAAGAAAGTAAATGACGAACACAAAATTGAAGAGTGGCTGGGGGTCAGGGAAGGCAGTTCGGGTAGAGACAGAGGCAAGGAGAGGCACACGCTGATAGAGGCAACTGTGTTAGTGAAGTTGTGATTCCACGCTGGTTGGTGGGTTCTCAGTTCATTACTTTGATTTTGCGTTTCATGATTTAAATTTATACTGGATTTACATTATTCACATTTACATAATAAAAAGTAAGCTGCTATGTTTGGCAAATCAGAGTTTTACTTTGACAAGAATTTTGTTTAGGTAAAGCATCTTAATAACTTGTACACATGAACAAATACTAACTGCCAGACAACAGGTTTTGCTAACTCTTTTTAAAAAACAAAAACAAAACAAAACAAAAACAAAGAAGTATATAAAGAAATGCAGTCCGAAGAACTTGAAAGTAAATTTGCAGATTAAAAACTTACAGCCTGGTCAATCAAAGAATGAGGCTAATTCATATCTACCATCAATTTGGTCTCAAATAAGATAAACACAAATGCTAGGTTAATTACTGCAAATTTGCAGAACACTGGTCATTTTGGAAAAATTACTTAACACAGGAAATAGGTAAACTGAAGCAATTCAGTACACTTCAAGTTCTGAACAAACAGATTCCCCCTCTAAATACGCACATTTCCCCTCATTGGTCATATAGGCCAAAGGTCATATATTCACCAAGCTCGTGCAAAAGCGTGAAAAGAAAAGCCTAATCCAAGTTAAAGAGCAGCATTTCTTTGCTCGCGAAATAATTTCTTGTATTTATTCCATAGTACTTTTACCTGACAAAACAATTAGAATTCAGTTTTCTCAACAACCTCATATGAATAGAGCACATTTTATCAGGCAATGTCTACTTCATGATCCATAATTTTAAGTTTTTAAATAAATTAGAAATGATAATGTTCTAAGTAAGATTTTCCACCTAAATATTTCTTGAGTACCTATAACACAAGTCAAAGGTACCTATAAAAAGGTACTTGACAAGATGCTTCTCAGCATTTTATGTGATGCATGCAGTTTGAAAATCGCACCTCTGTGTGGCATCCTTGTTAAATGCAAATAGGTGCAATAATCTGGTTAAAAGATATCTTGGACTAATTCCTCTTCAAAAGAAAAGCCATTCATCCTGATAAACTCTCCTTAAGATGTAATGTATTGATCTCTCTTCTGACTTTCTCACTACTGAATGATATACCTGCGCATTAACTAGAGGCTGTATGATACTGAGGAAGCTGGGTCGGGGGAAGATAGCCTGGACAGTTAACAATGCATGTATTTAGAAGGATCATCAATTGCACCATGTTCAGAGGAAACAGACGTATCCTAAATTTTTATCACTGGTTTTTGTGGTGTATTTCTTTTTTTGATGTGTGCTTTTAAGAAGATTTGGGGTTTCAAAATTGGGGTACTGACACGAATAAATATATTTAACATGCAATTTTTGAAACTAAAATATAGTAGGCACTAGATAAATGCTCAGTGTATAAATGCTTCTTTGAATATACTATTTTAAAACCAGTTCCAGTGTTTCCCTGTATTTGTTCAATGGAATATAAAATATCCCTCTGCCCCGCTCTGGCCCCCCTGCCACATAAACCTTTAGTTCCCCATTTTGTACTCTCTTCTTCCTTACTGTTGTTTTTTTTTTAATACATACATTTTTAAAAGCCATTTCCTATTATTAATGGCCAAATTCATCCTTTTAAAAAATACATATTGATCTGTCTTCAAGAAATATTTATACAATTATTTATTTGACATGTCAAATTTAAATGTGTCAGTAACTGAATCCCTGTTCTTCTAATCTCAGTTAATATTAACTCCATTCTTTGAATTGTTGAGGCCCCAAACCCTGGCTGCCATCCTTGCCTCTCCTCCTCTCATACCTCACATCCAGTTCGTCAGCACATTCTGTGGGCTTTGCCTTAGAAATATCTAGAGTCACTACTTCATTCAAGTTACCCTCTATCGCCTCGATTATTACAATAGATTCCTAAGCTGTTTCCTTGCTTCTGTTTTTGGTCTACTTTGGTCTACTTAATGCAACTGCCACAGTGATTCTGTAAAAATGTTACATTGGGTCACTCCTCTGGTCTAAACTGTCTCCTGGCTTTCCCCTCTGACCTCACTTCCTGTGATCCTCCTTAGTCACCCCATTCCAGCCAGCCACAGGGCATTTGACAAGAACACTCATCTCCCCAGAGAGCTGCATCATCAGCTCCCATACCAACACAGCCTTTACTCAAGGCATCTTCTTTCTGAGTGAGAGACCTTCCCTGGACAAAGTCTGCAACTTCACGTACACCCCATCCCAGACTTTCCATGCTCCCTTCTCTACTATAATTTTTATCTATCATTTGATCATAAGATAGCATGAATTAAATTGCTTTATATTTTTGTCTATTTCATCATAAGCTCCAAGGGGGCAGCGATTTTTTTTCCCTTTTGTTCACTTCTCTACACTCAGGGCCAAGAAACGGAACACAACAGGCATTTAAAAATAAATATATTGAATGAATCAAGTCATGAGTGCCCTATATTTCACAATCTCCTAAGAAAATTTGGAGCAATTACTAAAATTGTGACATTCCCTAGCTGTGACAGACCTGAGGCAACCTTCTCAAAGACATACCTCCTCGTTTCTTACTTGCTGGCAAACGCTCACCTTTTTATTCTTAGAAGGTGAATATTGATTAGGTCAAGCTGCTTAAGACAAGCAATGTTTATTCTGCCAAAAAGGGGTGTATGCACAGGCATATGATGCAATTATGGCCAATGAAGTTTACTAGAAAAGGTTTTTCCACCACCTAAAAAAAAAACTAGCATGGAAAAATAGCTCTCTTGGAACCATGAAGAGTGACATTGTCAAAACACTCACGATGGTAGAGAAGAAATATGGAAAATACCTTGTGGGTCCTTGATAACATCATCATGACAATTAAACACCAGTACTCCAAACTTCCTGTTGGGTGAGATGATCTACTGATTATTTAAGCTATTTTAATAAAGTATTCTATTACTTATATCTTAATCAATACAGAAACGTTTTTCAAATATTCAGTTTCCTGAAATGTGTCAAGTCAAACTAAAGTGAAAATGGATGTCAGGTGTTTCCCCTCTTTTTTATGCTGCATGCCTAGAGAGTATGTCATATGACAATAAATAAGATCTCTAATGAAAGTCATATTTTCTCATCAGAATAATTGTATAAATAGTGTTTTTGTTCTTAACTAAGAATTGAAAATAAACGTATGACCATGTTGTCAACTGCATGTTTAACTTAAATGCAGAGTACATCATGAGAAATGGCAGGCTGGATGAATCACAAGTGGGAATCAAGATTTCCAGGAGAAATATCAATAACCTCACATATGCAGATGACACCTCCCTTATGGCGGAAAGTGAAGAGGAACTAAAGAGCCTCTTGATGAAAATGAAAGGAGAATGAAAAAGCCAGCTTAAAACTCAACATTCAAAAAATGAAGATCATGGTATCTGGTCCCATCACTTCATGGCAAATAGACAGGGAAACAATGGAAACAAGTGACACACTTTCTTTCCTTGGATTCCAGAATTACTGGGGACAGTCACTACAACCATGAAATTAAAAGATGCTTGCTCCTTGGAAGAAAAGCTATGACCAACCTAGACAGCTTATTAAAAAGCAGAGACATTACTTTGCCAACAAAGGTCCATCTAGTCAAAGCTACGGTTTTTCCAGTAGTCATGTGTAGATGTGAGAGTTGGACCATAAAGAAGGCTGGGCACCAAAGGACTGATGCTTTTGCACTATGGTGTTAGAGAAGACTTTTCGAAGTCCCTTGGACTGCAAGAAGATCAAACAAACCAATTGTAAAGGAATTCAGTCCTGAATATTCATTGGAAGGACTGATGCTGACGTTCCAATCCTTTGGCCACCTGATGCAAAGAGCTGACTCACTGGAAAAGACCCTGATGCTGGGAAAGACTGAGGGCAGGAGGAGAAGAGGGTGACAGAGGATGAGATGATTGGATGGCATCACCGACTCAATGGACATGAGTTTGAACAAACTCCGGGAAACAGTGAAGGACAGAGAAACCTGGCGTGCTGCAGTCCATGGGGTCACAAAGAGTCAAACACACAACTGAACAACGACAACTTTTACAGATGGAGGAACTGGAACTCAGAGCTGTGGAGTGAGTTGCCCAAAGTCACACAACGGGTAAGGGTACACCATGATTCAGATTC
Source organism: Bos indicus x Bos taurus (assembly GCF_003369695.1). NCBI lineage: Eukaryota > Metazoa > Chordata > Mammalia > Artiodactyla > Bovidae > Bos > Bos indicus x Bos taurus. The sequence goes on along the minus strand of NC_040076.1, from coordinate 21,911,944 downwards.
AGGTCAGTGTGCTGCTATAATGCGTTCCACAAACCACTACCCATTAAGTCTCCACAAGGTCAAAGTAATTTCCTTGGTCAATTAGTGTGATCATTTCTTGAAAATTTTTTAAATGACCAAATTTTCTGCACCCAGAGCTATGCTGAATACACACACATATATACACTAGTTCTTACTGCCTCCACTAGCCTCTTTAAACAAAAATATATTTCTAGAGTAGTCTGTGTGTTGTGTGTTAGTCGCTCAGTCATCTCTGATTCTTTGCGACCCCACGGACTGTAACCTGCCAGGCTTCACTGTCCATGGAATTCTCCAGGCAAGAATACTGGAGTGGATTGCCATTTCCTTCTCCATATATGCAGGGTGAAAAGAAAGTGAAGTCGCTCAGTCGTGTCCGACTCTTTGCGACCCCATGGACTGTAGCCTACCAGGCTCCTCCGTCCGTAGGAATTTCCAGGCAAGAGTACTGGAGTGGGTTACCATTTCCTTCTCCATAGAGTAGTCTAGCTTTTGGCAATTTTTATTAACAAATTCACCAAACACAGTTGACCCTACGTTCAGTTCAGTTCAGTCGCTCAGTCGTGTCCGACTCTTTGCAACCCCATGAATCGCAGCACGCCAGGCCTCCCTGTCCATCACCAACTCCCAGAGTTCACTCAGACTCATGTCCATTGAGTCAGTGATGCCATCCAGCCATCTCATCCTCTGTCGTCCCTTCTCCTCCTGCCCCCAATCCCTCCCAGCATCTTTTCCAATGAGTCAGCTCTTCACATCAGGTAGCCCAAGTACTGGAGTTTCAGCTTTAGCATCATTCCTTCCAAAGAAATCCCAGGGCTGATCTCCTTCACAATGGACTGGTTGGATCTCCTTGCGGTCCAAGGGACTCTCAAGAGTCTTCTCCAACACCACAGTTCATGTGGGTCCACTTATATATGGATTTTTTTTTTCAGTAAATATATTGGAAAATGTTTGGAGATTTTATAATTTGAAATAGCTTCAGACAAACCACATAGACTAGAAATGTCAAAAAAATAAGAAAAAAGTACGTCATGAATGCATAAAATGATAGACTGGTGATAAGGTGAGGGATATTTAAAATAAAATTAATGATGTGTTAGTTTTAACACTTCTTACAACTTTGCTTTCAGAGAATTATATTACTATATAGTATGTCCACAAACATAAACCTAATAGAGAATGCCATAAAAATTGTATAATGATTCATTCATTAGTGTATAGGTTGGGCTACTGTGAAATAACTGTATTGATTACATGAGGATACCATAAAGCAATCATACTGGTCTTTGTTATCAATACCTGAATTGTTATACCTGTGAGTAAATATGAATTTTTCTCATTATCTTTTCATGCCTGATGTCTAGTGTTAATGCACATAACATCTATAGCGTTTTACGTCATACAAGACAATACTGACGTAGACAGACAATTCAACTTAAGAAATGATGTAAACATACCATATGGATGAATATAGCACAGATTTATGCACTTTCTCTTCCTTATGATTTTTTTAATAACATGTTCTTCCCCTAGCTTACTTTATTGTAAGAATACAGTATATAATACATATAATGTACAAAATATATGTTAATTAGCTATTTTGGCAGTAAGGCTTCTGGTCAACTGTGGGCTATTAGTAGTTAAGTTTGGAGGGAATCAAAAGTCATATTCAAATTTTCAAATGAATGGAGGTAGGCGGTTGGCACTACAACTCCTGTCTTTTTGAAGAGTCACTGTACACAGTTTTGGTTACTACCACAGCATAAGCATCCTGAATTTTTCTTACTGGAATAAAGCCTGTTAAAACTTTTTGCAGGAAAATCTGTATGACTTTTTAAGTATCAAAAAAGCTGAGGAAATGTTGGTACTTTAAAATAAAATCTTGACCCAGTAAGAACTGGCACTAGGCCTTGTATTTTCTTGCAGTCAGCAAAAGTACAAATCTCTAAAAATTCAAATAGTAGTTAAAGGCATGCATTTTGAAGTACCTACATGTGTGGTGAGTCACTTCACAAACTCACACTTACTAAAAAAAAAGTGCTTTTTAAACCTGAATGTGTGAACGGAAATCACTTTTAAAACTATAAATGCTAGACAATTAAAGAAAAAGTAAGTCCATGTGGGGTTTTACTAATTGTTCTCTAGAGGGAAAAATTATTACTGATTGCTACGCACCTTGCTTTATAGGTTAGACGCATTTAGAAGCTGCTCTTTCTAACCCTATATTAATCCAGATCTTTGGAAAAATCAAATTAAGGCCAGTTTAATCACCCAGCAAAAGCAAGCAACTGTGTATTGCAGAGGGCCGGATTAGAGGAAGTGGAGAGAATTGGGTCAGTAGGTGGCAGATGTTAACTGGTTCAAATTTGAAAGGCATTCAAAAGTATGACCAGAGTTTACAAACATTCTTAAAGTAGAGGAGAAACAACAACAAAAAGAAAAATGTATCATGTATGGAAGAAAAAGTTCTAATTTAGAAGGGTGTTCTACTGAGTAAACAGTGCTTATCTGTAAACTTATTTCTTTTGAAAAATATAGAATTAACAACATTGTCACATTCTCTTTCTAGAATGTTACACTTGTGACAGGAAACTTTATTGCCTCATTTATCAATACTTGTGGAATATTCCTGTGATGTAGATTGTATCCCCATTTTGAAGTGAAGTGGAAGTGGCTCAGTCGTGTCTGACTCTTTGCAACCCCACAGATTATACAGTCCATGGAATTCTCCAGGTCAGTATGCTGGAATGGGTAGCTGTTTCCTCCAGGTCAGAAAACTGAGACTCAGGTTAAGCAATTTGCTAACAATCTGCGTGGAGAGCTATGGGTCAAATATAAATCTTATGGTTCTCAGACCAGCATTTTCCTCATCACGTATTGAACTGTGACCATGATGGTGGCTATTCTTTAACTGTCTGCATTAGAGGTAACAGAAAAATATATCCCTTGGGTTAATTATTTTGTTTGTAAAACCAAGAAAGAAAACAAACTACTTCTGTCTCCTCCAATGAGAAAATGGGAATCCTATCCCTTATAGATGTTTTCTTTTAAAATACAAGCTTATAAGCTAGTGACTGGTGATTATGTGATAAGGCTGTCAGGAAAAAAAAGTCTAAATCTTGAAAGTTGAATGTTTTAAATAGTTCACATATATTCATTTCAGACTTTTTCTAATGGAAAATAGCATGATAATCTGCATCTTTCATTAACATAACCAAGAGGAAGAGAAGCTATGCTATTATAGAAGACTTAAGCAAAAATATAACAATAATATTCTGTGCTCATCAGACTAGCGTTAAAGTGTATGTGACTTTCTAACAAATACTGTAATGACATTTTCACCCTTAACAGAAACTCATGGGAGTACTTAAATAAAACAAAAATGTTATCCATTTCTTACTTCCTGAAATTACCATGAAAATGGCAAGTTAGCAAGAACTCAGCATTAATACAATAACTCCATGCATATATTTTGAATATACTTGTCAATACAACTTTAGTAATTTTCTCTCTCAGGTTATATCCATCTCTATTAGAATAGATACAGACTGTCTTTAAGAATTTTTGTCTGTAATATAAGTAGAAAATGCTTAATATTTTCTAAACTTTATACCCTAGGTAACAAAGTAAGGGCCCTCTATACTGACTGCCTAAATACACCTGGGCGGCCTATAAAGTTAACCTCCCAAGCCTATTTAGTTGCCGAAAGAATGTTATTCAGCTGCATATAGTTTGTTATGAATAAGAAGACTTGGGCTTCCTAGGTGGCTCAGTGGTAAAGAATCCATCTGCCAATGCAAGAGACACAGGTTCGATACCTGGGTCAGGAAGATCCCCTGGAAGAGGAAATGGCAATCCACTCCAGTATTCTTGCTTGGGAAATCCCATGGACAGAGGAGCCTGGTAGGCTACAGTCCATAGGGTGGCAAAAGAGTTGGACACAACTGAGTGGCTAAACAACAAGGAAGACTTAGAGACCACAATCATTCCCTCTTCTTACTAATACAGTCTCTGTCACTACTTTGTGTCACCAGTATCTGAGCATTTAAATAAGAAGACCATAATGGGTCCACATTTTCAGGGCCTATTCTATGTGTGATGACAGTGCCTGTGTGTGTGCTAAGTCACCTCAGTCATGTCTGACTCTTTGTGATCCTAGGGACTGCAGCCCACCAGGCTCCGCTGTCCATGGGATTCTTCAGGCAAAAATACTGGAGTGGGTAGCCATTGCCTTTTCCAGGGGATCTTCCTACTCAGGAACTGAACCTGCATCTCTTACATCTCTTGTGTTGGCAGGTGGGTTCTTTACCATGAGCACCACCTGGAAAACACTGTGATGACAGCATTCGTGGTTTAGGATGCTGGTCCCATGAAAATTCATTTCCCCTTGAATGTCGATCTCTCTTTCTTTAAACTAATTTATAGCTATTATCAATGTATACATAACACTCAGATTTTGCTTTTGAGGGGTAAAAGATCTCTGAAAGGCAGAAACTTGTGCTATTCCAAAATACTTCTCTTAGCACTAGAACTATATCACAAAGGAAAAAACTTTCCCCAAATTCAGTCCTATTAAAACCTGCACTAGCCAGGTAAGCTGTTTAGTCTTAAATACTTCTAGGAAACAGAACTGACACAGATGGGGTCACCTTTAGGAAATTTATGGAAATCTGTGCAAAGATGTCCTTAAAAAAACTGTATTTAACCCTAATGTAATTCAATATGAGGAATTAAGGATCAATTTTGTAAAGTTAACAAGATTTTTAAATTCATTCATCTTTGAAACTAATCATTCTAAAAAGGTAATTCATTACTTTCACCAAAGGCATCTGTATTTTCATTCTTGTTTCAGGTGAACAGTAAAGAAACTTAGAATACACAATCAGCTAACATTAAATCAACCTTGCTGTCATTCAGGTAAGGAATATTGCACAACATTCTATATGCTTCACATTAAGACAAAGAAATTTACATGCTCAACAAAATTCAGTGTGGGGACTATCACAAACACTTGTGTCAAGCTCTGGAACCGACAGATTTCTGACACACACGCTATCATTTCATCTTCACACAAACCGCATGCAAAAACTACTGCACAATAAGTTTAAATAACTTACATAATATAATGCAGGATGAATTTTTAAATCCTTTGATTGTTTTTAAAGCTCCAGGGTATATACACCCTGAAGTTGTTTTTTCATCAACACTTTAACTTACTACCCTGTATATGGGAGGCATCAAGCTAGGTGCTTTGTATATCCCAAATTTATAAAAGAAATGGTCCCTTCCCTTTAGAAGTTTACAATCTCACTGAAAAGATCAATAAAATAATGCTGTGTGAATGGTACTCATCAACTCCTGAGAGAGAGTGGAAGAGGGCGCTTGTTCCTTTCTCTAGGGTGATCATATGAATCACAGGAAGCACAGCGTTTTTGTAGAAAAAGAACTAGAGAGACAGAGAGATCACAACACAAGTAAGATGAAGACAGCCACGACCGTGGCAGTATAAGAAGTGTGCAGTTAACATGCTCAAGGATGAGGCAAATGGAATACAATGCAGGACCGGGCAGAAGTAGAGCCCGGCCTTAATCTTGTGGGCAAAGGTCTTTGTGTTCAGGGTAATGATTATCTCTTCAGAAAGTTTTATTGTGCTGTAGTGTGGAGAACATATTAGATAATAAACACTAAAAGGTAAAAGAGTGGTTAGGAAGCTACTACAGTAACTGTATAACAATCATGAAATACTAAAACTTGATTTAGCAGATGGCAGTGGAAAAAGTAAGAAATCAAATCTCATAATTCTTTCTATTCTAATGAAAATGATTACAGAAATACTTGTATATATGGTCACCAGTTATAATGTGTTGAATATATAAAGGCATAATATAAAACTCAAAGCTTGCAAATAGACTTGCAGGAAAGACTGCTTAACTCATCTCATAAAAGCTACCAACACTAAAATGGAATAAACACTTAGACCACCTCCTTTGAATGTATTCTAGAGTAACAAATACCATTCCTCAGTACTATAAGTCTTTGATCACTTTATTACAGATGACCTAAAACTGAAACTTTCCAAAACTACATTAAGAAAATATCTATATAAGATGGAAAGACAACCTTTAATTCACCATATAGAAATTACTTCTTAAAAATCATCAAGGTCTGCCTGATTCATAGTAATTTTAAAACACAATGAATCTCTATATTTTACAGAAACACAAGGTATCTCTTATAGACGTACTTCTTAAGCTGATTACCATTATTTTATAACAAAATGGAAAAATGCATGTTTGTATACTCAAAAGATGAAAGACCTGATCATAATACTTACACTCTATTTTTAGAAAACTTCATATCTACATATTACTCTTAATTGAGATATACATATCAGTTTGATAAACTACTTTTAACTAATTCAAATTATCAAATGTATTATTACAAATATAATTGAAGAATTTGTTTTCTCTTCCTTCAAATACTCCCTGCCTCAGAAAGTCCATAAGGCAAAATTTGGGGAGTGAAAAATACACATTCAATAACTATTTAGTCAACAAACACTTATAAATACTTATGAGCTCCTTCTAGACATCCAGCATTCTCTTAAACCACTTTATTGAGAAAAGATTTAGCTAGAAAAAGCTGTACATATTTAATGATGAGTTTGGAGGTGAGTATACATTTGTGAAATATTGCCACTATCAGGAACCACATATACACACACACACACACACACACACACACCCCCTTATATTAAGAACACAAAATAACTGTTAACACATGCAATTATGGAAAGTATTGCTTAATAAGCTTTACTACTTATGACAGACTTCCACAAATGACCACTGTCATAAATTAGTATTTCTTTATTCACATTCCAAATTCTGAACACTAAAAAATTTAAAACAAACCAAAGTGGTAGCAAAATCTGACCCAAGTTCAAGTAAGACAGCTTACAGATCTCGCGTCATCTCACTTGGCAAATATATTCATGAATAAACATTAACCCTCAAAATTTAGGTATTCTTTGAATATCCTAATTAATAAAAAGTCATAGATACATTTATATGCATACAGCCTTTTCTGAGTTGCCCTACTGGAGAAGGAAATGGCAACCCAGTCCAGTACTCTTGCCTGGAAAATCCCATGGACGAAGGAGCCTGGTAGGCTACAGTCCATGGGGTCGCAAAGAGTTGGACACGACTGAGCAACTTCACTCCCTTCACTATTCTACTTGGAAGATAGTAAAGTTACATCATATGTCAATTTATCACCTTAAAATTAAAACAGCCATGCTTAAAAAAAAAAAATAAAATTCTACTAGCATATAATCTAGAGGAGGAGAGACAATGTGGATCTGACATTTTGATTTTACCGTTGAAAGACACATTTTTCACACAAATGACCCCAAAATGCAGGCTAATTGCATTAATCTCGTGTTCAATTTTAAAAATGTTATTTATTCCTATACTGAAGGAAAAACAGGTTGTTTGAGACCTACAGAAACATAACCAAATTAGCATCTGCATGAAATCTTTGCACTGAATTTTTAGTATATTTTAATGGATATGAATTTAACTAAAGAAGTATCTTTATTAAAACATCCAAGATGTAACTTTATAACCTTACTGTTCACCAGACACATGTGGCTACTGAGTACTTTAAAAGTGACTAGTCTGAACTGCAATGAGATACAAAGTGAAAATACACCCTGAATGTGAAAAATTTAGCATGAGAAAAAGAATGTAAAATATCTCATGATTTTATACTAATTAAGCAATGAAATAGTATTTTGTAGATATCGGTATAAAATATTTTACAAACTTCATCAGCTTTTCACTTTATTTAATATGCCTTACTAGGACTTCCTTGGTGGCTCAGACGGTAAAGAGTCTGCCTACAATGCGGGAGACCTGGGTTCGATCCCTGGGTTGGGAAGAAACCCTGGAGAAGGAAACCGGCAACCCACTCCAGTACTCTTGCCTGGAAAATCCCATGGATGAAGGAGCCTGGTAGGCTATAGTCCATGGGGTCACAAAGAGTAGGACATGACTGAGCGACTTCACTTCACTCACTAGAAAATTTAAAATTTGAGCTAACATTATAGTTCAATAGAACATCTCTGCTCTATAAAAAAGACTGAGAAAAAGATTAATATAAAATTTCTCAAGTACCTATGTTCTAGAGTGAATGATTTCACTTAATCAGCAAGCAGATTAATATAAACCCAGATAAAGGTCACAAGAAACATTCATCATAAATGTGGAAGTACTACTTTGTTACTAAACATATCCAAGATTTTAGATAGTCAAAGAGGTTACTAAAAATTCAACAATAAAGTAAAAGGCTTCATTATATGATGTGAGCAATTTGTTTGAAAATCCATTTCAGTATTTCCTTAGTTATAAGTATGTACAGGAGGGTTCTGTGTCTTACTTGCTTTCAGTGGGGTTAGGACAGATGTTAAGTTTCATGAACCAAACACATAATGGAATTAGAAAACTGGCTACTTAATTTTAACAGATAGGAAAATTTCATAATTCTTAGAAAAACAACTTTAGAGTTCACATAAAGCTAGAGAAAAATAAGTCCACTTCATAATAAGAGCTATCATTAGTAAAAGATACAATGATTGACAGTTCCTAAATATCCTTAAAAGCACTCTAGGTATCTATTTACTATTAAGTTAGACACATATATTTTGTAACACAGGAGTTCCATCCCTGTGCAGAAATGATCAGAAATGAATGATGCTTATTTCTACCAAAAGATTTTTAAAAGTTCACAGTAACCTTATTTTAGCCCCAAACTGGTAAGATATTCAACGTCCATTTACAGTAGAAGAGATAAAGGATAGTATAATCATACAATGGAATATACACGATTGGGCAGTGGGGAGGGGGGGTGACATATACATGGATGACTCAAAGACATAATGTTAATCAAAAAAGTCAGACACAAAAGAGTTCACACTATATGATTCCAATTGTATCAAGTTCAAAAACAAACGAAACTAATCCAAGGTATAAGATGCCAAAGATCAGTTTCTGTTGGGTGGAGGCAGTACTGACCAGGACAGATCCCAGCGACCCTTCTGGGGTAGATATAGTTATGCAGGGTGGCAGTGGTGGTGTAGTCATTCATGTCAAACTCTTGTGACCCCATGGACTGTTGCCTGCCAGGCTCCTCGGTTTACGGGATTTCCCAGGCAAGAATACTGGAGTGGGTTGCCAAAAATCTTTGAACTAGCAAGTAGGAGTGCCAAGTTGAAGTTAGACTTCAGTAAAATGGGTTTTTTAAAAAATATAAGAAATTATTTTTAAAAAAGTTTGACGTAAGTTATTTTCAAAAGAACGACTTAAAAGCAATTTCTATTCAAAATTTATATAAGAATTTCTCTGTTCAACCCTGCAACTAAATTTCTTTGCAATTTCTTTTTAATAAAAGCTAATAACCAGTTCAATTCTATTCAACCTGCTCTTAATTTTGCAATTACTTGATGAATTTTCATAAATGGATAAATTACAATGGCTTTAAAAAGTATAGGAAACCTCTCTATAACTAATACTTATGAACTATTTGAATGTTTATATTTTTAAGTATGTAATGTGCTTTTAATTTAAAAAGATAACTTTAAATTTCACAAAATTCAGGCTTTCAGATCATATCCTCTTTCACTGATAAAGTATATATAAAAATTAAATTTAGTATTTGAGAGTTCACTTAGAAGTTCTTTTACAGTTCTAATGTGTTTATTTAAATTTACTATTTGCTTTTACCCTCTCCATCTGACAGGAACAGGGAGAAAATGTTGTTTTGCTAATAGTGAATAACCTTAAACCTACAAAGTTCAATACACTGTGCTATAGAAATATAAAAGACGATATTGATCCAATTCTACAAATTCATAGTGCTTGACAAGTGATCACATAAGAAAATCTGTAAAACTGACTTTTGTGTTATTTCGTGTGAATATAAATGAAGACTATCCAGTTAATAGTCATATGGATTCAAAGAAGTTGACACTAGAAGTTGACCAATCTTCAGTTAATAGTCACATGTAATCACTACAACCTTAACAAATACATTATCTTATTAAATGTATTAACGCATTCTTCCTTTATCAGCTTCTAGTCTAGCAAGACAGCTGCCAAGTCTTTTAAAAGACCACCACAACACTTACAGGAGATATGAAGGAGGACACCAAGAAGGAAATCTGGGATATGACTGAAGGGGACCTGTGTTCACCACTGACCTCAGCAAAACTGGCTGGTATGTCCTCATGGGGTCTTGGGGTTGTAAAGGACAGAAACACAAAGCAGGTAAGTTTACCAACTGACAATCTTAAAATCCTTCCTTCCCAGGAATATATCACATGTCCTGAGACTCAGGGCCTATGGAGCAGATGAATTACTATGTTGCACCAACCTACACACATGTGATAATGCAGAGGGAACTGAGCAGATGGATGTTCAGAGGCGGAGTCAGGTGACCTGGTTGTTTATTTCCATGGACCCTGATGAAAGACTGATGGAAATACAGATGACAGCTGGTCCCTATTCTAGAAGGTAGAACTTTATGTAGGCACAAAGAACTTTAAGACTGCCTGAATATTTAACATATATTTCACACCGTTTCAGATAAACGGGAATTTTTTACAACTGATTTTCAAATCAAAACATTCTTTAAAATAGTACTGTGCTCAAAAGGTAAAATGTAAGTATCTCAGATGTTTAAAAAAGGCAAAACTGGTTCCATCTAAACCAGATTTCTTGTACTCACACAAAATTCAGAATTTACCAACACTGAAATATATCCCTCTTCTCTGTTACAAATGTCAAGCAACTCAGTTAACAATCTCTGAAGCATAAGAAACATAAACTAAATACGGCATAATATTCTTTCTTTCCTATAACTGAAAAGGCTTAACTACATTTTAAAAAGTGGAGCAATGAGGCAAAATACATACCTTCTGGATGTGTTTCTCCCCAGTATTAAAGTAATGGGTCCTGAGAACAGAGTTCTTAAATCGCTCACAATCCAAGCACTCTCTGAAAATTAATAAAAAGAAATGTTACTTCAAGTTCATCTTATCTCAAAGAATTTCAACAGTATCTTTTACAATTAAATCTTAACTACTGACTGAAAAAAAATCTGAAAAAATGACCCCCCCCCAAAAAAAGATGTATTGCAAGTAAAAAATATTCTTAATTATAGACGTTTTCCTTGGGCATGGTTATTGATCACATCTGATTAAAAAAATATGCATTACAAAATTATTTACATCAAAACATACTATTTATCTGTCTATACACTGTGTAAAGACTCTTCCATCAATTCTCAACTATATATAAGAAGTAAATGTCAATGACCAAGGGGAATTATGATCAAAGATTCTGGGAGAAAAGTATTAGAATTACTTGGTAGTTAACACAAGAGTTGAAATACCTCATTTCCACCCCCCCATCCCCCCGCCCAGACCATTAGAAACAAAAAATACTAAACTTGGAATCAGAATCATCCTAGATATAGAATGACATCAACATGGGGAACAGTTTATACTTATAAGAACAAAAGAGTGTATGAAAAAGTTCTAGGCTAGCAAGACCGATAGCCCCCGTTTAACACTGCGGTGGCTGAGAAAACTGTATATTGACCGACAGGCCAATGGACAGTGAGCCCAGTTAATGATAAGACAAGTATGGGGCATTCGCCAAGACTCCTCACTCCACTCACACTAGCCACTGTATATATGTCAGGTTCACATTTTCTACAATTCTCAATTTCTACCCCTGGGCTTCCCTGTTGTCTTGGCAGTACAGAATCTGCCTGCCATGCAGAACATGAGGGTTTGAGTCCCGGGCAAGCTACAGTCCATGGGGTTGCAAAAGAGTTGGACACAACCGAGTAACTGAACAACAACAACAATAATCCCACAGTCAATTACTGGTTCTCAAGGATTATAGCTTAGTTTACAAATAAAGAAATAAACCTAAACCTTAAACTCCCCAAATAAAGCATTTTCATCATTATTTCATTAGTGCCCTTCAGTCTCCTTAAAACCATGCACATTTCTTTGAGTGATGCTTCTGTGATATCCTAGGGAAGCAGGCTCTCTAACCACCTTGCCTCTGGGTCACTTTGCATCCTGCTTCCTGTTACTCCCCTGTGACTGTGAGTCTTTCATTCATCTCTGTATCCCCCAGTACCTAGTAAGGTGCAAGGCACAGAGCTGATGCTGAGTAAAGTCTGCTTTATGAGTCAATGAATCTCAGAGACTTGATCAACTAATACATCATGCTAAAGTAAAAATAGGATCAGCCAACAAAAGCAGGTAGTTACATGAGCCAACCACAGTGGAGAACACTCAGCTTTTTAAAAAATTTCATGCTTCATACATACACATACTCAATTCCCATTCTCAAACGCTCTCCTTCTCCCTTTTCTCAGTTCGCCTTAGCAACACTCTCCTGGCATCTAAGTCAATACTCTCCCAATCCCTACTAACACTCAGCCAACTGGGTGGCAGGGCTCTTTTCTGCCCTAGTGAATTGGGACTCTGCACCAACTGGCATGGTAACAAACATTAACACAAACTCTCTTAGCACACTCTTTTAGCACACTCCTAAGATCAGCAGCTCCTAAGCTACCCTCCATCAGCAGCAAGGAATGTCACCTAATGTGTAACTCAAAAATACCTCGAATCATAACTAAAGGCAATATGTTCCCCAAATTTTATTAGGAGACAAGTACTTATTACCTTAAAATAGAGAGAAAAAAAAAGAAACAACAACAATAACAAAAAACCCTGAAGAGACTGCCTAATGACTAAAAACAAAAAAGAGCATTATCATTTCCTATTAGGACACTACTTTTTCAGCAGCTAAATAAAAACATTACCAAATCATTTTATGTAATAAAATTTAACCTTACTTTGACCTTCCTCATACAGCAAACAAACCTCTCTATCCAATAAAGTTCCATCTGAACTATGTAAGATGATAAGCAATACCTTAATTGCATTCATTTACATGACTTTGAAACTATTCTGGGCTGAAGTCACTGACTGCAAGGTCACAGAATACAAAAAAGCAAAATGTACGCCATTTACCAAGGAGGAGTGATGCACTTAGACAGTGGGGAGGCCTTCTCCCTGCCTCCTTAGGAGCGACCCAATGCTTAATGCAGTCAACAGGTGCAGCCATCTCTAACATCTCTATCTGAAATGTATCATACATAATTGTACACACTGATCTTATAAGTACACATACAAAATATAATAAGAACATGTATTTGCTAAATCCATCTGATATTATGGCTCTCTTCTTAAAGGCCATCTCCCTGAACAGAGGCAAAGGACAATTCTATGCCTTATCAACACTAAAGATCAAAACATGCAACAGGGCTATTACTATTTCCAATGTTTTAAAAAAATGTCTAACAACTAAAAGTCAGGTTATAAAGCTGTAACAATTTTTAGGACAAGAACTGCAAACACAGAACGCTAAGTATATTAAGCATTTCTGCTTTCATTTTTCACAACCCAAGCATATATTCAACTAATTTGCTTAGAGGAGCAGACTTTTTACATATCTCAAAGCCAATAATACCACATTAGTGAAAGTAAAGAAATAAAACTGGCTGATAGAAACTGACTACCAGAAATTACAAGGGACAATGTGTATTCTTCAAAACTTTATCATTTAATATCATAACAGACAAAAACAAGTTAATCCTACAAAATATGTCTTTAGTAAAATTGTAACACAAACTAGATGTTATTGGCACTTGAATTTACTGGAGAAAACAGAAGGAAACTAAAAGGTTAGGATCTAGAGACCTTTAAAATGTACTATCAATACAAATATAGAACCTCAAATATTTGTTTTAGGTTTAATATATCATCACCAGGAGATTCATTTTAGAAGCTACTGTCCATTAAATTAGATAAATCTCTTACATTTAATGTATTAATACTATTATACCAAAGCACTTTTATACTACTCAAGCCAAACCTCTGTAATTTAAAAACGATTAAGCCAAAAAAAAAAAAAAAAAAAAACCAGAAGAAGCAATAATATAAAATGTATGCCCCTTCACCTTTTCTCCCTACCTAAAAGGGCAGGACTCTTTCCATGTAAATCTATATTAGATCCCAATCATTTCAACTGATGTTACTCCACAAAGAACATAAAGATGAAAACATTTTTAAGTACTGTATTCCTAAACAAACTCCAACACCTTGCTGTCACTTTGTCCTTTTAAAATGATAAATAACATATCTCAACTTCTCTCTATAAGTTAAACCAGTTCACTTTGGAATAGTTTAGTAGCAAAAATAAATGCATACATGTATTTTAAAATATACTAGTTACTATTATGATTCACATATAACTTTCAGTGACCATATCTTCTTTAGATATTTTAATTCTAAAATAATTCAGGATTTAACGTGGGCATGGCAACCCATTCCAGTATCCTTGCCTGGAGAATCCCATGGACAGAGGAGCCTGGTGGGCTACAGTCCATACAGTCGCACAGAGTAGGACATGACTGAAGTGATCTAACACACACACACACACACACACACACACACACAATCTGTAACAAACAATTCATGGTTCATATATTTCAATAAGGATAAAATACTGGGGCCAACCCCATCTTCAAATATTATTTCCAGTGCTCTTGGTCACATTTTTAATTTCAAATCTCAGGCTTATGATAATTTCTGATAAATAGGACAACATTTTGTTATTTATCAAACACTTCCCTCTGCCCATCCAAAAGACCGAATGCTTCATGTTCTTAAAGCTCACTAATTATGATCATAATATCTATCTAAAGTTCTATTTCATACATATAAAATTAGGTTTTCCTTTCCTTGGATATTAGACTATATTAAAACCAATTTTTATCACCACATTTTAGCCTTTGTATGTCTTCATATGAGCTACAACCTTGAACTGAAAATGAACTTTTAAAGGCAGCTCTCTTATAGTTCTCAAAACTGAAGGAAAACGTCCAAGCCTAGGTTGGGACACACTTCATGTTAACAGCATGTACCAGCCTCACAGTTTCCCTTTCATTTCTCTCTTCTTTTCCCTTACCTCTCCCTTGGTCAGTGAACAAAATACTACACTTTATATAAGTAAAGAAATACAACCAGATATATATATATATATATATACACACATACATATATGGTATGGAGGTAAATGATCCATCTTGTCCAAAAAAGAGATACCTAAAAAAAGAAACATCAATTCTGAGTATAAAATTATATCCTGCACTGATAGGTTACTTAGAGAACTCTAAAAAAGGACACTGTAACTCAAAAACGGTAAGGAACAGACCAGAAACCCTCCATAAGATGAAAAGTATGTAGAGTAGTCCACATCTCCATTTGAAACACTTGCTCCAGAACATGTTAATTGACAATTCTGTCTTGGACATAGTTTTCTTCCTCTCTCACCTGTTCGTTCCCCCACCCATCTTGCATTCAACGCCATAAACAGCAGTTATTCCCCCATTATAAAACAGTTGACGGTTAAAACAATGAGCCAACGAAGAAAGTACAATATTCTATAACTGACGTTTACTGCACTGGCCTTGGACTTCTAATCTTTACCAGACGGGCACACAAATCAGTCCATCAGCTCATAAAGGTGTGCTTTTTTAACCTCTAAAACAGATGGGATTGGCCAGAAGTGTCTGGCATGTCAAACTGCTAATCACTGCTGCCCTTTGCACAAAATAACCCACTTAAGTTGAGGCATGGTTGCACTGTAACCGACATTAGTCTGTGGGAAACCCATTTAACTGTCACACACTCCTGCCACTCCTGCTCTCCCTTAATTAAGCCTAATGCCTTATGCTTCGACCTTTTGTTCTAGCCTATTAACCCTATCTAGTACAAGTTCAATTATGTTAAACTAAAAACTTTGCTGTAAAATATTAAATGCCACGCTCAAAAACCATAAGGAACATCCTCACAGCCCTTAGTTCTATGCACCCTGCTACTCAATGCATGTGACAGTAAAACCTCATTTTTGAAGTGATACTGATTCTGACAGAGTCAAGAAGAACCAAATCATCATGTTGGTCCAACCCCCTTATTTTATAAACTGAGACCAGAAAACAATAAATGACTCACCTATTTCACAGCTTCAGCTGAACCACACTGAAACTTATCTAATCTTTAACGCTGATCCTCTATTCTCCATGTCTCTGATTTATAGCCAAACCACTCTGGAGCATGTTAAGGATACTAATATTTTTAACGCATTACCACTTGTCACCACCCACTAAAATTCACTACACAAATAAGCTTAAAGCAAACTCAATGAGCATATTGACATCAGTTTTGAGATAATCTTTCTTTTCCACACCATAACTTCTATCCACTCACTATTTCTTTTCTTCTTTTTAAAAGGAACAATGGTCATCTGAGGGAACTGCTAAATTCTGCAACACTCCCAAGGCAATAGGTACGAAAACAAAGTTTTTTTTTGCTTTACTGATGCTTCATTTAAGTATTGAATCAAGCAAAAGACTTAAGCTACAGAAAGCAACTACAACTGGCTACTTATCCCCATTGGAAAAAGCTGATTATCTTTAAAAATATCCTTTTTACACCTGTATGTAAATGGACTGCTATTCAAGTGCCCAAAAATAAAAATGGCATCATCAGAAAGAAAATACACAAGGATGTATAAAACGTAATATATGCAGGTAAACGAGCATAGCAAACGGAAAACAAACACCGAGCCGACTAGCAGCAAGCTAATGATTCAGAGTCACATTCACCTTTTTTACTGCAAAAGATATTAATGCTAATATTATATATATATATATATATATATATATATGCATTCTTTTTTATATTCTTTTCCATTATGGTTTATCCCAGGACACTGAATAGGATCTTGTTATCCTTAATATTAATTTAAATGAGACATTATGCCTTAATTACAAGAGTCAGTTCATAACACAGAAATTAAGTTTGGGTCTCAGACACTGAGGAATTCAACAGTGGGAAAGTTACACTAGTGCACAGTATTCACGCGCCCTACAACACACTGATTGACACTAAGGAACAATGAAAAGCAGTTGGGCACTGATAAAAACACAAAGTAGAATACACCACATTAACAGTAAATGGGCTAATTTCTCTACTCTCTTGCTTTGGACAGTGGTCTATTAGCCTGTATATCTTCTTCACTATGACTTATAAGCTTAGGAATAGAAAACTATGCAAGTCCTGACAGATATCTTCTCTGCTTACAAAAGACATCTACTTCTAATTATGCATAAAGTTTAGTACACATTTTTTGTCTTCACAGGCAAGAAACTGGATTAAAGTCATTTTAAGAGCATTTGTTAAATCTCCGTGCTGGATATGTGTATACCAGATAACCTACACATTTTCTTTAGTATTTGAAAATTGCTAGTCTAGAAATTGTGACCTCCATGCTACAATAATTTTATTTTCTACCTTAGCATTGATAATCTAGTTGAATACGATAATGTTATAACAGAAAATTCACCTCTAATGAAAAGCAAATCCTAATTTTTAAAAACAAAAGAGCTTCATAAACTACTTAAGTTCTATGATTTACAAGGTTTTGAACAAGTCCTTCTTGATACCTCTTAACTTTCAAGATGACTGAATGCCAAAATTAATACTAGATATGAGATTGTAAGATGCCTATAGTATCCCAGGAAGTCAAATTCAATGCAATTAAATGTGCTGAGCTGGTAGATCTTGATGACTACTGCAGGTGAGGTCAAGAAAACTGCCCATGAGGCTCTAGAAATATTTTCTTTTTTTTGTCTTTAAAAAAAGTAAATGTTGCCCCCAAAGATTTTGTTGAACATGCATTCTAATATATTATAAATTGTGTATTTTTTAAGAAACTTAGTATACAAAACAATTTCAAGTGCCAAGTAATTATAATGTCACCAGCAGTTTCATGGTTTCCTTCATAATAAATATGTCTGGAAAGAAGATGATACATTTTAAAGAAGAAATATTATTCCTTTTAGAAGTTCTAACTTAAATAGACTAAAGAAAAAAAACGGTACAACAGCAGTTATTATGCATAAGTTATTCATAATAATTAGCAGCTGTTATGTATTAACGCATAAAGGCTCCATTCCGAAGCCCCCAAAAGCCAGATGTCACCAATAGTGGAGACTGGTACAGTAAAACGAATGTTTTTTAGCAACCTTCTATGTAACAGGCACCTACAGCATGGATAATGCATTGATGGATAAGCTCCTATTCATGAAACTGACAGTCTACTGAGGAGGACAGACATTCAACAAAGGTGGGACTATTATAATCAGGGGTTCAAGGAACTGTGAGAGACAAATCTGATCATTTTAGAGGTGTGGAGACCACGATGAGCACCTACACTCTCTTGTCTTCTGTCCCATGAGTAAGAGTATTCCATTCCAATTTGCTTCACCAAGGTCAGAAATGTGGTCAATCTGTGGCCCACATCAAAGGCTACAATTACGCTTCTTCTCTTCTGCTCTCTTTCTAGAGGTGGATCTTGGTGCAGCTGGTTCAGGGCATTGGTCACCCCTGGTCTACACGGTGTCATCTCTGATCTGGTACCTCTCCTCAGGAGAATACAGGAGTGGGGCCCATAATCTTTGCACTATGTTCCCAATAGAACCAACAGACCCAACCACCTTCACTAGTGGTTTTAGATTATTACTCTTTGGTAGTAAGCAGAGCTGGCCTGTGAGTGTTGTGATCACACTAGTTAACTACAGTTACCTGACTCTGCTGCTGCTGCTGCTGCTAAGTCACTTCAGTCATGTCCGACTGTGTGCAACCCCATAGACAGCAGCCCACCAGGCTCCCGTCCCTGGGATTCTCCAGGCAAGAGTACTGGAGTGGGGTGCCATTGCCTTCTCCATACCTGACTCTATTCATCTACAAATAAAATTCCCCTTATCGTTATTCAGTTGCTCAGTCATGTCCGACTCTTTGCAACCCCATAGACTGCAGCATACCAGGCTTCCCTGTCCTTCCCCATCCCCTGGAGCTTGCTCAAACTCATGTTCATTGAGTCACTGATGCCATCTCATTCTCTGACATCCCCTTCTCCTCATGCCCTCAACCTTTCCCAGCATCAGGGTCTTTTCCACTGAGTTGGCTCTTCCATCTGGTGGCCAAAGTATTGGAGCTTCAGCTTTAGCATCAGTCCTTCTCAATGAATATTCAGGGTTGATTTTCTTTAGGATTGACTGGTTTGATCTCTTTGCAGTCCAAGAGAGTCTCAAGAGTCTTCTCCCAGCACCACAGTTTGAAGGCACAAGTCTTTTTATTGTCCAGCTCTCACATCTGTACATGACTACTGGAAAAACCATAGCTTTGACTGTACAGACCTTTGTAGGCAAAGTAATGTCTCTTCTTTTAAATATGCTGTCTAGGTTTGTCAGTGCCCTACTGAACTTTAAATATAATTCAAAAATACATGTAATATGTAGAAACAAGGTTGCCGCATGAACAGATGTGCACCTGTACTGTAAAGCTTCTCTTTTTTAAACTCTCACCCTAGAAAATATATTCCAAGTTCTAGAATATCAAATGAATCATAAGACTGTCCTGAAGACCATATTTTAACAGCATGAGAAGAAAAAACAAGGATGATGCAATTGACCCTGCTCACTCCACTTCTTAAGATCCAGTCCTGATTATCACAGGTCCTCCCTTGGGGTCAGCTTAGACTTAGTATATTGCTGGATCCATCATCAGAGGTTATTAACTATTCCTTAACACCTGGTACAAAACTCTGTATTTCTGAGGTTACCTTAGCAAAAACAAACAAAAAAGAGTGAAATAAATCAAAACTTGATTTCCCGTCCCTGGGATTATTCTTAGGTGCTCAGTATCCTCCTGTGTAAGATACAGACAAAAAAATGTTTTGGAAGTTTTAAATTAACAACGACAAAAATGTTGGAAAATGAATAAGCATTTACCCTACTGTATCACATGGATACTCCTAGCAATTAAAAAAAAAGAAAGAAAAAGATTTAAGTGAGAAATGAAGAAAACAAAAGGGAAAATGGGGGAAAAAAGGAAACAAAAATAGAGAAAGGAGGAAGATCAAGAGAAAAGGAAAAGGTGTGTAAGGCTAAGCAGTAGCACTGATCACTATTTGATTTACAGTCTACACCAACTACCTAGCCTATGTGCTTTTCTGTTAAGCAAGATGCCTCTAACACCGACTTGTTTGATAATGAGCAAGTAGGACAAAGTATTCCTAGAACAAGTACATTTATACTCAGAAATTTCACAGTTTCTGTCAAATTCCTTTCCAACCTGATAGCTAAGGCTCCTATGAAAGTACTTCAGCTCCTGAAAGCCCAAGCAAAAGCAAAAAAAATAAGAGAATATAACACTGATTCAGCTCAGTTGAGGATTACCAGGACAGGTGCTGCTAAGTCACTTCAGTCACGTCCGACTCTGTGCGACCCCAGAGACGGTAGCCCACCAGGCTCCCCCGCCCCTGGGATTCTCCAGGCAAGAACACTGGAGTGGGTTGCCATTTCCTCCTCCAATGCAGGAAAGTGAAAAGTGAAAGTGAAGTCGCTCAGTCGTGTCCGACTCTTAGCAACCCCATGGACTGCAGCCTACCAGGCTCTTCCGTCCATGGGATTTTCCAGGCAAGAGTACTGGAGTGGGGTGCCATTGCCTTCTCCAAGGACAGGTGAGAGTAACATTTTACTAGCAGAGTGAACAATGTATTGCTTTGAGTTTTGCCTCAGTAACACCAAACATTCAGGGGGGAAAAACAGGCAGTGAATAAAACTGTTCATCTTCAAACTCTGACCTCATGTAGATTTAGTCTATTTCAATTATTTTTTTTTTAAGTGTGTCTGAATTTATATACATATATGAACTCAGGAAAGATTTTCTTATACTCAGATTGTTTGCTTACACAGTTTCTCACTTATTTGGCCAGAAACAATACTCTCTTAATAAAAAATCATAGTCAAACATTCTTTTGCAGCTTTTATACTAACACTTACGTTTATCCAACATTTACTCGGCAATTCAAAATCCAAAACACACTAAAAAGTATGTATATGAACCTTACTACTCAATCTTATATATTCAATATCGTTTCAATTTGACTGCCTTTTAGTGTATAAGGAACCACTCAGCTTGATTCTTTTGGGTTCAAAATTCCATATATTTTAAATGAGGCAAGTAAAAAGAGGTGGAGAGGTTTATAACTCCATTTCTCACGGTTCCAACAATAAAAGAACATGCCTCATGTGTACTTAAAAATACATGATGTGCTGCAAATCTCCCTAACTCAAAAATTTCTTTCCTGACCATGGTCTACTTCCCAAATGTAGCCACATACTCCCCGTCTCTCGATTTCTGCATCCTCTTGATAAATTCACAAACGCACTGTCAGTTTCCTTTTTGTATTACAGAGACTAGTTCATTAGCATAGCACAGTACTTATAATTATTGGGGGTAAACACAGGACAATAAAAATAAAAATCATGTTAAGAGCCGTAATAGCCAAGAGATTTAACTTTTCAACCAGGAAAAGCTAAGGCTCTGAATCTGCTGCAATGGCCCCTTGAAGTGCACAAACATAATTAGCCTTGGGAATACCTAGATTAAGACCATGCCAAGCTCTTTTAATGAATTATATCAAGAAACATAGTAGCTTTCTCTGCCTCAAAGAACACTGTGGTCCATTTCACCAGAGCTCAAGAGTCTGCATAACTGCTCTTGGTGACTCCATCCCCTCCTGCAAGTGCAGAAGCAGGACGTCAGGTGACAATTCACAGCCAACAGTGGCAGAAACACCTGTTGGAAGCAGGGTGCCTTCCCCGTGGGGCTGCTCTTTGAGAAGCCAGGCTACCTGAGTCCCGTGGCTATTGAGCTGGGAGCACGGTTTTTTTTTTTTTTTTTTTTAATGATTTTCTAAAAATCAGGTAGAAACTGGTTTTCTCTTCAAAAGATGTCATATTCTCATAGAAAAGCGAATTATTATCAATCAAATTAGTTGTATGACCTCAGGCAAGTCACTCAGGCCTCTCTCAGACTAGGTCTCTTATCTGTAAAATAGAGAAGTATTAGGCACTCAGTCATATCCTACTCTTTGTGATCCCACGGATTGTAGCCTGTCAGGCTCCTCTATCCATAGAATTCTGCAGGCAAGAATACTGGAGTGGGTAGCCATTCCCTTTTCCAGAGGATCTTCCTGACCCAGGGATCAAACTTGGGTCCCCTGAATTGCACGCAGATTCTTTACCATCTAAGAGACCCCATGGATTATAGCCTGCCAGGCTCTTCTGTCCGTGGAATTCTCCAGGCCAGAATACTGCAGTGGGTAGCAGTTCTCTTCTCCAGATTTTCCCAACCCAGGGATTGAACCCAAGTCTCCCTCATTGTATATTATTTACTGTCTAAGCCACCAGGGAAGCCCAACATAGAGAAAATGATGCTTATATGTCACAGGAGAACACTACAACAGCCAGCCCTATGCCTAGCATAAAAGCCAGCCTTATGCCTAGCATAAAAGCAAGTGCCCCCAAGCCTCTTCTTTCCCTACCCCTCCTCCTCTCAATAAAAAAGGAAAAGGCAACAGACAAGTAACTAAATAACTTTTTATATTTCAAGTTTGGACTCAATCATCTCTACTTTCAAAGCTACAACCTTGAAACCTTTACTGTTTCCTGTCAACAACAACATATATTGATAGTCAGGGTTTCAGAATTTCGAAATGAAATCTAACCTCCCTGTTCTACAGAATCTACAGATGTTGCCCAGAGAGATAAAGGACTTCCCTTTCATCAGTTATCACACATTGATTCAGTAGCACAACTTAAGCTAGAAAGTATGTGTGGAATAATAAAACAGAGATGCTTTTTCAAAATATGTTTTTCAAAAGTCAAACCTGAGCCTACGTGACCCATTGTGCAAATACTCCCTTTGGCGAAAAACTGCAAGTGTGATTAATTTCATTTTGAGGATATTTCTTATATCCCGTTTGGTAGTGTTTCCTGTGCTTTCAAGCACTTTTTCTTGCTGTTCTCCACCTTCTTCTGTTCTCCTTCCTTTCCTTAATTTCTTTTCCAGGGTAAAAATCTACCACTCTATTGGAGATTACTATAAATTCGGGAATCAAAAACAAAAATTCTTTAAAATGTGTGCTTTAAAAGAAAAAGATATAATCTCTTAAATATTTCATATCTTTCAATATCTAGAAAAATTCCTCAAGACAGCAGTCTCTTTTGAAATTTCTAATTCTCAAACTTTGCTTGTGTCCTGTTACATGTCAGGCTCTCTTATCCACATTGTCATTAAATCATCACAGTTATAATAATATTCTTATTCTAAGATGGTATACAAACATAGTTTCCTGTTACTATTGTAATGCTAAACTGTCTTACTTTTTTTTAACACAGTAACATAGGTAACATGTTCCCATATTATGTTCAGTACAGAAAATTCAACAATTACAAGTACACGACTACCAGAAGTTATCTTAGCCACTATGTGATTTAGCTTCTCTCTTATGTAAAGAGAAAACTAGGTGCTTTTACCTAGTACCCTCACATAGCTGGTAAAGAAGCTAAAAGTAAAATCATCATAGCCGACTACAAAAAACACAGGTCCCACACTTGTTAGGTTCCTGAGCTACCCTCAATCTATTAGCAAAGTACAGATTTGAAAACAAGGAGTAGCCCTGTCTATCATTTAACAGGTGACTGAAAAATGACTTTCTTAATTGCAGGTCCAAGGGTGAGAGCCTCCTTTTCACAAAAGGTCTGAATAAACACCAGCATCAGGTCAGTCACAGCTGTCCCGGTCCCAGTGGTATCCTACGCTGATGACTCAAATTCCCAGCAGGCTTCTAGTTGAGCATTTCTTGAAACTCTAGGCTTAGTCACACAGTGACCCGGAATTTAAGGCAAATAAGGGTCTCTTCCTTCCATCCTTAAAAGTATTTTTGCTGAAGGACACCAAGCTAAAGAGGCAAGATGGGTCTAAAGCTTTTTAGAGCTTTTACTCTTTGAGGTGTACCAAGTTAAAAAAAATTGGGGAGAGTGATGGATGCTAGCTTTGAATTTCAAATGCAGCTCTTGACTGTCAGAGAAGCAAGTTCATTTCCAAGTTTCTTAACAAAATGCTTTTTTTTAACCCCAGTGCTATTTATCCAAAGGGGAAGGAAAGAATGAAAGGAAGAAAGGGAGGGAGGGAGGGAAGGATGAAGGTTGGGAGGGAGAGCAGGAAAGAGGCTGGCTGGCTGGCTGGCTGGATGCATGCATGCATGGATGTCACAAGCATCTTCCTAGGAAAAGTTTCAACATATTCTGGAGTTCTTCTTGAATTTATTTTGATAAAAAAACATGTAAATAAAATTTCTTTAAGAAGTAATTATCCACACATTATCTTCAATAACAATTTATCTTAAAATCTGGTTTAGCTTAAAAAAAAAAAATCTTAGCAATACTAAGTAAACACAGTGGGGTACTTTTTCCCATAACTTCAAAGAGTAATTTTTTCTACATTTCTGAGATATCAGTCTTCTGAATCCTTCAAATCCATTCCTCATTACTCTTAGAGCTCTAGGCTAAATGTTATCCCTAGCATGGTTCAAGAGTAATTTTAACAAAATTCTAACACAGTGATAAAATGTAGCATATTTACCTTTTCCTCATTCTTGTTCTCAATGTTTTATGAATTTAAGAAAAATTACATGTTTCAGGCATAATAATACCCTAAAACATCACTTTTTAAAAATAATTGTTTGTAATATTTGCAAGATTGTGTAGGGATCAATTGGAATTTTAAGGTTCAAAGTACAGAGTATGTAATATAACAGTGACAACAATTAGTATATCATCCTGCTTCCCCGGTGGCTCAGATGGTAAAGAATCCACCTGAAATGCAGGAGACTGGGTTTTAATCCCTGGGTAGGGAAGATACCGCCCCCCTCCCCCACCACCCAACCCACTGCAGTATTCCTGCTTGGAGAATCCCATGGACAGAGGAGCCTGGTGGGCTACAGACCATGGAGTTGCAAATAATCGGACATGACTGAGCAACTAACAGACACACACACTTATCTCAGTAACCTATATTTATCATGAAAAATTAAAATTATTCATATCTGTAGCAAAATAAAAGGGAACGTCTCTTCTAAACAAACTCTACTTTTTAGAACTCTAAAAATTCAATTTGAACATTACATTTCAAGGAATAAAAAAACAACAGATGGACATCTATATTACAGTTCGCAGAAAACCCTGATAAGGTTTCAGAGGTCTCTTTGGTCCCAACTGTCCCCCTACCCTTGAATCACCAGATAATGTGCTTAAATAAAGCATTCTTTCTGGGGCTATTTACATGAACTTATCCTTATCAGCAATCTCATGAAAGAATTCCCCAGTTATACCACCCAAACCTCAGCACTTTGTTTTCCATGTTTAATAAGACCCCTGGAAAACACCATCTCGCAAAAGAATAAAGAAAAGATGGTCTATTTTTAATTCATTTCCTTCAAAATAAACTATTACTCTCTAAGTCCTGTTTCTATGCTGGTATCCAATTTTGACCTTCTACTTTATAGATATATTTAAGAGACATTCAAAAACAGTGCACACAGGCACAAGTGGGGAACTTGCCATTTCTCCCTCTCAAACCACCACTATTTATATAATATTGCTGCCCTCATAAAAGGGACTTCATTACCATCAGCAATTCATGTCCCTGCTTCAGTACCAGATGCAAAACAGGATACAGAAACAAGATCTCTCTCCTCCATTTACTTTTTTTTTTTTTTCATTCCAACCTCTGGATATAACCCTCAGTTCCATGCCACTGGCCCGCTTCATCATCTGACACTCTCGATTTTTACCTTCTCAAGTCTTAGTGACCCTCCTGGAGTAATATTGTGTCAATCCTGATTATTGTGTCAATCTAAATATTACAGAATGAGTTTGCTCATTTTCCCCTCTGTCAGTCCCCTCACAAAACTGCCACTTAAGGAAATGCATCTTGAACAATTCGCCAAATCAAACTCATGATCTTGAAAGTGCCTCCAAGCACCACCCCCCCCATTCTGTTCAGAGCATCTCTCTGACTTTTCCATAGTAATCAAAAGTTGCTTTTCATAAAAATATTTCTCTAGTTGGAAGACGGATACAAAGGGCTTTGTTAGAACAGCAAAATGCTTTTCTCCCCAGTCTGCACCCATGGAACACTAAACCACTATGAAACCAAACCAAAACAGAACCCACCCTCATTGTGCATCAGCCATGTGAAGGGGTATCTGGAAAGAGCACAAGTGTAAAGAACCTTTATGCCAACACAGCCAAGAAGCGAAGCTACAAATGAAGGCAAAGTTAAAGGGAGAAAACACCCACAGATGTCGAAGCTACTCATTTTAAAGAAGGAGATAAGAGAGCAGGAAAGCAGTAAGCAGAGAGGAAGGTGGGGTGAAGACCAACTGGAACACTTCCACCTATACTTTAAAACCTGACTGTATCTGGAAATCTAAAGTTTGAAAAGCAAAACTCAACTTATCACAATTTAAAGAGAATAATTTTTTCTTGATAAAAATGAGCTGTTTCAAACTTATGTGGGGCAGAGTTATTTTTTAAACCTTATTCACAAAGCTATCATTGCTCTTTCAGGACACTTAAAAATGACCTTTTAAGTTTCTTACAATTGTCAAGTTTTAAAACCTAATCCCTTTAACATCATATATCCTAAGCCACTCTGATTTAAACCTACTTCGGTGCCATCTTCCAGTATCGGTTTGCAATGGAATCTGTACAATTAATAATAACCTTCCTCCTTCTCATCTTTTTAGGGAGCCGAGAATGACACATCTCCTTATCTCCCTATTTGCGCCCTTAGACTGACATATTTTGCCTCATCTGTCACTTTCCATAAAACTCTGCTTTCAGATATGAGTTAATTCATTTTTAGTTGTCCTCGATGTTCTAAAATAGTGATGTTTGACAGAATTAATACAGTGCTCTAGTTCTCCCTGTTCAACTGGTATTTAATTAAAGATCTTGGAGGCCATCTTTCTCTCGGGTTACACAGTTTAAAGAAGGAATGTTACTTCCTCCCTGGACAATGTGCTAAACCACATGGCAACAGAGCTATCTTCTTAAGGTCTCCCATCCTCCCATTTAACAGATTGTTTTACTATGTAAAAACTGCCAGCAGGACAGATTGCCACTTTATTTCACAGTGATGCTTACTTTTCACATCTTCAAACTGCAACTTCACTATAGCCTACCTTCTCTCTTACCTTTAAAGTTTCTAGAATTTCTGGAGTTGTGATGCTCCCTTATATTTTTATTTGATCACTGCTTTTGTTTCACTTGGACCTCAAAAAAGTCCTAATGGTATTAAATTGTAAGATGTCTTGAATCTCTGGTAACAATGCAGAGAGCCTTTAAGCAATCTGAGCTACCTAAGGCACAGACACAAAATTTCTTAAAGTCTTTTGAATTAATATCTTTTGGCGAATAGCCCACTTCACTTGGTATGTCATCATTTTCTATTGTAAAGGTAGCATGCATAATTTAAACTGGCACCTGCTATTTATCATGCAAACAATCATTCTCTTGGATTGCCTTTTTAAAGTTAGCATTTCTTAATAATTCTTCGGCTGTATCAGAACCACAAGAGGCATGTCCATTTAAGCAAACTTCAGGAGCAATAAACTAACAAACAGACTCTAGGTGGTGGTATAGGTTATTTTTTATCATGATGTTTTGCTCTTAAACTGCAAGAGTCAGAGGAGCCTTCAGCCTCCTTTACAGATGTCTTTTTACTGCAAACTTGCACAATTTTAGGGTGGACAATTAGTAAAAGTTTGGAGACCCACACAGGAAGTGGGTCCAAGCATTAAACCTGGTTTTCAACTACCTCAAAGGCACTGTAGAGAGCGCACTGGAGTAAAACCAACAATGAGGAGTCCTCCTTTTTGTTTGTTTTTCGTTAAGTATTTTACTCATGCTCCTAGGGCACTTTCAAGGGGTAAGTGTGGAAAGAGGTCTTTCCCCACCAGAGTGTAGGAAACAGACTAAAGTAACAATCCTGCAGCCCGCAGGATAATGGCTGTTCCACTGCTGGAATCTTGTCTTTAGGAACTAATTTCAAGCAGAGAAAAGTTAGCACTGGTGATGAAGCCACTACTCTCTGAAACCAGTTAAACCCAAACCACATTACCAAACCGCTGGGCAAAACCAGAGCAACTTACTTCAAAGCTGAAAACATTTCAACATACTCCAGGCAGCAGCCCACACTTTGGTGCCAGGCAGATGAAGCACCATTTGTTTAAAAAGTCCACTTATTTCAGTGTCTCTTCAAAAACAAAGGTGGCAAACTAGTGATTAACCATTGAAGAATCACACCGGGAAGATGCCACCCACTTGCTAAAGTCATGATTCACTAATAAGCAGGTTCAATGCAATTCATAACTTTAAAGAATGAATTACCAAAGCCCTCTGCTTCACAAATCACTCCCTCACCAAACGTAAAAAACAACCATCATCTATAACTCCACAACCATTTTTTACTTTCACCCTCTGGATGGACTCTCTTCCTCTAAGAACAGTCCCCCCCCCACCACCCTCACCCCGCCCCCCCTCCCCGCACAATCTCACATTTAATCATTTATATTACCGGAGACAAACTCTAACTCAGTTCCACCAACTGAGTCAAAAGTCCCTGTGGCTAAGAACGTCTTACTTCTTTTCTAACATAAAAACGCCCTATTAATTTTTTTTTTTAAACACAAAAGTACTTATACTGTTTTTCTTCTATTATCTTCAAAACTCAATTCAATAACGAGATAGAAGGTAAAAACTCCTGCAATACTTCAGAGATCAACATGTGTCACAGACTCCGAGCTTGCTCGCCTCTAAGACATAGTTGATTCCTTTGTTCCTCCAGACGGAACAGCAACTCTTGATTAAAATTTGGAAAACTACTTTGGAAGGGTTGTGACGGTTTGCAGAATATTTCCCGGGAAACCCTTCATAAGACAACATCCAATAGTAGTAGAAGAGGACACACAGATGGAAGAGAGAAAAAAGAAGCCTCCCAGGACCTGCACGGGGTTCACTCTAGAGGTGAACCCGGTTTTCTGGCTCCGGAGAAAAGTGATGGTTGAGGCCTCGGGTCCCAGGGGCCTCGCCCTCGGGAGGGAAAGGACAAGTACCAACGGGCCTGGCTGGACCCGAGGGTCGGCTGGGGGCCGGGAGCGCGGTCCCCTTGCCTACCCACTTTCCCCAGCCCGGGATCCGGCCAGCTCAGAGCAGGGAGGCACCCGGGCGAGAGGCGGGGAGCTGCGCCCGGCGCCGCCCAGGACGCCTGGGGCAGCAGGACTGAGAACGGCGCGACGAGAAGCGCCCGGGGCTCCGGGCCGAGGGGGACAGCCGAGCGGGGGCGCGACCCGGCCCCCCGACCCGGGTCCCGGTCCACACGGCGGCCGCCTTCCCCCCCCCGGCCCAGGACCGCCAAGAACGCGCCGGTGAGCCCTCGGGCCAACTCCACAACTTACCGGCCCCGCTGCCCGGGCCCCCGGAGTTCCCGGGGAGGTTCGGAGCCGGCAGAAGAGGCGGGATTTGCCCGGAAGCCGTCCCCCTCCGCCGAGCCCACCCCGCCGTCCGCGTCCGCTCCCGCCGCCCCGCAGCGCGGGCCCTCCGCCGCCCCGACGCCCCCCGAGGCCCTGCCCGCCAACGCCAAAGCCGCCGCGGGCCGCGCTCCCGGCCGTTTCCGGCGGCGACGGCCGCTCGTCCGAGCCCCCTGGCCGCGGCCGCCACTCACCAGAGGCCGCCGCGGCTCCGAGCGCCGGGGCTCCGGCCGGCTCACTCCGCGAAGGCGCCCCGCTGCCCCGTCCTCCCTCAGCGCCCCGGCGAGCTCTTCCCTCCGATCGGCAGCGCTGCCGGGCGCAGCGGCCGACGCGAGGCCACGGGCGGGCGCGCGGGCGAGCGCGGGGCCGGGTAGTCCCTCCGCCTCGGCCGCCGCCGCCGCCTCCTCCTCCGCCGCCGCCGCCTCCCGAGTTCGGGGCTCTGCTGCAATGTCTGCGAGGCTGACTTTGAGCGCCTCGCTCGCCGCCCGCCCGCAGCCGCGCTCCTCCCTCCGCCGCCGAGGCGGCCGCGGCCCAGTCCCTCCCCTCGCCGCTCCACGCCATTCAGCTCTTCAGCCAAGTTTCTTAACCCTTTTTTCCCCTTCTCTCCCATTGTCACCGGGGCGGCAGGCACGCGCTCGGGTCCCGGAGGCTCGCGGGAACTGCGGGGCCCCTCGGTTGGCTGGTTTTCCTCCTCGCCCGCCCTCCGGCCGGCCGGTCCGGGGCTGCGGGGGCCCCGAGGCGGTGGGAAGACCACGGCGGCCGGGAGAGGTGGGTGCTCCAGGCGCCCCGAGCCCTTCCCCGCGGCTCCCGGCTCTGTCCAGCAACCCCCACCGCCGCCGGAGGCGCCGGGACAGCTCCTCCTGGGGCTCCCGGGGCGGGGGGGTGGGGACCAATCTCGTGACCCAGGCCAAAGGCCCGCGAAGGGGGCTCAGCCTGGGGGTCGGGACGCCCCTGGTCCCTTCCTGGGTGCCGACGTCTTAGGCTTCCTTCTCCTCCCACTTCACCCCACGACCCGTGTCTCCTGGGCTCCCTCTCGCCCACCCCCCAACTTCCACCACCTTGTAATCTGTGTCTTGCTTTAGTCGGGGGGGTGGAGTGGGGGTGGGCGCTAACTGCGGGTCCCTCTGATCCCGCGCCCAGCATGTAGAAGGCACCCAGGGATAATCGGGGAGTGAGTCCGAGAAGAAAACTGGGAAGGAGACCTGAGGAGCGCCGGGTTCAGCTCCTCGGACGGGAGCAGGGTTTATCTTCTGCTGCTTTGTCACTGCGAAGTCTCCAGCGGAGTCATTCCGCGAATCGACATCGTCCTCTGACCGAACCTGACCCTCCAAGACAAGGCAGAAGACACCCAGCTGCCACTTCTCGGGCAGCTCTCCGCCGATTCAGGCTCCGAGTAAGAAATAACAATTACATCACGAGGCCAGGGCGGCAGCCCCGGAGAGCCTCCTGGTTTCCTGCAGCCTGATCTCCCTGAACCCGCCTCTAAATTGGGGGAGATACGGATTGGTGAAGAGAGAAAGTGGAGGGAGGAGAGAGTCATCCGAAACCATCATTTCCCCCTTCTCCCTGTATTTGCTGTTTTAAAATCTTATCCTCAAGGCTCTCCCCAAACATCAAACTAGAACTATTAACACCCCCGCAACACCTCCCCAGATGTCAGGTTTCTTTTTGACTCTAGCATCTAGCATTTAGTAACTCGCCATGAAAAAGAAAAAAAAAAAAAAAATTGCCAGGGGAAATGAGGACCGTTGCAGAAATTGTTTTTGCTTGCTGCAAAAACGCTGAAGTACAGCTTAGCCTCACTGTAAACTCCGAAATGGCATGCCTGTGTTTAAACACTTATTACACAAAACAAGTGAGTGGATAAGACACTCCATTCCTGTGTGTAGGTTTTCAGATCCTTAAGGATTCGACAGCATTTGAAAAGAAAGTTGCTAGTGCACTTAAAAAAAAAAAAGAAGAAGAAGAACTATCCAAGTCATAAAACAGTATTCTATGCCTGTTATGTAATGGTTGTGTTGTGCGTGTAAAATGTCATTTAACCTTTAAAAATATGAATGAGGATTTGGGAACACCTTCACAGTCTTAAAAGGGAAAGCGATTTTTCAGATGAATGCTTAATAATACAGCACCTAGCACAGTGCTGGGCACATGGCAGGAAGATTTTGCTTCATGGTGATAGTGCATTTTAGAACAATTATTTTACATCACCCTAGAGATTTCAACTGTGTGGTCTGTTGCCATCTTATATATTTCAACCTCAAATGAAAGCTTATTATTTGTATCTACCACCATTTGAAATCTGTTCAAGGCAGCTTAGTAAAGTCCACTGTTCTGCAGGACGACGTTTATCCAGGATTGATTCAGAGCCAACTGTTTCAATTAAGTGATAGGCAGCATTATTGGAGTGTGGCCCTTTAAGGAATCAAACTAATTTTCTTTAAAACTGTTTTTAACTGTTGTACAAAGATTTTCTGAAACGTATTATAAATGTTTCTATTTTCTTAAGCCATTTTTTTGGCTTTTTCTTGAAAATTCAGAGTTAATTTTGATAGTAGGTTGTAATGAATTTAACAACTACATCAAGTTCCTGTTCTCTATCAAGCTCCTTCTTAGGAGTTAGGGATGCTCCCAGGGTGAATAGAAGCCATCAGTCCTCACCCTGAAGGACTCCAGGATACTATGACCCAGTGATCATCTCTGTCTTTTGTAGTTGCTCTCTCTCCCCCTTCCCTAACAATCTGCTGTCTTTTCTCTCTCTTGCCGGAGTGCCTGTCTCTAACATTATCCTCCTCTTCTGATTGGCAACTGCTAGTCTGGCGCAGACCGAGATTCCAGATAGCCTCATTTGTCACCATTCAGTCTAAAGTAAAACAAAATAGGTCCCATATAAGGAACTGATGTGCTCACCAAGGAGAAAGGCAGGTGAACTTTAGTGCATCGACCTTGTGACAGATATTTGGATTACTCGAATGATGCTTTAAAAATCATTCTTTTTGCTTCTTAACTGGGTTTTACATCATTGTGGTTGGTAGATAAACAACGTCCTAGTAAATAAGATTACACAGTTAATCCAACAAGCCAAATACAGGTCCTGCCCTTTTTAACATTCTTGTTAAAAAGTCTACTGCAAAATGTTAGATAACTTAACAGAGCTCCTCACTTAATTCTTCATCTATCTTCTCAAACCCACAGAAATTCAATCACTGAAAGCCTGAACTCTTTTTGATACCTCATTAATGTTAAGTAAATTGCACACCTTTTGTGGAATTCATTTTTAATCATTCTAATTGTGTTGGGGCTATTTTGTTGTACTTTGTTTTTCAAAAAAATCAATACCTAAATTTCCTGACTAAGAGAGTCATTGTAAGGATACTGGGGCATATATGTAATAGAAGAATGCCTATTCTGGAATTTGTATTTTGCAGGCAACTCATTTTAACCAATTATGATGTGAAAAAGATGCTCTTGAGCTTTTATACTTACCACACAACTAATTTTTAAATTCAGGGTTCCTATGGGATCAGATACATATAGTTCAGGCTCAGTGTTTTTATCTGCCACAAAGAAGTTGTCTGGGAGAGGCATGCTTATGATGTGCTCCCTGAATCTGTCTGTGATAGCATTTTTCACTTCAGTTGGTGACTGGGTATTTACTTATCTGTATCCCATTCTAGATGCAATCACTACAGGCATAGGGTCCATGCCTTTTGGTTCATGTCTGGATATGTCCCCACCTATCCCTGTGTTCTGCAAATGGTAGGCATCCAGTAGATATTGGGCAAGATACTTTCACAGTATAGAAAAGGTTTGTATAGGCAAAGCTATGGTCATTTCAGTAGTCATATACAGATGTGAGAGTTGGACCATGAAGGCTGAGTGCCGAAGAACTGATGCTTTTGAACTGTGGTGCTGGAGAAGACTCTTGAGAGTCCCTTGGACTGCAAGGAGACAAACCAATCAATCCTAAAGGAAATCAGCCCTATTCATTGGAAGAACTGATGATGAAGCTGAAGCTCCAAAATTTTGGCCACCTAATGCAAAGAACCAACTCATTGGAAAAGACCCTGACAAGGAGAAGGCAGTGGCAGAGGATGAGATGGTTGGATGGCATCACTGACTCAATGGACATGAATCTGAGCAAACTCTGGGAGATAGTGAAGGACAGAGGAGCTAGGCATGCTTCAGTCCATGGGGTCACAAAGAGTCAGATACGACTTAGCGACTGAACAACAACAACTTTCACAATCCAGAGGACAATCTGTATTTCTAGTTTGGGTACAAGTGTGGAGTAAGGGAGTTCAGAAAAAATTTTACAGAGAAAATGCTTTAACTGGCTATTAAAAGGTAAGAATTTGCCAACTAGGCCAGTGGGAAAGGGTTCTTAAGAGAGGGAAAAGACTGCCTAACAGTAGTAAGGTGTGAATAAAACAGAAATATGTGTTGAGAAGTATTGAACTTACCTTATACACTATGAACTAATGACTAATGAACTATGACAGAGAACAGAAATCTACGCAGATAAAAGTCTACTATAGTTATGCAGTTATAGTCCTTCAACATCAAGAGAAATGCTGTCCAATAAAAATATAAAGTCAGCCACAAATGTGAGCTGTGGATGTACCTTTAAATTTTCTAGTAGCCACATTTTTAAAAGTCAAAGGAACAGGTGAAATTAATTTTAATAATTTAAGTGTGTATACAACATAAAAACTTTTCAATAAACATTTTATATTCTTTCATTCAAAGTACTGTTTCAAAATCCACTGGGGTTTTTACACTCCTGGGACATCACCTTCAAGTACTTAATAGCCACGTGTGGTTAGTGGCTACTGTACGGGACAGTGTGTCTCTAGAGGACAGATAAAATCTTTGACGGTACAGTTAAAGGAAATTTTGTTAAGATGAAAATCTGAATCTTGTGTAATCTATGATTTTAGTTGTGTTGATTACTGGTGTTTAACTCTGCTATGTTATAAAGACTACTTTCTTGTGTCTAGGCTTTTATGCCAATCAGAGAATCAGCGAAGTTTACATTTTATGTACTGTTACTCCATTAACCATACTGTAGTTACAATTAATTTTATTTCTATTAACTCTGGTGATGGACTGTAAATGTAACCTGACTGTATAGCTTTAAAAAACACTATAAATTTGGAGTTGAATAAACTGTTAAAAAGTCTTCCTTAGAGCACAGAACTACTTTGTGAGTTACTGTCAAACATCATCCTGGCTATAGAAGCCCAGGGTTTTGCTCTTCAATTCTTCCAGGCCCACGCACTTATGGAGAATATTAGATTGGTGCAAAAGTAATTCTGGTTTCAGACTGTGAATTTTAAATCATTAAGGAAGTTGGAAGTGAAAGTGTTAGTCGCTCAGTTGTGTCTGACTCTGTGACCCCATGGACTTTAGCCCACCAGGCTCCTCTGTCCATGGGGTTTTCCAGGCAAGAATACTGGCATAGTTAGCATGCCCTCCTCCAGGGGATCTTCCCCACCCAGGGATCAAATCTGGGTCTCCTGCATTGCAGGTAGATTCTTTACCATCTGAGCTACCAGGGAAGCCCTTTAAATCATTATAACTAGGCTCAAACATCTTTATTAATCAAAATAGGAACCATTACAATCAACACATCTTTGTCAACAAGAAATAAGTTTGTTTATTCCTGCAGCGTAAAAATTTGTGCTTTGGAATTCAAGTACTCTTGGAAAACATTTTCTGCCTCATGCTAGTTGTGGAAGCATTTTCCCTGCAAGAAGTTATTGAGATGCTTGAAGAAGTGGTAGTCGACTGGCAAGAGGTCAAGTCAAGAGGCAAAGCTTTGTGGCCTTCGTAGCCCAATTCATTCAACGTTTTAAGTGTTGGTTGCACAATGTGCAGTAGGGCATTCTTGTGGAGAAGAATTAGGCTTTTTCTGTTGACCAATGCCTGCTGCCAATGTTGCAGTTTTCAGTGCAACTCATCTATTTGCTGAGCATGGATTCAGAAAGCTATAGTGGATCAGAGGGGCCACAGACTACCAAACAGTGACCATGACATTTTTTGGTGAGAGTTTGGCTTTGGGAAGTTCTTTGGAGCTTCTTCTTGGTCCAGCCACTGAGCCGGTTGTTGCTAGTTGTTGCATAAAATCCACTTTTCAGCTCACATCACAATCCGATTGAGAAATGGCTTGTTGTTGTGTAAAATTAAAAGAAGATGACACTTCAAAATGACGATTATTTTGATTTGCGGTCAGCTCGTGAGGCACCCACTTACCCAGCTTTTCGCCTTTCTGATTTGCTTCAAATGCCTAATGACCATAGAATGGACTACACTGAGTTCTTGGGCAACTTCCTATGTAGTTGTCAGAGGATCAGGTTCAATGAACCTCTCAATCAGTCAATGTCAATTTCTGATGGTCGCTACTCTTCTCATCGTCAAGGCTCTCATGACCCATTTTGAATGCAAATAAAAAAATTGCTCAGGTTTGCATTTTGTCTAACATCATTTCTATAGTCTAAAATAAACAGCAAGTAATGTCATTAGCAAAAAAATAAAGTAAGAAATGCACATTAAAATGATGTATAACAGAACCACATTTATTTAAGAATATATTCTAATATCAAACAGCAAAGTTCAACCATGCAAAACACAATTAAATTTGCACCAATATTAATAGTTTTTTCCCCACAGATTTCTTAATAATTTAGAAAAACAGATAGAGTCATCCCTTGATATATGTAGAGGACTGGTTACTGCACCCCCCACAAAACCTAAACCCTCAGATGCTCAAGTCTCTTGTAAAATGGTAGTAGTGTTTGCATCCTAGGAACATCCTTTCTTATATTTTAAATAGTCTCTAGACTACATATGGAGAAGGAAATGGCAACCCACTCCAGTACTCTTGCCTGGAGAATCCCATGGATGGAGGAACCTGGTAGGCTGCATTCCATGGGGTTGCTAAGAGTCGGACACGACTGAGCGACTTCACTTTCACTTTTCCCTTTCATGCATTGGAGAAGGAAATGGCAACCCACTCCAGTGTTCTTGCCTGGAGAATCCCAGGGATGGGGGAGCCTGGTGGGCTGCCGTCTGTGGGGTCGCACAGAGTCAGACACGGCTGAAGCGACTTAGCAGCAGCAGCAGCAGACTACATATATCGTGGAGGGGAGCATGGCAATCCACTCCAGTATTCTTGCCTGGAGAATCCCAGGGACGGCGGAGCCTGGTGGGCTGCCGTCTCTGGGGTCGCACAGAGTTGGACACGACTGAGCGACTTAGCAGCAGCAGCAGCATTAAACTGACATATCATCAAAACTGACAGATTTTCCTTAGCTTCATTGGGATTTCTTGGGTTTTTGGATCCCTTAACTATACTGCATGTTTTCTTTTGGAGGGACTGAGAAAGCATCGTCCATATTTGCCTTTCATAAAGTGTCTGCTTCTCCTCCTTCCACACTTTCAGCTGCTTGTATGCAATCATTTTCAGTTGTTGTTGTTTTTTTAAGATCCAGTTTTCAGGATTCATTCTAGTGAATAAATTGAGTGCCCTGGTTTTGCCAGTCTTTGGCACTCATGCCCCACCAGAATAAAAGGGCTCCAATCTCATTACAGAAAACTGCACAGGAACCTACAGACAGAGTGTCTAAATGTCTTAATCTTAGCTCTTCAGACCTTTCATGGTACTCAGAATGCTACAGTACATGCTTACTGCTGCACCTTCAAGCAGGTGGCTGCCTCAAACAAAGGCTAATGTGGATTTTATTAATATACACGTATGTGTATGTGTGTTCTTGTTGTTTAGTCACCAAGTCATGTCTGACTCTTTTGTGACCCCATGGACTGTAACCCACCAGGATACTCTGTCCATGGGATTTCTCAGGCAAGAATACTAGAGTGCGTTGCCATTTCCTTCTCCAGGGGATCTTCCTGACTCAGGAATTGAACCATGTCTTCTGGATAGGCAGGTGGCTTCTTTACCTCTGAGCCACCAGGGAAGCCTAAATATAGATAGATAGATAGATATAGATATCTCCAGAAAATTGCGTGTTGAATATTAACTTTGGCTGCTTTATAATTCTTAAGTGACACAGAATAGTAAGGGTGAAGGATGGTTTTTTCAGGTAAGCCCAAGTGTCAGTAATTTAGTGTGCAAAATACTAAGTATGTGTGTGTGTGTGTGTGTGTGTGTGTGTAGGTATGCATGTGCACACAAAATCTTCCACTGATGCCCATATGAAAGTCCAGAGGATTTCCTGGATAATTCTTTTCTGACCTAGGAAGAGAATTTTTGATAAGCAGTATAAACTCCTCATGTCCCAGGAAGACTTACAGCAGATACATAGCTCAATAATTTACAGTAATAATCACTCCAACCAAGCTTTATTCTGTTAGGTAGGTCAATGATTTATCCTGTTAGTAGCTCAGTGTATTCTATTTCCTAGAAGCCAGATATCCAAGAAATCGAATCCCAGTTTCCATCAGTTAGTTAACTGCATTTTAGCTCCTGGTAACAGAAACAAGAACCAACCGTGACTTAACCAGTGTGAAGGTGATTTCCCTCCATTGTAAAAAGTCCACAAATGGCATTTGGGGGCCGCTTTGATGATACCATCATTACTAAGCACCTGGATTGCTTCTATTCTGTCACTGTGAGCTCTTTACTTCCATTCTAAAAGTTGCCTCATGATCTTCATTGATTGCTGGACTCCCACTCATCAAATTGCATTCCAGGTGGGAAGAACGTGGATGGCCTACCACCTTTTAAAGGAGTTTTCCTGAAAGGAGCATCCTAACAATGATCCTGCTGACATCTAATTGGATGGATTCAGAAGGAGTGTGAGGTATATCGTATTTTTGCTAAAAATAATACTCAAAATCAAGATTTTGTTTCTAAGGAAGAAGATGAGACTTGATATTGAGCGAGTATATCAGTTACCTCGTGCTAAATAACAAATCACCACAACAATGAGAAGCTTAAGACGAGAACCACTATCATCTCAAAGCTTCTGGTAGGTAAAGAATTCAGAAACAGCTTAGCTGGATTGTTTCGACATAAGGTCTCTCATGTGGTTGCAGTCAGGATATTGGCAGGGTCTGCCGTCATGTGAAGGTTTGCCTGGAGGTGGAAGATCCAATTTCAAGAAGGCTCCCTCACAAGGCTGTTGGCTGGAGGCCTCAGCTCCTCACATGGCTATTGGCTGGAGGCCTCAGGCCCTTGCTACAGGAACCTGTCCACAAGCTGCTTGAATATCCTGCTGACTCCCCCGTAGAGTGAGCTGTCCAGGAGAAAGCAGTGATGAAGTCCCAGTGTCCTTTATGACCTGGTTTCCTAATTGACACAGGATACTTCCACTTTATTCTATTAATTAGAAGTGAGTCACTAAGTTAATTCCACTCACCAGGGGAAAGTCATCCTAAAGGGAAGCTTTACAAATAATTTGTGGACATAGCTTAGAACCTGCAGATTAGGCTATAGCGATTTTCTGTCATGGTCCACCTCTTTGGTTTTCCAGACCCACATGCACCCCTTTGTTTCATAAATAGAATAGTCTCACTGCCTCTCCAAGGGATCAAGACCCAAGTGTCTCTCTGCTACTGGTGTTTCAGAAACAGGTATGCAACCCTCTCTAAGAGGCCCAGATGGGGCTTTTCTAGGTTGGTAACCAGTTAAGTAAAGATATATTTTCACCATAAAAAGGAATGAAATTGAGTCAGTTCTAGTGAGGTGGATGAACCTAGGGCTTGTTGTACAGAGTGAAATAAGTCAGAAAGAGAAAACAAGTAACATATATTAACACTTTTATATGGAAACTAGAAAAATGGTACTGATATACCCTATCTGAAGATGCAGAGCTAAAGAACAGACTTGTGGGATATAGCAGGTGAAGGAAAAGGTGGGGTGAGCTGAGAGTGTAGAACTGAAACATATATATTACTATGCATAAAATAGCTGTGAGAGATTGCTTAACCCAGTGTTCTGTGACAACCTAGAGGGGTGGGAGGTGGGAAGGAGGTTCAAGAGGAAGGAGACATATGTATGCTCATGGCTGATTCATGTTGTATGGTAGAAACCAACACAATATTGTAAGGCAATTATCCTCCAATTAAAAAATAAAAACAAATTTGAAAAAAAAAATAAAAAAGAAATATTTTCAGCTACCAGCACATGTAAGTTTTCAATGATGGAGAAGAAATGGGTCATTGCAGTTAGCCGATGTCCCTTGGCGACATTAGGTACCATTTCACAATAATTATCAAAACCTACTGAACAGGAATAACCAGGACTCTCTGCCCCAGCACTGCAGGAAGTTTCTTTGTTGGCCAACCTGGAAACTCCTGGTTCTTTCTCTGGAATGCTCTCCTTCGTTTCCTTGTCCTCTATTGCTCCTGGGTCTACCCTGAAAGGTTCATTCTTGTCAGTTTTCCTTGACAAATATATCTGAGGTGGGCACGGGGGTGGGGTGGGGTGGGATGGAGGGCAGGATGTACTTCTTGGAGACTTCATGAGATTTGAAATATTGGAGTTGTTTTAAAGTTTTAACAATCACAGAATGTCGCAGACCAAGTTTTGGGTTTCTTTGGGAAGATAATTCCTTCAAACACTAAGCAAACTTGACTTGTTTCAATTCTGTTCCAGGTACAAACTGTCATAGTCAAAAGACTTGCCCAGACATGGTTTTTGAGCCTGCAGATTCTCCTCTTTTATTTACTCGGCTCTGTTCTCTGCCCTTCCCTCTGGCCCTTAAAGTAATGGCAGCTACCTTGAGAGTATCTGAAATAATGGGCTTATATGGGGAAACAATACAATTCGTCATCTGTTGCCAGCCATATCACTGCTGCTTTATGACAAAGCAAGAGCCTTACCTCCTGCTAACACTGTAGTTTCATGGCTACAGCTTCAGACTTCTTCAAGTTCAGGTACAAAAAAGCAGATGAGTTGTTCAACACTGCAAGTTCTAAATCACTGCACTCTCCATCAATGCAGTTAGTGGGCACAGGCAGAGAATGCCTTCTTTAGCAAACCTTTACTTCTTTCCATCTCTACTGAGTTCATCTAACTCAGAAGATTTTGATAAAATTAGCAAAAATGAACCAACACCTATAAACACCTATGGATACTATGAGCTCATTCTATTATTTCCTTGAACACTATAACCTCAGGCAACAGCTATCTTGCTTTTAAAAGTAAACAAGTGAGAGACTAACCAAATATTTGGCTACCAGATAAAAACTAAATTCTGAGCCCTCACTCTCCAAAGCTTCTACTAAATTAGTGTTACTTGTACCTTCCAGCATCTCATTTCTGGTACCAATTACTACACAGGTCATGCATAGTTCTTGGTTTCAGAAAATAAGATTAAAATTTTCTAGTTTAAACAAAAATGAGTTTATTATAATGTAATAGATAATTTATAATGTTTTTGTTGGTACTCAGGAACCACTACCTTTGGAGGATATATAGGAGAAATATACCGCTGAACATTGGGGTGATCAAATGGAAACACCGTCATTATGTCACTTACACAAGTGAAGATACAGATTAAATTCTAGGTCCTCCATTAAAGTTCTATAGATGAACCAAACTCCTCAACCCCCTTACTTGCCAGAATAGCCCTGTAGATTCTCTCTCATGATGTTCATATCCACCTTTCTTGTCTTAAACAGGTGCATCTGGTTGGTGGAAACCAAGTAGTATGGGAAACTATACCTTTACCTGAATCTGAGAAATATCTATAACATTCACCTTTCCAATCTCTAGCAACCAGAAAAGCATGCTAGAAAGAGATAGAGTGGTGTTGGTGTGTTATTCTTCAGTATTTACTAAGGATCAAAGGGCTATTTCTGAGTTTTAACTATATTTTAATTAATAAACTTAATTTTATTTTATTTATGAGTAGTCCTCATAGTCAACAAAAGAGTCTGAAATGTAGAACTTGGATGCAATCTCAAAAACAACAGAATTATTTCCATTCATTTCCAAGGCAAACCATTCAATATCACAGAAATCCAAGTCTATGTCCCAACCACTAATGCCGAAGAAGTTGAAGCTGAAGGGCTCTATGAAGCCCTGCAAGATCTTCTAGAACTAACAACAGAAAAAGATGTCCTTTTCATCATAGGGGACTAGAATACAAAAGTAGGAAGTCAAGAGATACCTGGAGTAACATGCAAGTTTGGCCTTGGAGTACAAAATGAAGCAGGGCAAGTCTAACAGAGTTTTTCCAAGAGAATGCACTGAGAAAACACCCTCATCCAACAACACAAGAGACAGCTCTACACATGGATATCACCAGATGGTCAATACCAAAATCAGATTGATTATATTCTTTGCAGCAGCAGCAGCAGCAGCAGAAGGTCTATACAGACAGCAAAAACAAGACTGGGAGCTGAATGTGGCTCAGATCATGAACTCCTTATTGCAAAATTCAGGTTTAAATTGAAGAAAGTAAGGAAAACCACTAGACCATTCAGTTCAGTTCAGTTCAGTTGCTCAGTCGTGTCCAACTCTGTGCGACCCCATGAATCGCAGCACGCCAGCCCTCCCTGTCCATCACTAACTCTGGGAGTTCACTCAGACTCACATCCATTGAGTCAGTGATGCCATGCAGCCATCTCATCCTCTTTCGTCGCCTTTTCCTCCTGCCCCCAATCCTTCCCAGCATCAGAGTCTTTTCCAATGAGTCAACTCTTCGCATGAGGTGGCCAAAGTACTGGAGTTTCAGCTTTAGCATCATTCCTTCCAAAGAAATCCCAGGGCTGATCTCCTTCAGAATGGACTGGTTGGACCTCCTTGCAGTCCAAGGGACTCTCAAGAGTCTTCTCCAACACCACAGTTCAAAAGCATCAATTCTTTGGCGCTCAGCTTTCTTCACAGTCCAACTCTCATATCCATACATGACCACTGGAAAAACCATAGCCTTGACTAGACGGACCTTTGTTGGCAAAGTAATGTCTCTGCTTTTGAATATGCTATCTAGATTGGTCATAACTTTCCTTCCAAGGAGTAAGCGTCTTTTAATTTCATGGCTGCAGTCACCATCTGCAGTGATTTTGGAGCCCAAAAAAATAAAGTCTGACACTGTTTCCACTGTTTCCCCAACTATTTCCCATGAAGTGATGGGACCAGATGC
This sequence comes from Bos indicus x Bos taurus, assembly GCF_003369695.1. Taxonomy (NCBI): domain Eukaryota; kingdom Metazoa; phylum Chordata; class Mammalia; order Artiodactyla; family Bovidae; genus Bos; species Bos indicus x Bos taurus. The sequence continues at coordinate 21,869,163 of NC_040076.1, read as the reverse complement.
CATGATCTTCGTTTTCTGAATGTTGAGTTTTAAGCCAACTTTTTCACTCTCCTCTTTCACTTTCATCAAGAGGCTTTTTAGTTCCTCTTCACTTTCTGCCATAAGGGTGGTGTCATCTTCATATCTGAGGTTATTGATATTTCTACCGGCAACCTGGATTCCAGCTTGTGCTTCTTCCAGCCCAGTGTTTCTCATGATGTACTCTGCATAGAAGTTAAATAAGCAGGGTGACAATATACAGACTTGACATACTCCTTTTCCTATTTGGAAACAGTCTGTTGTTCCATGTCCAGTTCTAACTGTTGCTTCCTGACCTGCATATAGGTTTCTCAAGAGGCAGGTCAGGTGGTCTAGTATTCCCATCATGACCCAAATCAAATCCCTTAAGATTACACAGTGAAAGTGACCAATAGATTCAAGGGATAAGATCTGATAGAGAGCCTGAAGAGCTATGGATGAAGGTTCATAGCACTGTATAAGAGGCAGTGATCAAGACCATCCCTAAGAAAAAGAAATGCTAAAAGGCAAAATGGTTATCTGAGGAGGCATTACAAATAGCTGAGAAAAGAGGAGAAGTGAAAGGCAAAGGAGAAAAGGAAAAATATACCTGTCTGAATGCAGAGTTCCAAAGACTAGCAAGGAGATATAAGAAAGCCTTCCTCCGTGATTAATGCAAAGAAATAGAGGAAAACAATAGAAATGGAAAGACTAGAGATCCCTTCAAGAAAATTAGAGATACCAAGGGAACATTTCATGCAAAGATGGGCACAATAAAGGACAGAAATGGCATGGACCTAACAGAAGCAGAGGATATTAAGAAGAGGTGGCAAGAATACACAGAAGAACTATACAAAGAAGATCTTCATGACCAAGATAACCTCAATGGTGTGATCACTCACCTAGAGCCAGACATCCTGGAATGAGAAGTCAGGAGGGCCTTAGGAAGCATCACTATGAACAAAGGTAGTGAAGGTGATGGAATTCCAGTTGAGCTATTTGAAATCCTAAAAGATCATGCTGTGAAAGTGCCACACTCAATATGCCAGCAAATCTGGAAAACTCAGCAATGGCCACAGGACTGGAAAAGGTCAATTTTCATTCCAGTCCCAAAGAAAGGCAATGTCAAAGAATGTTCAAACTACCAAACAGCTGCACTCTTCTCACACACCAGCAAAGTAATGCTCAAAATTTTCCAAGCCAGGCTTCAACAGTACATGAAATGTAAACTTCCAGGTGTTCAAGCTGGTTTTAGAAAAGACAGAGGAACCAGAGACCAAATTGCCAACATCCATTGGATTATATAAAAAGCATGAAAATTCCAGAAAAACATCTACTTCTGCTTCATTGCCTATGTTAAAGCCTTTGACTGTGTGGATCACAATAAACTGTGGAAAAGTCTTAAAGAGATAGGAATACCAGATCACCTTATGTGCTTCCTGAGAAATGTGTATGCAGGTCAAGAAGCAACAGTTAGAACTGGACGTGGAACAAAGGACTGGCTCCAAGTTGGAAAAGGAGTACATCAAGGATGCATATTGTTTCCCTGCTTATTTAACTTATATGCAGAGTACACCATGCAAAATGCCAGGCTGGATGAAGCACAAGCTGGAATCAAGATTGCAGGGAGAAATATCAATAACCTCAGATATTCAGATGACACCACCCTTACGCAGAAAGCAAAGAAGAACTAAAGAGCCTCTTGATGAAAGTGAGAGTAGAGTGAAAAAGCTGGCTTAAAGCTCAACATTCAGAAAACTAACATCATGACATCTGGTCCCATCATTTCATGGCAAAAAATGGGGCAAAAATGGAAACAGTAAGAGACTTCATTTTCTTGGACTTCAAAATCACTGCAGATGATGACTGTAGCCATGAAATAAAGACTCTTGTTCCTTGGAAGAAAAGCTATGACCAACATAGATAGCTTTTCTATGTTCAATATAGACAACATAATAAAAAGCAGAAACATTACTTAGCTAACAAGGGTCTGTCTTGTCAAAGCTGTTTTTTCCAGTAGTCATGTATGGATGTGAGAGTTAGATCAGAAAAAAACCTGAGAACTGAAGAATTGATGTTTTTGAACTATGGTGTTGGGGAAGACTCTTGAGAGTCCCTTGGACTGAAAGGAGATCCAACCAGTCCATCCTAAAAGAAATGAGTCCTGAATATTCATTGGAACGACTGATGTTGAAGCTGAAACTCTAATACTTTGGCCACCTGACGCAAAGAACTGACTCATTGGAAAGGGCCCTGATGCTGGGAAAGATTGAAGGCAGGAGGAGAAGGGGACGACAGGGGATGAGTTGGTCGGATGGCATCACTGACTCGATGGACATGAGCTTGAACAAGCTCCAGGAGTTAGTGATAGACAGGGAAACCTGGTGTGCTTCAGTCCACAGGGTCACAAAGAGTCTGACTTGACTGAGCAACTGAACTGACTGAAATGACTGAAACTTAAATTTGAGAAAAATCTTAACAGCATATACAATAAAATTAAAAAACAGCATGCATTAAGTTGAACTAGTATATTCCCCATTTGCTCTAGGGTTCTTTTTTTTTTTTTTCTATTCTTGTTATTATTGTTGTATTGTTTTATTGTTGGTCTACCTTTCTATTTTAAAGCAAGTAATAAGAGTTCAAAAATGTTTGATACATATCCCCTATACAAATGAATCATTAACTGTTCAGTTCCATTCCCACCCACTCTTTCATTCTAATCACATGTACCTCTTGCTTCCAAGTGGGCATGAGCAAAGTTGATTTGAATGCCTGAAAAACAGGACTGTTTGGTCACAAGAAAAAAAAATATCATCTCGAGCTGAAAGTGTGTCAAATCAAGAGAGAATGCTAAACCAAATATCCAATAGAGAGCAAGACCCAAAGTTTCTGAAGTACATGAAGTATTTTAGGTTGTAGGATGAACAAGAATTCATCTGGGATCGTTAAATTTGGGCAAATTTTGCATTGATCATATTTTTTTGTATTCTAGCTCTTGGAAAGTTGGTCAAAATATTAACCAGTATGCTATACATGATCTTGTTGGGACAGAAAATGTACTGACTCTTGGAAAAAGTGTTTTTAGTTCTAAGGAAGAAAGATGATCTACGCAATTAACTTGAGAATAAAGAAACTTCTAAGGTGCAACATGTATGGAATTCAAGAACATGTTGTCGCACTTGTCTTCAGGAGACCATTGCCCTTGATTCTGGTGTTCCACCAATAATGTGTCTTTGTTCTCCCCTTCTTCAGACTATTTATTGGTTCAGTTCTCCAAAGAGAAAGGTTGGTTACCTTATCACCCAGCCAGTGAACCACTCCTTTTAGGGACAGATCTATCAATCCTTGTCTATCAGCCAGAGCCAGTGAGTGGAGGTGAGGGAAAGTTCACTGAGTACAAAGGATTGGCATTCTCAAGACTGTGAATAGGACTGATAAGTCTAGAAGAGTAAGATGGGGTGTGGTAGATTAGTAAACTAATGTTTCTGGTATGGTCATTATCTTTCACACTGTGTAAATTAAGACTTGTAATATTGTAACAGCATCATTAATCTTACTTGCAAACTGCTTAAAATTAATGTGTGTGATTCTTATATACAAAATACATTAAACATATTCATTCTTTCACCAATAATTTATTGATTGCCTACTAAATACCCTGTGTTACACTATACCAAGTTCTCTTAATACCAAATGAACAAACCATGGTTACTAGCTTCGTGACATCCACAAGAGGGGCCAGCTAATATTTAATTTGATATATTCTTTAATAAAGATATGGTTAAGATGTGTGTTATGGAGGAAGGAGGCATTGGTTCATATTTTGGTTATTCAAGGAAAGACTTCTTCCTTTGAAAAGTGATTATTGAGCTCAATGTTTTACCAACATGCTTTTTACCCCCCTCTATGGTCATCACTAACTGGCTTTCATAAAGCTATTAACTCTAACATCCTGTCATCAAATCCTATTTTGCAGGTGTTATTAGCCTTCCAGGAAGTTTCACTGATGGTCTATGTGTCAATATTTAGGGCTAGAATGGTATCTTATCAATTAGAAGAAGGTCCAGATTCCTCTCATGGGGTAAAATCTATTTTTCTAGTGCCAGATGGCTTGCATGCACATCAGAATCTTTCAGGTCTCTTTGTAGTAGTTGTTTTCATGTCCATAATCTCTTCCTTGGTATCAAGGCCAGGCTTAAACAAAGCTGTAAAATGTACCAAAGCCTTACCTTTGGTACCAATAAATACTCTTGTGTCTAACTCACAACTTCATAGTAACACTGTATATTTATATACCAATTTTCTTTCCAACACACTATCAATTGTCGCATGTACTACTAAGAAAGAAGATTGCAATAAAAAATGACATAATGCTTTCTTATAACATGGAATTTTAATCTTATATTTATTTATTGGAAGAACCCTTTGAACTTATATATACATAGATTTTTAAAATCTTTTTATATTATAAAATATATTATATTATCTTTTATATTTTCTTTTTATCTATGTATAGATAAAAGTGAAATATAAGTAAAATAGATTCTTCAAGATATTCCTAAAATGTTTTACATTCAATCTGTCTCCCAGGAGTCACTTTTTAACACAGTCATTGATGTCTATACTGTATGTTGTTTTTTAAAAGTGCAGTTTAAAAAAAATAAAAATAAAAATAAAAGTGCAGTTTAATCATTTTTGTCATCAGGAAGACTTGGAGATGCGTCACTTTTCTTAAAAGAGTGCTCCACACTGTCTCTGAATTTTTTCCAAACTGCTGACCTCCAATGAGCATGTTTTGATGTATACAGATAGTGGCAAATGATACCCACAGACAGTGACTGTAAGATATATCCTGATGTCAAAGATGTTATAATATCAGATGATGACTCAGTGGTATAAACATAGAATCAAAGACATGATATCACTCGGTAACTTCCAGAGTGTTATTGCCTACATTGTATCTCTTGAATATCTTCATAATAATATAAGTCAAGTAAGCATTCTTCTCATTTTACAAGGGAAGTACTGAATGTCCTCCAAATTAAATATCTTGCCCCAGTGACTGAAGACAAATAAAGAGTGGAGGTGGTGCTATGTTTGGTAGAACCAGAGCATTTTATTCATAATCCAAGTCTCTTTCCATTTCATGCTGCTCATCATCACGCTTCTTGGGTACTCATAGACCTACCCTGTGTTTCTTAACCTTCCACCTATCGCTTATCTTTAACCATAAAAAAGTTAAATCCAATGGTTTACAAACTATATTATGATCTAGAAAAATACTGATGTAGCAAGATTTTCTGCTTTTCAAAATCAAATGACAGTCATCTTTTTCCAATTTACAATGGAAAAAAAATTGGTTGTCAGATCATTCTTTAAATAAAATATTTCTGATGGATTTCTTTAAACCTAGTTTCTGCTACCATTTAACCAGGCTAGAAACTTGTTTCATAGGTTATTGAATTTGCACAAAACATATGACCATTTTTAGTTTACTGTAGCAAAATTACCAGGTGTTACGAAAAAAACTTTGGTACAAGTGTTTCATTTCTTAAACAAATATGAAAACCTTTGATTTCATTCATTCTCCTAGAAGCCCGCTCTCTTCCAGGAACATAGATGGCTCAGATACACTAATCCCTGTTAATAAGTTGGCTGATTATTATGTGAAACTCTTTAGAGGAGCTCTTAGAAAATTCACAAAGAATGAATTGAAGAATGGAAATTTGAGACACTCCATAGGTCAACGAAGAATTTTTTTCTTTTTTTTCCTGCTAGTTCATGCATTTTCAAATTTCTTCAATTACCTAATGTGAACAAGACATCCTAATTTTAGGATAGACTTACCTATGATCAACACTTTAGTTCCAGGTCCCTTTTGAGGAGAGTAGCTCAACACTGCATCAAAGAACCAAATTTACAGGTTCTTTTTACCCAGGAAAAAGCTGATGCACTTAATTAATCTTTCCAGGAAGCCAGGCTGACTCTTTCTTCTTCAACACATCATATGTTTAAAGCATGTATAATTTAATCCTGTTTGAATGATGTGTGAAAGAGAAGTGACATTAAATAGTAAGAAAGCTCTGAAGTGAACTGAGCTATATAATTTGGGCAGATGCATTCTTAATATCACCTTTAAAGGAACTTGAAGTATATTTGATGGTGGGAGAAAATATAGTATAGGTTTGAAAACTATCAAACAGCATCTGTTGCCTTCTCCATTTTGATTAAAACATGCTCAGAGGGAAAATAGTGGTTTGTTTGTTAAGTCAAACACTAATGAAACATTTGCTACAATAATCTCTTTAATTTGGACAACATTTGGCAATAAAGTGCACTCATTGGATCATTTGCCAGTATTTTGGTCCTTCAGAGTTAACTGAGCACAGCTAAGTCTAATACGGTAATGGACTCCGTTAAAACCTGGGCATATGCATTTCTCATGCTCCATTGTGTTCTACTCTGGTGAAGAGAGATAAGAAATGTTATTGTGAAGGCATTAAAAGTTTCTCATGGACATAGCTAAACACCATGAGCCTGAACTGTCTCATTTAGTCATTTCTTGATTCCATAGGCAAGGAACCAGAGATCAAATTGCCAACATCTGTTGGATCATCAAAAAAGCAAGAGAGTTCCAGAAAAACTTATACTTCTGTTTTATTGACTATGCCAAAGCCTTTGACTGTGTGGATCACAGCAAACTGTGGAAAAGTCTTAAAGAGATGGGAATACCAAACCACCTGAGCTGCCTCCTGAGAAATCTGTATGCAGGTCAGGGAGCAACAGTTAGAATTGGACATGGAACAAAGGACTGGTTCCAAATTGAGAAAGGAGTACGTCAAGGCTGTATATTGTCACCCTGCTTATTTAACTTATATGCAGAGTACATCAAGAGAAATGCTGGGCTGGATTAAGCACAAGCTGAAATCAAGATTGCTGGGAGAAATATCAATAACCTCAGATTAGCAGATGACACCACCCTTATGGCAGAAAGTGAAGAACAACTAAAGAGCCTCTTGATGAAAGTGAAAGAGGAGAGTGAAAAAGCTGGCTTAAAACTCAGCATTCAGAAAACTAACATCATGGCATCTGGTCCCATCACTTCATGGCAAATAGATGGGCAAACAATGGAAACAGTGGCAGACTTTATTTTGGGGGGCTCCAAAATCACTGCAGATGATGACTGCAGCCATGTAATTAAAAGACTCTTGCTCCTTGGAAGAAAAGTTATGACCAACCTAGATAGCATATTAAAAAGCAGAGACATTACTTTGCCAACAAAGGTCCATCTAGTCAAAGCTATGGTTTTTCCAGTAGTCATATATGGATCTGAAAATTGGACTATAAAGAAAGCTGAGTGGCGAAGAATTGAACTGTGGTGTTGAACTTTTGAACTGTGGTGTTAGAGAAGACTCTTGGGAGTCCTTTGGACAGAATGAGATCCAACCAGTAAATCCTAAAGGAAATCAGTCCAGAATATTCATTGGAAGGACTGGTGCTGAAGCTGAAACTCTAGTACTTTGTCCACCTGAAGTGAAAAACTGACTCATTGGAAAACACCCTGATGCTAGGAAAGATTGAAGGCAGGAGGAGAAGGGGATAACAGAGGATGAGATGGTTGGATGACATTACCGACTCAATGGACATGAGTTTGAGTAAGCTGCAGGAGTTGGTGATGGACAGGGAAGCCTGGTGTGCTGCAGTCTGTGGGGTCGCAAAGAGTCAGACACAACTTAGCGACTGAACTGATTCCATATATCTTATGGATCAAAGGCACCACAACTATAAAACTCAGGAGAGTAATGAGGATTAAAGATATTAATCAAATCATGACAAAATGAGTTGTTAATTAATTTTCAAATACAGTGTATATGGTTTTTGAATTAGTCTATGGTAGTTGAAGTGAAAACATAAAACTTCTCACATGTGAAACAAACTCAACCTAGTAGTAAATGCCAGTAGAAAATAGAAATAATTCATATTACCACTGAATATAGTTTGTAGGGGCTTCCCTGGTGGCTCAAATGGTAAAGAATCTGCCTGCAATGCAGGAGACTTGGGCTCAATCCTTGGATGGGAAGATCCCTGGAGAAGGGAATAGCAACCCACTGTAGTATTCTTGTCTGGAAAATCTCATGGACAGAGGAGCCTGGCGGGCTACAGTCCATGGAGTCACAAAGTCATGCTCAGAGCACGACTGAGTGAATAACACTTTACCAATAGTTTGTAGAAACTAGACTGTTTTAGAATTGAATTGGTTCTCATATCTAAATCATTGCTTTAAAAAAAAAAAGTATTTATTTTGGCTGCAGTGGGTGTTCGTTGCTGCTCAAGGGCTTTTTCTCTAGTTTTGATGAGTGGGCACTGTGCTGTGTGCTTAGCTGCTCAATTGTGTCTGACTCTTTGTGATCATATGGACTGTAGTCCGCCAGGCTTCTTTGCCCATGGGGATTCTCCAGGCTAGAATACTGAAGTGGTTGCCATACCCTCCTCTAGGGGGCTATTCTCTAGTTATGGTGCTCGGGCTTCTCACTGTAGTGGCTTCTCCTGTACAGCACGGGCTCTAGGGCATGAAGGCTTCAGTAGTTGTGGAGCACTGGCTTATTTGCTCTGTGGCATGTGGAATCTTCCCAGACCAGGGATTGAACCTGTGTTTGATTGGCAGGTGGATTTTTAACCACTGGACCACCAAGAAAGTCCCTAAATCATTGTTGTAAATGCTATGTGTGTGTGTATATATATACTCACACACAACACCATCTAACACACACGCACTCACAAACCAATTTTGGTGGACTTTGTGTTAACATCTACCACTTGGAATAAATTAGGCAAGTAACTAACAGACAAAAACAAAACAGAAAGCAATGCTTCAGCTTCTTTTGGCTCCTGCAAAACCAGAAGGATCATTTACACAGGTATACTTGAAAAAAACTGACCTGACTATGCCCTTCCAGAAGGTATAAGTGGGTAGATCATCATGTTGACAGCCTTCATTGGTTTGGGGTTATTGTACCATTAAAAGAAGAGTAAAGTAGTGACATTTTTAGTGGTTTATCCCATTACCGTAGCCTGAGATGGTCTGTTATTTTTTGTCTATCAGAAGACAAAATCAGCTCAAATACCATGCTCTGTGTAAAATTTCCCTTCTCTAAAGGTATTTCTTATACTTTGTTAGTATTTATTCATCCAGGCTTGGATATGGCTGAATTCCCAAATGTCCCAGGAGCTGTTAGACTGTAAGATCCTTCAGGATCTTACAGGGACCTCATCAGATCTAGGACCATTTGGAAGCACTGTCAGTGGGGTCAGGCACTGGAGCTGTGTAATGAAGATGACATGGCACATGGCAAAGGATGGCAGGAGCTGCTGCTGCTAAATCACTTCAGTCATGTCTGACTCTGTGTGACCCCATAGATGGCAACCCACCAGGCTCCTCCGTCCCCGGGATTCTCCAGGCAAGAATACTGGAGTGGGTTGCCATTTCAAGTTGCCAGTAGCCATGACTGTGGCCAGGAAGAAGCATAGAAGATGTAATAGAAGTGGAGCTGGGGAAGTCAATGAGATTAGCCTCAGTTCTGAGGAGCCTACTCTGATGTTAGAATATTTCCATACCTCTTCCCACATCATGGCTACCACCTTAGATTACATTTTAGATAACAGCATGTAATTGTGCAGAGAAGGCAATGGCAACCCATTCCAGTACTCTTGCCTGGAAAATCCCATGGATGGAGGAGCCTGGTAGGCTGCAGCCCGTGGGATCGCGAGGAGTTGGATACGACTGAGAGACTTCACTTTCACTTTTCACTTTCATGCACTGGAGAATGAAATGGCAATCCACTTCAGTGTTCTTGCCTGGAGAATCCCAGGGACAGCGGAGCCTGGTGGGCTGCCATGTATGGGGTGGCACGGAGTTGGACACGACTGAAGCAACTTAGCAGCAGTATGTAATTGTGTATTTTCAGAATGCTTCTTTTTTTTAAGTCTTAGAGGTGTTACTAAACTTTATCACTTAATATTGTATTTCTGAATGAATCTTTTGCTCATCTCTAACACCGGACATCACAAACATAGCTTCCCAAAGATCTTCTTAGCAGAGGGTCAGTGACTGGAGCAGATTGGTAACAGACAATTAACTTGTCAGAGATGACCCTTTTACACAACAAGCTAGTTGTTAAGAATCTATTTCTTATTGGCCAAGTCTTCCTAGGGATTAGCACAGTGCCTGATACCTACTTAGACCTCAATAAATATTTGTTAAGTGAGTGACTAATAATAAATATTTATTTGGAGCTCACATATGTCAGACATGGTGCAAAATGCAAATACTGTATCCTTTAGCAGCAGTTCCTATTCTTATTTTATAGATGAATATGCTAAAGCTGAAACTCCAATACTTCGGCCACCTCATGCGAAGAGTTGATTCATTGGAAAAGACTCTGATGCTGGGAGGGATTGGGGGCAGGAGGAGAAGGGGATGACAGAGGGTGAGATGGCTGGATGGCATCACCGACTTGATGTACATGAGTTTGAGTGAACTCCAGGAGTTGGTGATGGACAGGGAGGCCTGGCATGCTGTGATTCATGGGGTCGCAAAGAGTCGGACATGACTGAGCAACTGAACTGAACTGAAAAGGAAATTTGAGATATTTTATAACTTGATCAAAGTTACACAACTAGTAAGTGGTGAAATTGGGGTTTGAACTGAAATTGGGGTTTGTGCTACACCCAGTATAGTGCACTACTTCTCTATGCCAAACATATGAATGAATGATGGAATGTTCCACATAAGAGATCATCATAATTCTCTAGGTTAATGGTGCTCCAATAGTATAAAATTGCTTAAGGCAAGTGCAAAGGTTCCAGGCATTGCCCATCCTTACAAAAAGTTCACTTGTGAAACTAATTTTTGCTTATTTTTTTTACATGAAATTAGATGGAATGCTCTATCAAAATTGTCCAACTTTATTTTTAAACTTAGCACATCTACATGATAAAAAGAAACTTAAGATGACAACTACTTCAGCAAAGAATGATAAGCGAAAGACCAGATGCTACATATTTTTCAACTGCAAAAATATCACGGGAAGCCAGCTGGATCTTCTAAAATTTCATGATGTCATCATATGGCTTTGAGATCTATTTAGTTGGTTCATAATCTTATTAGCTTATCTCTGCTTCCAGTCATGCACTAGGGTTTAATTGCATAGGTTTGTTTATAACATTGTTAGAATTAGAGTTCTGGTCTCATATTTCATGCAAGAAGCATCTTCCAGGATGATGCACAAAAACTTGCCACCCTGCAGAGTACCTAGTGACCCACTGCAAACTGATGTCACTGTCCCATTTTTCTGAAGAGGTCATCGCTTCCTGGCAGCAAGCTATCACACAAGTGACTCAGAGTTTTGATCTTGTTCAACTTTTCCCAAAAGTCCAAGTCTAGGATGGTGATTTCAAAGTGTGATGGAAGATAAGTGCTTCAGTTCAGCAACTTTCAACGTCACAGTGAAATTTACCATGTTTTTCAGGCATCAGTTACACTGCTAGGTTCAGGGAGATTTCAATTATATTAGGGATGGAAATAACTTTGCATCTCCACACTTCTACTCTAAGTTTCGCTATCCCATTCCCTCCCTGCCCCCTAATTTTATTCACTTTTTTAAGTCTCAAAACCACATTCTTTCACAGATCAATATTTTTGTACTACAAAATTTTAGGTAAGGTAGTGTCAGGTATTTTCTGAGATTCTGCAATGAGGTCAACCACTTTTCAAAATTTTTTAATGTAAAAATACTAGCATTTAGTATAGCTCATTAGAAGAGCTTGCTCCTCATGGACCCATCAGAGCTGGGTTGTCTTCCTAGGGAATGAATAGGCAAGTTAGGTCTACTGGACACAATCCCCACCTGTATACAGGCTTCCCAGGTGATTCAGTGGTAAAGAATTCTCCTGCCAATACAGAAGACTCAGGTTCAATCCCTGGTAGAGGAGATCCCCTGGAGAAGGAAATGGCAACCCATTATAGTATTCTTGCCTGGAAAATTCTGTGGACAAAGAAGCTTGGTAGGCTATAGCTCATGGGGTTGGCAAAGAGTCAGACACGACAGAGCAACTGAGCATGTATACATACTACCTGTGTACACTAATTAGTCAGACAAAAATGAGGCCATCTTTCTCTTCCTCAGCAAATTATATGAATAAAACATATTATTTAGGATGCTTTTCTGTACAAGTTAAACTCAATTCAAAACTGCTGTAAAGGACAGGAAACTTGAATTAGCTCATTTTATTAGAAAGTTCAAGATTAAGGATGCTTCAGGTGAGGCTGGTTCAGGCAAGATCCAATGTTCTGTGGGTCTTGATTTCTTTAAGTTCTCTTGTTAGGATGTAACCATCTACTCCCAATGTGTTTACTTCATTCTCATCCTCATTTTCATTTCATTCACAGACATAAGATGGTGAAAACATCTGACTTTCAATTTCCCAAATTCCTTGTTATTCAGTCTCTCAGTTGTGTCTGATTCTTTGCAATGCCATGGACTGCAGCATGCCAGGCATCCCTTCATCATCTCCTGGAGCTTGCTCAAACTCATGTCCATTGAGTCAGTGATGCCATCCAACCATTTATTTCTCTGTTGTCTCCTCCTCCTGCCTTCAATCTTTCCCAGCATCAAGGTCTTTTCTAATGAATCAGCTCTTCACATCAGGTGGCCATAGTATTGGAGCTTCAGCTACAGCATCAGTTCTTCCAGTGAATATTCAGGATTGATTCATTTAAGATTGATTGGTTTGATCTCTTTGCAGTTCAAGGGACTCTCAAGAGTCTTTCTCCAACACCACAGTTTAAAAGGATCAGTTCTTCAGCACTCAGCCTTCTTTATGGTCCAACTCTCTCATCCATACATGACTACTGGAAAAACTGCCAGTTCAGTTCAGTTCAGTGGCTCAATCATGTCTGAATCTTTGCAGCCCCATGGAAGGGCAGCATGCCAGGTTTCCCTGTCCATCACCAACTCCCAGAGCTTGCTCAAACTCATGTCCATCAAGTCAGTGATGCCATCCAACCATGTCATCCTCTGTCATCCCCTTCTCCTCCCGCCTTCAATCTTTCCAAGCATCAGGGTCTTTTCTAATGAGTCAGTTCTTCACTTCAGGTGGCCAAAGCATGGGAGTTTCAGCTTCAGCATCAGTCCTTTCCGTGAATATTCAGAACTGATTTCCTTTAGGATTGACTGGTTTGATCTCAAAACCACAGCTTTGACATATGGTCTTTTATCGGCAATGTAATGTCTCTGCTTTTTAACACACTGTAAAGCAATATAAATTGTCTGAAATCAGTGTTATTGGCTTTGATTAACCTGACCTTGGCCATGGGATCACTGGGAACCAGCCCCTGTTGCCAGGAAAATGTGATGCTTTGAATGACCAGTACTGGATTACTTGTTGCCTCTGGAGTCAGGGTAGCATTTCTCATAAGGGACAGTAAAACTGAGACATGAGAGAGAACAGATCTGCACAAAGTGAAACTGAAAACAGTTGTCAAAATAAGATGAATGGATATTGGCATTCTACCAAACAATAACATATCAACTTTTCAGTTATCCATTCTACTTTTTCCTATCTTTGCATGTGTTCCACTTCTTTTTTTTCTTCCAGTTCTTTTAGCAAGCATGTTAAATAGTCAGTTTCTGGTTTGGGGCAGATCATTTGCTTCTGAGCAATCATCTTACATCTGACTGTTCCGTATTCATTGTTGAGTCATGCACACACCCCTTGGCTTTGTTTTACATATTATTACATTTAGTTGTTGTTGTTTTCTTCAGTTGCTACTTTGAAACACTGTATTTCAATACCTACTACTATTACTATATTTGTTTCTTTCCTTCATATTGCTCAAATTTGGGTATAGATATTGGAATGTTGAATAAGTAGCCAGCAATCATCTAAGTAGACTTACTATTCAGGTAATACTTTTGGTGGCAAAATGGTGGCAAAACAAACAAACAGTGCTTCATCATAAGCTGAGTTCATAAACATGAAAGAATTAAGAGTAAAAATAATAAATTAAAATGATTGAAACATCGCCCTTTAATCATTAGACTCAACCTCTTCCTCATAAAGCCTTTTTATATGTACAATTAACAATAACAAATTTATTGGAGTTTTGTCTCTCCTTTATGACAATGCCCACTGGAGCTGGTAATGAGCAGGAAAATGATTAAGAGGCAGGTAGCAGAGAAGCTAAGGATATGAATCAAAGAGCACAAGCTCAATAGTGAGAGCTAAATAATTGATACCTTGGTGGAGGCAATACACAAACAGGACACGAATATACAAAGCAAAATACTATTGTTACTAATGGTTTCAGGTTACCAGCTACCATACAGCAGGGATGACTTTTTATATTCAGTTCTTACAATGATACATGTTTTTGAGCCAGGAGATTCTTAAATGCATTTTCCCAGAGGTCTTTGAATATATCTTTTTCATTCAGTGAAACAGTCATGAGATAACAATAGAATGGATAACTAAAGTCTATCGTATCTTTACTTCAGCAAAACCATTATATACTCCTATTGACTTATTAGTAGACTGTGATTTCTACAACTGATAATATCTGCATAAGGAACTTCAGAAGATAAAGTAGAGCAAAAGTAAGTCTGTATGTCCCTCAGCTATCCATGTCCTCTCCAGTAAAACCTACTATGACCATTTTTTTCAGTTACTATAGAAAATCTAAGCATATGCAAATACAGGTACCACCACAAACATAAATGTGTTATATAAACATTTATAAACACATTATTATGCACCTTACTTTTTGATATATGTTAAACATTTTGAATGATTAAATTACTAATAAGACCAAGTTCTTGATATGAATTCTAATGTTTGGAAAATATTTTACTGTAACTGCCACAATAGTAGGCATGAAATAACTAAACCAAAATAGTTGATCAATAAACATGCAAAAAGAAATGCAAAATAAGAATCAACTGAGAAAAACATTTTATCTACTGAATAAGCAAATAATAATAGCAAGGATAAAATAATGATGAAACCTATAATATGATAATGCCTATAATGCCTCTAGGCAATTGATGAAGCCAGAAATCTGATTTTTCTGTGATTTCTTTCTCTGCTTCCTCCACATTTAAGTTTTCACTAAGGCCAGCTTTGTCATCCTCTAAGATACACATATTAAATTTCTTCAGAGGATATAGCTAAGTTGTAAATAGATTCCTGACCCACAGAAACTATAAGGTAAATATTTGTTGTTTTAAAACACTATGGTTTGGGGATAACTTGTTATGCATAGATACATAACCAATACACATTGAATAACACCTTGTTTTTACAGTCATGGTCCTTTTTAAGCATTGTAATTGATTATTATAATATTTATTTACTGTTTATTCTCCCCTCTTTTTAACTGCATAACCAGGAGAACAAGGTCCTTGTATGTTGGGTCTGAAAAGTATCTGTAGAATTTATCACAGTTCATGAAATTTATTTGTTGAATACAAGAATAAATAAATACAATAATATTCTGTTGTGTGGCTGAGGGTGTGTAAACTGGCATATGTTTGTCTTTTATAGGTAAGTCTATGACTTTATATCTTTACATCAAAGGTCTTAACTATGCAAACTCTTTGATCCAGTGTTCTAATGTTAGGAATTTATCCTAGGATATAAAAATTTTGCTAGAACAATGTTTATTGTAGCTGGGTCTCTAAAAGCAAAATAGTGTAAATAACCTGTGTCTAACTATAGAGGATTAAACTATGGTGCATCCTTTGTATCCATTAAAAACCACATATGTGTTAGTTGCTCAGTCGTGTCCAACTGTGTGTGACCTCATGGACTGTAGCCCACCAGGCTCCTCTGTCCATGGGATTCTTCAGGCCAGAATACTGGAGTGGGTTGCCATTTCTTTCTCCATGGGACCTACCCAACCCAGGGACTCCTGCATTGCAGGCAGATTATTTACCATCTGACCACTTGGGATAATGTTTACTGTAGCTGGGTTTCTAGTAACAAAATAGTATAAATAACTCATGCTTAACAACAGAGGAGTAAATTGTGGTGCTTCCTTTGTATTCATTAAAAATCACAAATAGAAAAAGATTTATCAATGTGGAGCATATTTGCTATATGTTGCTGAATGATGTAAGCAAGTTACACTTCAGAACTATAACAATGCCTCATGTTTACTGAGGATTAAATGTATGCCAGTCAGTATAATATACACATTTCATGCATGATCTCTTAATGGCATATATATATATATATATCTCTCAGAATAAGTGAGTGAGTGAGTGAGAGTGTGTGTGTGTGTATGTGTGTATAATAGACCTGGAAAACATCTGTAAGTATATACCACTAAAATGCTTACAATGATTATCTCTGAAAGAGAAGGTGGGATCCTTATTTTTGCTTTTTGTTCCTTTCTCTCATTTTTCTATAATGAGAAGGAAGTTAAGGACAAAAATTGCCAAAGGGAAAACTGCCAAATGATAAGGATCATAGATATCAAAGCTAGAAAATGGATCCAGATAGACAAAGAGCAGAGCAATAGATCAGGGTGTAGGCTGCCATCCAGGACATGCCTAGAACAAGGAGCTGTTGCTAATAGTACTGCTGGGATGTGCTGCCACTTTCCTAGGATAACAGGGATCCTGTGAAGTCTAGGGAAGACCCTGGGTGGTACCATGGCTAGGCACTGATCAGGCATTTGTGTTCTGTCCAGACCAAACTGCCTTGGTCCAGTGCAGCTTGTCCAGATGGGCAGGAGGTTCCCAGGTCTGAGGGGCTTTCAGTGAGGTGTCTGTTCTACTAAGCCCTGCTGGTTTGTGGAACCTGATATTTGGTGCCCACCACCCAAAAGGTAGACATTGTGCAGACTGACACTTTAAGAACATAGCCTGTGTCACCTACCTACTCTGGTTGCCTTGGCTTTTCTGGGATGCAGCGTTTAGATCCCTTGTCATCACTTGCCTGGAGACCTGATTCAGATTTGGCATCCATTGATGGAATTTTCTTGCAGTGTTGATTTCAGGCAGGGCCAGGTTTCTAGAGGCATGGACACTGAAACTTCTCTTGCTAGATTACTCTTGCAGCATTGGCTGCAGTGGTGGTGGAGGGTTAGGTGGCATTAGGATAAGGGTTAAAGCTTTCAACAGTTGGAATGCCGAAGGCTCAGCCGTGGGCCAGGTCCCCCGTTGCAGCTTCCAAGGAGGTCTTTATCACACTGGTTACAGTGAAAAGGTCATGCATAACCACTGTTTGTATCTGGAAAATCACAGGAACAAGTGGACATTCTTGATTGTTCTTTCTTTCCATGATTAGTGATATTTGTGTTGTTCTAAGAATTCTACTTCCAAACTTTTCAGTATACTATTGGTATTAGTGCAGAGATGGTATTGTTCACATTATGTTCAGAACATTCCACATCAGGAACTTGTAGAAAAGATCTCAATGATGTATATCAAGATGTCAACGTTTACAATTTGGTTTGGTCTAAAATTCTTAGAATCAACTTTAAGTTGTGTTACATAAAGGAAATCTCATTAAGACTATAGCAGATGTTTGTATATGAGGGAAAACCCCAGACTTTTCTCTTCTTTCCCCAAAGGGATGCCATAGGGTTTAATGAGCTTTAAATATACATCTCTATCTATGTGAATCTGAATATATGCCAAGTGAATGTACTTGCTGCTTCCCAGGTGGCTCAGTGGTAAAGAATCTGCCTGCCAATGCAGGAGATGCAGGAGACACGGGTTTGATCTCTGGGTCAGGAAGATCCCTCCCCTTGGAGAAGGAAATGGCAACCCTCCAGTATTCTTGCCTGGAGAATCCCATAGACAGAGGAGCCTGGTGTGCTACAGTCCAAAGGGTTGCAGAGTCAGACATGACTGAGCATGCATGCACACAATGTGAATGTACTTGCTGAGCAGAAATTTGCATGAGAGGCAGAAGCAGCTGCCTGGAATAGTCTCCTGTGGCTAGTTTGTGCTAGCAGATTTCCCAACTTGGATTCCCCATGGCACTGTCTCATCACATGGGAATAGATTTATCTCAGGAATTGCTGGCCCACTGGATCCGTGTGTAGATAAAATAGCCATCTGATACCTCTGAGTCTACAAGGATCAAAAATGGATGTGTCTCCCTTCTAGGTTTAATTACAAGAGATACGAAACATGTGCCTCCCATCTGTATGTGGAATGTGATGAGGGTGTGAAACAAGGCCTGGCTTGCTTCCTTCTTCAGTGTGTCGGGTGACATAGGGACTGGCCCCTTAGCAAATGCGCCCACTGCCACTGTTTTACCATTGCTGCCTAGGCAGTGAGTGCAGCCTTCAGGCACTCTTTCACCTTCAGGTTCCGTCCTCTACTGCCACAGTCGTTAGGGAACAGGCATAAAGATCAGCTCCAACTTCAAGCAGCTCCCTTAGAGAATGGGAGGGAAAGGAAAAAGGTAGGATCAGCAAGGTCCCCTGGGTCTTGAACAGACTGGGTCATGATGCTCGGACAGGACTGGCAGAGATATTTGACCAAATTTTCCATATAAGTATTGTTTATGCCAATGCGGGGTTGCTCATTGAGCCCTTCAGTACAAGTCTTTCAGCCCATTCAGGTGAAAATATCATTTATTTGGTCCACACATGCCATTTCCATTGGTCAGCAGATGCTGTGGATGATTTATTTTAATTTGAGTACCAACTGGAAGCAAAGAACTATATATAAAAAGCTAATCTTTTCTGAGTAAATGTATTTTTTTCATAAACACCCCTGGTAGCTTAAAACTGTTTATTTGTGAAGACATTAAAAATTAAATGGCTGTTCCACAGAAAATCAGAATGAGACCTAAAACTAAATCCCAAACACCTAATATTGAGACTTCTACCTGGCTAGATTATTGACCACCACATAGCATAAATTTGTCTTATTGATCTAAGTAAGATGGAAAGAGATGAGATTTCCTGGAAAAAGAATGGTTATTTCTTTAGTATCAATATTTTTATTTGACATCTGTCAAGTCAAACCCACATCAGTTTTTAGTCATTCCAAGTTACTAAAAACTATTGTTTTATGTTATCATTTTGGAATGCAAAATCATCTGTCTTTCTGGAAAAATTACAATATAGCATGTTTACTCACCCTTCCCCATGATCCAGCTCTATTCATCTTGGGGGAAAAATTCTTATAAAAAAAATCTAGGTCATTATAAAGAAAAATGGTTCTTCAAAGCTCCATTGATTGCCAAAAAAACTATTACTGTGGAAAGAGAAATCTTCAACTACTCCTAAAATAATTGACTGGACATATGTTATGTGTGACCCAATGGCACTAAAAAGAATTTCATTTAATCAACAAAATAGATCTTTCACATAAAAACTGGCCTCCTATAATGACATATAGTAATCACCAATTTTATAGTGGACTCCAATATTTAAAAAGCCCTTCTGAAAGCAATTGGCTTTTAAGTGGTCTCTTTTTTTTTACATCATCAGACTCACCTGCTGTCCAGACTAAATTGTCTTGGTCAGCTGCAGTATGGTCTGGATGGGCGGGAGGTCCCCAGGTCAGAGGAGCTTTCAGCGAGACATCTGTTCCACTAAGCCCTGCTGGTTTATGTGACATGGTGCTGCTTGGTGCTGACCGCCCAAGATTAAGACAGTGCGCGACTTGAACTAAAAGGATGACCACATGCAACTATTTGGAAGAGATTTTTTTAAAAGTAGATTGACATTTAGGAACCTTTGGCTAGAATCCAAGAAGGTCACTTTTTTTTTTTTTTTTTTGCCTTGGTTTTCTTATCTAAAAAATGAGAAGGGAATTGAATTGGATAATGCCTAATTCCCATCTCACTCCTAAGATGCTATGATTTGATTAATGCACATGAATGCCTGTTAATGTCAGTAGATGACAATGTGTTTATGTGTGTCCATCTGTGGAGGCATTTTCATTTTCACCCAAGGTGAGGTTCCTTATATTATGACTTTCAACCTGTTTCAGTTTATGAATTACACTCATTATTGAAATAAGAACTACTCAGTCTGAGCGCGTCCAGTCTTTCACTTGAAGTTATCAGAGATTGAAATTTTGTGAGCAAAAATTCTATCAACAGCAAGGAAAGTCAAGAAATGTAGGATAATCTCTCCTCTCCTGTTCACAGGATACTCTTTGAGAACACGGCATTCCTGATCAAGCTGAGATTTCTTGTGATTTGGGAAGTAAGGGAGGAAAAAAAGGGTGATGGTATGTGCTCTGAAGGGACTGGCAGTCTGCAACCATTCAGAAGTGAAAAAATGAAATTAAAACCACAAAAACTGTTAAAACGAGAATTATGAAAACACATTTTCTGCCATTAAGCATTATAAACAGTCAGTTGAAAATAATCAGAATCATTTCTGTATTAAAATCAAGATTATCCATTATCGTTCCCAGGCATATTTGAACAAGGTTTATAAAACATATATTTACCTTGATTTTCTCAGTATCCTGACCCTGAAATTGCCTCTGTGTTTACATGTGGCTATTAGATCAATTACTTTTCGTTGAATCTCTTTCTCTTCCCCCCATCTTAATGGTTCAGTTAGGCTCAGTTGGTCACGTTGGTAACTTATTCAACCTAATTCAATAAAAAGACCATTGAAATAATGAAATCAGCTGTTTTACAAAGAGGTCTTCCTTCATTGGAACCCAGGATAAAGGTTCATTTTGTGTCTCTTTATTTAAATTTATCAAAATTTCTCTGCTTTTATGATGGCAGACCATCGAACTCTTAGAAAAGCTAGTTTCTTCGCAGATTGCCAACGAAATACAAAATTGCCTTTACTGTTGAATGAAGT
This sequence comes from Bos indicus x Bos taurus, assembly GCF_003369695.1. Taxonomy (NCBI): domain Eukaryota; kingdom Metazoa; phylum Chordata; class Mammalia; order Artiodactyla; family Bovidae; genus Bos; species Bos indicus x Bos taurus. The sequence goes on along the minus strand of NC_040076.1, from coordinate 21,848,312 downwards.
TCAACCTATTTTTAACTTCACTTCTTTCTTACACATGCTATTTGTTATATCTGGGTATATATTTGAGTATATTAACCTCAGTGCTTTTCTGTATGTTTCAAGTGTTTCATAATTTTAAAACTCTTCAAAAAGATTTGATAAAGTTCTGTTGTAGAATCTATCCAGAGAAGACTAAAGTGCTTGCTTAGGGGCAGGGATGGGTTAGGAGGTGAGGACTGAGAAGGTATGATGAGTGGATAGTGAGGGAGGTGGGGTAGTCTGATGGTCACAGGAAACTGACTTTGAAGGGAGGGGGCGACTGTCCAGGAGGACTGAGTGGGTGGCCAGCCAGTAGATGCTAGCAGGGCACTGTTTGAGTGTCTAGTCTCTGTCAGGGCAGTGTTCCCTAGAAGGAGAACTTCCTGTTGCCTTCTTCTCAGGGCTGGTGAGAACTTTTGCTCTGACACCTTACTTGTCACAAGCCAGGTGTGAATCACACAGACTTTGCATGGTTCTGTATGATTATGCCAGATGGCCATCTCCCACACTGACCCAGGGTGGCTGGAAATAGAAGGGCCCTGTCATTGAATGGTTGGAAAATACATACATTCGCCCCATCCCCCGATCTCCCCCATTTCTCCCTAAATTCTCTTTGCACACTATTCTTAAACCTGTTACTACAAAGACACATGTCCTCCAAAGCCAGCAAAGAATCAAATACAAAAGCTATTTGTTGGCAAAAAGAAGTTGTTTATCTCATGCACAGTGTTGGCAATGGTGGTGAAGCTAGCATTTTTCTCACTGCTAGTTGGATGGCAAATTTGGGACAACTGCCAAAAAGTGTCATGAGCCTTAAAAGCACTATACTTTCTGACCTAGTGATATTTTATTCTAAAAAATATCAGAAATGTGAGCAAGTTGTTCACAGAAGTACTGTTCATAATACAAATTGTTAGAAACTGCTTAAATGTCCAATAATGGTGAGATGTACAAATTTATGTCATTATATTCATACAATGGAACATTCTACAGCTATTAAAAATCATAGAATAAAAGTCATCCCCTGAAAATGGTTTAAAATTATAGTAAGGAAGCATATTTATTTGCAAGATAAAAATATTCACAAAATATTTTGTTCAAGGAAAAGAATAGGATACATTGTAGTATATATATATTAGTTCCAATTTCATAAAACGTGTACACTGTGTGGATCACAATAAACTGTGGAAAATTCTGAAAGAGATGGGAATACCAGACCACCTGACCTGCCTCTTGAGAAACCTGTATGCAGGTCAGGAAGCAACAGTTAGAACTGGACATGGAACAACAGACTGGTTCCAAATAGGAAAAGGAGTATGTCAAGGCTGTATATTGTCACCCTGCTTATTTAACTTATATGCAGAGTACATCATGAGAAACCCTGGGCTGGACAAAGCACAAGCCAGAATCAAGTTTGCTGGGAGAAATATCAATAACTTCAGACATGCAGATGACACCACCCTTATGGCAGGAAGTGAAGAAGAACTAAAAAGCCTCTTGATGAAAGTCAAAGAGGAGAGTGAAAAAATTGGCTTAAAACTCAACATTCAGAAAATGAAGATCATGGCATCCGGTCCCATCACTTCATGGGAAATAGATGGGGAAACAGTGGAAACAGTGTCAGACTTTATTTTGGGGGGCTCCAAAATCACTGCAGATGGTGACTGAAGCCATGAAATTAAAAGACGCTTACTCCTTGGAAGGAAAGTTATGACCAACCTAGATAGCATATTCAAAAGCAGAGACATTACTTTGCCAACAAAGGTCCGTCTAGTCAAGGCTATGTTTTTCCAGTGGTCATGTATGGATGTGAGAGTTGGACTGTGAATAAAGCTGAGCACTGAAGAATCAATGCTTTTGAACTGTGGTGTTGGAGAAGACTCTTGACAGTCCCTTGAACTGCAAGGAGATCCAACTAGTCCATTCTGAAGGAGATCAGCCCTGGGATTTCTTCGGAAGGAATGATGCTAAAGCTGAAACTCCAGTACTTTGGCCACCTCATGCAAAGAGTTGACTCATTGGAAAAGACTCTGATGCTGGGAGGGATTGGGGGCAGGAGGAGAAGGGGATGACAGAGGATGAAATGGCTGGATGGCATCACTGACTCGATGGACATGAGTCTGAGTGAACTCCGGGAGTTGGTGCTGGACAGGGAGGCCTGGCATGCTGCGATTCATAGGGTTGCAAAGAGTCGGACACGACTGAGCGGCTGAACTGAACTGTACACAAATGACAGAAATATTTCAAAATGCTATTACCTCATAATTTTAATTCATTTTTCATTCATTTCTATTTTGCAAATTTCGTATAATAAGCACATTTCAATTTCTAGAGTAACAAATAGACCAGAAAAAATTTTGTACACTAAAATTATAAACATATTCTGTATTCTTCAATTCACTTTTTAAACATTTTTAAAGCTTTTTATATTATGTTGTAGTATACCTGATTAACAATGTTGTGACAGTTTTAGGTGGACAACAAAGTGATTCAGCCACAGATTATGCATGTATCCAGTCTCCCCCAGACTCCCCTCCCATCCAAGCTGCCACATAACATTGAGCAGAGTTCCCTGTGCTATAGAGTAAGTCCTTGTTACTTTTTCTTTTTAATGATAGACATTTCATGGAGACAATGAATTGGTCTAGGATTCAAGAGACTAGGACTTTCTTATAACATCTGCCTCATGTGTCTCTCTGGTCCCCAGATTTTTCATCTGTAAAACTGGATGACAATACAAACCTCAGCAAGTAAGTTTGTATGCCGAGTCAAAGTTCAGCATTTGAGGTCTTAAAATCCATCCCTTTTTTGGTTTTCAGTTTCTTTTCCCTTAGTCCCTCATAGAAGCCTATTAGTTCACTCTTCTCCTGTGAACCCCACTCACCTGCTCCCATCCCTGCAAACCTTCCTCTCATTCTATGTAAACAGCCCTGCTTCCTCTTCCTGTACTGTCATTGTTCCCATCACCCCATAGACTGTGTTAGTCTTGCATGCACACATGCTAAGTCACTACAGTCATGTCCGACTCTTTGCAACCCAATGGACTGTAGCCTACTAGGTTCCTCTGTCCACGGGATTCTCCAGGCAAGAATACTGGAGGGTTGACGTGGCCTCCTTCAGGGGATCTTACTGACCCAGGGATCGAATCGGCATCTTTTAAGTCTCCTGCATTGGCAGGCAGGTTCTTTACCACTAATGCCACCTGGGAAGCCCCTGCTGGTCTTGAGGTCAGTTCTAATGCTGTATTCACTTTTATCTCATTAGTGCCCAGCAAAAAGCCGGACACAGTATCAATAAATATGTGTCTCATGAATGAATAAAGGAGAATATGTGTTGTGAAAGCAATCTGCAAGCAACAAAGCTATAAAGAAAGTCTGTCCTACGTTATACACACAAAGATCTTAACATTAAGCATCTATTAGCAAAATAATACAATATATAGGAGGTGAATAAGAAATCTGAGATTACAATGGCCATTTGTCAATTTGACTAAATATTCTAGAGGTGTTAAAACAAATGAAAAATTTTCCTAGCCTAAACCACAAGGAAAGTCAAAACAAAATTGATATGTTTGAGTTGCAGTTATAAAGAAACCCTCTAGAATCCACTAGAAATAGTATATCATGAGAAAAAAAATGTATAAGGAATAATGTATAAGGTACTTTGTGAGAAAAGCTCAGGTGACGCCACCCTCATACTATCATGACTGCTAAATACACTCAAAGTCAACAGTGCAAATTAGAGCAAGACACAGAGTGGGATCATCAGTGCCAGTCTATTGTTATGAAAGCTAATATAACACGGGGATGCACTGGCATATGCCAATGAGCATAAAATGCTGTGATGGCCAGCAAACCATCTAGAAGCTCAGACCAAGCCAGGACCACAGAAGGCTTTGTCCCATTTGGGGTTTTATATTTTTTAAGTGATTGGGAAAGCTGGCAATGAACCAGAGAAGAGCAACAAAAATAATTAGTATTGGCAAATGGACCTACAGGGAACAAAAGGAAAAAGAACTTGGAATTATTTGAGCTGGAGAAGAAATTGCTGCAGGGTGACCTCATAATCATTTTCAACGGATGAAACGGTGTTATAAGGATAATAGGTGTTGGGAATGAAGGGTGCCAATGAATTAAGCTCTTCTTCACTTCCGGTTTTCAAATTTCCATAACCAAATTGAGAGCAGACACAGCAATAAGGTGAGAATTCAAGGGTAGAATGAGCTTTACTACCCTGAACTGTTATGCTGTTTTATATTAGAGGATATAACTTGGACCTGAGACCCAAGGACTGTGTTCTAATACTTTGCTGATCACTCAATTTCCATGACTGAACTCCAACAAATCTAAGCTCAAGACACAGTCAAGGATTGAGTTGGGACTGCAAAGCAAGACACTTACCCACAGGTCTCTGGATGCTTATAGTCTACTTCACATATTGCTGTTGTTCAGTCACTAAGTCATGTCTGACTCTTTGTGACCTCCTGGACTGCAGCACAACAGGCTTCCCTGTCCTTCATTATCTCTCGAAGTTTGCTCAAACTCAGGTCCACTGATCGGTGGTGCCATCCCACCATCTCGTCCTCTGTTTCCTTCTTCTCCTCACATACAGTTCAAGGGAAAGAGAGAACCAAGAGACCAGGTGACATAAGAGCGGTGATTTTGCCCCAGTTGCACCAAGAAGAAAAGCTGTAAAGATTGAGATAAAAGTGTCTTCCCCTAGTGCTTTTTTCCAGGAGGCAAGCTCAAGTGTTCTTCATTCTAAAAGCAATGAGGAGTTGAGTAACAACCTTTACTCCGCCTCAACAAAAGAACCCAGCGATCCCCAATTTTAAATAGAAACCCACTTATCAAAAGGCAGTTTTCTCTTGAAATTGACAAGAATGCTGAATATTTCTGAAAGAATGACAGAGCTCTCTAAAGGACAGTTTAAAAATTTCTCTGGAGATCTTCCAGCTGTTGTAATCATTTGATCAACATTACCCAAAGTGTGTTTCTGGGCAACAGTGGTTTCATGGGGTGTTAACAGGGAGAGATTACATGGAAAAGTTTCTGTGATCAAGTCCATTTGAGAACGCTTGTTTGAACCAAGTTAAATCATATTTTTACTGAAGGTCATAATAAAGCTTTTAACTTTTAGTAGTATAATATTTATTGTGAATCTCTCATTTTCCAGAATCTTTCTTCATCTCCTTTTTTTTTTCTTTTGGCAGGGTGTATAGCTTGGCTTGTGTTTTATGAAATATGCTTTGGAAAATGTAGCCTTAGATGTCTTCATTAACTTAACATAGAGACAGACAAAAAAGTTGGACCTCTTCTCCAAGCCTCTTCTGGCTATACTATTTCATGACTAAGTTTGGTGCCATGACTCATCTTATTACAAACTGCAATAGCAACCTTTCACCACGCTTAAACCTACAAGTGAGTGGTGCAACTTTTTAATGGAGATGAGACTTAGACTAGAAGCTGACTACCTCTCCTTAGTAGACAATACAGTTTTGTATCAACATTGCATAAGGACAAAAGTACGCAGAAACACATCACCCTGTTTCATTTATGAATGCTTTCTTTTTTAAATCTGTATTTAGCAGCAGTGAGATGTTGCTCAGATGCTAAGTAGTATCCGACTCTTGCCACCACATGAACCATAGCCTGCCAGGCTCCTCTATGCATGGCGTTCTCCAGGCAAAAATACTGGAGTGGGTTGCCATTTCCTTCTCCAGGGGATCTTCCTGACCCAGGAATCAAACCCAGGTCTCTTGCATTGTAGGCAGATTTTTTACCAATTGAGCTACAGGGGAAGCCCCTCAGATGCTTGCAGTAGGGTGCTAATGTGCATAAGTATGATACTAAGCAGAGGGACTTCATTTCAGTGCCATTAACAAGTGTCTTATGCCTTGACTTAGGAGGGGCCCAGCAGGAGTGAAGTTAGAACCAGGTCAACTCTTGGTTGCTTATACATAACAAGTCATGGTGTGGCTTTCTCTATAGGAACATCATACCATTCTAAGGAAGGAAAAAACGAAATTCCCCTCCCAAGGAAAGGATATAATTAACCCCAAAAGGCCTGTGTGATCTTTTGCTCTGTTTTATAGAAGAGACTCGTGACAACTTTCGGCTTCTGAAAATGTTCCCTTGAAAGTTTTCTGTTCTTCTGGATAATGAAGTGGCATCTGAAACAACATCCTCCATTCAGTTTGGCACTTTGGCAGGAAGTGGCTGACAGAAATTGCTTCCATAGGCAGGGAAACCCGCTGAGGCTGCACGACCGTGGTGGAAGGAGGGCTCTCTCAGCTGCTTTCAGGGCTTTGCAGCTCGGTTGGTTAGTCCAGAGGATGGTAATTAAATGATCCCTTCAAGGGAAAGAACTGCTTCAAGAAAGCAAGATTTATGAGTAAATTAGGAGAGGGCCGCCACAACTTGGGGGCCACATGCTGCAAGTCACCTGGAGTGCAGACTATTCCCTGCCTCAGAGGCAGACCTGAGCACCTCCGAGAAAACCCAGAGTCTTATTTTATTTCTCGTGCAGAGCTCCAAGTTTCTGACAACTTGCCCCACTGTCAGCAAATGTGTGTACCACCTTTTATAAGAGTGCACTGAGAATGAGAGGGCAGATAATATTTCCAGCTCTGACGTACTTGTTCTGGCTATATTGTTTGGAATGTGCCATTTAGATGGAAGATTTATCAGCCACTTTGTCAGTTCTGTCAGTAAGGAACTGGATACGGGGCCCGTCTTGGATGAAGTGCTGAGAAACAGGCATCTGAGAGATAAATGAAAAGGCAAATAGATCCCAAGGATAGGTAAAAGCTGGCCACCCATTGCTAGGCACCAAGATAGCCAGGTCTGCGCGCTGAATTTTGCCCGAACAAACAGAGCTAAATATACACATATTTCTGCTGTCTACCAACCCTCAAGCCTTCACCTACTTTGCTGAGAATCTTAATGCTTTCAAACAAAGCTTGAGTCCTGAAGCATAACCCATGTCTACATAAATACTAGACCTTCTACACAACCAGAATTCATCTGGTTACCAATGACCTGGAATAAATGAAAGGAACTAGGTCATGCAATGTCCTCTTCACAGCATAGTTGCAAATAGCAGCAACAAGGACCACCAGCCCAGGCTGGGAATGTTTCAAGGAAGTATTTATAGCTTATTCTAGGACTTCAGGGAAAGCAATTTTTTAAAAAAATGTCATACTGTAAATAGATACCTAGATAAATAAGGAATAAAATGTTTTTAAAAATCACAAATAACACTTTTCTTCCCATACAGACACAATCTATTCATAACAACTGATACTTAGCAATGTTCTCCAAAGCCATGGAGCATGTAAATCATTTTCATCCAAACAAGCTCTTCCAGTGGGAGGGTTTTCAAGACTCTCAGGAGAAAAGTAAAGATGGTTAAAGAGACAGCAGTTGGCCAACTGTGCCATATGTAAGGAAAGATGAGAAAACAGGGATCACAGTATCCTTTGGGCTCTTCTGGATCAACAATCCTACTTTGAGACACTATCTATAAAAATAAAAGCACCAAACATATGAAGATGTATATTGCACAATTGTGTATGATAGCAATAAAACTGGAAACAATCTGAATACTCATAAATAAGAGAATAATTAAATATGTTTATATTGGGGTTTATTACATAACCACTAAAAAGAAACATGTTATTTTTATCCCAGTTGCCTTTAAAAGATTTCAACAACATGTGGCTAGGTGGGAAAAACAACAAGCAGAAAAGTACAAGGAATATAAATTCATTCGGGGGTAAAATAGCAAACACATTATGTAATGTACTCACATATGATTGATTAGGAGAAAGATGTGGATGGAAAGAGGAAAGAAAAGAAAAGAACAAGTGGTGGTGGTTTAGTTGCTCAGTCGTGTCCAACTCCTGCGACCCTATGGACTGTGGCCCGCCAGGCTCCTCTGTCCATGGGATTCTTCAGCCAAGAATACTGGAGTGGGTTGCCATTTCCTTCTCCAGGGGATCTTCCCAACTCAGGAATGGAACTAAGGTCTCCCACATTGCAGGCAGACTCCTGCATTGCAGGTGGATTCTTTACTGATTAAGCGATGAAGGATACCACAAAGGTAAAGAATGTATTAAAAAGAAAGTTGCTCATGAAATTTAAAAAAATTCATATTATATGACCATTTTAAAATAATACCATGTAGTAGGTATTTATGCAGAGAAGGCAATGGCACCCCACTTCAGTACTCTTGCCTGGAAAATCCCATGGATGGAGGAGCCTGGTAGGCTGCAGTCCATGGGGTCGCGAAGAGTCGGACACAACTGAGCGACTTCCCTTTCACTTTTCACTTTCATGCATTGGAGAAGGAAATGGCAACCCACTCCAGTGTTCTTGCCTAGAGAATCCCAGGGACGGGGGAGCCTGGTGGGCTGCCGTCTATGGGGTTGCACAGAGTTGGACACAACTGAAGAGACTTAGACTTAGCAGGCATTTATGGGCTTCCCAGGTTAATGGCAACCACTCCAGTAGTCTTGCCTGGAGAATCCCATGGGCAGAGGAGCCTAGCTAACTACAGTCCCTGGGGTCACAAGAGCCGGACACAACTTGGTGACTAAACCAGGTGGCACTAGTGGTAAGGAACCTGCCTGCCAATGCAGGTAGACATAAGAGATGCAAGTTTGATCCCTGGGTAGGGAGGATACCCTGGAGGAGTGATGGCAGCCCACTCCAGTATTCTTGCTTGGAGAATCCCATGGACAGAGAAGCCTGGCAGGCTACAGTCCATTGGGTAGCAAAGAGTCAGACACGACTGAAGTGACTTAACACCCATGCATATAGTACGTATATATAAACAGAGATGTTAAAAGATGGTCATTTAAATGTTAACGAGCTTCTGAGAGATGAAACTTCAGGTAAATTTCAGTCTTTCTTTACACATTTTTATACTTTCTTTTTACAATGAGAATGCATTATTTTTATCAGAACAATAAAAATATATGTTTTCAGTTAGATAATGCCTTAACATAAAACCTCACTATTGTTTCTATACAATGTTTCATATAGATTACCATAAATTCTGCAAGTGACCAATCTAAGCGATGGGAGAGAAATGTGGAGAAAGAAGCATTTGAGCCAAAATGTGCATTCTTTTTATTCCCTGCACTCTTGGATCTATTCAAATCTCATCTCCTGCTGAGGGATTCAGTGCAGAACTAAAATATGATGACTTACTTGGCAACAGCAAAAAAAAAAAAAAAAAAAGAGCATTTACTCCAATGCAATAAAGATAAGCAATAAGTTTCAGCGATGCATATAGTATGTTCTCTGCTCGCCTGCTTGTTCTTTCTTCTCTCAGCAGAAGTTCAACTGAAAATAAGCTCAAACAGCAATTTGCCAAATTAGCTAGTCACCTCACTTGTGACCAAATCACATCGTACAGAGAGATGCTGAACCCCAAGCTTTTGCTTTCTGCAGTATATGTAATTTGAAGAGACTTCACTTAGCAAAAAGGGTAGCCTAGCCAGTTTGAGTTATCTGGAAAAGAGATGCAGGAATAATATTTGTGCATGATATTTACACATAATTCCCAAATTAGCTTTCCTAAATAAAAAATAGCAAAAATTAATATATTTTCTCTTTCTCTTATCCTTTCCCAACCTCAGAAGAAGGTAATTGCTTAGTGAAGTTCTAAAAAGCCAGCTTATTTATTTATAAATAAACAAAAAGAAGAGACTACAGCTTCAATAAAGCAGTGGCTGGAACATGGAGAATTTGATGTATGGATGTGGGTAAATCAATCTCTTTATCCACAGAGGCTAGCCTGATTGGCCCCTGGCTTTAGCACCATGAAGGACTCTGAACCAATCGTTTAAGCACAGAAGGTACTATGGGTGATTTGGGGTATTCTGATTGGCTAATATGAAGCAAGACCCAACCCTCTGGAGGAACAGATAAGTGTCCAGTGAATTGACTCATTAGGAAGATGGGCAGTCATGGAAAAAAAAAAAAAAAGGCAAACCAAAGTATCAGCTGTTTACTGGATTGAGATGCAAGAATTTCCCAAGCTTCACCTCTGAAGCTTATTTCGAAAAATTATTTCTAGAAGTAGCCTCTTTTTGTTTATGTTGTTGGCACAAGTCATCCCCCCTCAGAAAGGTTGACACTGATTCTTTATAGTAAATCATTTTTGTAAGCTATTAGGGAAATCAAAACGTTAGTCTTTAGTACTTCAAATTATTGATTAAAATTCTCCCACAAGATTTCTCTCCAAGCAAATACAGAAATGTCTTTTTTTGTTTGTTTGTTTTTGAAATGCACCTTAACAATTAGAACAGGTATCTTTTCTGGAAGTCAAGCCAGTTCTCCAGATACCTATATTAGTATTCTATTGCTGTGGCACATATCACCACAATTTTAACAGCTTCTAACAGCACCCACTTATTATCTCACAGTTGTCAAGGTCAGCAGACCAGGTAGGCTGGTTGGGCTCCCTGCTCAGGGTCTCCCAAGGCTGAAATTAAGGCATTGACCGGGCTGGGTTGTATTGTGGAACCTCTGGGAAATGATGTACTTCCCAGCTTATTCAAGTTGTGGGCAGAATCTAGTTCCTGTGGTTGGAGGACTGAGATCACCACTTTCTGCTGGCTGTCAGCAGGGAGCTGCTTTCATTTTCTAGAGATCACCCTGCATTCCTCCTCGGGTGGCCTCTTCATTTCAGAGCCAGAAATGGGGCAAAGAGTCCTTCTCAAGCTTTGAATCTTTCCAATCTCCTCTTCTGCCACCATTTGGAGAAAGTTCTCTGCTTTCAGGGCTCATATGAATCATTCAGGCCAACCTGGATAATCTCCCTTTCCTGGATCAGTTGTACAATAAAACATAACATAATCATTGATGCAATATCTAATCGAATCCATAGTTTCTGAGGATTATAGATTAAGGCAAGACATATTTGGAGACCACTGTAGAAATTCTGCCTACCACCTTGTTGCCTCTGCCTCCTGCCTGCCTGCCTTCCTGTCCCCCTTTGCCAGCCAAAATTTTATTCGGTGCTTGTTATGTGCTTGACAGGTGCTATGCATATTTTAAATGCAAAAAACGACTTAACTGTCATTTTTATAACATGTACTTTGTATTGTGTTTCTAGTGGAAATGGGTATTTCAACCCTGCCAATGTCACATTATGGGCATCCCTGGTGGTTCAGATAGTAAAAGGGTCTTCCCACAATGCAGAAGACCTGGGTTTGATCCCTGGGTGGGGAAGATCCCTTGGAGAAGGAAATGGCAACCCACTCCAATATTTTTGCCTGGAAAATCCCATGGGCAGAGGAGCCTGGTGGGCTACTGTCCATGGAGTCGGACAGAGTCAGACACGGCTCAGCAACTAACACAAGGTCACAACTATCACCTAAAGGTAACAGATTATCTTTAGGTGTATATTATTAATGGCACCGCTTCTGACCTCTGGATAGCCCATTCAGAGAAAAGATTCTCCTGATGAGAGAGACAAGGTTTCCTGTCTTCTGTGCTGACACATGGGTAGTGAAATGTGGACTGGCTTTCACCACAACCCACACCCTTGGCAGGCTGCCCTGTGCATGCACAGCATGGGTAACCATAAGCTGAGGCCCAGTCTGAGCCCGGCACATTCTCCAAGCCCCATCTTGCAAAGTGCAGCATCCATTTGCAAAACTTCTGCATGCATTATGCAATCTATTGCTGTGGGCCTACATTACTGGCCTGTGTGGGATCAAGTATCTGTCTAGCACTTTCCATTAGATCAAATACTGAGGAGACTGGCCCAAGATACCAATGGAAATGTTCTACAAATTACACTATAGCTAATTAAATGAATTTTATGGGTATCAATTTAAAGAGATTTTATACTGTATCTTTGATTAGATTCACATTAATCTTTTCTATTTTATGATTTAACTATAGAAACACAGAGAGGAGAAGAAACTCAGAAAAATATCTTCTGGGTATTTCTAAATTGCCCAGTCTACAATTTATAACCTAGTCCAAGAGTTAAAACCCAAAAGACAGGAATAAAGGATTTATTGTGTATACAAGTCAACAATTATAAACACTGTCATTCAAAAGTTGGGCTGTTTTCTCAAATTCAAAGTAGAATTTATGAATTCCATAAACCATTCATGTTTCACTTAGCACTCTTTTGAGTCTTTAGTACTAAGACATTTGTGCTAATGCAGCACATTAGTGTCAGGATTTCCAAAGTAAGGGGCTAAATTACTCATTGTCTTGAAAGAAAAAAAATTTTTTCACTTTTATGGCATAGTAGTAATGACCAAAAAAATAACCCCCCCCCAAAATCCAAGCCCTCCCACCCCCACCCAAATCACCTTAAAAAGTTATTGCATCAGAAAACGCATCTCTCCAACACTCACAGTTTGTAATTTTCATTTACAGTGTTTTGCTTCTAATCTCAAACTTTAATATAACAGTCAAACATTTGAAATATGAGTCCCCAGGGGCCTGGGTCAAAGTCCAGACCAACAGATTGATACTGTTGCTCACAGGGCAGCAATAAAGACTCAGTGACTTGTCATAACATCCAGTACTTAAACCTATTTAAAGGCCTGATGTATTTGTTTGAGTTAAATCTTTTTCCAAATTAAACTTTCAGTGACACAAACGTTTTCAATTTGACTTTTAAATTCTATTTATTTTGGATTTCCTATTTAGAAGCAAGTGGTTCATTATTTCCCTTTTGATTAACTAGTAATAAAAAAAAATGCCATAGTGCTCACCATAAATGATACTGTCAGCCAAAGCTATTTCACTGGTTAATTATGAAGCAGATCCAACATTGAAACAATACCAGAGATCCATTCACTGAAACAAAAGCCATACAATTTAGCATTCTAGGGTGAAAAGCACAAAGTTGACTAATCAGCAACCTTATTTGCGAGGAATTTATATCTTACACTTGACGAATAAAACAAACTGTCATCACGGGTTTATTTTTTAAGCCCCTCTGCTGAAATCACATAAGTCATATACTGTGATTAGTCCATCGTCACATACATCTTCTGCACCTTCTTCATTTGCTGCAGTGGCTATTCAATAAATATTGATGCACAGAATAGTGATGCAGAAGTGCTGTCAGCTAAGCACTATCAAAGAAAGGCTCAAGGATCCATGAGCCAGAGAGTAATAAAGTAGAATAACCCATTTTATTGGCATCCCACTTGATTAAGAGGTCTAATTCTCTGATTGTTTTCCTTTAGACCAGGTGAAGTGAATATAGTACAAAGTTCCAGATGATGGACATATTGACCAAAGACCACTGGATTCATCTAGATTATGTATCTGCTAACTGCTAAGTCGCTTCAGTCGTGTCCGACTCTGTGCGACCCCATAGACGGCAGCCCAGCACGCTCCCCCGTCCCTGGGATCCTCCAGGCAAGAACACTGGAGTGGGTTGCCATTTCCTTCTCCAAGATTATGTATCTATCCTGATTTAATTCATCAGCTAAAAGCCACTTTGCTGACAAAGGTCTGTATAGTCAAAGCTATGGTTTTTCTAGTCATTGTATGAGGATATGAGAGTTGGACCATAAAGAAGACTAAGTGCCAAAGAATTGATACTTTTGAATTGTGGTGCTGGAGAAGCCTCTTGAGGATCTCTTGGACAGCAAGGAGATCAGACTAGTGAATCCTAAAGGAAATCAACCCTGAACATTCTTTGGAAAGATTGTTCTGAAACTGAAGCTCCAATACTTTGGCCACCTGATGCTAACAGCCAACTCGTTGGAAAAGATCCTGATACTGGGAAAGATTGAGGATAAGAAAAGAAGTGGGCAGCAGAGAATGAGATGGTTGGATGGCATCACTGACTCAATGGACATGAGTATGAGCAAACTCCAGGGGATAGTGACGGGCAGGGAAACCTGGCATGCTGCAGACTATGGGGTCGCAAAGAGTCAGACATAAGTGAATGACTAAACAACAAGAATCTATCCTGATTTAATTTATCAACTAAATGCCAGATATCCATTTGGTACTACGAGTCCTCTTAGGCTTGGTCTTTGGGTTTAAAATGCATTTTTTTTATTATTCTGTGGCCTTTGAGAAGTAGGAGGTAGTGGGAAAAGTTGTTGTGTTTCAGTTGCTAAGTCATGTCTGGCTCTTCGCGAACCCATGATTTGCAGCACGCCAGGCTCCCCTGTCCTTCATTATCTCCTGGAGTTTGCTCAGATTCATGTCCATTGAGTCAGTGATGATATCTAACCATCTCATCCGATGCTTCCCTTACTCCTTTTGCCTTCAATCTTTCCCAGCATCAAGGTCTTTTCCAGTGAGTCAGCTCTTTGGATCAGGTGGCCAAAGTAAAGTGGAAAGAAAGCATGATACAATTTTTCTTTTCTTCACATGGCTCCCCATTTCCTGTTTTTATCCTGGAAGGTGTTTTTGTAAACTTTCTCCAGTTTATACATTACATTTTCTAAAGCTAAAGAGAAAGGCTGCATTCTATTTCTTCACAGTTTTTGGTTTTTCATACTACACTGGCAAAAAGAAATGGAAAACGTAGTTGTACAATACAAGTGGAGAATTCCTCTAGTATCTGGGTAAGTCAAGAGGGAGCACTGAATCCAGGCATGAATTACACAATCTCTTATATTCTTTAATTCTCTGAACTTGGGTTCATACAGCATTATGCAAGGTTATCATTGGTCTTATGAATCTATATTTTTTCTATTGTTGTCTTTTGGAAAATCCATAGATTGACTTATTTTATGACATTAAAAAAAATCAAACTCTGAAAAGAAAATTAGCAACTTCATATGAAATTTTCAGGGGAAAAATTGTATACAAAATTCAGTTGTAAAAGTGTCAGATAGCATGCACTAAAGCTAATTAATGTATCAACAGATAGACCAAGTTCCAAAAGGACTGATAAGTGTTTTCTAAACAGTGAGAAAGTTATGTTGAGTAGAAAACTATTTGGGCTTAAGTAGCTATTTTTCTTTAATAGAGAAAGTGGAACACACACACACACACACACACACACACAAAGAAACTGGCAGCAAGAGGGTTATGAACACTGAAAAATGTTATTGAAAGGTTGACTTAGATATTATGTGGTGATTTAGATAACATAAAGGAATTTATTGCAAAAAAAGAAAGACAGCACTCATCTAGTTTTTGGAACCAAATCACTTCAATTTCAGAAGACTTCTCACTCTAAACTATTATTCTATTTTACCATGTATCACACTAGAGACTAGAGTAAAATAAAAGGGAAAAAAATGTATTGGAAGTGTGAAAAGTGAAAATATTTATTGCTTAGTAGTGTCCAACCCTTTGCAACCCCATGTACTGTATCACACCAGGCTCTTCTGTCCATGGAATTCTCCAGCAAGAATACTGGAGTGGGTTGCCATTCCCTTCTCCATGGGATCTTCCTGACCCATGGATTGAACCCGAATCTCTTGTATTTCAGGCAGATTCTTTACCATCTGCACCACCAGGAAAGCCCTACTGGAAGTATATGAGAATACAAGACACAGGTTTGGATTTCATTTTAATAGTCTACGAGTTGAAAAGTAACCAATTTTCTTTAGTCTAGGAATGGAAATGTACCTGGTAAGGAGGAAACTTAGCTAGCGCCATCGTGCCAAGCTGTCTGCTTTGGTAAGGAAAAAAATCTGCAAACTGAAAAATACCGTGAGACAAAACAAAACCAAACCCAAAAACCCAAACACCTCCTATGTCAATCGTCAATCCTACAGGCTAGAAATTGTTGAGAAATGTACAAATGGTGACAGAGTTCTTTTTGCATACTACTCTGTCACTTTCTGTCTTTCCTTCCATTGTCACTGGGACTGTGAATGTACAGTAGTAACACTACCAGCGACTGACAAGCAGAACACAACCTAACAGGGTCATCTGGGAGGACCCCTTCTCACTAAGGAATTTTTATATCAGGGCTTCCTAGGTGGCGCTAGTGGTAACAAATCTGCCTGCGAATGCAGGAGACACAGGAGACGTGGGTTGGAAAGATCCCCTGAAGGAGGGCTTGGCAACCCACTCCAGTATTCTTGCCTAGAGAAGCTCATAGAGAGAAAAGCCTGGCTGGCTACAGTCCATAGGGTTGCACAGAGTCGGACACGACTGCAGCGACTTGGCACGCAAGCATATCAATGGAAAAGGAGAATAGACTTCCCCAAAGATGGTGGAGGAGCTCAGAGCTCAGGCTTGAGTCTGCCTGCTAAGCAAGGTAGCTGCGTGATTTGGGGAAGTTAATAAAACAATGCCTTAGTTTGCTCATCTCTAAAATGAGAATAACATAGTACACGTTCCTAGGGCTAAAGAGAGGATTAAATAAATTAAGATATGAGAAGCACTTAATAAAGCCTCTAAACCACAGGAAGTGCTACATCTGTTACCTTATATGTTGTTGTTATAGTAAGAAAATTTGAGGAAGATACCAGGTTTCACTTTAAAGTATGGATAATTGAATAACTTTTTATACCAGCTCCCTACAATGCAGTGAGAAGAAAATTAATTATGGATGAATTTCAGCAAAACTAAGGACTTCAAACCAATGCAAATATGGATTCTCCCTAATTTAGAAATTCCTCCTTCACATGGACTTGATATCAACTGTATGTTACTCATTTATTTGCTCAACAAATATTTATAGACCACTTAATGTATGGCATGATGCTGAAGCTGAAGCTCCAATACTTTGGCCACCTGATGCGAAGAACCTACTCCTTGAAAAAGACCCTTATCCTGGGACAGATTGAAGGCAGGGGGAGAAGAGGGCAACAGAGGATGAGACAGTTGGATGGTGTCATTGACTCAATGGACCTGAGTTTGAGCAAACTCCAGGAGATAGTGAAGGATAGGGAAGCCTGGTGCACTGGAGTCCATGGGGTTGCAAAGAGTCCAACACAGCTTAGCAACTGAACAACAATGTATGGTAAGCATTAGTGTAGAGGTTGGAATACCATAATGAACAAATATTACCTGAAAGAATGACTGGAGAGAGTAACATGGAAACTCACATTACCATATGAAAAATAGATAGCCAATGGGAATTTGCTGTATGACTCAGGGAACTCCAGCAGGGGCTCTGTAACAACCCAGAGAGGCAGAATGGGGAGGGAGATGGGAGAGAGTTCAAGAGGGAGGGGACACATGTATACCTATAGCTGATTCATGGTGATGATATTTGGCAGAAAACAACAAAATTCTGTAAAGCAATTTTCCCTCAATTAAAAGATAGAGTCCAGGTTCGATGCACGATACTGGATGCTTGGGGCTAGTGCACTGGGATGACCCAGAGGGATGGTATGGGGAGGGAGGAGGGAGGAGGGTTCAGGATGGGGAACACATGTATACCTGTGGCGGATTCATTTTGATATTTGGCAAAACTAATACAATTATGTAAAGTTTAAAAATAAAATAAAATAAAAGATAGATAAATTTAAATTTAAAAAGTAAATAAATTTTGAATTTAAACTTTCGTCTGATGTTAGGTCCATGGCGTGTGGTTCAAGGGGCCAAGTCGGTCTAGATGTCTATAATGGGGGTTTGAGGGAAATGTAAAGGTGCAAGTATCTAAAAGTCAAAAACCAGATGAACCAAAAGGTGGGAAAGGATGCCACGAGGGAAATACGAGGAGGCCAAAGGTGAGCTTGGTCGTTTTGAAAATGTGTTTAAGTCTGTACTACAGAGAATAGACTGTTGCTCTTCCATTCTCTCCTCCTTCTCCTTCCTTACTCATCCTGGGACCCATTTGTGACTATGACTTCCATGCTTCTGGACTAAACAGACATGCATAGAATGCCTGAGGGTCCTAACTATGACATAGGACATTATTTCTATTTTATGTGGTAATGACTTAAGCAACCTATTTGGAAATAAAGTTTTGAGAGCACAATCCATTTGCCTGTTGGAGTCTGTATTTTTATTATTGTTCTGATAATTTCTGGTTCTGATAGTCAGTGCCATGAATGTAGGAGAAAAAATGTTGATATTTTCATTTTCTTTATGTGTCCTACTTCCAGTTTTTTTTCCCCTGTGGAATTATTACATAGGTTAAAGGTATTAACTTTATTTTCAATAGTGAATTCCAAAATAACTCAGGGAACAACAAAAGGGACAGATGGATGGTTTATACTTGAAAAAGAGATTAATTTACTCAAATAGTACATGGCTTCAAATTGAAGAGATTTGCACATAAACAAAGCCAGAAAATGAAAAAGAGAAATCTAGTCTATTCCTGTCTCCAGAATTTGCTACCAGTATGGGTCAGTAAATGACAATACTTTCACATGTATTCCTTTTCTCATTAAAAAAAAAAAATGGAGAGTGAGAAATGAAACAAAAAGACAATTTGTTACACTCAGAAAAAGTTTTGTGGAAAATTCGGATTCTCAAAATTGTTTTGATTTTTTTCTTTTCCATATTAATCAATGGTTATTATTCCAAAGCTAGATATTATCTGGTTCTGCCATATGATGATGATTCCAATAACTGACAATAAAAATATTGTGTAGTTTTCATTAACACATCAAATAAACATCAAAAAATGCTCAATTTATGATGTTAAAAGTAATGTTGTCTGAGAAAGCAATAGCACATAATGGCCACTGTCATCTTGCTACTCCAAATCACCAGGGAAATAAAAATCAAGTTTTCTTACATAGGAACTTATTTTAGATATGTTTTTTTGCCCAGAATTTCCCTAGTGCTGTTTGGCATTTGATTTTTACCACCAGCGTTCTCCTCCCTATGTATCTTTGAACTAATTTTGTGAAAGAGACTGGGATCTCATACATGTCTTTTTGTGTGCTTGCTTCCAAAACACACAATTTAGCATTGCAAAATTTTGGATGTCCAGATGTCTCATACACTTTTCGTGTGATTTGTAACTTGAGGGTTGGAAGACTTTCATAAATAAGCTGCCATGTTCTGAAGCCAATCCCTGTTCTTCTGGTGTCTGATGGGGGACCTGGGGATAGTGAATGGGATTAGACAGATGCCTCTTTCAAAAATCTCTTCTCTTCACTGTTTTTGAGATTTGTGCTTGTTCATTACTTGAGTCAATGAAGTGAGCTCCTTTTCTCCTGCGGACTGACGTGAACATTGAGGAAATGAGATTTGGGGGAGATGACACAGAAAAAGGAAGGAGGGACAGTTGTGTGTGTGTGTGTGTGTGTGTGTGTGTGTGTGTGTGCATACTACACTGGAGGTAGCTAACAGCTAGAAGATAGTATGAAGGAATGAGATAACTTGAGTTGAGAGAAGGTAGGTTTCTGAAAATAGGGGACAGGCTAAGAAAAAGAAATGTATAGACTGTCAATGGCCAGTTCTCTCCTTGATGTTTTATCTGGGCCCTGGGGACATCTTTGAAAGCCACTGAACACCAGGGATTTTAGAATTTGTTCCAACATGTTTTGTTGGGAAAATACCTCGGAGGACAGAGAATGGGGGTGGAGACTGTATTTTACCAATGACAAACATAATAGTCAAAATGTTATTGATTGGATGAAAATAATTGAATAAGCACATATGACTGGTTCTAAATGAACTGAGGGCTTTGCAGGGTGTGCATTAATAGTTATGCTCTTTATCCCAGACATCTGTATAAAATGTGATGAGCTACTTATTAGCAATGGACTGACTTTCTCCATGATCTCATCTTCATACACAGACTGAAATTCCCCAGCTGTGACTTACAGAAATCCTTGCTCATGTGCTATGTCATGCTCCTTCCTTATTTTAACAAATATTGACTAAGCACCTACAACATTTTAAGGAATATATCAAGTACTAAAGATACAGTAGTGAACTTGGTGCCTTTTGAAAATTTATAGTCTGGGGAAGGCAGATATTAAACACAATGTTACACTAATAGAATTATTTAAGAGCTATTGTGCTAGACCCAAGGAAGAAACATGAAACGTCATGAGAACGTATAACAGAGGGAAGCAAACTTAGTCTGCGGAACTTAGGAAGACTTGCCTACCAGGAGTTAAAAGGTTAGGGGTCCATGTGCCCCCCATCCTGAACCCCCCTCCCACCTCCTTCCCATGGCTGATGCATGTCAATGTATGGCAAAAACCATTACAATATTGTAATTAGCCTCAAATATAAATAATTAATTTTAAAAAAAGTTAGGGGCCCAATGATCGAATGTAAGGCATTAATGGTCCCAGCAAAGGGAAAACATAGGTAGGGACCCTGACTCTTTTTTTTAAACTTTAAAATTATAGACCCACAAGAAGTTGCAAAAGGAATGTGTAGTGAACCCTTCACTAGTCTCTTCCAATGGTAGCCTCTTAACTGTAGTGTAATACGAAAACAAACAAAAAAATGATATTGGTTTAATGGTATGATAGAAGCAACTAGTCTCCAGTTGTGACTCAGTTGTCACCAGTTTTGATGCACACTCACTTGCGTGTGCATGCATGTGTGTAGTTCATGCTGCTTGGCCCCAGGTAAACAGTTGTGTAACTCCTGCCTCAGTCAGGGTACGGAAGCATTCCATCATCACAAAGGACCTTCCTCTTGTTTTTTCTTTAGTACCTCACCAATGCCTGTCTCTGTTCCCTAGAAACCATTCGTCTTCTGTCTCTACAATTTTCTCATTTAGAAAATATTGCATCAATGGAATCATACAGTATACAACCTTTTGGAGATTGGCTTTTCTCACTAATTGTGATGCCCTTGAGACCTGTCCAAGGTTGAATGTGTCAATAGCTCATTCCTTTGTATTGCAAAGTAGTATTCCATTGTATGGATGTATCAGATTTTATTAACTCACTGGAGGGCATCTGGGTTACTTTCAGTTTAAGGCTATTATAAATAAAGCCTCTATGAACATTTATGTACCCTAATGCACTTTGAGGAGTGAATAAAAGGCTATTGTTGTTCAGCACAAAATGAGGTTTGTTAGCAGCCCAATTATACAAAGCCACAAATCCTTTACTGGACATGGACTATAGAAGTTCAGAAATGAATGAATAAATAATAAGAGGAAACTGCATGTAAACACAGAGTGTTTTAAGGACTCTGACTTTTGCTGTTATATCAGATATCCAGATGGTTGCCGTTTCTTTTTCTTTTTTTTTAATCTGTTTGTACATAATGAGGTGGTCAGACTTGAATACTAGTTTACAGATGGATGGGGGGGTATTCTATACTTGAGATAACTAATTAAGACATAATCTCTAAAAACAGGCTTACAAAAACTTTTCTTCCCTCTGTTCACTGAGAAAAAAACTTATATTTAGCCAAAGAATTTTATTGGAAGGACCAAATTGAAAACTGTCAGCTCAGATTCTGCAGCCTAAGGAAGATTCTGCCTAGTGGTATGTTGATTAAGAATGCAGAAAAGCAAACTGGGAAAACATGAGTATATTGGGTTTTCTTTAAATTAGCAGGCATGGAAAAAATGGGCTATGAGAATCCCAATCAAGCCAAGTGTCTGCAGAGAACAGGTGATCTCTGACCAGAGGAAGCATGGTTTGAAAATTGAAAACATTTACCTACTTCCTCAGCATTCACTTTCTTGAGCATATTTAATTCAACCATTTTGAGGGAGGAGGTTTTTCAGTGAGATGAAAAGAGAAAACCACCAAGGAGATTTTAGAGTCAAACCAACCCTATTTTAAGTCAGTTTATCAAAACAGTTGTTCCTAAAGGGTTTTCTGCTTATTTGAACTTCTGAGTTTTCCTGTGTCTAGAACACATCCTTACCTCTTTTTGCCAACCTGGCTTCTATCAGTCCTTCTATGAAACTTTCCATTAGAGTGATAATTTCTTTCATTGACTTCCCATTATAGTTACAGGATCATGCAGGTTTAGACTTAACAGCTGTTATATTGTCACAATTCTTAGTCATGTATGCCCAACCAAATTTAATCTACTTAAATACTAAAGCAAATTAACAAAATATAAAGTTTGAAAAATGAGGGAGGAGCATATGGGGGAATATCCATAGTATCATTGCTCAGATTTTCCATTTCAAAAATCTTTCAAAATACTAATAATGCTCAATATTGGAGAAATGAAGGAAAATATACACACTAATACACTCTTGGTGGGTATTTTCACTGGGACTAGTCTTTCAGGAAAAGCATGTGGACTCTTAAAATTTTGTATATTTAGGCCTAATACACACACTTCTATGAATTTTTACCGAGGTAATAATTTGAGATACATACACAAATTTTACCTATAAGATTGTTTTTTGAAATATTATTCATGACATAGAAAAATAAAAATAATTTGAAAGAGAATTGAATAAATTAATTTTTTGCAAGCATTAAATTTCAAGGAGTATTTAATGACATGAGAAAATTCTCATGTGATAAAAAAAAAATGCAATTACAGAGGACACACAGCTGTATATATCCTGTTCAAATCAGATCCAATCCAGGCTCCTTTCTGTTTCTCTTTTCTTTCTTATTTCAGCAGTTTTGCAAAAATATCCTTTGCATCTGGGAAAATTGGGAATTGCTTTGGAAACTCACATTCTGGCTTCAAAATCTAACACACATCTATGGTTAATTTCAAATAATTGGAACAAAATACATTCAACACTAAACCCATAAATCTAAAACTACAGAGAACAGAAGTTAATCTTTTGTCAGTTGTGCATTGTAAATGTTAGTTATTACTGTACTCATTAGAAGAGATTTCCACTAATAAAATGACAAATTAACCCGCTTTATTGTACCATGATCTATATTATATTGTATATAAAGCCATATTACATTTGCATATTACCTTGGAAATTATTTTGTTCCTGTAGCTGAATCTCAATATAACTTGTTCTGTCTGGAAGTAGTTGTGTGACAATAGAAAGTCTTTTTACTTTCTGGATCTCAGTCTCCTTTCCTGTGAAATGAGTAGAAGTAGTCTGTCACATTCCCAAGGCTATTTATGTCCTTTTGTTTGGGTGTGTACCTGCACTGGTATGTTTGTGTAAACTTAAAAAGATGTAAATTTTGAATAATAGATGAGGAATTTGAAGCATATCAGCTCTAATAACTCTTCAAGACATGATTTTTTTGACTCTGTGATTTCATGGCATATATTTTTTCTCTTGTAATGTTGTTTACCTCTTTGGAACCGGTGATGTGTCTTCTACTGACTTCTCTTCAGGTGCCTTAAAGAACACAAATACTTGTGGATAAAACAAGTTCTTATTATGAAGGCTGAGATTTAAAAGTTTGAGAATACTTCGTGTTGTGAAGGATAGGAGGAAACAGGCATTGTTGAAAACTGTTGGTGGGAATATAGATTGACTTTGGAAGGCAGTTAGGAATAATCTACCTGAATTTAAAATGAATATACCCTCTATTTAGCCATATTTAGCTAAGAATATTGTAGAAGGCGATGGCACCCCACTCCAGTACTCTTGCCTGGAAAATCCCATGGACGGAGGAGCCTGGTAGGCTGCAGTCCATGGGGTTGCGAAGAGTCGGACACGACTGAGCGACTTCCCTTTCACTTTTCACTTTCATGCATTGGAGAAGGAAATGGCAACCCACTCCAGTGTTCTTGTCTAGAGAATCCGAGGGACAGGGGAGCCTGGTGGGCTGCCGTCTATGGGGTCGCACAGAGTCAGACATGACTGAAGTGACTTAGCAGCAGCAGCTAAGAATATACAACAATTATCCTTGAAAGTATAAAGAGATTTATGTAAAAGGATATCCTTTGTAACATTCTCTCTAACAGGGAAAAAGGCATACAACTCAAAATGAGTATTGGATACATAAAGAACGGTTCAGTCATACAATGGAAAACTATTTGGCTCTTCAAAAGAATGAGTTGTATGTATCAAAATGGAAAGATGTCTAAGATATGACAGTAAATGAAAATAGCACATTGAAGAACAATTCGTATGGTGTAAATTTGTGCTAAAAGAAATATGTATTCACATAAATTTGAATAGTAAACTATTAAAATTTTGTAAAGGAGTCCTTAGGAGCAGTTGTCTCTAGGAAATGGAACTGAGATGGGTATGTCTTGTTTTTACATATTGTTTAAATTGTTTACCATAGATATGCATTGTTCTTATAATAATGAAAGAGCAATTTTCACTTATAAGATTAGAACTAATAGATAAATTAACAAAGTTGTAATTATCATTTTTGTGCTAGATACAGTTCTCTTTTTTTGCACTATTTAATTTGGGGAGACTCCCAGAAATGTAGTGCTCAGTCATTGATATAAATTATACATCAGATTGTTTTCCAAAGAATTGTACCATTTTAATATATTACTAGCACTATACGGAGAAAACGATGGCACCCCACTCTAGTACTCTTGCCTGGAAAACCCCATGGACGGAGGAGCCTGGTGGGCTGCAGTCCATGGGGTGGCTAAGAGTCGGACACGACTGAACCACTTCGCTTTCACTTTTCCCTTTCATGCATTGGAGAAGGAAATGGCCACCCACTCCAGTGTTCTTGCCTGGAGAATCCCAGGGACGGGGGAGCCTGTTGGGCTGCCGTCTATGGGGTCGCACAGAGTCAGACACGACTGAAGTGACTTAGCAGCAGCAGCAGCACTGTATAAGAGTAACAGAGTAATAGCTTTACTAGTATTATTTCTATAACAATTATTTTTATTAATTTGCAATACAAATGTAAAATTTAATTACTGTTTTTATTCTATTAGCATTTGTGCTGCCCCATTTCCCATTTATTTTACTGTTGATAATTATGCTAAGGAAAAATCCTAAATACAAACAATAACAACAAAGAAATTTTATGACAAAGATTTTTATTCTAGAAATACCAACAATGGTAACAACTTAAAATCCATGAGAAACAGTTAATTATAGTATATCAACTCTACACCAAGGGATTATATGGTTATTATTTAGTTATTAACTGTATATGCCAACAATATAATAATGCAGAAGGAGTAAATGAAAAAAGTTAACATATAATTACTGAGTTGTTGGAGTTATGTAAGAATTATATAATCAACCATTTGTAGAAAAAACAATGGAAGGAAAGCGAAATTAATTAAACCAGCGTTTTTCTATTTGTTCAAAATTTACAGAGTTCGAATTGAATTAAACAAAGGCTATGTAAGTGTCTATTGGTACAAGGTTAAGGTCAGTGCTCAATAAAGACTAGTGCCCCTTCTACACTTGCTATAAAATAGAGAATTATAAATTCCACACTTTGCCTCTTTTGTATGTTGGGAAAACCAAAATTTTCTGTCATAAAAGTGAAGATCTACTCCTTTATCTCCTTCCTAATCTTTTTCTCAGTCATGCCCGATAGGACTGTGGATCCCCAGATGGTAATTCTGTACATGACTACAATAAAATATAAAATAAACAAAAATTTTTCTCCATAGAATGCAGAAAAATGTAAGGTAGTCTGTGTTGCTCCAGAAAATTGTAAAGGTATAGAAAAGGACTGTTAACAGTCCTACCATATTGAAGAGAAAAAGCAGTGATATGGATGCCTAACATTTTGATGGATAATGAAAAGACAATTTCTCTTTCCTCTATGAAGAGCCATGACTTATGAGGTTAGAGTGAAAGCCACATACTGACTCATGGAATTGAGACTTGCACTAAAAATTAAGAACACACTAGCTTCAACTTTTCATTTATTTATCAAAATTGGCAAAAGAAACTTTTAATGATCTAGTTTGGGATTATTTTGATTCTAAATTTGCAGTTGTTTTTCCTGAAATATCTGCGACTGTTGAAAGGAAGCAAAAGATTGTATTTCAGGGAAGGACTGGGGATGGGGTGACTGAGGAGAGGGAAGTTCAAATAGGAATATCTCTTCCAAAATGTATATGACAATCAAAGAAAAAGCTCAGTGATGGGATAAAGACTCAATCTCAGAGTCTGAAGATAGCATTCTACAATATGGTTAACTTAAGTATAAAAACAATCAAGAAGTATAGCTTATCTGAATACAAGCATTATTCTATTTGTTGAAAAGATGGTACAGAAAATTTAAAATTTTCTATTATAATTTGAGGAATGGTTGACCTCCAAAAAGATGTACCACAGCATCAATTACACACTCCATGTATTTTCTTTAATTTGTTAACAGTAAACTTTATCTGCAGCATGATCACTTATTGTACACAACATGCAAATGCAGTAAAATTGAAATATAGCTTAGCAATTTGTAACATTGTAAAGCCATAAATTATAAAATATGACCACTAAATATTTTGGTTTAATGGGCCTGGTGTTCTACTACATATTTATTTCAACTCACTCTTAAAATGTCAAAAATCTGCTTTAGTTCCAAATGTAGAACTATTAATTTTATGGCCTAATATCTGATTAAATGTAACTGTGCTTCTAAGAGTGTATAGGTTCCAAGCATTAGACGGGCTGTCTAATTCCATCATTTTAAGTGGAATTGAACTCCATCTTGCCAAATATGATAATATCCTGAGGGAGACAGGGGACAAATGAAACAACAGAGATGTTTGAAGGCTCTGTGAATTGATGGCCTCTACTTGGGAGGCTAAACAGAACATTTTAATAGCTCTAGTACCCATTCTGGGTAAGATAATGTAAAAGGGAAGAGAAAGAGTTTTTAGTGATTTCTCTTTCCTTGAGAAACCTGTTATCAGTGTCAATAGACTTCAAGATAAAATACATAACCAACAATAACTCTGTGCAATATGTTGTAATAAATGGGAAAATAATTTGAAAAAGAATGGATACTTGTATATGTATGGGGGCTTCCTCAGTAGCTCAGGAGTGAAGAATCTGCCTGCAATGCAGGAGTCAAGACTCAGAGACATGGGTTTGACTCCTGGATTGGGAACATCCACTGGAGGAGGAAAGTGAAAGTGAAAGTCTCTCAGTTATGTCCGACTTTTTGAATTCTCCAGGCCAGAATACTGGAGTGGGTAGCCTTTCCCTTCTCCAGGGGATCTTCCCAACCCAGGGAATAAATCCAGGTCTCTCGTATTGCGGGCAGATTCTTTATCAGCTGAGCCACAAGGGAAGCCTGGAGGAGGAAATGGCACCCACTTCAGCCCAGTCCCTGGTGGCTCAGACGGTAAAGCGTCTGCCTACAATGCAGGAGACCTGGGTTCGATCCCTGGATTGGGAAGATGCTCTGGAGAAGGAAATGGCAACCCACTCCAGTACTCTTGCCTGGAAATTCCCATGGATGGAAGGCCCTGGTAGGCTACAGTCCATGGGGTCGCAAAGATTTGGACATGACTGAGAGACTTTACCTTACCAGTAATCTGGCATGAAGAATCCCATGGACAGAGTAGCTTAGTGGGCTACAGTCCATGGGGTTGCAAAGTGTCGGCCATGAAAATGAAAGTAACTTTCACAACACACATGTGTATATCTGAATCACTTTGTTGTACACCTGAAGCTAACACAACATTGCTGAATCAACTGTTCTCCAATATAAAACAGAAATTTTAAAAATGCATAAGAAAAAAGTAAGTTTATGAAGTGAAAACAGAATGACTGCACACCCAGGAATAGGAGTGGGCTCTGAGGCTGTATAACTTCCAGTAGGCAGTTCTAAGACTGTTTCCTGATGGCTAGCTTTTGAGGTAATGGCATTCTTAGTCTGAGAAAAAGGGCACAGACAGGCTTATATTCATGGCCCTTGAGAATCCTGCTGACTGGTTCATTACATAGAACTGGCAACTGACTCCTAAGATAAAAGTTCTTGATGGCTTTCCAAGCCAGAGAAAGGGCGCTGAGTGACACATATAAATATATAAGGGAGAAAGGAGGGCGAGCTTGAATGGCAGTGACCTTTTCATGAAAGGTTTATGGAAGAGGTACTAGCTCTAAAACCTTAGACTGCATTCTGAAGAATTTGTCCACCACTAAACAAATGGTGAGGATTCTCCTCCTAAAGGGGGGAATTTGGGATATCTTTATACATACATGACAAAACTTTTGAAATAGCATAGTCTTAGAAGTGGATCATTGCATTAGACTACTGCATATATTCTTTTTCCTAGTCCTAGTACTAGATTCCTGTGAGACTTTGGGAAAATTTCTTGACGATTTTTTTTTAACAACCATTATTTTATTTCTGAGTATTGTGTATCTGTTGCCTAGTTGCTGATTTATATTATGCATGTAATAAAATACATTGAGTTCCACAGAAGAAATATATAATTAAGCAAATCATATTCAAATTTAGCTATTTTAAGATACAAATGGAAAACGTCTAAGTAGTGACTACCCTTTTCAAATGTAATTTTTTTCAGAAAAAATCTCTCAAAATCTACATGATGATAATTCACTTCAATTGTCCTTAGTCCTATACTTTTTACATCAACTAAACAATAAGAAACATTTCAGTTAGAGATTATTATATTATATTATTATTATTATAATAGGCCTTAGGTCCTCTTAGGTTTTAAAAATCATTGACATTATAAATCTTTGGAATGCATCTACAGGAGTGAAATTTCTGGAAAAAAATTGAAGTATGGTGTTTAAAAGTAAACTTTCTGTGGAGATAATTGATAGCTATCTATATATTGATAGATAATGATAGATAATTGATAGGTGGATAAGATATACTATCATTCCATACTAATTCTATAAGTATGGAATGATACTTTATCTTATTTTTATTTAATACAATTCAGTCCTCATTGCTGTCGCCAATTTCTGCAAGCATTTTAGCATCTTTCACTGATGTTGTACGAGCATTAAGCTTTTATACTTACCATGTTATTATCTTACTGTTAATTATATATCATAGATACTGTCTTTAAAATTCTCCTAATTTCTAAAAAAGATAATTGAAAATTATTTCTAGTGGTTTGTACAATTCAAATGTTTCCATAAAAATTCTAATGAAACAAGTTAGTAAGGTCCTTATTCTTCTGTATTTTCAGAAAGAAACAATGATTATGTTGTATATTTCAACTCCTTATGACAATGATTCTAATATGCTTCTCTATTTTGTTCTATGGAAAAATGGCTAGCTTAATAAATTTAATTTTAAATGATTCTAATGAAGTATTTATATACCAACCTTAAGATGACTATAACAGAGCCAAAAAAGTAGGTAAAACTTCATAAATGCTTACTGATGTGATCTAATCAGCCATTTACATTTGTGGAATTCAGATCAGAAGACATGAGAAAGTGTACATTCATGTGAGAAGAGAGCATAGAAAGATGACATACTTAGGAAAAAGAGAAGACAGTTGTAGAGAATTAAATTGATGTTAATAGATAACAATAGAAAAGCTTTACAAATAGTTTTCTCCTTAAAACAGAAAGAATACGAGAAATATGATGTGTATAAAATATGACAGCAACAATTCTTTTAATGATAATAATAAAAACCTAAAAAATTAAGATAAAAACAGCTACTACCATATCAAAACACTGTGACAGCTCATTTAATTTAAATGTGAGAAAATATTTTCATATCATATGAAATAATGTGTAAAATAATTGCTATACAGGATTTAGAGAAAATTGCAAACAATGAGAGTTTTTGTTTTCTTCAATAACTGTTTGATGATAGAGAATAGACAGTGAAGTAGAAAAAAGGAAGGGAAGGGAGAGGAAGGAAAGAGGGAAAGAGCAACATAACTTGAGGATACACAATGGGAATTAATGTGCTCTACTTGGGAGCCTAACCACAACATATTAATACCTAGTAATAGGACCCACATTCTGGGTAAGATAATCTGGAAGTGAAATCAAATGTTATTGAATATAAAATCTCTTGAGGTCTATACACAAGTTCCTAATGGACACTTCTATTTAACTCTATCACAGCCACTCTGAAGTCTGAAGTCTACATTCTAAATTTAATTCACTACCCCTCTCCTACCTCCGCCTCTATATTCCCTCCTGCTAGGTACCATTTCCCAGATCTATCCAGTAGATAACACTGGTGTGCTTACTCACACCTACCTTTGCTTCAAATGCTACTTGCTATTGCTTCAATATTGATGTTCTATTTCTACTGCCTCAACTTTCATAGTCCCTGTTCATTTCCTTTTTATTGAAGTACAGTTGATTTACAATGTTGTGCCAATCTCTGACTCAGTTTTACACAGGGATAATCCCTGTCTTATACTACTATTATCTTTCTGTGGATTTGGTCACACCACTCTCTTACTGAAAAACCTACTCTGAGCAGAGATTAGATTAGGTGGGTATCTGCCACCCCCAGCCTGGCATTTGACTTCCAGATAAAATTAGCAAGAACTCTTCCTTTGCCCTGATTTCATGACTTATTGGCCAAAGCCTTCTCCAAGACTTTTAAAAATGCCTGTAGGAATTAAATTCTCTAGTCACCTCAGCCTCTGGGCCTTGCCTTCTTAATGTGTCTTATACAACTAACTCAGCCCACTCGATTTTCACAAACACTAAAATCCCTACTTACATAAATATTACAAATTCAATGAACTTGGAGATTTGGGAGAAAGACTGGAGAGTGAATTACACGTTATGAATAAAAATAACTTTACATGGAACAAAGAGATAATCATTCTTAAAATATACCTCATTTACCCTTAAAATATCCCTCATTTATCCCTAAAATATCCCTTGCTGTGAATATTTACTAACGTGTTTATGAACTCTCCCCCTGCCCACTTTTCTTTATCTTGTTGAATTCTCCCTTCATTCCTCTGTTTCTGATCTGCTTACTAAGAACTCCAATTTCTTCTCTTTTCATTTTTTAGCAACTTTGGCTAACCTCTTCCCAGCTTCATGTAAGTTAAACCCATCAGACTTATTCAATAAAACACACAGACAGACTAAAGGGCCTGTCATTTGATTTGCTCCTCTCTTAGAAGGCAGCTATTGTCATAAAATCAGAGAAAATAGGTGAATTAAAAAAAAAAAGCCATAAAAATAGACATCACCAAGGAGTCCTATTTACTATCTGATAAAATCCAGACTCCTTACTTTATTCCATGAGAACTGACTTTCTACCATATTTTCAGTCTTTCTTTTGATGGTTTCCCAATGTTCTAATTCTCTAGGTTCAAGAAACTTCTCATCTTTCCTCAAATACAACAGATCCTTTGTGAAATTTATTTCTCTTTCCTGGACAGTTCATACTACCTTTCTTTTCTTAATGGACTCCTACTCATGCTTCAAGATCCTCTCAGGTGACCTCCTAGCCCCTGTGCAAAGTTAGTTTTGATCTCATGCAAAACATGCAGTTTAATTTATTTTATTTAAAAAAGTTTTTATTTTATTTTAGAGTACAGTTGATTTACAACATTTTGTTAAAGTGTACAGCAAAGGGATTCAGTTATACATATACATACATATATTCTTTTTCATATTCTTTTCCCATGTAGGTTATTAGAGAATATATACAGATCATTGGACTTCCCTGGTGGCTCAAACAGTAAAGAATCTACTTGCAATGCAAGAGACCTGGATTTAATCCCTGGGTTGGGACGATCCCCTAGAGAAGGAAATGGCAACCCACTCCAGTGTCTTTGCCAGGAGAATTCCATGGACAAAGGAGCCTGGTGGGCTACAGTCCATAGGGGTCACAAAGAGTCAGACACGTCTGAGCAACTAACATTTATACAGGTTATTACAGAATATTAAATAGAGTTCCCTGTGCTATACAGTAGGTCCTAGTTGATTACCCATTTTATACATAGTAATGGGTCTATGTTAATCCCAATCTCCCAATTCATCCCTTTTCCCCTGCACTTTCCCCCTTGGAAACATGTTTGTTTTCAAAATCTGTGTCTCTTTCTGTTTTGTAAATAAATTCATTTGTATCATTTTTCTAGATTCTACATATGTGATATTATATGATATTTGTCTTCGTCTGACCTACTTCACTTAGTAGGTCCATTTCTAGGTCCATCCATGTTACTGAAATTGGCATTATTTCATTCTTTTTTCATGGCTTTGTAAAATTCCCTTGTATATATGTACCACATTTTCTTTAAGCACATGCATTTTAATTGTTGGAAAATATGTCTGCCTCCTTTGAAAGAATGGGCGCTGTTTCACTAGTCATAGGCTGCATTCTGGAAAAGTAAAGCAGTCTTGATATTTTATTCTACTTATTTTGCTGTTTAGCCACTAAGTTGTGTCTAATTCTTTTGTGACCCTGTGGACTGTAGCCCACCAGTTCCTCTGTCCATGGGATTTTCCAAGCAAAAATACTGGAGTAGTTGCCATTTCCTTCTCCAGGGGCTCTTCCTGATCCTGGGATCAAACGCACATCTCCTGCATTGACAGGTGGATTCCTTACCACTTAGCCACTAAGGAAGCCCGTTCTTTCACTATCTTTGAGTGAAAGTGGTCGACATGACAATATTTCTTACATGTTTTATTCACATAATCTTATCCCTTTAAAGATGCATTATTATTATTTAAATTTTTATTTTATATTGGAGTAAAGTTGAATGGCATCACCAACTGAGTGGACATAAGTTAGAATACACTCCAGAAGATAGTGAAGGACAGGGAAACCTGGCATGCTGTGGTCCATGGGGTCACAAAGAGTTGGACACGACTTAGCAACTGAACAACAATAATGGATGATTTACAATGTTCTGTTAGTTTCAGGTGTACAGCAAAGTGGTTCAATTACACATATGCATATATTTATTCTTTTTCAGATTCTTTTCCCATATGGGTAACTACAGAGTGTTGAGTAGAGTTCCCCGTGCTATACAGTACATCCTTGTTGATTAAAACAGTATTATTTTTTATACAGTGTAGCTCAAGGTTGAATTTTCAGAATCTCTTTTTAAAATGGGTTAATTTTTTTGTATCCCAGTGATTCACTTTAGGTGGAAGAATTTATATCCTTGAATATATCTTAGAGATCATCTCCACCAGGAGATATCAACCTCTCTATCGCCCCTGGCCCACCTGAGGACTAACACTCTGTTGCCACTCATTCCCACTGGCTAAAGGGGCTTCTGGTAGACGATGTAGACTAGACTTTTGGCTCTACTGCAGCTGGTGCCAGGACTGGAACTCGGTCATACTCTGACCCAAGTCATGCCAGATGGACCTGTCAGTTGCTGTTCTGGCTCAGTCCTCCAATTTTACAGAAAGAAAACTGAGGCACAAAGAGGTTATCTAACTTGTCTTATCATCCAGCTAGTTAGAGAGTATCAAGACTTGATCTGGATCTCAATCATTTGAGCTTTTTGATGAGGTAATGAGAACTATCTGGAGTGAGAACTATGATTATTAGTGCTTTGAGATAACCCCCACCTCAATGCTTATATGACAGTAGTGTGGTCATATACACATTCTGGGCTTAAATCTCTTCATTTCTGTCTGATGTCACATGGATACTGTCTTGACTGAATTGAGCCCATAAAAAGAATTTATCACAGCACATTTTTTTCACACCTGATGTGAAATTAAGGCTTTAACAGTTTTTTCCACATTATAGTTCGAGGTTTACACAAATTCAACTTGAGGCAAGATGCTATTAATCAAGAATTTCAAAGAATTTAGAAGAATGTTAGCTATCTTCAGCGTACGTGTGACAATGACTTTGAACGGAGAGAATAGCTACCAGGTTAGTGGCCAGAAATAAACCTGGGAAGTAGTTGGTTACAAAATCCAACTTGGAGATCACATTTCCTAAAGTAGATCAATTCATTCACAAAAAATATTATAATATTACGGCAACTCAGGAATTCTCGAGTGTCTCTGCACACACCCTGTGGACAGTGGGAATTTTTCACAAAACAAAGGTTTATAATCAGTCTTTTTGGCAGATAAAGTGACCTGCCATTAGGATGATCTAACTGGAAGAGTTTTAAAATTATAATTATATATATAGTTAATTATAAAATTAATAAAAGCATGAATGAGCAGTAAGCAAGGCAAAGTCTACCCATTTATTTCAACTAATAACAGTGTAATGATAGTGTGTCAATCTTTTAATGAGACATTGGAAAGGAAACACACACAGAGATACATACACACACTTAAAAAATAGCACACTCACACAGAGGCAGAGCAAGATTTTTAGTTGATACTCAAGAGCTGAATATTTAGGTCAGAATTGAAGTTCAAGGAGAGATGGCAAAAAGAACTGCTTGCTTTGAACTTAATGGTAAAAAAAATGGGTGCACACTTCTGTACCAACACTGTCTTGTAAATGTGATTTAAAAAAAAAAAGAACGCTGTTAGAAATCGCTGGCTTGGTTGAGAAATAGATTTCTTAGTTGTCATAGGAATGAAACCAATATTTTTTCCAGTGAACAGATCTACCCCTGAGCAGCCTTGATGAAGTGAGCAAGATCAAGGCCAGATTAGAGTCCCTTGAAGCATTGATGATAAGCACTCTATGGTTAAAGGACACAAATTACCCTTGGAATCATAATGCAGGTACCCTGGATGTAAGAATAATGTGATTCAAACTAATTTCAGACTGTGCCAAGCAGGAAGAGAAAGTCCTTTGGGCATTCAAGAAGAACATTTAGACAAAGCAAAACAAGAAGGGGAATTTGTGGTTAGCAGGAAGCTGTTGCTCATTTATATTTTATTGAAGATTTAAAATGTCGGGCAAAAGAGTGTAGCTATGACCAGTGGAGAAAGAAATTTGCAATGTACATGGTTTGTAACTAAAAGGATCAAATAGAAGGGATGATAAGCAGCAGGAAACTTGAAAAGGTGTTTTCTTTAGTTTCCTAAAAGTATTTATTTTGGAAACTCACATGGTTTAGAAATATCAACAAGACTTCTCTTATATCTCATTATGATGCCTCTTTGAATTACCACTCTTCTATGTTAATCAAAGCACATCCCTTCCAATTATACAGATTGCTATGAAAAATCATGAGACATCACATTTTACTAAACGGGAAATACTATTGATCTAACAGGATCCATTGAATAATGGAAGGGGTCCATTTTCATTACATATTCCCTTTAGCAAGGTTGAATGGATATACTGATGAAAGATGCAAGAATTAATTGATTTTTTTATAGTTTCAGATACCTACAGAGTTTCAGATACATATATAACAATTTGTTAATAGACATAAACAATATTTTACTTGTCTATATCCTCATATTACAGTGCTGGAAATTGTTTAGGATATGTTTAATAAACATCATTCTTCCATTTGGGAGTTTACAATCAGAAACTGATGATAATAAAACATAAATAGGTAAAAGGAGGGATAGCTTTGTAAACCATACATACAATGATGTTCAAATATGAATGTCTTGATCCATTACAAATATGGAAGAGATGTGCTTATCAAGAGGGGATAAAAAGACAATGTATGTCATTAGGAAGTAAGCTCTTGGTGCTAGCAGATTATATTAACAATTCTTTAGTGTCTGTGAGAAGTGATTTTGTTAATCTGTCTATCTATATATCTATCCATCCATCCAAATGGAAGACGATATAAAGTAAAATGATCAAACGAATTAGATAGTGAGCAGACACAAGATGTGGTTCAATTAGAGGGTATACAAGAAGAGAGAAATGACTAGGAAGGCATTTAAAAAATAGGAAGACTCTTACACATGATTTACAGGACAAATTGAAAAAAAAATAATACAGTCCAAGAAAAGTCTCACATATAAAAAATGACAGGTGAAAAAGTTTACTTTGGCAGAAGAACTTAAGATTTACAAGAAAGAAATATTGTAACTTGGGATTCTGGGGAGATGAGTCCATGCTTTATCCCAATAGGAGATGAAGGATTACATATAAACCAGAGGATAAATTTAAGAGTTGATAGAGTCTAGTTTTTGTTTTTTACTGAAGTAACAAATTGCTTTACTTGGACTATATCACTTTTTGAGATAATATAATTTGGTCATTAGGATGACTAAAATAAACAGACAATGGAACCACTAATTCATGTGCCTGGACTACA
Source organism: Bos indicus x Bos taurus (assembly GCF_003369695.1). Lineage (NCBI taxonomy): Eukaryota > Metazoa > Chordata > Mammalia > Artiodactyla > Bovidae > Bos > Bos indicus x Bos taurus. The sequence continues at coordinate 21,812,466 of NC_040076.1, read as the reverse complement.
TTCATGATCAAATTGAGAAACAGCACACATAATCCAGTTGTTCGTGTGGCCATCACTCAACAAATATTAATTGGCTGCTTTTTGTAATACATCAGAGCAAGCAGTTACTATACAACATGCCAATTGAACACTGAGTACTTTTGTATTTATTCTGTAAAAAATCCTTCAGAAGAGTTGAAAGGAAATCAGATTCAGAAAATGTCATGACTGAAAAAGCAGATTTAATTAGGAACTGAAAATAGAAGTCGAAGTCAAAAAACAACCAAAAGTCAGTGAGGAGTTTTATTTGGGAGCTTTCTGATTTATCAGTGCTATTTATCAACATATCTATGTTGGATGTGGGAAAATATAAAGACGGATGACAAATTTCTGTTTAATATGAATTGGTCATAGAACTTATCTTACAGCCAGCTGCAATGTGCATGACAGAGGTGAATACAGAACTTGATTTATTAGCTATGTGCACTCATTTAGCAAACATTTTTGGAGCCCATGTTATTTTGCAAGCACCATCTAGGCACTGGGGTTCCAACATGAGTAAAGAATGGACTCTGCCCTCCGTGAGGCCACTGAGATGAAATAGTTCTCTTGCCAAACAGTGGTTGGTTACCCCACAGAAAGCAAAAGCTGGGGTAAGGGGGATGCAGGGTCTCTAAAGCAGATGGGGGTGACAGTCAGACTAAATGAGGAAAGAGGCTCAGAAGCCAAGGAGAGAGAGTTGTGTAATTGGTTATCAGCAGTGTCAAATTCTGTACGTAGGTCAAGGAGCATCAAGATGGAGATGTGCCATTTCGTTTTGGCAGTGAGTGTGTTACTGGAGACCTTGGCAAGGCTAGCTTCTGGGAAGTGGCGTGGGTTAGGGCTGGACTGGATTGGGTTCAGCAGTATTTTCACGGAGGAGCTGAATGCATCTGGTGCACTCTAGGAGTTGGGAGAGGAAGGGTGAGGGGGAACAGTTGTTCGAGGGTGTGTGTATTTTTTGAGACCCGGGGATATCTGAGATGCAGGAACCCCCACCCACAGGCTTTTGAGTTCTATTCTGTGGGGGGGGAAAAAAGGCGCTTTCACTAGCTATGAGGAAACGGTATTTACATCTTCAAGTAGCCTTTGTTGAGCTTGTTTGTTCTCTCCGGCAGTGAGTCACTCTGTGACTCTGACCCTGCCAGTGGTCAGTGATTCTATTTGGAAGTCAGCAGATTCTATTTGGAGAGCATCGGTGATTGTGGGGGAAGTTGTTTAAAAAGTTGACAAAAACATTTACTCTCCCTGGTATGCTCAACACCTGCGTGTATTAGTTTTGACAACTGTATATCAGCCTGGGAGCATGTGAATGCTATATTTGAGTCCAAGTAAAGGGAAGTCTCGTTTTCTGAAGGAGCAAAATGTACATGACACAGGGAGAAGTTATGATACTTTCTATTTTGGTTGCCTCTCCTTTGCAAAGAATGTTAAAGAGAAAAGCGGTTCTGCAAATGCCAGCTTCAACTGAAATCCTAAATACTAGTTTGCAGTGCCCCACCTCTGCCAACAGGAATGTGTCCACTGTGAGCAGCCACCTGTTTCCCTTTATAAGAGCCCAAGACTGCTGCCTCGTCCAGCACACTGGACTGACACTAAATATCAGTGTGATGATGAATCAAAAGTCAACAGCAGCAGAGTTTTATTTACCAAGAAATGACCCTTAGTAAGGTCATCTCTTTTCCAGCAGACATTACAGTCATTAAAGCTGAAACACTTATCCAAAGTGTGTTTACGATGCTGGATGCTTGGGGCTGGTGCACTGGACGGCCCAGAGGGATGGTATGGGGAGGGAGGAGGGAGGAGGGTTCGGGATGGGGAACACATGTATACCTGTGGCGGATTCATTATCATATTTGACAAAACTAATACAATTATGTAAAGTTTAAAAATAAAATAAAATTAGAAAAAAAAAGAATAAAAAAAAAATAAATAAATAAAAAAAAAAAAAAACAAAAAAAAAAAAAACAAAAAAAAAAAAAACAAAGTGTGTTTAAAGTCCCGCTGAAGCATGAGGTGGAAGGGTAGCAATCTTTGGTGTTTCCAACTTGATCTAACACATGTACATATATGCCAACATGCTGGCCGAGGATGTTTGAGTGGATAGTAAAATGGCACAGGGTTTGTGATGGCTTAGCTAGGCACAGTGAAGGTCAAAGAACTAGAAATTTAAGAATCAATTATGAAACAGGTTAAAATTGCAGTTAAGAGAGTGGATTTGGAGTTGGTAGGACCTTGATTTTAATGACAGCTGTGGCATTTACAAGCTGTGTGGCATCAATCAAATGACTTCAATTTTTTTTTTCTTCTTTTTTTTTTTTAATTAGTATACATGTGTTAAATGACTTCAATTTTTAAGCCTTTGTTTATTCATCTATAAAATGCAAATAACACTAGTGACTACTGTATATTATTCTTTTAGGGATGAAATGACACTGCATATGTGGCTTAACAAGGGGCCAGGCAGATAGTAAATTCTTCATAAAGAAGTCATTATTTCCCTCAAATCAAGTATCATCAATTCCTTATTGATCAGAAACATACAAACCATTAGTGTTCTTTAAAGGTAGGAAACCAAATATGAAAATGAATGTATGAAACAGCTTGTTGTGAAAATGCTGTATTTGAAGAACTATTGTGGTATGCCTAAGGGAGAAACAGTAAGCATCATGAGTTCAATCTAATCCAAGAGGATTGAAATAAGACCATCTTAATCACTAAACAGAACCCAGAATCAGAACCCAAAGTTATAAAAGTTACATTCACTCCTAAAATGTAATAAGATTCTGATTTTACTACGTTAAAAAAATCATCTCTATTAAAACACAGAAATTAGTTTTATTATATACATAAAGAGTCTCAGCACTCTTGTTCAAATTAATAGTAAAAAGTTATTCCAAGTAAGTTCTATGGGACATATTAGCAATATTCAGATGCCAATCAGTGCTCCTCTCTCTGGGTGTAAAAAGCCCTCCTCCATTTGCAGAATAACTTGATGGCTGAGCTCTTCTCAACCTTATCTTTTTTATGGTCCCTGGTTCACCATTTAGCATGGAGGCCCTAGAGCCCTTTCTGCCGTCAGTCAGACCCAGACCTTCCAGCAGTTCTCAGACCCCAGGTTTAATCGAAATGCCTGGCTTGCCAAACTCTATTCATGTCATTCATTTTTCCATTCTTAAGGGAACTTTGTCAGTTTGAGATATGTCATTCTATCTGCAAATAGAACTCAGAAAGGAAATCTGAACGTTATCAAGCATAGATGGTCAATTGTTAAAGGACTCTGAAACTCAGCGAATATTAGGCCTAAATGATCCCCTTTAGGAGAACCCAGAAATTCATCTTGCTAGTCCTCAACTTGGTGGCTCAGGAGTAAAGAATCTGCCTGCCAATGCAGGAAATGCAGTTTTGATCCCTGGGTCTGGCAGATCCCCTACAGGAGGAAATGGCAGCCCACTTCATTTCCCACTTGCCTGGGAAATCTCATGGACAGAGGAACTTGGTGGGTTACAGTTTATGGGGTTGCAAAGAGTTGGACAGACTAAACACACTCACACAGAGCCCGCAACTCGGCCTGCTGAAGGAAAAGCAAACTCTTGCCCTTTATCAAATATAAACTCGATTTTTCTAGGTGGGAATGAAAACTGCAAAGGCAAGGCCATGTGGAGAATCAGCCACTTACTGGGACAGGTTGACCGAAATTCCACTTGACAAAGACTTTTTTTGACTTTCTGTCCCAAAGTGACCTCTCTGCCTCTGGTTTGCTACTTAATTGATGTTTGGCCATTTTGAGTTCATATATCCTCAGGCTATGAGCCTGCATGAAGCATCCTCTTTAGATCTCCATTAGAGCAACAGATCATGGAGACTTGTTCTCCTTTTCTCCAAATCTCCTTACAGCCTAGGGGTCCTAGAGGCTGGGAGACAGGGAAGAAGAAAGAGGGAAGGGAGTTTGGATTCTGCATTTTCTTTGGTCAACCTTCTGGAAGTCATTCAGCCTTCCTAGCAGTGATTCTTTTGTATGATGGAGGTAATTATATATACCAGTTTGACAAATGCTTTGATATTCTCAAATAAAAGAAGCTCTAAAAGGGCAGAGGATAATTATTATTAGCAGCTCAATGGTTCTTAGCTTTTTCCATATGTAGCTTCCTCCAGAGAAGTGTAAACCCATCAAAATAAAACCAGTTTGAGAGAATAGGGACAATACAAAACTATTTAAACAAGGAAAGTGACTTCAAAAAGATGAGCCGGATGAAACGTAAAAGTGAAATTAAAAAATGGAAACATTGGCATGTTTCTAAATGGCATGTTTTCTAAAATGGCTGCACTCTTATCAAAAAGAAACAACATCACACCTAAGTCATGGTAGTCATAATGCCATCTTGTATTTGTATAATGTCTTTCCCAAGAAACATACAGCTCTTTTGTGACATAAAATGATATTTATTAAATCTTCAAGATGCTAGGGGGCTGATTGCTAGGTGAGATCATTGAAGCTGGATTCACTTTATAGTCAAAAATTCAAGAAAAATGAGAATTAGAATTGAGTTTTCCCCATAGACAGCACAGAAGCATGCCATCCTAGTATCTGCCATGTCGAAGTTTCCATAGACAATCTCTGTTGGAATTTAGTCAGCTGAAAGATACAGATGGAATTCTTGGCATTTGCTCTGACTTTTTTCTTACTGTTTAGCAAATATTAAAAAACAATTATTCAATATTTATGAAGGTCCTGCTAGGTAGCTGATGCTTGCTAACAGGATAAAATATAAGGAATGGAATTTAGAAAGATGGTAACGATAACCTTGTATGAGAGACAGCAAAAGAGACACAGATGTATAGAACAGTCTTTTGAACTCTGTGGGAGAGGGAGGTGGGGGATGATTTGGGAGAATGGCATTGAAACATGTATAATATCATAAAAAAAAAGTTTAATATCCAATGTCTAGCCACAAGAAGATCAGGGTGTAATTGAGGAGAAAAGATATACACAAGCAATTTGTGGACAACATATTGTTTTGTATTTCAGTAAAGTGGAGAGTGAAAAAGTTGGCTTAAAGCTCAACATTCAGAAAACGAAGATCATGGCATCCGGTCCCACCACTTTTTGGGAAATAGATGGGGAAACAGTGGAAACAGTGTCAGACTTTATTTTTCTGGGCTCCAAAATCACTACAGATGGTGACTGAAGCCATGAAATTAAAAGACGCTTCCTCCTTGGAAGGAAAGTTATGACCAACCTAGATAGCATATTCAAAAGCGGAGACATTCCTTTGCCAACAAAGGTTCATCTAGTCAAGGCTATGGTTTTTCCTGTGGTCATGTATGGATATGAGAGTTGGACTGTGAAGAAGGCTGAGCGCCGAAGAATTGATGCTTTTGAACTGTGGTGTTGGAGAAGACTCTTGTTGGAGAGTCCCTTGGACTGCAAGGAGATCCAACCAGTCCATTCTGAAGGAGATCAGCCCTGGGATTTCTTTGGAAGGAATGATGCTAAAGCTGACACTCCAGTACTTTGGCCACCTCATGCGAAGAGTTGACTCATTGGAAAAGACTCTGATGCTGGGAGGGATTGGGGGCAGGAGGAGAAGGGGACGACAGAGGATGAGATGGCTGGATGGCATCACTGACTCGATGGACGTGAGTCTGAGTGAACTCCGGAAGTTGGTGATGGACAGGGAGGCCTGGAGTGCTGCGATTCATGGGGTTGCAAAGAGTCGGACATGACTGAGTGACTGATCTGATCTGATCTGATTAAGTATTATCTAACTCTGAAGATTTTTCCATGATTATGGTACTGGAAAGTCACTTAAAATTAAAAAAAAAAAAAAAAAAACTTGTGTAGCACTCCTAGAACTGTGTTTCTCCTAACATATGTAATAGGCATACATTATGTCACATCTTCACTCAGGGATCAGAATTTAAGTTCATCAAGAGTTAAGAACCATGTTTTATTTTACATTAAATTTCATTCCATGTTCACATGGTCCGAGGAACAACCTAAGGGGTCAACAATGTTTGTTGAATGACATACTGATATAATGATTTTCAAATATAGACAGTTAACTAGAGCACAAGGACAACATGTGCAACAAAATTGCTGAGCATGTTTTCATTCATAATTAAAATCCATTAGGCTCCAAACAATTAGGAAATTATTACTCCTGATGTTCTTTGAATGCCTTCATAGCAGTTACAAATTAAAGTTGAAAAGTTCTTTACCATTATTTCACTGTTCTTCATAACTATGGAAGTTAACTTTGATTTACTTTTTTCAATAGACAGATGATATATAAAATAAGAAATTCATAGGTGGTGCATTGGAGAAGGAAATGGCAACCCACTCCAGTGTTCTTGCCTAGAGAATCCCAGGGACGGGGGAGCTTGGTGGGTTGCCGTCTATGGGGTCGCACAGAGTCGGACACGACTGAAGTGACTTAGCAGCAGCAGCAGTGGTAAAGAATCCGGCCTGCCAATGCAGGAGATGCAAGAGCTATGAGTTTGATTCCTGGGTCGGGAAAATCCCCTGGAGGAGGAAATGGCAACCCACTCAAGTATTCTTGACTGGAGAATCCCATGGACAGAGTAGCCTGTTGGACTATAGTCCATAGTGTCTCAAAGAGTCGGACGTTACTGAGCAAGCATGCACACGTGGAATAAAATGAGAAACTCACATTATCATCCTATATTCAATATTTCCTTGTTATCTTTGCAGCCACTAACCCTCTTACATTAGCAGGGCTAAGAGAAAGAGGTCTGGCTAGAGAGAACAGAACCCAGGAAAGCCAGAATGTATTTAGAAGGACAGCTAATATCCTCCATAATGTTCTCCCCAGGTAGTGGCAGTCTGGGAAAAGAAAAGCCTGCCTGCCCATGTGTCCCTGGAATAAAGTCAGTTAGAGGTCTGAGATAGAATTGCAGGATAGTTCTTCCACCTCGCTGAAGGAAAGGAGGAAAGAGAATTGAGTGATAACTCATTTTCTTCTTTCTTTGGAAAAATGGTACCTACCTTGCATGGTATTTGATAACAATGTGTTTATGTAAAATGTTCCTAAATGAAATTAAGTTTTCCTTTCACCCATTGGGTGTAAAATAGTTCATACTTACATATTAAATAATGACCCAGGCAGAGAACTAGCCATACACAGTTAAGCATACAATTACCTTCCCTCTGAGATGCTCTCGGTCTTAGAAACAATGACTTAACAGGGATACACAGGACTTACCCAGAGAACTAAAATAGTAACTAAACTTCTTTTTAAATAGATCAGTATGTGATTTACATTATGCATAAGCTTAGGACCAATTTTGCCATTTTACTTCTCTCACAACCCTCTACCATTCTTCAGTGAGAGGGAGAAAAGAATAGGAAAAGAAGAAAGGAGGCTCACACTTGCACCCCTGGGGTGAATTGAAAATCCCATTCTAGAGAGGTTCTAGATTTGTTTGGACTATCCAGCACCATGAATGTTGCAGGCAAACACCCTTTTGTTTTCCAAACTGCTCACTATAACTTCTCAAGGGAAACCATGATGTCCAGGCCGCCCAGGGTCAACCAAGGTCAGCTCCCATTTCCACTATAGCGAGTGAAGCACTGGAATTGGCTTTGCCCAAAAATAGCCTGTGTCCATGTGGTAGAATGAGCTTGATATCACCAAGCTCCAAGCTCGGAGCCAGAGTCCTGCTTTCAGAGGGAAAGGACTCCAAGCCCTTTAACATTGCTGTTATGTAAGCTTTTAATTAGTCAGGAGGGCACTGATAGCCAGGGCCTGAGACAGTATCATGATGACCGGGTGGATGCCTCAGGAGGATGCCAAAGGGACGAAGGCTCTACTTTTGAGAGCATATTTTCTTTCTACCAACCCTGAAGGGAGTCCAAGAAACAAGCTGTTGGGTTTCTACTGGTGTAGGTTCATTAACCCAAATCCTTCTAACTCTCCATAATTTGTTACGGCATTCCCACCTTCCTTATTTTCCAAAAAGCAGTTCATCTCAACAACTTAATCCAAGTAATGACAAATTTGATTGATAGGCCAAACCTCCATTAGACAGATGGACTTTATATTTTGAGCCTTCTCTGGCACTTGAATACATGCATCAGAATGGGGTAGATGAAATTTTAACTGTAGAAGAGAGAAAATTCAGTCGACTATGTATAGAATGCTTATTTTTCTCCTGAATCCGTTCTCAGTAAAAATCTTATTTTTAAAAAACTTTTGCTAAACTATTGGTATGCCATGAATAATGATTTATAAATGTTGTTTAATAAATCAATTTCCTGGCTCATAGCTAAATATTAGCATCCTTTTTGTTTTTACAGATAGACGAAATGAAAGTCATAGATTAAATTAATGGAAGGAAAGTGAACTACAAACCATGGTGACTTCTACTTTGGCAAAGTGAATTATTCATGAAAACTCTATTGAAAGTTTCCAGTGCCAAAGGTAGTCCTTAGGATGATTTTTTTCAACCTCTGGGCCCTGGAAGTAATTGCAAATGGGTAGCAATTACTTTTGGCATCTTCCCACTTCATATCCAGTGCCCTAATCCCACCTACTTTTCTGGAACCAAGTATTCAGTGACCTTACCAAAGCCTATGGATTTCCGAACTCTTTTCTGGGTTATCCGTTTCATCACTACCCTGTGCTGAAGGGCCACAGAATCTGTAATTGTTATAGTCAAACATACACAAGTGTGCACACACACACACACACAGAATATCAGAAGACATTTTTTTCTTTTAGGCTCTAGATGGTTCATACTGAGGAATGAATGACCAATATGCTTGTGAATTCTAATAGAAGTTTGTTAATTAAAATGAAACTTTAGATGGATGCAATATGCTGGGGAGACAGTCTTTAACTTTCTTGTCTCCTTCTTTATGCCCTAATGTCCAAGTGCCCAATTCCCATCTTCCAAATGATACTGAGCAGAATTAGTTGGCAATTTTTATTCTGCTTCAGAATTGAGAATCTGGACCTTGACATGGAGACTCGGCAGATCTCGGTTATACTGGAAACAATCTCCTAACATATAGTCTGAGGAATGGCTGAAAACTTAACTCCATGTTCCCTAATTCATGACAGACGATATGGTACAGGAGTAAAATAGCCATTAGGTTCAACTTCTGATGTGTGAATCCTGCCACTTAGGAGCTGGGTGACCCTAGTCCATTTACTTAACCTTTTCATCAAATGGGGATGCTAATAGCTATTACCTCATCAGATGATTTTAAGGATTCATTGATATAATAAATACATAGTGCAGTACCTGGCATAAATTAAGTACTCAATCAATGTTAGTTATTATTATTAGAGCAGCAGTCTTTATTACATACCATGATACCATCTAACAGAAAATCCCCAAGTGAGCAGCTTCAGGGTGTACCTGTGGTCACATTCCTTACTGAACATCCTGGTTTTAGTGCTTTTTTTCTGTCTTTAGATATTTATTTGTGGATGCTGTTCGTCAGGCACTGTGCTAGAAGTTGTGCTATAATGATCTATACAACTATGGCTCCTATGCTGATGAAACTTCCAGTGCAGAAAGAATAGCAGACAGAACTAATTGCAAAAGCAATTTCAATGATGATAGTCCTGTGCAAGAAATACACACACACGTTATGAAAGCAGGAAAGGTTTGAAGGTGAAGAAGTGAAGTGAAGTCGCTCAGTCGTGTCCAACTCTTTGCGACCCCATGGACTGTAGCCTATCAGGCTCCTCTGTCCATGGGATTTTCCAGGCAAGAGTGCTGGAGTGGATTGCCATTTCCTTCTCCAGGGGATCTTCCCAAACTAGGAATCGAACCTGGGTCTCCCGCATTGCAGGCAGACGCTTTACCATCTGAGCCACCAGGGTTTGAAGGTAGAAGGCTAATTTCCAGGATCGGGAAAGAATCCATTTTGAAGGATGAGGAGGAATTAGATAGTCCAGAGTTGGGGACAGAGGAGTGGAAAACAAGTGGATGGAAAATGATGTGTTATGGACTGAATATTTGTGTTCCCTGCCCGTGCTAATTCATGTTGAAGTTCAAAGCCTCAGTGTGATGGTATTTGGAGATGGGGCCTTCAGGAGGTTATGAGGATTAGAAGAGATCCTGAGACTAGAGCCTTGGAGATGGGATTAAGGTCCTTATAAAGAAGAGAAAGAGAACTCAGAACTCTCTCTCCTCCCTGTGAGGACTTAGCAAGAAGATGCCTTCTGCAAGACAGGAAGTGAGCCCTCCCAGGAACTGAATTGGCAGGTACCTTGATCTTGGACTTACAGTCTCCAGAACTGTGAGAAATCAATATCTGTTGTTTAAGGCTCCTAGTCTATGCCATTTTTGTTATGGCAGCCTGAAAAGACTAACACATGGTAAACGGTTGTATCTGAAGAGGTGGCAGGAAGCTGGTATGGCTGGAGAAGGGGAGAGTGGCAGTGGTGGTTGGGAGGCATGAAATGAGTGGTGCAGAATTAGAATGGAAGTCAGGTCACAGTCTGGATAGATCAATTGTTCTCAACTCAGGGCACATATTTGGCAATACTGGGTGATACTTTTGTTGTCATGTCTTGGGGTAGGGAGTTCTACTGGCATCTGGTAGGTAGAGGCTAAAGATGCTGCTAGATATCCTACAAGGCAGAGGACATCATCCCTCAACAGGAATTTTCAGCTAAAAGTATCAATAGCGCCAAACTTGAGAAACCAAGATAGACCAGTCATCATGTAGGATTTTGAAAGGCAGGTTCAAAACACTGTGTTTTATCATAAGAATAAGGGGAATCCATTGGAGGAGTGCAAGAAAATCTGTGATGTGATTATATTTGCTATGTTAGAAACCATCTCTGACTGCTGTTGGGGGAGACTTTTGCTAAAAAGTTTTGTTTGTTTTTTTAAACAAAGATGAGAGATGATGGTGGCTTGGATCTTGCTGATATATCCCCAAATTTCCTAACCTTTGAACTGGGGAGTGAATTAACTAGATGTGGAGGAGAAGCAAAAAAAAAAAAAATAATTGGACTCCAGAGAAAGGGACATGTGCTTTTTCTTCAGGGTTTTCTGAGTCTGATAAAAGCACCTTCTCGTCTCCTGCCTAGGATTCATGAGTCACTGCTGACTCGGCCCTGGTTGGCAGTTGCCATACAGGCCTCGACACCTGCTCCACTTTCTCCACCTGCTTTCCTACTTCCACTCGGTACTTTCTACTGAGAATTGTCTCTGTGGGCTCCTCTGCCCAGTTAGACTCACTCTAGAAACAGATGTATGCTGATCACTGCTACATGGATACCCAGTCTTCCTTGGCCCAGGGTGGAATCTTCCGTCTATCAATTGCATCAAATGCTTTGAAAATAGAATATCTGTCTTCTACTTCAGAACTGCATTTCTAACAAATTCCACAAAACGGCTGTCTGTCATGCGTGATTCTGCCAGGGGCACAGTATCCATACAGTGAGGATTTTCTAATATTATCCAGATTTTATGTTGTTGGGTGCTTTTAAATAAAAACAATTCATCATGGATCTTTGTAACTACATCTAATAGCTATCCTATATCCTTTCTGAAAAAAGGTCAAAGTGGTAAAAAAAATCTGATTGCGATTTACATTTTAAATAGGAAAGATTTTCCACTACCTAAATTCGTAAATCAAAAAAAATCCTATCTGGGTAGTAAAAAATAGGGTTGTAAAGTCTATGAATCATATACTTACTTGATAGGAATAATGGAGTAAACAGCCTGGTACTCATACATGGGGGCATCTAGAGTTGGATGTTCCAAGATGCAAATATGAACCAGATACAGACTACACCAGGGTCTTCTGCTTGGCTTCACTAGTGGCTCAAAATGTAAAGAATTCGCCTGCAATGCAGAGACCAGGATTCAATCCCTGGGTCAGGAAGATCCCCTGGAGAAGGGCATGGCAACCCATTCCAGTATTCTTGCCTAGAGAATTCCATGGACAGAGGAGCCTGGTGGGCCACAGTCCATGGGATTGCAAAGAGTTGGACACAGCTGAGTGACTAACACCATATAAGGTCTCCTATACTCGGGGCTAGGAAGATTGGGAAAGTAAGTGTGTGAAGCAATCAGATATAAGACAATACTGAGTGCTTGCAGCTACTGGGAACTAGATATGTGGATATGGATATCTCCACCTACAGTGCTCCAATTTAAAAAATAATAAGCAAGGTTCCACATAAAACACATGTACAAGCATCGATTGGCCAATTACTGCCAGTTTGTTGATTCTGATTAAGAGGAAAATGAAATGAAAACCCCAATTTGTCCCCTGGAAACTTCAAATCCAATGAAAGGAAAATATTGTTAAAGTATTGAAAGACCAAAAACATGCACGCGCTACTGATACATGGATGTTTTTACAAAAACTCTCTTCTCTTTTTTTTGATGTCACAATGTTTATGGAGACCATATAAATCAAATTACTTCTTTCTCTCACCACCAGTCTCCTTCCTCCACATTCACAACATCACCACAACATTAGGGGTGGGAGGCCAATCAGAGGAAGCAAGGAAATTCACAATCATCGCCGATCCTCTGTCCTTACTGTGTGCTGCCGCATCTGTAAGCCCAGAAAGTAGGTCAGGAAAGTCTGAAGGGACATATTAACTGTAATGCCTGGTGCATAATAGAGCACATTAAAGACAGACATTCAGCCTTAACTCTTAATCTCTTTTCCAGCTTTGGTAGATTTAAAAATCTGATATTCTGAGCATAGTATTATGCTTCCCAGCTGTGCGTTGCTTTATATCTTGGGAGGAGATGTTTTTGCACAGGTCTAAGGAAATGCAGCACAAGGGAAATGCCATTTTAACAAATTTCAAGAGAAGGGGGGAAAGTGCTCTTCTTTTTGCTGCAACAGTATTTTGCAGGAGCAGCAATGTTGTATAGTTATCAAAGAGACACATAAAAATGGAATTTTCAATTAAAGGAAATTCTAGTATTTTAAAATTTATATAGTGCCACTTATTCCTTGAGAACCCAGAGGCCTTTACACATATTAGGCACTATGCTTATCCTAAAGTTCATTTCTGAGGGATATCCAGATCATTCTCATAGTTTCTCAACTTTGCTGTGATATAAAGAGAGAGAATGAAAGTGGAGGGAAAGTGCTGTGGGTTTTGGTGGTTATGGATAGCTTTTGCAAAGGCTAAAAGATGATGAAAGTATATATGCTGTGACTCCTTTGTGTATTTCCCAGAAACTTTCTGTAAGATTCAGACACATCAAACCCTGATTGGGTTCCATAAATCCTACAGTCAACAAATATTGATGAAAGCCAGACATTGTTCTAAGGACTGTAAGTGAGGTGGTAGCTGAGACAGACAAGGTTTCTATTCTCATGGAGCTAAAATAATGGCAAGGAAGGCGGTCAGTAGACTAACTGGGAAAAATCACACACACACTATGCAGAGAATTAGCTAAAGGCTTGGGTGGCTCCTTAGATTATATGGTCAAAGAAGACAATGGGCAGGTTGAGACAAGAGTGACGAAGAGGGTCAGCCACGTAAAGGTTCTAGAGAAAGGGCATTCCAGGCACTGGGAATGGCCAGTGCAAAGACCCCAAGGTGGGTGTATTCGTTTTTGATTGTTGCTATAACAAATGAACAAAAACGTCATCGCCTAAAAACCATGCAGATTTGTTTTCTTATAGTTCTAGAAGTCAGAAGTCCAATATGGGCCTCACTGCACTAAGATTCAGACACTGACAGGTCCATTTTCCTTTCAGAAGCTGTAGGGGAAAATTTGTTTCTTTGCCTTTTCTAGCCATCTACCTTCCTTGGTTTACGGTCCCCTCCTCTGTCTTCAAAATCAGCAGCGTGATATCTTCAAATCTCTCTGAATTTTATGCTTCTGATCCCCTCTGTCACTTATAATAACTTAGAGGATTATACATTTGGCCCACTCAAATAATTCAGGAAAATCACCCTATCTAAATCCTTAGTTTAATCATGTCAGTTTAATCATGTCAAAGTCTCTTTTGCCTTGTAAGACAGTATATTCACAGGTTCTGAAGGGTGTGTGTTTTTGAGGAGCCAAGGTGGAAATGAGCATTTCTATGTTCTGGAGACAGAAAGAAGCAATGTGGTAGGAATGTAGTGGTAAAATAGAAAATGATGGAGCGAGGTCTTGTCCTGACTTCCAGTAGCAGTAACAGATGACATCACCACATTCGCTATTTAATTGGATGTCCTATCCATCTGATGCTTCCACGGGAGCATGAAAACACTCAGGCTTTGGGGTTTCTGACTTTCTTTGATTTTTAGTAAACCAGGATGAGAATCCCTTAGCCTAATTCTCTAGTTGTAAATACCACAAAATGTTAGCATTTGTCATATAGTATCTTTTCCTGCTTTGTAAAATCAGAGAATTTCAGCTTTCAAGAAAATTTGAAAGAGTGCCTTAATGTTTATGAAAAAGGACGTTGAGATCTATAGAAGTTAAATGTCTTCCCTGAAAAGATGGATCTGAGACCAGAAGCTGACGGTGCAGCGTCCCTCTCCATTCCTCTCATGCATGATTATACTTAGGTATGTGTTACCTTTCGTAATGGTAACTGCTTCTGTGGGTGCAGGAGTTAGGCCGGTCTGGATGCTCCCTGAGCTAAGCATGCACTGCTTTGCGTGCATAAACAGTATGTGATGAATAATACTTGTTGAGTGAAAGGCTGAATTAGTCCATTGTCTTTTTTTTTTCACCCAGAACAGATACAGTGGCACAGACCTCGCCTGATTTAGAGGATGCCTCTAGACACGTAGCATTTTTATCATTTGCGAGGTTCTTTAAATGAATAGCATGCAAGTTGGTCAAGACAAACCAATCACATGAGAGTGTATTTGAGCCTTTCCCGATTACTTAATACTCTTGGGTGAAGGTACTAATCAAAACTTGTTATGTAAGCATTAACTATTTGGAATCTATTAGGTATTCATATTAATATATGTTGAAGATTCTATTGTCTCTACAATAGATTTTTTTAAACATGATTAAAAAAATATTTCAGAAGAGTTTGAGACTTTTCAATTCCCCTTGTTAACCACCCTCGTCCAAATTTGACCTGTGGCAAAAAAATACATAGCTAGAACAGTTAGTGAAGGACTTGAGGAAACTCAAAACATGTGGAAGAAAGGAAATAGTCCTAATGATTAATAGGAATTTGGTTATGTAGATTAGAAGGTTGATTGACACCAGAGGTAAGTTTTGCAGTTTGGTTTGTGACTCTGAGCTTTGTAGATAAGGTAAAAACTGGTGGCAACTTCCAACTTGCTCCTAAAAATAAGCTATTGAAGTAACTTCTGAAAAATGCAGGAAATGGTGAGACAAATTGATTCACATAAAGAGGAACAAAAGAATTACTTAGAATCTGTACTGGGTAAGAAAGCTGGTTGGGGCAGATCCCAGAGGCAGAGCTGGGTGTGTCTCCTGGGTGTGTATCAAACCTGTAAAGTTCTGGGAAGAAGGTTTGCTAATCTTTGAGCAGTTGGCTGAAGACTAATCTACCTCCTGGACTTTACATGTTACTGCCCTCTAACTTTTTTCAAGGTCCCCATAGTGGAAATAAAAATATTTCTAGATTCCTTTTAAAAGTGTATATGTAGTCATCACTTCAAAATGTTCACCTATCTTACCAAAGGTAATTTATAAGCTTTACATATGCTGTGTAAATCACTACATTGAACCAAAAACAAACCACAATTTTTTTATACAGAGGGCTAGCTCTCAGAACATTCAGTTGAGTTTTCATTTCAGTGAGAAGTTAAGAGCAAAACACAAACAGCATTTTTTATGTTAATCACTGGACTTTTTGTTTTGTTAAAAGGAATGCTGTGTGTTTCTGCTAAGTCACTTCAGTCGTGTCCGACTCTGTGCAACCCCATAGACGGCAGCCCACCAGGCTCCCCCGTCCCTGGGATTCTCCAGGCAAGAACACTGGAGTGGGTTGCCATTTCCTTCAACGCATGAAAGTGAAAAGTGAAAGTGAAGTCACTCAGTCGTATCCGACTGTTAGCGACCCCATGGACTGCAGCCTACCAGGCTCCTCCATCCATGGGATTTTCCAGGCAAGAGTACTGGAGTGGGGTGCCATTGCCTTCTCCGGCTGTGTGTTTCTAGCATAGTTTAATTCTATGGGTTTAGAAAGTTCTTAGACATGTGTCTATATATCAAGTATTTAAAAAATAGTTTATTAGAGTTATGCTATTGAATGCTATATTTTCTCTGCTAACTATATTATATAATTGTAACTTATTTAAAGTTAAGAACTTTTAACACACTGACTGTCACTTGATGTTGTAAAATATGGTCCCAGATCCCAAGAAGCTCAATAAATACAATTGCTCTGAACAGGTTAAAATTCAACATGTGTTTACTGCTTATTTTTGAAAACTCTTGCTCAATAGAGACCCATAAGATTTTATCTTTTCATTTAAGGAACTTAAGATCAGGTTTGTGCCAACAAAATAGTATACTATCAAGTATGAAATATATGAAGAAAATACATCAATGATTTGAACCGGGAATAAAAAAAAAATGATTTAAAAGAGAACTTGAGTATTACACTTTAAAAAAAATTTTTTGATTGATTGATTTTTGGCTGTGCTGGGTCTTCCTTGTTGCATGGGCTTCTTCTATTTGTGACTAATGGGAGCTACTTTTTAGTTGTAGTGTGTGGGCTTCTCATTGCAAAGGCTTCTCTTGTTGCAGGGCACAAGTTTAGTTGCTCCATGTTATGTGAGATCTTCCTGGATCAGAGATTGAACCCGCGTCTCCTGCATTGGCAGTCAAATCTTTACCACTGAGCCATTAGGGAAGCCTGAGTGTTACCCTGTTGATTGATGAGTAAGTCTTAGAAGATGACAAGGGTGGAGAAGACATTCAATACTAAACATAATGCTGCCATAATAACAGATCATTGAGTGTCTCCAGCATGCCAGCTATAATGCTGAATCTTTATGTATATTTCTAAGCCTCAACATTACATGACATTATATATGCAAAGAATCACTAGGAGCCTTTTAAAGATGAAGCACCTAGGGCTCAAAAATGTCACAGGTAGCTAAGGACAGAACCGGGGCTCAAACACAGATCCAGCTGGTTCTGAAAACTACATTTTCTACCATAAAAGAATAGAAGCACAGACATAAAAATATTGTGAAGAAGTGGCTTGAGGAGAGGATTTATTACACATAAAGATGGACAGTAAGTTTGGCTGGGGCATACGGAGCTAAATTGTGGAAGGATTTAAATGTCAGGATAAAAAGGTTAGTGTGTGCATGCGTGCATGTTAAGCTGCTTCAGTCATGCCTGCCTCTGTGTGACCCTATGGATTATAATCGGCCAGGCTTCTCTGTCCATGGGATTCCTCAGGCAAGAATACTGAAGTGGGTTGCCACAGCCTCCTACAGGAGATCTTCCTGACCCAGGGATCAAATCTGCATCTCCTGCATATCCTGCATTGCAGGTGGATTCTTTACCTCTAAGCCACTGGGGAAACCCCCAAAAGATTAGATAGGTCCCAAAATGGAGTAGGAATAACTTATGGTTCTTGGTTAAATTCTGATAAACACTAGATGTTTGGTGCAGATTTCTGGCTCAACTTTCTGTCCCTTGGGTAGAAATAGATCCATAAATTCTTTCAGCCTAGCATTGTGCCTGCTATATAGGATGTACATCATAAATGGCAATTTTCCTGTCCTCCCTGGCAACCCTGGAGTTCTTCTCTTTCTTCTCTCCCTCTAGAAACTTCTGCAGAGTAAGTAGGTCAATGGTCCAGCTTTTCTCTTCACTGTTTTCTTCCCACCAAACAACAACCCAAGCTTGTATTTTTATTGCCTTCTTTGCATCCTGACTGAGTTTAATAGATGGAGCCTGAACCATGGACGGAGCCTGTGGCCATGGGCAGACAGATGCCAGGTAAAGCATCATCTATCAGTCATAAGTAGAGAACATAAACCTACATTTGGAAAAATTAGAAACCATTTTGAGAGTTAAGTCAGTAAATAAGTGTCTTAAGGACTCAATACGAGGAAGGGATGCAGTGAAGAAAAGAGAACTATAATCTACCTTTATAGAGCTCAGAAATGGAAGAGGTAACTGGGGAAGGGATTGTTGTTATTGTCATTGCTTAGTCACTAAGTTGTGTCTGACTCTCTTGCAACCCCACGAACTGTAACCCACCAGTTCCTCTGTCTATGGGATTTCCCAGGTAAGAATACTGGAGTGGGTTGCCATTTCCTTCTCCAGGGGATCTCGACCCAGGGATCGAACCCATGTCTCCTGCATTGGCAGGCAGATTCTTTGCTACTAAACCGCCAGGGAACCCCAACTGGGGAAGGGATATATAACTGAAAAGTGAGGATGGGAAAAGCTGCTTGAAATATAAAAGGGATGAAGTAGCTGGAGCTGAGAGAACATACTTAAGGTCTGGCCTTTTCATATCAAATAATTTTGGTGTGCTATTTAAAAAAATTTTTTAATATAAATTTATGTGCTATTTTTAAAATAGGTAAGAAATATAAGAGGTGATAACCAGTAACACGGCATTCATGCAAACTCTGGTATTGAGAACCAGGAAGCAGATGTACACTTTAAAAGGGTATGCTATTCTTTTCTCAACTCAGGACAACTCTTCTTAGATCACTGAAGGCAGTAAACCTAAATGTAAGGCAAATATAAGTGCAAAATTAATACCAAAAAGAAATCGTGTGTGGAAATTAGGGAGCCGGAGTTGCTTAGGTCAAGTAATAACTAGTTGCTCTAACTTTGTGCTCTATCTAAATAGTTTAATAGTACGTAAAATTTACCAGTAGCCTTCATTCCTGTTTTTTGTTATGGTATCAATGTATTTCCCACAAAGAAGAAATCTGAACATGATGAGAAGGAAGGGGATTTGTCCAGAAATTTCAGGAGAGATTGGCATGATGGCGCACAGAAAGCAAAGCAATGGCATCCTTTTCGGAGAATGTACTTTCCCTCTCTCCATCACCTTCCTGCTCTCAGTGTGGAAAAGCCTTTGTTCTTGCTGGTTTCCTTTTCTTCACTTCTTTCCTTCATCTTTGCAGGCTGGGAACCAGTGACTATATTCTCCAAGTCTCATTTTCCAGATGAAAATACTGATCATTGAAAGTATAAGTGATGATGCTATCCTTTAGGCAGTTGGTACAGATCCTGGTGTAGAAACTCGTTCTGGTCAGCTGATCCTGCCCAGTGCTCCTTCTAACCTACATTGAGATTAGTGTCTGCTTTCTTCATCGTTTCTCTGTTTCCATGTGTGCTTGTGTGCACGTGTGTGTGTACAGCATGTGTGTGCAGTGGGAGAAGAGACCGAAGGCTCTGGACAGGAGCTGTTATAGGGAATTTCATGAAACGCTAACTCATGTTAACTTGTAAATTCTCAGTCTTGGTCAGGAACTGGGATAATCATGTTCATTTCCCTGAATTCATCTTCACTCACAAAGAGAAAAGAAATTCAATAAACTTCATGTTTGTCATCTTTAAGCTTGAACTGTTATAATGAATATAAAATCAGATTAATTTTCTTATGTATCTTACAGTTGTCAGCTACATAAGCTATAATAACCTTTGCTTGTACTTTGTTAAACCTTCCTGCCTGGAGCAGGTGGTGAGATTCTGGGAATGAGAGACAGGTGGAGTTGCGAGGAGGGGCTATAAATCAAGGTTCAATTGCTGTGTTCTGTTTGGGGTAATTGGTGTTTTGTTTATGGTAATTGGGACTGAATTTGGAGGCCAGGTCTGCAGTTCTGGCTGTCCTAAGTGTGCTGTCAAAGTACCCAACTGTATTGCTTTCAGGACAAAGGTAATTAGGTGTTCTTGAGAAGTTATACTATTATTCAGATTGAATAAATCTCAAACAGGTGCAGCCTTAATCCTGGGCCTTGGGATGAGTCTTTGGGGAACCTGGGGGACTTGAGTGCTCTAAGAGAAAAGCAGTGAGCAGAGAACCCTGCAGGAGGGAGCAAACCCAAGAGCCCTTTCAAAGAGCAGAATTTTAGAACTCAAAACATTGCTGACCTGGGTACTATGAATCTCCCGCCTCTCTGCTGTGAAATAGGGTGGTACCTGGAAAGCTAGGTCTAGAAAATGAGATACACAGGGTCTCTGGATCATCCAGGGGTGACATGACATTTTTCAAAGGATTTAACTTTGTTTTAAAGTTCCCTTCTGTCCTGGTGGCTCAGACAGTTAAGCGTCTGTCTACAATGTGGGAGACCCAGGTTCGATCCCTGGGTTGGGAAGATCTCCTGGAGAAGGAAATGGCAATCCACTCCAGTACTATTGCCTGGAAAATTGCATGGACAAAGGAGCCTGGTAGGATACAGTACATGGGGTTGCAAAGAGTCGGACATGACTGAGCAACTTCACTCTGTCCTTATAGATAATCCAAGCCCAGATAACAGGGTAAATAATTGGATCACATCCCCTTGCCCCAGCAGCCTTGTGAAAATACAGTCGGGGTGAGAGAGGTCAATGTTCACCCAGAAGCCCAGACCTGCTTCTGTACATTTCCACATGTGCACCAGTGTTGAGTTTGAAAACGGTGCCTCTGAGCAAGTTAAGGAAAAAGAAGAGTGTGAACGGAAGAGGAGAAAAAAGAAGGGGAAAGAGTGAGACGAGGAGGAGGGAGCACCGAGGGGCAGAAGGGGATCTAGAAGGAAAAAGAGGAAAGGCAGGCAAGGATGTGTAAACTTGGACTCTGACTCTCAAAGTAATTTTGGTTAAGCGGCTTGAGCACAGATGGACTTGGTGGCTGAGAGCTGTTAACAGATAGGTGGGTGGGGCTGAACTACCCTGGAGAGTGTGTGTGTGGTTGGGGGAGCGAGAGACGGCCTGGGAGGATGGTGAGTTTTTGATGTATGGTGTCCAGACAGGGTTGACTCCAGGGCTGACCCTTCAGTGACTGAGAGGTAGGCACACGGGCATTTTTAAACATAAAAAGAAAAATGAGAAGAGAGTGAATTATTGTCCAAGCTAAGTCTAACTGCTCCCAAAATAGACAAAGTAGCCAAGTGGTGAAAGGTTAATTTGGGGTTCCCCCAAGCCCTAAAGCAAAGCTTCTGAGGGGGCTTCTTGGTCTTTGTTAGTTAGTAAATGAACACCCTGTGGTCCCTGCCTCCCTGGTCCCAGAAACCAAAGCCTTCCCATTGATCATTAGTGAGCAAAACTTAGGAATATAGTCTCTACTTATTCTGTGGTGGAGGGCATGGAAGTCTGAGGACTTCTATGGTGACTCAGCTGGTAAAGAATATGCCTACCACTGCAGGAGTTGCAAGAGACATGGGTTTAATCCCTGAGTCAGGCAGATCCCTTGGAGAAGGAAATGACAACCTGTTCTAGTATTCCTGCCTGGAAAATCCCATGGACAGAAGAATCTGGCGGGCTACAGTGCATTGGGTGGCAAAGAGTCCGACGTGAATGAACACACACACACATATTCAGAAGTCTGAGTATTTTCAGTAGGACTCGGATTTATTTTATAGATGGTAACTGGTACTTGACTTACTAACAACACACATTCCCTTTTTCGAGTCTAGACCCTTTCTTTAAATTGCTAATGCTTCAAACTGACTGGATATCAGCTTCTGGTGTATGGAAGTGAAGTACAAATGGTTTATTTGGGTAGGAGGCTGCTTGAACGTGCTCCTAAATTGCTTGGCCCCTGGTGGCTCAGAGGTTAAAGTGATACCTGGGTTCGATCCCTGGGTCGGGAAGAGCCCTTGGAGAAGGAAATGGCAACCCACTCCAGTATTCTTGCCTGGAGAATCCCATGGACGGAGGAGCCTGGTGGGCTACAGTCCATGGGGTCGGACACGACTGAACAACTTCACTTCACTTCCAGCTGCAACACAACATGTCTTGGCTACACTGACTGGGAACATGATGTATGTGACAGGCGTCACCATTATTTAACTCTAGCACCACTGAGAGTCTGGACATGCAGAAAGAAATAAGGAGAGGAGGAGGAAAAAAATGGAGAAGGAAGAAGAAAGGGCAGAAAGAAAAGAGGTGCGACAGCCAGGAGAGCTGAAGTGACACCAGTCATTGTCTGGTGTGACCTTTAATGGTACCAGGACCCCGGTGACCTTCTCTGAGTGTAAACTGGCCTCCGGGGCAGTAATTGAAAAGTGGCACCTCTAAAAAGGGCCGGTTGCGAGCAGACGAAAAAGCCTTCCCCTTCGAAGGACCAGCCCTGTCCCAGCCAGTTAGTGAGAACCAGCCCAGACGCCCGTCCCCACGGCAGGAATAAAGGAGAGAGGGATGGTATTTTAAAGCTCCATTAACAAAGAACTTTACTCAAGGAGGAGCTGTTAATAAGTAATGAAACAAAGTGCCTGTTATGGAGATTAAATGCCCCTGTGTCTAGGTACAAAGTTCAGGCAGCAAAGTGCAGCTGTCACCCCGTCTCTAACCCCACCGCAGCCTTAGAACCCCCGGTTCAAAGTGTGTCTTGCTGCCTTCCTGTTACCAGGCTGCCCGGCGCAAGGTCCGACCAGGGTGCAGAGTTCAGTGTCTGAGGCTCTCTGCTCACTGCCTTCTTTGTTTAGCCGGGGCCAGCTTTAGATAAGCCTGGAACTGCTTATTTAAGACGATTATTACATACAACTGACAGATTATTTTCTCATTCTTACAGTCATGCTTTACAGGCAAGTTTAAATGGTTCCAAGCTAATTTCTTGAGGATTTGTGCATGTCCAAAAGCAATTGATATAAAGACATGTGAAAGACTAGGTCATAAATCTATTTCTAAAGCAATAACTGTGGTCCAGGCAGAACACACCAAACTAAGATCCTTTGAAGTAGTTTGTAAGTACTTGGGAGGGCAATTTCAAGACAGGTCAAAGAATTCTCTCTCTAACGATCAAAGATCAAATAAATACTAGATTTACCCTTGAGAATAGACTAAATCCTTTCCTTGGATGGCAGGAGATCAGTGGTATTCAATTCTGTATTGAGAAGCCCTCTTTAGTTGTTCATTTAATCTACGAAGGACTCAGAGGGAAACCAGTTTCACTTTTTCAAGTGGTTTCCATTGTTTGACCTGATCTAGCAAGGGTCTTGGGAAGGCGGCAAAATGTTAATTGGCATCCCCACTTTACAGACGAGGAAACTGCCTCGGAGATGAGAGCTGCTCGGCCTGGGTGCAATGCTAACATAACTGCAGGACCAAGACCAGAGCCCATCACTCTGCCTTTCCTCTCAGCACTTTTTCTTCTGGTCCAGGGCTACCCTATGTCCTGACCCAAGTTTTCTTTAGAGGGGCATGCTTCTTTATCATTCTTTACTTTATGGAAATGAACAGAGTCCAGATAAAACCCAGGAGGGCAGGCAGTGTGGGAGATGTAATTCGAAAGAGCGTTTCAGGTCAGGGTTTAGAGACCTAGGATTTGAGTCCTCACTGGCCTTGTGCCAAGCACCTGTGTTTCGCATTCCCCTGCTTCCTGGCCCCAAGTGCCAGGGAGGCAGGATTCTAGACTAGTTACCCAGTGGGTCGGTTAGGGTGCTGCTCCTTACCAGTGATAGCATGGATTAATATTTTACCTTAGGAAGGAGCACAGCCCACAGAGATATACTAGCACCTCAAAGGCTTAGAATTTAGGAGATTAATTGCTTGCAATTCATAAAAACAAGCTAAGATTTCTTTTTCCATATTTATATCAGAATAGAGTTGAAAAGATCATGAGCAGGTTTCATTCCTTTAGTAGGTATCTGTCAAAGCTTACGATGTTTCAGATATTTATTGAGAATTTTATGTGCAGATGTTTACATACATACATATTTTCACAGTTATTTACTGTGCCCCAGTGCACATGAAGGAAAAGGCATAAATATAAATTCAGATACGTTCCATTTCTAGTCCTCAAAGAGCATATGCGAAGAAAACAATGACAATGTACCCGGGACAGTGAGGACAGAAAGATACAAACAAAATGCTAAGGAATCAGAGAGAGCAGTAAGAGTTAGAGTTGAGTTTTTATTTACTCAGTACCTGCTCAGGATCAAGTACAAGAACGGATGTTTGACTTACGTGAAAGCTTCTTTTTAAAAAATTGTTTATTTATTTATCGTTGGCTGCACTGGGTCTTCATTGCTGCGGGAACTTTCCTCTATTTTCAGTGAATGAGGGCCACCCTCCAGCTGCAGGGCACAGGCCACTCATTTCGGTGGCTTCTCCTGCTGCGGAGCCCAGGGCACATGGGCCTCAGCAGTAGTGGCACGTGGGCTCAGTAGTTGAGGTTCACAGGCTCTAGAGCACAGGCTCAATAGTTGTGGCACAGCGGCTTAGTTACTCCGCTGCATGTGGGATCCTCCTGGATCAGGGATCAAACCTGTATCTCCTGCATTGGCAGGCAGATTCCCCACTGCTGAACTACCAGGGAAGCCCCTCCATGAAAGCTTTGAATCCACACCATCACACCATGTGGTAGATATTATCTCCATTTTAGAGATAACTGTACTGAAGCTCAGTGAGGTGAAGATACTTGTCCAAAGCCATGCAGCTTATAAAGAACAAAACACAAGTCTGAACCCACTTCTCCATCCAAAGTCCATTTAAGACTGGAAAAAAGTATAACGAGCCAAGAAGAGAAAATAAATGATTGGAATTGAAGGAAGGAGACAAGGCTTTTGTTATGCTGAGTGGCAAGATGAAAGGGAGTCTTTGGGTGACAGTGGGTGTTTAAAGACACCCAGGCATGGATGTCAGAAAAAGTGACATCAGTAGGTGGCTGACGAGAACATTTTATATAGCACAGGGAACCCTACTCTATCCTCTGTAATGACCTATATGGGAAAAGAATCTAAAAAAGAGTGGATATATGTATGTGTATAACGGATTCACTTTGTTGTACAGCTGAAACTAGCACAACATTGTAAATAAACTACATTCCAATAAAATCTAAAAAATTAAAAAAAAAAAGTAGAGGAAACACGTGGAAGCTCTAAGTATGAACTCCTAATGCCTTTATCCCATGATGATGGAAAGAGTTGAGTAAGATGCATTTTTAATACTATCTTTTACTGGAGCCTTTTCCCTGTACACATCTGCAAAAAAGACTATGTACTTTTTCTGTTGCTTTAGATATGCTCTTATTCCCTGCTATGATTGCAGCTATCACTTGTACTTTGAAGACACACCCTAACCTAGATCTCTAGCCCACATCTCTGTCTTCAGATACTGATTTGTATTTCCAGCTGCTCATTCATTGAGTCCAACTGGAAAACTCAGAGACACCTTCATCCCCTCCTACCAACCTACATCTTCCATTCTGTGCCTTGGACTGTAAGATTTTTATTCTCTCATTTATCTGTTGGCAGATACTTAAGTTTTTCCATAACTTGGCTATCATGAGTAATGCTGTAGTACACACCAGAGTGCAGGTATCTCTGCTTTCATTTCTTTGGATATATACCCAGGAGGGGAAATGCTGGATCAAAGGCAGTTTTATATTTAGTTTTTGGAGGAACCTCAATACTGTTCTCCATAATGGCTGAACTGATTTATATTCCCTTCAACAGTTTACGGAGTTCCCATTTCTCCACATCTTTGGCAACACATTATCTCTTGTCTTCTCGATGATAGCCAGTCTTACAGGTGAGTAAAGATATGTCATTGTGGTTTTGATTTGCTTTTCTCTGATGATACCATTCAATATCAAGGTAATCCAAGTCTATGCCCCAACCAGTAACACCGAAGAAGCTAAAGTTGAATGGTTCTATGAAGACCTACAAGACCTTCTAGAACTAACACCCCAAAAAGATGTCCTTTTCATTATAGGGGACTGGAATGCAAAAGTAGGAAGTCAAGAAACACCTGGAGTAACAGGCAAGTTTGGCCTTGGGGTACAGAATGAAGCAGGGCAAAGGCTAATGCAGTTCTGCCAAGGGAATGCACTGGTCATAGCAAACACCCTCTTCTAACAACACAAGAGAAGACTCTACACATGAACACCACCAGATGGTCTACACCAAAATAAGATTGGTTATATTCTTTGCAGCCAAAGATGGAGAAGCTCTATACAGTCAGCAAAAACAAGACTGGGAGCTGACTGTGGCTCAGATCATGAACTCCTTATTGCCCAATTCAGACTGAAATTGAAGAAAGTGGTGAAAACCACTAGACCATTCAGGTATGACCTAAATCAAATCCCTTATGATTATACAGTGGAAGTGAGAAATAGATTTAAGGGACTAGATCGGATAGACAGAGTGCCTGAAGAACTATAGATAAAGGTTCGTGACATTGTACAGGAGATAGGAATCAAGACCATCCCCCCCACCCCCCTAAAAAATGCAAAAAAGCAAAATGGCTGTATGAAGAGGCCTTACAAATAGCTGTGAAAAGAAGGGAAGCAAAAAGCAAAGGAGAAAAGGAAAGATATACCCATTTGAATGCAGATTGTCAAAGAATAGCAGGGAAAGATAAGAAAGCCTTCCTCAGTGATCAATGCAAAGAAATAGAGGAAAACAACACAATGGGAAAGACTAGAGATCTCTTCAAGAGAATTAGAGATACCAAGGGAACACTTCATGCAATGATGGGCTCAATAAAGGACAGAATTGGTATGGGCCTAACAGAGGCAGAAGATATTAAGAAGAGGTGGCAAGAATATACAGAAGAACTGTACAAAAAAAGAGCTTCATGACCCAGATAATCACAATGGTGTGATCACTCCCCTAGAGCCAGACATCCTGGAATGTGAAGTCAAGTGGGCCTTAGAAAGCATCACTACAAACAAAGCTAGTGGAGGTGATGGAATTCCAGTTGAGCTATTGCAAATCCTGAAAGATGATGCTGTGAAAATGTTGCACTCAATATGCCAGCAAATTGGGAAAACTCAGCAGTGGCCACAGGACTGGAAAAGGTCAGTTTTCATTCCCATCCCAAGAAAGGCAATGCCAAGAATGCTCAAACTACTGCACAATTGCACTCATCTCACACACTAGAAAAGTAATGCTCAAAATTCCCCAAGCCAAGCTTCAACAATATGTGAACCATGAACTTCCTGATGTTCAAGCTGGATTTAGAAAAGGCAGAGGAACCAGAGATCAAATTGCCAACATCTGCTGGATCATCGAAAAAAGCAAGAGAGTTCCAGAAAAACATCCATTTCTGCTTTATTGACTATGTCAAAGCTTTTGACTGTGTGGATCACAATAAACTGTGGAAAATTCTGAAAGACATGGGAATACCAGACCACCTGACTTGCCTCTTGAGAAACCCATATGCAGGTCAAGAAGCAACAGTTAGAACCAGACATGGAGCAACAGACTGGTTCTAAATAGGAAAAGGAGTACTTCAAGGCTGTATATTGTCACACTGCTTATTTAACTTATATGCAGAGTACATCATGAGAAACACTAGGCTGGAGGAAGCACAAGCTGGAATCAAGATTGCCAGGAGAAATATCAATAACCTCAGATATGCAGATGACACCACCCTTATGGCAGAAAGCCAAGAGGAACTAAAGAGCCTCTTGATGTAAGTGAAAGAGGAGAGTGAAAAGGTTGGCTTAAAGCTCAACATTTAGAAAACGAAGATCATGGCATCTGGTCCCATCACTTCATGGCAAATAGATGGGGAAACTGTGGAAACAGTGGCTGACTTTATTTTTTTGGGCTCCAAAATCACTGCAGATGGTGACTGCAGCCATGAAATTAAAAGATGCTTACTCCTTGGAAGGAAAGTTATGACCAACCTAGACAGCTTATTAAAAAACAGAGGCATTACTTTGTCAACAAAGGTCCGTCTAGTCAAGGCTATGGTTTTTCCAGTAGTCATGTATGGATGTGAGAGTTGGACTATAAAGAAAGATGAGTGCTGAAGAATTGATGCTTTTGAACTGTGGTGTTGGAGAAGACTCTTAAGAGTCCCTTGGACTGCAAGGAGATCCAACCAGTCCATCCTAAAGGAGATTAGTCCTGGTGTTCATTGGAGGGACTGATTCTGAAGCTGAAACTCCAATACTTTGGCCACCTGATGTGAAGAGCTGACTCATTGGGAAAGACCCTGATGCTGGGAAAGATTGAAGGCAGGAGGACAATGGGATGACAGAGGATCAGATGGTTGAATGGCATTACTGACTCAATGGACATGAGTTTGGGTAGACTCTGGGAGTTGGTGATAGACAGGGAGGCCTGGCGTGTTTCAGTTCATGGGATTGCAAAGAGTCAGACACGACTGAGCGACTGAACTGAACTGAACTGATCATTAGTAGTGTTGAGTGCTTTTTTAAGTACCGGTTGACCATTTGTATGTCCTCTTTGGAAAACTGTGTGGTCCTCTGCCTATTTTTTAATCTGATGGTTTGATTTTGCTATTCAGTTCTATGAGTTCTTTGTATATTTTGGATGTTTAATTTTTATCAGATATATGGTTTGCAAATATTTTCTCTCATTCCATAGTTTGTCTTTTCATTTTGTTGATGGATTCCTTTGCTATGCAGAAAATTTTTAGTTTGATGTAGTCTCATTTGTTTATTTTTGCTTCTGTTGCCTTAGCGTTTGACGTCAAATCTAAAAAATCATTGCCAAGACTGATGACAAGGAGCTTAGTCTTTGCATTTCTTCTATGAGTGTTATTGCTTAAGGGCCCTACATTCAAGTCTTTGATCCATTTTGAATTGACTTTATTGTATGTTGTGTGCTTCTCTGGTGGCTCAGACAGTAAAGTGTCTGCCTGTAACGTGGGAGACCTGGGTTTAATCCCTGGGTTGGTAAGATCTCCTGGAGAAGGAAATGGCAACCCACTCCAGTACTCTTGTCTGGAAAATTCCATGGATGAAGGAGCCTGGTAGGCTACAGTCCATGGGATTGCAAAGAGTCGGACATGACTGAACAACTTCACTGGTGGTATATTGTAAGATAGAGGTCTAGTTTCTTTGTTTTGCATGTAGCTGTCCTGTTCTCCCAGCACCATTTATTGGAGAAACTATCCTTTCCCCATTATATATTCTTGCCTCCTTTGATTTAGACTAAGTGGCCATATCGGTGTGGATTTATTTCTGGGCTCTCTCTTCTGTTCCATTGAGCTAACTGTCCATTTTAATGCCAATATGATATTGTTTTCATTACTATAGTTTTGTAATATCGTTTGAAATGAGGACATGTGATGCCTCTGGCTTTGTTCTTTTTCAATATTGCTTTTTCTATTCAGGGGATTTTGTTGTTCCATACAAATTTTAAGGTTGTTTTTTTTCTGAAAAATTCCTTTGAGATTTTAATAGGGATTGCATTGAATCCATAGATTTAATTAGGTAGTATGGACATTTTAACAATATTAATTCTTTCAATACATGAGTATAGAATATCCTTTCATTTATTTGTGTTTTCAATTCATCAATGGCTTCTAATTTTCAGTGTACAGATGTTTTACCTACTTGATATTTTATTCTTTTTAATGCAGTTGTAAATGAAATTGTTTTCTAGGTTTTTCCTTTTGATACTTTGTTTTTAGTATATAGAAACACATGTAACTTCTGTACATTGATTTTATAGCCTGCAATTTTACTGAATTAGTTTATTAGCTCAAACAGCTTTTTGGTGGAATTTTCAGGGTTTTTCTACTACAAATAAAGACAATTTTACTTCTTTCTTCCTGATTTGGGTATATTTTATTTCTTTTGCCTGATTTCTCTGGCAAGGACTGTTAATACTATATTATTAATAAATGAAAGTATTGAGAGAATTCTTATCTTGTTCCTGGTCTTAGAGGAAAAGCTTTTAACTTTTCACCACAGAGTATGATGTTAGGTGTGGGATTAGTTAATAATAATGTATCATTATTTATTTATTAATTGTAAAATTTATACTGATGTAAAATGTTAGGAGAAACTGAGAATGCAGGAACTCTCTGTACTGTATTCACAATTTTTCTGTAAATTTAAAGTCTATTCTAGCTAGATTAAAAATATTTTTTGAAAAGTGAATCTGTGGCAAAACTATAATGTAAGCAATATATTTATTGACCTCTTTCCTATTTTTAATTCTTCAGCTTCTCTAGCTTTGATGTATTTATTAGTGACTCAACAGCAATGCATAAAGTACTATCTTCCATATACATGTATGTGTATGTACTCATACATATGTAAGAAAGGTAATAGATATGTGTTTGTCCATATATACGAAAGATAATATTTTATGTATTATCTTAGAGTTTTGCAACTCCTAAAGAACCAAAAGCCTTTTAGGCATAAAGGAAAACATTTCTACTGGTGAGGATTTAAGTTATTGTCATGTCTAAATCAGGAAGATACTTTGTGGTAGAAGCAGAAACTTCTGTAGCATATTCCAATCATAAAATGAGCTCTGACTATAATTAAGACATAAACTGAAGGACAAAGACCCATAAAAGTGGAACCAAAGTCACAAGGAAATATACACTTTTGTACAAGGTGCTAATATCACTTATGACCATTATTGACAGGAAGCAGTGAAGAAGAAGTAAACTCAACAAATTCAAAGATTTGTCCTACCCTACCTATGGAAATGGTCAGGTTCCAAAATAAGACACATTGCAGTTAATCTGCAAGGAAGGAAACATATTCCTGTGATCCTCAAAAATGCTGATTTGTGCATCACTTTCACTTTATTAATTTCACTTTGTTAATTATTCCCCATGGTCACCTCAAGGGGTGCATTGTTCTTTTCCCATTTTTTCAAGGTGAAGAAATTTTGGCTGAAAGTGTCTCACTGACTTTCCAGAGGTTATCTAGGGATTCATGAACAGAATAAGAATTAGGCTCCAAATAATATCAGTAAGCCATTGTTATCCTCTGCATCTTCCTGCTTCCCACAATCTAAAGAGGCTTTAAAGAAGGAGATAACATAATTCAATAATTTTAGGGAAAATGCAAATGAATAAAATCTGGGGAAAGATGAAGATAAATTAATCAGACAAAGTGAGATAGCTAAGGAATGCACAGTGTTCGGGAGACAGCAAATTAGACTGGCCATTTGTAAGTAATGAGGTAAGACAATGAGAAAAGCCAGGGATATTCTGGTCTATACTCAGAGAGGGATAGGATAACCCAATGAGAAAGAGAAGGTGTTGACAGCACATTGTGCTGAGATCATGCTTATTCTGGGGGACTCATATTGGGGTCTATGAGCACCAAACTTGCGGACTCTTTGGATGAACTACAAGGAGCAACATACATAGATAATATGAGAAAAGTTGTTCTTATTGTCCATTATCCTCTTTTTAAAAAAATAATTTTATTTATTTATTTTTGGCTGTGCTGGCCTTCCTTACTGCACAGGCATTTCTCTATGCAGAGAGCAGAGGCTCCTCTCTACTCTCTAGCTGCAGTGCATGGGCTACTTACTCATTGCGGTGGTTTCTTTGGTTGCAGAGCACAGGCTCTAGGGTGCACAGGCTTCAGTAGTTGCAGCTCAGGGGCTCTGGAGTAGCGGCTCCCAGGCTCTGGAACACAGGCTCAGTAATTGTGGTGCATGGGCTTAGTTGCACTGTGGCATGTGGGATCTTCCGGGATCAGGGGTCAAACCCATGTCTCCTGCATTGGCAGATGGATTTGGCAGATGGATTCTTTACCACTGAGTCGCCAGAGAAGTCCTGTCCATTACATTTGAAAGGCAAAATTAAGTCAGACGAAACTGACTTAGCAAGCTGAATAACTGGCATTGATTTGATTTATTCAATTTTTGTTGCTTTTCATTTTTGATACAGTAGTCTCCGTTTTGGGGCTTCCCAGGTGGCCCTAGTGGTAAAGAACTCGCCTGAGGATGCAGGAAACATAAACAGATGCAGTTTTGATCTTTGGGTTGGGAAGATCCCCTAGAGGAGGAAATGGCAACTCACTCTAGTATTCCTGCCTGGAGAATTCTATAGACAGAGGAACCTGGCAGGTTAGAATCCATAGGCTTGCAAAGAGTAGGACACAACTGAAGTGACTTAGCATGGACGCAGTCTCTGTTTGGATGGGGCAACCCTATCTGTAAGTGAAATCAGTGCCTTACTACCTACACAGAATGGCTTGTGAGATTCTGAAGGCCTGCCTGCCCCCAAATCTCTCTTCCACAATGTTACCACAATGCTACATTTTCCCTCTGTGGCCTGATATTCTCAGGGGAGAGATGAATGGAGAAATTCACTACAGGTGTGATTCCAAGAGCATAGGTAAACGTTTGTGTATTATTGGAACAAAAGGTCCTTTTGCTCTCTTCTTTAGAGCATCTTCACAGGTTAGTTCATGAACTGACCTCTTTGACATCAAGGAATTCATTGAGAAGTGCTTGCTCTAAGAGGGTAGCATTTGCCTTATGCCTGGTGATCAAAGATTGGTTAGTTCGTTCCAATCAATATCTTTTCCAGCTGATAAATGGGGTAATACCTATATACCTTTTTATGTAGGTAGAGCTGAGTAAACTAAGCAGAAAGGCTAATCGTGACCTGTTGGTGATAGGTGGGAGAAATTTCACTGGACCCCTCTAAAACGCAATTAGGTTAACACTATAGATAGAATTGGAGAAGGCAATGGCACCCCACTCTAGTACTCTTGCCTGGGAAATCCCATGGGCGGAGGAGCCTGGTAGGCTACAGTCCATGGGGTTGCTAATAGTCGGACACGACTGAGCCACTTCACTTTCACTTTTCACTTTCATGCATTGGAGAAGGAAATGGCAACCCACTCCAGTGTTCTTGCCTGGAGAACCATAGGGATGGGGGAGCCTGGTAAGCTGCCTTCTAGGGGGTCACACAGAGTCAGACACGACTGAAGCGACTTAGCAAGAGCAGCAGCATAGATAGAATGTGTTTCCCAAAATTCATAAGTTGAAATCTTACTGCCTATGTGATGGTATTAGGAGGTGGGGATTTAGCAATATGATTAGGGCATGAAAGCAGAACCTTTGTTAGTGAAATTAGTGTCCATATAAAAGAGACCCAAAGAGTCCCCTTACTCCTTTCTCCTTGGGAAGATAGAGTGAGAAAGTGACTATGAACTAGGGAGTAGGATTTCTAGTGGGAACTCGGATTTCTCATCAGACATCAAATCTGTTGGCACCTTGATCTTAGATTTTCCCCCTCGAGGATGGTGAGAAGTAATTTTCTGTAAGCCATCCAGTCTATGGAATTCTGTTCCAGTGGCCCAAATGGCCTAAGGCAGTGAGTCAGGTCTACATTTGGAGACAACAGCTGCTAAGTGGAGACAAAGGAAGTTTATTTTGGAGGAAGGAGAATTTAGAAGGAAAATAACTCTACCTACTTCACTCCGCCTGAACCCTGATGGCTGAAGTAGGGGAATCACCTTTTGACCTTTCCATCTTCTTACCTCTTGTCCTTCACTATAGATGTGATCTCCCTTAGAGGTCAACATTCACTAAGAAGAATGACTCAGTGCCTGACTAAAAACATGAAAAATTTGTTCATAGAATTAATATTCTAAATGAATGGGTCTGTGTTTTCTTCTGCCTGTAACACTGTTGGAATAATGTTTACCATCTGGAAAAATAATTTAATCAGGCAAAGGAATGGTTTCCGAAAACAACTACAGAAATTGCCATGAGTTGATCTTGTTCCATTCTGACCAGAAAAGGATCAGGAATTAAGTAAGTGAGAAAGAGAAAAACAAATATCATACATAAATGAATTTATGTGGAATCTAAAAAAAAATCATAAAATGAACCTATATGCAGGGCCGAATTAGAGACATAGATGTGTGGATGTAGATGGGGAGGTGGAGTGGGGTGAACTGAGAGGTTGGGATAGACATATATATATACTACTGTGTGTGAGCAGATAGCTAGTGGGAACCTGCTGCATATGGCAGGGAGCTCAGCTTGGTGCTCTGTGATGACCTAGATGGACAAGATGTGGGAGAGAGTGAGAGGGAGGTCCAAGAGGGAGGGGGTATATGTAAAAATAATAAAAAGAAGGACATAGTAGAAAAGCTTTGAGGGGCAATGAAATGTTAGAGGCTTGGCAAGTGTGTTTTGATCCCAGAAAGGATATGGGGAAAGGAGTCTGAAAGAAAACTTGGAAGTTAGAGAGTCATCTCACTGGGCTTCTGAGATGAAGGAGGGGATGAAGAGTTAAAATCGAAGGCTAAGTAGCTGAGCTGCTTTGGGAAGGGAGAGGGAAATGTCTACTTCTTTATTCTTTGCTCTGAGCCTGGAACAAGGCAGAAATCCAGCCTTCAGAGAGTGTAAATGTAATTCTTTCATGTTTCTATTGCATTTTTTAATACTGTATTGGACTAACCATTTGAATGCTTCTATTACTCCACCTCCTTCACTACATGGTGCTGATCTGGCATTGTGTAACTCAGGGTTTGAACCAAAGATGTCTGGAAGGGGTTCTTGGTTCACTTAGGACACGACAGTATCAGGTCAATAAGAATTGAATCTATCACATGGAGAAAGGTCTATAATCCTTCTGTTATTTGATTTCTATCACTTCCTAATTTTTACATTTCAACTGGCATTGACAGAATTTGCCACCACAATAAAAAGTTACATTTGCTTAATATTATGTACTTTGACTACCGTGGCTATAACAACACATTGCTTAACATTTAATTAAAAACTGAAGAAACTCTGCAAAGCCTCAGAACAAGAATTCATTAGCACTTTTTTAGAGTAATATTGGGCTTCCCAGGTGGCATTAGTGGTAAAGAATCCACCTGCCAATGGAGGAGACATAAGAGACTGCAGATTTGATCCCTGGGTCAGGAAGATGCCCTGGAGAAGGGAACTGCTACCAACTCCAGTATTGTTGCCTGGAGAAACACATGGACAGAAGAGCCTGGGGGCTACAGTCCATAGGGTTGCACTACTGAAGTGACTGAGCATGCACACACACACAGAGGGATATTACCAGACACAAATGTCAAGTCAAGGAACAAAGGGACTACCTCAACTTTACTGCAAAGAATTTGACTGGCTTTACCTCCTGAACTCACAACTACCTCCAGTGTACTGTATGTAACACAATGCCTGAGAGCTTCCTTAACAATAAAGATTAGCTAAAAGCCAGACAGGCAGGGAGGCCTCGTCTCTCATTGGGGCTTGGAAGACTTCCACAGGTAACTCCCATCAATACTAATGAGAACAATGTGAACGAATCCTTCAGCACAGAATAGAGCCCAGACTGGGTGACTAAGGACACATAGAACAAAGTGACCTGCTGAGTACACGCAGAACTCGGAATTTAGATGCAGTCAGAATAAGACTAGATATATTATTTAAACAGGTTGGAATCCATTCGCAATAGCTATCAACAGCTTTATGTAACTAATTTATATGGTTCATTCATTAACTAGCAGCTAAAATACTGCAGAAGTGCCCTAGTGAATAGATTTCAAAAATAAATTAGGGAGCGTTAACTGTTTTGTTCATGGATAGAATTCAGTGAATTATAAGGTAAGATGACATTCGTGAACAAGTGAATTAAACATTCAAAGAGGTGGGGGCGGATATCTGGAACTAGACTCTCCAACACAGTAACCATAGGCCACATTTAGCAATGTAAATTTAAATTAATTAAGTGACATTTCAAATTCAGCTCTTCCACAACACTAGTATATTTCAAGTGCTCATTAGTGAGATGTAACTAATAGCTATTATACTGGAGAATGCAGATAGAGAACATGTTCGTACATACTGAAAGTTCCGTTGTGCCATGCTGATCAAGACCTTCCAACCTCTGTGATCATTCCAGCCAACGGCATGTATAATTTTCATATACTGGCTTGTGATTTCAAGATTCATAACGGCCCCAGTGACACCAGAAAAAACACCCAGGGCAAAGTTGTTGCCACCATTACTGAGCAGCTAATGAGCTAAAGCCTGTAAGTTCAGTTCAGTTGCTCAGTCGTGTCTGACTCTTTGCAGCCCCATGGACTGCAGCACACCAGGCTTCCCTGTCCATCACCAACTCTCAGAACTTGCTCAAACTCATGTCCATTGAGTCAATGATGCATCCATCCATCTCATCCTCTGTCATCCCCTTCTCCTCCTGCCTTCAGTCTTTCCCAGCATCAGCATCTTTTCCAGTGAGTCAGTTCCTCCCGTTAGGTAGCCAAAGTATTGGAGTTTCAGCTTCAGCATCAATCCTTCCATGAACATCCAGGACTGATCTGCTTTAGGATTGATGGTTTTGATCTCCTTGCTGTCCAAGGGACTCTCAAGAGTCTTCTCCAGCACCACAGTTCAAAAGCATCAATTCTTCGGCACTCAGCTTTCCTTATAGTCCAACTCTCACATCCATAAATGACTATTGGAAAAATCATAGGTTTGACTAGATGGACCTTGGTTAGCAAAGTAATGTCTCTGCTTTTTAATATGCTGTCTAGGTTGATCATAGCTTTTCTTCCAAGGAGCAAGCATCTTTTAATTTCATGGGTGAAGTCACCATCTGCAGTGATTTTAGAGCCCCCCAAAATAAAGTCTGTCACTGTTTCCATTGTTTCCCCATCTATTTGCCGTGAAGTGATGGGACAAGATGCCATGATCTTCGTTTTCTGAATGTTGAGCTTTAAGCCAACTTTTTCACTCTCTTTCGCTTTCATCAAGAGACTCTTTAGTTCCTCTTGGCTTCTGTCATAAGGGTGGTGTAATATGCATATCTAAGGTTATTGATATTTCTCCTGGCAATCTTGATTCCAGCTTGTGCTTCATCCAGCCCAACATTTTGCATGATGCATAGAAGTTAAATAAGCACGGTGACAATATACAGCCTTGATGTACTCTTTTCCCGATTTGGAACCACTCTGGTTTTCCATGTCCAGTTCTAACTGTTGATTCTTGATCTGCATACAGGTTTCTCAGGAGGAAGGTATAGTGGTCTGGTATTCTGATCTCTTTAAGAATTTTCCACAGTTTGTTGTGATCAGCACAGTCAAAGGCTTTGGCATAGTCAATAAAGCAGAAATAGATGTTTTTCTGGAACTCTCTTGCATTTTTGATGATCCTACAGATGTTGGCAATTTGATCTCTGGTTCCTCTGCCTTTTCTAAATCCAGCTTGAACATCTGGAAGTTCATAGTTCACATACTATAAAACGTCATTTGGAGAATTTTGAACATTACTTTGCTAGCATGTGAGATGAGTGCAATTGTGCAGTAGTTTGAGCATTCTTTGGCATTGCCCTTCTTTGGGACTGGAATGAAAACTGACCTTTTCCAGTCCTGTGGCCACTGTTGAGATTTCCAAATTTGATGGCATATTGAGTGCAACATTTTCACAGCATTATCTTTTAGGATTTGAAATAGCTCAACTAGAATTCCATCACCTCCACCAGCTTTGTTTGTAGTGATACTTCCTAATGCTCACTTGAATTCACATTTCAGGATGTCTGGTTCTTGGTGGGTGATCAAACCATCATGGTTATCTGGGTCATGAAGATCTTTTTTGTATAGTTCTTCTGTGTATTCTTGACACATCTTCTTAATGTCCTCTGCTTCTGTTAGGTCCATACCATTTCTGTCCTTTATTTTGCCCATCTTTGAATGAAATGTTCCCTTGGCACTTCTAATTTTCTTGAAGAGATCTCTAGTCTTTCCCGTTCTATTGTTTTCCTCTATTTCTTTGCATTGATTGCTGAAGAAGGCTTTCTTAGCTCTCCCTGTTATTCTTTGGAAATCTGCATTCAAATGGGTATATCTTTCCTTTTCTCCTTTGCCTTTTGCTTGTCTTCTTCTCTCAGCTATTTGTAAGGCCTCCTCAGACAGCCATTTTACCTTTTTGCATTTCTTTTTCCCAGGGATAGTCTTGATCCCTGCCTCCTGTACAATGTCATGAACCTCTGTCCATAATTCTTTAGGCATTCTGTCTATCAGATCTAACCCCTTGAATCTATTTCTCACTTCCACTTTATAATTGTTAAGGGTTTTGATTTGGGTCATACCTGAATGGTCCAGTGGTTTTCCATACTTTATTCTGTTTAAGTCTGAATTTGGCAATAAGGAGTTCATGATCTGAGCCACAGTCAGCTCCCGGTCTTGTTTTGGCTGACTGTATAGAGCTTCTCCCTCTTTGGCTGCAAAGAATATAATCAATCTGATTTTGGTGTTGGCCATCTGGTGATGTCTGTGTGTAGAGTTGTCTCGTGTTGTTGGAAGAGGGTGTTTACTACGACCAGTGCATTCTCTTGGCAAAACTCTGCTAGCCTTTGCCCTGCTTCATTTTGTACTCCAAAGCCAAATTTGCCTGTTACTCCAGGTATCTCTTGACTTTCTACTTTTGCATTCCAGTCCCT
Organism: Bos indicus x Bos taurus; assembly: GCF_003369695.1. Classification (NCBI taxonomy): domain Eukaryota; kingdom Metazoa; phylum Chordata; class Mammalia; order Artiodactyla; family Bovidae; genus Bos; species Bos indicus x Bos taurus. The sequence continues at coordinate 21,774,225 of NC_040076.1, read as the reverse complement.
TATAATGAAAAGGACATTTTTTTTTTGGAGTCAGTTCTAGAAGGTCTTGTAGGTCTTCATAGAACCATTCAACTTCAGCTTCTTCAGTATTACTGGTTGGAGCATAGACTTGGTTTACTCTGATATTGAATGGTTTGCCTTGGAAACAAACAGATCATTCTGTCATTTTTGAGATTGCATCCAAGTACTGCATTTTGGACTCTTTTGTTGACCATAATGGCTACTCCATTTCTTCTGAGGGATTCCTGCCCACAGTAGTAGATATAATGGTCATCTGAGTTAAATTTGCCCATTGCATTCCAATTTAGTTCACTGATTCCAAAAATGTCTATATTCACTTTTGCCATCTCCTATTTGACCACTTTCAATTTACCTTGATTGATGAACCTAACATTCCAGGTTCCTATGCAATATTGTTCTTTACAGCATCAGACTTTATTTCCATTACCAGTCACATCCACACCTGGGTGTTGTTTTTGCTTTGGCTCCATCTCTTCATTCTTTCTAGATTTATTTCTCCACTCTTCTCCAGTAGCATATTCAGCATCTATTGACCTGGAGAGTTAATCCTTCAGTGTCCTATCTTTTTGCCATTTCATACTGTTCATGGGGTTCTCAAGGCAAGAATACTGAAGTGGTGTGCCATTCTCTTCTCCAGTGGTCCATGTTTTGTCAGAACTTTCCACCATGACCTGTCTGTCTTGGGTGGCCCTACATGGTATGGCTCATAGTTTCATTCAGTTAGACAAGGCTGTGGTCCATGTGATCAGTTTGGTTAGTTTTCTGTGATTGTGGTTTTCATACTGTCTGCCCTCTGATGGAGAAGGATAAGAAGCTTATGGAAGCTTCCTGATGAAAGAGACTGACTGAGGGCTGAAACAGGGTCTTGTTCTGATGGGTGGGTAAATCTCAGTAAATCTCATGCTCAGTAAATCTTTAATTGAATTTTCTGTTGATGGATGGGGGTTGTGTTCCCTCCCTGTTGCTTAACTTGAGACCAAACCATGGTGGAGGTAATGAAGATAATGGCAACCTCCTTCAAAAGGTCCCAGGCATGCACGGCTGCACTCAGTGCCCGTGACCCTGCAGCAGGCGACTGCTGACCCACAACTCCACTGGAGACTCCTGAACACTCACAGGCACGTCTGGGTCAGTCAGTCTCTTGTGGGGTCACTGCTCCTTTCTCCTGGGTCCTGATGTGCCCAAGGTTTTGTTTGTGCCCTCCAAGAGTCTGTTTCCCCAGTCCTGTGTAAGTTCTGGCAGCTCTGTGGTGGAGTTAATGATGACCTCTTCCAAGAGGGCTTATGCCACACCTAGGTCTGCTGCACCCAGAGCTCCTGCCCCTGCAGCAGACCACTGCTGACCCATACTTCCACAGGTGACACTCAAACACTCAAAGGTATGTCTGGCTCAGTCTCTGTGGGGTCTCCTGGTGCATACAAGGTTTTGTTTGAGCCCTTCAGGCATCTCTGATGGGTATGGGGTTTGATTATAAATGTGATTTTTCCCCTCCTACCAACTTGCTGGGGTTTTCCCTTTCTCCTTGGACATGGCGTGACTTTTTTTGGTAAGACCCAACAGTCTCCTGTTGATGGTTGTTCAGCAGTGAGTTGTAATTTTGGAGTTCTCACAGGAGAAGATGAGCGCTTGTACTTCTACTCCATCATCTTGGTAACTTTAAAATCCCATCCAAAGCCCATCCTATCCAAAGTCCATAAGGATGGGTACAATTTTGGAACTTGAGTTTTTGTGCCTGAGAAAGTCTGAACTGATCCTACAATTATCTAGCCATCTTCTGGATGGGTACAGTTATGCAACTCATCTTCTTCCTCCCAGCTGTGGTCATGTGGTCTACATTTAGTATTAGCCACTGGCTACTCCTCTAACTGTGTAGTCAGTAAGTACAGTGGATGAAGGTGTATGAGAAACAATTCTTTGTGGTCCCAGTCCATGCATTACCCAAATCCATCCCATCACTCTGGTCCCCTTGTTCATAAGAGAATGGTAACTCAAAGTGAGGGTTCAGCATCAAGAGGCAGACCATAAGGTGTAATAAGAGATCCTAGAACTACTGGGACAATAACCTATGAGTGAGCATGTACAAACTTCACATGTTTATGAAATAGGCTTAGTTGTCAAAACCATGTTCAATCCAAAATCTTTTATTTCTTTTTTTCTTTTTTGCAATCATTTGCACAGGACTTTTCAGATCATCTTTGATTCTAGATAATTAATGTTAAAAAAAAAAAAGAAAGAAATGGTCCACCACTCCCTGTCTTGAGCTCACCCTCCTATAACAGACCCAGTCTTTGAGAATGAACTTGAGCCAGTGCCACAGGAGGGGGCTGTACCTTCTCTTTGTGAAAACAGCTGCAAAAAAGAGTGGGTAAAGTGTTCCAAAGGTCCGTCTAGTCAAGGCTATGGTTTTTCCTGTGGTCATGTATGGATGTGAGAGTTGGACTGTGAAGAAGGCTGAGAGCCGAAGAATTGATGCTTTTGAACTGTGGTGTTGGAGAAGACTCTTGAGAGTCCCTTGGACTGCAAGGAGATCCAACCAGTCCGTTCTGAAGGAGATCAGCCCTGGGATTTCTTTTGAGGGAATGATGCTAAAGCTGAAACTCCAGTACTTTGGCCACCTCATGTGAAGAGTTGACTTATTGGAAAAGACTCTGATGTTGGGAAGGATTGGGGGCAGGAGGAAAAGGGGACGACAGAGGATGAGATGGCTGGATGGCATCACTGACTCGATGGATGTGAGTCTGAGTAAACTCTGGGAGTTTGTGATGGACAGGGAGGCCTGGCATGCTGCGATTCATGGGGTTGCAAAGAGTCGGACATGACTAAGCGATTGAACTGAACTGAACTGAACTGAAAGTGTGGTTATTTCTTTGTAACTGAAACCAATTATTTCTAAAAAGAAAGAATCAAGCTGGTTTTAGAAAAGGCATAGGAGGCAGAGATCAAATTACCAACATCTGCTGGATCATGGAAAAAGCAAGAGAGTTCCAGAAAAACATCTATTTCTGCTTTATTGACTATGCCAAAGCCTTTGACTGTGTGGATCACAATAAATTGTGGAAAATTCTGAAAGACATGGGAATACCAGACCACCTGACCTGCCTCTTGAGAAACCTATATGCAGGTCAGGAAGCAATGGTTAGAATTGGACATGGAACAACAGACTGGTTCCAAATAGGAAAAGGAGTACATCAAGGCTGTATATTGTCACCCTGCTTATTTAACTTATATGTAGAGTACATCATGAGAAACACTGGACTGGAAGAAGCGCAAGCTGGAATCAAGATTGCTGGGAGAAATATCAATAACCTCAAATATGCAGATGGCACCACCCTTATGGCAGAAAGTGAAGAGGAACTAAAAAGCCTCTTGATGAAAGTGAAAGAGGAGAGTGAAAAGGTTGGCTTAAAGCTCAGCATTTAGAAAATGAAGATCATGGCATCTTGTCTCATCACTTCATGGGAAATAGATGGGGAAACAGTGGAAACAATGTCAGACTTTATTTTTGGGGGCTCCAAAATCACTGCAGATGGTGATTGCAGCCATGAAATTAAAAGACTCTTATTCCTTGGAAGGAAAGTTATGATCAACCTAGATAGCATATTAAAAAGTGGAGACATTACTTTGCCAACAAAGGTCCATCTAGTCAAGGCTATAGTTTTTCCAGTAGTCATGTATGGATGTGAGAGTTGACTGTGAAGAAAGCTGAGCGCCGAAGAATTGATGCTTTTGAACTGTGGTGTTGGAGAAGAATCTTGAGAGTCCCATGGACTGCAAGGAGATCTAACCAGCCCATTCTGAAGGAGATTAGTCCTGGGTGTTCTTTGGAAGGAATGATGCTAAAGCTGAAACTCCAATACTTTGGCCACCTCATGCGAAGAGTTGACTCATTGGAGAAGACTCTGATGCTGGGAGGGATTGGGGGCAGGAGGAGAAGGGGACGACAGAGGATGAGATGGCTGGATGGCATCACCGACTTGATGGACGTGAGTTTTTGTGAACTCTGGGAATTGGTAATAGACAGGGAGGCCTGGGGGAGAAGGAAATGGCAACCCAGTCCAGTACTCTTGCCTGGAAAATCCCATGAATGGGGGAACCTGGTAGGCTGCAGTCCATGGGGTCCCTAGGAGTCGGACATGACTGAGCAACTTCACTTTCACTTTCATGCATTGGAGTAGGAAATGGCAATGCACTCCAGTATTCTTGCCTGAAGAATCCCAGGGATGGAGGAGCCTGATGGGCTGTCGTCTGTGGGGTTGCACAGAGTCGGACACGACTGAAGCAACTTAGCAGCAGCAGCAGCAGCAGGGAGGCCTGGCGTGCTGCAATTCATGGGGTCACAAAGAGTCAGACACGACTGAACGACTGAACTGAACTGAACTTTAAAATAATCACAACCATGATGATGGTGTGATGATGCTAATGATGGTGATGATAATGACAAGTTGCTTATTCCTCAGTATGAGTGCTCAGTAAATAGGTGTGGCTGGTAACACAGAGAAATCAGAGACACTTTTCTTATTCTGATGGGCCTGCTCTCCAGGAATAATTATTTTCTGGCAGCTTGCTCCTGAAAAGGTTAATGTACTTAGGTGCTGTATTTCATCTCAATTTCTGTTTCTGAAGCCCGGGCAAAAATGACATAGTATAGAGACCTCGGGACTACACTGACAATACTGCATGAAGAAAATCCTTATATTCTAGTCTCATTCACATTTTTGCAATAAAAACAAACACACTGCATGTTTGTGATATGTACCTGGAACAGATAGGGGAAAGCCATGTCTCTCTTCAGATGGGGGTGCTGCTTTCAAGTTAATCCTAAAATTTTCTGTGATTTGGCAAGGGAAGTTTTGAGTTTCAGTTCAGTGACTGCTGGTTAAACTGCAGAGCTGATGCACAAATGATCCATAGCACATTTTGGCATATTAAATCATCTTCACAGTTCTAATATGCCATGAAACCCAATTTACATATAACGGCAGAACAGAAGATGAAAAGCTGAGAACAGACTCCTGTTTCAAAAGGCATCAGGCACACTACTTTATTTTCTTGAAGCACCGCTAACTTCTAAAAATCTGTTGTTGGAAAAAGTTTATTAAGCTCCCAGGCCCTTCTTTCTTCTCAATCCTTAATTCCCCTCCTCGTCTCCCATGCCATATGGAAAGTCTCCTCTTTTTCCCTCCCATTCTTCTTTTGTCTTTTTATTCTCGTAGTTCTTTTCCCTTGAGCTCAGAATCTTTGGTCCACAACAAACATAATTCCTTTCTTACTGTTTTGACTTGTAATACGTTTGGAGTTGCTTTTACTTTTTCTTTCTTCCTTTTTTATTGGCCTATGGCAAGTGTGATATAGTAATAGAACATAGGAATACAATATGCAATAGACAGGGAGAAAGCTTCATCAGATTCTAGACCTACCCTCTTAAAAGTAGCACAGACTTAGAGAATGAACTTATGGTTGTTGGAGATAAAGATGAGAGCAAGGGATAGTTATGGAATCTGGGATGGACGGGTACACACTGCTATATTTAAAACGGATAAACAACAAGGACCTATGGTATAGCACAGGGAACTCTGCTCAATGTTATGTGGCAGCCTGGATGGGAGGGGAGTTTAAGGGAGAATGGATACATGTATATGTATTGATGAGTCCCTTCGCCATCCACATGAAAGTATCACAACATTGTTAATAGGCCATCAGTTCAGTTCCATTCAGTCGCTCAGTCATGTCCGACTCCTTGCGACCCCATGAATCGCAGCACGCCAGGCCTCCCTGTCCATCACCAACTCCTGGAGTTCACTCAAACTCATGTCCATCGAGTCAGTGATGCCATCCAGCCATCTCATCCTCTGTCGTCCCCTTTTCCTCCTGCCCCCAATACTTCCCAGCATCAGAGTCTTTTCCAATGAGTCAACTCTTTGCATGAGGTGGCCAAAGTACTGGAGTTTCAGCTTCAGCATCATTCCCTCAAAAGAAATCCCAGGGCTGATCTCCTTCAGAACGGACTGCTTGGATCTCCTTGCAGTCCAAGGGACTCTCAAGAGTCTTCTCCAACACCACAGTTCAAAAGCATCAATTCTTCGGCTCTCAGCCTTCTTCACAGTCCAACTCTCACATCCATACATGACCACTGGAAAAACCATAGCCTTGACTAGATGGATCTTTGTTGGCAAAGTAATGTCTCTGCTTTTGAATATGCTGCCTAGGTTGGTCATAACTTTTCTTCCAAGGAGCAAGTGTCTTTTAATTTCATGGCTGCAGTCACCATCTGCAGTGATTTTGGAGCCCCCAAAAATAAAGTCTGACATTGTTTCCACTGTTTCCCCATCTATTTGCCATGAAGTGATGGGACCAGATGCCATGATCTTCATTTTCTGAATGTTGAGTTTTAAGCCAACTTTTTCACTTTCCTTTTTCACCTTCATCAAGAGGCTTTCACAAAATTAAAAACATTTTTTTAAGGTAGCACCTAGATTATAATACAAGGTCAGGATATAACCAGTAGGCATGATATACCACTATATCATAATCTGATATCTACTGTCAATATAGCAATTAAATTCCATAGAATTCCAACCTACCATCCAACTATTAGCTGTGTGGTGTACAACCAGAAATATCACAGTTAGGAGAGAGGGCAAAATTTGGCTTTTGCCATACCTCAGAATACATAATTTCCTTGGATTAGATCAGTAAATACTAAAACTTTACTTAATAATATCTCTTGGAAAAATAATGAAATTGTTTTGTGCTATATTATTGTTGAAACCAATGTCCTTACCCTTCACTGTCAGTTGTTTGGCATCAGATAAAAAATACTGTCTGCCAAATTGAGACACAGATGTAGAGAACAAGTGTATGGATACCAAGGTTGGGGGGCAGGGGGTAGGATGAATTGGGAGATTGGGATTGATATACATACACTGCTGCTAAGTCACTTCAGTCATGTCCGACTCTGTGCGACCCCAGAGACGGCAGCCCACCAGGCTTCCCTGTCCCTGGGATTCTCCAGGCAAGAACACTGGAGTGGGTGGCCAGTTCCTTCTCCAATGCATGAAAGTGAAAAGTAAAAGTGAAGTCGCTCAGTCGTGCCCGACTCCTAGCAACCTGATGGACTGCAGCCTACCAGGCTCCTCCATCCATGGGATTTTCCAAGCAAGAGTACTGGAGTGGGGTGCCATTGCCTTCTCTGATACATACACTACTATGTATAAAATAGATAACTAATAAGAACCTACTGTAGAGCACAGGGAACTCTACTCAGTGCTCTGTGGTGACCTAAATGGGAAGGAAATCTAAAAAAAAAAGAGGGGATATATGTAAAAGTGTAGCTGATTCACTTTGCTGTACAGCAGAAACTAACAACATTGTAAAGCAACTATACTCCAATAAAAATTAATTAAAAAAAAATATCGCCCAAGTTTTGCTTTTCTCCTGGGTCCCTACAGTAGGATTTCTCAACCTTGGCGGTATTTATGTTTGGGGCCAGATAATTCTTTGTGGTAGAGTTGTCTCGTGGATTGCAAGGTGTTCAGCAGCATCTCTGTCGTCTATCCACCAGATGCTAATTGCATCATCCCCAGTTGTGATCACCATTGCCAAGTACCTCTTGGAAGGCAAAATCATTCTCAGTTGAGAATCACAGTCCTCAGACCACAAGTTATGGATCTTCTCCATCTTGTTTCCTTTTCCTCCTCTTCTTTCATGCTCAATCCTATCTCTACCACTAACAATGGACACCTACCTCCACCTAGCCACAGACCTTCTTCTAGCCTCCCCTCAACTCTGAAACTGATCTGTTCTAGTTACATGAAACTATCCATGTAAACCATAACAGATTCCCTTGAACCTCAAAAATTACATACAATGAATGATTCAATGGGAAAACATGAAGCCATGTAGAAAAAAAATAGCTAGAAAAAGTGTAAGGAATTCAAATCTATCTTTTTGGGTCTCTCTATGGAGGAATCAATGGAGAAGGCAATGGCACCCCACTCCATTACTCTTGCCTGGAAAATCCCATGGGTGGAGGAGCCTGGTAGGCTACAGTCCATGGGGTCGCTAAGAGTCAGACATGACTGAGCGACTTCACTTTCACTTTTCACTTTCATGCATTGGAGAAGGAAATGGCCACCCACTCCAGTGTTCTTGCCTGGAGAATCCCAGGGACAGGGGAGCCTGATGGGCTGCCATCTCTGGGGTCGCATAGAGTCGGACACGACGCAAGCAACTTAGCAGCAGCAGCAGCAGCAGCAGCAGCATGGAGGAATCAAGTCTCCATTGACTGCTGAGGCTTAGAGTTTACTGTCTGGAACAATTTGAATGTGGTATCATGGGGTTAGTTTGAAACATCCTTGAATAAAAGACGAGTTTATATCCCACAAAACTTTGAAACACCCTGGACTATGCAGTCCATGGAATTTTCCAGGCCAGAATACTGGAGTGGGTAACCTTTCCCTTCTCCAGGGAATCTTCCCAACCCAGGGACTGAACCCAGGTCTTCCACATTGCAGGTGAATTCTTTACCAGCTGAGCCACCAGGGAACCCTGAAGAATAAAAGACTGGAGTTTATATCCCACAAAACTTTTCTTCTTGTGGAAATTTAAACTTCTTATTGATTTCCTTTGAAAAATTACATGCCATGAATTTTCCATAACTTTTTAAAATTTCTCTAAACCTTCCAAGTTTCACTCTTTTTGGTCTCCGCATTTTCATCTGGTAACAACCTTTCTGATTTTAAACTGTGAACATTGACAAGAAGATCCAAGACATATGACATGAGCTTTCTCTTTTAATCTTTCTTGAAAGTGAAAGTTGCTCAGTCGTGTCCAACTCTTAGTGAGCCCATGGACTATATAGTTTATGGAATTTTCCAGGCCAGAATACTGGAGTGGGTAGCCTTTTCCTTCTCCAGGGGATCTTCCCAACCCAGGGATCGAACCCAGGTCTCCCGCCTTGCTGGCAGATTCTTTACCAGCTGAGCCACAACTTTCACTTTCACTTTCTCACCAACACTCTCAGCTATACTGAATTATATCTCAATATATTCCCTCAGCTTCTTTTTATTATTGCCCTTGGTTTCAGTGGATGAAATAGTCCTCCTTTTCAAAACTAACCTTTTCATCTATGTCCATGACCTTGAGCCTCTGATTATCTACTTCCTTTGCATCTTCAGTATCTTACTTTCTATGGCCACATTTCCCTCTGTCTGTAAATATCACTGCCTATGCTGCCCTTTGCCTTGCATTATCTCAAACTTTTCTCTCAAAATCTCTCAGTTTCTCTCCTGTCTTCCCTCTGCCTGCTCCCTTTCTCCCAATAGACCTCTCCAAATAATAACTTACACCCTTTATTTTAACTCTACAGCTTACGACAACAACAGCGTCCACCTCTTGAAGGCTTGTTTCTAAATCCACTGAAACCACATTTGTTACATTTATTGTTACACATTTATTAGTTACACATTTATTAGTGGTGATGTAATCATTAAATCACAGGATTTTTGGATCTTGACCTTTGAGAATTTGACACTATGATTACTCCCTGGATTTTCAAGCTTGCTTAGCTCCCATGCAATTAGTTTCCTGATTTTCTATCAGTTACCCTTTTTGCTTCTTTTCCTTGCTGTTTCCTCCAAATACTTTAGGAAAATGAATTCAAGGCTTCAAATGTTTGACTTCCTAACATACCCAGTCCTCAATAGCACTTCCATTCAGAGACTGCAATGCTGCTGTAAAAATAGATTCAGTGACTCCCTTTGAACTTAGAGGTAGCATCCTTTCTCTTCTGGGGGACTCCTCTTTCTATGATTTTCTTTTTATTGTAGGACAACATCTTCAATCACTTCAATCTTTGGAACTTGAAGACTTGCTTGACTCAGGCAAGAGGACTGTCACTTCATGATTCTACCAGGCTCTTTCTTATAAACACTGTTGCAAGTTTTGAAGAAAGCAGAAGATGAGGGAAGGGCATGATAGAAGGAAATTTTGCCAGCAAGAATCTATTCTATAAACACAAATGTGTATTTGGGGGGGTGGGTGGAAGATGGGAGAGAAATTGGTAAATCATTCCAGATTGATGTCTAAAACTGAAAAGTAGAAAAATAATATAATATTCTATTAGAACTGTATAGGTAAATACAGAAAGAATAAGCTAGAAGATTGAAATTAGCTCTGGGGAAAGGAAAATGAAAGGCTCGCATGAAGCTGTGCTTAATAGTTATAAGTGTTTAGAACTGAATAACCCTTTACCTTGCATATAGAAATAAAAGCCAAATACATATGTAAAAACAGTATCATCAATATACATAGAGAAGACACAGGATATAACCTCCACAGGGTAGCTTCCTGCAATGTGAGAGGTAATGACACCATTTCTGGTTGGGTGGAGGGAGGGAGGAGAGAAGAAATGAATTGAGATGTCATTTTGGTGCAGATTCTCTGGCTCATGCCAGAGGTTTGGAACCCATGGGAGAGACAGAGGCCATTAGACAGCTTAGGAATCTTAGCACTCAGGAAGATATGTCCCATTTCCCACTGATGACTGGGTGCCTCTCATCAACCTCACTGAGCATCCCCAGGAGTGAAGAAATGGTGTGTGAGGCAGATAGAGGGCCATGAAATAGTCTTCACCTCCTCACATGTCATGGTTCTTGAAGCATAGAGACGGTACTGGCCTTAGACCCCTGCTCTGGGCCTCCCAGTTTCAAGGAGGACACCTGGGCTTTCTAACCAGGTTCTATCCTACAAGACTAGGGGACCAAAGGGGACTTGCCCACCCAGAGCTCATCACACGCCTACCACTCTACGTTGTACTCTGGACCTTCAGGATCCTGGAAATTCTGTCAAGGCTCTCCTCAGCCTTCACCAGACTGTGTGTTTCTTCCTGGATCTAGTCTCCAGAGGGCAAGTCATATCACCAGTGTGTGCACCTGTAGGGCTGATTGGAGGTCAAGAAGTGATTATCTGTGTTTGTGTGTGCAGGGGTTTGTATGGGGGTATAGACAGGGTATTAAGTACATGGGTTCGGATGTCCACACAGGTATGTTAAAGGCATGGGGAAAGAAGAAGAATAGAAAGCGGGCTATAAAGTGGGTCTTACTCACCTCATGTGAACACATTTCAGCCTGGAACTAAAAGTACTCTAACGTTTTTAAATTCAAATGACCTAAAGTCATTATAAAAGTGTATTTGTCAAGGGAAAAGTATAGAATATATTTTATTTAACAATGTATTTGGTCAATAATATTTAGAATTATGGTGTGTGGGTCTTCATTAATATACTTGGCCTGAGCTCAGTTATTCTAGAAGTTAGTGAAGGGGTGCTACAATTCTAGAAAACCAGTGGACTGCAACTGTTGAATCATAAACACAATCCTTTTAACTTGTGACTGGAGGCCAAAGCAGAGACTAGTTTGTAAGGGTGAAGGTCAAGAAGGGATAGTTGGACTGCCCTGGCAGTCCAGTGGTTAAGACTCCGGGCTTCTAATGCAGGGTGCAAGGGTTTGAACCTCGGTTGGGGAATTAAGATCCCACATGCCTGCTGCAAGTTATGACAAAAAAAAAAAAAGTTATATCGCACCCCTCCTTACATTTCCCACCTCCCTTATAAATGAGAGTATATTAGATGAGCCCCTCTGGTACCCTGCAGGCTGAAGAAAGGACAAAGAAGTCTTTTGAGAGGTTTGAACAGCAATCCTAAGGAGATTAAACTATGAATTGAATAAGTTTAAATCCTGAATATAAATGATTTTTTACCTCAAAAGGAATATTTTAAACAGGATGTGACTGGATAAACCACCTTAAAGGTAACATGAAAAAAATTTTTTTTCACTAGTGATTAAAGAGAGATTCAGAGGTAAGCTGGGGTCAGCTATGGAAAAGCAGCACTGTTACACTTCTGCACATCTGATTTATTAATGCAAATGAACTAGTAATGCTCTGAAATACGCCATCATGGAGAACTTTGTGGGGAAACTGGAGAAATTGAGTCCTTGGTATGGTATGAGAGCAATACCACGAGTATACACCTAGCAAATAGCTCATTACATTTTAGTCATAAGTAAAAACTAGCATCACAGCATTCAGAAAGGCTATGTGATGCACACGGGGATATTTTGAGATTCACAATATTTGGAATACGCTGCCTTAGAGAGTAAGGCTGAAAGTGAAGTTTGACTTCTAAGAGTATTTTGCTAGTGATTATTAACTACAAGGTCTTGGACAACTTTGCTAATCTCAGACTCACTGGGAGCCAAGGGATGTGATAAGAGGAAGGAGCCAAAGTCTTTAGCAGAGAGAACAATGCCTTCTAGAAGAAGATCTGTCGCCTATGTGAACAGAGACGGATCAACATCAAGCAGTTCTGAGCACTCAGCTGTATGGTACTAAGGCATTAGAAATATCTGAAGTGGTTGCCAAAATTAGATCTATTTATCCAATAGATCTGACTTCTTGACTTGATGATTTAGACCACAAGCAAAGGGAAAGTAACCTATAATTATGATTACTTGATTCTTTTATTCCCCTTGAGATAGCCGAGGTTGTCAAAAAATGGTTTGTGACTGACTCCTACAGTATTTCATGAAAAATCCTGAAAATTCATATAGCTTTAGGATCTGTGTACAGTTACAAGCCCTTAGAACTGGGAATTAAAAAAGCAATAAAAGAAACACAGGTTCCAGATCTTATAGAGTTTACCTTCTAGTGGAAATGACATATAATAGATGCTTAATAAGTAAATATCTGTTTAGAGCATTGTATATTATTAAACACATATGGGCTTCCCTAATGGCTCAGTGGGTAAAAGATCCACCTGCCAATGCAGGAGAAACAGGAGACGCGGCTTCAACTCATGGCTAGAGAATATCCCCTAGGGGAGGAAATAACAACCCACTTTCATATTATTGCCTGAAAAATCCCATGGACAGAGGAGCCTCATGGGCTACAGTCCAAAGGGTTGCAAAGAGTTGAGCATGACTGAGGGACTGCACACACACAGCTCATTAAACAAATACATTCAGGAAAATGGATAAGTTCAGAAGTATGGTATCAGGAGCATAACAAAACTTTCATACCTGCTCAAATATTGTGTAGAAAGTACTTTTTTCTCTCTGTGTGCTTCTTGCATGGATATATTTTGGTAAGGGAAGGGATGATGAAAGTTCTCTCTTGCAGGAAGAGTTTAGTTAGCCAATATATAAAAACCTGGGAGATCAATTCATAGTAACCACATGATCATTTCCTGAAATTGATGGGGACACTTCAACCATTTCATTTTCATTTTGGAGGGAAAGTATGGTGATGTGAAAGGCACAAACATCAGACCTAAGGGGATACTGAGAAGGCATGAACTAGGTTTTGTGGCGCATGGCATTATTAAGATTCCGGTGAATGACTGTCCAGCAGTGTGAGGTCCCGAGGAAGAGAGAGACCACAGGCCCAAGGTGGCACCATTCACGTGATTCTGTACTTTTCTCTAGCAGTACTCAGCAAACTGGTTCTTGGGACTCTAGAGATGGATAATTGATTTGAGCTAGGGTTGGGGTTCTACTGGGGAGAGGCACCATTTCAGAAGCTCTAGGGACTAACAAGTCTGACTTGCCAGGAAGATGCTGGTTCGTTGGCAGAGGATGGAATGGTCAAGGTGGTACAAGCCTATATCAAGTCAAACTTGGCACAGTGGGAGTAACATATGGAAGTAGCAGAAATGGTAAGAGGTTTTTGGGTCCATGAATAGGATGCCAGCATTTAAGATTTCAGAAATGAAATATTTCAAAATGATTTCAAGAACTATGACATGGTCATGTGTGAGAGGTAGTTAAGCAGAGAGAAAATGGAAGATTGGGAATTAAAAATGAAGGACAATGTGAAGAAAATATATTGGAAAGATCACCTAAATGGCTATTTAACTTTCTCAGCATAATAGCAGAAGTTAAGAAGTTGACAAGTTAAAAGGAAACATGCAGTCCAGGTGCCCAAACTGGAGGGGAATAAAAGGCACTAACAGAGTGAGTAGCTAGTTAGTATCGACCACAAAGGGCAACTTTTGACATGTAGAGGAATAATGGTTTAGTGTAAAAGCTTCAGTGAGGGAAGGAGGAGGTAGCAGCACATCTTCTCTTCATGGAAAAGGTCTGCTTGAGAAATACTGGGGGACTTCCTTATTGGTCCAGTGGATAAATCTCTGCACTCTCAATGCAGGAGGCGTAGGTTCAATCCCTGGTCAGGGAACTAGATCCCCCATGCTGCAACTAACAATCATGCGTGCCACAGCAAAGACTGAAGATTGCGAGTGGTGCAACTAAGACCCCGTGCAGCCAAATAAATAAAGTAAATCTTAAAAAAAGAAAGAAATTCTGGCCTTGGGGACTGTTACATTTCAGTTGATGCAAGACAGGGTCAGAAGCATTTTGCAAAGAGACTTACAGTGTGTGGGTTCAGGTCACAGAACGGGGAATGCAGAGGCCATGACCAAGGAAGACAGGGAGAAATGGACGGCCAGAAGTCAAGTTTGGGACTGAGAGTAGGGGAGAGGGGAGATGGTCAAAGGGACTTGAAAATCGGGCAGGCACTGAAAATAAACAGGGGTGTGAGGTCTGGGAGGATTAACAACCCTCCAGGCTCCAAGCAGAGCAGAGGTACCAAGTGGTTTCCTGGCAGTGTTGGCTCAGGCCCGGGGGGTGACGCCAAGAGCTTCAGGATATTAGCAAATGGTCATCTTTTTTCAACTCTCCAAGCAAAATCTTGATGGGAAGCTCTTGCGTGCCTCTGAAGAGATCCTAGTTCGGGCATCTGCAAATAAGAAAGACTGAGCATCCTTAGGGGTTCTGAACCTTCTCAACAGCCAGGTTGTGGTCTGACTTAGGAGCTTTTTTTTCCCTTGAGTAGAGTTGCATTACAACATTGTGTTAGTTCCTGCTGTACACAAAGTGAATCAGTTATGCGTAATCCACTTGTTTTCAGATTCTTTTCCCACATAGGTCATTACAGAGTTCCCTGTGCTATACAGTAGGTCCTTATTGGATATCTATTTTATTTAGTCTTTCAGCAACCCTTTTGAAGAAATCTTAGCCAGGGGTAAAGGGATGCATTTTGCTTCTCAGCCCACCTTTCTAAATTAGCATCATGAATGCTCAAGGTTGTAACCAAGGCCCTTCCAAGGAGCGCCTGAACCATACTGGTTAACCTTTCTTAATTTTGAAGCCTGAGCTAAAATGTGGCTCCTTCACTGAACTATGTATGGACTGAATCACTATAACTGAATGCAAAAGATACAGTCACAGGAAAAATGAGAGACAGGATTTTAAGTAATATTAAAAGTATTCCGACTTCCTCTCAGATCCATAATTCCATGGTTTTCTCCCAAACTAGGTTTTTCCTAAATTGACTTGTGGAGGTAAAATTGGAACTTTATGAGGCAGGGTTTTAGTTGGCAGGTGAGAGAAAGAATGAGAGAAAGGGGAGCAGGGGAAGGGAGATGGAGAGGGGAAGGGAGATGGAGAGAGAAAGGAAGAAAGAGAGAGAGAGCCAGAGAGGCCCAGAGAGAGGTTTTTCAATCCTATCACCACCTTGGAAGCTATGAGAGTTCTGGGTGAAAAAGCAACTCCTTTGTTCTACAGGATAACTCAATTTGAAATAAATATATATGGATTTAAAATAATACATTAATTTAAATTCTCTAGGTGGAACCATTTTGATGGAAATTTCCCTAAAAAAGCAACAAATGATTTGCCTCTGCATCTAATCAGCCAATCAGACACCCCCATGCTGATTACTTAATGAACTAGAATTTTAATGAAAAAATTTATGATTATCAACAATTCTTCTGACTCCCCTCTCCCAAAAAAACCCCCAAACATGTTGTGCTGATAATTCTTACGAAATTAGTTAATCTTTCCTTCAACCATAGAACAGAATTCGTTAATCAAAACTGAATTCCTGGCCAAATATCTTAGAACAGCTAGCAAGGCATGCAGTCAAGCAGATAAGAACAAGTTGATGACTAACCAAGTGGTTCTCTTTATACTATCAAGAAAAAAATGATGCATGTAGCTGTACAAAAAGAAAAGAAAAGGTTAGGGCTTGTTGCATAAGTGTCATGGCAGAGAAAGAAAGGAAGACATCCCCTGGAAAAGGTTTCTGCTATCTCCATGTACTCTTTTGCCTTCCTTCACAGCAGGCACATTGGTCCAGTTTTGGGTGGGAAAGTGAGACAAGATGGGTGGTTCTGAGCCAGATTTAGTGAGTTATTGGTTTTGCTCTTTTCAAAATAAATAAGAGTTCAGTCTGCCTTAACAGACTGTGGTGTTCTCAGCTACTCTCAGAGCTCTTTGCTCTGACATCTGTCTCCTGAACTGGAATTCAAATGGAGTAAAAGTGAAAAGTGCAGATCTGAATAGAAGTCAAAATAATCTGTGGGTCCTGAATCATACAGGCAGGAGATTATTCACGAAAGGGACCAGTTTGCTAAACAGATATATACTTTTTCTTCTAGTGAAAGCATGTCTTGTTTATATAATTGATGATTTACAAAATCACATAGAAAATTTCATGAAGACTGAATTCTGTCTATTCCTTATTTTAAAAGTAATAAGTATGATTCTTTTACAATCCAACTATATTATCTAGAGGCTTTCCTGTTGGCTCAGCAATAAAGATTCTGTCTGCAACGTAGGAGACATGGATTCAATCCTTGAGTTGGGAAGATGCCCTGGAGGAGGAAATGGCAACCCATTCCAGTATTCTTGCCTGGAAAATCCCATGGACAGAAGAGCCTGACAAGCTCCTGTCCATGGGGTTGCAAAAGAGTCAGACATAACTTAGTGACTAAACAACAACAATATTATTTAGTATGATTTTATCCTACAATAATAGCAACTATTTCATGAGTTTGGTGTGAAGAGTCATTGAGCTGATAGATATTAGGGTGACCAAAAATTTCGTTCAGGTTTTTCTGTAACACTGTATAAGAAAACCAGGATGAACTTTTTGGCCAACCCAATACAAAGGATGTTAAATTCTGCCTTCTTCCCAGAAGCACATAATAAACATTAGCTATTATTATTATCACTCTAGATGGTAAATAATCCCCTTCTTACAAAAGAAGAGCTTGAATTTCAGAGCATTTTACTGACTTGCACAAGATACAAATTAAATCACTGAATTGAGAGTGCTGCCAGGTCATACTGAAATTACCTGAACTATTGGCCTACTCTTAAATCTATTTCCAAAATCATAAATTCAAGCCGTAATTGGAACAGACTCACATGAAGGTGCTCAGAAGAGACACTGAGCAAAATGTTGTCAAATCACATTTTACAGTAAATGCAGCTGCAGCAGGAACAAAGTTTAAGACTTTTTGCTGTTCATCTTCGTAATTCAGATCTTTTGCTGATGTGTATAGACTCTGCAAGAAGGACCTTCCAGGTGCTATCTTCATGAGCAGCTAAAGACCAACAAGCAGAGGAATTTATTGTAAGAAGACAGAGATTCAAGGTACACAAAACTGATTTTATAATTGGCTGTCCTCAGACAAGAAAGAAAACTTATAAGCAGCCTGGTGAATGGTGATCAGATTGCCCTACAAACTGAAGCTCCATGACTTAGCAATTCTGTGTTCAAGGGAAAAGAAGAAAACAGCAATAAAATTCCAGGACCAGAAACATCTCTATGAGCTGTTGAGAATAAAGGCTGGTCATGGATACTCAGAAATAAAATATGGTGTTTATAGTGTGTAACCTAAGTGGAGTGGAGGATGTTTTTCCTGCTAGAAGAGATAGCTGAGACTAAGTTGGCCTTCAGAAGAAAAGAGGTAAGGGAAGTGCAAACATATCAGAGGGGAATCAGGAGAGATCCTCAGAGACCTGGGCAGGAAGCATGTCTGTTTTCAGCATCAAGAGAGCAGTGTGGGATCCTGGGTTCCATCAAGTTCGCATTCCAAGATGGAGGGGAGGATTCCAGATGCTTCACGGCAGGCTGGAGAGTTTCATTTAGGAACACACATAAAATAGGAGCTTCCTTAACAAATAAGAGGCATTTCAAAGTTTCTACAATTATGTAGGTAAGAGACGAACAAGATTCTATTTAAACATTATTGTTTTGATTCAAGTTTTTCCCAAAAATTGTGGATACACTGCAGATTGAAAAGGGAATAAAGTAATCATAGTTCTTAGTCTCAAGGACTTAAAACTTTGTGGGGAATTGTAAGTTCTATGATGGCAGGTACTCAATTTTCTTTTTGTACTCAAGGACCGAAAGGGAATACCTAGGGTTGAAGAGGCAAATATCAAATACTCATTAAAATAATTTTATCAATAAATGACCTTCAGTTCAGTTCATTTGAGTCACTCAGTCATGTCCGATCATTGCGACCCCATGAACTGCAGCATGCCAGGACTCCCTGTCCATCACCAACTCCCGGAGTTCACTCAGACTCATGTCCATCGAGTCAGTGATGCCATTCAGCCATCTCATCCTCTGTCATCCCCTTCTCCTCCTGCCCCCAATCTCTCCCAGCATCAGACTCTTCTCCAATGAGTCAGCTCTTCGCATGAGGTGGCCAAAGTACCGGAGTTTCAGCTTTGGCCTCAGTCCTTCCAAAGAAATCCCAGGACCGATCTCCTTTAGGATGGACTGGTTGGAACTCCTTGCAGTCCAAGGGACTCTCAAGAGTCTTCTGCAACACCACAGTTCAAAAGCATCAATTCTTTGGTGCTCAGCTTTCTTTATAGTCCAACTCTCACATCCATACATGACCACTGGAAAAACCATAGCCTTGACTAGATGAACCTTTGTTGGCAAAGTAATGTCTCTGCTTTTCAATATGCTATCTAGGTTGGTCATAACTTTCCTTCTAAGGAGTAAGTGTCTTTTAATTTCATGGCTGCAGTCACCATCTGCAGTGATTTTGGAGCCCCCAAAAATAAAGTCTGACACTGTTTCCCCATCTATTTCCCATGAGGTGATGGGACCAGATGCCATGATCTTAGTTTTCTGAATGTTGAGCTTTAAGCCCACTTTTTCACTCTCCTCTTTCACTTTCATCAAGAGGCTTTTTAGTTCCTCTTCACTTTCTGCCATAAGGGTGGTGTCATCTGCATATCTGAGGTTATTGATTTTTCTCCCAGCAATCTTGATTCCAGCTTGTGCTTCTTCCAGCCCAGCATTTCTCATGATGTACTCTGCATAGAAGTTAAATAAGCAGGGTGACAAGATACAGCCTTGACGTACTCCTTTTCCTATTTGGAACCAGTCTGTTGTTCCATGTCCAGTTCTAACTGTTGCTTCCTGACTTGCATATAGGTTTCTCAAAAGGAAGGTCAGGTGGTCTGGTATTCCCATGTCTTTCAGAATTTTTGACAGTTTATTGTGATCCACACAGTCAAAGGCTTTGGCATAGTCAATAAAGCAGAAATGGATGTTTTTCTGGAACTCTCTTGCATTTTTGATGATCCAGCAGATGTTGGCAATTTGATCTCTGGTTCCTCTGCCTTGTCTAAAACCAGCTTGAACATCTGGAAGTTCATGGTTCATGTATTGCTGAAGCCTGGCTTGGAGAATGTTGAACATTCTTTTACTAGTGTGTGAGATGAGTGCAATTGTGTGGTAGTTTGAGCATTCTTTGGCATTGCTTTTCTTTGGGACTGGAATGAAAACTGACCTTTTCCAGTCCTGTGCTCACTGCTGAGTTTTCCAAATTTGCTGGCATATTGAGTGCAGCACTTTCACAGCATCATCTTTCAGGATTTGAAATAGCTCAACTAGAATTCCATCACCTCCACTAGCTTTGTTCACAGTGATGCTTTCTAAGGCCCACTTGACTTCACATTCCAGGATGTCTGGCTCTAGGTCAGTGATCACACCATCGTGATTATCTTGATTGTGAAGTGCCTTTTTGTATAGTTCTTCTGGGTATTCTTGCCACCTCTTCTTAATATCTTCTGCTTCTGTTAGGTCCATACTATTTCTGTCCTTTATTGAGACCATCTTTGCATGAAATGTTCCCTTGGTATCTCTAATTTTCTTGAAGAGATCTCTAGTCTTCCCCCTTCTGTTGTTTTCCTCTATTTCTTTGCATTGATCACTGAGGAAGGTTTTCTTATCTCTCCTTGCTATTGTTTGGAACTCTGCATTCAGATGCTTATATCTGTCCTTTTCTCCTTTGCTTTGTGCTTCTCTTCTTTTCACAGCTATTTGTAAGGCCTCCCCAGACAGCCATTTTTGCTTTTTTGCATTTCTTTTCCATGGGGATGGTCTTGATCCCTGTCTCCTGTACAATGTCACGAACCTCATTCCATAGTTCATCAGGCACTCTATCTATCAGATCTAGTCCCTTAAATCTATTTCTCACTTCCACTGTATAATCATAAGGGATTTGATTTAGGTCATACCTGAATGGTCTAGTGGTTTTCCCTACTTTCTTCAATTTCAGTCTGAATTTGGCAATAAGGAGTTCATGGTCTGAGCCACAGTCAGCTCCTGGTCTTGTTTTTGCTGACTGTATAGAGCTTCTCCATCTTTGGCTGCAAAGAATATAATCAGTTTAATTTTGGTGTTGATCATCTGTTGATGTCCATGTGTAGAGTCTTCTCTCATGTTATGACCTTAGTTTAAATGACCTTATTTATAAATGACCTTAGTTTGTTTAATAAGAATTAAATAAAGTGATTTTTATTATATTCCATATATATATATATATATATATATATACACCAAAGAAATTGAAAATATACATCCACATAAAATCTTGTATGCAAATATTCACAGTAGCATTATTCATAAAAGTTCAAAAGTAGAAAGAATCCAAATGTCCATCAGTTGTTGAATGGATAAATATAATGTAGCATATTTGTATAATAGAATATGATTTAACCATAAAAAAGAAAGAATATTGATTCATGTTACAACATAAATGAAACTTGAAAACTTTATGCTAAGTGAAAGAAGCTAGTCAAAAAAGATCATTCATCGTATGATTTGATCTATATTAATTGTCCAACATATACAAATCCATAGAAACACAATGTAGATTAGTGATTGTCAGAGGCTGGGGCGTGGGGGTGGGGAATGGCGAGTGATTGCTAATTGGGTATGGGGTTTCTTTGGGGAGTGATAGAAATATTTTAGAATTTATTGTGGTGATGGCTGCACAACATTGTGAATTTACTAAAAATCATTGAATTATATATTTTGAGTAAATGAATTGGATGGCATGTGGATTATCAATTCTATATAAAAACGCAAGAGAAGGAGAGGGAAAAGGAGATGGATACAGAGAGAGAGAAACACCTGAAGGTTACTGTGAGAATACACAGAATGAACCACCACAAACCAATGCAAATGTAAATTATTCCTAACTTTTACCTTCATTCATTCTCCCATTTAGAGAATGTTTGAAATGATATTCTTATAGAGATTTGCAGCAGATGTGAAGTGAAAGAAAAATCTCATTCCAAAACACAACTTTTTCCTTCCTCGCATCTGGGGTCACGTGGCTCTCTCTGCAGACTAAGTTCTGCCCCAGGATCTAAAATCAATCTTGATTTTGATCTGGGGACACTTACTGAACTCAAATCCAATATTCTGAGGCCTTATCATCTCACTTTCTACTAGCCCAGTTCTGATCTAGCATTTACCTGTCAGCCTTATTCTTCAGTCTAAATTCCAAGCCACCCTTGGAGTTCTGGGCCCATGCCATCTAATCTTATATCTAAATACTTAGACTAAGATGGCATCTGTTGAACTGAAGCCTTATCTGGCTTTTCAGGGATTTTCCAGAATCTGGTCCTTGATTGTGTTTAGGTCTTTGACAGACTTCCTAGATGCTCACTCCCATTTGTTCCTTCCTCTTGCCATGCCCTGTAGTGTTATTGAACTTTGGTGATGTTGTATAGTTGACCAGGTGCCCTCTGCCATATATGGATTTCAGGGACTCCTGGACTCTGGCTGGACTTCCTTCCACCATTGTTGAATCTACCTTCTTCCTTTCAACCTCATCAACCACATAGCACATGTTCCTGGTCACCTCAATGACATCAGTCTTGGGGAAAAAACACTTAATAACATTTTTTATACCTAGATGTATCATCGGAATAACTTCAGTTCTTAGAAAAACTTATGACTTTTCTTTCAATTTATCCTTTGTAGAGATTCAACAGACATAGACTTATTAATTTAATGTTGAGGGTTTACTATATGAGAGGTATTGTTGCAGGTGTTGGATATACAAAACTAAAAAGTAAAACTCCTACTTGATGCTGATGATCATAGCATCAGACACATTTGAATATTCACTAAGTACAGTTACTAGACCAAGTGATAGAGCTTGGTTGTCTCATTTATTTTTTATAACAACTCTAATTTGTAGATTCTAATGCTGTATGCATTTTAAAGACAATAAAACTGAGACCCAGGGAGTAACATGCCCATTCTTCAATTCTTAGATTGTCTAATTTGTAATACTAAGCTCTTAACTGGCATGTCATACTGTCTTGAGAACCATGAGAATCCCAAATACTTTGCTATCACAAAGCAATCAGACTAAGATAACATTCATTTTCAAAATGTCTGCTGAAAGAACTATGAACAGACAGGCTTCCTATTCCCATTTCTAAAATAATCCATCTAGGACTAGAGTTTCACAAGATAGGGACAGAGACCAGAGGTCAAGTTCAAGGATGTTATTAAGGGAGGGAGAAGCTGGTGGGTCCTCGATGTGCAAGGAGGCCCACTGGTGCACAACCCTGGAAGTTTAAGTTCAAAAATATGAGTGAAGATCCCTGAGACTAAATCATGGGTCAGTCTGAAGTACAGCGTTTCTGCATCTAGACAGAGGCTGAGTGACAGACAAGCGGAACCAAAGGAATAAGGAGCATGTTGGTGAGTCAGGAGATCTGTAATGTAAGGAGCCTTTAGAATTCCTTCCCAGACCTGATCTGTGGTAAGTGAGGTAAGTCACAGGTGAAAACAAGCAGGCACCTGTTGGAGAGTGGGGAAGTGAAGGGAGCAAATATTTCTAGCAACCTGTGTATCTGCTACCAGTGAATAATACAGCTCCATATGGAGACTAACCCATATCTGAAACTAGCAAATTGGATTCTGCTAAGTGATTCTTTTAGACATAACCAAAAAAGGAGGAAAAAGAAACGTCAGAAGAACTAGAAAAATCTTTAAAATGAGCTAAAGAAACATTGGGAATATCATAGAACATTCAATAGCAGAAATAGAAGTCTTGAAATTCACACAGAGCAGTGTTTCACCACTTTGTATTTTCCAAAGGTGGCCACATCAGTCTTTTCTTTCCCATATGTTCTTCCAGAGTCTTGCTACTCCCTCCTCAAGAGGTGGGGTCTAAGTCCCCTCCCTTGAATCTGAGTGAGCTTTCTGCTTCTCTGTAACCAATAGATTATGGCAGAAGCAAAGTGTGATTTGGGGGGATAGGTCACAAAAGGCCATGTGGGTTTTATTTTTTTAAATGGAACACTCACTTTTTACAGCCTTGAGATGCTATGTAAGAATACAATGATCCTAAGACTGCGGTGCTGGAGAATTCCAGATAGACCTTCTCTGCCAACAGCCCACCTGAGCCCCAGACAGCAGTCTGTTTCCACTGCCAGCCATATGAGTGCACCATCTTGGACAGGAAATCCCATTGAGGCTTCGAGTGACTACAGTCATCACCAACATCTGACTGCAATTTCATGAGAAACCCCCAGCAAGAACTGCTCCACTAAAAGCTGAAAAATTCCTGTCTCACAAAATTGTGAGCCAAATAAAGCAATCATCCGAAGCTGCTAAATTTGCAGATAACCAATTATGCAGCAGTAGTAACCTGAATGCCATAGAGGGGAGAGCTATCACTAAGTTTCCAAGACACATGGTTCCCTTCCTCCTACTGTGGCCCTGAGGATAAGCGTGTAGACCCGGAGGGAGAGATACCAGTGTGGGAAGGAAGAGCCTGAGTCCCACAGGAGGTTAGTTTAGCATAACTAGTCATATAATCTATAAAAGTTCATTCATTATATATTCTATGATTAAACTTTATGAGATCTCCAAAATGTTTGATTAATTTTCCCTCAAGTTCAGTTTTTAAAATCTAATATTCATTTCCTGATCTCAGGTCCAGAAGGTGGATAAACCTCCAAGATCATAGCATAGGTTTATCCTAATGATGTTATCAGTGGCTCAGATGGGATACGTATCTGTGGATTTACTTTCAGCTCCAAAGCCACGTGTTAGTGGAGACTCCAGGAATGGATGGTAAAAAGAAACCCTCTATTACTTCTGCTTTGATTCTAAGTCTACTAATCATTAAATGACATATTGAGAGTAATTGTTTTTAAACTATAAGTGGTTATTCAGCAAGCTATAAATCAGGATTCTTAATTCTATTACCTCTTTTCTTTCACCTATTCCTATGATTAGAATTTTTGCAAATGAGGCACCTTCTCTTTGTCTCAGCTTCTCTTCCAACCAAGACTCCCATAAAACATGCTATCTGCAGAATTCTCGGGGGGAAAGAGATGGAGCTCATCCATGACCTCCTGGCCTGTACAGCACACCCTTAGCCAGCAACCTCATTCTCCTTTTGGCATTCAGAGGGCTCTGGTGTGTCCTTTGCCCTCAAAAATGCTATCAACATAATGAAAGTTGAAATGAAAATTAATCACTTGGTGAGCTTCCTTCTGCATCTGTTTTAAAAACCTTTTTGGGAGGTGGGAGAAATCTGTAGAACCTTGGAAGTCTGTTCTGGGAATTCATGTTGGCTGTACTATACTGGGAAATCTGAGAAGATCCATGAAAACCAGTTATTAGAGAGAAATGAGATGATACTATTTCTCAGCATTTGAGATCAAGAACCTCAAACTGAAGCAGGCATTGTCCCTAATTTCCCATAGCTGTCATAACTTTCCATTTACAGCCTTATATTTATATTTTCTTACTGAGTTCTTTCCACTACTGGATTGTAAGCTTCGTATATGTCTTTGTATCCTAGAAGTGGATCAGGATATAATAAGAACCTAATAGACTTTTGATAAATTAACACCATTTTAGCTGTAAAAAGAAAAATAAAGGTCATGAATATAATGATGCTTGGGAAATATATGCTTGAGGGTTCCTACAGAGGCCTGGTTATCTTCATCCCAAGGCTTGACATCTCGGCCCTTTGGAATGCAATCAATTTGGACATGTCCTTAAATCTCCTCACAAATAAGAGATGGAATAAAAATAATGGTACTCTGTATTTGTATAGTATGTTGAGGTTTATCATATTGAATTTTATGGCAATAATTTTAGAAACTATTTGACAAACCCAATTATTATCATTTTAAGAATTAAGAAACTGAATGACTTGCCTGGTATTCCAGTGTTTAAGACTCTGCGGCCACTGCAGAGGGTGGGGATTTGATCCCTGGTTGGGGAACTAAGATCCTGCATGCTGCACTGTGTGGCCAAAACATTAAAAAATAGCACATTTTTTTTAAAAAATTAAAAAACTGAAATTCATAGAGGTAAAACTGTTTGCCTAGTTACACAGGAATAAAGTGACAGGGAAAAAGCAAAAGTCTCGAATCCAAGACCCTTGTCCTAATTCAGTGCTCTTTCACTACATCCCACTGTCAAATTCTTGAAAGAGTGGAAATCATTGTTTACACTAAAAAAATTTTTTTTAAGTTTGGATCCTGATCAAAATCTGTTGTTGTGGGTTTTTGCAATCCACCTTAGCTGAGAGGTATTCATTTTTCATTTCAGGGACAGCACTTCAGTAGCTGAAAGCAGTCTGTGCATTCATTTGAAATGAAGGATGGGAAGTTCCCTGAAAAGGTTTGAAGTCTTAATTCAATTGATATTGGCACAATAAACTCTAGGACACATCCAAATCCATTACTAAGACTTCGCGTGCCAGCAGATTTGCAAAACTAGATGTGGAATTGCACCAAGTTCTCTGTGCTCTGTGCTTTAAGGTAAAGTGGTGCAGATGATCTCCTTTCTTCACATGAGGTCTGAAGGGAGTTTGCTCAGTGACAGTCTCCCATGAATGACACCATAACAAAAGGGAAAAGTGAAATATCTAAGTTCTGCTTACCCTTGTAGTGTGCATAGCTAGGCTTCCTGATTCTCCATGCTGGAATGCAGTACGCACATATATGGCAGTGGGCAGTGGGGACTGGAAGATTCCATCACTCCCTATTCCCATGGTCATTCCACATTCTCAGGGTCTTTGACCAGACGTTATGAACATCAGGGGGAAAAAGTAGAATTTTTGTTGCTGTGCTTTAAAGCCACTATTTTGGAATTGTGAGAACATTTTAAACTAAATATTTTGGTTATCTGTTTTGCTATACTTATGCAAATATAACCTAATTCTGCCTCCTTCATTACTTTTCCTCATAGCTTCCTACAAGACCTAAGATCCCAAGGGAGGGCTCAAAACACATTTTAAAGTCTTGTTTTTAGACTCTCCAGGAAAAAAAAAGAAAAGAAATATAGAATTTTTTTTTATCAGAATGATTATATCTTCAAATAACAGAAAATCCTCATTTTCTTAAACAATAAGATTAATTACTTTTTGTAGCAAAAAAGCCCCGAGGCATAGTATAGTGAGGGCCCAGCTTTGGATTCCTCTGTGCCTTGGATTCTCTTATAAATGGCTCCTGTCAGGGTTCAAGTGGTTGCACCAGGTCTGGATGGCATATCCAGATAGAACAATGACCAGAAGACAAAAAATGGGGCCACTTTTCATGGGCAACTTTTAGAAGGAAAATAATTTCCCTCACAGCTGTCTGGCTCGTTAGCCAGACGTATGTCACATGGTCATGCTTCATTGGCTTCAACGGCTTCATTGGCAAAAGTATTAAGACTAACATGTTTATTTTAGACCAATTAACACTTACCCCTAAAGCCTGAAATTGGAGTGAGTTCTTTTAAGTACATGACTATAGAGAAAAGTAGGTAACTGGAGAAAGGAAGAAGTTGATGTGGTTTGAATTGGGGAGATGAATTAATGTCAGACTGGCAACCAACACTGATTGGAACAAGTTTTTTCAGCATATTTTATTATTAATTTTTCATTCTGACAAATTCCAGCTTTGTCACTTCCTTCGTCACTCTTACTATTGAGTGTTTTGTATGAACTGTATGATATTAAAATTTATATTTTAATATAAATTATGACAGTTATGGGAAAGTTATGACAGCTATGGGAAATCAGGGACAATGCCTGCTTTGATTTGAGGTTCCTGATCTCAAATACTGAGAAATAGTATCATCTCATTTCTCTCTAATAACTGGTTTTCATGGATCTTCTCAGATTTCCCAGTATAGTACAGCCAACATGAATTCCCAGAACAGACTTCCAAGGTTCTACAGATTTCTCCCACCCCCCGAGAACTTGAGGATATTAAAATTTAAAAAGGTGATATCTCTGATCTAGAGGAATACATAACTCTTTCCATGCAATTAAGAAAAGGTAATTTAAAATAAAAAAGGAGGAAACTGTGCAAATATCAATCTTCCAAAATGAAGAAAAGCCTTAAGAACCTGCTGTTCCACTACTTAGTGAAGGTAAATCACAACACTTCCATACACAATAATAAAGGAACATGAGATTAAACTTTTACCCGTTTTACACAATAATAAAGGAACATGAGATTAAACTTTTACCCATTTTGATAACACATCATTTAGTATCAATGCAGATGGATAGACAAGGGGAGCAGTTAACAATTAGATTCGACTGACCCCATACGAGGCCTTATGGTATTATAGGACTAGAGAGAACTAAGGTTTTTAATTGAAAATGAGATAAGTAATTATCTTCAATTCTTGTTCTAAGAAGGTAGTAATTAGAGTGGATCCCCACTCCTGGGTCAATACTCCCAGCCTACAACCTGATAGAATTCCCCAGCTTGACGTTAACAGAATAAATAGCACAATATATCCTAAAATCTGTGGGGAAGGCAAAAAGATGATGGGGTGTCTTACTCCTATAATTGTTCCCTCAGAGGATGGGAACTACAGGTAATTTTCATAAGAGATTCCCATTACTGGAACCTGTAACCCCCTGGAGTATCTTTAAGAAAGAAGAAAAGGACTCATTAGTGACTCAATCCTATAATCCTTTCAATTTTCATATATTGAAGTGTGAAGATGCAAAATGATGGAACCTAACTCCCAGCTCAGGTAATGGTTTAATCTGGAAAAGATATATGATTTAAAACAAATTCACAATGATGCCAGAGTATGGGAACAACTATTTAGACTACAGAGCAATATGAAAGAGCAAGATCACGAAATGGAACAGGGAATATGCCCCTCAGATTCAGAAAGATAAGGACACACTATCTCGAAGATTAGTTAGGATTTTGTATTTTATTTTATTTTTAAAAATTTTTTAAAATATAAATTTATTTATTTTCATTGGAGGTTAATTACTTTACAATATTGTTTTGTATTTTAATTGCTGATAAGGAACAGTGCTTAAACGAAAGAGTTCAATCTTTCTGCTGGGCCGTATGCTGTTTGCATTCATGAATCAAGATGGTTACACCAATTGTAGGTGCCAGCATGAAGTGTTGAAAATAACTTGATCCTTCATCAGACCCATACCATAAGACATATTGAGGAGACTGGCATATCTCTCAGGTTGAAAGGAGGAAGATGACGAGCAGGAGGCAGATTGGATTTTAAGTGCCAGAGTGAATATATATGTATTGATAATTCTAATTGTCAAACTTTGAATCTTACAGGCCATTGAGGCAAGAAAGACTTTAAATATCTAGTTTGACTCTCAAATACTTAAGCAGAGAAGACAGTGAGAGATTTCATGATGGCATATCAGCTAGTTTAGAGGTGACTCTGGTTCCCTATTTTGTAAGAATTCCTGTGAAGATCAGTGTGAGATACCACGTGACAAAAGGAGGGAGAAATAAAATAAATGACTTTCGGGCAGCACCATTGGATAGCAGTTAAATTTTCTTTGGTTTGGATTAGGAATGCTTTACACGGAGTTAACAAGGAGGGCTGAGCATTTAAAACCTCCTGCACAGATATTTTAAAGCTTCTGCTGGATCAAAGAATGTATAGACGTTGTGTCTTTTTAAAAAGGTCTCTAGCCTCAGAACCCAGAAGCTTGCTGAGTCTTGGTAAAAGCACCAATTCTATTTCCATTTTTATTCCTCTTCCAATTTTATGTAAAAGGTACATTTTCATTAGAGGAATTAGGTAGCTAATTCTCTTGGAAAGATTCAGCTGTCACCGAGTAACACAATCTTTCCCTGCCCTCCTCACCCAGGCTGGCAGCTACTGGACTCCAGCAAAGAGTGGCTTTCTTTTGCTGGGACGCTTCATGCTGCAGTGACAGCTGACAGGAGAGTGGTAACAGCTAAGGTGTCAAGCCGTCCCTTCCCCAATTCCATTTGCTGTGGAAACGTGCTAACTTGAAAGTCCATAAGCCATTTAAGAACAAGAATTAGTAGACAGTATAGGTTTTCTATTCCTTTCTATAGTCCTCTGAAGCAGGGAAATAATGTTTTTCATTTGAGACCATCATATTTATGTGATCTTTTGGTCACAGATGCAAAATACTTTGGAAAAACATCCCAGTGTGTGTATCATGTTGATGTTCAAGCAACAAAAGAACTAAGTCAACTTAAAATGTTTTTAATCCTCTATATTAAGGGGAAGTGGAGAACATCTTTTTTTCAATGAAGGATCAATCACAAAATACTATTTTGATATCAGATGGGACAAAATATAGATTAAATTTTCAGTGTATGTAGGAGTATATTTTCCATGGACTTAGAAAAAATTCATTCACAGACTAATATTCTTTTCAGTCTTAGCTGTGTTAATGGGCAGAGGAGGGGTTGGGTAAAATCCGCAAATCAACTATCCAAAGCGCCACTGAAATGAAGTAATCACTGCGGGAAATCAAATCTGTATAGGACACAGTTCCCACTTTGAAGGGCCTTCCTTACTTATTGGATAGATCAGTTCAGTTCAGTTCAGTCACTCAGTCGTGTCCGACTCTTTGTGGCACCATGAACTGTAGCGTGCCACACCTCCCTGTCCATCACCAACTCCTGGAGTTTACTCAAACTCATGTCCATTGACTCGGTGATGCCATCCAACCATCTCATCCTCGGTAGTCCCCTTCTCCTCCCGCCTTCAATCTTTCCCAGCATCAGGGTCTTTTCCAATGAGTCAGCTCTTTGCATCAGGTGGCCAAAGTATTGGAGTTTCAGCTTCAACATCAGTCCTTCCAATGAACATTCAAGACTGATTTCCTTTAGGATGGACTGGTTAGATAGATAATGATATGTAAGAGACATGTCATGAAATATTATCCCAAGTTTTACCTACAGTGATGCATTTTCCGTTTCAGAGATACAGCGTGTTTGCTAGAGCAAACATTTGCCTGTGAGTCAAATGCCCTGGTCAATGCCCAAACACCAAGTTAAAAGCTATTTAATGTCTCTGTATTCACTTCCTATAAGCAGGTTGGACTAGATTACATATTTCAAATTCAGACATTTGTCAGTTTATGATATCATAATATTTGCTGGGCTTCCCCGGTGGCTCAGGGGTAAAGAATCCACCAGCAGTGCAGGAGGCACAGGTTCAATTCCTGGGTCGGGAAGATCCCCTGGAGTAGGAAGTGGCAACCCACTCCAGTATTCTTGCCTGGGAAATCCTATGGACAGAGGAGCCTGGTGTGCTATAGTCCAGGGGGTTGCAAAAGTGTTGGACACAAGTTATCGACTAAACAACAACAGCAAATAGGTAAAATTAGTAAATTATTTAAAATTTTACCCATGATTTAAGTGAATTTAGGTTAACAAAAGAAGTTCCATGTTCTAAAAATGCTTTTGCTAGGTTGCTTCCCACTAATGTAATTAGGGCTTTTACAAATGAGTGTATTTTTATTATGTTTAAATAAGACAAACTGAACTTCTCTATGGAGCTGCTATTTACACATGAGGTGTTTACTTTTTAGTTTATCCTACTGACTTCTGTCAATCCCCCAAGTGGTTTTAAGTGAAGGCAAGGTTATCTTGCCACCCTTGATTTGGGGCAATCAGCCATCACAAAACAAGTCCTGGTAATAAACATTAGAAGGAGAGGCCTGCAAACACCTCCAGAATGATAAATAAGGATATCGTTTTCCAAATAGGAAACAGGAGGAGGTTAATTTAAAATAAACCACCAAGAGGTTTCTTACAGAGTTATCATCATGGGCCTTTCAAAATAAGAGTAATCATTACGTGTGAGGGCAATTGTTCATCGGAACATCTTGTTTATTTGGCTGATTGTTCTCCCCAAGTATCATGCTTTTCAACAGATCAATCAGCAGCTTTAATCGGCTTTCCCAGACTATTTAACAGGATAATTTGGTCAAATGGCACATGTTATATAAACGGCCCTGCCCTAGCGTGCCCGATCACAGACACACTCAAGAGTTTCATGCAGACCTGTCATCACATTCTGGCTCTGCCTGTTTCTTGGAAAGTTGGGAAAGTAACTTCAAATTTCTGCGTTTTGTTTTCCTCATCTATGACATGAATGGCATAAGACCCACTTGCTGACTTAACGTGAGGACAAAGTGTGTTCATATGTATAACAAACCTGATGTTGTGACTAGAATACATGGGGACCAAATAAATGATGGTTACAATGATCCAGTTGTAATCCTATACAATGATCCTTCTCCTATTGGAGAAGGAAATGGGAACCCACTCCAGTATTCTTGCCTGGAGAATCCCATAGATAGAGGAGCCTGGTGGGCTACAGTCCATGGGGTTGCAGAGGAGTCAGACATGTCTTAGCGACTAAACAACAGCAACATGATGATCCTAGCCTGTGAGAGGACTCATCATCTGAGTGGCTTGACAAGGCAATGACCAACCCTGACTTGCATGTCTGTTCTTTCTAAAGAATAAGTAGTAATGTGTCTTTACATATAGAATGCATGCATTCCTGAAAAGTGAGGGGCAATCCCCTCTCTGTAAAAAAATTCTGTGTTTTATTAGTTAATATCTTAGTCACAGGATTCTATAATGGCATACCATAGACTCCATGGCTTATAACCAACATAAATCTAATTCTCACAGCTCTGGAGGCTGAGAAGTTTAAGATCAAAGTTGTATCAGATTCTGTGCCTGGTGAGAGCCTACCTATCTCATAGGTGGCCATCTTCTCAACTGTGTTCTCACATGGCAGGAGGCAAAAGGCACTCTCTGGGGTCTTTTTCATAAGAGCACTAATCCCTTTCATGAGGGCTTCAGTCTCATGGTAAAGCCCCAAATCCTGGTATTAGGTTTGCCAAAAAAGTTTGTAAGAGTTCATGGAAAACTCTAACAAACTTTTTGGCCAACCCAATATAATCACATTAAGGGTTAGGATTTCAACATATGAATTTTGAGGGGAGTATATACAGTCAGCAAAAACAAGACCAGGAGCTGACTGTGGCTCAGACCATGAACTCCTTATTGCCAAATTCAGACTTAAATTGAAGAAAGTAGGGAAAACCACTAGACTATTCAGGTATGACCTAAATCAAATCCCTTATGATTATACAGTGGAAGTGAGAAATAGATTTAAGGGACTAGATCTGATAGATAGAGTGCCTGATGAACTATGGAATGAGGTTCGTGACATTGTACAGGAGACAGGGATCAAGACCATCCCCATGGAAAAGAAATGCAAAAAAGCAAAAATGGCTGTCTGGGGAGGCCTTACAAATAGCTGTGAAAAGAAGAGAAGCACAAAGCAAAGGAGAAAAGGACAGATATAAGCATCTGAATGCAGAGTTCCAAAGAATAGCAAGGAGAGATAAGAAAACCTTCCTCAGTGATCAATGCAAAGAAATAGAGGAAAACAACAGAAGGGGGAAGACTAGAGATCTCTTCAAGAAAATTAGAGATACCAAGGGAACATTTCATGCAAAGATGGTCTCAATAAAGGACAGAAATGGTATGGACCTAAACAGAAGTAGAAGATATTAAGAAGAGATGGCAAGAATACACAGAAGAAATGTACATAAAGGTTCTTCACAATCAAGATAATCACGATGGTGTGATCACTGACCTAGAGCCAGACATCCTGGAATGTGAAGTCAAGTGGGCCTTAGAAAGCATCACTGTGAACAAAGCTAGTGGAGGTGATGGAATTCCAGTTGAGCTATTCCAAATCCTGAAAGATGATGCTGTGAAAGTGCTGCACTCAATATGCCAGCAAACTTGGAGAACTCAGCAGTGAGCACAGGACTGGAAAAGGTCAGTTTTCATTCCAATCCCAAAGAAAGGCAATGCCAAAGAATGCTCAAACTACCGCACAATTGCACTCATCTCACACGCTAGTAAAGCAATGCTCAAAATTCTCCAAGCTAGGCTTCAGCAATATGTGAACCGTGAACTTCCTGATGTTCAAGCTGGTTTTAGACAAGGCAGAGGAACCAGAGATCAAATTGCCAACATCTGCTGGATCATGGAAAAAGCAAGAGAGTTCCAGAAAAACATCTATTTCTGCTTTATTGACTATGCCAAAGCCTTTGACTGTGTGGATCACAATAAACTGTGTAAAATTCTGAAAGAGATGGGAATACCAGACCACCTGACCTGCCTCTTGAGAAATTTGCATGCAGGTCAGGAAGCAACAGTTAGAACTGGACATGGAACAACAGACTGGTTCCAAATAGGAAAAGGAGTATGTCAAGGCTGTATCTTGTCACCCTGCTTATTTAACTTCTATGCAGAGTACATCATGAGAAATACTGGACTGGAAGAAACACAAGCTGGAATCAAGATTGCTGGGAGAAATATCAATCACCTCAGATATGCAGATGACACCACCCTTATGGCAGAAAGTGAAGAGGAACTCAAAAGCCTCTTGATGAAAGTGAAAGAGGAGAGTGAAAAAGTGGGCTTAAAGCTCAACATTCAGAAAATGAAGGTCATGGCATCTGGTCCCATCACTGCATGGGAAATAGATGGGGAAACAGTGGAAACAGTGTCAGACTTTATTTTTGGGGGCTCCAAAATCACTGCAGATGGTGACTGCAGCCATGAAATTAAAAGACGCTTACTCCTTGGAAGGAAAGTTATGACCAACCTAGATAGCATATTCAAAAGCAGAGACATTACTTTGCCAACAAAGGTCCGTCTAGTCAAGGCTATGGTTTTTCCTGTGGTCATGTATGAATGTGAGAGTTGGACTGTCAAGAAGGCTGAGTGCCAAAGAATTGATGCTTTTGAACTGTGGTGTTGGAGAAGACTCTTGTTGGAGAGTCCCTTGGACTGCAAGGAGATCCAACCAGTCCATTCTGAAGGAGATCAGCCCTGGGATTTCTTTGGAAGGAATGATGCTAAAGCTGAAACTCCAGTACTTTGGCCACCTTGTGGGAAGAGTTGAGTCATTGGAAAAGACTCTGATGCTGGGAGGGATTGGGGGCAGGAGGAGAAGGGGACGACAGAAGATGAGATGGCTGGATGGCATCACTGACTCTATGGATGTGAGTCTCATTGAACTCCAGGAGTTTGTGATGGACAGGGAGGCCTGGCGTGCTGCGATTCATGGGGTCGCAAAGAGTCGGACACGACTGAGCGACTGATCTTATCTGATAAACACTCAGTCTCTAGCAATTAATTACATTAAAAATGAGTTTTTTGATTGTTTTTTTTTTTTTTTTTTGTGGACGGGAATCAGTCTAACCTTGATTCATTACCTCTCTGACAGGAAATTTCATCTGATAGCTCACAGCTGTCCCAGGTGACGCTAGTGGTAAAGAACCCTCCTGCCAATGCAGGAGACATAAGAGACATGGGTTCTTCCCTGTGTCAGGAAGATCCCCTGGAGAGGAAATGGGAACCCACTCCAGTATTCTTGCCTGGAGAATCCCATGGACAGAGGAGCCTGGTGGGCTATAGTCCATGGGGGTTGCAAAGTGTCAGACACAACTGAAGAAATTTAGCATGCATGCGTGTGCTATTTGGGTGGGTTATTTATTGATCTCACTGCACAGACTGAAGGAAAAGCATAAGGTGGTGGGAGCAGGGAACACCGATGGGTGGGGTTGAAGCAGGTTGTGATAGCAGAGAAGGAACAGGTATGAACAAGTTATGAGGAGCTGGAATCCTTTAGAGGCCAGCCCTCAAAGCTCACTCTGGCCAGTATAGGCGAGGTCTGAATTCTGGAATGTAGCTGTTCAGAGGACAGGAAAGGAGTAAGAGGAGGAGGCTTCCATGAGATACTTTACAAAGAGTTGAGACAGGGTGCCTATTTTTTTAGGTTTTCCTGGGATGGTGCGATTTTTCAGGATATGGAATTTTCAGTCCCCAAACTGGTTCAATTTTGGCATCTAGTTCAGGCTCATTGGTAGTAAAGAGCCAAGGAGATAGTGACTCTGGAACCTTATAGTAAATTTTAAGGTTCACAGCTGCTAGATTACATGTAACATATACCAAACTGAAATTTATTTTCAGGATACCAAGATTAGGTAGAAGTTAAAGCATCTGCCTCCAATGAGGGAGACCTGGGTTTGATCCCTGGGTTGGGAAGATCCCCTGGAGAAGGAAATGGCACCCCACTCCAGTACTCTAGGGAATCCTAGAGCCTAGGGAATCCCATGGACAGAGGAGCCTGGTAGGCTACAGTCCACAGGGTCGCAAAGAGTTGGACACGACTGAGCGACTTCACTTTCACTTTCACTTTAGAGTGGGTAGCCATTCCCTTTTCCAGGGGATTTTCTTGACCCAGGGATAGAACCCAGGTCTCCTGCATGGCAGCAGAATCTTTACTGTCTGAGCCACCAGGGAAGCCCTTTAAAATATATTCTGTCTAGAGCATATATTAGCTGTTTTTATTTATTTGTAAATCAAACTCATAAGAAGAGGGAAATATTGTTAATAATAATCAAACAAAAGAGTGCTAAATAACAATAAATCTGGTTTATAGCTAATACCTTAATGTTGTTACTTAAAATATTTTCAAATACTCTCAATTTGTGTGTTAAAAGATCTCATGTTTCACAGATTTTTACCTTTTTTTCAAAATGACATGATCAACTAAACATTTCTGATTGTATTTTTAAGAAACAAAACATTAACTTTGATTTCCAGAAGAGGAATTTTATTTCATATTTATTAACAATCAAAATATTCAATGTTAATTACAGATTTTACACTTTTCAAAAACCAAATCTTATTCCAAAATATATCATAAAAAGCAATAAGACAGTTAATAATGTATTTATAGCACAGTAAGTTTTTCTGTCAAATTTTAAATTCTAGGATTTGATTAGCTATTGGACTTCCCTGGTGGCTCAGATGGTAAAGAATATGCCTGCAATGAGACCTGGGTTTAATTTCTGGGTTAGTAAGAGCTCCTGGAGGAACTGGCAACCCACTCCAGTATTCTTGCCTGGAAAATCCTATGCACAGAGGAGCCTGGCAGACCATGGGATCCCAAAGAGTTGGACACAATTGAGCAACTAGATGACATGATGTGATT
This sequence comes from Bos indicus x Bos taurus, assembly GCF_003369695.1. NCBI lineage: Eukaryota > Metazoa > Chordata > Mammalia > Artiodactyla > Bovidae > Bos > Bos indicus x Bos taurus. Next base: position 21,737,697 of record NC_040076.1, on the reverse strand, counting down.
AGCTATTAATCTGTACCTTTTTCTGTTAGAAAAAAATACATCAAATATATATGGTTTTCAAAATGAAGAAGGATACACAGATGCTAAAGAAATAAACCTTTAGATAGTAACTTTTTGAACTGAAAGAAAACTTGTCAGTGTCCTACAGCCCACCTATTGGAACTAATGTCAGTATTTGGAGAGTCCTGAGCAGTATCAGAAAGATGTAGGTTAAGTCCAATAATAAATACTTAGCCCTCAACACAGCACCTGTATAGAGTGAACTCGATAAATATTAGTGGCAATGATTTAACAAGTCTTCTAGGTTAATTGGCCCTGGGATCTTTGATACTCTAGCTTATCCTCTTTAATCATTATTAATCCCATCATCTTTCAACAAATGGATTCGATATGTAAATAGTAGAAGAGAGAGAAGGCAAGAGTAAAAATAATATCTGTGAATTTTATTAATTATTAATAAACCCTTATAAAGGCAGAGAGGAATTAGGGTGATCTGAATGGTTAAAATCATGACTAAAAGTTTTTTTTAAAAAAAAAACAAACCTCTTTCAATGCCATTTTGCACTCCTTTAGTACTTTTTAATCAAGAACTGACTGCAGTGACATTTTTGATGGTAAGAAATGTTGAGAAAAGTAAAAAGTATGTGTGGTTTTCTGCTTCACTTGTCGAGAGAATTGCGATAAAATAACCATTTAAATTCATGGGGTCGCAAAGAGTCAGACACGACTGAGCGACTGAACTGAACTGAACTGAACCATTTAAAATCAAGAAATGGAGCAAGAGGCCCTACTTTGAAGAACACAGTACTTTCAATGTTTCATGAATGTTATGAGTCACAGGAATAGCTACCCATGGGGCCCTTATCTTGAAGATTGAAAAACTGTGGGCAAAAGAAACTAGAAAAATAAAAGGGTGGGACTATCTCTCCTCCTCTGAAGGTCACCCTTTAGACTCCCTTATTCAACCTTTCTCATAGTGTTCTAAATCACTGCTTCTCAAACTTTAATGTACATATAAACCACCTGAGGATCATGTTGGAATACACATGCTGATTCTGTAAGCCTGAATTGTAGCCTGAGATTTTCCATTTTTAACAAGATCCCAAGCAACACTGCCAGTCCAGAGACTGCACCGCGAGTAGCAAGCCTCCACATTACTTCCACTGAGTATTGTCTCTCACCCCTTTGGAGACTGTACATTCTGTACTTTTCAGGACAATTTCAATGTTATTGATATTTCATTATTTTCATCAGTCAGTTAGTTACTAAATTGATTTAATTGTTATACTTTTGGGAGATTGTTCATGTAAAAGATTTCTCTTATCAGAAAATATCAAATCAATCTGGATTACTTCAGTTTGGGGTTTAGAAGATAGAGTTACCACAAGTGACTTACCAAATAATATTCTCTTAAGGATTTCCCACTTACTCCAGTACCCCTTTTTGTGTCTGTATAACAACTTGGATAGAACAAAGAAACCATTATTTCCTACCAGTCAAAGCAAAATGAATGAATTAAAGGAAGAAATGCTGAGATGTGCCAGACCCCTGGGCTAGGTATTACAATTGGAATGAGAGAGAACTTGACTTAGGAAACTTTTTTGATGGTCATTTCTGGCTTCCTTCTCTATCAAGAAATAAATTGTAGAAAATCTCTTCTCTGGGCTCCAGTCTCCAAGCTCTAAGTCTTAATCTAATGCATGGATGAAATTTTACTGCGCTCAGAGGAATTGAGTTGTTTTCTTGCTCTGTCATCTACTAGCTGTTTGACATTGGTCAAACTACTTTATTTAACCTTTTAGAACTTCTGTTTTCTTTTTCTTTTCTCTCTCCCCACCCTCTTTTTTTTAATCGAGGAAAATGAGGTTAAGGAAGCACCAAGTTTAAAAAAAAATATGTCCATCAGAGATTATTAGAAGCCAGGGTTATTTAGGCCATATCTGAATTCCTAATAATAGTATTTTAAAACTTGCTGTACTATGTCTCTATTTAGAGTTAACTCTTAAGTTGAATGCTACTTTTGAGACTCACCTTAGCACCCTTGACCTCAAAGTTCATCTCAATAAAGAGAAAGAACATTTTTTAGTATGATGACTCAAGTCTTCTTTTTCAAACTCTAAATCACTGAGATATAAATGTGAAATTAAAGTAACATTCACCATTTCCTTCGAAGTGATGAACAGCAATACATGAGCATGTATGTTGGTCTGCTTTCTCCGAGACCTGAATAACTGCTCAATAAATAAAAGGATGAATAAAATAATGGATAAATTCTGCAAAGCCTGTAACAGAAGAAAAAGTGTTTAGTACCTAAATTAAAGCAGAAGCACCATAATTTTTCTCCAGCCTTTGAATTCCTTTCACTTCATGATTTTTTTTAAAGTAACAGTCTATCAACATTTTAGAAACATTCGAATTCTAGGCAGGAGCACAACACATTGCTATGCAAAAGGTGAAAATTAAACATCTACAAACTACCTCTAGAAAGCATTTTTGTGAAAGTTTATTTAAAATAATGCATCCTGAAGAAAAGAAATATTGATATGAAACACTGCAGTAAACCACAAAAATACCTGAAACCCGTAACTCGATAATTATTTTCAAATAACACTCCCCAAATGGAAAACCACAGTCCTACACACATGCAACATTTCCCCTCCCAACTTCTCAGCAAATTCATGGATTCAGACTGAGCCTTTCAGGGCACAGTTATTAAAAAAATAAGTGTATGTTGTCATTCTGTCGATAGTCGTGTCTGACCCTTTGCGACACCATGGACTGCAGCACGCCAAGCTTCCCTGTCCTTCACCAACACCTGGAGCTTGCTCAAACTCATGTCCGTTGAGTCAGTGATGCCATCCAACCATCTCATCCTCTGTCCGTCCCCTTCTCCTCCTGCCTTCAATCTTTCCCAGTATCAGGGTCTTTTCTAATGAATCGACTCTTCGCATCAGGTGGTCAAAGTATTGGAGCTTCAGCTTCGGTATCAGTCTTTCTAATGAATATTCAGGATTGATTTCCTTTAGGATTGATTGGTTTGATCTTGCAGTCCAAAGGGCTCTCAAGAGTCTTCTCCAACACTAGCTCAAAAGTGTCATTTCTTCAGTGTTTAGCCTTCTTTACGGTGCAACTCACACCCATACATGACTAATGGAAAGTGTATGAGGCCCTGTCATTTTGGGTCTCCCACAGTACCATGTAACATGGATCTCTGTGTTTGATTATAGTTTAAAGATTCACTCCAGGGAGCAATTAAGAACTGTTTTGACTTTAAACATTTCAAAATGCTAAAGAAAATCCAGGAAATAAAACTTCCGTGATGACTCTGTTGGCTTTTTCCAACACTGATTTCTAGACGGAAATTGCTAAAATGTGTTGTCCTCAAAAGTCCTGATTAGAGGATCATCCTTAAAAGGTTCATCTTCTGGACACTAAGTAATATCTGGTGAAGGAATTAAACAAAACATATAAGCTTTGAGACTGGTGTCAAATGGGGAAAAGATTTCAATCAAATAATCGTACTTTTACTCCATATTTGAAAAGGAGATTTCTAACCAAAACCACTTGGATTGTGCTCAATAGACTATATACAAATAATTTGTCACTCTGTTTTATATCAACTATACTCTTTTTATCCATAAGCTCAGTTCCTAGGTTAAAAAGGAGCTATTATATTTTAAAAAATGGAAATATTTGTCTTGGATAGGATTTCTTTTTGCAGGCTGTCCAAGAGAGAGAGAGAGAAATGGATTCTACCAACACTAACCTCAGTCTTTTTTAGTCATTTAGTTTCTTAAAAATCATTGTGTGCAGCAATCTTCTTCATACAATGTCACACAGTTAATCTTAGAAACAAAACATTACTAGGTAGAAGGAATACATAAAGAGAATTTAATTATTCTTTTACTGACCATGAATTAATAATAGAAGCATTATTTTTCTCATTGCATTTCTAATGAGTGAAGGCTAACAATCCTTTCTGAACACAAATTCCAGTAACAGAATCATGATGAGGCTGAAGAATTTTAAATATTTCCTACACTTAAGAACTACCCTTTCAAAAAGACTGCCACTATTGAAGAAATCCAAGGTGATCATAATGTGCATATGTAGTCTTAAAAGAAAAAAAAATGTCTGGGTCATAAAATAAATAATCTGACTTTCTTTTCTGTTTTACCATGTAGTTATGGGGCTTTCCTGGTGGCTCAGTGGTGAAGAATCTGTCTACCAAGTAGAAGATGCGAGTTCAATTCCTGGGTCAAGGAGATCCTCTGGAGAAGGAAATGGCAACCCACTCCAGTATTCTTGCCTGGGAAATCCCACGGACAGAGGAAACTGGTGGGCTACAGTCCATGGGGTCACAAAAGAGTCAGACATGACTTAGTGACTAAACAACAGCATTAACAACCATGCAGTTATAACTCTTCTCTTGCCATGGTAAGCATTCAGCTACTCAGAGTTCTATTGGAAGACATACTTTATTAACCAAAACTTATCAACTCCTCTCCTCTCACGGTATTCACAATGTTATAATACAATATTTAATAACAACCTTAAGGTGAAAATAAAACCTTGGAAGAATTAAGTTCTGAAAAATCAAGGAGTTCATTACCTTATAGATTATCTGCCTCACTTTAGCCAACTCTCAGTTGGCTAAAACATTTGAGAAAACAGAATCCAAATCTTAATTATTCTAACAAAATTTACCCTGTATGTAGGTGATATCTAAAAACTGTAAGGAAAATTCACAGAATTAAAGAAAAGATAGTGGGGAGATAACAATATACATATTAGTATGGTATGTTGAAGGGGGCAGCAGAGGATGAGATGATTAGTTAGCATCACTGACTCAGTGGACATGAAATTTAGCAAGCTCCAGAAGATAGTGGAGGACACGGGAGACTGGTGTGCTGCAGTCTATGTAGTCGCAAAGAGTTGAACACAACTTAGCGACTGAACAACAACAAGCCTGTACACAGTGTTTATTAATTTAGATAAAGTGTTTAATTTATGAGAACTTAATAAAAATTAGGAGACTTAAAAACTAAAGCCTAGAGATAGAAGGGACTAAGAGAATGAATCTGATCCCCTCATTTTACTGAGAAAGCCAAAGCCCAGAGGTTATGTGATTAGGTTGGGACCATTATCTAAGTCTGATGTCCCACTTAATGTATTTTCCAAAACAGGACATAAGAAGAATATACAAAATGTAGGCTAAAGTTTGGGGGAGGGGGAAGCACATCTAAAGTCTGGAGATTATTAGCTTTTAATAAGCAGTTATGAGGTTTCCCAGATGGCTTAGATGGTAAAGAGTCTGTTTACAATGCGAGAGACATGGGTTCAATCCCTGGGTTGGGAAGAATCCCAGGAGAAAGGAACAGCTATCCACTCCAGTATTCTTGCCTAGAGAATTCCATGGACAGAGGAGCCTGGTGGGCTACAGTCCATGCAGTCACAAAGAGTCAGACAGGACGAGTCAAGCATTATTCTAGACATTTTTATGTGTCTATTGTGCTTGATCACATAGCAACCCTATGAGGAAGTTACTATCCTTGGTTTAGAGATATAGGAACTGAAACTCAGAGAGGTCATCCTGACTCTAATGTCTATGCGTTTCCACTATACTTGCCCCAGACACTGATCCTATTTCTCTGGCCACTGGTTGACTTCTCAATGGCCAATTAGCTCACATACCCATTTAACAAATACACACCAAGTCTCTGCTGCTGCTGCTGATGCTGCTAAGTCGCTTTAGTCGTGTCCGACTCTGTGTGACGCCATAGACGGCAGCCCACCAGGCTCCCCCGTCCCTGGGATTCTCCAGGCAAGAACACTGAAGTGGGTTGCCATTTCCTTCTCCAATCCCAATCCCCTGGCAGTTGAGTGTATATTGATGAACAGAAGAGGTTTGACCTCTGCCCTCAGGGAGCCAGTGGACACGGGGACCAGCTCTACTATTTCTTAATCCAGGAGTGTCTCTTTCACACTTTCAGGTCTGGCTATTTCCACTTCAAATAACTATCTGTAAGCTCTGATCGTGATCAGATCCTCAGTAAAATTATTTGAAAACTTAATATTAGCCTTTCATATCCTACTTTTCCTCTGAAAGAATATTAATGCAAATAGTTTCAGTAACAGTTGGCAAGAACACTTTACACAGTGGTTTTCCACAGTATGGAACCATCAAATTCAAAATTGCTTCAGGATTAAAATACATTCTTGAAATTTTACATTTTCAAGGATTCCATAATTCAAACACAGTGGAATCTAAGCATAGTGCAATACTTTTTAAAAGTTGAGTTTATTTTTAGACTCTATTCAATAGAGATCAATTAGGAAAAAAGTGATCATAAAGCATGGACCACAGAAATTGTGTTGTATCAAAGTGACAGTATAATGCCTGAAACATCAGTTTTGAGTTTAAATCATTCTTATATGTAAAATATATTCTATGAATGACATTAAAGAATGAATAGCTTGGTATATGGTTTTTGTCCAGTCATTTTATGAATGTCCACTGTCAAATTCCCATACATAATTTGGTTTTGTATTTGAAAGCAGTGCTTATCATTCTATCACCAATCAGGCCTGTGTACATGCAGCCCAAGAAGAATGATGTGTATCAGAGAGGCCTGTCTACACTGCCTAGATGAGATTGGTCCTTGATTTGCAGCCACAGCTGCTAATGGCTAGGAATACAACTATTTTCAACCACTCCACTTAGATTCACATTCTTCTCTGCCCTGGTTGCTTTAAAAAGCACCAGGAGGTTTGCCTGTCTCCTGGCAGGCCATCGTTCTACAGACTGACTTTAATTTGAGCTTGGCATGTCATCGCACGTGTGTGGGAGCATCATCTGAAATCTTCAGAAATATTTTCTTTCTTCAGAACAAGTAAAATTGGCCTTAGGAATAAACAAGTGACCTAAGAGAAGCATGACTGATGAGTCACTCTGAATGTTGCTGCACAGTTCACAGGCTGTTATAGCTACAGGATCCCGTGTCCCAAACTCGACTGTTGGACTTTGAGAATCTCCCTCTGTTGTCCTGCCTTGCCTTCAGATGACCCTCGTAGGAGAAGATGATAGATGCGTTAGAGAGACTCCTGACTGCCCATGTCATGAGGCATTGCTCACAAGTCTGCTCACCTTCACTCCTCTGAAATGGCCTATTCCCTTTAATTACCTTATCATCTACATGCTTCAGTCTTTTTTCATAATTTTTCCAGAACCCTAATCTCAGATATTAGTCAGATGTTAGCAGATTTGATTATTAAAATGATATAAAATTTAGTCTGGATGATAGAATATATTTATATGATTTAAGCAGTCTGTTCAATTTACATACTTAGTCAGATATAAAACTAAAGCACTTAGATCTGGGCATCTTCCCCAACTCACCCATTTCCTGGCTGACAAGAGGACCTGAGGCCAGCAGCATACTTCCCTGTTACAGGCATACATTAGGATGAGTTTTAAAGCAAGTGAAATTGGTTGAGTTCCCAAGATGTCGAAGTAGAAAGACACCACCTTTCATGGGAACACCAAATTTACAACAACAGAACAGCTACTGATGAAACAGAACTTACCAGAAAAGATATTCTACAACTAAAGATATAGGGAAGAAATCACAGTGAGATAGGTAACTGGGGGGTGAGCTGTTGTACAGTCAAGATTCATACCCTCCAAGTGAAAGTGAAAGCAAAAGTGAAGTCGCTCAGTTGTGTCCGAATCTTTGCGACCCCAAAGACTGTAGCCTACCAGCCTCCTCTGTCCATGGGATTTTCCAGGCAAGAGTACTGGAGTGGGTTGCCATTTCCTTCTCCAGGAGATCTTCCCAACCCAGGGATTGAACTCGGCCCTCCAAGTGGGCAATCCACAAATGGGAGAATAATTACAGTTGCAGAGGTTCTCCCCAAGAAATGATTGGTCTGAGCCCTGTATTGGGCACTCCAGCCTAGGAGTCCTGTGCCAGGAAGATGAACCCCCATAATGTTTGTTTTTGAAGACTAGTGGTGCTTACTTGTGGAAGACCCAGAGGATGGGAGGAAAGAGACTCTGCTTATAAAAAGCACATACAAAATCTCACACACTCTGGGACCCCAGAATACAAGCAGCAATTTGAACAGAGCCTGGGTCAGACCTGCCTGTTGACCTTAGAGAGTCTCCTAGAGAGGTAGGAAGCAACTGGAGCTCTCCCTAGGGACATAGACACTGGTGGCACCCATTTGGGGGAACTTGAAAAGGCAGAGGAACCAGAGATCAAATTGCCAACATTTGCTGAATCATTGAAAAAGCAAGAGAGTTCCAGAAAAACATCTATTTCTGCTTTATTGACTATGTCAAAGCCTTTGACTGTGTGGATCACAATAAACTGTGGAAAATTCTGAAAGACATGGGAATACCAGACCACCTGACCTGCCTCTTGAGAAACCTATATGCAGGTCAGGAAGCAATGGTTAGAACTGGACATGGAACAACAGACTGGTTCCAAATAGGAAAAGGAGTACGTCAAGGCTGTATCTTGTCACCCTGCTTATTTAACTTCTATGCAGAGAACATCATGAGAAACGCTGGACTGGAAGAAGCACAAGCTGGAATCAAGATTGCCGGGAGAAATATCAATAACCTCAAATATGCAGATGACACCACCCTTATGGCAGCAAGTGAAGAGGAACTAAAAAGCCTCTTGATGAAAGTGAAAGAGGAGAGTGAAAAAGTGGGCCTAAAGCTCAACATTCAGAAAATGAAGATAATGGCATCTGGTCCCATCACTTCATGGGAAATAGATGGGGAAACAGTGGAAAGAGTGTCAGACTTTATTTTGGGGGGCTCCAAAGTCACTGCAGATGGTGACTGCAGCCATGAAATTAAAAGACACTTACTCCTTAGAAGGAAAGTTATGACCAACCTAGATAGCATATTCAAAAGCAGAGACATTCCTTTGCCAACAAAGGTCCATTTAGTCAAGGCTATGGTTTTTCCTGTGGTCATGTGTGGATGTGAGAGTTGGACTGTGAAGACAGCTGAGTGCCGAAGAATTGATGCTTTTGAACTGCGGTGTTGGAGAGGACTCTTGAGAGTCCCGTAGATAGGGAGGCCTGGCATGCTGCGATTCATGGGGTTGCAAAGAGTTGGACACGACTGAGTGACTAACTGAACTGAACTGACTGTTCTACCATGTGGGCACTGGTGCTGGTAAACACCAGTTTACAATCCTACCTTTAGCTTATAAGCCTCAGGACAAAGCCCCCTCCCTGCTTACCTGCCTGTAGGCACTAGGACTGAGATGCTTCAGGAACAAGCAACTGAGTTGGCAGGGACATAGCCCTACCAATGAGTTGACAGGCAGTCTTAAGATCTCGTGAATCTTCAGTCACCCCTGGACATGGCTCTGCCCACCAGAGTGCAGACCTGGCCCCACACATCTGTGGGCAGGTACCAGGCCCTGAATACCCTGGCCCCAGCCCTGTCTAACAAGCCTGATCTAGCCTCAGTACCAGCCTTATCTGTCACCAGCCTAAGGATAAGCACAGCCCCACAGCCTGCCATGGCTGCACCTGTCCCACCTACCAGCAGGCCAGCAGCCAGCTGGGCCACAGCCAAATTTGGCCAACAAATTTCAGGACAGCCTGAACCCCACAGCCAACTCTGTCAGGAACTGCCCCAACTGGCCAGCAATCCAACACCAGCTCTGGGACACCTAGGAGACTCCAGGATCCAGTTGTGCCAGTCAATGTTCTAGCACTAGGCCCAGGACCTGGCTTCTCTCACTCGTAATCAGGTACCAGATCTAGGATCTTCTGGACCCCACCTCTGCCTACCAATGAGCCAGGACAAGCTCCAGGGCCCCCTGGGGTTCTGCAGCCAGATGCCTCCTGACCCAACCCCATCAACAGTGGCTGGCAACCTCCACACAAGGCAGGATCTGATAACAAAGCAGAGTGGAAGCCAGTCCGCCCTAGCAGACCACCCACTGTAGTTAGCCCACCGCAATAGAAGGGCCCACATGACCCACAGCAAGACAATAGTAATAGGAGACTTTAATAGCTCGCTTACATCAGTGGACAGGTCATCCAGACAGAAAAATCAATAAGGAAGCACTGGCTTTAAATGACACATATCATTTATGTGATAAATGCTCTTTGTCACATATTAAAGATCTTTAATGATATTATAAAAAGCTCTACAGAAAGTGGACATAAAGTTTGCATGGAAGTGAAAGTGAAGTCACTCAGTCATGTCTGACTCTTTGTGACCCCATGGACTGTATCCTCCATCCATGTATCCTCCATCCATGGAATTTTCCAGGCAAGAGTACTGGAGTGGGTTGCCATTTCCTTCTCCAGGGGATCTTCCCAACCAAGGGATCGAACCTGGGTCTCCTGCATTGCAAACAAGTGCTTTTACCGTCTGAGCCACCAGGGAAGCCACCACTTCAACATAATAAAGGCCACATATGACAAACCCACAGCTAGCATCACATTCAATGATGAAAAGTTGAAAGCGTTTCCTCTAACATCAGAAAGAAGACAAGGATGCCCATTCTTGCCACTTCTATTCAACATAGTGTTGGAAGTTCTAGCACAGGAATCAGACAAAAAAAAAAAAGAAGTAAAAGAGATCCAAATGAGAAAGGAGGAAGTAAACCTATCATTGATTGCAGATAATATGATATTCTCAATAGAAAATCCTAAAGATGTCACAAAAAATCTACTAGAGCTTAACAGCAAATTTGTTAAGGCTGAAGAATACTAAGTTAATATACGGAAATCTGTTGCATTTCTATATGTTAACAACAAACTATCAGAAAGAGAAATTAAGAAAACAATTCCATTTGTAATTGCATCAAAAAGAATAAAATACCCAAGAATAAACCTACCTAAACAGGCAAAAGACCAGTACTCAGAAGACTATAACACATTGATGAAAGAAACTGAAGATGACACAAACATAAAGGTATATTGTGTTCATGAATTGAAAGAATTATATTGTTAAAATGACTATATTATCCAAGTCAATTTCCAGATGCAAGTTCTATCAAAATACCAATTGGAGTTTTCACAGAACTAGAAAAAAAATTTTTTTAAATTTATACACAAATGTAAAAGACCCTGAATAGCCAATCTTGAGAAAGCAGAACAGAGTTGGAAGAATCATGCTCCATGACTTCAGACTCTATTACAAAGCTACAGTAATAAAACCAGTATCATACTGGCACAAAACAAGCACATAAATCAGTAGAACACATTTCTGGGAACCCAGAAATAAAGCCATACATTTATAGTCAATTAATCTATGACAAAGAAGGCAAGAATATACAATGTCTCTTTAATAAGTGGTGCTGAGAAAACTGGAGAGCTGTATGTTTAAAAAAATGAAATTAGAACATTTTCTTATATCACATACAAAAATAAACCCCAAATGACTTAAAGGCCTAAATGTAAGACTGGAAATCATAAGACTCCTAGAAGAAAACATAAGCAGAATACCCTTTGATATAAATCAGCAACATTCTTCAGATCTGTCTCCTAAGGCAAAGAAAACAAAAACAAAAAACAAATGGGACCTAATTAAACGTAAAAGCTTTCACATAGCAAAGGAAACCATTGACAAAATGAAATGATAACCTATAGGAATGGGAGAAAATATTTACAAATGATATGACTTACAAGGGGTGACTCTCCAAAATACATGAACAGCTCTTAAAATTTATCAAAAAGCAATCTGATTATAAAATGGGCAGAAGATCTGTGTAGATATTTTTCAAAGAAGACATACAGGTGGCCAACTGGCACATGAAAAGATACTCAGCATCACTTATCACCAGGGAAATGCAAATCAAAATCACAGTGGGGTACCATCTCATGTACATGTACATGACAGAACGGCTATCATCAGAAATACCACAAATAACAAAGGTTGGCAAGTATATGAAGAAAGGGGAACCTTTGTACACTGGTGGTGGGAGTATAAATTGGTATAGCCGCTGCGGAAAGCAGTATGAAAGGGCCTCAAAAAATTAAAAATTGAACTACCATATAATTTGGCAATTCTACTCCTGGGTGTATGTCCAGAGGAAACAAAGAAAGCACTAACTTGAAAAGATACTGCATCCCAACGTTCATAGCAGCATTATTTACAGTAACCAAGATATGGAAGCAAAAGCAAAACGGCTGTCTGGGGAGGCCTTACAAATAGCTGTGGAAAGAAGAGAAGCGAAAAGCAAAGGAGAAAAGGAAAGATACAAACATCTGAATGCAGAGTTCCAAAGAATAGCAAGAAGAGATAAGAAAGCCTTCTTCAGTGATCAATGCAAAGAAATAGAGGAAAACAACAGAATGGGAAAGAATAGGGATCTCTTCAAGAAAATCAGAGATACCAAAGGAACATTTCTTGCAAAGATGGGCTCGATAAAGGACAGAAATGGTATGGACCTAGTAGAAGCAGAAGATATTAAAAAGAGATGGCAAGAATACACAGAAGAACTGTACAAAAAAGAGCTTCACGACCCAGATAATCACAATGGTGTGACCACTGACCTAGAGCCAGACATCCTGGAATGTGAAGTCAAGTGGGCCTTAGAAAGCATCACTACGAACAAAGCGAGTGGAGGTGATGGAATTCCAGTTGAGCTCTTCCAAATCCTGGAAGATGATGCTGTGAAAGTGCTGCACTCAATATGCCAGCAAACTTGGAGAACTCAGCAGTGAGCACAGGACTGGAAAAGGTCAGTTTTCATTCCAATCCCAAAGAAAGACAATGCCAAAGAATGCTCAAACTACCGCACAATTGCACTCGTCTCACACGCTAGTAAAGTAATGCTCAAAATTCTCCAAGCTAGGCTTCAGCAATATGTGAACCGTGAACTTCCAGATGTTCAAGCTGGTTTTGGAAAAGGCAGAGGAACCAGAGATCAAATTGCCAACATCCACTGGATCATGGAAAAAGCAAGAGAGTTCCAGAAAAACATCAATTTCTGCTTTACTGACTATGCCAAAGCCTTTGACTGTGTGGATCACAATAAACTGTGGAAAATTCTGAAAGAGATGGGGAATACCAGACCACCTGATCTGCCTCTTGAGAAATTTGTATGCAGGTCAGGAATCAACAGTTAGAACTGGACATGGAACAACAGACTGGTTCCAAATAGGAAAAGGAGTACGTCAAGGCTGTATATTGTCACCCTGCTTATTTAACTTATATGCAGAGTATATCATGAGAAATGCTGGGCTGGAGGAAGCACAAGCTGGAATCAAGATTGCCAGGAGAAATATCAATCACCTCAGATATGCAAATGACACCACCCTTATGGCAGAAAGTGAAGAGGAACTAAAATGCCTCTTGATGAAAGGGAAAGTGGAGAGTGAAAAAGTTGGCTTAAAGTTCAACATTCAGAAAATAAAGATTATGGCATCCGGTCCCATCACTTCATGGGAAATAGATGGGGAAACAATGGTAACAGTGTCAGACTTTATTTTTGGGGGCTCCAAAATCACTGCAGATGGTGACTGCAGCCATGAAATTAAAAGACACTTACTCCTTGGAAGGAAAGTTATGACCAACCTAGATAGCATATTGAAAAGCAGAGACATTACTTTGCCAACAAAGGTTTGTCTAGTCAAGGCTATGGTTTTTCCAGTGGTCATGTATGGATGTGAGAGTTGGACTGTGAAGAAAGGTGAGTGCCGAAGACTTGATGCTATTGAACTGTGGTGTTGGAGAAGACTCTTGAGAGTCCCTTGGACTGCAAGGAGATCCAACCAGTCCATTCTGAAGGAGATCAGCCCTGGGATTTCTTTTGAGGGAATGATGCTAAAGCTGAAACTCCAGTACTTTGGCCACCTTGTGGGAAGAGTTGAGTCATTGGAAAAGACTCTGATGCTGGGAGGGATTGGGGGCAGGAGGAGAAGGGGACGACAGAAGATGAGATGGCTGGATGGCATCACTGACTCGATGGACGTGAGTCTGAGTGAACTCCGGGAGTTGGTGATGGACAGGGAGGCCTGGCGTGCTGTGATTCATGGGGTCGAAAAGAGATGGACACGACTGAGTGACTGATCTGACTGATCTGATCTGATCTGAAGTGTCCATCAACAGAAGAATAGATAAAGAATATGAATTAAATGCTACTCACCCATAAAAAGGAAAAGAAATTTTGCCACTTGTAGCAACGTGGATGGACCTGGAGGGTATGATGCTTTGGGAAACATGTCAGATAGAGAAAGAGAAATAGTATATGTTATCATTTATATGTGGAATCTAAAAAATAAGGCAAACTATTGAATATAACAACAAAAAGAAACAAACTCACAGATACAGAGAATGAAGTAGTGGTTATCAGTGGGGAGAAAGAACAGGAAGGGGCAAAATAGAGAAAGGGGATAAAGAGGTACAAGCTATTCTGTATAAAATAAATTAGCTACAAGGATATAAGATGAGATAAGGACTGAAGATGAGATGGTTGGATGACTTCACGGACTCAGTGGACATGGGTTTGGGTAGACACCGGGAGTTGGTGAGGGACAGGGAGACCTGGCGTGCTGTGGTTCATGGGGTCACAAAGAGTCAGACATGACTGAGTGGCTAAACTGAACTGAACAAGGATATATTGTACTGCATAGGTAATATATCCAAAATTTTATAACTTTAAACGGAGTATAATCTATAAACATTTTGAATCATTGAGTTGTACATCTGAAATAATATTCTAAACCAACTATACTTCAATAAAAACAAAACAAAACTCCCCTGAACTTCTTGAATGGCAGGGAGAAACCATATTAGAGAATAAAATCTAATGAGGATAAAATTTTAGCTAGTGAGGAAAAGATCTTTGTAAAGAGATTATACCAAATTCAATTCCTAATGAACTGAATTGTCACTCTTAAGTGAGAATCGAGTTGAATTATGAAAGTAGTTGTGTCATCTAATTTTTTGATCAGATCAGATAAATAATATATAAAATGATAGAGTGTACAGCATGCAGGTTGGTTGGAATGAATTGTGTAGCCCCTTTCCTCTTATGATTTTGCACTGAAGTCTGAAGATAACTAGGTATTGGCTTAGATGGAACTCTGAAAAGAGATGGAAACATTCCTATGAAAGGACAACAACTATAATTTCAAAGAAGTGTTTTGGGTGTTTTTCGGTAATTCTTGGGAGAAAAACAGAAGAGGGAATATAATCTTAAAACATAATGGGATGGGACACAGGCTTGCAGTTAAGATGTAGAAAAGTATACCTTACAAAAAAGAATTCTTTATAAATCCACAGGCTGAGGGGAAAGCAGGTTTGAGAATATTTGAAGTAAAAAGAAGAAAACAAACGATGTAATTGTTGGAGCATATTATGGCTGCCTGGATGGATAAAGATACAGAGAAGTTATCTTGACAACCATCTCAGAGACTGAATAGAGGAGAGATTTGAACTCCTTATACAGATGCTGAAAATCTCACCATCTAAGAATAATGACAGGAAAGTTCTGTGACTTGCAAGCTTCATCGTCCACAAGGAGAATGCCACTACTTCATCCTTCCATTCATTTCCTCAGTGAATATCTACTGCTTGTCCATTTTGCTCTAGGAACTGGGAATGTAAAAATAAATAAGAAAAATACTCTGAAATTTAAACTAACATGATGAGCTACTGTGGCAAGGTCACAAATACAGGCACGCAACCAGTGAGCTCTGCAGAGTGGGGTCTCTGAAGGAGACCATGTGAATGACGTCACAGAGGAAGGTCAGTAGGTTGGGACCTGAGACACAGCTCAGCCAGGGACAGAGGTGAGGAGGAAGAGCTTTCTGTCTAGAAGAAAGCACATCTCAGAAGCAGAGAGAAGTTTGGTATGGCCAGAATCTCTTAAAGATGGAGTCTGGTAAAACAGGTGGCTGAAGAGGCGAGCATGTGAATTTAGGAAATGAGAAACTCGTCCTGTGAGTTAAGAAAACTTGGGCTTTAATTTTAAAAGTTTTATACGGACTCTAATGTGAATGTAAACGTGAGTCAGTTTTACACTGACTCTAAAATGTTTGAGAAGGACAGGATGGGGCTGGTGAGCCATAATGACTTCATTTTCTTTTGGCAAGTTTGAAAATTGCTAGATCAGGGAACTCTTCGTAGACATGCTTTTAGATTTCATCATGGCATTTGATGAGGTCTCTTGTCAACAAGTTCTAGAAATAGGTACTGGATGATAGCACAATTAAGTAGATTAATCTCTAGACTGCAACCTACCTTTCCAGTCTTGTCTTTTCTTGCTCCCTTACACCTCTCATACTCTGGCCATTACATTCCTTGTTGATGCCTGAACACACCCTGTATGCTCCAACCTCATTGCCTTACATGTTCTTGCCACCTGGAGTGACATCCTTTTATCTCCTAAGCATTGAAACTCTGTCCATTGTTCAGCGGGCCACCTCCTCATACACATATTTGAAATTTCCTTGGAGAAGGCAATGGCAACCCACTCCAGTACTCTTGCCTGGAAAATCCCATGGACGGAGGAGCGTGGTAGGCTACAGTCCATGGGGTTGCAAAGAGTCGGAGACGACTGAGTGACTTCACTTCACTATGATCCTTACCTTACTCTATCTTGCATTACAGCTATTTAGTAACTACCCAGAACTGTCTACTGCCTTTTAACATGTTTGAAGGAAGGAATATTTTCATATTACTTGGTATCATAATAAGGAAGCTTATACTAGCACCACAAATAACATCTTTAGTGTTTTCTGCCTTCCAGACACTATAGAGAGATGCTTGTCATCTTTATTTCCAAGTAGCAGTAAAACGTACTAGCTGGAAGCAAAACTGTATCAGTCACTCAGACCCAAGTTAGGTCCTGGCTGTGGCACTTATTGGCTGAGTGACTTGAGGCAAGTTATTTGGCCTCTCTGAGGTTCAATTTCCTCATCTGTAAATTTTAAGGCTGTTTTGATAATTGAAGTAGACTAATGTTTAAAAGGCATTTAGAGGGGAACTCCCTGGTGGTCCAATGATCAAGAATCTGCCTGCCAATGCAGGAGACACAGTGCAATCCCTGGCCTGGGAACTAAGATTCCACATGCTGCGGGGCTGCTGAGTCCATACATCACAACTACTGAGCCAGTGCTCTAGAGCCCAAGCTCCGCAACAAGAGAAACCACTGCAACGAGAAGCTTGCTTGGCACAACCAGAGAAAGTCTGTGTGCAGCAACGAAGACCCAGCACGGTTAAAAATAAATAAATACATAAAGCTTTCTAAAAAGCGATGATATAAATTTAAAAAAATAAAAAATGAATAAAAGGCATTTAGAGGAATTCCCTGATGGTCCAGTGATTAGGACTCGGCACTTTCACTGTGGTGGCCTGCGTTCAATCCTTGGTCAGGGAACTAAGTTCCCACAAGCCAGGTGATGGACCCAAATAATACTAACAATTATAGGATAAAATAAAATAAAAAACATTTACTACAGTGCTTAACACTTAATGGGCTTCCTTTGTAGCTCAGCTGGTAAAGAATCTGCCTGCAGTATAGGGAGACCTGGGTTCAGTCCCTGGGTTGGGAAGATCCCCTGGAGAAGGGAAAGGCTACCCACTCCAGTATTCTGGCCTGGAGAATTCCATGGACTGTAGAGTCCATGGGATCTCAAAGAGTCAGACAAGACTGAGTGACTTTTACTTTCAGTTCAGTTCAGTTGCTCAGTCGTGTTCGACTCTTTGCGGCCCTATGAGCATACCAGGCCTCCCTGTCAGTCACCAACTCCCGGAGTTCACCCAAACTCATATCCATTGAGTCGGTGATGCCATCCAGCCATGTCATCCTCTGTCGTCCCCTTCTCCTCCTGCCCCCAATCTCTCCCAGCATCAGAGCCTTTTCCAATGAGTCAACTCTTTGCATGAGGTGGCCAAAGTATTGGAGTTTCAGCTTCAGCATCAGTCCTTTCAATGAACACCCAGGACTGATCTCCTTTAGGATGGACTGGTTGGATCTGCTTGCAGTCCAAGGGACTCTCAAGAGTCTTTTCCAACACCACAATTCAAAAACATCTTTCTTCACAGTCTAACTCTCATATCCATACATGACACTGGAAAAACCATAGCCTTGACTAGACGGACCTTTGTTGGCAAAGTAATGTCTCTGCTTTTGAATATGCTATCTAGGTTGGTCATAACTTTCCTTCCAAGGAGTAAGCATCTTTTAATTTCATGGCTGCAGTCACCATCTGCAGTGATTTTGGAGCCCCTCAAAATAAAGTCTGACACTGTTTCCACTGTTTCCCCATCTATTTCCCATGAAGTGATGGGACCAGATGCCGTGATCTTAGATTTCTGAATGTTGAGCTTTAAGCCAACTTTTTTGCTCTCCTCTTTCACTTTCATTAACACTTAACAAAAGCTCAGAAAACAAATTACGTTTGTGACTTCACTCACTGCTAAACCCATTTCACAGATACTAGGGAGATGTAAAGATGCATATGGACTCGTTTCAGGG
Organism: Bos indicus x Bos taurus; assembly: GCF_003369695.1. Lineage (NCBI taxonomy): Eukaryota > Metazoa > Chordata > Mammalia > Artiodactyla > Bovidae > Bos > Bos indicus x Bos taurus. Next base: position 21,719,224 of record NC_040076.1, on the reverse strand, counting down.
AGCTCACAATTTAGTGGAGACCAAAACTCGTCAATGTCGTTTAGTTTTGATAAACATTCATCCTGAGTATAGGAAAACTTGAAAATGGCAAAGAAATGTTACAAACATTTCACCTTCAAATGGATGTTACAGGAAATACTAAATGATGATAAAATCATTTTCCTAATATAGCACATTTAGATTATCTCTATGTAATCCATTAATATTTAACACAAAAATTGTAATTACCCATAAAACTTTTTTTAATGATGGGAAAAAAAATCATCATGGGAATATATCAAGAAAGAAAGAGAAAGAAGATGTTGAGACTTTTTTTAAAAAGCTTTTTGTTGTAGCAAACAACTGTACTTTTTACCCATTAACTTCCCTCTCTTTAAATATGACATTTAGAGCTGAGGGAAGCCACAGAGTCTTGGAGCTTGGGAAGAGCCCTACCTGCCATCTATCGAAGAGAGGGAAGAAAAGGCTCAGGACCCTGAGGTTTCACCTGCGGCAGAATCCAAGGTGCTGCTTTCCTTTCTTTGTCCTGCAATTCCTCTCCATCCTTTACCACGCTGCTTTCTGCCCTGGGAAGCTGACCTCTACAAATTGTGTCCACAAGCTCTCTTCTTCTCAAGCTTTTGGTTGGTTTCTTTCTACCAGAAAGAATCACTATCAGGAGATGCTTGGAAGAAAAACTATGACCAACCTGCTGCTGCTAAGTCACTTCAGTCGTGTCCGACTTTGTGCGACCCCATAGACGGCAGCCCACTAGGCTCCTCTGTCCCTGGGATTCTCCAGGAAAGAATACTGGAGTGGGTTGCCATTTCCTTCTCCAATGCATGAAAGTGAAAAGTGAAAATGAAGTCGCTCAGTCGTCCCCGACTCTTAGCAACACCAAGGACTGCAGCCTACCAGGCTCCTCCATCCATGGGCTTTTCCAGGCAAGAGTACTGGAGTGGGGTGCCATTGCCTTCTCCGATGACCAACCTAGACAGTGTATTAAAAAGCAGAGACATTCCTTTGCCAACAAAGGTCTGTCTAGTCAAAGCTATGGTTTTTCCAGTAGCCATATATAGATGTGAGAGTTAAACTATAAAGAAAGCTGAGCACTGAAGAATTGATACTTTTGAACTGTGGTATTGAAGAAGATGACTCATTTGAAAAGACCCTGATGCTGGAAAAGATTGAAGGCAGGAGGAGAAGGGGACAACAGAGGGTGAGATGGTTGGATGCCATCACCAACTCAATGGACATGAGTGTGGGTAAACTCCAGGAGTTGGTGATGGACAGAGAGGCCTGGCTTGCTACGATCCATGGGGTCGCAAAGAGTCGGACACGATTCAGTAAGTGAACTGAACTGAACTTGAGAGTCCATTGGACTACAAGGAGATCCAACCAGTCAATCCCAAAGAAAATCAGTCCTAAATATTCATTGGAAGGACTGATGCTGAAGCTGAAGCTCCAATACTTTGGCCACCTGACTTTGGCCAACTGACTCATTGGAAAAGACCTTGATGCTGGGAAAGGTTGAAGGCATGAGGAGGAGGGGACGACAGAGGATGAGATGGTTGGATGGCATCACTGACTTGATGGACATGAGTTTGAGTAAGCTCTGGGAGTTGGTGATGGACAGGGAAGCCAGGTGTGCTGCAGCCCATGGGGTTGCAGAGTCGAATACAGCTGAGCAACTGAACTGAAGTGATCAGGAGATGCCAATTCCAGGGAGAGTGAGGTATTTATGCACCCAGTACCTGCTCTGGTAAACTGTAGGCTATGTCTGGGTGCCTCAGTGAAAGATCCCATTGGAGGCCAGTGCCCTTTTCTATATCTCCCTTTATAGCTGCCTTACTTTCTTTGCTCATGGGGTGACAAAGTGTCAATCATGAGTGAGAGACTGAGGACTTAGGCACTTTCTTTGGCCCTTTAGCCATAGAGGTGGCAAAAGTAGCCCCTTCAATATTTCACTGTCTCCTGCTGATTGAATTATATCCTGTTTACATGTTTGTAAGTTGCTGTATCTTGATTTTTTCCTGTGTTTTTTATTTATTCATTGGCTGCACCGGGTTTAGTTGAGGCCTGCAGGGTCTTCGTTGCCAGCATGCAGGATCTTCATTTTGGCATGTGGAATCTTTATTTGCAGCATGCAGGGTCTAGTTCCATGACCAGAGATCACACCCAGACTCTCTGCATTAGGAGCACAGAGTCTTAATCACTGGACCACCAGGGAAGCCCCTACTTCATCTTTCAAATCCTCAATTACTCGTCTTGAATGTGCCACCTGGGACATTGTTGGTATCCTGACTGACTTCCCTGATTTCTAGTTCAGTATTTTCCCCCAACACTATGCTTCCACAGAGAGATAAAAGAAGGATTGCTTTCATGGGACTGGGTTTTACTCCTTTATTCAAAAATTATCTTCTCTTGGAAATACTTCGATAGTTAAGAACTGACTGCAATTTCAGTCTCTTTTGTGATGACATTGCAATTTCTTTGTAGAGCAGTTCAGAAAAAAGATTGGAATTTTTCCTAGGTGAATTGCTGATAGAACCACATCTCTTTCTTAGTTCTTGTCCTTCCTCTGATGAAAATAAAAAAGAGGTTATTCTATGAGATATTGGAACCACAAAATAATGAGACAAACTCACAAATAAAATCCATCTTAAGAATAAAACAGATATCCATGAATGCAATATTTCAACTGTTACATAGTTTAAAGAGAGGGCAGGCTGGAAGTAAAAAAGCTGATGGGGATGGATTTTCTTTACCTGTTTTATAATAGTTTTTCTTTTGTAAAAGTAATGAAAGAATAGGTAGGGAGGAGGGGAGAATTGGTGGGAAGATAAGACACGCATGCCTGGTGCTGAATAAAAGACGATTTGTACCTAGCACATTGTAGAAATTGTTCAAGAACAGTTCAGCCATGTAAAAATATGACCCTGTAATACTGCCAAGGTCAATCAAACTCATAGTTATTGACTCAGAAAGAACTGGCTTTACAGGATACCATTGCTCCAAGCCTGCTAAAATTTATACTTCTAATTATTAACATTTAGAAGATAAATTTGAATCCTGAGAAATTAATTGTACAGAAATTATGATAAAAAGAATTCATCCTTTTATTTTTCCTAGTGGATAAAACTTTAAAGAGATGCCATAAAAATCTAAAATAGCCACCTAGTCACTCTATCACAGCACTATTATTTTCATTATTTGAGTAGCAGTTACTGCCACTGGATATTTTTCTTATTTACATATTTATTTGTTTGGCTTTATTTCTCTAATACAATTTAAGACCCGTAAGAACAGATATCAGCCTTTTTATTCAAGGCTTGTTGAACAAATTAAATAAATATTGACTCATAAATAATAATCTGTAGAGAGTTACCCATTAAACTCCAAATCTACATACCTCAAAACCAACAATCACAGTGTCCATGATTGAATAAGAGTAAAGAATATGTTGAAAAGTATGTTTATTGCTATCCCATTTATGCAAAAGAATAAAACATGTTTGTTTGTTTCCCCAAAAAGGAACCATTTGTATGTGTATTACTTGTTAAAGGTAATGAACGTACATAAAAATTTACAAGTCTATAACATTTTTTTTTAATTACCAAACTGTAATCCATTTTTTTTCTTCCAAAGATTCAGATTTGGGAGGCTTAATATCTTTTAGACTTCTGTTTCATTTGATTTTGTTACAAGGAATAAATAGGCATTACTTTAATAATTTGTAAAAGAAAAAAATAAAATAATGAGGTCAAATTCTCTAATATAATGGCTTTGGAGACAGCTATTGGAACAAATTAGAATCTGAATTCATAATAAATTATGATTTTGGTTTTCTCTCTCATGCCCTGTTTCTGTTACTAGAATAATGAAATCTTTCCCAGGTTTCAGTTCCTATCCCCAACTCACCCAACAATATATTTTCCAACTACCTTTCTACCCCTGACCATCACCCCATTAACATTTTTCTGCCCAATAATATTCCTAGGCTGAGCCAACTTTCAGGTTGTATTTGATAGCAAAAGGGGAAAATGAACAATCTTAAGAGACAGGATTAAAAAAGATTGAAGTTGTCAAGGAAATGCGAGATGGCAGGGGAAAGGCTGGGGAAAAACGAGAAGAGCTCGAAAATGATTTCTTCTGCTTCCTACCTTCTCCCCAAAGCAGAGCACTTAAATGTCTCTCTGTACACAGATCCAGGCAATATGTTTTAGAACTAGAAATACTGGAGTATCAAGTATCCCCACGTCTGAGCTGGCATTTTGCCTACTCGTCCATGAACTCTCTCACTGGGTACGTCCTGAAGCCTTCTTGGAGATTGCAGGTCATAAATGTGTATGATTAATTGCCTATGTTGAAACCAAAAATAATGTTTCCAGAACATTCAGATTACAGGGTGAAGCAAGAGCACAGTCTCTGTTAGGGAACCTGACAGGGATGGCTGAAGAAAGACTGCACTCACTTGGGGCAACCTAATAAACATTTCTGGTAGATAGAATAACAATAAGATAAGACTAGACAATAGGAATTTGTTACAGATTGTGAAGGACACCTAATAAATTGAAAAGGACACAGGCTAAGGGACAGAGACTTAGGTAAGAGAAGAGGTATATGTGAAGCAATTGTCAAGAAAGGGTCACAACTTAGCTTCTAAATACAATTAACCCATGTTGATAGGAATGTATTATAGAAGCAGTATGGTGTCTTCCCCATATATAGATCATTAGAGGTATCTACTGCCGATGGATAAGAGCAAATGATTTGTTATTTCCCTCTTCTGGTTTATAAACTATAATTGCCTCCCTTGGGATTATAACCATATATATACACAAAAACTTATATATATATAAATATATTAAATATATGACAGCAGTTCTGCCCAGAATCAAGCAAAGAGAAGCAAGTGGTGGCTTCAGTTGCAGCCATACACTGTTAAAGACCTGCTTCTCACTATTGAAGACCACCCCACACATTTGGAACAGAGCTAACTGGTCCAGAATCCTGCAGCCATCCTGCTTCTTCAGTTGTGAGGTTTGCCAAAGGCAGTTCATGTTTGAAGCCCCAGCAATTGCTGTTATACAAATACAGACAGTTTCTAAGTGCAAGCTCATTCCCAGAGGCAGGGGCAGATCCTGTCCTGATGTCTACTAGTTCCTGGCCCTTGGTCTTCCATCCCTCCTCCTCCTCAGTGACCTACCCAAGGGAGGAGTAGCTGATCTTGACTTCTTTCCTTACACTATCCAAATTCGTCATACACCTCCCTTTCACAAGAGGCAGCTTTCACTGAAGTAGAAAGGTGATATAACCTTCCAAGGGAGGTTCTGAAGTAAATCCAAGGTGTCTCAGTGGTAAAGAATCTGCCTGCCAATGCAGAAGATGCAGGAGACGTGTGCTGGATCCCTGTGTCGGGAAGATCTCCTGGAGGAGGAAATGGCTACCCACTCCAGTATGCTTGCTTGGAAAAGCCCATGGACAGAGGAGCCTGGAGGGCTATAGTCCATGAGGTCTCAGTTGGACACAACTGAGAAACTAAGCCCCCTATTTCTACCTACGTTTCTAAACCAGGCTACCGTCTGTGACTCTAAGGTGATGTCTGGTGATTTTTTTTTTTAATCCTGGCCTAAACTATGTAGTCTCTGGCACTTCTCTCTCTAAAGAAAAAGACAAACACAAATTTAATTTCTGATTGTCACTACCATGTAGAGGACCCCTATGCATGTGTAACTTCTGCTTTCAGAATTAGAAATAGTGCGGCAAGGTACAGATCACTATCTTTAGATGTCTTGAAAACCTCAAGGCTTCATGATCCTCTTCAGAACAGAACTTTGTACTCATGAAGACTTTTTGGATGTAAATGACGGAAGCATAACAGCATCTGTCAAACGCCAGAAAAGCACCTTTATTAGCTCACCTCACAGAATGCCAAGTAGGCCCATGTGGTGTTGTCAGGGCTCTCTTATTGTGTATCTCAGATCTGCATGAGTCACTGTGTCTTTTAGTGCTGACTTAAGGTTCTCCATGTCAGGAAAGGTTGTCAAACCCATACCCTTACAGGATATGAGCCAAAAGAAAGAGAGAACGCTCTTAAATATTTCGTGTGTATGTGTGTGTGTGTGCATATATGTGCAGTTTTACTCCCATTTATTGAATTTCATGAGTTTTGCTTGACTGTCTGTATCACACATGGGCCCTGTAAATCTTTGTGAATAGGGGCTTGGGGTTCCATGACTAGCCAAACCTGATGATAATTCCCTTTAGGGTGAGGTCAGTCAAGATTGCCAGTGTGGAACAGCCACAAAAACACACGGAAAGAGAAGAAATATTACCTCAATGACAAAAGAAAAGCCAAGTTTAAGTCAAACTGGGAAAAGGAGGTTGCATTGGGTCCCCTTAAGCCTGTGACCGGCTGAGTCTGCAAGGTTCTCCTGAGAGCCGTATGTGTATGTGGCTTCATCAGGCATTCAGGTAAGCACAAAGGAGTCAGTACAAACCTTTGACCTCATGTCCACAGATTTGAGCTGGGTCTTTGGGGCTAAACTACAGACTTGTTTGATAAAATGTACTGTCACTGATGCAAATTGGAATGTCAGTAATAGCCTTATTGACTTTGGTGCCAGAGCATAAGACCTGAAAAGTCATTTGTTCTGCAATCCTTTAGAAGGACAAGGGCCAGGTAATATGATCTTCTTCTACTGTGGTATTACTGGAAAAAGGATTGGACTTTTGTTCTAGTTTCATTTTCTGTTAATATGTAGTTGTAGCTGAGGGCAGTTTATTTTACCCCCTTGGAACTTGGTTTTCTAACGTGTTAAAGGAAGTGGTTATGCTGGTTGATCTCCAGCATTTCTGATCTTTCAGCTCTGAATTTTTAAGGTTTAACTTTTTTCATTGGCTTTCTTCTGACACTTGGGCTGGAAAAGATGAGACCATGGTAAGAGATGGGCAAGTCATGGTACTAGACAATTGGAAAGGATATCTAAAAGATCATTAAAAGATATATGGTTATTTTTTATTTGTTTTAGTTTTCTAAAAAGATATCAACTCCAATGCCATTATTTGCTTTTTAATTAAAAAAAATTACATGCTTATTTTAAGGGACATTTTAAAAGGACAATTATAGAAGTCCAGTGAAGCAACTTTAAAAATAAGTTAGAAAAAAGACTTAAACCTTAACAAGTAAATGCAATGATTGGACCTTGTTTTGACTGTGGCTTGAACAAAACAGCTGTAAAATATGTATTTTTCACAATTGTAAAAGATTTGAATATGATAGCTATTAGAGGGTATTAAGAAATTACAATTATTATAATTTTCCTAAATGTGATAATAATATAGTTCTATTGCAAAGTATGGGGGAAAATGAGAAGTTGTTCTTATTTTTTGGTGATGTATAGTTAAATACTTAGGGTTATAGTTATGACAGCTGTGATTCACTTACAAACACATATAATCAAATGAGATACAGTATTAGCAATGAGAAATATTGAAGTTTCTATGGTTATTTCTGTACTATTTTCTCAGTTTTTCTGTAATCTTAAAAATTAAAAACAAAACAGCACCCCAAAACACAATCAACTAGAGATGATTATCTTTTAAAATTTCAAGCTGTGCTCATCTTACATCTTTAGTTTAAATATAGTTCAAATTTTCAGTTTTCCCAGGTGAAATAGCACGTTAATGCCTTTAAGTCAGCTAGAATATGGCTCCTGGATTTTCAGTTTTAGCAAAGAGTTATAAGGTAGCAAAGTAGCAGTCTATTTCTTAGGAAATAATGGCCTTAGAATCTTTAATATTAAACACACCCTCCCCACACACATACACACAGATACCTGAATCCTTGTGGTTTTTGCTTATTGTGCAGATGAGGCTGAATGACGTAGTGGCCTGCCCTAAAGCCAAAGGCCTGGGTTGGCATCTTCCTTGCCCTGCCACTTATTACCTGTGTGACCTTGAAAAAGATACTTAACTCCCTGTGCCTCAGTTTCCCCAGCTGTAAAATGGGAGTAAATGTTATCACCCATGTGATGGGATCCTCTTGAGCATTAGGAGAGCATTAGGAGTACATTGCACTTAACACACTTCTTGGTGCTTAACAAATATCAATCATTGTTTGTTTATTTTGCTATAGGAAAGCCAGGAGTGGTCAAGGTCAATGCTCAACGAGAAAAATACCTTTACATTTCAAGTGATGAAACTTGTTTGTCCTAGTGTGAACAGCATTGAGATAGAGAGATTTTTAAAAACAGAACGGGCATTGTGGCATTGTGGCATCTCTTCCATCTTAGTAATTTCCCATAACAAGTGGCTTAAAGTTTTCTCAAAACCCTAGAAAACTAGTATCAGATACAAAGTGTGTCTCAAGAATCTCCAGAAATAACTACGTTTTCCCAACAACTTCAGGCTGGAAATATATTTGGTAGATGCTTCACGGTACTTGGCAGACATATTAAAATGATAGTGTGGTTATTATTACAACATATCCTGCAATCATTTATAACTAAGTAAGACTCCTTCATTAGCTTATGTATGTATCGTAAGTGCTTATTGAAAACCAAGGACTTTATCTCTTTGTAATACATTAGTTTCCCATTATTTCTGACCTTGTAAAATTAAATATTGCCCAAGAATATGAAACAAGAATTTTTTTTTTTTTTTTCAGCAGAGCTACATCATTATCCTTGTGCTTTCTGGACCTTATTATGAAAATTCAAGGCTATTCAGATTTCTCTAATAAAACTTTAGAGAAACTGCCAAAGACTTGGGTTTCATATTTGTGGTCAGGTTTTTATTTAATAATGATGCCTGCATTTTAACCAAAGTCAATCTTTTTTCCTTAGCAAGATAAGTAGTAGATGACTTCTCTATTGAAGAATCTTCCATAGCCTTTGAGTCCTCTACCATGCCAACCTGATTCTTTGCACATCACAAAAAGCTGTTTAAAATAATGTGTATGGAAGTTAACTAGATTTCTGGTGGAGACCATTTCACAATATATATAAATATCAAGCCATTAAGTTGTACCCCTGAAACTAATATAATCTTATTGTTCAATTATACCTCAATAATGGAGAAGGAAATGGCAACCCACTCCAATATTCTTGCCTGGAAAATTCCATGGACAGAGGAGCCTGGTGGGCTACAGTCCATGGGGTCACAAAGAGTCAGTCACGACTGAGCGACTGAGCACAAACCTTAATAAAAGATAATTTGTATAGCTCAAATTGTTGTATGACTAGAATTTGCATAAAGAAATTCTTTCGTGTCTTGGAGCAATTGCAAGAAGCGAAGTCCTTCAAATTCTTATGTTAAGGAGAAACCAGGTAAGAGACTAAATGACTTAGACTTGAATCCCTTATCCATTTGATTTCAACTTAAATCAGGGAAATCTGTTCCTCTCAGAGAGCTGTTGATATCCCTTTGGAAGCAAGGTCATTTCAGTTCAAATCACATCAGTCTCTTTGCAAACAAGTCCAACTGCACTGTAGCACAGAAAAGGAGCTGTCTAGACAGGAAGAAACGGACTCGGCTTCTTTTGGTCCCAGAAACTCAGTGTCTGGTTAGAAGGGAAGCAATGACTCTGTAACTATATGGCACACAACTTTGCTAAGAGCAAAATAGAAATTTGGATTTTTTTTTTTTTTAGATAAAAGGTATCAGATTAAGTGAACATGCACACTAGAGTTCTCTAGTAAGTAAAAGTCATGTTGATAATATGATGAAGTCTTATTTACCATTTCCAACTATTGCTATCTCTCTCTTCTAACAGCTTTTAAGTTTTAATTGTTCTGCCCTAGTTTTAGAACTGAGGAAAGTACCTAAATCTTAAAAGTATCTATTCAACACTATATAGAGAGGTTTGTACACAGGTATGGGCTTCCCAGGTGGCTCAGCGATAAAGAATCTGCCTGCCAATGCAGGAGATACAGGAGAGGTGGGTTCAATCCCCAGGATTGGGAAGATACTCTGGAAAAGGAAATAGCAACCCACTCCAGCATTCTTGCTTGGAGAATCCCATGGACAGAGGAGGCTGGTGGGCTATAGTCCTTGGGGTTTCAAAGAGTCAGACAAAACTGAGTGACTGAGCGCACACACAGAAATATGCTCACCAAATATTGGGTCATCCCAGTTCTCTTTTTCAGCTTCTTATGACATCATTTTGAACTATCACTACATCCAATATCTACATACTTACCAAAAAAATCTATTATATCTATAAACTTATATGCTTACAAACAAATATTATCATTATTAGCAGGTGGTGAATTTGTCCCATTTCTTCAGTTTCTTTAGGTTCCTTTGCTAACCCTCAATTCTGGCCCCACCTGGTTACTAGAGGAATTTGCAGACTTAGTGAAAACATGAAACGGTCCTGGTTCCAAGTCAGCTTTTATGGGTGGCTTTCTGTGAGGTCGAATTTGCCCAAGCATTTGTGTAGCAGTCCAAGAGCCCCACAAGGCGTGTGTCTGCTGCCTACACTCTGCAGTGGTGAACCGGGCAAATTTGGACACAGCAGCTGGTCCTGAAGACAGCTGGAAATAACCCGGTCTGATAGGATCAGCTATCAGAGGCAAGGCGGCACCACCGCGAGTAAACAGCATGCTATCTCTGAGACTCTGAGGCAGTGATACAGGCGGCCCCAGGCTCAACCTGCCCTCAAAATAGCAGTGAAGCCACTTCATAAGCAGTCTTGCCCCCGTAGAACGAGAATCACAGGCTTTTAGTTCTGAAAAACCCCTTGGCGCTTGTGTCACAATTCTCTTGTTTTGCAGATTAAAAACAACAACAACTGAGACTTCCCCGTGGCTAAGACTGCACTCTCAACCCAGGGGACCTGGGTTTGATTCCTGGTCAGGGAACTAGATCCCACATGCCCTAACTAAAGATCCTGTGAGTTACAACTAAAAGCCAGTGCAGACAAACTGGTAAACAAATATTAAAAAAAAAAATGAGAACAACAAAAATAAAAACTCACAGCCAGAAAGACAAGGAGAAGTGTGATATCCATAATTGTCATATGCCTGCATGGATGTGTGATTAAGCTCTCTAGGGATCCATGTAGATGCGTGTATCATCTGATTGCTCCTAAGTTAGTACATTTGTTTTCTTCCAAAAAGCTAACGCTGCAGATCAAAAAAAAATAAAAAAAAGCTCAGATTTAGTCTTGAATATCAAAGTAACTATTTGGATTCACCCTCAATCCAAATACCCTCAGAATGAGTGATGTCACCCATTATGTGGTTCCTTCATGACAGCCTTTGTCTGGGACCAGACACTGAAAATACTAAGACGAAAGGCATGGTGATCTAAGGGTGTTCACAATCTAGTGTCAGAAACAGATATATGAACAAATAATTAAGAGACGTTGCAAGTCACATAGGAGATTTACGTGAAGTATCAGCATGCGGCAAAGGAGCTGAGTAGTAGGTGGGTAGAAAATCTAGTAAAGGAGTCCAGAAAAACTCATATTTAAATTAAATCTCTATAGTAACATTTGAATTCTGCAGAAGGGAGTGAAAAGGATGTAGTGAGTATTTTAGGCAAGAAGGAAGAACATTTTGTTTAATCAAGCCAGTGTCTACTAGTCACCATTTTCTCTCTCAGTCTAGTTTACTGTCTAACACAGCTAAAATTTGTGTAAACGAAATGTTTTAAGAGTCTCCTTTGAAGCAACACTCATCACCTCCTTCATTTTCCTTCATTCTTAGAGACTCTTATATCTTATTTCTTGGTTTGTGTTTGTGTTCTATTTGATTGAGGTTGTCAGAAATATGACCCTAGGATGCACAAGAGGCATTATGTGTTGGAGGTCACTAAACATCAGCTGGTGTTAATTCTCAAATGAGGGGGAGCATTGAGAGTTTGGGAAATCATGAAAGTCATCCAGAGCAGAAGGACTTTCGTTATGATCTCAGATTAAAAGTAAACAAACAAGATATTCACAAAAAAATAGTAAGGACTAAAGGACACATTTTCAAAGTTCAAGTGTTTTGTAGTCAAGGACATTTAAATTACGATAATATGCTATCATCACTGAGTTTCCCTGGTGGCTCAGCGGTAAAGAATCTGCTTGCAGTGCAGGAGATGCAGGAGGCACAGGTTCAATCCCTGGGTTGGGAATATTCCCTGGAAAAGGAAATGGCTACCCACTGCAGTATTCTTGCCTGGACAATCCCATGGACAGAGGAGCCAGGTGGGCTACAGTCCATGGGATCGCATAGAGTCAGACATGCTTTAGTGACTGAATACACATGCACCATATCATTATTTGTCTACAAATTGATACCCATGTGGACAATTTCTGTGTGTGTGTATACAAACTCACAACACACATACACACACATATATATATGCACAAATCTTATATATTTTAAAATAAAAAATAAGTACTTATATAAGTATATAATTGATATTTTGCCAAATTGCCTTTAAGATTTATAAGCCCACAGACCCCTCATCCCAAGAAGATACCATGTATGCTAGACCATGATGCAAAGATGTTCATGGCAGAAATAATTTTAAATACTCCACCTTCCAAACGGAATAAACCTAAACGTTTGATAATAGGATATACTTTAAATATCTTATGATATACCCAATTAGTGGAATGTAATATGGCCATTAAACATGATGTTCTTCTAGAAATCATAAGGATTAGGATAATAGACATAAAGTACTTAGTAGTACCCAGAACGTAATAAATGCTCATTCCATGTTAAATTATCATCATCTTCATTATGATCATATCTTAAGATGTAGAGAAATGTTCCTATATGTAAAATGAAAAATAAATACAGAGCAGTTTGTAAATTATAATACCAATTAAATATATGTATACACATGTATTGGAGAAGGCAATGGTAACCCACTCTAGTACTCTTGCCTGGAGAATCCCATGAGAGGAGCCTGGTGGGCTGCAGTCCATGGGGTCACTTAAAGTCAGACACAACTGAGCGGCTTCACTTTCACTTTTCACTTGCATGCCTTGGAGAAGGAAATGGCAACCCACTCCAGTGTTCTTGCCTGGAGAATCCCAGGGACGGGGGAGCCTGGTGGGCTGCCGTCTATGGGGTCGCACAAAGTCGGACATGACTGAAGCGACTTAGCAGCAGCAGCATGCTGCTGTGCTCAGTCACTCATTCGTGTCCAACTCTTTGTGACTGCATATTTGAAGCCAGGTCTCCTGCATCTTCTGCATTAGCTGATCCACTTTTTACCACTAAGCCACCCGGGATGTCAATACATGCATACATGTATGTGTGCGTATATATATATTATATATATAACACATGTATTATATATATGTATTTTTACACATTTGGCAAAAAGATGGAGAGTGTATTAGCTTACTAAGCTGCCATAACATAGTACTACAGATCAGGTGGTTTAAACAAAAGACGTTTATTGTCTGACAGTTCTGGAGGCTAGAGGTCTGAAATCAAAGTGTCAGCATGATTGGTCCTTGTTGCAGATGGTGACTGCAGCCATGAAATTAAAAGACGCTTACTCCTTGAAAGAAAAGTTATGACCAACCTAGATAGCATATTCAAAAGCAGAGACATTACTTTGCCAACAAAGGTCCATCTAGTCAAGGCTATGGTTTTTCCAGGGGTCATGTATGGATGCGAGAGTTGGACTGTGAAGAAAGCTGAGTGCCGAAGAATTGATGCTTTTGAACTGTGGTGTTGGAGAAGACTCTTGAGAGTCCCTTGGACTGCAAGGAGATCCAACCAGTCCATTCTAAAGGAGATCAGCCCTGGATATTCTTTGGAAGGAATGATGCTAAAGCTGAAACTTCAGTACTTTGGCCACCTCATGTGAAGAGTTGACTCATTGGAAAAGACTCTGATGCTGGGAGGGATTGGGGGCAGGAGGAGAAGGGGACGACAGAGGATGAGATGGCTGGATGGCATCACTGACTCGATGGACGTGAGTCTGAGTGAACTCCAGGAGTTGGTGATGGACAGGGAGGCCTGGCGTGCTGCGATTCATGGGGTCACAAAGAGTCGGACACGACTGAGCAACTGAACTGAACTGAACTGAACTGAGGGCTCTGAAGGAAGAGTCAGCTCCAGGCCTCTCCCCTTTGTTTGCAGATGGCTGTCTTCTCCCTGTGTTTCCTTATATAGTCTTCACTCTGTGCGTGCTGCTGCTGCTGCTAAGTCACTCAGTCGTGTCCGACTCTGTGAGACCCCATGGCTGCAGCCTACCAGGCTCCTCCGTCCATGGGATTTTCCAGGCAAGAGTACTGGAGTGGGGTGCCATTGCCTTCTCCACCCTCTGTGCATAATGGTGTCCATATTTTCCCTTTTTATAAGGACATCAGTCATGTTGGATTAGGGCCACACTAATGACCTCACTTTAAGCTGATTACCTCTGTAAAACTCTTTCCAAGTAAGGACACAGTCTGAGCAAGTGGGATTAGGACTTCAATATTTGAATTTGAGAGGGAACACAAGTTAACCCAGAATGTCTGTGTATCAGTAATTCTAGAATTATATATGACATTTTAGCTTGCTCTTTTTGCTTACTTGTTATTTTCTATGATGGACCATTGGCCTTAATTAAATTTTAAAATGCTATTACAAAAAAATACCATGCCTCAGAAAACCAGATACCCTATTTAAAATTTTAAATGAAAATACTTTTAATTCTCTGCACTTACCTATTCATTTTTAATATCACCTCCATTTCTACTGCATAAGACTAAGCCTAGAGCTTCTAAAGAATGTTTAATGTTTCTTATGCAGATTGAAGATTGAAACTCTGGATATTCAAACGATGTATGCTGTATATACTGTATGTGCTATGGTGCTAAGTCACTCCAGTTGTGTCTGACTCTTTGCGATTCTATGGATTGTAGTCTGCCAGGCTCCTTTGTCCATGGAATTTTCCAGGCAAGAATACTGGAGTGAGTTGCCATGCCCTCCACCAGGGGATCTTCCTGACCCAGGGATCAAACTCGAATCTCTTGTGTCTCCTGCATTGGCAGGTGGGTTCTTTACCACTAGTGCCACCTGGGAATTCAAGGTTATTATTTTCCTTTGGAATTTCTATTTCACTGTAAATTCCTGAACTGTGTTGATTTAGGATAAAATAGAATTATTATGTAGCATCAAAGTAAAGCATCATTTGGGCGGATGCTTACTCACTTGAAAGTTTAAGAACTTATCAAATCTAAAGCCAGTATTGCACATTTTTCCTGAATGGTGTGCATCGCTATTAAGTAGTAATCCTGTGTTAAAAAGTTATAGCAGAGGTTAAAACATGCTTTATACAATAGATACCCTTCTGAGTAATCAAGGCTTCCCTGGTTGGCTCAGTGATAAAGAATCTGCCTGCAATGCATGACCATGGGAGACTTGGGTTCGATCCCTGGGTTGGGAAGATCCTCTGGAAGAGGGCAAGGCAACCCGCTCTAGTGTTCTTTCCTGGAGAATCCCATGGACAGAGGAGGCTGGAGGGCTACAGTCCACAGGGTCACAAAGAGTTGGACACAACTGAAGCTACTTAGCATGCAGGCTTTGAGTAATCATAATTGTCATAGAAACCAGATTATACTTAAATGCAACAGGATAACTTGTCTTTCTGTAAAATAAAGAATGAATTTGTAAAACAACAAAGTCATAATTAATTTGTGCATAAACCTGAGTGTGCTGAATTGAACTTCTTTGAAATCAAGGATAGTCTTGCTTATAAGCATAAAATTTCTGGACTTAGAATATGCTACACAAAGATGTGTAGCTTTCAAAGAGTGGTGCTGGAGAAGACTTTTGAGAGTCCCTTGGACAGTAAGGAGATCAAACTAGTCAATCCTAAAGAAAATACTTTGGGCAGCTGATGAGAAGAGTTGACTCATTGGAAAAGCTCCTGATCCTGGGAAAGACTGAGGACTGGAGGAGAAGAGGGCGACAGAGGATGAGGTGGTTGGCTGGCATCACCTAGTTAATGGACATGAGTTTGAGCAAACTCCAGGAGATAGTGAAGGATAGAGAACCATGGTGTGCTGCAGTTCATGGGGTCATAAAGAGCTGATTATAACAGGCTGAGCAACAACAACAAAACAAAGATACCAAGTTTAAATGGGAAGAGTTCACACTTAAAAATAGTTTTGAAATCTATTGTTTGAAAGTGCTACTCATTTGACTGTAGGCTTCACTGTTCATTTATGGGTGGGGTGTTCTATGACATGAAGTCATTGTCCATAGTTAATATAAATTATCTATATATTATGTTAGGTGGCTTATATGTCTAATGCTTAACCAACCATAATTATTGATCTAGTTTTATAAAATAAATCAGATACCAAAAAAAAGTCAGGTTCTTTACTAATATTCCTAGTGATGCTATAGAACTGCAAAAATAAATTATTGAAGAAGGGTTGGTGGCTAATTCCTTGGAGGGTGAGAAAATTATTACTCATTATGTTAAGTAATGTCTTATATCAACATGTAAATAACTTTAGTGATTACTTGGAAAGAAAACTACTCCAAAGACAAAGTTCATGTGTCAATTTGTTTAGTTATTCATCTAATTTAGAGCTGAAAGATTTTTGGAATGATACTATATATGAAAATATGTCACTAAAATTTATTAGTGCTCTGAGCAAGGGACTTTACCTATAAATACAGATTTAAATAGTTGCATGCTTGGTTATCTCTGATAAGTTCAATAAGATAAGATATTTAATATATAATTCTCCATTTTATGTTAGAAGAGATCCTACCCAACTCCCTGTTTCTGTCAGTTTGTAGCTTGGATGGGAAATTTAAAGTTAATTTTGTCTTTGTCCTTTTCTCTTTTTCTTATCAGCAGTGCCTGGGAGGCACGGTGAAGTATGCTGAAAGTGACCTTGAGTTTACTCATATCATCTTGACACAAGTGAGCCAGGCTGTACCCTTGTAATTTTCATTATTAGCCACAAGAAGAGGAGCTTCTCTCAGTAGGAAATACAGCATCCAAAAATATATAGGTATTTTATACATCTCATGTGTGATGACTTAAAGAAGGCTGCAGGGTAGAGAATCAATAGAGAAGGTGCTGTGTGAAGGAGAGAAAATTATAGCTGAAACTGCCACCCTGCAGAGGGTGAAGTGATTTACGCAAGGTTAGTAGCAGAACTTGTCTTTAGGGGCACAGTCCGAACCAGAACCCAGGGGTCCTGGCTTCCAGTGCAGAATGCCTTCTCCAGTTCCTTCCTGCCTGAGCTGGTGGAAAAGCAAGTGAGTTTTTTTTGTTTGTTTGTTTGTTTTCCTCCCACAAATCAGTGAATATCACTGGTTTAGGCATTGCACATCCACATGTTAAGGGGTCATGTTATTTCTTTACCTCTGCCCTATTCATATTTTTGTCTCTCTCAACTGAAATCAAAAAGCACAGCTTGTAAGTTCAGAAAGTGGCTCCATGTCAACTTTCCCCCTGTAAATTATTTTTATGAGCATACCAACCAAGGGCATCTCGAAAACACATGATCGCTTTTGGCATCTAACCAACCCTTCTCTTTTTCCCCCATTTTATGGGTAAAAAAAAGACTTTTTCTGGTCATTCTTCTCAAACTGGGTCCTTGAAACTTCTGTAATGTATAATGTGAATACATCAAGTAGCGAAGAAAAAAAAAAAAGTAGCCCCAATGAAAGTAGTCATCTGGGAGTTCAGCCTCCTGAAATCTACTCCAATTTCTTAGATATATGGGACATGTGACTAGAGGCTAATCCTGCATCACTTTTCCCTACGTAAAAAGCTGATTTTAGAAGCATGTCTTGGTTAGGAGTTGCTCCATTACAAATGCTAGAACTACAAGTCTCTTGCATTGTGGCTGAATAGATAGGTAGGGCTGTTAATGACTTTGCTGAGTGTTTGATGAAAGGTGCTGTGTCAAGATCTTAACCTGGATTGACTGAGTAACCACTGTGTGTTCAGTCAACACAGCACAGGGCGTCTGAATTCAGCAAAGGACACAGTGCTGCAGGCCCTGCCCTTGGGAGCTTTCTCTATAAACATGCCAGAGCAGAGATAGTGACCTCATGCTTCCCAGGGAACATCTTCCCTGGATTGTCCTGAAGTCACCTCAAACTCAACACGTCTGAAATAGAACGCAACCCTTCTCACACTTCCATGGGGTCACATCGTTCCTCCATTCGCTCAGACTAGAAATCACGTTTTCATGCCAGTGGGTCTGCACTGTCTCCTATTATTGATACTTTCCATCTGTCTCCTGTGTAGGCTGGCATCGTGCTTCCTGCCACTTTTGTAATGACTACAAGGATGGTCTCTGCAAATGCAGATTCACCCTCACTAGCCCACCCTCTGTGTTGTTAAAGGGATAACTTCCTAAAACCGACTATTATGTTAACCAGCTTTCCGTAAAACCTTCAGCGGCTCCTTGCTGTCTGCTGAATCAATTCTAAAGTTCTCAGCCTTAGAGGTAAAGCCCTTTCATGAAAGGGCTCCATTAACCCTTTTTAAATTTCTGTGGAAAATTCTGAAAGAGATGGGCATACCAGCCCACCTGACCTGCCTCTTGAGAAATCTGTATGCAGGTCAGGAAGCAACAGTTAGAACTGGATAAGGAACAACAGACTGGTTCCAAATAAGAAAAGGAGTACGTCAAGGCTGTATATTGTCACCCTGCTTATTTAACTTATATGCAGAGTACATCATGAGAAACGCTGGGCTGGAGGAAGCACAAGCTGGAATCAAGATTGCTGGGAGAAATATCAATAACCTCAGATATACAGATGACGTAAAGAGCCTCTCGATGAAAGTGAAAGAGGAGAGTGAAAAAGTTGGCTTAAAGCTCAACATTTAGAAAACGAAGATCATGGCATCCGGTCCCATCACTTCATGGCAAATAGATGGGGAAACAGTGGCTGACTATTTTTCTGGGCTCCAAAATCACTGCAGATGATGACTGCAGCCATGAAATTAAAAGACACTTACTCCTTGGAAGGAAAGTTATGACCAACCTAGACAGCATATTTAGAAGCAGAGACATTACTTTGTCAACAAAGGTCTGTCTAGTCAAGGCTATGGTTTATCCAGTGGTCATGTATAGATGTGAGAGTTGGACTATAAAGAAAGCTGAGAGCCGAAGAATTGATGCTTTTGAACTGTGGTGTTGGAGAAGACTCTTGAGAGTCCCTTGGACTGCAAGGAGATCCAACCAGTCCATCCTAAAGGAGATCAGTCCTGGGTGTTTGTTGGGAGGACTGATGTTGAAGCTGAAACTCCAATACTTTGGCCACCTGATGCAAAGAGTTGACTCATTGGAAAAGACCCTGATGCTGGGAAAGATTGAAGGTAGGAGGAGAAGGGGACAACAGAGGATGAGATGGTTGGATGGCATCACCGACGCGATGTACATGGGTTTGGGTGGACTCTGGGAGTTGGGAGTTGGTGATGGACAGGGAGGCCTGGTATGCTGTGGTTCATGGGGTTGCAAAGAGTCGGACGTGACTGAGCAACTGAACTGAACTGAATGCCTTTTTAAGGCTCATCTGGCACTAGAACATTAATGCAATACATCAGTTTCCTCCAAATATGCTCTATATTCTTCAGTCTTAAAGTCTCTTCTCATACAATCTCCCTAATAAAATTCTCTACCCATTTGAACCATTTTTAAGGTCCTAGCAAACTTCTGCTTCCTTCTTAAGGATACAGAGTATGTGCCAACATTTGGGTTACCTTAGGCCACCCCAAGATGGAACTAGAGCAGGCTTCCCTCATTCACATATACAGTCAAATTATAAAACATGGAAAGATGAGAGGATATGATTATAGGAATGATTGGCTGGATATCAACAGGCAGGATTACCCTACAATATGCCATATTTTGAAGACAGACTCAAATTGTAAGCATGACCCATGTATCAGTTTTATTATAGAGAGAACCACAAAAATATATATAAGTTTGCCGTTTTATATATATATATATGTAACTGCAACCAGGGATGAGAGTTCAAGGAGATTGGAGGGCAGATATATACAGATGGTGAAGTGAAGATCTTCAGTGTCATCTTTGTTTTACAGTTATGGGAGGAGGGATGTTTAGCAATGGTTCCATTTCAGTACTCAAAACCCAAATCACTGTATAGGATGTTTATATTTAGACAGTAAATTAAGCTTTTCATTTTCTTTTACTTGATGTTGTTTCTTTCAAATATATTTATCCAAACACATTTTCAAGGAGGGGTGGGAAATGCCAGTTACACAAGAAAATCTATCCTCTGCCCGACTGAAGAAATTGTTCAAACAGAATGCATTCTTTCATAAGCACGGCTTCCTAACTCAACCAGGGTCAGTAAAGTCTTAGGTTATTAGTTATGTAATCCCTAGTTCCTCAAACTGCAGTTTTGATTTGAACACACGGTTTCAATTAGTTGCTTCAGATTCTTGCCCCTAGATAGATCTCATTTTTTAGAGTCAAGGCAGACTCAGATAATCTTAACATTTTAGAATCATTCCTGACTTTGCAGATAACACACCTGACTTCTGAGAGGTAACTTCACCAGAATCACAGCTCCAAGCCAAAGCTCCATAAAACCCTGAGTTGTGTTTTCCAAAAAGATATGGTGAAGTCCTAACCCCTGGTATCTGAAAATGTGACCTTATTTGGAAACAGTTTTTTACAGACATGATTAAGATGTAAATTAAGGTGAGGTCATCTTGGAGTATGTGGGTGCTTAGTCCAGTATAACTGGAATCCTTTTAAGAAGAGAAAGGAGATGAGACAGACACACAAGGAGACTACCTTGTTTACCTTAGAAATTCACCTTGGAAACCCCCAAGATTTATTTATTATTATTATTATTTATTTATTTATTATGAACTTCCTTCAGAATTTAGCTCCAATGTTTTTTCTAGCCTCATCTCTTACCATTACACCCTAACACACACACACACACACACACACACACACACCCCATAGGAGGATTTTTACATTCCCTGGAACACACAGGCTCTTTCTTCCCTCTGTTTCCTGCGTTCTCTTCTCTTGACCCCAGATACCTATCCCCAATACCTTATACACATTGTGAACATGACCCAGAAGAAACATTAGACTCTCTCTGAGTCCCCTAAACTCCATACATAGTTGGGACCTTCCTACAACACTTATTCAAGCATACATTCTAACACTAGGCTGGGACTAGTAGGGTGAGGCTCATGAGTCATCCAGGCATGGTGCCGGAGGAGACAATTGAGGAGACACTCACTGTTAGGATCTAAAAACAGAATAATAAGTGGGATATTCATTTATATTCATTCCTGCAATAAGGTATCTCCTGGAGCAAGTTCTGCTATATTGGGGGCAGAGGAAATACACAAGAGGAAGAAAAAGGAGATTATCCTCCCAGACAAGGAAGCGAATGGAGCTGGGTGAGTCCTAAGGGCCATGGGAGTCAGGCAGGCCCTACTCTTAGTTGTTGTTCAGTCGCTCAGTCATGTCCCACTCTTTGCGACCCCATGGACTGCAACACCCCAGGCTTCCGTCATTCTTTATCTCCCTGAGTTTGTTCAAATTCATGTCCATTGAGTCAGTGATGCCATCCAACCATCTCATCCTCTGTCATCCCCTTCTCCTCCTGCCTTCAGTCTTTCCCAGCATCAGGGTCTTTTCTGAGTCGGCTCTTCCCAACAAGTGGCCAAAGTACTGGAGCTTCAGCTTCAGCTTCAGTCCTTCTGAAGAATATTCAGGGTTGATTTCTTTTAGGATTGACTGGTTTGATCTCCTTGCTGTCCAAGGGACTCTTGAGAGTCTTCTCCAGCACCACAGTTTGAAAGCATCAATTCTTCAGTGCATAGCCTTTTTTATAATCCAACTCTCACATGACTAATGGAAAAAATCATAGCTTTGACACTACGGACTTTGGCAGCAAAATCATGTCTCTGCTTTTTAATATTCTGTCTAGGTTTGTCATAGCTTTTCTTCCATGGAACAAGTGTCCACTCTTTCAAGCATCTACTCTCAACGGAACCCTGCAAAATAGCAAGACCACAGCCGGCAGGGAGAGCTATCCATTTATCTAGCAAATGGGTTTTAGGTAACAGGGTCCAGTGTCCTTGAGGATCCAGTGGCCTATGTGTGTCATGGAAGTAGTGGGGCTTCCAAACCTCAAGGAATAAGCTGGGAGTGAACCACAGGCATCCGGGAATAGTCTGTGTGGACCTAAGATTGTAGAGGGTCTCCTCATACGCTCTGAGCTTTGAAAAACCAAAAGACCTTTGCACGACAGAGGCAAAGCAGGGAGGGATCCTCAGAAATGACTGAAATTGAATTTCCTAGATGCCCTGCAAGGTTAGAGCTTAGAGTAGTATTTAATCTCCTTTCAAGAAGATAAAGACAAATAACATTTATTGCACACATATCTCAGTTTGTGAGGCATGATTCATACCCAAATTATTTGTTTTCCTGACTGTCTCTATTCCTGGACCATGAATCCAGGGCAAAAACTCATACCCTTTTGTCTTTGCATTCTCAGCCTTTGCATGGTGCCTATTGCAAAGCAGGCCCTAAACAAACACTTGCTAAATGGCTGAATGAATAAATGAATCACTCAGTCATGCAGTTAATCAGTCTCTAAGGGCTCTTCGTGCCATTTGATCCTATGAAGGAAATGAAAAAGTACCAGATCCTCCAATTCAATCTTTTATTTCAGAATGCAGCTGAAGTCCAGTCCTCTCCACCATGGGGCGGGGTGGGGGGGTGGGGGAACTGCCAAAGGCAGGGGGAGGGAGAAGAAAAGGTTGGTTACTAACTTGTAAAGGCTTCCTCCTCCTTTAGGTTTTTGATTCAGGAGGATGAATGAGTGATTTTTCCTTCTCTTTTATTTGGTGTAGCACTAGCTTCCTCCAGGCAATATGAGAAATAAAAGAGTTAGGCTGGGTACCCACATCAGAGAATTTGATTAAGGACTGTGGGAAGCCATCAGGGAATGTTGTTAGGGAAACAGAGCTGCCCCTCTGTTTTTCTTCATGCCTACTGAAAACTCAGAGCTTCACTAACCGGTTTTTCCAGGTGTGCTCATTCTGGAAGGCCATGACCTGGATAATTTGGCTAAGGGAACTTCTGCTCATGCTGGTGTGGCTGCCTGTGGTGTGCTTACCTGGCTTCCAGGAGCCAAGGACAACAGGATTCAAAATAATATTCTATGGTAGCTAACATTCACGAGGTTTTTTGTGATTTCTTTCATGCGCATTTGTTGGGACTTCTTTCCAGGAAAAAAAAAAATATCTAAGAGCTATATATCTGAAAAATAGTCCTGGAGACCGTCAGGAAAAACGGACAGAAAAACAAATATACAAAACCTCTCATGGAGTAAGCAAGCCATCAGACTGCTCCTCTTTCTCTTCCAAATCGCTTAAGACAATGGTCCATTATTAAATATAATTAGCTAAATTGGAAATTTGATAAAAACCAGTCTGTATCACAGGAATCATTGGTTTCCCCAAATCCTTGATGAACAGCGGCATTTCCTTCTTCCTATTCCTAGGACTCCTAAGAGAACCCCGTTCCTCTCCTATCCAGCCTGGTTCAGCTCCTAATTAAATTCTTTTCTCTTAGACTAACAGGCTGGTTCTTTGTTCCCCATTCCAAAAGTTCTAAACTGTATTAACTATCTGTAAGAGCAGAAGGGTGTTAAATCTCGCAAGAGGTGAGACACAGAGCCTCCGGGAACCTCTATCACCTGAGGGCTATTTGGTTATCTTTCCTCTTTTTTCTTCTGCACCCCTTTTTGAGGTAAGACTCATCCTATCCTTGCTCCATTTTGGTTCCACTGGAGTTCAAAGGATTAGGCAATGGGGTATGATTGCAATACTCTAGCCCCACCCAGGGGTCAGGACTTATGACCAAGTTTCTCACAAGAGGTCACTGTGGCTGACTGCTCCTGGGCGGTGGAGGCTGAAGTTGCCTGATCTCAGACACACAAGGGCACTTCTGGCTCTGTTGGCTGTAAGATTAGTTTGGCCTGGTGACCATGTGGACGTTCCAATGACCAGGCAGCTCTCCTCTTTCACTCCTGGGTTCAAGTCTGGAGACACGGATTTTGAAACTAGGAGAAACAGACTTGAGAAACCAAAACAGAGTTAGAGAGGAAAATGGTATAAAATTTACAGACTAGAAAAAAAAAAAATATTTTGCCTCTGTAAGAATATGTTCTTGATTTCTGCTAGAAATAGTGTATATCCATTACATCTGTAAGCCAAATATTGACCCGACCATGGCTTTTAATGATAGTGTAAGGACAAACTTGTAATCCCTACATCAAGGAATAAAGTTAAATGAAATTAGATAAAAATAAAACTAGTATCTCTAACCTTAAAATTTTCCTGGTGCTCAAAGTTCACTTTCAAAGTTCAATAGCAGCTGGTCTACCTTCATGACCTCCACTAGAGGAACCTGCTTTCCCTCAAGTGTTAGCATTCATGTTGTATTAAATTTGCTTCTCCTACTTTATTTCTAGGCTGTTCAGGTTTGTCAAAATAATCAGGTGTTTTAAAACTGCACATTGACTGTGAATCTATCTTATGTGATTCTTGATACACCTGTGTATTTAAACAGACACTTCGAAAATGTAAGGTTTTATTTACAACATAAGCTTTTATTTACAATGTAAGTTTGGGCAAATTCACCCTTGCACTTGGGTTGAAAGGAGCCTAATCGATTTATTATCTAACTTGCATCACTTCCTCATTGTCTTAAGATTCTCTGATTCAAAACTTGTGGGGAGAGCCTGAAGTTGTTTGGTGCTCAAAGCACCTTTTATTTTTTATGTAAAATATGCTCTGGTGCTCATGCACTTTTTAAATGTTATCCACAGTAAGGTAGGTCCCTATACCTTGACATAAGCATGCTCCCAGACAACCCAGAACCTGTCATTTTATTCCATTTCATTCTTCAGTTTCTCCCATGATCCATTTTAAACAAAAGAGTAAAAGTGATTATATAAATAGGTTAGGTAAGGGGAAAGGAAGACAGAAATACTAAATTGCAAACAGGAAGAAGAAATTAGGACAAACAGGGCTTCGGAAAGGCTGCAAACCCATCTGTAAACAGAGACTGCCCTGGAGAACCTTGCTATTTGTCTTTGCTCTGATGGTGCAATGTGGTCTAGTGGTCTGACCAACTGGGAAGCTAAGACTTAGGTTCTCAGTTTTATTTCAGACTTGCTGTTCTGGGCTGAATAGCCTTGGACTGGCTGGCCTTGGTCAGGGCTTCTTGGTCTGGCAGATATGTAGATTTCTCAGCTGCAAGGCTCAACGTTTATAAGTGGAAAGGTTGCTGAGGGGTGAAGAACCTGGTTACAGCTAAAGCAAGGCTATCATATGTGAATGATCAATGCAAGGAGTTTGAGTTTTCACTTGCACATTTGGAGGCAAACTCCAATCTTCTCTGCCCCATACATTATGTTTATTTGTTTTCATGAGGTCCCTGATCATCTAGGCAGTTTGGAAAGAGGTGGGGAGTGTGTGTGAGGAGCAGAGAAAACCATCTATTGACAGTCTCGGGTGGTTTTCTGTGCTTTGCATGTCCTCTCTCCCCAGCACAGACCTCTTTGTTTAAACTTAGGAATTTATATTGCAGTGTAAGATTTTATAATTAGCATGACTAGTTATTTGTATTTTTTCCCAGATGATTGCATATTTGCATATAATAAAAAAGATATTCAAACATATCTAAAATTCGCTTTAAAGGCAACCAAGTTTAAAGAAAGCCCCACTTCTATGAAAATTCCACACTCCTTAGAATGGTTTGGTTTACCCCAACTTGCTGATCAGTGAAACCCATAAATAGTTAAAAGCCTCCAGCCAGTGGTAAAGCGGAAGTAAAATAGACTTATCTCATGACCCCAAAACACATCAAAAAAACTGCAAAATAATTAATTTTTTTTTACTTGGCATTTCAACAAAATATTTTAGACTGAAAATTTTGTTATTTCTGAATTGGGCTTTCATCTCAATGTTGGAGGCAAATAAACTTGGAAATAATCATGCTTTCTTTGTTTCAAAGTGCAGGCTTTAATAAGAAAATTACTGCTTTTGTTTTTTAAATCATGCAATCACTCAAGAGGAATGGGTTCAAAATTATTGCTATTAAGCCTATGAACAATTTACAAAATATAAAAGTTAATTCTTAGGAATAAATATCCCATTCTTAGTAAGTTTTTTTTTTTTAATGTTGACTGTTGTTTTCTTTTTAGAGCTCATTTCTAGCTCTCAGAGCCTAAAAATATGATCTGAACCAATAGCAACTTTTCCCCTCTTCTTTCTTCCTTCTCTTCCCCTTCCTTCCCATCATTCTGTTTTTTTTTCTCTCCCTTCCCCTGGCCTTTTTCTCCCCAAAATGTTTCAATGCCTACTGTGTACCTGGCACACTGATGCCGAGTGCCTTGGATCTAAAGGTGAAAAAAATCCAGGTTCTTCAGAGAGCAGTTCGGGGGGCAGAGGGCAGCAAACCCCACTTCCCTGTGCCAGAAAGTGTTGAGAACTCAGGCCAGACACCAGGATGCAGGAGAGAGCTTCTTAGAGGAGGTGAGCTTTGAACTAATACTAAAATACAAGTAGTGATTAGCCAGGGCTTCCCAGGTGGCACAGAGGTAAAGAATGCCAATTCTGCCTGCCAATTCTAGAGACACAGCAGACACGGGTTAGATCCGTGGTTGGGAAGATCCCCTGGAAGAGGAAATGGCTCTGCGCCAGTATCCTTGCGAGGAAAATTCCGCTGACAGAGGAGCCTGGAGTGCTACAGTCCATGGAGTCACAAAGAGTCGGACACTACTGCACACTGAGCAGCAGAACAGTGATTAACCAGGGACTTGAAGAGCATGAGTGCTGAGAACAGCATACACAAAGGCACAGAAAGAGAATGCTGGTTGATGCCTCTAATTTATTTGGGGTGGAAGGGAAGGGGTAGAAAAATGAGAGGAAGAGATGAAGCTGGAGTCTGAGGTAGGATCAGGGGCTTTTTATGTCTGGCTATGAAACCTGGATTTATTCCTGTGGGTACATGGAAGCCACAGAAGGTGATTAGCTAGAAGAATGTCAGGACCAGATTTGCATTTTAGAAAGAAGGATGACCTGGTTTCCTTCTAGAGGTCTCAAGAAGTTGGGTGTTGAAATTAAGAGGTTCTGGGAGATACTGTGTCATATGAATGTGAATTTTATTTCAGAATCAACCTGGGCCCAAGCGTGCATTCATGCAGCAAGGCTTTAATTAAACATCTGTTTTCCACAAGGCCCCCAGCTCAGTGCTGTAGCAAAAACAAAACGTTTTAGACATAGTCACTGCAGTGCTCCCAGAATCCCTCTTGAATACCATATTTTGGTGAAGCAAGCTTGCTATTGCCTGAATCTCCCTAGTGAACCCCCATGCATTGTCTCTAACACCCATTTTGTGTAGAGTTTAATTCCACTATTCTAAAAATGTATTTTTCTGTTGTTGTTTTGAAATGCAACAGTTCCGATAAGTTTAATAGCATCTGTTCTTCCTCTTTCTTAAGAAATATTTTCAGTGTCAACGACATCTCCCTTCATATTCACCATTAACAAAAACGGTAACAAAACGTAAGGCTTGTAAATCGGCACAATTCCCCAATCTAGGTGGATGAATTTCCTTCATTTCCAAGAGTGTTCAAAGTGCTACAAGTTAATTTAAAAGAAAAAAAAAAGCTGGTTGAACATTCTCACTCTAATTCCACTTGTAGGAAATAAAGAAGGATAGAAATTAACACCTATCTCAGTGGAGTGTTCTGAGAAATCACTGTGTGAAAAGGCAGGAGCGTGATCTCAATCAGAACCCTCTGCAACAAGATTTTGGAACCAAATATAGCCCCTATCACAGTCTTGGCTTGTAAGTGGAATCAATCAATCTTACAATTAAATTTCTGGGGCTTCTAGATGAAAAAAAAAAAATCCCAAATAATCTTCATTTATATCTTACATCAGTTTCTTGAGGTTTTCGAAGTTACAGAACTTGCCTATTATACCATCTTTTCTAAGGACACTTGTACAAAGTAATTTCATTTTCAAAAATTAGAAAAACTTTCTATAATGACATTGTTTAAGGTAAAAGTGAAAAATGACTTGGAAAGACAGTAATGCTGGAAACAAGACCATGAGCTGAACAAAATGGGTATCACACAAGGAACAGCAATAGAAAGCTAGATGCAGAACTTGAGGCTCATATATTAATAATGCAAGAAACATATACATTTATTCATAATTATTGACTAATGATAATTTGATGTGGAATGATTGAACCAGAACTAATTTTTGTTCTGTTCATTTTAACCCTATAACCTGATATTATAAAGATTTCTATACTAAAATTTAATATGGTTAAAATTGAGGCAGTATGTCTGATTATATAGCCACACAGTGTACGTATTATGGATGCAATGCAGCGCATGCGTGTGAAGTTGCATCTGACCCTTTTGTTACCCCATGAACTGTAACCCGCCAGGCTTCTCTGTCCATGGAATTTTCCAGGCAAGAATACCAGAAAGTGAAAGTGAAAGTCTTTCAGCCATGTCTGACTCTTTACAACCCCATGAACTATACAGTCCATGGAATTCTGCAGGCCAGAATACTGGAGTAGGTAGCCTTTCCCTTCTCCAGGGGATCTTTCCAACCCAGGGATCAAACCCAGGTCTCCCTCATTGCAGGTGGATTCTTTACCAGCTGAGCCACAAGGGAAGCCCGAGAATACTGGAGTGAGTTGTTATTTCCTTCTCCACACATTATGGATACTATGAACAAATTGAACACAAAAATTTTTGAAATGGATATTGATTAAAAAAAAATATGCATAGAGGGGCTTTCCAAGTCGTGCTAGAGGTAAAGAACCCACCTGACAATGCAGGAGACATGAGAGACGTGGGAATATCCCCTGGAGAAGGAAATGGCAACCCATTCCAGTATTCTTGACTTGAGAATTTCATGGACAGAGGAGCCTGGTGGGCTATAGTCCATGAGGTCACATACATCAATTTTGCATAATAAGTAATTCAAATCATTTTGGATCACCAGTTGCTAATAGAAGAAGTTTATTTTATGAGGGAAATAGGATTCTGTTTATATCCTAGAAGAAATCTTCAAAAATAATAATGGAGACTGAAGAACCTATAAAAAATATGAAGAGGAGGCTGACAGCTCTCAAGGAATCTTCAGACTGCTTGAAGTTTATTTACTTGGCCCACCCACAAGGACAGGGAGTCTTCATTGCTTTCCAGATTCTTCTGCACAGGACGTTTGGTGCTACAGGACAAATGGAACCAAAACAGTGCTCAGAGTGAAAAATAAATTGACAAATGGAACCAAAACAGCGCTCAGAGTGAAAAATAAATATCAAGGAAATGGTAGAAACATAAAACCACTGGTGCTATTCTTAGTATCCAGACACTTGACCTCCCAGTGGGCTTCCCAAGTGGCTAGTGGTAAAAGAATCTGCCTGTCAATGCAGAAGACACGAGTTCAATTCCTGGGTCTGGAAGATCCCCTAGAGAAGGGAATGGTAACCCACTCTGGAGAATCCCATAGATAGAGGAGCCTGCGGGGTTACACTCCATGGGGTCGCAAAGAAATGGTCACAACTGAGTATAACACAGCAGCAGCACACTGCTGCTGCTGCTGCTGCTGCTAAGTCGCTTCAGTCGTGTCCGACTCTGTGCGACCCCATAGACGGAAGCCCACCAGGCTCCCCTGTCCCTGGGATTCTCCAGGCAAGAACACTGGAGTGGGTTGCCATTTCCTTCTCCAATGCATGAAAGTGAAAAGTGAAAGGGAAGTCGCTCAGTCATGCCTGACTCTTAGCGACCCCATGGACTGCAGCCCACCAGGCTCCTCCGTCCATGGGATTTTCCAGGCAAGAGTACTGGAGTGGGTTGCCATTGCCTTCTCCTGTAACTGCATAGTGATACAGCAATTCAACTTACTGCTATGGGGGAAAAACACCATTTAATGAGACATGAAGACAAAGAACAAACCCAACTAAGGGGACACACGCTGTGGACCACAGCACTGCTATGACCAGAGCAAGTGGGGGGATGGGGGAGGGGAGATGGATGGGTAAACTACAGCCCCAGGGGCTGGGGGCGGGGGTCTGGATTGATTCAGGTCAGTGCAATTCAGCAAACATGATTTAGGACTAATTCTGAGCCAGGCACTGTTCTAGGTATAGGGCAGTTCAATAAGGATTTTTTTAGATAATACCCTCAGCCCTCCTGTGAGATACTATCCAAGTCCATGCAATGACATTTGGGCTTTAAAAAGACAATCTGCTGCCAATCTAATAAACTAGCCATGTAAAAAAATAATTTTGAAAAAAATGGGGAAATTCAATATGGCCAGCTATTAGATGGTTCTTGGTAGTGGTTTAGTCTCTAAGTTGTATCTGACTCTTGCAACCTCATGGACTGTAGCCTGCCAGGATCCTCTGTCCATGGGATTCTCTGCAAGCATACTGAAGTGGGTTCCAATTTCCTTCTTCAGATGGTCCTTAATTAACATCAATTTTGTTTGTGATAAGACAATGCCCATTTTTTGAGAGATACATAATAAAGTCAGAGGAGGTGACTGATACATTCCTGGGATATACTTTTTTAAAAAACTCAGAAAGAAAAGAAAAAATGGAAAGACAACAAGGTAGATGAAACAAATATACTCAAATTCTGAGAACTGTTAAATCTAGATTAATGGCATTTGAGGGATTATTTATTATTTTTTTTCCTTTTTGTGAATGTTTGTAATTTTTCACATTAGATATATTTAAAAAATTGGTTGCCCAGACTTCTAGCCTTTTTTCTTCCCCTCATCTACCTTGCTTTCAGCACTGGGGTTATACACTGAAACATGCATCTCAAGTGGTATGTCGTGTCTCCAGGCCCGCATCCAGTTCAAGGGCATCCCCGAAGGCCTCAGGTCACCTCTGCTGAGAGGCTTTTGTTTAGTGGCTCAGATAAAACCAATGGTTTCCTCCATCTCTGGGCACTCTCAGGACTTGACTCATAGTTCTATTATGGTATTACACAATTTTATTACATATAATTGTTCCTTGTCTTTTTCTTCAGCTGGAGTGGAAACTCCTTAAGATTAAGCATGTGTCTTCATTGCCTTTCTTTCCCTTTACTTATCACAGAGTCTGCCTCAGAGTCTGCTCTGCATAAATATCTGTGCAAAAGGAGAATTATTCCTCTTTCTATGACCTAGTGCATAACACACAGTCATTTCGTATCCTCAATAAGGATAACCTCAAAAGACCATTTTGGGGACTAATCTGTGCAAGTCGTATTTTGACTGTAAAATATGGAGCTATGCAAAACTTGTGTATTTGTTTATCTTAGCCTCATTACTGGAGCAATTTCAGAAGCCTACTCGTTCATATCAGGCATGAGGCAATTGATTGACCCGAGTTAGCAGGGACACATTTTGGAGAAGATTGAATAACTAGGTCTTATTGTGGTGCAATGCACACTATTACCATCCACAAAGTGCTTTTAACTTACCAGGAAGTCTTTTGACAAAGCTTTTCTCCCTTCTGGGGCTTCTCTGGTGGCTCAGAAGGTAAAGAATCTGCCTACAATGCAAGAGACAGGGGTTCAATCCCTGGTTTGGAAAGTTCTCCCAGAAAAGGAAATGGCAACCCACTCCAGCATTCTTGCCTGGAGAAGTCCATGGACAGAGGAGCCTGGTGGGCTACAGTCCATGGGATTGCTAAGAGTCAGGCACGACTGAGCAACTAACACTTTCTCCCTTGGAGGAAGCGTGGGTGGTGGTGCTGGTGATGCAGGTCAGAGAAGCAAAAAAAAAAAAATAGACACCGCCCACAAAGCAGCAGAGTTCTTCTGTGTTGTTACAATGCAGTACAATACAATCTCATTAGATTAAGCAGATTTGCTTTTTATATTGACTTTTCACAGAGATTGATTCTACAAATTTTTGTAAAAAGGAGTGTTCCAGGGTCAAAACAAACATGTGACACTTTTCTAGAGGCAAACGCTGTGTATAAATTTAGACTTTGCTGAAATGACTAGCTATCATGCAATCCAATCTTAATGGGCTTTTAAAAATCAACAAGAAAAATATATTTTATGAGTTTGACTTGGTTGTTAGAGCCCCATCTATGTGCATGATTTACTCGGGCACGTGGCATGTGTTTTGAAAAGTCAGCCTCCCTTGGGAATTGTGCTCTTAAGATACTTGCCTAGAGATATTCAAGCTGTCAGTTACAAGATGCTTGAGCCAGAAACGGGCAAGTCTGGGTTAAGTGCAGTTGTTATGTAGCCTTTCTGTGTATGTTTGACAGTTGTGGTCAAATATATGGGTGTCATCTCCCTCAAGGAATCTTTACCATCTGTTGCCTCAGCTCATCTTAGGGTTCATAATTGTGTTGTTTCTCTTAGGACCAAGTTGAGAGTATAACGTTAAGCTTAATATAGACTTGTTAGCAGGCATTTTTTTTTTCCCCTAGTCTAACCATGTGTGCTTGTCCAAAGAAGGCTACACAGTATTTTATAGTCGATCACAGATTGCGAATTCCAACTTTGCTTGTTTCCTTTGCCCACACTGAAGCTATGTCTTCTTTGTTCCTTTGATCTGCTAAGTAATGATGGTGGCTGAGCATCCGGTCAAGAATTCATCTTTTCTGGAGCAATTTCTTAAACAAGGATTTTAAAAATTATTATTATAAAAACCAAAGGAAATTACACCATACAGTTTTTCTCAAGGCAAAAGTCACTAGTCGTGATCAAGAATTCCTTCATACTAAAGACTGAACACACATAATAAATATAACTGGTGGTAAATTTGCTTTAGGGTAAGAACGAAGACTTGAGCTGCTGTATAGAATAATGTGCCTTTGAGTTGGAGTCTTGAACCACCACCATAGGTTTAAGGCAATTAAATCTTTTTGTTACATTTAAGCCCCATTTTCATGGGAATATAAACTGTATATTTGTTATGGGACTTATTTATGGATTTGTATAGTAGGGTAATCTTTATTATTCAAACCACTCTTCCTTACTTTTATGGGAACATGTGTCTTTGTAATAGTGATTCTGTCCATTACAAAGACACATGGTTAAATTATTCCCTCTGTGGGACAAGAATGCGTGGTACCTTGTGTTTGGACTTTTGTGGTTCTTGGGGATGGATTGTAGTTTTATTATAATGTTGACCCATAAATAAATAAAATATATCAATAAATTTAAAAATATAACAAGTCATGGACGTCTCAGGTGATGCTAGTGATAAAGAACAAGCCCACTGATGCAGGAGATGAAAGAGATGCAGGTTCGATTCCTGGGTCAGGAAGATCCCCTGGAGGAGGGCATGGCAACCCACTCCAATGTTTTTGCCTGGAGAATCCCATGGACAGAGGAGCCTGGTGGGCTGCAGTCCATAGGGTCACAAAGAGTCAGACCTGACTCAGGGACTTAGCATGCACACACTGTGGGCTGTGCTCTACTTGGTTATGTAAGCTGTGGAGTTAAACAGCAGAATTAGCATTCACACTCTCTGTTCATGAATAAGATTCTTTTAATGACAGTGTATTTAGACACAGATAGAGAGGAGTTTAATTATTGATCAAGTTTCTTTTCCTGAACAGAATACATAGAATGTTCTTTCAAAATTCAACAAAAATCATAGGAAATACACTCTTAATATATGATGAAAGTCAGTGTGTGGCATCCTTGGGATGCAGTGGAAATAGTGACAAGTAAACAATAAAACAATAGCAAATCAATTTAGCAAAACCAGAAAGTTGAAAGCATTTGATGAGATACAACTTCCGCAAAGAAACTGTGAGGTGCTGACAGAACTCTTATATAACCTTCAGTGCTGGAAGGGCCGTTGTCATAGCTGTTCCTGGAAATCTTCTTGAGGTTTTATTTTTCCTAATCACCTATAATATTGTGCAACCTGTCACCAGCATTGACTAATTTATATTGTGTTTCCTCTTAAGGCTGACTCAGGTTCAGTTCTTCTCAAAGGGGTGCAACAGAGCAGCATGTAGGAGGCATATGCAAAGAAGCTTCCAGATGCAGGACAGAACATGGCCTCAGGAAGGTCACACAGGTCAAGCTGATTACCTCCTCCAGCGCTGGCAAGCAGAGGGCTCAGCTGGGTTACCCAAGTTCACAGGAGCTATTGCCATTCAGCTGCAGCTCTCACTCCTTACTGATCAGCAGGAAACAGTCTGGGCCTTCGGTTAACTCTTCCGTGCCCTGTTTCAAGATTGCAGCGAGGTCAAAAAAGAACCTGTGACTTCACTTCAGCTTATTCCTAGTTGTATTGAAGAAATAAACCTATTAAACCAATATCTAATATACCTCTTACAAGGGATGGTAACAATCCACTTAATCATTTTAAAGGTGCTGGATAAGACATGAGTAAATATGTTTGTCCTGTATTTCTCCATTATGCAGTACATGTTTATTTCTGGGGAGGGTGGGAGTGGGGTAAGATTTACCATTTTTATTTTTCAATCAGAAATTCCTACTTTGTCTTTAATTAAGAAGATATGATTTTTTTAAAAGACAACAACACAAGGTGCGTGTTTCCTCTGAGTTGTTCATGTAAAATGAACCTCAGGGAAAACCTTTATACCTCAGGGAAAAACTTTATCTGAGACTCAGAGTTTCAGGGAAACTCTCAGTTAGGTTACAGACTCTGAGCTCTATGCTAAGTCAGTTCCTTCAAGTTCTGATCTCCTGTTGACACATTATGGTCTTCTAGAAGTGGCTTAACCATCTGCTTCTATAAACTCATTTGTAAATTGGGAATAACAATTAATCCATGAAGCCTGTCTTTCTGATAGCAGTGGGAAGACTGACCTACTGTCTAATCCTAGGGCCTCTAAATTATCTGTGTCATCAGTAGCTCCCTGTTCACCAGAATTCTACTGGTCCTGAAACTGAATCCTTGGCTCTCCTTTGTTCCTAATTACAAATGGTTTAGAATCTATGTACAATGGAGGCCCATTTTTATTCAACTACTTTTTTTTCTAACAAAAATGTCTTAAGCTTCCTTAAGGGTAAAGCATTTGTGAGGCCAAGGCCCTACCCTTAAGAAGCATGTTGTTTAGCCAGAAGACACAGTGTTACAACACGATGTGGTCAATTCTGGAAAATCCAAACGAATGATTCAGACTCCAGGTGGATTGGGGGAGGTAGGAATTATCCCATTTGGTTTCTGACTCTGTCAGATGACCTAGCTAACTGCCAAATCTCCATTTGACCTGAGGAAATAAACAAGACATAGTTTCTCTCAGTCATGATTTTAATCCCAAAGGCAGAGATCCCTAGATTTACCTCTTTCTGTAACATTTGACCTAGCTGACCATTCTCTCTATTATAGAGGTTCTGGAAGCTATGTCGGTTTTAGTGTTTGAATTTAGTATGAATGAAGTAAATTGAATGATGCTGGTCCTGAATAAGTATTAGCTTTCTACCTTTCTGTCTCCAAACTCTTCCACTTGATTTCAGTCACCCCCGCTGTATCTTTAGCCATTTTCCAAATCTTTCTCGCTAATGCCCAGCCTTCTTTTGAGCTCCAGCTCCATTTCCGCACTTACCTGCTCTGCCTTTCCCCTCCTGCATCCCAATATCATTTTTAACTTACAAGTCTGTAGTAACATGTTTCCTCAAACAAGCTTCTTTCCTGACTTCTTTTTTTGTAGCATATAAAGTCATCATTCACCCTGTTAACCAGCCTTTCAACTTCAGAGTTATCTTTGATTCCTCCTTTGGCTTTCCCACACAATTTCTCTCCCATCACCTAACTCTGATCTTCAGGCTTTCCTTAATTTATTTGTACAAAATCCCATGGACGGAGGAGCCTGGTAGGCTATAGTCCATGGGGTCACGAAGAGTCAGACACGACTAAGCGACCTCACACTTCTTGAAACAAAACTGCCAATCTCTCACTTATCTGTCACACCCTTGAGGACCACAGGGCAAACTCCATACTCCTGAATGTTACATTTAAACTTTTAATGTCTTATATCAGCCTTATCACTAATGATACTCACCACTGTCTTTATAAGCACCCTCCAGAGTTATTCCAGCCCTGAAATGCTCTATATAGAACCACCTTCTCTTCCCATCTACCCTTGCCTTCTCTGCAATCAATATCCTACACTTGTTCAAGACCTCATTTAGGTGACCACGAAACCGTCACTGATTCCTCTTGCAAACAATTTACCTTCTGATATATAGTGCTTAAGTTCTGCTTTTCTGAAGGAACTTCACATTTACTATGTTACAAAAAAAAAAATTCACCTGGGTAGATTTTAAAGATTTTTTTTTACTTTATCCGATGATTCACAGTTGGGCAACATTCCAGCTAGCAAAGAGAAAGGAGCTCTGAGTAGATGTACGAAATCGAAGACTTTGGGAGGCAGAAGGAGTGAAAGTTACTAGCAAAGAGTAGATTACTGTGGCAAGGTCTCCTTCCTTTAGGGGACAGCAGGCATCTATCAGAAAGGTTACCTCACTTGTGCTGACCAGGTCATTTCAGACTGACTGATTTAAGATTCCACTCCTGGAGAGGCTGAAACTGTAATCAAGTTAGGTATTAAGTCCTGGCTTGGTGATGTGGACTTAGCAGAAATGACTCCATTTAGGACATGTCTCATTTAAATAACTATCCAGACCACATTGGCGGTGGCTTAATTGCTCAGCCGTGTCCGACCGTTTGTGACCCCATGGACTGTAGCCAGGCTCCTCTGTCCATGGGATTTCTCAGGCAAGGATACTGGAGTGGGTACTCATTTCCTTCTCCAGCGGATCTTCTTGACTCAGGGATTGAACCTGGGTCTCCTGTATTGCAGGCATATTCTTTACTAAGTCACCAGGAAAGCCCATAAGTACTTATTAATTCACCCTACTTCTATGCTCTGAGAAGATAGGGGATATTGTGTCTTCTTGATGTTTGAGTCTTCCTCAGCACCTAGCATAATGCTTTTTAAATAATTGATAGTTAATAATTCTATTGTAAAAAACAACATGAATAAAATAGAACTAAAAACTATCTTTTCCTGAGTAGTTTGAAATTTCAAAAATTTTTGAGCATGAAAACTGTAATAAAATCCATTCTAGTTTATCACTATCTGTATTCAAATTTCAAGAGGATAAAGAAAAACTAAATCTATTTTTTGACCTGTAGAGTTAAGGACAACAGATGGCTTATAAACTAAGATTAAAATTAAAACACAAAGAATTAATAACATCAAGAGTGAACATCCCTTTGGATTGCAAGTAGAATAGGAAAAATCAAATAATGTAATCAGACCATTCTCATTTGACTCTCAATTAATAACTAGAAGTTACAAAGCTCTGCTCGGGAATATTAATAGCAATGTCCAAGCAGAAATTTCTATGATTTCATCTATGCAAAAAAATCTATGGGAAATAAATGAAATAGAAAGAGTAGTTTCTGGGAAAATATGGAAAATTTGTTATCATATTATGATGAAGCAATTAACAAATTAAATATTAGTATATTAAATCCTAAAATAACAGTATTTTATATCTTTATATATAAAAAGAAAGACTTGTTTGTGTGGCTTGTGGCAGAATGTACAAGAAGGGTATGAAGCTATTGAAGAGGATGCAAAACTACCTTTTTGAAAAGGAACAGTGACAAATTTGGTAATACGGTAAAATCACTGTTGTGAAAGATACTTTTGAAAGACCTACTACACAGATGCACATTTTTCATATCTGAAAAGAGAAGAAAATTGAATTTTGTCTAATCACTGCTTGTAACCTCTAGGGTTGAGTCTGCCACTCCTTGGTCATTAGAAATGCATTCTTTTTCTGCCAGTGTTCTTGCCTTAAAATTGTGGCATTCCTATTGGGTATTTTCCTTCCTCTGACAGTTAACTTTTTATTATTGCTTTTATTCAGAAATGAAGAGTTCCTATTTAAAACTGTTATAGATCAACATATAGGTATGAGATGGTGGCACTTATGACCCCATGATGTGACTTTCTCATGACAGCATTGGACCATTATTGGTAGGGTCAGGTTTTTTTCTCTCCTATACTTTCACCTGCAGTTTGATCCATGATTTTTCTCAACAGGGTTGACCTTTCAATAGAGGAGGCTGATCTGTCTGCCCTCTGGTTTCCCAGAAGATCATAATCATGCTGCAATTGAAATTGTGCCCCAAGGTAACTTGAAGTCATCACTTTCTGGACTGCTTATAGTTCATCTCAGGGATGACAAATGCACCCTTTATGTTACATCTTGAAATTCTGGCATCATCCATTCTTCCTACATCTTCATTTCAGTGCAGATAAGTTACAATAAGCATGTCTTCAATGCCAGTATGTAGGAGACAGTATTAAATCGCCTGTGAACAGTTTGTGTTTCAACAAGCCCTCCTGGTGATTTTGAAACAGAGAGGCACTAGTTTAGGTAATAAACAGTAACTGCTGGAACAGAAATCCCCCCGATCTCACAACAAAATCTCATTTCTTGCTTACATCACAGTCCAATATGGGTGAGACAGGTGCCCTCTGTCTTGTAGCTAAGACATCTTGAACACTTGGCTTTCAAGTTGCTGAGGGAGGAAAAGAGATCTGAAAGGTTGCTTGGGAAGGGTTTATGGGTCAGGCTTTGGATTAGCTTATATTACATCTGCCCACATCTTGTCTGCAAGAGTCTAGTCAATTAATTGCAACATCCAGCCAAGAAGGCTAGGGAATGTAGATGAGCACATAGTTGTTTGTGAGAGTTAACAGTTGGCCACAAGCCGGAGCAGAGAAACAGTATATTACATCCATCAGCAGATAAGTCGTTCTAATTTTTTCTTTTATTTATAGGTGGCACTAATGGTAAAGAACCCCCCTGGTGTCCAGGTTTGATGCATGAGACAGGGTGCTCAGGGCCAGTTCACTGGGATGACCCTGAGGGATGGGATGGGGAGGGAGGTGGGTGAGGGGTTCAGGATAGGGGACGCATGTACAGCCATGGCTGATTCATGTCAATGTATGGCAAAAACCACTACAATATTGTAAAGTAATTAGCTTCCAATTAAAATAAATAAATAAATTAAAAAACAAACAAAAAATAACTCCCCTGGCAATGCAGGTAGACATAAGAGACAAAGGTTCAATCCCAGGGTTGGGAAGATTCCCTGGAGGAGGCCACGCAAACCCACTCCAGTATTCTTGCCTGGAGAATTCAAGGGACAGAGAAGACTAGCAGGCTACAGTCCATGGGGTCGCAAAGAGTCGGACACGACGGAAACGACTGAGCATGCACATAGCATCTGCGGACCCCTGGCACCGAACTATTACCTGGAAAGTCATCTTCCATTGTATTTGACCCTTCCTCTAGACTAGGGTCTGTTTATTCCTTCCAGAGCTTTGTCTCTGAGCCAGTTTGTGGTCGGGCACAGATAAGATGTAGACATAGACATACATAGACAAAAAAACACACATAGACAAACAGACACAAATAGACATAAAAACGAAAAGACTGGTTCAAACTGTACTGAACAGTAGAAATGAAAGATTGTTATCTTCCAAACCATGCTCTTCCCACTTCTGCAGAAGAACCAAGCTTGAACCATGTGTGGTTCGTCTGGTGTTTAACTTCTTAACTCTCAATGAGGATCATGAACTTCAGTCTCACAAAGACCAGGCAGGCAAAGGAAACACATTAAGCAGGGCGTAAGGAACACAGGTGGAGGGCTGAGGCCTGTGCTCCGTGGCATAGCACAAGCTCCATCTAAGGGAGGCCTGTTTGTCAGCTCTGGTTAAGTGCTCCCATGCAGGAATGCAATTTCAGTGCTGCTAGATCTTTCTTCCACTTTTTTTTCCTCAAGAAAAATGGGAAATATGAATGTTTTGGTTATGTTTCTTAATTTTTACAAACATTATATGGGAAATAAAAAATAAAAAAGCCTCTTTTGCAGAATTTGCTTGTGGGCTACCAATTTGCAATTCCTGCATTAAATTGTACATTTATACCTCCATTTTACATTAACACCTTAAATTGTTTAACAAATGTAAAGCCCTAAATTTAAAACTTAAAATATCTCTTTACTTTTTCACATGAAGGGTGATGAATTTGCAGAGCTTATACTCTCTATTTCCAGTTGATTTCCACTCCCTTAATATTGTACTAGTCACGTTATTACCAAACTGTGTATTTATTTATCAAAGTTGACATGCATTAACTCCTTAAGTCCCAATATTAAGATAAAAAAATTAGTGCTTCTCCACATCTTTTTTCCTCCTTTCCTCCATATTTTCTTAGCTCTGTTAGCTGTGCCATTATTTTTTACATGGCCAAATTCATATTATTTAAGTTATGTATTACCATTATAATTAATTAAATATATAACCTCTTGTCTATTTTATACTTTAAAATTCAGAACCATAAATGTTTTCAATATTATAATTACAGTAATTATTAATCACCACAGAACTAGGCAGAATGGTATAATCCTGTTTCACTAAACCTTATCCATGTGACAAACAACATTCCAAGAGTGAAAGTCAAGGGGTTTTCTTTCCTTCCACACCATGAGGAGTTCAAAATCATCCCATATTGCACTTTTCTTTGTATTTTTTGAGGCTTCCTCACATAAATCTTTTCTTTTCTTTGAGTTTTCAATCTTCTTTTGATTGTCCTTATTGAAAGAAGAAGCTTGAGCTTTTATTTCAGCCTCAGGATAATCCTGCCTTTCAAGTTTACTACATGTTGAGGTTAATCCTTTTGTTCTTAAAAACACTGTGGTTAGAACCCTTGATATTCATGTTCCAATTCTGACCATTTTTCTTCTCACATGCCACAGAGCCCACTCTGAGGGGATTTCTTTTCATGGTTTTTTTGTGTTGAGGCCACTATTTCTTAGATGCTACGACTTCTATTTCTTCAATTCCTTTTTTGTTGGTTTGAAGAGAAACCACAATTACATTTTTTAAAAGAAGTGGTAAGTAAAATAACTCATTTTGTGTTTGAAAATATATTGATTTTGCACCCTCACACTTTGCTGCCCTCAGACTGAGAACTCTAAAGGAGATGTCTAGTTCCTTTGGTGCCTAGATGTAAATCTTTCATCTTGTACCCAGCTGGCACTTGGTCTTTTCTTTATCTTGCATGAGTTTGCTCCTCCTCATACTCCTCTGCCTTCTCCATTTTCTCCTGCGTAATTTCTTTTTTTTTTTTCTTTTTTGGGACTTTGTCTTAGAGATTTTGAAATTCCTGGTCAATTCTCCATGTCTCTTTATTTTTCTTTATAATAAACATACATTTAACATATATGTTAAAGTAA
The DNA here is from genome assembly GCF_003369695.1 of Bos indicus x Bos taurus. Classification (NCBI taxonomy): domain Eukaryota; kingdom Metazoa; phylum Chordata; class Mammalia; order Artiodactyla; family Bovidae; genus Bos; species Bos indicus x Bos taurus. The sequence continues at coordinate 21,677,950 of NC_040076.1, read as the reverse complement.
TGATGTATTAAATATATATAACATAAATATCTGACATTAAAATTATATATGATTGTTTATGCATATTAAATTTTTAATTTTATATTTACGTAAATATATTTTCAGTTCAGTTCAGTTCAGTCACTCAGTCGTGTCTGACTCTTTCTGACCCCATGGACTGCAGTATGCCCAGCTTCCCTTCCATCACCAACTACCAGAGCTTACTCAAACTCATGCTCATTGAGTCAATGATGCCGTCCAACCATCTCATCCTCTGTTGTCCCCATCTCCTCCTGCCTTCAATCATTCCCAGCATTAGGGTCTTTTAAAATGAGTCAGTTCTTCTCATCAGGTGATGAAAGTATTGGAGCTTCAGCTTCAACATCAGTCCTTCCAGTGAATATTCAGGGTTGATTTCCTCTAGGACGGACTGGTTAGATCTCCTTGCTATCCAAGGGACTCTCAAGAGTCTTCAACAACACCACAGTTCAAAGCATCAATTCTTTGGTGCTCAGCTTTCTTTGTAATCCAACTCTCACATCCATACATGACTACTGGAAAAACCAAAGCTTTGACTAGATGGACATTTGTTGGAAAAATATATTTTATACATATATAAATGTATATATATGCAGTTTTATATATTGAATCTATATATATTTAATTAAACAAGGCCATTAGACTGGGGTGGTTCCAACCTCTTGGTGGCCTGTGTAAGCAAAGCAAAACCTAAACCAAGATCAGCGTGCTAGAATCTGAGAAAAAGAAGCTTAAGGACAACTAATGACAGACATCCAATGAGCTTTTCCAAATAAGGCAATTCCATAACTATAGCCAGTCAAATAACATCTTTGCTCTGTTTTCCTATCTTCTCTGTACAAGCTTTACCCCAGTCAATGGAGCATTCTTAACTCCTTTCAGTTTGGTGCTGCCCAATTTGAATTGATATTTTCTCAAATAAAGCCTCAGGGGCTTCCCTGGTGGCTCAGAAGGTTGAGAATCTGCCTGCAGTGTGGGATACCTGGGTTTGATCCCTGGGTTGGAAAGATCCCCTGGAGAAGAGACAGGTAACCCACTCTAGTATTCTAGTCTGGAGAATTCCACGGACAGAGAAGCCTGGCAGGCTATAGTCTTTGGGGTTGCAAAGAGTTAAACACGACTGAGTGACTAACACACACAGAATATGTGTTGGAAAAGAATGGTTGGAAAAACAGGTTGCAGCTTAGTTTGGAAGAGTCATCTATGGAAATGGTATTTTATTCTCTGGGTATGCCAACCTTGAGTATTCATTAGAAGGAAGGACTGTTGCTGCAGCTGAAGCTACAATACTTTGGTGACCTGATTTGACGAGCTGGCTCATTGGAAAAGACCTTGATGCTGAGAAAGATTGAAGGCAAAAGGAGAAGAGGGCAACAGAGGATGAGATGGTTAGAGAGCATCCATGGACATGACTCTCAGCAAATTCTGGGAGATAGTGAAGGACAGGGGAGCCTGGCATGCTGCAGTCCACAGGGTCACAAAGAGTTGGAAACAACTTAGCAACTGAACAACAGCAGCAGCAGTAATTAAAAAGTGAACAGAGGTTTTAAAGCATGAGCATGGTAATTTGGGGCAGGGGACAGGGACTATTTTTCTTCTACTTATCTTGTGTTCATTGGCTGATGCCTGGTAAATCAGGCAAACAAGAGATAATTAGTAAGAGAATAAAAACAGAAGTTTTTTTAACACATGCAGAGTTCATACGCATAAAAGTAGTCAGTGATGACTAACTCAGTGGTTAGAACTTGGGTTGGTATGGCACCTTAACAAAAGAACAATAAATCTTTTTAGGGAAATGGTAAGACAGAGGAAAAGGACACTGAGCATCTAGGGGAGCAAATTTTGAAGATAAATATAAATATATGGGGAAGCTAATGGAAGATAGGTCTATTCAGTAAAATTTGTTACTTAGGATTCTCAGGTGCTGTCTATGGACTGATAAGGATCTAGAACTGCCTCTGGTGATTACCTTCTATCCTTCCAAGATTCGGGTGGGAAACAGTTTTATAAATTTATGTCCCGCTTAGACAAATAGGGGGAGGGTGAAGAGCTTTTCTTTTTTTCTGATTTTTCTTAATTGTCTTGAGTGCAAAATAATCATTACGCCAAAATGATATATTTTTTAGTGACATATTCTGCTACAATTCAGCAATCAGATTTTAGGTTGACAGATGATAGGTTGTCTTAGAATAATAAACTGCAGGATTTGTGGGGAAAGCACTAGAATGAGAAGCAGAAGTCCAGTCTGGAATTAATATAATGATACATCTGAAACCATTTACCTCAGATTGGGACTTCCACCCATGTGCGGGGACTAGAACCCAGCCAAAACGCATGGTACTTGGTTTCAGGACCTAATGAAGCTCAGGTTCTCAATGTCTCATCACAGAAATAATTCAGGGAGAGACAAGTGATAGGTAAGAAGTGGATTTATTCAGATTCAGAGAGAAGCACACCCCACAGGCAGAGTGTGGGCCATCTCAGAGGGCAAGTGAGGCTGTGAAACGTGGTGTGGTTAGTTTTTATGGACTGGGTAATTTCATGTGCTAATGAGTGGGAGGATTATTCCAGCAATTTTGGGGAAGGGGTGGAGATTTCCAGGAACTGGGCAACCGACCTCTGATTGGTCTTTTGACAGGGCCTTGGAACTGCTGCGGTGCCTCTAGTAGTTGGGCTTCCCTCGTTGCTCAGCTGGTGAAGAATCCACCTTCGATGTAGGAGACCTGGCTTCGATCCCTGGTTTGGGAAGATCCCCTGGAGAGGGGAAAGGCTACCCACTCTAGTATTCTGGCCTGGAGAATTCCATGGACTGTACAGTCCACGGGGTCACAGAGAGTCACTTTCAGTAGTAGTAGTAGTAGGGTTACTCGTTCAGTCGTGTCCCACTCTGTGCATCCCCAAGGACTGTAGCCCACCAAGCTCCTCTGTCCACGGGATTCTCCAGGCAAGAATGAAGAATACTGGAGCGGGTTGCCATTTCCTTCCTCAGGGGATCTTCCCAACCCAGGGAACAAACCCAGGTCTCCAGCATTGCAGGCAGATTCTTTACTGCCTGAGCTCTAGTCAAAGTCGACTTGTCTGCCATCTTGGGCCCATTTGATTCTAATCAGTTTATGTTGTGTCCTTGGACTATATTATTCTTTCAAAAGTTGTGTCCTTGGACTATATTATTCTTTCAAAAGTTGTGCCCCTTTCCCTTCTGTTACACATATATACTCTGTTTTTGTTTCTTAGGGACCATTCATTCTTAAGACCCCAAAGGCTAATAATGATTGCTGTGGGAATATGAAACTGAGCAGGACCCTGCAGTGCCCTCCCCAGTACAAATCCTTTCCTTATTCTTCATTTCCTATTTGTAAGGAATAGACCTCATTCAGCCTCATTGACCTTTTCTGAGTTCCAAAGGGCAGATTCAAACGGTTGCTAATCAGGGAAGGGAGTCAAGGCAGAAATAAGGGAGGACCCATCAAGAAACAGTAGTGCAGCTTTGAGGTAGGATCTTGGTTCCTTCTCAAGGAAAATACAGTGCAATATCATTCAGTTCTTTTGCCTAGAACTAAAGCCTTCACCCAAGTGGAGAATGATAACTCCAGACTAAGCACAAGATTCCTGGAACACCACCCTGTTACCTCACTACCAACCAATCACAAGAAAATCACACACAACAGACTGGTTCCAAATAGGAAAAGGAGTACATCAAGGCTGTATATTGTCACCCTGCTTATTTAACTTATATGCAGTGTACATCGTGAGAAACACTGGGCTGGAAGAAGCTCAAGCTGGAATCAAGATTGCCGGGAGAAATATCAATCACCTCAGATATGCAGATGACACCACCCTTATGGCAGAAAGTGAAGAGGAACTCAAAAGCCTCTTGATGAAAGTGAAAGTGGAGAGTGAAAAAGTTGGCTTAAAGCTCAACATTCAGAAAACTAAGATCATGGCATCTGGTTCCATCACTTCATGGGAAATAGATGGGGAAACAGTGGAAACAGTGTCAGACTTTATTTTTTGGGCTCCAAAATCACTGCAGATGGTGACTGCAGCCGTGAAATTAAAAGACGCTTACTCCTTGGAAGGAAAGTTATGACCAACCTAGATAGCATATTGAAAAGCAGAGACATTAATTACTTTGCCAACAAAGGTTCATCTAGTCAAGGCTATGATTTTTCCAGTGGTCATGTATGGATGTGAGATTTGGTCTGTGAAGAAGGCTGAGTGCCGAAGAATTGATGCTTTTGAACTGTGGTGTTGGAGAAGACTCTTGAGAGTCCCTTGGACTGCAAGGAGATCCAACCAGTCCATTCTAGAGGAGATCAGCCCTGGGATTTCTTTGGAAGGAATGATGCTAAAGCTGAAACTCCAGTACTTTGGCCACCTCATGTGAAGGGTTGACTCATTGGAAAAGACTCTGATGATGGGAGGGATTGGGGGCAGGAGGAGAAGGGGACGACAAAGGATGAGATGGTTGGATGGCATCACTGACTCGATGGACGAGAGTTTGGGTGAACTCCGGGAGTCGGTAATGGACAGGGAGGCCTGGCGTGCTGCGATTCCTGGGGTCGCAAAGAGTTGGACACGACTGAGCAACTGAACTGAACTGAACTGGTGTATTTGTAAAGTATATTTATACACTTTATAGATAAAGAACATTAGAAAATTTAAATAACTTGCTCAAGTTGATGGAGCCGAAATTTGAACACAGATAGTTTTAGTCTAGATTTCATAAATTAGCAATTGGATTGAACATGTGCTATAACCTTGTCCTTCCACACTAAATCCCTAGAAGGGATGAAAGGGAGGGTAAGAGTCTTTATAAAACACATTAAATTGAAGTTATCTCACCTCATGACATTTCCTCTAAATGTTTAGCTTTTATAAAAATGATAAAAATTCTCCTGAACTATGAAAATTAGCTAATCTTAGAGAAAAAGACCTTTACTAATGCCTAGTTGAATTAACTAGTTATAATAGCATCTACGGGAGGAAGTTAACCCTATTTTTCAAATAAACAAGTATGTTTTGAGTGCCAGTAGTGCCCTAATTTGGAAGCCAAACAAGATGTATAAAACTTTGATCTTGAATATAGAACAGTTAACTGGGATGGTATATATAAAGTGTGTAGACCAATCTGTTGTCTACAGCATGTCAATTAATGTTGATTCTGTTCCCTGTTCTCTTTAAGGTCTAATTGGGGAATCGTGACTAACGCATCTGAAACATACGTCAACTCCTGAAATACAACTGGTATAGGTAATACGTGACTTTTCAGATGGTGCTAGTGATAAAGAACCCAATGCAGAAGGGTTCGATTCATGTCAGGAAGATCCCCTGGAGGAGGGCTTGGCAACCCACTCCAGTATTCTTGCCTAGAGAATCCCATGGACCAAGGAGTCTGGCGGGCTAAGGTCCATAGGGTCACAAAGAGCTGGACGTGATTGAAGCGACTTAGATGCATATATAGGTAATATGTGCTATATTTTAAATAGAAGTGAAGAGATAGTGAAGGCTTCCCAGGGTTGTGGGTTTTGAATTAGGATTTTGCAGATTGGTAAGATTTATTTAAAGAGGTAGGTACTTATTTTAGGAAGATGAAATAATTTAAATGTATGCAAGATTAAATACAAGTTTAGGAGATTATTGGATGTATTTGTATGAGTTAAACATCCTTTTTTGAAACTGAAAAACAATGCCATAATTTGTAGAAAATGGTGAGATTTTAAGTCTTTTCACTAATTTGGGTTAAACAGCATAACTATAATGAATGTTTTAGTGGTACATTATCCTAAGTGAATTAAGCACTGGGAGTGGAGACATCTGACCCCAAAAGAGCTCTTGAAACAAAACAAAGGTACACATCAAATGCTTGGTTTTACTCCAAGAAAACCTCAGAGTCTGGCTAAAGTGAAGAATTCCAAACGTGTTACTTAGGGTAACAGCCTAGGTCTTAGGACTCTTTCAAATCATTTAAAGAAGGGACAGTCATAAAAGGACATCATCTTCAGGATTATCCCACCAAATATTATTAATAATTTGTCCTTACAAATGTAAGCTTTTCTTCTTATTGTAATTATTAAATTAACCACCTTGTGCAACTTTCAGTACTCAATATATTATACTAGAAGTTATATAGAAATCAGAATGTACAATTTGGAAGTGATTAAAGAAGCATCACTTCATTATAAGACAACGATTTTGTATACAGCCACACATTTTTGTTATTTTACTGTCTTGGTGTTTCTTGTGTATTTTTAATGGAATAATTTTGCAAAATGAAAGTCTAAATCTTGGGAATGGCTCTTTGGTTTAGAAAGGAAAATTAGATCTTGCTAAGGCTGAGATGTATAGTCATTAGTCCTACTGCAGTATATCTTGAAAAGACAACAGAATTACTATCTCAAAATTTATATTGCTGTTCTGTATTATGTATACTTGCAATATTCTGCATGGTGCCTAGTATATTCCAGAGAAGAGGGAAACCAAAGAGGATAGCATTTTAATAACATTAGGTCACATGAATTTACTTTTGATACAATGCACATGGGATGAGATAAAAAAATCTATTAGAACTAATCAAAAACACATGCCAAAAAATAGAACAATGGTCCATTGTCTTTAATATGTTCAAGTGCCATTTAATACCAAAAATATCTCACAATTAACTTGATTACTTACATATAGACTAGTGTATCTAAGAGTTATCAAAGGGAATAACATGTTAAAATGTTCTATGGATTAAAAAGCATCATAAAATGTAAGGTTTTATAATAGTAGCTATCTTTGACCAGTGTATTTTATAAGAAAAATATAGTACGTATCTAATATGTTTAACTGTATACCTCCATTTGGCTATTTTGTTAATGAATGATTCCAGATTATTGGCTCTGTCAAATCTGTTGGTACTAGAACTTTCAGAATGAAAATAAGAAATGAAGTAAAATAGGCCTAATATTAAAACACTTCATTTTTTTCTCTAAATAATTGTGAAAGGAAAATAGGAGTAGTTAAAATTTCAGATAAAAACGGTTTAAAATGCATTTTATACATATTTAAAGATAGTGCCTTGAAGTAATTAACACTTCATTTTGGTTTCTGCAAATATAGGGAACACAATGCTAGGAAACTATTGGCACTTGAGTCTTAATGTCATCATTTTCAGATCAAGCTTCTAAAGAATATAATCACTTCCAAGCACCAGTCCATTAAATCTCAACTATAGGCAACAAACAATGAAATTGACACGTTGTACCTTAGATGGAGACAAGCACACTTCTACTGCTCAGAAACATGTCTAATTTTTAGTTAGTATGTCTACTAAAATTCCCAACATCCGTTGGATCATCGAAAAAGCAAGAGAGTTCCAGAAAAACACCTACTTCTGTTTTATTGACTAAGCCAAAGCCTTTGACTGTGTGGATCACAACACACTGTGGAAAATTCTTCAAGAGATGGGAATACCAGACCACCTGACCTGCCTCCTGAGAAATCTGTGTGCCGGTCAAGAAGCAACAGTTACAACTGGACATGGAACAATAGACTGTTCCAAATTGGTAAAGGAGTATGTCAAGGCTGTATATTGTCACCCTGCTTATTTAACATAAGTGCAGAGTACATCATGAGAAATGCTGGACTGGATGAAGCATAAGCTGGAATCAAGATTGCCGGGAGAAATATCAATAACCTCAGATATGCAGGTGACATCATCCTCATGGCAGAAAGTAAAGAAGAACTAAAGAGCCTTGTGATGAAAGTAAAGAGGAGAGTGAAAAAGTTGGCTTAAAATTCAACATTCAGAAAACTAAGATCATGACATCTGGTCCCATTCAGTTCAGTTCAGTCGCTCAGTCGTGTCCGACTCTTTGCGACCCCATGAATCGCAGCACGCCAGGCCTCCCTGTCCATCACCAACTCCCAGAGTTCACTCAGACTCACGTCCATCGAGTCAATGATGCCATCCAGCCATCTCATCCTCTGTCGTCCCCTTCTCCTCCCGCCCCCAATCCCTCCCAGCATCAAAGTCTTTTCCAGTGAGTCAACCCTTCACATGAGGTGGCCAAAGTACTGGAGTTTCAGCTTTAGCATCATTCCTTCCAAAGAAATCCCAGGGCTGATCTCCTCTAGAATGGACTGGTTGGATCTCCTTGCACTCCAAGGGACTCTCAAGAGTTTTCTCCAACACCACATTCAAAAGAATCAATTCTTCGGCACTCAGCTTTCTTCACAGTCCAATTCTCACATCCATACATGACCACTGGAAAAACCATAGCCTTGACTAGACGGACCTTTGTTGGCAAAGTAATGTCTTTGCTTTTGAATATGCTATCTAGGTTGGTCATAACTTTTCTTCCAAGGAGTAAGCATCTTTTAATTTCATGGCTGCAGTCACCATCTGCAGTGATTTTGGAGCCCCCAAAAATAAAGTCAGCCACTGTTTCCACTGTTTCCCCATCTATTTCCCATGAAGTGATGGGACCAGATGCCATGATCTTCATTTTCTGAATGTTGAGTTTTCAGCCAATTTTTCACTCTCCACTTTCACTTTCATCAAGAGGCTTTTAGTTCCTCTTCACTTTCTGCCATAAAGGTGGTGTCATCTGCATATCTGAGGTTATTGATATTTCTCCTGGCAATCTTGATACCAGCTTTAGCTTCTTCCAGCCCAGCGTTTCTCACGATGTACTCTGCATATAAGTTAAACAAGCAGGGTGACAATATGCAGCCTTGATGTACTCCTTTTCCTATTTGGAACCAGTCTATTGTTCCATATCCAGTTCTAACTGTTGCTTCCTGACCAGCATTCAAATTTCTCAAGAGGCAGGTCAGGTGGTCTGGTATTCCCATCTCTTTCAGAATTTTCCTCAGTTTATTGTGATCCACACAGTCAAAGGCTTTGGCATAGTCAATAAAGCAGAAATGGATGCTTTTCTGGAACTCTCTTGCTTTTTCCATGATCCAACGGATGTTGGCAATTTGGTCTCTGGTTCCTCTGCCTTTTCTAAAAACAGCTTGAACAGCTGGAATTTCATGGTTCACGTATTGCTGAAGCCTGGCTTGGAGAATTTTGAGCATTATTTTACTAGCGTGTGAGATGAGTGCAATTGTGTGGTAGTTTGAGGATTCTTTGGCATTGCCTTTCTTTGGGGTTGGAATGAAAACTGACCTTTTCCAGTCCTGTGGCCACTGCTGAGTTTTCCAAATTTGCTGGCATATTGAGTGCAGCACTTTCACAGCATCATCTTTCAGGATTTGAAATAGATCAACTGGAATTCCATCATCTCCACTAGCTTTGTTCACAGTGCTGCTTTCTAAGGCCCACTTGACTTCACATTCCAGGATGTCTGGCTCTAGGTCAGTAATCACACCATCGTGATTATATGGGGTGTGAAGTTCTTTTTTGCACAGCTCTTCTGTGTATTCTTGCCACCTCTTCTTAATATCTTCTGCTTCTATTAGATCCATACCATTTCTGTCCTTTATTGAGCCCATCTTTGCATGAAATGTTCCCTTGGTATCTCTGATTTTCTTGAAGAGATCCCTAGTCTTTCCCATTCTGTTGTTTTCATCTATTTCTTTGCATTGATCACTGAAGAAGGCTTTCTTATCTCTTCTTGCTATTCTTTGGAACTCTGTACACAGATGCTTATATTGTTCCTTTTCTCCTTTGCCTTTTGCTTCTCTTCTTTTCACAGCTATTAGTAAGGCCTCCCCAGACAGCCATTTTGCTTGTTTGCATTTCTTTTCCATGGGGATGGTCTTGATTCCTGTCTCCTGTACAATGTCATGAACCTCATTCCATAGTTCATCAGGCACTCTATTTATCAGATCTAGGCCCTTAAATCTATTTCTCACTTCCACTGTATAATCATAAGGGATTTGATTTAGGTCATACCTGAATGGTCTAGTGGTTTTCCCTACTTTCTTCAATTTCAGTCTGAATTTGGCAATAAGGAGTTCATGATCTGAGCCACAGTCAGCTCCTGGTCTTGTTTTTGCTGACTGTATAGAGCTTCTCCATCTTTGACTGCAAAGAATATAATCAATCTGATTTTGGTGTTGACCATCTGGTGATGTCCATGTGTAGAGTCTTCTTTTGTGTTGTTGGAAGAGGGTGTTTGCTATGACCAGTGCATTTTCTTAGCAAAACTCTATTAGTCTTTGCCCTGCTTCATTCCATATTCCAAGGCCAAATTTGCCTGTTACTCCAGGTGTTTCTTGACTTCCTACTTTTGCATTCCTGTCCCCTATAATGAAAAGGACGTCTTTTTGGAGTGTTAGTTCTAAAAGGTCTTGTAGGTCTTCATAGAACCGTTCAACTTCAGCTTCCTCAGCATTACTGGTTGGGACATAGACTTGGATTACTGTGATATTGAATGGTTTGCCTTGGAAACGAACAGAGATCATTCTGTCGTTTTTGAGATTGCATCCAAGTACTGCATTTCGGACTCTTGTTGACCATGATGGCTACTCCATTCTTCGGAGGGATTTGGTCCCATTACTTCATGGCAAATAGATGGGGAAACAGTGGAAACATTGACAGACTTTATTTTGGAGGGCTCCAAAATCAATGCAAATGGTGACTGCAGCCATGAAATTAAAAGACACTTGCTCCTTGGAAGAAAAGTTATGACCAACCTAGATAGCATATTAAAAAGCAGAAACATTACTTTGCCAACAAAGGTCCATCTAGTCAAAGCTATGGTTTTTCTAGTAGTCATGTGTGGATGTGAAAGTTGGACTATAAAGAAAGCTGAGCACAAAAGAATTGATGCTTTTGAAGTGTGGTGTTGGAGAAGACTCTTGAGAGTCCCTTGGACAGAAAGAGATCCAACCAGTCCATCCTAAAGGAAATCAGTCCTGAATATTCATCAGAAAGACTGATGATGATGCTGAAACTCCAATACTTTGGCCACCTTATGCGAAGAACTGACTCACTGGAAAACACCGTGATGCTGGGAAAAATTGAAGGCAGGAGGAGAGGAAGACGACAAAGGTGAGATGATTGGATGGCATCACCAACTCAATGGACATGAATTTGAGTAACTCTGGGAGCTGGTGATGGAAAGGGAGGCCTGGTGTGCTGCAGTCCATGGGGTCAGAAAGAGTTGGACACGACTAAGTAACTGAACTGAACTGAATGTCTACTAACCCAATTTAAATTTACAAGTCTGTTTCTAAACACAGTTAGGTTTTCCAGATTTCATGGCCCATAGTTTTTAACCCTGGCAGATAAGCCTATTCATCTTTCTCTTGCTTTGCCCTCACCAGTGGATTTCTTCTGATTCCACCCTCGGTTGAAGTCGTGTTGGCAGGGCATTGTGACCCTTGTGACCCAGTCTGGGCATCCTGATCTTAGTGATCAGACCTCTTGGTGAAGGGACTTCTCACATTTTGATCCCACTCTTTCCTGATAGACATGAGGCACTTCACAAGTGAATTCTGATGCCTTCTTATTTTGCAACCACTGGGTGAAGATTACTGGCTCCAGGTGGGTAGCATTTTTGCTCCATTAATAATACTCCAGCTGTGTCATTTTCTAATAGGAAGAACAGCTATACTGGTCTGAATGCAACTTCTGACTATTTGTAATTCTCCACTTACAGGAACTTCTTCTGTCCTTATATTCAAGGACTTAGTTAAAGGGGTAAGCAAACCCAGTGGGAAGTCCTCTTTGATGTGCAGGAGCTCAGATATGCAAAAGTCTTGATCAGCAAATGCCCGAAAATTGCTGACTCTCCTCCCCTTTGGGATTGGCCATTAACTCACTTCTAGGCTTCTCAAGTAAAGCTGTTTTTCTGGTTGCTTCAACTTCAGTCAATAAGTGGCTTTTCATCAGCAAGTGTTAATAACACTCCAAAAAAATTGTCAAAGTGAACTCATTTGGCATCAGCTCATTAGCATTTGTAAGGGACAGCCTTGTGGTATCTACATAGAGTTCCTGGATTACTGGGGTCTTTCTTATTTGTTCTCTCTGCCTTCAAATCTCTGCCTGTTTCAAAAAGATCTTAGGCAAAACTATAAGAAAAATTTCCAATACTCACTTTATATCATGACTCTAGAGTTCACTGGGATCCATGTCCCATCTCCCGCCATTAAGTCTCAGCATCATTATTTTGTCACCTCCCACAATATACTTCAATGCTATTTATCTGCTCCAGGTATCATTGTTTCTTCCTTCAGTACAGTAAGTTCCCTACATATGAATAAGTTTCATTCAAAGAGTGTGTTCCTAAGTCCAATTTATGTGTAAGTCCAACAAAGTTAGCCTAGGTACCCAACTAACACAAGCAACTATATAGTACTATACTGTAATAGGTTTATAATTCTTTTCACACAAATAATACATAAAAAAGAAACAAAAAAATAAACATGTTTGATCTTACAGTACAGTACCTTGAAAAATACAGTAGTACAGTGCACTGGGGCTGGCAGCGAGTGAACAAGCAAGAAGTGTTACTGACTGGAGGAGGGAAGGAGGTGGGAGATGGTAGAGCTGAAGGATTGTCAACAATAGGACATGGAGGGGGAGCTGCAGTTTCACTTGATCCGTATTGACGGCACAGGTTCTAGTTCCTGGCCGGATTCAATTCTATTGACGCTCTTGCTTCCAGACATTCTGGGCTTGAAATAAAGATGCAGCACTACTGTACACTCTACAGTACTGTACAGTAAAGTACACAAGAGCGTGCCCACTTGTAAAGGATACACGCACATGACAATGTACACAAGACACATGCACTAGCACGTTATTGGACATGAGAACACACTTCACACCTTTGAAAGTTCACAACTAACTTGAAGGTTCATGTAGGGACTTACTGTATTTTTGTTCTCCAGTCTATGACTTCTATTTTCATGACACCTTTAAATTTTGAAAGTTCCTTCCTCCAGAACTTTCCTGGAGTTTACCAACATCTGACCTATTCCTCTTCTATTCATTATATCCTCAGCTTGGACATGAAATTGAACTCTATTGCGATTCATGGGGTCGCAAAGAGTCGGACACGACTGACCGACTGAACTGAACTGATATTTAAGCTATTCTTAATAATACTCACAATATTACTGTTTTCGTAGTCTTACTGCACCTCTCATATGCCATTTTTTATCATAGCAGTATGCCTCTAAGATAGATATTATAGAGAAAAAAAAAAAAAAGAAAACCCTGAAGCTTACATAAATTTAATAAGATCACCTGCATAGTAAATACCAGGGCTGGATATGAACTCAGATCTGTCTAATAGCAGAACATAAGTGCATAATTACTTTTTTATGCTTTTGGTCACTCAAGCACCTACTCTTTATTAAGTACCTAGTAGGAATCAGACTCTACAGGTAAGTGCTAGAGACAGTCAGACCATATTTCCTCCCTTCCTCTAGGTATGTGTTTGGAGTAAAGAGATAAATGGTAAAATGTGCAGAAGTACCTTGAGTAAATAAGGAAAACTCACCTGAAGAAGTGATAGAGTTAAATCTGAACTGGGGGAGAAGGAGCTTGCCAGGCTGGCCCTCCAGGTGAAAGGAGATATAGATACCAAGGTGGAGAAGCAAGAAGGATCTTGACACACTTGAGAACGTAGTCATCCAGGTCAGGATTAGCTGGAGAGGAAGTTTCAGGGATTGGGAGGCTCAGGTCCCAAAGGACTTGTATACAGAGGCACAGTGGGTTGGACTTTATCTTTTAACATTTGGTTTGCTTTGTCACCGGTTCTCCTGCATGATTTCCCTCCTGATTGAATCTCAGAGGTTTTAATGAGAGGCTCATTATCATCTCCATTGTTTGTATTCCCACACAGATGCTCCTCCAGGCAGAAAGGCATCCATCTGTCCTTTGGAAGCTTTGGATTCCTTGCTGTTTTTTCTTTGTGTGGACCTGGCACCTTCCTAAACCAGTGAGTACCCTTATTCTGGGAAGCGAGGGTCCTGAAGATGCAGAGTCGACCCTATTCCAAAAGAAGTTAAGTGGCAACCTTCAAAAGATGTGATGCTTATGGAACCTGTACTAAAGCTGTGACAAAGAGTAAAGAGGGAGAAGCCCAACAGTGGCTTTAAGATAGGGAATTAGCCTAGAGGAGATGAAACAAACACAAAGTAAGAAATAGACCTAGAGACCATATTGAAAAGCAGAGACATTACTTTGCCAACAAAGGTCCATCTAGTCAAGGCTATGGTTTTTCCAGTGGTCATGTATGGATGTGAGAGTTGGGCTGTGAAGAAGGCTGAGTGCCGAAGAATTGATGCTTTTGAACTGTGGTGTTGAAGACTCTTGAGAGTCCCTTGGACTGCAAGGAGATCCAACCAGTCCATTCTAAAGGAGATCAGTCCTGGGTGTTCTTTGGAAGGAATGATGCTAAAGCTGAAACTCCAGTACTTTGGCCACCTCATGTGAAGAGTTGACTCACTGGAAAAGACTCTAATGCTGGGAGGGATTGAGGGCAGGAGGAAAAGGGGACGACAGAGGATGAGATGGCTGGATGGCATCACCAACTCAATGAATGTGAGTTTGAGTGAACTCTGGGAGTTGGTGATGGACAGGGAGGCCTGGCGTGCTGCGATTCATGGGGTCGCAAAGAGTCGGACACGACTGAGCAACTGAACTGAACTGAACTGAAAGGGGAGGGTATATAATTAACACTTATTAGTTTTACTTTGATAAGGAGCCCTGTTTTTATTACCATTAAAATAAGATCACTCCTCCAAGCAACTATTAAAAAAAAAAAAGACTTCAAGTAGAAGGTGATTTCAGTTTAAAAGAGAAAAATCAGGAAAAAATTCAGGAGTCAGATCAGGAATTTGTGAAGGGAAGCTTCATGTGGCTTCACACCGATTATAGAAGGCTTCACTTCTATTATAGCTTCACACCTATAATAGAAGTACTATCCTTTATTACCAATGAAAAAGATGGGTTGTCTTAAAGCTATTTATGGCCATGCAGTTTGGGCCTCATGATGTTGTAATTGTGAGAAGAGAGTGCTCAGTGTGCTCCACATTCTGTAGGAGATTACTAAAAAACCTAGAAAAGATGGAATTGTAGTATCCTAGAATGTATCTTGCTTGGGATGATCCATCTTGCTGGGAATGAAGGGTTTTTTTGGTTTTCAACTTCCTGGAACATTCAATATAGACAATGTTAACAATTATCCTCTTTTACTTTAGAGTTTCAAAACAGTTCTATGTAGTAATCCAAACTCAGTAGATCGAAAAAGAGAGACTTGACATCTAAATCCAAGTTCATACATCTAGTTAGTATTGGCTTCAAATAATACAGAAAAATAAAATAGCTGTGTAGAATTTCATCAATGAAGAAATCATATACAAAGGCTTAAAATTCAACAAATGAAAATATGGAAAGCAAATGTTTAAAAAATGCAGTATAGTCTGTTTGAATATAGGTATGCTCGAACTTGTGTGACTTTGGGAATGTGCTCACTATTCTGGCCTCCATTTATTCACTTATAAAAGAGTGGGAACATGGTGTCTATCTCATGGAGTTCATGTGAGAGTTTCACACATTACAGGCATAAAGCATATGAAACAGTGCTGGCACCCAGAAAATTCTCATTAAATGTAAACAATTATTTTTATTCCTTTAGAATATCTAAATCATGAGATGTCATTTGAGTGTGTAATACAAAGTTTTCAAGACAATTACATTGGTACCAGGTGTTTGAATCTCTCTTTTATGTGTGTGTGTGTGCGTGTGTGTGTGCATGTGTGTGTATATACACACACATGGACTTCCCGGGTGGTGCTAGTGGTAAAGAATCTGTCTGCCAGTTCTGGAGACACAAGAGACATGGGTTTGATCCCTGGGTTGTAAAGATCCTATGTGTGTATATATATATATATATATATAATATATATATATATTATATATATATATAAAATATATATTCTTCTGTCTCCTGTTTTACTCCCAATGCAAATTGCAGCATGTATAAAAGGGGAAAAGGAGAGGAGGCTCACTACCACACTGTTACAATTCAACACACACACACACACACATTCTAAAACATTTCTCAGCACATGGCACTCTTCCCATAACCTGTACTTTCCTTTGACCTACAGACTAAGGTAAAACTGGGGGTAGGGAACCCTTCACTTCTGACTTACTGCCTAAAGATTGAGAATGAATGTCCTAGAATCTTAAGTAAGGTTTAATTAATGCTAAGTAGCCAAACTTTCATAAGTTCTGTTTATAATGTTTATGTCTATAATATAATTTTCCAGAAAAACATCAATTTCTGCTTTATTGACTATGCCAAAGCCTTTGACTGTGTGGATCACAATAAACTGTGGAAAATTCTGAAAGAGATGGGAATACAGACCACTTGACCTGCCTCTTGAGAAACCTGTATGCAGGTCAGGAAGCAACAGTTAGAACTAGACATGGAACAACAGACTGGTTCCAAATAGGAAAAGAAATATATCAGGCTGTGTATTGTCACCCTGCTTATTTAACTTATATGCAGAGTACATCATGAGATATGCTGGGATGGATGAAGCACAAGCTGGAATCAAGATTGCTGGGAGAAATATCAATGACCTCAGATATGCAGATGACACCACCCTAATGGCAGAAAGTGAAGAAGAACTAAAGAGCTTCTTGATGAAAGTGAAAGAGGAGAGTGAAAAAGTTGGCTTAAAGCTCAACATTCAGAAAACTAAGATCATGGCATCCGGTCCCATGACTCCATGGCAAATAGATGGGGAAACAGTGTCAGTATTTTTTTGGGCTCCAAAATCACTGCAGATGGTGATTGCAGCCATGAAATTAAAAGACACTTACTCCTTGGAAAGAAAGTTATGACCAACCTAGAAAGCATATTAAAAAGTAGAGACATTACTTTGCCAACAAAGGTTCGTCTAGTCAAGGCTATGGTTTTTCCAGTGGTCATGTATGGATGTGAACTGTAAAGAAAGCTGAGCACCAAAGAATTGATGCTTTTGGACTGTGGTGTTGGAGAAGACTCTTCAGAGTCTCTTGGACTGTAAGGAGATCCAACCAGTCCATCCTAAAGGAGATGAGTCCTGGGTGTTCATTGGAAGGACTGATGTTGAAGCTGAAACTCCAATACTTTGGCCACCTGATGCGAAGAGCAGACTCATTTGAAAAACCCTGATGCTGGGAAAGATTGAGGGCAGGAGGAGAAGGGAACGGTAGAGGAGGAGATGGCATCACCAACTCAATGGACATGAGTTTGGGTAGGCTCCGGGAGTTGGTGATGGACAGGGAGGCCTAGCGTGCTACAGTTCTTGGGGTCACAAAGAGTCGGACACGACTGAGTGACTGAACTGAACTCATAATATAATATGTAAAATATTATGTTACATCTGTGATAGAAGTATTATCTTTTCTTGTTAATGAAAAATATGTTTAGTATTTAACCATGCATTGCAAAGTCCACTTCTTTAAGTAAATTAATATTTTCTTTTTATAAATTGGACTCTTCTGATGGCAGATGGAATGCCAGTGTTAAAGAAGCCATAAGCAGTGGTGTCATCCTTAAGACCTTTCCGCCAGTCTCATCAGAACTATGCAATGTTGATCCAATGACATGGTCATTTTCCTATTAAAGGCCCCTCAAAAGTTATTTTATTATCTGGAAGAGGGACATACCTGTGCCGAGTTTAATTTCTGTGTTTCTGTATGATTTGTCTCTGGGTCCTCCTCTTGAAATGCTTCAATGGTGAATATTTACCTCAAGATCCTATTCTACTATGGCCTCCAGCAGGAACCTCAGCGCTCTCAACAGGGCACTTTCCACGGATGCCGTCAACTTCAGAAGGAGATGCCTTTTATGTGTCTCATGAATATGGTCTCAGTACTTTGACCCTTGTCCTCTTTAGTGGAGTTCAATTGTCTCCCACATATATTTAAGCTAATGATAGAAGCATTAAGCAGAAGTTGGAAAAGGGGACAAACGGATTCATCATGAAAATGCACTGTGCCATAAAAACAACTCCATACACCAAGATGCTATTCACAGTGGGTAGTAAATTTATGAATCTCATCACCTCAACCTATTATATGGGTGATTATATATAAATAGGTTCAACAAGGAAGCTAGCAGGTTATTAAACAAAATTGGGATGCCCAAGGTGGAAGTGGCAGGCTGATTCCTTACCTTCAGGAACTTTGTGGAGGTTGGCAGGACATGGTTTTGTGCCTCAGTCAGAGAGTAACTCAACTGGGTATATTAGTTTCCAGTGGCTGTTGTAACAGATTACTGCAAACTTGGTGGCTTAAAACAACAGAAATTTATTCTTTCACACCCTGGAGTCCAGAAGTGTGAATTCAAAGTGTTTTCAGGGCACAGACCCTGCAAGGGCTCTGGGGAAAAATCCATTCTTCTTCCAGCTTCCAGTGCCTACCCTGATACTCCCATCTCTGCTTCTGTCTTTACAACATCTCACCTCTGTATCAATCTTATAAAGATATATGTGGTTATACTTACAATTCAGGATAAGCATCTTGTCCATGATTTTCATTGCATCTTTTGCCATACAAAGCAATATTTATTCTTCTGCCATATTAGGTAATATTCTCAGATCCCAGGGATTAGGATGTGGCCATATCTGCTTGGGAGCTACTACTGGGAAGGGATCATCTAAAGGCACTAGAGTTTGTAGGGTTCCTTCTTCTTTTTTAGAATCAGAGAGCTACTCTAGCCTAATCATTGAATTCATATCATGAGATATCAACTGTAACTTTCCTGATTTCTGCCTTCCCTACATCAGCATTGAGCACCAGTTTTGCTGGATGTTTAAATGAAAATGAGAGCAGCTGAATATATTTGAGAAACAGTACATGTAAAACAACTTCAAGAAGACTTCCCAGAAGCCTCCTATGCCTATCATCTTTGTGATGTTCTAAAAACACAATACCATATCTCATTTTCCAGTCTCTTAACTACAAACCCTCCCTAGTGTTCCCTGCATATACTTTGGGAAACTATGTTTTGACACTAATATCTTTAAGAATAACATTCAATCAAACTGCATCGTTGTATTTCCCACGAGGAGCAAATGTAGGTCCATGGCCCTCCTTGTCTCATTTATAGGTTATAATTTTATTATAATTATTTCGATTACTATAAGAGGAGCCTGTAACAAGTTCCCTCTGGATTTGAGCAGATTTTCTTTCTTTTGGTTTGCATAAAATCAATAATTTTCCCTAAAGACATCCAGCAACTATAGTCTAAACATATACAGAGTCCAAGGAAAGCTGTACATAAGCTTTTGTGAAATGTTGACTCATTCTTGTTAGAAAGTGAATGCTGCCTGCAAGAGACTACTGTGCATTCATCCTGACTCTTTTGTGTCAGGCTGCCAAGTTTATATCTTTTAGACACTGAGCAGATCTTAAAAAGAACATTACACCTATTCCCTTAACATCTTTTCCCATTTTTCTCTTGGAGTCAGGTAAGAGAGGAGGAACATTATTTTATCACAATAGGTTGATATATTTTTAAGCCTTTGAATGCTCTTTTATTTTAAAAAGTCTTTTTGAAATAAACGCCTTTATATTTGCTTTAAGAAGGAAATGGGCATCATCACTGATTCAATGGACATTAACTTGAGCAAACTCCAGGAGATAGTAGAGGACAAGGACGCCTGGTGTGCTACAGTCCCTGGGGTCACACACCATGACCCCATGGAGTCAGACACGACTTAGTGACTGAACAACAACAATATTTTTTTGTCACTCAACAAATATTTATTGAATCTTTTGATGTGCCAGCCCCTGTGGTAGAGTTGGGATGGGGAAGAATGTGAGTCTAAATGAGACTGCTTTTGCCTTAAAGGCACTCTCAGTTTAGTGGAGGACAGGCAGTGTGAGAAAAATCTATCTATTATGAAACATATTTGAATAGCAGGGTGAGAAACACGGGGTAGCAGTGAAGAGGAGTGAAAGATGCACTCTGCTTGGGAAAGTTTTGTGAAAGTAACATTTACACTGGGTTTTGAAGAACGAAGAGGAGTTTATTAACTGTTGGAAAGTACAGTCCAGAATGGCAAAAAACCCCACAAAAATCAGCATATGTAGGGGAAAAATTAAAGCTTCATCTATTGTACTTGAGGAGTGGTGAGAAGTACAAAATTAGTAGGCAGAGATAAAAGGGATATAGCATTGGATAGAGAGATATAAAGAGTTAGGCTTGTGTCTAATCTAGAATGATTTTGATTGCTCTGCCAAGAAGCTTAGACATTACTGTGCAGATAATTGGGAGCCTTTGAAAGGTTTTCAAAGGGGTTAACATGATGAAATTTGATTTTCAGAAAGATAATTCTGAAAGTCAGGAGACATGGAAAATTTCTTTGAAAGGGAAGAGTCTGCTAGATTTTTAGTCTGCTAATGTGTGTGTGTGTATATGTGTGTGTGTGTGTGTGTGTTGCTCAGTTGTGTTGGACGCTTTGTGACCGCATAGACTGTAGCCTGCCAGGCTCCTCTGTCCATGGGATTCTCCAGGTAAGAATACTGGAGTGGGTTGCCATTCCCTTCTCCAGGGGAACTTCCTGACCCAGCGATTGAACCCAGGCCTCCTGCATTGCAAGCAGAGTCTTCACCATCTGAGCCACCAGGGAAGCCCTACAGATTTCCAGTAAGGAATCTTAATAAGAATCCATTTAAAAGGTGAAGAGGACCAGCACTAAGGCTGTGGCATCTGACATAGAAGTAACTTGGTATGTTGACAATTTGACTGATAGTCCAATGAAGGAGGGAGTAGCTGATGCTGACTCCAAAGCTTTTGTCTTGTTCAGTCAGTTGGGTGGATAATGAAGATATCAGGCAAGATAGACAAGAACAGGAGTTGCTTTGGGGTGGATTCGTGTGTGGGAGTGGGTTGGGAAATCCTGGATTGTAAATAGAGAGGGAGATGATACAGTCTGTAGCAGAGACCAGGGGTTAGCTCACTCAGCCTCCGTTTTACCCAGTTTCCATGTGACCTGCTGTTTTATATCAGTCTACTATTAATACAATGCAATACTACTCCAGATCTACATGTCCCAGCCCTCACTGTGGCTCCCCATCACATATCCACTTCTGAGATTTAGAAGGTGGAGGTGGACATCCTGCAGCAAATACCACACTCCTGTTACTTCAGCTGTTGCGACTGGTAAGCATGACCTTGGGTGTTTGTTTCTTCTGTGGCAGCTGTAGTAGTTTCCAATGTCCAATCTTCAGCTTGACAGTGTTGAAAGGAAATGTGGAGAACACTCGTCTTGCTGGCAGCGGTTATGGAAGAGGGGGCATGACCGCTCTGGAGCTAGCAGCCTCTTGCTTCTCCAGTCTCCTGATTAAGACAGAGGCAGTGTCTCCCATGAACATAGTTTCAGAGTATTTTTCCTGGGAGCTCAGTGCATGGCCTACTCCTTTAGTTTTCCCACAGTTCTCTTTTGTTTTTTGGTCACATCACAGTTTGTGGGGGTCTTAGTTCCCTGACCAGGGATCAAAACTGGGCCCTTGGCAGTGAAAGTGCAGAGTTCTAACCACTGAACCACCAGGACTTCCCTTCCCATAATTGTCAAAGCACCAGAATCTTATTTTCTTAGCCTAAGCAGAATGCTTTTAGTTTCCTATATCTGAAAGTAAAAAGTGTTAGTCACTCAGTTGGGTCTAACTCTGTGCGATCCCATGGACTGTTGCCTACCAGTCTCCTCTGTCTATGTAATTTTCCAGGCAAGAATGTGGGAGTGGGTTGCCATTGCCTTCTTCAGGGGATCTTCCCAACCCAGGGATTGAATCCAGGTCTCTCTCCTGCATTGCAGGCAGATCCTTTACCATCTATATTTGAGCCCTGACAGGTACACCCTCAAATGTAAAAAAAAAAAAAAAATCAGAAAATTCTTTAAATATTGTTCTCTTTATACAATCATTAAGTATGTTTGACATATTTGGCTACTACTGACACAGCAATAGTCTCCTCCATGGTGAGACTATGAACAGCATGACCTTTTCATGAAGACCTGTGAGTGTCCAGTGCCTAGAACAGTGCTTGGCACTTGATGGTGGCCAATGCATTTTTAGGTTTCATTGCATTTAACTGAATTGACTGAACAATCTGTGCTTCTCCTAATAGTGTCATATAATACATTTGGCAATCTCCCTAACTCTGATAGTTGTTTTATATGATAAATTGCCCATATTGTTAGTGTTTAAAAAGCTTTGATCTTAAATTTCTTCAGAATTCTCAAATGCATGCCATCTGGCTTCAGTGACTCATGGAAATTTAATGTCTTGAGTTGTATTCACCACCTGTTGTTTCTTTTTTTAGATTTATGCTAGTGAATCATATTTGCTTTCAATGAAAAGTAATTCTTTAGTAAAAATGCAACATTTATCCTGTCAGGGATGATCACCGATTGAGTAATAGAGAAAACAATTCAGCCTTCCTTAATCCTTAATTACTCCTGTCCTCTCCAGGGTGGATATGATCGCATTTTGAGTTCTTCAGCAATCACCAGACAGGGATCACTCTCAATGCTCAGACTATTCTTATAGAGGAGTGGTTTTTCTCCTTAAGGTTTTATCTGAATTTGGTTATTTTCATCTTTTTTGCATTTTAGCAGTATTCATATCTGGTGTTCTATGTCCATATTACTGTCTCTTCCATATGTTGTGTTTCTTCTTAGAGACATTTATGGTTTTAATATTTTCAGTGGTATGGGGTCTTCAAAATGTTCCCTACACATTCTTGTATAATAAATTAACTAGAGGACAGATGAAGATGGGACATAGATACACCTTCTTGTACCTCTCAGGATACCTTTGTATCTATCCAGGATACCTTTGGTATTAATTTGAACTGGCTGAAAGATAAGTGGAGTCTATGAAGAAGTACTTAGATACCAAAGGCTTCAGGTACAGTTTAAATGGAATTCTCCCATTTCTTGGTGATTTTCGTGATTCTGCCTCATTTGTGTTGGCTTCATCTTTAGGCTGACTTTTCCATAGTTCTGACAACCATTAACTATAACAGGAGTTGTATGCTGCCTTATCACATCCATTGTACAAAATTCCTAAGTTTTGCTTTCTCATTGAACCACCCTTTAATAAAGGGGAAAATGAGTTCATCTCTGGAATAACTGCATGAGCTATATACTTCATGAATATTCCCCAATGAGGGAAATTTGAATGGATTTGGGGAAGGAAACTATTATATCTCTTCTTCCTATGACCCTGTTTGCCATGGTCTGAACTAGACTTCAGAAGGTCAATTGGACAATTTTTCCATATCCTTAAGGTCAGAATAACTTAGTATATATTATTGCATCATTTTTACTGTGTTAATTTTTCCTGTTTCCTCTGTAACAATGCAAAGTTTAAGGGCATATTTTATCTCTTTTATTCCTTTATTATTGATGCTCACCAGCTACCACAGGAGTCTCCTCACTGTAGAAACCAATACATATTCACTCTCTATCTCTATGTCATTCTGATTAAATGGCCTTAGAATTACGTAATTTTAGATTTATAAATTTTTTAAAAAGTTTTTTGTCCATGCCATACACAGGCATGTGGTATCTTAGTTCCTTGTCTGGGGAGCAAACCCATGCCCTTGACAGCGGAAACACAGAATCTTAACCACTGGGCTGTCCTTGTATAATTTTTGACTTAGGCTTTGCCTCTTGGGTCATACTGAGCCAGAACTAGGTCATCAGTCAATTATTAAGCACATGTTAAGTCCTACTATATGCCAGGCTTTTGGTGGGTGTTTGGATGGAGGAAATAGCAGGGAGTTTAATACAGGTAATATCTCATTAAAATATTTGAAGACAAAGGGATAGGGAAGATAGCTATCTCCCAGGTCTGTGCTTCTCCTTCTATCAGTTTTGGAATTCTGCTTATTCTCAGGTGCTCTGCCCAGGTTCTCAGTGCCATTGTGTGTGTTGACCAGCGTCTCTGGCTTTCTACGGCTGCTGCTGCTGCTAAGTTGCGTCAGTCGTGTCCAACTCTGTGCAACCCCATAGATGGCAACCCACCAGGCTCCCCCGTCCCTGGGATTCTCCAAGCAAGAACACTGGAGTGGGTTGTCATTTCCTTCTCCAATGCATGAAAGTGAGAAGTGAAAGTGAAGTCGCTCAGTTGTGTCCTACTCTTAGCCTGTAGCCTACCAGGCTCCTCCATCCATGGGATTCTCCAGGCAAGAGTACTGGAGTGGGTTGCCATTGCCTTCTCCATTTCTACTGCTACAGCCCCTTATCTGTGGGATGCCTCCTCTATCTGTTTATCAAACCATTATGAAACACCTGTGAGGATTCCAGGATGACTGAAGTTCATGATCTGCTTTTGGAACTCCACAGGCTAATGAAAGGTTTACATGCAAATACTGGGTTGGCCAAACATTTCTTTTGGGATTTTACAATATAGAACTTTTTGGCCCAACCCAACAGTAATGTGGTGTGTACAGGATACAAATAAGCATCAGAGTTAATCCAAGCTCCTAGAACAGGAAACTTAAGAAAATTTTCCCTGAAACAGTGATTCCTGTGAATTGACAAAAAAAAAAAAAAAAAAAGTATAACAGGCGTTGCATCAGAGGTGGCAACAGGGACAGTTGCTGTGTGATAGAACCTAGATGTTAAGCCAGTATAGTAGTATAAATACATTTCTTTTTAATTTTCCCCCATTTTTTCCCCTTGTGATGAGAACTTTTAAGATTTACTCTCTTAGCAACTTTCAAATAGACATCCAATATTAGAATCTGCCTGCAATGCGGGAGACCTGGGCTAGATCCCTGGGTTGGGATGATCCCCTGGAGAAGGGAAAGACTACCCACTCCAGTATTTTGGCCTGGAGAATTCCATGAACTGTATAGTCCATAGGGCCTCAAAGAGTTGGACTGAGCAACTTTCATTTTCTTTAGAAGTGACTGATTTGATCTCCTTGTTGCCCAAGGGATTCTCAACAGTCTTCTTCAGCACCACAGTTTGAAAGCATCAATTCTTCAGTGCTTCGACTTTTTTATTGTCCAGCTCTCACATCCGTACATGACTAGAAAAACCATAGCTTTGACTGTATGGACCTTTGTAGGCAAAGTGATGTTTCTGCTTTTTAATATGCTGTCTAGGTTTGTCATAGCTTTTCTTCCAAGGAACTGGATGTCTTTTCATTTCATGGCTTCAGTCACCATCCACAGTGATTTTGAAACCCCAAAAAATAAAGTCTCTCATTGTTTCTATTTTTCCCCCATCTATTTGCCATGAAGTGATGGAATCAGATGCCATGATCTTAGCTTTTGAATGTTGAGTTTTAAGCCAGCTTTTTCACTCTCCTCTTTCACCTTCATTAAGAGGCTCTCTGGTTCTTCTTTGCTTTCTGCCATGAGGGTGGTGTCATCTCCATATCTGAGGTTGTTGATGTTTCTCCTGGTAATCTTGATTCCAGCTTGTGCTTCATCCTGGCATTTTGCATTGTATATTCTGTATATAAGTTAAATAAGCAGGGTGACAATAGACAGCCTTGACATACTCTTTTCCCAATTTGAACCAGTGCATTGCTCCATGTCTTGTTCTAACTGTTGCTTTCCGACCTGCATACAGGTTTCTCAGGAAGTAGGTAGGTTGATCTGGTATTCCCATCTCTTTAAGAATTTCCACAGTTTGCTGTGATCTACACAGTCAAAGACTTTAGCATAGTCAATGAAGAAGTAGATGTTTTTCTGGTATTCTGTTGCTTTTTCTTGATCAAGTGGATTTTGCCAATTTGATCTCTGATTCTTCTGCCTCTTCTAAATCCATCTTTTACATCTGGAAGTTCGCAGTTCACATACGGAGAAGCCTAGCTTGAAGGATTTTGAGCGTTACTTTACTAGCATGTGAAATGAGAATGGTCACTATGCTGTATATTATTGCATCCCAATGACTTATTTGTTTTATAACTGGAAGTCTGTGTCTTTAGACACCCCTCACCCATTTCACCAACTCCCCAGGCCACTCTCTAGCAACCACCAACCAATCAATTTGTTCTCTGAATCTCTGATTTTTTTTTCTTAGATTCTACACATGAGATCACACAATTTTGTCTAACACATTTATGTACCTGGATCATTTAATATATCTGAGAAATTGTTAAGAACAGGCTCATTTTTTATGCTCTGATTCAAGAGGTCTGGCTAAAATAAAATGTTGGTGACCTTTAAATCACTAATCTACATCAAGGAGAACAATTTCATCGTGAATATACAAGTAAACCATAGTCCTAAAAAAGCCTAGGTGTATCTTTCCGTTCAGTGGGAAGAATTTTGAGCCAGACCTACATGAGAGGAAGCCAATTAAAGCAACTCTTTGCCTGCAGTGACTGGAGAGGATCTCTCAGCAAAGCATCTTCCCAGTGGGGTCTCTGTTCCTTTCTTTCTGGGCACAAATTCTCAACAGTTAACTCACTAAGTGGTGAGGTCAATAAAATGGGACATCCTTTTCTGTAGATGTCTTGGTGATAATGCAACCCGGCCTGAAGAGAACATTAGCCTAGATTAGCTCATTATCTTTGAGATGAACTTCAGAATCATTTCCGTTCAGTGGAGAAAGGAGGATGAGATCACAGGGTACAGGTGAGGCAGGAGAGCAGCCACTAGACCCCCAGGGGGAAAGCCTCATTCAGATGGTGTCATCTTTGCCATCTTTTCTGTGGTTGGTTTCATCCTGAGGTCCTGACTTCTCTTTCCCAACTTTTCGTTCTTTCTTTGTGGTGGTGGGCAAAGTAATGTGGCCCCTCCCACAAGACATCTTCATTCTCATTCCTAGAACCTGTGATTTTGTTACCTGACTTGGCAAAAGGGACTTGGTTAAGGTGATTTATGTTGGGAATTTTCAAATGGAGGGATTATCCTGGATTTTCTGGGTGAAACCAATGTAATCACACGTGTCTTTACAGGTGGAAGAGGGAGGTAGGTGAGTCGGAGAAGGAGCGCTGTTGACAGTAGCGTAAATGTGACACAATCAGGATCCAAGGAATGTGGGCAGCCTTTAGGGACTGGGAAAGGCTCCCTCAGAATCTTCAGAAGGAATGCAGTTCTGTCAGCACCTGGATTTTAGCTCGATGAGACCTATTACACACTTCCTACTTCCAGAATTGTGAGAGACTAAATGTATGTTGTTATTAGATGCTGTCTGTGGTAATTTGTTACATCAGCTGTAGGAATTGAATATACTCTCTTCACTTGATTCCCATGACCTATGAGGTTACCGCTGCCCCATCCACCATCATCCTCCACTATGAAGTCTGTTCAGAGTCTTTGATTCAGTGGTTAATGTGGGGATATTGTCAGGATCAAACCTGTACCAGAGCTAGAAATGGAATGCAAGCAACATCTCAAGACAAAGTGAGGGCAACAGAGGGCTTGAGGTCAATCAAGTTTGAGACATACCACGAGCAAAGTGTGGGAAGGAAGGGGAGGAGCGTCACCCAAAACGAACACTAACCACTTCGTGCAGGAATGGAGAAGCTAGGATGGGGCACGAGGCAAGGACAGCCAAGAACGTTTCAGCATGACTAAGAGAAATATGTTATGTGATTTTGTTGGGTTCCACAACCTCTGGAACACAGTGACCCAGTTATGAAGGCACTGTGATCTTTTCCCTTACTGTTAAAATATCTTTTGATGAATGTTTTCAACAAGGAGAAAATAAAAAGAATCAAGAAATGAGAGCTTAGAGAAACAGTCATATCTATCTATATACATACAAATATATTTTGTTTTAATAATTGATGGAGGCTCACACTATACCCCAAAGTGCCTATTAACATATGTCTTAAAAACTTATTTCCCACTTGAAAGTGTTACAGACCTAAACACTACAAAAGATCAGCTAAAATGATATGAATTATTCCCATATATTCTGTAAAGAATTTTCTTTTGCTTTTTAAAAATCTATTTTGGTTTTAAAACATTTCTCAAAGATGTACAATAATATATAGCTTTAAAAAACATTTACCTTTATTAGCACCTCATTACCACTTTAAAATGTAGCTTGGGAAAGCATGATTATTACCATTTCATAGGAAATAGGCCCAGAGAAGATCCGTGACTTGCCAGAAGACTTAAACTTGTGGGGCACTGAAACTTAAATTGTAACAGATATTATTACCTCATTAAATCCTCACAGCATGAGATGAAGCAAGTAAATGGTATATTATTTCATTTTAATATTGGGGAAATTAAAGCCAAATTGGTGAAGCAGCATTGCTAGCAAAATGCACCAATGTGGAAGATTCTATACCTCATTGCCTTTTTCACTCCTAAGTACCTGAAATGTTAAAGTTTTACTTCCTTTTTAAGACACAGTTTGTAATATGCCTCTTTTTTTCTGAAATGAAATCCCAGTTAAAATGCTGACAGAGTACTCAGCCGGGGAGTTCAGTGGCCTCTGCTCAGCTGACAGGCCCACAGAATTACCAAGGAGACAGGCTCTGGGATCAGGCTTGGATGATCCTTCCCCGATGAACTGCACTAACTGCCGTGTTCCTTTCACAAGCACTGACTCTGCAGATTGTGGGAGTTTCTGAAGCTGTTCAGAACACAGTCAAGTGAGGAGACGGGAGAGAGGCCTGAAGTAAACAGTGAGCATGGCACTTATTTTCCTTTGATTGATAGGCAGTTGTTCCTTGGGTTACCACAGGTTCTGTTAAAATAGAAATCAATGCAAGAAGCTAGTTCTCCTCATGTCCTCAAGTTGGGCCCCCTTTGTATGCCCGAGAGAAAATGGAGGCGCCCTGTATGGCGCCACCTCAGCAACTAACAAAGTGCGTTCTCTGGAACCCTTGTCCTGCTGGGAGGCCTGTGAAAGGGGCTCCTATGATAAAGTAAGTTAAAAATTCTACCACCGTTTCCTCACTGTTTAGATTCCAAAATGTACAAAAGTATATTAAAAGCTTTGTTTGGCTAACAAGCAACTTTTTCTAAACTTATTGAATCATATAACACCTGCTCTCTGCCACCATATAAAAACAAATATAAACCTTTGTGAGAAACTATTTCTTAGTTTTTCATTAGGGTTTTTTAATCCTAAAAAAAATTTTTTTAGTGGGATTTCAGAAGAAAGATGATAAAGCTAAAAGGAGAAGAGTTGAGGTTCTTGTGATTCTATTGCTCCCTAGGAGTAAAAAAATCATAAAATGTCTTCAGGTCTTACCTTGTCCATTTATAAAATAAATAACATTTTCCTCAACTCATGGTGTTGAGAAGCTTTAATCAGACCTTTACTAAAGTGATATAAGATTAAACAATTGAAACACCTTAAGCCATTTAGAAGAAAGTGAGACAAATTATTTTTCAGAAATGATGTTTTTAAACAGTATCTAATGCTTTGCACATTTACAAGACCAGATCAGATAATCAACAAGGACTTACTGTATAGCACAGGTAACTCTATTCAATGTTCTATAATAATCTATATGGGAAAAGAATCTGAAAAAAATGAATATATGTATATATATAACTGAACCACTTTGCTGTGAACCTGAAATTAACACAACATTGTAAATCACCAATTTTGTAAATCACCAACATAAAATAAAAATTAAATTAAAAATAATATAAGACCAGATCATAGTATTCTTCATTTTCTTCAAATCATTGGTGGAATTTAGTATTTTAATCCCATACATTAAGTTATATATAGAATTTAGAGAGACAACTGGCATTTTTTTTAATAGCTAAAAAAAGACATCTGAAGGATGAATGATGTGAAAACCATGAGAATATAGACAATTTGTTTTCTCACAGCCTAAATACATTGAGTTACTTCTTAAAGGACAGTCTCATGAGAGAGGTAAAAATGTATTTATTTAATTACTATATATAGGATAGCATGGAAACTATATTTCTTGGAATACTGAGCTGCCTGCCAAAATTGTCTTCTTATGTCTACTATTATTCAGATTAGATAGTTAAAAAAATAACAAATAGTTTAGAAGAACAAGTAATTCAGTAAGATTATACTATTAATTTACATCTTTTGATACTTTCCATCCATCTCATTTGCTGGGAGTTAAGGAGAGTGAAAAAGTTGCCTTAAAACTCAACATTCAGAAAACTAAGATCATGGCATTTGTCCCATCACTTCATGGCAAATGCATGGGGGAACAATGGAAACAGTGAGAGACTTTATTTGGGGGGCTCCAAAATCACTGCAGATGGTGATTGCAGCCATGATATTAAGACTCTTACTCCTTGGAAGAAAAACTATGACCAACATAGATAGTACATTAAAAAGCAGAGACAATACTTTGCCAACAAAGTCCATCTAGTCAAAGCTATGGTTTTTCCAATAGTCATGTATGGATGTGAGAGTTGGACTATAAAGAAAGCTGAGCACTAAGAATGGATGCTTTTAAAGTGTGGTGTTGGAGAAGACTCTTAAGAGTCCTTGGACAGCAAGGAGATTCAACCAGTCCATCCTAAAGGAAATCCGTCCTGAATATTCATTGGAAAGACTGATGCTGAAGTTGAAACTCCAATACTTTGGCCACCTGATGCGAAGAGTTGACTCATTGGAAAAGACCTTGATGCTGGGGAAGATTGAAGGCAGGAGGAGAAGGGACAAGAGAGGATGAGATGATTGGATGGCATCACTGATTCAATGGACATGAGTTTGAGCAAGATCTGGGAGTTGGTGATGAACAGGGAAGCATGGAGTGCTGCAGTCCATGGGTCACAAAGAGTTGGACACGACTGAGCAACTGAACTGAACTGAAGGTAGACACAGTGCATGAAGAAAAGCTTTTGTATATTTCCTTGTTTTTGAAAACTACTTTATTCACTAGTTATTTTAACACCCACCCTCAATCAATGCTTCACAGAGACATGCAATAAAGACATCCATATTTGCCTTGTATTATGTTAGAGAATTAAAAATAAACTCCTTAAGATACAGATCCAGAAAGTTTGAGGATAGTATTTTTGTTCAGGCTTAATCACAGAAAAGCAATATAGAATATTTTAGTTCAATCTCTTCCACTTCTAGTGCTTCCCAGTTGCTAACTGAATGAAACGAGAACCTCATGCTTTTCCATTTAAGATCCACCACAATCTGTTTTCTCCCTCATCCCAGGGCTTAGTTCCCATGGGCCTGAAGGATCTAGTCTTTGTTCCAGCTAGATCCCTAGGACATACATTCTTCCTGTCTGCACTCTATGTCCATGCCTCTCCTCTCCAATCTCACCTCCAGTCATCTGAAACCTATTACTATTATTAGAGGTTAAAACATTTGCCCAGGTCACTAAGCAAGGAATGGAAAAAGCCATGGTTCAAAACCAGGCACTGGTCTGTAGAGCCCATGGTCAGCCACCCCACTGAACTGCTTAAATGCTGAAAGAGCTTTTAGTATTTCTAAAATGCTGAAATGCTGATAGAGCTGGCCTTGCATCCTGGTTCTATGGTTCCCATCCTGATAACTTTGGGGTAAACATTGATCTCTCTAATCGTTATAAGAATTATAATAAATCTTTGATTAAATAAGATGATTAGCAATTGGTTAATTTAATCTTCAGTTAAGTAAGATGATTAGCAATTGGTTCAGTCCTTGGTCCAGACTGAAGACCCAGCAAATGCCAGCAGTTATTTTTACATCCTTACCCTGTTATATATATCATACATAAATAAATAAATTTCCTTCCTTCCTCCCTCCCACCCTCCTTTCCCTTTCTTCCCCCCTCCTCTCTCTCTCTTTCTCCCCTCCCCAGTCAGATTCTATGAATCTTGAGGGGTAGAAAAAAGTTTTATTCATTTTGTTCTTGAACTTTACAGGTGTTAAATATGTATTTTTGATTGATTGATTGGTAATCATTCTTTATATTTTATGATAGAAAATTTCCAGTTGCTTACTAAGAACACTACCATTAAAGACTTATGTAATATAATAGCTACCTATCCTATTACAGAACAGACACTTCTCAATAAAGTAGACATTTTAAGTAATCTTTTGGTATTTGTTAACATTCAGTAAATATTTTAATGTGTATCTTTCTTTGACAAATACGATACTCTAACAGCATTTATATTTTTGACAGTCAATATTTTTTTATGCCATAGGAAGTGTCTTGTTAATATTTTATCCTAGCATGGGCTGCTATGGTGATTAATTTAGTATTCACATGGATAGATACCACATGCACTTTTCTAGGTGTTTCACTATCATTTACTTTAGCTAATGGGCACTTAAAGTCTTGCTGATTTTTCCCCAAAGACTCATAGTCATCTATAACATTCTTGAATAATTGGGCTTTAAGTGGAAGTTAAGAGGATTGACTACTTCCAGATAGCCAAAATTTTCTACTAGTTTAAATTTAAAATTTGTATAACCCTAAAGATATCAAGTTTTGAAATTCTCTAAGAAATTGAAAAGTAATACTGTGAAATAAAGTGAAATAAAATGACTTGGGTTTTCTCATTAGAAGCTATTTATGGAAGTCCCACTTCATAAAATTACTATTCAGTATTATTTTAATTCATACACTAAAGCAATAACAACAGCATCTGGAACCTAAAAATTGCTGCCAGAATAAATAAAATGTATCATTATGACTTTTCAAGAAGTTTTAAGATATGCTCATTTCAACGTCAACTCTTCATATCTCCTCTAAAGCCATTTTGCTTCCTTTAGATCAGCATGTCCATCCTGATGTTGATTGTCTAAGTATTGACTGACAATTATTTGTGAGAAATAGTCTTTCATGTATTCAACTGTTTTTAAGTCTAAGCCAGGATTTTCTGCAGTGGTGACTAGCTTTGAGTAGAGACAGATTGGAGTGTTTCTCTACCATGTAGCCCTTCTCCACTCTGGTAGTGTTTCCAGCTAATAGATGGGGAATGAATGGTGGTGGATGGGAAAGACAAGAAGGCAGAAGACTATTTCTAGCCAATGTCTACCAGTTCACAGGACATATTTTTGTTTGTGTTTGGAGAAATGGCCTACCAAACTCCAAGAGTGAAATATCAGTAACCTCATATTTGTCATCTCTCACATCATTTTTTCTAATACCCACAACAACCCTTGTGAATTTATTATTAACCTCATTTTACAGATGAGGAAACTAGAAAAGCTAATCACAAAGATTATATGTGAGTTAACGAAAGAATCGTGACTTTAATGGAGGTCTTTGGCTTCAGGAGTGATGCACTTTCTTCTCTGTATATCACCTGAAATTTTCCTTGGAAGTGGAAAATAAGACCTTTGGAGAGTTAATGAATATGTCCTTCCATGCAGTTCAATTCAGTCACTCATTCATGTCCGACTCTTTGAGACCCCATGAATTGCAGCACGCCAGGCCTCCCTGTCCATCACCAACTCCCGGAGTTCATTCAAACTCAAGTCCATCGAGTTGGTGATGCCATCCAGCCATCTCATCCTCTGTCGTCCCCTTTTACTCCTGCCCCCAGTCACTCCCAGCATCAGAGTCTTTTCCAATGAGTCAACTCTTCGAATGAGGTGGCCAAAGTACTGGGTGGTATTAATAATTGTAATTGTGCTACATTATCATAACAGACAAGCAGTTTACCTAAATGACGGAAGTTAGCATGGCTTCTAAACATAGCCATGTTTAGTATTTTTGGCACTTAGGAGGAGAGCAAAAAGAACCAAGCAGATTAAGAAGGTTCTAAGAGCCAGCAAATTTGGAAAACTCAGCAGTGGCCACAGGACTGGAAAAGGTCAGTTTTCATTCCAATCCCAAAGAAAGGCAATGACAAAGAATGCTCAAACTACCACACAATTGCACTCATCTCACACGCTTAGTAAAGTAATGCTCAAAACTCTCCAAGCCAGGCTTCAGCAATACATGAACCATGAACTTCCAGATGTTCAAGCTGGTTTTAGAAAAGGCAGAGGAACCACAGAACAAATTGCCAACATTCGCAGGATCATCAAAAAAGCAAGAGAGTTCCAGAAAAACATCTATTTCTGCTTTAATGATGATGCCAAAGCCTTTGACTGTGTGGATCACAATAAACTGTGGAAAATTCTGAAAGAGATGGGAATACCAGACCACCTGACCTGCCTCTTGAGAAATTTGAATGCTGGTCAGGAAGCAACAGTTAGAGCTGGAGGTAGAACTATAGACTGGTTCCAAATAGGAAAAGGAATACTTCAAGGCTGTATATTGTCACCCTGCTTATTTAACTTATATGCAGAGTATATCATGAGAAATGCTGGGCTGGAAGAAGCTCAAGCTGGAATCAAGATTGCTGGGAGAAATATCAATAACCTCAGATATGCAGATGACACCACCCTTAAGGCAGAAAGTGAAGAGGAACTAAAAAGCCTCTTGATGAAAGTGAAAGAGGAGAGTGAAAAAGTTGGCCTAAAGCTCAACATTCAGAAAATGAAGATCATGGCTACTGGTCCCATCACTTCATGGGAAATATATGGGGAAACAGTGGAAACAGTGTCAGACTTTATTTTGGGGGGGCTCCAAAATCACTGCAGATGGTGATTGCAACCATGAACTTAAAAGACGCTTACTCCTTGGAAGGAAAGTTATGACCAACCTAGATAGCATATTCAAAAGCAGAGACATTACTTTGCCAACAAAGGTCCATCTGGTCAAGGCTATGGTTTTTCCAGTAGTCATGTATGGATGTGAGAGTTGGACTGTGAAGAAAGCTGAGCACTGAAGAACTGATGCTTTTGAACTGTGGTGTTAGAGAAGACTCTTGAGAGACCCTTGGACTGCAAGGAGATCCAACCAGTCCATTCTAAAGGGGATCAGTCTTGGGTGCTCTTTGGAAGGACTGATGCTAAAGCTGAAACTCCAATACTTTGGCCACCTCATGCGAAGAGTTGACTCACTGAAAAAGACTCTGATGCTGGGAGCAATTGAGGGCAGGAAGAGAAGGGGATGACAGAGAATGAGATGGCTGGATGGCATCACCAATTCAGTGGACTTGCATTGAGTGAACTCTGGGGGTTGGTGATGGACAGGGAGGCCTGCGTGCTGCAATTCATGGGGTCGCAAAGAGTTGGACATGACTGAGCAACTGAAATGAGCTGAAGATTTTTTTATGAATCTATCACTCACTGTCTGAATTTGGGAAACCCAAAGCGGCAAAATTTAATTTTTTCACCTTCCTATCAGAACCTATTGATTGTAAAGCCTCTGCATTGCAAAGTAAGATAGAGCATGGGTTCAATTCTTTTAAAGCAGCTTAATTAAATGAGAGAGCACTTGCTTGCACCCATTACTCAAATATTAGCTAAGAATCTTTCTTTCTAGTGTTCCAGCAATGTTTTTCTTTTAATCCTTAAAGAGAGTGAAAATGCCCAGACTTTGTGAGAACAAGTCAACCAGAGTTGTTACTAAGAAAGATAAGAAACAGGTTTGCTTCTACAACCTAACATCTCAATTTATGTGCCTCTACCCACCTCCCTAAACACACATAAGGGATCCCCTGTCTCCATTTGCTAGATCCTTTACTGAGAACTAGAGTCCTCTTCCTGTTCTAAACACTACTCTGAAGCATCCAAAAGTTCTTCCAACTCCCAAATTATTTTAACCTCAAAGAAAACTCCCAACCCCTTAATATAGACCAAGATGCAGCATATGTTTTTGGTAAAGGGCCAGATAGTAAATGTTTTCATCTCTGGGGGCCAGATGGTGTCTCTCACAAATACTTAACGTGCAAGTTATAGAGTGAAAGCAATCACAGACAATAAATAAACAAATAAGCATGGCTGTGTTTCTATTTTCTTTGGCTGTGTTTCGATAAAACTTTATTTACAAAAATAGATGGCAGGCTGCATTTGGCTTCAGAGCCATAGTTCCATGATCCCTGATACAGACCAGCTCCTTCATTTAATTGTGTTCTAGAGTCAAAGAAACAAGAGGAAAAAAGTAAAACTGATCTTTATTTAGCCAGGATGAGAGTACCAACAACGTGCTAAATCCTACGCCCTGTGGTGTGGATTTAGTGGCGATTAACTCAGACTTGGATTCTGGGTTTATGTTGTTTCCTTTCCTTCTCCCAGGAGAAGAGCAGGATTATTTTGGCATAGGATGACAAT
The DNA here is from genome assembly GCF_003369695.1 of Bos indicus x Bos taurus. NCBI lineage: Eukaryota > Metazoa > Chordata > Mammalia > Artiodactyla > Bovidae > Bos > Bos indicus x Bos taurus. The sequence continues at coordinate 21,641,929 of NC_040076.1, read as the reverse complement.
ATCCTAAATTAGAAATTCACTTCTTTCGCAATGGTATACATGCTCTGCCAACAAAGCCCTGGGTAAACTTGCAAACTAAACAACGTTTGCCTACTTACATCCCTTCTCAATCTTACCTTTACCTTATCTCTCACCTTTCTGACAGTCAGCTCCTTGCTCTACTGCTTCAAGTCTTCCCTCTCCTTCTTCTACATTCCACACTCTTACTCTATGATCATTTACCCTTCCCTACAGTCTTAATCTATTGGCCTCAACATAATATCCTTAGAGTCTTTAATTTCACAAACTAAACTTACTAACACCATGGTATAAGTGATGCAGATTTTTTTGTTTAAAAGGCAAGCTTGTGATTCCTAATTCTACTGTAGCTGGCAATAAAGTAAGTATGATCAAATATGCATCTGCACACTTTGCCTAAACTGTCAGAGTTTAAGCCCATACTTTCTGGGCTCAATAGAAATTCAGCTGAATCCTGAATAAGGAGAGCCTCCAGCAGTTTTTTCAGTTTTCTGAAAGAAAGGAGAAAAGAGAGCAGAGGTGCTTATTATGGGAGGTACAGGCAGTCCAAGGGCTACCTTGCTGTGCCAGCTATAACAGAAGGTATGTGACAGATTAATTTAGGCCAGCACACACCTTACTGGGAAGTATGCATTAATATAGGAAAGTGGAATTAAATATTTAAGTCTGTCAAAATAAAAATGTGAATTGTCTCTGCTCCCTCCTCATTTCATATATACTAGTTTTTCAAAGGTGGCTTTTGTCTGGTGATCTAGGTAGTCAGCTCTGACAACTCTGACTCATTTGTAAATTCAAAGGCCTTTTGGACCACAGTCTAGGTACTGGGGAACTGATGACTTGTTTTTTTTTAGCTTAGAAATAAAAATTTAAGTGAGTATTTTTGAGTGAATAGAAAAAAATGAGCAAATTTTGTTTGTAGAAAAGGGAGGTGAGATTCTGTACTGGTCTGAAAAGTCCATGGTAATGGTTTAAGAGGACAGGGAATAATGATATATATAAAACAAAGAAGAAAGTCTATAAAATTCAATCAACTTTTGTAGGCTTGTTTGGTACAAAAAACCCAGGAAAGCTTGGAGTAGCTTGGCATTTCAGCAAACATAATGGGCCTTGGCCTTCAGCCTACTCCAGTGCATTCATTTTCTCTAGGGAGTTTTTCTTTTTTCTTATCCAAGGAACTGGTCTAAAAACAGTTAGGGTTACTTAAGAAGTAATGATTTACTATTTAGTCCTGAAAGGGCTGTAATGTCTTGGAAGTCTAATCTCTACCTGACTTTATCTGAATGAATGCATCTCTCTTGCTTGATAAACATATTTACTGGACAACAATGCAATTATTTAGCTAATTATGATGTCAGTTGACACAGGTGGTATAAAGACATCTTAAAGTTGGATTCTGGATGAATGTGGAAGAGGAGAGTGAAAAAGCTGGCTTGAAACTCAATATTCAGAAAACTAAGATCATGGCATCCTGTCTCCTCACTTTATGGCAAATAGATGGGGGAAAAATGGAAATAGTTGCAGATTTTATTTTCTTGGGCTCCCAAATCACTGTGGACTGTGATTGCAGCCACGAAATCAAAAGACACTTGCTCCTTGGAAGAAAGGCTATGACAAATCTAGACAGCATATTAAAAAGCAGAGACATCACTTTGCTGACTAAGATCTGTATAGTCAGAGCTTTGATTTTTCAAATATTTAGGAATGGTTGTGAGAGTTTGACCATAAAGAAGGCTGAGTGATGAAGAATTGATGCTTTTCAACTGTGGTGCTGGAGAAGACTCTTTAGAGTCCCTTGGACAGCAAGCATATCAAACCAGTCACTCCTAAAGCAAATCAACCCTGAATAGTCATTGGAAAGACTGATGGTAAAGCTGAAGCTCCAATACTTTGGCCATCTGATGCGAAGAGCCGACTTATTGGAAAAGGCCCTGATGCTGGAAAGACTGAGGGAAGGGGGAGAAGGGAGTGAAAGAGCATGAAATGATTGGATTACATCACTGACTCAGTGGATATGAGTTTGAGCAAACTCTGGGAGACAGTGAAGGATAGTGAAACCTGGGGTGCTGCAGTCCACGGGTTCTCAAAGATTTAGACACAACTTAGCGATTGAACATCAACAACAAAGTTGGATTCAGCCCAACTACAGCAAAGGGGAGACCATATTGAAAATAAAAGTAGAAATTCATCAGGATCTTCTCTCTAGAGGTGCAGGGCTCTCATCTCTGCTCCTTTATAATATATACCTCATTTTTTCTCTCTGTGTGAATAAGGGTTACTAGCCATTTTTATACTATGGATGCCCTTGGAGCTTTGAAAAAAAAACCTATGGAAAAACCTCAGAAAATGCCTTCAATGTATCAGATCAGATCAGATCAGATCAGTCACTCAGTCGTGTCCGACTCTTTGCGACCCCATGAATCTCAGCACGCCAGGCCTCCCTGTCCGTCACCAACTCCCGGAGTTCACTCAGACTCACGTCCATCGAGTCAGTGATGCCATCCAGCCATCTCATCCTCTGTCTTCCCCTTCTCCTCCTGCCCCCAATCCCTCCCAGCATCAGAGTCTTTTCCAATGAGTCAACTCTTCGCATGAGGTGGCCAAAGTACTGGAGTTTCAGCTTTAGCATCATTCCTTCCAAAGGAATCCCAGGGCTGATCTCCTCTAGAATGGACTGGTTGGATCTCCTTGCAGTCCAAGGGACTCTCAAGAGTCTTCTCCAACACCACAGTTCAAAAGCATCAATTCTTCGGTGCTCAGCCTTCTTTACAGTCCAATTCTCACATCCATACATGACCACAGGAAAAACCATAGCCTTGACTAGACGAACCTTTGTTGGCAAAGTAATGTCTCTGCTTTTGAATGTATAAAATATATTAAATGATATTAAAAAGAAAATCAAATATATTAAAACATATTCAACATGTTAACTAAAATTTTTATTTTTTAATTTAAATGTTTACAATATATTAATACATATGCTTCTTTACAATATGCGTGTTAGTTGCTCAGTTCTGTCTGACTCTATACTACACTATGAACTGCAGCCTGCCAGGCTCCTCTGTCCATGGGATTCTCCAGGTAAGAATACTGGAGTGGATTGCCATGCCCTCCTCCAGGGGATCTTCCCAACCAAAGGACTGAACCTGGGTCTCCTACACTGTAGGCAGACTAGACTCTACCATCTGAGTCATACAATAAAGTCAATTAGAAGATCTGACAGTGTGTCAATATCTACAATAATTCCAAAATATGTATACATTTTTTGAGAGCTTTGATATAAAAATATTTGTAATTTTTACTGGAAATAAAATCACAGGTATTACTAGCATTACTGCAGTTTTGCCTAAATTTATAGTGTAGCTAGAGGCTGATGAAAGTCAATGTACTTTTCCCCCCTTCCAAGTTAATGAACTCCTTGAATTCTGCCCTTAGATCAGGGCTACCTGAGCTCAGGTTAAGATGTGCTTTTATATACTCTCTTATTTTTTATTCTGTACAAATTGGGAATTGGTAAAAAAAGCTAAAAGCTAAAAGCTGTACATTCTCAGATCCAGAGCCCTCAATAATGGCCACATGTCAAATGTCCAATGCCAGGTCTCATGGAAAATTATGGTGATTGGACAGAACAGTCCATTCCTATTTCCCAAAACAGTGGAAGATTCTATAAAGCAAACATATCCTTGTTCCACTCTTTTGAGGACAAGGACCAAGAGAATTTTTAAAGATAGGATATGTATAAGGCAGACATACCAATAAGGACCTTTACAAATACAGGTTTGAGACCTTGAAAAGCAATTTGAAAATTCCTTTTGGCACAGCTCACAGATATAATGAAGGGGTTCCTCTCAGAGTGAAGAGTCATCACTGCTCATAGGGAAGAAAAGTTGCCTCTGCACAAATAAAAGTGTAGGTTTTGTAAAACTCTGATACAACACTGTTTTTCCAACTGTACAGTCCAATATGGTAGCTACTAGTCACAAAATTAAAAGACGCTTACTCCTTGGAAGGAAAGCTATGAGAAACCTAGACAGTGTATCTATCGGGCAATTGAAATATGGCTAATAAGACCCAGGAGTGAATTTTAAATTTTATTTATTTTTAAGTAGTTAAAATTTAACTTTAAGTAATTAGAATTTAAATTTGTGTAGCCATTTGTGGTTAGTGGCTACTGGGGTGGATATCTAGATACAACCTGTTAAATAGTGCGTCTCCATCACTTTCCTATAACCATGACATTCCAGCCAAACCAGCAAAGAACTCCTACTCTTTTACTTTTGTTGTGGCTGTTTTCCCAGCCAGGTACACACTCATGGTTTCTATTTCTCTAAGTCGTTCCATACCTTATATGCTTAACTTGTATCACACCTCCTCTGGAAGGCTTCTATTATCAACTTAGCCCTCTGAATCAATCTATTGCTATATCACTAGTTGAGACTTTTTTTTTTTTTTGGCTGCACTGCACAGGATATGGATTAGTTTCTCAACTAGGGATCAAACCCTTGTCCTCTGCACTGGAACCATGGACTCTTAACCACTGGACTGTCAGGGAAGTCCTGCTAATCACTAACTGGTATAAATCATATGCAATTTTGTATTGATGTTTATCTTTTAAAAAAAGTTTGACAATTTTTACCTTCAAGTAGAGTGCAGGCTTTTCTAGGAGGAAGAAACAATTTATCTCTCACATCTCTTCGAGTAGTACCTAATCTTTGCATAGGGCTTCCCTGATGTCTCAGCCATAAAGAATTAGCCTGGAACGCTGTGGCCACAGGAGACACAGGTTCAATCCCTGGGTGGGGAAAATGCCCTGGAGGAGGACATGGCCACCCACTCCAGTTTTCTTGCCTGGAGAATCCTGTGGACAAAGGTGCCTGGCAGGCTACAGTCTATAGCGTCCCACAGAGTCGAACATGACTGAAGTGACTTAGCACACATGCAGTCTTTACATATAAGTGTTCAGCACAATTTTGTTGAAGATGAGGTCACCAGATGCTTTGGAGGAAGAGAGGATACAAATAAAAATATAAATCCACTGTAGCAAGGATGCTTGAAAGTTGAGAATCATTGTAGAAACAGACTGCTGAAATATTTTAGAGTGAAGAGAGACCAAGAATTCACTTGGTGTTGTCTTTAGGCAAATAAATTATTCTTTATGGATGAGAAAACCAAGTTCTAATGATATTGACTAATTTAGCCAAGATCATGTGCCAATGAAGGATGTAAGGGAAACTGGAACACAGGTCTCTGACATTTAATATTTACAGATCAGGGTCCCAGAAAGTTTGAGGACCTCTTAAGAAGAAAGAGAGAGGGGTCAATAGAAAGAAGAGGACAGTGAAAGGGAGATTTGTGAAAAGAAATGCAAGAGAGGGTTTATAATGAATATTCTTGTTATGTTAGGTTTTCTGAAAACCTAAAAAGTAATTTCCACAAAATTAAAGAAAATTCAAAATATCCTTCTAATTTTAAATACTAGTAACTCCTAAGATACCCAACTAGATTGAACAAACACAGGAATCCAGGCACAAGGACTAGATATGTTTTTTTTGTATTCTTATTCTTTTTTTTTAATTTTTTAATTTAAATTTATTTATTTTAATTGGAGGCTAATTACTTTACAATATTGTATTGGTTTGTTCATGATTTCCTTTCATGCTTGATGGTCTCCAGATTACGTTCTTTCACCAGATGGAGGCCTAGGGTGCCTGTGCATGCCAGGCTGCAGTGAAATCAGTGCGGTGGAGAAACCTTGCCACGGCAAAAATAATTGACAATATTTCCTATAAAATGTTGACATGAACATTGGAGAAAGTGTTAGAAAAAGAATGATCATCAATATTAGGTATGTAGTGCATTAAGGAGAAATCACCCATCTTCCTATCTTCTAGGCAATAGCAGTATCATAGAAAGAAGGTAAAATCTAACATTTCATAAGCATTAGTATAATCATCCCCATGTACCCACTGGACTCATTTCTACAACCATATCAAAGATCTCCTATCAGAGATGACCCACTTCTTTTCACAGAACAGAGATATACAGGAGATAGAAGAAGAAGGAAACTAAGGAAAATGAGTAGATAGACCCATGTTTAAAGAAAGGAGACTCAAGAGTCAAAGAATTGTACTATAGATGTGCTTAATTTGCTAAAAATGTGTGTGTGTGTGTATATGTGCTCAATTGAGTACGTGCTTGGTCCAACTCTTTTCCACCCTATGGACCGTAAGGGATTGAACCCATGTCTCTGCATCTCCTGCATTGCAGGTAGATACTTTACCACTGAGCCATTGGACAAGCCCTTGCTAAGAATACCCATAGGCTAAACAAAGCACTAATTAAAACATTTAGACTAAGTTATAGTTACTATACAAAGTCATTCTCAGCCTTTAAATTAGGAGAGCATGCTCAGTAATCCCTTCAAGTAGCCAATATTTGAATGTTCTTACTGTATCTTGCAACATTATACTAAGACCCTCAAACCATAAGGCTACTTCACATGATGCCAAAGCCAGTGGTGTTTGCATGTGCCGCAACCTATTTTTGCTCCTTTATCATAGATGGAAAATTATCAAGTGATTCTGTAAGTTTTTGGTAAAATGTCCATTCATCCTTGATGTGGATATATTTGAAAAGCCAGATTTCAAAACCAAAAGAATATCTTGCGGGGGGGGCGGGGGGCGGGGAATACACTTAAATGGTTAAGAAATGCTTTCATTTATCAGGAGGAATCATTATTTAGGAGAATCAGCTTAAGGATAGAATTGATGGAGAATAATTTCCAGTGGAGAATCAATGGAGAGTGAGTATGTTAGTTAGAGAAAAAGTAAAAATAAAAAATTGACTGAGATGACCATGCCTGTGTACTGCCAAGCTGATGCTGTGCTTTCGTAATAAGTGTTAAGATTGTTTTGATGAAATATTATTAATAATGTGCTTTATAGTACTTTGGCCACTTCATGTGAAGAGTTGACTCATTGGAAAAGACTCTGATGCTGGGAGGGATTGGCGGCAAGAGGAGAAGGGGACGACAGAGGATGAGATGGCTGGATGGCATCACTGACTCGATGGATGTGAGTCTCAGTGAACTCTGGGAGTTGGTGATGGACAGGGAGGCCTGGCGTGCTGCGATTCATGGGGTCGCAAAGAGTTGGACATGACTGAGTGACTGATCTGATCTGATCTGATGTGCTTATGATATTGAAAGACACTTTGCTAAATTTAAGGATTATTTCGTTTAATCCCTGCAGACCTTAATATGGATGATTTGCATTATTTCTTTTTTATAGATAAGGAAACTGAGAAAAAATAATTAGGTAAGATGTCCGTAACACATGAGAAGGGACAGAGGTAGGATTCAAAACCTAACAGACATACTCTGAGCAACTGTGCATGTAACCACCATGCTCTAATTTACACCTCAAATACATCAATGTGGTCCATGCTAAGCTGCTTCAGTCATGTCCATCTCTGCAACCCTGCCAGGCTCCCCTGTCCATGGGATTCTACAGACAAGATTACTGGTGTGGGTTGCTATGCTCTCCTTCAGGGGATCTTCCTGACCCAGGGATTGAACCTGTGTCTCTTGTCTCCTGTGTTGGCAGGCGGGTTCTTTACCACTAGCGCCACCTGGGAAGCCCCAGATACATCAGTGCTATGATCAGTTTTTATCAAACTTAAATAATATACAAAGCATCATTAGAAAAACAATTGTGTGAGTTTCCCATTTTGAGAAACACTGACTTAAAAATGTAAAGTCACATTCTCTGAAAGAAGCCACTTATGGACTGAAAATTTGTGTCCTCTCCCAAATATATGTATTACAGCTTCAACCCCAAGTATGACTGCATTAGGAGATGAAACCTCTAAGGAAGGAATCAAGGTTAAATGAGGTCATAGGGCTGGGGCCCTCATCCAGTAGGGTTAGTTATAGGAAAAGACATGAGCAAACTCTCTGTCTCAGCGTGCACAAGAATGAAGGCCAAGTGAGGACACATGGAAAAGGTGGCCAGCTGCAAGTAAGGAGACCTGTCAGCAGAAATCCAATGGGCCAGTACCTTGATCTTGGGCTTCTAGCTCCCAGAACTGTGAGAAAATACATTTCTGTTGTTTAAGCCACCAAACTTATGGTATTTTGTTATGACAGCTGAGCTAACTAAAACAGAAGCTTTGAATTGTAAATTTTCATTTTAAACAAGGAGTTATTTGTTTTAAACCTGCAAGATGATTTCTAAAGATAGCTATTGAAATGTAAATCTAAAATTAAAAACTTTTTACAGAACTCTTACCCTGTTTCCCCTTAAAAATTATGTCCTTGATTTCCAGTGTTTGTGAATCTTTCATAGGACAAAACCTGGGCTAACCATTGTTACAGATCTTGTCAGTAAATTATTATTTTGCCTGCATTCAGAAATTAATATAGCCTAATTATTTGTAAGTAGTGAATTAAAATAAATCTTAAAAAAAAGAGAGAATATAGAGTTGTCTACATTCTTTCCTCTGGTATTTGAGCTTCCCAGGTGGCGCAGTGTTAAAGAATCTGCCTGCCAAGCAGGAAACGAGGGTTCATCACTGGGTCGAGAAGATCCCCTGGAGGAGGAAGTGGCAATCTGCTCTAGGTTTTTTGTCTGGGAAATCCCATGGACAGAGGAGTCTGGAGGGCTACAATCCATGGGGTTGCAAAGAATCCGACAGGACTTATCAACTGAGCACAAGCAAAGTAAAGAAGCACACCGCCCACAGCATTCTTGAAAGTTTAAGGTAGGAATCCCCTCCCTTTAGAAAAATGGAACAAAGTTCTTATGAAGAACAGTGTCACATTTAATTAAAATAATGATAAATTCAGAGAACAATTTTAAAAGTATAAATTTTGCTTCCAGTTTGCAGAGATAGATGAATATATAGTTAATGCATCGTCCACTAGAATATACAAATTCCTCTTTAAATGGAGATAATGTTAGCGTCATATATAAGTGGCCATTATCAACAGTAAAAGAGGTAATCCATGTGAAGCCTTGAAAACTATCAAGTTCAATTGCAATGTCAAGTCGATCATCATTATTGAGTTGTTTGCTCTAAGTGACCAATACCACATTTTGAATTTAAATCATGTGGCACTTTATTGAAAGGAAGTAATCACCATGGAAGCTTAGAAAACAAATGCAACACTTCCTGAATGACCAAGCCTAGCATTTTTACTTTATGGAACACATTATTAAGTATGGCTTAGAGACAAAACCATTCATAAAAAATGTGAATTTTGTTAAAGGTCTAATAGAATATTACAAAACCAGCCCGACAAAGGATTTGTTCTATGAATAAAGTGGATTTTAGAAATTATAAAAATAGTTTAATGTGGCAGATTTCTACAGAAAGGAGGTATTTAATTTTAATTCAACTTGCAGATAGCAAGCACCTGCTGTGTGGAAGGCACAGTGCTGGTTTCTGAGCCACAATGAGAAAATGATTTTGTGTCTGCTGCCGGTTGTTTCACATCAGATTTTTTAAAAATCAAAATACAATTGTTTTACAATGCTGTGTTAGTTTCTACTGTACAATAAAGTGAATCAGCTGTATGTATACATATGCCCTCTAACTCTTGAACCTCCTTCCCAACTCCCATCCCGTCCTTCTCAGTTCAGTTCAGTTCAGTCGGTCAGTCCTGTCCGACTCTGTGTGACCCCATGGACTGCAGCACGCCAGGCCTCCCTGTCCCTCACCAATTCCCAGAGTTTACTCAAACTCATGTCCATTGAGTCAGTGATGCCATCCATCCATCTCATCCTCTGTCGTCCCTTTCTTCTCCTGCCTTCAATCTTTCCCAGCATCAGGGGCTTTTCAAATGAGTCAGTTCTTCTCATCAGGTGACCAAAGTATTGGAGTTTCAGCTTTAGCATCAGTCCTTCCAATGAATATTCAGGACTGATTTCCTTTAGGATGGATTGGTTGGATCTCCTTGCTGTCCAAGAGACTCCCAAGAGTCTTATCCAACACCACATTTCAAAAGCATCAATTCTTCAGCACTCAGCTTTCTTTATAGTCCAACTCTCACATGCATTTATGACTACTGAAAAAACCATAGCCTTGACCAGGCAGATGTTTGTCAGCAAAGCAATGCCTCTGCTTTTTTATATGCTGTCTAGGTTGGTCATAACTTTCCTGACAAGGAGCAAGCATCTTTTAATTTCATGGCTGCAGTCACCATCTGCAGTGATTTTGGAGCCCCAAAAAATAAAGTCTGACACTGTTTCCACTGTTTCCCCATCTATTTCCCGTGAAGTGATGGGACTGGATGCCATTATCTTTGCTTTCTGAATGTTGAGCTTTAAGCCAACTTTTTCAATCTCCTCTTTCCTTTCATCAAGAGGCTCTTTAGTTCTTCTTCACTTTCTGCCATAAGGGTGGTGTCATCTGCATATCTGAGTTTATTGATATTTCTCCTGGCAATCTTGATTCCAGCTTGTACTTCCTCCAGCCCAGCATTTTGCATGATGTACTCTGCATATAAGTTAAATTAGCAGGGTAACAATATACAATTGATTTACTCCTTCCCAATTTGGAACAGTCTGTTGTTCCATGTCCAGTTCTAACTGTTGCTTCTTGACCTGCATACAGATTTCTCAAGAGGCAGGTCAGGTGGTCTGGTATTCCCATCTCTTTCAGAATTTTCCACAGTTTATTGTGTTCCACACAGTCAAAGGCTTTGGCATAGTCAATAAAGCAGAAATAGACCCACCCCTCTAGGTCATTATAGAGCACCGAGCTAAGTTCCCTGTGCTATACAGCAGCTTCCTACCAACTATCTCATTTACACATGGTAGTATATATGCGTGCTGTATGTGCTAACTTGCTTCAGTCATGTCTGACTCTGTGTGACCCTATGGACTATAGCCTGCTAAACTCATCTGCCCATGGAATTCTCCGGGCAAGATACTGGAGTGGGTTGCCATGCCCTCCTCCAGGAGATCTTCTAGATCTAGGGATTGAAGGATTGGAGATCTAGGGATTGCACCCACATCTCTTATGTCTCCTGTATTGGCGGGCAGGCTCTTTTACCACTAGCACCACCTGGGAAGGCCATCAGTGTGTGTGTATTAATCCTAATCTCCCAATTTGTCCCACCCTCCCCTTCCACTCACACTGTGTCCACATGCCCATTCTCTATGTCTGCATCTCTATTCCTGCGTGGGAAATATGTTCATCTGTACCATTTTTTAGCTTCCACATATGATTTGTTGGTCGTAGAGAGGCAGGTATTTGTAGAGGAATTTAGATCAAAGGTCTCAGGTAATTGGCCTGAGGCATAGGATGAAGTAGATAAATTCAGAGAATAAAATTGAGAGTTTACAAAAAAAAAAATTAGTGGAATATTATCCTTACACACTGACTTCAGAGTTAATATTGGATTGTAAGTCACAGGCCCATCTTCAAATATATAGTTCATGCAGCAAGCAGTGATCTTTGCTTTCTGATTGTTGATACACAAAGCATCCAGTATCGATAATGATGCACTAGTGACCTAAACAGAAGAGCCATTTCCAAACTTTTTCTTTTCTTCCTTAATGCTGAGTCTGAGAGGCATGTTAAATCTGGCACTTGTGCAACTACTCCAGTTTTTCTACAAAAGAGGAAGGAAATTCCTTTCAATAGGAAGCAAAAGAAAAGTTTAAAAATGATATTTGCTTAGTTGTGTATAACTTCTGTATTGTCATCTTTCTTTTACAGCTGGAACACATTCTTTGTTTTTAATATCTAATCATCAGTAGACTGATTTTTTTTTTTTTTTAATTTATTTGGCTCTGCTGGGTCTTAGTTGCAGAATGTGGGATCTAGTTCCCTTCCTAGGGATTGAACCTCCACCTCTTGCACTGGGGGTGTGGTGTCTTAACCACTGGACCACCAGGGAAGTCCCAGCAAGCTGTTGTTAAGGTCTTAAAGTCTTCAAAGTCTTGATGGCTGGTTTTCGTGCATTTCTGACTTTCAACTTGGCGAGAGAGTGCCTGGATGGGCTCTTTCATCCATTATTGCCATGGTTTTCATCCTTGTGTTCAGTTTTAATTAAAGTGTACTAAACTATATCAATCAGATCTAAGTAGGAAAATAATTGTCCTAATTAAAAAACAAAAACAATAAAAATTCTTATGGCTGGTTGATTTCAAAATATTGAGTGCCCTAAACCCATGGTTGTACTGAAAACTACCAGTTTTGTTAAACTAAAGAGTTAATTATATAGGGTTCTTATGCCAGGAAAGCGGGGAGGGGCAGAATTTTTTTTTCTTTCTATATCTGTCAATTGAAAATATGCTGTGTTGTAGCTGAAACATGAATATTTTAAAGTAACAGCAAATGCCTATAATTCTTGGCCAGCGGTTCCAGGCATGTCCTTTACTGGCAATGAACCACATGCAGAAAGAGTCTGTTTCACGGTGCCAAGGAGTTAATTATACTCTCTTAGACTCTCAGGACTAGAGTGTCTTTACTATAAACCCCCCATCCCCCTTTTTTGCATAAAGTGGAGCAAATCTCATTGTTCATCAAATTGTTTTAAGCAGGTGCCATTTTCACTTTTCTCTTTGTACTTATGAGTCAATATTTGTACAATCAGATTAAAAAAAATAGTAACTCTATAACTTAAGTTTCCTTCATGCTTTCATATTGTTTCCTGGAGTTCACAGTGTGAATGCAGCCCTGAACCCAGGGGGCTCTGTTCCCAGCAGTGCAGTGGCATTGGGCACCAGGCTGTGCAGACTCTCTTTAGTTTATACAGTTCATACATTAAAGAAAATAAATGCAATTGAGAATGCCTAATGGAACTTTCTGGCACATGCTACAGGAGGGTACTTAAATATAGTCTGATAAAAAATTAAAACCAATTTATCAAAATGGCAAAACATTCGGTAATTTGGAACACTCTTAATGTCCATTTAAAGTGCAATAGCCAGTAATTTATTCCATTTTGGAGATTTCAAGTTATCAGCATTTAGTGAAATTTATAGCTCATTCTTAATCTTGGTATTATTTATTTTAGCAAATAGGGGGAATCTTACTCTGCAAAAAAAAAAAAAAAAAGAAAAAGAAAAAAGTGCTGATTCTCATCTTGTGAAGTACCTCAGTGTAGCAGATTCAGTGTAGAAGACAAATTGATGGCTTGCTACCACCAAAGTGGAGATTTCAACTTCTTTTATGTAAGCTTTCAGATATGTGGCTTCTTATACTTGACTATTTTGGAGACTGAACCAGGGAACTTATTAAAAATTCAAATTCTTGCCTTCTAGCCCCAAAGGACTCTGATCAGAAGGTCTGGAATGGTGCCAAGTAATCTGTGCTGATTTTTAACAATCACCCATAAAGAATTGTTTTCCTAGGATACATTTTGATAAACACACATTGAGACAGAAAAGTCTGTGCTTTTTGTACACAATGCCGTTTTATATATGAACTACTAATTAGTAGGTACAGTAATCCTAAAATTAATTAAGGTGTTGATTAACTTTAGTTTGGGGGATTTACAAGATCTGTTAAAAATTCAGTTTGGAAAATTGTTCCATTTTGTATTAACCTTATAAGTTGCGTCACTAAGACCAAACCAAATTCATCAAATCAATAATTCATTTAGAAGGCTCTGGTATACACTCATGGGCTTCCCTGGTGGCTTGGAGAGTAAAGCGTCTGCCTGCAATGCAGGAGACCTGGGTTCTACGTTAAATACATAAGATGTATTTTCTTCTCTTAATACAATCCCTGGGGAGGTATAGATAATGAAACATATCATCAGAAAATTAACTGTAGTAAACAGCTAATATTCATATATGTTGGTAAAAATAGTTGATTTATTGAAAGTGATAGTCTGTTGGATTCCAAAAACCTCCTAAAAAATATGGCTTTAGGGAGTACACCCAATGCTGAGGTCTCATTCTGATCATGTATAGAGATAATTATTAAGGAGCAGAAACATGCCTCACTATGGATATTCCAGTTTTAAAACTGAATATAATTTTTCCATCAAGGAACTAAAACTACTATCATTAGAAAAGAATGGTTGGCACAATATAGGAGATAATCCATGTTCTTTTCACAGGTAAGAGTGAAGGTCCAGTGAGCTTCCTAAAGACACTTAGTCTTCAAATATCTCCCTACACAGAAAAGTTGCTTATAAAGGAGTGCTGCAAATCAAGCAGTAGATATCATCTTAGATGTGAAATGATGGTCTAAGCAGAGATTTCAAGAAGACTTCTTCTTAGTCCTATATATTGTAGAGGTCTTAGGGGAGAATCAACCAATTACAGGCAAAAAAGAAATATCACATGTGACCTCAAGGACAAGACCATGAACATGGGCCATTTACAGAATGAGCAAACAAATTCTAGATTTCAGGGGGAAAAAAGGCAGAAGAGGAAATAAATCCACGAACCATCCAGGTTTAAATTCTCAGATCAAAGGTTTATCTCCAGCTGCTGGAGGATCTTGGCAGAGGGAAGATAGTCTCTGGTGATGAGTGACACGTTGGAGGAAAAGAGAAGGTGACAGGCAGTTTCTGAGGAATTTGCAGCCCAAGGCATTCCTGGTCCCTGAAGATGGAAGTGACGGTGACAGGGACCTTTAGCGGTTTCATTTTTTTCTGATGTGCTTATCTGAATTTTAAGAACCCAGAACAGAAGAACAAGAAAATTCAGTTAGGACCTAGTTTTATATCCATTATCCAGGCAAGAGGCCACAGAATCAAGCCTATTGAGGCTGTTTATGTTTGCCAAATGAACTATTTCGGATATTAAAATGACATCAATACAGGTTTTTGGAGAATCTCACTGACATTAATGACGTTGCCAAAAATGTAACACAAACTTCTGAACATTTGTCATATTTAGGAAGTTCTATTTTCCAGTTCATTTCCACAGAGCTGGAGAAAGGAAACGTGAATTACTGTGGTAATAAGGGAAGGAAATCAAAATTTAGCGAAAGCTTGTTGTGGTCTTCACATTGTGCTATGTACTTTACACATTGTCTCATTTGGTAAGTTCATAATAAATGTGAATTGTGTTAAAGATGAAAAAGGTAGTGATGTGAAGTCTATAGACATTTTAGGGATTTAATAATGAACATGCCATCCCAAGTGACTTTTTAAAAAAATTGGAGTAGAATTGTTTTAAAATATTGTATTAGTTTCTGCTGTACAACAAAGTGAGTCAGCTGTGTGTTTACATACATCCATTTCTTTTTGGACCTTCCTCCCACCCTACTCCATCCCACCCCTCTAGGTCATCACAGAGCAAGCACTAAGCTGAGCTCCCTGTACCACACAGCAGCTTCCCACTGGCTATCTGTTTTACTCTGGTAGTGTATTTATGTCGAATCTAATCTCCCAGTTCATCACACTCTCCCCTAACAGTTCAATTTTATTGTGTTGAAAAAAAAATCATCATCAAACCAACCAACCCTGAGAGCAGTCTGCAAATACAATGTGCAAACCTTTGTTCATATTCATCTGTAGATCTCTCTAGAGACCTACACAACTTTTATTTAAAATCCTGGTGGATTCATTTTGATATTTGGCAACACTAATACAATTATGTAAAGTTTAAAAATAAAATAAAATAAAAAAAATAAAATAAAATCCTTGGGAGAAAAATGACCTGTTGGGATTTTTCTACAGCAGTTATCATAGCAAGGATATGAAGAGGGGGAGAGCAACTCATACAATCATACACAGTGTGGGTTTTATCTGGAAAACTTTCAAGCCGGAGGTTGACAAGAGGTGGCATACATCTCCATCCTCTCATCACTCTGTAGAGAAGTGTGTCAGCTCCTGGACCCACAGAACTTTGTATCCCACTACTTTACTTTTTTTTTTTTTAATTTACTTTTTCTTATTGGAGTACAGTTGCTTTACAACGTTGCATTAGTTTCTGCTGTGTCATGAAGTGGTGACAGAGGATGAGATGGTTGGATGGCATCACCAACTCAATGGACATGAGTCTGAGCAAACTCTGAGAGACGGTGAAGAACGGGGAATCCTGGTGTGCTGCAGTCCATGGGATCACGAAGAGTCAGACGCGACTGAGTGACTAAACAACAAACAACAGTATACGTATGTATCTCCTCCCTCTTGGACCTCCCTCCACGCCTATTCCACCTATCTAGGTCATCACAGAGCACCGAGCTGAGCTCTTTGTGCTAGACAGCACATTCCCATGAGCTATCTGTTTACACATGGCAGTGCACATATGTCAATCTCAATCTCCCAATTCATCCCCAACCCCCTCCTTGTCCCCCAGCGGATTGTCCTACCAGTGGCTGTCCTGACCTAGGAGCCCCTGAAAGCTCATCTTCAAAGGTTAGTTTGGGTACCATATTCTGGAGTGTGATCCCGTAGGGGTGGGAACCAGAGACAGGCTGAGAGACACGCAGAAGGAGGAAGGAAAATGACCCACGATGTGTTGTCCAGCAGTGCCTGCTACGGCTGGTAGCTGCTTACTATGGAACAGCCTGAGAATTCAAAGAAGACATGTCTTGGAATCAGTCTGCTTAAAGAAAAAGTGGGCAGAATGATTTGCCCATTGGCTTCTCTCTCCCTATGGCCAAGAAGTACCCATTAATTATCCTAACACTCTGCTTCTCTTGTCAGAGAAACTCTTGAAGAAGTTTAAGGGACTCATATTCCAAGTTTGAGGGGAGGTACTGTGAGTTCCTTTTGTAGGAAACTGATCAAAACTCAGGGCTGGAATAACAGTGATGTTTTGGTAAGTTTATGATATATGTAAATTTCCCTTAAGGTGGAGGACTAAATGTTTTACACTCAAGCCTCTAGTGGGTTGGGTATCACTGTTATGGGTCAGCTCAGGAGACGTAGGGAAACCATGGAAAGGCCTAACAATTCCTCCTGCACAAGTATAGCCACTCACCCTGTGGAGATGTGAAACACAGCTTTTCCTGCTGGGGTGAATGTGGGACCCCAATACAGTGTGCCCTTCATAGTCAGGTAATGAAGAAAGCATGTCCATGATGGCCTCTGGAATTCCTGTTGACACTGTGTGGTCAGGTCTGGATAGTTAGTATGTGCTCTGCTTAGTCACTCAGTCTGACTCTTTGAGAACCTATGAACTGTATCCCACCAGGCTCCTCTGTCCATGGGATTCCCCAGGCAAGAATACTGGAGTGGGCTGCCATGCCCTCCTCCAGGGGGTCTTCCCAATCTGTGGATTGAACCCAGGTCTCTCACATTGAAAGCGGATTCTTTACCATCCAAGCCACGAGGAAGCACATTTAGTATGTAAATTCATTCTAACAGCAGTTGTTTTAAAAAAATGATGAGCACTTTTAAAATTTATTTTTAGTCACAGGTTAGGAGTAAAAAATTGATCTGGTTTACCTGATAGCATTTACATTGAATCTCATTCTCACATTTGATGCTCATGAATTGCAAAGGAAGGGTCAGTAAAGGAAAGTGTCTCCCCATCTTGCTTTGCAGGTGGGTACCCATAAGGGTCAAAGGGCTGTTAGAATCCTATTCTTTTAGCTACTCTGCATCCTTGACATCACAAATGAGACAGTTATGTTGATGGTAAGTATTTTCTATTTAAGGAATTTTGCTTTGTTTTGTAAAAAAAAAGATTTTTTCTTGATTAATAAAAGCTGCAGTGATTTCCAGGTTTTCCCTGGGTTTTGACTGTGTAATTGATTTACCGTTATCCCCGGCAACACTTGAATGGCTTGGTTTGCTTTTGTTTTTCTAAAAAACCCATACTTTCCTTTCTTGTCCTTGTACTTCGTATCACTCTGCTTAAAGCACTTTTAAGTATATTCTTGTGCTGTAAAATTAGTCTAATTTATCTTTGCTCAACGTATCTGTGTTTAAAATACCTTGTTGATGATACTGATGAACTTATTTGCAGGAATAAAGGGAATAAATAAAAGGAATAAAGGGCAGGAATAAAGACGTGAAAGTAGGAAATGGACTTGTGTATATAGTGGGAGAAGGAGAGGGTGGGACAAATTGAGAGGGTACATTGATGTATATTCACTACTATGTATAAAATAGATAGCTAGTGGGAAGTTGCTGTGTGACACAGGGAGCCCAGCTCAGTCCTCTGTGATGACGTAGATGGGTAGGATGGATGTAGGGTGGGAGGGAGGTCCAAGAGGGAGGGGATATATGTATAATTATGGCTGATTCATGTTGTTGCATGGCAGAAATCAACACAATACTGTAAAGCAATTATCCTCCAATTAAAAATTTTAAAAATAGAATAAAATACCTTGTCTTCCTCTTTTCCAACTCTACAGATAAACTCTAGGTTAAACTATTTAACCTAGTCACTCCCAAACCCCTTTAACTTCTTATATATTAACCTCTGTTAATCATAGTAGGTGATGGAGTCCAAACATTTTATTTAATAAAGAGAAGATCACATCCATTGAATGTCACTTACGAGAGTTGTAAAGACGAGGCATCCATCCTTCCATTTCTTCTCTCAACAAATGATGGGCAGATCACCATAGGCATAGAATTCTGTCCTCTGTAAACCAATTTGGCTAACCCCATTTTGTCAAGTAATTTTGGTGTGGGAAATAACCAGTGGGAAAGCAAGTGGGGAAAGAAAAATAAGTAGTAAGATTCTGAACAGATGTTCAGCACAGCGGGAGATAGTGTTTCAGACCTGAGATCCAACTTGTAAAAGAAAGTGTGTAGAGGCTTGCATTTTGAAAGGAACCCCAGACAGGAAAAGATTATACTTTGTGGCAAAGACACAATAGGGAGACCTAAATGAAATCATGACTACTTTCCTTGTGGAACCACAGAGAAGAATGTGGGGTAAGGAAGCCCATTAGCAGATGACATGCCTTGGAGGCGGGGGTGGAGAGGGGGAAGGCGATCCTTTGTCACTGCCTGGGCACATGTGGTTGGCCGTTTGTGTAAGTAGTATATAAGGCTCTGAATTGCCTTTTTATTTAGCATCTATTGTGTAGAACATTATTTATGCTTCAGTATCATTTTTTTCTAATGTTTCAGAAAACTGGTTATTTATTGCTATGTCACTTCACTGGTGTCTGACTCTTTGCAACCCTGTAAGCTGTAGCCTGTCAGGCTCCTCTGTCCATGGGATTTTCTAGGCAAGAATATTGGAGTGTTTTGCCATGCCCTCCTCCAGGGGAACTCTCCCGACCCAGGGATCGAACCCACATCTTTTACATCTCCTGCACTGGCAGACTGGTTCTTTGCTGGTTATTTGTTAGGTTAGAGTAATTGTGTAAAAACATAAAATCAACAACCAGCAGAAATCCTTTTTAGAATTTCTTCACTTTTAATTTTTAAACCTAAAATCAATGTTACAAAACCCACAAGAGTAAAATAAAATTTATCTTGCTAGTAAAATGGATTTAAAATGCTTTCAAGTCCGCTGGGGATTCAAATCCAGCAATACTTGAAGTCATGCCATCCTGTATGCTGTCAAAATCTGACTGCCATGGGTAAAGTTTGACAGGGTTCTGAACCAGTAAAGGGAAGCAGTACAAAATACACTTAGCAGCTGTGCAATCAGAAAATATTAGACTGCCATTCAAAATATAATTCCTTGTAGCCACACAGAAATATAGTTCCCAATCACTGAACAGGTTCCAAATGGGAATTTGCAAGAATCAAATCTCTCATGAGCTGGGTCAAAAATCAGGAGGTTGCTGGCCTGGTAAAGAATGTGGCAAAAAATAAAATCTAGATGAAAGCATCTTGAGAGTTAGCAGTTCAGACTCTTAGAGAAGTCCAGAGAACAGGGGAAGAAAATGCTTTCTATATTGGAGAGTGGGGATAAAAAACAAAACGAAACAGGATATTCTCAGGACAAGGTCATGAATCCATCAGGAGTGTTTCTAGGCCAAGTGACATTACCGAGTGACCCACAGTTCTGAACGTTTTTCTTGAACTGCTCCATTGAAATGAACACCTTCATTCTCTGTGTTGTATTTTATTTATAGTGGTTATCTCCCACTTTCTGAAGATGTTGGGAGTCTTTACTTGTTGACTTGTTGATCATTTGTTTCTTCCTCTTTGAATGTGAGTTTTGTACTGGTCATCCTATGCCTCCAGCATTGAAATACATCACAACTGCTAAATGAATACATAAAAAGGAAAAGGAAAATTTTACAGTTACAGTAAATTTTACAGTCTTGCCATACCATCATTGTTTTGTACTGTACACAAATGAATGGTAATGTAAGATGCTTTTGCTGATTCAGGCTCAGATGCTTTAGACAGATAGACAGCTTGGGGACAAAAGCATTGTCATAGCTTTTGTTGTTTGTGGGGGTGCACAGTGAATTTGAAATCATTCACTGATATAGGAAGGGTGCAGTAGTAAATACAATTTTGGCATAGACATAAAAAAAATCACAGCCTTAATATTAGTGCTTTTGGTTGTTATCTCCTTTCTTCCAAAAGAAGAAGTCAAACAGGGTTAAAGTTAAGGTTAGAAAGCATTCCACAATGTTTGACAGAATGGTGCTCCAACTCCATGTCCAATTTTTCAGAAACTGTAGCCTGGGTTGTCCTTGTTTTTCCAGTGCAGTTACCATGGAATTGATATGGTATATTCTTAAATATACAATATTTCTAGAATGATGGGACTATTTCTGTACTACACATTTAAAAAATATGTTCAACCTTAAGGGATTATTTAGATCTTAAAAGTATTTTGCATCCAAGCTCATTTGTTCCATCAGTCCCTGACTCCCCTTCAAGCAACTTCCTGTCTCTCCTTTGAATTAGAACTGATATTTTATATCTCATGTGGTACAGAAAAGATATGAATTGCATGACGGTAAGGACATTTTCTGCTTCATTCCCTGCCTAGCCTTCAGTGACATGGTAAATGCAATAACAACATCGCCAATTTTCAGACAAATAAAGGAGAACCTTAGTGGGCTGTTTTAAGCTGTACTTTCCAGGGTATCATATTTTGGTGGAATTCAGAGTAATTACTGATTGCATGTTTAAAAATCATTCTTTATTCCTACTTTGTTTTAATGGGATCATAAGCTTTTTAAAGATTTAGTTTTAATTTTGATTCCATATTTTCAAAAGTAAATAATTGCTGAAAGACATAGCAGTGCTCCTCTCCCCAGTCCATCCCACCACTAGCCCCTTCACCACAGTGATCCCCCTTTGGAAATAAGAAATGCCATCTCTCTTAGCTCTTCTGGTACTTAGCGCTTTACTTATAAATACTACATGTGCTGTGCTTAGTCACTCAGTCATGTCCAACTCCTTGTGATCGCATGGACTGTAGCCCACCAGGCTCCTCTGTCCATGGGGATTCTCTAGGCAAGAGTACTAGAGTGGATTTCCATGTCCTCCTCCAGGGGATCTTCCCAACCCAGGGATCAAACCCAGGTCTCCTGCATTGCAGGTGGATTCTTTACCATCTGAGCCACCAGGAAAACCCAAGAATACTGGAGTAGGTAGCTTATCCCTTCTCCAGGGGTACTCCCCAACCCAGGAATTGAACCAGGGTCTTCTGCATTGCAGGCAGACTCTTTACCAGGTGAGCTACCAGGGAAGCCCCCAAAATGCTACATAGAACATAGATTACCTTATTTTGATTATGTTTAAGTTTAACCATTATCCAACTCTATTACAGTTTGGTGACAAACCCATAGTGTTACCATTATCATGACTAGTGTAAATACTATCCATTGTTGAACCAAGTGAAATGCTCTAGTTATATGGTTTTTAATAGTATTTTCCCCTGGAGTTAATAAGTGCATTTTTTCCTATTTCATTAATTACCTAAAAATTATGGCTGGTCATTATACACCTTCTGATAGCCATGTAATATATTGCTCCATTCAAATTCCCATACAGTCAATTCTAGTTGTTGATGTATCAATTTCCTTTTCATCTTTATTTCCCCTGAAAGCATCCTTTGGGTCCCTTCTGTATTCTTTAGAAAATCCCTAAATAGAGGTTTTCAGGATTGGCTCTTCTTTGTGTGAAGGCTTCTGCCCAACTGTCATCTGGATTGTTGAGCACTCCATTTGGGATTTTGAGCTCTCATTCCTCATCCTAAGACTTGTTGGCTTATCCCTTGTTGTAGATGAAATATGCCTTGTAACTTCTGGAAAAACAAGACAAAAAGTAATTATTTTGAGACACAGCATTTCTGAAAGAAGAGAAGCAACAGTCAAAGCAGAAAAAAAAAGACATACCCATCTGCTGCAGATGGGTATTCCAAAGAATAGCAAAAAGAGATTAGAAAGCCTTCTTAAGTGATCAATGCAAAGAAATAGAAGGAAACAATAGAATGGGAAAGACTAGAGATCTCTTCAAGAAAATCAGAGGTACCAAGGGAACATTACATGCAAAGATGGGCACAATAAAGGACAGAAATAGTATGGACCTAATAGAAGCAGAAGATATTAAGAAGAGGTGGCAAGAATACACAGAAAAATTGTACAAAAAAAAGGTCTCAATGACCTGAATAACCACCCGGATAATGATGATGTGGTCATTCACCTAGAGCCAGACAGCCTGAAGCATGAAGTCAAGTGGGCCCTAGGAAGCATTACTACAAACAAAGCTAGTGGAGGTGATGGAATTCCAGTTGAGCTATTTCAAATCCTAAAAGATGATGCTGTGGAAGTGCTGCACTCAATATGTCAGCAAATTTGGAAAACTCAGCAGTGGCCACAGGACTGGAAAAGGCCAGTTTTTATTCCAATCCCCAAGAAGGACAATGTCAAGGAATGTTCAAACTGCCATCCAGTTGTGCTCATTTCAGGTGTTAGTAACGTAATGCTCAAAATTCTTCAAGCTAGGCTTCAACTGTATGTGAACCAAGAGCTTCCAGATGTACAAGCTGGATTTAGAAAAGGCAGAGGAACCAGAGATCAAATTGCCAACATCCATTGGATCATAGAAAAGGCAAGGGAATTCCAGAAAAAACATCTGCTTCATTGATTACACTAAAGCCTTTGACTGTGTGGATCACAATAAACTGTGAAAAATGTTTAAAGAGATGGGAATACCAAACCACCTTACCTGCCTCCTGAGAAACCTGTATGTAGGTCAGGAAGCAACAGTTAGAACATGACATAAAAAAATGAACTGGTTCAAATTGGGAAAAGAGTATGTCAAGGCTGTCTATTGTCACCCTGTTTATTTAACTTATACACAGAATATATCATGCAAAATGCCAGGCTGGATGAAGCACAAACTGGAATCAAGATTGCCAGGAGAAACATCAGTAACCTCAGATATGGAGATGACACCACCATTATGGCAGAAAGTGAAGAGAACTAAATAGCTTCTTGATAAAAGTGAAAGAAAAGAGTGAAAAAGCTGGCTTAAAACTCAACATTCAAAAGCAAAGATCATGGCATTTGATCCCCTCACTTCATGGCAATTAGATGGGGAAGAAATGGAAACAGTAACTGATTTTATTGTCTTGGACTTCAAAATCACTGGGGACACTGGCTGCAGTCATGAAATTAAAAGAAGAAAAGCTCCTTGGAAGAAAACCTATGACAAATCTAGACAGCACATTAAAAAGCAGAGACATCACTTTGCTGACAAATATCTGTATAACCAAAGCTATAGTTTTTCCAGTAGTCATGTATAAATCTGAGAGTTGGATCATAAAGAAACCTGAGTGCTGAAGAATTGATGCTTTCAAACTGTGGTGCTGGAGAAGACTCTTGAGAGTCGCTTGGACAGCAAGGAGTCGGTTGGACAGCAAGGAGATCAAATCAGTCAATCCTAAAGGAAATCAGTCCTGAATATTCATTGGAAGGACTGATGCTGAAGCTGAAGCTCCAATACTTTGGTCACCTGAAGTGAGGAGCCGACTCATTGGGAAAGACCCTGATGCTGGGAAAGACTGAGAGCAGGAGTAGAAGGGCATGACAGAGGATGAGCTGGTTGAATGGCATCACTGACTCAATGGACATGGCTTTGAGCAAGCTCTGGGAGATACTGAAGGACAGAGAAGCCTGGCGTGCTGCAGTCCGTGGGGTCACAAAGAGTCAGACATGACTGAGCGATTGAATAACAACTAGAAATTTAACAAATTTCTTAAAATGTCCTTATTTCATTTTTACATATGGTTGATCATGTATTTGGATATAAATTACTAGAATGGATAGTATAGAATTTGAAATGCACTGTTCTACTGTCTTCACGGCCTCTAAGTTGCTTTTAGAAAGCAAATGTGATTTTTCCTGATCTTTTGTATGTGCCCCCCTTTTTTCTCTGGAGGGTCTCCTTTTTATTCTTTTTTTTCTTTTCCATTTATAGCTTTAGGCACTTGGTGGCAGGTTTTTTCAATCTGGAGACTTACATCTTTCAAAGGTAGGGAATTTTCTGGTTTTCTCTGTGAAACTCCTATTAGTCAGATATTGGGCCTCTTCACTTAATTGTTTTTCTTTCATCTTTTCTCTCTTATTGGTTATCTTTTTGCAGTTTTGATCTTCCAGCTCTTTTGTAGAACTCTTATTCAAGTGATCCTATTATGCTTTAATTTCTATTTCTTGTTCCATGAATGTTTCTTTTTAAGCAGTTAGTTTTGTTCCATGGGTTCAATACCTCTCTTACTCTCCAGGGATATTAATTAAAGCATTTTTTCGCTCCCTAAATCTATTTTGGTTATTTTCTCATCTTAATTTTAGAAGCTTTCAGTTCTTTGATTTTGTTTCTAAGTAAGATAAAGGCCCTAAAATTTGAATAGGAAGTTCTATGGGTGTGGGTTGCATTTATGCATGGCTGAACCTCCTGTGTTTGCCAGACTGACCAGCCAGTTTCTATGTTGTGAATCCCCTCAATGTTTGGATTCCTACTGGGGCTTTCTGTGAGGCAGTACATTTTCTCTTATATTTTCCTATGGGGAATTAACATGCCTACCAGATAGCCAGAATTTGGTGGGAAAGAATGGATCAGGGTCCACAGTTTAGTAAGCAAGTTTTAGTTTGATTCCATTTATCTTCCTTTGTATGGTAATTTGCAGTCTTCTGTGCTCATGCTTGCAGGTGTGTTAGAAGTAGAATAGTCATCAGAAGGTACTCACAGTGAGTGGGAACTGGGGATGTGAGGCTAATTGCTCCTCAGCTGGTTTTTTCAAATACTTACCCTGATATCTTCAGAGTGTTCCCAGTAATTCCAATTTCTGAGACTTTCTGGGGTTGTTAGGGGCCATATGAGTCAATAAATCTATCCTTAAGATTTTACTATTTCCATTGTTCTCAGTTATTTTTCTGTTTACTGCAGTCTTCCAACACTGTGCCTTGGGATTACAGATTTATTCTAATTTTTTAAATAGCTCTTCAAATTTGTTGGTTTTCATGTATTTGGTTTTTTTTTTTTTCTCCTGGATGTTAGGTTGTTGAGTTTTGAGAGGAGAAGAAATGGAAATGTCTTGAGTCCATCAACTTAAAACCACAAATCTGGTGATCAGATTTTGAGGTATAGATTCTCATTATTGTAAAAATTGCCAACATTTATTTTTAAACAGGATACAGTGTATTAATTAGCACTTGCAACATTATCATGAAGTAAAGTAGAATATCTACTGTGGCTGCTGAAAGCAATGTTGTCCTACTAGAGAATCAACTGGAGAAACCAAATAAAGATCTAAACCTTTCTGGTGGGTACTGAGTCAGGATAGAGAATGTTAAGTTGCTCTTTCTGGTAAATGTTATCACATTATCCTAGACTAATGTCATATTCCACATGTGAGTACATGGCTGCCAAGATAAACTGAGCGTGGGGCAAGTAAGAAAACTCTCACCACTGTGTAGTTCTAGTAGTATACAGACAGGTTTCTACTCTTCTTTCTCTATTCTTCCTGAAGATTACTGAAACATTACAACAAAACATTTTGCAAATATTTGAGTGAAAAAGGAACAAACCTTTATTGGCTGCCCACTCTGTACAGTATATAGCAGTGTGGCTTATACATTATTATCATTTCATCATTTTTCCTAGATATTTGTTATACTTTAAATTTATGTATATTTAGTGAGATTTCAAGGCATTGATTTCTGAATGAAATTTAAGAGATTCCCAGCATTTACTTGAATCATTTTTTTGTGTGTGAAATTTCACGTGTGCATAGCTACATTCATTTTTTAATGATTTCTTTTAATTGTTGATTTTTCTCCGGATTTGTTTGTAAATCTGTGCCTCAATCTTCAGTTTATCCATAATCATACAATAACTGCATATTCAACACTGTGCAAAATTACCATTGCTTACTTTTCCTACAAAAACAAAGGACATGAAATCTTTATATTTGAGTAGGTCTAAAGAACACAGATCAGAGTCCAAAACTAAATACAAGCTCTCACTCAAGTTTGGTGAAAAGTCAAAAAAAAAAAAAAAAAGAAAAAATTTAAATTGTAATGTGAAAATGTGAAAACACACACACACATATACAATGACAACAGAAATATGTGTTTCTAATCACTGCACATTCTTCTACTCCCTGGACAGAACTGCAGCAACACTGAAGAGTTTTTCCGAGCCTGGATACTGCTCCTAGTTTTGCACCTGCTCCTGAGGTGAGCCAGGCTGGCAGGAAGAGGGGGGTGGGACTGATTCCAAAGGGCTAGTCCTTAGCCAATCACCAGAGTCACAGGCCCTTGGAGTGAGGTTGAACCACAGATGCATGTTAGATGTTCATCTCTGTGTTAAAAAAAGACTTTGTGAAAATAGCGTCTGGTCCTGAGCCCAGCAAGCATGGAGAGGAAGAATGATAAGTTATCCATTTCTAGAAACTTTATAAATATAGGAATTGCTTAACACAGACTGCTGACCTTGAATTCCCTTCTTATGAGTGTGTTTGTAATTCTGAAAACAGCCTGAGAAGGCTGGAGAACAATTCACAGAATGGCTATTAATAAACAGTGGTCTAAAAGTTACAGTAGTCCAGAGGGTAAAGACAGGTGCTTCACTTCAGTATAGAAATGAAATGCTGAAGAGGTTGGGTGGTTTGTCTGAATACTGTGGGGTGTGTGAATGTGTCCACGAGAATCCACACACTCATGTGTGTGCACGCACAACACGTGCACATGTACTCTGAAAGTACAGTTGACCTTGAAACAAAAAAGGGTTAGGGCACTGACCCTCCATGCAGTGGGAAGTCTGCCTACAACTTTAGAGTCAGTGTTCCGTGTCCGCAATTCTGCATTCACCGATTCAACCACCCAGGAGCGTGAAGTCCTGTAGTCGGTGATTATTGCAAAAACTCTGTGTATAAGTGGACTGCACAGTTCAAACTCCTATCATTCAAGGGTCAACTGTACTCACGTGTGTTTGCATTCTGTAGTAGATAATGCTTGTTTAAGACCGTGGTACAGCTTGAATTAATATAGTAATGATTTTGTTTCTAAAATCATTCCAATGCTCCTATGTTTTTCAACAATGGTAATAGCTACAATTAATAAAGTAACATTAGACCAATATCTTTTCATTTAAGTATCATGCTAATGAGATTAAGACTGCTTGGTCTCATGAGGAAAAACATTCAGTTCTCTATTTAGACTGAGCTAACCTCAAAATGTAGGAAAAATAATATAAACTCAACCTATTTCCTAAGGAGTTGGCAATAACATCTTCATAAATGTACTGGGTTTTCAATATTTAAAAAGCAGTGACCTGGGTCTCACATTTCTCATAATTAAGTAGACATGGGAGACCAACTACTTGGGCATAATGCAAACATTAGTAGTAAGAGGAAATTTACGAGTTTTCTTTTTCATCTCCGTTTCAGTGTTGGATTTGCAATGCTGCCTTCCTTCCATTTTCTTTCTTCATTTCTTTTATCTCCATTCCCTTCCTCCTCTCTCCTGGGTCACCACCTCCTCTGTCATTTTATGGAATAAATGGTAGCATGAAGAGCATCTTCAAGAAAGTATATCCTATGGCCTTTCTTAAGGTAATTCAAACTTGTACTTGGCCAAAAAAGAACTGTATGCTAAATTTATGTATGTTCCCGGAGACAGAGAGAAACTATTTTTTCTCTGTCCCCTTCATGAGACATTTAAACAAGTGGGTAACAGGTGCTACATGCCTGGAACACACTGTACTCCGAATATTCTTGTAAGAAGCTGTTCACTCTGGGGAAAGAATTTTGTTTCGAAGTCTTAGCGAACACCACCTGTGCTTGGTCTGTCATTGATGAGATACACCCTTGGTGATGAAAAGGGATGTTATTGGGATATGGATAGAATTCTTTTTCCATATACCTGGGGAGGGAGCTGATAAATGACTTTACACCCACCAAGTTGCCTAATTGTATGTTCTTTGGGATAAGATATTTCACCCATGTTTTGAATGGAAGGAATAATGCAAGATTGAGCAATGTACTATGTATTGTTCTCATTTTGGAAAAAAATGTGTTTGATTTTACTCATATAAAATATAAAACTTGCTTGTGCCAAGACTCTGATTGTCATTGTTCAGTCACTAAGTCATGTCTGACTCTTTGAGAGCCCGTGGACTGCAGTACACCACGCTTCCCTGTACCCAACTATTTCCCAGAGTTTGCTCAAACTCACGTTCATTGAGTCAGTGATGCTATCCAACCATCCCATCCTCTTTCGCCCCCTTCTCCTCCTGCCCTCAATCTTTGCCAGCATCAGAGTCTTTTCCAATGAGTTGGCTGTTTACATCAGGTGGCCAAAGATTGTGATACTTATGTAGAAAAAGAAAATAAAACTTGAGAAAGAAAGAAGGAAATATCGGTTAGTAAGATTAAGAGGTAAATTTCTATGGTTTTTGCATTAACCTCAGAATTAGCAGTGAGGTCTCATGGACTTGGCCTAATAAAGACAATTTACACAGCACTATGGATAAGAAAAGAGCCCCAGAGAAAATATTTGTAAGCCATAAATTACTAATACATATGACCTTATGATGAATAAATTATTTTGCAATATGATGAACATGAAGAAAAAAATAATATCTAGATTTCTAAAAGAGGATTAACTCTATCAGCCCCTTAGAATACATATTTTGTCTAGAGTCATTTTCATTGCTGAGAGTTTTAAGTATCCTAATGGTTAGATATGATGTACTTGTACACAGAGAGCATCCTCCCAACTCCCCAGGCAGAGCAGAACTGTGACTCAAGCCAGTGTTTGATGAATTTCCCAAGCATGATGAAGTGCTCTTTTACTTCGTAGGCTTATCCCACCCCCACTCCAAAGTTTGTCAATCACTGTCTAGCTTCAAAAGCATAATGCTGCTATATATCAATTTAGAGATTAAATTCAATTTAGAGAGTTATTATAAGAATAACTATCCTGAACTCCATATGTGGTTTAGTTTATTGGGTTAAATTCTCTATTTCTACATGCTAGCTTTTAACAATTCTGGATGATGACAGCATAGACTGAGTTGGGAATTATCAGGGAAAACTAGGTGATTTGGGAAGATTTGTTCTGGTGGTATCAGGTCAACATATAACATCAGAGGTTGTTGAAATCTGAAGCAGAACACTCAGGGTGTGACACCAACACCATTTCAATTTGTATTTTAAAATGTCTATTTCCAGTTGTCTGGAGGAAATTTCCACTTGAATATTTCATCACATCTAACACATTCATCTCCCTCTCAACTTAGACCTGTTTCCTTGCTTTTGTTTTCCATTTTGTTGGGATATTGTTGTTCTAGTTTTCAGGACAAGAGCTGAGGACTGTGAGTCTCAGCTTTGCTGCTTCTCACAATCATTCTCTATGTCTTAGTCAGTTCGGTCACTCACTTGTGTCCAATCTTGGCAACCCCATGGACTGCAGTATGCCAGGCTTCCTTGTCAATCACCAACTCCTGGAGCTTGCTCTAACTCATGTCCATTGAGCTGCTGATGCCATCCAAACATCTCATCCTCTGTTGACCCCTTCACCTCCCACCTTCAACATTTCCCAGCATCTGGGTCTTTTCCAATGAGTCAATTCTTCACATCAAGTGGCCAAAGTATTGGAGCTTCAGCTTCAGCATCAGTCCTTCTAATGAATATTCAGGACTGATCTACTTTAGGATGGATTGATTTGATCTTGCAGTCCAGAGGACTCTCAAGAGTCTTCTCTAACATGACAGTTCAAAAACATCAATTCTTCAGCACTCAGATTTCTTTAGGGTCCAACTCTTGCATCCATACATGACTACTGGAAAAACCGTAGTTTTGACTAAACAGACCTCTGTTGGTAAACTAATGTCTCTGCTTTTTAATATGCTGTTTGTCATAGCTTTTCTTCCAAGGAGCAAGCATCTTTTAATTTCGTGGCTGCAGTCACCATCTGCAGTGATTTTGGAGCCCAAGAAAATAAAGTCTGACACTGTTTCCATTGTTTCCCCATCTATTTGCCATGAAGTGATGGGACCAGATCCCATGATCTTCACTTTTTGAATGTTGAGTTTTAAGCCAGCGTTTTCACTCTCCTCTTTCATTTTCATCTAGAAAAGCTTTATTTCCTCTTTACTTTCTGCCATAAGGATAGTGTCATCTGCATATCTGAGGTTATTGATATTTCTCCCAGCATTCTTGATTCCAGCTTGTGCTTTATCCAGCCTGGCATTTCGCGTGATGTACTCTGTACCTATGGCTGATTCATGTTGAGTTTTGACAGAAAACAATAAAATTCTGTAAAGCAACTATCCTTCAATAAAAAAATAAATTAATAATAAGAAAAATAAGTTAAATAAGCAGATTGACAATATACAGCCTTGACGTACTCCTTTCACAATTTGGAAACAGTCCATTGCTCCATGTCCTGTTCTAACTGTTGCTTCTTGACCTGCATACAGATTTCTCAGGAGGCAGATAACATGGTCTGGTATTCCTGTCTCTTTAAGAATTTTCCACTGTTTGTTGTGATCTACAGTCAAAGGCTTTGGAGTAGTCAACGAAGCAGAAGTAAATGTTTTTCTGGAACTCTCTTGCCTTTTCTATAATCTAAGGATGTTGGCAATTTGATCTCTGGTTCCTCTGCCTTTTCTAAATCCAGCTTGTATACCTGCAAGTTCTTGGTTCATGTACTGTTGAAGCCTGGCTTGGAGAATTTGGGGCATTACTTTGTTAGTGTGTAAGATGAGTGTAATTGTGTGGTAGTTTGAACATTTTTTGGCATTCCCTTTCTTTGGGATTGGAATGAAAACTGACCTTTTCCAGTCCTGTGGCCACTGCTAAGTTTTCCAAATTTGCTAGCAGATTGAGTGCAGCACTTTCACAGCATCACCTTTTAGGATTTGAAATAGCTCAACTGGAATTCCATCACCTCCACTAGCTTTATCCTTAGTGATGACTAGCTTTGTTCATTGTGATGCTTCCCAAGGCCCACTTGACTTTGCATTCGAGGATGTCTGGCTCCAGGTGAATGATTAAACCATTGTGGCTATCTGGGTCATGAAGATATTTTTTGTATAGTTCTGTGTGTTCTTGCCACCTCTTCTTAATATCTTCTGCTTCTGTTAGGTCCATACCATTTCTGTCCTTTATTGTGCCCATCTTTGCATGAAATGTTCCCTTGGTATCTCTAATTTTCTTGAAGCAATTTCTAGTCTTTCCCATTCTATTGTTTTCCTCTATGTCTTTGTATTGATCACTTAAGAAGGTTTTCTTATCTCTCCTTGCTGTTCTTTGGAACTCTACATTTAGATGGATATATCTTCCCTTTTCTCCTTTGCCTTCTGTTTTTCTTCTTTTCTCAGTTATTTGTAAGGCCTTCTCAGGCAATCATTTTCCTTTTTGCATTCTTTTTCTTGGGGATGGTTTTGATCACTGCCTCCTGTACAGTGTTGTCAACCTCTATGCATAATTCTTCAGGCACTCTGTCTATCAGATCTAATCCCTTGAATCTATTTGTTACTGCGGGATTTGACTTAGGTCATACCTGAATGGTCTAGTGGTTTTTGCTACTTTCTTCAGTTTAAGTCTGAATTTTGCAATAAGAAGTTCATGATCTAAGCCACAGTAAGCTCCTGGTCTTGATTTTGCTGACTGTATAGAGCTTCTCTATCTTTGGCTACAAAGAATATAATCAATCTGATTTTGGTATCAACCATCTGGTGATATCCATGTGTAGAGTCATCTTTATGTTGCTGAAAGAGTGTGTTTGCTATGACCGGTGTGTTCTCTTGGAAAAACTCCGTTAGCATTTGCCCTGCTTCATTTTGTGCTCCAAGGCCAAACTTGCCTGCTTGTTTCTCTAGGTATCTCTTGACTTCCTACTTTTGCACTACAGTCCCCTATGTTGAAAAGGCTATTGGTTTTCTGGTGTTAGTTCTAGGAGGTCTTGTAGGTCTTCATAGAACAATTAAACTTCAGCTTCTTCAGCATTAGTGGTTGGAGCACAGATTTGGATTACTGTGGTACTGAATGGTTTGTCTTGGAAATGAACAGAGATCATTCTGTCATTTTTGAGATTGCACCCAAGTACTGCATTTTGGACTCTTGTTGACTATGAGGGCTACTCCATATCTTCTAATGGATTCTTTCCCACAGTAGTAGATATAAGACTTTCTATCAACCTTTTCCAAAGATACCTTGGACTTAGCTACCTTCTCTATTTGCATGTAACATTAGTGGTGCTGGGCTTTCAATATCCACTGCTCTTCACCTCCATTCCCTAGCTCACATTTTCTGCCTTCCTTGGGCATCTCTTTACTGTCCTTACATTTTGTGATGGACTGCTTTCTGGAATTATCTGTATACATCTATTGCTTGAAATGTTCCAAATCTGACCATTTCCTTTTGATATCAATTCCTTTTCAATGAAACCTAGATGAAACCTAGACATCATAATTTAATTACTTAAATGTACTTTCACCAGCACCCTCAATTTCTTTTGTATTCTGTCTCTCTTTATACAGGAGGGGAAGGGGACAAGGATGAAATTGTTGGATGGCATCACCAGCTCAATGGACATGAGTTTGAGTAAGCTCCGGGAGTTGGTAATGGACAGGGAAGCCTGGCATGCTCCAATCCATGGGGTTCACAAAGAGTTGGACATGACTGAGCGACTGAACTGAACTGAGGCATTACCCACTCCCACCCCCTACTATGGTAATATACAACCAAAGATGAATCTACCCATTCATTTTCTTTATAACTATCTTTTATTTTTACTGTTAATCCTTGGTCCTGAACATTAAGATTCTACAATGGGACTGAACAATATCACCATACTTTACTCTAATCAACTGGACCCTCAATACCCTGGGTAAGTCTTTGTCTAATGTGTAATTATGCATTTAAAAAAAATATTTCTTGCTTTATATTCCTCTCCATAAGTGCTTGTTTCACTTCCATCTCTCTAAACCCTGGCAGATGACTGTGCTTGATTTTTCAAACAAAAGAATGGCTCTTATGAACTGCTCACCTGTCTCCATGACACCTGACCTCTAGCTGTAGATCCATCCTTATTCATCTTCCCTCCTGTCTCAGAGGACAGTATCCCCTGGCCTTCTCTTTAAGACATTCTTCCCCATATCTAGGATCTTGATCATCATTTGATCCTTCTTTTTGTAGGTATTCTTCATTTATTTTTTTCCTCTTCATTCCTCCTCCAGAGTTTATTGATATTTCCAAGTCTCCCTCACACTCAGAAATATTTTATCTTATTTCTGCATCCTCTTCAAACTCCTTCCAAATTCTTTTTTCAACATGTGATGAGTTTTCTGGGGAAAACGGTGGTGTGAAGAATAAGACCACACTTACTGAGTCTACTTTTCCAAATTTCATGCAGTCTTAGTTATTACAATCTGGCGTCCTCTCTTGTTACCCCATCTCAATGAGATTGTTTTCCTGTTAGCCACGAATGACATTCTCATTGCCAAATCCTATTTTGCTTTCACATTACTTGATTTTTCTATAAAATTTGATGCTCTATATTATGTTTCCTGTGGATTCTAGGGCATTAATGTCTGCTGGTTTTTATCCATGTCCTGTCTTTTCCCCTTCCATTTGACACACGCATTGCATTTTAGGGTTTGTTTTCTCATGGCTATTCCTCTTATTATCTTTTTTTTTTTTTTTATGGAGACCCTAGATGATCTTTACCCACAGTTTTATCTTACATCCCAAGCTGTATTTCCCTGTGACTTCTCAACTTCTATGTCCAGGATTCTCCCTATTTCTTATCCTTCAGTCCATTATGACCTTTATCTTAAAAAAAATATACCTCTTTATATCTCAGTTCATCTAAATATCCCTGGTATCTATACAATAAAGATCAAGCTCTTTAGTGGGGTGTAAAGCACTTAGTATCTGAACTTTCATCTTCTATTCATGGCTTCATATTCTGCCTTCCAGCTACATTGGAATTTTTACCATAATCTTTCCTCTGCCGTATTTGTGTATTATTAGCTTCTACTCTCCATCCTCACTCAAACTTCAAAAAAAAAACAAAAACAAAAAACTCTGATCATGGGTGTGGTTGTATAATCCAGATTTTGAAAAATATTAATATCTGGCTATTTTGAGCTGGTCCTGCTGCCCTGAGACAAGGCCATACCTTGAGAGAATCAGCTATTTATTTCCCCCCTGAAAGGAAATAAAAGTGATCATTGCCAAACATTCCAGGGAAGTCTTCAATATGGAGTAAGCATAAGATACATCTTTGAACTGAGGATTGAAGAACTGTCTTACTTTCTCAGGCTTGAGGAATTCCAGGAATGGGATAGACCTGGCTTTCTAGGTTGGGTTTCCACAACACAAATTCTTATGTGATAGGATCTGCGTGAAAGTGGTTTATTAACAGGAAACTGGAAAGGGCACAGAAAGGTAGGATATGTGAGGGGGGAAAGTCAACAAAGGCTATGGTTTCAGGTGAGATCCTAGCCTGGGCTGCCTCTTATGGGTAACTCTGGAATGTAGACTGTGCTTCACACATTACCTTTCCTTGAGGTGAGGGAGCTGGAATTTAGTCCACTTGTAATAGCAGTCAGTCATTGGCTGCCTGCTGGGTGAAGGTGGTAGAAATGAGGATTTGCAAATTCCTGATCCTTTCTGCTCTGCTTCAGTAGCCAAAGAACAATCCTCCGGAAAAGCTGCAGGTGTGAGCAGTTAAAAGTAGGCCACAGAGCTGGGAATGCGCATCCAGAAATGACAACACAGACATGAAGGAGTACCAATAATCTCTAAGCCATCTGGTTGTGGAGAAGCAGATTGGAATCTAATAATCCTGGAACTGGTCCCTTCCAGTGCCAGCAACAGTAGGAGCAAGAACATCAGCAAAACAGAGAAGTGACGGCTTTGGGAACAACCATCTTGTGGGGAGTATGGCATCTCTTGGCCACCACAGGTGGCCTTGTCAGGTCCTATGAAAAGGCAAGGAGATGTACAAGGACCTGGACCCCTGGGTGCTGAGCAGAGGAAGCACTAGAGGTCACTGGCATCCCAGGGTGCCCAACTGAACAGAGACTTTCTGAGGGTCACTAGGAGCAGAGCAAAAGCAAAAAGACACAATGAGCAGACCTGAGAGGAATACCCAGGCAGAGTAGTTTCAAAAAGCATGCAGAAGGGTATCATGGGAAACTCAGAAATAACTGAGAGGTGAGAAAGACTCTTTGAGAGAGAAAAGTTAGTAGAATCTCTGGATCCAGTTATAGCTTGGGTTACATTTCATGAAAGTGCTGTTTAGAGACTAGAATCACTGGGCTCTAAACCCCAAACAGCTGCATGTAGTTGATCCACGAAAGAGCCAGGAGATGGAGCAACAGGAGCTCAACAGAAGCTCATCTTCTCCTCAGGCTTCAAGACCTAGGCATCACGCCCCAACTTAGACGAACTCTTTCCTAACTTTCTCTATACACAGTTTCCCCCTCCTCTGTGCTTGAAGAGCACTCAGCTACTTTTAGTAGAGAAT
The DNA here is from genome assembly GCF_003369695.1 of Bos indicus x Bos taurus. Classification (NCBI taxonomy): domain Eukaryota; kingdom Metazoa; phylum Chordata; class Mammalia; order Artiodactyla; family Bovidae; genus Bos; species Bos indicus x Bos taurus. The sequence continues at coordinate 21,606,070 of NC_040076.1, read as the reverse complement.
TTGCTGCACTGGACCACGGTAGTCCACATTAGTGTCTCTTTGACTCCAGAAACACTTTCAGGAGGAGTTCAGCAGGAACTTACTCATCTCTGTTCTTTAGTATTGTTGTGTTGTTGTTCAATTGCTAAGTCATGTCCTGTACTTTGCAACTCTGTGAACTACAGCATGCAGGGTTCCTTGTCCTTCACTATCTCCCAAAGTTTGCTCAAACTCATGTCCACTGAGTCAGTAATGCCATCCAACCATCTCATCCTCTGTTGCCCCTTTCTCCTTTTGCCTTCAATCTTTCCCAGTATTAGGGCCTTTCCAGTGAGCCGACTCTTTGCATCAGGTGGCCAAAGCATTGGAGATTCACCTTCAGCATCAGTCCTTCCAATGAATATTCAGGATTGCTTTCCTCTCGGGATTGACTGGTTTGATCTCCTTTCTGTCTGAAGGATTCTCAAGAGTCTTCTTCAGCACCACATTTTGAAAGTACAGTTTGAAGAAAATATTATGGTCTTAATAAATGTCAGTTGAATGAATGAAGTACCTAAGACCATGGTTTCTTCCTTTTGGGGGGTAAAAACATCTCTAAGAAACATCTCTATGAAATGTTTTCCCAGGAAAATACACAAACACAAAATTTTGTATACACTAATCTATAAGAATTTCTCAACACAGCAAAAAAATGAAAATAAAAAATCAAACCAAAGCAAAAAATACTAACAAAAAATTAAATAAAAAAACTAAAACATTGCTACTAGACAAAACATGTCCTTCAAACTCAAGATTAATAGTTAAGATCCTCCTAAATTTTTGAAAATCTGATGTGTTCCAACTCATGGTAAACTAATGAGAAACCTGAAATCAATCCAAGCATTAAGAATTTAGGAGCTCACTCCCAAATTACATGCACCAACTACTTTGGAGGAAGTTCATAGGAATTGCAATTAATGAGGCACTGATGGGAACCAAGTAAGAAAACAGAAGAGAAGGAAATGAAGAGACTTTTTAATGAACAAAGAAAACAGGCAGAGCAGGCAAGTCTGGCCTTGAAATTGATTGATGGGGAAGGGCCTATCTTCCAGGTTTTTGTCCCACTCTCAGCCACCTCATTTGACCATGAAATGAATTATAAATTATGTCTGCATTTTTTTAGCCAGGTATAAGAAAAACTGTCTTTTCCAAGTGCCTTGGGAACCCCACATCCCCATTTCATTTCTCAAGTCTTAAAAATGTTTTTACTTTCTAGATTTTGGCTACACAGTCAATGACATTGACATCATTTAGTTAAGTAAAGAAACCGTTTTCCAGTGTTTGTGTTCAATGTATTATTATTACAAATTTAGAGGTTTTTGAGTCATTTGGTGCTCCATTGTGTTTCTATGTTTGATGAAATTGTAATGAAATATTTTGCATATATGAAGTTCAAGGGGGCAGCTATTAACTAACTGATTGTTGACTAAAAACAGTTTTATGAAAGAGGTATCAATATATGTGCTTTATTTCTAATTTTGAGATATATAAATCTTATTCTCTCTTTTACTTTTCTAAATAAATCACTCTACAATTTCATCCTGGAATTTAAGATGGACCATCAGCTAAACATGTGAGGACAAATTTGGGAGCATCCAGACAGAATGAAATTTTGGTAGACAATTATTTAAAGATAAATTGAAAATATCTATCAAGTAATAATCACACTTCTAGCTACAAAAAACTCATTACTTCTGTTATACCATTGCCATAAAGTTTCTGAAATGTGTATCAAGATCTGGAAAAAAAAATTCAAGTGTGAAATCACATATGTTTGAAAGTTTCTTTAAACTTGTCTATAGAAATGAAGTAAAAACTGACTTTTTACTATTTTTAAAATTTTTATTTATTTTTTAATTGAAGGATAATTGCTTTCTGTCAAATCTCAACATGAATCAGCCATAGGTTTACATATATCTCCTCCCTTTTGAAACTTCCTCACATCTCCCTCCACATCCCACCCCTCTAGGTTGATACAGAGCCCCTGTTTGAGTTTCCTGAGCTATATAGCAGATTCCCACTGGCTATCTATTTTACATATGGTAATGTACGCTTCCACGTTACTGTTTTCATACATTTCACCCTTTCCTCTCCTCTCCCCATATCCATGAGTCTATTTTCTATGTCTGTTTCTCCATTGCTGCTCTGTAAATAAATTCTTCAGTACCACTTTTCAAGATTCCATATGTATACATCAGAATATGATATTTATCTTTCTCTTTCTGACTTACTTCACTCTGTGTAACAGGCTCTAGGTTCATCCACCTCATTAGAACTGACTCAAATGTGTTCCTTTTTATGGCTGAGTAATATTCCATTGTGTATATGTACCACAACTTCTTTATGCATGCATCTGTCGATGGACATCTAGGTTGCTTCCATGTTCTAGCTATTGTAAATAAGTGCTGCAGTGAACATTGGAATACATGTGTCTTTTTCAATTTTGGTTTCCTCAGGGTATATACCTAGGGGTGGGATTGGTGGGTCAGATGGTGGTTTTATTCCTAGTCTTTTAAAGAATCTCCATACCATCTTCCATAGTGGCTGTATCAATTTTACATTCCCACCAACAGTGCAAGAGCATTCTCTTTTCTCCACACCCTCTCCAGCACTTATTGTTTGTAGATTTTTTGTTAAGGGCTATTCTGACCGGTGTGAGGTGATATCTCATTGTGGTTTTGGTTTGCATTTCTCTGATAATGAGCGATATTGAGCACCTTTTCACATGTTTGTTAGTCATCTGTATGTCTTCTTTGGAGAAATGTCTGTTTAGGTCTTTTCCCCACTTTTTGATTGGGTTGTTTGTTTTTCTGGTATTGAGTTGTATGAGCTGCTTGTGTATTTTGGAAATTAATCCTTTGTCAGTTGTTTCATTTGCTATCATTTTCTCCCATTCTGAGGGTTGCCTTTTCACCTTTCTTATAGTTTCTTTGGCTGTGCAAAAGCTTTTAAGTTTAATCAGGTCCCACTTGTTTACTTTTGTTTTTATTTCCATTACTCTAGGAAGTGGGTCATAAAGGACCTTGCTTTGATTTATGTCATCGAGTGTTCTGCCTATGTTTTCCTCTAAGAGTTTTATAGTTTCTGGTCTTACATTTAGGTCTTTAATCCGTTTTATCTTTGTGTATGGTGTTCAGAAATGTTCTAATTTCATTCTTTTACATATAGCTTCCCAGTTTTCCCAGCACCACTTATTGAAGAGGCCACTTTTGTCCCATTGTATATTCTTGCCTCCTTTGTCAAAAATAAGGTACGCATAGGTGCATGGGTTTATTTCTGGGCTTTCTATCTTGTTCCATTGGTCTATATTTCTGTTTTTGTGCCAGAACCATGCTGTCTTGATGACTGTAGCTTTGTAGTATAATCTGAAGTCAGGAAAGTTAACTCCTCCAGATTCATTCTTCTTTCTCAGGACTCCTTTGGCTGTTCGGGGTGTTTTGTGTTTCCATATGAACCATGAAATTTTTTGTTCTAGTTCTGGGGAAAATGCCATTGGTAATTTGCTAGGGATCGCATTGAATCTGTAGAATGCATTTGGTAATATAGTCATTTTCACAATATTGATTCTTCCTAGCAAGGAACATGGAATAGCTCTCCTTCTGTTTATGCCATCTTTGATTTCTTTCATTAGTATCATAATTTTCTTTGTACAGTCCTTTATCTCCTTAGGTAAGTTTATCCCTAGATATTTAATTCTTTTTGTTGCAATGGTGAGTGGGATTGATTTCTTAATTTTTCTTTCTGATTTTTCATTGTTAGTGTGTAGAAATGCAAGTGATTTCTGTGGATTGATTTTGTATCCTGCAACTTTGCTAAATTCACCGATCAGCTCTAGTAATTTTCTGATACTATCTTTTGGGTTTTCTATGTACAGTATCATGTCATCTACAAACAGTGAGAGCTTTGCTTCTTCTTTTCTGATCTGGATTCCTTTTATTTCTTTTTCTTCTATTTCAGTAGCTAGAACTTTCAAAACTATGTTGAATAATAGTGGTGAAAGTGGACAGCCTTGTCTTATTCCTGATCTTAGGGGGAATGCTTTCAGTTTTTCACCATTGAGAATAATGTTTGCTGTAGGCTTGTCATACATGGCTTTTACTATGTTGAAGGTAGATTCCTTCTATGCACTTTTTTTTTTTTAAGAATTTTGACCATGAATGGGTGCTGAATTTTGTCAGAGGCTTTTTCGCCATCTTTTGAGATTATCATATGGTTTTTATCTTTCAGTTTGTTGATATGGTGTATCACATTATTGATTTGCATATATTGAAGAATCCTTGCATCCCTGGAATAAACCCAACTTGATCTTGGTGTATAAGCTTTTTGATATGGTGCTGAATTCTGTTTGCTAAAATTTTGTTGAGGATCTTCCATCTATGTTCATCCATGATATTGGCCTGTAGTTTTCTTTTTTTGTGTTGTCTTTGTCTGGTTTTAGTAACAGGGCGATGGGGTCTCGTAGAATGAGTTTGGAAGTGTTCCTTCCTCTGCAATTTTTTTTGAAAGAGTTTTAGAAGGATAGGCATTAGCTCTTCTCTAAATGCTTGATAGGATTCTGCTGTGAAGCCACCTGGTCCTGGGTGTTTGTTTTTTTGGGAGATTTTTGATCACAGATTCAATTTCAGTGCTTGTAATTGGGTTGTTCATAATTTCTGTTTCTTCCTGGTTCAGTCTTGCAAGATTGAACTTTTCTAAGAATATGTCCGTTTCTTCCAGGTTATCCATTTTATTGCCATATAGTTGTTCATAATAGTCTCTTATACTCCTTTGTATTTCTGCATTGTCTGTTGTAACCTCTCCTTTTACATTTCTAATTTTGTTGATTTGATTCTTCTCTCTTTTTTTCTTGATGAGTCTGGGTATAGGTTTGTCAATTTTGTTTATCTTCTCAAAGAACCAGTTTTTAGTTTTATTAATCTTTACTGTTGTTTCTTTCACTTCTTTTTCATTTATTTCTGCTCGGATCTTTATAATTTCTTTCCTTCTACTAATTTTGGTGTTTTTGTTTGTTTGTTTGTTCTTTTTCCAGTTGTTTTAGGTGTAAAGTTAGCTTGTCTATTCGTTGTTTTTCTTGTTTCTTGAGGTAGGATTGTATTGCTATAAACTTCCCTCTTAGAACTGCTTTTGCTGCATCCCATAAGTTTTGAGTGATCTTGTTTTCATTGTCATTCGTTTCTAGAAATTTTTTGATTTCCCTTTTTATTTCTTCAGTAACCTGTTGATTATTTAGAAATGTATTGTTTACTCTCCATGTGTTCATGTTTTTTACATTTTTTTTTTCTTGTGTTTGGTATCTAGTCTCATAGTGTTGTGGTCAGAGAAGATGCTTGATATGATTTCAATTTTCTTAAATTTACTGAGGCTTGATTTGTGACCTAACATGTGGTCTATTCTGGAGAATGTCTCATGTGCACTTGAGAAGAAGTTGTATTCTTCTGCATTTGAATGGAATGCCCTGAAGATATCAATGAGACCCATGTCACCTAACGTATCATTTAAAACTTGTATTTCCTTATTAATTTTGTTTTGATGATCTGTCCATTGGTGTTAGTCAGGTGTTAAACTCTCCTACTATTATTGTGTTACTGTCAATTTCTCCTTGTATGTCTGTGTTTGTCTTATGTATTGAAGTGCTCTTATGTTGGTTGCATGGATATTTACAATTGTTAGGTCTTCCTCTTGGATTGATCCCTTGATCATTATGTAGTGTCCTTCCTTATATCTTGTAATATTCTCTATTTTAAGATCTATTTCATCTGATATGAGGATTGCTACTCCAGCTTTCTTTTGCTTCCCATTTGCATTGAATATATTTTTCCATCCTCTCACTTTCAGTCTATATGTGGTGGGTCTGAGTGGGTTTCTTGTAGACAGCATATGTATGGGTCTTCGTTTTGTATCCATTCAGTCAGTCTGTGTCTTTTGGTCAGATCATTTATTCCATTTATATTTAAAGTAATTATTGATATATACGTTCCTATATGTTTCCTGATGCTGGGAAAGATTGAAGGCGGGAGGAGAAGGAAACAACAGAGGATGAGATGGTTGGATGGCATCACCAACTCAATGCACATGAATTTGAGTAAACTCCGGGAGCTGATGTTGGAAAGGGAGGCCTGGGTGCTGCAGTCCACGGGGTTGCAAAGAGTTGGACATGACTGAGCAATAGAACTGAACTGAACTGATGTTTATATTGCCATTTTCTTAATTGTTTGGGGTTAATTTGGTAGATCTTTTTCTTCTCTTGTATTTCTTGACTATATAAGTCCCTTTAACATTTGTTGTAAAGCTGGCTTGGTGGTACTGAATTCTCTTAATTTTTGCTTGTCTGAAAAGCTTTTTATTTCTCAATCAATTTTGAATAAGATCCTTGCTGGGTACAGTAATCTTGGTTGTAGATTTTTCCCTTTCAGTACTTTAAATATATCCTGCCATTCCCTTCTGGTCTACAGAATTTCTGCTGAAAGATCAGCTGTTAACTTATGGGTTTTCCCTTGTATGTTACTTTTGCTTTTCCCTTGTTGCTTTTAATATTCTTTCTTTGTGTTTAGTCTTTGCTAGTTTGATTAGTATGTGTCTTGGTGCATTTCTCCTTGGGTTTATCCTGTATGCAACTCTTTGTGCATCTTGGACTTGATTGACTATTTCCTTTTCCATGTTGGGGAGATTTTCAACTATAATCTCTTCAAAAATTTTTTCATATCCTTTCTTTTCCTCTTCTTCTTCTGTGATCCCTATAATTCGAATGTTGGTGTGTTTGATATTTTTTCAGAGGTCTCTGAGACTATCCTCAGTTCTTTTAATTCTTTTTACTTTATTCTGCTCTTCAGAACTTATTTCCATCATTTTATCTTCCAGCTCACTGATTTATTCTTCTGCTTCAGATATTCTTCTATTGATTCCTTCTAGAGTATTTTTAATTTCAGTACTTGTGTTGTTTGTCTCTGCATGTTTATTCTTTAATTCTTCTAGGTCTTAGTTAATTGTTTCTTGCATTTTCTTCATTCTGTTTTCAAGGTTTTTGATCATCTTTACTATCACTATTGTGAATTGTTTATCAGATAGTTTGTCTGTTTTCTCTTCATTTATTTGGACTTCTGTGTTTATATCTTGTTCTTTCATTTGTGTAGTATTTCTATGCCTTTTCATTATTTTTTTTTAACTTACTGTGTTTGAGGTCTCCTTTTCCAAGCCTTCAGGGTTGAATTCTTTCTTCCTTTTGGTTTCTGCCTTCCTAAGTTTGGTCCGGTGGTTTGTGTGAGCTTCATATTGGGTGAGATTTGTGCTGAGTTTTGTTTGTTTGCTTTTCCTCTGATGGGCAAGGCTAAATGAGGTGATAATCCTGTCTGCTGATGACTGGACTTGTATTTTTGTTTTGTTTGTTGGTTAGATGAGTGTACTGCACACAGTGCTATGGCTGGTTGGGTGATGCCGGGTCTTATATTCAAGTGGTTTTCTGCGTGTGAGTTTTAACTATTAGATACTCCCTAAGTTAGTTCTCTGGTAATCTAGGGTCTTGGAGTCAGTGCGCCCACTCCAACGGCTCAGGGCTTGATCTCTGATCAGGAATGAAGATTTCACAAGTGGTTTGTTATGACATTAAGTGATATTAAAACAAATACCCAAAAATGAGAAACCAAAGATGAACCCCAAACAAATGGCAGTTACAAAATCAGGCAAATAATAATTAAAATAATGGAATATACACATATACATATACACCTATAAGCAAAGTCAAAACAGTCCAACAAAAATAAACAGTAACCTGACCTGCCTCTTGAGAAACCTATATGCAGGTCAGGAAGTGACAGTTAGAACTGGACATGGAACAACAGACTGGTTCCAAACAGGAAAAGGAGTACGTCAAGGCTGTACATTTGTCACCCTGCTTATTTAACTTATACGCAGAGTACATCATGAGAAATGCTGGACTGGAAGAAACACAAGCTGGAATCAAGATTGCTGGGAGAAATCTCAATAACCTCAGATATGCAGATGACACCACCCTTATGACAGAAAGTGAAGAGGAACTAAAAATCCTCTTGATGAAAGTAAAAGAGGAGAGTGGAAAAGTTGGCTTAAAGCTCAACATTCAGAAAACGAAGATCATGGCATCTGGTCCCTTCCCTTCATGGGAAATAGATGGGGAAACAGTGGAAACAGTGTCAGACTTTATTTTTTGGGCTCCAAAATCACTGCAGATGGTGACTGCAGCCGTGAAGTTAAAAGACGCTTACTCCTTGAAAGGAAAATTATGACCAACCTAGATAGCATATTGAAAAGTAGAGACATTACTTTGCCAACAAAGGTCCATCTAGTCAAGGCCATGGTTTTTCCTGTGGTCATGTATGGATATGAGAGTTGGACTGTGAAGAAAGCTGAGCACCGAAGAATTGATGCTTTTGAACTGTGGTGTTGGAGAAGACTCTTGAGAGTCCCTTGGACTGCAAGGAGATCCAACCAGTCCATCCTAAAGGAGATCAATCCTGGGTGTTCATTGGAAAGACTGATGCTGAAGCTGAAACTCCAGTACTTTGGCCACCTCATGGGAAGAGTTGACTCATTGGAAAAGACTCTGATGCTGGGAGGGATTGGGGGCAGGACGACAAAGGGACGACAGAGGATGAGATGGCTGTATGGCATCACCAACTCAATGGACATGAGTTTGGGTGAACTGCGGGAGTTGGTGATGGACAGGGAGGCCTGGCGTGCTGCAGTTCATGGGGTCGCAAAGAGTCAGACATGACTGAGGGACCGAACTGAACTGAACTGAGATTGACCTGGTTAACAAAATAAATTAAAAATTATATCTACCAATTAAGAACAAATCTAACCAAAGCACAAACTGATAAACAAAACTAAAGCAAGGTGCCAAGTGGGGAATAAAGCAATGAAAACAAAACTAGCAAATACAATGAGAGAAAAGGAAAGAAAGAAAAGAAAGAAAGAATAGATAAGCAAAATTAAATAGAGGTAGATGAAGATTTATATACATTTAAGATTAACTGCAAGGGAAAAAGAACAATGGGAAAAGAAAACAAAGGAATAAATGTAGAAGAGATAATAATAGGTTTAAAAAATTAAAATTAAAAAAAGAGACAAAAAAAAGGAAGAAGAAAGAAAAATATAAAACTCCACAGAACTGCAAAAGGGCAATGTAGAGGCAAAGGTTTATAAAAAAAAATAAAAACTGTGACTGAGAAAAAACCCTAAAACGCTTAATTAGATTCCATAGTGCCAATAAAACTGAAAAAAATGGGGGAAAAAAAAGAAAAAGAAAAAGAAAGAAAAAAGTAAAAAGAATCCAAAAGAATATGCAATTCAGTTCAGTTCGTCGCCCAGTCGTGTCCGATTCTTTGCGACCCCATGAATTGCAGCACACCAGGCCTCCCTGTCCATCATCAATTCCTGGAGTTCACCCAAACTCATGTCCATCGAGTCAGCGATGCCATCAAGCCATCTCATCCTCTGTCGTCCCCTTGTCCTCCTGCCCCCAATCCCTCCCAGCATCAGAGTCTTTTCCAATGAGTCAACTCTTCCCATGAGGTGGCCAAAGTACTGGAGTTTCAGCTTTAGCATCAGTCCTTCCAAAGAACACCCAGGACTGATTTCCTTTAGAATGGACTGGTTGGATCTCCTTGCAGTCCAAGGGACTCTCAAGAGTCTTCTCCAACACCACAGTTCAAAAGCATCAATTCTTCGGTGCTCAGGTTTCATCATAGTCCAACATTCATATCCATACATGACCACTGGAGAAACCATGGCCTTGACTAGATGGACCTTTGTTGGCAAAGTAATGTCTCTGCTTTTCAATATGCTATCTAGGTTGGTCATAACTTTCCTTCCAAGGAGTAAGCGTCTTTTCATTTCATGGCTGCTGTCACCATCTGCAGTGATTTTGGAGCCCAAAAAAATAAAGTCTGACACTGTTACCACTGTTTCCCCATCTATTTCCCATGAAGTGAAGGGACCAGATGCCATGATCTTCGTTTTCTGAATGTTGAGCTTTAAGCCAACTTTTCCACTCTCCTCTTTTACTTTCATCAAGAGGATTTTTAGTTCCTCTTCACTTTCTGCCATAAGGATGGTGTCATCTGCATATATGAGGTTACTGATATTTCTCCAGGTAATCTTGGTTCCAGCTTGTGCTTCTTCCATCCCAGCGTTTCTCATGATGTACTCTGCATATAAGTTAAATAAGCAAGGTGACAATATACAGCCTTGATGGACTCCTTTACCTATTTGGAACAAGTCTGTTGTTCCATGTCCAGTTCTAACTGTCACTTCCTGACCTGCATATAGGTTTCTCAAAAGGCAGGTCAGGTGGTCTGGTATTCCCCATCTCTTTCAGAATTTTCCACAGTTTATTGTGATCCACACAGTCAAAGGCTTTGGCATAATCAATAAAGCAGAAATAGATGTTTTTCTGGAACTCTCTTGCTTTTTCCATGATCTGGCAGATGTTGGCAATTTGATCTCTGGTTCCTCTGCCTTTTCTAAAACCAGCTGGAACATCTGGAAGCTCACAGTTCACGTGTTGCTGAAGCCTGGCTTGGAGATTTTTGAGCATTATTTTACTAGCGTATGAGATGAGTGCAATTGTGTGGTAGTTTGAGCATTCTTTGGCATTGCCTTTCTTTGGGATTGGATGAAAACTGACCTTTTCCAGTCCTGTGGCCACTGCTGAGTTCTCCACATTTGCTGGCATATTGAGTGCGTCACTTTCACAGCTTCATCTTCCAGGATTTGAAATAGCTCAACTGGAATTCCATCACCTCCACTAGCTTTGTTCCTAGTGATGCTTTCTAAGGCCCACTTGACTTCACATTCCAGGATGCTGGCTCTAGGTCAGTGATCACACCATCGTGATTATCTTTGTCATGAAGATGTTTTTTGTACAGTTCTTCTGTGTATTCTTGCCACCTCTTCTTAATATCTTCTGCTTCTCTTAGGACCATACCATTTCTGTCCTTTATTGAGCCCATCTTTGCATGAAATGTTTCCTTGGTATCTCTAAATTTTCTTGAAGAGATCTCCAGTCTTTCCTATTCTGTTGTTTTCCTCTATTTCTTTGCATTGATCACTGAGGAAGGCTTTTTTATCTCTCCTTGCTATTCTTTGGAACTCTGCATTCAGATGCTTATGTCTTTCCTTTTCTTCTTTGCTTTTTGCTTCTCTTCTTTTCACAGCTATTTGTAAGGCCTCCCCAGACAGCCATTTTGCTTTTTTGCATTTCTTTTCCATGGGGATGGTCTTGATCCCTGTCTCCTGTACAATGTCATGATTCTCCATCCATAGTTCATCAGGCACTCTATCAGATCTATTCCCTTAAATCTATTTCTCACTTCCACTGTATAAATCATACAGAATTTGATTTAGGTCATACCTGAATGGTCTCATGGTTTTCCCTACATTCTTCAATTTAATTCTGAATTTGGCAATAAGAAGTTCATGATCTGAGCCACAGTCAGCTCCTGGTCTTGTTTTTGCTGACTGTACAGAGCTTCTCCATCTTTGGCTGCAAAGAATATAATCAATCTGATTTCAGTGTTGACCATCTGGTGATGTTCATGTGTAGAGTCTTCTCTTATGTTGTTGGAAGCGGGTGTTTGCTATGACCAGTGCATTCTCTTTGCAAAATTCTATTAGCCTTTGCCCTGCTTCATTCTGTATTCCAGCCCAAATTTGCCTGTTACCCCGGGTGTTTCTTGACTTCCTACTTTTGCATTCCAGTCCCCTATCATGAAAAGGACATTTTTTTGGGGTGTTAGTTCTAAAAGGTCTTGTAGGTCTTCATAGAACCATTCAACTTCAGCTTCTTCAGCATTTCTGGTTGGGGTGTAGACTTGGATTACTGTGATATTGAATGGTTTGCCTTGGAAATGAACACAGATCATTCTGTCATTTTTGAGATTGCATCCAAGGACTGCATTTCAGATTCTTGTTGACCATGATGGCTACTCCATTTCTTCTAAGGGATTCCTGCCCACAGTAGTAGATATAACAGTCATCTGAGTTAAATTCATCCATTCCAGTCCATTTTAGTTCACTGATTCCTAGAATGTTGACGTTCACTCTTGCCATCTCATGTTTGACTACTTCCAATTTGCCTTGATTCATGGACCTAACATTCCAGATTCCTATGCAATATTGCTCTTTACAGCATCGGACCTTGCTTCTATCACCAGTCACATCCACAACTCGGTATTGTTTTTGCCTGGCTTCATCCCTTCATTCTTTCTGGAGTTATTTCTCCACTGATCTCCAGTAGCATATTGGGCACCTACTGACCTGGGGAGTTCCTCTTTCAGTATCCTATCATTTTGCCTTTTCATACTGTTCATGGGGTTCTCAAGGTAAGAATACTGAAGTGGTTTGCCATCCCTTATCCAGTGGACCACATTCTGTCAGACCTCTCCACCATGACCCGCCTGTCTTGGGTAGCCCCACATGGCATGGCTTAGTTTCACTGAGTTAGACAAGGCTGTAGTCCATGTGATTAGATTGACTAGTTTTCTGTGATTATGGTTTGTGTGTTTGCCCTCTGATGCCTCTTGTAACACCTACCGTCTTACTTGGGTTTCTCTTACCTTGAGCATGGGGTATCTCTTCACGGCTGCTCCAGCAAAGTGCAGCCGCTGCTCCTTACCTTGGACGAGGGGTGTCTCCTCACAGCCGCCCCTCCTGAACTTGAACGTGGAGTAGCTCCTCTCGGCCCTCCTGCGCCCGCGCAGGCACTGCCTCTGGACGTGGGGTTGTTCCTCTCGGCTGCCGCCCCTGGCCTCGGGCGACCGCCGCGACTGACCTCGGACATGGAGTAGCTCCTCAAAAGAATATACAGAATAAGTCAAAACATAAGAATAATAAATGTTTTTCTTGAAGCAATGCTGTCAGATTCCTTTCCCTCACGGGGAGTCACAGTTGACCTCACCTCCCTAGGATGCCCTCCAACACTGTGCTGGTCTCTGGACTGCTGTGTGGGCAGCTCAGATTCTAATCTAGTCCTCCTCCTGTGTGTTCCTGCCTGCAATGTCCACAACTCTCAGAACTAGTGCATTTTCTTTTGTGGGAGCTCTCAATGTCCTTTTATATATTCCATAGACACAGAGTCTTCCTAGTTGATTATGTGGATTTAGTCTGCAGCTTGTACAGCTGGTGGGTTGGTTTTGGGTTTTCTTCTTTAGCCACACTGCCCCTGGGTTTCAACTGTGGTTTTATTTCCACCTCTGCATGTGGATTGTCCACTGGGGTTTGCTCCTGAGGCTGCCCTGGAGGACTTGGGTCTGTCCCAGTGTGGGCCAAGTGTGAAGGTGGTGCAGCTGCTTTGGTTGCAGGGGTTCTGGCAGCACCAGGTACTCAGGGAAGTTGGCAGCTAGAGCAGCAGGAAATATAATGCTCTAGATGGGTATGGCGACCAGTATTGGCCAATATTCTCCAGTATTCTTGCCTGGAGAACCCCCTCTCTGAAAGAGAAGGCCGGTAGGCCACAGTCCACAGAGTTACAAAGAGTTGGACATGACTGAAGCTACCCTGTGTGCATAGACACAAGACTTTTTGCCTGTGGCCCCTCTGCCCCATTGAGGGTTGAGTGTGAAGGTGTGGCAGCTGCTTGGCTTGCGGGGCCCTGGAGGCACCAAGTGTGCAGGGACACTGACTGCCTCTGCTGCAGGAGTTATGGCTCTATCAGAGTCTTTTTTCAAGCCTCTTGTAGCTGACAATCAGAAGGCCTCTTTGACCAGTCTTTCTCCATAGCTCTGCCTGTTCAGGCACTTAGAGGGAGTCTTACCCAGGATCCTTGTCTGTTGTTTGGTGTTTGAGGCACATAGAGGGGCTCCCCTGGCTGGGGTCCTACTCTGTAGATTGGTGTGTCAGGCACTTAAAGAGCACCCTGGATGGGGTCCTACTCTGTAGTTCAGTGCATCAGGCATTTAATGGGCCAGCTTCTCTATTGTTCAGCTGCCAATGTTGGCCTGTGGTGGGAGAGAAGCTATGATGATGGCTCCACCCCCTATGCATGACTCAGCAGTATTGCCTTGCTTTCATGGCTCCCTGGCTTTCCTCCACAGACATTTCCCACCATGATCTCCTCCCTCACATCCCCTCCATCTGTCTCTCCTCAATCAATAGCAGCCCTCACCCTGGGATTGCTCCACATTGCCTAAACTCCAGCTCCCAGCTGCTGTACCTTCTAGTGAACCTGTATCCCTGTCCGGGGTATGTATGGCTGTGGCAAGGAGTGTATATGATTCTCATTACATTTAGGCTGCCACAGACCAGCTGTTTCACTCTCAGCCTTAAATGTTTCTCCTCTCACTCAGACAATTACCCTGATGTGGGGATCAGACCCCTGCCTCAGTTCCCTACCCACCAAGGGCAGGTCCAGTCCTACAAACACTTGTTTTCCCCCCTAGTTCCTTCATCCTACTGAGTTTTGCATGGTTCTATATATTCTTTTTTGCTGGTCAGGTATTCTTGTCAGCTCTAACTCATGTTCTGCATACACTTCTGTGTCTGAAGGTGTATTCCTGATGTATCTGTGGAGAGAAATGTACTCCACATCCACCTACTCCTCTGCCATCTTGTTCTCTGTTTTTTACTATTAATTGTTCAATTGTTGTTCATGTGTGCACTCCTTTCTCATATATTTACTTGAAATCTATTAAATTAAAAAAAATTTTTTTTAGTTTTATTTTATTTTTAAACTTTACATAATTGTATTAGTTTTGCCAATTATTTATGATAAAATAGCACATTTCCTTGATTTAAAGATTCAAATATTTCTGACACTGAGATGCATCTTACAATCTACATGGACATGTAATCTAAAAGTTATCTTGATGTTGATGGTATGTTGTTCAATTGATTGTATCTTATTGTGGAGGTGATAAATAAGATAAATAAATTTCTGTTTGGTTTTCCAAAAATATTTCTTAGAGATGAGTAGTTCTTTTTTTTTTTTTTTTTAAGATTTTTTGATATGGACCCTTTTAAAAGTCTTTATTGACTTCGTTACAATATTTTTTCTGTTTTTTCTTTGTGTTTTTCACAGCAAGGCATGTGGGATCCTGGCTCCCTGAACATGGATTGAACCCACACCTCTTGCATTGGAAAACAATGTCTTAACCACTGGATCACCAGGGAAGTCCGTAGATATGAGTACTTTGAATCGATATTCTACAACTTCTAAGTTCTCTATACATTTTCCTGTTTTTCATCTTCTGTCGGCACAACTTTGTTCAGGAAATAATTAAACTTTTCTGAGAATGGGATAAGAATAAGATGTGTTTGGTTTTCTAATCTGTAAGAAATATCCATGAATTATCAGTGAATCAATGGCAGATGTTCCTTTGCTACTGGTTTACAAACAAGCTTTAGAAAAGCACCTTCATATCTGACAATGTCATCATATGAGTTGGACTGAAGCATTGAAACAAAACGTCTAAGCAATATTAAGACCATAGAGCTCCCTTTTCACACCTGGCTGTACTTTTCCTCAAATATAGATCTATTTGTGTTGTAACTGGCCAAAGGGCTTGTCTCATTAAACTGTATTCATCTGAAAGTATTTTACCAGTGATGAAAAATAAAATGTCATGTCAAAGTTACTTAAAAGGTGATTGGGGGGGGAATGAAAGTCATTTCATGAGACAATGTGAAAAATAAAAAAGCTCTTTTTGATCATAATTCATAATTGAAGGTTATTTCAATTTCCAAGGTAGTTATTTTGGCAATTAAATCTACTCAAAAGTTTTATCTCTAAAAAAATTAATTGTATGTTGAAAAGTGAATTGGAATAATGTACTCTATAAAGGTTAAAAGAGGTTATTCCAAGTGTTATTTCAGTAACATTAGATTTGTTATCATATGCAGAAAAGTTTAAAATATTAAAAAAGTATAAACTGCCAAAATGTTTTCTATATGCAAAAAGATATTTTTTAGTTTTAATAGAAAGAATTGTTCTGAATGCATATATTTATTAACCCAAAGTGTTAAATTAAATTGATTTTTGTAAGAATGATGCCTGTCTATGCTGCTATGTATCATGTTATTTATAAATCCCCCTTGATTTAATGACTAGATTACAAATTTCTGAGGAAATTCCTGAGGGTATTTATATCATTCATATTTTTAAACATCTATATAAACACATATACTGTAGTCCATGGGGTCACAAATAGTTGGACACTTCTGAGCTACTAAACCACCACCACATACAACAAACTGCGTATATTTAAATTATATAATTTGATAAGTTGTTCCACAACTCACTGATCCCCTATCCACTTTTTTCCAGTATTTTTTTTTCCTTTGCTTCCGTTTGAATTGTTTCTACTTCTCTGTTTTCAAGTTCATTAGTCTTACATTCTGTAGCATCTAATCTGCAGAAAATGCTATGCAGTGTATTTTTCATCTCACACATTGTAGTTTTCTAGAAAACATCTCTAGACATTTAGTTTGGATCATTTTAATATTTTGTATGTCTCCACTTAACAATTTGAACATGTGGAATATTATCACAATTTTTAATACCCTTGTATATTAATTCTAATATCTGTGTTGGTTCTGGTTCTGTGTCAGTTTCAATTGATTGAATTTCATTATGGGTTGCATTTTCATACTTCTTTGTATTCTGGTCATCTTTGATTGGTTGCCATACATTGTGGATTTTACTATATTTAATGTGGACTATTTTTGTATTCCTATAACTGCTTTTGAATTTTGTTCTGCAATGTGATTGTTACTCGGAAATGATTTCACTTTTTCACATCTTGCTTTTAAGAATTGGTTAAGTGGGACCAGAGTAATGTTTACTAAGACCTATTATTCTCCACTACTGAGAAAAGATCTTTCTGAGTTTTCTACCCAGGGCACTTTGATGATTCTTTTCCTAGCCTCATATAACTTCCTTATATGCTGTACTAACCAGTACTTGGTTGAATACTACTTGAGAGGAAGACTCTATGGATTTCTGGAGTTTTTTCCTTGGTACATCTCTCTTTTCTCCAGTACTCTGTCTAGTGAACTCTAGCTTCTTTGGTCTTTCCTGATTCTCAGCTTTATCTCATCATCTCAGGGAGACTTCCAGTTTCCTACTGGGCACCTTCCATGTTCTGTAGCCTGAGAACTCCCTCAAAGCAGTCAATTGGAGGATTGGAGGCAATCATGGGGCTCATCCCTCTAGGGTCACTTTTTTGTTTGCCTGATGTTCAAGATCTTAAAAGCCATTGTTTAAAATACTGATATTTGATGACTCTCTTTTGTTTTTTGTTTTCTTTAGTTTTTGGTTGTTTTCAGTATACACAAACACACATGAACACACATATACATACACATTATAGTATTTCATATATTCATAACATATAATGTTATGAATACACAGAAGAATACACAGAATACACAGAAGAACTGTACATAAAAGATCTTCATGACCAAGATAATCATGATGGTGTGATCACTGACCTAGAGCCAGACATCCTGGAATGTGAAGTCAAGTGGGCCTTAGAAAGCATCACTACGAACAAAGCCAGTGGAGGTGATGGAATTCCAGTTGAGCTATTCCAAATCCTGGAAGATGATGCTCTGAAAGTGCTGCACTCAATATGCCAGCAATTTGGAAAACTCAGCAGTGGCCAAAGGACTGGAAAAGGTCAGTTTTCATTCCAATCCCAAAGAAAGGCAATACCAAAGAATGCTCAAACTATCACACAATTGCACTCATCTCACACGCTAGTAAAGTAATGCTCAAAATTCTCCAAGCCAGGCTTCAGCAATATGTGAAATGTGAACTTCCTGATGTTCAAGCTGGTTTTAGAAAAGGCAGAGGAACCAGAGGTCAAATTGCCAACCTCCGCTGGATCATGGAAAAAGCAAGAGAGTTCCAGAAAAACATCTATTTCTGCTTTATTGACTATGCCAAAACCTTTGACTGTGGATCACAATAAACTGTGGAAAATTCTGAAAGAGATGGGAATACCAGACCACCTGACCTGCCTCTTGAGAAATTTGTATGCTGGTCAGGAGGCAACAGTTAGAACTGGATATGGAACAATAGACTGGTTCCAAATAGGAAAAGGAGTACATCAAGGCTGTATATTGTCACCCTGCTTATTTAACTTCTATGCAGAGTACATCATGAGAAACGCTGGACTGGAAGAAACACAAACTGGAATCAAGATTTCCAGGAGAAATATCAATAACCTCAGATATGCAGATAACACCACCCTTATGGCAGAAAGTGAAGAGCAACTAAAAAGCCTCTTGATGAAAGTGAAAGTGGAGAGTGAAAAAGTTGGCTTCAAGCTCAACATTCAGAAAATGAAGATCATGGCATCTGGTCCCATCACTTTTTGGGAAATCTGGGGAAACAGTGGAAACAGTGTCAGACTTTATTTTGGGGGGCTCCAAAATCACTGCAGATGGTGACTGCAGCATGAAATTAAAAGACGCTTACTCCTTGGAAGGAAAGTTATGACCAACCTAGATAGCATATTCAAAAGCAGAGACATTACTTGCCGACAAAGGTTCGTCTGTCAAGGCTATGGTTTTTCCTGTGGTCATGTATGGATGTGAGAGTTGGACTGTGAAGAAAGCTGAGCACTGAAGAATTGATGCTTTTGAACTGTGGTGCTGGAGAAGACTCTTGAGAGTCCCTTGGACTGCAAGGAGATCCAACCAGTCCATTCTGAAGGATATCAGTCCTGGGTGTTGTTTGGAAGGACTGATGCTGAAGCTGAAACTCCAGTACTTTGGCCACTTCATGCGACGAGTTGACTCACTGGAAAAGACTCTGATGCTGGGAGGGATTGGGGGCAGGAGGACAAGGGGACGACAGAGGATGAGATGGCTGGATGGCATCACTGACTCGATGGACCTGAGTCTGAGTGAACTCCGGGGGTTGGTGATGGACAGGGAGTCCTGGCGTGCTGCGATTCATGGGGTCGCAAAGAGTCGGATAGGACAGAGCGACTTAACTTAACTGAACTGAAAGGCGGTACATTGTCACTTTGCTTATTTAACTCATATGCAGAGTAAATTATGAGAAACACTGGGCTGGAAGAAGCACAAGCTGTTATCAAGATTGCCGGGAGAAATATCAATAACCTAGATATGCAGATGACACCACCCTTATGGCAGAAAGTGAAGAGGAACTAAAAAGCCTCTTGATGAAAGTAAAAGAGGAGAGTGAAAAAGTTGGCTTAAAGCTCAACATTCAGAAAACGAAGATCATGGCATCTGGTCCCATCACTTCATGGGAAATAGATGGGGAAACAGTGGAAACAGTGTCAGACTTTATTTTGGGGGGCTCCAAAATCACTGCAGAAGGTGACAGCAGCCATGAAATTAGAAGACGCTTACTCCTTGGAAGAAAAGTTATGACCAACCTAGATACCATATTCAAAAGCAGAGACATTACTTTGCCAACTAAGGTCCATCTAGTCAAGGCTATGGTTTTTCCTGTGGTCATGTATGGATGTGAGAGTTGGACTGTGAAGAAAGCTGAGCACTGAAGAATTGATGCTTTTGAACTGTAGTGTTGGAGAAGACTCTTGAGAGTCCCTTGGACTGCAAGGAGATCCAACCCGTCCATTCTAAAGGAGATCAGTCCTGGGATTTCTTTGGAAGGAACGATGCTAAAGCTGAAACTCCAGTACTTTGGCCACCTCATGCGAAGAGTTGACTCATTGGAAAAGACTCTGATGCTGGGAGGGATTGGGGGCAGGAGGAGAAGGGAACAACAGAGGATGAGATGGCTGGATGGCATCACTGACTCGATGGACATGAGTTTGAGTGAACTCCGGGAGTTGCTGATGGACAGGGAGGCCTGACGTGCTGCAGTTCATGGGGTTGCAAAGATTCGGACACGACTGAGCAACTGAACTGAGCTGAACTGATAACATATAATAATGTATATGAATATTTTTATGTTTTATCCAGGTAAATCGCAACAATATGGAACGTTTTGGGAAAAGTGCTATTACAGGCTTTACAACTGTATAAAAAATATTCATGAATTACCTGATCTTGAAATTGTTTGAAAGGTTTGTTTGAATGCTTCAGTATGACTCTATTTGGCAAAATTGCCAGGTATGAAGGTGGTTTACTATATTATATATAAATAATCACTGCTACCTCTCTGTGCCAAATCTCTATCCCAATGTACGCTGTGAAAGGATCAAAATTGATATGCTACTTCTATCAGAAGAACCTTAGTGATTTTGACATTTATTCAGAGTTTCTTTTCTATATTCTCAGTCATCTTTTTGCTCAATTCTCATATCCAAATTTACTGAATACTTTTTACAATAATAGCAAAAGGATTTATTAAGCTTTGCCTATTTTAGGGCATGATTTTATGGGTCATCAATATACTTGCTCTAAGAACATGAGGACTACTGTAATGAAAAAAAAAAACAATGAAAATAAACTAGAAAACATTCTAATCATTAAAAAAAAGGGGCTTTTTATGTAAATTATTTCCTGTGCCACTTACAAATCTATCTTTAGTAAGGTGGTTGGTCTTGAGAATCACTGTTAAAGAATACAAAAAGTATTCTCTCAAGAATGGTTGAATGTGGCTTCTAGGTTTTGATAATAAAAGCAGGACTCTTCATGCATAACAGAATCAGACTTTTCTATTTTATTTTTTTTAAGGCATGCCTTCCTTTGTTATTCTGGACAGGTGTTTCCATAGTGCAATTTAAACTACAAAAAATGGCTCATAATTGCCAACACCTACTTTAACTTTCTGAATCTAATCATAAAACAACCTCCTCTTTCATAGGAGAGACAAAATCTCAGCTGGGTTTTAAATCCTGATTATATTACAAGGTTCCAATTGAAATTTTAGCTATCAGCCAAGTGACCTTCAATGACCACAAGCTGAGAAGCTTGGTAACTAATCTAAATAGATCTCTAGGCAAAATCCCCACCCAATATTGGTTTCCAGACTCTTGCGTTATTCACCTTGTGAAAAAACAAAAAACAGCAGAGTATGAAAAGCAAATAGTTATACCAAACTTCAACACTCAATTCTTGAAAGGCCAAAACCAAGCTGTGAAAATATTCCCATAGCCCTACTTCCTGTGTGAGAGTTTAGGAAACTGATAAAATGTTTGCGTTGTCAGCCCACATACAACAGTAATTTGGCCTGCCTTTAAGAAAGTGCTATTTCAAAGAAATACAGATCACTGTAAAATAAAAGAAATCCTACATTCATAGCTACTTGCAGATTGTAATAAAGTCATAATTAATTCTTTTCTGCATATTTCAATTTGAGGCAAGCTAACTATTAATTATTCTGTGTAAAGTTTTCCTCCTTTTCATAACAAAATTCTCCTATAACAGAATTTTATTTTCACTTGCAAGACTTCTTTTTCAACTTCATTATAAAAAAATTCTTGCACAGTGGTGTATAATGCAGCTGTACAAGAAATACCTCATTCCTGTCTTTAAGTGAGGTTGGTAAACACACTGGCTTTTATTTGCTATATCATAAATTTATTGAGGGTGATTCATTTTTTAAAACAAGTTTGTGTTCTCCATAGTGACCTCAAAGCCTACACTTTTAAACATTTTTTGGATGAATGCAGGACTTCACTAATATGATGAATGGAAGATTTGATTTTCTCTATGAGTATGGTGATTATTCCCCTGAGGGTTTTTTGCCTTTTTTTTTTAAACCGATTTATAACTTTATATGTCTATAATATTTTGCCAAAGGCATATGATTAAACAACAATTATACATTTAACAAGGTGTCTATCCTATATTGAATTCAATAATATTTTATAAAACAAAACATAAAATTCCTCAAAAAATCTGTGTCAGATAAATCAATAGATTTGTAAGCTTTTTTGGGGGGGACACACTGAACAACTTTCTCAAACAGATTTTAACAGACAAAAAAAGTTCTGTACAATAATATTATAAGAATATATTGGAAGAAAGAAAGAAAAAAGGAAGAAGAAAACACGACAACCACAAAGCCTAACTCAGTGGGTACAACTGTGCATAAAAACTCACTGCATGATTTTGGCAGCCAAAACAAAAAAAAAAAAAAAAGAAAGAAAAAGGAAACACAGTGGATTACATAACTCACCAATAGAAAAGAAGAAAATTTACTACTTTTTCAAAGAAGGCACATTTTTTCCTTGGTACTAAACTCAGAGCAAGTTCTCATGTGGGTCTTAGGTAGGGAACATTGAGTAATTTAATGGACAATGTCCTTATTCCAATTCCACCCGCAAATGCAGAAATGGGCCTCATGTGGCTCTTTCTTGCAAAGGTCTTCAGCAAAAGTCGAAGACATAATAGAACATCAGGGAAGAGAACAGTTTTGAGAAGGATCCATGGAATGACATGTCAGCTTGTGTTCAATGTTGATCCAAAGGTAGAACTTAGATGCTGGAGGCAGTAAAATGCTGAAACTGGTTCTTGATTGATACTTCCTTTTGCTTAGGAGCTGGAGAGCAGAAAATCTTTAAAGAAACCCACACGTGAGGGTTTGGTTGAGATTTTTATGTTTATGCTTAAGAATAGACTAGTAAGGTTTAGAATTCACATGAACAGGTGAGAAGCCAATCCATAATTTTAAAATTCAGGCCCCTAACTAGTGTCGTTGTCTGCATCCCTTGGCTCCACCAGACAGTGAAATGAGGGGGTGCTGTTCAACATGGCTGGGCTTATCTACCTTTTTCATCAAGCCACTTATAATGGCAGGATCAAGTTAACATGTTTCAACTAGGATTTGGGATTAATCTCCCAAGATTTATACCCAAAATTCTTGTTGCTGTTCAGTTGCTAAGTCGTGTTTAACTTTGCACCCTCATGAACTGCAGCACTCCAGGCTTCCCTGTCCTTCACCATCTCCCAGAGTTTGCTCAAACTCATGTCCATTGAGTCGGTGATGCTATCTAACCATCTCGTCCCCTTCTCCTACTCCATTCAATCTTTCCCATCATCAGGATCTTTTTCAACAAATCAGCTCTTCAGATCAGATGGCCAAAGTTTTGGAGTTCAGCTTCAACATCAGTTCTTCCAATAAATATTCAGGGCTGGTTTTCTTTAGGATTGACTAACTTGATCTCCTTGCTCTCCAAGTTCTCAAGAGTCTTCTCTAGCACCACAGTTTGAAAACATCAATTCTTTGGTGCTCAGCCTTCTTTATGGTCCAACTCTCACATATGCACATGATACTGGAAAAATAATACTTGTGACAATACGGACTTTGTCAGCAAAGTGATGTCTCTGTTTTTTAATATGCTGTCTAGATTTGTTATAGCTTTTCTTCCAAGCAGCAAGCATCTTTTAATTTCATGACTTCAGTCACCCAAGAAAATAAAATCTGCCACTATTTCCATTTTTTCCCCATCTATTTGGCAAGAAATGATGGAACTAGATACCATGACCTTAGTGTTTTGAATGTTGAGTTTTAAGCCAGCTTTTTCACTCTCCTCTTTTACCTTCAAGATGCTCTTTAGCTTTTCTTTGCTTTCTGCCTTAGGATGGTATCATCTGCATATCTGATGCTGTTATTTCTCCCTGCCATCTTGATTCCCACTTGTGGTTCATCCAACATGTACTCTGCATATAAGTTAATTAAATAGGGTGACAATATACGGCCTTGATGTACTCCTTTCCCAATTTTGAACCAGTCTGTTGTTTATGTCTGTTCTAACTGTTGCTTCTTTACCTACATACAGGCTTCTCAGGAGGCAGGTAAGGTGGTCTTGTATTCCCATATCTTTAAGAATTGTTCAGTTTGTTGTAATCCACGCATCAAAGGCTTTAATATAGTCAATTAAGCAGAAGTAGATGTATTTCTGGAAGTCTCTTGCTTTCTCTGTGATCCAATAGATGTTGGCAATTTGATCTCTGGTTCCTCTGCCTTTTTAAAATCCAGCTTGTACATCTGGAAGCTTTCGGTTCATGTACTGTTGAAGCCTAGCCTGAAGGATTTTGAGCGTTACATTGCTAGCACGTGAAATGAGCACAACTGTATGGTAATTTGAACATTCTTTGGCATTGCCTTTCTTTGGGATTGGAATGAAAACTGACCTTTCCCAGTTCTGTGGCCACTGCTGAGTTTTCCAAATTTGCTGGCATATTGAGTGCAGCACTTTCACAGCATCATCTTTTAGGATTTGAAATAGCTCAAGCTAGAATTCCATCACCTCCACTAGGTTTTTTCACAGTAATGCTTCCTAAGGCCCACTTGACTTCACATGCCAGGATGTCTGACTAGGTGATTGATCACACCATCGTGGTTATCTGGGTCATTGAGGTCTTTTTTGTATAGTTCTTCTGTGTGTCCATCTCTTTAATATCCCACTTGAGATTTCAAAATGCACATACATTGTTATTACATAAAATATTTTTAAAATTTAAGTTACAAATAAAATCAGTAAGATATGACACCATAAAACTCCTAGAAGAGAACATAGGCAAAACAGTCTCTGACATAAATTATACCTATGTTTTCTTAGGTCAGTCTCCCAAGGCAATAGAAACAAAAGCAAAAATAAACAAATGGAATATAATCAAACTTACAAGCTTCTGTACAGCAAAGGAAACCATAAAGAAAATGAGAAGACAACCTACTGACAGAAAAAATATATTTGCAAAGGCTGAAAGAGACAAGGGCTTAAAATAATGACAACATTAAATTGGATAAGGATGTATAACAATAGGACTCTTATTCACTGCTGATGGAAACGTAAAATTGTACAGACATTTTGGAATATGGTTTGGAATTTACTTGAAAAAATAAACATACTATTACCATGCAATCCAGCAACTGAGCTCCTTGGTATTTACTTCAAAGGAGGTGAAAACTTATTTCCACCAAAAAAGTTGTATTGAGATGTTTACAGCAGATTTACTCATAATAGTCAAAACTTGGAAGCAACCAAGATGGCCTTCAGTAAGTGGATGGATAAATGAACTGTAGTGAATCCAAACAAAGGAATATTATTCAGCACCAAAAATAAATCTGTTGTCAAGCCATAGAAAGATATGGAGGGAACTTAAATGCATATTACTAAGTAAAAGAAGCCAATCTGAAAAGTCTAATTACAGTATGATTGCAACTATATGATATTCTATATAAGCCAAAATTATGGAAACAATAAAGAGATCATTGGTTACCAAGGGTCAGGGGAGGTAAGGATGAATAATCAGGACACAGATGATTAGGACTCTGAAACTACTCTGTATGATACTTCAATGGAATATACAAGCCAGTATACATCTATCCAAACTCCTAGAATGTGTAACACCAAGGGTGAAGCCTAATATAAGCCATGAGTAGACTTCCGGTGATAATGATGTGTTTCACCGTGGCTTCATTAGTCGTAACAAAATACTCCTCTGGTGGGGGATGTTAGTAACAGGGGAGGCTATGCACGTATGCGGGCTTCCCAGGGAATACTAGTGGTAAAAAACCTGCTTGCCAGTGCAGGAGATGTAAGAGACACAGGTTCAATCCCTGGGTTGAGAAGATCTCCTGGAGGAGGGCATGGTAACCCACTTCTGTATTCTGGACTGGAGAATCGCATGGACAGAGGAGCCTGGTGGGCTACAGTCCATAGGGTCACAAAGAGTGGGAAAGGGCTGAAGCAACTTACCACGCATGCATGCATGTATATGTGGAGGAAGCAGGTATATGGGAGCCTTCTGTACCTTATCCTCAAATTTGCTGTGAACTTAAAACTTCTCTAAAAAATAGAAGTCTATTTTAAAAATGCTTTAAATAAACTCTAAGAAGATGAGCCTTGCTTATTGAATAGCTTTGAGTGCTGCTTGGTCCATTTCTCCAAAGGTCAGCCTAATCCAGTTTGAGAAGCACAGCCAGAGACAGTCAGGGTGTTTGCGACCTGAAAAATTATCAATGCATGCTACTGTATACCTTTACAACCCTAAGTGAACCTAGTTCATCTTCCTGTGGAATGCTGAATTCTGAGCAGCATGGTCTCCTAGTGGGTTTACTGGAAATACCAGTAAAGGATAACTTAAACAATTGACCTGCTGTGAAACTCAAATGATTCCCACAGTTTAAACGTCCATCAAGGAAAATAGCTTCACTTAAAATTTTGTTGTTGTTGTTGTTCAGACACAATACTGAATCCCTCTTTTCTGCTAATAGGTCAATTGCTCAGACTTTGTTTTTTTTGGAGTCAAAATAACATAAAACTTGTACTGTGAATTTCATCATTCAAAACTAGTAAAACAATAACACACACAATTCGTGGTATCTGTAGGCTTTATACAAGTTAACTCATTTAATCCTGATAGTCGCCTATGAGGTGAATACTATTATGACCACTTTACAAAAGAATGGTTTGGGACACAGAAAACATAAGTAACTTTGCCAGTGGTCACACAGCTGGTCAGTGGATGAGCAGGTATTTGAACCAGTCAGCTTGACTTCAGAGTTGTTCTTTTAACAACTGTGCTAAGCTGACTTGAGATTGTTCTATTTCAAATCTTTCTATAAATTTGAGTTACTTCAAGTCTATATGTGGCCTAGAATTATCCTTGGAAGTATATCTGGGCCAAAGTTGTCTCAGGTACAGACTATAGAGAAGTTGGTTCTTTAATTCTGTTTCCATTCTACTGTGTGTACTCAGTCACTTGTCTGACTCTGTGACCCCATGGACTGCTGCCCACCAAGCTCCTCTGTCCATGGGATTTCCCAGGCAAGAATACTGGAGTGGGTTGCCATTTCCTCCTCCAGGAGATTTTCCTGACTCAGGGTCAAACCCACATCTCTTGCACTGCAGGCAAATTCTTTACCTCTGAGCCACTGGGGTTGACATTCTGCTGTACTCTCTTCAACTCAGTGACATTCTTGGAGTTTCTGGATTTCTTCTCCACATCAAATTTAATGCAGGCATATTCTATTATGCCCTTTAAACACACCCCATATTTCTATTATACTTTTTCTGCTTGAACTCCCATTTTTAACTTGTTTAATTACTCAGTCATTTTCAGTACTTATTCTGAGAAGAAGTCTTTGGTCAGCCCCTTTTTCACTTCAGAAAATACTTCAGTTTCTAGTCAGCCTTGTGTTTGTTGCCCTGATCTGTTTGGTCAGCAGTGGCTGAGTGAACTGGTATCTAGTGACTGGAAAACACGACCATTCAAGGAGCAGCAATGCCAGTGAGCGTGTTCTCTTTTGAAGGATGTGTGCATGTGAAAGGCTTTCTCAGACTTGGCCTATCTGTGCAAGTTGGAAGGAGATATTTTGTTGTTCTTCTGCACTTTTGTGAAGAACTTAGGTCATTGTCCTTTCTTTATGAAATGAGTAAATCTTGGCAGGCTAGTATTAATTTGTATGTACTACAAAAGTTCGAAGCATCACTATGAACAAAGCTAGTGGAGGTGATGGAATTCCAGTTGAGCTATTTCAAATCCTAAAAGATGATGCTATTAAAGTGCTGCACACAATATGCCAGCAAATTTGGAAAACTCAGCAGTGATCACAGGACTGGAAAAAGGCCAGTTTTCATTTCAATCCCAAAGAAAGGCAATGCCAAAGAATGCTCAAACTACCACACAATTGCATTCATTTCATATGCTAGCAAAGTGTTCTCAAAATGTAGCTCAAAATTCTCCAGGTGAGGCTTCAACGGTGCATGAACCGAGAACTTTCAGATGTTCAAGCTGGATTTAGAAAAGGCAGAGGAACCAGAGATCAAATTGCCAACATCCGTTAGATCATAGAAAAAGCGAGAGTTCCAAAAAAACATCTATTTCTGCTTTATTGATTATGCCAAAGCCTTTGACTGTGTGGATCACAACAAACTGTGGAAAATTCTTAAAGAAATGGGAATACCAGACCACTTTACCTGCCTCCCAAGAGATCTGTATGCAGGTCAAGAAGCAACAGTTGGAACTGGACATGGAGCAATGGACTGGTTCCAAATTGGGAAAGGAGTATGCCAAGGCTGTATATTATCACCCTGTTTGTTTATATTCTATGCAGAGTACATCATGCAACATGTCAGGCTGGATGAAACACAAGCTGGAATCAAGATTGCCAGGAGAGATATCAATAACCTCAGATATGCAGATGACACCACCCTTATGGCAGAAAGTGAAGAGGAATTGAAGAGCCTCTTGATGAAAGTGAAAGAGGAGAGTGAAAAAGCTGGTTAAAACTCAATATTTGAAAAACTAAGATCATGGCATCTGGTCACATCCCTTCATGGCAAAGAGATAGGGGAAAAATAGAAACCGTGACAGACTTTATTTTTCTGGGCTCCAAAATCACTGCAGATGGTGACTGCAGCCATGAAGTTAAAAGACAGTTGCTCCTTGGAAGAAAAGCTATGACCAACCTAGACAGCATATTAAGGCACAGACATTACTTTGCTGACAAAGGTCCATCAAGTCAAAGTTATGGTTTTTCCAGTTGTCATGTATGGATGTGAGAGTTGGACCATAAAGAAAGCTGAGGGCTGAAGAATTGATGCTTTTGAATTTTGGTGTTGGAGAAGACTCTTGAGAATCCTTTGGACTGCAAAGAGATCAAACCAGTCCATCCTAAAGGAAATCAGTCCTGAATGTTCTTTGGAAGGACTGATGCTGAAGCTGAAGCTCCAATACTTTGGCCACCTGATGCAAAGAACTGACTCACTAGAAAAGACCCTGATGCTGGGAAAGACTAAAGGCAGGAAGAGAAAGGGATGACAGAGGATGAGATGGTTGGATGGCATCACTGACTTGACAGACATGAGTTTGAACAAGCTCTGGGAGTTGGTGATGAACAGGGAAGCCTGACATGCTACAGTCCATGGGGTCACAAAGAGTCAGACAGGGCTGAGTGACTGAACTGAACTGATAAATACATGACGTGTTTTTGATGGGCATCATGGCTTTTTCCAGGCCCCCTGAGTTCCTAATCAGCTTACAAATGACCTCTGAATTGCAGTGAATGAACACTTGGAAACGTTTTTAAATGTTGGAAATCTAGCATTAGTCAATGCTAGCTTTTATCTTGGCTTACTCCTTGTATTCTCAGTTAATCTAAAAAAGAAAAAAAATAAAAAATAAAACAAAAACAAAGCAATACTTTTCTTGTTGTTGTATAAACTTTCCCCCTTACCATGTAACTACAATTTTGTGTTCCTGCTTGCTGGTCATATGATGTGTTCAGGAGGATCCACCCTATACTATTATCTCAGACTGTCTTTGTTTGTGTTCAAGGTCACGCCATCACTGTCACCTCGTTCCTGTCCCCCTTCTCCAGCCTCATCACTGCTTTCAAATGCACACTGTCTGCTATGGTTTGCTTTAACTGTTTTATATCCATTTAGATATACGCTCACTCTGTATAGAAACAATATTGAATTTGTGGACAGACAAATCATAAGCATAAGATGAGTGGTTTTGTCTAAACCTATTAGAAAAAAACGCTGTGCTTTGGAAGCAAAGACTTTTTCACAGTTGTTTTGTGCTTGTTTGTGTAATGGCATTTTAGTTTCAAACAATGGAAAAAAATAAAATTAAAGGTGCATGCTTAAATATAAAACTGTTTTCTTCAGGGAATGATATTCTTTACCAAAACCTCACATTAAGAGGAATATCTTTTATTAAAAAAAGAAAAAAATAAGTCTAGTTGATAAAAGTCCTTGAAACTACAGAGTTGAGAAGCAAATGCAGCTTATTTAATGAGAAGACCAACATACAAACTGGTATCAAATTTCCAGCAAGAGCAATGCTTATCTTCCTAATATATTGGGTATAAAATCCTGTATGGGAATATTACTGTATTTCTTTAAAGAAAGAGACTTCTTTGCAAATCTTCTTTAAAAGTGTTCTTTGTCTTGACATTTCAGGCTATTTTTATTATCTTAAACCTTTTAAGTTCTGTTATTTTGAAACAGCAAACTGTAAAAACAATAACCAGAAAGAAATTGTGTCATAGTCACTTGTTAAGTTGATCACCTTGTATTACCGCCTTGCTGGAACATTTAAAATCTGCTTTTATAATCTCAAGATTTCAAAGGTCATAATGTTTCACAATGAATCCTTGATATGTATCTACATATACACATGGCATTTGTATGACTATTTGTATAATTACATATTAATTATTATAACTAAAACGTACATCATTCCTCTTTTTTGTGGTGCTGAATATTTTTTGTTTTACCTGCATGTTTTTACTTTAGTACTTGCTAACTTGTATATCTAAGTCAATATTCGCCAAAATATTGCAACTTCAAGGATATTACTGACATTATATAGTCAAGGCAAAATTATATTTAAAGTTAAAGCCATTTTGGAAGTTCTGGAATATAAAATATACTTTAACAGTGAATTAAAAATTAAAAGTCTAAAAAAATACATCACTTTTGAAACGAGATGCTGTAAATGTAATCACACACATCACGGCACTAGCTTGTAATAGGGTGACCTCGTTTTAATTATCTTCAGAATATGAATTAAGCCATCATAGATGATCTTTTAAAGAGTGGGTCTGGGAAAGACAGAAAACATTTTATAGCCTTGGAGTAAAGGGATGTGGTCATTTGGAAACGCATCATTAAAGACTTAATCCCAATCACAATATGGGAAGGCAATTCTAAAGACATTTTCCAGAAGACATACAGAAGATGTGAGGTCAGGAAGGAGGAAAGAGGTTTAAAGCAAAGCACATCTGGGATTGTTAAGAACAATCAAAAGCCATAACATAAAGAAGACAAAAGGGGAAATATGCTTCAGTTGGCCCCGCAGCCATCTGGCTCAACAGACTTTAAATATTGAGCAAGCGTTGTTTCAAAGACTTCTTTTTTTCTCTCTCTGACCTCAGCTACCAGAAAACTACAGTCTATACAAAATCAGCCTTTTTGTGGAATCCCCATTAATTCAGAGGTGGTATATATTAGAAAATTTTCCAATTTATGTTAGTCTTAACTTTCTACTTAGTGGATTCTTAATGCCCAAGACAATTTATGATTCACTAAAATTACACGTAGATTGCCATCCTATTAATCTATTTAATTAAGACAATTACATTTTTTTCCAAAAAAAAAAAAACCCAATCAGTAATCATTTGAACTCCTGAGTGAACGGTGAAAGAAAATACACTCCTGATGGTTGTTATTAATATTCAGGATGAAAACTAAAATGTATTCTTTTTTAAAATTTTTAATCTGTGAAGAAAAAGGTCCATTTTCCTTTGGAGGAAAAACCCCATTTCTTATTTTAGTAAAAATAGTGTGAACTAAAAACATATGTGAATACCTTCTAAAAATAATAGATTTCATTTTATTACAGTTTTAGACTTACAGAATAATTAAACAGATAGTATAAGGACTTCTATATACCCCTCTCACCGCTCACAATTTTCTCTGTTATTAACACCTTACATTAGTGTAGTATATTTGTTACAGTTAAGTGAATATCGATACATTATTCTGAACTATAGCCCATCCTTTGTATTAAGGTTCACACTTTGTGTTGTAGAGTTTCATTGTTTTGTTTTGTTTTTAATTTGCTGTGCTGCACAGCCTGTGGGATCTCAGTTCCCTGATCAGGGATTGATCCCCAGCCACTAGCAGTGAAAGCACCAAGCCCTAACCACTAGACCACCAGAGAGCTCCCAAGTTCCATGCTTTTGACAAATGCAAAATGGCATTATTCATTATAGTTTTATACAGAATAATTTCACCATCCAAAAGATTCCCTGTGCTCCACCTATTCATTCCTTCCCTTCTTTCAAACACCTGGCAACCACTTACTTTCTTACTGTCTCTATAGTTTTACCTTTTCTAGAATGTAGTTGGAATCATACAGCATGTAAACTTTTCAGACTGACTTCTTTAACTGAGCAATGTGCATGTCTTCTCAATGTCTTTTCCTGGCTTAACAACTCATTTCCATTTATCACTGAAATGATTTTTCACATATGCAAAATTTTCATAACCAAATATAGGACTGAAAAGTAAGAACACTTAAAAATGTATTTGGATATTAAATTAAAATTAGATATTAAAAATTATTTATTTCAGATGCAGAAATAATTTTCGACAATCACTCAATTTGTTTATTCTGCAAAATGTATTAGCCTCATTTACATTTTTTAGTACCATGAAATTGTCTCTAAGTTACACCAGTTCCTTTCTTGGACCATCTGTTCAATAGGCTCATATACCCATTAACCAGAAGAGTTGTCCAATAATCAATGTTCCGTGTATCCCCAGTGCCATGAGAATTGGTCCTCCTCTCCCTGTCATTCCAAATCACTTCCTTGTCTTTCCTGCACAACCCTAACTTAGATATTAATAACTTCTCAGATTTTTTTTTTTGGTGGGGACCGAATAACCATGAGATGATGGAACATTTCTCTGTGGTTGTTTTTCAGAGTCTCATCTCATTGGTGCATGATAATTAATTGTTTTCAAAACTCTCCACAAACATAAATTTCTATTGGAATGAAAATCCAGGAAACAAACAAAAAGAATTAGAATAATGGTTTAAAATTTTTCATTGGCTCTGATGCCTCTTATTTATATCTTTTCTAATATGGACTTAAACCATGACTACTCAAATGAGCATTTTGACCTGGAGTAAAAACAAGTTTTAAAAATAATCTATTTTTTCATGTGCTTACAATCTGAACCATATGACAGTAGTAGTTTTTGTTTTCTTTAATAAGAACCAGGCCATTGTGCAAGTGTTTCTTGAACATATGTTTGCAAAGGCCATTGGAATGATCTAGGCAAGGCTGCTTTACCCCATAAAAGACTGGGATAAATTTAGTATGCTAGAAAATATAATTGAATAGTATAATTAAAATTTCATCTTTCTGCTAAATAATTTGCCTAAACAGAAAGACTTGTAAAATGGCTTAGATCCAGTATTTTTTGTCTGCTTCCCTTTTCTAGGAACCCTATTGATTGCAGTTTTAAAAATATAAAGCTATTTAAACAAAATCAATTAAAATAATATTAAGGTCAAGCATGTATTTATAAAAATCAAATGATCTGTTAATTAAAAAGCGCAACCCATTAGTAACATTTGAAGCTTAGAGTTTCCATGGCAACTGTTTAAAAAATTTAACAGCACACATTTTATTTACTTTGCAAAAGAGCTGCATCCAGTAAAACAGGCTGATGACCTAATACAGGGTGGATTTATAGTCGTATGTTTGAGCTAGTAAATTAAGAAAGGTGTCACTAAGATTGGCAGGGAAAATATAGATTTGAAGTCACAACATATTCATGTAACAGTCATGGTTATTACACTGGGGAAATGTACATAATACTAAATAATCTACTTATATCTGCTTTTATAAGTTTGTAAATTTCCACATTGCTGCATATGCAAACATCTGTTATTTTTACAAATATAAAATCACCTCCACAATATTACACTGTTCCATTTCTTTGTGTTGATTGTTGGGGTGCTGCATTCTCATCCTTATCTTTCACATTCTTTTTAACAACATAGTCTCCCTGGCCACCACCAAGGCTTTTTCAAGTCTTTCTCATCCACTGCCCCCCCACCCCATTATTGATTCCTGTGTATGCTTTATAAGTAATGAAATGTTAATAATAATTTCATCTGCTTATTTATCTTTTTTTCTTTACTTCAATTATGCTGGATGTTAAACTCCTACTCTAGACAACTGCGAACTCTGCTTGTATTCAGATTTTATCTGACCATAATTCACAACGATCAAGTGCACAAATCATTCAACATATGTATGTCTATAGCATATATTCTAAATATTGTTCGTTTCATAGCAATAAAAGTGAATATCAACAAATCAATGATGCTTTTATTGTGGAAAAATCATCAATATAAAGATATATAATTTGCTTGATAGTCTGGGCTCTCAGGAGGCATATGAGTTATGGGGGAGATGTTATGAATATAAATGAAATCGTAGCAAACACCATGAGGCTATGAATAATCAGTACTTAGAAAATGGTACCGACCAAAGAGACAGAGAAGGGCAAAATAGAGAGAGACTGTTTAGCATTTGATGATCAGGGAAAGTCGTGACAAAGGAGATAGGATTTGGTCATAAAAGATGGGTGAGATTTAAATGGCAGGTAGGAAAGAGGAAAAGTGCTTCCCAGCAATTAGAACAGAGTGAACTAAGGCAGAGTAGAGTGTGACGTTCAATGTGTACTGGAGACAGAATTAGAAAGTTCATGTAAAGCTCTAGTGCGAGGTATGGTTGCAGAGACAGACTAAGGTCATATTTTGGCATATTCTCTATTTCAGGCTAAATAATCTTCATTATAGGCACCAGACAATCATTTTGTGGATTCTCAGCAAGAGAATGGATGCTCTTTGGACAAACAGATTGCAGAGTAGTAGACAAGTTACTCTGCAGGGGAAGGCTGGAGGCATGGTGACTAGTTACTGGAACTATGAATGTCAGGAAGAGGAATTGTTGGATAGGAAGTTAGATGGAGATGGTCTAGCAATCATTAGTGTTAGAAATTTTGAATTTGAGGCGAATATCAAGTAGTCAGTTGAAAGGAAATACATATTTGAAAATAATGTTAGGAGAAAGAATGTAGATTTGTGAGGCATTCCAGTTAGGAAAGCTTGACTAAATTCTTCTGCTTCCTTAGAGGCCTAAAATTAAGCCTTTGAAGGGAATGACCAATTAAACAGATGGTGGGTTTGAGGGAGAAAAAATATGAAGAACAAAATTGGAAAGAAGACTGGGGAGTGAATGTGTGGAACTCTACAATCTCTTAGGAAGAAGAATATTAAAAGGAAATAAAGTAACTGATAGAGAAATAGGTGGACCAGAAGAATGGAGCTAGGGGAAAGAGATTGACTAACCCAGCTAATACTAATATCTACTTCTGAGAGATTGAGTTAGAACATTTGTTTAGTCATGATTTTTCACTACATAGTTCACACATCACTAGGAAATGCTTCATGTAACTGAATCTACTGCTCTTCTGCCAACAAGTATCAACATACCCTGTGAACTGTTGCAGAGTGATTTACAACGTGAATAAGACCTAGAAAACTTGTTTTCCTTATGCTTGCAGAGACGCTCAGTCAAGACATACAGAAGCATAACCACATGGCATGAAAAACTCTCGAGCCAAGTTTTCTTCTCTTTTTTACTTTGTTAATTCCAGAAGTCAGCTATTAATCACAGCGAATACCATAAAACATGATCAGATCTTTTTTAATCCCTAAATCCAAAATGATTAAAAATGTGCTGAGGCAACTTGCTGTCAGCGTATGCCCAGATGTAGATGTTGCTTCCAATAAAAAGGTAAGAAATTTGTTCAGCTCTGCAGAAAAAGATTGCTCTTGGCATACCAGATTGATGCACCTGTGTACACTAGCCCCGGAGGGAAAAGGTAGGAAAAGAAAGTAGATTTGGATTTTGCTATCCTGGAAACCATGCCATATGATTACTGGGATTGGCCCTATTCGTTGGGCCCAGAATAGTAACCACTGTAATAAACAGTCAAACTTTAGAGTGCAATGTACAATACTAACTCAAAGACTGTTGCTTCTTGGAGTAATGTATTCATCCCTTGGGTTAAAGGTAAGGGGAGAAAATTGCTGATGTTAAATTACCATCACCTCACCCTGATGACTTAGAAGACTGGATGAAGGTTGTTACTGGGCATCTCTTCTGCTAACGTTGCTGAATCCAGATGAGAACTTGGGAGAATTGTTACATAAGAAGTGCAGCCCAGCTGGGAGACTCCTGGATCAGTTTCATTCCTCCTTCTCCTCTGGCTTAGCTGTATAATTCTGAGTAAGTCACTATTTTGCCTTCAACTTTCTCAGGAAAAAAAAGAAAGACATGTCTAATCCACAATAAAACACAGGAAGAGTCTTTTAAGAAGTCTTTTAAGAGTCTTTTAAGGAAGCCCTGTGGGAATGGGCAGTTATAAAAAGTGTTTCTGGATTTAGGGCATGAATACTTATTTCCTCTAGG
The DNA here is from genome assembly GCF_003369695.1 of Bos indicus x Bos taurus. Classification (NCBI taxonomy): domain Eukaryota; kingdom Metazoa; phylum Chordata; class Mammalia; order Artiodactyla; family Bovidae; genus Bos; species Bos indicus x Bos taurus. The sequence continues at coordinate 21,570,111 of NC_040076.1, read as the reverse complement.
TTTATTTCTGATTGGTTATTAATAACATAATTCCCTGGTAGCTCAGTTGGTAAAGAATCTGCCTCCAATGCAGGAGACCCGGGTTCCATCTCTGGACCAGGAAGATTCCCTGGAGTATGAAATAGCAACCCACTCCAGTATTCTTGCCTGGAAAATCCCATGGACAGAGGAGCCTGGTGTGCTACAGTCCATGGGGTTGCAAGAATTGGACATGACTTATCAACTAAACCACATATGTGTGCACACACACACACATACACACACACACAAATATATATTTAAATTTGAAAAACATCTTCAACCAGATCTTCACCACTTCTGGAAAAAGAGTGATTCCAAACTTGGAATCATACTGCAACCTGATTGCTCATCTTATTCTTTCTCACCATATTCCCATAGCTTCCTACACGAGCTTTTCCTGATCTTCACTTTTTTGTCTCTTCCCTTCCTCTTTCTCCCTCTCATTCTCTGCTTCCTCTCCTCCTTTCTGCTGTAGAATAGTGGATAGTTTCTATCTTCAAACCAAAGAAATTCTTTATCTGAATCACACACACACTCTTAGGGATAAATTCTGAAGAGCAGAAGTCACTGTGTAATTTTATGAAAGGCAGGTCTGCAAGACTGGCTTGGATGAAGTGAGTATCACACAGGAATTTCCTGAGATTTATTTTGGAGGCTGAAAACTTGTAGAAGAACAAAAACAAGGTTAGATTCAGAAAGTATTCTTTTTTCATTAGCTGGAAGTTGCTAGTAATGCTGCAGATAGAGAATGGGAATGTTAGTTTTGAATATAATAAAGAGTAGAAGATTCAATTCCTGGGTCAGGAAGCTCTGCTGGAGAAGGGATAGGCCACCCATTCCAGTATTCTTGGGTCTCCCTGGTGGCTCAGCTGGTAAAGAATCTGCCTGTAACACGGGAGAGTTGGGTTCAATTCCTGGGTTGGGAAGATCCCCTGGAGAAGGGAAAGGCTACCCACTCCAGTATTCTGGCCTGGAGAATTCCAAGTCCACAGTCCACGGGGTTGCAAAGAATCGGATATGACTGAGCAACTTTCACTCACCACTCATCAAGATTTCCAGATAAAACTGGATTCTGTTTAAATCTGCTAACTATAGTGTGCTCATCAGAACCAATAGAGATCTGAAAACTTTGAAAAAAGTGTGTTCATTCCTAAGTAGTAGGAGCTACATTCATGTTGAAGAATGTACGGTAGAGAGAGTTACAGTTGTGTGATTTATTGAACACTAAACAAATTTGAGTATATGATGATCCCCTATTTTCCAAAGAGAAGATACCAAAAGAACATCTTTGTGTGTGTGTGTGTGTGTTTTTATTTTGTTTTACTTTATCTGCCAACTTGAAATACATGTTTTTAAGGGTATAGTTTAAAGAGCTATTTATAAAATTTAACTATGTTATTTGATTACACACAATTTTAAAATCATATGTAAAGTTAAATGATACAGTAATGAACAAACCACTATTTTTCATGCTCTCATTCTGTGAAACATCTATATTAAAACTCCTCACTTGCATGAATACTTATAATGCCTGAATACAGTGAAAATGTTTTCCTTTAGATGTCAGCATCTATTATAACTAGAACCACTTTTTTTAGTTTTCCAAAGTACTTCCCTTCCATCTAAGTTGTTGGAGATACAGTGCTTCCATGATTTGTGGGTAAGGTGATCTCTGGAAATTTTACACCAAGCAGCAGATGTTCATTTGGTAGTTTCATTTTAACAACTTAGCCAATGCTACTTTACTTTTTAAAGTGATACATAAAAGGCATGTTTTTACATCAAAACTTGTGATTATCAGACTAAGGGGTCATTATTAAGCATGCATAAATTTATTTGCTACCTTTTAGAAATTTAATACCATCATTAATTTGAGTAACTTGGGGTTTGTATCTTTCCCAAATAGAATTTTTCCAGAAATATGAGAAATTCTATAAGGTGACTTTCTTGTTTCTGAAGGATTATTTGAAAAAAAGAACTCATTTAATATTTTAGCATATATGGTACTTGTGTTTTATAATGATTGGATCAATTGAGAATAATGTAACAAGGGCAATATTTCTGAAATACCTTCTGAAGGATATATCCTCTTTTTTGGTAGCCAATTTCATTCTCTGTGGGCCTTCAGTTAACATTGCTATAGAGAGGGGGATGTGAATATCCCGGACTGAATAAGAAAGAGCATAAAGAAGCTCCTACCAGCTAGTAAAGGAAATGGAAAGTGGAAAGGTCTTCTGATTCCAGAAAAGTTAAAGAAGAAGGTGAGGTATGATAGGAGTAAGACATGGATGCTATCTTGCTCCCACCGTTTGGTTAAAATCCAAAGATAGAACAGCATAGAAAAACTCAGAGAGATTTTAGACAGGCCCAGACATATCCCAGGGGAGATACCAAATCTCTTAGACAAGTTGTCTCTCTGGAACCATGTTCAATGTGACACCAGGAATTAGAATAGAAAAAGTCAAGGGAAGTGGTCTGGAGGAAAGCTTCACAGAGCTCTTGCACTTCAGGTGAGAGTGAGAGACAGAAACTGAGAGTTCTCCATGAAAATAAAGAAGAGCTTTATTTATTAAAGAGAACCCATAGTCAGGATGTGGAGACTAGCACACAGGGACTTCATAACTGAAAGCTCTGATTACACAGACTTTCACAGTGGGTAATCAACATCATGGGGATTCCCAGGTGGCTGAGTAGTAAAGAATCCACGTGCCAAACAGGAGATGCATGTTTAATCCCTGGAGAAAGAACTGGCAAGGAACTCTAGTATTCTTGTCTGGGACAAAGGAGCCTGGCAGACTACAGTCCATGGGGTTGCAAAAGAGTTGGACATAGCAACTAAGCAACAACAATCAAGAAAAACCATGCTCAGAAATCTAGTCAGCACCACCTATAACCTATTCTAATCATTGCCAGGTGCTCAGGAGAAAGGTCCGGAGAAGGCAATGGCAATCCACTCCAGTACTCTTGCCTGGAAAATCCCATGGACGGAGGAGCCTGGTAGGCTACAGTCCATGGGGTCGTGAAGAGGCGGACAGGACTGAGCGAGTTCACTTTCACTTTTCACTTCTATGCACTGGAGAAGGAAATGGCAGCCCACTCTAGTATTCTTGCCTGGAGAATCCCAGGGATGAGAGCCTGGTGGGCTGCTGTTTATGGGGTCGCACAGAGTCAGACACGATTGACATGACTTAGAAGCAGCAGCAGGTGAAAGGTCAGACAATACATTGGAACAGATTGAAGCAAGAACACTTGAACATGAGCACATATACCTTCAGCCCCACTCCCTCCACTGCAAATCTTGGGAATTCTATTTCACTTAGATGGGAGCTTGGCAAGGAAGAAAGAAGGATACACCTGTGATAATTAATATCCTTAATAAGATTTAAATCTTGGATGAGTTGAATATTTATTTACCCAACAAAAATCAGTTAACCTAAAGAGACTTCCAAACAGAAACAAAAACAAAGTTACTTGTCATTGACAAGTTTCATTATTTCCCCCACTACCAGTGGGAATGGAATCTTCTGATCAAAATATGATTTATTTTAGAAATAAAGTACATTATTTTGCATTTCTGAACTAAAGAGTTCAAATGCTTCAATCTAGCTTATATATTAAGGTATCAGTCAGGATAGGTTATTTTGAAGTACCAAACAACCCCAAATTACAGTACTTAAAAACAACAAAGGTGGATTTCCCACTCATGGTATAGGCATGAGAGTTGGCAGAGACTGCTGTTTTTTGCATTTACTCAGAAAGAAATTGAGACTGATGGAGAGTGGACCAGCTCTACTAAACGGTGACAAGAAGAAAGCGTGCGTAGCAGTCGTGTCTTAAAGAAGTTAAGACGTTTGAAGTGATATGGATTCCTTCTGCTGAAATTTTATTGGCCAAAGAAAGTCACACAATCATGTCTAACATCAAGGGTGCACAGAAGTGCAATTTACCATATGTTATTGAGGAGAAACAGAAATATCTGGAAGAGTGCTAAGAGCCATGGTAATTTGTAAACCCTTTGTAACTTTCTGGATTATGGTTTCAACAAGGAGAATCATCTGACCAGGACCAGATGTGAGAAATAGAAAAGATACCAGTGACTAAAATGTTGGCATAATAAATACATTGATTGCAATGTAGCTGTCATTTTCTCACATTTCTTAATATAGTAGCATCCATATTGTTCAGGATTTAGTCAAACCAAGACAGTTTACTCTAGATCAGTGGGTGGGAAACTTTTTGTGTAAGGGGCCAGTTAATAAAGACTTTAAACTTTGTGAGCCATATGGTCTGTGTCACAACTACTTAATTCTGCAGCTGTAGTATGAAAGTAGCTCTTCCTAATATCCGAGGGTGTGGGAGTTGTATGTTCCGATACAGCTTTATTTAAGGACTCTGAAATTTGAATCTTGTATAATTTTCACATGTCACAGAATATTATTTTTCTTCTGATTTTTTTCCCCAATTAGTTAAAAATGCAAAAACAATTTTTAGCTTGCAAACTACAAAAACAGACAGAGGGCTGGACTTGGGGTAATAATGAATCTCCTATAGACAGTTAAGAACGTACAGAATCATTGAAAGGAACGGTGGAGCAGTTCTCACCTTAACAACCAGGAACAACTAGTAGCTCCAGAAATGACCTTGCCTTTGCCTTTAGCAGGTAAACCACTATCAGGGATGCAGGAAGCTGAAAAATTATAAATCTGCTGCTAAGAGTGCTGACTTCCCCGGCTGCAGTCCGGGCTCCTCTGCCATGATCCAGAAATATGCCGCTGCTGCAGTAGGAAGTGCTGAGTCAGGACTCCACCCGCCACACGGGGAAGGCTCTGCTATAGTTGCTACCTTGGCCTTGATCTTCGCCAGCAGAATATATGCCCCAAACTTGGCTTTTTCCTACATTTGATTCAGTTCCTAAACATTCCCACAGCATATGATGGGAACGAAATCATATCCTAGCCCCCCAAAAGTCTGAGAAATGGCTTGTAATTTTCCAGCTACTGAATGTTAGCAGTGGTTGGAATGGATGTTGGACACAGCAATGTAAGGTATCAGACAAAGCCTGAAATAATGGAGACAGACTAGGTTAAGATGACTTCGTTGGCATTTCCAGAACCTTCTGTGAGCTCTTAGGAAAATAAAGTCCTCTGTATAACTCCCACGAAACAGCAGGAAAGTAAAAATAACTGAATCCATGCTTCCTTCTTACCAGTGCTATCTTCCCCAAACAATCCTTTATTCCATCTCACAGACCTGGGAACTTCTCACAGTTATACAAAGATATGTGTGTATTCATGTTCATGGTAGTGCTGTTGGAAACAGCAGCAAAAAAGTACTGTCAAGAAAGAGAAGGAAAAAAAAAATTAGTATAGATGTGCTAGAAAGCAATTAAAAGAAAAGAAATGGTTGTAGATATCAACATGGAAGGGTTCTGAAACATGTTGTAAATGAAGTGAATGAAGGAATAGTTTATGAAGCATGATCCTACTTTTTGAAAGATAAGAATGTTTAAAATGCATTATAATCTTTACTGCTTTGTTCTGATTCCCAATGTAATCCAAAGATGAAAATATATTTCAGGGAGATATAAAAAAGAGAAAGTGAGAGTTCTCTATAATTCTAATCTGCTGACATAGCTGAGATCCATTTTTTGGTATGTATATTACTTTCTTCTGTACACATACAAAATTTGGATTACATTTGAAAATAAATTTCATTTTAAGATGCACATTTTTATTTTTAGAGCTAATTTGTTGTTTTTGTTGTTTAGGGCTCTACTATGGGGTCTTGGGGGTACTCTGAATTTCATTTTTCTACCAAAAAAGACATGTGGAGCACTGATTTCTTCATAGATATAATTTCTAGGTGCTAATAAAATGACTAATTTATTTCATAAATTTAGGTCCAATGGTTTAATCCTAACACAATTTTAAATCATAAGCCATTTTCAGAGACTTGTTTTCCACAAGTACTGCACAATGCTATTATTTTCAGTGCAAATATGCCATTTAATCAATCTGAGACAAGCAAAGTACTTGCAAACATTAAACAGAGATTGATAATGTATCTCTGAGAAGTACTGCATCCCATTAGGCCCTCCTTTAACATTGTGTAAATCTCACATTGTAGGACTTTTAGACAAAATACTTCATTTTCCTATTGTACAACAAGAAAATTTACTTAAAATAAGTATAAAAGTTATTTCAATCATTCAGTTCAGTTCAGTTTAATAGCTCAGTCATGTCCGACTCTTTGTGACCCCATGAATCGCAGCACGCCAGGCCTCCCTGTCCATCACCAACTCCCAGAGTTCACTCAAACTCACGTCCATTGAGTCGGTGATGCCATCCAGCCATCTCATCCTCTGTCCTCCCCTTCTCCTCCTGCCCCCAATCCCTCCCAGCATCAGAGTCTTTTCCAATGAGTCAACTCTTCGCATGAGGTGGCCAAAGTACTGGAGTTTCAGCTTTAGCATCATTCCTTCCAAAGAAATCCAAGGGCTGATCTCCTTTAGAATGAATTGGTTGGATCTCCTTGCAGTCCAAGGGACTCTCAAGAGTCTTCTCTAATACCACAGCTCAATAGCAATTAAGTCTAGAACTAATAAGACCCTTAAAATAATTACTTGTAATTGTACCGTGCTTAGTTGTGTCTGAGTCTTTGTGACTCCATGAACTGTAGCCCACCAGACTCCTCCATCCATGGGGATTCTCCAGGCAAGAATACTGGAGTGCATTGCCATGCCCTTCTCTAGTGAATCTTCCCAACCTAGGGATCACACCCAGGCCTTCTGCATTGCAGGCAGATTCTTTACTGACTTAGCCACAGGGATGCCTTATAGTTACACCTCAGTGGTGGTGGTGGTTTAGCCCCAAAGTCATGCCTGACTCTCATGACCCCATGGACTGTAGCCTGCCAGGCTCCTATGTCCATGGGATTCTCCAGGCAAGAATACTGGAGTGGGTTGCCATTTCCTTCTCCAGGACATCTTCCCCACCCAGGGATTGAAACAGGGTCTCCTGCATTACAGGTAGATTCTTTACCAACTGAGCTATGAGGGAAGCCCAGAAACCTCACTAATTCTGAGCAAATACAAGAAAAAGGAAATAAAATGGAAAAAGGTTGAACTGTAAAATGCATTTAAGCAGGGGTTTTCAAGTCATTTGGTTTTAGAATTTCTTTATATTCTTAAAAATTATTAGGAAAAATACTGGATGCCTGGTTAGATTTGAATTTCAGATAATAATGCATAATTAATAGTATAAATACGTTCCAAATATTACATGGGACATGTGTATATTAACAATTATTCAATGCTAATCTGAAATTCAAATTTACTGTGTGTTCAGCAGTTTTATTCACTATCTCTGGCAACCCTATCCCATTTTGTTTATGTGGGTATTTACAATACCATAAATTAAAATTGAGAAATTTAAAAATATGTATATATCATTCATTCATTTTAAGATATATACCTATTACATAACAAATTTCACAAAATTAACTACATTTTCTTTAAAAAATAATGAGAGGAATTGTTTTACATTTTGGGGGGACCCATTTCTTTAATATGCAGCTATTAGATTCTCATACCTGCTCCTGCACTGGATCTGTTGCAGTGTTTTTCTGGTTAAAGTATGTGAAGAAAATATGGCCTTCATCAGCTATGTAGTTTAGAAAAAGGAAGACTAGTTTAATACCTTTCAGGTAATTGTGGATATCTTCTTTGATCTACACCCAAAATCCACAACTGATATTTTCCTAAAGGTTGGTTACAATTAGGAATCTGAGACCACGGCAGTGAATTTTCCTTAGTGTCACATTGGTCTGTCTATCCCTTGAACCGATCGTCTATCCCTGCTTGATTTATGACATCATGGGCACTGGCCATTTAAGAACTAATTGGTTTACTGATTTATGTAGTTCTTTCAAATGATCTCTATACAGTATTTTAAAAATTATGTTTGTTACTAGCACTAACAGTCTCCTCAGAGGAATCCTAAGTGTTGAAAAGGTGTCAAGCTTAGGGTGGTAGATCTACATTTTCCAAAACACTAATTTTTGATGGGAAGTTCAGTTTATAAATGGCAACAGATTCTAACAGGCTTTTTTTCCCACCCTTGAAGTAATATCTTTATTTTATTTTCAAGAAAATCTCTCTTCCAAATGGTCAAGTATTGAATAAACATAGCCAATCATTTTCTGAAGTAGAGACTGTGTTCCATTAAAAAAAGCAGCTAATGTGCATGCTATGTCACTTCAGTTTTGTCTGACTCTGTGGTACTTTATCGACTGTAGCCCACCAGGCCCCTCTGTCCATGGGATTCTCCAGGTAAGAATACTGGAGTAGATTGCCAGGAATGATCTCCAAGGGATCTTCCTGACCCAGGGATCGAACCTGCGTCTCTTATGTCCCCTTTATTGGCAGGCTGGCTTCTTTACCTAAATTAGTGCCACCTGGGAAGCCCCAAAAAGCAGCTAGTTTTGCTTACAATGCTTCCATGGTGGCTCATCTGGTAAAGAATCTGCCTGCAATGTGGGAGACCTGGGTTCAATCCTGGGTTGGGAAGATCCCCTGAAGAAGGGAATGGTTACTCACTCCAGTATTCTGGCCTGGAGAATTCCATGGACTGTATGGGGTCACAAAGAGTTGGACACAACTGAGCAACTTTCACACTTCACACACTTCCGCTTGCAATGCAAACATCATTCTCCTTAAGGAGGACACTATACTTTGGCAGAAGTGCTTTCATGTATACTTCCAATTTGCATCACAATGTTTAAAAATATATATATTCAAAGATAATGATTTGATTAGTGTTTAATCAGAGAGGTTGTCTTCCCAGGTGGCTCAGATAGTAAAGAAGCTGCTTGCAATGCAGGAGATGTGGGTTCAGTCCCTAGGTCAGAAAGATCCTCTGGAGAAGGGAATGGTTACCCACTCCAGTATTCTTGCCTGGAGAATTCCATAGACAGAGGAGCCTGGTGAGCTATAGTCCATGGCATTGCAAAGAGTTGGACATGACTGAGAGACTAACACTTCACTTTTTCACTTTTTTCCCCATGAATGTGCAGCAGTGAAGACTACAGTGATAATCAGTATAGTTTGGTGCCCTTGCCTTGGTTCATGCTAAGGTGCCAGAACCATCGATTTCTCACCATCACTTCAAAAGTCAGCCTGTGAAAAAGAAAATTGCTTTGTAGTATTATTACAAAAATAATTTTGACTTTGTAAACCCCATGAAAAACCTTGGGAACTTCCTGTTGTGGGTGTGCCAGGCTTTAAGAATTGCTGCTTTAGACACTTTTTTTTTTTTTTCATTTTTTTCAAGAGTACTTTAAAGAGCCAGTAGTTATAATAAAAATATTAATATTTACACAAACAAAAATGCATGCACTAACCCAATGTATTTTCTTAAACATTTTCCATACAGATACCCTTATTTTCTGTAGCTCCAATTTACCATCTCTTTTGGTTGTGGCACCAGCTTCTCATTTGCTCCTCTACTCTTACACACCAATAATTCTGTCCACTGATACCTGTGTCCAAAATGAAACTATGAGTGCATGGAAAAATCACAACAACTATATGGGGAGGTCTTGGTTCGTTTGGAGTTATACACAGCTTAATATTAGCCACGCCCCGCTGGCATAGCAACATTGCTTCTGCCAACTTGCCAGCATCATGTCTTATCATTTTCTTGCTTAAAAGCTTGTGATGCGGCCTTATTGTCCTGATAAGATGCAAATTCCTTAGCCAAGTGAGTCACTTCCTCACTCCTTGATCTCAAGCTAGCCTTTCTTTTTTAACCTTTCTTGTCATCCCTACACACACACACACACACACACACACTGACTTAAGCCCTACAACAGATGCTGAAGAATCTGCCTGCAAAGCAGGAGACCTGTGTTCAATCCCTGGGTTGGGAAGATCCCCTGAAAAAGGGAATAGCAGCCCACTCCAGTATTCTGGCATGGAGAATTGCATGCACAGAGGAGTCTGGCAGGCTACAGTCCATGGGGTCTCAAAGAGTTGGGCACGACTGAATGACTAACACACACACAATGTTTCTTCCAAACCGTCATCTCCTTGGAAATTTCTACCCCTAAAACTTTTATTCACAATTCATCTTCTCAAGAAGGCCATCCAGGAATTCCTTATCAAATGTCACCCCCTTCAGCATTTCATTTCCTTCTGTGCTTCATTTTTCATTCTCACTTCTTACATGCAACATATATTATTTATCTTGACTAATTTCTTTCTCATCCACTAGAATACACATACAAAGTATGACGGCAGAGATTTTTGCCTATGTTGCCCACAATTATATCTTCTGTACCTAGCAGTACTTTCCAAGTATTTCTAGGTGCTCATAAATATTTGTTAGATGAATGAATGATGTCAAATAGCACTGCCTCTAGGTTACCTTCCGCTCAGTACAGCTAATATAATCACACATTTTCCTCATTATTTTCATGCAACATATAATACTACACAATTCATCACTTTGTTTTAGCCTTATTTATTTTAAAAAGTGAAATGTAATATTTCTATCAGAGTATGAGTAGAGTGGAGTTTAAGTGCTCAGTCATATCTGACTCTTAGCGACCCCATGAACTGTAGCCTGCCAGGCTTCTCTGTTCATGGAATTCTCCTGGCATCAACATATATAATTTATTTTGTTCATCCTCAGTTATTGACACAGACTGACACTGTGATTTGGAAACATTTGCTGAATCAAAAACTGAGTGAAGTTACATGTGGCAATTAAAACTAAAAATGTAGAATAATTTGGAGTTTGCATAAAATGGAATGCCTATTATCAGCAGCTATTTAAAATAAGATCTTCCCTTGTGGCTCAGATGGTAAAGAATCCACCTGCAATGTGGGAGACCTGGGTTCGATCCCTGGGTTGGGGAGATCCCCTGGAGAAGGGAAAGGCTACCCACTCCAGTATTCTGGCCTGGACAATTCCATGGACTGTATAGTCCATGGGGTTGCAAAGAGTTGGACATAACTCGTTACCAACAAAGGTCCTTCTGGTCAAAGCTATGGTTTTTCCAATAGTCATGTATGGACGTGAGAGTTGAACTATAAAGAAAGCTGAGTGCCGAAGAATTGATGCTTTTAAACTGTGGTGTTGGAGAAGACTCTTGAGAGTCCCTTGGACTGCAAGGAGATCCAACCAGTCCATCCTAAAGGAAATCAGTCCTGAATATTCATTGGAAGGACTGATGCTGAAGCTGAAACTCCAATACTTTGGCCACCTGATGTGAAGAACCAACCGACTCATTGGTAAAGACCCTGATGCTGGGAAAGATTGAAGGCAGGAGGAGAAAGGGACAACAGAGGATGAGATGGTTGGATGGCATTACTGACGTGATGGACATGAGTTTGAGTAGGCTCTGGGAGTTGGTGATGGACAGGGACGCCTGGTGTGCTGCAGTCCATGGAGTCACAGAGTCGGACACGACTGAGCAACTGAACTGAATTGATTTTAGGTAAAATAATACTATTCAATGGCTTTTACAATATGGTTTAGAACTACTATTTCGACCAAAACAGAATATGTAAATAGTCTTTTCCATGTTCAGACACCATTGATATAAACTGAACTATCACAACCAAAATTTTTCTGGTTTAGCCACCTTCCTCTGGTATTCCCCCTGCTCTCTTACTCCTTCCATGAAAGATATTTTGATCTTGATCAGTTTGTAGTGCTACAAGTAGTTTAATCTCTAAATTATTTATGGGCTAGCTCTTTCTCTTTTAAGGAAAATTCAGAAACCAACCACCTTGAGAAGGAGATGTTTGTCAGAATCTTCCCGTAACCAATGGAATCATATTATACAAAGGCTTTTCCTGAGTATTTAATCAATTTATTAGTCATAATAAAATGCCCATATTCTCTAATGTTATCCACATTATTATTAAAAAATAGAATTGAGAATTTCACCTGACAGATCAAAAAGAGATCCTCATGGTTCAGATATTTGGTTATTTACGGCAAACCTTCCAGAATGCAGGGAATCCATTGCAGGGGTGAGCTTAGGAGTGGGAAGAAACGGTGCAGAAGGAGCAGCTGGACAGGCTATTTGAGGACCCAGTAGCTTCCTGGGTCTGAGAGAGGTCTGGGGAGGTGAAAGGGCAGTAGGAAGAGTTCAGAGACCAGCAGCCTGAGGCCAAAGGTCAGACCCCTGACCTTTCGTTTTAACATGTATCTGTGGGAAAGGGTCTGCAATGAAGATTGAACTAAAGGATTTGTTCTCCACCTTGATCCTCATTATAGAAATGGGAGAAATGATAGTGAATAAGAGGAAAGTGAAACACTAAGTCTTGATTATATAAACTTAATAGTTTTTTATGTAAACCCTGTGTAGTTTGTCAGCCTTTCATATGGCAATAACAATGGGCCTGTTATTAAATGTGTATTAGCCATTAGATTAGAGCTGCTGATGCTTTCAGAGTCTTCTGTTAACAAGCAATGTTATAATCCACCTACAACCTTAAAAATAGATGAGTTGTCACAAAAAGATTCCTGCTTAATTCCCTATACTGGATACAAGTTTGGTGTTTATGAGACATGTTACCAGTGAAAGAGGACATGTATGTTCAAATAGAACTTCTTTATGTTGTTTGCATTTTATAATGTCTGGTAAATATCCCTGGCTGATCTTTCTGATCTTGCTGATTACAGCTTTACTTTCAGAGATTTAAGTCCTCGGAAATACATACATAGGTCTAAGTGACTTCTGAGGCATCTTCTGCAGAGACAAAATATGCCTATAATATGACCTTCGTTATTAACTGCATAATCTGAAATTGAAGATGGGAGACTTCAACTTCCAAATATTTCCCATGCATGCTATAACTTTTACTATCAGAAATGTGTGAAATAAAATGTAAATTCTATAGTCACTACTCATCTTGGCATGGTATGTGATAACGCCACTTAAATTCCATATCAAGGGAATGAACGTAGCCTTTTCATAACTCAAGGATGTTTAAGAAAAAGGAGTTCATGTTTTCAGAGGCCAGCTTCCAACATTGAACATATTTGGTGGCATAATAATGACTGAGTTCATTGGTCCAATCAAGCAGAATCCTTCTGTCTGAAGCAGCTTTTCATTTGCATATTGACAAAAAGGATGTCCTTCTCTTCTGACCTTTTAACCCTAACCAAGCTAATCCTGCCATTATTCCAAAAAGGGAGTGGGGGTGGTCCTATTGCTTGAACTGTTTTCCAAATTTAACATTAGAGTCTTTGCCATTTTAACAAAATTAAGATTTTTAACACAATGAATTATTAACAATGTAGGATTCCACAAAACATTTAACATGATATGTTTTTCTGTATAAAAGCTATTAAAATCAATTGTCATAAAGTAAAAGAAGTACATGAAAATCACTGCCCATCAAATCAATAAACAATGAAATGAAAGGGTTATATATAGAGCTTTGCTGTTTACTACATCAAACGTGCTTCATTTTTTTTTTCCCCAATAGCCCTGCGAGACTACTGAAACCAGATATAAACTGGATGGAAATCTTATTTGTAGCTTGAGAATAAGAGGTAAAAATCTCTCCAATCCATCTCTGACTATCTAACCTTTGGAGCTGATAATCTGAAATAGGATGAAATGTCCCAGAAGAGATATATCTTGAGGTCATCTCGCTTGGAGACCAAAGGTCATTTCCAACAAAGCAATCAAATATCTAATAAAACCAGATCACATCTTTGGCATATAAGCAATCAGAATAAACTAGGTAAAAGTGAGAGAGCTTGGACTCCCTTTATCTGTAGTAAGAGAAACATAGCCACTGAATCTTACTCCTTCTCATCAATGTGGAGTCTGGCAAAGGCTCATTAAGACTCAGTTTGCTAAATAACAAATTTATGCATTGAGATTGCATCATTTTATAAACTGGAAAAAGAAATTGCTTTATTATCTCATTGAAAGGTAAATTTTTACAAAAATACTCTAAACTTCTCTCATTATTTTGATTAATTTGACTTTCTGATTGACTCTACAAAGATCATTTGTATATCTTTCTTTGATAATTATAGAAGAAACTAGAGTCTGTTAATGGATACATTAATCAGTATTTATCAGATAATATGGAAATAGATCAAGCCAGTCAATCCTAAAGGAAATCAGTCCTGAATATTCATTGGAAGGACTGATGCTGAAGCTGAAGCTCCAAAACTTTGGCCACCTGATGTGAAGAACTGACTCATTGGGAAAGATCCTGATGCTGGGGAAGATTGAAGGCAGGAGAAGGGGAGGACAGAGGATGAGATGTTTAGATGGCATCAGTGACTTGATGGTCATGAGTTTGAGAAAGTTCCAAAAGTTGGTGGTGGACAGGGAAGCTTGTCATGCTTCAGTTCATGGGGTCACAAAGAGTTGGACACGACTGAGTGACTGAACTGAGGTAAATGAATTTTGATTTATTTAATTCAATACCTTTATATTAGGAACAAATATAAATTTGGTCTTTTTAAAAGTCCTATACTGTTTCTAGGTTTGAATATTTGACAAATGCAAATATGCTGTTTATATATGTGGACTAAAAATTTAGAGACTTGATTTGAAATCTGATAGAAAAATTCAAAGAAAAGCTCTGAATAAAAGATAATTTAAAATATTTATTATGTATATTAGTCACATAAACAAATTCAATATGTAACCCATATTTTCTTTCTTCTTTGCCAGTCACCAAATTTTTAAATCATGTTATATAGACTGCCTTTAAGATAGTAGTAATTATGAACCATCATTTATAAAACAAATAAAAACCTTTAAATTCTACCTTAGCATTCCTATGATATCTTACTTTTGAGTCAAAACCTCACTCAATATTGAATTTCTAGAAAATCTTTAGCAGTAAATTTTGATTAAGCCCCCTACCCCAAATTTTCATAATATTATTTTATATTTATTAATATACTTTATTTGTAATTTCTTATTTCCCTCCCTGAGATAGTTTACATCTTCCCTTTTTATTTTTCTGTATTTCATTGAAACACCTACTTGAGTAAGTCTTTTGGAGCACTTCAGTTATTACTAGATATTTTTTTGAGACCATATTAACAAATTAAATCTAGTAAAGTGAAATTTACTAAATTCCTACCTGAGGATCTTGAACCATGAAATTTCATCTGAAAGACAATAAAATCACATTATAACATTCACATTGCATTATATTGTATTGCATTATAACATTCACAAGTTATTTGACTACTTGTTATCACTTTAAAAGTGATGATTAACTAGTTCAGTTTTATTCTGGAACTACTGGAAAGCAGATGAATGAGGTGACCTTTAACGTGTTCTTCACTTTTTTCTTGGGAGTTACCACTTTATACAATCATCAAAAGAGAATATTTTTATATAGGCAATTATGCTCATATACCATTGAACCTGCTCCCTGGGAAATGAAATGCAATCATTTTTTCATATAGATATTATGTTTGTTTAAGATATTAGAATTTGAGAAAAGCATAATTCAGTGAAATATTATAATTATACTCAAAATACATTCATTATTCTTCTGATAATGGAAGAGTTGGAAGGCTTGTTCTTCTAGCTAAAATTGTGAGAATTCTAATTATACACCTTGTTCATTATGTGCCTCTGTTATTAAACTATGATTGCTGAAGCACTTATGTTAGAAGCAGGGCACTTTATGATATGAATAGCAATAGGTATTACATGTGTCCTGTCTTTGATTTTGATCCTAATCCCTCTGAGGATGGAGTTGTGTTAGGAACAAGTGGATTCAGGATTCAGCATCCTAATGCAGTAAAAACTAAATCAGGTTCATGTGAGATGGAGGTGTTCCAAGAACTTTATGATCAGTTATGTGGAAGTTTGAGTTCTTGGCCCTGATATCCAGGACTCTCAGTAGAACAGAGCAGCAGACAGATTATCTCTCTGTAGAATTCATTGTCAGGAACTGGAACGATATTAGTTGGATAGTGACACCAAGTTCTGATCTTGCACAAAACTGAAGCAATTCTCTGAGCACGATGTGGTGTTTCTATGAGTCTGTCTTTAAGATTCATTCTGCAGCATCCAGATGAGACTGGATGAAGTACTTAATGTAAAGTGAAAAAAAAAAGTTTTGAAAAAATTTAAACATACACAAAAAGTATAGAATTGCATTGGGCTACTTTGTAGCCCCACAATTATTCTAATGCCTATATGTTTTTGTATATGAAGGTATTTGTAAATTAGAAAGAGATATTTTATGCACATAGTAAGTTTTATGTAGTGTGTTGTATCATTTATGTGCATGCATGTGCTTTAATTTACATAAGTGATATATCTTATTCTAGTTCTTACTTTTTTCTAAAACGTTTTTAAGAAATAGGATGTATTCATCTTGCTGTATGTACATTTGGTTCACTACCTCTGAAGGTTGCATGTTATTCCATTATAGTCACAAAAATTGAAATATCTTTTACATAGTGGTGATTATACAAACAAATCCACAAACAATTCTTCTCTTCTCTCATGGACTTGCAGGAGAACTTTTAGGGTATGCTTCTAGAAGTTTGCTAGGTCACAGTGAGCACATATCCATTTTTGTGAGTATCCTTGTCATTTCACTTAGTGAGTACAGTTCTCCAGAATATTTATGCCTGTTTACATAACTAGCAGCAGTACACGGAGAAGGCAATGGCAGCCCACTCCAGTACTCTTGCCTGGAAAATCCCATGGACAGAGGAGCCTGGTGGGCTGCACTCCATGGGGTCGCTAGGAGTCGTACACGACTGAGCGACTTCACTTTCACTTTTCACTTTCCTGCATTGGAGAAGGCAATGGCAACCCACTCCACTGTTCTTGCCTGGAGAATCCCAGGGACGGGGAAGCCTGGTGGGCTGCTGTCTATGGGGTCGCACAGAGTCGGACACAACTGAAGCGACTTAGCAGCAGCAGCAGCAGCAGCAGTACATAAGGGTTCTAGTTTCCCCACATCCTGATCAGCACTTGGTTTTATCTATGTCCTTACTGCCAATCTGATAATCAAGTACTTTTTCCTTTTTTATTTAGTTTATGTTTCTGTGAATACTAAAATGATCAAGAATTTCTTCAAATACTTGCTTAATACTTAAATACTACTTAAGTTTTTTTTTCCTATATATTCTATATACTTTATCCATTTTCTCTAGCATTTCTGGGTTTTTGTTGTTGTCAATTTTTCAATTTTTCAATATTTTTCATAATTTTAGACTAGGCTGTTGTTGAGTTGCTAAGCCATGTCCAGTTTTTTTGCAATCCTATGGACTGTAACCTGCCTGGCTCCTCTGTCCATAAGATTTCCCAGGCAAGAATACTTGAGTGGGTTGCCATTTCCTTCTCCAGGGGATCTTTCTGATCCAGGGATCTGGTAATAATCCTTTAATAATTTAAGGTTCTAAACAGTTTTTTTCTCCCAGTCAATCACTGATAATAACTTTTCTCATCTGTTTCACTGCACAGGGTCCATCAGCTTAGGGTCTTACGGTTTTTGTGGTTTGTGTTTTCTGGCTCTAGTTTAGGAAACCTTCCTCCATCTAAAGATCACAATCATCATTTCTTAATTTATTATTCCCATCCTGGCTGACCAGGATGTATAATCTTTTATCTCTGTGAAGTTTGTTCTGCTCTGTAAAGTGAACCAGTTTTGCCAAAGCCATCACCAAATAAGCCACCCTTTCCCCACCGCCCCTGGGCTCATGTCTGTGCTCTACTCAGTTCTATTAGTTATTTGTCTGTTCTGAGCCCGCACCTAGTACTCTTATGTCTTTAAAATATAACCTAACTGTCTGGTGGGAAAATAAATCTCAACTTGCTATTTTTCCACCCCCAATATTAAATTAGCTTCTAATTTCATTTAGAATTAGATATGAATGTAGAATAAGTTTGTTGAATTTCTCCCAAGTTTTGGTAGAGTTTTGATGAGAATTGCACTGGACTTGTAGATTAATTTGGGGAGAACTCACACCTTTAAAGCATTAAGTCATCCCATCCATATGTATGGGCATTCTCTCCATTTATTTATCTTTTTTATGTCCTTTTACAGTTTAACTCATTTCCTCTTTAAAGGTGTGTGTATTCTTTTCAATTTAATTCTTAAATGGAGCTTGGTAATGTGGTGAACTGTATTGTCTCTTTTTATATTTTCTCAGCTGGTTATTTCTAGTTTAGAAAAATGTTACTGAATTTTGAAAGCTGTTCCTTCGTCTGACCTCTTACTTAATTTGTCACTTGGTTTTATAGTTTATTGATTCTTTGGGGGTTTTCTGTGTAGTTGATACATCATCTGTTAAGTAATATTTTTCCCTACCCATACTTATATCTCTATTTTTTGTGTGTGACTTAATGTAATGGTTAAAATATCTGTTGTTGTGGGTAACAGTACAGACATGAGCCAATTCCTTCTCTTATTTTTGTTTTTCAGATAATGTATTGAAGATTTTTACCTTATGTTGTGTTTGCTCTTAGACTTGGTATGATGGTTTCATCAAGTTAAAGATGTTCTTTTCTATAATTTTCTATGATTTTCTAAGAATCCATTATCAGTCATAAAGTGAAATTTATCAAATAATCTTTCTACATCTATTGGGACAGTCATGTGAATATATCTTCTTTAATATATTAATATGCTGAGTTACTCTGACATATTTTTCTGATGTTAAAATATCCCTGCCTTCCTAGGATAAACCTTATTTATCGTGATATATTTATATTGTTATTATTATTTAACTCTGGATTATATTTAGCTATTAGTTTAATTAGGATTTTGCATCTTGGTTGCAAGAGTTATGGGCTCATATCTTTCTTTTTTATGTATAGTCATTATCTGCTTTTGAAATCAAGGTTGCACTAGTCTTTTAAAATTATTTGGTCAATGTTTCCTTCTTTATTTTGTGAAAGGATTTATAATAAAATATGGACTATATGTGCCTTGAAATTTTGATCAGAGTAGAATTCTCTAGGCCAGGGGCTCTTTATTTTAGTGAGGGGAGAGCGGAATTGATTACTATGAAATCTAATTGTTATTAATCTATTCAAGATTATATTATTTTTCTGTCAGTTTTTATATCTTATAATATGCAAAATTTATCTACCATATAATGTTCAAATGTGTTGCTTTATAGTTCCTTATAGCATTTTATTCTATTTTAAATAGCTACTTTTTCTGTAGTTATTTCTCCTTTATCATTCTTATTTTGAGTTATAGCCTTTCCATGTCTTCTCTGTCATCTTAAGAGGAATTTCACACAAAGAAGCCAACTTCTAGTTTGATTTTCCTTTCTATCTCTCTCTCTTTTGGTTTGTTTTGATTTGATAGTTTTCTGTCTTTTTCTTCTTGTTTCATTGGTATAGAATTTTTCTTTTTTATTGCTTTTTCTGTAATTGTTTAGCTAATCATTTACCTAATCTGTTTTTAATCGTTTTTGCTTTATGATTATTTACTTAGTATTACACTTTCCCCTAAGGACTACTTCGATTTTGTTCTGTACCCTTTTTTTTTTTTTTACATTTTCTTTTATGTATTTAAGAAATATCTGATTCCCAACCTGGAGAACCAACACTTCTGTGCTTAGATGAAACAAGAATTCACTCAAGCCAGCTGACCTGGTCGCTTGGAGCCATGTGGTTCTTCTCAGAAAGCCCTGTACCCTGGCACTAGTGATCTAGAAAGCTGACAGATAACCAGGTGTGAGTACTGGCTTGTTCAAAACTCTGCAGTCAGTTGAAGGCTTTGGAGGTGGCTGACGGATGCCCAAAGAACACAAGTCTCCTCCAAGACCTTAAGCCAAGATGCCTGACCAAGCACTTGGGGAGTTTGTTTTAGCTTCAGGTATTTTTAATACATGGTCACTACTTGTTCATTATAGAAATCCTGAAAAACACTTATGAAATAATAATACAAAGGTGTATGGGTATATATCTCACCCGTAAGTCCTTGCTCAGTTAACTACTATCAACAATTGATGTATACCCTTCCAGATTTTTGAGGGTTATTTACATGTTTGTTTCTTTGTTCTTTTTTACATATGATAATAAAACAGATTCTCATGTACTTCCCACTGAGGTACCTTTGAAGTGTCCCTATGCATCATTTGCCTTTTTTTCCCCCATAGAAATCATAACATTGAATTTTGTATTGGTCAATGCCTTGACTAGTTTTACTTTTGAGTTTTGCCACATACACACACACACACACACACATATATATATATTTAGCCTTAATATAAATGAATCACCTTCTGTTCTCCTGTGAGAATCTGCCTTTTGATTTGACAGTTTGACCCAACGAAAAATTTTTTTCTTTCGTTCTGACAGTTCTATTCTATTCTATGAATCCATCTGTCTATCTATCTGCCCTCTGATCTATCACTGTTCTATCTACCTCCCTATCTATCATTCAATCATACCTCTCCATCCTCACCACTGTCAGCCTGGCCCAACCAGCCCCTCTCACCTGCTTCTTGGAAATACCCCTCTAATTGCCCTTGCTACTTCCATAGTTCCTCCTCCACATCCTATCTTAACTCAGAGCCCAACGTGATTCTGTCTAAATGGAGTCAGATAACATTCATTTTCTCCTTAAAACCTGTCAATGGATTTTGGTTTTGGTTAAATAACCAAATTCTCCTTTCATCTTGGGAGAATCTGGAAGTTTCATAAATGTTTATAAATTATCTAACAAATGAAAAGATATATTTTATAGGAACTGCTAGTTTTTTGTCGTCATAATTAGGAAACCAAAAGATTGTGCTAATATCTATCATATCAAACTATAATGATACATGAAATGTAAAAAACAATTAGAAAGGAACTTATTTACAAAATGGAAATAGACTTATAGACATAGAAAACAAGGTTATGGTTACCAAAGGGGAAAGGGTGGGGAGGAATAAACTAGGTGTTTGGAATAAAAAAAATACACACTACTATATATAAATAGGCAACCAATAAGGTCCTACTGTGCAGCACAGGGAACTATTTTCAATATCTTATAGTAACCTGTAATGGAAAAGAATCTGAAAAGAATCACTTTGGTATACATAGTGTATCAACTATACATACCATTGTATACCAACTGTAACTTCAATTAAAAAAGAGCTTAAAAAACTAAAAAGAAAAACTATAATGATCAGAGCACCCATTTTAATCTTGCATTTCCAAGGATATCTTTCTACTCAGTAAAGATTTCTCTCCTTCGGAACCTCAGTAAGTCTTCCTTGGACTTTTTGGTATCAGAGCTATTAGGTACATTAAAAAAGAGACATGCTTTCTAGGTATGACAGCTAGTGGCCTTTGAAACATGTATGCTCCAGGGAGACCAAAGAGTGTTGATATATATTCTCATTAAGTGTACCAGTTCAGTTCAGTTCAGTCGCTCAGTCATGTCCGATTCTTTGCAATTCGATGAACTGCAGCATGCCAGGCCTCCTTGTCCATCACCAACTCCCAGAGTTTACCCAAACTCATGTCCATAGAGTCAGTGATGCCATCCAACCATCTCATCTTCTGTTGTCCCCTTCTCCTCCTGCCTTCAATCTTTCTCAGCATCAGGGTCTTTTCAAATGAGTCAGCTCTTCCCATGAGGTGGCCAAAGTACTGGAGTTTCAGCTTCAACATCAGTCCTTCCAATGAACACCCAGGACTGATCTCCTTTAGGATGGACTGGTTGGATCTCCTTGCAGTCCAAGGGACTCTCAAGAGTCTTTTCCAACACCACAGTTCAAAAGCATCAATTCTTCAGTGCTCAGCTTTCTTCACAGTCCAACTCTCACATCCACACATGACCACTGGAAAAACCATAGTCTTGACTACATGGCCCTTTGTGGGCAAAGGAATGTCTCTGCTTTTCAATATGCTATCTAGGTTGGTCATAACTTTCCTTCCAAGGAGTAAGCGTCTTTTAATTTCATGGCTGCAATCACCATCTGCAGTGATTTTGGAGTCCAAAAAAACAAAGTCTGACACTGTTTCCCCTGTTTCCCCATCTATTTGCCATGAAATGATGGGACTGGATGCCATGATCTTAGTTTTCTGAACGTTGAGGTTTAAGCCAACTTTTTCACTCGCCTCTTTCACTTTCATCAAGAGGCTCTTTAGTTCTTCACTTTCTGCCATAAGGGTGGTGTCATCTACATATCTGAGGTTATTGATATTTCTCCCTGCAGTCTTGATTCCAGCTTGTGCTTCTTCCAGCCCAGCATTTCTCATGATATACTCTGCATATAAGTTAAATAAGCAAGGTGAAACAGCCTTGATGTACTCCTTTTCCTATTTGGAACCAGTCTGTTGTTCCATGTCCAGTTGTAACTGTTGCTTCCTGACCTACATACAGGTTTCTCAAGAGGCAGGTCAGGTGGTCTGGTATTCCCATCTCTTTCAGAATTTTCCACATTTGATTGTGACCCACACAGTCAAAGGCTTTGGCATAGTCAATAAAGCAGAAATAGATGTTTTTCTGGAACTCTTGTGTATAGTTACCTCTTATTTCTGGATTGTACAAATTCAGTATAATTGAGTATAATAATTGATGTCTTCTGTTGATACGATATTATGTCCTTTTTAAAAACAATACCTCTGGTAGTCTCAACCATAAATATATTTAAAAGTAAAATATTTCATTATAATTTTCAGCTAAGTGTAAATGCTGAAAACCCAAGTATTTTAATAAAGGGACAACTTACTTACATCCAGTGTTTTAAAAAAACCTGAAAAAGGAGAATGAATTGGTAAAGAAAAAAAAAAAAAGAACAGAATGAGGAAAGTGAACTATTCCTTGCTTCTCCTCATTTTCCACTGTGTGATTTCTGAGTATTTTACTCAATTATTGAAAATTTCTAAATAAGGTATTGCAGCACTCATAAAAGTACAGAAATAAAATATAATCTAAAGTATTATTTATTAAGATGGAAAGTTTCTTCCCAAGAGTAGGAACAAGACAAGCATGTCTGCTCTTGCAAATTTTGTTGAACACTGTACTTCTACTCAATATCTAATTGGATCAGTTAAGCAAGACAAGAAATTAAACATGAAATTAGGCAGATTGGAAAGGAAAAAATAAAACTATATTTGAAGATAACATTGAGGATGACATTTTGGATATGTAGAAAATCCAAAAAGTTCACACAAAAATATTATAAATAACAAATGAATTCATAAAGTTGCAGAATACAAAATCAATACATCAACATCAGTTGTATTTCTTTACACTAAAAATGAATGATCTGCAAGTGAAATTAAGATAGCAATTCCATGGTGGTTTAGTTGCTAAGTCATGTCCGACTCTGTGACCTCATGGACTGTAGCCTACCAGGCTTCTTTGTCCATGGAATTTTCAAGCAAGAATACTGGAGTGGGTTGACATTTTCTTCTCCAAGTGATCTTCCTGACCCAGGGATTGAACCTGGGCCTCCTGTACTGCAGGCAGATTCTTTACCAACTGAACTACCAGAGAGGCACAATAGCATAAAAATGAATAAACACAGATGAATAAATTTAAGCAAAGAAGGGCAAAAGCTTACAGAAAACTACAAAGCATAGTTGAAAGCAAGAAAAGATCTAAATGAGTAGAAAAACATCTTATGCTCATGGAGTCAAAGAATATTATTAAGATAGCTATATTCCCCACATTAATCAAAACATTCAACACAATTCCCATCAATATATTAAATGTTTTTTCTTGCAGAACTTGAAAGTTGACCACCAAGGTTCAGGTGGAAATTCAAGAGACTCAGAATATTATAAACTTGTTGGAAAAAAAAGGTTGGAGGGAATCACATCTCCCACTTTCAAAACTTATTACAATGCTAAGTAATCAAAATAGTGTGGTAATGATAGCAAGATAGACATAGAGATCCATGCAATAGAATTGAGATTCCAAAAATAAATCCAGATATCTATGGTCAATTGCTTTCCTACAGTGTCCCAGGACCACACAATGGGGAAAAAATAGGCTTTTCAACATGTGTCCTGTGCCAGCTGGCTATTTACCTGCAAATGAACAAAATTGGACCCCCAGATCACACTAAGAATTAACTCTAAATGGATCAAAGACCTAAATGTAAGACCTAAAATTGTAAAACCCTAAAAAAGTGAATAAAAATAAAATAATAAAAAAACAGATATAAAATCTGCATCATCTTGGATTAGTCAATGGGGTCTTAGATATAATACCAAAATCTTGAATAACAACAACAAAAAGAAAACAAACTTTATTACATACTTTTGTTTTAAATGACATTGTTAGGAAAGTGGAAAGACAACTCACAGATCAGGAAAAAATATTTGCAGATCAAGCAATTGATAAAGGTCTAGTGTTCAAAGTATAAAAAGAATGCTTCCAACTCAGCAGTAAAAGACCAAAAATCCAATCAAAAGTGAGTAAAGAATCCAAATACACAGTTTTAGAAAAAAGATATAAAAGAGCCAATAGGCATATAATAAGGTCAAGGTCATTTCCCGAATCATTCAGTTCACTTCAGTTCAGTCGCTCAGTCGTGTCCGACTCTTTGTGACCCCATGAATCTCAGCACACCAGGCCTCCCTGTCCATCACCGACTCCCGGAGTTCACCCAGACTCTCGTCCATCGAGTCAGTGATGCCATCCAACCATCTCATCCTCTGTCGTCCCCTTCTCCTCCTGCCCCCAATCCCTCCCAGCATCAGAGTCTTTTCCAATGAGTCAACTCTTCACATGAGGTGGCCAAAGTACTGGAGTTTCAGCCTTAGCATCATTCCTTCCAAAGAAATCCCAGGGCTGATCTCCTTCAGAATGGACTGGTTGGATCTCCTTGCAGTCCAAGGGACTCTCAAGAGTCTTCTCCAACACCACAGTTCAAAAGTGTCAATTCTTCAGCCCTCAGCTTTCTTCACAGTCCAACTCTCACATCCATACATGACCACTAGAAAAACCATAGCCTTGACTAGATGGACCTTTGTTGGCAAAGTAATGTCTCTGCTTTTCAATATGCTATCTAGGTTGGTCATAATCTTTCTTCCAAGGAGCAAGCATCTTTCAATTTCATGGCTGCAGTCACCATCTGCAATGATCTTGGAGCCCCAAAAAATTAAGTCTGACACTGTTTCCACCATTTCCCCATCTATTTCCCATGAAGTAATGGGACCAGATGCCATGATCTTCATTTTCTGAATGTTGAATTTTAAGCCAACTTTTTCACCCTTCTTTCTCTTTCACCTTCATCAAGAGGCTTTTTAGTTCCCCTTCACTTTCTGCCATAAGGGTGGTGTCATCTGTATATCTGAGGTTATTGATATTTCTCCCTGCAGTTTTGATTCCAGCTTGTGCTTCTTCCAGCTCAGCATTTCTCATGATGTACTCTGCATATAAGTTAAATAAGCAGGGTGACAATATACAGCCTTGACGTACTCCTTTTCCTATTTGGAGCCAGTCTGTTCCATGCACAGTTCTAACTGTTGCTTCCTGACCTGCATACAGGTTTCTCAAGAGGCAGGTCAGGTGGTCTGGTATTCCCATCTCTTTCAGAATTTTCCACATTTGATTGTGATCCACATAGTCAAAGGCTTTGGCATAGTCAATAAAGCAGAAATAGATGTTTTTCTGGAACTTTCTTGCTTTTTCGATGATCCAGTGGATGTTGGCAATTTGGTCTCTTGTTCCTCTGCCTTTTCTAAAACCAGCTTGAACATCAGGAAGTTCACGGTTCACATATTGCTGAAGCCTGGCTTGGAGAATTTTGAGCATTACTTTACTAGGGTGTGAGATGAGTGTGATTGTGCGGTAGTTTGAGCATTCTTTAGCATTGCCTTTCTTTGGGATTGGAATGAAAACTGACCTTTTCCAGTCCTGTGGCCACTCAAAACTACAGTGAGGTATCACTTTACACTCACCAAGATGTCAATGATATTTTTTTTTTAAGGAAAAGAACAGGTGTTGGTGAGAATGTAGAGAAAGTAGAACGCTAATGCACTGCTGGTAGGAATGTAAAATGATGTTTCTGTGGAGCACAATTTTGTAGTTTCTCAAAAAGTTTAATGTAGACTTCCCATATACCCCAGCAAGTCCACTCACCCAAGAGAACTGAAAACATGTTCACCCAAATACTTGCACACAAATGTTCATAGCAATATTATTTATAATAGCCATAAAGTGGAAATAGCTCAAATAACTACCAACTGATGAATGAATAAACAAATGTAGTATGTCCATACAATTATTCAGCCACAAAAAAAAGAAGTGAAATGCTATTATTCCGAATGTATGAGTCTTGAAAACATGCTAAGTTAACAAAGCAAGACACAGAAGGTCGTATATTGAATGATATTATATATGTGACTGTTTAGAGCAGATAAAGCCACACAGAAAATAGACTAGTGATTGCCTGGGAATTCTGTTTGTTTATGTGTGTGTCTGTGTGTATGTTGGGGTGATGATTGGCCTGGATGACTAATAAATAAAGAGTGTTGTTTGTGGGTGGAGGGAGAAGAGAAATTGGGGGGGTAAATTAAGAGGTGGATGCCTCCAGTTGCAAAATAAGAGAGTCACAGGTATGAAATGTACTGTGTGGGAAGATATAGTCAATAACTATGTACATTTTTAGTATAGTGACAGATGATAACTAACATTATCATGGTAACTATTTTGTAATGCACAGAAATATTGAATCATTATGTTGTATAACAGGAGCTAACACAATGTTGCAGGTCAAATATACTTCAAAAATAGACAAGCAAAGAAACAGACAAACAAATTTGTAGAAAGAGATCTGACTGTGGTTACCAGAGGTAGGGGGAGTAGAGGGAGAAATGGATGTTGCTGCTGCTGCTAAGTCACTTCAGTCGTGTCCGACTCTGTGCGACCCCATAGACGGAAGCCCACCAGGCTCCCCGTCCCTGGGATCCTCCAGGCAATAACACTGGAGTGGGCTGCCATTTCCTTCTCCAATGCGTGAAAGGGAAAAGTGAAAGTGAAGTCACTCAGTCGTGTCCGACTCTAGCGACCCCATGGACTGCAGCCTACCAGGCTCCACGGGATTTTCCAGGCAAGAGTACTGGAGTGCGGTGCCATTGCCTTCTCCAGGAAATGGATGTAGGCAGTCAAAAAGTACAAAATTCCAGTTATAAGATAAATATATTCTAGTAATGTAGTATACATGATTAATAATTAACACTGCTGTATGTTATGTATGAACATTGCTAAGAAAGTAAATCCTAAGAATTCTCAGCATGAGGAAAAACATTTTGTTTTCTATTTCTTTAATTTTGTACTTATATGAGAAGAGGGATGTTTACTAAACTTACTGTGGTAATCATTTCATGATGTACATAAGTCAAATCATTGTGCTATACACCTTAAACTTATACAGTGTTATATGTCAATTATATCAAAAAAACTGGAAGAAAAAATTGAATAAAATGTTACCTGAATTGTAAATATTAAAAAATTAAATATGTATGATTAATTTTGAATTGTACATTATTTTCAATAGTCTTTTATATTACTATGTCTATTAATATTTTAAACTAATTAAGAACTTGAGTGCCTTTTTATTTAAGAATGCTCCCTTCTTCATAATACACTGTTTAAGACTGACTCCCCAAGGTCTCATTCTTCATTTACAGAGAATAGCTTTCTAACTCTACTTGAGCAATGTGCATTTAGACTCTGAATTCTTTTAGCATGCCCCAAATATTTGTAGGCTACTTATTAAAAATCAATGATTTATTTTCTGAATGATTAGTTAGTGTTAGTCATTCAGTCGTGTTCCGTTAAGCATCAAAAATGTAGTAGAAGGTAGTTCTATTTCCAGTTTTTTAAGGAATCTCCACACTGTTCTCCATAGTGGCTGTACTAGTTTGCTTTCCCACCAACAGTGTAAGAGGGTTCCCTTTTCTTCACACCCTCTCCAGCATTTATTGCTTGTAGACTTTTGGATCGCAGCCATTCTGACTGGTGTGAAATGGTACCTCATAGTGGTTTTGATTTGCATTTCTCTGATAATGAGTGATGTTGAGCATCTTTTCATGTGGTTGTTAGCCATCTGTATGTCTTCTTTGGAGAAATGTCTATTTAGTTCTTTGGCCCATTTTTTGATTGGGTCATTTATTTTTCTGGAGTTGAGCTGTAGGAGTTGCTTGTATATTTTTGAGATTAGTTGTTTGTCAGTTGCTTCATTTGCTATTATTTTCTCCCATTCTGAAAGCTGCCTTTTCACCTTGCTAATAGTTTCCTTTGTTGCGCAGAAGCTTTTAAGGTTAATTAGGTCCCATTTGTTTATTTTTGCTTTTATTTCCAATATTCTTGGAGGTGGGTCATAGAGGATCCTGCTGTGATGTATGTCAGAGAGTGTTTTGCCTATGTTCTCCTCTAGGAGTTTTATAGTTTCTGGTCTTACATTGAGATCTTTAATCCATTTTGAGTTTATTTTTGTGTATGGTGTTAGAAAATGTTCTAGTTTCATTCTTTTACAAGTGGTTGACCAGATTTCCCAGCACCACTTGTTAAAGAGATTGTCTTTAATCCATTGTATATTCTTGCCTCCATTGTCAAAGATAAGGTGTCCATAGGTGTGTGCATTTATCTCTGGGCTTTCTATTTTGTTCCATTGATCTGTATTTCTGTTTTTGTGCCAGTACCATACTGTCTTGATAACTGTGGCTTTGTAGTAGAGCCTGAAGTCGGGTAGGTTGATTCCTCCAGTTCCATTCTTCTTTCTCAAGATAGCTTTGGCTATTCGAGGTTTTTTGTATTTCCATACAAATTGTGAAATTATTTGTTCTAGCTCTGTGAAGAATACCGTTGGTAGCTTGATAGGGATTGCATTGAATCTATACATTGCTTTGGGTAGTATACTCATTTTCACTATATTGATTCTTCCAATCCATGAACATGGTATATTTCTCCATCTATTAGTGTCCTCTTTGATTTCTTTCACCAGTGTTTTATAGTTTTCTATGTATAGGTCTTTAGTTTCTCTAGGTAGATATATTCCTAAGTATTTTATTCTTTCCATTGCAATGGTGAATGGAATTGTTTCCTTAATTTCTCTTTCAGTTTTCTCATTATTAGTGTATAGGAATGCAAGGGATTTCTGTGTGTTGATTTTATATCCTGCAACCAGAAGGGAAAGAGACACGTGTACCCCAATGTTCATCGCAGCACTGTTTATAATAGCCAGGACATGGAAGCAACCTAGATGTCCATCAGCAGATGAATGGATAAGAAAGCTGTGGTACATATACACAATGGAGTATTACTCAGCCATTAAAAAGAATACATTTGAATCAGTTCTAATGAGGTGGATGAAACTGGAGCCTATTATACAGAGTGAAGTAAGCCAGAAAGAAAAACACCAATACAGTATACTAACGCGTATATATGGAATTTAGAAAGGTGGTAACAATAACCCTGTATACGAGACAGCAAAAGAGACACTGATGTATAGAACAGTCTTATGGACTCTGTTGCAGAGGGAGAGGGTGGGAAGATTTGGGAGAATAGCATTGAAACATGTATAATATCATGTATGAAACAAGTTGCCAGTCCAGGTTTGATGCACGATACTGGATACTTGGGGCTAGTGCACTGGGATGACCCAGAGGGATGGTATGGGGAGGGAGGAGGGAGGAGGGTTCAGGATGGGGAACACATGTATACCTGTGGTGGATTCATTTTGATATTTGGCAAAACTAATACAATTTGTAAAGTTAAAAAAAAAAAAAGAAATGTAGTAGAAGAATTATAAGTAGTAGAATTATGCTTGCCTGGGTAGCCTCTGTTGTTGTTAGTCTGTAAATTGGAGAAGGCAATGGTGGCCCACTCCAGTACACTTGCCTGGAAAATCCCACGGACGGAGAAGCCTGGTGGGCTGCAGTCCATGGGGTCGCTAGAGTCGGACACGACTGAGTGACTTCACTTTCACTTTTCACTTTCACGCATTGGAGAAGGAAATGGCAACCCACTCCAGTGTTCTTGCCTGGAGGATTCCAGGGACGGGGGAGCCTCGTGGGCTGCCTTCTATGCGATGGCACAGAGTCGGACAGGGCTAAAGTGACTTAGCAGCAGCAGCAGCAGTCCCTATATTGTGTCCGACTTCTGTGACCCCATGAACTGTAGCCCTTCAGGCTCATCTGTCCCTGGGATTCTCCAGGCAAGAATACTGGAGTGGGTTGCCATTCCCTTCTCCAGGGGATCATCCTAACCCAGGGGTCAAACCCAGGTCTCCTGCATTGAAGTCATATTCTTTACCATATGAGCCAACCAGGAAAACTTGGTATGTCATTATATAGTAATGTGCAATAGAATTTATCTTATTGATATTTGTTGCCAAAGACATTAAGATAAGAACCTCATAGTGATAGAATGAGAGGAGCCATTTCATTTTTTCCTATTTGGTTAAGAAACAGATTCATATGCTGAACTATGACAGATATTATTAAAAGGATTTCATCAAAGAAAAAGAGCTTTAAATTATTAAGATGAAAAGGATAAGTAATCCATTAGTAACAATAACAATTTTGTTCACTTTAACTGTGAATGGAGTTTCCTACTTAGAGACACCAATAGTTTAGTGAGCTGGGCGTAAGATAATAAAGTTTAAGTCAAAATGAGACCCAAAGGTATCTTATCCTTAAATTATTTGTCCAAGAACAAACTCTTGATTCTTCCCTTTTCCCACACACCGAAAATAAGCCAACCCTAGCCTACATCAAACCCATAATTTTTCAGGATTTCCCATCTAAGGAATTAGCATGCCATAATTATGTCTCATGCCTTGCTGTATTAACAGCCATATTCAGTCTAACACTGCAGCATGCATTCATTGCAATTTGATTTTTAAACGTGAAATGAACATCCTTGCAGTGAGGAGAATCCCTTGTTGGTTAGGTCACTGTGGGAGATGGAGCCCATCAACTAAGGATAGATGCTAAAGGGAGGTGAATTATACCTCTGCTACTCCCAGAGGCAGCAGGGCACTGAACCATACATTATGCTCAAGGAAGTGAATGCTCTAACTGGGCCTTAATATGTAAAGATGCAGAAGTAGTCTGAGATTGTCCACAGTTAGCCATGGTTGCACTGAGATTCCAGCGAGGTAACTTTGGCCATGTTCTTGGCTATCTTCGCTTCTCTTGTTCTCATTTGTTTCCCAAATTCAATTTTCCAATTTCCCTTCAATTCTGCTAGGTTCTTGATATGCTTCCAGTAAATTTCTCTTTTTCTAGAGTTGTTTTTGTTGTTTTCAACCAAGAATGTTGATCAGCACAATTGCTGAATATTTTCTCTTTTACTTTCTTATTGACATTAAAATCATCCACTTGTCTTAATCTCCATCACCCCTACTAGCCAAGTCTGAGCTACAGCACTTTTTTTCTCACAACTGCTCTTTAGAACTCTTCTACCCATAGCCATTCTGATTCTTTGGAATCCATCCTACATCCTACAGCTGGAGGGAGCTCTTAAAAGATACACTGATCATTTCTCCCTGCTTAAATTCTTCCATGGCTTCTCCTTGTTCTTGAGATAAAGACCAACACTCAGCACTAGTTTGATCTGTACCCCTACTTTTCCCGAATTGATTGAACTTGGCTCTTTGTTCTTCAGTCTCACTGATTTTCAAATTTTCAGCCAATTCATGTTGTTCTCTAGCCACAGGGACAAGTACCTGGAATTTATTTTCTTTCATTAATAAATATTATTTGAGAGTGCCCCTTTCACCTAGTTAATTTCTATTCAACCTCTAAACCAACCTCAAACATCCTTTCACTCCTCAGTGCCATATTTCTTTGTCATAAACCCCTGTACTTTTTCTTTAGAGCCAGTGGGGCAACATTTGTAACTGTACACCTTTCAGTATGATTATATCGTCTGTCCCCCTCACTGGCCTGTAAAGCTTTAGGTGATCTGGAATCTCTTCTGTCTATCCTTCCCGTTGTATGCTCAGTACCCATACGATGCCTGGAAACTAATAAATATTCTACTAGTATATCTTAAATAAAATATTTATCAAATAATTCACAGACTGTGACTTAGAGTGCTATTATTACAATATTTGTCTAAAGTTAAATATATATAGTGTAATTTCTTCTCTGTGGCTCCATCTTGTTAAACTTCGTGTTTTATCTCTAAATTTCTAGAGGGAAATGTTTCCCTGTCATTCGTGTTTCCATTCCATGCTTCCTTTATTTCTTGAGCTGTACATCTTTGAGAAAGCAATGCTTGAGATCAGGTGTCTTGGGTTTATTGAAATTTTTCAATTTAAAGCCAGTTATCTTAAATCCTTCCATAGACTTCTAAACTGACCTTCCACTAAGAAAAAGAAAGTGCTTATCTGAAGGAAAAAAGAAATGGCAGCTTTCCTATTGAAGATTCTTCATCCAAGCTTGACATATAGAAACAGTCTCTCTCCCTGAATTTTACTTAGTCATAAGTTTTTAGCTCAAATTTCAATTATAAGAGCTGACAAATATTTAATATTGAAAAAAAATGAATGGCTGCTTCCAAATAACACACTGTTCTTTGAGAAAGATCACTTAAAATATCAAATTTATCTCAGCTCCATTATCAATTGTTCTGAAAGTCTCCTTTGGGTCATTTATCTTTGTGATCATTGTTTTAATCCATATATTGGCATTTAGCCAGGTAGGACAGATGGACAAAATCTAAAAAAATATATACAGATGTATAAAAATGCACCCACGATACCCCTACTAAAATATTAATGATAAAGAAACCAAATGTAATGTGTTCTTTTTTATAACTTTAAAGAATTCATGTTTAATTAAAAGTGATCTATAAATCATGCTGTTTGCTAGCACTATTGACTGTGTCGTTCCCATTCTGCCAAACTTAATATAAAATTAATTGTTAATTTTCAGGCCAGTAGTCTGCTCTTCACCAAGACATATGCTGATTGTTTAGACATGAGTCAGTGAAATATAAAACTTCATAATTGAGGGCTCTCTTTGTGATGTCTTAAAGTAATTCTGAAGATTTGACACTACTCTCAATATGTAAGTTTGCCCCTTTTATACACTGAAATGACTGTTCTGAAATACAACTTTAGACATGCTATGCATCAAGTCTATTTCACATGCAATTGAATGGATATTATTTCTGTAAAGTGCACTTAACTTTAAGAGTAGTGTGACCTTGTAGGGTAGTAAAGAATGGCTTATCTTTTGCACAATCACACACACAACTGTGGACCAATGTAAACTTTTCTCACTTTATAATACTTGAAGACCTCTGGGTTAGCCTGACCTTACATAAACAAATGTAACATTTCAGCAGCCTTTCACATGCTTGTTCAGAACAACTCTTCAAGCCAAAATAGCCACCAACTCCAAAATAAGTGATGATTAACTTAGGGAGTACTTGGCTCTGTCTTTAAGAAGGTTAGCATGACCTCAAATGACAAAATTATATTACTTAACTTATATTGTATGCATTTCATGGGCTGTTAAGATAATAGCTATTTATTTTTGGAGGAGGCTGGATGGAAAAATTTGACCAGTAAATGTTTCCATGACATTGCCCTTCCTGAACCAATCTCCAAACTTACTGAGTGACTTTTATTTCTATTATGACTATTATTATTATTATTTTGCCTAGTATCAAGGCACACCGACTCTTTCATTAAATAGAAATCAAATTCCTTTTCTCCAGATGAATGAAAAGCATATTTCCTAACATTTTCACCCACTGAATGACAGTAGAGAGACCTTATCTTTTCACACCTCTACAGCATCTCCACAGAACATCTCAGTCCACTCAACTTGCTTAGTGCAGGTCCTTCTCATGCTGAGCATATTCTATTATTCCCATTGCCTGGGATAACATCTTTCACCTGACATTTCCCTCTTCCCAATATCTAGATATTCAACACTTTTCATGATTTTCTTTGTACCTTACTGATGGGAAAATCCTGTTTGGAAAACACGACCACAGCTGCATGTAACAGAACATCCTATGCTTCTTAGAAATTCAGCTCTGAATCTTCCCATTTATCTTTCACTCAAGAAATCAAGCTGGAATTTGAGTTAGAATGTAGTTATTACACACCATAAGTTCAATGCATCATTTTCAATGTAATCATTGGCAAGGTTTCATAAATTTTTTTGCAGAAAATTACTTATGGCCCCATTAGGATATAATGACATTGGATTGAGAAATATTCACTGAGTCAAATTGATCAAGACCCAACTCAAGTTCACTGCAATTCAGAGTATATTAATTTATCTGTTTACTCATTTACTCAGCCACTATTTATGGCAATAAATGGGACCAGACACTGCATAAAGTCTTGGGCTATATAAAGACAGATGAAAAAAACTCCCTGTTCTGAAAATGAACATGCTGCATTCCCAGCTCTTTTTCTGTGACAGATACATTTGAGACTTTCGAGCTGAGTTTATAGAAACCCTCAGGATCCTTCTGAACACAGCTCTCCAAGACACTACTACTAATCATCTAAAGGTAACATAGAGATAGATAGATACTTCTACTGTAGCTGCATCCACAGAAATTTACGTAAAAAAGTCAGTAAAATGGAAGTTGTAGAGTCAGGTTCATTGCAGCACTGTTTATAATAGCCAGGACATGGAAGCAACCTAGATGCCCATCAGCAGATGAATGGATAAGAAAGCTGTGGTACATATACACAATGGAGTATTACTCAGCCATTAAAAAGAATACATTTGAATCAGTTCTAATGAGGTGGATGAAACTGGAGCCTATTATACAGAGTGAAGTAAGCCAGAAAGAAAAACACCAATACAGTATACTAATGCATATATATGGAATTTAGAAAGATGGTAACAATAACCCTGTATACGAGACAGCAAAAGAGACACTGATGTATAGAAGAGTCTTTTGGACTCTGTGGGAGAGGGAGAGGGTGGGATGATTTGGGAGAATGGCATTGAAATATGTATAATATCATATATGAAACGAGTCGCCGGTCCAGGTTTGATGTACGATAATGGATGCTTGGGGCTGGTGCACTGGGACGACCCAGAAGGATGGTATGGGGATGGAGGAGGGAGGAGGGTTCAGGATGGGGAACACATGTATACCTGTGGCAGATTCATTTTGATATATGGCAAAACCAATACAATATTGTAAAGTTAAATAAAATAAAATTTAAAAAATTATAAGAGCAAAACTTTAATTTCTTTAATTTAAAATATATATTTAAAATTATACATACATATATATGTATAATTTCTACACAGCACCATTGGATCTTATGCAAGAGCCAAAGGAATAATCTGAATTGAAACAATGAAGAATTTATAGTTTCCACACGTTACTTCAGTTTTCTCTTTTCAAAGTCATTATTTGACCTACCACACTCTAACTTCCAACATCTACTGGATCATCGAAAAAGCAAGAGAATTACAAAAATAAATCTACTTTTGCTTTATTGACTACACCAAAGCCTTTGACTTTGTGGATCACAACAAACTGTGGAAAATTCTTAAAGAGATGGGAATACCAGATCACCTGGCCTGCCTCCTGAGAAATCTGTATGCAGGTCAGAAAGCAACAGGTAGAACTGGATGTGGAACAACAGACTGGTTCCAAATAGGAAAAGGAGAACATCAAGGCTGTATATTGTCACCCTGCTTATTTAACTTATATGCAGAGTATATCATGAGAAATGCTGGACTGGATGAAGCAAAAACTCGAGTCAAGATTGCCAGGAGAAATATCAATAACCTCAGATATACAGATGACACCATCCTTATGGCAGAAAGTGAAGAATAACTAAAGAGCCTCGTGATGAAAGTGAAAGAGGAGAGTGAAAAATTTGACTTAAAGCTTTCTAAAAGCTCAACATTCAGAAAACTAAGATCATGGCATCCGGTCCCACCACTTCATGGCAAATAGATGGGAAAACAATGGAAACAGTGAGAGACTTTATTTTTGGGGACTCCAAAATCACTGAAGATGGTGACTACAGCCATGAAATTAAAAGACACTTGCTCCTTGGAAGAAAAGTTATGACCAACCTAGAGAGAGCATATAAAAAAGCAGAGACATTACTTTACCAACAAAGGTCCATGTAGTCAAGGCTATGGTTTTTCCAGTAGTAATGTATGGATATGAGAGTTGGTTACTATAAAGAAAGCTGAGCGCCAAAGAATTGATGCTTTTGAACTGTGGTGTTGGAGAAGACTCTTGAGAGTCCCTTGGACTGCAAGGCAATCCAACTAGTCCATCCTAAAGGAAATCAGTCCTGAATATTCATTGGAAGGACTGATGCTGAAACTCCAATACTTTGGCCACCTGATGCAAAGAACCAACTCATTTGAAAAGACCCTGATGCTAGGAAAGATTGAAGGTGGGAGGAGAAGGGGACAACCGAGGGTGAGATGGTTGGATGGCATCACCAACACGATGGACATGAGTTTGAGTAGTCTCTGGGAGTTGGCGATGGACATGGAAGCCTGGCGTGTTGCAGTCTATAGGGTCACAAAGAGTCAGACATGACTGAGCAACTGAGCTGAACTGAACTATGACTTCTGAACTATGCCCCAGTCTCAGTCTTACTGGTGCCAGCAATCATCTCTTAGTTTCCAGGTACAAAGAACTCCTTCAGTTCTGCATTGCCTTTGACCTTTCCATAGAATTTAACAATGTCGATTATGCCTCCTTTGAAAATGGCACCTCCATTTTTAAACACTACACTTCTGGTTTTCCTCTCACCCCTGTGATAATTCTGGCTCAGACATGCATGTGTTTTGATACTTTTCCTTCCTCCGCCTCTGATATTTGGTTGTCCCTCCTGGCCCTCCAGTCACCTCTCTCCCTCTTGAAGTAACCTATGGGGTTTATTTTCTCCAGTCTCAGGATAGCAATTACAATAGATACCACTCACTTCATAGCCTAAATGAATGGTATTCCTAGAACTATACAGCGCCACAATCTATGCGACCCAACACATACCCTCGGATCTGTGTTTAGTCCAAGGACTCATATCTCCTTCCTTGATTTTGCACACTTTGTTGATTTCATCAGTTATATGAATTAGCCTCATGGATAGTTACACCTATACAATTACTCCCAAATCTATACGTGCAGGACTGAATACCCTAAACATCCAGATTTGTGTTTCTCACTTTCTAATGGACATCTTCACCAAGAACTTGTAGAAGTTCTACATTGCGTAAGAAGCTACACTCATCATCCAACTCTTCAAACCTGTTCCCCCTACTCTATTCAATATTTTAGTTAAGAATGCTTTTATACAGTCAGTTCCCCAAGGTAGAAATTTAGGAGCCAAATTTACTTCTCTCATCTCTCCATCCAAATCCAATCAGTTATTGTGTCTTGTCAAATCTAACTCTGAAATGTTTTTCAAATCTGTCACTTCTTATCCATTTGTACATAATTTCATTTATATAACACATGTGGTCATTTCCTTTTTTCATGTGACTTGACCTAGCCTTAAGGTGCTTTGATGTTACAAGTTATTTTTGCCTATTCATGTTTTTTTTTGTCCATTCTCACTATTTTCTGAAAACCTTTGCTCCTTTTCCCTGCTGTTTTCTTTAACCAAGTGATGTCATTTTCCAAACTCTTGTTGAAAAAATAATTTTCAACTCAAAAATTACTTCCTTTAAAATGTTTGCCAATCCTTTGCTCATTTGATTCTCCTCCATGAAATATTACCCTTTTCTGTGTTCAGGTTCTCACAGACTTTATTCATGT
This sequence comes from Bos indicus x Bos taurus, assembly GCF_003369695.1. Lineage (NCBI taxonomy): Eukaryota > Metazoa > Chordata > Mammalia > Artiodactyla > Bovidae > Bos > Bos indicus x Bos taurus. Next base: position 21,532,373 of record NC_040076.1, on the reverse strand, counting down.
TACTAGTAAAAACACCTTTGATATTAATCACTACTTAAAAAAGCACTTGTTTCCTTTATTAAACTGTTAATTCCTTCAGGGCAGGAATCAGGAGTCTGAAATATATTAATAAATAAGTGATTCACACATAGAAGATATTCAATAAATTTGAGGTTTTATATTGCACTCCTAGCATCTGAATTGAAGATCTAAACAGATTTTTGAATACAGCATTAGGCGATTCTCATCCACAAAAGCATGTTTTAATGCAAAGTGTTCAGTGATGCTACTTATGAAAATAAAGGGAAATTGACAAGAACATAAAATGTGTGTACAGTTCCTGAAACTCATAGCTGCCATTGTTTCACAATGATTTAAGGAGGTATTACTCACTTTGTCTGTTTGTGACTCAATGATTATAAGGAAAGTTTTCTTGATTTTTGCAGTTCTACTGGCTTTCATTTTCTATGACCTGCTTTGGCTCCATAGCCTTGAAAATGAACTACTCATTAAACATATTTATGCCTTAAATATACTTCATAATAAGTAACATTTATGAACCTACACTTATTTTGTTTATGAACCCATCTTTTTATTTTGTTCCTGAAAATAAATCAGGAGAAATGGGTCGACTACCAATTCCAGGTGACTATAGAGCAGAATGCTTTCCTCTTGCTAAATCTAGACTCACTCTTGCTCCCCTCATTCATATTCTCCTCATTCGCATTCTCTTGCTGACTTCCTCAACTCTGCTTGCCCGTCTTCGGCTTGGTTTGCTTCTCATTCTCTCTTCAAACTCTATATTTATATCTTTCAGAGTTGACTTCTTTCATTTGGTTTATGCAAGCAGAGTTCAAAGAACAGTGGAAAAAAGGCTGAATACTAGATATCAAAAGATTAGAAAGGATCCAGAAGTCACTTGGGAAGAAGGAACACTGGACCCTTGATATATTGTGTTTCCTCAGATTACAGAATCCAGCTACAAAAATGGATCCCTTGCAGTACTCCCATTGACTAAATCCTCTGCTCATATTATTCAAAATACATTCATTTATTTCTTTTACTTCATTCATTTATCATATGATAAGTGTGTACCTAATATACTCCAAGTTCTGCTCTAGGCTAGAAGGACACTTCAGAGTTCACATAGTTCCTTTTCAAATAGAGCATCCTTTGCATTCTTAGATGCAAAGGGGATGGATGTAGGCAATAAGCAAATAGATTCATGACACACCAGTGGGTTAAATATGTTATGCAGGGAAAAACTAACAAGGCAATGGGATAGAGAGGGGAGATTGTATTATTTTACTTAGAATAGTCAAGGACTGCCTCTTTCTTGGGATGGCATTTGAACGGAGGCAGATGTGACGAAAGGAACTGAGCCATGGGACTATCAGGGAGATAAACACACCTGGCATGGGGAAGAGTGCGTGCAAGGGTCTAGACCCTGAAGCAGGGTAGTGCTTGGAATTTATATCAGTCAGGGTCTCTGTAGAGTGATTTGAGTATAGCCTCATCACAAGTCTCTGTGTAAAGAGCAAAGACAGTACAAGGAAATTTTTGGGAAAAATACAGTGTGTATGACTAGTTACAGTGGGTCTCTATTATTCGTATTAGGCCTGAGGGGATGGGGAGCTAGATTGGTGACAGGAATCTCAAGACAGAGAGGAATGTGCAGAGAGGGCTGCTATATAGGATTGGACTCCTCTTAATACGGAGAACCTGCAGGGAGAAAGCTAGTGGATACAAACTCTGTCCTATCTTCCTCTGATCTCTTAGCAGTGATCCCTTTTGGCTGGAACCTGAGGCCTAAGACACCCTTTGATGGAATCCCTAACTTTCTTCCTACCAAGGCACAGAAGAAAAGGGAGAAACATGAAGGGTGGACCTTGAGGGACAAATCGAAGGAAGTCAACATAGCAAAGGACTCAAGGAGCCCAGAGTGTCTGGAATCTAGTGAATAAGAGGGAGAAGGGAGACAAGAGCAGGAAGAAGAGGGACAGCTCAGGTAGGGATTTATATCCTGGACTTGGACCTTGCAGTTTATTCTAAGTGATGTGTGAAGCCATAGGGTGTTTCTGAGCATGGATAGGAGCATGAGGACCATTTGGGAATATTACAGTAATCCAGAAGAGAAATGATGCTGGCTTGGACTAAGGAAATTGTGGGCAGGATGGTGTGAAAAAGAGCCAGATTCCAGATGTATTTGGAAATTAGAGCTATCATAATTTATTTACATTGACTATGAGAGAAAGAGAGGAAGATCAAGGAAAATTTCAGGTTTGGGGCAACAGAAAGAATAGGGTTACCATTTACTGAAATGAGAAAGCCTTCAGAAAAAGTAGATTTCACCAGAAACAAACTCACAGACTTAGAGAACGAACTTATGGTTGCTGGGGGGGAAGAAGGGATAGTTAGGAAGTTTGGGATTGACATGTATCCTCTGCTATATTTAAAATGGTTAACCAACAAGGTCCTGCTGTATAACATAGAGAACTCTGCTTAATGCTATCTGGCAGCCTGGATGCCCAGGGGATTTGAGGGAGACACATAGCTGAGTCCTTTTGCTGTCCACTGGAAACTATCACAAAATTGTTAATCAGCTACAATCCAATATAAAATGAAAGTTTAAAAAATACATTTCATAAGTCCATTAGGCATCTATGTAGAAATGTAATATGGTAAGTCTGAAGTGGTTGGGCCTTGGGATGTAAGTTTGACAGCTGTTAAATACAGAAGTTATATAAAGCTATGGTACCAGATGTGATCAACCAAGAATTAAGTGTAACCACATAACAGCACCCTAGCATCATTGGCAAAATTTAGTAGACTTTCAATGTAAGGAGCATCCAGCAAAGAAGACTGAGAAGGACTAAAATATGCAGTAGTGGGATTCCATTGAATGCCAACTGGATGAGAAAAGTTGAAAACAAAATAGCTGTAGTGAGAAAATAATCAGAATAAGAGAACCATTGATATATTTCGTGATGTTGAGAGAACTTAAAATAGAGACAGAAATATAGCTAACTACATTTTGATGATGATTAAAACATAATTTGATCTTACTATTTTTGAAATTCATAGGGTCATCAACTTAGTTGTTAGGTTACCAAAGCTTTCCCTAACAAATGAACATTTTTAAATAGCTTGATTAAGAAGATATCTTGAACTAAGTCTGATCCAAAAACTAAATGTATTTAAATTTATCTATTGTTCAATTTTCCCATATTACTATTAATATCTTTGACAGTAGGAAACTATTTTGAAGACCATAGAAAGTTCTAAAATAATTCGTGTATATCCTAAGGATAGGGTCAAGGTTCCTGGTATTTTCTTGTAAGTAACAAAGACCATTTACATGATTCCATATTTTTCTAGTGGTCTTTTTTTTTTTTTAAGTGCATATATCAGCCATGTTGAAAGATGATAAACAGAGCCCACTTCTGAGTTTCCTATCCCTTTAATATTTTGCTGGTGGAGGAGGGGCAGTAACCAAGTGTATCAGGTGTACATTACTCATTAAACTAATTAACAGTCCTTTGGGAGCCTTAATAGCCTCCTTCCTTTGTCCAGTTACTGGCAGGAAACTGCATGGCCAGGTGGTTTTCTGATGCTATAGCATTGCCAAGGGCTGCTACAGACTGGGAAAGGGCCTTAACTTCTCTCTTCTATATCCTCATCTGCTCAGCCCAGGTTTTTCTCTCTCATTTCTACCCTCTTCACACAACTATGTTTGATCATGGGGGATCTGGTAAAAGGCAGCATGTCCTCTTGAGTTCAAATTCAAGGCTCAAATTCAGTAAGCTAATAGCACAACTCGCTGTCTTACTTCTGTGGTTCATTTTTATGAAAATATAATTTCCCTACTTAAGAGATGCTTGAGGAATTGCCTTAATCAACCCAGAGTCCCTCTCTTTTTGTTGTGTTGCTACTGAGTGTGATCCTTGGTGGAAGTGGCTTGCATTTCATTACACAGAGCACTGCCGGGCTGTTTATTTTCTGTGTCTACGGAACAGAGAAACAGTTCAAAGAAAGGAGTGGTTGGAGGGGAGGGATTTGATGGTGAGGAAATAGGAGTATTTGCTTGTTTGGACTAGAGGGCGAATTCAAAGATGGAGACTTTTGTTTTCTGAAACCACGGTGAGCAGTTCCGGTTTCATGTCAAACATCAGGGTTTCATGCAGGATGTAAACATTTCCTGCTGGCCAAGTCTGTTTCTATAATGGTAACCCCATAGCTTCTGTGCTACTTGCACTGTAATTGTGCCAAGAGTTCCTGTGTTCAACAGGGGAGGTTAAAAGTCAGTCTGGTTTCGCAGCTGTTTTTGGTAAGAATTGGCTTTCCAGCAGCTCTAAAAACGTGCAGTTACACTCCTCAGACAAACATTAATCAGTGGCCATCATCTCACAGAGATACTGCGGAGTTGTCTGGAATGAAACTAAAAAGCTCCCTCTCTGTGGATATATGTAATGGTGGTGGGTAGGGAATTAATTTTAAGTAAGGTCATTGTAGAATTTCATTCATAATTTGTCCAGGTACATGTTAAGGTGAAAATGAGCAGAACCTGAATCTTTAAATGGTGGATCTAATTTCTCCTTAGACAGTAAGTTTAGAAATGATTTATCTTCCCTTTCAACTAATCTCAATTTGGCACCAATTCCCATCACTTTAGCTTTAATTTTCTTTTTTCTCCAGTTTCCCTTTGAAATAGTTTTTGATGTATAAACAAATACTTAAATGCAAGGAAGAGAGAGAGAACTTGATTTAAAGCAAGCCTGGGGTAAAAAGAATTATTTTGAGATAGGGAAAAACCCTCTCTAATGGATCTGTTTGATAGGTTTGAGTTTTCAAACTTCTTTTTTTGTTGTTGTTGTTTGTTTGTTTGTTTTGTTTTTTTTTAATGGGCTTGCGTGCTCAATCCGGCTCCTCTGGCCACGGGATTCTCTAGGCAACAATACTGGAGGAGGTTGCCATTTCCTTCTCCAGGGATCTTCCAGACCCAGAGACTGAACCCATGTCTCCTGCATTGCAGGCAGATTTTTACCACTGAGACACCTGGGAAGCCCCTTCCTTTAATGGGGAGTTCCTCTATTTCCTTACAGTTTGTGTAACTTGTGCCCTAGCAGATAGTATGAGCTGCCTTTGATAAGCCCATTTTAGAGCTTGTTCTGTGATTTAGATCATAAAGTTGACAATGAGAATTATGTTCTTTCACTTGATAAAGGCAGCCAGAATTGGCAGAACAAACACAGGAGATTTTGAAAGTACTTGAAAGAGAAGCTATCCCGTGGGGTTTTCTGACTAATAAAGCGTATTGTGCATATCTCTTCTCAGGAGGCAGAGGAAAGCTTTAAACGGAGGGTAGGGTACAGACATCACAAGTATTTTAGAGATACCATAACATGCTAAGGAAAGCCAAAGCTATAATTTTATTAAACCATAATGGAAAGCATAATAAAAATGGTGAAAGCTGCATTTTTCAGGCTGAATTATCCAAGTCCTTTGGTTTTCCTGCAAGACTACAAATGAGAAGATGTGTGCAGGGGGTCTTTCTAAGGAAGTGAGTCAGATAAAGTAGCTTCAATGTGCTCTCCCATACACCCCTCACCCAAAAATGAATGAAGAAAAAAGATGTAGTTGTGCCCACCCAGTTGAAAGTTTTTAAAATTTTAACAAGAAATGATAAGATTAAAAAGAGTTCATGACATTTTTCAGATTGTCAGTAGTTCAACAAATAATGTGAAGTTCTTGGTGAACACTGATGAAGATGAATCTTCCCTGGGTCTAAAAATGCATAATATTATTTTTGTAAACAGCATTTCACATTCATGGCAAAAATTAAGACCTTTGTGTATATATAAAGTTTATCTTCTGATGATATAAGTTCCTTGTCACATGTGGCTACTGAGCATTTCAAGTGGCGCTGATCTGAACTGAGATATACTGTAAATGTGAAATACATGCAGAATTTCAAATCCCCCAAAATGTAAAAATATCGCAATAATACTTTTATTTTGATTACATGTTGAAATGATAATCATTTGGATACATTGGATAAATACAAATACTATTAAAATGAATTTATTTCACTTTTTAACCTGGCTATTAGAAAATTTCAAATTATAATTTAATTTAAAATGACATAGCTCACTTTATCTTTTATTGAACAACACTGATCTAGGGGCCAAGCTTGGATATTTATATCTCTACAACTTCAGGCACTGGAGCAGCTTTCAAAAATCAGGGGGAAAAATATATATTTCAACTGTAGGAGTGAAATAGAGATGAATAGACTTTAACTTGGATATATACAGAAAAGAGTTAAGACAGAAGAAATGGGGCATTAGAGCTAAGGAATATAAAAGATTGGAGGAACTGAAGACAAGGGTCAGATGATGGAATATGAATATAAAATAACAAAAGTAATGCAGTACACACATACACACACACAAACTCACACACAGAGAGCTGCTATCCTCATGCTTTCACATCCTGGTTTTTGAGTCTCTTTTACTTGGGTTCCAAGTAAATTCAGCAAGGTCAATGACTTCATACCTTGGCTCATGAAATTTCTTCCTGCAACTTTGGGTGGACTCACTTTAATAGTACAAGTTGTAATTATGAAATATATGTCCAGTTTGGTGGGTCTACTAAAGTAGTCATTGCCTATATTTTCATTATTCTTTTCTGTTGGTATCTTACATGTGTTATCTTACATGTGTCAGCCAAAATGTTGAGGTCTGAAACATCAAAGTAATTTGACAAATCTATAGGCTCATATCTTATCTTGGTCTGAACCTTCAAAGTTATATGGAAGAAATATAATAAAAATTGATTCTACAAAGATACCCAAAGCCCTCACCCATCCTTACATGGTCAGGATAATAAAAAGATATATACTGTCCAAAAATAAATTTCCATAGCTCCCTTGGCCTTGGGTGAATGAAAAACTATAGTTTTTAGTTTTATGGATCTCCTAGCCTTCACTAGCACCAATGTAGAGGAAATTAAACAATTAATCTTTCTTTTAATTGTGTGGGAATGTCAGTCAGTGAAGTAAACACAACTCATTCCACTCATGCTCAATGAAAGTTATCTACTGTGAAGGATTAGCTGCCACATTCAACAATAACGAAGCTCTTGTTTTCCAATAAAGAGGTTAATTGGCTTCAGAGAAAATACATGTACAGAACACATAGGCCTAATATTGGTTTTGCAAAGGCCCTGTGCGAGGGAAGTTAATGCTTCCTGTTTATTAGCTGTTTTACAACAATCTGCCCTTGACCAATAATTATGCTTACATAGCTGATGCTAATATTGTCAGCCCAACAGCTACTCACTGTGTCCTCTACACCTGTGTGCAATTGAGTTTGTCATCATTCCACATAGTCCTCAGGGCTTGCTCTTTGGTGTTATTTCCTGCATCCAAATAGACTGGAGTACCTAGGTGGTTGAAATTCTTTCTGCTGTCCAAAAACGGGCTGCCTTTTCAAGACCTTTAAAAAAAAAATCCTAAATGTAACCATCTGTTCAGCAGATTTAACTACATGGTTAAAAATTAGAAAAACAAAAGTAAGGGACATTTTCTAGACCCAAAAATTTTCCCCAGAAATTCACTCAGGTGTCTCACACATATTCATTTGGGAAGGTGCTTCTGGAGTTTTAATAGCATACTGTGGGTAGGGGGTCTTGTTAAATTACAGGGTCTGACTTGGTCAGTCTGAGGAAGGGCCTGGTAACCTGCATTTCCAATAAGCCCCCAAGTGATGCTGGTTCATGGAACAAAGCTTGAGTAACAAGACACTGGGCTCGTTTAGACCACAGTCATACTAATTATTCATTCATATTTATTGAAATGGAGACAAGTTACTACTTATGGATGACAACCTGGCCTTCTATTTTCCTTGAAAAGGATCATAAAATTTGGAAACAGAGTGGCTCTCAACATAGAAATCTCCTGATCAGTTCTGTGAAGGAATTTTTACCAAGCATGACAATGTATTGAGACCAGTTTTGCAAATGAAGATCATAAAGTGACATCAGTGCAGTTCAGCAGAGTCGCTCAGTCATGTCCAACTCTTTGTGACCCCATGCATCGCAGCACGCCAGGCCTCCCTGTCCATAACCAACACCTGGAGTTCACTCAGACTCACGTCCATCGAGTCAGTGATGCCATCCAGCCATCTCATCCTCTGTCATCCCTTTTTCCTCCTGCCCCCAATCCCTCCCAGCATCAGAGTCTTTTCCAATGAGTCAACTCTTCACATGAGGTGGCCAAAGTACTGGAGTTTCAGCCTTAGCACCATTCCTTCCAAAGAACACCGAGGGCTGATCTCCTTCAGAATGGACTGGTTGGATCTCCTTGCAGTCCAAGGGACTCTCAAGAGTCTTCTCCAACACCACAGTTCAAAAGCATCAATTCTTCAGCACTCAGCTTTCTTCACAGTCCAACTCTCACATCCATACATGACCACTGGAAAAACTATAGCCTTGACTAGACGGACCTTTGTTGGCAAAGTAATGTCTCTGCTTTTGAATATGCTATCTAGGTTGGTCATAACTTTCCTTCCAAGGAGTAAGCATCTTTTAATTTCATGGCTGCAGTCACCATCTGCAGTGATTTTGGAACCCCCCAAAATAAAGTCTGACACTGTTTCCTCTGTTTCCCCATCGATTTCTCATGAAGTGATGGGACCGGATGCCATGATCTTCGTTTCCTGAATGTTGAGCTTTAAGCCAACTTTTTCACTCTCCTCCTTCACTTTCATCAAGAGACTTTTTAGTTCCTCTTCACTTTGTGCCAAAAGGGTGGTGTCATCTGCATATCTGAGGTGATTGATGTTTCTCCCAGCAATCTTGATTCCAGCCTGTGCTTCTTCCAGCCTAGTGTTTCTCATGATGTACTCTGCATAGAAGTTAAATAAGCAGGATGACAATACACAGCCTTGACGTACTCCTTTTCCTATTTGGAACCAGTCTGTTGTTCCATGTCCAGTTCTAACTGTTGCTTCCTGACCTGCATACAGGTTTCTCAAGAGGCAGGTCAGGTGGTCTGGTATTCCCATGTCTTTGGGAATTTTCCACAGTTTATTGTAATCCACACAGTCAAAGGTTTTGGCATAGTCAATAAAGCAAAAATAGATGTTTTTCTGGAACTCTCTAGCTTTTTCCATGATCCAGTGGATCTTGGCAATTTGATTTCTGGTTCCTCTGCATTTTCTAAAACCAGCTTGAACATCTGGAAGTTCACAGTTCACATATTGCTGAAGCCTGGCTTGGAGAATTTTGAGCATTACTTTACTAGCGTGTGAGATGAGTGCAATTGTGTGGTAGTTTGAGCATTCTTTGGCATTGCTTTTCTTTGGGAGTGGAACGAAAACTGACCTTTTCCAGTCCTGTGGCCACTGCTGAGTTTTCCAAATTTGCTGGCATATTGAGTGCAGTGCTTTCACAGCATCATCTTTCAGGATTTGAAATAGCTCAACTTGGGTTCCATCACCTCCACTAGCTTTGTTCATAGTGATGTTTTCTAAGGCCCACTTGACTTCACATTCCAGGATGTCTGGATCTAGGTGAGTGATCATACCATCGTGATTATCTTGGTCATGAAAATCTTTTTTGTACAGTTCTTCTGTGTATTCTTGCCACCTCTTCTTAGTATCTTCTGCTTCTGTTAGGTCCATTCCATTTCTGTCCTTTATCGAGCCCATCTTTGCATGAAATATTCTATTGGTATCTCTAATTTTCTTGAAGAGATCTCTAGTCTTTGGATCCTGGAATGTTAGGTCCATGAATCAAGGCAAATTGGAAGTGGTCAAACAGGAGATGGCAAGAGTGAATGTCGACATTCTAGGAATCAGCGAACTAAAATGGACTGGTATGGGTGAATTTAACTCAGATGACCATTATATCTACTACTGCAGGCAGGAATCCCTTAAAAGAAATGGAGTAGCCATCATGGTCAACAAAAGAGTCTGAAATGCAGTACTTCGATGCAATCTCAAAAACGACAAAATGATCTCTGTTCGTTTCCAAGGCAAACCATTCAATATCACAGTTATCCAAGTCTACACCCCAACCAGTAACACTGAAGAAGCTGAAGTTGAATGGTTCTATGAAGATCTACAAGACGTTTTAGAACTAACACCCAAAAATGATGTACTTTTCATTATAGGGGACAGGAATGCAAAAGTAGGAAGTCAAGAAACACCTAGGGTAACAGGCAAATTTGGGCTGGAATACAGAATGAAGCAGGGCAAAGACTAATTGAGTTTTGCCAAGAGAACGCACTGGTCATAGAAAACAAACTCTTCCAACAACACAAGAGAAGACTCTACACATGGACATCACCAGATAGTCAACACTGAAATCAGATTGATTATATTCTTTGCAGCCAAAGATGGAAAAGCTCTATATAGTCAGCAAAAACAAGATCAGGAGCTGAATGTGGCTCAGATCATGAGCTCCTTATTGCCAAATTCAGACTGAAATTGAAGAAAGTAGGGAAAACCACTAGACCATTCAGGTATGACCTAAATCAAATCCCTTATGATTATACAGTGGAAATGAGAAATAGATTTAAGGGACTAGATCTGATAGATAGAGTGCCTGATGAACTATGGACGGATGTTTGTGACATTGTACAGGAGACAGGAATCAAGACCATCCCCACGGAAAAGAAATGCAAAAAAGCAAAATGGCTGTCTGGGGAGGCCTTACAAATAGCTGTGAAAAGAAGAGAAGCAAAAGGCAAAGGAGAAAAAGAAAGATATAAGCATCTGAATGCAGAGTTCCAAAGAATAGCAAGAAGAGATAAGAAAGCCTTCCTCAGTGATCAACGCAAAGTCACATAGAGTAATGTTAAAGACAATACAGCAGGCTCAAAATGGAGTTGCTTGTGCTAAAGCCCTATGTCACCAAATCAAAACTTACCTTGACTACGGCTACAGCTCTCCCAGGCATGGAGTCGTAAACCTGCCTGATAAATTCCTGCCACCCTCTAAAGAAAAGTAATGTTTCATTAATGAACAGCTCCTCAGAACTCCTTTTATCTGCTAGGTTGGATGCGTGAGGTGTGTACTGAGTCACTTCAGTCCTGTCCAAATCTTTGCGACTCCATGGATCTTAGACCACCAGGCTTCTCAGTCCATGGGATTCTCCAGGCAAGAATCCTGGAGTAGGTTGCCATTTTATCCTCCAGGGGAGCTTTCCAACCCAGGGACTGAACCCATGTCTTTTACATCTCCTGCATTAGCAGGCAGGTTCTTTACCACTAGCACTGCCTGGGAAGCCTGCTAGGTTGTACACTGCTCTTCAGATTGACTTTTGCTTAAATAAAACCTCAAATTTTTAAATATGCTTCAGTTTTTCTTTGAACAGTACTATGCACAGAAATAGACATTTGAGGAAAATGATTAAATAAATATGGCAATGAAAATCCCCAACTGGGACAGTTAGATTCATTACCTCCTTAATTTCCTACCTTTCACCTTCTTCTCAATTCTCTCACTCTCCTGGAGAAGTTATTTCAGTTTATTCAGTGCTATTCCTTCTGATGGTACACTAACTGGGTTTCAAATAGCTCTTTAAAAACCACCCCATGTCATAAATAGGGCACAGAAAGTTCATTGATGGTGAAAAACAAGAATCAGGAACGGCAATCATCCAAAGACTTTGAACATTTTTAAGTACAAGTAAGTACTCCCCCTTGTTAAATGTTTTTGATGGCTATGGGAAATATTCATATTAGTTTCTAAAAAAAAAAAATGATGACCAGGATAAAGAGGCTATGTAAAAATAGACTGAAGGACAATCACCAAGCCGATTCTGTTTCACCATGCAAGTTTCAGGGACAGCTCTAAACTAGCAATTTTCAATTAAACCCAATCTGTCACGGTGGGGAAAACAGTGTGGCCGACAGGCTCTGCGAAGAGATTTGGCTGCGAGTGGCCATGTTAGCACTCTTAACTGAAAATAAGCTATATTTGTTTAAACCATGGCTTAAATAGCACTGCATATTTTTATTCCTCAGTAAGCATTTATGCCATTAATTTCTACAGCATACAATTAGGCACTACAAGTTCTGTGTTGGAATCTCCATCTTTCAGTTTTTCTTGTGTCTCTAAGTTTGGCCGGGTAGGAGAAAAGCAGAGTGATAAAATCATCCTTTCTTCCCCTCTCTCTCTCCCACGTTGGGAGACATTTCTGTCCTTGAAAATGTTAAGTGTTCAAATAATTTCTGAGCCCAGTTCATGGTCATCACTTGAAGGAGACAGTTTGAGACAGCAGGAGCCTCTTAAACTATCTCACCACAAAATATAAAAAGACGGGAAAGAATGCATCCTTCCCCGCTTCAAAATCCAGTGACATGGCACCACTCTTGTCGTATAAATTACCTTCTTTTCAAGGTTGTTCTGAAGAGCTGGGGACTTGTAGGCATCAAGAGACTTTACATTATTAACAAGGTTTATATTCTAGAAAGACATACTGATCAGAAATTAATGGCATTGATATCCCCAGGAACAAAACATGAGCTGTGCTTGGAAAGAGAGATTCTTATTTATCCTGGTCTAATAAACAGGACCTTTCTCTGATCATCACCCTTCAGTAATTTGGATTGACTGTATCATTAGCTCAGTAGCACGCATACCAGAACCCGGTCAGAGGTATGTCAATCATCTCATGTTCTTCTTCGCTTCCCCCTCTTCTCTTTTCCCTCTTTTCCTTCTCTCTCGTTATGATTTAATTGAGAAAGCTTGAAGTTTTCTGGTAAGTAAAGTTATGTGCAAACCTAAGATTCCAAGTAGGATCTGAGTTCCTCTCACTGTCCACCTTTACTCAGTGTAATGTGATCAATCTCAGGAGGGATTGAGGGCCTATGTACCAATATTTTATTGAGGTGCCCCCACATTCCTTCAACTGTTGGATGTCCCTGATTTAATTCAGAAGTGAATCAGAGGCTGGCTTTCCTTCCATTTACGGATTTTCAGTTTCAGGAAATTTTGTAAGTCAACAAGCTTTTCTTATTGTCCATGTGCTGGTTATAGAGTATGTATCTGTTGATGGTTTGCAAATCCTTTATGAGGCTCTCAGTGTGTACTTGCAATCACTTGTGCTTGGACAATGATCAGAATTTTTATAAATGAAACTGTAACCAGCTAGCCCACATGGCAAAACACTGCTCTTTGGGACACAGTGTAGCTTATAAGTTAAGCACATGAGTAACACAGAGGAAAAGGAAGGAGAACTCTGTGTTGGTGATGCTGACTTCCCTTAGAGAACAAACTGGTCACCTTACCAAGGCTGACTTGAGCTCTACTATAAACATGCAAAACAAGGAAATTGCATGCTTTGGGGGCATGCTTCATAAGACAGCATAAGGTCCATTTCAGGAAACTCACAGAACAGTGGGTGATGCTAAATGCTAGTGAGGAACTTGCAATATTTTGCACATATGGACTGACTATGCTGTAGCATATATAAATATTTCATTTGCTAATTGTAGTTAGTTATCAGATTGCACATGAACAGACAGAATGACATATGAGAAGTTCCAAGAACACTGTGTAACAGTACATACAGCTGAGATATAGTTTTCTCACACTTGGCGGGCATTCGAGCTCAGCGAACACAACTTTTTCCTTGTTCTTTAATTAAGATTAAAATATTTTAAAATCACCAAATTGAGAACATCGTTATAGTGTCGTGTTCAAGGACCAATGCCAAATGGAAAGTCAGAAACTAGAGCTGAAGAGTCATCCATCTTACAATTTGCTTGATGTTTTTGGGAATCCATTGAGAGTTCATTTTACTTCCCCCCAGATTAGGTAACCAATACCTCTCTTTTTCATTTTGGAACTTAATTGATGAGCTACCTAGAGAGGAGGAAAAAAAAAGAGAAGGAGGAATAATAATTGAAAACATTACAGAATCTCTGAAAAGGGAACTATCAAATCAGCTGTATAAAATTTTCAAAGCAGAAATGAAAGCATTCAGTAATATTTAAAATCGGAAGGGAAGAGATGACAAAAATAATTGAATACATTTCTGCTTTATGGGGATTTATACATAAATCTGAAAAAAATAAAGTGTCTTTCCAAGATCAGGTCTAGGTTGTCAGGGCTAGTACTGGAATTCCTGCTTCCTAGATCTCCACTCTTTCCAGTTTGTTATGCTATCCTTATCATTAACAAACCTTTTTAGTTTGTCTGTCTCTAAATTATGATTTAAGTGGATTAGTGAGATGAATATGGGTTTTTGAATCAGTGATATCTGAGTTCAAATCCTGGCATAGTCTCATTTTTTCCCTTCATAAAATAGGTATAATTATACTCATTTCCAGACATGGCTTAAGGACTAGCAATAAAATGTAAAATGTGGACAGTCCCACAAACATTGAGATGTTCAGAAAATAGTAGTTCTTATTGCTATTTATGTATCCTGAAGGCCTGGGTACTTAGTATACACTCAATAAACTTTTTTGAATAAATGAACAAATAAAGGAACAAAGAAATAACTGACAGAGGACATAAGAATGAATAAGTGAGTGAATGACAGTCAGAGCTGTCACTAAAAGATAAATGAAGAAATCTGTATTTTCTTTGGCTTCTTTCAATCTATTAGGAATGCTTTATTTCCTCTTTGACTTCCCTCATTCACGAAGTTTGTTCTTTTGGTTTCCACAGTAGTTGAAAACATGACCCAGAAAACAGAAAATCAAAATGCACAAAATCACTCAAAAATGTATATCAGCTCAGTGCAGCCTAAATTGGAACATCTAATTGAACACCTATTCAAACAGAGCTTTGTAAACGTTGCCTGAGATCACCGGCCAATCTCGAGCAGAAAACCTCTCCTAGGGACAGGCCATTTTAATTAAATTTACCAAGTCATGGAGGACAACATGGCCTTGTGCCTAGGTATTCCTTCTTCTTTTTTTTTTTTTAATTAATGTACGCAAAATTACCCTCATACCATTTCAACAACCTGCTTAATCAGACTGCCTGTAAAAATTGGGAGTCTCCAATATTAACTTTGCTAAAGTGTCCTTAAGACCAGAGGAGCAAAGAAAACAAGGAGAGGTCAGCAGGTCCCTGTGAAAGTGCTACAAGAAACACTATCCGTTCTGTTCCAAAGAAGCTGAACTTTTACTATGGAGAGGTCAGGATGAGGAAGCTGAGTGATCATAAACAATTGTTCTGCCCAGCTCTTCAGCCCATATAATTCTCTAGCAAATAAAGCATGTGGAGGGCCTTGTGTGTGAGGGAATTTTTACTTTAAAAAACTCTGGTCTGGAGATGAAAAGTATGTTCGATATCCTTTCTAATATTCTTCCAACTCTTCAATTTTTTTTTTTTTTAGGAAAGATTCCATGGACGGAGAAGCCTAGTAGGCTTCAGTCCATGGGGTAGCGAAGAGTCAGACATGACTGAGTGACTTCACTTTTACTTTTCACTTTCATGCATTGGAGAAGGAAATGGCAACCCACTCCAGTGTTCTTGCCTCGAGAATCCCAGGGACGGCAGAGCCTGGTGGGCTGCCATCTATGGGATCGCACAGAGTCGGACAAGACTGAAGTGACTTAGCAGCAGTAGCAGCATTATAGGCAAGATGAAATCCAATAGACAAATATGTACAGAAATGTGTATAAAAGCCATTAAAAATATTAATGCTTTTCTGGTATAGAAGAAATACTTGCACATTTAAAAAAAAATTGAGGAGACTTCCCTGGTGGTCCAGTGGCCAAGACTTCATGCTTCCAGTGTAGGGGGCTACAGTTCCATCCCTGGTCAGGGAACTAGAACCCAGATTCCTCAACTAAGAGTTTGTGTGCCACAGCTAAGACTTGGCAGAGCCGAATAAATAAATAATAATTTTTTTCTCTCTTAACTGGGAATGAGTAGAACAAATACAAAGCAAGGGGTGGGTGTGGGGATGCCATACTTCAGTCCGTCAGCACAAAGGCAGTCTTGGTGGGGGTTTTGTTGGCTTTAAAAAAAAAAAAAAATCAGTTTTATCAAGGTATCATTTTCATATAAGAAAATGTACACTTTTCAAGTGTACAGTTCAATAGGTTTTAAGAAACATATACATCAAAGCAACCACCACCAAGGTAAATGACTCTTCTTGGAATTCAAGTCTATACCTCCCATCTTTGGCTCAAGCCAATCTGCTCTTTATCATTGTAAATTGGTTTCCATTTTGTAGAATTCATTAAATAGACTCATACCATACACATTCCTTTATGTGTGCTTCTTTTATTCTGCCTGTTTTTATATTCATTTACATTGTGGCATAGAATTAATATTCTAAATGGATGGGTCTGTGTTTTCTTTGGCCTTTAGCACTGTTGGAATAATGTTTACCATCTGGAATAATTTAATCAGGCAAAGGGATGGTTTCAGAAAACAACTACAGAAATCGCCATGAGTTGATCTTGTTCTAGTCTGACCAGAGAAGGATCAACAATGAAGTAAGTCAGAAAGAGAAAAACAAATATCATATATTAATGAATTTGTGTCCCTGGTAGCTCAGCTAGTAAAGAATCTGCCTGCAATGCAGGAGATCCTGGTTCAATTCCTGGGTTGGAAAGATAGTCTGGAGAAGGGATAGGTTACTCACTCCAGTATTCTTGGGCTTCCTGGTGGCTTTTCTTTGGTAAAAAATCCCCCTGCAGTGCAGAAGACCTGGGTTCGATCCCTGGGTTGGCAAGATCCCCTGGAGGAGGGCTTGGCAACCCACCACATGGCTATAGTACATGGGGTTGCAAACAGTCGGACATGACTTAGCAACTAAGCACACAGCACATATTGTGGTATGTCCCAGAGATTTGTTCCTTTTTGGTTCTGAGAAGTATTCCTTTGTGTAGAGATACTACAATGTGCTTATCTACTCATCTCTTGATAGACTTTGATTTTTAGTTATTGTTATGAACACATCACTTCCTAGGTGACACAGTGGTAAAGAACTGCCTACCAATGCAGGAGATATGGGTTCCAGTATTCTTGTCTGGAAGATTCCATGAACAGAGGAGCCTGGTGGGCTACAATCCATGACTTGACAGAGTAGGACACAACTGAGCAACTAAGCATGTACACATTATGAATACAATTATTATGAACACTTTGAACACTTATCACAAGTCTTTATGTAGACAAATGTTTTCCTTTCTCTTGGATAAATATGTAGGAGTAAAATTGCAGAGTTGTATAATAATGGATGTTTAACCTTATTAAAAGAAAAAAAACTGTCAATTATTTTCCAAAGTGACTGTAAAATTTTATTTTTCTTATAACAACAATAAAGGTTTGCATTGTCCCATATCCTTGGCAACATCTGTCACTGTCCATTATTTCAACTGTTAGATGTGCAGTGGTATTTTATTGTTGCTGTTAATTTGCGTCTCCCTTATAGCTAATGATGGAGAAGGAAATGGCACCCCACTCCAGTACTCTTGCCTGGAGAATCCTATGGAGGGAGGAGCCTGGTAGGCTACAGTCCATGGGGTCGCAAAGAATCGGACACGACTGAGTGACTTCACTTTCACTGTAGCTAATGAAGATGAATATATTTTTATGTGCTTATTGACCATTTATATATTTTCTTTTGGGAATTTTCAGTTCAGATTTTCTGTTTATTTAAAAAATTATATTATGAAAAAAAATTATATTATTGAGTTTTCAATACATTCTGGATATAAATTGTTTGTCAGAAATATGTATTATTAATATCTTCTTCCAATCTGTGGCTTACCTTTTAATTTATAAATGCTGTCTTTCAAAGACCAAAAATTTTTAATTTTGATGATGTCTAATTTATTATTTTTTCTTTTAAGACTCATGCTCTTTGTGTCCTAAGAATTTTTTGCTTGTGTAGTGATATAAGGACTTTATTTATCCTGTGTTTATTCTAGAAGTTTTGGCAAAAACTCTAAAGCAACACTTTGGAATGTAAAACACTCTTAAAAATTGATGTTTTCATTTCACTTATATTCAATGTATTTTTTGTAATACACTTTTGATTTCTTCTTTGACTAATGGTTTATGTAACAATGAATTTTTAGACCTCCAGATATTTGGGAATTTTCCAAATATCTTCTTTCTCTAAAGTTTTAGCTTAATTCTATTGTAGTTGGCAAATATACCCTATAAGGTATCAGCCCTTTGAAATAGTATCATTTTATGACCCTATACAAAATCTGTCCTGGTGAATGTTAGTCTAGAAGGAAGAGACTAAGAGAAACAGAGAAATCTAGATATTTCTTTAACTTTCTAGTATGTATATTTGTTTTGATCTGAAATATTATCATTTAACAGACTATAACATTAAAATTCATTCAGGAACACATACAGTAATTCTAGGGATGAGAAATTGACCTGTAAATTACATAACATAAATATTTGGAAATTTATCACAATTTCAAGAAATCAACAAAATTAACTTTGCCATATCTAATTTCATATTCAAATTTATTGACTATTTTTCTGAAGGGTATTTAATTTTGTCCTCACATCTTTTAATAATAATATTACTTTGTGAAGTTGCCTCTCTTCCATACTAATTTTACTCTTTCAAAAAATGTTTTGAGCCTTTGGCAGTAAATTTGGACATTTAAACCCATGAGGAAGCTAATCTAATCCGAAAAGTTGGGAGTTGGCCAAATAAATATCTCTTTCAGATAATCTGCACTAAAATTCTTTCCATGTTGAAAAAAAAATTGAGAAAAGCTTGATCCTATAACTTAAAATTTCTGTTTCACCAAAAGAACATAAAAGAAACAATAATCTGAAGTTGAGAGAACGTTCTATTAGTTTCCCAAAAGCCTCAATGATAAAATGGGAAGACAATAGGAAGTAATAAGTAGTAAACAGAAGGATGATTTTTCTCAAGCAGATTGTTGTCCTCAGTGAATTCTAGAGGACTACAGAACAACCAAAAAAAGTACTAACCAAAAATTAGAGGTGAACACCATGATGGGAGGTTGGATGAGGCAACAAAGCAGAAAAAAAAAAGCTTGAGAGGCTACCACGTTGAGAGACCAGCTTTTATTTGGGTCTGGGCAACCACCATGCATAATTTGTTATTCCAATCAATCAATGATTCCTTTTAAAATTATTGGTAGATTTTTCTTCCCCTTTGCACATTCCTTTGGAATGCACTATTGATGCCATGCAATTATATCTGTTAGGAGTCAGCTATATTAAAAGTCTTGTATGGCAAAAGAGAAACAAGAAAAGATTTTGCTATACTTTTAAATTCAAATTAGCTTTCTCAAACCACAGCTGGAATAGATTATTTTTGACCTTTCTTTAAATCATAATTTATATCTTTGCAAATTACCACCATCAAAGTTGTCAGGACAGCAAGAAAAATGTTTCTGTTTCACAAAGTGGAGGGCATGATGCCATAAGGATGGTTTGCAATGAATTTAGCTCTCCCTACTTACAGTTTTTCAAAATCTTCAGGTTGATCTCAATTATGTTCAGCTGGTAAATTTGACTTAGTTTTATCTTCTTTTACTCTTTTTTTGCTTAAATACATATAAATTCTAACTTCTTATCTATGGCCAATCTGATTATTACATGAAGTAATCCCTATAAGCTAATAGTCATCATAGATTTTAATGCTGTCACTTTTTCAGACACTGTTTTCTTTTAACCCTCATAACATCAGCAACCTCCTGTAATGGATGAGAAGACTCTTGGAGATATTACATTCTGTACACAGCCTCACAAATAGTAAAAGAAAAAATTATGTCTTGGACCCAGAACTATTTGATTCCAGTCTGTTAAAAAGAACATGTGACTAACTCAGTCTTTCATTATTCATTTTCTTTATTCACTCATTCACATTGGGCACGTTAAATGCCAGCATTACTCAAGATATTCACAGTATTCAAGGGCGTATAAAAATGAATTAGAAAGCAGGCCCTTTCATCAAGGAGTTCACAATCTTTAATTAATTAAATTTTTTAGAAAAATGTTAAGTCAGCCCTGTTCATGTGATGAAATCACCTCCTCCTAGTGTTTATTATCTCTGAGTATATTTGTCTAAATTTGTGCTCTTTTACCTTACCTTTGCAACTGAGAAGAGAATGCTGCTGCTGCTGCTAAGTTGCTTCAGTCGTGTCCGACTCTGTGCGACCCCATAGACTGCAGCCCACCAGGCTCCTCTGTCCCTGGGATTCTCCAGGCAAGAACACTGCAGTGGGTTGCCATTTCCTTCTCCAATGCATGAAAGTGGAAAGTGAAAGTGAAGTCGCTCAGTCGTGTCCGACTCCCAGCGATCCCATGGACTACAGCCCACCGGGCTCCTCCATCCAGGGGATTTTCCAGGCAAGAGTACTGGAGTGGGGTGCCATTGCCTTCTCCGGAGAAGAGAATAGTTACTTTTTAAAACTAATGCTATAG
Organism: Bos indicus x Bos taurus; assembly: GCF_003369695.1. NCBI lineage: Eukaryota > Metazoa > Chordata > Mammalia > Artiodactyla > Bovidae > Bos > Bos indicus x Bos taurus. The sequence continues at coordinate 21,511,986 of NC_040076.1, read as the reverse complement.
ATGGATGGGGGGCTTCCCTGGGGTAAAGAATCCACCTGCAAACCAGGAGACACAGGAGATGCGAGTTTGATCCCTGGATGGATCAATAGTTACTATAGGAATGCTTTCATATGTATGTTATCTTATCATACCAAGTCAGGGTAATAATTAGGTGGATTAGACTGATACTCAGAGTCATTTCTGTAAAAAATAGACAAGAGAAGTATGGGAAGTCACGTAGGTAATGTTTTTTAATCATCAATCAAATGGCCTGGACTTGTCCTGAGTTTCTGTGTGCAAGAATGGAAGGTGCAGCACAGGGATCCAGCTGAGAGGACAGAAAGAAAAACAAACATACGATGAAAGAACACTGAGTGTCCTTCGTATGGAAGAATCATATACGAAACGTGTATGTCAGTAAGATGTTGTGACCCATCAAAGTCTTCCTTCTTGGGACTTCCCTGCAGTCCACTGATTAGGACTTTGCCTTTCAGTCCAGGGGAGGTGGTTTCCATCCCTGGTTGGGGAGGTAAGATCCCACATGCCTTGCAGTCAGAAAACCAAAACATTAAAAAAAATAAACAATATTGTAACAAATTCAATAAAGACTTAAAAACAAATAAAAATGTCTTCCAGGTGGATTGAGGCTCCCAAGCAAGTCAAAGTTTATCAAAGTCTTTTGTAACTTCCAAATTACTCATCACAACAAACTGTGTTCTGGGTCCTAAGAATTGGGAAAGAGAACTGAGGAAAGAGTTCAGAAGAAGAGTTTCTTTTCTGTCTCTTCTGAATACAGACTTTGCATTTTACTCTTCATTTTCTAAATTGTCTATTCTTTATCCCTTTAAGTCTTTAAAATGGATTTCTCTCATCATATCTCAAAAGAACCATGATTAATTAATGGTAAGATGTCTGTGACTAATTAAGCATACTTGTGAAGTAGAATTTTTAGGGATAGAAAGCTCTCTCACTTAATAACCTGACCTCAATTTACAGAAAAATATAGTACATTTGTAGGTAGAAGGTTAACTTAGCAAAGAGTCTTCCCTGGTGGTTCAAATAGTAGAGAATCAGTCTGCAATGTAGGAGACCAGGGTTTGATCCTGCCTTGAAGGCAAGCATTTTGCTAAGCTAAAGAGAAAGCATCCGTTGCTCAGTCATGTCTGACTCCTTGAAACCCCATGGACTGCAGCCTGCCAGGCTCCTCTGTCCATAGAATTTTTCAGGCAAGAATGCAGGAGTGGGTTTCCATTTCCTTCTCCTGGAAAATCCCATGGACGGAGGAACCTGGTAGGCTGCAGTCTATGGGGTCGAGAAGAGTCGGACACGACTGAGTGACTTCCCTTTCACTTTTCACTTTCATGCATTGGAGAAGGAAATGGCAACCCACTCCAATGTTCTTGCCTGGAGAATCCCAGGGACGGGGGAGCCTGGTGGGCTGCCGTCTATGGGTCACACAGAGTCGGACATGACTGAAGCGACTTAGCAGCAGCAGCAGCAGCAGTATATATGCACTCACTTAAAATATATGAATCCTACTCTCATCTTTGAAAATTTTCCTCCCAGTTGATTCACTGTCAATATTTTTGTCCCTGGAATTAAGTCTCCTGTAGAATGAAAATTTACAGCAGGTTGCTTTTTTGTATTTTAGCAAAAGATCCTTTTGTTTGTTTGTTTTTGTTTAAGCTTTTCATGGGTTAAGCAGTCCTCACCTAGTTATCATGATCTGCTTTTGGGGGAAAGAGCTCCACTTGTCCATTGCTCTTCAGTGATGCTACTATTTCCTTTCTGGGACCTGTTTCTCTGGATAACCATGGACCATGGTTGAGAACATTTGCAGTGGAATAAGCCAATGACTGGTATGGCTGAGGCCTGCCATGTAAAGATCATTATACTTATGGATGATTCAGCTGCCCTTTCACATTTTCTGGAGGAAATAGGTTGAGGAAAATATGGAGGAAGAAAGGATGACTTATTTTTTAGATTTAGTCTTTCTTAACTTGGCTTTGTGTGTTTTGAAGATGACAGACAGAAAAAGACTGCTTCAGGAAGAACTGACTTTTTCTGTGACTAAAAAGAAGCAGAATCGAAAGAGAAGAGCTACTGATCAGGCTGGGTTTAGCACATCTGTCATTATCAGCTTTCCTTCTGAGTTATTTTAATGTTTTATTAATCCTGTTCCTCAAAATATCTTCCTCCTTTTACAACCACAGAATAAAATAAAATGTGACAATGTGTTTTCTTTTGTGCTTAAGTAGATGGCGTTCTCACAGATGACACTGTGGGTCAACATGACCTCAACTTTAGTTTTATTATATGATATCTACAATGGTGTCTTATCAGTGCCTCCTACTCTTTTGTGTTTATACAATTTTTAAAGAATTAATGTGGATCAGTGGGCCTTAACCATGAGTAGCAGAAAATCAGATTATGAATTCTCAGACATTTTTTCTTAGATTCTTAACTGAAATTACAAAATAATTAATCACTTTTTAGGGGGAAGAAGATAGAAAGTGAAGGAATTAATTGGTAAACAATAGGGTTTAAATGGGTTCACTGATCATCTCAACTTCAAATACTAAAGCTATTAATTGCAATTCACTAAGGACCTGAATATATAACAACCTTACTATGGAAACATGTTAGATTATATTAAGGTGAGGTTAAAGCATTGGAATATGTTTACAAAAAGACTGTATAATCTGCTTAGAAATATTTTAAACATGGATGCTTTTTATTCCAGTGGTTCTAAAATGTGGTCTATAGGTCAGCAACCAACTAAACTGTGAATCTGTTAGATAGATAAATTCTCTGGCCCCACCCACAATTACTCAATAAGTGTCTAGGGATGAGATTCAGAAACCTCTGTGTTAACAACCTCTCCAAGGATTCTGCTGTTTTACAGTGACTGATCAGCTCACTGATTCTCAAGCTGACATCATATAAGAATCACTGGGGATCTCTAAAATCTACCAGTTCAGTTCCGTTCAGTCGCTCAGTTGTGTCCAACTCTTTGTGACCCCATGAATTACAGCACGCCAGGCTTCCCTATCCATCACCAGCTCCTGGAGTTCATTCAAACTCAAGTCCATCAAGTCAGTGATGCCATCCAGCCATCTCATCCTCTGTTGTCCCCTTCTCCTCCTGCCCCCAATCCCTCCCAGCATCAGAGTCTTTTCCAATGAGTCAACTCTTCCCATGAGGTGGCCAAAGTATTGGAGTTTCAGCTTTAGCATCAATCCTTCCAAAGAAAACCCTGGACTGATCTCCTTTAGAATGGACTGGTTGGATCTTCTTGCATTCCAAGGCACTCTCAAGAGTCTTCTCCAACACCATAGTTCAAAAGCATCAATTCTTCGGTGCTCAGCTTTCTTCAAGTCCAACTCTCACATCCATACATGACCACTAGAAAAACCATAGCCTTGACTAGACGGACCTTTGTTGGCAAAGTAATGTCTCTGCTTTTGAATATGCTATCTAGGTTGGTCATAACTTTCCTTCCAAGGAGTAAGCGTCTTTTAATTTCATGGCTGCAATCACCATCTACACTGATTTGGAGCCCCAAAAAACAAAGTCTGACACTGTTTCCACTGTTTCCCCATCTATTTCCCATGAAGTGATGGGACCAGATGCCATGATCTTCGTTTTCTGAATGTTGAGCTTTAAGCCAACTTTTTCACTCTCCTCTTTCACTTTCATCAAGAGGCTTTTTAGTTCCTCTTCACTTTCTGCCATAAGGGCTACCAAGGCTTGGGCTATACCCCAAAAACACTTAAATGAGAATCTTCTGGGGACTGGACCCAGATCCTGGTGGCTCAGACAGTAAAGAATCTGCTTGCAGTGCAGGAGACCCAGGTTTGATCCCTGGGTCAGGAAGATGTCCTGGAGGAGTGAGTGGCAATGCACTCCAGTATTCCTGCTTGGAAAATCCCACAGATAGAGGGGACTAGTGGGCTATAGTCCATGGATTCACAAAAAGTTGGACATGACTGAGCAATTAACACTTTCACTTTCAGATTACCCTAATAAACAACCAGACCAGCTTCCAGAAGAGTATTTCTCAACCCTGGTTTCACTTTATAATCACCTGGGGAACTTCAAGACATATTGATATCAGGGGTTCCATTATCCACCAGTAAAAATCAAGTACACCCTTACCAGTTTTAAATTAAATTCTGAGGATATAATGGTTTTCCCTGGTAGCTCAGTGTTAAAGAATCTGCCTACAATGCAGGAGACATAGGTTTTTTCCAGCATCAGGAAGGTCCCGTGCAGAAGGAAATGGCAACCCACTCCAGTATTCTTGCCTGGGAAATCCCATGGAGAGAAGAGCCTGGCAGGACACAGTCCATGGGGTCACAAATAATCAAGCACAACTTAGCTACTAAAAAACAACAGCAATATGGTAGCTACAGTATTGTCTGCTTAAAAAGATGAGAAGACAGTAGATCTTAAAAGTTCTCATCACAATGAGGAAAAAAAATGGAAAAAACGAAGAATTTCTGTGGATTGGATCTGGGAATGGCTACTGTTTAGAAGCTTCCCATGTAACTTCTATGCAGTCAGGGGTGAGAACTACTGCTCTAGCTAAAGCCATCTGAATGGATTAAGTAATATCTCTAGGTCTGTTGTTTTGATGCAGTTTATTTTTTTAAAGGTTGTGCTAAAAGGTATAATTTTACATGCAAACTTTTCCACTTACCATATTTTAAATTAACTTATTATTATTTGTTTTAACCTTGGGAAATTGTTACAGTTCCCCATTGTGGTAGTCACCTGATATGAGCCTGTTTTTAATGAATGAGTTGATGCATTAACCACAACTGATGAAAGGGAAAGAGTAGGAATGGACACACACAAGGGGTGAAAGCCAGCCACAGGAGGAGTTTTCAGGTCACATGGTAATTGGCACGATGAAGCAACACATTTCCTGTTGCAGAAACCATGTCCATATTCAGAGAAGAGGAGAATCTCTTCTGAGTCTGATACCATAATGCAAAAGTAGATAAGGTATAAACAAAATAAAATACAAGGTGTTCAGGTCTTCCCAGGTGCCAGGCAAAGCAGATATTTACTCGTCTTTCTTGATAAACCAGTGAACACATAGGCCACTTTAAAACTAGCATGCAATTTTATTTTACCTCATTTGGCACCTAGGCTTCAATGAATGCTTTCACAAAAGAAGATTTCAAAGACATATTTGGTGAATGGGATGAACCTTCTGAATTTAATGCACACTCATCTGAGTCATCCTTGAGAGATATCTCATTAATCTTCTATTTAGAATCCATCACCAAACCTGTGTGCTTTCCTGAGAATGTCTGTGTGTGTGTGTGTGTGTGTGCTAAGTTGCTTCAGTCATGTTGACTCGTTACAAGGCTATGGACTGCAGCCCACAAGGCTCCTCTGTCCATGGGATTCTCCAGGCAAGAATACTGGAGTGGGTTGTCATGCCCTCCTCCAAGGCATCCTCCTGACCCAGAGATCAAACTGGCCTCTCTTATATCTCCTGCATTTGTGAGCAGGCTCTTTACCACTAGTACCATATGGAAAGCCTAAGAATGGCTCTAGGGATAACCATGTCTCCTCTATTCACATTTACCACTACTCCATGTCTCCATCCCTCACATCATTATTATTCCAATCAACTCCTAAGAAGATGCTTTGCCACATTTCCTATAGCTGGTGCCATCCTGCATACACAGCAGCCAGAGAAAATCATACTAAAGCTCTGTTCCCTCAGACCACTATCCTGCAAGGGCTCCAATTTTCCTTCAGGATAAAGAGAAAAGTACCTTCACATACTTTATATTTTCCCTGAATCAATGTAACCCCTTTGTCCAATATCTTTTGCACTGGTTCCCCAAGGTAAACTCTTAGCTCCAGTCAGCTGATCATCTCATTATTTTCCATATATGAAAAAAATTCATATTTGTCATAACATAGCAGCTCTTGCCATCCCTCCCACCACCCTCCTGTCTACCCATGTTGTGTCTGCACCTCAGAGTTCAGACAAAATCTTAAAATTTGGATTGCAATAGTGCTTAAGTTCCCTACCCCTGTACTCACTGGGCTTTTTCTCCTTGGCCTACCTAGTACAACCATATTCCTCCTCACAGAGATCAGCCCTTAATTGTCCTTTCTATAGATAAAAGAGCTCACTCAAACTCAGTTATATGGAGCTCTTTCTTTCATTTAAAATTTGTCCATACATCTTCTAAGTAACTTCCAACGTGTCAGAGACCTGCATGTTCATCCAGCACTAAATTTATGGTAGTCATTTCATTACGTGTTTCACATGGATTATTTAGGTTATTTCACTTCCTCATACAATTCTAGGATATAAATATTATTGTTATCTGAACTTAACAGAGAAGGAAAGTGAGACATAGATGTTTAAAAAAAAAACAAAACAGACTTACACCAAGTAAAGAGCTGTTAAGTGGAGAATCTGGAATTCAGATCTACCTTTTATTTCAAAGCCAGTGATCTTTTCCTGATATCCTCAAAAGCCTTCCAAACCATCTTTTAAAGCTTTATGATTGAGTTGAAATTACTCAGACTTTTAAAAGAAAATACTCTTTTTTTAAGGGGAGAAGTGTTTTATCTCAAATCTTTTTAGACAGAGTGACAGATACTAAAAAAGAAAAAAAAAACATGAATTTTATTAAGTAGAACAATTAATTTTCTATTCAATAAAAATGGCTAATGTTGACGATTATGGCATATCGCCAGTGTGTAATGACTCTGAAATCAAAACCTTAGATGCTGAATCAAGCCAAGACCCTGAAATGGCTGAATGATATATTAGGAAGGGTACAAGAGAAGCTAAGATGAAGGGTGGGAGTTTTCCAAGGTTAATTACAGAACAAATGTCTAGGAACAAGGCCGTGAGAACAAAGAGGTATGATATGTGACATCTGCTAAGGGCTGGGACCAGCACTTTGGAGACCTTCTGCAAGTACACTTCATTATTTAAGAACACATTACCCTCTGAAGATTCTCTAAAGGTTAGGGTCAGCTTTACACTCAGACTTTATTTTCATTCTTTGTTAATTTACAAATGGTGTCTGAATACCTCTCTAAGCCTCTCATTATATAGTTGCTTCAGTTGTGTTCAACTCTGTGTGACTTCATGGACTGCAGCCCGCCAGATTCTGTCCATGGGATTCTCCAGGCAAGAATACTGGAGTGGATTGCCATGCCCTTCTCCAGAGGATCTTCCTGACCTGGGAACTGAACTCACCTCTGCCTGCATTTCCTGCAATGCAGGCAGATTCTTTACCCACTGAGCCACCTAGGAAGCCCTGTAGGTCTGCTGCTGCTGCTGCCGCTAAGTCTCTTGAGTCATGTCCGACTCTATGCGACCCCATAGACAGCAGCCCACCAAGCTCCCCCATCCCTGGGATTCTCCAGGCAACAACACTGGAGTGGGTTGCCATTTCCTTCTCTAATGCATGAAATTGAAAGTGAATTCGCTCAGTCATGTCCGACTCTTAGCGACCCCGTGGACTGCAGCCCACCAGGCTCCTCAGTCCATGGGATTTTCCAGGCAAGAGTTCTGGAGTGGGGTGCCATTGCCTTCTCCACTGTAGGTCTATAGGTGCTCTACTAAATGGGTTTCCCAGGTGACTCAGTGGTAAAGAATCCACCTGCAATGCAGGAGACAAGGATCCAATCCTCCCTGGGTCAGGAAGATCCCTGGAGGAGGAAACAGCAACCCACTCCAATGTTCTTGCCTGGGAACTCCCATGGACAGAGAGACCGGCAGGCTACAGTCCATGGGGTCACAGAGTTGGATATGAGTGAGCAACTAACAATAACAACAGCTCTACTGAATATATTCAGAGTAATCATCCAACTTTACCCAGTTTGGCTTTGTGGTAAGTGGTACAGAAAATGCATAAAGATATGATAGAGATACTTGCATATTTTCTTTTTGGGGGGCTTAGAAACAACAATAATTTACTCCTCACAGTTCTAGAGGCTGGGAAGTTCAAGATCAAGACACTAGCAGATTTGGTATCTGGCAAGAGACTGCTTTTTTAATACAGTTCGTGGGGTTCTCACGGCTGGAATATTGGAGTGGTTTGCCACTCCCTCTTTCAGTGGCAAGGCCTGTCACCATGACAAGGCAGTGATCCATGAAGGGATGGGATCCATGCAGCCCATGGGGTCTTGAAGAGTCAGACAGGACTTGGCAACTGAGCAAAAACAACAAAAAGAACCTGCTTTCTGGTTCATAGACATCTCGCTGTGTCCTCTCATGGTGGGAGGGGCAAAGGATCTCTCAACACATGGGTGTTTTCTCTAACTTATAATAGCTCTGCAAGGTAGGGATTTATAATTCTGTATTACCAATGAGGAAACTGCGGTGTTTCTTAACTTCTCCAAAGTCACATTGCTATTAAATGTCAAATCTAGGATTTGAATTCAGGTCTCTCTCTCCCTTTTTCTTTTTATTGATAGATCCCCTTCCCACTGTAGTACTGTCTACTCCAGAATAAACTGAGTTATGCTATGCTAACAAATCCTGCCCTCCCCCTCCCCTCCCCGCCCCAAATCTCAGTAGCCTAAGCCATCATAAGTTAATTTCTTGTTCACACTAAGTGCTCTGTGGGTTTGGGCAGCTCTCCAGGGAACTGTCTTCAGTGTGGAGGCTGAGCATCATAGGCTCTTGGAGCACCGCCATATTTCCACGGGCTTCCACAGCCAAGGAAAGTGCATACCAGTTCTTAAATGCCTCAGTTGAGGAGTGATACACTTCATTTGTGCTCACGTTTTGTTGGCCAAAGAAAGTCACACAATAACCACACGTAACTTGTGAAAGGAAAGGAGAACCAGAAATCTTAGTAAGAAATAGTAATTTCTACCACAATAAGAAGGGACTTCCCAAGTGGCTCAGCAGGTAAAGAATCAGCCTGCAATGCCAGAGATGTGGGTTTGATCCCTGGGTCAGGAAGATCCCCTGCAGGAGGGCAGAGCAACCCACTCCAGTATTTTTGCCTAGAGAATCCCATGGACAGAGAAGCCTGGCAGGCTACAGTCCATGGGGTTGCAAAGAGTCAGACATAACTGAAGCAACTGAACACACACGCACCACAATAAGGAATGCTATATTTCAACTCAGTCAAGTACTACCAATTCTTTACTTAGAGAAAAACATTTTGCTAAGAACAAAGATGATGGGATTTAACATGATATGAAGAAACTGACAGTTTGATAAAGAAAGTAGATAGGTACTGTAAAAAGGATCTAGCATATTAATATAGCAGGACAAAGAATATCTGAACTCAGAGGAGAGAAAAGCAACTTAGATTTGGAAGATTCTGGAAGGTAAAAGGAATTTACATTGGTCTTTGGAGAATGAGCTTCCCTAACGGCTCAGCAGGTCAAGAATCTGCCTGATATACAGGAGACACAGGAGACACAGGTTCGATCCCTGGGTTGAGAACATCCCCTGAAGGAGAAAATGGCAACCCACTCCAGTATTCTTGCCTGGAAAATTCCAAGGACAGAGGAGCCTGGTGGGCTACAGTCCATAGGGTCGCACATCCACAACTGAGCATGCACACAATGAAATCTGAGAATCTGAAGAACTTAATTCAGAAATACAAGGAAGAAAGTTGAAGAAAGAAAAAATACATGAAGGTGTAAGAACATTTGTTCATATCACTGCTCTCAGGTAACTTAAGACATGTCCACTCTCCAGAGACAAATTAAGCACCCCAGTGGTAGCAGAAGGGAACAGGCAGTAAGCCTGGAAGAAGTCACTGCCCTTTACCTGCTCTCCATTGTTCTTGCTTTTTTTGAGTGGTAGATGATACCTGTCCCTTTTTCTTTTAAAAACATTTTTTGGCTATGCCTCCTGGTACGCGAGATCTTGGTCCCCTGACTAGGGACAGAATCCTAACCTCCTGCAGTAGAAACATGGAGTCTCAACCACTTGCGTTCACTCTGCTTCCACCCACATATTTTATCATAGTCACCACAAAGTGCATTTCAATTTTTTTTTTAAATTTGAGAGGTGCCACTTTTAGAAAATATTCACGGACAGTGAGAGGACTCTCCAGGCTCCAAGCCTGGGGATACATGCCTGCCCATCTCCCAACATACTCACTTGCTTTTACGTTTGTATGCTGCTAAGGTGGACTTCGCATTAACTGACCCAGGAGGCAAAGGGTCACACAGGTAAAAGGATTGGACGTGTAACAAACCCTGAGGTTCAGGGTCACGAACCATGTTGGTGGGATAGGATAGCTTTTGCCCTGAACCCAAAGAGGACAGAATTTGCTATAAGAAATTGAGATTTTTTTTAACCCAAAGGCTGGATTCATCACCAAGACACTGGTGAGGTTCTCTACAGGTGTCTGCTCAACTGGTACAGAATTTTTCACACTCAGGTCTAGAGGTGGTTATAGAGCCTGGAGAAGGATCTATAGATCTATAGAGCCTGGAGAAGGATTGATTTCACAAGTGCAGAGCCTCAGCAACCCTGAGAAGTGGCCCATGAGATTTGTGAAATGAATTGAGTGTGGAGAGCTTCAGGAAAAGATGAGTGAGTCAGTCAGACACCCTACCCATTCAGCTCAAGTGGTCATTCTTTCATTACAAGCTGTATAACCTGGAACCCTAGGTGTCTCCCCATCGATTCTCCATGTCTTCCCCCTTTCTGGGCATATTCAGTTGAGACTACACAGGCTTTCATTGCAGTCACCTTCTTACAAATGCCTTCTGTGTACTTGTCCAGAAACTTAGGCCCCTCTCTCCCTCACCACAAACTTACCATTACCTTGATGTTTTTAATATAATTTTTAATACTATTACTACTTACATGTGCATATCTAATCAAGATAGCATCACCCTTCATGTTCTAAAATTTTATCTAAATAGTATAATACATTACATGTGAAGTGAAGTGAAGTCGCTCAGTCGTGTCTGACTCTTTGCAACCCCATGGACTGTAGCCTAACAGGCTTCTCTCCATAGGATTTTCCAGGTAAGAGTACTACATACCATTATGCTTATCCACTTTTTGAGGCTTATCCATGTCTTAGAAAATGTATTCCAATGTATTGGAATTTGGTTTAGTCACAGTTTCATTTTCAGTATGTGGGATTGTAATGTGTATGTAATGTGTACGTGTGTGTGTAATTTTTGTTTTGTTGTTTTGTTTTCCCTTTTCTCTTTCCATTTACCCTTGCTTTATTAATTTGCTCAATGATTATTTATCAAAATCTTCTAATTGGCAGTGAGTTAAGTACTTAGAAGGACTTCCCAGGTGGCTCAGCCAGTAAAGAGTCTGCCTGCAATGCAGGAGACTGGGGTTCAATCCCTGGGTCAGGAAGATTCCCTGGAGCAACCTCTCCAGTATTCTTAGCTGGGAAATCACATGCTTAGAGGAGTCTGGTGGGCTGCAAGTCCATGGGGTCACAAAGAGTTGGACATAGCTTAGCGATTAAACTACAAACAACAACAGGCACTTAGGGATGTTACAGTGAATTAAACAGACTTAAAACACAGAACAAGCAAACCAACAAAATCTGGGCTCCTGGAGTTTATTTTCTGATGATGAGGAGACATCATATAGGAATACATGTATGCAACAGTTAATATGTCTAATAATAGAAAGTGCTAGGGAGAAAAATAAGCCAAGAAAGGGAGCAGGGCATGTCTATGGCAGGGCTTAAGATTTCTAATAGGATGATCAGAAAAGGATTCATTTCAAGGTAACATTTGAAAAAAAGGCTACAGGAGATGAGAGGGTAAGACTTGTGGTTCTTCAGGAGAATGTTACAGTCAGAGGGCAAAGGAGCAAATGTGACTCCTGAGACAGTAGCATGTGTATTTGTGTTCAAGTAGCATCAAAGAGAATAGTGAGGCTGGAATGGTGTGAGCAAGGGGTAGAACTGATTGAAAGAGATCAAGGAGGCATTAGATTGTGTAGAGCGTTAGACTTTGGACTCCACTCTGGAGCAATGGAAACCTTTCCAAATGTTTCAACTGTGGTGTAATGGGAATGCCTGGTGTACCTCAGGGACTCCCTCAGGCTACCATTTTGAGATTAGACAGGAGGGCAGCACTGCAACGAGGAGGACCACTCAGGAGTTGCTGTAGCCCAGATGAGGGGCAATGGCAGTGTGAGCCAAGGTGACAACTATGGAGATCATGAGAGGGGGTCAGATTTCAGATTTGATTTGAAAGTGAAACTGTCAGGATTTGCTAGCTGATTGTTTGTAGGATAAAACAAAGAGTCAAAGATGTTACTCAAGTTTTCAATCTCATCGATGGAAAGGATAGTTCCCATTAACTGAGATGGGAAAGACTACAAGAGGAGAGAACTTTTAGGGATGCATTTAGGAGCTGTGATTTGAAATACCCAAGTCGAAATATCAAATAGGCCATTAGATGTGTGACTCTATGTCCAGGGGAAAGGTCTAAGTTGGAAATGTAACTTGGGGAGGTCATCAGGATATGGATGGTATTTAAAAACATGAGCAGGGATTGTGTCACCAAAGAGTGACTACAGCAGGAGAACAGTTTGGAAGACTCAGTCCTGGGACAGTTCAGTGTTTGGAGGTCCACTCAGTTCCTTCAAGTCAGGCCAGAACCAGGATTCACAGTGGTAGAGCTTCCTGCCCCATAGTAAGGGGCTGGTTTAAATCTTAATCACACAACTAAATTTGTGTCCTTGTATATGTGCTAGTTGCTCAGTCACGTCTGACTTTTTGCAACCCCATGGGTTGTAGCCCACTAGGCTCCTCTGTCCATGGAATTCTCCAGGCACGAATACTGGAGTGGGTGGCCATTCCTTTCTCCAGGGGATCATCCTGACCCAGGGATTGAACCTGGGTCTCCTGCATTGCAGGTGGATTCTTTACCATCTGAACCACCAGGGAAAAACCCTAGGTTAAATGATATATATCATAGTCCCAGACAATAAGAGTGAGTAATATTTTCAACCCCATCCCTGCTCTTGACTTAAGGTAGCCTGATCAGACTTCTAAACCCTCAGACCATGTCACACAAAGACAGACTTTAGACCCCCACCACCTCCTACTCATGGCTTTATACTACTACTCACATTGTGTTGTCCTCCATGTATATTCAAAGGAAATCTGTTTATTTCTTGTTTGTAAGCCTGACTATGTAATTATTTTTCATTTTATATCTTATCTCTGTAGGTGCTTGAATCAGAAGAGGTGTGTCAGAGAGTAAACTTACTATTCCATCTGGACCCCTTGGCTTCCACCCCCTCCTTTTGTGAGCGTTCAGTGTAATTGGCTTTTCTCTTCTTATGGACACTTCCCTAACATTAACTTCTATTTCATTCACTCTCCTGATTTGCTTCTGCCTCTCTGGCTATTCATTTGGTCCTTTTCAAGTTTATCTTCCTCTCCTTAAAACTGTAAATGTAGGAATGTCATGGGGGCTTGCTCCCAAGCCCCTGTCTTCCCACTCTCTCCCTAGTCGATTTCATCAGCATTTTCATGTAAAAATACCAATTCTGTGCTGATGACTTTTATCTTCATCTCTCCCTGACTGACCTCTCTTTTAAAATCTAGGCTTATACATTTAACTGCATATGTACTTGATTCTTAGGTGCATCTGAAACCTAAGTTGTTAAAATTTTGATTTCTTCCTATAATGTGGTTCTCCTTTCCAATTTCAGCATTCACCCAGTGGTTTATGCCCAGAACAAACATTGCAGTCTTTGACACTACCTTCGCCTTCATTCCCACAGTCAGACACTATCAAATCATGTCAACTCAATCTCCAAAATATATGTCAAAACCATCCTTTGGTGAAATAACTAGATAAGCCAAAGTATGAAGTTCTGTGAAACCAAAGGAAGCTAAAGGAACCCCTAGAAGTTGTGTGATAAGGATGTGCTATATGATTTTAGAGATGCTGGCTTAAAGCTCAACATTCAGAAAATGAAGATCATGGCATCCGGTCCCATCACTTCATGGGAAATAGATGGGGAAATAGTATCAGACTTTATTTTTGGGGGCTTCAAAATCACTGCAGATGGTGACTGCAGCCATGAAATTAAAAGATGCTTACTCCTTGGAAGGAAAGTTATGACCAACCTAGATAGCATATTCAAAAGCAGAGACATTACTTTGCCAACAAAGGTCCGTCTAGTCAAGGCTATGGTTTTTCCTGTGGTCATGTATGGATGTTAGAGTTGGACTGCAAAGAAGGCTGAGCGCCAAAGAATTGATGCTTTTGAACTGTGGTGTTGGAGAAGACTCTTGAGAATCCCTTGGACTGCAAGGAGATCCAACCAGTCCATTCTAAAGGACATCAGTCCTGGGATTTCTTTGGAAGGAATGATGCTAAAGCTGAAACTCCAGTACTTTGGCCACCTCATGCGAAGAGTTGACTCATTGGAAAAGACTCTGATGCTGGGAGGGATTGGGGGCAAGAGGAGAAGGGGACAATAGAGGATGACATGGCTGGATGGCATCACTGACTCTATGGACATGAGTCTGAGTGAACTCTGGGAGTTGGTGATGGACAGGGAGGCCTGGCGTGCTGCGATTCATGGGGTCACAAAGAGTCGGACACAACTGAGCGATTGATCTGATCTGATCTGATCTGATCCCCAACTCCCTTCTTTTTTGGAGTATAGAATTATAAACATTTAAGTAAGAATGGATTTGTGACACCTTGCCCTATTCACTATCTTTGAAATAAAAAAATAAAGCCCAGAAATAAGTATCTCATTAACATTTCCACAATTAGTAGTGAAAGATTTAAGACTAACCCTTATATCTCCTAATTCAGTACAGTGTTCTTTCTCAGAGCCATGTCAACAGGAAGTCATGTCTGGGTTCTGAGACTAATGCCTTACAAACAGCATTTTTTGATATCTGTAATTTTTTAAAAAGTAAGACAAAACTGGTTTTGTAGAAATTTTCAATTCTGTAGTAGTAGTGCAAATTTAACTTTGGTTTTAGCATAAACATGGTTTTCTTTATGAAACACTGATCTTAAAACAAGCAAACTAACAAAATATGTGTCCTAAATACAGCTCAGGTTGCAAATAATGCTATTCCTGTGGTTAATGATATTTGGATTTTTGTGCAAGGTCTAAGATTTTAGAAGGAAACTGGGAAAGCAATGGCATCTTGCCATTTCCACCTCACCCCTCTATGGACTGTATTCCTGCTTTCAGAACTATTCTGCTGTAAGCTTCAAAGTCTTAAGATTATCATCCTTTATTTGATAGGGAAGATAATCCTGTTGATGTTTGTGCAACCAAGTTGTCTCTAAACCTGATCCACTTAAAATAAAATATGATAGCAAAATTGTTCTTTTCAGTCTCTGAAGAATCTGATAATAGAATGAAGTAATTGAGGTAATTCGAGAAAAGATTAAGGACTTGATGACAAAATTATCCTCTTACAGAATAGAGTTGTGTTGATGAGTAAAAGCTTGAATTCTCCTCTCTTTACCTGAGTTGAATCCTATTATTACTTTAGTTCAAGTAGATCCTTGCAATTAAATTGCCATTGATAGAAAACTACCTGAGTAAAACCTTTTCTTATTTTTAAATGCTAAGCATGAAATTTTAGGCAAATAATACTTATCATAGGAATGGAACTAAAAGTTTTTTGTAATAAAAACAGCAAAATGAAGTCTATTTATTTCATCTAAGATGAAATTGTATGAGGATATTTGCTTAATTGACATCTATTTTCTGTACTTGGGCAAAAGAGCAATCATTGAAACACTGGTTATATTGTCAAATATCTAATTTTGACTGCATGTTTTTAAATCATATGGCATGCATAGTCAGGGTTCAGGGTATAGATTTTAGGTTCAGGAAGATCTGACTGAAAATTCTGCCTCGGTCACTTCCTCACTAACATTGAACAAATTACTTAAAATATAGCTAATGCCTAGTGTCCCCACCACACTGAACCACTTAGCATTACCTGAGGTCATCATGACCCCTCTGATTTCCACATCACTGTACATGATGACTCCTTTCCAAAAGAAGTTTCACAACCTAAAAGCAGAGAATTCTATTTTATTCAGCAAACTTTCTGAGGACTTAAGCCTGGGACACAGCCTCTAAGCCCCGAGGGACTGCTTCCAAGAGGTAAGAGAAGAGACAGGATATAAAGGAGATTTTGCAACTAAAATAAGGTAGTTAGGACATCAAGAGATTACTTACTTGTAGTTAAAGGAAAACCAGACATCTCAAATTAATGAATTTAGCACTTTTTTATGTATGGGTAGATGGAAGAATCAGGGCTTATTGGAATCACTCCTTTGATAGGCACCTTCACTCTAGGGCCAGTATCCTGTTTTTATCCATCCTGAATCATCTCAGGGTGCACAGTTGAGGGTGGCTGCACTGGCTCCCAGCTCCATGGCTGCAGCATCCTTTCTTTACTGATATGGCAGATGACATTCTTTTGTCCACATTTCTCACTCTTTTGAATACCTCATCACCTCCACCCCTTCACTGTCTAGCTAACTGCTTATCTATTAAGACCCTCTTGATCCTCTAAAATTTAGGTTTAGATCTGGACTATTTCAGTCTTTTTTTTTTTTTTTTTTTTTACTATTTCAGTCTTAAACCTTTTTTTATTTTATTTTATTTTTTAACTTTACAATATTGTATTGGTTTTGCCATATATCAAAATGAATCCACCACAGGTATACATGTGTTCCCCATCTTGAACCCTCCTCCCTTCTCCCTCCCCATACCATCCCTCTGGGTCGCACTGCACCAGCCCCAAGCATCCAGTATCGTGCATTGAACCTGGACTGGCGACTCGTTTCATATATGATATTATACATGTTTCAATGCCATTCTCACAAATCATCCCACCCTCTCCCTCTCCCACAGAGTCCAAAAGACCATTCTATACATCTGTGTCTCTTTTGCTGTCTCGTATACAGGGTTATTGTTACCATCTTTCTAAATTCCATATATATGCATTAGTATACTGTATTGGTGTTTTTCTTCCTGGCTTACTTCACCTTCTTAAATTCTCTTTCAACTCTCTGTTTCATTGTCTTGTCTATGAACTCCTTTATAGTGAAGATCTTGACTGTTGGGGGTTCCCAGGTGGTACTAGTAGTAAAGAATCTCCCTGCCAACGAAGCAGATGCAGGTAACACAATTTTGATCCCAGGGTTGGGACGATCCCCTGGAGTAGGAAATGGTAACCCACTCCAGTATACTTGCCGGGGAATTCCCATGGAGAGAGGAGCCTGGTGGCTACAGTCTATAGAGTCACCAAGAGTCAGACATGACTGAGCATGCATGCACTTGACATTTATTTTTGCCTTCTCAGTATATAGCATAATGTGTGGCCTACAGTCAGTATGCAATGTATTTTGATAAAGTTGAAAAAAAAAAAGGAAAGAAAGAAAGTTGTAAGTGAAGCAGAGAGAGAAAAGTAACTGAAAATTAAAATTGGAAAATTCTTGATCTCCAGTGAATGAAGATAAATGTCTATAGGTCCATAGTTACCTATACTGAGTTTTCAGGATGGTGGAATAGGACATGTGCTCATCTTCTCCTGTGAGAACTCAAAAATTACAACTAGTTGCTGAACAACCATCAACAGAAGAATGTTGGATCCTACCAAAAAAAGACACTCCACATCAAAGGACAAAGGAGAAACCCCAACAAGAAGCAAGATGGTAGGAGGGGCAAAATCGGATTTAGAATCAAACCCCATACCCACAAGAGATGCTTGGAGGGCTCAAACAAACCTTGGGCACACCAGGACCCAGAGATTCCACAGAGGCTGAGCCAGAACTGTGTCTGAGTGTCTCCTGTGGAGATACGGGTCAGCAGTGGCTTGCTGCAGGGGCAGGGGGCTCTGGGTACAGCAGAGCTGGGTGTGGCATAAGCCCTCTTGGAGGAGGTCACCATTAACCCCACCATAGAGTCACCAGAAATTATACAGGACTAGGAAATCACTGCAGATGGTGACTGCAGCCATGAAATGAAAGACGTTTACTCCTTGGAAGGAAAGTTACAACCAACCTAGATAGCATATTCAAAAGCAGAGACATTCCTTTGCCAACAAAGGTCCATCTAGTCAAGGCTATGGTTTTTCCAGTGGTCATGTATGGATGTGAGAGTTGGACTGTGAAGAAAGCTGAGCGCTGAAGCATTGATGCTTTTGAATTGTGGTGTTGGAGAAGACTCTTGAGAGTCCCTTGGACTGCAAGGAGATCCAATCAGTCTATTCTAAAGGAGATCAGTCCTGGGTGTTCATTGGATGTACTGATACTAAAGCTGAAACTCCAATACTTTGGCTACCTCATACGAAGAGTTGACTCATTGGAAAAGACTCTGATGCTGGAAGGGATTGCGGGCAGGAGGAGAAGGGGATGACAGAGGATGACATGGCTGGATGGCATCACTGACTTGATAGACATGAGTTTGAGTGAACTCCAGGAGTTGGTGATGGACAGGGAGGCCTGGCACGCTGTGATTCATGGGGTCGCAAAGAGTCGGACATGACTGAGCGACTGAACTGAACTGAATTGAGGGAAACAGACTCTTGGAAGGCACAAACAAAACCTTGTGCCCACCAGGACCTAGGAGAAAGGAGCTGTGATCCCACAAGAGACAGACCAAGACTTGCCCATGAGTGTCCAGGAGTCTCCAGCGAAGGTGTGGGTCAGCAGTGGCCTGCTGCAGGGTTAGGGGCACTGAGTGCAAAAGTGAACTCATGGGACCTTCTGAAGGAGGTCACCATTATCTTCATTACCTCCACCATAGTTTGGCCTCAGGCCAAACAACAGGGAAGGAACACAACCCTGAGCATCAAGAGAAAATTGGATTAAAGATTTAATGAGCTTGGTACCACCCATTAGAACAAGACCTAGTTTCCCCCTGTCAGTCTCTCCCATCAGGAAGCTTCATAAGCCACTTATCCATATCCACCAGAAGGCAGACAGAATGAAAACTACAATCACAGAAAATTAACCAAACTGATCACAAGAACAACAACCTAGTCCAACTCAATGAAACTATGAGCCATGCTGTGTAGGGCCACCCAAGATGGATGGGTCATTGTGGAGAGTTCTGACAAAACGTGGTCCACTGGAGAACTGAATGGCAAACCACTTCAGTATTCTTGCCTTGAAACCCCATGAACAGTACAAAAAGGCAAAAAAATAGGGCACTGAAAGATGAACTCCACAGGTCTGTAGGTGCCCAATATGTTGCTGGAGAAGTGGAGAAATAACTCCAGAAATAATGAAGAAATGGAGCCAAAGCAAAAAACAACACCCAGTTGCAGATGTGGCTGGTGATGGAAGTAAAGTCTAATTCTATAAAGAGTAATATTGCCTAGGAAGCTGGAATGTCAGGTCTATGAATCAAGGCAAATTGGAAGTGGTC
The DNA here is from genome assembly GCF_003369695.1 of Bos indicus x Bos taurus. NCBI lineage: Eukaryota > Metazoa > Chordata > Mammalia > Artiodactyla > Bovidae > Bos > Bos indicus x Bos taurus. Next base: position 21,492,617 of record NC_040076.1, on the reverse strand, counting down.
AAACAGGAGATGGCAAGAGTGAACATCGACATTTTAGAAATTGGTGAAATAAATTGGACTGGGCGATTTAATGCAGTTTAATGCGAATTTAATGCAGATGACAATTTTATCTACTACTGTGGGAGAGAATCCATTAGAAAAAACAGAGTAGCCATCATAGTCAACAAAAGAGTCTGAAATAAGGTACTTGGATGCAATATAAAAAATTACAGAATGACCTCTGTTCCTTTCTAAGGCAAACCATTCATTATCATAGTAATCTAATTCTATGCCCTGACCAGTAATGCTGAAGAACTGAAGTTGTACGGTTCTGTGAAGACTTACAAGACCTTCTAGAACTAACACCCCAAAATGATGTCCTTTTCATTATAGGGGACTGGAATGCAAAAGTAGGAAGTCAAGAAATACCTGGAGTAACAGGCAAATTTGGCCTTGGAGTACAGAATGAAGCAGGGCAAAGGCTAACGGAGTTTTGCCAAGAGAACACACTGGTCATACCAAACACCCTCTTCCAACAACACAAGAGAAGACTCTACACATGGATGTCACCAGATGGTCAATACTGAAATCAAATTGATTATATTATTTGCAGCCAAAGATGGAGAAGGTCTATACAGTCAGCAAAAACAAGACGGGGAGCTGAATGTGGCTCAGATTATGAACTCCTTATTGCTAAATTCAGACTTAAATTGAAGAAAGTAGGGAAAACCACTAGACCATTCAGGTATGACCTAAATCAAACCCCTTATGACTATACAGTGAAAGTGAGAAATAGGTTCAAGGGATTAGATTTGATAGACAGAGTGCCTGAAGAACTATGGAAGGGGGTTTGTGACACTTTACAGGAGGCAGGGATCAAGATCATCCCCAAGAAAAAGAAATGGAAAAAGGCAAAATGGTTGACTGAGGAGGTCTTACAAAGAGCTGAGAAAGGAAGAAAGGCAAAGGAGAAAAGGAAAGATATACCCATCAGAATACAGAGTTTCAAAGAATAACAAGGAGAGATAAGAAAGCTTTCCTCAGTGATCAATGCAAAGAAATAGAGAAAAACAATAGAATAGGAAAGACTAGAGATCTCTTCAAAAAAATCAGAGATACAAGGGAACATTTCTTGCAAAGATGGGCACAATAAAAGACAGAAACGGTATGGACCTAAAAGAAGTAGATGATATTAAGAAGAGGTGGCAAGAATACACAGAAGAACTATACAAAAAACATCTTCACTATCCAGATAACCACGATGGTGTGATCACTCACCTAGAGCCAGACATCCTGGAACGCAAAGTCAAGTGGGCCTTAAGAAGCATCACTACAAACAAAGCTAGTGGAGGTGATGGAATTCCAGTTGAGCTATTGCAAATCCTGAAAGATGATTCTGTGAAAGTGCTGCATTCAGTATGTCAGCAAATCTGGAAAACTCAGCAGTGGCCACAGGACTGGAAAAGGTCAGTTTTCATTCCAATCCCAAAGAAAGTAAATGCCAAAGAATGTTCAAACTACTGCACCATTGCACTCATATCACACGCTAGCAAAGTAATACTCAAAATCCTTCAAACCAGCCTTCAGCAATACATGAACCATGAACTTCCAGATGTTCAAGCTGGATTTAGAAAAGGTACAGGTACCAGAGATCAAATTGTCAACATCCGCTGGATCATCAAAAAAGCAAGAGAGTTCCAGAAAAACATCTACTGGTTTACTGACTTCTCCAAAGCCTTTGACTGTGTAGATTCAGAACAAACTGTAGAAAATTCTTCAAGAGATGGGAATACCAGACCACCTGACCTGCCTCCTGAGAAATCTGTATGCAGGTCAGGAAGTAACAGTTAGAACTGGACATGGAACAAAGGACTGGTTCCACATCAGGAAAGGAGTACGTCAAGGCTGTATATTGTCACCCTGCTTTTTTAACTTACATGCAGAGTACATCATGAGAAATGCTCGGCTGGATGAAGCACAAGCTGGAATGAAGATTGCATGGAGAAATATCAATTAACCTCAGATATGCAGATGACACCACCCTTATGGCAGAAAGCAAAGAAGAACTAAAGTGCCTTGTGATGAAAGTGAAAGAGAAGAGTGAAAAAGATGGCTAGAAACTCAACATTCATAAAACTAAGATCATGGCATTTGGTCCCATCACTTCATGGCAAATAGAAGGGGAAACAGTGGAAACAGTGACAGTCTTTATTTTGGGGGGCTCCAAAATCACTGCAGATGGTAACTGCAGCCATGAAATTAAAAGATGCTTGCTCCTTGGAAGAAAAGCTATGACCAACCTAGACAGCATATTAAAAAGCAGAGACATTGCTTTGCCAACAAAAGTCCATCTAGTCCAAGCTATGGTTTTTCCAGTGGTCATGTGTGGATATGAGAGTGGACTATAAGGAAATCTGAATGCTGAAGAATTGATGCTTTTGAACTGTGGTGTTGGAGAAGACTCTTGAGAGTCCCTTTGACTGCAAGGAGATCCAACCAGTCCATCCTAAAGGAAATCAGTCCTGAATATTCAGTTGAAGGACAGATGCTAAAGCTGAAACTCCAATACTTGGCCACCTGATACAAAGAACTGACTCATTTGAAAAGACCCTGATGCTGAGAAAGATTGAGGCCAGGAGGAGTAGGGGACGAGAGGATGAGATGGTTGGATGGTATCACCAACTTGATGGACTCGATTTGATGAGTTTGAGAAAGCTCCAGGAGTTGGTGATGGACAGGGAAGCCTGGAGTGCTTTAGTCCATGGGGTTGCAAAGTGTGGACACAACTGAGCAACTGAACTGAACTACCTATACTAAATGTTAGAAGAATAAGGCAAAGATAAAGTGATAGAAGTTTAAATTTACTCCTTACTGTTTGTATTCTGGTCCCTCTCCTGACAAAGCTTGGAATTATCTGTCCAACTGCTCCTTTGGGGTCAACTCTCAGGCCTATGTCATGTTCAGCTTCTTTTCTTTCTCCAGCTAGGTCTTCAGTTCAGTTCAGTAGCTCAGTTGTGTCTGACTCTTTGCGACTCTATGAATTGCAGCACGCCAAGCCTCCCTGTCCATCACCAACTCCCAGAGTTCACTCAAACTCATGTCCATTGAGTCGGTGATGCCATCCAACCATCTCATCCTCTGTCGTCCCCTTCTCCTCCTGCCCCAATCCCTCCCAGCATCAGAGTCTTTTCCAATGAGTCAGCTATTCACAGAAGGTGGCCAAAGTATTGGAGTTTCAGTTTTAGCATCAGTACTTCCAGTGAACACCCAGGACTGATCTTTAGAATGGACTGGTTGGATCTCCTTGCAGTCCAAGGGACTCTCAAGAGTCTTCTCCAACATCACAGTTCAAAAGCATCAATTCTTCAGTGCTCAGCTTTCCTCACAGTCCAACTCTCACATCCATACATGACCACTGGAAAAACCATAGCCTTGACCAGACAGACCTTTGCTGGCAAAGCAATGTCTCTGCTTTTTAATATGCTGTCTAGGTTGGTCATAACTTTCCTTCCAAGGAGTAAGCTTCTTTTAATTTCATGGCTGCAGTCACCATCTGCAGTGATTTTGGAGCCCCCCCAAATAAAGTCTGACATTGTTTCCACTGTTTCCCCATCTATTTCCCATGAAGTGAAGGGACCAGATGCCATGATCTTATTTTTGTGATTGTTGAGCTTTAAGCCAACTTTTTCACTCTCTTCTTTCACTTTTGAGAGGCTTTTTAGTTTCTCTTCACTTTCTGCTATAAGGGTGGTGTCATCTGCATATCTGAGGTTATTGCTATTTCTCCCAGCAATCTTGATTCCAGCTTGTGCTTCTTCCAGCCCAGCGTTTCTCATGATGTACTCTGCATATAAGTTAAATAAGCAGGGTGAGTGACTCAGAGAAAGTAGGTGGCAGGAATCAGCTACTTCAACTCTATTCTTTTCTCCTCTCTTTTCTTTTCTTTCTTTTCTTTTTCTTTTTCTTTTTTTTTACCATAAACCACTGGAAAATATTATGTCTCTATAGGTAGAAGAATTGAACCACCAGATATCTGACTCTAACATCAGATCTAATTCCAATCATTATATAAGGAAACAGAGAGCTATGAGCCTAGTTTAATTGGGCACTCTCTTGGACTTCCCTGGTGGCTCAGCCAGTAAAGAACCTCTGGGTTTAGAAGACCTGCTGGAAAAGGGAACATCTACTCAGTCCAATATTCTTGCCTGGAGAATCCCATGAACAGAGGAGCCTGGCAAGTTACAGTCCAAGGGATCAAAAATAGTTAGACATGACTGAACGACTTTCACCTCACTCTTCTCTCATAGACAGCACAAATGTTTACAGCTACTCCTCAGCTGCAGAACTCAACACAACCCTGTGAAACATGCAGCTAATAAGGAGACATTTAGCTGGAACTGCTATCTCTATTTAAAAAATGCCTGAGGTAAAGTTACCAAGGTTTTCCTACACTTCAGCCCTTGGGAAATCAGTTTTTAAAAGTTAAATAAGATAAAGTAGATTAAAAGAAATCACTGTTTCAAAATGTAAATGCCTGACATTTAGCATCTGCATTTTTTTTAATGAGTGAGAATTATGTTCCACAATGTTCTGTGAATGCTGTTATGCAAATTAGTCCAGACCTAGGGACTGAAAGAAATAATGCATAGCCTAAAGAAATGAATTAGAAACCAATTAAAACAAACTGTTGAAATGAAGCTATGAAGCCCACTTCCCCCAGACTGGTCGTTATTAGAAACAAAGAGGTGCAAGTGAACATGATTTTCAAGATGATGCATTTCTTAAGTTAACTATAAGACATTAAGTAAAATTAATCCTAATTTTAGAATAAAATCAAAGTGCTGATAATCTCATTATTAGAATAAAACCAAGCAGTAAATAATACCAGGGCCATAAAGTACCCCTGGTCTTCAAATGTGTTCATTGACTTTTAGAGGCTGAAATTTTATGTCCAATTTTATCCTTAAAGTTATCAATTAGGAAATGGACCTATATACTTCAATAAAATTATACTTTCCTCCCTCTCTTCTAGTTCCCATTTCCCAATTAATTACCATTATTCACATGTCTTGTGGCTTTATTTGAAAACATGGTGAGGAGTAGTATCTTCTGTGTCACACAGTTATGTGAAAGCTCCTTTCACTAGTCCTAGGACTGTAACAGGCCGGATCCTATGGGGCCTTCCCAGAACAAACCCCTTCCTCCATGTCCTCTGCTTTAGCTTCTCTCTGAAGTACCTAGATTACAGTACCTGTTGCACATTTCCTGAGTTGTTTTACAGATGCTAAAACCCCCACCACATGGAAGAAGTTAACTGCTTGACGACCATGAGCACATGGCTCCCAGACCTACTGGAACCGGAGGATTGATAATGTGACACCACCCTGTTAGTTCGTCAGACAATCAGAGAACCGTGCACAAGTTGACCACATACCCTGAAACTCCCCTTCCTAACTGAGCCTTTAAAAATGCTTTCCTGAAACTCATCAGAGAGTTTGGGTATTTTGAGCACTAGCTCCCCTAAATTCCTTGCTGGGTGCCCTGAAATAGAGGCTGCACTTTTCTGTACCACAGCCTGGTGTCAGTAGATTGGCTTTACTGCGCATGGGTAAGTGGACCCAAGTTTGGCCTGGTAACAGGATATTCTGAAAGGTGCCAACTACAAAGACTGCTTGCCAAAGGTGAGTGATTCTTTGATCAAATTAGGCATATTTGATTCAAGCTAAAAACTTAGAGGGCTTTAAGGGCAACTTCATTTTTAGATTTCAAAAGTCTTTGGGCATACACTTAAAGGCAGGGAGGAGAGTAACAATTGTCTTTCTTCCTTACTTGCTCAATCTTGTGGAGTAAAATCAAAGAACCCTGGCATGCTCAGTCTAGAGAAGAGACGGTTGTGGGAACATGTTGCTGTCTTCAACTATTTGTATGACCATATAGTGGAAGAGTGAATAGACCTACTGTGGACCTGAAAGATAAAATAAGGATGATGTAGAAGTTACAGGAGACAGAGTTCAGCTCATTATAAAGAAACCTTTCCTACCAACTTGTGATGTTAGCTTACCTTGGAAATAGTAGCCTTATCATTATAGGAAATGATTACGTATAGTCCAAGCAGTCATTTATTGGATATTTAGAAAAGGAAATTCAAGCCCTATGGAAAGCAGGTGTGTTGCTCTATTGCTGATCCTTGAGATTTTTTTTCCCTAACCATGACACCTTGTATGTCTTTGAAGAGTAAAGTGCTATGCAGAGAACTTCTGCTTCTGGCTATAGTGGATTAACTAATACAAGACTAGCTTTGATACAAACAATTAAGGGTAGACAAAATATCTGAATCAACAGTATTTAGCCTTTGGAGATATATATATAAGATTACAAGTCTTTGGTCTTTGAAAAAAGGGGAACAAATGAGCTAAGCCCTATGGTTTCCCCAGGTTTCTTCTTGGAGTCACTTCCAGGCTATGGTATATGGAGCGGGAATCCATTGCAGAATTCAGTGGTGTTCTTGAGTGGAAGAAACACAGATTAGAAACTGAGGAGGATTAGGTAACTAGAATCTTTTTGGCTGAGTGGAAAGAAGGGAACTACTCAGATAAAGATCACCAGAAATCTGCATAGAAGCTTCCTGGAATCTTTGGTAAATGTTAAATTGCACTATGTGAGATGAGATGCTATAAAGCAGAACAAAGAACTTTTGGAAAAAGAAAAAGCATTGGGTAATGATTAACTGATTGTCTTCATCCATTTCAGCTGCTATTACAAAATACCAGGATCCAGATAGCTTATAAACAATGGTAGTTTATTTCTTATAATTCTAAAGGCTAAAAGTCCAGGATCAGAAAACCAACATGATCTGGTGAGGGCCCACTACTCGATCACAGATATGTCCTTGTTTCCTTAATTGGCAGAAGAGTCTAGGAACCTCCTTCAGGACTCTTTAATAAAAGCACAAATCTCAATCACAAGCACTCCTCCATTATGACCTAATCTCCCCTCCCAAAGGCCCCACCTCTCAATATCATTTTATTGGGCATTAGGTTTTCCTATATGAACTGCCGGGACAGAGAGGGAGTGTGACAGAAACATTCAATCATAGCATTCCACCTCTGACCCTTCAAATTCATGTCCTTCTTGCATGCAAATGTAAAAATTAATAAACAGAAATATACAGAAACTACTACAGCATTGCAAAGCAATTATCCTCCAATTAAAAAAAAAAAAAATGAAATAGAATCTGGAGACCAGAAGGGAAAGCATAACCTGTGATGATAGCTGGGGCCAACAGGAAGAAGTAAGACTTCATCTTGCCCAGCAAGAGTTCAGCCAATGAGAGACATCTAGAGCTGCAAAAATGCAATATTTAAAAGGAAAATATTCCTAAATATGATGAAAAACAAATTATGTACTGCAAGAGAATGAGGGGACCTGATGATAAGACAAGAGAAACTAATTTTAAAAAGAGAGACTGAGGAAACAAAAACAAGCAGAACTTCACTGCTCCGTAGGATAGTATACGCAGTCTAATGAAATTAAAACTGGGCCCCATGAAGGATTCAAGGGTCAAAAACTGTGAACAATATCAGCGTATAGATCCAAGAAACTCAACGAGCAACAAGAAAATAAATGCAAGCTAAAGTACAAGGCATATCATAATCAAATGTATTAAAACAATGATGAAGAGAAAAATCTTTAAAGTAGCAGAGAAAAAGAGACAAGATTACAGAAAGAAAACAATTGCAACTTATTTCTCACCAGAAACAATGCAAACCAGGAAATGATGGAATGCTGTTTTTAAAGTACCAAAAGGAAAAAAAATCATTGCAATTAAACACTGTATCCAGTATATATATTCTTCAAATATGAAAGCTTAAAAACTTCAAAAAAATATATAAATTAATTCTAAATAATTCATGGGTCAAAGGTAAAATTACAAGAAAGACTGGAAAACATTCTGAACTGAAAGATAAGAAAAACACAATACAAACTTTGTGAGATGCATCGGACAGTTTTTAGAGGTAAATTTATAGCTTAACCCTGTGTTAATAAAGAAAAAAACTAAATAATCTGAGCTTCTACTTTAAGATAGAAAAAGAAAATCAAAGAGACACAAGATAAGTAGAGTGATGGAAACAATAAAAATGACAATAGTCAAAAAATAGAAAAAAAGAATAGAGTAAGTCATCAAAGGCAAAAGTTCTCATAATTCTCCTTCCTCAGTATTTATGAAAAAATCTTAATAAGAAATAATCAAAACATATATGATGAAAAATTGAGAGTACTTCAGATAAAGACAAAGACTTAAAGAATTGGAAAAAGATACCTGTTCTTGCATAGGATGATTCAATAGCTTAAAGATTTTCTTCAACTTAATACATAAATTCAGTGCAATCTCTATACAAGTAACAAGATTATTTTCCCCTGAATCAGATTCTTTTGAAGACCATATGAAAAAATAAACATGCAGGAACGACTAGGAAATTCTTGGAAAAAGGGAGGAATAAAGGAGAATTAGCCCTAATAGTCATTAAAGTATACTATCAAGCCTTGATTTAATTTAAAAGTTTGTTACTAGCACACAAATAATATACCAATGAACCCTAGTAGAAAGAGTAGGAACAAACCCAAGTGCATAAGAAAATCGCATATAAGTAATATCTCAAAAGCTGGGGAAAACATGGACATTTAATAAATTTGGGATAGCTGGATAGCCATTTGGAAAAAAGATGAAATTGGATTTACACCTCACCCAATGCAACAGAAAAAATTCCAAATGAGTCTGAACTGTAAGTGCAAATAAGGGGACCATATGAGTATTAGCAGAAACTTTAGGTGAGCTTTCTGTAATATTAGAGTAGGGAAAGCCTTTTTAACTAGATTCAAAATCCAGTTACAAGAAAAGACTGGTGAATTTTGCTAAATGGAAACAAATTGCATAACAAAGAAACCCTAAGTAAAATATAAAGAAAATGACATTGTATAAATATCTGAATTGCCTGGATACACAGCTGATTTCCTTAATACAGAATTCTGTACTATCAAAGGGGACAAATATCAAATCTGATAGAAGAAATGAGCAAAACCATGAATACATAATTTCATAAAAAGATTTACATCTAGTATATAAATATGATAAAAGTACCCAACTCCACTCATAATAAGAGAAATGCCAATTGTATCTACTGTGTGATACAACTTCTTAGGTGTCAAACATTTAAAAACCTTACAATCCATTCTGTGGTAAGGCAGTAGAGAAATCTACACCAAATTATGTGTTCATTTAACTTTTGTCCCTTTGATGCAGCAGCTCCACTTCTAGGAATTTGCCTAAAAGTGGTACTACCACACATACAAACCAAAGTTATATATGCATCATTATATATGTAATGATAGCAATTTATAAAAAATAATCCAAATAGCCACTCACTCATAGGACACCGAATAAATTACAGTATAATCATAAAATGAAGACCTATGAAGCCACCTGGAGAGAGACATCCACAGTGAGAGACACAGAAACTAATATGCAGTGATTTCAAAGACGTGTGGAGATAAAAGCAAAGTACATGGTAATATGCTTCCTTTATTGTAAGAAAGACAATTGTGTAGCTGAATCACTTTGTTGTATAGCAGAAACAAACTCAACATTGTGAAGCAACTGTACCCCAATAAATTAAAAAAAGGAAGAAAGAAAATAAGAGCATGCATGCTTGATTATTTTTTGCTAAAAAAAAAGCACAGAAAGGATAAACCATAAATCAATAAAAGTGAGTAGTCATGGAGGTAAAGGGAGAAATTGGATACGGAGAGAGAATTTTAGATAGAGCTAGAGACTGATGTTTACCAAGGATCAAGCTAGTCCTTGTGTGTTGTGTATTTGATTGCTTTTGTAACACTTTTTGTTTTATTTGCTATTTCCTGACTACAATTATCAAATTGCTGCTTAACTAGATTCCTGATTCTTGACCTAACTGTCCACACAGCAAAGGATGCGTTTCTTTTTATTTGGACTTTAAAAATAAGGTTGTGACATTTTTTTTTCCCCCAAGGTGAATTACACTGCAAATCGATTATCAAATCAATTTTCCCCCTTTCCTTCAACTCTGTTTCCTACAGGTTTATGTGTGTTGAGAAACACAGAGACTTTCTCCTGAGAGGAAGGAAAGAAACCTAAAATGGATTTTATTGAAACCTAGTTAAGTTGGAGTGCACTGAGAGGCAGGGAGCATCTGTAATTTTTTATTGGGTAGTGAGTGATAAGATGCTAACGTTAAATGGTTGAACTAGGTAGGAGACAACAAATTTAATTCCTTTTCCTATGAATATTCTGTGTGTATTTTCCTATGAATATTCTGTATGCCACATAGGCATAATGCACTTGAAGAATGATCAGCAAATTCAGATACTTCTATGTAAGCTCAAAGAAGTTTTGCTAACTGTTTAAATCCTGCAAGCATATTGATGGTGGCAATTACTGATGTGGTAGGAAGTATGCTATGAGAAAAGAAAGATGCTGGCATGGATAGGGCCTGAACAGAGGACTTGGCAAATTGTCCTCAGCCAGAAAAGGGCTACTAGCAGTTCATCTAGTGAGCAGGTTCTTAGGGGGACATTTCTCTACCAAGGAATATCCTACAGTGGGAAAAACGATGAATCTTCAAGCCCTTGAATTAACCCAAAGTCCCCAAATCCCTACACAACTAGCTGTGCTCCTGTCTCTGACCCCATCTTGTACCACCCTTCCCCTGAATTCTAACATGACTTTTCCTCCCACACATCACACTCATCACTACCAGAGGCCTGTGCGATGGTTGTTTCCTCTGGTGAAATGTGTTTCTCATATATCACTCCCAATTTGATTGCAGCTTCAAAAGCTTTACCTTAAAAGCTACCACATCCCACCTCCAGTTACCACACTCATCTATTTTTTTTCAGATTTCTTATAAGTCTATTGAAATTTTAAATGAAACATATCTATATATTTATTTACTTACCTGTGTTGTGCCTAGCCTTATTATGTGTAAACTACATGAGTGTGGAAACCAGACCTGTCTTTTTCACCATTTGCTGAAATGCCATCTTCTAGAACACCACAAAGTTGTCTCTGTTAATAGCACATGGTGGACACTCAAGATGCTCAAATTCTTGGTGAGTGGGTGACTGAATGCATCACAAAGGGTTGTGGGAGGCAGAATAAAGACCCTCAAAAATGTCTAGGTCTTAATCCTTGCAGCCAGTGAGTCTGTTAATTTACATGATGAAAGTAATTTTACAGATGTGATTGAATTAAAGATTTCGTGGGAGAAAAAGTTGGCTTAAAACTCAACATTCAAAAAACAAACATCATGGCAACCAGTCCCATCACTTCATTGCAAATAGATTGGGAAACAGTGGAAACAGTGACAGACTTTATTTTCTTGAGCTCCAAAATCACTGCAGATGGTGACTGCAGCCATGAAATTAAATGATGCTTACTCCTTGGAAGAAAAGCTATGATAAACCTAAAGAGCATATGAAAAAGCAGAGACATTACTTTGTCGACAAAGGTCCATATAGTCAAAGCTATGGTTTTTCCCATAGTCATGTATGGATGTGAGAGCTGGACCATAAAGAAAGCTGAGCACAGAAGAATTGATGCTTTTGAACTGTGTTGCTGGAAAAGACTCTTGAGAGTCCCTTGGACTGCAAGGAGATCAACCCAGTCAATTCTAAAGGAAATCAATCCTGAATATTCATTGGAGGGACTGATGTTGAGGCTGAAGCTTCAATACTTAGGCCACCTGATGCAAAGAATAGACTCATTGGAAGAGACCCTGATGCTGGGAAAGATTGAAGGAAGGAGGAGAAGGGGATGACAGAGGATGAGGTGGCTGGATGGCATCATTGACTCAATGGATATGAGTTTGAGCAAGCTCCAGGAGATGGTGAAGAACAAGGAAGCTGGTGTCCCTGGACTACCCAGGTGAGCTCAAGGTAATCACAAGGTTTCTAATAAGAAACAATCAGAAGAGTCATAGACAGATTGGAAGATGCCACACTAAAGGCTTTGAAGAGGAAGAGAGTAGCCATGAGCCAAGGAATGCAGGTGACTTCTACAGCTGTAAAAGGCAAATGGATGGATTCTTTCCTAGAGCCTCTGGAAGGAATGCAGCCCACTGACACTTCTTTTTAGCCCAGTGACAACTGTGTCAGACTCCTGACCTCTGAAAGTACATGATATTAACTTTACGCTGGTTTTGATCCACTAAAGATATGGTCATTTGTTACAGCAGCTATGGGAAACCACTACAAGGACTAAGTTGGCTCTGCCCAATATATTCGTACTGCACCCACATTAGTATGTATATTGCTCAGAGTTCTCCAGAACAACAGAACTAATACGGGTGTGTCTTTGTGTGTATAAAAGAGATAAAGAAAGAGTCAGAAAATAGACAGAAAGAGAGACACAGAGAGAGGTAGAGAGATTTATTGTAAGGAATTAACTCTTGTGACTGTGGAAGTTGGCAAGTCCAAACTTTGCAGGTAACACCAGCAAGCTGGAAACTTAGGGAGGAGCTGATGCTGCAGCTTGAGTCCAAAGACAGTCTGTAGGCAGAAGTCCCTCTCCCTAGCAGAACCTCTGTCTTTTTCTCTTAAGGACTTCAACTGATTGGATGAAGATCACCCACATTATGAATGGTAATCTGCTTGACTGAAAGTCTACCAATTTAAATGTTGATCTCACCTAAATAAGTACCTTGAGGTAACATCCAGACCTGGTGGCTCAGACAGTAAAGAATCTGTCTACAATGGAGACCCAGGTACAATCCCTGGGCCTGGAAGATCCCCTGAAGAAGGAAATGGTACCTACCCCAGTTTTCTTGCCTGGAGAACCCCATGGACAGAGGAGCCTGGTGGGCCTACAGACCATGCAGTCACAAAGAGTTGAGCACTACTGAGCGACTAACTCTTTCACTTTCAACATCCAGGCCAGTGTTGAACCAATATCTTGGTATCGTGGCCCAGTCAAGTTGACACATCAAATTAATTATTGTAGCATGTCAGAGGGAGGTGCCACACAGCCACTGGCATCTTAGTCACTGTGTTGTGCTGTTCTGACATACACTCTCCTTCTTCAAGATTCTTAGGAACAAACAGTACTCAGAAACAAACCCCAAATAAAAATTATTTAGGCAATGCTTTTCCTGCACTGTACCCTCTGCTAGAGTGGTGAGATCTGTGTTAAAGTACATATTTTCTATAACTTAGTACCCCACACAAGAGATCCAGGCTTACAGGTTTCTTCTCAAATTGGGAATATGAGGAAACACTGAAAGTCTTCACTTTTCCACCCACATGCTAAGTAGATTGGTATGCTGAGTTGTGTGTGTGAGCGTCTGTGTGTGTTTCAGTGTGTATGCTATCCAGAATTTGTTCCTTTTCTTACAGCAAAATTGGGCTTCCCAGGTGGCACAGTGGTAAGGAATCCACTTGCCAATGCAGGAGACACAAGAAACTCGGGTTTGATTCCTGAGTTGAGAAGATCGCCTGGAGTAGGAAATGGCAACCCATTCCAGTGTTCCTGCCAAGAAAATTCCATGGAAAGAGAAGCCTGGCAGGCTAAAGTCCATGGGGTCACAGAGTCAGACACAACTGAGCACGCGTGCACTTAATAGCAAGATGATCTTCTTTTACTTCAGAGGAATAAGACCTCCAATGTAATATTCTGGTGTGGGTTTGAGGCAACTGACAGCCACCTTATGGACTCCTAAAAAGGAACAGAAACAGAGGAGCAATAGACAGGGCCTGGAGCACATCTGAAAACTAGTTACACCCAAAGTCGATGCTATCCTTGGACTCTACCTCAATAAATTCTCCCTTTCGCTTAAGACAGTTTGAATTGACCTTTTTTTTTTTTTTTTTTTTATCATTTTCAAGTAAAAGGATACTAAATATATTAAAATTAATTTCTGGAACAGAACGCTAAAATAAAAATTCTTCTTGATTTATTTTGCAGAAGAGTTCGGTTTTCTTATCCTTATTCTTTTTTCCTTTAAGAACTTCTCTGCAATTTCTCTTACTCCATCAGAAATGATCAGTAAGGTCTTTTGTCAAAGGAAATATTTAAGGTCTCAAAATTATAGTCTTGCTTTTAACATCAAATCCTTAGGCATGACTTGCATTCCCATCAGTTTTGTAGGTGAAAGAGAATTTATTATTCTACTAACTCCCTGGTGGCTCAGATGGCAAAGCATCTGCCCGCAATTCGGGAGACCCAGGTTCGATCCCTGGGTCAGGAAGATCCTCTGGAGAAGGAAATGGCAACCCACTCCAGTGCTCTTGCCTAGAAAATTCCATGGATGGAGGAGCCTCGTGGGCTACAGTCTATGAGGTCGCAGAGAGTTGGACACGACTGAGCGACTTCACTTTGAATAAGATTATATCTCGTGACAAAAGGCAAAATTGTTGTCATTTTTTTCATTTTAAATAGAAAGTTTCCTTTCTATGAGAATATTATATATAATAATTGATAAATTTCTATTTTTCAATAATTTCTTTTTTTAATAATTTCTTAACAATGATATTTTAATCTTTATTTCAACAACAATAATAATAATAATCTGTTGTGTGTAGAGTTCCTAACAGATATCAAGTGCTGCTCTAACACTTTTGATCCTTTATTCATATATCTTCACAAGAACCTTATAAGGTAAGCCTTGTTTTCATTTAATTGGGTTGGGCAAAAAGTTTGCTTGGGTTTTTGCATAAGATGTTACAGGAAAAACCTAAGTGAATTTTTGGCCAATGCAAATACTGAATCATAAGAATGAGTATTGGAATAAACTTAGTGTTCTTGCAGCCGTTCTTGAGGCTGAAGGATGGCTTGGACTACTTCAGCCTGCCATGTCCCTCTGGAATCTTGCTAACAGTCTAGTAGTCCCCTTAACCCATGGCAGCTAGAAGAGTACAAACCCATCACCAGTCTTCAGCTTTAGGTTACTGTATTTTAAACTTTATTCCACTCTCCTCAGCCCACACTAACGGTCATCCTTTTTCTGAAATAGGATTAAGTCAGAAATTTCTGACCTGGTTTATACCCTTTTGTACCCCGTGAGATGTAAACCTCCCAGGCACAGCAGATACAAACTATTCAGTCAAGTAAAGGGGAACTGACAACTGCTCTATTCTCAGCTTCCCAGGACAGCCTTCCGTGCCAAGTGGATGCCATATTCTGGGGCTGTCCCGGTAGGCGTATGAATTTTACTACTCCCAGGGGCTGCCATGAGAACTTGTTAAACTAGACAAGAACTTTCACTTCCATTCAGTATATCCTCTCTTTGGAAATGCTTTATGACTGACATGGACATTTCCTCCTGCAACCCATTCTCACTTTTAGGGAAATGGAGGTACAACACTTCACCTTTATTTCATGGAATGATTCAGAATAATATTCATGAAAATTCTGAGACCTAGCTCAAACTAGTCAGAGGAAACACAGAACATGGAGCACACGTATTTCTCCCCCAGTGACTGGTCTGGATTCAGCCCTTGTCCTGACATATTGGAAGAACAGTACTGTGTGGTCACCCTCTGTATTCCTCTAAACAGGAACACCAAATGGATATAGTCTGGAGAAGAGTAGAAAAAACTGGTCAACATATGGCAAAGATATACATGTGCATGCTCAGTCACTTCAGTCATGTCGGACTCTTTGCAGCCCTATGAACTGTAGCTCACCAGGCTCCTCTGTCCATGGGATTCTCCAGGCAAGAATACTGGAGTGGATTGTTATACCCTCCTCCAGGGAATCTTTCCAACCCAGGGATCAAATCTGTGTCTCTTATGTCTCCTGCATTGGCAAGTGGGTTTTTAACCACTAGCATATAATTCCCTGCAAATAATAAACCTTGTTTATCTTAGAACTTAATAAATATTGACTTGACCTTGCTACATTTTTTGCTGCTCTGGTAGAGCCTTGACCCCTGTATAAAAGCTGCTCTTTCAAATGACAATAATTTTCCTGGATAAAAAAGGGAGAAAAGGGCATTTCTTGGGTTATTTTATATACATTTAGATTAAAAATTAACACAATTCTAAGACTTCTAATTCTTTCCAATTATAAAAATGTTTGCAATTAAAAAAAAAAAAACACTTTGAAGACTGATTTATCAAAACAAAGGAGAGATAGCTGGACAGCATTGAGTAGATTAGATGCCAGGTTGCATTAAGGGATAGCTCTTAGGTGGAGCAGTGGAAAAGAATCTTCCTGCCAGTGCAAGAATGCCGGAGATGCAGGTTCGATCCCTGGGTTGAGAAGATCCCCGGGAGAAGGAAATGGCAATCCACTCCAGTATACTTGCCTGGAAAATTCCATGGACAGAGGAGCTTGGAGGGCTATAGTCCATGGGGTCACAAAGAGTGGATACAACTGAGCATGCATGCAAGTTACATTAAAGGATAGACATACTCAACTAAACATTCTTCCTTAAATAGTTTATTCCTACTTAAATAGTATTATAATCTTTATAATCTTTGTTCCCATTTATTTTTGCCTCCGTAAATTCATTATCATCCATTTGCTCGTGTGTCTAAAAGGCTGGAAGTCTCTAACCATCTGCTTTTTCATCCCCATGATTGAAGCCACCATCAAATCCTTTAACATCCAAAATATCACTCATTGTGGTTTATATACTTTTCTCATCTTCATAGGTCTGCCAAGTCAAGGGATTCCACTGTGTTCCACCATAGCTCTATCTCTTGCCTTGTTTAAATCTATATCCACCCTGCAGTCAAAACAACTTTTGGAAAATACAAATATGATTGTATATTTTCTGGTTTAAATTCCATCAAAGACTTCCCACTGCTCAAAGTGCCTATCACAGTCCCATGGCCCAGCAAGTCTAGACCTTGCTGCTGCTGCTGCTAAGTCGCTTCAGTCGTGTCCGACTCTATGCGACCCCAGAGACGGCAGCCCACCAGGCTCCCCTATCCCTGGGATTCTCCAGGCAAGAACACTGGAGTGGGTTGCCATTTCCTTCTCCAATGCATGAAAGTGAAAAGTGAAAGTGAAGTCGCTCAGTCGTGTTTGACTCCTAGCGACCCCATGGACTGCAGCCTACCAGGCTCCTCCGTCCATGGGATTTGCCAGGCAACTTACCACTAAAGTCTCATCTTAAGCCAATTTCATGCTGGTCCATTAAAGTGTTATCTGCATATGTATCTGTGTGTGTTTGTGTGCAAACACATGTGTGGATATGTTTGTGTACTTTATAGAATCATTATAACAACAGCAGGGAATTATCATCTTTCCTTTCACACTAAATCTGTGTTGTTGCAACTGGTCGTGTCTCAATACCAGAGAAGCCTTAATGCCACTGAGAATTAACAACCATCCTTTGGTGGCCTGCCAGGATCCTCGAGGTTCATGACCCAGAAATAGCAGGGTCCAGCCCAGGGGTGCACAAGCCATATTAGCTTCCATTGTCCCCTGCACATCCTTCTAAGGAGCAACCTTCTTGCCTAGAGTATTAGCTTTGGGAAAGCATTTATTAATCATTTCAATTGCAGTTCCTGGGCTGGTGCTTGTTGTCAGGGTTCAAGGGCTGTTTCTCAAATGTAATGGCCCTCAACCTGTGAAGGAATTCCCCTCCCCCCATCTTTAATATCCTGTCATAAGATTAATAGTTCCAACGTGATGTCACATGCAAACACCCTGATAAGATCTTACTTAATGAAAAGCAAGCAGAGACTTTCTTCTGAGAACATATGTCTTAGGAGAAATTCAAAGCAAATTGGAGATAGCATGTAAAATGTCTCAGGAAAAGAAAAAAGTTCAGAATGAGAACATTTATCATCATCATAGATTCATGTGGGCTGTCAAGACACAATAAAGATTTTAACTCATTTTGTCTCCGGCAGCCTTTTCCACAAGGACCTTCATTAACAATACTCCCTGCTTGACCTGTTTCTGTTCAGCCATATCTCCCACTGTGGAGGACAGGGTGTGAAATATATCTTTTCAAATGGATGTCATTGATTTTAATATACCTTTAATAATATTGCTGCTCAGTGTTTTAATTACTCATACTTTTTGGTACTTCCGCCCTCTGGCAATTTTATCTAATAAATCTGATAAGCACAGAAGACTCTGACACCCAGACATGAGATGCACAGTGCATACTGTGGGAGACCCTTTTCTCTATGGTGGATTCAGAAATGGGTCAAAGGTGTGCCCTGTGGACCCCAGTCACTCTGGCCTGCTTCCCACAGATGAGGGAGGCTTTTACATGCTCAGGTGCAACGGAACATTCTTCTCTGCTCTGTGGCAGCACCACCAGGAGAATCCTTGACGTACTATTCAAGCAACAGCTTCATTCTGCCATGAGCCAACCCTTCCCAGCTCATCTCAGTTGTAATGCAACACTCCTCTGTGCTTTACTCACCCTTAGCACTTACCGTTAATATTTAGCTTCTCATATTTTATTTGAAGTAATTCCCTGTGCATACATTTTGCCCACTGATACAGACTGAACTGT
This sequence comes from Bos indicus x Bos taurus, assembly GCF_003369695.1. Classification (NCBI taxonomy): domain Eukaryota; kingdom Metazoa; phylum Chordata; class Mammalia; order Artiodactyla; family Bovidae; genus Bos; species Bos indicus x Bos taurus. The sequence goes on along the minus strand of NC_040076.1, from coordinate 21,474,126 downwards.
CTCCCCACAAAATTCATATGTTGAAATCCTAACCACCCACTGCCCCACCTTAGAATATGTTATTTGGAAATAGGGTTGTGACTGATGCAATTAGCTAAGTTAAAGTGAAAGTGAAAGTCGCTCAGTCATGTCTGGCTCTTTGCAACCCAAGGACTATACAGTCCATGGAATTCTCCAGGCCAGAATATTGGAGTGGGTAGACTTTTCCTTCTCCAGGGTATCTTCCCAACCTAGGGATCGAACCCAGGTCTCCCACATTGCAGGAGGATTCTTTACCAGCTGAGCCACAAGGGAAGCTAAGTTAAGAGGAGATCATATTGGAGGAGTGAAAGTGAAAGTGTTAGCTGCTTAGTCATGTCTGACTCTTTCAATGCCATGGATTGTAACCCACCAGGCTCCTTTGTCCATGGAATTCTGCAGGTAAGACTACTGGAGTGGGTTGCCATACTTGCCATACCCTTCTCCAGGGGATCTTCCCTGACCCAGGGATCAAGGCCAGGTCTCCTGCATTGAAGGAAGATTCTTTACCATCTGAGCCACCATACTGGAGGAGGGTAGGACTTTCTTGTAGCTCAGACAGTAAAGAATCTGCCTGCAATGCAGAAGATCTGGGTCCCATCCCTGGGTTGGGAAGATCCTCTGGAGAAGGGAATGACAATCCACTCCAGTATTCTTTTCTAGAGAATCTCATGGACAGAGGAGTCTGGAGGGCTACAGTCCATAGGGTCCCAAAGAGTTGGACACGACTGAGCGACTAACCCTTATACTATTAGGCTTTTAATCCAATATGATGCTGCTGCTGCTGCTAAGTCGCTTCAGTCGTGTCCGACTCTGTGCGACCCCAGAGACGGCAGCCCACCCGTCCCTGTGATTCTCCAGGCAAGAACACTGGAGTGGGTTGCCATTTCCTTCTCCAATGCATGAAAGTGAAAAGTGAAAGTGAAGTCTCACAGTTGTGTCCGACTCTTAGCGACCCCATGGACTGCAGCCTACCAGGCTTCTCCGTCCATGGGATTTTCCAGGCAGGAGTACTGAAGTAGGGTGCCATTGCCTTCTCCAATCCAATATGATAGGATTCCTTAATAAAAGGGAAAATTTGGACACAGACAGGTCCTGATGGGAGATAATGTGAAGACACAGAAAGAACACCATCCACAAGTCAAGGAACACCTGAGACTTCTGGAAGCTAGGGGAGAGGCAAAGAACAGATTGTCTCTATGGCCCATAGAAGGAAGGAATTACCCATGCAAACACCTTGCTTTCAGAACTTACCACTGGAACTGTGAGACAATAAACTTCTGTTGATTTAAGCTATCCAGTTTGTGGTATTTTATTAAGGCAAACCTAGGAAACGAATACATCCACTAATGTATGAATTTTTTAAGGACAAAGATCTAATATGATTCATCTTTGTATCATCTGAAATAGCACCAGCAAGATGTAGGTATTAAATAAATGGTTTAATGAACTTAATTATATGAGAAGTGAAGAACAACAAGGCACAAAGCTGATCTGTTAGAGAGCAAAGACTGATAACGGCAGAGGAGACACTCTTCCATTACTGGGATAGATGGGGTGGGAGGAGATGATATCAAGGGACAGATATTTTATAGGGATGGTTCAGGCCCACAGCCATGAACGGCAAGCAGTTGCCAAGCACACCTTGGAGGCAGGCAAGCAGATTCAAGGAAATCCTGCAAGGCTGAATGTTAGGATCTAATCTGCATTTATTCAGCTAGTTTAGTAGTAATAGTAGTAGTAGTAGTAGTAGTAGTAGTAGTAGTTGCTCAGCTGTGTCCAACTCTGCAACCTGCCAGGTTCCTCTGTCCATGGGGTTCTCTGGCAAGAATACTGGAGTGGGTTGCCATTCCCTTCTCCAGGGGATCTTCCTGACCCAGAGATTGAACCTGGGTGTCCCACACTGCAAGCAGATTCTTCACCATCTGAACCACCAGGAAAGCCCATTTAGCTAGTTTATTTATAATAGGACAAAACTCAAAAACATACTGGAGTAGCTCAGGGGAAACAGTGCTCTTGGTGATAAAAGTTCTTCCAAAAGCCAGAAGACAATTACGGGAGAGACTGTGGGGCATGGAAGAAAGGTTTGATACTGAGCAACTGAGATTTTTCAGACCTTCTCAGGTATGTGAGACCAACATAGGGCGTCTCTGGGAAGCCTGACAATAAACTGGTGCTGATCTGAAGCCTAAGATCTGATCCAGTTTGTGCTTGGGGGTCTGGAGAAAGACAGATTTGTCTCCTGGTGGTCTTTAAAAAGCCTTCATTTCTATATGGGATTATAATAGAATTGCTTGAATCTGGGATAAAGTAGCTTGACACAGCCCATTTATTTTTGGTATCAGTTCATATCTAGTTGAAGTGAATAACCATAACTGTTAAGCCAGCGATTGACTCAAAGAGAAGTTGCAAACTAGCTGCTCTGATTATGCAAGCAGCCTATGGGGGTTTTCTACTAGGCCTGTATACTTGGCCCACTTTCTTTTTTTCAACATTGAAATTAGTTGCCAAAATGACCACTCAGGAGTATTAGCTGAGGTGTTGCTGGCTGGGCCCCTGTCACCATTTATGGGCCTGATCCTGGACTTAGAGTTTGGCATGGAACAAACTGATTAAATCCTTCTAGTTTTCCTTAACACTTTAAAAATTCTTTTCAAGTAGGATATAGAATAATGTTGGCCTAAATTGCTTTCATTTACATATATCTAAATGCAAATTCTAGGACTGGATTCTAGAAAAAAATTCATAGCTGTCCTACTTGTAACAAACATTTGCAGTGTAAAAATGTCTAGATGAAAATAAAGCATGACTAAGCCAGATGGACGGTGAAATGACATAGCTAATAAGAGTTTAAAAAAAGTAATTGGTTTTATGATTTTGTACAGAACAAGTGACAATCATAGAAAACTTGAAAATATAGAAGACGATAAAGAATAAAATCACCCACTATTCTATGACCTAAAGAGAAGAACTGTTGAGGTTTTCCTGTGTCTTTTCGCTACTTGGAATGCCATGTTCCTTTTACTCTTCAAATCAAATTTAATGTAAGACCTTACCAGCAGTGATGAAGGAAAACCTTAATCATTGTTAGCCCCTACACTGAATGGAATGGCTGGATGGCATAACTGACTCAATGGACGTGAGTCTCAGTGAACTCTGGGAGTTGGTGATGGACAGAGAGGCCTGGCGTGCTGCGATTCACGGGGTCGAAAAGAGTCGGACACAACTGAGCAACTGAACTGAACTGAACTGAACACTGAACTGAAGTTGGGTGAAAAGATATCTCTCCAAAAAGTGTTATGTGATCTTTTGAAGTCTCAAGAACATTCTGGAGAAGGACTTGCCCTCTTCATTCCATATTGGTCACTATAGTTATTTAACCTTTTAAAATCAGGTATAGGGATCCTTGACACGGCCTGTCAGTGTATGGTTTTTACTACTTAACCCCCTACCTTCTTCTTTCCCCCAATCCTTCACCACTTGCTTGCACTATCCCTCCAACTCATATTACTGGTGGGCTGGGTATCACCATGGACATGGGGACTGATCTCCATTAGCTGAGGAACCTGGGGAAAAAACCCCCACTGATGGGAGAAGCTCCCTATACCTCTGTCCAATTCTCCTGTTTCCAAGTCTCCTCCTCCAAAAGCACTTGCCTCCTGGCAACCATGCCCCAGAACCTGGCATAATCTCCTCCAGGAGACTGAATGCAGCATGTGGGATCTGCTGACTGGCTGGTCACTTCTGTTTTTGGTCTTGTTGCTGTTGTTCAGCTGCTAAGTCACGTTCAACTCTTTGCAACCTCGTGGACTGCTGCACCAGGCTTCCTTCTCTTTTACTATCTCCTAGAGTTTGCTCAAATTCATATCCATTGAGTCAGTGATACTATCAAACCATCTCATCCTCTGATGCCTCCTTCTCCTTTTGTCTTCAATATTTCCCAGCATCAGGGTCTTCTCCAATGAGTCAACTCTTCACATTAGGTGACCAAAGTACTGGAGCTTCAGCAAAAGGCCCTCCAATGAATATTCAGGGTTGATTACCTTTAGAATTGACTGGTTTGATCTCCTTGCTGTCCAAGGGGCTCATAAGAGTCTTCTCCAGCCCCACACTCCCACCAAATCTCTGGTGAGTTAAGAGAACACAAATACTTGGTGATCTTTTGTAAATAGCCAGGGGAAAAAAAAACACCCATCACAGGAGGATCAAAGATGTGCCCTGAGAAGGCAGTCTCCTTCTCAGTTCTTAAATTGAACCCATTTCCTGTTGTTTGAAGAGTAAAGTTAATATGAAGAACTAGATTGTGATGTAAATGAATGTGAAAATGTTTCATCTACTTTTGGCTCTAGTCATGTTTTTTATACAACCTTAAAAGAAAGTGGACTTCAAAAAATTAATTTCTTACTAAATTTTTCTGTTATCTATTTGATATAATTAGGATCATACCATATATATGATTCCTAGAATTTGATCATTTTATTTATAAGGATGCATTTGTCATTGTTGTTAAAACCTCTGACCAAATATAATTAAGAGTTGCATAGGTTTTAAACATGAACATGCATTGGTTCAGGCTTCCTTGGTAGCTCACCTGGTAAAGAATCTGCCTGCAATGAAGGAGACCTTGGTTTGATTCCTGGGTCAGGATGATCCCCTGGAGAAAGGATAAGCTACCCACTCCAGTATTCTTGGTCTTCCCTGGTGGCTCAGACAGTAAAGAATCTGCCTGCAACAAGGGAGACCTGGGTTTGATCCCTGGCTTGAGAAGATCCCCTGGAGGAGTGCACGGCAACCCACTCCAGTATTCTTGCTTGGAGAATCCCCAGGGACAGAGGAGCCTACAGTTGGGGTTGCAAAGAGTTGGACATGACTGAACGACTAAGCACAGCACAGCTGCATACATAGGCTCGGAGATAAAGAATCCACCTGCCAATGCAGGAGATACAAGAGACACAGTTTTGATTTCTGGATTGGGAAGATCCACTGGAGTAGGAAATGACAGCCCACTCCAGTATTCTTGCCCGGAAAATTCCATAGACAGACTACCCTGGCTGGTTAAAGCATATGGGGTTGCAAAAGAGTCAGACAGGACTGCACAACTGAGCATGTGTGCATCAATGCACATGATATTGAGAACAATGTAATGTAGGAGTAAAGAGATGAAGCGATGCAACCGGACTGTCTGGGTTTCAATCCGAGTTCTGGCAATGATTACCAGCATAATCTAGGGTAAATTTATTAACCTCACTGATCCTTAGTATCCTCATCTGTAAATTGTGGGCTGATAACACTACATATCCCTGCTGCTGTCAACATTAAATGAGTCAAAATATGTAAAGCCCTAGGAAAAGTGTTATGAACACTATTATTTCAGTACATTGTCATGTTGTGTCATTAAGCTGTGGCTCTCCACAGCCATGCCTCTGTTTAAATTTCAGCTCTATTATCTGTCATCTGTGACCTTGGGCAAATCATTTAACTTCTCTGAACTTCAGCTTTCTCGTCTGTAGAACAAAGAGTAGCACATCTCTTCAGGATTATTGTGTTGCTCAAATACAAAATTAAAGGTAGATTCCCTCTCAAAAGTCCTGGCATAAATTAGATGCTCAATATATAATAACCTAATCTTTTTACATCCCCTGTGCCTAAAACATAGTCTTCTGAGTAGTAAGTGCTCAAAAACATGTGTTGAATATCTGCTTATTAATCAAGGAGGTGGACCACAAGGTACTTATGTTGATGTAAATATAAAAGACCTAGAATGGTCTTAATGGTACACACTAATTTGATTGTAGAAAACGCTTGTGTGGAATGAGATTGGGGAGAGTTAATGGGATTTCACCTTTACTTAGAGTTTACAAAAAAATAAATTCAGGTTTTAATTTTATTTTTTAAACTATTTAAAAATAATTAAACCTGGGGGATAAAAGGTAACAATAGGGTCTTGTAGTATTCTGGTGTGGATGGTCCCAATGATACAAGTAGCATGAGAGAAGAAGCAGGGTGGCATATATTTTCCAGATCTTTCCAAGAGGCTTCAGATCTCACTCTCTTTTGACCTTTCCTTTGTAGATTTCCCTGAATCAACAGCCTATTCAATAGAGTCAGAATTGTATTTTTTTCTCAAATGAGTAGTTTTCATATAATACAAAAGATTTTCTTATAAATTGGGCCAAAACTTTTTTTAAAGATTATTTTTACATTACTGTTCAAAGGACACAGATTCACCTTAAAGTAATATTTTGTTTTGACACACTTCCCTTCAGGTGAAATGCTTTTATTATAATATATTTCATTAAAAACTTCTTCATGATGAAGTGGTAAAATTTGCCTTGAGTTTCTATGGACAAAGAACATAGCTTCATTGGCTAGTTCATGAATTTCCCAGGATTTGACATTTCCTCTGTGTGGTAATTGTTACCCTGGTCTTGTTAATGGCCTCATCCATACATGGACCTAGTACCAAGTGATTGGTTGGCTCCATAGTGGACTCACTTTGGGTTGAGATAAGATAACCAATCTCCAAGCACCATTTGGCAGCAGCTGTTCACAGAGGAAGACACTGTTCCCAAAGCAGGATGTGATATCCACAGAAGGGGTTGACAGTTCACCTGTCAGTACGTGGATGGTACGAGTTGGCCTTTGGGTGTACTTACCTGTCTCCTGCCAGGAACCAGTTCAGACTAGTTTGGAGTTCAGTCTATCTCTTCTGTATTGTACCTCATTTCGTTCTGTAGAAGAACTGCCATTTGGTTGGAAGTGTATTTGAAACTATGGTCTAAAGTCTGGAGAATTCACATATTCCAAAGAAAGAAGAGACCTTCAGGTGCCAAGCTAACAAGAAGGCCTCTGGTCTTTGACAAAGTGTCTTATGGGTCCAAGATTTCAGAGAAAATGGTACAAGTTAGAGCACATGCTATGGTATCAAAATCAGAAAGGAAAGAAGACGTGGGCTTCATGGAACAGATCTTGGACAAGAAAAACATTTAAATGACAAAGTCAACTCACGTGAATTTGGAAGTAGGTAAAAATGTCACCTAATTGTCTTCAGTCCTTTCCGAGTGGTTTTCTTCCTTCTAAAGCTTTGTTATAGTGAAAAGTGCACAGGACTGGAGATCAAGCAGACATTGCTTTGAATCCTGGCATTTCATTTACTAGAGGTCTAACTTTGGCTATGTTCTTTATTCTAGAAGACCCTCAGCTTCCTCACCTGTAAAAGGGAGATTGAAATATCTATGTCACAGGAATATGCAGAAAGAATCATGGCATGAAGCCATCAGCTTTCGGTAGACATTTAATATTAATAACTTGCTGCAAGCAGCTTTCATGTACAGGGTCTGCCTAGTTCTAGGCATGTCTAGATAGGATCTGCCTAGTTCTAGGCCCTCAACAAACTGAGGTCTGCAAGCTGTCAGTGGACTTTTTGATTTAACAACAGAATTGAGGTAGTATTTTGCTTAGGTATAATAGTTTAATAAAAGACATTTATGACACAGTTTTCTCATTAATTTAAAAAATTTGAGTAGGTTGAATCACAATGAAATACAATTTCACACCCACTACCATAGCTACAAGCAAAACAATGGAAAACAAATGTTAGCTATAGTGTAGAGAAAGTGGAGAATCCCGTGGACAGCAGAGCCTGGCGAGCTACAGTCCATGGGCCACAAAGAGTCAGACACGACTGAGCGACTAACACACACACACACACACACACACACACACACACACACAAACTGTAACCCTTGTACATTGAAGGTAGATTATATTGTTTTTTAATTTTAAAAATTAGTAGGTTACCCATTTACATGGTTCAAATATAAAAGCAGTAAACACTGATAATTCTTACTCCTTTCCCTGATCTCGTCCGTCTTGTTCTTTTCCACAGGTAACCACTGTTATTAATTTCTTAAGTATCCTATCAGTATGGGCTTCTCTGGTGGCTCAGTGGTAAAGAATCCACCTGCAATGAGAAAGATGCAGGTTCAATCTCTGGGTTGGAAAGATCCCCTGGAAAGGGGAATGGCAACTCTCTCCAGTATTCTTGCCTGGAGAATTCCATGGGTTCACAAAGACTTGGACACAACTGAGTGACTGAACAAACAGACACATGCGTGCATTCTATCAGTATATCTCCACAAATGCCAAGCAAGAATACAGTTTTCTTATTCCCTCTTCCCACATACATGTATATTACTATATATGCACTGTTCTGTGTCATTTATCCATTTAAAGATACAAACTAGTGATATTGACATGCCAGCATATAATGAGCTGCCCCATTCTTTTATACTCCTGTGTAATATTCTATCATGTTAATATGCCATAGTTAATTCAACCAGTTGCTTCTTGACACGACTTGAGTTGTTTTGAACTTGTGATATTTAGAGTTTTTCAATATATAACTTTATATATTTTTCATTCACATGTGCAATTTTTACTATACGATCAGTTCCCAAGGTTGGGATTGCTAAAACCAAAGGATGATTGCACTTACAAGTTTGATCATTGTTGTTGTTTAGTGCCTAAGTCATGTCCAACTGTTTTAAGACCCCATGGATTGTAGCCCACCAGGCTCTTCTGTCCATGGGATTTCCCAGGCAAGAATACTGGAGTGACTTGCCATCTCCTTCTCCAGAGGATCTTTCTGACCCAGGGATCGAACCTACATCCTCTGCATTGGCAGGCAGATTCTTTACTACTGAGCCACCTAATTCTTCTCTGCCAGGATGGTACCCACAAACAAAGCTATGAGGATTCCTGTTTGTTCAGAGTCACCAAAAATATGTGTTAAATTTTGGTTTTGCTAATCTCATTAGTAAGAAAATAGTATCTGAGTATATATATATTTTTAAATTTACATTACCCTTATAAGAACAGTTTGGCATCTTTTTATATCTTTAGAGGTCATTTATATTTCTTTTTCTATTGATCAAATAGTTTTCAGAATACAAAGGAATGAAAGACTAATTGCAGTTTTTCAGACAGGGGCAAGTATAAGGTCTAATTCTATCCACATTCCCCTGATACGCATACCTGCTTTCAGATATGCTGGGGGTGGGCGGAAAGAACATTGTTTTTGGCTGGAGGGGGATGAGGTCTGGGGGAGAAGACAGTCTGCCCTCTAAGTGCACTGGGTCACAATTAGTATGAAAAGTGAGCTTTGAGTCAATAAGTCTAATAAAACCACTTTGTCTAATGTCCTACCAACCTTTTCATGCAATTTCCAAAGAGCTGCCTGTGAAAATCTCCTCAAGAAAGATGATCACCTGAGCTTGCAGATTTCATACTATATAGCTCCACAGTTTCTTGGGAGAAACCACAAAGCCATTCAATCATTCCCTTTGAGATGAGAATAAATAACAACAATGCCACATAAATAGCATCAGTTGGCTGTGGGGGCAAGCTGTCATTTCCAGGAGAGGGATGTGGTTTTATATCCAAGGGTGTACAGCATATAATCATATTAAAAAATCCCAAAGATAGCATAAATTCAAATGGGTCCGTTTTGTCATTAAGCAGCCTGCAGGTGTTCCATTTAGATCAGATGCTACATTTACGAGCCAGAAGGAAAGAAGTGGGTTTTTGCTTAATTCACTGAATCTCAGAAGAAACTGATTTTTTTTCCCCCCATACAAACTGGAATTTGCCTTAGACAAGCTTGACATGTTGCCAGCCTGTGGTCTAACTTTGTCTGAAACTGTCACCCCACTCTTCCAAAGTTGCCGGGATCAGAGGCCAGAAGGAAAAATAATGGGTCTTTTCTAAGGCTCCTGGATGATATCTTCCCCACAGTCTGTCCTGATGTGTCACTGAAAGTGTCCATGGGACTAAAGTCAGAGAAGAAAACAAATAAACAAACAAACAAGCAAAAAAAAGGCACGGTTGAGTCCAGAAGTGGCTTTCGGTAAGACAAAATAACCAAGGGACATGATGGGTTCAGGACATCTGTAACCCACCTGGGCTGGATCAGCATTTCTAAGTTTTTAACCAAGAAATATTGATTTATGTTTATTATGCTTTATGGCACTTTAGAGCAATTTATAACACTTACATTAAGCAATGGATGGACTGGGAGAAAAGCCAACATGGGCATGAAAAAAGATGAAGTGCTGTCAGGAATAGCAACTTTCAAGTATCAGGTGCAATTTCTTGCTTTTGCATCTTATCTGAACTATTTAACATGAAGCAAGAAAATGATTATTGATTTTTAGGTTACACAAACAAAAAAAAAATGGAAGAAGTTGAATAAACCTAAAGGAATTCTTAAAATACATAGCATACATACATACATACATATATCCTGAACTATTACAAGTAAAAAAAACAAAAATAAAGCCCTTCTCTATAGTTTTATTTTAAAAACACACTTAAGTAATGCCATTATGTAAAATAAAGAAAACAAACAGTACCTATAAAATATGAGTATTTTAAACATGAGTTATTTTAATAAAATGCAAACAATGCAGTGAAATACTATGGATATTTGCCAAAATAGTCTCTTTTCTTTTCTAATGAATTTTGATGAACCAGGAAAGACTTCAGAGACCAAAGACACTTTTCTTGTATGTGTCCCGCAGAGCAGTTCCAAGATTTAGCATCAGGTAAACAAATGAAAGTATGCAAAGTAGTCTCAAGGGACCATAGTAGTGGGTATTGAAAAATAGAGTTTTACAGATGTAGAAGTTGTTCATTCTTTTCATGATTATCGATTAGAATTATCAACGGTTATTTTAAGGAAACACTTTCAGGGCTAGAAAGTTGCCAAAAACATTTACTCTAATTAATTACTGTTATCATTAGCAATTTTAAGTAGTGAAACATTTGTTTGGGTATATTACACATCTTAAAAATACACCCCTGGTTCAAAGAAGATCCCAGGCTAAGTAAGAATAAAATAGAAGTTGGGAGTGAGGTGGGTCACAGTGAACTCTGGGGGGATGGATACAATTTTCAATAATTTTAACTTGGAATTTTTCCTTTAGGACAACCTCTATCATTCTGCAAAGTCTTAGAGGCATCACAGAATTGAGTTTTGAGTTTGCAAAGGCTCAAGTAAAGTGATTTGATGATATAAGGAGATGCAGTTCTAAGAAAATGAGGAAAACATCAGATAGAAAGTTTGGGTTGGGTGGATGAGAGATGGAATAAAGAATAGTTGATAAAATTGATACTAGGAGCACAAAGTAGCCATGATTTTAGGAGACAAAGTGATACTAGCATGGAACACTGAAGACAAGATTAGACATGACTTCGCTACTTATGAAAAAACCAAATGTTTAGAAGGGAGAAAGCTGAGTATAAGGATAAAGGAAAAAATATGAAAGAGTAGGCCTTCATAGAAATTTGTTCAGTTTGATTTTGTGAAAATCGGGTACTTAACAGGGAAATAAGTGTGCCAAAGAAGGAATATGTGTATGTTAGCTGCTCAGTCGTGTCTGTGTCTTTGTGACCCCATAGACTGCATGTAGCCCACCAGGCTCCTCTATCCATGGAATTCTCCACCAAGAACACTGGAGTGGGCTGCCGTCTCTTTCTCCAAAGGAGAAATATGTTTCCCAGTTATCTAACATTCTGACCTTTCTCATTCCAATAACAATGCCAAATTCCACTTACTGGTTTGTACTGTAGAATTTAGGTAGGCAGTCAGGGCCTTCAAAGTGTGGTCCTAATATAAAGCTCCAGTGACATTTTCCCAAAGTCCCCATCGTTCCGGTCAATCTATTGCATGTGTCCTCAAAACACACAGAGGGCCCCCACGTATGGTGGAGCATATTCACTGATTATTAATAGATTCTTGGGTACTTCATTCAATTGTCATTCCTCCCATTCCTTCCTATTCCTCCCTTAGTCTCTGGAACCCCAGCACTTCATCACACATGGATTCTCTAGGGTCCTGCTGTCTTTAAGCAGCCCTCTTGGGTAAGATTCTTTCAGAATGGCTCAAGGCCAGCTGCCTGTGCCCCATGGGGAAATGGAGCCTGTTGAGGAAAGTCCCAGTTCCCTCCCAGCACTCCCTTTGCTCTGCCACACAGTTGGTAACTTTAGTTCGTTCTGTTGCCTTTAAATTTCTTAAGGTTGTATCTGTCCTCATTCCTCATTCCTATGCTCTCTCCAGTTCCCAGAATACAAATCAAGCTGTCCACTCAAAACTCAGACTTGGCTTGAGAAGGTGGAGCAGAGCACTCTGATTACCCCTTCTTCTTCAACCATTCTCTTTTCCTGGCTGCTATGACAATTCCCTCGGCTGGCAGAATCAGTTTCACAATCTTAGCGTGTTCTTTGCCAGGTGAGGGGGAGGTCTGTCCCCTCACCTCACTTGGGCATATTTACTTTCAGCTTTTGGTGCTTCAGACAAAGCTGAGTTTAATGTTGTCTTACACTTAAATATTTAAGTGTATTTAATGTCTTGTTCTTATATAATATTAGAGACAGAATGTCTCTTTGGTATTCTCTCATATATTTTTTCTGAGGAATTTCTTATCATGTCAGTCATACCTCCTTGAATTAAACATACTTACTGGTGTTGATACTGAATATTCATTGGAAAGACTGATGCTGATGCTGAAGCTCCAATACTCTGGCCACCTGAGGTAAAGAGCCGACTCATTGGAAAAGATCCTGATGCTGGGAAAGATTGAGGGCAGAAGGAGAAGGGGATGACAGAGGATGAGATGGTTGGATGGTATCATCTACTCAATGGACATCAGTTTGAGCAAGCCCTGGGAGATAATGAAGGATAGGGAAGTCTGGCAAACACTTCATTTTCAGTGTTAACTTCTAGGATAGTTTCAGAATTCAGTGCTGTAAAATGATGACTGGATAGTCAATAGGAAGAAAATGGCAGAAATTACTTCATTAACTGAACCTAGGGATAAATGGTGACCAAGAATCATATCATCAAGATACAGTTGAAAGCAGAAATTAGACAAAAGACAGTGATTTTTTGTGTGAGTGTGTTTGTATGTATGTATCAATGGCTTGCTTAATTCAGGGTTGATAAATGAGGACATGATTGTGAATGTAGAGACAAGAGCTGTAATGGGATATCTGAATGAAGGCTCCAAAAATATTAAGTGAGTTTGGCTTACAGCACTGTGTGCTTGAGTTGGGGATGGGGAGTATTGGTAGGATACAAAGTTTTAAAAATTAAGATATTTATACTGCAATGTCTCTTTAGGCAGTCAATGTATAATCATCCTATTCTAACAATAAAACAGGAGCTTAAAGGAGATAATCTGGCCATGATTGTGGCGTGGGGGTGAAAGTTGGTGCCTTGTGTAGCTAAAACTTGCAGAGAAATATACCTGCTGAAACCCCAAGAGTTTAGCAAGAGCTTGAGGTTAAAAAAACATTAAAGAGGTTCCAATAAAGTGCTAAAATAGGAAGAGCCCTTAAAGCCAGGATTTGGAAATTGAAAGTACTGGACAATTCAAGAGCTGAGTGTAGCAGGTCAAGTAGGAAAGCCTGAAGTGAAAGTGAAAGTGAAGTCACTCAGTCATGTCCAACTCTTTGCAACCCCATGGACTGTAGCCTACCAGGCTCCTCAGTCCATGGACTTTTCCAGGCAAGAGTACTGGAGTGGGTTGCCATTTCCTTCTCCAGGGGATCTTCCCAACCCGGGGATCAAACCCGGGTCTCCTGCACTTCAGGCAGACACTTTACCATCTGAGCCACCAGGGAAGCCTGAAGGTGATAAGCAAATATCTGAGATGAGTCTGGTAGTCATAGTAGGATTCTACGATCTCTGAACCATGCAGAGTGAGCTGATCAGTTTCATTTAAAGAGCTTAATGATAAGTTGCTTTTTACTGAGTCATTTTCATTCAGTATAGCTAGAAGTTGTAGGGACAGAAAATTTCTGGAATTGGAATAATGCCATTGTCCTAAATAATCTACCTTGATAGACCTGATATTTTCTGAGTTAGATGCTTCTAATTTATCTGATGGAGAAGTGATGGATCAAGTTAATCAAAGCACTGACTTGATCCCTTGAAACCTGAGTTTCTAGATCTGTTTTAAATCTTCCAAGATGTTTCAGTCTTGGTGACCAAAGGGGGTCTTGATCACGGAAAGCTTTGCTCTAGGATTAGGTGATTAACTTTGGTCAATGTTGCTTCCTTAAGACATCAATCATGGGAAGGAATTTCCTACCTTCTTCAAAGTCAGAATCCTTGGTGTCTACTTATGCAGGATAGAATAGACCAGGACCATAGGAAATGTTAACCCAGATTTGAAATGTCAGCACATTACAGGTGTGTCTAGAACCAGGCAAACTGTTTCCTTTCTCAGAAAGGTCATTTCTACCATAAATTAAAAGAAAAAAAAGGAAAATAAGTCATTGGTAATCAGCAGTGGACCTCATAAATTACTGCATACTCTAATCGTCTTCAGGGACATTCCACCACTCTTGGCCTTATATCATATTATCATGTTGGCCAGACAAAACATGGCCTAGAAACTCCATTAGGGTTCTTGAGCACACATTTTTTAAGGCTGGTCCTGGGATAGTGCTCTTGCTTAGACCCAAGGTTCTTGTAAGACTAGATTCATTAAACAGATCAGGATCTTGTCTAGACAAATGATGATGAGTCCTTGCTTGAAGGCACCTTGCTGGAGGAAGGACACCAGTCTAATGGCATTCAGCATTGCTAAGGGATGTCTGGGTGTCTGCCTTTCATCCAGTGTCCTTCCAGACCCAGACAAGGTTGTAGGTGCCCCGAATATCCAATAATCCATGCACCAGAGAAGCAGGAAGAGGCCATAGTACCTGGATGATGTGTCTAATTTGGCTTGATCCAAGGAATTGGAGAAGGTAAAAGAGGAGGCAAAGTTCTTAATGATTTCTGCCAATTTCCCGAAAACCAGGTGTGGAGAAATCACAGCCAGTATCATGTGACAGCATGAGACTGAAGCAGGGTCCAAGGATGGGTCATCTGAGTGTGCAACCTAGGCTCGGGTCACAGAAGAACGATGGCTGCCCTGAAGTGGGACTGCTGCATAGCAGCCACATAAATGGATGATGACAGGAGATGAGAAATGACTTTCGGGCAACCAGAGAGAAGGCATTTGACAGGTAGAAGAGCATCCCAACTGGGCTCTGATAGCAGGGATCTGGGAGGTGACTGTAGCTGCCAAGTAAACTGAAAGTGAGAGAGCATTCAGACCCTGCATGAACCCCAGAGAACAGAATGGAACTGCGGAGCCAACTCCAGGGTTCATACTCCAAGGGGTCACGGCAACTAGAGAGCATTCTTTTACCATCAGAAATGATCTGAGTTCTTTCCTTTTCCCATGTATAATCTTCCCATGCTATCAGCAAGAGGAAAGTGGTTCTTCTTTTAAACAATAACAATTGTGCTTAACTTCGGCTAGTTAGTTACCTGTCTTATTGGAACGCTTACTTTATAAACAGGATTCCCTCTCCTCCTCCCCAATAGTACTAGTTGCTTCTTTTTGTTTTCATTTTGTACCCAGAGACTCATTTTAGGCAAGGTCTCACTGTGTATCAAAGAATGCCAATTTCTGACTTCTTTGCCAAAAAAAATTCTTGCCAAATGGAGATCAGTTTTGAAAAACCAAAGATAAATGTACACATCTTAAAGATTTAATTGTATTATTTCCCTCTTTATACTTTGATTACTTTGACAGATGGGACCTTCACAATATACTCATTGTTCAGCTGGAAACCCCATGAAGCTGTAACCTGAATCCTTTGTCCTGAGGCCACTCGAAGGCGGCTCCATCCAAGGGTGTCTGTGGACCCCAGCAGAGAGAGGGGGAAAGAGTCATTAAGGCCCTTGAAATTACTTTTAGTGCACTGGAAAGTGGTCGGGCCATTTTAGGCCATTGCAGTGTGGCAGAATGCCCAACTGCCTACGTCAAGCAGTGTTTATAAATTAGAAATTACCAGCCATTTGGTTCCTTGCTGATCATTTCGAGTCCTGGAAGACTGGGCCGACGTGCCTGGGGCAGTCTTGTTACTGGACCAAACAAAGCGTAGCTCTTGGTTAATCAGTCATGATTTGTCTATCTGGTGGTTTGATTGGAAAAGACTTGAAAGTGCATGTCTCTTCAATTGCAGTGCTATGTGGCTAATTATTCCAACTAAAAGCAATCATGAAAAGAGTTATTTGAAAGTTCCATTGCCAAGCACAGAAATTGATCATAAAATTCGGAGACAGAGATAGTCCCATGTGATTGTCTTCAGATATATCTTACTCACATGATCAAAAAAGATTTGCTGAGTACCTACTGTGTGTCAGACATGAAGCACCTCCCCCACTTGCCATTTTTTCTAATTGAGTCATTACTAAGTACTTGAAACTATTTTAAGCCTTTTATGTATATGAACAGATTCAATCTTTAAAACAACCCTGGGAGAAAGATAGGCTTAATGATCCTCTTTTACAGTCGAAAAAACAAGCTCAGATGGTTATGCAAGCTATCCGGGGGGTGGGGCCCACAGCCAGCAAACTGTGGAGCTGTGACATGAATACAGCAGAGATCAATCATCTTTGGTTTTTCTAGATGTCTTGACTATGTGCCCACTGGTGGTGAAACTGGGGGCTAGTCACAATGGCAGCCTCTGGATTTTCTTAGAGTTTCTGGTACACTCCTGTGACCAGTCCAGACAATCCTTACGAGGCCTGCCTTTTCCTCTCCAGGGAGGCTGGAGCAACTGGAAACCAGCAGCCACCCATCCCCAGCTCAGGCCTGTAACCCTTGAATGTGATGCATGCCCACAGGGTTAGATGTGGTTAGATGTCCGTGAAGTCAGGCCACCTTCCTCAGTCTCCCCCTCACTCCTTGTCATCTTGAAAACCAGTCCTGCCATGACTTTCCCGTTCACTTCCTAGCCCAGTAGCAGACCACTGCTAACCGCTTTGGTGTCATTGGAGATGGGAAGAATAGAGTGAGAGGAAGAGAAAATATTTTGACCAAAGGCCAAATGGCCAGAAAGAAACAACAAAATAGACTTCAATTAAATGTGGCAGCTTGAACACATACACTTATCTCCCAAAAGCTCTCAAATGACAAGATCCAAGAGAAGAGCAGATAAAAAAGCAGATGAGTCATGGGCAAGTGGTAACTCAAGGCAATTTGACCTTTCTGGAAATTTACATGCCTGATGGACAGAAGCCAAGGGCAATCACAGAACCCTAAAGATTCAGGAACTAGAGGCATCAGGCAACACAGAAAGAGGAGGAGGGAAGGAGGCTAACCCCAGATGGACCGATTGAAAACACGTAGGGAATTGTTGGATCCACTGATGCCTTTCCTCATTTACACAGTTGATCAGTTGTCTCTCTGGACTCCAGGAGAAATGAAGTTATCATCAAGAGTCTCAGCGTGAAGCTCTGGCCTGGTGGACACCAGACACGCTGTCTGCAGAAGGAAGGCCAGCACTAAAAATGAAGACATTAAGTAATCTTCTGTATTCTAAATGGTGACATGCCTGGGCCACACTTTCCCCTACCTTCTCTCAGAGATCCCAGATCACAGCAGCCAGACTTACATCCTACTTGGCAGGAGAACAGAGGACCAGTTTCAGCAGAATTTACTAGTCTGAGAGAAGACATTTGCAATCCATAAACCTGGTTTTCCTTAGCTTACTCTGATCCTTACCCTGAAATGGAATGATATTCCAGTAATTTGAGAAAAATCAAGGAATACAAATTATTCAGGAAATGGGATGAGAGAGAAGCTAAGGGAATTCCCGAGCTGTAATTAAAGGTAAGTCCCAGGAATATAACTGTGCCGAGAGTAACGGAGCGACAAATACAGATCAGAATGGGAAAACAGAGGGTTCTAGGAGGCTTTTACCAAGAAAACTGTAAAATTACTATGCTCAGCTGCATTCATAGTTTAGAGCTCAAGCAAACAGATTATGGTACATTAACAACAGAGTCATTATGTAATTATTATATATGTCCAAATAATTATATATAGTCATACGTAATCATTATGCTCAAATAAATGTGGTAATTGCTAAATCCACAAAAAACTAAAATTTACACAAGTAAGGGTGGGTAACTATATATACATTTATAACTACGAGTCTCTAAGTGAACAAAAATGACATTTACACATGACAATGCAGACATTTACTACTGATTTTAAAACGTATCATGCAGGTATTATGGAAAGATTGGGGGAAGGGAAGTATGCAGGGTGGCATTGATATAAGACTACTAAATCCTAGGGCTTTTTTCAGTTCAGTTCAGTTGCTCAGTTGTGTCCGACTCTTTGCGACCCCATGGACTTTTTTAGAAGGATGTAAACAGAAAATTTATAAAAATGGAAAAAGAAGTCTAGAAATTGTTTTAGTTAAAAGAATGATATCATTTGCCTTTTTAAACTAAGTGCATGTATTAGATGGAAAGAAAAGTGAGGTGAGAAACAAAGAGAAATAAAGAGCAGGAGAGCAGGGAGAAAGAGAGGAAATGAGGGAGGAAAGGATGGAGTGGAAAGGAGGGAAGAAGAAGAAGGAAGAGGGAAGATGGGAAGAACGTAGCTTCTCATTAGAAAGGTTTCCAGTCAACCAGCACCCAGGGCTTTAGGTTTCTAAAGGATGGAGGGATGAGTAGTCAGGGCAGTCAGGGCTCCTGTGATTTAGACTAGTGGTGAGGATTGTGGAGAGGAATTACGTAGCTGGGAAGCACAGTGTGAGAGAGTCACTGAAGCAAGCTTGCACATGGTGTTTTCAAGGCTTCTGGTAGCCTATTGAAAAATGCCTTCGTGTAAAATGCAAAGACAGCCCTCAAGATTTGGTAATCATTTAAGGTGAGTGATGGTATACAGGCATTTTATCTTTATGATGTTGCAAATTTCCTAGTTTAAAAAGAATAGTGAATGGTACTGTCTTAAAGGAGATACAGCCCCACCCACAGCTGAAAGGATGGTCATCTGCTGACGTGAAGGGTGTTTCTTCTTCCCACTGGACACAGTCCATGCCTGGGCACATGGGCTGGTGAGGAGAATATAAGTAGAACGTCAGTCCCTTCATGCCCTCTTGGCTGAGTGATTTCAAATTTCCCCTCCAGGTCCCTGATCCATACTCTGCAGCCTGATCTGGGGGGATCAGAAACCATAGCTTGTAAGTCAGCTGAAGAAGGGGATGTATCTGCTCATCCCTTTCCTGCTATAGGTGTTCAGCTATATTCAGCAATGTTCAGCTGTGAGAAGGAAGAAGCACTAAGTGGGCATGAGTCTAGAACTTTCCATCTGACCCTGCACTAGATGTTTGAGTTGATAAAATGAGATTATATTGCAACTAAAAGTGACTGAGTGAGATTTATTATGAAATTCTCAAGGTATTATCCAAGTGACAAACAAAAACAAGCTTCCAGCTAAGGCCTAAACGGACAAGAAACCAAAGTTGTTTTCTATGTCTAGCTGGTGCATTAAAAAGGTTATGAAATGATCTTATTACATTAATGGAGGTGTGTCTATTACTATTGGCTAAAAGAATAGGATAATCATCTCTGCTGTAATGTTGAGTATGATGCCTTAATATTTAAATACTGTCCAGCAAAACAGTACCACAACTTTACATACCCAATGAGTAATTCAGATGTTATAAAAATTTAACATGATAAATGGAGAACGTCAAGTAACTCTACGATGGTATCATATCACTTGAACAAACTTAATTTTGAGTTTCCTCAATGTTGTTTCACTTAAATCAAAAAAGAGCCTTGATTTATACATCAGGATGTTTTGAATTCATGCATACATACATTTCTTAAAATATCGATAATGTTCCAGAAGGATCTCAAGAGTGCAATGAGTTTTGGAGTTTCCACCATCTTTTGACAAAGATGCATGGGCCCCGGTATGGGTTTGGTTTTGTAAACATATCTTTCAGTTCAGTCGCTCAGTCCTGTCTGACTCTTTGCCACCCCATGGACTGCAGCACGCCAGGCTTCCCTGTCCATCACCAACTCCCCGAAATGTAATTCACATGTCATAAAATTCACAAATAGAATGATTTTAATATATACAGAGAGTTGAGTAGCCATCATCACAATCTAAGTTTAAAACAGTTCCCTTGTGCCCTCCCCACTGTCCCACCCCCGCCCATTTCCTTTGCCAGCTTGGAGTCACTCTTCAGCAGCCGCCCATCCTCAGCCCAGCCCTGTATCTCCTGAGTGTGATCCATACCCATGTCCTAGGCACCCCAATCTACATTCTGGCCCTATACAGTTGCATATTCTGGATTTTCACGTAAATAGAATTGTAATGGTGGTAGTAGTTTCAATCACTAAGTTGTGTCCGAGTCTTTTCGACTCCATGGATTATAGCCCGCCAAGCTCCTCTGTCCATGGGCTATCCTAGGCAAAAATACTGGAGTGGGTTGCCATTTCCTACTCTAGGGCATCCTTCTGACCCAGGGATCAAATGAACCCAGGTTTCCTGCATTGCCAGCAGTCTCCTGCACTGCAGAATTCTTTACTGACTGAGCCACCAGGGAATCTTAAGAATTGTAATAAGGAAGAACAAATCTGATTCCATATCAGATTTATTTCTTTTACTTTAACCTTTGTATTCTATTGCTTTTGCTACAAGTTAGTCACTAAAAGGATCTCAACTATAGCTTCAAGTATACATAATGGTCCATCTTTGGAAAGGGAAGGAACCCTGCCTCCCATGCAAGAGCTTTAAGCTAAAATACCTTTGTTAAGCTCTTGGGAAACATCCTGACCAGGCCCACCTGTGAATGGCTGCAGGAAAGAAGAAATCAACACATCCCCTCAGGAATCTGGCCGGAATCAGGAAATATTTTCGAAAACTTATCACCTGTTTTCGCTTTACCCCCTTACTTCCCCATCTTTGTTCTATAAAAGAAAACAGCATCCAAACCTGGCTAAGATGACTCTTGGGACACCAGTCCACCATCTTATTGGTCTGCTGGATTTGCAAATTAAGTTGCTGTTCCTTGCCCCGACAACTCATCTCTCAATTGATTGACCAGCCATGCTTGGACTCAGTAACAGAATCATACAATATGTGACCTCTGGTGATTGCCTGCTTTTACTTAGTATGTTTTCAAGGTTTATTCCGGTTGTGTGTGTGTGTGTATTAGTCGCTCAGTCTCAGTCATGTCTGACTCTGCATGTATTAGTAATTTATTCCTTTTCATTGCTGAGAAATATTCTACTGTATGTGCTAGAGGAAACACTGCCTGAAACCACCCATGCTGGTCAGGCACCACAGAAACTGTTTGCATGAGCTTATTTTACTGTAAGAGATCCTAGTAAGGAACTCAGAAGTAACAAGCCACCACCAATCAGAAGAATTTGGGAAAAGTTAAAAGGAGACAAGAGACGCCACTTCATATGTCCTTCCAAAATTCTTCTCACTGGAATTCAACTAAGCGATGTGCTCGCTACCAGGAAATACCTTGAATCAGAATGATTGGTCAAGAAACTAATCCTATCACCATAAAACCTGAAACTGTGAGCCCTGTGGCACAGCAGTTCTCCTGAGTTACCTTACCTGCCTGCTCTCTACCTGGGAACCCCCCTCCCAATAAAGTCTCTTGCTTTGTCAGCATGCGTGTCTCCTCAGACACTTCATTAAAGTGTTAGACAACAACTCTCTCATGGACCCTAGAAGGGGTCCCTCTTCCTGCAACATACGAACATACCATATTGTCACCAGTAAAGGAATACTTGGTAATTCCTGCTTTGGGGCTTCTATTAATAATGCTGCTGTGAACATTCATGCGTGTTTTTGTGTGGCTATATCTTTTCATTTCTCTTGGGTATATATCCAGAAATAAAACTGCTATGTTATAGAAAAGTTAAACATTGTATCTCTGTGTTTCATTTTTTAAAGAACTTCCTGGGATCTTCCTGGACCAGGGATTGAACAGGTATTCTCTATATTGCAAGGCAGATGCTTGATGATGAGACCACCAGGGAAGCTCCAACACTCACTGTTTTTCTTCTTTTATTTTCCTCACCTCCTCCCTCCCTGCCTGCCTTCCTCCTTTCTTTCCTCGCTGCTCCCCACCTCTCTCCCTCCCTTTCTTCTTCTTTCTGTTTTGTTATTTGACTAGTGTCTCCATATGGTTTTCATTTGTGTTTCCCCAGTGGATGGTGATGTTGAGCATTTCTCATGTGCTTCTCAGCAATTTGCACAGCTCCTTTGCATGGCTATTTAAATCCTTTTTAAATAGGATTTTTAAAACGTATTTTCACATTGAATTATCTATCCTGGTATCGATTTGTGAGAATTCTTCATGTACTCTAAATACCAGTTCCTTATCAAATATATGATTTGTAAATCAATGTCTTGTCTTTTCATTTTCTTCATGGTACCATATGTGGCACAAAACTTTTTCCATTTTGATACAATCCAATTTATCTGCTTTTTCTTTTATTTTTTATTCCTATGTGGGTTTTTATTAACAATCACTTAATTTTGGTTTGACTAAAGATACTCTCAAAAGAAAGATAACTTATAAGATTTAAGAAAGAAGAAAAAAATTTTTCATTTTGGGGGATAACTGGCAGAAATTGCCCAGAATATGTCAGGAGACCACTATTCTAGTCTTCTCTGCACTATGACTTATTGACTACCTTGTTTGGGTGAACAATTACCCTATCAGAGGATATGTTCCTCTGTCTTTAAAGTGGGGGGAATAATAATATATGGACATTTCACATAGAACTCAACAAATATTTACTGACATCTATGGTGTGCAAAACTCTGTTAATGCTGGTCTTAGATGGACCAGGAAATACTGGAGAGGTTCAATGCTGAGCATATACTGCAACAGATGTCATCACTGGTGTGCTAAATTATAAAGAAAATGTTACTCAAGTTTGGTCATTTCATTTAAAACATATTGGTTTGGCCAAAAAGTCCATTCTAATTTTGGCAAGAAAGCATGCTATCTTTATGAATCTACCCGCTCAAAATAAGACTATAAATGTCATGTTACTTCAGTCAGTATTTTTCTGGTATATCATAATGATGAAAAAGTTATCACCATTTAATTATTAATTTCTCACAAGAAGCATCTTTCAGTTCCAGAAAACTGTCTCCTGTGGGGAATGAACTTGAGCTAGATCATCAACAAGCAGTAAGAAAAGTCTTTTGTATGCCTAATATGTCTTGGTCTGTAGCACACATGATGTAAAGTTCACAGTGACTCTGCAAGGCAAGTGTAATTCCCCTTCTCCTACAGATTAAATACCTGAGGCTCAGAGAGGTAATTTTTTTAATATAAATTTATTTATTTTAATTGGAGGTTAATTACTTTACAATATTGTATTGGTTTTGCCATACATCAACATGAATCCACCACAGGTATACACGTGTTCCCCATCCTGAACCCCCTTCCCACCTCCCTCCCCATACCATCCCTCTGGGTGGTCCCAGTGCACCAGCCCCAAGCATCTAGTATCATGCATCAAACCTGGACTGGCGATTCATTTCATATATGATATTATACGTGTTTCAATGCCATTCTCTCTAATCATCCCACCCTCTCCCTCTCCCACAGAGTCCAAAAGAGTGTTCTATACATCTGTGTCTCTTTTGCTGTCTCGCTTACAGGGTTATCGTTACCATCTTTCTAAATTCCATATATAGAGGTAATTTAAAAGGCGTCAGGTTCAAAGCCAGTGAGGTGGTAAAGTGAGATTCAAGTTTATATCATGACCCATCACCCATGCTTTTTTGGCCAGACTATTTCCAGCCTCAGAATTCCTGGCCTCCAGCCCTTCTTAAGACACTGGTTCAAGCTGCCTCTAGATGAGAAGATAATGTGTTAAGACACTGAATGCTTACTTGGAGATTTTAGTCCTCTTCAGTAAGAATCAATTTATCAAAAACTGGAGCAAGCTCAAAAGTTCCATTTTTGGATGATACTAGTGCAATCACCAAGAGTGGCTCCTCCTTCAATACTAATAATTGCCAAAGTAGTAAAGCCCTCTTGTTCTGATTGCCAGTGTTTCTTTGGAATGATAGTCCATCCTGCATGCATTAAAAAAGTCACGTGACTTCTCTTCTGACCTCTGACACTGAGCTCTGACCTTTCCATAGACTCTTTGGGGAACACCTCCTGGCACTGAGCATATTTCCTGCACTATTCTCTGTTCTCTGGCTCTTAAGAAAAGATAGTGTTATGTCCTTTGTAAAACCTAAGAAATCAAACTGTCTGGTTATTCACTCTGTCCTAAAATATCATACATGTTTTTAGTGTGACAGAAGTGTGTCTGATGATAAGAAGCCAAACATAGCCTGCAAAACCTCCTGTAAGAATCTGGAGGAAAACTGAAATCTGGGAGCAATCTGGGAAGCCAAGTTTGTGACCATAAACCTATTATGCCGCTTGATAGGAACCAAGCACCTTCTCAGAGACAGTCCTAAACAGAAACCTGGGGTTCACAGAAGGCCAGCCAGACTATTCAAAGCCTTATATTTCCTGAAGGCCTTCCAGATGAATCCCAGCCATTACATCATGGTCTCTTGGGATCTCCACGTTTAGGTAGTTTCCTTAAAAAACACCGACATCTGCCTATGTGTGAGTGCATGCTAAGTCGCTTCAGTCATGTCCAACTCTTTGTAACTCTGTGTAGTAGTCAGCCAGGCTCCTCTGTCCATGGGCTTCTGTAGGCAAGAATGCTGGAGTGGGTTGCTGTGCCCTCCCCAGGGGATCTTCCTGACCCAGGGATCAAACCCTCATCTCTTATGTCTTCTGCATTGGCAGGCAAGTTCTTTACCACTAGTGCTACCTGGGAACCCCAATATCTGCCTATATTCATTCTTTATCTGTTTCTTCCTGGGGTCCATTTAGCATGCATTTCCTCATATCTCAGCATCAAATGAAGTTTTTGAAAATACCTGGTGTCTTATCCTTCTCTACAGCACCTTCCCTCTTCAAGAACCCTCTCCCTCAACACGGTCCAGACTCCCATTATTTGTTAGTGGAAGGAAGCTGATCTGTGATGCCAGAGGCCAACAAAGCCGCAGGTATCCTTTCCCCTTTGTAGCCCAAGTGACTGGGTCTTTAGGCTTCCACACCTTTGCTCACCACAGAACAAAGGTAATCTGGTGAGGGTGGGCCCTTGAGCAAACAGCCCACACTCTGCAGCTGAGTTTGACTCTGACAGGGCTGCCAACTGGAGTTTCCCTGCTCATCATCTGCCCTGCAGCTGGGCACATGTCCTTTCTTGAAAGAGAATCAGAGTGATACATGTGGGTGACTACCACTCCCCCACATCACCCCATAACATGTACTCTTCTTTACCACACAAGAATGAATGCCTACTGAAATTTCACCTTTCAGACGTTCATTTTAAAGCACATATATTGGAGAAATAACCCTTAAGTTGGGCTTCCCAGGTGGGGCTAGTGGTAAAGAACTAGCCTGCCAGTGCAGGAAATGCAAGGCACTTGGGTTTGATCCCTGGGTTGGGAAGATCTGCTGGAGGAGGGCATGGCAACCCACTCCAGTATTCTTACCTGTAGAATCTCATGGACAGAGGAGCCTGGCAGGCTACAGTCTGTGGGGTTGCAAAGAGTTGGACAGGACTGAAGCCATTTAGCATGCATGCATGCATGCAACCCTTAAGTTGGTACAATCTACTGATTTCCTAGCAAAACAGCTTTATACCCTTCCCCAAAAAAAGTTTTAGAAAGGATCAAGTATGCCTGAGACATAGGAGTTAAGGATCATGGTGGAGCAGGAGAATGGACACCAAGAAGTGAGGTGACCCACCTTCACGTGGTGAAACTAGAACTCAGTTCCTCCTCCAAGCTCTTCCTCTGACCTTTTCTCACCCAAGCATTTGAGAATTGTTAGACAGAGGAGGCTGGTGGGCTACAGTCCACGGGGTCGCAAAGAGTCAGACATGACTGAGCAGCTAACAGAAAGCACAGGGACTCTTTCCAGATGACTCAGCAGTAAAGAATCCACCTGTCAATGTAGGAGACGCAGGATCGATGCCTGGGTTGGGAAGATTCCCTGGAGAAGGAAATGGCAATCCACTCCAGTATTCTTCCCTGGAGAATCCCATGGACAGAGGAGCCTGGCGGGCCACAGTCCATGGGGTCACAAAGAGTTGAACGTGGCTGAGCAACTAAACAAGGGACTCTGCCAGCAGAGACAGAGTATGTCTCTTTAATGTACAAAATGGTGCCTGCAGCCTGAAAGAATCATTTATTTGTGTTCACTCGTAAACAGAATAGAGCTGTGGTGGCAGGGGATTGAGCTCATTGCTATGCGTGCATAGACTGTGAGGAATAATGGTTTACTAGTGTGGGAAAAACACAAAACAAGCACTCTCCAACCTCCCTAAATCTTATTTCTTCATCGCTCAGGTGGGGATAATGAATCCTGCTTGCTTATTTCCCAGCGTGGCTGTGAAATTTTAAGAAGAGCCAGTGGAGTGTACAGTATATTCTTATTTAACAACAGTCAAGCACTTATTTTAGAACTTCCTCTAGACCTAGTAATAATTAAAATATTAAAGAACCAAAACTGCTTGAGTTTCAACCACTCTGGATGGAATCCAGCTGTAAATTCTGATCTAGCTGTACCATCAGCCTCTCCTGGGTGAACACTAGACTTACCTTCAGGGTAAAGACCACTTCCCAAATCCTCCACACATGTAGTTTCATGGATATAACATTGACTAGAATGTGTTTATCTTATTTATTTTTTTAATTGGAGAAAAATTGCTCTACAATGTTGGTTGTTTTCTGCCATGCTGCTGCTGCTAAGTCTCTTGTCGTGTTCGACTCTTTGCGACCCCATAGACAGCAGGCCACCAGGTTCCCCCGTCCCTGGGATTCTCCAGGCAAGAACACTGGAGTGGGTTGCCATTTCCTTCTCCAGTGCATGAAAGTGAAAAGTGAAAGTGAAGTCGCTTTCTCGACCTCATGGACTGCAGCCTATCAGGCTTCTCCGTCCATGGGATTTGCCAGGCAAGAGTGCTGGAGTGGGGTGCCATTGCCTTCCAGCAACACAAATCAGCCATAAAACTACACATATATCACCTCCTTCTTAAGCCTCCCTCCCTTCCCCCGCTCCCACCCCTCTAGGTCATCACAAAGCACCAGGCTGGGCTCCCTGTGTTATATAGCAACTTCTCACCAGCTATCTATTTTACAAGGTAGTGGAGAAGGAAATGGCAACCCACTGTTGCCTAGAGAATCCCAGGGACGGGGCAGCCTGGTGGGCTGCCGTCTACGGCGTCACACAGAGTCGGACACGACTGAAGCGATTTAGCAGCAGCAGCAGCAGCAGCACCAGCGTGCATTTGTTGGTGCTCCTTTCTCTGTTCGTCCCACTCTTTGTCTAACTGAAGTTCACTAGGCTTAGGAATTACTTTGACTCTTGTGCAGGAATGCTTTGTGTTTTCCTATTGCATTTATTTTATGAAGATAATGCCTTTTTATCAGGTTTTGAATAAATGATGTTTCTTCAAGGATTGTCAGTCCCATTTTCTATGGAACATCTGATACTTACAAATCAGATACTTACAAAGTTTAAAATTATTTTTAGGACATAAATATTTAGAACAAAAGAAAAAAAGATGCTCAAAGAAAGATAACAATGACAACAAAAGCAAGAACAATGGCAACGAAGCAGCATGTCGAATGTAAAGCAGGTGGCAAAGAGAACTGGCACTAAAATAGCACATGGCCCAGGAGTCTCAAGAGAGGTTCAGACTGTTGGCACTAAATGTTGATTCTTCAGTAATTACGGAGCTCAGTGACCTGAGAAAGAATCGGCAGTGAGCAAGCTTACCTCAGTCATGCTTCCCACCCCTGTGCTCATGCCAGCTGGGGGCCCTGGGCTGGCTTAAGTTCTCGAAAGAATCTCATACCAGTGTAAACATTTACATAATACAGGCTATTTATCTTGGCTCCAAAAAGATGCAAGCATCTTTCAGAGTTCACATGATATCAAAAACATGTTTAAACTTGGGCTATCGGTGTCCTAAAATTACCCCAGAGTAATGCATTGGTGGTGATTCAGGATTTTCTTTTTTGTGCTAATGATTCTCCACTCCTAACATATCATTCATTCTTTTACATGTTATTGAATAGGAAGTAGAATGGGCAGGAGGCATAACTCACAGATCAGAATTCTGATTGTGCGCATGCGTTCTAAGTCGCTTCGGTTGTATCCAACTCTTTGTGACCCCATGGACTGTGGCCTGCCAGGCTCCTCTGTCCATGGAATTCTCCAGGCAAGAACACTGGAGTGGTTTGTCATTCCCTTATCCAGGGGTTCTTCTTGACTCAGGGATCGAACCTAGGTCTCCTGCATTGCAGGCGGAATCTTTACTGTCTGAGCCACAAAGGAAGCCCAGTCAGAATTTACAGCTGGATTTCATTCAGAGTGGTTGAAACCCAGGCAGTTTTGGTTAATATTTTAGTCGCTACTAGGACTAAAGGAAATTCTAAAATAAGTGTCTGACTGTTGTTAAACAATATACTATACAGTCCATTCAAGGAATTATCATCATGCTGTCCTTCCTGTAAAAAAAGTGATGCTAATGACCAGCTGACAGTAGGGCCTACGTAGTGACTTGTTTTTTCAAGGGTGCTGGGTTCTGCTACTCTCTCCTGACCTCTCAGTGAGAGCAATGAAAGAAGTTAAGAGGCCAGAGTGCAGCTACAGAGAGAATATGCATTGCTCTGGCCTCATTAACACCAAACTCAAACCAAGTGAGTCAAACAGTTTGGAGAAACAGTTCCCTTTTCAACTCCCAGGTAAGGTGAACCTGTGAAAATTGCCTATGGACCTGGTGCTAAGTTAGGTAAACAATAAAAACAGAGAGCTGGTTCCTCATCCCTGAAAGATGAAAAGTCTCAAATTGAGGGGGAAGGAGGAAATCCAATTTTTAAAAAGTAATCTCCAAATTGAAATGTATAAAAATTGAGTGAATGTGATATTGAATATGTAGGTAATATTGCTGTAACCATCAGTAAAATTTTTCAGCTCTAAAAATTGTATGATTTAAAAAAGTCTATGCAAAGATATATTTTCTTTCTGAAACCTGTAGTCCTCCCCTTTACATAGAAAAGAAGTTTCCTTTCTCTTTAGACATAGGTATTAATCTTTCATTCATTCATTCCCCAGACATTTATGGAGCAGGACATAGCTAGTGTGTGAAAATAAGTAAATTGTAGCTGTTCTCTTGTCCTCAAGGAACTTACCAGGGAAACAAGAACGGGTCGTTGATTAACTCATCAATATGCCTTATGCAAAGTTTAACAAATGGACACGCATTCTCTAGTTTATCAACACACCAGCATGAAATGTCACAAAGAGTTGTGAAGCCTCAGGCTCAGTCTTCATCTCCAGCACAGACTTAACATGTTTCTTTCAGAATGATGACATATTTCCATGGTGTGTTTTTATGAACGTAGCTTATCTCTACATAAGTTTCCTTAACACCCACATGTGAGCTAAGTCACTTCACTCGTGTCTGACTCTTTGCAACCTATAGATCTATGGACTATAGATCTGTCTATGGGATTCTCCAGGCGAAATACTGGGGTGGGAGGCGTGCCCTCCTCCAGAGTATCTTCCCCACCCAGGGACAGAATCCACATCTCTTAGATATCCTGCTTTGGCAGGTGGATTCTTTATCACTAGCGCCACCTGGGAAGCCCCTTGACACCTATAAATGTTCCATAATAAGGATTAACACCACAATCAAAAGTATAATTTTCTTTTATGGTAGAGTCTGTACTATAATCAATGGAGCATAGAATGGCTTGTCACTTAGAAAATATGTAAGTCACGGTTGTTGTTGTTTAGTCTCTCAGTCGTGTCCGACTCTTTGTGACCCCGTGGACTGCAGCATGCCAGGCTCCTCTGTCCATGGGGTTTCCCAGGCAAGGATACTGGAGTGGGTTGCCATTACCTTCTCCAGTGTATCTTCCTGACCCAGGAATTGAACCCCCATACCTCCTACATTAGCAGGAAGGTTCTTTACTGCTGAGCCACTAGGGAAGACCCTTATGGGGATTTAAAACAATATGACTTAGTCATTTTAAAGTAACATAAATGTTAAAATACATGCTGAGTAATTCCAGGAGGATTTTTTTTTTTTTTTAGTAGTTGTATAACTTAAATGGTTCTTAATTTTAAAATGTAGTTTTGGCCAAGATTTAATGTTGAAAAGTGGCTATTCAGCATGCAAGAGACCATAAGTACACTTCATAAGAATTTTTATTATAAAGCAGCATACATTTTAAAAATTGTTATTTACACAAAAGGCCCTAATGGATATAGTAGTTTATCAGATCAATAATCAATGTTCTTAAAAGTCACTTAATTCAAATTTATGTAATCTGCATTATGAAAAGATCTTATATACATATTTACATCATAACTCCTAGTGTTTTTTTCATAACTATTTCTGTCCCTAATGTCATCTCATGCACCATGATGATGGAAATATTTTTTAAGACCAACACTACTAGAATATCAAAACATATTATTGCATAAACAAGTACATTGGAAGTCACCGAAGATGGTGACAGTGTCACTAAAATTAAAATATTCAGTTGAGTCTCCTTTCTTGTAATTTTCCTAATTATGACCGCTAATGGGTCACCCACAGTGTGAGGAGAACAAGAAAATTCAAAGAAAATTGTAAAAGAGTTCACAATAAAACGTATCTAGTATCTTACGTGTCTGTCAAAACAATAACAATGTATATGGCCTTTGTTAGTCATTATACTGATAAGAGGAAACAAAAGCCACCATGGCAATCTGAAATTTTCCTAGAATCTGTGGACATTTAAGTCAGCTGTTTTTACAGAGTCAACTATCGCCTATCAGTCTTATAAAACTGGTACCAGTTCAATGCAGCACACAGAACCTTTGGGGAAAATAAAGAATTCATTAGATCTGTCCCCAAATTTCCAATTTATATTCTTCTTCACATTATTTGTTGTCCTTTGGGTTTTGAAAGAAGCAAATATCAAAGTCTACTTCTTTTCTTGGTTCATCTTTGAAATGCATTTTTATTTCTCCATGTTACTCACTTAATTATTGTTCTTTTCCCCAAAATAAGCCCAAGGGCAATTTGATACAGCCAGACTCTTTGAGTTTCTCATAACCATATCCCTATAAAGATATAGATATTTGTCCTAGCCAGTAATAAATTTGTGCCCTTTTATGTCCACTCCTAGGAGAAGGCAATGGCAACCCACTCCAGTACTCTTGCCTGGAGAATCCCATGGACAGAGGAGCCTGATAGGCTGCAGTCCATGGGGTCGCAAAGAGTCGGATGCGACTGAGTGATTTCACTTTCACTTTTCACTCTCATGCATTGGAGAAGGAAATGGCAACCCACTCCAGAGTTCTTGCCTGGAGAATCGCAGAGACGGAGGAGCCTGGTAGGCTGCCGTCTATGGGGTCGCACAGAGTTGGACACGACTGAAGCGACTTAGCAGCAGCAGCAGCATGTCCACTCCCAACCTATGCACAGGCAACCCCTGGGAAGCAACTCTAAACCTTAAGAAATCTCTAGTTTAGGCTTACAGTTTCATTAAGGATTTCCTAAAATTTGAAATTCATTATGTTTTTTCTGCTCTTCAAAAATAAACTCCAGTGAGTGATATTACATACAATAAAGAACAAAACGTAAAAAATTCTGATTTTTAATAACTTTCTTTTGACTTACCTCCACTCTACCCCAAGACCAAACTTTGTAATTGATGGGCTCCTCATAAATGTTACACTGTCAGTTCCTTCTTCTTATTATTTGCTTCCTCCTTTTCACTCCTTAAGGAGCCCCATAAATCATATGATTAACTTTCACACCAAGGCTGGTTGATGCAAGTGAAAGAAATCTAATTGGAGCACAATTGCCCCCCAAATGCTCTTAACATTTTTTTGCACATCTAAATGTGATCCACACATGTATACCTGTGGCGGATTCATTTTGATGTTTGGCAAAACTAATACAATTATGTAAAGTTTAAAAATAAAATAAAATTGGAAGAATAAAAAAAAAAAAAAAAAAAAAAAATAAATGTGATCCACATTTCAGATACAGTTTTCTATTTGACATTTATTTTCCTCCAGCATATATGTGCTACATCTTTACCTAAACTGAGTTGTTATCTTTTTTCTGCCCTTTTGAACTTCACACTATAAATTAACTATTATCTTGCTGAGATAAATTCCTTTGCAGATTTTATGTATATAGAGAATATTTCCCCTTCATTCAAGAACAAATATGAGATATTATGTCCCACAGAAGAATTTATTGATCTCTGACAGTAAAAATCACCACTATATTATTAAAAAGATTTTACTGTTAATTTCAGAAATAATAAAGTACTTTCTTCACTTAAGGGAATATATGATCACTATAAGAAATCAGGATGTGAAAGAATAAAAATCTGATATTCAAAATAGATTACTATTAGTTTTAAAATAAAAGAGATCCACTGGCAAAATACAGTGATTTTGGTAGTTCCTGAGACTGCTGCTTGACAGGCATGGTTTAAAAATTCAATCAGTTTGATTCCCTCAATCTTCCACTACAAAATCACTTCTCCCAGCTCAAAGTTAAGTGATTATTTATGTTGGAATTAATGGGATCAAAATAAAGGAATCATTATTATTTTTAAGTATTTTATACTTAAAATTTAAAATAAATTGTTATTACAAGGGAGAAAAGAAGCATGTTCTTTTAAATCAATAACGATACATAAATATTTATGGTGTCTAGACTGCTTCTCAAGAAACAGCAAGGAATTTCAGTGAAATTAGCAAGAATTATAACATATTTCAACTGCAAGGAGTAAAAGAGACAAAGAGGTAATTGCATAAAGAACTACTGGAAAATGGTTTTATCACATATAATCAGACAACTCATAGGATATTAGTTTTTTGGTTTTTTTTTTCATTGTAAAACTAAAAATGTGTTACTTCTTTTTGCTGTTGCAGGGTCTCCATTTCCTCATTTGGAGTGTTGACTTTTAGAATTTATATTAGTTCTGATAATATACAAATTAGAACCAAATTTGCGAGTTTAGGTACCAAAAGATGCCAACATTAACCTGGTTAGGGTTACTGTAGGGCTTCCCTGGTGACTCAGTGGTAAAGAATCCGCCTGCCAATGCAGGAGATGCAGGTTCAATCCCTGGGTCAGGAAAATCCCCTGAAGACGGAAGTGGCAACCCATTCCAGTATTCTTGCCTGGGAAATCCCATGAACAGAGGAGCCTGGCAGGCTATGGTCCATGGGGTTCAAAAAGAGTCAGACATGATTTAGAGCCTAAACAACAACAAGGGTCACCCAGACAAGAGTAGTTCTTCTACTACACTACATGTGTGCACATTTCTGATACCTAACAGAACAGATGCTGAAAAACTGTACTTGGTCAAGGAGGTAGATTTATGGCTTCTTATGAATCTACCACATGGGAGCTTGGGGCCTTTGTGGTTAAAGTCATCTAAATAACAATAAGGCAGTATCACAAAGCAGGAAACAGACCTTGGCTCTCCTCAGGTTTGGGTTACTGGGGTTTGGAGAAAGAAACTTATGTCTCCTGCCAGACACAATTTTTAAATATTTATAACTTGGTCACCCGTTATCACTTTAAACCACTTTGTCCATGAAGGGTGACACTTGTATAGCAAGTCATATTTCATTATTAGGTGAAAACTTTTTTGAACAAGTGAAAACATTTGTCTTTAATGGTGATTAAATGCCTGACAAGTTAGAATCTTTACAGAGAACAGAATGAGCTAAGTGCAAAAACAGGTTTCCAAAAATAAATAACAAATGAATAAAGGAGATTAATGCACCAAGTATTTCCAAATCAGGAAACCCAAAACATCTTTAAAATAAATTTAATCATTTTTTTAGAAAACCCTACAAAGTGAAAGAATAAAGATATCCCTTCAATGTAATGTATGTAATCATCAACATATTGTTCACTTCTTTGCTTTTTTTTTCTGCAGAAGCTTCCTTTCATTGAACATTTTTACCCTGGCAGCAGATCTACTCTGTATATACTTCCATGTATTAATCAGAGCTTTAGTTCAATACAGGACCCATGAAATGTTTTTAACTTGGTCCTTCGTGGGGTTAAATGTATTTGAATAGAAACAAAATAGCAAACCTTTATATAGAGAGAAACAAAATAGATATAAACTATATATATATATATATAAACAAAATAGAAAACATTTATGAGAATCATATTTGCGCAGTGCAAACCACAATATACATTCTCTAAAGTAACTTTTGAGGCTTCCTTCTAAATCTATGGAACATATCATTGGTTTAAAAAAGGTAAAAGATTGTGTAAGTTGGCAGTAAGAGACAGAAGAAATTTTTAAAAAAAATTCCTAAGTAAATAGTCATGTTGAATAAATATGGTTAGGGCTGAAACTCATGAGTAAACCTGTAGCCATGCTGGAGGTACCCTACATTTCTTCTCCTTTCCATCTCTTGGTCACATTAATTCAGTGAACTTCATCTCACACTTTAATTGTTACCTCTCTAGTTGACTCTGTAGACAGTTTAAACATGTGTTGTTGTTGTTTGAGATGTAGAAGTTCTGACTTTGGCATTAGGTTCAATTTTCACCCCATAGGAGATGATGGACCTAAATCTAATTATTTGTAGAGCTTGCTTAGATGGTTAATGGATGATAAAGCAATATGCAATAATTAGGAAAAGGTCAGCGGCATGATAAGTGAATTTTATAGACAAGGAAAAAATTTACCTGTGAATGAAAATTTTTAATGCTTTAAATAGAGCTTAAAATACATTGACTTAAGTTGAAAGTTTTTTGTTTGTTTGTTTTTAAGCTTATTTTTGTTGTTGTTGAACTTTCTTATAGCAGTTAAAAGTTCAGCGTGCCATATTGCTTTATCTCTTCTACCAGGTTGCATTTTCCTTGAAGATCATAACCATAATCATGTCTGATTTAGATTTTATCTCTGTGCCTGTAGAGGTCTCTGTTTAAGGTAGTCACTCAAATATTTGAACACAGAACCCCTATGGTACCATTTTACAAAGTAGAATTGAAAGCATGCTTCCTCTAAGAAGATACCAGTCTGTATCAGGGTAGATGATGAGCAAGTATGTTTAGTTTTGAAACAACCATGTTCTTCAAAGCATCTACCTCTCTTGTATCCTTTTTAAAATTACTCTCATTAATTCAAGAATGAGAAGGATAGCTTTAAGGTAGGTCCTTTGGAGGAAAGTAATATTCTGTGTTCGTGTTTCTTAAATTCAGCCTCAAACAATGAATTGAGTCACAAGAAGAAAAAAAATCTCATGATATTAAAGGTCTAATAATTTTGTATACTCAAAAGTATAGTATGCATGCATACATGCTAAGTCACTTCAGTTGTGTCCGACTCTGTGCAACCCTATGGACAGCAGCCCACCAGGTTCCTCTGTCCACAGGATTCTCTAGGTAAGAATACTGGAGTGGGTTGCCATTTCCTTCTCCTAAAGTATAGTATAAGATAGTATAATAATTTTTTTCTTCAAGTGTTTGGAGATGAAATTAGGAGGGTATGATAGCTTGGGAGTGATGGGCTTTTCTTTATCTGAATGTACAGTCAGAGGGTTCTGTGTTTTTGCTGAAGACTATGTAGTTGTTACTGTACTTATAATAACCCTCAAGTCACTTATTATCAGCATCTCAACAGCTTGTCTTGGAAAGTTATGAAAGCTCAGAGTTAATGACCGTGCCAAATTTTGGCAAGCAACCCAGACTCTCATCTGTAGTTCTGTACGGTGCTAAATCCATTCTAGATGTAATTATATGAGGTGAGACTTTGAGCAAAATACAAGCAGACACACACTAAATAAAATGGATGATGATTCCTTACTTTGTATTTTTTTAAAGTGGAAATAACTTTGTCTTGTTGAAAAGTGGATATCAGATGTCATAAATTATTTAGTAGCATATTTGAGATTAAAAAAATAGTATATATAAACTCAAGTCTGAAATTCCAAATCTAATTTAAACTACTTATGACTATTATTTCATCAATGCTCAAATTCATTTCCCTT
Source organism: Bos indicus x Bos taurus (assembly GCF_003369695.1). Classification (NCBI taxonomy): domain Eukaryota; kingdom Metazoa; phylum Chordata; class Mammalia; order Artiodactyla; family Bovidae; genus Bos; species Bos indicus x Bos taurus. Next base: position 21,438,069 of record NC_040076.1, on the reverse strand, counting down.
CTCCACACTCCATACCCAATGTTCATATTCATATGCTAATAAATATACATATTAAATTAATATAACAGTAAACCTATAAGAATAATCATGGTTTGTTAAAGTATATAGTGAAATATATAAAACTTTTTATGTAGAAATGGAACTCTGTCAAAGATCCGACTAGACCATTTATATATAAAGAAGAAATGATAAATTTTTCAGTTTCTCACGTTACCTTTGTATGTGAAGTATTCATTTTCTAAGTATAAAAGCATTGCCATTATTATCTACATAAATGTCATTAGTAGGAAGAAGAAAGAAACTAGTAGCTTCACTCACTGTACCAAATTTCTTAAGTTTCAAAAAGAACTAGTGCTCAAAGGCCAAAATCATCTCCAAACCAATGAATAGAAAATACTAAGGCTTAGTCATCAACAGTAAAGGGATTAGAAACAGACTGAAGAGAGATACTGGCCATCTTATCTTAGCCCAGTCCCTACTCAGCCCCCCTTCACCTAGGCCAGTACACGCCAAACAAGCACCAAAAACAACCAATAAATGAAAGGAAACTCAAAGGTCACCGGGGGTCATTATTTTCACATACCTTTGAATAATGAGAGCATCACATGTCAGCTAGAGGAGAACAAAATGTCACATTCTCCAGCTAAAGGTCGGCCTCGGTCAAAGGTCACAGAAGGGAGGCCAGGAAATAACCTAAGAGGTTAAGCCTGGTGCACAAAGAAAGGTCACCAAATGTCAATGAAAGCATGCAGCTGTTTGGAGATGAAAACAACTGAGGCACCCTTTTGTGCTGACATCGGCCAGAAAAAATGTCTCTGCTGACATTTTTTTTTTTTAAGCTGGCAGTTTTATAGGACATTGCCATTAATGTACCCAACCCTGAATTAGCCTTTTTAAAAAGCAACAGTTTGGAAGTTAAGTGCAGCAGTTCCAAAGAGTCATAACCATGACATTTTTATTTCAAAAGATTAATACAGCCGTGGACTTCTAACACCAAATTTAGATTTCATCGGAGCTCTTTCACAGTGACACTGTTAGAACGAGGCCTGAGGACAGGTAGCCATCAGTAACCAGTCTTTTCATATTTTTAAGAACTATTATTATTCTTCTAACTAAAAGGTACTCAGAAGCTTCAGCCTGTTACAGGACTGGGAGATATGAATGATTTCATATCTTACTGAGCTTGATAGTTCAAAGTTCTTTATCTAGTAATAAAATCCCTTCAAAGAAAAGAAAAAGTGACACATTTGCAACTCCATTTTACAGGAATTTGTGCAAAACACTTGCAGGATAAATCCTTATCTAAGTATCAATCCCTTTTTTAAAACAGTGATTTCCATTTTAAATACCAGCCCTAGGAGTAACAATGGTAGCAGATAGGAATAGGGCTCCCAAGTACTCTCTGATGTCAAACTCTACTAGAAAGAAATTCAAAGGAAACAGGTACCCTGAATTATTCAGCTGCTTAACTTATGGTTGATCTGTACTAGTTTTCTATGAATATGTGGATCTGTTTTACACACACACACACACACACACACACAACACCTGATACTGATCCAGAATTATCAGCTGTTTCCAGACAACATTGGAACATTCTTCATCTATAAACATCCTTTACTGATTCACAGGCACAAAACCATGTTTTAAATGCAAGATGTACTTTTCCATCCTCAGGACTCCAACAAGTGGCCCCAGTTTGTGACTTGGGCACCTCCACTTTCTCTCCACAGATCTTTCTGAAACATTTGTACCTCCTTCTTAATCATCTTTGTTCCAATTCTACACATTCTTAAAAAGGAGAACACTGTGTATGTATAAAATAAAAATAATGAAAAGTTCTCATAGAAAATTGTAAAGACAATTTCAAAAGCAAGAGAAAACTCTTGCCTTGAATCTTTATTCCAGATAATTCTTTGTTTTTTTGTTTGTTTGTTCCTTTATAAACTCCCAGGGAGACTGCCAAACAATAACACTCACCCCAGGATTACTTCAGGACTCACCCAGAGGTAAAACTACCTTCCCACCTAATGGACCCTAGATGTATGAGGCCTGTCAGGAGAACGTCGTAAATCGTGGAGATGAGAAGGGAGGGGTGAGGAGAGCCACACAAACCCTCTGCACTTAGGAGAAGGAGTTATTTAACACATCAGGGAAGTGCATTTAATAAATGAAGTCAGTGACTCCAACATGTCATATTCGATCTATACAGAGGTTGCTGAACTTTCTTTAAAAAGTCATTTTTATGCTGGTAGCTTTTCTTATGAAATTTTCTACACCTCCAGTGTCTGAAATGGATATGTAAGCAGTGGATTGAGAAATAGCTAAGGTCGAAGTTAATAAGGAAAGCAGAAGGTCTAAAAGCAGGTTGTCTTTTTCTCCCCTTAGAGTTCAAGAGACTCCATATGATTTGGGCATGACATATTAATGTTTCTGACCCAGGGCTTTTTTTTTTTTTTTTTAATCTGCTTTCAAATAACTGGTATTTTTTGTTTGTGCTCAATTTTGTGTGACTCTTTGCAGCCCCAGGGGCTTGTATAGCCTGCCAGACTCCTCTGTCCACAGAATTTTCTAGGCAAGAATACTGGAGTGAGTTGCCATTTTCTACTCCAGGGAATCTTCCTGACTCAGGGAGGCATCTCTTGTGCCTCCTGGATTGGCAAGTGGATTTACCACTTGTGTCACCTAGAAAACCCAACTGATACTTATGCAGTAACAAATGTAAACGGTATTCCACTGCTGGAACTACAAAAATGAACTTTCCCCTTCTAATTTCGTTCATGGGCCAGCCTTTAATGAAAGAATGATGGAGAAACTAGTCTAGGGAAAATCAAATAATAATCAAAGACTTGAGGGATCAAATAATGCCTTAAAATGTCAGAACCATAGAAGTAAAAGGATGTAGAAGCTGGCCAGCAGCAAAGAAAAAGTGAGAATGTAGAATTAGATGACCCTCTGGGAAAAAAGAAAGCTAAATATTCTGCAGAATATCAACACATACCAAACTGCATGGCTATTTTGGAAAATGTTTTATACCCCCTCAGTCTTTCTGGATCACTTTCGTTTTAAGTTGTAAGCATAAACACAAGAGTGTAACACTCCCCCTAAATCAACAAACAGGTCTGGTGCTCCATAGGGATTTAATTGAAACTTGGAACAGGGAAGCTCATCAGAAGAACATGAATCAAATTTAAGATTCATATCTACTCTAAAATGGATACTATAGCTTCTCTGATAAAACATCCCCTCATCTTCAGATGCAAAGTTTATCTTTATATGATGCTCTTGAACTTGGAAACAAAAAACATAACAAAAAAATAAGCAAGCAAACCAAACCCCCTGAATACTGCAAAGAAAAAGAAATCTCCTTGATTTTAGAAGGCTTGGAAAAGTCACACTTATCTTACTTCATGTACACGGTACTTGTTGATAGAAAAAAATAATAATAGATCCCAATACCTGAAAATTTGTATATTTGCATACTTATGTGCCAATTTTTCTCTAAATGCCTTGAAATAGTCGACTCTTCTGCTCTATATTAACTTGACTTTTTTTTTTTTTGCCAAGTCATGGTTCTTTTTCTAGTATCTGAAAATGTGCCAAACTAAATGTCAGTGCCTCCATAAGAAAGATTTAGAGTTCCTTTCGGAGCAGACAGAAGCCTCAAATGACAAACATGCTTATTCTGAACGTCCCTCCTGCAGGTGTGACTTACCCCAAAACAAGGTCCGAGAAGGCAGCAGAGAGAGCTACAATTTGACTTGACATTCATTCCTGAGTATTTCCTTTGTTGTCCCTGGATTATCATTCTGTGGAAGAGAGAGAGTGAGAGCGCGCGCACGCGCAAGGCAAGCGCCTGTTCTCAGGTACCTCTGGCTGATAGCCCTACCTAGAGAGAATGGGCCCCAGATTTCGCTTTATGCAAAGCTTCCGATAGAGCTTAAAACTGTATAAAGCGTTGCAGGGGCAAGTTTTGAAGTCTTTCCTCAGGCCAAACTCTGGCTGAACAATTTGCCCCATACTCCTCCTTATCTATCCTTTTAGCTAAAACTTAGCAATCAAACACTGCCGCAGAATGGCTGGCGTGGCCCAGGCGAGGTGAGAGGTCCAGGCAAGGTCCAGGCTCCTTTCCTCCATCAATTCTAAGATAAGTCTAGGGGATGAAAGAACAGGAGGAGTCTGGCATGGGAATGTTTTAGCACTCAGTCAACCTTTATAGTTTACCTGTTAGAAGGCAAAGGCAGTTCTGGGTATTAAGAATACAATCATGAAGTCATGTTTTCCAATATTCAGGGTGTTTAACAAGAGGGTTAGAACACTAGCCTGGAGGTCCCAGCAACACTGCCTGCTGTTAAATTTTACTTCCTCCGTGGGTCACCACCACCCTGGAGACTGAGGGTACAAAGCATTTATCTCCGTGAAAAACAATTTCCTGTCTCCCGGACTCACTGCCCTCTCCTGCCTTGAGCCCACTTTGTGTCACATACTGATGGTTTAGGGGATAACTAAGGCAGCACTGGGGAATTTAAGAATATAATCTCTATATAGCATATAAATAATATGTTTATTTTCAGATTCTCGATGAACATAGAAGTTTCAGAGCCATTCTCATTTTTCTCTTAGACTTCTTCTATTGTGTGGAAAAAAGAATCTCCCAAATAGCAATGAGACCTTCCACCATGGAGAATTCCCCTCCTTGTCCTTCTGCTCCTCTCTTTAGATCTCCTTTCTAAAGCTTTATTTCACAGCATCTGAACCTGATTGCATTTGCCCACCGTCCACTGGTATGACTTTTCTGGTAGAGGCAATTGCTCGTCCTCTTTCCAACCTACTGTTTTTGACTTTCATGACCTACTTCTCATTTACCAAGCAATTCCAACAGATTTCCACCATGCATTTCCAACACTGAGAATAACATTGATTTTGAAACTCAGCTCTATCACTTAGAGAAACATCCTGAATACACCCAATCACCCAATTTAAGGAAGTAAGACTTCACTAACAAAGAGAGAGGGGAATGACCTAGTTTAAACTAAAATACTAAAAAATTCTACTTATTCTCAATCCAAAGGTGAAAAAGTGAAGAAAATGAGTCATAAAGAAAATGAACGACCTCCTCTTGTAACCTTTCCATTAGAGGAATGGACAATGCTTGGGTAATGATGTTCAATTTATTCATAAGAAGAAAAAGGGGTGTTTTTTTCTGTATGGTTCCCTTGGGAGGGGCTCTTTGGCAAGTGAAGATTTTCTGAATGTATCAGGGACAATTTCTTTACACAGGTCTGCAAAGGTCCCTTCACTCCTAGCATTTCCCCCATCTGTTTTCATCTTTCCCCTCTAAATGAAATAGATGTCTATGTACATAATTTTTAAGCCAAATACAGAAGTGGAACAGCATGTAAGTCCCATTTTTTGGTATTATGATATTATTGTAATTATGGTATTATATATTTTGGTATCAATGGTATTATCTGACCATTAAATTGAAAACAATCTTTAAAAAAAATAAAAAATAAATTGAAAACAATCTTTAAGGAAGGCTAGTTGACTCCCGCATCCTGGGAAGATAGAGAATTCATTCTGCATAGGGCCTAAATGAAGACACGTTAATGATAGGACTCATTACAAAGTTGTGGACAGGATTTCGGGAACAAATAAGAGCTAGTGAGTCTCCCAGGGATGGCAACGTTACTACTTCTTAGGCTGAAGGGACCAGGAGAAGAAATAGAGGTTGCCAGAACCCAGTGAGAACTGTAACCATGGAAGAAGGACTCCCAATCAGAGCTGTAGTTTCGGAGAAACTGCCCAAGATGCTAAAGCAGGGGAGGAGCAGGGAAGAAATACCCTGGCTTTTCTCTCCTCCAATCTGTTGATCTTTTGCCAACGCTTCCTATGGGCCAAAATAAATCAGTAATTTGCCAGCAAATAGAGCTGCTGCAGAGGTAAACCTCCTAAGGCACAAAAGCAGAGAGGAGATGGATGCAAAATGAGTTTGTAGCAAGCAGTAAGCCGTAAATATAATAGCACCAAACCTTCCCTTTAAATATTTGTTATTTTTATTGTTGTTGTTGCATTGTGAAAGACCCTTACATATTCTGGATACAAGATCCTTATCAGATATACAATTTGCAAATATTGTCTCCCATTCTGTAGTCTCCTTTTTTTCACTTTCTTAATAGTGTGCTTTGGTGCATGGAAGTTTTTAATTCTGATGAAGTCCAATTTGCCTGTTTTTTTCTTTGTTGCTTGTGCTGTCAGTGTCATATCCAAGAATCTAGCTAAATCTAAGATCAAGATTTACCTGCATGTGTTCTTCTAAGGATCTTATAGTTTTAGTTCTCATCTTCAGACTGCTGATCCATTTTAAGTTAATTTCTGTTGAGATATGGCTTCCCTATTGGCTCAGATGGTAACGAATCTGCCTGCAATATGGGAGACCTAGGTTCCATCCCTGGGTCAGGAAGATCCCTGGAAGAGGGTATGGCGACCCACTTCAGTATTCTTTCCTGGAGAATCCCCACTGTCCATAGGGTCGAGAAGAGTCAGACATGACTGAGTGACTAAGCACATACATAAGGTATTGGCTATAGATTCAAATTCATCTTTTTTTATGTGAATAGCCAGTTGTACCAATACAATTGTTGAACAGACTATTCTCTCCTCATTTAATGATTCTGGCATTTATATTGAAAAATAATTGCTATATGGGTTTATTTCTGACAGTTCTATCCACTGGATTATGTGTCTGTCCTTGTACCACTACCACATTGTTTTGATGTAGCTTTGTAGTAAGTTTGGATATTAAGTATACATGGCAAGCCACTCCAGTACTCTTGCCTAAAGAATCCCATGGACGGATGAGCCTGGTAGGCTGCAGTCCATGGGGTTGCTTAGAGTGCACATGACTGAGTGACTTCACTTTCACTTTTCACTTTCATGCATTAGAGAAGGAAATGGCAACCCACTCCCAGTGTTCTTGCCTGGAGAATCCCAGGGACAGGGGAGCCTGGTGAGCTCCCATCTCTGGGGTCGCAGAGTCAGACATGACTGAAGCAGCTTAGCAGCAGCAGTATACAAACATTAATTTTTTAAACTTCTTTTTCATTATTGTCTTGGTTAATTGGGTCCTCTTGCAATTCTAATTGCAATTCAAGTTCTAGATTATGTGAAGTTCTGACCAGTTCTCCATCTTTTAAGATCCTTAGGTTTTGTCTCATATAATCACATGTAGTCTAGTAATATCAATGTTGCAGTTTAGATGGTTCTGAAAATCACCTGTAGGTCAGCCAGCACTCTTTGCTGTGGATTCATACTCCAGTTCAGTTTAGCTTCTCTTGCCAGCTTAGCAACGTGAGTGAGTGAGTGTGCCTTTGGACATGAAGATCATGGCATCTGGTCCCATCACGTCATGGGAAATAGATGGGGAAACAGTGGAAACAGTGTCAGACTTTATTTTTTGGGGCTCCAAAATCACTGCAGATGGTGACTGCAGCCATGAAATTAAAAGACACTTACTCCTTGGAAGGAAAGTTATGACCAACCTAGATAGTATATTCAAAAGCAGAGACATTACTTTGCCAACAAAGGTCCGTCTAGTCAAGGCTATGGTTTTTCCTGTGGTCATGTATGGATGTGAGAGTTGGACTGTGAAGAAAGCTGAGCGCTGAAGAATTGATGCTTTTGACCTGTGGTGTTGGAGAAGACTCTTGAGAGTCCCTTGGACTGCAAGGAGATCCAACCAGTCCATTCTCAAGGAGATCAGCCTGGAATTTCTTTGGAAGGAATGATGCTAAAGCTGAAACTCCAGTACTTTGGCCACCACATTCGAAGAGTTGACTCATTGGAAAAGACCCTGATCCTGGGAGGGATTGGGGGCAGGAGGAGAAGGGGACGACAGAGGATGAGATGGTTGGATGGCATCACCGACTCAATGGACATGAGTTTGAGTGAACTCTGGGAGTTGGTGATGGACAGGGAGGCCTGGCATGCTGCGATTCATGGGGTCGCAAAGAGTCGGACACGACTGAGCGACTGAACTGAACTGAACTGAAATATTTTCTTCAGCAATTAAAATGCTTTTCACTAAATGGATTTTTTATTTGCTTTACTCTATTGTAAGAAATGAATGTCTTTTTGTAGAATTTTTGTAGAAATTAAAGGGGAAGGCAATGGCACCCCACTCCAGTACTCTTGCCTGGAAAATCCCAAGGACGGAGGAGCCTGGTAGGCTGCAGTCCATGGGGTCGCAAAGAGTCAGACACGACTGAGAGACTTCACTTTCACTTTTCACTTTCATGCATTGGAGAAGGGAATGGCATCCCACTCCAGTGTTCTTGCCTGGAGAATCCCAGGGATAGGGGAGCCTGGTGGGCTGCCGTCTATGGGGTTGCACAGAGTTGGACACGACTGAAGTGACTTAGTAGTAGTAGTATATTTACAAAAATTATATCATGGAAGCTATCATGTAATTCTGACTTAGTTGATACTGTTATGGACTGAATGCTTGTGTCTCCCCTGCATTCACATGTTAAAATTCTAGCCCTTTATATTGATGTGATGAAATTTAAAGGTGGGGCCTTTGGGAGAGAATTAGGTCATGGGGGAAGAGCCCTCATGAATGGGATTGAAGCCTTTAAAAAAAAGAGAGAGAGACCAGAGAGCTAGCTCACTTTCTCTGTCATGTGAAAACACTGAAGACTACTGTCTTTGAACCAGGAAGCTAGTCCTTGCCAGACACTGAATCTGATGGCAACTTGATCTTGGACTTCCCAGCCTCCAGAACTGTTAGAAATGTCTGTGGTTTAAGCCGTCCAGTTGATGGTAGGTTTGTTATAACAGCCTGAATTAACCAAGACAATATTTCACTAGCACATGTTGTTGTTCAGTCGCTAAGTCATGCCAGGCTGTTGACAACCCTAAGGATTGTAGCCCGCCAGGCTCCTCTGTTCATGGGATTTCCCAGGCAAGCATACTGGAATGCATTGCCATTTCCTTTTCCAGGGTTTGATTCACTCCAGGGTTCAATTATAGAATGTACTACAAATGGATTCTGATGTATCCCTGGTTGTTTTAGCTTCAAAATAGATGCTAGACAGACTCTGATAGAAGTACTCATGCTCAGTCATGTCCAACTCTTTTGAGACCCCATGAATGTAGCCCTCCTCTGTCCATGAAATTTTCCAGGTAATAATAGTGGAATAGTGTTATTTCCTTCTCCAGGAAATCTTCCCAACCCAGGGATCAAATCTGCATCTCTTTCATCCCCTGCATTGGAAGGTGGATTCTTTACCACTGCACCAGCTGGGAAGCCCAGCTTTGAAATAAGAGTAACTAAAACTGCTACTGTGGGAAATTCAATGTAAACTTGAATATTGCTTGAGATGTATGACTTTATTTAAAATCGTCCTTCAAAACTCACTGCAACATTGCTACTTTCCAGGTCCTACCATCAAAAAAGTTTCTCTGATATGGATGACACTGAAAACAACAAAAACATTTCATTATTTTTGGTGTTTACCTTGTCGAAATGAGTATTTTGCTTCACCATTCTCAATTTATATGTTTTACTGTTGGCCATTAATTAGTGTTGAAGCAAAACCAACTAGAAGTAACCTGAAGCTGTGTTCAGATATTTCACTCTGCTGGATTCCTATGCATGAAACCATGGGAACTCTAAAAGAAGAGCAGAAAAATTAAGTTCCAAGGAAGCCCACATGGGGTATCTATAATAGGCAAGCTCAGACTAAACCAACACAGTACAAGTCCAGGAGAGATATAATTTCATTATGAAAACAACTAAAATAGGACTTTAAAGTGCATTGAACCTCTATTCTTCAAAGTACTGATTCTGTTGAAGCAAACTGCTGATGCCAGTTACTTATTGATCCAGTTCAGGCACTGATTATCCTGTCTGTTCAATCATCAGGTTTCTGCCTTCTGAAAGTTTGAGAAAGACTTTTCTAAAGTTAAAATTCAAGTTATTCAACAGCAAAGGAAACCATAAAAAAAGACAATATACAGAAGATACTTTCAAATGATTCAACAGACAAGGGCTTAATTTCCAAAATATATAAATAGCTCATACAACTCAACAACAAAAAACAACCCAATGGAAAAAGGGGCAGAAGACCTAAATAGACATTTCTTCAAAGAAGACATACAGATGGCCAAGAGACACATGAAAAGATGCTCAATATCACTCATCATTAGAGACACACAAATCAAAACTACAATGAGTTACCACCTCATACCAGTCAGAATGTCTATCATAAAAAGTCTACAAATAACAAGTGCTAAACAGGATGTAGAGAAAAGAGAACTCTTCCACACTGTTGGTAGGAATGTAAGTTAGAAAAACAGTATGGAGGTTTCTCAGAAAACTAAAATTAGAATTAGTATATGATCCAGCAACCCCAACCCTGGGAATATACCAGGACAAAACTTTAATTCAAAAATATACTTGCACCCCGTGTTCATAGCAGCAGTATCCACAATAACCAAAACATGGAAACAACATAAATGTCCATTGACACATGAATGGATAGAGAAGATATGGTATCCAAATACAACGAAATACTACTCAGCCATAAAAAAAGAATGTAATAATGCCATTTGCAGCAACTTGAATGCAACTAGAGATTATCATACTAAGTGAAGTAAGCCAAAAGGAGAAAGATAAATACCATATGCTGTTGCTGCTGCTGCTGCTAAGTCACTTCAGTCGTGTCCGACTCTGTGCGACCCCACAGATCCCACAGCCCACCAGGCTCCTCTGTCCCTGGGATTCTCCAGGCAAAAACACTGGAGTGAGTTGCCATTTCCTTCTCCAATGTATGAAAGTGAAAAGTGAAAGTGAAGTTGCTCAATCTTGCCTGACTCTTAGCGACATCCTGGACTGCAGCCCACCAGGCTCCTCCGTCCATGGGATTTTCCAGGCAAGAGTACTGGAGTGGGGTGCCATTGCCTTCTCCAAATACCATATCATATTGCTTATGTGTGAAATCTAGAATATGGAGCAAATGAACTATCCACAAAATGGAAACAGACTCATAGACATAGAGAACAGGCTTGTGATTGCCAAGGGCAGGGGGATGGGGAGGGATGGACTGGAAGTTTGGGGTTGGTAGATGCAAACTATTACATTTCAAATGGATAAACAGCAAGGTATTAAAGTGTAACACAGGAAACTGTATTCAATACCTTGTGACAAGCCATAATGGAAAAGAATATATAAAAAAGAATGTATATGTGCACGTGTGTGCGTGTGTGTGTGTATAAATGAGTCACTTTTCTGTACAGCAGAGATCAACACATTGTAAATCAACTATGCTTCAATGGAAAAAAAAACATAATACAAAAATAAAGAAAATGCAAATTATTCAGAATAGGTAGCTGTTCAACTGTTAACCAGGTGCTTTACACATAATATTTTATAAACTATGTTGAGATATATTCATCGAACACATCAATTACCTTTCATACTGACAAAAGTAATTTTTGTCTGATGTCTCATAAAGTGTTCATATAAAAATAATAGCCTAGAGGAGTAGGAATGTGTGGAGGAGGGAGGGAGATTCAAGAGGGAGGGGACATATGCACACCTATGGTTAATTCATATTGATATATGACAGAAATCAAACCAATATTGTAAAGCAACTATCAATCAATTAAAAGTAAATACATATTAAAAATAAATAAATAAATTATACCACTATTTACCAATTTTAGACAAGAACTTGTCCTGACTACTTACCACATTTTTGTCCCATTAACAGCAAATTTCATTCTGTCCTTTGAATTTGAGACATTTAGGGCTTTGTTCTGCTCTCAAACTTCTCGCTATTATGACACTTTGGGTCAGGCTTACTGTACATGAATGCAATAGTTGTATCATTATATTATAAGAAGCTAATTGTATTGCTTATGCTAATGAATTATTCATGGTATAATCACATAAATTCACTCCATACTGATGCTTTATTTTGCATACTAATTTGAACATGGTACATTTTTCACATTTTGATCTAGAATGATCTCAGATAATGACCTGTTTTGGATACTTGGTTTTACATTGACCTCAGTATTCCTCTTTTCTCTAAACATTGCTCCATGAATGTATTTATTTCACCAGGGTGGTATAGGTCATTCAGAGGCAGGGCTCCACTAATAATTTTTAATGCCTTCCAATTATGGCTTATTAATAGGATTTCCAAGATAGTTCCCTCAACATAAAGCATGTGTTACCCAGGACCTTCCAAATACAGACATTCCATATTCTGTCTTCTCTTTCTAACTCACATGTCCCAAACTCATCATTCTCCCTAGTCTTGCTCAACCCCTGAATTGTTCATTTAATTACTCTTTCCTAACTTGTGCTTTGATCCATCCATGCCAAGAAGTCACTTACAGATAATCCTAACATTTTACATGTGGAAAAAATGACTCAGTGTTGACGAGTGGCTGTGCATGCTATTTGTCCTGACTTTTCCTACTCAACTCAAACCCCCACACAGTTATCAAATTAATTTTTCTCCAACCACTAATGACAGCAAGTGTTTCCTCTGCATCAGAATCTGCTGTGGCTTATTACCCACTATCCATGTTAAAATGTGGCTACTTAGCACTATTGATAATAGTCAAGACATGGAGACAACATAAATGCCCATCAACACGTGAACGGATAAAGGTGTGGTACATACGTAGGATGGAATATTAGCCATAAAAATGAAATACTGTCATTTGGGCCAACATGGATGGACCTCGAGACTATCATGCTAAGTGAAGTAATTCAAAGACAAATATTATATGGTATCACTTATATGTAGAAGCTAAAACATGACACAAATGAGCTACTAAACAGAAAGAGACTCAGACACAGAGAACAGATTTGTGGTTGCAACAGGGAAGGAGGTGGGGAGGGAAGGATCGGGGGTTTGAGATTAGCAGACACAAACTATCATGTATAGGATGGATAAACAACAAGGTCCTACTGTAGAGCATGGGGAATTATTTTCAATATTCTACGATAAACCTTCATGAAAAAGAATGTATATGCGTGTCTATGTATGACTGAGTCACTTTGCAATGAAACATAAATTAATACAACATTGTAAATCAACTGTACTTTGATAAAATAAGCATCTGCTTAGCGTTCGAGTCCTCCCTAAAGCACACACTCTTCCTACTGATCTTACTTTATCTTCCCTTCTAGGTCGATCAGTCTGCTCACTGCTTCAGAAACACAGCAAGTTCATACCACTACCTACACCTTATTTACCCCAACTACAATTTCCTAAGCTTATTTGTACCTATGAAATACTTTATGTTTTCTCAAGGCCCAGCCATCTAGGCTGTGCAGTATCCTTGAACTATTCCAACTTTCAGTTTTACCTGATTTCTCCTTAGCACCTGCCATACTGCAGTATTTTATTATATGCCTTTTTATATTTACTCTTTATTGTTGCCTTTTACCCTTATTTCATGTATTTTAATTTTTTCCTAACAAGATTATAAAATGTTTGAAGATCTGAACCTTATCACATATTAATTCTGCTTCTCCCTTTGAAAGGATGAATAAATTCTTACTGCCTATAGAATCTCACAAGTCATAAGTGCTAATAACCATTTATTTTATTTGACTGATTATGAATTCCTGTCATGGCAGGTGTTGACGTGTACATAATACCATTATGGAGGATCCAAATGACCAAGCTATATTACAAATTGTTGGTAGTACTCTAAGCAAACATATTTATCATAAAATGGAATAGTGATTTTTTATTTATGAGAGTCTGGAGTTGGAAAAGTATTTGACCTATCTTTCTTTAATTGGAAATATCTAACATCAGCCTTTTGGATGGGAGGATAATTTGATTGCACTCTCTGCTATTCATTTGATGGCTGAGGTGGATTTAGTTATCAGGCTGGCTGGCCAGGTATAACTTTCATTCCTGGATGCTAAAGTTATGAGATAGAATTTAGAGGCTGAGCAGCTCACTTGGAGGAGAAGGACCATTTTATAGACAAGAGTATCAATGAAACCACCTCCTTGTTATCATCTTTGGAAGACGAGAGCAACCATTAGTAATTTTACACACTAAATGTCGTATCAATGCTTAGCTATTACACAGATTTGCAAGGTTTCTATTTAAGTCTTTGGATTGCAGTGCCTTAAATTAATGTAAATATCCTTTCAAAACAGTAAAGTTTCCTTGGAGTATATAAGAGTTAGACTAAAAATTTCATCAAGGGAAGCTAGAGGCCATGTCTATCTTATGTATATTATGTCTTTAAGACATCAATAAACAAACATGGGAATATATTAATATATTCAAATGTTATACAAGTACTGTGGACTCCATCCAGTTACAGAGGTATTCTCATTGATATTAAATTCTGCATTTATTTTCCCAAACCATCCTTCTACCTAACTCCAAGAAGTCAAGTGCTTTGTAGTGTTTACCTTCTCAAATATTTCTAACATCTCCAAGGACACTTATTAGTATTTGCTGCTTGCTGCCATGGCTAGAAAGTCAGGACTTTCTGATCTTTAGATCTTGGATCCATGGAAGAAATACTTTAAGGTTAAAATACTGTTTCCATGACAACTGCTGTCATGGCCACCAGGAAAATCTCCCCATGTGATGTCGGTGAAATTGGACCTATGCCTCTATGACTGAAAGTGGAGGGTCACTGAGTAGTATAAAGGATGTCCATTCTGTATTAAACTTAGCTAAGGCTTCTATAGCAATTTTGCTTGCACCTCAAGAGTTAGGGCACTCAGCTCCCCAGCACTCTCATTCACCCCCATAGAGCTAGAGAGCCAGGATGCCAAAATTCCAGGACTGAACACCAAGACCACTTCCAGGCTGAGACTCTGCTTCCAGGAGCATCTTTCCCACCAGTGACACATGGGCTATCTTGCATCCCAATGTCAGTGAAATTGCAACCAGCGTTGCCTAAAATGTAAGATTTTTCTTCTATTGGGAGAATTGATATGCTTAGAATGTGATTCAAAGACAAAACCCTTTCATGGCAAAATGAAGGTTAAAATGTTTCTTGTCAGGTATACTTAACCTGGGGTCCTAGAACAAGGCTGCTTGAGTTCCAAATTTTTACTTTGATGGATCACCTAATTAACATATGAATTAGAATTGTTTGGTCCACTTCCCATAATTAGTTGGCAAACTATCCCCACAGCCGTTAACCCCCTCCCCGCCCTCCCCTGGGCCCTGTTGCTGGGTCCATAGTGCTGGATTAGACCATATTTCTCCTCTTTCTTTGGGATCACTCCCTTCTGCCCCCACCCCAATCAGAAGTGGCTGAACTCTCTTGGTGGATGGATCTTTCTCTTCTTCTTTCAGTTCCTATGCAGAGGAGTGGTCACAAATGTGGATGAAATTGTTACAGGAAGGAGGACTCCTTCCAGGGCCTGAGAGTGGGCTCTTGTCTAACACTCAGAAGTGAATTGTCTGAGGAGACACATGTGATGACAATACAAGAGACTTTATTGGGAAGGGGAGCCTGGGTGGAGTGTAGCAGAGTAAGGGAACCCAAGACAACTTGCTCTGCCATGTGGCTCACAACCTCAGTGTTTATAATAATGAGGTTGGTTTCTGGGTTGTCTCTGGCCAATCATTTCCATTTCAACTTAGGGCCCTTCCTGGTGACAAGCACATCTTTTAGCCAAGATGAATTCTAGAAGAAGGAGTCTGGGAAGTTGCTTGGCTCCTCCATCTTTTGGCCCTGCCTGAATTCTTCTGGTTAGCTGTTGACTGTAGCACCATATTCCTTATTGGGACCTTCTATTGTGAGACAACTCAGGCAAGTGGTTGTCATGGTGGCTGGCCAAGGTGGATGGTTTCAGTCAATAGTTCCTTATAAAATGATCACGAATATAATATACAACACCAGAGTGCTACTATTTTAAAAGTAATATGAAGCAAAATGCACAAGAACTTCATGTGCAGGTTTCATTGTCTGAGACTAACAAATAAAAGAGAAACACTGGTGAGAACTTAAATGACAGGTGCTGCTGTTCACTGAAAAACATGCCCCGTGTTTTCTGCAGTGCATTGTAAAAACGGATGCTGGAAGAGCCAGGAAGACTATAGATCTATTCATTTAATATTTAATATAAACAAGTTCAGTTCAGTTCAAAGCCTTATATTAAACCTTTGTAGAGCTGGATGAATTCTTTTCTGGGTGATAAGAGGCAGTAATATTTTTCCTTCATCAAGAATGGGTAAAAAATAAGTAGATACAGACTTTTTTGGAAGAAATAAGAAGTTATACAAAATAACAGTGCCCTGGATACATGACCTCTGTCCTATAAGTTGTCGGGTAATTTAATAGATTAGAAGCAAAAAGAAAACCATTCTCTATATACAGCTTTGGCATTTGTCAAGATCCAAAAGGGATGTTTAATAAGGACTTCAAAATAACTTCACACATAGAAGAAAGGGAAAAGAGGGGAGGAGGATTTGAATGATGCTGTCCAAGATTTATCACCAGAAGTAGGGACCAACTTTGGAAACTTATGCCCCTCTGATAGCCAAATATTTTAGTAATAACAGAAATTATATCCCTAAAAGAATTGAAAGATACCTACTAGGTACCCAGTGGTAAAGAATCTGCATGACAATGCAGGAGACACAAGAGACTCAGGTTCAATCCCTGGGTTGCAAAAATACCTGGAGTAGGAAATGGCAACCCACTTCTGTGTTTTTGCCTAGGACATTCCACGGACAGAGGATCCTGGTGGGCTATAGTCCAAAGGGTTACAAAGAGTCAGACGTGACACAGCAGGCACACATGCACTTATGCACACTGTGTAAGGCCAGATTCTTTCATGGACATTACCCCATCTCATCTTTTTAAATCCTCAGTATTGCTACCCCCTTGTTTAGATACTGAGACTGGAGTTCAAAGCATTTAAGTGATTTCTCCAGACTCAGTAAGTAGGGGTCAGAGGTAGAATTCTAATCCAGGATGAACTCTAGAACCCATGCTTTTTTGGCCTTAATATAAAAGAATAATTCAGAGTTTTAAACATTAAATAAGAACATATCTCTTATTCTCTATTTCTAAAAGAAAGTATTTTCTAAAAAGCACCATCATCACTGTTATCATCAGGAAGAAAAGTAGATCAGTTATGTCGATGCGCTTGGCTTAGTGCTAGCAGTAGCTTTAAAGGAATTAATAGATCCATTCCTTTAACTATGATTTTAGAATCACTAAAAAGGCATTGGAAAAAACACAGCTTTTTTTAAAGGTAATTTCCTCCATAATTTTGAACTCAACTTTCATTGGAAATGTCCAAAACTTTTTCTGTTCAAATCTTTATGATTTAAATTATGAGGTTAAAATGGAAAATAATTTTTCTTTTAAAATCTCAATGTTTGCTTGCCTATACACACACACACACACACATGTGCTGTGACCTCAATTTAACTGTTTTAGGATAGGGCTCTGGCTTTCCAGGTGGCTCAGAGGTTAAAGCGTCTGCCTCCAATGCAGGAGACCCGGGTTCGATCCCTGGGTCGGGAAGATCCCCTGGAGAAGGGAATGGCAACCCACTCCAGTACTCTTGCCTAGAGAATCCCATGGAGGGAGGAGCCTGGTAGGCTACAGTCCATGGGGTTGCAAAGAGTCGGACACGACTGAGCGACTTCACTTCACTTCTGTGTTTATGCTAAAGCATTTCTCTTATTTAAAAGATATTGTTCCATAAACAAATATATTTAAACCAAATCTTAAACCATTTGAAATATAAACAAGTAGAAAGTGAAGTCAACTGAATTCAACTGAGCCTTTCTGGCTAACCTTAGAAGGAGAAAGAAGGAGAAAGGTCTAATAGTGATAACTGGGCACCTGGAGAGGATTGAGGTATAGTTGCTATAGATGTAGCAAATAAAAGTACAAGATTAGATTTGAATTTTAGATAAACTTTATATATATATATATATATATATATATATGTATATGTATATATACACACACATATATACACAAACACAATATTAGTATAAGTGAATCCCAATTATTGCATGGGACATATTTATACTAAAAAACTACCAATTGCTTACTTAAATTCAAATTTAACTGGGTCCCCTACATTTTATCTGGCAACCCTAAATGAAGGTAAACACCATAATTAGCATCATGTTTAAATTGCCCCTTGTCTTTTGTGCCTAGATTGTCAGGCTCTTCCTGGCCTGAAGGAGAGGTTTAAAATTGAGGCCATTTTTGCTCCCCGCTTAATGGTGACAAGCTATTGATAGCCAGGCATTGCCAAATTCTCATTAGTTTCTAAAAGTCAGGAACTACATTTAGAAAAAAGCATCCTCGCTTATGGAGAGGTCATCTATCCAATAACCTCAAGTACCAGGAACACAGCTGAAACCCAGGAAGCAAGGGAAAAAAGGTCTCTGAGGATCCAAAATAGAAACCATGTGCTAAAACTCATGCTCTGTTGCTCTGAGAAGAGGCCCTTAGACCTGCACTCACTGTAATTTACTCTTCTTTTAGACACCATCTGAACAAGTTTGGTTTTCTGATTTCTCAACCAACAGAGATAAAAAGCAGGAATTTACAAGGTGGGCAGGACAGATAGGTAGATTAGAAGTAGGCTGCATCATGATAACCTGGAGGGGAAAAAAAAAAAAACACACCCATGATATAAACAATCTCCATAACAATTCAGAAGAAAAGATAGCCACAAGTCATGGGTGCTTATAGCTCAATAATGAGCTTACAAGAGGTTTTATTTTCTTCTTTATACTTTCTCATATTTTGTAAACTTTTCAGCTGTATGTCTAAAATCAGAAGAAACAATACAGATTGTTTAATAAAATAAAATGTAGAGAATTATTCCATGAGTCTCCCAGGAAAGCTTCATTTTTTTGTACCTCTTAGAAAAATTGACTGCTGCTGCTTCTGCTGCTAAGTCGCTTCAGTCGTGTCCGACTCTGTGCGACCCCATAGACAGCAGCCCACCAGGCTCCCCCATCCCTGGGATTCTCCAGGCGAGAACACTGGAGTGGGTTGCCGTTGCCTTCTCCATTGTGTGAAAGTGAAAAGTGAAAGTGAAGTCGCTCAGTCGCGTCCAACTCATAGCGACCCCATGGAATGCAGCCCACCAGGCTCCTCCATCCATGGGATTTAAGCCATGTCTTTACATGTCACTAACTCCCACTAGACTGTAAACTTTTAGAGGTCAGGGTTAATATCTTTTCAGTCTTGTGGTTCTAGTAATTCACATAATATCTAGTATAATAAATGCTCAATAAGTGTTTGTGGAGTGGCTTCCCAGGTGGCACTAGTGGTAAAGAATATGCCTGCAAATGCAGGCGATGAAAGAGATGCAGGTTTGATCCCTAGGTCGGGAAGATACCTTGGAGGAGGAAATGGCACCCCACTCCAGTATTCTTGCCTGGAAAATTCCATGGGCAGAGGTACCTGGTGGGCTGTAGTCCATGGGATTGCAAACGAGTTAAGATACAACTGAGCTACTGAGCACACACACAAGTTTTTGTGACCCAAATGACTAAGGTCAAATTGATAGTGCCTGTGTGGGTATTTAGGGCTTCCCTCGTAGCTCAGTTGGTAAAGAATCTGCCTGCAATGCAGGAGACCCCGGTTCAATTCCTGGGTCAGGAAGATCCACTGGAGAAGAACCCAGTCTTCTTGGGCTTCCTTTGTGGCTCAGCTGGTAAAGAATCCTCCTGGGTTCAATCCCTGGGTTGGGAAGATCCCCTGGAGAAGAGAAAGGCTACCCACTCCAGTATTCTGGCCGGGAAAATTCCATGCAGTGTATAGTCCACAGGGTTGCAAAGAGTCAGACTTGACTGAGCCACTTTCACTCTCTGTGGGTATTTAATTAACTTGTGTTTATTTTTGGTTTTGCTTGTTCTTAATTTCAGCATGCAGGCCTTCCTAGTCGTGGTGCATGAGCTTCTCATTGCCATGGCTTCTCTTATGGCAGAGCATGGGCTCTAGAGCACTCAGGCTTCAATAGTTGCAATATTCAGGCTTAGCTACCCCAAGGCGTGTGGGATTTTAGCTCCTGAACCAAGGACTGAACCTGTGTCCCCTACATCAGCAGAGGGATTCTTAGCTACTGGACCATCAGGAAGTCCCATCTGTGGGTGTCAGAAATGCTATTCTTCACACCTCAGTCTCCCCAGGGCAGGGCCACAGTACAGCCTGCTTTAATCGCTGATTATTAAAATGTTTACTACACGTCCGCTGCAGTTAGATTTATTGTTGCAGAAAACACTGTGGATTATCATTTCTTTCTGCAAAATTTCTAGTGAAATGGCTAACATCTTTTAAAGTTTTAGCTTAAAGCAATAAATCTCAATCATTTTGAAAATTCTCTTAAATGGAACCTTTCATTTACTCTGAGGCCTGGCTATTTTTGTTCATTAAGGGCATGGACTAGGAAGATAGCACACTGCTTCTCAGAGTCTCACTGTGATCTATGAGCAGCAGCAGAAGAAATGGTGGATCTCTACATGGGATACTTTATGTGGCAGCCATATTGTACGTACTTCTTTACAAACTAGTGAAACTGGTACATGCCAAAGCTCAGATTTCTTTGTAACCTATTCTTTTAAAGATTCCTCAATGCAACATAGAAGTATTGAATAAGATTTTAATACTCTGCATGCATGCATGCTAAGTCACTTCAGTCGTGTCTGACTCTTTGCGATTCCATGGACTGTAACCTGCCAGGCTCCTCTGCCCATGGGATTCCCCAGGCAAGAGTACTGGAGTGGGTTGCCATGCCCTCCTCCAGGGGATCTTCCTGACCCAAGGATCAAACCCACACTCTAAGTCTCCTTTGGTGGCAGGTTCTTTACCACTAGCGTCACCTGAGAAGCCCCTTAATACTCTATTTTTTTCTAATTAGCATTTGTAAATGAAATCCAATTATTTCTCTCTTAAAGAGTTGGATTCATCTTTGTTCATATTAGAACTATGGCTCTTTAACCAGAAAGAAATTTATGAGGCACTGCATGCTGGATTTTGTGGCAGAGATATCTGACAAAAATAGTATGATTTGCATGTATTATTTTTTGTTTTGCAAATGCTTTCAAAGCACATTTTAGTAACCTGGAAGGAATTCTCAAAATGACTCAACAGTGTTTGATTTCCCACCATGGCATATTCGGGAAGTAGTTTTCCGAGTTTGTCCACAAATGCACCCAGGGCTTGCCAGCAGGGTGCCTTAACCCCAGGAGGCAGTGATTCAAAATTAAACTGCACATTAGGGCATTTTTCACTACAATCAACTTGAGTGTCAGCACTAATGAGCGACAGGGCCAGCATGGGTAAATCAAGCCAGAGATAGCTTTCTATTTTAGCTATTAAATTTGATTCTGTCTCCACATCTTTCAAGTTAAATTCAGTGGTAAATTTACCTGCTTTGTCTTTCAGCTTTATTCTCTTTCCATTCCTTGAAGGTAGTGATGAAAAAACAGAAAGTTAAGTCCAAAGCAGGCAAGACAAGGAAGAGGGAAATGGTGGTATATAAATAATTGATCCCCCTGGTGGCTCAGTGGTAAAGAATCTGCCTGCCAATGCAGGAGACACAGTTCAGTTCCAGGGTCAGGAAGATCCCCTGGAGGAGGAAATGGCAGCCAATTCCAGTATTCTTGCCTGGGGAAGCCCATTTCTGGGAGGAGCTTGGTGGGCTATAGTCCCTGGGGTCGCCAAAGAGTTGGACATAACTTACCAACTGCTGCTAAGTCACTTCAGTCGTGTCCGACTCTGTGCGACCCCAGAGAAGGCAGCCCACCAGGCCCCCCCATCCCTGGGATTCTCCAGGCAAGAACACTGGAGTGGGTTGCCATTTCCTTCTCCAATGCATGAAAGTGAAAAGTGAAAGTGAAGTCGCTCAAGTCGTGTCTGACTCTTCGAGACCCCATGGACTGCAGCCTGCCAGGCTCCCCCGTCCATGGGATTTTCCAGGCAAGAGTACTGGAGTGGGGTGCCATTGCCTTCTCCGGACTTACCAACTAAACAACAGCAATAAGGGGCTACTTTCAGCTAATGAAAGAAAAATATTCCATGGGTAACAAACCTAAGATACTTCACTACAAGAGCTGGTAAGGTGGTAAGGATATGTAACTATCCTGGAAGACTGTTTTGACTTTTTAAATATGTGGACCAATGAGTTTTTTTAAAGTTAAAATTATGGAATATATTCCCAATATTTCAATTGAGTTAGTGAAGATTTCCTAAAACACAACCCTTTGTGTCACTCCCAAAGACATAATGATGCTTTTTCATCTCACACAAAAACTGTGAGCTATGAACTGACTAAGCTGGTACTGCTTCTGCCCAAATCATCATTGAACTTTCATCCTGATAAGCTAATGCTAAGGGGAAAGTTAATTTTGTTTAACAGGAAGTATCATGGCACCCAACATTTTAACCAACAGTGAATCTGTTTGGTAATCACTTTCTGAGCAAGGAGTCACTTTCCCACAAAAGAAGATTTCAAGCACCCTTTCCATACCACTCCACAGATAAGAATACTAATCTTACAGCTGCCAAATAAAGTACGTGTAGCACTGAGTATTCATCTTAGCCCCAACCAGAAGTTCCTAAGAAGTACTGAAGAAAAAAAAATTCTCAGTAAAAATCAAGTGCACGCTTGCTAAGTCACTTCAGTTGTGTCTGACTCTTTGCAACCCTATGGACTGTAGCCTTCCAGGCTCCTCTGTCCATGGGATCTCCAGAATACTGCAGTGGGTTGCCATGCAATTGTTACATCTCCTGCCTTGGCAGTCGGGTTCTTTACCGCTAGCGCCACGTTGAAGCCAGAGATACATGCTTAAAAACCGTATTTGGAATAAGGGTGTAAGAAGCATAATTTAGATTAATAATAAGATCTTTAAAGAAAGATACACAAATCTCAAGACTGACTTTGTGAGGCAAAGGGTAATAGAAAAAAATACTATTTGTTTAACCATGCTCTTAAAATTTATCACCAACTTCTTACCCCACAGGAAATAGACTGCCAAACTCCAATGCCCATATTTGACATTTTTATAAAGTTTCTCATGTCTAAGGAGGCCTGATCAACTCAATATAGTTCTTACTATTGATCTTCAGGTCAGTCACTATCAGCAAATCCATTTGTCCACTTCATAAAGTCCTGCATTATGGACAGATATCTAGAACAATAGGCTCAATGAGTATTTGCTGAATAAATGAATCCTGGACTTAGTAGGTGTTCCATGGTTAGAGTCATAATTCTGGTGTTCTAAAAAGAGGAAAACAGGTCAGAGGTAATCCTCAAAGACTTCTCTTGCAATGGGGCTTATTTTTGTCTGGATGTGCTACAAACTATGCTATGTTCTTCACATTCAAGATGAAATACAGTCCATTGGGTAAATGTTCTAACAAACTTCACCTTGCTGGCCTTGACCTTTTAAGTGTATTTTGGTTCTGGTCTTGGCTTTTGGACAAGAGTCTATATAGAGCTCATCTCTCATGGCCAGTTTAGTCTGGCTGAACATAATGTCCAGCAGAGGGCTCCCAGGGAGACTGATTTGGCTTAGTTGTCCTTTTGGCCCATTCTATTGGCAGGGCTAATGAGCTCTGATAGGTCCACTCTGATCTTTTCAACTATCCCAGACCTCCTGTGTCCATGAAGTAGTCTTTTTCTTTTTTTTCTTTCACAGTTCTGGAGGCCAAAGTCTGAAATCCAAGGTGTCAGCAGGGCTGTGTTCCTTTAGAAGACTCTAGAGGAGAAAACTTCTTTGTCTCTTTCAACTTTTGGTGACTCCTGGCCTTCCTTGACTTGTGGCTGTATACTTTCAGTTTCTGCCCTTATCTACGTGGAGATTACTCCCCTGTCTTTTGACCTCTTTTGTATGTTATTAGGACAGCTATCATTGAATTTAGGGACAAACTAATTCAAGATGCTTTCATTTTAAGATTTTTTGACTTAATTACATCTACAAAGATCCTTTTTCTAAATAATGTCACATCCACATGATCCAGGTAGATGTACCATTTGGGGGACCACTGTTCAACTCACTACAGTAGATGACTTAGAACTACTCATCCTCTCTGTGTCCTAAATGAATCTTAAATGTTGAAGAGGTAAACAATCTGTGATGCAACATTTGGTATGCTTAAAAACTTATTTTAATAATTATATACTTACCTTAATTTTGTGTTTATGTACTCATATAATTATGTTAACATTCTATTATTATCCTCATTAGCAGTTCATTTACTCCAAGATTTCTTAGCCTTGGCACTATTGACATTTTCGACTGGATAGCGTATTTATTGTAGCAGTGTTAGCAACATTTCTGGTCTTTACTCTCTAGATGCAGTAGCACTTCCCTCAGTTATGACAGTAAAACAGGTCTCTAGACATTGCTACATGTCCTCATGGCCAAGACACTGTTTTTAGTTGAGAACCACTGGTCCACATTAAACTAGATGGGACTCAGAAATTATATAGAAACATTAAATTTTATCTAAACATACCTTTTATTTCTTTGGCTAACTCTTGTGCCCTGAAAATATTATTTTAAAATGTTTTCTTTCAGTTTTAGAATAATGAATAAATGGAACACTTTCCTAGAGTATACACAGTTTTAGATGGCCCTGCCCAAACTACCAGACCAGGGAACAAGACAGAATACAGCTCAAAATGTGCTTTCCAATTATCTCTCTGTTATTCAAGAATAGGCAGGAGTTTGAAGGAGAAATTGAGTTGCTTTGTAACAGAGTTTGACAGAGAAATGTATGTGATATCCATAAATGAAGTTAAATTACAGAAATTATCTGTTTTACATTGAATAGCATAAACAACAGTGATTAGCCACTTATTAGGCCAAGATTTATAAGTATCATGATGAAATCTTTCTTGCAAAATGGGAAAATAATTGTAGAATTGGAAGTAGTCATCAAAGCAACCCACCAAGTAAACTGAAAGATCCTCTGACATCTTTTATTTGTTCTGTCTCTGACATTCTGGAAATACTGATCATTTGCCCCTACTGAATCAACTATCACCCCCATTATGGGCAAAATCTCCACTTGTATTAGTAAAATTCACATCTCCCCTCCCCTCAAGATTCAGATAGATTTCTCAAAAATTCTTCTCAGAATTAATCAATGCTCTGTAAGTAAAGAAGCCCTTCAGGGCAGAAAGCCCATGATAGAAGATTATAGGACTCAAGGCCCTATTACCCCTTGCACTACAGGGTACTATTACCCCCGTAAAGTTCCCATTTTACCAGGAAGAAAACCTAAGGGCTGAGGATGGAGGTTTGTCCTTGTTCTTATTAACCCTCACATGTCAATAACACCCATTCCCACAGGAAGGAAATTCTTTACTATAATTGATTTATGCAGTGCATTCTTCAGTATTCCAGTTGATGAAGCCAGCCAATACTTCTTGGTCTTCCTTTGGGAAGAAAAACAATTTACTTGAACAGTAATGCCTCAGGGTTTTACTTATAGTCCTCGTATTTCTCCCAAATCCTAAAGGCCGATCTAGATGCTTTAAAGTTCCCTGGAGGTTCTACTCTGTTGCCATATGTGGACGATTTGCTTCTTTTCTCTCCTTCTCAAGCCTCTTTATGAGAAGAAAGCAACCAATTGCTAAAACTTTTAGCCTCATAGGAACATAAACTCACCAAGGAAAAACGGCAATTTGCCCAAACCCAGGTTTGATATTTAGGCCATCTGATACTAGAAGGGCTAATTATATTTAGATAGACTTCGTGGTGTCCTAAGTTTCCCCAAACCCAAAACTAAGTGCCAACTTGAAGTTTTCTCAGGCTACTTGGTTACTGATGAAATTTGTTTCCAAATTTCTCTCTTACAGTCAAATGTCTGTAAGTTTTACTAAAAAATAGCAACTCAGACCCAATTCTGTGGGAAAAAAAAAGACAACCCGGTTATCAAGGTCTTAAAGAGAAGGCATTCTGTTGTGTCCGACTCTTTGCCAACCTATGGACTGTAGCCTACCAGGCTCATCCATCCATGGGATTTTCCAGGCAAGAGTACTGGAGTGGGTTGCCATTTCTTTCTCCGGGGAATCTTCCTGACCCAGGGTTCCAACCCAAGTCTCCCACAAGGTCTTAAGGACAGTTTAATGAACCCATTTGCTCTCAGGCCTCCCAATTATTAGATTCCCTTTCTCCTTTTTGTATATGAAAGGAAAGGGAATGCCATTGGCCTACTCATCTCAAAACATGAGTCATGTCCAACTCTTACAACCACATGGACTGTAGCCCACCAGGCTCCTCTGTCCATGGGATTCTCCAGGCAAGAATACTGGAGTGGGTTGTCAATCCCTTCTCCAGGGGATCTTCCTGACCCAGGGATTAAGACCTGGTCTCCAGCAAGCACTGCAGGCAGATTTTTTACCATCTGAGCCACCAGGGAAGCCCAAAACGTGGGGACCACCAACATCAACTCATAGGATGTTATAGCCAATAACTGGATATGGTGGTGTGGGGCTACCCCCTTGCCACAGAGCTAGTACAGCACTGTCTTTTGGTAATACCACTGAGAAAATTGCTGTGGAATCTCCTTATACCAATTTTGTACCTCATTCAGTAAAAGCTCTCCTGAATTCTCACCACATTCAACATGTCTCAGTCAGCTGCCTCATCTCCTATGAAGTCCTTTTATTAACTGTTCTTCACATAATTCTTTTGCACTGTAATAATCTTAGCCCTGATACTCTTCTCCCCTCTGTCACCAGTGAAGTTTCTCATGGCTGCTTAATGCTGATAGACCACTTCTTGACTCCTCATGATGGCCTATAGAAAATTTTCCTGAATAACACTGACTTCTCATGGTTCATGAATGGTTCTTCATTAAAAAGTGACAACGGCAGATATTGTGCTGGGTATGCTATCATAACTCCTTTTAATATTATCAAGGCGATCACTACTTTGGCCCAACAGGCTGAAATATACACTCTTACATAGGCTTGTGCTTTAGCCAAAGGCAAAACTTCCAATATTTATACTGATAGTAGATATACTTTCAGAGTAGCTCATGATTTTAGAATGTTGTGAAAGCAATGTTCCTTACTTACTTCCAGGGGAAATAAAATGAAAGATGGCCTCTATGTTGAGAAATTATTAGATGCAATAATATTAGATGAAATAATATTAGATGCAATAATATTAGATGCAAAAATATTAGATGCAATATTTTACCTGCTGTTTATCTATTAAGATTCCAGGGCATTCTACACTTGGCTCTTTGGAAGCTAAGGAAAACCCCCTTGCTGATATTTCCATAAGGAGTGCTGCCCTTAAAGTGACCAACAGCAGCCAAACCTCACTCATGGTGTAAAGGGATATTTCTCCAAATAATAATTTAGAAAAGCTGACTATAGAAACTCAACAGAAAAGGAAAAACAAGATTGGAAAATCAACAATTGTTGAGTTAATAAAACAAGACAGTTCTGGTTTGGACCAAATAATCAACCTTATGCTACCAAAGACTAAAATTCTCACTCCATACCACAAAACATGCTTTAACTCATTGAACTAATGGCAAAATGATAGCTCTCATGTGTGAATATTGGTGAAAAACATTAACAAGGCTGCAGAAAATGACTACCACACTTGTCTGATTTGTCTAAAGTATAACCCAAGGGAGTCTGTTCATACTGCACACAAAGCATTTTAAACTATCTAATAGATTACTCAGGGCTTCCCAGGTGGCACAGTGGTAAAGAATCTGCCTGCAAGTGCAGGAGATGTAGGAGATGCTGGCTCAATCCCTGGGTCAGGAAGATGTCCTGGAGGAGGAAATGGCAATCCACTCCAGCGTTCTTGCCTAGAGAATCCCACAGACAGAGGAGCCTGGCAAGCTATAGTCCATAGGGTTGCAAAGAGTCAGACACGACTGAGTGACTGAGCACACAATGGATCATTCAAGGACTGGCAAATGGATTTCATGTAAATTCCTATATCTAATGGATTAGATATATCTAAGGTATTCATACTGGGTTAAAGTCTTTCTTTGCATATAGGGTACTACCTCTTTTGTGGCTAAAGTTCTTTTGGAAAATATTGAGTATCGCCAGGGAACTCCTCTAGAACTTCAAAATAATTGAAGAACCAAGTTTACTGGCCAGTTGCTTCAAGTCTGTGCTCTTTGGCAGGTTTTACAACTCTTTCATTGTGCTTACTACTCTCCATTCTCTGGTTTTGTGGCATACACTAATTGCATTGTTAAGACTTAACTGACAAATTTGTAAAGGTCCTCCAAATACTTTGGCTAAAATTGTTGTTAGTTCTTCTTAATCTCAGATCCACTCCTTTTGGAATTCATAAACTCTCATCCTTTGAGTTAATCATAGGACACCCAATGCACTTGGCTCCTTTTGACCCACAACTGATAAAAGGAGAGATGCCATTATATTGAAAAGGGCTAAATTAAATAGAACACTAATTAAAATAAAAATAAATTAAATAATTCTATTAAAATAAATCATGAAAAAATATATCATGATTTGGTAAAGCAATCTTTTCACAGTGCATTTTCGGGAGATGAAGATCTTAAGCATCACACCTTATAACCTAGAGGTTTCATCTATTGAGAAAAACACCTCCACATGAACTCACTTCAGCCTCACTGAGAGACCCATAATGGGTACTGTTAACAAACCATTGTGCCACCAAACTCCAAGGATTAGACCTTTGGATTTATCTAAGTGATATATCTAAAGAAAACAGTTGAACCCCACCTGGATCTGCTAGTTGGGGCACTTGAACTGGATCATTTGGTAACCTGAAAGTAAAGATTTTCTGGAACTGAAGCAGGTGATGTATTAAGAGACAACTTTCCCAAGATATCCAGATGAGGCCCATTAGCAGTTTGTCACCAAACTTTCGATGATGACATAATGCTTCAGATGATCTCCAATGTCTATGATCCTAACACATAGATAGACACTTTAAAACATATTTTTAGATAAAAATTGCCTAAGAATTCTCCCTCAAAACTTTCATTTTTACTTGAATAAGACCTCAATAGGTTTTCAATCTGTGTACTTTTCCTCCAAAATGAGACATTACACCCAGGAAACATCCTTCCTGACACTGAGTGAGAAAAAGCAGCTAAAACCATAACACCTGATAAAAGTTTTCTAATTCCCGTAGTGTGCAGGTACTTGCACATGGCTCATTATACCTGAAGATTCCAAGTTGCAATTCTCTGCTGATCCTGAGTAAACCCATCTTTGCTGCCAGGGAAAATCCCTGACAGTCTACTTGCTTTAGGTCAACGCAACTAACTTACAAAACACCCTACTGTAGCCTAGTCTGCTAATTGTACTCAGAACACCTACATTAGCCTAAAGTTTGGCAAAATCACCTAACACAAAGCCTACTATGATTCACTGACTACTGCATTGAAAGTAAAAAACAGAATGGTTACACTGGCATAAAGTGATTGTAATGGTTGTTTATCCTCAGAGATCTCACGGCAGAGTGGGAGCTGTAGCTCGCTGCCACTGCCCAGCATCACAAGAGAATACTCTACCATATAGACTAGCCTGAGAAAAATCCAAAATATGATTTCTACCAAATACATATCACTACTGAACCACCATAAAGTTGAAATATTCTAAGTTGAACCATCATAAGTCAACAACCACCTGTATTAATATGTGTAAAGCGCAGAGAATGAGGGTTAGCATGTAGTAAATGATCAATAAATGGTGACTACTACTGCTATAAAACAGTAAAACTGCTACTGCTTTACTTCTCTTATGTCCTTTTTTATCTGATTTTTGACCCAACTCCTTAAAGACTCCAGTGTTCTAAACCAAAGAAGCTGCTTATAATTTCCTCTACTCTGTTAAAAAATAAAACACTTGAACCCCAGAGATTTTCTGCAAGCCTTACTTTTCATCTCTTGGTCTGTCTTTATTGGCTTTGGGGATCATAACTTCCTTTTGCATTTTACAAGTTCTATTTCAACAACTGTTTACTTTCATTCTACATTAAATCATATTGACATTACATGGAAATGAATTTTGTTGGCACAGAATAAAGAACTTAAAAATCATTGTATGAATAATAGAAAGGGGAAATGGATTATTTCATGTGATATGAATCAAGCAAGGTGAAAAGAATGTAGTGCTCCCTCAAGGAAGCAGGTTTCCACTGAAGGATTGATGATATTCAAATTCTATACAATGAATATTTTTCCCTTTATATTCTTGAGCACACTGTATATGCATGCTAAGTTGCTTCAGTCGTGTCTGACTCTTTTTCAACGTCATGAACTGTGACCTGCCAGGCTCCTCTGTCCACAGGACTCTCCAGGCAAGAATAGTGGATTGAGTTGCCATTCCCTTCCCCAGGGGATCTTCCTGACCCAGGGATCAAACCCTGCATTGCAGGTAGATTCTTGATTCCTGAGCTACCAGAGAAGCCATCTAGTAAATAAGAAATGCTAGGTAATAGTACTTTGCAAATATTATCAATGACATATTAAAATGAACTTCTCTAGTGGAGTTTTTCCTAACCCAAAAGATAATGAGCAAAAATACATATGTTATATGAAAATGTATGATGTTAGTATTAGTCAGATCTTCGTTAATAAGTTATTTACCTGAAAGGGGTAATAAGTTTCAAACATAGAAAAAAATCTGTGGAAAAAAATAAAAACTAATGTAGAAAATAAGGTTACTAAAATTTTCAGAATGAATTCACGAAGTATCTTTGAGGAAGAAAAATAAACATGAATGACTCTGCTTTCTCATTATTGTAAGTCATTTTAGTGATGAACTCCTCTGATACTAAGGAAAATAACCAATGTAAATTAATATTCCAGGATAAACTTCCAGCAGAACAAACGATTTCTTTTCTATTTACTAAGGTTCCCCACCCCGCCCCCAACAGACACACACAAGGATCCATCATGAGTAAATATAATTTTATTAAGCTGAGAATAATGTAAGATGTCACAGTGGGAGGAAATGCTAAAATCTTAAAATCATACAATTGTACAAAATAGTGTCTATCAAATCAGAATTAAAGACACTGTGACTTGGTACAAAGTCTTGAGAGATTTGGGGAATGTGGCTGGATGCTGCCTCAAAGTGGCAGAGAAGAAAAAGGAGATGAAGAAGTCACACCATTAGTACACAAGAAAACCTGAGGCCATGAACAGTGCCTCTGTCCACTGTTCTCCCCATAGTTCCAGAAAGGCAGAGGGACAAAATACTCCTCATTTTTTCTCAGATCAGCAAGGTTAGACAGTCAATCTGAGAAAAGAATGAGGAATATTTTATCTCATCCTTCAGAACACCCTTTCAACCTGAATATATATGATTAAAAATATGATGCAATGAAGACATAGTTGATAAGGGATTTGTGTACAGAATATATCCTCTAGGAAATCTAGACTACTCTAACTGAAGAATAAGACAGAGAACCAAATGAAAAATGAGCAAAGGATTTAAATGAACAACTCACCAAGGAAGAGTTTAAATGGTAAGTACCTGGAAAGATGTTCATCACCATTATTCATTATGGAAAAGCCAATTAAAAATTAAGATATTACCATACACATAATACAGTAGATAAAATTGTTAAAACTGATAATACAAAGTACAGTGAGGATGTGAAATCTGGAACTCATACATGTTACTAGTGGCAAGGCAAAATGGAATAACTTTAAAATGTTGTTTTGAATAATGAACATACCTTATTATCAGGTAATATCTCTTCCAAATATTTATCTAAAAAGTAACAAACATATTCACACAAAGACCTGTATATAAATGTCCATGGATTCTTTAATTCATAAGCACTCCCAACTAAAAACAACCTAAATATCCATTAGCTGGTGAATTCATAAACAAAGTATAGTGGCTTCATAAAATGAAACGCTGCTCAGTACTAAAACTAGATGGACTATTAATACAACATGGGTGACTATCGAAAGCATTATGCTAACTGAAAGAAGTTAGACTGAAAAAGGTTTCTATGCTGTGTGTTTCCTTTTTTATGAATATCTGGAAGGAGCAAAATTAGAGGGACACAAAATCAGAGTACTGATTACTGGGTTGGGTGTAGAGGACGAAGACTGGTTACAAAAGAGTACAGGGAGCATTGAAATTGTCTATATCACGATGGAAGCAGTGGTTGCACAGCATATACATTCATCAAGATTTTTAAAACTACATGCTTTAAAAGGGTGAGTTTTATGAATTATATCTCAATAAACTTGGCTTTAAAAAACTGACACAGTGTATTTGAGACCACTCCTACATGCAGGGTTGCTGCTGCTGCTGCTGCTGCTGCTAAGTCACGTCACTCGTATCCGACTCTGTGCGACCCCATAGATGGCAGCCCACCAGGCTCCCCCGTCCCTGGGATTCTCCAGGCAAGAATACGGGAGTGGGTTGCCATTTCCTTCTCCAATGCATGAAAGTGAAAAGTGAAAGTGAAGTCGCTCAGTTGTGTCCGACTCTTAGCGACCCCATGGACTGCACCCTACCAGGCTCCTTCGCCCATGGGATTTTCCAGGCAAGAGTACTGGAGTGGGGTGCCACATGCAGGGTAGTTCATTACAAACCCAAACTCACCCAGGCAGAACCATGCCATAATCAGGGGAATAGATGTAGATTACCATCATTTATTTTAGCTTTTCATAATTCTTTGGTATTGGCTGCAACCATCCAAAACTTGATAGTACTGTTGCCCTTGATACAAAATTAATAATTCCCCTAAGGCTGCTGCATTAGCAGGATAGACCAGGTCATGAAATGGGAGTAAACCTCAAATTTCCATGGTTTAGCACAGCAAACATTTAATTCTTGTAAATTTACTTCATGTAAATTCTACTGTGAT
This sequence comes from Bos indicus x Bos taurus, assembly GCF_003369695.1. Classification (NCBI taxonomy): domain Eukaryota; kingdom Metazoa; phylum Chordata; class Mammalia; order Artiodactyla; family Bovidae; genus Bos; species Bos indicus x Bos taurus. Next base: position 21,405,196 of record NC_040076.1, on the reverse strand, counting down.
TTTCTGATGTCTCTCTAGAACAACTGTGGCCCATGCAATCACTTGGCGGTCTCAGATGAGCTAGTCTCCACCATACTGTAGTTTATCAGCTGTAACAAGTGGTGTCTTGGTCAGTGCAATAGGGAGGGGGAATGCTCCAAGCAGCAACTAAATGTTCTAGCCTAAAAGCCATCACACATATCATATCTTTCATGGTATTTTCCCAGGAACTCATCATGTGGTTCAACCTAATTGTATAGACAGAGAAGTACAAATTCCCTCTTGGTGCCAGGAAGAAGAGGATAACCAGAGAAAGGTAAGCACTAGAAGCCTCTAGTATGTTGCTTCTTATTTTATTTCACTGTGTGTTTTCTGTTGTTTCTTATTCAAATAAATATTCATTCACTCTTATTCTTCTGCACTGTTAAGTAGCAGTATATTCCCAGGCAAAAGCAGTACACTACCACATCCTTGTGCTAAATTGCATCATCTGATGCTCAACATTGCTGTCCTGGGGCAAAGAGAGCCTGCCAAGGGCTTAATGTTTTTTCCTGGGATTTCCTGGTGGGTTTTGGTATCTTGGGATGGATAGGGATTAGCTTTGCACGTTTCTGCTTAGTCTTCTTGCATTTGGGAATTTGAGAGCAATTAATGTCATCTTTTAATGGCAGAGGGAATTAACTCTGTATGTTAGCTATGTTGATAGAATGTACTCAAAGGTTCAGATGGCAGTCTGAACTTCTGAACTTTGTGGGGGAGAGCAAATACACTCTCGATTCTTTAGAGACCTCTGAAGACAAAAAGAGAAAAGAAATCCTTTTTCAGCAGTCTTACATCACCATGGAATAAGTCTGAGACTCAATACACTTAAAGAAAGGAGTTAAGTTCAAGTCAGTGGTAAAGTGGAAGTTCCTATGGAGGTAGGAAAAAAAAAAACTTGTTGGAAAAGGGGGCAATTGATTAACAGTGGAGTAGGGATGTGAAGCAAACAGACATTGATCTCAATCTCAAAATAGTGCTTTCGAAAATGATAAAGTGCGGGGGTCCTTGAATCTGTCCCAGTTTATCATTTTACCATTAAAAAAGAGTTAACCATTTGTCTTTGAGTCCATTATAAAGAGTGAATGCAACAGGTGGTCAAAGAAAAATCACTCTTATAAACTGAACTATCATTTTCTTAATAGTGTTGATTTTAGCTGAGACAGAAACATAACAATATCAAAATATGTATGTAAGTGTGTATGAATGTGTGTGTCTGTGTGTGTGTGTGTTATCTGAGCACATGTATCACAAGTACAGGGCTTCCCTGGTGGCTTGTAGTAAAGAACCCACATGCCAATACAGGAAATGTGGGTTCCATTCCTGGGTCAGGAAGATACTCTGGAGAAGGAAATGGCAACCCACTCCAGTATTCTTGCCTGGGAAATTCTATGTACAGAGGAGCCTGGCAGGTGACAGTTCATGGGGTCACAGAAGTGCCAGATATACCTTAGAGACTAAACAACAACAACACAGGTATAAGTAGGCATAAAACAGATAAGCAGAAAGAACTTTTAAAGAAAGTAAATAGCTTCCATCACAATGTCACACAGGTAGTTAGAGCATAACTTATAGAAGCAGCTGTATGCCACACTCATCCACCCCCTTCTCTATTGTGCATATGAATGGAATACAGTATTAAAGGGGAATAACTTTCTTTCCCATGGAACCCAGATCAGGCCTCAGCATGCCTTTCAGCCCAACAGAAAAAGCAGTCACTACAAAAATCAATCTTGGCATTCAATTTAAAAGTTATTTCTTGTCAAAGGTCAGCATAGGATTTGTGAATTTTGAATGGTGCTGAAGCATCCTTTGGAGATATTTTTCTTTCCATAAAAAGCCTAGAAAGATTATTCACTTCCTTCTTCCTTTCTTCTGCCTTTCCTTGAGCAAGCATGAATCAAGCATTTACCACATGCCACGCGTTGTGCCCGGGGGTAGAGATGCAGTGATGACCCGGACATAGTGGGGACACTCCAGATAAAGTTCATCATTCAAAACCAGTTCCTTCTGGGAGAATTTAATTCACTTTGCAGAAAGTTACATGGCCCTCATTTCATCCTACCATTCTGGACATTCCTGTCCCATCTCTACTGGAATTTCAGTCTAAATGCTATCACTCTTGCCTGGATTGCTGCAGGAGCCACTTGGTAATTCTCCATACTTTCTCTCATGCTTGCTCCTGCTCAGTCACTTCAGTCGTGTCTGACTCTTTGCGACCCCATGGACTATAGCACACTAGGCTCCACTGTCCATAGGATTTCCCAGGCAAGAATACTGGAGTGGGTTGCCATTTCCTCCTCCAGGGGATCTTCCTGACCCAGGGATCAAAACCTGCATCTCCTGGTTCCTCTCATAGAAGCATTTAAATACATTAAAAAAAAAAAAAATCCAGTTTCTAAAGCTACTGCCTTCCCTCTGACTAATTCTTCTCTTGTCTTTGAAATTCTCTCCTTCCTTGACTCTTAAAACTCCAAGACCTGTTTCTCCTCCAACCTCTTTGCCAGTCTTCTCATTTACTTCACCTACTTCTAAATATCCGTGTTCCTCTAAGCACAATTCCTCAGGACTCTTCTCACTTGCACATGGGCACAATCTGGGATTCCACTATCATCTATATGCTCTTTTCCCCATACATACCTGAGCTATAGCCCATGTAACCAGCTACTTATTAAATATCTCCAGTTGAATGTTCCAGGTGTTCCTTAAGCTCAAGACACTTAAAACTATATTCCTGGGCTTCCCTGGTGGATCAGTGGCTAAGAAATCTGCTTTGCAACGCAAAGGACACCAGTTTGATCCCTGGTCCAGGAAGATTCCACATGCCAAGGAACAACCAAGTCTGTGTGTCACAACTGCTAAGCCCATGAGCTGCAACCACTGAAGCCTGCACGCTGCAGCAGAAGCAGCCACCGAAACAAAATGAGGAGCTCTTACACGCACAACAGAGTAGTGCCCGCTCTTCGCTGCTGGAAACAGCCTACATGAAGCAACGAAGACCCATAATTTCTTCCAGGAACGCCTGCCACGCGAGGTTTCTAAAAGGAGCTTTGATGTAAAAAAAAACTTTCTCTGGTCCTATACAATTCATCCTCCACACCAGAGTGGTCCCCCTCCTTAAAAAGCCCAGTGGGGTTTTTCTCGCTCTTAGGACAGAAGCTAACACCTCTAAAATAGCTTTGAAGGCCCTCAACAATTCATTCCATCCCTGTTTATCCAGCGTTATCTACCACTTCACACACTTCACTGTGACCCAAACACAGTGCTCTTCTTGCATTTCATTATTGTTGTTGTTTGGACACTGAGTTGTGTCTGATTCTGTGACCCCATGAGCTATAGCTCACCAGGCTCCTCTGTCCATGGGATTTCCCAGGCAAAGATATTGGAAATGGGTTGCCATTTCCTTCTCTAGATCTTCTGTACCCAGAGATGGAGCTCACATCTCCTGCATTGCAGGCAGATTCTTTACCACTGAGCCACTAAAACTCATCCTATTCCATTTTGTCTTAAGATCTTGAGCCTATTGATTTGTAGCCTAGAATGTTCTTTTTCCACCTCTCCTTCTGATGAACTCAGCCACCTTTCAGATTTCAGCTCAGAAGTCACTTTCACAGAGCATTCTTCTCTGACCCCCTGCCTCATTCCCAGACTAGATTTAATTAATTTCATATTAACATATACCTTTCTTTCTCTCATCACATTTAATGATCATGCATTTTATCTGTTTGATTGCCTGCCTACCCTATTAGACTATAAGCTCAATGTCTGCATAATATGGGCAAGAAAAATGCCTGCTTTGATCCTAAGTGTGTGTGTGTGTGTGTATTGTGTGTGTGAGAGAGATGCATTTTGCACATAGTAGATGCTCAACAGATAGTTAGTACGTGAAGCCACAAGAAAACAATTGGTTGCATTGGTTGCATGAATGAATAACTAAAGATAGCTGACAATCTAGTAGAGGACAGAAATAAGTAGACAGTTCATTACAATACAGTTTGATAAGCACTGTAAGAAGACAAGTAGAATGTGTGATGCACAAATATAAGACAGGTGCCTAATTCCAATTTTGAGGGGCTACTATAGTTGAGATAAGAAGATACTGTATAATCAGATTTAATATAGACACATTCATAGAGATGGAGTAGTTTCACATGTCCAGCCTTTGCAGGGCTGCATATAGTAGTAAATAAGAACAGAAATACAAGTTGTGGAGATTCAGTTGCAAAAAAAAAGGCTATTTGAACTCCAAATGATTACAAATAGATGCAGAATTCTTCCAACTAGTACATCTGTTCATATGCAAGGACATGATTGCATTGAGGCCAATCAGCATAAAAAAGAGAGCACAGACCAAGTCAGCCAATGATGAAAATCCAAATAATGACGGAATAGGAGAATCAGGGTCAAAATTGGATTCACTTATTCCTTTAATTTTTAATTGCCAAAAAGAAATGGTAGGAAGCACAAGGATCTCATCTTGGTTATATCTGAGCCTTGTTTCTAGGTGTTTCATCTATGCATGCATAAGATTCAATTTATGCATACAATATAATATGTTAAATACACTTCATTCTACATCATGGGTTCAGTTATTGTCAATAATTTTCTTTATTGTTGTCATGAATCTCAATTAAAAAAAACTCAGTTATGGTTAAACATATATTGCAGTTCAGTTCAGTCGCTCAGCCGTGTCTGACTCTTTGTGACCCCGTGAACCACAGCATGCCAGGCCTCCCTGTCCATCACCAACTACTGGAGTCCACCCAAACCCATGTCCATTGAGTCAGTGATGCCATCCAACCATCTCATTCTCAGTTGTCCCCTTCTCCTCCTGTCCTCAATCATTCCCAGCATCAGGGTCTTTTCTAATGAGTCAGCTTTTCGCATCAAGTGGCCAAAGTATTGGAGCTTCAGCTTCAGCATCAGTCCTTCCAATGAATATTCAGGACTGATTTCCTTTAGGATGCACTGGTTGGATCTCCTTGCAGTCCAAGGGACTCTCAAGACTCTTCTCCAACACCACAGTTCAAAAGCGTCAATTCTTCAGCCCTCAGCTTTCTTTATAGTCCAACTCTCATATCCATACGTGACCACTGGAAAAACCATAGCCTTGACTAAACGGATCTTTGTTGACAAAGTGATGTCTCTGTTTTTGAATATGTTGTCTATGTTGGTCATAACTGTCCTTCCAAGGAGTAAGTGTCTTTTAATTTCATGGCTGCAATCACCATCTGCAGTGATTTTGGAGCCCAGAAAAATAAAGTCTGACACTGTTTCCACTGTTTCCCCATCTATTTCCCATGAAGTGATGGGACCGGATACCATGATCTTCGTTTTCTGAATGTTGAGCTTTAAGCCAACTTTTTCACTCTCCTCTTTCACTTTCGTCAAGAGGCTCTTTAGTTCTTCTTCACTTTCTGCCATAAGGGTGGTATCATCTGCATATCTGAGGTTATTGATATTTCTCCCGGCAATCTTGACTCCAGCCTGTGCTTCCCCCAGCCCAGCATTTTGCATGAGGTACTCTATTTGGAACCAGTCTGTTTTTCCATGTCCAGTTCTAACTGTTGCTTCCTTACCTGCATACAAATTTCTCAAGAGGCAGGTCAGGTGATCTATTCCTGTCTCAGAATTTTCCACAGTTTATTGTGATCCACACAGTCAAAGGCTTTGGCATAGTCAATAAAGCAGAAATAGATGTTTTTCTGGAACTCTCTTGCTTTTTCCATGATCCAGCCGATGTTGGCAATTTGATCTCTGGTTCCTCTGCCTTTCCTAAAACCAGCTTGAATATCTGGAAATTCACGGTTCACATATTCCTGAAGCCTGGCTTGGAGAATTTTGAGCATTACTTTACTAGTGTGTGAGATGAGTGCAATTGTGAGGTAGTTTGAGCATTCTTTGGCATTGCCTTTCTTTGGGATTGGAATGAAAACTGACCTTTTCCAATCCTGTGGCCACTGCTGAGTTTTCCAAATTTGCTGGCATGTTGAGTACAGCATTTTCACAGCATCATCTTTTGAGATTTGAAACAGCTCAACTGAAATTCCACCACCTCTTGTCTGTAGTGATGCTTCCTAAGGCCCATTTGACTTCACATTCCAGGATGTCTGGCTCTAGGTGAGTGATCACACCATCGTGATTATCATTTGGACTCAAACAAATCCAAATTATATAAAGAGTTGAGCTGATAGCCCAGCCTAGCAGGACAGCGTTAGATGGTCAGATGATTGTGTCCGATTAAGATGGATTCTTGTTGGAAGGTGGGCCATGTGGTGTTCAAGTGTTCATAAGTAAACAAACACTAAAATAGTTCTGCTGTGGATATGCCATGTCACTTCCAGGGCTGGGGAAAGAGGGTCCCAAAGGAGACTCTTTTTGATGATACAGCCCAACAGCACTAGGACAGAATGTAAATGTTAAGTCACAGAACCCATTTTTTCTTTACTGTGATCAAGCAGATTTTGCTGTAGGGTAGCAAATAGCCCCGGGGTCCAGTGGGAGAAGCTAAACAGCTGTCACTATCTTGAAAAAATGGAAGTCAGAAAAAGCATTCAGCAATGTCATACTGCCGTAGGCATGTTGGAAGCTGCCCTAGGGACCTCATCTTCCTCTTCATTCTCAGCAAAGGAAATTACATATCATTGGTGAACCAGGAACTTCCCTGGTTTCACCATGGTCATCTCATTTCCAAGGTGCTTTGTGTCTTTCCTTAAAATACTTAAAAAAAAAAAAAAGTCTACCTATAATTAGAAATAGTGGTTTTTTTCTTGTACAAAGAATTTTGCTCCTTGGAAAACTTCACTCATTCTTATTAAGTTAATACTCACAGGGTAATTTGATCTTTTAGGACAAAAATCAGATTATATATCAAATAGTCTTTGTGAAATTAGCTTCATACTTATAAGGAATATTTGTGTTTGGTTTAAAGGATAATAATAATTAATGATAAATGTAATGTGTTATTTAACATCAGTTCAGTTCAGTCGTTCAGTCATGTCTGACTGTTTGTGACCCCATGGAGTGCAGCACACCAGGCTTCCCTGTCCATCACCAACACCTGGAACTGACTCAAACTCATGTCCATTGTGTTGGTGATGTCATCCAACCATATCATCCTCTGTCATCCCCTTCTCCTCCCGCCTTCAATCTTTCACAATATCAAGTTCTTTTCCAATGAGTTGGTTCTTTGCATCAACCAAAGTATAGGAGTTTCAGCTTCAGCATCAGTCTTTCCAATGAATATTCAGGACTGATTTCCTTTAGGATGGACTGGTTGGGTCTCCTTGAAGTCCAAGAGACTCTCAAGAGTCTTTGGAGAGCCCCATAGGTAAGTAGAGAGAAAAAACAGAGATAGACTTGTATCCAGAATAACTGGATCTAATCCATCTAGCTACGTGTTCTTAGATAAACCACTTAACTGCTCTGTGCCATAGGTGTCTTACATGTAAAACAGTAGTAGTAGCCAGAGTCTTAATTACCTGAAAGGGTTGAAATATTTAAAATATTATGAGTGTAAGTTTGGGAAACTTTAATGCACTAAATATGAATATGCTAATTATCATCATTAGAAGTTAGAAAAATAATTAAGATTATTTTCAGAATCTTCAGATATATCTTTAGACTTTATACATTTGTTCTCTTTCTTGGTTTGGAGTGTTTAAGTTTTTTCTAAAATGAGCATTATAGTGCATTCTCAAGAATGACAGTTCACTGGAGTGCTACTTTTATTTATTTAATTTTATGCATAGTTTTATTGTTTTTTTCTGTTTTTTTCAATTTAAAAAAATTGAACTCTAGCTAATTTACAATGCTTCAATTTCACGTGTACAGCACAGTGAAAGTTTTTTCCCTTATAGGTTATTACAAAATATTGAATATAGTTCCCCATGCTATAAGTAGATCCTTGCTGGTTATCTACTTTATATAAGTTACTGAAAATGTTAGTCACTCAATCGTGTCCAGCCCTTTGTGACCCAATGGACTGTAGCCCACCAGGTTCCTCTGTCCATGGGATTTTCCAACCAAGAATACTGGAGTGGGTTACCATTTCCTTTCCAGGGAATCTTCTCAATCAAGGGATCAAACCAGCATTTCCTGGGTCTCCTGAATTGCAGGCAGATTCTTTACCTGCTGAGCCATTGGGGAAACCACTTTTGACACTTTATATAAAGTAGACTTTATATAAAGATCAGCCCTGGGATTTCTTTGGAAGGAATGATGCTAAAGCTGAAACTCCAGTACTTTGGCCACCTCGTGCGAAGAGTTGACTCATTGGAAAAGACTCTGATGCTGGGAGGGATTGGGGGCAGGAGGAGAAGGGGATGACAGAGGATGAGATGGCTGGATGGCATCACTGACTCGATGGACGAGAGTCTGGGTGAACTCCGGGAGTTGGTGATGGACAGGGAGGCCTGGCGTGCTGCAATTCATGGTGTCGCAAAGAGTTAGACACAACTGAGTGACTGAACTGAACTGAATATACACACACATATATATATGCCACTTTATATAAAGTAGTGTGTACATGTTTATTTTATGTTAAACTTCTGAGACTTCATACATTTGTGAGTTCACTGGGCCACCATGACTTGTGGGAGATGGTGCTGCATTTTTATCAGAAAGTCTCACTGCTTTCCTGCAGGAAATATTTTTCCATTGTTGTTAGTTTTCAGCACTTAGAAACAGGCCCTAGGCACCCTGCTGATCATGACCATCCATCCCAGGTGAGCCTTGATCTTTGCATAGGTACATCAATGCCCTCTGCTGGACAGACTCCTCAGGCAGCCTCACAGACCCTACACAAGATCTGTATCATCAGATCTGAGTGTACATGTACAATCTTCATTAGGAGTTCAGTGAACTTTGTAATTACAGAGGTTGGGGTATGTACTCAGAAAGATGCTCTGAGTAACACAATAAACAAGCATTTGACTTTTTAACTTGGGAATAGGTTTTAACAACACTCACTACAAATTGACTCATACTCAAGTTTTGAAACACACATACCTTTCCATTGATTCAGCATCCGCTGGGTCATCCTCATATCCTCAATTCAGAAAACTATTTGATCTCACTTGAATTAGAAGAGGCGGTCCCTAACAGTTTAGAATACTCTCCTAGAGAGATGCAGCTTATCCTCTGAGTTAATTAAACACTGACTGGTTGGCTATACTCTCAGTTATTCAATTACCAATTATTTTTTGAAAATCTAATATGTACCCACAAATTTTTTAAGTGTCAGGGTTACAACAATCAATAAATACATTTATGAAGCCACTGCTAGTCACCTTGCACCTATTTCTGATCTGTTGAAATAGAGATTCTAATAAGAATTCAACTAGGGTGACTAACCATACTGATATGCCAAGACTGAAGGGTTTCTGAGGGTGCAGGACTTTCAGTGCTTAAATAGGTCCTAGGCAAATTGGAATGAGCTGGTCAGTCTATATGCATTTCCCATAATAGAAGATTATAATTTAGCAGTAGTATTTATTGAAAAATAACATTTCAATAGCATTAGGTTCATCATTAATACTATTATTCTGAGCAGTTTCTTCTCATTTACAACTTCTTGTCACTTATGTACATTCTATTTACAAATCAATCTATTGAATTGCCATTTGCAAAGCATTTTCTTATATAGAAAAGATGCTGAGCAAACCTAAAATCACAAATACAAATTTGCACTGTAAAAGCCAAGGAAAATAAACACTAGAAAAGCCAAGTTCAACCTTACAAGTTGCAGAAAGAGCATAAGTTATGTAGGGTAAAAGACCTTAGAACAAAAAGGGAAGTTAAAACCCAAAAGATATTTATTAATGAAATCTATGAGAAAGACAAACAAAATTCATTTAACTAAGTAATTAAAAAATCACAAAAGCTTAAAACGGAAAAAAATATAAAATTCAGTCAGCTCTTTCTGCCCAAACATAAAGTTTCTCCTGGATTTTGATGTCATTTTATCTTCCGGCATGTTTTTCTTAAAAGTTAGTCTATGTTTCTCACTGATAAAATCTTTTTATTTTATTTAAATATGACTGTTTTAATTCTCATCAGTTTGTTTTAAGATAAAAAAGTCTTCATATATTATGTGCTGAAAGGGCTGAAAATAAAGTTCAATATTATTTGCTATTTGACATATGCTAAAATTGGGAGAATCTTTGACTTGCCTAGCTTCAACTTCCCCTCCCCACTCTACTCCTGCTAATAAGGGCCCCTTGTGAAACACCCATATCATATTGAGGGGACCAGGCACAGTTTTTGTTTATCCCTGAGTATCAGCTTTCGATTCCATGCCAGACTGTGGATTATTCCAAGACAACTATATCCTACGGTGGGAAACAAAGCACTTCACTGTCTTGAAACTACAAAGCGTGTCTCTTACAGCTTCTGAGTGCTCACCCTGCTCCCAGGTACATCCCACATATCCATGTTATATAGCATCCCGCTCCTCCAGGCTATGAGTATATGTGACTAATAAACTGCGGGCTGTCTCATCTGTCCAGTGTTGAGTATCGTGTATTTGGCCATTTTCATAACCCTGGGGTGGGAATCCTTCATTCACCAATGAAGTGAAGAAGAGGCAATTAAAACAATTCACACTTTTGAATTCTTAGCCAAGTCTACACAATTCTTCTGTCTTCTTTTCTCCAGTGATTTCCACCTTAATCCCATAGACATCACTGTTTGAGTGAATTAAATCATTCAAATGTAACAAGACATTGGAATTGATGTGTTTTTTGATTGGGTACAAATGAGGATGTCATAATTACAGTTGAGAGGTAAATGGACAGAAAGCCTTTAAGAAACTAGTTGGTTCATGAAAACTAGAATGAGTGATGACTTCACGGAGACAACTCAGAAATTATTGTAGCCAAAGAAGAGTAGAAAGAAAAATCTGCATCCATTTAGCAATGATTCTATGAAAAAGACTATCCAATTCTAAATTTTCCATGAAAGTCAGATGTCATGTAAATTCACAAATCCACAGATAATTTCCTTTTCTATTTTCATTGACAGTATAATTCTTTTAAATCTAAACTCACATGTCATACATTATAAGAAAAAAATGACCAACTGAAATCTTTATACTCTTACTTTGTGCCTGTTCCGTGCAGAAATTGATAAGCTAATGCACTGGATATAGGCGGACATTAGAATGTCAGCAATAGAAAGGCTTCAAGAAATTCCATAGTCCAACCATCTACTTCTCACTGAATTAATGAATGTGAAAATGAAGTTCAGTATACTGTCATTGGGGAGTGTCAGATGTCAGTGTCAGGCTTTCTAACTCTCAGCCTAGTTCTCTCTCCCTCCTCCCCCAACACTTCCCACCAGGTTAACTGAAAATGGACTCAATAGCTTGGCCAGATTCCTAATGTGGTAGCTTAGCATATTCATTGGATGACAAGGTAATCCATTAAGAAAGCATTTTCCTTGTTACCCTGGGTCAGACAATATTTTTTAGAGAATCTGAAAACCCAATACAAATTCTATCTATTAAGAAGAGTACAAAGGAGAAGTCACAATTAACACCACAGGAATACAAAAGATATAAAAGATAAAAGAGACTACTACAAACAACTATATGCCAATAAAATGGACAACCTGGGAGAAATGAACTAATTCTTAGAAAGGCACAACCTTCCAAAACCAAACCAGGAAGAAATAAAAAATATGAACAGACCAATCACAAGTAGTAAAATTGAAACTGATTAAAAATCTTCCAACAAACAGAAGTCCAGGATCAGATAGTTTCACAAGTGAATTCTATCAAACATTTAGAGAAGAGCTAACACCTGTATTTCCAAAACTCTTCAAAGAAATTGCAGAGGAAGCAACACTCCCAAGCTCATTCTATAAAGCCACAATGGTTTTGATACTAAAACCAGGCAAAGATTTCACACAAAACAATAAAATTAGAAGCTAGTATCACTGATGAACATAGATACAAAAATCCTCAATGAAATACTGGCAAGCAGAATCCAACAATACATTAAGAGGATCATGCTGCTGCTGCTGCTGCTGCTAAGTTGCTTCAGTCATGTCTGACTCTGTGCGACCCCAGAGACAGCAGCCCACCAGGCTCCTCCGTCCATGGGATTTGCCAGGCAAGAGTACTGGAGTGGGTTGCCATTGCCTTCTCTGACCATTCTTAGCTAATACCATGAAAAAAATTCTCATTTTGAATAACAAATGCAATCAATGGTAATTCCATTCCAGCATTTCCAACCATGTATAAAACTTTCCCTCTTTTGCATTTAGTCTTCCCTCCTACATGATCAAATGGGATTTATCCCCAAAATGCAAGGATTCTTCAATAAATGCAAATCAATGCGATATACCATATCAACAAATTAAAGAATAAAAACTATATGATAATCTCAATAGATGCAGGAAAAAGCTTTTGATGAATTCAACACCCACTTGCAGTAAAAACTCTCCAGAAATTTGGGCATAGAGGGAACCTACCTCAACATAATAAAGACCATGTGCAACAAACCCACAGCAAACATCATTCTCAGAAAAACTCAAAACATTTCCTCTAAGATCAGGAACAAGGCAAGGATGTTTACTCTCACCACATAGTTTTGGAAGTCCTAAACATAGCAGAGAAGAAAAAGAAATAAAAGAAATCCAAATTGGAAAAGAAGTAAAGTTGTCATGGTTTGCAGGTGACATACTATACATAGAAAATCCTAAAGATGATACCAGAAAACTACTAGAGCTCATCAACGTTGGTAAAGTAGCAGAATTTAAAATTAACACACAGAAATTTCTTGGATCCCTATACATTAACAACAAAAGATCAGAAGAAGAAATTAAGGAAACAATCCTATTTCCTAATGCAACAAAAAGAATAAAGTACCTAGGATTAAACCTACCTAAGGAGGAAAAAGACCTGTACTCAGAAAAACATAAGATACTAATTAAGGAAATCTTGGAGGGCTCAAACAGAACCTTGTACCCACCAGGGATGCAGGAGAAAGGAGCAGTGACTACACAAGAGACTGACCCAGCCTTGCCTGTGAGTGTTCAGGAGTCTCTGGTGGAGGTGTGGGTCAGTGGTAGCCTGCTGCAGGGGTCGAGGGCACTGAGTGTGGCAGTGCATGAAGGAGGTCCCATTGTCTTCATTACCTCCACTATAGTTTGGCCCCAGGTAAATAACAGGAAGGGAACACAGCCCCACCCATCAACAAAAAATTGGATTAAAGATTTACTAAGTATGGCCACACCCATCAGAACAAGACCCAATTTCCCCCTCAGTCAGTCTCTCCCATCAGGAAGCTTCTGTAAGCCTCTTATCCTTCTCCATCAGAGGGCGGACTGACAAAACCACAATCACAGAAAAATAACCAGTCTGATCACATGGACCACAACCTTGTCTAACTCAATGAAACTATGAGCCATGCCATGTAGGGCCACCCAAGACAGACGGGTCATGATGGAGAGTTCTAACAAAATATGGTCCATTGGAAAAGGGAATGGCAAACCACTTCAGAATTCTTGCCTTGAGAACACCATGAACAGTATGAAAAAGCAAAAAGATAGGACACTGAAAGATGAACCACAGATCTGTAGGTGCCCAATATGCTACTGGAGATAAGTGAAGAAATAACTCCAGAAAGAATGAAGAGACAGAGTCAAAGCAAAACAACATCCAGTTATGGATGTGACTGGTGATGGAAGTAAAGTCCGATGCTGTAGAGCAATAAAGCATAGGAACCTGGAATGTTAGGTCCGTGAATTAAGGCAAATTGGAAGTGGTCAAACAGGAAAAAGCAAGAGTGAACATTGACATTTTAGAAATCAGTGAATTAAAATGTACTGGAATGGGTGAATTTAACTCAGATGACCATTACATCTACTATTGAGGGCAAGAATCCCTTAGAAGAAATAGAGTATCCATCATAGTCAACAAGAGTCTGAAATGCAGTACTTGGATGCAGTCTCAAAAATGACAGAATGATCTCTGTTCCTTTCTAAGGCAAATCATTCGATATCAAGTAATACAAGTCTATGCCTCGACCAGTAACGCTGAAGAAGCTGAAGTTGAATGGTTCTATGAAGACCTACAAGATCTTCTAAAACTAACACCCAAAAAAGAAGTTGTTTTCATTAGAGGGGACTGGAATGCAAAAGTAGGAAGTCAAGAAATACCTGGAGTAACAGACAATTTGGCCTTGGAGTAAAGAATCAGTTCAGTTTAGTTCAGTTGCTCAGTCGTGTCCGACTCTTTGTGACCCCATGAATCACAGCACACCAGGCCTCCCTGTCCATCACCAACTCCCGGAGTTCACTCAGACTCATGTCCATCAAGTCAGTGATGCCATCCAGCCATCTCATCCTCTGTCATCCCCTTCTCCTCCTGCCCCCAATCCCTCCCAGCATCAGAGTCTTTTCCAATGAGTCAACTCTTCACATGAGGTGGCCAAAGTTCTGGAGTTTTAGCTTTAGCATCATTCCTTCCAAAGAAATCCCAGGGCCAATCTCCTTCAGAATGGACTCGTTGGATCTCTTTGCAGTCCAAGGGACTCTCAAGAGTCTTCTCCAACACCACAGGTCAAAAGCTTCAATTCTTCGGCGCTCAGCTTTCTTCACAGTCCAACTCTCACATCCATACATGACCACTGGAAAAATCATAGCCTTGACTAAATGGACCTTTGTTGGCAAAGTAATGTCTCTGCTTTTCAATATGCTATCTAGGTTGGTCATAACTTTTCTTCCAAGGAGTAAGCGTCTTTTATTTTCATGGCTACAGTCACCATCTGCAGTGATTTTGGAGCCCCCAAAAATAAAGTCTGACACTGTTTCCCCATCTATTTCCCATGAAGTGATGGGACCAGATGCCATGATCTTCGTTTTCTGAATGTTGAGCTTTAAGCCAATTTTTTCACTCTCCTCTTTCACTTTCATCAAGAGGCTTTTTAGTTCCTCTTCACTTTCTGCCATAAGGGTGCTGTCATCTGCATATCTGAGGTTATTGATATTTCTTGCGGCAATCTTGATTCCAGCTTGTGCTTCTTCCAGCCCAGAGTTTCTCATGATGTACTCTGCATATAAGTTAAATAAGCAGGGTGACAATATACAGCTTTGACATACTCATTTTCCTATTTGGAACCAGTCTGTTGTTCCATGTCCAGTTCTAACTGTTGCTTCCTGACCTGCATATAGAAAATTAGAGATACCAAGGGAACATTTCATGCAAAGTTGGGCTCAATAAAGGACAGAAATGGTATAGACCTAACAGAAGCAGATGATATTAAGAAGAGGTGGCAAGAATATACAGAAGAACTGTACAAAGAAGATCTTCATGACCCAGATAATCACAATGGTGTGATCACTTACCTAGAGCCAGACATCTTGGAATGTGAAGTCAAGTGGGCCTCAGAAAGCATCACTATGAGCAAAGCTAGTGGAGGTGATGGAATTCCTGTTGAGCTATTTCAAATCCTAGAAGATGATGCTGTGAAAGTGCTACACTCAATATGCCAGCAAATTTGGAAAACTCAGCAGTGGCCACAGGACTGGAAAAGGTCAGTTTTCATTCCAATCCCAAAGAAAGGTAATGCCAAAAAATGCTCAAACTACCACACAATTGTACTCATCTCACACACTAGTAAAGTAATGCTCAAAATTCTCCAAGCCAGGCTTCGACAGTATGTGAACCGTGAACTTCCAGAGGTTCAAGCTGGATTTAGAAAAGGCAGAGGAACCAGAGATCAAATTGAAACATCTGCTGGATCATCCAAAAAGCAGAGAGTTATGTAAAAACATCTACTTCTGTTTCATTGACTATGCCAAAGCCTTTGACTGTGTTGATCAGAACAAACTGTGGAAAATTCTGAAAGAAATGAGAATACCAGACCACCTTACCTGTTTCCTTAGAAATCTGTATGTGGGTCAAGAGGCAGTAGTTAGAACTGGACATGGAACAACAGACTGGTTCCAAATTGGCAAAGGAGTACTCAAGGCTGTATATTGTCACCCTGCTTATTTAACTTATACGCAGAGTAAGAGTACATCATGCAAAATGCCAGGCTGGATGAAGCATAAGCTGGAATCAAGATTGCCAGAAGTATCAATAACCTCAGATACGCAGATGACACCATCCTTAGAGCAGAAAGTGAAGAAGAACTAAAGAGCTTCTTGACAAAAGTAAAAGAGGAGAGTGAAAAAGTTGGCTGAAACCAACATTCAGAAAACTAAGATCATGGCATCTGGTCTTATCACTTCATGCCATATAGAGGAGAACAATGGAATCAGTGAAAGATTTTAGTTTTGGGGGCTCCAAAATCACTGTAGATGGTGACTGCAACCATGAATTGAAAGACACTTGCTCTTGGAAGAAAAGCAACCTACACAGCATATTAAAAAGCAGAGACATTACTTTGCCAACAAAGGTCTGTCTAGTCAAGGCTATGGTTTTTCCAGTAGTCATGTATGGATGTGAGAGCTGGACTATAAAGAAAGCTGAACACCAAAGAATTTATGCGTTTGAACTGTGGTGTTGGGGAAGTCTCTTGAGAGTCCCTTGGACAGCAAGGAGATCCAACCAGTCCATCCTAAAGGAAATCAGTCTTGAATATTCATTGGAAGGACTGAAGCTGAAGCTGAAATTCCAATACTTTGGCCACCTTATTTGGAGAACTGACTCACTAGAAAAGACCCTGATGCTGGGGAAGATTGAAGGCAGGAAGAAAAGGGGACAACAGAGGATTAGATGGTTGGATGGCATCTCCCACTCAATGGACATGAGTTTGAGCAGGCTCCGGGAGTTGGTGATGAACAGGGAAGCCTGGCATGCTTCAGTCCATGGGGTCTCAGTCAGACACCACTGAGCAACTGAACTGAACTGAACTGATATCAAATACTGGGTTGGTCAAAAAGTTTTTTTTTGGTTTTCTGTAAGCTGTTATGGGAAAACCCAAACAAATTTTTTGACCAATCCAATAGCTAGAAGACACACACATGCAGAGACACACACACACACACACACACACACACACATCCATCTCTTTAAAAAATATGCAACCATAAAAATGAATCTCTAAATTATAGGGACGGGAAAGGAAGGAGATACAGGTTTTGCGTAACCCATCCAACCTCAAGAAAATGTTGAAAAATGAAGTTAAATTCAATAATTTTTTTTTATGTAGATACTTTCCTTTTTCATAATTCATGTTTCATCATGAAATTCTGCTCTTTGGAGTCTTTTCCTGAAAAAAATCACATTAGTACAGAATTGTATGAAAACTACTAGTCTAAAATAAAGTAGTTACTAACACGTCTAACAGATATAAGTCTACATGAAAGGTTGACAAGATTAAGTTTTTGCTGGGATTCTAGTTTTTAAAAAATGAGAATAATCTTACATATCTTCAACTCCGATGAAGTCTCACCTTGAAAAACTAAGGAGCGAAGAAAATGATTGAGCAGACAGGCTTCCACAAGTGGGAGGCTTTCTGAGCCAAATTTCAGTGACAGCCAAAAAGTCTAGGCCATTTCCAAAAAACTAACTCACAAATTAATGGTGATTTATTACTTGGGGACCTGACATTAATTAAAGCAAATTTAGCAGTATCCTTAACACTTCAAGTTGATGTTATTGCACTTGGCTGGAAAGAGAATACAAATTACTCAAGCAAGGGCTGCCAATCATGTCCTTCTAAAATGCCTTTCTACTCCCATCGAGAGGTTTCTGGAACTATAGAACCCCCAAATTAAATTATGTTGGAAGGACCCTAGCTTAGCAGTCCTCTTCATCTTGGCCATCTGTACTCCTCCTAAACGCATGAAAATGCATGACTTAGCTATATAAAATATTCCACAAAAAAAAATGCATCATGAAGAGAAGTGGCCAGAAAAAGGATTTGAGGGTAGAAGTATATTTGGATTGTATAGCTCAACTTATAAGAATACCATAGACTTGAACACTTACTGAATAGTAATTATAGATACAAGCTTTTAACAGGGAATATTTCAATTAAGTTATTAGAGGAAAATGATGATCTGATAAATACAGTAGATTTATTTCATTTGTTTTTGTGACAAACATCCATCCGAATTCACAGTTCTTGGATGCCTAAAGAATCCACAGGGCAAAACTAGCAATAGGAAAAATATTAAGTTCCTTTTATACATTTTCTAATTATCATCCATATTGACCTTCACCTTCTGCCTACCTTCAAAATGGGATGCCTACAGCTTAAGAACTTAGTGCATCTGTCACGTTGTACAATTATGCTTTACAGATTTTGGTGCTGAAAAGGACCAAAATCTTCAGCTTTGCAGCATATTCTTTTCTTTTTTTCTAAACTTTCTAAATTATTTGTTCAGAGAATAGCATCTTCAACTAGTAGTCACATCAGATGCCATCACTAAAAACACTCAGTCTCAGCTTGGGAAACCCCGCTACCACACCCACTGGCAGTACGTGCCACTTTAATTCAACATAGTCCCCAGGCCCATGTTAGTGAGAGTTAAGATGCACTGAACACTCACTATGTGGTCCTGCTGGGGATCAATTCATTGTATTGGTGTTCACAATAACCTTGTAAGGTAGGTACCACTATTATCCCAAAATTTACAAGTAACTAAATCAAGGCACAGAAAACTTCCATAACCAATCACACTAGTGCAAAGGAGTGAAGCGGAGATGTAAGCCCAGGTGGACTAATTGTCTATTGCTGCATAAGAAATTATCCTAAAGCACAGCAACTTCAAACACTGATCTCACAGTTTCCATGAGGCATGCCTCCCTGTGGCTTAGAGTCCTTTGGCTCTAGGATTCTCACACAGAGGAAATTATAGGAAATGCTCAACATTTTACTGAAGGTAGATCACTTGTCGTTGGTAGCATTCTATTCCTCACTTGGGGCCTGGTCTGAAAGCCTCAGTGCCTTGCAGGCTGTGGCCAGGACGCTGCCCTGTGGGCTTTTCCAGAGGGTGACTCAGAATAGCAGCTAGCCTCCAGGATGACCAAGCAAGGGAGCCCCAGAAATAATTTGAGCAAAACGGAAGTCAGTGTCTTTCACAACCTAATCTTGGAAGTGACAAAAGGATACAGATGAAAATCAACAGAGGGAAGAGTCCCATAAGGCAGGGCTGGGGGGCACCAAGGTGCAGAGCTTCTGGGTGTCCCCTCCATGGGGAGTGGTGGTCACAGTGTCTATTTCTCTTAGTGATGAGGTGTGACAAGGTGCATGAAGTACTGCCATCTACGGAGGTTCACCCAAGCGTTCATGTCCTGAGTTTTATTGTGAGTTTAACACAGTGATATGATTGACCTTCCATATGGCTAACCTTAGCCTCCCACCCCCTCCAGAGTCTGAAGAGATGCCATACTACCTAAGGCCCTCCCTTCACCATAAATCACATTGTTAACCGAAATTATCTGGCGTGGCCCAAGGCCTTCAGGTAAGCAAACATACTCATATGAAACAGACAGTCCAAGGGCTTGGAGCTTACTTCCCAGAAATGAGGACAAAGGTCAAGCCTCCATTTGGGTAAGGTTAACCCTTTACTCTGGAGAAAGCAATGGCACCCCACTCCAGTACTCTTGCCTGGAAAACCCCACAGACGGAGGAGCCTGGTGGGCTGCAGTCCATGGGGTCGCTACGAGTTGGACACAACTGAGCAACTTCACTTTCACTTTTCACTTTGAAGCATTGGAGAAAGAAATGGCAACCCACTCCAGTGTTCTTGCCTGGAGAATCCCAGGGACGGGGGAGCCTGGTGGGCTGCCGTCTATGGGGTCGCACAGAGTCGGACACGACTGAAGCGACTTAGCAGCAGCAGCAGCAACCCGTTACTATGCGTCAGCCAGGATTGTTTTTGTTCCAGGGATGTACTTGGAAAACTTCAAATACTCCATCAGTGTCTCCAATTCACCACTGATGCCTTTCCTCCTGTTGGCATCTGTGTTAGAGAATCTAGGGCCTGACCTGTCTTTCATTCCAACACAGCGTGCAGACTTGGCTCAGTTTTGTGCTTGCTTCTGCTTTGCATGGTGTTGCACTAGTTACACTCTTGATTAAAAACCCCCTAGCTCTTCCTGACATCACCCATTTTTAATTCGCTCCCTTGTTCCATGAACTATAAGATGCCCCCTTGAAACTTAGATGCACTGCTCTCTCCTGAGCATGTTTTTGGTCAGTATATTATTATCACTATTTATTTTATTTTATTTGGCCATACTGCGAGGCATGCAGGACTCTTTGTTCCCTGACCAGGAACTGAACCTGGGCCCTCTGCAGTGGAAGCTCAGAGTCTTAACCACTGGACTGCCAAGGAAGTCCCTGGCAAACACTTTAAGTTGTAGAGGTCAGACCAGTAGTTCTATGTTAGAAGCAGTACCTGATCACACTTTGATTGAATGGGTTTATTTAATGGGAAAGGCAAGTATTGAGCGCCTACTATGCACCAGGAACAATGACAGGTGCTTTGCATACAATATGTCTTTCCTTTGCCTTTCGTAGTAACGGAGCATCACCATCTCATTCCTGATCTCAGAGAATAGTATGTGTAACATCCTGCAAAAAAATAATTTCCAGTGATTTTATTAATCAGAAAAGAGATCCTCACAAAACATCTAAAGGTGATAAAATCTAGCAAATTTCATTCATGTCTCTTGCTGGTTTGATCAGATCTGTTTAATTTCTTTGGGAGACCAAAGTAAGACAGCACTTATTTTTGAAGTTTGAATATTAGGGCTAAACTTCACTTATTTATTATTCACATACCTTGAAATAATTTTTAATTGTAAGTTTAAATGAATTGTAGAGTGTTTAAGAGGCAGTTAAAATAAATAGCAGTATTTAATGGCAGTTTGGGCCATATCTTCTACTACTTGTTTTCATTGCATATATTCTAATTGGTTTATTCTTATTTTCCATTAACTTTTATTAGCAAGGGATAGTCCAATGAGCATAATATAGCATGTCTACCTTTAGTGCTTTCTGTCTCCAAAATATCTATTTCATCCACTCCAGCATCCATATGTCCATGCAAAATTGTTAATGTTTTTCAGAGCTGTTCCAGACACTCTTCAAAGCAAACGTATTTAGTATATTATTTCATATTCCTTGAACAGACAGCAACATAGTTTTTGACAGCTTATTTTCAACAGCTAAGCATGAAGTCATTGTAAGACAGTCTAAAGGCATTTAGTCTGGTGTTAATGATCTGTTTTGACTCTTTCTTGTCTACATGTCTGATATTTCTATTTCAACTTCTGCTGCTGAAGATAAGATGACATTTGATAGTTGGGTTCATCCCATGAAAAGTTTAATTTGATTACAGAAAGGCCTGATTTGCTAGATTAAAAGGTCAAGTATTATAAAATTCATTTGGGGGCAGAGATTTGAGCAGTACAGTACAAAGTTCAGACAGTCAGATGGGAGCAAGGCATGGTATAAACAGGCAAAGTTAAAAACCAGTGACTATTCTCACTGGAGAAGGAGAGATCCATTCAGATATAAACAAAGTGCTAAACCTAATACTTATAATTCTTTATTGTGAGTAAGGTTTTTTGGCTTTTTGAGAGTTTTGCATCAGGATTATTTGCAAAATGTAAACGGTGGATTTAAAGAGCTAGGTTAAACTGGTTTTGTTTTTAAAATAGCACAAGATTCTGAGAACTATTAAAATGATAGTACGCCTAAGACAGCATAGGCAAGAACTCCACAACTCTGCCCCTGCCCACCAACACACAAAATCCGCTCGATTTTTATTGAGACTAAAAATCTTAAGACCTGGAACAATGGCAGTGAATTCCAGAAAGCTGCGTTTGCCCCCAGCCAAGATGCACAAGATGACCCACACAGGACCCGAGGCTTCTAAACAACTTTAGAAAGACAAAGCTCCTAAATAATGAGGCTTTGCCAACGGCACAGGGGTCGAATTGACCATCTGATTTGAAAACAACTTGCATCAGCCAAGTGACCGCCTCAGACCAAGGAACAAAGAACTGCAGAGGTGCCGCTGGTTAAAAAGTTTAGGGCTGCGGAAGCGTTAATAACAGTGCGGGAGGGAGAGAGCGATCCGGAGCCAGGCAGAGGGAGTGTGATGCGCTCTCAGAATTTGGCTTCCTTCCAAGGATCAAATGTTGATCAAAGGATAAAAGGGGATCAAACATGACTCAAAGATTCCTGGCTGGAGCTGCTGAAAAAGGGGC
Source organism: Bos indicus x Bos taurus (assembly GCF_003369695.1). Taxonomy (NCBI): domain Eukaryota; kingdom Metazoa; phylum Chordata; class Mammalia; order Artiodactyla; family Bovidae; genus Bos; species Bos indicus x Bos taurus. The sequence goes on along the minus strand of NC_040076.1, from coordinate 21,382,998 downwards.
CGCTTCATTAGACAATATGGTGCAAGGAATGTGAGGAGCAGCTGGCATTTCAGTTCCATTTTTTAAACAATCCTCTACTTTATCATCCGTATTAAACTCGCGCCGGCGTCAATACCTGCACACATGAATTTTCACTAGGCGATGAGACAGCGTCGGAGATCATGCCTCAGAAACTCGATCTTCTCCCCACCCCAATTTAAATGAAAAAATCTAATTACAAAAACTCACTGGGTGAAGGGAACATACAATATGCCTGGTCCTCCGGAATCCATTGGCTGCCGTGCCTTGCAAACTCTGACTTGAAAAATTAATACAAATTGATTTGGACAGAAGTGCTGTTGCATGGATTGAAAACTGGCTCAGATACTGTAAACAAAGGATAATGACAAATGGGAGGGCAATCAAGGAGCAGCAGCTGAGTTTTCTATAAGAGAGTGTCCAGGGGGCCTCTGTGAGTTAGGATTTGAGTTCATTTTTGGTCACTATGGGTATTATCCCAAAGGAATGAAAAGCATATGAACGAAATCACATCAGACTTGGATAGGAAGGAGGGTAAACATTAATAAAAGGGGAATTGCATCAGGTCAAAGGAATAGGGGAAAGATAGAAGGAGCAAATCGACTAAAAATTATTAGAAAGATGAGAAAATGACATCCCTCCCAAACTCAAAGATTTGAAGTACACATGGAGATAAATTAAAATGATTCAGTTTACCTGATATTTTATCATCTCCTAAGTTTTATGATGATACTCTAATATTTATTTGAACAGAATAATGATAAATTTCAGGGTAGTAAATATTCTTAAATTTGAAGAGCTTCAGAAAAATGTTTATCGCCAGCCCTCCTGCTTTCAGGACTCACATCTTTGGGTCCAGGTTAATTTGCGTACTGATTTATCATATTAAAAATCAGAAAGAGTGAAAGCTTAGAACCACATGCATCAGGCCTGCCAATACTGGAGACTTGGGTTCGATCCCTGGGTTGGGAAGATCCCCTGGACAAAGGAAATGGCAACCCTTTCCAGTATTCTTGCCTGGAAAATCCCAATCCATGGGGTCACAGAAGAGTCAGATACAACTGGCAACTAAATAACAAACCATAAATAGAAAAAATATATAATGCAAATATGGTTTGTATTATTTGCACCTGGAGCTTACTTATAACAAATCTTTACCTTTTAATATGAAGAATAAAAAATACCTGCCAGTATGAAATGAGTCAATTGATTACATATTAATCGCATATCTACTGGGTGTTTAAGTTCTTTACTAAACAGTTGCTTTTTATTCCAAACCAAAATTAGAAGAACAAGAGGCACATTTCTTTATCTCAACAAGTTTTGCTCACAAGTAGATTCTTAGAATTTCAATGCTATGAAGGACCTCAGGGCTTGTTGATACTGACTCACTTCATTTCGGACAATCACTGGACCTCAGGGAAATAAGACTCCCTCACCCATGGTGATGTGGCCTTGCAGAGGACATGTGGGAGTGGCTGCCCAGATATCTCCACGTAACTGTGCAGCCATGAGACCCCGTGGAATCTTTCACTTTCCATGTGCTCCCATCATACCTGAGATCTCACTTCACTACCATCCTTCCAGCCAGGCTCAACAGAAGCACAGAGCACTTTTCCGAGGCATCCATTTTGGCACCCTGACCACGCCTGCTGACTGCGCCGGAGGGCTGACAGTAGCATCGGTCATGACTCTCTTTGTGCCAGGCTGAACACCCCTCTAAGCCAGAGCCTTTCAGAACCTTGGGGCCACTTAATCCCACAAAGCTTTTCATTCCTGCCATCCTTGGCATCCACCCAAAATGCATGCTCCAGCGGCCCTCTGCCCTCTCACATCCTAATCCTCACCCTTCGCTTTGTTCCTCTCCCATGAGTCATCTTCCCATTCCCCCTCAGTTGTCCTGTCAAACTCCTCCCCCGCACTCATATCGCGCCCTGTGCCTGTCCTGACTTTCCTTACAGCTTTCATCGGGTGAATACCCACTCTTTCAAGACTCATCTCAATCATTATTCCCTTCTTGGCAGAGGAGAATCCCCACCTGCCTCCTCTGAGCTGCCTTGCCCCACAGAATTGACAAATCCCTCCATGTTTGCTTCTTAAGGGGAGCGTAACAGAAGCCAAGATAGAGGAACTTGTCAATTCTGGGGGGTAAGGCAGCTATTATGGCTCTGTAAATGGTTAAAGAATTTCTTTCTTTGCATGTCTGCCTCTCCTGGAATACAGTCTCTCTGAGGGCTTAGACCGTGTTTTGTAGCCCCTACTGTATCCTCAGGACCTGGAACAGTGTCTCTTAGCACATTGTTGGCTCTTATTAAATATTTGTTGACTAGATGAGTATCTTAACTGGACCATTAGTTTCTTGCAGGCAGAAATAGTCTTCTTTTCTCATCACCCCATAGTTCCCAGCAGATATGGCTGGAGAATCAAATTAAGTTCTTCCTGTAGTGCCATATGAAACCCATTTTTTACTATAAATAAATTTCCCTTCTCATTCACTTTACCCAGCTGTCTCTCAATCTACCTAATGTGTCTTAACCCTTAAGATGAGACTTCTATTTTTTGTCCTCATCCACATAGCCCCTATTACCTAAAACCAATCAGCATACTTCTGGGTTCCCATTTCAGCTATATCTTTCCTCACACACAAAAGTATTGAGAGTAGTTAATATCCCTGATAGTAATCAACCTACAGTCCCCGTCTCCACTGAAATGTCTCTTAATGGTGTCAAATGTACTGGACAATTCTTAAGCTTATTTCCACTATTTCCAATTCTTAGCTCATGTGGTTCTCAACTTTTCTGTAATATCTGACATTTGGAACATGAAGCATTTTCCTCCCTCACCTGCTTCTTTTGTATCTACTTCTCTACTCTAACGACTTCCCTGGTGGTTCAGACGGTAAAGCGTCTGCTTACAATGCAGGAGACCTGGGTTCAGTCTCTGGGTCGGGAAGATCCCCTGGAGAAGGAAACGGCAACCCACTCCAGTATTCTTGCCTGGAAAATCCCATGGACGGAGAAGCCTGGTAGGCTGTAGTCCATGGGGTCACAAAGAGTCGGACACGACTGAGCAACTTCACTTTCCTCCTTTCAAACTCTGCTGTAAACTTTTGGAAACTCTGTCTTCTATCTTAGTCTTTATCTTGCGTTTACCCCCAGGCCTCTGAGTGTATTCTCTGGTTGGAGAATGATGAATTCCAAGTCCATTTTTCTTCTAAGGTACAATCTCAATCTCATTTCTCGATCTGTCTCTGGAGAGCTCCTTTTAGGTAACCTAAGCCATTTAAAAATAAACCTTCACAAAGTTGAACTCATTATGTATCCTCTAACTCTTCTGTGACATTCTCTGGCTTAGTCTAAAGTACCCTGCAATGATCCCATGTCCAAAAGAAACATGGAGAGTATTTCTAGACAAGCTCCACTTGCCCCCACCCAAGTATCTTATTTCTGTCATTCCACACCCAGTTTCCCTCATTTTGCTTCCAATATTACTTTAACATCCATCCCTCTTGTCTATCCCTATGACCACTATCAGATTATATTCTCTAATCACATTTCTCCTATTTAAAAAAGATAAAAGTGATTTATGTATGAGTATTTGCAATATGTCTTCCTCTTCTTTGCAAGAATTACTTAAGAACCATCTGCTATACCTTTACTGATAATGGGTCAAAATAGTTGAGAGATGGAAATAACCAGAAACAGAACTAGGGGAGAGAAAAGGTAATGGGAAGAGAGAATACATCCAGGAAGGTAAGAAGAGGAGTGAAAAAAAATCCTGGAGTCCATACCTGAATTGAGGATGGAAGAAAGCGTTGGGTATAGTTCTAGGGTTTGAGGGGTATGTAAAGATGAATGAGAAAAAAAAAAAAAGAGATTTTTGCAACACTATTATTGAACTTTTAATAAAATCTTATGTTGCATGTGACTATTCTTGCCTCCAAAAATTGTGTTTATTTGACTATGACATCACAAAGAGACTAGGCTGTATGAAGACCAAGGTTATGATCTATACATGGATTATTGCAGTAGCCATCTACATAATGTCCTAGATACCCCATTCAAACCTCCACCTAGACATCAGAGTGACATTTTAAAGATTGAAATTTGATTATGACAATACCTTGTTTAAAATTTGTCAGTGATTTATCCAAATTATAACAAAAAATTCAACGTCCTAATTTAGGCATGATATTAGTCCTTGATATTATGACTTTTGCACAAACATTCAACCAAAGCTTTAGGTATTCCCCAGAATTTAAACCATCCTGAATAGCATTTCCCTGAAGACATATCACCTTGATTATTTTTTTTTCTTCTAGCTCAAAACTTCCGCTTTTCTTCTTCATATCACCAGTTTCCATGTGTCTTCAAATTCTGTACAAGTACCTGCTCCTAAAATGCTCTCCCCAGCACCCAAGTCTGAGTAAGACAATTGTCCTCATCTGTTGGGGGCCAGAGTGAGGTACTCCGCCCATGACAAAGGTCATGAGGAAGGAGGCTCGACATACGCAAAGGCGGGATCGAGCCTCAGGAGTCCCCCTGGAAATCCTCGAGCGTCTACCCCCATAACCAGAGCCTGCCTACTTTACTACTTTGTGCTCACCTACACCTCTGACTTTACGGGGGGCTGTCCCCCACCACCTCTTTCAGAGAAGGAGTTAACCTAGAGCTCCAGTTAATAATAATTCCTGGGCGTGATAAGAGTGTTTTAACCTACAAACTCCTCTGAAGGTTCTCTAGCCTGCCTGACAGGCTCGTCGGGCCACATGTGATTGCTCACAGCCTCCCAACTGTGAGAGGCACGAGATGCTTTAAACCTTCTAAAAACAGGTTCCTTAGAAAAGTTAGAAAACTATTAGTATAAGTATAATGGGCTGATTAGAAATTGTGTTGGTGAAGGGTTTTTCATTTGTTGAGCCAATGTTTGTTGCTACGTCTCCACATCCCCTGCCCTTACACACATTAATGAATATATAGAAGAAATAAGTATTAACCTTTGATAACTAAAACCCACTACACCCTCACCCTGTAGGAATGTAACTTTATTTGGGTGGCGTCTGTTTTGAGAATAATCAGCCCTGGAGAAATAAGTGTCTTGATTGACTGACTGCTGTCACAAGGAGAGGGTCGTAAATTGTCAGCAGGCCCCCCTGGCCAGAAGATGATGTAACACCCCTAAGACCTCTGTATACCTTTGTATGAAGCACCTGACTTTGATAAAAGTCAGGACTGCTGACCCCACGTGACTTTTGCATAACATCTCAGTGTATAAAAGTAGACCATGGAAAATAAAGAATTGGGATCAGTTTCTCGAAATACTGGTCTCCCCATGTCGCTCTCTCTCTCATTCTGGCTGAGTCTCCATCTGGAGCGCGGAACCCACCATGCTTACTAATTATGCCTGGGCTTCTAAGATCCGACCGGGGAGGCCTCAGTGTCTCCTCTCCTTCGGGAGAACGGAAGGACGCCTGCGGCCTACGTAAGTGGTGCAAACTTCTTGTCTTGAAGTTTTATTGGTCTCCCGCGTAAACCAAGCTACTCAGCCTCTTTTCTCCACTGAATTTTCCTACTGAGCTATCCTTATTCTATTACTCTTTATATCTTTAATTAATATCTAATTGAAGCTATTGTATCCTGATCCTCGCCTATGCCGTCTCTCCTTCGAATACCCTGGATCAGCCGGGGCTGGTCCCCGGCACTCATCATCCCCATAACCATGACTCTTCCATTTCATGACCATTACCCCCTCCTCTTCCTTGGGAAAGCCAACATTATCAGTTTAATATTTACCTGCAAGATTTTTTTCAGAGCACATATAAACACTGTATGCAATGTGAACATAAAATATGTATGTATATACCTCACCAGACTCCTCTGTCCATGGAATTCTCCAGGCAAAAATACTGGAGTTGGTAGCCATTCCCTTCTTCAGAGGATCTTCCTGAACCAGGGATCGAACCCAAGTCTACAGAATTTCAGGCAGATTCCTTACCATCTGAGCCACCAGGGAAGCCCCACAAAATTGAACTAGGTATATTATAAGTTGATCAGCAAGAATATAAGTAGGACAATAACCAGGATTTTTTTTGAGCAAAACAATTAATGAAGAAAACCTATATAACAGTTAGTAAAATACAGTATCTCAAAATATAAACTCAGTATTGTTGACATAATAAGGTTTCCGACAGACCAGTGGATCTGTGTACAGTCCATGAATTGTACAGGGAATTAGAAATACTCTGAAGTCAGTACTTAAAATTGTTGAACAAGAATGAGGTATTAAATAAAGGGATCAGACAAGCTAGCAAATTCTTGAGAAAGAAAACTAAAAATAAAATAAATCTCAAATGGAGTAAACTCTAGAAAGTAAAATGTTAAAATCATAAACACACTTAAGGGGCTTCCCAGGCAGCACTAGTGGTAAAGAACTCACCTTCCAATGCAGGAGACATAAAGGATGCAGGTTTGATCCCTGAGTCAGGAAGATCCCCTAGAGGAGGAAATGGCAACCCATTCCAGGATTCTTCTTGGAGAATCCCATGGAAGAGAAGCCTGGTGAGCTATGTTCCATAGGGTCCCAGAGAGTTGGACAACTGAAGCAACTTAGCACAGCACAAACACACTTAGGATTATAGAAAATTATTTTTATTATTGGAAAGTTAAAAAAAAATTTCTTTTCTTAGTATAACCTTAAGATTAGATAATCTAAAGGAAAAGACTAAAGAGTTCGCTTATAAAACAGTATTTTTTCATGGTAGCTGTTTCTTTTAAATGTTGTGGAATATAGCTTTTTTGCTTTGCTTCTGATCTTTTCTCAGTAAAACAACATGAGAGCTGTTGCGTCAATCATACAATTGAAGGAAATTTTATAGGCCATCAACATTGTCCCCTGATTTTAAGCTTATGTATCTACTGAGCATCCCAAGATATTGGGATTTATCTTGTTTATAGAATTTTTTCACCTCGAAAATTTGTGATTGTTGGCCACTTTTTTCACACTGTTTTATCCAAGTCCTCATGTATATCAAGTTTGTTCAAATCCATCTCTCTGGGATTTTATGAAATGACTGATTCTCTTTCTCCATATGGCACATCATTGTTGAATTTCAGAATTTAACACCCTTAATTTTATGTTTGCTCTTTCTCCTTAAGATTAAGTAATTCTGGTTCCTATGATTTTCCTCTAATGATCTGTTGAATATACTAAAATGCCCTCTAGGTCCTTTATTACTCACTGTCTCTTGTATGGTCAGGGAACAGAACAGGAGGGGCAGTCTGAGATGGGAATCTAAAAATCAGAAGTTGAAATAGTCATTGAAGTTTAAGGCTTGAGAGTGAAAACCAAGAGCCAGAATCTCAGCACCCAGCCATGGAGGTCAAAGTAACTCAAAGAATCACAGAAGGCATCCACACCCAACCAGCAGACAAGTGCACCCAATCACCATCTAAAGAGGGAAGATCAATTTAGGAGAGTAGGTAAAGTCAAAGGTCATGACAGAAGGATCAACATCTCTGTTGATGGTAAGAACTCAAAGAAGACTTACGTCTCAGGCACTTAGTGAGGAGAACTTACTAGTGAAAAGAGGAATAATATGAGGATATGTGTGTGGCCAGCCTGAGCAGCCAATGGAGCCAATATTCTGTCTTTCCCTGGTCATTTATACTAACAACTCACAGCCAGAAAGCTCTGAAATTTTTCCAAGTTCTCCCTCCCTCTTAAATGATAGACGAGAACATGAGGTTAACTTCAGTGTAATGAATTATAAAGAACTGCCCCAATTTTTTATTTGTCTAGAACAGGGGGTCAGCATTTTTTTTTTTTCTATAAAGGGCCAGAAAGTATATATTTTAGGTTTGCAGGCCCTATAATCCCTGTCATAGCTATTAAACTCAGCTATTGTAGCACAAAAGCAGTTAACAGATAACACACAAAAAAATGAACACACATATGCTCCCCAAATTTTTATTAACAAAAAGAGGCAACAAATTTTGCTACCTCTTGGTCTAGAATCTCGTTGTATTAGATATTGCTATTTAAAGTTATTAGATCACAAACTACAGTTTGGAAATATTTTTTTATACACAACTTTTTATTATAAAGATATTTTAGAAAAGGATGTTTCAATAGGGCTTACCTAATATTAAGTACAAGAGAATTTGATTTTGTGCTTTATAAAGTACTTTGCCATTTAAAAATTAGAGACTAATGTGTCTTTTCTTCTTTTTTTTCATTATCATCATGGCTTATGCTACTATAACTTATTATGAGATCTCCAAAGGCCAACCTGTATAGGTTCAATACTTAGAATTTTGTTTAATGAAAAATATGATGAAAAGCAATATGTAGACGGGAAATATTTCAACATAAGATGGTACTTAAGTACAATTTTCATTATAATGTGAAATCTAACTACACTGTTAAGAATTCCAAGATGAAGCACAAAAAGCACAGAGGTTAAAAAAAAAGACATATTTAGCAGTGAATTTGCTTATTGTAGTAATCATTTCACATTATATACACATATGTATAATCATTATATTGTACACTTAAAACTAACATAGTGTTATACATAAATTATAGCTCAATAATTTAAAAAATCTACTAATGTGCCTTTCAACTTCAAATCTGTGATTTGATGCTAATGCTGATATGAATATCAACAGGAAGGGTGAGTTCATGAGCATCTTTCCCCGCTGAGACAAGGAAGATCAGTAAAATACATTTTTAAAAAGTGATATTGGAAAGTGTCTTTTGCTGGTCATCTGTTTCATCTTGCACTGTGGCCAAAATAAGAAGCATTACACCCCTATTTCTTTTGCATGGTTTCCAGTAAGAAATCACTCTCCAATTCCATAATGTCATTCAGGATGCTAAGTAAACCTGTGGAGACACATTCTGCAGAGGAGTTCAAGAGGCCAAGTGATCAATTATTTGCCAAAGGAGCAGAATATTGCTTACTTGCCTGTAGTCCTTTAAAGAAAACAAGAAAAATTAACAAGGGAAGAACAGTGAAGAAATTGAAGAGGTCCCAGGGTGTATCAAGGATCTACAAAACAATTTAATTTTCTCAGTCAAGATGCTACAAATGGTAATGAATAAATCATGTGTCCATTTCTTAATATGCCCTATCAGGTTCTTGTTTTGAGGGAAAACAAGGACTTTGAAGCTAGAGTGTTTTTCTTTATCCAGTAGTAAAACTGTTCAGCATTTTTACTTATTATTAATCCTTTGTTAATCTCATCCATATTTTGAGAGTTAAAATGGCAAATCAAATTGTTCACAATTTAGTGCAATGAATATTTGCTGAGCACCTACTGTGTGCCTGGTAATGGTCTAGGTGATTGAGATACAACAGTGAACAAATCAAAGGTCTCATGGATCTCATGGAGCTTATAGTCTAATGGTGAAAGATAAACCATAAAAGTAACAAATAATAAGGCCATATTTAGTAGATAAGAAGATAAGTGATGGTGAAGTCTGAAGGCTGGGGCAGGATATAGGGAATTAAAATATTTGGTAAAGGTCAGAGTAGGTCTCTTTGAAAAGGTGAAATAGTGAATAATGACTTGAAAGGGGTAATAAGCTGGTCAAGAGCAAAGTTCTGGGCAAAGCTCAGGCAGAGTTCAAAGTCTGTTATAACTACAGCAAAAGCCAAAAGTGGAAGTATCAGGGTGAGGCTGAAAGAAGGTCAGGCCCAGCCCTTTGGTAGGAGTTCAAGGATTATAGGATTAAAAGATTGGAGCTAGGGCACAATTTGTCACTGTTGTTTAATTGATAAGTAGTGTCCAACTCTTTTGAGACTCCATGGACTATCGCCTGACAGGGTCCTCTGTCCATGAGATTTTCCAGGAAAGAATACTGGTGTGGGTTTCCATTTCCTTCTCCAGGGAACCTTCCTGACCCAGGGATTGAACCCATGTCTGGCAGGTGAATTCTTTATCACTGAGCCACCTGGGAAGCCCTGGGGGACAATTTAGGGTACTCTAATATCTTTTAGTGGAATGAAGAGTCATTGAAGGTTTTGAACAGAAAAAAGACATGGTCTGATATATGTTTTAACAGGATCAGTCACTCTGGCTTTTAAGAAGAGACTGAAGGAAAATAAGGGTAGAAGGATGAAGACCAATTAGGAGCCTATTAGCATAATCCTGGCAAGTAATAACAGTTCTTCTGAATGAGGAGAAATAGATTATCAATGGAAACAAAAGAATTCACTGTTGCCCATTGGTGTATTTGAGAGCCCAATTATAAGATCGATGTCCTTATTAACTGCACCTCCTAGCTCATTAATATATAATGGGTTTTTTTTGTGTGTTTGTTTGTTTCCTGATATTCTTAAAGAATTGAAGGCAGACTGGAAAAGTACATGTTCTGATTCAGATTGAGAAAAGAAAAAAAAAAAGAGAGAGATTTTTAAGAATCTTGAAAATATAATAAGCAAAGTAAGAATAGTATGCCAGTAAGGTCTGGCTGAACGTGTATGATCCAAACATCAGAAGTTAGACCATCTTAATAGTATAGGATTTGGGACAAGGGAGGACAGAAACTATGACAAAGATGTACGAAAATTTAGCTTTATCTAAAAATGTATGAAAACTACAATCAAAACATAAACATACAGTGTAATATCTTAGTCAGCTCAGGCTCCTATAACAAGATACCATAACCAGATGTAACTTACAGACAGACACTTATTTTCATAGTTCTGGAGGCTGGGAAAAGTCACACTCAAGTGCTGGTAGATCTGGTGTTTGGTATCCTCCTGTGGTAGAGAGAAGTGATCCTCACCTTATGTTGTTGTTCAGTCACCCAGTCGTGTCCAACTCTTTGCAACCCCATGGACTGCAGCATTCCAGGCCTCTATGTCCCTCATCATCTCCCAGGTTTGCCAGAGTTCATGTCCACTGCATCGGTGATGCCATCCAGACATCTCAACTTCTGATGCTCTCTTCTCCTTCAGCCCTCAATATCTCCCAGCATCAGGAACTTTTCCAATGAGTCGGTTTTTTGCATCCTTGTCTTATAAGGGCATTAGTCTCAGGGGGACCCTGGTCTCATAGTCTCATCTAAACCCCATTAGCTCCAAAGGCCCCACCTCCTACTACCATCATTCTGAAGATTAGTTCTTCAACATATGAATTCAGGAGGGACACAAACATTCAGTCCATAGCAAGTACCCTAGGAAAAAAGGTGATACAATCATGAGTATAGGTACAGGAGTTGATCTTAAGCAGGAAAATAACTTCTCTGGAACAGCTGTCTGTAAATTTGGTCATGTGTATGTGTGTGTGTTAATCACTCAGTCGTGTCTGATTCTTTGGGATCCCATGGGCAGTAGCCCACCAGGCCCTTCTGTCCATGGAATTCCCCAGGCAAGAATACTGGAGTGGGTTGCTGTTCCCTTCTCCAGGGAATCTTCCCAAACCAGGGATTGAACCAGGGTCTCGTGCATCCCAGGCAGATTCTTTACCATCTGAGCTGCCAGAGAAGCTCAGATTTGGTGGTAGGAAGTTGCAGTTATAATTTCTCTCTGAACAAATTGGCAAGATTATCAGCCAGTCATGAACACAGCAGAACAAAAGACTTGAGGAGAGAGTGGAAAAAGCTCACTAGGGAAATATAGGAGGTATTGAAGGCCTCATTGAGTTTGGGCATCAACATGTGTGGTTGTAAGATCATCTTTAATGATACTCAACTGTCTGGGTTAGATGTAGGGAAATAGAATCCTTGGACTGAGTATTTGCCAAAAGAATGAATAGAAAGGCAAGGGGAGTATGGTGTAAAAAAAAAAAAAAAAATCAGTGAAAGAATGGTTGAAATGAGGTCCAAATATGAAAGCAAGATGGAAAAAGTAAAAGAAAAGAAGATGGAAACAATAGAGACAGGTCGAAGAACCACAGGCTGCCAGCTTCACATAGTCAGAGAGGGATGGTAAGAATAACTGAGTGAGAAGGTTCATGGGAGGAGGCTTGTGGTCAGCGTAGGGCATTCAGATTTAAGGTTTTAGAAGTGGTCCAGGTCCAGCCAGTGGTCCAGATGACAACATTAGGTGTATTGGATTCTGAGAGGTGTAGATTCTGAGAGGTGTAGATTGGATTCTGAGAGATGAAGTAATCAAGGAATAAAGCAGTTAATAGTGCCAGGTAGACAGTATAAAAAATGAGTTAGATGCTAAATCAGCAAAGGCATTGAGGGTGAGTGCCCATAAGATGAGTCTATGACAGTAATCATTGAAGTTGGAAGATGGTATTACCTGATGGAATAATCTCAAAGTAGTGGGAATTTTCACATAAGGCTAGTGCAATGATGTTCTGGAAGCAGCTTGGGGATAGAGGAGGAAGCTTGACATCAATGGGATGGGGTGGGGGGGAAATTAGCCCCAACCTGAAAATCCATGTTCTTATGGAGGAGTTGGGTGTCTGTCAAATCAAAGAGGTTAATCAAGAATTTGAAGAGGAAAAGAGGGATTTTTCTTTACCCTAGGCACTGTGAAAGAGAGTTTATACATTTATATTTTAGAATAGGGAAAAAAAGTAAGCCAGAAATAGGAAAAACAGGAATGGGAAGAGAAGCAATGAAAGGATGAAAGAGATGGTATACAGGATGAAAGGTTTTCAAAAACACATCTTAGTTCCTGGTAGTCTGCTACCCGGTCTCCTGAGACTGAGAATGGCTGGGGTAGAGGTCCTGAGGCTTGGCAGCTAATCTGTAGGTACTAAAGGTTTCTCACATTTCTTATTAAAATGTACCATTCCTTCAGCCCCTGGTCTATGACTACAAATTAGCAAAATGCTCCATTGGCTCAAATGCCCATATTTCTGACTTCAACTTGGTGAAAACACTTTTGTTCCCAATTATTTGCAGCTTTGTTTGTTATTCTTGGCATGATATTCACTCCAAAGACAGTATGCTGAGCTTTATCCGGACATACTCCATTGATATTTGTCTGTGAGCTAATCTATGACCAAGAAGTTTACTGAAGTAGAATAAATGGCCTCCATTCTTCTACTACCATCTCTATCAACAATAACCTATAAATGTTTATTATCACTGAAGTAAAATGCCCCCTATGGAGTTGATTTCAATTCTGGATATCATAAGACTAAATTTTTAAAAATTCTTTCAAAATGTGTGAAGTCATTCCAGACATGAAATATATTTATTTTTTAAAGTAGCAGAGAAAACATAAATTAACAGAAGGTTTTTTTTTTCCCCCAGAGGTTCTGACTTTTCCCTTAGCTTTATTGAGACATAATTGACATAACATTGTGTGAGGAATGTATATAACATGCTGACTTGATACACTTGAATCATATATTACCCTCTTCCCAGGTGGCGCTAGTGGTAAAGAACTCCCCTGCCAATGCAGGAGACATAAGAGACCAGGGTTCAATCACAGGGTTGGGAAGATCCCCTGGAGGAGGGCGTGGCAACTGCAGTATTCTTGCCTGGAGAATCCCAGGGACAGAGGAGCCTCGCAGTTTACAGTCCATAGGGTCGCACAGAGTTGGACATGACTGAAGTGAGTTCGCATGCATGCATCATATATTACAAAATGATTACCACCGTGGAATTATCTAACACCTCCATTACCTCATAGAATTGCAATATCTTTTTTTGTGGTGAGAATATGATTTACTTTCTCAGCAACTTTCAAGTATACAATACAGTGTTGTTAACTATAGTTATTATGCATTAGAGCCCCAGAATTTATTCCTTTTCCAATTAAAAGTTTTCACCCTTTAACCAACACCTCTTCATTCCCCCACCACCCAGGCCCTTGTAACCACCATTCTACTTACTGGGGGGGAAAAAAAAAAAAAAACACATTTATAATACTCAAAGCCGTTAACATTTAGGAATATCCAGAAGTTTGAAGATACATATAAGCACTTTCCCCACAAAGTAGTTTAGTCCAGTATCTATTACAGTATCCATGGCAAAAAGATTTATTTCTAATTTCTTATCCATCAAAGCCCAGTATTAGACTGAAAAAATTATGTGAAAAAAATAAAATAAAAAATATATACATCCAAATCTCAACAGTTTATAATTAAATTCAGTAGACAAAAAATTTACTCTGTCAATTTACTACAAAATTTTCTAAACATCTGTGCTCAGTGTTTGTACTTATTGCAACTCAGTAGTAGTTCAGGGACAGACAGTTGTGAACCACACTTTGAGTAGCACTGGCTTAGAGGTCTTCATCAGCATATATTTCTAGACATTCATTCCTACTTCTTATAGACATCTTTGTTTTGCAGCAGGAATAATAAAACAAAAATGCAGATAAAAAATCAATGCTTCCCTCTTAAAAGTAGAAATCTTGTTTATAAATATTTTGCTTTTATGCTATATTAACTTCTGTCAGATATTTTTTCTGGATCTCCAGGAAAAGAAAGTATCAGTAATGACAGAATGAAAAAAAAAAAAAAAGGATTTCTAGGAGTTACACTGTATACTGATAGTCACATGTAATATTTACACCCTTTTTTCTATCTATTCATTCTAAGCAAGCTAGTGGTCAGCATCCTGATAGTCAGTTGGCAACATTTCCTTTGGAGCAAGAGTGTTCTTTTTGCCCAGTTTCAGATGATAGACCATTAATTCTCTAAGGAATGCCAAAAACTAGTATAGATTTCAAGACTAAGCCAATAGTGTTGACAGTAAGTGTAAGATTATTAGTGACTTATTCTGAAATTTGAGATAATCTGATTGTCTTATGACAATTAAGAGAGGCTGAAAGGACTTAATATCAGATCTCACTGTGGAGACCATGGATGAACCCTGATATTTTAACATTCTAGGTTGTGCTTCTTCATTGAGGTCACTGTCACCTCCTTCCGTTCCTAGTCATTGTAATGTCATGCAGCTTGCTTGCTCTAGACCCTTTCCCACACGCCTTCTCTCACTTGGCAGCTGCCTCTCCATGTATAGAGAGGTGATGTTTTGGAATCCTTCCCTTTTCTCTCATCCTCTGAATCAATTATCATCTTCTTAATTAAAGCACCTCTTTCATTAGCTTGTGATGAACTGTGTAGAGGAGTATAAGGCACTGTATATGAAAAGTCCCGTTAATGGCTATCTTATTAACATAGGCAAGATTCTTCCAGTATTAGTCTCCTCCCTTCTGTCTCTATCACTCTGTCCCTAACGTCCTAGCCCTCTAGCTCTCTCTGTTTTTATCTTTTTAGGATTCATTCTTACATGGAACTGGGGAATGGCTGTAGTTCAAAACTTTTCCATATTTACAGTCAACTTGAACTAGGGAAGGAGAAGGCAATGGCACCCCACTCCAGTACGCTTGCCTGGAAAATCTCATGGATGGAGGAGCCTGGAAGGCTGCAGTCCATGGGGTCGCTGAGGGTCGGACACGACTGAGTGACTTCACTTTCACTTTTCACTTTCATGCACTGGAGAAGGAAATGGCAACCCACTCCAGTGTTCTTACCTGGAGAATCCCAGGGATGGGAAAGCCTGGTGGGCTGCCATCTATGGGGTTGCACAGAGTCAGACACGACTGAAGTGACTTAGCACTTAGCACTGAACTAGGGAAATGAGGCACAGAAAATAATGAAACAATTCAGTTGCTGATATTTTTGTATGCTAGACTTCATGCAACTAGAATATAATGAGATGATTAAGCTGGAATTTTTTTCCATTTTGCTGCTGCTAAGTCCCTTCAGTCGTGTCCAACTCTGTGCGACCCCATAGACGGAAGCCCACCAGGCTCCCCCGTCCCTGGGGTTCTCTAGGCAAGAACACTAGAGTGGGCCGCCATTTCCTTCTCCAATGCGTGAAAGGGAAAAGTGAAAGTGAAGTCACTCAGTCGTGTCCGACTGTTAGCGACCCCATGAACTGCAGCCTACCAGGCTCCGCCGTCCATGGGATTTTCCAGGCAAGAGTACTGGAGTGGGATGCCATTGCCTTCTCCATTTTTTTTTTTTTCCATCTTACTTCTTACCTTATGCTACATAGTTTTTATTTTCTAACAACAAAGAAAAAAATCAAAGTTGAAAAAGATGTATCGTGTGTGGTGAAGAAAACACTCTTAGAAATAGTAATACTCCAATAGGAATAGTCATAGATAATGTTGCATTTGTTCATTTTAAAATATTTATTGAGCACTAACTATGTTCTAAGATGGGGATACAGTAGTAGTTAATAAAACAGATAAACATATTCTAGAGAACTGGTACAGAGGATTCTATTAAATAATTCAGCAAAATATGTATAGTTTAATAATATAACTTCAGGCCCAACATATTAAAAACAGAATGATTTTGCAAAATGTCATTAACATTACTTGACTACTCAGTAAATTGGAGTATTTCAGCTTGAAATATAAGAAAGTTATGGCATTTTAGAGTATGCTAGCCAGCTGGTTATTGGAGGAAAGAGTATAATTTGACAATTCTGTACTTAATATTTTTAGGAATATATATTCTCTTTAATTCTCTCAATGTGCTTCTAGGCCTCTAGGACTGCAAATCATAATAAGAACATGTCAGAATTTGAGCATGGTATAATCATAATCATTTTTAGACTAAATTTTTATGAATTTAAAGACGTGTTCCTTAAAGCAAGTATTTATTAAGGAAGGCTTCTTTGTAAGTAAAATGCAACCACAAATTAAGATACAGTGGTTTTAATCATATATGAGGTTATTTCATAATGCCTATTAGATAATCACTACACCATATATCATCAACAGAAGTGCAAGAACATTATGCAAGTGAGCACATTTCTTCTGATCAGATATGTATGTGAAGCAGGCATTTTTTTTTTTTTTTAAAACCAAGGATTGTGTTCTCTGGCCACCTGGGGAAATAAGCAGCCAGGAAAATCTGGCTTGGGCTGGAAGAAGACTAATGCACTAATATTTATTTATGAAAGCATCATATATTCTGCTCTTCCAGGAATTATTACCATAAAGTTTTCACTGCAGAAGAGTACATGAGGTGAAAATAGAAACTGGATTGTTTTCATATCAGGAATTGCCACAACTAATCATTACATAAAGGTCAAAAACATTTTCTCTAATTTTAAAGCAAAATTAAAACAAATTTCTTAGAATTTCACTCATTTTTGAGTGAAGATAGAGGCCTTTTAGCAGACAATATATTACATAAGCAGATTTCTTACTATGCCAAGAGACTGTTTGAGGAAGGTTTTTGAAGATTAAGCAAGACTCTAGATAGACATTAAGCTAATAGTCTTTCCTAGAAGGGACAGGGCTTGGATAGTTTAATTTAACACATTTCATCTTCCAAATATTTTTGATATGCAGATCCTTGGTGAGCTCATAGTTATCTGCAATAGAAGGCGTACACTTTCTTTTAAGCTATAGAATAAAATGGCCCATCAAATTAATTAATAAGGGTTTAATCTAGCAGATAGAATGTTAATTAACAGGTCAAGCAGGGACACAAAATCTCCACACAAGTTATTTTTAAGAATCTTTGCAAATGTGTGTGTATGATGGTAAATACATAGAACACTTTGAAATACAAGAGGAACATTGGAAAGAACCATGGTTGGCTCCCTTGAGAGAGGAGAAATGATAGCTGAGGAGCAAAAGATGCAGAAAACAGATTTTTTTTAATGTACTTTTTAAAATATGAGTTCTGTGCCATAGCATATATTATCTCTTAATAAAAATGTTTTTAGTTAATTTTTTTGGCAAGTACTGAAGCTCCCATTTTTCTTATTTCCAACCACATAGGGCTCATGTTTGTTCATTCACATTGGGGTTCTGTCTCCATGTTTTTCAGATCACAAATCCACCCTAAAATCAAGGGACCTACGTTAAGTTGAAATAAAACTGTTTGTTTCAATCATGTTAAAAAATTTTCTTTGCACAAGATGCACTAAAGGAAAGGAGAAGGTAAAAGAAGGGCAGGAAAGGGGAAAAAAGGATTTGAGAAGAAAGGATGAGAGAAGAGAATATGGGGAAGATAAGCATTCTGTGTGTATGTATGTGTGTTTCTTAGTCGCTCAGTCACGTTTGACTCTATGCGACCCCATGGACTGTAGCCCTCCAGGCTCCTCTGTCCATAGAATTCTCCTGCAAGAATACTGGAGTGGGTAGCCATTCCATTCTCCAGGAGATCTTCCCGACCCAGGGATCAAGCTCAGGTCTCCCACATTGCAGGCAGATTCTTTATCGTCTGAACCATCAGGGGAGCCAGATAAACATTCTATCACTGTCCTATTATATGAAATTACTCTGATCTGAAATATTTTCTTCCTATCCTTCTCCCACAAAGTCTGAACCTAGTTCAAGTCATTGTCGTTTCTCACCTGGCTGATGACCACAGACATTTTTCTGTCTTCTCTGACTCCAGTGTTACTCAAACCTATCCTTCACCCTCTTGTTCCATTTTAAAACCCTTCAGAACCTCTCACCACCTACAGACTTCAGTTCTCTGCCTGCCTCTCCACCCTTAACTGCCATTTCCTCCTGCTTTGTGCTTGAAACTCTAGCAGCATTCCACCACTGATTTTTTTCTTTGACAGTATATGCTATTTCTCACTCATCATGCTATTGCTCTTGTTCACAATACTTAAAAAATGCTATGGCCTTCCCTTCCATTAATGACATAATTATTATTTTCTGAATAAAGAAGATGTGACACATATATACAATGGACTATTACTCAGCCATAAAAAGGAATTAAATTGTGCCATTTGCAGAGACATGGATGGAACTTGAAACTGTCATACAGAGTGAAGTGAATCAGAAAAAGAAGTTTTGTATATTAACATATATATGTGGAATCTAGAAAAGCAGATGAACCTATTTGAAAAGCACAGAAATAAGGACACCATTTTATTATATAATTAGCTGTTTGTGTAAGTGGTTTCCTCTCTCAGCTTCACTATGCCTTGTTTACAATGATATGATCAGGGACCACTATCTGACCTGGCATGTAGAAGATGCTCAGTAGATACTGGCTGACTTGGAAAAAGAGAATGCTCTTGACTGAACTCTCTGTGATCCTAAGAAAGGCATTTCACCTGCTGATTCCCTATTTGTTAAATGAGAGAGTATCACTATACCTAAAGAATTTCTCTCTCCTGAGATTATCCACTAGTTATGCTTTGCATTGTGCTAGAACCCAAAGGTGCTAGAATCTGTAACATAATATAATCATCGACTTCCTCTGGGTCAGGAAGATCCCCTAGGGAAGAGCATTGCAACCCACTCCAGTATTCTTGCCTGGAGAATTCCATGGACAGAGGAGTCTGGTGGGCTACAGTTGATGAGGTCACAAAGAGTCGGACATGGCTGAGTGACTAACACTTTTACTTTTTCACATTTTTATTATGAAAAATTTCAAACATACTCAAGTTCAGTTCAGTTCAGATGCTCAGTCGTATCCGACTGTTTGTTACCCCATGAATAGCAGCACGCCAGGCCTCCCTGTACATCACCAAGACCCAGAGTTCACTCAAACTCATATCCATTGAGTCAGTGATGCCATCCAACCATCTCATCCTCTGTCGTCCCCTTCTCATCCTGCCCCCAATCCCTCCCAGCATCAGGGTCTTTTCCAATGAGTCAACTCTTCTCATGAGGTGGACAAAGTATTGAAGTTTCAGCTTCAGCATCAGTCCTTCCAATGAACACCCAGGACTGATCTCCTTCAGAATGGACTGGTTGGATCTCCTTGCAGTCCAAGGGACTCTCAAGAGTCTTCTCCAACACCACAGTTCAAAAGCATCAATTCTTCAGTGCTCAGCTTTTGTTGGCAAAGTAATATATCTGCTTTTTAATATGCTATCTAGGTTGGTCATAACTTTTCTTCCAAGGAGTAAGCGTCTTTTAATTTCATGGCTACAATCACCATCTGCAGTGATTTTGGAGCCTAGAAAAATAAAGTCTGACACTCTTTCCACTGTTTCCCCATCTATTTCCCATGAAGTGTTGGAACCAGATGCCATGATCTTCGTTTTCTGAATGTTGAGCTTTAAGCCAACTTTTTCACTCTCCTCTTTCACTTTCATCAAGAGGCTTTTTAGTTCCTCTTCAGTTTCTGCCATAAGGGTGGTGTCATCTGCATATCTGAGGTTTGATATGAAATTGATATTTCTGAAATTGATATTTCTCTCGGCAATCTTTATTCCAGCTTGTGCTTCTTCCAGCCCAGGGTTTCTCATGATGTACTCTGCATAGAAGTTAAATAAGCAGGGTGACAATATACAGCCTTAACATACTCCTTTTCCTATTTGGAACCAGTCTGTTGTTCCATGTCCAGTTCTAACTGTTGCTTTCTGACCTGCATACAGGTTTCTGAAGAGGCAGGTCAGGTGGTCTGGTATTCCCATCTCTTTCAGAATTTTCCACAGTTTATTGTGATCCACACAGTCAAAGGCTTTGGCATAGTCAATAAAGCAGAAATAGATGTTTTTCTGGAACTCTCTTGCTTTTTCCATGATCCAGCGGATGTTGGCAATTTGATCTCTGGTTCCTCTGCCTTTTCTAAAATCAGCTTGAACATCTGGAAGTTCACACTTCACGTATTGCTGAAGCCTAGCTTGGAGAATTTTGAGCATTACTTTACTCGTGTGTGAGATGAGTGCCATTGTGCGGTAGTTTGAGCATTCTTTGGCATTGCCTTTCTTTGTGATTGGAATGAAAACTGATCTTTTCCAGTCCTATGGCCACTGCTGAGTTTTCCAAATTTCCATCCCCATGGAAAAGAAATGCAAAGAAGCAAAATGATTGTCTGGGGAGGCTTTACAAATAGCTGTGAAAAGAAGAGAAGTGAAATGCAAAGGAGAAAAGGAAAGATATAAGCATCTGAATGCAGAATTCCAAAGAATAGCAAGGAGAGATAAGAAAGCGTTCCTCAGTGATCAATGCAAAGAAATAGAGGAAAACAACAGAATGGAAAGACTAGAGATCTCTTCAAGAAAATTAGAGATACCAAGGGAACATTTCATGCAAAGATGGGCTCGATAAAGGACAGAAATGGTATGGACCTAACAGAAGCAGAAGATATTAAGAAGAAGTGGCAAGAATACACAGAAGAACTGTACAAAAAAGATCTTCACGATCCAGATAATCACGATGGAGTGATCACTCACCTAGAGCCAGATATCCTGGAATGTGAAGTCAAGTGGGCCTTAGAAAGCATCACTACGAACAAAGCTAGTGGAGGTGATGGAATTCCAGTTGAGCTATTTCAAGTCATGAAAGATGATGCTGTGAAAGTGCTGCACTCAATATGCCAGAAAATTTGGAAACATACTCAAAATAAAGTGAATAATTCAAAGAATCATAAGTGTCAACATCTTGCTGATTTTATTTCATGTGTCCTCCTAGTTATACATGTTTAAAGCAAATTTCAATCTCAATGGTAATATTTTTCCTATAAACATTTTGTTATGCTTATCTAATACACAATAGAGCAGCCATAGCAATTATGACAATGAGTGGCATGTATCTGTGATACTATAATCCATCTTAACATTTTTTTTAATAATTACATGAGGCAGTAAAATCCCAAAATCATTTTCAATATGTTTGAATAATTGGGGCATCATTCTACTCTGTGAACATTTCTCCTGACAGTAACTGGCCAGTGTTCAGTGAAGATTTACAGTCTGCATTCTTTCAAAGGGTCAAGGACTGGGTGTTCAGGTCAGGCCTGAAGGGTATTAAAAGAACTCAGGGGTGGAAGTTTCAAACATCCTAGCTATGCCACTCAAACTAATGCTGATAATCTTCCTATTCTCATATGCACTAAATTCCTATCTGCTGCTACTGCTGCTGCTAAGTTGCTTCAGTCGTGTCCGACTCTGTGCGACCCCATACATGGCAGGCCACCAGGCTCCTCCGTCCATGGGGTTTTCCAGGCAAGAGTACTGAAGTGGGTTGCCATTGCCTTCTCCAAATTCCTATCTACATTTGTATAAAAAATATCATTCTTTTTACTTAAATTATCAAGGATAACCCCAGAGCAATAAAATTGTTCTGTTTCAAAACTATCATGCTTACCATGATTGTCACAATAATCCTTTTCTAAATATATGTAAATTGTTTCAAATGGCTCAGAACACTGAGTCAATATTAGTTCAATTTGGTAACTTTAAAAAAAAAGGAAAGTTAAAGTCAATAAATCTAATAATGGACAACGTAATCCCCAGGACTAGCCTTAAGACACAGTAGTTTCACTTTCAGAGTTACCTGTGACTCATTGGATGTATATTTATAACTGTTATAATTAGTTAGTTAGCGTTAGTTGCTCAGTCCTGTCTGACTCTTTGCGACCCCATGGACTGAAGCCTGCCAGGCTCCTCGGTCCATGGAATTCTCCAGGTAAGAATTCTGGAGTAGGTAGCCATTCCTTTCTCTGGGGGATTGTCCCAACCGTGGGATAAAACTCAGTTCTCCTGTATTGCAGGCAGATTCTTTACCAGACCTCTGAGCCACCTGGGAATCTCATATTTATAACTATCTTGATTAATATTAGCTAAAACCGTAGCTCAAATGGTAAAGAATCTGCCTGCAATGTGAGAGACCTCTGGGTTTGGAAGATCCCCTGGAGAAGGCCACAGCAACCCACTCCAGTATTCGTGGCTGGAGAATTCCATGGACAGAGGAGCCTGGTGGTTTATAGTCCATGGGGTCCCAAAGAGTCGGACATGACTGAGTAACTAACACTTTCAACATTAGCTAAAACCACGGAACAGGTGAAGCTCTGTTGAGGCTCAAGAAACTATTTTCCTTATAGACAGGTAAAATAATGGATGATAGTAATGGAAATTAAAAAAAAAAATAGTGGGTTTGTTTATATAGTTGACCCTTGAATGACATGGGTATGAATTAGCTGGCTCACTTATATACAGATTTTTTTCAGTAAACATGTTGGAAATTTTTCTGGAGATTTGCAACAAGTTGAAAATATTCACAGATGAACCACATAGCCTAGAAATGTCAGAAAATTCAGAAAACGGTAGATATGTCATGAATGCATAAAATATATGTAGATATGCATATAACATACAAAATACAGGTTAATTGACTGTTTATATGGTTGGAAAGGCTTCTGATCAGTAGTGAGCTATTTGTAAATTTTTTTAATTGATTTTAATTGGTGGCTAATTAGTTTACAATATTGTGGTGGTTTATGCCATACATTCACATGAATCAGCCATGGGTGTACATGTGTTCCCTATCCTGACCCTCCCTCCCCATCCCATCCCTCAGGGTCATCCCAGTGCACCAGCCCTGAGCACCCTGTCTCATACATCGAACCTGGACTGAGGATCTGTTTCACATATGATAATATACATATTTCAATGCTGTACTCTCAAATCATCCCATCCTTGCCTTTTCCCACAGAGTCCAAAAGTCTGTTCTTTACTTCTGTGTCTCTTGCTGTCTTGCATATAGGGCCATCACTACCATCTCTCTAAATTCCATATATATGCATTAATTACTATATTGATGTTTTCTTTTCTGATTTACTTCACTCTGTATAATAGGTTCCAGTTTCATCCACCTCATTAGAACTGATTCAAATGTATTCTTTTTAATGGCTGAGTAATATTCCATTGTGTATATGTACCACAGATTTCTTATCTATTCATCTGCTGATGGACATCTGGTTCCATGTCCTGGCTATTGTAAACAGTGCTGTGATGAACACTGGGGTACATGTGTCTTTCAATTCTGGTTTCCTTGGTGTGTATGCCCAGCAGTGGGATTGCTGGGTCATTTGGCAGTTCTATTTCCAACTTTTTAAGAAATCTCCACACTGTTCTCCATAGTGGCTGTACTAGTTTGCATTCCCACCAACAGTGTAAGAGGGTTCCTTCTTCTCCACACCCTCTTCAGCATTTATTGTTTGTAGACTTTTGGATAGCAGCCATTCTGACGGGCATAAGATGGTACTTCATTGTGGTTTTGATTTGCATTTCTCTGATAATGAGTGATGTAGAACGTCTTTTCATATGTTTGTTAGCCATCTGTATGTCTTCGTTGGAGAAATGTCTGTTTAGTTCTTTGGCCCATTTTTTGATTGATCATTTATTTTTCTGGAATTGAGCTGCAGGAGTTGCTTGTATATTTTTGAGATTAATTCTTTGTTGGTTGCTTCCTTTGCTATTATTTTCTCCCATTCTGAAGGCTGTCTTTTCACCTTGCTTATAGTTTCCTTCGTTGTACAAAAGCATTTAAGTTTAATTAGGACCCATTTGTTTATTTTTGCTTTTATTTCCATTACTCTGGGAGGTGAGTCATAGAGGATCCTGCTATGATTTATGTCAGAGAGTGTTTTGCCTATATTTTCCTTTAGGAGTTTTATAGTTTCTGGTCTTATGTTTAGATCTTTAATCCATTTTGAGTTTATTTTTGTGTATGGTGTTAGAAAGTGTTCTAGTTTCATTCTTTTACAAGTGGTTGGCCAGTTTTCCCAGCACCACTTGTTAAAAAGATTGTCTTCTCTCCATTATATATTCTTGCCTCCTTTGCCAAAGATAAGGTGTGCATAGATTCATGGATTTATCTCTGGGCTTTCTACTTTGTTCCATTGATCTGTTTCTGTTGACCAGTTTTCCCAGCACCACTTGTTAAAGAGATTGTCTTTTCTCCATTGTATATTCTTGCCTCCTTTGCCAAAGATAAGGTGTGCATAGATTCATGGATTTATCTCTGGGCTTTCTACTTTGTTCCATTAATCTCTTTCTGTCTTTGTGCCAGTACCATACTGTCTTGGTGACTGTTGCTTTGTAGTATAGCCTGAAGTCAGTTGATTGATTCCTCCAGTTCCATTCTTCTTTCTCAAGATTGCTTTGGCTATTCGAGGTTTTTGTATTTCCATACAAATTGTGAAATTATTTGTTCTAGTACTCTGAAAAATACTGTTGGTAGCTTGATAGGGGTTGCATTGAATCTACAGATTGCTTTGGGTAGTATACTCATTTTCACTATATTGATTCTTCCAATCCATGAACATGGTATATTTCTCCATCTATTTCTATCATCTTTGATTTCTTTCATCAGTGTTTTATAGTTTTCTATATATAGGTCTTTTGTTTCTTTAGGTAGATTTATTCCTAAGTATTTTATTCTTGTTGTTGCAATGGTGAATGGAATTCTTTCCTTAATTTCTCTTTTTGTTTTCTCATTGTTAGTGTATAGGAATTCAAGGGACTTCTGTGTGTTAATTTTATATCCTGCAACTTTACTATATTCATTAATTAGCTCTAGTAATTTTCTGGTGGAGTCTTTAGGGTTTTCTATGGAGAGGATCATGCCATCTGCAAACAGTGAGAGTTTTACTTCTTCTTTTCCAATCTGTATTCCTTTCATTTCTTTTTCTTCTCTGATTGTTGTGGTTAAAACTTCCAAAACTGTGTTGAATAATAGTGGTGAGAGTGGGCATCCTTGTCTTGTTCCTGATTTTAGGGGAAATGCTTTCAATTTTTCATCATTGAGGATAATGTTTGCTGTGGGTTTATCATATATGGCTTTTATTGTGTTGAGGTATGTTCCTTCTATGCCTGCTTTCTGGAGGGTTTTTATCATAAATGGATGTTGAATTTTGTCAAAGGCTTTCTCTGATTCTATTGATATAATCATATGGTTTTTAATCTTTCAATTTGTTAATGTGGTGTATCACATGGACTAATTTGTGAATATTGAAGAATCCTTGCACCCCTGGGATAAAGCCCATTTGGTCATGATGTATGATCTTTTTAATATGTTGTTGGATTCTGTTTGCTAGAATTTTGTTAAGGATTTTTGCATCTATGTTCATCAGTGATATTGGCCTGTAGTTTTCTTTTTTTGTGGCATCTTTGGTTTTGGTATTAGGGTGATGGTGGTCTCATAGAATGAGTTTGGAAGTTTACCTTCCTCTGCAATTTTCTGGAAGAGTTTGAGTAGGATAGGTGTTAGCTCTTCTCTAAATTTTCGGTAGAATTCAAGTGCAAAGCCATCTGGTCCTGGGCTTTTGTTTTTTGGAAGATTTATGATTACAATTTTGATTTCTGTGCTTGTGATGGGTCTGTTAAGATTTTCTCTTTCTTCCTGGTTCAGTTTTGGAAAGTTATACTTTTCTAAGAATTTGTCCATTTCTTCCAAGTTGTCCATTTTATTGGCATATAGTTGATAGTATGGCATATAGTTGATAATACCACTGATAGTAGTCTCTTATGATCCTTTGTATGTTTTCTGTTGTGATTTCTCTATTTTCATGTCTAATTTTGTTGATTTGATTCTTCTTTCCCCCTCCCCCCTCTTTTTTTTTTTTTTTTTGATGACTCTGGCTAATGGTTTGTCTATTTTATTTATCTTCTCAAAGAACCAGTTTTTAGCTTTGTTGATTTTGGCTATGGCCTCCTTTATTTCTTTTGCATTTATTTCTGTCCTAATTTTTACTATTTCTTAACTTCTACTAACCCTAGTGTGCTTTGTTTCTTCTTTTTCTAGTTGCTTTATGTGTAGAGTTAGGTTATTTATTTTATTTATCTCCTGTTTCTTGAGGTAGGCTTGTATTGCTATGACTCTTCCCCTTAGCATTGCTTTTACTGAATCCCATAGGTTTGGGGTTGTTGTGTTTTCATTTTCATTCGTTTCTATGCATATTTTGATTTCTTTTTTGATTTCTTCTGTGATTTGTTGGTTATTCTGAAATGTGTTGTTTGGTCTCCATATGTTTGTATTTTCAATAATTTTTTTTCCTGTAGTTGACATCTAATCTTACCACATTGTGATCAGAAAAGATGCTTGAAATGATTTCAATTTTTTTGAATTTACCAAGGCTAGATTTATGGCTGGAGAAGGCAATGGCACCCCACTCCAGTACTCTTGCCTGGAAAATCCCAATCCCATTGACAGAGGAGCCTGGTAGGCTGCAGTCCATGGGGTTGCTAAGAGTCGGACACGACTGAGCGACTTCACTTTCACTTTTCACTTTCATGCATTGGAGAAGGAAATGGTAACCCACTCCAGTGTTCTTGCCTGGAGAATCCCAGGGACAGGGGAGCCTGGTGGACTGCCATTTATGGGGTCGCACAGAGTCAAACACGACTGACGTGACTTAGTAGTAGTAGATTTATGGCCAAGGATGTGATCTATCCTGGGGAAGGTTCTGTGTGCACTCGAGAAAAAGGTGAAATTAATTGTTTTAGGATGAAATGTCCTATAGATATCAATTAGGTCTAACTGGTCCATTGTATCATGTAAAGTTTGTGTTTCCTTGCTAATTTTCTGTTTAGCTGATCTATCCATAGGTGTAAGTGGGGTATTAAAGTCTCCCACTATTATTGTGTTACTGTTAATTTCTCTTTTCATACTTGTTAGAATTTGCCTTACATACTGTGGTGCTTCTATGTTGGGTGCATGTATATTTATAATTGTTATAGCTTCTTCTTGATTGATCCTTTGATCATTATGTAGTGTCCTTCTTTGTCTCTTTTCACAGCCTTTACTTTGATGTCTATTTTATCTGATATGAGTATTGCTACTCCTGCTCTCTTTTGATCTCCATTTGAGTGAAATATCTTTTTCCAGCCCTTCACTTTCAGTATGTGTCCCTAGGGTTGAGGTGGGTCTCTTGTAGACAGCATATATAGGGACCTTGTTTTTGTATCCATTCAGCCAGTCTTTGTCTTTTGGTTGGGGCATTCAACCCATTTACATTTAATGTAATCATTGATAAGTATGATCCTGTTGCCATTTACTTTGTTGTTTTGGGTTCAAGTTTATAGATCTTTTCTGTGTTTCCTGTCTAGAAAAGATCCTTTAGCATTTATTGAAGAGCTGGTTTGGTGGTGCTGAATTCTCTCAGCTTTTGCTTGTCTGTAAAGCTTTTGATTTCTCCTTCATATTTGAATGAGATCCTTGCTGGGTACAGTAATCTGCATTGTAGGTTTTTCTCTTTCATCACTTTAAGTATGTCCCACCATTCCCTTCTGGCTTGAAGAGTTTCTATTGAAATATCAGCTCTTATCCTTATGGGGATCCTCTTGTTCGTTATTTGTTGTTTTTTCCTTGCTGCTTTTAATATTTGTTCTTTGTGTTTGATCTTCATTAATTTGATTAATATATGTCTTGGGGTGTTTCACCTTGGGTTTATCCTGTTTGGGACTCTCTGGGTTTCTTAGATTTGGGTGGCTATTTCCTTCCCTATTTTAGGGAAATTTTCAACTATTATCTCCTCAAGTATTTTCTCATGGCCTTTCTTTTTGTCTTCTTCTTCTGGAACTCCTATGATTCCAATGTTGGGGCATTTCACATTGTCCCAGAGGTCCCTGAGGTTGTCCTCATTTCTTTTGATTCCTTTTTCCTCTCTGTTTCATTTATTTCCACCATTCTATCTTCCACCTCACTTATCCTATTTTCTGCCTCAGTTATTCTACTGTTGGTTCCCTCCAGAGTGCTTTTGATCTCAGTTATTGCATTACTCATTATTGATTGACTTTTTAAAATTTCTTCTAGGTCCTTGTTAAACTTTTCTTGCATCTTCTCAATCCTTGTCTCCAGATTATCTGTAACTCCATTTTGTTTTCAAGATTTTGGATCATTTTTACTATCATTATTCTGAATTATTTTTCAGGTAGACCCCTATCTCTTCCTCTTTTATTTGGTTTGGTGGGCATTTATCCTGTTCCTTTACCTGCTGAATATTTCTCTGCCTTTTCATCTCGTTTATATTGCTGTGTTTGGGCTAGCCTTTCTGTATGCTGGAGGTTTGTGGTTCCTCTTTATTGTGGAGGTTCCTCCCTGTGGGTGGGGTTGGACAAGTGGCTTGTCAATGTTTCCTGGTTAGGGAAGTTTGCGTTGGTGTTCTGGTGGGTGGAGCTGGATCTCTTCTCTCTAGAGTGCAATGAAGTGTCCAGCAGTGAGTTTTAAGGTGTCTGTGGATTTGGTGTGACTTTTGGCTGCCTGTATTTTTGTGCTCAGGGTTATGTTCCTGTGTTGTTGGAGAATTAGCTTGGTATTTCTTGCTGTGAAACTTGTTGGCTCTTGGGTGGAGCTTGGTTTCAGTGTAGGTAATGGAGGCTTTTAGATGAGCTTTTGCCAATGAATGTTCCCTGAAGTCAGGAGTTTTCTGGTGTTCTCAAGTTTTGGATTTAAGCCTCATGCCTCTGGCTTTCAGTTTTATTCTTACAGTAGCTTCAAGACTTCTCCATCCATACAGCACTGAGGATAAAACGTCTAGGTTAATGGTGAAAAGATTCTCCACAGTGGGGGACACCCAGAGAGGTTCACAGAGTTACATGGAGAAGAGAAGTGGGAGGAGGGAGATAGAGGTGACCAGGAGGAGAAGAGGGGGAATCAAAAGGAGAGAGAGCAATCTAGCCAGTAATAGTTCCCCATTTGCTCTCCACATTCTGGAATACTCAGAGAGGTTCACGAAGTTCCATAGAGCAGAGAAGAGGGAGGAAGGAGATAGAGGTAACCAGGAGAAGAAGAGGGGGAGTCAAAAGAAGAGAGACCAATCTAGCCTGTGATTAGTTCCCTAAGTATTCTCCACAGCCCAGAACACCCAAAGAGATTCACAGAGTTAAGTAGAGCAGGGGGAGGGGGAGATAGAGGTGACCTAGGGGAAAAAAAGGAGAGTCAAAAGGGGAGAGAGCAATCAAGCCAGTAATCACACTCCCAAGTAAAAATTGGTACTGAAGATTGGATTCTTAAAAGTACAGAATTTATAACAAATACCAAAAAGCAAAGATTAAAAGTCTAGAGTAGAGGTTAGACTCTCAAAAATACAATATTATAAAAACAAAACAAAAAAAGTTATAAAAAATATATGTGAAATTTGCTTTAAATATAGGGTCTTTATTTTTGCAAGGTAATAGTAGGTTTTAAAAATGAAATTTAAAGAAGTAATAAAGAACTTAAAATTTAAAAAAAATTAAAAAATGATAATAGTAAAATATATCTAGGAGTTTCTCTGGAGATGTTAAGGGCAGTGTGGGGTCAATTCCATTTTAGATAGTTCCTTGTTCCAGCTTATACTTCTTCTCAAGCTCTACAGGTCCCTTCCAATGTAGCCAGTGCTAACTACAGGGTTTTTATCTCTTGCACCTGTCACTTCCAAAGCGGTTCCCTCTTCTTTGTTTATTTTGGCTTCTTCTGTTTGCAAGTCTCTTCAGCATCTAACTTCTTCTCTGACACAAGGGGGCAAAGGAGGTCATTTATTTAGGCTCACTTATTCAGTTGTGCTGTAGGAAGGGAGAAACACTGCAAACAAATATCACTGGTGTGTGTGGGGAGTGCTCATGGTGTCTGGGCCACACTGGGTTTGCCCCTGCTCATGGCATGTGTGCTTTCCCAGTCTACATTGCTCAGGTTCCAGGTGGCTCTTCAGGGGAACTGTCTAAAGCAGACCCTGGGTTGCTTGTACTTCCCAGGTCTAAGCCGCTCAGGTTCAGGTTCTTGGGTACTCCACAAAGGCACAGACTCTGTTGGGCCTGCGTTTTGTGCCCTTCCCAGGTATGAGAAGTTCAGGTGACCAGGTGCTTGGTGAGCGCACTCTGCCCAGGTGCAGTGCCGTCTTATCACCTCCGCCATCCCAGCTGCTCAGTTTGCTGTGTGTGCAGCGGGTGCACCTTCTCAGGTGTGCCGTGTGTCTCCTCTGGGGAGCTGGTCTCTGGCTGTAATCCTCCTGGCTCATGTCAACTGTCCAGGATCCCAGGAAGGCTTGGTTAGCAACTGGGAGCCTGTTCGCAGTTTGGTAGAGGATGCCCTCTCTGGGGCCGAGGTTGCCTCTTGCCTTCCGGCTCTGTCTGTCGCCCGCCTGTCTCCCTGTCTCCGGCAGGGGATGGGCTGGTCCACTTCAGGCTAGCTCTCCTCGGTATTCGCTCAGTCCTTTGTTCTGTGAGCTGACCAGCAGTGCCTAAAGTTAGAGCTTTTCGCGGGAAAGCTCTCTCTCTTTCCTCTTTTATTTTCCTCTCTCTGGCTATCCCACAGTTTGGGTTGCTATCTCATGTTAGCTTCCTCAGATTGCCCTCAGGGCTTTCAGGCCCCGTCCTTACCCTAAGCAATGCAGCCCGCGGCTCCCTGTTCAGCCCCCGCTGGCTGGTGGCAGACGCGAGTATCTGGGCTACTTCTCCACTGGGAGTTGCAGTTAGGTGCGTAGTCTATGGGTTTTATTTATTTATTGTTTCCTCCTGCTTATGTTGCCCTCTGAGCTTCCAAAACTCCCCACAGAACTGCCGGTGAGAGGGTTTCCTGGTGTTTGGAAACTTCTCTTTTATGACTCCCTCCCCAGGATGGGTCTCCGTCCCTAACTCTTTTGTCTCTCTCTCTCTCTCTTTTTTTTTTTATATTTTGCCCTACCTCCTTTCAAAGACAACAGGATGCCTTTCTGGGTGCCTGGTGTCCTCTGCCAGCGTTCAGAAGTTGTTTTGTGGTATTTGCTCAGTGTTTGAATGCTCTTTTGGTGAATTTGTGGGGGGAGAAAGTGGTCTCCCCGTCCTATTCCTCTGCCATCTTAGGACTGCCCTGTGTAGTTAAGTTTTAAGGGAGTCAAAAGTTATGGGCAGATTTTCAACTGTGTGGAGAGTTGGGGGATGAGGGGTTGGTGCCGCTAATTCCTGTGTTGTTCGGGGATTGACTGTATATAGGAAAGACTGTATTTAGGGAAGCCTGGCATGCTGCAGTCCATGGGGCTGCAGAGTCGGACATGACTGAGCAACTGAACAACAACAATGAAAGACTGGATACATGTAGGAAGAAAATGTATGTTAATAGTCCAGCTAAATTTATCAGCCATCAAAAAAATTTGTATACAGATTTCCAGTGTTTCAAATCTGCTAATTTGTTCTGGTTACTCAGATTCTCTTTAGAAAATCTTTTTTTTTTTGATGTGATAATGATGACAATTCAGTTCCTTTCAGTCGCTCAGTTGTGTCTGACTCTTTGCGACCCCATGGACTGCAGCACGCCAGGGCTCCTTGTCCATCACCAACTCCTGGAGTTTACTCAAATTTGTGTCTGTTGAGTAGATGATGCCACCAATTAACCCTTGTTAAAAAAGCAGAAGCTAAAATAATATCATTGTATTATGCGAATAGCCCCTAAAGAAAATAAGAACTAATTTGTCTTTGTTTTGTTTTACTTTGAATATGTCAATATCATTAACCATGTAAGTATTCTGCTTGGCTTGTCATCAATAGATGCTAATCATTTTTCACTTTAGTGATAACATTTTATATGTATATATAAATGTATATGCAAGTTTCCATGAGAATAGAGGCAATAATTAAATTTTTTAAGCTGCTTACACTTTAGAAGAATTATTAATGAACTATGCCTGTGGTGAGAACTTTGACTGTTTATACATAATTTTCAAATTTGTTATTTTTGAAAGTCTAGCTTTGAGAGATTCAATCGGTTGAGTTAAGCCACAAGGCTTTGCAAGTTTATATATAATGAGAAAGACAAGGTGAAAGAATGACCACTGGATTAGGGAAATCTTTTATAACTATTACTACTGCTACTGTAAAGCTTGCTCTTTTGGTTGTAGTTTGTATTTCTAAATGATGATTTAACTCATTTCATTTGGTTTCACAATTATCTACAAGTTAGGAACAGGATATTTTTACCCATTGTTCTCCAAAGTTCAGAGGAATTACAAAATAATGTAACTTTTCTGGGCTACTGTCAATGTTACACACCTTGATCAGACTTGTGGTTCCTTGAACATGTACACAGGCAAAGTTCTATCTGGCTATACATTTACAATTTATGCCAGTTATACCTTAATAATAATATTTTAAAAGAATACGGTCAAAGTGATGAACTGGGGGAACTAAAGTGGTTTTCAATGCAAACACATAGAGGGAAACAATAGAATGGGAAAGAGTTGAGATCTCTTCAAGAAAACTGGAGATAACAAGGGAAAATTTCATGCAAAGATGGGCTCAATAAAGGGCAGAAGTGGCAAGGACATAACAGAAGCAGAAGAGATTAAGAAGAGGTGGCAGGAATACACAGAAAAACTATACAAAAAAGGTTTTAATGACCTAGATGACCACAATGATGTGGTCACTCACCAAGAGCCAGACATCCTGGAGTGTAAAATCAAGTGGGCCTTGGGAAGTATCACTATGAACAAAGCCAGTGGAGGTGAAGGAATTCCAGTTAAGCTATTTCAAATCCTAAAAGATGATGCTGTGAAAGTGCTGCACTCAATATGCCAGCAAATTTGGAAAATGTAGCAGTGGCCACAGGACTGGAAAAGGTCAGTTGCCATTCCAATCACAAAGAAAGGCAATGCCAAAGAATGTTTAAACTACGTTACAATTTCACTCATTTCACATGCTAACAAGGTAATGCTCAGAATCCTTCAAGCTAACCTTAAAAAGTACGTGAACTGAGAACTTCAGATGTACAAGTTTTGAATTTAGAAAAGGCAGAAGAACAAGAGATCATATTGCCAGCACCCACTGTATCATAGAAAAAGCAAAGAAATTCCCCCCCCAAAATCATCTATTTCTCCTTCATAGACTAAGATAAAGCCTTTGACTTTGTGGATCACAACAAACTATGGAAAATTCTTAAAGAGATGGCAATGTCAGACCACCTTATCTGTCTCCTAAGAAACCTGTATGCATGTTTGGAATGCTGGGCTGGATGAAGCAAAAGATGAAATCAAGATTGCTGGGAGAAATATCAACAACCTCAGATATGCAAATGATACCACTCTAATGGCAGAAAGTAAAGAGGAACTAAAGTCTCTTGATGAGGGTGAAAGCTGCTACTGCTGCTAAGTCGCTTCAGTCGTGTCCGACTCTGTGCGACCCCATAGACGGCAGCCCACCAGGCTTCCTGTCTCTGGGATTCTCCAGGCAAGAACACTGGAGTGGGTTGCCATTTCCTTCTCCAATGCATGAAAGTGAAAAGTGAAAGTGAGGAGAGTGGAAAAGTTGACTTAAAACTCAACATTCAGAACACTAAGATCATGGCATCCAGTCCCATCACTTCATGGCAAATAGATGGGGAAAAAGTGAAAGCAGTGACATTTTATTTTCTTGGGCTCCAAAATCACTGCAGACAGTGACTGCAGCCATGAAAATAAAAGACACCTGCTCCTTAGAAGGAAAGTTATGACACCTAGACAGTGTATTAAAAAGCAGAGAACTCACTTTGCCAACAAAGGTCCATCTGGTCAAAGCTATGGTTTTTCCAGTAGTTAAGTATGGATGTGACACGTGGACCATAAATAAGGCTGAGCACCAAAGAACGGATGCTTTTAAACTGTGGTGCTGGAGAAGATTCTTGAGTATCCCTTGGACTGCAAGGACATCAAATAAGTTAATCCTAAAAGAAATCAACCCTGAATATTCATTGGAAGGACTTATGCTAAAGCTGAAGCTCCAATACTTTGGCCGCCTGATGGGAGGAGCTGACTCATTGGAAAAGACCCTGATGCTAGGGAAAAATTGAAGGCAGAGAAGGGGGAAGCAGAGGATGAGATGGTTAGATAGCATCATTGACTCAATGGACTTGAATTTTAACAAACTCCAGGAGATATTGAATGACAGAGGAGCATGGCGTGCTGCAGTCTATGGGTTAGCAAACAATTGGACATAACTTAATGACTGAACAAAAGTTGGGTCACTGTATAATGAGATATCCACAGCTTTATGGTAGTGAGCTAAAGTAAAGAGTGTTGATGGACATTCAACATTGATTTGTCCTTATAAGGCAGAGGATATTGAAAACTCAAGTCAATTCTCTAGTGACAATACATGCACCCAGTATTTACTACAGCAGGCTTCCCTGGTGGCTCAATGGTAAAGAATCTGCTTGCCAATGCAGGAGATGAGAGTTCAATTCCTGGGTCAGGAAGATCCCCTGGAGAAAGAAATGGCAACTGACTCCAGTATTCTTGCCTAGGAAATCCCATGGAGAGAGCACCTTGACTGGCTACAGTCCATGGAGTTAAGAATTGGACATGACTTAGCAACCAACCAACCACAATTTACCACAGCTCTCTATCTTGCAAAACAGTACTTGAGTAATGTAAGCATAGAGAAAGATTTCAGACAGATCACAGAAATACTGGCTTTGAGTGACATAGGTTATGATGAATAGTTTATGATGTATATTAGAAGTGTATTCCAGCCGCACATATGGTATAGAAGAGTTGCATAAAAACATGCTTCCTATGGGCCAGTGCTTACAGATCTCAAAGACCTTTGGTACAGGAACTAATATATTTTGACCTGAGTTAGTAATGCTCGAATACCAAAAGGTACAAATCTTTAAAAATTACATCTCATTATTGCATTGCTTAGAGAGTATTAGTATTGTATTAAAACACAAAATGCCTCTCTCTCCCAAGAGAATGAAGGAAGAAGAAGCTTGCTTTGGAATTCTACAAGTAACCTTAATCCAAATGATTTCTACACCTCTTGACTAGACAGTAAAAATTCATCTCATGGTAATATACATGTAGAATTACTTTTTGAGTCTTCATTGATATTTCATTAGGAATTTCTCATAGGCCAAATATAATGTCTAGAAGTTATTGGGCTTCCTGAGCTTTTTTATTAATAATTCCAGATACCAACAATCAGAGGACAAGAATAAAATTATGGTCTTTTTTATGGCCTACACATACTGTCAGTTTAATGTTGGTTAGTGTGATTTAGAATAATTTTAATGAAATAAATCAGGCTTCCTCGCTGTTCTTTTGCTTATAACAACAAAAAGAAATGAAAGACATTTGTATTAGTTATTCCTTTATAGAACAGATGAGATATTAGAATCCATAGAAATAGTTTTGTGCTAGAGAGAGAAAGCAGGGCAGGATGACAGTCACTTATGAGGCAACAAGCCACTGCCAGGGTCACAGTCACCTGTGACTTGGTTTCAGTTTCCTCTATGTGTGTTTATGTGTGTGTGTGTGTGTGTGCACATGCAAACACTATAGTTTTGCCTCATTATGACCTTATCAGATATCCTCTTTTGAGTCTCACTGAATTTTTACTGAAACATCCACACATTTCAAGGATATAGCAACTAAAAGAGGATTAGATGACAACCCTGAGTTGAATTAAATATGAATTGCATACAGTGTTGGCATCCGAATCGACTCTCTCGGGCATTTATCTTTTATGTATTATTGTGATTGTAACCTCTCTGCTTAGTTTTTCATTTTTACATATGCTTATGGGAAGTTTAGCAAGAACCAGACCATTGCTTCTAACTTAGAACCTCATATTATTAGAAATATTATTTTCTCCAAGGCAGAGAAAATATTATTAGAGTATTGAAATATTATTTTCTCCAAGGCAAAGAAAATCTTTATGGCACAAACTCAAAAGCTGCATTTCCTTGGCTTTTGTCTTAAAGTAGAACTGACAGCCATGAGTTAAGGAAATAATTACGGGAAAGGATGCAGAAGCGTATAAACCAAGGGAGAAGAGACATGTAATACCTATGAATTACAACTTTGTATGGTCAGCATTTTTATTTGTAGAGATAATCTGACTATGCATTATCTGTGTATAAATAAATATGGTCACAGTACATGTAAAATATTTATAAATTACTTGTCAGATGCAAGCACTTATTTATGTTTGATGTTTATTGCTCTTATCACTGTACAATCGAGGCACTTTAAGGAAATTAAAAACACAAGTTAGTTTTAGCTATGTCTGTAATAAATTTAGCTTCATAAAAGTAATTAATCCTACATCTGAAGTATAATTTTGGTTGATTGACTTCCTTTCTAAATAATGAATAAAAGTAAGCAATAAAATATTGTTTACAAGCATACAAGTTAAGATGGTGGATTACAATTGAATCATGTAATTTCTTTCCCATAAAATTTAGCAAAATGAGTGTGGGGGGAAAATGGCTAATAAAAGCCAATCAGAAATGTTCACCAACAGTCACTAAACAAGAACAATGGAAAACATAATGCATTTTAATAAACTAATCCAAAGAAAGAAACAAATGTTTCTGGAGAGGAAGGAAGAAGTGAACAAAAACATGCTCTCAACAATGCCATCAGTCTCAGAAAGAGCTTGTCAATGTTCCCTAATATGGTATGAATGGTATAAAGAAAATTCAATTGTTGTCTTTTTCTTCTGCTTGAACACTAGGGGAAGGTCTCCAGGGGAAAGATGGGTGAAGTCTGAAAAAATGAACAACGAGATACCTCTGATAGAAGTAAAGGCTCCAGGGTTTCACAGGGAAATTTCTACTTGACAGGGTGTCCCACTGGGTAAAGTGATCCTGGACTAAGGCAAAGGGCAGAGGGCAGAGGAGAGAGCACAGTCCTGAGTTCTAAGAAGGATGGCATACCACTTTATCTGAGCTGTCTGCCATGCATGAAACTTCCATTCCTCCCAGCTCTCTGGCTACAGAAATTCGGCTAAAACATAAAATACTCACCCTGTAGACTCTAGCTTGGAGGTGAGAACAAATGGATCCAAAAAAATGCAGTGTCGTGTCAGCCACTTTAATTTTTAAAGGAAAGTAAAAATGTGAACCCAACCATTCGCATAGAAGCAAGATGAAAGATTCCATCTTAAAGGAAAATAAGGATACCTTGCTTAAAACCAGAAGAAAATTCCTACCTGTTGTTGTTCTCTGTAAAATAACTCAGTAAGGACACAAATTCAGTAGGTTAGGCACTTACAGACAAGTCTTCTCTTCAGCTCTAAGAACTGCTGTCTCACTAAAGGAGCTAAGTATACACATGGACCAACTCAGCTCCAGTCCTCCTCACATTTCTATGCTGAATCCCCACCCACCTCTGGATTCTAATGTCTTAATATAGTATCTCAGATCCTAACAACCATATCCACCCAGAGGTCATGATCCCCTACCCTCAATATTGGTCTTGCATCTCCACAGGGCTGCTCATCATTCAGCCTCTGCATTTTCTCTAATCTATCATCTCCTCTTGATCCAACCCCCTTCCCGATCCAGTGAAGGTTCCATGAACTATGATTCTCATTAGCTCCCTGGTGGCTCAGTGGTAAAGAATCTGCAGTGCGGGAAACCTAGGTTTGATCCTTGTGTGGAGAAGATCCCCTGGAGAAAGAAATGGCAACCCACTCCAGTACTCTTGCCTGGAAAATCCCATGGATAGAGGAGCCTGGTGGACCACAGTCCGTGGGGTCGCAAAAGACTCAAGACACAACTTAGTAACTAAAATAACAAAAAATATTATCTTCTGCATTAGAACATTCTCCTACTATTATTTCTAGAGGTGAATCTTCCTTAGAGTTTTATATCTGCCTTCTTTTATCCTCTCCACATGTTTTGGTTTCCTTTCGTCACTGTCAGAAAGGACTATGGATTTGAAACAACATAAATTTATCCTTTTACAACTCTGAGGGGGTTCAAAGTTCAAAATGAGCTTCATTGGCTGAAGTCAAGTGGTCAGTAGGGCTGGTTTCTTCTGGGTTTTCCAAGAGGAGAATCAGTTTCCTCTCCTTTTCCAGTTTCTATGGGCCACCTGTGTTTCTTGTGGCCCCTCACTCTATATACAAAGAGTAGCACTTCAGTCTCTGCTCACTTCACACTGCCTCCTCCTCTGACTTTGGCCCCTCCAGAGTCTCCCTTAAAATGAGCATTTCATTGCAGTGAAGAGAACATTAGATCTGCCCACATAACCCAGAAGGATCTTAATCTTAAATGTTCTTCAATCACATCTACAAAGTCCTTTTTGCCTATAAACTAATAGTCCCAGGTTCCAGGAATTAAGAAGCAGACAAATTGGGGGTGAGAAGGCGCATTATTCAACGTACTGTACTATACATTGTTTTTGAGGTTTTAATTCCAAAATCTTTAGCTCTAACTCACCTACTAAGGATTCTATGGTTAGAACTTTTCTGCAAAGCAACAGACCTACCTATCCAATTCTTCTGTATGAATATCCCACCTACACCTCAAACTCTAAAATATTCAATCACCTATCTTTTTACAGTTGATCTTAATTAAATTATTTTCTCCTTTTTTGTATATTTAAGCTTTTCCTTCAATCTGCATCAATTTCATTAGAACGTAGCCAGGGTTAAGGATCTCTCATCTCCCAATTTTGCCTGCTTCCTTGAATAAGTCTTTCTGATGTCCTCTGACTAGGTTAAATGTCTCTATTTCATACTTTAATAGCACTTTAAGCCACTCCATCTATATACTTAACATGGTATAATTTTACACAGTTATAATTTTACATAAATTTATTGGTGTAAGTATTTTATTCATCTGTTTCTTCCACTAGATGGTAAGCTCCATGCAGGAATAAAGCACAAATGCTTTTATTCATTGTTGTTGTTGTTGCTGCTAAGTCTTGCCCAACTCTTCATGACCCCATGACCTGTAGCCTGCCAGGCTCCTCTGTCCATGGGAAATGCTTTTATGCAATACTGTATTTCACTAACTTTACACAGACCCAGGGGCATAGAAAATGTTCAGTAAATATTTATTAAATGAATGAATGAATAAGTACCTGCACTCTGCCAGGAACTGTGCCAGGTGTTTGAGGAAAAATAATAAGCCATACAAACACAAGCAAGTCCTACTAGTTTTCAAACCTCTTTCAAAAATTGTTTGGGGTTGATAATTTTAATTATCAGAGAGGTTATTGTAACTTTAGTCTCTAAGAAATTAGTGCATAAACAAGATTAGTACTTTTTTTTTTCTGTTCAGTTTTATTGTTCAAGAATGCAAATATGAAGTTTCTCTTCCAAGGACATGTAAATGTGGCTTTAGATTGAGTAAGACAGTCTTTGTTCCTGGACAAACACTTCTATATTTTGAGGAGAAGAGGGCGTCAAAAAACAATGCCTTTACAGTAAATGTTGTGTGTTATGGAATCCTTAACTTTTATTCTTCAAGGTTTCCCAGAGCTGAAGTTGTCATTAGTCCAGCCATTTTTTGATAATCACCTGACTTGTGATAGGGAGCCAGGAAGAAAAAAGTCATCTTCATGATCAGTCCACCTTCTGGCAACCCACAGATGTGGCACAAGGTCCTGTAATTTAATTATGAAGTAACACAAATAGGAAGAAAGGCTTCTGCCCCAACCTGAATGTCTTCAATTCAAATAATTTTCATGATCATTCAAAACTAGAAAGCTCCAGAACACAGTCACCATCTTTAACAAGAACACTTGCTGATAACTTTGATTTCCTGTCTCCATTTATCCTTGTGAATAATTTAAAAATATAAGCTGAAAAATTCATTTATCATATTTTTCTTGAAAACTAGTAAGCAATAGTTAAATTAGCTTAGCAGTGAAGATGGGAAAGAGAACACAGACATCAAAAACTTACAGAGAAAGTTAGAAAAGACACATTTCTGAAGTCAGATTCCTTGTTATAAAAATGTCTTACATTGCACACAAGGGTTGTTTCTAATAATAAATCTGTCAGTGGCAGACATTGGCAAGTCTACTTTCTACAATAATTTGTAAAACCCTTATTTGCCTATTTTATACATGACAATTCCTTGAGTAAAAATGAGTCTAATCTATAGATCTACAGATCTATAGTATGTTTGTGTTTTGAAGTGCTTCCTCCTCATCATCTGTAATGTTTTAGGTCCAGTACATTATCTTGATCAGTTGGTGGCAAGTATTAATAACATATAATCATTACATTCAAAAATATATATGTGCTCTGAATGGGGCCTTGTCAACAACTGAGAGAACATTTAGCAGCCGATAGAACCTAGATAGCTATGGGACCTTCCTGTCTACAAGGGGTACTAATCTTCAGCTTTCAAAATTGTATACTTTGGGACCTCTTAATGGTTTCACTACCACTTAGTATCTGAAGAACATAGTCAGGATTTGCTCTTTGGAAATGTGGCATGGCTGAACTTCGACTGTAATGTACAGTTCACTGCCTTCTTCCTGTCAGCTAGGCTAATTAAGAATTCAACAAACGGCTATTCTATCCTCGTTACAAGTCTAGCCAAGCTGTCTCCATTCTCTCTTCAGGCAGTAAGATATCACGCTAAGGCCTGCCGCAGACTCCCATTGATAAATCCTGTTCTTTGAATTGGAGAAACTTACAAGGCACGGGGGCACCTTTTGTTTTCAATTTCTAACTCAAATGAACATGTGAAGATGTTTGACTAAAGATAATCAGGTTATACCTTTTCTTTCTGGTTTTTCAAATTAGAGTTAATAAATGATGTCTTTACTTGATTAAATCTTAAAACCAATTAATAGAAAATAGTTCCTGTGAAATTAGTCTTGTTCCATAATTTGAAAGAAACTTGTACCTGTGATAGCACAATTCAATATTTATGAAGATTTTTTTTCCATGACGAAAGAGATACCTGTTAATGGGTTTCTAAAAATAAGGGGATTCAGTAATTATCACTTAAAAAACTCATTATCTGTTTCAGAATTTTACCAGTCAAGCTCTTTATCATTTCTAATTCAGAATTAGAGGAGGAGGGACAGAAACTGTGGTCACTTTTCATAATAATGGCCTACTACTTCATGTGAGTTTCCTTCCCAAAGGTATGCTAGAGTAAGAATGGAGGTTGTTTTTGCTTTTGCAAAACAAAAAAGCTTTCATTTAAATTACCTAAGCCAGGACCAAATTTTCTTCAACGCTATTTTAGTCCGTTCCCCTGCTGTCACCTCACTGTTTTACAAGGAATGATAAATGTGATAATGAGTAATGACATCTATTCATGGAAAATGTGAAAGGTCTGAAGTTACAGTACTTTTCATTAGGAAAATGTGTCTCTAGCAGCGGCAGGCACCTTGACTTAATCAGCCCAGCTCCAATTCTCTAAAAGAAAGAAATTTTCCTTAAATTTTATACAGTCCCCACTTCTTCCTCCCTCTCCCCAGCACTTCCGTCCTGTTAGCTACACAGGCTTTTTCATGGTAGTTTAAGTGTAAAGAAATGTTTCAACTCTTATTTTATCCATTAAAATGCAAATGATGTAGGGCTTTCTGATTGTTTAATCCCCTGGGAGCTTTTGGATATGCAACATTGACTACATGTTTTCAAAGTGAATTCTTCTATATCCTTCATCTTCTCCCTTCCAAAATGCGAAACACAATGAATGATTAGTGTGGAGCCAGGAAAGCAAGATGTACATAGAGATTAAAAATGACCTTGCTTTCTTGGTCTCCATTTGAGACAAGCTGTATGATGCACGGAGGCCATTTTACAAACTTGAGGTGGCACATGTTATTGCTATAGCTCTTCTCTATCAGGATTTCAAAGGTATTTATCTCTAAACTGACACTGGGAGTATACTTGATCTCCAGCTAAGAAACTAGTCCCTGTGTAATTAATGTAAGAAAAATGATCCACCATTAAAGCCTGTTGGTTTTAGAAATATAAAATATAGTTTTATGAAAAAGAAGTCATATTTTACGGCAAGACAAAAATATAAACATAAAAAAAATTTCTCTGCCCTTTGGCTTCCTCTCTCCCCCTGTTTGCATGTGTATCTGTGCCGTGCATCAACCAACCTTCCCATCAGCAGACACACCTGCTCAGCCATAAGGAGCAGCGTTCTCCTAGCATCGAGGCAATTCCTTAAAGATAACATTCCTTCTTGATCTTGAAAGGGGCCGTGATGATACTTAGATCTGATTTGTGTAAACCGTCAGTAATACGTCATTTAATGTACAGCCTTCAGTCTCAAAACTCATATAACTCTACCTTGACTTCTAAAGGAGGAAACAGTTCTCAGAGATTTCTGAGCTGCTATTCCTGGGTTATAATCTTAAATCTGGCTCAAAACCAATTTTTCCATTTTTTTCTTAGACTGATTAATTTCTTTGTTGACAATGTTTTGTTTGAGGTTTACTTGGGGAAAAAAAAAAAAAAAAAGAGCAGTTAAACATTTGAATGCCAAGCCTTTACTCACAAATATCTACATGATGCCAATATTATACCCAAAATATTAAAACTATATAATACTAATAATATCGAAATAAAACTTAAAACTGTCCCCAAAGGAGTGGAATGAATTTATTTATAGCACAAAGATAGTTTAAAACATTTTTAAGATATGTGTGTGTGTGTATATATATATATATATATATATATATATATATATAATTTTTTTCCCTTAGTGAGTTCTTAAATTTTAGTGAGTAATATCAACATGCTTTTTTAAGGGGACTTACCTTTATTCAAATATCCCTTTCTGCAAACTCACAGCAGAACAGTATGATATTCAACATCAGTATCTTCCCTTTCTCCTCTCTCTTCTGGGAATACTTACAACCCAGGTCACAATTTGTCATCTAGACTTACCTCATTTCATGCTTCATCAAAATGTATCTATTTTGTATCTCATATCTTCAAATGTCCAGTCAGTAAAATAAACTAATTTACTTCTAATATTAATATTTGCATAGGTGAACATATTAATCCTTATATGGAGGGCAGTGGTTAAAAACCACAAATTCATTGTCATGGTAAGAATGTCAGGGAGACTAGTGTGGAAAGTATTGATATCTAGTACCTTAACAAGTTCTTTTTCTGCTTCTTGAATTGCCT
Organism: Bos indicus x Bos taurus; assembly: GCF_003369695.1. Lineage (NCBI taxonomy): Eukaryota > Metazoa > Chordata > Mammalia > Artiodactyla > Bovidae > Bos > Bos indicus x Bos taurus. Next base: position 21,339,501 of record NC_040076.1, on the reverse strand, counting down.
GATGTAATTCACTTTCCACTCTCCCAGAAAGAAAGATTCACTTTGAAATGTAGATATTCAAAAATCATATTTCCAAACCAACGGCCATAGCCAAACCAATAGGCATATTATCATTCATGATTTTTTTGTGTGAAAATCATATCAAACATGGGTTCTTGGATTTGCATAAACTATTTCCTATTCTCTGACCTTGTTTTCACTTTAAGTATTAACTTTCAAAAATAAGATAAAGTTCCACCTAAATTACTTTGAGCATAAAATTCATTTTTTGCTCCCCAAAAGTACCACTTCAGCATAACCATTAGCAATAAGCTCCTCTCTTCTGATCTCTGGACCTGATTACAAAAAAAACTTATACTCTTCAAATCCATGTGTGTGTGCATGCTAAGTCGCCTCAGTCGTGTCTGACTCTTTGTGACTCTATGGACTGTAGCCCACCAGGCTCCTCTGTCCATGGGATTCTCCAGTCAAGAATACTGGAATGGGTTGCTGTGCCCTCCTCCAGGGGATCTTCCTGACCCAGGGATAGAACACAGATCTCTAAGGTCTCAGGTCTCCTGCATTGGCAGGTGGGTTCTTTATCCCTAGCACCACCTGGGAAGGCCTCAGACCCATGAAACTCTCTTATAATCATTGTATTCCCATTCAATAGATATTAACCTCAGTGTTTACATAAATAAGTTTAATAAATCTGTGGCCACTTGAAGAACCTATTATGTAAAGATCTCCACAACTCTCTGTTTCTAAAAATTACACTTCAAAGGTTTTGGTTCAATCAGCTTCAAAACATTACTTTTAACTTCAAAATTCTTCCCTTTTTTTTTGCAGGGAGAAAATGGTAAGATAGTTTCTTTCTATTTCTGTGAGTCAAAAGATTTATTTGGCCACCTGACAAAGGTAACAGAATGCTGCTTCTTATTTGAAAATAAGGAGGAATTTTGCAAAAGCATTGGAAATTTTAATTCCTAGTCTATAAAACTTTTAATTCAAATGAAATAACTGATTAAATAATACAAATTTAATTGATCCTAGAGTTTTAAAAGCACTGTTTTTATAATATGTTAATTACTTTAAACCAGTTCACATAATAAGGCACTCAAAGGCTTTAAGCAAAAACTAAATGGAGCATATATGTAAAAGTAGCAACTGGCCTTGAATATAAATGTGGTCTTAAAGAAAATTATGTTATATGCTACAAATAAAAAACATTAAATATTTACATAAAGTTAAATAATCTATTTTCTACTTATTTTCTTCCTTGTATAATTTATCAATTCAGATATTTTAGTAGCCAATTTAGCCCTATGCCTATGTCATTCCATCATGAAAAGGAGTCTTCATGAAACAAACAGGTAAAACAAGCTTCTACTCGTCACATGCAAACAAGAGCTTTCTTAATACACGGGAATTCTCTAGAAACACATTATGCCTTTCCTGTTAATAGATCCAAAGATGAAAGGATGAAGAGGAAACTGATGTTTCCTAAAGACGAGTCTTTATATATTCTACTCCTAAAATAGGATACAGTTTTCTATCAGAAGAGATTTGCAGAGGATTCATAATGAGAGAGACACAGAAACCCAAGCACTTAATTTTTTTTTTTTTTTTTTACTTGCCAAAATTTCAAAAGCCTTTCTAACACTTAACCAGTACCATAGGAATGATGTATTTACCAGCACTGTACATTTGGGACCTGCAAAACTAAATGAATTTATGATGTATTAACATTTTCCCTTTGCTAAGGCTTTAAGGTTAATAAACACACAGTAGGTGTGTTGCCTGAACTTGCAGCCCTATTACTCTCCTGTCTATATTTAGTTAGACTTTGAATTAGGAGCCAAGTAGGTTTTAGAATTTTTCACACTATATTGTGTGTATTTGATTTCCGCAAAACAGATATGAATGTACTGATGGCTGGGATGGTATCTTTCAGTTTTGGGGGACTATTCAATTGCATTCGGAGAAGGCAACGGCAACCCACTCCAGTACTCTTGCCTGGAAAATCCTATGGATGGAGGAGCCTGGTAGGCTGCAGTCCATGGGGTCGCTAAGTTTGACACGACTGAGCGACTTCACTTTCACTTTTCGCTTTCACGCACTGGAGAAGGAAATGGCATAGAAGAACATAGTGCTCCCGGCACGGGCATCATGGCGATTTATCGAGACTAAATCAGGAAACCAAGCCATTAACTGGTTCTGTGACCCTGGACCACTCATCTCACCTTTTAAGATTCGTGGTGCTTCTTACATGAAATGAGATGATTACACTCTTTCTAAGAAACTTTCCAGATATAAAATTCTATGATGTTTAATTAAGGAAGTAAGTACAGGAAGGGATACTATGAACGTGTGGGAAGGAGCTTCTTGTTCAAATTCGGGAGTGAAACACAAATTCAAAGAGTAAACTGACAAATCCTTGGCAAAGTTGTTCAAGCCTTTGAAAACCAGAGGAAGCATTCTGGAAAAGCAGGATGAAAGCAGAAGAAATCTACTCGCCAAAGATGGAATGATATGGATGCACATTTGTGATTTAGATGCTTTTCTTTACTGAATGCATTCTCCAACCATGAGCAGTCTGGGTGGCAAAAAACCTGACAAGTCAAACATTAAGACAAACTTAACGGAGCAGCTGAAAATTAGGAAAATCCCTCAAAATAGGAAAACAGCAGAGAGGTGATCCTAATCTCTGCCTAGATCCGGCTTACATTTTATAACGTAGCCTGTTTGACATTGAGAACAAGTGAACTTTGTGTGTTCAGTCACTTCAGTCGTGTACAACTCTGAGACCCCGTGGACTGTAGCCCACCAGGCTCCTCTGTCCATGGGATTTCTGAGTCAAGAATACTGGATTGTGTTGCAGTTTCCTTCTCCAGGGAATTTCCTGACCCAGGGACAGAAGTGGGGAAGCCCCTTAAGTGAACTTTGATTGCATACAAAAACTTCACACGTTTTCTTCCTCCTCCTATGTTTTTGATGCCACAATTTCTCTCTTTTCATATTGTGCATTCATTCACAAATTGTTATAGCTATAGTTACTATTAATATTTTCATCCTTTAACCTTGATGCTAGAATTAAGTGTTTAACATTTTACTGTATTATACTGTTAGAGTATTCTGAAGTTGTCTGTTAGCTTACCTTTACTGGTGAGTTGTATATCTTCATGTTACTTATATTAGGGGATCCGTGGCTAAGGTGTTCCTAGTGGGCCATGGGTGAGCTTCTTGATGGAGTTCATGATGCAGTTAGTAGGATTCATGTCTTTAAAAAAAGGAAAATTCATTTGGCTGAGCCAGGTCTTAGCTGCAGCACATGGAAACTTTAGTTGGGGCATGTGGGATCTAGTTCCCTGATCAGGGATCAAGCTGGGCCTCCAGCACTGGGAGCTTGGAGTCTTAGTCACTGAACCACCAGAGAAGTCCCAGATTCATGTCTTTTAATACCCTAGAAGGGTTTTGTCTGTTCTGCTTTCAGCCTCCCCCTTCCCACCCCCACGCCCCCTCAGTCATGCAGCTCATAATTCAGGGATCTGGATGAGGAGAGAGAGAAATGAGCTCCTTTGGCAGCATTTCACATGGCTGGGAAAGCCGAAGGCTCTCTCACATGCTTCAGCTATGCCCTGTGGGAGAAACCTGGCTAAGATGGGCCAAGATCTCTCTTGGCTTGAGCCCTGTCGCCTTGGGGGAAAGGGGCTGTGAGTAAAGTCAAGCCATTCTTCTTATTCAGTCCAATGTGTCCAGACTTGTAATTTTTCGCTCCAGCAATGAGGTGGAGCTTCTCTTCTAGAAAGCTGGACTTCTACAAAGGCTCTCTTGTCTGTGGGTGATTGTCTAACAGTGTTTCCCAGAGGCTCCTGGACCACAGAGGAAGGGCTAAAGCCATTTCAAAAGTCTCTGCAGGATCCGCAACCAGGACCAAGGTCTACCTGTCTATTGCCCAATGCCTGGGTGGGTCGGTCTCTGCCTCGGTCCCTTGGTATATGGTGCCAGATCCCAGAGGTTCCATAAAGGCACTCTTATCAGTGGTAGATGCCAGACTTTTGTTGTTGAATTAGGGGACAGAAATGAAGGCTATCTCATGCCTCCATGGTGCTGATGCCGTTCCAAGTCCAGAGTTTTCACTGGTGGCTGGTGACACTGGGGCTTTCTCCCTGCAAAACCAGCTGATTTCCAAAATTCTAGACTCCCAGAAACATGGCAGGTGTATATTATCAATCACATTGTTTACACAGTCTAGGAAAACTGGTATAGCAGAGTTCAGTGCCCAAGGCACATAAAACAGCCTTATTATTTAGGAACACGAGGGAAATCTCAGCCAAGATTTTACATGATAGCCTTAACTAGGAAGCCCTTCCAAGAGCAACATCAGACCTGCTATATTACCTTTTTCCATAGTCACCCTGACACTGCTCCTAAACCCCAGCTGTGTCACTTTCTTCCATAGCTGCAGTTACATCTTGTTTGCATTCCCCCTACAACCACCAAACTCATAGAAATAGCCTCATCACATCCTCTGCAGAGAAAGTAGGCACCAGTCCACCAGCTCTATCTCCTTAAATGTCTGAGTTTTACCTCCACAAGTCTCTCCTTTAAAGCTTTTAAAATAAATAATCCCAGCCTCTTCTTTGTTTACTTATACCTAGGCATGGTCTCTGCTTCCTGCAATTGCTATTTTCATAACTTCTATTATTGGTAGTTTCATTTTTTCTGTTGAGTTCATTGACAACTTTCTACATAGCTTAAAATCTTTATATGAAATTATATATGATCAGATATCTACTGCAGCTCTAAGCCCGACAAGAACAGAAACCATCTTCCTTTGGTAGAGGTGATTGACAAAGCTAGAATCACCAAGATTTGTTGATTCACTTACTCATTAATTTTCATTTTTCATACCAAGTTTGTGCTGAGGCAGCTGTGGCAACAGTAGCAAGAACAGAAGTAGCCACAGGTTTAGGGGCCTCTGATGACACCTACACTGGGCGAACTTGAAACCAGATTTCAGCATCAACTGAAAGGCTGATGCTGAGGCTGAAGCTCCAGTACTTTGGCCACCTGATGCAAAGAAGCAACTCACTGGAAAAGACCCTGATGATGGGAAAGACTGAGGGCAAGGGAAGGATGACAGAGGATGAGAAGATTTGATGACATCACTGACTTAGCAGATATGATTTTGAGAAAACTCCAGGAGATAGTGAAGGACAGGGAAGGCTGGCATGCTGCAGTGCATGGGATATCAGAGAGTGGACATGATAACATCTGAACAACGAATGTACCAAAAAAGTCACTGTAGCCATATAACATTTGATATTCCATTGTTCAGTTCAGTTCAGTCACTCAGACGTGTCCGACTCTTTGCAACCCCATGAACCACAGCACACCAGGCCTCCCTGTCCATCACCAATTCCCAGACTTTACCCAAACTCATGTCCATTGAGTCAGTGATGCCACCTAACCATCTCATCCTCTGTTGTCCCCTTCTCCTCCTGCCTTCAATCTTTCCCAGCATCAGGGTCTTTTCCATTGAGTCAGTTCTTCACATCAGGTGGCCAAAGTATTGGAGTTTCAGCTTCAACATCAGTCCCTCCAATGAACACCCAGGACTGATCTCCTTTAGGATGGACTCGGTGGATCTCCTTGCAGTCCAAGGGACTCTCAAGAGTCTTCTCCAACACCACAGTTCAAAAGCATCAATTCTTCAGCGCTCAGCTTTCTTTATAGTCCAACACTCACAACCATACATGACTCTTGGAACAACTATAACCTTGACTAGATGGATCTTTGTTGACAAAGCAATGTCTCTGCTTTTGAATATGCTATCTAGGTTGGTCATAACTTCCCTTCCAAGGAGTAAGCATCTTTTAATTTCATGGCTACAATCACCATCTGCACCCGAAAAATAAAGTCAACCATTGTTTCCACTGTTTCCCCATCTATTTCCCATTAAGTGATGGGACCGGATGCCATGATCATAGTTTTCTGAGTGTTGAGCTTTAAGCCAACTTTTTCACTCTCCTCTTTCACTTTCATCAAGAGGCTTTTTAGTTCCTCTTCACTTTCTGCCATAAGGGTGGTGTCATATGCATATCTGAGGTGACTGATATTTCTCCCAGCAATCTTGATTCCAGCCTGTGCTTCTTCCAGCCCAGCGTTTCTCATGATGTACTCTGCATATAAGTTAAATAAGCAGAGTGACAATATACAGCCTTGACGTACTCCTTTTCCTATTTGGAATCAGTCTGTTGTTCCATGTCCAGTTCTAACTGTTGCTTCCTGACCTGCATACAGGTTTCTCAAGAGGCAGGTCAGGTGGTCTGGTATTCCCATCTCTTTCAGAATTTTCCACAGTTTATTGTAATCCACACAGTCAAAGGTTTTGGCATAGTCAATAAAGCAGAAATAGATGTTTTTCTGGAACTCTCTTGCTTTTTTGATGATCTAGTGGATGTTGGCACTTTGATCTCTCATTCCTCTGCCTTTTCTCAAACCAACTTGAACATCTGGAAGTTCATTGCACTTACTTTTATAAGACAGAAAAAAATGCTTTTGAGATTTTCAGTCACTTTTTTTTCAAATCCAGATGAAATTATATTCATAATGATCAATAACTTAGGAAAGCTGATGTATGCTGTGTGCTCAGTCATGGATATTTCCAGCAAGAATACTGGAGCAAATTGCCATTTCCTACTCTAGGGGATCTTCCCAACCCAGGGATAGAACATGCATCTGTTGCGTCTCCTGCATTAGCAGGCAGATTATTTACCACTGTGCCACATAGGAAGCCCTCGTACTACACCTGATTTTAGCCCAAAGGCCAAAATCTAATAGAATTTACTTTTAGATGGTTATACTTGATGGGATAGAGTCTTGAACTAATTGCACAAAAAGGACTGTACCTATAATCAGCTAGCTTGATTCACTAGAACACAGTTAGAAAACAGTTAACCAACCACTTTGATTTTCAGAATAACAATGATGTTGGCCTTTAAGACTTATTTAACATAGTTGAACTTTTATGGATAACCTGAAATTGTACAACCATAAAATTTCATAGAGAATGAGGATCAATAGAGAAGGATTTGTTACACTACCATCACTGAACATAGGAATTTTATCTCAATGCTGAAAAGATGTTTCTCTCAACCACAGCTTACATATATGGCCACTTCAATGGTGTACTTCTATAACATTTTCCTGAATTCCCATAAATAAGAGTTCTTACAGTTATTCTCTTTAGGTAATTGCAGCTTCCAGAATAACCTCAGGTCATTGAAACGTCCTGGATCTGCAAGAAACCCATTATTAGCTAGATTCCATCATGAAAATCCATTTTGCTACTGCTATAAAGATGTGACTTTATGACCTTGGAGGAAAAAAGTGCAAAGAGCTATCCAGTGGCTCTTCATGGTGAAAGAAATGTTGTAAGGGTACATTTTCTAAACCGCACTTGTTAAGAATTGGCTTCACCTCTTGGTTCTCTTCACCCTCCTCTGCCTCATGAAAGTCTTCTAGGGAGTCACATGTATGTTGGGTGATATATACATGATATATACATATTCACAAAGTGAATAGCCTTTGTTCTTAAAAAATATGAACTTCCACTGTTCTTCATTGACCATTGTCTCCATCAAGGCCCAGTAAGGGAAGGAAAACTATACCAGTCATTGAACAGACAGAATTTAAATATTAGGAATTTTCAACTAGGTATAAAGTTGTGAACTAAGTAACTGAAGGGCTTCTCAGGTGGAGCTAGTGGTATAAAGAACCCACCTGCCAATGCAGGAGACAGAAGAGATGTGTTCAATCCGTGGGTCAGGAAGATACCCTGGAGAAGGAAAAGGTAACCTACTCTGGTATTCTTGCCTGGAACCCCATGGACAGAGGAGCCTGGTGAGCTATGGTCCAAAGGGTTGGGCACAACTGAAATGACTTAGCACACACACAAGTAACTGAAAAAGAAAAAGAAAACACTATTGAAGAACTTATGCTTTTGAATTGTGGTGTTGGAGAATATTCTTGAGAGTCCCTTGGACTGCAAGGAGATCAAGTCAGTCAATCCTAAAGGAAATCAATCTTGAATATTCATGGGAAGGATTGATGCTGAAACTGAAGCTCCAATACTTTGGTCACCTAATGCAAAAGGCCAACTCATTAGAAAAGACCCTGATGCTGGGAAAGATCGAAGGCAGGAGGAGAAGGGGACAACAGAGGATGAGATGGTTGGATGGCATCACCGACTCAATGGACATGAATTTGCGCAAGCTCCAGGAGATGGTGAAGGACAGGGAAGTCTGGCATGCTGCAGTCCATGGAGTAGCAAAGAGTTGGACATGACTGAGCAATTGAACAACAATTGTACCATAGAAGCAGCAACTACAGGGATCAGATACCATCCCTGTGACTGAAAGAACAAAAAGGAAATGTTGGACTTAAAATTTAGAAATTTAGGTGGGGAAGAGTGGTTCTGAATTGGTGAAACTCAGATTTTTGAAGAGAGAATGGGTTTAGCTACTCAATTGGTACTAGTGTTTCTGAGCTTAGAGAAGAGACCCCTAAGTGCTGGGTCCCCAACCCCTGAGGATGTGACGCTGTTGGTTGATGCTGGTACTGTAAGAGTAACCCGGAGAGGCTTGCTCCATGAGTGTTGAAAAAAGTGCAAACTGAACCCAACTGCTGCTACCCAGGGAAATGAAAAAGCATTGTCAAGATGATACTCAGGGAACTGCAAGTAGATAGGAAGCCAACAAGAAGTACACAGAAGGGCAGTGTCCCCGTTTTCTTCTCCAACTTTACAGTCTCTTTCTTCTGTCCTCTTGTGGTCAGCTGGTAAGTAGAAGTGAGGTTTGCAGAATCCCAGCTTCAGCATCACAAAGCAAGTAGAGAAAGGTGTTTGGAGCTGAGAGACAATTACTTAGTAAGTGACACAATCATCTGCAGAACATTCTTCTTAAATAACTGAAAATTGACTCATGATTACAATCACACTGTGGTTAACAATGTAACTACTTATAAAGGTTGGTAGCTTAGTAGGAAACCATATAACTCAACATAACTTCACAGTTTTAACAGTAGAGAGAGAAATAATGCAAACTCCAACCCATGTTTATTATGTGATAGAAGAAGATGAACTACGCATCTGCATATCTCTTTCTGATGCTTGTTTGAAGAACACTGATGCACTCTATGACTTCCAAGAGTAAAAATTGTAACATAAATCTGACACTTGCCAACCATGAAAAGGAAAAACTGAGAAGTTCCTGTTTTTTAAACCAGACCAAATAAAGCTAATTTCAAATGATGTTTGTTGAAAATACACTCACTCCCATCCCTCTCCTAAAACACAACATAAACTAAATAACAACTAGAATTTCTTGCTTCTGCCTATGTCAAAAAAATCAAAACCTGGTTTTGATTAGTGTGTGAAAATATATGTTGTTATATCCTGTTGGTGAGACTTTCTTTAACACTTCTGTGCAGGGGTGCCATTTGGCTGTTATGCATGACAATCCTCTAAAGCAATCATCTGCAGCTTTTTTGGCAGCAGGGACAGTTTTGGAGAAGACAGTTTTTCCATGGACAGGGGTGGGGTTGTTTGGGGATGATTCAAGCACATTACATTTATTGTACACTTGATTTCTATTATTATTTGATCAGCTCCACCTCAGATCATCAGGCAGTAGATTCCAGAGGTTGGGGACTCCCTGCTATAAGTGAAGAAGTGAAGTGGCTCAGCCCTATCTGACTCTTTGCGATCCCATGGACTGTAGCCTACCAGGCTCCTTCATCCGTGAAATTTTCCAGGCAAGAATAGTGGAGTAGTTTTCCATTTCCTTCTCCAGGGAATCTTCCCAACCCAGGGATCAAACCCAGGTCTCCCACATTGCAGGCAGATGCGTTACTGTCTGAGCCACCAGGGAAGCCTAAAATCTGCTTTATTCTTTTCAACAGAAAACTCATTTCTAAAACTTTACTCCAAGGAGATAATCACATGGGTATAAAATAGAGTCATCCAAAGATTTCTCTTATTAATGTCATTTAAAGAAAAATAGAACTGATGATAAACTTAAACATTCATCCATTGAAGAATGTTGCTGTTCAATTGCTAAATTGTGTCTAACTCTTTGTGACCCCATGGACTGCAGCACTCCAGCCTCCTCTGTTCTTCACTATCTCCTGGAGTTTGCTCAAATTCATATCCATTAAGTCAGTGATGCTATTTAACCATCTCAGTCTCTGCTGCCCCTTCGCCTTTTGCCTTCAATCTTTCCCAGCAACATGTAATGAAATACTATGCAATCTACAAACATGATTATTGATATTGGTATATCTTTATTAACAAAGAAAGAACAAGTTATAAAACATTCATTCAACACCTGAGTACCTGGATTGGCCAATGAACCAAACATTGACAAGGTCTTTGCCCACAAAAAGCTCCCATTTGTGTATAACTATTTGAGTATACTTATTGGACACAAACATACATATATAAAGGAAATAAGTCCTGAATATTCATTGGAAGGACTGATGTTGAAGCTGAAACTCCAATACTTTGGTCACCTGTTGTGAAGAACTGACTCAATGGAAAAGACCCTGATGCTGGGAAAGATTGAATGCAGGAGGAGAAGGGGATGACAGAGGATGAAATGGTCGGATGGCATCACCGACTGGATGGACATGAGTTGGAGTAAACTCCGGGAGTTGGTGATGGACAGGAAGCCTGGTGTGCTGCAGTCCATGCAATCGCAAAGAGCTGGACACAACTGAGCAACTGAACTGATATATATATATACACACACATACACAAATATCAGGCAAGATCTCCTTAAAAACATTGAGTCATTAGCAAAAAGAAAAAAACACATTTTTCTCTCAGTGGTGGGACTGTAGCTGATTTCTACTTCTGTCTTTGTCCTTTTTTTACTTAAAAATCCTACGCTTATTCAAAATCTAGGGCTCTAAATCTTAGCAGAGTTCTCAGTTGAATGTGATTTCTCTTTTGCTCAGAATGACTTTATCATTTGGTCTGTGTCTTTCTTGGGGACCTTATATCCCATTCTGAATTGTAATTAGTTATGTACTTGTCCTTCCCCTTATATAAGATAAGAAGTATCTTGAGAACAATGACACCACCATGTGTAGCTTTCTTTCTCTCATAACATCGAAAATAGAGCTTGGCATTTAGTGTGTGCTCAATAAATATTGTGTTTCATTCCTAATTTCACTCGCCATCAAATTGCACTGGGCATTAATCAGAGTAATTGTTGCACTCATATAGTTTATAGGTAATCATGTGCTACTTATAGCCCATGCTGAGGAGCTGCCTTAGTGAGCAATGTTTCATAGGATACATCCTCAGTCCTCCAGACAGAGCTGACTGTTCTAAGGGTGGACAGTTGACCCAAGACAGCCAGTCCAAAGGCTGGCCACAGACATGACCTGGCATGAAAGTTTGACTACCAGCTATTCCCTGGAGAAAAAAAAAAATCAAATGGTTTTAAACACAGGAAATGGTGCTCAGCTTTATTAATAATACTGCAAATGCACACTAAAATAAAGCAGAGACACGATTTCTTCATCCATTGGATTATTTACAGTAAGAAGATAATGTCCTATGTGGAAAAGAATAAAGAGAAATGGTCACTTCTAACATTGCATGGGTGGTAATGTAATTTAGCTTTGCAGTTCAGTTCGGTTAGCTTTTGGAAAGGCAATTGGACAGCACCTATCAGCATTTACATTGTGCTAAGGCAATGGCACCCCACTCCAGTACTCTTGCCTGGCAAATCCCATGGACAGAGGAGCCTGGTAGGCTGCAGTCCATGGGGTCACGAAGAGTCGGACACGACTCAGCGGCTTCACTTTCACTTTTCACTTTCATGCATTGGAGAAGGAAATGGCAACCCACTCCAGTGTTCTTGCCTGGAGAATCCCAGGGACAGGACATCCTGGTGGGCTGCCGTTTCTGGGGTCGCACAGAGTCGGACATGACTAAAGCGACTTAGCAGCAGCAGCAGCAGCATCTTTTGATGTAGTTATTCTGTTCCAGGAATATAATTTGCAGAGATATTTCCTTGTGCACAGAGATGAGCAAAGGATGGTCTTTATAATCATAAACGAAACACTTAAAACTTTCCCTTCATTAGGAAAGAAGGGTTAAGTAAGCTATTTATATCCATAAAGTAAAAAAAGAAGCAGGAATTCAGTAAAGTTAATAAAATCAAATGCAGTGTCCTTACCAAGACCCACAGTCCTGTGTAATCTGGCTTCTGCCTCTGAGAACTCATTTCCTCCCTCTTCTCTCATCTCTTGCTCTGTTTCAAAATCTAGGGCATTTGCATTTGCTTATTCTTCTACCTGTATTATTCTTTCTCCGACATTCTCTTCAAAAGCTCTGCTTGAATGGCATGATGTGGCATCCTGATTTCAACCTTCTCAATATTTTAACCCTCTTTATTTTTCTTCACAAAATGTACCAGCTCCTAACATTAAACACTGAAAGTGAAAGTCACTCACTAGGGTCTAATTCCTTGTGACTCCATGAGCTATAAAGTCCACGGAATTCTCCAGACCAGAATACTGGAGTGGGTAGCCGTTCCCTTCTCCAGGGCATCTTCCCAACCCAGGGATCGAATCCAGGTCTTCTGCATTGCAGGCGGATTCTTTACCAGCTGAGCGACAAAGGAAGCCCAAGAATATTACAGTGGGTGGACTATCCCTTCTCCAGTGAATTTTCCCAACCCAGGAATCGAACTGGGGCCTCCTGAATTGCAGGCAGATTCTTTACCAACTGAGCTATCAGGTAAGCCCATTAAACACTGAGCTACATATTAATAATCCATCTCCTTCACTAGAACCCAAATGTTGATGGGCAAATATTTTATCTATTCAGTTCAGTTCAGTTCAGTCACTCAGTCGTGTCCAACTCTTTGCGACCCCATGAATCACAGCACGCCAGGCCTCCCTGTCCATCACCCGCTCCCAGAGTTCACTCAAACTCATGTCCATCAAGTCAGTGATGCCATCCAGCCATCTCATCCTCTGTCGTCCCCTTCTCCTCCTGCCCGCAATCCCTCCCAGCATCAGAGTCTTTTCCAATGAGTCAACTCTTCGCATGAGGCGGCCAAAGTATTGAAGTTTCAGCTTCAGCATCAGTCCTTCCAATGAACACCCAGGACTGATCTCCTTTAGGATGGACTGGTTGGATGTCCTTGCTATCCAAGGGACTCTCAAGAGTCTTCTCCAACACCACAGTTCAAAAGCATCAATTCTTTGGTGCTCAGCTTTCTTCACAGTCCAACTCTCACATCCATACATGACCACTGGAAAAACCATAACCTTGACTAGACGGACCTTTGTTGGCAAAGTAATGTCTCTGCTTTTGAGTATGCTATCTAGGTTGGTCATAACTTTCCTTCCAAGGAGTAAGCGTCTTTTAATTTCATGGCTGCAGTCACCATCTGTAGTGATTTTGGAGCCCAGAAAAATAAAGTCTGACACTGTTTCCACTGTTTCCCCATCTATTTCCCATGAAGTGATGGGACCAGATGCCATGATCTTCGTTTTCTGAATGTTGAGCTTTAAGCCAACTTTTTCACTCTCCTCTTTCACTTTCATCAAGAGGCTTTTTAGTTCCTCTTCACTTTCTGCCATAAGGGTGGTGTCATATGCATATCTGAGGTGACTGATATTTCTCCCAGCAATCTTGATTCCAGCCTGTGCTTCTTCCAGCCCAGCGTTTCTCATGATGTACTCTGCATATAAGTTAAATAAGCAGAGTGACAATATACAGCCTTGACGTACTCCTTTTCCTATTTGGAATCAGTCTGTTGTTCCATGTCCAGTTCTAACTGTTGCTCCTGACCTGCATATAGGTTTCTCAAATGAAAATCTACAAGACCTTTTAGAACTAACACCCCAAAAAGATGTCTTTTTCATTATAGGGGACTGGAATGCAAAAGTAGGAAGTCAAGAAACACCTAGAATAGGCAAATTTGGCCTTGGAGTACAGAATGAAGCAGGGCAAAGGCTAATAGAGTTTTGCCAAGAGAACACACTGATCATAGCAAACATCCTCTTCCAACAACACAAGACAAGACTCTACACATGGACATCACCAGATGGTCAACACCAAAATCAGATTAATTATATTCTTTGCAGCCAAAGATGGAGAAGCTCTCTACAGTCAGCAAAAACAAGACCGGGACTTGACTGTGGCTCAGATAATGAACTCCTTATTGCCAAATTTAGACTTAAATTGAAAAAAATGGGGAAAACCACTAGACCATTCATGTATGACCTAAATCAAATCCCCTATGATTATACAGTGGAAGTGAGAAATAGATTTAAGGGACTAGATCTGATAGACAGAGTGCCTGATGAACTATGGAATGAAGTTCGTGACATTGTACAGGAGACAGGGATCAAGACCATCCCCATGAAAAAGAAATGCAAAAAAGCAAAATGGCTGTCTGGGAAGGGCTTACAAATATTGTGAAAAGAAGAGAATTGAAAAGCAAAGGAGAACAGGAAAGATATACCCATTTGAATGCAGAGTTCCAAAGAATAGCAAGGAGAGAAGAAAGCCTTCCTCAGTGATCAGTGCAGAGAAATAGAAGAAAACAATAGAATGGGAAAGACTAGAGATCTCTTCAAGAAAATTAGAGATGCCAAGGGAACATTTCATGCAAAGATGGGCTCGATGAAGGATAGAAATGGTGTGGACCTAACAGAAGCAGAAGATATTAAGAAGAGGTAGCAAGAATACACAGAAGAACTGTACAAAAAAGATCTTCACAACCCATATAATCATGATGGTGTGATCACTGACCTAGAGCCAGACATCCTGGAATGTGAAGTCAAGTGGGCTTTAGGAAGCATCACTACGAAGAAAGCTAATGGAGGTGATGGAATTCCAGTGGAGCTATTTCAAATCCTGAAAGATGATGCTGTGAAAGTGCTACACTCAATATGCCAGCAAATTTGGAAAACTCAGCAGTGGCCACAGGACTGGAAAAGGGCAGTTTTCATTCCAATCCCAAAGAAAGGTAATGCCAAAGAATGCTCAAACTACCGCACAATTACACTCATCTCACATGCTAGTAAAGAAATGCTCAAAATTCTCCAAGCCAGGCTTCAGCAATACGTGAACGGTGAACTTCCAGATGTTCAAGCTGGTTTTAGAAAAGGCAGAGGAACCAGAGATCAAATTGCCAACATCCGCTGGATCATCGAAAAAGCAACAGAGTTCCAGAAAAATGTCTATTTCTACTTTATTGACTATGCTAAAGCCTTTGACCATGTTGATCACAATAAACTGTGGAAATTTTACCTATTGGTTACTATCAAATCACCAGTGTCTAGAAAGACATCTTGTAATGAATATGTATGTTAGATTAATCAATTAATTAAAAGGTATGTGCTAGAATTATACATTTTAACATGGAAAGATATCTAAGATATATTGATGCTGTCAAAAAATACAAATGGTATGGCCCCATTTATGTAAAGAATAAGTGTGTCTGTATATATATATATATATATATATATACACACACACACATACATACATATATTTCCATACTTCCATATATATACACACACACACGCATTTATATGTTTATATATATATATATATATACACACACATACATACACATATGTATGTATGTATGTATATATGTTTCCATGGTGGCTCAGCAGTAAAGTCTCCTGCCAATGCAGGAAATGCAGGTTCACTCCCTGGGTTGGAAAGATACCCTGGAGAAGGAAGTGGCAACCCATTTCAGTTTTCTTGCCTAGGAAATCCCAGGGACAGAGGAGCTACATTCCATGGGGTCACAAACAGTTGGACATGACTTAAACAACTGAACAACAACTATATATGTGTATATATATATATATGTATATATATGTGTATACATATATATATAAGCTTATACATGAATGTATTTGTGTATTTGATCCACAACTGCATGTAGATATTTAGATAAAGAACTGAAATTACACACATCAAATTGTTATCTATGTCAAGCAGAGTGTCAATAGGAAGCAAGGGAATGGAACTTTCACATTTTACTCATTATACTTCCATGTTAATTTAATATAATTTAATTAACATTTCTTTTCTTCTTCCTTTTTCTTTCTTTTGTTTGCTTATTTGTCATTTTTAATCCTGCAGTTAGGTGTAACCTAACTAAGTGAATGTAAGGCAAATTATACTTTTTAAAAGTACAAAGGAAAAAGAACAATACAAGAGAAAATGATACAAAAACAGTTGTGTTTTATGTTAAATTAAAATGCTTCCTCCTTCTGAATTTTTCTACTCAGTACATCAATGTATCATGACAGATTACATTACGCACTGCATTTTATTTTCTTTAGAGCTTCTCCATGTGATGAAAGAGAGGTTGTTTTGTGTGCTCAGTTGCTCAGTCATGTCCAACTCTTTAAGACCCCATGGACTGTGGCCCACCAGGCTCCTCTGTCCGTGGGGATTCTCCAGGTAAGAATACTAAAGTGGGTTGCTGTGCTCTTCTTCAGGGCATCTTCCCTGTGGGAGAACCCAGGTCTCCCACACTGCAGGCAGATTCTTAACATCTGAGCCACCACATGATATTGGTCTCCTATCTCCTTATTCATTAAATTAAAACATCATTTGTTTTTATTAAGCATTTATAAAGTCATACCTAAAGTCCTTCTTTCATGGGATTTTATCATCTTTAAGGTTTCATGTGGAATGTAAATGAGACTGATTATTATAGCCAATATAATCTTCCAATTTAAAAAAATTGTGTTATGTTTATCTAGAAATGATCCCTGAATATGCTCACACAGTCCAACCTCCAGTGTTACATTACAGAAAATACCAGTTTACTAACAACTTCAAGATTGCCTTGGGGTTTTCCTGCTTCAGAGCATGAGGTTTATCAGCTGTGAATGAGGATTAAATCTGAGCATATATGATTACAAACACATACATGTCAAATCTTAGCTTTCACATTCAAAGTGCCTACAAATAAAGAACTGCTCTTTAAAGTGCAAACTGGAAAAAAAAAAATAAGGTATCACATCTCATTTGTAGATTGTGTTCCTTCCTCTGAAAAAGACTGAAAGATGAGGTCACACTGTTCTATTAAAGCATATTCCCTTTTACACTGAGGCAAAGATATGATTTAAAAGTCTGCTCATCACTCTAACTCTGCCTTTTATGCTGTGAGCTACTGAAACATAAACACACCACTAATTCTTTGCAACTACTGGACTGTAAATCAAACACACCCCTTAGTAAATGACCCTTATTCCTCATCTCTGTTTCTTACTAAAGATTACTAGCTATTTGTGGCTACTGCAAGAAAACATTAGAAGGAAGAAAATTTTGAGGAAGATACTTTTGCCTATCATTCCCCGAAGGCAGCTTTCTTATTTTGAAGCTCTCTTTGTAAAGAAACAAATAACTAGTTGAAAGTTGAAAATTCTAGTCAAATAATTTTTATAGGGTTTATATTTTTATTCCTTTCATAGGATGCTAAGTGACTGTGTGTGAAATATTTTTTTTTCCTGCTGAATTCACTAATTGTTTTGATGGTAGGTAATTAGAGACACACATTCACTAAGAAAGGAAATAACCAGACAAAATGAGAATTTGTTGCGATAATCCCTCTTATTAAAAAAATTAGCAATAACAATTTTAAAAATTAATTCAGCCCAACCATAATAGTAACAACTCCCATTTACTGAATATTTGCTGTTTACTGGTCACTTACCAGAATTTAGCACCTCTGGCCAGCTTACAGTTGAGAGCCTATTGGATTTAGCAATAAGCAAGTCACTGTTGTATTTGCCAAGATTAGTTTCTGAATCAGTTCCAGTGGAGATGAAAGACTAGTTTCAGCATATTAAGGAAGACTGGGCAAGAAGGAAATAGAGACAACTACCATGGAAACAAAATTGCTCATAAAAGGAAAAAGAGAAATATAGCCCAAAAAAGGTGGTCAGAAAGCTGGACTTTGATAATTTTCTTTTTTTTTAAGATAAAGACAAACTGGGCTGATGTACATGAAACCTGGTGCGGCAGTTTAAAGGTACAGAAGAGAGATGTAACAACCCGCTGAGCAAAGCAACTGAGGGTCAGAAAGAAGAGGAGGGTTTCTGGGGAAGATATGCCTGCTGTGTTCAGATTTTGTCAAACCCTACTGGACATCTATCCTTAGGCATTCCACGAACACCTCAAACTCAGCATTTGCATCCCATCCCCAAGCTTGTTCTGCTTCTCCTTCCTCTCTTAATAAATGGCAACATTATCCACCTATGTTCCCAAACCGAAAATCTGGACATGATGCTGAAGCATACCTTTTCTTTATCCTCTCATTCTATTGCCAAGTTCCGTTTATCTTTTAAAAATACGAATATTATATTTCTCCTGAGAATCTTACCCTGAGAAGTCCAGGTTAGATGCTCTATGATATGTCAGGATACCATCAGAAAAACAGGAATTACAGCAGATATTATAGGAGAGGCAATTTAACACAAGAAATTGGTCACACAAAGAGAGAATGAAGGAGATGAAGCAACTAAGAAAATACCAACAGAAGGGCAACTACCACCTCTAGAAACTGAAGAATGAGTCAGAGAGATGGCATTACTAGAATCAGGGGTGTACTGATTAATGTTCAACATCGAGCTCTCTGGGAAACAACAAAACTTGTCTGTGAATTTATGTGGTATAAATATCCCACCAGAGCTGATTTCAAGCTACCATCTCATCACTAAATATAGAGTTGGGAAGAGATGTACAGATTCAGCCCTGATGAGCTGCCATACCAGAAACCAGAAGCTAGGTTGGAACAATAGAGGAGAAGTAGCTATTTCCTAAAATTCTAAGTAGAACCTTGGCTTCTCCAGTTCTGTCACCTTCCATTCACTCTTCAGTGCCTCTATTTGGCCAGACCCAGCCATATCCAAGCTCAACCTGGGAAATTCAGCCTGAAAGTTCAGATAGCCTCAGATACAGAGCAGAGCTGAGAAAGGCAAGAACAGATGAGTAAAAGACTCCTGGAGTGCATCTACCTTCATTAATACTGGCCTATAAACTTTCCAAGGACAGGAACCACTGCATAGTTCAGAGTGTGCATTCAATAAGCATCAAATATTCTAAAGAATAAGTGAATGGTTGATTGGCAAATATAATGTCAGCACTCAATAAGCAGAAATCTGTGCCTCTTTGTGTACATACATACATACATACAAAGTGAAGCCTCTTTATGTACATACATACATACATACATACATACAAAGTGAAGTCAAAGTGTGGTCGGTCAGTAGTATCCAGCTCTTTGTGAAGCCAGGGACTGTAGCCTGCCAGGTTCATCAGTCCATGGAATTCTCCAGGCAAGAATACTGGAGTGGATTGCCATTCCCTCCTCCAGACGATCTTCCCAACCCAGTGATCCAACCCAGTTCTTCTATATTGCAGGTGGATTCTTTACCCTCTGAGCCACCAGTGAAGCCCTGTGTGTATATGACTTACTGTTAAATTCCCACATTTATTGATACAATGGAGCTCTAACTTGGCAAAGTAGCATATACAGGTGTTTTTAAAAAATCCCCACTAGTGCCTTAGCTCTTCAATCCCATCTCAGACAACTTTCTGGAAAACTGTAAGCTTTTGTTTGATCTAATGATTCTTGTCAATTAAAAATCTCCAAGTTATTTACAAATCTGCTATGCTAAGTCACTTCAGTCATGTCCGACTCTGTGCGACCCTATAGACGGCAGCCCACCAGGCTCCCCCGTCCCTGAGATTCTCCAGGCAAGAACACTGGAGTGGGTTGCCATTTCCTTCTCCAGTACATTAAAGTGAAAAGTGAAAGTGAAGTCGCTCAGTCATGTCTGACTCCTAGCGACCCCATGGACTGAAGCCTACCAGGCTCCTCCGCCTATGGGATTTTCCAGGCAAGAGTATTGGAGTGGGGTGCTATTGCCTTCTCCAATTTACAAATCTACTTTTTAGCAATTATCATTAACCTAGCATATTCTACAAGTTCCCTTCTCCATCTAGCTCTGTCAACTCCAAAGCTGGTAGTTAAAATCTTCATCTCTATTGCTGGTTTCTGCCAATGGATAAACTGTTTCAACTTCCACCTATCTTCTGCCTGGTCCAACTTCTATTTCTAATCACATTCAACAGAGTCAAATATATTTCATCTGAAGGACTATTTATAGTAAATTTTCCTGTGGATCTTATGCCTGGGGTGCCTCTGCTTCAGGTGGCTACTTTTGTTCTGATATGTATTTAGAATGATTTGTAAGTCTTGTTAAAGATTAAAAAGTCAAGGCTTCCCTTGTCGTCCAGTGGTTAAGAATCTGCCTACCCGTGCACGGGACATGGATTTGATCCCAGGTTAGGGAAGATTCCATGTGCTGCAGGACCCTTGAGCCCGTGGACCACAACCACAGAGCCTGTGCTCACACACTGTGACTACTGAGCCTGTGTGCTGCAATTACTGAAGTCTGTGCACCTAGAGCCTATGCTCAACAACAAGAGAAGCCATTGTGATGAGAAACCCATGCACCACAACTAGAGAGGAGCCCCCACTTCTGCAACTAGAGAAAGACCCAGTGCAGCCAAAAATAGAAAGATAAATCTGAACACTAGTTGGGCTTCCCAGGTGGCGCCAGAGGTAAAGAACAAGCCTGCCAGTGCAGGAGACATGAGAGATGTGGGATCGATCCCTGGGTTGGGAAGGTCCCTTGGAGGAGGACATGGCAACCCACTCCAGTATTCGTGCCTAGAGAATCCCATGGACAGAGAAGCCTGGAGGGCTACAATAAGATCCCACAGAGTCAGACGCAACTGAAGAGACTTAGCATGTATGCACGGACACTACTTGAAGTGTGAAGGCCAAAATTGAATTGGTAATAAGCTACTGCAAGCGGGAAAAGAGTCCAGAGTAATCTGAACTCAACTGAACTCAATTCTGATTTGTACAGTGATGACTGGACATTTTAGAGGAAGAATGAGGGCAGAGAGAGACAGAGTCCAGGAAGAGAAAATTTACAAAAAGTAGGGAAAGGAGATTGGTGCATGTGAAACCCAGCTGGGTTATTAACTGGTACTTATTTAGGCTCCTACATACCCACAGAGGGTGGGAGACAGAGGTCCTGTCATCAGGTTGGGACAAACAGTGGACTCTTCGGGCCACCTTGAGTTCTCTCGGGCAGCCACTTTAAGAGGGGAGGGGGACCAAGGTCATTGTCACTGGAAAGTATTAATTTTTTCTTCACGTCTATATAGACCAAGGTTGGGCCTAATCTGAAAGAGTGCTTAGAGAAGCCTGGCTAGAGTTTGGTCAAGGAGAGACTCTTTGTCAGTCTTAACACAAAAGTGCATTCTCAACCATTCACTCTTCCCAGACATCCTCTTGTCAGAAAGGCAGGAAGAGGTCATTCCAGTCACTGTTACATGCCTCCCCCTCCCCCTCCCCCAGCACAAGCTCTGCAAGAGCAGAGACTAGGCGTAGTTCCCTTTTGAACTACTTCTTCTGTGAATTTACCCATTTCCACATTCACTGTCACCCATGGGTGGGCCAAGTGGTGGGTGAGGTCTTCTTCAGGTGCAGACAACAAAGAGGATTCTGCTGTCTACAGAGAATTTGAAAATATCTGCTTTTCATTATTGCCATTTCCAACAATGTCAGTGACAAAGGCATGCCTCCTGCCTGAAATCTTCCGTTGATCTAAATTCTAAGTAATTTCTCTGGCCACTATAAAGTTTTAATAATAACATGCATAAGCTTCAAATTCACACAGTTTTATTATTTATCCTTTAGTAAATATGGTATTTTTTACAGAGAAGTTAATTTGGAGACTTCCCAGTTGTACTGTCAGCTCTGAACACTTGTGAACTTCCATTTAAAAACAACTGTGTACCAGTAAATGTTTAATGCACAATAAATTGTAAACATAACAATGTAAAAAAAAAAAAAAAAAAACTTTGTAATGTTTCAGAAATTGGTTGAGCTCTCTTTGGGTGCTGTAGGTATCTTTTATTGCTTTACTTAAATAGCAGACTCAAAATATATGATGAAAGCGCATTGATAGCTTAAAAAACAAAGAAGCAGAATTTGAGTTAATATAGTTCTGTTATTCCATATAACTACTTGGAGTCTATATTTGTGCTTAAAACATTAAAAACTGAAATAGAATGCAAGCCATGAGTTACAACATTCCATTTGCTAAGTACAATTTTTAATTTACTTAAATTGTATAATTAATATATTGAATAGTATCATAAATTGACATTTTTAAAATTAGTAGCAGTTTTAAAACTAAACAATGAATCAATAAAACAAAATGTCCATCAGTTTTGTCACTGAGTCACTGTCTAAATTTTGGTTTTAATAAAACTCCCTTACTAATTGTCATAAAATTATTTACATAAAATATTATGATAGAATTATAACCAAATGATTAAAGTTTAAACTGCTAAACAGATAAAAACAATTAAATGAGTAGTTGTGCATTTATTCATTTTGGTGCAACATTATTTTATCTCTCAATTTTTTTTTTATCCACGATACAAAGTTCAGTGAAATAAAGTCCTCCTTGCCTATATTTCTTTTCTAGCCATTATCATTATAAGCTTTGTGTTTTATTTGATGATTATTTCTGAAAGTACTTTTGTCACATGGGGAGGTATTTTAAAAAACGAGACATTTCAGTGTTAAATACACTAGGCCTACCCCTGGTGACATCCACCCTAATCGCCCTCTGTCCTCTCCTAAACCACGACTGATTCCTATCTGGGCTTCTTCATACAAGAGTCACAATGAGCTTTTCAAAATTCAGATCTGATCACACTCACTCTCTTCTCTTGAAATCCTTCCGTGGCTTTGAAATGGTCTTAGGATAAAGACACCTCCTTATTGTGGTCCCACAAGTTCTGTCTCTTACCCATCACCTTTATCCTAACATCACTTTACCCCGACATCACCTTTATTCTCATCCTTACCCTTACTCCAGGCTCTCATCACTCCCTGCTCCACTCTCACTGGCCTCATTCCCAGCCTCTTCTACTTCCATACTCCCTCTGTCCACAAGACTTTTTCAGATGTTATTTCCTGTACCAAAAAGACCAGCCCCTCTGCCTTTTTTGTTCTAGTTAATTCTTACTCATCCTGCAGAGTTCCGTTTAATTGTTAGCTCTTCAAAGACCTCTTCTCTGATCTCCCTTGCTTAGATGAACCCCCAGCAGTTACAGCCTCACGTAGCGTCGTGTGCCTCTCCTTCTAGCACAGGTCAGAGTGATAATTTCACTGATGTCACTTAGTGCTTAATGTTTGTGCTTCTATTGGCCTCTCCCGTTTGCTCATCGTAATGTACCTAGGGCCTGGCATAGTACCTGGCAAGTGAAAGAAGGAAGGAAAGAGGGCAGGCAGGGAGGGAGTGGAGGGTGGGAGGAAGGAAGGAAGGAGAGTGGGAAAACAGAGTAGGAAGGAGAAATGGAAAAACAGGGAGGAAGGGAAAAAATTGTAACAAAGAATAAGACAAGGACCTAGACAATTAGACAAAATGACACGAAATCATTTGCAAGCTTGAAAATTTTCCTGTAAATCTTCCATAAAATATTTAGGAAAGGCTCATTCACTCTCACTATTTACTTAATATACTCTCTCATACAAATCTCTTCTCCAATAATTAGTTTGCAAGGCCTTTATATGGAGAAGGAGATGGCTATCCCCTCCAGTAATCTTGCCTGGAGAACTCCATGGACAAAGGAGCCTGGCAGGCTAAAGTCCATGGAGTCACAAAGAGTTGGACATGACTGAAGCGACTTAGCATGCACACAAGGTCTTTATAAGATATGGTCGAAAGAAATGCATGAGAAGACCAAAACAAAATAAAATGAAAAAAAAAGCTTAAAAAATATATTTTCAAATTATATCACAGGTAAACTGCTTAATTTCCCTAATACAAAAGGCCTTCTGAAAAACAAGAAGACAAAAACCTGTAGAAAAATAGGCAAAAGATAAGAAGAAGGAATTCGCAAATAAACATAAAACTTTGCTTAATCTTGCTCACATAAGAGAATGTCAGTGAAACTACACAGATGAGATTGGCAGAAATCCACAAGCTTGACAATGTACTTTGTTGGGGTGGTGATAGGGAAATGGGATCTCTCATATTTTGTTGGTAAGAAGGAGCTATAAGGATATAATCCTGATGAGGAGAATTTAGTACTAATTAGCAAAATCACCTTTTGATCACCCTCCCATAAAAACCTAGTCTAGGTGACTACTTCAAGGATACTCTGGGGAAAGGACACACAAGGTGAAGGGTTCATGGGTTCCATTTTTCTCCTCTCTCTACTTTTGTGAGTACTTTTAAAAATTACATCCTGCAGTGTTTTCTTTTGACTGCAGTATTCTAATGCTTTGGCTTGGGTTTCCCCCCAAAACTAAAGCCTAAAATAAAAGCTGCTGCATGAATGGACTATTCAGAAATGGGATAGAAGAAGGAGGGTAAACAGGAAAGAATGGAGGGTCCTAACAAAGGTGCATTGTTGAGTTGGCCATGGCAAAAGGTTGCCCAAGTGGAGGGACTTTCTGAGAAAGCCTGATGGAATGAGCCTCAGAAGCAGACATTCTCAGCCTCAGGGAGATTCCAGGGCAGAAGGAGAGCAGCAGCAGACCTGCATTACCTGAGCCCATGCCCTGTTAGGGCATCCTTATGAGAAGTCTGGCCTGCGCAGAACAGTTTGTGCATCTGAGACTGGATAAAGAGAATTTAATATGGCACACAAGAGGTGCCAGGAAGGGGGATTAATGCCCCTTGTAGATACGTTTTGAAGCTTAACTTTGAATTGGTAGAGTGAAATGAATACTATGATTACTTTTTAAAAAATTGTCATTAAACCATCAAAACACCAAACAGATCATCTTATTCTTTTCAGTTTTGCCAAGGCGTGCAGCTATCTCAAGAAGAAATAATATGTATAAATCTGGAAAAGTATATTACAGATGTTAAGAGTTCAAATATGTAACCATCTATAAGAATAAGTCAGTTGTAAATGGTTTTTAGAGAAGCAGGGCTAAATATTTAGCATGTTTAGCATATCAAATATGCTAATAGGGGTGAGAGAAGCATCCTAAATATATACAATATGATATGTGTACATATATTGATTTTTAAAAGTTTGATAGTAAAAAGCAAGGGAACATAAGCTGGCATACCGTCTGCTCCATAAGCATTATTGAGGCAATGATAGAACAGCCAAGGGCTCATTTTGAAATGCTGATTATTTCTCTATGCCAGACAGAAGTGGGAATCAAAATGATTTACTCTAAGAACTTTGACTGTATTACTGTGAAATAATTTATACACTGTTAAATGATTTGAATACCCACGAAGTCTGTGAATCCCAAAGCTTGTTCCTTTACATTTCCCTGCATTTCTCCCACCAAAGCCAGATATTATGTGAAGTAATGAGTCTGGAATTCATAAGCAGATAAATTTTTTACTGACTTCAATCATATGAGCTGTTTAAAAGGTTGCAATCTTCTCAAGATGGTCTTCCCATCTGTATTAACTTCTCATTGCTGTTGTAACAAGATAACCACAATCTCAGTGACTTAAAAAACTGAAATTTATGTTCTCTGAGTTCTAGAAGACGAAGACCAGAATCAAGGTATCAGCAGAGCCATGTTTCCTGCTGAAATTCTTGGAGAAAATCCAACCCTTGCCTCTTCCAGCTTCTGGTGGCTGTTGACATTCCTTGGGGGTCCTTGACTTGTGGGTTCTATCTCTCCACTCTTGCCTCTGTCTCCACATTCCCTTCTCGTTCCTCTGTGTATCAAATCCTCCTCTACCTCTTTCTTCCAAGGACGCTTACAATGAAATTTAGAGCCCGTCAGGATAACCCAGAATTATCTCTTCATCTCAATTATTCGTAGCTTATCTACCTCTTCAAAGACCCCTTTTCCAAACAAGGTAACATTTAGAGGTTCAAGAGATAGAACCTAATATCTTTGGGGCACCATTCAGTCCATTACACTAAGCATGAATTAATCAACTGATACTAATTTCTGTCTCACTCATTGCTGCTGCTGCTGCTAAGTCACTTCAGTTGTGTCCGACTCTATGCGACCCCATAGATGGCAGCCCATCAGGCTCCACCGTCCCTGGGATTCTCCAGGCAAGAACACTGGAGTGGGTTGCCATTTCCTTCTCCAATGCATGAAAGTGAAAAGAGAAAGTGAAGTCACTCAGTCGTGTCCGACTCTTCGAGACCCCATGGACTGCAGCCTACCAGGCTCCTCCATCCATGGGATTTTCCAGGCAAGAGTACTGGAGTGGGGTGCCATTGCCTTCTCCACATTGCTGCTGTAGCATAACAACTAAAAAGGAAATTCTCCTCGTCTTATACTTATCCTCATCCCCACCTCAAGATTACCCTTATTTTGTTTCTAAGGAAGAGGTCAGCATATTTTTTTCTGCCAAGTTCCAAATAGTAAATATTTAAGGATTTGTCAGCCATGTGGTCTCTGTTACAACTACTTAACTTTGCGTGAAAACAGCTATAAGCAATATGTAAATGAATGTGTTCCAATAAAACTTTATTTTCAAAAACAGGAAATCAGCCAGATTTGGCCTATGGACTAAAGTTTCCTAACTCTTGCAAAATCTAGGCTTTTCCTAGGGAGAATGAAAATATTTCTGTATTTCAGGGTCTGTACTGAAATGTCCCTCTGTTTCTGGAATTGCCCTGAAAGAGAGAAAGGTGAGTATGTGGAAACTGAGATAGAAGAGAAGCAAACTGAGTCAGGAATGAAGGTGTCAGTGAGGCTTCTTATGTCTGGGGGAAAGAAGGGTGGCAGCTCTGGGAGTACATTAGGTTCCTGCTGCAGCTGCAGGAAATGAACTTAAACTCATGGTTTAAAATTACAGACTTACTATCTTACAGTTCTGTAATTTAGAAGCCCAGCAGAGGTCTCACCGGATTAAAATCGAGGTGTCAGCAGGAATACACTCTCTGGAGGCTCCAGGAAAAGTCCATTTCCTTGCCTTCACCAGCCTCCAGAGGCTGCTCACACTCCTTGGCTTGTGGTCCTCTTCCTCCATTTTCAAAGCCAATAACCTCAGGTTGAGTCCTTATCACAACCCGTCACTCTAATCTTTTCTGCCTCCCTTTTCCACTTTTAAAGATGCTTATGATGACATTGGGCCCACTCAGATAGTCCAGGGTAATATCTTTAAGTCAGCTGATTAGCAAGCATCTACAATTTTTGCAATCTTAATTCTTCTTTTCCATATAATGTACCATATTAATAAGTTCTAGGAAACAGCTAACATCTTTGGGGGATCATTATTCTGTCTATCACAAGGCATATGCAGAACCTGTATTCTACTCCAAGCAAAGCTCAGGAGGCAGCTGAACTTCTGATGGGGGATGAATGCGGATCCAAAGAGGCTGGAAACACACACTCTGGCCCCTAAGAGCAACTACAAATTCCCTGTGGCAAAGAGGACCATGTGAAAATGCATCTCTGGAAACCAGCCAGAGCATCTCTGCAGCTCCCGATAGACTTGACCAACATTAAAATGAACAAAACAATGGTGATCATCTTGCATTAAAAACCAAAAATCTCTCCCATCTCCACAGAACTATGTGAGCCTCAGTTTCTTAGATGAAAGTAAAAAGTAAGTTCTAATAATGATTGATACTGGATGTCCTGCCAGTCAGATGGTTGGAAACTCAAAGTAGGTTAAATTTGGTTAGAAAACTAGAAGAATATGACATTCATATCATCTCTATTATCTCACAAAACTTCCTTATACTCACTACATTATCTTCCAAATTAGAGATGCTCAATCTGACCTCCTAATATTCCTACCCAGCTGCTTAACAGCCTTTAAAGGCTGATCCTGGCATTAAAGGACTCTCCATTAATATCTGTTACAATGCTACTTCTCAAATCACTGTGTGTGTGTGTGTGCTCAGTCGCTTCAGTCACGTCCCACTCTTTACAACCCCATGGACTGTAGCCTGCCAGGCTCCTCTGTCCATGGAATTTTTCCAGCAAGAATATTGAAGTGGGTTGCCATGCCCTTCTTCAGGGGATCTTCCCAACCCAAGGATCGAACCCACATCTCCTGCATCTCCTGCATTGCAGGTGAATTCTTTATTGCCAAACCACCAGAGAAGACCCATGTTTTCTGTTAATGAATGCTTATTATAGTACTTTCATGTCTTGAAAGCCTTTTTCCATCCCATCTTTCCACCTCTAAATCCTATGTGTGTGTGTGTGTGTGTGAGAGAGAGTCACTCAATAGTGTCGATTCTTTGCAACCCCATGAACTGTAGCCCACTAGGCTCCTCTGTCCATAGAATTCTCCAGGCAAGAATACTAGAGTAGGTAGCCATTCCCTTTTCCAGCGAATCTTCCTGACCCAGGGATTGAAACCTGGTCACCCTCTTTGCAGGCAGATTCTCCACTGCCTGAGCCACCAGGGAAGCCCAAGTTCTACCCATATTCAAGGTCATTTGCAAATGGTATCTTTTAACATAAATCCTTCCTTGATCTTCCCACACAAATTATAGAAGACCCCAACTGGATCTGCATAAATTTTTAATTGCTAGAGTCTCCTAGCAGTGTCAGTCAGATGTCCTCAGAAAATATTAAGTATTCCAGCAAAAAGAGTTAGTACTGGAGCTGGTTATACAGGTATTTGAGGGCTGACAGAGCAACAGAAAACACTGAAGACTACCTGGAGGTAACACGTAAGCTACTACCCATGAAGCTTAGGGAATAAAAAGGAAGAGGCTACATTACTAGAAATGTAAGGTGTCTGAGAGTAGGGACCCTGAAGATTTGAGACTCAGACCTCTAAGGAAGTGGCAATGCCTGGTTGCACTTGGTACTTAATGGAGGGGAGCAATTAACTAGCTTTAGAATACAAAGAAACTGGAGGTTGAAACCAGATGCCATTGTTAAGACAAACTGTTCCTACTCGGGTGAAATGTCACTGCTGTAGTGAATTGTCACTGCTAAGGGGCTAGCAGTAGCAATAGCAAGTAGGAATAAGGAAGTCCTTCTCTCCTTATTTTGTGTTCCCACTATTCTAGTGTTTCTAAGCAGAACCTAACAGGAAGCCAGCTGGCAACCAAGTCTGGGAAATACAGTTTGCTATGTCTTAGCCCCAGATTAGTAAGACAGATATGCAAAGGTGGAATTGAAATCAGACAGGGCAGGCACTCTGGAAGACTAATGAGGAAGATACTTTGCAGTAGCAACTCTTTCAGTACCTTTAAATTGTACCATCTAAAGATTGGTCATGTGGTCAACATGTTGAAGTGAAAGTCACTCAGTCATGTTTGACTCTTTGCAATCCCATGGACTATGCTGCTGCTACTGCTGCTAAGTCGCTTCAGTTGTGTCCGACTCTGTGCGACCCCATAGACGGCAGCCCACCAGGCTCCCCTGTCCCTGGGATTCTCCAGGCAAGAACACTGGAGTGGGTTGCCATTTCCTTCTCCAATGCATGAAAGTGGAAAGTGAAAGTGAAGTCACTTAGTCGTGTCCAACTCTTTGCGACCCCATGGACTGCAGCCTACCAGGCTCCTCCATCCATGGGATTTTCCAGGCAAGAGTACTGGAGTGGGTCACCATTGCCTTCTCCACCCATGGACTATACAGTCCATGGAATTCTCCAGGCCAGGATACTGGAGTGGGTAGTCTTTCCCTTCTCCAAGGGATCTTCCCAACCCAGGGATCAAACCCAGGTCTCCCACATTGCGGGTGGATTCTTTACCAACTGAGTCACCAGGGAACTTCATTGTTCTGAGCACTAACCCTGACTCTGAAATCGCAACCTGAGAGCAGTAGCCTCTCTAATGTCCAAACAATTTGGTTTACTTCTACTGAATTTAGTTTGCTTTACTCTTTTTTGAAAAACACTACGTATTTCTACATCAAGGATTTCAAGTCACATCTTTCTCATTTAGTACAGAATTTTTCTTGTTTAAATGAAATGATCACTTGTGTACCTTTTAGGATGCTTTGTCAGCAAGGAAGAGAAGACTTATCTTTTGAGTCTTCAAATAAGGAAAGAACACTGCATGACAAGAAGACCCAAGGAGGCATTTCCATGATTATTTCAAGCACTAAATTACATCAGTAAGATCAAGAGTGCCACTCCTTCAATGACTTGGAATGACTGTAAGAGCTCTGGGCATCCCATGTTTAGCAACAGTATTTAAAGTCCATAAGAGAGGGAGAGGACACCTCCTTTCCATATGTCTTGTTTTAAAAAGAGGAACATTACCAGCAACCCCCTGAACAAGACTTTTTCCTCATGTCTCTTTGGCTAAAATGATGTCATGCATCCATCTTTAAACCAGTCCCTTGAAAATGAATGGTATTATCGGGATGAGTTCAGAGTAATCCAGATTCGCCTATTAGGGCACAGAAAACGTCTACTCTCCTTTGAAAACAAAACCACCCAAGACTTGAAGATCCCAGGGTTCTGTTAGTACAGAACAGGGGTAGCAGAGGGTTGTAGGATTGCTCCAGGCAATGGTACTGCCTGCTTAGTCTTCTCTGGGCTCTGTTGCTGTTGATTAGTCACTCAGTCGTGTCTGACTCTTTGTGACCCCATGGACTGTAGCCCCCAGGCTCCTCTGTCCATGGGATTTTCCAGGCAAGAATACTAGAGTGGGTTGCCATTTCCTTCTCCAGGGGATCTTCCTGACCCAGGGATGGAACCCATGTCTCTTGCACTGCAAGGATTAGAAGCTTGCCTGTTCAGTCTTCTCTGGGCTCTGCTGCTGCTAAGTCACTTCAGTCGTGTCCGACTCTGTGCGACCCCATAGACAGCAGCCCACCAGGCTTCCCCGTCCCTGGGATTCTCCAGGCAAGAACACTGGAGTGGGTTGTCATTTCCTTCTCCAATGCATGAAAGTGAAAAGTGAAAGTGAAGTCGCTTGGTCGTGTCTGACTCTGTGCGACCCCATGGACTGCCGCCCACCAGGTCCCCTTAATTACAGTTGTTTCCCTCCATTCAAGTTTTGTTTTGTTTTTTCACTTTCCAAATTTGATCTGATTTTCTAACAGAACATTCAATATATTAAAAAAGGGTTGAGGGGACTTCTCTGGTGGCCCAGTGGTTAAGATTCTGCCTTCCAATACTGGGATATAGGTTCAATCCCTGATCAGGGAACTCAGATTCCACATGATAAGGGGCAACTAAACCCATGTTCTGCATCTAAGACCTGATGCAGTCTAATACATAAGTAAATTTTTTAAATAATAAAAATTAATTAAAAGGCCAATAATATCTATAAAAGTAAGTGTTGATCTGCTTTCTCCCTCGCATCCATCAGCTATATAAATCTGCTCTACATAGCTGGGTTACCTCTTCATGTAGCCTGGATACTGCCCTGTCCTTAGTACTTTTCACATGAATGCATTCATATTAGGGATTCGGCTACCTCACAAACTCTCCACAGATCTGCTTCACTCTTTTACATGGCCCTTGGGGCTTCCCTGCTGGCTCAAATGATAAAGAATTTACCTGCAAGGCAAGAAACCCGAGTTTGATCCCTGAGTCAGGAAGACCCCCTGAAGAAGGGAATGGCTACATGCTCCAGTACTATTGCCTGGAGAATCCCAGGGACAGAGGAGCCTGGCAGATTGCAGACCATGGGATCCCAAAGACCACGGGGTACCAAAGAGTTGGACACAATGGAGCAACTAACACTATATACTCCTGATGATTTACGACTCCCCCTTCCTCAGGGATCTTGTAAAATCCGAGCTTTCTAGAGAACTTTCTATATCACTGGTGTGTCTCTCTTTTTCCCTCATTGCAATGTTGTGAGTATTTTTGCAAAATTTCCCTTCTGTGAATCTTCTAGCCTTTCCCAGAGACCTCCCCTTTGCAATCTCTCCATATAAAACTACTAATTTTTTCTCTGAACTTCCTTACATCTGTTTTTACAAAGTTTGTATGATATGGCTCTCTCCTGTATTATATTTCTGAGCTATCAGCTACTTAAAATAGGACACTTTCTTCCAAAATTCTGGGTATTTCCACAGGATACTTAAGTAAAAGAAAAAGCACCTGAACTGAGTAAAAATCTTGGCCTTTTTTACTTAGTAGTTGAAGAAATGAATTAACTTACCCAATATGATTCTATATGTATGTAAGATGAGAACACAAACACCTCCTTCGTAAATCGTGAGAATTAAATGATGACGTGTCTGTGCGTATATGAATGTGTTTGTGTTTGTGTATGTGTCTGCGTCACTTCATGCTCATTCTTTTCAAACGTCTTGCTTCAGTTGTTCAGTCCTGTCCCACTCTTTGTGAACCCACGGACTGAAGAATGCCATGGACTGCAGAATTTCCTGTCCATCACCAACTCCCGGAGCTTGCTCAAACTCATGTCCATTGAGTCAGTGGTGCCATCCAGTCATCTCTTCCTCTGTTGTCCTCTTCTCCTCCTGCCTTCGATCTTTTCCAGCATCAGAGTCTTTTCTAAACATCTAAAGGTTTGAAATGTCAAAATGTGAAGTTCTCCAGAATAACCATAAAGCAGGAGTTACAAATTCCACGGGAGCTTGTGGCAATTGGCCTTCAGGATCTGAACTGTCACTGTGCTTTCTTCAGCCTGAAGCTTTCTTTCTTCAAGCCATCACTGAAGTCCACTCGGGTAGTTCAAAGCATATTTATGTGACAGAGCCCATATCTGCCACATCTCTCTCAGGATCTTGGAAAGGTCAGACTCCCCAGGGGCAGGGCCCCTCTGCAGACACTAAAACATTTTTGAAAACTGCAATGGTTAATTTGAGGTCCCGCTTGGCTTTTTCTTGTGCCATTCCCAGTTTACGGTTTGAGTATACAAGTTAGATGGCCATCTTCCTTTTCAAGGAAGACAGCGCCCTCTTGTGGTTCAAGTGAGTCTCTACTTTTCGGTGACCAAATGAGTACCGGGGAGAGAGAGCTCATTTAATTTCTAAGAGCGATGAGAGTTGATGAGCTGGGAGGAGAGAGAGGTGAGCTGCAACATTTCTTACAAGACCCAGAGAAGCATGACCTGATGGGATACCTTTCTTTGCAATGCTGGCAGCGAGCAAGGAGTTTTATGGACCTTTAGAGACTTGTTAGATCCTTGCCACTGATTTATCTTAACGATTATGGTATGTGATTTATTACCATTTTCTCATTTCTGTTATTTCAGCTCATTTCCCTCCTATCTCTTCACTTTTAGAGGATGCAAATTCCTCTTATATAATTGCCAAGTCCACATACAGCATCCATGCATAACTATATGGAATTAGTTGAGGACAAAGAGTTGTTTATCATCCTTATGTTTGTATTAAAAGAAATAGTCAACAATATCCATGTGTATTTCTGGTTTTGTGACTTTTACCTCATCAGGAGGAGAGAGGAGGGTCATGGGTCATTTTATTCTCCCTTCAATTCTAGTGAAGCAGCTAGAAAGAATTAAAAAAAAAAAAATCATTCTTCATAGTCAAAACCAATTAAAAGAGAAACGTTGGTAAAACCTGCCAATCATGCACATTAAAGAAAAACAATGCCCAAGATTTAATTGGATAAATAAAATCTTACTCTATTACAATAGTATTTTACTGAATTATTCCACTGCAGACATTTTGCCAAAATAATTCATATACTTGTTATTCAGTCCTTAAAGCATCACTTGGTTAAACCTGAATGTGCACTTCTGTCTCCAGCAACTATACCTCCCCTCCAACAGGACCAAGTGGAAGATGTAAGAGTGAATGACAGACCCACCATCCTGAGGTGGTTTCTGAAATGACCCTGGCCAGCAAAACAGAAAAATCTCCCATGTTGATGGGGTCTTTGTGTCTCAGAGATAAAGGAATTGAGCAGTTTTCATGCAAATGATCACTTATCTAGAACCTGCAGTCACCAGTTACAGAGCATTGTTTAGATGCTAAGGCAATAAATCATTCTGGTGAGCTAATGTTTTGAAGCCTACATTGTCCTTCAATGTAGTAATCAACAGCAATGGCGGTTTTTGTTCCACTTCAAACTAGGGGTCCCCAGGAAATTGAGAGAACACAATGTTTCAATGTCACAGTATATTACCTACTTCAGAAATTTTCCTCTTTAGTTCATGCTGACTGAGTGAAAAGACAATCACAGATGGAAGAGGCAAAATCAAAACCAAAAAAAAGTAATCTGGCTAATTTCACAAACCAGGTCATCTGTAATCACATTAATTTCAGGATGAATGTGTAGCAAAGACCATGACTTGATATTCTTCTCTGGCAGTCTTCTATATTTTAGCTACATTATAAATTAACCCTATAACTAGCTATCATGACTCAATCTTCTTCTGAAGCATTTTATCTAATATGCGTGATCCCTCCCCATTATTTTAGTTATAAAGTACCAACCTCATACTAAGATTTTTTATTGCTCCCAGAAGACTGATACATGAAATTCCTAGACTAGGTGCTAAGTGGGTTCTCAGGGCCCTCTCCATTCCAGGAGAAAGAACATGACACTGTGATGATGTTACTAGTTTCAGTATCACTTTTTATTTAACAATGTTTAGTTCCTGTATTCAGAGAAGGCAGTGGCACCCCACTCCAGTACTGTTGCCTGAAAATCTCATGGACGGAGGAGCCCGGTGGGCTACAGTCCATGGGGTCTCTAAGAGTCAGACTTGACTGAACAACTTCACTTTCACTTTTCACTTTCATGCATTGGAGAAGGCAATGGCAACCCACTCCAGTGTTCTTGCCTGGAGAATCCCAGGGACGGGGCCTGGTGGGCTGCCGTCTATGGGGTTGCACAGAGTCAGACACGACTGAAGTGACTTAGCAGCAGCAGCAGTGCCTGTATTGGAGAAGGAAATGGCAACCCACTGCAGTACTTTTGCCTAAGAAATCCTAAGGAGGATTTCACACAGAGGAGCCTGGTGAACTATAGTCCAAAGGGTCACTAAAGAGTCGGAAATTAACCACCACCAGTGCCTGTAATGGATTCATACTGTGTCAGCTTAGTTAACATGGAACCACCTTTCCAAGAATTCTCTTCACTGTACAATTTCAAGTTAGTATGGGCCACAAGTGGGCTTCCCAGGTGGCTGTAGTGGTAAAGAACCCGCCTGCCAATGTAGGAGACAGAAGAGATGAAGATTCGATCCCTGGGTTGGGAAGATCCCCTGGAAGAGGGCATGGCAACCCACTCTAGTATTCTTGCCTGGAGAATCCCCACAGACAGACGATCCAGGTGGGCCAGAGTCCATGGGGTTTCAAAGAGTTGGACACGACTGAGCGACTTACATATGGACCACAAGTAATGTTTGCATAATGCCTGAAAAGTGGAAGGAGCAGTTTTGTTTTTCTTTAATATGTGGAAGATCTGTGCAGTTTCTCTAGTGGGAACAACTGCAACTCACACATAGTACCACCTGCCAGTTCATCATGACGGGGGGCGGGGGGGGTGCGCAGCTTGGACAGTCAGATCTCTGTCCATTACTCCTCTTGTTCCCCATCTCAGCTTCTCCAACCACGGAACAGGTGAATGCTTAGATCTGTGTCAAAGGACTCCAGCTGCCATTACAGGTCATCTGCACCTTGCAACTGGAGATGGACAGACCAAGAGGGGCTCTAGCCCATTCTTATGAGTTCCAGTTTCATCCCCAGGGGTTCCAGTTCCCCCTTGCTTGTCATCATCTTCCCCGAGTGCCTCCCTTCCTAACTCATATGTAAAAACAACAGACTTAGGTCAACTCTTTAACTGGCTCCCACAGTTATTGATATACAAGGTCAACTCCCCCGAAATAAATTCCTCGCTATATATATATCATGAACTGGTGTGCTGCAATCCATGGGGTCACAGAGTCAGACACGACTGAGTGACTGAACTGATATATCATTCTTCGTGGGTTTCTTTCTCTGAATCCTGATGAGATAGTGCGCACTGAGAACACACCACCACAGCTGGTGGTAGGGATTTCAAAAATGAATAAACTGATGCAGTGATGAATATGGATAATTTGTTAGGGCTGGCATAGAAAAATACCACAGACTAAGTGGCTTCAACAAGAGAAATTAATTTTCTCACAGTTTTAGAGGCTAGAAACTCAAAATCAAAATGCCACCGTGTTTCTCCTGAGTCTTCTCTCCTTGGCTTGTGGCTGATTGCCTTCTTGGTGTGTCCTCATCTGGTCTTTCCTTGTGTGCATGCATCTCAGGTATCTCCTCCTCTTCTTATAAGGACACCATCCCATTAGATTAAGGCTCCCCTGTGATCTCATTAAACTTAATTATCTCTTTAATGGCCCTGTCTCCAAATACAGTTACATTGGGGTTTAAGGTTTCAATATATGAGTTTGGGGTGGGGTGCAAAATTCAATGTATAACAAGGGTAAACAATAAATGGGATATTGTAATTGCTTGTGAAAAAATACTAGGTGCAATGTAAGAGTGCCATGGGAAGCCACAAGAGGGGTACAAAACACAGTTCTGGAATTATGCGTTCAGAGATACGATGATAAAATAATGTATCATCCAAAATGGCACCCTTGTGAGAGTGAAAGTGAAAGTGAAGTCACTCAATCATGTCCGACTCTTTGCGACCCCATGGACTGTAGCCTACCAGGCTCCTCCGTCCATGTGATTCTCCAGGCAAGAGTACCGGAATGGGTTGCCATTTCCTTCTCCAGCAGATCTTCCCAACCCAGGGATGAAACCCAGGTCTCCCGCATTGTAGATAGACGCTTTAGCGTCTGAGCCACCATGTGAGAGTGAAAGAGGGCATTAAAAACAGACATTCAGTGATAGGTCTTCATCAGGCATAAACTAGATCTGTCCCAGGGAAACTAGGGGAAACAGACACCTTGTTCAGAGAAGACTCCGTAGAGAAAATAATATCTAAGGTAACACCCAAGGA
Source organism: Bos indicus x Bos taurus (assembly GCF_003369695.1). Taxonomy (NCBI): domain Eukaryota; kingdom Metazoa; phylum Chordata; class Mammalia; order Artiodactyla; family Bovidae; genus Bos; species Bos indicus x Bos taurus. The sequence continues at coordinate 21,302,553 of NC_040076.1, read as the reverse complement.
GGACTAGAAATCAAGCAGACAAAGGTAAGAGGTAGAGAGTACTCTAAGCGATCAAGCAGAAAGAGCATAATGAGCAGAAAAAAATAATAAATAATCTGGAGGAACAGTGGCAAGTTTGAGAAACTACAAGAGATTCCAGGTGGCTGAGGTTTAACGAGATCGAGTAGTCAGACAAGAAAAAATGGAGCAGGACTCAGAGTATGAGGGGCCCTTTAAGGAGCTTGTATTTGGTTGAGAGTGGTCTGAAGATTGTGGAGGAATAGGACAGGAAGACCACTGTCTCCCCCATAAATTTACCAAAAGATCATTTGAATGTTGAGCAACTTCCACAAAACAACTTCTGAATGTTGGCAGAGGACACCAGACACCCAGAAAACCAGCCCAATCTCTTCAAAAGGAGATAGGACAAAATATAAAAGACAAAAACAGAGACAAAGGTCTTACTGATAGAGACCCATCCGGACAGGGAATTGTGGAAAAGGAGAAGTTTCCACACAATAGGAAACCCTCTCACAGGTGTGTCAGTGGGGAGCTTTGGAATCTCAGAGGGCACCATAACCAAAAGGGAAAAATAAAAACACAGAATATGTGCCTAACCACAAATACCAGTGGAGAAGTGGCCCAGATGCTTGCATATGCCACCACCGAGTTGGGGCTGGGCAGGGAGGCTGGGTTGCATCCTAGCTTCTTAGCATAAGGACCGGGCTGGAATGCCCTGAGGAAAATCTGAAGGGTCTAATGTGACATAGCAACCCAAACCATGGGATCACCAGAGAGACAAGTAAAAAGGACCTTTCCCGAGAAAGGCCCTAACACCACACAGTGACCCCTGGCACATTCACAGACTACCTGACACAGAACTGACCCCACACTACCCACAACAGCTCCAGAGAAATTCCTAGATATATTTTTACTATTATCACTCTTTAATTTTAAAAAAATTTTATTTCTTTATTATTCCTTTAACTTTCATTTTTATAGCCTACTATTAAAGAAAGAAAAGAAAGTGAAGTCACTCAGTCGTGACTTTGTGACCCTATGGACTGTAGCCTACCAGGCTCCTCCATCCATGGGATTTTCCGGGCAAGAACACTGGAGTGGGTAGCCATTTCCTTCTCCGGGAGATCTTCCCAACCCAAGAATTGAACCCGGGTCTCCAGCATTGTAGGCAGATGCTTTACCATCTGAGCCACCAGGGAAGTCCAGCCTACTATTACCTTTCTTTAAAAAAAAAAAAAAAAAAAAACTATTTTTAAAAACATATTCCATATATATATTTTTTAATTTTTGAGATTGATTTTGTTTTGTATTTTTATATTGTACTTTTTTAGAGTCTAACCTCTATTCTAGTTTTATAATCTTTGCTTTTTGATATTTGTTATCAATTTTGTACCTTTAAGAATCTAACCTTCAGTATCCATTTTCACTTAGGGATATTTGATTACTGGCTTGATTGCTCTCCCCTTTCGACTCTCTCTTTTCTCCTCTGGGTCACTTCTATCTCCCTCCTCCCTCTCCTCATCTCTATATAACTCTGTGAATCTCTCTGGGTGTTTCTGGCTGTGGCAAGCACTTAGGGATTTGATTACTGGCTTGATTGCTCTCTCCCTTTGTGAATCTTCCTCCAGGTCACCTCTATCTCGCTCCTTGCTCTTCTCTTCTCTATATAACTCTGTGAATCTTTCTGGGTATTCCTGGCTGTGGAGAGTTGTTTCACTACTAACCGAGGGGTTTTATCTTCTGTGCTGTATGAATGGAGAAGTCTTGTGGCTACTGTAAGAAGAGGACTGAAACCCAAAAGTTGGAGGCTCAACTCCAGAACTTTAGAACATCAGAGAATTCCTGACTCCAGAAAACACTAATAGACAAGAGCCCACCCCAAAGTCTCTATACCTGCACTGAAACCAGGTTCTACCCTAGAGCCAGCGAGTTCCAGTGCAAGACACATCATGCTAATTCTCCTGCAAAACAGGCACATAACCCTGAGCATTAAAAGATGGGCTTCCCAAAGCCATACAAAACCCATAGACACCCAAAAACTCACTGTTGGACACTTCATTGCACTCCAGAGAGGGGAGATCCAGCTCCACCCACCAGAACACAGACACAAGTTCCCCCAACCAGGAAACCTTGACAAGTCACTGGTCCAACTCCACCCACAGGGAGCAGAATCCACAATTAAGAGGAACCATGATTTCCAGCCTGCAGAAAGGGCACCCCAAACACAGCAATCTAAACAAAATGAAAAGGTAAAGAAATATTTAGCAGGTGAAGGAACGTGATAAACACCCAGCAAACCAAACAAAAAAGGAGATAGGAAGTCTACCTGAAAAAATAATTCAGAATAATAATAGTAAAGATGATCCAAAATCTTGAAAACAAAATGTAGTCACAGATAAATAAACTGGAGACAAGGATTGAGAAGATGCAAGAAATGCTTAACAAGGACATGAAGAAATAAAGAAGAGTCCATCAGTAATGATCAATGCAATAACTGAGATTAAAAACACTCTGAAGGGAACCAACAGTAGAATAACTGAGACAGAAGAGAAGATAAGTGAGGTGGAAGATAGAATGGTGGAAATAAATGAAGTAGAGAGGGAAAAAGAATAAAAAGAAATGAGGGCAACATCAGAGACTGCTGGAACAATGTTAAATGCCCCAACATTCTAATCATAGGTGTCCCAGAAGAAGAAGACAAAAAGAAAGGGTATGAGAAAATACTTGAGGAGATAATAGTCAAAACCTTCCCTAAAATGGGGAAGGAAATAGCCATTCAATCCAAGAAAACCAGAGAGTCCCAAACAGGATAAACTCAAGGTCAAACACCCCAAGGCATATATTAATCAAACTAATAAACTAGTTTTCACAGAACTAGAACAAATAGTTTCACAATCTGTATGTAAACACAAAAAACTTTGAATAGTCAAAGCAATCTTGAAAAAGAAGAATGGAACTGGAGAAATCAACCTTCCTGACTTCAGACAATACTACAAAGCTACAGTCATCAAGACAGTATGGTACCAGCACAAAGACAAAAATATAGATAAATGGAACAAAATAGAAAGCCCAGAGATAAATCCACAAACCTATGGACACCTTATATCTGACAAAGGAGGCAAAAATATACAGTGGAAAAGACAATCTCTTTAATGAGTGGTGCTGGGAAAACTGGTCAACCATGTGTAAAAGAATGAAACTAGAACACTTTCTAGCACCATACACAAAAATAAACTCAAAATGGATTAAAGATCTAAATGTAAGACCAGAAATGATAAAACTCTTAGAGGAAACCATTGGTAGAACAGGCTCTGACAAAAATCACAGCAAGATCCTCTATGACTCACATCCCAGAGTAATGGAAATAAAAACAAAAATAAACAAATGGGACCTAATTAAACTTAAAAGCTTTTTCACAATGAAGGAAACTATAAACAAGGTGAAAAGGCAGCCTTCAGAATTGGAAAAAATAATAGCAAAGGACACAACCAACAAAGAATTAATCTCTAAAATATATAAGCAGCTCAATACCAGAAAAATGAACAACTCAATCAAAAAGTGGGCCAGAGAACTAAACAGACATTTCTACAAAGAAGACATACAGATGACTAATGAACACATGAAAAGATGCACAACATCTCTCATTATAAGAGAAATGCAAGTCAAAACCACAATGAGGTATCATCTCACATTGATCAGAATGGCCACCATAAAAAAAACTTGTAAACAATAAATGCTGGAGAAGGTGTGGAGAAAAGGGAACTCTCTTACACTGTTGGTGGGAATGCAAACTGGTACAGCCACTATGGAGAACAGTGTGGAGATTCCTTTAAAAATTGGAAATAAAACTGCCATATGACTCAGCAATACCACTATTGGGCATACACACCAAGGAAACTAGAATTGAAAGGGACACATGTACCTCAGCGTTCACTGCAGCACTGTTTACAATATCTAGGACATGGAAGCAACCTAGATGTCCATCAGCAGACAAATGGATAAGGAATTTGTGGTACATATACACAATGGAGTATTACTCAGCTATAAAAAGGAATATATTCTAGTCAGTTCTAATGAGGTGGATGAAACTGGAGCTTATTATACAGTGTGAAATGTCAGAAACACCAATAAAGTATACTAATGCATATATATATGGAAGTTAGAAAGATGGTAATGACAATCTTATATGCAAAGCAGCAAAAGAGACACAGATGTAAAGAATAGACTTTTGGACTATGTGGGAGAAGGCAAGGGTGGGATGATTTGAGAGAATAGCATTGAAACATGTAGATGACCACATGTAAGATAGATGGCCAGTGCAAGTTTGATGCATGAAGCAGGGCACTCAAAGCCGGTGCTCTAGGACAACCCAGAGGGATGGGGTGGGGAGGGAGGTGGGAAGTGGGTTCAGGATGGGGGGGACACATGTGCACCTGTAACTGATTCATGTTGATGTATGGCAAAAACCACCACAACATTGTAATTATCCTCCAATTAAAACTAATTAATTCAAAAAATAATAATATAAATAAAGGAGTTTGTACTTGGTTCTGATGGGAGCTACAGGTCATTACAAGCTTCTGTCATGGAAATGACATAATTTGATTTACATTTTAGAAAGCTCTGTCAGAAATTAGACCAAGACATGGTGACTAGTCGATAATGTATTATATAATTGAAATCTGCTCAGAGTTGTACAGTCGCTCATTCGTGTCCAACTCTTTGTGACCCCATGGACTGCAACACGCCAGGCTCCTCTGTCCTCCATTATCCCCTGGAGTTTGTTCAAATTCAGGCCCACTGAGCCAAGTAATGCTATCTAACCATCTCATTCTATGCCATCCCCTTCTCTCTTTGCTTTATTCTAAGAGAGTGAAGGGGCTTCCCAGCTGGTGCTAGCTGTAAAGAACATACCTGCCAATGAAGGAGGCATGAGAGATGCTGGTTCAATCCCTGAGTCTGGAAGATCCCTGGTGGAGGGTATGGCAACCCACTCCTGTATTCTTGCCTGGAGAATTCCATGCACAGAGGAGCCTGGCAAGCTACAGTCCACAGGGTCGCAAAGAGTCAGACCTGACTCAAGTGACTGAACAACCACAACATGAGAGTGAAACAAATGTTCTCACCTCAACCCCACAAAAATACAAATATGAGAGATGACGGATGTGTTAATTAACTAGATGAGGAAAATCCTTTCATAATGTTGAGGTACTGATTAAATCTCCACGAGGCACACTTTAAATATCTTAGAACTTTGTCTGTCAGCTATACCTCAATCAAACTGAAATTTTAATTAAAAAAAAAAGAGAGAGAGAGAGAAATTACATCAAGACAACAGACTTCTGCATTTTCTGACTCATTTTTCTGATACCTTTTCCCTTCTGGGACAAGAATATATTGTTTTAAAGAATAAATCAGTAACACCTTCAGGAGCAATAAGAAATTCCATCTTCAAAACATAAATAGGGAAGGTTTACAAAAACCATAAATCAAACAGAATCAGATAGATGAAGACACCACAATCCAGTGTATGAAACTTAGTCCATCTGGAGGGACTAAGGAGCCAAGTTGAAAAGGCTCTCACTCACGAAGGAGGAGACAATTGGAGTGTCAATAATTATAATAACTAAATGGATTAAAACATGTCAAATAAGTTGGTCTATATGTCTACAATGATATTGCAACAAAGCTAATTGGTAGCCACTTTAGAGAACCGGAAAATTATTTTGACTATTATTAAGTAAAAAGAAAGAATAAAGCATTTTCCTTGCCTTTCCCATATGAAATGTACCAAGAGGTAACCATTACTAGATGAGACAAACTTTCTCTTTAAAGAAATAAACCAACTAATAAATGAGGAAGGGATTATTTAATTAGTACCTCACCACTTGAATTAACAGAGTTAGGTATTGATCAGAAATAGCTGCCAAAACCACAGAGAAAAACAAAAAACCTGTAAGTACCTCTTGGTAGAAGAACATAACATGCCCCGTGAATTAATCTGAAAAGTTAAAGTTGAATCTAACCAAACCTCTAATAAAATCTGCAGAAATTACTAATATATAAGATGTTTAGAACAACACAGGTTACAATCTGCAAAATCAACCTACATTAAAAAAAATAAAGATAATAAGATGGAAGCACATTCAGGGGCATACCTACTGGTATCAACGTCTACACTTTATTTATATCCTGATTCAGAGGAATACACTGTAAACCAAAGTTGTGTTATTAACACCACAATTGCAAATCTAAATATTGACCAAATATGTGTTGACTAAATATTTTTGAGTTTGAGAATAGATGAGGTGACATTTCTAGAAAATGGCTTCATCTGTAAGTCCAAAGCTCTTGATAGACATTTGGCCTGGAAATATAAATGTGGACATTAGAAACATCTATGGAATTTTGCTGGACACATGTACGTTAGCAAGCTATTAGGCTATGTATAGAGTAGAATTTCTCATTTTTAGCACCGTGGAGATTTGAGGTCAGAGAATTCTCTGCTGTAGAATGCTGTGCTCTGTGTTCCAGGACATTTAGCTGGCCTCTATGCCACTGCTGTCATTGTTTAGTCACTAAGTCATGTCTGACTCTTGTGTGGCTAAAAGGACTCTAGCTTGCCAGGCTCCTCTGTCCTTGGGATTTCCCAGGCAAGAATTCTAGAGTGGGTTGCCATTTCCTTCTCCAGGGGATCTTCCCAATCTAGGGATTGAACTCTCCATTGTCAGGAGGATTCCTTGCCACTGAATCACCAGGGAACCCCTCTGTGCAACTAGAAGCCAGTAATTTTCCCACCATCCAGTGGCCACAACCAAAAATGTCTCCAGACATGGCCCCAAATCGCCTCCCATTGAGAATCACTGATGCAGAATGAAAAGAGAAGAGAAGGAAGGATGAAGCCTTAAGGAATCTAAATACCTGAGATTAAGTTACATCTCCACCATTGCTGTCACCCTCTCTGCAGGCTTTCCTCTTCTTATCTATAAAATGGAAATGACATCATCAAATCCACTAAGTAGCTGTGGCAAATATTTAACATGGAGAACACTCCATAACGAGAACACATATAACACTCCTCCCTTCACACTTTCCCATTGCTATTGGCTTTCTTTTCTTTTCTCTCCCTTCTCCCTCAAAGTTGTTAGTCCAGTTTAGCTCTACAAAATTCCAGAACACAACTTCTCTTTCTCCTATGGCCAAGATACCTGAAGTTTGACTTTATAGCTACTGTGAAGCTGCCCAAGGATGCCTCAGAAACTTACTGTAAGCAACCACCTTCACCCTCTCCCCAACCCTCCACATGAAAATGCTTTGCAGTAAGAGAAACAAGAAAATAATCTCAAACTGCAAAGGTGAGTTATTGTTCTCTTTGGAGTCTAAGATCAGAGCCTGCACATGCCTCTCAAGAGAGTTCTTTCAATTTGACTAAGAGACAGTATAGACTTATTAAAGCTCTTTAGATCAAAAACTAAAAAAGGACATCTCTGGTGGTCGAGTGGTTAAGACTCAGCACTCCCAGTGCAGGGGGATGGGTCTGATCTAGGGTCAGGGAACTAGATTTTGTATGGTGCAATTAATAGCTTGCATGCTGCAACCAAAAAAAGAAAGAAAGAAATCCTGCATGCTGCTTCTATGAAGATCAAAGATCTCACGTGCCACAACTAAGACCCAGAGCAGCCAAATAGCTAAATGATTTTTTTTTATGTATATTTGCAGTGATTGAAAAAGATTTCAACAGGCGCAAGTCACTCTATCATAAAGGAGCTCCACATCTTTCTCGTGCTTTGAGAAAATGGTCTGAAGTTCATACTTTACCTCTGTTCATGCAACATGATTTCCTTTTAGTGGTTATTAACTCTATCTATTAATAACTTTACTGAGATATAATTCACATGCCTTACAATTTACCCATTTAAAGAATGTAATGCCATGGTTTTCAGTATATTCACAAACATATGCAACTACCACCCCAGCAATTTTAGAACATCTTTGTCACCACAAAGAGAAATCCTATACCATTTAGCTACCATCTCCCTATCCCCAATTTCCTCAACCCTAAATGAGTATCTTATATTTCAGTAATCCATTTCTGTCTATATGTATTTGTCTCTTCTGGATATTTCATATATCTGGAATCATGTAGTCTGTAGTCTTTTATATATGGCTTTCAGTTATGAAATTTTGAAAAATATATTTTTAAGATTCATCCATATTGCAGCTAAGGTCAGAATTTCATTCATCCTTTTTTAAGTTGGAGTAACATTGCATTGTATAAACATAACACATTTTATTTTTCCATTCATTAGCTCATCACCATTAAGTTTGTTCCACCTTTTGGCCCTGGTATATAGTTCTGCTATAAATACTCATGTACAAATTTTTGGTTGAACACCTGTTTGCAATTCTCTCGAGTATATACCTAAGAGTGGAATTGCTGAGTCATACAAGGAACAGCCAAACTGATTTCCACAGTAGTTAACTCTTACCCCAAAAATAACTTTAGAATGTAGGATAACAATTTACACTTCAAAACAGAATATCCTGACTCAAATCTCCAAAATACCTAGGTCAAATCTCCAAAAATAAGAGATGGTAGACATGTAACATAGACATGCAGTTATTTTGAACTATTCTGCATTTATGAAAAATATAAATGCATTTACATTTTAAATATAAATGCATTTATTCTACATTATGGGGGTTTTTTGGTTAAAGAATTTGTAGCATAACTTAGTAACCACAGCATTTTCTAAAACCTTGTTTCTACAGAGAAATGTATTCTGAGTTAAAATTAGTGTTCTAGGAAAACAAATTTTCTTGTTTTCACACAGTACCTGGGGCCACCTGACCAGGACAGTTTATCTCCCCTATCTCACCTAGCAGCTTCAAAGGACTTTTAACATCTAGTTAGGGACTCTTTGGACAGCAAGGAAATCAAACCAGTCAATCCTAAAGGAAATCAACCCCAAATATTCATTGGAAGGACTGATGCTGAAGCTGAAACTCCAGTGCTTTGGCCACCTGGTATGAAGAACTGACTCATTTGGAAAGACCCTGATGCTGGAAAAGATTGAAGGCAGGAGGAGAAGGGGACAACAGAGGATGAGATGGTTGGATGGCACCACCAACTCAATGGACATGAGTTTGAGTAAGCTCCTGGAGCTGGTGATGGACAGGGAAGCATAGGGTGCTGCAGTCCGTGGGGTTGCAATGCTTCGGACACGATGGAGTGACTGAACTGAAGAGAACTGAACTGAAGGGCTTCCCAGGTGGCACTAGTGATAAAGAACCCACCTACCAATGCAGGAGACATAAGAGACAAGGGTTCAATCCCTCAGTCAGGAAGACCCCCTGGAGAAGGTCATGGCAACCCACTCTGGTATTCTTGCCTGGAGAATTCCCATGGACAGAAGAGCCTGGCAGGCTACAGTCCACAGGGTTACAAAGAGTCAGACACAACTGAAGAGACTGAGCAAGCATGCAAGGCTATAAATACTATAGCAGCATTCTCAGATGATTCCCCCAAATTCCTGTCCCCTGGTTTATAAGCCTTGTATAATATCCTCTTGGAGTGCCATTGGAATCTGTGATTAGTATAAATTATCAATCTTGTGATAAGTTTCCATAGAATGGCAAAGGTGAAGGGATTTTGAAGATATAATTAAAGTCCCTAATCAATTGGCTTTGAGTTAATTCAAAAGGAAATTATCATTGGAAGGGGCCTATGGTCTGTCTACATTTCATCTCTCACTAGAATTCAAAAAGTCATTGTACAAAAGGTAGATGTGAATTATTATGGCTTCATCATTCTTTTTCTTTTGATATTACTATGTCTTGCTTTATATTTTCTCTGAAGATAATCAAATAAAATCTTTTTTTATTAAAAATATAAAGGGAAATTAGCATTGGTGGACTGGACCTAATCAAGTGAAACTTTAAGACTGGCTTTGAAGAAGTAAGCTGTCATGTTACGGAAGCCTATGGAAGGAGCCATTGGGGTATGGAAGGCAGCTCCTAGCTGTTGAGCGTAACCCTGACCAACAGCTTGGAAGAGAATGTGGATCTCAGTTATACAGATGCAAGAATGGCTTCTACTAACAACCTGAGGGAGCTTGGAAATGCATTTCCACTGTTGAGCCCCCAGATGAGGATGCAGCCAGGCAAGCCCTTGATTTCTGTAGTGTGAGACACAGAACAAGAAACTAAACTGAACATGCCAGAAACTAAACTGAAATATGCCAGATTGCTCATCCACTGGATCTACAAGATAATAAATCAATATCGTGGTCAATTGCTCAATCTATGGCAATTTGTTTTGTGGAAATAGAAAACCAACATAGTGCCAAAGGCCACAGTGTGCGAACACCGTGTCTTAGGATGACCCAGTGGCTTCGAAACACTGGGCAGATCCTCACACATATTCTTGCTGTTGTTCTATATGCCTTTTGTGCAGTTATCCTTGACTTTTGCTTAATGTCTACGTTGCTCTTTTTCCACCTATTTTGTATGTTCACCTTCTATAATTAAATTTAATAAATGTTTTTTGTTCTCATCTTAATGCAATGATCTACACAAAGGATTTGCATTTAATGTCTTTTGTGCTCATAAGTGGAGTTCTAAATCTCTAAATCCTGCAAATGCTTTTCTGCTTTGAATCCCAGGTTGCACTTATAAACAGAATAAGACTGAGAAGAAATTAGAGGCTGGCTACAGAGAGATTTAAAGTTCCTAGGGGAGTGGTAAACCTAACAGAAAACCTGCAGTTTGTGTGTATAATCACACAGACCATTGAGATGTGGCTGTTATTGTTTAGTTAGCCCAGAATTATAAAGAAGCCTTAAGCAAGTTTATTTTGGTGATTTCAGAGCACAGAGTGGTATATATCTGTATAATGGGATTGAAGTTTGAATAAAAACATACCACAAAATAGATTCAGAACCTTCTATTACATTGCCTACAGTGCTATCACCAAAGTCTCCCATTTCTTTCAAAGACAGATGGACAACAAATGTCCCTCTGTTCTTCGTACAGAACTCAAACTGAATGAGATGTATCAGGATTTCACATCTAATCCCTCTTCTTAAGGAGCTCTGGCTGTTAGTTTTGGCTGGCAAGAGAAGGGGAACCAGATGATTAAATGCCAGAGGGCTGAGTTCCTAAGTTAAAAAAGTTTTAAAACAAGTTCTATTTTCTTGTATTTGCATACACCATTCTAAGCAATTGATATCAGTGGATCTGAATTATGAATTAATCTAAATGGCCAACCCTTCTTTCTCCAAATAAAGCCAGAGTGTCAACTAAATTGTTAGTAATAGGTGTATCTGTGCTTGTCACCCTAGAGAATAAAGCCAGTATTGAAATTTCTAAGTAACACTATTAAAAATGTATTCATGAAATAGAACATTTTTAATTTCTAAATTCTTATAAAATGCCACCCCCCCCCCCCTGGCCTGGAACATCCTGCTCATGAAAGTAGTTGCAAAGCCTCCAGCTGTTTCTTTCCATTTCCACCTTAACTATAATCTCAAAAAGGCACAATGGGATTTGCCCAAATAATCACCAACACATGATGAAATTAGTTCTCCAGATCTAAGAATTCTGGCAAAGACTTTGTAGGGGATTACTATCTCATTTTCACACAGTGCCCTCTTCAGATGTAGCTACAACCATCCTACAGTTAGAGCAATAATTTCTTGTTGCCACATTTCAGGGGGTCTCCAGTTACCTTAACAACTGTCACCAAATCTTAAAAGAAAATTAAATTTACATTTGTTCTCATAACAAAAAGACTAAAATGTACTCTGTTAGAATTATTTATGGTGGGACTTGAGAATCTCCACGCATAAAACAAGTGTTTCCAGAGCCGCTAGTCTGTAGACAAGAGTTTAGAATCACAGAAATCAGATGTATCAACATGTTTCATTGATTTGATAGAGTGGTACTTGTGATACAATGCTTGAAAATAAGCTATTTGAACAGAAAATTAAAAAGATAGACTTCTGGTCTGAATCTTTGCATTTAGCTTCTCATTCTCCCAGATTCCCTAAGGAAAGTCCAAAGGAATTCAAAAATGGTGGAAAATCTGGATCAGCCCTGAAAATAAGGGAAGGAAACCAAACTATTGGGAGAGAAAGTTGAGCAATTTCTGCAGAATATATTGCTCTATTGGGACTCTATTGGAAGAACTGATGGACAACTTACCATTTATAAGTTGACCCTAAGTACAGAGCAGCAGAGCCTGGAGTGAAAAATGGGCATCATGACAGTGGGAGAAGTTTTGTGGAGGAGACTGCAAATCTAGAGTTCACGAGGGTGAGATTACTCTGCATACTTTGCTCCCAGTTACACTTGAACTATCGAGCAGGCCAAGTTGGATGGGGGCAGTGTCACAGCTGGCCTCTAAAGAAAAAAGCCTTCCAAGCTAGAGAATAGGGACATTATCCCAGCAAACAAAGGGGGAATAGACTATCTGTGGCACAGGGGCAAAATTCCCTGATGTGGTTGCCCTTGGCTGTAATTCATACCTACTCTTCTGTGGTAATGGTCCTATAATTTGGCAGTATAAAACTACAGTAGAGCTAATTCTATCTTCTTTTTTTCCTCCTTCTTTCCTTCCTTCTTTTCTACTTTTTTCCCTCTTTTTCTCCCTTCCCTCTCTCCTCTCCTCCTTGTTCCTCCCTTTCTTCTTGGTTTAGATCAAAACAATCAAGAAATCACATAAATCTCCAAATGAGGTTGTTGTTGCTCAGTTGCCAAGCCATTCCAATTCTTTGCAACACTATGGACTCTAGAATACCAGGCTTCCCAGTTCCTCACCATCTCCTGGAGCTTGCCCAAGTTCATGTCCATTGAGTCAGAGATGCCGTCCAACCATTTCATCCTCTGTCTCCAAATATGGACACACTTACAATTTCCATTGCCAGTTACTTATCCAATCACTCTCTCATTTTCCATTCTACCCATACATCCTTATTTGTTAGGGTAAGCAAAGAGAAAATTATAAAATTCAGTAGTTCAAAAAAAAGCAATTAAGCTGAACAGATAGAAAAAAAAATCATCTTTAAAAAAGCCAGGAAAAACTAGAAAATCTCTAAAATGTAATTCCTAAAAGACTCAAAAGAACATTTTGTCTACTAAGTATAAAAGCATGAAGTCATAAAAATAGGTATAATCTGAGAGCAGAAAGAGTTGCTCTAGGATGAAAAATATGATCATTAAATTTCCTAATGCAATGGAGTTCATAAGCAGAAGATGAGATTGTGTAGAATTAGAATCAATGGATTAGAAAAATAAGCTAGAGAAATTCTCCCAGAACTTCTAGAGAAAATAGAAAACATTGTCAGAAAAATTAAAAAATTTGTAAGACAACTCCAGTAAATCTAAAATAATTTTTATAAGAAGTCTAGAAGAAAAGACTCAGCAGATGGAATGGCAAAAATTAAAAAAAAAAGAAGAAAAATGATGAGTGAAGGTTGTCAAAAGGAACAAACTTCCAGTTATAAAATAAGTGAGTTCTGGGGACTTCCCTGGTGGTCCAGGAGTTAAGAATCCTCCTGCCAATGCAGGGGAGGGACACAGGTTCCGTCCCTCGTCCAGGAAGATTCCAGATGCCACAGAACTGAGCCTGGAAGCCACAACTGCTGAGCCAGCATCCTAGAGCTCATGTTTTGAGCAAGAGAAGCCACCACAGTGAGAAGCCGGCACACCACGACTAGAGTAGACCCCGCTTGCTGCAACCAGAGCAAGCCCACGTGCAGCAACAAGGAACCACTGCAGCCAAACAAAATTAAATTCATAAAGAAAGAAAGTAAAAAAAAATCCCAGGGATGTAATGTACCATTTGGTGACAAGAGTTAATTATACCTCATTGTATATTTGAACGTTGCCAAGAGAGAAGATCTTAAAAGTTCTCATGAAAAAAATTGAAAATGTGTGTCATGATGGATGTTGATTAGACTTACTGTGATGATCATTTTGCAATATATGTGCATATCAAATCATTAAGTTGTACACCTGAAACCAATGTAATATTATTGGTCAAAATATAAAATAAGATGAAAGACATTAGAAAATGAAATTAATCTGTGATGAAGAAAACCATGTAATTCCAAATGTAAAGGGCATATTTACTTAAAAAAAATTTAAACCTGATATATCCTGGGGAAATCTTTAAATTTCAAGACTAAATGAAAAAAATTTACAAGCATCAACATGGTGTCAGGGCCAGGGTGAATTTAAGTGATTTACAAAAGGAAAATGTAAACTTTCAAGTTGGCCTCAAGGTTTTCCACAATACTAAATGACAGAGGTTCATGGAGCAATGTCTTCAGAGTTCAAAATCATTCTATGACCCAAGAATTCCATATCCAGTCAAGCTGATACACATACAAGAGAAAAGCAGATACAAAGCCTGATACCTATGTGGGCTCATGCTCAGGCATGTCTGATTCTTTGCAATCCCATTGACTGTAGCCACCAGCCTCTTCTGTCCATAGGATTTCCCAGGCAAGACTATTGAAGCAGGTTGCCTTTTCCTTCTCCAGGATTATCTTCCTGACTCAGGAATCAAACCAATGTCTCTTGCATCTCCTGTATTGCAGGCATATCCTTTAGCGCTAAGCCCCTGGAGAAGACCAGTGGAGACCGCCAGAAAAAATATAAAAAGCAAGTGATAGTTCATGGAGACAGAATCAAGACCGGAAACTTAAAAATGGAGAAGACATTGTGTAATAATAAGTAGTTTTCAGAGTGGTTACTATTGCCAAATATTTTATATTTGTCAACCCACTTAATCCTTTAAAGGTAAAATCCATAATGGGTTTGTGAAAGGTGTGAACTTTTTTGTGCAATATATCAAGGCACTAAAAAAAAATAAAACAGCAAAATCTAATGAAACTAAAACTGATAAAATATAATCAGGGTAAGAAACATTTCAAGTTCTCTCAGTCTTTGGTCATTCAAGAAGCAAGTTTAGTATATAAAACAACTGATATATTTAATATGTTTATTTTGTAGATAAAAATATAAAAATAATAATACAATAATACAGAAATATGTGCAAAGGAAATGGTTAAGGATATGACCTAAAGCATTCTACAACCTGGGTACCACATGTGTTTCCCTCACTTACCTAGCTGGATTTTGGGCAATATGCTTGACATTTCTCAGTTTCAGTTTTCTCATTAGAAAGTAAAGGATATAACTGTGTGATGATTAAATTAATTTATATGTATGAAGTACTTAAGATGTAGTAAGTATACAATAAGTACTCAACCAATTAACTGCTATAAAAACAACTAATGATGATATATACAGAATTTTGAAATTTACCTATACAAAATATTTTTCTTTCCAAATGTCATGAGGATATTTATGAAAAATAATAATAAAATATGCCACAAAAATTCAATAAATTATTAAAGGTAGAAATTGTATGAAACAAATGATATGTACAAAATTTTACTAGTAGAAAGTAAACAAGAAAAAAAAAAATTCAGACTATAAGAAACTGTAAAACACCATCCTAATTAACTCCTGAGTTAAAAGAAGAAACTGAAGTGTATTTTTAAATTCTCTAGAATATAACCCACGTTATATTCTGTGTGGGGGGTTACATAATGTGATTCATACATCTGTCAAATAACATTGAACTCTAATACTTAAGCTCTCCTTATTTACCTTTATGTAAAATATCAATTGGAGCTTCCCTCATAGCTAAATAGGTGAAGAATCTGCCTGCAATTCAGGAGATCCAGGTTTGATTCCTGGGTTGGGAAGATCCCCTGGAAAAGGAAATGGCAACCCACCCAGTATTCTTGCCTGGAGAAGCCCATGGACAGAGAAACCTGGAGGGCTACAGTCCTTGGGATCGTAAGAGTCGGTCATGACTTGGTGACTAAACCACCACCAAAATATCAATGGGCTTCCCAGATGGCACTTGTGGTAAAGAACCCAACTCACAGTGCAGGAAACATAAAAGACCTGGTTCAGGAAGATCTCCTGGAGAATGAAATGGCAACCCACTCCAGTATTCTTTCCTGGAGAATCCTATGGACTGAAGAGCCTGGCTGGCTACAGTCCATAGAATTGCAAAGTGTCAGGCATGACTGAAGTGACTTAGCATGCATGAATACAAAATATCAATACACCTCAATAAAAATAAATATGACACAGTAAAGAGAAAAAGGCCAATAAAGTTCTGACATCTTTCCTGATTCCCATTTGGAAATTGATCTTTCTCTGATAATGTGCCATATGTAAGCTTATCCCTGTCCTTGTCTTCCACATTAGTTTAATACCTGTCTTCAGGAAGGAACTGTGTCTTGATTCCATTTTTTTTTAATGCACTGTCTTTCTAGCCTAGTATTTTTTACACTGGAATTTAATAAATATTTTTAGACATCCTCAGTGAATAGAAGGATGTTAACAACAGAACTTACCAACAGTGGCTCAAACATTTCTCATCTTGCACCATACACAGAAAATATATTCATACCTGTCCTGGGCTACAGGCATACTCAAGACACATTTCATTCCAGGAATCTTCAGGTTTTCTGGAAATTGTGCTTTTGGATTGGAGAAAGTCACTGTTGTTCACACACACACACACACATACGTTCAATAACTTGATTCTCTTCTACCTTGCAGTCTGCCGAATCCATGAAAAATCCTCTACTACAACATGAATTCTCTTATCTCCTAGCCTGATGGTGGAGAGCAGAGCATTTTAACCAAAACGGGGCAGGGGTGAGCGGTTAGAACGAAGTGAAAGTGTTTGTGACCCCTTGGTCTGTCCATGGGATTCTCCAGCCAAGAATAGTGGAGTGGGTAACCATCCCCTCCTCCAGGGGATTTTCCCGACCCAACCCAGGGATCCAACCCAGGTCTCCTGCATTTCAGGTGGATTCTTTATCATCTGAGCCACCAGGGAAGCCCAAGAATACTGGAGTGGGTCGTCTACCCCTTCTCCAGGAGAACTTCCCATCCCAATCGAACCAGGGTCTCCTGCATTGCAGGCAGATTGTTTACCAGTCGAGCTACACTTAACCTCAATTTAATTCTCAGGCTCAGCCAAAAAAAAAAAAGGAAAAAACCCAAGAGTATGAGAGTGTAGAGGTAACAGCTGGCCATTCCTACAGAACTACTATTCCTGTCCCTCCTCTATCTAGATACCAGCATGTCCTGCTGTTGGTACTACTACAATCCACACCCAACTATTAGAGTATACACTGTTCAAAGCTATTGGTCTAGACATAGAGAATGGACTTGTGGACACAGTGGGGAAAGGAGAGGGTGGGATGAATTTAGAGAGTAGCATTGACATATACACCATGTGTAAACAGGTAGCTAGTGAGAAGCTGTTGTATAGCACAGGGAACTCAGCTCCACGTCCTGTGATGACCTAGAGGGGTGGGATGGGGATGGGAGGGAGGCTCAGCAGGGAGGGGATACATGGATACATATGGCTGATTCACATTATTGTACAGCAGAAACCAACACAACAGTGTAAAGCAATCATCCTCCAACCAAAAATAAATTTTAAAAATAAATTTTTTTTAAAAAGGAAGAGAAATGTATGGATCTGATAGGGTCTATAAATGCTACTATACAGTGAACTTTTACACTGACACTTTTAAATTAATTCCTATTCAAATTTGGAGATAGGATTTTATTTGAAAACATTCAGCTCTCAAATATACAATCAACAGTTTCTAATAAAGGATGTAACTGAAGACAAATAATCACTTTATGATATATCACTAATATTAAAACTAGCTTCATGTTGAAGCTCGACAGAAAACAGCAAAATTCTGTAAAGCAATTATCCTTCGATTAAAAAACAAATTAACTTAAAAATAGCTTCAGAATAAAAATTTAAAAGTGAAAGTAATAGGAACTAGTGTCAATTTTAAGAGGAATTCTATGGTAAAAACAGAAATAAGCCTCAACTCTTTCACCATTTGGGTGCTTCTACTCACCATCTAGTGCCCTAATACTTCTAAAATTTTGTCCTATGTCATTGTTTTAAAGGATCTTACTGTATCCCTCTTAATATTTCCTTGTGTTATCAAATCTCTGATACAATGAAATCAAACTCAAGACATTTCCATAAACTATTATTTCTATCAAATTTTGATGTTTTTATTTCCTATAACTTCCTTCCCTTGTGCTTTGTAGCTTTGCAGACTATTAATGAATTTTAATTAACCTTTCTTGCTTTTTCCTGTTTTCATTCACTAAATTAGAAACAGTTCTGAAAAGCATTGATGAAGTTATGGTAGCACTAATGGTAAAGAACCTGCCTGCCAAAGCAGCAGATATAAGAGACAGGAGTTCGATTCCTGGACTGGGAAAATCCCTTGCAGGAGGGCATAGCAACAGACTCCAGTATTCTTGCCTGGAGAATTCCATGGACAAAGGAGACAGACAGGCTATAATTCATAGGGTCGCACAGAGTCAGACACGACTGAAGCAACTTAGTATGCACTTATTGGATGAAGCTATTAGCATATGGCACCCCACGCCAGTACTCTTGCCTGGAAAATCCTATGGACGGAGAAGCCTGGTAGGCTGCAGTCCATGGGGTCGCTAAGAGTTGGGCACGACTGAGCGACTTCTCTTTCACTTTTCACTTTCACACCTTGAAGAAGGAAATGGCAACCCACTCCAGTATTCTTGCCTGGAGAATCCCAGGGACAGGGGAGCCTGGTGGGCTGCCGTCTATGGGATCACACAGTCGGACACGACTGAAGCGACTTAGCAGCAGCAGGAGCATTAGCATATGACTCCTATCTTTATTGCGACTGGTACCAAAAGGCAGAAAACTCTTTGTTGCTTCAACACCCATGTCCCAACCTGGCAGCCTAATTCTGCAATGTGTTCAGGATCCATTGCTTACTCTTCTCTAATCCTGCTAGGACTGCTACTCGGTGCTTCATTGCTCTTTGTAGGGACTTCTATAACCTACCCGTGGATGTCCTTGGTACAAGTCTCCTCCCCAGTCCAACCCAAACCTCAGCCTGAATGACCTTTCTAGAAGGCTGATCGATCACCCATTCATCTGCCTATGGACAAAAATTAGAACTCTTGAGAATCGCCTTCAAAGTTTGTGATTCCAGCCTGACTTTCCAACCTCACTCGAGTTTACTACTGTCAGTCTGTGACACCAAACCGCACCCGTCTCAGAAAATACGGGACCTTTATAAAAAGTGCTTCTGATGAAACTTCTTAAACATCAGAAGCATTTGCAAACCATTGTTTTGATACTACTGCAAATTTTACAATGATCCTACATTTTCCAACCATTTGTTTTTCACTCCCACATTTCTGACCTTTACAAGTAATAGCAAATTTTTCAACTGCAATTTCTTTTTAAACACCAAGGAATATTAAATCTCCTTCATGCAAACAAATTATCATCTTTGAAACTTGTGTGGCCCACACCCCATCCTTGTGTTTTTGAGGGGAAACATGTAGTTTCACTCATTTCATTTTTTAAAAAATATCCCAGACTGTTAAATAGAATTACTCTTAAAAATGACCTGCATTCTTTCATACATTTCTCTTTTTTCTTAACTCATGATGTTATCTCTGAATGAAAATTCCTTAATCGTCTTCTCCACCTAACTATTAATACATTCTATAGTTTATTCAAGGTGACAAATACCAGGATACTCCATCTCAAAATATGCCTCTTTGGAATATGGATTATTATGAACTAAAGTAACAGAAAAAGCACACACAGAGAAAGCTCTTGGCCTGCCTCTAACTTCCAAAAAAAAAAAAAAAAAATTTGTAAATTCCCTTTTGTAAAGGGAACTTTATGTTTATAAGGGAAATTTGTAGAGATGTCTCTACGCCTGAAAGAGATCTGCTCCCGGGAGACAACCCGCTACCTGAGAGACTTTTCTCTACCTAACAACAGAGCCCTTATATACTAGACATCTCCTCCCCTCACCTCCTCATAACCTGCCTCTTTCACCAGAAGCTCTATTTTGCCATCGTTTAACCTAAGATGATATTGGGTTGGCCAAAAAGTTTGTTTGGGTTTTTCTGTAACATCGTATGGATGTTTTATGTCTGGCCAATATAAAAGGCTCAACCATATGACTGCCTCCCAGAGCCACATTTGTTTCTGTGAACTCTCACACACCTATAGGTATTTAAAACTATTTTTTCTTATTGATCTGTGTTTAGCAGTTTGTGTTTTTGGTCCTCAGTCTTGAACCTAGAAACATGGAAGAAGAGGGGTTTTTCTGCCCTGTAAAGGCCCACCCCAAACGTGGCTTCCTCCTCAAAATGCTTTTCTCTGGATGTTCCTAGCACATCACCTCACATATGTGTAGGAAGTTGCTGCTGCTGCTAAGTTGCTTTAGTCATGTCCGACTCTGTGCGACCCCATAGACGGCAGCCCACCAGGCTCCGCCATCCCTGGGATTCTCCAGGCAAGAACACTGGAGTGGGTTGTCATTTCCTTCTCCAATGCATGAAAGTGAAAGGTGAAAGTGAAGTCGCTCAGTCGTGTCCAACTCTTAGTGACCCCATGGACTGCAGCCTACCAGGCTCCTCCGTCCATGGGATTGAGTTTACTTAATCTATTCATTATTGCTTAGTTGCTAAGTTGTGTCCCACTCTTTTGTGACCCCACGGACTACAGCAGGCCAGGCTCCTCTGTTGGGGATTCTCCAGGCAAGAATGCCAGAATTAATTGCCATTTTCTTCTCCAGGGGATCTTTCCGACCCAGGAATCGAACATGCATCTCCTGCATTGGCAGGCAGATTCTTTACCACTGAGCCACCAGGAAATCTGTTCATAATTACCACTAATAGAGGCTCAAGACTGAAGATATATCAAGACTCTAGAAATAAAAATTTTAAGGTTAAATAGTCCACTTTTGTTTCCAATTTTTAAAATACTCATGTTTTCATCCACTCTTTCTTTTGCATTTCCTATTGCCCTTAATGACAGCTCCCTTGAAACATTCTAACATACTTCTTGTCTCTCACCCTACACAGGAGCAGGTAAAATGCGTTTGTAACTTTTCAGGCCCTGGATAATAATCCTTAAGGATTGCTGAACAGTGAAGGAAGGAAAGACGTGTAATGGAGCAGGACCTTACAGGGCCTTCCCGGGATAGACCCTTCCCCCTATCCTCTGCTTTAGCTCCTCTCTCAAGTACCTATTGATAGATAATAATACCTTAGGCACAGTTCCTGAGTTGTTTTGCAGATACTAAAACCCCCACCAAATGGAAGAAATTAACTGCTTGATGACCCCAGAGTTACTAGCACCTAAAGACTGGTAACATTAACCCCCGTGACACCACCCTGTCACCTTACCATCAACCAATCAGAGAAGTGTGCACAAGCTGATCACACAGCCTGAGTTGCCCCTCCCTCACCTGATTTTTGAAAACGTTTTCCGGAAACCCTTCAGGGAGTTTGGGACTTTTTGAGCACTATCTGGACTCCTTATAGGGAATTAAAGGTGCAACAACTCGCAGTCTGTAGCTTGACTTTACTCCGTGCGGGTGAGCTGACCCAAGTTTGGTTCGGCAACAAAGAAAGAAAGGAGGAAGGAAGGAAGAGAAGGAGGAAAGAAGCAACTGTGAAAGAAAAGTGAAGAAATCAGTAGGGAAGGAGAGTTTTCCTTCACGCTTCCGGAGTCCCTGACTGGGTCTGAAAATTAAACTGACAAGACAGATAAACAGGAGAAAAGTATGTCAGCTAGAAAAGTACACACAACCTACAAGTTGAGAGTTAGTTTTTATTCCTTGGGAATGTTAGGACTCAAGCCCGGGAGACAGCATCTTGTGACCCCAGGAGAGCTGACTCCAAGGAGGCAGGGGAGGAACCAGGCTATGAACAAGCTTGCAGCAAAGGGCAGGTAATCTGAATATGAAGAGATTACTGCTAATTAAGAGAAAACTAAATCTCTCACATGAAGAGATTTAGTGATCTTCTATGAATGGGAAGATGCAGGCTTCCCGGCTTGCTGAAATTATTTCTTTCCTGTGCATCTAGCTATCTGGGGCCAATCCCGATTTCTTTATTGTTCACATACTAACTCCTTGCGTACTGTAGGAGATGGCAATTGCGGCAGATGGCCCCCTTTCACACTCTCCCTGCTGCTGCTAAGTCACTTCAGTCGTGTCCGACTCTGTGCGATCCCATAGATGGCAGCCCACCAGGCTCCCCCGTCCCTGGGATTCTCCAGGCAAGAACACTGGAGTGGGTTGCCATTTCCTTCTCCAATTCGTGAAAGTGAAAAGTGAAAGTGAAGTCGCTCAGTCATGTCCAACCCTCAGCGACCCCATGGACTGCAGCCTGCCAGGCTCCTCCATCCATGGGATTTTCCAGGCAAGAGTACAGGAGTGGGGTGCCATTGCCTTCTCCGATTCTCCCTGCTCCTCAGTGCTAACTGGGAAGGAGTAGCTGATGGTTTCCAAATAGCTGGCTTTGTTTCACCTGGTCCCAGATATTTGCATTTGGAAAAGGCTTGTTTACTGGTAGAATGTAGAGCAAAAATATTTCACTTCACAAGTATATAAATCTAATCTAAGTTTTACATCACAAGAGACCCTTCATAACAAAAAGAAGACTCAGAGAAACAGACCTGAGTATTTCATTCTAGGCTTAGGAAGAGAATCTGCCTATAATTCAGGAAACCCAAGTTCAATCCTTGGGTTAGGAAGATCCTCTGGAGAAGAGAATGGCAACCCACTCTAGTATTCTTGCCTGGAGAATCCCATGGACAGAGGAGCCTGGTGGGCTACTGTCCATGGGGTCACAAAGAGTCGGACACAACTGAGCAACTAACACATATCCAAGAAAGAGGAAGAGTAGACAGCAGTAGAGGGATATGATGGGTTAGGGGAGGTCACATAACCTTCCTGCTTCTCTTGCTTTCTCAAACTCCTTCAGCTTAAAATATTCACTATTCTTAGGTGCCATATTTTGGGGTAGTATGTCCTGAACCCCATCAAAATCATTCTATTCAAGCTTCTAAATAGTCTGTCGATCCAAACTTTAGTTAATGGAAATGAATGATCTATGATGGAAAAATCTAAATTATCAAACTTCCACCAAAAAAAAGAAAAAAGAAAAAGGAATTCTCCTTTCTCTTCCAATAGGTTTCTGTTGGTTACGTTGTAGCAAGCATTTGTATATGGAATTAATTACTCTTTAAAAACAGGAAACTTGCTTCTCTACAAATACTAGTTTGCCGATTGTCTTTTTCTTTCATTGTCTTACCTAATATATCAATTCTGTAAATTGCTGTAGCAGCTTAATAAACAAACATTACGTTTTGAGCTCCCTGAGGACACTTACATTTGATACAGTGATATTTCTCAAGAAGCTCCTGAATACTGGGAAGTCAGGATGGTCTACATTTAATTGAGAATATATTTTTATTGGGATTTCCCAGTGGCTCAGTGGGTAAAGAATCGACCTGCTATGCAGGAGACATCCTGTTAGGACCAATGGAGCCCTTGTTCTCTCAATGTCCATCCACAAGGCAAAACACTGGGATGATACCAGTCAGAGAGGTCTCAAAATTGCTCATTTGATATATTTTAATGGTACAACATCTATTTCTGCTTTATTGACTATGCCAAAGCCTTTGACTGTGTGGATCACAATAAACTGTGGAAAATTGTGAAAGAGATGGGAATACCAGATCACTTGACCTGCCTCTTGAGAAACCTGTATGCAGATCAGGAAGCAACAGTTAGAACTGGACATGGAACAACAGACTGGTTCCAAATAGGAAAAGGAGTACGTCAAGGCTGCATATTGTCACTCTGCTTATTTAACTTATATGCAGAGTACATCATGAGAAACGCTGGGCTGGAAGAAACACAAGCTGGAATCAAGATTGCCGGGAGAAATATCAATAACCTCAGATATGCAGATGACACCACCCTTATGGCAGAAAGTGAAAAAGAACTAAAGAGCCCCATGATGAAAGTGAAAGAGGAGAGTGAAAAAGTTGGCTTAAAGCTCAACATTCAGAAAACTAAGATTATGGCATCTGGTCCCATCACTTCATGGGAAATAGATGGAGAAACAGTGGAAACAGTGTCAGACTTTATTTTTCAGGGCTCCAAAATCACTGCAGATGGCGATTGCAGCCATGAAATTAAAAGACTTTTACTCCTTTGAAGGACAGTTATGACCATAGACAGCATATTAAAAAGCAGAGACATCACTTTGTCAACAAAGGTCTGTCTAGTCAAGGCTATGGTTTTTCCAGTGGTCATGTATGGATGTGAGAGTTGGACTATAAAGAAAGCTGAGTGCTGAAGAATTAATGCTTTTCAACTGTGGTGTTGGAGAAGACTCTTGAGAGTCCCTTGGAGTGCAAGGAGATCCAACCAGTCCATCCTAAAGGAAATCAGTCCTGAATATTCACTGGAAGGACTGATGCTGAAGCTCCAATACTTTGGCCATCTGATTTGAAGAGCTGACTCATTAGAAAAGACCCTGATGCTGGGAGGGATTGGGGGCAGGAGGAGAAGGGGACAACAGAGGATGAGATGGCTGGATGGCATCACTGACTCAATGGACGTGAGGCTGAGTGAACTCTGGGCGTTGGTGATGGACAGGGAGGCCTGGCATGCTGCAATTCATGGAGTCGCAAAGAGTCAGACACGACTGAGCAACTGAACTGAACTGAACTGAATGGTACGTGACAGGACAAAAGCCTAGGAAAGCAATTTCTTGTCTGAATGCTGTTTGCCTCAGATCAATAATATGCAGAAAATACAATCACAGAACAAATGAGAATCATCTTGCTTCCAACTATAACACAAAAGGAAAAAAGATGTAATGAGATAACTTTTGTCCATTACAATGCACTGCTCTCAGAAGGCTTCTTTGTTGCCTCCTTAGTCATTCCTATTACATTCTAATCACTGCTGCAATTGAGATGTGCCAAGGTTAGACTGAATGTTTAGGAAACAGAGACTCAGTGGCCTTATGACTCGTTAACTTATTAAAAGGCATGTTGTTTCCTGGATAAATTAAATGAGAACATTGACATGCTCCTCGTATTTGTAAAGTTCTATGGTTCACTTGTCAAATTGTAGAAAACAGCAGACTCAGAGCCTCCCTCTCCTCTTTTCTATCCCATAACTGGCTTTAATCTCAGGTTTAAATTCAAATGGTGCATTGCCTTAGAAGGCTGGTTAATTAGCTTTAATGTTTCTTAAACAGCAAATACAAGTGAATAATTCTGCTAGATGCTTTACGGGTTCTACAAAATTCAGCCCTTAAAAAACTCTTTTGAGGTTTATGTTTTTGTTTCTATTTATACTTGAGGAAACTCAAGAGTTAAGCGATCAGGTGATGGCCCCCACCCCATCACCCAATCAAACAAGTCCATGGTTGAATACTGGAAGCCCCGTCGTAATTCATGATATTTCCTTTGTGTCAGACCTACCTCTGTGTTGATCCAACCCATGCTAGTTCCAAATGGCATCCTCTTTATCAAACAGGGTCGAGTTAGGTATTCTCTACCCACCCACTACCCTATCCTTAACAAAAACTCAACAGTATGAGAGCAATTTGCCTTATTCCTTCCATCTCTCAGATGAACTAACCTCAAAACAGGTCCAACCAAGAATAGCTTCTAATAGAAAACTCTGTGCCAGCTGAGTAATTATAGGATCTGCATTCCCTTTACCCCTTACTATAACTGGCCATGATAAGGTACTAAACTTATTTTAGCCTCACACTCATCATCTTTAAATGAGAAGGTTAACCATCCATTTTCAAATGATATTTTAGTCTGATTTATAATGGAACTAAAAGTGTATTTTATGTTGCCTTTAAATTAGCATTTAATCAGTAAATTGCAAAGTAGGGACATTGCCCGCAACCTTAAAAAAAGATAGTATGGTTTCTCAACCACACTCTAATGTCACTTGGATTATGTTTCCCTCCCCCCAAAATCTCTTTTTTAAAGAATGCAATAATTAAAAAAAAAAAAACTAATTGGCTTGTTTTTGTTATTATTTGGCATTTAAAATGTGCTGTTCTTATGTTGAAACTCTGATAAACAAAGCCTACCAAAAGACAGTGGATTCTTTAATATGTTTCCAATTCAGCAGCACTTTAGCAATCAAACAGTAATAAACTGGGACGACAGACTCAGTACTGCTGCCCACAGTGCATCTCGTGGTGAGACCGGCAGAAGCCCTGGCCTCTTTGGCCAGCGGCAGTGAGCAATCCAAACACCTTTCCACCACTCTAGGAAGAAAAGGTGAGACTGAAAGGGTCACCGATTCTGTTAAGTGTTTGTCTTTCCATGCAATTTATCCCCTAGATCAGGCTTTAAATCCACGATTCCCTCAGCTTGGTTTTCAAGATAAGCAGCTGGTAAAACAGCCTTTTAAAGGTATCTTAGGTTGTTGACACCTTGTCTCCTAAATGCATAAGAAATAGAAGGATCAGGAATCCCTCCAGATCTCTAAAACTGTCCAGTCAAAGTGACCTTTGAATTGGAATCCATAAAGTGGGCTTTCATTGGATGGTCTGTTGGTTTTTACCATCAGCAACTCTTTAGCCTGCTATATAAAGAAAGGCATTCTGGTTAATTAAAGGTAAATAAATAAATGGACTGGAATCTAATTTTTCTTGAGACAATGCCAAGACGGGAGAAATGTCGGATTAGGAATTACATGAGTTGTGCTACCAGGAACCTGTGCAACCAGGAATAACTCATAACCTTTCTCAAGACCTCAGTCTCTTCGTTGATTAAAAAAAAATTGATTTGACAATATGATGGATAAATTTTTCCAACATTTTGAAATATACTGCTCTCTTTGAAAACAAAGAGAAATACAGTCAATGAGTAGGTAACTGATGCTGTTGTTGGGATTAAATATCCCAGGATTTATCTTTCCTTGGGCATAGATCTTCTTCTGTAAATAGGAAGAGTATTCTATATTTTCCTCTCAGTGAACACACAGACTAGAATCCATGGGAAGTTTATATATTGAAGGATAGGCAAACAAACATTCTTAGTATTCTTTACCATGACTCATATAACCTATTAGACAACATTGATCAACTAGTCTTGACACAATTTGTTTGTCTTTCTACTTCCTTTAGCCCATAATTTAATTCTCTTAACCACCAGGAAAAAACCCTCAGACATCATTTTGAAAGAGTTCATTTCTTATAATCTTATTAAATATAGATCATGCAGTGACTGCATTTCCATTTAGTGGATTAATCTTCTATGTCTTTTCTGATTCCTTACACTGTCTTGCTTCATCATCCCAGTACTCTTCAACACCTTACCCACAAAATAGAAGTTTAAAGAAAGGTGCTGAATATTGAAGATAATTAAAAGTTTGGATAAAAGTTTTTAAATTATGGAAATCTTAATTTTGGAATTAAGGAAATTGTTAATGGAAACATTAACATTTGCACAAAGAAACATATAGGAGTTTGCCAGATCTGTATGTTCTATAGATGTTTGAGAGAGTTCATGCCCTAGAAAAGTAATAAAATCAAAATTTAACATGCGGTTTCTTAGCAGGTTTTTATAAAGGTCTACAAAAAGAGATATAGCAACCTTGAATACATACAATCTGTCAAGCACTTTACATGTACTTTTTCCATGGGGATGGTCTTGATCCCTGTCTCCTGTACAATGTCACAAACCTCAGTCCATAGTTCGAACATCAGGCACTCTGTCTATCAGATCTAGTCCCTTAAATCTATTTCTCATTTCCATTGTATAATCATAAGGGATTTGATTTAGGTTATACCTCAATGGCCTAATGGTTTTCCATACTTTCTTCAATTTAAGTCTGAATTTGGCAATAAGGAGATCATGATCTGAGCCACAGTCAGCTCCCGGTCTCGTTTTTGTTGACTGTATAGAGCTTCTCCATCTTTTGCTGCAAAGAATAAAATCAATCTGATTTCAGTGCTGACCATCTGGTGATGTCCATGTGTAGAGTCTTCTCATGTGTTGTTGGAAGAGGGTGTTTGTTATGACCAGTGCATTCTCTTGGCAAAACTCTATTAGCCTTTGCCCTGCTTCATTCTGTACTCCAAGGCCAAATGTGCCTATTACCCCAGGTGTTTCTTGATTTCCTACTTTTGCATTCCAGTCCCCTATAATGAAAAGGACATCTTTTTTGGGTGTTAGTTCTAAAACGTCTTGTAGGTCTTCATAGAAGCATTCAACTTCAGCTTGTTCAACGTTACTGATTGGGGCATAGACTTGGATTACTGTGATATTGAATGGTTTGCCTTGGAAACAAACAGAGATCATTCTGTTGTTTTTGAGATTGCATCCAAGTACTGCATTTCGGACTCTTTTTATTTAACTTACATGCAGAGTACATTATGAGAAATGCTGGGCTGGAAGAAGCACAAGCTGGAATCAAGATTGCCGGTAGAAATATCAATAACCTCAGATATGAAGATGACACCACCCTATGGCAGAAAGTGAAGAGGAACTAAAAAGCCTCTTGAGGAAAGTGAAAGTGGAGAGTGAAAAAGTTGGCTTAAAGCTCAGCATTCAGAAAACTAAGATTATGGCATCTGGTCCCATCACTTCATGGCAAATAGATGGGGAAACAGTGGAAACAGTGTCAGACTTTATTTTTCGGGGCTCCAAAATCACTGCAGATGGTGACTGCAGCCATGAAATTAAAAGACGCTTACTCCTTGGAAGGAAAGTTATGACCAACCTAGATAGCATACTCAAAAGCAGAGACATTACTTTGCCAAAAAAAGACCTGTCCAGTCAAGGCTATGGTTTTTCCTGTGGTCATGTATGGATGTGAGAGTTGGACTGTGAAGAAAGCTGAGCGCCAAAGAACTGATACTTTTGAACTGTGGTGTTGGAGAAGACTCTTGAGAGTCCCTTGGGCTGCACGGAGATCCAACCAGTCCATTCTGAAGGAGATCAGCCCTGACTGTTCTTTGGAAGGAATGATGCTAAAGCTGAAACTCCAGTACTTTGGCCACCTCGTGCAAAGAGTTGACTCATTGGAAAAGACCCTGATGCTGGGAGGGATTTGGGGGCAGGAGGAGAAGGGGACGGCAAAGGATGAGATGGCTGGATGGCATCACTGACTCGCTGGACGTGAGTCTGGGTGAACTCCGGGAGTTGGTGCTGGACAGGGAGGCCTGGCGTGCTGCAATTCATGGGGTCGCAGAGTTGGACACGACTGAGTGACTGAACTGAACTGAACTTACATGTACTAGCTTGTTTTATCTTGTATTTAGCCCTAAACGGGTTGCATTTGAGTCCCGACTTACAAATGAACTGAGGCTAAGTGAGGTAAAGTAATGAATGCATGATCTCAAGGCAAGCAAACAGTAGAATTAGTGTTTCAACTCTGGTCTCAAGGGTTTTTAAAATGATGTGCTTTTTTCACTGTATATCACTGCTTCTCTCGCAAAAGTCTGTTAGGGGAGTCCCCCATTTTTTGTCTTCCTTCCTTTCTTTCTCTCTTCCTCCTTAAACTCAAGGTGAAGGCATTTTATTTAACTCTTTCTAAACTGCCAAGATTCTGAACCTAATAATAAACATTATTTATTTATTTTAAAGTATAGTTGATTTACTGCTACTAACAATAAATATCACTTTATTATTACAGTTAGTATTTATTGAGGACTGTGTGGCCTAAGCCCTTGGTGAACATCCTCTAAATACATGATAGGGCAGGTACCTACCTACCTACCATTTACACTTGAAACCTAGTGTTTACGCTTTTACCTACTGTTTACACTTGAAACCAAAACTTTAAGATTTTCAACTTGCCTAAGATAAAATCCTTGGTTGTTTCTAAAGAAAAAAACCTAATACCATATCTGATTATGACATTTGTGTTCTTGGCTACTATGAAGAAATCTAGGACTGAGGAAGAAAATACGTAGTAAAATATCTTTTATTTTAAATGAAGGAAGTATAATTATATTAAATTTATATTTAAAAAATATTTTGGTTGTTTATCTTTATTCTAAAAAGTCCTTTTAACTTTTTGCTCTTCAAAAATCACATATTTGACACCTGCTGCTGCTGCTAAATCATCCTAGAAAAAAACAAACAAAAGAATAGCCAAACCAAACAAATACCATTGTTATTATGATGCAGCACTGCCATCCAGTGGCCATTGAGGGAAACATCACAAATGCTTCAGGGAGCCAAATGACTCTCAGTGTAATATTTGAATATGAAATGAAATACTGAGATTGAAGAAAATTGTTCAGGTAATAAAGTTCAACTTTATCATTATCCTGAGCCTGAGTCACCTCAAAGTGAATAAACTAACTCTTCCTGTGTCATGATGCAAATGTTAGTGTTAGAGACCTTATTTTTTTAATATAAATTTATTTATTATAATAATTTAGAAACATGAATAAAAAAAATGCAGACACTTGTGCAATTAGGAATTTCTCTTCAAACATTTAAGCTTTTTAGTTTAGCACAATTTTTATTAGCACATATTTCAAAATATATGTTGAAATTGCCCATGTGAATGCAGTGCTGGGCTTGACTGATATGCACACTGAGCAAAATCAAGTAGCTTTCGCTTCTTGGACTGAGGATGCTATTATTAAACACAGCCTCTTGAATTCCTTTATTGCATGTAGTTTAATGTGCACACTTCAAATAAGGTATTCATTATTTGCTTGCTTTGTTTTTAATGTTTGTTCAAACTTTTTTCTTTATTTGTTGGTTTATTTAAACCAGTGGTGCCAAAGAAAGGCAAAAGCCAGAGCTCTTGGGTTCAAAAATGTTTTGAATCATGGATTGGAAGCTTTGATTACTCATTTAGAAAATATTTATTAAGATTTGGTAAACTTCTGCATTTGCAGTAAATATGGCACAGTCTTGCCTTGAAAATAATTACTGTTCACTTCAGAAAACAGAAACACAAATAGATACAAAGCAACATTAATACTGTAAGGAACAGGCACAGGACCCAGTCTCCTCGTTCACAGGGATATCTCAAGAAGCCAAGTGCTTCACACACAGTAAAGACCCAGTTGTCGCTGGATGAATGAATGGAGCTGTATAATTGAGGTAAGCATGAGGTGTAACAACATCCACTCACAATCTAAGAGGTTTCATTAGGTTGTCAGTAGCAAGAAACTGGGCTAAGTTGTGGTTAGGTGCGAGCAGTTGAAAGCCATACTAAGCAAAGTGGGTTCTGAAACAGAAAGACAAATACTGCATGGTATCACTTATATGTGGAATCTGAACTACAACACAAATGAACATATCTACACAACAGAAACAGACTCCCAGACATAGAGAACAGACTTGTTGTCATTGCCAAGGGGGAGGTGGAGTGGGGAAAGAAAGGACTGGAAGTGTGGGATTAGCAGATGCAAACTGGTATATACAAAACGGATAAAAAACAAAGTCCTACAGTATAGCACGGGGAACTATATTCAGTATCTTGTGATAAACCACAATGGAAAAGAGTATGAAAAATAACATGTATTTTATATGTGAAAATAATATGTATCACTAAATCACTTTGCTGTACAGAAATTAACACAACATTGTAAATCAACCATACTTTAAAAATTTTTTAAAAAAATAAAGTGTAGGAATGAGAAGACAGGGGGTATACAAACTTTTAAAAAAGATAAAAGACAAAGTAAGATGGAATAATGTGTTTTAGGCAAAGATCCATAGGTGAAAAGGTCTGGAGGTGACTGCAGAATTATTTAATTAAAGTCATTTGAAAAGTAAAGACACTACAAGCAAGTGATTTGGTGAAAGTCACATCACACACAGTGTTACAAGCTTAGACTGGGTTTTCTGATTCCCTGGGGCTTCCCAGGTGGCTCAGTGGTAAAAAAAATCTGCCTGTCAATGCAGGAGACACAGGTTTGATCCCTGGGTTGGGAAGATCCCCTGGAGTAGGAAATGACAACCCATTCCAGTATTCTTGCCTGGAAAATCCCATGGACAGAGGACCCTGGCGGGCTACAGTCCATGAGTGACCAAGAATCAGAAACAACTGCACGCACACATGAAATCTGATTCCCTCTCTAATCTACTTTGACTTAGTGCAACTGTGAATGTACTTTTACAAGGAGAAAAAACAGTGCAGTGAAAGGGAGCAAAGGAGCTGATGAAAAAGACATATTGCAGGAATAATCTGCAGCACTCACCTAATGGTTGGACACAGACAGACTCTGAGGACGGTCAGGTTAGGAGGGATAAAGGATAAGAGCAAAAGTGAACCGTCAGCTGAACCTCGAGAGCATTGTTTCTGTTAACTACACACCCATTTATTAAACTGCTGCTATTAATAAGAATAAGAACTATGCAGGATGTAACAGCCCTGGAGGACAATGTAGCCAAATGGTTGAGAAACTGCCTCTGAGGCCTAATCCATTGTAGGCAGTGTTTACACAGAACACATTTACTAAGAGCCAACAGCACATTGTCACTATGGAGGAGCCAAAGAAAATGGAAGAAATGATTCCCTTTATCAAGTAACTTATACTCAATTTGAGACTTTTTTAAAAACCTTGTACAAATGGGCTATAAAAAAAAAAAATTACCAGGGCAGCAGTAGCACAGTGGGGAGACATCATGGTCTGAATCTAAAGAAGCCATGAAGGGGACTTCCCTGGCAGTCGGGGGGTTAAGATTCCATCTTCCAAGGCAGGGGACGCAGGTTTGGTACCTGGTCCGAGAACTAAGATCTCACATGTTGGGTGGCAGCTAAGCCTGTGAACTGCATCTAGAGAAGCCTGTGCACCACAAAGAAGACCCACCACAGCCAAAAATAATGATAATAAATACATTTTTAAAAATAAGAAGCCCATGATCTCATCTGTGGATCAAGGCTGTTACAGGCTCTGTGCTGGTTGTGCTCTGCGGTACACTGTTGTCATACATTTGTATAGGTGTTGTGAACATTTTTGGCTGGTGGAAGTAAAGTATCTCAAGTGAGATAGGTCTTTTTTAAATTCTCACAAAATAGCCAATTGGGCCAGTGGAAGGGCTGCAGATCCTGTCAGTCCTCTCCTGATTCACAGAATTAATGTAGTGCATGCTTTTCTTGCCTGTTGAGAAGCAGATCAGCGTGCTTTTTGCAGCCCCTTCATCAGGTCATGTGTTAGATTTTGAAACTGTTCCCTCAGTCAGATGTGGCCACTAGCCATCCACACTGACCTCTCTGCTAGCCAGCCTCCACCTTGAGCCCTGGTAACTGATTAAACTGAGTGCTTCAGAGGCTGCTTCTCCCTGATTCATAATTTATGATTAGCATCTCAAATCCTAATTTGTGACTTGGATTTTACTTTGTGTGTCCATCCTATGACATGATCAGTCTGCTCTCCCAAGGAAAATATACTATGAAGACACTATCTTCTTTGAAAATTGATGTTAGAGGAGACTTAAAGGGACTGAAATTGGGTCCTGAAGAAACCATTGGCCTAAACTACTTCAGAGAACAGCTTACTCACAGATGGCATTGGGGTCTCTTTTTGACTGAAGGTAGGGAATTTTTAGAAAGAAAGTAATATAGATACTAAGTATAGGCCAAAGGATTAAAATTTACTTAACACGTAGTTTTGACCTGCAGGAGATATTTTTAGTACTGTCGGACCTCAGAGAGATTGTGGGTTCAATTCTAGACCACAGCAATAAAATGAATATGGCAAGAAAGTGTGTCACATACATTTTTGGACTGTCAGATCAGATCAGATCAGTTGCTCAGTCATGACCGACTCTTCGCGACCCCATGAATCGCAGCACGCCAGGTCTCCCTGTCCATCACCAACTCCCTGAGTTCACTCAGACTCATGTCCATCGAGTCAGTGATGCCATCCAGCCATCTCATCCTTTGCTGTTCCCTTCTCCTCTTGCCCCCAATCCCTCCCAGCATAACAGTCTTTTCCAATGAGTCAACTCTTCGCACGAGGTGGCCAAAGTACTGGAGTTTAAGCTTTAGCATCATTCCTTCCAAAGAACACCCAGGGCTGATCTCCTTCAGAATGGACTGGTTGGATCTCCTTGCAGTCCAAGGGACTCTCAAGAGTCTTTTCCAACACCACATTTCAAAAGCATCAGTTCTTTGGCGCTCAGCCTTCTTCACAGTCCAACTCTCACATCCATACATGACCACAGGAAAAACCATAGCCTTGATTAGACAGGTCTTTTGTTGGCAAAGTAATGTCTCTGCTTTTGAATATGCTATCTAGGTTGGTCATAACTTTCCTTCCAAGGAGTAAGCATCTTTTAATTTCATGGCTGCAGTCACCATCTGTAGTGATTTTGGAGCCCAGAAAAATAAAGTCTGACACTATTTCCACTGTTTCCCCATTTATTTGCCATGAAGTGGTGGGACCAGATGCCATGATCTTTGTTTTCTGAATGTTGAGCTTTAAGCTAAATTTTTCACTCTCCTCTTTCACTTTCATCAAGAGGCCTTTGAGTTCCTCTTCACTTTCTGCCATAAGGGTGGTGTCATCTGCATATCTGAGATTATTGATATTTCTCCCGGCAATCTTGATTCCAGTGTGTGTTTCTTCCAGTCCAGCATTTCTCATGATGTCCTCTGCATATAAGTTAAATAAACAGGGTGACAATATACAACCTTGACGAACTCCTTTTCCTATTTGGAACCAGTCTGTTGTTCCATGTCCAGTTCTAACTGTAAGTACATGTAAAAGTTGTGTTTGGGCTACCCAGGTGGCACTAGTTGTAAAGAACCTGTCTGTCAGTGGGGGAGACATAAGAGATGCAAGTTCAATCCCTGGGTTGGGAAGATCCCCTGGAGGAGGGCATGGCAACCCACTCCAGTATTCTTGCCTGGGAAATCCCACGGACAGAGGAAACTGGTGGGCTACAGTCCATGGGGTCACAAAGAAGTGGACATGACTGAAGCAACTGAACACGCATGCAAAAGTTGTGCTTATGCTCTATTGTTGTGTGTTCAGTGCACAACAGCATTATGGCTAAAAAGCAATGTGGTGTTGTTGTTCAGTGGCCCAGTTGTGTCTGACTCTTTGCAACCCCATGAGCTGCAGCACACCAGGCCTCCTTGTCCCTCACAAAGAAACAATGCACGTACCTTCATCTAAAAATACTTTATTATTAAATAATGCTAATCATCCTCTAAGATTTTGACAAGTCATACATAATATTTTTGCTGGTCGAAGGTGCTGTCTCTATGTTAATGGTGCTGACTGATCAGGGTGGTGGTTTCTGAAGGTTGGAGTGACCTGTGGCAATTTTTAAAAATAAGGCAATGAGGTTTGCCTCACTGATTGGCTCTCCCTTTCAGGAATGATTTCTCAGTAGCATACAATGTTGCTTGATAGTGTCTTACCCATAGTAAAACTTCTTTCAACATTGGAGTCAGTCTTCTTAAATGCAGCCTTTATCAACTAAGTTTATGTAATATCCTAAATGCTTTGTTGTCATTTTGACAATTAGTGAAGTTCTCCTTCTTATATGGATAGAGTCCATGGATCCCCCAAAACAAATACAATAATAACACCAAAAATCAATGACCATGAATTATCATGGTAAATATCATAATGATGAAAAAGTTTGAATTATAGCTAAAATTACCAAATTGTGACACAGAGACACAGAGAGAAAAATGCTGTTAAAAACAAAACAAAACAAAAAACAATGGTGCTAATAGATTTGCTCGATGCAGGGTTGCCACAAACCTTCAATTTGTTTTAAAAAATATGCAATTATCTGTGAAGCACAATAAAGCAAAGTACAGGAAAACAAGGTATGGCTGTACTAACTAAGGGATTTTGTGATGACCACACACCCTATTCAAGATGGTGTATACAACAAGATGCACTAAAATTTAAGAATGCTTTACAAGAGAACAACCAGGTGAAGATTTTTACTCTGAAGAAATTTTACAATATGACAGTCAGTAACAACTCAAATCACAGATGGTGATTGCAGCCAGGAAATTAAAAGACGCTTACTCCTTGGAAGGAAAGTTATGACCAACCTAAATAGCATATTAAAAAGCAGAGACATTACTTTGCCAGCAAAGGTCCATCTAGTCAAGGCTATGGTTTTTCCAGCGGTCATGTATGGATGTGAAAGTTGGACTGTGAAGAAAGCTGAGCACCAAAGAATTGATGCTTTTGAACTGTGGTGTTGGAGAAGACTCTTGAGAGTCCCTTGGACTGCAAGGAGATCCAACCAGTCCATTCTAAATTGGAAGGACTGATGTTAAAGCTGAAACTCCAATACTTTGGCCACCTCATGTGAAGACTTGACTCATTGGAAAAGACCCTGATGCTGGGAGGGATTGGGGGCAGGAGGAGAAGGGGATGACAGAGGATGAGATGGCTGGATGGCATCACTGACTTGATGGACATGAGTTTAAGTAAACTCCAGGAGTTGGTGATGGGCAGGGAGGCCTGGCGTGCTGCAATTCATGGGGTTGCAAAGAATCGGACATGACTGAGTGACTGAACTGACTGAACTGATTGTCTAACAACTCAAAATTAGGAGAGCTCTATACCATCAGCAGTAAGCCAGACCTGATGACTTTACATAGGCAAGAATTCAAAACAACTCCAAATGCAAATTTGATGGTATGACTAACAGAAACAAGAGGGGATCTTTTAGAAATTATGATAATTAACCCAGTTTTAGACCTTAGAAAGTTCCAGGTGTGAGGCAGGTAATGTCCTGTCCTGGAATCTGAGCTCAGAAAAGTGTCAAATATGGCAGGAGGTAAAAGATTCAATATTCAAGAATATATCCATATTCTTTTGCAGAACTTTAGAGAGAAGTTCATTGTTGGTGATCATGGATAGTAAGTCTTCTATGTAGCAGAGTATTCTAGAGACTATTTTAGAACTAAATAATAATAAGAAAGCTCACATGGGAGGACTTGAAAGGTCAAACAGGGATTAGTTTGGAAGTGTCAATGAAAATAATGCTGCCTGCCATCTCAGTAAACAAAGGATGTTGTGGCCATCAAGCCGTCACCTTACAGCTGCCTGACTGTGAACCCTGAGGAAATTCAGGTTGGAAACAGGATGCCTGCCATCCAGCCAGAAGCCTCTACAATCACCCCCACAATGCATTCTGAGGAGACTCGGATGAGAAAGCTCAGGACACTGGTCCCAGAGAGATGAGGTGCATATAGGAGGAAAGATTTCAATGAACCCAGACACTCACATCTTCCCATATGTAGAAAAGTACTAAATTCTTTCACTTTCGATGTCTGGTTTTCTTTAATAGTGATGTTTTGATGTTCTGACTACCTAGTCTTTGTTGCAAAATCTCGTGTGTATCTTGATTCCTCATATGCCACTTAGGAGCTGTCTCTCAGAGCTATCTGAGATACTGCATCTCAGACTTAGGTCATCAGTTTTGTCTGCCAAATAAAATATAACTCTCAGCTTTTAGGTTGTGCTTTTTTTTTTTTTTCAATTTACGGTGAGTAGATCACTACCATCCTCATTATACACTTAAAGAGCACCCACTGGGTGCTAGACAATGTAGTGAATTTTGGGAAGAGAAAAAGAAAAAAAAAAAAACTATGACCTACTCTTAACTGCTAACATCTGGTTTTAGTGCCTAGGCATCTTCTTCAACACAAACTATATCAACTTTGCTGCTGCTGCTGCTGCTTCTAAGTCGCTTCAGTCGTGTCCGACTCTGTGCGACCCCATGGACTGCAGCCTACCAGGCTTCTCCGTCCATGGGATTCTCCAGGCAAGAACACTGGAGTGGGTTGCCACTTCCTTCTCCAATACATGAAAGTGGAAAGTGAAAGTGAAGTCACTCAGTCGTGTCTGACTCTTAGCCACCCCATGGACCGCAACCTACCAGGCTCCTCCATCCATGGGATTTTCCGGGCAACAGTACTGGAGTGGGGTGCCATTGCCTTCTCCCATATCATCTTTAGCTAACATTTATTAAGGGATCATTCTGAGTCAGAGTTCTACGTGTTGTACACAGATTATCTCATTTAATTTTTAT
Source organism: Bos indicus x Bos taurus (assembly GCF_003369695.1). Taxonomy (NCBI): domain Eukaryota; kingdom Metazoa; phylum Chordata; class Mammalia; order Artiodactyla; family Bovidae; genus Bos; species Bos indicus x Bos taurus. The sequence continues at coordinate 21,264,569 of NC_040076.1, read as the reverse complement.
AGCAATCATATGTTACCTTAATATATGGTAAGTCCTTATTACCATTTTGCAGATAAAGGAAACAGAAAGGAGTTGTAAGAAATAGTTGACATAACAGGTATAACTATCACCCTCTGAATCATGTGCTTACACAATCAGACCTTAGCTGGCACCTGAAATTTGAATTTTGGAAGGCCTCCCTCCATTCCTGAAATAGGTAAGAGTGGCTCATTGCTTATAGAAACAATAGTTTATGATAAGCACTCCCAGACAGACTCTTTGTGTGGGAGTCTAGAATTTTGGTAGATGCTAGGCAGAGGATGCCTACAATATCAGCTCCCAATAAAAACCCTGAGCAATGAATCTCAAAAGAACTTAGTTGACAACACTTCACATGTGTCATTGAAACTCTTGCTGCCAGAATTAAGTTCATCCTGTGTGACTCTCCTGGGAGTGGACTCTGAACGCTTGTACCTTGCTCCCTCCATATTTTTCCCCAGATGCCTTTTCTCTTCACAGATTGTGCTTTGCTTCCTTTCACTGCAATAAACCATAACCATGAGTACAATTATGTGCTTAATACTGTAAAACCCTTCAGGAGAAAAAGAAACATCACAATAGTTCATCATCCTTCAAGTTGTGGGTGCTAAGAATGTCTTGTTTGGTGCTAAGAGAGAAAGAGCAAGTGTAAGGGAGTAGTTGAAGGTATATAACCTACCTCTTCACTAAAACAGAACACTTCTCCCCTCAGTTTTTTTGCTGCCAAAAATGTTTTGCTTTCAATATCACCTTTCAAAAGGGGAATGAGAAACTGGTTCTTCTAGGGTGTTGGTTTTATAAAGGAAAGTTGGCTCTTTATAAAGGAAAAACATCATCCATGCAGTGCTTCTCAAATCTCAAATACCCTAGAGGCTATAAGTCATTGCTGGGTGCTACCCCAGCTCTTCTGATTCAGTAAGTCTTAGATGGGACCAAGAATTTGCAGATCTAACAAGAATTTCCTGATCGTGGTTGTTGGTAGAGCCGCAGATTTACTAATTCACTAGCCTCTCCAAGCACACAGAGGCAAAGACAGTATTCTGCTTTGGGAGAAGAAATGTTTGTAGGATGCTTCTTGGCACGCAGACACAGAACAATTGATTCCATATGCAGTTTAAATAAGAATTTGTTGTTTTTTTAATCAGACCTTTAACTCTTAACTAAAGAAACGTCCAGAATTACTTCCAGATTCCAACATTTGTATATGGGGACAACTTCTAGGGACAAGAAGATCTCAAGAAAATCCAATGACTCTCTGATGTTGTTTAGTCCCTATGTCATGTCTGATGCTTTGTGACCTCTGTGTACTGTAATTGGATGTAAATTACTACGAATTTTGTATATTAAATTTTGCATGTGTTGGCTGTTTAATCATTTGCCCTTCAAGCATCAATATAACTTATTCTCCAATCTATAATTCATTCTCAACTTCAGTATGAAAAGGAATTATTCAGAATTTGAGAGAATTTTAGCAAAGCCAATTTAAAGTGGGACATTTAAAATCAGAATGTCTTCCCCAGTTTTAGTTCTGAAGTCTCATGCATAGTTAAAAGTACACTGTGTTGTGCCTATTTCCCTAACAATAAAGTTAGAGGCCATGAAAACTGGCTTGCCTACCTTAAAGAAACTGCTAAGGCCCGCTTTCCAGTGTCTGCGAACCAACCTGGATTCTACAGAGACTGAATTTATTTCTTATTAAAAAAAGTTTTTAATGACAAAATTTTGCTATATCCTGTAAGTTGAAATGACCCCAATTCTTCTAATAGTAAGAATTATCCCACTGGATTCCTGTCTCTGATTTGAGGTCTTCCCTTCAGACCCCTTAAGCGCTGATGTGATGTTGGGCTTCCCTGGTGGCTCAGATGGTAAGGAATCTGCCTGCAAAGAAGGAGACTCAGGTTCAGTCCCTGGATTGGAAAGATCCCCTGCAGAAGGAGATGGCAACCCACTCCAATATTCTTGTCTGGAGAATTCCATGGACAGAGGAAACAGGCAGGCTACAGTCCATGGGGTCGTAAAGAGTCAGACATGACTGAGTGACTAACATGTACCTCAGACCCCTTAAGAATTGATGTGATGTAGTTTGTCACTTAATGCAGGCTGAGTAAATGACTTCAGACATAGCTTTTTGCTTCTTTTTATTCCCTAAGTGCAGGAGTTGCTTTGATTATATTGCTCAGTTCAGGGCACATTTAATCTTTGCAAAACCCCTCTTGCTTCTTCTTTTTTTTTTCCTTCTCATCACTACCCTCATTTCCACCATGGTAACTAGTAAGTGCTACATCCAGGCCTTTTTTTCCTATCTTTGTTTTTCTATTTTGGAAATCTGATTTGTAAACATTTATCAGCACATCAATGGCTCAGATTTTACATGTCATTACTTGTATCTTGAGAAGATCTCTGTACCTCACTAGGTCTCAGATCTTCCTCTGAAGAATGAGAAATGTGATGATTAATTTTAATGTATCAACTTGACTGGTCCACAGGGGCCCTAATATTTGGTCAAACATTATGTGTTTTGCTAGAGATGTTTTAAATGAGATTAACATTTAAATTGGCAGACTGAGTAAAGCAGAATGCTCTTCATAAAGTGGGTGGGCCTCTTATAGTCAGTTGTAGGTCTGAATAAAACAAAATGCTTAACTTTCCCCAAGTAATAGAGAATTATCCAGCATATGAAACTTCAAACTGACCCATCAACTCTTCCTGTCTGATAGTCTTCAAACTGGACATGACCTCTGCAGATTTCGGATTGTATAATCATGTGAGCCAAGTCCATATAATATATCCATTTATATTGGTTTTGTTTCTCTGGAGAACCCTGATGAATACAAGGAGTCTGAGCTTAGGTGGTCCAAAATCTTTGAAGGATATGATTCTAAATAATTCTGATCAGACAAAAATGTGCTGATTTTCTTTTCAGAGTCCTTTCCAGTCTTGGGGTTCTACTTTATATTGATATTCAAGTTTGCAGTCTCAAAGTACAGCATACATCTAATACAACTTCAGTAAGTAGGAATATAAGATGGTTCTGGAAAGTTGTATCTGCAATTTTAAAGAAGATAAAATGCAAGTAATTATTTTAAAAATTAATAAGAAAAATTAACCATCCTGAAAAGGTTACTATGTTTCCCTAGCTTCTACACCTAGGGAAATACTGGGAAAATACTGGAAAACTTCAATCAAATGAATACTGCCAAGTAACAAAACCAGGTTCAGCAAGTATAAATTGATATGGCTATAGTCAAAGTCAAGTCTCTGTCCCCAGTTTCATAGAAGTGACTTTAGAAGAGGAGAATTCATAGCAGTTTAATGTCACTGTGTTTTGGGATATGTTATAGACTCCTAAGAGTTCCTTGGACAGCAAGGAGATCAAACCAGTCAATCCTAAAGGAAATGAACCCTGAAATCTCACTGGAAGGACTAATGCTGAAGTTGAAGCTCCAATACACAGGCCACCTGATGCAAACAGCTGAATCATTGGAAAAGACCCTGATTTGGGGAAAGATTGAAGGCAGAGTGAGAAGAGGGTGACAGAGGATGAGATGGTTGGAGGGCATCACCAATTCGATGGACATGAACTTGGGCAAACTCTGTGAGACGGTGAGGGACTGGAAGGGCTGGTGTGCTGAAATCCATAGGGTCGCAAAGAGCTGGACCCAACCTGGTGACGAGGTAACAATAGACTGTTTGGCAGTGCCCTCTTCCAAATGTATATGTTGAAATCCTAACACCCAATGTAACGGTGTTAGGAGGTGAGGTGTTGGGAAGTAATTAGATCATTAGGGTAAAGCTCTCATGAATGGGATAAGTGCTCTTACAAAAGAAATCCCAGAGATTTCTCCAGCTCCCTTTCCACCATGTGAGAACACAGCAAAAGAACAGTCTGCAGGAGAAAAAGGGACTTCACCAGAACCTGACCATGCTGGCATCCTAACCTCAGACTTCCAGCCCCTAGAACTGGAGAAACACATCTCTGTTGTTTATAAGCCACCCATTCTATGGCATTTTGCTATAGTAGTCCAAATGGACTATGATGGGATGGTTGGAGAAATGTGTCAACCAGTCAAGGATATGAGTACCTACAGGTACTCAGTGTCTAAGAAGTAAGAAGCTGCCTGGGAGAAAGTAACCACTATTTTCATATAGCTTTTGGTGACAAACACTTTATGTTTAGTATCTTAAATCTCTTTTAGAAATATCATTCTTATTTTATGGAGGAATAGACTGGGACTCACAGATAAACTCACCCAAGGCCACAAAGACAACAGTGAAGCCAGGACAGAAACAAGAACCATCTGGCTTCAAAATCAACCTTCCTCCTTTTCCACATCATTCTGAAATGTAAACATAGGACTTCCTTCAAGAAGATTGACCTGGCTAAAGAGAGAAACAATAGTTCAGCTCTTTAAAAGCAGACGGTATTGGACTACTGACCAATCATAGTTGGATTCAAAACTTTTAAGCAGTTAAGGAGATTAGCAAATATTTATTAAAGCAAATTCCAAGGAGACATGAAGATTAAATATAATGTGTTATCCTAGATGGAATCCTGTAAATGAAAGAGGACATTTAGTAAGATGTAAGAAAATCTGAATAGAGACCTCAAGTTAATGATAAAGTATTAATTCATTAATCTTTAACATATGTACCATACTAAGATGTTATTAACAGGGGAAACTGGGTCTGGAGTATATGAGAACACTCGACACTGTCCTTGTAATTTTTTTATGTAAATCTAAAACTATTCTAAAAAATAAAACATGAAATTGAAAATAAATTTATTAAAGCAATTTTGACTAGAATTCCTCTCCCCCTTTGATAGACAGTATCTTTAAACCTCATTCATTTTCCTTCCCTACCTATTCACTGTTTTAGAATCTAAGAGGAACGGTTAAAAAAATACTGGAAAAAGATTCCACAAGGAAGAAAAGCAGAAGAAATAAACTCTAAGGTTTACTTATTTCAATTACAATGGGAAAAAAAAAATGCCTTAGTCTATTGTTCTCCCACTGCTTGTTCTGGAATTGATTCTGAATCATGCTCTGTTATGAAAAATATAACAAAAGATCAAAGACAATAGTTTTGTAAAGTACATATTCAGTATTTCCCAGCTTTTGGTCATGCTCTATATTCATTATCCATCATCACAATAATACCTCTTAACAAACCTCAGTGGTATATGATCATTTCCTCCACCACCACCACTCCTGATCTTTGGGTCAGCTGGATGGTTTTATTGATTTGAGCCAGTTGTGGCTGATCTTGGCTGGCTCACTTACGCATTTGTAGCTGACTAGGAGATATCTGCGGAGAAGGCAATGGCAACCCACTCCAGTACTCTTGCCTGGAAACTCCCATGGGTGGAGGAGCCTGGTAGGCTGCAGTCCATGGGTTTGCGAAGAGTCAGACACGACTGAGCGACTTCACTTTCACTTTTCACTTTCATGAACTGGAGAAGGAAATGGCAACCCACTCCAGTGTTCTTGCCTGGAGAATCCCAGGGATGGGGGATCCTGGTGGGCTTCCATCTATGGGGTCGCACAGAGTCAGACACGACTGAAACAACTTAGCAGCAGATATCTGAGAGCTGGTTGACCAAGGAGGTTCATAGCTGGAGACACCTAGCTCTGCTTCATTTGCTCCTTCACCATCTAGCACACTAGCCTCTGCTTGTTCTAACTGCTCAGCAAGATTTCAAGGGAGCAATAATATACAAGGTTTCTGAAGCCCAGGCCTGGAACTAGCATTTTGTCATTCCTGCCACACATGTTCTACTGGCCAAAACAACTTGAAAGGCCAGTCCAGAGTCAAAACGTGGGGAAAAGGACACCTTGGGAGGAGCTGCCAAGTCACACTGCAAACAGAAGAAAATTAATCTTGCAATCAGCCTTCCACGTTTACCTACCATCTTTAGGAATTTTGCAAATTCCCTTTATCTGCTCATTAACATGCTTGTTACTTAAGATGTCCACATTACTACAACCATATTTGTAAAATCATGGGTTTAAAGTTTTATTCATATATGCATTAAAAATTTTAACTAATAAAAACTAGAAAAAATATCACATACCAGTTAAAATTCTCTCAGTGAAACACACTGAATTAAGTAATGTTCAGAAGCTTCTATGGGATCCAAAGAGAGAAAGTCTCTAACTTGCAATGAGATAGTCAAAGCAATCTCTCTAACAAGTGCTAGACTCCCTGTTGTATCTGAAGTACTCAAATACATTCAGAGAAAGAGACTAAGGGCTTAAATCCTATCTCAGGAGAATTTGCAATCCAGGGTGGCAAACAAGATTATCTTGTCCAGCAAACTTTCTTACCCTGAGTGAGTAGAAACAGTATGTATATCAGACAGAGAATAAGTAAAATAGTATTTCAAATTAGGATGTGATCACAGACAGGTAGAGGAAGAAGGCATAGATGGAATTGATTCTGAGCTAGACCTTCTCATATGGGTAGAAGAATAGCTAACCTTAAGGTAAGGAGGCTTTTTAAATTGAAAGAAAGCCTCAGCCAGAGGCTCAAAGGAAATCACTAAACAAGCACAATTAGGCCTCTGCAAAATTAGATAAATGAGGTTAAAACCAACATTATTCACATTATAGTAAATAAATTATAGTGTGTAACACCTGGCTTTGGACTTCAGTATGGTGGTCATTGTGCACATCTGAATTTAAGAGAGATGGGGAGGAATATTAAAGACTTGAGAAACAGGATGCACTCTACTTATGGTAACTAGGGCTGCAAATTTTGAACCAACATTGTTATTAAAGGAGAAAAGCTGGACATAGTATAAAAACCACTAGCTAGATTACACTGGAAAGCTCATAAGATAGTGAAGAATTGTCAGATCAACATCAAAGAGAAGGTAAAAGCCACGAAAGTTGACTCCACATTTGGAGACAGATTTTCCTCTGGAGATATTAGCTGCTGAGATCCTGATCAGCACTTTCGAGAGCCTCTCAAGGATAAAGTCATCAAGGGTGGAGTCCTGGCACATGTTTTAGTTTGGGATCCTAATAGTTACATTCTGATGTCAAGTTCAGGTAAATCTGCCCATCCACAGACTGCAATTCATCTTCAGAGCAGCTAAATCTCTGAAATAAATTTGTGTCCCAGGCTGCTAGCATTTTAGAAATTTTATTTTGTATACATATATCCCCTCTCTCTTGAGCCTCCTTCCCGCCCCCAATCCCACTTGACCGTTATTCCACCCCTGTAACTCATCACAGAACACTGAGTTGAACTCCCCATGCTATATTGCAGTTTCTCATTAATTATCTATTTTTCAGTATTTGGTGTATATATGTCAATACTATTCTCTCAATGTGTCCCACTCTCTCCTTCTCCCACTGTATAGACAATAGGTGATTCATACTACTGTACAGCAGAAGCTAACACAACATTGTAAAGAAAGTATACTTCAATTTAATTTTTTTTAAAGAAATTTTGGGTTTTCAAGTTTATTTCATTTTCCTTTTAGCTGAGTGCTCCTTCGACTGGACACAGACAGAATCTCAAAGAGAAAGGACATTCATGAACTACTGAGAAAATATAAAATGGTGTGTGATGCGAAAAGGAATTTTAGTTATCACACTAAAGAATGCAGAGGAAAATATTGCATCTTTATTCATTAGCAAAACAAAAGCAAGCAAAAATAAAACCTTTTCATTGGAACCCAGCTATGGGTTATTCATTGGCTTTCTTTTGCTATCTTCTTTACTTGGCAATCTGTTGAGATGATTTTTCTATTTCATTGTATGTGGAGATTGATTTTAAGATGTAGAACAAAAATAATTCTGAGTGGCACATGAATTATAAAGTCATATCAGAGAGAAGCAGACCCAATTTCTGAAGACACAACACAGTCTTGTGCATTAGTTTTGGTGAGGTTTGATTTTTATGATGCTCTTAGAAATTCTTGACATATAGTTTCCAGATATAACTAAGAGTAGGCTCTGCTAAGCAACAGAAGTGAATTGTAACACATGACAATATGTAGGCTTATAATCTGCTACTCTACTTAAAATATCCTAGTATGTCTTCCTATTTAATTCATTTTTCTGATTCTCAATATGTCAGAACAAAATGTTCTCATTCTTTCATTTTTGAAGACACAATTCTTATTTGTATAATTTTCATTAGCACTTGTTCACTCTGTTCTTTACACTGTTTTTATATGTGGGATGCTGTGTTAAATGAGTAAGCAAAGCATGGGCACCAGATGCTGACTTGCAGAAAAGAATGGGCCTAATGTATCCAAATATGTTCCCTGGTAAAATTTGCCATGGCTGAACATTCTAGTACAACATACTAGACAGGAATCTGTGTCCAAGATATTCAAAGTCACTTCAAACATTTAGTAAAATCAATGGCAAGCAATGGCCCTGAAAGAAAAGACTGCAAGCAATTATAGCTAGATTAGATACATACTGTTCTTTCTTTCCCAACCTTCTATGATGGTTAATTTCAAATGCCAACCTGGCTAGACTACAGTGCCCAGTTGCCCGGTCCAACAGTAGTCTGGATGTTGCTGTGCAGGTAACTTTTAAATGAATTAACATTTGAATCAGTGGACTTTGACTAGTTTATCCTCCAGAATATGGGTGAACCTCACCCAATTTGTTGAAGACCTTAAAAGCAAACACGGAGGTTTTTTTTTTTTTTTCAGAATAGAATGAATTCTGTCTCTGAGCAGCAAGATAGAAATTCTGCCTGAATTTCCAGTCTTTAGACACAATATTGTAACATCAACTCTTAGCTGAATTTCTAGCTTTCCAGTTTTATCCAATGGATTTCAAACTTGCTAGGCCCTGCAATCATAGAAGTCAATTCCTGAAAATAGATCTTTCCCTCTGTATACATAGTATGTACCCCACTGATTCTGTTTCTCTGGAGAACTCTGATTTAACACACCTTTCAAATTACAGAATGAAGGTACATGCAGTAAACTGTCCATACTCATTTGAAATACTTTGTATAAATTTATCAGATGTATCTAGCACCCATTCTTAGAGTATACATTAATATTATGTACTTGTATTTTTTAAAACAAGTGAATAACAGCCAGAGATGCCTGCTCCTTGGAAGAAAAGCTATGACAAACCTAGACAGCATATTAAAAAGCAGAGACATCACTTTCCCTACAATTGTCCATATAGTCAAAGTTTTTCCAGTAGTCTTGTGTGGATGTGAGAGTTGGACCATAAAGAAGGCTGAGCACTGAAGAATTGATACTTTCGAACTGTGGTGCTGGCGAAGACTCTTAAGAGTCCCTTGGACAGCAAGGAAATCAAACCACTCAATCCTAAAGGAAATCTACCCTGAATATTCATTGGAGGGACTGATGCTGAAGCTGAAACTCCAATACTTTGGCCACCTGATGTGAAGAGCAAACTCATTGGAAAAGACCCTGATGCTGGGAAAGATTGAGGGCAAAAGGATAAGGGGGCGACAGAGGATGAGATGGTTGGGTGGCATCACTGAGTGAATGTACATGAGTTTGAGCACACTCCAGAAGAGAATGAAGGACAGGTAAAGCTGGTGTGCCGCAGTCCATGGAGTTGCAAAGGGTTGAACACTGAGTGACTGAACAGCAACCACCACAATCCATTTATCGTGTATTCTTTTCTTAGACTGTCAAAGAGAATATGTTCTTTTGACTCTCCTATGTTTCCTTTCTCGGTCTTATCCTACTGTTTCTCCCATACTAATTCTTAAAATTAAAGTTTATTTTTTCCACCTGGAGTAAATTTAAAAATTTTAATTCTGTATCTTATGGCCCTTTGCAGATTACTTTTTTAAACTTCTGATTATCTGTTTGTTCTTTTTGTCTTTCATGAAAACAACCACTGCCATTATTTTTTTCTGTTTGAAAAACATTAAATTGCCGTATGTTACAATCTATGGAAAGAAATGTTTCTAATTTCTTAAACAGTTCCCAGAGAATTATTATCAAGGACAGTTTATCAAAAGTATGAGTGTTAGGACCATTTCAAGGGCAACTTTTAGTAGTGAAAGGAAACAAAATTAATTTATTGGAAAAGAAAAGTGAGTTAGGAATGGAGCAGTCTAGAAGAGACATGTATATGAGTATATATGAAGATGGGTTTTGATATTTTCACTCTCAGCTCTCTCTTCCTGCTGTGGCCAGGTAGAAGAAAAGACCTGGATTTCAGAGAAGAGGATGGAAGAATTTTAAAGGTACACATAAGGCTGTTCTTTAAGCTTTTTTCATAACTTAGTGAGACTGAATATATCACTGATAGTTGTGATGTAAAATAAAACCAAGTGTAGGCAGCTAAGGGGAGGATAGGAAGGGACTGAAAAGAGAATAGTTAACAAAGTGTCCAAAATTACACAATCCATTAAACTAGTAATTTTTCAAATGTGCTTCCTAATAATAGTCACTTGGGGATAATGATTAACTCTACTAGTTTCTTCAAAACAATCATGAGTAAGTTTTAACAAAGTTATGTAAGAACCCATGTTCACAGGATGACAAGAGAGAATTTTATCTTAGCAACTGGTTCCAATGATCTAAAAATATTTCAGTCTTGTTTGAGCACCCTAAGCTCTGTTTTTACACATGTCCTCCAGATTTTTTCCAATATAAATCAACAAGTCTTTGATTCCTTGTCATGTGTATGATTGCAACCTAACTTGCAAGGTTTTACCTGTAGTTTATCTCCTTCATTATACTGACACCTAACTCTAGTAGCAGGTCTATGAGGTTGGGACGGGGTGAGACATGAGGATAATGAACTTCCTCTTCAAGGAAATCACTAAGGTGACACGGTAACAGAAAAATCTTTAAACAACTGAGAAAGAGCCATCAGACAGGCAAAGGGAATCTGAGAGCAGAGGATGCTTCGTGGACGGTGGGAAAAAAACAACTAAATATCTATTTCTAGTTCCCAAATTTAGATATTTGAATTTGTCATTCCCTTTCTTCAACAGTTTAATTCTATCAGGATACATGCCACCATGAGCCCTGAAGCCTTGCTGTTACACTTTGGTGGCCACCTTGCTGTCTCCCAGAGCTTGTTCCCAAGTGAACACAGAATGGTGGAATTGGCAGTTTCACAACTCTTTTGCCATAAATTACTAAATTCCCATGACAGAGTATTATAGGATTTTGCATACATCTAGACCAGATTATCAATTCTGCTTCTCCATATTTCCCCTGGGATATTTTGTCTGTGTTTATCTATACTCCATATCAATTAGGACATTGTCTTACAATAAGTAACAGAAATATCTTGTGGCTAGTTTAGGATGATAGATAAATACACAGATAGAAAACAAAATACTTAAGGAGAAAGACATTTAATACATGTGTACTTAAGGATACATATGTATTTAAGAATATATACATGTTAAAGGATATGCATATTTAAGAATATGTATGTCTATCTAAATATATGATATCTGGAGTAACTATATTTACAGAAGGCTCTTCTGAAAGAGCATCTCTTAGCGTTTCACTCTGGCTCAGATATGGGTGCTAATGCTCAGAGTAAATTGTTTCTATCCTTGTTTGAATCACTGAATACAGTCCAGGTCATGTTTGAAAAATCCAATTGAAAGGATTAAATCATTATCACTTCCTAAGGCCCAGGGTGTGCCCTGTTCTCTGTGTTCGATGTAGCAGGAAATAAAATGCCGCCTACGAACAAGATCACAGTGTGGGAAATTATCCCCTAATAGGACACTAAACAGTCCTAAAATGCAATGAGTGCTAAAACTTCTGGTATCTTTTTGTCCAGCATAATTCCCACATTGACTAAAGTGCACTTCAGTGTTGCTAATTTGTACATGCCTCTGAGAGAACTCTGAATTACTTCCGCCCTGGACACATCTTGGCTCTTTTATCCACCGTAGCAGGGATCAAAAGCAAGTGTTTTCCATTGTAATTGTTCAGTCACCATGAACATATTAACTTGTGTTGATTGGCAAGGAAGCAGTCAAATAGCTGTCACAATAGCAAAGCTAAGTATCCTTTGATCATAGAAATATCAATAATGTTCATTCACTGGTCTCTGGCACATGGCAATTACTTTTCTACCACAGAAAGGCCATCTTCATTGAACTTGTATTTCCTGTTTCCCAGGCATTTTGCGTAGGAGGAGGACAGACATTCTCCACCATCTAAGGCAATGATTTGCATCATTTTAATTTGGTTGGAGTCTTAAACATCCTAAATCCTGATTGTCTACATTCCAAGCTGTGGGGTGTGGCAAACAGCCCAGTTCTTTTAATTCCAGAGACTGTGTGATGAAGTTTTGTTAAACCTCTTTTCTTTACACACCCTCATGAAGGGTGGGAAAAGTTTGAACTCTGTGCTTCAGTTCATGTGTTATACGTATTGAATATTTGAAGATGTAAGCGATCGAAGCACATTTACTTGGTTTTGACATTTCCAGCCGCTTAGCGATAATTTTCTCAGCTTGCAAAGAGAGAATAACAAGTGAATCTTATTCATCGCTTATTCCCAGTAAAGTCAAAGAAACAAATGTTTGAGCTATTAAGGGATAATAAAAGATCAAGCAGTAAGTACCAAATGAGTAGTACAGATAGCAATAGGAGTGAGAAGAAGTTTGTTGCTGGCGGTAGTGGTGATAATTGTGACTTAACCCACCCCTCTTCCACCAAGTTCTACTTTGAAGAGAACAGTTGTATTTATTTTTTCTTATGTGCTCAGGTATGCTGTGCTGTGCTTAGTCACTTCAGTTGTGTCCTACTCTCTGTGACCCCATGGACCATGGCCAGCCAGGCTCCTCCGTCCATGGGGTTCTCTAGGCAAGAATACTGGAGTGGGTTGCCATTCCTTCTCCAGTGCTCAGGTATAAATTAACCAAAAATTATTTTGACGTGTGATTGTTGTCATTTAGTTGCTAGATCACATCTTACTCTTTTGTGACCCCATGGACTATAGCCTGCCAGGCTCTTCTGTCCATGGGATTTCCCTGACAAGAATACTGAAGCTTGGGTAGCCATTTACTTCTCCAGGGGGAATCTTTGCAACCCAGGTACTGAACCTAGGACTCCTGCCTGTCAGACAGATTCTTACCACTGAGGCACCAGGGAAGCTTGACTTGTGATACTTCTAGATAAGGGTTTCTGCCTTCATTACCAAAGGGAAAGATACTGTTGTTACCAGAAACATCTGTTCTAATACAACTTTGAATAAAGAGCCCCAAAGCTGTAGCAGGTGGTTCCTTGGTTGTCAGCCTTCAATATATAAAACTTAATATTGAATCCCAGGTTAAGACCTTGGGAAAGAAAAATCCCTGAATGGCTATACCCAGATAAAAACATCTGATCTTGTGACAAGGAACATTAAAACTTTATGCCCAAAGACTGAGGGGAAGTGTTTTCAGATCATACATCCACCTGCAAGTTAATAATCCTAATAAAGTATAGTGTGGGACTATCTGCATCCATGGTTTAAATGGAATTGCTAGAGTTATACAAATAGAAAAACAAATATCTTCTTCATAAATTGATGTTACAGAATTCTCCAGTATGAACTCCAGGGTACCCTCCTTATGTGTCAGCCTTTGTGTCCGTTTTATGAGCATAAAAGAATAAGCATGATAGTCCTGCTGCGCTGGTTGAAGGTCATTCTCTAGCACTTAGCATGTTGTTTGGTATACACCAACATTTGAGGGTTCCTAAGTGTCAAGCACTGTACTAAACAAATTATGGGCACATGGGTATGAAAAGACAGAGAGTTCTTCAACATATTCTTGCAAACTCTGCATGCCTCTAACGGGTCTAGAACTCTTTTCTTAAATTACAACTTTACCAAAAACTTTTGGAATCCTATAATACAGCGTCACCACACATTTTTTTTTTCTTCTAACTCCATAGTATAGTAAAGTTCTGGTCCTTAAACTATAAAATATCAGGTGAGTAACAAAGTGGAGAAAACTCAATTCCCCAGAGTTTTTGGTGCTATTTGTTGATGGAGAGACAGCAGTAAGATGATAAGCCTACACTATAGTTCCCTTGTCCTTGACAGTCATGAGAAAGGCCATTAGATAGTAGGGTGATCTTTTGGAAGAAGATGAAGGGAGAAGTCAGGAAAAACAATAAAAAAGATATGACTCATGATATGACCTCACCCTCTGAAATAATTAGGAATTTGTAGGGGTTTTCAGTTCAGTTCAGTCGCTCAGGAATGTCAAATAACATTGAATTATACAGTTATTTCTAGTTACTTACTCCTCATACATTGCTTAATAAAATTAATAGAAAAAAGTCTATTTTCAGAGATTTCTTCATTTCTGGGCTGGCATGTAGGATGTGTAGACATTGCCAATCCATCCTAACAAGTAAAAGCTCAATAAACTGAAAAGCCAACTACTCTTCTTAGATCCCTGAGAGAAGTAAGACCACAGAGCAAACTGCTGGCTCCAAAAGAGAATCATGACATACTGCACCAGAAACTTCCATGGGAACCAGTGCTCCAAGGTAGGAAACTCTGAACTGTAATTGAGGAATTGTGGAATGGTTAATGTGTGCAATTCTGAGAGATAAAACCTCCAGAGGGACCCAGTCATCAGTAGGCCCCTACAATTTGTGTTTTACCTCCTGGAGCTCCATCAGGTTATCACAGAAAGTAGAGAAAAGTCTTGTGCTTCCAGCAGAGTAAACAGAAAAGGGACCATCATGAAATAAAGCTCATCATACTTTCTTCTTAGTAAGGTTTGCCCTCAGGAGAAACTATTTAACCAGAGCTCACCTGCTTTGGTTTCATAGGGGTCTAACTGACCTAGGGGTAGCGTACGTGCATGCTCAGCTGTTCAGTCCAACTTTTTGCAACACCATGAACTGTAGCCTGCAGTCTCCTCTGTCCATAGGATTTTTCAGTCAAGAAAAATGTGGAGTGTGTTGCCATTTCCTCTTCCAGAGGGTCTTCTTGACCCAGGGAGAGAACCTACGTCTCCTCTGCATTGGCAGGTGGATTCTTTATTATGTGACCCACCCGGAAATGGAAATACACAGTTCCCTTCTACCCTGGCTATCCAATCATACTGAAGGGTTGGTAGGGTGTGGCTTCTGAGAAGCACTTAGAAGTTCATAGTCCAGCACACAGGCTCACTAAAAGACTGAGACCTAATCATATGACTGTAGAACATTTCCGTTCCCCCCACACTTCCCCACCACATTACTAAAGTCTGATTCACAACAGTTTCTTTAATCTCATACATCATATCCAGCTACTGAGAAAAATTACAAGGCATATCAAAAGACAAAAACCAACAGCTTTAAAAGGCAGAACGAGCATTAGAACCAGACTCTGATGTGGCAGAAATGTTGGACTTATCAGGCCAAGAATTTAAAATGACTACAATTAATAGTAAATGTTTTAATGGATAAAGTAGACAGTATTCAGTGGTATAGCCTGACAATGGCATACTATTCTGAGCTAAAAAGAAATGAGTTATTAAGTCATGAAAGGACATGGAAGAATCTGATAAAGACTACTGACCATCTCTCCAGGAAAACAGGCACTTGCATATTTTACCCACTCACTGAAATCCATCGAGGAGCCCTAGGTTTAAAATCCTCATCTGAAGTTTAAAGTAGTACTTCTCAACCCTTTTTCACAATGATATTTTTATAGCACACATGAATAAATTAAATGGAACTTGAAGGCAATCACATGGTATTTAGTGAAAAATTGGTTTTAAACTATCTCATCATAATGAGAAAAATATAAACATACTAATGATATGAAATATTGTGTTTGTATAAACTTCCAAATAAAACCTTCTCGAAGATAAATTAGCAAAAGACATAGGGAAAACTTAAATGCATGTTACAGAGTGAAATAAGCCAATCTGAAAATGCTACACACCGTATGTCTCCAGCTCTATGGCATTCTGGAAAAGAAAAACCATGAGACAGTAAAAAGGTCAGTAGTTGTCAGGTGGGATGAATAGGTTGAGCACAGCAGATTTCCATGACAGTGAGACCACTCGGTATGATGCTACAATTTTGGATATATGTCAGACACGTTTGTTGAAACACATAGAATATACAACACCAAGAGTGAATTCTAATGCAAACTGCAGACTTTGGAAGAAATGATGTATCCATGTAGGTTCATCCATGGCAACAAATGCACACGCTGTGGGGGATGTGGATAACGCAGGAGGCTATGCAAGTGTTTGGGCATATGAGAAGTCTCTGTACCTGCCACTCAGTTTTACTCTGAACCTAAAAAGATCTAGAAATTAGATTAATAGATTAGAAATCTATTTTCTACTATGAACCACAGAACCTGGGTCCTGGGAGCATGGATAAAGATTTTTGAAAAATTAACTCTGTCTTATGATAGAATACAATTACTTAACTACTTTGCCTGTCTCCTCATATCTACCCTTCTACATGAATGTTTGTGAAATGTGAAGAAAATAAGAAAAAAGTGGGGGGAGATATGAATTAAAGTGTTAGCAGCATAAGATATATAGGCTTCCCAGGTGGCTCGGTGGTAAAAAAAACCCACCTGCCAATGCAGGATACGCAGGTTTGATCCCTGGGTCAGGAAGATCCCCTGGAGAACTAAATGGCAACCCACTCCTGTATTCTTGTCTGGGAAATCCCATAGACAGAGGAGCCTGGCAGACTACGGATCATAGGGTGGCAAAGAGTCAGACCCAACTGAGTGACTGAGCATGTATGCACACAGGTAGGGGAGAGAAAGATGAGAAGAGATAGCTACTAAAATCATCTTCACAATCATTTTACCCTCTGACAATAGTTGATCCAATAGTGAAATAGATTTAGTCTGTTTCTCAGTTGTGTCTCATTATTTTTACCTTGATGTTTTGAAATAGCCTCTAGTCTTTTTCTTTTCTGGTCTGTCTTCTATATTATTTTCTGAAATTATT
This sequence comes from Bos indicus x Bos taurus, assembly GCF_003369695.1. Lineage (NCBI taxonomy): Eukaryota > Metazoa > Chordata > Mammalia > Artiodactyla > Bovidae > Bos > Bos indicus x Bos taurus. Next base: position 21,247,641 of record NC_040076.1, on the reverse strand, counting down.
CTAATTTATGAATAGGATTAGTGCCTGGGAAAAATAAGTACTCAAATATTTGTTGAGTAAATGAAGTTTTTTTTCCTGATTAAAACCCTCCCAAAACTTCTAAACACTCATGGTATAGAGTCCAAATTTCTCAGCATGATCTCTAAGACTTGAAGACTCTACGCATCTTCTTTTCTAGGTTCTTCATCTCATGTGCTTCCTTGTGACTTTCTGATTTTGAGATGTTCTCTTCTGTTTCAAATGATTTACATATACTATTTCCTCTTGCTGTCATGTCCTACCTCCCATTTTGTCTTGAATGCTTCTATTCCTTCTCAAGCCTGTTCCTCAACAAAATCTTCTCTGAGGTTCCGAGACAGATTCAGTTGATCTCATCAAAAAGTTCCCATGATACAAGCTTGCAGTTAGATGAAAAAGTCCTGAAGATATAATATACAACATAATTACAGTCAATAATAGTGTATGCTTCTAAATTGCTAAAAGACTAGATTGTGTTCTCACATATATATTATGTGTATATTGTGTATATTGTATATATTATGTATATATTGTATATACATAATACATATACATATGTATATACATATTATATATTGTATATACATATGTATATACATATGTGTATATATGTATGTATATGTATATATTGTATATGTATATATTGTATATACATATGTGTATATATGTATATACATATGTGTATATATGTATGTACACATATATATTATGTGTATATTGTATATATTATGTATATATTGTGTATATATTTATGTGATGTGATAGTTGTACCTAACACTACAGGGGTCCTCTTATTGCAACATATAAATGTATCAAATTATCACATTGTACACCTTTAACTTACACAATACATAGAAGAAGTGAAGTTGCTCAGTCGTGTCTGACTCTTCAAGACCCCATGGACTGTAGCCCATCAGGCTCCTCTGTTCCCATGGACAGAATACTAGAGTAGGTAGCAAGAATACTAGAGTGGGTTGCCATTTCCTTCTCCAGAGGATCTTCCCAACCCCACCCAGGGATCAAACCCAGGTCTCCTGCCTTGCAGGCAGACTCCTTACCAGCTGAGCCATGAGGGAAGTCCAACTTACACAATGTTATAGGTCAATATTAGCTCAGTACAAAGTAATAATAAAACAATTTTCTTAAAGTTCCCCTGAAACTAGCAAAATGTATCCTACTTTTCATGTGTATTATAAATGGTTGTCTACGTATTTGTATTTTTTCCTTTAGACAGCATCTGTTGAGGGCAGAGATCTCAGCATAATTGTTCATGTTAAGTCGTGGAATATGGCTGAACAAGTAAAGCAGTGATATTAGGCAAAGATAGATTCCCAGGTGGCTCAGAGGTTAAAGCATCTGCCTGGAATGCGGGAGACCTGGGTTCGATCCCTGGGTCGGGAAGATACCCTGGGGAAGGCAATGGCACCCCACTCCAGTACTCTTGCCTGGAGAATCCCATGGAGGGAGGAGCCTGGTAGGCTACAGTCCATGGGGTTGCAAAGAGTCGGACACGACTGAGCGACTTAACTTGCACTTTCAGATTAGACTTTGGGCTTCCTCTGTCTGATTGCATGACCTTAGTAAACTCAGAAGTTTAGTTTTCTTCTCTAAAAATACAAAAGAAAGGTACCTTGGCTGGATCAGCACGTGGCAGACAAAATTTCTATTTCTGAATTAAATATGGTGACATAGAAGCAATGTATGTGTATGTAATTATCAAATTTCCAGAAGATGATTTTAATATTTAATGATTTTTAGTTTAGTTTTTTTTTTTTTTTTTTTGTCAAGGCTCTTAGTGCCACTTATAATTTGTACCAGATGCTGCCTTTACAAATTCTATTGTAATTATAGATATTTGAAGTACTTGTAATTCTGTCTGGAAATGGAAAGTTGAAGCTTATGAAATATGCTTTAAGTTTTCCTTCAAAATAACTTTTCTGAAGTGTTTTCCTTCTATCATCTGACTTAAACCATTTGCTTGAGTTCTAGAATCAGCAGTTCTTATTCACAGAAGCTTCTAGTATATTGTAGCATCAGTATAAGTGAATACATTAAGAGAGTAACACAGGTGTGAATTAACCAATGAATGTCAAAATATAAAACTATACATAAGCCAGAAGTTAGAGTTACCAGTCATACATGTTAAGTCAAATGTGTGACTGGTCTACTTGGAAAAATGGATTAATAACTTATCTAGTCCCAGGATTTCTTATTTATCCCAAGCCATCCTGGTCTATTCACATTTGCTTTTTTGATTCTTAAGTGTGGAAGTGAAGATGATTGGAGAGAAATTAAGATGAGTGAGCTATTATTGTAATCAGGTAACTAAGAATAGCATGAAATGCCATGGAAATCCAAAGCCATTCTCAAAGAGGAAATGTGTAACCAGTCCATGGCAAAGGATATTTCAAGCTGAATTCAGTATGTGCTATCCCACTGTTGTAAACTAATTGCAAATCAAAGCTCTTGGAGTACAATGTTTAAAAATATATACCTTGGATCACATGATGAGATTTATCTCATTAAATTTGTTACCTTTAAGGATTTGAATTTTATCTTACTCTATGCATGCATGCAGAAAGGAATAAAACCAAAACACTGATTAAAAAAAAAAAAAACAACTTCCACAACTTGAAATTTGGTTGTTTTCAAAGGGTAAAATTTCTGTCAAATGGATGACAAGCTGTTAAGGCATAATGAGAAGCTTTTGTGGGAGTAGGCGAAGCATTAATGCACAGAAGCTACATAACATTTTGAGCTCACATACTCTTTGAAACATAAAGAATCTAAATTTCAAAGCTTTTACTAATGCTTCTCAATAACTGTAGAATCTCTTCATAGATTTCCAATATAATCTTGTAGCACTAATCCTATAAATAAAATTTTAATTTTTTAAGAAATATTAAAATTATTTTCAATGACCTTTTTAACTTATTACTTTTCTGGAAATCTAAAATAATCCAATTTGTCAAAGAAATAAAAAAACATATTTCTCTTACAGATTAATAAAATATGAGTCCCCAAATATTAAGATAATGTTATGTCATCTAGTCACTCAGTTGCGTCCAACTCTTTGCCACACCGTGGTCCACCAGGTTCCTCTGTCCATGGGATTCTCCAGGCAACAGTACTGGAGTGGATTGCCAGGTTCTTCTCCAGGGGATCATCCCAATCCAGCATTCAAACCTGGTTCTCCCACATAGAAGGCAGATTCATTACCATCTGAGCCACCAGGGGAGCCCAGTTACGTGATTAGAAGGATATAAACCAAGACTTAGAGAGCAGACTTGACCAATGACAAAGATTCTTTGCTTGACCAAGCTTTATTCTTTAAACAACTGAACCTTCCCCTGAGCAACTGAAACTCTCCAGGCTCATGAACCTTCTTCTCAGCTCACCTGTGCACTTCTTTGTAAAATCCAGTTTTATCATGATGCCTGATAGATAAGTTTAGCAAGCATCCCCCATCCTCTGTATCTGTGCACTCTCAACATCTCATTGAGTTTCTCATTCTCCACCATCCCACAGGTGATGTCCGATCACTGTGTCCTGTCTCTTTTTAAAAACGTTTTAATTTTTATTTTGTCTGTGCAGGATCTTCCTGTGGCATGCAGGCTCTTCGTTGCAGTGAGATGACTTCTCTAGCTGCAGCACACAGGCTCTAGAATGGAGAAACTCCATTCTAGAGTAGTTGTAGGGCATGGGTTTAGTTGCCCCATGGCATGTGGGATTCTAATTCCCCAGCCAGGGATTGAACCCTTCTCCTCTGCACTGGAAAGTGGATTCCCAACCACTGGACCACCAGAAAAGTCCCTACCATGGCCTGTCTTTAGGAAAGATCCTGTCAGGTCCATCTAGCTAGAATCTCTCTTCCTGATGTTTCCTCTCAGTAGTTTTCCATCCACTTACCCCCTCTCTGCTTCTCAGCTATAAATGGCCACTTGCCCATATGGTATTTGGAATTGAGCTCAGTTCTATAGTGAGGTCTCTTCTCCTTAATGCAATGACTCTGAATAAAATCACTTTTACCACTTAACTAATATCCATCTCTGGTTATTCTTGGGCACCAAAGGTCATCTGAGTCTTTGGCATAATTTTATTATTAAATCCTTACAGCAACTACTATGCCTGCTTTACACTTCCAAGTTTAGAAATTAAAAGGCAGAGAGAGACTATTACTCATTAAAGATCAAGAAACTAGTTAGTGGTAGAAACAGGACACAAATCCAGGGGGTTTTGTGGATTTTTGAAAGCCCTGTTTATTTTGAAAGTTGTATAATTTCTAATTTTGTCCTAGTGTTTCAAATTTGTATTCAAATATAGAAAACACAGAAGCAGTTAAGCAGGAAGTTTTTACAATATGGGAGCTGTAAATAGCTTCCTCTTCTAAGATATAGTAAATTTATCTTAGCATCAACACATTTTGAAAAGAAGCCATCATCATTATACAAGGAAGTCCCAGAAGGGAGCCAAAACAGAACCTTTGAAAATAGAATCACATGAACCTTTCATTTCATATCCTCTGGGGAAGTAAATGAAGCATCTCTATCCCACATGATAATGCTCCCTGCTGACTGTCCATCTTTGGGAAGGGTCATGTTGCATTCCTGGAATGTTTGAGGTCATTTGGAAAGATTGGTTACATTCCCATACACACCCATCATTAGGGAAAATAGTGTTCAAATTCATCCAGCTGATGATTATAAGCTGTATCAGAGCTCTCTTCCATTCTTGAACTTACAAAATAGCCTTCAAAGTTACTTTATAGTGATAACATGTTACTGATTTCTAAGGAAATTCATCTCATTTTATTACTAACAATGGTTACTTATTATTTGTTAACCTCATAACATCCAGGTAAAATAATTTTAGAAATTATCTGACTCCAAGACTTAAGAGTGAGGCATTTTACCTCCAACCTGAGGAGGAAAGATGACTTCTATGGACCCAAGGCACTGCAAAAACACACACTTCCTTAAGTCTGTATGCTTGGCTCAGGGGCTTTCCTGGTAGCCCAGACAGTAAGGAAACTGTCTGCAATGTGAGAGATCTGGGTCGATCCCTGGGTTGGGAATATTATCTGGAGGAAGGCATGGCAACCCCCCTCCAATACTCTTTCCTGGAGATGCCCCATGGACAAAGTAACCTGGTGGACTACAGTCCATGTGGTTGCAAAAAGTCAGACATGATTGAGCGGCTAAGCACATGGGACACAGGCTGGCTCATTCATACCTTTCTGGCTTGTTGGGCTTCACGTCTGAGAAATCAAGAGAATCCCTTCCATGTACTTTGTTAACTGAGGATAGTAATTAGGGATAGATATCACATTCTAGCTGTTTAACTCCTTAAACATATAATTCCAAATAAATGGACATGATTAGGAACTTGGACCAGGGGCAATATAGAAAAGGAAAAAGAATCCTCCTCTACCCTCTTAGGTTCTGCCCTGAGCCTGAAAATTAACTGGAAACAAGACAGAGTAATAGGAGAAAAGCATACTATATATATATATATATATATATACATATACATATACATATACATATATATATATACACACTGTGTGCACCCAGGAGCCATCATAGGAAAAAAGTGAAGATTCAAAAGAGCAATTAGGACTGAGAGTTTATAAACTTTTTAACAAAAATTCATAAATTTGTGGAGAAATGACAAGACAAAGAAAGAAGACAAGCTTTTAGGGGCAGTAAATTGTGGAGAAGTTACTAGAAATTATATAGGGGAAATTAAGAGAAGGTTGTGGTTATTTTAGTAGGTTTATTTGTACAGATCCATTTAGGAATTGATTTCCAGTTTCAAGTGATAAAAATATTCCTCTCTTACTGATAAGGTACCTTTCTCATGGGAAATATGCACTTTCTATACCTATTGTTTTTTAATTGCTTTAAGCTCAAAATAATCAATAGGCCAAGAAGGATGTTTTGAGCTGGCATATTCTGAACACCACCATCATTAGCAGTAAAAGCAATATGTACTCTTAGCTCTAGGAACCTCATGAAGTATAACACCTGAATGAATGCTGTTAAGAGTCCATTTAATTCATGCTCTCCAACAAGTAACACAGAACTCATTAAAAGAAAAGCTGGGTTTAATAAGGTCTCACTGTTTATTTTTGGTTTTGTTTTCATTACTCCAGGAAGTGGATCAAAAAGATCTTGCTTCGTTTTTTCGTCAGAAACTGTTCTACCTGTTTTCTGAGTTTTATTGTACCTGGCCTTACATAGAGGTCTTTAATAAATATAAAAAGTTGTCACTCAGTTGTGTCAGACTCATCGCGACCCCAAGGACTCTTGCCTACCAGGCTCCTCTGCCCATGGAAGTGTCCAGGCAAGACTATTGGAGTGGGTTGCCATTCCCTTCTTCAGGGAATCTTCCTGACCAGGGATCAAACTTGGTTCTCCTGCATTGCCGGCAGATTCTTTACCATCTGAGCAACCAGGGAAGCTGATAAATTAATAAATGTAGGGAACAATAAATGTGATGTGCTTGAATCATCCTGAAACCACCCCCACCCCAACCCAACCCCTCACACACACATGCCCCTGGGTCAGTGGGAAACTTGTCTTTCATGAAACCAGTCTCTGGTGCCCAAAATCTTGGGGACTGCTGCTCTGGGAAACTGTACTTTGTATGGGAAATTAAGCACAAACGGAGGAATGACTATGGTAAATACTGTAATTAGTACAGTTGGGGTATTGTATCAATTCTAACAAGCAGGAATGGGGAAGACACTTGCAGACAGACCCCCATACACTGAACTCTTGCAGCTCAGTTCCAAACTGAGACCACAATGTGAATTTTGAGTAGTTGACACTATATCATCTGTTAAGAGATCAAAGCATGTAATTTGCTACATAACAAATGCAAAGTTATTTTTTACCCAGGGCAGTATTTACTTTTAGAAATGCCAAGAATCCATTTTAAGGAAAAGAAGTTCCATAGGCAGATAAGACATTTGAATATTTAATGGAATATGATAAGGGGACATTATTAAATAAACTGTTCAGAGATTATGCTATACAACACTGAAAAAATACAGCCAAGAAAATGACTAGAGTCAGAGGTGGCTTTCCTGACACTTGATTCAAATACAGATGTTTTAAAAATCAATGACCTCAAATATGAAGGAAGCCTGAAGCTAATAATTAAGATAATTGTCTTGTCTGATTATTGATTCATATGAACATTACTAGGAATTATCCCCTTGATCATGTTTTAACAGAGCAGTTTACCAACAGGAATTGGTTTAAAAGAAGTCAGAAAATTGTTTTCAGAGAAGAATAAATATCCCCACCTCTTGTACCTCAATTTTCTTTCATAATAGAGATCTATCAACAAAATAGGAGTGACCTTTTCACATGCTGTTTTCCCAAGTCTGTAAGCCTTCACTCAATCCCATTAGAGTTGGTGTGAAGAAGCATCCATATGACCATATGGAGCAAAGGACAGGCCATGGCCTACCATCTGTCCATCAGAAATGGACTGGGAGGTTGTCATCACTGATCAGGCATGTCTTGGCACTAAGAGTAGAAACTGGTCATCTGCTGAACAAAACAGTTTATGTTGGATGCAGGAAGTCATTTTCACACAATGTATAATAAATCATCTACAGGGGACAATTTTGAATAGAAATTGCCACATCTTGGTCATGTAGCACTTATTACAGACTCTGCAGGGATTGTCATTAAATCACTGATGTGTTTGACTTCATCTTAGGGCTTCGAAGCTCATTTCTGTCTTTTCCTACCAGTCCTGGAGCCTTTATATTTTGATGAGAGAAAAAGCTTTATATAAATTAACCAAATTCAAAGACATCTCAAAGACATGTGTATTCTAGATGGTAATATAGTAAACTTGACTTTAATGGTCTATGTATCAAATTTCACTGCCTCTTCCCCTTGATTTCCCATCTCTACTTAGACATCATTAATATGTTTTTGCTGGCTTCCAAAAGTTTGAGATTCCCTTAGGTCCAGATGAAGGAACAAGGCATAGAGGAAGAGCCTTTATTTGTGAATTTGCTGTTCTGGGTTGAATAACCAAAGCTCTCTCTTCATGTGTCTTTGGGAAAAAATATTCCAATTATAAAGGAGAATCTGAACTGAGTTATGTTCTTTGGCTGTATGCAGTCTAAGTTGCTTCAGTCATATCCAACTCTTTGCGACCCTATGGACAGTAGCCTGCCAAGCTTCTCTATTCATGAGATTCTCCAGGCAAGAATACTGGAGTGGGTTTCCATGCCCTCCTCCAGGGGATCTTCCCAACCCAGGGATTGAACTCATGTCTCCCGTGTCTCCTGCATTGGCAGGCGGGTTCTTTACCACTAGCACCACTTGGAAAGTTCCTGCTCTTTGGTTAGGAGACCTTATTTGCAAGAGCACTTTATGAGACTCAGGTTAGTGCCTTCAAGTTTAATGAGTCAAGTGGACACTGTCATAGCAGATATTACCCTAAGTTTTATGCAAACATTGATGTAATTTTACAGATTCTTATTATTTGTGGGAACAGAAAAAAATTGATTGACCCACCATATAATAGGCAGTCAGGCATTGGTTGTCTTCAAATAACACTGAGAGGCATTATGTAAACAAATAGAGAGACCTGTGTATTTAAAATAGTATCAGATAAACTTGATTACAGATTACTAAAAGAAAAAAAAAGAAGAAGAAAGTAGTACTGCCATAATATATTCTTCTCAGTGTGTTCCTCATGCCTTTTTAGACAAAACCCATTTTCCTATTTATTTTTTGAACACCAGTATATGACATAATATATAACAGTAGCTTCTATTTTTCAAATACCTACTGAGTACCAAATGCTAAGTTGTCTCGTTTTACTTTTAGGTTAGTTTGGCAAAGATAACCATATTATTCATATTTTAAAGGTTAGAAATCTAAAAATCAGAGAAGTTAAAAGACTTACTTAGGCTCTCTGCAATGATAGGGATTAGAGATGGGCTATAATGGCACCCCACTCCAGTACTCTTGCCTGGAAAATCCCATGGATGGAAGAGCCTGGTAGGCTGCAGTCCATGGGGTCGCTAAGAGTCGGACACGACTGAGCGACTTCACTTTGACTTTTCACTTTCATGCATTGGAGAAGGAAATGGCAACCCACTCCAGTGTTCTTGCCTGGAGAATCCCAGGGACGGGGGAGCCTGGTGGGCTGCCGTCTCTGGGGTCGCACAGAGTTGGACACGACTGAAGCGACTTAGCAGCAGCAGCAGCAGCATGAACCCAAGTATAAATCCAGATCCTTTGTTTCTCCCCTTGTAATTGACTTTCTTCCATATTATATTTCCTGTTATGCAATGGGAACTAATATAAGTACTAATGTCAATATTTTTGAAATATGTAATTTATTTCAACAAACACATATTAGTCATGTTTTGCTCAGCTAGTTTTAGCTTTACTATATATATATATGAAAAGTGTTTTTCCCACTCACCTCTTACCCCATTCCCCACTCTCAGTTTTCACTGATACACTGAAGCCAATCCTGATATTGGTAAGTAAAATCAAATATTTAAGCAAGAACTTCTATAATTAGCTCCCATTTATTCATCTTGTGACATTTTCTTGAGCCCCAAGACAGTACTGCCCTTTCCAAAGGAAATATCAAGCTTTCATACTACAAGCTTGGTATGTAATCACACATAGTGCATTTGATGTTTTGGAAAAGATACTAGTATGACCTTCTTTCTATTCCACTGGGAGCATTCATAAGTAGTTTCTGTAGTTAAGGATCAAATGAAAGATTTCAGACAGGTGCAAACGCAAACACACCATCAGCTATATGGAATGGCCATGATAACCCTGGGAACTATCATCTGATATGTTTTCAAGGGAAAGCTTCAGACTAAAATCTTCAGATGGTTTTTCCACCTTTCCCATTCCCCTAACTCTATGGCACATTTTCAGTTAATATTCTGTACATGGGATTAAAATTAATCAAAACAGGAAGATAAATGGAGATAACATAAGTTTCCTAGAAAGCAGATTTCTTTAGTACTGATTTATTGAATATTTTTTAACATGCCCAATCTTGGTGAAAATATTGGAGCTGCAAATATGATTTTAAAAGACCTATAAAACTAAATCATTCGTATTTTGAATGATCTGGGAAGGGTTAAATAACTGATGGTATATTTACTTGTTGGAATAGTTTGCAAACGCTAAAACTGAGAACTTCAATGACATGAAATTATGAGGAACTGTTTGATACTATATTAAAGTTGAAGATAAAGTACTTGTATATACACTAAAATTACTGATTTTTTTAAACAGTCCTACACTGGAAAACTGATTTTTGACAAGGCAGACAAGAATACACAAAGGAAAAAGATAGTCTCCAACAAATGGTGCTGAAAAAACTGGATATCCATTATGCAACAGAATGAAATTAGACCCTTACTTACACCATACACAAAAGTAAACTGAAAATGGGTTAAAAACTTAAATAGAAAAACTAACTCTAAAAATCCTAAAAGAAAACATAGGAGAAAGATCATTGACATTGGTCTTGGTAATTATTTTGATGAAAGAAATTTATATTTTAAGGTAGAAGAAAAAAAAAAACTAAACATAAAAAATCTGTGTGTCTGTTTGGACCTCCTCCATCCCTTGTTAATGTACAATGAGCATCTCCAGTTAAGTTCAGTTGCTCAGTATTGTCCAACTCTGTAACCCCATAGACTGCAGCACACCAGGCTTCCCTGTCTATCACCAACTGCCGAAGCTTGCTCAAACTCTTGTCCATCAAGTCAGTGATGCCATCCAACCATCTCATCCTCTGTCCAGAGCTCCTCAAAGATGGGAGGGCCTGCTCCACTATAAAGATCAATTTTTTCTCTTTCTTTTGATTCTAGTAATATAAATTCTTTAATTAATAAGTGTTCTTTCACAGCTGTGTAGGGGGTCATGGTGACTTGTTTCTCGCTTTGCAAGTGCTTAGCTGGACTATGCATCTTTAACAAACTTTGTATAAAATATCACTATGTTGTTTTGATATGCAATCCTTTGGTTTATATTCTAACAGATGAAACAGTTCTCAGAACTTTCTAAGAGTTGTCTCCCCAGATAAAACCCTCAATTTCACTCAAACAAAATTCCTGTTTTTTCTTCATAACTTTATTGTTCATTGAACTTTCATCAACAATTTCTTGGATATTACATAAAAAGCACAGGAAACAAAAGCAAAAAACAGGACTATGTCAAATTAAAACTCTTCTGCACCACAGAAGAAACGATTAACAAAATGAAAAAGCAACCTATGGAACAGAAGAAAATACTTGCAAACTCATATCTGATAAGGAAGAAGTTAATATCCAAAATACATAAGGCATACCTACAACTCAGTAGTAAAACCAAAATGAAAATGGAACACATAACTTGAGTTTAAAAAAGGGTCAAAGAACTTGAATAGATATTTCTCCAAAGAAGCTATATGATGTTGGATGATGACCAAAAGTATCTGAAAAGGTCCTCAACATCACTAATTATCAGGGAAGTACAAATGAAAATGGCAGTGTAATATCATTTCACAACGTGTTAGGATAGCTACTATAAAAAAATAAATAAATAAGTGCTGTCAAACATGTGAAGAAATTAGAATTCTTTTACACTGTTAGAAGGGATATGAAAAGGATGCACTCACTATGGAAAACAGTATGGAGATTCCTCAAAAAATTGCAATGAAACTGCCATTATCATCCAGCAATTTCACTTCCGGATATACAGACAGAAGAACTGAAATTAGAGTCTTAAAGAGATACCGACACTCCCATGTTCATTGCAGCATTATTCAAATAGCCGGGATATGAAAACAACCTACATGTCTATCAATTGATGAACAGACAAAGAAAATGTGCTATATACATGAAATGGAATATTACTCAGTCTTAAAAAAAGAAGAAGAAAATCCTGCAAAAACCATGGATGTACCTAGAGGACATTATGCTAAATGAAATAAGCCAGTCACAGAAGGACAAATACTGCACGATAGTAAAACATTAGGATGGTGGTTTCCAGCAGCTGGGGCATGAAGAAATGGGGAATTGTTGTTTTAACTGGAATACTCTTGCAGTTACACAAGATAATTAAGTTTTAGAGATCTGCTATACGATGTAGTACTTATAGTTTAAATAGTGTATCATACAATTAAAAATTTGCAAAAAGGGTAAAACTCATGTTGAATTTTCTTGCCAAAATTAAAAAGAAAGAGAGAGAGGGAGATAAAGAGAGCTCCCCATTTTATGAGAAGAGGAGCTACAGGAGAATATTTATTTCTGTAAGCAGATCATTCTTGTAGCTATACAAAGGAAGACCTGGATCAGGAGAGAAACTGGAGACAGAAAGGGCAGAAGGAGAGCTGGAGAATGGTTGTGAAGCAACATGGTAGAGGGGAGAGGCAGTAATTGTGCAAAAGGGCCAAATTAGGCTTCTCAGTTAAATTAACCCCCAATTCTATGATCTGAGATAAGCTTCTTTTCTTCTATTTTTTCACCTGTAGACTATGAGTGATGAATCTTCTTCAAAATATTATTGTGAAAATTAATATAAGAGAAAGAATTTTATAAGTTGTTAGACCTTATAAAAATACAAGATTTTAATAGTTGCACTGGTATTAGTTATAAGAATATTAGTATCATTCTTTGGCACCATCCTGGTATTGGAATTCCAGTTGAGCTATTTCAAATCCTGAAAGATGATGCTATAAAAGTGTTGCACTCAATATGCCAGCAAATTTAGAAAACTCAGCAGTGGCCACAGGACTGGATGATGTCAGTTTGCATTCCAATCCCAAAGAAAGGCAGTGCCAAAGAATGCTCAAACTACCGCACAATTGCATTCATCTCACTCGCTAGTAAAGTAATACTCAAACTTCTCCAAGCCAGGCTTCAGCAATTCATGAACTGTGAACTTCCAGATGTTCCAGCTGGTTTTAGAAAAGGCAAAGGAACCAAAGATCAAATTGCCAACATCTGCTGGATCATGGAAAAAGCAAGAGAGTTCCAGAAAAACATCTATTTCTGCTTTATTGACTATGCCAAAGCCTTTGAGTGTGTGGATCACAATAAACTGTGGAAAATTCGGAAAGAGATGGGAATACCAGACCACCTGACCTGCCTCTTGAGAAACCTATATGCAGGTCAGGAAGCAACAGTTAGAATTGGACGTGGAACAACACACTGGTTCCAAATAGGAAAAGGAGTATGTCAAGGCTGTACATTATCACCCTGCTTATTTAACTTCTATACAGAGTACATCATGAGAAATGCTGGGCTGGAAGAAGCACAAGCTGGAATCAAGATTGCTGGGAGAAATATCAATAACCTCAGATATGCAGATGACACCACCCTTATGGCAGAAAGTGAAGAACTAAAAAGCCTCTTAATGAAAGTGAAAGAGGAGAGTGAAAAAGTTGGTTTAAAGCTCAACATTCAGAAAACTAAGATCAAGGCATCTGGTCCCATCACTTCATGGGAAATAGATGGGGAAACAGTGGAAACAGTGTCAGACTTTATTTTGGAGGGCTCCAAAATCACTGCAGATGGTGACTGCAGCCATGAAATTAAAAGACGCTTACTCCTTGGAAGGAAAGTTATGACCAACCTAGATAGCATATTAAAAAGCAGAGATATTACTTTGCCAACAAAGGTCTGTCTAGTCAAGGCTATGGTTTTTCCAGTGGTCATGTATGGATGTGAGAGTTAGACTGTGAAGAAAGCCGAGCACCGAAGAATTGATGCTTTTGGACTGTGGTGCTGGAGAAGACTCTTGCGAGTCTCTTGGACTGCAAGGAAATCCAACCAGTTCATCCTAAAAGAGATCAGTCCTGGGTGTTCATTGGAAGGACTGATGCTGAAGCTGAAACTCCAGTACTTTGGCCACCTCATGCAAAGAGTTGAGTCATTGGTAAAGACTCTGATGCTGGGAGGGATTGGGGGCAGGAGAAGGGGACAACAGAGGATGAGATGGCTAGATGACATCACTGACTCGATGGACATGAGTTTGGGTGAACTCTGGGAGTTGGTGATAGACAGGGAGGCCTGGCGTGCTGTGGTTCATGGGGTTGCAAAAAGTCGGACAGGACTGAGCCACTGAGCTGACTAACTGACTAATAAAGCATGTATTTTGAAAACATATATCAAAGACAGTCAAGGAAAACAGATGAAAATTTTAGCTTATAATAAATTTTGAGGGGAAAGAAATGTGGTGTAGCAGTCATATGGCTGCATTTTATAATACAAAACTTTAGTACTGGCCTAAAATCATATTTGAAGTTAATATTTTTTATTTAAAAATATGCTGTCAAAAAAGAATCACACAACCTACTTTTGTGATATTGGAAAATCACCAAATAAAATGCTTATTTCAAAAATGTATATTTTATCTGGCTAACTGTAGTGTTAATACAGCTTGAATGTGTGGGTTCTTTCTATCTTTTCCCAAGACTTCTTTTTTTAGTTGAAATTTATTTTAATAACCTTTAGAATTAAAGAAAGGAAATATATCCTTTCTTCTTCTTTGCAAAAGCATTTTTCTCAATCTTGAGTAACATTTGGGTTCTATTTTTTAAGAAAATGCTTAGACTAAATTCTTTCGGATATAATGTTAAATACAAGTAAAACTAAGAATACTTTATAGCAAAAGTACAACCATACAAACAATTTTTTTCAAGTTAAGTACAGCCAAAAAAAAGCCATCTAAAATAGTTAATAATGACAGATGATACCAGTTTAGTAGAAAGATGACAACTTAAATCTAGTCCTAGATCTGATCTTTCTGTAGTTTACATATACGCTGCAAATGTAAGATCTGTTTGTATATACATAGTAGAAGAAGCAGAACAGCTTCAAAACTTTACCTGTTTACAATAATGACCATTTACCCAACAAACAATCTTCAAGTGCCAATCTAGCACATGAATAATGAACAAGGTTATTTTTACTTAAAGTTCAGGTTAGCACTGTCGTTTGTTGAAACTGACATTAAATATTTTCTATTTTATTGATTGCTAGCATTGAAAACAGCAAATTGCTTCACTGCATATTTAGTGCCCACTTATTGTTGCTGATTTATTACAGGTTGGTATCAGAAATATTTGCATAAAGCAGCCATTTGCCATGTGATTGAGGTGTAGATATAACCATTGACTCAGGACTTGTCTGTTTCAAGTGATTTTAAAACTACACAGTGATACAGCCTCCATTTTTCGAGCACATTCTCATACCCTAACACAGTCTTGGGCATTCATGTAATTGCAATATAAGGTGGATATTTAGATGAAGCAAAATTCATGGGAAAAATTAGGAACCTGAATATACCTTTTGGTGACCTCAATCTGAGACACTGTTT
The DNA here is from genome assembly GCF_003369695.1 of Bos indicus x Bos taurus. NCBI lineage: Eukaryota > Metazoa > Chordata > Mammalia > Artiodactyla > Bovidae > Bos > Bos indicus x Bos taurus. The sequence continues at coordinate 21,232,246 of NC_040076.1, read as the reverse complement.
GTGCTTATTTGTGAGAAAAATACATTTTGTCCTAAACTCTAGTTTGTTTTTACTATAGGATTAAAATTATGGCTAAGACAACATAAAAAGAGAGTGATTGAACCAAAATTCCTTAGAAAAAAAAGACAAATGATGTAGAACTACTAGAGGAAGAGATAATAATAGTTGGTAAGTGAACGATATGCAATTTAGGTAAATACGAGAAAACTAACTGGCTGGTCTGTTGCTAGTTTATGGAGTTGGGGTAGGAGAGAAATTGTAATGATGTCACTGGAGAGGTTAAGAAAGTCTACACATGTGTATTTTGCTAACTCTCCTTGTTTGTTCAGAGCTAAATAGGTTGTTCAGGAAAAGAATATATAACAAAGAATACCAAAAAAGTGCTTTTTCTCACCCCTGAGGGAATAAGTCAACCCCTGGGAATTCTGTCACAATTGACACAGAAAAATTCAGGGTATGGAGACATGTTCCCTTTAGAATACATCCCAATGTAAACTTAAGTTGCTAGGTCTTCAGGAAAGCTGTATTTTTGTACTGCCACAAATGTGATAGCAGCACACCACCATTAATAACCTTATGTTTACCAACTCAGTCCTCTGAGAAATGGCTCAGGAATAGCAGGCACTCTTTATAACCACCTCTAATCCAAGCAACTATACTAACTGGGAAAATGGAATGATCCAGAGAATGAACTAGGTAGGGTCCCTTATGTCACAGGTTTGTTTTTGAATCACTTTACTGTCAACATAAAATTATCATCTTGGAGTTGTGCATTTTTCCTGGTGACTAAGTCACTCACTTAAGGTCTGAAGTATATGATAGCTACTTTTCTATATTTTGGCTATTTTTAGGACCTCATATCTTGTGTTTTTTAAAGAAATCAATGTAAAAAATGTCAGCTCTCATGTCTGAGGTGATTATTTTCTCAGTGTGCTTTTCAATTTTACTTGCAATTTTTGAATAATGATTTTTGGTAATAATATCTTCCTTTTGTGTTAGAAATCCATTCCAACCCAGATATCTGAAAATTAATTATTGAAACTTCATTAAAATTTTCTTTGTTAGTTTTAAATCTGGTTCATCTGAACTTTCAGTTGAATCCACATCCTGTTTTCACATCTCTTTCTTCCATCTTGGAACTTGTTTGACCTCTAACTCCTCTGTTTTTCGACAAGAGCTCACAGCTGGTGCCTGGCTTATTTCAGCTGATAGTGATATCAACCCTTTGAGCTTTAGTTTTCAACAGGGAGTGCTGGAAAACCAAAATCCTTTCAAAGTCCTGAGTATATTTTTTAAAGAATTCATTTAAAATACAAAAAAATAGTTAAATGTCTCCATATATTTGTACTGAAGCGCTTACCTAGAAATTCTGAAGACCTACCATCTAGCCCTCAGCCAACTTGTAAACAAGCTGTCTTTTTCCTCATATGTACTCTTCCTAAAAAACACACCTTTTTAAAAACTTTTCCATGTAATATGTTAGGATTTGGAGCCCACTCATAGTCTTAACTCTGATTTAGACAATGTCAAATTTTAGGTATTTATTTACAGTGAGAGACTTAATTGCCGGGGGGAGGGGGCTCCAAAATCACTGCAGATGGTGACTACAGCCATGAAACTAAAAGACGTTTGCTCCTTGGAAGAAAAGCTATGACCAAACTAGACAGCATTAAAAAGCAGAGACATTACTTTGTCAACAAAGGTCTGCCTAGTCAAAGCTATAGTTTTTCCAATAGTCATGTATGGATATGAGAGTTGGACTATAAAGAAAACAGTGCTGAAGAATTGATGCTTTTGAACTGTGGTGTTGGAGAAGACTCTTGAGAATCCCTTGGACTTCAAGGAGCTCCAACTAGTCCATCCTAAAGGAAATCAGTCCTAAATATTCATTGGAAGGAAGGACTGATGATGAAACTGAAACTCCAGTAATTTTGGCCACCTGATGTGAAGAACTGACTCATTGGAAAAGACCCTGATCCTAGGAAAGATTGAATGTGGGAGGAGGAGGGGCCAACAGAGGATGAGATTGTTGGATAGCATCAGTGACTTGATTAACATGAGTTTGAGAAAGCTCTGGGAGTTGGTGATGGACAGGGAAGCCTGGTGTGCTGCAGTCCATGGTTGAAACTGTTCAGCTTTATCCATTAGAGCAGGTATTTGATTAAATCTGGGAGGACCTTTGAAATGTGAAAGTGTTAGTTGGTCATGTCCAACTCTTTGCAACCCCAAGGACTGTAGATCCCCAGGCTCCTCTATCCACGGGATTCTCCAGGCAAGAGTACTGGAATGGGTTGCCATGCTCTCCTCCAGGGGATCTTCCCAACCAGGGACTGAACATGAGTCTCCTGTATCACAGGCAGATTCTTTACCTTCTCAGTCACCAGAGGAGGCCCATTACCTAAATGTAATTAAAGCATGATGCAATGCACTCAGACTATCATGAGGTCTTTGAAACTGTCTCTTTATTGAAATATAGTTGATTTAAAATATTATATTAGTTTTAAGTGTATGGCATAGTAATTCAGTATTTTCATAAATTAAATTCCATTAAAAATTATTACAAAATGATGGCTATAATTCCTTGTGCTGTATAATATATCCTTGTTGCTTACCTATTTTATACAAAGTAGTTCGTATCTCTCGATCCTGTGTACACACATTGTCCCTCGTCCCTTTCCTCTTTCCACCGGTAATCATTAGGTTACTTTCTATGTCTATGAGTCTGTTTCTGTTCTGATATATACATTTGGTTTATTTTTTAGATTCCACATATAAGTGATATCATACAGTATTTTTCTTTCTCTGTCTTACTTATTTCACTTAGCATATTATCTAGGTCTGTGTTGCTGAAAACGGCAAAATTTCATTCTTTTTATGGCTGAGTAATATTCCATGGAGATATATATATATAGATAGATAGATAGATATGTATGTATCCATTGTATGTATGTGTGTACATATATATCACATCTTCTTTATCCATTCATCTGCTGATGGACACTGGGCTGCTTCCATATCTTGGCTATGGTAAGTAGTGCTGCTATGAACAATAGGTACATGTATCCTTTCCAATTACTACTTTTTTTCAGACATATACCCAAAAATGAAATATCAGGATCATATGGTGGTTCTATTTTTAGTTTCTTGAGGAACCTCCACATTGTTTTTGAAATTGCCTCTTTTCCTGAAAATCTGGAATCCCTAAAGACAGAGTAGACCTCCAGAACACTTCAGCACCTCTCCTGTATTTAAACAACACATGACTAGGAAGTAAAGTAACTGTAAAACAAATGGATTGAAAAACTGTCCAGCCCTAGAGGTAAATTTTGGAGAATTCAGATACAGTACATCCAAGAAGCAGGAATAATGGCAACTAAAAAAAATATATATCTGTTTCAGAATCTTTTTGGACATAAATTTGAATTTAAAGTAATCATTTTATTTGAAAATGCAAGAGGAATCAAATAAAAAGATAGAAAAATAAAAACTGTTTATAATCAGATGAAACTGTGTACCAATCCTGCAAAATGCATGAATGGCAGAGAATACAATCAAACTCTGCTGTGACTTTAATTTGGTTTATGTGGAAAACCCTGTACTGAGTACAACTAATCATAACCATGGCCAATTCAACTGAAAATCACTCTTTTAAGATAAATATTTGATCAACAAAATAAAAAATAGATAAAGTGGATTGCATCAAAATTAAAAATTTTTGTGCATTAAAGGACACTATCAATAGAGTGAAGAAACAACCCATAGAATGGGAGAGAACATTTGCAAATTACATATCTGATAAGGGATTACTATTCCGACTATATAAAGAAAACAACAAACCAAGCAACCCAATTTAAAAAATGGGCAAAGGACTTGAATCTACATTTCTCAAAAAAAAGAAAAAATCTCTCAATGAAGCCATAAAAAGATGTGTGTATGTGCTCATTTAGCCATGTCCAACTCTTTGCGACCCCATGGACTGTAGTCTGCAGGATCATATCCATGGAATTTTCCAGGCAAGAATACCAACACAGGTCACCATTTCCTACTCCAGGGGATCTTCCCAACTCAGGGATTGAACCCACATCTCTTGCGTCTCCTGCATTACCAGGCGCATTCTTTACCACTGCACCACCTGGGGAGCCAATGTTCAGCATCAATAATTATCAGGGGAATGCAAATCAAAACCATAATGTTATACCATTCACTTAGGAGAATTATTATAAAATTTAAAAAAGGGAGAAAAAAGACAATAGAAAATAACAAATGTTGGAAAAGATGGGAGGAAATTGGAACCCTTGTGCATTGCCAGGGTGACGTAGAAGGAGGCAGACAGTCTGGAAAATAGTATGGTAGTTCCTCAAAAAACTAACTGTAGAATTACTGTAAATTGTGTAATACCGTAATTCTGAAATACTGTAAATTCTTCTGGTAAACTTCACTTCTTGGTACACCCAAAAGGAAAGCAGGGACTTGAACAGTTATTTGTATACGCACCTTGATAGTAGTGTTATTCACAACTGCCAAAATGTGAAAACAACGTAAATGCCTATGGACAGATAAGTGAATAGACAAAACGTGGTATATAATACAAGGGAATACTATTCAACCTTAAAGAGGAGAAAGTTCTGACACATGTTACAACATGGATGACCCATGAAGACATTATGTTAAGTGAAATAAGAGTCACAAAAGAATAAATACTGTGTGATACCCCAAATATGAGGTACCTAGAAAGTTAAACTCATAGAGACAGGAAGTAGAATGGTGGATGCCAGGGCCAAGCAGGAGGGATGAATGGGGAGTTATTTTTTAATAGGTACAAAATTCCAGTTTCATAAGATGAAAAAAGTTTTTGAGATGGATGGTGGTGATGGGTCACAAAAAGGTGAATTTAATATACTAAACTGTACAGTTAAAAATGTTTAAGATGAGAGTTTCCCTGGTGGCTCAGTGGTAAAGAATCTGCCAGCAAATGCAGGACACACAAGTTCACTCCCAGGTCTGGGAAGATTCCATATGCTGCAGAACAACTAATCCCATGCCCCACAATTATTAAGCCTGTGCTCTAGAGCTCCAGAGCCACACCTGCTGAGCCCAGGTACCAAAAACTACTAAAGCCCATGTCTTCTGAACCAAAAGAAGCCACTGCTTCTCTTGCAAACCACAGCTAGAGAACTGACCCCACTAGCTGCAAGTAGAGAAAAGCCCACGCAGCCAGGAAGACCCAGCACAGCCAGAAATAAATAAATAAAATGGCTAAAATGGTACATTTTATGCTGTGCATGTTTTACAGCAATTTAAAAATAAATAATTAAAAATGATACGAAAACTGGCAACAAAGTTTGGACTTTTTAAAATGACTGGATTTCCATGATAGTGGTTCTTGATGTTTTGTCTAGAGAAGTCCTTAACATATTCTTGTTTTGTAAAATTGAGATAGTGATATTTGTGCCATTTCTGCCTCTTCTAAATTTTATATTTTCCATTTTTGATTCCTCAGGAATTATAATTTACTAAAATCTTCCATGTGAGAAGGTATCTTCGAACAGGTTTGCATTTCACCATCTAAAGATGGCTTATTATGAAAACTACTTTAGTCTTTAAAATGTTTATTTCTATCTCAAAAATTTTTCTTGCAAAGCAGAAATTTCACCAAGTGGTTAAAAGTCTATGACCTGTTGCAAAAAGCTCTGTGCTGTGCTCTATGTGATGATTCTCTTCCTAACCACTCATAAATTTAATCATTTTTGTTAAAATCATGGTTTATTTGTTGCAGATACTGAAATGAAGCAAACATCAAATATGACACCCAAATATTTAGGTGTCGGTAAGAGCAAAACTAGAAAATACATAGTCATCCCTGTCCATTTTCTACTAATTGTCACAATATTGGTTACTAATAATTTCTACCAATAGTAACAACATATATTGGCTACTTTCTTATACACGTACATGCAAAGCACTGAACCTATACCACTTAATGTTTTTTCTAGTGTACAATAGTTTATCAAGTAAGATTACAAGTATTTCATTTTAATGTATGCATTTTGTGACAATATCTATAGATTTTGAAGAAAATTCCTTCTGTGTTTTAAAACCATCCTTTGACTTCCCTGGTAGTACAGTGGTTAAGACTTCATACTTCCAGTGCAGAGGAGCAGGTTCATGCCTGGTCAGTGACCTAATATTCCACATACCACAAGATGTGGACAAAAAATGTAAACATTAAAAAAAAAAAGCAAAGCCATTCTTAGTTCTAGGCAGCCAAATAAGATAAATTTAGCATCTTACTCTTAGAGCGAATTCTTCATGAATATGATGCTTCTGGTAATAGAAACTTTTTCTATCACTTTATTCAAAAAAAAAGAAAAAAGTCTCTTGACACCTCAGTCTTAAAGTCGCCATAGCACTGTGCATGTTCGAGTAGACAGAGGTCCTACTATGAAGAAGCCCTAGATGAGAGATACTTAAAAAGATCTGGGAACCTGTATTAAATGTTCAAGCTAAGAAGTCCAAGAAGAGAGTGAATAATCATAAATATCTTCATCACTTTTGTCTGGAGGTTTCTCCCTTCTTTCTTCTCTGAGTGATGGGTCTTTGGCTAATTGTTGCTGCTGTCTAACACCCTTCATTATCCTTTGACTTCAGAATGTGTCAGGTCTAGTATAGTCCTAGAAATACATACTCTCCACTGTGGCTTTGAGAATCTATTCAATCCTAGCTTAGCATTGATACCACATTTTTAGGAGGATGTGAACGACTCTGCAATGTTCAAGATACTCAGACTCTGAGTGTCCTGATGCACGTGGACGTTTTCAGACACTGATGGTGATGTGTAGTTCACACAGCAAGAATTCAGGAAATCATCAAATGCAATTCTCAAAGTTAAATACCAGTATCAACTTTTTCAGTTCTTCTGAGAATAACAACTTACGGGACATGGATTACTTAAATGACCAGAGGAAGAACAACCCAGAAGGGATTCATTAAAGAATTAGCATGTTAGGAAAGTTCTCAGCCTAGTTAAGGTTTATAAAACTCATTTCTTTGAGATGGACTTAAAGTATAGCATCCTGTGTTGCCATGACACTGGTGTGCCTCATGGGATCAATAATCTCTGAAGTTCAGACTGGTCTTTGTTTTCACAGTAATGTCATGACTACCACACAGAGAAGACAATGATACTGATAACATTTATTAAATTATGTATGAATAAGAGAGAATTGATTTAGAATTATACTTCTTTTAATGTTTTATATGGTAAGTTTTTGGCAAAATGTTCTAGTAAATGTCATTCTCCATGTATTGGATGTCTTAATTTAGAATTACCTGGGCCTTTTAAAATTCCTTAAGCCCAATTTCATGTTCTGTATGGATAGGTCTTCTAGAGCATCCTTTACAGATGTAATGGAAACTCCACTCAGAAACTTACAAAGATACAGAATGTAGCCTTCCAAGAAAACACATTATAAGTAAGTAAAATTATAGCCATTGTTTTCAGACACATTTTATTGTTATACTTATCTAAGATATCCATCTTAACTAAAATTTCTAAGCTTACAAGAAGTACTCCTTTCTTCTGAAGGAGGATTTCTATGTGATGATACTATGTCTTAAAAAAGTAAAAAAGGAAATAGAGGGGGGAAATATGGGAAAATCTATTTCTTTACTTGCTTCCCTTTTTTTCTCCACAGATTTGCCACCAAAAGCTTAGCAAACACTTCTAGCAATTAAAATAAACCTAATAAACATTTTCTAACAGTTTTATTGAAATATAACTTATACACCATAACATTCACCCTTTTAAATTATACAATTCTGTACTTTTAATATTTTGACCTAGTGGTGTGATGATTATCATAATCCAATTTAAGAACAGTTTTACTGTCCCAACATAAAAGATTTTTTAGTTTATATTGTTCTTTATATATATATATATATATATATACATATATATAAAGAAGAACAACAAAGAATTATATATATATTCCATATGTATATATGGATTCCCTGGTAGCTCAGCTGGTAAAGAATCCACCAGCAATGCAAGAGACCCCGGTTCAATTCCTGAGTGGGGAAGACGTTGGCTAAGTTCCTCATGTTGGAAAACACATCATTCAGCCTACCTTATATCCAGTAGTTTGTACCTCCTATTTCCCACCTCTGTAATGTCCTTTCCCTTCCACTGATAACCATTAGTTTGTTGTTCATATCTGTGAGTCTGCTTCTTTTTTGTTATATTTACTAGTTGGCTGTATTTTTTAGATTCCACATATGTGATATTATACAGTATTTGACTTTCTATTCCTGACTTATCTAACTTAGCATAATGACCTCCAGATTCATCCATGTTGCTGAACATGGTAGAATTTCATTCTTTTAATGGCTGAGTGGTTTTCCATTGTTTGTATATATATGTATGTATATATATGAAAAGTATATATATATATATTTATATACACATGTGAATGGTGGTGGTGGTGGTTTAGTCACTAAATCATGTACGACTCTTACGACCCCATGGACTATAGCCTGCCAGGCTCCTCTGCCCATGGGATTCTCCAGGTAAGAATATTGGAGTGGGTTGCCTTTCCCTTCTCTGGGGGATCTTCCCAACCCAGGAATTGAACCCAGGTCTCCTGCATCACAGGCAGATTCTTTACCAACTGACCTATGAGGGAAGCCCTACATATATGAATATATATATATATATATACAAATATGAAAACTGAAAGCGTTTGTTGCTCAGTCATGTTTGACTCTTTCTTATTCCATGGACTGTAGCTTGCCAGGCTCCTCTGTCCATGGGAATCTCCAGGCAAGAATACTGGAATGGGTTGCCATTCCCTTCTCCAGGGAATCCGCCCAACCCAGGGATAGAACCCAAGTCTCCTACATTGCAGGCAGATTCTCTACCATCTGAGCCACCTGAGAAGCCCTATATACATATATATACATACACATACACATATACTTTACATCCTTATCCATTCAGCTGTTGATGGACACTTAGGTTGCTTCCAAATCTTGGCAATTGTAAATAATGCTGCTATGAACATTGGAATACATGTATATTTTCAAATTAATGTTTTTTATTTTCTTGGTTATATACCCAGAAGTAGAATTACTGGGTCATATGAAACTGCAATACTTTGGCCACCTGATGTGAAGAGCTAACTCATTTGAAAAGACCCTGATGCTGGGAAAGATTGAAGGCAGGAGGAGAAGGGGACAACAGAGGATGAGATGGTTGGATGGCATCACTGACTCAATGGACACGAGTTTGGGCAAACTCCAGGAGTCGGTGATGGACAAGGAAGCCTGGAGTACTGCAGTCCATGGGGTTGCAAAGAGTCGGACACGACTGAGCAACTGAACTGAACTGACTGATGGTAGTTCTAGTTTTAGTTTTTTGAAAAATTTCCATACTATTTTCCACAGTGGCCACACCAGTTTACACTCCAAACAACAGTGTAAAAGGGTTTCCTTTTCTCCACATCCTTGCCAACTATCATTTGTGTTCTTTTTGATGATAAACATTCTGACAGTGGTGAGGTGATATCAAGTCATGGTTTGCGTTTGCATTTCCCCAATGGTTAGCAAAGTTGAATATCTTTCCATATGCCTTTGGCCATCTGCATTTTCTCTTTGGGAAAAATGTCTGTTCTGTTCTCACGTCCATTTTTTAACTGGGTTGTTTGTTTTGATATTGAGTTGTATGATGTGTTTATATATGTTGAATATTAATCTCTTATCATGAATTTGAGCAAACTTCAGACAATAGTGAAGGACAGGGAAGCCTGGTGTGCTGCAGTCCATGGAGTCACAGAGTCGGACATGACTTGACAGCTAAACAACAAATCCCTTATCAGTCATATTATCTGCAATTATTTTTCTCCCATTCAGTAGATTGTCTTTGTTTTGTCAATGATTTCCTTTACTGTACAAAAGTTTTAAGTTCAATTGGGCCCCATTGTTTATTTTTGTTTTTATTTCTTTACTTTAGGAAATGGAACCTGTATTTCTGGGTAAATATAAGAGGCATTTTTATTGATTTGACAATGGCTGTGTTAAATCTGAAATGAAGGAAAAAATAGGTGAAAATTTAGACAGTTGGCAAGAAGGTAATAAAAACTAATTCTTTTATTTGTTGTCTTTAGAAATGTGAATATTTTGGGGAAGAAACCTCAAATCTTAGTTTTCAACAAAGGAAATTCTGGAAAGTAAAGTGTGCCAAACACTAAATGCTGCCATTCAAATTTTTTTAAGCAATAACAGACTGTATCTGTTAGGGAAATTTCTACCTCAGATTAGAAAGACATAGTTAGAGATCCTTTTTGAAGTATTTGTACTATGTTAAGGAGAAAACGAAGTTACTCAGATTTAACCATACCTTCTGGCTCTGTCAACGCATGAAATATATTATCATGTGATTACACAGTAATGGAGTTTTCTATTCATATAGAAAATGTTCTGTGTAGTTCTATGCAAGCTATTAAAGACCAGATAAATGCTATATTATAGCATGTAAATAGAAAAAAAAAAGTGTGCGTTCGTTTTATGTTTGTAAGTTCTATACAATTCTAAATATTTGTGTGTTTTATTTTAAATTTTCCTCTGCATGAGTTGGAAGAAAGTTCAGTGGTCAAATATTTGGGAAGATTAGTCATTATTCTTTATTAGTTCATTTCGGCACTGGAATAAGCTGTCTTTGATGATTTTCGTCCAAACACGACTTAAGGTGTTCACCAAATCAATAATAAAATTGCTTTTTAACTATTCTATCACTCCACTTTTCAGATATTACAAAATTTTTCTGCTCTTTCTATGCTGCTTCCCCTCCAAAAATCACACTTTTTAAAAGAATTTTTAAAGCATATTTTAAAAATATTTGAAAATATTTTTTTATTTTTTATTTTTTTCTAATTTTATTTTATTTTTAAACTTTACATAATTGTATTTTTAAATAAAAATTGTTGAGTCAGTTCTGCCTATTGAAACAGAATCTCTAGGCTTCACAGGTAGAGAATCTAAACTTTTAATAAACATCCCAAGTGGTTTTTTATTTAAAGTTGTCTTATTCCTTTCTGAGAGAGAAAACTTGAGAAACACTGGGAAAATACAGTAAGGCAGAATTTGGGAAACAACTTGTTCAGAATTGTGGGTTATGGTGTTTCAGGACAAATTCATTATGAGGAAAGTATCGTGAAGGCAGGTACCTTCTCTGCTTTGTTCTCCACCCTTTTTTCAAAAACTTTTTATATTTATTTATATATTATTTTATAATATATATAAATATTTTTATATAATAATATAAAATATATATATATTTATATATTATTTTTATATTGTAGTATAGCTAATTAATAATGCCATGTTAGCTTCAGGTGTACATCATAGTAATTCTGTTAAACATATACACATATCTATTCTTTTTCAAATTTCTTTCCCACATAGGTTATTACAGAATATTGAGCAGAGCTCCCTGTGCTGTACAGTAGGTCCTTGTTGGATAGCTGTTTTAAATATAGCAGAGTGTACATGTCAACCCCAAACTCCCATTCTTTGTAATAGTTACTACCACGCTGCATGCATAGAAATATTTGTTAAATGAAAGAATTTTCTTTATGAGCGGATCTCAAACTGAACTTGAAGTCACTTCAGAAAAAAGTAGGTTTGTGGACAAAGGAATCCAGAATGAAATAAATATTTTGTATGACTATTTTTACAAAGACCTCCGGTTATTTCAGAGTCAAGAAAATTCTAGATATTTTGGTGAAAAGTTTTCCTGATGGTTCAGTAATAAAGAATTTACCTTACAACTCCTGCCAGTTCAGCAGATTCAGGTTCTGTCCCTGGGTCGGGAAGATTCCCTGGAGAAGAAAATAACTACCCACTCCAGTATTCTTGTCTGGGAAGTTCCATGGACAGAGGAGCCTGACAGGCTACAGTCCATGGTTCACAAAGAGTTGGACATGACTTAGCAACTGAACACCACCACCACCCTGATTAGAGTTACCTTTCTGGAGATCCATTAATCACAAGAAAATGAACAGAGATTGAATAGTATGGCAGAAGTCTTTCCTACACCCTGAAATATTCATTTGAAAGTTTTTCTAGTTATTTAATGGAATGACAGAAAGCTAACCTGAAATTCACACTTCGCCTTTGTTGTATGTAAGCAGATGTTGTGCAACTCCTTACTCACCAGGAATTATTCCTGTTGACTCTTAGTCACTTGGGGGCACACTCCACTCTGGAGAAGAACAGAGAAAAGATGGAAGAAACACAACAGCTGACTCTTCAGTTCAAGTGACTAGAATTCTTTCTCAACTTTTGTGTTCAGTGAGAAATGTTATCTTAATCTCAACTGACAAGAATGTTCTTAAAACAAAACTCAGAGGTAGAAGGCTAGAGGAATGCTTTAAAGCCATCCAAGAAGAACAAACTGAATAGGATCTGCACAGAAATTACATTTAGCAACTGAAATTTGCTACTCACAATTTTAGATACTACATGGAAAGACAAATTGTTCCTTTCTATTTTGGGGTGAAGATTATAATAGATCATCATAGTGGCTTTTCACATTAAATAATGTTTTTCCATTTCTGTAAAAAATGCCATAATGTCAAAAAGGAAGGAAAATCACTTAGTCACACTAGTACATGCTCAGTCACTCAGCCATGTCCAACTCTTCGCGACCTCATGGACTGTAGCCCTCCAGGCTCCTCTGCCCATGGGATTCTCCAGGCAAGAATAATGGAGTGGGTTTCCATTTCCTTCACTAGGTGATCTTCCTGGCCCAGGGACTGAACCTGTGTCTCCTGCATTGGCAGGTGGATTCTTTATCACTGAGCCACCAGGGAATCCAGTCACACGATGGGAAAAAACAAATCTATGTAGCAGCAATAATTCATGTGTTCTTCTGTCCAGGGATTTCTAAACACTTATTGTATACCTGGTTTTAGTCTAAGCAAAGAGATAATTATCATAAGGATCCCTACAGAGAATCTCTTTTAACTTTTGGTGGCACTTGCAAACGACAAACAGGGATGAGGGAGGACCTCTCAGAAGAGTATAGTCTACTTGTAAATAGGCAATATGGAGATTTTAGAAAATGAATTTTGAAACATTTTAAAAGAGCATAATAAAATTGTTTCTCTACATAAATTAGGTAATATTACTATTGCAACCTCTGTGTGCCCTAAGTATATATAACTCACTGGAGAGGAAAATTCATCTCCATGCCACGTGTGAGAGCGAGGTATTAGATTTAAACATTTCCAAAAATCCAGTCTCCATTTAAAATAACTATTGCTCTTCACAGGATTGAGACAGTACACTAAAAACTGAAACTAGGAGAGAAGAAGTGTTTCAAGAATACCTGGAGTGAGCAGTCTTGAATCACAAAGCTTTCTTTGTTTTTAAATCTTAATCATCATCATGGGAAGGATTCATTTTATTCTCTAAGGATCTAAGGGGCTCTTTTTCTTTCCCTCACTCCATCCCTCCTTCTTCTCTTCCTTCTATCTTTGGTCAGTTGAAAAAAGCAAAATCACATTGCCTCAAAGTTGAGATTTACATTTTATTCTGGGAACTTACTGAGGACTATAGCCCAGGAGACAGCCGCTCAGATAATTCTGTGAAAATGAAAGTCGCTCAGTCTCCGACTCTGTGACCCCATGGACTATACCATCCATGGAATTCCCCAGTCCAGAATATCGGAGTGGGTAACCAGGCCAGAATATTGGAGTGGGTAGCCTTTCCCTTCTCCAGGGGATCCCAGGGATCAAACCCAGATCTCCCACATTGCAGGCAGATTCTTTACCAGCTGAGTCACAAGGGAAGCCCAAGAATACTGGAGTGGATAGCCTATCCCATCTTCAGCGAACCTTCCCAACACAGGAATTGTACTGGGGTTTCCTGCATTTCAAGTGGATTCTTTACCAACTGAGCTATCAGAGCTAAGAGCCAAGACACATAGGAGTTTTTGCTGTGAGAAAAAACAAAATACCATGCAGTCGAACATCAAAAGAATTACTGCTGATCACAAAAAACAGACATTGTATGTTAATGATTTTAGCCCATTTCTATGTGTCATGGTTTGTTGTTCAGTAGTTAAGTTGTATCTAACTTTGTGATCCCATGGACTGCAACATGCCTGGCTTCCCTGTCCTTCACCATCCCCTGGAGTTTGCTCAACTCATGTCCACTGAGTCCATGATGCCATCCAACTGTCTCATCCTCTGTTACTCCCTTCTCCTCCTATCCTCAATCTTTCCCAGCATCAGGGTCTTTTCCAATGAGTTGGCTCTTCACATCAGGTGGCCAAAGTATTTAAGCTGAAGCTTCAGCATCAGTCCTTTCAATGAATATTCAGAGTTTATTTCCTTTAGGACTGACTAGTTTGATCTTCTCCTGCCCAAAGGAATCTCAAGAACCTTCTCTAGCACCACAATGTGAAGGCATCAATTCTTTGGCACGCAGTCTTCTTTATGGTCCAACTTTCATGTCCATACATGACTACTGGAAAAACCATAGCTTTGACTATACAAATCTTTGTGAGCAATGTGATGTCTCTGCTTTTTAATATGTTGTCTAGGTTGGTCATAACTTTCCTTCCAAGGAGTAAGCGTCTTTTAATTTCATGGCTACAATCACCATCTGCAGTGATTTTGAAGCCCAAAAAAATAAAGTCTGACACTGTTTCCACTGTTTCCCCAAATATTTCCCATGAAGTGATGGGACCAGATGCCATAATCTTCATTTTCTGAATGTTGAACTTTAAGCCAACTTTTTCACTCTCCTCTTTCACTCTCATCAAGAGGCCTTTTAGTTCCTCTTCACTTTCTGCCATAAAGGTGGTGTCATCTGCATATCTCAGGTTATTGATATTTCTCCTGGCAATCTTGATTCCAGCTTGTGCTTCTTCCAGCCCAGCGTTTCTCATGATGTACTCTGCATAAAAGTTAAATAATCAGGGTGACAATGTACAGCCTTGACATACTCCTTTTCCTATTTGAAATCAGTCTGTTCCATGTCCAGTTCACTGTTGCTTCCTGACCTGCATACGATTTCTCAAGAGGCAGATCAGGTGGTCTGGTATTCCCATCTCTTGAAGAATTTTCCACTCTTTATTGTGATCCACATGGTCAAAGGCTTTGGCATAGTCAATAAAGCAGAAATAGATGTTTTTCTGGAACTCTCTTGCTTTTTCCATGATCCAGCAGATGTTGGCAATTTGATCTCTGGTTCCTCTGCCTTTTCTAAAACCAGCTTGAACATCTGGAAGTTCACGTATCATGTATTGCTGAAGCCTGGCTTGAAGAATTTTGAGCATTACTTTACTAGCATGTGAGATGAGTGCAATTATGTGGTAGTTTGAGCACTCTTTGGCATTGCCTTTATTTGGGATTGGAATGAAAACTGGCCTTTTCCAGTCCTGTGGCCACTGCTGAGTTTTCCAAATTTGCTGGCATATTGAGTGCAGCACTTTCACAGCATCATCTTTCAGGATTTGAAATAGCTCAACTGGAATTCCATCACCTCCACTGGCTTTGTTCGTAGTGATGCTTTCTAAGTCCCACTTGACTTCACATTCCAGGATGTCTGGCTCTATGTCAGTGATCACACCATTGTGATTATCTTGGTAGTGAATATCTTTTTTGTACAGTTCTTCTGTGTATTCTTGCCATCTCTTCTTAATATCTTCTGCTTCTGTTACGTCAATACCATTTCTGTCCTTTATCGAGCCCATCTTTGCATGAAATGTTCCCTTGGTGTTCGAATTTTCTTGAAGAGATCTCTAGTCTTTCCCATTCTGTTGTTTTCCTCTATTTCTTTTAGTTGATCACTGAGGAAGGCTTTCTTATCTCTCCTTGCTATTCTTTGGAACTCTGCATTCAGATGCTTATATCTTTCCTTTTTTCCTTTGCTTTTCGCTTCTCTTCTTTTCACAGGTATTTGTAAGGCCTCCCCAGACAGCCATTTTGCTTTTTTGCATTTCTTTTCCATGGGGATGGTCTTGATCCCTGTCTACTGTATACAATGATAGTATTAGGTCTGAATTTTGTATTAATAACTACATTTTCACAATTAATGGTTTAATTTTTTTTTGCCAGTAAGTAGACTTTAATTTTGGAGAAGGAAATGGCAACCCACTCCAGTGTTCTTGCCTGGAGAATCCCATGGACGGAGAAGCCTGGTGGGCTGCAGCCCATGGGGTCGCACAGAGTCGGACACGACTGAAGCGACCTAGCAGCAGTAGCAGCCGACTTTAATTTTATTAATTAAATAATATATATTGTTTAACTAAACCATTAAAGGTTTAATTAATAAAAATACAGTAGCCTCGTATTTAAAAACAAGTGCAAGAACCAGTTACGTATTAAAATGATGATGATTTTGATATTATATTTGTAACACTGAAATGTCTACTTAGTGGCAAAAAATAAAATCATGAATTGTGAAAATGTAGTTATTAATAAAAAATTCAGACCTAATACATATCTTTCTGATCTTTAATTATTATTCCCTTCCTATGAATGGATCATGATGATGCTAGGTTTCAATTGAATTAGTTTTTATAAATCTACTGTATTGCTCCATGTGCTGAAAATATGTTCACATCTTTTTTTTTTTTAATTTCATATGACTCAGGGGATAAGGGTATATATAGTAACATCATCTGGATTTTATCATCCTTGGTTTGACAATTTGCTGAAGTTTGTGTAACAATTCTAATGTTTATGTTAAATTCTAAAAATACATAATTTTTATCATGTATATGGTTTAGTTAATAACGTTAAAAGAAAGAATCACAGAGGTCCAAGAGGGAGGTGATGTAGGGTACATATAGCTGATTCACTTCATGGTGCAGCAGAAACGAACAATATAAAGCAATTTTACTCCAAAAAAAAAAAACAAACACTAAACAAAAAGAATTAGAGAAATAGACATGCAATGCACAAAATTCTAAGCCAGTGAAGATGATTTCCTAGTTTATGAAAATGCATAATCTGCATAATACAAAATTTGGGAAAAGATTATGGCTGTTCAAAGTTCTTGCAGTGTTCCCTAAACAATTAGAGAAAAGTGATAATACTGTTTTTTATAATTGAAGTGTAATTAATTTATGATATTGCATTAGTTTCAGGTGTGCTGCTGCTGCTAAGTCACTTCAGTCGTGTCTGTGCGACCCCATAGACGGCAGCCCACCAGGTTCCCCCATGCCTGGGATTCTCCAGGCAAGAACACTGGAGTGGGTTGTCATTTCCTTCTCCAATGCAAGTTTCAGGTGTACAGCATAGTGATTCAGTATTTTCTCAGATTGTACTCCATTATAGGTTATTACCAGATAATGACTATAAGTCCCCATGCTATACCATATATCCTTCTTGCTTACCTATTTTATACATAGCAGTTTGTATTGATCAACTTATACCCCTAATTTGTTCCTCCCCCTTTCCCTATCCCATTTGTAACCAAAGTTTACTTTCTGTATCTGTGAGTCTGTTTCTGTTTTCATATATATTCATTTGTATTTTTTTAGATTTCAGATATAAATGATATTATACAGTATTTGTCGTTCTCCATCTGAATTATTTTGGTAAGAATATTCTCTAGGTTCATTTGCAGTAACCAACATTTCAGGTTTTTTCTACAGGTCCCTATTTTTCATGAGAATTTAGATATGCCAATCAGATTTTTACAATCATGGGATTTATCAGCAGCACAGATCCTTAGCCAAGAATTATGGCCCTTTACCTAAAATTTATACTCCTCTTTTTAAAATAAAATGTATTCTGCATAGAAAATTTTAAAATCAAACATCTATCAAAGGAGTACATGTTTCTCATTACCTCAAAGACATTAAATTGCTCTTATAAATTAGCTTCCCATCTTCTTTTTCCAGTCTTTTCTTAATTTTCTATGGTTTTTATAGCAAAGTGCAGTTGCTGGTTTCATTTGGTTTATTACTTTCCCTAACAGTAATTTTAATAGCTTAAGTAATCTCATTAATTTGATTCTTTATAGTAGTTTCATTTATAAGTAGTCACATTTTCTCCCTCTCAGGCACCAATTAATATTTCTACAAACAATGGGGCTAGGTTTGTTTTTGAAATTATGCATATATTTCAGTTTGAAACTTCTATTGTTCATAATCAACATTAGGCAAGACGAAGTAAATGATAACTAGTAAATGTTTCTTGGAATGTTTATATTAATGATTCACTGAAAATTGATTTGAGTCAAAGGAATTAGATTGTAAAGCAAGCAAAATCCTACTAGCAGCTGGAAGAAATCAACAATGAACTTGAAGTCAAACTCAAGTTAGAACCTGACTTTACCAGTGATTGGCTGTTACTCAGGGTCCATTACTTGTCTTCTGCGAACATCAGTGTTCTCACATGTGCAATCTGGAAAGCGCCTGTATTGCAAAAATGATGTAAGAACATGAGAGATTGTCAGCAAATTTGTAGCATAAGGCCCACAGGAAGCATCTAATCACCAGTAGTTACTATTACCTTGAACGTTTTACTTTAATTTGTAAAAATATTTTCAACTATTCTTAAAAGAGTTTTAATTGATATATGCTATAAATCTTTTATAATTTTTTGGTTTTGATGTGGACCATTTTCTTTAAAGTTTTTATTGAATTGGCCTCTGTTTTATGTTCTGGCTTTTTGGCCAAGAGGCGTGTGGGATCCCAGCTCCCTGATTACTAATTGAACTCCCACTCCCTGCAGTGGAAGGCAAACTCCTAACCACTGGACCATCATGGTAGTCCCTACAAAGTATCTTTAAAATTACAAGAAATTAAAAAAAAAATTGCAAGAAATATACAACATATTAATACTAAATAGACAAAGATCACAATAAATTTCAAATTTAAAATTTTCAACCTATAAAAATTAAACCAAATAATTTTTAATCGTTAGATTGACAATAAATAGAATCTTTTTATGAATAGACTGACATTCCAGATAAGTGTTTGTCTGTGGGAAGGTGGGGGATGGATTTTCCTATGAGGGCTTCCTAGGTGGCGCTAGTGGTAAAGAAACTGCCTGCCAATGTAGGAGACAAAACAGATGCAGATTCGATCCCTGTGTTGGGAAGATTCCCTGGAGGAGGACATGGCAACCCACTCCAGTATCCTTGCCTGGAGAATCCCGTGACAGAGAAACCTGGCGGGCTATAGTCCATAGGGTCACAAAGAGTCTGACACAACTGAAGCTGCTTAGCAGGCACACTCATACTAAGACCGCTAGTTGTTGTTCAGTCACTAAACTGTGTCCAGCTCTTTGCAACCCCATTGACTGCAGCAAGCCAGGCTCCTCTGTCCTTCACTATCTCCAGGATCTTGCTCAAATTCATGTCCATTGAGTCAGTGTTGCCGTCCAACCATCTCATCCTCTGTCACACCCTTCTCCTCCTGCCCTCAACCCTTCCTAACATCAAAGTCTTTTCCAATGAGTCAGCTCTTCACATCAGATGGCCAAAGTACTGGAGCTTCAGCATGAGTTCTTCCAATGAGTAGTCAGTATTGATTTCCTTTAGGATTGACTGGTTTGATCTACTTGCAGTCCAAAGGACTCTTAAGAGACTTCTCCAGCACCGCAATTCAGTTCAGTTCAGTCACTCAGTCGTGTCTGACTCTTTGTGACCCCATGAATCACAGCACACCAGGCCTCCCTGTCTATCACCAACTCCCGGAGTTCACTCAAATTCATGTCCATCTAGTCAGTGATGCCATCCAACCATCTCATCCTCTGTCGTCCCCTTCTCCTCCTGCCCCTAATCCCTCCCAGCATCAGAGTCTTTTCCAATGAGTCAACTCTTCACAACTCTTCACAAGGCGACCAAAGTAATGGAGTTTCAGCCTCAACATCAGTCCTTCCAATGAACACCCAGGACTGGTCTCCTTTAAGATGGACTGGTTGGATCTCCTTGCAGTCCAAGGAACTCTCAAGAGTCTTCTCCAACACCACAGTTCAAAAACATCAATTCTTTGGCACTCAGCTTTCTTCACAGTCCAACTCTCACATCCATACATGACCACAGGAAAAACCATAGCCTTGACTAGACGGACCTTTGTTGGCAAAGTAATGTCTCTGCTTTTTAATATGCTATCTAGGTTGGTCATAACTTTCCTTCCAAGGAGTAAGCGTCTTTTAATTTCATGGCTGCAATCACCATCTGCAGTGATTTTGGAGCCCCCCAAAATAAAGTCTGACACTGTTTCCACTGTTTCCCCATCTATTTGCCATGAAGTGATGAGATCAGATGCCATGATCTTTGTTTTCTGAATGTTAAGCCAACTTTTTCACTCTCCTCTTTCACTCTCATCAAGAGGCCTTTTAGTTCCTCTTCACTTTCTGCCATAAGGGTGGTGTCATCTGCATATCTGAGGTTATTGATATTTCTCCCGGCAATCTTGATTCCAACTTGTGCTTCTTCTAGCCCAGAATTTCTCATGATGTACTCTGAATAGAAGTTAAGTAAGCAGGGTGATAATATACAGCCTTGACGTACTCCTTTTCCTGTTTGGAATCAGTCTGTTGTTCCATGTCCAGTTCTAACTGTTGCTTCCTGACCTGCATATAGGTTTCGCAAGAGGCAGGTCAGGTGGTCTGGTATTCCCATCTCTTTCAGAATTTTCCACAGTTTATTGTGATCCACTTAGACAAAGGTTTTGGCATAGTCAATGAAGCAGAAATGGATGTTTTTCTGGAACTCTCTTGCTTTTTTGATGATCCAGTAGACGTTGGCAATTTGGTCTCTGATTCCTCTGCCTTTTCTAAAACCAGCTTGAACATCTGGAAGTTCACGGTTCACGTATTGCTGAAGCACCACAATTAGAAAGCATCAATTCTTCAGCACTCAGCCTTCTTTATGATCCAGTCCTTACATCCATCTACATGACTACTGTACAAACAATAGCTTTGATTATAAAAACCTTTGTTGGAAAAGTGATATCTCTATTTTGACAATTAGTTATCTGGATATAAAGCTATCTGCAGGGCAGCAATGGAGACACAGACATACAGAAAAAACACTTGGACACAGTGGGGGAATGGGAAGGTGGGACAAATTGAGAGAATAGCATTGAAACAAATTCATTAGCATAAGTAACATTAGATAGTCAGTGGGAATATGCTGTATGACTCAGGAAGTTCAAATCCTGTGCTCTGTGACAACCTATAGGGGAGGGATGGGGTAAGAGGTAGGAGAGAGTTTCTAGAGAAAGGGGACATCTGTATACCTATGGCTGATTCATTTTGATGTATGGCAGAAACCAACACAGTGTTGTAAAGCAATTACTCTCCAGTTAAAAATAAATGCATTTTAAAAAGAAAGATATAAGATTTAGGAAATAATATCAAAAATATATTTTTATTATATAGAAGGATTTATTAATTCAGAAGAAAAGTGCATGAAACTGTTGACAAATTTGACTACCTTAAATTCTAGAATGTCTGTTCATCAAACAATGCTGCAAAGAGAGTAAAAATATAAATCACAGCCTGGGAGAAGATATTTACAGCAAATACGTTTCCATGGCAGAGATCTCTTGCAATGCAATTGTTCAATGTACAAAAGAGAAGCAATTCTGTAGAAAAATGAGGAAAAAGGTTAAAAGACACCTCAGAGGAAAGAAAATCTGAAGGATCAATGAATATATAGAGGATATTCAACTTTATTACTATTCAGGAGAACTCCACAGTAGGATATCATTTCAAATTTACCTGATTGGAAATGATAAAGACTGAGAATGTCAAGAGTTATCAAGGATGTGGAACACCAAATATTTACACACAGCAGGGAGGAGTGTAAGGCTATGTTGTCACTTTGGAAACAATTTGACTGCATCTAGAGTTGAAGATGTATTTATCCTACATGTGGCAAAGCAATTGCTCTCCTACATTTATACCCTAGAGAAACTATCGACCAAGAAATACATATCAAAATACTCCTAGAAGCTCTATTTTTAGTAGAAAAAAAACAAAAACTAGAAACAACCCAAATATCTACCACAACACAATTCCCTCCATCAACAAAAATGAAATAAGTAACAATCTACAACAAAAATGCATTTCAAGAAGACAAGTTGGAGAGAAAACTGAAGAAGAATGCACACTGCATGATTTCATTGCCCAAAATTTAAAAATGTAGACCCAAACATCATTTGGAATTTAGTGTTTAGGGTTACAAAAATGTGGAAAAGCTACAGAGAAAAGCATAAGAATGGTAAACATGATTCTTACCACTATTAACTCTGCGAAGGGAAGCATACAAGAAACTAAAAATAATGCAATATTCTCCGTTTTAATGGAATGGTGGGTTCAGGGTATTCATATTATTATAATTCACATATTGTGAATGGTATAAATATTATTTTATCAGTACTTAAAAAAAATAAATGAAAAAGAAAGAAAAGGAGAGGTGAAGAGAGGAAGAGAAAGATGAGAGGAAGAAGGAGGGGGAATGTGAGTCACCACTCCCACTGACAACCATACCAGGAAGCATTGTTACCCCTACGTACAGAGGATTCCCAAGTTTAGAATTAAGTTTGTTACTTTGGTGGATTTCACTTCTTTTTGTTATCTGAGCTCCATTTAAATTAACTGGGCTCCCATCATTCATTGCAGCACTATTTACAATAGCTAGAACATGGAAGCAACCTAGATGTCCATCAACAGATGAATGGCTAAAGAAGTTGTGGTATATATACACAAGGGAATATTACTCAGCCATAAAAAGGAACACCTTTGAGTCAGTTCTAATGAGATGGATGGACCTAGAACCTATTATACAAAGTGAAGTGAGTCAGAAAGAGAAAGATAAATATCATATTCTAACACATATATACGGAATCTAGAAAAATGGTACTGAAGAATTTATTTACAGGGCAACAATGGAGAAACAGACATGGAGAATAGATTTATGGACATGGGGAGAGGGGAGGAGAGGGTGAGATGTATGGAAAGAGTAACATGGAAACTTACATTATCATATGTAAAATAGATAGCCAAGGGGAATTTTCTGTATAGCTTAGGAAACTCAAACAGGGGCTCTGTATCAACCTAGAGGGGTGGGATGGGGAGGGAGATGGGAGGAAGTTTCAAAAGGGAGAGGGTATATATATACCTATGGCTGATTCATGTTGAAGTTTGACAGAAAACAGCAAAATTCTGTAAAGCAAATTATCCTTCAATAAAAAATAAATTAAATTAACTGGGATCAAAGTACAGATGTGGAACTCCATTATCTGCTCCGTCTAGTTCAGCCTCTTGGGACACACAGCATCACAGGCCCGGCTTCACACTTGCTTTGGCAAAATTACAGTCCTCTCTTCCTAGTCTCATTGTCACAACACAAACTCTAAAAGTCACTATCTACAAACGTGGGCTCTTCGATGCTGTAATAAGCTTCCCTTCCTGAAAGTTTATCCCCCCAAACTGGGCTGTCTTTTCCTTCCTCCCTGTGGCTTCCTTCTACCGCACTTTGTCCAATACCATTAATACAGTGGTAATGGAAGAATTTCTAAAGCAAAACTGGCCAGTCATTGCCAGAAACACCTCTTATCTCTTCCTGTTCAAGGAAGCTTGTCAGGCATCATGAGAAAGTAGCTTGAGACAAATGCAGACCTCTTTTTAGAAAGAAAGCTTCATGTTGGGTTTGAGAAAGTCTTGTTTGATTAGGATTCCAGAAGAAAAACGATGAGCAAGTGTAGAGACAGGAGACACATGGACCAGTCCAGATAAAGATGGTCTGATCCAAGGCAGCAGATGTGGCAGCAGCATTAGAAAGGAGAGGACAGAACTGAGAGAGGTTTGCCTGGATCCTTGTTTATTAGTTGATGAAAAGCTGTCTAGAGAGAATGATGTGAAAGTGAGCCATCCTCTGAAACAATTTTGGATGGACAGACTTAAATTTTTAAATCCTGAATTTACTTTCTACAATGACACAAGGAGAAAACAGAATACATACAAGAGCTGCAGATTACTGGAACAAAATTAGAAACAATAGAGCAACAGAGAAAACATTACTTGTAACACAGTAAAACCTTATGAAATTAATGATGACTCTTAATCATGTGTGTATGTTCAGTCGCTCAGTCGTGTCCAGCTCTTTGTGGCCCCATGGACTGTCCTTCCTCTGGCCATGGTTCCTCTGGCCATGGAAATTTCCAGGCAAGAATACTGGAACAGATTGCCACTTCCTACTATAGAAGATCTTCCCAACCCAGAGACCGAACCTGTTTCTCTTGCATCTCCTACACTAGCAGGCAGATTCTTTACCACTAGAACTACCTGGGAAACCCAGACTTATTCGTGACTTGCTGTAATTATTAGTGTTATACACAGATTGGACTCATTTTTAGGATTATACATGATTTGAATCATGTCATTTGGACAATTCTCAACTATTCGAAATTTTCCCTCTTTGTTCCATGGTAAGGAAAAGTAAACAGTACATTGAGAAACATGGATGTGGTTTATAAAATGCTGGATAATTTATTATAATATTATTAAATATTTACAAGCACTTTTTGAGAAAAGATTAAAAAACTATTAAAAAGTGTTTTCAGAATAATTTATAAATGATAATAAAAGATGTGGAGGAAGGGAAGTGGTCTACTTCAATCAACTCATGCCATAGACAGAATTTTTAAAACTAAAAAGAATTCTGGAAAAACAAAGTTCAATCACACTGATTTTATCAAGGACAACAAGACAGCATTTAAACTATAGAAAAAAGGAATCAAGGTAAATTATTTTATGACTCTGTTTTCATCATTTAAAAGAGTCTCTCAATTTCAGGTATCTGTTTTACTCTCCCATGGGAAAAACATAATATTATAAGACAATTTAGCAAAATTTAAGGCCAAGTTAAAATATGCAAAAAATACACTATAATATCAGTGATAGCTCTACAAAGGGGGAAAATTACCAAAATTTCTGTTAAGGAGAAATCAAGATAAGTGTGGCATTTTTTTTTATCCCCTCTTACAAGTAAAATGTTTATGTGTTGTAAGTGTTTAGGGTGAAATCGCTCAAAATTTATATTCCGTGATAAAAGGATTTTTTTTCTTTTTTCTTTTTTTGTAAACCTGTGTATCTATTGTGTTTGTACTTCAATGCATACAATATCCCAGGGCACATCTTTATCATTGTTCTCATTACATTGCACTATTTTTTTCTTTTTGTTTTCTCCTTTAGAAAGTTAGTGTGCTGAGACAGAAACTGCCATTTTTACCTGAATGTAAGTTCTTTGCACCATGCATGGCACACAATAGATGCTCAATAAATACATAATCAATTGATTTATATGAATGAATAAGCACATATAATGTTTATCCCAAGATATTATTCTTGTTTTTCAGTCACTTATGTCCAACTCTTTGTGACCCCGTGGACTGCAGCAGGCCAGGGTCCCCTGTTCTCCACTATCTCCTAAAATTTGCTCAAATTCATATCCATTGAGTCAGTGATGCTATCTAACCATCTCATCCTCTGCCACCCTTTTGTCCTTTTGCCTTCAATCGTTCCCAGCATCAGGATCTTTTGCAGTGGGTTGGCTCTTCACATCAGTTGGCCAAAGTACCGGAGCTTCAGCTTCAGCATCAGTCCTTTCAGTAAATATTCAGAGCTGATTTCCTTAGGATTGACTGGCTTGATCTCCTTGCTCCCCAAGGGACTCTCAAGAGTCTTCTCCAGCACCACAATTTGAAAGCATCAGTTCTTTGGTGCTCAGCCTTCTTTATGGTCCAACTCTCATATCTATACTTAACAACTGGATAAGCCAAGATAATTTCCCTAAAAATTGTTATCTCTAATGATAGAGTTACATAAACAATACAGACATTCTTATCTTTACAAATGCCTGTTTATACTCAGTAATTATATATAAGCTCTGTAGTAAAAACTTTGATTCATCCCTCTAAAATATTATGTAAATTGTATAAACAAACAAACAAAACTAAAGTACCTTTTCCCCATGAAATATAATACAATTAAATGGCTTTCTGATGTTTTTGAGAAGGACTATCTCATCCAGATATATAATAGAAAATCATGAATTTTAATACTTGAGTAAAACATAGTATATGGGAGTATGAATCTTCTCTTCATTCAAGGATACAGATTCTGCTCTGTGGGTTGCTAAGATACACTGAAAAGTACAGAAGTGCAATTTGGCTCTTTGAAGATAGGCTAGGCAGCTTTCTTATTTCTGATAAATTTAGTGCCGAGGGAATATATATAATCTCAGTACAATCATTTATTTTAATCACTTTTTGGCCTTAATCAAGCTATGGTTTGTAAATATTTTAATCACAGGTTTAATGCTGAGGTCAGCAAATTATCTGCAAGAATTAACCAAGTACTAAAAGGCAGAGATCTTTTGGTTTCCCACTCTTTATTTAGGCAATTGGTAGAGAACAAGCCAGATCTATTTCATTGAAAATCACTGATTTCAACTTCCACAAGTAGCTAAGTCATATTCTTTGTCATTTCTTCTCCTTTTTGCAGAAAAAGAAAGGTTACACATCAGGACAAAGCCCATTTATTTTGAGGTG
The DNA here is from genome assembly GCF_003369695.1 of Bos indicus x Bos taurus. Classification (NCBI taxonomy): domain Eukaryota; kingdom Metazoa; phylum Chordata; class Mammalia; order Artiodactyla; family Bovidae; genus Bos; species Bos indicus x Bos taurus. The sequence goes on along the minus strand of NC_040076.1, from coordinate 21,205,662 downwards.
CAGTGATGGAGAAAGTGGTGAGGGATACGATGCTGAATTCTTAGATTATAACAAATCTTTGGCAAATATATTTTTTCTAGTTGACCCATATAACAAGCATGACGGATATCTTGGTGTGTGTGTGTGTGTGTGTGTGTGTGAAAGTCATTCAGTCATGTCCAATTCTTTGTGACCCCTTGGTCTGTAACTTTCCAGGCTCCTCTGACCATGAAATTCTCCAGGCAAAATACTGAGTGGGTTACCATCCCCTTCTCCAAGGGCCCTTCCCAACCCTGGGATCAAACCTTGGTCTCCTGCACTGCACGCAGATTCTTTACCATCTGAGTCACCAGGGAAGCTCAATGGATATCTTGAAAAAGTTCAAACAGAGCCTATCACTTGGTTTCAGTGATAACACTGAAAATACTAGCTGTCAGTATTTTCCAACTAAGTGACACTCCTGGTCATGTCCCTGACCACAGTCTGTTCATGGATAAGAAATAAACAGATTTTTTTTTTTACAGTATCCTGGTTGTAAGTTGGTTTAAAAGGAATATATATATATATATACACATAGGTATACCAACTTAACAACTAGCATATTTACATGCACACATACACTAATATTTATATATTACATATACTATAAATTAATATATAACTCCTATCTATGAAAGTTTGAAACATATATTTTTAACGATTATCACAGACATTAAAATCCCACCTAGATGTCAGGTGAGAATAGAAGAAAGGGTGAGCATGCCTATTATACAGAGTGAAGTAAGTCAGAAAGAGAAAGACAAATATTGCATATTTACAATATTTACAATATTAACACAAGCATATGGAATCTAGAAAGATGGTACTGATGAACCTGTTTGCAGCGCCACAGTGAGACACAGACATAGAAAACAGACTTCTGGACATAGTGGGAGAAGGAAAGGGTGGAATGACTTGGGAGGATAGCATGGAAACATATATATTACCATATGTAAAATAGATAGCCAGTGGGAATGTGCTGGATGACACAGGGAGCTCAACCCAGTGCTCTGTGACAACCTAGAGTGGTAGGATGGGGTGGGAGGGGGGTTCAGGAGGACGGGGACATATGTATACCTGGGCTGATTGGTGTTGATGTATGGCAGAGGCCAGCACAATACTGTAAAGCAATTATCCTCCAATTAAAAAAAAAAAAAAGAGGGAAAAAAGAAAAAGAGTGGGCAATAAATTAATCTCCAGATTCAAGATGGGAGATTGGTAAGCTGGAGGCTACTTTTTCCATGGTTTCCCCATCTATTTGCCATGAAGTGATGGGACTGGATGTCATGATCTTAGTTTTCTGAATCTTGAGCTTTTAATCCAACTTTTTCACTCTCCTCTTTCACTTTCATCAAGAGTCTCATTTGTTCTTCTTAGCTTTCTGCCATAAGGATGGTGTCATCTGCATATCTGAGATTATTGATATGTCTCCTGACAATCTTCATTCCAGCTTGTGCTTTATCCAACCGAGCATTTCTCATGATGTACTCTGCATACAAGTTAAATAAGCAGGGTGACAATATATAGTCTTGACATACTCCTTTCCCAATTTGGAACCAGTCTGTTTTTCCATGTCCAGTTCCAACTGTTGCTTCTTGACCTGTACATAGATTTCTCAGGAGGAAGGTAAGGTTGTCTTCCATCTCTTGAAGAATTTTCCATGTTTTGTTGTGATCCACATTGTCAAAGGCTTTGGCATAGTTAATAAAGCAGAAGTAGATGTTTTCTGGAATTCTCTTGCTTTTTTGATGGTCCAAAAGATGTTGGCAACTTGATTTCTGGCTCCTCTGCCCCTTCTAAATCCAGCTTGAACATGTGGAATTTCACAGTTCACATACTGCTGAAGCCTGGGTTGAAGAATTTTGAGCATTACTTTGCTAGCGTGTGAGAAGACCGCAATTGTGTGGTAGTTTGAACATTCTTTGGCATTGCCTTTCTTTGGGATTGGAATGAAAACTGACCTTTTCCAGTTCTGTGGCCACCGCTGAGTTTTCCAAATTTGCTGGCATATTGAGTGCAGTGCTTTCACAGCATCCTCTTTCAGGATTTGAAATAGCTCAACTGGAATTCCATCACCTCCACTAGCTTTGTTCACAGTGATGATTCTTAACACCCACTTGACTTCACACTCCAGGATGTCTGGCTCTAGGTGAGTGATCACACCATCGTGGTTATCTGGATCATGAAAATCTTTTTTGTATGGTTCTTCTGCGTATTCTTGCCGTCTCTTCTTAATCTCTTCTGCTTCTGTTAGGTCCATGCCATTTCTGTCCTTTATTGTCCTCTTTCATGTGGCATCTCTAATTTTATCAGCCACAGAATTCTATCTTTTCCTTTCTTCCTTCTTCACTATACAGTCTGGGTGAACTTCTTCACTGTCATATTTCAATTAATATCTACATAAAAGTGAATTTAAAATATTATCTCAAACCCATTTCTTTATGTATTTTTTGTGCTCTAAATTCACTTCTCTGAAGCTATGTTTTCAAATGTAATATTCATAAAACCAAGCTCAGTCTTCAGTACTTCATATCTGCTCCTCCTCGTTTCCCATCTACAATTCTCACGACTCAATATTGATACAGTCAAGTACCTGATCGCAGAGACTTCTAGTAACGTTTCCCAGTCCAGTGGCGACCCTCTTTGTCTACCTCCATTTATTTATTTATGTATTTATTTGTTGTACTAGAAAATGCATGAGTGAGGTACAAATTGAAAAAGATGCACATTCTCCAATTCCTCTCCCCACAGGAACTATGGCCAATTACTGAACCGTTACAGCATTTTCCGAGATGGGCTTTACTCTGTAAGCGTAAATGTGAATAGTTCTGTGCACACACGTGTACGTGCACATGGAGGCTATATATTGTTGTTCACTTTTTAAATTCAACAGTATATTTTGGAACATATCCCACATAATTCATAAAATGGTTCCTCATTTTTTTTTAACTGTTGTAATTATTCCATTAAATACATCATGGAGCATGGCATTCCACTAAGGACAGAAAAAACAAAATATATGACAAAGGTGCATGGGCTGGGAGAGGAGAAATGGAAATACACTCTGGTAAAGTTCTCATACTACATATGAAGTCATGTAATGCAGATTTAAGCTAGATTATGATATGTCAAATATTTATACTCAAAACACAAAAGATGCCAACAAGATAACATTTCTTTAAACCAGTTTCACAGGTACATATATGTGTGCTCAGTTGTGTCTGACTCTAGACAACCCCCTGGACTTTAACCCTCTTCTTCCTTATTAATATAATGAGTATCTTTGCACATACAACATTTTATGTGGGAGACTTATCTGTAGAATAAATGCATTCAAGTAGAATTTTTAAATCAAAGTAGAATTTAAAAATTTTACATTTTGATAAGTATTGCCAAAATGCTCACTACAAGTGGTAGTATGAATTTATATTCCCAAGAGCTTTAAGTTAGAGTAAAGTGAAAATGTGAGTCACTCAGTCATGTCTGACTCATTGTGATCCCATGAACTGTAGCCCAACCAGGCCCCTCTGTCCATGGAATGGGTTGCCATTTCCTTCTCCAGGGACTCTTCCCCACCCAGGGATCAAACCTGGTCTCCCACATTGTAGGAAGACTCCCAAGTGAGTCACCAGGGAAGCTTATATTCAGTTCAGTTCAGTCGCTCAGTTGTGTCCGACTTTGCGACCCCCTGAATAGCAGCACACCAGACCTCCCTGTCCATCACCAACTCCCAGAGTTTACCCAGACTCATGTCCCTCGAGTCGGTGATGCCATCCGGCCATCTCATCCTCTGTCATCCCCTTCTCCTCCTGCCCCCAATCCCTCCCAGAATGAGGATCTTTTCCAATGAGTCAACTCTTCGCATGAGGTGGCCAAAGTACTGGAGTTTCAGCTTTAGCATCATTCCTTCCAAAGAACACCCAGGACTGATCTCCTTTAGAATGCACTGGTTGGATCTCTTTGCAGTCCAAGGGACCCTCAGGAGTCTTCTCCAACACCACAGTAAAGCAATTGTATTTTACAAGTTTTAAGTTATTTTTGGAACATATCCTCCCTCAGGTTTCCTCCTACACTAAATTGATGCAATTATCCAAGGATTTGCACCACAAAACATTTTGTTCAAAACTGAGGTAAAAGTATCTCTTTGATACTTCTGTAGGATAGGGAAGGATGAATTTATCTGGATAATTATATCTGTTTCGCCATTTCAACTGGTACGTTTAAATTTACCAATGTTGAATAGGGGACTGCTTCACTATTAGATTTTCTGTAAATCAAATAATAACTAGACATGGGAAAACTTGTTTTTTCATACATAAATTGTGAAATATCTGAAGTATGCTCAAAGTAAACTAACCACAAAATGACTTAAGAAAATAAATGTTTTAATAAGAGGAAAATTAAAATAGAAAATTGTCTCAAAAGCAATATTTGGTAAATAGGACTCAAAGATTTTTTTAATTTATAATTTTTCATCTCACAAATTCAATGTAGGTAGAAAATTTTCCTACCCTGATTTTTTTTCAATTGTCAAATAAAATTTTAATTGAATATAGTGCCAAAAATAAAAAATAGATAATCTTATGAAAAGCTATAGTAATGTTTAAAGAGACATAATGCTATTTAAATTGAATTATACAAATGGAAGTTTTAAATCAATTTGAGGTTTCAAAATAAGTCAATGCATCTTAAAATAATTTAACATGCATTATGATGATATATTCTGAATGGTTTCTAAATGAGTGACTAATAAGAATCAATTAGTTTTTCATGTTAACTCATTTAAGACCTACAGCAGCTTGTGAAATAGGAAATCTTCATGTCCCTTTTACAGATAAAACTGGAATTCTGGTAGGTGAAGTGACGTGCATGTGTGTGCTCAGTCACTCAGTTGTGTCTGATTCTTTGTGACTCCCATGGACCATTACCCTCCAAGCTCCTCTGTCCGTGGGATTTCTCAAGAAGGAATACTGGAGTGGGTTGCCATTTCCCTCTCCAGGGGATCTTCCCAACCCAGGAATCAAACCCACATCTCCGTATCTCCTGCATTGTCAGGCAGATTCTTTACCACTGAACCAACTGAGAAGCCTTGACTTGACTTATTCATAGACACATATAGACATAGGTAGCCATGCCAGATCTCAAGTCCCACAAATATAAGACAGCAGATTCAGTTGTGACTAACAAGAAGGTACTTCTAATTTCTGATGTCAGTTGAACCAGCGGTGGCTACTTAGACATACTTTGACCTTGGGTTTGACCATTGATTAAGTTCCTACTATTTTGTTTTTAATTGTCCAAAAGAAACTTGAGGAAAAGCATTGTTCTTCGTAACTTAACCCTTTGCACTGGCAAGATCTTCAGGCCCAGAGATATACCAGGCATTGTCTGTAGCTTTACCCAGACTCCTTTAATATGGTCTCATTAGTATCATTAGAAAAATGGGCAATTTATTATTGAAAATCAATAGAATACTTTCAGAAGTCACAAATTCAAATGTATTCAAGAATCTCACAATTCTAGAAGTAAGAATAAGGCTACAGGAAATAGCAAGTCCAGGGGCTTATGCAAGATGTTTGGATTTGACACCAAAAATAAAGGTAACAATGCAAAAATAAACAAGTAAGACCGTCTGAAACGTCTGAAAAGCGTATGTACAGTGAAGGAAGCCATTAACAAAATGAACATATAACCCACTGAACAGGAGAAGATATTTGCAAATCAGATATCTGATAAGGGGCTAGGCTAATATCCAAAATACATAACGTATGTATACAGCTCAGTAGTAAACAAATAATCTGATTTTAAAATGGACAGAGGATGTGAATAGACATTTTTCCAAAGAGGAAATGCAAATGGCCAACAGGCACATGCAAATGTACTCAGCATCACTAATCATCAGGGGAATGCAAATCAAATGCACAATAAGATTCCACCTCTTACATGTTAGAATGGCTATTATAAGAAAGACAAAAAATAATAAGTGTTGGTGAGGATGTGGAAAAAGGGTACCTTTGTGCACAATTGATAGGAATGTAAATTGGTGTCACCACCATGAAAACAGTACAGATATTACTCAAAAAATAGAACTACCTTATAATCCGGCAATCCCACTTGTGGGTTCTTATGGAAAGAAAATGAAAAGACTAATATGAAAAGCTTAATTGCAGCATCATTTATAATGAAACAACCTGTGTCCATCAATATATGAATGTATAAAGAAGATGTGGTATCTATATACAGTGGAATATTATCAGCCATAAGCAAGAAGGAATTCTTACCAGGTGCAACAAAGTGAATGACTTTGAGGGCATTATGCTGAGTGAAGTATGCCAAATGGAGGAAGACAAATGACATATGAATTCTCTTGTTTGGAATCTAAAAACAAAGGAAAAAACAGGTACAAAGAACAGATTGGTGGTTGCCAGAGGCAAAGGATGGAGGGTGTGCAAAATGGCTGAAGGTGGTCAAAATGTATAAATTTTCAGCTATAAAAAAGTCATATAGTTATACCATTGAGACTATAGTTAATAATACTGTACTGCATATTTGAAATTTGATAAGAGAATCTGTCTTAGAAATTCTCATCACAAGAAGATAAATTTTGTGACTATTAGGGTGACTGATGGATGCGAACTAGACTTATCGTGGTAATTATGTCACAATATATGCAAATATGGAATCATTATGTTATACACCTGATGCTAATATAAAGTCATATGTCAATTATTCTCAATAAAAATATTCCTCTTTGAAGTTCATACTTTTTCACTGTTTTAAAATTTAAATACAAGTAAAATCTACACATGGTAACAGAACGCTAGAAGTAAAACAAGTTCTATTTCTCCATGTTTACAATGTGCTGTCATCATTTATTTCGGCCCACTGTTTAAATATAGGAACGTGTACTCTCACAGGTATTAGAGGAGAAACTGCTCCCAAAGAAAACTCAAATGAGACTCAACCGCTGCAAACTTAAAGTACAAGAATGAAATTGTATACCTGAGAGTGTGTGTGTGTGTGTGTGTGTGTGTGTACTCATCTGTGTGAGAGCAGGCAACTATATCCAGAGAATTTTGCAAAGTTACTTCCATTTAGAATATGATGCTCATTAAAGGATAACTAAAAACACACCAATTTGAAGCTTTTGTAAAAGTTATTAAAACACAAAAGTTACCACAGCAATTGCTTAGGATTTAGACCAAAGGATCCTTTTCTAGCAGGAGTATTTTAGCACTGACATTGTTTGGAGAGGCTGGTGCCTGGTGATAATAAAAAGCAGACTGTCGTTAGCTGGTTTTATTATTGTTTCTTTTCAATCTCCCCATGCAAGGCACTTCTTCATCCCCATTCTGTACTTGTTTTTCCACTGCCTGAAACCTATTACCCTTAACTGAGATAATGAACATGAATGTACCGAGCAGCAGGCCTCAACACGTTATATTATGGTGGTGGTTTCAGTGACGAGTGTTAATCACTGGCAGAGTTCATCCATTACAAACTACACAGGGGCTTCTTTTCAAACCACTTTCAAGTTTAGTATGTCATATTGGGATTTTTGTTTGGGGTGTTACTGTACATAAATTTGATGTTTTTCCTAATGATACTATGGATTTCTTTTCTTTTCATGCTCAAATGCGTACAAGGTTTTAGTTGTCCAAATTAACTACTTAAAAGGACCCTCTCCTCACTTTTCACTCACCATAATAGCAACATACCAAGAAGACATTAGGAATGCAGGTCTAGAAAAGAGTTTATAACTAGCTCTTCAGCCAAAGCTATTGCTTCTTTCCCCCAAGTTCATGAATGATGAGCAGGTTGAATTTGGGCAAATTTCTTAACATCAACAAGCCTATAAAACATTTATTACAATAGTACTTGCTTTCATCAAGTTGGTGTCATGATTAAATTAGATACGTAATGCATATACAGTAGTTCACACGTATCTGAGAAACTAACAACGCATTCAAAATGCTTAGCTAATAGTATTATTAACATCACAATAATTAGGTTATTATTAAACCAAAGCAGTCCCTTGTCTTTCCCTCCTTCTATCTCTCTCTACATTCTACATTGCTGACACCACAAAAGGAATTGCTATTTTTTATTCTTTGCTCTCTCTAGTTTAAAAAAAAAAAATTACTTAGTTTAATTTCTCAGACAATCTTTTATCATTACAGAGTAGTAGTATTTTTGTGTTTAATATTCATGTGTTGGCAATTCTGTTTTTTAGCTAATAGATATTGTTGTTGTTCAGTCATTAAGTTGTGTCCAACTCTTTGTAATCCCAAGCTATTCATAGCAGAATTTAAGCATTTCTTAAGTTAAACACATTACACTATCTCAAGATATAGATACTGCTGTTACTGCATGCATGCTATCCTAGCTTGCTCTAGGGAAAAGAGCGTATCTAAAATCCATCTTCAACTTATCCTCAAACTCAATAACATGACTCAATAACATGATTTGTATAAAACATGCTAGCTTAATATGTGTTTGTGTGTGTGTGTGTGTGTGTGTGTGTTGGTCTCTCAGTAGTGTCTAACTGGAGAAGGCAATGGCACCCCACTCCAGTACTCTTGCTTGGAGAATCCCATGGACGGAGGAGACTAGTAGGCTACAGTCCATGGAGTCGTGAAGAGTCGGACACGACTGAGCGACCTCACTTTCACTTTTCACTTTCATGCATTGGAGAAGGAAATGGCAACCCACTCCAGTGTTCTTGCCTGGAGAATCCCAGGGACGGGGAGCCTGGTGGGCTGCCGTCTATGGGGTCACACAAAGTCAGACACGACTGAATTGACTTAGCAGCAGCAGCAGCAGTGTCCAACTCTTTTTGACCCCATGGACTGTAGCTGGCCAGGCTCCTCTGTCCATGGAATTATCTAGGCCAAAATACTAGAATGGGTTGCCATTCCTTTCTCCTGGGGATCTTCCCAACCCAGGGATCAAACTCAGGTCTCCTGCATTGCAGGCAGATTCTTTACCATCTGAGCCACTAGGGAAACCCCAGATTAAAGTATGAAGTGAAGTGAAGTGTTAGTCACTCAGTCGTGTCCTACTCCTTGTGACCCCATGGACTGTAGCCTGCCAGGCTCTTCTGTCCATGGGATTCTCCAGGCAAGAATACTGGAGTGGGTTGCCATTCCTTTCTCCAGGGGTTCTTCCTGACCCAGGAATCAAACCCAGGTTTCCTGCATTTCCTACATCTTACCATCTGAGCTACAGGGGAAGCAGATTAAAATATAATGATCAGCATTTTTTCCCATATTAACCTTTTTTCCTTGCTTTTTGAACTCTGTTCTACGATTTTCAGTACACTTCAGACACAGTTTTCGAGACAAATTTAAATGTGTCCTGAACATTTACTTATCTTTACACAAGAAGTCAATCAGATGTCTGGTTTTCTTTTCGCTTTGTAAATGAAAATATGCTCTAATATATTAATGTCGAAGGAAACAAAGGATTCCATGGAATGTTCTTGATGTCACCTTGAAGAAATTGTCACACGCCATCTGCTGGTTTATTGAGTATACAGAATGGCAAAGTTGATGCATTCTTCTTTAATAAATGATACAAATTGGCATAGCTACCAGACACACCCTAATGCCCAGAAGCATGGCACGGTACTTTGAAATACACTCAGCTTAGATTATCTATAGGTCTTTTTCATTTGTGAAGAAATGGATATTCTAAATAATCTATTTCACTTTGTGCTGCACTTTAGTTATACATGCTGGTAAGTATGTCTTTCAGTCCAGCTCAAATGACAAGGCTAATGGTCTTCCCTGTCTTCATTGTCCTTGTGGGTTGTCATCTGAGAATTCTCTGCCTCTTAAGAATGTACAGGCTGAGAAAAGATCATTCTGGTTGGATGTCAAAAATTATTTCAGAAACCATCCTCTCTGTTTTATACCTTGGATGTAATAACATGAATGGGGGATGGTTATAACTTCAGCCTAGAAATGAGAATTATTTCATAAATCATTAAGATCAATCAGTGACTCCCAGGCAAAAATGAAATTCATTGAGACTTCTTAAGCACCCAAATTGGGAGTCCCAAAGTGAGTGATAAGGAGGGAGACAGATGGCTAATATAGACAATAAATAACTAATTTTTTAAAATAAAGAAAGGAGACATTAATGAATTATGTCAAAAAAATCATGGACTATTTCAGGATCTCAACTCTATAGCTTAGTTTATGGATGTCTTTGTTTAGTCGCTAAGTCATGTCAGATTCTTTTGTAGCCCACCAGGCTTCTTAGTCCAAGGGATTACCCAGGCAACACTATTGGAGGAGGTTGTCATTTCCACCTCCAGGGGATCTACCTGACCCAGGGATTGAACCCACATCTTCTGCATTGACAGGTGGGTTCTTTATTACTGAGCCACCAGGGAAGCTCACAACTTAGTTCATGCTTACCCAGAGATAGATTCAAGAGAAAATAGATCCAGACTATCATTGGATTGCTAGCATTTTGGTATTGCTTATAATTGATGATATTAATCAGGATTCAATTTAGGAGTTGGAATCACTCTGGATAATTTAAGCAGGAAAGCACTCAAATCAAGAGATTATATAAATTGGTCAGAAGAACTGAAAGTGGGGATTGAAGACTGGGTCTCCAGATTTGACTTGCCATAGTCAGGAAAGCAGGGAAGCAGAAATCACTGATGAAACCACTGAGTTATAAAAAATAATCATGGGTTTTTTTGCACCAATGATTAAAAACAAACAAACAAACAAAACAAAAAAAAAAAAAACCACTGCCAGAGTAACTCTTACAGCTCCCAGGAAACTGGTGTTAAAACAGTGGCCCCCAGAGACCAGCTGCCTTCTCCAGTGCACATTCCTCCTGACAACTTTAACTCCACCCCTCAAGTATATCCAGCAGTAGAACAAAATGTAAAGCAAGCAGGAGAGGTCTGCAGCTCACTCCCACTTCCTAGGATCTGGCATCTATGTCGGGGCAACTTATTTTATGAGAGAACCATAGATACCAGGATCTACCCTACGTACAAGATAAGGAGCGGTGGCTGCGCTTTGCTGGAGCAGCTGTGAAGAGATACCCCACATCCAAGGTAAGAGAAACCCAAGTAAGATAGTAGGCACAGAGAGAAGGCATCAGAGGGCAGACACACTGACACCACAATCACAGAAAACTAGCCAATCTGATCACATGGACCACGGCCTTGTCTAACTCAATGAAACTAAGCCATGCCGTGTGGGGCCACCCAAGACAGAAGGGTGATGGTGGAGAGATCTGACAGAATGTGGTCCACTGGAGAAGGGAATGGCAAACCACTTCAGTATTCTTGCCTTGAGAACCCCATGAACAGTATCAAAAGGAAAAAAAGATAAGACACTGAAAGACGACTCCCCAGGTCGGTAGGTGCCTGATATGTTATTGGAGATCTGTGGAGAAATAACTCCAGAAAGAATGAAGGGATGGAGCCAAAGCAAAAAAAATACCTAGCTGTGGATGTGACTGGTGATAGAAGCAAGGTCTGATGTTGTAAAGAGCAATATTGCATAGGAACCTGAAATGTTAGGTCCGTGAATCAAGGCAAATTGGAAGTGATCAAACAGGAGATGGCAAGAGTGAACATCGACATTCTAGGAATCAGTGAACTAAGATGGACTGGAATGGGTGAATTTAACTCAGATGACCATTATATCTACTACTGTGGGCAGGAATCCCTTAGAAGAAATGGAGTAGCCATCATAGTCAACAAGAGTCCAAAATGAAGTACTTGGATGCAATCTCAAAAATGACAGAATGATTTCTGTTCATTTTCAAGCAAACCATTCAATATCACAGTAATCCAAGTCTATGCCCTACCAGTAACTCTGAAGAAGCTGAAGTTGAACAGCTTTATGAAGACATACAAGACCTTTTGGAAATAACACCCAAAAAAGATGTCCTTTTCATTATAAGGGACTGAAATGAAAAGTTGGAAGTCAAGAAACGCCTGGGGTAACAGGCAGATTTATCCTTGGAGTACAGAATGAAGCAGGGCAAAGGCTAATAGAGTTTTGCCAAGAAAACGCACTGGTCAGAGCAAATACCCTCTTCCAGCAACACAAGAGAAGACTCTACACATGGACATCACCAGATGGTCAACACCAAAATCAGATTGATTATATTCTTTGCAGCCAAAGATGGAGAAGCTCTATACAGTCAGCAAAGACAAGACCGGGAGCTGACTGTGACTCAGATCATGAACTCCTTATTGGCAAATTTGGACTTAAATTGAAGAAAGTAGGGAAAACCACTAGACCATTCAGGTATGAGCTAAATCAAATTCCTTATGACTATACAGTGGAAGTGAGAAATAGATTTAATGGACTAGATCTGATAGACTGAGTGCCTGATGAACTATGGACGGAGGTTCATGACATTGTACAGGAAACAGGAATCAAGACCATCCCCAAGGAAAAGGAGTACCAAAAAATCAAAATGGCTGTCTGAGTAGGCCTTACAAGTAGCTGTGAAAAGAAGAGAAGTGAAAAGCAAAGGAGAAAAGGGATGATATACCCATTTAAATGCAGTTCCAAAGAATAGCAAGGAGAGTTAAGAACACCTTCCTCAGCAATCAATGCAAAGAAATAGAGGAAAACAATAGAATGGGAAAGACTAGAGAGCTCTTTGAGAAAATTATAGATACCAAAGGAAAAATTCATGCAAAGATGGGCTCAAAAGAACAGAAATGGTATGGACCTAACAGAAGCAGAAGATATTAAGAGGTAGCAAGAATACACAGAATTGTACAAAAAAGATCTTCATGACCCATATAATCATGATGGTATGATCACTCACACTCACTTAGAGCCAGACATCCTGGAATGTGAAGTCAAGTGGGCCTTAGGAAGCATCACTACGAACAAAGCTAGTGGAGGTGACAGAATTCCAGTTGAGCTATTTCAAACCCTAAAAGATGGTGCTGTGAAAGTGCTACACTCAATATGTCAGCAAATTTAGAAAACTCGGCAGTCGCCAAAGGACTGGAAAGGGTCAGTTTTCATTCCAATCCCAAAGAAAGGCAATGCCAAAGAATGTTCAAACTACCACACAATTGCACTCATCTCACACACTAGCAAAGTAATGCTCAATATTCTCCAAGCCAGGCATCAGCAATACGTGATACATGAACTTCCAGATGTTGAAGCTGTTTTTAGAAAAGGCAGAGGAACCAGAGAACAAATTGCCAACATCAGCTGGATCATCGAAAAAGCAAGAGAGTTCCAGAAAAACATTTATTTCTGCTTTATTGACTATGCCAAAGCCTTTGACTGTGTGGATCACAGTAAACTGTGGAAAATTCTGAAGGAGATGGGAATACCAGACCACCTGACCTGCCTATTGAGAAACCTGTATGCAGATCAGGAAGCAACAGTTAGAACCGAACATGGAACAACAGTCTGGTTCCAAATAGGAAAAGGAGTACGTCAAGGCTGTATATTGTCACCCTGCTCATTTAACTTATATGCAGAGTACATCATGAGAAACGCTGGGCTAGAGGAAGCACAAGCTGGAATCAAGATTGCCGGGAGAAATATCAGTAACTTTGGATATGCAGATGACACCACCCTTATGGCAGAAAGTGAAGAGGAATTAAAGAGCCTCTTGATGAAAGTAAAAGCGGAGAGTGGAAAAGTTGGCTTAAAGCTTAACATTCAGAAAACTAAGATCATGAGATCCAGTCCCATCACTTCATGGGAAATAGATAGGGGAACAGTGGAAACAGTGTCAGACTTTATTTTTGGGGGGGGCTCCAAAATCACTGCAGATGGTGATTGCAGCCATGAAATGAAAAGACTCTTACTCCTTGGAAGGAAAGTTAGGACCACCTAGACAACATATTAAAAAGCAGAGACATTACTTTGCCAACAAAGGTCTGTCTAGTCAAAGCTATGGTTTTTCCAGGAGTCATGTATGGATGTGAGAGTTGGACTATAAAGAAAGCTGAGCACCTAAGAATTGATGCTTTTGAACTGTGGTGTTGGAGAAGACTCTTGAGAGTCCCTTGGACTGCAAGAAGATCCAACCAGTCCATCCTAAAGGAGATCAGTCCTGGGTGTTCATTGGAAGGACTGATGCTAAAGCTGAAACTCCAATACTTTGACCACCTCATGGGAAGAGCTGACTCATTTGAAAAGACCCTGATGCTGGGAAAGATTGAGGGCAGGAAGAGAAGGGGACGACAGAGGATGAGATGGTTGGATTGCATCACCGACTCAATGCACACGGGTTTGGGTAGACTCCGGCAGTTGGTGATGGACAGGGAGGCTTGGCGTGCTGCGGTTCATTGGGTCGCAGTGAGTCAGACACGACTGAGCGACTGAACTGAACTGAACTGATAGATACCAGCGAGACTGGTATGCTGGGCTTTGGTCTTTCAGGCTCTGCAGTGCAGAAAAGGCTACTAGAAGAAAATAAGATGGATATTTTATCCCAATAAAGAATATTCTATGTATTTGCAAAGTTATTCCACTGTCATAATGATATGATCTCCTCATAAAAACCTACTGGGATAAGTAATGCTATGCCCCTTTAACAGAGGAAACTGCAATTTGAAGTTATTCCATGTCTAATATTACACATGCACTAATATACTAGGAGGAGTAACTTGATATCACAGATTTGCTTCTGAAATTCTCCCCAGTAATACCATACTGCCTCTATAAGGGTTTGCTGTGCAAAGACATTATTTGTATTTTGTTATCAAGCATCAATAAAAGATTTACCCACTTAAAACTTACAAGATAAAGCTCATCTAGTGAAAAGTAACATATATCTATAATAAAGGTGAGGAAGTTATGTCCTGAAATTGATCCTGTTAATCATTTATTGAATCAAAGAAATGGAATGTCTCAAACTGTTGACCTGGAACAATGGTGATATACCAAGCATCCTGATAAATTTGGAAATGTTCACTTTTTAATAGTTTTAAATGACTATTTTATTTAAATGATTATTTATTTTACTTAAAATGACTGTTTCATAACAAGAAGTTACAAAATACTATACAATATTATCTCAATTTGAAAAATATATAGTGAAGGAAAGGAAAGCCTGGCATTTTGCAGTCCATGGGGTCACAAGGAGTCAGACACAACTTAGCTACTGAACAACAACAATATGTGAAAACTACGGCAAAAATCAAATGGCTATCTCTGGATAATGGTAATTTGAGTGTCTTTATTTCCCGGGGATTTTTTTCCCTTTCCAAATTCACATTTTAAGCTAACAGAGAAATAAATATTCCTCTTAAGATAAAACAAAAGCTTTCAAAAGAACTAAAGCATTAATAAATAATACACAAAGGGTAAGGGTAGATGGAAGAATGATAGACAGGCAAAACTGTTAAAATGAAAATAGTTGAAAGTAAGTTTTAAAATGTGTCCTTCCTATCAAGAAGGAAAAGAAAAAGTCTTCTCAACTTGTTCCCTGTATTTTTTA
Source organism: Bos indicus x Bos taurus (assembly GCF_003369695.1). Classification (NCBI taxonomy): domain Eukaryota; kingdom Metazoa; phylum Chordata; class Mammalia; order Artiodactyla; family Bovidae; genus Bos; species Bos indicus x Bos taurus. The sequence continues at coordinate 21,190,179 of NC_040076.1, read as the reverse complement.
AAACAAACTCACAGGAACATTACAAATTCTGATACTCAAGGCCAGATTATGTTCTAAATGGATTTATTTCCTTTTTAAATCATACAATATCACTCACATACATTATTTTTTAAATCCTTTTTTGTAAATGCAAATTTTTTTATAATAAAACTAAAGCTGTAAATTAGCACCAGAGTTTGTTCTCAGTATCATCTCTGAATATCTTATGTGATATTCTTATTCCCTTAACTCATTTGATGTATATTCATTCAGACAGGGTTTAAATCTTATTCACTACTTTATATTACTCAACATAGCATCGATCCAAATGAATTTCATTTTTTCTATAAATTGAAACTTTGAAGAATGAGTACTGTGCAAATCTCATAGCAACTGTGAATATAAGGTTTTGACTAACTCAATCTCTAAAAAGAACAATAGAAAATAATCTTCAAGCTTATCAAGTCATCCAACTAAAAGAGAGTTTAATTAGATGACGGGACTTAGCAGACCTGAAGTCTAGTGTTTACAGTGTCTTATTTAGATTCAAAGAGATAATGTGAGGCTAAAATAATATATAGCGAAAAATTAGCTTTCAAATTACAGAAAGCAATGTATGCTGCTGCTGCTGCTGCTGCTAAGTCGCTTCAGTCATGTCCGACTCTGTTGGATCCCATAGACGGCAGCCCACCAGGCTTCCCCGTCCCTGGGATTCTCCAGGCAAGAACACTGGAGTGGGTTGCCATTTCCTTCTCCAATGCATGAAAGTGAAAAGTGAAAGTGAAGTCGCTCAGTCGTGTCCGACTCTAGCGACCCCATGGACTGCAGCCTGCCAGGCTCCTCCGGCCATGGAATTTTCTAGGCAGAAGTACTGGAGTGGGGTGTCATTGCCTTCTCCGAAGCAATGTATACATATATATTATGTGATGGACTGATTGAGTTCTTTATTTTATTTTATTTTTTTTGCTAGCAAGAAATTTATTTATTTATTTTTATTTACTTTTTTCTTTTATCAAAAACTATTTTATTTTTTTAATATAAATTTATTTTAATTGGAGGCTAATTACTTTACAATATTATATTGGTTTTGCCATACATCAACATGAATCCACCACGGGTGTACACATGTTCCCCATCCTGAACCAAAGATAAGTAAATAATTAGAAAAAATTATTCCTAACCCAACATTTTGACAGCAGACCATAATCTATACTTCTACACATCAACCAATGGAATGAAAAAACAAGTGGAAAGCCTTTTTCTAAGAACTCTTCATAGCTGAGTAATTTTAAAAATATCTGCCAGGAGTGGGAGGACTATAATTCGGCTTCTCTTTATCCCTAAGCCCACTGAAATTTAGTTTTTGAAATAAAAAGAAGACTTCAAAATAAATCTGAGCAAGTAATTGGTATTGTTTAACAGAAAAATGATTGATCAAAATTAGTTATTGAACGTCTTCTTTTTTGTCCTTTTTGTTTGTCTCGGGTTTCACTCCCTGGATGAGACTATTTGGTAAAGCACATATGATTTTGAAGTTTTTACAATGGTTGGTGATTCACTGCCTTTTTAGAATTACAAGTTCTCGCTTAATTTGCATTTGCTGTTAGAATGTGTTCAAAGATGAGTCACTGACAATGACTTCTTCACTTGTGCTTTGATTTCTAAAAAATGATAATTATGTAACTTAGATGAATCTAGAAATAATTATTATTGAATTAATATGCCTCTACATTGCCAGTGATTATGATTCATGTATAGTCTAGTTAAATGTAAAGCTCCCTTTTTCTCATCTCATTTCAAATATTATTGTTGAAATAAAACCTTAAATGCTGAAGTTCATTATTAAATGAAAGCAAAATCCTATAGATTTGAAACAGAAATTTATCTTATATACTTAGAAATTGATGGCTTTATTTGTATGCCAATAAACTAGAACTAGGATAACACATTTTTTCTTCTGAGACCTTGAAGCACTGCACACACACATATACACACATATATCAATAACTCTGATTCAGATAATGTGATTTTTAAAAGCATGTCAACTTAGTTGTGAATTATTACCCCAATAAGATATAATTAGCCAATCATTTATTTCTCTCATGAGTATTCTGAAAATTAATAATGCCATTCCTGAAGTGACCTTTCAGGCTTCACCACTGGACCATAGCACACCATACTCTGCTTCACATTATTAATACCCACTTACTAAATTAACTCTGGTTTATGGGATCAAGACATCCTGAAGAAATCAGCAAACACTGTACACACATACAAACCTGAATCTTCATGGATAATTTATAGCTTCCTACGTCAAATGTTGATGGAAAGCATTTGAGAGTAGGTTGTGGATTATACAGAGATGAAATTTCAAGGGGACTGAATGGGGATTAGCTGCTACTGTTCTGGAATCTCAGGCCTATGGAATGCTGAACCACTAGGCCTCCAGACTCAGATATTCTGGCACAACACATTTCATAGTTAGTGCCCTCCTGCCCCTAGTGGCCTGCGTCATCTCCTGGAGCATCATGTCTGTTTTCTAATACTCGCTTTTTCTTCCTGAAATATATTTTGATCCTTTTGGGGAAGAATTCTTGTTCTCTCCCAATCCTGGCAGCCTCCTCTCTGACCTCTCTATTTCAAAATGGATATCAGCCAAGACATTTTCAGGATATGATTGTTACTCCATTGCTACTCTACTGGCAGCATTGAAAACTCCGATGGGGTCAGAAGGCACTCCAATGCAATGATCATACCCTAGTCAACATTGCATCCATATCCATGTGGTTCATTCATTTTGTTTAACTGGGAAGGCTCATTTTTTTCTACTCATCCACTCCACTGGCTGTGTTACGAACTCCCTGTGTTTCAAGTAGTCCTTGTGTGTTTAGATAATGCAAACAGATTGAACTATCAGCTCCCCCAAAATAATCATAATGTTAATCTATAGAGTCCAGTCATGACCTGACCAGAGAACACTGGGATTTATTCATTCCATTAGTTGGGGGAAAACTTATACTTACTTGGAATCATGAAATTTTCAAATTGGGAAAATGTTTCTCCTTTATGTCGTAATAAATACAAGATAAGAGAATTTACGGGGCTGAATGCAGGCAGTGGAATCAGATGAGGAGAGTGGGTGGATGTGTGCTGAAGAATTTTATTTCAATAAAACGTGAAGCCAGAGTTACATGCTTTCATAGGTCTGCTAAGCACATCTTCCTCACTTTTCCCTTGTTTTTTCTCCCATTCACTGAACTCCTGCTGTCTTAACAGTCTGGGTAGGGAATGGTGAGAGGAAGATAAAGGAGAGAGAGTGAAGTAGGACAGAATGGAGTACTTGAGGGGCAGTGGAAGGACTGGAGTTTTCGCTGTCACTGGAAATGTCAGACTGGAGGAGCAGCAGCAGCTCCTGCTGTGAGCTGAGTAGCTGGTGACTTCATTCCCAAAGCAGCCATAACAGAGCTCTTTCCAAAGAGGGAATCAGTAACTGTTTATGTAAAGAGCAGAATTGCCCAACTGCAATCCTGAGAGAGTTACTTTACCTGTTTGTGCGATGAGTGTTGGAATGTTTTGGGACGCCTGCCATTAATCTGCTTTATAGAGAGCAGGTTAGCATTGTTGGGGGAGATTTAGGGAGAGGTGCTTGACCTCCAGCTACCCACACCTTTCAGAGACAGACAAAATAATTTTTACACCAGTAATGTGGAAGAGCTGTCAAAGAACAAGAGATCAGCTAAGTCAAATATTTCTGAAGTAGGAGTTGTATTTGCTTATTAATAACGTGAACTTTGCATTGAAAACAAACCAGTGTAGTATATACCAAACCTACAAATGCTATTGGCACTTTGATTAAGGAATGGTGTAAAAATATTTAATAACTGGTGCACCATAGGAGCTTTCTAGGCGGTGCAGTGGTAAAGAATCCGCCTGCCAATGCAGGAGATGCAAGAGGTATGGGTTCTATCCCTGGGTCGGGACGATCCTCTGGAGGAGGGATGGCAACAAGCTCCAGTATTTTTTCCTGAAAAATTCCATGGACAGGGGAGCCTGACAGGCTACAGTTCATGGGGTTGCAAAGGGTTGGACAAGACTGAACTACTGAGCACACACACATATGAAAAATGACCAGTTAAAATGGATAAAGGCCAAAGCATTGAAAAAGAGTACTAGAAGACATGGCAGTCCAGGGAAAAGGCTGAGGTGACCAAGACATTACCAATCATCGCATAACCTAGGTGAGGTGTGCCAGCAAAACAATGTACCACCCGAATTTCAGCCCCACCTTGATGTAATCAAGTTGTTGAAGACATACCATTGACAGATGTTCTTCTGCCAAACAACTAGAATGAACTTGTTAGTTCACAGTAGCACATACTTTGCATCCTTTCTGATATATACATGTGTTCCTCTTTTAAGTGTCTTAACACTGGCTAGTTATGATTTTCTTACCAGAAATTTGAGTCACTTGAAAATAATGTCAAAGCAAATTCTGTTGCTTTTCACAAAAAATGAGTTTTGTTACTGTATTAATCAAGGATACTAAAGTGTGAAATAGTGTATTATTTCATCCAGTGTTCAGTCAGTATTTAGCTAATACATGATAAATATAAATAATATTATATAAGTTTATATTATAAAATAAGTTTATATAATCTATATTATAAAATTTCACATCAGGAGTCGGCAGCAAAATTTACCAGTAAAGGACGAAAGTTCAAAATAACGCTTAAACGTTTAAAAACTACTGGTATCCATTTCTTAGGTTATTTGATGTATGTCTTATTCTACAAAGGTAAAATGTTTAGATATGTTTTCTCAAGTTCAGTTAGGCATGATTTTATGTGATTACTTCAGCCAACTTCGTGTTAAACATAATGATCATGATTAAAAAATATACCTATTAGTTTATCAAACCATTTTTTTTTTAGTTTCTAGAAACCCTTGGTACACCTGGGCTTGGAGCTGCACCACCTCCATCTCTGCCTCCATCAGCACATGACTTTTCCTCTGTGTCTGTGTCCAGATTTCATTCTTTTTCTAAGGACACTGTTGGATTTAGGGCTCTCCCTAATCCAGTATGACTTCATCTTAAGTACATCTGCATAGACTGTTTCCAAAATAAGGCCTCATTCTGGAGTCAAATGGATATAGATTTGGGGGTACACAACTGAACCCACAGCAGTAGGTAAAGTGTTGACGATGGAGGGAACAAGAAGTACCCGCCAAACAGGAGGTACTTGCAGACAGAAAAATGACTCAGGCAGCTCTGTGTAATTAATGGATTGGTTTATCAAAAAAAAAGTGAGTAAATATTTATAAGAATTATGTTTACTTTCTAATGCTTACTGAATCTCTTTGCCATTAAGTCTAAAATTCCACACATTGCTGTATTAAACTTCTTCAATTCTTCTGAATTTAAGAAGGTGCATAAAGTAGTTTATGAGAGTTGAATGCCTTCGTAACCATTTTATGTAATCTAAATTTTAAAAATAAAATAATTTTTAAAAAAGAAATAATGATGAACTGTTTGGAGGGAACACTGAGATGAAATCTAAGTAAAATAGTAAAAGATAAATCAAATGGACTAAAACTCAGGAGAAAATTCTTTCCCATCTAAGATGGAAACAGAACTCTGAAGGAAGCAGAGAGCATTTGAACACCACAACCCAGTTACCACAGAATGAATTAATAAAGAAAAATATAACAAATATAATCAAGAAGACACATTCCTCCAAGAGTACTAATATCAATTAGAATACTTGGCTCACAAGTAATAGTTTTCCAGGAGGTGCGCAGGAAAGGATCCGCCTGCCAGTGGGAGCCATGGGAGATACGGGCTCGCTCCTTGGATCAGGAACAGATGTTCCTGATCAGGGAGAATGAAATGGCGACCCACTCCAGTATTCTTGCCTGGGAAACCCCATGAACACAGTAGTCTGATGGGCTACAGTCCACGGGATCGCAAAGAGTCGGACATGATGACTGAGCAATAGTTTTTCTCAGTGAGATTAAGCTTCAAAAGGAAAAAAAAAAAAAATGAGAAGAAAGGAAGAGAGGTAGAGAGAGGGAGAGGGAAGGAGAAAAAAGACTGGCTTCTTTAAATTCTAAATCCTTGAAAATAAGTTTCCTTCAGAATTTATGAAAAGGCTTCATCCATTTTTGCTCACTTAAATGTAGTCCTCAAATACTAGAGTATAAAAAAAAAGAAAAGAAAAGAAAAATATTTTCCCATTCATGCTTTATATCATAATAACCACAGAAATTATAAAAGTGTTTTCATCAGTGTTTTTACTACAAACATAATATCTTGACATAGCCTTATATTAAACAGGTTTTGTAGGCCTGTCTGGAAACTAGAATGTTTACAATAAAGCAATAATTTCTTTGCTCCAAATTGTCAATTTGGAAGTCTGCTTTTGAAACACAGCTAATTGATATGCTAACTGCTTAAGTCAATATATAGTTGTAGAGGATTACATTTATTACTGCATTTATAGTGCTTAGTAACATTGATCATTCTGTGACAAAGTAAATTAAATTCAGACTTTGTTTACTAGTTGCAGATGTTTTTAGGTGATCTAGTGCTACTTTTTTCTTCTAGATTAAGTTAAATCAAAGGCACAACAAAATATTTTGGAAAATATGTTTTATTTATATTGAATAAGAATATTTTTCCCTTTAGCATATCCACTGATGCCTCTCCCTGCCATCTAGCCCATTCTTTTATCTTGAAAACATTGAAACATTCACAAAGGAGTGATTCTCTATCATTCATGTTACAGTTTCCCTTAGAGGTACCGGCTAAAGAAGTCTAATTTGAGTCCATTCCTGGTTTTAGTAAACTAAGCTGAGTCATGTTTTACTCATGATCCATTTTGTTCCTGTTCAAAGACAACAACTCAGGCAACTAAATTAGCTTCTAACACTCAGAGATACATTTGCTCAACTGTAGAAAGCATTTTTCCTTCTGTATTCATCTGTAGTTAAACTTAACCACGGGTATCATGCTGTCTTGAACACATTGAACAAAATCCTTTCAGAAACCAAGTAACCCTTCAAAACTATTTGTTCTTTGCTTCAAGTAAAAAGAGAGAAAAGGAAGTAACAGAATCATACAGGATTGAAAGAAAGTTTGTGTCTCCAGACTTTAAATTGTATCCTAGTACCTACCAGACCCACGTCCAAGGTAAGAGAAACCCAAGTAAGATGGTAGGTGTTGCAAGATGGCATCAGAGGGCAGACACACTGAAACCATAATCACAGAAAACTAGTCAATCTAATCACACTAGGACCACAGCCTTGTCTAACTCAATGAAACTAAGCCATGCCCATGGGGCCACCCAAAACGGGCAGGTCATGGTGGAGAGATCTGACAGAATGTGGTCCACTGGAGAAGGGAATGGCAAACCACTTCAGTATTCTTACCTTGAGAACCCCATGAACAGTATGAAAAGGCAAAATGATAGGATACTGAAAGAGAAACTCCCCAGGTCAGTAGGTGCCCAATATGCTACTGGAGATCAGTGGAGAAACAACTCTAGAAAGAATGAAGGGATGGAGCCAAAGCAAAAACAATACCCAGTTGTGGATGTGACTGGTGATAGAAGCAAGGTCCGATGCTGTAAACAGCAATATTGCATAGGAAGCTGGAATGTCAGGTCCATGAATCAAGGCAAATTGGAAGTGGTCAAACAGGAGATGGCAAGAGTGACTGTTGACATTCTAGGAATCAGCAAACTAAAATGGACTGGAATGGGTGAATTTAACTCAGATGACCATTATATCTACTACTGCAGGTAGAAATCCCTTAGAAGAAATCGAGTAGCCATCATGGTCAACAAAAGAGTCCGAAATGCAGTACTTTGATGCAATCTCAAAAACGACAGAATGACCTCTGTTCGTTTCCAAGGCAAACCATTCAATATCACAGTAATCCAAGTCTATGCCCCAACCAGTAATGCTGAAGAAGCTGAAGTTGAACAGTTCTATGAAGACCTACAAGACCTTTTAGACCTAACACCCAAAAAAGATGTCCTTTTTATTATAGGGGACTGGAATGCAAAAGTAGGAAGAAGAAACACCTGGAGTAACAGGTAAATGTGGCCTTGGAATACGGAATAAAGCAGGGCAAAGGCTAATAGAATTTTGCCAAGAGAATGCACTGGTCATAGCAAACAACCTCTTCCAACAACACAAGAGAAGACTCTACACATGGACATCACCAGATGGTCAACACTGAAATCAGATTGATTATATACTTTGCAGCCAAAGATGGAGAAGCTCTATACAGTCAGCAAAAACAAGACCAGGAGCTGACTGTGGCTCAGATCATGAACTCCTTATTGCCAAATTCAGACTGAAATTGAAGAAAGTAGGGAAACCACTAGACCATTCAGGTATGACCCAAATCAAATCCCTTATGATTATACAGTGGAAGTGACAAATAGATTTAAGGGCCTAGATCTGATAGATAGAGTGCCTGATGAACTATGGACTGAGGTTCATGACATTGTACAGGAGACAGGGATCAAGACCATCTCCATGGAAAAGAAATGCAAAAAAGCAAAATGGCTGTCTGAGGAGGCCTTACAAATAGCTGTGAAAAGAAGAGAAGCAAAAAGCAAAGGAGAAAAGGAAAGATATAAGTATCTGAATGCACAGTTCCAAAGAATAGCAAGAAGAGATAAGAAAGCCTTCCTCAGCAATCAGTGCAAAGATATAGAGGAAACAATAGAATGGCAAAGACTAGAGATCTCTTCAAGAAAATTAGAGATACCAAGGGTACATTTCATGCAAAGATGGGCTCGATAAAGGACAGAAATGGTAGGGACCTAACAGAAGCAGAAGATATTAAGAAGAGGTGGCAAGAATACACAGAAGAACTGTACAAAAAAGATTGTCATGACCAAGATAATCATGATGGTGTGATCACTCACCTAGAGCCAGACATCCTGGAATGTGAAGTCAAGTGGGCTTTAGAAGCATCACTACAAACAAAGCTAGTGGAGGTGATGGAATTCCAGTTGAGCTATTTCAAATCCTGAAAGATGATGCTGTGAAAGCACTGCACTCAATACGCCAGCAAATTTGGAAAACTCAGCAGTGGCCACAAGACTGGAAAAGGTCAGTTTTCATTCCAATCCCAAAGAATGCTCAAACTACTGCACAGTTGCACTCATCTCACACGCTAGTAAAGTAATGCTTAAAATTCTCCAAGCCAGGCTTCAGCAATATGTGAATTGTGAACTTCCAGATGTTCAAGCTCGTTTTAGAAAAGGCAGAGGAAACAAAGATCAAATTGCCAACATCTACTGGATCATCAAAAAAGCAAGAGAGCTCCGGAAAAACTTCTATTTCTGCTTTATTGACGATGGCAAAGCCTTTGACTGTGGATCACAATAAACTATGGAAAATTCTTCAAGAGATGGGAATACCAGACCACCTGACCTGCCTCTTGAGAAACCTGTATGCAGGTCAGGAAGCAACAGTTAGAACTGGACATGGAACAGCAGACTGGTTCCAAATAGGAAAAGGAGTACGTCAAGGCTGTATATTGTCACCCTGCTCATTTAACTTATATGCAGAGTACATCATGAGAAACGCTGGGCTGGAAGAAGCACAAGCTAGAATCAAGATTGCTGGGAGAAATATCAATAACCTCAGATATGCAGATGACACCACTCTTATGGCAGAAAGTGAAGAGAAACTAAAATGCCTCTTGATGAAAGTGAAAGAGGAGAGTGAAAAAGTTGGCTTAAAGCTCAACATTCAGAAAATGAAGATCATGGCATCTGGTCCCATCACTTCATGGGAAATAGATGGGGAAACAGTGGAAACAGTGTCATACTTTATCTTTTTTGGGCTCCAAAATCACTGCAGATGGTGACTGCAGCCATGAAATTAAAAGACGCTTACTCCTTGGAAGAAAAGTTAGGACCAACCTAGATAGCATTTTGAAAAGCAAAGACATTACTTTGCCAACAATGGTCCATTTAGTCAAGGCTATGGTTTTTCCAGTGGCCATGTATGGATGCCAGAGTTGGATTGTGAAGAAAGCCAAGCACTGAAGAATTGATGCTTTTGAACTGTGGTGTTGGAGAAGACTCTTGAGAGTCCCTTGGACTGCAAGGAGATCCAACCAGTCCATTCTAAAGGAAATCAGCCCTGGGATTTCTTTGGAAGGAATGATGGTAGAGCTGAAACTCCAGTACTTTGGCCCTCTCATGTGAAGAGTTGACTCATTGGAAAAGACTCTGATGCTGGGACGGATTGGGGGCAGGAAGAAAAGGGGACGACAGAGGATGAGATGGCTGGATGGCATCACCAACTCGATGGATGTGAGTTTGAGTGAACTCTGGGAGTTGGTGATGGACAGGGAGGCCTGGCATGCTGTGATTCATGTGGTCGCAAAGAGTCGGACACTACTGAGCGACTGAACTGAACTGAACTGAACTGAACCTACCTGACCATACCATCTATAGTTGGCAATTAGTTGTTTTTTTTTTAAAATAAATTCTGAAGTTAACTTGTAAATAGAAAAATTATATTTTCTTTCTGAAAGGGTTAATTTGTTTACTATAAATGAGAAAGCAAAGCTATAATTTTATTAACTGTTTTTAGATAGCTTTATTTCTCAAATGTGTGTGCGTGCTTAGTCACTTCAGTCACGTCCAACTCTTTGTGACCCTATGGACTATAGCCCACCAGGCTCCTCTGTTCATGGGATTCTCCAGGCAAGAATATTGGAGTTTGTTGCCGTGCCCTCCTCCAGATTTTTCATGTGTAAGGAGGGTCAAAAAATAAAAAGTAAAGGACTGTGCCTCTCCTCTTACTCATCTCTGTAACCCCTGTGTTGAGTGGAGCAGGGGTTGAGGCTTCCCATGAGGCTGCATCCTAGTCATCAGCTTAACTAGAGTCTCATCATGAGAAACCTTGACCTAAAGAGGCACCCAGATGAGGGGACAAGCAGCAAGGTATCTTCAACTCATACTCAAAAAAGATTGATAGATAGAGAGATAGGTAGATATACAGAATGATAAAGTAAATGGTGCTGATTGTAAGCAGTTGTTCAATCGAGGTCAAGAACATACAGGAGCTATTCATATGAGTCTTATAGTTTTACGCTTTTTGCAATTATATAAAAATATAATTTGCCAGAAAAGCAATGTTTAGGATTCCCTTCCCATATCAATAACTGATGTTCTTTAAAAGTGAACATTTTTCCCAAAGCACTTGGCTATAGTCCTCTCTCTCTATTACTTACTGAGTTCAACACAAACTCCACCTTTAATTCTCTAAGGAACTTGGGAGCTCTTTCCCAGAATTAAATTCTCATTTCCTACTATGATTACCATGAAACCTACTGCTTCTAGGTTTCAAATTGCTGGAAAACACAAAGCAACAAAAAGTCAGTTGAAAAGTGTTCAGAATCAGGAGACTAGGCTAATAGTCTAGAGGCATGAGTTCTCTTTAGACTTTAAATGATGTATATTAGCCCTGTTTCACTCATAAGTACTGTGATTCTTACTGTTCATGGAATATTTTATATACTATTATTTTTAATTAAGATTATTACTGCGTATGCTGAGTTTTAATAAAGAGAATGAGACACCTCCAGAAGGTAATTATACACTCCTCTAGGAAGTATATATATGCTTAGGAATATTTTTAATTATAAGAACAACAGAAGAGAACTGCCCTTACTATTCCACCCACCTTCTAGCCTTCATTGAAAACTCTTTGCTTTTATAGGTAGTAAAACTCAGAAAATAATTGAGGAGAAGTAACTCTTTTTTTTTGCAAATATTAGTTTCACTTTTCACTCCTGGTTCAAATGTGGAAAGATTAAACCAGAAATATTTTTCATTCAATACTGTTAATAAAAACATTCTGTGTCTGTGAGTTAAACTTCCTGTGTGTTAGTTTCAGAGACCAAAAATAACAATGGATAAAGGGCATATATCTTCAGGAATGCAGAGTTCATTATTTAAAAATGAAGAACAGAAAGTTCGACATACTTTTGAAAATGGACAGGTCATACTATTTGATACTGTATGGTTATGACTCTGAATATGAATATAATTTCTTACATACAGAAAATAGTTATTTCATGAGAATTACACTTATTGGAAAATATCATTTGGAAATTATTACTCTTTAAACATCATTTACTTCTACTAAAGTTACTTGCAATTTTCTTTAATAGTCTTACAAACTCAGCCCCATCAACCTACTACCAGCTCTTCCTTGGTCTAATGCCATAACTGAATTGATCTGTCTCCTTCCTCTCTGGTAAAATTATACTTTATTTTCTATTAGCACCAAAGTAACTTTTTAAACTTTTGTATTGTGTCAAAAGCCACATAGTATAAACGTACTACTTTAGCCATATTTAACTGTACAGTTAGCACAACGCACATTCACATTGTTGTGCAACTCCCCGTCATCCATCTCCCAAATTTTTCACCTTCCCAAACTGAAACTCTGTCCCCATTAAACACTAACTTCCCATTTTTCCTCCCCACTTCCCACCTCCTAGTCCCTGGCAAGAGATTAATCTCCAAAAGATAGAAACAGCTCATGCAGCTCAATACCAAAAAAAAAAAAAAAAAAAGAAAGAAACTTCAAAAAATGAGCAGAAGATCTAAATAGACATTTCTGAAAAGAAGACATATGGATAGCAAAGAGGCATGGGAAAAGATTGCAACATCACTAATTATTAGAGAACTGCAAATAAAAACTACAATGAGGTATCACCTTACACTGGTCAGAATGGCCTTCATCAAAAAGTCTATAAACAATAAATTCTGAGAGGGTGTGGAGAAAAAGGAACCCTCCTACATTATTGGTGAGAATGTAAACTGGAAGCGTCACTACAGAGAACAATATCAGTTCAGTTCAGTCAATCAGTCGTGTCCGACTCTGCGACTCCATGAATCACAGCACGCCAGACCTCCCTGTCCATCACCAACTCCCAGAGTTCACCCAAACTCACGTCCATCGAGTCAGTGATGCCATCCAGCCACCTCATCCTCTGTCGTCCCCTTCTCCTCCTGCCCCCAATCCCTCCCGTCATCACAGTCCTTTCCAATGAGTCAACTCTTTGCATGAGGTGGCCAAAGTAGTGGAGTTTCAGCTCTACCATCATTCCTTCCAAAGAAATCCCAGGGCTGATCTCCTTCAGAATGGACTGCTTGGATCTCCTTGCAGTCCAAGGGACTCTCAAGAGTCTTCTCCAACACCACAGTTCAAAAGCATCAATTCTTCAGCGCTCAGCCTTCTTCATAGTCCAACTCTCACATCCATACATGACCACAGGAAAAACCATAGCCTTGACTAGACGAACCTTTGTTGGCAAAGTAATGTCTCTGCTTTCGAATATGCTATCTAGGTTGGTCATAACTTTCCTTCCAAGAGAACAATATAGAGGTTCCTTAAAAACTAAGCATAGAACTAGATATGACACAGCAATTCCAATCTGGGACATATATCCAGAGAAATGTACCACATACCATACATTTACCATAATTCAGAAAGACATATGTATCCCAATGTTCACTGAAACACTATTTACAATAACTAGGACATGGAAGCAACCTAAATGTCCATCAACAGACATTTGTCTCTCATCTGTGTTCAACTCTTTGTGACCCCATAGACTGGCCCCCACCAGACTCCTCTGTCCTTGGAGATTCTCCAGGCAAGAATACTGAAGTGGGTTGCCATGCCCTCCTCCAGGGTATCTTCCCAACCTAGGGATTGAACCCAGGTCTCCCGAATTGCAGGCAGCTTCTTTATCATCTGAGCCACCCAGGGAAGCATCCATTAACAGAGGAATGGATAAAAAAGACATGGTGCATATATACAATGTAATATTATGCAGAGTAATTTTTTTAATTACATCTCCTTTGAGATGCCATCATGTTTTCTGTTTTAAGTCGTCTGCACCCTTGTCTCTCTGTCCTTCCTTCAGCACTTTGTAAGGCATTCTTCTTCCCAGGATTCAAGTTTCAACTCAAACATTCCCTTTTTGGATCAGTCTTCCCCTTAACTCTATCCTGATACTTCCTGCATTTCTTCATAATATTTATTACCATCTAGCATCATCTAAGGCTTCCCTCATGGCTCAGTTGGTGAAGAATCCACCTGCAATTCAGGAGACCTGGGTTTGACCCCTGGGTGGGGAAGATCCCCTGGAAAAGGAAACAGCAACCCACTCCAGTATTTTAGTTTCCAGTTATGAAAACATTAGTTCCATGAGTATAAGGACATTTGTCATAAGAAGATGCCTGGAGTAAAATCGGAACTCAATAAATATTTGTTTTCTGAATGAATCTTCAAAATTAGTATCCTTTTTTTTCTTCTGGCTAAAAACTATTGCTTTGTGTGAAGCCCTGAAGTCTCATAGACTGCCTCTTAGCTCTACACAAACAAAAAATTTATTTAAAACTAAAATGAGAATCATCAGTTTTTATGTCACTATTTTTATTTCTTTTTAAATTAAAAAATATAGAGGTAAAATTCTATTTGGGAGTTTAGAGAAAACATCAAAATGTCTGCTTTGTGTTCAAGTCCAGCTACAATGGAAATGCTATTGCTCTAGTGTTATGAAGTGTGTAGTGTTATTTTTCTTTGAGTATTTACATAACACAGATTCTGATCATTGTTGAATTTGCAAACAATATTTAGTGGAGAGGAGGAGATGGCAAAAGGCTATGTCTTGTTTCACTGAGTAGAATAATATTTAGTCAGGGTGTTGTTTAAAACACAGAGCAGGCAGTCCATACAGGTCTCCATCTGGGAAATGACAAGTCACATTCTAACCACGCCCTGACTGCATAGTCTCCATTGTAATCATAGGTTCAGACAAAACTGAAAACTGTGTACAAGCCTCTTTCAGGTCATTGGAGCATTGCACAGTCAACAAGGGATATGTGCTAAGTTCAGCTGCCCAAGGAGAGGGGCCCAGCTGGATACATATTCCCAAACCATACATGGTCCCTGGTGATGAATAAATAAATAGATCATATAGGTAAACACGGGCTTCCCTGGTGGCTCAGACAGTAAAGAATCCTCCTGCAATGCAGGAGACCCAGGTTCAATCCCAAGGTCAGGAAGATTCCCTGGAAAAGGGAATGGCACCCCACTCCAGTATTCTTGCCTGGAGAATGCCATGGACAGAAGAGCCTGGCAGGCTACAGTCCATGGGGTCACAAGAGTCGGGCCTGACTGAACAACTAACACACAGGTAAGAACTGATCAGCTTAACATATTATCTGTCATCAGTGAATCAAAAAATGTTCCAAAACTTCGTTTCTAAGTCAACCATTTTTCTGTTAGAAAATACATCCCTGATCCTAATGTTAGCTAAGTTAGCCTATAAAAAAAGGAGATTTTGTACTTATTCTTTCATTAATATTTTTTTCTACTGTGTTAGGCAGTGTGGGTTCAATGGAGGAGGGTGGGGAACAGATAGACCTGCCCTCATGGAACGTATAGTCATCTAGGGAGAAAAAAGGTGATCAACAATCACCCACATATATAATTATGAACTGTGATAAATGCATTTAAAGAAGCTTATGACAGTGTGTGGCAAGGACATGTGACTTAGTTTAAAAGGTCAAAGAAGGCTTTGACAATAAGGTGACTTTTGAGCTGAGATTGGAAAAACAGTTAAGAATCTAAGTGAGGAGTTTGGGAGAGGTGTATTTATGGGGAGAGGAGATCATGAATACAGGTGGAAGGGAAAATGGAACATTGAAAGGAATGACACAATAACAGTGAGGCTGGAGATGACACAGTGAGGGAGAGAGCCTGGAATAAGATGAGACTGAAGAGCAGGGCAGGAGATAGAGCTTGGGGGAGGTGGGACTAGAAGGCATTGTTAGTGGAAGTCGATAAGTTTTACATCTAGATAACAGGATCAGACTTGTGGTACTGTTTTTCTTGCAACATGTTGAAAGTGGAGCCAAACACAGGGCTTCTGCTGGAGACTTGGAACATCTCTCAGGCAATGACAGTGACAGGCAAAGGGAGCTAGCTAGTGGCATCTGACCTCTTAACTCTACCGTTTCCTGGTACACAGAGGAACAAGCTCTTACAGTAAGCCAGCAGAAACCTATTTTGAAATCTATGCTTAATATACTCCACTGGGACTGGGGTTAGTAGGTGGAGGTGGAACAGAGATTTTGCCATGATTATGCCATTGTTCAAAAAGAATCATTTAATGATGCTATAAACAGTTGTAAATGAAATTAATAATCTTAAGTTCTTGTCATAAAATTATTTTCAATTCAAATAATAATTTTAGAGAATTTTTTCCTTGCTATAATATGTAAGCTGAGATTTAGTGAGTATGTGATTTTGATATATTTAGCTTATAGAAGCACAGAATTTAAGCATTTGATTTTATTGTGCCTCTCAAGGTCCCCTATGACTTTGCTACTTGAAATGTGGTCCAGGGAACAACAAAATTGTCATCATGTAGGATCATATTAGTAAGTCAGAATCTCAAGTCTGTTCTCTATATCTACATCTCTATGCCTGCCTTGCAAACAGGTTCATCAGTACTATTTTTCTAGATTTTAGATATACGCATTAATTTAAAATATTCATTTTTCTCTTTTTGACTTACTTCATTCTGTATAACAGGCTCTGGCTTCATCCACCTCAGTTCAACTGACTCAAATTTGTTGCTTTTTATGGCTAAGTAATATTCCATTGTATATGTGTACATCAACTTTTTTATCCATTCGTCTGTCAACAGACATCTAGGTTGCTTCCATGTCCTGGCTATTGTAAATAGTGCTGCAATGAGTTGTTCTAAGTTAAAAATAAAATAAACCTAAAAAAAAGAAAACCAGAACCTCAGAATCTCAGCCCCCTCCCAAATCTACTGAGTTAGAGTCTGCCTTTTAACTAGATCTCCGTGTGATTTGTTTACTCATTAAAGTTTGAGAAGGATTGCTTCAGAATACTATTCATGTCCAATGTAGGAAGCTCTATTTGAATAATTAAAAGCATTAAATTGTGTGATTATTTTGTTAAAGTTCATTAAATATTAATATGCTGCTCTTTCAATAAGTGGCTATTTAACATTGAGTTGTAAGAGTCAACTTAGAAGAGTTTGGCAAATCAAAATTTTAAAAGTCCTATTTTTCAAGTTTTTCTTCTCCTTTCCCTTCAAAAAATACTTCACTTTTACATCCCTATTTAAAATGAATAGTGAAATATATACAAACATATTTTAATGCCTTCCTGGTAGAGGAATAATATTATTTCTGGAGTCATACATTAAGTAGTGTATTTGTGGTAGAAATAAAAATGTCGTAAATATGATAAGAGGCCTTGAGCATGAGAGGGCTCTTTTTCATACATTTTAGGGATAGACAGCTATTTTGTGAAGCAAAGTTTGTTAGTGTTCTCTTTGATTTGGAAAAGTAAAATTCCAGAGCTTGGGCTGGAGCAGATTTTGAGTCAGAAGAATTAAGAAGTTTCACATCAAAATGAATCTGAATTTTGCTATCTTGGTCCTTGTATCTGTGCTCTATTTGTTGCTGCAAAAATTATTATAAACAATGGTTGACAACAACACAATTTTATTATCTTAAAGTTCTGTAACTTGGAAAATCAGCACAGGTCAGGATGTCAGGAGGGCTGAGTCCCTTTCTGGAGATTCCAGGGAAGAAGGTAACGTCTTGCCTTTTCCAGCATCTAGGGGCCTCCAGCATTCTTTGACCCCTTTCATCTTCAAAGACAGTAATGATCAGTGGAGTCTTACTGACATTGCTGCCTCCTCTTCCCTTTTAATGAAAGTTGGAGGGGCAGGGAGTGTTCCCTAGAGGCTTGGTGGTAAAGAATTGCCTGCCAATGCAGGAGACACAGGTTCAATCCTTGGTCCAGGAAGACCCCACATGCCGCGGGGGAATTAAGCCCATGCACCACAACTATTAAGCCGGTGCTTCTAGGGCCTGGGAGCCACAACTACCGAGCCCATGTGCCTCAACTAATGAAGCCCTTGTACCCTAGAGCCTGTGCTCTGCAGCAAGGGAAACCGCTGCAATATAAGACCGCTCACCACAGCTAGAAAGTAGCCTCTCCGCTTGCCACAACTTGAGAAAAGCCCTCATAGCAACAAAGATCCAGCACAGTGCCCTCAAACTATTAAAAAAAATAAATAATAAATAAAATTATTTTAAAAAATAAAATAAAGAGACTTGTGGTTACACTGGATTCACCTGAATAATCCAGGCTACTCTCTGTTTGAAGGTCAGCTGATTTGAAACTTTAATTCCCCTTTGCCACGTTACATAGTCACAGGTTCTGAGGATTAAGACACGGACGCCTTAAAAGGAACATCTTTCTGCCTCCCTTAATCCTTGTAGGGAGGAGTGAGTGCACAGCCTGGGGAGAAAAGTCCTGAAGGAATTCCAGAGAGAGATAAGGACTGGGCAGTTCCTGGGAAGGGTGGCAGGCCATGTTCTCATGAGAAAGATATCCAGTCAGAGTTCCCCTATAGTCAGAATTAATTGTAAATGAGACTTTCAACTGTTTTCATGATTGTTTTCAATACCTCACATGGCATGGATTCCTTTCCAGCATATATTTGCATTTTTCCACTAAAACCTACATGGAATGAAAAATGTATTGCTTAGGGTGACTATTTAGAATGGAGAAAGAGAGAGAGGAGGCCATGGTCATGCAACCTGGAGTAAAGCCAAGCTCAGAATGATAACTACAGGGAGGAGATGATAAGAAAGAACATTGAGTCAAGCCAGGAGCACAAATTCACAGCAAGAGAGTACAGGAAACTCACCTCTTTTCTCACGCTCTGCCTCTCACCTTGTTCAGAGGAAGTACATTCATGACAATAAATTCCACCTGAATGGAAGTGGTCATTGTTGCACAAAGTTCCTCAAATGCATTAGGCTCCAAGAAACAAAGGCAAATAAAATATGCCTCTACCTTCAAAGTGTGTATGCAGTCCAGTAGTGAAGACTGACTAATAAATGCCTATTAGAAGGCAGAGTAAGCCTAGAAAAATGCACAGGGAGCATCTGGGAGCATGAGGAGAAGCTTCCAAAGCAGATTGCACTTGCCAGGGAAGGCTTTCCAGAAATGATGTCTGAGCTGTGTGTGGCAATATGGCTAGGAAACACGTGTATATGGAGGGAGTAAGTTGGGCCTTTCAGAAACAGCAAATAGGCATGTGTACAAATGTGCCCTCCTAATATAGATACAAGGAATAGACTCCAATTTTATCTTTGTCACTCAATAATTCTTCCTCACTTCTGTTGCAATGGTGTAGAATTGCTCTGCTTATAGAAATGAAGCCCATCTGGTCCTATCCACTCCTGCCATCTAAGGGTCTATGGGTCATCCTTTTTCTCACTTGAATCTTCATTCTTTCTCTGGATCTTTCCTTTATGTTCTTGAACAAGTTCTCTAGTGTTTTCTCTGTCCCAGCCCACATCTCCATTCTGTTTTCTGTTACTTCTTCCTTTCTCTTTCCTTCCTTGTCAAATTTCATAAAATGACTCTCTACTCTAGATTTTCTAATATCTTATTACTTTCTAACATCATGTTTACCTCCAACTCTTAGCTATCTGAGTTCCAAATGTTCCCTGCAAACCTGCCTAAAACTGCTTTCATTGAAGGTATCAAAAAAATTTTTTTTAATCAAATCATCCTTTTAGTCACTAATTTTTTGAACTCTGACACATTTGATACTATGACAAACTTCTTTCTTGAAAGCCTCTCTTTCTCTTCAGGCATGACAAGATTCTGATCCCCTGCTTCTCTTGTCAAACCTCCATCTCCTTTTAGCTTCCTTTTCTTTCACTTCTCTGCTAATAATAGGTGCTCTAATATACATTTATATATATATATAAAAATATATATATATATATATTTTAAAGTTTATTCAATGAAATAGATTCCGTGTTGAAAAAATACATAAGTATGTCTTAGAATTCACTTCAATAGGATTCAACTCTAAAAGTTTGTTTCAAATATTCAAGTATTGCTTCAGAAAGTCGACATTGTAATTAAAAAAAATAAGTCTACGAAGATTACAAATAGCTTTGTTATGAGAAATAGAGTGTGGGAAATATGATGGCTTGTGCTTGTCCCCAGACACATTTTCTCCCAGACATTTCTGTTACTGCTGTTGTAGGAAAGCAAATATGCCAACTTGACTTGAAAAATTCTGTGCAATAATGTAGGACAGTGCAGTGGAGAGAAGAGGATAGAAAGTAATTGTGGTTAGGGACTTCATGCTTTTTAAAAATCAGAGCAATTTTACAGAAGGAAAAATTAACTTATCAACATCAAATAAACTACCATCACATTTCCTCTCCAATGACTGAAGCTAATATTTTTAAATTGAAAACATCCTTTAAAAAAGTCAAGCACATTTTTCTGATATTGAGAAACATTTTACTACTTACAAGGCTCTACCACAGCCCTCTACTCACACAAAGAGTGGCTTTGAAATTAGTTTATTTTCTTAAGAAAAATAAGTGTTTACACAGATCTGGCCAAAGCAAAGTCTCTATAGGTTGAAAAAATTAAATAGTCAGAGCTATTAGAACTGCACAGTGTCTTGCATAAGGAATGGAGTGGGAATAAATGGAGACCCTGGGCTTGGACAATGCAGCAATACTCTGATGGTTAGAGAGTTATTCCACATAAGCTATAGAAACTTGCTTATATAGACATGTCCTTGTTGATGGAGACACAATAGTCAAATGGTATATCAGTGTTTATAATTTGACTTAAGTTTGACAGAAGTGCAACAATTGCATTAAAGATAATTGGTATTTTGCCTAATCAAAGTATTCTCCAAAATGTGTTGGTACTTTATAACTATTTTGTAAAAAGTCATCATTTTTTAATATTCCAGACAAATTCAATATGTTCCAAAAACATTGACTCTTTTGAAATTGAATAATTATATCCTAACTTACTTTGTATGAATTTTTTTTTATGTCTGGCTCAAACTATGTCTTTTCTCCATGATTTATCGTGGAATCAAATTTTAGGGGAAGGCTTAGTTCTGAGAAATCATTTATAACATATATGTGACAAAGGGTTAATAAAGTGCTTTCATAAATCAGTTAGAGTATTACTAGTGCTACCATTTACTGATGTGAAAAAACATTGGATATAATTTGGTTTAGGAAGAAAACTAAGAATTTTATTCAGGGAGTGCTAGATTTGAGCTGCCTGTACAACATACAAGAGGTAATATGTAGATAATTATGTATCATATTTACATACCTCAAAGGGCATTCAAAAGGGAAATTTTTTGCTTAATAAGATTTTACTTTTAATATGTGATGAAAATCTTTTTTTATTTTTTTTATTTTTCAAAATATGTTCCCAGGTGTATCGTTCAGGTCCCTGAAGAGTTCTCCTATCTTTTTGATGCAATAAAAGATGCTGGGTACATAACAGATTTCTGTGCAGTTACTTAAATTACCTAAGTAATTTATAATGATACAGGAAATACATGTGAAAAGCAAGATATATTTTATATATGGTATGATCACAACTAAGTAAAAAAAGTTGTATAGATATAAATATTTGGAAATAAATATATCAGAATGCTAATAATTTTTTTAAAAGATGCTGGATACAGTTCTCTGTCTCTTTTTCAAAGTTACTATAATATCACTGACTTTATTTGTCACACATATTTATCTAACAAAGGAAAAAAGCTTATGAATGTCAGAAACCTGGTTTTGAAACATTTCCATTGATTGTTTTTAATTCAACCAGCATTCTGTGGGCTTAAAAAAGAAAGACAACTGTTTAAACCCACAACTTGCTGGTAAACACACTTCTGCTGAGAAAAAGTTGAGAGGAAAAGTAGCCTTCATATGTCTTCACTGGTCTCAAAAGTTACATTACCCCAAAGGACACATCAAAATCAAGCCCATAGTAATTACTTTGAAACCCAAACAACTGCCAAAAACAAGCAAAAAATGTGAACCAGAAACCGTGTTTGTGTATGGTAACTATACCCTGTAATCGTACTGCTTCTCAATCTAAGCAGGGTCTTAACATTCAATGGTCAAGAAACTTTTTTAACTGGTAGTTATTTTCATGTAAAGAGCATGTTTTCTTTCTCCTTAAATACGAATACTGTACGAATGAATAAGTTTTGACTCAGACTCTTCTAATGTGCTGTCAGTTGGTATTGGGCTGGTGGTCGTGAGTGTTCCTCTTGTAGCTGTGCAGGTTTCTCTTGTTTAGTTGCAGTCATAAGTGCAAGGTCAGAAGAGGCTGGGCTCAGTGCTGGAGCAATGGGAACCGGTTGGGAAGTGGGAGCCAAAGCAGGGACAGAAGCTGGCACTTGAGCCACGGTTGCTGCTGTGGATGAACCGGTAGCAGTGGTGGCTTGATTTGATCGCTGGGCTGCCTGTAGCTGGGGCTGATGTTTTACTGCTTCAGGTTTTGTGGCCGTTACCATCTTGAACCTTTTCTCATTATGATCATATTCTTTGTGGATAGTATCATTATTAAAGGTATTGTCTGCAGAAATTATTTTTTGTCCCACTACCCAAATGCATCTTTTACTACAAAGATGCAGCCAATTTCAAAGGCTCTACTAAAGCTGAATTCTGGAAGCCAAGCCCTAATAGAGCGTGGAGCTCACAGGTCTGATCATATCCCCAGGGACAGACTTCTGCCCCCTCCCCCAACTCCCCATGTCACAGGGAGTTTTTTTTTTTTTTTTTTTTCCCTCTAGAAAGCTCTCCTTCCCTCAGACCTACTGTCACTCATAACCCAACTCATCTTTTAAATGATTAAATAGAATCAGTGTTTCTTGGTTTAAAAAGAAAAGGAAGAAAACAGTCCTATACTAGTTAGTTCTCATTACCTTAAAGTAAGCTAAAATCATACTATGTTTCAAAAAGCAAATTTTAACTATAAAAATTATTTTAAAACCAGCTTTCTGTTTTTGGCATTTAGCACCTGGCAAACAAAAACACTGAAGTGTATACAATAAAGAGACTTGAGGTGGAAAATATTTAATTAAGAGCTCAGTTTTGGAGACTGTGTGAGGAACTTGTGAATATCCATGTGGAACTGTTTGTTAAGTAGGCAGATATTAAGTTTGTAATTTTTACAGAGATAGCACAAAAGTTATGGGACTAAATGTCATTATCTGAAAAGTGAAGATACATAGAAAAAAAGTTCTCTGGGGTAGAGTGACTTAGAGACCATCAAAGTAAAGCAGAAATGAGTTCCTAAAAGGAGACTGGGAAGGAAGGTCTTGACATGGAGTGAAGAAAAGTCTTTCAGGAAGGAAGGGATGATCATTTGTAACAAAAGCTGTTTGTGGGACAAAAGCTGCTTACAGGTAAGGCTATATCAGCACTGAGAATTGCCTATTGAATTTGGCTGCATAGAGGTAACTGGTGACCTTGAACAAACAGTCCTTGTGGAGAAAAAGAGATAAGAAGGAGAATGGAGTAGGTTCAAGGGAGTGAGGCAAACCAGGAATTATAGACAATGGGTAGAGACAATTGTTTTTAAAAGATTTGGCTATAAGAGGGAGCAGAGAAATGGAAAATGTCGCTGAAGGAGATGTGGAATCATGGTGAGCTTGTTGTCCTTTTTTCCCCCTTCTTCTTCTTTTTTAATGGAAGAGAGAGGGGACAATTGCAGGAGTGAAGGCTTTGAACAGGTGACAGGTGATAAGAGACATCATGTTTAACGACAGGAGGGAATACAGGATATATGATTACAGATGAAGGTTGTCAGATTGGTATTTTTTTCCCATGAAATAAGTAATAATTTCATCAGTTAAAAATGAGAAGAAAGGGGGAGTTGTCAGGAGCTTTGGTAAAAAGGAGAATATGCTTGAAATAGTTATGTGAGAGCAAGAGATTGAACTGACTTGGAGAAATTTCACAAACTCTCTTCCTAGACAAGTCAGATACCTATACAGGGAATTCAGACTGATAAAAAAAAATTGGGGCCTTTTTTTGGTAAATTTTACTCCACTGAAAAAGTGAGAAATCCCGACTAGTTTCCATTCTTCGTGAACTGCATCCAGAAGTTCAAGTGGTTCAAGTGAAGTCACTCAGTTGTGTCTGACTCTTTGCGATCTCATGGACTGTAGCCTACCAAGATCCTCCGCCCATGGAATTTTCCAGGCAAGAGTACTGGAGTGGGTTGCCATTTCTTTCTCCAGGGGATCTTCCCGACCCAGGGATCGAACCCAGGTCTCCCACATTGCAGGCAGACTTTACCATCTTTGCCACCAGGGAAATCAAGTACTAGACTTCAAATTTTACCTTCTTCATTGTCCCATAGAATTTCAGGGTTTCAAGGTACTTCAACTAAGATTATGTATGTGGAGGCTCAGTTGCTTCAGCCATGTCCAACTCTTTGCGAACCTGTAAACTGAATCCCACAAGGCTCCTCCGTCCCTGGGATTCTCCAGGCAAGAACAGTGGCATGGGTCGCCATGCCCTCCTCCAGGGGATCTTACCAACTCAGGGATGGAACTCAGGTCTCCTACATTGCAGGTGGATTCTTTACCACTGAGCCACCTGGGAAGCCAAACTAAGAATATAGCCCTATTTAAATTTATGTCTATTTAAGCCTATACTTACAGAGCAATTCAAGAAACCACCAATGTGATTGAGTTACACAGAGGCAACCCTGCTTCCCAGGACTGGCCAATTGAAACCACAACCTTAAACAAAGGGTAGAGGTAAAGAACCTTCCTGCCAGTGCAGGAGACATAGGAGACATGGGTTCAATCCCTGGGTTGGGAAGATCTCCTGGAGGAAGGCATGGCAACATACTCCAGTATTCTTGTCTGGAAAATCTCCATGGACAAAGAGGATCTTGGTGGGCTACAGTCCATAGGATTGTAAAGAGTTTGACACAGCTGAAGTGACTTAGCACACACACCCATCTCTGACCCACAATTGGCCTGACGAGTGAGACAAGATATCAAATTAACATAGAGCGACTCAAATGAGGAAACCCTACATTATAATATACCAAAATAACAATCATTTAAACTTGGATAATGTTAATGATTTGTTACAACATCATTTGTTACAACATACTGTCAGTGAGTACCTCAAACTAAAAGAAAACAAAAGACAAAAATAAAACTTTTCTTTGTAATGTCTGGAAGAAAAAATATCATTTTCCTTCTACCCTTCCAGGTTCTTGGCTGGATCTCTGTAACAAAAGGCAGGTTAATTAGAGGAAAGCATACAAATGTATTTAGCTTAAAAATATGTTTTATGTGACACAAGAGCCCTCCTGAGGAAGTGAAGACACAAAGAAACAGATAAATCTGCATGTTTTTATGCTGAATTTGATGAAGAGTGACAAGTTGTAGAAATATGTCGTAAGATGAAAAAGATAGGAACTCAGTGCAGGAAACTGGGAGAATCTTAGCAAGACCTATTCATTCACATTCAAAAAGAAGGACATTCCTTACCTCCTGGTATAGAGAGGGCACCTTTAGGACTTCCCTGGTAGTCCAGTGGTTAAGAATACACCTGCCGATGCAGGCGACATGGGTTCAATCCCTGGTCCAGGAAGATTCCACGTGCCGTGGAGGAACTAAGCCCGTATACCATAACTACAGAGCCTGCACTCCGCAAGACAAGCCACCACAACGAGAAGCCTGAACCTCACAGTTAGAGTAGCTCTCACTCGCCACCACTAGGGAAAGCCTGTGTGCAGCAACAAAGACACAGGGCAGCCAGAAATTAGTTGATTAATTAATTTTTTTTTTTAAAAAAGAGGGGGCACCTCTCACTTGAGGTCATTGTGACCTGCTTCAGAGAAGAGCAAAGAGTCTTTCTAGCACATTTCATTTCTCAAATTCCTTCAACTTAAACTATTCAAGTGTGCATCCATATTTGGAGGTAGCATATTCTAAACCCCATTAGTAACAGTACGTTCCCCAAAAGCTTCAATAATCACAATAATCCTGAGATTGTGACGCTAAATGTGATTTTAAAAGTAGTTGAAATTAAGAAACAAAAGTGAGTAGTTTCATAAAGTTTCATTGTACGGTGAAATGCTGAACTTGATCAGAGTATCCAGATATCCTGAGTTATTCAAATAAACATATTAATCCCCCAAATAAATCTACAGAATAAAATAAGAACAAACATTACTCTTGATTAATGTGAGTAGAAATAATATAACCTCTGAGGAAGATTTCATGAAATTGGCAGTGATTGCTATTGCTATGTTTATTAGCTGAGAAGCAGCAGTTTCATAAATAAAATTACTAAAGACAACATTCACTGTGTCAACAGTGAAAACTGACAAAAATCAAAACATTAACCTTCAACAAATATTAAATATTGACAATTTTCCTAATGTTTTAAAATATTTTTCAATGATAAGATATTTAGTTCCAGTAGGACATTTTTAAATCTTGTGTTTAATTACTGTGTGTGCCTACAAGTTTAGAAATCTACAGTTGTGTATAACTAAGGCTTCTGGGTTCATTCTAACAGATGAAAACCTTGGAAGTTGCCACTGCTGTCCCTACAACAAGAAAAAGCTAACCCAACTGAAAAGCCATGTCTGCTCTTCAATCCATCAGAGAACTGAGGTTTCAGGACAAATTGCCAGGCAAAAGTCTGAAGAGCCAAATTCATCCAGAGAGACACAGGTAAGACTTGCTGACCTGGACCAAAAGCTGCTGGAGCCATAAACTGGTAGGAACAACACGGAAATGCTAATTTTGTTAAACAGCTGGAAACTGAATATGGACGATGGACGAGCGTAAAGAGTGAGAACTCCTAGGGCTGCAGTTTTACAACGGCCCCCACATTTTCATGGGCTTTGAGTTTTTGAATCTCCACTAGGTTCTCATTGTGACGATCCAAAAAAGATCCCTGTGGCTCTGGCAGGGAAGGAGAGAGTAATCACTGTGAAATAAACCAACAGTCTAACCATAACAAAGGATATTCTCCTGGCAAAAGGACTTTTTTCTGAACCATATCCCAGTTGAAGGTTTTTCCAGTAGTCAAGTATGAATGTGAGAGTTGGACCATAAACAAGGATGAGCACCAAAGAATTGATGCTTTTGAACTGTGGTATTGGAGAAGACTCTTGAGAGTCCCTTGGACTGCAAGGAGATCAAACCAGTCAATCCTAAAGGAAATCAGTCCCAAATATTCATTGGAAGGACTGATGCTGAAGCTGAAGCTCCAGTACTTTGGCTATCTGATCTGAAGAGCTGCCTCATTAGAAAAGACCCTGATGCTGGGAAAGATTGAAGGCAGGAGAAGGAGCCAACAGAGGATGAGATGGTTGGATGGCATCACAGGCTCAATGGACATGAATTTGAGCAAGCTCTGGGAGATGGTGAAGGTCAGGGAAGCCTGGCATGCAGCAGTCCACGAGGTCACAAAGAGTCAGACACGACTGAACAACTGAACAACAATAATTCCGGTTGGTGGAAAGGAATCCCTTCCCACTCCAACCATTCCCCTCACCCCACTGGCTTCCTGTTTCTTCTTTTTTGGTTTTTCAGTCACCAAGTCATGTCTGACTCTTCGTGACTCCATGGACTGCAGCACACAATGCTTCCCTGTACTTAACCATCTCCTGGAGTTTGCCCAAGTTCATGTCCATTGCATCAGTGATGCCATCCAACCATCTCATCCTCTGTTGCCCTCTTCTTCTTCTGCCTTCAATCTTTCCCAGCATCAGGGTATTTTTCAAGGAGTCAGCTGTTCACCTAGAGAGGGAAAACAAAAACAAAAACATAGTCAACAGGGATCAGAGGTTCAAGGAAATAGGTTGGAAAGGCTGCAGCCAGGGAAGGGAGTACATGGAGGTGGGCAGGTGGGTGATGCTGTATCACAAAGAAGCACCTGTGAAGGTTACAGTTCAAGGGCAAGGCTGATTAAAACACTGAAATTTAATTGAAGGATTATAGAATGCTCCCCTTGCCCATGCAATACTACCACACCAACAGGGCTCCAGTAAAACAGTGGATTACATCTCTTAGTCCTACAAGAAGCAGACTTCCTCTGAAGAGGCATTCTCAGGGAAGCCCAATGTCCAGAGGAAAACCAAAACAAGGAGGTTTGATGAATATGAATCTTCTAGAAACTATTGCCCCAGCAAAAATTAATGTAAATCTTCATCCTAAAGCCCTCTTTACCTCATTCTAATTATGCATGCACATCATATTTACCTCTCAACAAAAATTACAAGGCCTTCCAAAGGCAATTAAAAACACAGTATGAAGTGAAGACAGAACAAGCATTAGAACTCAACTCAGATGTGACACAGATTTGGGGATTACCAGACGTAAGCTGCTGTCCATGGGGTCGCTAAGGGTCGGACGCGACTGAGCTATTTCACTTTAACTTTTCACTTTCATGCCTTGGAGAAGGAAATGGCAACCCACTCCAATGTTCTTGCCTGGAGAATCCCAGGGACGGGGAGCTTGGTGGGCTGCCGTCTATGGGGTCGCACAGAGTCAAACACGACTGAAGTGACTTAGCATCAACAGCAGCAGATAGAACTGAAAATAACTGTGATTAGTCTTTCTTTATATGCTGCCTGATGTGAAGAGCTGACTCATTAGAAAAGATCCTGATACTCGGAAAGATTGAAGGCAGGAGAAGAAGGGGATGACAGAGGACGAGATGGTCGGATGACATTACAGTCTCAAAGGACGTGAGTTTGAGCAAGCTCTGGGAGATGGTCAAGGACAAGGAAGCCTGGAGTGCTGCAGTCCGTGGGGTCACAAAGAGTCGGACACAACTGAGCAACTGAACAACAAATGCCACCCAGAGAGGAGTCCACACAACACTGTTCTGGGTTCTGTTGTAACTTAGAGGAAAACTTTCACAATGTTCAGAGCCCTTGGTTTCCTGCAAATAAAAGCAGAAAGTGTCCTCAAATTCCTCTCAGCAGAAACCCACTTCAGTCAGTTCAGTTCAGTTCAGTCACTCAGTCGTGTCCGACTCTTTGCGACCCCATGAATAGCAGCACGCCAGGCCTCCCTGTCCATCACCAACTCCTGGAGGTCATTCAGACTCACGTCCATCGAGTCAGTGATGCCATTCAGCCATCTCATCCTCTGTTGTCCCCTTCTCCTCCCGCCCCCAATCCCTCCCAGCATCAAAGTCTTTTCCAATGAGTCAACTCTTCACATGAGGAAACCCACTTAGGTGACACCAATCCTGACTTCTAAATGGAATAGTCAGAAAAGGCAAGGGATGGAAAGCATGAGTGCTCAGTTGGGGCCAACTTTTTGGACCCTGTGGACTGTAGCCCACAGGCTTCTCTGCCCATGGGATACTCCAGGCCAGAATACTACAGTGGGTTGCCATTTCCTCCTCCATGGGATCTCCCAGACCCAGGGATCGAACCCACATCTCCTGTATCTTCTGCATTGAAAGTAGATTCTTTACTCACTGAGCCATAGCATCTATATCACAAATCTGAAGAAAACCTGAGAGAAGCTGGCAGCTGGTGCTATTGTTGCCTTTGAAAACCCAGCTGACGTCAATGGCATATCATCCAGGAATACTGACCCACGAGTGGAGCTGAAGTTTGTTGCTGCCACAGAGTGACTCCTGGAACTTGGCACCAGATCCAGGCTGCCTGGAGCTGACACTTCTGGTGGTTACTGATCCCGATACTGACAACTAGCCTCTCACAGAGGCATCTCCTGCCTTCTCTTGCTCTGTGTGACACAGACTCTCCTCTGTGCTATGTGGACATGGCCATCCATGCACCAACAGTGGAGATCACTCAGCAAGTCTGATGTGGTGACGCTGCCCTGGAAGTTCTGTGTATGCATGGCACCATCTCCCAGGTACACTCATGGGAGGTCATGCCTAATCTCTGCTTCTACAGAAATCCTAAAGAGATTGAAAAAGATGAGCAGGGTGCTGCTGGAAAGGCTGGGACCAAAGAGACATTTCAGAATGAATGCACTGCCCCAGTTTCTGAGTTTACTGCTACTCGACCTGAGGTTGCAGCTTGGTCTGAAGGCAAGCAGTGTGCCTTTTCAGCAGTTTTCTATTGATGACTAGTCTGCAGTTCCCACCGCTCACCACTGAACATGTAGGAACAGCTACTGAGTGGCCTTAAACTGATTTTGTCCACAGACTCTTATACAGAAAATGGAAATAAGATTGAGGAAAAACAAGCAATTTCTTTAAAAAAATTTTTTAATGAAACAAAATAACTGTGACTAATATGATAAGGGCTCTAAAGGGAAAGAGTGGACAACATGCAAGAGAGGTGGAAAATCTAAGAAAAAATTGAAAGGAAATGCAAGAAGTCAAAAAACACTGCAACTGAAACAAAAAAGAATGTGTCTATCGGAAGATGTGACATGGCGAGGAGAGAATCAGTGAGCTTGAAGACAGATAGATAGAAAGAGTTTAGTAAAAGTTTCTAAAGGTTGGAAGAGACATTAAAAGTTATCTCATATATCTTCTCAATTTCCTTTTGAAAAATTGTATATAAAATACCTTCTCTTTTCTGATGGTATACCAATGATATAAGTAATTACCTAACTCTTGCCATTACGACTATTGCAAATACACAGAAGCTTATCATTTGACATAACTAACATAGATGAAGCAACTTTAGGCACTTAAATATCATTTGCCTATAAAGAGCAATGCAACACATGTTTATAACACCAAGTTATAAACATTTATGACTTAATATGGAGAATTAGAGCAGGATTTATCCCACTACTGTATATTATCCTGACCAATTTTTTAAACACCTTTGCATTATCATTTTTTTCCTAATATACGTATAACTTTATTTATTTTAATTAATCTTTATTGGAGTATAGTTGATTTACAATAATTTGTTTGTTTCTGCAGTGCAGTGAAGTGAATCAGTTATATGTATATATATACCACTCTTTTCTTGGAGAAGGCAATGGCACCCCACTCCAGTACTCTTGCCTGGAAAATCCCATGGACGGAGGAGCCTGGTAGGCTGTAGTACATGAGGTCGCTGAGGGTCAGACACGACGGAGCGACTTCACTTTCACTTTTCACTTTCATGCATTGGAGAAGGAAATGGCAACCCACTCCAGTGTTCTTGCCTGGAGAATCCCAGGGACGGGGGAGCCTGGTGGGCTGCCATCTATGGGGTCGCAGAGTCGGACACAACTGAAGCGACTTAGCAGCAGCAACCACTCTTTTCTAGATTTCCTTCTCACTTAAGTCATCACAGAGCACTGAGTACAGTTCCCTGTGCTACACAGTAAGTTCTCATTTATTATCTATTTTTATACATAGTGTCAATGGTATATATATGTTAATACCAATCTCCCAATTTACCTTCCCACTTCCCTCCTTGGTAACCATAAATTTGTTTTCTACATCTGTGATTCTTTTTACTAAATGCCCTACATTCTTCATGCTATATTTTTTATACTTGGCTACTGCTACTTTGAGCCTTTCTTCTGGCATTAAGGATCAGTTGTCAAACATTGGAACTAAAAGCTCTGATTTATGGCCTTGCCTCCTTGGATTCCAGTATTTAACGTCACTCAGTCAGTGTCCAGTTTCAGTCCAGCTGGTCATGTGTGTGCATTAAGGTAACCTGCTTCCAAATATTCATGACACTGAACTATTGAAGGTCAAGTTACTGCTAAGAGGACTCATTTATATATTATAATGTCAGAAGAAGAAGAGTGCAACAGTTTTTTTAAGATTATTAGCTTCTCCTGGTTGCATTGAATAAAATTGATATTTAAGCTCATATTTACATAGTTCACATACTCAGATGTGAAATTCTGCACTAGTATAGAGGCATTTAAGAAGAGGTGGCCCCTGTCTTCAAGGCATGATCATGCTAGAATTGTGCTATTAGAATTGCCTTAGAAGTTTTTCTTAAATCCTATCGTTCAGGGTTGTTTGAGTAGAAGCCCAGAAAAATAACATTGGGTTGGCCAACAAGTTCGTTCGGGGAAAACATGAATGAACTTTTTTGGTCAACCCAGTATTTCTTAAGAATTCCTCATAATTTTAATGTGTTACCAGGATTAGAATTACTGAACTATATTGATAAAAATATCAGAGAGAAGTAAGTCAGAAAGAAAAACAGTATATTAATGCATATATTAATAACATTAACAGTATATTAAGGCATTCATATACAGTATATTAATGCATATATATGGAATTTAGAAAGATGGTAATGATGAGCCTATATGCGAGAAAGCAAAAGAAACACAGATGTAAAGAACAGTCTTTTGGACTCTCTGGGAGAAGGCGAGGGTGGGATATTTTGAGAGAATAGCATTGAAACATGTGTATTATCATATGTGAAACAGACCGCCAGTCCAGGTTCGATGCATGAGACAGGGTGCTCAGGGCTGGTGCACTGGGATGACCCAGAGGGATGGGATTGGGATGGAGGTGGGAGGGGGGTTCAGGATGGGGAACGCATGTACACCCATGGCTGATTCAAGTCAATGTAGAATATTGTAAAGTAATCAGCCTCCAATTAAAATAAATAAATTAATTAAAAATTATGCAAATAGATTTGAAAGTGATAGATAAAGAATGTATCTCCCCCCCTCTCTCTCTCTCTGCCCCCCACTCCCCCCTCACACACACACACACTCTCAAGAGATTTCAGAAGGTGGGAAAGTTTATGTCCAATGGAGAAATCCACAACAAAGGTTTCTGAGCTAAAAGGACTGGAAAGATTTTGGAAAGGAATAATTTGACTGAGTGGAGATGAACTCCTGACAGGAGGACACTAATGCTGAAAGAAGGCAAAATAATGCACTAGACATTGACCTTTTTGAATGATATAGAGAGGAACCAGACTCAGAAGAGAATATTGCAAAGAATTGTGGGAAGTAAGGTGAGACAGGGAATACGATCTCAAATTAAGAACTTAGAAACTTGACTATCAGGGTGATGTCGTTATAAAGCATTTCTTAAATAGTTTTTTTATTATTATTTAAATATCAGGACACTTAAATCTATGATCCTTTACCAACTTAAGTACTGAACATTATTTATGCAGCTGAAATTACTCCCTTCCTGAATCATAACGGTCCCACCCGCTGCAGAGGTAATCTTTATTCTAAACTTGATGTTTATTATTCTTACACATTTCTTGACACTTAAATACATAGGGGCCTCTATGTATTTTGTTTCTAAACAAAATCAATCATTCGAGTTAAAAAATGTAAGGTATTGAAGGGAATAGATATGGCACCAGGCTTACAGAGAAAGAAAGGGATATCAAGGAATGGGAAGGAAGTTTTAGTGCCTTAAATATAGAAAATGAGGAAACAGGATGAGTCAAAGAAAGATACTGGACTTTGACACTGAGAGACTAGAAGCATGATGTGGTGTTGACAGAGTCAATGAATCACTGAGGCAGAAGCGGTTTCTGGGTGTAAATGTTGTTTTGTGGAACTTGGCTCTATTGACCATTCCCTCTCTTGGCTTTCTGCCAGGACTCTCTTTCAGTTTTGCTTCTTCTTCTTCCGTTCTTCCTTCTCAGTTCCCTTCAAGGTCCCCATTTTGTATTTAGCTCTTCCTACATCTCATACTTCCCTGGATAGACTCATTCACTTCAGGGGCCTTAACAGACAAATGCTGTTGACTTACCAGTCTGTCTGGTCAACATGTATGTCTCCTCAACCCCAGACCTATTCAATTTCCTGTGGTTATCTAGCTCCGCAGTCACTCTCAATGTGTCCAAAGTTAGTCCTATTACCATCTTATTCCCTTTCTGCCTTATTCATACCCTTTGTGACATATTCCCTCTCCCTTCACAAATCTTTGCAAATCATTTCCAAGATTTATCGTCTTACCCAAGCTAGAAAACAAGATACCTTCCCATACTTTTCCCTAAACAACAGCTGTATCCACTATTTAATGCCAGGTCTTGTCAAGTCAACCTCCTTAATGGTGTTTGTATCGACGCCCTTCTTTGCAACTCTCTCAACTACACTAGTCGAAGGTTCATTTTTTCTCTTACCTGGCCAATTACAATAGTCTGTAACTGTCTTTCCCCAGGCCCAGTTTTGTCCAGCTTCTATTATCTGTCTCCCACAAGCTCTGAGCGATTTTCTTCAATATGAATCTGATCATTTCCTGCCCTTAGGTGGTAAAGGAAAGAATTCATTACATTCTTCAGAGGCTTCCCATTTTCCTCCTTTGAGCTCTAATTAGGATTCTGCAGAGTTGACTCAAAGGCAACCAATGGTACAAAGTTAGAAGCTGAAAGGGCAGATGACTCTTTTGAGGAAACATGAAAGAGTTTTGGATCCGTCTCCTAAGCCAAAAGAAACAAAAGAAAAGTTGATAAATGGCACGCAGTTAAACTTTCCTTTTGCACAGAAAAGGAAACCTTCAACAAAACAAACAAACAAAAAACAACTACTGGAATGGGAAAATATATTTGTGAATGATATGACCAACAAAAGGTTAATATCCAAAATACATAAACAACTTATGCAACTCAATATCAAAAAATTTAAAGAATCCAATCAAAAAATGGGCTGAAGACTGGAATAGACATTTTTCCAAAGAAGACATACAGATGGCCAACAGGCATGTAAAAAAATGTTCAACATTACTAATTATTAGAGAAATTAGAGCAATGAAGTATCACCTCACACATGTCAAAATGGATATCATCAAAAAGAACACAAATAACAAATGTAGGAGAGAATGTGGAGAAAGGAGAACCTTCATACCCTGTTGTATGTAGGGAATATAAATTGATGCAGCCACTATAAAAAGCAAAATGGAGGTTTCTTTAAAAATTGAAAATAAAACGGTCACATGTTTCAGTTTTTCCACTCCTGGGTATATATCTAGTAAAAATGAAAACACTAATATGAAAGATACATGCATCTAACATTCCTAGTGGCATTATTTACAATAGCCAACATATGGAAGCAACCCAAATACCTATCAATGGATAAATGCAAAAAGAAATGTAATATACATATTGGACTCAATTGTGACACATAAAAACAGATTTACAGATAGAGAAAACAGACTAGTGGTTATCAAAGGAGAGAAGGGCAAATTAGGGATATGAGATTAAGCAGTACGAGTCACTGTGTATAAAATAGATAAGTAACAAGTACGTGTATGTAGCACAGGGAATTATAGCCATTATCTTGTAATAACTTTTAATGGAGTATAATCTGGAAAAACACTGAATCACTATACTATATACCTGAAACTAGTATAATCTTGTAAATTAATTATACTTCAATAAAAACTTTTTTAATGTGATTTTTTACTATCACTATTTTATGGGGAAAAAAAAAAAGAATTGGGCGTATTCCCTGTTGGTCCAGTGGTTAGGACTCTGTGTTCTCTCTGCCAAGGGCCTGGGTTCAATCCCTGGTGGAGGAACTAAAACTTCCACAAATTGTACAGCCTGGCCAAATTAAAAAGAAGACAGAGTTGGGTTCAAAAGCACAGGCCCTTCCCCCACTTCTATGCTACTGCTAAGTAATTCATTCACCAAGTATTTAATTTATTGAGCAACTACCAAAGGCCAGATATTCTTCTCAGTGCTAATACACATGAAGTCTTTTAACTTTCACAACTCATATATGTAAGTAATATTATTATTCCCACTTTACAAAGGAGGAAATTAAGTCATATAGATGATAAATTACCCAAGGTTATTCAGCTTGGTGAAGTCAAGTACTGGGACTTAAACTCATGTAATTTGACTCTAGAATTTTGCTGCTCAAAGCAGGATGTGTGCATGTGGGCTAAGTCCCTTCAGTCATGCCCAACTCTTTGCAACCCCTGTCAAGACTGTAGCTTGCCAGGCTCCTCTGTCCATGAGAGTCTCCAAGCAAGAATACTAGAGTGGGTTGCCATACCCTCCCCAGGGGGTCTTCCTGACGCAGGGATCAGATCTGCATCATTTCCTGCACTGGCAGGTGGGTTCTTTGCCACTAGCACCACCTGGGAAGCTCTCACAAAGTGGGATACAGAGCTATTAGTAGCAGAACTGTATCACTGGTGATATTATTTAAAATGCAGACCCTTTGCACTCTTCCCAGATCTGCTCAATCAGAATTTGACTTTCTACAAGATTTCTGAGTGATGTGTATTTTCTTTCAACATTGCTTTTCAATCTGGGTTCTTAACTATCAGGCTTCCCAAGTGGCGCACGTATCAGTAATACACTTTCGTTTTCTTCTTTAGACACGTGGGCTGACTATTCTTTTTTATGGGCTTGTAAAAAACAACAGCAAAAAAACCCCCTGCAAATCTTGCTCCTTTACATGTTACCAAAGGAATGATAGCATGAGGACCTCAGATGTAATCTCTGAAGGTGAGTTCCCAGGAGTGAGCTGAACCTTCCTGAACACTTGTCTTTCTATGACTGTCTCATCACTTGTCTTGAATCTGGTATCTGATACTCTCAATATATTTAAGACAGGAAATTAAGAAGCTAGAACTTTTCTGGTCAGAAGAAGTATAAAATGGTTATGTTGACTGTACTATTCTAATCACTTCTTAATGTAGGAGAATTTTGTAGCTCCTGAAATGAAATTGAAAGACACTTACTCCTTGAAAGAAAAGCTATGACCAACCTAGACAGCATATTAAAAAGCAGAGACATTACTTTTTCAACAAAGGTGCATCTAGTCAAGGCTATGATTTTTCCAGTGGTTATGTATGGATGTGAGAGTTGGACTATAAAGAAAGCTGAGCACAGAAGAACTGATGCTTTTGAACTGTGGTGTTGGAGAAGACTCTTGAGAATCTCTTGGACTGCAAGGAGACCCAACCAGTCCATCCTAAAGGAAATCAGTCCTGAATATTCATTGGAAGGACTGATGCTGAAGCTGAAACTCCAATACTTTGGCCACCTGATGCAAAGAACTGACTCATTTGAAAAGACCCTGATGCTGGGAAAGATTGAGAGGGGAGGAGAAGGGGATGACAGAGGATGAGATGGTTGGATGACATCATCGACTCTATGGACATGAGTTTGAGTAAACTCTGGGAGTTGGTGATGGACAGGGAGGCCTAGCGTGCTGCAATCCATGAGGTCACAAAGAGTCAGACATGACTGAGCGACTGAACTGAAGTGAACTGAAGAGGAAGTAGGGGACTGATGTTCAGAATAACCCCTAGTGGTCCAAACTTGGTATTAATTTAGTACCATAGGTAGATAAGCAGGAGGAAGGGATGGAAGCAGCTATGACTTAGGGATCATAGCAGGGAAAGTTGGGGATTACATGTCAGCACAACCGAAGTTGACATCACAATCACACATTCCAATCTTAACAGTGAGTTTAGGTGACACATACCTTCTAAGTTAATATGGGAGAAACAGGCAGATTTAAGGATAAATTGTAAATCATTCACATTTATGAAATTCACTCATAAAGACTTCTTGGGCCTCAGCCTTGGCTCCTAAATCGCCTGGAAGCTGTTTCCAGCACTTTTCTCTCATAGAGACCTCAAAACTCAGCCAAACAATAATAACAAAATGGATGGTTTACAGAGATGGTGGAAACAGGGGGAAAATATGTTATGTCACACACCACGTGGCAGAAACTTAAGCAAAATCCTCACTAGACATGAAGACTCTTCATGTATCTCCTTCTCAAATGCTTTCTTCCCAATGTAGCTTCCCTTTCCTTTTCCTTTTATCCTCCATTCTTCTTTCTCATAGTATCCAACTGCTCTATTGTTACCAGCATGAACTCAAAATTTAAGTAACCTAAGCAAAACATAGACTGGAGAGTTCAAAAAAGAGTAATACAGTTTCTAGCTGGTTTTACTATCTACAGGATCTATTCATTCTTAGGATCCTGCCAAACAAAAGCAGGTCTATTCCTAGCCAAGGGCAAGGATGTCTGTTGTTAAGAAAATAACAGTAGTTTCTCCCCAGTGCTGCATTCTCCTCTGTTGTAGTACTACTTAATTCTTTTTATATAAATAACTATAAAATTCTTATCCTACTGACAAAGGAGTGGACATGCCAATCTCACCTTCACAAGACAAGGTGCTTGCTCTTTGGAAAGATGCATCTCTGTGACAAGCATTTGAAACAAGTGTTTATATATTTCAGTGACGCTGGGTACCACACATACACTTAATCAAGAGCCCTCAGTTCAGTTCTGTTAAGTCACTCAGTCGTGTCCGACTCTTTGCAACCTGATGGACTGCAGCACGCCAAGCCTCCCTGTCCATCATCAACTCCCAGAGCCTACTAAAATTCATCTCCATCTAGTAGGTGATGCCATGCAACCATCTCCCCCTCTGTCATCCCCTTCTTCTCCCACCTTCAATCTTTCCCAGCATCAGGGTTTTTTCAAATGAGTCACTTCTTCGCATCAGGTGGCCAAAATATTGAAGTTTCAGCTTCAGCATCAGTCCTTCCAATGAATATTCAGGACTGATTTCCTTTAGGATGGACTGGTTGGAACTCTTTGCAGTCCAAGGGACTCTCAAGAGTTTTCTCCATCACAACAGTTCAAAGGCATCAATTCTTTGGCACTCAGCTTTCTTTATGGTCCAATTCTCATATCCATACCTGACTATAGGTAAAACCATAGCTTTGACTAGACAGATCTTTGTTGGCAAAGTAATGTCTCTGCTTTTGAATATGCTGTCCAGGTTGGTCATAACTTTTCTTCCAAGGAGCAAGCGTCTTTTAATTTCATGACTGCAGTTACCATCTGCAGTGATTTTGGAGCCCCCAAAAATTAAGTCTCTCAGTGTTTCCATTGTTTCCCCATCTATTTGCCATGAAGTGATGGGACCAGATGCCATGATCTTCATTTTCTGAATGTTGAGTCTAAAGCCAACTTTTTCACTCTCCTCTTTCACTTTCATCAAGAAGCTCTTTAGGTCTTCTTCACTTTATGCCATAAGTGTGATGTCATATGCGTATCTGAGGTAATTGATATTTCTCCCAGCAATCTTGATTCCAGCTTGTTCTACATCCAGCATTTCTCATGATGTACTCTGAATACAATTTAAATAAACAGGGTGACAATATATAGCGTTGATATACTCCTTTCCCTATTTGTAACCTGTCTGTTGTTCCATGGCTGGTTCTAACTGTTGCTTCTTGACCTGCATACAGGTTTCCCAGGAGGCAGGTCACGTGGTCTGGTATTCCCATCTCTTTAAGAATGTTCCACAGTTTGTTGTGATCCACACAGTCAAAGGCTTTGGCATAGTCAATAAAGCAGAAATAGATGTTCTTCTGGAACTCTTTCGCTTTTTCGATGATCCAACAGATGTTGGCAATTTGATCTCTGGTTCCTTTGCCTTTTCTAAATGCAGCTTGAACATATTGAAGTTCACAGTTCACGTACTATTGAAGTCTGGCTTGAGGAATTTTGAACATTACTTTGCTAGCCTGTGAGATGATTGCAATTGTTTGGTAGTTTGAGCATTCTTTGACATGGCATTTCCTTGGGACTGGAATGAAAACTGACCTTTTCCAGTCCTGTGGCCACTGCTGAATTTTCCAAATTTGCTGGCATATTGAGTGCAGCACTTTCACAGCATCATCTTTTAGGATTTGAAAAGGCTCAACTGGAATTCCATCACCTCCACTAGCTTTGTTAGTAGTGATGCTTCCTAAGGCCCACTTGACTTCAAATTCCAGGATGTCTGGCTCTAAGTGAGTGATCACACCATATTGGTTATCTGGGTCATGAAGATCTTTTTTGTATAGTTCTTCTGTGTATTCTTGCCCCCTATTCTTAATATCTTCTGCTTCTGTTAGGTCCATACAATTTATATCCTTTATTGTGCCCATCTTTCCATGAAATGTTCCCTTGGTATCTCTAATTTTCTTGAAGAGATCTCTGGTCACTCCATTTCTATTGTTTTCCTCTATTTCTTTGCATTGGATCACTAACGAAGTCTTTCTATCTCTTCTTGCTAGTCTTTGGAACTCTGCATTCAAATGGGTTTATCTTTCCTTTTCTCCCTTGCCTTTCACTTCTCTTCCTTTCACAGCTATTTGTAAGGCCTCCTCAGACATTTTGCCTTTTTGTATTTCTTTTTCTTGGGGATGGTCTTGATCACGGCCTCCGGTACAATGTAATGAACCTCTGTCCATAGTTCTTCAGGTACTCTGTCTCTCAGATCTAACCCTTGAATCTATTTGTCACTTCCACTGTATAATCATAAGGGATTTGATTTAGGTCATACCTGAATGGTCTAGTGGTTTTCCCCACTTTCTTCAATTTAAGTCTGAATTTGGCAATAAGGAGTTCATGATCTGAGCCACAGTCAGCTCCTGGTCTTGTTTTTGCTTGACTGTATAGAGCTTCTCCATCTTTGGCTGCAAAGAATATAATCAATCTGATTTTGGTGTTGGCCATCTGGTGATGTCCATGTGTAGAGTCTTCTCTTGTGTTGTTGGAAGAGGGCGTTTGCTATGACCAGTGCATTCCATTGGCAAAACTATTAGCCTTTGCCTCTCTTTATTCTGTACTCCAAGGTCAAACTTGCCTGTTACTCCGGGTATCTCTTGACTTCCTACTTATGCATTCCGGTCCCCTATAATGAAAAGGACATCTATTTTGGATGTTAGTTCTAGAAGGTCTTGTAGGTCTTCATAGAACCATTTAACTTCAGCTTTCAGCATTACTGGTTGTGACATAGATTGGATTACTGTGATATTGAATAGTTTGCCTTGGAAACAACAGAGATCATTCTGTCATTTTTGAGATTGCATCCATTGTATGTATTTGGATTCTTTTGTTAACTATGATGGCTATTCCATTTCTTCTAAGGGATTCTTGCCCACAGTAGTAGTTATAATGGTCATCTTAGTTCGAATCACCCATTCCAGTCCTTCTTAGTTCAGTGATTCCTAAAATGTTGATATATACTCTTGCCATCTCCTGTTTGACCACTTCCAATTCACCTTGATTCATGGATCTAACATTCCAGGTTCCTGTGCAATATTGCTGTTTATAGCATCAGGCTTTACTTTCATCAACAGTCACATCCACGACTGGGTTTGTTTTTGTGTTGGCTCCGTCTCTTCATTCTTTTTGGAATATTTCTCCACTGATCTCCAGCAGCATATTGGGCACCTGCTCACCTGCGAGTTCATCTTTCAGTGTCTGATCTTTTTGCCTTGTTGTACTGTTCATGGGGTTCTCAAGGCAAGAATACTGAGGTGGTTTGCCATTCCCTTCTCCAGTGGACCACATTTTGTCAGAACTCTCCACCATGATCCGTCCATCTTGGCTGTCCCTACATAGCATGGCTCATAGTTCCATTGGATTAAATAAGGCTTTGGTCCATGTGATCAGATTGGTTAGTTTTCTGTGATTGTGGTTTTCACTTTGTCTGCCCTCTGATGGAAAAGGATAAGAGGCTTATGGAACCTTCCTGATGGGAGAGGCTGACTGAGGGGGAAACAGTCTGATGGGTGGGGCCACGCTCAGTAAATCTGTAATCCAATTTTCTGTTGATGGGCGGGGCTGTGTTCCCTCCCCGTTTTTTGACCTGAGGCCAAAATATGGTGGAGGTAATGATGAAAAGAAAGCAAAAGTGAAGTCACTCAGTTGTGCCCTATTCTTTGTGACCCCATGGATAATAGCCTGCACCAAGCTCCTCTGTCCATGGGATTTTCAAGGCAAGAGTACTGGAGTGGGTTGTCATTTCCTTCTCCAGGGAACCTTCCCAACCCAAGGATCAAACCCAGGTCTCTCACATTGTAGACAGATGCTTCACCGTCTGAGCCACCAGGGAAGTCCAACAATAATGATGACCTTCTTCAAAAGGTTCCATGCATGCACTGCTGCACTCAGTGCCCCAAGTCCTGTAGCAGGCCACTGCTGACCCACGCCTCTGCTGGAGACTCCTGGACACTCGCAGGCAAGTCTGGGTCAAGATCAAGAGGGTATATACATATATATATATATATATATATATATATATTGAGTGAAGAAAGGAAGTCCAATTCAAGAAGCAGTTTTATTTATATATATATATATATATATATATATATATATATATTGAGTGAAGAAAGGAAGTCCAATTCAAGAAGCAGTTTTATTTTTATTTTTTATTGGAGTATAATTACTTTACAATGTTGTGTTACTTTCTACTATACAGTAAAGTGAATCAGTTATATGTATGCATATATCCCCGTCTTCTTGGTCCTCCCTCCCACCCCACCTCTATTCCACTCATCTAGATCATCAGAGAGCACAGAATTGAGCTCCCTGTGCTATTCAGCATCTTCCCACTAGCTTTCTATCTATTTTATATGATAGTGTATATTTGTGTGTGTGTGTACTCAGTCACTCAGTTGTATTGGATTCTTAATGACACTATAGACTGTAGCCCTCCAGACTCCTCTGTCCATGAGATTTTCCAGGCAAGCATACTGAAGTGGGTTGCCATTTTCTCCTCCAGGGGATCTTCCCAACCCAGGGATTGAAGATGCATCTCCTGTGTCTCTTGAATTGTCAAGTAGATTCTTTACCACTGAGTCACATGGGAAGCCCCAGTAGTGCATATATGTCAATCTTAATCCTTCAATTTGTCCCACCCTAGTTGCAATAGCCAGGACATAAAACAACCTAAATGTCCAATGACAAATGAATGAATGGAATAATATTGGAATATTACTGAGCCATAAAAAGGAATGAAATCGAGTCATTTGTAGAGATATGAATGGACCTAGAGTCTGTCATACAGAGTGAAGTAAGTCAGAAAGATAAAAACAAACATCATATAGTAATGCAAATATGTGAAATCTATAGATGAAATAGATGAACCTGTTTCCAGGGCAGGAATAGACATGCAGACATAGAGAAGGGACAAAAAGCAGTTTTTAAAATATCAAAAACAAGTGGTAAGCAACATAAAGTCTTGTTTTAAATTTTTGTATCGGGAGATAGCTGCTTTACAATATTGTGTTGGTTTCTGCCATACATCAACATTAATCAGTCACAGGTATACATCTGTCCCCTCCCTCCTGAACCCCTCTCCTATCTCCCACCCAATCCCATGCTTCTAAGATGTCACAGAGCACTAGGCTGAGTTCCTTATGTTACACAGCAAATTCCCACTTGCTATCAATTTTACATATAGTAATGTATATGTTTCCAGATTGTTCTCTCAATTTGTCCCACCCACTTCTTGCCCCCCTGTAGTCCACAAGTCTGTTTATATCCGTGTTTCCATTGCTGCCCTACAAATAGGTTCATGAGTACCATCTAAATGCAAACTTCTTTGCACAGCACAGCAATCCATCTGGCCGTGGCCAGCATTCCCAGCTCTGGAGAAGGCAATGGCAACCCACTCCAGTACTCTTGCCTAGAGAATCCCAGGGACGGAGGAGCCTGGTAGGCTGCCGTCTATGTGCGACACAGAGTTGGACATGACTGAAGCAACTTAGCAGCAGCAGCTGCAGCATTCCCAGCCTCAACTCCCACTGTTCCCTTCTTACGCTGCCCAGCCCCAGTGCTGTCAGGCAGCACTCTTGGGATTCCCCAAAGGCACACAGTGCTTCTGCCTTTGCTTGTGCTGTGTTGTTCATTTATCTAGGGAGCACTCATATCCATTTTGAAACACAATTTTTGTGTTACTCCTGCTATGAAGACATCATTATGTTAGTTCTGGCTGCTGAAACGAAGCACTATAGACAGGGTGGCATAAAAAACCTAATGCTTTATTTGCTCACAGTCCCAGAGGCTGGAATTCCAAGATCAGAGTGACAATATGGTTGAATTTTGATGATAGCCCTCCCCTAGGTTACAGATTGCTGACTTCTTATTGCGTCCTCCTATGGCGGAAATTATATGCAGAGTACATCATGAGAAACACTGGGCTGGAAGAAGCACAAGCTGGAATCAAGATTGCCGGGAGAAATATCAATAACCTCAGATATGCAGATGACACCACCCTTATGGCATAAAGTGAAGAAGAACTAAAGAGCCTCTTGATGAAAGTGAAAGAGGAGAGTGAAAAAGTTGGCTTAAAGCTCAACATTCAGAAAACTAAGATCATGGCATCCAGTCCCATTACTTCACGGCAAATAGATGGGGAAACAATGGAAACAGTGGCTGACTTTATTTTTCTGGGCTCCAAAATCACTGCAGATGGTGACTGCAGCCATGAAATTAAAAGACGCTTACTCCTTTGAAGGAAAGTTATGACCAACCTATACAGCATATTAAAAAGCAGAGAGATTACTTTGACGACAAAGGTCCATCTAGTCAAGGCCATGGTTTTTCCAGTAGTCACATGTGGATGTGAGAGTTGGACTATAAAGAAAGCTGAGCACCAATGAATTGATGCTTTTGAACTGTGGTGTTGGAGAAAACTCTTGAGAATCCCTTGGACTGCAAGGAGATCCAACCAGTCTGTCCTAAATGAGATCAGTCCTGAGTATTCATTGGAAGGACTGATGCTGAAGCTGAAACTCCAATACTTGGCCACCTGATGCAGAGAGCTGACTCATTTGGAAAAACCCTGATACAGGGAAGGGTTGGGGGCAGGAGGAGAAGGGGATGACAGACAATAAGATGGTTGGATGGCATCATTGACACAATGGACATGGGTTTGGGTAGTCTCTGGCAGTTGGTGATGGACAGGAAGGCCTGGCCTGCTGCAGTTCATGGGGTCACAAGGAGTTGGACACGACTGAGTGACTGAACTGAACTGAACTGAATTGAACTGATGATGGAAAGAGGGCAAGGGAGTGCTGTAGTCTCTTTTATAAGGACACAGATCTGTACACGAGGATTAGTTAGTTTATGAGGGTTCTGCCCTGAAGACTTAGCCACTTCCCAAAGTCCCCAGCTTCCTAAAATCATTACATAAGAGATTAGGATTTCAATATATGGATTTTGGTTTTGTTGGGGGACACAAACGGGGCTTCCCAGGTGGCACCAGGAGTAAAGAATTCACCTGCCAATGCAGGAGACAAAAGAGATGCAGGTTTGATCCCTGGGTCCAGAACATCCCCTGGAGGAGGAAATGGT
The DNA here is from genome assembly GCF_003369695.1 of Bos indicus x Bos taurus. Taxonomy (NCBI): domain Eukaryota; kingdom Metazoa; phylum Chordata; class Mammalia; order Artiodactyla; family Bovidae; genus Bos; species Bos indicus x Bos taurus. Next base: position 21,145,202 of record NC_040076.1, on the reverse strand, counting down.
AATCCATTCCAGTATTCTTGCCTGAAAAATTCCATGGACAGAGGAGCCTGATGGGCTACAGTCCATGGGGCTGCAAAGAGTAAGACATGACTGAGCACACATGCACACACATACACACACACACACACACATACCCACACACATTCAGTCTACTGCATTGGCCTTCCACATTAGAAGTGATCTCATCTGTCTTTGTTACCCTAAACATATTCCTATCATCAAACGAATATCACTTGTATTTACTTGTGTTTTAACTTTCATAGATAATAAGCTTTTTGACAGTAAGGACTCTTTTTTTATTTACAGTTGAACATCAGCCACTGCCTGACTAATATAAATGTCCTTTGAATCTTTGAATGGAAACTCACTTGTATGCATTTTTCCAATCTTAAATAACAACAGACTTTGATGAAAGAAAAATTGCCTAGGTGTACTGTCTGCATCAGGGCATAACTCTGCTTGAGAAGAGTTCAGTTCAGTTCAGTCGCTCAGTCATGTCTGACTCTTTGCGACCCCATGAATCGCAGCACGCCAGGCCTCCCTGTCCATCACTAACTCCCGGAGTTCACTCAGACTCACATCCATCCAGTCAGTGATGCCATCTAGCCATCTCATCCTCTGTCGTCCCCTTCTCCTCCTGCCCCCAATCCCTCCCAGCATCAGAGTATTTTCCAGTCAGTCAACTCTTCATATGAGGTGGCCAAAGTACTGGAGTTTCAGCTCTACCATCATTCCTTCCAAAGAAATCCCAGGGCTGATCTCCTTCAGAATGGACTGGTTGGATCTCCTTGCAGTCCAAGGGACTCTCAAGAGTCTTCTCCAACACCACAGTTCAAAAGCATCAATTCTTTGGTGCTCAGCCTTCACAGTCCAACTCTCACATCCATACATGACCACAGGAAAAACCATAGCCTTGACTAGACGGACCTTTGTTGGCAAAGCAATGTCTCTGCTTTTGAATATGCTATCTAGGTTAATATGCCATAAATCTTCTTTTTACTCGTATTTTACTTTTAAAGTGTCTCAGGTAAGTATACATATTGCTAGTTTAGTCAGAACCAGTATCAGTAGCACATTATAGGATAAAGGTGTAATTTTCAAATACTTCATAAAGTGTGAAAAAGCTCTCTGAGGTCTCAAAATGAAAAAAAAAAAAACTGTAAATAAATCTTAATTAAAAAAAATTTTAAGTCTTTATTCTGTTGACAAACAGGATTTTCTTAATTAAGAATAAGTCCATAATTTCATATATCCCCAGCTGCCATGCCCTCATTAAGAAAATAAACTTTAAGAAATATATGAATATGTATATATAATATACATATATATATATATATATATGTCTGTATATATATATAAAATACCTAACTGGTAGTAGATGTCTTCTAGAATTGTTATTAATGATTATTTCTCATTTAGTTTCAAATAACTTGGCAATGTTGCCCCCATTTTACAAAAATCCATTTATTTGTAAAAGTATTGTTCGGATGCCTGGAAAAATGAAAAGCAATAAGAAAGTTTTACAAACTAATTTCCATTCTAAGAAATAGAGCACACATTTATGTTTGAACATGTATCAGTGAGATGGACTGCCTGACAGAACAAGAATTTTGTGAAAACTATTACTATGTTGTGACAATGAGAAGTCAGAGATAGGGCAAGAAATTAATGAAGACCAGATCACTTATACCCTGGAATTAGCATGTGTGCGTATTCACTCTGCCGTGTCCAACTCTTTGCAAACCCATGGACTGTAGCCCACCAAGCTCCTCTGTCCATGGAATTCTCTAGGCAAGAATACTGGAGTGGGTAGGCATGCCCTTCTCCAGGGGATCTTCCCAAGCCAGGGATCAAACCCAGGTTTCCCGTGTTGCAGGCAGATTCTTTACCATCTGAGCCATGAGGGAATTAGCATATCTTGAATTAAAACTGAGATTGTTAGGGTACTTTTTCAATTGTACTTTAATAAAAAAAATCAATATCTAGCCCTGTTATCTATTCATATTCATTCTATGACTCATATTTATGATTAAATTTGGATGCTGGCTGGATATTCATCTAGATAAAAATGAAATAAAAAATTTATCACCTTAAGAATAGATTTATAAAAATAAAAACAAATCAAGGTGTGGAAAAATGAGAAGCTATTAGTTGCTATTTTATCCGAAATATGAAAGGCAACTACTAAACTTTGTAAATTCATAAATCCTGTTATATAGGCAGAACATACTCTTTAAAATGCCAACTTTATGTCTGAGTTGAGTTCAGTTCAGTCGCTCAGTCATGTCCAACTCTTTGAGACCCAATGATGTGCAGCACACCAGGCCTCCCTGTCCATCACCAACTCCCTGAGTTCACTCAAACTCATGTCTATCAAGTCGATGATGCCATCTCATCCTCTGTCGTCCCCTTCTCCTCCTGCCCCCAATCCCTCTCAGCATAAGAGTCTTTTCCAATGAGTCAACTCTTGGCATGAGGTGGCCAAAGTATTGGAGTTTCAGCTTTAGCAGCAGTCCTTCCAAAGAACACCCAGGACTGATCTCCTTTAGAATGGACTGGTTGGATCTCATTGCAGTCCAAGGGACTCTCAAGAGTCTTCTTCAACACCACAGTTCAAAAGCATCAATTCTTCGGCACTCAGCTGTCTTCACAGTCCAACTTTGGCATCCATACATGACCACTGGAAAAACCATAGCCTTGAGTAGACGGACCTTTGTTGGCAAAGTAATGTCTCTGCTTTTGAATATGCTATCTAGGTTAGTCATAACTTTCCCTCCAAGGAGTAAGCATCTTTTCATTTCATGGCTGCAATCACCACCTGCAGTGATTTTGGAGACCCCAAAAATAAAGTCAGCCACTGTGTCCACTGTTTCTCCATCTATTTGCCATGAAGTGATGGGACCAGATGCCATGATCTTCATTTTCTGAATGTTGAGCTTTAAGTCAACTTTTTCACTCTCCTCTTTCAATTTCATCAAGAAGCTTTTTAGTTTCTCTTCACTTTCTGCCATAAGGGTGGTGTTGTCTGCATATCATAGGTTATTGCTATTTAACCTGGCAATCTTTATTCCAGCTTGTGCTTCTTCCAGCCCAGAGTTTCTCATGATGTACTCTGCATATAAGTTAAATAAGCAGGGTGACAATATACAGCCTTGACATACCCCTTTTCCTATTTGGAACCAGTCTGTTGTTCCATGTCCAGTTCTAACTGTTGTTTCCTGACCTGCATACAGGTTTCTCAAGAGGCAGGTCAGGTGGTCTGGTATTCCCATCTCTTTCAGAATTTTCCACAGTTTATTGTGATCCACACAGTCAAAGGCTTTGACATAGTGAATAAAACAGAAATAGATATTTTACTAGAACTCTCTTGCTTTTTCGATGATCCAGCAGATGTTGGCAATTTGATCTCTGGTTCCTCTGCCTTTTCTAAAACCAGCTTCAACATCTGGAAGTTCACAGTTCACGTATTGCTGAAGCCTGCCTTGGAGAATTTTGAGCATTACTTTCCTAGCGTTTGAGATGAGTGCAATTGTGTGGTAGTTTGAGCATTCTTTGGCATTGCCTTTCTTTGGGATTGTAATGAAAACTGACCTTTTCCAGTCTTTTGGCCACTGCTGAGTTTTCCAAATTTGCTGGCATATTGAGTGTAGCACTTTCAGAGCATCATCTTTCAGGATTTGAAACAGCTCAACTGGAATTCCATCACCTCCACTAGCTTTGTTCATTGTAGCTTTCTAAGCCCCACTTGACTTCGCATTCCAGAATGTCTGGCTCTAGGTGAGCGATCACACCATCGTGGTTATCTGGGTTTTGAAGATCTTTTTTGTACAGTTCTTCTGTGTATTCTTGCCACCTCTTCTTAATATCTTCTGCTTCTGTTAGGTCCCTACCATTTCTGTCCTTTATCGAGCCCATCTTTGCATTAAATGCTCCCTTGGTATGTCTAATTTTCTTGAAGAGATCTCTAGTCTTTCCCATTCTGTTGTTTTCCTCTATTTCTTTTCACTGATTGCTGAGGAAGGCTTTCTTATCCCTCCTTGTTATTCTTTGGAACTCTGCATTCAGATGCTTATATCTTTCCTTTTCTCCTTTGCTTTTTGCTTCTCTTCTTTTCACAGCTATTTGTAAGGCCTCCCCAGACAGCCATTTTGCTTTTTTGCTTTTCTTTTCGACGGGGATGGTCTTGATCCCTGTCTCCTGTACATTGTCGCGAACCTCCATCCATAGTTCATCACGCACTCTATCTATCAGATCTAGTCCCTTAAATGTATTTCTCACTTCCACTGTATAATCATAAGGGATTTGATTTAGTTCATACCTGAATGGTCTAGTCGTTTTCCCTACTTTCTTCAATTTCAGTCTGAATTTTGCAACAAGGAGTTCATGATCTGAGCCACAGTCAGCTCCTGGTCTTGTTTTGGCTGACTGTAAAGAGCTTCTCCATCTTTGGCTACAAAGTATATAATCAATGATTTCGGGGTTGACCATCTGGTGATGTCCATGTGTAGAGTCTTGTGTTTTTGGAAGAGGGTGTTTGCTATGACCAGTGTGTTCTCTTGGCAAAACTCTGTTAGCCTTTGCCCTGCTTCTTTCCATACTCCATGGCCAAATTTGCCTGTTATCCCAGGTGTTTCTTGACTTCCTACTTTTTCATTCCAGTCCCCTATAATGAAAAGGATATATTTTGGGGGTGTTAGTTCTAAAAGGTCTTGTAGCTCTTCATAGAACCATTCGACTTCAGCTTGTTCAGGGTTACTGGTTGAGGCATAGACTTGGATTACTGTGATATTGAATGGTTTGCCTTGGAAACGAACAGAGATCATTCTGTCGTTTTTGAGATTATTGCAATCCAAGTATTGCATTTCGGACTCTTTTGTTGACCAACTTTGTGTTTAGGGAAGATCAAAAGCAAAAAAAAAAAAAAAAAAACAAATTTCTTAAAAATCTTGCTTTTTATCTCCAAAAAAAGAGGACAATAATATTCACCTGTGTACATATTAGTTGTGTTTATCATGCAGTCTAAGAATAAGGATATATCATGGGTTTTTCCTTAGCTGAACTAAGGAATAATAATATATAAAATTCCCTAGATTGTTAGTTATTAATAAACAGTGTATAAATATAATTTTTGGCTTTGAGGGTGTCCCTGAGTACAAGTTTTTTGTCATTTTCTTTTTCTCAGTTGTTCCCTAAGAGAATATCAATATTGAAAATTAGAAACCAATTTCAATTTGTTTTAGTGCAGGTCTAGTATCAGAGAGGTTTTCCATTTAATATTTAAACACTTTGATAAATATTTAAACAGCAACGTACTTGTGCTGGGTAAATTCTAACCAAAGTAGGATGGAAACTATTTTACTGTTCCCGTGTTACTAACCTTAAGTTGGTAATTCTCAGATATGAGGCCATTTGATGTGCTTGTGTGTGTGTGTATGTGTATGTATGTGTGTGTGTACTCACTTTCAGTCTATTCAATGTAATTTCCAGATTAATTTTGGGCCAAGTCAAATAAGTGATAAAATTAGTTGGAAGATGTAGATGATTCTACTTCAACTTTTAATTATATGCTTAGTATATGCTTTTGACTTCCCTGGTGGCTCATACAGTAAAGCGTCTGCCTGCAATGCAGGAGTCCGGGTTTGATCCCTGTGTGGGAAGATCCCCTGCAGAAGGAAATGGCAGCCCACTCCAGTACTCTTGCCTGGAAAATTTCATGGTCAGAGGAGCCTTGTAGGCTACAGTTCATGGGGTTGCAAAGAGTCGGACACGACTTCACGACTTCACTCACTCACTCATGCTTTTGAACAAAGTGAAAATTTGAAGAGGAAAGCAAAATGTTTTTCAAATCCAAATTCTAAGTTTTTAATATATGTCTGCTTTTACTTTTCTTTTGCTTATCTTTGATAATAGGTTACTATATCGCCCTTAAACATACAGTTTAGAATCTTTAGAGTATAAATATTGACTAAAAAACTTTGCAATTCAGTTCACTATCTTCATGACAAGCATCAAAAGTAAAATAATAAGATGACTTGATGTTATGAGGGATAAATATTTCCTGTATCCTTTAGGACAAATGTTCCAGTGTCCTAGCCAGTCTTGGACCATAGCCTGTCTGTGAGATTTTCCAGGCAAGAATACTGAAGTGGGTTGCCATTTCCTACTCCAGGGGACCTTCTCCCAATCCAGGGATCAAACCCACGTCTCTTGCATCTCCTGCACTGGCAGGCTGGTTCTTTACCACTAGCACCACCAGGGAAGCCTAGCCAGTCCATAAGAGCTCTATATTTTAAATGACAAAAAATTATGGCAAACTTAGAGTGACAAGTAAATTTGGGTTGGTAGATAAGAATAAAGAGAAAGTGAATTAAATGCATCTTTTGATTTGTGTGGTTCTAGCACAGAACTGCCCCCACAGACTATTAGAAGAACCTCATCTTCAACGAAGATTTTTATCAGTGTTTTCAACCTATTAAAAAACTTTAAGAATATGTGTTTTTAAGGACATAAAATGATCTCCAATATATATTATTAAATGAAAGCAAGCAAGGTAAAGAATCAATTGTGTGCAATGATTTCTTCCTCTGGTTTTGTGTATGTACAAAGTAGAGGGGGGAAAGACTTTAAAACAATTGTCTCCACAGAAACTTTGTCCCCACAAAAGGATTGGATTAGGTAAATATGTTATATGTGTATCTTTTTGTATTTAAAATTTAGGTTCAATGCATGTATTGGTTAAAAATCTACACAGATGCTGGCTACTTACTTCTCCTGGATCAGAATCTCTGGTCTGGCTGAGGTATCTGAATTTTCAGAAGCTGTAACTCTCATTTGGTACTTACTGCCTTAAGAGATGCTCACATAAGAATATAACTTTTACGCTCCTAACCAGAAGGGGACATGAGGTAGGAGTGGGGAAATCTTAAGCTTTCTGTAGACAAGAGCAGTGCAGGAGTATAACTGCCTTTCTTCTATCACCTTACATTATGATGAGGAAGGGTTTTACAAATAAATTTGATGTGACAGAATTATGAGGTCATTAGCAGTTTTGATTTTGCAAGATCAAATGTCAGTCAGTGCCAACAATGTCATGTTCTCACTAACATTTTTGGAAGGTATAATAATGAATTGAGCCCTGTGTGCTTAGTCCTCAGTTGTGTCCAACTCTTTGCAGTCCCATGGACTGTAGCCCACCAGGTTCCTCTGTCCATGGGGATTCTCCAGGCAAGAATACTGGAATGGGTTGCCATGCCTTCCTCCAAGAGATCTTCCCAACCAAGGGATCAAACTCAGATCTCCCACACTGCAGGCATATTCTTTACCATCTGAGCCACCAGGGAAGCCCAAGAATACTAGAGTGGGTAGTCTTTCCCTTCTCCAGGGGATCTTTTAGACCCAGGAATTGAACTGGGGTCTCCTGCATTGACGGCAGATTCTTTACCAGCTGAGCTACCAGGGAAGCCCAAATTGAGCCCTAGACACCTACAAAAGGAATCTGTGAAGTCCAGAGTTAAGACTGTAGGACTTGTGGCTGTGTGGTTACCAGATCAGAAGTTATATAACAGAGAGGTTCTCCATCTCTAGAATGATGGATGTGGGGCAGTCCCACAGTTCTTTGTCTTTTCCACTGTTGGTATGTCCCCAGCAGATGCACTTGTTCAGGTTATAAAAGACCTCCACAATGAAAATCTGTTATCCCACCATATTATTCTTTTGGACACAGTGCCTCAAGTCCAGCCCCTTCCAGCCTCCAGACAACCTCAGACCACTGATTAGCACTTTGGTGAAAGGGGTATTCTTCAAAACTTCCCAGCATCCATTATTGTCATGCACCCTTAGTATTACCTTATGGTTTTGTTTATCAACCTCTTTGGGTGGTAGGAAGATGGTCCTCATGCAGGATGATCCAAGATGTTCAGAAAGAAGCTTCAAAAGTCCACCCTCCCCACAACAACATACTCTACCTGCCCAAGAGGAAGTAGCCCATGGTTTCTGAAGAGGAGGAGGGCAGTGGTACCCTCACCCTCTCACATGGGAGCAAAATTGAAGCAATCAACTGTTCTGAAAGAACTGCTTTATTTTTATTTATTTTTTGCCCCCCTCCTAGTGGTATGTGGGATCTTAGTTCCCAGACCACCAGGGATTGAACCCACGTCCCTTTCATTGGAGGTGCAGAGTCTTAACCACTGGAACACCAGGGAAGTCCCCTGAATGAATTATTTTTTAAAATTACAGCAAACTTACAGCCCTCATTCAGGGGATAAAGACTCTCCCATCTCCTTCCAGTATCAGCCAGGTGTTATCTGGTCTTATCATTGACCAAAACAAGAACTGCATGAAGGAATTAGAAGGTTGCTCCATTTTTCATCTCATACATGTGGAAACCCATTAATATTAGTTACATTGAGGTTGGGCTCAATCTTCCCACTAAATTATGTGAAGAACCTGTCTCTGGAAAGAAACATACATATGGATATAGAGAAATGTAAGGGCTTGGGAAAGAGGATAAATGTATTAGCTATAAAAGAGATGTACAATGCTTACTATTTGGTAACAACCAAAATGGGAAAAGAATTTGAAAAAGAATAGACACGTGTATATGCATAACTGAATCACTTTTCTATACACCTGAAACTAACACAATATTTAAAATTTATATACTCCAATATAAAATAAACATTAAAAATGAAAAGAGAGGAAGTGTTACTGAATCACGGTTAATCTGAATACTCATCAATGCAAGTTGGTTAGAAGGTATATCTTTTTCTATCTCTTCTTCAGACTACAAATCCAGTAAAGATAGGAGGATTCCTTGGACTAGAATGTATAGAACAAAGCTTTGTTGAGTAGATCCGAAAATGCCTTTGATAGTCTCTTCGCCTGGATTGTGGGTGGGATCTAGGGCTGGCTTCTAACCAACAGAATATAACTAATGTTTTGGTACTTCTGCTTGATTGACTATGCCAAAGCCTTTGACTGTATGGATCAGAACAAACTATGGAAAATTCTTAAAGAGATGGGAATACCAGACCACGTTACCTGCCTCCTGAGAAATCTGTATGCTGGTCAAGAAGCAACAGTTAGAACTGGACATGGAACAACAGACTGGTTCCAAATCAGGAAAGGAGAACATCAAGGCTGTATATTGTCACACTGCTTATTTAACTTATATGCAGAGTACATCATGTGAAATGCCAGGCTGGATGAAGCACAAGCTGGAATCAAGATTGCTGGGAGAAATATCTATAACCTCATATATGCAGATGGTACCACCCTTATGGCAGAAAGCGAAGAAGAACTAAAGAGCCTCCTGATGAAAGTGAAAGAGGAGAGTGACAAAACCAGCTTAAAACTCAATATTTAGAAAACTAAGATCATGGCATCCAGCCCCATCACTTCATGGCAAATAGATGGGGAAACAATGGAAACAGTGACAGACTTTATTTTGGGGGCCTCGAAAATCACTGCAGATGGTGACTGCAGCCATGAAATTAAAAGATGTTTGCTCCTTGGAAGTAAAGCTACCACCAATCTAGACAGAATATTAAACATCAGAGACATTACTTTGCCAAGAAAGGTCTGTCTAGTCAAAGCTATGGTTTTTCAAGTAGTCATGTATGGATTTGAGAGTTGGCCTATAAAGAAAGCTGAGTGCTGAAGAATTGATGCTCTCGCTTCAGAGTCCCTTGGAGTGCAAGGAGATCCAACCGGTCCATTTTAAAGGAAATCAGTCCTGAATATTCATTGGAAGGACTGATACTGAAGCTGAAACTCCAATGATTTGGCCTCTTGATGTGAAGAACTGACTCACTAGAAAAAACCCTGATGCTGGGAAAGATGGAAGGCGGGAGGAGAAGGAAACAACAGAGGATGAGATGATTGGATGGCATCACTGACTCGATGGACATGAGTTTGAGTAAGCTCCAGGAGTTGGTGAAGGACAGGGAAGCCTGGCGTGCTGCCGTCCATGGAGTTGCAAAGTTGGTCACTACTGAGCAACTGAACTGAATGTTTTGGGATATCACACCTGAGATTATGTTAAGTGGAAAAGGTGAAGGAATTTTTCAGATACAGTAATATCTCTAATAATTGATTCTAAGTTAATCAAAAAGGAGATTATCAAGGTAGGTCTGACATAAGAGGAGTAGAGACTCTCTCTTACTGCCCTAGAAGAGTAAACTGCTATGACTTCTATAGCTGCAAGGAAACATATAGTGTCAGTTGTCACCTAAGCTTGGAAGAGAACCCCAGGCCTAGATGACACCCAAGTCCTGGTGACTCCTTGATTGCAGCAGGGTGAGGCTTCAAGCTGGGCCCGAACTTCTCACTTATGGAAAATAGATTATAAAAATGAGTTATTTTAAGCCTCTGAGTTCATGGTAGTTTATTACACATCATAGAAAACTAGTACACAAGCTTATATATTATTACAGGTAATTCTGGTAGCCTTGTTGTTGTTCAGTTGCTAAATCATGCCTGACTCTTTGTGACCCCGTGAATTGTAGCACACCAGGCTTCCCTGTCCTTTACTATCTCCCAGAGTTTCCTCGAACTCATGTCCATTGAGTTGGTGATGCTCTCCAAGCATCTTATCCTCTGCTGCCTCTTTCTTCTTTTGTCCTCAGTCTTTCCCAGCATTGTTTTTTTTTTTTTTCCAATGAGTCAGCTCTTTGCATCAGATGGCCAAAGTGCTGGAGCTTCAGCATCACTCCTTCCAATGAATACTCAGGACTGATTTCCTTTAGGACCGACTGGTTTGATCTTGCTGTCCAAGGGACTCCCAAGCCTCTTCTCCAGCACCACAGTTCAAAAGCATTAATTCTTTGTATTCTTGGTAGCTGTGTACTATTATATTAAGTTTTTTTCATGTCTATATTTTCATATATTTCTCGAGAGTTGGACTCCTCTTTGGTCCTCTTTGTGTCTCTCTTCACTTAGCACATAAACTTTCCTTGAATGTTTTGAATTAATTAATTAATAGGTGAATTTCTTTTTGTTGTACACTGGTACTTTTTAAGTTCAAATTTCTGCTAAGAAATTGTTCTTCCCATTTCCTAGTTTCAGTCCTTCCTCTCACTGTTCTCAACTGCAGAATACATTAAATCCACTAACCAGCAACTTCTGGTTATCATTAATGAGCATACCCATTGCCAAGTATAGTGAAAGCTTATCCTCTTGGGTTTGGGAATCACGTGAGCTACTCAAATTAATGTATCTTTCTTCATATTCAATCATAAAGATATTTTTCCTTTGGGATGTCATCACCTGTCACTGAATAATTATTAGGACATTCTTAAAATACATTTCCCATAGAAATTTTCCACTTAGAAATACTACAAGATACAATTACACTATACATTCTACTATTTAGGAGAAATTGGGTCAGTTGAGGTTCATTGCTGTAAGTCATGGAAATCAATTCTGCCTTTTTGAAAAAAGTGTTGGAACCCTACCTGGCAGCTGACAGGATAAAAAGAAGGATAGAGAATTTGGATTGGAAAATGGATAGGAATGGGAAAGGATAGAAAGTTAGAACTTGAGCTAAAGCTGCCAATACAGCTTGTTGCTACATTCTTGGCTTGACACTGGACACCACTCATGAAGCCCTGATAACCACCATTTTCCACCAACCCCAACAGTCCCCCCATTAGAAATAATTCTTAGTTGTCTGTTTTTGTTTTTTTTTTTTACCTCACAAGTTAAAGATTCAGTGGACTGGGGGAGTATATGATTGGCAGAGTTCATTCTATGGATCTGAGAGCAGGTATCTGGCATTTTGCTTTCTGTGGCAGTAGACAGGACCTTACGCCTCACCAACTCACAATGGACAATTGTCCAAACATGGGGTCCAGATAGTGGGCTGCCTCCATCTGAAAACACAATCCCTGACACATTCAGAACAGAGTTTTCTGGAGATAGGCTTAGTTTGATGAAATTGTCTCCTCTTCAAAGAGTAGTCTCAAGAAAGACTTGAATAAGGGTAGAGGAATCTGGAACAATAGAGTATTATTTATTGGCCAAGTGTACACCCACTTTTGGCCATAGTTACATAAGGAAGGAGATAACACCAAATGGTTCTGGAGACTTCTTGTCTTCCCAGAAGTTCTCCTCATATGCACAGCTGTGGATAATTCCACTTACCTGGAATGAGGATTCTGCAGTGTTCAAAAAATGTGACTGTCATCCTGAAGGGTGTTTTTTTTTCACCCAGTGTCTTCTACTTACCAGTCTGACTATAGTGGAGATTCTGGCTACAGGACTTCCTGCCCATTTCCTCCAGGTAATGGGTTAAAAACAAACAGAATAGGTTCATAATCATTTATTGCAAATTTTTGTGAACCCAAAAGTAAAGGAAAGTTTCAGTTTTTAGTAACTTTATTCAGTAGTTTGGGATCCAAGACCTGTCAATTGTATCTACTACATACTTTCTCCACCAAATCCTGTATTGAATGTCATGCTCTGTGTGAAAACTTGCTTTATTATCTCAGACTGAGTCCATTTCCTTTTCCTTTGACTTCCAGTAATTTGTACATAAATTTGGTTATTAGCATCTCATACATTATTGATTCTCCTATCAGATTGTTTGTGAACTTTGTCAGAGCAAAGACATCTTCTTTAGGCAGAGTTAGGTGCTCCCTGGTGGGCTTTCCTTGTGGCTCACTGGTAATGAATCCACTTGCCAATACAGAAGACGCATGTTCAATCACTGGATCAGGAAGGAAATGGCAAACCACTCCAGTATTTTTGCCTGGGAAATACCGTGGACAAGGCAGCTTGGCGGGTTACAGTCCGTGGGGTTGCAAAGAGTCGGACACGACTTGCAACTAAACAACGAAGATGCTCCCTACTACTCTGGTACCCTATTACATACTTTCTATATCTGACTCCCCAGGAAACTGTAGGCTTTTAGAGGGTAGAGATCATTTGTTTTCCTTCCATCTTTGTCCATGGTACTGAAATTTGAAAGAGTCACTACGGTGATGAACAAAGCTATGAAGTTGATGGAATTCCAGCTGAGCTATTAAAAATTCTAAAAGATGATTCTGTGAAAGTGCTACACTCAATATGCCACCAAATTTGGAAAACTCAGCAGTGGCCATAGGACTGGAAAAGGTGAGTTTTCATTCCAATCCCAAAGAAAGGCAATGCCAAAAAAATGTTCAAACTCCCTCACAATTGTACTCATTTCACATGTTAGTAAATTAATGTTCAAAGTCCCCCAAGTAGGCTTCAATGGTATGTGAAGCAAGAAATTCCGGATGTATAAGTTGGATTTAGAAAAGGCAGAGGAACCAGAGATCAAATTGCCAACATCAATTGGATCATAGAAAGAGCAAGATAATTCCAGAAAAACATCTACTTCTGCTTCACTGACTATGCTAAAGCCTTTGACTGTGTGGATCACAACAAACCAGAAAAATCTTTAAGAGATGTGAGTATCAGACCATCTTTGCTGTCTCTGAGAAACCTGTATGCAGGTCAAGAAGCAAAAGTTAGAACCGGACATGGAAAAATATGCCAGTTCCAAGTTGAGAACACAGTATGTCAAGGCTATTGTATCCTGCTTATTTATGTTATATGCAGAGTACATCATGTGAAATGCTAGATTGGATGATGCACAAGCTGGAATCAAGATTGCTGGGAGAAATATCAATAACCTCAGATATGAAGATGACACCACACTTATGGCAGAAAGTGAAGAGGAACTAAAGAGCCTCTTGATGAAGGTGAAAGAGGAGAGTGAAAAAGCAGGCTTAAAACCCAACATTCAAAAAATGAAGCTCATGGCACCCAGTCCCAATACTTCATAGCAAATATATGGGGAAACAATGGAAACAGTGACAGACTTTATTTTCTTGGACTCCTAAATCACTGCAGAAGGTGACTGCAGTCATAAAATTAAAAGATGCTTGCTCTTTGGAAGAAAAACAATGACAATCCTAGACAGCATATTAAAAAGCAGAGACACTACTTTGCTGACAAAGGTCCACGTAGTCAAAGCCATGGTTTTTCTAGTAGTCATGTACGGATGCAGGAGTTGGACCATAAATAAGGTTGAGCACCAAGGAATTGATGCTTTTTTTTACTGTGGTGTTGGGGAAGACTCATGAGAGTTCCTTGGTCTGCAAGGAGATCAAACCAGTCAATCATAAAGGAAATCAGTCCTGAATACTCATTGGAAAGACTAATCTGAAGCTCCAATATTTGCCCACCTGATGCGAAGAGCCGACTCATTGGAAGAGACCCTGATACTGGGAAAGATTGAAGGGAGAAGGAAAAGTGGACAACAGAGGATGAGATGGTTAGATGACTCAATGGACATGAGTTTGAGCAAGCTCTGGGAGATGATGAAGGACAGGGAAGCCTGGTGTGCTGCAGTCCATGGATTCACAATGACTGAGTGATTGAACAGCAATGACAATAGGGTGGGATCATTGGTTTGTCTTAAGTTTATTGGTCATTGACAAAATATATTAAATTTCCATGTATCTAGCCAAATCATTGTACTTTGTAATTCCAATGAAATTCGTCTGTGTGTGTGTTAGCATTATACCACTTACTCTTTGAAAATTAAAAAAAAGTAAAATTGAGGATTATGAGCTTTTAATATAAGAATGCATATCATTCTCATCTGTTGTTGATCTAACAAAGACCTGCTAAGTGAATACTGCAATGTGTCTTTTTGAACTTTTTTAAAATAATGTTGGCAAATTAGGTGATAACAGCACCCCACTCCAGTACTCTTGCCTGGAAAATCCCATGGATGGAGGAGCCTGGTAGGCTGCAGTCCATGGGGTCACTAAGAGTCGGACATGACTGAGCGACTTCACTTTGACTTTTCACTTTCATGCATTGGAGAAGGAACTGGCAACCCACTCCAGTATTCTTGCCTGGAGAATCCCAGGGATGGCGGAGCCTGGTGGGCTGCCATCTATGGGGTCGCACAGAGTCGGACACGACTGAAGCAACTTAGCAGCAGCAGCAGCAGCAGCAGCAAAATATATTACCTTCTTAAATTGGTATATGCCAGAGCTAAGACAGTGGACTAAGAGTCAGAAGACCTAATTTATTTATTATTTAATAAATATTTGCTGGGGTATTATGCTTGGTACAAGTTTTATCACAACCATACACATTCTGTGTACTCTTTGCAAGTCACTCATCCACTCTGAGACTAGGTTTCCATATGTGTAGAATGAATATACTGAATATACAGTATGTCTTGTTTTGTTTCATAGCATAATTAATAAAGATCATATGAGACATCATATAGTCAAGTGAATTATATACATATATATGGTAAAGCACTTAAGATAAAGTTATTATATCCATTATATTAAATTGGTTATATATAATATAGCTATATATATTAAATAGTGCTTTATCTAGCTCTCAAAACCAATTCTTAATTTCCATAATTTCATACTACTGAAATATGATAATAGCCTATAACGACATCATACATTTGAATTGTTCTTTATCATTATTAGAGTACTCTCTAGTAAGTCATCTTTGATCCTTTCAAAAACAGAGAAGTCAGAATTAACTTCTTTGATTTATTTTTTCATCCACACATTTCTAGGGATCTATTTTTCTACATAATAATTTCTAAATCTAGAGCTCAACTAGCTTTTGAACTTTTCAACTTTTGGTACTTGAATAAGCAAGAAATTTTGATTCAATTTGTTTCCTCCTCAATTTCTCAAAGGATCACCGTAGTGATACATGTTACTTGAGAAGCATAAAGAGTTGTCACATCAGTTTTATTTCTAGTTATTGCAAAATGCCTCATGACAGTAGAAATCTACAGCAATGAGTCTCAGCATTTTTGGTCCTAGGACTGGTTAACACACTCAAAAGTTAGTGAGAACCCCAATGAGATTTTATGGCTGTAGGCTATATCCATCACTCTTCATTATATTAGAAGTTAAAACTGAGAAATTTCAAAAATACTTCAGTTCAGTTCAGTTCAGTCGCTCAGTCATGACCAACTCTTTGCGACCCCATGAATCGCAGCACGCCAGGCCTCCCTGTCCATCACCAACTCCCGGAGTTCACTCAGACTCACGTTCATCGAGTCAGTGATGCCATCCAGCCATCTCATCCTCTGTCGTCCCCTTCTCCTCCTGCCCTCAATCCCTCCCAGCATCAGAGTCTTTTCCAATGAGTCAACTCTTCGCATGAGGTGGCCAAAGTACTGGAGTTTCAGCTTTAGCATCATTCCTTCCAAAGAACAGTCAGGGCTGATCTCCTTCAGAATGGACTGGTTGGATCTCCTTGCAGTCCAGGGGACTCTCAAGAGTCTTCTCCAACACCACAGTTCAAAAGCATCAATTCTTCAGCGCTCAGCCTTCTTCACAAACCCATTATATTTCAATGTAAATATTACTTTTATCAAAAATGACCATGTTTTCCAAAACAAAAAGGATAATGACATTTTGTATTTTGCAAATCTGTAATATCTGGTTTAACAAAATACAAGAAAAGTCCCTAATTTATTTCTACATTCTATCCATTAACATATATTATGCAGGTTGAAGTACGTGAGGAAAATCTGGTCTTACACAGATATATCACTGAAAAAGGCAACATCTTGAAGACCTCCAAAATGGTTTTAAGGACTTCCAGGTTCCATTAAACACACTTGAAAAATGGTTTATCTACATTGTAGAGGGTTTAAATGCAGAGGCTTTGAAGTCAGACAGACCTCTTACCTGAGTTCAAACCAATTTAATATGTTTGGCTGTGTGTCCTAGGACAATTAACTTAAACAACAAGCCACAACTTCTTCCTCTGTGAAAAGAGTGCAATCATTTCAGCATCATGGGGTTGTTGTAAAGATTAAATTGCTTGAATTGTGAAATGCTTAGCATAGGTCCTGGCACATAGTAAGTGTACAAAAAATAGTAACTGGCTCTAATGTATCATAGACTGTTTTCTGTACTCCCCTCAAAATAGAAGTCCTAGAACAGCCAACCCAACTCACCTGACAGTAAGCCCAGTCTTAGAGGAGGTCCTGAAATTGAAACCAATAGGATCTAATTTTAAAATATGCTATCCTATTTTCATTTATTCAAGATTTATTCTCAGTCAATCTTCTCACACAACTATGGGTGTTTATAAAATGATAGCCCAACTAAAGCTATGGTAGATTTGAACACAACAGTCTAACTAACCTTCGTACAAAAAATATCCCACTTGTTCTTAATGAAAAACAGACCAAACTAACGGGCTGAGACAACAGCAGATTATTGAATACACATCTCATTTTATAAGATTATATTTCACACTAATTATACAAAAACATTTTCTGAAAGTCTAGAAAGTAGGAAAGGAGATTTTTAAAATTTATGTGAATTCATTTTAATTACACTTGTTAAATACCTCTTCAGTATAAACATCATTATGAAGAATCCAAAAACGAGCAACACTTCTGCTTAATATTTAAGTTTTTTTCCTTTTGCTTTGTTTCTGCTTGCTATTAGCTTTGTTTGTGCAAAAATAAATTTCTGACCTGCCATATCTCTGCTGCTGCTGCTAAGTTGCTTCAGTCGTATCCGACTCTGTGCAACCCCATAGACGGCAGCCCACCAGGCAAGAACATTGGATTCTCCAGGCAAGAACATTGGAGTAGGTTGCCATTTCCTTCTCCAATGCATGAACGTGAAAAGTGAAAGTGAAGTCGCTCAGTCATGTCTGACTCTTAGCGACCCCATGGCCTGCAGCCCACCAGGCTCCTCCGCCCATGGGAGTTTCCAGGCAAGAGGACTGGAGTGGGGTGCCATTGCCATATCTCTAGTAGGCATTTAAAAAAAATTTTATTGAAGGATATTTGCTTTACAGTATTGTTTTATTTTCTGCTATAGAGCAAAATGAATCAGATATATATATGTGTATATATATATATATATATATATATACATATCCTCTTTTTTGGATTTCCTTCCCATTTAGGTCACTACAGAGCATTGAGTAGAGTTCCTTGTGCTCTACAGTTAGTTCTCATTAGTTATTTATTTTATACATAGTAGGGCATATATGTCAATCCCAATCTTCCAATTTATCCCATCTCCCCTTTCCCCTTTGGGGTCCATACATTTGTTCTCTACATTTGTCTCTATTTATAGTTTTCAAATAGCTTCATCTGTGCCATTTCCCCCTAGATTCCACATATATACATTAATATATATTCGTTTTTCTCTTTCTGACTTACTTCACTCAATATGACAGTCTCTAGGTCCATTGATGTCTCTGCAAATGACAGAGTTTAGCTCCTTTTCATGGCTAAATAATATGTATTTTTTAAAATTAAAGACATTTATATCAGAACTTTGTGTTTTTTCTACCATCCAAGAGAGAACACGAATGATCATCGAGAGTCTGAAATTAGTGGTAAAGTAGCTGCCCAGGAATAACTAAACAAATTCTTTTGTACATGATTTGATATATGAAACTACTACAGAAACAGTTCCTCCTTAGATTGTCAGATTTTATAAACTGATCTCATTTAACTCTGCTACTGGCCTTATTTTCCTATTCTCGGAATATTCAGCCACAGCTGCATAATTCTTCTTGGTGCTCATCTAATAGCTTTTACCTTCTCAATTTGTAGATCATAAGGAATAATAATTGTAACACAAACTTGCTCACATTTATTATGTATATACTTTGTGCCTTACGGTGTTCTAAATATTTTACATGTACTTAATCATTTAATTAGATTAGAACTGGATATGGAACAACTGATTGGTTCAAAATTGGGACAGGAGTACAACAAGACTGTATATTGTCACCCTGATTATTTAACTTATATGTAGAGTACATCATGCAAAATGCCAGGCTGGATGAATCACAAACTGGAATCAAGATTGCCAGGAGAAATATCAACAACCTCAGATACACAGATGACACCATACTAATGGCAGAAAGTGAAGATGAACTAAAGAGCCTCATGACAAGGGTGAAAGAGGAGAGTGAAAACCTGGCTTAAAATGCAATGTTCAGAAAATGAACATTACAGCATCCAGTCCCATCACTTCATGGCAAATAGAAGGGGGAAAAGTGGAAACAGTGACAGGTTTTATTTTCTTGGGCTCCAAAATCACTGCAGACAGTGACTGCCAGCATGAAATTAAAAGACACTTGCTTCTTGGAAGAAAAGCTATGACAAAATTAGACAATGTATTAAAAAGCAGAGATATCACTTTGCCAACAAGTTTTGTCTAATCAAAGCTATGGTTTTTCCAGTAGTCATGTATGCATGTGAGAGTTGGACCATAAAGAAGGCTGAGTGCTAAAGAATCCATGCTTTTGATTTGTGGTGCCGGAGAAGACTCTTAAGAGTCCTTTGGACAGCAAGAAGATCAAACCAGTCAATCCTAAAGGAAAACAAACTTGAATGTTCATTGGAAAGGCTGACGCTGAAGGTGAAGATCCAATGCTTTGAAGCCACTTGATGCAAAGGGCCAACTCATTGGAAAAGCCCCTGATGCTGGAAAAGATTGAAGGCAAAGGGAGAACGGGGCAGCAGAGGAGGAGATGGTTAGAATGCAAAACCGACTCAATGGATGTGAATTTGAGCAAACTCTGGGAGACAGTGAGGGACAGAGAAGCCTGGCATGCTGCAGTCCCTGGGGTCACAAAGAGTCAGACACGACCTAGTGACTGAACAATAACAACAGCAATAGATCATTTAACCATCAAAATAACCCTATATTATTTCACTCATTTCAAAAATGACAGAGATCTCTAGAGCATATGCCAGTAAATTTCATATCAAAAAATTAGAAAGCAACACAATACTCTCTAAGTATTTAAATAAAAATATAATTTAAAGTATTGGTTACACAGATAAGGAAAGAGGACATTGAAAAGGGAGGATGAGTTAAATCAGAGTTTAGCAACAGCAAGAAATCATGCTGACTCTTTATTTGGACAGATGACCGATGGAGGCAAGATTTCCAGAGCTCAGGGACCTGCCTCACCTGGAGGACCTTG
This sequence comes from Bos indicus x Bos taurus, assembly GCF_003369695.1. Classification (NCBI taxonomy): domain Eukaryota; kingdom Metazoa; phylum Chordata; class Mammalia; order Artiodactyla; family Bovidae; genus Bos; species Bos indicus x Bos taurus. Next base: position 21,125,204 of record NC_040076.1, on the reverse strand, counting down.
AACTCAGGTAGGCCAGTCTTTTGAAAATGGGAACCACTGAAGAGATGTAGCCCAAAGAGATGCCCCTGAAGGGGAGCAGGAGAAGGAGAAAGCAGAGTAGCCTGGCTTCTCCCTTTCTCTCACATTCTGATGCCCACCTATGTTTCTCAATGGTGAAATCTATTTTGAAGCCAGCTGACCTGAGAGAATAGGACATGGAGGGATAGTCCTTTGTGTGATGCAGAGAAGAGTAATAGAAGGACAAGGAATGTTCCTGATAGCAAATAGACAAGGAATATGCAGAAGGCTTAAGTAACTTGGTGAAGAGCATCAGTCTTTCAGCTGGTCTTTGGGATTTGAACATATATAGAAATTGTATACTCTGAATATGATTTCTGCCCATATATGTTTTGGCTTCCCTCATGGCTCAGATGGTAAAGAATCTGCCTGCAATGAGGGAGATGTGGGGTTCGATCCCTGGATTCGGAAGATCCCCTGGAGGAGAGCATGGCAACCCACTCCAGTGTCCTTGCCTGGAGAATCCCATTAGACAGAGGAGCCTGGAGGGCTACAGTCCTTGGGGTCACAGAGTTGGACATGACTGAGTGAATAAGCAGAGCACATGCCCTGAATAAGGGAGATACATGTTTTAAGAAGTGACATGAGTCACTTTCTGATATGATTTTTTCTGCCAATATATGTCATAGAATACTTTCAGGGAAAAGTGTGTGTGCCTACGACTATATCAGGGGAAGAGAGGAAAGAAATGACAAAGAGTCTGGAACTTAAGTTTCAGGGTCAGAATACACCTTTGGGCAGGTTCAAGGTAAGAGGAGCATGTGATTCATTCAAGAAATCTCCACTTTCATGCGAGCTCTCCGTTGGTCAAGTGTAGGGTTTTCTCCACATAGATCTTGCTTTCAAAGTAGAGCTTGCAAAGGTACAGTTCACATTAGAATGGATTCTGTTTTCAATTTTTCAAAACTATTTCAATTGGGACTGTCAGTATTGGCAGGAAATGTAGAGATATATCCTTTAATGGCTGACAAAGGTCCATGTAATCAAAGCTGTGGTTTTTCCAGTAGTCATGTATGGATGTGAGAGTTGGACCATAAAGAAAGCTGAGCACTGAAGAATTGATGCTTTTGAACTATGGTGTTGAAGACTCTTGAGAGTCCTCTAGACTGCAAGGAGATCCAACCAGCCCATCCTAAAGGAGATCAGTCCTGAATATTCAATGGAAGAACTGATGCTGAAACTGAAACTTCAATGCTTTTGCTACCTGATGTGAAGAACTGACTCATTGGAAAAGACTCTGATGTTGGGAAAGATTGAAGGCAGGAGGAAAAGGGGACAACAGAGGATGAGATGGTTGCATGGCATCACCGACTCGATGGACATGAGTTTGAGCAAGCTCTGGAAGTTGGTGATGGACAGGGAAGCCTGGTGTGCTGCTGTCCATGAGGTCGCAAAATGTGGGACATGACTGAACGACTGAACTGAACTGATCCTGTAATGTGTTAGTGCGTCTCTTGTCAATCTAAGAGTTCATGGAGTGGGGCAGGAAAAAGGATATTGATGGCACATAGATATGAAGTATAAGGTTAACTAGATTGAGTATGGCTGCTATGAGCTGAATTGTGTTCCTCTAAAATTCTCATGTTAAAGCCCCAGCCTCAGTACTTCAGAATATAATCATATGTAGAGATGCTGTCTTTAAGCACATAATACCTTAAAATGAGGCTGTTAGAGTGGGGCCTTATGCATTATGGCTGGTCCTAACAAAAAGAGGAAGAGACGTCAAGGGAGTGTGAGTACAGAGAGTAAACCATATATGCAATATATGCAGAGGCAGCATCTGCAAGACCAGGAGAGAGGCAGCAAGAGAAAACTAACACTGCTGGTATGTTGATCTTTGACTTCCAGTCTCCAGAACGTGAGAAAATTGACTTCTGTTGTTTAAGCCACTCAGTCCATGGCACTTTGTTATGGCTGCCCTAGCAAACTAATACACTTACTAAAGAAGCAGTATCTGGAGACTATCAGTGTGGGAGGTACCATCCATCAATGACTGGAGATACTAGTGATATTATAACATATAAAACAATATGGCTGCTAGGACCATGAAAATCTATCCAACTGGAATGAGAAGTTAGAGTTAGTTTATGGAAAGCCATAAATAAACTTATTTTCTCTCCTTTGTGGCTGCCCATTTAATTTGATAAGCATTTTATGGTGCATGTATTAGGCAAAAAATACTCTTACAGGTTCCAGTCTCTGAACATTCTATTGCTGAATGATGCCACTGTGACATCATAGAAATTTCTGCTTTGAATGATTGCTTATGGTTCCCCTATTGGTGGAAATAAAACCATCCCAGAATGTCAATACACCTTAAGAAAAAAAAATTATATTCTCTTCAAAATAAATTTTAAAAACATTCTTTTGCTATAGAGATTGTTTAAATTTACCTTGTTCCTGTCTTATAGATGTGCTTTGGCACCATATTAAACAGTTGTCCAGAAACAGGTTTTCATACTCATCTAAACAAAGAGAAATTAAAAGTTAAAATAGAATAATACTGACATCCTTGGTTCACATACAAGATAGAATATTAAAAATTCTTCAGTTCAGCTCAGTTCAGTTGCTCAGTCATTTCTGACTCTTTGTGACACCATTTATAGCAGCATGCCAGGCTTCCCTGTCCATCACCAACTCCCAGAGCTTGCTCAAACTCATGTCCATCGAGTTGGTGATGCCATCTAACCAGCTCATCCTCTGTCAACCCCTTCTCCTTCTGCTTTCAACCTTTCTCAGCATCAGGATCTTTTCAAATGAGTCAGCTCTTCCCATCAGGTGGCTAAAATATTAGAACTTCAGCTTCAGCATCAGTCCTTCCAATGAATATTCAGGACTAATTTCCTATAGGATGGACTGGTTTGATCTTGCAGTCCAAGGAACTCTCAAGAATCTTCTCCAACACCACAGTTCAAAAGCACCAATTCCTTGGTGCTCAGCCTTCTTTACGGTCCAACTCTCACATCCATATATGACTACTGGAGAAACCATAGTTTTGACTAGATTGAACTTGTTGGCACAGTAATGTCTCTGCTTTTTAATATGCTGTCTAGTTTGGTCATAGCTTTTCTTCCAAGGAGCAAGCATCTTTTAATTTCATGGCGGCAGTCACCATCTGCAGTGATTTTGGAGCCCAAGAAAATAAAGCCTATCACTCTTTCCATTGTTTCCCTGCCTATTTGCCATGAAGTGATGAGACTAGATAACATGATCTTAGTTTTCTGAATGTTGAGCTTTAAGCCAACTTTTTCACTCCCCTCTTTCACTTTCATCAAGAGGCTCTTTAGTTCCTCTTTACTTTCTGCCATAAGGGTGGTGTCATCTCCATATCTGAGGTCATTGATATTTCTTCTGGCAATGTTGATTCCAGTTTGTGCTTCATCCAGCCTGTCATCTTGTATGATATACTCTGCATATAAGCTAAATAAGCAGGGTGACAATATACAGTCTTGATGTATTCCTTTCCCAATTTTGAACCAGCCTGTTGTTCCACGTCCAGTTCTAACTGTTGCTTCCTGACCTGCATACAGATTTCTCAGGAGGCAGATAAGGTAGTCTGGTATTCCCATCTCTTGAAGAATTCTCCACAGTTTGTTGTGATCCACACAGTTAAAGGCTTTGGTGTAGTCAATAAATCAGAAGCAGATGTTTTTGTGGAACTCTCTAGCTTTTTTTTTTTCCCCTCAGTGTAATATCTTTTTGCCTTTTCATACTGCTCATGGGGTTCTCAAGGCAAGAATACTGAAGTGGTTTGCCATTCCCTTCTCCAGTGGACCACATTTTGTCAGAATTCTCGATCTTGACCCATCCGTTCTGGGTGGCCCTTCGTGGCATGGCTCATAGTTTCATTGAATTAGACAAGTCTGTGATCCATGTGATCAGTTTGGTTAGTTTTCTGTAACTGTGGTTTTCATTCTTTCTGCCCTCTGATGGATAAGGATAAGAGGCTTATGGAAACTTCCTTATGGGAGAGAATGACTCGGGGGGAATAATCTTAGAAACAATATTTTGATCTGCAATAGAAAAATAGACCTGGTGTCTGAAGCTAAACATTTGTGTATTTTGTTGCCCAGTTGTGTCCTACTTTTGTGGCCCTATGGATGGTAGCCCTCCAGGCTCCCTTGTCCATGGGATTTTCTTGGCAAGACTACTGCAGTGGCTTACCATTTCTTCCTCCAGTGGGTCTTCCTGACCTAGGGATCAAACCCAGTGAACCCACATCTCCTGTGTTGGAGGTGGATTCTTTACTGCTGAGCCTAAATTTTCATCAATAGATGACTAAATAGATAAATAAAATGTGGTACATATAGACACATATATAATGGAGTATTACTCAGCCATAAGAAAGAATGAAGTAATTCTATTTGCAGCAAAATGGATGAAACTAGAGATTGTCTTAGTAAGTGAAATAAATCAGAAGAGACAAGTACAATATGGTAACACCATTATGTGGAATCTAAAATACGGCACAAATAAGCCTATCTACGGAACAGAAACAGACAGAGATAGAGAACAGATTTATGGTTGCCAAGGGGGAGGGGCATGGGAAAGGGATGGACTGGGAGTTTGGGGTTAGTAGATGCAAACTCAGAGAAGGCAATGGCACCCCACTCCAGTACTCTTGCCTGGAAAATTCCATGGACGGAGGAGCCTGGTGGGCTGCAGTCCATGGGGTTGCTAAGAGTCGGACACAACTGAGGGACTTCACTTTCACTTTTCACCTTCATGCATCGGAGAAGGAAATGGCAACCTACTCCAGTGTTCTTGCCTGGAGAATCCCAGGGACAGGGGAGCCTGGTGGGCTGCCATCTAGGGGGTTGCACAGAGTCAGACATGACTGAAGTGACTTAGCGCAGCAGCAGATGCAAACTATTGCACATAGAATGGCTAAACAACAAGATCCTACTGTATAGCACAGAGAACTATACTGGGATAAGCCATAATGGAAAATAATATAAAAAAAGTATATATGTGTATAACTGAGTCATTTTGCAGCAGAAAATTAACATAACATTGTAAATCAACTATACTTCAATTAAAAAATAAATTTAAAGTATTAAACATTTAATTTTATATGAAATGTACCACTTGTTTACTGAAGTGTCAACAATCCAGAGCAATGCAATAATTTAGGAATTATTAATTAACATAATATGGAGAAAGGAAAAGACAACCCACTTCAGTATTGCCTGGGAAATCCATGGACAGAGAAGCCTGGCAGGCTACAGTCCAAAGGATTGCAAAGAGTTGGACATGCCTGAGCGACTAAGCACACACACACACACACACACACACACACACACACACACACACAGTGAAGACATAAAATTCCAGCAACCATCCATATTAAGGCTGACTCATGGACAACAAAACTGACATTGGGCACTTTTTTTTTTTTTTTTAAGAATTAGGATATCTGGCAATGTGTCTTATGTGTAAATTTATCTTAAATTTTCACTCTCTATTCATTCCAATTGTATGCTTTCTAAAAAAATATCTGTAATGAAACATGAAATTTGCTTCTGAAGGTTCTACAAAACCACAAGTAAAATTTTAAAAAATTTAAATAGGAAACCAGTAGAAGTAATTTGGGAATGATCAAAGTGGTCAGGTACAAACTACCATATAAATAGCTTTATTTGCTAATTATATAGAAAGCACCAGTAAGATCATTTGTTTTTTTCTTGTGGAAGTAAAAAGTCTAACTCAGAGGAGTATTAATTGCCAAAATCTAGAAACTAAACTTTAGTATCTGGTAATATCTTTTAGAAATCACATTGGTAGATTTTTATGTTAAATTTAACTTTCTTAATTTCAAATGTCAAGAAGTAGACAGACTAAATTTTAAGAACATCTATAATACAGACAAACTTGAAGTTGATATATGGAAAGAATTTTCATCTATAAATGAGGAAAAACGGGCTCTAGTAAGCTTTCCTTGACAAGTTATCCTTGTCGGGACTCAGTGTTCTAAAAAAAGGGCTTCCCAGGTGGTGCTGGTGGTAAAGAGTCTGCCTGCCAATGCAGAAGCCCAGATGCAAGAGTGGTAGGTTTGATCTCCGGGTCAGGAAGATCCCCTGGAGGAGGGCACGGCAACTCACTCCAGTATTCTTGCCTGGAGAATTCCATGGATGGCAGAACAGGGCAGGCTATGACCCATAGGGTCACAAAGTCAGAAACAACTGAAGCGGCTCAGCACTAGGCATGTTCTCATTAAAAATGTATGCATTCTGTCAGAACTGTCTGTCATTCCTTAAAATTCTGAGTTTCCAATCAGTTCGTAACTTATCAAAATCTTCTGTCAAAGATGTAAGATAGCAATAAATAAAAATTGTAATCTGTCAAAATCAAATGAGCAAATAAACATGAAAACTAAAAGCAAAGACCAAAAAAGTTGGTTGAAGACCTACCTCTAAGGTGCCCAACAAAGATGGTTTGCAAAGTGCTCCAAGTACAAAACCTTATGAGTTACAGTAATTCATGATTATTAAATAAAATAAAAACAAATATTTCAATGACCACATATCAAACTGACTTTTTTCTTAAATCAGATTAAAAACTATACCCAGGTTTGCTTATGTGTATATTGTATTTTTGAGTATATCAATTCAGCAGTGGCCACAGGACTGGAAAAGGTCAGTTTTCATTCCAATCCCAAAGAAAGACAATGCCAAAGAATGCTCAAACTACTGCACAATTGCACTCATCTCACATGCTAGTAAAGTAATGCTCAAAATTCTCCAAGCCAGGCTTCAGCAATACGTGAACCATGAACTTCCAAATGTTCAAGCTGGTTTTAGAAAAGGCAGAGGAACCAGAGATCAAATTGCCAACATCTGCTGGATCATCGAAAAAGCAAAAGAATTCCAGAAAAACATCTATTTCTGCTTTATTGACTATGCCAAAGCCTTTGACTGTGTGGATCACAATAAACTGTGGAAAATTCTGAAAGAGATGGGAATACCAGACCACCTGACCTGCCTCTTGAGAAATCTGTATTCAGGTCAGGAAGTAGCAGTTAGAACTGGACATGGAACAAAAGACTGGTTCCAAATAGGAAAAGGAGTACATCAAGGCTGTATATTGTCACCCTGCTTATTTAACTTATATGCAGAGTACATCATGAGAAACGCTGGGCTGGAGGAAGCACAAGCTGGCATCAAGATTGCCGGGAGAAATATCAATAACCTCAGATATGCAGATGACACCATCCTTATGGCAGAAAGTGAAGAAGAACAAAAGAGCCTCTTGATGAAAGTGAAAGAGGAGAGTGAAAAAGTTGGCTTAAAGCTCAACATTCAGAAAACTAAGATCACGGCATCTGATCCCATCACTTCATGGCAAATAGATGGGGAAACAGTGGCTGACTTTGTGGGGGCTCCAAAATCACTGCAGATGGTGATTGCAGCCATGAAACTAAAAGATGGTTACTCCTTTGAAGGAAAGTTATGACCAACCTAGATAGCATATTCAAAAGCAGAGATATTACTTTGTCAACAAAGGTCTGTCTAGTCAAGGCTATGGTTTTTCCAGTGGTCATGTATGGATTCGAGAGTTGGACTATAAAGAAAGCTGAGCACAGAAGAATTGATACTTTTGAACTGTGGTGTTGGAGAAGACTCTTGAGAGTCCCTTAGACTGCAAGGAGATCCAACCAGTCCATCCTAAACGAGATCAGTCCTAGGTGTTCATTGGAAGGACTGATGTTAAAGCTGAAACTCCAATACTTTGGCCACCTGATGCAAAGAGCTGACTCATTTGAAAAGACCCTGATGTTGGGAAAGGTTGAAGGCAGGAGGAGAAGGGGACAGCAGAGGATGAGATGGTTGGATGGCATCACCGACTCAATGGACATGAGTTTGAGAGAACTCCAGGAGTTGGTGATGGACAGTGAGGCCTGGTGTGCTGCGGTTCAAAGGGTTGCAAAGAGTCGGACACGACTGAGTGACTTAATTGAACTGAACTGAACCATTGATTATTCCTTCTCTCCTGGCACATGGCACCCTCACATCCTATTTGCGTCCCATCCCCAGATTAGCTTGTGAAATTCAAGATATTTTTGAGGTTATAGACTATTTTCTTAATATTAGGTTTTCCTTACTATTCCATGTATAATCAAGTATTTCAATAAGGGTGGTTAATTGATAATTGTTTTGCAACTGGGATATCCTGTACCATCTAGGCAGTGATATTTTTGTAACATTGTCTGTTGAATAGACCGTATTTCATTTATGTCAAACCTTAGGAAAATAAACCTTATTTCTTAAGAGCCTGCCAGTGACTGGCACATGTTTGAAAGAAAGAAGTTGACAGAGACTATCAATATTAACTTATGTAATGATCAGTTATGGAGAAAAATATATTCCAGCGTAAGGCCTTCTGACAGCCTTTTGCTTAAATCACAATTGACTTTTCCCTTCGGGCAAGTTTACTGCTTGTGAAATTCCTAGAAAGGTCTGGGGAGAGGACCAGAGACTCAGAAAGAAGCAGGGATTCGGGATCCAAAGCAGTTTGGGAACGTTCAGGGACCTAGAGGAAAATGTTTGTCTTAGAGGACTATGGAAATCCGACAAATTCTGGGCACGGAGAGGCACGATGCCCTCCGGCCTTGGCTTGGAGCATCGCGGAGCCGCGGGTAGGCGTCGCGCAACCTGCCGCAGGGGCGGCTCCGAGGCCGGGCCCGCGTGGCGCTCGCTCGCCCCACCTCCCGGGACTCCGGGATGGGGGGCGGGGCTCCGGAGCGGCCCCGCCTCCCGTCCCACCGCCCCGCGGGTCACAATGTAGGGTTAGGGCGGCCGGCGGGCGGGGCTCGACGGGGGAGGAGCCGCCAGGCGGGGGCGGTGACGGCGGTAGAGGGAGGGGAGGGGACGGGAGGGGAGGAGAGGGGACGGGAGGGGAGGGGAGGAGTAGTTGCGGTGGGAGGAGGACAGCGCCATTCTGGCCGGCCGCTCCCTCTGTCCCCTTTCCCTTCCCCGCAGTGGCCTGCGAGCCGCCAGCGGAGGAGCGCGCGCGCGCGCGTGACGCGTCCGGGCTTGCTAGCGCCCTCCCGCCCCCCAGCGTCCACCGCCCGCTCATGGCCCGGGCCGCGGCCGCCGAGCCGCGCTGAGGCGGGCCGCGCGGAGTCGTGGGGCCGCCGCCGTGGCCCTCGGTGTCCGCGCCTCGCCGCCAGCCCGTGGTGCCCGCGCACCCCGGCCGCTGTCGCCTTCGCGCCTGGCTGGCGGGGGCGCTGTCCTCGCCGGCCGTCCGCGCCGCTCCCTGGGGCTCGGCAGAGCGTGGCAGTCAGGGCCAGCGGAGGCTCGGGGAGCCGGACGCCGGCGCGGCGGGGGCCATGACCGTGGAGCAGAACGTGCTGCAGCAGAGCGCGGCGCAGAAGGTGAGGAGACCCGGCCCCGCTCCTCCGCCCGAGGTGCCGCCCTCCCCCGCCGCGGCCGGGACCTCCCCGCCGCCCGGGCCTCCGCGGCCCCAGCTTTCCCCGCGCCGTCGTCCCCCGCCCCTGCCCGCTTTGGGGGCGTCGCGCCCAGTTCCGGGCTGCGTGTGGAAAGTGGGGTGTAGTTAGCGGGTTTCAGTCCACTTCCTTCTTGCCAATTGTTTTCCTGTAACCGACGGTGCTGGGTATTTGTTGAGCGCGATCTCACATTCCTACACTCCTCTGTATGACTTCCTAATTAAACTTTATCTTCCTCGTCCTTTTTTTTTTTTTTTTTTTTTTTAAGAAGAAGAAATAGCCGGTTGTCATCCCTTGTGAACCCAGTTTTCTTTCCAAGACAGGAGCCTTCCAGGTCTGCTATTTTGCAAAAGCCTCTCCACCGGAATTGAGTTGCCAGGTACAGGAACCAGGTGGACTCAATGTAGAAGTAGAGGATTTGGTTGGTTCCTTTTCTTTTTTTCCTTTTTTTAAAAAATACAGAAACTGTCCCTTAAGAAGGAGACCTTTTTGGCCATGCTTATTTCAGGTATATTTTGTCCCCTAAGTTTGACCTTGTTCCATCCTCACCCTTTACTCTTGCCTGGGTCACACATTAAAAAGGTTGTTCCCTTAAAGAAATCTGGGTTTGTGAAGCTTCAAATCTTTTCTGTTAAGTATACTTATGTGAGAGATGCTACTTTCCCCCCCTCGATTTTGCTTTCAGAATCTCAAGTGCACAATCAGGGGTTGCACCATATCCTGGAGAGTCGTTGGCTATGGCTTAATTTTTTTGGGAGGGGGTTATTGGTGTGAAAAACATTTGGGGCAAAAGGAAAACCATTACTTTACTCGTCTTGAAATTATGGTGGTGACCAGGGTTTACTGTGAAAAGCTGCTAAAACTCTTCGATTTTTCTGGGAGAGTAGTGTGAATGCCCCACCCTGTGGTGTTGATATCAGTAGTTTTTTTGCATCATTATATCCTACCTGTGCTTGATTTTAGAATAAGGCCTACCTACTGTCGTAAAATGGACTGTGTATACTCACAGCCTGCGAAGTTTTTGCTTTGAGATATTTTTAGAATTTTATGGTAGTACTTGAAGTAATTGAAGATGCTCAAGAATTTTGGAAAGTGAGCATATTGCATTATTATTTTAGGCACTTTGGGGAACTTGTCTTGGAACTCTTGTGTGTTAGTTAATTGTTATTGGTTAATTTGGGCATCCCAGTTGGCTCAGTGGTAAAGAATCTGTCTGCAATGCAGAAGACTCTAGTTCGATCCCTAGGTTGGGAAGATCCCTTGGAGAAGAAAATGGCCACCCACTCCAGTATCTTTGCCTGGGAACTCGCATGGACAGAGGAGCCTGAGGGGGTTTCTGGGGTGGCATGGGGCCATGGCGTGGCAAAGAATAGGACACCACTTAGCAACTAAAGAGTGACTGGGATAATTTAGAAGACGTTGCAGATTGAAGTTTATTTACAATGAAAAAATTCTAGTTTTAATAATGGGAGTTTAGAGCAGTTTATCTCCTAATCCCCTCCATTCTGTTTTGAATACCTTGAACTTTAGTTTTTGATGTTGAGTATGTGACAACAAAGTGTTAATACTTAGAGTAGGATCTTGTGGCCATAGTATACTGAGCAATATTTAGTAGGCTTGGTGTCCTTTCGGTTTATAGTTCTCTTCAATGTTAAGTATTAAAGCCTTTTTTTTTTTTTTTTTCAAAGTGGGAAATGTAGCTCATATTTTTCACGTCAGATTTGAACAATGGCAAAACATTTGTGAGTTTTTTAAATTGATTTTTGACTAATGTACTTAGATAATGCAGATCTGCCCATTTCAGAGGTTTATGCATAAATTTGAATCACAAATCAAATTACTAAAAATGATCTTAGCCATCAAGTCCAGTTTCCTAGTTTAATGAGTCCCCTCCTTACGCAAAGGGAGTAGTGTTAGTCTAAAATACTACCATTTTGACACTGTTTTTAGTATGTGTCATATCATCTCGTTGAGATTGTGGACATTTTTTAGAGCAATACAGTCGCATTTATTTTTATACTTCCATCATAGTGTTTATGTATTAAAGAAATATTTAATGTATTTGCTTGTCATATTAACATGCTGTTACTTTGTTACTCATATTAGTACTATTTTAAAATACTCATACAGGTTCAAATACTTTAAACCATCTACTTCAAATGAACTAACATTAAAATCCACTAAGCTAGTAACTAGGAAGTAGACTTCAAGCTAGTAACTAGGAAGTGAACTACTTTAGAAGAAACAAAAGTGAAACTCTTTGTTTTTAAAATAGTAACTATGAATTATTAGTAAAAGGAGAAGTGTCTAGTGCATATTGCATAACCAAAATTTTAGCCTATTTTCTGCTCTTCTTTAAAAAATTGTTGTATGCTCATGTATAATATTAGCTTTATGTGAAGAGCTGTAGTCTGGTCATTGGAACAGTTTCCTATTTTGTGAGATTGTTTATTTTCTTCCCAAAGGATGTATGATTATAATTAAAAAAAAAGTAGCACAACACTCAGGTCTTTTTTTTTTAAGTAGCACAAAACTCACAGGTCTTCTGTTTACCTACAGAGTAGCTTGTCACAATGTAACATAAGGCAAGGGGTGTCTTTTCCTTTTCCTCTGTTGTGTTCTTTGCTTGCTTGCTCAAGTTTGGCCTTGGCAGGGAGTTGTGAGATGAAGTGAAACTGCAAAGAGCCATTTTTCTGAGGTTTAAGATGATACAGGTGAATTGGAGTTGGTAGCAGATTAGCTAAGGTTAAGTCCTGTCATAATTTTGGTCTTGAATATGTATATTCAGCCTTTCTGCTTGATATTTACCTAAAGTGTAGGATTCTCATTTCAGAATTTTGGTTCATTGATTCGGGTCCCAAATGAGGATTCTTTAGGGCAGCAATATAGTAAATAGAAGGCATTCTCTTAGAGACCAGATTAATTTGAAGAGTTGTGAGCTGTAGTCTATTTACATTAACTGTATTCTCCTGAGTTGAATAAAAATTTTTTTTTTTGCCGATTTTGTTTCACCCTAGGGCTTATACCAGCTCCTTGCACATAGTTCAGTTAAGTTGCTTAGTTGTGTTTGCCTCTTTGCGACCCCATGGACTGCAGCACGCCAGGCTTCCCTGTTCATCACCAACTCCCAGAGCTCTCTCAAACTCGTGTCCATTGAATCAGTGATGCCATCCAACCATCTCATCCTCTGTGGTCCCCTTCTCCTTCTGCCTTCAGTCTTTCCCAGCATCAGGGTCTTTTCCAGTGAGTCAGTTCTTTGTATCAGGTGCCAAAGTATTGGAGCTTCAGCATCAGCATTAGTCCTTCCAATGATTATTCAGGATTGATTTCCTTTAGGATTGACTGGTTGCACATAGTAGGTTTCAGTAAATATTTGATGAATGAAATAAAGAGTGAGTGCTTTCTAAAAGGAATGTAAACTGCAGGGGTTATTTTAGTTCCTTAACTGAATCTCACAATTTAACATGATTGAGAGACAGTTAAGAGCTTCGTAGCTGGCACTAATGGTAAAGAACCTGCCTGCCAGTTTAGGCAACATCAGAGATGCGGGTTCCATCTCTGGGTGGGGAAGATCCCCTGGAGGAGGGCATGGCAACCCACTCCAGTATTATTGCCTGGGAAATCCCATGGACAGAGGAGCCTGGTGGCTACATACAGTTCATAGGGTCACACAGAGTCGGTCATGACTGAAGTGACTTAGCGCACATGCAGAATCAATGAAAGCTTGAAATTGTGGACATCTGTTAGAATATAGGCAGTGTAGTGAAAGAATAGGATGTTGATCTAAATCACCTTTGTATGACCTTGGGCAAGTCATTAAGTGCCTCTGAATCTACTTTTAAAGCCTTGAAGATAGATGATTAGACATGAGCAACTTTTTTATATCCACGTGGTTAGTGGGGCTAAACGTGTTTATTCCAGACAGGGAGGATGAAAAAGAGAAAGAATAGGATAGAGGCAGAAGGAATCTTATAGTATCAACAGTCAGCTTTCATTTAATTATATTGGAGGTTAGGTGGGAAGGAAGGCACAGATTAACCTAATTAAGAATTGAAACTTGAAAAACAATACAAGTTGAATTCTGGGTAAATTTCTTAGTTGCAATAATGTAGTATTTCTAATTTAGAAATTGTCTAAGGTTATAGAATGTTCATTGGAAGGAATGATGCTGAAGCTGAAACTCCAGTACTGTGGCCACCTCATGCGAAGAGTTGACACATTGGAAAAGACTCTGATGCTGGGAGGGATTGGAGGCAGGAGGAGAAGGGGATGACAGAGGATGAGGTGGCTGGATGGCATCACCGACTCGATGGACGTGAGTCTGAGTGAACTCTGGGAGTTGGTGATGGACAGGGAGGCCTGGCGTGCTGCAGTTCATGGGGTCGCAAAGAGTCGGACACGACTGAGCAACTGAACTGAACTGGAAGTTATAAAAATATAATATAGCATTTAAAGAGACCAACTCCCGGAGTTCACTCAAACTCACGTCCATCGAGTCGGTGATGCCATCCAGCCACCTCATTCTCTGTCGTCCCCTTCTCCTCCTGCCCCCAATCCCTCCCAGCATCAGAGTCTTTTCCAATGTTTAACCTTATATAAATCACTAAGCATTATATAAAATGGACATTGTTTAGTATTAAATGGTTGGTTATCTTGTTATTAGCATAAGACTTGGTTTACTGAAAGAGCAGGATCCAGCTACTTATTCCCCTTTTATGCCTTTCCTTTCTCACCTAGTTTTGAATTTTATACTACGATTGTATCCTGTTGTCTTAATGAATTTTCATTAGTTCTAATATTCTGATATTCTTCAATATTCTTTGTATGCAGCCCATATCATTTGCAAATAATTATCATTCTGATTTCCTCTTTGTCAATTTTGGCACCTCTTTTTTCATATTATTTTAGCTAAGATTACAGAATACTACTAAGATTAATAGTATTAATTTCATTGTATTGTTTCATTGTAATATGAAATGTCCTTATGGTTACAAGTTTTTAAAATGCTTTGAAATCAGATTTAGATGTTGACTCTTTATCAAATGGACTTCCCTGGTGGCTCAGATGGTAAAGTGTCTGTTTACAATGCGGGAGACCTGGGTTCAATCCCTGGGTCAGGAAGATTCCCTGGAGAAGGAAATGGCAACCCACTCCAGTACTCTTGCCTAGATAATCCCATATTCTTCAATATTCTTTGTATGCAGGCCATATCATTTGCAAATAATTATCATTCTGACCTCCTCTTTGTCAATTTTGGCACCTCTTTTTTCATATGTTATTATTCTAGGTAAGATGACAGAATACTACTAGGATTAATAGTAGGGTCTGTAATGTATTGTTTCATTGTAATATGAAATGTCCTTATGGTTACAAGTTTTTAAAATGCTTTGAAATCAGATTTAGATGTTGACTCTTTATCAAATATCTTTTTTTTTTTTTTGGGCAACAACTGATGGTAGTATTTTATGATAAGCACAATTGTAATGGATAACACATAACATATTTACTATGTACTATGTGACATGATCCTCTACATAGAAAACCCTAAAGACTCCACCAGAAAATTACTAGAACTAATCAATGATTATAGTAAAGTTGCAGGATATAAAATCAACACACAGAAATCCCTTGCATTCCTATACACTAATAATGAGAAAACAGAAAGAGAAATTAAGGAAACAATTCCATTCACCATTGCAACAGAAAGAATAAAATACTTAGGAATATATTTACCTAAAGAAACTAAAGACCTATATATAGAAAACTGTAAAACACTGGTGAAAGAAATCAAAGAGGACACTAATAGATGGAGAAATATACCATGTTCATGGATTGGAAGAATCAATATAGTGAAAATGAGTATACTACCCAAAGCAATTTATAGATTCAACGCAATCCCTATCAAGCTACCAACGGTATTCTTCACAGAGCTAGAACAAATAATTTCACAATTTGTATGGAAATACAAAAAACCTCGAATAGCCAAAGCTATCTTGAGAAAGAAGAATGGAACTGGAAGAATCAACCTGCCTGACTTCAGGCTCTACTACAAAGCCACAGTTATCAAAACAGTATGGTACTGACAAAAAGACAGAAATATAGATCAATGGAACAAAATAGAAAGCCCAGAGATAAATCCACACACATGTGGACACCTTGTCTTTGACAAAGGAGGCAAGAATATACAATGGATTAAAGACAATCTCTTTAACAAGTGGTGCTGGGAAATCTGGTCAACCACTTGTAAAAGAATGAAACTAGAACACTTTCTAACACCATACACAAAAATAAACTCAAAATGGATTAAAGATCTCAATGTAAGACCAGAAACTATAAAACTCCTAGAGGAGAACATAGGCAAAACACTCTCTGACATACATCACAGCAGGATCCTTTATGACCCACCTCCCAGAATATTGGAAATAAAAGCAAAAATAAACAAATGGGACCTAATTAAACTTAAAAGCTTCTGCACATCAAAGGAAACTATTAGCAAGGTGAAAATGCAGCTCTTCAGAATGGGAGAAAATAATAGCAAATGAAGCAACTGACAAACAACTAATCTCAAAAATATACAAGCAACTCCTGCAGCTCAATTCCAGAAAAGTAAATGACCCAATCAAAAAATGGGCCAAAGAACTAAATAGACATCTCTCCAAAGAAGACATACAGAGGGCTAACAAACACATGAAAAGATGCTCAGCATCACTCATTATCAGAGAAATGCAAATCAAAACCACTATGAGGTACCATTTCACACCAGTCAGAATGACTGCGATCCAAAAGTCCACAAGCAATAAATGCTGGAGAGGGCGTGGAGAAAAGGGAACCCTCTTACACTGTTGGTGGGAATGCAAACTAGTACAGCCACTACGGAGAACAGTGTGGAGATTCCTTAAAAAACGAAGTAGAACTGCCTTATGATCCAGCAGTCCCACTGCTGGGCATACACACTGAGGAAACCAGAAGGGAAAGAGACACGTGTACACCAATGTTCATCGCAGCACTGTTTATAATAGCCAGGACATGGAAGCAACCTAGATGTCCATCAGCAGATGAATGGATAAGAAAGCAGTGGTACATATACACAATGGAGTATTACTCAGCCATTAAAAAGAATACATTTGAATCAGTTCTAATGAGGTGGATGAAACTGGAGCCTATTATACAGAGTGAAGTAAGCCAGAAAGAAAAACACCAATACAGTATACTAACGCATATATATGGAATTTAGAAAGATGGTAACAATAACCCTGTGTATGAGATAGCAAAAGAGACACTGATGTATAGAACAGTCTTATGGACTGTGTTGGAGAGGGAGAGGGTGGGAAGATTTGGGAGAATGGCATTGAAACATGTATAATATCATGTATGAAACAAGTCGCCAGTCCAGGTTCGATGCATGAAACTGGATGCTTGGGGCTGGTGCACTGGGACGACCCAGAGGGATGGTATGGGGAGGGAAGAGGGAGGAGGGTTCAGGATGGGGAACACATGTATACTTGGGGCGGATTCATTTCGATATTTGGCAAAAGTAATACAATATTGTAAAGTTTAAAAATAAAAAGAAAGTGTGCAAAGAATTTTATAACTTCTTTTCAACTGCATTTTCCCAACCACTTTTTTAGGTAGATGCTTTTTTTACTTTCATGTGCTGGTTGAGGAAAAAGTATTAGAGAAGAACTAAAGCAACATTTCATTGTTAGTGTATGTTGAGGGTGGGCTTTAAACTCTGAGACTTGGGGGCTTCTGCCATTAACCATTTATCTGTATTGCTTTCTGGCTTGCATTTGTCCTGATGCCTTAGAATTCATTACACTAAATTTTAATCTAAAAATTAGAATCTTCATTTTTAAATGAAATTTGTTACAAGGTTTGTTTTTATAGGTGTATGGGCTATTATTAGCTCATACAAAGATGAGCTTACAAAAAAAAGAAGCTTTTTGTTTTTTTGTTCGCTTTTGGAATTGTTTAGGGTAGCAGTAAGTTAAATCAGTCAAAATTTGTAGCATTTAACTGTTTTTGATCTTTGAACCTAAGTACTTGCTACTTTGAAGTTTTGATGACTGTGACTTTTATTAGGCTGACCACTTTATTTAAAGCACGTTTTAGTTGTGCTTTCCTAATTTTGACTATTATCTTAAAATGTTTTTCTTTCATTATTTAAGAATATTTTTTGTTTTACTTTTTTTGTTATACTTTTTAAGTTGTTGGTTTTTAGTTTCAACACAATTGAAACATTCTGTTTAGAGAATATGATTTGTAATAGTTATAGAGATTTATTAAGAATTTCTTATGACTAAGCACATGAGGTTTTAATGATCATGTGAAAAGAATATGTATTTTTTTTGAGTTATAGAGTTCTATATATATCACACGAGCAGTTAGAGTGTGATTTGAATATTTCATGGTTTTATCTTTATATCCTCTGAGCAAGATTGGCGTCTCTACTTTTAATATAATTTCATCAAATTATATTTGTATTTCTAATGGATTTAATCTAAATTTGATTTTGCTGGTCGTTTCATAAGATATCATCTCATATATATATATATATATATATATATAGTGATAACATGTTTAATCTTTTTATTGCCATCTGATTTTCATTTATTTAAAGAGCTTTTTCTTCTCTTAATTTTAAACAAATATGTTTAAACATGTTTTTGTGTAATAATTAATAGTTTTCCCTCCTTCCCTGTGCTCCCAATAAGACTGTTTAGCATATTTTTTCTTATATCTTTCTTGAGTTTATTGGAATAATATGGAATGGTAATTTTAAATAATTTAAAAAATTTTTACAATGGACTGTACATCAAAAATATTATTTTATTTAATTGTGTTACATATTAGTGACCAGTAAATTTTTTAAAATAGGTATTTAGATGTTTAATTTTAACTGTGCTCTTCTGTGTAGTTTAATGCTGTTTGACTTTTTTTTGGTAGATAATTTAACTTTATCTGTATGTGTTCTCAGTCATGCAGGACTCTGTATGAGATTATAAGATTTCCTCTTTGGTTTTAGAATTCAGAGATTTCACGTGTGTGTGTGTGTGTGTGTGTGTGTATGTATTTTTAACCATCCTGACAAAAATTTTTGATCTGAAAACTATAGTGTTCTTCTCAGGAAAAAGATATATATTTAAAAGTTACTACTGTTACTCTCGGAGAAGGCAATGGCACCCCACTCCAGTACTCTTGCCTGGAAAATCCCATGGATGGAGGGGCCTGGTGGGCTGCAGTCCATGGGGTTGCTAAGAGTCGGACATGACTGAGTGACTTCGCTTTCACTTTTCACTTTCATGCATTGGAGAAGGAAATGGCAACCCACTCCAGTGTTCTTGCCTGGAGAATCCCAGGGACTGGGGAGCCTGGTGGGCTGCCGTCTATGGGGTGGCACAGAGTCAGACACAACTGAAGTGACTTAGCATAGCATAGCATAGCACTGTTACTCTATTCCATTTTTCTTCCTACTCTGACACTATATTATTTGAATATAGATACCATTCATCTCTCTGTCTTGCTTCAAATTTCATTTTATATTTTTTTTCTATACTTTTGGTCTATGTGGTAGAATAACTTTTTGCTTTGTCTAAAATTATTTTTGTATGCCAGTTCTGTATTTGCTTCCGTCGTAAGTGGTCAGATACTTTTTGTCAGGTTTGTTTTAATTCTAGTTGGTTCTGAAGTACACAGCATGGAATTAATCATAAACGTTGGATCATAATCAGCTATCAATGCAAATAAGTTTTCACTTATTTATGAAATAGCAAATTCATCTTTAATGATAAGCACACATTGAACCCACTGCCTAAGGCAAAAGTGAGAACTTTGAAAGTAACCTGTATCTATCCATACAGCCACCTCATCCCATCCCTCTGTTTTCATTTGAGACTGTAATCAGCTTGAATCCTGTGTTCATTCTCTCTTTGATTTCCTTTTTATTGCCTCTCTGATTCCAAAGGCACATATTTTTAAATTTTAGTTGTTTTAACTTTGGAACTTTTTTCACCTTGCTATATAAATGAAATTTATTTGTATGATAATAAGAGTTTTAAAGGTTGTGTTTGCAACAACTAGACCTATTTGCACTTAATTTTTGTACCTGATGTGTTAGAGATCCAAGTTAATTTTTATTCTGTGTATGATTTTTTTTGTTGTTAATCTTACCTTACTGAAAGTTAATGCTCTCCCGCACTGAACTGACATACTATCTCTGTCATATTTAAAAGTTTTATGGAAAATGCTTTTTTATTTTCCCCCTTTGCTGTTTTGTTCCATGGTTCATTTTGTGAATACCATCCTGTCTTCATTGTTAAGGCTTCGTAATAATCTCTGTACTGAAACAGTAAGTTTGCTCTTCTTTTTCCAATGTGCTTTGGTAGCTGCCTTAAAAGTTAGAATAATTTTACCAAGTTCTCTGAAAAACCCTGTTTGAGTTGTTTTTTTTTGTTTTGTTTTGTTTTTTTTAGTAAATTTATTGACCCTGTAGACCAATTTGGAACTTCTAACATCTTTTATGAAATGGAGTCTTTCTATCCATCAACTAGGTGTACTTTTTTTTTTTTTAATTTAGCTCTACTTTAATATTTTTGTTGTTTCGTTGCTAAGTCATGTCCAACTCTTTGGCGACCCCATGGGCTGTAACCTGCCAGGCTCCTCTGTCCATGAGATTTCCTGGGTGAGAATACTGGAATGGGTTGCCATTTACTTCTCCAGGGGACCTTCCTGATCCAGGGATTAAACCTGCATCTCCTGCATTGCAGGTGGATTCTTTACCACTAAGCCACCTTAGATCTTTAATTTTTTTTTTACTTGGCTTATGATTTTCACAGTAGAATTCATGTACATTATTTGTCCTATATAGTTGATACTTTCCAATAACAATATTATAAAGTGCTTTAAAATGTTTGTTATTTGTTACTGGTGTGTGTGAATGCAGCTGACTTCTGTAGATTGATTTTATATCTAGCCACTTTGCTAAAACTTTTTCTGATTTTTTTTTTTAACTTTACAATATTGTATTGGTTTTGCCATGTATTGACATGAATCCACCAGAGGTATACACGTGTTCCCCATCCTGAATCCTCCTCCCTCCTCCCTCCCCGTACCATCCCTCTGAATTGTCCCAGTGCACCAGCCCCAAGCATCCAGTATCCTTCATTGAACCTGGACTGGTGACTTGTTTCGTATATGATATTATTCATGTTTCAATGCCATTCTCCCAAATCATCTTTCTGATATTTTTTCAGAGATGTTTTTGGATTTTTTTATATAAAGATCGTGTAAATAAATCATGACAGTTTTATTTTTATTTACAATTTTTATGCTTATAATTCATTTTTTCTTGTATTAGGTAAGACGTCTGATAAATGTTTAGAAGTGATGATGGTGGATGTTTCTATTTTATTGCTAATTTTAAAAGGACAGTTCTTACTTTGGAACCTGATACGCTACTACTTTTTTTTTAGATTAAAGTTTTCTTTATTTTTGGTTGCGCAGGGTCTTTGTTGCTGTTCTTGAGCTTCCTCTAGTAGTGGCTACTCTGTTGTGGTGCACAGGCTTCTCACTGCAGTGACTTTTCTTGTTGTGGAGCACAGGCTCTAGGCGTATAGGATCCAATAATTGCAGCACGAAGGCTCAGCAGTTGTGGCGCCTGGGCTTAGTTGCTCTGCGGCACGGGGAATCTTTCCAAACCAGGGATCACACCCGAGTCCCCTGCATTGGCCACCAGGGAAGAATGGTACCTGGTGTATTTCTAAAGTGTTTTTCTTTGGCATATACATAACTGTTGTAAGGTATTGCTAAATGGTTATTCAGAGTGATTGTACCTTCTCATCAGGAATGTATGAGAGTTCCCGTTGTCTGTATCTTTGTAACAGTGTTATCAACTTTTATATGTTAGCAGTTTTAGTAAGTAGTGGTACTTCATTGTGATGTCAGTATATATTTCCAGATTGACTGTGGTTTTGAACACCTTTTCATGTACTTATTGGCTATTTTCTGGATGATTTTTAAGTATTGTTTCTCATATATTATTCAGGTTTACATTCTCACAGGATCAACAATAACAAAAGCTACTTATTTTTCGAAGTCTGAAGATGGCAAAAAAGTTAAAGATGTTCCCAGAGGTAAAAACATTTAGGGGCCAGTCCTGTAGGCTTACAAAACAAAGTGAAGTTGCATACTTTTTCCTACATTTTATATTTTTTCTAGTAATACCTCATAAAAAGGCTACCTGCCAAAGAATGAAAAGGCTTTTCTTCTTCATGCCTCAAACTAACACCAAATTAATCTCTTTATTAAATAATTACACACAGAATAATAATCTTATAATGTCTGTTTTGTTCCATAGGGTACAATGTTACTTTCGCATTGTAGTTGGCTTGGAAGTTTGGAGAGAACTTGGGGTACTAATGATGGGGTGGGATGAACTGTGGACAGGTAAACAATTAAGCAGAGAAAGACGTTTCTTGTGGTTTTTGGTTCATGTGGGAACAAGACAGAAGAGTAGCTTGTTTTGAACTAGAAACTTATTTGTTGGGTTTTTGTTGGTGCTGTCCAGCCTGGAAGTGGGTCTGTCAGGCTGAGTGGCACTAGCTTTGAGGGCAGGATCGACTGTGGAGCTGAGACCTAGATCCTAGGTAAAGAGGAAGGATATTGTAGAGGAGTATGGAGAGAGGGACCAGGAATGAAGAAGCATTAGTGGCCAGGACCTGATGCTGTGCTTGTACTAATATGAGAACCAGCTATACACTTGCATATACATAAGTTTATGCATCATAATTTGAACCAGAGTGCATGCAAAATCAAATGTCACCTTTGTTTGAGATGGAGCTTCAGAAACAAGCTTGGACTCGGGGTGTGGGTCTTTCTGTATCCTCCACGGAGGCCTCTGAGCTGGTCTTGGCACTTCAGAAAGAGGACCCCTGAAGTCTTCCCATAAGGCTTTAAAGAAATTGGGTCAGGACAGGGCCAAGGAAGAGTGTTGAAAAGAAATTAGCATCAGTCCACTGCCTCAGGTCTAAAATGACCAGTTTGGGAGGGAAGAAGGAGCTCTCTGCGCAGGCCTCCTGGGGTTATGAACTCTGTTCTCATTGCTCCATACAGATTCTCCGAACTGAATTCCAGACTTCTTCCCCAGTGGGCTGGGATTTCAAGTTCGTAATAAAACTGCAGAACTAAAAGAAGTGATTATTCCCATTCCTGCTAGTGGCTTCAGAGGGAGGGCACTAGTGCATCTGAGCATATTAGGCTGCAGTGGGGTAGAGAAGGCAGCATATGAGCGTATTCGGTGGTTCATGTATAGTTATGAACCATTAGCCATTCTAGTGTTGATAGGTTAATTGGTTATCTTTTTATATGTTTATGAACCATTGCTTTTTTCCTTGTGGAAATCACATTTGTTTCTGGTTGTTTGGGTGGGGGGAAGGGAAGTTGTTTTACTTTTTCCTTTTTGATTTGAAGGAATTCTTTATAGTTTAAATACTACTTTTTCCCTCAATTTACATATCTTGGAGATGTTTTTTCCGTTTTCAGCATTTTTCTTGTTCCCTTTGTGTTTTTCTTCCATGAATAGGAGTCCATTTTTATTTAATCTCATATGTAACTCAGTTCAGTTCAGTCACTCAGTTGTGTCCAACTCTTTGCAACCAAATGGAATGCAGCACGCCAGGCCTCTCTGTCCATTACAAACTCCCAGAGTTTACTCAAACTCATGTCCATTAAGTCAGTGATGCCATACAACCATTTCATCCTCTGTCATCCCATTTTCCTCCCACCTTCAGTCTTTCCTAGCATCAGGATCTTTTCCAATGAGTCAGTTCTCCCCATCAGGTGGCCAAAGTATTGGAGTTTGAGCTTCAGCATCAGTCCTTCCAATGAACACCCAGGACTGATCTCCTTTGGGATGGACTGGTTGGATCTCCTTGCAGTCCAAGGGACTCTCAAGAGTCTTCTCAAACACCACAGTTTAAAAGCATCAATTCTTCAGCACTCAGCTTTCTCTATAGTCCAACTCTCACATCCATAGATGACCACTGGAAGAACCATAGCCTTGACTAGACAGATCTTTGTTGGCAAAGTAATATCTCTGCTTTTTAATATGCTGTCTAGGTCGGTCATAACTTTTTTCCCAAGCAGCAAGCATCTTTTAATTTCATGGCTGCAATCACCACTTGCAGTGATTTTGGAGCCCCCCAAAATAAGTCAGCCATTATTTCCCTGTCCATTTGCCTTGAAGTGATGGGACTGGATGCCATGATCTTAGTTTTCTGAATGTGGGCTTTAAGCCAACTTTTTCACTCTCCTCTTTCACTTTCATCAAGAGGCTCTTTAGTTCTTCTTCACTTTCTGCCATAAGGGTGGTGTCATCTGCACATCTGAGGTTATTGATATTTCTCCCGGCAATCTTGATTCCAGCTTGTGCTTCCTCCAGCCCAGCGTTTCTCATGATGTACTCTGCATATAAGTTAAATAAGCAGGGTGACAATATACAGCCTTGACGTACTCCGTTTCCTGTTTGGAACCAGTCTGTTGTTCCATGTCCAGTTCTAACTGTTGCTTCCTGACCTGCATACAGGTTTCTCAAGAGGCAGGTCACGTGGTCTGGTATTCTCATCTCTTTCAGAATTTTCCACAGTTTATTGTGATCCACACAGTCAAAGGCTTTGGCGTCGTCAACAAAGCAGAAATAGATGTTTTTCTGGAACTCTCTTGCTTTTTCGATGATCCAGCGGATGTTGGCAGTTTGATCTCTGCCTTTTCTAAACCAGCTTGAACATCTGGAAGTTCACAGTTCATGTATTGCTGAAGCCTGGCTTGGAGAGTTTTGAGTAATACTTTACTAGCATGTGAGATGAGTGCAATTGTGCAGTAGTTTGAGCATTCTTTGGTATTGCCTTTCTTTGGGATTGGAATGGAAAGTGACCTTTTCCAGCCCTGTGGCCATGGAATGGAAAGTGACCTTTTCCAGCCCTGTGGCCACTGCTGTTTTTCAAATTTGCTGACATATTGAGTACAGCACTTTCACAGCATCATCTTTCAGGATTTGAAATAGCTCAACTGGAATTCCATCACCTCCACTAGCTTTGTTCATAGTGATGCTTCCTAAGGCCCACTTGACTTCACATTCCAGGACGTCTGGCTCTAGGTGAGTGACCACACCATTGTGATTATCTGGGTCATTAAGATCTTTTTTGTACAGTTCTTCTGTGTATTCTTGCCACCTCTTCTTAATAGCTTCTGCTTCTGTTAGGTCCATACCATTTCTGTCCTTTTGAGCCCATCTTTGCATGAAATGTTCCCTTGGTATCTCTAATGATGCATGGGTCATGTTGGATAGGTCTGACAGAATGTGATCCACTAATAATTTAGATGTAACCAAAATTCAAAAAAAAAAAATCAGAATAACAAGTTTAACTTAATTTGACAGAAGGAAATGGCAACCCACTCCAGTACTCTTGCTTGAAAATTCCATGGGTGGAGGAGCCTGATAGGCTATAGTCCATGGGGTTGCAAGGAGTCGGACACAACTGAGCGACTTCACGAGTGTTTTATAGAAGCTCACTTGGCATTTGCAGCTTCAACCGAGGAAAGTAATGTATATGTATCAGCATTATTCTTACAAAATATGGCTATTAAACATACAGAGTAGATTTTATTGCTGTTGTCATCTACATTCCATCTGTAACCTCAGTACTTATTTGATAGCATTTGTCTTAGAGTAGTGGTCTCAGCCTTTTTGTTGTCAAAAATCTTCAGAGATGTGCCCCCAGGTTTGATCATAATTTAAAACTTTATTTTGCTGTACTTCAGTAAATGTGTTATACTTATTCCAGTATCTCCTCTGAACAGGTTTTATGATTTAGTGTAGAGTGGAATACACTTGTTATGAATAAGAGGTAAACAATTATACCTTACTTTTAAGTTAATGCTGAATACATATTATTTATTGAAACTTGTCAGTATTTTGCTATGAGCACGTCTTAGTGCCTGGATAATCAGGAGGGTGGGATACTACTGAACAGTGTGATAACTGCTTTTGCAGACACCATGGGACAGTATTGTACTGGAGGAATAATTGCATTCTAATTACTGCCACCTCCCTTAAGAGTTGTTGAATTTTGTTGTGGTGAAGGTTTCAGATCTTTTTGAGCGTGCCAAAAATGCTTAGTATTTAAACACGTACTACAAACATAGGGAGTTGAGAATTGTTGGGTAAGAAGACAGTCTCAAGTAGGCCTGGGTATGGGCAAGGTTTTTGTAAGCTTGTCAGATTTTGCTGTGTATTTACAGTACATATATTTAAAGTATTTACATTTGGGCTATACAGCATACTAAAGTTTGGTTGCTAATACCATGGACTGTGTGTTTACTTAATTATAGGAGTTTTTCAAGGTTTGGTCTTTGGTTTTCTGCTTTCTACTTTGCAAGCTTTGAGTGTTTATGTAATCTGTCATTTGTATATGTTCATTACTACCAAATTTGTATTTTCAAAATAACTTAAAAATTTTCACCCTCACGTAAACTCTTGTTTCATGTTTTCAATTGCTTTTTTACATTTCTGCTTAGATACCCAGTTATCTCTCATTATCATGTCCATCTATTCATTTATTCTTTGTTTTAAGTAGATAGGTATAAACAATGCACTATAAAATAGCTTATAGTTTGGTGGTGGTGGGAGCCAGAAAGGCATACATTATATTAGAAGTTAAGTGAAGTATATGGAGCTTCCCTGGTGGCTCAGACAGTTAAGAATCCTGCTGCCATGCAGGAGTCCTGAGTTCGATCCCTGGGTTGAGAATATTCCCTGGAGAAGGGAATGGCTACTCCAGTATTCTTGCCTGGAGAATTCCAAGAACAAAAAAGCCCGGTGGGCTTCAGTCCATGGGATTGCGAAGAGTCAGACATGACTGAGTAACTGATGCTTTTACTTCTTTCCTTAAGTGAGGTATATACAGGATATACTGCTAGGACCAAGGAGAGGATCTAAGAACAGGAAAGACCTCACAGAGGAGGTGATGTTGAAGATTTATAGGGAGATGCATGGTATCATTTGAAGCAAAGAGAAGTCCATGAGCAGAACAAACAAAACAATTTGGTACCTTGGTGTATATATAAGTAGCTATATGTGGCTGGCTGTGGTATAATAGTCTGTGGCTGCTCCTTCCTCTCATCCTTATCCTCTGGCAACCTAGGGTTCATTCTTTAAGTCTGTGAGTCTGTTTTTGTTTTGTGAATAAGTTAAATGCAATGTCTGCTGTATATTTTTAGGCATTTTTTTTTTAATCTAAATGATACAGTGAAAGATTAAATAAATATTTAGCCTTTTCCTTTGGTTTCTGCCACAGAAATTTGCTGCCTTTTGTATGTTAATGAGATAACTCCTGGTTGGGGGGAATAGATTGCTTCAGGATGGGGGCTGTGCCTCAGAAAAACCAGCCACTATGATTAGAGCCCACTCCCCTATCCAAGGAGGAAAAAGGGACTAGAGATTGAGTCCAGTCACCAGTAGCCAACAATGTAATGCATCATGCCTGCATAATGAAGTCTCTAGTGCCTTGTACACTTTTAGTAAGTGCTCAATAAGTGGTGATTCTAAGAAAAAAACAACTATATATGGTTAATTTTCCCTTTCCTGATTGTTTTTGAGACTTCTGTCTTAAAAATACAGAATTGTATCATTAATATATTATTAGAATACAAAAAATGCTTTTAAGGAAGTTGATTGTATGAATAAGAGTCCAATTAGGACATAGAAACTATACAGTAATATGAATGGGGAAAGTTTAATACAAAGCAATATTGAGTAGTAACAAGTGATAAAGTGTTATCATTTGAGTTATCATTTAAAGAACTCTTAAGAATAGGGGAAGAAATACGTTTGGGAGAGGTCTCACTGAGCCCTGAGACTGAGATTCACTTCTTATTGAAGAGGCTATGATTGAAGCGCACTGGATGGAGGACATGTGTGCTGAGGTGCTGGAGCCTGGACACTTATGTAAATGACCCTTTTATCGGTCTGGGAAAGAAAGTGGTATAGAGCACATGCTTTATTAAACCTAGCCGTATGTCTAGAATAATGCAATTTCTAATAGTCAATAGTGAAAGTGTTAATGGCTCATTCGTGTCTTGTTCTTTGGGACCCCATGGTCTGTCCATGGTATTCTCTAGTCCAGAATACTGGAATGCGTTGCCATTCCCTTCTCCACGGGATCTTCCCCACCCGGGGATCAAACCCTGATCTCCTGCATTGCAGGCAGATTCTTTACTGAGCTACTGGGGAAGCTTAGTCAATAGGATGTACTGTATTTGTAATTAGGATGCCCAAATACTGTATTTGATTTAAGGAATTGTTTGTGACACATAGAGCTGTTAGGAGTTATGTGGTATTCTAGTTGGAAAGATCTACTTAGAGCATGCTAATTTTGTTCTGTTAGTTTAAGGGATTTTATTTTTGGACTGAAAATTAATAAAAATTTAAGTACAGAAACCAAGAGACACACAAAGATTTAATTGGACAAGGGAGAAATATATTAGGAATCAACCAAATCATTAACATCAAAAACAAGCTAAAGATACACTTGATTTAAACTGTAGAGATTGCAGTTCACAGATACAATTTGATTCATGACAGTTTTGTTTACCCACATTTTCCAGAATATAGGCATTCTAATTTAAAAACACACTGTTCCAAAAGGTTTTGCAAGTTGGGTTTTTGTAACTCTAAATGCATGTTCCCATAGAAACCATGTTTCACGGTATTAGATTCTTGTTTGGCCTAGAAATGTATTTAACTGTGTGAACTTAGCTTATCACTCTGGGTCAGCAAGATCCCCTGGAGTAGGAAATGGCTATCCACTTCAGTATTCTTGCCTGGAGAATCCCATGGATAGCGGAGCCTGGTGGGCTACAGTCCATGGGGTCGCAAAGAGTTGGACATGAATTCGTGACCAAGCACACATACACAAAACAGTATATTTAGGGGAAAGTGTTTAGTTTCTAATTCTGTTGCATATCTTTTGTCTGCCAGTTAATAGGGATAGAGGGTTCTCTTCAGGGCCTGGACATCATGCAGATGTTAGATTGGTTAAAGGGCTGCAGTAGGGGTATGAACTCTGAAGTGAGGAATGATGGAAACATTTATTGAGGATGAGCAAAGTGTCTTATTTCTTCACCTTATTCATTTTTTTTTTTTTGTTAGATTACATAATGCTTAAGATTGTAGATCTGGATTCTATAAAAACGTGGGAAAAGACTTTAAATTCAGAATTTCTGGCATTTCTAAGGCTAAATGTAAATAGTGAAGAATACAAAAAGCATACTTGTAGATTTATGCATCCATAAAAGTATGTGATTATTTTAATACTAAAGTGCTGTTAACCCAAAAAGACTGAGATGAACCTTAAGTCTATGGCAGTAGAAAATAAAAGATACCACAACTGTTCTTGAGATTAATATGTAGATTCTTTGAATTTGGAAATTTCAACAATACTGTACTGTACACTCCCCTTCACGCAGGATGGACACTACCAGGACTAGGCAGGAAGGCCTTCTGTGAGCTTCGCAGTGCAGTGTAGCAAAGTGAAGAGAGTTTGCTAAGCAACTGGGCGTGATTTATGCATGCTTCTTGTTCCCTTCTCCAGTTTAATTTGTACCTCTTTCCTGTGGGTGAGCTCAAGCCCTGTGAGGTGATTTATTCCAGTTCACCTCTGCAAACTGCTGTTTTCATTTATTTGGTCAAGATTTATTGTGTTTCTACCACATGCCAGACACTCTACTACTTAGTTAGCAGGAACACAGTGATGAGGGAAATAGACACCCTGTGTTCTCTTCGATATAGAGTCTGATGATTAATCATTATATATTATTACAGTCTGTGGTAAGTGTCAGAGAAACCTCTGACCTCAACAGAAAGCAATTGAATATCCTCAGACCTTTGAGTTAGGAAGCAGAATAGTATTGTGTATACCCTGACTGGAAGAGGAAGCGCAAGAGGAGAAAGCATTGTAAGGTCAAGCTAGAGATAGCTGGGGCATGTAAAGGGCCCTTTAAGCTGTGAGAAGGATCATACTGTAGGTAAGTTCCTCAGAGAGGTCATATGAAGGTGTGCATATATTATTTGAGGTTATATATGAAGAGTAATGAAAGGTTGTCATGTTGCTCTCCTTAAAATTATGGATAAAAATAAAATACAAGACTTATTAAATGATTTTTGTTTTCTTACATATCTGGTTAGAGGCAGGTTTCGGTCTTACAATGAGCTACATGAAGGATATATTATGTACTTGAAATTATCTGTCAGTGAACTTTGAAATGTTTACCATTTGGTGCTTCAGTTCAGTTCAGTTCAGTCGCTCAGTCGTGTCCGACTCTGCGACCCCATGAATCGCAGCATGCCAGGCCTCCCTGTCTATCACCAACTCCCAGAGTTCACTCAGACTCACGTCCATCGAGTCAGTGATGCCATCCAGCCATCTCATCCTCTGTCGTCCCCTTCTCCTCCTGCCCCCAATCCCTGCCAGCATCAGAGTCTTTTCCAATGAGTCAACTCTTTGCATGAGGTGGCCAAAGTACTGGAGTTTCAGCTTTAGCATCAGTCCTTCCAATGAACACCCAGGACTGATCTCCTTTGGGATGGACTGGTTGGATCTCCTTGCAGCCCAAGGGACTCTCCAGAGTCTTCTCCAACACCACAGTTAAAAAGCATCAGTTCTTTGGTGCTCAGCTTTCTCTATAGTCCAACTCTCACATCCATACATGACTACTGGGAAAACCATAGCCTTGACTAGATGGACCTTTGTTGACAAAGTAATGCCTCTGCTTTTTAATATGCTGTCTAGGTTGGTCCTAACTTTCCTTCCGAGGAGTAAGCATCTTTTAATTTCATGGCTGCAGTCACCATCTGCAATGATTTTGGAGCCCAGAAAAATAAAGTCAGCCGCTGTTTCCACTATTTCCCTATCTATTTGCCATGAAGTGATGGGACCAGGTGCCATGATCTTAGTTTTCTGAATGTTGAGCTTTAAGCCAACTTTTTCACTCTCCTCTTTCACTTTCATCAAGAGACTCTCTAGTTCTTCTTCACTTTTTGCCATAAGGGTGGTGTCATCTTCATATCTGAGGTTATTGATATTTCTCCCGGCAATCTTGATGCCAGCTTGTGCTTCCTCCAGCCCAGCGTTTCTCATGATGTACTCTGCATATAAGTTAAATAAGCAGGGTGACAATATACAGCCTTGACGTACTCCTTTTCCTATTTGGAACCAGTCTGTTGTTTCATGTCCAGTTTAACTGTTGCTTCCTGACCTGCATACAGGTTTCTCAAGAGGCAGGTCAGGTGGTCTGGTATTCCCATCTCTTTCAGAATTTTTCGCAATTTTTTGTGATCCACATAGTCAAAGGCTTTGGCATCATCAACAAAGCAGAAAGAGATGTTTTTCTGGAACTCTCTTGCTTTTTCAATGATCCAGCAAATGTTGGCAATTTGATCTCTAGTTCCTCTGCCTTTTCTAAAACCAGCTTGTACATCTGGAAGTTCATGGTTCACGTATTGCTGGAGCCTGGCTTGGAGAGTTTTGAGCATTACTTTACTAGTGTGTGAGATGAGTGCAATTATACTGTAGTAGATAAGAAATTTATACAAGGAAGACCTCAGCTCAGAAAAGGAATTCTGGAGATGATAGTCTGTTAGGTCCACTTTGGATCCAAAATCATTAGTCAAAGAAGAGAGAACCACATGGCAGTATATTTTTAGTTAAGGATCAGGGCGTTTCAAGGACCAGAAGTTTGGTAAATAAGAAGGTGCAAACTTTGAAAGAAGACCAGGGTCTTAATCACAACAGAAATAAAAGCAGCAAAATCATAAGATTGTAGGAAATGAAGGTGCAAATTTTCAAAGATAGGAAAAAAGCACAGCTGGAAGATGCCAGTAGCAAATAGGAAAACTTGACGGATGAGGTGGTTTCTCTTCCATAAACTTAGAATTTTCTCCTTGCTTACCTCTAGTAATCTTGTTCCCATTTCTTGGTTAGTTAAGAAAATTCATTTACCTTTTCTTTTTCCCAGTCAGCCTTCTTTCTCATCCTAATCCTTTTCATTATTTCACTTTCAGTCAAAATTCATGAGATCAAGAGCCATGCTAGACACGCACCTGAATATTTCTTAGGATAGTTAGCTGACATTATTGTGAAAAATGAACAAAACACACCAAATGATAACAAAGCTTTCGATGTTGCTTTTCTGTATAAAATACTCTTATATGAATATTCTTATTGTACTCACTTGCAGTCACCTGTCACTGTAACAGATCACACCAAAAGTTAGTGACATCCCAAATATTATGTTCAGATTGTTTGGTTGGGGTGGCTCTTCTCATGTGGCTCATTCTTCTGGGGCAAGTGGGCTATCCAGGTTATGTTCTTAATGAATTGCACAAGTTGAAGAGGGTAAGCCCAACCATGCAAGCACATTTCATTTCTGCTAATATGCCATTGATGAAAACTTGTCTCATGGCCAAGCCAGTCATCAGTGCAGCAAGGAAATAACGTTTCTGAAGCGTCAGTATTTTGGGCATCTGATACAAAGAGCCAACTCATTGGAAAAGACCCTGATGCTGGGAAAGATTGAAAGCAAAAGGAGAAGGGAGTGGCAGAGGATGAGATGGTTAGGTATCATTACCGACTCAATGGACATGAATTTCAGCAAACTCCAGAAGATAGTGGAGGACAGAGGAGCCTGGTGTGCTGCAGTCCATGGGGTCACAAAGAGTTGGACATGACTTAGCGACTGAACAACAACAATTAGTGGGAGGAAGTGAGAAGTGGCAAAGTGTGTTGATGCAGAGATGGGAGAAGAATTGGGAGTTTAATGCAGGCTTTGTAAGCTTTCTGGGTTTTACATTCTTTTTACATCTTACCTTGTACTCATTGGGCTTCCCTGGTAGCTTGGATGGTAAAGCGCCTGCCTACAATGCGGGAGACCCGGGTTTAGTTCCTGGGTCAGAAAGATCCCCTGGAGGAGGAAATGGTAACCCACTCCAGTATTCATGCCTGGAAAATCCCATGGATCGAGGAGCCTGGTGGGCTACAGTCCATGGGGTCACAAAGAGTCGGACACAACTGAGCGACTTCTCTTCACTTCTTCACTTTTGTACTCATTAACATAGACACACTATTTTTGTAATCTTAGCTTAATATGATTTAAGCTTAGCTTAATATGATTTGTAAAGATTAACTTCTATATAGATTATATATTTGCTGTTTAAAAATACACAGTTGTTTGTTTAAATTAAACCATGCTTCTAGGCTCATCTATATCAAACTCATTTGAGATGTTTACTAAAAATGAAGATCCCTTAGCAGATCCAGATGCTTCTGGAATCACTATCTCTGGATGTGGGGCCTGGAAGTCTTCTTTATTGATAGATTTATCAGGGCATTGTCTTGCACATTACAACTTAAAACTTTGTTAGTGGAAGGACATTTGCATTGTTTCCATTCAAATTGCATTATAAATAATAGCCAGCATCATTTGTACAAATGATTAATTTATTTGGGGTATTCAGAAATCTTTCCCTGATACACAATTGAATAATTTGCCGTTGAGGAAAATTATATTCTGTGTAAAGAATAGGGTTTGGAGTGCTGGTGTGGGTGGTTATAAACAAGCTTGTAAGATCTTTCAAGTATTTTATGTTCACTAAAATGTGGAGTTAGATAAAGAGAATTTCTGTATAATTTGTATACATCTTTAATTTGTAATGTTGGGGATTGTGTAAGTTAGTTTTGGTTCCATTGCTTGCTATTGGTAATTTTTAAAATGAAAGTAGAAAAATTGACATGTCTAAAGAGAATTTTACTTTTCTCATATTTCAGCACACTAAATTCGGCAGTTCAGTTCTTCTAATCAACTGTTGTGTTTATATGACCTTTGTTCATATACCTTATTATATATTTTATTTTTTGTCTCAGTTACCTCAGCTTTTAGTAAGATTTTTATGGAAATTAACATTTGTTGATGTCATAGTGGATACTGCCAGTGGCTGTTTAGTGTACATTCTTCGTTCTTTTCTTTTTCCTTAGCAACAGATTTGAAGTGAAGCTTTTTGCCTAACTGAAAAATACATTTCTCAACCTTCTTTGCAACCATGAAGGGCCACATGACATGACTTTGTTCTGCTCAGTGAATGAGGCACATGGGGCTTGTTGAAGAAGGTGGAATCATTTAGCAGACACTCTTTGTCCTTTCTCCTGTATCTTATCTAGAACTTGGACTGGATGCTAGAGGAGGAAGTATAGAGTGACATTTAATAAATGTCACGTAAGAATGTTTAGTGAGAAGACAAGATTTCAGCAGATCCTTTTATTCTAGAGGGGACTTGCTTTCCATGTCATATTACCCATTGAGCTTTCTCTGTTTCATGGTTCTGTCTTCAGTTTTGGGGAACTTGTATTAAGAAATGTAGAGATGGAGGGAGGACTGTATTTTTAATTAGGGAAGTTTAGGGAAGGGTTTTGGTAATAGAATCCTATCCTACCTGTTTTTCTCTTTAGTAGAGTGTGGTACATCAGTAGAGTATAAACACATCTAAAGCAAATGGGCCCAAGTGACTCAGACAGTAAAGAATCTGCCTGCAAAAAAATCTGGGAGATGCAGGCTCGATACCTGGGTTGGTAAGTTCCCCTGGGAAAGGGAATGACAGCCCACTCCAGTATTCTTGCCTGGAGAATTCTATGGACAGAGGAGCCTGGAGGGCTACAGTTCATGGGGTCTCAAAGAGTCTGACACGACTGAGGGACTAACACACATAGCAAATGGGAGCAAGTAATCAATTTTATTTTGGATCTTTTATGACAGATTGGAGAATGAGGTGTTCTTTTTCCCTCCCTTGAATAGAGTGTGGTGGTTTAGTCATCTCCCAGTGTAATATATCCACCTACTGCTTGTTTGCCAAAGGCATGTTTTTTCCGTACATCCTAAATGCCTAGATGCTGGCTGACTTTAGGGGCAGGGAGAGATTCATACTGCTACTGCTAAGTCGCTTCAGTTGTGTCCGACTCTGTGCGACCCCATAGATGGCAGCCCACCAGGCTCTTGTCCCTGGGATTCTCCAGGCAAGAACACGAGTGGGTTGCCATTTCCTTATCCAATGCATAAAAGTGAAACGTGAAAGTGAAGTTGCTCAGTCGTGCCTGACTCTTAGCGACCCTGTGGAACACAGTCTACCAGGCTCTTCCGTCCATGGGATTCTCCAGGCAAGAGTACTGGATTGGGGTGCCATTGCCTTCTCCGAGAGTTTCATAGGGCTGCCTCAGTTTCATTCTGGGGTCTCATCCCCTAGTTAAAGTACACCAGTGGATACCTTTTTGCCTTTGTTCTTCTTAGGTTTAGCTGTCACAGAGTTCACTCCTTCTCTTATTAGATGGCATACATCAGACAGGGAAGAATCAATCAGCTTTTAGAAACGTGAAAATGGAATAAGGACTCACACAGCGTGGTTTATTCTTCCTAAAATAATGAAATTTATTCAGTCTTTCTCAAGTTCTATATTTTTTTGTTTTTTACTGTATTTTGTGTTTTCTGTCCTTTTTCCCAAAGGTCATTTATTTTCTGGTCTTTGTACATTTCCAGATTTGAGTATAACGCTTTCGGTTTTTCCTTTCTTCCAGCACCAGCAGACGTTTCTGAATCAACTACGAGAAATTACGGGGATTAATGATGCCCAGATTCTACAGCAAGCCTTGAAGGTATGGCCTCTGTTTCACGAGATACAGTTTCTGTTACACCCTCATCTCCACCACCTACCATATTGGAAAGTTGAGTTTTTTAGTTATACAACGGATAGTACCATAGATACAGGGAAGAACTTTTATAAAGTAAAGGCCTTACTTAACATAGCATTGGACTATAAAGAAAGCTGAGTGCCAAAGAATCGATGCTTTTGAACTGTGGTGTTGGAGAAGACTCTTGAGAGTCCCTTGGGCTGCAGGGAGATCCAACCAGTCCATCCTAAAGAAATCAGTCCTGAATAATCATTGGAAGGACTGATGCTGAAGCTGAAACTCCAGTACTTTGGCCACCTGATGCAAAGAACTGACTCATTTGCAAAAACCTTGATGCTGGGAAAGATTGAAGGCGGAAGGAGAAGGGGACAACAGAGGGTGAGGTGGTTGGTTGGCATCATTGACTCAATGGACATGAGTTTGAGTAAACTCTAGGAGTTTGTGATGGACAGGGAGGCCTGGCGTGCTGCAGTCCTTGGGGTCGCAAAGAGTCGGACATGACTGAGCAACTGAACTGAACTAACATAACATACTGCAATTTTGAACACATTAGCTTTTAGCACCCTGATGTTCCATGATGCCTTGGAGTGAAAGAAGACCTCCCTCCACATGAAACAGTTTTCATGCAAAATGGAGTGATATGACTCCCAAGTACTAATGGCCAATTTTACTCAAGAGACACTGTAGTGTTTAATTGGGGATGGAGGGGTAGAATGGCATAGAAGAGGAAGAGGAATTGGGGGAAAATTAATACAGTATCAGAAGCTTCCCTTTTAATCTTCCAGGAAGGAGAAATATAAATCAGCTAACCTTCAGTTAATTGAGTGCTTAAGATCATTCAACATCAAACTGTTTGATTATGCACAAAAAAGGGCATGATTTTTGTTGTATCTTGTGAAATATACTCATTGCCACACAGAGGCACCCAGATGAGTCAGATCACATGGATATGCAGATTGAAAGAGAGGGAATGAAGGAAAAATGTTCAGAACTGGAACTCCACTTGAAGTGTATTTATAGATCACTGCTCAAGTCTGACATCAACAGTAGAGCCGTTGGCTACTGTAGGCACACACACAGCTTCAGTCCTTTGCATGTTGCTCTGAAAGACAACTTTACATTATTTTTGATTTGGAGCCAGAAGTTCTTCCTTGTTTTCTAGAAATAATTTATCTTTTGAATGATTGTAATCACAGTCATCATCATTGTAGTGGTAAGAACTAGCACTTATTAAGCACTTACAGTAAGTACTAGGTGCTATTCTAAGTACTTTGTGTGGCTAACTCCTCCTCCGAGTAACTTTGAAGTAGGTGTTATTTTTATCCACCTTTTAAAGGGTAAGGAGAAACAGAGAGGTTAAAATGACTTGCTGAAGATCACATAGTTAACATGTGGAGGAGCTTGGAATAGAAACCAAGCAGCCTGCTCCCAGTACCACACATAATTTCTGCTTTTACTGGAAGCTTTGCTTCAGCTTTTTCCTGCATCAGGAAAATAATCAACCAGTACTGTTAGGAGCATTTTAAAGCGTGGTTTATGAAGCTGCTCTTAAGTAGCTGGAAAGGAAGCAAAAATGTCGTACCTCAATTTTTATGATTATGACATTTAGATGATTGCCAGTCCATCCTTTTTTCTGCTAAATATGACAATCATTCCACGTCTATTTTCAGAAATGGCCTTTCCCATTCTGTATCACTTGAGTCTGGGGTTAGACCTATTACCTTGTTCAGGGCAAATTTGGGGAATTCACTTAAATTTTTTTTTAAAACTTAGGAAACATGTAGAATATGTTTAATTAAATAAACATAAAAAATTAAAGTAGTGTCCACATTTCCTTTGAGCTGTGTGACCACTTTTTTTTTTTTTTAAACTTGTTTCAGTTACCAGTATCTGGGGAAGAAAACAGTGTACTTAAATCTTAATTGTTGCTCAGCATAAATTTGTAAAATGTTTAATAATGGGTTGACTATCTCAGCATTATACTGACGCAGAGTCTACTTTTGGGAGCCACAATGTCGTTGATTGATTTTTAGCACTTTTATATTGAGAATTTCTTTGTATGTTCAAAGTAAGTGACCTTCAAGTTGTATAGATCCCTGCTGCATTCAGTTTATCATTATTATCATATGAGGGAGTATATGGAAAGCATTTGGTACATTTCTTGGCACTTAGTCTTCAATAAATGTTAGCCATTGTTATTAAAATTGTTTTATGTCTGGTTTGTCACAAACTGTAGACTATGTTGGGAGAAGGCAATGGCACCCCACTCCAGTACTGTTGCCTGGAAACTCCTGTGGACAGAGGAGCCTGGTGGGCTGCAGTCCATGGGGTCGCTAAGAGTCAGACAGGACTGAGGAACTTCACTTTCACTTTTTACTTGCATGCATTGGAGAAGGAAATGGCAACCCACTCCAGTGTTCTTGCCTGGAGAATCCTATGGACGGAGAAGCCTGGTAGGCTGCAGTCCATGGGGTCACACAGAGTCAGACACGACTGAAGCGACTTAGCAGCAGCATCAGCAGTAGCAGCAGTAGACTATGTTAAACTCTTGTTTTGGATGAGTCATTTAAGAGTCTAATGACAGTTTTGATAGGTAACAAAGTTTAAAATGTGCACTCCTACCGTTTTCTCTCCTCAAAGGCTGTTAGAAGTGGAGTTGGGCTGAATTGTTCCAGTTGCTCAGACATCAGATTGTGGGATCATCCTGGTCTTTCTCTTTTTATCCCTCCCCACATTTGATATGATAGCAAATAATATTGGGCTCTGCTTCTGCCGATTCTCTCATAGTCTGTTCCCCACATATACCCACAGTAATCCTTTTAAAATGTTTCTGTCCAAAACCTTCTACTGGCTTCCAGTTAAACTTTGTAAACTAAGTTTCTGAAGGCTTCCACAGTATTATGTGTTCTGGCCTTTGATACAAAGATAGCTTCATTATTAATACCTGGATTTCATAATGTGGTTTCAGTTAGCAGTCATAGAGCTAATGTTGTTTTTATTGATAACTGTAGAGAGAATATAGAGATAACTGGGCAAGTTTCTCTCATGAATTTGCTGTCAAAATTTTTAGAATATTATTTATGTGTTTAATTTGGGTAGAATTTTCATCTCCACAGTATTCTGGAGTTCTCTGTGTCTCTCTATCAAGCTTTCAGGCCACTGATGCTGTTTTCTTATGAGTCGGATATTTGCTTGTTAATTTGCCTCTAAGTAGGCATTCAGCACGAACCTCATTCCATAGTTCATCAGGCACTCTTATCTATCAGCTCTAGGCCCTTAAATCTATTTCTCACTTCCACTGTATAATCATAAGGGATTTGATTTAGACCTGTATGGTCTAGTGGTTTTCCCTACTTTCTTCAATTTCAGTCTGAATTTGGCAATAAGGAGTTCATGATCTGAGCCATGCAAAAAAAGCAAAATGGCTGTCTGGGGAGGCCTTACAAATAGCTGTGAAAAGAAGAGAAGTGAAAAGCAAAGGAGAAAAGGAAAGATATGAGCATCTGAATGCAGAGTTCCAAAGAATAGCAAGAAGAGATAAGATATCTGTGGCGGGTTCATTTTGATATTTGGCAAAACTAATACAATTATGTAAAGTTTAAAAATAAAATAAAATTTAAAAAAAATTTTTTTTAAAAATTAAAAAAAAAAAAAGAAAGCCTTCCTCAGCGATCAATGCAAAGAAATAGAGGAAAACAACAGAATGGGAAAGACTAGAGATCTCTTCAAGAAAATTAGAGATACCAAGGGGACATTTCATGCAAAGATGGGCTCGATAAAGGACAGAAATGGTAGAGACCTAACAGAAGCAGAAGATATTAAGAAGAGGTGGCAAGAGTACACAGAAGAACTGTACAAAAAGATCTTCATGACCCAGATAACCAATATGGTGTGATCACTCATCTAGAGCCAGACATCCTGGAATGTGAAGTCAAGTGGGCCTTAGAAAGCATTACTACAAACAAAGCGAGTGGAGGTGATGGAATTCCAGTTGAGCTATTTCAAATCCTGAAAGATGATGCTGTGAAAGTGCTGCACTCAATATTGCAGCAAATTTGGAAAACTCAGCAGTGGCCACAGGACTGGAAAATGGCAGTTTTCATTCCAATCCCAAAGAAAGGTAATGCCAAAGAATGCTCAAACTACCACACAATTGCACTCATCTCACACACTAGTAAAGTAATGCTCAAGATTATCCAAGCTAGGCTTCAGCAATATGTGAACTGTGAACTTCCAGATGTTCAAGCTGGGTTTAGAAAAGGCAGAGGAACCAGAGATCAAATTGCCAACATCTGCTGGATCATCGAAAAAGCAAGAGAGTTCCAGAAAAACATTTATTTCTGCTTTATTGACTGTGCCAAAGCCTTTGACTGTGTGGATCACAAGAAACTGTGGAAAATTCTGAAAGAGATGGGAATACCAGACCACCTGACCTGCCTCTTGAGAAACCTATATGCAGGTCAGGAAGCAACAGTTAGAAGTGGACATGGAACAACAGACTGGTTCCAAATAGGAAAAGGAGTACATCAAGGCTGTATATTGTCACCCTGCTTATTTAACTTACATGCAGAGTACATCATGAGAAACGCTGGACTGGAAGAAACACAAGCTGGAATCAAGATTGCCGGGAGAAATATCAATAACTTCAGATATGCAGATGACACCACCCTTATGGTAGAAAGTGAAGAGGAACTAAAAAAGCCTCTTGATGAAAGTGAAAGAGGAGAGTGAAAAAGTTGGCTTAAAGCTCAACATTCAGAAAACGAAGATCATGGCATCCGGTCCCATCACTTCATGGCAAATAGATGGGGAAACAGTGGAAACAGTGTCAGACTTTATTTTTTTTGGATCCAAAATCACTGCAGATGGTGACTGCAGCCATGAAATTAAAAGACGCTTACTTCTTGGAAGAAAAGTTATGACCAACCTAGATAGCATATGCAAAAGCAGAGACATTACTTTGCCAACAAAGGTCTGTCTGTTCAAGGCTATGGTTTTTCCTGTGGTCATGTATGGATGTGAGAGTTGGACTATAAAGAAAGCTGAGTGCCGAAGAATTGATGCTTTTGAACTGTGGTATTGGAGAAGACTCTTAAGAGTCCCTTGGACTGCAAGGAGATCCAACCAATCCATTCTGAAGGAGATCAGCCCTGGGATTTCTTTGGAGGGAATGATGCTGAAACTGAAACTCCAGTACTTTGGCCACCTCATGCAAAGAGTTGACTCATTGGAAAAGACTCTGATGCTGGGAGGGACTGGGGGCAGGAGGAGAAGGGGACGACAGAGGATGAGATGGCTGGATGGCATCACTGACTCGCTGGACGTGAGTTTGAGTGAACTCCGGGAGTTGGTGATGGACAGGGAGGCCTGGCGTGCTGCGATTCAGGGGGTCGCGAAGAGTTGCACATGACTGAGCAACTGAACTGAACTGAACTGAGGCATTCAGCATAAATATTAAAGACAGTATCTGTTGTTATTCTTGTTTGCTGAAGTACTATTTTAAATATTTGTTTTTCACTGTTTCAGATAGTAAGTTCCAGAAAACATTTTTTAGTTTGTTCATTTGCTCCGAAGTATAAGTTTATGATTGGACTTTTGTTAAGCAAATAAAAAAAATAATGGAAAACAAATTATTTATAGAATTGATGTTTGCATTATATTAGTTTTAATTAATAGATAAAGGAATTATGGTTGATATAGTATACTATGTTTACAGTGAATTTATATTGTGAAATTAAGAATGACGTATAATTTTAAGTCTGAAAATGATTTTTACTGTTAGAGTTGTTATGGAGAAAATTACATAAATCATATGCAAATGTATACTTACTCCAAAATATTTGATGTTCTGTTCTTGATACTTGAAGGATAGTAATGGAAACTTGGAGCTAGCAGTGGCTTTCCTTACTGCAAAGAATGCCAAGACCCCTCAGCAGGAGGAGACAACTTACTACCAAACAGCGCTTCCTGGCAATGACAGATACATCAGTGTGGGCAGCCAAGCGGACACAAGTAAGGTTACTTCTCTTTCTTAATATTTTAATCAGAATGTAATTAAAACTTTTGTTTGGGGCTGTATTTTGTTTAAGCAGAGGTGAAGGACAAAAAAACGTATGACTTTAGCTTTGGCTCTTCTTGTAGTTGAAAGGTGCATATGTTTTTATTAGCTACTGTATTTTTTTCCAGTTTGGAGGTAAAAGATTATATTTAAGTTATATATTCTTTCATAAAACATTT
This sequence comes from Bos indicus x Bos taurus, assembly GCF_003369695.1. NCBI lineage: Eukaryota > Metazoa > Chordata > Mammalia > Artiodactyla > Bovidae > Bos > Bos indicus x Bos taurus. The sequence continues at coordinate 21,083,681 of NC_040076.1, read as the reverse complement.
CGTATAGTATTGTTTTAAAATATGGAACATCCAAAGGTGTTATTTATTAAAAATTTCTAGAATTTTAAATAGGGCACAGTTATTTGTTTTATAGATGTTAAATGTTGGTAGAGACCTTAGTATTATTTTTGAAGATAAAGTATTTTTTTAATTACTGGTATGATTTATTGTTTAACAGAATTTTCCTTCCCTCAACTCCAACCCCTCTCCAAAATAAAGATCTTGGAAGACAGTTTATACAGCAGAACAAAATAAATAAACATGCATATACAGAAAATTTTACACAGGACTCTAACTTTTCTTCGTAATATGAATAATTAATGCTTATATAGCCGAGTTTTTTTATTTCCATCTCATTATGATATAGTAACTGCATGATATAAAATGTAGGTATTTCTGTGCATTCAGGATTTGAAAAGTGTGGTTACTAACTTGTCCTTAAAGAGAATTTTTTGGTTTTGTTTATAAATGTTCTTAAAGTTAGAAAACAGCCAGAAAGTTCCCATTCATATAGATGTTTATAGCTACTGATTGGCATTAAATGCTGTTTAATGTTGTTGATAAAATATTTTAATCTCAGAATTTCAAGGTAATCTTAGTATTTTTGCTCCACAAATGGTCTTGTGTCTCCAAAGCTGAGATACTCCTATCTCACACAGATAATAGGTGATGGCAGAAGCTTTGTATAAGACAGACTCAATTGCTATGTCCAAGTTCAAGACAAACTGTGTTTTGGCTCCTACCTACATCTCTAACTTCATTTTCCATTGTTTTCCTCTTCTCACTTTACACTGTAGTAATGGAAAATAGCTTGGAAGTTCTCATCCACACAATGCTATTTAATTTCTCCTGTCATTACACATGTTACTTCTGTCTGGAATCCCCTCTGGCCTTCACCACCAGTCTGATTTCTTCTGGGGCTCTAAGACATTGCTCAGGAACTGCTGGCTTGAGAGTATTTTGTCTAGCTTCTATGTTAAACTGAGTGCTTCTAACACCCAGAGTGTACTTCTGTCTTATTGAGTACTGTGTTATTTTGAAATTATTTGCTGTGCCTTTCTTGCATACCAAACTGTAAACTTAACAGGGCAATAGAGTGTCTGTAGTCCCACCATTATACTAGGATGTCATGGTTTCTCAAAAAAGTGCTTGTTGAATTATTTTTGATAATATGTATAAAAAAGCCATTTTGAAACCAATGAAAGTTCTCTTGAACAAGATTGAGAAACTTGTTACAAGAAGTTAGAAAAAAGATAGTGGTATAAGTAGAGAAGGAATTAATATGTGAGAATAACACTTCATATCTTTTAAGGTTCTGAGACTTGGGAGGAAAATGAAATTAAGTAGAAAAAGGAAAAAGGATTTTGACTGAAGACAGCTGGTTAAGGTGAAAGAAACAGGAAATTGAGTAGACATGGTTCCGAGTTCTAGTGGAAAGGACGGAACGATTGTAGAGTGATAGCTGTCAACTCTTAATACAGATGGTAGACTTTGTGACATGAGACAACATATGCAGAGAAGAATTAGGATTATAAGAGTGTCATCAGAAAGATACCCTATTTGTTGTGTGAAAATTAGAAAATGTTCTTTAAGCCACATGTTAACACCTGTTTTAGAATTTTGACAAGGAGTAGTGAAAATGTTATGGACAAAATGAAAGATTTGAATAGGTGTTCTTAGGGAGAAAGCAACCTGATTTTAGCAAGTGTGTTAATTGAAAAAACAGAATTTGTATGTGTGAGTATATGTGTAGCTCTTGAAAAGTATGCACTAAGTACTTTTATATTCCCCTTGAAAGAAATTACAGAGAGGTGGAGTTTCTGGTTTCATCTCATTGATTATCTTACTGAACAAATTGCTTGTTTTAATTTCTTTATTGATAACTGAGCTATCCTTCTAACCAGAATGCTAACTCATATTTAATAATTGAATAATTTGTATAGTATATTCATAAAGTTGGTTTGAGATTATTGAGAAAAAAATTGTAAAAATATAGTGAGGTGATTGTACTATAATAGTATCAGTATCAAAGTGGGAAAATATAGCTTATGAGGTAAAAATAATTTTTTTCCATTTTACAACTTACATCTTTAAAAAATTTTTAAGGACGACTGTCTTTAGGAAATAGTCTTGATTCAGCATTTAAATTTAGTCATGTCATAATAGTATTACATGGTTTAAAACTTAGAAAGTAAGTAAATGTCATGCATTCAGCAGATTCTTTAAATTACTATGCTATAATTGCTGAGGAAAAATGAAATCTCTTGTTTATTTTTAATTCTTGGAAGGAGTGGTTAAATATGGGAAGGACAGAAAATAAATGTAAGTGAATATATATATTTAAATGCAGACCTCTTCTTAAATAAAAGTGTAAGTGCTAAAGGAGTGTGGAATGTTGGAGTGATCAGAGTGTGAGGAAATTTTCAAGGGATTGTTCTAGATGAAAAACTCTTTTTGAGCATTTTCTCAATTGTATGTGAAATGCCTTGTTACTTGAAAATTGACCATCAGTTCAGTTCAGTTCAGTCGTTCAGTCATGTCTGACTCTTTGCGACCCCACGAATCGCAGCATGCCAGGACTCCCTGTCCATCACCAACTCCCGGAGTTCACTCAAACTCACGTCCATTGAGTCGGTGATGCCATCTAGCCATCTCATCCTCTGTTGTCCCCTTCTCCTCCTGCCCCCTATCCCTCCCAGCATCAGTGTCTTTTCCACTGAGTCAACTCTTCGCATGAGGTGGCCAAAGTACTGGAGTTTTCAGCTTTAGCATCATTCCTCCCAAAGAACAGCAGAAAGTGAAGAGGAACTAAAAAGCCTCTTGATGAAAGTGAAAGAGGAGAGTGCAAAAGTTGGCTTAAAGCTCAACATTCAGAAAATTAAGATCATGGCATCTGGTCCCATCACTTCATGGGAAATAGATGGGGAAACAGTGGAAACAGTGTCAGACTTTATTTTTTGGGGCTCCAAAATCACTGCAGATGGTGATTGCAGCCATGAAATTAAAAGACGCTTACTCCTTGAAAGGAAAGTTATGACCAACCTAGATAGCATATTCAAAAGCAGAGACATTACTTTGCCAACAAAGGTCTGTCTAGTGAAGGCTATGGTTTTTCCAGTAGTCATCTATGGATGTGAGAGTTGGACTGTGAAGAAAGCTGAGTGCCGAAGAATTGATGCTTTTGAACTGTGGTGTTGGAGAAGACTTGAGAGTCCCTTGGACTGCAAGGAGATCCAACCAGTCCATTCTAAAGAAGATTGGTCCTGGGTGTGCTTTGGAAGGAATGATGCTTGAACTTAATTCTTTCAAATAATGGCAAGGGTTTTTGTTTTTTCAGTTTCTTCTCTCTCTCTCTCTTCTGTTTTTAAGTGTAAAATCTGTTATAAACAGGGCTAAGGCGTAAACAAACCTTGGTAACTTTTTGTCATCTATTGGTTTTAGTGCTGATAAAACATTTATGTTTTGAAATAAAAGTCTGTAATGCTAAATACATAATGGTTCCTTGTTATAAACTAGAGTAAAACTTGTAACTAAAGGTCTTTTTTAGAAGAACTAAACACGTGTTTTTTTGATGACTAGAAAAATTTAGTTTTCAAATTAATATTCCATAGAAGTCACATTTGGGGTTGTAGGGAAATTTTCATATACCCAAGTATATCAGAAAAGAAAGAAAATTATGTCATTTGAGAGGAGAACATATTTGTGAACGCAATGTTTGTGAACTTTAATATTGAAGAAGTAATTACGTTTTCAGTAGTTGGTAGTGCAATTATTGGCCTCGGTGTATTTTTACTTTTCATTTTTGAGAGAAAAAGGAAACATTTCAAGGAAAGCTTGTACTCTGCATAATAAGGAATTAAGAATTATTATTTTGGTAACATTCCAAGCTGTAAATAAATACTGCTGGTTTCCGGGGGGAAAAAAAAACAAAAAACTTTTTTGTAGTACTGTTAGCATATAGTTGAGGCACATTTTTAAATTACTTTTATCCCCTGTTTAGACTGTATATTGTGAATTGTCAAATGAGTGCCTCCTGCCTCCAGCTTAAATGAGAAGTGAAATGATTGTGTTAGGAATTTTGCAATTAAAAATGCAAAGAGGACTAGGAAACAGTGCAAGATACTGAGATATCATAGGTATATTTAATAATCAGAGAAGAGAATGTGTGAAGTTTTTGTGTCATGACAAACTCTGTCATAGACATGACCATATAACACTTTTGCCCAATTTGAAATCAAATAGTAATATTCTTTCTTTCTTGATCATTAAATTCTTTTGAACTTTTTTAAAACAGGAAAAAAACAGTATATGCCCACCAGAACAAGATGTGCTACAATTGAGCAATCAAAGTATGGATCAAAAGATAAGAGGGATTTGGGTAGGTAATTTTAACATAGAAAATAATGCCACATATTGACTTAAGTTTTAGAGAAATTAGTATGACACGCTGGAGTGAGTGTTAAGTGGTAGACCTTTCACAAATTTAGAAGCATTGTATTTTTTTAAAAAATGCTGTATTTCTTTTTACAGAAGAACTTGAATTGTTTGGTAAGGATTGCACAGAAAGTGAGAAACATGTTGAAGTTCTGTCCCAGAACTCTAGTCTTAGTTATATTGCTTGACTAGTCTAAAATTGATTTTTTATTTTTATTTTTTAGATTTAAAGCAAAAATTATAAACAGATTCCAGTCTAGTCTTCTTAACCCTGCTGAGGGTGAATCATTTATGTTGAGAAGTTTTAGGATTTACCAATTGAACACTGATAATTTTTCCCATTCACCAAATTTGTTAAGCAACTGCAGAAAGAAAAAAGTGAAATAGAAGTTAAATCTCTGTAGAGATTTCTAATGCATAATGCATGATTCACCAAAAGTCAGTTAAGCCGAAAAATGAGATCTACAGTGGTATGCAAATAACTTGTAGCTGATTAGGTGCAGTTAGGCATACATTCTGTGTTAGACATACACTGTAGAATTGCTTGCATAACTTTTATTTTCTGTAATTTTAGGACAAAATTATAGCTATGGCATTTGCACTTTTTGTTGACTAATACAGAATGATAATTTTTGCTTTTTCCAAGTCAGAAAACATGATGAAATAGATGACAAACTCAGGGTATGCCTCCTTTATTATCCCTTTTCTTAACAGTGCTGCCGTTATAAATTTAGCAGCAACTATTAAAAACAGAGCAAGACTGTTTAGAACTGAGTTGTTAATACAGTTGCCAGTAGTTACATGTGGCAACTTAAATTTAACATCAATTTAAATAATCCTGAAGCTCAGTTTTTCTGTTGCCATAGATACATTTAAAATGGGCAGTAGTCATCAACATGCAACTAGTGGCTACTGTATTGGGCTGTGTGGATAATAGTACATTTCCACCATCACAGGAAGTTTTATTGGACATCACTGTTTTGGAGAATCTGAGTTTAGCAACGATAAGGTTGGAAAAGAATGGGAGAGTGCAGTGAGCAGCACAATTTCTATTATGTCTTCATGCTTTTAAGTATTCTTTTAACATGACACCTTATTATGCTATTTTTCCTTTATCTGGAGAAGTTTTCAGTGGATGAAGTATATATTCTCAAGTATTCTAACTAGTGCCACTATGAAGATCACTCATTAATTTTTATTTCTATTCCAGTCTAGATATTAACCTTTATTTGCTTAACAGATATTTATTGATTTCCTAATACAAATCAAGTACGCTTTTAGACCATTAAAAATATCAAGAAGTTAACATCCCCCTATGCATTAACATAGGGGGAAGACTGATGGTAAATAGTAAATAAAAAATGTCTGGTAGTAGTAAGTTTATGAAGAACAACAGAGCAGGGTAGAAGGACAGAGGGTGACAGGGATGGGTTTGTAGTTCAGACACAGGGTGTGGTATTTTAGATGGAGGGTTGGGTGGTGAATGTCTCACTTATACAGATGCCTCAGGAAGAGAGGGGCTGAACCTCCAGGAAATCTGAGGGAAGTGTGCCCCAGGCTGGGGCCTTGAGGCAGGAGTGTTTTTGGCTCAGGAGGTGAGTGGTGAGGACAGCAACCGCTGTTGAAGCAGAGTGAGGCTGAGAATGGTCTTTTCCTCATTTCCATTCACCTGCTTACGATCTCTCTCTTCATCTTTGCTTTTTACTTTCAAGGGCATCCCCTTCCTTTTGGTGGCTCAGTGATTTTTTTTTTTTTGGTCCCGTCCAGCTTTTCCTCATCTCCCAGAACCACCGTGTAGTTTGCAGTTCTGTCACTTTTTATGTGCCTGCTTTCCCCTTCAGTGTTTCTCTGTCAGTTTTTACGTGCCTACTTTTTCCTTCAGTTTGTCTGCCCTGGTACATATTCTTATTACAACTCTTCTCAAACACTTGTTCAGCGCTTTTAATTCTTGATTTCCCAAATGGTTCTTTCTATTCATATCACTTCTCTGCCTAGAAATCTTTGCTGATGGTAAGTATAAGTTTGGCTTGTTAAAAAAAAAAAAAGAAAAAAAAAGAAAAATGTTTCCCCTAGGGTTAGCCTTATGTAGGTGAGGAAAATAATGAAAGAACTTTCTTCCCACCTAAATCAAAATCTTACATTGTAGATGTAACTACAATCTTACAGACATTGTAGTTCAATTAGATTATGGGCTAAATTGGCTCTTCTGAACTAACTTGGATTCCTTATGCCATTTTATGTACCATTTCATGAGAAAATGAATTATGAATGATAAATAATGTATACATTTGAAGTCTAATTTATTGTTGATGGCCCTCTGTATTTTGGAGTTAGCAGAGAAATGTTTGGTAGTTGGTGTGTAAGTTTTTAGAAGGATTTATTAAGGTGAATGTTATGTTTTGATGTATAAATTTCTGACTTTACAGGAAAAAAATGTTTTATTTTGGGCAGTCTTGAAATGTTGGCGAGTACTGTTCATAGGTTTTTGTACTGTGATTTTTCTGCAGTGTTACTCAGCTGACACTTGTGCTCTTGAATTTGGTTCATATTTATTCTAATAATGAAGAGAGGATTGGTTGAAAGAAAGTGTAGTGTTGTACCAAGGTTGTCCCTTGGCATTGGATGGAATTTTTTACAAAGGCTAAATTTTTGTAATTTACTTTTGCCAATTAGAAATCGTTTACTACTAAAGCTTGTTGAGTGGTTTCAAATCATAAAAGATGATGCTGTGAAAGTGCTGCACTCAATATGCCAGAAATTTGGAAACTCAGCAGTGGCCACAGGACTGGAAACGGTCAGTTTTCATTCCAATCCTAAAGAAAGGCAATGCCAAAGAATGTTCAAACTACCGCACAATTGTACTCATCTCACAGGCTAGTAAAGTAATGCTCAAAATTCTCCAAGCCAGGCTTCAGCAATACGTGAACCGTGAACTTCTTGATGTTCAAGCTGGTTTTAGAAAAGGCAGAGGAACCAGAGACCAAATTGCCAACACCTGCTGGATCATGGAAAAAGCAAGAGAGTTCCAGAAAAACATCTATTTCTGCTTTATTGACTATGCCAAAGCCTTTGACTGTGTGGATCACAATAAACTGGAAAATTCTGAAAGAGATGGGAATACCAGACCACCTGACCTGCCTCTTGAGAAACCTATGTGCAGGTCAGGAAGCATAGGACATAGGACATAGGACATAGGACAACAGACTGGTTCCAAATAGGAAAAGGAGTACGTCAAGGCTGTATGTTGTCACCCTGCTTATTTATATGCAGAGTACATCATGAGAAACACTGGGCTGGAGGAAGCACAAGCTAGAATCAAGATTGCTGGGAGAAATATCAATAACCTTAGATATGCAGATGACACCATCCTTATGGCAGAAAGTGAAGAAGAACTAAAGAGCCTCTTGATGAAAGTGAAGGAAGAGAATGAAAAAGTTGGCTTAAAGCTCAACATTCAGAAAACGAAGATCATGGCATCCGGTCCCATTACTTCATGGCAAATAGATGGGGAAACAGTGGAAACAGTATCAGACTTTATTTTTTTGGGCTCCAAAATCACTGCAGATAGTGATTGCTGCCATGAAATTAAAAGACGCTTACTCCTTGGAAGAAAAGTTATGACCAACCTAGACAGCATATTAAAAAGCAGACATTACTTTACCAACAAAGGTCCATCTATTCAAGGCTATGGTTTTTCCAGTAGTCATGTATGGATGTGAGAGTTGACCTATAAAGAAAGCTGAGCACTGAAGAATTGATGCTTTTGAACTGTGGTGTTGGAGAAGACCCTGGAGAGTCCCTTGGACTGCAAGGAGATCCAACCAATCCATTCTGAAGGAGATCAGTCCTGAGTGTTCATTGGAAGGACTGATGTTGAAGCTGAAACTCCAGTACTTTGGTCACCTGGTGTGAAGAGCTGACTCATTTGAAAAGACCCTGATGCTGAGAAGGATTGAAAGCAAAAGGAGAAGGGACGTCAGAGGATGGGATGGTTGGATGGCATCACTGATTCAATGGACATAAGTTTGAGTAAACTCCGAGAGTTAGTGATGGACAGGGAGGCCTGGCGTGCTGCAGTCCATGGGGTCGCAAAGAGTTGGACACGAATGAGCGGCTGAACTGAACTGAAAGCATGTTCTGTTCCTTTTTTGAAGAAGCACGGAAGAAAATCATAGAGGATTATTTTCCATTGTGAAATTGATAGCTCATTACATATTTTACAGAAATCATTCTACTAAACTCTAGAAAGAGATTAAATTTAGGATCAATCATTATTAAAATAACATTTTACTTTCTTAATATCTGTTCTTAAAATCATGTGTATTTGATATGCATGTAGGTTATAATAATTCAGTATTGCTGTATGGCTGTATGGTTCTAAAATAACCTATGGAAAGAAGAAGCTTTATGAAGATCATGGAGAAAATTATTGTAATTAAAGTGAAACTATACTAAACCTTCTCCATTGCTTAAAGGAGCAAATCTCAGAATTTCAATTAAGGACCGATAGTCTGGTCAGTCAGTCTTCCTAGCATTAAAGACTATAATTACTTTTTTCTTCCTCTGCTCACACTTAATTCCTCTGATACCAGATATGTGAGGTTGTTTTTCCCTATATATGACCAGTTCTATGACATCAGCTGGGTGTTTTACCATTCTGAAACCATTTACCTGAAGTGAGCAGCAGATGCCACAGGCTAAATTCTCCGTCCCACAAAACTCCTGCCTTAGACACCAGTCACAAGTAATGGGTCCCCAGGTTACCTGTGTTCTGTTTGACCTGAGTTCAAATTGGGAGTTCTCGTGACCCCCTCAAGTTTGATAATTTGCTATAATGGCTCACAACTCAGGGAAACACTTTTTATTAGTTTATTATATTAAAGGCTATGATAAAGGATGAACAGCCAGATGGAGAGGTGTATAGAGCACACCTCTGTAGTCTGGAAAAGTCCCAAGCCAGAAGTTTCTGCCTTGTGGAGTTGAGATGTACCACCCTCCCAGCATATGGATATGTTCATCAACCTGGAAGCTCTCCAGGCCTTGTACTTTGGGAATTTTTATGGCAGTTTCATGAAGTAGGCTTGATTGTTTGTTAACTTAATCTCCAGTCCCTCATATATATCTCCCTAGAGGATGGGACATGGGGCTCCAAGTTGCAAGCTTCTCATCATGACTTAGTCTTTCTGGCCCATCCTGAAGTCAGTCTGGAGCCCCCAAGAGTCATCTCTTTAGAACAAAAGATGCTCCTGTCACCTAGGAAATGCCAAGTGATATAGGAGCTTTTTGTCAGGAACTGGGTCAGAGACCAAGTATTAGAACAAAAGATGCTCCGAGGATCTTGCCTTGCTCTTTGGATTGACTTGTTAATCCATGCATGATTTAGTAACACAATGCATTGGTAATTTGGAAAAGATTTCCTTCCAAATGTTGGAAGAACATCTATATTATAAAACAAATAAAAATTGTTAATATCACTTGATTTCACCAGAAAAGCCTTATACTGGGAAGATATCACTCTCATAGTGATAGAAACAACTTTTCTGAACTTGCAACCTCTGCTTGAAAATTCTATAGTTATCATTGGCAGCAAATAGTCTCATTTGTTTTTCAAGTGACAGGCTGCCCTTTTTTTGAGAAAATGTCTGTCAAATACTGATGTCTGAATAATCATTGCTTGTAGTTTATCAGTTGTAATATCCAGTAAAAACAGTGCCCCATGAAGAAAATTCATTGAGTTCAACCTGCAGCTCAAGCAATGCACTAGTGTGTTTTTCTTTAGCAACAGCGTACTTTGCGTACATAACAGAACTACTGTGCATATGTTCAGTTTTGTCACATAGAGGTAAAGACCATGTGACACAATGTTTGAGATTTCATAAAATTAGTTTTTGCTTATTAAGGATTTAAGAGAGATTGGCTTTTTTTTTGAATTTGAGTTTTTTGAATTTGAGTGTGTATAGTTGTAATATAATGAATTGCTTATGTAACTTGATGCTGCTACCTTGATTTGTGCTAAGACACAGTGGTTTAATGCACTGTTGTTTTGCATAATCACTGTAAATGTGACCATAGTAGGAAAGACAGATAACATCATAACATTTTTTATGAGAGCATATTTTACTTAAGGAACCCCTTCCCTTATAGAGTCACTGGGGATCCCCAAGAATCCATGGATTACACTTGGGTACTGCTAGTATGGAGGGGAGACCACTGGATTTAATAATTTGAGGACTTAAATTTGAAGCCTGTCTACCTTTCTTTTATTCTTATAATATTAGATTTCATTTCTCACAACTTCAGTTATTTTGTTTATGAAATAGGATTAAAAGCATCTTGCCTTACTTTTTGCTTTTGTGTTTCTCGAGTTACGATTGCTGAATTATGAAAAGCTCGAAATATAACTTGTTGCTATTTCGAAGTGAGTTTCTGCTCTAGCCAGCTTAGTTTACTTGTCAGTTGTGAAACAGTAAACACTTTAGATAGTTTCAAAGAAGAAATTTAATACAGGGGACTAGATTGTTTAAAAAAAAAATTGGTGGGAGCATTGGAGGAAGGATCTCTAGCTCAGCTTTCTGAAATGACTCCCAGATTCTTGCAGGACTGGCCAGCCAGCAAAGCTACTCCATCTGCCACAGTCAGGGAGACAGTGAATCAGGAGACTGCCATGGGACAGTTGAGAACATAGCTTTATAGCTGTTGCCCAAGGAGAGCCAGCCAGGATTAAGTAACTGCCACTAAGCTGTGCCTGGACACTGGAGCACAGAGTCTGGTTACTACTTCTACTCTCTCTCTTGACATCCTCAAGCTGGAAGCTGGAAACTGGATTGCTACTGTGGGGCAGCCCACATCTGTTCAGTCATGCTGGAAAAAAAACAGCCAAAAGCCACAAGAGAGTGCCTTCCTCCTCATAGCTGCCTCTCACATCTCATGCTAGTATATTCGATTGGTGGAACCTAAATTTTATCCAAAACTAACTACAAGTGAATCAGGAAAATAGGTTGGTTGTTTTAATCTTTTCAGCTTCTGTGGTTGAAGAAAGCATACTAGGAAGATGAGACAGTGGAGTCTTGAGGGGTTAATTGATCAAGTCCTCCAAACCTGTTTGCTTCTTTGTGATTTTCAAGTTATTTTCTTTACTTTATTATTCTCTCTTTAGTCACCCAAGTTTTAGTCATTTTTAATGACCATGATCTCATTTTTGTGAGTCCATTTCATGCCTCTCTAGTTCTAGCTTCTTTAATCAATATTTCAGCTGGACTGAATGATGACACACACCGGTGACACCATCCATCTACAGCTGTGGTTTGATGGACTTGTAAACGAGACATATGAATCCTTTGGCCTGCTGACAGGTGTATCATTGCAGTTGTTATGTAACTCTGTTCCACATTTTACTTGATTGAATTTTTTTAGACCTGCCTGCAATGCTGGAGATCTGGGTTCAATCTCTAGGTTGGGAAGATACCCTGGAGAAGGGAACGGCTACCCACTCCAGTATTCTGGCCTGGAAAATTCCATGGACTATATAGTTCATAGGATCATGAAGAGTTGGACACGACTGAGTGACTTTCACTTTATTGCACTTTTGTAAGGTTTAATTATACTGTCTAAGGAATTAAAAAAAGTCTTCTAAATTGCCAACATCCGCTGGATCATCGAAAAAGCAAGAGGGTTCCAGAAAACATCTATTTCTGCTTTATTGACTATGCCAAAGCTTTTGACTGTGTGGATCACAAGAAACTGTGGAAAATTCTGAAAGAGATGGGAATACCAGACCACCTGACCTGCCTCTTGAGAAACCTGTATGCAGGTCAGGAAGCAGCAGTTAGAACTGGACACGGAACAACAGACTGGTTCCAAATAGGAAAAGGAGGACGTCAAGGCTGTATATTGTCACCCTGCTTATTTAACTTATATGCAGAGTACATCATGAGAAACGCTGGACTGGAAGAAGTACAAGCTGGAATCAAGATAGCCAGGAGAAATATCAATAACCTCAGATATACAGATGACACCACCCTTATGGCAGAAAGTGAAGAGGAACTAAAAAGCCTCTTGAGGAAAGTGAAAGTGGAGAGTGAAAAAGTTGGCTTAAAGCTCAACATTCAGAAAACGAAGATCATGGCATCCGGTCCCATCACTTCATGGGAAATAGATGGGGAAACAGTGGAAACGGTGTCAGACTTTATTTTTCTGGGCTTCAAAATCACTGCAGATGGTGACTGCAGCCATGAAATTAAAAGACGCTTACTCCTTGGAAGGAAAGTTAGGACCAACCTAGATAGCACATTCAAAAGCAGAGACATTCCTTTGCCAACAAAGGTCTGTCTAGTCAAGGCTAATGGTTTTTCCTGTGGTCATGTATGGATGTGAGAGTTGGACTGTGAAGAAGGCTGAGCGCCAAAGAATTGATGCTTTTGAACTGTGGTGTTGGAGAAGATTCTTAAGAGTCCCTTGGACTCCAACCAGTCTATCCTAAAGGAGATCAGCCCTGGGATTTCTTTGGAAGGAATGATGCTAAAGCTGAAACTCCAGTACTTTGGCCACCTCATGCAAAGAGTTGACTCATTGGAAAAGACTCTGATGCTGGGAGGGATTTGGGGCAAGGGGAGAAGAGGACGACGGAGGATGAGATGGCTGGATGGCATCACTGACTCGATGGACGTGAGTCTGAGTGAACTCTGGGAGTTGGTGATGGACAGGGAGGCCTGGTGTGCTGCGATTCATGGGGTCTCAAAGAGTCGGACACGACTGAGCGACTGATCTGATCTGATGGCCAACTGTTATTCCTAATATTTTTAGCGTTCTATAAGCTACTGTTTGGAGGAAAAAATGTATATAACAATAGAAGTAGACTTTTGAATCTGTTGATATATTTTTTTTATTACTAAGTATGATAAAATTTTTTAAGTAGTTAATATAACCCTTAGCTTGATGGGCTTCCCTTGTGGCTCAGCTCGTAAAGAATCTGCCTGCAATGCAGGAGACCTGGGTTTGATCTCTGGTTGGGCAGATCCCCTGGGGAAGGGAAAGGCTACCCATTCCAGTATTCTGGCCTGGAGAATTCCATGAACTGTATAGTCCATGGGATGGCAAAGAGTCAGACACGACTGAGGGACTTTCACTTCACTTTCAGATGGTAGGTCACTTTCAGACACCTTAGGTCCCACTCCTTACTCCTTTTTCTTGTTTCACTCTTGTAATACTCAGATTACAAAGGAAAAAAAAATTTTTAACATTTCTCAAATACAAATAAACAAAATGAATATAAAACTTGTCCAAAATACTACCCAGCATAATCCCAGCGATGCAAAGATAAGATAGTAACAGCTATACTTCTTTCTCTTTCTCATCCTATTGTTTTGTAATCCCTTACTTAGCAACATGTTATGGTTTGCCATTGTTTAAATGATAATAGAGGTATAATTGATCACTTTTGGGTTAAGGAAGTAGATCAATATATGTTGGGAAATTGGATTACAAGGCAGTTTTTCTGAATGTGGTAATAGTTGTAGACTTTATTCTTTTGAGAAAGAATACTTACAGCATCAAGACTATTTTATTTTCATTCGTTTCTATGCAAATTTTGATTTCTTTTTTGATTAAAGATCTCAACGTAAGACCAGAAACTATAAAACTCCTAGAGGAGAACATAGGCAAAACACTCTCTGACATACATCACAGCAGGATCCTCTATGATCCACCTCCCAGAATATTGGAAATAAAAGTAAAAATAAACAAATGGGACCTAATTAAACTTAAAAGCTTCTGCACATCAAAGGAAACTATTAGCAAGGTGAAAAGACAGCCTTCAGAATGGGAGAAAATAATAGCAAATGAAGCAACCGACAAACAACTAATCTCAAAAATATACAAGCAACTCCTACAGCTCAACTCCAGAAAAATAAATGACCCAATCAAAAAATGGGCCAAAGATCTAAATAGACATTTCTCCAAAGAAGACATACAGATGGCTAACAAACACATGAAAAGATGCTCAACATCACTCATTATCAGAGAAATGCAAATCAAAACCGCTATGAGGTACCATTTCACACCAGTCAGAATGGCTGCGATCCAAAAGTCTACAAATAATAAATGCTGGAGAGGGTGTGGAGAAAAGGGAACCCTCTTACACTGTTGGTGGGAATGCAAACTAGTACAGCCACTATGGAGAACAGTGTGGAGATTCCTTAAAAAACTGGAAATAGAACTGCCTTATGATCCAGCAATCCCACTGCTGGGCATACACACTGAGGAAACCAGAAGGGAAAGAAACACGTGTACCCCAATGTTCATCGCAGCACTGTTTATAATAGCCAGGACATGGAAGCAACCTAGATGTCCATCAGCAGATGAATGGATAAGAAAGCAGTGGTACATATACACAATGGAGTATTACTCAGCCATTAAAAAGAATACATTTGAATCAGTTCTAATGAGGTGGATGAAACTGGAGCCTATTATACAGAGTGAAGTAAGCCAGAAGGAAAAACATAAATACAGTATACTAACGCATATATATGGAATTTAGAAAGATGGTAACGATAATCCTGTATACGAGACAGCAAAAGAGACACTGATGTATAGAACAGTCTTATGGACTCTGTGGGAGACGGAGAGGGTGGGAAGATTTGGGAGAATGGCATTGAAACATGTGAAACGTCATGTATGAAACGAGGTGCCAGTCAAGGTTCAATGCATGATGCTGGATGCTTGGGGCTGGTGCACTGGGACGACCCAGAGGGATGGTGTGGGGAGGGGGGAGGGAGGAGGGTTCAGGATGGGGAACACATGTATACTAATTAAATAATTTTCTATTAAAGAAAAAAAAAAAAGAAAAAAAGAAAAAAACAAAACAAAACAAAAAAGACTATTTTATTTTATTCTCACTGAAGAAAACATTTCATTTAGTAATGTATATTTTCTTTTTGTGAAATGAAAACTTCTTTTTATAATTAAACAAAAAGCATAGAACAGAAAATAGAAAGCGAGAGATCCTTATACTTTTTTTTCCCCCTAATCCTCTTTCTCAAAATTAACCACTGTTAACAGCTTCATACATTCTTTCAGGCTTTAAAAGTGTATATAAGTATATATGGTCAATTGGGCTTCCCTGGTGGCTCACCAGTAAAGAGTCCACCTGCAATGTGGGAAACCTGGGTTCGATCCTTGGGTCAGGAAGATCCCCTGGAGGAGGTTGTGGCAACCAACTCCAGTATTTTTACCTGAAATCCTATGGACAGTGGAGCCTGGTGGGCCATGGTCCATATGGTTGCAAAAGAATTGAATATGACTTAGTGACTAAACAGCAACATGGTCAATTAGTTTCTGGAACATAACTTTGAGAGCTCAATTATTATACTTTGATAAATGTTTAGGTTATATGGACTAACTGCAACATGTGTATATGTGGGTTAACTTCAGAAAGCATAAATGTAAATGTTTAATTGTTGCTTTCAATTTTTGTTATTATAGAACCTGTTTTTAGCAGTCTTTCTCCTTATTAGCTTTTAATCAGAGACTTCATAGTATTGAGTCTTCTCTAATGAAAAATATTTATGCTCTTAATTTTATAGGGAAGAACATTAAATTGCAAAGTATAACCAATTTAAAATGTGTTTGCATTCTCTTTGGAGAGGTTCCTGTACAGAATTAAGTTGGTGCTGGGTTTGATTTGAAAGGGGGTATTGGGTATAAAATCTCCATTATGAATTACGTTTCATTTTGGTTGACTTAATTTTGAGAAACATAGTTTTGCTTTTCAGATGTGATTGATCTTACTGGAGATGATAAAGATGATCTTCAGAGAGCAATTGCCTTGAGTTTGGCGGAATCAAACAGGGCATTCAGGGAGACTGGAATAACTGATGAGGAGCAAGCCATTAGCAGGTAAAAATGCAATTTGTATAGATATAAGTACTATTTATAATAGAAATAATAATTAACTTTAACTTGAAGAGGCACACAGATGTACTTTATTATTCTAAATAAACTATTAGTAAACTTCAATATTGTTATATTTTATGTAACTAGAATGTTCATTGCATTTGAATCTTAGATTTAGTTTTGGAGTGGCATTTTGAGGCATTAAATTTAAGCATATATTTTAATATTACTTTGATTTTGTTTTTTTCTTCCTTAACTCCTTTTGGATCCATTGTCCAATTCAACTTACAGTCATTTATAGCAGGGATCAGCTGACTTTATGTGTAACATGCCAGTTGTAAATATTTTAGGCTTTGTTGGCCATCTGGTTTCTGTTGCAGTTTCTCAACTCTAGCGTTACAGTGTAAAAGCAGCCACTGGTAGTACATAATTTAATGAGTACAGTTGTGTTCCAGTAAATCTTGATTTACAAAAATGTAGACAGCCAGCTAGATTTGGCCCATGAGCCATAGTTTGCCCACTTCTGATCTTTAATATGATCAGAATAGGTTTTTTTTTTTTAAAGAAATGAGCAAGATTCCAAGATTGCATCTTTTGATTTAATTACCAAAGCTGTTTAGTTTGAAACAGTTTGATCCACCAAAGAATTAAGTAAGTTTGGTTTAAAAAAAAAAAAAAAAAACTTTAAATTATAACAGACAATAATCATCTACGCAACTCTTTGGAGCCAGGGGCAATTTAATCTTAATGTGGAAGAAATTTATCTTTGAAGAGGTTAAATGATTTTCCAAAGGTACTCAGCTAAGATGAGTCTTATGACTCCAGTGTTCTTTTCCCTGTTAACAGAGTTGTTTGGTAGCAGAATGTACCAGCTTTCTCACATAATTTCCCTTGACACAGTATTTAATAGTGTATTTCTAAGTAATCTGAGATTACTGTATGATAGGAGATGTCTCAAAATGCTATGTTTATTAGCAAAGGCACATAGTTTTTCATAGTAATACCTTTTAATGTCTCTAAATGTTACTTTGGAAACTGTTTTGTAAGATATTAAGATGGTAAGAATTAATTAAAACTCATATTCTTCTTTAACTGTAGCTAATATCATTTAATGCCAGTAATTTTAAATAAAAACCAAAAGTGCATATCTGTTTTCAGTCATTTTATTTAGGCTGATTTTTTGAAGGATTTAGAGAAATTATAAAGTTAGGTTTTGTCTTATAAACATGAATTGGAATTGATATAATTGTCTTGAATAACTATAAAATTTGATAATACTTAAGCTTTGTAAGAAATATTTTAAACATGAACTACATCAGTTGAAATCCATATTTAAGGGGAATGAGGATCTATTATGTGAAAAAGAGATAATAAATGTAATATATGGCTTCCCAGGTGGCAGTAGTGGTAAAGAACCCGCCTGCCAATGCAGGAGACATAAGAGACTTGAGTTTGATCCCTGGATTGGGAAGATTCCCTAGCTGAGAGCATCAGAACCACTGCAGCGATTTAGCATGCTCATATACTGTGATACAAATATTTTTTAAAGTACATGTATAATTTTGTATATAGTGATTTACATTACTGCATAAATAGAAACAAGACTGGAGGATTATATACCAAGTTAGTATCAGTAGTTTTATATCTTGTGTTTTGTAATTAAAATAGCATGTAATAATTAGATTTAAAAAATTGAAAGTGAAAGAGTTTATATTATTCCTAATCTTTATTACATTCACTATATGTTATATATATTTTAAGATATTAATTTCTGTCTAAATGGAAAAAATCTCTTTAAGATAATGTTCTTTCTTATTCTTGATCTTTTAATTTTAGCATACCCTTAAATAGTAATTATTTTGCAAGTATTTTTATTGTAGATAACATTACAGAGACTTGGTATAGTGTTATATGACAAATTTTACATAAAATTATACTCCGTTAAAGTAGGAGTATTTACTGTTGCACAGTGTAATTTTTTTCTTGATATGTGTAGGTTTTATAAAATCAGGTAACAAAAAATGTTAAATGGAACATGCAGTAAATAAACATATTTATAAATCACATTGTATTAGAAATAAGGGAAGATGAGCATTCTAGTTAGACATTTGACAACTACAGTATTCTAGTGAATTTTATTAAGACTTAGGGCTCTAAATTCAAAGGGTAAAATATATTTAAACATATATTTTATAAAAAGTATTTTTAAAAGTGAATTTAACTATTTGATGACAAAATCTTTCTAAATAAAATCCCAGAGTCATTTGACTATGATTGTATTTCAGTATATATACTTTAATATGAATTCACACACTTGGAATACTGTGTTACTGTGTATAACTAGATATGCTAAAACCTATCTTTTTACATCATAGAGTACTCTGTTTCAACACCCATAAATTTCATGGTAAAATTTCTTAAGTTGAACATTTTAAAAGTGTACGTCTTAATATAGTTACTTTTTAACATCAGGATTGGATGTATTTATTACTGCTCAGACAGGGAACAAGTAGAGTATGGATGGCTGAAATTTGTTAGTAAATTGCATGTGGCTAGCTTAGGCTTGGCATATTTGTTGTGAAAATGGTTGCTTTGTGAAATGACTAAGTTGGGTAGAAAGTAGGTCTAGGTTCTAGTTAAAATTGTTACAAACAGCTTGCCTTCAACTGTGTCAGGAAATATGGTAGACTAAAACAAATTTTCTAGTGTAATCAACCAAAATGTGTTGCTTCTGTTGGATATAAAATATTTTAAGATCTCTTGAAAGTATTATAGGGTTGTTCAGATAGTAAGGGCTCTAATCAGATTAAAGCAAAGTGAAAGAACGTACCCAAGGAAATAAGTTTGAAATGCTGAAATTCACTTTTTGTCATGATGATATTTGCTCGTGCATATAAACTTGAGTTTCAGTTTTGATATCTCTGTTGAATGTGGGAAAAGGACGTGAAAGGCCATTGTCTGTAATCAGGTGGGAAGCTTTCCCCTCATAAAGTGGTTCTGTCAGTGGATGACATTCACCTTAAGGGTAAACCAGAAGTATCCCCTCTCCAAAACGCCTATAATACTGCAAAGATAGTTCTCTTGGCTTGGGGAGTGTTGTTGGAAGTGATGAGATTTGCCCTTGAGAAATTGTACCATGGTTGTGCAGCAGAAATTTGTGTCACTTTAGTAATTCAGTAAATCTCGACTTGAAAAAGAACTGTGAAAATATCTTCTAGAAATGAAAATAAGAATTATTAAGTTAAAAAAGGAGAAAAAAACAGAACACAAGTTTAATAGATTAGAAATAGCTAAATGATGTGTTAGTAGTCTGTAAGCTATATGAGAAGAAATTACCCAACATGTAAAAGATAGCTAAAAAGATAAAAAATATGGAGAAAGGTTGAATGACATGGCAAATAAAATGAGTAGGTCTAACATACATTAATTGATGTTACAGAAGGAGAGGAAGGAGTGGGTCAGAGGCAGAATTTAAAGAGATCATCACAGAAATTTTTTAGAAGTGAAAAGATAACTTATAATTTCATGAGTCTACAAATTCCATTAGAAAAATTAAAAGAAGCCCACACCTAAATTCATTCTAGTGATACTCCAGAACACTTAAGACTGAGAAAATCTTAAAATTTCTTAGAGAAAAAAGGTAGAATTGTCTTAAAAATAGTGACAGTGAAAGTTACAAATTATGCAAGTTTACATGGCAATAAGACACATGAAAATAATGAAAAATGATTTTCAGTGATTGGAAAAAAAATAACTGCCAGAATTCTGTGATATGGGGTGGCCTTATCGGGTGTTTTTCTTTCTCATTGGGGCTCTAAAGTCATTTCTGAAAGACAAAGAATTATTAATGTTTCTCGTGTTCATGGATCTACCATATCCCGTACTCAGAGATGTGGGGTGGTTGTAGTGCCTCCACTGCTACAAAATCGGTGTGTCCCTTTCTAGGAGTTCTGATTTTACCTTTTTTCCCCAATAATTTCCTACTTGTACCTGAGGTTTCACCCAGACAGGCTGATACAAGAGAAACAATAACATTTTTGTGAAATTTACATGGACGCTTTGTACCTCCCACTTGGGCTTACATGGGGGCTTCCCAGGTGGCACAGTGGTAAGGAATTCACCTGCCAGTGCAGGAGATGTAAAAAAATGCGAGTTCATTCCCTGGGTTAGGAAGATCCCCTGGAGAAGGGCATGGCAATCCACTCCAGTATTCTTGCCTGGGAAATCCCACAGACAGAGCCGCCTGGCAGGCTGTTGTCCATGGGGTCTCAAAGGGTCAGACATGACTGAGTGACTTAGCATGCACGCACGTGCATCCTCTTCGTACGTCCCGCTTTGGCTTACATGGGCCACTGTAGAGGAACTGGATGAGCAGTGTGCTCGTCCAAGTAATTATTTTTACACTCTAAGATCATTCAGTCCAACAAAGAATTTTAGGTGTCTGAATATAAATTGAGTGTGGGAGCCACTTGGAGGGTTTACCAAGCAGGACAGCCTAGAGTTGTCATTGGGGAAAGAATAAAGCAACATGTCCAGGAATGGTTGGGGCAGGATTCTGAATTTTAAAAACCTATAACCTAAAAGTTATAGGTTTCTATAACTCTCACTCTTTTCATCTTGATCAATAACTAGGAAGCAGTTATGAGGGTTAAATGCCTTAAGAAGATGTTTGGAACAGGAGTAGGTGAGGGATGGCATTTACAAATCTTTTGAAGTGAATTTGTAAGGATAATTTTAAGGCTCAATAATACCAGATGTCCATGGACGGTAGAGAGTGTAGAAGGTCCATCCAGTTCTTTGACTATCATTCCTTTTTTGAGTGGCTTTTATGATAAAAGGTATACCGTTGTCAGATTGCAAGTTGAAAAAGTAGAAAATATGAAACATTAGTTTCAAGGGCCTCAAGAGTATGGGATGAGATGACCAGTCAGAGTGGGAGAGCAAAACTGTAACTCAAAAAAAAGTGTCAGCAGCCATGAGGCACCACTGATAGTTCTGAGAAGGGTCAGAATGCAGACTGGAAGGTGATTAAAGGGCCACTGTAGTCAGTCTGTGAGGAGTGGGCAAGAGCTTGCTTACCACTGGAGAAACAGATCTGCTTTTGGAAGTAGTTACATATCCAACGTGCAGTTTCTGTGTCAAAAACACAGAGTTCTTTGACTGGTGTTCAGTAAATGATTGTGGACTAGTTGCCCTGTGGGATATGATGATAGGTTACAGCAGTAGTGGTAATCTCTGGTGCAGGCTTGGTGAGTCACCTCATTGGAGAACAGCCATCACTATACAGCCAACACAATGACTAAAATTAGAAAGACTGACATACCAAATATTGGTAAGTATGTAAAGCAGTTGGAAAGTGTCATATATTGTTGGTAAGAATGTATAATGGTATAACCACTTTGGAAAACTGAAAATTTCTAGTGTATTTCAACATATGTTATGCTTGGACTTAGCACACTCTGTGTTTCCACTCCTAGGTCTAGACCCTTGAGAAAGGAGTGCATAGTGCCTTTTATTAGTCATAACTAAAAACTGTAAACAACCAAATATTTGTAAGAGCAGAATAGTTAACAGTGGTGGTACATTCGCACAGTGGAATACAAAGCAATGTAATGGAAAACATTTTCCAGATACTTTAAAAAAATGTGGGGGAATCCCCAAAGCAACATGTTGAGTGAAAGAGACGATGCAAAAGAGTAACTGCTCTATGAATCCATTTACGTGATATTTAAGGACAGGCATGCAATGGCACCCCACTCCAGTACTCTTGCCTTGAAAATCCCATGGACGGAGGAGCCTGGTAGGCTGCAGTCCATGGGGTCACTAAAAGTCGGACACGACTGAGCGACTTCACTTTCACTTTTCACTTTCCTGCATTGGAGAAGGAAATGGCAACCCACTCCAGTGTTCTTGCCTGGAGAATCCCAGGGACTGGGGAGCCTGGTGAGCTGCCGTCTATGGGGTCGCACAGAGTCGGACACGACTGAAGTGACTTAGCATAGCATAGCATAGCATAACTTATTTATGGTGGTAGAAGTGGTCACAATGTTGATTATCTGAGAACTAGAGAGGACACTGTTGGAAAAGGGGCATGAGAGAATTTTTGGGAATGATAGAAATTTTCTATATCTTTGGGTGGTGGTTTCATAGATGTATTCATTGGTAAAAATTTCACTGGACTGTACATTTAAGTTTTGTGTATCTTATATACAAATCACCTTTCAGTAAAATACTTTTACCAGGAAACAATGTATTTATCTATGTTAATTGATAATATACAAAAAGTTATATTTTTATGTATAATAAAGAATGATAAGGAGAAAATATTTTAAAACTACCATTTATAACACATAGAACGATTAAAGACCAGGAATAAAAAAGAAATGTGTAAGAACTTCTAAGAAGAAAATTATTAAATAACACTGAGACATATTAATGAATATGGAAATAATTGGAAATATATTGTATTTTATGAATTGAAAGATTTAAGATTGTAAAACTGGTTAGCTCTCCTTAAATTGACTTATGGATTTAGTGTGATCCCAGTCAAAATACCAAGCCTTTTTTTTTTTTTAAAGGAAATGTAGATGATTCTTCCACCCTCTATCCCTCCCTTCCACCTTCTTTCTTTAATTTTTTTTTTCCAGTTGATGTGTATAGCTTAAGTGACATGAAAATTTTCCAGTATGTTGCTTGCATAAAATGGATTTGAATGATCAAAGTGAATACTTTCTATAGTGCTTTAAATAAAAATACACACACACACACACACACAAAGCCCTCAAAATCAGTATTAGGAATGGGAACATTTACTATAAGTAAATGCTTTCAAGATTCCTTCAACATAGTGTGTGGAAGGAAAAGAGCAAAAATGTTTTGTCATCTTTTTCGGTTTTGGGGGTTTCCTTTCTCAGTATGCTACATTTTGTTATAAGCTATTTCTGAGCTCTGAGATTTGCAGTGTTGTTTCTTATTCTCTCTCTCACTCTCTCTTTAAAGTCTAGGTAGAATCACTGGCTTTTAACTTTGGTGAGGCCAGGAAGGAACCCTTATGAGGACTTGGTTTATATATAATTTATATTCATAGTGCCAGAACTGGGCTCTCAAAAAGGACAAGAACTTGGGACTGGAGGGCTCATATTTGGGTTAGAGGTTGGGCTTTGCCAAATGACAATAATAATAATAATAACGAAGAGATAGCAACATCTGATATCTGACATTATATTTCAAACACTTGTTTAACTCCATTTTTTTTTTTAACCAAGTATGCTCTAGGGATGAAACAAATCCCTGTTTCTACGCTCTGATGCTGATAGGAGAGACTGGTTGGTTCAGAATTTTGTGCAGTGTAATAAATGTGTTTAAAAGGTCCTTTAAAAGCCAGGGGGCAGACATAGGAGGAAACCTACTGGAGCATGTTGTAAGTCCCTAGTGATTGCAAAACTGAATATGTTGTAAGTTCTAAATCAGGGAGATCACAAAGTCATGGCATTCTTTCATCGACCATTTGTAGCTACCATAATTCTACCATATTACCGCGTGGTTAAGGAATATTAGAGGGCTTCCCAGGTAGCACTAGTGGTAAAGAACCCACCTGCTAATGTTGGAGACACAAGAGACATGAATTCGATCCCTGGGTCTGGAAGACCCCCTGGAGGTGGTGGTGCCTGTTGTTCAGTCTCACAGTCATGTCTGACTGTTTGCGACCCAGTGGACTGCAGCACGCCAGGCTTCCCTGTCCTTCACCATCTCCCAGAGTCTGCTCAAACTCATGTTCATTGAATTGATGATGCCATCCAACCATCTCATCCTTTGCCTTCCCTTTCTCCTCTTACCTTCAGTCTTTCCCAGCATCAGGGTCTTCTCCACTGAGTTGGCTTTTCGTATCAGGTGGCCGAAGTATTGGAGTTTCAGCTTCAGCATCAGTTCTTCCAGTGAATATTCAGAATTGATTTCCTTTAGTATTGACTGATTTGATCTCCTTGCTATCCAAGGGACTTTCAATAGTCTACTCCCCTTGAAGAGGAAATGGCAACCCACTGCAGTGTTCTTGCCTGGAGAATCTCATGGACAGAGGAGCCTGGTGGGCTACAGTCCATAGGGTTGCAAAGAGTTGGATGTGACTGAACAACTTAACACACACATATGGAGAATTATAAGTCTATGTCTTTAAAACATTTTTATTATAATGTATGATGATCTCTACCATATGACTGAATTCAGTTATATGTATAATTATATACATTTAATTATGTATACACATGCACATAAGGGCTTCCCTTATGGCTCAGCTGGTAGAGAATCCGCCTGCAATGCTGGAGACCTGGGTTTGATCCCTGGATGGGGAAGATCCCATAGAGAAGGGAAAGGCTACCCAATCTAGTATTCTGGCCTGGAGAATTCCATGGCCTGTGTAGTACCTGGGGTCACAGAGAGTCGGACATGACTGAGTGACTTTCACTTTCACACATGCACGTATACTTAAAATTTTTTTTACATCTTAGGTCACTTTGAGAAGCAGGGAACATATATATCTTGAGCTCTATTCAGTTATTACAGTTTGTATCCAACTTTTCCTTTGTAGAAAAAAAGATCCATGGGAATGCTGGGGAGATGGTATCTTCAGTTTATATTCTTGACTTTCCCTCCTAGCTTGTAACAAAGAGTTCAGGTAAGCTGCTTGGTCCTAGAAAATACATTTGAGGCTATACATTTCCCACCATGAAAAACAAGAGATGTATTTTCTTGGTGGAAGGGGACTGAAGAGAAGGGTGACTGAATTAACTATATTGAAACATTTAAAAATAATACCTTCTGGTTTTTAGTAATCTTAACTAGATCTGAAATTAGAAGAATATTGTTATCTCAGAGCAGTCTGAATTGGAGATTTGGAATGGGTTGTTGACAGGTATGGGGAGCAGGAGACCTAGTTTTACTCAGTGTTGTCTTGAGGCCGAGTCTCATTTTGTTACTAAATTCATGTGACTTATGTATAGATTTTAATTTTTCTAGATTGGGTGTATTTTGTAGAAATCAACTCTTCTGAAGTTTTCCATAACTAATGTCTACGTGACCTGTTGCCTGGTCATTATGATATAAGTGATCTGATGTGTTGGCATTAAAAAGGGTTATTTCTATTTTATTTTATTATAACTAGAGTTTTAAGTTAGTATTTTATTATAACTAGTTTAAAAACATATATTAAACATATATGTTTAAAAAACATATTATTATAAATAGTTTAAAAACATATAGTGGTAGAGGATCATGCACCTAGGAGATTTATGAATGAGTGTAGTTCTCCTTGACTTTTGACTAGTTTATGCTTTTGGAATATACTATAGAATCCTTTTTTTTTTTTAATGGTTATTATACCTGCCCACCAGTGCTAGTCAGTTGCTGAATGCCTCTTCTGTCTTTTATATTAGGTTGGTGCAAAAGTAATTGTGGTTTTGCATTGTTGAACTTTGCCATTTGATATTGGAATACATTCTTAAATGTAGTTACATGTCATTAAAATGCACATTTTTTTTTTTTGCTAATGACTTATTACTTGCTGTTTATATATATTTTAGATGTGGAAGTGATGTTAGAAAAAAAAATTCGAGCAGTTTTCTTGTTTGAGTTCGAAATGGGTAGTAAAGCAGCAAGGACAACTTACAATATCAGCAATGCATATAGCCCAGGAACTGCTAAAGAAATGTAC
The DNA here is from genome assembly GCF_003369695.1 of Bos indicus x Bos taurus. Taxonomy (NCBI): domain Eukaryota; kingdom Metazoa; phylum Chordata; class Mammalia; order Artiodactyla; family Bovidae; genus Bos; species Bos indicus x Bos taurus. The sequence continues at coordinate 21,057,652 of NC_040076.1, read as the reverse complement.
AGTTCAGTGGTGGTTCAAGAAGTTTTGCAAAACTTTGAGACAAGAGCCTTAAAGATGAGGAGCTCAGTTGCTGGCCATCAGAAGTTGACAGTGACCAACTGAGAGCCATCATCAGAGCTGATCCTCTTAAAACTACACGAGAAGTTGCCCAAGAACTCAGTGTTGACAATTCTGTGGTTATGTGGCATTTGAAGCAAATTGGAAAGGTGAAACAGTTTGATAAGTTGGCGCCTCATGAACTGACCACAAATCAAAAAATTGCCGTTTTGAAGTGTTGTCTTCTCTTATTCTGTGCAACAACAATGAACCATTTATTGATTGGACTCTGACATGTGTTGAAAAGTGGGTTTTACATAACAGGCTGCCATGACCGGCTAGGTGGTTGGACTGAGAAGAAGCTCCAGATCACTTCGCACAGCCAAACTTGTACCAAGAGTCATGGTCACTGTTTGGTGATCTGCTGCCCTCTAATCCACTACAGCTTTCTGAATCCAGGAAAACCATTATATCTGAGAAGTATACTCAGCAAATTGATGCGATGCACTGAAAACTGTAACAGCTGTAGCTGGCATTGGTCAACAGGAAAGACCCAATTCTTCTCCACAGCAATGCCTGACCACACGTCACATAACTTTGGAAGTTGAACAAACTGGGCCATGAAGTTTTGCCCCATCTGCCATATTCGCCTGACCTCTCGCCAACCAACTACCACTTCTTCAAGCATCTCGACATCTTTTTGCAGGGGAAACACTTCTACAACCAGCAGGAGGGAGTTTGTTGAATCCTGAAGCACAGATTTTTTTTTTTTTTTTTCGAAGCACAGATTTTTATGCTATAGGAATAAACAAACATTTCTCATTGGCAAAAATGTGTTAATTGTAATGGTTCCTATTTTGATTTAACATAGGTGTGTTTGAACCTAGTTATAATGATTTAAAATTCAGGGTCTGAAACCACATTTACTTTTGCACCAACTAATAAATGACCACTGGCACTAATTCTTTCCTGTTTGTAGTATGTTTGCTACCTTTCCCAGAACCCATTGCTTGTTTTAGTTTGTTCATTTCTGATTACCAGTGTGGAAATAAGATTCATTAATTTATACTTCTAGATATACATATGTAACAAAAGGAACAGACTTTTCAAATGAAAATTGTTCCCACTTATGTAAGTCAAAAAATGATTAAATATACCTTTTTTATATAAAATAGACTTTGATGTTGTATTTACCTTTTGTATACTATGTGTTAACTTCTCTTTCGAGGTGGTCACCTTGTACAAATGTAATTTGTACAGTTGATTTTTCTTGTGTCATGCTAAATTGTGCAACGAACAGTAGAAAGTCTCAAGTTGGCTCTTTGACTTACTTCCCTTTTATGTTCTTGAGAACTCATTTTTGATTGGAGTGGGATGTCCCAGATAAACCTGATATTCTTAAGTCCCTAATCATCAACTAAATACCTTCCAAGGAGTTCTAGCACTGTTTATTGTTAAATAAGAGAAAAAACCTCTAGGGGCTGAGGTTCCTTGTGAGAGTTGATAGTTGGGCAAAGATTACTGCTGCTAATGTTAGATCACTCTTAAAAGTATAAACTGTTTATTTTTAAATATGTGAGTTTACTTTGACCTTTACATTTTAATGTATCGTGTTTTCTGCTCTCCCCACCCCCACCCCTGCCGTATGTGATTTAATTGATTCCCAAAGAAAAACTCTATCCTATATTCATATAAGTTATTTTAAGTAATACTGATTTGGAATCTAATGCACTGTATCTAAGGTCATATTACAAAGTCAGAGATGAAAAATATTCTGCTTCTCATCCATAATTAAGGAAGATAGCTGTATTAGTTTGACATTGATCTAATAGAGCAAAATCTTTAGGATAAAAATAGTATAGCATGAATGGGATTTTTTTTAAGAAGCCAAAAAGTTGAAAAATCTCTTACTAAGATTTTTGGAGTGAACATAAAATGAGTTATTCATGATAATTTGGAATAGTAAGTAACACATGTCTTGAGTAGACAAAATGCATGATTAGTTTATATGTAGGGATTAGGGTTTTTCAGCATTTTCTTGCTTAAGAGAAAATGCTCTTAAGCATTCGGTTCAGTTCAGTTCAGTCGCTCAGTTGTGTCTGACTCTTTGTGACCCCATGAGTCGAAGCACGCCAGGCCTCCCTGTCCATCACCAACTCCCGGAGTTCACTCAGACTCACGTCCATCGAGTCAGTGATGCCATCCAGCCATCTCATCCTCTGTCGTCCCCTTCTCCTCCTGCCCCTAATCCTTGCCAGCATCAAAGTCTTTTCCAATGAGTCAACTCTTCTCATGAGGTGGCCAAAGTACTGGAGTTTCAGCTTTAGCATCATTCCTTCCAAAGAAATCCCAGGGCTGATCTCCTTCACAATGGACTGGTTGGATCTCCTTGCAGTCCAAGGGACTCTCAAGAGTGTTCTCCAACACCACAATTCAAAAGCATCAATTCTTTAGCGCTCAGCTTTCTTCACAGTCCAACTATCACATCCATACATGACCACAGGAAAAACCATAGCCTTGATTAGATGGACCTTTGTTGGCATAGTAATGTCTCTGCTTTTGCATATGCTATCTAGGTTGGTCATACTTTCCTTCCAAGGAGTAAAGCGTCTTTTAATTTCATGGCTACAGTCACCATCTGCAGTGATTTTGGAGCCCAAAAAAATAAAGTCAGCCACTGTTTCCACTGTTTCCCCATCTATTTGCCATGAAGTGATAGGACCAGATGCCATGATCTTCATTTTCTGAATGTTGAGCTTTAAGCCAACTTTTTCACTCTCCACTTTGACTTTCATCAAGAGGCTTTTTAGTTCCTGTTCAGTTTCTGCCATAAGGGTGGTGTCATCTGCGTATCTGAGGTTATTGATATTTCTCCCGGCAATCTTGATTCCAGCTTAAGCATTAATGCACCATTAAGCAGTACTGTTAGCCGTGTTTAGATATGTTTTAGATATTCTGTGGATGTACTTATTTTGAAGAGGTTTATCTTTTATTATTCTGATATGTAGGAGTTTACTGCAGTAGATTTTTCTCTAGGCAAACTATTGGGGAATGAAGTGAACACATAAATATTCTCTCCCTTTATTTTTCAGTAGCTTTTGTAGAGTATGGCTATGTAGAACTGAAACGAACCCTAGAATTTACCTAAACTTTTTTTTAAATAGAAAAGGAAATTAATGATCAGAGGGATGAATGTGCAGTGTTTTTCAATTTTTAATTTTCTTGGTGTTTCAAAGAAATTCTAATGAAAACTAATCATTATGTATATTGTAAATATGTACTTCAATGCAATGATTTTTTCAGAAAACTTATCTAGGTGCTATATTCCTGATACTAAGCTTCTAGTTTGTTGAAATATAACTTAATATATCTATTTCCTATTATGTAATGCTATCTTTTTGTGATTAAAATCTGTTTTCTGAGGAAAAACTGCTGCCTGTGTTTTGATCTATTAGCATTGCTACTACTATGTTCTTGAAAACTAGAACTATGCTATGTTCTAGAAAACTAGCCTCCACTTGAGTAAATTTAGTGTTAAGTATTCCTTTTCCAAATGCATTGTCTAGACCTTAATTTATAAAAATCCTTAGTTTATAGTATGCTGTTTTCTACTGTACACTGCTAAATTAATGCTGTATTTTTTCACCATTATTTTCTACCCATCGTTTAAGAGTTCTTGAGGCCAGCATAGCAGAAAATAAAGCATGTTTGAAGAGGACACCTACTGAAGTTTGGAGAGATTCTCGAAACCCTTACGATAGAAAAAGGCAGGACAAAGCTCCTGTTGGACTAAAGAATGTTGGCAATACTTGCTGGTTTAGTGCTGTTATTCAGGTAAGAATCTTTATGCAGATCTTATGTGGTGGGCCTGGCAGCAGTGAAAAGTGAGTTGGAGTTGTGTTTCTTTTTAGTTGTTATATATCTACATACACACAGACACACACATAGACACACACACTGCAAACAAGGTTTTAATATGCCTTTCTACTAACTTAGTTTGGCGATTGCAGTATTCCCCACTCCACTTTGTTCTTCATTCCCAGTATGGACTTTTCACAATAAAACACTGTCAATGCCTTATTCAGAATTAATTTCTCCTCCTTATCTGTTGTTGGGAATTATTGTCAGAGTGAAAAGAAAATATTTTTATATATAAATCCCTGCAAATTTAGGAAAGGATATAACCAAGATGGGTCTTCCCTGGCGGCTCAGATGGTAAAAACAAAATGCAATGCAATGCAAGAGACCTAGGTTTGATCCCTGGGTTGGGAAGATCCCCTGGAGAAGGGAATGGCTACCCACTCGAGTATTTTTGACTGGAAAATTCCTTGAATAGAGGAGCCTGGTGGGCTACAGTCCATGGTGTCACAAAGAGTCGGACGTGACTGAGTGACTCACACTTCACTTCATAACCAAGATATGAAACCAAGACTGTTTTTGTGTGTGTGTGTGAGAGTCAGATCAGATTTATTTATATATAATAGAAAATATCATTCAATAATTATAGTCGTTTAAGTACTTTTTTTTAATAAAAGAGGACATTTTATTTTAGGAGGAAATAGATTGAGAAATAATTCTCAATACATATGTGAGAATGAAAGAATAAAAATAAATTAAGAATAACATTTTCTAACTTGGAATTATTTATTGAGCTTCTTATTCTAAAATGAAAAATATTTGTATGCATAGATAACCATCTTCTCAGTTTGGACTAGTTTTTTTTTTTTTTTTTTAACTCTTACATGATATGACTATTGTCATAATTCTTTAGTATTCTCAGACATTGGTAATGTTATCTTTCAAATTGTGAAACCTTAAACTAAACAATCTCCTTAAGTAAAATAATCTATGAATAATAACATGCTCTTAGTTTTAATTGCTCTTTAGGAAAATTAATATTTGTGCTTAATTTCCTAATATAGCTGAACTGTAGCTCATTTAGTGTTTCTAATGAGTCTTTTAAAATCAGTAGGTGTTTTCTAATTTACATTCTTTTACATTTAAAATACCTCTTCATTTTGTCTGTTTCCAACCTGAATACAGTATTAACTTTCATATGATATTAAAGCAACTAACAGGTTATTAAAATTTTCTATTCTAAAGGTTATTAATTGTGTTCTCTAGGTGATTAATTTTTTTTTTTTTTTTTTTACTTCAGTGTTATAATTTCCAGCTCTTTTCTGTCTTTGCTTCTGGCAAACTGTATTATATAATTTGATCTTCTTTGGTTTTCTGGTTTCATGCCTCACTTTTTATTCAACTATGGTACACACCAGTTAATAACACGATATGTTATATGTTTTCCAGGCTATGAAAATATTAAGGAATACTTGGAATTAACATGAATTTGTAATAATACTTTTGTTTTTGGTCTTGAGAATGCATTAATTATCCACTTACATGCTAGCAATATCTCAAATTTTATTTGCTATCTTAATACTTGCACCACTAGTAAATTCCTTTGCATTTCATTGTTTAAATTTCATAATATAGTTTTCACTTTAAAATGTGAAACACAATTTTAAGGCTGTGCTCTGAGCGCCTATGAGTATGTTTTGCTGCCTGTATTTGGATGCTACCTTTACACTATTATGGCCAGTAAACGAGGCTCATTGATTAGCAGCTTCTCTTAGAAAACTATAAGAAGTAAGAAAGCGCTCATAGAGAATCAGTATTTGTTAGTTAGAATAGGTGCTTTAAACATCTAGAAGAAATAAAAGATAACCTTGAAAATTTTGGCTTCTAATGAAGTAATAGTATACTGTTTTTGGGGGATGTAGAAAAACAGTAAGCTTCAGTTTAGGAAATTGTGGATGGGAAAAAAAAATTGTCTAGTGCTAAATGACATTGTTTTGTTTTTGAATGTAACTTTAAAATCTCTTAAACCATTTTAAGTAGCTTTTAATTTTCACTTCTAGTAATTGAAATATTTTATTTTTTCATTCCTTGACATTTACTTAATTCAACAGACATCTAAAATATGTTTATCATAACTGGAACTTTTCACTTATGAAAGGAACTTTGGGTAGGAAATCTGTATTAGTGTTGGGAAGTTTAAAAATTTTTTTTCAAAGCAAGTTGGAACTTGCTCAAATTATGATATAAATGCACTTTAAAGTTTCAGTTACAAAAATTTTCTCAGGGATGGAATTTACTTAGTTGGCAAGACTAGTGTGAAACAACTGGGAATTCTCTTCTTTAAAAGTATTTCTACCGATTATAGTTTACAGGAATTATAAACCTCTAACTTCAGAGTAGGTAATGGGGGGTAAGCTACAGAAGGTACAGCTTTGTTGTACTTGTTCCTTTAAGTACTGAGACCTAAGTATTTTGAAAGAAAAGAGGAACAGGATATCAGGAAGGGATTGTGAGCAAAAAGAAATTGTGCAGAGAGTGGCTTACATAATCTTTTGGATGCTAACAATATCAGCCTGTCTTTAGATTGGGTATCAACCACTTAACTACTCAGGATTATTTTTATCCTGTTCAAAAGCAACTTTTATGTAGATGGTACTGATTGGGGCTGCTTTTTCTACTCTATTCCTCTCTCTAGTTTGGGGTGTTAAGTTCAAGTAATTCATGAGTTCTCATGACCCTTAGCACCATTCCCATCTGGAATCCTCTGAGATGCTCAGAAGTAAGGTGCTTCTGCTTCTTGGTTTGCCTCGTACAGTCCCAGTTTATTCCTATTGTAGATGTGTCAGCACTTATTGATTCATTGTAGAGCCCTTTTTCATCCTCAGAAGAGTTGTGGATTGGATGATAAGGTTTATGAACCCGAGTCAGTTAAGTTCAGTTATATCCAAAGTCTAGATTTTCCTACATTCCACAGAAGGAGAGAGTAGTTGTCTGGTGCCTCTCTGTCTGGGAAGGCCATTGGGATTTAATTGCTCTGTATACAAACTTTCATCTTTTAATCAGGCCACTCTGTTTTTCTCACACTTTGAAACTTATCTGTTACTATTTCATTTTTAAATATTAATAATCCACCAAGGAGAATTTATGTTGGTTTCCCTTAGTATCTTTCATCATAGAGAGTTTATATCTCCTGCTCTCTTGTCATCGCTTTTTTTATTTTCCATAAATTATGTATTTAAACTCTACCCTGGCAGCTCAGAGGTTAAAGCGTCTGCCTGCAATGTGGGAAACCCAGGTTTGTTCCCTGGGTCTGGAAGATCCCCTGGAGAAGGAAATGACAACCCACTCCAGTATTCTTGCCTGGAGAACCCCAGGACGGAGGAGCCTAGTAGGCTACAGTCCACGGGGTTGCAAAGAGTCAGATACTACTGAGCGACTTCACTTTCTTTCTGCTTTCTTGTCATCACTTTTTTTGTTTTCCATAAATTATGTATTTAAACTCTCACCTTCCATGAGTTTAGCCACATTCTTAACAGATTTCAGAATTCAGATATTGGCTTTGAGCTCAATAAAAGGATACTTGTTTTCAATCTGTATGAGTCACAAATGTAATTTAGACAGTAGTGGCGATTAGACTTTACCACCCCTTTTGAAGAAATACGTTGACCAATACTACTATGCCCAATATAGAGTATAGATTGGGACTTAAAATGAGTTCCTGTAATTTGTTGTGATAATCCATGGTCATAAATTCTGCTTTGGGTAATAGCATATTAAGTTCTTTTCAGCCATCCACTTGGTCATATATTGTTGGAGTCCTAAAAACAAAGATGAAACCAGCATTTTGAAGGTGTTGCAAGCCCTAAAGCATTGTGGAATTTTGAGGCCACACTTTGAGAGAACAGAATTTTCAGAGAGTAAGCTTCACATTTTGGGCTGTTTTATCTTTGAGAAAACATCTACTTCTGCTTTATTGACTTTGCCAAAGCCTGTGACTGTGGAAAATTCTTAGAAATGGGATACCAGACCACCTGACCTGCCTCCTGAGAAATCTGTATGCAGGTCAAGAAGCAACAATTAGAACTGGACTTGGAACAATAGACTGGTTCCAAATCGGAAAAGGGGTACATCAAGGCTATATATTGTCACCTTGCTTATGTAACTTATATGCAGACTACATCATTGAGAATTGCTGGACTGGATGAAGCAAAAGCTAGAATCAAGATTGCTGGGAGAAATATCAATAACCTCAGATATGCAGATGATACCATACTTATGGCAGAAAGCAAAGAAGAACTAAAGAGCCTCTTGATGAAAGTGAAAGAGGAGAGTGAAAAAGTTGGCTTAAAGCTCAACATTCAGAAAATGAAGATCATGGCATCTGGTGCCATCACTTCATGGCAAATAGATGGGAAAACAATGGAAACAGAGGCTTTATTTTGGGGGGCTTCAAAATAACTGCAGATGGTGATTGCAGCCATGAAATTAAAAGACACCTACTCCTTGGAAGAAAAACTATGACCAACATAGACAGCACATTAAAAAGCAGAGACATTACTTTGCCAACAAAGGCCCTTCTAGTCCAAGCTATGGGTTTTCCAGTAGTCATGTGTGGATGTGAGAGTTGGATTATAGAGAAAGCTGAGCGCCAAAGAATTGATGCTTTTGAACTATGGTGTTAGAGAAGACTCTTGAGAGTCCCTTGGACTGCAAGGAGATCTAACCAGTCCATCCTAAAGGAAATCAGTCCTGAATACGTTGGAAGGACTGATGCTAAAGCTGAAACTAGTACCTTGACCACCTGATGTGAAGAAATGACTCATTGGAAAAAGACCCTGATGCTGGAAAAGATGGAAGGTGGGGGGAGAAAGGGACAACAGAGGATAAGATGGTTAGATGGCAAAACCAACTCGATGAACATGAGTTTGAGTAAACTCCGGGAGTTGGTGATGGATAGGGAAGCCTGGCGAGCTGCAGTCCATGGGGTCTGAAAGAATCTGACATGACTGAGCGACTGAACTGAACTGAACTGATATTTGAGGCAATTTCAGAAGTTGCTGCTGATTGGCTGGAAGCTAAGCGGAATTTCACACAAGCTTGAAAGCCTTGGAAACGTCTGAAATTTTCAGTTGAATTCTAAAGGGCTAGACTCTAGGATTAACTGAGAATTGAGAAGAGGCCAGGCTTTATAACTTGTGAATCCCAGCTTAAGATCATCTCATAATTGATTGGATCAAGGTAATAATAGGATTGCAAATATTTTAGTCTTGCTGCCTGCCAGAAGGAAATGTAAATTTTAGTGAAAGATAATACCATCTTGAACTTTGAACTTTCTCCAGTTTTTTACACACAGTGTCTAACACTCAATCATTCATAATTGGTCATATCAGAAAATAAGGCATGTCCCCAAATTAGGAGAAAATAATAATTAGAAATATAACTATGTAGGGAAAAGTTAAAATTGAATAGTTTGTTATATAACTACTAATATGCTTAAGGAATTAGAAGCATAATTTAGAATTTTTGATAAAAAACTAAAAACTATAAAAAAAATTTAGAGCTGAAAAATATCATAAGTTAGGGTATCAGGGGATGAATTTTGCAGCATATTAGACACAACTGAAGGATACACAGCATGACCAGAGAATTAGTCAACTGGACAGTTTGTCTGAGGAACATTTTCACACTAAAGCCGTGAAATACAGATGAGAGCATAGAAGAGATATTTTGGACATGGAGTAAATTGTACTACTAACACAATTTATTTGTGGTTCCAGAGGGAAACTAAAAAGGAAGTAGGATAAAAACAATATTAGAAGAGATGACAAAGAATATTCTGAACTTGATGAAAGAAATCAAGTCACAGATTCGGGAAGCAATAGGAACCAAGTAGTATGAACATAAAGTGTACTGCACAAAAGTACATCATAGTAAAATAGAAACACTCAAGACCGAGAAAACCCTAAAAGTAGCCAGTTGGAAAAAGATATATTGCTTCAATAAAGGAGCAAAAATAAGACCGACAGTTGGCTTCTCAACAGAAATGCTATCTTTAATGTGCTGGGAAAAGATAACCGGCCATCTCAAATTCTATAACTAGTAAAAGTCTTTTGAAAATGAAAACCTCCACAATTTTGAGCTTAGCAGAAGCTGAAATAACTTGTTACCAGAAGACCCACGCCAGGGGAAATCTGTTCAAAAAGAAGAAAAAATATTTTTCAGTGGGAGCTCAGAGCATAGAAGTGGATTGAGCCTCTTTAGATTTGTCATTCTTTTTCCTATATAAATCCCTTGTAAGAACAGTCCATACTTTGACCTCTACTTTTACCCATTTCTTTAGGACTCATTGCTACTACCCTCCCATTTTATTGGAAAGGCGACTTCCCAACTGCTAAATATAAAGATTATTTTCCTGCCCTTACCTTCTTTGGATGTGGCAACCTCCAACCTTTACTAATCTTCTCCTTAATGAAATTTGCCAGTAATTGATTGATGTACTTCAGAATCTCTGGTACTTTATATCTTTGTTGAGAAATTCTGTACATAAACATTTTTTAAAGCTCTGCTGTTACTCTGATGCAAAACTATGGCACTGAAACACGTATAATATCATATAAGAAACAAATCGCCAGTCCAGGTTCGATACAGGATACTTGGGGCTGGTGCACTGGGATGACCCGGAGGGATGGTACGGGGAGGGAAGCGGGAGGGGGATTCAGGGTGGGGAACACGAGTACGCCCGTGGCGGATTCATGTTGATGTGTGGCAGAACCAATACAATATTGTAAAGTAAATAAATAAATTAATTTAAAAAAAAAGCTCTGCTGTTACTCTGATGTACAACTATGTTTGAAGGCTTTCTCTACTCCTTTTTCTTCTGTGCCCTCAGACTCGCCACTTCTATTACTATTCATATTTTGTTTTATACCTCTTTTTCATTTGGCTTTTAAATGCTTCTTAAGTTTCTGATTTTGGTCTATTATTGTATTCACATTCTTTCTAGTTTATAACATCTACTCTCATTGTTTTAATTTGCAATCACAAGATAGTATTAAAGGCGGAGACGACTTGGTATGTTTTATTCTCTGTTTCCTGTCTTCCCTGTGTCTGGCATGTAGTGGGTGCTCCATAAATGTTTGTTAAAAGAATGAGTAAATGAATATGTTCATATTGTTTACTAAAATACTTCAGGTCACAATTATCAGTTTTATGGTTTTACCTTTCATATATAGGTCTTTGATTTGCATCTCTATATATCTGTATCTGACTCTATTTATAGTGGGTCAGTTTTCCCAAAATCTAATACTAAACAAATTTTTGTTTTCTTATTGGCTTAAAATGCTATGTTTATTTTCTAGCAAGTTGGCTAGCCCATCTTTTACTAAGATTGTAATGCATCATTGCCCCCTGTACAATGATTTTTGAAGTTCATAAACTATGACTTACAGAAAGGAATACATTTTACATTGTAAAACACTTTACACATACATATGAGAACGTATGAGAATTTCACCAATGAAAATTTTATAAATAATACTCTGGTAAATTTATTCTTTGTGACGTGTTCTGATATTTTACATTACATTTTATTTCATTTTTTAGAGTTGATGTTTATCTTGACATTAATGGATTGCAAACTATAGTTTAAAAGGGTAGCTCCAGGAGACTTTTCCATGAGCATCTTTCCATATGCTTTCATTATACTCTATGTGATCAGTATTACTGTATCTTTGCGTGACACTGCTGTTGTTTTAATTAAATATTGTTTCCTTCCTAAGCTGTGTCTCCTTGACCATTAGTGATAATACATAATTTCTTTGAGTCTCTATAACCTAGCATCTGGCCTATAGATTTATTTGTACTGTATTTTTGTAGAATTGATACCTCTAGAAAACTCATTTTACATAACATGTTGAAAAAGTTCTTGAGTTTGCATTTGTATACATTTAATTTTGAGGAAACTGCCTAGGCACATAGACAATTTTTAATAATACATATTATATTTTTTGCATTGTCCAAGTGTAATTTTCTGCTTTGCAGTACAATAAATATTGTTAATGATCAAGAATATGTCAAAATAAAAGAAGTGTGACTTTTTCTCAGGGAGAAAAATAGGCCTTCTTGTGTTAGTGGGAAATATTCTGTATATAAAATGAATCTCTCAGACTAGTCATATTTTTATAGTTCTGTTAATAGAATTTTCCCTTTGGTTATCTTAAATTGTTGTTCTTTTTCAGTCATTATTCAATCTTTTGGAATTCAGAAGATTAGTTCTGAATTACAAGCCTCCATCAAATGTTCAAGATTTACCCCGAAACCAAAAGGTAAAATTATGAAAGATTTTTAAGTTGAGTATATTCTTTTGTGTTTGCTTTTGGTGCCATGCCATGTGCCTCATTGTGCCTGACCCTTTGCAACCCCATGGACTGCAGCCTGCCAGGCTCCTCTGTCCATAGAATTTTCCAGGATTCAGTTACCATTTCCTATTCTAAAGGATCTTCCCAACCCAGGGATGGAACCCATGTCTCCTGTGTCTCTCACATTAAAGGTGGATTCTTACCTGCTGAGCCATGGGGGAAAGTTTGCTTTTGGGATATTTGTGAAATCAAATCTGAAGCAGTGTCAAATTTGAATGTCAACCTGTTAATCTCAACTACAACAGTAACTTACTATTCTTGGTCAGTATATTGTAAATATGAATTTTTCTACACATGTGTGTCAGTAATAGGCCAATTTTTTTGTTTCATTTTAGTAATTGCTTTTTCTTCTTTTTAGAATGTTAGAGTAATAGGCTATCATTTACAATTCAGGGTCTTTCCTCCTCAAAAAGTATGTGGAAATCAAACATTTTTCATTTATTTCTGTAGACAAACTCTTTAAAAGTTTAGCTTTACCCTGTTTTTGCAGTGTGAATCTACAATTTCTAATATTGTTAGGCAGTGTACCGTGACAGAGAGCACAGAGGTCAGAGCCACATTGCCCGGGTTCTGGACCTAGAGCTAGTTACTTGATCTAGTTGCTGCTCAGTTTTCTTATCTGAAAATCGAAAATAATGACAGCAATTGTTTTATAGAGTTTCTGTGAGAATTAAATGAGATAGCAAAACATAAAGGGCTTAGAAGTACCTGGTACATAGTGGTAGCTTACAGTTAAAGTTGTCCTGAAGAAGATTTAGGTTCAGGACTAGGGACCAAGCTTTATCACTCAGAGCTTTTGTGTGGCAGAAGTTTTATTACAGTGAAAAGGGACAGAGAATGCTTCTGACATAGACATCAGAAGGGGGACAGAGAGTGCCCCACTTGCTAGTCTTATCCAGGCCTTATATACTTTTACCAGACTCACTCCCACAACAAACATCTGAAATTAACAAGATTAGAACAAAAGAAAGGTCTTTACCAGACCCACTCCCACAGCACATGTCTTAAGATACCAAATTAGTCAGAAGGTTCTTGTTAAAAAGAAGAAACATGTCCTTGACAGGATACATTGTTATATAATCATTAGTACATAATCAAGTGTTTTTGATTAGTACATAATCAATTGTTTTTCATTAAGAAAAAACACTTCACTTTCACTTTAAGGAAAAGCATACCTTTGAGCAAGATGAGTTGTTTTATTGTGTAAAGAAAGTGAAAGTGAAGTCGCTCAGTCATGTCGCACTCTTTGTGAGTCCATGGACTGTAGCCCACCAGACTCCTCAGTCCATGGAAATCCTCCAGGCAAGAAAGAGTACTGGAATGGGTTGCCATTTCCTTCTCCAGGGGATCTTCTTGACCCAGGGATTGAACCTGGGTCTCCCGCATTGCAGGCAGATGCTTTACCAACTGAGCCACAGGACTTCCCTAAGGAAAAACATACCTTTGAGCAAAATGAGTTGTTTTAATGTATAAAGTTAGTCTTAAAGATTGTTTTCATAACAACTCAAGAGTTTAAGAAAAAACATGTGACTAAAACCAAGCAATGCAGAAAAAACATTTTGTCCCTATCTCCTCCTTGAGAGCCCCAGACCCCTTTCTCCTCCTTGAGAGCCCAGACTCCTTATCAACCTACCTAAGAATTAACTCTCTTAATAGTAAGTACCAGGTGTCAGCTATTGCTAGTTATGTTGTTCATATTAGCTTTTCAAAAGATAGGACTGATTCACATTCAGAAATTCATACTTAATGAGAAAGATTAATTATGGAGATGATATGCTTGACTGTAAGACATAATGATCTTATCATAAAGAAACTAGCCATAAAGACAAAGACAAGTGAAAAGTTTTAGGTTTCAGTAAAGTGTTGAACTTTGTGTCATCTTTTGTTAGTTGTAATGATACATTATTGTGTTTTCTTTTTAGTCTGTCATTTTGAAAACAATTTTTCCTGCAAACATTTTAAATGTGAAACATTTATAATGCAAGCTGATGGGAATATAATTTGATTTTTAACCAGCTTTTTGGGCTGTAATCTTTAGCCATAAGTGTCAAATTAATTGAAAACCATTTTCAGAAGGGATCTAAGATAACCTGACCAACTACTTATACTTCCAGAGAAATTAAGCAAACCCCTTTCAGTCATAACAGTTTTTACATGAAACTTTATGGACTATTGCCTCTGTTAACGATTTGGTTAGTTCTTTTGATGTTTTGGTTAAAGTATATTTATAATTTACATGATGCAGTTAGGTGTTCATAAGTATCTTTTTTTCCCTATATGTATCTTAACCTCTTTTGTGTTCCTGGATTTTAGTACTTTACAGAGTTTAGCTTTCTTTTATTCTTTAAATAATTGAATAAGAGCTACTTAGTTTTATAATCTTACTTGAAAAACAATCGTGATATCAATGCCTATGTACAAGAGTTTGGGGTCATGAGAATGTTTAGCTGAATACTAGAGAAATGTATGAATCCAATCTTTTAACACCTTTCTAGGGAAATTTCTCTTAATGGAAGGGTCTGCATGTCTAGGTATCCCTTTAGTTTAAGAAAATAAAATAATTTTAATAATAATTACTGCCATTGGGAAAAATCACTCAATAAGAATACAATGCAGTTTTATAAAAGATTGTTCTACAAATTGGATATTTCTTTAATTTCACATGATGACAGCAATACATACTGTAACTTGACAACTTTGAAGCTAACATGTGAGATTTAGAGGTAGCCACTGATTAGTGTTACAGTTCAATTCAATTGAAGTGATAAAAGGCACAGGTTTCAAAAAGGTGTCAGTGTAACCTTAAGTCACTTATTATTTAATAATCAATTTATAGCAAACTCATCTAGTGTTTACTGCTACACTGAGTCTGAAAAGTCTGAGTAGCAGTAAACACTGAAGGTTCACTTCTATTGAGCAGGATATTTTTTATTAGCAATTTAAAATTGCAGCAAGCATTATATGTCTGTTGATGATAGAATGAAATGAAGTCTTTTATATCAATTTGCATTTGAATAGACTTGTTTATTGCTTCTAGAGGTTGAAACTAATTTTATACACCCATATTTATTTGTGCTATTTGTAATCTTAATGTCTAGGAGAATTGGGAGATTATTAGAAATTTAAAGATAGATTCTCACTGTAAACATCTCATCCTTCCCCATTCCCACACATAATCTCTTTTGGGTTAAAAAGCCACGAACTGATGGGAAAGCATATATTAAATGTTGACAAAACAAAGAGTCATAAGCTTATAATATTTAGAGGTAATCATCATATAATTAATAACCTTATTAATCATAAAGTTATATTATTTAAAACCTTGATTTAGGGTGAATGTTTTCAAATAAACAATATTCTCTCTACTCAGAAGTGAGAAGCATATAAAAAGGAAATGATTTGGGGTTAATACCGTAAATATATTATTGAGCAAATATCTGAGGGAGTTTTGAATTTTAAAATAAAAAGAGGCATTCTGGAATTTTTGTCTTTAGCCGTGAAGGTATAACAGAAGCTGGATTTACAAGTTTTAGCAAATTTTTAAGGATTCAAGGCATATACAGATTATGTTTTCCAACCACAGTGAAATTAAGTTAAAAATCAACAACAGAAAGATATCTAGAAAATCCCCACAGTATTTGGAAATTTTTTACACTTCTATATAACCCCAGGAACAATGAACAAATCAAAATGGAAATTTCAGGGTGTTTTGAACTGAATAAAAATTAAAATGATGTATCAAAATTAGATAGCTGTTGTTAAAAGCAGTGGTTAATGGAAAATATATGAACTAAATGCCTTATTAGAAAATAGAGTTTCAAATTAGTGGCATTAGATTATGTCAGAAAGTTAGAAAAAAAAGATCATTAATTTGAAAGCAGAAGAAAGGAATAATAAAGATAAGAGCATGAATCTATGAAATAGACATCAGGGAAACAATAGAGAAAAATTAATGGAATCACAGGCTACTTCTTAAGAATATTGGTAAAACTGATAAACTTCTAGGTAGACTGAACAAGAAAAGAGAAGAAACAAATAACCAAAATGAAAGAGGTGCACATCACTGCATATTTTGCAGACAGTAAAAGAGAATAGTGGAATATTATAAACAACAGGCAATTATTTTGAAAGCCAAGGGTTATTGAATGTAAGTGATGAAAAGATAAGCTGTGTATTTCTATATTAAAGAAATAATTTTTTAGTTTCAAACTTATGCACCAAAAAATAAAATCAATAGCAATAAAGTTTATTGGTGAGTTATACCACACATTTAAGGAAGAAATAATATCAATTCTCTACAAGTTTTCTCAGAAAATTGAAGAAATAAAACTTGGAAATTTACCCTGTGAGACCAACATTACACTGAAACCAAAAGTAGAAATATATATTTCAAGAAAAGAAGACTACAGACCAATATTCCTTATGAATAATAGAAGGAAAAATTGTCAGAATTGGGGCAAATTGAACGATGCAATACATGTAAAGGACAATACCTCATTGACAAGTGGGATTTGTTCAGGACTGAAGGATTGGTTTAGTGTTTGGAAATGAATATAATTCATCATAGTAACAATTTAGACAAGAAAAGCCATAAGACTAGCTCAATAGATGAAGAAAAAGAATTTGACAAAAGCTAGTATCTATTTATGGCAAAATCTCTCTCAGTAGCTAGGAATAGAAAGAAATCTTTTTATCTTGATGAAGCTCATTTATGAGAAACCTGAAAATATTTATAATACTTAATAGTGAAAGACAATCCTTTTCTTCAGAGATCAGGGGCAAGCAAGGATGTCAGGCCTCACTACGTTTTTATTAAACATTAGCGATCTCAACCACTGCTATATGGCAAGAAAAAGAAATAAGCAGACAAATTGGAAAGGAAGAAACAAAGCTGTCTTTTGGTGTATACGACTGATTGTCTATTTAGAAAATCCTAAGTACTCTACCAAAAAATAGGTGCTAGAATCAAGGGGTCAGATCATTTAGCAGTATTACATGGTACAAGGCAAACATGCAAAAATCAATTGTAGAGGCTTCCCTGGTGGCTCAGTGGTAAAGAATCTGCCTGCCAATGCAGGAGACATGGGTTCAGTCTCTGATGTGGGAGGATCCCACATGCTGCAGAGTAACAAAGCCCCAGTGCCCCAACTACTGAGCTTACATGCCCTAGAGCCTGTGCACTGCAACCGGAGAGTAGCCCCACTTGCCACAACTAGAGAAAAGTCCATGCAGCAACAAAGCCCCAGCATAGCCAAAAATAAATAACTAAATTATTTTAAAAATCAATTATATTTCTTAGTACCAGCAACACACAATTGGAAATATAAATTAAAAAATGATTATGTAAGAGCATAAAAGATGGAATATTAGAGGGAAAGTAGATAAAAGATACAGAAAACTACAGAAGATCACTGGGAAAAATTAAAGAAGTAGAGAGATATACTATGTTTATGAATCAGCTGAGTAAGTATTGTTAGGATATCAGTTGTCTCCAGCTTATGGAATGAGTGCAATACGGTTATAATTTTGGTTGGCATTTTTCATAGGAGTTGGCAGATTGCAAAATTTATATGGAAAATCAAGGGATATGGAATAGCCATAGCAGTTTTAAAAAGAAAGGCAGTGTTGGAGGAATTATCAGGCTACAGTGATCAAGACACTATGTTATTGGTGAAAAGATAGTCATATAGATCATTAGAAGACAATAGAGTGTACAGAAATATAACACACATAGGGGCAATAGGTTTTAATCAAAATTGCCCCAAAAATTCAGTGAACAAAGGAAAATCTTTTGAACTAATGATGTCATAGGAAGAAAAATAGTTTTCAGCCTCTACAAGACATTATATATGAAAAAAAAAATGTAATGAACTATAGACCTAAAACAAAGAACTGAAACTATAAAAATTAATGGATAAAACAAAATTTTAGGGTTATGAATTAAGAAAAGATTTTTTAAGTACCACAACAAACTGGCACAAATTAAACAAGGAAACTTTAATAAATTGGACTTCATCAAAATGAAAAGTTTGTTTTTGAAAAATTCATACAGATTAATTAAAAAGGCACACCACAGATTTGGAGAATATAATAACAAAACGTGTCACAAAAAGGAATTGTATGTAAAGTATATACAGAATTTGTACAATTCAGTAGTAAGACAAATAACCTATCTCAACAGATTGCAACACCAAAGAAGATAAACATTGAAAATAACTACATTAAAAGATGCTTGATGTTACTGGTCTAAATTACGACTAATGAAAATTTTAACTAGAGATGCCACTAGAAGAACTAAAGTTAAAAAATATAGCCCATATCCAAGTGTGAATGTGAACCTAGAATGTGGACCTAGAACTCTCATTCCACTACCACTGAATATGTAAAATATTACATACATGTAAAACTGCTATGGCTGTTCCGTATCCCTTGATTTTCCATATAAATTTTACATATTCACTGGCATATGGAGTGCCTTTGGAAAATTGTTTGTTTCTTAAAATGTATCCCATACAGCCTCACCAATTCCTTGCGGTTCTTGACTCAAAAGGAATGAGAGCATATGTCCACACAAACGGAGAGGGCAATGGCACCCGACTCCAGTACTCTTGCCTGGAAAATCCCATGGACAGAGGAGCCTGGTAGGCTGCAGTCCATGGGGTCACTAAGAGTCTGACACGACTGAGCGACTTCACTTTCACTTTTCACCTTCATGCACTGGAGAGGAAATGGCAACCCACTCCAGTACTCTTGCATGGAGAATCCCAGGGGCGGTGGAACCGGTGGGCTGCCGTCTATGGGGTTGCACAGAGTTGGACACGACTGAAATGACTTAGCAGTAGCAGTCCGCACAAAGCCGTATCCAATAATATCTGCAGCAGCTGGAACAGGTTAATGTATAAATAAGTTGTGTTCTGCCCACACAATGGGATCCCACTCAGCAACAAAATGGAATGTATTGTACATACCATGAAGGTCGAAATAATTATGCCGACTGCAGGAAGGCAGATTAAAATGAGTACATGGAGTATAATTTTGATGTATATAAATCTCTGGAAAATACAGAGTAACCATGGTTGCTTGGGAATGATTAGGGAGGGGAGTGAGGGATGAAGAAAGTTTGGGGGTGATATGTACATACTGATTGTGGTGATAGTCATGGATGTATACATATGTGAAGCTTGTAAAATTGTACACTAATATACAGTATATTGTACATCAGTTATATCTTGGTAAATCTGTTAAAAGATAAAGAATCATGTTTGAATAGTTTATATATGTGGTGATATTTTCATAATTTAGGCACATAAGGCAATGGCACCCCACTCCATTACTCTTGCCTGGAGAGTCCCATGGACAGAGGAGCCTGGTAGGCTGCAGTCCATGGGGTCACTAGGGGTCGGACACGACTGAGCGACTTCACTTTTACTTTTCACTTTCCTGCATTGGAGAAGGAAATGGCAACCCACTCCAGTGTTCTTGCCTGGAGAATCCCAGGGATGGAGGAGCCTGGTTGGCTGCCGTCTATGGGGTCACACAGGGTCAGACACGACTGAAGTGACTTAGCAGTAGCAGTAGCAGTGGCTAGTCTTAACAGCATTCACTAATTTTGTCTTTTGAAATTCCCAAGAGCAGAGAATGTTTTATTAGTGTATTTAACTTTTCACATTTACTTCTTAGCAGAATTTCACTTAATTTTCAAAAGTCATTTTTTTTTCATCCTTGTTACTTGGCAAGGAATGTCTCAAGCTGTTTTTACTGTAGGTGTAGTGATAAATGAAGAGATTGAGCACAAGAAATTAAGGGTATTTATGAAAATTACTTTGTGGATTCAAATTGTTAGTATTTACAGTCTTGAAACCCTTGTTGTGAAATAGTAAGTACCACAGAAAAATCATGAATTTGTTTTTTTTATCTTATTTAAAACTTTTTCATTTATTCTTTATCACAGATGATAGAATTTATTATGCTTAAATAAAGTCCATGTTTTTTTTAATGTTTTCTAAAACTTAAGCATTTTTATGTTAGACTTTATGTACTTTCTGATTGCTATAGTGGATTTGTAGTTTTTAAATCAGATAAATATTTGGAATCAGTTTTGTTTCCTTACATCTATTTCTTTTTTTTTTTTCTGTTTTTTTTTTTTTATTAAGTCTTGAAAGTTTTTTCTAATATTTAAATGGTATATATAAGCTTTGTTAAAATTTTTATTTCAAGAGCTAACCATAGTAACAACTACTTGTCTGATTTGTTATGTTTCACTAAGATAGGTGAATTACAATCTTATAAAACATTTTCTTCTTATTTTAAAATGAATTATTTATGATATTCGATTGTTTTTGTTCCATCTGGAGTATTTGGTTTAATCAACCAGAAAGAATTGAATGCTTATTTTGTGTAGCAAAAAGTTGTGAAGGATATACAGATATTCTTGTCTTTGCGAAACTTAACAGTTTATCAAAAAATAAAAGTGAACTTGCAAAAGGAACCCTGGAAGGATGATACATTCTTATTTGACTAATGTTAGTCTGATAATTAGGATATCACATAACAGTATCAGTTAGTGATTCATTCCTAAATGAAAAACATTAATTTCAGTTGATGTGGAGTTTGACAAGATCATTGACTTGGAGGGGCCTGGGAAGACTTCATGGTGGAGGAGGGATTTTTTGCTTAAATGGGTTTATTGAGGGTAAAGTACTTAAATAGTGCCTGGTACGTGATTAAACACTCATTGAATGTTGGCTCTTGTTATTGCTGTTCTCAGCAGCAGCTGGGCTTTGCTGAATGGGAAGAATTATAATAAACAGACATAAATGAGGATATTCTTGGCTGGGTAATGACATGATTTGCTGTGAATATATGGCATTTATGCTAAAATTGTGAGCTTAAGCTAGATGCTCTGCTGTTTCCATGTTTGACTCCTTTCTGACTCCTAGCTGAAACCAACACTCTTCTTTTTCTATAATATGATGCTGGACTCATTCTTAAGCTATATTAGTTAAATTTCTGGTTAATTTTTAAATGAGTATCCCTTTACCAGTAAAAAATTTAATTTCACTTAAGAATTTTTCTTTCTTTTTTTCAATAGGAGCATCGGAATTTGCCTTTTATGCGTGAGCTTCGATATCTATTTGCACTTCTTGTTGGTACTAAAAGGAAATATGTTGATCCATCAAGAGCAGTTGAGATTCTTAAAGATGCTTTCAAATCAAATGACTCCCAGCAGGTAGCTTTTTTGTGCTTATTTGTTTATTATCTATTTTTATTTTAATTTTTTCTTCCTTAAGCAGTGTTTTTAAAAGATAAATGAAAATAACATTTCTATTATCAAAACAATTCTTATTTTTATAAGAATAATTTGGAACCATTTAAAATATGATTATTTGGAAGATTTACTTTTAAATTAAAAAACAGTGATCTTGATAGTATATGATAAATCAAGCTGTAATTTTAATTAAAATTACTAAATGAAAGTAACAGATAAAATGAAAAATGTTCATAAGTGTGTAATTAAAAGTCTTCACCAAGGTGTGATAACCCAGTGTCAGCCTAGTATATGTGCTTTGGATATGCCTGTTTTTGCTGGCAGAAACTCCTACTCAGAAAGGGTTTCTCAATGATATTAACTTTGTTTCTGAATGGTATTAACTTTGTCACTGTTTCTTTTATTTCCCAATCTTTATGTAGTGCTGTTTGGTTACTTTTTATCAATTTATTAAAAAGAATATTGGAAAATTTCCTATAAAAGTAGAAAATGTCTACAAACATACCAACATTTTTACATATAATTTGAGAAGTTAGAGAAATTAAAGGAAAGCAGAAGAGAAGCAAAGAAAGTAGCAGAGGATAATAGCAACAATATTGAATAAGATGATAGTAATGTAATGGGCAGAAAATAAAGAGGATACTTGAGATTTTAAAAATTCCACTACATTTGCAGTGTAGTTGTTGTAGTGCTTGCATATATATCTGTTTTCTGGATGTATGGAGAGGGTCTTTGGCAGAGAGTTCTGAAAGGTGTCTGATTTTGCCACTGCTTTTCCTGTGCTTTTTAAAAAATGCTTTTAATGGCAAAGATAAATGAACAAAAAAGGTGGTCATATCAGAATTTGCTTATGTTTGTTGTTGTTTTCAATTTTACCTCCCCACCCGGACATTTTCTTCTGAAGAGCATTGGATAACTAGGAAACCTTTTTCTTTCTTGTCAGATATAGCCTTGCAGGGTAAGTAACATTATAGAAAAATCTGGCAAGTCGTTTTAAGGTACTATATTAGTTAGGACAGCCATAACAAATGACCACAAACTGAGTGATTTCAAAGCAACAGAGAATGATTCTCCCATAGTTCTAGAAGCCAGAAGTTCAAAATAAAGGTGTGGCTGAATGAGCCGTGCTTGCTCCAGTGGCCCTCAAAGATAGTCCTTCCTTGCCTCCACCATCTGGTGATTCCTGGTGTTCCTTGGCTTATGGTTCCAGTCTCTTTGTGTTGATATGACCTTACCCCCTGTACGTCTGTGCGCCTGCTCCTTCCCCCTACCCACCCCCCCCCTTACAAGAGTACCCATCACTGGATTTAGGGCCTGTCTTAATCCAGAATGGTCTCATCTTAAGATCCATAGTTTCTTTACATCTGTAGAGACACTTTTTCCAAATACAGTCACATTCTGAGGTTCCAAGTGGACATATATTTTGACAGGCCTCAATTTAACCCACTACGGGTGGTATGGATGTTTATAACTAGCTTTTTGTGTTAAGTTTGGTTGTCTTCATATGGCTTTGGAATGATTTATTTATGCTTCCTAGACCTTAGTTTCAACATTTTCAAGGTAAATCACTTGTCCTAGATGCTCTTCAAAAAACTACCTGTGGAAATGTATAACAGTAAGTTTGTTTTATATTTAGGGCTACTTTGATAAAAGCAAGTTGCTTACACTTACTTATCTGTCTTTGGGCAGTCATAGTAAAACTTGCTTTATCTTCCCACTCAACCCCACTCTTCATGCAGGTTCTATACAAACCTGTTTGCTGTACTCCAGGTCAGATTGTTGAAAGAAGTTTATGGTAGTTTATGAGTACAACTGCCATTGCTTTACTCCTGTGTAACTATGTCAGGTGAGCTAGAACCAACAGAAGGGATTGTGGAAGGTGAACTTTTGCTGGTTCTGATTGGAGACTCAGTTTGAACTTCAGAGGTGGTTGACCTTGATAATCAGGGAGTCAGTGATTGATTAGACTCAACCTATCCAAGTTAACATATATCTTAGTAAGATTAGATATGGCTTAAAAAGTGGTGTGTAACAGTTGAATTGAGAAAATGAATTGTTTAAAAGCTCATATTCCTTCTAAGAGAGAAGCCAGTAATAAATTTTGTATAAGGAAGAACTCTTTGGTAATGTGGGACCTTCGTTATATAAAGATTCATTAGAGAACTCTATGGGGAGGTAATAACTCTTTTTAAAAATCTCATTCATGAGTATGAGTTTTTATATATATCAATAGATATACATATATATTTTTTCTTCCTAAAGTGAAACTCAGTCACATAATTATGAATATAATACTTGTTTTTCTCAAATACTGATTTTATGTTCTTGTTAAGTTATAAATATTTCTTGCATTTGATGTGAAACATTTCATATGATACCTTTGTGAGGGGTCAGTTAATTATACATTAGAAAAGACTAGCTGTAACTTTTATGTTGCAGTGTTTTCATTAGTAGGCTCAAATATCAATAAGACATTTTTTTTTTCCCCCACAGCAAGACGTGAGTGAGTTTACACACAAATTATTAGATTGGTTAGAAGATGCCTTCCAAATGAAAGCTGAAGAAGAGACGTAAGTTACTGTGAAGTTTAGTTTATGGGGTTTAGGAGATTGATAAATAACACTTTTTTTTTTTTTTCTCTCATGTATTCAGTGTCAACAGAGAAATAGGAATCTGAGATAAGTGTATGGAAACCCAAATGTTATCTGTATATAAGCTTTTTTGAATTTGTGGCCACAAATGCTGAGGTTTAAAACAAAAGTGAAGCTTCAACCCTTTAGCTTTCAGTCCAGCTCTAGTGTTCCTGGCTCTTAGTTCAATCCAGACTCAAGTTACTGTTGCTAAAGACTGTAGCAGAAACTTTGGATGAAGTCATAAATGGAGGAAATCATCATGGTTTTAATTCTGCCAGGATGTCTATCATTAAGGGCCAATTTTTTTTTTTATTAGACAACTACTTAAAAACTTACGTTGGAAGAAATCTCTCCAGATTATGGCACTAAATCTACAATATCTGAGGGAAAAATTCTGTTGTGGGAAACTTAGAATGTATCATTGAAAGCTGCTTCCTTTTTGGAATGTTAAGAAGTTTATGATGCTAACAGTTGTGGTCTGGTACTCTTCTTTTCTGTTCACCAAAATTCTTAAGTTGCAGTTTTCTTATAAACGTCAGTTTACTGGCCTTCAGTGCTGCATTAAATATAAGCTGTCTTTCTAATAACATATTTTCATGCCACAATGGTTGCTACCATAGCATTTTGCTATGAAATTGATTAGACTTGTGAAACCTGCTTTCTAGGTATTTTCTTTCTTTATGTTAGTTTCATTTGGTAAATCTCCCCATCCTGATGGTGAACTGAATCTGCTGTTGATGCTTTCTGAAACCTGAGTTCCAGCTCCAGTAAAGATCATCATGTCTATGATAAGCTGTTTTCTCAACTTTTGAATGTTCTAGGCCTTTAGTATATTTCTTTCTGCTGGTTTTTTTTTTTGGATGGGATAGTTCTTTAAGGTGCAGTTACATTTTCCCCCCATTCTTTTTAAGGAGGTCTTGGCTGAATTCTTAATAGTTTAACCTGCTTCTAAACCTCTACCTTGTATGGAACCAGTTCTGTTTGATGGCCAAGTGTCTTCTCTCTCTTGTTGCTTGACTTTGTTTTCTGCCCTATCCCTCTATGCTGTCTTAATAGGTCTGTCATAATGAGAGTTAGTGAAATATGAGTTAGGAGTGTGCCCAAGTAGTTTATTATTCACACAGGCATTGCCCACCTTCACCTCTTTTGTGTTGCAGAAGTCCACCAGGGTTCTGTCCTTTCAGACCAAGAGACAGCCTGTGTGTGAACTTTATCTGCAATTGTCCACCCTGGCTCCTCTTTAGTAAAATTCATGTTCCTTGTACTTTTCCTTAGAGTTCCAACCCCCAAAATTTATTGAGCGTATCTCCTCAGAGTGTGAATGCTATCTGTATCCCCATCTATGGAAGCTGAGTCTCTTTGGAGTTATCTCTATAATTCTTTGAGTACTTTACCCTGAAGTCCCTAGTTCCTCCTCTGAAATCTGTCCAGACTTTCTGTAATCACCTCATGTAGTAGCCTCTGTTCAACACAGCTCCCTGATGGCTGTCTCTCTCTAGACTGCCACTTGGCTGTTTCCTGAATCCTGGTTATTTCTGAAAGAATCATTCTTTTCTGGTTTTGGAGATCTTTCCTTATTTTACTCATTTTACTTCTAAAAAATTTTTTTGGGTTGGAGTGTCAACTTTTCTGGTCTAATAACTAACAAGTTACCAAAGATCAAATTGCCAACATGTGCTGGATCATCGAAAAAGCAAAAGAGTTCCAGAAAAACATCTATTTCTGCTTTATTGACTGTGCTTAAGCCTTTGACTGCCTTTGACTGTGTGGATCACAATAAACTGTGGACAATTCTTCAAGAGATGGGAATACCAGACCACCTGACCTGCCTCTTGAGAAATGTGTATGCAGGTTAGGAAGCAACAGTTAGAACTGGACATGGAACAACAGACTGGTTCCAAATCAGGAAAGGAGTACGTCAAGGCTGTATATTGTCACCCTGCTTATTTAACTTACGTGCAGAGTACATCATGAGAAACACTGGGCTGGATGAAGCACAAGCTGGAGTTAAGATTGCTGGGAGAAATATCAATAACCTCAGATATGCAGATGACACCACCCTTACGGCAGAAAGCGAAGAAGAACTAGAGAGCCTCTTGATGAATGTGAAAGAGGAGAGTCAAAAAGTTGGCTTAAAGCTCAACATTCAGAAAACAAAGATCATGGCATCTGGTCCCATCACTTCATGGGAAATAGATGGGGAAACAGTGGAAACAGTGGCAGACTTTGTTTTTGGGGCTCCAAAATCACTGCAGGTGGTGACTGCAGCCATAAATAAAAAGATGCTTACTCCTTGGAAGGAAAGTTATGACCAACCTGGATAGCATATTAGAAAGCAGAGACATTACTTTGCCAACAAAGGTCCATCTAGTCAAGGCTATGGTTTTTCCAGTAGTCATGTATGGATGTGAGAATTGGACTCTAAAGAAAGCTGAGCGCCGAAGAATTGATGCTTTTGAACTGTGGTGTTGCAGAAGACTATTGAGAGTCCCTTGGACTGCAAGGAGATCCAACCAGTCCATCCTAAAGGAAATCAGTCCTGAATGTTCATTGGAATGACTGACTGATGCTGAAGCTGAAACTCCAATACTTTGGCCACCTTATGTGAAGAGCTGACTCATTTGGAAAGACCCTCGTGTTGGGAAAGATTGAAAGCAGGAGGAGAAGGGGAGGACAGAGGATGAGATGGTTAGATGACATCATCGACTCAATGGACATAAGTTTGAGTAACTCCGGGAGTTGGTTATAGTCAGGGAGTCCTGGAGTGCTGCAGTCCATGGGGTCGCAAAGAGTCACACACAACTGAGCGACTAAACGGAACTGAACTAACAAGTTTTCTCTTTCCTTTCTCTAAAACTGTTTTAAAAGAATCTAGAACTTTCCTATTTCATCTGAAATCACAAGCCTTACTTGAAGCGCTTCTCATTTATTTCTCAGTAGTTTTGTTTTTGCTTTACTCTTTATGGAGCTAAAACTTTTTAAAGTTTAAAAGATTGGGAAGCACTGCGTACTGTATCAGTTGCTCTACATCTTTGAACTCTTTCTGTACCAACCTGATTCCTGAGGCTGCGGTGTCCCTGATACAAGTTTTCTTTGATGATGTCTTTTGGCCTTTGATATTTGTGATATTCGCGTCAGTCTATCTTTTCTTCATACAAGTGGTGGATATATCATTTCTATTATAGAAGTCTCAGGTGTTTTAAATTGCTCTTCACTTGTGTTCCTTGCACTTTTGTTGATAACAACAGTCTGGGTCCCTGAGATTCAAAGATTAAATGCACAGTAAAGAATAAGACCTCTGAGAGTTTGCAAAGAAGGACAGGGTAAAGAATTTCTGGAAAATTTGTCAGCCTGATTCCTTAGGGAAGGTCAGTGCATCCTGCAGGTCAGTGGAGAGAAGACCAAAATTTAGATACAAAGAATTGATAAGGTACTTGGAAAGAGCATTCAGAATTAGTACAGCTGCTCTTACACAGTTTCTTCTGTCAAAGACATCAACCTGGTATGTCATTGCTCTTTCTGTGTAATATGTGTGTGAAAATAAGGAGAGAATCCAGGAATGTTGTTTTTCTGTTGGGTTAGCCAAAAAGTTCTGTAAGATATCACGGAAAAACCCAAACGAACTTTTTGACCAACCCAGTACACGGGAGTATGATGCATGAAAATGGAGGTACTAATCTTTATGTCTAAAGATTTGTGGACTTTTACATCAAGAGTGACAGTCTTTCTGTTCTTCCTCTTCCCCATATCAGATGACAGAGGTTTCATCTCATCCCAGCCTTCTGGGATCACTACATCAATGAAAAATATATTGGCTCTCAAAGTTACAGACCAGAAATGACACACATTACCTCCACTCACATTTTGTTGTGCAAAGCATAAAAACAACAATGACAAAAAAAAAAAAGAAAATAACCAAGTATTGAAATGTGAAAAAAATTGAAACTTTTTTGCACTGTTGATGGAAATGTAAAATGGTGCAGCTGCTGTGGAAAACATTATGGTTATTCCTTTAAAAAATTAATAGTAGAATTATCATTTGATAGAGGGACTCCTTTCACAGTGTATACATACATCAAATCATTATGTTGTATACTTCGAGTATCTTAAAATTGTTTGTCAATTGCATTTATAAAGACGGAACAGCAAAAATTAACCACATGATGATCCAGCAATTCCACTGCTAAATTTAAATCCAAAAGCATTTATGGCAAGGTCTCAAAGAGATGCTGCACACTCATGTTCATAGCAGCATTCTTCACAATGACAAATGTTGAAAGTCACTGATTATGTCCATGGATGAATGGAAATACAAATGTGGTATACATATACAATGGAATATCCTTAGCAAGTAAGGAAACTCTGACGCATGCTACAACATGCATGAACCTTGAAAACATGGTGCTGAGTGAAATAAACTGGTCACAAAAAGACAACCACTGTATTTCACTTATATGATGTGTTTAGAGTTGTCACTTTCAAAGAAACAGAAAGTTGGAATGGCGGTTACCAGGGCCTGATGGGAGGAAGGAATGTGGAATTGTTTAATCGGTTTCTCAAGCTGAAATTAGTTCTAGAGGTTGGTTCCACAACAGTTGTGAATATACTTAACACTGCAGAACTGTACACTTAAAGATGGTTAAGATGGTAAATTTTATATTGTGTGTATTTTATCACAATTCAGGTTTTTGGTTTTTTTTTTCAAATTTAAATAGAAAGTAGATCGGAAAGTGCTTCTTACTATGTATCTGAAAGTAGAAGGCTGGAAATCTTTTTGTACAGCACTAATAACCACCATGCTACCTCAGAATTGTTGGAAGGCTTAAGTGAAGTATTTCCCTCCAATTGTTTTATGGTTTAAATGGGGGTGCATGTAACACTTCAAGAGACAAATAGTATCTTTCTCTCTTTTTAAAAAGTAAATCAGTTTTATTAATTTAAACACAAAATTTATGAAGAAAAAGTCTCTGTACAGTTGTGGATAAAACATACTTTTATATACCAAGGCCAAGATAAACTTTGTGTTTTTAGATCACAGGGTACAAAATATTAAAGACAAAGTTAAAAATTTCTGCTTGCTTCAGGCCAAAAAAAAAAAAATAATAAAACAAATTTATATGTTAAAGAATTTGGAAAATTCACAGATGCCTAATTTTACCAGCAACATGAAACTTGACAAAAGATTGGCGTACCTCTTTAGCTACTTGATTCAAAACTGGTATTTTTTTATTTCACTGGTAATGGCCAGTGTGCAAGAATGGTTTTTCCTCCTTCTCAGCAAGTCCAAATAAGCATGTATTGTATGACTAAAAGCCCTACATGATAATGGAATGATCAGGCACTTTGTGAATACAAACTAGGTTCGTATCTTCTTACAGTGAGGTCCCACACAGTTTTTAACCCTTACAGCAGCTTTGTGAGTTTAATATCCTCAGTTGACACGTGAAGAAACAGAATAAATTTAAGTATCTTGGCTCAACACTAAATAGCAGAGCCAAACACATAATGACCACATAAACGTTACTGTCTTGGCATCTATTACTGTTCTTTTAATGTTTTCTCTATTGCAGTTTTAAAAATTAAAAATTGTAGTCACATTTATAATTTTAATGTGATTTTTAGGGATGAAGACAAGCCAAAGAACCCCATGGTAGAGTTGTTCTATGGAAGATTCCTAGCTGTGGGAGTGCTTGAAGGTATAGTTGCATATTTACTTCTTTACTACAACTGAGATATTATTCATTGTTAGGTCCTTTGTCACATAGTGACTTTATTTGTGAAATGGTTTTTAATTTGACTTCCTATGTCTGGTGGTTTCTGTTAACATTGCTAATGCTAATCATTTATATAGAAAGCAAAGAATTACATGCATAAAGGAAAGTGCAGAGTATATTATCGCATGCTAATTAATACTCAGTTAATGTTGATCTGATGTTGTTTCCTTGGGAAAAGTTCTGTGATACTGTTAATTGTTAAGGTGGCAGTTGGTGCCCTTTTAAAAAATAATATTAGAGTTTAATGCTGAGCTTGCTATCATGATCACTGTTTTTGAGGGTTTCATGTCTATGCAAGTTAAAAGCTATACTTAGCAATTTAGCATAGTTCCCATTTAGGGGGTGATTATAAAATTCTTTAGAATATAGTTTTCAAGGAAGATTTGTACTCTTATCTTTAAAAAAATCAGTTAAAAGTGGTAATATTCTTATTAGTCAAAATCCAGCCTAAAGAGTTACTCTTTGGTTTTCCTAACAGGGCAGGAAAACTGACTCATAAAATATATGTCAAGTAATAAAATCACTTAAGTTTCAAAGCATACATTTTTGAAAAACTATCTTTCCCAATTGGTCCTATGGATCAACTTTTGAAAGTTCGGGGATTTGCTTTTTCTTGAAGATCTTAAGTGATGGATTGCCATGAAGTTTTGTTTGAATATGATTTTATAGTTTGAGATTTGGAAAAAGGCAGAGACAACTTGGGATTTAGATGCGCTAAAGGTTATTCTGAGCTGTCAGTACATTTTGTTTGCCTCAAATGCTATATATTCATTATATAAAGAGTGGGATATTTTATATAGTGAATTGTATTCCTATTTAGGATGTCCATACTGTCATACTAGTTTTTATTTGAAGTAGAACACTATCTGTAGAAGTTGAGGAGCTCTAATCAGTTTGTGCATTGTTGATAATATTGTACAAGTCATGAGCACGTCTGTCTATATTACGTGGATTCTTAGAAGGAATTATTAACATTTCTCCATCAGTGTTGAAGTCTTTGTACTTGGTTTTGGTATGTTGTTTCAATGTTGCTGTGCTGTATAAATGTAATTTCGGTACATTTCCAGGTGAACTGTGTATTTGCTTTGTTAACAATATATTTTAGAGCACTTTCTTGTCATTTTTACATATATCTTCCTAGTGCATTTTTTTAGACTAGTGACTCTGAGGTAGGGTAATTTTCAGTTTGTTTACTAAAGTCCTCTGTTGCATAAGTTCATTCAACTCTACCAGAACTTCCAGGCCGTTGATCCCTCCATTCTGTTCTCAGCCTTTTCCTTTCCTTCCTTGTCCATTACGATCCTCCTTATACATTGCTGAAACTCTTTTCCCCCTTTCCCTTCTGGCACCCCGTCTCTGACTAGTCTCTGGCCCTCGTGGAATTATGTTCTTCTCTCTGCGTGTACCGAGAACCTGACTGTTGTTAGGAGGAAATCACTCAAATGGGCTAATTGTAGTGTATCATGAAGTTGCAGTGACTCTGAGCTTCACTAGTCCCAATCCCTTAACCCTCCCTGGCACTCATCTTTGTCTGTCTTCATCCCTGTCTTCTTTCCCATTTTCTGCAATAGCAATTTCCAGTTTCTCTATGTTTAATATAATTTCTTTGTCTCTTCATTTTCTGGAAAAGTCCTTACCTCAGATTTCATAGATTTACATTGAAATTTATGAAACCTAACTGTGGATCCTGGCTAAGGCCATGGATCTAATTTTGTGCTTATAATTTTTTTTTTTTTTAATCATAGTTCTTAAAAGTGACTTCCTCAGATTTATGAGCTTTAGGCTTCCCAACCTGGATCCATTACGACCACTACCACATTCTTTTCTTTGTCACTCCAGGTAATAAAGGAAGTATTTTGTCTAGTATCAGTTGGCTCTGTGTGCTAAGAATCTCATCTTTTCATGCTTTCTCTCAGGTCTTTTTCTATCCTTTATCTTGCTTTTATTTCTGTATCTTTCGCTTCTTCCTTTCACTGTGTCGTTCACATCAATGTTTAGACATGATCTGGTATTTCATATCTTTAAAATTAAAAAAAAAAATCCCTTCACATGTTCTTTTTCAGTTAATCTTATTCAGACATAATCTTCTTTATTTAAAGATAGGATCTTGTTTTTATCTGCTATCTCTCCATTTATTTGACCTATCCCATTTTTATTTCTGGCTCCAGACCTCTTCTAAAAGGGGGCTTTTGAAGGTTATTGATTTCCTAAATGTGTTAGTCCATTGGAAGTCCATTGGATCCCTCTCAATTCTCATTGAATTCTTATCAACTATTAATGCTGTTGACTGCAGGTCCTTCTCCTCCTCCTCCTCCTTTTACCTGCTTTTTCGTTGAAAATACTTCTTTAGCTTCTAGTGCAGCATATTATCTTGGCTTTCTCTTGCCTCTGTTGATACTTTTTAGGAATTATATTTGTAGTTTCTTTCTATATCTAAATGTAAGAGAGCCTTGGGACTCAGCTTAGATCCTCTTCCTCTTCTTGTTTACTAATTCCTTGGGCAATCTTATTTACTCCCTTGATTTCCTGCTATGAATAAGCTACTACTTATTCAGTTTATAGCTTCACATCAGTCTTAGTTACTGACTTATTTATGCCTAGCTCTTCTCAACATAAAATATCATGGGCCATTCTAAGCCAATGATTTTCCCTGCTACCTTAACACAAAAGTGAAAAAAAAAAAAAAAATCCTCTACTGTTCCTTCACTGGTGCCCTTTTCAGTACTTAAAAATCAATTCAGTTGTTTATGCTTAAAATCTGAATATCATTCTTGGTACTTTTCTTTCTTTTCTATTCCCCATCCTGCCTATGAACCAGTCAATCAAGTCCTATTGGTGTTTCCTTTTGTATATATTTATAAATGTGTGTATGTGTTACTTCATCTGTTTTTATACACTTTTATTATTAATTCCCAATTCCATTCTGCTTTTATTTATAGATGGATTCTATATAGTCACATACCAGCCTTATCACTTAACAGAAACCATAAGGATTTTTCTGAGATGTAAATCTTAGCCTCTGTTCCTATATTTAATTATGCAGCAGTTTTCCATTATAGTCAGAATATACTAGGAAAAAAATCCTTAACAAGGGCTACTAGACTTGGTTAAGAATTTTGTTTTGATTCTGCCACCTAACTCTTCATTGTCATGTCCATGTTGCTCCCCTAAGCTATACTTCCTTTCCCTTAATTCTTTAAAATGCCAAATTCTCTGCAGCCTGAAAGTTTCTGCCTGTACTGTTCTTGGCCAGGGATACTCTGGCTCTCCAATTCTGGCCTGGCCACCTCCTATTCACCTTTGCAGTCTCAGCATAAATGTCATTTTCCTGTGGAAGTCTTCCTTGCTTTTCCCTCCAGCCCTAAAGTCTAGATTTGCTCCCCTTCCATGTCTTCTCACAGCACTCTATCTCACCACACCTTTTCTGACATCTGTAATAATATTTGTTCATAGCTGTATGTGCAATTAATGTGCATATTGCATTTTTCCAAGAGGCTAAAAGTTTCCTCAGCTCAGAGACCCTATAACTTTTGTTTGCTGCTATGTATGTTCTCAATGTTAGTACAGTATCTTGCCCTTAAAAGGTACTTTTTTAAAGAATAAACATATACACACACATAGACAAATATAATTACATATACACATATGAGTGTGTAATTAATATCTATAGCATAGCTGTGTGTGAATATACTTACAAGCATGTAGAAGCCAGTAGGAAAACAATAGTAACTACAGCTGTCTGAAATGTTGTTCAGTTGCTCAGTCATGTCCAACTTTTTGCGGCCCATGAACTGCAGCATGCCAGGCTTCCCTTTCACCATCTCCTGGAGTTTGCTCAAACTCATGTCCATTGAGTCAGTTTTGCCATCCAACCGTCTCATCCTCTATTGTCCCCTTCTCCTCCTGCCTTCAGTCTTTTCCAGCATCAGGGTCTTTTCCAGTGAGTCAGCTCTTCACATCAAGTGGCCAAAATACTGGAGCTTCAGCTTCAGCATCAGTCCTTCCAATGGATATTCAAGGTTGATTTCCTTTAGAATGGACTAGTTTGATATCCTTGCAGTCCAAGGGACTCTCAGGAGACTCTTCCAGCACCACAGTTCGAAGGCATTAATTCTTTGATGCTCAGCATTCTTTATGGTTCAACTCTCACATCTGTACATGACTGCTGGAAAAACCATAGCTTTGACTATACAGACCTTTGTAGGCAAAGTAATGTCTCTGCTTTTTAATATGCTGTCTAGGTTTGCCATTGCTTTTCTTCCAAGGAGCAAGTGTCTTTTTTAATTTCATGGCTGCAGTCACCACCTACAGAGATTTTGGAGCCCAGGAAAATAAAGTCTGTCACTGTTTCCATTGTTTGCCCATCTTTGCCTGAAACATAAACATTTGTTTCCCCATCTATTTGTCTGAAACATAAACAGGTATACTTTTTAGGTTGAGATAAATATACATTTATTTACTTTTTAGAAGCTAAAAGGCCATATTGAGGAATATGAATTTCTCCTCTCTTATAGGTAAAAAATTTGAAAATACTGAAATGTTTGGTCAGTACCCACTTCAGGTCAATGGATTTAAAGATCTACATGAATGCCTAGAAGCTGCTATGATTGAAGGAGAAATTGAGTCTTTACATTCAGAAAATTCAGGAAAATCTGGTCAAGAGGTGAGTTTAGCATCTTCATTCCCCTTCCCTATAAGTGTCTTCTACAGTGTTGTGAAGTTAAGGCTCTAACTGTATAGCTACCTAATAATTGAGAGAATAATCAGAAAATGTTTTTGAATTTAATTATGGTAATTTAGACATTTTGGGGAAAATTGCAGAGTCAATACAGTCTATAATCTACGTTAACTTTTCGTTTAAAGTGTTCTCTCAAAATTTTATGTTAAAATCGTCATTTAGGACATTGTTCAGTCTTTTAAGACTTTTTCAGTCAAGGTACCAGCCATTACAGCATGCTAGTGCTGGTAGTAAGGAAGGAAAACACTGATGTTAGAGTGGAATTCTGTATAGAGATATGTTAGAATATCAAATATCAAATTTGATATATCAAATATGTTGGAATGTGTCAGGCCCAAGGAGGCAACACCACACTCCTTTTCTTGTAAAATTACTGTGTAATTGCCTGAAAGACAGATGGAAAAACTTGCTTCCTCAAGAAAGAGAATTAAAATAGATATTACACACCTATTTATCTGTCTCCACTGGCCTCTGTCTTGTAATCTATGTTCATCTCTCAATTCATCTCTCTAGCTCCGTCTGTATATCCTTTCATCCATATGTTCATCCAGAATATTAGAAATGAAAGGATGGATCATGTGCTCCCAAATCAGTCATCATTAAGCAGTTGCTGCTAGCTGTCTAGATGTAAGCTCTGTAGGGGTCTTTGTGTGTGCCATTCACCACTCTGTCCCCTGAATAGTATGGTCTCTGTCTTATAACCCTGTTACCAGCAGATAAAAGTACATAATATGTGTTGACCGAGTGAAACGTCTCAGTAATATTAAAAAAGTTTCCAAGGTTTTTATCTTTGAATAGGCACTTAATAATTATTAAGTGATTGCATCTCTGTTTATCTAAAGAGGGACTAGGTTCTTATATCTTTGAGAATCAATTGTTTTTATTTGAATTATGTGCTTTTTAAAAAAGATGTAATTTCTAATGCCATCCTCATCTCCTTGTGTCCCCTCACACATTCAAACAAAAAGGAAATAAGTATTTATTATTTTTTGCCTTTTTCTTTTTTTTTGAGAGAGAAAATATTTGAAATAGTTTTTCTGTCTATATGCGGTTTAGTTGCTAAGTCATGTCCAATTCTTGCGACCCCATGGACTGTAGCCTGCCGGCTCCTCTGTCCATGGGATTTCCCAGGCAAGAATACTGGAGTGGGTTGCCATGCCCTCCTGCAGGGGATCTTCCCAACCCAGGGATCGAACCCATGTCTCCTACACTGCAGGCAAGTTCTTTACCAACCGAGCCAGTGGTAGGTGTGCCTACATCATGTGTCTACATCATAGATCGTCTACTTCACTGATTCTCAGCAGATGCCTAGATTCTACCTCAAAGCTATCAAATCAGAATCTAGGGAAGGGATATGGTACATGAGCGCCAGAGCTCCACAGGTGACTCTGATAATAGACCTTTAATTAAGACTACTTAAATTAAGCTTATTTATCTTACTGATTGGGAAACAGATCCTTAAACTTGAGAACTTTCCAAGGATCCTGAAGTAGAACAGGAAAACAGAGCTTTGTAAAGTGCAGTCTGTTTGCTATTAGATAGAAGAATGGTGGATTTGTGCAGGGAGAGAAGGAATGGCCTTTTCCTTAAAATGTTACAGTAGCTTATAAATGAAACATGATTTATTGGTAAATAATGTAATAAAAAGTAAATAATATTTCACATTCCTAGCTTTTGAAAATATTTTTCTTACATTGATTCTGAATGTCATCATTTATTTTTTAGAAGATTTAGTTTGTTCTCTGTCTTTGGCTTCGTACTCTGACTGCCCTATACTGCAGTATATATTTTCTGCCTAGATTTTCCCACCTAGCCTAAGGTATACAGTGGCTTATCATCTTCTCTAGTCTCTAAATTCAGTTCCTAAGATAATAGGAACTGAATAATAGCTAGTTCCTCAATAATAGCTAATATGATTACCTGTGATTCCTGGTTCAGTTGCCTGGATTTACTGGACATGGTAGTTTTAATAAGTCAGCCTAGTTTAAGTGACTATCACTGACCAGAGTAGAATATCTTAAAAGTTTTTAGTAACGCCCTTAAATAATAGTTTCATTCCATTGTGTCCTTCAGAAAAACCTATTTTATTTCTCTATGAACACCAATGAGTAGCATTTTAGGCTTGTTTCTAAATTGGCATAACCCCTGATGTTAATACCTTTTATTTCTTATGCTATTATTTAATAAAAATTATTGATTTTACTTTGATGCAGCAAATATTTTTTAAAAAATATTTTTTTGCAAAACAGCTGTGGCCAACTAATATAGGAAGACCTCTAGTCTCCAGAATTGCTATGGTAAAACATTCAGTGGGCTATAAGAATTTACATTTCTTTAATGACATACCAAGAATCAACTGAATAAATTAAAAATGACTATATGTAAAATAATTACTTCCAAATTTTTTTCTAAATCATAACTTTTAATTAAATGGTATGCCATTTATAGATGAGTTAATCTCTCCAAGAAACCTGGAACTATTTTTTGGTTGCCTGTTGGTGAGAAAGAATTTCAAGGAGTAAATATCTCACTTCTGGTGTAGGTATTCACTACTAGTTCTATGATATACATCCTTTTGGATGTATACATATAGATGTTTGTATTTGTTCATACTGTTTTGAGACTTGCATTGTTTTTTACTTACCAGTATATTGTGAACATCCTTCCATGTCAATATATAGCTTTACATCATTCTTTTTAGAACCTGCATAGTATCACCATAGCTAGTATTTATAAAATTAAATTGATTTAATTCTTCTGTGAAACTATTGGATAAAGAATTATTTCAAAGAATGTCTTTCTATAAATAACCTTGTGCACTTTGGAATGAAGGATAGTTAGGAAGGGAATCTTTAGGTCACAGGGCATACTCATTTAGAAGTGTGCTGCTGCTGCTGCTGCTGCTAAGTCGCTTCAGTCGTGTCCGACTCTGTGCGACCCCATAGATGGCAGCCTACCAGGCTCCCCCATCCCTGGGATTCTCCAGGCAAGAATACTGGAGTGGGTTGCCATTTCCTTCTCCAGTGCATGAAAGTGAAAATTGAAAGTGAAGTCGCTCAGTTGTGTACAACTCCTAGCGACCCCGTGGACTGCAGCCTACCAGGCTTCTCTGTCCGTGGGATTTTCCAGGCAAGAGTACTGGAGTGGGTTGCCATTACCTTCTCCCGTTTAGAAGTGTAAGTACTGCCAAATTTCCCTTCAAGGTTGTACAAGTTATAATCAAAATGCTGAGAGAAATTTTATAGAGCTTTAGCTAAAAACTACATTGCAGAAATAATACCTACATGTGTTGTATTAGATATATGTAGATATTATATAGGAAATAAATAGGGCAAAGGAGTGAAGACAGTCAAATGACTGAAATTGAGTTTTGAATTCGAATTGGAAGTTTTCTCCTCTAAGGCTTAGTTACATCCTAGCTTTGTTTGATGTTCTATAGGGAATTTGCAGTAATAGGTCTGTTTTTTCTTATTCTCCCCCCCCCCAATATAAATGTAATCTCACAAAAGCAAGATAGTTAAATCATATTAATAGAAGAATATGCTATTAACTTATAAAAATGACTACATTCTCTCTGGAAAATATTTTAACAGGTCAGATTTATATTTAGAGTAAATTCAGGAGTACTTTTGTTGCCAGTACTGATAATCTAAGTTCTTTTTTACTAACTGCAAAAATCTATTACCCCTGTCCGTTAATTTTATAATGTAGTAATAATACTAGTAATAATGATGATACGTGTTTTGAGATATAGAGAATATAAGCATCATTTTTACCTTTAGTGACCTGTGTTTCACAAGACTCATGGCTTATCAGAGAATTAAGTATAGGTTTTACTAAATGGAAAAATATTTTGAAAGGAAAAAAATGTCTTGTTTTATATTATTTAAAATTCTCTTTTATATACTGCTGTACTTATAATCTAAAGTCACAGAGCTCAACACACCTGTAATATTTTTTTTTAATGAATTTAGGGAATATCTGGCTATCTCTTCTTGTCCTGAGCAGCATTAAAATGAAAAAGTAAAACCATGTAGTAGGAAAATCCTGTAGTAGAAAAAAACTGTCATTGCTGTTAGATTAAACAAATCGACACAGAGACATAACATATTATGAACATTCTTTCATAAGATATGGAACCTACTTCCTGGACTGTTTATGGTTTACAGAAAAGCATATGACCAGATTGGGTCATTTCATTTCTGTTGGCCATTGTAGATTTCCATGAATTAAGTATGTTCATTATTTAAAGCTAAACAGTAAGCATACCTTAATAGTTGTCTTTAATTTTAAATAGTAACATTTAAACCATTGCAAGGAAAAATGAAGGTAATAGTGTTTGAAATCTACTTTTCGAGTATTATGAAGTTGAATAGAGAGTATCATCCTAAGACATCAAAACTTTCCCTTGTGATATGTGTGGAGTATATTTTAATTCTTAATAGTAACTTTAGGTGTTGATTAAAACCAACTGATAAAAACAAACAAACAAAAAAACACCTCGCCAAAGCAAATAGGCAAACTTTGCTCAAGAAATTTTAAAACTTAAGGGATATGTCTAATATTAGATCTTTAATAACTTTCTCATGTCAGTTTCAGATAATATCCATATAAAACAAATTACTTCAACTTCAGCTATCAGTAGATCAACCAACTCCAACTCAGGAAATCTCAATTCAAGTAATCATTAGCATTTTTTTTTTTTTTTTTTTGTAGCTAAGCTGTGTGGCATGTGGAATCTTAGTTCTCTGACTAGGGATTAAACCCTAGACCCGTGAGTCTTAACCACTGGGCTGCCAGGGAAGTATGAAATAGTTTTGAATAACCATTTACTTTAACTGATTTTGTTTAGTGAAAAGTAGCAACTTACAAAATCATATTCAATTTGCCAAATGTGCATTTTCCTGCTTTTTTTTCCTCTCTTGGATGTTTAAATTAGCATACTGGGCTTATTGACATTTATGTGGTGACATTTTGTGGCCCTTGAAAATACCATAAATAATATAGTATGCTGCAATATAGTATGCCTTCTTTTTACAGAAAGACACTGCACAGCTTAAAATAAACATTTAAAAAATACTTGTTACATTATTTTATACTTCTTTATTTGTTGATTCACAAGTTTTTTCATTTTTCTTTCTCTTTAAATAAATATGGTTTATGTAAAGCTTGAATCTGTTTGTTAAAATAATTCTGAAGTTCTGTTGCATTTTTGGCTTAATTGAACAGTTGCCAAAGTGTGGAGGAGTTGCCTCATAGCAAGCAGGCATTCAAATCTTTAAGCACTAGTAATTTTTAAAGTAAATGCTGTATTTGATAGTAATTGATCTCTTTCTTAAATGTGCCAAAATTCTAGTCGGAACATTAAATTTAAAACAAGGAAGTATCAGTTTCTAGCTTTATCATGAGAATTGTGATCTTTTATGCTATAAAATTTTTTTTTTCTTTTGTATATTACATCTTACAAGTAGCTTCCTCACAGGTTTTTGACAATGTGGTTGATTATATTAAGTATATGTGTCATTCCTGGTAATAACTGTGACATAAGATTGAAGAAGCCAGAAAAATTGAGATACGAAGCCATACTTTCATTGAGTATTTTTCACTTTGGGTTCAAAATTCTAATGTAAAGAATTACCAATGAAGAAGAATCATCAGAAGATTTTTCTCTTTCCTGTGTGTTATCCTATTGGAATTTTCAAAAGGTGTGAAAAACTTTTAGGAAGAAGTTGAGTTTTAACTAAATTGCATACCCAGTTATTTGTGATGTTAGCGTTATGATGATGCATGTAAAAATGCCACTGCTAACGAACATTCTGTGCCTGAAATTGTAGTGGAGGAAATAAAAGGGTCGTGTTAAGATTTTTTCTTGTTTTCTTTCAGCATTGGTTTACTGAACTCCCACCTGTGTTAACATTTGAATTGTCAAGATTTGAATTTAATCAGGCACTGGGAAGACCAGAAAAAATTCACAATAAATTAGAATTTCCTCAAGTTTTATATCTGGACAGGTATGGCTTGGTATACAGCACGATTTAGTTTTGAAACAATGTAGTATCCAAGTAAAGAGTTATTGTTCTTAGAGAAAATTTTTGCTTAATTTCTTTAAATTTTAAAGTTTTACTTTTTGCATAATGTTGCTAGTACCATTTGTCAAGGAAAATGGAGTTCTGTTTTTATTTAGAAAAGTGTAGTTACTGGGAATAATGTTATAAGGAAAAATATTAATTTGTATTCTCTAATGTTTTATTACAAAATTTTAGATGAGTTAATCTTCTGTGGTGGTGGCTAGATTTAATATTGTATCTGTTTCTTGTTTGGAAATACTGATAATTCCTGTATTTCTTTTTCCTGATAGATACATGCATAGAAACAGAGAAATAACAAGAATTAAGAGGGAAGAGATCAAGAGACTAAAAGATTACCTCACAGTATTACAACAAAGACTTGAAAGGTATTGAAACTTTTACGAAATTATGAACTAACTATAGGAACTCATATTCTTAATGTCTGCTTAGAGTTTTAATTTAAAATTCACTTTGAATGATTGTGATCCTACATATAGATAATCATTCTGGATGGATATTTTGCTTGAATTGGAGAAGGAAATGGCAACCCACTCCAGTGTTCTTGCCTAGAGAATCCCAGGGACGGGGGAGCCTGGTGGGTTGCCATCTACGGGGTCACACAGAGTCAGACACGACTGAAGTAACTTAGCAGCAGCCGCAGTTTAGGCTTGAGTTTTGTTAGAGACTAAAATAATTCATAGTTGGCATTAGAAAATTATTATTTAAAATGAAATATTCCTACTGTCAAGAGGTAATACTCATGGTACTGAAAGTACAAAGTTAAACTAACTTATGATTGAGGTTTCTTCTTATGTGAGGTTAATACTACTCTTGAGATTTCCATTAATAAATGGTAACTGAGTTTTTTTCCTTAACACTGAAGATACAAGCACAGATGCCTATGAGCTTTATAAAGAAGAATGGAATCTTTATAAAAAAGGGAAGCAAGTCAAGTGAGCAGAGGGAGTTAGAGAGCATATCCCTGTGGAGAGATGGTGCCTGCCATCTATACTAGGCAGTGCCATGCGTGAATATCAGCTCCCTGTTGTCTAGAGCTTTAGATTGTTTCCAAAAGAAGCCAGAATCTAGTCTATCAAATAGTCTGTAGTTCAAACAGAAGTCTACAGGCTAAAATGTGGTCTGAAAGATCCCAGTCTGCAACCTCTGATCTAATCTGTATCCCCTTGTTTTACTATTCACTTGGAAATGAGTAATCTAAAGCTTTTAATATAAAATATGTTATTTTTCAGTAGTTTTAATTCTTAAAAGGTATCAATAATCATATTGAAATATAATCAGAGGTAAAAGGAGGGGGATAATATTAGCCATCATATTAAGACCAGATGACAGATCTAAAAATAAAAAGCCTGAGGAGATGAAAATGTCAGTTTTCATTTTACTGTTGGATTATAACTTACAGCAGCATTTGAAATTCATTAACAGTGTATATATACGTTCAGTCTTCTCAGCTTTGGTTTTGTTCCTCTAGAGAACATTTAACTTATTTCTTGAATGTATATGTAGTTTTACCATCATTTGAAAGCAAAATTAATTTCACTGTTGAGGAATATTAAAGTGTTTTTTGTAATGTTTTAGAACAGTTATTGAAATAAGTGTGCCTTTTACACAGATTTAAGCATTCATGCATTTATGGTTAACAGGTATTTAAGCTATGGTTCGGGTCCCAAACGGTTTCCCTTGGTGGATGTTCTGCAGTACGCCTTAGAATTTGCCTCAAGTAAACCTGTTTGCACTTCTCCTGTTGATGATATTGATGCTAGTTCCCCATCTAGTGGTTCCGTACCATCACAGACATTACCAAGGTAAAAAGTTTTGTTGATAGAAGAGATAGCTGTGTTCCTGTATTATGTAATATTGTAATTGATACCTTTAAAGAAGGTTTTTATAAAATGCACGTGGTGATTTATTTTAGTGAACTTAAAAGATTGTGTAGGTCTTCTAGGGGCTTTCTTATTTCATTGTTTCAATGGATTTTTTATGGCTGTGGATTAAAATTTTTGTATTTTTTCCATTCAGAAATATACTTTAGGCTGTTTTGGTATATATATATCAGCCTTTCTTTCATCCATGAATATACTACTATTATTATTATTTTTTTTTTTTTAGAGTAGATTTTACTGTAGCCATTTTCTTTTTTTTTTTTTTTTCTTTTTTTTTTTTAAAACAGGTATACACGTGCTCCCCATCCTGAACCCTCCTCCCTCCCCCCTCCCCATACCATCCCCCTGGGTCGTCCCAGCGCACCAGCCCCAAGCATCCAGCATCGTGCACTGAACCTGGACTGGCATCTCGTTTCATACATGACATTTCACATGTTTCAATGCCATTCTCCCAAATCTTCCCACCCTCTCCCTCTCCCATAGAGTCCATAAGACTGTTCTGTACATCAGTGTCTCTTTTGCTGTCTCGTATACAGGGTTATCGTTACCATCTTTCTAAATTCCATATATATGCGTTAGTATACTGTATTTATGTTTTTCCTTCTGGCTTACTTCACTCTGTATAATAGGCTCCAGTTTCATCCACCTCATTAGAACTGATTCAAATGTATTCTTTTTAATGGCTGAGTAATACTCCATTGTGTATATGTACCACTGCTTTCTTATCCATTCATCTGCTGATGGACATCTAGGTTGCTTCCATGTCCTGGCTATTATAAACAGTGCTGTGATGAACATTGGGGTACACGTGTCTCTTTCCCTTCTGGTTTCCTCAGTGTGTATGCCCAGCAGTGGGATTGCTGGATCATAAGGCAGTTCTATTTCCAGTTTTTTCAGGAATCTCCACACTGTTCTCCATAGTGGCTGTACTAGTTTGCATTCCCACCAACAGTGTAAGAGGGTTCCCTTTTCTCCACACCCTCTCCAGCATTTATTATTTGTAGACTTTTGGATCGCAGCCATTCTGACTGGTGTGAAATGGTACCTCATAGCGGTTTTGATTTGCATTTCTCTGATAATGAGTGATGTTGAGCATCTTTTCATGTGTTTGTTAGCCATCTGTATGTCGTCTTTGGAGAAATGTCTATTTAGATCTTTGGCCCATTTTTTGAATATACTACTATTAAATGAGATTTTTTTTCTGTAGTGTGAGCTGGTAAGGATCAGCAAGGGAAGGTTTTATTAATCTGGTATATGTATGATTTGTATAAGTAAATACTATTGAGCCGTTTATAATATAAAGCCCCAGTTTTATCCTTATAATAATGTAGTTCTATGTAGTAGAAATCTCATTTGGATGTTACATTAATCCACATCTTTTTTTAAAAAAAAAAACAAAACTTTTTTCTTTTTTAATTATAGGCCAACTTAACATTGTTTATTTACCACATAATCTTTGTCCAGAGCTTCGGTTTGGAAAGTTTAATAATGAATATTCTATGCTTTAAAAATACAGCACAACAGACCAACAGGGAGCTCCTTCTTCAGAACTGCCAAGCACGTCACCCGCGTCAATAGCTGCCATTTCATCAAGATCAGTAATACACAAACCATTCACTCAGTCTCGGATACCTCCAGACTTGCCCATGCATCCGG
This sequence comes from Bos indicus x Bos taurus, assembly GCF_003369695.1. NCBI lineage: Eukaryota > Metazoa > Chordata > Mammalia > Artiodactyla > Bovidae > Bos > Bos indicus x Bos taurus. Next base: position 21,013,303 of record NC_040076.1, on the reverse strand, counting down.
CACCAAGGCACATAACAGAAGAAGAACTCTCTGTGCTAGAAAGCTGTTTACATCGCTGGAGGACAGAAATAGAAAATGACACCAGAGGTAAGAAGCTTCTCATAGCAGAACTACTCTCACCTCAGATGGACATGGTTAATGTTAAAATTGAGAAGGGAGGTCATCTATGGGTTTCATATGTAAATATTAAAAATGGGACTTTTTTCCCCCCTTACAAAGTGTTTTCCGTAAGATGAGCTTGTTTGGCTTCCTTTTTTATGATCTTAATATCAGTTTTAGAGAGACCAAAAGATTTTCCTTGGATTACTTAGCTGATTAATGACCTAGCAGATGGTCTGATTTTCTGGTTTAGTGCTCTAAATTTATATCAAGTTGGTATTCACAGGTACTCTACTGGTGAAACATCATCCAGCATCAGATTTTGTGCATAACCAACTATGTACCTCCCTTGATGCCTGTGCTGAGTTCAAGTGAAAAAACATTTTCTCTAGGTTGAAGAATTAGAAATGTGAATTTTAATTTTCTATCTGCTCTAGCAGATTTCCAAATATGATCTATTAACTCAGTGCCAGTCTGTAACTAGTTGTAACTGGCATAAGAAAAATAAGGACAATGCTCTGGGAGGGGAGAAGCAGTGAGCATGTTGGTGTTAAGTTGCCAGTCTTCCAGTCTTGGAAGGAATGCTCCTTTATTCTGAAATTAACTCCTTCCTACTTCAGTGTTGCTAAAATGAAGTGATGTGTATGTTTTATGGTAGACTTAATCATCATTTTTCTTAATCTGTGGAAAAAATCTAGGAGTTCCTCTTTTATTTCAAAAGGTTGGACTTTCACTAAACAACATCACTTGTTAGGTTTTAAATCTAGTTTTAAAGCCCAACTAGATGCTTTATAGACAATATGGAAGTAAAGAGCAGTCCTAATTTAATAGTCAATAAGGTGGGAGAGCAACTAACAGCATTAGTTACTGTGAAGATTTTCCTTAGTATTTTCATTTATAAGGGAATTTTTTATATTTGAAATCATTAGTGAAAATTACTTAAGCACATAGTTTTTCCTGAATACTGTGTTAGGTTGTTGGATAATTTGCTATTGAACTAGGCATGTTGTGTTTGTTTCTGTAAGATTCCAGTCAGAAAGCTGAAAACTACGACGCTTTTGACACCAGGGAAGTAGCATGTAGGGAAGAAAGAAATGAATTTGGTTTATTCTTTGGAGACAGCTGACAGATGTGGGTCCTTGACTAGAGGTGAGAGACAAAGGGGTATTAGGGTTGATTCCCTCAGTTACTCATGGTGATATCGATAACTAAATAGATAGAATGTACTGTGTAAAAGGGCAGAATAGTGGGTCGCCTCCACCTTGGGGAAGGAAGTAGGAATATGATGAGTCCACTTTTGGTCATTTTAAATTGAGGAACTTGAGAGACATGTCCATATTTTGGACCTATGGATCAGGTATTAAAGATTCCCACCCCCCTCCAAGCAATGAACCAGTTTAGAGTCTCACTAATTTTGTGTGAGACACCCTGTTTCCCAGTATTCTCCCTAGCCCTGGGCACCTTTTAATTTGTGGTAGTCTGATAATTGAAATGAAAATGCTATTACAGTGTCTTGATTTCAATTTCATTAATCATGAGTGAAATTCTGTTTTTTAATGAACTTGTGATATTTACCCAATTTTTAGATTGAATGGTTTGTCTTATTGCCTAATAGAAACTTAAATGCTGTGAATATTAGCCTGTTGTGCTGTGCTTAGTTGCTCAGTTGTGTCCAACTCTTTGCAGCCCTATGGACTATAGCCTGCCAGGCTCCTCTGTCCATGGGGATTCTACAGGCAAGAATACTGGAGTGGGTTACCATGCCCTCTTCCAGGGGATCTTCCTAACCCAGGGATCAAACCCAGGTCTCCTGCATTGCAGGTGGATTCTTTTCTGTGTGAGGCACCAGGGAAGCCCAAGAATACTGGAGTGGGTAGCATGTCCCTTCTCCAGGAGATCTTCCTGACGACCCAGGAATCGAACTGGGGTCTCCTTTCATTGCAGGCAGATTCTTTACCAGCTGAGCTACCAGGGAAGCCCTATTAACCTGTTACCTGTAGTGTATGTGGCAGATACTATTTTTCCAGTTTGTCATTTGATTTTCTTTATGTTGGTTTTTGGTTTTGTTTCTATACTATAGATTTTTTTTTTTAAGTTGGGGAGGAGTCTTTGCATTTATGGTTATTGGATTTTCTATCAAGCTTTAAAAAAAAAAAAAGGCCTTTCCTATTGTAAAGTTACTTATTTTTTTGGTAGGCTTTGATGTTGTCTGCTTGATTCTTTTTAATAGCTTCATAGAATAATGTGGTTATACTGTATGACAGATATTTAGGTTGTCTCTGAGTTTTAAAAATTATTATGGGTAATATAGCTGTGTACATCCCTGCCTCTAAGTAATTATGTAGGATAGATTTCTACTTGAAGTAGAAATAGTGGGTAATGGGAGTCTCACAACTCTATTTCCATTGGTGATTATAGTGGATTTTTATTCAATTACATATGTATGTATATGTGTGTGTGATATGTGATGAAGTTACTTTATTTCATTGTAAAGTTTTCCTGTTTTATACAAATATGGGTGTGGGGGGTTAACTTTAATTTTCATTGGAACCTTCTTTTATAAATTTAAACAAAATTCAGGTTTTTTTGCTCTTTGTTTTCGAAATAAACCATATTTGTTTGCTTTTTAATTTCTCATTTGTGCTGCATGTTTTATTAAGGAGAACTGAATTCATTTTATACGTATTCTGAATAGTAATGTTTTTAAGAAGGGTTTTAGAAACTTTTTCTTACTCCTCTAGCATATTTGTAGGAAAACCTTCATTCCCTACCTTACAAGTCTCAGTAGAAACATACTTGATTTTGATCATTAAATGGCATCTTCTGTCCTTAGATTTACAGGAAAGCATATCTAGAATCCATCGCACAATTGAGCTAATGTACTCTGACAAATCTATGATCCAAGTAAGTTGAATTTTGAGCTAGTAAGCATTATCTAAATTATTTACAAATTTTATCTTTATGTTAGCTTAATTCTCATACTTTGTGTTATAAAATTGCTGAACTTTAAGGTTTTTATATTACTTTTCTCTGTATTTTCTGTATTACCTACTATTTTATTATTTTGTAATAAAATTTATTAAAATTTTTCAAAGTGCTTCAGTATTTTTAAGAAATTATATGGGAGAAATTATATGGTTGTTTAAGGATACTAAGATTATGTGAGGAAGTAAAGGGGTCAGTAACATTTGAACTTCTGAGATTTATATAATGGCTCTTTATATATGCCATTTTGCTGAACTTACCCACCAATTTATAATTATGAAAATTTAAACAAATCATGTGCTAAATGTATACATATTCATTATATAAATTCTTTATTATAAAGATAGCTTAAATAAATCAAATATATTTCCAGAGTTCTGAAAATCACCCTATTTACACACCTGTCTGCTTTACATGTCTTTAGTTTACTTATCCTCCCTCTTCCCTGCCTATTTTTATTTCATAGTTTAATTTTTTCAAAACTCTAATCCCGGCCAATTTACTCTTGTTAAAAAACATATGCTTCGAGGGAACCCTCGAATCAGATGATTTGTGATTTTCATGAGATGTGATTATAATAGAGTACTTAACTGCAGTTTAACTCTGTTTTCATGTTTAGGTTCCTTATCGTTTACATGCTGTTTTAGTTCATGAAGGTCAAGCTAATGCCGGGCACTACTGGGCATACATTTTTGATCATCGTGAAAACAGGTGGATGAAGTACAATGATATTGCTGTAACAAAATCATCATGGGAAGAGCTAGTGAGGGATTCTTTTGGTGGTTACAGAAATGCCAGTGCATACTGTTTAATGTACATAAATGACAAACCACAATTCTTAATACAAGGTAAGAATATGAAATATATAGGGCAATATGTATTTCAAAATAAGTAGCTCTTTAATTTGATTCTTGTCTCCAGTGTAATTAGTTAAGTGTAGTTTATTCAAGAAGGTGATGGATGTATTTGGAAAATGCTTTGGGGTTATTATAAGTGAGAAAACTGGAATTGAAAATTAATGTGACCAGGGCTGAGAATTGGGATATATTTTCTATTCAAAGTTAACTATATAGTAACTATTATAAAATATAAATTGAACTTTTTCTCCTTGCTAAAATCCCTTTCATGACTGTATCACACGTTGACTCATATTCAAACTTCTTCGCCTAACTTGTAACGCCTCCATTATATGGCTTCTAGTTGTCTCTCCAGATTCATTTATAACCACTCTCCATTTCAAACTTTATATACTTGAGTGATATTTAAACTTCTTTGGGTCACACCAAATCATTTCACATATTTGTATCAATATGTTCTAATGTTTTTTATTTTTGCCAATGATGATCTTATTTCTTCTTTTGCCTAATTCCTGCTCATCTCTCAAGATTCAATTCAGGTGTCATCTGCTTTGCCAAGTTTTTCTTGAACTTGCCAGAAAGTATCTGTTCTTACCTTCTCATAGCATACCTGTACTGGGCACTTATTGTGCTGGAATTATATGCTGGCTTGCCTTTCCCACTTCACTCTGATCTGCTCACAGACAGGGACCATGTCATACTGTGACATGGTGTTAATCTTTTTATTTCTCATATTCTAATATAGACTTTGCATATAAAAAAGAAAGCACGTAATAAAGGTTTGTTGAGACTGATAGAAGTCAACTTTCCTTTTGTATTTAACCATTCAGCAAAACTTGCTGGATTTATGACTGAAAACCTAAAATTTAATTTATGTGTGTGTGGTAGAGGTTGAGTAACCTTTTTAGATTCTATATATGTGATTTTTTAAAAAAACTTTGCTATATTGATTAGATTTCAAATTGTATATAAATATATTGAAATAATTGCTTCAGATGGAAAAGAATTTTAGTTCTGTTTTGAGCTTTGAGGTTTTGTGTTACTTCTCATTTTGTGGTAAGTTTTACTTCATGAATAATCAAGTATCTGGTATTTTATAGTAGAAAAAGTAGTACTATGTCAGTGTTTCAGTAGCAACAATTTTGGCTTTATGTCTTGTTTTATTTTTTTTACTCTTCAGAATAAAAATAAAAGCTGAGAACATTACCTGTAATGGGTGATCACATATTTGCATCTTGCTTTTCTGAGCATTTGTTTGAGTTTTCTTTTAATATATAGTAATCTTGATTTGCTAGATGGTAATAATTTGGACCTTAACACTTGAAATACCTTCTGTTTTGAACTTTGCATTTTTCTTTTAATCCTTAATTTTATAATAGTTTTTGAAATATGATTTGCAGAGGAGTTTAATAAAGAAACTGGGCAGGCCCTTGTTGGAATAGAAACACTACCCCCTGACTTAAGAGATTTTGTTGAGGAAGACAACCAGCGATTTGAGAAAGAACTAGAAGAATGGGATGCACAACTTGCTCAGAAAGCCTTGCAGGAAAAACTTCTAGCATCTCAGAAATTGAGAGAGTCCGAGTCTTCTGTGACAACAGGTTAGTCCATTTTTATTGCATTTTATCAATTTCATATTTATGGATAATTATTGTAAAAATAAAATACGGCTATTGTAAAAGCAAGAGCAAAAAACTTTATCCTAGAGTAGGAAGATTCCAGTTTAAAAAATCTGAAATTCCATCACTCAGAGACAAAAGGCAACAATTTAGTTTACCCCTTTACTAGATAGTGCTAGAGAACACTATATATACGTATATACCATTTTTAAGCTGAATGAGATGATTCTGCTAACTCTCCATCTATGCATGTTGCCTACTTTGATTGACTTTTCCTGGCAAGATACCTAGAAAAACTGTGAAACCGCCAATTCACTAAAGCTTTCAAGGGAATGCACTCTAATAATTTCATATTTAAGCAAAATAACACTACTGGTAAATAGTATTAGTTAATGTAGAGTATTTATTTGATTCTTTTCAGATTCGTAAAAGACAAATTAGCAGCAACTAAATTTTTAATATATTCCAAGTGAAGAAAATCTATGCAATCTATAAAACAAATGAGACGTATATAAAAATATAAATATTTTAACAATTCTATAATTATTAGCTGGTGAAATCAATAAAATATTAAGGATTGCAAAAATAAAATACATTCTTACACATTTGAAAATACAATGTCCAATGGTTTTTTTAAGATTCATCATATGATTAAGTTGTGAATATAATTTAAGATGACATTTTGTAGGAAGGTACTATTTCTGTTTAGTGGTTAGGGAAATGAGAAGAGATAAATTAGATCTTTTCCTTAAACTTATTTGTCTCTCCCTTTTTTTTTTTTTTTAATTTACTCTTAGTGGATCATTTTGAATCACCCTTTTTTGTAAGGTTTGTGTGTTTTGTTTTTATTAAGAAAGTGTTCTCGGTGTTTGTTTAATTTTGTCTTTACAGACAGATTCCTAGGCACCTTTACCTAGATAAATTTTAGCATTCTCCTTTGAACTTTAGATGGATTTATTCTTTGAATGAGAGATCTGTAAGACTACAGTATGTTGTGGTGACTGATGTATAGGCATGCACAAATCTTTCCAGACTTGTAACTTGTTTTCATGCAAATTGAATAGTTGAGTCCTAGCAACATTCATTGGCCAGGCTCCAACCCGGTTATTCTTGGTTCACTTATATTTTGTAGCATCACAATATTAAATTCTATACAGTCTGCTTTTCATCTTTTCTGTTTCTCACAAGAGTATCTAAATTTACAGACTTAATACATTTTATTTTTACTAAGTCAAACTAAGACATATTCCCCACTAATATTCCTATCTGACAGGACTTGCCAGCTTTTCCCCATCATTTACATTTGTTATATTCCCTCTCTATGAAAAGGCCACATCTATATGCTCCATATCCTTTTTATTCTGATGAGTACTTCCTATTACACACTTTATATCCTGTTTTGTAAGTTTTTAGTATTAAAAAAAAAAAAAAAAAAACGATGAGAAATGCAGCTGAGAGGAGCCAGAATAACAAAAATAAAGAGATGGTAAAGGTCAATCCACATGTAACTGTTACGATAGTTATCTTCAGGACTGAGTTGTTAGAAGGCAATAACAGTACTGCCTCAGTAGAAAACTGTATGTCCTCTATAGAATTGCTAGAAATAGGCACTTTGAGTTAATAGAAATAGAATATTGTAAATCTACAAATTTGGGATGTGTGTGAGATTATTGATTAAAAATTGATTTCTACCACTATCTTATCTTACATATCACATTAAGAAATCTATCTTCCACTGCAGGGCAATTTAACATACACAGTTGAATAAGAGAATCTGTTATATTGTTCATTGGAATTACTTATCTCCTTTTATTAGTATAGAAATTTTACTTTAATGCCCATGCCGTTTTTTTTTTTTTTTCCTATTTCTCCCTACAGTTTTCACATAATTTAATTTGATATAATACTTTCACAATATCATAGAGAACCTGTATTTATCTCTCAGGTGTACATTAGGATTATGAGTGACTAGTGGAAGTAATAAAAGGAGATCTTCTTTATAAAATCCATCAGAGTGATTTTTCTTCTCTCCCTGAAAACCTTTTCAATTAAGCTATAACCTAAGAACCATTAAAATCCAGTTTCTTCAGAATGATATTCCAAATAAGAATATTAATTTATATAGCATTAATTAAATGAGTATTTGTTCCTCTTTTGCTAATAGATAACCAAAAAAAATCCATAGGCATCACTTGTTCAGCATGATTCATTGTCTTATTGAAACTAAGAAATAAGTGATAGGAAAGTATTCTTCAGTCCATATCACACTACCTCTCTAATCTGCAAAAGAATATTTACTTTAACACTTATGTTTAGAGATTTAGCCAGCAGTTGTTTACTACTGGTATATACATCAGGATTACCTGGGAGACTGTTTCTGAGGACATACCATCTGAGACTTATTGGGGTCAGAATCTATGGAGGAAGGGTCCAGAGTATATATTTTTTAAAAGATGTTCAGATAATTCTGAGTGTACCTCTGATTAAGCATCATGGCTGTAGACTATATGAATAAAACTGTATTCTGAGGAAGAGAGAACTTTGCTTGAATTATTATTTTGCTTGTGTTACTCATATCTTACTCAGAAACTATTTGAAGTCCTTACAATATATCTATATAGTATACTCAGATTTTAAAAGCAAAAAAGAAACTGAAACCAAAAAATAAGGGTAGAAAAATGAAGTAAAAATGGTCTACAAGTCAAAAATAAGTTGATATGATCTGGTAGAGTGGACAATATTCTCAGTATTTTCAGGGTATTTTCAGTAGCCTCAGTATTTTAAGTCCCTTTAAAGCAGGGACCAAGTCATGTTTTTATTTAAATCTCCAGAATGTAGTATAATACATGACACATGATAGATGCCCCTTAAATGTTTTCTGATTTGATTTCATTCCCTTTTGAAATCACAATAATAAGTTTCCTAGAGGTGATCTTCCAGAGAACGCAGTGGCAACCCACTCCAGTACTCTTGCCTGGAGAATCCCATGGATGGAGGAGCATGGTAGGCTGCAGTCCATGAGGTCGCTAAGAGTCGGACATGACTGAGCGACTTCACTTTCACTTTTCACTTTCATGCATTGGAGAAGGAAACGGCAACTCTGTAGTATTCTTGTCTGGAGAATCCCAGGGACAGAGGAGCCTGTTGGGTACTGTCTGTGGGGTCACACAGAGTCGGACAAGACTGACGTGACTTAGCAGCAGCAGGAGCAGCAGAGGTGATCTTCAGTGTATGGGAGTGCAGCCATTTTAAAAGGTTAGCCCAAATAACTCTACCTTAGTAAAGAAAGTCAAAAATATGTGGTGCTGTTATAACTTTTTCTTAGATAAATTGTAGGTTTAACTTGGTTCCTAAGCCTCTACCTCCCACATTCCTGAGAATTCTGTTTGTGGTGCTACCTAGGAATCTGAAGCCTTTAAAAGTTTCTCTGATATTCTAGCCAGCCAGCCTAGCATGGCTTTTTATAGACTGCTTTGGGGGAATTACTGAGTTTAAATGCATTTCTATAAGGAAAATGGACTGCTGTTCTTTGAAGCAGTGCTCTTTAAGTATTTTTCTCTGGGTAGTGGAATGAGCTTTTTATTTTCCTCCTCTGGTTATTTTGTTTGTTCTAGTGAACATATCTTTTACTCTTCTGGTTTGACAAAATAAAGTTAAAACCTCTTTTCTTTTTTATTTTCCCTCTATTAAATCTGAATCCCTTGTAATTCTTCCAAGGCCACTATAAGCACATTTCATCTAAACCAGGTTGTTCCCTATCACTCTGGCTTGTAGGGTCTTTTCCTGTCATTAGGGTTTTGCTCATGAAGTATCCCTCATTTGAAAAATGTCCTCTTGTCCTCACTATTCTTGAAACTTTGTCCACTTTTAAGACTTCTCTAATAGCCCCAGATCTTTATGAATGTTCCTAATTACGCCTGTAGCAACTATTGTCTTTTTCCCACTATTCTAGTCCTAATCTATTCTCTGTACCAAAGTTATATTTTGTCTTGCTTACCATTATAAAGGCTCATTAAGAGCAAGGAATTTATTAATCTTTTATCTGTCCTTAGAGTGCCTTTGCTTATGCTATTCCTTCTGCCTGGAATCATCTTTCTCATCTCCAAGATAATCTTCTCTACAAATCCATCAAGACTTAGCTCAGTTGGCATTTCTTCTAGGAAGTTTTTCTTAGCATGCAACATCTTTCCAAGTGTGTGTATGGGTCCATGGTGCTTCTCTAGGACCTTGTGCATAAGTCTATTACAGCAGTTAGCACTTTGTATTGTAATGCAGTATACATTTCTCTGATTTTGTTGAGAGTTCCTTAAAGTGAGTAAATCTTATGTCATTTTTTCTTAACATTATTAATACCTAACATAGAACTTTTATGGCACATGCTCATCAAACATGTTGGGAATGAAGTTTGGATTTTTGTTTCCAAACTCCCAGAACTTGAATCCTTGTAGGTTCACCTACTGTGATTACAGCACCACTCATACAAGTTCCGTGGAAGATATTTGCACAGAGAAAAGTCTAGAGGAAATAGTTTTGTATGACATTTAGGCAGAATCATTCAGCATCACATAAGGTTTTTGGACTCAAATCCCTTTAAGGAAGGAAACCTTAACCCTTAGGACCTACATATATTTGACTGTGTTGATCAGATAAAATTACTTTTGCTCTTAAGAGCTTTATTTACCTACATTGTCCAGGTTTCCCTGGCTTAGCCCAGTGTCCTAGCAGATGGATTTCTTGACCCACATTGCATTAAGCTCACATCCTACTGTCAAGCATTGATGTTTTATCTGTTACAATGAGAAGAGACAGAGGGGGAAAACACAAGTAATGTAAGCTTTAGCAACAAGAAGTTTGTCTCTGTTAAGGCCTAAAATAGCTGACTTAAGCCACTTAATCATGAAACCTTCAGGAAGCAGAAGCTCTACTAAACTGGAGTTGTAGTGGTTGAGATTTTCTTAACTTTATGTATCATACAGGCACACTGAAAGAACATTGCAGTTCTTAGGAAGTCTAGAAATGAGACATTTAACTTCTTTTGGACTGCTTTTCCTGTCACAAACATGGTAATCATTTCTTCCTTTAGTTTTCCTTGCCAGAGTATATTTCACTTCCATTATCCTAATGACTCATATCCAAAATATAAGACATCTGCACGTCAGTCTCCAAACCATTATGTCTAAAATGTATCTTGAATCTAACAAATTCTCACTTTCTCACTGTCTCTGTTATCCAAAAGCACAGTCATTTCTTGCTAATATTGCTCTCTAAGCAAGATAAAGAGCTTATGTTGCTGTTTTAGTACTTTTACTGACTTCTGGTTTTACTTTATTCTCTAATCTTTTCTTTACAATGTAGTCAGAATAATTTTCTTTAAACTCAGCGTGTTTTCATTGTATTTAGAATGTTTATCCACTTCCTTTTGCCGTTAAAACTTTCATGACTCAAAGACCCCCGTTTTATCGCTGTCTGCATCATCTCTTGCTATTTCTCCCCTCTTATACTATAGTCTATAGTTCGACCACACTAGAAGCCCTTCAGATTGAATTCATGTTCACTTCATGGGCTATACGTTCTTCCACCTAATTCATTATGTTTCAACTGAAACGTTAGTTTATCTCATACCCCATAATCTTAAGTTACCCTTGCCCCATTTTATTCCTATAATGTATTGTGATGATGTCAGAATTCATACATGTAATTCTTTGGTTAATAACTTTTTCCATAGTTAACTATAAATTTCATGGGATCAGGGACTGGCCACTTTGTTAACACTGAGTCCCAGTGCCTAGCCTAGTGCCTGGTACATAGACACTTAATTAAAATTCAGTGGATGAATGAATACTCATGCATCTATGTTTAATTATAGTATTTCTTTTTTAATAATATTTCACTTTGAGAAAGGTTTTAAATTAATCAGATATTGGAAAGGATGACAGTAGTCCTGTTGTTTCCCACCAGTTGGTTGAGCAGGAACTCAAGCTATCCCAGTAACACTGTGCAATATTTTAGAGTACATTCTTATTCCTTTTACCCTTTCATTAGCTTATTAATTCATTTGTTTCATTAAATTATTGTGTGCTTATTATATGCTTGGTGTGGAAGAAATAGGAATACAAAAGGGAGATAACACCCCTGCTCTTGAGATTCTTACAGTATAGCAGGGAATGTAGGCTTGAAACAAATAACAGTAATGAAGCTATAATTGTAGGAAAGTGCTATTAAAATGAAAGTATAAGTTACTGTAGAGCAGTAATTCTTGTCTGGGAGTGGTTTTGACCTTCAGAGGGCATTTGACAATACTGGAGACATTTCTGGTTGTCACCACTGAGAGAGGGGGTCAGTACTACTAGTATTTAGTGGGTAGATAGATGCCTGGGTACACAGGAAAGCCCTCCACACCGTAGAATCATCTGACCTAAAATGTCAGTAGTGCTGAGGCTGAGCAGCCCTCCCCTAGAAGCAGAGTCATCAGCAATACTTCCATGCGGAAACAGCATTTAAGCAAAAGGATATATAGAAGTTATTAGGTGGAGGAGTGAGAGGTTGACCAAACAGTCAAAGGGAAGAAAATGAGGAAAGATCCAGAAGTTGGACAGTTAGCCTCTTCTCTGATGTATTGGATAAACTGAAAAAAGGCTAGTATGTGTTTCTTTTTGAGCAAAGGACACAAGGTGATGGAGAGACAGGCAGAGGCCCAATTATATAAAGCCTCATAGGTTGTATAAGGATAAATATTGGGCTCGTCTGTTAAATATCCAGTGGACATTCAGAGTACATTGTTGCATCTGTGGATTTAGAACTCAGAACATAGACAGTAGACATAATTTTAGGAATTCTTCCCAGAAGTAGTATTTGAACTCTTGAGTTTATATTGGTCCTGGAACTATCAGGAGCAGGTTCAGAAAAGATAGAAGGCTGGGTTCATTCATGGTTAGGATTTTGTTAGGTAAGTATGAAAAAGAATACTCTGGCCAGAAAAACAGCTACTGTGCTCTCTGTGGAAACTCAGACCAGGATTGTTGTACAGCCCCCTGCTCCCTTGTTCTTTGGTAGAATGCTAGTGATTTTCTAAAGTGAGATTTGTTTTTTTTAAGGTTTCACAGTTTTATTTTCTAATTTATTTTTAACTGGAAGATAATTGCTTTACAATGTTGTGTTGGTTTCTGCTGTACAACAGCGTGAATCAGCCATAAGTATACACACTTCCCTTCCCTCTTGAACCTCCCTCCCACCCCTAACCCCGATCCCCATCCCACACAGGCTAGTGGACCAGCAGGGAAGGAAGGTGAGATGAATTGAGAGAGTAGCACTGAAACATATATTACCATGTGTAAAATAGATAGCTAGGAAGCTGTCGTGTAACACAGGGAGCTCAACCCGGTGCTCTGATGACCCAAAGTGAGATTTTGATACTTGTCCTAACAACAACAACAAAACCTTACAATAAATTTCTTAGCATAAACTATGAGTTCTTTCTTCAGTAATTATTTGACTTATCTGAGATTTGATTCTTTTCTTTTGGTAAATAAAGTAAAATTAATGTATAACTTCAAATGAGAAGTAAATGAGAAATTCATCTTAGTCTAGACTCACTGATTTATATTAGATATACAACTGATTCTTTTCTCATGAAGCACAAGCAGGAGAACCAGAATATCTAGAGCAGCCATCAAGAAGTGATTTCTCAAAGCACTTGAAAGAAGAAACCATTCGAATAATTACCAAGGCATCACATGAGCATGAAGATAAAAGTCCTGAAACAGTTTTGCAGTCGGTAAGAATTTTTCTTTTAGCTCTCTGAGCATACCCATCCATGTTCACGAGGTTTCTTAGCTGTGTAAGGAGAGTGACCTGTCTGGGAGTCAGGAGAGACCTGGCCAAGGGATGACTCTGCCGTGAACATGATGAGTGGTTGTAGGTGTCACCTAACTGCCAGGTTGTAATTTCCTCAGCTATAACTTTTTAAATGCTTCTTTTGAAAAAAACAGTTTTTATCTTCCTGTTAAATTATAATCCTGAAAAATTATAATCATAGGCCAAACTGGTCATTTGATTTGGAACTTCAAAAGGGAAGTACGGAGTTTAACATTATTTTTCTTTCCCCTCTACCTCCTTCCCACCCTGCCTTCCGTATTTAGTCTTACGTTAGGATAGTTGGGAATGTAGGGTATAATTTTCATTTCTCCATGGACTGTGTTTAACAAAATTCTAGATAGTCTAGGTTCGAGTAATATTAACAGGATAAATATGATATTATAAAACAGTTTATGCATAGTTCAAGTACCTTATGTCAAATTGTCATTATTAACCTCCTTTAGTGTAATTTTCAAGTATTTAGCTGTGTCTTTTAATAACAGTAAGTTGAACATATTAGTATTGTATTATGTTTCAGTAAATATGATATTCTAAGAGATGTTTCGAGGATTTCATACTATAAGACCATTCAGTTGCTATAGGTATATATTTTTTATTATATTAGTGAGCACAAACAGCTCTAATATAGGTTTCACAGTAGCTAATTTTAGGATTTGAAGATGCCCACCCAGAGAAATAAAGAAAAGAGGACATTTCAACACATAATTTCTACTTACTGAACTTAATCTCAACAGTAACCCTCTAATTACAGTGTGGTCTTTAATATTATAAGGCCATATTAACCAAAATATTCAATTAATAGGATAGTCTTTTAATTATATTTTGCTGAACAAAGTGATATTGATAAATTATTTTTTAATTTAGTTTCCTTTTTGAAAAAGTTTGATTACATATCTTTTTACCATAAAAAACAATGTATTAATATAGATTTTTTATTATTATTCCAAATTCTGCAAATACCCTAGAGACTATAAAAAACTTGAGGAACTGCTCATTCTAAAGCACTTCCTGAAAAATGCTTCTTTGAGTAGATCTGGGTGAATGATAGAAGAGGACACCTTTGGAAGGAAGAAAAAGCACAGGAGTAAATACGAGGGAGAAATAATTTTGTCTGATATAAAAAACGTATTTTGCTAAGGCATTTGCTAGTTAGGACTTTTATTTGTTAGTGCCTACATTATGGTTCATAAGTTTCATCCTTTTAACTGATATCAAAAAGGTGGAAACATTACTTAGCTTAATGTAGAATCATGGTTGTTTTTTTTTTTTTTTTAGTTTGGCTAATCAGGTACAGTTTAAATTTGTAGAAATTAGCATTTAAAGTTAGTTTATTTATATGGTTATTATCTTATAAGGTACCAGCCTATGGCTTCACCTTTAGTTGAAAAAGGATGGCATTGAGAAAATAGATTAGCTAGCATAAATATTTTTCAATTTGGCTTATCTTCTGGAGTAAACCAATAGTTGGTCCCATTGTCTGTATAAATCCTGCACCATGTCTAAGAGTATGTTGATCATGAGTATGACCAGTGTTTCTTGGTCTCATGGCCAGTTGTTTAGGATCATTAAAATCACTGGGTTTTCTCATTTAAAGGCATGCCTTAGAAACTAAGGGCAGCAGAGGATGATATGGTGAGATGGCATGGTAGACATGAATCTGAGCAAACTCGGTAAGATAGTGAAGGACTAGAAAGCCTGGGCATGCTGCAGTCCATGGGGTCGCAAAGACTCAGGCATGACTTAGTGACTGAATAACAGCAAAGGAAGTAAATTGCAAAGAGTCTTTAGCTTTGGGGACTAAATAGTCCTGGATTTCGAATATTAGTTTTTTTTTCCTGCAATCTATGCAAACTTGAGTAAGTTGCTTAATTTTTCTAAACCTCAGTTTTTTAAAAACATAAAATGGAGGTGATAATACGATGAATTAAGATCATTTTTTAAGTGCCTAGCATATAGTGTAGACCTTAAGTAGCTCTTTATTTCCTTCTGTTACTTAAATCCTAACCATTTCACAAATGTACAGTATATAAAGTTTTGACGTTCGTTAAGAAAAATTTCCTGAGAAGCTTAGAATCACAGAAGCCATAAAGAGATACTCTGCAGATGTTTAGACAGCTTGCTTTTTAGAAGAGAGTCTCTAATTTTAAATGAAATATTTTAGAAAATTTAAAATTCAAAAAAGTAAACTCTTAAGAATCATACATAGTTCCACAACCCAAAGTTAATCACTTAATAAATTAGTATGTTTTATTTCATTCTTATTTTTATATACAGATTTGTGATTTATTTTTGTAGTTGATTTACTACTGTATATACAATTTTATATTTTATTTCTGTCACTAAATAGCTTTCCCGTTGATGCAGATTCTTTGTAAGAAATGTTTAATGGGTTAATAGTAATTCATTGAGTGATCAAATTCTTGTTTACTTACTCATTCCCTTCTTATATATTATTTCTACTTTTATGTAATTTTAAAAAGACTGCTAAAAATGAAACTTCTATATTTTTGGTTATTTCTTTAGATTTCCATAGTGGAGTTATTAGGTTAAAACCTGTGAGCATATTGAGGAATCCAAAGGGGTTGAAAATATATAGCTTTCTAATCACCCTTTTATGGGACCACTTTTTTTTTTTTTTTTTTTTTAACAAATCGGGTATTTAATAGATTTCAGGCAGTTACTTAAAATCTTTGTGATCTAATTATTTTTGCAACTTATTAACTGAGTAATTTATTTTTAACCTCCTTTAAGTTCAGCCTTTATTAAGGTGTTCATAGAGGATGTGACCATAATAGGAAAAGATATCCTTAGGCATGCGTGCTCAGTCTCTTCAGTTGTGTCCAACTCTTTGCGACCCTATGGACTGTAGTCCACCAGGCTCCTGTCCATGGAATTCTCCAGGCAAGAATACTGGAGTGGATTGCCGTGCCCTCCTCCAGGGGATCTTCCTGATCTAGGGATTGAACCCATGTTTCCTGGGACTCCTGCATTGCAGTCAGATTCTTTACTGCTGAGCCATTAGGGAAGCTCCTAAATATCCTTGTACTTTACTTCAATGAACCCTAAAATTCTTTATATGAAAAATTTTATGGTAATTTAAGATATCTAAGCTTGATGAGAAATACTACAGAATGTGTGCCCAAAGCTGCTTCCTTTTTTCAACTTTCACCCAAATAATTAATAATATGCTGTTTTAAACTATTTTGTGGTAACTGAAAAGGTTTATAAAACATTTATTTTTCCTAAGTGCAGTTAATTTTTTCAAAGGAAATATGTTGTTGTGTAAGGATCAGTATTCTAAAGAGTGCATTTCCTGGTTGATATTTTCTTAAATTTATATTTATTATTATTAATATATTATTGGTTTGAATTGGTTTGCTTGTGAGAAATTTTTCACCAAAAGTCCAGACAAATTTCCTAGTTTACCTGCTTATATTTCACTCTTGTGACTCGAAACCTAGGACAATATTTTCTCTCTTAATTATTTTTTTCTCTTAATTTAATTAAATATCATGGACCAAGCTTACCTCTGTATGTGTTAGTATATTGAGTTAAGATTATTAAAATATAAGCAATTCCAAGAAGCATAATAGTATAATGTTTATAATTTCTATCATTTATAGAACAATAATTAATTTATCAGATTTTGGGTTAGCTGAATACTCTCTCCTGATCATGACAACCATGCAGGTTGGTTTTATCGTCTGTCAAAGACTCAAACAAAGCAAAAGAAAACTTTCCTGAAAATGTCATGGTTAAAAATAGCATTTCTTTTTAAAAAATAAGCCAGTCTTGGCTGCTGTTCTTGTTTTATTGTTTAATTAAACTTTTTCTGCATATATACTTTGAAAAAGTCAGAAAATCTTCACATTTTAAATTTTACCCATATTTTAAACTGCAGTAAGACCACTCCGTTTTCATTAAAATTTTCTGTTTATTTGGTGTCAAAACTAAGTTGATTTTTGCTTAGGAAAATTTTAAAGGTGCAATTTGAAGTTACTTAAGCAATCTGCTTTCAAGCACCTTAAGTATTTTTGAAATTTGTTTGTAGATAAATAGTGAAAATGGTAGTCATCTATTCAGTAAAAAAGGATCCTTGTGAAATCTGAACAGTATTTTGAATGAACCATATTAGTGTCTTTGAGTGGACTTTCTGGACTTTACACTGGTTTCCACTCCATTGGTTTAGTGAAGTTCATAGAATTTAACAAAAAAGCAAATCTGAGTTGTTAAAAATTGATATCACTTTCTAGGAGCATTTCCCAAAACAAGAATTCATTGAGAACTCAT
The DNA here is from genome assembly GCF_003369695.1 of Bos indicus x Bos taurus. NCBI lineage: Eukaryota > Metazoa > Chordata > Mammalia > Artiodactyla > Bovidae > Bos > Bos indicus x Bos taurus. The sequence continues at coordinate 20,995,578 of NC_040076.1, read as the reverse complement.
GATATAAATATACCAGGTGCTAGTGAGTTAGGCACAATAGATTATGGATATTAAGTGGCAATATAATTAGTTATTAGAAAGGATAGAAGGTAGAATCATCAGAAGGAAAACTTAAAAATTCTGGGGTCGGAGGAGGTCTTATTTTGATGAAAATATCAAAAAAGGCTGTATAGAATTATTAGAATTAAAAATAAATAAATCTTTCACCAATAAAAACAGCAGTAGGATATCCAACTTCAGTATTAACTCTATTTCTACAAATTTGGAATCCAAGGTGCTCTGTGAGGGAAAAAAAAAAAAAAACAACAATTAAATTTAATTTAATATTTCAGATACGAAGCAAAAGCTAGAGATCTTGTGTTATTACTGAATTAATGCATTTGCTTTGATGTTCAGCTTTAGATGGTTTTATTTCGTACCAAACAAACACAGGTATTTTAAAAGGATCAAGAGTCTATGCACTGAAACTGAGTGCTTCCGTTGTTCTCTTTTCTAATGTTCACACTGATGATTTTTTTCTGCAGAAACCTGAAAATACCACAAGCCAGCCACCTTCTAACCAGCAAGTTGTAGAGGTGGAGATTCCTCATGTAGGGACATTTATGGTTGAGTCAAAGGAGGGGGGTTATGATGATGAGGTACCTTCACTGTAGCCCTTGGCACAACTGCCACTTGTTCTTTGCTGTTTAAATGCAAGTGCTTCGGGCATGCTGCACCCTCACACTGTGTCTATGGCCGCGCAACATACAGCTTTGCCACCCACAGTCTGAAATTACCTTACCAATTGCTAACAGTATTAAATACTTCGAACTTCAAGTGAAAATGTAGCTAGAAAGCTTACGAATTTGGCAAAAAGAAAAATTTTGTATTGCAAGAGTTAATTCCTTTGTTCACACACAGAATTTGTTTACTCTCAGGTTGGTAAGTTTTAATTAAGTTTGTTTAATTAAATAGCAAAAATTTTTTGAGCACTTAAAATTTTTATTTTCCTTTCCTGTTTTGCTCGAAGTATCAATTATTAGACTTTGCCCACTATTTCCTGCCAGAAGATCCTACAGTCTGATTTGGTGTATATTAGTAAATATATAGGTTTCCCTGGAGGGTCAGTTAGTAAAGAATTCGCCTGCAGTGCAGGAGACTGCCTGCAACATAGCAGACTGGGGTTGGTTTTGTTTTTTTCCCCAACCTCTGTGCGACTGAACGGAATAATTCATCAGCATTGCTAAATACCTACCAGTGTTTTGTACACTGGGCACCTCATCTTACCTCTTCTTATCACTCCACTGTTAATTTTCATCTACTTAGTTTTCTAACATTATGGAGTCACTTTTGCTTCCTGTCATACGGTTCTTGGGAATCCAGATGAAAATTGCTATTGTCTTGATCCCATCAGATTTTTCCCCCCTTTACCACTTTTTTCTTAACACTCTTCGATTTTCATCTTTTCCATATTTGAAAGAAGCCAGTAAAGCTGTTTCTGAATAGTAACAACAGAGAAGACAGATCCTGAAATCTAACATTTGTTAGTTATTACTGGCATGGATGAAAGCTGAATGTATATAAGTTTTTTTTCCAAGTAACTTTTTTTCAGACTGACTTCAACATTATAATTAAACTCTTGTATGAGTCACTTCACTTTCATGAGTTAATCACCACAATCAGAGGTGTCATAAAGACATTACTATTACTGTGCCACTGTAAGAAAGCATGGGCCGCAAAGAGACCTAGAAACAGATTTGTGAGTTAGCAACTGATCAGAAGGATTTTCTGAAGCAGATAGTTAGATACATTGCAACTATCTGTGTGTGATCCAAAATATGCTGTGGGCAGTAGTTTTAGTGAATCAGAGGTAATGGATGCAGTCTCTTGATTGCTCCAATATTATAGCTTCATAGTATCTTGAGATTTTCATTTTTCAGATATTTTAAAATATAAACACTTAAGAATACAGTCATTCCTCAGTATCTGGGGGGATTGGTTCCAGGACCCTCCCTGACCCCAGCAGATACCAAAATCTGCAGATGCTCAAATCCATTATACAAAATAAACTATTGTGAAAATGAAATACTTAAATATTTAATACTTAACAGCAGTACATTTTTCTGTTCAACCATTTCTATGATGGTGGTACTTGAAGATTATGGAAACTGGCATGTTGTATTAGAAATATTTTTATAATGTTAGTTTGTTGATTAAGCATCTTAGTGCTTGTTTTAGGGTGAGCCTTCTGGCATTTATAAAATAGAATTGTGATTAATTATTTAACACTCATTTGTGCAAGTGCTTATGCTATTGGCAGAGTTTTGTGTTTTGTGTGTGTGTTTGTGTTTTAATTCATTGGAGTGATAGTTTAGCAGTGCATGTGCCTTGTAATTCTTAAAAATAAGTCATATGGATACAGGGCTGCTGCTTAGATGTTTAGATTGTATGGTTGTACAAACAGGGGTACCTGGCCTGCTGGCAGAGTGGAGCTGGAATTTAGCTAATGCTGAGCTCCTCAAGCCTTAAAGAAGAAGCATGTTTTTAAATAAAAAGAACATTGATTTTTCTAAATGGTTCTCTTACAGAGTAGCACATTTTTCTAAATTGTCAAGAAGGTGTTGCCTTCTAAAAAATTCTTCAGTGCAGATGGGGTGGGGTGCCTTTTTGCACTACGCACAAAGGCACCGTGCCAGCTAGCTGTGGCCCTGTATGGCAGATTTTGAGAGATACTTACCTGCATATCAGATCACATTTGCTACCCAAAAAAAGTGCAGTGTTTGATTTATAGTAAAAAACAAAGAACTTTCAACTTGCATGTAAAGGAATTATTTTGTTTTTGTGATTTTTTTTTTCTTCTCTCTATGATAACCATTCAAAAGTTCTTACTTTAAATCCCTTATGGCAGATCATGATGACACCGAACATGCAAGGTATTATCATGGCCATAGGTAAATCCCGGAGTGTGTATGACAGGTGTGGCCCTGAAGCAGGGTTCTTTAAGGTACAATGAACATTTTTATTTTATTTACTTTTTTAAGTGAACTTCTTAAAATGTTTCATTTCCTTGAATTAAATTTGTTTTCCTGTGTAATTTCTCTTTTCCTATCTTAGCCATGACCACCTAATGTTCTGGGGGTTTCTTTTATATGTGAATCTAAGACTGATTATTTTTTTAATTCAGATACTTCAACAAAAGCAAAACATTTTACCCAAGTTACCCTAATAGTACACCTCTGGTTTGTTAGCAGGAGTTTGAATTGTATATATATCTGAAGCAAATACAGGGTATTGATGAGCAAAAGTAGGAACTGAGTTATTTGCTTCTGGTAATATTTTTTTTTTCTTCTCTAGTAATATTATTAGTCAGTATGGCTTTGATTTTATTATCATTTGATACTAAATTGCTTTCTTCATTTAGTTATTTCTAAAATCATTCATTATCTTATGTTTCTTAATTATGTTCCTCATAATTAATTTTAATATCTTAGTTATTTCAAAACATGCAACCATCAAGCTGATGCATTATTCTGTGACTAGATCTTTCTTCCCTCTTATACCAGATCTTAACAATGATTTGATAACAGTATTATTTGTTCTTACATATTTGAAAGATGAAAACACTCCATTTGGTTTTCACTTTCTTTAGTGAAAGTCACTTACTTGTGTCCAACTCTTTGCAACCCCATGGACTATACTGTCCATGGAATTCTCCAGGCCAGAATATTTGAATGGGTAGACTCTCCCTTCTCCAGGGGATCTTCCCAACCCAGGGATTGAACCCAGATCTCCCACATTGCAGGTGGATTCTTTACCAGCTGAGCTACAAGGGAAGCCCAAGAACACTGGAGTGGGTAGCCTATCCCTTCTCCAGCAGATCTTCCTGGGGGTCTCCTGCATTGCAGGTGGATTCTTAACCAACTGAGCTATCAGCAAAGCCCAACTTTCTTTAGGTTAACCAAAAATAATCACTTTTTTTTTTTCACTCCTCCTTCCCCTTTAATGTTTATTTACCAAAAAAAAAAAAAAAAAAAACCTTTATTGAGGTATAGTTTATGTCAGCAAGCCATGTAAGTTATATATTCCCTTTTTTGACATTTACAATTGAAAAATTTCCCTTTTCTATACTCTACCACCTTTCAACTCCATCTTTATGAAACTTCTTTTTAGTATTTCTTTCAGTATATAGTACAAACAAAGGCCTTGGCAGTAGTAGACTTAGATCAGAAAACACTTTAAACTGGTTAGAATTAGAGTGATCAAGCATCCTGGTATGCCTGGGACCAAAGGATTTCCTGGGATACAGGACTTTAGATGCTAAATGATGAAAGTTCTGGCAAACTAGTCCCAAGATGAGTTGTTCACTCTGTTATGATCCCATGAGAGAGTTTGAAAACTACTTTACCATAAAAAAAAAGAAAAACAACTTTTATGTTTAAAAATTCTACCCTTATCCCCAGGTAATCTACATTTCTTTTCTTAAAAATCACTAAATACATGTCTTCTAAAGTGTTCATCTACTTTGTGGAAGAGTTATCTGTCATTTACACTACCATTGTCATTTTTGGTCAACTTTGGGTATCTTTATATTGAACTGGAAGCTTCACTTTTATTAATACATGGATACTTTCAAAGAGTCAACTAAAAATACGTACCATAAACAACAGTAATTACACCATGTCCCCCCACCCCCAATCAGTGATAACACTTTTCAATTATTTCATCAAATCCTTCTGGTTTTAAATCTTTAAGAAGGATGCCTGTGATTTTGTGATTCTTAGTTTACCTATTTCCTGTTGAATTCCCGACCATGGGATGTGATTGACAAGCTCTCTTTATTCTCCTGCCCCATATACACACATTAACATGTACAATTTTTATCCCTACATCCACACACAGAATTTTGTCATTTGATTAAATCAGAATTCTCAGCTTGTACTGTTTTTTGCGTGCTACTTAGGGTTGAACTAAGTCATAAACATTATTATTTTACTTTTTCCCCCCTCAGTTGTCATTTTCTTTGGAATTAGCTGGCTTTTGTTGTTGTTTGCTTAGTTTTTTGCTCTGTTCTTCATTAGTTCTTTTGTGTGTGTTTTTGTTGTTGCTGTTTTGGTTTTTTTGTAGAAGTCTATTCTGGGGCTTTATGACCTGTTCCAGTCTGCATTGGTTTTCCACTCTTTTTCATATGTAACTAGTATCTTGAGCTCTTCTTTAGCTGTCACTTTTAGGATGGCCTTTGCATCTTGTTCTTTGTGTGTTTTCTGTATCTCATATATTTGTGTTTAAATATACCTGCTGATTCTGATGCAGCAGAAAATCTCTAAAGTTTATTATTTCTGTACATTTCCATCTATCTGTACTTGACGAATATGTATGTTTTACATACATACATAATATAGGAATATGTTTATATCTAAAAATATATATTTATATACAATATATATATAAATATAGGAATATATAAATATATATAATTATAATATTAAAATAATATATAAATATATATGATATTTGTAATATAAATTATATTTATATAAGATTTATAATATATGTTATATATAAATAGATAAAATAGGAATATGTTTATAATTAATGTATATTTTTAGTATAGATAAATGATTAGCATTTCAAAAATTCTGGCCGATAAATATAAAATTTGAGAAAACATGTTCTAAAATAACAAAAATAACATATACAAATGCAGTCATTCGGCAATAATAGTGGTGTCTCAAATAAAACTAATAACAACTGTCTCTCCTGCTGCCCTGTTGTAACTACTTCTAACATTTGTATAGCCTTTCTGACATTTTTATTTTGTTTGTAAAGACATGCATAGAGAATTTTTTTAACTTTTACTATTCATATTATATTATAATTATTCATATTTTATAACTCAGAAACATATTGTAAGTATTCTTAAGCCAATATATCTACCACATTATCTATACCACCTGCATTTAGTATTCTATGGTATAGATGTACTCTCATTTATTATATATTACCCTCTCTTTGGACGTATGTGATATGTTTTTTCCCCATTTGCCATTTCTGTTTGAATTTAGTCTATGGTAACTTTTTCTATAAAGCAGTTTTAAAATACTGTGGTATCTATACTATCTTTCCTCTCTTTTCTGAATTCTGGAGTTTCATTGCTATGCAAAAAGTCATCTTCAACAAAGGTATTATAAATTTTCTATAATTTTTCTTAAAACATTGTTCTTAATAAGTTTTTATTTTATAAATTCAAAAATACCCTATTTACCTTTAACTGTAGCATTTTATCTGGGCTTTCTGCATTCTATATTAAATAAAAAATTGCTATATGTTTTTATTTAGGGGCTGTCTTCCCAGGTTTGCAGTTATACTTGTTAAATTCCTTTACTGTCCTGTTTTCTTTAACTCTAGTGTAATTTACATAAGAATTAACTGTTCTTAAGAGTAAACTAGAACTCACCAATAATATAACCGTATTAGCTTGGCCTCTTTTTTTGGCTGTAGATCTTTTGACAGAGTTTTTTATTCCTTTTACAACAATTGATATGTTTAATTGTTCTATACATTCTTGACATTTTATTCTAATCATTACTGACATTCAGTGTTAAATCACAAAATATGTATATAGCACATAATCTAACATATGACGATTGCTTCTGTCTTCCTATGTTCCCTAAATCAGATATAGTATAGTTTTAATTTTCTTTCTTTATGCTTGGTTTATGATAAATTAAGGTAAAGGTTTTTTTTTTTTTTTCTTTTTTAATATTTATTGTCCTATCACAGTACAAAAGAAAAATCTTTGTTGGATTTATTTTGTATTAGCTTTTTTGCTGTGAGAAGATGTTTTTCAACTGTGCATATTTAAGTACTTCTAAATATAGATTTCCTTATGTATTATAATTAAAACAATTTTTAAATGTTATATATGTTTCCTACTTTAAAAACCATGTGATGAAAATGTTAGCTTTGTTACTGATAAAAAGATCAGTTGGTCAATGAAACTTACATCTCACTGGGTAAGTGGCCTTGATAAGGCTTAACTTCTGTATTAGGAAGGGTTAGCAATCCGGTCAGCCACAGTTACTATTTCAACCACAGGCCTTCCCACATTGGGGGGTCTGCCTCTATAAACCGAATACTAAAGAGTTAATAGGCAGGCAGATCTGAAAAAATAAGTGAGAAAAGATACTTAGGTAAGTCCTTCTCCCAAGATGACTTTGTTATGATTGGTTTCAACTGTTAACAGAAAGTCCCCAAATCATAGTGGCTTAAAGACAGAAGTTTCTGTCATGTAAAAACAAAATCCAGAGAAAGGCAATACAAGGCTACTATGATAAGCAAGAAAAAATAAAAGCCAGAAGGAAAGGAAAGGAATAATATTCTCAAAGTACTAGTTACTTGTATGTGTATGTGTGGGCGTGGGAGTGGGAGGGGTCATATCATAATTAAAATCATTGGATTAGTATTATTTTTTCATTCAATTTCAGATATATTAAATTTTCTTTTATGTATTTTTTTTTGTTTATACATATTAAAGTGCCCTTAGGATTTTAATGAAGCAATAACACTACTATATTACGAAACTTTTTTTCCTTACTGGTTGTTTCATTGCCTCATAACAATTGTTCCCAGTTGATATAACTTTATCAGTTTGCTTTTTCTTTTTAAATTCCTGTTATTATTACTTCTCTGTTTATTAAGTAGTTATGAAAATATATTTACTAAACTATAAAACTTGCTGAAAAGTACACAGTTCATGAGTTTACAGCTCAGTAAATTATCACAGAGTACACATATTCATGTAACTACCTATCAGGTCAAGAAATAGAACATTATAATACTCCAGAAACTACCCTTGTTTATCCTTCATGTGAACTACACTCTTCCCCTATCCAAAAGTATATGTTATCTGAACTTCTAACAATGTAAGTAAGTTTTCTTGTTGAACTTTATATACCTGGAGTCTTTTACTGTAGGTCCATTATGTCTGGCTGCTTTTACTCAAGAATATGTTTGGAACTTCATATGTATTATTGGATATAGTTAGAAGTTGTTCATTCTCTTAATGGTATTCCATTGTATAACTACACTATTTTTGTCCCATTCTGTTGATGGGCATATTCAAAATGTATTTATTATGTGCTTATATCACAGTATTTATATCAGCGTACTAGTGAATATAGCCAGGGAAATGATGGACTAAGTTTCTGCCTTAATGAAGTTTATTTTCTAGGGGAAAGTAAATACTAATTAGAGTTATAATCAGTATGATAAAGTAGCATTTTGACATGGAAGAACATTTAACGGAAAATCAGAAATGTTATCAAGAGGACTTCTTAGAGAAAGTGATGTTTAAACTAGTAAAATACACATATATCAAAACATAGAATGTAAACATTTCTCTCTCACTTTTTATCTTTTTCTTTTTTTATTGAAGGATAATTGCTTTACAGAATTTTGTTGTTTTCTGTCAAACCTCAACATGAATCAGCCATAGTTATACATATATCCCTTCTCGTTTGAACCTCCCTCCCATCTCCCTCCTCATCCCAACCCTCTAAGTTCATACAGAGCCCCGTTTGAGTTTCCTGAGCCATACAGCAAATTCCCCTTGGCTATCTATTTTACATATGGTAATGTAAGCTTCCACATTTCTGTTTTCATACATCTTACCCTCTCCTCCCCTCTCCCCATGTCCATGAATCTATTCTCTATGTCTGTTTCTCCATTAATGCCCTGTAAATAAATTCTTCAGTACCAATTTTTTAGATTCTGTATATGTGCATTAGAATACAATATTTATCTTTCTCTCTCTGACTCACTTCACTCAGTATAATAGGTTCTAGGTTCATCCGCCTCATCAGAACTGACTCAAATGCTGAGTAATATTCCATCTGTGTATATGTACTGCAACTTTTTTATCCAGTCATCTGTCAGTGGGCATCTAGGTTGCTTCCATGTTCTAGCTATTGTAAATAATGCTGCAGTGAACAATGGGATACATGTGTCTTTTTCCATTTTGGTTTCCTAGGGTGTATGCCTAGGAGTAAAATTGCTGGGTCATATGGTGGTTTTATTCCTAGTTTTTTAAGGAATCTCCATAGTGTCTTCCATAGTGGCTGTATCAATTTACATTCCCACCAACAGAGCAAGAGCGTTCCCTTTTCTCCACACCCTCTCCAGCTTTTATTGTTTGTAGATTTTTTGATGATGGCCATTCTGACCGGTTGTGTGGTGATATCTCATTATGGTTTTTATTTGCATTTCTCTAAAAATGAGCAACATTGAGCATCTTTTCATGTGTTTGTTAGCCATTTGTGGTCTTCTTTGGAGAAATATCTGTTTAGGTCTTTTTCCCACTTTTTGATTGGGTTGTTTGTTTTTCAGGCATTGAGTTATATGAGCTGCTTCTATATTTTGGAAATTAATCCTTTGTCAGTTGTTTCATTTGCTGAGGGTTGTCTTTTCACATTGCTTATAGTTTCCTTTGCTGCGCAAAAGCTTTTAAGTTTAATCAGGTCCCACTTCTTCACTTTTGTTTATATTTCCATTACTCTAGGAGGTGGGTCATAGAGGATCTTGCTTTGATATGTTTTTGAGTGTTCTGCCTATGTTTTCCTCTAAGAGTTTTATAGTTTCTGGTCTTACATTTAGGTCTTTAATCCATTTTGAGTTTATTTTTGTGTATGGTGTTAGATAGTGTTCTAATTTCATTCTTTTACATGTAGCTCTCCAGTTTTCCCAGCCCCATTTATTGGAGAGGCTGTCCTTGCCCCATTGTATATTCTTGCCTCCTTTGTCAAACATAAGGTACCCATAGGTGCATGGGTTTATTTATGGGCTTTCTATCTTGTTTCATTGATCTATATTTCTGTTTTTGTGCCAGTACCATACTGTCTTGATGATGGTAACTTTGTAGTATAATCTGAATTCAGGAAGGTTGATTCCTCCTAGCTCCATTCTTCTTTCTCAAGACTGCTTTGGCTGTTCAGGATCTTTTGTGTTTCCATATGAATTGTGAAATTTTTTGTTCTAGTTCTGGGAAAAATGCCATTGGTAATTTGATAGGGATCACATTGAATCTGTAGATTGCATTTGGTAGTATAGTCATTTTCACAGTATTGATTCTTCCTACCCAGGAACATGGAATATCTCTCCATATGTTTATGTCATCTTTGATTTCTTTCATCAGTCCCTTATAATTTTCTGTGTACAGTTCTTTTGTCTTTTTAGGTAAGTTTATTCCTAGATATTTAATTCTTTTTGTTGCAGTGGTGAGTGGGATTGATTCCTTAACTTCTCTTTCTGATTTTTTATTGTTAGTATATAGAAAGGCAAGTGATTTCTGTGTACTGATTTTGTATCCTGCAACTTTGCTAAATTCACTGATTAGCTCTAGTAATTTTCTGATACTATCTTTAGGGTTTTCTGTGTACAGAATCATGTCATCTGCAAATAGTGAGAGGTTTGCTTTTTCTTTCCTGATATGGATTCCTTTTATTTCTTTTTCTTCTCTGATTGATATAGCTAGGACTTCCAGAACTATGTTGAAAAATAGTGCTGACAGTGGACACCCTGGTCTTGTTCCTGATCTTAGGGGGTATGTTTTCAGTTTTTCACCATTGAGAGTAATGTTTGCTGTAGGCTTACCATACATAGCCTTTACTATGTTGAGGTAGGTTCCTTCTGTGCCCATTTTTTTGAGTTTTCATCATAAATGGGTGCTGAATTTTGTCAAAGGCTTTTTCTGCATTTATTGAGATTATCATATGGTTTTGATCTTTCAGTTTGTTAATATGGTGTATCACATTGATTGATTTGTGTATATTGAAGAATCCTTGCATCCCTGGAATAAACCCAGCTTAATCATTGGTGTGGGAGCTTTTTGATGTGTCACTGAATTCAGTTTGCTAAAATTTTGTTGAGGATTTTTGCATCTATGTTCATCAGTGATGTTGGCCTGTAGTTTTCTTTTTTTGTGTTGTCTTTGTCTGGTTTTGGTGTCAGGGTGATGGTGGCCTCATAGAATTAGTTTGGAAATATTCCTTCCTCTGCAGTTTTTTGAAAGAGTTTTAGAAGGATAGGTATTAGCTCTTCTCTAAGTGTTTGATAGAATTCTCCTATGAAGCCATCTGGCCCTGGGCTTTTGTTTTTTGGGAGATTTTTGATCACAGCTTCCATTTCAGTGCTTGTAATTGGGTTGTACATAATTTCTATTTCTTCCTGGTTCAGTCTTGGAAGACTGAACTTTTCTAAGAATCTGTCCATTCCTTCCAGGCTATCCATTTTATTGCCATATAGTTGTTCATAATAGTCTTTTATAATCCTTTATATTTCTGCATTGTCTGTTTAACCTCTCCTTTTACATTTCTAATTTTGTTGATTTGATTCTTCTCTCTTTTTTTCTTGATGAGTCTGGGTAAAGGTTTGTCAATTTTGTTTATCTTCTCAAAGAACCAACCTTTAGTTTTATTAATTTTACTATTGTTTCTTTCATTTCTTTTTCATTTATTTCTGCTTGGATCTTTATGATTTCTTTCCTTCTGTTAATCTTGGGGTTTTTTGTTCTTCTTTTTCCAGTTGTTTTAGGTATAAAGTTAGGTTGTCTGTTCGAATTTTTTCTTACTACTTGAGGTAGGATTGTATTGCTATAAACTTCCCTCTTAGGACCGCTTTTGCTGTACCCCATAGGTTTGGGGTTGTTGTGTTTTCATTGTCATTTGCTTCTAGAAATTTTCTGATTTCCCTTTTGATTTCTTCAGTAATCTGTTGGTTATTTAGAAATGCGTTGTTTAATCTCCATGTGCTTGTGTTTCTTACAGTTTTTTTCTGGTAGTTGATATCTAGTCTCATAGTGTTGTGGTCAGAGAAGATGCCTGATACGATTTCAATTCTTTAAAATTTGATTTGTGACCCAATATGTGGTCTGTCCTGGAGATTGTTCCATGTGCACTTGAGAAGAGGTGTATTCTTCTACATTTGGATGGAATGTCCTGAAAATATCAATGAGATCCATCTCATCTAATGTATCATTTAAAACTTGTGTTTTCTTGTTAATTTTCTGTTTTGATGATCTGTCCATTGGTGTGAGTGGGGTGTTAAAGTCTCCAACTGTTATTGTGTTACTGTCAGTTTCTCCTTTTATATCTGTTAGTGTTTGTCTTATGTATTGAGGTGCTCCTATGTTGTGTGCATATATATTTACAATTGTTATGTCTTCTTGGATTGGTCCCTTGATGATTATGTAGTGTCCTTCCTTATCTCTTGTAATATTCTTTAAGATCTATTTTGTCTGCTATGAGGATTGCTACTCCAGCTTTCTTTTGCTTCCTATTTGCATGGAATGTAGTTTTCCATCCTCCCACTTTTTGTCTTTAGATCTGAAGTGGGTTTCTTGTAGACAGCATGTATATGGGTCTTGTTTTTGTATCCATTCAGCCAGTCTGTGTCTTTTGGTTGGAGCATTTAATCCATTTACATTTAAAGTAATTATTGATGTATATGTTCCTATTACCATTTTCTTATTTGTTTGGGGTTGACTTTGTAGATCTTTTTCTTCTCTTGTATTTCTTGACTATATTAGTCCCTTTAACATTTGTTGTAAAGATGGCTTGGTGGTACTGAATTCTCTTAATTTCTGCTTGTCTGAAAAGCTTTTCATTTCTCCATCAATTTTGAATGAGATCCTTGCCAGGTACAGTAATCTTGGTTGTAGATTTTTCCCTTTCAGTACTTTAAATACATCCTGCCATTCCCTTCTGGCCTACAGAGTTTTTTCTGAAAGATCAGCTGCTAAGCGTACGGAGTTTCCCTTGTATGTTAGTTGTTGCTTCTCCCTTGCTGCTTTTAATATTCTTTCTTTGTGTTTAGTCTTTGTTAGTTTGATTAATATGTGTCTTGGTGTGTTTCTCTGTGGGTTTATACTGTATGGGGCTCTTTCGCCTCTTGGACTTGATTGACTATTTCCTTTTCCATGTTGGGGAAATTTTCAACTATAATCTTATTCAAAATTTTTCTCATACCCTTTCTTTTTCTCTTCTTCTTCTGGGACCCCTACAATTTGAATGTTGGTGCGTTTGATATTGTCCCAGAGGTCTCTGAGACTATCCTCAGTTCTTTTCATTCTTTTTACTTTATTCTGCTCTTCAGAAGTTATTTCTACCATTTTATCTTCCAGCTCACTAATTCGTTCTGCTTCAGATATTCTGCTATTGAGTCCTTCTAGAGTATTTTAAATTTAAGTAACAGTGTTATTTGTATAATTATTCTTTAATTCTTCTCAGTTTCAGTTTAGTCACTCAGTCTTGTCCGACTCTTTATGACCCCATGAATTGCAGCACACCAGGCCTCCTTGTCCATCACCAACTCCCGGAGTTCACTCAAATTCATGTCCATCAAGTCGGTGATGCCATCCAGCCATCTCATCCTCTGTCGTCCCCTTCTCCTCCTGCCCCCAATCCCTCCCAGCATCAGAGTCTTTTCCAATGAGTCACCTCTTCGCATGAGGTGGCCAAAGTATTGGAGTTTCAGCTTTAGCATCAGTCCTTCCAGTGAACACCCAGGACTGATCTCCTTTAGGATGGACTGGTTGGATCTCCTTGCACTCCAAGGGACTCTCAAGAGTCTTCTGCAACACCACAATTCAAAAGCTTCAATTCTTTGGCGCTCAGCTTTCTTCACAGTCCAACTCTCACATCCATACATGACCACTGGAAAAACCATAGCCTTGAGTAGATGGACCTTTGTTGGCAAAGTAATGTCTCTGCTTTTGAATATGCTATCTAGGTTGGTCATAACTTTCCTTCCAAGGAGTAAGCGTCTTTTAATTTCATGGCTGCAGTCACCATCTGCAGTGATTTTGGAGCCCCCCAAAATAAAGTCTGACACTGTTTCCACTGTTTCCCCATCTATTTCCCATGAAGTGATGGGACCAGATGCCATGATCTTTGTTTTCTGAATGTTGAGCTTTAAGCCAACTTTTTCACTCCCCTCTTTCACTTTCATCAAGAGGCTTTTTAGTTCCTCCTCACTTTCTGCCATAAGGGTGGTGTCATCTGCATATCTGAGGTTATTGATATTTCTCCCGGCAGTCTTGATTCCAGCTTGTGCTTCTTCCAGCCCAATGTTTATCATGATGTACTCTGCATATAAGTTAAATAAGCAGGGTGACAATACACAGCCTTGACGAACTCCTTTTCCTATTTGGAACCAGTCTGTTGTTCCATGTCCAGTTCTAACTGTTGCTTCCTGACCTATATATAGGTTTCTCAAGAGGCAGGTCAGGTTAATTCTTCTAGGCCTTTGTTAATTGGTTCTTGTATTTTCTCCATTTTGTTTTCAAGGTTTTTGATCATCTTTACTATCATTATTCTGAATTCTTTTTCAGGTAGTTTGCCTAGTTCCTGTTCATTTATTTGGACTTCTGTGTTTCTGGTTTGTTCCTTCATTTGTGTAGTATTTCTCTACCTTTTCATTTTCTTTTTTTTTTTTAAATTTACTGTGTTTGAGTCTCCTTCTCCCAGGCTTCAAGGTTGAATTCTTTCTTTTGGTTTCTTTCCTCCTAAGTTGTGTAAACTTCATGTAGGGTGATATTTGTGCTGTGTTGGTTTGTTTGTCTGTTTTTCCTCTAATGGGCAAAACTGAGTGAGGTGTTAATCCTGTCTGCTGATGATTGGGTTTGCATTTTTGTTTTGTTTGTTGTTCAGATAGGCATCCTGCACAGGTTGCTACTGGTGGTTGGGTGATGCTGGGTCTTGTATTCAGGTGGTTTTCTTTGAGTGAGTTCTCACTATTTGACACTCCCTAGGGTTAGTTCTCTGGTAGTCTGCGGTCTTGGAGTCAGTGCTCCCACTCCAAAGGCTCAGGGCGTGTTCTCTGGTCACAAAGATTCCACAAGTGGCTTGTGGCATTAAGTGAGATTAAAACAACTATCAAAAAATGAGAAAACAAAGATGAACCCCAAATGGCAGTTACAAAGTTAGGCAAATAATAATGAAAATAATGGAATATACACATATACACCCATGAGCAAAGTCAAAACAGTCCAACGTAAATAAAGTACGATAGATTGACCTGGCAAACAAAGGAAATAAAAAATTATATTTACCAGTTAAGAACAAAACTAAAGCACAAACTGGAAAACAAAACTAAAGCAAAGTGCCAAGTGGGGAATAAAGCAATGAAAACAAAACTGACAAATATGTTGAGAGGAAAGGAAATAAAAGAAAAAATATATATGCAGTGTTAAATAGAGGTAGATGAAGAAGATTTATTATATACATTAAAAATTAACTGCAAGGGGAAAAGATCAGTAGGAAAGGCAAACAAAGGCAGTAATGTAAAAAAATACATAATAGGTTTTAAAAAAGTTAAAATTATAAAAAAGAGAAAAGAAAAAAGAGAAGAGGGAAAAAAATGGAAGGAAAAAGGAAAACTCCACAGAATGGCAAAAACCCAATGTAAATGCAGAGGTTTATAACAACAATAAAAAGTGAAACTGAATATACACATGTACATATACACCCATAAGCAAAATCAAACCAGTCCAACAAAAATAAAGTACAATATATTGACTTGGCAAACAAAGGAAACCAAAAATTATATCTACCGGAACAAAACTAAAGCACACACTGGAAAACAAAACTAAAGCAAGGTGCCAATTGGGGAATAAAGCAATGAAAATAAAACTAACAAATATGTTGAGAGGAAAAGGAAGAAAGAAAAGAAAAAAAGGATAGATATGAAAATTTAAGTAGATGAAGTTTTATGTACATTAAAGGTTAACTGCATTGGAAAAGAACAGTAGGAAAGGCAAACAAAAGAATAAATGTATAATAATAGTAATAGGTTTAATAGAAAAAATAATAATAGGTTTAAAAAACTAAAAGAAAAAAAAAGAAAAGCTCCCCAAAACTGCAAAAGCCCAATGTAGAGGCAGAGGTTTATAACAACGATAAACAAATGTGAGAAAAAAAAGAAAAAAACCTCAAAAGCTTAATTAGATTTTGTAGTGCCAATAAAATCGACAACTACAACAGCGGGATGGGGGGAATTCAAAAGAATATACAGAACAAGTCAAAACATAAGAATAATAAATGTTTTTTGTAAGTCAGTGCTGTCAGAGTCCTTTCCCTCACTGGGAGTCATAGTAAACCTCACCTCGCTAGAATACCCTCCAACACTGTGATATCTGGACTTGTTGTGGGGCCAGCTCAGATTCTAATCTGGTCCTACTCCTGTGTGTTCTTGCCTCCAATTTCCACAGCTATCAGAACTAGTGTGTTTTATTTTGTAGGAGCTCTCAATGATGTTTTTTGTATTCCATAGACGCAGAGTCAGCCTAGTTGATCGTGTAAATTTCATCTGCATCTTGTACAGCTGGTGGGAAGATTTTGAGTCTTCTTCCTTAGTCACATTGCTCCTGGGTTTCAACTGTGGTTTTATTTACACCTCTGCATGTGGGTTGTCCACTGGGGTTTGCTCTTGAGGCTGCCCTGGAGGACTTGGGTTTGCCTCTGTGAAGGCCAGATGTGGAGGTGGTGCAGCTGCTTGGTTTGCAGGGGCTCTGGCAGCACCAGGTACTCAGGGGAGTTGGAGGCTAGGGCAGCAGGAAATATAGTGCTCTAGAAGGGTATGGCAACCAGTACTGGCCAATACGCTCCAATATTCTTGCCTGTAGAATCCCCCCCTCCCTGACAGAGAAGCCTGGCAGGCCACAGTCTACAGGATCGCAAAGAGTCGGACACTACCAAAGCAACCTTGTGCACATAGATGCAAGACTTTTTTTTGCCTGTGGCAGCTCTGCCCCAGTGAGAGTTGAACATGAAGGTGGCACAGCTGCTTGGCTTGC
Source organism: Bos indicus x Bos taurus (assembly GCF_003369695.1). Classification (NCBI taxonomy): domain Eukaryota; kingdom Metazoa; phylum Chordata; class Mammalia; order Artiodactyla; family Bovidae; genus Bos; species Bos indicus x Bos taurus. The sequence goes on along the minus strand of NC_040076.1, from coordinate 20,978,753 downwards.
AGGGACCCTGGCAGTGCCAAGTGTACAGGGACATAAACTGCCTCCTCTGCAGGAGTTATGGCCCTATCAGAGTCTTTTTTCGAGCCTCTTGTAGCTGGCAATCAGAATACCTCTTTGGCCAGTCTTTCTCCACAGCTCCGCCCATTCAGGCACTTAGAGGGCTCCCTAGCCTGGGGTCCTTCTCTGTCAGGCCCATAGAGGGGCCCCCCGGCTGGGGTCCTACTCTGTAAATCAGTGCATCTGGCACTTAAAGGGGCACCCTGGGTGGGGTCCTGCTCTGTAGTTCAGTGTGTCAGGCGTTTGATGGCTCACCCTCTGTATTGTTCAGCTGCCAGTGCTGGCATGTGGGGAGAAAGAGGCTGTGGTGATGGCTCCACCCCCTACGTGTGACTCAGCAGTATTGCCTTGCTTCCATCGCTGCCCGACTTTCCTCCACAGGCATTTCCCCCCACAGTCTCCTCCCTCACATCCCCTCTGCCCGTGTCTCTGCAGTCAACAGCAGCCCTCTCCCTGGGATTGCTCCACAATCCCTAAACTCCAGCTCCCTGCTGCTACGCTGCACCTTCCAGGGGATCTACGTCACTGTCCTGGGTATGTATGGCTGCGGCAAAGACTGTCTGATTCTCATTCCATTTAGGCTGCCACAGATCAGCTGTTTCACTCTCATCCTAAAATGTTTCTCCTATCACTCAGATGATTGCCCCGATGTGGGGATCGGACCCCTGCTTCAATTCCCCCACCCAGTAGTTAGTGTCCTACTAACATTCCTGTTTTTCCCCCTAGTTCCTTCATCCTACCGAGTTTTGCGTGGTTCTATATATTCCTTTCCACTCATCAGACATTCCTGTCCTCTCTCAGCTGGTGTTCCGCATGCACCTCTGTGTCTGAAGGTGTACTCCTGATGTATCCATGGAGAGAGATGTACTCCACGTCCACCTACTCCTCTGCCACCTTGTTCTCGGCCTCTCTCTCTCTCAGTTTTTAATTTCCACTCCACAATTAACCTCTCTCCCCGATTAACCTCTCTCCCCAATTAATCTCTTATTTCTCATATATGCTTCTAGATAAATAAGACTGATATTCAGTACTCATCCATATGTTATAATTTAAATAAAAATAGAAGTTTCTTCTTTCAGTCTTTTTCTCTCATTCTTTTTCATGTAATGTGGTGGATGATTTAGTCACGTCATGATTTGTAGATTTTTCATAGGTGCATTTTATTTCCTGTTGAACTTACCAAAGTTTATTTAAACACTTTTTTAGAGCAGGGCTTTCTAATTTTTTCCTTGTTATGACAAACAAGGATGAATCTAATTATGGATCTGGCCACCATAAAATCTGATTGGATTAGTATCTCAATCCTTATAACTTACTCATAGCTTAAGTTAGGAAGCTCTGTCCCACATGAGCTGTTACTGGCAAAGGCTTTATGATCAGATGCCTGGATTTAAATCCTAGCTTTATCACTTAATAATTGTGTGATTTTAGGCAAATTACTGAAATTATCACGGCCAGTTTTTCAATTTATAAATGAGAAGTTATCTTGAGAATTAAATGAGATAATCCATGTTAGACATCACTGGACAGTGTCTATCACATAAAGAATGCTCACAAATTGTAACTATTATTAAATGCCATATTACTGTTTTTGATGCTGGGTATTAGGATCATTTCCAGTATTTTTGAGAATATTCTTATACATATTAGGTTGGTGCAAAAGTAGTTGCAGTTTTGCATTGTTGAACTTTGCAATTTGATGTACATTCTTAAATGTGACTATGTTGTACATCATTTTAATGCACATTTCTTGCTTTATGTTATTTGCTAGTGACATTACTTGCTGTTGATTTTATATGTACTTTAGTCTATAGAAATGATATTAGACAAAAAGCAAATTTTAACTATTTTCTTGTTCAAGTTCAAAATGGGTCATAAAGCAGTGGAGACAACTTGCAACATCAACAATGCATTTGGCCTGGAAACTGCTGACAAATGTACAGTGTGGTGGTGGTTCAAGAAGTTTTGTCTAGGAGATGAGAGCCTTGAAGACGAGGAATGCAGTGGCCAGCCATTGGTTGTTGACAGTGACCAAGTGAGAGCCATCACTGAAGCTGATCCTGTTACAGCTACACAAGAAATTGCCCAAGAGCACAACATCAATCATTCTATGGTCGTTCGGCATTTGAAGCAAATTGGAAAGGTGAAAAAGCTCAATAAGCGGTGCCTTATGAACTGACCACAAGTCAAAAAACTTGTTTTGATGTGTTATCACTTCTTAATCTCTGCAACAGTAACGAACCATTTCTAATCAGTTTGTGAAGTGTAATGAAAAGTAGATTTTATAAGACAACTGCAATGACCAACTCTGTGGCTGGACTGAGAAGAAGCTCGAAAACACTCCCCAAAGCCATACTTCAATCAAAAAAAGGTCGTGGTCACTGTTTGGTGGTCTGCTGCTGCTGTGATTCACCTCAACTTTCTGAATCCTGATGAAACCATTACATCTGAGAAGAATGCTCAGCAAATCAATGAGATGCACCAAAAACTGCAACGCCTGTAGACCACATTGATCAATAGAAGGGGTCCAGTTCTCCATGACAACCATGTGTCATGCACAGCCAACGCTTCAGAAGTTGAACGAATTGGGCTACGAAGTTTTGCTTCATCTGCCATATTCACCAGACCTTTTGCCAACTGAGAACCACTTCTTCAAGCATCTCAACTTTATGAAGGGAAAATGTTTGCACAACCAGCAGGAGGCGAAAGATGCTTTCCAAGAGTTTGTGGAATCCTGAAGCACAGATTTTTATCCTACAGGAGTAAACAAACACTTCTCACTGGCAAAAATGTGTTGATTGCAGTGGTTCCTGTTTTGATTAATAGAAGATGTGTTTGAGCCTAGTTATAATAATGATTTAAAATTCAGGATCTAAAACCATAATTACTTTTGCACCAACTTAAATATATTATTGAAAATTCAGTGAACATAACATAGTAGATTTGCCCAGTCAAAATATTTATGAATTTAAACTCACTTGTTTAATTTAAATAAATAAATGGAAAGTTCGTCAGGTTTTATTTTTTCTGTCTTGATAATTTTTAATTGCCACCTATATTCTCAAATCCTTTCAGAATTTGATTGTACCTCATATTATTACAGTGAGGTGGATAATTATATTTCTCAGTATTTTGAGTCTTCTCAGAAAGGAACAAGATATGCCTCTTCACTTTTTTGGCCCCTCTAAGGTCCTTAAGTAAGGTTTTATTATTTTACTTCAGCATGGTCTTATACCTTCTTTTTTAATCTAATCTTAGATGTGTAGAAATTGTTTCTGCGAATTGAGTTACTTATCCTCAATAACAAATTATTGGTAGAGTATCTAGTAGGAAAGCTAATTACTTGTATTTATTCATATAGTATCAAATTACTTTACTTTTTCTGATAGCTTTCCAGTGGATTCTCCTGATTATTTCAGTAAACTGCCTCCTAGTAATTATCTCATTTTGTTGTTTAGTCACTAAGTCCTGTCTGACTCTTTTGTGAAACCTGTGGACTGTAGCCCGCCAGGCTCCTCTGTCCATGGGATTCCCCAGGCGAGAATACTGGAGTGAGTTGTTTCCTACTGTAGGGAATCTTCTTGACCCAGGGATCATTTAATCCCTGTCTCTTGCATTGGTGGGCAGATTCTTTACTACTGAGATACCAGAGAAGCCTCAGTTATCTCATTACCAGGATAATTTTTGTTATACTTTTTTCTTATTTCATTTCTGAAATATATTCAGGCTTTCAGAATATAGTTAAAGAATAAAATAATGGTGATAAACTCCTTTGCTTAGTTCCTGAGTTTAATGTGAATGTTTGTTTGTAGTGTTTTATTATTAAATAGGAGGTGTAGTGTTGGTTTTTAATAGCTCCTCTCTTAAAGTCAGGAACAAGACAAGGGTGCCCACTTTCACCATTACTATTCAACATAGTTTTGGAAGTTTTGGCCACAGCAATCAGAGCAGAAAAAGAAATAAAAGGAATCCAAATTGGAAAAGAAGAAGTAAAACTCTCACTATTTGCAGATGACATGATCCTCTACATAGAAAACCCTAAAGAGTCCACCAGAAAATTACTAGAAATAATCAATGACTACAGTAAAGTTGCAGGATATAAAATCAACACATAAAAATAAAGACAGTTTCTTAAATTTAAAGTTAAAGAGTTTTATTTTAAACTGATTGGTATTGGAATTTAGGCATTTTTTTTAAATGCATCTATTAAAGATTCTGTACAAATTTCTTCTTAATGCCTAATTCTTGGAAAGGAAGGATCTTAGCATTGATCATTTTTTTAAATCATTGTAAACACTATCTCTTCTTATATTTTCTTTATGTATACAAGGAAGTTTATCAAAATTAGATGTCAGTCTGGGCATCTATGTTCATATGCAAAATTAACCTTTTTAAAAATATTTGTCAATTTTTTATATTCAGATTATACTAGTTTTATATAATATTAAAGAAATTTCACCCCTTATTTTGTTTGGAGAAGTTTAGATATAGAAGTCATCTGGTCTTTGAAGATTTGCTATAACAGCACAACTCTAATACAAAATGAGCCTAATTCCTTTATTGGGTATAGATTGTAGGCAGCGTTTTCAGTTATCTGTAGTTTTGCTGGGTCTCTTCAGTTTTTCTGCTTTGTAAAGTAAAGTAAATTACTTTGTAAAGTAATTCTGGTAACTTATATTTTCCTAGATAATCATCTGTTTAATAAAGATGTTATAGTTTATTGGCATAAACTTATATGTATTATTCTTTTATAAATTTTAAAACCTTTTCCTGTATTTTTGGTATTACCACCTTCCTGATTTCTGATGTTGTTTTTCTTCCATTTTTTGGTCTTCTATTCAGATTTTTGGAAAGAAAAAGCCTTTTGTGGTCTTTATCTAATTGCCACATTATTTTCTTTCTTCTACTTTATTTTGGTTTATTTTCTTTTTCTAGCTTCTTGAAATGTTATTTTATGTTGCTTCAGCTGAAATTTCCCTTGTACCAATCTGGCTGTGTCCTTTAGGTTTTGAGATTTCATATTCCCAATATTATTATCATTTTGATTCCTTTGGTCCAATAATAGTTTATAGAAGAATACTTTTAAATTTCTAAGTGTTTAGGAGTTACGTTTAATTCCTACTTATATAACATACAGTCAAAGACTATAACCTATATGATTCTGATCCTCTGGAATTTGAAGTAGATTTTTTGTATCTCTTAGTACACTATCAATTTTTAAAATAAAATGATATATTTAGCTTTCTGAATTTTACTCTAGCTAATCTTACCTTAGATCTTACTGCCTCCAGAGTATACTATATATTTGTTTATTTGGTATTTTAAATAATCTGTGAAAGTGAAAGTCGCTCAGTTGTGTCCGACTCTTTGTGACCCCATGGACTATACAGTCCATGGAATTCTCCAGGCCCGAATGCTGGAGTGGGTAGCCTTTCCCTTCTTCAGGGGATCTTCCCAACTCAAGGATCAAACCCAGGTCTCCTGCCTTACAGGCGGATTCTTTACCAACTGAGCCACAAGGGAAGCCCAGGTGTAACTTCTATAAGAAGTAATACATGTAGAGTATTTTTATCATATGATTCAGAAAAGTAGAAAAAAGTCAAACTAGAAATCATTTGGAAGAAGATTTCAAAAAGAGTTTTAACCGGTCTAATTGAATGGATCATATGTGGCTTGATGGGAGATGGCCAAGGACGTCATCCAAGTAGAGAACTTAAGAAACAAAGGCTTGTGCATTTGTGAGGAGTGGAGCTTGATCTAAATAGAGGAGTAACAGGAAATAAGACCTAATAGGTATCGTTGAGCCTGAGTAGTAGGACCCCGTTAAATGTTAACTGTAAATTGTGTAGAGATCTCCTGAATACACCAGCATGGAACACTTCATTGAAAATTTGAAGGAATACATATGATGCAGTATATTTTGAAAGTCAGAAAACTTTTTAAGAAGGAAGTTGATAAAACAATGATAAACAACATTTATTGATAATTTATGCTAATAAAATTTAGTATTTTTGTGTTTGAAAAATTGCTCTACAAATTTAGAAGTGCAATTCTACCTCTACTGGTTTAATAAAACACCTATAAATTATGAGTTTGGTATTTACTCATTATAATTCAGAGAATCGTAAGTAGAGCAAAATCAAGAGGTAAACATCATCTTGAAGCTGACAGATAATCTAACTCTCTAACAGAAATGTGTTTACTATTTATAAAAAAAATATATATATATCCCAGCCTGCATTTTGAAGGGTGGTGGGAGAATGGATAATCATTTAGTAGTATAATGTCTTATAATCTAAACCTATATTATTATTTGAGAGAGAATTTTATTTTGGTCATACCAGTTTCAGCCAAAATGATGACATCTGAAATATTTAAATACACAAAAACCTTCTGATAGCCTATGGCAATCATTGTCTAAAGGGCCATAAGAGGAAAAACAATTACTTTTTGTTTTACACTTACTCTCAAATTCAGTATAGTGTAGTTATTAAATGACCATGTGCCTTTTTCTCAAATTGGAAAAGTTTTAAATTTCAAATTGGAAAGATTAAAGAGTTTGTAAGCAAAGCATGCAGTAAAGGAGTCATGATAGCCTTACATGACAAATATAGTTAATTTTTATGACTGTTTAGCACAGCAATAAAACTTTAGAATGGCATATGTATATCTAAAATAAAGTTGGAATAATTTATTTTATCTATAGCGTAATTATCTTATTCTATTTATAATGCTAATCTGTATAGAAAGAACTTACTAGCCCCCCCTTAAGTTAAAAACATATAACTAGAATGTTCCATTTACTGTTTTTCAGGTACATTTTCTCACTTCTATATAATACAGCCAAATAGGTGATAGTATCTGGATGGCCAAGAATTGCTTAGGAAATGCATGCAAAAAAACCCTTTCCAATAGAATGGACTTTTTGTAACATATTTTGCATGTAGCTCCAAATGTCTTATGGTTAGTAGAAAATAATTTAGATATGATGTCTAAATTAAATGAATATTTTAATTAGTGTTATCTTTAATTATATGGGCTTCTTAATATGGCAGTACTTGATATATATCTCTATACATATTTCTCTGAGCAAATATTTTTCAAATAATTTGCTTATGTGTGGGAACACACATTAGTATTTATTATTTCTCATAATAGTTGCAAATAAAGAAAAGGTAAGCTCAGTATCAAGGTAGTAATAGTGATAGTGTTCACTGATAAACATTACACTGGTAAAATTCAAATATTTTGAAACAAAAATGTATGGTGAAAAAAAAGGCTTACTTTTTCATCCCTTAATTGTAAGCTCTACAGTTAAAGTTAATTGTGCTGGTATTATTATCATCCATTTAAGAGCCAGCCATTTTCCTTCAGATATGAATATTCTAGGGACTTACAACTCAACCCTAGAATTTTAGATATTAGAGGTGTACTTCAAAGGGAGCATAGATTAGGAGATATACCAAGTATCTCAGTCTTCTGATGCCTCTGAATAGACTTTGACCAAACTCTGATAAGTTTTGCAAAATAATTCATGGTAAGCTTAGATGTATTTAAACTATGGAACATGGGACAGTGTTCTTAGATATACAGCTACATTTTTTGGAATATTTTAAAAGGAAAACATATTTGAATATAAGGATAATTATAATATTGAAGGATGTGAATTATTATAATTAACTAAGATTGGCATTTTGTTGTATTTTCTAGGCAATTAAGTTGGAATATTCAAGGTTGGTTAAATTGGCCCAAGAAGATACCCCACCAGAAACAGACTATCGTTTACATCATGTAATAGTCTACTTTATCCAGAATCAGGCTCCAAAGAAAATCATTGAGAAAACATTGCTAGAACAATTTGCAGATAGAAATTTGAGTTTTGATGAAAGGTAATTTGAAAATACACAGTGTTAAGTATTTTATTCACGTGCTCAAATTGCCCGTGTTGTTCTTATAGCTCCAAGTGCAATTTTTGAATATGTATTTTACACATAGACATATTCAATAAGTGCAGCACAAAACTTGACTTCACTTAATTCAGTTGCTTTGTAATTTATTTGTTATTTATAATAATGACTTTTAAAAGTTTAACCCCAAAATAATTTAGATCATTTTATTACATTTTAATTGTGAAACAAGGTACTGAGATAAGCAATAGAAAGATACACAGAAGAGCATAATATAATTTTCACTGGCCTTTGGGGACTAAAAATTTCAGAGAAATAAAGAATTTCTGAACCTCTGCACTATGGATATTTTGGGCCAGATAATTTTTTTGTTTTGGAGGCAGGGGCTATCCTTTAATTTGTAAGATATTTAGTAATGTTCCTGGCCTCTACCCATTAAGTGCTAGTAGTACCCCTCAAGTGGTAACAACCCAAAATGTCTCCAGATACTGCCAGATATCCCCACTGGGAGCAAAATCATCCTTGTTTGAGAACAATTGGGGAAAGTAATTAATCAATATACACAAAGTAATTAAACATCTTCTGACTTAAAAAGAAGGCTTAGAATGGTTAAATGATTTTGGTTTACCAAAAAGTTTTTTCTTAGAAGTTCCTATAAAATTAAAATTAAATTTTAATTTAATCTAGTTAAAAATTAAAATTTAATCTAGTTAAAAATTAAAATTTAATCTAGTTAGAATAAGTACTATTTTAAAAAAAGAAAAATTCAGCCCTCAGGTTAACACCCAAAGTATTGAAGAGTTTTAAAATGTAGAAACATTTATGCTATCTTGGAGTTCATGGTAAACACATTTTAATTCTGAAGTAAATGATTATCCTTTCATGAATGTCTCAAAAATACTGAATTCAAAGTATGTGCATAGAGAAGAATGTGACAGAAAACAAAGCATCTAGGATTAATTTCTGCCTCATCATGTGTCTGCTGTGAAATTTAGGATTAAGGTTTCAATGCAAGTAAATGGTTTTGAGCATTATCTGGTAAATACTCAGTAAGTATTGGCTATGACTTTTTATTAGTAATAATGTTGACATCACTTATTTTGTTAAATATAACTGAAGAACTCAGAAATTTTGACCCTCTTTTATCTGGGCTGTTAGTGTACTGTGTTCCAATGAGTATATGCTATTGAATTTTGGGAAGATACTTCTGAAGTACTCACATTGACTTTTCAATCGTCTGCAGTTAGTAGCCCTGGCAAGTAAAAATAGTTTGTTTTGAGAAATCTAATTTCTCTTGTGCTCTAAATATGGAGTAAACTGTATGTGATAACTATAAATACACTTTGGGGAGATTTCTTTAGCAGTGGTTCTGATCATAAAATCTGTTGAAATATTGCCATTCCTATCTGAAAGGATAGGCACATTTTGGATATCTTTATACTATTTATGAATAATATTATGGGGGGAAGTGAGATTTCATGTCTCTAGAGCTTGTGTAATAGAGATGCATTATCAATTTTTTAAAAACTTTCTTTTTTCATGTTTAATAGAACATAATTTTAAATTCATATGTAAATATAACATGATGAATTAGAATGATTGCTTCTGTCATCTTTATATACTTGGTAAATATCCAGTATTGTCCAAAACAACAGATTTTTCACTTAAGTTATTTGAAATTTGTTTCCTCGAAAATATTGCACAGTGATAGTGGATTTCATTTTCATATGTGTTGGGTAGTTTAATTTTGCATAAAACAAAAATATTTTTTTTAAGTTTTTATGGATTTTGCTTTTGATTTAGAAATATTTTTTCTTTTATTTGAAGGTGTCACAACATAATGAAAGTTGCTCAAGCCAAAATTGAAATGATAAAACCTGAAGAAGTAAACATGGAGGAGTATGAGGTAATGTGCCTTTTGGGAGGTTGATTGAGGAATTCTTTAGTTCAGTAATCTTTCATTTCAGTATAGCTAATAATCACGTGAAAAAATTCATCATGAAGGGGTGAAGTAACCTGCCTGAGGTTATCATAGCTTCATGTCACAACTTGGTTAGCAGAACCTACATTCTTAAATGCTGTTTTACAGTGAAGCCATGCTATACGTTTTCTTTGCTTCATATATATATTTTGAGGGGAAGTTAAAACTTTGTTTCAGTCATTGTATGCCTTATGTATTTGTCATTATTGGACAGTGTTGTATGAGGGAGAGCACTCAGGTGAGCATTTGTATTGTGCTTGTGCTACTTTTTGTGCACAAAATTCTCTTTGTATTAACTTTGGCTTTAAAATTAAGTTACCAATTCAAACACCTAGTATTTTGTCAAATTTTTAAGTTTAACTTTCTACATTGTTTTTCCAAAAATTTTTACATGAATAAATTTTAATTTGCATTCATGAGTGCCTTTGATTAGTGATTGGTGGCGTTTGCAAACCTGATTACTTTATATTCCCTTAAACAATTAGTATAATTCACTACATTTAACAGATAAAAGGAAGGATACAGAAAAACATTCATTTTTGATCAAAACTCTTAACTAACCTGGAATACAAGGTAACTATTTTGGTCTACTGAAGAGTGTCCTGAAAAACAAAAACTAACAGAATTACCATAAAAATTATATTGAAATCTGAACACTGAAAACTTTCCTTTTATGATCAAGAAAAAGACAGGGATGTATGGCAGTTCTATTCAACACTGTACTGGAAGTTTAAGCAGTACAGTAAGACAATAAAAATAAAGCAAAAAGTAAGAGATTGCAAAAGAAGAAACAAAGCTCGTTATTTGCAGATGTTTTATATATAGAAAAGAAAAAGCTACAGATAAATTTATTGGAGATAAATAAAGATAATAAGAGAGCTTTGTAAAATACAAATCTATGTCAGATATCAGTTTTATTTCTTTATACCAGTAGCAAATATTCAGATAGAAATTCTTTAAAATGACACCATTTTAGATAATATCCAAAATGATGGTGTACCTGAAAGCAGATTTAATAAAAGATGTGCATAATTTTAGGAGATGTCATAAAGAAGACCTAAGTAAATGGATTTATGTATTGTGTTTGGAAAATTTGGTGTTGTAAAGATGTCAGTTTTCCACAGAATGGTTTATTGAAACTGTTCGGTTTCTAACAAACTTCTAGCAAGTTGTTTTATGGAGCTTAATAAGTGATTCAAAAATTTTATGGAAATGCAAACATTCTGGACTCAGCATTTTTGTAGAACAAGGTAGGAAGGTTATTTTCACTTGAAATCAATATAAGCTATCTTAACTTTTATACTTTATAATAATAATAATATAAGAATGTATAAATTTGAATTATAAGGCAAAATAGAAAATCTGGGAACATAGCCACAAAAAAAATGGACACACAATATATGTCAGAGATACAGGCAGATTGGTTGCTAATTCTGCCCTTGTCTCCAAGATTCAAGTTACATGGACTTGATTTTAATTGTTATTTGCTTCTGCAGTCCCTCCACCAGTTTGCTTCATCAGATTGGATTCTGTATATTTTTATTCTGAAAATTTCTCATGTTTTTTCTAATTGCAGAGCCACTAAATCTTACAGGTATTTACATGACATGTTTTTGGATTTTGTATATCCCATATTTCTTTGTCTTGCTCTGAGTCACCCATCAGTAGTCCTTTGCCTGCAAACCAAATCCAGCTCATCACTTGCTTTCATAAATAAAGTTTTATTGGAACACAAGCCATTTGTTTAGATATTTAATATAAGCACTTTCACACTACAACCGCAGAGTTGAGTAACTACAACAGAGACTGCATGGCCTGCGAAGCCTAAAGTATTTATTGTCTAACCCTTTAAAGAAGAAGTTACCTACTGAAAACTTCTAAGGTGAATCTAATGATAACAGAATGGCAATTTGAATACTTCCCCCAGAAAAGCTAACTTTATGCTTAAAGATAAATTTTACCTTTATTTGTTATTAATGTCTTCTATCCCGGGTGGCTCAGTTGGTAAGAAATCTGCCTGCAGTGCAGAAGATCCATATTTGATCCCCAAGTCAGGAAGATCCCCTGGAGAAGGGAATGGCAACCCACTCCAGTATACTTGCCAGGAGAATTCCATGGACAGAGAAGACTGGTGGGTTACAGTCCATGGGGTTGCAAAGAGTCAGATAGGACTGAATGACCAACACTGTCACTTTCAATAGTATGAAAATTTTGCCTTTTTAAATTAAAATTATTTATATTCAAGGAGAATATATCAATAATTGGCTAGTAACTGGCCTATATGTACCTTACTTTCATTTGTTTACAATAATGTGTATAAAAGCTTTCACATTTTTATCATCACTATCTCTTTTAGGTTAATCATATTTTGAATTTTAGTTATGATTTTCCTTGAATCAATTTTTATTAAGTAAAAAAATCTTAATTTGTTTAAAAAAATTGTTTTCTAGAATTGTAGATTGTGAGTTCTGAATCATTTTGTTATAAGACATGCTCAATAATTGTGGGTGTTTTGGAGAGGGGCTGTGAAATGCTTCTGTCTTTTTTACCACATCTCAGTTGAAAAGACTACTTAGCAACCACATTTAAAATTTATCACAAATTTTGCAAAATTAAAAGGTTAAATTTATTACAATATTTCTTATTTTTCTTTCATTTCCTTAAAACTCTGTTTCAGATAACAGTCTTCAAGCTTTGATTCCTATTAGTTAGCTTCATTTACCTTCTACATTCAATGTGATGTAGGTCTATAATAATATTTTTTAAAATGTAGTGTTGCTGCTTTACATTATGTTAGTTTCAGGTGTACAGCATAGTCGTTCAGTACGTTTACAGATAATACTTTATTAAAAGGTATTACAAGAAAATAGCTATAATTCCCTGTGCTGTACAATATGTCCTTGTTGCTTATCTATTTTATACATACTTTACATTTTCTAATTCTGTACTTGTACTGTGCTCCTCCTCCTTTTCCTCTCCCCATGGGTAACACGATGGAGGTTCCTCAAAAAAATGAACATAATCCAGCAATTCTCTCCCGAGTATATGTCTGGAAAAAATTGAAAACAGAAATTCAAAAAGATATATGCACCCCAAATATTCTCTGATAATATCTTAATAAACTTTTACACTGAAGAATTTTTGAGAGACAAATGGCCTACCTATTGATTATCTTGCCTTTTAGTTCTGCTATCTTCTAGTGAGATTGTTTAATTTCTCTCATCAGTGTCTACAATTTTTACCTTTATCTTTACACTGACAGGTTTGTATGTAAGAAATTAAAGTCGATTTAGATCTAGTTTATCTTCAATTTTGAACTCTTTGCTTCTGTTAGTTCAAGTAGTTATCATAAAATGTATTTGTAAGTAGTTTTCATTGTAGTTTTAATATCTATATACTTTTAATATTCTTTCACCTACAGGAGTGGCATCAGGATTATAGAAAATTCAGGGAAACAACCATGTATCTCATTATTGGGCTAGAAAATTTTCAAAGAGAAAGGTAAGGCAAAATGGACACACATGATAAAAGCTTAATTCTTGTATTCTATTCAGATGTGATCTCATCTCTTGAAAAGATTTTATTCACAATATATATTTTCAATAAACTTCATTTTACAACTGTCTTAAATTTATAATTGCAAATTGCAAAGTTAATACAAAGAATTCCTATATACCCCATATACAATATATTTTCCATTTGAAATTAAATTTGTAAAGTTAGCATTATTGTCATTGATTTTATCAGCTCTCAGACACTACTGTTGAAGTTTAGAATGAAATAGGATTAGATCGAAGCCTAGATTTGCTAGGGGCCAAAGCAGCTGGTTCCTTCCCTGGGCCTCCCTTGTGGCTCCTTTGGTAAAGAATCTGCATGCAATGCAGGAGACCCTGGTTCAGTTCCTAGGTCAGGAAGATCCTCTGGAGAAGGGATAGGCTACTCACTCCAGTATTCTTGGGCTTCCCTTGCAGCTCAGATGGTAAAGAATCCGCCTGCACTGCAGAAGACCTGGGTTCGATCCCTGGGTTGGGAAGATCCCCTGGAGAAGGAGAAGGCTACCCACTCCAGTATTCTGGCCTGGAGAATTCCATGGACTACAGTCCTTGGGGTCGCAAAGAGTCAGATGTGACTGAGCAATTTTCATGTTCACTTTCAAAGCAGCTGGTAGCCTGCAAATGGAATTCTTTGTATTCACATCCACCTTCCTGTCACTAACCTTCTTCCTGTTCTTTCTGAGTTTAGTCTTGATTGCAAATTAGCAAATGTTTCTAATGTGTCTCTTTTTCTGAAATTCCAGGTACTGTAAAAAATATATCTTTAGAAAACTGATCTCTTGTCTTCTAAATATTGCAATTGTAAATATTTTAGATTGCTTCCCATACAAATTACAGGTGATTTTAAAGGAATTTCTACTTATCAAATTGTTATTGTTACTGAGAAGAAAGGCTTCATATTGATTTATTGAGCACTATAGATTATTAACATATTGCATTTATTTATTATCCATGTATTTAATTCATATCCTTCAACATTAATTTACTTGACTAAGGATTTTTTAAGTGCCATGTTTCATATGCACTGTAATATTGCCACCAAGTAAAAAGGATATTGATTTCTTTTTTTTTTCTTTTTTATTGTGTATTTTACCTCCACTAGAAGTACTAATGCTATTTTTTTAAATGCCAGAATGGAGTATTACTTCTAGAACTATGCTGTACAAGATGGTGGCTAACGAGCCATGTAGAACAATTTAATTTAATTAAAATTTTTAAAACTTTTCAGTTTCTCAGTCATACTAGCCACGTTTCAGATGCCCGGTAGTCACATGTGACTAATGGCTGCTGTTTTGGCCAGCACAGACACACCACTTCCATTACTGCAGGAAGTTTGATTGAACAGTGCCCCTCTGTTCATTGGACCAAGCACAATGCCATCGAAATCTTAAAAGTTAACACACAAAAGTAGCAAAGTAGAAAGTGATGTTAATACTTGGAGACAAATTATTAAAGTCCTAGTGATTGTGTACTTCTAAGATAATTCACTTTGGTCAGCTGAAGTAGAAAATATTTTGATCAATAGCTCTCTTTTGTAAAATCATATTTTGGCCAACATTTTATTTCTTAAATAGGAATATTCTAATTTGCTTTAGGATTTTAGAGATTAAGGTTTCTAAGAAAAATATTAATATACCCTTACAATAGAATAGCATGTGTAAAAGGCTTTTCCATTTAACAGATAAACTAGGCTCCAAAGTGATACAATAACTTTGCCAAGGTCACACAGCTGACTAGGGAGAGAAAAATTGAAATAAAGGCCTCTGTGTTCTTATATTATTTAATGAAATAAGAAAAGGACAAAGTGTATTTGTTATCTCAGTAAGAACTAAAAAGATGAAACTTTTTCCCTTGCTCTCTGCATCACTTCTGCATTAGCTTTTCTGAGCTAGCATTTGTTAAAGGACTTAAATAAATTGTGTTTAAATTTCATAATTTACTTAATCTTAAATATATTCTTATTGGTAAAATGAATATTCTTATCATGGCAAATTTTTATTATTAAATTGGAAATATCAAGGAACATTAGGAAATTAGTGGTTGTGGCAAATAATATTTATCAAATTTTGTAAAAAGAAATGTTAATTATACCACAAATGTAGCGGTTACCATAACTAGCAGTATATAAGATGCTGGCAAAATGCTCTGTCAAACCTTTTTTTTTTAATTAAAACATAGCACTTGAAAGCCATAAATTGAATATTTATTAATGGGCTATTGTTATGAGTAGTGAAATGAAATCATGTTTTTAGGAACCATAATTTTACAGCAGTAAAAATGAAAATTAAAGAGAATCTACCAGGCTACATAGTCTTATTTTATCTTAAATAAGATTTTGGTAACTGGACTGCTGAATTTTATTCTAATTTACTTGAAATGAAAGCACTTTAAAGGCTGATAAAATGTGGAACATTCTGTGTACTTCACTAGAAAATTGGAATAAGTTCATGGTTTCAGAGCTATTCTCAGAGAGATGACTCAGGTCTAGAATGCCAGATATGGATGCCATTCCAGGGAAACCTCTCAGCTGGGAACTTAATGGCTGTAAAAGGAAAGGTAGATGTGCGAGCAGACTAATTCAACTTAGTGGCACAAGACAGCGTTTAATACTATTGTCACTCTCTAAACAAAAAAAGCTTTAGCTGAGACTGTACCCATATTATTTCAAAATAAGATTTCATGCCCTAAATTTAAGCAAAAACAAATCCCTGGGAAAAGCTGTTTTCAAAAAATATTTAAAAGAACATATGTTTAATGAAGTAGTTTCAGATGTGTAATTTGATTTGTCATGAATGAGCATGTTTATTTCCCCATAATTCTGCATTTAACGTTTGGACTGTATCATTCATTGACTTGTTTGTGTCTGAGCACCTGAAATTAACAAACAGTAACAATGATGGGCAGTATTACTTAAAGAGTTATAAAATATTGTTTCTGTACAGCATTTCACTTCTTAGGATGTTGCATTTTTCAGAATTTGTAAGATATGCTATGAGTAGAAAAATTGGCTCATAGGCGGTATCATCTTAAAACATTTTTCATATTTCAGTTATATAAATATACTATTGTTGTTTTAGTCACTAAGTAAAGTCCGACTCATTTGTGACACCGTGAACTGTAGCCCACCAGGCTCCTCTGTCTATGGGATTCCCCAGGCAAGAATAGGTGGGTTGCCATGCCCTCCTACAGGGGATATTCCTGACCCAGGGATCAAACCTGTGTCTCCTTATTGCAGGCAGATTCTTTACCACTGGGCCACCAAGGAAGCCCATACAGATATACAACTGTATATATTTGTCCTACAGCATGTTAGAGGAGGGATAATCATTTTAGAGCCAAATACTATACTGAAGTATTTGTGTCATATTCCCTTTTTAAAACTTGGTTTGAACTTCATAAGGTCTAGAGTTATAGCAATATTAAATATTAAACAAAGGCTTAACCCTGTCTGCCTTTTATGTTAGTGTTTGTATTCCACTTGATTTCCCAGATTTGGAAGCATTTTTTCCTTTTCTACTTCACCCAGCTCTTTTGGATATTCTATTCTCTGTTAATTTTTCTCAATGACTGGAACTGTGCCCTCCCATAGGGGAAAAAAAAAAAAAAAAACAAAGTGACTAAAAATAGTCATTTAATGAATCAAATGATGTTTGTGATAAGCAAAGTAACCTGATCAGTCCCTCAAACAAAATGTCATGGTGTCGCTAAAAAAGTAGACTGTTGACTTTCACGTCAGTGTTAATTTTGAATCTAAATGGAAAGAATTAGCAAAGAAGACAAGGGACTGTCTGAATTAATCAGTTTGGCCTTTTTCTCCCAGTTTTTTCTAACTTTGTAGCTCAATTTTTTTTGTTTTTTTTTCTTTGTTTTAGTTTTAAAACAACTGTCTACTAGCTTCATATGAGCTGTTGCTCTAGAGATACTCAGGCATACAATGTATCATCAGATGTTTTATTTTAATGTTGATCTAGATAATCAAAATGTAAATATACTTAAAATGTAAATACTTAAAAATGTTTTGTAATTGTAGTTGCCCTTCTTTTACAAAAATAAAATACTGATGCTGTACTTCTTTTTTTTAAGTTATATAGATTCCTTGCTCTTCCTTATCTGTGCTTATCAGAATAACAAAGAACTGTTGTCCAGAGGCCCATACAGAGGACATGATGAAGAATTGATATCACATTATAGAAGAGAATGTTTACTAGTAAGTTGAAGGCACACTGTGTGTTTACTCTATCATATTGTTTTACATTGGGCAATGTTTTAGACTCATGTAAATGACTATAAATTCTGATGGCCTAATTGTCGTGATGATGTCTGTCTTCTGGGTCTACTTCCTTGAGGTGGGAGAATACACTCAATCCTTTATCCCTTCTTATTTAAGAATCTTAAATTTTACAGATGGTAAATAAGAAATGTTCTTAAAATGAGATCAGAATAATTAATTTTTATATCTAGATTTCTTCTCATTCTACCATTCCCTTTTTTGATGCAGAAGAGGTGCTGAATAGTATGATAAATTATCATTATTATTACTCCAGAAAAAGAATAGATTTTTCTGTTTTTTTAAAGAGTATATTTGGTGTACATAATGTTAAATAATTCATTGTAATATGAAGTTTTTTTCCATTTGGTCATTGAAATTTTTTCCTCAAGTATTTTTACTGTGTATGTGCTTAAATATTGTTGTTATGAACTTAAATATTTTCAGCAGTTCTTTTTCCCCACCAGTTTACTTTCTGGATATCTAGAATATTTTGTTAATGTTTCTTGACTTTGCTTATCTTTAATGTAAAACCACAAATTCCATCTTTATACTTTTTATGATTGGATTTCATTTAGCTATTAACGTGACTATAGATTGTGAACCTCTAAGTCATTTTTTTTTTCTATAAAATACATAAAGGTATGCAAGAGTATATCATTTTTAAGCCAATATAGGTTACTTGGTTTACATGTACTTTAAAAATACTTTCAGTAGGTTTTCTGAAATGTTTTCTTTCAGTAGAACTGAGTTCAGTTCAGTTCAGTCACTCAGTCGTGTCCGACTCTTTGCGACCCCATGAATCGCAGCACGCCAGGCCTCCCTGTCCATCACCAACTCCCAGAGTTCACTCAGACTCAGGTCCATCGAGTCAGTGATGCCATCCAGCCATCTCATCCTCTGTCGTCCCCTTCTCCTCCTGCCCCCAATCCCTCTCAGCATCAGAGTCTTTTCCAATAAGTCAACTCTTCGCATGAGGTGGCCAAAGTACTGGAGTTTCAGCTTTAGCATCATTCCTTCCAAAGAAATCCGAAGTATATGTTAATTGTAGTCTGCATTATGTCTTCAGAATTTTTGAATGGCAACAGTAGAAGCCTGTGATTTTGTTATTTTTCTCTTAGCTGATTTTATTGCATTTGAATATGTTTTAAGACTTTAATTATTGATGGTTTGTATCCATCAAGGACGATATTCTTAATTTGTTGTTCTTTAGTCATTAAGTCATGTCTGACTCTCTTGTGACCCTGTAGACTGTAGCCCGCCAGGCTCCTCTGTCTATGGAATTCTGCAGGCAAGAATACTGGCATGTGTTGCCATTTCCTTCTCTAGGGTATCTTCCCGACCCAGGGATCAAACCTGCATCTCCTGCATTGGCATGCAGATTCTTTACCTCTGAGCCACCAGGGAATCCCATTCTTAATATGGTCAGTTTCAAAAGGTTTTTAATCAATGCCCAAGAAGGAAGATCTGAATTATATTCAGGTTCATAATTCATACATTGAATGAATCAAAGCACTTTTTAATGTAAAACTTTGCAGTGTTGGAATATTGAAATATTTTGGTAAACCTCTTTTAAACATAAACACAACTAAAATACTGTCTACCATAATGGTAGACAGTGTTTATATTATGGTAAACAGTGTTTATCATTTTATATTAGTAAGCCAGCCGCATATATTGTTTCATATAGGAATTTAAATGAAGCTTCAAGAGAATTTTAGTGTTCCTTTTAGGTGTTTTCTTTTTTCCTTTTTTAGTTTTTTTTTTTGTTTTGCTTTTTTTGAGAATTTACTGAGTATCAGATTCTGAGGGATACAAAGATAAGAGCCATTATTATATCCTAAGAGAATTCAATCTGGTGAGAGATGTATACAAGTAATTTTTGTATTTCAGAATAAGTATTGTTGTGAGAAATACACAACATAGTATGTTTGGAATTGTTGGAGAGAAGCTTAAGAAATAAGATAAACACTGATCTGTATCCTGATGTATAAATAGGCATTTTGTGCCTTGTATAGAAGGGGCAAGAAATTCTAGACAAAGGAATATCATATGAAAAGACATGGAGAGTGTACAACAGAAAATGAAGATAAGTCTATTGTGGCTTAGTTATGAGGAACAAGTTTAGGTGGAAGTGATGAAGCCAACAGTGTTTGTTGATGTCAAACTGTGTAGAAGCTTATGCACCATTCTCATGAGTTGGTTGTAAAGTTGGAATAAATTGGGCATAATCAGTTTTGTTTTTAGAAAATAATTCTGGCAGTAGTATACTTGAATATGGACTGGAATGGAGTAAAGATTGAAACAAAGAACCCTAGGAAAGATAGGGAAAAGAGGAAGAGTCTCTAAGAGGTACAGTATGAAAGAGAAGTTATGTAAATGGTAAAGGAGATGATCGGTAACGATTAGATGAGTGGGAAGAAGAAAATAGAGGCATTAAAGCCTCATGACTTACTAGTTCTGTTCTGTCTTTGGCTTTGGGGACTCTGAAGAGGATGAATAAGGCTGGCTTTGGACATAACTATGCTTAAGTTGTTTCTAGGATCTGTTTTGATTTAGTAAACATAATATCAAATTCAGAATAATAATATCTTTGAATGCAAATTGTAAAAATTACACTATACACTTACAGGCTTATCTAGTTTAATCCTCTTAGCCACTATGTGAGGAAGGTTATATAGTATGCCATTTTTCATATAAAGAAGCTGAAGCTAGGCAATTAGTTGTCTGCTGACTGTTAGATAATTACTTAGTGGCTGAATTGGACTTTTAGCATAAGCTTTTACAAAGTCAAGATGAATTGCACAAGAATGTCATAAACCTAAGAAATAATATGATTTTTATAATTTAAATTATTCTTAAAATACGAAGATTATTTAAAAATCATACTTTTCATTCTGTAAACGTGAGATTTCAGACATAAACGTCTTACGGGCAGGTGGGAGGGAGGCTCCTGATGGAGGGGATATATGTATTCTTATAGCTGATTCACATACACAACATTGTTAGAGCAATTATCCTCCAATTTAAAAAAGTGTTTTAAGTCTAATGGCAACCCACTCCAGTGTTCTTGCCTGGAGAATCCCAGGGACTGGGGAGTCTGGTGGGCTGTCGTCTCTGGGGTCGCACAGAGTCGGACACGACTGAAGCGACTTAGCAGCAGCATCCCTGTGTCTTTTTTCTATCTCCCATGTCTGTATTTCTCATCTCATGGATTTCTTTCTTCTATTTAATTAGATGTCAGCATGCTTGGCCTCTGCTCCAGCCTGCCACTTGTTTTTATAAATGAAGTTTTACTGAAACATAGCCCTGCCCAATCATTTACATATGACTGTCTTGGTGCAACAATATTAACATAGACTATTGCAACATAGACTATATAGCCCTCAGAGCCTAAACTATTTCCTGTCTTGTCCTTTACAGAGAAAATGTTACTGATCCCTGTATTGTAACAGATTGTAAGCTCCATGAGAGTTTTCTTATTAATCATTTGGGTACCCCTGCAACTAAAGCAGTTTCTGGCACATGGCATGTACTGAGTAAGAATATTTTGAAGAAATAAATGATTTAATTGATTACCTTTATATTTTTGTATCAAGAAATATAACAGTCCCTGTTCAGTTGACATTTATGGAAAAGATGAGTTTTTCAGAATTAGTATAGAATCTGAATTTCTTTGCTTTTAAAATTACTTTGATTGCTTATCATATTTTAGAGTTGGGGTAATTCACCTCTGGACAATTAATTTAAAAATGGTTCCTATAGTGATGATCAAAGTAAAATAAACTGAATATGAACTTTAAAAACATGACAACACTATTTCTCTGACTTCTTTTTTTTTACTCTTATTTCTATAGTAACATGCATATCCTTTTCTAAGGAACTTTGCTCGCTCAATAAGCTGAGGTTGCCTTTTCTAATTTCCATTTGTTCTATTAATGTTTGCAAACATGCTTATTATGTTGCCTTCATTATTCTGAGATATTTTTATTTAATTGAAAAAAGAAACAAACCTGTTTTTTTTCTCTCTCTCATTGCATTAAGAAATTAAATGAGCAAGCTGCAGAACTGTTTGAATCTGGAGAGGATAGAGAAGTAAACAATGGTCTGATTATCATGAATGAATTTATTGTCCCATTTTTGCCCTTGTTATTGGTGGATGAAATGGAAGAGAAAGACATACTTGCTGTGGAAGATATGAGAAATCGATGGTGTTCCTATCTTGGACAAGAAATGGAATGTAAGTTGAAACAATGCTAGTGGATTCCTGAGTTGTTGGGATTAAAAGCTGTTAGAATTAGATGTTAGTTATCATTTTTATATTCTGTGACATTGTTACATTCACATGATTTTTTTTTCTTATTTACAAACTAAGCTGTACATACTGCTGTTGCCATTCATGCTTTACTTCTTCCTTCTAAATGGCAATGATTTTGCATGCTTTGAAACAAAATATCAGCTGTCTACTCTAAATTAATAAATCTTGTTGAAGATAATTTGTCTCCCTGTCAGTTTTTAGTTATATCTGATTGTTTGTATTTGTAGCAAACCTCCAAGAGAAGCTGACAGATTTTCTGCCAAAGCTGCTTGATTGTTCTACGGAGATTAAAGGTTTCCATGAGCCGCCTAAGTTACCTCCGTACTCCACACACGAACTCTGTGAGCGATTTACCCGAATCATGCTGTCCCTCAGTCGAACTCCTGCTGATGGAAGATAAACTGCACATACTCTCCCTGAACACACTGTATAAAAGTTTTTAGTTCTTAGCCCTTGCCTTCCTGTCACAGGGTGTGCTTGTTGCTGCTATAATTTTTAACTTTTATTTTAATAACTGCAAAAGACAAATTGACTCTACAGACTTTAGCCAGACTGCAAACAATAAAGCTGAGAATCGCATGGCGCTCAGACTTTGTTTTAACCAGAACTGATGTATGATTACCAATCCGATTGATTTTATTATGGCAAAACCATGCTTTTGCCACTTTTCTGTTACAGTATTACTTTGCTTTTATCTTTTCTTGATCTACAGCTTTCCATTCAGTCTGGATCCTCCGTGACTATAGCCATTTAAGTGTTCAGCACTGTGTACAATACATAATATTTGGTAGCTTGTAAATGAAATTAAAGAATAAAGTTTTATTTATGGCTACCTATGTGTTTGTAAGCAGATATATTATATATTAGTGTATTTTTTTAGTTATATAAATGAATTTTTTCCTGGGGATTGTTTATGGGTGATTAACAGATTAATCCAGACTTTTAATTTTGCTGTAATGTTAGGACATTAGAAATTTACTGAGTATTTGATACTTAAATATTATATCTATATTTTTGACTAAGTTGTTAAACTTAGTATGGCACCTAAACCTGTTTTGAATTCAAATCAGGTTTTAACTGAAGTGAGCAGCTGATATTTAAGTCAACGACACTGAAACTTTTAACCTTTTCTTAGATTAACCTTTAATTTTTTTAATGTATTTACATATAATATAGCAAGGTGATTATTCCAAGAGATAGCAGAAAACAAAAAGTACTTGAATAAGGGCTATTTAATAGTGAAACTTATGAGAACTATGAATATGTATATATTATATATATATATACACACACACACACACATACATACACACATACACACACACATTCTTCATAATGGAGGACGGTGTTTGCATTATATAATCATTCTATTTTTGTAAATTGTATACTACTTTAATTGCAAATGTTCTCTACTAATCAATGCTGTGAAATGGAAGTTGATATTGTTGAACTAGAAATTATATGAGTATCTTCCCTGCATTTATTTACTTCCTTTTCAAAAAGGAAAAAAACTGTAGAACATTTTATAGGTGGAACTGCTATTTAAGATTAATGAAGTAATATTGTGAATGAAATCCAATGCTTTAAAGGTAATCATGCTACCAACAACCTATTTTTGAATTTATAAAAATTTCTTTATAAATGATACTTTGTCAGCATAGTAAAATATATCATTATACTATGTGTATGTTTGTTACAGCGTCACCAAAACTAGTGCTTTTTATAAGTGCCTCTCATAAAAGATCTGGATGGAAGAAGAATAAGAAAATATTAAGCTGTTATATAATACTCCTTATAAAGATATCAATGTACTGCTAAGGTATTAATGATAAATTGCTATTTCTTTGTAAAGTTAAATTTTGTATATTATAGCCATCAGAATGTGCTTTGGTTTAGATTTTAAATTCTCTACTTAGCAGAATTAGTATTCTGCATCGATTTTCAAGTCATGTTGAAAGTTTAGAAACTTCACGTGTATCATCAAAGCAATTATAAAGTATCTTCAGCATTTTATGGTATTCTACCATAACAGTAAAGTTGTTTGTGTATAATTGACTACTGAGACACAATCTGCTAAACACCATATGGAAATTACTTCTTTTATAAGGCACATCCAGGTAAGTATTATATTTACTCTGTAGTTAAAGCCAGTTTATTCATTCCTAATTATGAATCTGAAGTTCTTCTTTTAAAAAGTGACCTTTTTTAAGACCTGAAGAAGCAACTCGTTTTTATATCTGCTTTTAATCTAATGGTTTAGGTCAGTGAAGTTTTCTTACATTATGTACTGGATTAAGTATAACTTAGGGCTAGTAATTTAAAAATCAAAACCTCATAGAACTATTGGCCATGGCAGATTTCACTTTCACTTAATGACTCTCATTTTGATTACTGCAGTACTCCTTTCCCACTCCCCGAAAATTACATTTTGTAAAAATTTAAGGTAGAATTCAAATGGAAGTTAAGACTTGGAGGAACTTATAAGATTGTGTATCAGGAGACTGTAGCCACCAGTAAGGCTGAAAACCTGTAATTCTTTTCAGATTCGTTAAAATACAATGCACTAACTACACTAAATAACTACTTCTCAAAATGTCTTCAGACCAGCAGATTCAGCATCATCTGGGGACATGTTAGAATTGAAAATTCTTGAGCCCCACATCAGAACTACTGATTTAACACTTGTTAAGCTTGAAGAGTTAACAAGTTTGAACAAGTCCTTCAGAAGATTCTGCTATCTGCTGAAGTTTGAGAACCACAGTACTAAATAATCCCTGGCATCTTTTTGAACCCTTGTTTATTGGAAACTTCATTATTTCTCTCACTGACACTTTAAAGGAAGGAACTAAAAATCCTTTTCCTTAGCTTTAGATTTACTAAGACTAAGGTGGATTCTCTCCTCCTGTGTCTAATGCTCTAGAAGTTCAGTGTCTTTGTGATTCAGATTTGTTGACTGCGACCTCTGAGCCCTATTGTCATCCTCCAAAAGTAAAATCCCACAGGATACTTGGGAAGGGTGAGTAGGACGACTTTGTGTAATTATTTTTTTTAGATTTTACATTGGTATGCAGATAAAAGTAAGAGTCATGACTGAGGGAACGATGTACACAGTTGAATGCACACAGACACACGCACCAGAATTTTGGATTCCCTATTTATTCCATGCACAGTTCTTCTCACACCTTCACTACCGTCCTTGAACCTCCCGTTTGACGCTGCTCCAGTAAAATAGGATCTTAATTTACCAAGAAAGTTAAGGAGCTTGGGTATGACCCCCTCCAATTTTTCACCCCCATACTTGTAAATTTACAGTTAATTGTTAACCAGGTTGTGATAAGGAATAGACATTAATGATAACCCAGTGTTACAAGGAAAGTACAAGCAAAATGTATGGAATGAGTTAATTAAATAAATTTAATTAAAAGTACATTCATTACATGGGGAACATATTTGCTCTTTGACAGAATTAGAAAACTCACTTTTTTTGTTTTGTATTAGCCCAAAGCCTGTACAATTTGTTTGTCCTTTAGCAAATGGTTCTTTTTCAATAATCTGGAGCCAGTTATGTATCCTTAAGCCTAGTTGTGGATCAAAAGCATATGAGTAGCTTTCTTTACAAAAGGTGTCTAGGTCCTTTCTTATCATGTGAATTCTTAAAGGCCTTTTACAGTGACAGATGTTTGAGAACATTGAGTAAATTCTTCAACTTGAATTTTTCTAAGGATCACCTGTGGCCTTCCCTTCAGAGGCTAGCTGAGCCTGGCTAAAGTAGGGCAGAGAAACTTGCCTTCTGCATTGTTGTAAGTCACATGAAAAGGCAGGGCGTTCAAATTTTCAGATGACCCCCTCAGCCATACAGCATGCCCAGTTTAGTCTGTGCTCCACGAAGCTGCTCTCCAATGTTTTTCAGCCCTTAACTCGTGGACTCTCTGGATTACTGTGTTTGGTCTTGAGTGAACTCTTTAACTCCTCTGTGCCTAAGTTCCTTCACTATAAAATAGGATTACGGTAAAAACTGCCTTATATGATTCCTTTAGAAGATGAAATGGGTTTCTATAGTAAAGAAACACTCTCGGCAAATGTCACAGTCTGAGTATTCAATTTATTGTCAGCCATTTTATAGTTTGTCATTGTTGGCTTCGGCTAGTAATTTTCAGAATCTCTGCCTTCCTGAGACAGGTTTCTTTGCATTATTCTCATTCTTTTGTTTTCTTTCTACTCAAATATTGTCAAGGTGTCTATTCTTGGCCCGCTTCTAACTCTTCATGCTTCCCGGACAGTCATAGCAGCTGGTTTGTCTTCTTATACTGCCTGCATGCTTCTGATTCACAAGTGTGTGTTCCTCCCTGAACCTCCTTTGTACATTTTAGATCCATGTGTGTGTCCATGTGTCTGTTCAACACAGAGACTTGGATGTTTCATGGGCACTTTAAATTCCGCAGATCCAAAACTGAATTCACCACCTCTTCCCAAACCTGATTCTCTTATTTTCTCTTAGAGAGTGATACACTGATTCAGAAATAGGGATTATTCTCAATTCTGCTTTTATTTCCCCTTGATTACCAGGTGTTGACAGGTCAGATTTTCACTTGCACGTGCACCCCTCACTACTGTCAGTGAGATTCCTCATCTAATTAGGACAGTTGCATTTGCTCTGAGTGGCCTGTCTTTGAGCTTGCCACGTTAGTCCATCTTACATACTGTTGGCAGAATCATCTTTCAAAGTGGTTTTGCTCTATCTTCCTTTGCTGGCCTCCACTTCTTTAGAAGGAGATAGTATCTCCTGATTTTGTAACCCTAGTATCTGTTAAAATACCTGGCAAATTAACAGAGGTGCAGCCTTGCAGGTTGTCTGGTCCTCCAGTCACCCCAGACCTGCCTGGTCTAGCATGATAGCCACTAGCCACCTGCGGCTGTTTAAGCCCAATAAAAGTAAAATTAGTTATCCTAGCCATATTTCAGATTCTCAATAGTGATGTTGGCTACCTATTGGACAACACATTTTAGGACATTTCTATTATCGCAGGAAGTTTGATTGGATAGAAGTACTTCCAAGCCTTGCTAATACGGACATCTTCAAACAACCTGTAAAATGCCAACCTAAGCAAACTGGCCTTAAGCATTTACGTCTCCTCATCTTGTTGCAGGCATGAACCACTCTACTACATCTGCTCTTCAGAGAGCACCTGTACTGGGACATATCCAGTTAAAAGAGCCTACACGAGGTATTTCAACAGGGCAATGTGGTAGAGGCACTAGAAGTAACCCAGGGAACCTACCTGCAGGATGCAGCTACTGTTCCTAGGAGTAGGAAAACGAAAGGTGGAAAGGGGGCTTCCCAGAACCTTGGAGTTCCAGAAAATGGTCTCCATGGAGTTGGTGCTCAAACCCCTGAGAACGTTCACCACCTAAATGCTCTCTAAAAGGAGCTGAATGAAGACGAATCATTTGAAATTATTAGGTCACTAGTAGGATTGGCAAGCAAAGACAGAGGTAGATGTTGTTTTCCTCCTTCTGCCTTCCAACTTTTCTAATGAAGTGCAGAACTAAATGAAGTGCAACAAAGATCTGCAAAATGCATTGCAAAGTCCCAACCCCAGCGTCACAAGTCAGGGGGAAAGGGTGGAACTGGAACTGAGAGACAATAGGAGTATACCCTGCACCCTAGTTTCCTCTCAGAGATTTCCTTCTTATCCAAACATGTTAATCACTGAAACCCTAGATATTCAGAAATGTATCTGCAGACTATCTCTGGGAACTCAAGAATAAATGCACTAGTTCTGATTGAAGTCTTGTTGCTCTCTCTATGTTTTTAACCAAATGAGACTTTTTAATGATGCTATTTAATGCATTATTTTGTTTAAACCAGCAGTGGAAGGATGTATGAATTCATGCCCACTCACTCATGTGTTTTGCTTGTGTGCCATATGCCACAGTATCTGCCAGGCAGTATATTTATCGAACTTAGAAGTAATAATCCACCAAGATTCACATGTCTGCCCAGAGTTAGACACTTACACTTAATAGAGCTTAAGACTTTTGTGTTGATTCCCTTGGATATCTTGCTATGCCTGTGCACATATACATACACACACATACACGTGTATCTAAATGCCTTTCATAAAAATTTTAAAACATAATAGGTGTAGACATAGTTCCCAGAAACTCTTACTGCTCCATAGTATTTGATTATAAGGAAGATGTCCAATATTTATTCATGGACATACAACGTAGGCTGCTACTTACGTCTTTGTGTGTATTACTTTAATCCTTTCTGTCTTTCTGCTACATTTGGAGATGTATAACTTCTGAGTTACGGAGTATACAGACAGAAAATTTTGAGCTAAATTGTCAAACTGTCCTTCAAGCCATTCCTCTACACTGCTGCCGCTAGTGCATGAGAGTTTATTTCTTTACAGGATCAACAGCATAGAATTTTGTCAGTTTTTAATATTTTTCAGAGACAGCCAAAAGTTTATTGTATTTTTAAAATTTTTAATGAGAGTGAATATATTTCAGTATGTTAATGGCTGTTTGTACTTGCTTCTGACCTTTGTGCTTTTTCTTTTGGGTGTTCATGTCTATAGATTTGCAATATCTCATTTTAGGAATCATTCTCTATTATACACTACAAATTTTTTCATTCTGTCATTTATTTTCAGCTTGCTTATATGTTACAATTTTACAACTTTATTTTTATGTAATCAAATCTATTGACCTACTTTAAAATTTTTGCCTTGGATATCATGTTTAGAAAGAATTTTCCTTGTTGAAGATTATAAAAATACCCATGTTTTCTTCTGATATTTTTATGATTTCATTTTTTATGTCAGTCTTTAATGCAGTTGGAAATTATATTATGAGGTAAAAATTTACAAATTTTTGCCATTATCTAATTGTCTATAACATATTTCTTTTCCCTTACTGATCTAAAATGTAATCTCCACTAGATAATAAATTTTTATATTTGATATTTATGAACACTCTAGTTCCACTTAATGTCTTTGTCTATTCAACTGCTATTACTAATTTAATGACTATTGTTTTAACATTGATTTAAAATGTTTGTTTTATAACTAATATACATTTTCACAGTATCTGTCACATTACTCCCCAACACAGATGCTCTTAAATACTAAATTTTCTCCAGAGTTTTCCATACTCTGTTATAGATAAACTAAATGATCCGATCTTTTTTTTTAAATAAAAAAAAATTCCTACCGGCATTTTTATTGTAATTACGTTGGCTTGCATAGATTGGCATATAGAATAATCATGGAGCATTTACAATTGATGAGTCTTCCTGTCCAAAACCAGTATTGTGTATCCTTTTATTAAATTCATGTCTTTTAGAAGAGTTTTAAAATGATTTCTTGTCTTTAATTCTAGGTGTCTTAAAATGGTTTAATGTTTCTGTGGTGGGTATGAATGAGCTGCTTTTTCCCATCTTTAAAAAAAAATGCTTTCTAACTGAATATTACTGGTATAGAATAGCAGCTCTCAAACTTTTTGGTCTCAGGACCTCACATGAAAATTATTGAGGACATAGAAGTTTTTGTTTGAGCAAATTATATCTGATATTTACCATTTTAGAAATTGATTTTGAAGTGTATATTAATTTTAAAATGATTTTAAAAGTCAGCATTTATGTTAAAATTATTTTAAGTGGAAAAAAAGCTCAATTTTAAGCCTTGTTTTTCTTTTGTAGTCTGGTGAGCTTAAAATCACAAGCCTAAGGCTTGAGAGGAAATTAAGTACTAATTATAACTATCCCCACCCCTTAAAATGATTATGAAAATTATGCTGTGCTCACACTTCCACACAACACATAGGATTAGCTGAAAATTTGGACCAACAAGCATGATTATTTTAAAGATAGGAATCACTTTCAAACTGGTCATTTAATTTCTTAGAAAAAGAAGAATCATCTAACCGTTTCAAACTTCAGTGTGCCTTCCCTAGTCCTGGAAATTTAACCCAATAAAAAATTGCTCTCTGTTTGGATTGCACTTTTCGTAGCCCATATTTTGACAATGTCTCCAGGAAGAAAGCATGTTCTACACTGCCCTCAAGCAATGCCACCTTGTATGTCCATTGTCCTAACACTGAAAAGAGTTGCTTCATATTTTTAAAATCCAATTTTAATGGTTATTGATGTCAGGAAACTTTTTCTGATACCAGCTGTTCTATGATGGCTAAATCACAGATGTCTAAATCTTTTAGAAGATGATATATGGGGAATATCTTTAAGATCTTGAAACAACAGTGGGCTTCTTAACAGAAAAGGAATTAAACATGAAGGAAATATTTGATAAATTTAATAACCACATGACATTAAGAATTCTGTCAATCAAAAGATTCCCTGAAGAGCGTGAAGAGACAAGGCAATGCAGTGAGAGAAGGTATTTGCAATGTGCAAGATGGCAGTGCAGTAATAAAATTAAAGATTGGATTTGTGGCTTGGGTGAGATAATTTTGATAACATACTTTCTAAAATGTAACCAGATCCTTTTTCATAAAAAAAGAGTTAAAGAAAAATCCAATGACAGCATTTTTCAACAAAATGAAGTGACAGTCATTCTCACAAGCTACAAAATACTAGTGGATAAAGCCGAACTGCATGCAGCTATTGTATTTTGGCAAGACTTTTGACAGGTTTAGCAAATATGAGTAGATATCAGAGTAAAAAAAAAGAAAGAAATTCTGTACATCTGGAAACCCCCAGAAAATAAATAACCAATAAATATAAAGAAGGCCTCAATCTAATTGGAATCTCCTGCAAATAGGTCTGAGAACAGTGGTTAAAACAGGGAGAATGCTCCATTAGCTTCCATTTGTGGATGGGTGGTACCAAGGGACATGTGTAAAAAAATGGAGGAGGCTGAGGCTATCTAAGCCTCAGGGAAGTAAAAAATGCTCAGAATCAAAATTGCTTCTGAAGGGCAAACATCATTCTGGGGAAACTTCCAGAAAAGTCCCTGTGGCTATAGGAGACAAGGTTTTCATTTAAGATGTGTGTGCTAAGTTGCTTCAGTTGTATACGACTCTATGGATTATAGCCCGCCAGGCTCCTCTGTCCATGGGGTTCTCCAGGCAAGAATATTGGAGTGGGTTGCCATGCCCCCCTCCAGGGCCTCTTCCCGATCTAGGAATCGAATCCAAGTCTCTTACATCCCCTGCATTGGCAGGCAGGTTCCTTACCACAAGTGCCACCTGGGAAGGTAATTTAAGATAGTTTTAGTTTTCTTGTCCTTTACCCAGATTTTGAGATAGAAATTTAATGCCCTGAAATCATTTTCTTTCTTCAGATTCTTCAGTACACTTTGATGTAACCAATCAATCTCTTGATATAACAAGTTGTCAGCAAAATATAGCAGCAGCTACAGAGTCACTCCTTCCACAGGTGACTTCATATGATAATCTAAGTCACAGTTTTAACCACTGCAGTCCATGAACTACCAGCATCCTCTTTATGACAGACAACATCATTTCATTTTAATCCAATCAAATTGAAGATAAAGATGATAGATTACTGTACTCAAGATTCAGTTACTCTGGAGCCTCTTGATACCAATAACTACATTTATGATGTTAAATAAGGGAAGCAGAACTATGAGTTGTGAGATAAGATACTCATAATAATTAAAACACAATTATGGGAGGAGCTGGAAGGTGACAGTCTAGGACAGAAGTTGGCAAATCAGAGGAGGTGTCACTGACCAGTAAACCTAGGAAGCCAAGTATGACCAGCTGCTGAAGTGGAGCTCTGAAGAGAATGTTCCTAGATCTACAAAAAGGTATGTTGTTCAGTCACTCCGTCGTGTCCAACTCTGCACCCCCATGGACTGCAGCATGCCAGGCTTCCCTGTCCTTCACCATCTCCCAGATTTTGCTCAAACTCATGTCCATTGAGTTGGTGATGCCATCCAACCATCTCACCCTCTGTTGTCCCCTTCTTCTTCCTTCAATCTTTCCCAGCATCAGGATCTTTTCCAGTGAGTCAGATCGTCACATCAGGTGGCCAAAGTATTGGAGCTCAGCTTCAGCATCAGTCCTTCCAATTAATTTTCAGGGTTGATTTCTTTTAGGATTGACTGGTTTGATTTCCTTGCAGTCCAAGGGACAAGAACCTCTCCAACACCACAGTTTGAAAGCATCCATTCTTCGGTGTTCAGCCTTCTTCAGGGTCCAGCTCTCACATCCATACATGACTACTGGAAAAACCATGGCTTTCATTTTATGGACCTTTGTTAGCAAAGCAATGTTTCTGCTTTTTAACAGAAGGTATACCCTGTATACAACGCTGCCATGATGATGGGCCTGAAGCAACTTACGGTCACAGAGTTGGCAGTTGAAGAACAAGCTGGGTATGGGGTGAACAGGTGCAAGTTGGAACCTGTCGGCACCTCTGTGTATCAATCAGCATATCTTAGCCTTCAGAGAACAAAGGCTCATTCACTTCTATTAATACTTTCCTAGTCTTGCAATTCTTTTGTCCCATGCTAACTAGCAACCACACAGGAAGGATTCTAGGAAATGGACTTTCAGAGTTGTAGAGTTCAGGCTATAACAAAGACAGAAGAAAAACATAACCACAGAGAAAAAATTATATATATATTTTTTGTTGTTGTTTAGTCATTAAGTTGTGTCTGACTCTTTGCAACCCCATGGACTGTAGCCCACCAGGCTCCTCTGCCCATGAGATTTCCCAGGCAAGATTCCTGGAGTCAGCTGCCATTTCCTTCTCCAGGGGATCTTCCTGACCCAGGGATCAAACCTGTGTCTCCTGGTTGGCAGGCAGATTCTTTACCACCGAGCCATCTGGGAAGCCCTGTTACATACATTGTATATGTATATATTATGTATTATATATATGTATATGTGTGCTAAGTCATTTCAGTTGTGTCTGACTGTGTGACCCTATGGAGTGTAGTCTGCCAGGCTTCTCTGTCCATGGGATTCTCCAGGTTAGAATACTGAAGTGGGTGGCCATACTCTCCTGCATGGGATCTTCCTGACCCAAGGATCAAACCCACATCTTTTATGTCCCCTACATTGGCAGGTGGGTTCTTTACCACTAGCACTGCCTGGGATGTCCATATATGTACAAATATTATATATATGTATATATATAATACAAAAATGTCTGAGAATTCAGTAAGAACAGTGAGCTTGAACAGGGGCTTTAGCAAAAATATATCCAAATGGCTGATAATCAGAAAAGCATTCAGCCTCATAAATAATCAGGAAAATGGGAATTAAAATCACAATGAGATACCATCAAACACCCACAAGACTGGCAAAAAAAAAAAAACAACAGCCAAATATTGGTGGATATGTGTATGTAGCAACAGGAATACAAATTATACTGGTGGATATGCAAATTAATGCAACATCTTCGGAAAAGTGTTTAGCAATATTTTAAAACACCTAAAGCATCAGTTTTGTTTTTGGCTTTTTTTTTTTCAGTTCAGTTTCTCAGTCGTGTCCGACTCTTTTTCCTAAGTAT
The DNA here is from genome assembly GCF_003369695.1 of Bos indicus x Bos taurus. Taxonomy (NCBI): domain Eukaryota; kingdom Metazoa; phylum Chordata; class Mammalia; order Artiodactyla; family Bovidae; genus Bos; species Bos indicus x Bos taurus. Next base: position 20,945,160 of record NC_040076.1, on the reverse strand, counting down.
TTTTCTTAAAGATATTTAGGTATATGTGTGTCAATTTACACCTACAAAAATGTTCTTGGAAGCAATTTTTATACTAGCAAAAACTCAGTTCAGTTCAGTCACTCAGTCATGTCTAACTCTTTGTGACCCCATGGACTGAAGCATGCTAGGCTTCCCAGTGCATCACCAACTCCTGGAGCTTAGTCAAATTCATGTCCATTGAGTCAGTGATGCCATCCAACCATCTCATCCTCTGTCATCCCGTTTTGCTCCTGCCTTCAATCTTTCCCAGCATCAGGGTCTTTTCCAATGAGTCAGTTCTTTGCAACAGGTGGCCAAATTATTGGAGTTTCAGCTTCAGCATCAGTCCTTCCAAGGACTGATCTCCTTTAGGATGGACTGGTTGGATCTCCTTGCAGTCCAAGGGACTCTCAACAGTCTTCTCCAACACCACAGTTCAAAAGCATCAATTCTTTGGTGCTCAGCTTTCTTTATAGTCCAACTTTCACATCCATACACGACTACTGGAAAAAACATAGCTTTGATTAGACAGAACTTTGTTGGCAAAGTAACGTCTCTGCTTTTTAATATACTTTCTAGGTTGGTCATAGCTTTTTTTTTCTTCCAAGGAGCAAGCAACTTTTAATTTCATGGCTGCAGTTACCATCTGCAGTGATTTTTGAGCCCAAGAAACAAAGTCTGTCACTGTTTCCATTGTTTCCCCATCTGTTTGCCATGAAGTGATGGGACCAGATGCCATGATCTTCGTTTTCTGAATGTTGAGCTTTACGCCAACTTTTTCACTCTCCTCTTTCACTTTCATCAAGAGGCTCTTTAGTACTTCTTCACTTTCTGCCATAAGGGTGGTGTCATCTGAGGTTATTGATAGTTCTCCCAGCAAAAACTAGAAACAACCCAAATATCCATTAACCGTCAACATGATAGATTTTAGTATGTTCATATAATGGAATACTATACAGCAATAAAAGGAGAAAGAGGATCTTATAAAGATATGGCTGACTAAAAGAAAGAAGACCAAAGTATATACAGTTTAATTCTGTTTATTTAACTTTAAAAACCCATGTAAAACAGAAATATCTAGAAATGCACTAATGGCAAACTGAAAACAGAAAAGGATTACCATGTAAGTCTGGATAACAGTTACTTCCAGCAGGGAGGATAAAGGTGTGATTGGTAAGGACATCTGGGAGGTTTCAGGACTTGCTTCCAATTTTGTAGGATTTAAGAAGTTTTAATTTTATGTTTGCATGAAAGTTTGTACTTTAAGTCTGCAGTTTGGAGGAGGATTAATCTCCAGAGGTATAAATTTGCCAATCATCATATCTGAGATGCAGTTAGTCAAGGGAATTCATGTTATGTAATAAAGTAATGTAGAGAAAAGAGAGGAGGGCCCACGATTGAGTTCTGAGGAGTATTAAAAAGTGTATTGTTGGAACGAAAACCAGTCCTGAAAACAGAGAAGGCTCGCCAATGAAGTAGAAAGATCTGGTGTCTCTTACTCCAAGCAGAAGGATTTTTCTAAAAGTAGGAAGTGGTCATTTAAGATAAGTGTTTCTGGGTAAAATAAGGACAAAAGAGTAGGTGATGTTGACAAGGGTCATTTCAGTGGAATGGTGGAGCCAGAAAGCATGTTGGAAAGACTTCAAAAATTCAACAACATGGCTGAATTGATAATTTAAAAAATGTTTGAAGAAGGGATGAAGGGATGGTCACACTGAAATAACTTGATTGTTGTCTTCTAAATTCCCAGTAGGTGGTGTCATAATACTGTATTTAGAGAATAGGGTTTTTTTTTCTTTTTAATGAAGTGGAGAAAGAACAAAATACTTTTGAACTAATGTGCTTGCTCAAATCTATGTACTTTCTTTTTAAAAGTTTTTTTCTGTAAGATGACACTATTATGAACATCTTAATTCTTTATGGTGAATCTGTAATTCACATTTTTATAAGAAAATATTTAGTGAGGACTTTTTATTGTTTTATTCTCTATAGTTATATAATAATACATAATCAGTCAAAAGAATGAGATGGCTAAAGTATCTGCCTCCCAAATTTCCCAGTATATTTTTTTACTCTTATATCTTAGACATGTGAAAAAAGAAACTGTTTTTGTCCTGAGAGTCAAACAGGAATGCCAGGCCTGTCATTATAACCATTATAACCTTTATTTTGCACTCAAATGTTTTCTACTTTTAGCTTTTCTTTTGAACTATCTATATTATAAATTATTGGGTTGGTGGAAATCCAGATATTTATAGTTGAATTCAATGTACTCTCATTCTTCCTATCTTACATTTCAGTAATCCTTATATTTGCTTTGTCCATGTAATACATGCACTGAGATAGTTATAACTCAGTGAATAGTATGGTCTCTATGAGAGGGTGACTCTCAACAACTGTGTAACCATCCATGTTTTTTGTGTCTCATCGCCTGGATTATTAAATTCCCTGGTGGCTCAGACAGTAGAGAATCTGCCTGCAATGCAGGAGACCTGGGTTTGATCCCTGGGTTGGGAAGCTCTCCTGGAGAAGGCAATGACTACCCACCCCAGTATTCTTGCCTAAAGAATTCCATGGACAGAGGAGCCTGGTGGCCTACAGTCTATAGGGTCACAAAGAGTCTGACATGACTGAGCAACATTTTCACTTTCACCTAGATTACATACTCTTGGAGGATTAGACCAATGGATTAGTGGGTGGTTTGGTTTTGTTTTTGATTTTTGTAACCACCACAATGTCCCTTTTAAACTATGAAAACTTAGTAGATGTCTGTAAATGGTTACTAAGCATTTAAACAACTGACTTCTTGAAATTTCCCTACATCATAAAGATTTGATGTCCACACTATGAGATCTATTGCTTTGGTAATTTCATACTTGTGATACCTCAGTAATGATGAATCTGAAGATGTATACTCTCCATGGGGTTAGTCTTTGATGGAATAATGAAAATTCTCCATCCCCAGATAACTGTTACTACTTCATCTGTCTGACAGTTTGGTGGAAAATTCCACTTCAAAGGGATTGCTTTATTTAAACTGATTCCACATTTGCTCAATGGGAAAGATACTATACCCAGGGCTTTTGTGAAAAATAATCAGCAGCAATTATTTAACATGCAAGCAGCTGAGCTAGCAATACCAGTTGGAGAAACTAAGAGGCTGGCTCAAAAACATAAAAGAAAAAGTTTGGAGAATAAAATGTCCATATGGGCTTTTTTAAAGTTCTGATATATTCCTGGAATCCAGAAGGTCACACACACAGGCAAAGCTGTGGTGTGCCCAGGCCAGGAAAGACCTAAAAAATCCTTTATCTCTCACAGAAAGGAGACCAAGAAGAGCTTGGTGGTCTTGCGAAGTGGAGAAGATAAGAGATTCAAGTGCACAGAGCTTATGTCTGGAATTTATACAGCAAGATAGTTGAGAGAAGGTCATTTTAGTGTTTTCTGATGTTAAAGATGTAGATTTTATGTTTTTTCTTGATCTTTTTCCCTTTTAGTGTCTTTCCTCACTTAAGTGGTGTACCACTAGAGTGGTACTTTCCTTGGATCAGTTTTTTGGCTTCCCCACTCAGAAATACAGTGTGATTTTTCACACCCCACCCCACATACACACATACATACACTGGGTGACCTCAAAGACTCCGATTAACTTTATGCTAAAAGTCACAGAAATAGGTGCTTACTTCACACAGCTCTATGACCTTGCCTTGAAGGTATACTCACATCTAAGTCTGCTTCAGTCTCCTCTTCAGCACCTTCAAGTTTTACAGTTGCTCCCTAGGAAGTGAGACTGCTGATAAGACACTTCAATTCAGTTCAGTCACTCAGTCATGTCCAACTCTACGACCTCATGAACTGCAGCATGCCAGGCCCCCCTGTGCATCACCAACTCCCAGAGTCTACCCAAACCCATGTCCATTGAGTCGGTGATGGCATCCAGCCATCTTATCATCCGTCCTCCCCTTCTCCTCCACTCTCAATCTTTCCCAGCATCAGGGTCTTTTCAAATGAGTCAGCTGTTCGCATCAGGTGGCCAAAGTATTGGAGTTTCAACTTCAACAGCAGTCCTCCCAATGAACACTCAGGACTGATCTCCTTTAGGATGGACTGGTTGGATCTCCTTGCAGTCCAAGGGACTCTCAAGAATCTTCTCCAACACCACAGTTCATAAGCATCAATTCTTCAGCACTCAGCTTTCTTTAGTCCAATTCTTACATCCATACATGACCACTAGAAAAACCATAGCCTTGACTAGATGGACTATTGTTGGCAAAGTAACGTCTCTGCTTTTTAATATGCTGTCTAGGTTGGTCATAACTTTCCTTCCAAGGAGTAAGCATTTTTTAATTTCATGGCTGCAATCACCATCGGCAGTGATTTTAAAGCCCAAAAAATAAAGTCAGCCACTGTTTCCACTGTTTCCCCATCCATTTGCCATGAAGTGATGGGATCAGATGCCATGATCTTCGTTTCTGAATGTTGAGCTTTAAGCCAACTTTTTCACTCTCTTTCACCTTCATCAAGAGGCTTTTTAGTTCTTCTTCACTTTCTGCCATAAGGGTGGTGTTATCTGCATATCTGAAGTTATTGATATTTCTCCCAGCAATCTTGATTCCAGCTTGTGCTTCATCCAGCCCATTGTTTCTCATGATGTACTCTGCATAGAAGTTAAATAAGCAGGGTGACAATACAGAGCCTTGACGTACTCCTTTTCCTACCTGAAACCAGTCTGTTGTTCCATGTCCAATTCTAACTGTTGCTTCCTGACCTACATATAGGTTTCTCACGAGGCAGGTCAGGTGGTCTGGTATTCCCATCTCTTTCAGAATTTTCTACAGTTTATTGTGATCCACACAGTCGAAGGCTGTGGCATAGTCAATAAAGCAGAAATAGATGTTTTTCTGGAACTCTCTCGCTTTGTTGATGATCCAGCGGATGTTGGCAATTTGATCGCTGGTTCCTCTCTGCCTTTTCTAACACTATTCCACTGTTAATGGAAACTTTCTGATTAGTTAACCTCTATAGTTCTGAAAGTTGATACTGATAAATACCTGATAAACACTTCATTTATAAACCCAAGTAGGATCAGTTGTATACACTCTATCTTGAGTCTAAAGGGACAGATAAGGTTGATATTAATTTGAACCAAAAGAAGATAAAACATATCAAATATGCATATGTCCCTAGTTAGCATAAAGTGACTGGCCTACCACCCAACAGAAAAGAACGACACTGTACTCCCAAGCCTCTCTCCGGAGTACTCTGATCTTGCTTCAGATATTTATCTGAGTTTGCTATGAACACCTAGTCCTGCTTGGGTCGAGAAGACTTATGAACTAAGAAAGGGTCAACTGTGAATAAAAATTAGCCAAAGAAAATGAAGTGTTTGGAAAATAATAGACATAATCTGTTATGCCTTGTTTGCTTAACTGATTGATTGCTTAATTAGTTTGAATGAAAATGAATGTACTTTGTAACAATAAGTAGCTTCCTTAGTTATTTCTTTTAGTCCACATCCTCAGCAGATTCTCTGCCTTAACCTGAGGCAGAATCTAAATTCAGACTGTTATTGTATGGTCATTAAGTGATATCCAACCCTTTGTGATTCCAGAACTATAGCACATCAGTCTCCTCTGTAACTACATCCTCTGTAGCACATCAGATCTCCTGGAGTTTGCACAAATTCATATCCATACAGTTGGTGATGCTATCTAACCATCTCATCTTCTGCAGCCCCCAGTTGGCTCAAATACAACAGCCTTGCAATTCACACGCTCTAGTTACCCAGATATCAAATTCTATCTTTTTAACTTTCAAAACTACATACTATCATTAACAGCTTATACAAATAAGTTGTTTTATATTTATTTACCTATTAATCATTTTATTTGTTCAATATATTTTATGTTCCGAATGTCTTTATGATCAGTTTCCTTCTTATACAGTCCATCTGAAGTTCCTTTATTTAAGGTGATAAACATTCAAAGACTTTAGTTTCTAAGATACTTTTATTTTATCCTTTTTCTAGTAGTAAAGTTTGGCTAGATACATCATTCTTGGTTGATACGTATTTCTTCTCAACACTTTAAAGTCTTCCGTCTTCTGGCTTCCCTTATTATTACTGAAAATTCTATCAATAACCTATGCATCATCAATTAATCCATCATGTCTTTGTAGGTGGTTTGTCTTTTCTCTCTGACATTTTAAGATCTTCTTTATCAGGTTCTTACATTTTCACTACAGTGTTTCTATGAGGATGTTTCTTTGTGTTGATCCTATTTTAGATATATTGGCAGATACCTTTCTTCCATATAATCATTAAGGGACTCATATTTTTCTGTTTTGTGTCTAAAAAATTTACTTTTCATAGTCATATACAGCTAGAAGAAAGAAAAAGTAACTATTGTAGAGAGACACCAGCTTTGTAATATCTTTAGCCCCAGATGACAAACATCAATTACTTCCACTTACTTTCCATTCACTACTAGTCACATGGTTTCATCTAGATGCTAGTGGGGAAGCTGCTTCCTAACCCACTTTTTCTTTCCAAGCACAGATCACATTTACTTTCTCTCCAAGGAAAATAGCCCAGAGTCATTCAGCTATTACATTCAGACAACAGTCAAAGTGCTTTGAGTGGTGCTCAATGTGCTAGACTGAATAATGGCCACCCACAGGTGACATTATTGAAACTTACAAATGTTACCTTATAAAGAAAAAGGTCCTTGAAACTTACAAATGTTACCTTATAAAGAAAAACATCTTTGCATGCATGATTAAATTAAGGATCTTGCCACTGGAAATTATCCTGGATTATCTATCCTGAGCTTTAGATGTAGTTACAAGTATCTTTATAAGAGAGAGGCAGAAGGAAATTAGAAGAGAAGGAAACAGAAAAAGAGAAGATCATATAAAGATGGATGCAGAGACTGGAGTGATGTGGTCACAGCAAAGGAATACCAGCAATTACCCACAGCTGGAAGAGACCAAGGAGTGAATTCTCCCCTAGAGATTCCAGGGAGAACATAGTCTTGCCAACACCTTGCTTCTGGCCTGGGGAAACTGATACTGTACTGGCCTGCAGAACTATGAGAGAGTTTCTGTTGTTTGAAGCTGCCAAATTCATGGCAATTTTTATGGTAGCCACAGGAAACTAATATACTAGGATGAGGACTCCTCACGATCATTTGAGCTTCATTTTTTGAGTGGGTCCTAAGGACAAGGAAGGAAGTTAAGTAGTTACCACACCTTTAGTTTCCTTTTTGGAGAAGGAAGAACATTTTAGCTGTGGACACCACATCACCATCACTGATATTTTTGGTTTGATGGGATAAAGTTCAATAGTCACCAGGAGACATGCACTGGGGAACATGCAAAGTAGATCTGCCTCTTCAACGCTGTTTGGAGTGACCTTGCTTTTCCTCCAACACACAGACAGCCCACAGGAGGCGTTTACCAGGCTTTCAGTGACTACAGTCAGTCATTCTTTGAGTGTGTCTCATCTGTCACTTAGCTGTTAGCTGCAGTGCTTCCGGAATGAGAGACTTGATCTCAGTGGTCTGCACAGTGAAAAAAGCTTTCAGACGTTCCAGTATTCTTTTACCCTACTTCAGCTGATATCATCCTGATTTCCATTGACTTAACTCTCCCAATTTGTGCAGTTTTGGTGAGACTGAAAATCACAATGCTCTCTTGTCTAAGCAAGGGATTGGCATATGACTAAGCTAGAGAAACTGGGATCACATCTGAGGACTCTGACTTTTAAGTAGAAAGACTTAAGGACAGAAGAGCGTTCAGAGCATGTTACCTCTCACAGGTCTCCTTGACAGGATGATGGAGTATGCCTGTTGCCTGGAATGCCAGAGGAGCTCTTATCCCAAGCCTTTCCTGAGCCCAACTCTCCAGACTTCCTGCCAATTTTGTAAGCTGCCCAATAACATTAAAAAAAAAAAATTCATACTGCTGTAGTTGGACATCATAAATTTCTGTTGCTTGAAACTAAATAATCTTTAAATCTATAGGAACTTATAAGACTAAGTTCTGACACCGTGAGGGTATTCTGCACATAGGGCAGAGGGAAGGAGGGCCCCTTTTGATGAGAAAATTAGGAAAGAAATGTTAACCTACATGTTTATTTGGCTAAGGGCAAAAGTGTTCCTTAATATCACTGAATATTCTCTCAGTTCCTTTGATCCATGTGCTGTGAAATCCATTAGTGTTAGGGAGTAGCCTTTTGTTCTGGGAAGTTCAGAGGTGTTTTAAATTATGTCATCTAACATGTACAGAGGGTCCCTCATGTAGACACTTCAACTTATGACTTTTTGACTTTATCATGGTGCCACAGAGATAAGTATTCAGTACAAAATAAGCTTGCAGAGATTACTGGGTCTCAACCCCACAGTTTCTGAAATTATTGTTGTTCATTCCCTCAGTCGTGTCCAACTCTTTGCAACCCTGTGGACTGTAGCACGCCAGGCTTCCCTGTCCTTTACCGTCTCCTGGAACTTGCTCAAACTCATGTCCATTGAGTTGATGATGCCATCCAACCACCTCATCCTCTGTCATTCCCTTCTTCTTCTGCCTCCTATCTTTCCCAGTATCAGGGTCTTTTTCAGTGAGTTGGCTGTTTGCATCAGGTGGCCAAGGAAATGGAGTTTAAGTTTCAGCATCAGTCCTTCCAATGAATATTCAGGACTGATTTCCTTTAGGATTAACTAGCTTGGTCTCCTTGCAGTCCAAGGGACTGTCAAGAATTTTCTCCAACACCACAGTTTGAAAGCATCAGTTCTTCGGTGCTTAGCCTTCTTTATGGTCCAGCTCTCACATCCACACATGACTACTGGAAAAACCATAGCTTTGACTATACAGACTTTTGCTGGCAAAGTAATGTCTCTGCTTTTTAATATGCTATCTAGGTTTGTCATAGCTTTTCTTACAAGGAGCAGGCATCTTTTAATTTCATAGCCTTAGTATTCAGTATCAGAGAAGGCAATGGCACCCCACTCCAGTACTCTTGCCTGGAAAATCCCATGGATGGAGGAGCCTGGTAGGCTGCAATCCATGGGTCGCGAAGAGTCGGACACGACTGAGCAACTTCACTTCCACTTTTCACTTTCATGCATTGGAGAAGGAAATGGCAACCCACTCCAGTGTTCTTGCCTAGAGAATCCCAGGGATGGGGGAGCCTGGTGGCTGCTGTCTATGGGGTCACACAGAATCGGACACGACTGAAGTGACTTAGCAGCAGCAGAGGTATTCAGTATCTTTAGTATTTTTAATAAATTCCAAAATGTTATTGATGCTGATGGTCTTAGACCCCACTTTGATAATCACTAGATAAAGAAACTGATCAACAAGCAAAACACTCTCTGTGTACAATAGGATTTGGGTATTGTGTACTTCACTAATTTAATGACTAACATAGGGTGCAAACGGGTGAGATCAGAATGATATAAATTTTGGGATTGAGTGCAGGTATCTTTGAATATTATGAGTATGAATTTTTCATACTTCATATGAAAAGAAAACACAGCCCTGAGATTGAAGGAATATATCTATCATAAATGCTTCCTGAATTTAAATTAAATAAAGCTTCAAACTTTCAAAAGAAAATAGAAAGTGTACTTTGAATTTTTAAATTTGGTCTGTTCCCAGGCTAGTGATACACAGCATGATGTTTTCTCATGATGCTGGGCAGTGGAATCATTTCACAGCTCCTCTTCAGGCACATGGTCATGAGAGTGAACAGCTAATATGCGTACAATTATTGTGTACCCAAACTACATGAGATATTCAACACTTTAGGCTTTGGTTGGATGGTTTTGCCCAACTGTAGGCTAATGTAAGTGTTCTGAGCACAGTCAAGGTAAACTAGGCTAAGCTAGGATGTTTGGTTAGTTAGATGTATTAAATGAATTTTCAACTTAAGATATTTTCAGTTTATTATGAGTTTATTGGGATATCTCCCCATCACAAGTCAAAAAATATCTGTATACACAATCAAATTCTTTTCAAAATTATATAGTTGGTTTCATTTCATTTGACACTCTTACTGATGAATGCCTATGTGCCTGCCTGCTCAACTGTGTCCTACCCCTTGTGACACTATGGACTGTAGCAACCACGCTCCTCTGTCTATGGGATTTTCCAGGCAAGAATGCTGGAGTGGGTTGCCATTTCCTGCTCCAGGGAATCTTCCTGACCCACAGATCAAACCCAGTGTCTCCGTCATTGGCAACTGGATTTTTTTTATCACTGAGCCACCTGTGTAAATATTTCAGCTGCATTTCCACTAAAGGAAATTCCCTTTCAAACATCAATGATCAACAGATTAGTTTGACAATATTTATTCTATTAGATCAGGCTTCCCTGGTGGTACTAGTGGTAAAGAACCCACCTGCCAATGCAGGAGATGTAAGAGACCTGGGTTTGTTCTCTGGTTTGGGAAGATCCCTGGAGGAGGGCATGGAAACCCATTCCAGTATTCATGCCTGGAGAATCCCATGGATAGAGGACTCTGGCAGGCCACAGTCCATAGGGCAGCAAAGAGTTGAACACAATGAAAGTGACTTAGCAAACACATACACATTCTATTAGATAATCTATTTATGTTAACAGTAAGAGGATACTCTACATATAATGTCTACTGAAAAAAATTGTGGGATCATATTTTTAAGATACTGTTTTAGATTTCCTATGTTATTATAACACATCTTTTGGGAATCAAATTTGTATTTGTATTGTCAGTTACTATTAAATTTAAAACTGTTTGAAGGTATGTGTCATTCAGAGTCCAGTTACAAGATGGAAATCACATTATAATTTTAACAAAGAAAGTTTAAAGTGTTAATAACGGTTACCACTAACTTACCAACAGAAAAACTCTAAAGAAAAATGGAAGAAGACATCTAGGGAGGAGCCTCCATCTCTGAGTACAGAAGCAGAGCACCAAGAGAAAAACCAAATCTGGAAGAGAAACTCCTTCCTCCCAGTGGAGAGGTTGTGGCCATGGCCATGGCCCATTGGATGGTGAAGTCCTCTGAGGTATACTGCCAACTGAAATTGCCAGGAAGCTCTCTTCTGGGTGGAAAGCCTGGCGAACTGTGCGTAGGAAAGCGTTGCTTCATGGAATTTGCTGGAACACTGCCCTTTGAAGTGCCAGAAGAACCTGCCACGGTGGAAGGTGCCATTCAGCAGAACGGCACTGGTGTCCCTTGCATTGCTGGTTGCTGTGCACCATAGAAGCAAGTGGAGAGAAATCCACTGAAACAAAAAAACCTGTATTTCCTGCAGTGTTCTTTATCGCCATCTGCTGACAACATGTACCGTTGTGCCATTTGTGAAAGAAATGTTTACGGGTCCGGCTCCAGTATCATCAGGAGGACAATGAGAGGTAGTAATCGATAGGTAACTGACAGAAGGTAAGTGAAATTGCTTCTTTATTTCTAAGTAAAAGCGAGAGATTTTGCAAGACTAAGAATCTATTAGTTTAATCTGATAACAAAAATCAGTCCTTGAGTAGAATTTTATGTAAGGCTTCCAGTGCGTGCAGGCAGGCGCTCTCAGTCGCTCCAGTTATGTCCGACTCTTTGCGACCTCACGGGCTGTAGCCCACCAGGCTCCTCTGTCCATGGGGTTCTCCAGGGGATCTTCCCGATTCAGGGATCAAAGTCACATCTCTTATATTTCCTGCATTGGCAGGCAGCTTCTTTACCTTTAGCACCACCTGGGAAGCTCATAGGGCTGCATATAGCTATTTAAACTGCAAAAAAAAAAAAAAAAACAAGAAAACTGCTCTTGTTTAGTTTTTTTGGAGTATTTCTTTGGAATATCTAGATACACTTATGCAGTGAAAATACTTGAATTCAGTTTTACCCTGTGAAAATGCTCTACTGGAAAATAATTTTCTTATAAAGAGACAGACTGCCCACAAACAGGCCTTTCCCTAAGGGGAAAATCTGTGGTTTCTTAAAAATGGAGTTCAGATTGTATTTGCATGGTTAGGGGCAAGCTGATTTTTATGTACTGCTGAATCATCTAAGACATGGAATTGTACTCTATGATTGGACGGGAATAAATAGGTTATCGGCTCAGGTTACATGTACAACACATTGTAAACGATAAAGTATTATGAAAAAGCTATTCCAGAAGGATTTGTTTTGAGTCTTCTCTTTCTAATGTCATTTAACTCCTATAAATTTTTTTCCCAAATACGTGCAAAAAAAATCTTAAAAGCTGTTGAAGTGACATGGCAGAGTTCATCAGGTGAGCCAAATTTACAGTTTACTCTTTGTAATGATCTGTGACAATTAGCGGGAGTGGTGTGGTGACAATTAGTCATGTCTGACTCTTGCAACCTCATGGACTGGAGCCCACCATGCTCTTCTGTTTATGGAATTTTCCAGGCAGGAATCATGAGCAGGTGGCCATTTCCTCCTCCAGAGGATCTTCTTGACCCAGGGATTGAACCCGTTTCTCTTGAGTCTCCTGCATTGGCATGTGGAGTCTTTGCTACTGCACCACTTGAAAACCCCGTGACAATTAGAGTTTACTATAAAACAACAGATATAGATATTATCTAAAGAAAAACGAACTCCTTCCCAAGTGGTCCTGAACATTACTAGAACTTCAGACAGCTGCTACCCCCACCACACACAAGGTTTTCTCCAGAAATTCTGACATTTCATACCATCCTGGTAATGTTCTGAGTCCTTATTGCCAGAGTTTGTTTTGGGGTGGCTGCAGAAAAAATCAGAGAAGAACTCAGTTGGAGTAAGGGTTTGCTATTTCCCAGGAAATGATACAGAAATGTGACCAAATCCTAAAAAAATCAAGAAGAATATTTTATAGAGTTGAGCTTAAGATTTCTAGAATTTATCTCTACTATAAGGGTTAATCATGTCTCAGATTTAATTTATAAAGGTTTAAAAATGTCCAAATATCCTTAACACGTTCTCCAGTTGTGAACAATCAGTTGTAATCTAAACAGGAAAATGCTGCGTGGGTAAAGATAAAGTGCTTGCATCTCATATTTCCATCAACACTGTAGAGCTGAAAGGTGGATGTCTCAGATACTCGAAGGTTGAATATGAGCTGCTTAGCACGTCCTGTGTAAAGTTTCTATAATAGTGCCGTTGTCTAATTAAGCTGTGTAGATTCTCCCCTCCTTAAATTAATTCCCCCAAACCCCTCATCTGTTAATTACTATAAATACTGGTTTCATTTTGCTTGCAAGTAATTTTCTGCTTCCTACATTTTTGTGGTTTACTAATTTGGAAAGAATTATAACGTGTGTGCTCTGCCTCAGATAATTCGCAATACTAGAGTCCTGGGTAGAAAAATTCCATCTTCTGTGTCTTGGGAAATTTTCAAGGATTCACTCACAACACAGTCAAATGGATTTCTAGGATAAGGAATAATTCTTTACAAATATAGTCACATGTTAGAGATGCTACATAAAAGGAGGACTTCCTCCCTCCCTCCTTTTCTTCCTTCCTTCCACTTCCTTCTTTTACTTTTTATTCAAATTGAATACCATCTTGTTTTTTCCCCTACAGGACCCATCCCTGAGATTCACTAATAAAATGAGTAAAAGTGGAAAATGATAAACTTATCTTTTTTATCTTTTTATATTTCTATTTGCATTTGTTTAAATAGTAAAGTTAGTCATCCACACTATTTTTTTCTTGCCATTAAATGCCAGGTGAAAGATATTATGTAAGGACAGATGACCATGCAATTAAAGGTAGCCCATGATTCTGAAACCCTAGTGGGATCTGCCAATTCTTGCTTTTAAGAATAGAGGTGTTTACAAGAACTTTTAGACTTTTATCTCAGAGGGGGAAAAAAAATTCTATGAAAAGCCTTGTATTACTTCTGGATCATAACATTATCTCATAAATAAAAACTCAATAAAATCTGACTGTAAAAAGAGAGAAAGAGGAAACATCATTTGCAGTGAAATGATGTCTTAAAGACTTACCAGATTCAATAAAATAAGTTAGGGTTTGTTTTCTTAAGGCGGTAGGCCCTGAAAACTCTTTAAGGAAGAAAAGTAAGTAAAGTCGCTCAGTCGTGTCTGACTCTTTGCGACCCCATGCCCACTGTAGGCTCCTCCGTCCATGGAATTTTCCAGGCAAGAGTACTGGAGTGGATTGCCATTTCCTTCTCCAAGGGATCTTTCTGACCCAGGGACTGAACCCAGGTCTCCCGCATTGCAGGCAGACGCTTTACCGTATGAGCCACCAGGGAAGTAGTTCAGAGCAAATAGGAAATTAATTATTTAACTTTAAGTTAGATGGGCCACTTGTCTTTTGTAACATGTATCCGCTTGACTGGACTATGGGGCTTAACCCAGATTTTGGCTAAACATTATTTCTGGGTGTGGGTGAGATCTGGGTGTTTCTGGATGACGTCAGGATTGGAATTGCTGGACTCAGTAAAGCAGATGGCCTCCCTGTGCCCCCATGTGGATGAGCATCTTCCCATCCATTGGATACAACGGAGAGGCTGAGAAAGGAATTGCCCCTTCTGCCTGACTGCGGAGTTGGAGTTGGAGCACCCTTTTCTCCTACCCTCAGACTTGGACCCAGAGTGCAGACGCTCCTGGTTCTCTAGCCTTCAGACTCAGACTAAACTGTGTCATCAGCTTTTGTGAGTCTCCAACTTGTAGAAGGTAGATTGTGCGACTTCTCAGCCTCCGAAATGGTATGAGCTAATTTTTCATAATCTATCAATCAACCTCTCTCTCTCAATATATAAATATAGTTATACATGTAAATACAAGTACAGACATACTATATACCTATCTATAGCTGTGGTTATATGTCTGTACATCTGTAGATATCTATCCAGATAGATAGATATGTGCAGATATAAATATGTAGGTAGGTAGATAGACAGGTTACATATATATATACACACACACATATGTATATAATTATATATATTATTGGTAGACAGGTATTAACATATATATGGTATACATATATATTATATATCTTATACACATAAATATTATTGATCTGTTTCTCTGGAGAACTTTGACTCATACATTTTCACTAGTTTCCATTCTTGCAAATGATATTCATAATTATGTTTGACTATATTTGAATAATTCTAAGTTATAAGCAATCAGGCATGCAGGCACTCCTAAATGATTGTGGGGTGTATATGTAGGCGTCAGGAGGGATGGTGATGGAGGTATGGAGATAAATGTTTGTGGACAAATGAACTGCAATCTGTAACTCACTTGATAATGGTTTGGTTATAATGTGTGTAGATGAAGTAAAGCACGGATACTGTTTATCTTGATTCTCAATTTCTTAAGCTATGTTCCAATTTCATTTTGTAACAAGCCATCATTAATTGCTGTCCTTGCTTCTTTATGGTTATAGGTGCTGAGTGATCCTTTTCAGAAAGACATTTCAGTAAATGTGGATTAGAATTCATTACATCTATTTTAATTGAGCTGCCCACTTCACTGAGAAACTACAGTGAATCTGCTAAAGAAGAATTCTATTAAATCACTTGTCAGATAATGTCAACATCTATGTCATCTTGGTGGTGGCTTTACTAATTGTTTCTGATTTGAGTTGAGGTTTTTACTGGTTCTTGGTATGATGAGTGATCTGTGATCTATCCTGGACATTTTGAATATTGTATAATGAAACTAGATCTCATCTAAATCTTTTGTTTTATTTACCTCTTCATTACTGCTAGAAGTGGCTGGAAATCTAGGTTTCCCTACTGTGTTAACCACACAGTAAGGGAGGAGGTTGTTGAGGGGCACTCATTGTTTTTGGTCTGGGGGTAAGAATTCAGGCTTTGGTCTAGACCTTTGCTGATACCTCTGTGGCTAGAATGCCGCTTATTTTGCACAGATGTCCTCTGCTTGTATGTGGGGCAGGGATAGGGCGGCAGTAGTAGAAGTTCTGACCCTTCGCTAGACTTCATCTGATGCCCCTGGAGCACAGAGAGGGAGGGAAGTTTCATTACCACAGTGCGAGGTTAGAAGTCCAGACTCCTCATGCGGCATCTGACCCCAGGGTAGGGCGGGATGCATTAAAGCTTCATGGAGACAGACTTTCCAGGCCCTTACTCAGCCTTCTTGGACACCACACCAGCAGAAGTGGGTGTGGGAGGGCGGGTAATGGGACAGCAGCTTTCTCTGCAGTACTTGTTTGGAGTTGAGTGTCATTGTTTTGGTTGACTCTTTCCTAGCCCTTTGGGTAGAGAAAAATAGACTTTTATTATGGCTTAATTGTCTATGCCCATTAACATTTCCTGCTTGCTGGCTTCTTCAGCTCCAAGTCTGAGGTGAATGAGGCAAAAAGAAAGCCCAGGGATCTCACCATGATGTCATTCCTTGGGTCCACATTTTGTAGGCAGTCTATCCTCTGGCCTCCACAATTCACAGCCTCTTTTGTTTGTTTTCTATGCAGCATGCAGGATATCTGAGCCAAAAGTCGCTCCCCTCCATCTTCCCCAACTAAGAATGCTGTTTTAGTGATCAAGCTGAAGTTCCAGTGTTTTGGTCATCTGATGTGAACAGACGACTCGTTAGAAAAGTCACTGATGCTGGGAAAGATAAAGGGCAGAAGGAGAAGAGGGCGTCAGAGGATGAGACGGCTGGACATCATCACCAATACAATGAATATGAGGGACAGGGAGGCCTGGTGTGCTGCAGTGCCTGGGGTCACAAAGAGTCGGACATGACTGGGTGACTGAACAACAACAAGCAAAGGTATTGAGACAAAAAGGTATGAGCTCCATGGAAGTAGGATGGAAGGAAGTTACTAAGAAAGCCAGAAGAAGCGACAAAGAGGAGACGGGGTCTATTTGACTGAATATGATGAAAAGCACTTTGACTGTCATAACCAGCAAGTTCCCACAAAGGGAACCCTTTGCCCAACCCTGGCCACGCTGTCCACAAAAATTCAGATTTACCCCATGCCCTGCCCCAGGGCGGTGGGACGTGAGTGCCCAAATCTTTGGGGAGAAACTGGGTGAAGCAATAGTAGTGGTTCTCTAGCCTTTCTCGAGGATTCTTGCTTAAATGCTGGGCAGATCTGGCACCAGTGTGACTTCCCACTTGCTTGGTGACGTGATGAACGAGTGTCCTTTGTTTTCTTTCTCTTTTTTCTACCCACATGCAAACTTGACTCCTCTCATTATGGTTTCAGGTAAAAACAATGCAAAGCTTGGCGCCAGAAATTCCATTCAAGACAGAACTTTGTGGTTTTACCAGACTTGTGAGTCCTGAGACTGTATTTTAACCCACAGTTTATAACCTCAAAATAGTCCAACCCAGGCAAGTCAAGTTGTTTTTAGAAGAAGAAAGTTCTCCAGAAACCTAAAAATCCCCTATCTTTCAGTTCCCAAGTGTTCCATCATTGAAGTCACAATTCCCATATTTATTACATGAGAATCATATCTGGTTTTCATTTCACGCTCTCAGTTTAGCCAGCTGGGGTGAGACTTTGTACAATATGGATTAACTCTTGACTGAGATGGAATAAGAATCATGACTGAGAAAAAAAATTATTTTAGGAAACTTAACACCCAGCATATCACCTGGGACCCATGTTGGAATTTACTCTGCATATTTAATCAGGAAACTGTAGTTTATCCAAGCATGTGTCAAGGATACAGTTTGAATATGTGCTTCTTTGCTCCAGACTAAAGAGTGAGGCTGGCCCTAGAAGAATTTGAGGCAGTTGGCAATTTCCATAGTTTTCTGAGTTCTCCATCACAAAATTTTGTGAGTACTCTGAGGAGGGTAGGGAGATAAGGAAATATATCTCAAACCAAGGATTGCACTCAAGGGACTCATGCACTAATGCTTTCTTGAAGCAATGCAAAGGGAGCTGCATTCATTTCCTCATCTAAGGTTGCACGAGCAACTTCATGAGAATATCTGTGGAGAATTACAGAACCTTGTCGTGGTCTCTGTTGCTTGAAGTGGATGAAGGTGAGGAGGTATGGTCCCTCTTTTGGGTACTTGTATCTTGGGAGAAAAGAGAGATTGTTGCTCCTTCACTACAAGGATTTGTACTTCTAGAGATGTCAATACGTAGAACAGTGATTGGCATATGTAGTAGGTACTGAATAAAAATCTGCATGGACTGAATTCCTCACTATTAAAAATAACAATCATTTTGAAGTGTCACAGTTCCTCAAATTCTGGGTAGGACTGAAGCTAATTTCTGAGTCCCTAAGGGATGATGCAGTTATGGGTTATGTGATCTGTTTGACAGGGGACTGCAGATGTCATGGGGTGATATTTGGGAATATTAACAGAGATTCCCCAACCTTTGCTTTTCTTTGTCCTCTTTGCTTTTCTCTCAGTTAATCAGCTAGAACATTACTTATTTCTCTATGACTAATTTCCAAATACAATTAATAACCTTCTAATCTCTTTACCATGATTAAAAATGGAGTACTTGATGAATAACACAAAACTTTCTGCCTCTCACTAAAATAATAGCTTCTTAGAGCTGGGGAAAGAAGAGAGTAAGATGGAGAAGCAGTAAGTAGGTAAATATTGAATGGCCTTTATAAAAGAGAGATGACCCCTCTCTTGGATAAATGAGGGGTCATTCAGACACTCTAGAAAAACTTAGGGGATTGAAGTGAAAGTGGTGCTTCTATTCCTTTCTGAAAGTACAGCCCAAGGAGGCACATCAGTACAGTATTATAGAACATAAACCTCTGTTTCAAAATATCTAATCATATGGGTCTATGTATTGTATTGTTAAGATAAACTAGCCTGTGTTAAGAAACACACTTAAACTGCTAACGGGTGGACAGAAACAGAAGTTTATTTCTTGATCAATAGGAGTCCTGGTGGGTATTTCAGATTATGACTGTCTACTCATTCAGGCCGCAAAGTCTTTTCCAGCTTGTACAAGTGGTATTTTTTCAGCCTCTAGGGATTCATTTGTCTCTGCCATGACAACAGAGGAGGAATGAACATAGAAGAACATGTGTGCAAGGCTTGGTGGCCAGGCTGGAAGCAGCTCACATGCGGCTGGTTAAAACCCAGTCCTGTGGTAACACCTCCCAGCACGGGAGAATTTATCACTGTCCCAGGAAAAAGACAAAATGGATTTAGGTAGACAAACATCTCTGCTCAACTTACAGTAATATTTTTCTCATGTACCTGATTGGTACCCAATAAGTACAAATAGCTCCTTAAACTAGGAGAAGCAAGGAAGTAACAAGAGGTCCTAGGCAGCTTCTTATGCTGTAAGTCTTTGTGATGTGTGTGATGAGGAACAGTATAATAATCCTACATACCCGAAAAAAAATATGAGAGGTTGCATGTCTGAAGAAACTTTTTGGATAGGAAGAACCATGGATTAGCAGTGACCTGTTTAGCCAGAAATTCATGGCCTGAAATGAATCATTGATTCCTCAGCTGATCTCAAGAGATACCAACATATACAGATAATAAGATGAGGGCTGGATACTCAGGAACTCCTACCCATCTTTGCATTTAAAATGCAGTAATAAGGCAAGTGGATATTACATTTTTATGATCTGACTGCTTGAAAGTCTGTGACAGAAAATAATCTGAGTAATGAAAAAATAAAATTGGCACTTTGTGAACACCTAATTTTTATCCAAAGAATAACAAGGAGAGATAAGAAAGCCTTTCTAGGTGACCAATGCAAATAAATAGAGGCAAACAATAGAATGGGAAAGACTAGAAATCTCTTCAAAAAAATTAGAGATACCAAGGGAACATTTCATGCAAAGATGGGCACAATAAAAGACAGAAGTGGTATAGACTGAACAGAAGCAGAAGATATTAAGAAGAGGTGGCAAGAATATGCAGAACTATACAAAAAATATCTTAATGATCCAGATAACTACAATGGTATGATCACTCACCTAGAGCCAGACATCCAGCAGGGCAAAGTCAAGTGGTCTTAGGAAGCATCACCATGAACAAAGCTAGTGGAGGTGATGGAATTTCAGCTCAGCTATATCAAATCCTAAAAGATGACTGTGTTAAAGTGATGCACTCAATATGTCAGCAGATTTGGAAAACTCAGCAGTGGCCCCAGGACTGGAAAAGGTTTTCATTCCAATACCAAAGAAGGGCAATGCCACAGAATGTTCAAACTACCACACAATTACACTCATCTCACACTCTAGCAAAGTAATGCTGAAAATTCTCCAAGCTAGGCTTCAACAGTACATGAACAGAGGACTTCCAGATGTTTAAGCTGGATTTAGAAAAGGCAGAGGAAACATAGATCAAATTGCCAACATCTGTTGGATCATAGAAAAAACAAGAGAGTTCCAGAAAAACATCTACTTTTACTTCATTGACTATACTAAAGCCTTTGACTGTGTGGATCACAACAAACTGTGGAAAATTCTTAAAGATATGGGAATACCAGACTACCTTATCTGCCTCCTGAGAAACCTATATGCAGGTCAAGAAGAAACAATTAGAATCGGACGTGGAACAACAGACTGGTTCCAAATTGGGAAATGAGTACATCAAGGCTGTATATTGTCACTCTGTTATTTAATTTATATGTAGAGTGCATCATGTGAGATGCTGGGCTGGATGAAGCACAAGCTGGACTCAAGGTTGCTGGGAGAATTATCAATAACCTCAGATATGCAGATGACACCACCTTTATGGCAGAAAGCGAAGAAGTAAAGAGCTTCTTGATGAAAGTGAAAGAGGAGGGTGAAAAAGTTGGCTTAAAACTCAACATTCAGAAAACTAGGATCATGGCATCTGGCCCCATCACTTCATGGCAAATAGATGGGGAAACAGTGGAAACAGTGACAGGCTTTAATTTCTTGGTCTCCAGAATCACTGCAGATGGTGACTGCAGCTGAAATTAAAAGACACTTGCTCCTTAGAAGAAAAGCTATGATCAATGCAGACAGCATATTAAATAGCAGAGACATTACTTGCTGACAAGAGTCTATCTAATCAAAGCTATGGTTTTTCTAGTAGTTATGTATGGATGTGAGAGTTGGACCATAAAGAAAGCTGAGTGCTGAGGAACAGATGCTTTTGAATTGTTGTGTTTGAGAAGATTCTTGAAAGTCCCTGGGAATACAAGGAGTTCAAACCAGTCAATTGTAAACAAAATCAGTCTTGAATATTCATTGGAAGGACTGATGCTGAAGCTGAAACTCCAATACTTTGGCCACCGGATGTGAAGAACTGACTTATTGGAAAAGACCCCAATGCTGGGAATGATTGAAGGCAGGGAGGAAAAGGAGATGACAAAGGATGAGATGGTTGGATAGCATCACCGATTCAATGGACATGAGTTTGAGCAAGCTCTGGGATTTGGTGATAGACAGGGAAGCCTGGCATGCTGCAGTCCATGGGGTCGCAAAGAGTTGGACACGACTGAGTGACTGAACTGAACTGAAATCTTTTTTGAATATACTGGTCTTCTAAATGTCTTCATTGGCTTCTGAAGGACTTGACTGACATGAATTGCCTTGAAAAATATATAAAGGAGTTGTGTACATTAAATTACACTACTTATTGTGTAATGGACTAGGGTGCAGGCCTTCATGTTCTGCTCAGGTAGGATTCCAAGGCATAGCATGGAATAACTAGTGACTTTGGGCAAGTTCCAATATCTGTGCTCCTGTTTTCTCATCTGTAAAATGACAATATTGAAGTATCTAATTCTTAGGACTGGTGGGAGAATGGAATGAAGTAATGTATTAATGACAATGCCAAGTAGAAAGTATGTATCTTGTAAAAATATTACTTGTACTTATTTATACTCTAGAGATTTTTGTCTGCTTTAGCTCAAACCAGTCAATCCTAAAGGAAGTTCAGTTCAGTTGCTCAGTCGTGTCTGACTCTTTGTGACCCCATGGACTTCAGCAGGCCAGGCTTCCCTGTCCATCACCAACTCCCAAAGCTTACTCAAACTCATGTCCATTGAGTCAGTGATGCCATCCAACCATCTCATCCTCTGTCGTCCCCTTGTCCTCCTGCCTTCAATCTTTCCCAGCATTGGGGTCTTTTCCAATGAGTCATTTCTTCGCATCAGGTGGCCAAAATATTGGAGTTTCAGCTTCAGCATCAGTCCTTCCAACAAATATTCAGGGCTGATTTCCTTTAGAATTGGCTGGTTTGATCTCCTTGCAGTCCAAAGGACTCTCAAAAGTCTTCTGCAACACCACAATTCAAAAGCATCAATTCTTTGGTGCTCAGCTTTTTATAGTCCAACTCTCACATCCATACATGATTACTGGAGAAACCATAGCTTTGACTAGATGAACCTTTGCTGGCAAAGTAATGTCTCTGCTTTTTAATATGCTGTCTAGGTTGGTCATAGCTTTTCTTCCAGGGAGCAAGAGTCTTTTAATTTCATGGCTGCAGTCTCGAACTGCAATGATTTTGGAGCCCCCCAAAATAAAGTCTGTCACTGTTTCCATTGTTTCCCCATCTATTTGCTATGAAGTGATGGGACCAGATGCCATGATCTTAGTTTTCTGAATACTGAGCTTTAAGCCAACTTTTTTTACTCTCCTCTTTCACTTTCATCAAGAAGCTCTTTAGTTCTTCTTTGCTTTCTGCCATAAGGGTGGTGACATCTGCATATCTGAGGTTATTGATATTTCTCCTGGCAATCTCAATTCCAGCTTGAGCTTCATCCAGCCCAGCATTTCACACCATGTCCTCTGCATATAAGTTAAGTAAGCAGAGTAACAATGTATAGTGTTGATGTACTCCTTTCCCGATTTGGAACCAGTCTATTGTTCCATGTCAATTCTAATTGTTTCTTCTTGACCTGCATACAGATTTTTCAGGAGGCAGATAAGGTAGTCTGGTATTCCCATCTCTTTAAGAGTTTTCTACAGTTTGTTGTGATCCACACAGTCAAAGGCTTTAGCATAGTCAATAAATCAGAAGTAGATGTTCTGTAACTCTCTTGGTTTTTTGATGATCCATCTGTTGGTGAGAAGGTGGTGGAGTAGAAGGATGTGCACTCTTCTTCTCCTGGGAGAACTCCATGGTTACAACTCACTACTAAACAACTGATAACAGGAGAATATTGGATCCCACCAAATGGGATACTCCACGTCCTAAGGCGGAGGAGAGGCCCTAGAAAGATGGTAGGAGGGGTGAAATTGTCTTTAGAATCAAACACCCTACTCTCCAGAGATGCTTGGAGGGCTCAAATAAAAGCTTGTGTGCACCAGGAGACCTCACAAAGACTCAGCCAGACCTGCCTTTGAGTGTTTTAGTGTCTCCTACAGAGGTATGGGTCAGCAGTGGCCTGCTGCAGGGGCAGAGGCTTTGGGTGCAGCATATTTGGGTATTGCATAAGCCCTCTTGGAGGAAGTTGCCATTAACCCCAACATAGAGCTGCCAGAACTTACACAGGACTGGGAAACAGACTCTTGGAGGGCACAAACAGAATCTTATGTGCACCAGGACCCAGGACAAAGGAACAGCTACCCCACAAGAGACTGACCCAGACTTGCCCGTGAGCATCCAGGAGTCTCCAGCGGAGGTGTGGGTTGGCAGTGGCCTACTGCAGGTTCGGCCCACTGAGTGCAGCAGCGTGTGCATGGGACCTTTTTAAGGAGATCACCATCAGCCCTGAATATTCATTGGAAGGACTGATTCTGAAGCTGAAGCTCCAATACTTTGGCCACCTGATGTGAAGAGTCAATTCATTGGAAAAGGCCCTGATGCTGAGAAAGATCAAGGGCAGGAGAAGAAGGGAGTGACAGAGGATAAGATGGTTAGATAGCATCACTGACTCAATGGACATGAATTTGAGCAAAGTCTGGGAGACAGTGAAGGACAGGAAAGCCTGGCATGTTTAGTCCATGGGGTTGCAAAGAGTCAGACATGACTTAGTGACTGAAGAACAACAAGCTACTGGCTGGACTGCTTCCATTACTATCTCCACTCCCACATCAGGATTCCTTTCCACTGAACTTATTCCTATTCTTGCAAACCCATTCCATATATCTCTTTCTTTTCAAAACCACAACCATTCTCTCATGTATGTTCACAGGACGCTTTCTACTTGTTTTATTGGGGAGTAATGATATTGGTGAAATAAAATTTTATTTTTTTTTCAAACGTTGTGATTTTAATTATGTTATTAATGAATCTTCAAATGTCCCAATAGTCTTTCAAAGTATGTTTTATTATTTCCATTTTATGAATAAAAAACTTGGAACTCTAAAGGAATAATTAGCTTTTGCAACATATTGCAAATAAGCAGTGAGTCTAGAAAATGAATCTAGTTTATTTTGTTTCTATTTACCACATAACTACTATTTCTTACCTGAATGTCTCATTTAGTAAATCATACCTCCTTGGTATTAGGAGGCATGTGTTCATCTTCAAATCCCTAAAGTATAAGTCAAAAAAGATTGAGTAACCATGAAATTAATTTACATGGCATCTATTGCCTTAAAGAATTTTATGTCTGCGATGTATGTGCATGTTTGTATGTATTTATATGTGAATGCTGGCAGGAAACAAATAACAGACCTGTTATTAATAGAGTGATATTTAGTTCCCTCTGGATTATATTAGTTATATAATCATTAGTTATATGAAAAACAAAACCTTTAATTTTTCCATGTCACATTTTTGCCATCTGTAAAATGAGATGTGAGAATGGCCAAAGAATTTGACCACTACTCAGTATCTTCCCTGGGTCAGGAAGATCCTCAGGAGAAGAGAATGACAACCCACTCCATTATTCTTGCCTGGAGAATTCCATGCACAGAGGAGCCTGGCAGGGTACAGTCCATGGGGTTGCAAAGTGTCAGACATGACTTTGCAACTGACATTTTCACTTTCTTTCACTTTCAGAATCTGCAAGGTAAATGTTGAAGTGACAGCATAAGCAAAGGAGAGCTCTGATGATTAAGGTTAATCTTGTAGAGCAAAGAATATTGACAAAATCTTTAGGAAGACCTTGTTTTGGGTTATGCTAGTTATACAGGAAGGAGTGGATTAAAGTCAATCTTAGAAGCATGTTTTGTAATGCAAATAGAAGCCGAAGTATGGTGATGTTTTGCCTTAGTTGTAGAGGTATATATACTGCAGTGAATTGTCAACAATCAAGTAGACAGATTTAAAATCAGTTCTGGCATTCCCATTGCCATTTAACTGTCGTTGATAGTTTAGACAGACTTAAAACTGGTTGTGATATATGTGTTCCTATGGCTACTTTGTTGTGTTCAAGTCGCTAAGTCATGTCCGACTCTTTGTCACCCCATGTGCTGCAGTACACCAGGCTTCCCTGTCCTTTGCTATCTCTGGGAGTTTGCTCAAAATCATGTCCATTGAATTGATGATGCCACCCAACCATGCCATCCTCTGTCACCCCTTTCTTCTCCTGCCCTCAGTCTTTCCCAGCATCAGGGTCTTTTCCAATGAGTTGGTTCTTCACATCAGGCGGCCAAAGAATTGGAGCTTCAACTTCAGCACAGTCCTTCCAATGAATATTTAGAGTTGATTTCCTTTAGGATTAACTGGTTCAGATAATCTTATTTCCTTGGGAGTCTCAGACTTTTTTTTTTTTTTTTTTATCTTCAGACCTTCTTTTTGTTCTTCCTAGGCTACAGTTTCAGAAGAAAACACTGGGTGGAAGAAAACGCTGGTATGAGTACAACAGCTCCTCACCATTATTGCTGATTTGCCTTGAAATTAGGTCATAAAAATGTTTTAAGACTCTGGAAAACAGATTATAAAACAATTGTAATGAAACATTTATAAGATGGGACTGAAAAGCACTTTGGAATTTAATGTAGTTGAAAGTTTTTTAAAGCTGTTTTGGTTCTTTAAATAGACTTTATTGAATAATGTATGTATGATACCTTGCACCTATACAAAGCATATGATTTTATGAATTTTGAGAAACATGTATTTATGCAAACATCAATCTATTAAAGATACAAAACACTTTCATTATTCAAAAAGTCCCCATTGTCCCTTTA
This sequence comes from Bos indicus x Bos taurus, assembly GCF_003369695.1. NCBI lineage: Eukaryota > Metazoa > Chordata > Mammalia > Artiodactyla > Bovidae > Bos > Bos indicus x Bos taurus. The sequence goes on along the minus strand of NC_040076.1, from coordinate 20,919,183 downwards.
TTAATTTTCCCCTACCCACTCCCAGCAGCAGGCACTTACTGATATTTTCTGCCACTGTAGATTCGTTTTGCCTCTTCTGGAATTTCATATGAATGAGATTGCACAATACATAAACTTTTGTATCTGGGTCCTTTTGAAAGCATAATATTTTTGAGATTCATTCATTTTGTTGTGCATGCCAGTACTCTCATTCTTTTAATATCTAAGTAGTGTTCTATTTTATGCATATACCATATTTATTTATCTATTCAGCAATTGGCAAGCATTTCCATTGTTTCAAGCTGTTATTTTCAATAAAACTGCTACAAACTTTCATTTAGAAGTCTTTTTTGTACATCTGTTTTTTGTATTTATTATTGACTGGTATGGTAAGTAATGTTTGATGTTTAACTTTATAAGAAGATTCCAAACAATTCAAAATTGCGCAACTTTACAACTTTACCAGAAATATTTGAAACTTCTTTTGTTTCACTTCCTTGTCAACACTGATATTGTCTAATCTACAGCATTGATCTATTTACCTGTTTTTACTCTCAGTATCAATACTGTCTTAGTTATTGTAGCTTTCTAATGAGTCCTAAAATTAGGTAGTTTAAATGTCACATAAATTATTATGTTGATTTCTGTTTTTTTATTATCCTGTACCGCAAAGGATTAGAGAAAGTGGAGAGTGAAAAAGTTGGCTTAAAGCCCAACATTCAGAAAATGAAGAACATGGCATCGGGTCCCATCACTTCATGGGAAATAGATGGGGAAACAGTGGAAACAGTGTCAGACTTTTTTTGGGGGGGGGGCTCCAAAATCACTGCAGATGGTGATTGCAGCCATGAAATTAAAAGACGCTTACTCCTTGGAAGGAAAGTTATGACCAACCTAGATAGCATATTCAAAAGCAGAGACATTACTTTGCCAACAAAGGTCCATCTACTCAAGGCTATGGTTTTTCCTGTGGTCATGTATGGATGTGAGACTTGGACTGTGAAGAAGGCTGAGCACCGGAGAATTGATGCTTTTGAACTGTGGTGTTGGAGAGGACTCTTGAGAGTCCCCTGGACTGCAAGGAGATCCAACCAGTCCATTCTGAAGGAGACCAGTCCTGGGATTTCTTTGGAAGGAATGATGCTAAAGCTGAAACTCCAGTACTTTGGCCACCTCATGCAAAGAGTTGACTCATTGGATAAGACTCTAATGCTGGGAGGGATTGGGGGCAGGAGGAGAAGGGGATGACAGAGGATGAGATGGCTGGATGGCATCACTGACTCGATGGACGTGAGTCTGGGTGAACTCCGGGAGTTGGTGATGGACAGGGAGGCCTGGCGTGCTGCGATTCATGGGGTCGTGAAGAGTCGGACATGACTGAGCGACTAAACTGAACTGAACTGATAACTTCATTAGAGGTTACATGTAAAGAAATGCAAGCATCAAGACCAGAAGGCAGTATTTATGCTTAAGCAATTAATTACTATTTTTCAGATTGCTATCACTGTGACAAAACAATAAATAAAATAATTTAAAAATATTCTAGAGCACTCAATAGGCCTCTGTAGTTCAAAACTGATTTAGGTTGCACTCATATTAATAGAGGAGGAGGACATGGCAACCAACTCCAGTGTTCTTGCTTGGACAATCTCATGGACAGAGGAGCCTGGTGGGCTATAGTCCATAGGGTCGCAGAGTTGGACATGACTGAAGCGACTGAGCATGCACACAGTATTAATAGAACATCATTTCAAAAGGTCTGATGGAATGGTTAATCCTTCCTCATACTGCTCTGACTCTGAAATATACTAATTGCTTTGTAAATCTTCTCCTCACCCTTTTTAAGGTGGCCTGAATTGTATTATGAAAATCATTCACAATTTTTTTTTAATAAAATACAGAAAAAACTACCACTTTACAAACTGGATTTAGAAAAGGCAGAGGAACCAGAGAGTGAAAAAACTGGCTTAAAACTCAACATTCAAAAAACTAAGATCATGGCATCCAGTCCCATCAATTCATGGCAAATAGACAGGGAAAAAATGGAAACAGTGACAGACTTTATTTTCTCAGTTTTCAAAATCACTGTGGATGGTAACTGCAACCATAAATTAAAAGACCCTTCTCCTTGGAAGAAGAGCTAAGACAAACCTAGACAGTGAACTGAAAAGGAGAGATATCACGTGTGAGAATTGGACCTAAAGAAGATGGACACTGAAGAACTGGTGCTTTCTAACTGTGGTGCTGGAGAAGACTCTTGAGAGTCCCTTGGATAGCAAGGAGATCAAACCAGTCAATCCTAAAGGAAATCAACTCTGAATATCCACTGACTCAACGGACAAGAGTTTGAGCAAGCTCCAGGACATGGTGAAGGACAGGGAAGCCTGTTGTGCTGCAGTCCATGATGTTGAAAAGAATAGAACACAACTTAGTGACTGAATGACAATATTTTTTTATCACACTTTCTCAGTAATTTGCCACAACATTTATCTGAACCAAATGAATTTGAATCACTGCCCTGTCATTTACTTAGAAAATTGCTTATGTGTCTCTATTTCCTCAGCTGTAAAATAAAAATAATAAGCCTGGTTCATAAGATTGTTGGAAAGACTAAGTGAGAAAGCATTTGAAAGTTTCTGCAAGTGGAAGATGCCAGAAATATTAGTTTCCTGCCTTCCTTGACACCAGTGCATAACAGAAAAGCTACTTCAGCTAATTTTGATTAGAAGTAATCATGATTTTGTCTCTACAGATTCATAAATGGATACAAAGTTTCATATTTAAAAATTCTTTTAAAGTCTTTATTAATTTAATGGCATACTATAAAAACCTCCCAGATAAATGCTCCATTTTTTATATTCCACCCTTTGGTACTGTATCAAAACCTTTCCAAGGTACCATTTAACTCACTCAGTGGAGGTAGATTGCACGAATACCTGCTGAGGACTTTTCCTTTTTTCATACAGCATTAACATTTATTGGGAATAAGTGCTTCAGATAATTTGGATTATGTAGTGTAAGATAGAATAGTAATCACTTAACCATGGCATAAATTAAATTATTATTGTGTCTTATATCAGTTCAGTTCAGTTCAGTCGCTCAGTCGTGTCCGACTCTTTGCGACCCCATGAATCGCAGCACGCCAGGCCTCCTGTCCATCACCAACTCCTGGAGTTTACTCAAACTCATGTCCATCGAGTTGGTGATGCCATCCAGTCATCTCATCCTCTGTCATCCCCTTCTCCTCCTGCCCCCAATCCCTCCCAGCATCAGAGTCTTTTTCAATGACTCTTCACATGAGGTGGCCAAAGTATTGGAGTTTCAGCCTTAGCACCAGTCCTTCCAATGAACACCCTGGACTGATCTCCTTTAGAATGGACTGGTTGGATCTCCTTGCAGTCCAAGGGACTTTCAAGAGTCTTCTCCAACACCACAGTTCAAAGGCATCAATTCTTCAGCACTCAGCTTTCTTCACAGTTCAACTCTCACATCCATACATGACCACTGGAAAAACCATAGTCTTGACTAGATGGACCTTTGTTGGCAAAATTATGTCTCTGCTTTTGAATATGCTGTCTAGGTTGGTCATAACTTTCCTTCCAAGGAGTAAGCGCCTTTTAATTTCGTGGCTGCAATCACCATCTGCAGTGATTTTGGAGCCCCAAAAACAAAGTCTGACACTGTTTCCACTGTTTCACCATCTATTTGCCATGAAGTGATGGGACCAGATGCCATGATCTTTGTTTTCTGAATATTGAGCTTTAAACCAACTTTTTCACTCTCCTCTTTCACTTTCATCAAGAGGCTTTTTAGTTCCTCTTCACTTTCTGCCATAAGGGTAGTGCCATCTGCATGTCTGAGGTTATTGATATTTCTCCTGGCAGTCTTGATTCCAGCTTGTGCTTCTTCCAGCCCAGCATTTCTCATGATGTACTCTGCATAGAAATTAAATAAGCAGGGTGACAATATACAGCCTTGACGTACTCCTTTTCCTATTTGGAACCAGTCTGTTGTTCCATGTCCAGTTCTAACTGTTGCTTCCTGACCTACATATAGGTTTCTCAAGAGGCAGGTCAGGTGGTCTGGTATTCCCATCTCTTGAAGAATTTTCCACAGTTTATTGTGATCCACACAGTTAAAGGCTTTTGCATAGTCAATAAAGCAGAAATAGATGTTTTTCTGGAACTCTCTTGCTTTTTCCATGATCCAGCGGATGTTGGCACTTTGATCTCTAGTTCCTCTGCCTTTTCTAAAACTAGCTTGAACATATGGAAGTTCATAGTTGACATATTGCTGAAGCCTGGCTTGGAGAATTTTGAGCATTTCTTTACTACCGTGTGAGATGAGTGCAATTGTGTGATAGTTCAAACATTCTTTGGTATTGCCTTTCTTTGGGATTGAAATGAAAACTGACCTTTTCCAGTCCTTTGGCCACTGCTGAGTTTTCCAAATTTGCTGGCATATTGAGTGCAGCACTTTCACAGCATCGTCTTTCAGGATTTGGAATAGCTCAACTGGAATTCTATCACCTCCACTAGCTTTGTTCGTACTGATGCTTCCTAAGGCCCACTTGACTTCACATTCCAGGATGTCTGGCTCTAGGTGAGTGATCACAGCATCCTGATTATCTTGGTCTTGAAGCTCTTTTTTGTACAGTTCTTCTGTGTATTCTTACCACCTCTTCTTAATATCTTCTGCTTCTGTTAGGTCCCTACCATTTCTGTCCTTTATCCAGCCCATCTTTGCATGAAATATTCCCTTAGTATCTCTAATTATCTTGAAGAGATCTCTAGTCTTTCCCATTCTGTTGTTTTCCTCTGTTTCTTTGCAGTGATCGCTGAGGAAGGCTTTCTTATCTCTCCTTGCTATTCTTTGGAACTCTGCATTCAGATGCTTGTATCTTTCCTTTTCTCCTTTGCTTTTCACTTCTCTTCTTTTCACAGATATTTGTAAGGCCTCCTCAGACAGCTATTTTGCTTTTTTGCATTTCTTTTCCATGGGGATGATCTTGATCCCTGTCTCCTGTACAATGTCACGAACCCCCGTCCATAGTTCATCAGGAGGACCGAGAGGAGCTACTCCACATTCACGTCAGGAGGGGCGGCCATGAGGAGATACCCCTCATCCAAAATAAGGAGCAGTGGCTGCACTTTGCTGGAGCAGCCGTGAAGGGATACCCCACGTCCAAGGTAAGAGAAACCCAAGTAAGACTGTAGGTGTTGCAAGAGGGCATCAGAGAGTAGGCACACTGAAACCATAATCACAGAAAACTAGCCAATCTGATCACACAGACCACAGCCTTGTCTCACTCAATGAAACTAAGCCATGCCCTGTGGGGCCACCCAAGACGGGCAGGTCATGGTGGAGAGATCTGACAGAATGTGGTCCACTGGAGAAGGGAATGGCAAACCACTTCAGTATTCTTGCCTTGAGAACCCCATGAATAGTATGAAAAGGCAAAATGATAGGATACTGAAAGAGGAACTCCCCAGGTCAGTAGGCGCCCAATATGCTACTGGAGATCAGTGGAGAAATAACTCTAGAAAGAATGAAGGGATGGAGCCAAAGCAAAAAGAATACCCAGCTGTGGATGTGACTGGTGATAGAAGCAAGGTCCGATGCTGTAAAGAGCAATATTGCATAGGAACCTGGAGTGTCAGGTCCATGAATCAAGGCAAATTGGAAGTGGTCAAACAGGAGATGTCAAGAGTGAACGTTGACATTCTAGGAATCAGCAAACTAAAATGGACTGGAATGGGTGAATTTAACTCAGATGACCATTATATCTACTACTTCAGGCAGGAATCCCTTAGAAGAAATGGACTAGCCATCATGGTCAACAAGAGTCCAAAATGCAGTATTTGAATGCAATCTCAAAAACGACAGAATTATCTCTGTTCGTATCCAAGGCAAACCATTCAATATCACAGTAATCCAAGCCTATGCCCCAACCAGTAATGCTGAAGAAGCTGAAATTGAATGGTTCTATGAAGACTTACAAGACCTTTTAGAACTAACACCCCAAAAGATGTCCTTTTCATTATAGGGGACTGGGATGAAAAGTAGGAAGTCAAGAAACACCTGGAGTAACAGGCAACTTTGGCCTTGGAGTACGGAATGAAGCAGGGCAAAGGCTAATCGAGTTTTGCCAAGAGAACACTTTGGTCATAGCAAACACCCTCTTCCAACAACACAAGAGAAGACTCTACACATGGACATCACCAGATGGCCAACACCGAAATCAGATTGATTATATTATTTGCAGCCAAGATGGAGAAGCCCTATACAGTCAGCAAAAGCAAGACCAGGAGCTGACTGTGGCTCAGATCATGAACTCCTTATTGCCAAATTCAGACTGAAATTGAAGAAAGTAGGGAAAACCACTAGACCATTCAGGTATGTCTTTTATCATCAGTTGTAATTAGACAAAAAATAGTTTATGATTTCCATTGATATAATTATTGCAATAAAAGATACATTATAATGTTTGAGTTAAGTGATTGTTCTTTTCTTGATTTCTATGTTTCAATATTCTGGTATAGTTTCTTCTTCTCATAAGCTTTTTTCAGACCATTTCCCTTGCCTTTTAAAGTCACAGTACCAACTTTTTCATGCAGTTTCACATAATTTTATTTTCCATGAAAGAGCAAACAGCTCAGCAGGTAAGAGAGAACTGCAATATCACCTTTTATATTGTATGGGAAAAACCAACAGGCACTTCTTTCTTCCTTTTCAGTTCTGCTTTACTTTAAGTCACTTAAATTCTTCCTGAAAATAACTTTTTGTCAATATACCCACATAATGAGAGCACCATCTATATTGAAATATTAAAGCCTGATATGGTTAGAAGAATAAAACTCAAGTAGTGAGGAGAATAAAACAAGATGATGTTCTGATCATGTTGTTATCAGTATTCAGAAGGAATAACCAATAAATACATGATGTTTTGTAGTGTGATCAAAGAAAGAGACAGATGAGTTGAAAGTATTTGTATTGTATTTCTAAGCTTCCTCAGAGAGTGTTCTTAACTACTGATTTTAAGTGTTAGAATTACCAGCAAAAATAAAGATATGTATTTTAAGCTGCTGCTTTTCTAGAGTCATTAAATATCCTTGAGTTTGAAAAATGACAAAGGAAATTACCTAATGTTAGCTAATACATATTTTTGGTTTAAAAATAATTGTTACATTTTTTGAGTGGCATCTTTTAAAAAATCACATCTTATTTAGTTAATAGTTTTCAATGCAGTACTACAAACTCTAAATACCAAAAAGAGAGCATAAAATATGTCCTATGTTTGTATTCCCTGAAATTCCAGTCACATCTGAGTACACATTTTCTCTTTCTGTAATCATTTGATGGAATGCAGTCCACTGAGTTCTGAGTCAATATATTATCACAAGCTTACTTTTAAAGGTTGATATCCAAAAACCAAAGTCCCTTAAGAAACTTTTTTATTTGTTTTCTGGCAATCTGTTTTCCTGTTGGATAAAACCTTGAAACTCCTTTGACTAAAAGACATTTGCCCTGAGACTAAAACATTATTTGGTTCCTATTCAAACTTAGGAAAATGAATTAAGAGTTCAGACTTAATTCTGTTACTTATTTGGCAATTATAATGCATCAAATGAAGGCAGTCTTTATTTGGATTTCAGTGTACTTTTGGAAGTATTCCTTTTTTAAAGTCTGAACATTCATTTTTTAAAAATTGTGATGATGGCCATTTTATGATAAGAGAATGAAAGTTTTTTGTTTTTTTTTTTTTGTGGCCACATACTCTCCATTAGTGGAAAATGCTCCAGGTCTTCTGATTCTTGACTTGCCTTTTTCCACAAGACTTCTCTGCTGGGTCTGACCTCCCCTCATTTTGGTTGCATGGTTTCCTTTTCATGTCATGCAGTAAGCAAGGGTAAGGCTGCTCTCTGTGTTATTGCAGCTGAGGGAAGTGGAGTGAAGGGGTCACCAGGGTCGAGATGACAGCGGAACTCTGAACGTTTTGCTCACCAGGCTGCTGCTCAGCCCTTCTCTTCCTGCTGCCTTTGAAAACACACTTCTTGAAAGGAACTCCATCTGTTTCAAGTGTTCAAAGGTGGGCATATCTTGTGGATTTTATCAAACATAAAAAGATCATCAGCTTCATACGAGCAGTTTGTAAAGCATAGTGAGAGAAAAAGTGTGCATTGATGTGTTTCAAAGATGTCCATGATGTGGTCCCCAAAATGGTCACATGTAATTAACAAAAGCTACGTAGACAAGGAATTTTAATTAATGGACAAGTGGGTGATTAGTGGTTATCCCATTTTCCATTGTCTGTACTATTGATAGAAATAATGTCTTCATAAATATGATGTGAAAGTGTGTTAAAATTCATCCACAGTCACGTTCAACCCCAAACCTGTATTGTTAGGAAATTGTTTTATTAAGCCAATAGAAATTAGAATTTGGTGACAGAACTGATTTATTTAGAACGCGCACTACACGGACTTCCAAAAGAAATGTCTGTTATTCTGAAACAGAAGCTTAGGCAAAAGATAAACTAAGAATGATCAAAGGGAAAAATATTGTCTCACCCAAAAATGACTCATTTCTCACAACCTTGTCTGCAGATTTTAGAACTGGGGGTCTCTCCTGTTTGGGTGGCAACATAGAAAGCAGCATTTTAGTCCCAAGTGATTTACTTCTCAGAAAAGTATAATTCAAATATGTTAGTTTACTAGAATCACTGCTGATAACATTATGACACACAAGACCATTAAGTAATTTAAAAAATTGTGTCTTACAAACATACTAACAAATCTCAGTAACTAAACATTCATGTGCAATATCCTTTGTAACTGAAGTCCTTAATTTTGGACTTAGACATGTATTGCTTTTACAAAGAATGGCATCTGTGTATACATTCATGGTACTTTGCAATTTAATTTTTTTGGTATATAATATTTAATTAATTTATTGATGTATAGTTGACTTACAATGTTAGTTTTAGGTATATAGCACAGTGACTTGATATTTTTATAGATTATACACCATATAATGTTATTATAAAGTAATGACCATATTCTGTTTTGTATATGGCATCTAGTCCTTTGTGCCTCTTAATCCCCTACCCTTATCTTGCCCCTCCCCCAGTTTTCCCCTCTGGTGACCTCTAGTTTGTTCTCTGTATCTGTGAGGTAGTTTCTGTTCTGTTATATTTATTCCTTTGTTTTATTTTTTAGGTTACACATATAAGTGAAAAATATACTATTTGTCTTTGTCAGACTTATTACTCTTGTAATACTTTATCGAACTATTAGAATATATTAGTAAGTTCTAACAGATGGAAAACAGATGTTTACTAAATTCACAGTCCAAAGTAAAGCTCACTTCTCTTCTTGCCCACTTCCCAACCTTATACTTTCATCCAACTCATTTAAATAAAAAATATTCAGGCTAAATTGAAGTTAAAGAAGAAAGGTAGATTGGGGATGGCTGACAGCAAGGACATTGAACTCTGTGTTTATACAATGAATACTTCATTCAGATAAGTGCCCAAAGTGCAATTTCTGAGTTGTATGGTAGTTACATATTTAGTTTCATAAGACGGCCGGATTGTTTTCAAGAAAGGCTGTATTATTTCACATTCCCACCAGCAGAACAAGGGTGATTTCCTAGGTCCTCATCAGAATTTGATCTTGTCACTATTTTAGTTTTATCTACTCTGGCAGGTATGTTGTCGTATCTCATTTTGGTGTGAGTTTTTATTTCCTTAATTGCTAATGATGCTGAATATCTTTATGTTTTATTTGCTATCTGTGTGTTCTTCAGTGAAATGTCTGTTCGTGTCTTTTGTCCACGACCTGGATTGTTTTATTACTGAGTTTGAGATATTAATTTTTTGTTGGATATGTGTTTTGCAAATATTTTCACTCAAATCTGTAGCTTGTCTTTTCATAGATTTTTTTTTAACATACAAGAGTTTTTAATTTTGATGTCATCTACATTATCAGGTTTTATATTTATGCATCATTATTTTGGTATCAAGTCTTAGGATTCTCTATCTACTCCTGGATTCTGAAGATTTTTTTCTGTACATCCCCCCCCAAAAGAGTTTTATATTTTGCATTTAAATTTGTGAGCCATTCTGACTTAATCTTTGTATGAGATGTGAGGTTCAGGTTTGAGATTCAGATTTTTTGACCTTGGAAGTCTTATTGCTCTAGAACCATTTGTTGAAAAGTCTTTATCCACCGAATTGTTTCTGCACCTTTGCAAAAAAATCAGCTGGCAGAATAATATTCCATTGTATGGGTATATTGTATTTATTAATCTATTCATCACTTGATGGACATTTGAGTTGCTTCTGCATTTTGGTTACTACTAATAATTCTATGAACATCTGTGTGGACATATCTTCTAATTTCTCTTTGATAGATACTTAGGAGTGGAATTACTGGGTTTAATGGCACCCCACTCCAGTACTCTTGCCTGGAAAATCCCATGGGCGGAGGAGTCTGGTAGGCTGCAGTCCATGGGGTCGCATAGAGTTGGACACGACTGAAGTGACTTAGCAGCAGCAGCAGCAGCATGATAACTTCTGGCCTTCCCAGGTGGTGCTAGTAGTAGAGAATCCACCTGCCAGTGAAGGTTAGACATAAGAGATGTGGGTTTGATCCCTGGGTTGGGAAGATCCCCTGGAGGAGGGCTTGGCAACCCATTCCAGTATTCTTGCCTGGAGAATCCCATGGAGAGAGGAGCCTAGCAGGCTGCAGTCCATAGAGTTGCACAGAGTTGGACACAACTGAAGCAATCTGGCACACATGTACACATGGTAACTCCATGTTTAATATTTTGAGGAGCTGCCAAACAATTTTCCAAAGTCACTGTATCATATTACATTTTGACCAGCGATGTATGAGGGTTCCAGTTTCTCCACATCTTTACCACCATCTTTTCATTATCTGTCTTTTTCATTATGGCTATCCTAGTGGATATGAGCTAGTATCTCCTTATGTTTTTTATTTGCATATTCCTAATGAGCATATTTTCACATGTTTATTTTTCATTTGTATATCTTCTTCAGATCCTTTGCCCATTTTTAACTTTTTTTAATTAGAGGAAAATGACCATGTTGTGTTGGTTTTTGCTGTATGAATCAGTCATAATTATATATACAATATATTATATTATTATTATATTATAGAATATATAATTATATATATCTCCCTTTCCACTTTAGCCTCCCTCCCCAACCCCCATCCTAGCCCTCTAGGTCATCACAGAGCACCAGAGCACCAGGATGGACTCCTTGTGTTATATAGCAGCTTCTCAATATCTATCTATTTTACAAATGATAGTGTATATATGTCAATGCTACTTTCTCATTTGTCCTCTCCTCTCCTTCCCCTGCTCTGTCTACAAGTCCATTCTCTACATCTGTGTCTACAATTTCCTTATCAGTTATATAATTTTAAATTATTTTATCCCACTTATGGATTATCTTTTTGGTTTCTTGGTGATATAGTTCACAGGATAAAAGTTTTTAATTCTGATGAAGTTCAGTTTATCTAATATTTCTTTTATCTCTTGTGCTTTGGTATCATATCTCTGAAGGCTTTTCATAATCAAGATCCTGAAGATTTGCTCCTATATTTTTTCAAAGAATTTTATAGTTTTAGATCTAAAATTTAGGCCCATGATCATTTTGAGATAATTTTTATGTACAGATAAAAAAGGGTTCCAACTTCATTTTGTATGTGTGTGTGGCTATGCAGTTTTTTCAGAACCATCTGTTGAAAAGGCTTTTCTTCCTCCATTGAGTGGTCTCAGCACCCTTGTTGAAAATCAATACACCATAAATGAAAGGGATTATTTCTGGACACTCAATTCTATTTCATTGATCTATGTGTCTATCCTTAAGCCAATACCATGTAGAGTCAATTATAGTAGTTTTGTAGTAAGTATTAAAATCAGGAAGTGTGATCTCTCCAACTTTGTTCTCCTTTCTCAGAATTGTTTAGATATTCTGGATTCCTTTGTTATACATAATTTTATGGTCAATATGTCAAAAGTCAAAAAAAGAATAAAACAACTCGAATGTTGATAAGGATTATGTTGAATCTGTAGATCAAGTTTTGGAGCATTGTCTTCTTAACTATATTAAATCTATGACGATTGATTTTTGACAAATATGCCAAGATAATCCAATGGAAAATCTGGTCTCAATAAGTAGTGAAGTGCAATATGTGAAACAATGACACTTCTAGAATAAAATATAGGAGAAAATCTTCATGACCTTAGGTAAGCTAATATTTCATAGATATTACATCAAAAGCATAATTTATAATAAAAATTTGATAACTTGGACTAGAACAAAATTAAATGACCTTGAAATGACACCATTAAGAGGTTGAAAAGACAACCACATAGAGAGTACTACAATGGAAAGTGACTTTTTACCTGTTTTCTCTAATGAATGCTTTTCATGTATATTCCTGAGTCAAAGGAGGACTGATTTCTTTGTAATGCCTGTTGTTTAATGCTTTCATTATTCTGTGTTTTAGTCATTGTTATATTGATCCTTTAATTGATTTAATTGATCCTGCAACTATATATTCTTAGTTGACTCTTTCTGCCCATTAGTTCCTCTAACACAGATTAGTTTAATGTTACTGTTTAAACAGTATTCAACACAGCTATATTCTAGACCTGTATAATAAATATATTCTATTATCCTCTCATTTTTGTAATTATAGTCATGACTTGAGTGGGAAGTATGATCTGTATGTTTCAGATAGGATTAACAGGTTCAGTTTTCACAGATGACTATTGTGCTTTGGTTTATAACTATAGTCTTTTCCCTGTCACTGTAGTCATTACCCAAGTATCCCTCACAATTGGAACATGCCTCCTGGGCATACATTTTGCCTGTAGGCTCTGCTTAAAAATACAACTCAATAAAATTTCTTATGGCTACAGAACATGCAGTTTCCACTTATTATGTATTGCTTATGACAGAGTTTCAGTGAATCTCTGCATGTTTTCTTCCTCTTTAGTTACACTTACCAATTTTTAGCCTCAGTACTACAAGTAAATTTATCCTACTGCTAATATTTTTATACATCTAAGTCCATAGTTGTAGCTTATTTTCTAATGGAATACTTTCACTATAAGAGACTAATAATGATCATGTTCAAGGATACTAAGTCACAGAAGAAGAGACTTCAATGTGAGATTTTTTTTTTCAATAAGCAATATAAAATCAAAGTATATCAATTGTGTCTTTCATCATACCGTTATATTCTTATGGTTTAAGGCACAATATGAAATGTTTTTTTTAAAAATCTTAGTTGATTTTTACTGTCAGTTTATGCCTCTAATTTTGGATATTATTTCTTAAAAGACTGTTTTGTATGGCAGGAGAGTGCCAGAGCCATGACTTAAGGCAAAGGTAAGATTTAAAACTGTGGCTCTTGGTTATAGTTTAATTGTAACTAGGATGATATTGACAATGTTGATTATGATTATGACTTTTGCTGTAGGATTATTGTAAGCATGTTGTTCTTGAATGCCATGATGGAAATTTTTTTTTTTTCAGAAGTACAGAGGCCAAAATTATGAAAACCCATCTATAAATAGACATCCATAACCCAGAATAAAAGTTCACTGTTTCAGATGGCAACATTTCTGATATGCCTTTATATACCTCTCTATTTAATAAAGTTAACTAAATTAAATTTTCATCAGATACTTTTATAAAGTCAATAGACTATTGCATCGTGAGCTCTGCCGCTTCAGTCTTATCTGACTCTTTGTGACCCCTTGGATTGTAGCCCACCAGGCTCCTCTGTCCATGGAATTCTCCAGGCAAGAGTATTGGAGTGGGTTGCCATTTCATTCTACTGGGTCTGATGAGGTCATTCCATTTCAGAGTGTACCTCATCAGAAAGAGAGGAAGGCAGTAAATTTACTCACTGTGAGTTTACAGTTCTATGATAGTAAGTGGTAACTCCAGCTCCCCATTTTGGTGTACACCACTCTGGGGTCTGAAGGTGATAGGTGGTGTTTCTGTTGGCCATCCAACAGATGTATTGTTAGATCTCTCTTAAAACATACCTTGAGTTGTGATGACGAAAACTTCAATGTTTGCACAACAAAGAGAAAATATGAATTACAAAGAAAATCCTCAAGAGATGGCACTTTTTCACATGTGACCCTTCATGGAACAAATCAGATCAGATCAGATCAGTCACTCAGTTGTGTCTGACTCTTTGCGACCCCATGAATTGCAGCACGCCAGGCCTCCCTGTCCATCACCAACTCCCGGAGTTCACTGAAACTCATGTCCATCGAGTCAGTGATGCCATCCAGCCATCTCATCCTCTGTCATCCCTTTCTCCTCCTGCCCCCAATCCCTCCCAGCATCAGAATCTTTTCCAACAAGTCAACTCTTCGCATGAGGTGGCCAAAGTCCTGGAGTTTCAGCTTTAGCATCATTCCTTCCAAAGAAATCCCAGGGCTGATCTCCTTTAGAATAGACTGGTTGGATCTCCTTGCAGTCCAAGGGACTCTCAAGAGTCTTCTCCAACACCATAGTTCAAAAGCATATTTTGAACCCTTATTAATAGTTGGATACATTATGTTTAACTAAAGTTAAGAGTAATATATTAAATTTAATATAAATGGAGGTGGATTGTACTTAAGCATATTATAAAATTCTGCTTTTTGTTAAAGGAATAACTAAATAGAATCATGGATTTTCTACTCTGTGTATAGAAGAATCTGACTTTTAGCTAAAATAATTGTTCTTATGAGAACTATGTTGGTGACCATGCTGGTCAGTTGAGCTACTGGTGGGATTTGGGTTCCAGAACTAAAGAACCTGAGTTTTGCAGTTCTTCACAGTCAGTGATGTTGACAATATTGATTCCTCATAACACTGCTGGGCATACACACCGAGGAAACCAGAATTGAAAGAGACACGTGAACCCCAATGTTCATCACAGCACTGTTTATAATAGCCAGGATGTGGAAACAACCTAGATGTCCATCAGCAGACAAATGGATAAGAAAGCTGTGGTATATATACACAATGGGGTATTACTCAGCCATTAAAAAGAACACATTTGAATCAGTTCTAATGAGGTGGATGAAACTGGAGCCTATTATATAGAGTGAAGTAAGTCAGAAAGAAAAACACCAATACAGTATACTAACACATATATATGGAATTTAGAAAGATGGTAACGATAACCCTGTAAGCGAGACAGCAAAAGAGACACAGATGTATAGAACAGTCTTTTGGGCTCTGTGGGAGAAGGCGAGGGTGGGATGATCTGAGAGAATAGCATTGAAACATGCATTTTATCACATATGAAACAGATCACCAGTCCAGGTTTGATGCATGAGACAGGGTGCTCAGGACTGGTGCACTGGGATGACCCAGAAGGATGGGATGGGGAGGGAGCTGGGAGGAGGGTTCAGGATGGGGAACACATGTACACCCATGGCTGATTCATGTCTGCTGTTGCTAAGTCACTTCAGTCGTGTCTGACTCTGTGCGACCCCATAGACAGCAGCCCACCAGGCTCCCCTGTCCCTGGGATTCTCCAGGCAAGAACACTGGAATGTGTTTCCATTTCCTTCTCCAAATCATGAAAGTGAAAAGTGGAAGTAAAGTCCCTCAGTCATGTCTGCCTCAATGTATGACAAAAACCACTACAATATTGTAAAGTAATTAGCCTACAATTAAATTAAAAAAATATAAGGTATTTACAGTAGTAAACTATAGGGAAAAGAAAAAAAAAAGCACAGAGTCTAAAGTAAGAGAATAAGGGTATATTGAAAAAATATTAGCCAATACAGTGAATAACTATTATTGAAGAATATTTATATTAGATAATAAAAATATACTACAGTATTCTTATATTTTTGGCTTCCTTGGTGGCTCAGATGGTAAAGAGTTTGCCTGCAATGCAGGATACCCGGGTTCAATCTCTGGGTCAGGAAGATCCCCTGGAGGAGGGAATGGCAACCCATTCCAATATTCTTGCCTTTAGAATTCCATGGCCAGAGGAACCTGGTGGGAAAAATTCCATGGGGTCACAAAGTGTTGGACACAACTGAGTGACTAATACATACATTCTTGTATTTTAATCATGAACACTATTATTCCTTTAAGACATGATTAATATATAATTTGAGTACCATTATATACATATTTATTTCTTTAACAACCTGTTGCTATGAGAAAGGCTTAAACCAATAATAAATAATGATGCTTGAAAACTTGAGTTCCTTAAATCACACATATATAATAAACACACAGATATAATAAATATATAAATATATATAATAAATATATAAATCATGCAGATATAATAAACCATAAATTTTGAACAATTGTAATTATATAACTTTAATACTTTGTGTTATTATAAGAATATTGATTGTAGAATTAAGCAAAAATAAAAAAAAATCCCTATAGTCACTCACGAACCTACTAGCCAGAAGTAAACACTGTTAACCATGTCTTCTATATCATTAAGGTTTTAAAATATGCACCCAATTTCTCTACCACAACTCAAATTGTTGCATGAATGTTATTACATCCTGCTTTTTTTTTTTTAATTGATTAAATATAAGTATCTCTAGGCCTCCTTTGTCTTTGGGTAGAGATGTAGGCATGGTGGGCTTCCCAGAGGGTGCTAGTGGTTAAGAACCCACCTGCTAATGCAGGAGACTTATGAAAAGCAAGTTGGATCCTTGGGTCAGGAAGATCCCCTGGAGGAGGGCGTGGCCACCCACTCCAGTACTCTTGCCTGGAGAATCCACATGGACAGAGGAGCCTATAGACCATAGGGTGGCACAAAGTCGGGCACGACTGAAGAGACTTAGCATGCAAGTACACACACACGTGGTGCGGTAACCTCTTCAGTCTTTCTGGCTTTGGTCTTCATTTCATAGAACCTCAAGTCATGCTCAAATTGAAACAAAGTTTTGTCTCACTACTGTAGTGGTTACTCTATTGGTTCCTAAGATTCTTTCCGCATTCCTTGACATGGAGTTCCTGGTATCACCATGTCCTACTGGTGATACTGTTGTATCCCGCTAGAATATTTCTGTGCCCATCAAGCTTCTCTGTTGTTCCTCCGGCATTGCCACTGATGTCATGGGGACTCACAGGCCAAATCATGCAGGAAATTCAATGGCACACTGTGAAAGCCTGCCTTTGCCCTCTTTATGTTATAGTTTGATAAGCATTAGTCCCCATTCTTTTTGGCATCAGGGACTGGTTTTGTGGA
Organism: Bos indicus x Bos taurus; assembly: GCF_003369695.1. Classification (NCBI taxonomy): domain Eukaryota; kingdom Metazoa; phylum Chordata; class Mammalia; order Artiodactyla; family Bovidae; genus Bos; species Bos indicus x Bos taurus. The sequence goes on along the minus strand of NC_040076.1, from coordinate 20,901,922 downwards.
AGGCAATTTTTCCATGGACCATGGAGTGTGGGGTGATGGTTTCAAGATGATTCCAGCATATTACATTTATTATGCACTTTATTTCTATAATTATTACATCAGCTTCACATCAGATCTTCAGGTAGATCTCAGGGGTTGGGGACTTGTGTAGGTAGAGGGATTTTCAATGACTACCACAATACTCCAGTATTCCAAGAGGGAAATAGCAAAACAAGCTACTAAAAATAAAATAATAAAAGTTAGTAAGACAAATAGCACAATGCAATCAGATACTTAAAAGACTGTTTTAGCATACAATTAAATGGCCAAATCAAATGTCTTATCAGGCTTTGTGGAGCTGGAGATCCCTGCTCCTCTGAAGGAACTCCAGGCCCCAGCTCAACACGACAAAAGACTGTGAACAGAACACAGTGTGTGATGTGAAGAGAGTGAATCTATGTGAAGACAGGAAGATGACATGAGGGGATCTGCCCCCAATTCAACTCTTCTAGAAAATCCCCCGTCCTCCAAAGCTATGGCCCAGTGTCTGACAATGTCATCTTGCTCTTGGCCTTTTTCACCTTGTCTTTTCCTTGGGGTTTCAATGAGAAATGTTAAGGGAAGCTTGAACGTCTGCTGAAGTGTGCCTCAGTTAATGTAGACCTTAAACCTTAGGGCTTCCCTCGTTGCTCAAATGGTAAAGAATCTGCCTGCAATGCGACTTGGATTTGATCTCTGGGTTGGGAAGATCCCCTGGAGAAAGAAATGACAACCCACTCCAGTATTCTTGCCTGGAGAATTCCATGGACAGAGGAGCCTGGTGTGCTCCAGTCTATGGGGTCACAAAGAGTCGGATACAGCTGAGTGACTAACACTTAAGCCTTACCTGAAAAAGGCTCAGGTGGTGATTTGGAAGCCAACTTAAATAACATTTTGTTCTCCAGTGCTTTCCATGGATATCTGCTTAAGTTTGTATATTGTTACATTTCTCCTTCCAGGAGACAGGCTCCTGGTGATAAAGATTGTTGTGCTCCTGTTTAAAAATATATTATTTCTGAAGCTTTTCTCCAGAAATTGGCATGCAACAGGTGTTCAGAAGCATTCCGGGAGACACGGATCATCAGGCAGGTGTGCAAAACATTTTTCTCTCAATTCTTATTACCTTCCTTTTGTTTGTAGACCTTCTCAACTTACAGCCCTGGCTGGATTTTAGAATCACTTGAACTCACCGAAATTCTTCTTTAACTGGTCAAAGGTCAGACCTGGTCATCTAATTTTTAAAAAAAAATTCTTCAGATAATTCTAATAGGCAGTATTGCCAAAGTTTACCTTAGGACATGCACATGTCAGAGGCTTTGTATCCATGGCAGTCAGTTTACTGTGAGTATGCTTTGGAATATTTAATACAAATATTTTAGACTATTGAAATTGCCTTTAAAATTGAAATTTCCCAGGCAGATTGGAAGTTCTTTAAAAAAATTATTTTCATCATTTTTCAAAAAGTAAATTGCTATTTTTTCCTCCTTCGTACCTAAATATGTTGGGCTTTAAATTATCTTTGTTTATCTGCTATGCCTCTAGTTTTAAGGGAAAGTTGGTCATGTTTGTTGTGTTTACTTAAAAACACAACATACTTAAATGAAACTATGTGATTAGATCCATTTTAGGATTTGGGGGATGAAAACATGTTTGAAATAGCTGCTATTTAGGTTGCAGGAGGCATAACTTAAAACATGCAAACCCACAATGAGGTGATTTGAGGACTGAGTTCTTCCACTTGCTGTTGTTGGGACCAAGCCCACATCTGACTGGCTTTGAACGAGCAGTGGATGTATTTGCTCTGGCATGGCTAGCCAAATGAAGTCTACCACTTTGGGCAAGAAGCTCACCCCATTTATTCTTACTGGTTGGCACTTTAATGTGTGCTCCCTATTTAAAATGGAGAAATTGAGCCCAACCCTTAAAACTTTGGCTTTGGCAAAACTGCTTTGGACAAGATACAGAAGGCTAAAGAAAAAGAGAGCTGAAACTTTTCCTTCATAAACATTTCCTCTGCAAAGTTGGCACGCTGTAACCTACTAAATAGTGGACAAGCTCAAGCATGGTGAACGATGCCAGCACGAGCTAGGATTTTTTTTTTTTCCCAATCAGGGAGCACACTGTCTCCTTGTCATTCACAGTGTCAGTGCCTTTAAAAATTATTTTTTTTAATTGGAGGATAATTGCTTTACAATGTTGTGTTTCTGCCACACAACAGTGTGAATCAGCCCTAAGTAGACATAGGTCCCCTCCCTCCGGCACCTCCCTCCCGTCCCTCGCTCCGCACCACCCCTCTAGGTGTCACAGCGCCCCAGGCTGAGTTCCCTGCGTTAACATGCCGACTTTCACTTTCGCTGACTTTCCGACTTTCCGCTGGCTCTCTCTTTTCCACATGGTAATGTATTTGTTTCAGTGCTGCTCTTTGGGTTCGTCCCCCTCTCTCCTTATCCCACCGTGTCCACAAGACGGTCCTCTATGTCTGAATCTCTGTTCCGACTCTGCAAATAGGTTCATCAGTACCATTTTTCTAAATTCCATATGTGTGAATTAATATATGACATTGGTTTTTCTCTTTCTGACTTGCTCCACTGTAAACAGGCGCCAGGTGCGTTCACCTCATTAGAACTGACAGTGTCGGTCACATATCCCAGAAGCACCTTCTTAAACTTTCGAAGTTGTATACATATCAACTTGTGGCTTTGGCTTATGTGTTGGCAGCCATATGTGGCTTCATAGGGGCTTATAGCTCTTTGCAACCTTTTTTCTTTTAGGTACAACTTCAGAAAATGAGTCAGAAATTAGAAAATGTTAAAGAATAACCTCAAAGGGAACAACTTGTATTTGTAGGAGGAGAGAAAACAGTCTCAAATCTTTACAATTTTCACCCTTGCATTTCAGGTATTTGACTAACAAGGTTAAAATATATATATTTTTTTAAAGACTAGGAGAAAATGTCAGTCATGAAAGTTTATAAAAAAGATTGAGAGCCAATAGGGATGGCCATGTAGAAGTAATAAATATCGCATTCAATTAAGCATTTTTTATGTCTTTATTGAAACATAAAGGGATAGTTGTGAAAAGGGATTTATGAGTGAGACTCATAAACTCTCCTGTTCTTTTTCAAGAATTTGAAAGTTATTCATCCTGGTAGCATCCTATATAGATAAGGTTGACTCTACTTTCACCAAAACCTGTCTAGCAATGCTTCCCTTACTTCCAGATCAGTCCTAGAAGAATGTTGGGCATTCTAGACACTTGACAATTGTGAAGTCCTAGGCCCTGATCACTTTCTGATCTTAGCAAGATGACCTGTGGACCTTCCAGTTTTCTACTTTTCATGAACATCCACTGGGCTCTTGCAAACTCCATGCTGCAGATAACTATGGAAAATATATGATCTTGGTAAGGTCAATCAGTCTTGGTAAGATCATAATTCATTGATCTGTTACTATTTTTAAAGAGTCTGTTTGCCATGAGTGAGGCACAGTTCTGGGTGCTGGGGATAACTCAGTGAACACAGCAGATAAAAGTCACTTTCTTGTGCAAATTTTTATATTTTATTGGGGAGGAAGGAGACAGCACCCAATGAATACAATAAATGAGTAATACAGTGCTTTGGAGATTGCTAAGTGTTATGGAATAGAAATCATACAGGGATGAGGTCAATTCAGGCTTCCCTGGTGGCTCAGATGGTAAAGAATCTGCCTGCAATGCAGAAGACCTGAGTTCAATCCCTGGGTCAGAAAGATCCCCTGGAGAAGAGAATGGCAAGCCACTCTAGTATTCTTACCTGGAGAATTCTATGGACAGAGGAGCCTGGTATGACACAGTCCATGGAGATGCAGAGAGTTAGACATGACTGAGCGACTAATACACACATACACACATAGAAGGTCAATTCAGAATTTGGAGGTGAGGGTAGCTTACAGCGTTCAATAGAGTGGTCAGGGTAAGGGTACGGGAAAGAACAAAATGTGGCAAAGACTTGAAGAAGGTGAATGGGAAAGCCATGAGGCTATCTTGGGGAAGAGTCTTCTAGACAAAGGAAAAAGCTTACTTGAGGTAGTGGAGCTGTAAGTTCCAAGTTTCAAAGGCATGAAAAGGATTTCACGGATTTAGAAAGAAGCTGGTATCATGTCAGGCCAGATCATAAGGAGAAGAGGAGAATCAGAGGCCAAAGGTAGATGACTGAAGACTGTGAGTGCTGTGTTAAAGTGGTTAGGCTTTGTCATGTAGGGTCAGCCCATCTTCCATATGAGGATGAAACCATAGGTGGGAATTCTTTATATCTGTCAAAAACCTTTGGGCAGAGGTCATACTCAATAAATGTCTAGTGAATGAAGACCTGTCTGGTTACAAAAAGCTGCTACTTGTAAAGTCCTGGTGAAATTACACGAAATATGAGCTAACTGTGTGTATGAAAAAGAATATAGAAGTTAACCTTAACCAGAGATGTCTTTTCCTAAGAAATCTTTTTTTAAATTTGATTTTATTTTTAATTGGATAATAATTCCTGTACAATATTGTGATGGTTTCTGCCATATAGCAACATGAATCAGCCATGTTTTTGATGTTGTTATTCAGTCGCGAAGTTGTGTCCGACTCTTTGTGACCCCATGGACTATAGCATGCCAGGCTTCCCTGTCTGTCACATTCTACTGGAGTTTGCTCAAATTCATATTCATTGGGTTGGCGATGCTATCTAACCATCTCATAGGTATACATACATCTCCTCCGTCCTGACCTAAGAATTCTTTTTCCCCCCAAAATTATGAGTCAACAGAACATCTGTAAGTCGTTTCCTATTGCTGTCAAAGCAAATTTCCATAAAGTCAATGGCTTAAAGCAGAACAAATTCATGGCCTCACCGTTCTACAGGTCATATGTCCAGATGACTTCATTGGTTTCCTTTCTCTGTGTTTTGTCTCACAAAACTGAAACCAAGATGTCAGTGATCTTGGATCTTATCTGGAACTTCTGGGAAAGAATCCACTTCTGAGATCTTTCAGGGTTACACCTGAAACTAACACAACATTGTAAATCAACTCTACTCCAATAAACTTAAAAAAAAAATCTTTCCGATTGTTGGCAGAATCCAGTTCCTTGTGGGTGGAGAATCAAGGTTTTCTTGCTAGCTGTCAGCTGGGGTTTTCCTGTGGCTCCTCCAGACCCTTGCCTGTCCTTGCACACGGGCCCCCACATCTGAGCCAGCAATGATGTACATTTGAGCCCTTTTCCTGCTTGGCATTTCTTTGGCTTCCTCTCTCTGCTGTATCTCTCATCTTCCTCTTTGAATGCATTTCTCGGAGGCACTCTTTAATCTTTTTCTTCATATGTCTTCATATGGCTATACTGAATCCACCCTGATAAACCAGGATAGTATCCTTTCTTGAAGGTCAACTGATTAATGATCTTAATTGCATATGCTAACAGTGAACTGAACTGAACCGTGTCTAGATACATGTTTGAACATTCAGGGAATGGGAATCTTGATAGGGGAACATCACATCTTTAAAATCCTGCATATAATATCACATCTTGGGATGACTCGTGCCCAATACTGATGTCTTTCTACAGTGAAACAGAGCCAAAAACCTGCCTGTACAGGTTCAGGTGGCACTACAAAACCTGTTCTATGGGGAAGAACTGACATAGAGGAAGTGACTCGATATAAACGCTGATGGGATGTGGGTGATGAATCAGAGGTTCATCTTTGAGGAGTGTTGCAGTCTAATTTGCAATGCAGAAAAAGTCATTTTCCAGTCAGATCAGTAGTGAGTAAACCAGAAAACAGGGAATACTGTGAGCCAAGGAGACAGTGGTCATCGCTTGCACCACTGACTTGTTGGTAGGCATAGGTCCACCTTGCTGGTTAGGGTTCAGGACAGGGCTTTGTTATTTAGATGGGGGAAGGCTACTGGAGTCAGTGTGGAGTCCTAGGCAGGGAACAGGTCAAAACTAAATTATAGGGCCAATTACAGAATGAGAAGACAGAGAAACAGAGATGTAATTCCAGCAATTTAGGGACAAAAAACTGGCTGTGTGCAATCCCAGAGGGCACCAATTTCTGGCTCTTATTTGAAGTAAGTCATTTTCCCAAAAAAGCCTAACACTTCTTCAGCGGTGCTCTATGAATACAAATGTCCAGTCTAAGTCCTTCTGTGTCAAGAAAATGAACCTTTTCTCCTCTCACAAATGCAGTGACATATTTATTTTAATATATATCAATGTAATTATCTTACTTACTATGTTTTAAAAGTCTAAGACAGCAACATCCCTCAACCAGCCTTTATTGTATTGACTTTAAACTATATTATGCCTAGTGGTTTATTTTGCCATGCATTTTCAAGAGTTTTAGGAGACAAAATATAAATGCAAAAAGGACATTTATAGATAAAAGAACTTTCCCTCCTTCTTAGCTGTAAGCATTTTAAAATATTTGTTTTTAGTATAAAAAAAAAAAAGAGAGACCATCTCTTGGTGACCTAGAAGGACTTTTGGATTTTGGAGGAGAATTTTAATTGGTCTTTTGGGGAAGACATCATCGATAAACCTAAGGCAGCAAAGTGAAGATTTTCCAAGTGTCTGTTTTTACAACTCTTTCCTGGGGCACATTTCCTGGACTCATTATCTGTTTGTCTTGTGCCAAAGACTTTCATGCCATTTATCCATTTGTTATTAGATGTGTGTGTTGGGGGCATGGAGCAGCTGGGAGGAAAAGGTGATAATTACTAAACAGTATTATTCTGTTTTTAGTCAACTTACACCTCTATAATGAGCAAGTTTCTGCTTCACATTTTTTTCTGCAGCAAGCTAACCTGGCCAAAACTTAATCTAGAAGATGATTGAGTGTGGCATGAGCCAGCACCATACTGCTTCCAGCTTCCTGTCCTGGGCCTCCCCTCCTGGGTTTATCATATTTCAAGTCTGGTTCTCTTCCAACTGGCTCACTACCCTAACTTTTGCTCTGATTGTGATATGGACAGGCCACAATATGAGTTAAGTCTCAGGACATCAGAAAACCTTCCCTTTATTCATTTTCTAAATGGTCTCTGAAAGTTACTTAATGACCCATATTTGAATCTATATATTTGTACCAGAAAAATGGACAACAAATGCCCTAATTAGTGTTACCTAATCTTTTCAGTCATCATATAAACATAAAATGCTGTACATTTTCCTATAGATTGTTGGAATTTCTGCCAAGACAAATCTGAATTGATGTAACAATGATTATGATTAGTTTACTCAGTAGTCGAAGTGGAAGAAAAACTACAGGAAGAAGGCAATAATTAAATTTTAAAAATACACAGGGGAATTAGAAGGGGTGTCGTCTCATTGATACACTGCTAGAATTTTCCAGGAATCTAGGTTGTCCTTGGCAGCCAAGTCAGGCTTCTTACTGAATAACATCTGGGTTGGTAACTCAATGAGTTGACAGTAGGAACTGAGTATGCTAGATATGAATTCTCCCATAATTGACCATAGATTTTACCTTTATTCTCTAAATTTAATTTCACTTATATTCTGTTGGTAAAAGTCTTGTATTTGTTGTGCAGCAGAATCTAGCTCAAGTTCTCAAGATATTACTAGAAACCTCTCATTAAGAGTAGAATTGTGATGCAGTTTTCATATTCAGAGCACAGTGTAGGGTTTGAAAGAATGGGGAAGAGGTGACAGCTAGCACAAGGCAGCCAGCCCCTTTTCTGATAGGGGCCCCTTATTTTGGTTTGTAGGAACAGAATACATATATGTTGTCAGTTATCTAGGTGGTGCTAGTGGTAAAGAACCTGTCTGTCAAAGCAGGAGATGTAAGAGACATGTGTTCGATCCTGGGTTGGGAAGATCCCCTGGAGAAGGACATGGCAACCCACTCCAGTATTCTTGCCTGGAGAATCCCCATGGAGAGAGGAGCCTCATGGGCTACAGTCTATAGGGTTGCAGAGAGTTGAACATCAATGAAGCAACTTAGCGTGTATCTAAACTAAACTAAATCCACAGGAGTCTAAGGCATAGAGAGAAATGCCATTTTTTATTTGTTTTTAAAGATAAATGTTATTTCCATATGGACTAGCTATGATGGTGGTAGGCTATAATGTTCTCTACCTATAGGTTCCTCAAAGAAATCATAACAGATTTTTCTAAGTGAGTATAGAGTCAAAATAAGTGATTGATCCTGGGCAAAAGAACTTTAAATACTCCTCTCCCCTGCAGACAAAGTCTTGCTGATAAGCCCCTCATGTTGTGTCTTAAGGACATATTCTACTAAGGAGTGTGAGATAACTCTGGGTCAGGTCCAATGTCTCTTACTTCACTCTTTAAAATGTTTTGTTTCTATTAACTTTAAAACTATATTAATACTATTGTATATTATTTTCAACTCAAATTTGGTATTAGATTCATCTCTTCTTTTAATAATAAAACTATTTAATTTTGGTCCAATGCATACATTTGTATTTCTTAAAATTAATTATAAAATTTCAGGATGCTTTCATTTGGTTCATAGTGAATTTCAATTGTCGATTGAGTATCCTAACAGAAGTGACTAGCTAGGATTCATCTTTTATTAGAACATTACTATTCAGTGAATTCCTCGGTCATTCATTTATAAATTTGCTTAGTTTGATTAATTAACATATGGCCAAATTTAGTCATTATATGTTGACTCTGTGTGCATGTGTTAAGTAACTTCAGCTTCAGTGGTGTCTGACTCTTTGCAACCCCACGGACTGTAGCCCATCAGGCTCTTCTATCCTGGATAGAGGTTATTCTCCAGGCAAGAGTACTGGAGAAGTTGCCATGCCCACCTCCAGGGTTATGTTGATTCCATTGGAATAATTCTGAAGTATGAGGTGTGTTACTATCAACCCTATGCTTAAGACTATAAACAAATGAAAGAAAAATTAGTTGCTCAGTCATGTCTGACTCTTTGCAATCCCATGGACTGTAGCCCACCAGGTTCTTCTGCCCATGGAATTCTCCAGGCTAGAGTAGTGGAGTGAGTTGCCGTTTCCTTTTCCAGGCGATCTTCCCAATCCAGGGATTGAACCTGGGTTTCCTGCATTGCAGGCAAACTCTTTACCATTTGAGCCACCAAGGAAGAAGCAAATGAATGATCTTACCTAAAAAACTTCATGTAGCTTTTCTGTGAACATACTTTTCACCTTTAGAGTTGTGTAGAGACTTGGGTTTGAAACTATAGAAATGATCTCTGAAAGTACAGTCTTGAACTGTATAGAAACTTTAAAAGGGGAATCTGGCCTCCTATGCTTTATTCAGTTGCTCCCAGCAATAATACTAGTCAGAGAAGCCTTTATTTTTTTCAAAGATCTTTGTTGTTGCTGTTCAGTCTCTTGGTTGTGTTCAACTCTTTGTGACCACATGGACTGCAGCACGCCAGGCTTCCCTGTACTTCACCATCTCCTGGAACTTTGCTCAAACTCGTGTTTGAGTCAGTGGTGCCATCCAACCATCTCATCCTCTGTTATCCCCTTCTCCTCCCGCCTTCAATCTGTCCCAGCGTCAGGGTCTTTTCCAATGAGTCAGTTATTTGCATCAGGTGGCCAAAGTATTGGAGCTTCAGCATCAGTCCTTCCAATGAATATTCAGGATTGATTTCCTTTAAGATTGACTGGTTTAATCTCCTTACAGTCCAAGGGCCTCTCAACAGTCTTCTCCAACTCTATAGTTTGAAGGCAGTTGGAGAGCAATTTGAAGGCATCAATTCTTTGCGCTCAGCCCTTTTTACTGTTCAGCTTTCACATCCATATATGACTGCTGGGAAAACTATAGCTTTAACTATTGTAGGCAAATATCTTTAGCATATTAAAAAAGCTCTGTAATAGTTATAATAACTTATTCATTTCGTGTTTTACTAATTATTGTACTAAATAATTGTACTAGAAAATTTTTCCATTAGCTGTAACTGCTCGCAAAGAAATAGAGTATATCAAATCATGGAGTTACCTGACAGTTACAGGGATTTAACTACATAAAAATAATTATGAGATTGTGAAATACAGTGTTTCTCATTTAATTTGTTTTCCCATGTGGTTCCTGTAACTTCATATAATGAAATTTTTTCTGATGAAATGACTTTTTAAAGTTGTGAGGAAGAGAGACACAATAACATCCTACTTCCTGTTTCTTAGTATATTTGCTTCATCTGGGGCTGTCATGCTGGAATTTCCTGGTAAATGTGAGAGAGTTGGTACTTCTGTGGTCTCTTCATTCCTTATCAACAATCATGTCAGTGCCTTTCTGCCATTTGTAAGACTCACCCTAATCTTACAATAGTACATTTTTTTTCCCTTCTTATTCTTTAGGAATAAAAGATGAGAGTTATTTTTTTTTTACAGTGCTTTTAATTCAATCTCAGCACTGTTACTAAGAGGTGCTTCTACCTTCTATCAGAAAATATAGACACTTTCTTAACACACAGCTCTATATCCATTACCACATTTTCACTTGGTTAATTATAAGAAATAAATGCTGTTTATATTCTCAGTATGGAATAGATTGCCTTGGTAGACAGTTACCAAAGCCATTGGAAATCAGGCTTGGCTATTTCTGTTATAAAATTGATGAACATTTTTTTAATCAGAGCTTCCCACTCTATCAATGTTCCTTTGGGTTTCATCCTATCAGAAAAAATTTTGCTACATTTCATAAGTTTCATGAAATTGTTACATAATAAACCAGAAATGAAATGTGAGAATATTCAGTTCAGTTCAGTCCGGTAGCTCAGGCATGTCCAACTCCCTGTCCATCCCAACTCCTGGAGTTCACTCAAACTCACGTCCATCAAGTCGGTGATGCCATCCAGCCATCTCATCCTCTGTCATCCCCTTCTCCTCCTGCCCCCAATCCCTCCCAGCATCAGAGTCTTTTCCAATGAGTCAACTCTTCACATGAGGTGGCCAAAGTACTGGAGTTTCAGCTTTAGCATCATTCCTTCCAAAGAACACCCAGGACTGATCTCCTTTAAAATGGACTGGTTGGATCTCCTTGCAGTCCAAGGGACTCTCAAGAGTCTTCTCCAACACCACAGTTCAAAAGCATCAGTTCTTCGGCGCTCAGCTTTCTTCACAGTCCAACTCTCACATCCATACATGACCACTGGAAAAACCATAGCCTTGACTAGACGGACCTTTGCTGGCAAAGTAATGTCTCTGCTTTTGAATATGCTGTCTAGGTTGGTCATAACTTTCCTTCCAAGGAGTAAGCATCTTAATTTCACGGCTGCAATCACCATCTGTAGTGATTTTGGAGCCCCCCAAAAATAAAGTCTGACACTGTTTCCACTGTTTCCCCATCTATTTCCCATGAAGTAATGGGACCAGATGCCATGATCTTCGTTTTCTGAATGTTGAGCTTTAAGCCAACCTTTTCACTCTCCTCTTTCACTTTCATCAAGAAGGTTTTTAGGTGCTCTTCACTTTCTGCCATAAGGGTGGTGTCATCTGCATATCTGAGGTTACTGATATTTCTCCCGGCAATCTTGATGCCAGCTTGTGCTTCTTCCAGCCCAGCGTTTTTCATAATGTACTCTGCATATAAGTTAAATAAGCAGGGTAACAGTATACAGCCTTGATGTACTCCTTTTCCTATTTGGAACCAGTCTGTTGTTTCATGTCCAGTTCTAACTGTTGCATCCTGACCTGCATATAGGTTTCTCAAGAGGCAGGTCAGGTGGTCTGGTATTCCCATCTCTTTCAGAATTTTCCACAGTTTATTGTGATCCACACAGTCAAAGGCTTTGGGATAGTCAATAAAGCAGAAATAGATGTTCTTCTGGAACTCTCTTGCTTTTTCGATGATCCAGCGGATGTTGGGTAGTCATAAATACACATTATTGACAACATACAGCTTTCCATTTTTTTCTTCTTTTCTATGAGTTTTAACACTAAGCTTTTTTCACAATGAGCAATTTGTAGTCACTGACTGGTAGACACGGTGGTTTGTGTAATATCCATTTTACCTTTTTCCTTGCTACCAGAACCCTCATGTGTGGAGGATGGAGATGTTTTCATGTGATAACATGTCCCCAGGTGGTAAAATGCTATTGCTCTAAACCACACATGGCATGTTGATCCCCTGCTGTATACTGGGATTTTAGGTTCTATTGTACCTAATAGAGACCATGTGACCAAGTTTCAGCAAAGGAGACAAAAGGAAAACCCATTGGTGGATTTAAGAAAGATTTTGTCAAAAGCTGAAGTGGAAAGCCTCATATGCCCAACCAACAATGAGACCAAGGCTTCTTAATCTCCACTGCATACCAGCAGAAATCAAATAGAGAAGAAAAATCTTTGAAAGTGAATGATTGGGGGCTGTGAGATTTACAAGATACACAAAAGGAACAGGGATTTAGTCATTGTTTCAGAATATTATTGGACATACCGGGAGAATGTGTGGTACATAATACTCAGGTACCTGCATCAAATTGTTTTTTGTTAATTATATTCCCATTCTTGGGCACTGTACAGCTTTAAATAAAGAATAGCTTAGTCTTTCATTGGGATATAATGTGAATTCTCTTTAGGAAGGATGGGTGGGGAAGTATTAAGAAAATGCAGAGGAGAAATATCTTCTTCCTGGTCAGCTATCATTATCATCACGAAATACCCACATCTACCCATAGGGAGTATATGCCTATGGTTTGAGAAATCACATGATCAATCCCTTTTACTGTTTTTTCTTCAAGTCTTTATAGACTCCTTGTAGAGGAATAGAGCCCTGGATTATCTGGCTTTTATGAGTATAGGATTTTTATAGAGAAAATAGTATATTCAGGGGAAATCCAGGTTTAAATAGGATAAGAAGAGAAAGTTCATGTAAACTGCTTAAACTTGTATGAACCCTTGATTTCAGAAGTGAAGGGTAAGGAAGTGCAATTGTAAGCAAGTGCGTCTGTGATGATGGATGAGGCAGAAATAGAACATAATGGATGTGGGAAAGCAGGAGAGAGTAAAGTGAAGTAGATGTAGCTGAAGGATATAGTCCATTGAATAATGCAGGTCTCAGGGATACAAATTATCTTTGAGATGGCCCCAGCATGCTGCAATATAACTTGAGTGTTAAATATTATTAAGTAAATGGTGACATGTACAACAATGTAACAGGCAACAGCAGAAAAGAAATGTTTTTAATTTAGGTCTTCCTTTACTGATGATGGGGTTATGTTCTAATAAGCCTATCACAAGTTGAAAATATTGTAAGTCAAAAATGCCTTTAAAATACCTAGTGGACATCATAGCTTAGTCTAGCCTATCTTAAACATGCTCAGAAAACTTACCTTAGCCAACACTTGGGCAAAGTCATCATCTAACAGAGCTTATTTTATAATAAAGTGTTGAAAAGTTTATATAATGTATTGACTGTTGTGCTGAGAGTGAGAAACAGAAGGTTGTCTGGGAGCAGAATCACTGTACGTGTATTATTCACCCTTGTGATTGCATGGCTGAGTGGAGCAGCAACTACGGATGTGAAACTATCATGCCTCTTACCACTAGCCTGGGGAAAAGACCAAAATTCAACGTTTGAAGGGAAATTCAATTTGAATTTCAGAAATTTCAGTTTCTACTGAATGTGTATCTCTTTTGAACCATTATAAAGTCACAAAATCACAAATCAATCCATCGTAAAATGGAGATGGTCTGTATGATGTCTATATTTGAATAAGTTCAAAGCTGGGGCAAGTGACTTAAAATCCTGCTTTTGAGAGCTCTTAATCTTTAAAAAAGTTAGGTCACTGTGCTAAAGGAGTTTATTCAATTTCCAATTGGTATTTTTATTCACACTGGGATAACTTCATTCAGTGGAGAAATGAGATGCAATGAATAATTAAAATTTCAAGAGAGGATTTGATTAGTAAGGGCATATTCCAGCTCCAAAAAATTCTATTATTTTCTATCTGACCCTGTAAATATTAACATCATTTAGATTTCTTTGGTGGATAAACATCCCCCACCCTCCTCAAAAGTTTAAAATCTCTCTCTATAGGTGTTCACAAAGCAATATAACTTTTCATTTTTTAATGCAATCTTTATAATCAGTTGTTTTCCTTTTTATACATAGGAAACGTGAGTCTTTTAACTGAATCTCCTCTGTCATACATGCATATTTTGAATCTCCTTTCTGTTTACATTCCGCATTTGAACTTGGTTGAACTTCCTGCTTTTCATCATTAAAGAACAGAGTGCTTGACTCATGTGTGAGCCGTGTAGATAGTTAACTGGAGCAAAGGCTGAAGCAAACTTTACTTAGGCTGCATTTTTAGAATCAGAAAATAATGATCATCACTTTGACATTTGCTAGAATTCAAGCATCACTTCTTTTTTTTTTAGCAAAAGTAATTGCTTTAATCACCTAATCAACCTCATTAGCTTTAAATTAAAGGAAGTATAAATCATCATACTGTAAAGTTTTAGGAGTTGTTCAGTAAATAAAATAAGAAGTCAGATTTCCTTCTGAAAATACAGGCAGTGGCTGCTCTTGTCTTTTCCTTATTTTCTGAGATTACTATGATTCTGGTACTTTAGAGGGGCAGATTTCTAAATCTTAACATCTAGGAATAAAACTGTGAACCACTGCATCATCTTACTCATAAGTCAAAAGTCAGTTTCTATGAACCTGATTTTTTCACTTGATAGTTTTAATAAAAACTGGAGAAGTCGTGTGAATCATTAGGTAACATTCATCTATAGTTTTAAAGGGTTCCATCTTCATTTTCACTTTTGGAATGGTAACTTGAATGTGATCTCTCATTGCATAACCTGTAAAGTCCTTTATCTTAGCTTTTTTTCAGATGGAAGCAGAGCAAAAGTACAGATAGTATCCATTTTTAGCAAATCTAAGCAATTTGAAAAACCAGCATTCTTGATATATGAAGGTCTAATGAAAGATAATAACCTACAGTATTTTATTTTTCACAGCATGTCTGAGAACAAGGCCTTAAGAAAGGCATTTCAGGGCAAAAATTTACAATTAAAAGAGATTTGTTTGTCCTGATCCCAGTTAGCTTCCCTCACCCACCCAGGTTTCTCTAGTTTGGGGTTTTAGTTCAACAAGGTGGACCCTACAATCCACATGAAAGGAAGTGTCAGCCTTGAGTATGTTGCCGACAGAACACTCCTGAGAGACTCTGGCATTTAAGCACCTTCCCTTTACAATAGAGAGGGAGTTCCCAAGCCTCTTATAGGTTGAGACGCTGTGCTTCAGTCACATGTATTGTTTTGGAAGGTGTGATACCTATTAAGGTGTCTTCTTTACAGCTTACAGGGAAAATCACTCTCTAATATTTTTAAAGTTCCTCTCCAAATTTGTAATTCTCCAGAGGCTGAGATCTGAGCAAGCCACTCTATTTCTGGAAAGCTGTTATCTGATGAGAAGTACCAATAAATATTTCCTTCAGATATCCTATCTCCTAGCAGATTCTAATTACACTCTTACCATTTTCTACAATATATAAATATCATTCATGGATATATTTTTATTTTCTGATTTGCCATCAAATAATTTTAATAAAATAGCATTAGCAATTATTATTAATGATCAACATTATAAAGTGATTATAACCACCTACATAACTATAATTACCTGAATAATATCAGGTTGGCCAAAAAAGTTCATTTGAGTTTTTCTGTAACATTTACTGGAATGAAATTTTTTGGCCAACCCAATAACTTTATTAATAATGATTTATGCAACACATTGCTAAATTGTTGCCATATAATTTTTTCCACATGTTAAATCGTAAGGAAAATTATATGGGAACGATTTTGCAATGGGTTGGAAAACATTAAGTTATTATAAATGCTGATTTAAAATATGTCAGTATTTATATAGAGAAAATGTCACTTTGGGAAATAGAAGAATATTTCATAATAGTCTCATTTTTTAAATTAATAGACTTTTTCTGAGAGATTCTAATTCTATGACAGAAAAGAATGTTTGTGTCATCACTGAACTCTATTGCTGGGAACAAACTGACAATTTACTTCACAAGGACCTTTGTTAAAAATGAAGGAACTTAGGTGACTGACTCCTTACTTACATGGAACTATTAACAGGAAATGGAATTTTGAAGGACAGTGCAATGTGAGTACACAAAACTCTGAGAGGTTGGCCTTCACAAATAATCAAATTCTGACCATTTGTAGTCACTAAAAGTTGGTTCATATTTAAAGGGTAACTTTTATGATTCTTTCAGGAGCATTTTTAATAAAGGAATTTGGGCCATAATCACCTGAATGAACTTTGTATAGAGTGGGTCCATAGAGCCAGTCTGTTACAGCAGAGACTGTGTTTAGAGAGGACTATTTGCTATAAAGTAGAAAGAACACAGAATTTAGAAGTAGAACATTTGGCTTCTAGTTCTGCATTCACTTCCCTTTGTGCAGTAGAAGTGATTAAAAAGTGCATGTGTGGGGCTAGGGCTAGGGGTATAGGAAGGGGATATCTTTGTACTTTCTGCTGAATTTTGCTGTGAAACTTGAATTGCTCCAAAAATAAGGTCTATTAAAAAAATAAATCAGTGGTTGCCAAGGGTTAGGGAAGAAGAAGAATGAACAGGCAGAGCACAAAGGATTTTTACCACAGTGAAACTATTCTGTATGATACTATAATTGTGGATATGTGTCCTTACCTAGTTGTTAAAACCTATAGAAGCTACCACACCAACAGTAAGCCTAAGGTAAACTATGGACTTTGGATGATAATGATGTGTTAATGTAGGTCTATTAGCTGCAAAATGTTCCTTCTAGCGCAGGATTCTGACAGTGGAGAGGCTTGTGTGTATGTGGGGCAGGAGGTATACAGGAAATCTCTATACCTTTGGCTCAGTTTTACTGTAAGTTCCTCTAAAATTTTTTTTTTTTCAGAAAAAGTAAAAACTCACAAGCTGTGTTATTATTTTAAACTCTAAGGAGGACATGATTAAAAAAAGAGTTTCCATGACATGATATATTTCTATTTCTATTGCAGAGAAAACATGAGAACTTTTTATGAGTAGAATTTAGATTAAATATGAATCCAAGTGTTTAATTGAACTTTGGCATATACTACCAAAATATTTTATAGGTTACCCTTTGCAGCATATGCATTTAATTCAATTACTGAAATTGCTTTGGAAGAAGATTATAGAAGTCAGGTTGAGAAAATAAAATGATAGATGGATCATTTTATGTCCCATCCTACTCTATCACTACATAATCTCTATGGTTATGAGGGTACTCTTTTGTTAAATAAAATTTTACAGTAAAAAATGATTTATTTTAGAGTCCACATATATGCATTAGTATATAATATTTGTTTTTCTCTTTCTGATCTACTTCACATTGTATGATAGACTCTAGGTTCACCCGTGTCTCTACAAATGGCCCAATATTATTTCTTTTTATGTCTGAATAATATTCTATTGTATATGTATACCACATCTTTTTTATCCATTCCTCTGTTGATGGACATTTAGGCTGCTTCCATGTCCTGGCTATTTGAACCTATTCGCAGGTCAGGAATAAAGACACAGATGTAGAGAACTGACATGTAGACATGGGGGCAGGGGATGATTGGGATATTGGGATCGATGTATGTGCACTGCCATATGTAAAACAGATAACTACTGGGAACTGACTGTGTAGCACAGGGAGCTGAGCTCTGTGCTTTGTGGTGGCCTAGATGGGTGGAATGAAAGTGGCTGGTGGGAGGGAGGTCCAGAGGGAGGTGATATATGTATACATATAGCTGATTCACTTCATTGTACAACAGAAACTAACAAAGCATTGTAAAGAAACTATACCCCAGTTAAAAAAAAAAAATTATTTTAAAGTTACTGATTATCTACTTACTCCTCCTTTAATGAAATGTTTATTGAATGATGGAATATTCCAGGACTTCCCTGATTCTGAGGCAAAAAGAGATGATACCTCAGTCTTTCCCTTTCATATCTTACTGTGTCAAAAGAGCAAGTCAAGCACACAGTTAAAATACAGTTAAGTATTGTAATATAGAGCAGTACAAAAATGAAGATTCTGAAGACAGAGCTGTAAGTCAGACAGTGGTAAGGGGAAAATGTTTCCTTTTTCTGAAGAGCCAGGCATATTTATGACTTTGAACTGATAAATGCATAGACCTCATTTGTGGTAACTGAGCTCATGTGTGTTTCCCTCATTGACGTGCACACTCCTTAAAGAATGAATACCTATTTTTCTTTTTCTGTAAGATCTAGCACAGTTTTGCACAGAGTGGAAATAAACACGAAATAATGATACACATACATAGTTATCCCATTATACCTGATGTATGAAAGATGGCCAATAACACTTCAGTTTCTTTTCACTTGAGGAGGGGTGCATAAATTGTAATATGCACAATTTCATGTCTTTGTATGATTTTATTTGTTTTATTTCTAAAAAGAGTAAATCATGAGGAATTTCTTATATTTGCTGGGGATTAACACCTGATTCTTTGGTTGCAATGATAAGGTGAGCCCTCTGCATCCTTGAATTCAGCCAACCAAAAGACTGGAAGTATTTTGGAGGGAAAAGCTCCAGAATGTTCCAAGAAGCAAAATCTGAATTTGCTGAGAGATGGTAACTATTTACATATCATTTACATCACATGAGGTATTATAAGTAATCTAGAGACGATTTACCATATATGGGAGGTTGTGTGTAGGTTAGATGTTGGTATCCACAGGGGTCCTGGAATGACCCCCCCATGAATACTGAGGGATGACTCTCATAACAATGTAGTGAGATTTGTTACTGAATCTCAAATTAGATTGTTTTAAACTTACATAAAATTCAAATTGCATCAGCCTTGACAGAATAATGATGGTATAAAATAGAATATCGGAACTTGCAAGCTGTTCTTTCAACAGATTTGTGAACATTGATGAATGTGGCCTTATCCACTAGAAGGCCCTATACAAATGCATGCACCTGGCAAAACTCTGACTGTATGTTTCATTTTCAAAAGTTACCTACAATACTATCTTCTCTAGATAATCGCCCTAGAAGTAAATGTTTCCTTAGGTGAACCACCTCAACTCCCTAATTCTTTTCTTCTTTAATTATTTATATTTATTTTGCTTTTTTTGTGTGTGTTTATATGTACCACTTGTAGTTCAGCTGGTAAAGAATCCACCTGCAATGCAGGAGACCCCTGGTTTGATTCCTGGGTCAGAAAGATCCCCTGGAGAAGGGATAGGCTACTCATTTCAGTATTCTAGTCTGGAGAATTCCCATGGACAGAGGAGCCAGCCGGGTTATAGTCCATAGAGTCTCAGAGTCGGACATGACTGAGCGACTAAGCCCAGCACAGCATATACACCACTAGTGTAAAGCACTGCTGCTAAGTAGCTTCAGTCGTGTCCAACTCTGTGCGACCCCATGGACTGCAGCCTACCAGGCTTCTCCGTCCATGGGATTCTCCAGGCAAGAACACTGGAGTGGGTTGCCATTTCCTTCTGCAACTTAGATCATAAATTCTTTGTAAGGCAAAGATTTGTCTCATTCATTTTGTATCTCCTGTAGTGCCCATCTTAGCACATGTTATAGGTCTTCATCAAAGGTATTAAATAAATAAAGAATGAGATACTGGGGGATTTCCTTAGGTAAAATTCCATAGAAGAGAATCCAAGTAAGCCTCTTTCTTGGGGCTCTCCTTCCTGGCTATACCTTGGGCCCAGTTTCAGATTTCACCCAGGCATTTCCCAAGTTTGCAAACCAGAAATTCTTCATATCCCATTCTGGATGGGCCATTCCCCATCCAGGGATTGGCAGGGATTTTTAGCTTTCAAGATTGCCCTGTTTTTTGTGTGTTTTTTTGGCTCAGTGGTAAAGAATCCGCCTGCCAAGCAGGAGATTTGGGTTAGATCTCTGGGTTGGGAAGATCCCCTGAAGAAGGAAATAGCAACCCACTCCAGTATTCTTGCCTGGGAAATCCCATGGATAGAGGAGCCTGGTGCACTACAGTCCATGGGGTCACAAAAGAGGTCTTTTGTTTAACTTGCATTATATTTTATGTTGGGTGATAGTTACTTTACAATACTGTGTTGGTTTCTGCTGTATAACAGTGAATCAACTATAAGTGTACACATATCCCCTTGCTCTTGAGCCTCTCTCGCAGGCCCTCATCCTACTCCTCTAGGTCATCACAGAGCACCAGAGCTGAACTCCCCGTACTGGGCAGCAGCTTCCCACTAGCAGTGATAGTGTGTATATGCAGACAGCCAGGAGGCATCACTAATTATTATTGGGGTAATGGAAATCAGAATTATAATGAGGAGTCAGAATGGCCATCATCATAAAATCTACAATGAATGCTGGTGAGGGCGTGGAAAAAAGCGAACCCTCTTGTACTCTGGGTGGGGATGTAAATTGCTACAGCCCCTAAGGAAAGCAGTATAGAGACTTCTCAAAAACTAAAAATAGAGATGCCCTATGACTTAGCCATCCCACTACTGGGAATATACATGAGAAAACCATAATTCGAAAAGACATACTGTGGTCTTTTTAATTTGATTCTCCCCTCTCAATTTTCAGCCACTTAGAATCCCAAACTTGCTTCTCTGACTTAGGAAGCTGGCAAGTCTGAACCTTTGCTTGAGTGTCAGTACCTTTCTCTCCCCTCCCTCTGTGTGGTCTGGTGCGTGTTCTCATCCCAAAGCATTGGAGACAAGGATTTCAGCTGGTGTGCTTCCTTTCTTTGTCCAGAGAATCAAATGCCCTCCAGGTTCTTCCTGCTTTTGCTCACTCTCCAGGGTTTCCTCAGAGCTACTTTTCATGTTGCTTTCGCATTTTGAATAGTTATGGTTTCAGTATAAATGACTCCATCATTCTCATAGAATAAATTTAATTTTGAAGGTTCATATTGTGCTACATTCTTGAAAAGGAAATCTGAAACAAAGAGAGTAAAATAGCTTCAACTCCCTGAGAGTGGCTTTATTATTTGGGGAGATATAGAATTAACCCATGAGGAACAGTCTGCTCTTTCTGAGGGGAATTTAATTTTATTGTAGAATGGTACATAAATTGAAATTTAATTATTTATTTGATCAGCTGTATTAACATATGTAAAATATAATTGAATATTTTATTAGAGATAAGAAAGAAGCACTAAAGCTAATAAGCATTTACTGAACACATCCTTGGTCCTTAAAAATATCACATTCCAGTTCTTAGAGAGAAAGCAGAAATGTTCCTAATCTTTCCAGGTTCTCTTCATTGTTCAGTTAAAAAAATTTAACTCGATTTTGGGAAGATGGAGGCAGTGGCGAAAACATCAGTTCTTCCTGAAACTTTCCACAAATAAGAGAAAGAAAGCCAGCTGGAAATAGTGGCAATCTGAAAACATCAGGCAAAACTGGCGGGGTCCTCAGGATCAAATTTAATGGTTAGTGCATGGGGACCCATGTAAAATCTGGACCCTAAAGATTCTTGAGACTGAAAACTAGAAGCTCTCTTTCAGGTCAAAGTCTTGCTTGAACCAGGAGAAAATTCTGGGAATAGAATTGTCACTGTACGGGACAATGACAAGTTCAAAGAAAAATGTTGACCTGGGACTCGGGATGGCAGTGTTTTATTTAAAGGGTCAGAGAGTGAATCTGCCAGCTTTATTGTGGGGTAACTGCATCTCTGTGCATCATCTTCCTTTATTCCTTCCTTCCTTTCCTTTTTCTTTTCAATGTTTTAGAAACATGAAGACAGTCTTAGCTTGAAGGCAGTACAAAAATAGGCCAGAGATCCATGTCTGCTCCATAGGTGGTGGTTTGTCTCTCTTCTGCATGAAAATGACAAAGGGAAGGACTCTATTATTTCAGTCACTTTGAGAAAACAACAAAAGAGGGCGCTCTAGAGCCATGAAGTAGAGAAAGATAGCAGGGTTCATTCTTTCTTTCAAATAAGACCAGAACCCTCATTTTACATAAACTTGAGCAATAGAAAAAGGACAGCTGAATCTTGTATCAATTTCATACAGGTAAAGAGAAAGTAAAGAGCACCAGAATGTCCCTACAGATTAGAAAATTCTCAAGAGATGTGCTCTCAAAGATATGAAAACTGTAATATAGCATTTCAAGACAAAATACATTATAATAGGGAATATGGATAAGCAACATAAACTAGAATGATGAAAATGAAGGTATATACTACGCTGAAGAAAACTGATAGCAAAATGTTTTTTAAATACATATATAAACTGTTGAATGCTGACTTCAAGTTTAATGATGTAGGCATAAGAATCCCTTATGTCTCAGGAGGTGGGGGCAGGGGGGTGGTTCTCTGCTTTTGTGAAGGATGTAATTGAATCCTGCATTATTTCTCTGTTCTTTCTCACTTGGACTATCTCCTTAACTTCTTTGAAGTCATCCAATGATTAGAGCTCCTGTGGTAGCTCGGATGGTAATGAATCTGCCTGCAGTGCAGGAGACCTGGGTTCAATCCCTGGGTTGGGCAGATCCCCTGGAGAAGGGCATGGCAACCCACTCCAGTATTCTTCCCTGGAGAATCTCATGGAGAGAGGAGTCTGGTGGGCTACAGTCCACAGGGTTGTAAAGAGTTGGACAGGTCTGACAATTGACACTCTTTCTCCACAATGACTGGGCTGTGTATTAAAATGGTAGGAATTTATTTTGTGAGGAATTTTATTGACTAGATCATGCTAATAGAAATAATGTTTATAATTTCAGAAGTTATAATAAATAAGCCAATTATATGGGTATTGTTATCTCATTGCTGTTTTGAGCAAATCTCAAGGGTGATTAAATCTACTGAAATTTGTCAAATTTATCATTTCTGTGAAAGATGACCTTTTCTAAACTACCTCCTGCACTTAATCCATTATACGAATGAATGCCATTCTGGGAGGAGAGGATTTCCATTTTTCTAATATTACCCTTCTTGCAATCAATGCTATTCTCAAGAGGATTTTTGTTTCGTGGACTCGATGTTCTTTGTAAATTCTCAACATGACCTAATATAAAAATCAATGCATCTTTAGGTAAGTTCATTTCTATTATTAGATCTCACTGTAGCTTCACGCTAACGTGTTTCGAAATATAAGCAGCACCCTACCACAGGGCATGGCTTTTTCCTGGTAATGCATTAAATTTCATTATGGTAAAAACCATTATAGCAACAATAAAATCCACCACAGGTTTAAAGAAAAAGTCTCTCAGCTCCAGCTGATTGCCAATACTATTTGTGCTTTAATGGTCTCATTATAATAGCGGTCTTAATTAAGTTAAAATGTGCCTTTTATCCAGGTTATATCTCTCTTTGTGATCTCCCTCCATAATAACGAATGCAGATTTTCTGGCTCAGCAAGGACTACAGGAAGTGCTTTCTCTGAAGAGGGGTAAACAGCTACTCTGGAAGCCTACAGCAAAAGAGGAAAGCGAAACAGGGCACACAGCATTGCTTACAGGATAAATCTGCAGGAGTAATTTATTTCATGGAATAAAGAGAGAATGATTAATTCTGTATTTTGCATATTCATGAAGTAAACCTACCCAAATGAAAGTAAAGGTGCCAAAGGAAGTCCAAGGGCATCTGAGATCTGTTTTATTTCAGTCCGATTCTAATGGAGGAGGTAGTTAATTATCCTGTAACTTGGTTTTTCTAGCCATAATAATTAGAACATTCCAGCACAAGGAAAGAATTCAGACACTTTGAAGTGGTTGTAGAAGGCTTTGCCCTGAACTATAATTTTTCTAGAATCTAGAGTATACAGAACACTTCAGTGATTATATATATTTTTATTGATCTTACTCTCCCATCAGAGCACAACTCTTCATAACTCTCACATGTATTTGAAGCTGAGTAGCTTTCTATTGATCACTCCCTCTTTTCATTATCCAGTAAAAAAAATCTCACTTTCATGGTCTAGACTTCTTAATGATGTACTTGATTGAAATACTCATCTTATGCTTTTCAAGTTTAGCATAGCAAGAAGAGAGATACCTTTGAAACAAAACTATTATTATACATATTCAAGAGAGGTGTGACTCAGCAAGTTTGCAGAAATTCTTTGGGGCTGATCATAATGCCAGTCAAGTGCTCTCACAGCAAATTAGGAAGTGTTGTAGAGGCATTTATGGGACACAATGGAATAAAGAAATCTTTAAAGCTTTATGGTATAATTTCAATACTTAGTCTGAATAGTTTCAGAAAATTAGACATGCACAAAATAACTATAAAGAATGGTCTTAAAAGATGAGTAATTCTTTCTTGTATTGTCTACCAATTTGGACAATAAGAGCTCTTGTGTTCTTTGATTAATACTAAAGATCAGCCCTGGATTTCACTCACTCGATGGACGTGAGTCTGAGTGAACTCCGGGAGTTGGTGATGGACAGGGAGGCCTGGCAAGCTGCGATTCATGGGGTCACAAAGAGTCGGACACAACTGAGTGACTGAACCGAACTGAACTGAACTAGTTTTAGGCCACTGTTGAAAATGTATTTTTTTCCTGTCCTGAAAACTTTGTAACATCAATTTGAATCTTAAAAGCATCCATAAACAAAATGTACCTTACATTTCCATTATTGGATGCAATGAACAGCTTTTTAACATTTCATATTCTGTTGTTTAAGGCAAAGCATTGTGAAAATAATTACCCTAATGTTAATTACTCATGGGAGATGTGGTGCAGTTTTCTATACTCCAACATGGCTGTTTAAAACAAAGGAAAATTTCTATGGCTGTCACAGGTGGAACATGAGGCTCCTTAATGAGAAATGAGAGTGAAAGTGGAGAGAAGTGCTTTCAATGATTCTTTCTCTGAGGAAGAGTGGAGATTTCAGTGATTTTCAATTTTGGTATTCTTCAGCTTTGCATCAGAATGGTTAGCAAATTTTCCCATATGGTACAACTTGTCTTGATTCTCACAAACAAATAAATGAGCAATAGCAAAGATTATTGAAATCTATTACAAATATACAGAGCATGAAAACTTGAGGACTACAGTCCCTTCAATGAGAGAGCTAGATGCTGCAAGAACTCCAGAAGCTATTTGAGAGGACATTTTATTAAGGAGAAAGAAGACAGGAGTAAGTTTCAAGAGTCCAGTGATTTTAATCCTAATTTGTCAATTACCAATGATATAACTTTGGGAAAATCCTCAACATTTTCAGGTTTCTAGGTGGTACAGTGGTAAAGAATCTGCCTGCCACTGCAGAAGGTGCAAGACACAGATTCGATCCCTGGGTTGAGAACATTCCCTGGAGTAGGAAATGGCAACCCACTCCAGTATGCTTGCCTGGGAAATCCCATGCACAGAGAAGCCTGGATGGCTGCAGTCCACAGGGTTGCAGAGTCAGACATGAGTGAGCACACACACACACACATTACACAAATGGTCAAACAAGGGGATTTATTTCTTGGTCAACTTACCATTACAACATTAAGTGGTTTTTATTCCTTATATTTTTAGGAGATTTATATATTTTAGTTTATAAGAAAAGATTACATTTCATTTTATGCAGTTCACCTAAGGAAATTGATAAAGAGATGAAGACTCAGTCTAAAATAATTCTAGAGAGTCACGCCACTTCCCTCCATGTCTTTTCTGGATTCTTTATAGATGTATTTAAGAGATTAAGGGGAGAAGACCAAGAAGAAAAGCAGACTTGCTCAGATATACATCTTTCAGTGTTGAAGAATTATTTAACATTTTGAAGACATTTTCCACCAGGATTCTTGACTTTCAGTGTCGAAGAATTATTTAACATTTTGAAGACATTTTCCACCAGGATTCTTGACTTTTTTTTCTAGAAAATGAATGACTTTTATTCTAATCCATGTTCTTTGTTCAATTCCTGGACAGAACTCTTAGCTCTTCCATAACAGGCTTTTCTAATTCTGTTTTGTAATTGCAGTAAGGCATCTCGGAGGATTTATCTGTACTGATGCACGCCAGCAGTATGTGGCCTTTTCTTGAACCCATCAGAATTGTGACTTTTCTTTGAACTCTTGGCTGCTTGGTGCTACTGACCTTGTTGCTCGTTTATAACTTGGGTGCCATTTATCACTGCCAGACTTACAGATATTGTGGTGGAAAGAGACTGAACACAATCATTCATGCCGTTGCCTCTTTCTCGTGGTGCCTTCCAGCTTCCTTCCTTCCAGGATAACTGATAGGGAGAGATTAGTGACAAAGCTGTAATTCTGCTGAGGGGTTGTGATGTAACTGTATCATAAAACCATGAAGTGAGACTCAAGAGGCTTGAGATCACCAATG
This sequence comes from Bos indicus x Bos taurus, assembly GCF_003369695.1. Lineage (NCBI taxonomy): Eukaryota > Metazoa > Chordata > Mammalia > Artiodactyla > Bovidae > Bos > Bos indicus x Bos taurus. The sequence continues at coordinate 20,875,660 of NC_040076.1, read as the reverse complement.
CAGAGATTAAGTTACAGCAGCTGCAGTCAATCTCTGTCAATATGTGTTTCGTGATGGTTTGTAATCTGCCTGTAAAATATTAGCTACCTGTAGAAAATACCTTTTTTCCCCCCCTAGTATTGACTTTATTACATAGCTTCTGCAATTTCAGAGCTTAAAAGGAATATTGATTTTTATTTTTACAAATACATACAGACATTTTACAGGCCATTAAGAAAACTTACTCGTTGATTTGGTGATGTGTGTTCTTTTTTTAAATTGTGGTATAATTGACGTAACATTGTATTAGTTTTAGGTATAAGATGTGTTGATTGGATATTTGTAGGAATACATGTTTTAATGCTGAAACTTTTTGTAGGTTTCTCATACAACACTTGAAACAGTTAGATTTTAAGATTTGAAATTGTACTTTTTATACATGTGTGAAATTTTAAAAGATAATATATTGAGGCTGAAATTCGCCCAACAAATGGAACCATTTTGAAGTAAAATCCAATGGCATTTATTACATTCACAGTTCTCTGCAACCACTACCTCTCTCTAGTTCAAAACACTTCCATCCCCCAAGGTAAAACTCCAATGTATCCAGCAGCTTTGCCCAGCTCTCCCTAGCCCTATGTATAAACATTTTTAAGTAAAAATGAATGAATTGGCTTGCTATTTTATTTACTTAACATTCAGAAGGAATGTAAGCCATTATTTAATCCATTTCATTTCAGTTGACTTGTGCCTTGAGCAGCACTTTTGTAAGTTATTTTGGGGATGGATTTTGTCCAGGTGACACAAGTCTATGTGATATTAACAGATATTTATTCAGGATGCCAAAGGAACTGGTTAAGCTAGTATACATAGATTTCCTTCCTGCAGGATATTTTAGAAGTCTTTTAGATATTAATATTAATAAGGGGATATTATAAATTCCCTATTATAATATATTCTCATTGGTCTACAGCCATAGCATATAGCATTGAGGAAGGCATGGCACCCACTCTAGTATTCTTGCCTGGAGAATCCCATGGACAGAGGAGCCTAGAGGGCTACAGTCCAGGTAGCTGCAAAGGGTCGGACACGACTGAAGCAACAAAGAACACATAGCATACACAGGGCTACCTGAACCATGTGCCTCATTTTTCCTGGAGCTTCCTGAGTCTACTGTTGAGACTCACTCTTTGTCAATTATTTGTGATGTTGTTGGAATACACTAAAGGAATTAGTAATTTTACTAAAGGAATTTTTAAAAAATGAATCAGATTTTTAAAGCTTATACTAATATCATCTTTTAGTTAGACAGAACAAAGAGTGGAGATCTAGGATTTCCGGAATTTCTTCTAGTAAAGAAAAGCAGTTAAGATTTTAAAAGCATTTTTATATATTATTTGTATTTATATCAATAACCCTGAAGCCTGGTTCAGTTCAGTTGCTCAGTCATGTCCGACTCCTTGTGACCCCATGAATCACAACACGCTAGGACACCCTGTCCATCACCAACTCCCGGAGTTCACTCAAACTCATGTCCATCGAGTCCGTGATGCCATCCAGCCATCTCATCCTCTGTCATCCCTGTCTCCTCCTGCCCCCAATCCCTCCCAGCATGAGTCATTTCCAATGAGTCAACTCTTTGCATGAGGTAGCCAAAGTATTGGAGTTTCAGCTTTAGCATCAGTCCTTCCAAAGAAATCTCAGGGCTGATCTCCTTCAGAATGGACTGGTTGGATCTCCTTGCAGTCCAAAGGACTCTCAAGAGTCTTCTCCAACACCACAGGTCAAAAGCATCAATTCTTTGGCGCTCAGCTTTCTTCACAGTCCAACTCTCACATCCACACATGACCACAGGAAAAACCATAGCCTTGACTAGACGGACCTTTGTTGGCAAAGTAATGTCTCTGCTTTTGAATATGCTGTCTAGGTTGGTCATAACTTTCCTTCCAAGGAGTAAGCGTCTTTTAATTTCATGGCTGCAGTCACCATCTGCAATGATTTTGGAGCCCCAAAAAATAAAGTTTGACACTTTCCGCTGTGCCTAGTTATTATTGCCCTAATTTTATAGATAGATAAACTGATGTGTATGGTAAAATTATTTAACTTCAGTCACATCAAAATATCTTCCTCTGGGGCTAAATGATTTACCCAGTATATCATAATTATAAGTGGCAGAGTAAGGATTTGAATTCAAAAGTCTGGCTTCCAAATCCTGCAATCTTTTGTACTCTGCTACATTGCTATGTAAGCATGAGTTTGAGACTCTGGTTTCAGGGCCTTGGTTTTCATATTTATGAAAATAAAGAAACTGATGATCTCTAAGGTCAGTTCTGGCTTTAAAATTTTGTTGCTTAAATCCTAGGAAACAGAATTTGCCTAGGATTCTGTTGCCTAGGATTTCCTAGTCGGTCTAAAGGGTTTAGTGAAAAGAGAAATTTTATATCCCTACATCAGGAATCCCAAGATCTCATTACAAATGTTAAAAAACACTCCCAAATAAATGAAAAATTATGACAGCTGACCTTTATACAAACCTCTCAGAACTCAGAATGAGTTATGGAATCAACAGAAAACTCTGCTTTTATAAATAAAGTTAAGATCAATGTATCAAATATATGACTTGCCTTTAACACTAGGGTGTCAGACTGAGCTTGCAAAGAGGGTATGTCTGTGTTTGCCTTCCCCTGGCCATCCTTGTTCATCAAATAAAGGAGTCAGTTCTGGAGCTAAAGTAGTCTGTATCCAGGTAGAAAAAGAGAGAATGTCGAATTAGATTCACCACCTTTAAATCAGCTCATTTATTATTTTATTAGAGGAAAAGTTTTGAGTAAATAGATGTGATCAATCCTCAAATGACCAAATGGAATTTTGCTCCCACCTGTAAATTATTTTTTGTCTGTTTACAAAGACCAGTGTTTCTCTCACTTTTTCTACATATGTGTATCTCAGAAAAAATTCTCAATTTTCCTTTCCTTCTAATTATAATATACTTTCTTTAAGTCACAGTATCATATACATTTATAATTTATGAAGATTTCATAAGTTTATTTCCTATGGGTTGTATTATTTACTGTGATGATACTACAAAGTACTTTTTGTTTGCTTTGTAAAATTTAAAGTAAATATACTGAATATGTTTCTCAAACCATGTGTCTTCCTTTCCCTTTCTTTGATAGTCTGGTATCTTCCCTTAACCTTGTTCTATATTGCAAATCATCTCTTTCCAGGATAGAAAGTCAATTTCTGTTCTCATTCCATTTTCATAATAAAGATTCCTCTGCATTTTTTTGATGAGAAACTAAAAACAGAGTCTGCATAGAGGAGAGGTATTTGGTTAATCAGGTTGTTATAGGCTAAGTAGATCACCATAGGAATGGGAAAGTATTAGTCCCTCAGTCATATCTGACTCTTTGAGACCCCATGGCCTGTAGGCCTCCAGGAACCTCTGTCCATGGAATTCTCCAGGCAAGAATACTGGAGTGGGTAGCCATTTCCTTCTCCAGGGGATCTTGCTGACTCAGAGAGCGAACCTAGGTTTCCCACACTGTGGGCAGATTCTTTAACATCTGAGCCACTAGGGAAGCCCATAGGAATGGGAGGAAGTGGTCAAAAGATTTAATTCTTTTGACATTTACACCTACTACAAAACTGCAACAGGTAAATAAATTTTGTAAAGGCCAAAAGCCCACATGTTTAACTTCTATAATTATTGAGAGAATTATTTTTGGGAAAGATAACTTTTCCCCCAATCCTCTCTTAATCTTTTGGTACTTAGTCATGTTTTTGTGTGGAAGTCTTTTCTTCAATTATTTCTGTGTGTATAAGTAAAAGCAGTCCTCAAAAAAAAAAAAAAAAAAAACTTTCATGAACTTCATGGAATTCCACATCTTCTGCAAAATTTGTAATTTCACTTAGGCTATCAATTTCCACTGTCAGATTTCCATGACTCCTGACAACTGACACACTGGTTCCATTAAACAGTCGATATGATGGGCAGAAATGAAAGTTAGCATCAGATAAGAAGGAAAGTTTTGATTAGAGTCTAATTTTTAAGCTATAACGGTATGATATATTTATTTATGGTTTGTGACATTATGAAAGTGGTGGGTCAGAAAAGAAACATACAGCTCTCACAGACACCTTTCGATCACAGATCCTTCTAAAAAATAACTTTTGTTTAGGTAAAATAGTTTATTCTTTGTATGTGGAGAATTGCTTCTCTTCTTAAATATCTTACCACCATCCAGATTAAGCATTCAATTCCATTCATTAGACATCCAAATTTATCCCTCATCCATCCCCAAAGATAGAGGCATCAGAAATGAGTATATAGTTGTAGTCACAAATAACTGGCTCTTGAATATATCCTAGGGTTCACAGCTTACTCATCATATAATATGTTAAACACTTCATATAAGTAGGCCTGGACATTGACCTTCGTGTCTAAGGACAGGCAGAACTACAGCTTAGTAGCACCCTGAGTTCTATGAAGTTCCCTTAGAAACTTGTCACTGGTTCTGACACAGGGAATGGATCTATGCAAGGACCCATAAAATCAGAATGATTTATTCAAAGCAAACTCTAGGATATTACCCCTCTGGTCCTTTCTGTGTAGTGAAGGCATATAATAATCTACCCTTTCTTTTCACTAGAGGGTGTTCATGAAAATTGTCATGACTTGTTTCATTGTCAAAAAAGATTGATTTTTCTCATAGGAACAATTGTAATGGTGTCACAGGTGTCATATTTCTCATCAAGGACCCAACATAAAACTAATCAGAGCAAAACAGCAAAATGCATAGCAACTATAAAAATCTGGCATAATGCAAACTAGTGAAATCTTGCTTGAAATCAAAGAATAGGTGAAAATATACTGAACATATTAGTTGTATAAAAAAGGTATCATTATAGATTTGACAAAAGTGATATAACTAGTTGTGATAAACATTCTCTAAGTGACTTTTATTTCCTTTCTTAGAAATTAGGAAGTATTCTTTGATATAATTTTTTTCAGTTGACTTTAAAAGCTGTCCAGGGAAATTTGAATCAATGCCTTATTTTCCTTTCCTCACTTGTCTTCTGTAGCAAACAGATGTGTTTTGCAAAATTAATCTACGGTTTCTTTTATTTTGCCAAGCCAGCATATCATTAAATATTGAGTGAGACTTCCAAGGGTATGAAAACTGATTAAGTGTAGTGGTGAAATTTACCAAAAGCAGTTAGTTGATGGACAGTGAGCACCTCGTATAAGAATATTAAGGGAAAGTTCTTTGAAGCAAATTTTTGTGTTTCTTAGTGTCAGCTTTCTTTATACATGTTCAGGTTACCAGAGCCTTCTCTGGAGATGAGGTGGTCTAAGGAGGCTCCAGGATACTGCTTCCCAGTAGACCTTGGCATTTCCTCCCCACCCACCGCCCCCACCATCCACAACTCTCCTTGCAGTTGAGCACTTTGGTATTAGTTCACTATTTACTCTCCTCATCTTGGGATGGACTTCAGAGTGTTCTCTGGCTGAGCCTCATGAGCCAGAGGCATTCTGATGATCTCTTCTGACCCTTCACTGCCATTCTTCGTCTAAAGCATAAGTGTACTCCTCACCCAACCCAAGGACCTGTTTTACTCAGCTGAACATACTCATTTTAAAGAAAGAAATGGTACACAGTAAATGAAGTGGGGAGTGGGAGTTCGCTTCAGAGATTGTTTCACATGTTACACCACTAAAATGTGGGAAGAATCAAGTGTGAAATGAGAAGTCTGGTGTGAAGGCTGGAACAATAGATTAGAATTGAGAAAAGGTGTGCCACTGAGGGTCCCGCCACTGCTTTGCTGTGTATCTTTGGTGAAAACGCTTAATCTCACTGTGTTCCTTTTTTGTTATCTGTAAAGTGGACCAACTTAACATTCATGGATATAAGTTTATGGTTGGGGTATGTCTTTGTTTCTTTACAACACCATATTTTAACTGGCAAACGACAAACGTACAGACTAAATAAGCATAAATATTAATTGAGATATTATCTTCTTAGCTACCATATATAATTCTTCATCTAATTTGAAAGTGGAAGTTGCTCAGTTGTGTCTGACTCTTTGTGACCCCATGGACTGTAGCTCACTAAGCAAGAATACTGGAGTGAGTTGCTATTTCCTTCTGCAGGGGATTTTCTCAACCCAGGGACTGAACCGTCTGAGCCATAAATATTAATTGAGATATTCTCTTAGCTACCTTGTGAAAGTGAAAGTTAGTTGCTCAGTCATGTCCAACTCTTAGCGAGCCCATGTACTATAGCCCACAAGGCTCCTCTGTCCATGGGATTCTCCAGGCAAGAATACTGGAGTGGGTTGCTATTTACTTCTCCAGGGGATCTTCCCCACCCAGGGATCTAACCCCAGTCTCCTGTATTGCAGGCAGATTGTTTACTGTCTGAACCACAAAGGAAGCTAGCTATCATACAGAATTCTTCATCTAATTTCAATCAGTTGTATTAGATTCTCCAGGGAAACAGAACCAATAGGATACGTATATATCTATATCATATATTTATATATATGAAGATATATATTATATGAAAGTGGTCCATACACACACACACACATATCTGAAATCTTAATATATCTTCCCTGATGGCTCAGTGGTAAAGAATCTGCCTGCAGTGCCGTAGACACAGGAGTCGTGAGTTCGACCCCTGGGCCAGGAAGATGCACTGGAAGAGGAAATGGCAACCCACTGCAGTATTCTTGTTTGGACAATTCCATAGAGAGAGGAAGCTGATGGGCTTTAATTCATAGGATTGCAAAAGGTTGGCCACAACTGAGCACACACATAGCACACACATGTAAATACATGGAGATATATATTATATGAAAGTGGTCCATGAGTGGTGATGGAGGCTGGGAAGTCCCAAGGTCTACAGTCTGAAGGCTGGAGACCCAGGAGAGCCTCTGGTATAGTAGGAGTCCAAATCTGAAGGTCTGAGAACTAGGGGAACTCATAGATAGGCTCAAGACGAAGAAGAGACAGTGTTTCAGTCTGAATCTGAAGGCAGAAAAAGACCAATATTCCATCTCAAGCCACCAAGCAGAGGAGTTTCCAATTACTCATAGGAGAGTCAGCCTTTTCATTCTATCCAGGGTTCTTCAATCCATTGGATGAGGCCCAGTCACAGTGGGAAAGTAATCTTCTTTACTCAGTCTACTGGTTCAAATGTTAATATCATCCAAACCACCCTCACAGACACATCTAATAATGTTTGACTAAATATCTGGACATCTTGTAGCCCAGTCAAGTTGACACATAAAATTAACCATGACATTAGTGAAAAAGGAAACCATGTATGTGGTATGCATTTGTCTTTAATCTTTGGGATTATCTATTTGATATTTATTTTTCTTAAAGGCTTTAAAGATGTTTGAGAAACTTAGAACATCAGGTCAGGTCACCCTGAACGCTCACCTGACTCCAGAGTATTTGACTTTAATAAGACCCGTTATGTAGAGAGGATGACAGCTCCTTTTCTTGATCTTTCTCACAAAGAGTAGTGACTGGAGGCTCTAGTATAATTTCGTTTTGATAAAGATCTTTCATCTAATGTCATTTAAGCTTCCCTCAAACTCCTGATTGTAATCTTTACCATCTTTCAGGTTGGTGAAACCTACTGAGTGAAAGTGTACATTCATTTTCCAAAAATGCCTCCAAGTTTCAAGAATGTGTTCCATTATTTAGTACATCCACAACTTGAAGACAAGCATTTCTTTCATGATTTACTATGTTTCAAATATATCCTTCTCCTGGTCTTTGAGCTTCCCCAGTGGTTCAGCAGTAAAGAATTTGCCTGCCATGCAGGAGACATGGGTTTGATCCCTGGACTGGGTAGATCCCCTGAAGGAGGGCATGGCACTCCATTTTACCTTTCCAAACCCAAAATCTCAAGCTGTCTTTATTCTATTTTCACCTGGAAATTTATATGCCACATGGCTTATTTTAATTGCCCTTGAGTTACAAAATCCATAATTACTACTGTACATGAGTAGGTGGAAATTGGACAGTGAGAATGATGGATAGCTAACTGGAAGAGAATGATAGTGATTTCAGGGTCAGAATCTTGGGTTTCTGGGGCTTTGAACTTTTGCAGTTTCCTCCCCAAAGTCTTCCCTTCCTTGTGAAAGCTGACTTATTTTGCAAAAGTCAGCTCTAATATTCACATACATCTGATGACTTCCCTAAACTTACCAGACCCAGTTAGTTTTCCTTTCCATATTTCCATAACACGAATATATTGTGGAGCTAAACATAGTTTAGCTGCAAGTAGTTATGATTTGAGTCTTGTTCCACTCATCGCAGTCACTAGACCATTTTTGGGATAAGACTAAGGAGAAGCCATGTTAGCTGCAATAAATACTTTTTGGAATGTTTTTGATATAGCAAGTGAGAAATCATAGACTCCTTTATTTTAAATTGGAGAAAATTTACATAAAATCAATAAAATATACAAACAAAAGAAAAAAATGGTGAGAAAGAAAATTAATTAAAATTACTCTGATAATGAGAAGGAAATTTTAACAAAATATGTTCAAATCATACCTAAACTATTTCCATGTTAATAAAGAGAGAGATGTTTTTCTGAGACAAGGAACTGAATAGTTATAAATTGTTAGATAATCAAATTAGTGAATAAGTAAGTCATATGAACCCAGTGGAAAATGACTTAAATTTTTGTTGTTTGGACAAGATTATTGACTTTGATAAAGATAACATGAAACTCCTAATGACATCAAAGCAATGAAGATGTCTGTGATAAACTGGTTAATAAGTGTTGTTAACTCAGTATGTGAGACAGTCAGTGTGCTGGAATATTTGAAGTGCCGATAATCTTATTTATGTGAAAGAAACTTAATAAAAGTTTTCTCAAACTGGATGACAATTTTAAACACTTTTATAACATTACCAATAACAAGTTGTGAAGGTAAAAGCTTTCTAAAATATCAATACTAAAATAATTTTATTAAATTGTATCAGAGAAAAGACAGAATTTGACAATCAAATTTGTGAAAATTGTAGTATTTTCAGCTTTTTAAATTTTGTAATTTTATGTGACTTATTTTCTCATTTTAAATATTCACATTCATGCCTAATTTCACATTTGTAATTTTATATTCTTTTCCACAAAGAAGTTCCCTCAAGAATTGATGCAGCCACCATGAAGGGTCCTCAAAAACTAGAGTTGCCGTATGATCCAGCAATCCCATTCCTGGGCATATTTCCACATAAAACTTTAATTTGAAAAGATACAAGTACCCCTATGTTCATAGCAGCACTACTTACAATAACCAACATGCAAACAATGTAAAATGTCCTTTGACAGGTGAATGGATAAAAAAATGTGAGTAGTATGGAATACTGTGTGTGGATGTGAGAGTTGGACTATAAAGAAAGCTGAGCACCGAAGAATTGATGCTTTTGAACTGTGGTGTTGGAGAAGACTCTTGAGAAGACTCCCTGGACTGCAAGGAGATCCAACCAGTCCATCCTAAACGAAATCAGTCCTGAATATTCATTGGAAGGATTGATGCTGAAGCTAAAGCTCCAATACTTTGGCCACCTGATGCGAAGAACTGACTCATTTGAAAAGACCCTGATACTGGGAAAGATTGATGGCAGGAGGAGAAGGGGATGACAGAGGATGAGATGGTTGGATGGCATCACCGAATCAATGGAGATGGGTTTGGGTGGACTCTGGGAGTTGGTGATGGACAGGGAGACCTGGTGTGCTGTGGTTCATGGGGTCACAAAGAGTCAGACACGACTGAGCAACTGAACTGAACTGAACTGAACAGGTGGATCTAAAATATGACACAAATAAACTTATCTATGAAACAGAAATGGACTCACAGACATACAGAACACACTTGTGGTTGTCAAGGGGGAGGGATGAATTGGCAGTTTGGAATTAGCAGATGGAAATTATGATATACAGAATGGATAAACAGCACAATCCTACTATATAGCACATGGTACTGTATTTAATATCCTGCAGTTAACCATAACGGAAAAGAATATGAGAAAGAATATACATATGTATAACTGACTCACTTTGCTCCACAGCGGAAATTCAACACAATATTGTAACTCAACTATTTGTTGTCTAGTTGGTTAGTCAATCTAACTCTTTTTGTGATCCCTGAAAGGCTTCTCTGTCCGTGGGATTTCCCAGGCAAGAATACTGGAAATGGGTTGCCATTTATACTTCCACAAAATAAATTAAAAAACAAAAAAAGGTCCTTCAAATTTTAAGCCCTATAAAACTTGAATCATCCTGCACAGAATACTTCATATTCTAGTAAGCATTTATCTTAATTTTGCTTTCCATTTGTTAATTCTTTACAGAAGGAAGCAGGGACTTTTATCTTTAAAACCTATATATCTAGCACAGTTGTTATTGTTGAGTTGCTGAGTCGTGTCCAACTCTTTTGAGACCTCATGGACTGTGCCCACCAGGCTCCTGTCGATGGGATTTTCTAGGCAAGGATATGGATTTGGTTACCATTTCCTTCTCCAGGGCTCAAACCTGTGCCTCCTGCATTGGCAGGCAGATTCTTTACCACTGAACCACATGGGAAGCCCAGCTAGCGTGGTACCAGATATATAATTGTAGAAATTTCTTGTTAAAGGAATATAGGATGTTTGAGTGTCTGACAAGGGTTGGTTTAAAGGCTCAAGGTGGTTATCAGGGTCCTCTTCTTTTACTGGTAAAATGATTGACATATTTAGATGAAAGTAATTATATGATAGCAATTCATCATTCTAAAAATTGGAAAATATTGATTTAAATAATTCAGATAATCAAACCCTATAATGAAAGCACAGTTTGCTCAGCTTAGAGAAGACATTTTTAAAGTTACTTGATTTCACCTTTCCTAGTATGTTTAAAAACATAAAATTCTATCTCATAAATAAGGATAACTATTTTGAATGTGAAGAGAAATGTCTATTGCAAAAGGACTAATACCTCAACTTTCTCTTCACTTTGAGTCCAAATTACAAATAAACTCTAATACTCTTTCTTTAACTTAAGAACATGTTTAGATATAGATATTATTAATATTGTTGGGAGCCCTGGTGTTTCAGTGGTAAAGAATCTGCCTGCCAATGCAGGAGAGATGTGAGTTCGATTCCTGTGGCAGGAAGGTCCCCTGGAGGAGGGCATGACAACCCTCTCCAGTATTATTGCCTAGAAAATCCCCAGGGAGCCTGGTAGGCTACAGTCCATGGGGTCACAAGACAAGGTTAATCAGGCATGCAATATATAAACATAAATATGAATATAAATATAAATATAATCATATCAGTCACTCAGTTGTGTCCGACTGTTCGTGACCCCATGGACTATAGCATGCCAGGCTTCCCTGTCCATCACCAACTCCTGGAGCTTACTCAAACTCATGTCCATCGAGCTGGTGATACCACCCAACCATCTCATCCTCTGTCATCCCTTTCTCATCACACCTTCAATCTTTCCCAGAATCAGGGTCTTTTTTAATGAGTCAGTTCTTTGCATCTGGTGGTCAAAGTACTGGAGCTTTGGTTTCAGCATCAGTCCTTCCAATGAATACTCAGGACTGATTTCCTTTAGGATTGACTGGTTTGATCTCCTTGCAGTCCAAGGGACTCTCAAGAGTCTTATCCAACAACACAGTTCAAAAGTATCAGTTTTTCAGTGCTCAGCTTTCTTTACAGTCCAATTATCACATCCATACATGACTACTGAAAAAACAACAGCTTTGACTACATGGACATTTGTTGGCAAAGTAATGTCTCTGCTTTTTAATATGCTGTCAAGGTTGGTCATAGCTTTTCTTCCAAGGAGCAAGTGTCTTTTAATTTCATGGCTGCAGTCACCATCTGCAGTGATTTTGGAACCCAAGAAAATAAAGTCTGTAACTGTTTCCATTGTTTCCCCATCTATTTGCCATGAAGTGATGGGACCGGATGCCACGATCTCAGTTTTCTGAATGTTGAGTTTTAACCTAGCTTTTTCACTCTCCTCTTCACTTTCATTAAGAGGCTCTTTAGTTCTTTGCTTTCTGCCATAAGGGTGGTGTCATCTGCATATCTGTGGTTATTGATATTTCTCCTGGCAATCTTGATTCCAGCTTGTGCTTCATCCAGCCCAGCATTTCTCATGATGTCCTCTGCATACAAATTAAATAAGCAGAGGGACAATGTACAGTGTTGATGTACTCCTTTCTCTATTTGTAACCAGTCTGTTGTTCCATGTCCAGTTCTAACTGTTGATTTCTGACCTACATACAGATTTCTCAGGAGGCAGGTCGGGTGGTATGATATTCCCATCTCTTTCAGAATTTTCTACAGTTCGCTGTGATCCACACAGGCAAAGGCTTTGCTGTAGTCAATAATGCAGATGTGTTTCTGCGACTCTCTTACTTTTTTGATGTTTCAACAGATGTTAGCAATTTGATCTCTGGTTCCTCTCCCTTGTCTAAATCCTGCTTGAGCATCTGAAAGTTCATAGTTTATGCACTATTGAAGCCTGACTTGGAGAATTTTGAGCATTACTTGATGAGTGTGATTGTGCAGTAATTTGAGCATTCTTTGGCATGGCTTTCTTTGGGATTGAGAGTCACTTGGACTGCAAGGAGATCCAACCAGTCCATTCTGAAGGAGATCAGCTCTGGGATTTCTTTGGAAGGAATGATGCTAAAGCTGAAACTCCAGTACTTTGGCCACCTCATGCGAAGAGCTGACTCAATGGAAAAGACTCTGATGCTGGGAGGGATTGGGGGCAGGAGGAGAAGGGGACGACAGAGTTTGAGATGGCTGGATGGCATCACTGACTCGTATGTGAGTCTGAGTGAACTCCGGGAGTTGGTGATGGACAGGGAGGCCTGGTGTGCTGCGATTCATGGGGTCACAAAGAATCGGACACGACTGAGTGACTGAACTGAACTGAACTGACCTTCTTTGGGATTGTGATGAAAACTGACCTTTTCCAGTCCTGTGGCCACTGCTGAGTTTGCCAAATTTGCTGGCATATTGAGTGCAGTGCTTTCACAGCATCATCTTTTAGGATTTGAAATAGCTCAACTGAAATTCCATCACCTCCACTAGCTTTCTTTGTAGTGATGCTTCCTAAGGCCCACTTGACTTCACATTCCAGGATATCTGGCTCTAGGTAAGTGATCACACCATCATGGTTATCTGGGTCATGAAGATCTTTTTTGTATAATTCTTTTGTGTATTCTTGCCACCTCTTCTTAATATCTTCTGCTTCTGTTAGGTCCATACCATTTCTGTCCTTTATTGTGCCCATTTTGCACAAAATGTTCCCTTGGTATCTCTAATTTTCTTGAAGAAATCTTTAGTCTTTCTCATTCTATTGTTTTCCTCTATTTCTTTCCATTGATCACTGAGGAAGGCTTTCTTATCTCTCCTTGCTATTCTTTGGAACTCTGCATTCAAATGGGTATATCTTTCCTGTTCTCCTTTGTCTTTTACTTCTCTTCTTTTCAGAGCTATTTGTAAGGCCTCCTCAGACAGCCATTTGCCTTTCTTTTTCTTGGGGATGGTCTTGATATTTCTTCAGGCACTCTTTCAGATCTAATCCCTTGAATCTATTTGTCACTTCCACTGTATAATCGTAAGGGATTTGATTTAGGTCATACCTGAATGGTCTAGTGGTTTTCCCTACTTTCTTCAGTTTAAGTTTAGAATTTGGCAATTAGGAGTTCATGATCTGAGCCATAGTCAACTCCTGTCTTGTTTTTGCTGACTGTATAGAGCTTCTCCATCTTTGGCTTCAAAGAATATAATCAAACTGATTTCGGTATTTATATTAAATGTAAGTAAATATAAATATAAACATATTCTCTATGCAAGAATACTGGAGTGGGTTTCCATTTCCTTCTCCAGGACATCTTCCCAACCCAGGGACTGAACCCAGGTGTCCCGCATTGCAGGTGGATTTTTTACCAGCTGAGCCACAAGGGAAGCCCTATTTTCCTGAACCAGGTGTCAAACCCAGGACTCTTTCATTGACAGGTGAATCCTTTACCAGTGAGCCGCCAGGGAAACCTTGTCTGAGGTCAGTCAGGCCAACAGAAGAAGACTAATCTTGGGGCAAAGGCAAAAGTATTGCCTGATTCTGATCAGAGACGGGCAGAGAAAGGGGAGGTGGGAGCTTGCTCTAGAGCACACAAGCTCCTTACAGACAGTGGGTTCAGCTTACTTTATAGGGATCCTTGTCAGCTGTGAAGGGAGTGGGTGGAGTTCTCTTGAGGTGGGCACAGCTGTGCTGCTCAGGCTACAGACCAAGTGCCAAGCACAGCAAAGACCCACTGCCGCCATCTTGAATTGCTGTGTTGTATCCATCTTCTGCACCTGATCACTGGGCTGATGTTTCAGAGCAGCCATTTGGCACCAGGAGCTCTCGTCTGAATGGCCTGGTATGGGGCCTCAGCACCCTATGAGCAACAGACATTGGACTAAACACGGAGGAAGGAACAGGTCAGATACTCAAATTCTATTTTTATCCCTAGGAATTGTTAATGGGCTTTGCTGGTTGTTGTTGTTATTCAGTCACTACCTCGTGTCTGACTCTTTGCAAACCCATGGACTGTAACAATTTGCTGGTAACAGTGCTATAATTTGTTGTTGTTGTTTTTTAACTTTTGAATGTATCTGGAGCATACACTTAGAGGCAGTGCTTTGGTTATGGAAAGTTAAAAACAAAATATAAACCAAAGGGAACTCTGAGTTATACTTCAGTGAAGTTGAGATCCATTTTCATTTTCAAAGAGCAGAAAATTTATACCACAAATAAATTTATTCTGTTTGTGTAGCAAATAAGTTATAGGAAAGGAGTGATGATAGAGTCAAATATAATATATATACATTATATTGTAACATCTTATAACAGAATGATGACCTTTTTTATTACAATAATGAGTAAATATAAATTCTTATTGTAGATGTATAATTAAAATAAATACATATAATTCCTTGACTTTTCCTTTAGATTAGACATGTGATCTAAAAAATTTCTTATTTTACAATGTTATTTCTTTCTCTTTATTTTATTTAAATATTGTGATTTAGAGGATGCAGTTAAAATGATGTTCAATGATAGGTATTTCCTTGTTTTTTTTTTTAATTGTGATAAAATATAGAAATGGAGATTTCAGGTAATATCTATTTCTGAAAACTTCAAGATTGCTTCTCACTTACCTTGGCAGATTTAGATATGCTTCTGTCCTTTTAAATGATACTTACTTGCCAGGAGACTAATGATAATTTTTGAATTCCCCTCAAAGAAAACATCATAGAAAAGAAAAACAAAAACAGAAAACCTGCTGTGTGAGTGCTTGGGCTTCAAGACTAGGAAAAAGAGAAAAAAAAGTTCCTCAATGACCCACTAAAGAGATTCCCCTCTAGTTTTTGTCCTTCAGCTAAATGTTTAAAAAGAAAAATATTTCCCCCCCAAAATATTCTCAGATCCCCACCCTCTAAAGCATTATTTTACACATCACATTCATTAAATCAATAAATATTTATTGAAAGCCTAACACTATGAGTGTTGGATTGCATGGTATGTTATAACAAGGAAATGAAGAAACAGATAAAAACATACCTTGCCCTTAATTAACTCTGGGTTAAATTTTGGGGAAAATATTATGATAAATGCTGATACTATAGAGCAAGAATAGAGCACTATAAAGGCGAGGGAGGCAATGAACTAATTTGGTTTGAATGAATTAGGAAAGGAGACATCAAACAGACTAAGATGAGGTTTGTGTTAGAATCACAGAACTGTAGAATTGGAAGGTAATTTAGAGATTACCTAATCTAGATTACCGCTTCCCAGGTGGCACTAGTGATAAAGAGCCCACCTGCCAATGCAGGAGACATAAGAGATGCAGGTTCCATCTGTGGGTTGGGAAGATCCCCTGGAGAACTCACTGGCAACTCACTCCAGTAATTTTCCCTGGAGAATCCCATGGACAGAGAAGCTTGGCTGTGCTACAGTCCACAGGGTTGCAAAGAGCAGGACACGACTGAAATGATTTAGCAGGCACATGATATAGATTAGGATAAATTTTAAAGTATCTAGGGCAATGTTGAAACTTATTATTGACTTATTCAACAAATAAATAGTGAATATTAACTATATGCCTAGTATAATTCTAGTCAATGGGATTGACACTGTCAAGAAAACAAAAGCAAACTGATTGAACTAAGGAGGTGATATAGAGATCCTGAATGTCCCTCCTCTCAGGGACACACCAACTGCACAGCTACACATGGAGCAACCAGCTGTGAGAAACACCCAGAAACTAGCTAAGTGATTTCTACATACCAAGTAAATGAGAATATGCCTATATCAAAATGAGTAGGAGAGGCCAAGGCACACTTTCTCCATAAACTTGCCCCTGGCAAGGTCCCGTGAGAGACTCGCTTCAGCTTTAAGAACACACACAGACTGAAAGTGAAGATCTGAAAAAAGATATTCCATGAAAATAGTAACCAAAAGAAAGCAGGGGTAGCTATCATTGTGTCAGACAAAATAGGCTTTAAGACAAAGACTGTAATAAGAGACAAAGAAGGTTATTGTATAATGATAAAGTGGTCAATTCATAAGAGGATATAACAGTAAATATTTATGTACCCAACCGAGGAGCACCTGAATATATAAAGCAAATATTAACAGACTTGAAGGGAAAAATAGACAGCAGTACAACGATAGGGGATTTCAAAAATCACACTTTTAACAATGGATAGATCATCCAGACAGAAAATCAATAAAGAAACATTAGACTTAAACTACATGTGAGACCACATAGACTTAACAGACATTTATAGAACAGTCCAATAGCAGCAGAATACACATTCTTCTCAAAAGCGCATGGAATATCCTTCCAGAAAGACCATATTGGTAGGCACAAAATAAGTCTAAATAAATTTATGAAGGTTGAAATCACATCAAGTATCTTTTTTGACCACAATGGTATGAAACTATAAATCAATACAGGAAGAAAGCTGGAAAATACACAAATATATGGAGGCGAAATAACATGTGCTCCTGAACAACTAAGAAGAGAAGTCAAAATACGTTTTAAGACAAATGAAATGGAAACACACCGAACACACCAAAACTTATGGGATGCAGCAAAAGCAGTTTTAAGAGGGCAATTTATAATGATAAATGCCTTCATAAAGGAAAAAGAAAGGTCTTAAACAAACGGGTTAACTTTATACTTCAAGGAACTAGAAAAAACCTAAACTTAGTAATAGATGGCAATACAAAGATCAAAATGGAAATAATAGAGATGAAGATGATAATATAAAGATCAATGGAACTATGAGATGGATTTTTGAAAAGATAGACAAATTCTATACGTGGAGTCTTAAAAAAAAAGTTGAACTCATAGACAAAGAGTAGAAAGGTGATTGCCAGGGGCTGGGGTTGAGAGAAATAGGATAAAGTGCGTAAAAGGGTACAAAGTTTCAGTTATGAGATGAATAAATTCTGAGGTTCTAATGTAGAACATGGTGACTATGGTTTGTCAACTAAAAGAAAATGCACAGCGTGAGTTGCAAGTTAAGTTTTATTTGGGGCAAAATGAGAACCATAGACCAAGAGGCAACCTCTCAACTTTGAGAAACTGCTCCAAAGATACAGGAGGACATTCAGGATATATGTGATTTTGATGAAGGGGGAATATATGCAATCAAGCACATATTTTTTTGCAGAAGCTTTCCATTAATCACAAGGAGCGGACTTCACCATGCAGGATTTTAGTGCTTTTTTAGATATGCAGAGATGCAAAAATGGGGCTCATGAAATCTTCTCCTGAAAATATCTAACTGTCTAAAGACATATCTTGCCATTTTTTCCCAGGGAACAGAGTGCCTCATTTCTGCTTTCTGCCCTGAACTCCTTTCAAGGGGTATTGAAGGTTAGCAGCTGCAGCAGCATATGATTTAATCCTTATAGACCTAGATGGCAAGTGCTAGTTTGTAGTTGGCAAGTTGATAACATGGTATTGTATAACTGAAATTTGCTAAGACATAGAAATTAAATGTTCTCATCAACGGCAACTAAAAAGCTAAATAGTGAGGTAAAGGATGTATTAATTAACTTGATGGAGGGAATCCTTTCAAAATATATTCATATATATAATCATCAAGTGCACATTTTAAATATCTTACAATTTGTCAATTATACTGAAGTTGAAAATAATAATGAAAACCTGAAGAAAAACCAAAAAAATGAAACAAAACCAAAAATTTCTTCCTTCATGGTGTTTTCGTTCTAGTGGGAGTAAGAGTCACAATTAAACCTACAGTACATCAAATGGTGGGCTTCCCAAGTGGCTCTACAGTAAAGAATCTGTCTGCTAATGCAGGACATGTGGGTTTAATCTCTGGGTCAGCAAGATCCCCTGGAGAAGGAAATGGCAACCCACTCTAGTATTCTTGCATGGGAAATCCTATGGACAGAGGAGCCTGGTGTGCTACAGTCCATGGGGTCACCGAGTCAGACATGACTGAGCACACACACACATATCAGATGGTGAAAGCAGATAACTGTTATGGGTCAGCTGCATGGGAAAGAGTTATAGAGACTATGAGAGGTATTCTAATTTTAAATAACCCAGCCAGGTTAAGACCACTGAGCAAGAAAGACCTAAAGGAATGGAGAGAGAAAACATCCTGGTGTATTAGAGGGAGAGGTGCAAA
Source organism: Bos indicus x Bos taurus (assembly GCF_003369695.1). Lineage (NCBI taxonomy): Eukaryota > Metazoa > Chordata > Mammalia > Artiodactyla > Bovidae > Bos > Bos indicus x Bos taurus. The sequence goes on along the minus strand of NC_040076.1, from coordinate 20,856,930 downwards.
ACCATTCCTAGCAATGGAAGAACCCAATATACAGGCCGTGATGTGAGATCATATCTGTAGCTTCTAAGAACAGCACAGAAGTCAGTGTGGCTGGAGCAGTACATGTAATGGGAAAGCATAAGAAATGTGTTTAGACAGGAAATAGAAAGTTAAATCACATAACATCTTGTAAAAAATGGTAAACCCTTTCAATTCTACTTTGAATAAAATGAAATGGTTTTGAGTGATGGAAACACATAATATGATGTGGATTTTAAAAATCCTTCCTCTGGCATCTGTGTGGACATGAAGAGTAAGAGAAGAAAAGAGATTCATTTATAAGTTGCTCTCCTGACCCAGGTGAAAGGTGATGTAGTTAAGACGAGAGGGGAAGTAGTAGAGGTGGTGTGATGTGGTTGAGCTCTGGGTGTATTTGTAAAAGTAGCATCAGTGGGGCTTGTTGAAAGAGTGACCATAGGGTATAATAGAATGAGCAGTGCTAGATGATTCCAAAGTTTGGGGCCTGAAAGCTAGAAAGGTGGTGGAGATGAGATGGGGAAGACTATACAGAGAAAGTCTGGTATAATGATATGAATTTGCTTTCAAACACATCAGGTTTGAAATGACTAACAGAAATTTAATTGAGATGTCAAGTAGGCAGAATTGAGTATAAGGACACTGGGATGGAGAGACGTGTTGGAGATTTTAATTTGCTGGTTCTCAAAATCTAGACGATACTTAAAGCTCCAAGACTGATTCAGTACCAGATAGGGAATGAGCAGAGAAAAGAGAAGAGGTCTTCTGGTTGAGCACTGAGCAGACCAGTAGTTGGGGTGTGGTTGGAACAGAAAAGCCAGCTAAAGGAGAAGGCATAGCCACTGGGAAAGCTAATTCCTAGAAGTGAGTGAATTAGTGTGCAATGAAGGGAGAAGTCATCCAACTGCTGCCAACTGTAGCCAAAGCCTGCTGAAGGATCCAACAAAATAAAGCCTGTGGAATGACCGTTTGGTTTTGGATTATACAAATTATCAGTGCCTTTGCAACAAACAGTTTAAATGAAGTGTTGGTAGTGGGGAAAGGCCAACTGGAGTAAGTTCCAGAGAGAATGAGAAGAGAAATTGGAAATAACCAGTATAAATCCTTTCTTGAGTTCTGCTGTCAAGAAAATCAGAAAAAATGAAGTGGCGGTGAGGAAGGGTTGTGCAATTAGGAGCAGTTTTTATTTTTAAATGTTTTAAGTTGGGATAAATAATGGTTTCTATGCTCTGAATGCTCAGAAGGAAAAATTACTGATGCAGAAATTCAGATAATTATTCTTAGAATATCTTTGATATAGTCATAACTTTTTGTTTTCCCACTGGAATGTAAGGATGTAATTTTTATGTTGCTTGACTGAATCAGTTTAGAATCTCTTGACTGATTTCTGAGTCTCTTAGCTGCTTTTTGATTAGTGAGACAAACTAAAGGAGTGGTTCTCAATCTTTTCTGCCCCATAGAATCACTTGGGGACATAGAAACAATCAATGCCCAAGCCCCCACCCACGGCAGAGAAATGGGGTTTTCTAATCTATCCCATAGTTTCAAAAGTTCCCTGGGGAATTCAAATCTGAAACTAGTCTTCAGAACTACAGAAGTAAAGCAACTAGAAATAATTACTAATGAAGATAATAAAATTCACTAGGCATGGAATTTTTAAACTAAACCTCAGCCTGATAGAAGAAAGACAAAAATCACTTCTCTGAAATATCTGCAACAGCATTTTCTGATTTAATTTCAAAGACAATCTAATAAGCTTTTGTTTTTATGATAGATTTTAAGATGATATTTTCTGAATTCTTACAGATAAAAAGAGGTAATGTCTGAATCTTCTGGACGGACTATTTTGCAGCAGGAAAATTAAATAGAAAGCTTAGAATGGTTGGGGAAAAAAGGAGAAACACTCATATTATAAATGGCTCTCCTACAAAAAAGTTTCTTCTAATTCTAAACTATGACAATGTAATGGTACTGTAATTGGATGAGGATTACATACATTGGATTGGCGATCCGGTATACAAAGTGTTTCTACCATGTTTTCTCATTTACCCTTTTATACAGAATCATGACACCTAGACTCAAACATAACACTTGCTCTTCGAACTCTAAAGTCTGTGCTCTTTGCACAGTTGTTGGCTAATCTTATGAGTTAAGCATACGTTGAGGATGTAGAAATTTGTAAAGAAAGCCTTTGATAGAGTTATTGAATGAAATGGATAGTTATTATTTTAAGATTTGTGAATCATAAATATGTTACACAAAAATTAATATGTCACATCTTAAAAAATTGCAAGGGTACCCTGGGCTTTGGGCTTCCCAGGTAGCACTAATGGTAAAGAACCTGCCTGCCAGTGCAGGAGACGTAAGAGACGTGGGGAAGATCCCCTGGAGAACGGTATGGTGACCCACTGGAGAATCGCATGGACAGAGGAGCCTGTCGGGCTACAGCCCATGGGGTCACGAAGAATCAGACACCAATGAAGTGACTTAGCATACAACACACACCTTGTTTTTTATCTAGTCTGTAGTTTGGACATAGTTCATGTATTTAATGAACATCATGGTTAATCTGTGAAGTTGTTAGTTTTCATATGTCTGAGAGGAAAATATTTATGATTATTTGAAGTTTTCAAACCTAACAATTTTCTGTAATTTTTCCTTTTTTTCTAGTTGATAAAATGATGGCTATATAATTTCCAAAGAGCTATGACTCATTTTTATCTATTACGTTCTTTCATCCTTTTCTTTTCTTGTCTCTACCCTCATTTACTTTTTGTCTTTCTTTTGCTCTTTCTCCATTTTATTGAAAAGAATACTTTGTCCCTATTTTTTTCTATTGTGCATTGGTTCATGATATAGTACATGAGTACATGAGTACATGAGTTGTATAATCAATTATCTAGGACTCAAATAGCTTTTTAAAAAAGGAAATAGAGGAAAACATAAAATACCAGACTGTATAGTGTATAGAAGGTTAAGCACTATTTTATAAAACTTTTTTCTATTTTATAATTTCACATAATATATCAAAATATACAGTTTATATATATATATATATATAAAGCTATGTATAACATGTTGTTGTTCAGTCACTAAATTGTGTCTGACTCTGCAAACCTATGTACTGCAGCATGCCAGACTTCCTCATCCTTCACCATCTCTTGGAGCCTGCATAAACTCATGTCAGCTGAGTCAGTGATGCCATCCAACCATTTCATCCTCTGTTGCCCTCTTCTCCTGCCTTCAATCTTTCCCAGAATCAGGGTCTTTCCCAATGAGTCAACTCTTAGCATCAGGTGGCCAACGTATTGGAGCTTCAGCTTCAGTATCAGTCCTTCTAAAGAATATTTAGGGTTGATTTCCTTTAGAATTGACTAGTTTGATCTCCTTTCTGTCCATGAGACTCTCAAGAGTCTTCTCTAGCACCACAATTCGAAAGTATAAATTCTTTGGCACTCCCCTTTCTTTATGGTACAGCTCTCACATCCATATGTGACTACTAGAAAAACCATAGCTTTGACTATATGGCCCTTTGTCAGCAAATGATGTCTTTGCTTTTTAATATGCTGTCTGGGTTTGTCATAACTTTTATTCCAAGGAGCAAGTGGCTTTTAATTTTGTGACTACAGTTACCGTCCACAGTGATTTTGGAGCCCAGAAAAATAAAATCTGTCACTGTTTCCACTTTCCCTCCATCTATTTGCCATGAATTGATGGGACTGGAGGTCATAATCTTAGTTGTTTCAATGGCTAATTTTAAGCCAAATTTTTACTCTCCTCTTTCATCCTTATCAAGAGGTTCTTTAGTTCCTTTTCACTTTCTGCCATTAGAGTAGTATTATCTGCATTTCTGAGGTTGTTGGTATTTCTCCCTGAAATTTTAATTCCAGCTTGTGATTCATCCAGCCCGGCATTTAAGCAGGGTGACAATATACAGCCTTGATGTACTCCTTTCCTAATTTTGAACCAGTCTGTTGTTCCATGCCTGGTTCTAACTGTTGCTTCTTGATCTACATACAGATTTCTCAGAAGGCAGGTAAGGTGGTCTGGTATTTCCATCTCTTTAAGAATTTTCCAGTTTTTTTTGTGATTCAAACAGTTTAACATATGTGTGTGTATATAAATATGTATGTGTATATATATATATATATATGTATATGTATATATATATATATATGTATATATATATATATATATATATATCCTGGGCTTCCTAGGTGGCTCAGTCTTGAATCTGCCTGTCAATGCAGGAGTCATGGAAGATGTAAGTTTGATCCCTGGGTTGGGAAGATCCCTTGGAGGAGGAAATGGCAACCCACTCCAGTATCTTTGGAAAATATCGTGGAGAGAAGATTCTTATGGGCTACAGTCCATGAAGTCACAAAGAGTTGGACACAATTAAGCACTCATGCAGACATATATATATTAAGATATAAAAAGAAAGATCCATACATATACTTGTCCGTGACATAAAATATATTTTTTACTGGAAGTCACAGTAAAAAGTTAAAAAGCACTGAGTAATGGGTGTTAAGGACTTGATAAAATTGTGTGGAATAATTTTGAATAACATATTTAAAAAACTCAACCATGCATGGGCTATACGCCAGGGTTTATGACTATTTTCCTTATGGTGATTATTTGTTTTAAAATTTTTGTGGTAGCAGAATTTGGCCTTGTTAGCTTTTGCTATAATGTTCATTCATATTAAGTATATTCAGGTTGGAATAGGTTCAGTTCACAGAACAATCTGGCCCTCAGAGAAAAGGTGAAATGAGGAGAGAATTTTTTTTTTTTAATATTTATACCTAAAAGCCTAAGCAGCTTTCTCCTGTGGGAGATGCTTTCCAAGTCCTTATTCATATATTCTTACAGACAAGGTTTATTTTAAAAGCCATTTTTCCTTATAAAAATTTTCCAAACCAATAATTCATGTAGCAACTTGCTAAAGATAAATGTTTAACATGAAAATGATGGGTGAGGTTTCGTATTAATAAAACAAGACTGTGCTCACTCTTATTTTGAAATTAAATGTTTCACTCTTTCTTTCTCTTTACCTTTCTTTTCCAGTAATTGCTATGGGAATAAAAGTGAGAAGTGTTATTTAACGTATTTTTTGTATTTAAGAAATTTATTTCAGAGTTTTGTCTGATATAAAGCAGGTAAAAACCCTATGTCCCAAACAATGACTTGATTATTTTAAAAGTTGGCTTAGATATTAATCAAGATGTTACTGAGAAATAGCTGTTTGAGTAGCAGAATTAAGTATATGATATAATTCCTACAATGTAAAATTTACAGTCTGGGATGAAATAATGTTCATTGTATTTAACATTGCTGCTGCTGCTAAGTTGCTTCAGTTGTGTCCGACTCTGTGCGACCCCATAGACGGCAGCCCACCAGGCTCCCCCGTCCTTGGGATTCTCTAGGCAAGAATACTGGAGTGGGTTGCCATTTCCTTCTCCAATGCATGAAAATGAAAAGTGAAAGTGAAGTCGCTCAGTCATGTCCAACTCCCAGTGACCCCATGGACTGCAGCCTACCAGGCTCTTATGTCCATGGGATTTTCCAGGCAAGAGTACTGGAGTGAGGTGCCATTGCCTTCTCCATTACTTAACATTAGAGAACTAAATAACACAAGACAATCTGAGGGTAGATATTTATATATGTGCATCCTTCATTGGCCCCAGTCCACCCTTCCCAACTGCCACCAACCAACCTTATACATTCCTTGAACATGTGCTGGCAATGAATAAACATGATCCATTATTACACAGGGTACTCAAAATTTTTTTTCTTGGAAAGGTGGACTTAATGTGTTCTTTCAAAATTTTTTGATTTATTTGGTTGCACTGGGTCTGTATTGTTGTATTTGGGCTTTCTCTAGTTGTGACAAGTGGGGGCTACTCTTCATTGCAGTGTGAGGACTTCTCATTGTGGCAGCTTTTCTTACTGTGGTGCACAGGCTCCAGGCACATGTGCTTCAGCAATTGCAGCACTCAGACTTTCGTTCATGGGCTCTAGAGTGTGGGCTTAGTTGTGGCACATGGACTGAGTTGATCCGTGGCATGTGGAATCTTCCCAGACAGGGATTGAACCCATGTCCCCGGCATTGGGGGCTTCCCTTGTGGCTCAGCTCAGCTCAGTAAAGTATCCATCTGCAATGTGGGAGACCTGGGTTCGATTCTTGGGTTGGGAAGATCCCCTGGAGAAGGGAAAGGCTACCCACTCCAGTAGTCTGGCCTGGAGAATTCCATGGACTGTATAATCCATGGGGTCACAAAGAGTCGGACAGGACTGAGTGACTTTCACTTTCACTTTCCCCCTGCATTGGCAGGCCTGTTCCTATCCACCCCACCACCAGGGAAGTCCCTTCCTGTGCGCCTGAGACTCAATAAACATAACAGGAACCACACAGAAACACAGAATGTGAGGATATGAAGAGCCTCAGACATCCCATTTTAGGAATTCGGACACTTATTAAAAACCCAGAAAATCAAAGCCTCGCCCATAGGCATGGACTCAGGTATCGTCAAAGCCAGGCCTTCTGTGTCTGGTTGAGGGTTCCTTCTAGTAACAGTTGTTTCAGATGTCTTGAAATATACCCAAATAGGCTGTGATCAAGTAACTCCAAGATTAGGCTACAAGCAAATATGAACAACCACAAACGCAAGTGAATCGTGTAATCATACATCCAGTCATATACTTTTATACAAATGTATTTTTCTATATAATTCATCTAAATGTTTCAATTATATACAATTAAGTAAATCTTACATGCCAGGAAGGTGAGCTGTATTTTCACTCTGACTTGCTGAACTCCTAGGCACATCACTCCAACTATATACCTCTTAGAGTATTTATATGTACAACCTCTTGTAATTGTAACCTCCTTGAATTAAGAGACTACAAAGAAGAAGAACATGAGTCATTTAACTTCATTTCAAGATGATGCTTATTGTGTAGTTGTACTTAAAATAGAACCTCTATTTTAGTGAGTCTCCAGTCATTATAACCTTCTATTATGTGATGGTCCTTAAATTTGTGCAGGATCATGTTATACCAGATCAAATTTTAAACTGGTACAGTATACCTTTAAAAGTATATTTGGTTCATATATCATCTCCTCTCTATTTTTGTTGTTTTCCTCTTACTCTATTTTGATTTCAGAGAACCCAGATATATTTGTATGATTCACCAAATCTCCAATAATCTGCACTTTGAGTAAACTCATCCATCGTAGGAGGTGCCCTTTCAAAATTGCATTGACTTGCAACTATGTTTACCAAGCTTTGTTTGTAAATCATCACTAATGTTTTTAATAAGTTTTAATTTTTTATGAACTGTTTTTAGTGGCCATCTCGGATTTCAAATAATGCAGGGAGAACAAAGGAGATATGATGCAACTGTCAGGGCTAAAAAATAGCAAAGGTGTTTATCAAGGTTTGTCTAGATATAATCTCCAGCCAAATCATAAGACCATGAATCTTTTCAAAATGTTTATGAAATTATGTTCTCATTTAGTGTGCTCTACTTTTCTTCCTAGTGTAGCATTCATCCTACTTCACTGTGTTGGTTTTTTTCATTGTTAGTTTCTGGTAAGAGGCTTTTTGGGCTTCCCACATGGAAAGGCAATGGCACCCCACTCCAGTACTCTTGCCTGGAAAATCCCATGGACGGAGGAGCCTTGTGGGCTGCAGTCCATGGGGTCGCTAAGAGTCGGACACGAATGAACGACTTCACTTTCACTTTTCCCTTTCATGCATTGAAGAGGGAAATGGCAACCCACTCCAGTGTTCTTGCCTGGAGAATCCCAGGGACGGGGGAGCCTGGTGGGCTGCCGTCTATGGGGTCGCACAGAGTCGGACACGACTGAAGCGACTTAGCAGCAGCACCAGTAGCACCAAGTACTTTACAATTAGAAAACAAATTTTGTTGAGTTAATGAGGGGTACTCTGAGTAGTGGTAAAATAGCACCCATTTTATTTGTATATTCCTTGCGGCATAATGTTATTTGAGTAGTACCATATTTAGTAATTTAAAAAATGACATTTTTTTTTGTATTTTCTAAGACTTATTTCTTGAATTATCTAAAAGACTCTGAAAATATCTAGTGTGTTCAAAGAACAGGACTAGCTTTCAGACAGCAAGCCTGCCAATGTTAAAGCTTCTAAGACCCTTTATAGTATCAGGTGGGACATACATTCGAAAATAATGTAAGATCTTTCCAATATGTTTTGTTTACATTTATTTGTCTAAAAATAAAAATATATTTCACTACTATTTAATGTTTTTATATTAAAACCGTACTTCCCTGGTGGCTCAGATGGTAAAGAATCCGCCTACAATGCAGGAGACCTGAGTTCGATCCCTGAGTTGCAAAGACCTCCTGGAGAAGGGAACAGCTACTCACTCCAGTATTCTGGCCTGGAGCATTCCATGGACAGAGAAGCCTGGCAGGCTATAGTCCAAGGGGTTGCCAAGAGTCGGACGCAACTAAGTGACTTTTACATACTATTTAATGTTAGGATTGATAGGAGAATATGCATGTGATTTGCTACTAAACATAATATATTGTAAAGCACTCCATTTTTTTGACAAATGAAAGTATGCAATTCAAACAATTTGAATGTCACTATAAAGAACACCATCGGTACATACCCAGAATACCAGGATGACGCAAAATACTACATGGTGATGCGTTAATATGTTTTCTCCTCATTAACATAAATGAAGATGAGTAAATCATATATACTACATCTATATATATTTTAAGCTAACTTTTAGAGGTCACATGGTAAGAAAATTCTGAAAACCATAAGAAATGACAGATACATAGGGAAACCAAATGAAATTGAGGAACCTATGGTATAGGTAAAGTAAGAAGCCAACGACAATATGAGATTTCTCAACAAACTCTGGAAAATTCCACAAGTGGAATTGACAAGAGCTTGACTAGACTGTGAGTTTGCTATTGGGACAATTTATCGGACACGACTGAAGTGATTAAGCAGGCATTGGAAAACTAAGTGGGGCTAGAGAGAACCAGAGCCCAGTGAAGTACGGAGCTGAACGGTATTAACAACATCAGAAGGTAGAAGACAGGAGAGTCTTATCTTCAAATAGTGAGGGAAGATAATTGTGAATCTAGAATTGTATACCACTGAAACTTTAAAGAAGGACAAACTGATGATTTTTATAGACACAGATGGAGAGATTTTCATACCAGCAGACCTGCTCTACAGATAAACTGATTTCAAAGGAAGGTCTTAGATGTAGGAGGGAATGGGGAGCAATAAAATAGAAAATATCTCTGTAACTCTAAGCAAATTTATCACATTAGACAATCACATCATTTTATAATTGATAAGATAAAAACTAAGAGAAATATGCACGGAAAAATAAGAAATTTTAAGTTGGGAGATAACTAATTAGTATTAAGGCATTCTGAGTTCCTTTATTCAGGAGCAGCATAAGAAGATTGATGAACATTATTTTTTTAAGTGAAACTTGTTAAATTTTCTAAGAAAGCAGCTAATAGAATAGAAACCCAATATTTAAACACCAATATGTAGAGGGGAAAAAACTAGGATTTTAAATGAAATGATTTAACTAATTTAGTTTAACATACAAAATTATACATAATACTGACAGTAGAGGGCAGGGTATCCCTGATACTGTGTTGATAATTTCCTGAAATTGCAAGGCCTATCTAATGTTATCCCTGAAATCATATGTTTTATGTGTTAAGCCACATATTAGAGATTTTATGCTTAAAAACACTAATGACATAATTTATCTGTTAATTAAAAACAGAAATCCTGATATGACCTAGGTAATATTAGGATAGCTTCTAGATGTGAAAATGTTATATTTATTACCAATCTTTGGATTTAAGAAATCTATTGAATTTTGCTATTGCATTTTGAAGATCATTTCTTATCTCTTTGAAAATAATTTTGAAGTTTCTTGGTTAAAAATAGAAACAGAAAAAAGTGATTATAGAAAAAGATGGTGAGAGCTTTACTTTCTAGGGTTACAGATAATCCCTAAATGATGGCCAACATTGTTTCTGAGTGTGATCCTCTGGTTTTATGTTTTTCTATCCTAAAAGTAACTTTAAAAAGTCCTTTTGGATTCTGGATCCTACACAACATCTTTGTGATTTAGTGCAAAGCTTGGTTTTTATATCCTGTTGTAGCGAAGCACTGGGATGCTTGTTTCTTTCTGAATAGATTAGATTTTATGCTGCCTCCACCTTTATGTTAATTATGCTAATTGTCAACATATGTAGAATAACTGGACTTGTGCATTCTTGTAATTAGTCATTTATGATAGCCTAGGCAATTCTGTGGTAGCAAGTGACTTAAAATATCAGTGACTCACAGGAACAAAATAATACTTCTCGCTCATTCTGTGTGGTCTTGTGGGTTGGTTTCAGTGGTGTGTTACATTGTCTTCATCTGGACCCCAGGCTGATGGAGCAGCCCAATACCTGGAATATTCTGATCTTATAGCAAAATAGAAAAAAGACCCTGGTTAAGTTTTGGTGACTTTTAAATTTTCAATTTGCAAGAACCTGGTAAACTATATAGGGCCTTTAAAATATCAACTTGTAAATTTCACTTTACAAAATTCATATGACCAAGGCTAATACCAGTGGAGTAGGAGAGTATAATTCTTCCCAAGAGATGGACTACAAATATTTGTGAAAAGTAACACAATCTATTGTGAAAAATAATGCAATATTACAGTATTCTTATGCTACTTCTTAGAAATTTAGTCAAAATTTTAGTCATCTCATTTGTATAAACTGCCTATTAAACTAACTTGTGTTCTATAAATATCATTGTTTAGTTTTTTTAGTCACTGAGAATTCTAAAGGAAATGTTTAGGAATATAATATATTTAATACTTAGAAATGTTAGTCATTACTAATGGTAAGGAAAAAAATTTTAAAGATCCTAAAAAATAAAATGGTAATAGAATTATGGGTTTACTTTGCTTTCTCACAATGATGGACCAGCGTAATTTCTGAACTCTGGGTCTCTCCTTTCTGTTTCTGGTGAAAGGGATTCAGTTCAGTTCAGTCACTCAGTTGTGTCTGACTCTTTGTGACCCCGTGAACTGTAGCACTGCAGGCCTCCCTGTCCATTACCAACTTCCGGAGCTTACTCAGACTCATGTCCATTGAGTTGGTGATGCCATCCAACCATCTCATCCTCTGTCGTCCCCTACTCCTCCTGCCTTCAATCTCTACTGGCATCAGGGTCTTTTCAGATGAGTCAGTTCTTTCCATCTGGTGGCCAAAGTATTGGAGTTTCAGCTTCAGCATCAGTCCTTCCAATGAATATTCCAGATTGATTTCTTTTAGGATGGACTGGCTTGATCTCCTTGCAGTCAAAGGGACTGTCAAGAGTCTTCTCCAACACCACAATTCAAAAGCATTAATTCTTCAGTGCTCAGTTTTATTTATGGTCCAATTCTAACATCCATACATGACCACTGGAAAACCATAGCTTTGACTAGACAGACCTTTACTGGCAAAGTAATGTCTCTGCTTTTTAATATGCTAAGTTGGTCATTGTTTTTCTTCCAAGGAGCAAGCGTGTTTTAATTTCATGGCTGCAGTCACCATCTGCAGTGATTTTGAAGCCCAAGAAAATAAAGTCTGTCACTATTTCCATTGTTTCCCCATCTATTTGCCATGAAGTGATGGGACCAGATGCCATGATCTTAGTTTTCTGAATATTGAGTCTGAAGCCAACTTATTCACTCTTCTCTTTCACTTTCATCAGGAGGCTCTTTAGTTCTTTGCTTTCTGCCATAAGGGTGGTGTCATCTGCATATCTGAGGTCATTGATATTTACAGATTTGTAAAAAAAGGAAAACATTTAAAAAATATATTTTTTTCTTTGTAAAAACAGATTGCAAGTCTTAGAAGACTGCCTTAATGAATACAGTGTTTTATAAGATAACTTTATGGATTTTGTTTCATATAACTTTCACAATGACCCTCAAATGATAACAGATGATATGACTACTATTTTTTCAAAGAAGATTCAGATTTAGAAAGAGTTGGTTGAAGGTCAAATGACTGGCCCATAGTAATGTTAAGTCTGAAGCGTAAATTTTCTGACTTTTCATTCTCTTTCCCAGAGTTTGTAACTTCTCAGTTATTTTAGGAATATTATATCATCTTTACTCATTCTGTATTCATGGATGTGGCTCTCAAATTCTGGTGAAGATCTACTACTAAAAATTCAAACAACTGACTCAATCTGTTGATTAATTTTCATTGCTACATTATAAACACAAGAAAAACTAAATGCGATTGAAATACCTTTCCTCACAATTTTCGATTTTGAACAACTTATAATGGATGTAGCTATATTGCCCAACATCATTATACTTATGAGACAAATACACTAATAAGTTTGAAATTAAAAAATACACAGATTTGCTAAACTAAATATTGCCATATTTTAAAAAGGTCCCAGAGTCATCTCCTTCTATTTTTCCATTTTAGAAGGTGAGTACTGCCCAAATTTCAGATCCGCACATCTCTCCTAATATAATGTTGTTAAATCCATGTTTAACTACAGAGTAGGTACTACGTGTCTTATTTATGCTCTCAGGGCGTCCAAATCTTTCTACTCACAAAATCACAGTAAGTGACAATTCCTACTAACTGGTAAGATTTTTTAGAGCAGCACTGTACAGAGAGGGAAATGAATATTGGAAAATGAGTGAACCCACATTAAGGGAGTAGATCCGCATTTATATCAATTTATTGGTATATTATTGTATAGCAGTTTAGTTATTAAATACATAGACTTGAGTTTGAATCCTGCTTTCCCACATTCCAGGTAAACAACGGCCAGTGGACCCACCACCCATTTCTATAACATAACCACATTCACTGCTTGAAATATTGTCTCTGTGTGTTTTTGTACTATGCAACAGAGTTGAGTATCTGTGACAGAGACCTTGTGACTGGCAAGCACAATATTTACTCTCTGGTCCTTTAAGGGAAAGCTGGCTGACCTCTGTTCGAGAAGCATGATTTCGGCCGAGTTCCCTAAATTTCTGGGCCTCATTTTTCCAATTGTAAAATGTGAATAGCAGTCTACCAGGTTAGGTTTAGTGAGGACTAAATGAGTTACTCTGTATAAAAAGTTAGCATAGTCATAGCATGGGGGATAAGTGTATTATAAAGACTGATGAAACTAATCATATCCAGAAAATATAATATAGTCTATATTTCCTCTGCACTAAGGAGCTGGTGAAAATTCTTATGAGAGAATAAATCTCTGGTTATGTTTGGTCAAGGATGTGCATTCTTTGTGCGTTATTTCATTTCTGCTGAGTCTCTTTTCAGTGTCCCGTGTAATTCTAACCTCCTGCGAGCCTGTTTGGGACTGTCACTTCTTATAGCCGACCCTTCTTTATTATTTGTGGAAAATTCTCCATGTCTACATCTGGAATTGCTCAAAGGTCAGTGTAAGTACTGAGTCTTTATTAATGGTTTGTTCCGCTCCAAAATGCTTTCCAAAATGCCTGCAGCCAGGGACTTACAGCTCGTTCGAAGAGATAGTTTTCTGTTTTCAGGGATCTCACAGTTCATTCTATTTGTTTTCTCAGTGGAGAAGAGAAAGGTTTTATCCTTCTTGCTATGAGGCATGAAGATTTTCCTGAGTTAAAACAAGTTCTTTGTTGGGCAAAAGTATTTCAGTGCCGCATGTTTAAACATTCCAGATCGGAGCGCTCACTAGGAGTTTGCTGTTATGCAAGTGTATGTCTAACATTAGATGACCGGCAGGATATGTGAAGACTTGTTTTTTCAGCTTTGAGATTTACAATATTTTCTTAGCATATTGCTTTTCAGATTGCAAGTGAAATATGCAGAAATTCTAGGAAACTGAACAAATAAATATAAAAGAGTTTTAAAGAAATTTTAGAGATTTACTCAGTTCTTTCCCTCAGTTGTGACAATTTCTGCCATATATATGTGTGCATATATTCCTCCACATATAGAATGTCTGTAGTAAAATATCAGTGATCTGCTGTATCCTGTACCTTGTTTTACTTGATATAGTCCTATGCATAGTTTGCAATGTCATTAATTTTTTCAACACAGGATTGTAGTCTGTGGAAATACCATAATTTATTTAAACATGCTCATATTGGACACTGGAAGAGCGAGTAAATTGTTGCAACTTTTCTAGAGGGTAATTTATTAATATAATGTAAAATGTTAAATTTAAATACTCTTCGACATGAAAAATTACATTTCTTGGAATTTTCCCTAAGGGGACTAACTGGGCAAGCTCACTCAAATATGTGGACTAAAATGTTCATGTTAGAGTGTATGACAGTGAAAATAATTTTGCCATCTAAATGTCCATCAGAAGGCTGCATAAATAATTGTTGTGCATATATTCCAGTAAAATGCAATGTGGTTAAAAGTGAATGAGCTCATGTACATTAAAATTATTTATATTGTTTTAAGTGAGATAGAGCACATTTAAAATAGTTTGGCAGACCCTGGTTTGGTAAACACACCCATATATATGTATATAATGGGGATAATATACCTCACAATACCTACTGTAGTTATCTCTAATTTCTGGCATCATGGGTGACTGTTTCACTTCAAATTTTTCTTTGTGACATTTGACAGTGAGGAATATTTACTTTCCTTTTAGTGAAGTTTTCATTTATATAACACCCAAAGATCTTTGTAGTTATTACGTTTACAGTTCAAAATGCTAGGGAAATATTTTTAGGCAGGGGTGGTTGGACCCATAGACAGAGGGGGATATTAGGATCCCTCATAGAGGGTAGATGTCTTACAGCTAGAAGTATGTGTCTGGCTATTTCTTAATACTATTTCTCTAGAAAGTTGTTCCATCCATGAGATGAAAGAATGTGATACAGGAAGACTGAGTAGGAGACCTCAGGTTGCCATTAAGAAATACTGTAACCAGTAGAGAGGTTATATGACTTTTCCCACTTCTTACCATTTTTTATCATCCAGGTAAATAATGGGGCTAGGAAAGTGGACATAAGTACATAAGTAAATCATGTGGCTACTCAGAAGTAGTTTCATTCTGGATTCATCTATAGATAGCTTTTGGACTAATTAGAGTTTTAAAATTCAAACCAATCACCACACATCCTAAGTAAAAACTGCTAATTCTAATTCTATGGTTCCCCCATCCTCCCATCGCTCTCTGTCTATATATATGTGTGTGTCTATAATGTATGTGTGTCTCTCTATCTATATTTGCATATACATTTGACTTTCAGAAAGTTTGTGAAATTTATGTCGATATGCACTTCCACCTTCTAGCCATGTATCATGGTATTTAACCCATAATGTTGTAAGGAAAAATAGGATTTCATTGTTTTCCTTTGCATTTCTTTGATGACTAGTGTGGTTGAATATGGTTTACTATTTTTGGGACAAGTTTATTTAAAAATTCTTGTTACTATTCTTTGCCCTTTTTCCTTATTAGAGCAGAGGTTGGCAAGCTGTGGGCTATAGGCCAATTCAACCTCTACTTATTTTTGTTAATAAAGTTTCATTGAGACACAACAGGCCCATTCATTTCCTTAATTTCCTTATAATATATATGTTTTTCTTGCTACAACAGCAGGGGCAAGTAGTTTTGATAGGACTGTATGACCATCAAAAGCTAAAATGTTTAATCTCTGGCACTCTACAGAAAGAGTTTATGATTCCTTAGTCATATTTTAGAGGGCTAAGTTTTAAAAAAATGTTTAAAAAAATTAACTTGAATGAACTTTTATGGAGTAAGACTATTTATTCTTGTTTGAAATATTTCTTGCAAATAGTTTAGTGCATGTCTTTTTCGTGCTTGATCAAGCCCTGATGGTTTCTATCTCTGCTCCCTCTTTCTCTCAGACCCCCTGTGCATGGGGTGCTGGAATGATGATGAATATAGTGTCCTTTAACTTAGAAGGGCAAATACTATCCTGTTTATTATGAATGGTGGAGAGAATAATTTATTATCTGGGTCATCATTTTCTCATCCAAATGCTTAAAGCTCTCATTCTTGACCTAGATGTTAAGGAATATCCACTTCTGAGAATCACTTAGAATACTTCTATTTGTATTCAACCTTGATGTCCAAACTATGATAAAGCTTTGAAGTTGTAAGGAACTGCCTTATGTGGACTCCTTACTTATCTTAAAAAAAATAATACCTTATGTTCTATAGCATTTTAAATCTTTCCTGGATGTTTTTCTCTTACTTTCCTCCTATCTACTCACCTCTTTTCCTTTGTATTTCCTGCCCCACTTCTCAGTGTTTCCTGCTAGTGTCTTAGCTTTCTTCAAACATTTGTTTTCCATGTGGCATCACTAGTTTTGAGGGACTTTTTTTTTTTTAAATTAAGAGCTAATTATATTGTCATATATCTTTCTTGTATGGCTTCTCAGGTGGTGCTAATGGTAAAGAATCTGCCTGTTGACGCAGGAGACAGCATAGATGCTGGTTCAATCCCTGGGTTGCAAAGATTCCCTGGAGGAGGGCATGGCAACCCACTTCAGTATTCTTGCCTGGAGAATCCTATGGACAGAGGGGCCTGGTGGGCAACAGTCCATAGAGTTGCAAAGAGTCGGACATGACTGAAGCGACTTAGCATTCACACACACACGTTTCTTGTATGGCATATTAGTCAATCCGTTGTTGTTGTTGCTTAATCACTAAGTCATGTCTGAGTCTTGTAACCCCGTGGACTGTAGCCCACCAGGCTACTCTGTCCATGGGACTTCTCAGGCAAGAATACTGGAGTGGGTTGCCATTTCCTTTTGCAGGGGATCTTCCCAACCCAGGGATCAAATCTGTGTCACCAGCATTGGCAGGCAGATTTTTTACCACTGAACCACCAGGGAAGCCCATATTAGTCAATAGGTATTTTCAAAATTGAAGAAATGGATCAAATTCCTACTTTCCATTTACATTTATTATATGATACAATTATTTTATTTGACAAATATTTCTCCATCAAAGTGGTCAAATAACATTACTATGACTTATCTATGTTTCCATGTTTATCTCAACATTAAAAGTACTGGAAGCTAGAAGTGACTAGCCCCCACAATACTCAGTCTTACTCTTCTTCCTAAACACATTCAAAGGTTTCCCAGACTCTCTTGCCAGGAGAGCACTGCCGTGTGTCACTTCAAGTCTGAGGCATTTAAGTGTGATTGTAAGTTCCTCTTGACTTGGCAGCCTTGAGAGCTGCAGATTGAGATGGCCAGGGGAAAGACAGATGGATCACAGATAGCCTGGTTCCTCGAGTGACTTGATGAAGGAGAGTTTTCTTGTAATATATACACTTTCTGTGAACAAGAAATTAACCTGTGTTATGACAGATTAGATTCTTCAGTTATTGTGCTACCACAGTTTAACCTCAGCTGATCTCACTAATACAGAAATTAGCTTTAGAAATGAAGACTGTACTGTAAGAAAAAAATTGATATGTACAGGACAGGCAGTGAGAAAAATGAGGCTGGAGGAGACAGAGAAGAAAACGAATGTTGTGTGGCAGTAAAACATTTGGTGAAGCTCTTGCATGTCACAACTTGAAAGGCAGATTATATACCTATGTAACTATTCCTAGGGAAGAGGTAGAAAACAGATCCACAGCAGTGTATGCTAACTGCCATTTGCTGTGCTTGGCAAGCTATTTCAAACATAAAGATGAACCCAGGAAAGAACTGACGGGTTCAGAAGCAGAAATGAAGATATAAAGAGGGTATAGAAATGGGGATTCCCATAGTATTGGAAAAGTCAACTGCTTCTAGACCCAAACTATACTCAAAGAAATTTTATGGAGGCTTTAAGTAACAGATAGTCAACGAAAACTTTCTTTTGATTATAGGACTTATGATCTCCCAGCTGGTGCAGTGGTAAATAATCTGCCTGCCAATGCAGGAGACACAGGAGAGTCAGGTTTGATCCCTAGGTCAGGAAGATGCTCTGGAGGAGGAAATGGCAACTCACTCCAGTATTCTTGCCTGGGAAATTCCGGGACAGAGGAGCCTGGTGGTCTGCAGTCCACGGGGTCACAGTCAGACATGACGGAGCACACATGTGCAAGGACAGAGAAAGTGTTAAAAATGTTAAATGAGGTCTTCCACCTGTTATTACAGATAAACTTCAGAGAGCCACCATCAAATTGAGAGAAAAAGACAGGCAGTGAAGAAAACAAAGGGCTACTGGAGATTTGAGAACTAGGTATTTAAAAGCATGGGTGTGGTTACTGGCATGTGGAGCTGATGAGACAAATAGAGAAGAAGCCTCTTAAGTATTTGAGAGAAGTGTACTGCCAAAGAAACCACAAACCTGGACTGAAGGCGCCTTTGACTGGAGAAGCTGAAAATGGCCTTTGTGCTCAGAAGCTTAAGTGAATAAGGAACCTGAGGAGGCTGCTCTTCAGCCCCGAGACTTATTTCCAGATACAATCAAAGAAGGCAATGGGGAGAAAAAGAACTGCCATAGGGTGGCACATACAGGTAGGGAATCTTCTCTGAGTGTGCACGGCAGGACTTTGGGGTTTATATGAGCTGCTGATTATGCCTGATTTGTGTGTGTGTGTGTGAATCACTCAGTTGTGTCTGACTCTTTGTGACACCATGAACTGTAGCCCTCCAGGCTCTTCTGTCCATGGGATTCTCCAGGCAAGAATACTGGAGTGGGTTGCCATTTCTTTCTCCAGGGGATCTTCCCGACCCAGGGATTGAACGCAGGTCTCTTGCATTGCAGGCAGATTCTTTACCATCTGAGCCAGCAGTAATTGTCTTCTTTCTAAAAGTGAGTATATTGTAATTACTCTGGTTCTGTCATGTCTTTGTTTATTGAGAAAGAAGGAGGGAAAGAAATTGAGAGAGAGACAGAGAGAGTGTGTGTATATAGAGACAGGAAATTTGGCTTCTAAATTCATAAGTCTCCAGACCAAGAGAAGCCACATCTGGGCTTGGTAAGGACTATTAACTTTCCCTGGACATACTGGACTTTGAGATTCTGGCGTTGACCGATTGAGATTTAGGCTGTCTCCATACGAGTTACTGGATATGTGTTATATGTGGCAAGAAGAAGAAGCTGAATAATTAGTGAACAGAAGATGATAGAGTTTACTAGACTTCACTATAGTTGACTCTTTCCACTTTGCTTGAAAATTTCCTAATATCCCTTGAAGTTTATGTTGGGGACATAACTTGCCAATGAACTGTAAACAGAGATGAAGCACTTCTCTTAAGAGCAGCTGTGGGTTTCTGTGCTCTGTCTTCCTTTGCTGTGGCCAATGCCGAAGCATCACAAGGTGTGGCATGAGACAGTAAAATCTCTTGTTAGTCCAGGTCCTAACAACCTATCCAGAGGAGAAAGTTTTGTTCATGCATATGGGCAAGAAGTGACATATATTGTTGTGCTAAGCCATTGAGATTTGGAGTTAATGATTTTTTAAGATCAAATTTATAAAAGGTTTACCAATTGGAAAAGCTCAGGTGGGCTACTATTATTATTATTTTTCAGTAAACATTGTAGGGAACCACTTAAATAAGAAACCAAAGCTGCTCACAATAAAGACTATCTACTATAGGCATCTACCTAGGTCAGGAAGATGCTCTGGAGGAGGAAATGGCAACTCACTCCAGTATTCTTGCCTGGGAAATTCCGGGACAGAGGAGCCTGGTGGTCTCCTCTGGAGAATGCTGAGAAGTCCTGTTTGCAAATTCTGCTCTCCTAAAACTGACTCTCATGCCCCCAAAATTGTTCCGAGAGGTAAATTATCTGATTCTAATCACATTTTAACATTTTGACCATCTCAAAAGACTGATTAAAGTTGTATGTATTTTCTTTCTGGTAAATAACATTGGTTTTTATCTATAATTATGGAGGCAATGGCACCCCACTCCAGTACTCTTGCCTGGAAAGTCCCATGGACTGAGGAGCCTGGTGGGCTGCAGTCCATGGGGTCTCGAAGAGTCGGACACAACTTAGCGACTTCCCTTTCACTTTTCACTTTCATGCATTGGAGAAGGAAATGGCAACCCACTCCAGTGTTCTTGCCTGGAGAATCTCAAGGACAGTAGAGCCTGGTGGGCTGCCATCTATGGGGTTGCACAGAGTCGGACACGACTGAAGCGACTTAGCAGCAGCAGCAGGGACAGGAAGAAAACTCCTTAAAATTCCCAGGTGGCTCTATTGGTAAAGAACCCACCTGCAATGCAGGAGACATAAAGAGATGTCAGTTCAATCTTGGGTTGGGCACATCCCATTGAAAAGGGAATGGCAACCCATTCCAGCATTTTTGCCTGGAAAATCCCATGGACAGAGGGCCTGGAGGGCTACAGTCCACGGGCTCGCAAAGAGTCAAAAAGGACTACATCGACTTAGCACAAGGCACTTAGCACAGAAAGCTACAAAGTATCTGATTCAATTAGGCTGGTCTCATTTTTAAGTTACTTTTACCTGAGGACATCAGAGTAACTTGTTAAATATTTTATAGAAATCTGAACAAACAACAGTGTTTACATTAGAGAAATAAAGCATTGACTTATTTAAAAAGTTCAAAGACTGTAAATCTGCAGTTAACACTAGCATAAATTAGGCACGGTTTAATGTGCGATAAGTCAAGAACCTCTGTCCAACACACACCAGAATATTTATTTTTCTGCTTTTAATTATTGGCAGAAAATAAGGTTCATAAACCTTAATGAAAAATGAAATTTCATAGGAAAGGTAAATTAGAGTGCTAAAAATGGATAGTATATCATTGAACGAGAACTTGGGAAACTGAAACAGTGTTATAGGAACTAAGAAGATTTCAACAGATAGAACTGCATCATGCTACTTAGGAAATACACATCCATCAGTTTTGTTTACATAAATGATTATTTCTAACTATATTGTATATAGTGGAGATGGCTAAATTTCCATACTTGCAAATTAAGATTTGCACATGAAATTGCCTAAAAGGTAGCCATCCCCCCAAGCTTTTTAGTTTAATTTGCTTATGTTGACTCTTATTTTCTTGTTTAATGTTGACGCTTTCTTTAGAGTAGTCTGTCTTTCATCTCCCTCTCAAGCAGGCTCAGATCTTGTACTCGACCCGCCCATAAATGTAAGACAGATGGAAATAAATAACCCACTAGAAAATTCACTTGACATGAGTACTGCATTTTATGTCTTAGAGGACTGGAAATGGGTCTGACTTTGAAGTCATTGAAGGGGTATATGACACTTAGAGAAAACAAATCTTTCTTTTTTTTAATTGAGTTGAAGCTCTCTGGCCTTCAAATGCAGGCACTAGTAAATTCTTTGACACTGCATATGCAAGGTTGATGTTCCATTTATAAGAAAAAAATGTTCACTACAATTGGATAATATGGTTCTCTTCTGGCCAGAGAGACTTTCTAAAGCATACTTCAAGTAGGAAAAAGAAAAGTGAGTATCATTCATTTTTAGGAGTAGGTTTGTATTGCTGTTTAGCAATTTGAATTTATTAATGGCTTTATAAATCCAATATCCATGCTAATAAAGATTTTTGTAACAGATGAAAGCATTATTTTTTATTACATGAATTACATTAATTGTAAGTCCTGTGTATATATTTCCTAGTATGGTGGAATGCTTTTTTCCTTTTCATGACATCCCACAAATTCTCAGTGTAATAATATTGCATTAAGAGTAATCCTTTGTTGAGATGATTTAAATGAATTTCTTTGCTATAGTAATAATTAAGGCTTAGTGATCCACAGTTTTTAAGTCACTGAAAACAAAAGCAAAATTATATTGGAATTTGGGACAAATATTCCACCAGTACTTGTTACCCTAAAACTTGAAATTAAAGCAACTGATATCAATAATTAGTGAATTTACTAAAGAAACACCCTGTGGAGCTAATTTTAGGTAAATGATAAAGAGCAAAGCAGGCAGATTCTTAGTACAGTAAATTTTCAAGATACTGATATTAACCCTTTTTACATTCATCATTGCTGCTTACTTGAGCATTTTTAGGCAGATAATTCATCTGCATCTTTACATGTTTAATGAAGAACATCTCTGTGTTTTTGGTGAAATGCTTGAGATAGTTTCACTTGGAGGGTTATTTTATTCATGCTCTAAAACCCAAATAGAGCCTGTTAACTGATTAAAATGAATATTAGAAGCATAAAGACAGATAAAAACTTTTCTCTCTGTGTCTCTCTCAATGAAATCTTTCTGTTTAACAGAAATAAGCAAAAGTAACTTGCTGACTTCTATTTAGAAACACTATAAAAATTCAAATAAGAGAATCAAATGCCAGTTATGCCTTTGACTGTGAGTAGTTTCTGGAACAATTAATGGAAAAGATGATCTGGTTTAATAGATTACTTGAGAGGCTCAGAGTATATCACTTATGAATTTTTATGTATCTTACATAAATGAGAAATGCTAACATGGAAGTAGTTCAAAGATGTTTTCTTACCTTGGAATTCTACACCTGTAACTTATTTGAATCACCTGCAGTCTGTTCTTCCTGCTTTTAGATAATGCCATGAGGTAATTGCTCCTGCTGCTAGAATATTTTTTTTAAATGTATTTTAAATTGTTTTAGAAACTGAATTTATAATAACACCTTCACATGTTCAAAACCAAGTGCAGGACTGTGATACATCCTTAAGAGGCAGCAGAGTTTTCATAAAAATAATTAAAGAACCAGCAAATTATAAGTGGGAAGAATATCTTGGAGATATTTCAATTACTTAATATTATTTTATTTATTTATTTTTTATGTTGCCAGGTGTCACTGAAGGGTGCTGAGGAGATTTAGGTTGAACACTGAAGAAATATTTCTGATTAAGAAAAGGATTATAAGCAGAGTGGCCATTCTCACTCTTCTGTGATACAGATACTTAGTAGAGGCAGTGGTGATATTAATGATACCTATCCAATGATTGCTATGTGCTAAAGTGTGTGTTAGTTACTCAGTCGTGTCTGATTCTTTGTGACCACATGGACTGTAGCCTGCCAGGCTCCTCTGTCCATGGGATTCTCTAGGCAAGAATACTGGAATGAGTTGCCATTTCCTTCTCCAGGGGATCTTCCCAACCCAGATATCGAACCTGGGTCTCCTGCATTGCAGGCAGATTCCTTAGCATCTGAGCCACCAAGGAAGCACTGTGCTAAACATATTCCAATAATTCACATTTAATTCAGTCCTTTACAGTCTTGAACTTCATTTTATTCTCACGTTGCAGAAAAAGAAAAGCAAATCTTAGAGACGTTCACAAATCTAGAATCACAAACCTAGCGGATTATGGAGCTGAGACTAGAGCAGTCAAACTATTAAAAATTGCTTACGTTCTCTGGGTCTTAGATTTTTTCTGTGTGTTAATAGAATGAAGATAAGAAGACCCATCTCATAATGTTTGTAGTAGAAGATGAGGTAATAGGCAAAAGCACCCAGCTCATGTTTAATGCATGTTATTTATCCTCTTTGATTAAGGAGGATTAAACATTACTGCTCAAACTCTGTCAAATATAACATTGCATTTAAATTATGTTTATATCCCATTAACTAAGCTATAAGCTCTGGGAGAACTTGGCTGGAACCATGTTTTATTCCTTCCATAGCCCCTTGTCTTATACCAGCACGTGTCCTAGGACTTAGAAAGTACCTGTGTTGCCTCTGAAAAATTAATGAAAGGTAGGGCAAGACACCGTATCCATCTACTGCAGTTTGGAAGGCACCTGGACACCATGGGTCAGATTTTAAAATATGCTTGCAGTTTGACTCAGCAACTTAATTTCTAAAAATTTATCTTAAGGAGACATTGAGATTTTTGTACCAAGATATATTTTCAATTATAATCATTAAGACATTGTCTTCAATAGGGACAAGTTAGAAACATCCTAATCGCCGATTTAAAAGTTGTGTAACAGGCATACAATGGAATAGTGTGTAGCCATTAGACATGATGTAAAGATGCACTTATTAGTGGTGAGAAAGTCTCATGATATGTTTGCTGGCAGGTGTAAAAAGTTGGTTATGCAACTATATGATCTTTTTTCTGTAACATACATACAACATTTGTGTTTGCTAAACCTTCCACCCCAAACTAATTACAGTTTTGCTTTCCTAGAAATGGAATCTTAAACCAGTGGATCAGGGATTGCTTAATCAGTGTTTTGCTTTGGCTGATAGACTCCTGCCATCCTGCAAAGGAAAGTAACTTTACAATAAACAACTTGCTTTTTTGCCTGATATAACTTCCTCATTCCCTCGTCTTTTTGTCTTTCATTTTGTACAGCTCCTCAGCATTCTTTCCTTAGCTACTAGATTGGATGCTGCTCAATTCCAATCAATTTTCCCTCAAATAAAATTTTACTATGCCCTCAATCTTTTGACAATACATGTGCATGCACATATACATATTGTAAAAGTACATGAGAAATTGAGAATAGGTATGTCTGGGTAAAAGATCATAGTCTATCTTTATTTCTCCATGTTTTTCTTTATTCTTAGGAATTATTTTAAAGAAAGCACTTTTTTAATATTTGAGAAAATATGTTATTTTAAAAAATGAGTGGCAACGTTTTCAATAGTGACTTTTGACACTGAACCTCAGGCAGCAGACATGTTTCAGATTTTTAGAATCTTGAGAAAATCACATTTGAAAAAAAAATTGCTCACTATTATGGGATGATTAAAAATAACAATATTGTAAAGTTTAAAATAAAATAAAATTTAAAAAAATAAATAAAAAATAAAAATAACAATGCCTTTTAGGCTAGTGACCTCTTTTTCATTTCTTTATAAACAACTAAACATAGAAGCCTTTCAGTACTTTCTCAGTTTGCTTCTTTTCTATCCTTCATGCTTACATGACAAGGGCAGATATATAGAATTTGGACTCACTGAGATGAGATTTGACTCACTGAGATTTGAAGTTTAATGATAGGGAAAGCTGCGATATATGTTTGGAAAATTCTCAGATAAAACAACAGAACCCCAAGGCAATTCGTTCTGAAATTTAAAGATATGAGGACACATTAATATGAAATGGACAGATTTATTTCTGACTGTTTCAGAGAAATATCGACAGTGGAACACTTGGTTCTAAGCAGCTTGGCTGCAAGCCTGTGTAGAAAGGAGTTGTGTAATTCAAAGTGAAAACACTTCCATGTTCCATCTGTGAGGAGAGTGGAGCCTTGACAACTATCATTTGTCAGAGTGGACACAATGAGAAACAGAAGGACAGACTCAAGAAGAGGGGCAGTAAATATGTAAAAGTACACCTATGGTATAAGAATATATGGGGAAATGTCATTCCAGAAATCAAAAGTGGGATCAGAATATGGGGTTTCAGGGAAACTGGCCTCCTGGGATTCTTATCGAATAATTTTTAAACATTCACTGTTTAATTGTATGAGTTTTTAGTGATTATAGATGTATCTCCAATAGCAAAGTTTAGAGCAAGATGGAAATCAATTGCCCTGCCCCTTATCCTTAAAGGAATTTCTTCCCTTTATTGCTTATTATGATCTTTGTAGTTGAGGATTCCAAAATGAAGTGGAGCAACTAGAACACAGAATAACTGTGAATATGACTTGGGAGAATTGTGCAATGGTGGTGGTTATCTTCTAGATAATTCCATTTTTCTTGTCAAAAACTATAATTGCCATTTTTATAAAGTATTTTTCTCACAGAGAAACTTTCTATATGAGGAATAAAAGAAACTTAGTTTTGAGTACTTGACCTGTGGGCTTCAATACTGGGGATCACCTGGTCTCTTTTATTATGTGTAAGAAGTGAGATTTGGCCTACAGCAGGGTCTGTAATTATTCAGCTCCTCCAAAAGTAGCTCCTGACTTTGATTTTGCAAAACACATTAATATTAATTTTGTCACTTGAATATTTGCTTTTAATATTACAGAATCCACATGCTTGGTCGAGGCCAACATATGCTGTTTATTATGCAGGTTTGTCTGTTCCTGATGATGTAGTACATAAATCAAATCTAAATTAAGCCAACACCACTTCTCCTCTATGCCGTGATATTTGGGGATGAGACTGTTGGCCAAGGAATCATGAGGAAGAGTAAGACACTTTTGTATATTGTGAGATATTTTCATTGCTGCCAATAGGAACACCATCACCAATCAAGAACTTGAAATAGTATCGCTATGAGTATTCCCATATATGAAGTTCATTTGCTTAACTTTTGAAATCTTTTCAGTAGTTGCATATGAACAAGAAGCATGGAATTCAAGAAATTAAGTTAACATAGTAAGGCTAAGGTTTCACTTTTATTTGGTTGGTCTTAAAATCTGGGATACAAGAATATATTAGTAAAATACATGTTTTAAAAGATTTGGAGGCTATTGTAATTATTCTTTGGTGTTCAGGGGAATAAAATGTTTCTTACAATAAAATTCAGATAGATGTTAGGGCTTATATAAAAATGGTTGATTAACTCCAGAACTGAAGAAATACAGAGAGACACCTTTGTTAGCGGTTTCTTAAGTTGTCTTTGTAATCAAATCGCACATTTTTATGTTGAGCTGTTTTGGAGTGAAGTGGACTTTTGGTGGCAATTTCTCATGCTTCCATATTCTTTATTCAATGTAGAAATATTTCTCAAGGTCATAAATGCAAAATACTGTTCATTGGAGACCTCAGACCTGATTTCAAGACTGTCATTCTCTGAACTGAAAGACAGATGTATTGGCACAACCCACTTGTCTGATGGGCCAGCTTAGTTCAAATATTACATTTTCCAGAAAGTTTTCCTCTATTATTTTGTTTGTTCAGTTGTTTTTTTTCTCTTTCCTGAGCTTAAAATTCTTTTTAAGCTTTTATTTTTAAGGTTTGGTTAAAAAGAACAGATTCATCAAGTTACCTAAAAGTAGAAATGAGATGCTTATAAGAATTTTTACCTAGAAATGACATCTTCTCAGAAATATATTAGGCATTCTGACTCCTTCTCCAACTTGCCCTGAGCCTTAGTGTTTTCTCTACCTGGCATTTCTGTCTCTGACTAGCATGAACTCAGTGACCTGTTTCCCATCTTCTTTATAGCCTCTCTTTCTGCTCCTGCCTTTACTGCTGGGCTTCTGTTTTTAATTCCCAGTGTTAAGACTGGTCACTTTACTTCCATGTCAATTCACCTGGAGGAGTCTCAGAGAGCCTATGGAAGGCTTCACCACAGTTGTCCTGTGCCTTTCCCTCATTGCTGATGCTTAGGTTGTTGTTGTTCAGTCAGTCATATCTGACTCTTTGGGACCATGTGGACTGCAGCACGCCAGGCCTCCCTGTCCTTCACCATCTCCCAAAGTCTCCCCAAGTTAATGTCCATTGCATTGGTAATGCCATCCAGCCATCTAATCCTCTGACACCCTCTTCTCCTTCTGCCCTCAATCTTTCCCAGCATCTGAGACTTTTCCAGTGAGTCAGCTCTTCGTATCAGATGACCAAAATACTAGAGTTTCAGTTTCAGCATCAGTCCTTCCAACTAGTATTCAGGATTGATTTCCCTTAAGATTGACTGGTTTGACCTCCTTGCTGTCCAAAGGATTCTCAGGAGTCTTCTCCAGTACCACAGTTTGAAGGCATCAATTCTTTGGTGCTCTGCCTCCTTTACAGTCCAGCTCTCACAACTGTATGTGACCATTGGGAAGATCACAGCTTTGACTGTATGGACCATTGTTGCCAGAGTAATGTCTCTGCTTTTCAACACACTGTATGGGTTTGTCATTGCTTTCCTGCCAAGAAGCAATTGTCGTCTGATTTCATGGTTGCAGTCATCATCCACAGGGATTTTAGAGCCCAAGAAGAGGAAATCTGTCAAGGCTTCCACCTTTTCCCCCTCCATTTGCCATGAAAGTAATGGGGCCAGAGATGCCATGACTTTAGTTTCTTTTAATATTTAGTTTAAGCCAGCTCTTTCACTCTCCTCCTTCACCCTCATCAAGGGGCTGTTAGATCCTCTTTGCTTTCTGCCATTAGAGTGCTATGATCCACATATCTGAGGTTGTTGAAGTTTCTCCCACCTGCCATGATTCCAGCTTGTAATTCATCCAGCATGGCATTTCATTTCTCATGATGTGCTCAGCATATAGATTAAACAAACAGGGTGACAGCAGATAGCCCTGTTGTATTCCTTTTTCAATTTAGAACCAATCAGTTGTTCTATACAGGATTCTAACTGTTGCTTCTTGACTCGCATACAGGTTTCTCAGGAGATGGGTAAGATGGTCATGTAAGCATCTCTAACTAGAGAAAAAAAATTGTAAGAGAAGCAAGGTCATAAAGCACATTTGGATATTCTATGAATGCCTAATATGTGAAAAGTAAATATTTTGTTTATACATATCCAAATGCATTTGTTTACATTTGCTTTTATTTTGTGTATATATACTAAAAAAACTGCCCAGGATCTCTGTTTCTGCTAAAGATTGTCAAAAAGCTGGAGAAAGAGCATAATGATTAGTCAAAATGGACTTTACAATGGGGATAAAATGCTACTATTCTTTGAAACAAATAAAATTATTTCTGCTTGAATAACTGGTAAGAGACTTAAAATAGCAGAAGCCTTTATGTTATTAAAATAAGGAGAATTGATTCAATGAATTCCATTAAATCCTCATCATACTGACATCTCCGTATTTGATATTACTCACCACTTTTCTCCTCTGGACACTTCCTTCTTCCTTGGTTTATAAAATGTCACTCTGTCCCATTTCTCTTCTGATCTTTCTAACTATTTATTCTCAGATTCTTCTGTTGGAGTCTTTTTTCCCACTCTCCAAAAATTTCTGTCATTCAGGCTATTGTTTTTGATATGTTCTCAATTATACAACCATCCTAACCATCATCCTTCTTTCTAATGGGATGACTGATCATCTGTAATCACAAAATCTATGTTTCTATCTTCAGCTTCTATACTACTAAGTTTCAATTTACAGGACACTTCTAGCTGACTACTTACAGGCATAGGCAATTGTTTTGCCAAACTGAACTCTTTGTCTCCACCCATCACCCCGACATTACTTCTGACTTTTGTACTTTTTATGTCAGTGAGCATTTCCAACTAGCCATTAAGTCAGAAAGAGTGAATTGTCCATTTCTCTCATAACTCCCAGAATGAATCTGTAATCCTTTTAAGCTTACTTACTGGTGTCATAGTTTAAAATTTCCTCATACCTCAGATAACCTTTTTCCTCATATGAAGATCATTCTTCTTTTCTTTATTATTCTACCACCCTTATTGCTTCCAGAGTGAGTTTACTAGATTTTAAATATGTTATACTATGCTGTTGTTTAGTTGCTGAATCATGTCTGACTCTTTGCGACCCCATGGACTTCTTGGCCCACCAGACTCCTCTGTCCATTAAATTTCCCAGGCAAGAATACTGGAGTGGGTTGCCATTTCCTTCTCCAGGGGCTCTTCCCAACCCAGGGATGAAACCTCAGTCTCCTGCATTGGCAGGTGGATTCTTTACCATTGAATCACTAGGAAAACCCTATTTTTCAATGAGTATAATTCTCTAATACTTTCTTACTGTAAGTGAAACAAATATGTCATGCTATTCCCTACATAAAACCTTTCAATGCCTTCCTAATGCCTGTAGGAACATACACACACTTATTGCAGATGATGTCAAAGAT
The DNA here is from genome assembly GCF_003369695.1 of Bos indicus x Bos taurus. Classification (NCBI taxonomy): domain Eukaryota; kingdom Metazoa; phylum Chordata; class Mammalia; order Artiodactyla; family Bovidae; genus Bos; species Bos indicus x Bos taurus. The sequence goes on along the minus strand of NC_040076.1, from coordinate 20,827,224 downwards.
TTTCAGCGATCAGACCCTCCTCTCACCTTTGTTATTATCCTTCTCTTTCACATGTTCTTTCCTTCACCTGGGCTTGATGTAAACATACATAAAGTAAGAAGACCAATTTGTATGGAAATGACTGGGTTAGCCAAAAAGTTTGTTTCAATTTTTTCATAAAATCTTACAGAAAAATCCAGATGAAATTTTTGGCCAATCCTATAAATAGAATACAATGTTTCAATATTCCAAGGCAGATTACAGATTAAAATTTCCATTATAGGCCAAGTTGAATTTTGGCTTATGATAAAACACTTAAGAATGTTTTTACTAGTCATACTATCTGACGTATCAATAGGGCAGCATATGTTTTTAGTTCTGAATTGATTAAATGATAATGTAAACATATTTGTGCTGTGATGTATGAAATACATAAGAGGTGTAAACTGTTAACATAAATTGTATGATCACAGCTTAATTTACATGTAATCATATTAACTAAGAATTGAAAATTTTGTAGGTTGCTATTAAAAGTAAGAAGTACAATATATTTTAAAGACTAAAGGGAATTGAACATTTTAGCACTGCTTCTGATTTTAGCAGCTATTTGGAAACCTAATATACTAACTCATAGCTTATAAGAAAAAATTTTAAAATAATAATTTAAAAAAAGGGTTTGGTGAGAAAAATAATTATGTTCTTAAATATGCAGGGTTTTGAATTAGATATTTTGTGGTGAAGATTAGACATTGAGCTTAAACTTTTACAAATGCCTTTGTTGTATTTCTGCTGTATTATCAAAGTGTAGTTTTACTCTTCTTTAAATCCTATATAACTAGTAGGATAGAGTGATGATTAAAATTTACCAAATAAATTTTAAGATTTTTTTCCTACTCATATTTTGTTCTTTACCTGATTGATAAACTTTAAATTTGGTGTTCTTCTAAACACTTTTTTTTTTTTTTAAGATTATGTTAGTTTTCTTCTTAAGTAAGCATTTCATAGCTAGTAAAATATTCCTCCTTGGAAGATATAAAACAATCACAAAAATTGTTGCTATAAGAAAAAGTCAGTATTTCAGTCTTGTTTATTTCAAGTGGTATAAAAATGAATTGGTCAAATTTTCATTTAGAAATATCATAATTTACCAGGTTAACTAAATAAAAATCTTTTAAAAAGTTCAACATATAAAGATGTTTCATCTATTTGATAAAATGTCTGTTTATAAAGGTCTGTCTCATAAAAATAAATAATTATGAGTGGATATGATCAAAACAAAAAGTTGAAATGGAAACAGTGTTCTCCTTTCTCTTCTTTGCTTGTTTTAGTTTATTTTTTTTTATATTTTACAATGTCTCCTTTGTCCATCATGGTGTATATTGTTAAGTACTGTTGCTCTTAGCTATGTTCATTTCCTGAGAAGGTTTTTAGTTTATTTTATGGATCTTGGAATTCTAAAGAGTTTTATTATTATTCTATCACTCTTCCTCAAGTGTTTTTTATTCCTGAGAAATAAAATACACTCAGGGTGATAAAATGTAAACAACTCTTTCTAATACATTGCCTTTGGAGGAACTATTTCTCTATGTGATTTCAAAATTTGGTTCAGTCCATTCCAAAAGCCTAGACAGAAAATGTAGGCAGAAAGATTGAAGAAATGTATATACTCCAGTAACCCACAATTGTATTATGTTTTGGCACTATGTATATTACTTTCCTATTGTTGCCTTAACCAACAGAGCAGTATGATTCTAATATTCTTAACAAATTATAGAGGAGTGGAATGCAAAAGTAGGAAGGCAAGAGACACCTGGAGTAACAGGCAAATTTGGCCTTGGAGTACAGAATAAATCAGGGCAAAGGCTAATAGAGTTTTGCCAAGAGAATGCACTGGTCATAGCAAACACCCTCTTCCAAAGACACAAGAAGAGACTCTACGCATGGATGTCACCAGATGGTCAACACCGAAATCAGATTGATTCTATTCTTTGTAGGCAAAGGTGGAAAAGCTCTATACAGTCAGCAAAAACAAGACCGGGAGCTGACTCTGGCTCAGATCATGAACTCCTTATTGCCAAATTCAGACAAATTGAAGAAAGTGGGGAAAACCATTAGACTTTTCAGGTATGACATAAATCACATCCCTTATGACTATACAGTGGAAATCAGGAATAGATTTAAGGGACTAGATCTGATAGACAGAGTGCCTGATGAACTATGGACGAAGGTTTGTGACATTGTACAAGAGACAGGGATCAAGACCATCCCTAAGAAAAAGAAATGCAAAAAAGCAAAATGGCTGTCTGAGGAGGCCTTACAAATAGCTGTGAAAAGAAGAGAAGCGAAAAGCAAAGAACTAAAGAAAAGATATACCCATTTGAATGAAGAGTTCCAAAGAATAGCAAGGAGAGATAGGAAAACTTTCCTCAGTGATCAGTGCAAAGAAATAGAGGAAAACAATAGAATGGAAGAGACTAGAGATCTCTTCAAGAAAATTAGAGATACCAAGGGAACATTTCATGCAAAGATGGATGCAATACAGGACAGAAATTGTATGAACCTAACAGAAGCAGTCTTTCCCATCCTGCTGTTTTCCTCTATTTCTTTGCATTGATTGCTGAGGAAGGCTTTCTTATCTCTTCTTGCTATTCTTTGGAACTCTGCATTCAGATGCTTATATCTTTCCTTTTCGCCTTTACTTTTCACTTCTCTTCTTTTCACAGCTATTTGTAAGGCCTCCTCAGGCAGCCATTTTGCTTTTTTGCATTTCTTTTCCATGGGGATGGTCTTGATCCCTGTCTCCTGTACAATGTCACCAGGCACTCTATCTATCAGATCTAGTCCCTTAAATCTATTTCTCACTTCCACTGTATAATCATAAGGGATTTGATTTAGGTCATACCTGGACATCTATTTCTGCTTTACTGACTATGCCAAAGCATTTGACTGTGTGGATTGCAATAAACTGTGGAAAATTCTGAAAGAGATAGGAATACCAGACCACCTGACCTCCTCTTGAGAAATTTGTATTCAGGTCAGGAAGCAACAGTTAGAACTGGACATGGAACAACAGACTGGTTCCAAATAGGAAAAGGAGTATATCAAGGCTGTATAATGTCACCCTGCTTATTTAACTTCTATGCAGAGTACATCATGAGAAACGCTGGACTGGAAGAAACACAAGCTGGAATCAAGAATGCTGGGAGAAATATCAATAACCTCAGATATGCAGATGACCCCACCCTTATGGCAGAAAGTGAAGCGGAACTAAAAAGCCTCTGGATGAAGGTGAAAGAAGAGAGTGAAAAAGTTGGCTTAAAACTCAACATTCAGAAAACAAAGATTATGGCATCTGGTCCCAACACTTCATGGGAAATAGATGGGGAAACAGTGGAAACAGTGTCAGACTTTATTTTTTGGGCCCCCAAATCACTTCAGATGGTGACTGCAGCCATGAAATTAAAAGACACTTACTCCTTGGAAGGAAAGTTATGACCAACCTAGATAGCATATTCAAAAGCAGAGACATTACTTTGCCAACAAAGGTCCATCTAGTCAAGGCTATGGTTTTTCCAGTGGTCATGTATGGATGTGAGAGTTGGACTGTGAAGAAAGCTGAGCGCCAAAGAATTGATGCTTTTAAACTATGGTGTTGGAGAAGACTCTTGAGAGTCCCTTGAACTGCAAGGAGATCCAACCAATCCATTCTGAAGGAGATCAGCCCTGGGATTTCTTTGGAAGGAATGATGCTAAAGCTGAAACTCCAGTACTTTGGCCACCTCATACAAAGAGTTGACTCATTGGAAAAGACTCTGGTGCTGGGCGGGATTAAGGGCAGGAGGAGAAGGGGACAATGGAGGATGAGATGGTTGGATGGCATCACTGACTCGCTGGACGTGAGTCTGAGTGAACTCCGGGAGCTGGTGATGGACAGGGAGGCCAGGCGAGCTGCAATTCATGGGGTCGCAAAGAGTCGGACACGACTGAGCAAATGAACTGAACTGAATGAAACAGAAGCAGAAGATATTAAGAAGTGGCAAGAATACACAGAAGAACTGTACAAAAAAGATCTTCATGACTAAGGTAATCATGATGGTGTGATCACTTACCTAGAGCCAGACATCCTAGAAAGTGAAGTCAAGTGGGTCTTAGGAAGCATCACTACAAACAAAGCTAGTGAAGGTGATGGGATTTCAGTTGAGCTATTTCAAATCCTAAAAGATGATGCTGTGAAAGTGCTGCACTCAATATGCCAGCAAATTTGGAAAACACAGCAGTGGCCACAGGACTGGGCAAGGTCAGTTTTCATTCCAATCCAAAGAAGGGCAATGCCAAAGAATGCTCAAACTACCACACAATTGTACTCATCTCACACGCTAGTAAAATAATGTTCAAAATTCTCCAAGTCAGAATTCAACAGTACACGAACCATGAATTTCCAGATATTCAAGCTGATTTTAGAAAAGGCAGAGGAACCAGAGATCAAATTGCCAACATCTGCTGGATCATTGAAAAATCAAAAGAGTTCCAGAAAAACATCTACTTCTGCTTTATTGACTGTGCCAAAGCCTTTGACTGTGTGGATCACCACAAACTATGGAAAATTCTTCAAGAGATAGGAATACCAGACTACCTGACCTGCCTCTTAAGAAATCTGTATGCAGGTCAAGTAGCAACAGTTAGAACTGGACATGGAACAACAGACTGGTTCCAAATCATGAAAGGAGTACATCAAGGCTGTAAACTGTCACCCTGCTTATTTAACTTCTATGCAGAGTACATCATGAGAAATGCTGGGCTGGAGTAAGCACAAGCTGGAATCAAGATTGCTGAGAGAAATATCAGTAACCTCATATATGCAGATGAAACCACCCTTATGACAGAAAGTGAAGAACTAGAGAGCCTCCTGATGAAAGTGAAAGAGGAGAGTGAAAAAGTTGGCTTAAAGCTCAATATTCAGAAAACAAAGATCATGGCATCTGGTCCCATCACTTCATGGCAAATAGGTGGGGAAGCAGTGGAAACAGTGAGACACTTTAATTTTTTTTTTTTTTTTTTGGCTCCAAATCACTGCAGATGGTGACTGCAGCCATGAAGTTAAAAGATGTTTGCTCCTTGAAAGGATAGTTATGAGTAACCTAGACAGCATATTAAAAGCAGATACACTACTTTGCCGACAAAGGTCTGTCCAGTCAAGGCTATGGTTTTTCCAGTAGTCATGTATGGATGTGAGGGTTGAACTATAAAGAAAGCTGAGCACCGAAGAATTGATCCTTTTGAACTGTGATGTTGGAGAAGATTCTTGAGAGTCCCTTGGACTGCAAGAAGATCAAACCAGTCCTAAAGGAAATCAGTCCTGAATATTCATTGGAAGCATTGATGCTGAAGCTGAAACTGCAGTAGTTTGGCCACCTGATTGGAAGAACTGACTCATTTGAAAAGACCCTGATGGTTGGGAAAGATTGAAGGCGGGAGGAGAAGGGGACGACAGAGGATGAGGTGTTCGGATGGCATCACCAACCCAATGAACATGAGTTTGAGTAAACTCTGGGAGTTGGTAATGGACAAGAAGGCCTGGTGTACTGCAGTGCATGGATTCACAAAGAGTCGGACAGGACTGAGTTACTGAATAACAACAAATTCAATGCAGAATCATCAAATCGTAGAATTTTGATGCCAGAGGGAATCTTGGAAGACAGTCATCCTAAACATATGAAAAACGTGTAGATTAGGGAAGCAAAAAGATACTCAAGCAGGGTTCAACTATGCACTGTAATGGACATATAATAGTGAAGCTTCAACTTTACTAGGATAGGGATGCCTTTTGTCGTAAAAAGTCCCTAACTTGTTGAATGTGATTGTGATTATGGTCTCTATGTACTATATATATAGATATACATACACACACACACACACACACACACACACACACACACACATATATATATATCTCCAACAAGTTATGAAGTATATGTAAATATTTTTATACCATTCTCGCTATGTAATTTTATAGTTATTAGCTGGAGTAGCTAAATGTTTACTTTTCTGTTCCTCTGATCCTTTCTCTGGTACTCATTTGTGTAATTTGAACTAGGCAAATGAGTGCTTTGGCTTCAGGTCCCAGGTTACCAATGACAGAAATATCTTAGTGTTTACTGATGTACTCCCTTAAAGTAGAACTTGGAGCACCAGCTAACAGCAATAAAGTCTTGCTCACATGTTCAGTGGATGTTGTGGTTCTTGTTTACTGAACGTCTCTGTCTTTCTACCGATAATGCACTATGTCTCTACCTGTGCTCCCTCTGGTTGCTTCAGTTTCATAATGGATTTGGTGTTTCAAGTCATATGGGTCACTTCTTCCTTGAGGAAGAAATTAAAAAAAAATCCCTCCCCCACTCGAAAATGTAATGTTGCTCTCCATGTATCATCTTTAAAATGTCTTCTAAAAGACATAGTGGAGGGGATGTTTTCTTGTAATCAATTTGTGTCCCGTATCCTGGAGGCTATACGCACTCAATAAGAGAAGATTGTAAGTCAGGAATATAGACAAAATGACAAAGTGATCTATAGTCTTACCTAGTAAAGACATGTTACTATGCACAGTTTGATGTATTTTCAGTGTTGAGTGCAACTGTAATCATATTACTTTCATTTAGGTCTACTTTGTTTTTCAACTTTACAAGTATCTATTCCTTAGATTTTTAATACTATCAGCATATTATTCCACAAAGTAAAAATTTTCATAATGTATATGACAATTTTTCAAAAGAGTTGGAAATAGTGTTTCCTCTAATTTTACCTCAATAAACATCTTTGTACAAAGAGTGCCTCTAGTCCCCATATTTTTGATAGTTGCTTGGATGATATTGTCAGAGTCTATGTGATAGTTTACAAAACTGACCACAACTCTCCATGCTTCCCTTACCCACGCAATCTGCAGGGTTATTTTACAGCTTCTTCCACTAAGAAGTAAAATCTGTTCCCTCACTACTTGAATCAGAACTTGTGACTTCAGTTCACTTCAGTTGCTCAGTCGTGTCCAACTCTTTATGACCCCATGGACAGCAGCATGCCAGGCTTCCTTGTCCACAACCAACTCCCAGTTGTGAGCAAGCTTGAGCAAACTCAAACTGATGTCCATCAAGTTGGTGATGCCATCCAACCATCTCATGCTCTGTCATCTCCATCTTCTCCTGCCTTCGATCTTTCCCAGCATCAGGGTCTTTTCCAATGAGTCACTTCTTCGCATCAGGTTGCCAAAGTATTGGAGTTTCAGCTTCAACATCAGTCCTTCCAATGAATATTCAGGACTGATTTCCTTTAGGGTTGACTGGTTTGATCTCCTTGCAGTCCAAAAGACTCTCAAGAGTGTTCTCCAACACCACAGTTCAAAAGCATCAGTTCTTTAGCGCTCAGTTTTATTTATGGTCCAACTCTCACATCCATACATGACTACTGGAAAAACCATAGGTCTGACTAGATGGACCTTTGTCGGCAAAGTAATGTCTCTGCTTTTTAATATGCTGTCTAGTTGGTCATAGCTTTTCTTCCAAGGAGTAAGCGTCTTTTAATTCCATGGCTGCAGTCACCATCTTCAGTGATTTGGAGGCCAACAAAATAAAGTCTCTAACTGTTTCCATTGCTTCCCCATCTATTTGCCATGAAGTGATGGGGCTGGATGCCATAATTTTAGTTTTTTGAATGTTGAGTTTTAAGCCAACTTTTTCACTCTCCTCTTTCACTTTCTTTTTTTTTTTTTTTTTTGACTTCACTTTTACTTCATTTTCATGGGTAATAAAGAACAAAATCATTAATTCACAAATGGACTCCAACATATTTCAGTGGAGACAAGATGGTCTTTCTAACAAATGATCCTGAAAGAACTTAATAACCAGATGGAAAGGAGCAAATTTTGACACCATAGAGAAAAGTTGACGACCCATAGACCTAAATGTAAAAGCAAATAATATAGAATTTCTAGATAAAGAGTTGGAGAAAATCTTTCTTACTCTGAAGTTGGTAAAGATTTCATAGGTTAGACATGAAAGCACAAATTATTATTAAAACATTGATAAATTGCACTTTATCTAAGTTGAAATCTCACTCTTTGTTTTTTTTTTTTAATATTTTTATTTTATTTTATTTTATTTTATTTTTTTCTAATTTTATTTTATTTTTAAACTTTACATAATTGTATTAGTTTTGTCAAATATCATAATGAATCCACCACAGGTATACATGTGTTCCCCATCCCGAACCCTCCTCCCTCCTCCCTCCCCATACCATCCCTCTGGGCCGTCCAGTGCACCAGCCCCAAGCATCCAGCATCGTGCATCGAACCTGGACTGGCAACTCGTTTCCTACATGATATTTTACATGTTTCAATGCCATTCTCCCAAATCTTCCCACCCTCTCCCTCTCCCACAGAGTCCATAAGACTGTTCTATACATCAGTGTCTCTTTTGCTGTCTCGTACACAGGGTTATTGTTACCATCTTTCTAAATTCCATATACATGCGTTAGTATACTGTATTTATGTTTTTCCTTCTGGCTTACTTCACTCTGTATAATAGGCTCCAGTTTCATCCACCTCATTAGAACTGATTCAAATGTATTCTTTTTAATGGCTGAGTAATACTCCATTGTGTATATGTACCACAGCTTTCTTATCCATTCATCTGCTGATGGATATCTAGGTTGCTTCCATGTCCTGGCTATTATAAACAGTGCTGCGATGAACATTGGGGTACACGTGTCTCTTTCCCTTCTGGTTTCCTCAGTGTGTATGCCTAGCAGTGGGATTGCTGGATCATAAGGCAGTTCTATTTCCAGTTTTTTAAGGAATCTCCACACTGTTCTCCATAGTGGCTGTACTAGTTTGCATTCCCACCAACAGTGTAAGAGGGTTCCCTTTTCTCCACACCCTCTCCAGCATTTATAATTTGTAGACTTTTGGATCGCAGCCATTCTGACTGGTGTGAAATGGTACCTCATAGTGGTTTTGATTTGCATTTCTCTGATAATGAGTGATGTTGAGCATCTTTTCATGTGTTTGTTAGCCATCTGTATGTCTTCTTTGGAGAAATGTCTATTTAGTTCTTTGGCCCATTTTTTGATTGGGTCGTTTATTTTTCTGGAGTTGAGCTGTAGGAGTTGCTTGTATATTTTTGAGATTAGTTGTTTGTCGGTTGCTTCATTTGCTATTATTTTCTCCCATTCTGAAGGCTGTCTTTTCACCTTGCTAATAGTTTCCTTTGATGTGCAGAAGCTTTTAAGGTTAATTAGGTCCCATTTGTTTATTTTTGCTTTTATTTCCAATATTCTGGGAGGTGGGTCATAGAGGATCCTGCTGTGATGTATGTCGGAGAGTGTTTTGCCTATGTTCTCCTCTAGGAGTTTTATAGTTTCTGGTCTTACGTTTAGATCTTTAATCCATTTTGAGTTTATTTTTGTGTATGGTGTTAGAAAGTGGTCCAGTTTCATTCTTTTACAAGTGGTTGACCAGATTTCCCAGCACCACTTGTTAAAGAGATTGTCTTTAATCCATTGTATATTCTTGCCTCCTTTGTCAAATCAAGAGGCTGTTTAGTTCTTCTTAACTTTCTGCTAAAAGGGTGGTCTCATCTGCATGTCTGAGGTTATTGATATTTCTGCCGGCAACTTGGATTCCAGCTTGTGCTTCATCCAGCCTGGCATTTCACATGATGTACTCTGCATAGAAGTTAAATAAGCACAATGACAATATACAGCCTTGACATACTCCTTTCCTGATATGGAACCGGTCTGTTGTTCCATGTCTGGTTTTAACTGTTGCTTCTTAACGTGCGTACAGATTTCTCAGGAGGCAGGTAAGGTGATCTGGTATTCCTATCTCTTGAAGAATCTTCCACAATTTTGTTATGATTCACACAGTCAAAGGCTTTGGTGTAGTCAATAAAGCAGAAGTACTTGTTTTTCTGGAACTCTCTTGCTTTCTTGATGATCCAGTGGATGTTGGCAATTTGATCTCTCGTTCCTCTGCCTTTTCTAAATCCAGCTTGAACATCTGGAAGTTCTTGGTTCATGTACTGTTGAAGCCTGGCTTGGAGAATGTTCTGCCTTACTTTTCTAGCATGTGAGATGAGTGCAATTCTGTGGAAGTTTGAGCATTCTTTGGCATTGCCTTTCTTTGGGATTGGAATGAAAACTGACCTTTTCCAGTCCTGTGGCCACTGCTGTGTTTTCCAAACTTGCTTGCATATGGAGTGTAGCACTATAACAGCATCATCTTTTAGGATTTGAAATCGCTCAACTGGAATTCCATCCCCTCCACTAGCTTTGTTGATAGTGATGTTTCCTAAGGCCTACTTGACTTCACATTCTAGGACGTCTGGCTCTAGGTGAGTGATCATGCCAATGCGGTTATCCGGGTCATGAAGATCTTTTTGGTACAGTTCTCCTGTGTATTCTTGCCACCTCTTCTTAATATCTTCTGGTTCTATTCGACCCATACCATTTCTGTCCTTTATTGTGCCCATCTTTGCATGAAATATTCCCTTGGTGTTTCTAATTTTCTTGAAGAGATCTCCAGTCTTTCTTATTCTATTGTTTTCCTCTGTTTCTTTGCATTGATCACTGAGGAAGGCTTTCTTATCTCTCCTTTACCTTGGCCAATAAAATGAAGCAGAAGTAACCATTGTTCCTGTTCCAAACTGAGGTCTCAAGGTGCCTTGCAGCTTCTCATCTGATTCTTAGAATCCTTGCTGCCATTAAACCAGTTGCTGATCCATGAGATACATGTAACCCATTTGCCCCTGTTTCTCTAGCCAATTGTCAGTCCATCACTGAGTGGTGTGCAAGCATGCCAAATGGCTTCTGTCATCTCCATCTCTTTGTGAGCCTATGGACTGTGGCCTGCCAGGCTTCCCAGTCCATGGGATTCTCTAGGCAAGATACTGGAGTGGGTTGCCATACCCTCCTCTAGGGGATCTTTTCCACCCAGGGATCAAACCTGCATCTCTCATGTCTCCTGCATTGGCCAAAGTGTTCTTTACCACTAGCACCACCTGGAGGAGAGTATGGCAACCCGGCCCCCTGGAGCTACTGGTAAAGGAACTGAGGCATTTGCACAGAGTGAGACAAGCATGGCCAGAGCTACCCAGTTAAAAAAAAAAAAAAAATGCTTGTTGATTCACATAGCTAAGTTTTGAGGCGGCATTTCATAGTAAAACAAATGTATGCAATTGATTTGAACAAAAAAATGAACACTTTTACATCTTATAATTCATACTGATACGTTGTTTTCCAAAAACTTTTGAGGATAGCACTTTGCTACCCTCTCCATCTAGGTTTATTATTATTATTGTCATATTTGCTATTTTGATAAAAGATAATTAGTGTTATTCTTTACTTAAATGTAACATTTTAAAAGCTTGTTCCTCATGATGATAAAATCTTTCCTTCTGATGATAAAGTCACTATGTTAGCTGTCATTTCATTAAAACAAATCATATTTCAGAGTGACATTCTTCCTAAATTATTTTTTTAGAATTGAGATGATATTTGTTAGATTTATTTCCTCTTAAAAGTTGTAGAAATGGGGGAGGAGCTAAGATGGCGGAGGAGTAGGACGGGGAGAACACTTTCTCCCCCACAAATTCATCAAAAGAACATTTAAACGCCGAGTAAATTCCACAAAACAACTTCTGAATGCGGGCAGAGGACATCAGGCACCCAGAAAAGCAACCCAAGTCTTCGAAAGGAGAGAGAAGAAATACAGCTCCACTCACCAGAACACCGACACAAGCTTCCCTAACCAAGAAACCTTGACAAGCCACCTGTACAAACCCACACAGAGCGAGGAAACGCCACAATAAAGAGAACTCCACAAACTGCCAGAATACAGAAAGGACACCCCAAACTCAGCAATTTAAACAAGATGAAGAGACAGAGGAATACCCAGCAGATAAAGGAACAGGATAAATGCCCACCAAACCAAACCAAAGAGGAAGAGATAGGGAATCTACCTGATAAAGAATTCCGAATAATGATAGTGAAATTGATCCAAAATCTTGAAATCAAAATGGAAACACAGATAAATAGCTTGGAGACAAAGATTGAGAAGATGCAAGGAAGGTTTAACAAGGACCTAGAAGAAATAAAAGAGAGTCAATATAAAATGAATAATGCAATAAATGAAATTAAAAACATTCTGGAGGCAACAAATAGTAGAATAACAGAGGCAGAAGATAGGATTAGTGAATTAGAAGATAGAATGGTAGAAATAAATGAATCAGAGAGGATAAAAGAAAAACGAATTAAAAGAAATGAGGACAATCTCAGAGACCTCCAGGACAATATTAAATGCTACAACATTCAAATCATAGGGGTCCCAGAAGAAGAAGACAAAAAGAAAGACCATGAGAAAATACTTGAGGAGATAATAGTTGAAAACTTCCCTAAAATGGGGAAGGAAATAATCACCCAAGTCCAAGAAATCCAGAGAGTCCCAAACAGGATAAACCCAAGGCGAAACACCCCAAGACACATATTAATCAAATTAACAAAGATCAAACACAAAGAACAAATATTAAAAGCAGCAAGGGAAAAACAACAAATAACACACAAGGGAATTCCCATTAGGATAACAGCTGATCTTTCAATAGAAACTCTTCAAGCCAGGAGGGAATGGCAAGACATACTTAAAGTGATGAAAGAAAATAACTTACAGCCCAGATTATTGTACCCAGCAAGGATCTCATTCAAATATGAAGGAGAAATCAAAAGCTTCTCAGACAAGCAAAAGCTGAGAGAATTCAGCACCACCAAACCAGCTCTCCAACAAATACTAAAGGATTTTCTCTAGACAGAAAACACAAAAACAGTGTATAAACTCGAACCCAAAACAATAAATGGCAATGGGATCATACTTATAAGTAATTACCTTAAATGTAAATGGGTTGAATGCCCCAACCAAAAGACAAAGACTGCCTGAATGGATAAAAAAACAAGACCCCTACATATGTTGTCTACAAGAGACCCACCTCAAAACAGGGGACACATACAGACTGAAAGTGAAGGGCTGGAAAAAGATTTTCCATGCAAATAGAGACCAAAAAAAAAAAAAAGCAGGAGTAGCAATACTTATATCAGATAAAATAGACTTTATAACAAAGGCTGTGAAAAGAGACAAAGATGGTCACTAAATAATGATCAAAGGATCAATCCAAGAAGAAGATATAACAATTATAAATAAATATGCACCCAACATGGGAGTGCCGCAATATGTAAGACAAATGCTAACAAGTATGAAAGGAGAAATTAACAATAACACAATAATAGTGGGAGACTTTAATACCCCACTCTCATCTATGGATAGATCAACTAAACAGAAAATTAACAAGGAAACACAAACATTAAACGATACAATAGACCAGTTAGACCTAATTGATATCTATAGGACATTTCATCCCAAAACAGTGAATTTCACCTTTTTCTCAAGTGCACATGGAACCTTCTCCAGGATAGATCACATCCTGGGCCATAAATCTAGCCTTGGTAAATTCAAAAAAATAGAAATCATTCCAAGCATCTTTTCTGACCACAATGCAGTAAGATTAGACCTCAATTACAGGAGAAAAACTATTAAAAATTCCAACATATGGAGGATGAACAACACCCTGCTGAATAACCAACAAATCACAGAAGAAATCAAAAAAGGAATCAAAATTTACATAGAAACTAATGAAAATGAAAACACAACAACTCAAAACCTGTGGGACACTTTAAAAGCAGTCCTAAGGGGAAAGTTCATAGCAATACAGGCATACCTAAAGAAACAAGAAAAAACTCAAATAAATAACCTAACCCTACACCTAAAGCAACTAGAAAAGGAAGAAATGAAGAACCCCAGGGTTAGTAGAAAGAAAGAAATCTTAAAAATTAGGGCAGAAATAAATGCAAAAGAAACAAAAGAGACCATAGCAAAAATCAACAAAGCCAAAAGCTGGTTCTTTGAAAGGATAAATAAAATTGACAAACCATTAGCCAGACTCATCAAGAAACAAAGGGAGAAAAATCAAATCAATAAAATTAGAAATGAAAATGGAGAGATCACACAGAAATACAAAGGATCATAAGAGACTACTATCAACAATTATATGCCAATAAAATGGACAACGTGGAAGAAATGGACAAATTCTTAGAAAAGTACAACTTTCCAAAACTGGACCAGGAGGAAATAGAAAATCTTAACAGACCCATCACAAGCAAGGAAATTGAAACGGTAATCAAAAACCTTCCAGCAAACAAAAGCCCAGGTCCAGACGGCTTCACAGCTGAATTCTACCAAAAATTTAGAGAAGAGCTAACACCTATCCTGCTCAAAATCTTCCAGAAAATTGCAGAGGAAGGTAAACTTCCAAACTCATTCTATGAGGCCACCATCACCCTAATACCAAAACCTGACAAAGATCCCACAAAAAAAGAAAACTACAGGCCAATATCACTGATGAACATAGATGCAAAAATTCTTAACAAAATTCTAGCAATCAGAATCCAACAACACATTAAAAAGATCATACACCATGACCAAGTGGGCTTTATCCCAGGGATGCAAGGATTCTTCAATATCTGCAAATCAATCAATGTTATACACCACATTAACAAATTGAAAAACAAAAACCATATGATTATCTCAATAGATGCAGAGAAAGCCTTTGACAAAATTCAACATCCATTTATGATAAGAACTCTCCAGAAAGCAGGAATAGAAGGAACATACCTCAAAATAATAAAAGCTATATATGACAAACCCACAGCAAACATTATCCTCAATGGTGAAAAATTGAAAGCATTTCCTCTAAAGTCAGGAACAAGACAAGGGTGCCCACTTTCACCGTTACTATTCAACATAGTTTTGGAAGTTTTGGCCACAGCAATCAGAGCAGAAAAAGAAATAAAAGGAATCCAAACTGGAAAAGAAGAAGTAAAACTCTCACTGTTTGCAGATGACATGATCCTTTACATAGAAAACCCTGAAGACTCCACCAGAAAATTACTAGAACTAATCAATGAATATAGTAAAGTTGCAGGATATAAAATCAACACACAGAAATCCCTTGCATTCCTATACACTAATAATGAGAAAACTGAAAGAGAAATTAAGGAAACAATTCCATTCACCATTGCAATGGAAAGAATAAAATACTTAGGAATATATCTACCTAAAGAAACCAAAGACCTATATATAGAAAACTATAAAACACTGGTGAAAGAGATCAAAGAGGACACTAATAGATGGAGAAATACACCATGTTCATGGATTGAAAGAATCAATATAGTGAAAATGAGTATACTACCCAAAGCAATTTATAGATTCAATGCAATCCCTATCAAGCTACCAACAGTATTCTTCACAGAGCTAGAACAAATAATTTCACAATTTGTATGGAAATACAAAAAACCTCGAATAGCCAAAGCTATCTTGAGAAAGAAGAATGGAACTGGAGGAATCACCCTGCCTGACTTCAGGCTCTATTACAAAGCCACAGTTATCAAGACAGTATGGTACTGGCACAAAGACAGAAATATTGATCAATGGAACAAAATAGAAAGCCCAGAGATAAATCCACGCACATATGGACACCTTATCTTTGACAAAGGAGGCAAGAATATACAATGGATTAAAGACAACCTCTTTAACAAGTGGTGCTGGGAAATCTGGTCAACCACTTGTAAAAGAATGAAACTAGACCACTTTCTAACACCATACACAAAAATAAACTCAAAATGGATTAAAGATCTCAATGTAAGACCAGAAACTATAAAACTCCTAGAGGAGAACATAGGCAAAACACTCTCCGACATACATCACAGCAGGATCCTCTATGACCCACCTCCCAGAATATTGGAAATAAAAGCAAAAATAAACAAATGGGACCTAATTAACCTTAAAAGCTTCTGCACATCAAAGGAAACTATTAGCAAGGTGAAAAGACAGCCTTCAGAATGGGAGAAAATAATAGCAAATGAAGCAACTGACAAACAACTAATCTCAAAAATATACAAGCAACTCCTACAGCTCAACTCCAGAAAAATAAACAACCCAATCAAAAAATGGGCCAAAGAACTAAATAGACATTTCTCCAAAGAAGACATACAGATGGCTAACAAACACATGAAAAGATGCTCAACATCACTCATTATCAGAGAAATGCAAATCAAAACCGCTATGAGGTACCATTTCACACCAGTCAGAATGGCTGCGATCCAAAAGTCTACAAATAATAAATGCTGGAGAGGGTGTGGAGAAAAGGGAACCCTCTTACACTGTTGGTGGGAATGCAAACTAGTACAGCCACTATGGAGAACAGTGTGGAGATTCCTTAAAAAACTGGAAATAGAACTGCCTTATGATCCAGCAATCCCACTGCTGGGCATACACACTGAGGAAACCAGAAGGGAAAGAGACACGTGTACCCCAATGTTCATCGCAGCACTGTTATAATAGCCAGGACATGGAAGCAACCTAGATGTCCATCAGCAGATGAATGGATAAGAAAGCTGTGGTACATATACACAATGGAGTATTACTCAGCCATTAAAAAGAATACATTTGAATCAGTTCTAATGAGGTGGATGAAACTGGAGCCTATTATACAGAGTGAAGTAAGCCAGAAGGAAAAACATAAATACAGTATACTAACGCATATATATGGAATTTAGAAAGATGGTAACAATAACCCTGTGTACGAGACAGCAAAAGAGACACTGATATATAGAACAGTCTTATGGACTCTGTGGGAGAGGGAGAGGGTGGGAAGATTTGGGAGAATGACATTGAAACATGTAAAATATCATGTAAGAAACGAGATGCCAGTCCAGGTTCGATGCATGATACTGGATGCTTGGGGCTAGTGCACTGGGACGACCCAGAGGGATGGTAGGGGAGGGAGGAGGGAGGAGGGTTCAGGATGGGGAACACATGTATACCTGTGGCGGATTCATTTTGATATTTGGCAAAACTAATACAATTATGTAAAGTTTAAAAATAAAATAAAATTTAAAAAAAAGTAGAAATGAAAAACAAATGTTGATTTCCAGTTTACCAATAGTTTTTTGTCTTTTAAGGTATAACTTCTTCCCTCCAATATCGTTAATTCAGTAACTATCAGATTTATAAAAGTTAAGTTTTATCTGAAGTTTCTACTGGCCTCATATGATGTTATTTGATGTTGATCTCTGTACTTATGACTACTCTAAGTTACTAAAAGTCATGTGATCATTCTTGGCTCAGAATGGAAAGGAAGATGGTAAGATATTTATATTCAAATTGGAAAATTGAATTCTGGGTCAAGCAGATGTGCAGAAAATGTAGACAAATTATTGGCCATTATGTTGTGGGACTTTGAAGTGTTGCCATCACTGAGTGATGAAAGCACAAATTACATCATTTTTGTTGATTTTGGACATAGGTAACAGAAAACCCACGCAAGCAGCTCTAAATTCTGACACTCACTGCTTGGCTGATGTTTAGCCAATTCATACCAGCATAGTTATGCTAGTTTTAAAAAATATATAGTGTGTTTTCATTGGTTGCTAAATCTCTAATAGTAATGGCAATAAGGAGTAAAAATAATTAATGAATAGAAATTAGCCATAAAACTTGTGTCTATGGCCACAAAAGCACAGTGGTGTGCAACAATACCATTCATTTAGCTTGTGATTTTTCTAGGATTTAGATGATCTCATGTGCTCAGTTGATCTCAGCTGTATATGTTCAAGTGGCTTCTGTCAGCTGCATGTCAGGAGGTGTCTTTCTGATCTTGTCTGGCTTTGTTGCATTTCTCAGGGATGACTCTGAGTTACCCAGTTGGAGTGACTCAGCTCTGTTCCACACACAGACCATCCTGCAGAAAGTTAGCCTAGGTATGGTTTCTTGGCAAAGACAGGGAAGCAAATGCATACCCATTAACGTGTTGCTCAGTCCCTCGGTAGTGTCCAACTCTGCGACCCTATGGACTCTAGACGGTCAGGTTCTTCTGTCCATGGGATTTTCTCAGCAAGAATATTGGAGTGGGTTGATGTTTTATCCTCCAGGGGATCTTCCCAACCCAGGGATTGAAACTATGTTCCCTGTGTCTCCTTCAAACTTCTACCTGCATCATACTTACTGGTATCATGTTGCCCAAGTAAGTCACTTGGAGCCCAGAAACAGATTGAGATGGCACTGCAAAGCTACATAGCAAAGACATGGATACAAAGAATAGTGAAGTAGTGAGGCCACTGATAAAATTCAAACTACAAGTTGGTTGATCCAAGTTAATTGTCATATGATGTCACATTATGAATTAATAAGTAGTCCTCTTCCCATAGTGAGACCCAAAACATTGGCAGTTCCAAACACTAAATGAATCTGTATCACATAATATGTATTCTGAAAAAAGTGCTCTTTTTTTTTAGGACAATTGACATTTTCCATTGTCTTTTAATTAGTTAATCATTATTGCTTTGAAATATAGGTATCTCTTACTTTAAGAATCTATTGGGACTGTCAGAGTTTATGTAGGAATAGATGTTATAAAGATGAATGTTTAGAATTTGGAGGAGCACAGCAATGATTTTATGAAATAAAATAATAAACTTACTCCTGGGACAACTGATGTTGAGCAAAAAATCAGAAAAGTTCAGATAATGTGCAAGAATTAATACAAAAGAAAACAAATCATTTGTATTTCAAGAAAATGTATAAGTATATTATCATGGGTTTTGAGCATTCAAAAATTTTCTGTCAATAATGATTGAAAGTGCTAAACACATGTATTTCATCCGAATGTTAATCTTGTTTCATTAAAGCTCATTGTTAAAATTGAGAAAATTTGTAATCATCAAAGGGGAAAATCATTAGTCTTCAGTTCAGTTTCATATAATATCACCTCTATAACATCACATAATAAAATAATTGAAATAATATAAACTGCCCAAAAGATTTCTTAAAAGAATATCAATAAAGTATATTGAAATAACTTAGAAAGTACCATTAGAACTTTATTTTATATTAAAAATATTCAATCATGTCTAGATATAAAATATTAACAGGATTTCACAAATAATTCTACTACTATATGCATATTTTTGTAATTCAGACTTATGGCTCGACTTGTGAGAAAACATATAATTACTGAAATAACTTACCAATCTTCTTTGTTGGTGTTCAAGAAAAACAACTTAAATGAGAAACATCTGAAAGGAAATCTTATATTTTTACAGAGTTGGGCCAATATAATAGGAAGGAAAATGTTTAGAGTTTAAGCCAGATTTTTGTTAAAATTTCTGGATGTTTTAATTTGGCAGTACATTATCACATTCAATTATTTCTCGATAAGGCAATAGGACATGTAAACAATACGTGATTGAATTCCTTTCTTGATGGATTTTATCATCATGTATTAGATACCCACTGTGTGTATGTGTGTTAAGTTGCTTCACTTGCGTCCAGCTCTGTACAACCCTATGGACTGCAGCCACCTGGCTCCTCTGTCCATGGGATTTTCCAGGCAAGAAAACTGGAGTGGGTTGCCAGGCCCTTCTGCAGGGAATCTTCCTGACCCAGGGATGGAACCCGTGTCTCTTACATCCCCTGCGTTGGCAGGCGGGTTCTTTACCACTAGCACCACCTGGGAAGCCCTAGATATGTATTTGAGAGAATTAAATGACACACTAACTTGCTTGGAATTGACATCATGAAAATTGGAGGAGTATTTGTATCTCTGTTGGCACTCTGTGCCACTGGAGCAGCAAATGTGGTCTGGAAACTTTAAGAAGCATCCAATAGTCAATTGTAATAGAAATTTTGCAGTGGGAATAATTTGGAGCTGGGAAAGTGGACTTTTTCCTCAAGGAATTAGAGTTTGAATAGTAGTATATTTTCCACTTTGTTTAGTTTTACAAGAAAAAAATTGTTTTATTAAAGCTGTCTGATTAATGCATGATAAAATGATTAAATATGTACATTAAATTTAAAAAATCTAAAAAAGAGAGTAAGATATAGATATAAAAGCATGTTATAACATTTGAAGCAAAATAATTCTAATGAAAAGATTATAACATACACTGAAAGTTCACATAAAAGTGATAGCAAAGTAAAATATTTAATAAGCATCAAAGTTTGTTTAATGTATTATTTTGAATTCTTTTCAAATAATATTTTTATTTGTAGATTGAAGATTAATAAAAATCAATATAACTAGGCTAAATAATTATATTCCAATAAATGGTTCTCATGAATTAGACACTTAATATATAAAAACCAAGAGCATTATAAGCTAGACATATTTTGAATATAATTTTGTTAATTTTAGCAGAAACATGGAAAAGATTCCATATACTGAACTATATTTCTCTATTTAGATTATGTCACATAATAATTTCATGGGAAATTTTTGAAAGGAGTTTTTTTTGTCAAATATGACTTAAATAGATGTATCATTTAGCTTGAGGTAGCATATCAAAGAAATGATCAAGACAACAGTTTCTAAAATCAAGGAAAAGTTTGGAAGTTATCAGAATGATATTGTGACTGATGTATGAGTTATATTTATGTTGCATATAAACATGTATGTCATAGCATATAGCTTGTTTCATATTTTGAATATTACTCTGCTTATTGCTTTCTGTACCTTAAATTCATTCATAAAACTAAGATCATGGCATCTTATCCCGTCACTTCATGGCAAATAGATGGGGAAAAAGTTGAAACAGTGACAGATTTTATTTTCTTGGGCTCCAGTATGACTGCAGATGGTGACTACAGCCACAAAATTAAAAGACATTTGCTCCTTGGAAGAAAAGCTATGACAAACTTAGACAGTGTATTAAAAAGCAGAGATATCACTTTGCTGACAAAGGTTTGTATAGTCAAAGATATGTTTTTCCAGTAGTCACGTATGTATGTGAGAGTTGGACCATAAAGAAGGCTGAGTGCTGAAGAACTGATGCTTTCAAACTGTGGTGCTGGTGAAGACTCTTGAGAGTCCCTTGGACAGCAAAGAAACCAAACCAGTCAATCCTAAAGGAAATAACCCTGAATATTCATTGGAAGGACAGATGCTGAAGCTCTAACACTTTGGCACCTGATGTGAAGAGCTGGAAAAGACCTTGATGCTGAGAAAGATTGAGGGCAAGAGGAGAAGGGGGTGGCAGAGGATGAGATGGTTAGATAACATCATTGACTCAACAGACATGATTTTGAGCAAACTCTGGGAGGTAGCGAAGGACAGGGAAGCCTGGTGTGCTGCAGGTCCATGGGGTTGCAAAGAGTCAGACATGACTTAGTGGCTGGACAACAACAACCACCTTAAAGTCCAGAAACAGGAAGAAATTTGGGGCAGGTGAAAGCCCATTTCTCCAACTATTTTTCTCTCTTTAGTTCTGCTCTCATCTGTGTGGACTTCATCCTTTAGCTGTAGAGTTCCCAATTGATGACAAACTGGTTGAAGCAGTACCATGTGGTCATTCTCACTCCTGACAACCAAAGAATAAGTACCTTGTGGTGGATGGTTCTCCGTAGAGACCAAGAAAACTTCATCCCCATAAGTCCACAGGAAACCCTTGCGTCTTGCCGGTTTTTCCAGACTAGGTCACATACATGTTCTAAGTCAGGTCTCTGCTCTAGGGAATGTCATCCACAGAATGGCATTAGCTGAGTTCCTGAACCAGCCCTGGCTCAGCTGACGGCCCTTTACAAGGCTTTATAGCTCCAGCTCTGCACTCTGGGTGTTCCAATGAATAAGGAGTTGGGAAGAGCATCCCTGGTGACCCAGTGGTAAAGAATCTGCTTTTCAATGCCAGAGACTCAGGTTCAATCCCTGGATCAGGAAGATCCCCTGGAGAAAGAAATGGCAACTCACTCCAGTGGGTTGGGAAATCCCATGGACAGAAGATCCTGACAGACCACAGTCCATGGGGTTGTAAAAGAGTCAGACACAACTTAGCAACTAAATAACACAACAATCTGTCCTATGCAATGCAAACAACATAGGTTAATGTGTAGCACCTTACATTTCAGTGACCAGGTACCAGCCTGAGTCTCTGGCTGCACGTCCTGTTGCATTTCTTGGGCACTTTAAACCCCGTGTCCCTCTGAACTAAGTACAGTTCCCTGAACCAGCAAAGCAGAATAAAGCCTCTGAGTTCTTTTTTCCTCAGTCACCTCAATCTGGAATAATCTTTTCCACTTCCAATCCATCAACAACCAACTACTCTCTCTTTTCTAAAAGTTGATTTTCTTTGTGATCTGAGACTGTATGGACCCAAAACAACAAGGTAGATCTCTATTGGGTCGCAAAGAGTGTGACATGAATGAGGGACTAGCACTTTTATTTTTTCAAGTAACTTATTGGCTTCCCTGGTGGCTCAGACGGTAAAAGCATCTGCCTGCAGTGTGGGAGAACCTGGTTTGATCCCTGGGTCAGGAAGATCCCCTGGAGAAGGAAATGGCAACCCACTCCAGTACTCGTACCTTGAAAATTCCCTGGACCGAAGAGCCTGGTAGGCTAGAGTCCATGGGGTCGCAAATAGTTGAACAAGACTTCACTTTCATTTTCACTTTCGTGGTCTTGCCCTTGGGAGAAAAGGAAGATCACCTAAATCTGCAAACAGGATATTAAGTGCTGGGTTTTTAGTATGGTCATAATGTGCCTCATGTGGGTTATTGAAGGTGGAATGCCTACAGCTTTGAGAAATATGTTGTGAACCATTGAGGCTTCTTGGGTATTTCACTTGGTTGTGTTGCTGGGGTGGTTGTCAAGGAAAGGAGTATGCCCACTCTCGGAATGAATTAGTCAGGAGATGGATGAGGGTTTGTTTCTGGGCACCATGCAGTTAATGCTATTATTTGTTACTCAGTTTATTCACAGTAAATCTTTAAATGAATGCCTTGCAAAATATAGGTAAAATGTTTATCCTTTCCCTGCACCTACATACAACATCTAATATGCTGTTCCACTTCCTCTTTCCTATGTAATAGGATAAAACCACATTGCCTTAGATTCTGTAATCTTGGATAAAGTTCAGTACCCCCAATCTAAGTCCAGTGTTGAAGGACTGAGAGACAAAAGTCAAATTTCAAGGAACTAAGAGTTGTTGTTGTTCAGTCGCTTAAGTCATGTCTGATTCTTTGCAACCCCATGTACTGCAGCACGCCAGGCTTCCTTGCCTTTCTCTCTCTCCTGAAGTTTTCTCAAACTCATGTTATTGAGTTGGTGATGCCATCCAACCACCTCATTCTCTGTCGACCCCTTGTCTTCCTGCCCTCAATCTTTCTCAGCATCAGGGTCTTTTCCAATAAGTCGGTTCTTAGCATCAGAGTACGGATGGTCAAAGCTTGGAAGGTTAAAATGTAAATCTAAAAGACCTAATAAAATAGAAGAGTAGGACTCTTGGGTTCAAAAATTTGTATTAGCGAAGGGTCTAAAACTCCTTTGTTTTAAATTGTGTTAAAATTATTAAAGAATCCAATAGCTTTAGAGAATGTTTGCCCAGGGGAAGTCTATATATTTGGCAAGCTAAAAAATGTTGAATATAAATGAAAATCATCCCTAATCCAACCATATGCATCTCTACATTGTCATTTCCTTCCAGACTTCTTCCAAGTTTATGCTTTTGAAACATTTAATGTAATACTAAAACTATGTATCTCAAGTTTTCTATACATATGTATGTGTCTGTACAATGTATGTATAATTTTAATGTTGACTACTATGATCTTCATAGTGATTATTAAATGTAACCAGTTTTCCAAAGAATACCCTTCAGGTCTTACTGCCTTAATAAATTAATTCATTATGCTTTTTTTCCTTTGGATGTATTTCCTTAGACTAAATTTCCAGAAATCGTATTACTGAATAAAAATGGTTATGAAATGTTTATGGCTTATTGTATGAAATGCCAAACTTCTTTCTAAAAGGGTTTTAAAAAATTTAAATTTCATAATACAGCATATATATTAGTTTTGTTACTTTCCAACATGTATTACATCCAATTAAAAAAATTTTTTTTTTACTGTCCCACTTCTAGTCTTACAGCAAATCATATGCTCCTAGAGACATAAGACTGTATATTTACTGTTCAATCTTTAATTTTCTGAGGCACTAGAATAATGCCTAACACATACTAAACAAATGGTAAATGTCACACTGATTTGAATTAATAATAGAAATCTTTTTCACAGTTATGATGAATACCAAATTACTTCATATTTTGGTGAATTGTTTCATTATGACTTTATCATTTTTAAATTAACAGAGATTTGCATTCTGTATTCTCAGTGTATTCTTTTAAAAATGAAATGTTTCCTGTTTTGCTGTGTCATTCTTGTGAAAGGACATGTTGATCTTCTCCAGAAGATGCCTATTTTAAGATATTATCTGCCAAAGCACAAATCATTTAATTTTACTAGTACAGTAAACAATTATATCACTGACTTTAAATTGTACATTTGAAATATAGTTGAGGCTAAATATTTTAATTTCCTTACTAAAATAGTATTCTTTACAGTTGCTTGCTGGTGAATTTGCACATTTGTGTCCTGAGCTTAGTTGGTAAACCAGGAAGTATAATTACATTTTAATCAATTTTTGTTACATTTACTCCAAATTTTTTAAAGACTTTAAGTTTTTATTTATGGCTATAATTCCAAAATTTTATATAATTTCATTTGGTTTTGGGCAAGGAAATACCTTTTTTTCTTAGCTAGCTCAAAATTTATCAACTACCACTTCATATCACCCTTCCACTATGGGCTAACCATCCAGTTTATTTTATTTGGGGCATTTTGGATATTGTTAATATTTTGTATAATGATATATAATGCATGCCAAAATGTTTTGGGATGAGCTGTTATATTTTGTGATCATATGAATAGATATTTTTCCCATACATGTAAAACTATTATCTAAGCATATTTTAATTCAAAACATATTTTAAAATTTTGATGTATGGGTTAATTTTCAGTTTTCCCAACTTCTCAATAATGTAATGTGTTGATGTTTGTACTACACTGTTCTACTGATTGATTAGCATATATTGTAATATCCAATTAATCTAGTTCCTCAATTATTTTTCTTTTGAGACTATTCTGAGATATTCTTTACTAATTAATAGTCCAAATACAATTTATCATTTGAATATTTTGGTCCAAGAAGGAACTTTTGATTTTGAGTTTTTATTAAACATTCATATTATTTTTCAAAAGAATTAATGTTATACTACTCTGTGGATCACAATAAACTGTGGAAAATTCTGAAAGATATGGGAATACCAGACCACCTGACCTGCCTCTTGAGAAACCTGTATGCAGGTCAGGAAGCAACAGTTAGAACTGGACATGGAACAACAGACTGGTTCCAAATAGGAAAAGGAGTATGTCCAGGCTGTGTATTGTCACCCTGCTTGTTTAACTTATATGCAGAGTACATCATGAGAAACACTGGGCTGGAAGAAGCACAAGTTGGAATCAAGATCGCTGGGAGAAATATCAATAACCTCAGATATGCAGATGACACCACCCTTATGGCAGAAAGTGAAGAGGAACTAAAACGCCTCTTGATGAAAGTGAAAGAAGAGAGTGGAAAAGTTGGCTTAAAACTCAACATTCAGAAAACGAAGATCATGGCATCCAGTCCCATCACTTCATGGGAAATAGATGGGGAAACAGTGGAAACATGTCAGACTTTATTTTGGGGGGCTCCAAAATCACAGAAGATGGTGACTGCAGCCATGAAATTAAAAGACGCTTACTCCTTGGAAGGAAAGTTATGACCAACCTAGATAGCATATTCAAAAGCAGAGACATTACTTTGCCAACAAAGGTCCATCTAGTCAAGGCTATGGTTTTTCCATTGGTCATGTATGGATGTGAGAGTTGGACTGTGAAGAAAGCTGAGCGCCGAAGAATTGATGCTTTTGAACTGTGGTGTTGGAGAAGACTCTTGAGAGTCCCTTGGACTGCAAGGAGACCCAACCAGTCCATTCTGAAGGAGATCAGCCCTGGGATTTCTTTGGAAGGAATGATGCAAAAGCTGAAACTCTAGTACTTTGGCCACCTCATGCGAAGAGTTGACTCATTGGAAAAGACTCTGATGCTGGGAGGGATTGGGGGCAGGAGGAGAAGGGGATGACAGAGGATGAGATGGCTGGATGGCATCACTGACTCGATGGATTTGAGTCTGAGTGAACTCCAGGAGTTGGTGATGGACAGGGAGGCCTGGCGTGCTGCGATTCATGGGGTCACAAAGTGTCAGACATGATTGAGCAACTGAACTGAACTGAACTGAATATTATACATGACTGTCTCCTCCTATCCAGGAACATGTCATTTCTTTTATGTATGTGTTAGTTGTTCAGTTGTGTCCAAAACTTTGTGATCCTATGGACTGTAGCCTGCCAGGCTCCTCTGTCCTTGGAATTCTCCAGGCAAGAATGCTTGAGTGGGTAGCCATTTTCCTCTCCAGGGAATCTTCTGGACTCAGGGATTGAACCATGGTCTTTCTGGACTCAGGGATTGAACCATGGTCTCCTGCATTGCAGGTAGATTCTTTACTGTCTTGAGCCACCAGGGAAGCCCTGTTATTTCTTTACATTTGGTTGAATATAATTTTCTTCCAACAAAGTTTTCTAGTTTTTGCAATGTATGTCATATATATTCTCATTCAGATTTTTGTTTTATATAGTTTTAGTTAGTATTGTGATGAGATACTCTTTATTTTACCATCCTATTTGGTTATTTAGGGATAATTTAGGGTATAATATCATTATCTTATACTTACTTGCATGTAATAGTTTTATTTATTGATAATGGTATGTCTCTTCCTTTCTTATATGTATGTACATCTCTGTTCAGTATATTATGACAGTTATCTCAGGATAGACATTCATTATCCTGACAAGTAATCAGATTTTATTTCCATTTTCACTGGTTTTTATTTGTAAATAATTGTTAAATTTGGACAAATATTTTAAAAATGATATTTATCAGAATTATTATTTTTTATATACCTTTCTTAAATTGTTTATTGTGATGGTCTTCTATTGAGCAGTTGTAGAATTTCTCAGCTAAGTTTTCTAAATCATGATATGCTACCATTCTACTTAATCTCATGTACCTTTTTTTTTCTTGATCTGAAAAGAAGGGAAAGCAAAAATAGCTGCAAATATTTAATAACTTAGGGAACTGATTTATATCTCATAGTTTGCCAGCATTCTTAAGGGAAGTTCTATCTGGTTTGGCAAGGCTTACAGGCTTGTATTTACTGAAGGGTGTTTAGAAAGGGATGCCCAACATTTCCAATGGGCGGAGCTGTCAACACTCGTCAGCCTGGGATAGTTGTGTGGGTAATGATGGGGTTTGGAGGGCTGCTCTTCTAATTCAGCATTCAGACTTTCACTTATTCCTTCTTTGGCAATTCTGTATCTCATACTTGTTGTCAATTGTTTCTCTGCTTTTTGGCACAGTTTCTCCACAAATCAACACCTCAGCTATAGTGAGGGGTGATTAATCACAGCCTCAAAATGGCGATATAAACAATACTTTTGATTCAGATTTTCTATCAGTCTTCTTGTTTTATGCCTTATCCCCACAGCCCTCTATCCTTTCCTCTGGAGATAGTGCATACCTTCAATTCCTGAGTCTTTCTAAAGTGTTATGACATAAATTGGCTTATTTATCCTGGCTGCTGTCCAAAAAGTCACTTAGCTTCTTGTTAGTGTTATTCCATCCATATGCTTCCAAAATTTTATTGACTTCACTAGGATGCTTTTATTTCTTTTATCATTTTCTCTGGCCTTGTGGGTTAATGATTTTATTTTTTAGGCTATGTAAATGCCACTTCAGTCATAATTTTAGTTAATATTGTGATGAGATACATTTTCATTTTTAACCATTCTACTTGTTTATTCAGGAATGAGTATTATTAATATATTGTTATCATACTTAATTGCATGAATAGTTTTATTTCTTGATAATGCGTCTCTTCTTTTCTTGTACGTATGTACATTTTCTTTTTGGAGGAGGCAGACAGAAATGTGTGTCTGTCACTTTTTTAAGGAATTTTCAGTCATGATATATTCATATACTATCTGTGATGGACAAAGCTACTTAGCTCCCTGGAATCATTTTTCTCTTTTCCCATTGTTAATAGGACTTCTGATTTACCCGCTATATGTTTCTGTAGAAGAGGGCCCTTTTGACTCACGCTAATCATTATCATTGATGGGAAGGAGAGTCCAGAATCTTCTACTTCTTGGCTTTATTTTTCCATATGGAGAGATTTCAGGTGGAGTAACACTCTCAGCTCTTCCTTCAGTCTTACCTATGGAAAAACATAATAGCTGATTGTCAGCTGGAAGGAGAAATCCAGTGTTCTCAACTCAACCTTTTTCCTTCTTGTTAGATTTTCTCCCCCTCAGCAAGGCAGCACGAGTAACCTTAGTAGCACAAGTTTTGCCTTAACGAGGGTCTACAGACATCTTTGGTTGAAATGTGAACAAGCCCATTGAGCTACAGTCCAAATCATATTCTCCACTCCATCTATGTAAGCAAAGGAGATATTTTGCTCTCCATGTGTCTATCCTGTATGTGATATTTTGCCTTTGTTTCTGAACTTGGGAAGGAAAGACAGAGCTCTTATTTATTATTTCTACTCTCACTCCTACCCTTGAAACAAACAAAGCAACCCAATAGACTTAATTCTATTTCTAAGTAAGCAATGTTTGGTTTAGTGATAAACATGAAGGCTGGACCTAAAACCATTAGTGCATAGCACCACTTTGACTAGTGACTGTTCAGATTTGGGCAGCATCTAAGCATCTGTGTAGTGAAGACCATGAATTTCATTTGATATTTGTACTCATGAGAGGTCAACTCTTCCTCTGGTTGTTTTTTTTTTTTTAATTTTATTTTATTTTTAAACTTTACAAAATGGTATTAGTTTTGCCAAATATCGAAATGAATCCGTCACAGGTATACATGTGTTCCCCATCCTGAACCCTCCTCCCTCCTCCCTCCCCATACCCTCCCTCTGGGTCGTCCAGTGCACCAGCCCCAAGCATCCAGTATCGTGCATCGAACCTGGAATGGCAACTCGTTTCATACATGATATTATACATGTTTCAATGCCATTCTCCCAAATCTTCCCACCCTCTCCCTCTCCAACAGAGTCCATAAGACTATTCTATACATCAGTGTCTCTTTTGCTGTCTCGTACACAGGGTTATAGTTACCATCTTTCTAAATTCCATATATATGCGTTAGTATACTGTATTGGTGTTTTTCCTTCTGGCTTACTTCACTCTGTATAATAGGCTCCAGTTTCATCCACCTCATTAGAACTCATTCAAATGTATTCTTTTTAATGGCTGAGTAATACTCCACTGTGTATATGTACTACAGCTTTCTTATCCATTCATCTGCTGATGGACATCTAGGTTGCTTCCATGTCCTGGCTATTATAAACAGTGCTGCGATGAACATTGGGGTACAGGTGTCTCTTTCCCTTCTGGTTTCCTCAGTATGTATGCCCAGCAGTGGGATTGCTGGATCATAAAGCAGTTCTATTTCCAGTTTTTTAAGGAATCTCCACACTGTTCTCCATAGTGGCTGTACTAGTTTTATGAAAAGATATCATACTGGAACAACTAAAACTGTTTTGTACCCATGACAAAAACCAGACAGTATGAAAAAAGAGGAATTTAGATTGGAGAACCGAGACAGACCCAGATGGAATTCCACTTAAAGTTCATACTGTCTCTAGACTTTTATGGGGGCTAATGAATTTCTTTTTAGGTTTGAGCCAACTTGAGATAGTTTCTCACCATTAAAAACATTATAGCATTGTTGAATTTCCTTGTCTAGAGTTTCTAAAGAATTTTTTCACATTTGTGAAAAATGTGAATTCTCAAAAAATTATTCACAGAACATTAGGATAATGGCCAGTCTGCTTGAACAGTAGCAATGCTGTGGTCTTCTACTTGATTCTTAAATTCACAATCAAAATACATTTTGTCCAAGTCTAAGTTTTCTTAACTTTAAGACAGTATGTATATATGGTGGCCACACTGCAGTAACAGCAGCAACGAGTCAAATGTCTTGGGAGTCCTAGATATGTCTTCTGATATCCTTACTTCATTGTTGAGATGAATATGGTCACAAGAGACAAGATAAGACAAATACTAACCACCTCAATTCAGGAAAGTCTTACGCTCTGCAAATCCTTTCAGCTTTTATACCTTGAAGATGTACATGACATCTTCCTCAAATGTATATGACCGATCCCCATTTTCCAGTGCAGCAGAATATGTATGTGTTACTCAATAAAGAAAATACTAATGTGTTACTCAGTATATGTGTTACTCAATAAAAACTATCAATAATAATGTGTAAGTGTATAGTCTGGAAAAGAGTAACCTCAGATGACTCCTTATTAACCTTGGTTCTAGTATGCTCTCATGATTCCTTGGGTTTATGTGCAAAGGCCAACCCCTGAAATGCCCCTGAGGCTAGAAGATAAATCATAGATCAGTTTGAAACTTTCTCTTTCTAATTAATATCCTATGAATATTAACAACCATGACAATATTTGCTTTGTACCACGTAAGTGAAAGTTTCTCAGTCATGTCCTATTCTTTGTGACCCACCGGGCTCTTCTGTTCATGGGATTTCCCAGGCAGCAATACTGATATGGGCTGCCATTTCCTCCTCCGGGGAATCGTTCCAACCCAGGGATCGTACCTGGGTCTCCTGCCTCAAAGGCAGATTCTTTACTGTCTGAGCCACCAGGGTGCTATACAAATTATTGTATAATAATAGTATCAACAATTGGCTGGCCCTTGTTTCTGCAATTAGCCTCTAATGACATGGAGTTCCTGAGTGATAGGAGTGTCTTTTTTATTCATGAAGAATCACAGTAGTTTATAATGATGAGGTGAGCTGTGGAGAGTCCTGGATAATCGGTGCTAACAAGATGATTCAGCGTAGGAGCTGGCCACTCCAGAAAGACCAACGTTGTGATTAGAGGATTAAGGATTTGGTCTATATCATATCAGCCTGCCCACCAGAGATGGGAGGAAGCACTGATGATTGAGTCTAAGTACATGACCAGTGGTTCAGTCATTATGCTTACACAATGAAAGCCCAATAACATATCTGGATATTGATGCTCATATGAGCTTCTCTGGTTAGTGATTCTCTTTGTATAATGTTGCTTATCATGTACTGGGAGAGATATGTGTGCTGATTCCACGGTGAGAAGACCCTAGAAGCTTTCCTTTTTTGTTGGGATGGACCCTCCTGGGCTTCTGCTTGTGTTTCTTCTCTGTGAAGGTCCTGATTTGTATCCTTTTTGCTGTAATATTGCTCTGTCACTAAGTCATTTGTGACTCTTTGTGCCCCCCACGGACGGTAAGCACGCTAAGCATCTTTGTCTTCACTGTTTCCTGGAGTTTGCTCATATTCATATCCATTGAGTCAGTTATGCTCTCCAACCATCTCATCTCCTACCTCCCCCTTCTCCTTTTGCCTTTGATCTTTCCCAACATCAGGGTCTTTTCCAATGTCAGCCTTTTGCATCAGGTGGCCAAATTTGCTTCAGCTTCAGCTTCAGCATCAGTCCTTCCAATGAATATTCAGGGTTGATTGCCTTTATGATTGACTGATTTGATCTCCTTTTAATCCAAGAGACTCTCCACAGTCTTCTCCAGCACCACAACTTGAAAGCATCAATTTTTTAGGGCTCAGCCTTCTTGATGGTCCAATTCTCACATCGATATATGATTACTGGGAAAACCATAACTTTGACTATATGAACCTTTATTGGCAAACTGATGTCTCTGCTTTTGAATATGCTCTCTAGGTTTGTCATAGTTTTCATTCCAAGGAGAAATGTCTTTTAATTTCATGGCTATATTTACCATCTGTAGTGATTTTGGAGCCCAAGAAAATAAATTCTGTCACTGCTTCCATTTTTGCTATAATAAAGTTGTAATTTTAGGTACATTGCTTTCCTGAGTTCTATGAGTTCCTCTAGCAAATTATTGAATCCAAGGAGGTAATGGAAATCTTCCAATGTTTAGCCTGTTGGGCAGAAGCGTGAATGTTGCAGGAACCCTTAAGTTTGTAGCTGGCTTCTGAAGTGAGGGCATTTGTGTGGAAGACTATGTCCTTAAGCTATGAAGTTTAGTCAAATTGTAGGTAGTTAGCTCATCATTGCACATATATCTATTCAATCTCTTAATATTTCTATGACGTGAACATTTTATTCTTCTTTTTATATAGGTTAATAAGGATTCTGTGATCAATAACATGCTGAAGTTGTTGTTTAGTTGCTAAATCTTGTCCAACTCATTGAGACCCCATGGACTTCAGCATGCCAGGCTTCCCTGTCCTTCACTATCTCCCAGAGTTTGCTCAAATTATGTCCATTGAGTCACTGATGCCATCTAACCGTCTCATCCTCTGTTGCCCCATTCTCTTCCTGCCCTCTCTGTTTCCCAGCATCAGGGTCTTTCCCAATGAGTCAGCTCTTCACATCAGATAGCCAAAGTATTGCGGATTCAAATAATTGGTGAATATTACATTTCATCTCTTTTCTTTTTCATAGCTTATGTAATGAATTACTTTCTCTAAGAATTTTTATAGCAAAATGTGTGTCTGAATTTTTATGTCTTTTAGAA
Organism: Bos indicus x Bos taurus; assembly: GCF_003369695.1. Taxonomy (NCBI): domain Eukaryota; kingdom Metazoa; phylum Chordata; class Mammalia; order Artiodactyla; family Bovidae; genus Bos; species Bos indicus x Bos taurus. The sequence continues at coordinate 20,794,542 of NC_040076.1, read as the reverse complement.
ATATAAATATATCACTTAGTAAAATTTCACTTCCTTCTCAATTTGAATTCTATTTGTTCTGAGTCTAAGATTATTTGGAAGATTCCAGTGGAGTACAGTAGAATAAATTTAAAGGCTGACAGAAAGACCTAGATTCAAAACCTAATGACTATGTTAAGCCAATTTAAAAATCATTGGAGATCCAATTCCTCATGTCTGAAAATAGAGGTAATTATACATATATCAGGATAGTGTTATGAGGAGGTGTGAGATAACATGTAATACATCCAGAAAAAATGTTCGGTCCATTTCTCCTTTAGATTTCAAATAACCTTAGGGCAAGTGCAAGGAGTCTACGTATTTGTATTAGTGTAATCCTTTTAGGGATGGTAAAAGTTATAGAATGAGATCCACTTCCTTTCCACTCTCCCTCAGGGGCCAATTTCTCAGTGGTTAATATAGTGTCAGAACAATGCATGTGTGTTTGTGTATGTGTGTGTGAGAGAGAGAGAGAGAAGCTTAACCTCATATTTTAAAATAATTTTCTAACAGCAGATGCTGTTGGAAATATCATTCTAAATTTTTATTAGTGCAATTTGTCTATCCTCCAAAGCCTTGCATGCTTGGTGGTCATAGATTCACAGATCTCCACTCTCAGGAAGTATAACTGACTGAGGGTGCCAGCTCCTGAAAACTCCACTGCGTGGTGTGTGATAGAGCCATGCTTCCTATGAGCTGCTCCCAGTCAGCGACTGAGCAGGGCGGGGAAACAAAGTCAGTGTCCTTCCTGGGGGACAGAGGATGCCTCTAAGGGCCATTTGGCTCAAGGAGTCCTTTAATTCTATTGCTGCTTTTTTCCTTTTGTAGCTTACTGTGGAAATTGCAAAGGAGAAATTCTCATTCTTTGACAGTTAATGATATTCTTGGACAGAGTTTGGGGAAAATTCTCTTTGAAGTCCTTTGAAAGCAACTGAATTGGAATTGAGAGTTTTGATTTTGATTTTAAGCTATATGCTATGTTTTGGTGGGGAAAGGTGCTCATAGGGAGACAGAAGATGGTACAAGTCATTTCTTGCCCTGGGTGTTTGCTATAAGCAAGTATTTCACATCACATCCCTTTGATGTAGGTACCTATATTGATTTGTGAGCACTATTAGTTTTTGTCATAGTTAAAGTGATTCTATTTTCTCATCACTTATGTCAGATGAATGAATATTTCTGATATTTAAATATTGTTCCCCAGAGTCTTTCATGTATTTTCCCATGAGGTGGGCTTAGGAGTATAGAAATAATCAACCTTATCTTCCAGTAAACCATCACTACCAGAACACAGCTTTTGACTACAGATCTGTGTCATCTATTGATGGCAGGTACACAGCCTTTTGATGTTACTGTTGTTCTATAAAGGGCTATTTTGATAGATTTCAGTAACATGCACAAACGTGTATTTGTCAACTTCAGAATTTAAAAGTATTAATTTCCTCTATGACATTTTAGGCAATTAGCACACTTGTATTTCCTCTTTTCTTCACCTCCCACCCTCAACTTTTCGAGTTTTGTTGATATATTGTGAGATTTGGGCCTTAGTTTATTTAACTAAAATTACTTTCACATTGAATTCTATAATATTTAGTGTTTCATTTAATGCTGGCATTTTAGAGTATAACCATTTTTACATAAGTATTGCTTTTAAAAAGTGAGTTCAATGCTTGGTTGCCACTGTAAATATTTTTTCTTTATTATTATTATTATTTTAAATCATATGTGCATGTGTGCTAAGTCACTTCAGTTGTGTCTGACTCTATGCAACCCCATGTACTTTCGCCCACCAGGCTCCTCTGTCCAAGGGATTTCCTAGGCAAGGATACCAGAGCGGGTTGCCATTTACTTCTCCAGGAGATCTTCCCAACACAGGGATCGAACCCATGTCTCATGTCTCCTGCATTGGCAGGTGCTTTACCACTAGCATCACCTGGGAAGCCCTTCTAATCTTGTGATGAGGTGGAAATAAAGAGATATCTGTTGAGAAGTGTCTGTGATAATAAAGGGAGCAGACCTATGAGTTAGGCACAGGGCAGGAGAGGAGATGATCAGTGCCACTCTTCTAGAAATCATGGAGTTTTCTGGACAGAGGATGACTGCTAACACTACTACTATTACTACTGCTACTACCATTGCTATTACTACTACTACTTCTTACGATTTAAATAGAGATTGCCCTCAAGTTACGAAACTGCAGACGTCCTAGGAAGCCATTTCCTGCTGCAGATCACCTGTGGGACAACTACCAAAATATTCTAAATTTTGAAGATCAAATTCTCTGAAAGTAAGCTAAAGTTGTATCCTGTAGACAGGGTTGTAATAAACTCATTTTTCTTTCCTTTCTCTCCCTGGGGACCCTTTCCCTACCATTTGATGCTCCTGAATTAAAGTGTTTTTTTTATATATATATATATATCAAACAACATAATTTACACTAAGGATCTGATTTAATTGACCTAGACTCTTACCTTAAAATCCAATTGTAAACTAACAATTACACATAGCAAATTATTGTAAAATACCTTTATATCAATTTCTAAAATCATTAATTTTCTATTTGGATTCATTCTTAGGTTTCTTCAGATAGTTTTTCTTTTCTGCATGGCAATGAAACAATGCAGATATATAGTTTCTAATTTCTTGTATATTTCAATCTTTCTGTTGCTTTATTAAGTAAATGTCAGCAAAAATGAGAATAGAATTCTGGAATCATGACCTTTGTCAGTTATCTCTAGTTATTAGTTCATTCCTGGCATCTAATATTGTACATGGGAAGACTGGCACCTGCTTGATTTTTGTTCTTATGAGTGACTTTTTGTCCTGCCAAGTTTCCAAAGGGAAGCATGGTAAATGTAGGCTTCTGGTGAGTCCTGATGAGCAGAACCTTGTAGAGTCCTTAATCCATCCTTAAAATTGAATATTTTACCAGACTCTCCAGATTTTGTATTTTGTCAATTTGGCCTACCACATAATGAATACATTTGATCTGAAGATTCACATTTTCAGTTTACTCAAGATTTTGTCTATTTTATAATTGGTTATTTTTTTATTTCCATTTATGTTTTTTTTTCAAAAACAGTCATTGAGTCATTTAGATTCCATCATCATTACGTCTTTCATTTTCATGTCTTCTCATAGAACTTTTTCTTTCATTCCTGTTCCCTTTTATGTTGTAGAGGATTTCATTCTGTGGATTAGATTTTCTGTAATATTGCTTCTGCATTCAGTTATGATACAGGTTATTATTTTTTTTAACATTCTTACATTATTTTCTTAAGTTTAAAATCACTCCAAGTTGATTCTTATTTCTAATAACTTCAGACTTGAGCTCACCTCCAGATCTTGCCGATCCAGATAAACATGACTCTCTCATAATCAAGGATTCCAGCCTTCTGCTGGGATTCTGGGTTGGAGAATAGCCACACTCTCAGGTGGCCATGGCTTCAGAAGACTGATGATCAGTAGTGGGGAACAGGAAACCTGTCTTTCCCCTGTCCTATGAAACATCCCCCTTTTTTTTTGTTTTTACAAGCTGGGGGGTATTAGTGAGCTTCACTGGCAATTTCACCAGTTATTTCGTGTAAAACAAAATGTTTTCTTAAGGAAAGAGTTTCTGTTTCAGCTAATACGATTTTTTCTTTTTTTCAGTTTGACCCAAATTGTGCTGTATTTGATAAAATTTCCAAGTTTGTGGCACGTGGCTTTACTACTTCACTGCTGCTGCTGCTGCTAAGTCCCTTCAGTTGTGTCCGACTCTGTGCGACCCCAGAGATGACAGCCCACCAGGCTCCCCTGACCCTGGGATTCTCCAGGCAAGAACACTGGAGTGGGTTGCCATTTCCTTCTCCTACTACATCACTAGGTCCAGTGAAATCTTCTCAGGTGGCTAAGTGGTAAAGAATCTGCCTGCCAAGGCAGAAGACATATGTTCAGTCCCTGGGTCGAGAAGATCCCTTGGAAAAGGAAATCACAACCCACTCCAGTATCTTTGCCTGGGAAATTCCATGGACAGAGGAGCCTGGCAGGCTACAGTACGTGGAGTTACAGAGTCAGAAATGACAGCATGCACGCAGATCCAGTAAAGCATTAGAGAGGTTTCCCACTCTTCTACTTTTATTTGTTGTTTTCAGTTCATTTTTTGCAGAGACTTTTTTTGTCAGCCAGTTCTTAAGTTTCTGCCTTTCCCAGAAATTCATTCCATGAGTAGCCTAGACTTGTCTTCTGAAACTTTTGAAACTCAAGACACAAATATTTTATTGGTGTTCTTATTTTTGTTGTCCTTTTTAACCCTGTTTGCTTTGCTGTAATTACTATTTTACAATTCTACTAATTGTAAAAATGAATTGATAGAAATGAAATAGGAGGAGTAAATAAGAAAAAATATGTGTGGCATCAGAAAAAATATGTGTGGCAAAATGTCTTTCTCCCCTAGCATGAGATTATCTCTAATTCCTAATTCCCTTTCTGCTAGTCTGAGATTATTTATTGCACACATAACTCCTCTTGTGGTTTCATTATTGCTGAAAATTATTTTAGAATATATGTTTTATAATCTGAAGTATTGAAGAAGTGTCAGCCAAACTGCTCCTGGCAAAGGAAATAAAGTACATTTGATTTTAAATATGTTTTTAAAATTTTTTTTCTCTTTCTGTCTCACATGCTCTGTTTTATTGAAATCAATATGTGTTAGAGGCACTATTAGTGACTTTTTTGGTGTTGAAGATTATTTTATTTTCTGAACACAACATTATGCAACTCCATTGATTTATAAAAAATTAATTATAGTAACACTAGGGCATTTATATATTTATTTTCTAATTCTTTATGAAAACTAAAGGATTGGAGTTGGAGAAATTTTATTAAAATAAGTCAAATTTTCCTCCTCTCATTGTACTATTTTTGTTACTACTTTGGTTTATGTTTTGGGTAAACTTTCAAAAAATCAACTAACATCTTTTGGCAAGATCAATAGATATAATTTCTCTCTTAAGTTATGATGTTTAACATTTGATTTTTTTTTTTCCTGAAAGACAACCTTATGGCGACATTAAGTAACAGTATTATCAGAGAGCTTTCCCTTTTAGCAATGTCAGAGAACTTTCTGTTAGGATATTAATTCCCATAATACAATTATCAAAGAAGTTGTAGAAATAGCCCTTTACCACAAGCCTTCATCCCAGGGCCCCTGTCCGAGGGACCACATCTCACTCATGGCCTCAATGATGGCTCATCAGATAAAGAATCCATCTGCAATTTGGGATACCTGAAAGACTCGGGTTCCATTCCAGGGTGGGGAAGATGCCCTGGAGTAGGAAATGGCGACCCACTCCAGTATCCTTCCCTGGGAAATCCCATGGACAGAGGAGCGTGGCGGGCTACGATCTATGGGGTTGCAAAGAGTCAGACACCGCTGAGCACAAGCACACACAACTCACCCACAGCCTAACAGGGTCGAGCTCCAGTGGCCTCCCCTCCCTGACCCACAGCAAATTATTTTAGGGTGGATAATGCTTGATACCAATATGATTCACAAAATTTCCTCTCAAGGGAATTTGGAATCAGGTAGAAACTAAGTCCATTTTTGTAACAGAGTTGTTTAGAATTACATGTTTCCCTTCAATTCAGGGTAGCCCCATGATATGGTTCATATGAAAGTGGATAAGTAAGCTGAAAGCAGGTTCATAGAAAGAAATAAAAGCAAATGGAGAAAAAAGATGTGGCAATAAGCAAGCATATAGCCCTAGAGTTGCCTTTCGGTAAATTCCTACATTTTAAAAATATTTTCTGCTATTGTGATCCTATATTTTCTGCAGTTGTATTCTCTGTATCCTTATGACATATCTCTTTGAAAATCTAGATTGAGTATGATTTTTTTCTTTCTAGACCAAATGTCTTTGTCTTTCTGACAAAGACAACCCTAAACTAGATATAAGAAATTATATATTCTAGTCCTAGATCTTTCACAAGTTTGCCATGGTCTTACTGTGAAGAATTGGGTTTTTCTTCCCTCTTCTCCCATGGTATTATTCATAACTCGGCTCTATTACTTGTTATGTATATGTTTGATACACATAACAATAATGTAATTATTGATTTGAATATCATCTCCCTCACTAAAGGGAATGATTTTGTTCTTCACTTCTTGATGTCCTCAGCACCTCATTTTATGATTGGCACATATTATGTGCTCAAAAACGTTCTGTTAATCAACAAACTTGTATACCAACTATGTGGTATACAAGTCACTTTGCAATTCTTGGGTGCAGTTTGCTCAGTAGGAGTCAGAATAGAGAATTCCTGAAGCTCCAGCTACTTCTAAAGTTTTACCACTGATCTCTAGGTTCTTCCTGTTGATCAGGATATTCGTGTACTGATTTCTCTCCTGTCTTTAATGGGTGCTTTCTTTGAGTGAGTCCATTTTGTTTATTAGAAAACTAAGAACATTCTGCATTTTGGATATTTCTCTCTCTCATATATGTTTACATATGTTATCACTAGAGGTAGTTTAAATGAATGCTCTAGAGTTTTTTTTTTAAAGAGCAATTTTATGAGTGAAGAGTATGTGAGGTAGAGAGGAGAGTATAAAAACTTTCGTGTACTTATTTCCTAGCTTACACAATTATTAACACATAGCTAATTTAATCTTCTCTACTCTTCTCAAATTTTCCACCCTGCTGAACAAATCCTCTTAGACAGACATCATATCAATTTATCTGTAAATATTTTAGCATATAGCTCTAATATTTAAGGATTTGGTGCTTCCTTTTAAAAAGTCAATTTTGTTTGCAGTAATTTAAATTTTGGAAAATGAATTTCTAATACTTATTAGACTGAAGCTACTATCCTCAGCAATTCCACATACAAAAGCTAAAATGTAATTGATTTTAGAAAAATGGCAGTGACTTATAGTGAACAAGCAATTATAATTAAAGTGTATCAAGAATCTTTTTCTTTTTTAATCAAATTTTTTCTTTTTTTCTTTTTATTGGAGGACAGTTGCTTTGCATTTTTGTGTTGTTTTCTGTCATACTACAATATTAATCAGCCATAAGGATACATCTTGAAACTCCCTCCTATCTCCCTACCCATCCCATCCCTCTCAGTTGTCAGAGAACACCAGGTTGAGCTTCCTGTGTTTTATGGCAACTTCCCACTAGCTACCATATTTTACATATGGTAAAGTATATGTTTTGATGCTACTCTCTCAATTCATCCCACCCTGTTTTTCCCCTCTGTGTCCACAAGTCCATTTTTTTATATCTGCATCTCTACTCCTGCCCTGCAAAGAGGTTCATCAGTACCATTTTTCTAGATTCCGTATATGTGCATTAACATACAATTTTATTTTTCTCTTTTTTACTTACTTAACTCTGTATAACAGGTGCTAGATTCATTCACCTCACTAGAATTGATGCAAATTCTTTCTTTTCTTGGCTGAGTAATATTCCATTGTGTATATGTACTACAACTTCTTTATCCATTCAACTGTGGATGAATGTCTATGTTGCTTCCATATTGCATTGAAGCTATTACATTATGTTGAAGCTACTGTAAATAGCGCTGCAATGAACACTGGGGTACATGTGTCTCTTTCAATTATGGTTTTCTCAGAGTATATACCCAGTAGTGGGATTGTTGGGAGATATGGTAGTTTTATTCCTAGTTTTTAAAGAAATATCCATACTGTTTTCCATAGGGGGCTGTGCCACCTGTGCAAGAGGGTTCCCCTTTCTCCACAGCCTTTCCAGCAATTATTGTTTGTAGATTTTTTTTTTGATGATGGCCATTCTGACTGGTGTAAGTTGATACCTCTTTGTAGTTTTGATTTACATTTCTCTAATAATACGCGATGTTGAGCATTTATGTTTATTGGCCATTGGTATGTCTTTTTTGGAGAGGTATCTTTTTCTTATCCTTTCAGTGACTTCTGTTCCTTTTTCTGTTCTTGGCTCAGATAAGGGGAGAGCTGCAACTGGTTTCCACTGCTATACATTCCTTTCTAGTGATTATGGGACAATTCTCCAAAAGTTACGTTGAACTTTAAACTATATAGCAAACCTTATTGAAGCATAGTAATATGCATTCATATTTCGCTGAGCACAGTCCTTACATATTTCCCTGGAATGTCCTGCTTCAGCTGTTTCAAATTATTTTCATTTCATATGTCATGTTTAATAGCAGAGAGGAGACTATTGCTATTATCTTTTTTTCTTGGAAATTAATCTGTCAACCTGGTGAAAATACAAAGTTTGAGCAGATGAGCAGGGATCCTTCAATTTAATATCCTAAGCATATTAATTCACTTAGTGAAAGCAGAACAAGATTAAGTAATCAATGAGAATTTCCATTAAGAATGGAGAAATGTAGCACATAGAGAAGGTGATTAACAGCCTGTCAATGTGATGTATTCATAAAACAGTTTAAAAAGATATATTTAGGTTTTAGGTAGTGATGTCTGAATTCTAATGATGTGTCTTGGGGCTGAACATGGACATATCCAGACTCAAAGGTAATATTTCATGATGTAATATTCTATACTGAACTTGCTTGTATGATGACCCTGGGATGGGAGGAGAGCGTTCCCTGTCAGCTATGTATAAAATGAGCTTTCTATTTCTCTTATTATAGTCACTGAGAGGATTTTCACAAACTATGTTATGTCCTTGGAACTGGATAAATGTATCCAGGATCCAGAATGCTTTTTATTAATATTGTTTTGAAGAAATCTTCCTCAGTTGTATGAACACTAGAGTTTTTAATCATTCAAACAAGATTGTTATACAATCAAAGACAAAGATCATAATAGTATGACAATCTTAGAGTGTGTGACCTCAGACAGTTTTTGATGTTTCTCTACCTTTGGTTGTTAATATACTCCTTTCCCTAGCACCGAATCTGCTAGATTTTTTTTTCACTTTTATTTCTCACTCAATAATTTATTTCCTATCCTTTTTAATTCACTCTTCTTTACACTGTTACATAGCTCTCACTGCAGAATCACTTTAAAATCTTCCATAAATTACTTGCAATTTTTCTGTATTTCTATTTTTCATAATTTTGATAGTGTGTGCCTGCAAATTCTAAGTCAAATGGAAACTGACAGCATTAGAATTCAGCACAAGTTAGCTTGATTTTGTCTCCTGTGGCATATGGATTGGTCTCAGTGAAATGAGTGGCCATGTTCCTGTCTTTCAGTCTCCATCTATAGCAATGAACACTCTTCCTAGCTTTTTCCCCACTGAATACTTCAAAAACATATTGAAGTTTTGGATTATTAGACTTCCCAATGTAAAGACATGTGAAATACAACATTTTTTTTGTTGAAATGGGAAAGAAGCAGATTTTAAATATCAGCAGGGAAGACATTATTGTTCTTTATCATCCTTAGATGTAAAACCTGGATGTTTGTTAATAGATAAAATGTGGACTAATACTGGAGAAGGCAATGACACCCCACTCCAGTACTCTTGCCTGGAAAATCCCATGGACGGAGTAGCCTGGTAGGCTGCAGTCCATGGGGTCGCTAAGAGTCGGACACGACTGAGCGACTTCACTTTGACTTTTCACTTTCATGCACTGGAGAAGGAAATGGCAACCCACTCCAGTATTCTTAATATGAATTAAGTAAATAAAACACTTCTTTCTTCTACTGAAATAACAACTCCACTTCTGAATCTAAGGAAGAACAGTTGGAGAAAAAGCACAAAGTACTTCATTTCAGCATTTTATGATAACAAGACATGGAAACTGTTCAAATATCACATTACAAGTGAATGCTTAAGTAATGATTAAGCAAATTTAAGACATGTATTCAATGTGCTACTTGTTACTTATTTAAAATGATAACCAAAGCTATGAAAATTGCTAAATATGATTACTAATATATAAAAAAAATCTGGGAGCAAAATTAAAATGTTTAAAAAATTTTAAAACTATTACTATGGTTATCTTTGGTGATATACTTATGGATGGTCTATTTCTTCTATTTTCTTTCATTTACTAGTTTTCTATTACACAAATGCAACATTACCATTTTAATTTGGAGGAGGTAAAACAACATAATGTAAATTAGTGCTATGCTGTAAGCTTAATTCAATTTATGTGACTTTGAACAGCAGCCTGCCATTAGAAAGAAAATGTAATTATTTAATTCTTTTGAGATAGATGATATAGTGAATATAGTAAATGTTAACAAGAGAATATTGGTTGGGGAGAATACACTTACTTATTGTAAAATTCTTTCAACTTTTTGGAAACCTTGAAATTTGTTATGGTATAGGGTTGGGGGAAAAACAACAAAAATATACTCTGAGCAGTCAACTTACAGCTAAACTTTTGGGACATTAATTCTTGTAAGTTGGAGTCTATGTCAGCACATGCTCCATTACTATTCATTTTACAATTCTGTTTACTTTGGTATAATGTAGCTGCAAAACAGCCAAATATTAGGGATTATGCCAGTCAATATGTATTGATAGCATGTAACAGATTTTTTTTCTTATGCTTTTGATTATCTTCAATGTTTGTTCCTATGGGTTAAATATAATATTTTATTAAATTTGAATATTGTGATGTTTGTATGCACATAAATATCATCTTGTATATATTATTTGCCTTTAAAATTTCATTCATATGTAAGTGTAACATTTGGAGTATTTATATACAGAGAAGCTAAAGTACATCTTTCACAAATACTATTACTATAAATTTATATATATTTCCATGTATGAAATATGTATGTTGTATACAGATATGCAAGTTAAACATTACTAAGAAGGTGGTAATCAGTTTTAACCCCCTCTCCAAAAATGCTAAAATGAGCAGAAATGGGACACATATATAACAGAAAGAACTTCGTTATGGCTTTGTATTTCATTTGGGGATAATACACATTTCAGTGAAGTGATGTGTGTGTATACACGTATATATATAATTAAATATAGAAAAATATATAATTGAATATAGAAATAATTGAATTGAGAAGTTCTATCTGGGAATGTGTACTAAGTTCATTTCAGTTCAGTCACTCACTCATGTCTGACTCTTTGCGACCCCATAAACCGCAGCACGCCAGGCCTCCCTGTCCATCACCAACTCCTGGAGTCCACCTAAACCCATGTCTATTGAGTCGGTGATTCCATCCAAGCATCTCATCCTCTGTCATCCCCTTCTCCTTCCACCTTCAATCTTTCCCAGCATCAGGGTCTTTTCCAATGAGTCAGTTCTTTGCATCAGGTGGCCAAAGTATTGGAGTTTCAGCTTCAACATCAGTCCTCCCAATGAACACCCAGGACTGATTTCCTTTAGGATGGACTGGTTGGATCTCCTCGCAGTCCAAGGGACTCTCAAAAGTCTTCTCTAACACCACAGTTCAAAAGCATCAATTCTTTGGTGCTCAGCCTTCTTTATGGTCCAACTCTCACATCCATACATGACCACTGGGAAAACCATAGCCTTGAGTAGACGGATCTTTGTTGACAAAGTAATGTCTCTGCTTCTTAATATACTGTTTAGATTGGTCATAACTTTCCTTCCAAGGAGTAATTGTCTTTTAATTTCATGGCTGCAATCACCATCTGCAGTGATTTTGGAGCCCCAAAATAAAGTCAGCCACTGTTTCCACTGTTTCCCCATCCATTTGCCATGAAATGATGGGACCGGATGCCATGATCTTAGTTTTCTAAATGTTGAGCTTTAAGCCAACTTTTTCACTCTCCACTTTCACTTTCATCAAGAGGCTCTTTAGTTTTTCCTCACTTTCTGCCATAAGGGTGATGTCATCTGCATATCTGAGGTTATTGATGTTTCTCCCGGCAATCTTGATTCCAGCTTGTGCTTCTTCCAGCCCAGCGTTTCTTATGATATACTCTACATAGAAGTTAAATAAGCAGAGTGACAATATACAGCCTTGACATACTCCTTTCCCAATTTGGAACCAGTCTGTTGTTCCATGTCCAGTTCTAACTGTTGCTTCTTAACCTGCATACAGATTTCTTAGGAGGCAGGTCAGGTGCTGTGTTATTCCCATCTCTTTCAGAATTTTCCACAGTTTATTGTGATCCACACAGTCAAAGTCTTTGGCACAGTCAGTAAAGCAGAAATTAGATGTTTTTATGCAACTCTTTTGCTTTCTTGATGATCCAATGGATGTTGGCAATTTGATCTCTTTGCCTTTGATTTGATTCCTTTGCCTTTTCTATATCCAGCTTGAATGTCTGCAAGTTGGAGAAGTTTGAGCATTACTTTGCTAGTGTGTGAGATGAATGCAATTGTATAGTAGTTTCAACATTCTTTGGCATTGCTTTTCTTTGGGATTGGAATGAAAACTGACCTTTTCCAGTCCTGTGGCCACTGCTGAATTTTCCAAATTTGCTGACATATGGAGTTCATCACTTTCCAAGCATCATCTTTTAGGATTTGAAATAGCTCAACTGGAATTCCATCACCTCCACTAGCTTTGCTTATAATGATGCTTCCTAAAACCCACTTGACTTTGCATGTTTAATATTTAGCTTCACATTTCTGAATCCCAGCATCAGCCAATCATATAGTAAGACTGGGAGTGGAGGCCCATGAGAGATCTGTGACCAGCAAAAGACAAAAAAGTTGAGTCTGGTGGAGGAAGGAGACCAGGGAGTGACCTGGGGTTTGATATCTTGGCCCTTTTTCTTAGTGGTTGACTGTCTGCTTTCCAGGTCTGTCCAGCTGTCTGTTTGAGAGAACCCTTCAATCCCATGCCCACCCAAACCTGATGATTTCTGTCTGGTAATCTTATTTCAAATGCTACTCACTCCTTTTCAAGGGGATGTGCGTTGGTATTCTTGACGCTAGACGATTCCCCAACCCATATTTTTTATATTCTGCATTGTTAATTTAAGACATGTTCCATGTGGTAGGCAGAATAATGGGTCCCCAAAGGCATTCATGTCCCAGTTCCCAGAACCTGGAAATATATTCCATTACATCACAAAGAGGAATTATGATTGCAAATAGAATTAAGATTGCTAATCAAAAGAGTCTGAAGGAGGTGTAATTAGGGCAGAATGGCCAGAGAGATGCAATGTTGTGTGCTGGCTTTGAAAACTGAGGATGATGCCATGAGGCAGGGAATGTGGGTGGGTGGTTTCTAGAAGCTAGAAAAGACAAAACAAAACAAAACTCAGATTCTACCCTACAGCCTCCAGAAGAAACATAATCCTCCCAACACCTTGACTTTAGCTCACTAAGACTCATTTTCAACTTCTGACCTCCAGAACTGCAAGATGATAAGTCCCGGCTTTTTAAATTACTAAATTTGTGATAGCAGCAATAGGGAATGAATACATCACCCCATCTATTTAAGAAAAGACTGAAGAGATTAGAGATAAAAGAGCTGAGCAAGAGAAGACATTTAAAAGTAAAAAGATCCCACCAAGGCAAAAGAGCAGACACAGACTACAAAACTGGCAAAACATGTTTTGCTTCACTATTTCTGACATCAAAGGTGAAAAGAGAGGCATTTTTGGTTAGATAGTTTTTATATTCTGATGACAACATCTAAGTACACTTGAAGATGTAATGTTTTTCTTTAGACTGCTAGCCCTGGGATTTACTGAGGTGACCTTGCTTAGAAGACACTGAGAAACACTGAAGACCCTTCTTTTAACCAGGGTTTAGAAAAAGATAAAAAAGAAATTTTTTCTCATTGAGCCCTAAGGGAACAAAGTCTCTGTTGTGGTTCACGGAGGCATTTTAGGGAGGCTCCCAGATTATGTTTTCAGGGATTTCACTTTTTGAAAGCTCTATTTAGTGGGGCAGTACATCCTGGAAGGAGTAGCTGAAAGAAAAGTTGATTTCAGCTGATGAAAAATCAATGTTCTGGTTAAGAGAGTAAATGAGGCACTTTCTCCTTTGGAAAAGAAGTTTTTTAGAGACAGTCTTAATGAATGTGAACACCGCCTGCTTTTAGAAAATCCCACTGAGGAAGAAAGGTAAGAACCTACCCCTCCCACACATCGCTTCAGGCAGGGGAGCCTGAACAGCCATTGCCTGGAGTGGTGATGTTGTCTACAATCAAGGCTTCTTTTCCGTGTGTAGAGTAGAGATAAAACTTTCACCGGCAAGCCCAGGGTAAAACAAAACTATAAGCTTTAATATATAATTCTAGTTTCTGGTCTTACGTTTAGATCTTTAATCCATTTTGAGTTTATTTTTGTGTACCCCAATGTTCATCGCAGCACTGTTTATAATAGCCAAGACATGGAAGCAACCTAGATGTCCATCAGCAGATGAATGGATAAGAAAGCTGTGGTACATATACACAATGGAGTATTACTCAGCCATTAAAAAGAATACATTTGAATCTGTTCTAATGAGGTGGATGAAACTGGAGCCTATTATACAGAGTGAAGTAAGCCAGAAGGAAAAACACCAATACAGTATACTAATGCATATATATGGTATTTAGAAAGATGGTAACAATAACCCGGTGTACGAGACAGCAAAAGAGACACTGATGTATAGAACAGTCTTATGGACTCTGTGGGAGAGGGAGAGGGTGGGAAGATTTGGGAGAATGGCAATGAAACATGTAAAATATCATGTGAGAAACGAGTTGCCAGTCCAGGTTCGATGCACGATGCTAGATGCTTGGGGCTGGTGCACTGGGACGGCCCAGAGGGATGGTATGGGGAGGGAGGAGGGAGGAGGGTTCGGGATGGGGAACACATGTATACCTGTGGCGGATTCATTTTGATATTTAGCAAAACTAATACAATTATGTAAAGTTTAAAAATAAAATAAAATTAGAAAAAATATATATACAATTCTATAGGCTTTATCTACTCTAGGCCAGAGTGTGAAGACCTGAAAAAGGCAAGTTTACTTAGACAGTAGTGACTTTTGATTCAGGCCCTTGGATGACTGGTACATCAGCAACCTCTTATGAACATAATCATTAAACAGAAAAGGATTAGTCCTTGAAGAGTTAAGCATCATTCTCAAAATTCAGATATTGTAAGACCGTCTTTGTTGAAATTCTGCTTTGTTGATTCTATACTGGCAGGAGGTTCTCAATGTGAGAGTCAGACTCCATTGTTTTCCTAACCTACATCTGACAGACAAATTATGGAAAGGGCTAATTCATCTTTTCTTTTAACCCTAAAAAGGATTTTAAAATATTCTGAGCTTTATATGAATAAAGCTCATATAAAAATACTAGGGTGGGTAAAGAAGCTTTACCTTTATCTTCAAAATTCTGAATTAGATAAATAGAATAAAACTATTCTAAAAGCTGTTTGTGTTAGGATATTGATTATCAAGGAAACAGAGAGAAATGACATACATCAAGTACACATTTGGGGCTGGATGCCTAGGAGGCTTCCCAGGCTGTGTAGTGGTAAAAAAAATTCACCTGCCAAAATAGAGACACAAGAGAGATGGATTCAGTCTCCGGATTTGGAAGATCCCCTGGAAGAGGGCGTGGCAACCCACTCCAGTATTCTTGCCTTGGAAATCCCATGGACAGAGGAGCCTGGGGGTTATAGTCCATGGGATTGTGGAACTGAGCATGCATGCACCAAGGAGGCGATTTTAACATGTTATTTAATCATCACCATAGCATTTTAAAAATAGCTTTATTTTCTCTGTTTTATAAATGAATGTTCTACCTCAAAGCCAAGACTCAAACCTATTCTTCCTTGCCATGTCTATGCTATTCCCTTTGGATTACTTTAATATTTATTTTTATTTTATATATTTATTTATTTTTAAATTTTATTTTATTTTTAAACTTTACAATATTGTATTAGTTTTGCCATATATCAAAATGAATCCGCCACAGGTATACATGTGTTCCCCATCCTGAACCCTCCTCCCTCCTCCCTCCCCATACCCTCCCTCTGGGTCGTCCCAGTGCACTAGCCTCAAGCACCCAGTATCGTGCATCGAACCTGGACTGGTGACTCGTTTCATACATGATATTATACATGTTTCAATGCCATTCTCCCAAATCTCCCCACCCTCTCCCTCTCCCACAGAGTCCATAAGAAAAGTCCTCATTTCTTCGCATCAGGTGGTCAAAGTATTGGAGCTTCAGCTTTAGCATCAGTCCTTCCAATGAATATTCAGAACTGATCTTTAGGATGGACTGGTTGGATCTCCTTGCAGTCCAAGGGACTCTCAAGAGTCTTATCCAACACCACAGTTCAAAAGCATCGGTTCTTCTGTGCTCAGCTTTCTTTATAGTCCAACTCTCACATCCATACATGACTAATGAAAAAACCATAGCCTTGACTAGATGGACCTTTGTTGGCAAAGTAATGTCTCTGCTTTTTAATATGCTGTCAGGTTGGTCATAACTTTCCTTCCAAGAAGCAAGCATCTTAATTTCATCAGTGTCTCTTTTGCTGTCTCAGACACGTGTACCCCAACGTTCATCGCTGCACTGTTTATAATAGCCAGGACATGGAAGCAACCTAGATGCCCATCAGCAGATGAATGGATAAGAAAGCTGTGGTACATATACACAATGGAGTATTACTCAGCCATTAAAAAGAATACATTTGAATCAGTTCTAATGAGATGGATGAAACTGGAGCCTATTATACAGAGTGAAGTAAGCCAGGAAGAAAAACACCAATACAGTATACTAAGGATTACTTTAATATTTATTTTACATAATTCCCACTTCAGAAATACTCATTGCTAATTATCTTAGGGAGAAATAAATGGAGGTAAATACTTTAATTTCTACACCTCCATAGTGAAGGAAGATGCTACCAATTTTAACACTTCTTAAATATTAACTGTGGAAATATCTACATGATCTTAGCTATCTGGAAGAATGTGAAAAAAAAAAAAAGAGTGAATAAGCCAAATGTTTGCAAACACCTATACACTTGGCGTTTTCTAGTTTTCTAGTGTATGCTTTGGAGAAGGCAATGGCACCCCACTCCAGTACTCTTGCCTGGAAAATCCCATGGATGGAGGAGCCTGATAGGCTGTAGTCCATGGGGTCGCTAAGAGTTGGACATGACTGAGTGACTTCCCTTTCACTTTCATGCATTGGAGAAGGAAATGGCAACCCATTCCAGTGTTGTTCTTGCCTGGAGAATCCCAGGGACAAGGGGAGCTTGGTGGGCTTCTGTCTATGGGGTCGCACAGAGTCGGACACGACTGAAGCAACTTAGCAGCAGCAGCAGCAGCAGCAGTGTATGCTTATGTTTGGTGTCACTTTTAAAATGTTTTACTTGGTTATGTTGTTATTAAAAATAGTCAATTTTTATATTTATTCAACTTTATAATTTTTTTCAGTAAGAACATTGCTCAGTGCTATCTACTCCATCCATGACCAGAGCTAGAAGTTCCTATTTCAAGTATTTGGAAATTCTGCATTAATAACTGTGCTGTGAATCCACACTCATGGCTTTCTTAGGAACTATTTCTGGAGACTCATGTTTTTTAGTTCCAGAATGTTTCCTTGAATTATGTCATTGATGATTTTCCTCCTTAATTTTCTTTATTTCTCTTTCCATGGATTCCAATTGTTACTTTTCCCAAATCTCTCTTCTTTCTCATAGTTTCTCTTCTGTTGTACATTCATCTTTTTTCTTTACTTTAAGAAAGAGTTTTCTTAAGTTTAACTTCCAAGTTTTTTATGCTTTTTTTTCATCATTATGATCTTAATTTAATTTTCAGTAACTTTTTCTTATTTAGATTTTTTTGGCAACATCTTCTTACTATTTCATGGACATAATATTTTTAAATATTTTTTCTGACAACATTAATGATAGTCATTTAAAAAGTTTTGTTCTTTTAATATAGTCTTAATTCTTCCATTTTGACTTTTTCTTTAGTTTGTTTCATTTCCTGTCTTCTATGCTACACTTCCAGCATCCCATATATTTCTTTTTCTGTTTAAGATTGAGACATAATTATTAAAAAGCTGACAGAACCTCTGAGTTCATGAGTGAGGCTTATTAACTATGATTTTCACTATACATAATTATATCTGGTGAAACTGTGTATATTACTTAGGTATAGCTTTGGCCACCTCATGCAAAGAGTTGACTCATTGGAAAAGACTCTGATGCTGGGAGGGATTGGGGGCAGGAGGAGAAGGGGATGACAGAGGATGAGATGGCTGGATGGCATCACTGACTCGATGGACGTGAGTCTCAGTGAACTCTGGGAGTTGGTGATGGACAGGGAGGCCTGGCGTGCTGCGATTCATGGGGTCGCAAGGAGTCTGACATGACTGAGTGACTGAACTGAACTGAAGCTATTTACTGTACTTAGTGAAGACAAAGTGTTTAATAACCAAAATACATATAAAGATACTTCTTGCTCATATAATAGTATTGAACCAAAAATTATGTTAAAGAGCATCCCTTCTACACACAATTATTTAGTGGTCTAGACCAATGGTGGCTTTATCATCTGTAATATATGATGTTCAAGGTTACTTTGGAGGCCATATAAATTTCAAACAGATCAAAAGAGAAGGGAACATGCAGGAAAGCTATGTAAAAAGGTTTTATGGACCTGCCAGGCCTAGAAGAGATGCAGATTTTGTCCACTCATATTTCATCACCATCATTTTGCACATATATATTTGTAGGGCATGGGGAATATGACTCAGTCTGTGCAGCCTCTACCAAGGGCAAATCTATGCTATGGAAACGGATGATAATATTTGCTATATACACAGTTATCACTTCCACAATGTATATATATTTTATTGTTCTTGCTACATCAGATTGCTCAGAAGAGAAGATGTAGAATCTAGTGTTTTTAGACTCAACCTAGTTAGGGAAGACAGAGAAGGCAATGGCACCCCACTCCAGTACTCTTGCCTGGAAAATCCCATGGATGGAGGAGCCTGGCGGGCTGCAGTCCATGGGGTCCGTACGAGTTGGACACGGCTGAGTGGCTTCACTTTCACTTTTCACTTTCATGCATTGGAGAAGGAAATGCAACCCACTCCAGTACTCTTGTCTGGAAAATCCCATGGATGGAGGAGCCTGGTAGGCTGCAGTCCATGGGGTCGATACGAGTTGGACATGACTGAATGGCTTCACTTTCACTTTTCACTTTCATGCATTGGAGAAGGAAATGGCAACCCACTCCAGTGTTCTTGCCTGGAGACTCCCAGGGACAGGGGAGCCTGGTGGGCTGTGGTCTATGGGGTTGCACAGAGTTGGACACAACTGAAACGACTTAGCAGCAGCAGCAGCACTTAGGGAAGAAAATAACTTGGGAAGAGTATTCTCAGTATCTAGAGTTTATCAGTTCAGTTCAGTTCAATCACTGGGTCAAGTCCGACTCTTTGTGACTGCATGGACTGCAGCACACCAGGCATCACCAACTCCCGGAGTTTGCTCAAACTCAAGTCCATCTAGTTGGTGATGCCATCAAACCATCTCATCCTATATCATCCCCCTCTCTTCCTGCCTTCATTCTTTTGCAGCATCAGGGTCATGTCCAGTGAGTCATTTCTTCTCATCAGGTGGTCATAGTATTGGAGCTTCAGCTTTAGCATCAGTCCTTCCAATGAATATTCAGAACTGATCTTTAGGATGGACTGGTTGGATCTCCTTGCAGTCCAAGGGACTCTCAAGAGTCTTCTCCAACACCACAGTTCAAAAGCATCAGTTCTTCTGTGCTCAGCTTTCTTTATAGTCCAACTCTCACATCCATACATGACTAATGGAAAAACCATAGCCTTGACTGGATGGACCTTTGTTGGCAAAGTAATGTCTCTGCTTTTTAATATACTGTCAGGTTGGTCATAACTTTCCTTCCAAGGAGCAAGCGTCTTAATTTCATCACTGCAGTCACCATCTGCAGTGATTTTAGAGCCCCCCAAAATAAAGTCAGCCACTGTTTTCATTGCTTCCTCATCTATTTGCCATGAAGTAATGGGACCAGATCCCATGATATTTGTTTTCTGAATATTGAGTCTGAAGCTAGCTTTTTCACTCCCCCCTTTCACTTTCATCAAGAGGTTCTTAGTTCCTCTTCACTTTCTGCCATAAGGGTGGTGTCATCTGCATATCTGAGGTTATTGTTATTTCTCCCGGCAATCTTGATTCCAGCTTGTGCTACATCCAGCCCAGCGCTTCTCATGATGTACTCTGCATAAAAGTTAAATAAGAAGGGTGACAATTTATGTCCTTGATGTACTCCTTTTTCAATTTGGAACCAGTCTCTTGTTCCATGTCTGGATCTAACTGTTTTTCCTGATCTGAAAACAGATTTCTCAGGAGGCAGGTCAGGTGGTCTGGTATTCCCATCTCTTGCAGAATTTTTCACAAAGTTTGTTGTGATCCACACAGTCAAAGGTTTTGGAGTAGCCCATAAAGCAGAAGTAGATGTTTTTCTGGAACTCTTTTGCTTTTTCAATGATCCAATGAATGTTGGCAATTTGAACTCTTGTTCCTTTACCTTTTCTAAATCCAGCTTCAACATCTCCAAGTTCACGATTCATGTATTGTTGAAGCCTGGCTTGGAGAAGTTTGAGTGTTACTTTGCTAGTGTGTGAGAAGAGTGCATCTGTACAGTGGCTTGAGCATTATTTGGCATTGCCTTTCTTTGGGATTGGAATGAAAACTGACCTTTTCCAGTCCTGTGGCCACTGCTGAGTTTTCCTGATTTTTTGGCATATGGAGTGCAGCACTTTCCCAGCATCGTCTTTTAGGATTTGAAATAGCACAACTGGAATTCCATCACCTCCACTAGCTTTGTTCATAGTGATGCTTCCTAAGGCCCACTTGACTTCGCATTCCAGGATATCTGGCTTTAGGTGAGTGATCACACCATGGTGGTTATCTGAGTCATGAAGATCTTTTTTGTATAGTTTTTTTGTGTATTCTTGCCACCTCTTCTTCATATCTTCTGCTTCTGTTAGGTCCATACCTTTTCTGTCCTTTATTGAGCCTATCTTTGCATGTAATGTTCCGTTGGTATCTCTAATTTTCTTGAAGAGATCTCTAGTCTTTCCTATTCTATTATTGTCCTCTATTTCTTTCCATTGATCACTGAGGAAGGCTTTCTTATCTCTCCTTGCTCTTCTTTGGAACTCTGCATTCAAGGTATATCTTTCCTTTTCTCCTTTGCATTTCACGTCTCTTCTTTTCTCAACTATTTCTGTGGTCTCCTCAGACAACCATTTTGCCGTTTTGCATTTCTTTTTCATGGAGATGGTCTTGATCACTGCCTCCTGTACAATGTCATGAACCTCCATCCATAGTTCTTCAGGCACTGTCTTTCAGATCTAATCCCTGGAATATGTTTGTCACTTCCATTGTATAATTGTAAGGGATTTGATTTAGGTCATACCTGTATGGTCTAGTCATTTTTCCTACTTTCTTCAGTTTAAGTCTGAATTTTGCAGTAAGGAGTTCATGATCTGAGCCAAAGTTGGCTTCCAGTCTTGCTTTGCTGATTTTATAGAGCTTCTCCATCTTTGGCTACAAAGAATATAACCAGTCTGAGTTCAGAATTGACCATCTGGTGATGTCCAGGTGTAGAGTCTTCTCTTGATGGAAGAAGGTATTTGCTGTGACCAGTGCGTTTTCTTGGCAAAACTCTATTAGACTTTGCCCTGCTTCATTTTGTACTCCAAGGCCAAATTTGCCTGTTATTCCAGGTATCTCTTGACTTTCTACTTGCATTCCAGGCCCCTATAATAAAAAGGACATCTTTTTTGGGTGTTAGTTCTAGAAAGTCGTGTAGGTTCATAGAACCATTCAACTTACACTTCTTCAGCATTACTGGTTGGGGCATAGACTTGGATTATGCTAATACTGAATGGTTTGCCTTGGAAACAAACAGAGACCAATTTGTTGTTTTTGAGATTGCATCCAAGCACTGCATTTCGGACTCTTGTCAACTATGGGGGCTACTCCATTTCTTCCAAGGGATTCTTGCCCACAGTAGTAGATATAATGGTCATCTGAATTAAATTCACCCATTCCAATCCATTTTAGTCCACTGATTCGTAAGATGCCAACGTTCACTCTTGCCATCTTCTGTTTAACCACTTCCAATTTACCTTGATTCATGGACCTGACATTCCGGGTTCTTGTGAAATATTGTTCTTTACAGCATCGGACTTTACTTCCATCACCAGTCACATCCACAACTAGGCACTGTTTTTGCTTTGGCTCCATCTCTTCATTTTTCTGGAGTAATTTCTCCACTCTTCTCCAGTAGCATATCGGGCACCTACAGACCTGGGGAGTTCATCTTTCAGTGTCTTATATTTTTGCCTTTTCATACTCTTTTGGGGGTTCTCAAAGCAAGAATACTGAAGTGGTTTGCCATTCCCTTCTCCAGTGGACCACATGTTGTCAGAACCCTCCACCAGTCCAGAGTGTATAGATTGATTTAAAACTACTCCTTAGAGTATGGGAATTCTTCCTCAAGTATGTGAACTGTGTTTCACCTTCTTCAGAAAATAAGGTTCTAGTCTTATACTGCAGTGACAAAGAGGAATTTGCCTACAAACATGGAGTGAAGAAAGAATTACAAGGATTTGACATCTTGGTAAGCATAATCTTTGGAGAAGGTAATGGCAACTCACTCCAGTATTCTTGCCTGGAGAGTCCCATGGACAGAGGAGCCTGGCAGGCTATAGTCCATGGGGTCACAAAGAGTTGGACATGACTTAGCAACTAACACAACACAACACAGCACAACCGAAACAAAATCTAACCATTTTTCAACTATGCCTGTCTCTATCCTCATTTCCCAAAGCACCTGGGGCTCCTGATTCTTTAAAATTTCTTGGGAGGCCTTTAGGCTTTATCTATTGCTGGCTTAGCATCTAGTTTTCTCAGGGCTATAGGTCAGTCAGTAACTATCCAACTCTCAAAATTTTGCTCCACTTTTCAAAATTTTGTTTTGTTTTCCTTCTTTGTTCTTCCTTACTAATACTACGTTTTCTGTAGTTTTAGTACAGTTTTGAGATGATAACTACCATTTTAACCAGAAGTCCATGAGTACAATATTTAGAAAATAATAAATGAATACACTTTTATCCTGGAAAATCATATTTCCCATATTCCTCTACTGTCATTCTATTTAGCCTCAGTGAAGAAGAATTGTTGAGTGCCACTTCATGAAGGAAGATGGTATTATATGAAAGAAAATATTATGTGAGAACAAAAAATCCTAAGTCTTCTGACCTAAGTGAGTGTGGGGAAAGACAAATGGAAGAAGAACAAGAGATAGGACATATGTGTGTCCTTGTTCTTCTTTCTCTGGGCTGAAGTCCCAGGTTTTTTTTGTTGTTGTTTTTGTTTTTTTATTAAATACACCAGTAGATAAATTTTGTGCTGCCACTGAAGGGAGCAGAAGGAAAGAGAGGGGAAACTTCTCATACCCAAAGAAATTGGACATAAATTGAAAAAAAAAAATGATATGAGAGAATAGCATTGAAACATGTATATTACAATATGTAAAATAGATGACCAGTGCAAATTCAGTGCATGAAGCAGGGCACCCAAAGCTGGTGCTCTGGGACAACCCAGAGGGATGGGGTGGGGAGGGAGGTGGGAGGGGGTTTCAGGATGGTGGGATGCATGGACACCCATGGCTGATTCATGTCTAAGTATGGAAACACTACCACAGTACTGTAAAGTAATTAGCCTCCAATTAAAATAAATAAATTAATTAAAAAAAAGAGGTTAGCAGTCCCTGAATGTGATGTTGAAAATGAAAACATGGAGATAATCTACCAATTCATTATGATCACAAAATTTATAGAGTATTCAAACATTTTTGTGGTACCCAGGTACATAAATGCAATGAGATGGCAAGGGCTGATTTTGCAACAAAAGCCTGAAGCTGGAATTAAGGGGCTACACATGCTGAAGATACTGAGAGGAGGAAAAAGTGGTGATATGCAATAGTTTGAATTTGCATAACCAGTGCAATGCTTCAATAGGTCCAGATCAGCTACTCTACCTTAGTAAACCCAGACACAGTAACCCAGAGACAAGACAATACATAGTCAAGAAAATATCATCAAGGACAGATCTCCACTCCTCAGAACCACAAGATCTATAAGTTCATTCCTCCCCTCTTATTTTAGAGGACAGGGGGATTAAACTTAAGACCTTAACTTATTCAAAAGATGGCATTTATTGGTTTCCTATTGCTGCTGCAACAAATTACTACACATTAGCAGCAGCGGTGGCTTAACACCATACAAATACACTATCTTATAATTCTTGAGATTGGAAATCCAAAATGGGTGTCACCAGGCTAAAACCAAGGTACTGGCAAGGTTCTGTTTCTGGAGATTCTAAGGTAGAAGCTATTTCTTTCTTTTTCTAACTTTTAGAGATTGCCTACCTTCCTAGTCCTCTTCTTCCATTTTAAAGGTCAGCAATGTTGCATCTCTGACCACTCTTCCATAATCACCTCTCTCTCTAACTCTCCTGCTTCCTTCCTCCACTTTCAAGGACCCTTGAGGTTAATTTGGACCTATGCAAATAATCTAGTTTAATCTTCCTAATTTAAAATCATCTGATTAGCAACCTTAATTCCATCAGTTTATTTAATTCCCCTTTGCCATGTAATGTAATATAGTTACAGATTCTGAGGATTAGGATGTGGACATTTTTGGAGAACCATTATTATGTCTGCCACACAGGGAATAACTCAAAAGAGGCTATTGAAGCATAAAAGAATGACAAATTAATTGGAAAATAATTTTCCCTTACTATCTCCAACAACCTAATGGGATGAGCATTTGACAAAAATTAGACCACTTTTAAAATGGGGAAGTCATATTTCCTTGTTCATCTGTGCTGTAGTTCAATTTTTTCTTTTTTACTTCACTGCATTATATTATGAGATACGATTTGATTAACTTTTTTTGTTAATGACAGATTTAGCAACCACTGCATAGTATAATTTTGCATATATCTTATGTAGAACATTTCTTTTTTATTCATCCTAGATGTTAAAAACAATTTTTACTTAGAAAAAAATTATTATACAAAGACTGAGATATTTCAGATACTTGGTGACAACTTCTCAGATGAAAGATTTTCATTTTTCTTTCCAAGTCTTTTTAGGTGATTAATGTGCTTGAAAATTTTTTTCTTTTCTATTGGGTATTTAGAGGTCTTAATTTGTTATTTTTTTCATAAAGTACACTTTTAAAAACAATCTTAATTAAAACAACTGGAAACATTGCAAGAGAAATGAGTTTTACAAACTGTGGTATAAAGGGCTGTATTTTCATAGGTAGTGCACTGCTAACAGTTTTGAGGTCAACATAAATGAGCTTAATCATAACTATGCTCTAAAAAGTATTATTTGGAAACAGATTTATGTATTGGATAATCCAAAAGTGACGCCTCTAAAAATCCTGTTTCTCAAATCCCATAAAGATGATCATTATTAATGAGTTCAAGAATATTCACTTTGAATCCAACATACACACACTGATATTTCAAGTAATGAGTTTGTGGGCGCAAAAACAAGCCAGATATTTAGAGCTATCTTGATGATTAACCGCATCTTGTTTTGTCATCTGGATGCTTGTCATTGTGTTGACAAAGACATAAACAGTGGTTTCTTAATGTTGATTACACTGTGAATATTTCCCATACTTATTAAAATGGATTATTTTTTTAATGAGAATGAGTCACATCAGGAGACTGACAAGTTACTCTTTAACATATTATTTTCACATCTCTAAGCTGGCTCTACATATGGAATGCCCTTTATTATTTATAAGGTTAATGTGATTGGCTGTTATTTCACATTCTTACAGCCAATTTGTGCTGAGTTGACTCTTGGTGAGATCATGATTATAAGTCTAAGGTTATGCTTTTGATCTTTATAAAGGAGTTAGTTTAATTCCATTGTGGGAAAACAGATGGCAGTCTCCATACATTATCTTATAAATGCATGTCTTTGGTCTTATGGGGAGATGCCATGAATTCCCTATCTTTGGTAAAACTCTACTAATTAAGAATATCCTGACAACAGGTCAGAACCATATTTTTAATATAGATGTCAGGGTAATGGGTGGAAATACATTAAGTAGTTATTAATTTTCTTTAGTCTCATGTCTAAAATGAATGGATTCAATCTCCAAGGTATAGCTTAGTTCTAAGTTTTCTGGTACAATGATCCCAAATAAGATTTTACTGTAGTTATTTTGGTTTGGGTAGCATGCTAATAGCTCCTAGTTGCATTTTGTATTTGAGATGTAAGAAGAATAGTAAAGTGTAATACTAAAATATTATAAAAAAAGTAATGTTGTTTTCAAATGTATCTAGTAACTCAAACTATGACAGAATGTTATAACAAGGAGTAGGAACCCTTGTGTGGTTTAATGAATTGTAGTACTTAAGGAAGGCCTCTTTTATTTCTAGTGGTCATTGTTTGCAAATCTCTGTTTGTTTAAGGGAGTCAGATATGGACTATTAACTAATCCTGTTATTAAAATTAGCATACTCATCAAAATCCTTTGTATAACAGTGAATTTCCAAATATGTTCTATGTGCTAGTGGAATCTAAATGTATGCGATATTATGAAACCTTCTCCCCTGTTTTGATTTTTACTTAGCAATAAGGATAACTAGCAATTAAGTATTACCTTTTTCCGTTTGGACTTTTGTAAGCTTTTTGTTCAGTGAGAGACTAACAATTGAGATAACTAGAAGAATTGCAAATTCTTATAATAAAAGGACAGTCATGATTTTATATATGTTTATTTCTCTGTGTGTGTGTGTGTGTGAGAGAGAGACAGAGAGAGAGAAGGAGA
Organism: Bos indicus x Bos taurus; assembly: GCF_003369695.1. Taxonomy (NCBI): domain Eukaryota; kingdom Metazoa; phylum Chordata; class Mammalia; order Artiodactyla; family Bovidae; genus Bos; species Bos indicus x Bos taurus. The sequence continues at coordinate 20,767,751 of NC_040076.1, read as the reverse complement.
GGAGGGAGGGAGGAAGGGATGAGAGAGAGATGTAGAAGTCTACATATCTTAATTTGATTACCAGGAAGTCTTTTTCATGTTTTTCTTGAAGATTTAGAAAGACTATCTTTTGTAGGTAAACCATCAATAAAGTGTTGCAAGTAGCTTCTTAAGTTTTCCTGCAATCACATAGAGAAAAAGCATCTTACTTTATGTATCAAGTAACCAAATTATGCCTTTGATTTCAGGTGTTTTGATTTCAATGTATATAGCAGTTCAGAATTATAGATGTAGTCATTTCTTATATTATTTTTGTTTTTTATAACTGAGTCTTGTGGTCTCTTACTGGTCTGCTTAGGAATTTGCCTCACTTATCCCTCCTACCAAAACTAGATTTTGGGAAAGTATAGATAGAAGAGCTGTATTAAAAACACAGACACACACATACACATACACATGCTTACAAAATGCAAAATAAACTTGAATACTTTTATAATACAAATATTGCAAATGTTAATAAAAAGGGGATGATAAAATATGTCAATAAAAATAACATTAATGGGATTCTTTCTCTGTGGTGGGGATGAATATGTATTATATACATGTATCTATATGGAAATAGATGAGTTACTGTTTCTCCAAATATGCCCCCCGTGATGATGAATTCTATTCTTGATTACAGAATCATAAGGTAAAAATAAAAATATATAAGAAATTTAGGTAAAATTTGGTAAAATTCTATCTTAGACTATAATCAGTGCTTAAAGTTTAGCATTTTGATTTTGGAACAGAAGTATGTAAATTATAAAATAATGAGAAATACAGAGCTGCTGAGCACATTCCATTTTAGTAATCTTCTAAGTAGCCAGAAAACAAAATGCAATTTTATTTACCTGCAAAGATTCGAGCCAGAAATTTCCATTTCAAAATGCTTATTTCTATACAGTGTGACTGACTGAATGGCCATGAGCAATGCAAATTGCTTTTACCTCCTAGGTTCGTTATACATTTTTTGATAGGTTGTCTACTCAGATCTTTTATTATATAATGAGGTAACTCCCAAATGAAACCCCAAATATCTTCTCTTCCTGGTCATCATATGCTGCCACTCTCCCCCTCAAAATGAATACACTCTGTATGCTGAATCCTGCCTTTTCATCTCCTGCTGCAGAATCAGCTGTCATAACAACTATTCTGTTCATGAATATGTAAATGAAACATGCATAAAATAAAATAAAAAAATAACAGGCGTTTCCCACTTCAGACTGTACCCACCTCTGTTTGACTAATAGAGGAAAAGTAAAGATTTTTGTTTTTCAAGCATTTTGAGTCATTGTTGCCCAAAATTTTGTAATTATGTAACATGGAAATACATAAATGCGACATATGCAAATGCTCATGACAGTTGGACTCCAAATAAATCGGCTTCTACGTGTGACTACGGTGATGAGTGCAGATTCGCTTATTATTTCGCTCTAATGCCTAGTGATAAGGGGTTCATGCCTTAGATCCTCACAACCTTTTATTTGCTGACTAGGTTCCACCCCTATACCTTACCCCCCTATAAATGGCTAAAATAGTGTTTAAATTATACACGTATGCATGTACACATACACACACTTGAATGTATCTGCACTTCTTTTTCTTTGGAAAAGAAGAAGTGATGACTATATCCACTAGAGTGTTCTGGAGGAAGCATTAATCTCTAGGAAAGAAATAATTGGGGGATTTTATTATTGAAATAAGCAAGCATGTTCATGCATATTTTTCCGGCTTGCATGCCCATGCGCCACTCTGTACAAACAGTGCTATTGCAGCTTGTGCGCAGTAATTAGGTTGATGTAATTATGGTGAAATAAAGACAGCCTCACTGATAATTTCACAGTGACTATTAAAGACATATGTGCCTTCCAGTGTACAATAAATGAACCTGAACTGCTGTCAGGGGCTAGGAGGACAGTGTGGCCAATGCACCTATTGTGTCCCTGCTGCAGAAAGGAGCCTGCCGATTGGCCACTGTCTGCAGCACATAGCACTGGCTGGTTATAAAGGACTTGTCTAGGGGAGAGCCTGTAGGTACTCCATTGTCTGGTAAAGTTCATATGACTGCATTCTTTTTTTTGCAAGGGGGTGGAGGGAGAGTGGGGAAGGCGGGGGTGTCAGCTCAACTGTAAAAGCTACACAGATTTTTTTTTTTCTTTCTCTCTCTCTCTGCCTCTCCATAGATCGTTTCTGTTTCATGCCCTGTCTCATTTTGCATAGCTAAAAGAGAATGCTAATTAAGACCCCTTGTCTTAACCTGAAAATAATGACTCGGATATAATTAGAAATCTGCTGAGAGTTTAAAATTCTGGGAGGGGACCATAAACATCAGTTACGGTGCTTAGGAGGGAAATGAAGAATTATTTTCCTGTAATCAAGGTAAACATGGGAGAGGGGGTTTCCCTCCTATTTTTTTTTTTTTAACTCATTTGAACCAATGGTGTTCTACTGCAGATGAGAGGATACTGTGTTTCAAAAACTATTTTAGCCATCAAATTGAAAGGACACAAATCAGTAGCAATAGAAGCCTTCTTAATCCTCCTTAGGATGCAATTCAGATGAAAGAACTGCTTTTTAAAAAATTTTTCTTTTTGTATGTGTGTGTTATAGATGGATCTGAGAACGCTGTCTGGGCTTGGTGCCAAGCGCTGGTATTTCACAGCAGCGACCGCCTCACAGACGGGCTGTGGGAAGCAGGAGGGAGACTCTCTTAGGGTGCCACTACTATGGAGACACAGCTGGGCTGAACAAGATTTGCTTCAAACGACAACAAGAGAGACAGAAAGTATCTGGTTCAACCGCTGCCCAAGCAGGCAGGCACCAGAAGAGCTAGCAGCCAATCCGGCCATGCTCGAAGCCAGCTCTGCAGCTCAGCCAATCAGTGACATCACTGGTGAGAAACTCATTTACATCATGCAGTAATGAACTTTGTTTAACATAGCCTCCCCTCTTTCCTGTAACCCCTCCTTCCCTGTATTAGGTCCTTCCATTAATTATTCTGCTGGCATAATTTAAACCGCTATGCAAAAATGTGGCTATATTCTCTCTGATAGCGTCTACCTTCTTTTTCTCCCTCCATGGGTGTCTGCTGTCACTGAAAGTGATTCTGGGTGCAATTCTATTTTGTTTTGACCTTGCCAAATTACCTTCTTCTAAGAAAAAAAATCTTAGAAAAAATTAAACATTTATTTTATCTGACCCCACTGCCCCCTTAGGAACAGCATGCTTTCGGCAAGTTGGGATTCAGGATTGTGTAAGGTAATGGAGAATAAGTGGGTACATTGCCTTGGAAGTTGCAATTTTTCCAGGAAATCTGCATCTTAGAGCTTCCTTTAACGTGTCCAGATTTTATGCTGCAGTGGCCATTTTTGCATACAGTGCTTTATCCAAAAATTGCTTATGTGCATCTGTTACAGGGAGGAAAGTTCACTCTTGTTATATTTTATTCTTTACTGCTCTCAGCCAATGTGTCATTTTATTAATGAATAGAACTGAGGTCATTTCTGGACAAATCTCTCTCTTCCCATCTTAGCACAATGCACCTGATTTGCATCCATTTACCAGAAAAACAGAATGCAAGGACCAATTGAAAAGAAGTTAAGGGACGAGCTCACATATTATTTCAGAATATATCACAGCCATTTGTTTTTCAGAATGTGTAATATTTAACATCTGCCTTAGTGTTTCTATAAAAATGCCTGATCTCCATTCCCAATGTAATACCTTTAGCAAATTTATTGTTTTGTTATATAACCAAAATAGAGCAAGATAAATAATATTTAGGAATGAGTACATTTAATCAGCAGAAAACCTTTGGAAACACAATTTTGTCTTGTACATTTATATTTAATTTGTCAGAGATAAATTCATTTGTTATATAGATAACTTAAAAAGCCCAGAACATGTGGCATGTGAAGATTTTCAGGTTGCTTTAGAGAATCCCAAAGAGCGGAAACTGGGTCACACTTAAATGCGATTTCTCTTAAGCCATATCTTTATTGCATATTGGCATTAAAGGGATACAGTTTTCTAGCAAAGAAAATAGTTTCATTGTCTTCTTTTTTAAAGAATACTTTGAATATAATTATTCAAAGACATGGAATTTTAAAAACATCGACAAGGGTTTCATAACACTACATGACTCGTTTAAGAAGCTTAAAGAATACAGTGATAGGCAGAGACACTTTTTAAAGCGTATGAAGGATTTAGACACTAAACCATGGCCCTTTTAATTCATGAGGCATTCCATCATCCCATCATCAGTATTCAGGGAGCGACTGTCCTGAATCAGTCATGAGCTCCCCTGCTGCAGATCCTATAATTTGAATCATGTGTAATAATATATTATCCTACTGGGGGTCTTCTTTCAGTAGGAGAATGGTTTATACATTCTGCTATAAGAGAACTTTTGGCTTCTAGCCGATTTACAGCCATTACTCACATAGGCGATCATGATCGTCTTCCTTAAGGAATAACATCTGCACGACCTCCTAAGCCAAAACTCTGTAACGTCCCCCACATTCTGAATTACGGTTTCTTGGAATTGGGAACACTTGACAAAACTGAAGGAGAAAAATGGAAGGTGTAGAGGAATGGACCACGGCTTTATTGAGCCTGCCATGTGGCAAAAGCACAGTTCCCAGTCTTTTGAAGTGTTGGAGAATGGTGAGGAAAGGGCACCTCCAGATAGACCTCAATGTGTTCATTTGGTTTTGAGACACAAGCTGAAATGTAACGTGTTTTATGAAGACATGGCTGCCTCTGTGCTTTTCTCTGGACATCCTAGCAAGTCCTGCAAAGGGTGTGGCAGCATGGGAGAATGAATGGAGGGTGGAGATGGTTGTCAGGGCAGAGAAATCTTGCCCTAAGTCAGGAAGGAAGCCATGTGATAAAGCGGGAACCATTTGACCCAGGAGTGAAAAGTTCAAGGAGTGGCTCTGATTCTTTCTCTTGTTCTGACCTTGATCCGATAATGTTCATCTCTGTTATTCCTTATCTGTGAAAATTCAATACAATGCCAGCATAGAGTTGTATGGAATACTCCTCCATTACACACCCCTGCCTTTTTTTAGATATCTGAATCCTTCTTTGCTTCAGGGACTAGGTTAAGCGTTCCCTCTTCTGTGAAATCTTTTCAAATCATTGTGGCCAGAACCTCTCACTTTTCCGTCATTCTCTTTGTGCTTCCATTATTGCGTGTGTGGCAGTCAACATTGCTATAGGGCCACGTGTGTGCCTATCTTTCCCACTAGACTGAAAGCCCCTTGGGGCCAGAGACATGTTGAATTCATCCCACCGTCTCTAGTTCTAAGGATAATATTGTGCTTCTAAGTTTTAAATCAGTGTTCTAATTAATAGGTTAAAATTGCATTCTAAATTGTAGAGGGAGGGTTTACAAATTCCAGTTACTATTGCTGTTGTCAACTAGCACTGCCGTGACACCGCTGATATCAGCTTTGCCTTGTCAGTTTTATGTCTTGCATTTCACTGGCCGTTTACTATCAAGCTCAGAGTAAATGGTTGTTGCATTATTTTTCTTAAATAACCAGCTCTGGGAGTTGTGAATCTTTTCATTTATCAAGTGTGGAATTAAGCCGACTGAGCCTGGTGTTTTAAAACTTAAAGATAAATGAAATTGATGTAGATTAATTGTAAAAGAGCCAGGATACGCAAATTACGGTATCGAGCTCAACTGTTAATGATATGAAAGAATTAATTACTTAGAAGAGGTAAGCAATTAATGTTGAAATGCTCTACAAAATGTAATAAATCAGGAAATATGGAATCTTGAGTCCTAATATTATCACTGAGATATTATGCATTTTTAATCTATAATCTAGTATAGTAATCTAAGAGTATATTTCTATGTGTTTTGATATAATCTGATAACCTTTGGGGAAAATATGGTTGATTTTATGCTATATAAGTTTACACTTTTGGTTACTGTACTTACTGCAAAGTGGAAATTAATTTCTTTGCATATAGTGATATTCTTGTTAGTATGTTTGCAAGTTGTGTTTAGATTTTAAAAATTATTCTTCAGACTGCTCAGTGTATGTTATCAGAAAGGAATGAAATAACTAGAAAATATATACATTTTTGCTTTTTACAACTAAGAAAATAGAAATTTTAGTACTGGAAATCAGCTAACGTCCCTATTTTGTAAAAGTCTTAAAGGGGAAATATATCTTACCCAAGAGTATGTTCTTCAATATTCTAGGACATCAGAAACTGTTATAAAAAATTCAGAAAGACTGGTTCATTATTCTTCCACTCCACCAAATAATCTTTACTTTTAAAATCAGCCAGATAAGATTATACAATTTTACAGTGCTAACATAAATTATATTCACTTATGTGATCCAACACATTGTGTGTATATAGGATTCCTATTTTATGGTTGGAAACAAGGAACCTGGACTTATTGAAATGTATTAATTCCACTACCTTATAATGATATAATCAACTATAATAAATTATCATTCATATTAGAATTCTTTAAAATAGTTTAGACTGTGACAAAGAAAAAATGGAAACCTGATATCTGAGTTCACATTGCAGTGGTTTTGAATTTAACTAACACAAATATTGTATCTTAAATTATAGGATTGGTTGTGTAGATTTGGGTGGGGCCAATCTGAATTTTTTTTTAATCCATGAGTTGTGCTGTTAGAACCGACCATTGCTTTTCCCAGGTGGTTTCAGGTCATCTCAACAATGATTTCTTCTAACCCAATATTTAAAAGTAGATTTCTGAATCTTACAAATACTGAGAGATGGGTTATGTCCACTTAGGGAACAAATGTTCCTCAAATCAGTAAAAATAGTAGAGGTCTCTCCAGCTCTTCTATTCAGAATATGATGTTTAACAGCATGTAGAGTGATTGAGTAAATGTGGAACATCTTAATTAAAGAAAAAAAATGTTACTTTGCATTATGGTTTGAGACATCATAACTAAAAGTCATTTGCATCTGAATAATATTGCTGTCTTTTCTAAACTTATTAAAATAGTGATAAATTAGACAAAAGCGATGAAGCATTTCCCTTCATGTTGGTGATTTTTTGATATCATAATCATATGATTCTTGTTCCAAAATTAACTCTTGATCAGCAAAATGAGGCCAAATATTGAAACCTATGCTTATACCATAAATCCATAAGGTTTTGACTGAGAATCACTTATTTATAAAATAGCAAAGGAATGAAACTGGCCTAAAAAACTTGCATATTCTAGCACTTTTTAAAACTTAACCCTTAAAGCAATCAATATCAAGAGCAATATCAAGTACATTTAGGAACATAATGAGTATTTTCATAACATTGATAATAATGTCTTACTATTAATGAGCAATGCCATGGCTCTATAACTGGTTGCTGGTTCAAGAAGAGGAACAAAATGATGTGGATTAATGGCTGATACTTACCTGGGTGTCATATATGTACCCATGTCCTTTGGTATTATTATCTTCATTTTGTCAAAATCACGAACTAAGACACAGCAAAACTGGGATTCAGTCCAAAGATTCTGACTTGAGAGCCCATATTCTTAACCCCTGAGCCCAAATTGAATAATTGTACAGGTGCTATTGCTGTGTGGCTCTAGGAATACAATGCTTTTCCTTATATTATGTTCAAAGTAGTTTATCTGGTTCATTTTTTAGATATACACACATAGGTTTACTTTAGTATTTTATAAATCACTTTGAAAGCTACTGACCTAGCTATAACATCTAGATTAATATGTTCCTTATATTTTTCTATTTATAAAACAATTCAGATTACTTAAGGTAATACATGCAAAAGCAATTTTGCCACAGTAAAGTACTAGATGAATGTAAGGTCATGATATTATTAAAATGCCTTTGTCAGTGTGAATCACTAAAAAATATTATTAGACTAAATATTAGCATTTCCTCTTTTCTCTACCTATATTTGTTATTAAATATGTCACCTATTTTATGAGAAAATTAATGCTAATTGATTTGACAATTGCAGAATGTCACTTAACAGTCTCACTGGATCCTGACTATCCTGACACTTTAGGCATTTCAGCTTTCTTAGTCCTCATTACACATCTGTTTATAACCCACTGAAATCCATGGGATGCTGAAAAAGAGGATCTCTTAGTTACTGGAAAAAAGTGAAAGTGTTAGTTGCTCAGTTGAGCTCGACTGTTTGCTACCCCATGGAGTGTAGCCCACCAGGCTCTTCTGTCCATGGAATTCTCCAGGTAAGGATACTGGAGTGTGTACCCTTTCCCTTCTGTCAGGGATCTTCCTGACCCAGGGACGGATCTGGGTCTCTTATATTGCAGTCAGATTCTTTACCATCTGAGCCACTATTTACTGATAAATCTTGTGGCTAATACTAGATTTCCTAGCTTTTACTTCGTGGTCAGGACAAGGGACCTAGTCAACAAGTTGCCAAATTTACAGAATAAGTTTAATTTGGGGAAAACAAAAGAGAAAACAAGTATGGTTAATCTCTTCCTTTTCAGAGTGAATTATTGTCCAGTTTCTCCTTCAATTTTCTTACTGTTTCTTCCTCAAACATGTCATATACTTAGTGTGCTAGAAACTGTACAGACAATAAATCTATCCTCTTGAACTCTAGTTCAGTGTTGTTATTAATGTTCATTTGGAAGTCAGTATATATTACTATAAAATTAGAGTTTGAGTGTTTAGTCTTGTTGCATAATGTGTGGTAGCATCTCATCAAAAAAATAAAAATAAAAAACCTAGAAAAGCAACAGTTTTGAGCCCTATAATTTGCATTTGAGTTTATTCCATTTTATCTGTGGTTCTATAATTCTGACACCTAGAATTTAAGAGACTGCTCCTTGGAAAGTATAATGAAAGTAGGCAGAAGCAGGGCTAAATCTGTGTTATGAAGACACTAGGCCCATTGATGTGGTTTAAGGCTCATTAGCAGTTTTCAGGGTCACATTGTGATTTCCTATGCCCTGCATTATCCTCCTCTACAGTTAGAGCTTGATAATTATTTTTTCCTCACAAGCTTTCTTTATTTTAATGTTACTAACAGTTTTTTATTTGTGGGCAAGAATTAAGGTCAATGTAGTAGTTTCTCTCATTGCTTTCTGAATCTGCCCAGAAAAGTATTTAAGCAAAGTATTTAAGGTGATTATTTTGGGGATGTTTCCTTTTACACAATGAAAAGCAGAGCTAATAATAAGGAAACCTATGTCAATTAATTAAAAACAATTAAAAACTTAATTATCACTTAACTTTGTGGGGCAGTTTAGAAGTGGTTAGGAGAACTGTGATCTATGGTCAAATGCCTAGTCCTGATCTAGACTCCCATTCTCACTACGTATATAACCTTGTAACCATATGCTACAAGTTATGTAACTTCTCTGTGCCTCGGTTTTCTCATTTATACAAATGATAAAGGTTGTGAGGATTCTGTGCATTTTTGCAAAAGATGGTAATATAAAGATGGGCAAACGCATGGTTTCTATTTTTCAAAGTGCAGAATATAGTTGGGGAGTGTGAAGAAGTGAGTGAATGAATATGTAGGTGTGTTCAGTCAGTCATGTCTGACTCTTTGCAGCTCCGTGAACTGTCTCCCACCAGGCTTCTCCTTCCATGGAATTTTCCAGGTAAGAATACTGGAGCAGGTTGCCATTTCTTATTCCAGGAGATCTTCCCAATCCAGGCATCAAACCAGCTTCTTACATGTCCTGTGTCGGTAAGCGGGTTCTTTAACATTAGCCCCACCTGAGAAGCCAGGTGTGAATGTGTGTGTATTAATATATTTAAGTAAAGAGTAATACAATATAGTTTAACCAAGATATGTCCCTGCTTGTGTAAATACTTTTGTTTACTGATTCTACTAAACCAATTCAATCAACTTTTCCTTTTATTGAATAAGTTGTCAAATTATTGCTATAATTATCAGTTTTATCCCATCAAATATTGGTTTGATAAAAGTTTCTATTGTGTAATATTTTAATAAAATTGGTATAATTTTAAAAATCCAGGCAACTAATATTATTTAATTCATTTATTCTACTTTTTCCTTCCTTATGGGTTGGATTTGTCAAAAAAAAAAGTTCTAAGACATATGTAAAAATGCATAAAAACACTTATTTTGTTTTTTTTTCAGATTTTGTGATGCCCTAGAATGACCAGTGATAGGTTCCTAATCAGTGGCATTCTGTACAGAAACTTAACCCACAGTTCCAGTGTGTAATGCCCATGAGTCAGATAATTGATATGCATTTTGCTATAGCAATCTCTGTTATTTTCAGGAAGAAAGACATATATTGTAAGCAGAAGGCCTGGATTAGAAGGCTCACTTTTCTTATTATAAGATAAGGATAGTTATAATGACTACCAAAGAAAGATAATTATGCAGGTGAAGTAAGAAGACGTGCAGAATAATGTTAGGTTTTCTTTCTCTTCTGTGGATATTGCAAAGCCTGTTCAAGTGCATGCTTAAATGTCAATAAGAGCAATATGATTTCAATAAATGCCAGTTTCTAAGGAAACTTCTAGTATTATGTGTTCTATAGAGAATAAGATTGCTTTTATTTGCACTTCCAATCAAAATCTCCATTAATTTGACTGATTTGAGGGGATTGTGAGTGCAATTTAATTACATCAGATTTTTATAAATCTTAACTTAGGTATGACTGAGACTAAAAATAGTTGCATTTTTAAAAGAGGTACAAGATATCTCTCTTTCTCCCTTCTCTCAAGGGCTTAACGTATTTGAGTAGATAAAAGAATCAGAAAGGATCTCTGATGATTAAGGCAGAGGGATGTTCAAAGGCATACGGATTTTGAGATGCAACTAATTGTCAGAAGTACCATTAGGTGCAGAAATAATATCCCTATATCTGTCAATATCATATTTGAACTCTCATGTGCCAGTTTTATTATTTCATCTCACTTATAAGGTTTGTAACTATTTACTTCAAGCACTTTGCATGTTTTTTCATGGTGTCAATAATGATGATAGTGATTGAACTTTGTCATGATATCTCATAGGTATAATTATTGGTTAAAAGATAAGAAGAGCAAAGAAATTACACATTGTTTGTGAGTGTGTTATGGTAGGGTTGTCTTTTAATAATCTCTGGTCCCTTTTTTCTTTTAAACAGCAATTAACTAACATCCTATTTAAGCATCATAATCTTGAATGTCAGTGTCATTGTGCATTACGATCTGTTTGGCTTTGCAATTCTTAAAAGCTATTCATTTTTCTCTGGAGTTAAATTTTACCAGTTCCTTCCCTGCAGTGATGGTCTCAGATCTTCAAAATGTCATAATGATTTTTTACCTTTGTTATCTAATTATCTGACCAGGGTTATTACCACTGTAGAAACATGTCCTTCCACTAGATACAGACTTTGCTGCTGCTGCTAAGTCACTTCAGTCGTGTCCAAATCTGTGCGACCCCATAGATGGCAGCCCACCAGGCTCCCCTGTCCTTGGGATTCTCCGGGCAAGAACACTAGAGTGGGTTGCCATTTCCTTCTCCAATGCATGAAAGTGAAAAGTGAAAGTGAAGTCGCTCAGTCGTGTCCAACTCTTAGTGACCCCATGGAGTGCAGACCACCAGGCTCCTTTGTCCATGGGATTTTCCAGGCAAGAGTACTGGAGTGGGGTGCCATTGCTTTTTCTGAGATATAGACTTTAGCATGGTGTCTATGAAAGAGATTATATATACTATTTCCCCAGGGACACATCAAGTTAATATCTGATATCCTGGGTAATTACTAAAGATGTGTGCTTTCATTTCCATAATAACCCATTTTAGATTAGTAATTATGTGGACCTTCTATAATATAAAGGTGTGCTGTGCTGTGCTTGGTCATGTCTGACTCTTTGTGACCCCATCCATGCTCTGTAGCCCGCCAGGCTCCTCTATCCATGGGGATTCTTTGGGCAAAAATACTGGAGTTAGTTGCATGCCCTCCTCCAGGGGATCTTCCCAACCCAGGGATCGAATCCAGGTCTCCTGCATTGCAGGCAGATTCTTTACTGTCTGAGTCACCAGGGAAGCCCATAATACAAAAGGTAACTCCTGCATTTTTTTGCCAAATTTATATATTCAAGATCATATTTTGTTACATTCATAGGGTTATTTGTACTTTGCTGATCATGCAAACTGAGTTTAGGCTTTGAAAGTATGGTTTCAATAGTAACAGATAATTTTGTTAACATGTGTTAGATGCTCAGTGAGTAATAGAGGAATTAAATTCTCTCACTTGAACATCAAATGTCGTTAGTACTCTGGTCTACACCAAGACCAGGAAGGAGTCCAGGATGTTAATTCTTTTGACAAGTATTGGCTAAGTACAGTGTATGTGCCAACCTACCATCAGCCAGAAGAAGATAGCAGTAAAGCAAAGTCCCATGTTCTCATGAAATTTTTGTTCTTGAGATCCTTTATAGGGTAATAATATAAGTTGTGTTGATGAGATTCTACTCTCCTATACAAATCACTTGGATAAAAAGAAGTCTGTTTTTAAACCCAGTCTGTTCTTAGTAAGACGGCTGCACAATATAGGCTAACTTGATACAGTGAATTCCTACTGGGCATATTCTTCTTTCTTTTACTCAATAGTTTACCTGACACCTTAGGGCCTCCTGAAGTTGATGGTGCCAGTTGCCTGTGATTTTTATATTATAATTTAATAAAGAAGAGGCACAGAAAATCAAATTCCTACTAGTCTTGATATCTTCCGTGTTGTAACCAACATGTAAAGGTACATGGCTAATTTATTACTTCATTTGTCTTTGAAAATTTTCCTCTTCCCTTACTGAGAAAGAGAGGCTATTGTCATTTTCTACCAAATGTATATAATTCATTTTTTAAATTGCATCCTGGAGCTTTTCAAATGATTTCTGTTTGGAGAAAGCAAGTTCTCTTGTTTGGTTCTTCATAAAGCCCATGAATATTTAAAAATTTTTATTGACTTACATTATGGGCATAAAAGAAATAATCGGCAATTTATATGACAACAATACTTATTCAAAATGAGAACAATCATATAATAAAATCAGAGCTATTTAGTGTTTGAAATAGACTTAAGATGATCTAGTTTAATTCCCTTATTTTTCAAATGGGCATAAGAAATATGGCCAGGAAATGATATTTGACTTGCCCAAGTTCACAGAATAGTCTGCAGTAGACTCATAAAAAATAACTAATTTTTTTGGTTGTTTTGCTTTTTTAAAAAATTCTGATTTTAACAGTAATATATTTTTTGCTTAAATATATATTTCTTATTATAAAAGTAAAATTATAAACTTGAAAAATTCAAGAAGGATTTGGAAAAAATGTCTCGTTAAATTATTGCATGCAAGTTACTGTGGTTACAAAACTATTTAAAAATATATATATACATCTTTTGAATAATGAAGTTCCTCCTTATAAATGGTTTTATAAATTTTTTTAAATGCTAAAAGATGCATGATATTATGTGGTATCATGGAACGGATGTACATTTGGACTAAAAATAAAGGAAGAAGTAGCTCATAAGATAGATGTAGGAAAACCCTGGATTTTGAATTACAAATTATAATGAGATGATACAGGATAAAAGTAGAAGTTAATATAACTACATCAATGTATTTGCTGAGAAGGAAATGGCAACCTACTCCAGTATTCTTGTCTGGAAACTTTCCATGGACAGAGGAACCTGATGGGCTACATACAATCCCTGGGGTTGTAAAGAGTTGGACACGACTTAGTGACTGAGCATGCATGGACGCAATGTGTTCGATAAAAATATTTATTTTGTGGCAAATTTGTTGGAGGTATATCAGAGTAATAATGCGATTACAGATGTGGACACTGTATTTCTGGACAGTGTCTCTTCTCTCCACATGCATTTTGAATGATACATATTCTCTTAAATCTGGTCTTTCTTACTTTTATATCACCTCCCTTTCAACCAACTCCTTCCTTCTAGCACTCAGAAATCCCCAATTTTCACCCATCATAGACAAACAAACAGTAACAACCATCTCCCATAAACCTGTTTCCTTTTACTCCCTCATTCTTCGATACTATTGCTGGATAGCAGGTCAGGAGAGCAGAGAAACTAGCTAACTTGGGACAAATAGTGTGACTTCTCTGCAGCCGGGAAGAGTTAATCACTTAATGTTTTATAAAACCTGACATAATCTTTTTAAAGATAGCTTTATTGAATGATTTGTGATGTCTCTTTCATCTCTAAAATTAGATGAAGTTAAGGGAGAAGAGAGGCAATAGCCCATAGAAGCTACTTATTCATAGTATGTAATTTATAGCCATGATTTCATTTGCACTGATTTATTCTGAGATTCAAAATAAACCTGTCCACTCTCAGGTTTCTAATGGTACAAGCAAAATAATGGAGTCAAATTATTTTAAATGAAGATCAAGAAAATACTCTATTTTTTAAAATGAAATAAACTCTGTGTGCCTTGGAAAAAGAACACTGAACTTGAAGTCTGTTGGACTTGAAGTTAACCCAAAATTCTCTGTAGGAGAACAGGAATCAAAACATCTCAGTTCTGTTGCTGGCTATGCTACTAACCGTTTGTGTGACATTAGAAAACAATAGCATATCCATTTATACAATGATGCACATGAGACCGGGTGAGGTCTTTCACCATCACTTTTCCTTTTTAGAAATGAAATCCTTTCTTCAAGTGAAATTCAGTTAGAAACTCAAAATATAGAACAGATGAAACTGCACCCCTGTGGTTGGACTAGAGGTGGGACCTTAGAGCCATAACCTTTCATCTCTCTTACACTTCATGTGGTGCTCAGGGTGTGCTGGTAAAGTTTCAGAACTCCATGAGGCTGAAGCCACTGGAGCAGGTAATCTTTTAGGCTCCTTAGGTTTTGAAATCAGACTGACAATATGTTTTCATTTTTGTTTTTGCGTTCGTCAGCTGCTAATAAATAAATATAAATAAAATATCCACTAGATGGCAGTAGATCAAATCTTTGTTTTAATCATTTCAGTTGACAATCTTCAGTCCAGTATTTAAGTACATATTTGGATTACTTACAAAGCTTTCAAGATAATTCCATCTTATCATAGTTTATATTTTGAAATTCTTCTTCAGCCTCTCAATTTATTTTCACTTCATGTCCTATTTTCAGGACAGTGTGGAATTATTGGTTAGTCCAAACAGTCTTTATGACTTGCTCTGGTCTTGGGAACTTTAATTGCATAATATTCAAATAAATAAGCATACATGATCATTTAAATTTATTCATAATACAATTAGCATAGTAGGCTGCATTATTCTGTGTATTAATGTTTCAAGGAGGAGATGATGTCAGGTCACACTAAGTGATGGGAGTTCATGATAAGGGTAACCAGGCAAGTGAGGTTAGCCCAGGAAGGAAGCTGCTAGATGCTTCCAGCATTCAAAGTCCTGCAGCCTCATGGAAGAATAAAACAATGACTGCCTCCTGCAGGGTTCAGATGGTTTTCTAGGACCCAAAAGTTCTGAGATGGTTGGATAGCATCACTGACTCAATGGACATGAATTTGAGCCAACTCCCGGAGACAGTTCCTGGTGTGCTGCAGTCCATGGGGTTACAAAAAGTCAGACAAAACTTAGCAACTGAACAACAATAACAGTTCTTTTAAGTGCATGTCAACACTGAGCCCCCTAAAAGTTGCTACCTGCTCCTTATTTTTGGCCTCATTTATTTAGACTCCTCATGAGAGAAACTGGGTGAATTTGTTGTCATTTTGCATAGTGAAGAAGTTGAAAGTTGTCCTGGTGGCCCAGCCCACATCACAAATCTAAACCTAAGTCAGCCTAGAAACCCTAACATGCACCATTACAATCCTCCAGCTCAGCTTTAGCTAGCTCACCTTACCATACAAAGTCAGACCAGCTAGCCTTTTAAGGAAATTCTCAGCCTCCCAACTAAGCATTCCTTGTTTCTTTGTTGTCTCTTCTATAACTCTATAAAACCTGTAAAACTTGCTTTTGCTCCAAATCCCTTAGGAACAGGGCTTTTCTGAGGCAGTGTACTTCCCCAATCCATGGATTGTTTTCCCTTGAATAAAGGACATTAAGTTTCTTACTCCATTCTTTTTATTTTGTCATTTTACAATAGAGCACCCTTTATAAGCAGTATTTAAGTTTTCTTAAAGCTATTTGGATTACACTGAGGACAGTTTTGTCCATAAAATGGTCAAGGTAAAAGATGAAAGTTTTGGCCTATTTTCTAGGCAAAATTGCTAATAGCTCCCTATTTTATTCCCAGGATGGTTCCAATTAGGGTGATAAATTTCATTATTACCTGTATACATAGTCTTCTTTGCCTTGACCTAGTTCCTGCCCTTCAGGCCAGGGTAACATGGCCAAGACTTGGATGATGTGAAAAGCATTGCCTGAAGCTACTTACTTAGTTAGCAGTGTGGGCCGCAGGCATTTTAAGTTGTCTGGGCTCCCAATTGTGAAGTCCTTAGAATAAAAAGAGAATTTAAACAAGCAATTTAACTTTAAATTCATGTTTCTACTTCATTAGCTCAATTTTATCTGCTAGATACAGTCTTTTCTAATGCATTATGAAAACTCGAATATGATTTTCATCAATAAGGAAAATTATAAAGCTAGCAAAGAATTTAAGTGGTTTGCCTGTATTACATTATAAATACCAGAGAAAATTCTAAAATGAGAGCCTTAAAGATGGAAATTCACCATCTCTTCCGCATAAATGATAGATTAAGTCTTTTAATTATTACTCAATAATAATTCACATTACCACTGCATGTATGGAAAGCAGTTATCTTTCCATCTAAGTCATTACCCAAAATTCTCTAATAATCATATCTTTAGATCTTTAAATACTTTCCCCTCACATTAGTCCTCTGTCATTTTAATTGAATGGATTTAATGTAGCAAATCATGCATTGCAAAATCTATTTTTTTTCCCTCAGAACAGGTTTATCATGAACAAACCCTAAGGGACTGTTTGGAATGTTTCACCCAAAGAGATTGAAGGGTATTCTTTGTCAAAATGTAAAGAGTCATTTTTTCCCTCCCCCCCGGGATGATCTTTTTGTTTATTTACATGTAGAACATGGAAAGATAGGTTAAATAACTAGAGACATGTTGTTTAGAATTACTTCAGGAATCCTTGTTTTCTAGCTATCAGAGATGGCTCCTAAAGACATTTGTGCACAGTTTTTTCTCTGAAAATTATTATTTCATTTGTGGTATCTTGGACATCATCATGCCAAGTTGAAGGGCAGTGAACATAACATTCTCACAAATGTTACTGTATTACTTTTAGTAGATACAGTATAGAAATAGCTACTTGTTTAGTGTAAAATCTCCTATGTCTTTCTGAAAGATTCACTTCTGTTCACTAGAAAATACTGTTTCTTTTTCCTCTTCTTGAGTACAAAGAAAGATTAAGTTCCCTAACCCCTTAGAGGTTAGGTGGCACAATGTGACTAGTTCTGGCCAACGAAATGTGATCAGAAGTCATCAATCCCTTCTGAAAGAGCTCTGAGGAGTCACATGCCCCCTCTCCTTGTTCTTCCCATCATAGTGGCGGTGGGAACACGTACTGAGATAGCAGAGCCCCAGGGTAGAAACAGCCTGGATTTCCAAGACTGATTTCAAAGGAGCTAACTGAAGTGAAGTTGAACTGAAAGATGCTCAGTCGTGTCCTACTCTTTGTAACCCCATGGACTGTATATATTCTCCAGGCCAGAATACTGGAATGGGTAGCCTTTCCCTTCCCACGGGATCTTCCCAACCCAGGGATTGAACTGCATTGCAGGCATATTCTTTCCCAGCTGAGCCACAAAGGAAGCCCTCAAAGGAGCTAAGTGGAACTGAAATAGAGTGAAGTAAAATATTCTAAATACTGAAAAAAATAATTCTATGTCATAATTTCAGATTTGTTATCATAGTGCAACCTGAACTTTTTTGACTAACACAGGCATTGTATGGTTTGCAATTTAATTTTTTTTTTTTTTTTTACTTGGTTAGTCTTTGCCATAACTGAGATTCTTTCAAGTAAAAATTAAGACAGATCATTATTTCAAAGTAATAAAAACATGAAATTAGACTTTTGGAAAAGACTCTGATGCTGGGAAGGATTGGGGGCAGGAGGAGAAGGGGACGACAGAGGATGAGATGGCTGGATGGCATCACTGACTCGATGGATGTGAGTCTGAGTGAACTCCAGGAGTTGGTGAGGGACAGGGAGGCCTGGCGTGCTGCAATTCATGGGGTCGCAAAGAGTCGGACACGACTGAGCGACTGATCTGATCTGATCTGATAAACAATTTTTAATTTAACTAAAATACAGAAAATTTCCCAGAATCTGTAGGATTATTTTACCCACCACATACAATCTGTAAGAAAAATTCTTATAAGAAAGGAAGGAAAAGTCTATACTATTCCATAGTTTGTGGTCTAAAAGATCAATTTATAATTGTATAAATAAAGAAATTATGATTATATAATTAATGAATAAATTATAATTTTGGCTTTTATTTTTAAAACAGTGTGAAACTAGCAAAATGTTTCTAAGACACATGAACTGTTTTAGCAAAAGAACACATAAGAGTTTACCTCATAGATACACAACTGTGTCCTGCTTTGCTTGGGATGGTCGCAGTTAATGTGCATTGTCTGGTCATTCATAATACTGTCCTTTTCATTCAGGGATAGTGCTGAATTAGATGATACATTGTGTTATGTGTTCAAGGGGCCAGACTCTACAGTGACAGTTTGGAAAACATGGATGTGGTACTGCTAAGTGGTTTTCGTTCTTAGTTCTGTGGAATATATCATTGCACCAAAGTAACCTTATATGGGGTTGTTAGATGTCTAGACTAGCCCACAAAAGGTTTTTAAATTCATAACTGAGTTAAACCATAGTGATTAGTAAATGTAAAATAAAATGTTTTAGGTTTTTGTGGATTGGTTCAGGTTTCTAATCATTGTGTATATAAAACATGGCATTAAATGAAAAATGTGGTCTAGTTTCCAATAACTAACTTACCAAGGAGTTTAGAATATAGCTATTTTTTTTCATTTTGGCATAAACAGTAGATTTTATATGCAACTTTAATTATTAGTAGTATTAATATTTTATTGTTTATTGTAGAAAAATTTGAAGATACCAAAAGTAAGTAACGGTCTATTAAACCACCATGCTGCTATTACCCCAGTCCAAATAACCACCAGCTAATGGCCAGTTCTCTCCTATCCCTACTCCCATCAAACTTCTTTCTCCTACATTATTTTGAAGTAAATCCAGGCATCCTATCATTTTATCTTACAAATTTCAACATTTATCTCCAAATGATAAGTATTCTTTAATAAATGTAATATTTATGGTTTTCATATAATAGTATATGTTTGACAAATGTTTATCAGAATAGGTTTAGGTTGAATAGTAACATGTCACCATTTAGCTACATTAAATTGATACTATCTCTTGGACTAACATTCTCCCCGTTTCACCTTTATCAGAACAAATTACCTGTAAGCATTCCAAAAGTAAACTCTAAATTTCCCTTTAGACAATTTAGAAGTATATGTACACACTCCAATCCAGAGATCAAGGAGCTGTGAAGATGTGTTCTGCAGCTGTCTCCCTTTGAAGTTCTCTGTTCTGACACTTCAGATAACAGTATAACTCAGGTTTCCAGGGAACTGAGCAGTCTACCCTTCAAAGAAGAGGTGAATACCTTAGCTTGACAGGTTAACTTCAAGAAAGGTAATCCTAATAAATAGAACTTACAGAGTAAATGTTAAAAGGACTGAAAAATACCTTTTACTGGCCTATTTACCGAGACTAGGAAGCAGCAGCATGTTATAAACAAATCTTATTTTCTTTGTGCTAAAATCCTCCCAACATAATCTTTTAATGTACTTTGCAGGATTTGTAGGAAAGGGAAATTATTGCCTTTCTGTTTCTTATTTCAGAATGTCATTAAGCCATATCTCTGATTTGTTTAAAAAGAAAAAGCCAAAGCAAGTTTTTTTTCCTTTACCAAATATGTAATTTGAAGAAGAAAGAAGGGAATTTATTTGGTATAGATTATATTTTTAGAGAAATTTGGCTGGCTGCAACAGATTGTTTGTATATTGTACCAGTTTCCTTGACTCATATATATGCTTGTGTTTAGATGTAAATGATATAAAATGATTAGGAAGATAGAAGTTGTGTTGCTTATTTGGGGGGTTAGAAATAGGGTTCGTCTTAACTGGATTACTAGTTTTCCTTTCTTCCTCTCTCGTATCAATGGCATGTGGACAGCATTTAACTGAAAACATTTGGTTTAGATTCCAATGCAGATGTAAGCAGCATATTAAAGGGAATGGTCCTGTTTCTACTATTTATTAGCCATGTAACCAAGGTCAGACCTTGATTTCCTAGTCATATAATGATAGTAATAACATTTTTAAATCTATAAAAGTATTTTAAGTATTAAATAGGAGAGGTCTTTTTAAGAAGTCTATTTTTGTATTTCTGTATAAAGGAATACTAAAATTTTAAGGGTACAATTTGTTGTGTTGATAAACCCATATCCACTGTGCTGCATCGGAAGCCCGTACATTCATGTCACAAACCTCATAATCATGATAGAGAACATTTCCTTCACCTACAAAAGTTTTCTTATGGCCCCTCATAGTCAGTCCGCTTCACTCACCTTCAGCTTCTGTCAACCACTGATTTGCCTTCTGTCCTTCCAGATTTGCGTTTTCTGAAACTTCATGTAAATGGAATCATGTGGTATGTGGTCATTCATGTCTGGCATTTTTTACTCAGTGTAATGCTTTTGTTGTACACTTTGTTAAGGGTATCAATGGTCCTTTCTTATTTATTGCTAAGTAGTATTCTGTATTAAATAAATATACCACTACTTGATAGACATTTGGATTGTTTCCAGTTTTGGACATTTAGGAATAAAACTTGTGTGAATATTCACCTACAGATCTTTATGTGGACCTAGTTTTTATTTACTATAGATAAATGCACAGAAATGAATTTCTGGGTTGTTTGGTAAGTCCATATAAATCTAGCATGCTAGGCATCAGCATTACGTGTACCAAGAACTTCTGGGTATCCAAGCTGAGTTTAGAGAAGACAGAGGAACCAGAATCAAATTGCCAATATTCACTGGATCATAGAGAAAGCAAGGGAATTCCAGAAAAACATCTACCTCTGTTTCATCGACTACACTAAAACCTTTGACTGTTCGGATCATAACACACTGTGAAAAGCTCTTAAAGGGATGGGAGTAACCAGACCATCTTACCTGTCTCCTAAGAAACCTGTATGAAGGTCAAAAAGCAGCAGTTAGAACCCTGTATGGAACAACTGATTGGTTCCAGATTGAGAAAGGAATATGACAGGGCTTTCTGCTGTCAGCCTGTTTACTTAACCTATATGCTGAGCACATAATGAGAAATGCTGGGATGGATGAGTTACAAGCTGGAATCAAGATAGGCAGGAGAAACATCAACAACCTCAGATATGTGGATGATACCACTCTAATGGCAGAAAGAGAAGAGGAACTTAAACGCCTCTTGATGGGGTTGAAGGAGGAGAGTGAAAGAGCCAGCTAAAGACTAAATGTTAAAAAAACTAAAGATCATATATAAAAAAGATCAATTTTTCAATCATATATAAAAAGATCAATATATTAAAAAAAACTAAGATCATGGCATCTGATCCCATTACTGCATGGCATATAGAAGGGGAAAAGGTGGAAGTACTGACAGAGTTCCTCTTCTTGGGCTCTGAGATCACTGCAGGTGGTCACTGCAGCCATGAAATCAGAAAACATTTGCTTCTTAGGAGGAAAGTGATGACAAACCTATACAGTGTGTTGAAAAGCAGAGATATTACTCTGCTGACAAAAATCTGTATAGTCAAGGCTATGGTCTTCCGGGGTCACATACGGTTGTGGGAGCTGGACTGTAAAGAAGCCAGAATGCCAAAGAATTGATACCTTCAAACTGTGGAGAAGTCCCTTGAACAGCACAGAGACCAAACCAGTCAGTCTTAAGGGAAATCAACCTTGAATACTCAGTGGAAGGACTGATGCTGAAGCTGAAGCTCCAGTATTTTGGTCACCGGTTGCAAACAGCTGACTCATTGAAAAAGTCCTGATTCTGGGAAAGATTGAGGGCAGAAGGAGAAGGGGGCATCAGAGGATGAGATGGCTGGACGGCATCACTAATGCCATGGACATAAAATTCGTTCGGAGATTGTGAGGAACAGGGAAGCCTGATGTGCTGCATTCCGTGGGGTCACAAAGAGTCGTACACGACTATGCTCCTGAACAATAAACAACATGGTAAGTTCATCACTTCTTAAGTAACTTAAAAGCATTTCTTCTTTAAAGTGGTTATACCATTGGCAATCCTTCCAATAATGAATATATCCATTGCTCCAAATTCTCACTTACACTTGATATTATCAGACATTTAAAAAATTTTAGCCTTTCAAGTGTATGTATAGTTCTGTATCATTATAGTTTTAATTGCATTACACCAAAGAACTAATATTTTTAGCACATTTCCTTGTGTTTATTGTCCACTTATCTTATTTTGTTATGTGCCTGTTAAAATCTGTTGCCCATTTTTTATTACATCTTTTTTTTCTGTTGTAATTTAAGAGTTCTTTAAATATACATGGTATAAATCCTTTATCATGCATGTCTGCAAATGTTGCTTTGTATTTGAGGTCTGTCTTTTATTTCCTTTAAGTGTTTTTTTGTAGAATAAAAGATTTTCATGTAGATGAAGTCCAATTAAAGAATTTGTATTATATAGCTTGTCTTCTGTTGCATTGTGAAGATTCTTTGCCTAACCCAATATCAGACTTCTGGTGGCTCAATGGTAAAGGATCCTCTTGCCAATGCAGGAGACATAGGAAATGTAGTTTCAATCCCTGGGTCAGGAAAAGCCCCTGGAGTAGGAAATGAAAACCTGCTCCATTATTCTTGCCTGGGAAATCCCATGGACAGAGGGGCCTGGTAGGCTTCTGTCCCTGGGGTTGTAAAGAGTCAGACATGACTGAGCACACATATACACGCACACATACTTAAACATGAATCTCCAGAGTATAGAACTAGAAGTAGGTTATAAATTCATCTTCACCTTTATTAGCTGTTGTCAGAATACATACAAAATGTTTGCACAAATCTATGCTCTCAACAGTGGTAAATAAATCTTTCTTTTCCCTCACAGCCTTACCAATAATCAGAGAAATATTTGTATTTTGGCCAAATTTTGATATGTTTGAAAAGTTAACATATTGTTTAATTACTCTTTCTTGATTGGTAGTGAAAGAAAGCATATTTCTATAAAATTTTCTTTGGCACATTGTCTGTTTACAACTTGTTTAAGTGCTTGCTAATATTTTGAGGTTTTTCATCTATGATCAAAAAGCTCATTGATCTATTTATGTATATATGTTCACTTATATACAATTGTCTTTGGTTTTCATATCAGATAATTTTGGCATCATGAGTTAAAAAGTTTTCTTAACTCCTCTATTTCCTGGGAGAGTTTATATAAAACTGGTATTACTTCTTCTTTAAATAAGAATTTATTGGGAGAATTTACCAATGATGTCCTCTAGGCATGGAACTTTCTTTGTGAGAAGGATTTTAATTGTAACTTCAATTTCTTTAACAGCTATAAGGCTATCCAGTTACCTATTCCTTGTTGAGGAAGCTTTGGTTGTTCATATTTTTCAAGGAATTATTCCATTTCATCCAAGATATTCATAAGTGTCTCAATAAATTCCTGTTCTTCAATTTTGTGGGTCAAGTAATTGTTGAGAATTTTTTTATCTTCACTATTGGGTTTATCTTTTGGTTTTATTTTTTTATTTGTTGTCCTAGGGTTTATCATACGCATCTTTAGCTTACAACAACACACTTTCAAATAACATTATATTGTATACCAGTTTATGTGCATAGTTAGAATCTTAAAACAATACACTTCTATTCCTCAACTTTATACTTTGTATTACTTGTGTTGAACATTTTATTTTTCCATGTGTTATAAACAACACAATGGACTTTTAAAAGCACTGAATTGCTTTTTATAGTAACTAAAATTAATTAAAATATAAAATATATTTACCCACTTGATTGCCAATTGCAGTGCCCTTCATTCCTTTTGCTGTTACAGATTTTGTGACATGATTATCTGTCTCTTTAAAGATCATTCTATGACATTTCTTGCAGTGTAGTTAACTGATAATTCACTTCCTTGATGGTTGTTTCATTGAAAAAGTCTTAATTTTACTTCAGTTTTGAAGGTATCTTTCCTGGGTAATGAATTACAAATTAACAATTTCTTTTTCTCATTCAGTACTTTAAATATTTCTGTAAATTGTATTTAAGTAATTTTGGGAGAGAAATATATAATTTCTATGGCCTATATGCAGGAAGCAACAGTTAAACTGGACATGGAACAACAGACTGGTTCCAAATAGGAAAAGGAGTACGTCAAGGCTGTATATTGTCACCCTGCTTATTTAACTTGTACACAGAGTACATCATGAGAAACGCTGGGCTGGAGGAAGCACAAGCTGGAATCAAGATTGCTGGGACAAATATCAATAACCTCAGATATGCAGATGACACCACCCTTATGGCAGAAAGTGAAGAGGAACTCAAAAGCCTCTTGATGAAAATGAAAGAGGAGAGTGAAAAAGTTGGCTTAAAGCTCAACATTCAGAAAGTGGAGATCATGGCATCTGGTCCCATCACTTCATGGGAAATAGATGGGAAAACAGTGGAAACAGTGGCTGACTTTATTTTTTTGGGCTCCAAAATCACTGCAGATGGTGATTGCAGCCATGGAATTAAAAGACACTTACTCCTTGGAAGGAAAGTTATGACCAACCTAGATAGTATATTGAAAAGCCAGAGACATTACTTTGCCAACAAAGGTCCATCTAGTCAAGGCTATGGTTTTTCCAGTGGTCATGTATGGATGTGAGAGTTGGACCATGAAGAAAGCTGAGCGCTGAAGAATTGATGCTTTTGAACTGTGGTGTTGGAGAAGACTCTTGAGAGTCCCTTGGACTGCAAGGAGATGCAACCAGTCCATTCTAAAGGAGATCAGTCCTGGGTGTTCATCGGAAGGACTGATGCTGAAGCTGAAACTCCAGTACTTTGGCCACCTCATGTGAAGAGTTGACTCATTGGAAAAGACCCTGATGCTGGGAGGGATTGGGGGCAGGAGGAGAAGGGGACGACAGAGGATGAGATGGCTGGATGGCATCACTGACTCGATGGACGTCAGTCTCAGTGAACTCTGGGAGTTGGTGATGGACAGGGAGGCCTGGCATGCTGCGATTCATGGGGTCACAAAATGTCGGACACGACTGAGTGACTGAACTGAATTGAACTGAGGGCTTCCCTGGTAGCTCAGTTGGTAAGGAATCTGAATGCAATGCAAGAGACCCCAGTTCGATTCCTGGGTGGGGAAGATCTGCTAGAGAAGGGACAGGCTACTCACTCAAGTATTATTCGGCTTTGCTTGTGGCACATCTGGTAAAGAATCTACCCTTAATGCGGGAGACCTGGGTTCGATCCCCAGGTTGGGAAGATCCTCTGGAGAAGGGAAAACAACTCACTCCAGTACTCTGGCCTAGAGAATTCCATGGACTTACAAAGAGTCAGACATGACTGAGCGACTTTCGCTTCACTTTATCTTTGTTCCTCAATGTGTAAAGTGGCTGATTTTAAGTTTTTCATTTTATCAATGATTTTTAGCAATTTGATTTGGTTATACTGATCTTATTTGTATTCACTTTTATTCTTCTTGGGATTTGTTGAGCATTTTGAATCTGTAGCTTGATAAATATGATCACATTTAGAAAAGTTTTGGCCTTTGTTTCTTTAACAAATGTTGTCTAGTCCCTCTATCTCTTATCCTTCTGAACTCCAATTAAATGTAAGACAGAAAATATATTTTCTTAGAGGCCACCTCTCTGTTCATTTATTTGTTTTTCAGGCATTTTCCTCTCTGTGTTTCATTTTGTATGGTTTCTATTACTATGTCCTCGATTTCATTGTTTTTTTTTCCCCTTTCTTCTGCAATGTATAATCTGCTGTTAATCACACCAGTTTATTTTTATTTCAGATGTAGTATTTTGCATCTTTAGATTCCCATTCATGTTTTTTTTATATCTTCCAGCTTTGTTATTATAAGTCATATTTTCTTTATCTTCTTGACCATATGGAATACAATTGACCCTTAGACATCATGTGTTTCAATTGTGCAGATCAACTTGTACACAGATTTGTTTTTCATAAATGCATACTACAGTACTACCTGTTTTGTGGTTGATTGAATCCACAGATAGGAAACCACAGATACAGAGGGCTGTCTGTAAAGTTATGAGAGGATTTTCAACTAGACTGGTGGATTGATGTCCCTATCTTCTGCATTGGTCAAGGGTCAGATATATATTTCTAAAGCTATTATAAATTGTTCCCAAATCCTTGTTACGTATGGTCTGTTTCTATTCTTTTCATAGTCATAGTTTTCTGCTTTTTTACATGGTTGGCAATTTTTTATTGGGTGTTGTATTAGTCTACTCAGGCTTCCATAATAAAATATAATAAATTGAGACGTTAAACAGTAGAAATTATTTTCTCACAGTTCTGGAAACTGAAAGTCCTGCTTCAAGATCCAGCAAGGTCCTTGTGATGAGAGCTCTCTTCCTAGCTTGCAGACAACCATCTTTTTCCTGTTTGTTCTTCACATGGTGTCTTTGTGTATAGACAGAGAGAGTGCTTTTGTGTCTCTTCTGTTTAAAGGTCACTGATCCTATTGCATCAAGGTCCCACTTTCATGAGTTCACTTAATCATAATTATCTCCATAAAGACCCCATAACCCAAATATGCCTTGGATGTTGGAACTTCAACAAGTGAATTTTGAGAGGACTCAATTCAGTGCATAGCATCTGTTAAATATTGTTCTTTTTATGTTTGTGACTTGATTTTGTTATAGTTCTTTAAAGTGTAAATTTTTATTTTTCATAGAACTAAGTTTTACTTAGAATCAATTGAACCCTATCTAGGTATGCTTTTAAGGTGTGTTATATAATTTCTGGACCAATATGTGTCACCACTGAAGTGACATTATTATGAGGACTCTACCTGGTTCATGTGTATTTTAAGGAATTTTTCACTCTGACTGTGGGAGCATAATTTATTTCCAGTCATCTGTGAGCTCTAAAAACTGTCTGCCTAATCCTTTGTAGTGGTACTTTTTCCATCCTCTCGTAGTTTCCCCTCATACACCCATAAGTAAGTACTTAGCCAAAGACTTAAGGGAATCCCCTCTACACAGCTCCAGATCTCTGTATGTAACTCTGTCTACAAATTCTAGTCTCTGTGATCTCTTCGGTTTCAATTCTGGGCTCTATTTTGATCGACATTCTTTATTCCATGGCCTGGAACCACCTCCAAGCAGTAAGCTGCAACAACCTTAGATCTCACTTTGAATGTTTCCCTTCTTTCATGTATCACACTCATATTACTGGTTGTTCAGCACATGAAAATTATTGTATTGTATGTGTTTTTGCTGGCTTTCTAGTTGTTTAATTTGGGATGGCAAATTAAGTTCTTTTTACCTTTGGCAGAAACAAAAGACCTCCAAAGTGTTTTTAAACTGTAGATTTCTGGACTATTATCCATATTATACTTGGAAAATGATGCCTTATAATTGGTACAACCCCATAACCAGGGCTTCTGTTTCTATATTTCTTCCCTCCAATCTGTATCTATGTGTCTGTAAAAATGGTTTTTCTAAAGTGCAAGTAAGGCCATGCTTCATTTCTGCTTAAAACCTTTCAAAGATTCCATCATTTTGCAATACATACAAATATTGAAGCATTACATTATACACATGAAACTAACATAGTGATATATCAATTAACTGGATAATTATTTAAAATAGTTTTTTTGTTTTTTTTTTTTTAAGAATACTGTCAGTAATGACTGCTATAATCTAAGAACCATGGATCTCCCTACTTCCTGGACCACATAAGCCTGAGATTCTTATATGATCTCATATCATTGAAGGTGTTTGGGGAAAGCCTTAAAAGTGGTTTAATACTGAACTTGCCACCAACAGCTGTTGTGGTTGATCTGGAGTTAACATTATTATATTTTTTTGCTGATATCATAGAATAATTCATACCTGGTAAACCTACCTGAAAAATTTTTAAAGGCAAATGAATTTTTTACCTTCTTCAGAATAGCAGATTCTTGATAAATAATAATTAAATGAACAAATGGCAAGTTCTATTTTAATAATAATAGAAGTGACGATGACACTGTGTGCTGCGTGCTAAGTTACTTCAGTCATGTCTGACTCTGTGTGATCCTATGAACTGCGGTCTGCCAGGCTCTTCTATCCATGGGATTCTCCAGGCGAGAATATTGGACTGGGTTGCCATGCCCTCCTCCAGGGGATCTTCCTGACTCAGGGATAGAACTCATGTCTCTTATGTCTAACCTGCATGGCAGGCTGGTTCTTTACCACTAGCACCACCTAGGAAGCCCAACTATGACACTAATTGTGACTTTAATTATTATTAATTAGTGGCTTTCCAGGTGGCACTACTGGTAAAGAACCCCACTGCCAATGCAGGAGATTCAAGAGACGTGGGTTCAATCCCTGGGTCTGGAGGACCCCCTGGAGTAGGAAATGTCAACCCACTCCAGTATTCCTGCCTAAACAATCCCATGGACAGAGGAGCCTGGCAAGCTACAGGTCACGAAGAGTTGGACACGACTGAAATGAAGCAAACAATGACACTAGTAACTAAAATTTACTGAGTGCTTACTCTACACTAAGCTCTGGACTCTGAGTTTATGAAAGAACCTCATTTGGGTCTCACGACAAGCCTTATTGGAGGCGTGACATTTATCCCCATTTTAAGGAAAGGAAACTCAGTCTTAGAAACACTGTCTTGCCAAGGTCACACAACTAGTCAGAGGATTAACCTAAACAATTTGTGTCTAGAATCAACAGTTGTAATCACTAATTTAGAGGATCTTTATTTTAGCCCATGAACAAATCAGTTTACTAATCATATTGGCTACATCACTTGGAACAGAGTATTTGATTATTTAATATAATTGGTATTTTTAAAATCAGATCTCTATTCTTTATAATTATTATAGTGATCAGCCTGCTTGGTAGTTTTCCAGTCATGACCCCTATCATCTCAAATTTTGAAATGCATAGTCTCAGATAGAAAGAATTGGGACATAACTTTTAGGCCCAGTGTTTAGAAAGATCAATTTCTCTAAGACTCTTCTTTTTCCCATTTAATAAGGCTTGTATCTCTTTGGATCATTTTTCCAGAGGCAACATAAAAGGAAAAAACTGTGGGTTTTGACTAGTATTTTTTTGATTCTTAATGCTATTGTCTGTAGTGAGGACACAATAACTGAAAACAGCTGTGCTTATTCATATTTTCGTTGTTTCTTTCTAACCCTCTTGGGAACTACATTTCTCATGTACGGATTTTTCTGTGATAGAAAGAGATATGGCAAAACTATAGTTATCATGGGATGGAAGGATAAATATTGTCTACTGTGATGCAAAATAGGTCACTTCTGACAGAGTTGAAAAGAATTCCTTTGCTCTGCTTATTTCATAGCTGATAATACTACTATATGCCCATAATAAGAGGATGTTTACTGTGGGTGATCTTGATTATGGCCTCTCCTAAAAAAGTTGGGTGAGATGGTTGGATGGCATCACTGACTCAATGGACATGATTTAGAGCAAACCCCGAGATGCTGAAGGACAGGGAAACCTCACGTGCTGCAGTCCTTGGGGTTGCAAAGAGTCAGAACTGACTGAGTGACTGAACAACAACAAAAAAGTTGGGAGGTGTAAGGATGCTTCCTTTTTCACTGAATATCTTCCTGCTTTCCTCCCTCCTTTCCTTCTTAGGGGATGTGTGAATGTATGTGGGGATGTGTCTGTGTCAGTTTCAACATGTATCTCTTTAATATAATCCTTTCAATCAACTTCCCTATTGTATCTGGAATTCATCCACCTTTTTCCATGTCTTCTGTCTCTACTAATTTCAGACCGATAGAGAACCTCTTCATTGGTGCTTCCACTTCTGCTTTTGATTCTGTATCCAAGCAATGTTTCACACTTGTTATAATTTTCCTTTATATTTTAGCTATTGTTTAATATTTTAATATATATTATTATATTTATATAATATATTATATATTTTATAAATTATTTTAAATAAAAATTTTATAAATATAACTTTTTATAATTTTATATAATAATATATTTTATTATATTATGTTTATGTAAAAATAGCTATTTCAGTGACTGAGTTTTACATATTAGACATTTTAATGTACACTATAAGATATAGGGAAACAAGCTACATTTAAAAATATATATGTGCTTCTTCATTTACAATAGAACATCACATTTCTTCTGCCTCTAGGTAGACATATATTTTCATTTATTAGATGAGATTCAACGTTTTAAAAAATCCATTAAGCAGTAACTGAATGCCTAAAAGATTTAGGTGTTAATAAAAGATGTTTGGAAATCTGAAGAAATAGGGATCTAAGCTGGACAGGTAGAGTTTATTAAATTTGAGAACATACTCCAGTAGGTTTTAAAGTAGATTCATCATGGTAGTTGATAAAACATCCAGTATCTGTAGTTGGATGTTGCATATAAGTAAATTATTTAACTTATATGCAGAGTACATCATGTGAAATGCCTGGATGAAGCACAAGCTGGAATCAAGATTGCGAAGAGGAACTGAAGAGCATCTCAATGAAAGTGAAAAAGGAGAGTGGAAAAGCTGGCTTAAAACATAACATTAAAAAAACTAAGATCATGGCATCTGGTCCCATCACTTCATGGCAAATAGATGGGGAAAAAATGGAAACAGTGACAGACTTTATTTTCTTGGGATCCTGTGCATGGTAACTGCAGCCATGAAATTAAAAGATGCTTGCTCCTTGGAAGAAAAGCTATGACCAACCTAGACAGCATATTAAAAAGCAGAGACATTACTTTGCTGACAAAGGTCTGTTTTGTCAAAGCTATGGTTTTTCTAGTACTCATGTATGGATGTGAGAGTTGGACCATAAAGAAAGCTGAGCACCAAAAGAATTGATACTTTTGAACTGTGGTGTTGTAGAAGACTCTTGAGAGTCCCTTTGACTGCAAGGAGACCAAACCAGTCAATCCTAAAGGAAATCAGTCCTGAATATTCATTGGAAGGGCTGATGCTGAAGCGCTAATACTTTGGCCACCTGATGCTAAGAACTGACTCACTGGAAAAGACTATGGTGCTGGGCAAGATTGAAGGCAGGAGGAGAAGTGGATGACAGAGGATGAGATGGTTGGATGGCAACACTGACGCGATGGACATGAGTTTGAGCAAACTCTGGGAGTTGGCGATGGACGGGGAAGCCTGATGTGCTGCAGTCCATGGGGTTACAAAGGGTTGGACACGTCTGAGAGACTGAACTGAACTGATCAAACTGAACTGATTGGTGTGGGATAGCATAGATGAACCTCCTTCCTAGAACATTTGAGCTAGCTATTAAACTTTATAGATTGCAGTGCTGGATGTAATTTATGTTAGCCTCAAGCACTAAATAAATGATTTCACATATTAACTATTTGGTGGCCCTAATACAATCCAGCTTTATACCAGGACTTGAATGAAGGCAGAGGTTCATTAGTCTTCAGAGAAACCAGCACATAGCAGATAAGAGCATTTTCCTGAAGTCATGTATTATTTGCATTTTCCCCCTTCATTGCACAGCTCCAATAGCTGTGCTCTGGAAGCACAGATTTGGTTTGAGGTTTTGAGAAACGTCTTGTACCAGATATTGGAAGGGAACTTTGTGAATCAGAGGTTCAGTGGACTTCTGAAAACGTTTAATTTCACTGAGTGCCTCAGTATCAGGCTTGTGATGACGAGGTTTCTTCACCCCTCCAGTAGAGGGCGCACTCTGGTGAGTCGCTTCAAGATCATTTAAATGGAAAACAGGGTTATTTCTTAGTGATTCCCCCCTCCTTTAAAAAAAATTAGTGCTTTTTATAATTTAAAAAAATGGAGAGGAAAACAGACTTAAAAAGTAATAATGGCTGCAGTCCAGTTCTTACATTTAGTTGTTCAACCCTTGAAATCATAGGGCATGGATAACTTCTGCTTCTTACAATCATGGAATTTTAAAATAATTGTGAAATTCTGAAAGAATTCTTTAAAAAGTTGTTTTTGAAAAATTTCCTATGTAAATTGAAAAGAAATTATAGCATTCTTTTTCATTTGTTTGCCCAGCCTTTAAACCTGTATATCACAATGATAGTTTTAGTCTTTCTTCTTAGGAAAGCTGAGGGATGATAATTTTTTTCCAGTCACACTCCTTTTATTTATGACCCTCTCTTGGGTTAGATTGTATTGCTAATGCTATCTTTGGAAACATGTAGAAGTCTTGGCCACTTAGTGGCCAAGATGAGCTTGGGTGAAGTCATTTAGAGAAAGGGCAAGGCAACTCATAACCTGAAGGGAAAAAAAAGCTTGAAACCTCAAGTATTTCTGTTTGAAGCTATGCTAGACTTTATCACTGTAGCCAGTGGCTTCAGTAAGTAGTATTGGGCAGTTTTGAGCAAATGTCATTGTAGAAGACATCCATATTTTTCCTGTATTTGCCATTTCACCTTCTTGTCTTTGAAGTTCCCCATTCTACTTCTCTGGTATTCACACTGGCATCTTGGTAAAGCATAGTCTGGCTCTCTATGTGGCCTCTGTTAATCCAGTGGTGAGTGTCAACCAGTGGTGAGCATCTTACCCAATTAAGATCCCTCTCCTCCATTTTGAAATTGGGATTGTGGATCAGCTTAGTTATTTCTGAGTGCCTGGGTTGGAGCATGTAAAACTGAGGAGCTGTCAAAAGTTATAGTGTCTTCTTCTTCCTTTTCTATCAGTTTTATTAAGATCTAATTGACCTATAGCATTGCATGAGTTTAAGGTATACAGCACAATGTTTTGAAATTACCCCTATAAGTTAGTGAACAGCCATTACTTCATATAAATATGAAAATAAAGAACTAGAATTTTTTTTCCCTTGTGATGAGAACTTTGCTGGATCATGTAGTAGTACTATTCTTAATTTTTTGAGGAATCTCTATACTGTTCTCCATAATGGCTGCACCAATTTATAATCAGTCCCACCAACAGTGCACAAGGGTTCCCTTCTCTCCACATCTTCCCCAACACTTGTTATTGGTTGTTTTTTTATTAACAGACATTCTTACAGGTGTGAGGTGATATCTCACTGTTGATTTGATTAGCATTTCCCTGATGTTTAGTGATACTGAACATCTTTTAATGTGCCTGTTGGCCATCTGTATGTCTTCTTCAGAGAAATGTCTATTCAGATTCTCTGCTTATTCTTTAATTATTTGTTTTATTTTGGCTTTATGATGTATAATTAAATGAATTCTTTGTATAAAGCTATGGTTTCTTATAGAGGGCTGGGGACAAATAAGTCATTCTTCAGCAAAAAGGAGCATAGAGCAGATGAGTAGAAAGGAGAAGAAATGAACAGTATTAAAAATTCAGAAAAAAATAATGAGTCCCTGGTTTTGATGGAGGTAATGTAGTAAATAATACATGATCTTGAATCCAGCAGTAGGAGATGTGGTTTTCCCTCTGTAATGACTATGATCTTGTCAGTTTATAAATCTTAGTGGCTAGCACATTATGTCAGTGATGATGTGGTTCTGGGGCTGACAACTATACCAGAAGCTTCCCAATCAGCCAGGCAACCTCCCACTGTAGAAGCAGCATTGGTTTTCACCATGACCTAATTCTGAACTGTGGCTTTCGGAGTTCTTCCTGCAAGTTCAACCAATAGTGTCTTTTTTTTCCCCCAGCCCTCCCTCTGTAACACACTGTAATAAATCATTTGAGGCTCAACATTCAAAGTATGGATTCCATTCCCTTCATCTGAACCCATAACAAATGCAATAAGTAAAGAACATTACTTTTGCATTGCAAGCACTTGTGTTAGGAGATACTATAATTGTATTCATTCATGTGTGCTTGAGAGTCATTGGTAAACAGACAAAAAACATGCTCTCGTGGAATTGATGTGTTAGTGAAATGAGAAAAAAATAATAAACAGGAAAATCATGTTCGAAGGTGATAGGAGCTAAGAAAAAAAGAATTGGAGAGGCCGTTCATAGCATTAAATAGGGTGACCAGGATGTGTGCTATTTGAGTGAAGACCTGAATAAAGTGTCTATTTTTTTTAAACGTTGTTTTATAACACAGGATGAAACTAATTTCTCCTTGCTGCTTTACTTATAATGAGGCTTTAAATATAACATTAAAGAAAAAAAATTTTTCCCCCAGCATCTTTGTCAAGTGTCTTCATTCATCTTTTTCCAGAAGATAACTGGTATATAGGCTATAATACAAGACTTTTCCCCAAATTGACCTGCATAGACTATCAGGTGGTATGATTTTCCTCTTTTATACATCATTCAGATCCAGTGATTGACAAGTGGTTTGAAACTGAATAAGAACTTACACATAGGCAACTAAGTTAGAGTGTAGAAGGAAAGTTTTAAATTGTAGTGAGCAAAACATTAACAAAAAAGATTTTCCACAGGGAAAGGGTTGCAAGAAACCTCAGAATGCACAGATCTCTTCTGTAACAGCAAGGATAGTTCCAATTTGCCAAAATGTCCCCAAATGAACAAATGTTCCTTTGTGACCTGTTCTGGCCACTCTAGCTTAACTTTTTACTAGGTATTTTTTCCCCTTTGTCACACATCACATTATTGATCCATCAGTTCAGTTCAGTGGCTCAGTCGTGTCTGACTCTTTGTGACATCATGGACTGCAACACGCCAGGCTTCCCTGCCCATCACCAATCCCGAGTTTGCTCAAACTCACGTCCATTGAGTCGGTGATGCCATCTACCATCTCATCCTCTGTCATCCCCTTCTCCTTCCACCTTCAATCTTTCCCAGCATCAGGGTCTTTTCCAATGAGTCAGTTCTTTGCATCAGGTGGCCAAAGTATTGGAGCTTCAGCTTCAGCATCAGTCCTTCCATTGAATATTCAGGACTGATTTCCCTTAGGATGGACTGGTTGAATCTCCTTGCTGTCCAAGGGACTCTCAAGAGTCTTCTCCAATACCACAGTTCAAAAGCGTCAATTCTTTCAGTGCTCAGCTTTTTTAACGGTTCAACTGTGCATCCATACATAACTACTGGAAAAACCATAGCTTTGACTAGACAGGCCTTTGTTGGCAAAGTAATGTCTATGCTTTTTAATATGCTATCTAGGTTGGTCATAATTTTTGTTCCAAAGAGCAAGCGTCTTTTAATTTCATGGCTACAGTCACCATCTGCAGCGGTTTTGGAGCCCAAGAAAATAAAGTCTCTCACTGTTTCTACTGTTTCCCTATCTATTTGCCATGAAGTGATGGGGCCAGATGCATGATCTTCATTATTTGAATGCTGAGTTTTAAGCCAACTTTTTCACTCTCCTCTTTCATTTTCATCAACAGGCTTTTTAGTACTTCTTTGGTTTCTGCCATAAGGGTAGTGTCTTCTGTGTATCTGAGGTTATTGATAGTTCTCCTGGCAATCTTGAATCTAGTTTGTGCTTCATCCAGCCTGGCATTTTGCATGATGTACTCTGCATATAAGTTAAATAAGCAGGATGACAAGATACAGCCTTGACATACTCCTTTCCCAAATTGGAACCAGTCTGTTGTTCCATGTCTGGTTGTAACTGTTGCTTCTTGACTTGCAAACAGATTTCTCAAGAGGCAGGTCAGGTGGTCTGGTATTCCCATCTCTTTCAGAATTTTCCAGTTTGTTGTGATCCATACAGTCAAAGGCTTTAGTGTAGTCAATAAAACAGAGGTAGATGTTTTTCTGGAACTATCTTGCCTTTTCAGTGATCCAAGAGATGTTCTCAGTTTGATCTCTGGTTCTTCTGCCTTTTCTAACTTCAGCTTGAACATCTGGAAGTTTTTGGTTCACGTATGTTGAAGCCTGACTTGGAGAATTTTGAGCATTCCTTTGCTAGCATGTGAGATGAGTGCAGTTGTGTGGTAGTCTGAGCATTCTTTGGCATTGCCTTTCTTTGGGATTGGAATGAAAACTGACTTTTTCCAGTCCTGTGGCCACTGCTGAGTTTTCCAAATTTGCTGGCATATTGAGTGCAGCACTTTCACAGCATCATGTTTTAGGATTTGAAATAGCTCAACTGGAATTCCATCACCTCCACTAGCATTTATTGACCAATACAGAACTTGAAATCTGCTAAAACTCTGTCACTCATGCTTACTGTACTGTGTTCCTCCATAGGCTTGCCTTTTTGTGTGTCAAATTCTCATAGCTGAATTTTACATTTTTTCCTGTTTAATTGTATCCTGTTAGATTTGAATCATTCTTCTATTGAATTTAGTCATACATTTATTCTTTCATTAAATGAATAATTTTTCTATCTCCCCTTTCATGCTTTCTCAAGCTGTTTCATTTCTGCTTCATGGGACTAATTAATCCTTGCTGCTGCTGCTAAGTCACTTCAGTCATGTCCGACTCTGTGTGACCCCATAGACGGCAGCCCACCAGGGTCCCCTGTCCCTGGGATTCTCCAGGCAAGAATACTGGAGTGGGTTGGCATTTTCTTCTCCAATGCATGAAAGTGAAAAGTGAAAGTGAAGTCATGCAGTCGTGTACGAGTCTTTGCGACCCCATGGACTGCAGCCTACCAGGCTCCTCTGTCCATGGGATTTTCCAGGCAAGAGTACTGGAGTGGGGTGCCATTGCCTTCTCCCGAATTAATCCTTAAGTGCACAAAATCAGAAGAAATATGGCATTATGCTACTATCCGTGTCTCATTGACTGCCCATTGGTTCTACACCTGTGGGAATGATCATCCACCCATTTACACATTTGCTTGTGTACAAAACTGTGTGCCAATCAAATTGATGAACTGCCATGAGGCTTACTGTGTGTGTTGTCCATAGCTCTTTGGCTTTTGTTTTGGTCTTAAAGGAGAATCATTTCATAAAGCTTGAAATGCTACCATTAGGTTTAAATAAGTTGGCAAAATGCCTGGTGTATAGTAGGTATTCTGAGCTTAAGTTCTCATCCTTTCTCGTTGCCTGTTTTTTATTAAGTTGCTACCTCCATCTTGTCCACAAGAATATAGTGTTTGAGCATTTCCCTGAGATTTAGATCACAATGACTACAATATTCCTTGTCCAACTGAATTTTTCAAGTCAGCATTTAATGTGACCAGCCTTCTGGACTTGGCAACAAACTTCTTGTGGATGTACGGAGGCAGTGGATCCAGGATGCTCTAGAGATAGACCTTGTCTTTGAGGTCAGATAGAACTTCCATTGGTCTGAATTTCCATACCAATACAAGGAGTTAGCAATGGTTTTCTACTTCAAAGACACAAGTACAATCCCTTCAATTTCTTTATCATATGACAAGTTGGTGAATCATAGTTATGAAATGAATACTTTTCCTTTCTTGAATAACATAAAACCTAAGATGACATAATAGCTTTATCCAAAATTTCATATTTCTTTTACTTCACCAGCTAAAATGTGATCAAATTAGGTCACAGGTAAGAAATTGGGCCATCATCTCCTCCACCTTCTTTAATCATTTTCATTCTACAGTGCAGTGGTCTATGCTGTCACAATGTCAAATTGTTTTCATTAAAGACTCGGTTTAGGAAAGCACCAAAGTTGACACATCATTTTCATCTTAAATTTGTTTTCCCCTCACTTTACAGCTCAGTGACTTCTGAAACAAAAATAAGGGTAGAACTGTAAATTTTTTAGTGCATCCTTTTTAAAAAAAAATTGAGATTTGTATTACTATAGTATGAGCAAAAAACACTTTAAGCATACTGTTTATTTTCTTTTAAAAGTTTTACTTACTGTCTCATCACATACCAGTTGATTATCAACTAAAAAGAGTTATAAGCACCTAATCTTAAAGCTTTGTTTTGTTTTATTAGTTTTGATTTGTATTGAAAAATTAATACATGAAGTTAGTCATAAAATTAAAATAAATATCCCTCTTTCTATAGACACTTCTTTTAAGAAAATAAAACAGAAATTCATTAGTAACAGAAAAATATAGTAGGGAACACAGCATATTAATCTAAAATGTTTGGCTAGACATCAGATATACCTTAATTTTCAGGTCAAGCTCCTAAAAACATGTAATTAAGGAGCCCGTTGGATGATACTCTCTTTCTGATGGAAGCACACTGAATCGTGACTCTTTTTTATTCTAAATTTATAAAGTAGAAAGTCATTTTGTTTGTTTGTTTTTAAATAGAGCTCAAGGAAATAGGTTGACTTGATTCTTTCAGGGCTTGAAAAAAAGACAGAGAGTGAAAGCCACTCATTTGTGTTCCATTGTTCGCAAACCCATGGACTATACAGTCCATGGAATTCTCCAGGCCAGAATACTGGAGTGGGTAGCCTATCCCTTCTCCAGGGGATCTTCCCAACTCAGGGATCAAACCAGGTCTCCCACATTGCAGGCAAGTTCTTTACCAGCTGAGCTACTAGGGAAGCCACTGGAAAGGAGGAAGCAAATTGAGATGTTTCCTGAGATGTATTTATCAGTTTGATTGAAGGAAATCTAGAGTTGGGTTGTTTAAAAAAATGGTTTTGGAAAGTATAGTATCACAATAAATTATAAAGAATATCTCGTTCTACATATTATTTCTGAAAAACATTTTTCCTAAAGGTCCAGGGGACTAAATAAATCTGCATTTGTGTTTGGATGAGTGAGAAATAGAAACTATTTATTAACTATGAATACAGGATGACTCCTTGCCTAACTTACTGGTTATAAGAACAAGGCTGTGAGGAGTCATCCTCCTAAAAGTAGGAAAGAGGGAAATATGAGGAATATATGGTATTCAGGTAAACTCAGTGCTCTTCAGTTTTGAAAGTCAAAGCAAGAAATTTTCCAACAACTCAGGAAAAATTTTTATGACTGATTTTTTTTCTGATTTTTAAATTTTCTGTCTTAACCAGAAAGGAATTTGATTTTCATCTAAGCCAAACTTAAAATACAAAATGAATTTAGACAAAAATTTGAGAGTTTGCATATTTCTGCAATGTTGTATTCTTTTGTTTAATCTACATTTTAAATTAATTAAATGCGTCTCATTTCTTCAGTCATTTATTCAGCAAATATTTACTAAGCCCCCACAATATGCCAGACACTGTTCTAGGCACTGGGGATACAAGTAAAGAAACTCTTTGTCCTCATGGAGCAAAGGGTAGGAAGCACTGTGATGGCCACATGGAGTAGCAGAACAAAGAAGGAATCATATGTGAGTAAGTGGTTTGGAGAAAACACAGAAGGAAAGAAGGAAAGGGAGTGGGAGTGAGGGCTATTTCAAACAGAGTGGTTTGAAAGGAATTGTGTTGACTCTTAATAGAGATAAAGATAGTCATGGAGCGCTCAGGAGAAAGGCTTCACAGGCACAGGAGATAGCAAGGACTGGATCTGAAGGCAAAGGGTACTTGGTAAGTTTTAAGGAACAGCAGGAGGCCAGCATGATGGTGGGGAAGAGCCACTGGAAATGGACTCAAAGCAATAATCAGGGCCCAGTCTGAGAGGTTCCTGCAAGCCATTGGTATCATATTGGTTTTCATTCTGAGGGGTTTTACAAGTGACATTATCTTATATGTTAGAAGAATCACCCTGGCTGTTGTGCTGAATATCGACTACAGGGGCAGTGCGTAGTGCGCAGTGTTCGTGATTTAGTCGTGTCTGACTCTTTGTGACCCCATGGACTCTAGCCTGCCAGGCTCCTCTGTCCATGAGATTTACCAAGCAAAAATACTGGAGTGGGTTGCCTTTTCCTTCTCCAGCAGTGGCAGAGGTTTGGGTAAAATTAGGAAGATAAATATATTTATCTTCCTAATTTTACCCAAAGACAAGAGCTGACACCTATCCTACTCACTCTTCCAGGGAGTTTGAGGAAACCTGCATAGAAAACCTGCAAATAATGAGCACCAAATATTATACTATTATATATTATTATATATAATATAAATATTATACTATTATGTATATATTATATATAAATAATATACTATTATATATATTATACTATTATATATGTATGTATATATATAATAGTATAATATTTGGTGCTCATTATTTGCAGGTTTCCTATTTGTAAATTTGCCTATTTGGTAAAATTTATTTATAATCCCCAAATCTTCCACAGACAGGGTCATGTTCACAATGGGGAGTTATTTGAGATGCACACAAATGGCATATTCCCATCTAAGATCCAATAAAAAAAAACTCTTCTTTTTCATTTCTTATACAGTAAACAAGTTTCCTTTTGATGATCTGTTTGGTGCCACATTGTTTGTGCTTTTTGCTAATGATTTTAGTGTTTAAAATGACCCAGATGCATAAGCTGAGGTGCTGTCCAGTATTTCTAAGCACAAGACTAATGAGCCTTATAGAGAAAATACATGTTAGATCAGCTTCGTTCAGGTGTGAGTTATAGTGCTGTTGGCCACAAGTTCAGTAGTCATGAATGAGCAGTAATGATACATGTAGAAAGAGGACATTTGCTGATCTGTATAGGAGATCACTCCAGAAAGCTCTAAAGTGACATCTATAGTGTATGATGAAGTTGTGGAAAAGATGGAAAAGTGACTTAATTTGTGGATTCATGAGGTGACAGCAATAAAAACGGCATAGTGGACAGAATTGTTGTGAGGCTAAAAGCTCCAGAAATTTATAGTCACATTACCCGGGGTCAGGAAAATGTTAAACCCTTCTCAGCTAGTGCTGGCTGGAGCACACATTTCAAAAGGCAATGTGGTGTGAAAAATATTCAACTTGCAGGCAAGGCAAGCTCTGCAGATCAGGAAGCTTAAAATTTTTTAAAATATCGGTTAAGCGTTATATAAGGAAAAGATTATGTGCAAGAATAGGTTTTTGTGCTGATGAGACTGACTGGTTTTACAATGATATTGGCAAACAAACGTATAATAACATAAACATCCTTCAAATCTCCTGGCCTTAAAATATTCAAAGACCATGCCATTGATTATTTATAAGAAATGAATGTTTAATTGAAATGTGGATGAATAATCCACACTGTATCCGTTATCTGCTGCTGAGTAATAAACTGTCCTAAAACTTAAAAAGTATGTTAAATAAGGTGTCTTTATATAGAAACACACATGAAACAAAAGTATGTACTGACCAATTGTCAAAAATATGATCAATGGCTTAAAGGAACGTAATCTTGTATTTCCCCTAAGACCAGTGGTTTCATATTTGCTAGTTCAGTGTTTAATGGCATCTTTTTAGTATATAATTATCACAAAAATGGGAATCACCTCTGTGTAATTCTGTATTTTGTGTGTGTGGGTGTATGTGTGTGTTATGGACTGAATTATGTCCCCTCAAAATTTGTATGTTGAAGTCCTTGCCACCAGTACCTTGGGATGTGACTGTATTTGGAGCTAGGACTTTTAAAGAAGTATTTAAGTTAACCTAAGGCCATTAGGGTGGGCCTTAATCCAATCTGACTGGTGTTACAAGATAGACAATTTGTACACACCGAGAAGATATCAGAGAGGCATATGCACATGCAAATGACCATGTATAAAGAGGGGGCAAGAGGTTGGCCATCAGCAACCAAGGAGAGAGGTCTCCAGAGAACCCAAACCTTCCAGCATCTTGCTCTTGGACTTCCGGTCTCTAGGACTCTAGGACAGTCTCTAGGGCTGTGAAGAAATAAATCTCTGTTGTATTTTGTTATGGCAGTCTTAGCATACTAATATAATACAATATAGATCAGGAAAATTATGTTAGTAGCTTGAAACAGGCTTGTTTTCTATGGTGGTAGCTTGAATGTCAGGAGACATGATTGAATTTGGGGTGTATTTTGAAGACAGAGCTGAGAGAAATTGCTAGAGAATTGGATGTCGCTTATGAGAGAAAGACAGAAATTGGCATTCATGTGCAAATATTCCCTTACTTTGCTCTTTCTTACTATTCAATTGTTGTAACATATTTTAAAAGAAAAAACAAAATCTTACGGTGTGAGAAGAGACCATATTATACCACAGAAATATTGCCAGTGGAATCAATAAAAATATAATGTCATTTAAGAAATATGATAGTGCTGTTGGCTATAATATAGAATGTGAAAGTTCAAGGTCCAATTTTTAAAAATTTGATCAGGAAAACTTAGTTTTGTAGAGCTAAAAATACTTAAAGGGAAATTTTTTTTTTTTTTTTTTTGTAGTAAGTGATTTATTTAAAAACATTTGATGGTGAAGAACATGGAAGCCTGATGTGCTGCAATTCATGGGGTCACAAAGAGTCGTACATGACTGAGTGACTGAATTGAACTGATTTTTTTTTTTTTTTTTTTACTTTACAATATTGTATTGGTTTTGCCATACATCAACATGCATCCGCCACAGGTGTACACATGTTCCCCATCCTGAACCCCCCTCCCACCTCCCTCCCCATACCATCCCTCTGGGTCATCCCAGTGCACCAGCCCCAAGCTTCCTGTATCCTGCATCAAACCTGGACTGGCGATTCATTTCTTATATGATATTATACATGTTTTAATACCATTCTCCCAGATCATCCCACCCTCTCCCTCTCCCACAGAGTCCAAAAGACTGTTCTGTACATCTGTGTCTCTTTTGCTGCCTCACATACAGGGTTGTCATTACCATCTTTCTAAATTCTGCCCAGGTCCAGACGGCTTCACAGCTGAATTCTACCAAAAATTTAGAGAAGAGCTGACACCTATCCTACTCAAACTCTTCCAGAAAATTGCAGAGGAAGGTAAACTTCCAAACTCATTCTATGAGGCCACCATCACCCTAATACCAAAACCTGACAAAGATGCCACAAAAAAAGAAAACTACAGGCCAATATCACTGATGAACATAGATGCAAAAATCCTTAATAAAGTTCTAGCAATCAGAATCCAACAACACATTAAAAAGATCATGCACCATGACCAAGTGGGCTTTATCCCAGGGATGCAAGGATTCTTCAATATCCGCAAATCAATCAATGTAATACACCACATTAACAAATTGAAAAATAAAAGCCATATGATTATCTCAATAGTTGCAGGGAAAATGTTTTGTTATTTCTTTATCAATATTATTTTCCACAATTCTCTACTACAGAGAAATCAAATCAACTGCCCACATAATAATTAAATTCAGAAATGAGTGAGTACAGAATGGCTCTTAAGACTCATTGGCTTTAAGACTTCCTGGTCTTAAGATTTACTGGTATATTTACTCTTATCTATGACTAAAATTACCTACAAGCCAATTGGTTATTGAATATTTTGTCTATTTTAGGGAACAAAAACATTCAAGATAAATGTCCAGACTTTCTTTGCATTATGGATTAAGGCTTATTGTTTTCAAGGTCCAAAAAAATAAAAACATTGATAA
This sequence comes from Bos indicus x Bos taurus, assembly GCF_003369695.1. Lineage (NCBI taxonomy): Eukaryota > Metazoa > Chordata > Mammalia > Artiodactyla > Bovidae > Bos > Bos indicus x Bos taurus. Next base: position 20,724,169 of record NC_040076.1, on the reverse strand, counting down.
CTATATAATTTAGAAAATGCACTTTGAAAAGTAATTTATGTCCATTTTAGTTGTTCAGCTCTAAAAGTGTTTGGTTTCATTATTTGGATTTGCATTTTAAAGTAATAAAATATGTTTTTGTTAGATAATATCTTGGGCTGATTTTTAGAAGAAAGACATTCTCATCAATGTATTCAATTCACACTTTGTTTTAAAATGCAATCTACATGTTTCACTTTAACAAGGAACCATATAACTGCTTTTGTTTTCTTATCTCTAATGGTCATCATGACTTTTTTTATATTAAGAGATCTATGTGGCTACAATATCATGTGATTTTCATAATAATTGCCAATATTCTAAAACTGTATTCTTCTCTTAATGTCCATTTATATTTTTTATCTGGTTCATTGTATTTCATTTATTTCGTACTGAGGAGAAAAAAAAATCTGTTGGAATTAACTAAGTCTCTAACTCAGAGTTATCTTGGCTAATTCAATGCAACAACATTTTTAGCTGTAGAATTTTTATTTCCTGACAGATTCTTCTTTCTCAGTTATTTTTAACCACCTATCAAATAATAATTAGAGCTCAGCTGCCAAAATCAAAAACAAGAAATATTAAGAAAGGAACCAAAGAGGAAAGGAAGTGTAAATCAATCTTGATTCCCTTTTAAACCTACATTTTAGTGATAACTGAAGTATCCCTTCAGGTCAGTATGGAATACCCTTTAAGGAAAAAAACAAAACAGCCATTTGGGACTCTGCCTTGCAGTAGCAATCATTGGGACAGTCTCGCACTAAGCTGGAGAAGTTTAGAACTTAGAACTTGGAGCCAGCCGTGGAAAGGATGCCTGTTTGTCCATTTAAGAGGAACTTGTAAGGCTGAGAGGAAGGCTATCACAATAGAACCATCGGCTTTTAAAACTGTGGGACGAAGAAGGAAAAGGGAAAACGTTGGCAATTATTCCTGGCTTGGGATACTGGAGTCAACATCAAGACCCTGAATATGTGGATCAAAAGCAGATTTAGAAAGAGTCCATGATTTATCCAGAGAGAGAAGGAACTGTTGTAAAAGAACTTTCCTCCAAGTCTTAGAGCAAGAATCTTCAGGAAAGTGGCAATGTTTTCTCAGCAAGTTCCAAATCCTTAAATATTTGTTTGATTTTCAATGAAATTGATTAAAATATCTTATCCATGTTATCTTGAGAAAAAAGAGCTGTTTAATTCCATGTATTATAACTAAAAGTTCTTTAGAATAACTATATGTTTAAAATTGTTATTCTTTTATCTAAAGTTAGACATTACTTTTCACTTTTAGAGCTGGCTTTATTGACTGGTTGTTCTTGTTCTTCTGTCAAAGATTCTCTCATTTCAACTCTAGAAGCAACTTCTTCTGAAAATTAGGCTCATTATCTGTTGAGTTACTTAACCACATCTTTCCTAAGACTTTGTAGGTTTGATTTACAACACTTTGCAAATTACTTTCATATATATTCTTTCATTTGAACTTGACTAACTTCATCCTGTGCAAAAGATAGGAGATTATTATCTTCAATATATAGATAAAGAGACTGAGGTTCAAAGAGAGTCTTGCCTTTGGGCACCCTGCTGATGGGTAGTGGGATGGAGATGTTAGGACTTACCTGGTTCTTTTGACTTCCAAATCTTTCACTCTTTCCACTAACATCATATTACCTTTGAAAGCAATTAAAACTTAGATATTCTGCAATAAGGAATTCTCTCAAGATTATCAGTCTTGACTATGACCATGAATACTATAATTCCTAATAAATGATACTATGTACATTAAACTGCTTTATGAATTATGTCTTTAATAACACAATAATGTTATTTAATACAGAAAAATAACATTAATGTAATTCTATATAATTTAGAAGTACTTAGTGTATTCAAAATTATTTCAGGCATGTATTGTTTTAATAAAATATAATTTTAGCTTTTATCAAAATAATAAATTGCACATTATTTTTAAAAGACATATAATTTTGCAAGTCTTATATGCTATTGGTTTCACTGCTATAACAGAGACCAAATGTACAATGGTTTAAAGTCGGAAGCCTTATTTATATCTTTCTCATGAAAAAGTAAAAGATAAGAATCTGTTTTAAATGCAAGGGAGGGACTGGAGAGAAGGAGATCCGCCTTTCTCCATCTTGAGAGAAAAGCTCTGCCTCTTGAGGTCTTCTGGAGTCCCAAGTTCCTTTTATATTTTTACTTTATCATCTCTTAAAGTGTTTCCTTTGTCTATATAGTCAAAAGTGGCTCACCACTGCATCTACACTCAGGCAAAGGAAAAGAGGAAGAAACTGAAGACAAATAGCTTCCTTTCAAGGCTGCGTCCTCTTCTTTCACATTCACATCATTTCTGCTCATATCCAAGAGGCTGTTTCTTGTTTACATAGCTTCTAGCTGCCATGCATTCAGCTGAGTCTTTGGGGATTCTGTTACTAAAAGAGCGGAATGAGAGACTGGATGACAAATTCCCTTGTAGCACAATCACCCATTTACCACTGAATTATACGTAATTTCCTGGAGCCTTTAAAACATATCTTGCCCATTCCCACATGAGATGTTCAAAAGTCTCTTTTAGTTACTTGATCTAGCTGAAAGGATGTCTAGTTCTCTCCTTTGGGTCAGATAAAGCTAGTTGTGACCTGGAAACCTAGAACTAAATGAGTTATTAATCTCCTCTATCCTGACTCCACATACAAATTCATACAGTGAGTCAGGATATCATAGTAAAACTTCCTTTTTCAGAAAATTCAAGAATATTATATGAACTGAAGTCACTTGTTTATTAGAGTTAGCAAATCTGATTAAGCAAGAATTGCCAGATCTTTTGAAATTGGTTGCCACTATTCTGTTTTCTATGGGTAACTACTTTTATCTATTGTTCTCCATGGCTCCTAAATTTTCCATCCGGGAAGACTTTCGAGTATTTTTTGTCCATTATTTCCAAAGACAGACGTTAGGTGAGTGTTGGAATGTATACCCTTCTTTGAAAATAATACAGATTTTATAATCTATTTCCTGCCAGTATAGATTCAGAGACCTGAAGGTTACTTTAACAGTTGAAAAGTCACAGACTTTTTGTGAATCTCCCTGATGAGAGAAAAGAAAACTTACATAAAAATGTAATAGCTTCAGTCAGTTCCATGTGCACGTAAGTATAAACTGAGATTTCATTCCATCATTGACATAAAGCCTGAAATCTATTATCAATTTACTAGTCTTGTGTGAGGCCCCAACCCACAGATGACATACAGCTACCAGAAAAGCAAGGTAAATTACAAAAGATAATATATATATATAATTTTATTATTTATTATTTATATTAAATATATATATATATATATATATATATATATATATATATATATTTAAAGTTGTAATAGAACAGTTAGAGAAGGAAATGACAACCTACTCCAGTAGTCTAGCCTGGGAAATCCCATGGACAGAGGAGCCTGGCAGGCTCATGGCATCACAATGAGTTGGACATGACTTAGCAACTGATAACAACAGCAAGAACAATAAGGACAATACATCAGAGGAGGTACAACCATTCTGAAATGATCTGAAGCTCACCAGCTGTTTTTAACTCTCTAAGGGTGCTGGCCAATTTTGAATAAGGGCAGAGAATCAGCTCAGTTGAAGCAGATAGCTACTACCAGGGAAACACAAATCAACAAAAGTTTTAATTGTCACAGAAAGCTAGACTGACAAAGTGTAAACTTGAGAGAATTCTGACACAACTGAGTTCTGAGTACTACTCGAGAGGTTGAGGTGTTAGGTCAAAAGGCAGAGTGAAATTTCCTACAGGCTTATGAAGATTAGGAAAAAACCATCAAAAATAGAGAATGGTTTACTCAAACACAGAGTTTGAATGGAAGTACCAGGATTGGAAAGTCAGGTGACTGAAGAACTAACCTAGGAACCTGTGATAGCAGGCTTGATCTCTCAGTCTTTCTGGGATGAAGAAAAATTTGCCAGACTTTCTGTCAAAAACCCAAGGAGGCCATACCTGAGGAGAAAGAATCAACCTAGAAGCTTATTGAGTCTTACCAAAACTTCAAACTAACCTTGAAATAATTTAATCTCTAGTTAAGACCATCAACCTCTCACTAAATGTATCTAATGAAAAAAGGGAGGAAACCATCTTTGGTGAAAGATAATCTCATTTGAACCCACTCTGGTTCTTTTATCACAATTTCCAACATACAATAAAAATTAATAGATGTGAAGAGGCAGGGAAATATGACTGATAAGAGAAAAAACAGATAATCTAAGTAGGTGCATAGATAGTCTATATATTGGCAGTAACAGTAACTATCATTAAAATGTTAAGGAAAACCAAGGAAAAGTTAGAAATAAAATGTAAGGAGATAGAATTTCAATATAGAATTACTACCTATGAAACAATTCACACGGACACTCTAGAGCTGAAAAGTGCAATTAAAATCTCAGTGTTTGAAATTAAAATGTTAATAATTGGTTTTAAACAGCAGATTGGAGAAAATGACATGATAGCAAACTAGAAGACAGGTCAATAGAAAGAAGCCCAAACAAAAGCATGGAGAGAAAAAAGAATGTAAAATGAAATCAAATAAGTGTGTAAGAGATGTGTGTAACACATTCAAAAGATTGACATAATGAAAACTATTCTGAAGCCATCTGAAACTACAGAGGAACAACAGCCTTTTAAATTGATCATTCCTGCCCAGAATGTACTGGAATGTGACTGAAAGAGGCCTGAGGGCCCTTTCTCCTTCTGTTTGACTTATCACAGTTGGTTAGGTTTTCTAAACTAAATGAGGCCCAAATTAAGTTATCTTTCAGTTCAGTTCAGTTCAGTTGCTCAGTCGTGCCTGACTCTTTGTGACCCCATGGACTGCAGCACCCAGGCCTCTCTGTCCATCACCAACTCCCTGAGTCCACCCAAACCCATGTCCATTGAGTCGGTGATGCCATCCAACCATCTCATCCTCTGTGGTCCCCTTCTCCTCCTGCCTTCAATCTTTCCCAGCATCAGGGTCTTTTCAAATGAGTCAGTTCTTCGCATCAGATGGCCAAAGTATTGGAGTGTCAGCTTCAGCATCAGTCCTTCCAATGAACACTCAGGACTGATCTCCTTTAGGATGGACTGATTGGATCTCCTTGCAGTCCAAGGGACTCTCAAGAGTCTTCTCCAACACCACAGTTCTAAAGCATCAATTCTTCAGTACTCAGTTTTCTTTATGGTCCAACTCTCAAATCCATACATGACTACTGGAAAAACCATAGCTTTGACTATACGAACCTTTGTTGACAAAATAATGTCTCTGCTTTTTAATATGCTGTCTCAGTTCAGTTCAGTTTGTTCAGTCATTCAGTCATGTCTGAATCTTTGTGACCCCATGAATCACAGCACGCCAGGCCTCCCTGTCCATCACCAACTCCTGGAGTTCACCCAAACTCATGTCCATCGAGTCAGTGATGCCATCCAGCCATCTCATCCTCTGTCGTCCCCTTCTCCTCCTGCCCCCAATTCCTCCTAGCATCAGAGTCTTTTCCAATGAGTCAACTCTTCGCATGAAGTGGCCAAAGTATTGAAGCTTCAGCTTTAGCATCAGTCCTTCCAATGAGCACCCAGGACTGATCTCCTTTGGTCATAATTTTTCTTCCAAGGAGTAAGATCTTTTAATTTCATGGCTACACTCACCATCTTCAGTGATTCTAGAGCCCCCCAAAATAAAGTCTCTCACTGTTTTCACTGTTTCCCCATCTATTTGCCATGAAGTGATGGGACCAGATGCCATGATCTTAGTTTTCTGAATGTTGAGTTTTAACCCAGCTTCTTCACTCTCCTCTTTCACTTTTATCAAGAGGCTCTTTAGTTCTTTGCTTTCTGCCATAAGGGTGTTGTCATCTGCATATCTGGGTTTATTGGTGTCTCTCCCGGAAATCTTGATTCCAGCTTGTGCTTATTCCAGCCCAGCATTTCTCATGATGTATTCTGCATATAAGTTAAATAAGCAGGGTGACCATATATAGCCTTGATGTACTCCTTTCCCGATTTGGAACCAGTCTGTTGTTCCATGACTAGTTCTAACTGTTGCTTCCTGACCTGCATACAGATTTCTCAGGAGGCTGGTCAGGTGGTCTGGTATTCCCATCTCTTGAAGAATTTTTCACAGTTTGTTGTGATCCACAAAGTCAAAGGCTTTGGCATAGTCAATAAAGCAGAAGTAGATGTTTTTCTGGAACTCTTGCTTTTTGATGATCTAATGGATGTTGGAAATTTGATCTCTGGTTCCTCTGCCTTTTCTAAATCTAGCTTGAACATCTGGAAGTTCCCGGTTCACATACTGTTGAAGCCTGGCTTGGAGAATTTTGAGCTTTATTTTGCTAGCGTTTGAGATGAGTGCAATTGTGCAGTAGTTTGAGCATTCTTTGGCATTACCTTTCTTTGGGATTGGAATGACAACCTTTACTGATCCTGTGGAAGACCCAGTTTCCCCCTCAGTTGGTCTCTCCTATCAGGAAGCTTCCATAAGCCTCTTATCCTTCTCCATCAGAGAGCAGACAGACTGAAAACCACAATCACAATCACTAAAGAAGTTATCTTTAGTCAATAGAATTTGAAGATAACAGACTGAATCAGAATCCTTTTTGGCAAAGCTGTATTATCTTCAGTCCCTTCTTTGAAATTAACTCTTACTGAATTTATTTCTTTTAGGCCTCTTTTTTTTTAAATTTTATTTTATTTTTAAACTTTACATAATTGTATTAGTTTTGCCAAATATCGAAATGAATCTGCCACAGGTATACCTGTGTTCCCCATCCTGAACCCTCCTCCCTCCTCCCTCCCCATACCCTCCCTCTGGGTCATCCCAGTGCACCAGTCCCAAGCATCCAGTATCGTGCATCGAACCTGGACTGGCGACTCATTTCATACATGATATTATACATGTTTCAAAAATGTCAAGGAAGAGCCAACTGCATCACTATTTTGACTCTTTGTAATGACTTTCTCTAGAGCTACACAGTCCAATAAGGTAGCCACACACCAAATGTGGCTAAACTGTAAATTAATGAAAATTAAAATGTAATATTCAATACCTCAGTTGCAGTAGCCACATTTCAGTTGCTTAGTAGTCAACTCAAGAATAATTGCTGTTGCAATAAACACCACAAATGTAGAAATGTTACGTATTTGGGTGAAGTTCTATTAGACAACACTGTACACTCAGTTGCTCAGTTGTGTCCAACTCTTTGCAACCCCGTGGATGATAGCCTGCCAGGCTCCTCTGTCCATGGAATTTTCCAGGCAAGAATACTGGAGTTGTTACCATTTCCTACTCCAGGGGATCTTCCTGGTACAGGGATTGAAACCACATCTCTTGTGTCTCCTGGATTGGCAGGCAGATTCTTTACCACTAGTGCCACCTAAGGAACTCCGTTAGCAACACTAATCTAAAGCTATCATAGTTTGCCTTTTAATTTTTAATCAAGACTCACTAGCTTTTCAGCTGGCAATACTTGCTAAGTTAAGAGTATTCACTTAGAATAATTGGCCAAGGGAATATCAGTTTTTTTGAGAGTCAGTTGTGAAAAACTATGCACCATTTCTTAAATGTCAGTGTTTTTAAAAGGTAATCCTTGATTTTTAAATTTTTCTGGTGGTATAAGCATGGTTACCCCTTTTCTCAAAGCCCAGTAAGGAGTGAGTTTGGTCACGGTAAGGTAAGGGACATGTCTCACCATTCAGCATATAGTTGTTTTTTTTTTTTTCATTGTGGAGTAATCCTACTTTTTTTTGGGTGTGTTAAAGAGAGCTCATCATTTGAGCCTATGGATTCAGGAGGGATGTCTAGGATTCTAATGGCTTCACACATAGACTATCAACCAGTTCAGTCATTTTTGACCTCACTCACTCTGCATCTGCAGAGTTTATGGTATCATATTTTCAGCCTCTTCTTGGCATAGAGCGCATATTGATCTGCTTTGGCTTCTTACGCTTCCAGATACTTAGTTTTCAGTCTTCTCTGTGCTTTGCACTTTACCACTTGTCCACTTTCCTTCCAGTTTTCTTGTTTAACTAAAAGCTCCTATCTGCTACTTTCTTCTCTGTTTCTTTGTTCTCCTGGGTGATCCTCCTCCCTTTAAAAAAAAAAAAGCTTTTATATAAATTATAATACAATTTTTCAAGGGAGAGGAGGTAAATGTTCACTGCTGCTGTGCCATGCTTAGTCATTAGTCATGTCTGATTCTTTGTGACCCCATGGACTGTAGCCTCCCAGGCTCCTCTGTCCATTGGGATTCTCCAGGCAAGAATACTGTAGTGGGTTGCCATGCCCTCCTCCAGGGGATCTTCCCAATCCAGGGATCAAACCCAGGTCTTCTACATTGCAGGTGGATTCTTCATCAGCTGAGCTACCAGGAAAGACCAAACTTTCACTATGTCAGGTTTAACCAGGAACCATGCATTATTTTATAGCTGAGCACTGAATAATAAGCAGGTGTAAAATATATATCAGGGAACTGACATGTATTGTGTATTTAATATGTACAGGATATCCTTTTAACATTAATATTCTTTTAGCATTAGAGTAATTTTATGCCATAGTTGGTATTATACATATGAGAAAATCAAAGTTATAGTAGATCATATCCTGGAGTTGCCAGTGTTTAATAAGTCAGAAGCTTAGCCTTTTAACTATGTTTGATTTTGTCATGCTCCCTAGTATCATATAGTTCAGTGATTAAAGGCACTGTTTGTTAAGGCTTCCTACTTGGGTTTGAATCCTAGATATGCAAAGCAACATTTAATTTCTGTTGTGCTTAATTTCTTCATATCTCATTTTCTCTGTGTGTTAAGATGTTGATAATAGTAGTATTAATGTCTAGTCTCATGGAGTTGTTGAAAGGATTAAATTCATAAATATAAAAGATTTTGAGCAGTGCCTGGCAGGTAGTAAAGTCAGTGGTTTGCTCATTTTTATTATTTTACTCTTCTCTCTGAAAGTAAAGGGCATCCCTTTCTCTTATGGATGGTCTTTTAAATCTAGGAGGAAGTATAACATTGAAAGTCTGATGTCCCTTTGTACTTTGCTTTTCATATTTTTTTTTCCTAGAACTTTCTATAACTAAGGATTGTATATGAAAGAACTGTTACTGAATGGGCTAATGAAAGAGAAAGATGCTAATCTATTTTACTTTTAAGGGGGAAATAGACCATGTAACTTTTGAAGATGGCTATCATGCTACAATTAAAATCTTCCAATTTGAGTGTCTTTCCATATTACATCCATTCTCTTCATTCCTGTTCTCATAACCCTTCTAATTTCTCTGTCTTCCACCTTTGATTTAACATCCCTAGAGAATATTCTCCCCATAACAAAATTGCTTCAGAACCTTAGTTTTCAAAGTGTTGGTGCACAGAACATGAGAAGTAGCTGTGGGAATTTTAAAACTATCCTGAAACAACCTCTTTGCTTGCCTGGATTTTATACTTCTAACTAAATCCAATCCACTTCAAGCCTGAGTGCCATGAGCCTTTGGCAAAACTGAGTTTCTCGGTTCTATGCAAAAGTGAATTATTTTTTTTAAACATGCTGACAACCAAGATATAAATCCGTTCGTTTACACAGGTGACCTCATGAATATTCTTTTTCACTCTTTGTGTATTGGAGATTTAAAAATAATAAAGGCATTGAATATTTAAACTTTTTCTAATCATTGTAACTGGAGGGAGAAGGAGTGCAGATCCGTTCTTTGTACATGTGTTTTAAGGTTTAGGAGGAGAAGACATGAGAAAATACTTTATAGGCTTTGCTGAAACCAAAGCATGTGGAGCACAGTTTAATACATTTGCCAAATCCCAAATACAGCTGGGTACTCCCACAGTTCTTTTAATTGGAAACAGATTTCTTTGTTAATTCTGCACTGTGGAGAGAGCTCTAACAGTGTTTCTTTCCTGAAAGTAGGACATTGTATTTGCAATGGGCACTTCTAATATCAACAACTCCTTAGCAAAGCTTTTGTTACAGTTTGAATAATATCTGACTGAAAAATTTCCAGTATTTTTCAGTAGGATTAGTAACTTCTATGTAGTTTAATGAATAGATAATTCATAATCAACACATAATTTTGTGTTTTAAAAATATGAAAGTAGAATTTATCTAAAGAATTAAAAATATAGAACATGTATATTAAAAATAAAAATTTACATTGTTTTAATTCATACAAAGCAAGAAAAAATTTACTTTTCTTGTAAGTTTGCAAAGTTTACTAAATTTTTAACATTTTCGTATGATAAAGTAAAAAAGACTTTATGTTGAGATAAAAATTTATGTATATGCAATATTTATTTTTATATGAAGTATACATATATATATTTGAAAAATATATATGTATATTCCATTTAAAACAGCTAGCTTTTGAGTTATCAAATGTACAAATTCATATTAGTAAAATGGAAATACAATTCTTTAAAATGTATCTGTATCTAATACCTATAAGTGAAGTATAATTCACTTAATCATGTCCAAATCTTTGCGACCCCATGGACTATTCAGTCTATTCCCGTCCCAGGTTTCACACACTGCAGATGGATTCTTTACCAGCTGAGCCACCAGGGAAGCACAAGAATACTGGAGTGTGTAGCCTATCCGTTCTCCAGGGGATCTTCCCAACTCAGGACTCAAACCGGGGTCTCCTGCATTGCAGGCAGATTCTTTGCCCGCTGAACTAACAGGGAAGCCTTTCTGATACCCGTATGCCCATTCTAATGCTCAGTATATTTTGTTCTTAATAAAGGCTAATAATACTATTAATAATTTCAAAGAATATCATTATTAAGTTTTATAAACAAAGCATTATATTTTTTTAAAGAGTAACATTGAGGCATTATTTCAGATTGTCTTAGAATGTACGTTAGGTATCGAAAAGAGGAAAGCAGCATCTAATTTTTAAAAACAGGTCCTTTTTGATAATCTAAAAGTTGGATAAAAGAGAATCATGTTAAAATAGTTTTACATTCATTGAACAGTTTTTAGGTCACACTTATAAAGTACATTTGAAACAATAAATATTTTTATATCTAATAGTATCATAATGATTATCTATATTTTCTACTGTTTGAAAATAATGTAGCTGACAGTGCTATTTTAAATTGGAATATGGAACTAAATTTAACAGAATAACTATTCTGTTAAATAGAGCTATTCTAGGAAACTGAGCATAATTGAAATACTGGCATTTGCTAAGGATATTCTGTAAAGACCATTTTCATTAAGAAACAGAAACATTCCTGAAAGTCTTAGTTTAAGTACTAAACTTTGTCCCAGCAATGTTTTTTTGAGAAGACAGCCCTTCCCTATTCCTCTGAAGGGGAGCTAAATAAAGGGTACATGTATGCATCAATCTGTTCCCAGGACTTTTGTTCTTTTCTGTGGATCTTTGTATTATTCCCAGTGCTAATATCACAGTGTCTTAATACAAAAATTTTTAAAGTTTTTTTTGCTATCAGATGAAAAAGTCCTTTCCTGTTTTATTTTCATGCAGAATACTTACCCATTCATGGCCTTTTTAATTTCCATTTTTAGTTTAGAATCAGCTGTATAGTAGAGATTGTGCTATGGTGTTTGTTGGTAGTACATTGAATATGTGGATCAACTTGACATATTTATAATGAGTCTTCCAATCCATGTACTAGATATATCTTTCCATGTGTACAGGTCATCCTTAATTTCTCTCACTAAAGTTCTATCATCTGCTCCACAGAATTACTGCATATGTTCTCTTAGATTTATGTCCCACTGCCTAGTATTTTTGACATTATGGTAAGTTGTACCTTGTAAAGTTGGAGAAGGAAATGGCAACCAATTCCAGTATTCTCGCCTAGAGAATCCTGTGGGCAGAGGAGCCTGGTGGACTGCTGTCCACAGGGTCTCACAGAGTTGGACATGACTGAAGTGACTTAGCATGTATGCATGCATGCATTGGAGAAGGAAATGGCAACCCACTCCTGTATTCTTGCCTGGAGACTCCCAGGGACAGACGAGCCTGGTGGGCTGGCATCTATGGAGTTGCACAGAGTCTGACACAACTGAAGTGACTTAGCAGCAGCAGCACTACCTTATAAAAATATTTTTAATGGTTGATGTTTAAAAATAAAAGATTTTGGTATGCCGATTTTATAGAGAATGACCTTATTCATCCTATCAATTTATAGATTATTTTCATTTTCTGTGTAAAAAATATTATCCACAAATGTTGACAGTTGTCACATATACATATGGAATAAAAATGATGATACTGGCTATCTTTGTTTTGTGCTTACTGTTGTAGTTTTAGCATTAAGCAGAATGTTTATGGAAATTTTTACTTTGTAGATAAATTTTGTTAAATTGAAGGATATAGCTTTTATTTCTAATTTATTAAAAGTTGATTTTTTAAATCATAAAGGGATGTTGAATTCTAATAGATGTTTTTCTATATTAAAGCTAGTGATGCAATATTCTCTTTAAAATGTTAATGTGGCAAATTGTATCGATTGATTTTTCAGTGTAAGCCAGCACTGTATGCCTGAGATAGACCTAACTTGGTCATGACATGTTTTGTACATTATGCACAGCTGGTTTTAGTTTGTGAAATTTTGAATTTTTTCATCCATATTTGTACATATGACAGTGAATCACATTTTTTTTCCCTCTGGTTTCAATGTCTAAGTTTTTTGACTTACAAAATGAGATGTAGAATGTGGTTTCTTTTTGTCTAATTTCTAGAAGACTTTATTAATATTGGAAATATGTATTCTTTATGTCTTAGAACTCACTGAGGAGGACAAAAAGTTCTGGACCATATTTTGAGCTATTGCTGTCATGCATGTTAACATTTTAAATTCAATATAACTGTATACATGTGTGTGTTTGTGTGTGTACACACACACACATATATATGTGGGCACACATACATATTTATGCTGAATTTAAAATGTTAACATACATGACAGCAATAATTCATAATATGGTCCAGAACTTTTTGTGGCGGAGGGCAAGGCAACCCACTCAAGTATTCTTGCCTGAAGAATCCCCATGGACAAAGCCTGGCAGGTTACAGTTCCTAGGTTGTGCAGAGTTGGACACGGCTAAGCAACTTAGCACGCACCGTGTGTGTGTGTGTGTATCTGTGTGTTTGTATGATATTTATCAACTAGTGAAATAAAATGCACATACGGAGAAACACATCATTCGTGTACAGATCAATGAACTGTCACAAAGTAAGCATACTCATGTAATCATCACCTATGTTAAAATGCAAACAAAATAAAACAGAGAAATAGGCATACCCCAGAAGCCCTCCTTGGTTCCTCATCACTCATTACCTCTGCATTCCACCCCAACCCCAACTCTCCTTACTTCATACGCCAGAAGTTAATTTTGCCTATTTTCCTAGTTTCTTTTATTCCTGGCTTATGTTATTCACTATTAGGTTTGTTAAATTCATCTATATTTTTGTGAGGAGCAGTAGTTAGTTCATTTTCATGGCTGCTAGGTACTAAAATATATGTCAGTTGTACTTTTCATGCATATTTTAGTTGTGGTGGTTTATTTGCTAGGTCATGTCCAACTCTTGTGACCCCATGGACTGTCAGCTGCCAGGCTCCTTAGTCCATGGGATTTTCCAGGCAAGAATACTGGAGTGGGTGCCATTTCCTTCTCCAGAGGATCTTCCTAACCCAGAGATTGAACCCAGGTCTCCTGCACTGCCTATTAAAAGGCAGAGACATTACTTTGCCTACAAAAGTCTGCCTAGTCAAAGCTATGGTTTTTCCAGTATTCATGTATGGACATGAGAGTTGGGCCATAAAGAAACCTGAGTGCGGAAGAATTGACGCTTTTAAACTGTGATGTTTAAGAAGACTCTTGAGAGTCCCTTGGACTGCAAGGAGATCAAAGTAGTCAATCCTAAAGGAAATCAGTCCTGAATATTCATTAGAAGGACTGATGCTGAAGCTGAAGCTCCAATACTTTGGCTACCTGATACGAAGAACTGACTAATTGGAAAAGACCTTGATGCTGGAAGATTGAAGGCAGGAGGAGAAGGTGATGACAGAGGATGAGATGGTTGGATGGCATCATCAACTCAATAGACATGAATCCAAGCAAGCTCCGGGAGTTGGTAATAGACAGCGAAGCCTGGCATGCTACAGTCCACGGGGTCACAGAGAGTCGGACACAACTGAGTGACTGAACTAACTGACTCCGGCACTCCAGGCAGCTTCTTTACCAACTGAGCTACCAGGAGATTCCCATATTTTAGATAATGTCTAGTTAAAATAATGTTATGATAAGCACTCTTACAGAAGGCTCTTGTTCCATCAGTTCAGTTCAGTTCAGTTGCTTAGTCGTGTCCGACTCTTTGCGACCCCATGAATGGCAGCACGCCAGGCCTCCCTGTCCATCATCAACTTCCGGAGTTCACTCAGACTCACATCCATCGAGTCAGTGATGCCATCCAGCCATTTCATCCTCTGTCGTCCCCTTCTCCTCCTGCCCCCAATCCCTCCCAGCATGAGTCTTTTCCAATGAGTCAACTCTTCGCATGAGGTGGCCAAAGTACTGGAGTTTCAGCTTTAGCATCATTCCTTCCAAAGAAATCCCAGGGCTGATCTCCTTCAGAAAGGACTGGTTGGATCTCTTTGCAGTCCAAGGGACTCTCAAGAGTCTTCTCCAACACCACAGTTCAAAAGCATCAAATCTTGTTCCATATATGCATATAATTTTAGGGGGGTTACCTGTGACTAGCAGTGAAATGCTATTCATAGTGATTTTCTTAATTCAATAATGCCTGACTATTTGTGAATGAAATTTCTTGTTGCTTCACATCTTAGCCAATGTGTTGTCTTGCTGGGTGTAATATCTCATTGTTTTTAATTAGAATTTTTTCATTGTTAGTGAAGATTAAAATCTTTTAGTATGCCTAATAGGTATTTGAATATTGTGTTTATAAAGTGCCTGTTCAGGTGTCCTACACATTTTTTACAAAAATAGGTTGCCTGACTCTTCTGTGTGGATGTGTAAAAAATTATTATATAACAGAATTATATATCATTCCAGATATGAGTGCTTGTTAATACATATAACTCCCTTTTGTAGGCTTGGATTTCCACTTTCTTAAGGATGTCTTTTAGCAAGTATAACTTCTCAATTTTAATGTAATCAAGTTACTCAATCTTTAACTAAGATTTTTAAGGTTTTTTTTTTTAATAAAAAATTAAAATTAGGTTTTTTTTTAATACTATTTAATAAGCTTTTTCTTACTCTAAGGTCCTGTTGATGTTCTGCTGTATCTATTAGAATCTTTATTTTGTTTTTAAGTTGGTGTATGAACTTGTATGAAACTGATTGTTCTATCTATTCTGAGGTAGGATTGTTTTAATTTCAATTTTTATAAACTTTATAAATAACCTTTATTATTGTTTTACAGGATCAGTGTTTAATCTGATTTATTCACATTTCCATTCTTTCCTCTGTGCTTTCTTTTTCCTTGCATCTCTTAGCTTACCTTTGGGAATGTTTCCTCATGACTAAAGAATACCACTCAGAATTTCATTTAATATAAATCTGTTGGTTGCAAAGTCTTAGTTTTGCTTTGAAATGTAGTTTTTTGACTTTAAGTTTCTTGCTTATATAGTACTTTGTATTTTTTTAATTAAAAAAATGTTTTTTAATTTTAGGTCACTGATTCTTGAACTTTCTTTTTTTTCCTTTTTTTCTTATATATATATATATATATATTTTACAATATTGCATTGGTTTTTCTTCACCTTCATTCTTAAAATATTTTTTATTAGATATAAAATCATCAGTTAAAACATCTCTTATCTAAATACATTGAAAAAACATTCTAATGTTTTCTGACTTTCAATTAAGAAGTCAGCCATTAATCCTTGGAAAGTAATTTATCTTTTCTGTCTTTCTCATTTTATATTCTTTCTCACTCTGATTTCTTTGTAGTTTTTCTTAGCTTCACTATTTTATGTCTGCTCTTTATCCTTATCCTGCTTGGATATCATTGCATTTTAAAATTTGGATAGTATCCTTTTCAACCCTTGAAAATTTTCACTGTCTCTTCAAATGCAGCTTGTGTCTCATTATCTTTTTGAGACTCCATTTAAATGTATGTTAGATTTACTCGAAAGTGAAAGTGAAAGCTCAGTTGAGTCTGACTCTTTGTGACCCCATGCACTACACAGTCCATGGAATTCTCCAGGCCAGAACACTGGAGTGGGTAGCCTTTCCCTTCTCCAGGGGATCTTCCCAACCCAGGGATCGATCCCAGGTCTCCCACATTGCACGCAGATTCTTTACCAGCTGAGCCACCAGGGAACTGTATCCTTAAGTATAATATATTTTCTCTCATAATGTAATATTTTTGTTTCTGTGTTTTACTCTTGATGGTTTCTATCTTCTAGTTCACAAATAGTTTCTTCATTTGTTACTAATTTTATCTTAAATGTATTATATTGTATTTTAGTAATTATACTTTTTGGTACTGTACATTCTATTTAGCTCTTTTTAAAATATATGACTTGAAAATATTGTGTTGCATTTTCCAGCTTGGCTTTTGCTGCCTTGAAAATTCTAAGCCTGGTTATTTTGCAATTGATTAACTTATGGTAATCCAGTATGTGAAGTGTCTATGGGTCTGCTTCTGTTGAGTTTTGTAAATGATGTCTTTCTTTTAGGTATCTAGTTATCTTGACTGTGCACTAGACACTGTATTTGAAAAAAAAAAAAAAATCATAGAAAAGTTTCAAAGCCCAGAATACAATATTATCTTCTTACACAGAAAATTTTGGTTTGCTTTAGCTACACGTCTAGAAGTGCTAGAAATACTAGATTTGCTAATCCAATTTCAACACAGCATTTTTGGGGCTGTATACACACACACACACACACACACACACACATGCAGCTCAGCTGTGCATTATTAAGAGCCCAGAAAATGTATGTGTATATATATATATATATATATACACACACACACACAATTGTTGTTTTATTTATTGTTCATCTATATTTCTAGGGAGCAGTCCTTTGGGGTTGTAGTACAGGGAGTACTTGTAAGCCCGATGTGTGTGTGCTTAGTTGCTCAGTTGTGTCCGACTCTTTGTGACCCCATAGACTAACCTGCCAGGCTCCTCTGTTCATGGGGATTCTCCAGGCAAAAATACTGGAGTGGGCTGCCATTTCCTTCTCCAGGGATCTTCCCAACCCAGGGACTGAACCCAGGGGTTCTGCATTACAGGTGGATTCTTTCCTGTCTGATCCACCAGGGAAGCCCTGGTGGCTTAAAAAGCCAGCCTTTTTTAAGTCCTTAACTCCAGGTTTTGTGTTTTGATCCCTGCAAGGCTATTGAACTGCAGCTTAGCAACTCAGCTCTTTCTTTTCATTTCCTAAATAGTCCCAGTACAAAAGTAATCTTGAATGTTGGGTTTGTTTTAAGTTGCATCCTCTCTTGGATTGATCTCAGCTTAGTAATTCTTTATGACTTATAAGTTATTCTATACATTAAAGAAGATTTATTCTTAATATTTTATCTAGCTATTTTTAGTCATTTCAACTAAATGACTGGTCTGAATTAACTAGTCTATCTCCAGCAGAATTTCCTGAGATTTTGTGGTTTCAGTGTGATTTCATATCCTCAAAAGTGGTCACTGTAGTAAGGAGGATAGAGCATATTTCCATTTCCTTCAGTCCCCATAAAAAGTCTGCCTACAATGCAGGAGAATCGTGTTCCAATCCTGAGTCTCAAAGATCCCCTGGAGAAGGGACTGACTAACCAATCCAGTATTCTTGTCTGGAGAATTCATGGACAGAGGAGCCTGGCACTTTACAGTCCATGGGGTTGCAAAGAGTCAGACATGCCTGAGCGACTAACATTTTCACTTTTTTTCTCACGTATTCCCCATACATTAAGGTATAGGCCTAGTCCACTGATGATAAATGAGTTCAGAAAAGACATTAACTTTTGAAATCTAATAATATTTGTTTTAGATCAAATAAAGCTGTTAAACAAGTCAGTATTCTGCCCACATATGAAAGAGTGAGTTTTATAAAGCTTATATTATTACTCCCAATAAAATATTAGAGATTTTTTTTTCTTTTCATCTTGCTTAATGTTTATCATAAAGGCAAACCACTTTTCATGTGAAAATGCAATTGGGTTTGTCAAGTACATTACTGTAGAGATTGTGTGTGTGCTCAGTTCTGTCCAACACTTTATGACCCACCATGATATTCTGCTCATGGGATTTTCCTGGCAAGAATATTAGAGCAGGTTGCCATTTCCTGCTCCATGGAATCTTCCCAACCCAGAGACAGATATGCATCTCCAGTGTCTTCTGCATTGCGGGAGAATTCTTTACTGCTGAGCCACTGGGGAAGCCGATAGAGACTGTTCCTATTATGGTTAGAGAACGTCAGCATTTTAGGAATCAGCGAACTAAAATGGACTGGAATGGGTGAATTTAACTCAGATGACTGTTATATCTACTACTGTGGACAGGAATCCCTTAGAAGAAATGGAGTAGCCACCATGGTCAACAAAAGAGTCCAAAATGCAGTACTTGGATGCAATCTCAAAAATAACAGAATGATCTCTGTTCATTTCCAAGGCAAACCATTAAATATCATGGTTATCCAAGTCTATACCCCGACTAGTAACACTGAAGAAGCTGAAGTTGAATGGTTCTATGAAGACCTACAAGGCCTTTTAGAACGAACACCCAAAAAAGATGTCCTTTTCACTATAGGGGGCTGGAATGCAAAAGTAGGAAGTTAATAAACACCTGGAGTAACAGGCAAATTTGGCCTTGGAATACGGAATGAAGCAGGGCAAAGGCTAATAGAGTTTGCCAAGAGAATGCACTGGTTATAGCAAATACCCTCTTCCAACAACACAAGAGAAGACTCTACACATGGAAATCATCAGATGGGCAACATAAAAATCAGATTGATTATATTCTTTGCAGCCAAAGATGGAGAAGTTCTATACAGTCAGCAAAACAAGACCAGGAGCTGACTGTGGCTCAGACCATGAACTCCTTATTGCCAAATGCAGACATAAATTGAAGAAAGTGGGGTAAACCACTAGACCACTTAGGTATGACCTAAATCAAATCCTTTACGATTACACAGTGGAAGTGGGAAATAGATTTAAGGGACTAGATCTGATAGACTGAATGCCTGATGAACTATGGAGGTTCGTGACATTGTACACAAGACAGGGAGCAAGGCCATCCTCAAGAAAAGAAATACAAAAAAGCAAAATGGCTGTCTGAGCAGGCCTTACAAATAGCTGTGAAAGGAAGAGAAGTGAAAAGCAAAGGAGAAAAGGAAAGATATACCCATTTGAATGCAGAATTCCAAAGATTAGCAAGGAGAGATAAGAAAACCTTCCTCAGTGATCAGTGCAAAGAAATAGAGGAAAGCAATAGAATGGGAAAGACTAGAGATCTCTTCAAGAAAATCAGAGATACCAAGGGAACATTTCATGCAAAGTTGGGCTCAATAAAGGACAGAAATGGCAGGGACCTAACAGAAGCAGAAGAGAGTAAGAAGAGATGGCAACAATACACAGAAGAACTGTACAAAAAAGATCTTCATGACCCATATAATCATGAAGGTGAGATCACTCATCTAGAGCCAGATGTCCTGGAATGTGAAGTCAAGTGGGCCTTAGGAAGCTTCACTACGAACAAAGCTAGTGGAGGTGATGAAATTCCAGTTGAGCTATTTTAAATTCTGAAAGATGATGCTGTGAAAGTACTGCCCTCAATATGCCAGCAAATTTGGAAAACTCAGCAGTGGTCACAGGACTGGAAAATGTCAATTTTCATTCCAATCCCAAAGAAAGGCAATGCCAAAAAATGCTCAAACTATGCTCAAACTACCACACACTTGCACTCATCTCACACACTAGCAAAGTAATGCTGAAAATTCTCCAAGCCAGGCTTCAGCAATATGTGAACTGTGAACTTCCAGATGTTCAAGCTCAATTTAGAGGAACCAGAGATCAAATTGCCAAAATCTGCTGGATCATCAGAAAAGCAAGAGACTTCTAGAAAAACATCTATTTCTGCTTTATTGACTATGCCAAAGCCTTTGACTCTATGGATTACAATAAACTGTGGAAAATTCTGAAAGATATGGGAATACAAGACCACCTGAACTGCCTCTTGAGAAATCTGTATGCAGGTCAGGAAGGAATAGTTAGAACTGGACATGAAACAACAGACTGATTCCAAATAGGAAAAGGAGTACATCAAGGCTGTATACTGTCACCCTGCTTATTTAACTTATATGCAAAGTACATCATGAGAAACCTTGGGCTGGAGGAAACACAAGCTAGAATCACGATTGCTGGGAGAAATATATGCAGATGACACCACACTTATGGCAGAAAGTGAAGAAGAACTAAAGGGCCTCTTGATGAACGTGAAATAGGAGAGTGAAAAGTTGGCTTAAAGCTCAACATTCAGAAAATGAAGATCATGACATCTGGTCCCATCACTTCATGGGAAATATATGAGGAAACAGTGGAAACAGTGGCTGACTTTATTTTCCTGGGCTCCAAAATCACTGCGTTGGTGACTGCAGCCATGAAATTAAAAGACCCTTACTCCGTGGAAGGAAAGTTATGCCCAACCTAGACAGCATATTCAAAAGCAGAGACATTACTTTGCCAACAAAGGTTCCTCTATTCAAGGCTATGGTTTATCCAATAGTCATGTGTGGATATAAGAGTTGGACTATAAAGAAAGCTGAGCCCTGAAAATTGATGTTTTTGAACTGTGGTGTTGGAGAAGACTCTTGAGATTCCCTTGGACTGCAAGGAGATCCAACCAGTCCATCTTAAATGAGATCAGTCCTGGGTGTTCACTGGAAGGACTGATGTTGAAGCTGAAATTCAAATACTTTGACCACCTGATAGGAAGAGTGGACTCATTTGAAAATACCCTGATCCTGGGTGGGATTGGGGGCAGGAGGAGAAGGGGATGACAGAGGATGAGATGGCTGGATGGCATCACCCACTCAATGGACATGAGTTTGAGTAAACTCTGGGAGTTAGTGATGGACAGGGATGCCTGGTGTTCTGTGGTTCATGTGGTCACAGAGTTGGGCGTGACAGCAACTGAACTGAACTGATATATGGCATTTGTATTCTATTCAGCAAATGGCCATACTACTTCCTATTCTGCTTGTTGAAACACTGAATTCACTTAATACATGCATTCTTCAGTGGAATAATAAATATATTATTTAATGTGAAATAAAACATATCATTTGTTTATTTTTGCTTGTATTTTCAATATTCTGGGAGGTGGATCATAGAGGATCCTGCTGTGATGTATGTTGGAGAGTGTTTTGCCTATGTTCTCCTCTAGGAGTTTTATAGTTTCTGGTCTTACATTGAGATCTTTAATCCATTTTGAGTTTATTTTTGTGTATGGTGTTAGGAAGTGTTCTAGTTTCATTCTTTTACAAGTGGTTGACCAGATTTCCCAGCACCACTTGTTAAAGAGATTGTCTTCAATCCATTGTATATTCTTGCCTCCTTTGTCAAAGATAAGGTGTCCATAGGTACGTGGATTTACCTGTGGGCTTTCTATTTTGTTCCACTGATCTATATTTCTGTCTTTGTGCCAGTACCATATTGTCTTGATGACTGTGGCTTTGTAGTAGAGCCTGAAGTCAGGCAGGTTGATTCCTCCAGTTCCATTCTTCTTTCTCAAGATCACTTTGGCTATTCGAGGTTTTTTGTATTTCCATACAAATTGTGAAATTATTTGTTCTAGCTCTGTGACGAATTCCATTGGTAGCTTGATAGGGATTGCATTGAATCTATAAATTGCTTTGGGTAGTATATTCGTTTTCACTATATTGATTCTTCCAATCCATAAACATGGTATATTTCTCCATTTATTATTATCCTCTTTGATTTCTTTCACCAGTGTTTTATAGTTTTCTATATATAGGTCTTTAGTTTATTTAGGTAGATGTATTCCTAAGTATTTTATTCTTTTCGTTGCAATGGTGAATAGAATTGTTTCCTTAATTTCTCTTTCTATTTTCTCATTATTAGTGTATAGGAATGCAAGGGATTTCTGTGTGTTGATTTTATATCCTGCAACTTTACTATACACAAATGGGACCTAGTTAAACTTAAAAGCTTCTGCACAACAAAGGAAACTGTAAGCAAGGTGAAAGACAGCCTTCAGAATGGAAGAAAATAATAGCAAATGAAGCAACTGACAAACAACTAATCTTAAATATATACAAGCAACTCCTACAGCTCAATTCCAGAAAAATAAATGACCCAATCAAAAAATGGGCCAAAGAACTAAAGACATTTCTCCAAAGAAGACATACAGATGGCTAACAAACACATGAAAAGATGCTAAACATCACTTATTATTAGAGAAATGCAAATCAAAACCACTATGAGGTACCATTTCACACCAGTCAGAATGGCTGTGATCCAAAAGTCTACAAGTAATAAATGCTGGAGAGGGTGTGGAGAAAAGGGAACCCTCTTACAAGGCTGATGGGAATGCAAACTAGTACAGCCTCTATGGAGAACAGTGTGGAAATTTCTTAAAAAACTGGAAATAGAACTGCCTTATGACCCAGCAGTCCCACTGTTGGGCATACACACTGAGGAAACCAGAAGGGAAAGAGACACGTGTACCCCAATGTTCATTGCAGCACTGTTTATAATAGCCAGGACGTGGAAGCAACCTAGATGTCCATCAGCAGATGAATGGATAAGAAAGCTGTGGTACATATACACAGTGGAGTGTTACTCAGCCATTAAAAAGAATACATTTGAATCAGTTCTAATGAGGTGGATGAAACTGGAGCTTATTATACAGAGTGAAGTAAGCCAGAAAGAAAAACACCAATACAGTATACTAACACATATATATGGAATTTAGAAAGATGGTAACAATAACCCTGTATTCAAGACAGCAAAAGAGACACTGATGTATAGAACAGTCTTTTGGACTCTGTGGGAGAGGGAGAGGGAGAGGGTGGGATGATTTGGGAGAATGGCATTGAAACATGTATAATATCATATATGAAACGAGTTGCCAGTCCAGGTTCGATGCACGATACTGGATGCTTGGGGCTGGTGCACTGGGACGACCCAGAGGGATGGTACGAGAAGGGAGCAGGGAGGACGGTTCAGGATGGGGAACACATGTATACCTGTAGTGGATTCATGTTGATATATGGCAAAACCAATACAATATTGTAAAGTTAAAAATAAAATAAAATACATTAATTAATTTAAAAAAAGAAATAAAACATATCAAAGCACTTGTACTCTTATTTATCCAAACTCATGTTACTTTTTCTCTATCAGTTCTGTGTATAACTTCAAATACAAAGAGGAATACAAATTCATGAGCTAGTTTTTTGCAAGTAATCATCTTTTCTATTCTTTATCTTTCAAATACTTGCTGATATCTACTTCACGGTTTCATTATGGTTCGCATTTGCACCACTCTTTACATGACTACATTGGAGAAAAGTGAATGTTAAGAGTTGTAATTATTACTCTCATTTATTCATAAAGAAACTGCAGTGCAAGAAATTAAATGTCACATGACTGTTCAGATTCAGAACCAGTGCTCCCTCTAAGACGCCTAGATTGTTTTCCCCCAACTTTTACTGATTTATAGCCTTCCCCTACTTTACATTAGAGATTTCAACTGTCGTGGGATGATTTATGCAAATTATGCATTGACATTTTTGAGAGAGTTGCTGAAATTTCTTTTTAATGAGTGATATAAATATAGCACGAGATAAGTTTTATAATGTCTTAGTTTAATTCTTTAGCATCAGTTACTTCTATAAATTGATTCAAAGTTCTCTGCCTTTCTTGATGGTCATGGAATAATTCTGTAGGTAATAAAGTTGTATTTAATTTAGCCATTCATGGAACTTTGGGAAGGATATTTTATGTTTAGTTTGCATGGCATGGTGACATTTAAAATTTGATTTTAGAGCACTCCAACCAAATCTCCAAGAACTGTAACTAGCAATAAGTCCTTTACATAACCCAAGGGTTGTTTGGTTTTGATTAGTTTTACTTGACTTCATTTGGTTTCAATTAAACCTTGAGACAGTCCAGTGACTTTCATGAATAATGTGGGTTTCTCAAGTTAGAAAATAATTCTTCTGTGTAGAAAAGTGTAATATTTTCTTCACTGGGATGAATAAATATCAATTCAAAGACAATTTCAGAAGATTTCATAATCAGGATACATAGTGAGATTTTTTTTCTACTTAAGTGTTTCATGTTATTTTTTTGTATATTGATTCTTTATGTTGTTAGATGATAAAATGAAAATCACTCTATATGCTTCCAAAGCAATAATAAGATATATGCAACCATATAACTGTGAAAACCTTTTATATTTAATGACATATTGTGGAAAGCAATTTGATTTTAAAAATAAGCTGCGATTCTAGTGAATTCAGGGAATTCTTTAATTCATGTGCTTTATAATAGCCTTTATTTCAATATTACAAAATCATAGGTTGTGTCTGAGACCATTTACTTAAGTCTTCTGTTACCTAGAACATAATCTACCAGTAAAACAACTCTCTGGATATTAGTTAAATATAATGCATATTATTCCTTTGAGAAGGGAGACAGAATAAGCACACTGAGCAGCACACTTTGAGGTTATCATTTTATTATTTGCCTTAAAAAAGAGAAATGTGGTCCTAGAGAAAACCATAAGTTTTTTTTACAATTTCCAAATGTTTACTTCATTCTGAAAAAAAGTGCTTTGGTCTGCTAAGATTTTATTTTTAAAAAGCCTATGTTGAGAAGCATAGACAAATACAAAACCAACTCAGAAATGGTGCTACTGGTGATAGAAAAATTCAAATTTCTCTTTGTTTAAATTTATGACTCCCTGGGTTCAGATAATACTGATTTCTTCCCAGAATCAATAACCCTATCATATAATTTAAGGTTATGCCAAAAACATTGCAGTTATAAATACAGGACACAGGAAGAAAAAAAAATGGATATAATAATTTAAGGACCTTATAATAATACTATTTTATGTTGTTATCATCAAATGAAGAAATCAATATATACATGAATATTCTGCCCCAAACAATATGTCTGCATAATTTTGAACTGGAAAATAAATTTGTTCAAAAATGCAAGAAAATTTATTATTTCCCACCCTGAATCCAACAGCAAATCATTTATTGCATAAGTGTCTTCCAATTCTGTGATTTTAACACAGCACATATTTAATACAAGTTTTTTTTAATTGCATTCTTGAAATATTTGATTCCAGGATATAAATATCAATAGCCTCCACACATATTTTTGTTGAAAGTTGTTTATTAATACCTCGTGTGGTGACATAAATGAAAATTAATGACATCTGGCATCCCTGTGAATAAAGTTTTTACATATTTACTTGTATTTAAATAAATAGCATGGGGAAAAAAGCACTGACTTCATATTCATACTGCTGATACTGGTGTTTAAGGTTTGCCATGAATTTACACTGTGTCTTTCTGTATTTCTCTTTCATCAAATGAAAGAGCTAAAAGTATTCGATGATTTTCCCATATTGCATGTTCTATTAGTTAAGTTTATTTTGGCCAGCCTAGGATTATACAAGCTTAATATTTATAGTATGATACCATGTCAATTTCTTAATTATTTTTGACCTTGCAACTTTTAAATTCATCCTTAAGGAAGTAAAACTAATTGAACTGGCAAAAATTTTTATTCAATATTTCACTATTTCAAAATGAACAGATATTGGTTTCTGCATAGGACCGTTCAGTTCAGTGGCTCAGTCATGTCTGACTTTGTGATGCCAAGGAATGCAGCATGCCAGTCTTCCCTGTCCATCACCAATTCCTGGAGATTACTCAAACTCATATCCATCAGGTCAATGATGCTATCCTACTATCTCATCCTCTGTCGTCCCCTTCTCCCCCAACTTTCAATCTTTCCCAGCATCAGGGTCTTTTCAAATGAGTCAGTTCTTCCCATCAGGTGGCCAAGGTATTGGAGTTTCAGCTTCAGCATCAGTCCTTCCAGTGAATATTCAGAATTGATTTCCTTTAGGATGGACTGGTTGAATCTCCTTGCAGTCCAAGGGACTCTCAAGAGTCTTCTCCAATACCACAGTTCAAAAGCATCAATTCTTCGGTGCTCAGTTTTCTTTATAGTCCAATTCTCACATCCATACATGACTACTGGAAAAACCATATTTTCACTGGACAGGCCTGTGTTGGCAAAGTAATATCTGCTTTTTAATATGCTGTCTAGGTTGGTCATAACATTTCTTCAAAGGAGCAAGTATCTTTTAATTTCATGGTTGCAGTCACCATCTGCAGTGATTTTGGAGCCCCCCAAAATAAAGTCAGCCACTGTTTTCATTGCTTCCTCATCTATTTGCCATGAAGTAATGGGACTGGACACCATGATCTTAGTTTTCTGAATGTTGTTTTAATCCAGCTTTTTCACTCTCTTCTTTCACTTTCATCAAGAGGCTCTTTCTTTAGTTCTTCTTTGTTTTCTGCCATAAGGGTGATGTCATCTGTATATCTGGGGTTATTGATATTTCTCCCAGCAATCTTGATTCCAGCTTGTGCTTTATCCAGCCTGGCATTTCACATGATGTACTCTGCATATACATTAAACAAGCAAGGTGACAATATGCAGCCTTGATGTACTCCTTTCCCAATTTGGAACCAGTTTGTTATTCCATGTTCAGTTATAACTGTTGCTTCTTGACATGCATACAGATTTCTCAGGAGTCAGGTCAGGTGGTCTGGTATTCCCATCTCTTTCAGAATTTTCCACAGTTTATTGTGATCACACAGTCAAAGTCTTTGGCATAGTCAATAAAGCAGAAATAGATGTTTTTCTGGAACTCTCTTGCTTTTTCGATGATCCAGGGGATGTTGGCACTTTGATCTATAGTTTCTCTGCCTTTTCTAAAACCAGCTTGAACACCTGGAAGTTCACGGTTCACATATTGCTGAAGCCTGGCTTGGAGAATTTTGAGCATTACTTTACTAGCGTGTGAGATGAGTGCAATTGTATGGTAGTTTGTGCATTCTTTGGTATTGCCTTTCTTTTGGATTTGAATGTAAACTGACCTTATCCAGTCCTGTGGCCACTGCTGTGTTGTCCAAATTTGCTGGAATATTGCATGCAGTATTGTCACAGCATCATCTTTCAGGATTTGAAAGAGCTCAACTGGAATTCCATCACCTCCACTAGCTTTGTTAGTAGTAATGTTTCCTAAGGCCCACCTGACTTCGCATTCCAGGATGTCTGGTTCAAGGTGAGTGATCACAACATCATTGTTATCTGAGTCATGATGACCTTTTTTGTATAATTCTTCTGTGTATTGTTGCCACCTCTTCTTAATATCTTCTGCTTCTGCTTGGTCCATACTATTTCTGTCCTTTATTGTGCCCATCTTCGGATGAAATGTTCCCTTGGTATCTCTGATTTTCCTTAGGCCAAAGAGTACCTATTAATCCACTAAAGTGTTTTGAGGGCTTCTTGTTTAATTTTGCAGATACTGGTCAAGACCTTAGTGTCCTTAGGATTAAAAATTTAAGAAATTAATAAGACATGGACTTTGACCCTAATTTAGTCCTCTAGCTAGAAAGATGACAAAATTCAGTGAATAAAATGTTTATCAGTTCAATTTTTCATTAGCAGTAAATCTAAATTTTATTGATTCAGAATTCATCTCAGGTTTGTAAAACTAAGAGCTGGTACTCCTTTCAGTGAAAATGGAAACATTTTATTTAGAAAATGAACTTATGTGATCCATTTCAGCATGTCCATCAGAAGAGAGATTGATATAACTGTTTCATTTCACATGTAGAGAAGTATAAACTTGAACATAAAAGGCTCCATTTGAATTGAATTTCCTTGTCTTGAAACAAAAGGAACAAGAAGGTAGTGACTGATGTGTCTACTGGCGTGTCAGAGGTGGATTTCATCAGCTGCTCACTTGCATGCTGCCTTCAAGAGTTATAATGATCATCAGAATGGGGAAAATGTGCTAGTGAGTAACTGTGGGAAATGAAAGGTGTGGGTGACATTCACCACAGGTATGCACTTGACCACTTTTTATTTTCCTGGATGGATTAATGAAAGGATGCAGAACCCGGGTTTTCTAAAAGCAGTGAGTTCCTCCTAACCCATCAGAATAGGGAAATTAAAAGCAACTGCACTGTATCTTCCTAACCACTTTTATTTTTGGTTGTAGTTATGTAAAAATCTTTGCTCTTAAAAAAATAAAGATTTGGCCAAGTCATGAGATCAACTCAGGATTTCGTTGGAATCCAGATTTTGGATAGCCACATTTTTTCAAAATGTCCAGTAGACTGAATTGCTTCTCTGGCTTCTAACACCAACCACTAATGCCAAGAACACTGGAGTAGAAGCAGGCAGTCACTAAAACACAATAGGATTTATTCCTACATCCTGGTTTTAAAGATGGGTCTTAAAAAATCAGGTATCTTGCTGTAGAAATCTCCACAAACCTTTTTCAAATACCTATGAGTAATCTTTGAACTAGCTCAACACACTAGTCCATTCCATTCACACAAGGAGATTCTCAGCTCTAAGTTTTCTCCCTTGGAGAGGATGAAATGATCAAGTAAGTATGGTCTGAACTTTGCCTTTTAGAAAACCTTCCCAAGGAATGAAATTGAGCTCTTGGAATAATGTAAAACAGTGAAATATAGACTTTTTGTTAACCTCACTGGAAAGCTGATTAAGAGTATATGTTTCTGTATTGACTGAAAGAAATTTATTTTTTCCTTTAAGTTCAGTTCAGTCACTCAGTCATGTCTGACTCTTTGCAACTCCATGGACTGCAGCATGCCAGACTTCCCTGTCCATCACTAAGTCCTGGAGCTTGCTCAAACTCATGTCCATTGAGTTGGTGATACCATCCAACCATCCCTGATATCTCAGTTGGTAAAGAATCTGCCTGCAATGCAGGAGACCCTGGTTCTATTCCTGGCCCAGGAAGATCCTCTGGAGAAGGGATAGGCTACCCACTCCAGTATTCATGGGCTTCCCTTGTGGCTCAGCTGGTAAAGAATCTGCCTGCAATGCCGGAGACCTGGGTTGGATCCCTGGGTTGGGAAGATCTCCTGGAGAAGGAAACAGCTATGTACTTCAGTATTCTGGCCTGGAGAATTCCATGGACTGTATAGTCCATAGGGTTGCAAAGAGTCAAACATGAACTGAGCGACTTTCACAAACACAAACAAACTAGCAATCTAACCATCTCATCCTCTGTCATTCCCTTCTCCTCCTGCTTTCTGTCTTTCCCAGCATCAAGATCTTTTCCAATGAGTCAGTTCTTTCCATCAGGTGGCCAAAGTATTAGAGCTTCAGCTTCAGCATCAGTCCTTCCAATGAGTATTCACATACAATACAAAACACTCTATTATAATGTGAAATAACTCTCCTTTTGTCAGCTTCAAAGATTTTAGAGCCATTATTATAACAACCCCACATATTATTTGGAGGGTGGCCTTGAGCTAGGAACTAGAAAGCCTGAATTATGGTCATGAATCTGGCAGTCACTCCTTATATTACCTTTGCCATCACCTCTTCTAGAAGAGATCATTAGTTCTAATCAAATATCCATGTGCTCACCAACATTTTCTGGCATCCCCTGTGGTGAGGTTGGAGTCATGTGACAAAAGCCAGACATTAATCCCAGGGATGATTGTCACTTCCAATCTGAGGGATTTAAGTTAACCTGGATAAGTTTTCAATGATCTATGTCTATAGAGCAGTAAAAAAAAAGGATTCCAAATGGGACAGCTGCAAGATGGAAGCAAAGAGATCTCTGAGTTGTAAAAGTAGAAAAAAAGCCACTTGCTCATTATGACATGAGCAAGGAGTAAATCTTTGTTGTGTCAAGCCACTCCAAGCTGGGAGTCATTTGTTACCATAGTACAGCTTCCCCTCTGCTGATTAGTATCACTCTGGGAGTCATTGAAAACTGAGGGGTTCGGAGATTTCTAGACTCAATATGTCCCAGATGGAATTCTTGAGATTCTTTGGGGACATATGGCCTTCATTTTACAAGAGAAGGAATGGAGAAGTTTGGAGAGAATTGACTAAGGTCACAAAGTAAGTTTGGGGCTGTACTGCAAAATGTATTTCTCTGTAATTCTGTGGATTCCTATTTCCCAGCTATATTTCCCCACTACCCATAGCTTAACTATGGGACCATTCAAATTGGTTATTAATAAAATGCAAAACTGATTTTTCCTGGCTAGTAGGTTTTGTTCACTTAAACATGATGTAATTCTTGATGTGATGAATGATAGTGCATTCAAAATCCTGACTTTCAACCCAGGGATTTTTCTATCAGACTCTATTTTCTGGTAGTATATACAGTATATACATATTATGCAAAAATGGACATTGCATATATATATATATGAAACACTACATATATATATATATATAATGTCCATTTTTATTGTAGTTGTTGAGTTGCTAAGTCATGTCCAACTCTTTGATTCCATGGACTGCTGCATGCCAGGCTTCCTGGTCCTTCACCATCTCCCGAAGTTTACTCAAACTCATGTCATTGAGTTGCTAATCCAATCCAATTGCCTCATCTTCTGTCACCCCCCTCTCCTCCTGTCTTCAATCTTTCCCAGCATCAGGGTCTTTTACAATGGGTGGGCTCTTCACATTAGGTGCTAAAGAACTGGAGCTTCAACTTCTGCCTTAGTCCTTCCAATGAATATTCAGGGTTGATTTCCTTTAGGATTAACTGGTTTAATCTTCTTGTTGTCCAAGGGACTTTCAAGAGTCTTCTCCAGCACTACAATTTGAAAGTACCATTTCCTCGGCAAGTCCATGTTTTATGGGCAAAAAAAAAAAACAAAAACAAACACAAATCCTATCTCCCTTCTTAGTTCTAAGACAGTTTCAAGAACCCTATGATAGAATCCAGGCTGTTTTCACACTAATTAGTATTTAGAAACATTGCTTTTGTGACAAGTGGTAGTTTCTTATCTTTGGTAGCCAGTGTGAACATGACTATAGTCAAAATGGTTAAGCATCAGAATGAAAATTAAGTAAATGTCTACAATGTACTTAAAACAGAGCCTAGCACAGAATTAACAACAAATAGGTGTTTGTTAAGTAAAACAAGTAAATACAGTGATAATGATGGATCATGGGCTCTGAGAGTTAGAATCGAGTTGGCTTCCCATCTGATCTTCCTCTTGTAGTGCCCCCACATTTGTGGTATCTAGTTTCTATTTGATCATTTTTGGTGCTAGGAGATATAGATGTGCATTGTGTGATCAGATCAGATCAGTCACTCAGTCGTGTCCGACTCTTTGTGACCCCATGAATCGCAGCACACCAGGCCTCCCTGTCCATCACCAACTCCCAGAGTTCACTGAGACTGATGTCCATTGAGTCAGTGATGCCATCCAGCCATCTCATCCTCTGTCGTCCCCTTCTCCTCTTGCCCCCAATCCCTCCCAGCATCAGAGTCTTTTCCAATGAGTCAACTCTTCACATGAGGTGGCCAAAGTACTGGAGTTTCAGCTTTAGCATCATTCCTTCCAAAGAAATCCCAGGGCTGACCTCCTTCAGAATGGACTGGTTGGATCTCCTTGCAGTCCAAGGGACTCTCAAGAGTCTTCTCCGATACCACAGTTCGAAAGCATCAATTCTTCAGTGCTCAGCCTTCTTCACAGTCCAACTCTCACATCCATACATGACCACAGGGAAAACCATAGCCTTGACTAGATGAACCTTTGTTGGCAAAGTAATGTTTCTGCTTTTGAATATGCTCTCTAGATTGGTCATAACTTTCCTTCCAAGGAGTAAGCGTCTTTTAATTTCATGGCTGCAGTCACCATCTGTAGTGATTTTGGAGCCCAGAAAAATAAAGTCTGACACTGTTTCCACTGTTTCTTCATCTATTTCCCATGAAGTGATGGGACTGGATGCCATGATCTTCATTTTCTGAATGTTGAGCTTTAAGCCAACTTTTTCACTCCCCACTTTCACTTTCATCAAGAGGCTTTTGAGTTCCTCTTCACTTTCTGCCATAAGGGTGGTGTCATCTGCATATCTGAGGTTATTGATGTTTCTCCCGGAAATCTTGATTCCAGCTTGTGTTTCTTCCAGTCCAGCGTTTCTCATGATGTACTCTGCATATAAGTTAAATAAACAGTATTGTGTGGTACTATCTTTTTATTCAGGACCCTTTATCATCCCAATCATAGGTGAAAAAACAGGCTTGGAGATGTTAAGAAGTTTATTCAAGGTGGTGATGGTGGTTGTTCAGTTGCTAAGTCCGTGTCTGATATTTTGCCACCCTGTGGACTGCAGCACACCAGGCTTCCCTGTCCCTCACTATCTCCTTGAGTTTGCCCAGGTTCATGTCCATTGATTTGATGATACTATCCAGTCATCTCATGCTCTGCCACTCTTTTGCCTTCAACCTTCTCCAGTGTCAGGGTCTTTTCCAATGAGTTGATTCTTGGCATAAGGTGGCCAAAGTATTGGAGCTTCAGCTTACCCAAGGTTACACAGCAAATAAGGCTCTTCCTAGGAAGTTCACAGTCTCGCCAATATTACTCTTTCGATTAGTAGTAGTGGGCTTCCTTGGTGGCTCAGTCGGTAAAGAATCTGACTGCAATGCAGGAGACCCAGGTTCAGTCCCTTGGTTGGGAAGATCCCCTGGAGAAGGAAATGGCAACACACTCCAGCATTCTTGCCTGGGAGGATCCCATGGACAGAGGAGTCTGACAAACGACAGTCCATGGCATCTCAAAGAGTCGGACATGACTGAGTGACTAAACCACCACCACCATTAGTTACAGTAGATGTAGCAGTGTTGAATGTGGTAGCCTACAAGTTCTGACATTCATTTCCCACAGGGTAGGAGTGACTTGAGCCAAGACTGTGGGCTAAGGTTATTTCACTCCAACGGAGCAGCATTTTTTTTTTTTTAATTTAAACTACTAATTCAGTTATTTAATAATCTGTGCAAGAATTTTGTCAGAGAATCACCTCTTTTCTTTGGCCTTTTTGAAGTATTTTTCCCAGTGGCTACGGTGTGTACTTCTCTAGGCATCTCAAAGAAAAGTAGTGCAGCATACTGAATGTTTGTTTGTTGTATAAGTACTAAAAAAAGGCAGATAAAAATGAGTTCCCTTGTAGTCTAATTAGGACTTCAGTAGGTATTCAAGTGTTTAAAAGCTTCCATCATTACTATATATTGCTTCTGGGAGATTTTGGTTTTCTCTATTAGGAGAGCACCATATAAGTTCTATCACTGTGTAGATTGTAATTTGCTCAAACAATTATCACTTATGTTCTCATCATTTACTAAAAATCTTACCATTCTGCTTCTCTGTTTCAGAGTTGAATCTTAATTCCAATCCTTCCTTCTGCATTACTTCTATAAAATCTAATTTTTGGTTTGTTTTTGTGATGCTGATTAAGGTTTTACCTAGTCACTATTGTGTTCTAGGCATGAACCTATCAAGTGTCTCAGAGATAGTCATTAGATTGTATATTTGCCTTATGTTAAAAACTGAAGCTTACGTTTTTTAAATAACTGTATTCTATGCATTGCTATTTTTGGCTATTGAGGCCGTGCCACTCTTCACTTTCATTTTAAGAAACCACATCATTTTTTTCCCTGGGACCAAATGATATCTTCTCATAGGCATATTTTTCTAACCTTAATATGATTATAATTTCCTACTAATTTTTGCAATTCTTTATCTCCTTAGGGATATACAGTGGAAATATGTGGAAAAATGGAAAGCATATTGGCTTTGGGTCTGGAATCTAGCTTTAATATTTGGTTCCCATGTGATACTGAACATATTTAATTTCCCTGAACTGCATTTTCCCTTTGCATAAAAGGAGCATAATATTCAATATAGGATAGAGATCAAAAGCACAAACTCTGAATCTGTGTTGCCTAGTTTGAAGCTTGGCTCTGCCATTTTTCTGTGTTACCTTTGGCAAATTAGTTAACTCTTGGTGGCTCAGTTTCCACAATGGAAAGTGAGGAAATAATATCCAACTCATATGGTATTGTGAGGAATACACACACACACATACACACAATTGCTTTGACTTTCAGATTATGATGAAGATTCATGATAAAGCTTGATGTACTGGCACTCTGTAAATGGTGGTGGTGATGACTATTATTTGTATGTGTATGATGATGCTTTAATGTAGCTCAGGGGATCGTAAACTTTTTTTGAAAAAGGTCAGTGAATGTTTTGGGCTTTGTGGCACATTTACTCAACTGTGCCATCATATAGCAACAGGAACTGTAAAGAACATGTAAATAAATGGCCATAGCTTTGTCCCAATAAAATTTCATTTACTAAAAACAGGCTTAAGGCTATGTTTGTAAATCATAATTTACCAACCTCTGGTTTAACTGATATCTAACATGCAAATTTGATGACATCAAGCAATTATGCCTTCTCTTCCCAAGTTACGTATAGTCAGTCTCTATCATTTGGTACTTGTGCTTTTTTCCTCTGCTGGAGTCTGACAAGTTTCTATTTTCAGTGGTTTGACAAGCATTCCTAGCTGTGTGCTAAAGTCAGTCTTACACTGTTAATTTAGACATAATGAATAGAATTAGCAACAATATTTTAGAATCATACCTGCTCATAATAAAAAGAGCTTCTATAGTTTATCATGATCTCTGTTGAGTATTTAATCTTACAACTACTTTTTCAGGAAAAATGTTTAAATCCTGCTCCTTTTCTCCAGGGTCTTGGGCTCCTTCACAGTGTTCTGTCATATCAATGCATAGTTCATGTACTACGGACAATGGTCAGTGTTATGGGTCTTGATTTATTGGAATCTTCATATTAACATTAATTTATTGCAGCCCAAATATTGCCTTTGACTTAGATCTGTGTCATAGTTTCTAAGTATAAATCACTACGTGTATGCTAAGTCACTTCAGTCTATTCTTTTGTGACACTATGGACTATAGCCTGCCAGGTTCCTCTGTTCATGGGATTCTCCAGGCAAGAATACTGGAGAGGTTGTCATGCCCTCCTCCAGGGATTCTTTCCGACCCAGGAGTCAAACCTGTGTCTCCTGCGGCTCCTACATTATGGGCAGATTCTTTACCATTGAGCCACCGGGGAAGCCTATAATCATTATCCTCTTCAATATATAGTATGTGGAATTTCAATTGGTGAAACTGAAGACACATTTTCACTCAAAAGCATCTTAAGATTGCCATACATTGCTGTGGTGCACATGTTAATGGGCCTCTGAATACAAGGAGCATGATTGACTAAGAGGTTCAACTTCTGTGTCTTGAAATCCATCACTGCTTCTGTATCAGGCTTCCAATAGGCTGCTTGTCACCAGCAACTGAGTACAGAAGGGAGGCCATTTTCTGGGATAACTGTAGCTCATCTATTGAACAACTTTGGCTCAAGTATTCCCCAGTAGACTTTGCCAAACTCTTGGAACTCACATTATTGTGTAATATACTAAGAAGTACTTTCCTTCTGTCTTTACCTTATCTAGAGCCAGACCTATATCATATATGATGGCTCTACACATCTCTCCAGTCTTCCTCATAGACATTGCTCCTAATAAATCACTTTATCATATGTCTTCTAGTCTTTCAGTCCTGTCAGACTCTGTACGACCCCATGCACAGTAGCTTGCCAGGCTCCTCTGCCAATGGAATTCTCCAGGCAAGAATACTTGAGTGGGTTCCCAGTTCCTTCTCCAAGGGATCTTCCCAACCCAGAAATTGAACCCGAGCCTCCCACATTGCAGGTAGACCCTTTACCATCTAAGCCACCAGAGAAGCTTGCTGATTTTGACCTGGGGTCTGCTTCTAGGTAATCTATCAAATGGCAGACCTAAAATTAGAAGTATTATTTTGCTATCAATTTTTGGAGATAAGCAAATATTTTTAAAATAGATGGATAGAGAGCATTTTTCAAGAATCCAGAATATGTATAAGCATGGAAACATTGTTGTGGGGGAAGCAAAGTAGAATAAAAAGCATATTTTCAAGGATAAGTGAGGATTTTGGTGGTAAAATGATTCATGCAAGACATGGAAAAACTTGTGCCTTGTAAATACTTTTAAGAATTGAAAGACTTCATCTTTCTTCATGGAAATTGATCAAAACAACTGATTTTGATTAAAAAGTAGTAATAAACATTTGTGGTAATTCTACTATTCACCAGGCGCTATAGACACTGTGCAATTGATTGGCAATATCCTAATGGCATCCCTTTCCAGTTCATTGTTTATAACTTGCGAAATAGCAGGCTTTTGTTGTATTTTCCAAATCACTCTGTCATTTTTTTTTCTTAGGAAATTTATTTATTTTGACAGGTCTCCTAGATAAGAAAATTCTGATGACTATTACCCAACAACTTTATATATGAAAGGGGAATCTTCTATTGAAAGAAGATTCAGTTCAGTTGCTCAGTTGTGTCCGACTCTTTGTGACCCCATGGACTACAGCACTCCAGGCATCCCTGTCCATCACCAACTCCTGGAGATTACATAAGGTCCATTGAGTCGGTGATGCCATCCAACCATCTCATCCTCTATCGTCCCCTTCTCCTCCCACTTTCAATCTTTCCCAGCATTAGGGCTTTTTCCAATGAGTCAGTTCTTCCCATCAGATGGCCAAAGTATTGGATTTTCAGTTTCAGTATCAGTCCTTTCCAATGAATATTCAGGACTGATTTCCTTTAGGATGGACTAATTGGATCTCTTTGCTGTTCAAGGGACTCTCAAGAATCTTCTCCAACACCACAGTTCAAAAGCATCAATTCTTCTGTGCTCAGTTTTCTTTATAGTCCAACTCTCACATCCATACATGACTACTGGAAAAACCATAACTTTGACTAGATGGTCCTTTGTTGACAAAGTAATGTCTCTGCTTTGTAATATTCAGTCTAGGTTGGTCATAACTTTTCTTCCAAGGGGCAAGTGTCTTGAAAACTTAATTGATACAGCAACATATAAAAGAATCTATGCTTAAATAAGTGAAAATATAGCATACAAAATTATACGTTCCATTATAACACAGTTAACACTGTGTTAACATGTATTTATGTATGTGTATATAAAATTAGAGCTTCCTTGGTAGCTCAGGTGGTAAAGAATCTGTCTGCAATGCAGAAGACCCCAGTTTGATTCCTGGGTCAGGAAGATCCCCTGGAGAAGGGAGAGGATACCCACTCCAATATTCTTGGGCTTCCCTGATGGCTCAGCTGGCAAAGAATCTGCCTGCCCGAAACACTCTCTAATGTAAATCACGGCAGGATCCTCTATGACCCACCTCCCAGAGTAATGGAAATAAAAGCAAAAATAAACAAATGTGCCATAATTAAACTTAAAAGCTTTTGCACAATGAAAGAAACTATAAGCAAGGTGAAAAGACAGCCTTCAGAATGGGAAAAAATAATAGCAAATGAAGCAACTGACAAAGAATGAATCTCACAAATATACAAGCAGCTCATATACCTCAATACCAGAAAAATAAAAGACTCAATCAAAACATGGGCCAAAGATCTAAACAGACATTTCCCCAAAGAAGACATATAGATGGCTAACAAACACATGAAAAGATACTCATCACTTATTATCAGAGAAATGCAAATCAAAACCACAATGAGGTACCTTCTCATGCTGGTCAGAATAGATGCTATCAAAATGTCTACAAACAGTAAATGCTGGAAAGGGTGCAGAGAAAAGGGAACCCTCTTACACTGTTGGTGGGAATGCAAACTAGTACAGCCACTATGGAGAACAGTGTGG
Organism: Bos indicus x Bos taurus; assembly: GCF_003369695.1. Lineage (NCBI taxonomy): Eukaryota > Metazoa > Chordata > Mammalia > Artiodactyla > Bovidae > Bos > Bos indicus x Bos taurus. The sequence continues at coordinate 20,686,244 of NC_040076.1, read as the reverse complement.
AGATTCCTTAAAAAACTGGAAATAGAACTGCCATATGACCTAGAAATGCCACTGCTGGGCATATACACTGAAGAAACCAGAATTGAAAGAGACACGTGTACCCCACTGTTTATTGCAGCACTGTTTACAATATCTAGGACATGGAAGCAACCTAGATGTCTATCAGCAGCTGAATGGATAAGAAAGTTGTGGTACATATACACAGTGGAATATTACTCAGCTATTAAAAAGAATGCCTTTGAATCAGTTCTAATGAAGTGAATGAAACTGGAGCCTATTATACAGAGTGAAGTAAGTCAGAAAGAAAAACAGCAATATAGTATATTAACACATATATCTGAAGGAGATCAGCCCTGGTTTCTTTGGAGGGAATGATGCTGCAGCTGAAACTCCAGTACTTTGGCCACCTCATGTGAAGAGTTGACTCATTGGAAAAGACTCTGATGCTGGGAGGGATTGGGGGCAAGAGGAGAAGGGGACGACAGAGGATGAGATGGCTGGATGGCATCACTGACTCGATGGACGTGAGTCTCAGTGAACTCCGGGAATTGGTGATGGATAGGGAGACCTGGCGTGCTGCGATTCATGGGGTCCCGAAGAGTCGGACACGACTGAGCAACTGAACTGAACTGAAGAAAGATGGTAACGATGACCCTATATGCAAGACAGCAAAAGAGACACAGATATAAAGAACAGACTTTGAGACTCTGTGGAAGAAGTTAGGGGTGGGATGATCTGAGAGAATAGCACTAAAACATGTATATTAAAATATGTGAAGTAGATCACCAGTCCAAGCTCGATATACGAAACAGGGCACTCAAAACTGGTGCACTGGGACAACCCTGAGGGATGGGATGGGGAGGGAGGTGGGAGGGGGGTTCAGGATGGGGGACACTTGTACACCCGTGGCTAATTCATGTCAATGGCAAAAACCACCATGATATTGTAAAGTAATTAGCCTCCAATTAAAATAAATTGAAAAAAAAAAAAAAAGACTCTGCCTGCAATGCAGGAGACCTGGGTTCAATCCCTGGGTTGGGAAGATCCCCGGGAGGAGGGTATGGCAACCCACTCCAGATTCCTTGCCTGGAGAATCCCCATGGTTAGAGGAGCCTGGTGGGCTATAGTCCATGGGGTTGCAAAGAGTCAGACGTGACTGAATGACTAAGCACAGCACATACAAAATTAGAAGTTCATAATAATAATACATATTTGTGTTATGATGGGACTAAGTGATTTATTACTTCTCAGTTTTTTAAAATTTGCCTTGTATTGATGATTATGCTTTAAATATTAAACATTATAATCTAACAGAAACTTAAATATTGGGTGACCAACACATATATATGCTGCTGCTGCTAAGTCGCTTCAGTCTTGTCCAACTCTGTGCGACCCCACAGACAGCAGCCCACCAGGCTCCCCCATCCCTGGGATTCTCCAGGCAAGAACACTGAAATAGGTTGCCACTTCCTCCTCCAATGCATGAAAGTGAAAAGTGAAAGTGAAGTCGCTTAGTCGTGTTCGACTCTTAGCGACCCCATGGACTGCAGCCTACCAGGCTCCTCCATCCATGGGATTTTCCAGGCAAGAGTACTGGAGTGGGGTACCATTGCCTTCTCCACACATATATATAAGAGTTTACAATTCTTTTGAAGGTAGCCAATAAAATACTTGACTTTTTTGATTAGTAATTAGGAAACAGTAGTTGCTATATATATTTTACTTGAGTATCATTCCTTCTGAAGTAAAATAGTAACTTTTCTTCTTATTTTGGAAAGCTCTAGGGGGGGTCTCAGTAATTTTAATTATTCTGTAACAAATTTTATTGAAAATTTAAATTTTAAATATACTCAATTTCACTCTAATCCTTCCTCATTCTCATATTTGCCCTTGGGACAAGATCCCCAAATTGAGTTTTGCTCTAAAAAAGGTTAATAGACTTGAATTATAGATGGAATACCATTTTTCTTGGCTAATATTTTAGTGTAAAAATAACCAAATGACATATTTCATGGTGTTTCACACTTCATAAAACACTTTCATTACATTATCTCATTTTATTCTCCTAAGTTTGTTGGAATGCATGGTAGAGTTATTTCCATTTTACCAGATGAGTACACACAGTTAAAGTGCAATGAAATCAGGGTTCAATCTTGATCTGACTCCAGGTAAATTGAAATCAATGGCAATCAAAATGTAAATGGAACATTCATATAAGAGTGTATACTAGGAATAAACACACTAGGGAGAGTGAAATTTAACTCAAAGCTATAATTATTTATTTGATTTCTTTCAGGACCTTGTACTAATTAAATGATTCTCAGTTTTTTATATTGAAGGTTGAAAAGTTTAAAGAATGTTAGTTATAACAGTAGGAAAAGTGCAAAAATAAAAATCTTAGCCATGACCCACAAGTCCAAAGCAAACGTGATCAGTTTTATGTGTTTACTTGTTTTTTTATTTTTTCCTAAAAACAGTGATGATTGTATGAAAGGCATAATACTTTTCATGATAGAACCTCACATGCTTAGGAGAAGTAGGAGTAGAATGACGTACATAGACCACAAAATGCAAAGGATCAAAGCCTTTTGTCTTTGTGGGGGAGATATTTTCAGAGAGTCTTCTATCTAGACTTCAAATCTAGCATAACCCTTCCTGTTTCCGAGCAGAGAAAAAATCCTGTTACAGAGAGCACAGAGAAAACATCAGTTCCTGGATAACAGTAGCTTTGAGGAGAGTAAATCTTCTTTGGCTCAAACATTTCACAGACTTGCGAACCAGAAAATTAGGAACAGTCAGTCACTAAAGCTAAAGAAATCCAGTTGGAAATTCTGTATTTGAGCAGTTGCAGACTGAGTATGTTCACAGTAAACATATGATTGTGTACTATGCTTTTTTATTTACGTTGTACTATTTATAACTTATGAAAATTATACCCATCAAGTGATCTGGAAAAGATTTCATACTATGTTAGCTTTTAAAACATGGTCTTTCGATTTCAAGACATTTAACTTTTAAATGTCCTTGAAATGTATTTAGGTAAAGATTGTGAATAATGAGATTCAACAGAGTATTAACATTTTAATAAATAATCTCATGATTTATTAAAGAATCATTTCTATTTCCTTGTCAATCATCTAAATATTGCATACCTATAAATGCCTAGAATCAAACTATTTTAACCCAGTGAACTGTGTGTGGTTCTAATCCTGTGCCAGGGCCACACTTTTGAAATGAAATCCTACATGAACCCATTGCTATATCATTGCCTGCCTCTGTGCCTTTGGCATTTCCTCACACTGGTATGGAAACAACGTCTGCCCTCCTCTGTAAGACCACCCATACATGCACCTGTGCTCGCAATCTGTTCATCTCTGGAATTAAAGGACTGTGCTTCCCAACCTCATATCTCTGCTTCAAACTTAATTTTCCCCTCCCTGCTGGATCATTCCCAATGCATAGGAATATTCTGTACTTTATCCAATCTTACAAAAATAAAGAACTCCCTTGACCCTGCATGGCCAACTAAACAAGCCACTTCTCTGATCTCCTTTGAGATAAGACTAATCAAGAGTCCTTCAAACTCTCTGCCTCTAATTCCTTTCTTCCATTCTCCCATATATCCATTCCAAGCAGGATTTTCTTGACAACATTCTAATGAAATAGCTCTTGTCAGAGTCACTAGTGACCTACACATTGCTGAACACAGCAGTCAGTTCTTGATCCTCATCTTACTCAAGCAGGATTTACGAGAATAAAACACTTCCTCACTCTTGAGTCCTTTCTTTGCTTGACTTCTGGGAATAAACTATCACTTGCTTTTATTCCATAGCACTTGCCCCTCCTTTTTTCTTTTCTTTGCTGGCCCTTCCCTGTTCCTGTTTCCTAAGCCACTTCTTCAAAATTTTAATATCTCACAATTTTTTTTAAATTTTATTTTATTTTTAAACTTTACAATATTGTATTGGTTTTGCCAAATATCGAAATGAATCTGCCACAAGTATACATGTGTTCCCCATCCTGAACCCTCCTCCCTCCTCCCTCCCCATACCATCCCTCTGGGTCGTCCCGGTGCACCAGCCCCAAGCATCCAGTATCGTGCATTGAACCTGGACTGGCATCTCGTTTCATACATGATATTATACATGTTTCAATGCCATTCTCCCAAATCATCCCACCCTCTCCCTCTCCCTCTCCCACAGAGTCCAAAAGACTGTTCTATACATCAGTGTCTCTTTTGCTGTCTTGTATACAGGGTTATTGTTACCATCTTTCTAAATTCCATATATATGCATTAGTATACTATATTGGTGTTTTTCTTTCTGGCTTACTTCACTCTGTATAATAGGCTCCAGTTTCATCCACCTCACTAGAGCTGATTCAAATGCATTCTTTTTAATGGCTGAGTAATACTCCATTGTGTATATGTACCACTGCTTTCTTGTCCATTCATCTGCTGATGGATATCTAGGTTGCTTCCATGTCCTGGCTATTATAAACAGTGCTGCGATGAACATTGGGGTACATGTGTCTCTTTCAATTCTGGTTTCCTCAGTGTGTATGCCCAGCAGTGGGATTGCTGGATCAAAAGGCAGTTCTATTTCCAGTTTTTTAAGGAATCTCCACACTGTTCTCCATAGTTGCTGTACTAGTTTGCATTCCCACCAACAGTGTAAGAAGGCTCCCTTTTCTCCACACCCTCTCCAGCATTTATTGCTTGTAGACTTTTGGATCGCAGCCATTCTAACTGGCGTGAAATGGTACCTCATTGTGGTTTTGATTTGCATTTCTCTGATAATGAGAGATGTTGAGCATATTTTCATGTGTTTGTTAGCCCTCTGTATGTCTTCTTTGGAGAAATGTCGATTTAGTTCTTTGGCCCATTTTTTGATTGGGTCATTTACTTTTCTGGAATTGAGCTGTAGGAGTTGCTTGTATATTTTTGAGATTAGTTGTTTGTCAGTTGCTTCACTTGCTATTATTTTCTCCCATTCTGAAGGCTGTCTTTTCACCTTGCTTATAGTTTCCTTTGTTATGCAGAAGCTTTTAAGTTTACTTAGGTCCCCTTTGTTTATTTTTGCTTTTATTTCCAATATTCTGGGAGGTGGGTCATAGAGGATCCTGCTATGATGTATGTCGGAGAGTGTTTTGCCTATGTTCTCCTCTAGGAGTTTTATAGTTTCTGGTCTTACGTTTAGATCTTTAATCCATTTTGAGTTTATTTTTGTGTATGGTGTTAGAAAGTGCTCTAGTTTCTTTCTTTTACAAGTGGTTGGCCAGTATTCCCAGCACCACTTGTTAAAGAGATTGTCTTTAATCCATTGTATATTCTTGCCTCCTTTGTCAAAGATAAGGTGTCCATATGTGCGTGGATTTATCTCTGGGCTTTCTATTTTGTTCCATTGATCAATATTTCTGTCTTTGTGCCAGTACTATGCTGTCTTGATGACTGTGGCTTTGTAGTAGAGCCTGAAGTCGGATAGGTTGATTCCTCCAGTTCCATTCTTCTTTCTCAGGATAGCTTTGGCTATTCTAGGTTTTTTGTATTTCCATACAAATTGTGAAATTATTTGTTCTAGCTCTGTGACGAATACCATTGGTAGCTTTATAGGGATTTCATTGAATCTATAAATTGCTTTGGGTAGTATACTCATTTTCACTATATTGATTCTTCCAATCCATGAACATGGTATATTTCTCCATCTATTAGTGTCCTCTTTGATTTCTTTCACCAGTGTTTTATAGTTTTCTATATATAGGTCTTTAGTTTCTTTAGGTAGATATATTCCTAAGTATTTTATTCTTTCCATTGCAATGGTGAATGGAATTGTTTCCTTAATTTCTCTTTCTGTTTTCTCATTATTAGTGTATAGGAATGCAAGGGATTTCTCTGTGTTGATTTTCTATCTTGCAACTTTACTATAATCATTGATTAGTTCTAGTAATTTTCTGGTGGAGTCTTTAGGGTTTTTCTATGTAGAGGATCATGTCATCTTTACTTCTTCTTTTCCAATTTGGATTCCTTTTATTTCTTTTTCTGCTCTGATTGCTGTGGCCAAAACTTCCAAAACTATGTTGAATGGTAATGGTGAAAGTGGGCACCCTTGTCTTGTTCCTGACTTTAGAGGAAATGCTTTCAATTTTTCACCATTGAGAATAATGTTTGCTGTGGGTTTGTCATATATAGCTTTTATTATGTTGAGGTATGTTCCTTCTATTCCTGCTTTCTGGAGAGTTTTTATCATAAATGGATGTTGAATTTTGTCAAAGGCTTTCTCTGCATCTATTGAGATAATCATATGATTTTTATTTTTCAATTTGTTAATGTGGTGTATTACATTGATTGATTTGCGGATATTGAAGAATCCTTGCATCCCTGGGATAAAGTCCACTTGGTCATGGTGTATGATCTTTTTAATGTGTTGTTGGATTCTGATTGCTAGAATTTTGTTAAGGATTTTTGCATCTATGTTCATCAGTGATATTGGCCTGTAGTTTTCTTTTTTTGTGGCATCTTTGTCAGGTTTTGGTATTAGGGTGATGGTGGCCTCATAGAATGAGTTTGGAAGTTTACCTTCCTCTGCAATTTTCTGGAAGAGTTTGAGTAGGATAGGTGTTAGCTCTTCTCTCAAGTTTTGGTAGAATTCAGCTGTGAAGCCGTCTGGACCTGGGCTTTTGTTGGCTGGAAGATTTTTGATTACAGTTTCAATTTCTGTGCTTGTGATGGGTCTGTTAAGATTTTCTATTTCTTCCTGGTCCAGTTTTGGAAAATTGTACTTTTGTAAGAATTTGTCCATTTCATGTTGTCCATTTTATTGGCATATAATTGTTGATAGTAGTCTCTTATGATGCTTTGTATTTCTGTGTTGTCTGTTGTGATCTCTCCATTTTCATTTCTAATTTTATTGATTTGATTTTTCTCCCTTTGTTTCTTGATGAGTCTGGCTAATGGTTTGTCAATTTTATTTATCCTTTCAAAGAACCAGCTTTTGGCTTTGTTGATTTTTGCTATGGTCTCTTTTGTTTCTTTTGCATTTATTTCTGCCCTAATTTTTAAGATTTCTTTCCTTCTACTAACCCTGGGGTTCTTCATTTCTTCCTTTTCTAGTTGCCTTAGGTGTAGAGTTAGGTTATTTATTTGACTTTTTTCTTGTTTCTTGAGGTATGCCTGTATTGCTATGATCTTTCCCCTTAGGACTGCTTTTACAGTGTCCCACAGGTTTTGAGTTGTTGTGTTTTCACTTTCATTCGTTTCTATGCAAATTTTGATTTCTTTTTTGATTTCTTCTGTGATTTGTTGGTTATTCAGCAGCGTGTTGTTCAGCCTCCATATGTTGGAATTTTTAATAGTTTTTCTCCTGTAATTGAGATCTAATCTTACTGCATTGTGGTCAGAGAAGATGCTTGGAATGATTTCAATTTTTTTTGAATTTACCAAGGCTAGATTTATGGCCCAGGATGTGATCTATCCTGGAGAAGGTTCCATGTGCGCTTAAGAAAAAGGTGAAATTCATTGTTTTGGTGTGAAATGTCCTATAGATATCAATTAGGTCTAACTGGTCTATTGTATCATTCAAAGTTTGTGTTTCCTTGTTAATTTTCTGTTTAGCTGATCTATCCATAGGTGTGAGTGGGGTATGAAAGTCTCCCACTATTATTGTGTTATTGTTAATTTTTTCTTTCATACTTGTTAGCATTTGTCTTATGTATTGCGGTGCTCCCGTGTTGGGTCCATATATATTTATAATTGTTATATTTTCTTCTTGGATTGATCCTTTGATCATTATGTAGTGACCATCTTTGTCTCTTTTCACAGCATTTGTTTTAAAGTCTATTTTATCTGATATGAGTATTGCTACTCCTGCTTTTTTTTTTTTTTTTTTGGTCTCTATTTGCATGGAAAATCTTTTTCCAGCCCTTCACTTTCAGTCTGTATGTGTCCCCTGTTTTGAGGTGGGTCTCTTGTAGACAACATATGTAGGGGTCTTGTTTTTGTATCCATTCAGGCAGTCTTTGTCTTTTGATTGGGGCATTCAACCCATTTACATTTAAGGTAATTATTGATAAGTATGATCCCGTTGCCATTTACTTTATTGTTTTGGGTTCGAATTTATACACCGTTTTTGTGTTTCCTGTCTAGAGAATATCCTTTAGTATTTGTTGGAGAGCTGGTTTGGTGGTGCTGAATTCTCTCAGCTTTTGCTTGTCTGAGAAGCTTTTGATTTCTCCTTCATATTTGAATGAGATCCTTGCTGGGTACAATAATCTGGGCTGTAGGTTATTTTCTTTCATCACTTTAAGTATGTCTTGCCATTCCCTTCTGGCTTGAAGAGTTTCTATTGAAAGATCAGCTGTTATCCTAATGGGAATTCCCTTGTGTGTTATTTGTTGCTTTTCCCTTGCTGCTTTTAATATTTGTTCTTTGTGTTTGATCTTTGTTAATTTGATTAATATGTGTCTTGGGGTGTTTCGCCTTGGGTTTATCCTGTTTGGGACTCTCTGGATTTCTTGGACTCAAGTGATTATTTCCTTCCCCATTTTAGGGAAGTTTTCAACTACTATCTCCTCAAGTATTTTCTCATGGTCTTTCTTTTTGTCTTCTTCTGGGACCCCTATGATTCGAATGTTGTAGCATTTAATATTGTCCTGGAGGTCTCTGAGATTGTCCTCATTTCTTTTAATTCGTTTTTCTTTTATCCTCTCTGATTCATTTATTTCTACCATTCTATCTTCTAATTCACTAATCCTATCTTCTGCCTCTGTTATTCTACTATTTGTTGCCTCCAGAGTGTTTTTTATTTAATTTATTGCATTATTCATTATATATTGACTCTTTTTTATTTCTTCTAAGTCCTTGTTAAACCTTTCTTGCATCTGCTCAATCCTTGTCTCCAGGCTATTTATCTGTGATTCCATTTTGATTTCAAGATTTTGGATCAATTTCACTATCATTATTTGGAATTCTTTATCAGGTAGATTCCCTCTCTCTTCCTCTTTTGTTTGGTTTGGTGGGCATTTATCCTGTTCCTTTATCTGCTGGGTATTCCTCTGTCTCTTCATCTTGTTTAAATTGCTGAGTTTGGGGTGTCCTTTCTGTATTCTGGCAGTTTGTGGAGTTCTCTTTATTGTGGCGTTTCCTCGCTCTGTGTGGGTTTGTACAGGTGGCTTGTCAAGGTTTCTTGGTTAGGGAAGCTTGTGTCGGTGTTCTGGTGGGTGGAGCTGTATTTCTTCTCTCTGGAGTGCAATGAAGTGTCCAGTAATGAGTTATGAGATGTCTATGGTTTTGGGGTGACTTTGGGCAGCCTGTATCTTGGAGCTCAGGGCTGTGTTCCTGTGTTGCTGGAGAATTTGCTTGGTATGTCTTGCCCTGGAACTTGTTAGCCCTTGTATGGTGCTTGGTTTCAGTGTAGATATGGAGGCGTTTGATAAGCTCCTGTCAATTACTGTTCCTTGGAGTCAGAAGTTCCCTGGAGTCAGGGTTTGGACTTAAGCCTCCTGTTTCCAGTTATCGGTCTTATTTTTACAGTAGTTTCAAAACTTCTCCTTCTATACAGCACCATTGATAAAACATCTATGTTAAAGATGAAACGTTTCTCCACCATAGGGGTCACCCAGAGAGGCTCACAGTGTTACATGGAGAAGAGAAGAGGGAGTAGGGAGTTTGAGGTGACCCGAATGAGATGAGGTGGAATAATAGAGGAGAGAGTGGGCTGGCCAGTAATCACTTCCTTATATGCACTCCACAACTGGACCTCTCAGAGATGTTCACGGAGTTATACAGAGAAGAGAAGAAGGAGGAAGGAGACAGAGGTAGCCAGGAGTATAAAAGGAGGGGATGAAAGGGAGGGAGACAGATCCAGCCAGTACTCAGTTCCCTAAGTGTTCTCCACCGTCTGGAACACACAGAAATTCACAGAGTTGGGTAGAGTAGAGAGGGGTTAGGGAGGAGACACAGGCGACCTGGTGGAGAAAAAGGAGAGTCCAAAAGGAGAGAGAGCAGTCAAGCCAGTAATCTCGCTCCCTAGTGAAAAATGGGTGCTGAAGATTGGGTTCTTAAAGGTACAAAATTGGTAACAAATACATAAAAGCAAAAATTAAAAATCTAGAGTAGAGTTTGGAATTTTAAAAATACAATGTTAAAGAAAAGAAGAAGGAAAAGAAAGAGAGAAAAAGAAACAAACAAAAACAAACAAAGTTGCAAAAATTATAAAGAAAATATAGGTACAAAATTGATAACAAATACCAAAAACATAAATTAAAAATCTAGAGTAGAGTTTGGAATTTCAGATTTACAATGTTATATAAAAGAAGAAGAGAAAGAAAGAGAGAGCAAAAAAAAAGTCACAAAAATTATAAAAAAAAATATAGGTACAAAATTGATAACAAATACCAAAAAGCTAAAATTAAAAATCTAGAGTAGAGATTGGAATTTCAAAAATACAATGTTAAAGAAAAGAAGAAAAGAAAAAAAAAAGGTCACAAAAACTATAAAAAATATATATATGAAGTTTGCTTTAAAAAAATAGGGTCTTTTTTTTTGCAAAGTAATAGTAGGTTATAAAAGTGAAAATTAAAGGAATAATAGAGGACTTAAAATTTTTTTAAAATTAAAAAAAGAAAGAATGATCATAAAAATAGTAAAAATATATCTAGGACTTTCTCTGGTTTTGTTGTGGGTATTGGGTCAGTTCATTTTCGGCTAGTTCCTTGGTCCGACTTATATTTCTCAAGATCTATAGGTCCCTTCCTATGTAGTCGGTATTATCCACAGGGTTTTAATCTATTGCCTGTAGCTTCCAAGGCGGTTCCCTCTGTTATAGCTTCTTTTGTTTGCTGGTCTCTTTAGTGTCTGGTTTCTGCCCTGACACAAAGAGGACAGTGGTGGACACTTTTTTTTTTTTTAGGCTCACTTGTTCAGTTGTGCTGTGGGAAGGGAGGGACGCTGCAAACAAATAACACTGGCGTGTGCTCGCAGTGCCTCAGCCACACTGGGTCTGCCCCCGCTCACGGCGCATGTAGCCTCCCTGCCCACACCGCTCAGGCTGTATGTTGCTCCGCCGGGAATCATCTGTGGCCAGCTGCCTCCCAGGTCCAAGCCGCTCAGGTTCAGGCACTCGGGTAGTCCTCAGAGGCGCAGACTCGGTTGGGCCTGCATTTTGTGCCCTTCCCAGGTCCGAGCAGCTCAGGTGATGAGGTGTTTGGCAAGCGCGATTGCTGCGACTTATCGCCTCCCCGCCTCTCGGTTATCTAAGTGTACAACCGGTGCACCTTCTCAGGCGGATGTTGACCGTCCAGACCCCCAAGAAGTTTTAGTTAGCAAAGAAGCCTGCTTACAGTTTTATAGATAATGTCTCTCTGGGGCTGCGATTGCCCCCTTCCAGCTCTGGCTGCCTATCACCGGAGGGGGATGGTCTGCAGCCGGCTATCTCTGTTCAGTCCTTTGTTCCATGCGCGGGCCTGGCGGTGTCTTAGGTTAGGGCTGGCTTTTCGCGTGGTAGATATCCCACAGTCTGGTTTGCTGGCCCAAATTATTTCGCTCAGATAGCGCTTGGGGTATTCAGGCCAGATCCTTACTCTAAGCGATGCAGCCCGTGCCGCGCCTCCCTGCCCAGCCCCCACTTGCTAGTGGCGTGTGCAGGCGTCTGCGCTACTTCTCTGCTGGGGGAGTTACCGTAGGGCTCACAGTCTGTGGGTTTTCATTGTTTATTTATTTTTCGTCCCTGTTATGTTGCCCTCTGTGCTTCCAAGGCTCGGCACAGATTCGGCAATGAGGAGGTTTCCTGGTGTTTGGAAACTTCTCTCTTTTTAAGACTCCCTTCCCTGGACGGAACTCCGTCCCTCCCTCTTTTGTCTCTTTTTTTGTCTTTTATATTTTTTCCTACCTCCTTTCGAAGACTTGGGTTACTTTTCTGGGTGCCTGATGTCCTCTGCCAGCATTCAGAAGTTGTTTTGTGGAATTTACTTGGCGTTTAAATGTTCTTTTGATGAATTTGTGGGGGAGAAAGTGTTGTCCCCGTCCTACTCCTCCGCCATCTTAGCTCCTCCCCTCTCACAATTTTTGAACTTGGACCTTGGGTTAGGGTGACTCTTGCACTCCATTGGAATTGACAGGGGTCATTTGATGCCATTCAGCTGGTGGCTAATCTGGTTGGAAAGTTTTCAAGGTGATTTCACTTATGTGCTTTTTGCCTTGGTGAGTATATCTGGAAGTCAGAGTTCAGCAGGGTTCCTCTACCTATTGACTCCTTCCAGTAGTCTCTCCACTAGAGTGACTGGACTTTATTCTTGGAAGCTCTGACTTCAAGAGACCAAAGCAAAAGCTGTCAGCCCTTTTCAGTCCAGGCCTGAAATTGACACTGTGTCATCTCCGCTATGTACTTTATTGGTCACTGCAGGCACAGATTTAAAAGCAAAGGAAATGAGGTTGCAATCATTGGGAGGAATATCAAATAATTTTCTGCCATCTTTAACTTTTCACATTCCTCAAACCCTTGTTTGATAAAATGTGGGAGTATCTCAGAGGTCAATCTTTATATATTTTCTATTCAATATGTCTATTTTTTATGAACTCATCCAGTCTTTTGGCTTTAAATATCATCTGTTACCCTATGAGTCCCAAATAGCATTTCTACATTAGAGTCCAGAAATCAAGACTCTTTGATATCCAACTTATGTCCATTATAGTTTCTCAGCCTCTGTACCTAGATCTCTAATGAACATCTCAAACTTGCCATGTTCAAAATAAAACTGCTTATTCTTACCCTGAGATCTACCCCCTTCTCTTCGTTCTGTTTCTTCAGTCCAAAACCCTTGGGGTCATTCTTGACAGTTCACTTTCTCTCACATTCTATTTCTAATTCAGCAGAAAATTATCTTGGGGCGATGATCAACATACATTCAGATTCTGGCTACGTTATACAACTTTCACCACCACCACACTACACATGGATATCACCAAATGGTCAATACCGAAAACAGACTGATTATATTCTTTGTGGCCAAAGATGGAGAAACTGTATACAGTCAGCAAAAAGAAGACCAGGAGCTGACTGTGGCTCGGATCATGAACTCCTTATTGCCAAATTCAGACTTAAATTGAAGAAAGTAGGGAAAACCACTAGACCATTCAGTTATGACCTAAATCAAATCCCTTATGATTATGCAGTGGAAGTGAAAAATAAATTCAAGGGGTTAGATCTGAGAGAGTGCCTAAAGAACTATGGATGGAGTTTCATGACACTGTACAGGAGGCAGTTATCAAGACCATCTCCAAGAAAAAGAAATGCAAAAAAGCAAAATGGTTGTCTGAGGAGGCCTTACAAATAGCTGAGAAAAGAAGAGAAGCAAAAGGCAAAGGAGAAAAGTAGAGATATACCCATTTGAATGCAGAGTTCCAAAGAATAGCAAGGAGAGATAAGAAAGCCTTCCACAGTGACCAATGCAAAGAAATAGAGGAAAATAATAGAATGGTAAAGACTAGAGACTTCTTCAAGAAAATTAGATATATCAAGGGGAACATTTCATGCAAAGATGGGCTCAATAAAGGACAGAAATGGTATGGATATAACAGAAGCAGAAGGTATTAAGAAGAGGTGGCAAGAATACATAGAAGAGAGATACAAAAAAGATCTTCATGACCCAGATAATCATGATGGTTTGATCTCTCACCTAGAGCCAGATATCCTGGAATGCAAAGTCAAGTGGGCCTTAGGAAACATCCCTATGAACAAAGCTAGTGGAGGTGATGGAATTTCAGTTGAAATATTTCAAATCCTCAAAGATGATGCTATGAAAGTGCTGCACTCAATCTGCCAGCAAATTTGGAAAACTCAGCAGTGGCCACAGGACTGGGAAAGGTCAGTTTTCATTTCAATCCCAAGAAAAGGCAATGCCACAGAATGTTTGAACTACCACACAGTTCCACTCATCTCACACACTAGCAAAGTAATGCTCAAAATTCTCTAAACTAGGCTTCAACAGTATGTCAACTATGAACTTCCAGATGTTCAAACTGGTTTTAGAAAAGGTAGAGGAACCAGACATCAAATTGCCAATATCTGCTGGATCATGGAAAAAGCAAGAGTTCCAGAAAAACATCTACATCTGCTTTATTGACTATGCCAAAGCCTTTGACTGTGTGGATCACAGCAAACTGTGGAAAATTCTTTAAGAGATAGGAATACCAGGCCACCTGAACTGCCTCTTGAGAAATCTGTATGCAGGTTAAGAAGCGAGAGTTAGAACTGGACAAGAAACAACAGACTGGTACCAAATTGGGAAAGGAGTAATGCAAGGCTGCATATTGTCACCCTGCTTATTTAACTTATATGCAGAGTACATCATGCAAAATGCTGGGCTGGATGAAGCACAGGCTGGAATCAAGATTGTTGGGAGAAATATCAATAACCTCAGATATGCAGATGACACCACCCTTATGGCAGAAAGCAAAGAAGAACTAAAGAGCCTCTTGATAAAAGTGAAAGAGGAGAATGAAAAAGCTGGGTTAAAACTCAACATTCAGAAAACTAAGATCATGGGATCAGGTCCCATCCCTTCATGGCAAATAGACGGGGAACCAATGGAAACAATGACTTTATTTTGGGGGGCTCTAAAATGATGCTAAAGCTGAAACTCCAGTACTTTGGCCACCTCATGCGAAGAGTTGACTCATTGGAAAATACTCTGATGCTGGGAGGGATTGGCGGCAGGAGAAGAAGGGGATGACAGAGGATGGGATGGATGGATGGCATTGCTGACTCGATGGACGTGAGTCTGAGTGAACTCTGGGAGTTGGTGATGGACAGGGAGGCCTGGCGTGCTGCAATTCATAGGGTCACAAAGAGTCAGACATGACTGAGCGACTGAACTGAACTGAAAATCACTGTAGATGACAACTGCAGCCATGCAATTAAAAGACGCTTGCTCCTTGGAAGAAAAGTTGTAACAAACCTAGACAGCATATTAAAGAGCAGAAACATTACCTTGCCAACAAAGATTTGTCTAGTCAAAGCTATGGTTTTTCCAGTAGTCATGTATGGATGTGAGAGTTAGGCTATAAAGAAAGCTGAACACTGAAGTATTGATGCTTTTGAACTGTGGTATTGGAGAAGAGACTTGAGACTCCCTTGGACTGCAAAGAGATCCAAGCAATCCATCCTAAAGAAAATCAGTGCAGAAAACTCATTGGAAGTACTGATGTTGAAGCTGAAACTCCAATATTTGGCAACCTGATGAGAAGAGCCAACTCATTTGAAAAGACCCTGATGCTGGGAAAGATTGAAGGCAGGAGGAGAAGGGAATAACAGAGGATGAGATTGTTTGATGGCATCACCAACTTGATGGACATGAGTTTGAGTAAGCTCCAGGTGTTGGTGACAGGCAAGGAAGCCTGGCATGCTACAGTCCATGGGGTCACAAATAGTCAGACACGACTGAGCAACTGAACTGACTGACTAAGCATATAGCTATTACCTCTTACTTATCATTTTGTAATAGCCTTTTAGTTGGCCTTTTTTCTTTTTCCTTTATCTTTTAGAAAATAAAATATATTTGCAAATAGTTGCTGGAATGGTGCTTTACAAATTGAAGTCTGCTTATACTGTTCTTCTGTTCAAATATTCCCATCTCAGGGTAAAAGTCAAATGTGCAGAGAGTCTTTTGAGATTCCATGTGTCCTGCCCTGAACAATGTTCCTGACCTCATCTCTTATCATTCAGCTCTCGCTGACTACATGAAACTATACAGGAATCCCTTGCTTTTACTCAAACAGGCCAAGTAAATTCCCATTTAAGTACCTGGAAGGTTCTCCTCCTTTATTTTATTCAGGTCTCTGCTCTGCTGTCAATGCATCAGTGAGGCCATCCCTGACCTCCCTATGTAGAAACACAGTAGCGAAACCTCCCACTCTGAGACTTTCTAACTCCTAGAATTTCTCACCATTTCATATTTCTCCATTGTGCTTATCTCCAACTGTTGCCTTGCTTACCTTTTATGATCCCTCCCTATCAGAATTTGAGCTTCATGAAGAGAGATTCTTGTTAGGATTAAGGCTCGGTTTAGAGTTGACTAAAAGGAAAAATCAACATTATCTATGTTTTAATATGTACTTTCTCAGTCATTTATTTTGTAGAATATACTATGATATTTTCTTCTAGTTCATAAATATTGGTTACATTTAGAATTTTTTTTCAAAGTTTCTAAGATTTGATTAGGAATGATCAGGAAGTGTTCTAGCACATTAAGTGAAAGTGACAGTCTCTCAGTTGTGTCCGACTCTTTGCAAACCATGGACTATACAGTACATGGAATTTTCCAGGCCAGAATACTGGAGTGGGTAGCCTATCTTTTCCCAGGGGATCTTCCCAACCCAGGAATTTAACTGGAGTCTCCTGCATTGCAGGCAGATTCTTTACCGGCTGAGCTACCAGGGAAGCTAGTATCCAATCATCATAAGACTGGGTAAGAATGCCACCCTGGCTACTTACTAGCTATGTGACCTAAGGCAAATGACCTCAACTCTCCCTAAACATTAGCTACCCTGTCTTTAAATTGGGAAAACAGTACTATTTACTTCCTATGGATGCTATGAACATGTGATGATATAATGAATGTATGATATAATGAATGCACTTATGTTTGTCTAGAACATCATAGCACATAGTAGGCACCTGATTAATGTGGGTTGCTATTTTCTAATGTTAAATATTTGAGGATAAATAAAATATTTCAACATTTATTAATTTTTTCACAGTGACTCAGACATTTTTCAACTTGAAAGATGCTAAAAAGCTAAATTTAAACCAGGTTAGAATAATTTATTAATAAAATATCCCATTTACACTCTTTTCATTCACATTTATTTCATTTCAATATACTCTAATTGGGTCCTGTTTTCTTCCAAAATGTCTATAATTTTGGTGTAACATGTAGGCCATTTTGGAGAAGGCAATGGCACCCCACTCCAGTACTCTTGCCTGGAAAATCCCATGGACGGAGGAGCCTGGTGGGCTACAGTCCATGGGGTTCCTAAGAGTCGGACACGTCTGAGCGACTTCACTCTCACTTTTCACTTTCCTGCATTGGAGAAGGAAATGGCAACCCACTCCAGTGTTCTTGCCTGGAGAATCCCAGGGATGGGGGAGCCTCGTGGGCTGACGTCTATGGGGTCACACAGAGTTGGACATGACTGAAGTGACTTAGCAGCAGCAGCAGTAGGCCATTTTACTCAACTTTCAAAATAGTCTCTTTAATGTCTTTACCATTTTTACAACATACTTCTGTCATTAGGACATTGTAAAATTTTGCCTTTCCCCTCAAATATTTATATCTTTATTTGTGGAAGTTGTGCAATTTATTAAAACAAGTTATTTATACTGAAATATACTTTATGATTTTATTTCCTACTTAAGGAGTATTTGGAATTGCAAATAAAAAAGCCAACTGATTATTTTAGTATTGCATAGTATGTTGAGATAAAGCCATTCTGCAATATTGACTAGGCTTTAGAATATTTTATTGCTTATTTGCTGATAATTAGGTAATGTTACACAATTTTTCTAAATTATTAGATATAATTTGCATAGTATGAAATCTTACTTTACTTTTCAAATTATTTTAAATGAAAAATGGTGAATTGTAAATGGAATGGAAAATCATATGCCCATTTTAGACTGCATATTCAATTCTGTTCAATGAACAACAGACTCTACAATAAATATGATATGTAAAATTTTATAAGGAATATGATATAAATATTAGCTTTTACTAGTCAGTGTAATGAGGATACCACCTGACTATATAAACAGTAAAGGTATTACATATCTCTAAGGTAAATGAATGTTTTAAAGAATATTTCCCCATTGTTATTAGAACAGTTTTAGACTTTCTCAACTATTGGTTTATATTTAGATGTTTTCATATTTCTTGTTTACTTTCAGTCTTTGAAAGTGGAAAAATAAATCAAGATTATGGTACTCATCTGTGAGTAGAACTGTCTCTTTTCTGTCACCTTCTTTTCCTTGAAAATCTTATTTGTCAGGCTGGCAGCAGTGCCAGTAGCACTCCAGACACCATGGCAGACCATCATACCCAAGCATTCAGCTTTGGTCTTTCTTGAATTCCTGGTGATACTGTGAAATCTGTTTGGATGAATATTACTTTCATTCTTCAAGAAAATAAGTTAGCACGTGGCTATAGCTTGTAAAGTGCCTGGCTCTTAGTGGATGAACCAAGACTATACCTACTGCCAGTTGTGCCACTCTGGGAAGTTGACTGAGTTTCTCGAGACCTCGATTTTCTTGTGCACAAAATGAGAATGGATTCCTGCTTCCTGGAATTGTAGTGCAGAATAAATGAGATTATAGCTCTCTTAAATCTTCTCTTGAAGAAATATGTTCATTGCAGCATGATTTACAATAGCCAAGACAGGGACACAAGCTCAGTGTTCATTGACAGATGAATGGATTGAGAAAGCGTGATATATAATATTATTCAACCATAGAAAAGAAGGAAATTCTGCTATTTGCATAAACATGGATGGATTTGAGGGCATTACACTTACATTACAGTAAATCAGACAAAGACAAATACTATATGATCTCACTTTTATCTGGGATTAGCAAAAAAAAGTTAATAGAAACAGAGTAAATGTTGCCAAGGGCATGGGTGCCAGAGAACGTGGTGAAGCTGATCAAAGGGTACAAACTTCCAGTGATAAGATGAATAGGTTCTGGGGATCTAATATACAGCATGGTGATCATAGTTAACAACAGTGCAGTGCATACTTGAAGGCTGTGAATAGAGTAAATCTTAACTTGAACTTTTGAAAAATGAAAAAAAAAAATAGTAACCTATGTGAGATGATATATGCATTAACTAGCATTATTGCTGTAATCATTTTGCAATATGTACCTGTATCAGTTTATCACATTGTATACCTTAAAGTTGCACAATGTTTTATGTCAATTATATCGCAGCAAAGCTGAAAAAAAGTAGTACTCAAAATTTAGATGACTGGATTTTTAAGAGTAGTAAACATTTAGTATTCAGACAACAAAGACAAAATAATTCTAAAAAATAAGAACAGGTCTATTTCTATGATATTGTGACTTAATGGAAATATGTGTGCTGTGCTGTGCTTAGTCACTCAGTCATGTCCGACTCTTTGCCACCCCAAGTATTGTAATCCACCAGGCTCCTCTGTCCATGGGATTCCCCAGACAAGAATACTGAAGTGGGTTGCCATGCCCTCCTCCAGGGGATCTTCCCAACCCAGGGATTGAACCCAGGTCTCCTGCATTACAGGTGGATTCCTTACCATCTGAGCCACTAGGGAAGCTCTATTGGAAATATATATATTTGGTTATTCATATTATCTTAGTCAATAGTTCCTGGCTCCCAGCTCCCTAAAACTTTGGAATTTCCTGAAAGATAGTAGCAGTAACAGCATCTTCTGTCATAGTATTTGGGCTCTTGTCCTAGTTCCTGAAAACCCTCAGAGTCATGAGATGGAAAAAAAGTGTCTTGTTACTTATACTAAGCACCTTTCCACCACAGCTGGATTTATATTAATGAAGTGACTCTGGAAAGTATGCAGTGGTAAAATCCTTACCTCTCATGCAGAAGGCACAAGAGACATGGATCCCTGGGTGGGGAAATCCTCTGCAGAAGGAAATGACAACCCACTCCAGTATTTCCTGGGGAATCCCATGGACAGAGGAGGCTGGTGGGCTACAGTTATGAAGAGTCACAAAGAGTTGAACGCAACTGAGCAACTGAGGGACTGAGGGTAGGGGCTAGTGTTCAGGGGAACCAACCATGAAAAGGGGATTTCAGCTTTAAATCCCACCACTCGAGTTTCTAGGGAGAAAAGGGCCCCTGGAGATTGAATCCATTACTAATGGCCAAGGATTTACTCAATCAGGCTTATGAAATGAAGCCTCCATAAAAATTCAAAAGGGCAGAGTTTGAAGAGCTTCTGGCTTGGTGAGTACTTGGAGATTTGGCAGGAGTGCCTGGAGAGATCATGGAAGTTCTGTACTCCTTTCCACATACTTTCCCCTACATATCTTTTCAACTAACTGTTGATTCATATCCTTCGTAATAAAATGCTAATCTCATATATAAACTGGTTTCTTGAGTTCTGTGAGCAACTTTAAAAAAATTAATCAAACCCAAGGAAGGGGTTGTGGAAACCTCTACATTATAGCCAGACTCTCAGAAGTGTAGGTAACAACTAGTCAGTAGGTCTGGAGCACGTATAACTTCCTGGGTTTGTGACTGGTATCTGAAGTGGAAAGTGGTCTTGTGAGTCTGAGCCCTGTGGGACTCAATGCTACCTCTGGGTAGATAGTGTCAGAACTGAGCTGAATTGTAAGATGCTCAGCTAGTGTCCTGAGAACTGCTTGGTGATGGGGGGAACCCCACCCCCTGTGACACTGGATGTACAGAATCTAAATAATATTCCAATGTATTTAATTAATTTATTCAACATGGGCATAAAAGTAAGTAGAGAGTACTTAATAACATACTTGAGTATTAAAGTTACCCAGATTTATAGATTACTTATTTTCCATTCAGATGTATTAGAGGCATTCATGAATTAAAATATAGAAATATGGTTGGCAGTAGTCCAGATCATAATGATTTTAGGTTCCTATGATACGGAATTCATTATCAAAATGGTGTATTTTACTCCAGGTTGTAAAAGCAAAGTCTTTGAGATATTTTGTTTTTATCATCTGTTACCTTTCAAAAGCAAATAGATTCAATCAAGACTTGCTATTAATGTCTCTCAGCTTCTTTTTTAACTTTTTATTTTATATTGGAGTGTAGCGAATTAACAGTGTTGTGATAGTTTCATGGGAAGAGTGAAAGGACTCAGCCATACATATACATGTGTCCATTCCCCCCCTGACTCCCCTCCTAGGCCATCCAGGCTGGTATATAACAGCAAGTTCCCCATTAGCCTCACAACATCCAGTTGCCCACCTGTCACTGGAAATTCCCCACACTGTTTAAACTTATGGACCGTTCCTTTGGGGTTTTGTATTCTGAAGTCTTTCCTCTTTAAGAAAAGCATCCATCACTCCATCTGTTTCCTGGGGACATCTTAGCTCTTTACCAGAGACATATATTTTCAAATGAGAATTTTGTTGGAAGATATATCAGATCTTTGACAGACCAGGAGATAGAAAATACATATGAAAACTCAAAGCTTTGAAAAACGTTATTGTTTTTCTGTGGTAATAAGAAATAGTACTTAATTACATTACTAAATAAGAATGGTCAACTCTCAAATCATAATCAGAGTTTATGGATTAGTTCAATTCGATTATTCTCTAAGAAAAAAAAAATATATATGCTCACTTCCGAAGTTGAATGTGGTATTCCATTGGTTCTCTAGGAATTCGTTTTATTTATTCATAATTTTGGTATTGGTACCTGGATTTTTCTTATCTTGTCTTACAATTTTTCTTGTTAAATATTTTAATCTTGACATTAAAAGTTTAAAGAATCATACAATTTATTTCTAGTTAAAATTACAACTATTTTTACTCCATTGTATTTACCAGACAAATATATTTTATAAGGAAATTTCAGATTTCAAATTAGAAAATAATCATATGTCACTTCAAATACACAGTTAAGAGGATATGATAAGTCACTTGAAGGATTCATGATAAAACTTAATACCAGTAGCACACATTTTAGAAGATGTTAAGCAGAAATGTTGCACAAGAAATAGACTTTCTGTTAAAAAAGAAAAAGCTGTTATAATTACTTAATCCAAACAGGGAAGAAGGCCTAAATTTGAATTCAAGGCATATTGCTGTAGTACGCTATTAGCCTAATCCTTCATTTTCTTGTCAATTAAAGACTTATCTTTATTCACTGATTCACTTATCAGTAATTCGCTGGGTATTTTAAATCTGGTTGTTAAAAATCCCTTTGTTTATGGCAATAAGGCACCATTCATTTTGTGAACTTTATAAAACCAACCTCTGCCAATTTTGCTCTTTGAGAATGGCTCTAAAGTTGTGTTCCCACAGTAATTACTTATTCCAGAGATGTTCATTAAAGAATGAAGTAAGAGGCAAGTGTTTGAAACAATTGTATCCCACCAAAGCCAGCTTTACTAAGCACCTCCCCAGCATCTACAGTGCTGATACACATTTTTAAAACAGTTCTTGAGAAATATTATGCAGAATTTATACTTTAAGGGCTATTACCTAGAGTGATACTAAATATATAGGATATTATTTTTGCATTTTACATATTTAAATAAGAAATTCAGTGAAAGTTTGGGGGAAAGCTGGAATGGTTTTTGAATGAGACTGTCCATCATATACCTACTGTGAATAGTTCTGGTCATTCTAGTGTCTCTGCCCTCTATTCCCTACTCACCCACAGACTCAGGGATGTGAAAGGGAAGGAGGGGGATAAACCCGGTGAAGTCAGCTGAATCGTAACAGAGGGGAAAAAAATTAAAAAAAAAAAACCATAGCTTTGGAGTTGTATATTTATTTTAGACCTAGTTTGTTATTGTAGCTAAGTAGGAAGAAGAGTTTCAGCATTTTACTGCTAAAGTGCTAGAATGTGTTCAAGTATTACATAGTTATCCTACAATGACAGTAAAGCCTCCCACTGACACTTAATGGGTGAAAGAAGAGAGAAAATTCAGAACAAGGGAGAGATTTCAAGTGTCAACCTGTTAGTGACATATCTGAATTGATAAATCCCTTATACAAACAGAGATTTATTTATTTCTGTTACGTAAAATACTACAAGGGACCAAGGGAGGAAATCAGAGAACCTGGGATTGGGTATATTTCTCAAACTTCTAGGAGCTAAATAAAGTAAATACCAACCACTCCTAGTCAGCACATTCATTGTTTGAATGCTAAGAACACAGCCAAAGTGTTTTCAAAGTGCTTGGTAACTGTTTTCTGTTTCTGTCCTCTGGGTTTGATCTATTTTGTCCACCCAATTTTTTCTCTTTTGGTTAACTCTTATCCATCATGAAGATTTTGAATATAAATGCAGCTTAGTTTCAATATGCACACGTATGGTGTCTTGATGTTTAAATGAATTATTTAACTCTAAAATTCCAATGTTTTGCCTGCTATGTAGAATGATAAAACCAAGGGTCATATGGAAAAATACTGCAAGGAATAGTGGTATTTGCTGGACCTTATTTCCAGAAGGGTGGAGATCCTTGTATTGTTGCACTTAGACATATTTAGTCAAGATTCAGTCTGGTAGCATTTGAGAGAGATTACAGAAACTGTTTCTTCATCTGTTCGATAACAAGATTTATCTCAACTTTTTTTATTTTTATAAATAAAGATTAAATGACATTCACTATGAACACTGTAAGATCATTTTCTGGCATATAATGAATAGTCAATAAATGTTAACCATTATTATTACTCTATACCTATGACTAGAACACCTTATCTGTTTTTAAAAATAATACTTATATCCAAATTATAAATTAGTTCATATACCTATTACCAAAATTCTGAAAAATTAGGACAGAAAATAAGAATCTAGTGTAATACTGTTCTCTGGATGTGTCCACCATTAATAAAACATCATCATGCCTGCTCAGTCCCTCAGTCATGTCTGCCTCTTTGTAGGGCCATGGATTATAGTCTGTCAGGCTCCTCTGTCCATGGGATTCTCCAAGCAAGAATACTGGAGTGGGTTTCCACTCCCTCCTCCAGGGGATCTTCCTGACCCAGGGATCGAACCTGTGCCTCCTGTGGCTCCTGCATTGCTAGGCAGATTCTTTACCACTGAGCCACCTGGGAAGCCCAATATAACTACTATATGCCTTTGTTAAAAGAGAATCCCCTTCTAAACAGTGGTTCTTAACCTTTTTTTTTCTTTTTCCACTGCCAGTTCATGAATATCTTTCCATCAATAAACACAGATGCACCATTGAATTTTTAGTGTCTGCATCATACTTCATTGTAGAACATAATTTAAGCAACCATCCCTGGCATCTTAAATGCTCTTTGTGGAAATAGGTGATAAGAAATGCTTTTAATCAGCACATTCTCATTAATTGCCTCTCTTTGTTTGTTAGAAATGATTGGAACTTACTTACTGCTTAGATCTGGATCCCAGCTCTGCTACCTATAGGCTGTTTGATCTTGGGCAAGTTACATAACTTCACTTTATCTCATATATCTTTTTTTTTCCATCTGTAAAATGGGGATATGATATCTGCATAACTTATTCTGTTGAGCAGGATACATTAGCTAAGACCTAAAGCTTTTGTGATTGATTTTTGGCATGTATTTAGTACTTCATACGTATTAGATTGAGGCCCTGGAGATCCTCCCAAATCATTAAAGAAAAATTATCTCTTTGACTTAGGTAAATTTTATTTGCAAACGTTACATTTCCCTGAAATATATGTGTGTTCTTTGCAATATTTACATGTAAAATATACATAACCCTTCAAAAATTTTAATTTCTAAACCATAATGTTTAGAGTAGAGTTTAAAATCATTTTGGGGCACACTTCTCACTGAACTATCTGGAAAAAATTATCATTGAACATCAGGAACTAGGTTAATATTTTGAAACTTTTCTTTCTTAACATATCTGAAGAATAGAGGACAGCCTTGGCAATATTCAGTCTTACTGTACTTCGTTGATGGGTACAGGGGTGCAGCCATGGGATCAGGAAGTTATCCCTCCTTTTTAAGCACAGAATGGGGGAGGGGGTAAAATCTGAAAGGATTCTGAAAAATGGTCTTCCCTCAGGTATGGTGCTAATGTTGGTTCTACTTCTGCAGTGCTCATATATAACACCCTTACTAGGTAATCCTGGAACACATTTACCTTGATCAGTAAGACTCTTCATTACCAACTTCCTCTGCCCCACGGTGGTCCAAGCAGGGGAGGGCAAGGCAGGGCAGCTGGAGAACTTTGGTCAGGCTATCTGCAGCTTCATTTACTTCTCCCAGAAGGTCATAAGTGAATTTAAGTTTCACTGTGTGCCCAGGCATGGAAAACATTAGAAAGCATATTCTTAAGTGCTACTTTCTACTGATTCTACTTGTTAAAGCAATAAGCTCCAGACATATGATGGAAGATGTTCATAAGAATTTTCCTTGTTAGGTACATTAATTTGCATTTGTTATATCATAGTATAGGATTATGACTTAAACCTGTGTTTTTAAAATTTAGAGATTCATGGAACTCTAGGAATCATTTAATGACCAAGTTTGAGAAATTCTTCTAAAATATACACTATATGATAGTTTAGTGCTCACACAATTAGAAGTGCAAATATAAATTCTAGCGCAAATACAAACTGAAAAGATAAAAACTTGAGAGTAACCTGGTCATTAGTATTAAAAAATGTAAGTATTAATATAGCTTTCAGTTCAGTCACTCAGTCGTGTCCGACTCTTTGCGACCTCATGAACCACAGCACTCCAGGCCTCCCTGTCATCACCAACAACCGGAGTCTGAACAAACCCATGTCCATTGAGTCAGTGATGCCATCCAACCATCTCATCCTCTGTTGTCCCCTTCTCCTCCTGCCTTCAACTTTCCCAGCATCAGGGTCTTTTCAAATGAGTCAGCTCTTCCCATCAGGTGGCCAATGTATTGGAGTTTCAGCTTCAACATCAGTCCTTCCAG
This sequence comes from Bos indicus x Bos taurus, assembly GCF_003369695.1. Classification (NCBI taxonomy): domain Eukaryota; kingdom Metazoa; phylum Chordata; class Mammalia; order Artiodactyla; family Bovidae; genus Bos; species Bos indicus x Bos taurus. The sequence continues at coordinate 20,660,582 of NC_040076.1, read as the reverse complement.
TGAACACCCAGGACTGATCTCCTTTAGGATGGACTGGTTGGATCTCCTTGCAGTCCAAGGGACTCTCAAGAGTCTTCTCCAACACAGTTCAAAGGCATCAATTCATCTTCACTCAGCTTTCCTTATAGTCCAACTCTCACATCCATACATGACTACTGGAAAAACCATAGCCTTGACTAGACAGAACTTTGTTAACAAAATGATGTTTCTGCTTTTTAAAATGCTGTCTAGGTTTGTCATAACTTTCCTTTCAAGGAGTAAGTGTCTTTTAATTTCATGGCTGCAATCACCATCTGCAGTGATTTTGGACCCCAGAAAAATAATGTCAGCCACTGTTTCCACTGTTTCCCCATCTATTTGCCATGAAGTGATGGGACCAGATGCCATGATCTTTGTTTTCTGAATATTGAGCTTTAAGCCAATTTTTTCACTTTCCTCTTTCACTTTCATCAAGAGGCTCTTTAGTTCTTCTTCATTTTCTGTCATAAGGGTGGTGTCATCTGCATATCTGAGGTTATTGATATTTCTCCCAGCAATCTTGATGCCAGCTTGTGCTTCCTCCAGCCTAGCATTTCTCATGATGTACTCTGCATATAAGTTAAATAAGCAGGGTGACAATATACAGCCTTGATGTACTCCTTTTCCTATTTGGAATCAGTCTGTTGTTCCATGCCCAGTTCTAACTGTTGCTTCCTGACCTGCATACAGGTTTCTCAAGGGGCATATTCTTGTATCCCTGCAGGCAAGGATGTCTCAAGACATCCCCCAAAAGATGTCCTTTTCATTATAGGGGACTGGAATGCAAAAGTAGAAAGTCAAGAAACACCTGGAGTAAAATTTGGCAAATTTGGCCTTGGAGTACAGAATGAACCAGAGCAAAGGCTAAGAGAGTTTTGCCAAGAGAATACACTGGTCATAGCAAACACCCTCTTCCAACAACACAAGAGAAGACTCTACACATGGACTTTACCAGATGGCCAACACCGAAATCAGATTGATTATATTCTTTGCAGCCAAAGATGGAGAAGCTCTATACAGTCAGCAAAAACAAGACTGGGAGCTGACTGTGGCTCAGATCATGAACTCCTTATCGCCAAATTCAGACAAATTGAAGAAAGTGGGGAAAACCATTAGACCTTTCAGATATGACATAAATCACATCCCTTGTGACTATACAGTGGAAATCAGGAATAGATTTAAGGGACTAGATCTGATAGACAGAGTGCCTGATGAACTATAGATGGAGGTTTGTGACACTGTACAGGAGACAGGGATCAAGACCATCCCCAGGAAAAAGAAATGCAAAAAAACAAATAGGCTGTCTGAGGAGGCCTTACAAATAGCTGTGAAAAGAAGAAATATGAAAAGCAAAGGAGAAAAGGAAAGATATACCCATTTGAATGCAGAATTCCAAAGATTAGCAAGAAGAGATAAGAAAGCCTTCCTTGGCGATCAATGCAAAAAATAGAGGAAAACAATAGAATAGGAAAGACTAGAGATCTCTAAAAGAAAATTAGAGATAACAAGGGAACATTTCAAGCAAAGATGGTTTCAATAAAGGACAGAAATGGTATGGACCTAACAGAAGCAGAAGAGAGTAAGAAGAGGTGGCAAGAATACACAGAAGAACTGTACAAAAAAGATCTTCATGACCCAGAAAATCATGATGGTGTGATCATTCACACTCACCTAGAGCCAGACATCCTGGAATGTGGAGTCAAGTGGGCCTTAGGAAGCATCACTACGAACAAAGCTAGTGAACAAAACTGATGGAATTTCAGTTGATATATTTCAAATCCTAAAAGATGATGCTGTGAAAGTTCTGCACTCAATATGCCAGAAAATTTGGAAAACTCAGCAGTGGCTACAGGACTGGAAAATGTCAATTTTCATTCCAATCCCACCCAAAGGCAATGCCAAAGAATACTCAAACTACGGCACAATTGCACTCATCTCACACGCTAGTAAAGTAATGCTCAAAATTCTCCAAGCCAGACTTCAGCAGTACATGAACCATGAACTTCCAGATGTTCAAGCTTGTTTTAGAAAATGCATTGGGACCAGAGATCAAATTGCCAACATCCACTGGATCATTGAAAAAGCAAGAGAGTTTCAGAAAAACATTTGTTTCTGCTTTGTTGACTATGCCAAAGCCTTTGACTGTGTGGATCACAATAAACTGTGGAAAATATAGCTTTAGGAGATAATAAAATAAAGACATCAAAATTAACAGAGATATAAAATCATCTAAGATCATATCTATGGAGACCACAGGATAATACCATTGCAAAGCAATGGTTCTCAATATGTGGTCCCCAGGGCATCATCACCTGGAAACTTATGGAAAAGTGAATTTTGAGACTCACTTCAAATTTGCTGAAACAGAAGATCTGGGGGTGGGACTCAGTCATCAGTGTTTTATTTTTTTAACAAGCTCTTTAGGTAATTCTGATATGCATGGGTTTGAGAACAATGTCATGATGTCAACTACATTCTAATCTTTCAGTTCAGTTCAGTCACTCAATTGTGTCCAACTCTTTGCAATCCCATGGACTGCAGCATGCCAGGCCTCCCTGTCCACCACCAGCTCCTGGAGTTTACTCAAACTCATGCCCATCAAGTCGGTGATGCCATCCAACCATCTCATCCTCTGTCGTCCCCTTGTCCTCCTGCTCTCAATCTTTCCCAGCATCAGGGCCTTTTCAGATGAGTCAGCTCTTTGCATCAGGTGGCCAAAGTATTGGAGTTTCAGCTTCAGCATCAATCCTCCCAACGAATATTCAGTACTGATTTCCCCTAGGATGGACTGGTTGGATCTCCTTGCAGTCCAAGGGACTCTCAAGAGTCTTCTCCAACACCACAGTTCAAAAGCATCAATTCTTCTGCACTCAGCTTTCTTTATAGTCCAACTCTCACATGCATACATGGCTACTGAAAAAACCATAGCCTTGACTAGACAGACCTTTGTTTGCAAAGTAATGTCTCTGCCTTTTAATATGCTATCTAGATTGGTCATAACTTTTCTTCAAAGGAGTAAGTGTCTTTTAATTTTATGGCTGCAGTCTCCATCCTCAATGATTTTGGAGTCCCCCAAAATAAAGTCTGCCACTGTTTCCACTGTTTCCCCATCTATTTGCCATGAAATGATGGGACCAGATGCCATGTCTTTGTTTTGTGAATATTAAGCTATAAGCCAACTTTTTCACTCTCCTTTTTCACTTTCATCAAGTGGCTCTTTAGTTCTTCTTTGCTTTCTGCCATAAGGGTGGTGTTATCTGCATATCTGAGGTTATTGATATTTCTCCTGGCAATATTCCAATCTTTACATACCAAATAAATGCTCTCTGTTATTTACCTTAGGCTTCCCAGGTGGCACTAGAGGTAAAGAAGTTGCCTGTCAAAGCAGGAGACTTAAGAGATGTGGGTTTGATCCCTGGATTGGGAAGATCCGCTGGGGGAGGACATGGCAACCCACTCCAGTATTTTTGCCTTGGAAATCCCAGGGACAGAGGAGACTGGTGAGCTACAGTCCACAGCATCTCAAAGAGTCGCACACGACTGAAATGACTTATCATATTTATTTTATTTCACTCCATTTAAAGAGTTTGTCTCAGAGCCAGTTTGTAACTAAGGAAAAATTCAGTTTCATCTTTTTGTAGTCAAGCTCATTAAACAGTTATTCAGAGTATCTGAATGAATCTTACATTTGACTTTTCCCTGCAGTGTGAACAAATATTTGGAGGCTTTTCAGATTAAAAGTGATTAATCTTCAAGGAAATGCAATCACATGTTTTTTGAAAGTCTAGTGCTTATTAAAGAGTCCTTCATAGACTACCTTTGTAACTTGTAGGACATTCTCCACCATAATATTTTTTAGCTTCAAATTCTCCCTAATTGACCTCTGGTCAGAAACATTAACCTGATGACTACTTAATTTATTTGACTTTCCTAACTCCTGAGTCACAGTTGGAGTTAGCTTTGGAAGGAAACCGGAGGTCAAGTGCTTGCTGGAGTAAAACCGTTTTTATTGGGAGAACTCAAAGCCAAAAGCTTATGTACCGCCCCCCTACTCCCTGCCCCCTGTTGCCACTGCTGACGTGGCTACTGATGTCTCTGCTGCTATGAAATCCTTTTTCCAAATGCCTAATTTATACATAGTTCTGAAGTCTCATCTTATGTCAGAGCAATGATGGTGATTGGGCTGCCCAGGATGAGAAAAGAAACAAGAGACCAGAAATCTCAGTGGTCAGTCTCCTGTTTCGTCCATCACCAGTATTCTGTCCACATTCACTGCCAGTTCAAGTTGATCCATCTTTCATCCCCGATTTTCCAAACTTGAGCTTGTGAATAAATGTCCAGGATGACCATCATTTATGCAATGGAAGTACATTCTGGAGGAATAATCTAGAGGTTTTCCTCTGAACCTTAAAAGGACCTCTCATCTACTTCCTGAAGTTCACCCTCTAGAGCCCCTATGCTGCTACTGCTAAGTCGCTTCAGTCGTGTCTGACTCTGTGCGACCCCATAGATGGCAGCCTACCAGGCATCCCCGTCCCTGGGATTGTCCAGGCAAGAACACTGGAGTGGGTTGCCCTTTCCTTCTCCAATGCATGAAAGTGAAAAGTGAAAGTGAAGTTGCTCAGTCGTGTCCGACTCTTAGCGACCCCATGGACTGCAGCCTACCAGGCTGTTCCATCCATGGGATTTTCCAGGCAAGAGTACTGGAGTAGGGTGCCACTGGTATAGCCTGATTCTTTTTCCATAGCAGACAAGAAAGTGAGGGAACATTCTGGTCCCTGGAGGAAGAGAAATGCTCAGGGTCATGTTCAGTAGTTAGAACACCAACCAGGGATGTGGTGAGCAGAACCAGGGTCACTGAGCAAAATGCATATAAAACTCAATCTACTGCCACATCTCACAAGAAACCACTGGTGAGATTTATAAACAAATTTGTAGTCATTTATTACTTTGTATGTACCCTATTTTACACAAAGTAGGTAATTTCTTATGTTTGTTTTTAACCTGCCTCTTTATAAAATTAAAAATTTATCATAAGCATCCCATTTTGGGGGTTTCTGTGGTGACTCAGGTGGTAAAGAATCTGCCTGCAAATCAGGAGACCTGTGTTTGATCCCTGAGTCGGGATGAACCCCTGGAGAAAGAACTGGCAACCCACTCCAGTATTCTTGCCTGGAGAATTCCACAGACAGAGGAGCCTGGCAGGTTATATAGTCCATGGGGTCACAAAGAGTTGGAATGAGCGATTAACACCATATCCCTTTTAAGGTCACACATGTTTCTATTGCAGTATCTTTTTAATAAGATTTCATAGTGTTTTCTTATTGTACAAAAGTTATTAAAACTATTTTAAATGCTTTAAAATTTAAAATATTTATTGTCTTCATTTTTGGACTGGGGCTTTTTAAATTATCTCCTATGAGTATGTAGAATAAAATCCAAAATATCAGCATGAGTGTTCACTTTTTTATTAGTGAATTTTAATAAAAATCTATCTTCTTAATGTAGATTAAATTGTTCAAGGTCAAAACTATGTGAAGAAACAAACTGAAAATTCCTTCTAGCACCGTTTAAATTTTGTAGACTTCCAACATTTTGTAATACTGCTGCTGCTGCTGCTAAGTCGCTTCAGTTGTGTCCGACTCTGTGCGACCCCATAGATGGCAGCACACCAGGCTTCCCCGTCCCTGGGATTCTCCAGGCAAGAACACTGGAGTGGGTTGCCATTTCCTCCTCCAATGCATGAAAGAGAAAAGTGAAAGTGAAGGCACTCAGTTGTGTCCAACTCTTAGCAACCCCATGGACTGCAGCCTACCAGGCTCCTCCGTCCATGGGATTTTCCAGGCAAGAGTACTGGAGTGGGGTGCTATATTTTGTAATACAAGTATCATCAAATATGATATATATCTTGTTTTGTCACATTTCTCTTTTCATAGAGGTAGCAGACTAGGAACATTTTTCTTTATTTAAAAGGAATTTTATACTGTATCCTGGCACTCTCTGACATTAGTACATAGATTGTGTATCTTTATATGTAAGTTTTGTAGTTTATAATATGTATAATTTTTGTCCCTGACACAGAGTATTTGTTGTGTGAAGGAACTATATTATTGAATGCTGGGTACTTTCTTTTGCTACCACTTGTCTCAGTGAATAGTTTTATATATACTATATAAACTTATGTATGTCACATATATAATTCTATATGTAATATAGAATTTCATATTGATGTAGAATTATCTGCTGAAATTCATCTGGACAAAGTATAATCTATTTTTATAGCATTAATACTACTTTGATAGCTACTAATTCGACCTAAACTCCTTTCAGAATCCAGGTATAGTAATTGTCCTATTTTATTTCTGAAATGTAGTAATGTAGGCAGTAACATAACAATCTGGGTATCTCAAATACCATTTCTTACCTTATAAAACGAAAAGTATATTTTAGTTGACTCCAGAGAATTTTTGCTCTTTGACAAAAGTTACCATGTGGGACAATTTAATTGTCAAAAAGAAGCATGAGATTTTCTTCCATGATTTTTCACAAGTTGCAAAGGAAAATTTACATAATTTAAGTGTAGGCATCTTCTGATATTTAGATTTGCTTTTGCAAATGTATAATCTTAATAAACATCTTTTTCTATGTATGTGTATGTGTGTGTGCACTCAATAATGTCTGAGTCTTTTTGACACCACAGACTGTAACCTGCCAGGTTCCAGTCCATAAAATTTTCCAGGCAAGAAACTGGAGTGGGTTGCCTTTCCTACTCCAGAAGTTCTTGCCAACCCAGGGGTCAAACCCCCGTCTCTTGTCTCCTGCATCTCCTGCATTGGTAGGCACATTCTTTACCCCTGTGCCACCTTCAAAGCCCATCTATTCCATACTGTACTTTTAAAAGACAGTGGATTGCCTGCTATGACAATTATTCTTTACTTTGGAGGATGTAACTTTTCTGACTTTTGGTCAAAGCCTCCAACTGATAACAATTACAAGACAATTGCATATTGTAATTATATATGTAATTCCCCATATAGGTGGGGAAATAATGGAAACAATGAAACACTATTTTCTTAGGCTCCAAAATCACTACAGATGGTTACTGCAGCCATGAAATTAAAAGACACTTGCTCCTTGGAATAAGGAACACATGTATACCTGTGGTGGATTCATTTTGATATTTGGCAAAACTAATACAATTATGTAAAGTTTAAAAATTAAATAAAATTTTTTAAAAAAGCTATGACAAACCTAGGCAGTATATTAAAAAGCAGATACATTACTTTGCTGACAAAGGTCCACATAGTCAAAGCTATGGTTTTTCTAGTAGTCATGTATATTAAAAAGCAGAGACATTACTTTTTCTAAAAAGGTCTGTCTAGTCAAGGCTTTGGTTTTTCCAGTGGTCATGTATGGATGTGAGAGTTGGACTATAAAGAAAGCTGAGCACCAAAGAATTGATGCTTTTGAACTGTGGTGTTGGAGAAGACTCCTGAGAGTCCCTTGGACTGCAAGGAGATCCAACCAGTCCATCCTAAAGGAGATCAGTCCTGGGTGTTCATTGGAAGGACTGATGCTGAAGCTGAAGTTCCAATACTTTGGCCACCTGATGCAAAGAGCTGACTCATTTGAAAAGGCCCTGATGCTGGGAAAGATTGAGGGCAGGAGGAGAAGGGGATGACAGAGGATGAGATGGTTAGATGGCATCACTGACTCAATGGACACGGGTTTGGGTGGACTCCCGGAGTTGGTGATGGACAGGAAGGCCTGGTGTGCTGCAGTTTATGGGGTCGCAAAGAGTTGGACACAACTGAGCAACTGGACTGAACTGAACTGAACATGTATGGGTGTGAGAGTTGAACCATAAAGAAGGCTGAGAGCTGAAGAATTGATGCTTTTGAACTGTGGTGTTGGAGAGGACTTGAGAGCCCATTGGACTGCAAAGGGATCAAACCAGTCTATCCTAAAGGAAATTATATCTGAATATCCATCAGAAGTACTGATGCTGACCCTGAAGTTAAAGCTCCAGTACTTTGGCCACCTGATGAGAAAAACCGATTCATTGGAAAAGATCCTGATGCTGAGAAGGATAGATGGCAGAGGAGAAGGGGACGGCAGAGGATGAGATGGTTGGATGGCATCACCGATTCAGTAGACATGAGTTTGAGCAAGCTCTGGGAGATAGTGAAGGACAGGGACATTTGGTGTGCTGCAGTCCATGGGGTTGCAAAGAGTTGGACACTACTGAGAGACTGAACAACAACAGGACAATATGTACTGTTACTTTTAGTGAATTACATTTAGTAACTTGGGTTCTCTTCTTGCAGACTTCTTGAAGCATGCTTTCACCTTTAAGGATTTTGGCTGGTCATTAATGCAATGATTTCAGTTTTTGTTCCCCTAGACTGTGTAATCTCATCAAAGTTTTCCCACATGGCCAAAATCTATATTAGCTATTTGGTGTGCGGTAAATTTAAAAGCCAGTAGTATTACTTCTACTCCTTATATATACAAAAAACAGATGTAGTGATTACACTGTAATGTTCCTGGCTAAAAGTAAATTTAGATGTTAGAATACAGTGTTTATATGTATTGGAGCAAAGTATATCATTCTTTCTCATTTCACTTAAATAGATGTTTAATAAAGTTCCTACTTATCAAAAGAGAAACTCCAGAGGAAGCCTAAATAAATGAGGTGATATTTTAAAAGTTAATGAATGAGGTGCCTTGATCTATGGCTCCATTATACTCTTTCATTGCTTCACAGAGCTCTTAAAACACAAGATGTGATGTAAAGGGTAGGTAAGCTAATTTAAACACTGCTTTAAAAAGTAGGCAGTGAAACACTTATGTTTACCAAAGAGCAAGAGTAAAAAGTCCTTTATTCTAGAAGATATTAAAAGGCAACTTGTACCATTTAAATCTCCTTTTTAACATAATTAAAATTAAATTTGAATTGAATTGTGTTTAAAGTGAATAAGGCTATTAAAAATGTCTGGTGAGATAAAATACCAAAAATACCTTAAAACTTTATTTTGTTACTCAGATAATATAAACATATTTGCTTTTGACAGAGATTGATTTGTATTATATGCTCATGAATATAGGTTTTTTTAATAACTGAAGTATAACTGACATCTAAGATTTGTCTCAGGTGCAATAGAATGGTTTAATATCTGTGTGTACTGGAAAACGGTCAACATGACAATTCTAGTTAACATCTGTCACCATACATAGTTACTCATTTTTTCTTTTTTGCCTTGTGATGGAGACTTTTCAAGATTTACTATCTCAGCAACTTCGAAATATACAATACAATATTTTTAACTATAGTCACTGTGCTGTAACTTATGTCCCTATGATTTATTTTTTATAAGCATAGTTTTATTATAAGTAGAGATCAGGCTTTTGGAGCCAACTTATTTCACACTGGTAATTTTGAAAGTTCTTTCATTTATTTTGGAATTTTGTATGAATGATTTTAACAGTATTACTAAGGTATCTCAGACATAGTTAGGGCTCTTTGTTCACAAGTAAGCCAAATTAAGTTAGCATAAACCAAAAATATGATTATTAAATGGCTGCTAGATTGTTTTGTGCTGTCTAATAGCAAAAAAGTGTTTTGCTCTTTAGCAGAGATTGAAATACTGTTTGTCTTCCATCTCTGCTTCTTCCTGTGTTCTTGTAGCTTTTCCTGTGCCAGACTGCTGATTCCAGCCTTCAAAAAGCTAGAAAGATGATCACTATACAGTTGTGAGTCTCCATTGATTTCCAGGGGCTTCTATGGTAACTCAGATGGTTAAGAATCTACCTGTAGTTCACGAGACCTGGGTTCGATCCCTGGGTCAGAAAGATCCCTTAGAGAAAGGAATGGCAACCCACTCCAGTATTCTTGCCTGGAAAATTCCATGGACAGAGGAGCCTGGTGGGTTATAGTCCATGGGGTCACAAAGAGTCAGACACAACTGAGCAACTAATACACAACATTCAATTAAGTAAACTATATGATATATGGTACACAAATGCCATTTTCTCAAGCAAATTGTTCACAATAGGAGTATATAAAAGATGAATTAGAGATTTCCAAGTCCAAAATCCACACACAAACACCTATGTATAAAGTGATGGAGGTTGAAGTTTTTTGTTTAAAGTTGCAAAACTATGTAGTGAAAACTTGTGATAAGGAACCACATGTTCTGGTTTTTAGCCCGTCATGCAGCTGCTATGAAATGATCCTTTGAGGAGAGAGCATTGTGCGATTTTAAGAATTACAGTGCAAAAATTTTATTCTCAAGTTAAATTTAAATAGCTGTCTGTTTTACTGACTCAACAAATTCCTGAAAAGTACTGAAACTGAGAAAGATATATGGAGTTATATTTGGCACATACCTATCAGAATTTGGGGAGGCTTCTCATATGGCCCATGTTTTCAGTTCATTCACAACTCTGCATTACTTAAAAAAAATTATTAATATGTACAAATGAGTCCACAGAGTGCCTGAAAGGGCTTTATTAGTAAAGTTCACCCAGAAGACTATTTTTTTTTTGAGGAAAATTATAGTAAGAAATGCATTTAAACTGTACTTTTCCAGCTGAATCATTAATTCATGAGTTCATTTATTTTCAAGAATAAGTTTATTGTTGCTATAATTTAGAAATTTGTAATTTCCTTTAATTGGAATTCTAAAGTCTTCCACAGTAGTGAGTTAATGAAAAGAATGAAAGTAGCAATATTTTTGCTGAGCGTAAAAGATGATTTCCTGTTCATGCTCTTTATTTTCAGCACAAATGATCTGTGATAGTGGCAGTTGTTTCCAGTACGTGTTGGTAATTAAGGGGTGGTGTTAACATGTACGGTAATCCATGAGCTTTTTTCTGTAACATCAGTGCTGCTTAGAAATTTGATTTTGTCAATGAAGTTCTTGAGCAAGATTACTTCATTTGTGTATTTATTTTTGAAAATCAAATTATGTGCATGAGAAGAATATTTAAGTATACCATTACATAGGTAAGGCTTCCCTTGTGGATCAGATAGTAAAGAGTCCACCAACAATGCAGGAGACCTGGGTTCAATCCCTGGGTTGGGAAGATCCCTTGGAGGAGGGCATGGCAACCCACTCCAGTATTCTTGCCTGGAGAACTACCACAGACAGAGGAGCCTGGAGGGCTACAGTCCATGGGGTCACAGAGTCAGACACGACTGAGTGACTAAGCACAGCACAACATATACAGGTAAGAAACTGCACGTTGGAGAAAACAACAGTTTTTCTACTACATTTCTATGTGCCGTTAATAAACTACTTTATTTTCTTAGGCATTATCTGTAAAATGTAGTGGTTAAATTTCATAGTTAAGAAACTGAGGTTTCTTCTAGTTCTAACCAATCATGTTTCTAAGATAAACATTAATTACATATATAATTATGAATAAAAATTAACAAGATGAAGGTAAAATCTAATGTCCCATTCTTTTGAAACTTCAAAAAAAAAAGAAAAAGGAATTGCTTCTGTGAAAACTAAATTAATTATTCTGGAAAAACTCCATGAAGGAGACCTTTAAAAAAGAGTCTCTGAAGAATTTACCACTTACTGTAAAGCTGTAACAGTCACTCAGTTGTGCCCGACTCCTTGCATCTCCATGGACTATAGTCTGCCAAGCCCCTCTCTCCATGGGATTCTCCAGGCAAGAATACTGGAGTGAGTTGCCATTTCCTTCTCCAAAGGATCTTTCTCACCCAGGGATTGAACCCGAGTCTCCTGCATTGCAGGTATATTCTTTACTGTTTGAGCCACCAGGGAAACCCTAACAGTTATGGGTGTAGTTTTTTTAAGAAAATCTAATAGTGTAGACTTCCTTAAGAGATGACCTTGGTGTTAAGTCAGTGATTAGGGAGTTAATGTATAAGTGAAGTACATTTTGAATTAAAATACCAAAGTGTGCATGGTTTAACAAATAATAAATGAATAAATACATAAACAAATAACTGTGTATTCCATAGTCTCCTAATGTAAGCTATCTCTATTCTTTCCTTAGTATCTTTCCTCTTGTGGAATTCTAGGAACTCAAGGAAGATTTTATAAATGAAGCATCCTAGACACTCTCATGCAATAGCTGCTCAGTCAATGTTATTTTCACTTCCTTCCCATTCTCACATTCATAGTAATGTTCCAACTTTCAAGCAAGCAGTTTAGAATATTTGAAATTAAAAAGAACAGAAAAGAGGAACATGAAACACTATTTTTAACTATGAGGAAGGCTGCTCTTTTTAAGGAGAAGATAAAAAGCTGACTCCCAATATTTTAAGGTAGAGATGACCACCCCGCCACCAGCCACCACTGCTAACTACTGCCCTTAAGATTTGGTTGTTATGAATGAGTGCATGAGAAGAAGCTGGCACTGTACGGCGTTTTCAGGTTCAGAAGTAATGCAACGTTGGAATGAACACTCTGGGCTCAGGAGATATAATGCCATCTACCAACTTTCCAGTGATATTTGTTAAATCTCTTTATTTCCCTACATTTCTTTCAATATCTAGAAATTAAGGAGTCTGAGCTACATTTAGTCTAAGCCACTTTTAACTACAAACATATTGCTTTTAGATGTGTATCCATTATGTACATACAAGCATATATTTTTGGCAAGTAGTTATTGTTTTTAATCCCCCAAATAGTTTTATCCATTATTTTCTGGAATATTCTCAGAGAATACAAATAATTCACATATTTACTTATGCAAACTGTGAAGAGAAATGTAAAATTTCAGGTTCTTTTCCTCCTGCATTATTTTCTATTTTTTATAAAGCATTATAAGCAAGATTTGCCTTTAAGATCACCACCCAAGTAAGTAAATTTGTATCTGTGAATAATTACAAGCAGAGGAACATTGCATCTTAAAACAAGCAAAAACCATAAAGTCAACAAAAACAAGAAAACTCTTCATAAAAACAAAAGCGAAGTAAAATATTCCTATTAAGTGAAAGGCAAATATGGGAATGATTTTCACAGGGATGAGAAATATTGCTCTTTTACAACATCAGTTAAGGTGTAATATACACTCATGCCAAAAAAAAATAGTCCTTTATGTTCTAGAGGCCCAAAAGAGGGTGGACTTATTTAGCTTATTTCTAAATTGTCAGCTCCCCCCCCCCCATTCTTTCAATAAAATAAACTGTTTTGCTGAATAAGAGGGTTAAGAAAAGACCTGAGTGAATCACTCCAATTTGTTTCCACATTCTGAACAGTCAATAAAGGAATTTATTGCCTCATTAGGCAGTTTGAGTAGATTTCTGGAAATCTGGGTGATGTAAGACAGAAAAGTAACCTAGTAAGATATTTTACAAGCAATCGCAGATGAATTTGTTTTTGAAATTACAAGTTGCCAGTTAAACTGGAATGACATAGCAATTTGTGTCAAGAAATGGTGCCAGTCAGTGGGCTGGTTTCAAGGAGGAAACTGTATATCTATTTTCAGCAAGTACTAAAAAGTACTGTAAATACCGAGACTAAAAAATACAGTAAGACGATGGAGCCAGGATGACTGGAATCAGGAATCAACTTCTAAGTGAAAGCGATGAAAGGTGGTCCATTGAGATGTAATATATAGCCAGCAACGCCTACACAGGTTGTTGTATCCTGATTTTTGCCCTTCTAAGGTCTTGCCCTTTGTTTAGCTGATATTTAGCTCTAAATTCCAATGATACTTAAACTCAGATGTACCTCAGACCAAGGCAATTGTAACAGCTGTACTCCAACTGTGGGCCCAAAGACTCACAGCCAAGCAAGGGTAGATTCCTCCCCCACACTTTATGCTTGTAATAATCTTTCAGAGTCAGAGGGAACTTCTCTTTAACTTCTTTTCAAGTGACTGGAAATTTATTTGGTGGAAGCTAACGTATTTTTCTTGAAGGAAAGAACGTTGAATTCACTTCAAAACGTAAACAACCCAGGAGGAAAAAAAAAACTAATAGAACAAATGATCTCATAGTTAGTAGGACACAGTGACTTGCTTGCCTAAACTTTCTTATCCTGTGCGTAAACAGATTAATCATGGTCAGTCTGCACTGTATCAATAGAGAATTGGATAGATTAATCAAATCAGCCATAAGTAAGGCATTTCAGGGAATCTTCCAGATGAAAGGAGTGGAAATATTTGTTTCCCATAATGAAAAGAACATGTGTATATGTGTCATATATATGACATCCTAGTTAACATATTTGGATATTGTTAAATTTGGAGAATAATGGAATAAAAATGAAAATAAAGGTTTAATCAGAACTCTGTTCTTGTCAGTCAAAAATCAATTTTTCAGCATTGTTTTATGTTCTTCTTATAAAAGATGAAAATTTTAAGAGTGACCTTAGGATGTAAAAAGAAGGAAATGTTTTCTCTACCAACAAATCTCCCCTTTCTTCCAAGTGACCATTCTTCTGCAGATGACTTTCTATCAGTATTTTATTGAATATGCTAGAGAATAAAAGATAAGAGAAGAAGAAATAAGAAATATGATGACAGGATACTAAGAGGGAGACACTGGGAGAAGAGGCCTGGACTCCGGTCCTAGCTCTTCTCATCTCTATGGAGACACTTCCTTCATCTGTAAAATGTGAGGTTTGAACTGAATGATTTCAAGTTGCCCTTGGGGTTTTAAGACTCTGTGAGTCTAACATAGTGGTCCTGAGATTAAGATCCACTTAAACTTGAAGGATAGAATTAAAAGTATCAGAATGGTGCCATTTCTCATTAACATTTAAAAATTCCTTTCTAATTAACACCATAAAAATTCCATATCTAATACCCTGTCAAATTTAAAGGTCTGCTATTTTGCATATTCTCCTACATAAAGTTATTTCTCCCTAGAAATCACAATATCAGTTATATTTAATGATTATTTGTGTTGATGGTGATATTCAATCCGTGAGGCTCTCATGGATTGCCTAATTCAGCAAATATTGAATTAATGGTTAATATGTGTTGGGCAGTGAATAGGCAATAGAGAATACTACCACCACTGTGACCAGTATCCTCTTCCTCCACAAAATGACAAAATACTAAATAGTCCTTGATCTAGGGAGCTTAGAGTATGGTACATAATAATTAAGCAAATATTTGTTTGATGATTGAATGAATGTACTAAAGGAGATATTTAGAGTATAACATTGTGTGTGCTTAGTCACTCAGTCATGTCCGATTCTTTGCAACCCCATTGGCAGTACAGTAGCCTGCCAGGCTTCTGTGCCCATGGCAATTCTCCAGGCAAGAATACTGGAGTGGGTTGCCAAGCCCTCCTCCAGGGGATCTTCCCAACCCAGATATTGACTTCAGGTCTCTCACATTGCAGGCAGGTTCTTTACCATCTGAGCCACCAGGGAAGCCCATAATATTGTAAATATCTGTGTGTGTGTGTATATATATTCAGGCATATCCAGCTCTTTGCAACCCCATGGACTGCAGGACGCCAGGCTTCCCTGTCCTTCACCATCTCCCAAACTCATGTCCATTGAGTCGGTGATAGCATCCAACAATCTCATCCTCTGTTGTCTCCTTCTCCTCCTGCCTTCAATCTTTCCCAGCATCAGGGTCTTTTCTAATAAGTTGGCTCTTCCCATTGGGTGGCCAAAGTACTTGAGCTTCAGCTTCAGCTTCAGCTTCAGCATCAGTCCTTCCATTGAATATTCAGGGTTAATTTCCTTTAGGATTGACTGGTTTGATTTCCTTGTAGTCCAAGGGACTCTCAAGAGTCTTCTCCAACACTACAGTTCAAAAGCATAAATTATTTGGTGCTCAGCTTTCCTTATGGTCCAACTCTCACATCCATACATAATGACCAGAAAAACCATAGCTTTGACTATACAGACCTTTGTTGGCAAAGCAATATCTCTGTTTTTTAATATGCTGCCTAGTTTTGTCATAGGTTTTCTTCCAAGAAGCAAGTGTCTTTTAATTTCTTGGCTGCAGTCACCATCTGCAGTGCTTTTGGAACTCAAGAAAATAAAGTCTGTCACTCTTTCCATTGTTTCCCCATCTATTTGCCATGAAATGATTGGGACTGGATGCCATGATCTTAGTTTTTTTAATGTTGAGTTTTTTGTTTTTTTTTTTTACACTGGAGTGGGTTGCCATTTCCTTCTCCAATGCAGGAAAGTGAAAAAGTGAAAGTGAAGTAGAGCTCATGAATTACATTGCACAGTCCTCTCAATTTTACTTTTGTTCCTACTCTTCTCTCCCTACCTTCCATCAGTCTTTTTGAGAAATAAATACTCTGTTTCTTTCTAAAACTTAATCTTTGTTGTTATTGTTTAGTCGCTAAATCATGTCTGACTCTTTTGTAACCCCGTGGACTGTAGCCCACCAGGTTCCTCTGTCCATTGGATTTCCCAGGCAAGAATACTGGAGTGGGTTGTTAATGTTGAGTTTTAAGCAAGCTTTTTCACTCTCCTCTTTCACATTCATCAAGAATGTCTTTAGTTCCTCTTCACTTTCTGTCAGAAGAGTGGTGTCATCTGCATATCTGAGGTTATTTATATTTCTCCCAGCAATCTTGATTCCAGCTTGGGCTTCATCCAGCCCAGCATTTCGCATAATGTACTTTGCATAGAAGTTATATAAGCAGGGTGACAATATACAACCTTGATGTACTCCTTTGCCAATTTGGAGCCAGTCCATTGTTACATGTCCTGTTCTAACTGTTGTTTCTTGACCTGCATACCGATTTCTCAGGAGTCAAGTAAGGTGGTCTGGTATTCCCTTCTCTTTCAGAATTTTCCACAGTTTATTGTGATCCACACAGTCAAAGACATTGGTGTAGTCAATAAAGCAGAAGTAGATGGTTGTTTTGGAATTCTCTTGCTTTTTCCATGATCCAGCAGATGTTGGCAATTTGATCTATGGTTCCTTTGCCTTTTCTAAGTCCAGTTTGAACATCTGGACATTTTGAGCCTTATTTTGCTAACATGGACTTTTACAGTCCTATGGCCACTGTTGAGTTTTCCAAATTTGCTGGTATATTGAGTACAGCACTTTAATAGCATCATCTTTTAGGATTTGAAATAGCTCAGCTGGATTTCTGTCACCTCCACTAGCTTTGTTTGTAATGATGTTTTCTAAGGCCCGTTTGACTTGTACTCCAGGATGTCTGGCTCTAGGTGAGTGATCACAGCATTGTGGTTATCTGGGTCATTAAGATCTGTTTTATATAGTTCTTCTGTGTATTCTTGCCACCCCTTCTTAATATCTTGTCTGTTACGTCCTTACCATTTTTTCCTTTATTGTGCACAGCTTTGCATGAAATGTTCTCTAATTTTCTTGAAGAGATCTGTAGTCTTTCCCATTCTATTGTTTTCCTCTATTTCTCTTTATTTTTCACTTAGGAAGGCTTTCTTACCTCTCCTTGCTGTCTTTTGAAACTGCATTCAGATGAGTATTTCTTTACTTTTCTCCTTTTCCTTTCACTTCTTTTCTCAGCTATTTGTAAGTCCTCTTCAGAAAACCATTTTGCATTTTTACATTTCTTTTTCTTGGTGATGGTTTTGATCATGGCCTTCTGTTCAATGTTATGAACTTCCATCCATAGTTCGTCAGGCGCTCTGTCTCTCAGATCTAATCTCTTGAATTTTTTTTTTTTTTCACTTCCACTGTATAATCATAAGGGATTTGGTTTAGGTCATGCCTGAGTGGCTTAGTGGTTTTCTCTACTTTCTTCAAGTCTGAATTTGCAATAATACATACATATATTTATATGTGTAAATATAAATATATGTATGTATACATATTGGCCCTAAGAAAGTAGGGAAAACCACTAGGCAAATATATATGTATAATAAATGTATAGTTCTGCAGAGGAGTAGGAAAAGCTTGAGGAATCATGGTAATATTTAGAGAGGAGTTGACGTTCGAGCTGAGTGTGTGTGTGCTAAGTTGCTTCAGTTATGTCTGACCTTTTGTGTCCCTATGGACTGTAACCCTCCAGGCCACTTGGTCCATGGGATTCTCCAAGCAAGAATATGAGTGGGCTCTCCTCCAGGAGATCTTCTAGAGCCAGGGATCAAACCCCAGTCTCTTATGTCTCCTGCATTGGCAGCCGGGTTCTTTACCACTAGCACCACCTGGGAAGCCCTTTTGAGCTGAGTCATAATCCACAAATAAGATTTCTAAAGCACATTTCCTTACAGAGGTGGCATATCAGCTTATGGGATGTTTGGGATTGTTGAGTTATATATTATGAGAAGTCATAGGTTATAGGATGTGAGGCTAGAGCAAAAATTGCCAAGATTTTTTACTGCCAGCCTGAGTAGTTAGAACTTTGCCCTATTAATCTTAGCATTTTGTTTGTGTAAGGAAAGGAACGGGATGAGCAGGTTGCTTTTGTGACTTCTGGTTCTCTGGCATGCCCAGAGGATCTGGATTAAACATTTTGAGGGATTCTCCAACTTTTTCACCCATGCTTCAGCAACCAAAGTCATGCCTTTCCTTTTAAAGTAATTTACCTTCTATAAATAATTTTGATGTTTAAACTACAAAATTGAACATACTGAGTAGGTCTTTTCCAATGATACATCCCCTTTCAACTTTCTGGAGATTCTGACATGTCTTCCATCACTTCAGCCACACCTACCTCCCGTTTTCTTAGACTCACGAATATACTGTATGCACCCAAGTGCTGTTCATACCCTAACACACACCCTTAAGGGACATAACTATTGCTAATTTTGTAACGAGTAAAGATAATAATATGGAAAGCCAGCAAGCAGTGACAAACATCTGGTTCAGACCTTGGGTTTGCCTCTGGCTAGTGAGACTTGACCAAGATACTTAAACTCTCTGTAGCTAGGTTTTGGGGGATAATGTTACCTTCTTTTGTAGGGTTGTTTAGAGGACTAAAATACTTGATACAAACTATGACTTGACATATAATAAGAGGTTCATAAATTGCTGTTGATATCAGTGTTGTCATCATACAGTCGAGGAAGTCGGTATAATGTGTGTTCATCTCCTATGATGCCTTCCTTCTGAACCAATGAGTGGTGGTCTTTCCTTTTTGGAACACCCTTGAGTCCTTTTCAATCTCTCCCACGGAGAAGACACATTCTTCTCTTAGCCAGTACCTCCTGTATTTCAATAGGAATCAATCCCTGAACCTAAGAACACATTCAAATCACCTCAAATTAAAACACTTCTTGTTCTAACCAATCGCCATTTTTATTCTTTTTTTCTTTCTTGTGCTTTTCTATTCTTAAAACAGGAACTTTTCTTTCTCTGTCTGCTTTCTGCCCATGCATTCATTCAAGGATTTTTTTTTTTCCCAAAGTTGCCTCTTTTATGCTTAACAGTTTAAGGACTATCAGGTCATTTCATTATCTCAGCACACTCCCCAATTTGAAAAAAAAAAATGTCCTTTTTATTAATACTGCTGAAGTAGCATTAGGCATGAATTAAATCTAAAAAGTGCTTTAGAAGGGATGTCACTGCAAAATGTAAGTTTTTTTTGACACAAGGCTAAATTTAAGAATGATCCAGGATTTCAAAATCAAAGTAAGAGTAAGACAAAAGCAAAACAGTTTTGCGATAGGTTTATTATTGATTTTGTTGAGGTGCCAAGGTTAATTGGATTTGAAATAATATGAGTAATATTAATATTATATAAAATAATGAGATATTAAGCCATTCTTTTCATCATTTTATAGAAGTAGTTTGTTTCCTCCACCCTTTCCACCTTTTTTGATAAAACTAAGCACTCTAGAACATCTTGAATAAATGCAAGAAGATAGATTAGCATTATTAATACATCTGAACTGAACTTTTAATACTCTTTAATTTTGGCCAGTGAAAGTGTTTTGTTAATCTGAGCTTTCAAAAATAAACGGGTAGACCCAAGGCACTTTGGTCTCATATTTCTCTGAATACCAAAATTCCTTTTCTTTTCTGTCTCTTTCAGGACACTTAAATCATTTGAAACAGAGCTGTGAGACTATATATGAGCTATTGACGATAACAGTGTGCATGTGTGTCTGTCAAGTCACTTCAGTCGTGTCCAACTCTTTGTGACCCATGGACTGTAGCCCGCTAGGCTCCTCTGTCCACAGGATTCTCCAGGCAAGAATACTGAAGTGGGTTACCATGACCTCCTCCAGGAGATCTTCTCAACCCATGGATCAAACCCACATCTCCCGTGTCTCCTGCATTGGCAGGCGGTTCTTTACCACTTGGGCTTCCTTCATATCTCAGCTGGTAAAGAATCTGCCTGCAATGCAGGAGACCCCAGGTTGATTCCTAGGTCAGGAAGATCCCCTGGAGAAGGGATAGGCTACCCACTCCAGTATTCTTGGGCTTCCTCTGTGGCTCAGCTGGTAAAAGAAACTGCCTGCAATGTGGGAGACCTGAGTTCGAGCACTGGGTTGGGAAGATCCCCTGGAGAAGGGAAAGGCTACCCACTCCAGTATTCTGGTCTGGAGAATTTCATGGACTGTATAGTCCATAGGGTCACAAAGAGTCTGACACGACTGAGCGACTTTCACTTCATTTCACTCTTTACCACTAGCGCCACCTGGGCAGCCCTAACACTGACCAAAGGGGGAAGCCTGGATAATAGGTAACATACCAAAACCAGGAAAACCTCATTACCTTAAATAGGATGAGATTGTGAAAGGAGGAACAAGCTGAATAAAACAGCTTGTTTGGTAGGACCTTTTTAGACTGCGTTACCTTTCCTCTGGAAAGATGTTGCAGGTAAATAAAATCAGGTCTTACTGGATAATAAGTGTAATATATGCAATTTATTTTCATTACAAAGGGTTTTTATTGTATCTGAAGAATTCCACAGAGGGCCATTAAAAATCCATTATAGTGTTTTTAGTTAGTGATCTGCTCTGCTTCCCAAAACATGGTCATTTTATGCAGTATTAGACTTATGTGCATTTCTGCTTCTTGCCTGGTCCTCATTCTGAATACTTACAAGTAATTACTTGAGAGGGTTTTTCTTGCCTTGTTGGCCATTTCTTAAAGGTACAATATAATTTATTTGAGCAAAATAAATATAGTAATGCTCTTTAGGAAAATTTCTCTTACATAAAAACTCAATTTAAACTCGAATGAAAGGTAATTTTTATTTGCAGTAATCGAAAGAAATGTACATTTCCAAAAGGAAAGGCTTCAAAGTTAAGAGTATTAATAATTTAGTTTGATAACAACATTAGCAATTATGTCTAGGAAAATAAGTTCTGTTTGCCATGCTCAGGAGGTTTCACTGGCTTTCTAAGATATCCCATTCTTCCACTTGGAATTCATGGTCTGTCTTTCAACTTACATTTTTTACTTATTTTATATGTAATTATTTTTTCCACATAAGTCCTTCTTCCACTGAGATCTATCTTTCCACCTTTGTGTGTTTTCATCCATATGTGGGAATTTTCATCTATACTTATATTTTTACTTCTCTGTAAACACATTTTACTCTCTCTAAACACCTTTTCTGTTGCTTCAGTTTTTCTCCTGTCCTAAAGCTCTCTTAAATTCCTTCCTTCTCTATAAAACCTTGTGTGGATGTGGCTGTCTTTTTCTTTCCAATAAGATTGTGTCTCTGCTGTCTTACACTAATACATCTTTGGGTAAAGCAGAGAGGGAGCATGCACTTGTTGGATGACCATGTTTTTCCACAGATTCTGCTAGGTGTCCTATATTATATGTCTCATTTAATTCACATAGCACTCAGGGAATGAGGAGCAATTTTGTCTCTTGTACAAGTGAAGAAACTGGGCAAAGTGAATTTAAGTAACATTCCCAAATTCCCTCTGGTAAAAAGCAACATAGCAAACATTTAAATCTTTTGCTCTTTTGCATCAAAATCTGTTCCTGCATTCAGATGTCTTTCCCTATATGTGTGACTATTTCATTTTCCCATCTTTCTGACAGCAAGGACTGTATAATGAGAATTTTTATCTGCTAGGTAGCTGTCACATAGCTGACCACATAATGGGCCTCAAATCTGCATTTAAGTCCTTGTATAACTCAGTTGTGTTTTACAGTGTTTTTCTTATGCTACTCATTTTAAATGTATAAATTTATAATTGGAAATGGTATATTTTTCCCTGTAAGCAAAAAATAACTCATATGAATAATGAAGGCTCTTTCAAAAAATCTGGCTTAGCATCTCCAAGTTGGTCATAAACGTATAAAAGTTTCTCATGTTTCTTGAGTTTAATTTCTGAGCACCGAAGAATTATGCTTTTGAACTGTGGTGTTGGAGAAGACTCTTGAGAGTCCCTTGGACTGCACGGAGATCCAACCAGTCATTCTGAAGGAGATCAGCCCTGGGATTTCTTTGGAAGGAATGATGCTAAAGCTGAAACTCCAGTACTTTGGCCACCTCATGTGAAGAGTTGACTCATTGGAAAAGACTCTGATGCTGGGAGGGATTTGGGGCAGGAGGAGAAGGGGACGACAGAGGATGAGATGGCTGGATGGCATCACTGACTCTATGGATGTGAGTCTGAGTGAACTCCGGGAGTTGGTGATGGACAGGGAGACCTGGCGTGCTGCGATTCATGCGGTCGCAAAGAGTCAGGCACAACTGAGTGACTGAAGTGAACTGAACTGACTGAGTCTGTGCATGGCAGATAATATTTGTTAGTTTATACAGCTTTGTGTTCTCTTCAGACCTACTTTTCTCAGATCGTTGAATCTTCATTGAGGACACAAAACATCTTTGAAAAAGTACTTTAAAAAGGCTTTTTTAAGAGGGAGGGTATATATGTATACCTATGGCTGATTCTTGATGTTTGACAGAAAACAACAAAAATCTGTAAAGCAATTATCCTTCAATTAAAAAATAAATAAATTTTAAAAACTAAAAAGGAATGTATTTGAGTCAATTCTATTGAGGTGGTTGAACCAAGAGCCTATTATACAGAGTGAAGTAAGTCAGAAAGAGACAGACAAATATTGTTTATTAACAAATATGAATGGAATCTAAAAAGATGGTACCAATGATCCTACATGCAGAACTGGAGAGGAGATAACAGACATAAAGAACAGACTTTGGATTCAGTAGAAGAAGGAGAGGGTGTGATGATTTGAGAGAATAGCATTTAAACATCAGTTCAGTTCAGTTCAGTTGCTCAGTCGTGTCTGACCCTTTGCGATCCCATGGACTGCAGAATGGCAGGCTTCCCTGTCCATCACCAACTCCTGGAGCCTACTCAAATTCATGTCCATTGAGTAGGTCATGCTATCAAACCATCTCATCCTCTATTGTCCCCTTCTCCTTCCACCTTCAATCTTTCCCAACATCAGGCTGTTTTCCAATGAGTCAGTTCTTCACATCAGGTGGCAAAAGTATTGGAGTTTCAGCTTCAGCATGAGTCCGTCTAATGAATATTCAGGACTGGTTTCCTTTAGGATGGACTGGTTGGATCTCCTTGCTGTCCAAGGAACTCTCAAGAGTCTTCTCCAACACCACAGTTCAAAAGCATCACTTCTTTGGCACTCAGCTTTCTTTATAGTCCAACTTTCACATCCATACATGACTACTGAAAAAAACATAGCTTTGACTACATGGACCTTTGTTGGCAAAGTAATGTCTCTGCTTTTTAATATGCTCTCTAGGTTGGTCATAACTTTTCTTCCAAAGAGCAGGCATCTTTTAATTTCATGGCTGCAGTCACCATCTGCAGTGATTTTAGAGCCCCCCCCTAAATAAAGTCTGTCACTGTTTCCATTGTTTCCCCATCTATTTGCCATGAAGTGATGGGACCGGATGCCATGATCTTAGTTTTCTGAATGTTGAGCTTTAAGCCAACTTTTTCAGTCTCCTCTTTCACTTTTATCAAGAGGCTCTTTAGTTCTTCTTTGCGTTCTGCCATAAGCGTGGTGTCATCTGCATATATGAGGTTATTGATATTTCTGCCAGAAATCTTGATTCCAGCTTCTGCTTCATCCAATGCAGCTTTTCTCATGATGTACTCTGCATATAAGTTAAATAAGCAGCGTGACAATATACAGCCTTGATGTACTCCTTTGTCGATTTGGGGCCAGTTTGTTCCATGTCCAGTTCTAACTATTGCTTCTTGACCTGCATACAGATTTCTAAGGAAGCAGATCAGATGGTCTGGTATTCCCATCTCTTGAAGAATTTTCCACAGTTTATTGTGATCCACACAGTCAAAGGCTTTGGCATAGTCTATAAAGCAGAAGTAGATGTTTTTCTGGAACTCTTTTGCTTTTTTTGATGATCCAACGGATGTCAGCAATTTGATGTCTGGTTCCTTTGCCTTTTCTAAATCCAGCTTGAACATCTGGAAGTTCGCGGTTCACGTACTATATTTTGAAGCCTGACTTGGAAAATTTTGAGCATTACTTTGCTAGCGTGTGAGATGAGTGCAATGGTGTGGTAGTTTGAGCATTCTTTGGCATTGCCTGTTTTGGGGATTGGAATGAAAACTGACCTTTCCCAGTCCTGTTCCTTAAAAAAAAAAAAAAGTACCTAAAAAAGGCATATCTAACTTTGAACTAAACTTAGGTGTGAATTTATATGTGCTTAGGAAAGTCAGTGTTTAATACTTTGCCTTGGATTTGGTATCTTAAAAAGACAATTCATTTTTTTTAATTTAAATTAAATAATATGTCTGAAGATATTTTCCAGGCCCAGCGTGTTCTTGGGTAGAGAGAGCAAATTACAAAAACGTTTTTACTGAACTCATACATATTGAGGTGACCTGTGAATGACTGACAAGCAACTCAGAAACTGCTCAGTAAATATTACCCATCTATTGTTTATCATTTAGTCTAAGCCAAGTTAATTAATAACTAAAAAAGAAGCTTTAGGTGATTGGATATTATTTCTTCACAGATCAGCATAAATTTCTTCCTTGCAACATGTATTCTAAGACAAACAGAAGTCATACTATACTACTTAGGCTAAATGAAAAATTTTATATAGGTTTTTTTTGTCAACCATTTCATATTAATTATGTAGGATGAAGGTGTGAGCTGCAGGAAATTAAAACAGAAAATAGGCTTGGTTCTTGGTCTAGTGGGATTTGCACTATGACAGGGGAGATTAGACATTGGCTTAAACAAACTGAGATACACTTAAAACATCCTAAGATATAACTGGTGAGAGAGGTGTAGATGAGTTCAGTAGAGACGGCCAAGATCTAGGGTAGTCAGGGTAATTGTTTCCAAGGAGGTACAATTTGAGAGGAGCCTTCAAAGAGGAGCAGGATTTTTGTTAGATGGACAAAGCAGGTGACAGAGCAATTAGAGTGAGTGGGAAATTGAAAGTTAAATTTTAGAAGTCCCTTAGAATGATGAAAATGAAAGCTTTGTTCAAATAACAAAATTTTATTTATTTTTTCTTAGCTTGCATCTATCATTGACCACTGGTTTTGATTAGTGCATGTTACTGTGTTTGATATCTGTGCTCTTTTATTATTTGTATGATATAAACTTTGAATTCTTAGACACAAGCAATCCATTCCCTTGAGGGTCTGATCACTTGATGGGACCCAGTGATCTTAGCTGCTAGATGATTGATCACTTTGCACCCTATGGAACACCATCCTATCAAGCTACATCCTAATAGCATCAAAACCTGTAACTTCTGGAGAAGCTAAACTAGGAGTGTTAGAGCTTACTTCTACATATTCTCCAGCTGTGCATGAACAGCTTGACTTCTCATCTATTTCACGGTGAAATAGAAATTTTCAGACATTCTTTTTTCCCTTTGAGCTACCAAGATTTTGTGCTGCTTCTTTACTGGTCATTTCCTGAAAGTGTTGGAGGATTTGACTATCCTAAATCACTTTTTGTAGAACCAGCACATCCCTATAATGGTCTGAGGCTTCTCCTTTAATTATTGATAAGGATTGCCTTGAGACGAGTCAAAGAAGAGACCAGATTGAAACAGGAATCTGTCGGGTTCCCTGTTGCATGTTTTTAATTCACACGCCCACATAACTACATCCAACAGAGGTGACCTGAATTTTCTCCTTTGATGTTACATGCCATGAATTCCCATAGCAGGTCAGGAACAAAGAGGGCATTTTAAAGCTTTTTTCTAACATTGCCCTGGCAGTGACTGACTGAGTCCCAGGAACCTGCTCCTGATTTTAGAATCATAAACATCAGTAGATCTGAGATGCTTGCAGAGTGACTTTGATTTCTCTTGGGTGGTCAAAACACAGCATGTGTGATATTTTTACAAACTATGGTTCACAAAGCACATAGTTCTAGAGCATTTTGTTTTCATCATGTTCGTGTCAGTGGAAACAGTTGTGCTTCCTGATGTCTTACAGAGATGGCCTTTTTGGTAATTTTGGGCTACATTCCCAAGGATCCTGCATGTTGTCTGACCCTTATTCCTGAGGAAATAAGTAGGACTTGGACTGACCTGTTGTGGATAATGTACTTTCTCTAAGAATGGCAGAAGTAAAAACATCAGACTAGGATGCTCTCCAGAAATAATAATGGGGAATCACATCCTGTTTTGTAAACTCTTTGTACTTTGCTCTCAGTGTGTTTGGTGAGAATATCAGTTTTAAAGGGCCATTATACTCTGAAAGATATAATTTTGCATTAAATTTGTTTTAGAGTTAAGGAAGATGAAGATAAACTAAGGAAGAGAAATAAGACATTATTAACAGTTTATAAAATTGGCATAGGTACACCTATAGGAAGTTTTTGAATGGGTGTTAATTTACAAGTTGACATTTCTTCTCTCCAGCAGTTTTATTTAAACTGCCTGTGATGATATGAAGATAAGAATGAATATCAATACTTAACCAGTGCTTCTTTTGAAAAAAATATTCTGGAAATCAGGTAAAAATAATACAAATAATTTTAGAAATGCATATTCCCTTTGTAAAAATAAACTATTTTCTTTATCAAGTTTGCTCTACAGATTCCTTCAAGAACTATATTTACCATCAAATTAATAGTTTAGAAACATTCCTTTGTTTCTAATATTTCATTTCTTTATAAAGAGCAGAATGTTTTACTACAGCATACATTCATAAATTCATTCCTTTAATAAAGTTATATTAGTAATATAATTACTTTTGTTGAAATATATTAAAGAGAATACAGAACATGTGCCTATTTGATTTGACTCGTTATAATTCTAAACAAAGGGCAGAGGTGAGATTTATGGAGAGAGTAACTTGGAAACTTACATTAACATATGTTAAATAGATAACCAATGGGAATTTCCTGTGTGTCTCAGGAAACCCAAACAGGGGCTCTGTATCAACCTAGAGAGGTGCAATGGGGAAGAAGATGGGAGGGAGGTTCAAAAGGGTGGGGATTTATGTATATCTATGGCAACCCACTCCAGTACTCTTGCCTGGAGAATCCCATGGATGGAAGAGTCTGGTAGGCTACAGCACACAGGGTCGCAAAGAGTCGCACACAACTAAGCGATTTCACTTCACTTCACTTCATGGGTGATTCATATTGAGGTCTGACATAAAATAACAACATTCTGCAAAGTGATTATCCTTCAATTAAAAATAAATTTAAAAATATTTCTTTTAAAATAAATTTTTATCAAATAAATATATGCAAACATATTTAAAATGCAAATAAGTTTAAAGTTAAAAAAAATCTAAAGAAACAAATCATTTGGCAGCAATACAGGAAGGAAGTCACTTTTAACTTCTTTACATTTATTTTACTTCTCTATTTTTTGAATAAAGTACATAGGCCTGCTCATGATTCCTCAGCTTAGATCTTATTGTTTTGATTTTTACTGCAAAAGTTGAAAATGTAAGCTCTCTGAAAACTCTGTAATTTTTTGCTCTATTCTTATAAAAGTATAGCTACATCACCCTTTTAATTTAAATCCAGATCTGAGTTTTTAAGTATGAAGACTGTACAAATAGTGTTTAATTTTGAGACTAGAGATATGATATGATTATATTCCTTTCATTGCAGGATTTTTGTTTTCCCTTAAATTAATAAGTGCTTGATTTACTTTTCTGTTTCCTCCATCTGCCTTCCTCATTCCCTCTCTCCCTTCCTTGTTTTGCTGTCTCAAAACTTCAAAATCTTTATAAAACACTCCTGCCTTCAATTTTATATGTAATCAAGTTGGTTAGATCATCTATGCCATTAAAAACTAATTTTTTTAAAATGTAATTCTTCCTGGGCCCTCTATTCTCCCAGTTTATCTTGTCTAGTTTGTGCAAAAAATATGTCATTCAGGGGCTTTTTTGACTGTCATCCTGGAAATTTGTTTCCATTTTATGATGTTGCAACCTCTTCCTTCTAGAAATTATGTCCTCCTTTATATATATATATATATATTTTTTTTTTTTTTTTCTTTTTTCTTGCTGGTACTTATGTTCTGGTAATGTTTTCAAAAGGATTCTACGGGTAATAAATATTTTACAAGCTTGTATGTCGAGAATTATCTATTCTACCTGATACTTGCTTGAATCTTTGACTGGGAATACAATTATAGGCCTAAAATAACTTTTACTCAGAACTTTAAAAGCATTTTTTAAATTACCTTCCAGTTTCTTATGGTATTGAGAAGATCAATGTCATTTTGATCCTAATATTTTATATATCACCTACTTTCTCACTAATAAAATTTTGAGATATTTTCTTTATTTCTGGTGTTACAGATTTTATCAGGATGTGTTTTAGTGTAGGTTTTTATTCATTCCTTGTTTTGGGACACTTGATAGATCTTTTTAGTCACAATACTTATGCCGCCAATTATGAGACATTTCTTTGTATTATATCCCTAATCATTTCTTCAGTGACATTTTTTTCTCATCTCCATTTCTTTTTTAAATTTGACTAGTTCATTAATCTGTTTATTTATTTATTTTTGGCAGTGCTGGGACTTTGTTGCCACGTGGGTTTTTGTCTGCTTGCAGTGAATGGGGGCTACTCTCTAGATGTGGTGTGCGAGCTGCTCATTGCAGAGGCTTCTTTTGTTCTGGAGCAAGGGTTGTAGGGCACACAGACTTCAGTAATCATTACACATGGGGTCAGCAGTTGTGGCTCCTGGCCTTAGAGCACAAGCTTAATAGTTGTGGCACATGGGTTTGTTGCTCCTTGGCATGTGGGATCTTCCTGGATCAGGGATCAAACCCATTGCTCCTATACTGGCAGGTGGGTTCTTTATCACTGAGTCACCAGGGAAGACTGAATGACCATTTCCTGAATTAGCATTTGTGAGAATTATCTCCATTGACAATCTACTTTTTTAAAAGTCTTTTCTCTCCTCTATGTATTAATTTTTCTTTTTCAGTTTATTATTATCTTTTAACATTTTTACTAAATTTTCCTTGTTATGTTTATAGGTTAAATTAGTAATTATATGCTTTATTCATTGTTTGCTTCTTATGTTTTTTATTGCGTCTTATTTCACTAGGGCAATATTTTCCCTCATATTTGTGGATGTTTATTATTCCTTTGAAATTTTCTTCTCACTGCAGATTCACTATTCTGAGTACCTTCATTCCTTTCCCTTGTTTCCTAATTTTTCCTTGATGGATTCCCAGTGACGGTTCTTGGCTTTCCAATCTTACTTTTGCAAGTGGTGCTGAAAACTTAATTGGAATTTTGTGCACAGGAGTGATTTATGTCAGCAGGTAGACTTCACTTTTGATCCATTGGGTTGGCAGTTGCCTTTTTTGATGGGCAAGACAACACATTATTATCTGTATTGGAGGTTATTTCTCTTTTGGAAGTTATTTACTCAAGAGAAAAATTCTTATTGTTTTTTTGAGCATTTAAAACCCCTGGGACTTAGCTGGGGAAGATTGAAGTTTCACACTTCCCTGTGTGCTTAGACTTTCATATAACCTATAACTTTTTGCATTTTGATACCAAGTCTCTTGGCTGCCTTTTGTATTACAGTTTAGGGCCATTCTAGTTCAATTTCTCCAGACACCATTTACTTCCTTTAGAAATGAGAAGTTAATCCTCTCATTCCTTTACAGTGGTTATGTGATCATAAACAGGTGCCTAAATGTTCCTCTTATCATTTTTCAAATAGTCTGTCTATTTTTAACTCGTAGCCTCAACCCTACCTTTAACAATACCTGGATATTCCAAAGTCTGAGCTTTTCCTGAAAATTATTGTGTAAGTATGTTTGTTATTTGTGATTATCATATGCTGTTTGTCTTTAATTTACTCTGTTAAATACAATTCCATTATTACACCCACTTTCTGCCTTTATATATTGTGATTTAGAGTTATAAAAATCCCTAGTTTTAGAAAATATTTGGGTTTGTGTGGTAGACTGGTAATGGCTTCCAAAAAAATATGTCCGTGTCTTTATTCCCAGAATCTGTGAATGATACCTTATTGGAGAAAGAGCCTTTACGATGTAATTAAGTTAAGGACATGGAGACGAGAAGACTATCTTGGATTATCAATATAGGCCCTAAGTGCATCACAGCAGTTCTTATAAGAAGGAGGCAAAGGGAGATTTAATACACACAACAGAGAAGGCAATATGAAGATAGAGGCAGAGACTGGAGTGATATGACGATAAGACAGGAAATGCCAAGAAATATAGAAGTCATCAGAAACTAGAAAAAGCAAGGAAGGGATTCTTCTCCAGAACCTGCAAAGAGAATGTGGTTCTACCAAAAAGATTGATTTCAGCCCATGAAACTAATGCTGAACTTCTGGTATTCAGAACTGTAAGAAAACAAATTTGTTTTCAGCCAGTAGGTTTGTAGGAATGTGTTACAGCAGCCACAAGAAACAAACATGGTTTGTATTAGAGTTTCTTTTTCTCCTTCATGCTTTGTGATGATTACTGAAGAAGGAAGGTATTTATTTCACCTTTTAGAAATGGGCATACTTTAATTCATAAGATAGTTTTATTTCTCAGAATTCTATCCTTGTCATATGAAGTATGCTCACTTTCAGAAGCATTGGAACTTTCTCAGATATAGAATTTTAAGAGTGTTTTTATGTATTCCTCTCCTCTTATTACGTAGTGGAAAAAAAGAAAATAAATGAGTTGATGTGCTCAGTTGCGTCTGACTCTTTGCAAAGCTATAGACTGTAGCCTGCCAGGCTCCTCTGCCCACGGGATTGTCCCCGCAAGAATACTTGGGTGGTTTGCAATTTCTTCCTCCTGAATTGCCATTTCCTCCTCCACAGGATCTTCCTGACCCAGGGTTCAAACCTGAGTCTCCTGTATCTCCTTCACAGCAGGCTGAACCACTGGGGAAGCTGCTATCTCCTATCACATGGATCCTGCTCCTTTCCTTGCCTTTATTACCCTTTATTTTTCTACTCCAATAATCTGTTGATTATATACTTAGTGTTGGGCATTGTGGTAAGCTTTGGAAATAAAGAACCAATAAATCAGTTTTATTGCTCTCCATGAGCTCATCATCTATTGGCATAGAAAAGAAACAAAAGCACAACATTTACTTGGTGTAAGACATAAATCCAAAAGCAGAAATAAAAATCCACAACTGAAATATGATATTGTAAGTGCTAAATTAGATATATGAGCAAAATGCTGTGATCTTACAGGCCCATAGCAAATAGCTGCACTTGACAGAAACGGAGAGGATTTATGAAGTACAACTTGAGCAGGGTCTTGGGAGGTGAACTGAACAAGGAAAAGGCATTTTATAGAAAGGACTGCCTCAACACAAGACACATAATGTTAAAGAGCATGGATTATTTGGCTGGCAAGATATTTAATATGCTCAAGCATAGATTAAAGGTGGAAGAGTATAGGGTCATGAGACTGTAAATGTTGGAATCAGATTATGATGAATACATGTTTGCTATGTAAAGAAGTACAGGTGTTTATTATTTTTGAAATGAAGAAAAATGGGCTTAAAGCAAAAAAAAGAAAGTGGCATGGTTGATCAGGCGAAAAATTCTGCAGAATTTTGATTATTGGAAGGATGAAGAGAAGCTAGAAGATCAGTTAGGTGTCCCTTGTAAGAAACCAGGTGAGCAGTAGACGAAAATGACCAGATCCAAAGCAGAGGTGATGAGACAAAGATGAGAGAATGGAATGAAGAGCTAGTTATGAAGCATAAGTGGCGAAGTGATGGAAATCTACCACTCAGTGGAAGTGGTAAGGGCAATGCTGGCTCTCACAAAGTGTGATTGGAGGTTAGGGGAGAGGAATTCAATTGAGCCTGGGGGTGGGCAGAGGAGGTGACACTTCAGTGGAATCTTGAAAGAAGGAACAAAGTTATTTGAAACAGAGAAACTGTGGCAGCAAGGCTCCCCCAACACTGGAGATAATCTGAGAAAAGACATGAATGTGAGAAACAGATTGGCTGCTGCATTAACTCTAGGTGCTGTGCCTCTTGTGGGGTAAGACAGTCTATTGGGATGCAAGGTTAAAAGGAAGTCAGTGGAAGTCTCTGGGTGATTTTCCTCATCATTTCTTTCCCTAAATGTTCATTTTCACATTTATGTAAATCTTTATGCCTGGACCAATGTTTTGTCCACTACTTATACTTTCTTCCTTTTAAAATATACTCAGAACCTCTGTCTTTAAGGATAGCCATCCTAATATCATGTTCTTGAGAGAAATGTATACAGATTTGTACTCATTAAAATTTTATACAACTGTTTTGTACTCTTGTAATACACATTTTATTAAGTCAGCACATATCTAGCCAGTAGAAGGGAAGAGTCAAGATACTGTTCATGGCTCCCATTGGATTTCAACACACTAATGTGTTCTCTTTTTGACCCGTGTTAAAGAAAAAGACAGCACCTCATAGCAGGGCTTTATAGTTCTCTGTATTACAAGTATCCTGCCATGTTTGACTATTTCTTCTTGAGTTTTGTTTTCTGAAAAAAAGAAAGCAGGAAAAGAATAAACTTTATAGTGTGTAAGCTAAATAATATATTCTAAAGTGCTCTAGCTCAGAGATTTACATAACTTTTTGAGCATATGCCATAGTTAGAATCAATTTCCTTTCATTAAAAGTCTCAAAGTTAATTAATTTAGCTAAGAATTGGGGACAAAATGACAAACATGGCAACAATTCCCCAGTCTAATTAAATAGCTGTTAGGATCTAAAAAACAGCTCTTTACTGAAAGTTTTAAAACCAGAATCACAGAAATTCATCTGCCTTTGTGTTCAATAGCCCATCATATCCTTTCATAATTGGAAGTTGAAGTCTGATCACTGGGGTATAGGCTCAGAGACCACACAATAGTAGTATGTTGCTGAAGATTAACTTTTTAGGATCATCAAAATCAATAGTCTAAATTTTAATAACAGCAACCAGAGCTTCAGGTACAGTATAACAAAGGTTTTAGAGCCAGTGGTATATAATATTAACTTGAATTTAGCACCCTTAATTTGGCATCTTGGTAGGCTTGCCACTCTTGACAATATCCCCTGACTCAGAATTTCCCCTCAGTTCAGTTCAGTAGAGTCGCTCAGTCGTGTCCGACTCTTTGTGACCCCATGAATCGCAGCACGCCAGGCCCGCCTGTCCATCACCAACTCCCGGAGTTCACTCAGACTCACGTCCATAGAGTCAGTGATGCCATCCATCCATCTCATCCTCTGTCGTCCCCTTCTCCTCCTGCCCCCAATCCCTCCCAGCATCAGAGTCTTTTCCAATGAGCCAACTCTTCACATGAGGTGGCCAAAGTACTGGGGTTTCAGCTTCAGCATCATCCCCTCCAAAGAAATCCCAGGGCTGATCTCCTTCAGAATGGACTGGTTGGATCTCCTTGCAGTCCAAGGGACTCTCAAGAGTCTTCTCCAACACCACAGTTCAAAAGCATCAATTCTTCGGCTGTCAGCCTTCTTCATAGTCCAACTCTCACATCCATACATGACCACAGGAAAAACCATAGCATTGACTAGATGGACCTTTGTTGGCAAAGTAATGTCTCTGCTTTTGAATATGCTATCTAGGTTGGTCATAACTTTCCTTCCAAGGAGTAAGCGTCTTTTAATTTCATGGCTGCAGTTACCATCTGTAGTGATTTTGGAGCCCAGAAAAATAGTCTGACACTGTTGCCACTGTTTCCCCATCTATTTCCCATGAAGTGATGGGACCAGATGCCATGATCTTCATTTTCTGAATGTTGAGCTTTTAGCCAACTTTTTCACTCTCCACTTTCACTTTCATCAAGAGGCTTTTGAGTTCCTCTTCACTTTCTGCCATAAGGGTGGTGTCATCTGCATATCTGAGGTTATTGATATTTCTCCCGGCAATCTTGATTCCAGCTTGTGCTTCTTCCAGTCCAGCCTTTCTCATGATGTACTCTGCATATAAGTTAAATAAGCAGGGTGACAATACACAGCCTTGACGTACTCCTTTTCTTATTTGCAACCAGTCTGTTGTTCCATGTCCAGTTCTAACTGTTGCTTCCTGACCTGCATACAGATCTCAAGAGGCAGGTCAGGTGTTCTGGTATTCCCATCTCTTGAAGAATTTTCCACAGTTTATTGTGATCCATACAGTCAAAGGTTTTTGCATAGTCAATAAAGCAGAAATAGATGTTTTTCTGGAACTCTCTTGCTTTTTCCATGATCCAGAGGATGTTGGCAATTTGATCTCTGGTTCCTCTGCCTTTTCTAAACCAGCTTGAACATCTGGAAGTTCACAGTTCATGTATTGCTGAAGCCTGGCTTGGAGAATTTTAAGCATTATTTTACTAGCGTGTGAGATGAGTGCAACTGTGCGGTAGTTTGAGCATTCTTTGGCATTGCCTTTCTTTGGGATTGGAATGAAAACTGACCTTTTCCAGTCCTGTGGCCATTGCTGAGTTTTCCAAATTTGCTGGCATATTAAGTGCAGCACTTTCACAGCATCATCGTCCCAGATATCCTAGTCTGAAGGCTGAGAGTAGTTATATGAACGTAATCTTCACGTGTAAGAGTTGGCAGATATAGTATTTGACCCATATTACAATTAATGTCTTGGTAGTGTAGGAGAAAGAGGAATGAAGAAAAGCTACAGAGAAAGAACTTACGGTAGGCTGTCATTTTCACATCCTCTCAAGCTGCTCTTCATGACCTGCTCATGAAAGCCTCGCTTTATCTCAAAGACATTCCTCTGTCTCAATAGCAACTGGATTCTAGTCCTTGCCTAAGCACTGCCACCCCGCATGAGTCTTAATACACTAGAGTACATCTGCCTAAAGCTTCTATTTTTTTTTTCCCCTGAATTTGTTACTGCTCTCATACCCTAGGTCTGTTTCTGGGGCCCAGGCAGATTTAGCTATGTGAGCTAGAGCAGTGATTTGACTGGATGGATCCTACCGACCTGAGGGTGCACGGGGACAGCTCAGGATCCCATGTGTAATCCCAGACAATCTGAATAGAAGGACAGCAATTCAGTCCTGGCCACTCAGAAGACCCTTCCTTGAAGACCTCAGCACATGTCCCCTACAACAGTTTCCCACAGGATCAGGCTTCAGCTTTTACCTCTTACTAAGCTTCTCCCCCAACCCCCACCCCAGTGGTGCTAATGGTAAAGAACCTGTCTGCCACTGCAGGTAGATTTAAGAGTTGTGGGTTGGATCCCTGGGTCAGGAAGATCCCCTGGAGGAGGAAATGGCAACCCATTCCAGTATTCTTGCCTGGGAAATCCAATGGACAGAGGAGCCTGGCGGGCTACAGTCCATGGAGTGGTGAAGAGTCCTAGGCGACTGAATGACTAAGCACGCCCGCAGGCATGCAAGGCATGTGACCCATCCCGATTTGTCCCAGTTTGTGACTTTTCTCCATTCCCCTGTAGTTTGTAAATCTGTTTATTTACTTTGATCTGAATCAATCTCATACTTTCCAACCACTCTAGTTTTCTCAACCCTATTTGCTATCATCTCCAGTCCAGTTAGACTACTTTCCACATTCTCTTAAAAAGCCTCACTGACAGTGATACAGCAGCACAGAAACACTTACACATACACATTTCATATCACTTCTTCCGGAGCCATGTTTCTCTTCCCATTCTAGTCAGTTATTTTTTCAGATTATACAGTTCATCTCTCTCTCTCTGTCTCTCTGCATGTTGCATTCTCTCCTTTTTTCCTATTTCTAATCTCCATATTTTACCTCCTTTACTTGCTTTATTTATTTTTGTTGTTGTTTTGTTTTGTTTGTTTGTTTTAAAGAGACCTTTGAATGATAGGACCTAGACTTATTTTTTACATCTTTCTTGAAACAACAAAAGTTATGGAACTGGCTACTTTGGGCCAACCTGTACTCATTCTTGAGCCTGAGATTTTGCTTTTGTATTCCAATGCCTTGTTCTTTCTCTCTTCATTAATGACCCATTTGTGTAGATTCCTGTTTTCTTTCTTTCTATCTTTCTTTTCTTCTTCCTTCTTTCCACCCTTCCTTTCTCTGTCCTTTCCTATCTCCCGTTCTTATTTCCTTCCTTCTTTCTTCTTGTAATTTTCTTTTTAAACAACACCACTCATGTCCCTACTTGCTCACCAACTTGCTTCACACACCCTAAACTACAGCAACATTTCTTCTAGCTTTCCCGCTGCTCCCCCAATCCTTTGGGACCCATAGATAGAGGGTGGGTCTTAGACATGATGCTAAGTCACTTCAGTCGTGTCTGACTCTGTGTGACTCCATAGACGGCAGCCCACCAGGCTTCCCTGTCCCTGGGATTCTCCAGGCAAGAACCTGGAGTGGGTTGCCATTTCCTTCTCCAATGCATGAAAGTAAAAAGTGAAAGTGAAGTCGCTCAGTCATGTCTGACTCTTAGCCACCCCATGGACTGCAGCCTATCAGGCTCTTCCGTCCATGGGATTTTCCAGGCAAGAGTACTGGAGTGGCATGCCATTGCCTTCTCCGGGGTCTTAGACATGAGATAGGTTAATTGTCTGGGAAGAATATCTAATTAATTGTCAAAGTAGTAGGTGCTATGAGAAGACAATTGTCACTGAATGAAGAAGATGACTTTTGTGATATACTCTCAAAGGAGAAAGCAAGAGTATATCCATACATGAACATGATTTTGCATATCAGTTCAGTTCAGTTCAGTTGCTCAGTCTTGTCCGACTCTTTGTGACCCCATGGACTGCAGCATGCCAGGCCTCCCTATCACCAACTCCTGGAATTTACCCAAACTCATGTCAATTGAGTCAGTGATGCCACCCAATAATCTCATCCTCTGTTCTCCCTTTCTCCTCCTGCCTTCAATCTCTCCCACCATCAGGGTTTTTCAAATGAGTCAGCTCTGTGCATCAGGTGGCCAAAATATTGGAGTTTCAGCTTCAACATCAGTCCTTCCAATGAATATTCAGCACTGGTTTCCTTTAGAATAGACTGGTTGGGTCTCCTTGAAGTCCAAGGGACTCTCAAGCGTCTTCTCCAACACCACAGTTCAAAAGCATCAATTCTTCATTGCTCAGCTTTCATTATAGTCCAACTCTCACATCCATACATGACCACTGGAAAAACCATAGCCTTAACTAGATGGACTTTGTTGACAAAGCAATGTCTCTGCTTTTTCAATATGCTATCTGGGTTGGTCATACCCTTTCTTCCAAGGAGTAAGCATCTTTTAATTTCATGGCTGCAGTCACCATCTGCAGTGATTTTGAAGCCCCCTAAAATAAAATCTGCCACTGTTTCTGCTATTTCCCCATCTATTTCCCATGAAGTGATGGGACCGGATGTCATGATCTTAGTTTTATGAATATTGAGCTTTAAGCCAACTTTTTCATTCTCCACTTTCACTTTCATCAACAGGCTTTTAGTTCCTCTTCTCTTTCTTCCATAAGAGTGGCATCGTCTGCATATCTCAGGTCATTGATATTTCTCCCGGCAGTCTTGATTCCAGCTTGTGCTTCTTCCAGC
Organism: Bos indicus x Bos taurus; assembly: GCF_003369695.1. Classification (NCBI taxonomy): domain Eukaryota; kingdom Metazoa; phylum Chordata; class Mammalia; order Artiodactyla; family Bovidae; genus Bos; species Bos indicus x Bos taurus. Next base: position 20,622,776 of record NC_040076.1, on the reverse strand, counting down.
ACAGCGTTTCTCATGATGTACTCTGCATTTAAGTTAAATAAGCAGGGTGACATTATACAGCCTTGATATACTCCTTTTCCTATTTGGAACCAGTCTGTTCCATGTCCGGTTCTAACTGTTGCTTCCTGACCTGCATACAGGTTTCTCAAGAGACTGATCAGATGGTCTGGTCCTCCCATCTCTTTCAGAATTTTCTACAGTTTATTGTGATCCACACAGTCAAAGACTTTGGCATAGTCAATAAAGCAGAAATAGATGTTTTTCTTGAACTCTTTTGCTTTTCTGATTATCCAGCAGATTTTGGCAAATTGATCCCTGGTTCCTCTGCCTTTTCTAAAACCAGCTTGAACATCAGGAAGTTCATGGTTCACATATTGCTGAAGCCTGGCTTGGAGAATTTTGAGCATTACTTTACTAGCATGTGAGATGAGTGCAATTGTGCAGTAATTTGAGCATTCTTTGGCATTACCTTTCTTTGGGATTGGAATGAAAACTGACCTTTTCCAGTCCTGTGGCCACTGCTGAGTTTTCCAAATTTGCTGACATATTGGGTGCAGCACTTTTACAGCATCATCTTTTAGGATTCGAAATAGCTCAACTGGAATTCCATCACCTCCACTAGCTTTGTTTGTAGTGATGCTTCCTAAGGCCCACTTGACTTCATATTCCAGGATGTCTAGCTCTAGGTGAGTGATCACACCATCGTGATCATCTGGGTCATGAAGATCTTTTTTTTACCTCTTCTTAATATCTTCTGCTTCTGTTAGGTCCATACCTTTTCTGTCCTTTATTGAGCCCATCTTTGCATGAAATGTTCCCTTGGTATCTCTAATTTTCTTGAAGAGATCTCTAGTCTTTCCCATTCTGTTGTCCTCTATTTCTTTGCACTGATCCCTAAGGAAGGCTTTCTTATCTCTCCTTGGGGATGGTCTTGATAACTATCTCCTGTATAATGTGACAGACTTCTGTCCATTGTTTATTAGGCACTCTGTCTATCAGATCTCATCCCTTAAATCTATTTCTCACTTCCGCTGTATAATTGTGAAGGATTTGATTTTGGTCATACCTGAATGGTCTAGTGATTTTCCCTACTTTCTTCAATTTAAGTCTGAATTTGGCAATAAGGAGTTCATGATCTGAGCCACAGTCAGCTCCCAGTCTTGTTTTTGGTGACTGTATAAAGCTTCTCCATTTTGGCTACAAAGAATTTATCTGATTTTGGTACAATAGTAGATATAATGGTCATCTGAGTTAAATTCACCCATTCCAGTCCATTTTAGTTCACTGATTCCTAAAATTTTGACGTTCACTCTTGCCATCTCCTGTTTGACCACTTCCAATTTGCCTTGATTCATGGACCTAATATTCCAGGTTCCTATGCAATATTGCTCTTTACAGAATGAGACCTTGCTTCTATCACCAGTCACATCCATAACTTGGTGTTGTTTTTGCTATGGCTCCATCTCTTCATTCTTTCTGGAGTTATTTCTCCACTGATCTCCATTTAAAATACTTTGAATTTTTTTCCTATAGAGATAAATAACAGAATAGAAGCAGTGAGATGAAAGGGTAAGAGTAACTTTCATTTAATTTTCAAAAAATACTAATTGATTGTATTTCAGAGTGTAAATAATAAAATAAGTTGAAAACTTTAAGGGTTGTGATAAAGAGAATGCTGGAATTAAGAGTATACCTAAGTTAGTAAAACCTGCCTCTCCTTTTATTTAATAAATATTTTTCTGTTATAAAGAAAATACAGTTAAAGTAATTTAGAGAAAGAAAAGTAAAAAATGAAGAAATCCATGACTCTGCCCTACAGAAATGACCGTAGATGTCAACATTTTAATACCTTATCCTTTTTCTATATTTAAGGACAGTCATCTTACAAAATTAGAATCATATATTACCTGGAGCTTGTTTTTTTTTTTTTTTTTCTATTTCTGCTCTTTTTTACCTAAGGTTCATATTTTGTGACTTGACAATAATAATAAGTCCTAAAATAATGATTTTAAATGGCTGTATAACACAAATTGTTATACTCATTCTCAGTTTTGTAGACAATATAAACAACTTTATATAAAAATATTGGTCTATCTCACTGAGGAGTTTCTTAACAAAAGAGTCTGCCTTCTTCACGATAGAATCATTGACTTAACACTTTCTTAATTCAATGTTTCTGAGACTCCTTCCCCAGCTCAGAGCCTGTTCACTGGCAGATTCCTCTCTGGAAGTGTTGTCTCCTATATGTTATCATGATAGACCTCTACATTGTGCTTCAGTTACTGCTCTAACATTATCATACCAGAGACATATTTCCCTGAGCAGCTATATAAAATATAATGCCCACCATCTCCAAATTCATTCATTATCCCTCTGGTCCGCGTTACTTTTCATCTTAGTGTCAGCAGTACCCAACATGGTATGTTCACTTGTTTCTTGTCTCCCTTTACCTCCTAGAGTCTGAGTTAAATGAGAACAGATTCTATTTTGTTAAATACTTTATCCCCATTGCCTCAAACAATGCCTGGCACATAGTAAGTGATAGAGAAATATCTGTTTAATAAATAAACAAATAAAAAGAAAAAATGCAGGAATCTTGGTGCATGGAAGCTAGTTGCTTTCTACAAAGCTTGTTCCAATTTATACACTCATAAGCATAGAATAACCCACTTAGAATATTACTTTTAAAATTGTCAAACAATAGGAAATCTTGTACTATATTTCAATGTTACTTTAGTTTTTATTTATTTTATCTCTTCTTTGAATTATCTGTTCCTTTTATATTTTTCATCAAGGTGGTTGTTTCTTTCAAAGAATGTGCCAGAGTCTGTATGCATTATGTTGAAATTTTTCATATTTTTATAGTCATTTTCCATTTTTCATCGCATTCTCTCAATTTTTCCTTATGTTTTATGACATCTTAGATAAAATGAGTAGAATCGATTATTTTAGGAGTTCTTCCAGTGAGCTCACCTACACTGTTGCTATAGATTTCAAACTTGTCTTCCTATTTTTTAAAAATTTGTCATCCTTATCACTTCAATGACTTTTTTGGAGAGTCTTTATTTTTTTTCTTTTCTTGATAATACAGTGCTCGCTTTTATTTTGGCTTTCCCTTTAGTGATGTATACATATTTTTGAAGTAGTTCTACTATAAAATATACATTAAACTCTTCTTAAAAACATAATTCAGTACAAAAATATTATATTTATAAATGTCCCATATTTATTTCTTTGGCTGTGCTGTTCTTTGTTGTGGCGAGCAGCCTCTTTAGTTGCAGCATATGAACTCTTAGTTTCGACACGTGTGAGGTAGTTCCCTGCCCAGGGATCAAATCCCAGCTTCCTGTCTTGGGAGCATGGAGTCTTAAACACTGGGCCATCTGGGAAGTCCCTGGAGTGTCATTTCTTATTTTCACTTTGTTTTTTTCCTTAATATCCACTATTCTCTTTTCCTTTTAAAAATGTGCATTTCCATTGTATTTTCTTTATTTTAGGCCACTTCCTTCTTACATTAACGGGATCGGGATCATGTCTTCAAGAATTCTGCTTAAAATTCCTTTTTTAATATAGGATTTATTCAGTTGTTGCTCTTCTTTTGCTAATGCTCTTTTCCCATTTTCTCCATCATATTTTAAATATATATTTATATATTTTATTTTAATATATTTTCTCCATCATATTTTCCCCATTTTCTCCATCATATTTGTATACACTTTATATTTGTTTTTCATTTGTTTAACACTAAATTAGCTTATCCAATTTCATGTGTACACCCAGATGACACCTGTTGTTTTCTTACCATCCATTTCTTGCTGGTGAAATCCCCTTCTTGTCACCCTGCTGGTTGACAGCTTGGTGTGCAGATCTCCAAGAAGCATACATGGAGTGCAATTTCACTCTCTAAAAAGTAGAGGCTGTCTCTTGTATATCAAACCTTGTTGTTTCAGAAGCAGGAAAAGCTGCAATTCCTAACATGTGCCTTTCTCCACTATCTTCCTACTTCTGCTACCATCTACATTGCTTTAACCAAATTTTAGGGTATAAGATGTCACATGGTAATCTTCTCTCTCTCCCTTCCAATTTTCAAATACTAATGTCACAATAGGAAAAGATGGTACTGTGAAGATATACCTTTATTTGTCCCAAGAAGCAGCACTTTCTATTGATACCCAATAAAATCATGATAATCCAGGTTTTGGCAGGGGGAAGTAGAGTGGCTCAGTTATGTCTGACTCTTTGTGACCCCATGGACTATATAGCCTACCAGGCTCCTCCATCCATAGGATTTTCCAGGCAAGAGTACTGGAGTGGGTTGCCACTTCCTTTTCCAAGAGATCTTCCCGACCCAGGGATAGAACCCAGGTCTCCCACTTGTAGGCAGATGCTTTACTCTCTGAGCCACAAGGAGGGCAGGGGGAGAGGATCCATTAATCAGAATACAATTAATCAAGAAATGTTTAAATACTTTCTTGACTTTCAAATGAATAGGACTAGTCTGTCTATGTGTATAGACCATTCAATGTTTTTTCTTTGTTTTTTCCAATGTTTTTTCTTAGTCCAATAGCATTAGCTTTAGAAGAATGGTAAAGAGCTTGTCTCTTTAAACTTAGTTTTTAGGATTGTTGTAAGATGTGTTTTTCTGTGTAGCTGTTTTAGTAGAAAATTGGTTGAAATCAACTTATGATGGCAGGAGTTATAGAAAACTGGCAGTTTGATAGTAAAGTTTTTTAAGCCTTTCATTTTAGTTCATCTGTACCTCTATCCAAAAGTGACTACCTTCCAAAGCATTGCAGGGAAAAATGTGTAGATATAGAATAAAATCCTTATGGGAAATTTCAACACCATATAATGTCACTAATATTTTGTCATTATTATACAATGCTTAGAAATTTTGCTTATAACTTCATATAGAAATATCATACTCTATCATTTTGAATGTCTTTTTAATTAACTGAAAGATAATTTAAAATTATTTTTATTTTTATTATGTATTCTAACTTCATATCTGTAAATACAAATATCTGGTGGTAAAGCTACCTAAACTATTAAATCTCTTTTCAAATTAGTTGAATTTAGCAAAAATTATCTGAAATTTTTGTTTAAATTATCATGGCATATAGAGTAGTAGACTTTTTCTCTATAAAACTTAGATGGAACTGAGGGGGGAACAAATTGACAAACTATTTCCAATGTTATCCTAGTAGTAATCTTTTTGATGAAAGAGACCCCATTTCACAAAGTGGATTATTTTCATAATCTGTGTGTAATTAAAATATGTCTATGTATGTTTTAGCCAACTGGCCATAAGAAAATATCCCAGCCTACGAATTCACTAACGTTCTTTTAAATGGTGGTGTATATTTTGTTTTATGTAGGTTATCAGCGACCCTTCTGCACTTATCATAAAATCTTTTGTTTTTAGCATGCTGAAACTGCTGCAGAAGAAGTCAGATCCTTGAGGTGGTGACTGTAAACTTCTAATGTTTAAGACTGGGGACCTTGTTGACTATTAGGAGATAGCTGTCAGTTTTTAATAAGAGAACAAGAAAATAAAACTTGTTCTTCATAACGGATGAAAATGGAATATAGAATTACAGGGTGGTGTTGAATCATGGAATTTCTGAAGACTAGGCACAGCCTCTTGAGAAACCTATATGCAGGTCAGGAAGCAACAGTTAGAACTGGACATGGAACAACAGACTGGTTCCAAATAGGAAAAGGAGTACATCAAGGCTGCATATTGTCACCCTGCTTATTTAACTTCTATGCAGAGTACATCATGAGAAATGCTGGGCTGGAAGAAGCACAAGCTGGAATCAAGATTGCTGGGAGAAATATCAATAACCTCAGATATGCAGATGACACCACCCTTATTGCAGAAAGTGAAGAGGAACTAAAGAGCGTCTTGATGAAAGTGAAAGTGGAGAGTTAAAAAGTTGGCTTAAAGCTCAACATTCAGAAAACAAAGATCATGGCATCTGGTCACATCACTTCATGGGAAATAGATACGAGAACAGTGGAAACAGTGTCAGACTTTACTTTTTGGGGCTCCAAAATCACTGTGGATGGTGATTGCAGCCATGAAATTAAAAGACAATTACTCCTTGGAAGGAAAGTTATGACCAACCTAGATGGCACATTCAAAAGCAGAGACATTACTTTGCCAACAAAGGTCCATCTAGTCAAGGCTATGGTTTTTCCAGTGGTCATGTATGGATGTGAGAGTTGGACTATGAAGAAAGCTGAGCGCTGAAGAATTGATGCTTTTCAACTGTGGTGTTGGAAAAGACTCTTGAGAGTGCCTTGGACTGCAAGGAGATCCAACCAGTCCATGCTAAAAGAGATCAGTCCTGGGTATTCTTTGGAAGGAATGATGCTAAAGCTGAAACTCCAACACTTTGGCCACCTCATGCAAAGAGTTGACTCATTGGAAAAGACTCTGATGCTAAGAGGGATTGGGGGCAGGAGGAGAAGGGGACGACAGAGGATGAGATAGCTGGATGGCATCACTGACTCGATGGACGTGAGTTTGAGTGAACTCCGGGAGTTGGTGATAGACAGGGAGGCCTGGTGTGCTGCAGCAAAGAGTCGGACACGACTGAGTGACTGAACTGAACTGAGGCACCTTTTAGGCAATAATTAATAATTCTTTTTTTAGTAGTTAGAATTCTTGATTTTCCGCATCTCTATTGCCTACATATACTCAAACTTTGGAATAATACTTGCTTTCAATATATAAAAATGTTACAACTGAATCATTAAAATGTGCCAAGACATTATTATTACTGTCATTGTTATTTCTATTATTATCTAACTTTTAAATTTAGTTTTATTTTTTATTGTTACTACAGGGGAAAAGTTTTAAAGGGAAGTTTGATTTTTCTTTTTTTGAGATATAGTTGACACATAACATTCACTTAGTTTTAGGGATATAACATAGTGATTTGATACTGGTTATAACTGATTTTTTTTTAACTTAGAGGCAATGTTAAATTAAATCTATCAGTTACTCCTATTGAATATTGGGGAAAAAAAATGGAAACTCATTTTTGCCCTAACCTCCATTCATAACTAATTTTAACACTTTAATTACTAAATTCTTTATTGCCACAGTTTTCAAAATTGATCCTATCCACTAGATAATATTGTCTGATCCTATTTCTCTCACCTGCTTTATTCGTTCTTGGATTTTTGATTTGTCTTATCTTAGTAAGATAATGTCCAGTTTGAAGATAATGCCATTGGTCAACTAAAGATTATGGGATTGAAATACCAAGCTCAGCATCCAGATGTGATATTACCATTCCTATAGAAAGTTGCACCAGATGATGTTTTGTGGCTTCCCCAAGTAAATAGGATGCAAGAAATGTGGATGTGGCAGATTCATCTTTTTAATGATGGCTAGGGGAGTCAGACATGACTGAAGTGACTTAGCAGCAGCAGGGAGGTGCTTAGGCTTCCTGTGTGGCTCAGCAGTAAAAGAATCCACCTGCAATGCAGGAGCCACAGGAAATGCAGGTTCGATCCCTGGGTTGGGAAGATCCCCTGGCGGAGGGCATGACAACCCACTCCAGTATTCTTGCCTGGAGAATCCCATGGACAGAGTAGCCTGGCTCGCTAGTCCTAGGATCTCAAAGAGTCCAACATGACTGAGGCCACTGAGCAGGCATGCATGCATTGGGGGGTGGTCATTGTCTGTATAATTGCTATAAAATGCTATACAACTCTTTAATTGGATTATATTATCCAAAAGCATAAATGTGATTTGAAATAAAATTCCATTATATTTTTGTGTCATTATTTTATTGATGATGGTGGCTATTATTTTTAAAGTGTTTTTCTTTGAAGAATATGCAAACAATGTATGAAGTTCAAACAAACCTGCAGTTTTAAAAGATTGCTTTTCTCTTTAGTGTTTCACTTGTTTTCTGTTATTTTGAACTCTTATTTTTATGTGTATTTTAAAAAGAGGAAGCATTTGTCTTAGCTAGAGAACAAGATTTAATTAAAGTAGTTATGAATAAGAGAAATAGTGACGTTAAGATAATATGTAATCTTGAAAGAGTTTAAAGTAACTATTCCTATCTCCCAAAGTGGTATGATTTCAATTTTCCTATGCTTAGAGAACTTTGTTTATAGTAGTTTAACTTTGCGATTAGATATAATAAGTCAGTATCTTTAAAGAGAATGAAGCTAAAACAAAACCTAAGAACCAAGGTTATTAAGTGATATCTGTGACTATACAATGCATTATTTTGTCACTTCTATATTCCCAGCTTGAAATTTAATATAAAAGAAATACTTCATTGTTTTGTTCTAAAATTTGACCCAACATGGAAAAAATACATTGTCTTGGACTTCTTAATAGAAAAAATAAATAAATAAAAATCTTTGACTGAATTAAGAGCTGTTCCTGCAAAAAGAAACTTGGAATATTTATTTACCTTTAGTCTATTTCATTTCTTTAGCATATTTTTTCTTAAAAATATTTCTAGATAGTAGTGTCTGCTTGGTTTTGGTTATCTTAGCTGTAATAAATAGACTTGGGACCCCCGAAGGCACACCCCACACACTTATGCTGTGTGACCTAAGGTCACAAGTAATGGCTGCAAGCTAATTGATTGAGAAAGGCTTGTCTGGAGGGGCCTCTTTGCGTCCTCCCTTTACATTCCTAAGTTCTGTGAAAGAGGCACTAGCAGCTCAGACTGGCAAGGAAGGAAAAAAAGAGAGGAAGTTTCTCTGCGTTCTGATTACATTCTGAGTTCCCTGTAGTGAGCTTAACTTCTCTCCACCCACTTCTTACCAAGAACTCTCTCCCTTGAAGGTGAACAACTTAAAGCCTGAGCTCAGAGAGTTACCCGAAAAGTGATTTGAGTATTTATTGAACTGAAAGAACAAATTACCTACTTCAGGCGGTGGGAAGCGTATGGAAATTATATTAGAACTTCAGCAAAGTGCACAGCCGCATAATACAGAAGCCGAGACTCAGATTGACAGGCAAATAAGCCAGCTCGTGGAAGGGGCCTCTGGGTGGCAGCTCTGGGCTATTGGGTGTTGGACAACCATAGGCAAACTGAAATGGAACAGGGGCAGAAAATAGCACACTTTAACGCTGCGCAACCGTTGCTTTCTCATGGTGAGTGCAGATTTAAGATCCTATTTCAAATATACTTTCTATGCTGTAAAACAAGAAATCGTTTGTCCTTTGAGGGCAAAATCTAGCAGGAGCATTTCTTGAAAGTTCGTAGGCGATCTGGTTTTGTTTCTGCTTGATCTCACATTAAACTTGGCAGTGCTCACAGAGAAATACACTATTTGTATTGTCTTGCATGTCCTGTTGCTTAAAATTGTCCTTTTGTTTAAATCATGCTTCTCTTCAACCTGAATCAATATTGTTTTAGGCAAAGCATGTGTGGAATAGGTAATGAAGGAACCGTGGAGTGACGGAATATATGTAAACATTTCATTTAGTCCAACTTTGTGTCACTTCTCCCCAGCTTCACGTTTTGCCACCTTATCTCAGGAATATATAGCACAGTCTGTATGAAGAGAGCTTTGTGTTGAGAATTCCAGCGAGTTAAAGGGTCAGGGCCTGTGTGTTATCTGACTGCCAGTGAGACTCAATGGGGTGTCCTCTGATTTTTAATCTAAAATAGGGGGGGAAAGTGCATCTTTACATATTAAAAAGTAAGTGTGTTATGATTCCAACAGTTGCCTCCTTATAGTTTATGCATGTTATTCCTGGAAAAAGATTGTGTAAGCTTCTTTTGAGAAGCAGCGTGCAAACTTCTTTTGTTTCTTTTTGCCTGGTTTGCTCACATTTCATGGCAGAAACTTTGCACAGTTTTTTTTTTGTGTGTGTGTGTGTTTTTTTTAATTATTGTGAAACAATGCTGAGGAATTTTTAATCTCAGTGCAAATATACTGGAAGTTAGTAAGCTTGCTTGTTCTGGGGAGAAAAAAAATACCTCACTGTAAATTGTGCTTAATTCATAGTTTGGCCACATTTAAAATCCTGTTTTAAATGTGCTTTTGTTAAACAACAACAACAAAAAAAATCAGAGTCTACAGGGAGTACTTCTAGAATGTTATAGAAGAGATTCTTCTGCCAAAACTGCAAAGTCAGTATTATAATTTTTATAAGTGCCAAAATATTATTGCTATTGTTGACATTGTTCAAAAAGCAATTTTATTAGCAAGGTGACTGCATTAGATGTTACCAAATGAATGAGGGGGAAAATGTGTCTTCTGTATTGTTGATTTGATAGAATACAGAGTTCTATATTGTAATTGTGCTTCATGTTCATTTATACTTTTTAAAGAGGACCTGTGCAATACAAATTTTGAAAAATTATTTTAAAAATAAAATTTCCTAAACTCCCTATGTTTTGAGAATTATGGTTTCTGTTTGCTAAATTAAAAAAAGAAAAAATATATATTAGAGTAATTGTGAAGCTATAAAACTTTATACTAAAGGGAGGAAAGCTTTTAAGAAAGAACAAATATGTTTTTACTTAGAGGGCAATTTTGAAGCATTACTTTGCTCTTCTTTTCCTAAAGGTTTCTGGAAACCTTTCATCTGTTGCAGAACTAAGTCATAGTCTTGACTTTTATACAATAACTATAAGGATAATTATTTTTGAGCTATTCTTATGATTTGATACAAGCTTCTTTCAACAATTGCAAAACGTGACTGACAAATCCCTTTCTAAGAGAATAAGTTCATTATGTCCGTCACCTGTTACATTCATTCTGGTTTTTTTTTTTTTGCCTAATACACAGTTTTTCACTGTTTATTAGTGTTGCAAAGAATTGAAAACCTTTGTTTTTTAAGAGAAAATGTTGAAGTGTTCATTTGCCTGAGCGTTTTGAGGTTTTTAAAATTACGTTCTCATCAGAATCTCCCAAAGTATGATTATTAAATAATGCCATTTGTTATGATCTTTATATAAATGGTCAAAATAGGAGATGTAAATTGTTTGAGTTTTTCTTTTAATATGTCTCAGTAAGTAAAGTTAAGATACGACTGAAGCCCTAGAAAATTTCTCCCTTTGATATGAAGATTGTGGAAAAAAAAAAAGTTTACAGCTTACCTATTCCCTTTCAACCATTCTGAGACCAAAAATTAAAGAGAACTTTATTATTCTCCTCGGTTAGAATCTCTAACCGAAACTCAGGAAGTTAGCCTGCTTTGGGGAGGGGCTACAAAGAATAGGGTTCCCTCTAATGGAAGTACATGAATTGTGATAAACAAAGGATAGGAAGATGTACTGCCAAGTTTTACTAACATTTAATCTTAAGCTACTATCTTCAGTCTTTTCCATTCGTATTTACTTATTGATTGGTTACTGAGGTGAAGGCATATTTTAAAACCTTTTACAATATTCGATAACATTATTTTTAAGCCATAATTTTAAGAAGGTATATATTTTCTTACATAAGGCCATTTCTCCACAGATGTTTAAATTTTGTATTAGATTAATAGGAAACAATGGAAATATGTTCACAAATTAATATGCAGTTATCTCTCTGATTCCCACATAAAACATATTTGTGATTAACTGTCTTTTCCTTATATTACTGTATCACATTAGATTAAATGTGATTGGATTACTATATCACACACACACACAGAGTGTATGTGTATGTGTGTGGGTGTGTTTGCACTTGTGAGCTCACTGGACAGAGTGACCGAGTGGCCTGGACATATGCTAGGGTTATGACACTCTTTGACTTACTTCCTTAAATCTCATGGTCACTAAATATCAGGGTTTGTTCTATATGCTGGCAGCAGTAGACATCTGTTGCAGTGAATTTATGCCTTCTCTATGGAGGATGAATACCATATTGGCTGTGTTCTTGTTTCAATTACATTCATCAATTTGTTTTTTAAGATGAATTATGCTATCAAAATATAGGACAGAATCTACAGAATTAGATTCTATCATCTCTGACAAATTATGAGTCCTCAAAGACTTTCGTAGAGAGTGACCGTATGGTTTTTATTACCCTCCTCATGAGGTAGAAAGCATAGTCATTGCTCATTTTTCTAGACGCTTTGATCTTAGGAGTAGCATCTTTCTTAAATTGTGGAAATTTTAAAAATTTTCGTTTCAAATATGGCTTCTTTTACCATTAGCTCTAATCTCTTTTTCTAGAACATCCTAGTATATGTGTGTTGAAGCTTCACAATATATCATACATATCTTAAGTTCTCTTTCATAATATAATCTTTCTGTGCTATGACTTTTTGTGTGTGAATTACTGATTTTTTGTGTATGTGGATTTCTTCCAATTTACTAATTCTTGTTTTGACTCTATCCATTCCAGAATTTTTTTGACTATATTTTCTCCCCTGGGAATTCTAATTAATTCTTATACCACTTTTATTGTTTCATCTCTACTAACTTTCTTGTAAATTGTATTGCTGATATTTCTAACTTCACTCTTCAAGGCTTCTAACATGCTTATTTTGAAATTCTGAAATTGATCTATTATTTTCATGTATCTGGAATGACTTCATTGACTGATTTTGTGAAAAATTTTCCTCACAGTCTTTTTATATAATTTTACATGTCTTGGAATTTTGGTTTTCAGGCTCAATTGAGTGAGAGGGATTTTTAAAAATTCTTTAAATTTCTCTGTCTTTGTTAGCCTCACCTCACTATTATGGTCATAGAGTTGGGGCCCTGCACCCTCTCCATTCCCAGCTCAGAATCTCTGGTAATGGCTGTACGTTATCTAGTCACCACGTCAAAAAGCAGTTGTCCCAGCTGCTGACTGCCATGTTGTACCTGCTGCCTGGGGCCTCCCTACTGAGCAGTCTATGTAATCCACGGCTCCAGGGAGAGATGGTTCTTCACCTTCCTGTTATCTTACACTCGGATTTTAATCAGTAAACACAGCACTGTTTCTCACCCCTTATGTGCAAGTGTGGCACCCTGGTTACCTTACAGATAGAGAAATGCTTGTCTCGTATTCCAAAAACCAACCATTGCCCTGCAGCTCACTTTCTATTGCTATGCTATCTCTGGCCCACAGAAGGATTGGCTTTTTTTGCTTATCACTTTTACATGATCTCATTTAATATTTTACTTATTGCAGTTATATGTGGGAAGCAAAGGCAAGAGATTCAAGCCCTATTCTTGACATCTTTGTAAGTTTCCCAACCAATGGGCTTTGGAATCAGAAAACGTGGGTTCAAATTCTAACTCATTTATTACCTTAGGATAAGTCTTTAATTTCTTAAAAGTCTCCATTTTTTCCCAGCAAAGATACTGATAGCTATGCTTGTCTCATAATGCTGTTCTAAGCGCTGATTTAGATAATGCATGGAAAGCAGCTAGCCTTGAGGTTAGCTATATTAAATATCCAAATTCTAGGAAGTAAAATAGCAACCAAAATAAAGCCAGATTCTACCAACAAATCATGGAGTGAATAGATATGGTAATTCTTGTTTCTTGTATTCTGAGAAAATGAAACATTATTTTTGATAGCTAAAATTTTAAAGCTGAATGTCCAGTGCACGTCTAACAGGTAAATGTTCTGTTACAATACCCACGTACCCTAGGGCTTGCATGCTTAGTTGCCTGGTTGTATCCTACGCTTTGCAGCCCTTTGGACTGTAGCCTGCCAGACTCCTCTGACCATGGGATTTTCCAGGCAAGAATACTAGAAGGGGTTATCATTTCCTCTTCCAGGGGATCTTTCTGACCCAGAGATCGAGCCCCAATTTCCTGTGTCTCCTTCATTGCAGGTGGATTCTTGATGCCTGGAGCCGTCAGGAAACCCCACATACCTTAGCAATTATATTTTGCTAAAAATATATAAAAAATATATTTCAGAGAATTTCAGTAAAACACAAAGCGTTTTGCAAAATGATCTCTTGGTGTAGTTATTCTAAATCCAAAGTAAAGTTATCTTTAAGCACAGTAGAAGAATGTGAGATAGTGCTATGAGAAAATGTTTGTGGAATGTTCTTTTGATTTTTTGGCTTTTTCTTTTGACTTTATTAACAGTTACATATAATACATGTTAAATAAATGTATAGAGTTTACAAATTATTATATACATATATATTTTACATATATAGGTTACAGTTATAGGTATATTACAGTTTCACCCCAGAATGGGTTTCAGTAATAGTGAAAAAAGAAGGAAGGAGGGTCTACTGAAAGGCCTTCAGGAGACTTGTTTTGTAGTTTTGTAGCTAATTTGTAACATTAGTATCTTTTCAAAATATCTGCTCTGATGGATTAGGATTCAAATTGACAATACTGGTAAAGGGTATGTTTAGTTAGGAGTGGGGCGGGAATGAGTTTCTGAAAAGGTTTTCAAGATGAAGACTATGTGAGCAGTACACGAAGAGCTTCTCCTCTGTACATTGAAGGGGCACTGAAGTCACTTCCAAATGTCTGCTATTTCAACAACACTGCATAAAACATCATTTGTATATGTCCCTTGTGAGCATGTGGAGCTTTTTATTTTTAGGGTATACATCCAAAAGTGAAATCACTGGGTTGTGAGACGTATGTGGCCTCAGTTTTGTAAGTCTCCAAATTACTCTCCTAAATAGTAAAATTATTCTCTAACAGTGCTGTACAAATTTCTGCTTCCTTCAGAAGTTATTCGAGTACCCTTTGGCCCACGTTCTTTTCAGCCTTAAATGTTGCCCAATGTTTTAATTTTGGAAATCTGTTGAGTAAAATAGTATACTAAACTTCTTCAGCTTGATTTGCTTTTATTCCTATGAACTCAGGGGCTTTGCTGGTGGTGCTAGTGGTAAAGAACACCTTTACCCATGCAGGACACACAAGAGATGTGAGTTCTATCCCTGGGTTGGGAAGATGCCCTGGAGGAGAGCAGGACAACCTACTCCAGTATTCCTGCCTGGAGAATCCCATGGACAGAGGCTATAGGCCATAGTGTTGCAAAGAGTCAGACACGGCTGAAGCAACTAAGCATGGACAATGAATTCAGAAAGATTTCCAATGAATTCCTAAAGATAGGTGAGCAATGGATGGACACTTTAGTTAGAAAGAGACTACAATAGGCTACTCATTTTTTAATGTGAATGTATCTTTATTTATTGACAATTCAAATGCTCTCTCTGGCTAATGGCTTGTTATACCTTTGCCAATTTTTTTTTTTTTTTTTGGTTAGGTTGTTTGTCTTTTTTTCATAGACTTATTGGCATCATTTATTTATTCCATCTGCCTTTCTCCCCACCATAGATCCCTTCACAGAGTGTCTTCTTGAATATAAAGCAAATAAAATCAGAGTTTTATCCCTTCTTTTTATATACAGTATTTTAAACCATGCTTTGGTTGTGTAATATACTATGGAGTTATTTCAAGAAATGTAAGAAACTATGTTGCAAACTGTGAGGGATGAACACTTGAACACAATACACAGTATACCCATTGAGAACTTGGTTTTGCATGTGACTTTAAGAGAATTATAAAGCATTACAGGAATTTAGAGAGAAGATATTTATGTTCCCATTGAAAATTTTATATTCTTCAAAACAGTTGAGAATTATGTATTAGGAAATATGATTTATTCCTACTTTTAACCCAGCATTTTAAATATTACATTTTCTATACCTGTGGAAAGTTTGCAAATTGTAATTAAAGAAAACATATATTAAGGGCCTACTATATATCAACTGTGACAAGTATTAGTGAAGATGTAAGAATGAACAAAGCAGATAATCCTCGAATTCATGGGAGGTGGAGCCTGAGAGGTAAATGACAACGAGGGAAGAGTGTATACAGTGTAAAACAGACATTCATCGACAGAACACCCAGATGTCAGGCTGAAGTACGTTTGAGAAGTAAGGACAGCCAAATAGGCATGGGGAAGGCTCCAGGCAAAGGACAGATGCACAATATTATGAGTTTGAGAAACTGCTAGAAGCTTAAATTGGATAGAGTAGAATTTTAGGGATGATGAGAGGTTGAGAAGAAACTACAGAGATTAGTACTGGCTCAGTTTTGAACAGCCTAGTTTGGATTTTACCCTAAGTGCACTAGAGACCCGTTTAAAGAGTTTAATATGGCTGCCCATTTGTCAGATATTGTCTTAGTTTGATAGAACCATATCCTGAGAGATGAATGATAGTGAAAACCATAACAATTGATATATTTCTCAAGAAATTACATAATCTGACTACTATAGTTAATTAGAGGGTTCAAAAGAAGGTTTCAAATTATGTGTTAATGAGCAATGTTTACATGCTTTCTCTTTCACACACACACATATATATATATATATGATTATATGTGTGTGTGTGTGTGTGTGTGCATGCGTGTGCATGCATGCATGCATGCTCACTCAGTTGTATCTGACTTGCAACCTCATGAATCATAGCCCGCCAGGCTCCAATGTCCAGACAACTATACTGTAATGAGTTGCCATTTCCTACTCCAGGGGAACTTCCTGACCCAGGGATCAAACCCACATCTCCACCATTTCCTTTATTGGCAGGCAGATCCTTTACCACTGAGCCACCTGGGAAGCCCATATACATACATATATATATATATATATATATATATATATATATATATATATATATATGTATGTGTATATGTGTATAAAATCCTCATTAAATTAAAAAACTTGTCATTGACTAAAAAATTTAAGAATCACTAAGGTAAACTAAGAACAGTAGTTGATTTTTCAGTTATGGAAACAGATGGAAATCCTGCCATTTGCAACGAGATGGATGAATCCTGAGAGTATTATAGTAAGTGAAATGTCAAAGAGAGAAAGATAAATGCTGTATGATTTTGCCTATATATGAAATCTAAAAACCAAACTTATAAAAACAGGTAACAGATCGGTGGTTGCCAGACGTAAGGGGAAGGGAGAGGGGGAAATAAATGAAGGTGATTAAAAGGTACAAACTTCCAGTTATAAAATAGATAAATCTTGGGTTGTAATGTATTGCATGTGGACCATAGTTAACAATATTGCATATTTGAAAGTTGTTATGAGAGTAGACTTTACAGCTTCTCATTACAAGAAAAAAATTGTTAAATACATGAGGTGATGAATATTAAGTAAGCATTGTGGTAATCATTTCAGTGTATACTTACATATATTACATCATTATTTTGGAGCTTCCCTGTAACTCAAATGGTAAAGAACTTGCCTGCAATACAGGAAACCTGGGTTCGAATCCTGGGTCAGGAAGATCCTCTGGAGAAGGGAATGGCAACCCACTACAGCATTCTTGCCTGGAGAATCCCATGGACAGAGAAGCCTGGTGAGCTACATTCCATGGAGTCGCAAAGAATTGGACACGACTGAGTCTAACACTACTACTATGTTGCATATCTTAAATTTATAAAATGTTATATGTCAGTTATATTTCAGTAAAATTGGAGTGAAAAAAAAGACAAAAAAAAACCCTGTAGTTGGCCAGAAAAAACCCTTGAGAAAATCAGTACTTAAGGAACAGATAGAGAAGGACAAGTTCAAAAGGAAATAAAGAATGACCAGAAAAATAGCAGAGAGAATCATAGAAGCCTAGTGTGTTAAACACTTGGTAGTTAAAAGAAAAGGATTCCAATATTAAGTTCCTCAAATAAAATAAAACTTTATTCTCTGACCCTGTAAGCCAGTCCATGTATGCCAGGGGGCCACTCTGCTCTTCCAGGTCACTCAGGAACCTAGGAAGAGAGAAGAACCAAAGTGCAGAGGCAGCATCCTGTCCCTAAGTTGAAGACAGCCTAGAAACTAGATATGATATTCTGCTCTGTTCTACTCACCTAAATTTAGTCACACAGCCATGGCTAGAAGCAAGAAAACTGGGAAATGTAGTTTCCACTTGGGTGGCCATGTGATTAGAAAGAGAGGAAGAATGAATTTTGGGAGAATAACCAGCGGTTACTTCACCAACATTTTAAGTTAAAAAAACACTTCGTGATTAGAAAGTGATATGTGTGTGCATGTGTGTGTGTGTGTGTGTACCTATTTAATATATTTATTGAGCAATTTTTCTATTTGGTCATTATATTATGTGATAAAAGTGAAAGTTGCTCAGTCATGACCAACTCTGTGACCCCATGGACTGTAGCCTGCCAGGCTCCTCTGCCCATGGAATTCTCCAGGCCAGAATACTGCAGTGGGTAGCTGTTCCTTTCTCCAGGGGATCTCCCCAATCCAGGGATCGAAGCCAGGTCTCCGGGATTGCAGACAGATTCTTTACCAGCTGAGCCACCAGGGAAGCGCCCCCGACTATGTGATAAGATTATAGCCATTTCAAAGAAATTCACTACCAAGTAGTTTATATTCTAGAAAGAAAAGATAGATTGAACGAATTAACAAATAAATGTTTGTGGCATAATATTAGAAAGTAATAAGTCCTAAGAAGAAAAAGATAGAAGTGCTATTTTCAGATACAACAGCCAGGGAACATCTATTATGCTAAAAATTGAAAAGGGTCCTTTGAAAGACAAAATATCGAGATCTCTCTCTTTAGGGAAAAATTCATAGTTGAGTTGAAAGTCTTGAATATTGGTTGAAAAAGGATGAGGAAAGTTGCTAATTAGGAGATTCAGAGTTAAAGGAGAGTTGTCTTTTTTAAGGATTTGGTGGAGAAAATTGACCATGATTATAGCCTAAAGAGAAAATGCATGTAGAGATGAAGTTGTTGCAGGTGCTAGTGCGAGAACAACAGGCATGATTGATGGGCACAAGTGCAAACAGTTCAAGTAGGATGACCGCATTTTTTCTCAAGAATCAGGAAAGCTACTGAGAATGAGAGTTGTGTGGATTGGGTCAGTTTCTTGAGAAGAATTATATAAGTGTAGAGTTGCTGCATATCTGAAAAATCTAAGTCTAAGAGATAAGTGTGTCATGGGATTGACTCTGTGTTTGGATTACTCAGGATGTGGCTGATAGGCTAGATATTAGTAGTAGTGTTAGCCACTCAGTCATGTCTCTTTGCCACCCCGTACACTGTAGTCCGCCATGCCTGTCTGTCCATGAAATTCTCCAGGCAAGAATACTACAGTGTGCTTCCATTTCCTTCTCCAAGTAGGCTAGGTAAGAGAGGTCATAACGAGAGTGGTTTAAATCAGGGGGCCCCAACTCTGGGATCTAATACCTGATGATCTTAGATAGAGGTGATATAATAATAATAGGAATAAAGTGTACAGTGAATGTAACGTACTGTAATCATCCTGAAACCATCCCCCTACCCCAGTCCATGGGAAAGTTGTCTTCCATGAAAAAGGTCCCTGGTGCCAAAAAAGTTGGGGACTACTAATTTAAGTGATGAAGCATAATGTCTATTCCAATGACAAAAGGAACCGTTTCCTTCAGGAGAGAAGAACTAGATAACCACATGCAGTTCGAGATCAATCCTGAGTTTGTAGAGTGACTGAGAAATGTATTTCAGGTTATTTTTTATATTAACAGGTTTTATATTTTTATATTAACAGCTTTCTTTTATATTAACTTGATGTTCAGAATTCCAAATTTTTAATTTAGCTGACTTCCTCATTTTTTATGTGTTTGTGTGTTATATAGAATTGTAAATTCACTGTCCAAGTTATGAAATCATGAAGACAAGTCATAAAACTATTAAGAAATTAAAACCATTAAGTGAACACCTATTGAGTTGGCATTTGGTTTTTCTTTAACTAATATGCTGGACCCTGGTAGAAATACTGTTTTTATTTCATGGAACAACTAAGGAAATAGAAACTACTAGGAAAAACATGTAGTTTATAAGCTACTTATTAATTTTCTAAATGTTTAGCATCTTATGTGTCATCATCTATATTCCATTAATCCATAGATTAAATCATACAGTAGACAGCCCTTCTTGGCAGGTGTGTTTTTCTTGGCAAGTTGATTCTGTTTTTCCATGTTTTGTCCTTTTTGTCTGGATATTTTCATATGCCTACCTACACTCCATCTTTTTATCAAAAATGACACCAATATAGAGAAATCATGGCCAAGCCTATGAGGATTTTTGCCTTTTGAAGGTAATACCTTGACATTATGACATTGTGGCATTTTCTTTCAAGCCTTTAAATTTATTTTTATAAAACTATTCATAGTTTCTGTTAATTTTCTAGTTCACAGATTAATCCAAGATATACCTAATTTAGCTTTTTTGAGGTATTGTTGTTGTTTACTCGTCTCCGAGCAAGATCATCCTTCTTGTGTTCTGTTGTTCAGTCATGTCTGATTCTTTGTGACTCCATGGACTGTGGCCCACCATGCTCGTCTGTCCATGAAATTCTCCAGGCAAGAATACTGGAGTGGGTTGCCATTTCCTCCTTCAGGGAATCTTCTCAACCCAGGGATCGAACCCACATCTCTTGTGTCTCCTGCATTGGCAGGCAGATTCTTTACCATTGAGCCACCTGGGAAGCCTAGTATTTACTTTTCCATGAAATATATTTATTGGTTTGTCTTTCCTGTAAGTGCGCAAGTGTCTGTATGATTTTGCCTTTCAGTTGCATTAACCCATTTTTTTGAATTTTTTTTTGGGAGATAAGGCTGATTTCTGCATTTACATCTTATAATTCATTACTTTGAAGTGCAATGCCTTTTTGCCTTCAGATCTCCGCACAATCTTTCATTACTCTTTCATACTGCCATTTCTTAGTGCTTTAAGTTTCTCCTACACTACTTATTCCCCATTGCTAACACAGTCCACCCTTCAGCAGAATTTCACTCCAATTTCTGTGAAATATCTCCCTCAATAAAGAAGAGGTAAATATGTCAACCTCAAAACTAAATATGGTATTCTTTGACATCAGTATTTTCCATGTTAAATTCAGATATCTCATATACACCAATAATTGGTTTTCTTATTGTTCTCACCTTCTCAATCAATATTTTCTTGTCAGTCAGATGCAAATTAGTAGGATTCGATTTCATATGTTCTTGAAGGGAGGATATCACAACGCAATGTAGGAAGAGTTTTACAATCAATATTCATTTGTACTGTTTATGCACTAGAAATTACATAGGAGAAAATGTCACAGGAATATGGCTCAAAACATCCAGGTTTAGAACACGTTAATCAACATTTAGAATTCTTTTTTCCTGTGGATAGAAAAAATGATCTTATTAAATGTTATTAACCTTTTAATCACTGCTATGCATTTAGCAAATCAATGTAATTATCTATTGGATGATTAGAAATGACGAGTTTGAAACCGAAATTTAGAAAAGCACACTGATGCTTGATACACATGCACAGACATGGGCATGTAGATTGATAGACATGCATTATGGAATGCTGTATTATTTTATCTGCGTAAATTACTGAAATACTTTGAATTGGATTCAGATAAAATGAATTCTGAGTTGAAAATTTCAGCAGACACAACTAAAAATGAGGAACCAAAGGCATAGTCTTTACAATTTTGTTTTTAAAAAATTGATGAATCATGAACCATGTAACTTCAAAATAATGCTAACCTTTAGGAAAATTTAAGGAATTGACTTCCTCTAGTGCCTTTAGATTCAAGGGATTTGATTTTTTAAATAGGGTAAAATTGCATGTATCATACATTTTGGAATATAACATATATAGACAGTTAGACACTAGACTCGGGACTTCCTGGGTGGGTCAGAGGTAAAGAATGCACCTGCCAATGCAGGAAACTCGGTTTCAATTCCTGGGTCAGGAAGATACCCTAGAGAAGGAAATGGCAAACCACTCCAGTGTTCTTGCCTGGGAAATCCCATGGACAGAAGAGCCTGGCGGGCTACACTCCTTGGGGTCACAAAGAGTCAGACAGGACTGAGGAAATGAACATCAGCAATAAACACATCAATTAAAGACAACTAAGTGCTGCCTCCTCTCAAAAAGTTCTTGCCTCATTTTAGTTCACTTCATTTTGCAGAAAGTGTAACTATTATTTATAATGCTACTTACTATATCCCATTTCTTTTTAGTGTTTTCAAATAATCACTATTGAGCTAGATTAGCTCTTTTGGGGATTAGCCTAAGTGCTTTACCTTTTTTACAGGGAAGAATGCTACATGCTGTGAATCAGCAGTTCAGGAACAGACTAGCTACATTCCCCGTTTCTCTCCAGCCACTCTGGCAGGTGCTTTGAGATCCACAGAAAAATATCTGAGGATAAATCCCACTCACAAGTAGTACAGTGACATTTACTAATTTAAGTAACAGTTTTTTTGACACTTTATAGAAAAGGCAGAATATAAAGACTCTTTTAGAACATGAAGTGTTATCAAATGAATGCTATGGAAATACATAACAAGGCAAAAACATTCTCAAAGACTTGATAATAATCATTGTGTAAGGGCAAAGCATCTGCTAGGCCTTGAGTGATGGAAAGGATTGACACATATGGCTACAGATTTAAAAGTCTAGCCAAATGGATTCAGTACTAGTGGGAAGGTCTATGGACCAATTCCATGTAGATGTAGCAATTCCTAGAAGAGTAAGTATGTCCAAATGGAGAAACTTTGTGATCCAAGCAATAGCACAGGGGTGGGTTCAACACTGGAGAAAAGATGTGATGGCCATTCTACTCAAAGCAGGGTCATTCCAGCAAGTCTATCCAAAAATAAGATCATTGCCACCATGATTTGTTATTTTCCACTGTAATAATTAGATGATCAGTCAGCAGTCTTAGGCTCATAAGCCCAGATGTGCTGAAGTAGTAGATAAAACCCCAGCATCTTAGAAGTTTAGAACTTACAGCAGAGTCCATGATGGTATTTTTGGGGCACCTTTCTGCTCAGGATCCTTTCTCTTGCAGGTCCACCGATATCAACTCCCACAGCCTCAAATTATGAGTTCACACATAAGAGGATGGTACAGCTCTGGTGGGGAAGTGTTGTG
This sequence comes from Bos indicus x Bos taurus, assembly GCF_003369695.1. Lineage (NCBI taxonomy): Eukaryota > Metazoa > Chordata > Mammalia > Artiodactyla > Bovidae > Bos > Bos indicus x Bos taurus. Next base: position 20,599,924 of record NC_040076.1, on the reverse strand, counting down.
CGTTGATCCTACCCACACTCTGAGTTCTTCAGAACTCAGCCACATGACCATACTTTGCTCAAGTGAATCTGGGAAATATGGTCTATCTGTGTCCCTGAAACAAAAACCTGAACCACTTATTCAAATAACATGTTTCTTTTGTAATTACAAATGTTCAAGTCAGGTACTGTGGAGAACACCTTTATGAATAAGACATACTTTCTGCCTTCAAATTCTTAGGTAGGACTATACATAAATAAATGTTAGTGTGAGAACAGATGTATTAGTTCTCTATTAGAAGGGTAAAGTGTCTCTTACAAAGGAAAAACTCCCTGTAAGAGGCAAGGCTCGAGCAGAACTTGAAGCATAGGTGGGGGCTCACCACCAGGCAGCCGTGGAGAGCAGGAACACTGACACAGTAGCCGGTAGTTGTCACACAGCCTGCTGGGTGTAGAGAGAAAGATGTCTGGAAGACACTTGGGGATGACAATATAACAGACCCTAAACACTCTGTTAGGGCTTCTCGGATGGCTCAGATGATAAAGAATCTGCCTGCAATGCAGGAGACCTGGGTTCAATCCCTGGGTCAGGAAGATTGCCTGGAAAAGGAAATGACCACCCGCTCCAGGATTTTTGACCGGAGAAATCCATGGACAGAGGAGCCTTCAGTCCATGGGGTCACAAAGAGTCAGCCACGACTGAGCAACTAATGCTTTCACTTTCACTTTTCACACAGTATTTATAGCTCAAGAGTCATTGCAAAATCTGCAGCATATGCTTAAGAAAGAAAGCAGTGTTCAGAATATGTTAGTATGAAAAGAAATTAGCAAAGAGTAACAAGGAGCTACTTGAATTAAGGCAGTGGGAATGGAAATGAGAGAACAGTTAATGCAAAAACATTTGAAAAAGTGGATTTGAGATTGTTTGTGTTGGTGAGTAAATCTAGAGATTTTTGCATTCCACTGACAGAATGTTCTTGATGGTTAATCCTTGGGAATTATTTGAAGAGTTCAAAGAGCACTTTTGGTTGAGCTCATTAGCCTAAGGGACTGGTAACAGCTGCCAAAGCAGGAACTTTTTCGGGGTTTGAGCAATGACACCTCTGGAGGCCTTGAACTTGAGAAGAGCAACAGAGATATCTAAGTTCTATTGTACTCACAAATTACCATATTTTGAAAAACAATTTCAAACAATATTAATGTGTAACTAAAATAGAAGTGTGTTATTTGGATAAGTCATTCAAATTTTTCTTTCAGGGTCACAGATAGATCACATTTCCCAGATTCACCTGAGCAAAATATGGCCATTTGGCTGAGTTCTGTAAAACAGAGTGTGAGTCGAATCGATGTACAGTGGTTCACGTTGTTAAATCCTCCCATGTATGAACTCATAATTGAAAAACAATTTCATTAACAAGAAATAATACAAGTTAGATCCCCTTCCATCCTTTCAGCCCTAAGCAAATATATTTCTTTTATTTCTAAGTACCTTCCTTTGACCAAATTCTCATACCACATTCTCTTCTAGACTTACTGTCAGAATATAGATAGTTTCAAAATTATGCAGAAAGGTAATTAACTTTAGAGAGTTTGAAGTCTCCATGAGTTCTTTTACTTGGTGATACTTGGTGAAGAACAGGGTAGGAATTCAGTTCTTCTCAAGTGGCACATGAAGTCTCTGGATGTTCAAGAATATTCATTACTTAAAATGCTCTCCAGGAATGAGTGTTTTGAGGGCCACTTCTCCCCATTTCTTATGATGCAAGTATTTAAATGTTTGAGAAGTAATATAGCCTCTTGAACTCCCATTAGACCTGCTAGCAATAATTTACCAGATGTAAAGATCAAAAACTGTTGGTGGAGAATATTTGAAGCCTGGTTTCCAGGTGCTGTACTCTAAGAAAAATTTTCTATTAGCTACTGAAAATTGTACTCCTCCTAGAAGATAGCCTAATCCTTGTTAAAGTCAAAACAGAAGATCTTCGTCAATTCCTGCAGAGAAGAGGTAACAAAGTTTAGATGACAACCATGGCATTATAATTAATGTGTAACTTTTAGACCGATAATTTACTTTAAAATTACTCCAACTTTCAGTGAAATCATCTTACTTCCATTAAGCAAATTTTATGCTACATTTAAAATAAGTTGTGACTACCAATTGGAAATAGAGTACAGTAGCAACATTCAAATGAAAGTGCATTAATTATAATAAAAGTTCATATCTCATAATACATTTTTCAAATGGTTTCAGTTACAATAATGGTTAGCATTTATGAATTCTTAAAATGCTTTGATCTAATGTGTAGTTTTCCATTTACTAATGGATACATTTTTAAAATTAATTGATTTTTTATTGAAGGATAATTGCTTTACAGAATTTTGCTGTTTTCTGTCAAACCTCAACATGAATCAGCCATAGGTATTCATAAACCCCCTCCCCTTTTGAAACTTCCTCCCATCTCCCTCCCCACCCCTCTAGGTTGATTAGCCAACGGGAATTTGCTGTATGGCTCAGGATACTAATGGATACATTTTCAAAACTGAAAAGAGGGCAGGATATCCTAAAAGTGTCTGAGATTACATTTGTTCCTTCCTGTTCATTGATGGTATTCTTTTGGTAAAGTGTGTGGAAAAAGACTGATTAGTTATCAGAAAATATGGGTTTAGCTTAGGTTATTCTCTGGTTGACCATAAAATTTGTCTGAGTTCTTAGTTTTCGTCTATGATAACCACTCTATCCCCTGCATAGAGTTATTTTGAGGACAAAATTATGTTTCAGCATACATAGAGAAAGGTATGAAGTACTCTTGGGTCTCTCCAGTATTTTTATACTATTGGCATATCTCAGCTGACTTCATCCCCATGTCCTACGTTGTCTCTTTTGGTCATTCAAAGCTCTGTAAAGTAGTCTTTGAGCCCAGACTACCAGTCTAAGTTTTCACCACCTGGGAGAATGAGACAGTTGATACATTTCTGTAAAGTAAAATACTGGATTAGTGATAAGGACAAAGAAAGACAGGAATTGTATTCTATAGTTGGTTTCTGCCATAGGATTATTATTTTTTCCCATATTGCAATTATTAGTATATCATACCACTCTACTTAAAACCATCCATTAATGTTTTATAAATCTCTTGGCGTTTGATTTTTTTTATTTCTTCAAGGTTATCTTATTAATCTGTGATTTGAGGATTAGGTTGAAAATGTTTGATAATTAGGCATTCTTCTTGAAGTTTGTTTGCTTGAGTTAAAACTACAGTTAAGAATACTTCTTTTTTTTTTTTTTCCTGATAAAATAAAGGCTGACTCCCACTTACTTTTAAATAATATGCAATTGAAGGGAAAAAAATGTTTCCCTTGTTGATTCATTTTAGGGTTGGTTGTTCCTAATGACAATTTCTCCAACCTTGTAGGATCGTACTGCAGAAGGACCTTTTAGGACACTTATTACTTAAAGAAACAAAAATTTTAAAAAAATAGAAAGTGAGAAGTGAAAACGTTGGGGGCTAAGTTTGTGTGTATAATAACTGGATAAATCCTTTGGTGAAGTACACTGGGTAGTTATGGTACTTGATATATAAAATATAGTGAATTTCATATTGGCATGATTTTAATAGGCCAAAATATTTATGATTAAACAAAGCATTTCCCAATTAAGAATTATGGGCATATTTGAAGTAAGAGTAGTTAAACTTTGTCAAGTGTCTCAAAAGTACACAAGGATTTGGTAGATAATCAGTCAAAATATTAGTTAGGATGAATGAATACATGTAACAGTGTGTATTTGGTTTGTTTTGTTTGTTTTCCTGTCTTTTTACAACTCCTTTAATAGGTAGGATTTATCTTCTGGTTCTTTTAAGAGTAAGATTTTCATTCACCTGTACTTTTTTTCCAAAGAGAAAAACCTTAAGTTTTTAGAAAATGTGCATAGAAAATATTAAGAATTTTAGCAATTCTTGTAATTTTTATCTTGCTTGTCAAAAGCAGTAATATTGCCATCATTCAGTGGCTACAATAATGTTGACAATTCACAAGCTTTTAAGAACAAGTGCATTATTCAGGGGAAATTTACAAATGACTGTTCATTCCCCCAGACTGCTAAAACAAAGCAAAATTAATTTTAGGTCTTACAGATCTAAGGTAACTGTCTGCAGCTTAATAAGTATGAGAAAGAAGATGAACTGAAAGGCAGGAAATACAATCTAGTGGTCAAATTTGTGCAGTTATGGAGGAAATTTCCAACGGAAATGGTGGAAGTACTGGCATACAAGGACTTTGGATAAGTGAAAATTCTGCTGGACAAAGGACTGAATTACAATTAGTAAGAATTTAATATTGCTCTAAGAAGGAATGCCTCTCTTGGCACTTATACTTATCTAATGAGTAGATTTCCAAGCTGAAACTTTGACATTTTGCTGTCAGTTATAAGTAAGTTGGGCAAATCAAGGTATGGGAATTGGACATATACAGTAAAGTATTTTCTCCCTGCTAGGATTTAGTTGCTTATGACAATGTAGCAGAATACCTAGAGGTCCTTTGTTCCAGAAACACTGAGGACATAGGAGATGTTCAGCAAATGCATGTGATTAAATAGAATTGTAAATATGTAGCTAGTGCAATCTTAAATCATGTTAGGATAAGAACATGTTTGGTTTAGTGAAACAGATTTAGTCACATTACAAAGTTCTAGAAATGACAACTTAAAATGTTTCTTTTAAATTTGTAGAAATTAAAAAAAAACATGGCAGGCTAGAAATGATGGGATGATAACTGAGATTTTACTATAGCAAGATTTAGCTAAGCAGCTGTTGAGATTGGATAATGGTATGTGAGTTTTCTCATCAGGTCTGTAACACATTTCCCCTAATACAGATTAAGAGTGCCTGGATAAATTATAATTATCCCTGTGGCTTTTGCATAATATAATTAAGTCTTGCTAATGCAGGGTACTTTCATTAAGTGAAAATTGATGTTTAAAAAGGATGGAAATATCTACAAGATCAGTTGAACTAAGGACAGAAATGTTGGCACTCATAACAGTGATGAAAATTAAAAAAAAAGAAATCCTGTATATTTTTGTTATATGGAGTTTTCAGAACGCAGAGTCTTGTTTATGTGACAGGCACATGAAGGATGGTTTCAATTAGGCTGACCCTGCTCAAGGCTGAGCTTGTGCACCAGGTGTCCAGACCACAGAATGGAAAATGCAATCTTTGTCTGCTTTACTTAAATACAGTACTGAGATCAGCCTGTCTTTTAAGTGCCTGATTGCTATTTAATTACAGAGAATTTCTCTTTAAAAGAGCAACCCAACAATAACAGAAAAAACAATACAGCACTCATTTCAGAGCCTCCTGCACCTTCCCATCATGTGGGAAGAGTGTGATATATCTAATAACTTTATACTGCTGGGTTTATTAAGTGGTAATCATTATCTGTTTTATAAAAGCTGTCTTTAAAATAGCTAATGGGAGTATTTCTGTTGACCAATAAGTGCCAACTAAAACTATGAATGCAAAGTAATCATGTTCATTCTTATGATAGTTTTATATATGGTTTTAAGAGTTACAGTCATGTGGTAAAAAGACTGTTAATTTAGAGTGAACAAAGGTGAATTCAAATTCCAGCTCTGAAATGGTGACTTGCTATTTCTAAGCAAGTTTGTTAACTTCTCTAAGCCTAGATTTATCATCATTAAAATGAGGCCAATAATTCCTACCCTGGTGGGCTGTTGAGAGAGTTGAGTGAGTTGATTTACGTGAACCACCATCTTAAGAATGTTTTGATTAAATCTGATTTTAAGAAATAACTCACAAGAAATCTCTCAAAGGAGGGAATATGAAATAGACTAAAGGATACTTTTCAGGAAAGTACTGCATTTGAAACTATGTTTATAAGATTACAAATTTATATTTAATTATAGAATAATAGTTTCCTCTTCTTTTTATCTCCTTTAAGTGAATTATTTAGCTTTCTCTTCTCTAACACTCTGAAAGGCAAATATTTTTCAATGTTTATATCATAATTCTAAAAGAATTTCTCAATGTTTATTTAAGTCATTTTCAGAAGATTTAGAAAAGTTTTTTTTTTCCTTTTTCATTATGTTTCACATCTAGTATTTCTGCATTTATTTTATTAATTGATTTTGAATAACCTGGCACATGGGACCATTTCCTTGCCCTTACTTTTTGGAAATAAGGACTGGCCTAGATATGTCAGTGATTAATAGAGTCCAGATGTTTATATTACTAGATCTTTCCTTTGATACTATTTAATAGAAGGCAAAATATGAAGCTGCCAATTGACAAACCATGAGATCCCTTTTATCTCTTCTTCACCATCTAGCTCCTCTAGCACAGCCATGAAAAATAGATCCTTAAGATGTGGCTGAAAAAAAAGTGTGAGGACTCGATGGTAGCATAAATTTGTTCATTGAAACTTTTTGAACCTTTACCATTTTATTTCCTATCAGAAGTTACAGTAATATAGACGTAACACTAATATTTATTTTTCTACTGTTCTGCATTTATTCGGATCATTCCATGAGAATGATTAATAGGATAAGTTAGTAAAGTGATAAAAAGGGAAAGAAGACCCATATCTTACAGGTATTTTATTTTATAGTATGACAATAGATACAAAAATGGACGGTTAAATACGAACAAATGACAAACACATGGCAAACTATTATCAGAAATGAAGAACTATTTTTCTTTTCAGTAGGTTTTGTACTTAGTCTAGTAAGATTAAACATTCTTTTTGAAGTAAATTGTTTTACCTTTTAAAAGTGCCTTATTGCTGAATAGTGAATTAAGATGAACTTAATGTCACTAAAAAAAAATTTTTTTAATCCGTGCTACACTTAAAGTGCAGTTTTATTTAATAAATTGTCATCCTTAACAAAAAACCTGTTGTTTTATTAACCAGTTGTCTTTACTTACTGTATAAATTAAGTTGGTATGTGTTAAAGAACTGAGATCATCAAAATTTAGTTGAGGGAATCAAAGAATTATTGGAGGAAGTATTTTCATTATGGTTTTGAAACACATTTTATGAGTGACTCTTTAACCCTTTACACTAGGTGTTTTCATTCTTTTCATTACTATTATTCCTATTTGGAGGTTGGGAAACAGGCTGAGAAACGGCAAGTCTGGTTTCTCAGAGTCAGCTTTCCAAGCCTAGTGATCTTTGTAACTACACCCCAAAGGGGCAAGTGTTCTAAGAAAAACTAAATCCAGTCCTTTTTCAATCTGATATCTACCAGAAATTCTTACTGCCTTAAGAATTTTTCTTGGGTTGAAGAACTTACAATTACTGATAATCTTTGACTAGACTTGTTCTTGAGGCATGTTGCTTACGAACAAAGCTGAATTAATATTTCCAGGATAATAAAATAAATAGCTTGTAAGTACATAAGTCCACTACATTTACATAGTATGGATAAATCACAATATATTAAAATGTTCTCATATTGTTAGATGTTTATATTGTTTCCTCTACTTCATTATTTCTAACAATCAATCCTGTAAGAAATACCAGTGTTTCTGCCTTCTTTTGCAGAAATGGGATTGTTAGTTAGGCTGAATTTTAAAATCATCCTTCAACAATTTTCTTGACAGTATATACTTCTATCAACAATGTCTTAAAGTCTTACTATTAAGAGAAAATGCAGGACATAGCTCAATATATATAATTAATCATGCGTGTATGCTCAGTCACTTTAGTTGTGTCTGACTCTTGGCAAGCCTATGGAATGTAGACCACTAGGCTCCTCAGTCCATAGCATTCTCCAGTCAAAAGTACTGAAGTGGGTTTGCCGTGCCCTCTTCTAGGGGATCTTCCTGACCCAGGAATCAAACCCATGTCTTCTCCATTGCAGGCAGATTCTTTATTGCTGAGCTACTGGGAAAGCCAATAATTAATCATATGTATGTTAAAAACCACATATGTAATTGTGTAACATAACTACTGATGTGCACGAAGCTCTTACTTCTGAGGAACGGAATAAAATTGAAGAAAAGTAGGAAGGGAAATTTTTATATTAAATACATATGTATCGTCTGAACCTTTTATAATTAACATGAGTTTATATACTGTATGTATTTTAAAAATTGAAATAGAAACTCAAATATAATTAATATAGTGGTGCAAAGTAAATTTCAGAGCTTAATATGATGGCATTCAGATTCAAAACTGTCTGGGTATATTTTTGGTTCCTCATATGTACTAGCACATGAACTTATTTTTGTAGGTAAAAATGGTAAAATAATAAAGCTATCTCAGTTTCCAGAACAAATCATTTCCATCTGTACCCCTGGATAAGTGTATTTCTGACTCGACCACATGAATAACATTACATATGTTTTTAAAAATCACTGTTTGCTGAAGAACTGAAGCAATTCACTTCACAACCACTGCTTTGCCTATGGTTGGCTTTGGCAATAAGAAACAAGACAGCTAATGCAATTTTAAGCTGTAACTAAAGATAGCACCAATTGGATTTAAGCTGAATATGCAGTTTATTTCAGTTGCTTTCCTTCTCCCTAAACCCTGATGTTCAAAGTTTAACTTGGAGTTGTTTTCTCAAGTTTAGCTATAGCCAAAGTCCATGAAATAGCTTATGTCTGTCAACAGTTGACCTAATAGACTTGTCCTGTGTTGACATTTTGTTCTTTTCGTGTTAGACTCTTTATGGTAGGTACATGATTGTCAGCGAACTATATATTAAAATGGTCTAAGGAAATAAGTCATGGGGAGTTTTAACCAATATTTAGGAATATTAGAGTTTTTTTAGTAGGATTTTGGGAGAAAGCATTTGTTCAGTAATTAATTCATTATTTCTCTTTAGTGATTTCTGAATAGCATCAATTATTTATTGAATACTGATCATGTCAGTAGGGTTATCAAGAAAAGACCAGTAGAGTGAAGTTAGAGGCATGGAATCAATGGATTCCATAAAATATATGGGGAATTAGTATAAACAGAATTAAAATAACCAAGAAGAATCCCTTCTACCAGGGCAATCAGGGGATACTCATTTAAGTGGAGAAACTCCAGCAGAATCTGGATAGATAGAGAGATGATTCATGGGTAGAGATGGGGCCATATTTTTGATATGATGAAATTTGAGAGGAGGAAAAAAAAATCAACATCTGATATATGCTACTGCTAGAGTAGGTAATAGGGTTTGGTGAGAGATATGCAGTGGTTGAAAAAAAAAAATCTTCCTGCTAATGCAGGAGATGTAAAAATCTTGGGTTTGATCTCTGGGTTGGAAAGATGCCCTGGAGAATAGAATGGCACCCTACTCCAGTGTTCTTGCCTGTAAAATTCCATGGGCAGAGGAGCCTGGTGGACTACAGTCCATAGGGTGGCAAAGAATTTAACACAACTGAACACATAGTATTTCATGAATGAAGGTTGGCTTCCCTGATAGCTCAAACGGTAAAGAATCTGCTTGCAATGCAGGAGTCTCAGAAGATGCAGGTTCAATCCCTGAAATTGGGAAGAACCCCTGGATGAGGAATAGCAACCCACTCCAGTATTCTTGCCTGGGAAATTCCATGGAGAGAGGAGCCTGGTGGGCTACAGTACAAGGGGTTACAAAGAGTCAGACATGACTGAGCATGCACATGCATTGACATTGGCAAGAATGAAGATAAAAATGTAAAGGAGGGCTCAGATCTTGAAAGTGATTAGAAGCCATGCTGAAGTCCACAGGTTTTTCCTTTGGGTGGTAAAGGCCTTTTAAAGGGTTTTCAACCAGAGACCAACTGTTCTGTACAATTTCAAAAGAGACCTTTGGAGTCGATGCAGAGGGGAAATAGAGGAAGCAAATAAGAAAAAAATTAAACGTTTCTTTCAGGTCATATTGATACATGAAATAAGGCCAGAGTACATTGGGATGTAAAGAACTGATGCGCACAGGACATGTTAATGAAGTAGAGTTGACAAGAGTGGGTCAGTGATAACACTTGGAAGATGTAGAAATGCAGAAGTAAGGTTGATTCTCAAGCAAATCACCAGACAATGAGTAGACAGTGATGCTACCCACCAATATGAATAGGAGGGAAGGTCTGGAAGTGAAGGTAAAGAGTTCAGGGTTCAGACATGCTTTGTTTGAAGTATAAACAGGACTGCCATTTGGAGATGCCAAGTAACCAGTTGAATATGTGGGCCCACAGACTTGAAAATAGGAGAGGATTAAAGAAATAAATTTGTTTGTCATAAGCAATTAAAATGTAGAGTGTTAATATTACTCATGGTGAAGTACTGAGAAGAGAAAGAATAAAATTAGCAGTAGTGATGTGCAGAAACATCACATTTAAGTGAAGAAGAAGCTAGTAACGACTCTTGCCAAAATAATCCATAAGGTGTTAAAGTTAAGAGTTTCTTGGGAATGTTTGTGAGTTCAGTTTCAGTAATGCAGTGAAGTAGAAACATCCACTCAGTAGTATAAAAGAATTAAAAATAAATGGTAAAGTTCAAATGGACAAGTTCATTCTCTTTTTTTGAGGAACTTAGCTGTGAAAGGGAGGAGAAGACATTAAATAAAAGGTTCACAGGGTAGAGAAATGTATTGCCTGTCAAAATAAGAGATATATGAATATTATTAATGCTTTGTGGGAAATGAGCTGGTAGAGCAAGGGGTTGAAAATCTATAGACGATATGGAATTACTCAAGAAACACCTCAACATGATCCAGCAGAAATAAGAATCTGGTTCTCATCCTCATTATCAAGGAAACTGTGGTTGATGTAGCCGAAATTATGATATTTGACAGAACATCTTGTTTTCCATGACTTATATAACAAGTATTTTTAAACCTACATAGTCAAATGGCCAAAATAGTAGTCTTCCCTCCCATTCTCCTTCTGCTCCACTATGTACAAGTGTGTCTGTCTCTTCCTAGACCTGTTTAAAAAAAAAACAAAAAAAACACTAAAGTCTACCCCATTGCTCAAGCCAAAAACCTGAGTCATCCTTGCTTCTCAACATAGATAGTTCTCCAATAATGTCCTCTGCATCTGCTTCTTTCATTTAGACTAATGCCTTGGGGTTGAAAGCATCAGTACATTATATTTGCACTGTAAGTAATCTTCTAACTTTCTCTCTCTTTCTCTAGAACCTCCTGCCCCAACTTTTGCATCTGTTTTCCACTTGAAAGTGAAGTCGCTCAGTCGTGTCCTTGAAAGTGAAGTCGCTCAGTCGTGTTCGACTCTTTGTGACACCGTGGACTGTAGCCCACCAGGCTCCTCCGTCCATGGGATTCTACAGGAAAGAATACTGGAGTGGGTTGTCATTTCCTTCTCCAGGGGATCTTCCCGACCCAGGGATTGAACCCAGGTCTCCCGCATTGCGGGAAGATGCTTTAACCTCTGAGCCACCAGGGAAGCCCACTTAGCAGCCAGAATAATGCTATTGAAATTTAATCAAATCATGTTATTCTCTGGCTCAGTCTCTCCTTAACTCATAGTGGGCATGAGTAAATGATGACTACAAGAATCATTACTAGAATTTTTCCTTCTCCTTTCTCTTTTAGTGTCCCTTTTTCCCTGGTGACTCAGACAGTAAAGAATCTGCCTGCAAGGCAGGAGACCCAGGTTCCATCGTTGGGTCAGGAATATACTCTGGAGAATGAAATGGCTACCCGCTCCAGTATTCTTGCTTGGAGAATACCATGGATAGAGGAGGCTGGTGGTCTATAGACCGTGGGGTTTCAGAGAGTCAGACACAACTGAGTGATTAATAATTTAACCTTCTTTCCTTTGACTCTATCCAGTAAAGATATTATTAAAAGGAATTGATCATCTTATTTCAAACATATAGTAATCAATAAACTTGTGGCAAACAGAGTTAGTGTCAATGTGGCTTGTTTCTGTCATAAACACTTGGACCCTAGTTAATCTCTTCTTTGAATGAATTAGAGTGAAGTATTATTTCTGTCACCTGTGTTTTATTGTACTCTCTCCAATTCCTAGTCATAAGTAAGATAATAGTTGATGATCTTTCATATTGTTTTTCTAATCAGATAATGGATAATGTCAAGTTCAGTTCAGTTTAGTCCCTCAGTAGTGTCTGACTCTTTGCAACCACATGGACTGCAGTACACCAGGCTTCCCTGTCCATCACCAACTCCCAGAGCTTGCTCAAACTCATGTCCATCGAGTTGGTGATGCCATCCAACCATCTCATCCTCTATCGTCCCCTTCTCCTCATGCCTTTAATCTTTCCCAGAATTAGGGTATTTCCAATGAGTCAATTTTTTTGCATCAGATGGCCAAAGTATTGGAGTTTCAGCTTCAGCTTCAGTCCTTCCAAAGAATATTCAAAACTGATTTCCTTTGGGATTGACTGGTTGGAACTCCTTGCAGTCCAAGGGACTTTCAAGAGTCTTCTCCAACACCACAGTTAAAAAGCATCAATTCTTCAATGCTCAGCTTTCTTTGTAGTCCAAATCTCATATCCATACATGACTACTGGAAAAAACATAGGTTTGACTAGATGTAATGTCTCTGCTTTTTAATATGCTGTCTAGGTTGGTCATAGCTTTTCTTCCAAGGAGCAAGCATCTTTTAGTTTCATAGCTGCAGTCACCATCTGCAGTGATTTTGGAGCCCCCCAAAATAAAGTCTCTTGCTGTTTCCATTGTTTCCCCATCTATTAGACATGCAGTGATGGGACCAGATGCCATGATCTTAGCTTTCTGAATGTTGAGCTTTAAGCCAAATTTTTCACTCTCCTCTTTCATTTTCATCAAGAGGCTCTTTAGTTCTTTGCTTTCTGCCATAAGGGTGGTGTCATCTGCGTACCTGAGGTTATTGTTATTTCTCCCAGCAATCTTGATTCCAGCTTGTGCTTCATCCAGCCTTGCATTTTGCATGATGCATTTTGCATATAAGTTGAATAAGCAGGATGACAATATACAGCCTTGACATACTCCTTTTCTGATTTGGGACCAGTCTGTTGTTCCATGTCCAGTTCTAACTGTTCTTTCCTGACCTGCATGCAAATTTCTCAGGAGACAGTTCAGGTGGTCTGGTATTTCCATCTCTAAGAATTTTCCAAAGTTTGTTGTGATCCACACAGTCAAAGGCTTTGGCATAGTCAATAAGTCAGAAGTAAATGTTTTTCTGGAACTCTCTTGCTTTTTCAATGATCCAATGGGTGTTGGCAATTTGATCTCTGGTTCCTTTGCCTTTTCTAAATCCAGCTTGAACATCTGGAAGTTCATGGGTGACGTACTGTTGAAGCCTGACTTGTAGAATTTTGAGCATTACTTTGCTAGTGTGTGAGATGAGTGCAATTGTGTGGTAGTTTGAACATTCTTTGGCATTTCCTTTCTTGGGATTGGAATGAAAATTGACCTTTTCCAGTCCTATGGCCACTGCTGAGTTTTCCAAATTTGCTGGAAATATCAAAGTATGCACCATTTGTGTCAAAGATATAAAGAATGAAATTTTTAAGTATAGAAATAAATAGACCAAAAGAGAGACACTGATATTTTGAAAAGTTCAAGTCTTGCAACTAAGATTTATATAATGGCAGGTATTAGAAATAAGAGCATAACATAGGACAGTAAGTTCTGACTATTTTTTAGGAAAATGTTTTTCTTAGTCCTCCTGCACTAAACTTGATTGTAAAAGAGGAAGGCACTTCAGAAGACTCTGTAGGAATCTCATCTACTGGGAAAAGATTACTGCAAGGAAGGTACGGTGGAGTTGGTCAAAGACAATGGGTACAAATCTTGGTCATGCAATTTCTTATGGTTCTTAAATGTCATAATTCTGGAAAGATAATATAATTTTATTATTAATACCCGTGGTGGATTCATTTTGATGTTTGGCAGAACTAATACAATTATGTAAAGTTTGAGAATAGAATAAAATTAATTTAAAAAAAAAAAAATTCATTTTATGTTCAATATATATTCAGTATGTTTGATTAATAATCTTGTGTTAATTTTAAGTGTGCAGCAAAGGGATTCAGTTATACATATACATACATTTATTCTTTTTCATATTCTTTTCTCATGTAAGTTATTACAGAATATTGAGTTGAGTTCCCTGTGCTATATAGTAGGTCACTCTTATCTATTTATATATAAATTTATATATTTTGTATATGTTAAACCCAAATTCAGTTTAGTTCAATTCAGTCGCTCAGTGGTGTCCAACTCCTTGTGACCCCATGAACCGCAGCACACCAGGCCTCCTTGTCCATCACCAAGTCCTGGAGTTTACCTAAACTCATGTCCATTGAGTTGCCATCTAACCATCTCATCCTCTGTTGTCCCCTTCTCCTTCTGCCCTCAATCTTCAGCATCAGGTGGCCAAAATATTGGAGTTTCAGCTTTAACATCTGTCCTTCCAATGAACACCCAGGACTGATCTTTAGGATGGATTGATTAGATCTCCTTGCAGTCCAAGGGACTCTCAAGAGTCTTCTTCAACACCACAGTTCAAAAGCATCAATTCTTTAGCACTCAGCTTTCTTTATAGTCCAACTCTCACATCAACACATGACTACTGGAAAAACCATAGCCTTGGCTAGACGGATCTTTGTTGACAAAGTAACGTCTCTGCTTTTGTCTAGGTTGGTCATAACTTTCCTTCCAAGGAGTAAGCGTCTTTTAATTTCATGGCTGCAATCACCATCTGCAGTGAGTTTGGAGCCCAGAAAAATAAACCCAGCCACTGTTTCCACTTTTTCCCCATCTATTTGCCATGAAGTGATGGGACTGGATGCCATGATCTTAATTTTCTGAATGTTAAGCTTTAGGCCAACTTTTTCACTCTCCTCTTTCACTTTCATCAAGAGGCTCTTTAGTTCTTCTTCACTTTCTGCCATAATGATGGTGTCATCTGCATATCTGAAGTTATTGATATTTCTCCTGGCAATATTGATTCCAGCTTATGCTTCCTCCAGCCCAAATTAAGGGCTTGTAATTAAAATAGTATCTTTAAATGATGGAGCTGGTCACTAAAAGCAGAAACTACCAGTTTCAAGTTCAGACATATCTAGTGAATATATAGATACATTACACATGTAATAATCTATACTATTATAGGGTTTCCCTGTTTGTGCAGTGGTAGAAAATCCACCTGGAATGCAAGTGATGTGGGTTCAGTCTGTGGATCAGAAAGATCTCCCAGAAAAGGAAATGGCAACCCCCTCCAGAATTCTTGCCTGGGAAATCACATGGACTGAGGAGCCTGGTTGGCTACAGTACATTGGGTCACAAAAGAGTTGGATACAACATAGCAACTAAACAACAACAACTATAATATATACTAGCACTTAATTTTTGTGATATCTGTCATAAAACGCCCCTTAAAAACTAGTACTAGTAAATAAGGGTTATTAGCTTGATTATACTATCAATAATCAAGTATGTGACTATGGGCCACCCTCTTGTCATCTCTTCTTTAAAATGAAGGGAACAAGTCTCCCCAGGCTTCCTCTGATGGGTCTATTCTGCAATTTGATTTTTTTTTTTTTTGAATGAAGTGATTCACTAATTCAGTATGCTGCTGCTGCTAAGTCATGTCAGTCTTGTCCGACCCTGTGCGACCCCATAGACGGCAGCCCACCAAGCTCCAGTCCCTGGGATTCTCCAGGCAAGAACACTGGAGTGGGTTGCCATTTCCTCTCCATTGCATGAAAGTGAAAAGTGAAAGTGAAGTCGCTCAGTCATGTCCGACTCTTCGAGACTCCTTGGACTGTAGCCTACTGAATGTCATATTAAGGGAGTCTACAGGGAATGGGAGCATTAACTGGTAAAGCAGAAGCATTGCTAATGGACCTGAGACAGTAGCCACAGTCAGAGACTGGGCTGCCTATATCAAGGGAACCTAACCAATAATCATTTTATATTTACTAAACATTCTGTATATCTCTGTATCATTTTAATTTACAGAACTGTAGTTTCAGGCTGAACTTGAGCTCATGTTTTGTATGTTATTTGGGGTTCTTTGTTTACATTTCTAAAGTCAGCAAGATAAAACAACTACACAGAAAAGTGTTAATAGTTACATAATATCTTATTGGTAGGAGGTATGAAAATAAAGGCATGAGAAAGGTGCTTTAGTAGTCTAAAAATTCAGTCTTTTATGTTTAAACTATGTCATCCTATTTTGCAAATGCCTGCTCTAAGCATAACACTGAACTCATCCCTAAATATGAAACAGTAGTTAAGAAATTATTTGCAAAACAGATCTCAAGGTCTTTATTTTGTTCTTCCATGTGGAATCTATTTACTCATTTGCACATGTGGAACTTCTCATCTCTGCAGCATGCTTGAAAGCTTCACACTGAGTCTGAAAGTTGAGACAGATTTGGATCAGTAAGCAAATTAAAGATTCGCTTCAAAACATTCAATAGAAAAAAAATGTGTTCCTTTCAGTTTTTGAGGATTTATCTTTGCACAAAATATCTATCTACACATCAAAGACATTTAGATGTTTAGCTAAGTATTTTGTGGGCTGAAAAAGGAATATTCATTGGAAAGCAAGCTTGCCTCACAATAGAATTGTATTCTAAAATCTTGTTTGTATTTACATTCTGTATTTTATATGGATGGAATAATTTCACAAAGGCATGTCCTTTACCTGTCTTGTTCATATCCAGTGCTCCATTCAGTTCCTGGTATATATCAGAGTCTTAATAAATGTTTTGAAATAATACCATGGAAAAAAGATAAGCTAAAGCCTTGAGATTTAGCATCTGATCATTAGTACTGCCTCTAAAATAAGATTTTAGCCAAACTATTCCACCTTCATTAGGTCTCATTTTCCTTATCTTTTAAAAATAAGGATTTTTTTGATTGATGAGTAGTCTGGTTTTATAAAAGTACTTAGCAATTATAATATATATCTGAATAATCTTGTAATATATATCTGAATAATCTTGTAATCCCTTGAAGAAGGCAGTGGCACCCCACTCCAGTACTCTTGCCTGGAAAATCCCATGGACGGAGGAGCCTGGTGGGCCGCAGTCCATGGGGTCGCTGAGGGTCGGACAGGACTGAGCAACTTCCCTTTCACTTTTCACTTTCATGCATTGGAGAAGGAAATGGCGACCCACTCCAGTGTTCTTGCCTGGAGAATCCCAGGGACAGGGGAGCCTGGTGGGCTGCCGTCTATGGGGTCGCACAGAGTCGGACACGACTGAAGCGACTTAGCAGCAGCAGCAGCAGCAATCTTGTAATCCCTACCTTAAAATAAATATTTTTCTATAGATGATAAAATTTCTAAATTTATCAGTTAGGTCATCTAGTACATGAATTAAAAATTTCATGATATAGATTTTGTCTTATCACACTAAAGCATCATAATGCAATTTTACCCCACAGAAAGTTTGTATTGGAAAATAAGAACATAGTGGTACAATCTCTTAACTTTGAGAGAAGTACCAAGTTAGAGTCAAAATGAATTATTCCTTTTTTCTGCTGTGTGGTTCTGTAGGTTGAGGTTGAGAGCAGGCAGGCTGGAAAAGTGCACTAGGGTGAATGAAAGGTGGTATGTTAATAAATAAATGGGCATGATACTTCCCAAGTTTAGACAATACTCATGTTAAATGAGAATTCTAAGTCTGGATGTATCCTTGTGGAAATCTAGAACAGATATGAGTCAGATATCATATGGGATTAATATGTTATAAAATAATATATAAAGTATTGATCCTCCTGAATCACTCTCATTTTCAGGTCATTAGGAATTTTGTTGGGATAATCCTCCAAATGAATTAGAAGCATTCTATTCAAATGGTAAGTAGAACTACTTGTTATGTTACCATTTTTCATCTGTAAGTAATATAATTTTCTGAGTATTAAAATGAGAAATATTAATTACTATTCTTCACTCATATTTTGAATAATTTTTAAAGGAGAATTATGAAAGAACTTTCTTTTATTTTTTAAATTATCATGCTGGAATGAAAATATATGCCTTGTAAACTTGGGGAGTATTTATGACAGTCTTCTAAAAACTGGAATAAAGTTAGTGCCTGGAAATTAATAGATCTGCTATAAGCAAATATAGATAGGTAGGACTATTTGTAGAAATATACGTATAAAATTCTCTTTCCACATAATTATGTTTCTTCTTTTTTTTAAATTTTATTTTATTTTTAAACTTTACATAATTGTATTAGTTTTGCTTCTTATATTGAAATTGTAAAATATGATTTATGGACTTTAACAGATGTGTAATTTACTTGAAAATGGTATTGAATTCTGTACATTTTTACATCTGAGTACATTGGTCTAAAGTTACTTTGTTATCATTAAGAGTTATTTCATCAGGTTTTGAGATGAGATAAGTGAAGCCATTATTATTCTTGTTTAGTTTAGAAGCAATTTGCCAGAAACTGAGGACTATCATCCTTAAAACTTGCTGCTAAAGTGTGTGGTAATCATGGTGTTTGCCAGATGGGCTCTCAGTGTTTTCACACTATTGAAATAAGGGAGGTGTCCAAAATACAGCTAATTCTACATCTGACCTCGTGGCACAGGCAAGTGCTTTAAAATTTTGTTTATTGTATTTTCTCATTATATATATTTACCATGGACAGATATTAAATGAAAACCAATTCAAATAAGAACAAAGCAACCATATTCTTACCACCTATACATTACCAGTTAACCCTTCAAATATACTGGTGAATGTTTTTAGTATGTGAACACACAATTTTTTGCAGCAATTTGAAAAATGAAAGTGATAGCAGGATACAATTTAGCTTCACCCTATTTGCCCCCAAATGACTCTGCAACCTGAGTTTGAATCACTCATTCTCTCTCTCTCTGCATGACATTGGGTACATTCTTTACCCTCTCTGGGCCTTTCTTTCCTTATAGGAAAAATAATAATCTATACCTAGTTGATGAGGTTCTCTTGAAGACTAAGCAAGTAAATAGAAATAAAGTGCTTAGCACAGTGCTCAGTTGTTTCAAAATTATCCATTGATTTTTATTTTTATTTTCTGAAAAGTCAGATAAATAATGTAAATTTGTGCTTTTTTTTTTTTTTGTACCCTGATACCTTATTTAAGCTCTTTATTTATTGTAATTACCTTTCTGTTGGTTCTTTTGTGTTTTCACTCTGAAAATAATTTTATCTTCAAAAAGAAATTGCTTATAGATAATTTTTGTTTTTAATGTTCAACACTTTTAAATTTTGAGTTCACCATGCAAATTTTCTTGACTACAGCTTTCAGTTCAATGCTAAATAGTGATAAATAACTTCTTCCTAGTTTTATTGGGATGACGCTCTTGATGATCATTTAAGTATGATGTTGACTAAGTTTTATTCTTTTTCATGTTAGGAAGTTATCATTTTCTTAGTGAGCTAGATTATCAGAAATTTCTGTTGATGCTTTAGATACACAGATATCATTTGAATCTGTTGAGGTGATGATTTCATTTTCCTCTCTCACTAATTTTAAGTATTCTTTGAATAGCTGGAAGCTTATTCTTTTATACATACTTTAATTCAATGTTTATTTATTTTTTTAATTTATGAGGGACTTTGAAAAAATGCTCAAAAGTGAAGGTGATTTATAGTATATTAAATTCCTTCCTTTAAAGTATTTTTTATTCTTTCTTTTGGGTACTCTTAAGGAAGTTATAGTCACATTGGAATCTTTACAATATGCTCTGTGGATATATTTTATCTTTTCTAATTCGTTAATTCTGTTGAATACTTAATCTATTTTTCATTGAATTTTTAAAATTCTGAGTTGTGCTTCTATCAAAATTTCTATAAGTGTATTCTAGATTATTTATATTAAGGTTTTAATATCATCAACTTTTTAAATCTTTGGAGAATGTTTTAAAACAATATATAATCCATGTCATGTTCTAAGTCAAATATGTTTTTATTTATTCAGTTTAACATAAGTAACCTTATTGTTCAAGTTTCATGTTTTTATAGTCTGTCTGCTGAACAGAGATGGGGCTACTTTGTACAAATTCTTACAAAGCCCAAGTGATTCACTGAATTTATATTCTAGTCACAAAGCTGCCAAGCATAAGTTGGTGAGTCATATCAGTCATACTTGTTTAGGAATAAGCATATAATAAGTTGTACTTATTTAGGAAGGAGAGTCTCTCAGGGATGAAAAAGATCGACTATAATTGGGATAACACTAAAGCCAGAAGAAAAAAATTAATATCTGTTTTGATCCAACATTAGGATCTTTTAGGAGTCCGACCTTTAGAAATACTCTCTTTTCTAAGAAAGGGGTGTTATTGTCCTTATTCTTTCCCAAGGTTCTGGCTCTTCCCTCTATATTCCTATTTCCTTCATCCAGGACATTTAAAAGATTTTCTTCTCAGTACTTTTTGATACTCTTTGACACTACCCTCTTAAATATCCAGTATAATGGCTTTGTCTGCTGAGTTCTCTTATTGCCCTCCCCTTTTCTCTTTAACAATTTTGCTATATATATAGCTTGTAAACACCAAGATGAATTTCTTCCAGAATTTGATATTCAGTGTTCATCCAGCCATCCATCAAACACTTATTGAAAATCAGCTATGTGTTAGGCACTATAATAGGAAGTAGAAAATGCTATCTCCCTAGCTCAGCTAGAATGTTTAATCTCTATACTAAAGAGATCTTAATCTTCTACTTGAACTCTTCAGGGTTCAGTGTCTCCAATTGGCATGAGTCTATCTTTAACTTGATAACCTAAAGATACCCAAAACTTTACTAAGTTCTATCTTTATTTCTAAATTTACACTTCTTACCATTCTTGTCCTGGTTTATGGTTGATAGTAAGCTTCTAGGCTCTTAATATATAATCTTTATTAAATTATTATTTTATGCTAAAGTCTTTTTATTGGGATATAGTTGCTTTACAATATTGTGTTACTTTCTTCTGTACAACAAAGTGAATTGGCTATATGCATACATATCCCTTCCCTCTTGGACCTCCCTCCCACCCCTCACCTATACCATCCATCTAGGTCATGACAGAGCACTGAGTTGAACTCCCACTAGCTTTCTGTTTTACACATAGTAGTGTATATATGTCAATCCCAGTCTCCTGATTAATTTCCCACCCCTCTTCTTCCCCCTCCTTGTGTCCACACATCCATTCCCTACATGTGCATCTCTATTTCTGACCTTCAAATATGTTTGTTTGTACCATTTTTCTAGATTCCACATACAAGCATTAGTCCTATCCCTAACTGACATTCATCAAAATCCTGTTGTTCACATATTTACATTTGTCCCAAGCTTCTCTACTTTTCTTTATCTTTGTATCTGTTACCTTAGTGTTAGAAGCATAAAATTTGCTTCTTGATTTTTTACAAGCTCCTATTCTGTATCCCTCCCTCTCTCGTCCATCAACCACAGTGCCATTAAGGTTCTCCCTGAAATGTGTATGGAATTAATGAGGTAATTAATTCCAGGTCTTCCCTTGGGGCTAAGATAGTAAAGAATCTGCTTGCAATGCAGGAGACCCAGGTTCCATTCCTAGGTTGGGAAGATCCCCTGGAGAAAGGAACGGCTACTCACTCCAGTTTTTTTGCCTGGAGAATTCCATGGACAGAGGAGCCCGGCAGGCTACAGTCCATGGGGTCACAAAAAGTTGGACATGGCTGAGTGATGAACACTAATGAGATAGTTACCCATTCAAAATTTTTGTGAGTTTGCTTTGCTTAGAGGAAAAGCACAAACTCCTCAGCTTGGCATTTTGTTTTTCTTCACAACTTGGTACCAAGTTCATTTCTTCTCAGTTTACTTGACACCTCTCTCCCCACTCATATGATGTAGTCATCTTTGACTACTGTGTATTGTGGCTTCTTCGTATTTAGATCATTTTCTGATACATAGTAGGTATTCAAATGGTGTTTGTTGATCATTATTTTGAGAAGACTCAGGTTTATGATAAGCAAGACGTTGTGATCTTCTGGGTCAGTCAGATTGATGAGATACTGTTTAATTTTGTAATTTATGAAAGCCTTTGAAGTTTCATATTACTGGAATGCCAGGAAAATAGGAATCATATATGTGACTTAGACAATCATATATGTGACTTAGTCAATGACTTGGACAGTGACTTCGTCTAGCTGTGTTTTCTGGTTGTTAAATTGATGCTTCAAGCACCAGAAATTTATTCAGTATTATGGTTACAACTGTTTAATGCTCTAAGATTGATTGCTTTCCATTATCTGTGGAAGCTAAAGAAAACAATGGTTTGTATTTTGAGTATAAGTTTACCAGACATGATGTAACATAATTATTATATGATGTGAGTATTCCGATTGATTCAAAACGGTTGTATACATAGACCTCAAAATAATTCACCTCCAAGACTGTATTATTATGATTTTTCCTGGTAGTGAAGTGTTTATGATTATGTAATTTTCAGTGTTTTTTTTTTAAAGAATGTAATTGGGTATTTGATTCTTTAACTCAAAGAACTGGGCTGAGATAGCTAGAAATAGGAGAGTCATGAGGATGTCATGGAAAATTTGAAGTGGAGAGTTTCACATCAAGATTAAATAAATTTAGCAGCTATTTGGCACAACTTATTTCAAATACTTGTTTTTGTCCTGCTTGTCTTCATCACATGAAGAGCAGCCAAGCTAGGTTTTTTTCTTATGATATTTTTGTTGAGTTAAAAGGTTTGAACCAAATGTTAAGTCTCTGAAATGATCCTTTACAAATTTTTACTGCTTGGTCATAGTCACTTCTTTCCAAGTGTCAAGGTTTGTCAACTCAGTAGTGTGATATGTCGGAGAAGGCAATGGCACCCCACTCCAGTACTCTTGCCTAGAAAATCCCATGGATGGAGGAGCCTGGTGGGCTGCAGTCCATGGGGTCGCTAAAGAGTCAGACACGACTGAGCAACTTCACTTTCACTTTTCACTTTCATCCATTGGAGAAGGAAATGGCAACCCACTCCAGTGCCATTGGGAGAATCCCAGTGACGGGGAAGCCTGGTGGGCTGCCGTCTATGGGGTCGCACAGAGTTGGACATGATTGAAGCAACTTAGCAGCAGCAGCAGTGTGATATGTAGTATATTCTGTACACATTGTCAATGACACAGTCTTTGAACACTTACTAGATTATTTTGACTACTTCACTAATGAAGGAAACTAAATTGAATGTACTATGGTTGCACTGATCTTTAACCATTGATGAGGAAAACATTATTCTGAATTGACTTAGTCACTATCAAGATGTTCTTTTCCTATATCCTGGAGAGTAAGAAAATCTTTGGTTTTCTAACTTCATCAGCAGGGGAGAAAATGAATTTTTTTTTTTGTAGTTTTAATTTACACATTTCTTTTGACTTTATAGTACTGTAAGCATTATAGTGAAGTGAAAGTCTCTCAGTCATGTTCGACTTTTTGCGACCCCATGGACTATACAGTCTGTGGAATTCTCCAGGCCAGAATATTGGAGTGGGTAGCCTTTCCCTTCTCTAGGGCATCTTCCCAACCCAGGGATCAAACCCAGATCTCCCACATTACAAGCAGATTCTTTACCAGCTGAGCCACCATGGACGCCCTGTAAGCATTATGAGCACTATGAATGTATATTCAGTTTTATATTAAAACTTTGAAAAGATTAATTTCCATATTAAAGGTTTGCAAATATTTTTATTTTTTCCTTCTAAAAAGGGACTCTACTGTTCAGAGTTGACAATTATGATATGACAGCAAATAGCTTAAAATTGTTCGAGTTTTCCAATTTTGAGTGAGTTCCTAGTGTGAAAGGATGGGCTTCTATATACAAAATTATAGTTTTATATATCTGATAGTGTTCTTGAGAGCATCTGACATAATGTTCATGTTATATACAGATATAGTACCAGAAAGGTTGAGTGAATTATCAGGTTCAGTGAATTATCTAGTCAGTGACAGATGGACCATAACCATAATGATAAATATATGCATATAAGCATGAAAAGTCTTTCACAATAACTTCAAATTGATTATTAAAAAAAGAACTGGGTCAAATCAGACTAAATACAGAAGAGTTAAAATAAGTATCTCAATATTAAAAATCACTGAAATTTTGCTTCATGTAGGCTTTTTTGAATTTTTAAATAAAATTCTAAAATAATCTCTGACAAGTACTTTTTTTATAAATGAGTAGTTTTAATAACAGCAAATATTAACATTTATTTATTTTCATTGCAATATATTTTGAATTTTAAACATTTTTTTGAAATATATCTCTTTTTATGTAATTCAAAAGGGAGAGTAAGATTTTCTTTTTTTTTTTTTTTTTTTTTAGTTTTTTGAATGTTGAGTTTTATTTATTTTTTTTTTTATTTTATGATCTTTTTTTTTTTTTTTAAGTTTCCTCTAATTTTATTTTATTTTTAAACTTTACATAATTGTATTAGTTTTGCCAAATATCAAAATGAATCCATCACAGGTATACATGTGTTCCCCATCCCGAACCCTCCTCCCTCCTCCCTCCCCATACCATCCCTCTGGGCCGTCCCAGTGCACCAGCCCCAAGCATCCAGCATCATGCATCGAACCTGGACTGGCAACTCTATTGTGAGTTTTTGAAAGACATTTAAAGTTTTATTTCAGAGTAAAAGTTATTTCAGATGATGAATATGATGATTTCATCATACAAAATGTTGTAAAGCATAAATGATTTTAACTATGATAGAAATATATTATTCATCAGATTATAGCTAGTTGCTTATGATTAACTCTAATGTGAATATGTTTTTCCATTCCTACTGTTTTCCAACAATATAGTTCTTGCTTCTATGTTTAGAAAAATTTTAGGTTCTCTTGTTTAGAATTAAATATTGCTATATTTGTTGTTCAGTCACTAAGTCATGTCAAACACTTTGAGATCCCATAGATTGCAGCACAGCAGGCTCATCTGTTCTCCACTATCTTCCAGAGATTGCTCAAATTCATATCCATTGAGTCAGTGATGCTATCTAACCATCTCATCCTCTGCCATGCCTTCAACCTGCCTGATGCCTTTCCCAGAATCAGTATCTTTTCCAGTGAGTCGCTCTTTGCATCACATGGCCAAAATCTTGGAGCCTCAGCTTCAGCAATAGTTCTTTTGATGAACATTCAGGGTTGATTTCCTTTAGGATTGACTGGTTTGAGTCAACTGTGGTCCTTGTAGGGACTCTCAAGAGTGAGATACCATTCTTACTTATCTCTTTCTCTCTATCTGCTACCATGTTGCTCAAATTTGGCTGCTCCTTAGAAACACCTGAGATTAAAAAATACTCAGGCATAGATGATGAAAAGTTGATTGTGATGATATTTTGCATGCATCTATCTATGTCAAAACTTATAAAATTGTTTTGTTGTTGTTGTTGTTCAGTCGCTCAGTAATGTCCAGTTCATTGCAACCCATGGACAGCAGCACATCAGCCTTCCCTGTCCTTCGCCATCTCCCAGAGCTTGCTCAAACTCATGTCCATTAAGTCAGTGATGCCATCCCCTTCTCTTCCTGCCTTCAATCTTTCCCAGCATCAGGGTCTTTTCCAATGAGTCAATTCTTTGCATCAGGTGGTCAAAGTATTGGAGCTTCAGCTTCAACATCAGTCCTTCCAATGACTGTTCAGCACTGATTTCCTTTAGGATTCACTGGTTGATCTCCTTGTAGTCCAAGGGATTCTCAAGAGTCTTCTCCAACACCATAGCTCAAAAACATCAATTATTCAGCATTCAGCCTTCTTTATGGTCCAAACCTTGCATCCATGCATGACTACTGATAAAACCATAGCTTTGAATAGATGGACTTTTGTCGGCACAGTAATGTCTCTGTTTTTTAATATGCTGTTTAGGTTTGTCATAGCTTTTCTTTTAAAGAGCAAGCGTCTTTCAATTCTGTTGCTGTAGTCACCATATGCAGTGTTTTTCGAGCCCAGGAAAATAAAGTCTGTCACTGTTTCCATTGTGTCCCCATCTATTTGTCATGAAGTGATGGAACTAGATGTGATGATCTTCATTTTTTGATTGTTGAGTTTTAAGCCAGTTT
This sequence comes from Bos indicus x Bos taurus, assembly GCF_003369695.1. Lineage (NCBI taxonomy): Eukaryota > Metazoa > Chordata > Mammalia > Artiodactyla > Bovidae > Bos > Bos indicus x Bos taurus. The sequence continues at coordinate 20,573,954 of NC_040076.1, read as the reverse complement.
TTTCACTCTCCTCTTTCACCTGCACCAAGAGGCCCTGTAGCTCCTCTTCACTTTCTGCCATAAGGGTGGTGTCATCTGCATGTCTGAGGTTATTGATATTTCTCCCAGCAGTCCTGATTCCAACTTGTGCTTCATCCAGCCTGGGATTTTCCATGATGTACTCTTCATATAACTTAAATTAACAGGGTGACAATATACAGCCTTGATGTACTCCTTTGGAACCAGTCTGTTGTTTCATGCCCATTTCTAATTGTTTTTTCTTGACCTGCATACAGATTTCTCAGGAGGCAGGTAAGGTGGTTTGGTAGTCCCATCCCTTGAAGAATTTTCCACAGTGTTCTGTGATCCACACAGTCAAAAGATTTGGCGTAGTCAATAAAGCAAAATAAGATGTTTTTCTGAAACTCTTAGTTTTTTAACGATCCAACAGATGTTGGCATTTTGATCTCTAGTTCTTCTGCCTTTTCTAAATCCGGCTTGAACATCTGGAACTTCTCAGTTCATGTACTGTGGAAACCTGGCTTGGAGAGTTTTGAACATTACTTTGCTAGCATGTGAAAACCAAGCATACTGATCACTTGGATCATAACCTTGCCTAACTCAATGAAACTATGAGCCATGCTGTGTAGAGCCACCCAAGGTAGACAGATTATGATGGAGAGTTCTGATAAAACATGATCTACTGGAAAAGAAAATGGCAAGCCACTTTAGCATTCTTGCCTTGAGAACCCCATGAACAGTATGAAAAGGCAAAGATATGACACGGAAAGATTAATTCCCCAGGTTAGTAGGCACCCGGTGTGCTACTGGAGAAGAGTGGAGAAATAGCTCCAGAAAGAATGAAGAGGCTGAGCCAAAGCAGGAACAAGATCCTGTTGTGATGCGTCTGGTGGTGAAAGTAGTCTGTTGCTATAAAGAACAGTACTGCATAGGAACCTGGAATGTTAGGGCCATGAATCAAGGTAAATTGGAAGTGTGCAAGCAGGAGTTGGCAAGAGTGAACATCGACCTTTTAGGAATCAGTGAACTAAAAGGGAGCAGAATGGGTGAATTTAATTCAGATGATCATCTATTACTATGGGCATGAATCCCTTAGAAGAAATGGAGTAGCTCTTATAGTCAATAAAAGAGTCTGAAATGCAGGTGCAATCTCAAAAATGATAGAATGATCTCTGATCAAATTGTGTACTTTGAATATATTGTTTTTGTTGTTCTGTTGCTAAGTTGTGTCCAAATCTCTGGAACCCCGTGGACTGTAGCTCACCAGGCCTCCCTGTCCCTCACTATCTTCCAGTGATTTCCCAAGTTCATATTCATTGAACCAGTGATGCCATCCAACCATCTCATCCTCTGTCTACCTCTTCTCTTTCTGCCTTCAATCTTTACCAGCATCTGTTTTTTGTTGTTGTTGTTGTTGTTGTTTTAAGTAACTGATTTGAAAAGACCCTGATGCTGGGAAAGACTGAAGGTGGGAGAAGGGGACGACAGAGGATGATGTGTTTGGATGGCATCACTGGCTCAATGGACATGAGTTTGAGTGACCTTCGGGAATTGGTGATGGACAGGAAAGCCTGGCATGCTGCAGTCCATGGGGTCGCAAAGAGTTGGACACGACTGAACGACTGAACTGAACTGAAAACATAATCTTACTTTTGGACCACTAATCCCCCTACTTGGTGGAGGAGAAAGAATACTCAGATCTCCACTTGCAGAGATCCTGATTTAATTGGTTTTAGGCAGGGCTCAGGAGCTGGTGTTTATTAATCTCCTCATATGATTATAATGCAACACCAGCATTGAGAACCTCTCCCCTAGTACTCATCTCAACTACTATGTATATGGTAAATTCTCAAAAATGGCTGTTATCATTGGAGAACTGAATACATTTCTTCTTTGTATTCGGTAATTCATTCACAGTAATGAAGGTTCACACACTGAAAGGACAGGAAATGAATAGATATGCCAGAGGAACTCCAGAAAAGGAAGTATAGTTGTTCCTCAGTAAAACAGAGGAAGAGACCCAACACCCACCAGGGATACCAAAATCCATGCATACTCAGGTCCCGTAGTCTACCCTCCATATCTGTGGTTCTGCATCTGAGGACTCAACCAACCTAAGAATAGTATAATGCTGTTGATTTATTAAAAAACCACATATATGTTTACCCACACGGTTCAATCCTGTGTTGTTCAGAGGTCAACTGTACTCTCCAAATAGCCTTATGCAGAGTGTAACTATGCCACAGTCCTTCAAGCATTCCTCTTAACTATGACACATCATAAAACTCCATCTTGGTAGGTTATGGTCCATTTTGAACAAAGACTGATAAAATCTGACAAATTGATCTGTTTAATATATGGAATTTAAGGCATAGCTTTTTAATTTTTTTCTTTTTAAAACAGTTAAAGGATGTATTTGTTGGAAAATTGCAATTTTATATGAAAAGTAACAGTTTATAAAACATGTGCATAAAACACTTTCCTTTGGGAATTTATATATTTCGTGAGTCAGAATATTCAAGGTTATGGTGCAGTAATAAAGCATCCCACATTTCACTGGTTTACTGCAACAAAGATTTACTCTTTTACTTATACTACAGAACTCAAATAACTTTTAACATCAGTCCAGGCTCATGGAGGGACCACCTTGATTGTTATAACTGAGAAAAGGATATAAGCGAATGGCATGCTAACTCTTGAAGTTTTATATCTGCTCACACTCATTGACTGACACAGGTTATAAAGTCATAGCTAAGTCAAAAAGATATGAAAATACATTCCTACTAAGTGAACATGAGAGGAAAATTGGAGTATTTGTAACCAAGTTCTAGTGAGTATCACAATCATTTTCTGCTGGATGACATAATTTTAGGGATAGCTTTTTTATGATTGTGGATGACTGGATATCTTTACTTCTCAATATAAGTCTATATTGTTAAGGAAGGTAGAATATTATTGTTGCTCCTTCTCAGAGAAGCTGAGAATCAGAAGGCCTGGATAGTGTTACTATACACCCACAGTTAGTGAGAAGGAGACTGGGGCTTATTTTATCTTTATAAAGTAATTGCTTTTCCATATGGTTCATTAATGAAAATCCTGTACTGTGTTCTTCTACTTTATATTCTATGGTCCTTTTGTGTAACTGCTACTTATTTTCTAGTCAAATAAAGAGCCAATTTATGATTAACATACATTTTAGTTTTAAGGATATAAATTTATAACTGTTACTCTTTTCTATATGTTTTCATTTTTATAATTTTATTATAAAAATATTATAAAATTATAAAAATTCATTATAAAAATTTCCCAAGCTTCTGTCCATCTTTAGAACTTCACTGGAAAATTATACTCTATCAAGTAAGAAGGCAAAGCAAATCATTGTCACCAGGGTGTCACTGTTATATCACTGGAAGTAATGTTATTGTTTCTTAGTAAGATTTGATTTTGGTTGAAATCCCAGTGTTTCAGCTTACCACACAAAAAAACAAGAACAAACTGCTAATGGACAATTTCTTAAGAAACAGGAGGGAAACCTTTTCAATGTACAAAGTTCAGCTGATGGAGAATTCTTTAATTATATTATTCTGGAATATTGGTATTTATTTATTTATATTTATATTATAAGAGTTGTGTCTGACTCTGTGATCCCACAAATGGTAATCTGCCAGACCTCTCTGTCCATGGAATTTTCCAGGCAAGAATACTGGATCAGGTTGCCATTTCCTACTTTAGGTGATCTCCTGACCCAGGGATTGAAACTGGATGTCCTGTATATCTGGCATTACAGATAAATTCTTTACTGCTGAGCCACCAGAGAAAAACATTTATATTTTATTTTTTAATAGATTTTAATAAAAATGAATCAGAAAACCTAATTAATCAAGTATGACTTGTAATTTTTTTTTTTTTTTTTTTGTGAAAGGATGTGAGCATGAACTTAACAAATAACGTATAAAAGCCTTACAGAACCAAGTATTGTGGGATAGGTTCATAGTGTATCGGTGTTTTCAAGTTCACTCTATAACTTTACAAAGAAACTGTCAAAGGCAGGATGACTCAAGTTTTCCCTAACAGCACCTCTTCCTAACTAACATGAAAACAGTGCGGTTCAAAACTATGAACTGGGCTGCCAAGCTTTTGCTTTCAAATGTTTAACATTTTGGGAAACATGTGAATTCCACTATAATTTGCTTATTAAAGATCTCCATTTTGTAAAGTGCTATATATTATGATATATTTAAATATTGCTGGAGATTCAGTAGAAAAAACTTTTCATTGATGTGAAGTAGTAACAAGACAATATTCATCTGATGCACAAAAGCAGTCTATTGATACATCATTCTGCTGCTAAAATAGAGTATTAGGGAACATCCTCCGCACCCCTTTAGAAATATTACAGCCATGATTTCTGAAATATAAAGTCTGAGCCATTTGTTTTCAAAAATCTGACTGTGTCATGACACAACAGTGGAACTAAACCATAGTGAGTGGTTTAGCTCCATTTCCTCTACCTTCCCTAAGTGCCTATGGTTCTCATACCATATTACTTTCTGGGAGTCATCTCTGAAGCCTGTGGGAGATAACTTCCTCCCATTGCTAGTCAGTAGAGGGGTCCACGTTTCCTTGTGTTGGAGTTGGGGTGTATTTTTTCTACCCTGTTTATAGCTGGCAGGAGCCCTGCTTCTTCCTTATAACTCTCCTCTTCATCAACACAGAGGGAGATTCAAAATCAGAAATGATCTTAATTAAATATTTTTTAGTACAGAAACACCCATTCCACAACCATGGTCTTTAGTACTCTTTTGGAGGTGTCCCTCCCCATCTTTGTCTTAGTAAAATTGAAGGCAGTAAAGCTTATCACAAAAGACAAGAATAAATATTCATCAAGGTGCAAAAGATATTTAGAGAATCTACATTTACTTACATTCATTATTGTCAACATGTTTAATCATGTGAGGTGTTATCAAAACTGGCTGAAATATTTTCCTCTATAGTATTTTCAAATAAAATTGTCTCCAAGAAAAATTATAAAAAGAATTTAAACATCCAAGATAAATATTTAGAGAATGTTTATTTTAGGGTTTGAGCTTCTAAAAATATCTTATACTACATCTTATTTGTATATATATGTATAAATATCTTTAATATGTATATATATATGTATAAATATCTTATACTACATCTTATATGTATATAGATGTATAAATATCTTATACTTTTAAAATATCTTATACTATAATAAATTATTATAATGCCTGCTTTTTAGAGGAACTTATAGATCTTTTAGCTTTTTAATGAAACCATTTTATACATCTTAGTGATCTATAAACTATATGAGTATTAAATGAAAACATAACCAGATTTTAGTTGGTTTAGTTAATAGAGATTTTTTTTCTTAAAGACAAAACCATTGTCTGCTTTTAAAATCACACATTAAAGGTATCCACATCAAATATAAACTTTACAATGTCTTTTTGGAATATGAATAGAGTAAAAGTTTATATTTGGTTGGTTGTAAAAAATCTTTTCCTTTATCACATATTAATAAATAACATAACCATGATTTGGAAGACAGGAGCTAATTAGCAGATTATTCACAAGATTTAATTGAATATATATATTTTTTAATTACAGAAAGCATTTGAAATAATTGTTTAGGGAGATACCAAAAGCAGAATTTAGCAATTAATCTTATTCATTAAAAGACACATTTTCAAGAAACAAAGAGAAACTAAAGTTTTGAGATGGCAATTTTATAATTATTAAGAAGAATTTTATTATCTTAATAGAATGGAAATATCTACCACTATGAGAGAAATTTTATATTTTGATAAATACAGTTTTAATTTAGACGTAAGTTATTTTAAGCTATAAATGCTCATTAAATTTTTCATATTTCCACTTCTGTGCATTATTTATTGATTCAATAATCACAATTAAGCAGTAAAACATTATTTTAAAAGAGAATTTTGCAATCAGTATGTTGTTTTTAACAATGATATCATCTGCTGAAAAATTATAACTATATTTACATGATATTTTTTATAGTTTTTGAACTTTTTTAAGGTTGAGTACTTGTTTCTCTTTATGAAAAGGCATATAGAGAATAATCATTTTTGCTGATTCACTATAAAGTTTTACACTTGGTGGAAGAATTTTGCAAAATTTAAATTGTTTTAGTGATGAGCTAATTTTTAAAATATGGTTTACCATTTACACAGAGACTGTGATGAAACATCTTGTGCAGATATTATGGGATCTTTGTCCAAAATGCATTATTATATGTGAATTGGGCATGACTTTTATATTCTAATTTGATGCCTACCTTTGTTTAATTCTCTGCTCTCTGATGTTTTCTCAGGGGGCAAAGAAATAGGAAGTCACTCCTTTAAAAGATACATTTTCTTACAAGAATAAAACACTTTCTGAAATGTTAGTGAGGTACTGGTATTTTAATGTCCCTCATGTTTTTTTTATTTCTGAATTAAAAGAAATTTTAATTAAAGAACACTGTGATTGTTTTTTTCCTATCTCAAAAGTAGTTGATTTTGAATTAAAATTAAATATATTTGAATCTACATATGGTACTACCACTAAAGGAAATAAATGATTATAATGACTACATTTAGAGCTTTTTAAAAGTGCAACTTCTCATTTAAAAGAATTTATTTTCAACCATAAGGAATTGGTTATTCTGTGTGCATTTATCAGATAGGCCTCATATAATTTCTTGTATCTCTTAAGGAAGTCCATATGTAATAGACAAAGCATCCAAAAATACAAACCTAATGAAAAACATGCTTTTGTTGAGATGGTTTCACTCCAGTAACCCCAGAAATGTTGGCAAGTAATTTGAGTTTCAGTGATAAGATTCTGCTGCTGCTAGTGATGTTTCTGGCCCTTAGATAGTTTGAATTTTTACAAGAAAATCTTGCTGTTTATAGAAAGCTTAGGTCTGAGGGAATGTAGCCCCACTCTCGAGTTTAGATTTTGTGTGAGCATTAATAAAAACTCTGATTTCTGTTTTGGAAGAGGAATAGTGTATTTTAAAATAATTAAAAAAATTTTTTTTAATTTAAATTTATTTATTTTAATTGGAGGCTAATTACTTTACAATATTGTATTGGTTTGCCATACATCAACATGAATCCACCACAGGTGTACATCCTGAACCCCCCTCCCACCATCCTCACCGTACCATCCCTCTGGGTCATCCCAGTGCACCAGCCCCAAGCATCCTGTATCCTGCGTCGAACCTGGACTGGCAATTCGTTTCTTATATGATATTATACATGTTTCAAAGTCATTCTCCCAAATCATCGCACCCTCTCTCTCTCCCACACAGTCGAAAAGACGGTTCTATACCTCTGTGTCTCTTTTGCTTTCTCGCATACAGGGTTATCATTACCATCTTTCTAAATTCCATATATATGCGTTAGTATACTGTATTGGTGTTTTTTTCTTTCTGGCTTACTTCACTCTGTATAATAGGCTCCAGTTTCATCCACCTCGTTAGAAATGATTAAAATGTATTCTTTTTAATGGCTGAGTAATATCTATTGTTTTACTATTGCTTACTCCTTGGAAGGAAAGTTATGACCAACCTAGATAGCATATTCAAAAGCAGAGACATTACTTTGCCAACAAAGGTCCGTCTAGTCAAGGCTATGGTTTTTCCTGTGGTCATGTACGGATGTGAGAGTTGGACTCTGAAGAAGGCTGAGTACCGAAGAATTGATGCTTTTGAACTGTGGTGTTGGAGAAGACTCTTGAGAGTCCCTTGGACTGCAAGGAGATCCAACCAGTCCATTCTGAAGGAGATCAGCCCTGGGATTTCTTTGGAAGGAATGATGCTAAAGCTGAAACTCCAGTACTTTGGCCACCTCATGCGAAGAGTTGACTCATTAGAAAAGACTCTGATGCTAGGAGGGATTGGGGGCAGGAGGAAAAGGGGACGACAGAGGATGAGATGGCTGGATGGCATCACTGACTCGATGGACGTGAGTCTGAGTGAACTCCGGGAGTTGGTGATGGATAGGGAGGCCTGGCGTGCTGCGATTCATGGGGTCGCAAAGAGTCGGACACGACTGAGCGACTGATCTGATCTGAATATCTATTGTATATATGTACCACAGCCTTCTTATCCATTCATCTGCTGATGGACATCTAGGTTGCTTCCATGTCCTGGCTATTATAAACAGTGCTGCGATGAACATTGGGGTACACGTGTCTCTTTCAATTCTGGTTTCCTTGGTGTGTATTCCCAGCAGTGGGATTGCTGGGTCATAAGGCAGTTCTATTTCCAGTTTTTTAAGGAATCTCCACACTATCTCTCCATGATGGCTGTACTAGTTTGCATTCCCACCAACAGTGTAAGAGGGTTCCCTTTTCTCCACACACTCTCCAGCATTTATTGCTTGTAGACTTTTGGATCACAGCCATTCTGACTGGCATGAAATGGTACCTCATTGTGGTTTTGATTTGCATTTCTCTGATAATGAGTGATGTTGAGCATCTTTTCATGTGTTTGTTAGCCATCTGTATGTCTTCTTTGGAGAAATGTCTATTTAGTTCTTGGCCAATTTTTTGATTGGGTCATTTATTTTTCTGGAATTGAGCTGTAGGAGTTGCTTGTATATTTTTGAAATTAGTTGTTTGTCAGTTGCTTCACTTGCTATTATTTTCTCCCATTCTGAAGGCTGTCTTTTCACCTTGCTTATAGTTTCCTTTGTTGTGCAGAAGCTTTTAATTTTAATTAGATCCCATTAGTTAATTTTTGCTTTGATTTCCAATATTCTGGGAGGTGGATCATAGAGGATCCTGATGTGATTTATGTCAGAGAGTGTTTTTCCTATGTTCTCCTCTATGAGTTTCTGGTCTTATGTTTCTGGTCTTATGTTTAGATCTTTAATCCATTTTGAGTTTATTTTTGTTTTATGTTTTGTCCTGTGTTCTCCTCTAGGAGTTTCTGGTCTTACATTTCTGGTCTTATGTTTCTGGTCTTATGTTTAGATCTTTAATCCATTTTGAGTTTATTTTTGTGTATGGTGTTAGAAAGTGTTCTAGTTTCATTCTTTTACAAGTGGTTGACCAGTTTTCCTAGCACCACTTGTTAAAGAGATTGTCTTTAATCCATTGTATATTCTTGCCTCCTTTGTCAAAGATAAGGTGTCCATAGGTGCATGGATTTATCTCTGGGCTTTCTATTTTGTTCCATTGATCTATGTTTCTGTCTTTGTGTCAGTACCATACTGTCTTGATGACTGTGGCTTTGTAGTAGAGCCTGAAGTCAGGCAGGTTGATTCCTCCAATTCCTTTCTTCTTTCTCAAGATGGCTTTGGCTATTCGAGGTTTTTTGTATTTCCATACAAATTGTGACATTATTTGTTCTAGCTCTGTGACGAATACCATTGGTAGCTTGATAGGGATTGCATTGAATCTATAAATTGCTTTGGGTAGTATACTCATTTTCACTATATTGATTCTTCCAATCCATGAACATGGTATATTTCTCCATCTATTAGTGTCCTCTTTGATTTCTATAATAATTTAAAGGAAGGACTATTTTAGCCTTCCAAATTGTCTCTTTTGTATTCATGTGGTGTTGCTGAATTACTAAAATTTGTTTTTCCTCCTGGCCATTTAAAATTATTTAACAAATCTTTTCTGCTCCAAGTAAAAGTCATTAAAATATAGTGTTTGAAAGTAAAACTTTTGAAAAGGTTTAACGCTTAAGTTCTGCAATGACTTGTAAAAATTTCTACCTATAAACTTGTTTTTGTTACTACTAATTTTGTGTAAACAGTGAATGGCTAAAATATATATTTAGTCATAAAAGAAATTAGCTGAACAGCAAAATGAGAATTGTTGTTTAGTCCCTAAGTCATGCCATACTCTTTGTGACCCCATGAACGATAGCGTTCCAGGCTTCCCTGTCCCTGTCCTTCACCATCTCCTGGAGTTTGCTCAACCTCATGTCCATTGAGTTGATGATGCCATCCAACCATCTCATCAAATTAAAACTAGTCTATCAAAGTTCCATTGCCCAGCTAAGAATGTTGGCTGCCACTAAGTAAGGACATGGACATGTCATTTAACCTCTTGAAATCTCAGATTCACCATTAAAATGAGAGGATTGGATAAAGAAAATCATATACCATTTTATAATTTGAGATGACAAGCTGCAACCTCAAGTTTTCAACTTCTTCAAATTAGGATAGAGGACTTCAAAATGTTATTATAGTACTAACTAAATTTAGTAAGAGCACATATGTTAAACATTCACTCTTTTAATGTTCTATTTTGAGAAAAATAAAAAATAAACCATTCACTCTGTTCACTATGTTAATATCACAATTTATAAAGCTCAATATTTGGTATTTTGAACTTAAGTAGCTAAAGTGTGAAAGTTCTCCTATTATTAATTCTATCATGTTAGTGTAAGTTTAAATTCTGTGACAATCCATGTCTAATGAATTGACAATATTATATTTAATCCTATTCTGAGTGTTTTAGATGAAGGAAAGATCATAGCAAAACTCAACTTATAGCAGTCTTCAAAAGTTAAGATTCACTGCTCTTTTTAAGAATACAGTGATTTCACTGTCAACTTAAAAAAATTATTTAATTAAAAAAATGCAATTTTATTTGAATTAATAAGAAATAAACATTTATCATTTTTTAAAATGTCATTCTTTTCCCAGAAATGTACCATCTTGTGTCAAATCTGAATGTAATGACATAATTAATGGCATGTCCTTAGTCACTCAGTCATGTCTGACTCTTTGTGACCCCAAGGACTGTAGCCTGCCAGACTCCTCTATCCATGGGGATTCTTCAGGCAAAAATACTGGAGTGGGTTGCCATGTCCTCAATTAATTGTATATGTAATATATTAAGATGTAACTTCAAAGCTGATTCAAGAACAAATGAATACACATCATGAACCTTCCTTTTCCTTATTGATGCTCAAGCTAGTTAATAATAAAGTGAGGAATAATTTAGTTAACACCATTATCTAGATATATAGTCAAATTTAGAAATGCATTCATGGTAATATCATATTAAAAAGAGAGACATTACTTTGCCAACAAAGAGACATCCTTGCCAACAAAGTCAAAGCTATGGTTTTTCCAGTAGTCATGTGTGGATGTGAGAGTTGGACTATAAAGAAAGCTGAATGCCGAAGGACTGATGCTTTTGAACTGTGGTGTTGGAGAAGACTCTTGAAAGTCCCTTGGACAGCAGGAGATTCAACCAGTCCATCGTAAAGGAAATCAGTCCTGAATATTCATTGGAAGGACTGATGCTGAAGCTGTAACTCCAATACTTTGGCCGACTGATGTGAAGAACTTACTTATTTGAAAAGACCCTGAATATGGGAAAGATTGAAGGCAGGAGGAGAAGGGGATGACAGAGGATGTGATGGCATCACCGACCCAATGGACATGATTTTGAGTAAACTCTTTGAATTGGTGGTGAACAGGGAAGCCTGGCATGCTGCAGTCCATGGGGTCACAGAGTTGGACACGACTGAGCTACTGAACTGAACTGAACGAATTTTATATGGCATACTTTTCTGAGGGATTTGTTGTATTAGGCTCTGTGAAAACCTCTGAAGAAACTACTGCTTTTTGCCACAGAATAAGGTTTTTACATTTACACTATGGAGGTATAAAAATGGATAGCAAATATATGACAAAAAAATATTTGTGATGAGGTAACCTTAAAATAAAGAAAGCTGAGTGCAGAAAAATTGATGCTTTTGAACTGTGGTGTTGGAGAAGACTCTTGAGAGTCCCTTGGACTGCAAGGAGATCCAACCAGTCCATCCTAAAGGAGATCAGTCCTGGGTATTCATTGGAAGGTTGAAGCTGAAACTCCAATACTTTGGCCACCTGATGCTAAGAGCTGACTCATTGGAAAAGACCCTGATGCTGGTAAAGACTAAGGGCAGGAGGAGAAGGGGACAACAGAGGATGAGATGGTTGGATGGTATCACTGACTCAATGGACATGGGTTTGGGTAGACTCCAGGAGTTGGTGATGGACAGGGAGGCCTGGTGTGCTGTGGTTCATGGTGTCGCAAAGAGTCAGACACTACTGAGCAACTGAACTGAACCTTAAAATATATTTCTAATTCATACCAGAAATTCTATATGTAGTAATATTATTTTTTGTCACTTATGAACATCTTTAATTATTTTCTTATTGAAATTTAAAAGTATTACATATCACTAATTTTGTACAATGAAATTTAATGTACTTAATCTATTGTTATACTTAAATTCTGTCAATAATGTCAATATACTATCAGTGTAACAATGCCCCTCCATTGAAATATTTAGTATAAAGCCATGCTGTACAAATTCAAAAGTAGAATAGATCTATATCTTATCCTATTAGTGATTTCTGAGGAATAAAGTGTGAGTATTCCAACTGATGTGCTTCCGAGGTGGCATAGTGGTAAAGTACCCGCCTGCCAGTGCAGGAGATGTTAGAGATGCTGTTTTGATTCCTGGGTCAGGAAAATTCCCTGGAGGAGGGCATGGTAACCCACTCCAGCATTGTTGTCTGGAGAATTCCATGGACAGAGGAGCCTCGTGGGCTACAGTCCATAGGGTTGCAAAGAGGTGGACACGACTGAGATGACTTAGCACGAATTCCAACTGATACATTGAATAGACAGAGATGTTTCTTAGAGAGTTCTGTCATTTTCCTAAGCTGCCAGTTATGATAAAAACTAGTTCTAAATCCATAAATTCTTGTGAAAAAATAATACTCTTTTAGTAATCTGGTAATTTTAGAAAATTTTACTCCTGTTGATAGAACTAAGACGAATCACTTTCCCCCATGATTTTCAAATAGTTTACCACTTTTTGTCAGTATCTCTTTCTATGTTCTTTACACACAACTGTCATACAATTTCTTTACCAATATCATTGTCTTTTCAATGTTTATGTTCAGAATTTATAGTAACAATTGGAATGAAACTTCTTTGCTTTGCACTACTTAAGATACCTCATCTCAAACAAGCTCTGCATTACTAAATGATATTAAAATTTATTAAACAGAAAATTTCTCTTTCAATTTGTTGATAGCTTATTTTACTACTTTTTTGGTATTCTTCATACAATTCAGCCAAATTATATTGGATATTATTGTCTATTAAAAAAAAACAGTCTATGCATTTAAAGAGTAATATCATGAAGGACCTTAGCTCATCATGCCACAGTATATCATGGCTGAAAATATCTCAGATAAGATAATGCATTGGGTCTTTGTTTTCTAGGGACATTGGAATTAAAATTAAATATAGAAGAAATGGAGTCTGAATATTTGATGTGAGTTCCAAGGTTTGTGTTGAGTGTCTTATGTCATTATTAGAAGTCAAGTCTAAACAGTAAATCAAGAGACTTAGGATTCTACTCTGTCACTATGGTAGAACTTCTTAAGTGACAGTGAGCACAACAATCATCCAGAACAAATTATTTCTAAAATAGAATCCTAAACCCACCTCCCATTCAGATTTTTTGAATCTTCATTGTGTCTTTCAAATTCACATTTCTTAGAAACAACCACAAATGATTTTGATTAGACAAGGTTTTAAAAATTTTTTTTGTTTAGAGCATACATTTTTAGGCATGTCATTTTTATTATTACCAACTCAAGTCCTTTATCCATCAAAAAATAAATAAATAAATCATTTACAGGAATCTAAATTTCACAAAATCACATACTTTTTATGGAATGCTGCTGCTGCTGTGCTGCTGCTAAGTCGCTTCAGTCATGTCCGACTCTGTGTGACCCCATAGACAGCAGCCCACCAGGCTCCCCCATCCCTGGAATTCTCCAGGCAAGAACACTGGAGTGGGTTGCCATTTCCTTCTCCAATGCATGAAAGTGAAAAGTGAAAGTGAAGTCGCTCAGTCGTGTCCGACTCTTAGCGACCCCATGAACTGCAGCCCACCATGCTCCTCCGTCCATGGGATTTTCCAGGCAAGAGTGCTGGAGTGGGGTGCCATTGCCTTCTCCATTTTATGGAATAACATCTTTCAAAAACAGGTTTAATGACTGCCATGTTTTTGAACCTGAGCACTAATCTTTCTGTCAGCAATTTTTGTTATTCTCTGTAAACATTTTTGATTTCCCAGGTGGTGCTAGTGGTAAAGAACACAACTGCCAACGCAGGAGACATAAGAGATGTGGGTTAGATCCCTGGGTCGGGAATACCACCTGGAGAAGGCATGGCAACCCACTCCAGTGTTCTTGCCTGGAGAATCTCATAGACAGGGGAGCCTGGCAGGCTTCAGTCTACGGAGTCACACAGAGTCAAACATGACACAAGTCACTTAGCATGCATGCACATTAATATTTTAGAATTAGATGTGCTATTGCAGTTTTCTGAGGTGATTCAGATTTTAATCATACTTTCCTGCTAGTAGCATAAACAACAGAAGCATTGCAGAAATTTTAGCTACTTCTAGAATCTGGACTATATCTCCCAGACCTCTATTCATATAAAAACACACAAATTTTTTTTTCAGACAAATTGTCTCACTTTGTGGTTCAAGAAATAGGATTGCAATAGCTAGGGATGAAATACTATAGAAGCATAATATTTTAGAGCTTAGAGATGCCTCAGAGAATGTTGATCAGCTCCTGTCCTATACATGAAGTCCCTTTTAGCAATGTGCTGGACACATACGATATTATAGTATATCAATCACTAAGAACTACACTGGATCATGTTTTAAAACAGTTAGAAATGGATACATGCATATGTATGGCTGAGTCACTTGAAAGTATTCACTTGAAAGTATCATAACATTGTTAATCAACTAAACCCAATACAAAATAAAGTTAAAAAAAAAAGAAATTATTGTACAAGTAACAGAGGACACTACTTAAGCAGCTTGAGTTCAGTTCAGTTGCACAGTCATGTCCAACTCTTTGCAACCCCATGGACTGCAGCACACCAGGCTTCCGTTCATCACCAACTCCCAGCATTTACTCAAACTCCTGTCCATTGAGTTGGTGATGCCATCCAACCATCTCATCCTCTGTCTTCACCTTCTCCTCCTGCATTCTATATTTCCCAGCATCATGGTCTTTTCAGATGAGTCAGTTCTTCTCATCCGGTGGCCTAAGTACTGGAGTTTTAGCTTTAGCATCAGTCCTTCCAATGAATATTCAGGACTGATTTCCTTTAGGATGGACGAGTTGGATCTCCCTGCAGTCCAAGGGACTCTCAAGAGTCTTCTCCAACACCACAGTTCAAAAGCATCAATTCTTCAGCACTCAGATTTCTTTATAATCCAACTCTCACATACATATGTGACCACTTGGAAAAATCATAGCCTTGACTAGACAGCCCTTTGTTGGCAAAGTAATCTGCTTTCTAATATGCTGTCTAGATTGGTCTTAACTTTTCTTCCAAGGAGTAAGCATCTTTTAATTTCATGTCAATCACCATCTGCACCATCTGCAGTGATTTTGGAGCCCCCCAAAATACAGTCTGCCACTATTTCTACTGTTTCCCCATCCATTTGCCATGAAGTAATGGGACTAGATGCCATGATCTTAGTTTTCTGAATGTTGAGCTTTAAGCCAACTTTTTCACTCTTCTCCTTCATTTTCATCAACAGGCCCTTTAGTGCTTCTTCAATTTCTGCAATAAGGGTAATATCATCTGCAGATCTTAGGTTATTGATATTTCTCCTGGCAATCTTGATTCCAGTTTGTGCTTCATCCAGCCCAGCATTTCTCATGATGTCCTCTGCATATAAGTTAAATAAGTAGGGTGATAATATACAGCCTTAATGTACTCCTTTTCCTATTTGGAACCAGTCTGTTGTTCCATGTCTAGTTCTAACTGTTGCTTCCTGACCTGCATACAGATTTCTCAAGAGGCAGGGCAGGTGGTCTGGTATTCCCATTTCTTAAAGAATTTTCCACAGTTTGTTGTGATCCACACAGTCAAAGGCTTTGGCATAGTCAATAACCAGAAGTAGATGCTTTTCTGGAAATCTCTTGTTTTTTCGATGATCCAACAGATGTTGGCAATTTGATCTCTGGTGCCTGTGCCTTTTCTAAAACCAGCTTGAACATCTGGAAGTTCGTGGTTCACATGTTGCTGAAGCCTGGCTTCAAGAATTTTGAGCATTATTTTACTAGCATGTGAGATGAGTGCAATTGTGTAGTAGTTTGAGTATTCTTTGGCATTGCTTTTCTTTGGGATTGGAATGAAAACTGATCTTTCCCAGTCCTGTGTCTACTGCTGAGTTTTCCAAATTTGCTGGCATATTGAGTGCAGCCCTTTCATAGCATCATCTTTTAGGATTTGAAATATCTCAACTGGAATTCCATCACTTCCACCAGCTTTGTCCATAGTTATGCTTCCTAAGGCCCACTTGACTTCACATCACAGGATATCTGGCTCTAAGTGAGTAATCACACCATCGTGATTATCTGGGTCATGAAGCTCTTTTTTTGTAATTCTTTTGTGTATTCTTGCCACCTCTTCTTAATATGTTCTGCTTCTGTTAGGTCCATACCATTTCTGTCTTTTATTGAGCCTATCTTGGCATGAAATGTTCCCTTGGTATCTCTGATTTTCTTGAAGAGATCTCTAGTATTTCCCATTCTGTTGTTTTCCTCTATTTCCTCTAACCAGCTTGAGCAGAAGGATAAATACTGTCTCACACTACAAGAAGCCTGATATTAGGCCATGTTGCTGTTGTTCAATCTCTAAGTCATGTCTGACTCTTTGAAACTCCATGGACTGCAGCACATTAGGCTTCCCTGTTCTTCACTCTTTCTCAGGGTTGCTCAAGCTCATGTCCATTGGATTGATGATGCCATCCAGCCATCTCATCCTCTGCAGCCCTCTTCTCCTCCTGCCTTCATTCTTTCCCAGCATCACAGTCTTTTCCAATGAGTCAGTTGTTTACATCAAGTGGCCAAAGTATCGGAGCTTCAGCTTCATTGTCAGTCCTTCCAGTATATACTCAGGGTTGATTTCCTTTAGGAGGTTAAGCCATAATTAAGTCTAATTAAAATCCTCAAGGATGCCTTTTAGATTCCAGATTCTTTCCCTCTGGTCCATACTGGGGCCTCTTATGCTTGCACTTTCTGTCATTGTTTTTTTTGCACTTTCTTTTGCTCTATAGCCTCATATTGACTGTCTAGGCAGGAAGCAAAGAAAAAAAAAATATGCTAAAAGCAAGATGGTGCCATTAAATTTGGGAAAGGATGTTTGCTTCTACATAAACCTCACTAGCCGGAACTGTGTCACTTTGTCTGTTCTGGCTTTATAAGAACCTGAGAAATTGAGTAATTTTACTTGAGCCCTCTGATGTCCCAAACCAAATAAGGGTTCTGACAGGGAAAAAAGTGAGAATTTATATGTGGTGTTGGCAAATGGAAATTACCTGCTAGAGCTGGTGTTTGTCTAAAGGAAAAATGTATCCAAAAGCTTTAGAATACTTGGTATAGATATGAAGGTATAATTCATTATTTGCTCATTGTGTGCAGCATTAACTATTTGGCACATTGCATTATTTAAAAAATGTAGTCATGGGTCTTCATAGTGCCTGGCTCACTTGTCTATGACAATAAAATTGGTGCTCATGTCTACCTGCCACAAAGGAATCTAAGAGGAAAAGGGAGAAGCTCCAGTTAAATTTTCGGAGTATAGTTGTGGATGAAAGATGGTGACGAATCCACTCAAATTGCAAAAACTATTGGCACCTCAGTGTGATAGGGTGGCTCAGATGGTAAAGAATCTTCCTGCAATGCTGGAGACCTGGGTTCAATCTTTGAGTCAGGAAGATCCCCCTAAGAAAGAAATGGCTACCCATCCCAGTATTCCAGCCTGGGGAATTCCATGAACAGTGGTGCCTGGTGGGCTACAGTCCATGGGGTCACAGAGAGTCAGACACAATTGAACGACTAACACTTTTGCTTTCAGTGTGGGAGCAGTCAGCAGGAAGGTAACCATTGTGTAACTGAACTCTATGCTGTTTTCATAAGTTTAAATATACGACTGACTTTGAGAAAGTCCTGAAATGGCCACTGCTCCACCTCTGAGAGACTCTGAGACAGTAAGTCCCCTATGTACAAACTTCAAGTTGCAAACTTTCAAATGTGAGAACATGTCAGCTGCTGTGCTATACTACTGTACTTTTCAAGGTACTGTACTATAAGATTAAAAATATTTTCTTTAAAAACATTTTTTAAATGTTTGCTTTTTGTATTTGGCTCTTATGAGTTATTTGTGTGAAAAGTATTATAAACTTATTACAGTACAGTACTATGTAGCCAACTGTGTTAGTTTGGTACCTAGGCTAACTTTGTTGGACTTGAGAACAAATTGGACTTAATGAACTTGCTTTTGGAATGGGCCTCCTTTGTATATAGTAGACTTGTATTTTGTTCCTTGTCAAATAGCAAATATGAATTAAAATGCTAAAATTTGGCAGTCTTCAACTGTCTTTTCTCCTCACAACTCCAGTCACCATTGGCATCTCTAGAATTTAAGTTTTTCCTGTAGGGTCTGGAGGAGGGTGAGGAAGGTGCAGTGGAAAGGGGGTTTCAGTGTTCACTGGCAGAGCTCCTTCTGGCAATCTCAGATGCCCTGGGCAGAGATAGAAGGGAACTTCTTTCTGGCAGCTTGTTGGAATTCAAATTAGTCAGTTCAAAATTAATCTTGATTATCACCTTTATGCCATAGCTTAGCTACTTCATAAGTTAAAGGTTGTGTGTGTGTGTGCGTGCCTAATCATGCAAAGAAACAAACCTGTACTAAGTTGAAAGCATACATTTATTTTGAGGGGAGTAATTGATGAATCTATCAAGAGAGATTTTCCATTATAAAAGGTAAATGTCATTTTGTATGATGCAGAAATCAACATTACTCAATAAATATAAAACAGTCTTAAACAGATAGATAAATACTGGTAATACTTGGTATATATAATATGTGTGTAATATCTGTGTTTATCATGTATCCTAATGTAGTCTATAAGAAAGGTGAATATTTTTAAAAAAGAATTCAAAGGAACATATATTTGGGTTATATGCACATAGTCTTAACTGAAAATAAGCACAAAAATGCTGCAAAATACAAAAAATCATTAAGAACATTTTGAAAGACCTCTTGTCTATGTTGAACAAAGAATCCATTTCCTAGCTACATATTTACATTAGAAAATGGAACAGATGATATTATTTTTCCTTTGCCTGAGTAATTTCTTTTCACTTAATTGATTTTTCTTTTGTCTTTGCTATCATTTTGTCAGATAGCATGTGGTTTATTACTTTTATGGAGCTCAGATTTTCAAACAGAAGACTTGAACATCTTTTCCATAATTTTATAACATTTTATTTCAGACATAATAAAGACAAATAGGTATGTGTGTGTTTTTACAACATTATGTCTCCTGCAATGTGAAGCAATATTTTATATAATAGCTTTAGGTATTCTATAATTATCACTTGAACTGAAAAAGGCAAACATTTTCCTTTGAGCACATTTTAAGAATAATTTTTCAAATACATATATTTGTGTGGATCGCAGAGTTCCCAGATTTCTTTCTGTGGCGCTTCAATAATATAACCAGCCTAGACAAGAGCCATTTCATGGCACAACTGAGTAGCTTTTATTATGTATTTCAATCAACGATTTGAGAAAAGCTTTTTGAAGTTTAATTTAAAACCCCTGTTATCACTGTAGTAGAGCAGCTCTAGCTATTTTTCTTCAGTTCATTGTCATTAACTAAAGCTAAGCCATTCCCTGTAATAATAAGGAACTGTTGGTGATTGCATTAACTCTTGAGGCTCTATCCAGTCTCAGGAGTAGCAGTCTGATGAACAAGGAGCAACCACTAAAAGTATTGGAAACCAAGTGAGGAACAGCAGTTTTGTCAAACTCGTGTAAATCCTTTAAGGGGTGCTAAAGATTTCGTTATTTGTCATGGTCAGTATTATTGTTGTTAGTTTCTATGGTTCTTTTCAGTTACGTATAGGAAACAAAATCTGTGTTTCTTTCAGGAGGAATCTTGTTAACTTATGAAGAGTGGTATATGGAGTGAGGCAAAGATTCCCTAAGCTTTCTGATATACAATGGCAATTCTAATGTAAGAGTGACTGTTGGTGCACTTTCCATATCACCCTTATGGAAGTCTGCTGAACTCCAGTACACATTCAGGAGCATTACAATAGCTTCACGCAAATCTAATTTATTTATCTAATTCCTTGTGTACCATAAGAAAAAAAAAATAAATCCAGACTTCACCCCGAAGAGCTTGTCATGTATAGCTTTTGCCATTGCAGGAGATGTGGATTCGATCCCTGGATGGGGAAGATCCCTTGGAGAAGGAAATGACAACCTACTCCAGAATTCTTGCATGGGAAATCCCATGACAGAGGAGCCTGGTGGGCCACAGTTCTTGGGGTCACAAAGCAGTCAGACACAACTTAGCAGCTAAACAAGGACAAAAACAAACACTCAGATCACAGCATGGTTCATTCCACTGTATTTCCAAATATGAATTACCACAGATAGTATTATTCTTTAACATCATCTCTGTTTCCTTGAAGACAAATTGTCCGGACTATAGCACCTGTAACCACAGGCCTTGCAGGATGCTTCAAGTACGAATTCCACTGATATCCTGGTTCCTTGTCAGGTTGAGAGATCTAATGGAGATACTAGCCACCTCTGCAGGGATTTCAGTATTTATCACAGGCTTTTCCTATAAAATGATATCATTCTCATCACCATACAAAAAGATTATCAGTAAGGCTGTTGGACACATCACATATTATTAATATTCCTGTTTGTTTCTGGTATATAAATTCATCAAAATTCATTTTGAAGTACTGATTCATCGAGTGTATATGTGTTTGCATGCATGTCTGTATATCACAAAATTTAGTATCTTTATTTTACTAATATTTATTAAATTTGAGAAACAACCTATCATTAATAATTTTGAAGAGTATCAAAAATTAAAAAGTTTTCCCGATGTTTTTCTGTAAATACAAAATTAATTACATAGAAACTTTTTAAAAAGCAAAATCCAATCATAAAGGAAAAAGAAAAAAGCTTTGATCTTTTATCTTGTGTGCTATTTGTCTACTGCTGGTGTGGAACTACTTTTTCAATTATATCATTTATTTTTATAAATGATGTATAAATTATTAAAAAATTTTTATGCTTCTGTTCCTATTTTTAGGGTTACCATGTAACTTATTTTGTATGGACATTTGCCAGAATAAATAGTTCCAATGAATAAGATGTTTGCCATGTTATCTTTTTTCAGCAATTTTTTAAAAAGTCATTTCTTGCCATATTGTACTTGGTTCCAAGTTACTACTGTGCTTTACTGCCACAGAACATCTCACCTAAGTGTACAAAAGCTTACACATTCCTGGGATGTTCTGAATGGCAGTTAATGGCTTAAAAAGGAAAGTTTTATGATTAAACGTAAGTTTTCCAGACATGAGATTCATCAACATAGCTATTTAATACAATAGACAACTTGTCATAAATTATTGCTCTTAAAATGTCAAATTTGTTAATTTCATTGAAAGAAATATTTCAGAGCTAATTTAAGAGAAAGCTAGTGTATTACCTTCCACTGCAAATGTAATAGTTTTTATATCCATAGCACAGATAGGAATGGTTTTGCTTTGTTTTGCCAGAGTATGGAGAAGGCAATGGCACCCCACTCCAGTACTCTTGCCTGGAAAATCCCATGGATGGAAGGGCCTGGTGGGCTGCAGTCCATGGGGTTGCTAGGAGTCAGACACGACTGAGTGACTTCACTTTATTTTTTCACTTTCATGCATTGGAGAAGGAAATGGCAACCCACTCCAGTGTTCTTGCCTGGAGAATCCCAGGGATGGGGGAGCCTGGTGGGCTTCTGTCTATGGGGTTGCACAGAGTCGGACACGACTGAAGCGACTTAGCAGCAGCAGCAGCAGCACCCAGAGTATAGAATTCATTCATTATGTCCTATCCTAATCTTGGACTTCCTTAGATTTCCATAAAGGCGGAGGCTTCTAAAAAAGGAACTGGCTCCAACATCTGCTGTTTTGACTTCTTAAAAATAATTCCATGTGAATGATTTTGTGATCCTATCCTCTTAATTATTGTCATTCTCTTAAGATATATATTTAAAAAGAAATCAAACTTTTAAAAACATCTCCTAGTTAGAGAATAAAAAACTTGTTGACTTAATTTGTAACTATCAAAAGATTCTGCCACTTTTTCTTCTTTCATAGTTAAATTTAAGCATTACCAAAAGAACTCTGGGAAAAATTGTCAAGAGAGGCTTTTATGTTTTACAAATAATATTTGTTATGATGATTCATACTATCATTTTATAGTTATTTAGGGAGAATGTATATAGGCCGAGACAAGACAGTTAAGCTTTATTACTGGATATTGCTTAGAAATGTGCTACTCAACTGAAGACCTCTTTGACTTCCCCATAATTATTTTGTTGAAGTATGCTGGTAGATGATTTTTACTAGGTCATCTTATAGGAATTGCAGATACAAAATAGAGAAATAGAAATGCATGTAGAAATAAGAATATAAAATAGGCCAGAATTAAATGAAACATAAATCTAGTTCAATCAGCATCCCTGTATTATCACTGATGGTAGGTTGGAATGTTATCTTCTTTGATTTTTGTATTTAATAAGGAATTACTGAATACAAAACTTTAATTTCTAACTTAATGGACTAAATGAATAATGGAATGCCAGGCTCTTATGGTTGATTGAAGAAGAAAGTCATCTGGGGGCTAACATTTCTGCTGAGATCATGGAGGAGACGTGTGCTTACTTGATTAAATCATGATTCTTCTGGACCAATTTCTGCTCTAACTTATGGTTAGGTATGTAGGCAAAACATGCATACAGTAGATTTAAGAGCAACTCGATACCTTTGCCTCTTTATAATTTTAATGAATAATGTAGATTCTGAGTATGCAAAAGTTTTGATCATCTATGTTTTATGCTAAGCTGCTAAGTCGCTTCAGTCGTGTCTGACTCTGTGT
Organism: Bos indicus x Bos taurus; assembly: GCF_003369695.1. NCBI lineage: Eukaryota > Metazoa > Chordata > Mammalia > Artiodactyla > Bovidae > Bos > Bos indicus x Bos taurus. The sequence continues at coordinate 20,550,884 of NC_040076.1, read as the reverse complement.
GACCCCATAGACGGCAGCCCACCAGGCTCCCCCATCCCTGGGATTCTCCAGGCAAGAACACTGGAGTGGGTTGCCATTTCCTTCTCCAATGCATAAAAGTGAAAAGTGAAAGTGAAGTCGCTCAGTTGTGTCCAACTCTTCGCCACCCCATGGACTGCAGCCTACCAGGCTCCTCCGTCCATGGGATTTTCCAGGCAAGAGTACTGGAGTGGGGTGCCATTGCCTTCTCCCTATGTTTTATGGTTAGATACCCAAAATTTCTATCTCACGTCAGACAGTGCATTACCTACTAATAAACATAGAACATCCAGTGGCAGTAATGTTGATATAATCTGCTACTGTTTACTGGTTTGCATGTGTGTGTGATAATTCTGCCATATTCTTTACTATTTGTTTAGTTTTCCTAATGTTACCTATATGTATGTATACCTCCAGTTACACATACTTAAAGCATTATTTTTAATACCTTCAATACAAAGAAATATTTTTAAATATGTGAGAAGCCTGAATTCTATAGTAGCATTTGCAATAGCATTTTATGTCTCAATTGATATTGATTTTTTAAAAATGCTTTTGCCTCAGAAACATTCTTTTTAGATTATTTGGTTTTTTCTTTATATGCAAATTGAAGAAATTCAGTTATTAGAAAAACATTTCTATTTAACTTAGTCTTCTTCAGACTGCAACCATATTGCCTAAAAAAATTAATAGCTAGATGTTTTCACATTTGTAGTTCATACAATGAGCTAATTTTATAAAAGGAAAAGACAAAACTTCTTTCTATGATTTGGCTTCATTTATTACAAAAGATTGCAAAGTAATTGAAGGAAAATGAAAACTAAATGAAATAATTAAATAAGCAATCTAATTTCTAGGTGTTAATTCAATTCTATTTCTAATCAATTTTCTGTATTTTAAACTTCAATTGCTTCTATCTCCTTTTTGCCTACAGGCATAGATGTCTCAAATTATGGGTTGGATACATCCCTGAGTACTTGGCATGATGACACAAGGGAAAAATGCCACTCAGAGAACTAGACTAATACATTTAACAGTTATTCTGTTATTGGTGGTTTTAAACTCCAGATGGCCATGTCTAGTTGATTCGATTGTATTTGCCTGTAAGTTAGAAATCCGCACTGTGAAATAATAAGGCCATAAAAGGATAAATCTTGATTTACTTGAGATGACCTTTTGCTTTTGAGATATTTTTAAGGGAAAGAGAGGGGTAGTGTATCAAAATGGAAATGTTGAGCAAGGTAAGTGAAAACCTTTTTGAATGTGTCTTGGTCAGTAAACTATACCAAATTGACAGGAAGTAAACATACTGACTTTCATATTGATGCAATTAATAAGTTTCCATATGTTCTACCTACACATTTGCAAATCTGAAAAAAATTAACTGAAGAATTCACTGAATTGTCATGTAAGAACCTTCTCTATAAACCATGGGGTCATTTGTTAGTCCCTTCTTGAATGATTACCTATCTCTAAAACTAACAGAGGTGTTCTTGAACCTAAATACATTTTTTTTAAGGCAGGAAAGATAAGTAAAAGTACATGGGAGGCTGACTGTTAACATTATCACAAACATTCTCCAGTGTAAGTGATCAGGATATTGAATTTATGATAATTGAATTTAATAGCTTTTGTCATAAAAGTATTTTCAAATATGAATAAGTAACTTCTTAACCAACAATTCATCTTTTGAAAGTACTTATATTTGGATTAGAATGAAAAGTTTTAGATTTGCTTTTAGGATGCCACTTAAAAAAACAGAGAAATCTCTCACAAGCCTTAATGGATTTCTTACTAGGAGACAAGCTTTCCATCAAAATTTTGCTGTAGTTTTTTGCAGCCTTGAATTCACATGAAGTTAATAGTTAACCTTGACCATCTTTGTTCCTTTTTTAAAAATTAAATATTTAGAAATAATTCATTACAATTTTAGCTGCTCCATTCTAAATATTTCTGCTGGTCAAATTTATAGTGAATAGGGGACCATTTTAAAGATAATCACTAACAGATTTTCTAGATCCCTTTTTACTACAGATTGCTTTACAATAAAGCTAACATATATCATTGAGTAATATTAATGCATACCATTCTTTTTTCTTTTTATCAAACTGAATTAAAACATATATGGAATGGCAGTTCTTCCTTTCATTTCAAACATGCTTAGTAGTTTGACTAATTTTCAAATAGTGGCCTGATTAATTGTAGTAAATGTATGCGTGCTCAGTCGTTCCTCTTTTGCAAATCCATGAACTGTCGCCTAGCAGGCTCCTCTGTCCATGGGGTTCTCCAGGCAAGAAGACTGGAGTGGGTTGCCATGCCCTCCTCCAGGGGATCTTCTCAACCCAGGGACTGAAACTGTCTCCTGAAGCTCCTGCACTGACAGCTGGATACTTTACCAATGTGCCACCATTGTACTAAATATTGGGCATTAAATCAAGATTGTGTGTGTGTGTGAATCATAATTGCACAAAGTTCTTTATAGTGCCATCCAAAGACCTAGTTCTTTATATCTCTTGTCCCCTGGAGTTTTGTGCAAGATCTTCTCTGGTGGCTCAGATGGTAAAGAATCTGTCTGCAATGCAGGAGACTCAGGTTTGACCTCTGGATCAGGAAGGTCCTCTGGAGAAGGGAATAGCCACCCACCCCATTATTCTTGCCAGGAGAATTCCATGGACAGAGGAACCTATGGGCTACAGCCCAGGGGATCACAAACAGTTGGACACAGCTGAGTGCCTCACTCTTTTTCACACTTGCTTCTCTGTGGCTAAGCACACATCCCTTCTGCCAATCTCCCTTGGCATATGGTAGTGATCTCCCTTTACGATATCTTAAAGATGGATTAAGTGAGGCTGGATTTGTGGATTCTGCCTTTAGTCCTGTCAGAGACCAGTGCTCTCTCTCTCTCCTTTGGGAACCTACAGTGAGGAAAAGCCCTGAGCCATCCTGCTTCCTTGACCCCATATCATATTCCTGAGTGATCAGAATATGGGGTTTCAATTATATATTGTCTTATCATTCCAAGGAGAGATAAAATCCCTGTTTCTCAATTCCCAAACCTCTTACTTCTGTATAATATTTATATGATTATGGACTTGGAAAGAGCCAATTTTGTAATGCTATCATACGTGATAGTAGGCTTTTGCTTTTAATTTTGACAGTCTGAAAGCTTATTCTGAGAGCTGCTTCCAGAGAAATCTAATTATTCTTGGTTAGGAATGTTCTTCTGGTGATACCACCAGCCTCCTGGGTACTAAGCATGTCTGATGATAGGTGATTCATAAGCCCTCTGTGACATTTCCCAATGAGCTGTTTTGTCACAGGTGATCCATTTTGTCAGATGTGTTATTTCAGCCTGAGCTTTAATGTGACTATCATGTTGCTGGGCAAGCAGCTGAGAGTGTTGCATAGCTTGTCACACGCTATACACCCTTTGAATCAGAATACATAATTTTCAAATCCCAGCATGTGAAATTTAAATGAGAATCCCGCCAAGTCACAGCTAATTTCTTCCTTCCTTACTTGATACCCGGGGGTCCAAAGTGCAAGCATTAAACTATCATAATCAGTCCTTGAAAATAAGTTAAATCAGTGCAAGGGCATAGATTCTCACTGGGGCAGGTTCTTTTACCTCTTCTTGCATTAGATTACTGATGGGTGAGTTTAAAAAAGCAGTCTGTTCAGATGACAAGCTGCTTGAATCAACTGTGACAAATGCAGGAGACTCTGCACGTGTGTGTGTGCACATGCGCAATTCTAATGCTCATGTCTCCAGTCTTACTTTCTTTATGTTCCCACCTTGCAAGTTAGTATATCTATTAAAATGTGAATTTGTAATTTCAGTACAGCTCATTTTAATACAGTAACTTATTTGCATGAGTTCTGTAAATTCAGAGGAGTTGAAGATTAGTGACCAAGTTCCAGCATCAATACAGTATAAGTATTCAGATCATTCTTAAAAATGGCTCACTTCCCTAACTAATTTTTAAATAAGCATTGGAAATTAAACTTAGAATTGCCTCATCAGTGTGAAAGTGAAGTTGCTCAGTCGTGTCCAACTCTTTGCAACTCCATGGACTGTAGCCTACCACGCTCCTCTGTCCATGGGATTTTCCAGGCAAGAGTACTGGAGTGGGGTGCCATTGCCTTCTCCAGAGGATCTTCATCAGTGTAGAATTCCCTTTAATTAGATTATTATGAAATTAGCTAAAGGGCATTTATAGAATTTGAATCCATTTAAAGAACAATTTTATACATTCCCTTGTGTTAGTATTTTGACTTTTCTTTTAAAAGTATTTTCTTTTAGTCATCTTACTTGTTTTAATTTTTAATTAAACTTACTTTTAACTTTTAATTCTTAAAAATGATTATGTATTTATATTTTTATAGATAGGTAACAATGTGTGTGTGCAAACTCAAACCATCCTGACAATAAAATCAAGCCAATTCATGTTTGAATTAAAGTAAAGAATGCAGAAAGCAAAGACCACAGGGGAAAAATAATGGTAAGCTTCACATCTATTTAAGTATAAAGCTAAAACTTAGCAACTAAAAGTAATATTTTATCAGAAATGACAAAAGTCTAGAGAAGGTGAATTGAAGCATATTCACATTTAAAAATTTGGAAGTAAGAGATGATATTGGTACATTTGAAACTATTAATATCATTATATATCACTGGAAAAGTCATGCTGAATAATGTATTTTTAAATCATTGAACGTGTAGTTTTAAAAAAGATAATGACCTTCTTATAATGTCTTAAGCTAAAAGGAAATTTAAAGATATAATGTCTTTTTTGATATCTAAATATTCCAAATTTATCACTGTCTTCAGCTTCATTCTTTTGTTATATTCTACTGAAGTTAAATTTAATAACTTAAAATATTATTTGTAATGATTCAATATTCATAAAGATATCATTTTTCACTCATCTATCCATCCATATATGTACTTTGAAAGATGCCTGAAGTAAAGCTCTCCTGATACCAATTCTAGTTATTACTGCTTAAGGATTTTGGGTGTTTTAACATGTTTCTCTGTACCTTTTATTTCTTTACAAATAAATTTTTGAGTTCACAGTGGACATGAACCCTATAAATATAATAAAACAATTTTATTTAAAAGATAGTAATGACTAATATGCTAAGACATTACTGATGCTTAATTCTGGGTGGTCGGAATATGTATGATAGGGATGGCTTGTTTACTTCTTAGTACATTTCAGTATCATTTTAATTAAAAAATTCAAACAAATAAATTAATAAATTACAAGACATTGTAGAACCTACTATGGACAGGAATGGTATTTCCAAAAAAAAAGTAACAAACTGTTTCATCATGTGGAGCTTTGTTCTGTTAGTCAGTGACCCTAATAGTTATTTTCATTCCTTGAGGGAACAAATTTTGAACCTTGTGAAATGAGGTGGAATTTTCCGTAAGGGTGGAATTCATTAGCACAATATCTGCATTCTATGAAAACATCTGGTGATTTTGTCATATTGTCTTGTGTTTAGGCTTAATTTCCTGCCAAATAATAAGGGTGGGTTTTAAGAATAATTCACTATTTTTCTGTCCATAGACTTTTGACCAAATAAAGTATATTTGCATTAAAGGACTAAATAAGTTGCATTATAATTGTAACAGTTTTAAACTTTTCTGAAACATCTACTATTTTTCTCATTTTGAAGAGTAAATGTCACAATTCTTAGAATAAGTAAGTCCAGTTCACTTTCCAAGCAAAGCCTCCAAAGTATTCCGTAGAGATGCTTTAAGAAGGAAAGTAATGGTGGATGCTGTTTCCACTCATTTTCTACATAATATATTAACTTATCAACATATTGTTGTTGTTGTTGAGTAGCTAAGTCAAGACTGAGTTTTTGTGACTCCATGGACCATAGCCTGCCATGCTCCTCTGTCCGTGGAATTTCCCAGGCAAGAATATTGGAGTGGGTTGCCATTTCCTTCTCCAGGGGATCTTCCTGACCAGGGATTGAACCCGAGTCTCCTGCATTGACAGGAGGATTCTTTGCCACTGAGCCACCTGAGAAACCCAATCTTATCAACATGATCTAATGTCAAAGAAAATGAATAGAGTTAGTTTTTCACAAAGCAAAGATTAATCAGCTTTACTGACTTTGAGGTCAAATCTAGAAAGTAAAAAAAAAAAAAAAAATGAAGTACATTTTATAATTAGAAATGGCGAAATAATTGAAAAGTATTTTAGAAATAACTATCTTCAATGTTTGCATTGAACATCTGTGCATTTTCTGTGGTTTGTTAACTTGTCATAAATATATTAATGAACTGGGTATATAGCTAATTTAGAATGAACAGACTGTTCCTTAATGAGAGTGGTAATTGTGTTATCTTTTTGTCCCTGTTCTTTGCACAGTTCTTTTCATGTGGTGTGGCCTCACCACATGTGAAATTAGTGCTTCTGGAAGTTGAAATTGAATTAAATGCAGGAAAATAATTAATTCCAGTGCAAGATTGTCTATTATTTTCAAATTGTAGGCAAGTCAAGAAATTTCCCTGATCTTAAATCACAATTGTTTTTGTTCAGTCATTCATTCGTGTCTGACTCTTTGCGACCCCCTGGACTGCAGTATACCAGGCTTCCCTGTCTTTCACAATCTCCCAGAGTTTGGTCAAACTCATGTCCATTGAGTCAGTGATGCCACCCAATCATCTCGTTCTCTGTCATCCCCTTCTCCTTCTGCCTTCAATCTTTCCCAACACCAGGGCCTTTTCTAATGAGCCAGCTATTTGCATCAGGTTGGCAAAGTTTTGGTAGCTTCAATTTCAGCATCAGTCCTTTCAATGAATATTCAGGATTGATTTCCTTTAGTATTGACTGGTTTGATCTCCTTGTAGTCCAAGGGACTCTCAAGAGTCTTCTCCAACACCACAGTCTAAATTTTTCAGCACTCAGCCTTCTTTGTGGTCCAACTCTCACATTCATGCATGACATAATTATGAAAAAATACCTCTCAGTGTAACGTGTTTTGACTATCAGTGGTGGTGGTTCAGTTGCTAAGTTGTGTCTGACTCTTTCGACCTTGTGGACTATAATTCACCAGGCTCCTCTGTCCTTGGGATTTTCCAGGCAAGAATACTGGAGTGGGTTGCCATTTCCTTCTCCAGGGGATCTTCCTGATCCACAAATCCAACCCAGGTCTCCTGCATTGCAGGCAGATTCTTTACTGACTAAGCTATAAGGGAAGCCTTGACTATCAGTGGATCTGGGTAAAAACTAAATTTTATACTTTCCATGATTCTGTTTCACTGGTCAAATTTATTTCCACTTTCCTTTTCCTCCTTAAAGAGTAACATTCTGTTTATTTATGGTATCACTCCCAATTTAAACCTCTTGACACCTGCCCCCAACCACAGAATATCTCTGTAGTATCTTTGTTTAATAATATTTAAAATATAGTTTTCATTGAGGGAACTCTTTCCATGTATCTGAGGTAAAATTGGTTCTCTTATTGTGTGCGTGGATTACTTTTAGATAAAAGTTCATGAGTTGGCAGAAGGAATTGAATGGGAACTAGTGAGTCAATCCTGAAAGGAATTCTATGAATGGATACTATAGTGCCTTCCCTCTAATAAAACCATTGTACATCTAACATTTAGTTTATGTTAATTGCTTTTTGACACATAAATAAACCCATCTTTATATTATGCAGGATTCCTGTTAGTGGTAATATCAAGAATATAAATCTTTCCTTGTGCCTTCTATTACTGTTCTTCTTCCCAACCTGAAGTGACCTTAAGCAGGTTTTTAATTAAAGTAATGTGAGCCCCGGAGTGTATCACCTCTTTTATGCATGATCAGGTTACCCTAGCATATATTCCAACTCTCTTGTAAACTTGAATTTTATGGATGGGTAATAAAATCCTTCTTTTCAAGGTTTGCAATTTTATTTCCACCTTAAAAAAAAGTGATATATTCTTTGCAGTGCTTATATAATAGTGTGTAAAATCTGAGAAATTCACATAAAGGTGTTTTAGATGGGGTTTGCAAATGTGGACTTTTAAGCCTCTGTTAATTTTTCAGCTCTTTAGAAATGAAGTGATGCTATTTTTTTTCTATGCAATATATATTTGATAGAGTTTTAATTTACTTGATTTGAAACAAGACTAAATTGTGGTTTCCAGCAGAAATATTTTAATCAGTGCTCCAAGTTTTGTAGGAATAAAACCCTCAGTCTTTGGAAAGATGCTTTAAGAATATCGGTGTACATGAAGATCATCAAATGTTAGCCCCATGTCATGTATGTCACAAATGTCAACACAGACAGTAATACAGGGTAGGGCTTAAGAATGTGGTGTTTGGAGGCAGACCAGCCTCTAACTTTTACTGTCATTATGACCTTGAGCAAGGATATTAATCTTTCTAAGATGGTTGATTTGTCTGTAAAACTGAAAGTAATTACATTAATTTTTAAGTTTGAGAAATTAGAGATGATGCAATTAAAAATGCTGATCACGAAGGGAGCAGTCTAAAGTATTTACTATTTTCAATGATTTATTCATACTTTAAATAACTAAAGAACTTCCTTCTTGCTCAGTCCTAAATAGCAGGCCTCGAATAGTTTAGTGAACTTTTTAGTATCTTGAACCCTCCATCATTTACTCAAAACTGTTTGTTTTTTTTTTACACATTACATTTTATAAGGTAAAAAATACCTTACATCTTGTTTTTGTTCTGCCATAAGATATTATTTCTCTCTATAATGTTCTCTTTCTTTTCCAGTTGAGGCTGTCATGTAGATGGATACAATTCTGCCTTTGATTAGGGTTGTTGAAATAGTTCTTTCTTTCTTTCTTCTTTTCTTTCTTCCTTATAATGTAACCCTGGAAAGCTTTGTTGATTGAAAATTACCAAATAAAGGTTGATAGCAGTGATACCTTTAAATATTTTCTTCACACTCTTTTAAAATACAGTATTTGTATATATGGTATGGGCTTCCCAGGTGAGTCAATGGTAAAGAATCCGCCTGCCAATGTAGGAGACACAAGAGATGCAGGTTCAATCCCTGGGTTGGGAAGATTCCCTGAATAAGAAAATGGTAACCCACTCCAATATTCTTGCCTAGGAAATCCCATGGACAGAGGATACTGGTAGGTTACAGTCCACAGGGTCACACAAGTCAGACATGACCTAGAAACTAAACAATAATAACAACAATATATGGTATGTATGTGTCTGTGTGTATTTATATACATACATGCTGCTAAGTCACTTCAGTCGTGTCTGACTCTGTGTGACACCACAGACGGCAGCCCACCAGGCTCCCCCATCCCTGGGATTCTCCAGGCAAGAACACTGGAGTGGGTTGCCATTTCCTTCTCCAATGCATAAAAGTGAAAAGTGAAAGGGAAGTCGCTCAGTTGTGCCCGACTCTTAGCGACCCCATGGACTGCAGCCTACCAGGCTCCTCCGCCCATGGGATTTTCCAGGCAAGAGTACTGGAGTGGGGTGCCATTGCCTTCTCCGATATACATACATAGATATTTAAAATCAGTAGATGTCTACTGTTGATTATGTAACTTGATGTATATATACATTGGAGAAGGAAATGGCAACCTGCTCCTATATTCTTTCTTTTAAATTAATTTATTTTAATTGGAGGATAATTACTTTACAGCATTGTGATGGTTTCTGCCATACATCCACATGAATTGGTCACAGGTATACACAGGTAGATACATGTAATCCTCTGTCCCACCTCCCTCCCCACCCTTTCTCTCTGAGTTGTCCCAGAGTACTGGTTTTGGGTGCCCTGCTTCGTGCATCAAATTTGCACTGGTCATCTATTTTTACATATGGTGATGTACATGTTTCAATGCTATTTTCTCAAATCATCCCACCTTGGCCTTCTCCCACTAGATCCAAAAGTCTGTTCTTTAGATCTATGTCTCCTTTGCTGCCCTGCACGTAGGATCATTGGTACCATCTTTCTAAATTCCCTATATATATACGTTAATATACAGTATTTGTCTTTCTCTGACTTACTTCACTTTGTATGATAGGCTCAAGGTTTATCTACCTCATTAGAACTAACTCAAATGCATTCCTTTTTATGGCTGAGTAGGCAAAGGCAACCCACTCCAGTACTCTTGCCTGGAAAATCCCATGGACGGAGGGGCCTGGTGGGCTGCAGTCCATGGGGTCGCTAGGAGTCAGACATGACTGAGCGACTTCACTTTCACTTTTCACTTTTCCTGCATTGGAGATGGAAATGGCAACCCACTCCAGTGTTCTTGCCTGGAGAATCCCAGGGACAGGGGAGCCTGGTGGGCTGCAGTCCATGGGGTCGCTAGGAGTCAGACATGACTGAGCGACTTCACTTTCACTTTTCACTTTTCCTGCTTTGGAGAAGGAAATGGCAACCCACTCCAGTGTTCTTGCCTGGAGAATCCCAGGGACGGGGGAGCCTGGTGGGCCGCCGTCTATGGGGTCGCACAGAATCGGACACGACTGAAGTGACTCAGCAGCAGCAGCAGCAGCAGCAGCAGCAGCAATATTCCATTGTATGTATGTACCACCATTCTTTATCCATTCATCTGTCAATGGACATCTAGGTTGCTTCCATATTCTTCCCTGGAAAATTCCATGGACAGAAAAGCCTGGTGGGCTACAGTCCATGGGGTCACAAAGAGTCGGACACGACTGAACACATGTGCGTGCATGTGCGCACACACACACACACACACACACATACATATGGTGGACAATTGTTGCTTTTAAATAAGGAACCGAATTTAAGAAGCACCTTTCCTAAGAACTGATTATTTTAAAGCAGAAGTCACTCTTAAAGCTGTCAATCATGGGCTAAATTTACCCATTTTTAAATAGAGCTGCTGGGTGATACATGAGGAGGAGGTATGAGCTCTTGGCTTGAAAACAGAATACTTGCACTCTGGACAGAGATTGCATTCTCTCTTAACTTAGAACTATTATTTACATCTTTTCATTCCAATTCTTTCTTTATGAGATAGCCTTAAGAGTCTAAATATACTCGATGTAAACATGTTTTTCATTTTGTTTGGCTTTATTTTTTCTTCAGTAACTTGAGTTTTTCTCAGTATTTAATTTATGCAGGATCATGTAGTTTATGGGCTTCCCTGGTGGCTCAGATGGTAAAGAATATGCCTGCAATGAAGGAGACCTGGGTTCCATCCCTCAGTTGGGAAGATCCCCTGGAGAAGAGAGTGGCAACCAGTGTAGTTTATCTTATGTGCCATAATAAAGTTAAACTGAAGAGTTAAACAAAAGTCACTCAAGTTTTCTGAGTCTGTGTCTTAAAAGTGTATTTTACCACAGAATTCTTTATTGAATAAATGATCCTCTGAGAGCTGAGTGAATTGTGTAAAGCTGTCTGAATGAGTTGGGGAAGTTTTCTCACAGGATGTAATGATTGAGCTTGAAGAAGGAATCTTCCAGCTGAAGATTAGAGCTACAAATTAGTCTATATTGAAGGTGCTGGGAACTGAAATTAGAGATGAAAATTCTTCCACCTGGAGTGTTTTCAGCTTCCAGGATTAGAGAACACACTTCATAATGCCTTAAGCAACAGCAATAAAGACACCCACATAGAGTGGACCAAACAAGGTGGAAATGTAGTTCTGTTTCCCATAAAAGTCTTGAGAAAGCCAGCAGGTGGGTGACTGCTCCAGGAAGCCATCCAAGGTTCCAGATTCCATCTGTCTTATCATCTGCCATTTTCCAGACTGTATATATTATAGCTACCTGAACTGTTTGTATGTTAAGGAGTTAAGAGAATATATACAGGGAATAACCACTAATTTTGTTTTTTATTTTTGTTTTTTGCACAAATCTGATTTTGGAGACACATTTAATGTTTTCTGGGGAATTTACAGTTCTACAAAGCACTGGGAAATGCTGCTTAAGTTATGGTTTGTCTATTCATCTCCAACCTTTTGGTGTCAGGCAAATGGTTAAGTGTAGAACAGAACTTCTGTAGAGCAGCTTCTCAAAAAACGAAACACTAACAATAAGAAAAAAAAAGAAGGTAAGCAAGAGATGTTAAGGAGTTTTGTGCACATTTGGAGTTATAATTTCATTGACCCACAGGATTTTGAGGATTTTTATAGTCTTATGGTGACAATTATAACTTAAAAAATGAGTCTCAAAATATGGTCATCAGGCAATAGTCACTCTGTGGACTACAGTAAGAGGAATTAAATCAAAGAGCTGTGTTATAGTTACTGTTCAAAAACATCAAAACCAGGAAGGTAATCTCTCCATTTCCAAAGCAGACATGATTTAATATTGGGGTAGATTTGGACATTATGCTCTAGATACTCTTTGGAAAAGCAATTCACAGGACACTAATTGAATTTTTGGATTGTAACAGAGATAATTTCAGCATGCCAAAAAATATTTAGCAAAAGTAAAGGCTCTTACTAATTTGATTTTCTCTAAGGGAAACAAAGTGATTGAAAACTAAAGTAGAAATTGAACTATTTCCATCATCAAAATCAGAATATGAAGGGAAAGCATAAACATTTCCACTGAGGAAATTTAAACAATTTTTTTTTTTTTTTTTTACTTTTCCAACAGCAGGAAAAATAGGTAATGAGAAGATTTTTGTCTTCACCTTATTACTATCATTGTTGTTATTTTGAGTAGAATGACTGCTCACTTGTGTTCTATGTCAAAAAATAACCAATAGGAGAATTTGTATATGGGCGCTTCCCAAGTGGCTCTCGTGGTAAAGAATCTACCTTCCAATACAGGAAGCATAAGACATGAGGGTTCCACCCCTGGGTCAGGAAGATCCCCTGGAGTGGGAAATGGTAACCTTCTGCAGTATTCTTGCCTGGAACATTCCATGGGCAGGTGAGCCTGGTAGGCTACAGGACATGGGGTCTTATTAGTTATTACAGTTTTTACTGGAGTTTACAAGAACTATAGCTTCTTCATAAGATTTATGTACCAGTTTTTCTTTCCATTTAAAATAAAATGGTTCAAAATTTGTATTTTCTCTGAAAAACACCAGCCTCTTAAATAAATGCAACTCATGACAAGTGAAATAAATCTGTTAATACTACTGTAGGGCTAATGTGGAAAATATTTAGTGCTTAGTGTTAATTTTATTACAAGAGAATCAAAGCATTTAATATATTTAGAACCAAGTCTTGAAATAAATATTTGATTAAATCACTATAATTTATCTTGCACCTTGATATACGTGGCTAAAACTCATGTAAAAAACTTTTTGCAAGTTAGGAGATCATGATTTAGTTGGCAAGGAAACCATACATATAAAATGAACCAACATGAACATTTAAAAAGAGAAGAAAAAACTTAATAATTGATATTCCAAATGAATGATTCCTCTACAAACAGAGGAAAAATGCTAAAGAACATAATAAATAGAATCAAAAAAAATTGGGCAACATATAAATATTACATTTCAATCATACCATAAGCACAAAAGGAAACAACAAGACAAGATTTCAATTTGAAATTGAATTTGCCTTAAAAAGAATTGAAAAAAAGACAAATTAAATTTGGCCCTTAGTTTTTCCAGAAAATGCTTAGTATTTGTTTAAACTATTGCTGGTATGAGTAGTTTAAATCTATTCATACATCTCACTTGAGGTAATAGCCATTCTGAGAGACAGAAATATAACTAATATTTTTTTTCTTCAAAATGTATTTTATCTTTACTTAAATTGGAATTCTGACTATTTGTTGGAATTTAATTAGTGCTTATTGATAATGAGCCCAACATAGGATGCATTATAACTCAGCACCCAGTTGTCTAATCTTTTTATGCTCTGTAATACACATTCTTGGGAAATGGAGACCGGGAAAATGCAAAGATGACAGAGCATAATGTTATCAAAAGTATATACTTTATTCCCTTTCAAGCTCATTTAATTTTGGGGTGCAGTGTGAAAAAATTATAATTTATTGCATATTCATGGTCATAAAGATTGCTTCAGAAAGTTTTTTTGTGTTTTCTTATGGTAGAGCCTGTGTTCCAGTTACAAAATTTTAAGAAAATTTCTTGTGAAAATGTGGCACTCTGAAAAAGAGGCTACTATGGAATTGTGGCCCTAGAATAATGAGCTTGCCTATGTATTTCCATGTTCTTAAGTGTTTTTCCACTCAAACATATTGTAAAACTAAGATTTACAGAATATATTGTCCATTCAAGATGGCTCAGACTGTAAAGAATCCATTTACAATGTGGGAGACCTGGGTTTGATCCCTGGGTTGGAAAGAGCCCCTGGAGGAGGGCGTGGCAACCCACTCCAGTATTCTTGCCTGGAGGCTCCCCATGGACAGAGAAGCCTGGTGGGCTACAGTCCATGGGGTGGCGAAGAGTCGGACACACCTGAGCAACTAAGCACATTCCTGGGCTCTGAGTCCTAAGAGTGTCTGCTGAATAAAATACAAAGCTCAACTTTGGACTTTATCCAAAGTTGATCCAAGTTAGCACAGCTGATAAAGAATCTGCCTGCAATGCAATAGACCCCAGTTTGATCCCTGGGTTGGGCAGAGCCCCTGGAGAAGGGATAGGCTACTGACTCCAGTATTCTTGGGCTTTCCTGGTGGCTCAACTGGTAAAGAATCTTCCTGTAATGTGGAAGACCTAGGTTCAATCCCTGGGTTGGGAAGATTCCTGGAGAAGGGAATGGTTGCCCACTCCAGTATTCTGGCCTGGATAATTCCATGAACTGTATAGTCCATGGGGTCGCAAAGGATCAGACACGACTGAGCAACTTTCACTTCACTCATGATGAAGAATAACCCAGATGATGACTTGTAGAACATTTAAGCCGTTGTCAATGTGGGATAATAGTTTAATAGTCTCAGCTCCTCTGTCATCTGAGAATTATGTACCTCAGTAGCCAGAACCCTAAAATTCATGATAGTGTAGTAATGCATTATTTAGCACATGCGAATATCTGAAAATTGAGAGTTTGTGCATAATTTAACCATTTCAAATATTTAAAATGAAATGAATCCACTGGGGAAAATGTAGTATGCATGACTGATTAAATTAACATATTCTGTGTGTCAGCGTTACTCTAATTGTTTTATATATATTTTCAATTAAACTTACCACTTCCCTATTCGTGTGAAATTATTTTTATTCCTATTTTACAGATATGTACATAGAGTCCACAAGCTAAGGTCTAGAGTTACAATAATTAATTGTTGACTGAACTGAAATATAAGCCAGAAGTAAGTCAATTCTAGATTCTCTACACTTAAGATATTGCTCTACTACTAAGTAAACTGTGATTATTGTAGATTTTTTATTATATTCTGAAGGTCTGAGGTGACAGGAATGTGGAGTTGGGATAATCACTTGCTTTTACCCTTATTTCTGCTGGGTCAATACAGTCACCCTGGATTTCCTTGTAGATTGCTGTAAACAAAACCGGGACAGGCCAGACCAGCCACTTCACTTCACCTGGCCAGAGCACAAAAATTTCTTGTTATGCTCTATCCACGGGTGTCTAGAATCAGTTCTTGTAACCTAACATCCCTGAACTTTTATAAAAATTCTTACCACTTGAACCTTCATGATTAAATTCTTGACTTTTCATTTTGCCTGAAGGACAATATGTTTTGCCAAACATTGAATCAAATATAGGCATACCTCATGTTATTGTGCTTTGTTTTATTGTGCTTCAGAGATATTTGTAATATTTTTTTACAAACTGAAGGTTTGTGATAACTCAATATGGAGCAAGTATAATTTAATTTAAAAATGTAGTGCCATTTTTCTAATGGCTTTTGTTCATGTCAAGTGTCCATCTCACGTTTTGGTCATTCTTGAAATTTCAAACTTTTTATTAGGTTGGTGCAAAAGTAATTGTGATTTTTTGCATTGTTGAAATTTTCCATTTGATATTGGAATACATTCTAAATAAATATGGTTATGTTATACATCATTTTAATATGCATTTCTCGCCTTCTATTTTTTGCTAGTGACTTATTACTGTTTTTTATATTTATTTTGGACTAGAAATGATGTTAGACAAAAGGCAAATTCAAGCGATTTTATTATTCGAGTTCAGAATGGGCTGTAAAATAGCAGAGACAACTTGCAATGTCAGCAATGCATTTGGCAAAGGAACTGCTAATAAATGTACAGTGCAAAGGTGGTTCAAGAAGTTTTACAAAGGAGACGGGAGCCTTGAAGTTGAGGAATGTAGTGGCCAGCCATCAGAAGTTGACAATGACAATTGTGAGCCATCAATGAAGCTGATCCTCTTACAACTACATGAGAAGTTGCCAAAGAATTCAACATCAACCATTCTGTGGTCATTCAGCATTTAAAGCAAATTTTGTTCAGTCGCTAAGTTGTGTTCGACTCTTTACGACACCATGGATTGCAGCATGCCAGGCTTCCCTGTCCTTCTCAAACTCCCAGAGTCTGCTCAAACTCATGTCCATTGAGTCAATGATGCTACCCAACCATCTCATCCTCTGTTGCCCCCTTCTCCTCCTGCCCTCAATCTTTCCCAGCATCAGGATCTTTTCCAATGTCAGTTCTTTGTATTAGATGGCCAAAGTTTTAGAGCTTCAGTTTCAACATCAGTCTTTCCAATGAATATTCAGGGTTGATTTCCATTAGGATTGACTGGTTTGTCAATAGTCCAAGGGGCTCTCAAGAGTCTTCTCCACCACCACAATTTGAAAGCATCAATTCTTCAGCACTCAGCCTTCTTTATGGTCCAAATTCCACATGAGTACGTGACTACTGAAAAAATCGTATTGGAAAGGTGAAAGAGCTTGGTAAAAGGATGCTTCATGAGCTGACCAAAAAATAAAAAAAAATTTTTTTTGAAGTGTTATTTTGTCTCATTCTACACAAAAACAATGAACCATTTCTCAATCAGATTGTGATGTTGAATGAAAAGTAGATTTTATATGAGAACCAGTGACTCCATGGTTGGACTGAGAAGAAGCTCCAAAACACTTCCCACAGCCAAACTTGCACCAATAAAAGGTCATGGTCACTGTTGGTGGTCTACTGCCCATCTGCTCCACTACAGCTTTCTGAATCCAGGCAAAACCATGACATCTGAGAAATATGCTCAGCAAATCTGAGCAAAATGCTCAGCACAAAAAACTGCAATGCCTGCAGCCAGCATTGGTCAAAAGAAAGGTCCCAGTTCTTCTCCATGACAAAGCCCAACCACACATTTGCACATTTGTTCAAAAGTTGAACAAATTTGGCTATAAGGTTTGGCCTCATCTGCCATATTCACCTGGCCTGTCAACAGTCGACTACCACTTACTTCAACCATCTCTACAACTTTTTTCAGGGAAAATGCTTCCACAAGGAGCAGGAGGCAGAAGATGTTTTCTAAGAGTTCATCAAATTTGGAAGCACACATTTTTATGCTACAGGAATAGACAAACTTATTTCTCACTAGCATCTATATATATATATATATATATATATATATATATATATGTTGATTATAACGGTTCATATTTTGATTAATAAAGATGTATTTAAGCCTAGTTATAATGATTTAAAATTTATGGTCCAAAAGTGTAATTATGTTTGCACCAACCTAATATTCAATCTAATCACACTAGGACCACAGCCTTGTCTAACTCAATGAAATTAAGCTATGCCCGTGGGGCCACCCAAGACGGGTGAGTCATGGTGGAGAGGTCTGACAGAATGTGGTCCACTGGAAAAGGGAATGGCAAACCACTTCAGTATTCTTGCCTTGAGAACCCCATGAACAGTATGAAAAGGCAAAATGACAGGATACTGAAAGAGGAACTCCCCAGGTCAGTAGGTGCCCAATATCCTACTGGAGATCAGTGGAGAAATAACTCCAGAAAGAATGAAGGGATGGAGCCAAAACAAAAACAATACCCAGCTGTGGATGTGACTGGTGATAGAAACAAGGTCCGATGCTGTAAAGAGCAATATTGCATAAGAACCTGGAATGTCAGGTCCATGAATCAAGGTAAATTGGAAGAGATCAAACAGTAGATGGCAAGAGTAAAAGTCAACATTCTAGGAATCAGCGAACTAAAATGGACTGGAATGGGTGAATTTAACTCAGATGACCATTATATCTATTACTGTGGGCAGGAATCCCTCAGAAGAAATGGAGTAGCCATCATGGTCAACAAAAGAGTTTGAAATGCAGTACTTGGATGCAATCTCAAAAACGACAGAATGATCTCTGTTCGTTTCCAAGGCAAACCATTCAATATCATGGTTATCCAAGTCTATGCCCCAACCAGTAATGCTGTAGAAGCTGAAGTTGAACGGTTCTATGAAGACCTACAAGACCTTTTAGAACTAACACCCAAAAAAGGTGTCCTTTTCAGTATAGGGGACTGGAATGCAAAAGTAGGAAATCAAGAAACACCTGGAGTAACAGGCAAATTTAGCCTTGGAATACGGAATGAAGCAGGGCAAAACTTATAGAGTTTTGCCAAGAAAAGCACTGGTCATAGCAAACACCCTCTTCCAACAACACAAGAGAAGACTCTACACATGGACATCACCAGATGGTCAACACCGAAATCAGATTGATTATATTCTTTGCAGCCAAAGATGGAGAAGCTCTATACAGTCAACAAAAACAAGACCAGGAGCTGACTGTGGCTCAGATCATGAATTCCTTATTACCAAATTCAGACTGAAATTGAAGAAAGTAGGGAAAACCACTAGACCATTCAGGTATGACCTAAATCAAATCCCTTATGATTATACAGTGGAAGTGAGAAATAGATTTAAGGGCGTAGATCTGATAGATAGAGTGCCTGATGAACTATGGAATGAGGTTCGTGATATTGTACAGGAGACAGGGATCAAGACCATCCCCATGGAAAAGAAATGCAAAAAAGCAAAATGGCTGTCTGGGGAGGCCTTACAAATAGCTGTGAAAAGAAGAGAAGTGAAAAGCAAAGGAGAAAAGGAAAGATATAAGCATCTGAATGCAGAGTTCCAAAGAATAGCAAGAAAAGATAAGAAAGCCTTCCTCAGCGATCAATGCAAAGAAATAGAGGAAAACAACAGAACAGGAAAGACTAGAGATCTCTTCAAGAAAATTAGAGATACCAAGGGAACATTTCATGCAAAGATGGGATCGATAAAGGACAGAAATGGTATGGACCTAACAGAAGCAGAAGATATTAAGAAGAGAAGGCAAGAATACACAGAAGAACTGTACAAAAAAGATCTTCACGACCAAGATAATCACGATGGTGTGATCACTCACCTAGAGCCAGATATCCTGGAATATGAAGTCAAGTGGGCCTTAGAAAGCATTGCTACGAACAAAGCTAGTGGAGGTGATAGAATTCCAGTTGAGCTATTTCAAATCCTGAAAGATGATGCTGTGAAAGTGCTGCACTCAATATGCCAGCAAGTTTGGAAAACTCAGCAGTGGCCACAGGACTGGAAAAGGTCAGTTTCCATTCCAATCCCAAAGAAAGGCAATGCCAAAGAATGCTCAAACTACCCCATAATTGCACTCATCTCACATGCTAGTAAAGTAATGCTCAAAATTCTCCAAACCAGGCTTCAGCAATATGTGAACCGTGAACTTCCTGATGTTCAAGCTGGTTTTAGAAAAGGCAGAAGAACCAGAGATCAAATTGCCAACATCCTCTGGATCATCAAAAAAGCAAGAAAGTTCCAGAATATTTCTGCTTTATTGACTATGCCAAAGCCTTTGACTGTGTGGATCACAATAAACTGGAAAATTCTGAAAGAGATGGCAATACCAGACCACCCGATCTGCCTCTTGAGAAATTTGTATGCAGGTCAGGAAGCAACAGTTAGAACTGGACATGGAACAACAGACTGGTTCCAAATAGGAAAAGGAGTACGTCAAGGCTGTATATTGTCACCCTGCTTATTTAACTTCTATGCAGAGTACATCATGAGAAATGCTGGGCTGGAAGAAGCACAAGCTAGAATCAAGATTGCCAAGAGAAATATCAATAATGTCAGATATGCAGATGACACTACCGTTATGGCAGAAAGTGAAGAGGAACTAAAAAGCCTCTTGATGAAGGTGAAAGAGGAGAGTGAAAAAGTCGGCTTACAGCTCAACATTCAGAAAACTAATATCATAGCATCTGGTCCCATCACTTCATGGGAAATAGTTGGGGAAACATTGGAAACAGTGTCAGACTTTGTTTTTTGGGGCTCCAAAATCACTGCAGATGGTGACTGCAGCCATGAAATTAAAAGATGCTTACTCCTTGCAAGTAAAGTTATGACCAACCTAGATAGCATACTGAAAAGCAGAGACATTACTTTGCCAACAAAGGGCCATCTAGTCAAGGCTATGGTTTTTCCAGTGGTGATATATGGATGTGAGAGTTGTACTGTGAAGAAAGCTGAGCACCGAAGAATTGATGGTTTTGAACTGTGGTGTTGGAGAAGACTCTTGAGATTCCCTTGGACTGCAAAGAGATCCAACCAGTCCTTTCTGAAAAAGATCAGCCCTGGGATTTCTTTGGAAGGAATGATGCTGAAGCTGAAACTCCAGTACTCTGGCCACCTCTTGCAAAGAGTTGACTTATTGGAAAAGACTGTGATGCTGGGAGTGATTGGAGGCAGGAGGAGAAGGGGATGACAGAGGATGAGATGGCTGGATGGCATCACTGACTCAATGGACGTGAGTTTGAGTGAACTCCAGGAGTTGGTGATGGACAGGGAGGCCTGGCATGCTGCGATTCATGGGGTTGCAAAGTGTCGGACATGACTGAGCGACTGAACTGAACCAAACTGAACTGAATATTCTTTTATTTGGTTTGATGACCTGTGATTAGTGATTTGTAATGTTACCATTGCAAAAAAAGATTATAATTTGCTGAAGTCTCAGATGATGGTGATCATTTTTTTAGGAATACAATATTTTTAAATCAAGGTATGTGCTTCTTTTAGATCCAATGCTGTTGCACACTTAAAAGTCTACAAGGATAGTATAAATACAACTTTTATATGCACTGGGAAACCAAAAATCTGTAACTGGCTTTCTTGTAGTATTTGCTTTATTGTGGTGGTCCATACTGGTCATGGCCTGTCTGGCATGTCTCTGAGGTATGCCCATGGAGCTGGCCCAGATTCTGCACTTGAGCCTGTAAAAATGCAGTTATTCCCTCAGTTGTGTCTGACTCTTTACAATCCCAATGGACTGTAGCCCACAGGCTCCTCTGCCCATGGAATTCTCCAGGCAAGAATACTGGAGTGGGTAGCCATTGCTTTTTCCAAGGAATCTTCCCGACCCAGGGATCAAACCTAGGTATCCTGCTTTGCAGGCAGACCCTTTACTGTCTGAGCTACCAGGGGCGAATCCCCTGTTGTGACCTAATTCTCATTTATTCTTGACACAGCACACAAAGTCCATAGGCCTTGCGACTTCTCAGGAAGTAAGTCCCTTCAGAGTTCAATCAAGCTGAATAAGCAGCAAAAATAGAAGAGTAGCATTCTTGGCAAATATGTATTAGAAACTTCCGTTTTCAAATTATTTCTAAAATAAATTAAGAGTGTTTTCCAAACCAGGAAAAATATGCTTGTAAAAAATTAGTTTTGAAGTGTTGGGGAAACCATTGTATTTTAACTATTTCTTACTTGCTATTGGGTTCTATACATCATGCAACTTTTGATGCTACTTAAAGCTAAGCTAATACTCTGAATCTGTTGGTAAATGCATTTATTTCTGAAAAGTGATTGATTATTGAGTAAAATCACATTAGCAGCATTAATGTTACAATTCAGAGATGATAAGTTGTTATAGAACTATGGCGAGGATATATGTTATGTAATGCTATACAATTGTGGAAATGTACTTATACTGAGTAGGCACAGTTTTAGTCATTTTGGTCCATTTTTAGCAGCTTCAATTTAAAGAATCATACCTCATTTTTTTTCTTATATCATCTTATAATCATGTCATTTTCTAGAGTTTCACTTGGAGTAAGTAACTTCAATGTTATATAATGTAGAAATATGGATATAAAGTAGAATAAAATTTTATATTTTTGTTTAACTTTATATACATTTCACATATAACATAGTTTCTTAGTTAAATGAGAATAGAGGGCTATATTTAAATTAATAGCAAGGGCCGGCCACACTGATAAAATCTTTACCGTGACCTCTAAGTGTTGCTCAGTTGTATCTGACTCTATGAGACTGCATGGACTGCGGCCCTCCAGGCTCCTCTGTCCATGGGATTCTCCAAGCAAGAATACTGGAGTGGGTAGCCATTCTCTTTTCTGGGGGATTTCAGAGCAATGTATAGTAATAGAAATGACAGAAATAGGGCTAAAAGTAGTATACCGTCTGTTATTTGGCTCCATGGAGTGCTTAGGTGGCTTCAGAATATTCCACATAGAACCTGAAGATATGGTTTGTTTTTGACAAATATTATGAGCGTTTTGATAACTGCATAGTTTGAATGATTCAAATAATAAAAACAAGTAGGTAGCTAAAGGTCATTTATGCATCTAAATCTTTCTCTAAATCCACGATCTTCCTCATTATACTATAGATTTTTTCTTTTCACTATAGTTTTTCTGTTTATTTTGAATGAAAATATCTCTATGAGACTCTATACTCACTAGTTTAAGTATATAATCAGGATATTGGTTAAAGTCAAGTTTATAAGCTGTCCAGTGGAAAGTTTAGGCTTAACATTTGCTATAGAGGTGTTGCATTTAACATCTCACAACAGAGGCAGAGTTTCAGATTGAGAATCTTGTCTACTTCACCTAGATCTACAAGAAGGGAAGAGACACAGGTGATACAGAGCTATTCTTAGAATGCAATTCTGGATTTATTCCAGTTTGCTATTTTTGTTGTTAGTTTTAATATGCATACTAATTTGCCTGGGCTGCTATAACCAAGTACCACAGAATGGAAGCTTAAGTAATAGACATTTATTTTTTCAAAGCTCTGGAGGCCACAGACATTCATTTTTTCATAGTCAAAGGTATGGTATATTCAGTTACTGGTGAGGACTCTTCCTGGCTTGTAGACCTTTGCTTTCCACCTACACCTTTACTTGGCCTTTCTTTGATGTGTGTTCTGTGGAGGGATAGAGGGTGAGAGTGAGAAAGAGAGAGCAAACACCTTCTCTGGTGTCTCTTCTTAAAAGAACACTAATCCTATGTCTATGAATCTTTTTGTAACCAAACAGGAAAGGAAGGGGAGGGATATATTAGGAGTTTGAGATTAACATATACACACTACTATATAGAAAATATATTGAAGGCAGGAGGAGAAGGGGATGACAGAGGATGAGATGGTTGAATGGCATTGGCAACTCAATGGACATGAGCTTGAGTAAACCCTGGGAGTTGGTGATGGACAGCAAGGCCTGGAGTGCTGCAGTCCATGGGGTCACAAAGAGTTGGACACAACTGAGCAACTGAACTGAACTGACTGATATAAAAAGTAAATAAATAACAAGGACCTACTATGTAGCACCCTCCTCTGGTAGCCCAGATGGTAAAGAATCTGCCTCCAATGCAGGAAACCCAGGTTCAATCCCTGGGTTGGGAAGATCTCCTGGAGAAGGGAATGGCTATCCACTCCAATATTCTGGCTTGGAGAACTCCATGGATGGATGAGCCTGGTGGGCTACAGCTCATGGGGTTGCAAAGAGTCGGACATGACTGAGCGACTAACACAATAAGTAGCCCACCCAGGGTACTATTGGATATATCCCATGTCTTACCAGTTGAGTTCAGTTCAGTCACTCAGTCGTGTCCAACTCTTTGTGACCCCATGAATTGCAGCACGCCAGGCCTCCCTGTCCATCACCAGCTCCCGGAGTTCACTCAGACTCATGTCCATTGATGTCTTATAGTTACCTGTAATGGAAAAACCTGAAAAGAATATGTGTCCTTTGCTCTACAGTGGCTGAAACTAGTACAACAGTATAAATCACCTATACTTCAATTAAAAAAAAAAGAAGCTAATCTTAACAAGTCAAGGCCCCACCTTTGTGACCTCATTTAATCTCGATTACTTCTTTGGTGGTCCTGTCTCCTGATACAGCCACACTCGGGTTTAGGGCTTCATCCAGTATGTGAATTTGGGGTTCTAGTGGTAAAGAACCCATCTGCCAAAGTGGGAGACATGAGAGAAGACGTGAGTTCAATCCCTGGGTCAGGAAGATTCCCTGGAGTAGGAAATGACAACCTGCTTCAGTATCCTTGCCTGGATAATCCCATGGACTGAGGATCCTGATGGGTTATAGTCCGTGGGGTCACAAAGAGTTAGACATGAGTGAAGAGACTTAGCACACATGCACACATACTCAGTCTATAACAATATGGAAGCACCAACATGTACCTGTGTATATCTGGAGACTTTCTAAAAACCTTGTTAAACCTCAGAGTATGGAGCAACACTGAGATCTATGTTCTGGTTTGTCCATATTAGAGTTCTCAATTTGTCCATATTAGAGTTCTCAATTTCTTCATCTCTTTACCCTCTCCAGGCGCTTTCTCAAGAAGGTGTCCTCTCTGTGGCTCATAGGTTTCCAGGCAAAAATAAAATTCCATTGGCTTTCACCTGCCAAGCCTCAGAGAACAAGGATGTTCAATTTTGCCTTTTTCTTCACCATATTACAAAATGCAGGATCCTGTGGAAATTAATCGGACAAATTTCTTAGAAAAAGAATGAGGCACCCTACTCTAGAACTGCATTAATATTTTGAAAACACATATTTCAGAATGCAAACTCTTAAAGGGAATTGACCAAACTATTAATTCTTGCTTCTTGGAAAATGCCCATGATGATAGAAACTGAAGTTTGGTAATACAAATTCTGCACTAAAATATTGATATGCCATTGACAATTAAAGGAAGCATACCAACACAGTAAAGTTTTGAAGTGATGTAGTTCAGTAACATATGGTCTTATGAACAAAAATTATTGAATTTCACAAAGCCCTGTTTGATTATTAAACTCATTATTATAAAATTAGCTAAAGATTAGAGTAATTATTTTTAAAAGACTAATATATATTTCAGATCATTCTCATTTTCTAAAATAACTGTTTTACATATTTGTATAACTTTGCAAGTACTTCTTTAACATTTATTGAATTACTCATTTTATATATTTAAAGATTAGTCTAGGTATATTATGGAGAATGATTAGAATTTCTATCCTTCCAGAAATAGTATAATAAAATTATAATAATGATTTACATCAATGCTAAAGAATAATATTGAACTATATTATGCATTTGTAGTTCCATTCTATCTTTAATGGATTTCTAAAGTCATAATACCTAAGTAGAATTTTGTCAAGCACTGGGATATTTAATATAAAACTAAATTTACTTTTGTTTTGAAATTGTATTAAACTTATGTGACTTAAATTTTAGGTAAGATAATTCTTTGAGCTACTGATTTCTGTGCTTCACACACTAAAGTATATCTATGGATATAGAATAAATGAATGTGCTATTTATAATAATGACTTTGTTTTATATAAACTGAGTGAGATAAAACATTTCTATGACTTTATTATGTGAGTGGTTATGGAGAGTCTTATGTTCCTTTTACTTTGCTTGCTTTTAAGATACTCTATGTGTGTGGGGGGCCTGGGTGTTTAGTCATGTATTTTTATCTTCTCAAATATTACTAATAGAATTTGTAGATATATGGTGATAAAACTACATTATACTTATCCAAATTACATTTATTTGCATATACTTTAGGAATATTTGTTTTTAAATGATATTCAACATTTTTGATATATGCAGATACACTAAAGATATGTTTAATGAAAAGTATCTTGGAACAATTTATGTGCAAAGAGTTTAGAAGTTAATATTGCTTTGTTGACCAAAATAAAATAAGGAAACAATGACTTAATAGGCTCAAGATATTAATTAGAGTGGATAATATAAATTTTATTCTGAAAATTATTTATACTGAAAATCTCAAGTACAAATTCGAATGAAATGTTAAATTTCCTTATTCTTTGTAAAATTATTGTCAAGTAGAAATGGAAGTTGAGTGCATTTAAAGACTTTTTGAGCACAAAATAATAGGTTTCCTTCATGAGCTACTGGGTAAAGTTATTTTAGTTTTTACATGAAATACATACTGTTTACTATTCCTGATAAAAATGAAGCAATAGAGTGGAAAGAATGTAACACATTCACTCCTTAGGTTCTTAAGTCATTTTTTTTTGTTCTTTTGTTCTGTAATTGATTGCTAGCACCCCCTTTAACCCACCTTAAAGGGCAGGCAGGAAATTCATGTTTTCGTTCATCAGCCCATCCCTCTGAAAAGCGTTCGATATTAAAACAGTTTGCAAGGAGCAAAAGCAGAGGAAACAAGAGGCCCAGCTAGCCTGTAGCAAGGTTAGAAGATACACGCAAGATTGCCTGCAGCACACAACGAGTCTTGTTCCTGTCCAGTATTTGCATGGAGGTATCAAGTTAATTAGGGTATGACTCTGTTCGTCGCTTTCTATGTGACCTTTTATTATATCTGTGACTCACTAGTTCATGTGGTGTCATAAAGCTATTGGAAAGTCTTTCTAGCTCTATGACACTAACTAGAAAAAATTAGGCATTTGATATCTCCTTTTGCCTGAAGGTTTTACAGCAGCAAATTACTCAGAGGCAAAGTTGATGTTGTGGTAGATTTGCTGTGGGTGTCAGAATGTTTCTTTTGTCTTTTAGTTCTCTGCCTTCCCGGTGATCAGGTGCGACCAAGAGAGTTGTGCAGAGAAGTGGAGGAGGGGGAGGTGGTTCAGGAAGAGGTTACATGGCAGAATTCCCACGAATGCTGGCGAAGGATGAAAAAGATAAAGAAATCTTGTTTTTCTGAACTAGAGGATTCTCTGCATGACTTCCCCACTGTTGGGGTGATGAGCTTTCAGGTTAAGATTTTATTAACAATTCATATGGAGATTGAGGGCAGCCTAGGAGCAGATTCTCACATAAACTTGATCTGTCCGTGAATGCTGTTCTCTGTTTGCCCTGACCCTGCATGGCTTAAGACACTGCCTGTGAGGCCAGTGTGCCAGACACAAAGAAAGAAATGAAAAGCAAGCACATTCCAGGAGTCTGCACAAAAGACCGAGCAGTTTTCTAGTCGTCTCCCCAGAGAGGATCTTATCTGCGTGGCCAAAAACCTCTAAAATGTTTTTATGTGTGTACCTAAAGTTTTAAAAATTGATGTGGCTGTTTATTAGGCATGAGTCTATAGCGATGTTTTGTTAGATTTTAAAGTTTTGTTTTTTGGAACTGTTGAAACTAGAAAAATATTTGCGAGGGTGCATTTTCTGAAGCT
Source organism: Bos indicus x Bos taurus (assembly GCF_003369695.1). NCBI lineage: Eukaryota > Metazoa > Chordata > Mammalia > Artiodactyla > Bovidae > Bos > Bos indicus x Bos taurus. The sequence continues at coordinate 20,523,549 of NC_040076.1, read as the reverse complement.
TAGCTTTAGAAGTCACTGGCCTTGAATTGTTTTTACTTTGATTGGTAGATACCTTGCAAAACGAGTCCTTTCCAGCTTTAAGAGACGCTTTAAAGCTTGACTTGACTTCACGATGCCTTGTGACACAACTGTGAAACTTGTGGCAGAGTTAATACATAAGATGAAATTGACATGGTGGGGTGGGTAGGTCACAGCCATCCCCGAGGTCCTTAGCACAGACAGCAGAGTTACATCCAAAAAGAAGCAAGTGGGAAAGAAAGTTTGACTGAGACAAAGTGCAAGGGAGACTAGGGACTTTTAACATTGTGCTATTTCTACAATTATTGGCATATACAAATATCTGCATCTAGATGTATGACAATGGGATAATAACAAGCTATTCACAAACTATTTCTCTATTATTTAATAGACTAGATTTGATTGTTTAACAAATGCACATTTTGATAGGATGATATTTTAAGGTTGAGGTGTTAAAATTTGATAAACATAATTAATTATGTTGCTAAATTACATATTTCCACAGATGCCTAAAAATACAGATATACAGACTTGAATTTTGTGTATGTATTTAGCTGTTCCAGTTGTTTCAAACTTTTATGGTTCCTAAATTAAATTACCAGTAGAGGAATGCAGGCAAATGCTGTTAATTTGATAGGTTTTGTTACTTTTATCTTATAATGGTTTTACTTCCGTGAAATTAACTGTTGTGCTTAGGCTAATTGTCAGTAATTGGTGACAAAATCACTTCATTGTTTTCCTATAGCATGATACTAATTAGGATCTTTGCAATATTGGCTCAGCCATGTTCTGTATTTTACTTTCTATATTGAATCATTGGTAGATAATATCAAGTGCAACTTAAAAAATCCATGAGATAAAATGTTTCTGTTAATAATTAAACAAGTCTTTTAAACAGCTTGTTGTAAATTAACTTTAAAATCTTGAAATTGAAGAAAGTTTTCTTATAGCTTAGTTGATTTCATGAAACATCAATTGATTTTTAAAGATTTGAGTTGAATCCCCTGGTATCATCCTTAAAATTTACAACTTCAACTGCTGAGTCACATGCATTTCTATTATTCTATTTGTCTCTGCAATATTGAAATTAGCGTTGCTAAAGTATCTTGTAAGGTATCACAGGGCTGAACTTATTGTCTTTCTTTTCATGCCTGACAGCTATATCATAAAATATAGCATATTATTTGTTCTTTTTTTTCTAACAAACTTTTTTTTGTTTGTTTTATTTTTTGCCACAAAGGAATGCACTTATAGTTCACATAGAAATATATGTGAATTTGGAGATTATGAAAGCTTACTTTTATGTTTTTCTTTAAATATAGGGAAGTTTGTTCCATATCGGTGACAGATTATAAAGAAAGAAAATGGGATAATATTCTAGGGAAGTTTGTTCCATGTAGGTGACAGATTATGAAGAAAGAAAATGGGATAATATTCTGTTTTACGAAGTCAGGTTTAATTCCAGTAGGAGAAAATAGTACAACACTATGTATCCTATTAAAACAATCACAGTCGATAATACTTTGCTCATTTTTTCCTTAAGAGTTCTTCTCATCTAATTCCCTGTGATTTTTATGAATTTGTTATGTTATAAAACTTTTCTAATACTTTGAAGTATAGCCTCCTCACTTCTTTTCCTTATTCTAAGATACTTTTACCAGTTGAGTGCATTTTGCACTTTGCAATGCATTCATTTTGTTTTAAATGCAATCATAATGTATAACTTAGAGCTCAGTGTCTCACAATCCTGAAAAAAGTTTTTAGGAGGTGATTAGAAAAATAATTGCCTATTAAAAGATGAAGATTGGTTTCAACAGGGAGAGAAGAAACTGAACTTTGAAATTGAAAGTATTCATTGTTAGCACGACACATATGCACCAAATCTGAAATTAGAGAAAACTCATGAAATACAGATCTTGGCAAGAGGAATTGTTTAAATTTTCTAAAGCTGTCAGACCATTTTTTTCCCCTTTAAAGAACAACTTCAAATGGAAACCTTCACCTTTTGTACAAAGTTGAAATGTTTTATTATTACAGGATTGTTCTACACTGTACAAAACCTGAACAATTCAATAGCATGGAGGGGGAGGGCATGCACAAATGAAAATCTTTCTATCATTTTCGAATGTCCATAGCAAAGCACAAAAACTGTAAAAAATGTGTGGTTGTTTCCTTGAAAAAAAGAATCTTTTGATTTACAGCAGCTATTTGAATACCCATTCAGGCTCTTTTGTAATGTGCTATAATAAATGCACATCTCCTAAATGAAGAATACTCATGTGGGCACAAAACTCAAACATAAACTATGTTTAGATGTTGTATTTCAATAGGTCACCCCGGAGGATTAAACAAAGGTTCTTTTACTTTTTTTTTATCATTCTCTAGAAAATAAATTACCCAAAGTAAAATTTGGATGGTTCCCTTTTCACCTTATTGGTGGACATCCAATATATTCTCTTTTTATCAGTTTCAAATATACAGAATGGAAAAATTAATCAGTTTGAGGCTGACATTTAGATTTTAAAATGAGAAAGTATTATGAAAGTTACTTCGGGAAGATAATTTTTCTTTTTCATTCACCCTGCCTTATCATAGACTCTGGAGAGTACGGTAGGGTGGGGATTTTCTTTCTTGAGTGCTCTAAATGTACACGGAAAACATGAGAGAAGCTAGGGCTCTCGTGATACTGTGAGCCACGTCCATGGGCATTTGAATCCTATAGTTAACAACAACAAAAAAAAAAACCCTAATAAATCCAGTCTTCTTCTCACATAATCACCCTTGACAACCATAGAGACACCACTGAGGCTAGCACGAGTAGCCGTCAGTATCTTTGACTGCTCTGGCCCCAGAAGTCTTTTATAATTGTAATCGGTTTCTTCATCACTCCAAGCTGGGCCAACACCCCTAATTAGCCACAGCCTCGTTTTGAAAATTAAAAACACCCCCCACGCAATACCATCAAGAAGAAGGAGTGCCCGGCAGCAATAACTATGCTCTTTGTGTGAACTCACACTGTGGACGAGTTCCTAGCCCCTGAACTCTAAGGGCCATGCGTGAGGTTAATCGACTTTCCCAGTGGGAGATACACACACATCAGGAAGACCACATCGCACGCTGATACCACCATACTCTTATCATGTTTGTTATAGTTTACTGTTTTGCTTTTGTTTCTTTAATCCATTGGTATGCTAGTTATATCAGAAACAGCTTCACTGTTTTACTGCCAAGTGTATAGCCCACTGACTAAAGTAAGCAGCGATCAATGAAATGTAAAAAGTGATCAGAGGTAGAACGTATTTATTCTAAGCTAGTTTTACTTTATGTTGCTCAAAGAAGTTCCACATTCCATGGAGCTTGTTTTTTCCCCGGGGGTTACACTCTGGAAACCTTTGGGAAAGTGGCCTTTTTTAATGACTACATTAAAAAACATAATCCATAATAAAACAGCATGGGATGTCTTGAGGCACTTCAAATTTTACTTAATTTAGAATGCAAGGAGGAACACTTCTGTCTTGCAATGCATGCGTATTTGTCTAAAGACATATACTACTCTTCCTATAATATCCACCTTTCTTGGGACCTTATTCTGTGTTGAGCCATGTCACAATCAGTAACTTGGGGAAAATGTACATGATATGAAATACAGGCCTCAACAAGTAACAGGTGGAAAAAAACAGGTTCATTATTGCATGCCCTGGGTCTCACCTGAGCAGGCAGCCGTTGACTCCTGCTCCAGGTGCCTACTGTCTGTAGGTGAAATGAAATTGTGTATGTTTTGCTCAGTGTTCCATTGGACCCACTGTTTTCATTTGCAGGTTATGATTGAATGGCAAAGTCTTTTGCTGTAGAATTCAGGAGTAGCCTCCAACTAATGATTATTTTGCAAATTACCTAGCCTTCTATCAGCTAAGAAAATAACTTTCCCTTCTTTTTAACAGCAAGGGCTGGCTCCTTAAGACTTTAACCTCCAAGGATGAACACAGATAAAGAAAAAAAAATCAAACTCTAAATCATGCTTTTGGTGTATCTTCTAATTCTCTCTTTAAATTATGTGGGATAAGATGTGCCATTTATATTTTGTCATATTATGCACTGTCTCATTTAAAAATAATTCTAAATAAAAATAAGACAAGTTATAAAGAAGTCAGGCACTTTGTGCTGTAATCTTGCATTATTAAAATATAAAAGTGAATTTGTGTAGAGTTTTGAGGTACATGTTTTTCCTAAGGTGTCACATGGCTATGGAAAGAAGCTGTGTGAAGACACAGGAGTTGCTTATATCTAATTAAGTGGCAAAATGATACAGAGAAACTTGACTAGAATGAAGGGGAAAAAAAACTGCCTTTTGGGAAGCCACATTAAAAACTTAATTTTATTTTCAAATACAGACTTCTCTTCTGGGGATAACTTCTAACAAGCCCAAGATGTGGACTCTTGCATGAATCATTACAACATACAGCCTAGAGTTTGGCCTCACTGTAAACTGTCAAAGGTACAAAAAAACCTGAGCAGGCCATGTGATTTGAGTTAACACACTCAGAGTGAAGTGAATTGAGGTCATTCTTAACCTTCTTGAGTTTTACATGTGCAGTTTTGCTCTTTGGTTTCTTTCTTTCTTCCTCTGATCGATTCCCAGGCAAAGCCAGAGCTCTTCAGCAGAAGGCTGAGATTATAGCAGTGTCAGCCTTTGCTTTTAGCAGAGCGATGAGGTTATCAATAATGCATTGGAGATCTCAGGAACCGTGTATGGATGGACATCACAGCTGCCTGGCATTTACTGTAGAACTTGCAGATTTGAGCTGAGATGTCACCGCATCTGCTTTGGAGCCAGCCGTTGATGCCTTCTCAAGAAATCGTGGGGCCATAGGGAGAGCTGCAGAGATTATCTAAACGAAACATTGCATTTGAGCAGGTGATTCAGGAGTGAGAATATATCTATGAAATAGCTTTTTTAAAGAAGTCTATTCAATACTCCTCTAATAACGTTTTGTCTCCCTAGCTCCCTTCTAACGTTTCTAAGTTTTGCTGCTTCTCTGACAAGTTTATTCATATCCTAACAGCTTGCCTGGCAGCAGGGTTCATGTTCTGTACTTGGGCTTTCTGGTCACGATGGTGACTGAAAGTAATGGAGAGGAGGAATAAGAGAGTGTGGAAATGCAAAACTGTCTCTTGTTACATTTCATCGATCTCATTCTGGTGTCATTCAATTAAGACAGAAATGTGATGGATGGTCTCCACATAGATTCCTGGGTTGCTCTCCATCCTTTGCAGATAAAGCTTTTGTGTTTTATTTTTTGAGTGGGGGAGGGTGAGAAAAGGGCATGGGCAAGTGGGAGAAATCAAAGATGCTGTGTGATCTGAATTACAAATCAGTGTCTCTCCAAGGATGCTCCAAAATGTCAAACATACCATGTTTATATTTTCACTTCTTTCCTCATACACAGAGTCCTTCTGTTGACATATAGGGTAGGTTACTAGAATGTAAAGTAGGGCTAACTCTTGTTATAATTTTCAAAGACTGAAGAACTATCATCATCCTTCTACCAGCTCAAGATAATTAAAAATGAGCCACATGGCAAAAGACTTGTCAACTCATGTCATTTTTGAAGTTTGAGAAAGCGAAACATTCTTTTTTCACTTTTTATAGGCCTGGAATTCTAGGTCATCCTTTTGGCAACTATATTTTAAAGCTTGTAAGATGCAAATAATACATATAGTTACCTTTTGGTTAATAAATAAGTCATTATGATCGCCTGTGCTACAAAGAAGTATGCTGTTGTGAGTTAGAGATCAGAATCTAGTACAATATAAATTCTGATCCTCATCCTTGGTGACATGCTTTCCTTAACTGCATCCCTCCCTCATATTTGCTGCCAGTGTTATAATAACAGTGATGAGTGCTCATGGATGTGAGAATCTATAAAGGCAATAACTCATGTATGCAGTGTTTTACTTTTTAAAAGAAATTAAAATAATTAGTGCAAACAGATATCACAAAAGCAGGTTATGCTAAGTAAACTCCCTTGGTTCCTTCCAAAGTAATACCAGATTTCAAATGAGTATTCATGATTTTCTAATCAAGGTTACAGCTTCTGATAATTAATGCACACTGAAAGGCAGTGTAGAATAAAAATATAGGCAAGACTTTTAATATCAGATGAATATGTTAATGTCCAGGCTCCCCTATGTATATGGTATGTGACCTTGGAAAATATACTTACATCTTCTAGTTTAAAACTTAATTACTTTATCTGAAAAATAATCAAATAGAGTTGCACATTTAAGTATACATACATGCTTACTCTGTGTTTGTCCTATGCACGTTCGGCACACAGGAGCTATCACACAGGTTTACTTTCATCCTGAATTCCCCTTTATGATTTTGACACTGAGTAATTTGATCCTCTAATAAGCTTGCTCAGTCATTTGGGAAAGGAATGTAAGCTAAGAAAAATAATACAGTTGGATTTTAGCACTTTGAGTCCATTTTTTTTTTCCAGATCCTAATTCACAGAAGCAAATTTGCCAGTCTGATATTTTATTAAAGGATTTCCCAATCTTTCCTTATAAGTTTGTCCTAAAATTGTTGGTGAAAGGAACTCTGTATTAGGTCTTAATCTAATGTATTTATCAAAGAGGTTTTAACTATCATGCTTTAAGTTAAAGAGGAGTAGGAAACTAAAGCAGCTATGTACTAATTTTGTAAAGGTTAAGGGCACCCAGAAGTGATTTATTTGTGGATTTAGATTGATAGTTAAAATCATAACACACTCAGTAAGCTAAAGAACACCAATCTTGTACTGCTGCACGTGTATAGCCTTATAGGTACTGGTAAAAGTTAAACGTATTTATGTGTGGTGGGATTTGACTCTCTTCATGATTCCTTCCTTCTGAGATCATGTGTGCTTAAATGGAGTATTTAAAGAAAATTATCTTCATGAATCAAGGCTTACCTAAAGTATACATCAAAGTGCAATTGGCATCTATTCAAGAAATTTCATCTATGAAGGATAGATAGTAACAAATAGTTTTCCTCTATGAACAAAACATAATAAATAACTAGGGTCTTTCTGCTGAAAGAGAGTTTTTATCCTAAACTTGTATTTTTTTTTTTCAATTATCTGCTTTTTGTGTGTAGTCTCTTACACCCATTTTGAAATCTACCAGTGCTTAGCTTGCGGATATAAAGTGCTCACAAATTCCTACAGTCACACACAATCATCCCACACTCACTGAGCATTACAGGGAATATATGTATTTGTGTGTTTGGATGGGGGATTAATACAGTCAATTAACTCATTTCATAGATGGTATAAGACGTGCTTGTTGATGTCCTAGGGTAATGTTCATTTTCCAACCAAAGATAGGGATTGCCATGCTGTGTTTGGTCATTCTCATTCACCCTTTGAGATATTTCAGCCGTAATCTGGGGGCGGGGGGTGGAGTACTTTTTTTACTCTTTTGGATCTAAGGAGGTGCTGCTGCTGCTAAGTTGCTTCAGTCGTGTCTGACTCTGTGCGACCCCAGAGATGGCAGCCCTACCAGGCTCCCCCGTCCCTGGGATTCTCCAGGCAAGAACACTGGAGTGGGTTGCCATTTCCTTCTCCAATGCATGAAAGTGAAAAGTGAAAGTGAAGTCGCTCAGTCATGTCCGACTCCTAGCGACCCCATGGACTGCAGCCTACCAGGCTCCCCCGTCCCTGGGATTCTCCAGGCAAGAACACTGGAGTGGGTTGCCATTTCCTTCTCCAATGCATGAAAGTGAAAAGTGAAAGTGAAGTCGCTCAGTCATGTCCGACTCCTAGCGACCCCATGGACTGCAGCCTACCAGGCTCCTCCGTCCATGGGACTTGCCAGGCAAGAGTACTGGAGTGGGGTGCCATTGCCTTCTCTGAAGGAGGTGCTACTGTAAAGCAGCTTTCTAAGTTGCCCCACAGAAAATATTAGGTTAGCCAAAAAGTTCCCTTGGGGTTTTTGTACGATGTTACAGGAAAACCCAAACAAATGTTTTGGCCAACCCAGTATTTCGAAAGGTGGACTTTATAAAAAATTACAAGTAATCATCATTTATAGAAACAGACCCCCAGACTGAGTTCTTACCTTCTGCATTATAACTTTCCTTGTTTGATTCCAGGAGAACATATCACCTAAGACTTGTGGCTATCTTAAATCCCTTTTCCTAATTTCAACACAATTTACAGGATAGTTAAGCACTACTTGCCAAGGACATTTTTTACTTTAAAAATTATTTTGCTGCCTTCAGCTAAATGGAATTCGTCCTTGTTGTTGTTTACCTTCTACCTCTTTGTAGACTCTCTTTTTATTAGGTGAGCATTGTGAAGTTAAACAATTGCAGATGATCAAAGAATATCTGTTGCAGTAATCATGCTGATAATACTAACAGTGTCCTCAGGAGACAATGTTACTGTATTGTCTCCATTCCTATTTTGTGATCATTAAAGGAATTTCAAAGATGATGCTACCCTTAACCCCCGGTTGTCCCTTCTTTTCAACATTTATTCTTAACATGACAGAAAAGGCATCTTCTCCACAAGCGCTCCGTTTAGCATCTGGCCTACATTTACTATTAAACTCGTATGATGTTCTGGACGTTTTGTTCATGTAGGGTATGAACGATTTCAAATCAATAACTATATACAAGTTAGTATTAATGTTTATCATTTTGTGTCTATTGTTAGATTTTTTAGAATCTGACCTGTTGTCTCTCTCTTTTTTGTTCTGGTTCTTAGAGAAACCTTAGCCATGATGCGTGGCTTTCTGGCCATAACAACATGGCTTAGAATGCTTCTTTAACAAGCAGTCCATTACCACATATTTCAAATAGATTGTTCTTTTCCAACTTAAAAGTCTTTCATAATAGAATTTTTGTTAATGTTCCAGACTAGACAGCTCCAGATTGCTCTCCTCCAACTGAAACTCTGTTTCACTTAAGTCCATTTTCTATGTTGGCTCTCTCCCTTTTATTTTTCACACTTTACTCATCTTCTCTTCCCGAATAATGTTGGCAAATCTTTGGAATCATAAAATTAGAGTTTTAGTCTTGGCATGAGCCCGAGGCCCACTAAAGTCATAATTGCTCATATTAAAGAGAAAATTTAGAAAATGTCCTTGCCTTGTGGGAAAAAAAAAACTAGATGACTTATTAAAGAATCAACTTATTATCTTGGCGTTTGTGGCGTACGGCTCTTCATATTTATCTTTCTGTCCATGGACCCTGGCACACAGGAGAGGGGTCAATGAATGCCTGTTGAAATAACTATGAATCTTTATGTCGTAGTTTGAAGATATTTTTAATACAAGATGGGTTAAATTTTAAACTTCCCAAATACAGATTTGCTAATAGTACATATTTTCTGACCATGAACAGGAGTCTGAATATTTTATAAGTATGTCTTGATAATTCTTCATCAAGCTTCTATTGCTCTAGGGGAAAGAATCAGGGCCTTATATTTGTTTGCCCTCAGACCGTTTCTTGACAATTAGTATTAGAGTTGATATTTCCATGATTTTTATATTTGAAGATGCAAGCTTGTTTGGTGAGTATGATTCTTTTTAAGAACTCCTAGTGGTTTGCTACATATGGAAATGTGGCAAGCCATTTTGGAAGTAGAATTTCAAGAAATATTATGCTAAGAATATAAGATACACACCAAAATCACACACATTAAAACATACTTAAGAAGAATAATGAAACTTTTTCATGTTGACATATCTTCTCACTGTACTCTCATCACGACCTTGTACCATCTCTCTCATCAAAATCCAATTTATCCCTGTGGGTTTTTCTGTTTTGCTTTGTTTTTAGTCACTAATGAGAATAATATCAGCTATTTGGCTGTCCACTTGAATTACTCAGATTAGTATTGAACCAGAGTTGTTTCTGACCACTAGGCACAGCAAGCATTCTAAATGATGGACTTGTAACAGATTGAATCAAAAGTGTGGGAAGGAAGAAGGAATTATCTGGACAAGCTGATCAATGGGAATAGATGTAAAACAGAAATGGGACCATGCTGCTTTCCACTTGTGAGTTGAGAAAAAAGAATGTTGGTGGTTTCTATGCATAATTGGAGACATTTAAAAGTACAGATGTGCACCTCTTACCTCATTTTTGTTATGTTAGATATTTCATGTCTTTTTTCCCTACTAGTGAAAAGTGAAGTGAAAGTCGTTCATTTGTGTCCGACTCTTTGCGACCCCAAGGACTACACAGTCCATGGAATTCTCCAGGCAAGAATACTGGAGTGGGTAGCCTTTCCCTTCTCCAGGGCATCTTCCCAACCCAGGAATTGAACCCAGGTTTCACCACATTGCGGGCAGATTCTTTACCAGCTGAGCTACAAGGGAAGCCCAAGAATACTGGAGTAGTAGCCTATCCCTTCTCCAGCAGATCTTCCCAACCCAGGAGTTGAACCAAGATCTCCTGCATTTCAGGCTAAACAAAAACTCACTCACTATTTTAGGTTGAACCTTGAAAAGGATCTGCACCTCACTTGGGCTTAAGTTTTCCAGGGTTCTGTTGTATTTGTTCAGAAAACTTACTTGATCATTTTACCCAGAGGTGATAAAGCCCTCAGAGCTTAACTCTCACAAATTCAAGTTTATGAGACTTTTGGAGAGAAAAAAGCAAACTACCATGGATACATAGACACATATATTTTGTTTGCTGGTCAAAAAATTTTCTTCTCAGTATAATGGACAATTTAGGAGACCATATTAATGTTTATATACTGCTTATAAATTCTAAAATCAAAATAAATAGTGCACATTAACCCTAAAGACTATGGCAGATAATTATCACCTGAAGCTCCAATCAAATGCTGGAGTTCTTGACTTGGTTTGGGAGGGGATTCCTTCAAATGGACTCTGTTATCACATCCTTTTTTATTATTCATGAAGATCATCACTATTTACAAGCAAAATCATAGAAATGCTAATATAACTCAAAAATCAACAAAAATGACCTTAAAAAGTGAAGCTCCAAAGAACAAACCATTCACCAACAAATCGAAGCCTTTCATTGGCATAGTTGTATAGTTTGATTCTTTTTGTCGGCTTTGGTTTAAATAAGTATCAGTTTACCTAACAGTTTCAAATACAAAATAAAGTTGGATTAGATGATCTGTAATACTGCTGCCAAAGTTAGACATTTATAATTTCACAAATATATGACAGAAGTCTCCAAACAACTATACTATTTTGTGTCCTTTCTGAATTTTGGAAAGTAGACTTTCTGAAAATTTTTTTTGTAATCAAAAATGAGTCAAAGGCCTCTTAACATAAGCATTATACTCAGCAAAGAGTGATTATGAGTGTACAAGACATCATTCTAACCTTAAGCAGCTTTTAAGTAGTAAAAAAGCAATTTTGCTAGGTAAAAAGCACTTAGAAACAAAAAGAAAACTAAAAACTCTAAGTTGGTTCTAAGTGCTCAAGATTGAAGAGCAAGAAGGATATAAATGATCCTGTTTTCAGACGCCAGGAAAGATTTAGGCTTTTCTTTATGTGACCTGGAGCACTCAGAGAAGGCTTTTGGATTAACTGTGTTTTGAGAATGGTTCTAAAAGAAAGTTAGAGGTAGAAAAGCCAACAACAATAACAACAAAATTTCAGCAAACTCTGTTTCTACTCCCAATATCAGGGCTGTGGGAAACCACACATTTTACATGGAGAAAATGGACCCATTAATGATTGCCCCTGGGCATCATAGAGGTGATCTATGATCACAAAGAAGATTAATATCCATTGTATATTTCTTTTCTGGCTGGACTTAATCATTGGTTCGATGATCCAAATCAAACCATGTGTCCCAATGAATAATTATGTAGGTATGATCATTCATGTAGGTAGGCATAAAAATGGTGGAGACAGTTTTGTATTTGTGGGTGAGTGGATATGTGTAGGAACACTTTTTTTTTCACTTATTGCATAAATCTGTATATATCTGCCAAAACCTTTTAGGTGTTTTCAGACTGTGTTGGAATGTTACATGCTCAGAATGATGGAGAAACATGTATAATATGCCATAAGAAGTAATAATGTGTATGAAACACACTTGATTTCCCACTTATCCACTTCTGAACTCTGGCTCCTTTCCAGTTTTCCCTGTCTCAATAAATGGCACTAACATCTACCAAGAACCTCAACTGTAAAACTGAAGTATGGTCTTGGCTTTCTCTCTTTTTCTGAGACCTGCATCTTTTCCATTAGCAAGTCCTGCCAACTTGATTTCTAACTCTGTTTCTACACAACTACTTCCCTCTATGTCTAAGACCTCCACTCGTCCTGGAGCCACTGGTATTTCTTTCGGAGGCTGTCACAATACTCTTTATTTCTGTTTTCATTCTTTTCTCCCTAGAGTTAACTTTTTAGATGAGAGTCAAGGTAATTTTTCAAAGACTTTCAAAGGCTTCTCAGAAAAAAAAAAAAAAAAAGTATCAAATCCCATCTCCTTGAACCTGCATTAGGAGACCTCTCCCTGTATGCTGACTTCATCTACCACTCTCATCCTGTCCTAGTAATGCTGGCCTTCATGGAATTCCTCTAACATGTCATGATCCTTCACACAATCATCAAATGACTACATTCAGACCACTTCTAAACTATAACGTCCTCAGACACACCTTCTCTGACCTCCCAACCACTGTTTAAAACTCATTACTCTCTACTTCCTTACCCTAACTTTTTTTATGACATTCAGTTCAGTTCAGTTCAGTTCAGTCGCTCAGTCGTGTCTGACTCTTTGTGACCCCATGGACTGCAGCATGCCAGGCTTCCCTGTCCATCACCAATGCCCAGAGCTTACTCAAACTCATGTCCATCAATTTGGTGATGCCATCCAACCATCTCATCCTCTGTTGTCCCTTTCTCCTCCCACTTTCAATCTTTCCCAGTATCAGGGTCTTTCCCAGTGAGTTAGTTCTTTGCATCAGGTGGCCAAAGCATTGGAGTTTCAGTTTCAACATCAGTCCTTCCAATGAATATTCAGGACTGATTTACTTTAGGATGAACTGGTTGGATATCTCTGTAGTCCAGGGGACTCTCAAAAGTCTTTTCCAACACCACAGTTCAAAAGCATCAATTCTTCAGTGCTCAGCTTTCTTTATAGTCCAACTCACATCCATACATGACTACTGGAAAAACTATAGCTTTGACTAGACAGACCTTTGTTGGCAAAGTAATGTCTCTGCTTTTTAATATGCTATCTAGGTTGGTCATAGCTTTTCTTCTGAAGAGCAAATGTATTTTTAATTTCATGGCTGCAGTCACCATCTGCAGTGATTTTGGAGGCCCCCAAAATAAAGTCGCTCACTGTTTCCATTGTTTCCCCATCCATTTGCCATGAAGTGAAGGGACTGGATGCCATGATCTTAATTTTCTGAATGTTGAGTTTTAGGCCAACTTTTTCACTCTCCTCTTTCACTTTCATCAAGAGGCTCTTTAGTTCTTCTTTGCTTTCTGCCATAAGGGTGGTGTCATCTGCGTATCTGAGGTTATTGATACTTCTCCTGGGAATCTTGATTCCAGCTCATGCTTCATCCAGCCCAGCATTTCACATGATGTACTCTGCATGTAAGTTAAATAAGCAGGGTGACAATATACAGCCTTGACGTACTCCTTTCCCACCTTGGAACCATTATGACATTAGTACTTGCCAATACCTAGACTCATGTTCTATGTTTGATTATTGTTTTTTTCCTCCATGTAAGCTGCAGAAAAGCAAATAAGGTCCCTTTATTCATCTCTAGTATCTAGGAGAATTTCAGACACATAAGGATTATTCTGTTAGTACTTATTGAAAAATGTGTTAAAGAAACTGGAACATAGTTTGGAAGACTATGTAAATGAGAAAATGTTTTGTAGCCATGAGGACCTGGATTTAAATCTCAGTTTGGAGTCAGGCATACCTTCTGGATTTGGGGATATCACCAAACACCTGAGTTTTCTTTTGAAAAAAACGGGAATATCACTACCTATCAGAATAATTTGTAGAGAGGATTAGAGGTAATGAGCATTATAAACACTATTGTTGGCTAATATAGATGATACTGATAATTGTAACAGCAGTGGTGTTGATGATAATTATAAGAATAATATGAAAGTTCCCTGAATTCAGGTCAGAGTACTTCACCAAAAAACAAAAATACCTACCCTTCAGTTTTTACCAGGGACTTCTATTGGAAACTTGAATATATACCCTTGAGAAATAGCATAAGAACCATAGCTTAAAGAGTTTAAACTCATATAGGAGAAAACAACAAAAACTACACAGGAGAGAACAATCTCATTTTGGAAAAGAAACCGATCCAATGACCTAATGTATCTTTTTATTATTTCAAGCCAGAGTGTGTATGTTTAATTCATAGAATAATTATGATTATTTTGATCATGATTATACATAGGAATAATTCATAAAAGCAATTCTTCACTGCTTCTATGTTGAAATACCCTTAGATGAAAGGGTATTGTACTCCTATCAGGAAAATTGGATTAAAACACACACACATCAAGGATTTCAGTATTGAAAGAATTTTCCATACAGTATATTAAAGTTCATTGACTAGATTAACCCCCACTTGCACTTTGTGTGAATTATAAAAAGGTACCCTCTCCTCTGTGCAGGTACCACATTTGCTGGTACCTGGCTTGTGCTTATGTTTTGGTGAGCAGAGTATGAGCTGGATTTCAGCCTCACCTTGCTAGATGGTGTCCCTTCTAGAAAGCACCCAACCAACCACAGGCAGGGGCCTGGTAAATATTAGATAGTGTATATGATGACAAAACAGGATTCTGAATAGGATGAACTGAAGATAGGTCCATGGTTTCAGCTCAGTTATGCTTTCCGTCAACTGGAAGTGTGCAGAATAAATGAGACATACGGTTTCTATAACAGAAAAACCATTATAACCATGTCATATTTAATCATAGGTCACTGATTATTGTTAATTCAAATTTTAATAAAGTAGTACATTTAATTGTAGTTCACTGATGATTGTTCATTTATATTCTAAAATATTACTATTGTCCAAGTAGTATGTTTGTGAATATTTTAAGTCTAAAAAGATATTTGGGTAAATTTTTGTGGTAAGGAGGTCAGGGTAGGAAAGGGAGGAGTTGATCAGGAACTGAACTTGGGTCATCCTTCTGCTTAGAGAGCCCCTTCAGTGCTAGATTTTATTCTATTGATCTTTATTGAGCACCCACTTCTCTGATGGAGAATGCAGTTGTCAACAATTTCAGACTATTTGAAAGCAACACATGGGAGCAGAGTATCAGTGTGTATATCAGGTTACACTCATATTGATGCCTTAACAAAGAAGGCAGATCAAAGGAAGAAAAGTCTGCATACTAACAGGCAGGTCAGAGAAGCTTCATGGGTGAAACAGTCTTTCCTTTGGAACCCTTCGATGGCAAGACCACTCCGCCATGTTAATGTTACATCCTAGTTGTCTGTGTTAAGGCTGGTCCTTCGAACAGCTGAAAAAGCAAAAAATTTCAGCTGAAAGGAATGAACATGAATGAAGGGATGTTGGGAAAACAAAGGCAGAGCCTCTTCAAGGGACAGTAGACAATTCCTTTTGGCAGGAGGGCAGGGAACATACATGGAAAGAAGGGGATGCCCTGAACTCAATAAGATACAAATGAGTCATGATGTAGACCAAATTCTATAGGAGTTTGCATTTTTCTGTTTTCCTTTCTTTTTCAAAGTAATATGTTTCCTTGAAGACTTTTGAACATGACCAGATCTATCTATAATTTATAGTGAATGGTTTGTCTTATGTGCGTAGAATGGATCATTTGAGTGAAGGAAAGTGAGGATGGTATTTAGAAGAAAATTAGTTTTTAAAAATTAATCAATTTTTAACCATTCTGGGTCTTCTTTGCTGTGCCTTCCCTAGTTACAGAGTGTGGGCTCAATAGTTGTGGTGCATGGGCTTAGATGCCCCACAACATGTGGGATCTTGCTGGAACAGGGATCAAACCAGGGTCCCCTGTATTGGCAGATGGATCCTTAACCACAGGACCACTAGGGAAGTTTTAAAAGAAGATTCTTGGTTAAGATCTTAGAGAAGCAATAACGACTTCACAAAGATAAGGAAGATCAAGGCGTGGCATGCTATAGGAACTGTTCAGACGAAAGAAAAATGGAGAAGGAACAGATTGAGTAAAGCCAAAAGACATCCTTGAACTCAGGGAATTTATAAAATATATTTCTTCTTAAGAACATGGGCAAGAAGATCTATACTGTTGAGCAAGTTTGCCTTTAGATTTATGATGGGTTCTTAGCTCCTTTACAGTTCTCTAAGACAATATTCATTTCTGTTTATGCATTAAGCGTCAAGACATACAGTCATCTATTTATTCACATATTCCTGTTTTATTTTATTTCAGATGATTTAAACAGATTTGATTTGCAAATGTAAGTGAACGCATGTATTTAATCAAGAATGTGTAAAGACATAATACTGCATTAAAGCCCTTTAATGCTGGTGTTTAAATCTGTCTTTTTCAGATATTCTGTATACATATTACCCTTTAACTCTCCCCTGGCAATGATGATTTGCTTTTCTAGCAGTTTTTATTTTGTATTGGGGTGTAGCCAATTAACAATGTTGTGATAGTTTCAGGTAAATAGAGAAGGGACTTAGCCATCCATGTACATGTGTCCATTCTCCCCCAAACTCTCCTCCCACATGTGCTCCACATAACATTGAGCAGAGTTCTCTGTCCTATATAGTAAGTTCTTGTTGGTTATCCACTTTAAATAAAGCAATTTAACTTTTTAAGGAAAGTTTAAACCTACATAATGGTTTCCCTGGTGGCTCAGACAGTAAAGAATTTGCCTGCGATGTGGGAGACCTGGGTTTGATCCCCAGATTGGGAATATCCTCTGGAGAAGGGAATGGCTCTCTATTTCAGTATTCTTGCCTGGAGAATTCCATGGACAGAGGAGCCTGGTGGGCTATAGTCCATCGGGTTGCAGAGGCAGACACAACTGAGAGACTAACACACACACCTACATAAATGTTACAGAATAGTACATAGATTTTCCATATGTCCTTGACCCTGCTTCCTCTAACATTAATATCTTATATATCTTGAGTTCAATTATCAAAAGCAAGAAACAAACATTTGTATTGATGATTAGTTTTAATGCTATTAGTCTCTCAATAATTTTCATAAAAAAGTAAAATATATTTAGAAATAAGAATATTATAACATATTATTTATATGCTCTGAATGCTATTTTAAACTTTTAACATTGAAAGCCAATGTGATGAACTATACACTGTTAGCCAATAGTTATGAACATAACCTACTATAAATGATCCTAACACTCTAATATGGACACCAGTTACGCTATTTATTTCAGGTTCTAGCAAACAGTTTTGACCTACTGTAGCTGACATGTTGCTATTGTTGGTATTGAGTCGCTAAGGTATTTTTAACACTCTGCAACCCGCCAGGCTCCTCTGTCTGTGGGATTTCCCAGGCAAGTAATACTGGGTGGGTTGCCATTTTCTTCTCCAGGGGATCTTTTCGACCTAGGGATTGAACCTGTGTCTCCTGCGTTTGGAGGCAGGTTCTTTACCACTGAGCCACCAGGGAAACCCCTTTCACTGACATAAATGTTTGCAAATAACAGAAGTTTAAAAATAAAAATAAAGTTAAAAAAAGAAAAAGAAAACTGCAGGTGCTGTTGGATATAAAATGTCAAGTTTAGGAGTGACAGAGAACACCATCAAGGAGATGGTTTAGATAGTGGAAACACATCAGTGGGCAATTAAGGACTTATGGAAATTATGCAACATTAGTAAGGGCATTATTCATATCTCTGGAGCCTAGGAGGAGTGGCCAGCAATTTGCAGGGTGAAGGAAATGAGATTTATGTTTGGTGAGGACTTTTATATTCCTCTAGTAGAATTTTATGAGGGGCTGACTTTTTGGCCTGGAATCAACCTTCTCCAGTAGAAATACTTCCAGCCTTATTTCAGCACCCACCCTTGTTAAATACCCTCACCCACCCAATTGCTCAAGCCCAAAACCCAGAAGTCACCCTGTGCTTCTCTTTTTATAATTCCCTAAGTCTGATTCATCAATGAGTGCTATTACTTCTGCCTCATAAATGTGTCTTTAAACCATCTCATTCTGTTCATCTCAACTGCTACCACCCCAGAATGTGGCTCTGTCCTCTCATACCAGAACTATTGCAATAGCACCCCGACTGTTCTTGGAATTTATCCTTATCCCTCTCTAACCTCTTCTCCATAATCAAGCTGGATTTGTATTTTTAAATCATAAATCTCATTATGTCACTCTTTCCTTAAGATTTTCAAAGTCTTTCCATTGCACACAGATTGAAAGACCTAAAACACATCCAGAAATGGAATACTATTCAATGCTAAAATGAAACGAGCTATCAAGTCATGAAAAGATATGGAGGAACCTTAAATGTATATTACTAAGTGAAAGAAGCGAATCTACAAAGGTTATATGCTGTATGATTTCCACTTCATGGTGTTCTGGAGAATATTAAGATAAAGAAACAGGAAAAAAAAAAAAAAGGTTGCCAGAGGCTAGGTGTAAACAGATGGAGCACAGAGGATTTTGTAGTAGTAAAACTTCTGTATTTTGATATTATGGTATATATAATAATATGTTGTTGTTTTTTAGTCACTAAGCCGTGTCCAATTCTTTTGTGACCCCATGGAATGTAACCCAGCAGTGTCCTCTGTCCATAATATTTCACAGGCAAGAATACTGGAGTGGGTTGGCATTTTCTTCTCCAGGGGATTTTCTCAACTCAAGGATCAAACCCACATCTCTTGCATTGGCAGGTGGATTCTTTACTACTGAACCACCTTTATGTTACATATTGTAGTATCACACAGTGTCAGGCCTTCTCTGGTGGCTCAGTCCATAAAGAATCTGCCTGCAGTGTGGGAGACTGGGATCGAACTCTGGATTGGGAAGATCCCCTGGAGAAGGGAATGACAACCCACTCCAGTATTCTTGCCTGGAGAATCCCCATGGACAGAGAAGCTTGGTGGGCTACAGTCCATGGGGTCACAGAGATTTGGACATGGCTAAGCGACTAAGCACAGCACAGTATCACACATATACTATATATGATATATATATCATATATCATATAATTTCAGTGGTGGATAAATATTGTTATATGTTTGTACGAAGCCACAGAATGCTCAACACAAAGAGTGAATCTTAACGAACTTCCAGTATAATAATCTGTCAATGTAGGTCCATCAGTTGTAAAAAGTGTACCACTCTGGTGAGTGAGGTTGATAATGAGGGAAGTATGAATGTGGGGGCAGACATATTGAGAAACCTCTGTACCCTCCACTCAAGTTTGCTGTGAATCTATAACTGCTCTAGTAGATTAAGTATTTTTTTTAATGTCCTAAAGGCATTGCATCAATTGTCTGCTGCCTATCCATCTAAACTCATCCCTCCTTTTGCCCAGAAGAGATCTGCTGTAAGTAAGATGTCCATGGCCCAGGAAGCAAAAGGGAGAACCTTCTCTTCTTCCCCACCTAGGGCTTACATTGCTCCTTCAGCATCTTTCTAAAGGCAGTTTCTAAAAGACAGTGGCGGATTCATTTCGATATTTGGCAAAACTAATACAATATTGTAAAGTTTAAAAATAAAATTAAATTAAAAAATAATAAATAAAAGACAGTAACAAAGTTGCAGTCAGGAAAAAAGCAAGTATCAGAAAGTTCTCATTTGACTGCTATTGTCTTAAAGTGACTTCCTACTCTCTAAGATGGGTGGTTGTCTTAAGCTCTTAGGGTGCTTTTAGTTGCACATAGAGGTCTCCACTGTGGCCATTCAATTGCACTTCCTGTGCATGGACTAATATATTTTTCTCTCTTAGCTGTGCCAATATCAGCTTGCATTTTGGGGGGATCTTTTCCACACAAACTCTCTCAGGGCTTCCAACATCCTTCCAGGTGCTTATCTAGGCAGCTGTTCTTCATTGTTCCATGGGTCATTCTCATGCATTTTTTGCAAGAATAAACTCTGGAAAGTCAAGCACATGTCAACATTATAGGAAGCTCTCCTTTAATCTGACACTAAAGCAACTAGATCATCCACGTGTGGCATTTATATTGTCCAGGCAGGAGTCAAAGACAATTGAGCTCTGTCTCCCAACTTCAACTCTCCAAGTGTTCCTACGGAAACTCCATCACTAAAGTTGATTGGAGGAGTAGACACAATGCTCCTGAAAGAAATCTTCAGAAAACCCTCTCACAACTCCAAGCCTTTTCTATGTGCACCGAGTAACCTACTTTGATATTCTATAAGGAGGTCTGTCTCACAACTCGCTTTGTAATCTACTATCTCATATGTAGTTACCCCAGTAAAAATCTTTTAACAGAGTGCACTGATAGTTATATAAAATAGATAAGATCTTCTATAAAGTGACAAGTCTAACTCTCTGGTTTTTAATTTGTCAAACTGGTCATTTAAAAGGCATTTTAGTATGTAAAGAGAAGTATAGATGACTCTTATAAAAAAAAGTTTTTAATGGAAACCAAAATACTGATTGAATTTATAAAACTGCACTCGACATTAAGTGAAAAAGTCTACAATTAAGTGTGTTAAGTGTTCCTCGTGGCCTTTGTTTCACTTTTTACATGGTTAAATATAAATCTCCAGGAAGGGATGAATCTAGTTATTATTCTTTTAAGAGGTGAAAGATACTTGTTTGGTGAGAAATTCACTAAAGGGAAGCTCCAATTAAAGATGTCAACTACAGCACTTCCATGGTAATTTTAAAGCATGTTACTATTAATCATGTATTTTAATATCTAGAATTTATAATCCTGTAATCATTTGTCTTTAAGGGGTGGAAAAAGCACAATAAAACTTGTGGTTAAGTATCTCAGTAGGTAGAAACACCTTGTAATTTAGCTTTATAGTAGTGTTTTATTAATTTCAAAGTTGTGATTTTGGCCATAGTTTACTAATATTGATTCCAACTGCTTCTCTAATCTTTGGAGCTCCTCTTGGTTTTAATGAACATATTTTATCTTCATCCAATAGATCTACAAGTTAAAAATTCTTAAAACTGAAATGATATTTTAATTCAAAATTCTTGGTTATTGATCAGTAGAAAATAGTGTCATACTTATTTGTAATATCAAAAGTAATATGTGTTTATTCATCAGTTGTTAATAAACTTAAATACATGATTAAATCTTTTCAATGTGTTGTGATGCCCTTAAACTTTTCAACTGAATATTTAAATAGCTGATACAGTTAAATATAAAATAATCTCATTGGTAAATTATTTTACCATGTGACTAGTCAAAGGATGTATAGGATGCAGCCATTCTTGGTAGAAAATGTTACCTATTTTGGCTTCTAGGAGCAAGTACCTCACCTGAGAGCTGAAGCAACCCACATAAGCATTTACTTTTAGGCAGATACTTGTTTAATTAGCTCCAGGGAACAAAAACCATAAACTAATATCCCAAGTGTGCAGTTTTTCAGTGAAGAAGATTTAGGAAGCCTGAATTATTCCCCAGATGATACAGGATTATGTTTTTATATTGTTAACAACCACTGCTTAATATATTAAGTCATACTTGATGGTCCCAGAATTTACAGATGTTAAAAAGTTTTCGTATCTATCATCTCATTCCTGAGAGATTCTATGTCAGGAGGCTCCCGCTACCCTGGGAATAAGATCCACACTCCTCCCCACAGGCCTTTTATAACGTCCTTGAGTGGTGAGTTCCTGCTCCTGCATCCCAGCTGGAGTCTGTCCTCCTCTGACCTCTGGCTGTTTCTAGCAGCCCCGATCTCCATATATTGCTTCCGATATGCTGGGTGTCTTCCTGCCTTGGGTCCCTCACATTCTAGTGGGGAAACCAAATGCTGTTCTTTCCATGGCTTGGTCATTCTCATTTTTTAAATCTCATTTCACCCTTTGCCTCTGAAGACCTTTCCTCTTGACCTTTCCCAACTACCTTCTCTATGTAGAAGGGCTTCCCAGGTGGCTCAGTGCTAAAGAATCTGCCTGCCAAGGCATGAGACACAGGAGATGGGGTTTGATCCCTGGGTTGGGAAGAGTACCTGGGGTAGGAAGTAGAAACCCATTCCAGTATTCTTGTCTGGGAAATCCTGAACTCTCTTCTCCTTTTCAGTCTCCTTATTCTACATCATAGCACATAATCACTTTTTAGAAATTTGTAATTACGTATTTAGCATCCAGAACATTGCTGAATAGATATGCAACAAGTATTTTTTGAATGGACAATGTCCTCAAAACCTGGGAAGGCACAAAGGCAATTAAAACATGTTAGTTGGCTGAATTAGTGGATTTAAGGCTTGATATAAAATATTGTCAGTATCTATTTCACTTTATAAATTATCTCAGAAATGATTGTTTTGACAACAGACCTCTATTAAAAGATCAACAACCCCAAAGAACAGTTGCCAGTTTATTGCAAGTTTGCAAGGCTTATCATATTAATCTTTTAAATTATATATAACATTTTTTGGTCAGGAGCTTCCCTGGTGGCTCAGACAGTAAAACGTCTGCCTGCAATTCAGGAGACCCAGGTTCGATCCCTGGGTTGAGAAGATCCTCTGGAGGAGGGCATGGCAGCCCACTCCAGTATTTTTGCCTGGAAAATCCCATGGACAGAGGAGCCTGGTGAGCCCCAGTCCATGGGATCACAAACAGTAGGACATGAGTGAGCGATTAATATTTCATTTTCATTGTTTTGGTCTGGATGGAAGAAATAACACTTTATACAAATACTGTCATGTTCAAAAATTTTTTTATCAGCTTTTAAAAGTAAAATATAGGTGGAAATGTCAGGTTTTTTTTCATTTTAAAAACAGTGATTCATTGTCAAATACATACAATTGAGGTATTGTGGCTTTTGATAGCAAAGACTATAATACTCCAAATATCTCAATTTTATTTTTCAAACTAGGTAGAATTTGAGAAGTGTGAGCCAGGGCACTGGGCACCTAGAAACAGATTAGAACTTGAGACTTTACTCTGAGAAATCTTATTGGCTGAGACATTTTCTGCTAAAGTCAGAATGATACATATTTGCTTTGATTAGAGAACAGTACAGCTAATAGACTGCATTGCATCTAGAGTCCAGATCAACAATGAAAGCATATAAAATTTTCACTGCCCACTTAAGAAATATTATATTTTTCTATAATATGATAAATTTATCAGTTTTAGTTCATAATTTTTTTTTTCAAATTGTGATTCAGGCAGTGAAAAAGTAACAGTAAATTATATTACTTAGATTTCTTTTTTCTTTTTTTTTAATTTTTTTTATTTTTAAACTTTACATAATTGTATTAGTTTTGCCAAATGTGGCAGATTCATTTTGATATTACTTAGATTTCTATAAAATCTCTTCAATAAAGAAAGTATCATTGGACATACAAAAGCTGAACTTCCATGGCCAATTTATAATGTAAAAAAGGAAAAATTAAATTACACATTTTAGCCCTATTTGTTTTTCAAATGTTGAAGAAAAATAAAGAAACTAAGAAAATATAGTTAGTGATTCTGATCTTCCTTTAGGAAACCCTGCATTTCAGACAAACTTGGATAGAAAGTGAAAGATGAACCCATTTGTGAATTGAATATGAAACTTAAAATATTAAACTTGAATTGAATATGAAACTTAAAATTTTAAATACTATTTTAGGGATGTGAGTTTAAAAGACATAGTTTTTAGGAACTCCCTGTGTGATTCCTTAGGAACATTTAAAAATAACATGTGAATTAAAATCAAAGCTAATAAGCATAGGCAGATCAACCCACAGGTGTTTTTAATTTGTTTGCATGCATTTTTTTAATTTATTTTTAAATGATGGGAGTATAGTTGCTTTCCAGTGTTGTGTTATTTTCTACTGTACAGCAAGGTGAATCGACTGTGTGTGTGTGTGTGTATGTTTGTATGTGTTCAGTTGCTCATTCATGGCCCCATGGACTTTAGACAACCGGGCTCCTCTGGCCATAGAATTTTCCAGACAAGAATACTGGAGTGGGTTGCCGTTTCCTCCTCCAGGAGATCTTCTCGACCTAGGGATCTAACCCGTGTTCCTTGTGTCTTCTGCATTGGCAGGTGGATTCTTTACCACTAGCATCACCTGGGAATTAGCTATATGTATACATATATCCCCTCTTTTTTGGATTTCCTTCCCGTTTAGGTCACCAGAGAGCACCACCTGGAGTTCTCCGTGCTATACAGTAGTTTCTCGTTGGTTATGTATTTTACACATATCATCAATAGTGCTCATATGACTTACCTGCATTTAAACATAAAGTAATTCTTTTCTTCTTTTTGTGTTTTAGCCCATTTACTTGAAATGTCTTTTCTAGTTTTTAAGACATTGTATTATGAATGGCTCAGGCTAACCTTCACTCTAAAATGAATCTGTGTGCCCTAGTCCCTTCTGACGTCTTTCTTCTGAATTGCTATCAGAAAGCCTTAGTCTACCTAACTTTTCCCTTCTTGTTTTGAATTTGCTCCAAGTTCATGTGGGCCCAGAGCATGAATTTTGCAAATCATCTTTGGCTGTGGTTCCTGCTCAGTCTGAAAAAGGTAGTCTAGCAAGCAGATAAGAAAGAACAGGAATAGAATTAGACGCTTTCAGTTGCGAAGGCCATAAAGCACAAGAAAGCACAACTCAACAGTAACCGCACTCAAGGCTATTATGATGATTAGAAATTGAGTTCTGTGTTGAAGAAGAATGTTTCCTAGGTAGCGGCAGTCTGTCTAGAGACTATAACCTTGGGTTCATTGGCCTAAACTTGTTTATGAAAGAAATATAGCACAAATGATCTCCCTTTCTGGTCAGAAATATTTTACTGTTGTTGCTGTTTTTGTTCAGTTGCTCAGTCATATATGACTCTTTGTGACCCCTTGGACAGAAATGTGTAGGACCCCTTAAAACATACAAGAGTATCTTCATATCTCAGATTTTATTTACAGACTGTGTTTGAGGAAAGCCCAGGGCCAGGAACTACTTTCTATCATTAGAAAGGGAATTTTATTAACAGTAGTGACAATAAAATCATCACCGACTACTGACAGAGGAGCATGTCCTCATAATATTTTGCAGAAAGAAAATTATTGAAACAAATTTGAGCTATATTCAAACAAAATTTGAGCTGTATTTTTTTAAGTGGAGAAAGCTTTCCCAAAGTCCAGAATTTCAGGGTCATGTGATTTGCATAAATGACATAGTGTTTTGATTAAAAAAAACCAAATTATTTGATTTAAATTTGAGTTATCCCTTTTATATGGAATGTACAGAATATATTTGAATAACAAATATATTTTAAAAATTATATCTGAGACAATTGTAAATAGTGCCCTTCTTGAAGGCTTTCATTTATTCTATATTTGAGGAAATTGGGAGATATGTAAATTGCAATGCTTGAAATCAATGTGTAAAAGGAAACTATCCTCATTTATAAAATAAAGGAAAGATAATTTATTCAACTAACATTAATGTTGCTGAACAGGTGCTTCTCTTGTGCTTTCAAATAATTTATGAAAGTAAAGATTATTTTAGTTTTGATATTTAAAAATGATTGACATGATGGTTCTACTATGTGTAAATGGATTGCACAATGGACATATTTCTTTTGTTTACTGAACTATGCTTTATGCAAGAGAACGCCTAAAAGCAAATATTTTGATAATTTTGAGGATATGATAAAGTTTATAAGAATTAAATCTTTTTT
This sequence comes from Bos indicus x Bos taurus, assembly GCF_003369695.1. NCBI lineage: Eukaryota > Metazoa > Chordata > Mammalia > Artiodactyla > Bovidae > Bos > Bos indicus x Bos taurus. Next base: position 20,497,742 of record NC_040076.1, on the reverse strand, counting down.
TGAGGTATGAGAGGAACCAATTGTAATAAGGATCTCATATACGAATTTCAAGGTAGAATTTTTATTGTGCATAATTTTGGGGGAATATTAAAGTGGCTATATAATAATTTTTGCTCACATTGGAGTCAGTGAGAGAGTATCGCTCTTGTAAGGTTTTTCATTGTTTAAAAAGAATGATATTTTAATGCAACTTTGACAAAGACTATACTATTAATTTTTCTTGGATCCTATGTTGCAATATCAGTTTAAGCATGTTTGCTTTAAATGACCATGTACACTAATTAGAAAGAAAACAATTCACCAGGAGCTATATCAAATACAGCCTGCAGATGGTATGAGCTTTTTTCAAGGATCCATATTGTCCTTGGACTTGGCTGTTGTATTATACTTTAAATGGAATTGATTGTGTGGTTGTAATGAAAGTAACAGATTGATTTCTATCCAGTGTTGCAAAGAGTAAATAGAAAAATGTTCCTGTCTTGACCTGCATTCATAACCGATGGGATTTGCTGGCTTTGGACCCAATCCTTAATGAGATAAGATGCAAATGTAATAAACCTGGCTTCAAAGTTTGAGAATCTTTTCAATGCCCATCAAAGATGTTTCTTTTTGCATTTAGATGTGTTGTATTGATTACATCACAATCACCTACGATATGTTCCTTTCTTTAAATGCTATTCATAATTTATAGTGTAATTAGCACTCATATTTGCCTTTATAAACATACCAAGATTATTGAAGTGTGGGTTATAACATAGTGGTATAGTTTTTAATTGTGCTTAAAATTGATTTACTTCTTTTGGCTATTTGAGTGTATGATAATAGTTTAACCTTGGATTTAACTATTTTTTGTTAATCAACATTTTTGGCTGTGGAGTAAATTTTTATATTCTAATATATTAAGTAAGGTGTAATATTAGTATATTTTAGTAATCCATCGTAATAGTATGTTTTCTGAAGGACTATTCCTGCTGAATATTCATTCAGAATTATCACTGTATTATTTATTAAGATATGAAATGCTTGTTTCCAATAGTGAACTCTTAGTCTCTTCCCCTCATTCTTTCCTTGATAATTTAGAGAATAAGCAAACATGTGTGCTATAATTTTTACTCTGGTAGTCAGGATTTTATGAGACTTTTCCCCTACTCACCCTCCATAAATAAAACTCAGGCCCACAAAACATAGAATTGAAAATATGAAGTACAGTTAGGAACTTCACTTTGCTATAAATGAAGGAATGCAAAAAAAAGAGGAAAAAAGTAACAATTCATTTCTAAGCAACAGTTTCTTCACAAATTATGTGGCTTTTTTTGGATTTGTTTTATGTTTTGGGTAAAACAGTTTAGTGTAATGATGCTTAGATGAGACAAAACAAAACAAAATTAAAAAAAAAAAAAACAACTAACACATTTGACTGCCGATGTTTCTCAGTTGTAGCTTCCAAGAGCTCTCTCTGTTTTTCCTAGCCCACTTGATACCCTGCAGGTTGTGGCAGACAATTCACAGGAAAAGCTTAGACATCAGGCTTGCACGCTTCTTGACTCCATTTTAAACCTTTTGTTCACACCAGGGTGGCATTTTTTCACACTGCATGTGGCAGTTTTGACTCCTATCCAACTTGTCTTATAAAATCAAAGTCTGTGATTTTTTTTTTTTACATTCACAGGGCTGCTTCCTGAACTGCTACTGCTGTTTGTGTCTTTCCTAGTGATTGGTTCAGAAGTTTATAGCAAAATGTGTTTTAGGGAGGGGGAGGAAGAAGACAGCGATATGAAAAATGTTCTGGCCTAAAACACAGGAAATACATTTTGAGTAAGAGGTTGACTCTGCAGAGATTGTACATGAAAATCAAATACACTTCCCACTATTTTAATTATTTTTGTGCAGTACTCTGTTGAATATACAGGTTAATTAAAAATGTATTTAATGATATCACTTTCAGGTTGCAAATGCCATTTTTTAAAGAACTATCATGTGATAACAAAAGGACAATCTCATTCTCGAATGAATATAATTTTTTTCTCATATTATTTTATAATACTCAATGAGTGCAAATGAATTTTACTTTAAAATGTGATCATTCAACATACCTTACTATTTGACTCTAAGTTCAATCATGAATAAAATTAAACTTCTTTAAAAACATTATACTACGGAACACAACATTTCAATAATTCCTGTATCAACTTCATCATTCTTAAAGTGTTCTTCTTTCCCTTCTGTTTAATTAAAAACATCACTTTAGTTCCCATTCATCTCCTTCATACTTTCAACTAATTACACATATATTTCAAATGAATTATATAAAGCCATATTTATGAAATAACAGCAGCAGAAGAAAATTTTAGCAAACGCAAAAGGTGTATGCCTTCACATGTTTCTACAGAGTAGTTATTAGGAAGGATTTGAAAACTACAAGTAGGAAATCTCTGTAGATGATATGGAAATAATAAATGTATACATATAATTATCCTTTGGAATTCTTATTTTGTTTAAAGATTACCTTCTATTTGTATTAACAAAAGCATATAAAATATTCTGAAAATATCTCTTAGATATGTGATTCATTTCAGTATTATTTTCATAGGGGATATATGAGATTTCAATTTTAATCAACAGATCAATGAGGATTATATAATTTCTTATATTTTCTGAAATTATACAATAGTCACTTTCTTTTATTTTTAAATTACTGCTTTTTTAAAAGTAACAATTCAATCACAACCTAAGGAGAAATGAAAATCCAGTTAATAGAAACCAATATTTAATGCAGCAGTAAGTATTTGGTAATGATGTTAACAAATTTTAAAGTGAAAGAATCTTATTGCATATTTTCTTAAATTTTTAACTACAAAACCAACTTAAATAATTGAAGTTGCTTTATTTAATTCAAGTTGTATACTTGATACATTGTGAAGAATCATATTATAGTACTTTAAGGAAAAAAATATAAAAGCGGTAGCTGTAGATTATAGTTTTTATGCCTTCTAGTGAATACCTACATGATTTCAGTGCCTCTGAATTATTCATTACAATATTTGAAATGTGGAATGTATCTGTTATATTGAAAAAGAACTCAATTTAGATTTTTCTTTCATTCCTTAGAACAACAAAGTATGATTGGCAAGAACATAGCAGAGAAATAGCACTTTATTGTAACTTGTAATAGTAGATATGCTAGCACACAGAACAACTACTTCCTTTTCCTTTTATATACAGAAAACTACTTTACAACTCCTAGAAAGTATTTGAAAATAAAACAAAAACAAAAAAAAATATTTCAAAAATAAATAATTTCAAATGGTTGCTGTAAATAAAATTCTGTTTAAAACAAAAAAGATGGAATGAATTCAGTAGTCTGGAATTTTCTTGTGATTCACAGATATTGTATCAGGTACAGTTTTTTTTGTTTGTTTGTCTTTTAGTCAATTTAAAATCTCTCCTCATTAGTAAAAAAAAGAAAGTAAAAATGATTTATACTTGAATATTAAAGTTTTATAAAGATCATATAAAACCGTCATTAAAAACAAAACAATTAACTGAAAGCAAATAAAATATCCAAACAAACACATACTTATTTAATTGATATTTAGTGTTAAGCCCTAATTTAAAGCCTGACAGCATTGGAAATCTAATAAACCATTTGAAATTAAGAATATGAAAAATACAAAAATAATCATCTAAGGAAATTAAAGCTTATGAAATAAAATATACCTACTTTTGCAGCTCATATGTTTGTTGAAAACACGTTTGACTATCTCATATGCATGCCAAAGAATGTAGAAATATATTTAACTCATTTTTCAGTATCTGGCATAGAAAATTCCAACTTTTATTGCTTCAAGTTTCCTATTTCCTACCCTCCCCACCTACTCCCTCCGATTCTTCAGACTCTCTTCTGTCCAGCATTTCTTCTGTTTGAGGTGAACGAAATAAGACTCCTAAAAAGATACACACGAAATAACCTCCATCCAGCTGAAGAGAAGTAGGTTTTCTGCCTTTAGCCTGTCCTTATATGTTAATAAAATCAGCTCATACATTCTGCCACCAAATTCAGCTTGGAAATAATCCTCTGCTACTTAAGGTTGGATGAAAAGAGTATTCATTGTGAATTATGTTTCATCTGTCACAATAACCTTCTTTAGTCTGTCATGGACCTCCCCTTTGCCTGTGGCAATTAGAGAAAATAGGTATGCCTTGAAGTATGGGATAGTGGTTTCTTAAAACAAAAATTGATACACATAGACAATGCTTACTAAGCAATATATTGAAAAAAAACATATCAAGCATTTTGATTCTGATTTTTTTAAAAGAATCAGTAAAATAATGTTTTAGAATGAGCAGGTGGAATTATGGTCATCGGTTATTGTTAACATACGTTATTGATGAAAAGCAATGAATTATAATAGTATTAAAAATTAAATGTCAACAATATATTTTCATATTGCATACTTTCTAATTAAATCATGACATAAGATACAAATTATAAATATATGGTATTATTTAACATAACAAATGAGAGTAATACATTTATGTGCCTGTAAGTATATTTCAATATTCCAGACTAACACTTTCACAATTTTTTAAAAGGGGAAAAACAAAGAAAAAATTTTCCCTTCACATAGTTTATCAAACATTTTGTTTAACTCAAAATCAATATGATTATTTGACTTACTTACTCTTACAAATCACTGAAATTACCTTGAGGCAGTTCAAGTTCACCTTTCTGAAATTAAATCTGTTAAATGATAGACATCATCTAACCATCTTCTTAAGAAACCTCAACTTTCTGGTTTAACAGGATACAATTATACCACTTCTAGTTACAAATGAGTTAAACTAGATCATAAAAAGCTACAAAAGACAAAAACCAAAAACCAAAATATAGTTGACAAAAAATATTCCTTCAAAAGAAAGTCACTGCTGATGAAGTAATTCAGTCATCCTAACAGCTGGATGAAATAAAAACACACAATTTAAGCTAACACGAAATTCATAGTCTGAAGAAAAAAATTCTTGAGACTAAAAGGAAAACCTTTTTTGGCCCACTGCACAGGTTGGGCACAAAAGTGCTTGCTAAGCTATCTATTTCACACATGCAACGACAGAAGGTTCGATATTCATTCGATCGATGAGTGAAAAGGCACAATGGCAAAATCAGACAGACTTCTTTTCAAATACAGATCTCCAATGTCCCCCTACAGTCTACAGATGCACGGCTGGTGGTGTGGCTCAGACGGAGCAAGGGTTACATCAAGGCTGTTCTCTGGACCGTGCAAACAGTCTAGACCAATGACCTGCAGCATCATGCCCTTTGAAGAAGAGGCAAGTTCGGTCATGATGAAGAAAAATCAAGGCGTACCCCTTTTAACAATAGGGAGCAGCTCGAGGCTGCAAAGAGGTAAGCAGGGGTAAGAAGAAAACGGCATCTGCTTCCATGGTTACAGGCCAACTATGAGAACCTTGCTTTTCAAGGGAGCCTGTTCTCAGGCTCCCTCACGGGGTATGTCATGCATTATAAGCAAAGGCAGGTTGAGCTGAAATCCGCATAGTTATTTCAGAGTAAAATGATACGGAGCACATGGCTGGCAGAAAAAAAAAAGTCACATGACTATTAAGAACCAGACTTGGGCTATTTCAGAATAGAATTTTTTTTTCTTAAACCAGTTTAAGAAAAGACAGTAAATTTGTATAAAATGAAGAGCCACGATAAACATGATTTTCATTTCTCAGGCTTTTATGTGAGCAGAGGTCAAGGGTCAAGATAATACCTCCCATTCCATGGCAGGATCATGAAGCCTATTGTTAATATAACTTTATGATGGATAGCGTTTAAAAATATTTCCATGTTTTGCTGGACTATAAGATAGAATATATGCTCTTGTGAATCTCTCCTGATTCTCTTTGATTTCCTGCCCTGGATCATCCCCTGTTTATGTTCATTTCCACGGTTAGATCTCATGAGGAAGGGTAGGAGATCTGGTGAGAAACTTCCTTGCTGTGGAAATGAAAGCTAAGGAAGTGTGGAGTTTCCTCTGCCTTTTGAAAGATGCTTATAGTGAATTCAGATCTATGCCAAAATTATGAGCCTCTGACAGTAGTTCTAATTCACGTATTTATATTTTATTCATTGCTTGATACATCGATGAACGTATAGACTTTTTTTTTCCCTTTTCTGTGAAATGTTAAGTTGTTAAAGTTGACTTTTGTGATATGCTGCATTGGCAGCTAAAGCTATTTGGATAAAAAGTTGACAAATATAAAATGCAGCTTATTCTGTATTATTAAGGATCAGTCTACTATAAGTTACAAAAATGTAGCCATAATATAGATAGATAAAATGTTCCTATAACAATGTACCATAACTGAATATTAGAAAAGTTCATATTTGTCTTTCTTCCAGTGATGGACAATTAACTCTAGATATTCCACGCAGTTTGTACTTGAAGCAATTTTTAAGTGTATTGTTAAAATTAAGGAAAAAAGAAAGTAAAGAAGGTTCCAAAGGGCAAAGTATAAAACAACTTTCATTAAATTTATTTTTCAGAGGTTATGTTTGTTACTATAAATGAGCACCATATGGCTTGTATGTAACTAGTCATTTCAAATACCTACTTTGAAGGAAAATTACCTTGTAGCATTACAAAAGCAATTAAGTGTTGGTGACCATGATAGCAACAATTTTGTGCTCTCAGTTGAGAAATCAGAAGGTAATTTTGTGATGTATTCCTTCATGCTGATGTTATGTTTTGAGCTAGGTTCATGGCTAAAGGTATGAATTTGTTTTTTTTCTTTCAGTGTGATAAGAAACATTTATTTCTATGCTTGCATGGTAAGGAAAACGTATAGGATTAAAAAAATGAACTACTGAAGTGTTACTCTTTTAGTATATAATACTTCCTACACTATTATAAGCAGTGAACACATTATCTTAAAGCAGTCATGTTGTAGTTTCTTGAAATAATTCACGTGCTGCTAAGGTAATTCAACATCAGAGTTTCTTTGATGAAACAGCAGATCATACTTGCTGCCAAAGGTCAAGTGCCAGCTATTTCTTCTGTGGAAAATCTACCTCTCAATTTTCTAAAGGAAAACAAAACAAAAGCAAATGCACTAAGGTTTCTGGTTTGCATGATAGTTTGTGGGTTGTGGTTCAAGGAAAGAGAGGCTATTGCAAGAAATCTGTTGCAAAATAGGTAGCTGAATTCTTGGGGCTCTTTTTACTATTAACATTCAACCATTAGTCTTGCTTTTTTGTTTTTCAAAACATATTCAATTTTATGAATATGTATGTGTATACATAAATTAATGTAGATATAGGTTAAACACTTAGAGACATTCTCATAGACTCAGATGGATAGTTATTGAAATCTACTGCTTTAACATACTAATATTGCTTAAACATACTAATATAACATACTAACATACTCAGATATTTAATACTGAGTACTTATGGGGAAAATAACAGCCTCCTTCCTTAAGAAAGATTATATTTGAAGTATTAAATAGCTGAGTAATGTGTCCATACTACCTGTATTTTGCAACAAAATTCCACTCATGTAACAAGATGTATTAGATTTAAACACTCCTTAGAATTAAACATTGGAATGATTAGTACAATTTTCCCTCCCAACTATAAAATCAGAAACCGAAGGACTAAAATTGGCCTTGCCTAATGGGCCTCCCAGGCAGTTTAGTGGTAAAAAACCCATCTGCCAATGCAGGAGACATGAGTTTGATCCCTGGGTTTTAAGATCCCCTGGAAGAGGAAGATATGGCAACCCATTCCAGTATTCTTTCTGGAAAAATCCCATGGACCTAGGAAACTTACAGATCTTCAGGTCCCAAAGAGTCCAAAAAGACTGAGCCACTGAGCACACAAGCACACACAGTGGAGACTCACTCATATAAGAGAGAGAAAAGCACTGAAATGTTCAATGCCTTGATGTCTGATAGTGCATAGAATATAGTAGATGCTCAATAAAATATCTCTATTAAATAAATATGTAATTGCACTAAACAATCAATTACCTAAATATAATTCAATCTCATGAAATGTAGGACAGATTCTTCTCTAGGTATCAATACTTGTGTATCTTTTCTTACCTTTTTCTCTAGACCTTTCTATATAAATAAGTGTCACTGATTTATGACTACTGAAAGCCCATAATGTATGCTTGAAATGTATAATCAGAGCCACACTTCCCTAATAGGATTTGATGAAACACTATTTTTCTGAAAGATGTTCTGGAACCAAAAAAAAAAAAAAAAAAATCCAAAAGTCAAATACTTGTGAGAGGGATATTATATTAAACAATCTTAAATAGGTTTCTCATATAAAATATTTTCCAGGACATTTAAAAGCTAAATATATGGTGTATCCCTAAGAGGGGCATACACTTGACACTGATTTCCAAAGTTATTTATTTAATCAACTTTGTTAATAAAATACTTAATATGACCTGATTTCAGTGATATGCTGAAGCTGGCTAAAACTAGCTTGGATGAGCTACTATTCTACTCCTTCCTAATCTCTGTTTTTGAGAGACAGCATTTTTTTGTTTGAAATCAGCTGTGGCATAAGTATTTGCACCATAGAAATCAGCAAATTCTACAAATAAGAGTTATTTTTTTTTCTTCCCTTTTTTCAGTATCAGTTGTTAAACAGTTACCAGCACATCATTATCTAATTTCCTCTCACTCCCTCTTTGTAGGTAAATTATGACCACTGAAAGGTCAACAGGTTCAGAAGTTTTCTATTTGTCAACCTGTCTAAAAGTAGTTTTCTATTCATCAACCTGTCTAAAACACAAAACTATTTAAATCAATTATGAAGACTAGACATAAAGAGAAAGTCAGTCATGGAAAATAATAGACACTCCAGTTTTTCTTTACAGATTTATCTTTTATATCAGGAAATAGTATAGTCTATCTTTCTGATTTCTCTAATTTACCTGAATAAACATCTATATTTATTTCTTTATACTTTTTTATAACAAAATATTTATGTTTTGTTAATTGTCTACCCTAACCCTAATTTGTCTAATTAATTTGTTAATTGTCTAATCATGTCTGAGTTCCTGAGAACATATTTCTGAAAACTACCAGACAGCTTATAAATGTGTCTCTAACTTTAACTTACTTGATTATCATTGAATTTTTATAAAACTGAGATGAAGTATTATAGAGTAACTTATACTCTTGTATTGCATATCATTTAATTTTGGGAATATTATCAATTGTATTTACCCACTTGTTCTCTTGGGTGAGAAAACCAAAATGGAAAATCTATGAGTAGAGGAATTGAAATACATGTTTTTAACAGACAAGCCACTTAGTTCCCATTTGATTTTTTACCTATTAAATTACTCTGGGTAGGCTTCCCAGGTGGCTGAGCTAGTAAAGAATCTGCCTGCAATGCGGGAGACCTGGATTCAGTCCCTGGGTGGGGAAGATCCCCTGGAGAAGCGAAAGGCTACCCACTCCAGTACTCTGGCCTGGAGGATTCCATGGACTGTATAGTCCATGGGGACGCAAAGAGTCAGACACAACTGAAGAACTTTCACTCAGTCACTCATTAGGGTAGGGTATAGCTGAAATCTTTAAATATTGGGTGGATTATAAGTATAGACACTTGGTTAAGTAGTGCATGACTTAGAATCATAAATGAATTATTTTTTGGCCTTGATGCCTGAAGAATGAGTTCTATGATGACATGCTTTGAAGGGTCTCTGGGATCTATTTTGTGACAGTAAGCAGGATGATTTATAATATGATTGAAGAAGGGAATGGCAACCTACCCTGGTATTATTGCTGTGGAATACAAAGGACAGAGGAGCCTGGTGGGCTACAGTCCATGGTATTGCAAAGAGTCAGACATAACTGAGCAAATTCACACACACTTCCAATTTACCTTTCCAATCTCATGGACCCAAAACATTGTATTTCAGTTCATATGGCTCACAAAGTAGTTAATTAATTTTGAGAGTCTATCTTTGGGTCAAGTATTACGTTATTCATTGGGAATTTAAACATGATTAATACAGATCTCTGCCTTTTGGTGTCCACAGTAAATGTGACAAGAAAGCAGCTTAAATGTGCTAATATCTTGAGAGAAAACCATCTGAATATAACTCTGTCTACTATAAATCTAACATACATCTATATCATGAAAGCTAAGAATCTATGAATTTAATCCCAGAATCTCATATACATTCTGGATTCTACTCTCATCACATAATACATGTCACAGAGAGCTTCATATTCATAAATACAATTATGAATTGCACAATCAAGACATGTGCACACTTGTTCAGTCTCTCAATCTCGTCTGACTCTTTGCAACCCCTTGGACTGCAGCCCACCAGTCTCCTTTGCCCAAGGGATTCTCCAGGCAAGAATACTGGAATGGGTTTCCATGCCCTCCTTCAGGGGATCTTCTCTACGCCTTTTATGTCTCCAGCATTGGCACGTGGACCCTTTACCACTGAGCCACCTGGGAAGCTACAGTCAAGATGATGAAGAAGTAATTTCTTAATATATATTCAAGTAAAGGGTAAGTGGAAACAGATAAATTACAGAAACTAACTGCACAGTATATTTTTAAAATTGAAGAAGCAGTATACATAGTCAAGATGCTCAAAGAATATTCTGCCACTATCATAAGTTGAATATCATTATCATATCAGACATCCAACTTCGAAGATATTGTGTGTGTATGTGTATTTGGATGTATGAAAAGAAATGTATTGAATGCTCATTGATTAAGATATTACTTGTAGTTGGAAAATCATTTAAACATATTAATATCATGCTTCTGAGAAATCAAAAGCCAATCAAAAGTTGTAAAAGGCTTTACTTTGTTACCATATCAGCCATATTGGACATAGTACACAATTTTAGCATTGGATAATTGTCTTCCCAATGCCATATAATATGGAACTCTTCTTCACAATTTTGAAAACAAATTAATGCAAAATATTTATGCATGAAAGATTAACTTATTTAATATAAGGTTTCTAATGAAAAATAGTTTTGATTTTTGTTTGATAACTCATAAACACTATTTATAAAGACTATTATCATTCAGTTCTAGAAGGAAAAAATTATGATTTCATGTTTTTAAGAAGCTATCTTGCCTTTTTATAAACAAAAAAAGTTGTTTTTTAAAAAAATTCTATCTAGAGAATTTAATTCACATTTCTGAGCTTAGGTCAACTCTCCTCCCTTTTGAAAATGTTTTCCTTCTTTCTGGAACATCTTCACTTTCTACTTTTTCCTACCTCTTATTCACTCATATTGTTTTTCCTTCTAATTTATATTTATTATAATATTGAGTATTGTTTGTAGTTTTTGCTGAGCAGAAGAAAGTAGATGGCAATGGGAACATTTTAAAATACATGTGGGAATCATCACACTCTAAAGCTATAGTAATTGAATATAAAACTCAGCTCTGAAATTTCACTTTTTAAAAAATGATTTGTTTACCTTTTAAAAAACAAAATAAAATGACCTCTCACCTTTCTGAAAGGAGAGACAAACTTCCTGCTTTTTCCATTCTCCTATCTGAGGCATGAGTGGTACCTGTGTTTATTATAAGCCGTGCATAGGCTCCATTATTGCCTTGTAGTGTGTGTTATTACTAACATATCACCAGAAGGAATTTCCCTTAATTAGCACATCACAGACTTCATATTTTGATTGAGCATCAAACTCATTCTACTTAGCTATTGTATGTGTGTGTATGTGTTAACCCCCAGATGTTAACATGTGCTGAAATAGGCATATTTCAATACCTTGTTTTTACAGATGACTGCCAACTATTGTGCTTGCTCTATTACTTTGTGCTCCCTTTGGTATTCTTTTTTCTCAAAGACATGATAGAATTTCTAATATGCCCAACAGACTTCTCAGATTTGTGTTAATTAAAAAGAGACTTCATTTAAATATATGTTTTTCTTTAAGGACTATATTCATGGATCTAAACTATGTTCCTTTCTAATATATATGTATATGATATTCAATATTATTTGTAATAATTAATAATAGTTATTTCATTCTCTCCAAGAGTAATATTTTTATATGATGGCTTTATGTCTGCTGCTGCTAAGTCGCTTCAGTTGTGTCCAACTCTGTGTGACCCCATAGACGGCAGCCCACCAGGCTCCCCCGTCCCCGGGATTCTCCAGGCAAGAACACTGGAGTGGGTTGCCATTTCCTTCTCCAATGCATGAAAGTGAAAAGTGAAAGTGAAGTCGCTCAGTCGTGTCCGACTCTTAGCAACCCCATGGACTGCAGCCTACCAGGCTCCTCCGTTCATGGGATTTTCCAGGCAAGAGTACTGGAGTGGGGTGCCATTGCCTTCTCCCCACTTTATGTCTATATATATACATATATATATATATATACACACACACACATATATACACACATAAATCCCATAGTGGGCTTCCCTGGTGGCACTGGTGGTAAGAAACCACCTGCCAATACAGGAAATATAAGAGACACAGGTTCGATCCCTGGGTCGGAAATATCCCCTGGAGAAGGAAGTAGCTACCTAGTATTCTTGCCTGGAGAATCCCACGTTAAGAGGCACCTGGCAGTCTACAGTCCACAGGGTTGCACAGAGTCAGATACAACTGAAGAGACTTAGCACACATGCATATCCTAAATTATGTTTTATTTTATTTTTTTTAAGTAGACACTGATAGACATTTAATAAAATTATTAAACTAGCATTTAATAAAAACACTAAATAAAATAAGAATAGTAGGAAACTACCTAAATATACCAAAGGCTATTTGCTTTTATTATTTATTATTTTATTTTATTTTTAAACTTTACATAATTGTATTAGTTTTGCCAAATATCAAAATGAATCCACCACAGGTATACATGTGTTCCCCATCCTGAACCCTCCTCCCTCCTCCCTCCCCATACCATCCCTCTGGGTCGTCCCAGTGCACTAGCCCCAAGCATTCAGTATCGTGCATCTAACCTGGACTGGCATCTCGTATTTGCCTATGTCTATATCTATGAAGGCAGACAGATTTATATTTAAATTTGTATCAAGTAAGCAGTTCACTTTAAGATTATTTCAAATCACCAGGGAATATTGTTAATATTCAGATTCTGATTCAGGTGCCTGGGATTGGAGTCTGAGATTTTGCATTTTTAATAAGACCCCAGGGATGACAATGTTGCTGGCCTATGGAAAATAGAATATCAAGGAGTTAGAGACCTCCTAGTAAGGACTTCAAGTTTTGACTTTGTCCCTGATTCTGATCTTAACTTAGAGATTTAATCCTTTTGATTTGTTGTTTACTTATAAAATGGGTGAAATCTTGTTTCTACTGCTTCTTCATGGAATTGTTCTGTGGTCCAGATTAAATTAATTTAAAGTGACCCTGACTGGGAAAGATTGAGGGCAGGAGGAGAAGTGGGTGACAGAAAATCAGCTGGTTGAATGGCATCACCAACTCAATGGACATGAGTTTGAGCAAACTCTGGGCAACGGTGAAGGACAGGCAAGTCTGACATGGTGCAGCCCATGGGGTCACAAGGGGTCACAAAGAGTCAGGCATGACTGAGCAACTGAACAATAACAAAGCAAGCTTTATAACAAAAGAGCAGAGGAGGTAATACAGATATTTCTTATCCTTTGAATATTATATTTTAACCCAGTGACCTAATTTCTGTTGATCTCTGCCCATTTGGCCTGAAATGATGGACCTAGTTTTACAACTATTTTCTAATAGTTCTTTGTTCTCATAAATCCTTCACTTTGTGTTTATTTATTGAGGTATTAATCCAACAGCTAATGATTGAGTAGCTACTGTGTACCATACCTTGTGCCAGCTTCTAAAGATACAATGAACTTCTCTCACTTCTATTGTTCATTCTTTCAAATAATTTCATTTATTGATTTCAGTCTGTGATTTTTTTTTCTTCCTTCAATAGAGTGTTGGGACCATTTATCTGAAGGTTACACTTTTTTTTTTTTTTCCTCTTTGAACCAGTTTTATCGAGTTTCAAAATATTTTCTAATTCTCCACTATGTGGTAAATCTCTGCAAAAGGAATAGAAAATTGAGGAAAGTACAGAAGGCACAGCTCTTTACCAAAGCATTTAAATTCTACTTAGGGAATGGTATATTTAACAATTCCTCAAACAGCTGTAATAGTACAAAGCAGGATATGACTAGTGTCATCCGACTTTGAAGAATGTTATGTGAAAGGATAAAATTCACAGCTGACTTGGAGATTTGCAAAGTCTTCTTAAAGATGGATAATTGTGACAGAAAGAGACAAGAGAAAGAAAAGAGTAGATATTAAAGATGGAGCAAATCATACCTTCCTTCTCTTTGCTTTTGTTCATGTTGAATTACTTAAATAATCTGGCATGGGAAAAAGATTTTAGAATATCTTTTTAGGTATGGTAGGTATGATGTAAAGTTGGAAATTCTCATAGAAAACACACTGTGATGACCTTGAATGCCAGCTACCAGATCTGAATTTTTGGGGGGAGCGTTAAGGAATCTTTGAAGATTGGTTTTCCTGTCATACATTCAAATTCAACCTTTAATTCAAGCTTGTAGAATTTAAACACAAATCAATTACATGAACTCAGTTCATACAGAGCAGATTGACAGCCTCCTGGTAATTTTTTGCTAGTTTCTATCAGATCGGCGTGGCATCATAGACATGGTGTAATGGACGGTGTGAGGACACCTGGTTACTAGGTAAGCCCCGTGCACTAACTTACTAGTCTGTTGACCTTAGAGAAGGCACAGACTTCTATAAGTCTTCAGTTCAGTTCAGCCACTCAGTTGTGTCTGACTCTTCACAACCCCATGGAGTGCAGCATGCCAGGCTTCCCTAACCATCACCAACTCCCAGAGCTTGCTCAAACTCATGTCCATCAAGTCGATGGTGCCATCCAACCATTTTATCTTCTGTCGTCCCCTTCTCCACCTATCTTCAATCTTTCTCTGCATCAGGGTCCTTTCCAAAACGTCAGTTTTTCACATCCAGTGGGCAAAGTATTGGAGTTTCAGCTTCAGCCCTTCCAATTATTATTCCAGGACTGATTTCCTTTAGGATTGACTAGTTTGAGCTCCTGGCTGTCCAAAGGACACTCAAGAGTCTTCTCCAACACCACAGCCCAAAAGCATCAATTCTTTGATGCTCAGCCTTCTTTATGATCCAACTCTCACATCCATACATGACTACTGAAAAAAACATAGCTTCGACTAGACGGACGTTTGTCTGCAAAGTAGTGTCTCTGCTTTTTAATATGCTGTCTAGGTTTGTCATAGCTTTTCTTCCAAGGGGCAAGTGGCTTTTAATTTCATTACTGCAGTCACCACCTGCACTGATTTTGGGGCCCCAAAAATGCCTCTCTTAATGATTTTAATAATGAACTCTGCCTATTTTCAGAGGTCATCATGGGAGAAATGTGGTAAATAAATGTGAAAACATAAGCTTTGAAAGTATAAAGGTCTGTACAAATATAAGCATTCCCCCTTGATTTTTTTCTATTCCTCTCCCTCCCTCTTTGGGGTGGAACATTGGAAAAAGTGATCCTTTCTGCCTTCCTTCTCCTTTAAATGAAATATCATCTTCTTACTCCATTGTTTTAGGACTCACTGTGCACCACTCCAGTACTATTGCCTGGAAAACCCCATGGACGGAGGAGCCTGGTAGGCTGCAGTCCATGGGGTCGCTAGGAGTCGGACATGACTGAGCGACTTCACTTTCACTTTTCACTTTCATGCATTGGAGAAGGAAATGACAACCCACTCCAGTGTACTTGCCTGGAGAATCCCAGGAACGGGGGAGCCTGGTGGGCTGCCGTCTATGGGGTCGCACAGAGTCGGACACGACTGAAGTGACTTAGCTTAGCTGTGCACTTTTTGAGAACATATCTAACAATTGACTTGATTTACCTGTTCTTTTTTGGCTTTCCTGGTGGTGCAGTGGCAAAGAATTCACCTGCCAATTCAGGAGAAGCCGCTGATTACAAGTTCAGTCCCTGGGTTGGGAAGATCCCCTGGAGAAGGAAATGATAACCCATTACAGTATTCTTGCCTAGGAAATCCCAAGGAGAGGAGCCTGGTGGGCTACAGTCCACAGGATCACAAAGAGTCAGACACAACTGAACAAGCACACACACTCTCTCTTATACTTTTTCAAAACCTGAAAATCATCCATAAAGCTGCTTTTTGTCTTTTATCTTATAATGATTTTTTTTTTCACATACAGACTGTACTAATTGCATCATCATTCTGACCTTAGCTTATATATCACCTCTTAAAATATTCACCAATGACAAGCCATGGGACCGCGCCCCCCCCCCCATCACTGATGAGATCATTCCCTATCCTCCTTTATTTGCTTTATGGCACTTTTCATTACCTTCAATTACTTTCTGCTTGTATTTGCTTATATACTGTATGTCTCAAGTCAATACAATTTTATTAGTTCATTATGTGACATGACAGTGTGATAGCAACATAGAATCTGTACCAATGTGTATGTCCTTAAGGAGACAAACAGTAACAAATACTGATAACAATAAATGACAGCCCACTCCAGTATTCTTGCCTGGGAAATCCCACGGACAGAGGGACTTGATTCATGGATTCACAAAAGAGTTGGACACGACTTAGTGATCAAGCAACAGCAGCTATGTATAAACGTCAGTTGGTTAAAAAGAAGAATGTGCTACAGAGAAGAGAGTAAGCCGAAGATTATACAGGAAACATTAGGCCATTCTATGTTAGATACTCAGGGCAGGTCCCTGTCAGGGGATGCTTATTCAAAGAGCAGAAGTAAGGGACCAAGATAAGAACACGTGTAGGCAAAAAGGGTTCCAAGCATGAGAACAGTGAGAACTGAGAGTATTCTATCTTCTATTTCTCCCATCTTCCTTCCTGCCTACCTGCCTTATTTCCTCCCTCCTTCCCTCTCTTTTCTCTTTCTCTCTCCCTCTTTCCTTTCTTCTTTCTATCCCCTTTTCTTCCTCTTCTTTTTCTCCTCCTTTTCCTTCCTTGCTTCGCTCATTACTTGCCTGTCTGCCTGCCTTCTTTCTCTTCTTCCTCCTCCTCTTTCATTTCTTGCTTGCTTTCCTTCTTTCCAGCCTCCCTGTCTCCATCCGTCCTTCCCTCCTTCATTATTTTCTTTGCTTCTCTCCTTTCTTTTCCTTTCTTTTGTAAAGTTATAACTATTTATTGCTTACTAAAGTTGTAGATAAACTTTTACCAGCACATCTCTGAGGAGACATTTGAAGTTCTTTACAGCAGTCCAAGTGATAGATGATGATGGCTTAGACCAGAGTGGTAGTGAAGGAGGAGATAGGAAGTGGTCACGTTTTGCAAGCAATCTTCAAAGGAAGCACAGACAAGCAGCTTTGCTCCATGATGGAGAAAATGCTACACCAAGGGTGCTTTCTAGGTTTTTAACCTAGGTAATTGATAGTGTAGCTGCCATTGATTGAAATGGCAATAACTTCAAGAACAGTTTTGGGAGTGAGTGTCAAGAATTTGGTTTTGTACATATAATGATTGAGATGTTTATTTGGCCTATCCAAATGGAGATGTCTTGTAGACATTAGAATACTTGAGTCTGGCACTCAGGGAAGAAGTCTGGATTAGTGATATCAGTTTGAGTACCATTTCTAAAGAGAATGGTAAGCACCTGTTCTTCATAATTTAAATGGGGAGTATGAGCATATCAGGTTTTCAAGGTTTTCATGCAGAGTAGAGAAGCCATGGTATTACATGGCTGTTGCATCTTGTTGAGACTGCTGAGTCAGGCATTCTCTTGGTACATTTTTTTTTTTCTAATTTTTTTTAAAATAATATAATTTCTGTAACTAAGTAAAATTTGCCACAAATTGATTAAAGCCCTGTTTGTTGTTTCCCCAGTTCGATTTCATACTTATGCTTCTTGGAACCAATCAGCTACAGTCATCATTTCTCAAAAATCTGGATTCAGGACTCAGAACTGCCTGCATCAGAATTAAATGGCTGTATTTTAAAATGTAGAATCCTGCACTCAAATCCTGAATCATAATAGTCTGGGGACCCAGGAATCTGCATGATTATTAACATGTGCATGAACATTTAGCCACTTCTGCTATGGTGTATAAAGCATATTATCTTTTTAAAAATCTTTTTAAGATTCTTTCATTTTAAAAAGTTTTTCATGATTGTTTATATTGCTTACATAGTTAAACCTGCCAACTCATGTTCCAAGTTGCTTAGATTAGAATAGAATTGATTTTAATCAGAAAGATGAACTCATTAGTTGGGCAACATAATGATGAAACTAATTTATCATTCCTTCTTTTTCTTTCAAACAGTATAGTTTCAGGGTGTACAGCAGCTTTAGGGGGAACTCTTCAGGTGGCACAGTGGTAAAGAATCCACCTGCCAATGAAAGTGACTTAGGAGAAGCATGTTTGATCCCTGGGTCAGGAAGATCCCCTGGAGGAGGAAATAGCAACCCACTCCAGTATTTTTGCCTGGAGAATCCCACGGACAGAGGAGCCTGGAGGGCTACAGTCCATGGGGTTGCAAAGAGTTGACATGACTGAGCGACTGAAGATGCAGGGACTGTCCCAATAGAAAAACTTGGTTTTAATGGTGGATATTGAATTGCTTTGATAATCTAAAATGTCTGTTAAGTATTTCTGATTCTCCCTTGCTCTGGGCATGTAATAGAAATGTGTTGCATTTCCTAGTCCCCTTGTGACTTAAGTGGGCACAGAAAGGGAAGAGAAGCCAATAAGTACTGTTCCTGGGGCCAGAACATTTAATTATCAGTGTTCCTTTATCTTACATCTTTCCCTGTACTTGAGATGGAGGCTGCCCTGTTATCCTACTTTGCTGAGTTTTTGTGACGAGCAGAGCTCCTCTGCCCATCTGCAATAACACTTGGGGCGAATCAGAAGTGCAGCTTTGCAATTTTAAGCTACTAGGATGGGGACTTGTTATTACTGTAGCACAATCTACTTTCTCTAGCAGAACTGAGTTACTTGGGCCTGAGTTATCTCCCTTTCAAAAGGCTCGTATTGTGAATCAACTGAATCAACCAATGTCACCTCATTCTTCAACAAATGTCAGTTCAGTTCAGTTCAGTTGCTCAGTCATGCCTGACTCTTTGCGACCCAATAGACTGCAGCACAACAGGCTTCCCTGTCCATCACCGCATCCTGGAGCTTGGTCAAACTCATGTCCATTGACTCGGTGAAGCCATCTAACCATCTCATCCTGTGTCATCCCCTTCTCTTCCTGCCTTCAAGCTTTCCCTGCATCAGCTCTTTTCCAGTGAGTCAGTTCTTTGCATCGGGTGGCCAAAGTATTGTCACAAATGTCAGCAATTGTGTCAATATACATCTCTTCTCATTTAACCTTGCTACTAGACAGCATATTCAAAAGCAGAGACACTACTTTACCAACAAAGGTCCATCTAGTCAAAGCTATGGTTTTTCCAGTAGTCATGTATGGATGTGAGAGTTGGACTATAAAGAAAGCTGAGCACCGAAGAATTGTTGCTTGTGAACGGTGGTGTTGGAGAAGACTCTTGAGAGTCCCTTGGACTGCAAGGAGATCCAACAGGTCCATCCTGAAGGAAATCAGTCCTGAATATTTATTGGAAGGACTGATGCTGAAGCTGAAACTCCAATACTTTGGCCACTTGATGTGAAGAGCTGATTCATTTGAAAAGACCCTGTTGTTGGGAAAGATTGAAGACAGGAGGAGAAGGGGACGACAGAGGATGAGATGGTTGGATGGCATCACCAATGTGATGGACATGAGTTTGAGCAATCTCCAGGAGTTGGTGATGGACAGGGAAGCCTGGTGTTTTGCAGTCCATGGGGTCGCAGATAGTCAGACACGACTGAGCAACTGAACTGAACTGAACCAGATGGTTTGTTTAAAAAACAAACAAAAAGCAAAATAAGTTGTACACCAACTTCTGAAAATACACACAATTATATTACCCTTCAGGTACAAAATCTGTCAAACAGCCCATTCCAATAATCTGGCAGTGGTTTCCTCTTCTCCTTACAGCATGTCATTTAGCGTTTAGTAGGAAAGGTTGACTGCTGAACTGGGGGTCAGGAGAATGAGCCTTGTGGTAATACCAGGTTAAGGAGTCTCCTTCTAAGTGAAAGGATGGGTCATAAATTAAGTAGAATTCTATATCTAGAGTTTCAAAGATATTAGCCTCTTAGCCTTCAGTTGAGTTCAGTTCAGTTGCTCAGTTGTGTCCGACTCTTTGCGACCCCATGAACCATAGTACACCAGGCATCCCTGTCCATCACCAACTTCCGGAGTCCACCCAAACCCATGTCCATTGTGTCGGTGATGCCATCCAACCATCTCATCCTCTGTCGTCCCCTTCTCCTCTTGCCCTCAGTCTTTCCCACCATCAGGGTCTTTTCCAATGAGTCAACTCTTCACATCAGGTGGCCAAAGTATTGGAACTTCAGCTTCAGCATCATCCTTCCAATGAACACTCAGGACTGATTTCTTTTAGGATGGACTGGTTGGATCTCCTTGCAGTCCGAAGGACTCTCAAGAGTCTTCTCCAACACCACAGTTCAAAAGCATCAATTCTTCGGCACTCAGCTTTCTTTATAGTCCAACTCTCATATCCATACATGACTACTGGAAAAAACATAGCCTTGACTAGATGGACCTTTGTTGACAAAGTAATGTCTCTGCTTTTTAATATACTGTCTAGGTTGGTCATAACTTTCCTTCCAAGGAGTAAGCGTCTTTTAATTTCATGGCTACATTCACCATCTGCAGTGATTTTGAAGCCCAAAAAAATAAAGTCAGCCACTGTTTCCACTGTTTCCCCATCTATTTGTCATGAAGTGATGGGACCAGATACCATGATCTTAGTTTTCTGAATATTGAGTTTTAAGCCAATGTTTTCACTCTCCTCTTTCACTTTCATCAAGAGGCTCTTTAGTTCTTCTTCACTTTCTGCCATAAGGGTGGTGTTATCTGCATATCTGAGGTTATTGATATTTCTCCCAGCAATCTTGATTCCAGCTTGTGCTTCTTCCAGCCCAGCATTTCTCATGATGTACTCTGCATATATTCTGGGACTTCTGTACTTTGTACAATGGGGAGATGTGTGCATACTCAGTCTCTCAGTCGTGTCCAGCTCTGTGTGACCCTATGGACTGTAGCCCGCCAGGCTCCTCAGTCTATGGAATTCTCCAGTCAAGAATACTGGAGTGGGTTGCCTTTTCCAATTTCAGAGGATCTTCCCAACCCAGGGATCAAACCTCTGGGGTCTCCTGCATCTTCTGCATCTCAGGCAGATTCTTTATCCCTGTGTCAGCTGGGAAACCCAATGGGGAGATGCTTACCCAGTATTTCTAGCCAGATCACATTTTGATCCCCATTGTCTCACCAATGAAAAATTGTCACCGCTCTTTATAAATCACCAAATTCTCATGTAAAATTTACAGAGCAATATTTGGAAATTCCCTAGTGTGCAAACAGATGACTGTATAAAGAAGATGTGGTACATATACACAATGTAATATTACTCAGCCATAAAAGGGAGTGTAAATGGTTCATTTGTAGAGATGTGGATGGACCTAGAGTCTATCATACAGAGTGAAATAAGTCAGAAATAGAAAAAATAGATCATATATTTGCATGTATGTGGAATCTATAAAAATGGTACAGGTGAACCTGTTTCTAGGGCAAGAATAGAGACTCAGATGAAGAGAACAGACTTGTAGACACAGCAGGGGAAGGGAAAGGTAGGGTGAATTGGCAGATTTGGATTGATCTATATATACACCCCTATGTGCAAAACAGATAACTAGTGGGAACCTGCTGTATAGCACAGGAAGCTCAGCTCAGTGCTTGGAGATGTCCTGGAAGGGTGGGATGGGGTCGGGGTGGAGGTAGATCTCAGAGAGGGAGCATATATGTATACATATAACTGATTCTCTTCATTGTACAGGGCTTCCCTGGTGGCTCAGCATCCACCTGCAATGCAGGAAACCCAGGTTCAATCCCTGGGATCAGGAAGATACTCTAGAGAAGGGAATGGCAACTTACTCCAGTATTCTTGCCTGGAGAATTTCATGGATGGAGGAGCCTGGTTGTCTACAGTCCAGTGGTTCACAAAGACTCAGACACAACTGAGCAACTAACACTATCACTTCATTGTAGAGCAGAAACTAACACAACATTGTACAATTATATATCAATAAAAAATAATAAGGTAAATTACAGGCACCAACAGAATTAATTACGGATTTTAGGGTTTTTTTTTCCGCTATGTTCTACTAGAAGTACAAAAAACAAAACTGACCAGAAGCTTACACTATTTTACTTAAGAAATATGAATCTATTGGTACATGATATTTAAAACTTTAGACTCTCTCAATATTTTTGTTATTCATGTTGGTTCCAAATACATAAAGAGTTATTTGTAGTTATTTAAGTGAAAAAATATATATTTAAACTGTTTACATATTGTGTAGAGTTTTTTAAACATAAAACAGTCTACATTGACTTAAAATCTTGAAACAATTCGGTTATAAGTTTTGATTCTGCTGTCTTCTTTCTGCATACTCATGGTCTGGAAAGGAGACTAGCCTTCCTTAATGTTTTAGTTTCCAAATACTTTGCCAATTATGAATGAACTAGGTCAAAAGAGTAAAACATTCTTTCTACAGACTACATGAATATTCTGCTGTTTGAAAAACTGGACTAGCCCATCAATCATGTTGTTAATATTGTAGATTCTCACAGAGTTGAAATATAGCCCGTAAAAACCTCATCTGTAAGCATATGTTTTCCAAAATCTTCAACTCATTTAAAATTATTTTAGTTACTGCTAGGGATAAACAATTTTTGGATGCCTATGACAGCAAATAGTATTGGTAAGGAAGTTAATTATAAATAGAGTATATAAAATGACATTTTAAAACATTTCTAAAAAACAGAATAGTTTTAAATTATTGAAATTTTAGATATCACATTTAGTTATGATTATCTATTTTAAAAGTAAGATTTAAAAATAAAGCTGTATTTAAAAAGTAGCATTCTACTAATAACCCCTGTGATTCAAAAATCTTTAATATAAAATTAGAAATATTAAACAACTTAAATGGTGGTGTTTTATAGATTCACCCATATGACAACCTTTTGTCTCTAAAATATTTGTGATTATTTTAGAAACAACAATAGCAATAAAAATATCAAGAGTGCAATTTGACTTTGAAGCCAATTTACGTAAACTTATCTTTGGCTGGATATGTTTAATAGTTTTACTAATGTTAAACCCTGTGAATTTCGATATTTGGAAGTCTTGTACTTTCAAATTTAGAAGGCAGACCTACAATGAATTGTATTGATTATTCTAGCAACATACTTTGTTGATAACATTATTGTGCAGTAATTTTTAGGGAATCCAAGAGGAAGGCTATTTTTACTAAAGGGAACATGTTTCCAACTAACAGTATGTAAACTGCCATATTTAAATTTTTTAGACTCCCATTTTAAAAAGGACATTTTGGTTTTAAGATTTTTTTAATGTAAATGTAAACTGATCCCTTTGAATGTATGTTAGTTCATGGAAATTTTTTTAAATTTCAGCTTTGTTGAGTTATAATTAACATAAAACTGTAAGATATTTAAGATAAACATTGTAGTGATTAGTTATGTGTATACATTGTGGAAAGATTCCTCTCATCTAGTTGATAAATGCATCCATCAGCTCACATGTTTATCTCATATTAATTTATTTTTGGTGAGAACACTTAAATTGTACTCTCTTAGCATAGTTCATGGAAATTTTTAACGAAGACCCTATCTTGATATATTTATTTTCTTTTCAGGTTATTTATCATTAAAATGGCATTGTAAAGTGATGACTCAGAAGTTAACAGTAAGTCTTAATTATTTGAAAGAAGTGTCATTTTAATATTGTACTATAACAAGTCATACCATATGTGGTAATTTTTTTTTCTCGTCTAATTTTGTATGTTAGTGTAAAGCATAGAATGTGACCAGAACTCTTAGACCTCAAAGTATATTTTTCAGTGAAGCCAAAATATTTTTACTAAACTATCCTAGTCAATAATTTTTGGATTTGGCAAGTTTCAGTGCAGTCCTGTTTTTGAGAAAAGTCAATGAAAGTATTTCCCTTCTAATTCAATAACCTTTTTATCCTGAAACCATTTTTCCTTTTGGTGCAAATACTTACAAAGTCAGTATTTTGACAGTAACAATAATATATTATGTTATTTTTTTCTGTGCTGAAAATAGTTAATGATTAGGCTGGACTTACGCATCTGTCAGCCAGAAGACCTACTTATTAAACCAAATGAAATAGGTGTGATTAAAATCCTTTCTTTTTTTATTGAGTTATATGACCCTGGTTAGCTATACATTTACATCTAATATGTATATATTACTGTTGCTGTTTCAAATTATGAATCTTCATGTTTTTAATAAACTATTTTGATCACCCATATGTTTTCTTCTGAAATGGATATACACCATATGCAATGGACTGGAGAAATTCTTTTGCTTTTTCTCATGATTCAGTAGAATAATTTAAAATATCTGTTCTGGAAAAATTGTCAACCAATACTTTAATGAAGTGCAATTTTAATGTAACAGATTTTCTTTCTCTCCTGACATTAAGATATACTTTTTTGCTTATAACATTTCTTAACCAAAGACAGTTGATACAAAAAAATACTTATGATAGACTCAGAAATAAAATACAGAAAAAATAGTGCCAAATTAAAAGCAGTTGGTGAATTTAAGTATATGAATATTCACATAAAAATACACACACATAGAGATTATCTGTATATATATAATTATATATCATTGTATATTTTACAGATATGTAAGTATGTATTATATGAATATAAAATGATATATCATTGCTTTAAATAAATTATATAAGTATATATGTAAATTATGTAAGTATATATATTTAAATCTATATAATTATGTAAGTATATAATTGTAGAAGCAGTATGTTAAAACTCAAAACAGATTCTTGTAATAGAAAGCTACTTACCCTTTCCTTCTCTTAATCCCCTCCTCTTTCTGAGGCAGCCAATGCCAAAGTTGACATGTGCTCCTCTACCTCATTTTTGTGAGCTTCTCTAAGCTCAGAAAGCACAGTTGCACGTTTTTATGTCTTTTTTGTCAAAAAGGTTTTTTTTGTTTGTTTTTATAAACAAACTACCAAGAATATTTCTCTTTAGCTTATTTTTTTTATAGTTGTCCCTTCATGTTAATATAGGTAATGTTCCACACTATGGAGCACTGACATTTATTTAAAGAAAATAAAAATCCGGATGCTTAGTGTCCTCCCTCTATCACAGCCCTAGTTTAGAAGGCACAGATTGTGCTTTGAAAGGCAAATCTGACTGATATTTTAACTCCAACATAGGTATCCAAAATGACTTGAGGCCTATATTAGAACTGGATATCAAGATTTAAGAAAGAAAGTGAAAGAAAGTGAAGTCGCTCAGTCGTGTCCAACACTTTGCGACCCCGTGGACTGTAGCCTACGAGGCTCTTCCGTCCATGGGATTCTCCAGGCAAGATTACTGGAGTGGGTTGCTATTTCTTTCTCCAGGGGATCTTCCTGATTCAGGGATTGAACCCAGGTCTCCTGCATTGCAGGCGGACACTTTACCCTCTGAGCCCACTAGATCACATGCAGATCAGTGAGTCCCTGTACTGAGCTACATGTGATCTAGAGGTATCCATCACCAACAATATGTGATGCACAAAACAGAATACATGTTGCTTTGCTTCAGTATAATGGTTGCATTTATCAGATATAACATTTGATGAAAACAAAAGTCACAATATAAAAATGTGATTTAGTATAAATGAATGAGTTTAGGGGATGGATTTGCTAATTGTTCTAATCCTCCATTGACGGTTTAAAATATTTCAGGAGTTCTCTTTAGACCAAGATTAGACATAATGTGGAGAGAAAAAATGCATTAAGTCATTGTTGTTGCTGTTTTGTCGCTAAGTTGTGTCCAACACTTTTGTGACAATATGGACTGTAGCCCACCAGGCTCCTCTGTCTGTGGAATTTCCCAGGCAAGAATACTGAAGTGGGTTGCCATTTCCTACTCCAGGGGATCTTCCCAGCCAGGGATCAAACCTGCATCTCCTACATTGGCAAGGAGGTTCTTTACCACTGAGCCACCAGGGAAGCACCCTAAATTAAGCCATGGTCTTATACCAATAAATGTATTTTAAAAAAATAAGCATACTAATTGTATTTGAGAGTAAACAACTTTACTTGTACAAAACATAATTAGCAATTTTGTTTATAATGGCACAGGTCACCTGAAAGCTAACTAGCTAGATAGATGTAATACATGTTCATCATTTTTATATATTACATGTCTGCTGATAATATTGATGTTATACTACTGTTAAGTCTATTAGATATTTATATATTTCACATACTATAGTGATATGGATATACATTTATATATAAAACTCATACAGGTTATTCTGTAACATCTCATGGGAAACTTGAATGAACTTTTTGGCCAAACTAATATTATACTCAACACGCTGATAAGTACATCTGACTTTTGCCCCTTTAAATTTTGTGTAGAAAAGATACTTTATTTTTAAAAATTTAAATATTAACACAACAGTATTCTAAAGCTAGATTGTGCTTTTAAGAAGTTTCTTACTAAGTTTTTACAAGTCTCTGTGTAGGGGTATGTTGTATATGTGACTGTATGTTTCACATTGAGCTTAGATTTGGAGTTAGCAGTGTGGATCAGACCGTTTTAGCCTAACCAAGTGTGAAGAGAAAATTAATGAGTGATGCAATTTGATCCATCAGTGTTCATTGAGCACTTGCTATGCACTAGGTAATATTCTAAGTGGTAGAAGTATAGTAGTGAACACAAGTATGACTTTTACATTCTAGTGGTAATGGTGGGGCAGAAGGGAGGCAGGCATTAAACCAACAAGTGAAAAAAAAAATAATACTGTTTTTTTTTAAACCTACTTAGAAAGTCATTACACCCACCAAAATTTTTTAAATGAGTCATCCTTGTATGTATGAACAATGTAAGGAAAATCCCAAATCTAGTATGTTTCTATCCTTTGTACAGTATTATCCACTTTATTTTTTAAATATAAATTTATTTGTTTTAATTGGAGGCTAATTACTTTGCAATATTGTATTGGTTTTGCCATACATCAACATGAATCTGCCACAGGTGTACATGTGTTCCCCTCCTGAACCCCCCTTCCACCTCCCTCCCCATACCATCTCTCTGGGTCATCCCAGTGCACCAGCCCTGAGCATCCTGTATCATGCATCGACCCTGGTCTGGTGATTCATTTCACATATGATATTATGTATGTTTCAATGCCATTCTCCCAAATAATCCCACCCTTGCCCTCTCCCACAGAGTCCAAAAGACTATTCTATATATGTGTTTTTCTTTTGCTGTCTTGCATACAGGGTTATTATTACCATCTTTCTAAATTCCATATATATGAGTTAGTATACTGTATTGGTGTTTTTCTTTCTGGCTTACTTCATTCTGTATAATAGGCTCCAGTTTCATCCACCTCATTAGAACCGATTCAAATGTATTCTTTTTAATGGCTGAGTAATACTCCATTGTGTATATGTACCACAGCTTTCTTATCCATTCGTCTGCTGATGGACATCTAGGTTGCTTCCATGTCCTGGCTATTATAAACAGTGTTGCGATGAACATTGGGGTACATGTGTCTCTTTCAATTCTGGTTTCCTCAGTGTGTATGCCCAGCAGTGGGATTGCTGGGTCATGTGTCAGTTCTATTTCCAGTTTTTTAAGGAATCTCCACACTGTTCTCCATAGTGGCTGTACTAGTTTGCCTTCCCACCAACAGTGTAAGAGGGTTCCCTTTTCTCCACACCCTTTCCAGCATTTATTGCTTGTAGACTTTTGGATCGCAGCCATTCTGACTGGTGAGAAATGGTACCTCATAGTGGTTTTGATTTGCATTTTTCTGATAATGAATGATGTTGAACATCTTTTCATATGTTTGTTAGCCATCTGTATGTCTTCTTTGGAGAAATGTCTGTTTAGTTCTTTGGCCCATTTTTTGATTGGGTCATTTATTTTTCTGAAATTTAGCTGCAGGAGTTGCTTGTATATTTTTGAGATTAATTCTTTGTCAGTTGTTTCATTTGCTGTTATTTTCTCCCATTCTGAAGTCTATCTTTTCACCTTGCTTATAGTTTCCTTTGTTGTGCAGAAGCTTTTAATTTCAATTAGGTCTCATTTGTTTATTTTTACTTTTATTTCCAGTATTCTGGGAGGTGGGTCATAGAGGATCCTACTGTGATTTATGTTGGAAAGTGTTTTACCTATATTCTTCTCTAGGAGTTTTATAGTTTCTGGTCTTACTTGAGATCTTTAAAGATCTTAGTTGAGATCTTTAATCCATTTTGAGTTTATTTTTGTGTATGGTGTTAGAAAGTGTTCTAGTTTCATTCTTTTACAAGTGGTTGACCAGTTTTCCCAGCACCAATTGTTAAAGAGATTGTCTTTTCTCCATTGTATATTCTTGCCTCCTTTGTCAAAGATAAGGTGTCCATAGGTGCATGGATTTATCTCTGGGCTTTCTATTTTGTTCCATTGATCTATATTTCTGTGTTTGTGCCAGTACCATACTGTCTTGATGACTGTGGCTTTGTAGTAGAGCCTGAAGTCAGGCAGGTTGATTCATCCAGTTCCATTCTTCTTTCTCAAGATTGCTTTGGCTCTTCAAGGTTTTTTGTATTTCCATACAAATTGTGACATTATTGGTTCTAGCTCTGTGAAAAATACTGTTGGTAGCTTGATAGGGATTGCATTGAATCTATAGATTGCTTTGGGTAGTATACTCATTTTCACTATATTGATTCTTATGATCCATGAACATGGTATATTTCTCCATCTATTAGTGTCCTCTTTGATTTACTGTTTTTAATAGTGTCAAATGATGTGAAGAAAAATAACATTGGGTGGGAGGTTAAAAGGAAAATATCTTCTCTTTTATGTTGAGGAAGGCTTTTCTGTGTTGGTAGCATCTGAGGAGAGACTCGGAAAAGTAAAGCAGTATGCTTCCCATGAGTTATCTGGGAAGAACCTCGCAGGCCAAGGGAAGAGTCAGAATCAAGACCCCCAGGAGGCAAGACTGTTTTGGGAGAGCACTTTCTCCAAGGAGAGTGTGCATATTTGAGCAATGCCAACACATCTAACGTGTTGGGGCCAAGTCATGGAAGCTCCTGTTGGTGTGTTAAGAATATTGGATTTTTTTTCTATGTCACATGGGAAGCCATTCTAATCAGAAATGTGAATTGATTTACATTTTTCAGAATGTGCTTTGCTCTGTAAAGAATAGCCTGAGAGAAATGTGGGAAGTCATTTAGCACTTTTAAGTACTTTGAAAGAGCGAACTTATATCTCCTGGGATATCTTAAGCAGAATGATTTAAATACTATGATGTTTAATTAATATTTTATTTTCATATTTATAACAGAACAGAATAATATGTTTACATCTTTTAAAGCAATATTGGCATGTAGAGAGTTCTATATAAAACCTATTATCTTAAACCCCTTTGTCATCATTATCACTGGCATGACCAAAAGGCATAATAGATGCCCTTAGGGAAAATCATAGTCCCCTCAAATGGTTTTACAAGTATGATCCTCTATTCCTTGCTAAAATCAAACATAAACGATTTTGGAGTGTATTATGTATAGTATACTATACATAGAATTGTTTAAGAATAATATGTGTAACAACTAATACTTTATTCTTCTGAACTTACTTCATAAATTATAAACCTAATTTTTAAAAATAATAGCTAAAATAAACCTGCTTACATTATTTACACTTTAAAAATTGAGTCCCAATCAAACTTATCCCTCCTCATTCATGTGAAAATTTCGTCTGAAAGCCTAAATATGTACATTCATTCCAAGTTGCCTTTTTTGAGCACTTGTTGATCCTTACATATGACTATCTTTTGGGTGTTGATGGTTTGTGTATTTTTCCACTATTAAGCCTAAATTGATGTAGATGACACACACCACACACACACACATGTTCACAACTTGAATAACATTAACTGTACTAAATCTATGACTTAGCATATAGAGAGAGGCATATTATCAAAAGTAGTATCTTTTTTTTTCTTCTTTGGTTTATTCTTTAGTTTCCTGAGGACCACTTTTTTAACAAAAGGTACACAGATCAGTTTTTTGTGGTTTAAAAAATTTTTGTGTGTAATTTTTGTTTGTTTGTCTTGTTCTTTGTGTTTTGTTTTGATTTTTTGTTTGTTTTAGCCTGGCAGAATGATGAATAGTGTTAATTTTAACTTGAGTTTCAAATACTGATTGATATTTTAAGACATACACCTTTGATATTAACAAAATAAACAAACAAAAGCAGATCATTAAGCCAAATGGATAAATTCTGATACAGATAAATGTTCCAGTTTTATGAACTAGGTCTGGCAACCTAATTTACATACTTTAGAAATTTAAGTATATTTACCTGTCTAGGGCTTTCCAGGTGGTGCTAGTGGGTAAAGAACCTGCCTGTCAATTCAGGTTAGACATAAGAGATAATGGGTTTGATCCCTGGGTCGGGAAGATTCCCTCGAGGAGGGCACAGCAACCCACCCCAGTATCCTTGCCTGGAAAGTCCCATGGACAGAAGAGCCTGGCAGGCTGAAGTCCTTAGGGTTGCACAGAGTCAGACACGACTGAAGCAACTTAGCACATGAGGTGTGTAAATAAACTGTATAACTTCAATATAGCCCACATTTTGTACATTAAACTAGAAGGAAAAAAAAAGAAACATGGGACAAATAATATCATAAAAGATATTAATAATGCTCAAAATATAAAATGACTCCATGAGTATTTGTCTTTTAGTAAAAATTACATTTCATTATATATAAATTTGCACATCTAAGGCTAAATCTGAAATATTCTAACAGTGAAATTCAATCTGGTCTCAGCTAACTTACATATGATTAACTAATAAAAGTTGACACTGAGCTCATTTTGTATTTTAAATATAAAACATATGTTGCACAAGTTAAATTGACATATGTCAAACACCTTCAAAATGTATGTATCAATATTTACATAATATTCTTTCATAAATCTTTATAGAATGATCTTAAAATTAAATCACTGGTCTTCAGAAAGTTAATATGACAATATCCAAACAGAATTGAGATCTCAGACTTAAAACATAAGTTCCAGTCTATTTGCCTTTGGCTCAGCACCAAAGTGCCTCCTGAAAGATGTCACCATAGAAAGCTGTTTGTACAGCCTTTCATTCTGCTCCCAAGCGGGTGTACATAGCTCAGCTGATGTCTAGAAGCTGTTCATCTGTGCAAGCAGAGACAAGGCTTTTGCTTTTCTTGCTAATAGTATGGTTTGCCATTGTTTAACCTCTAGATCTGGCCCTGGACGGGAGTTTGATCATCAATACTCTATCTGGGGAGAAAAGCAGAAGCGTAGGATGTGGGGAAGGGATAGAGAAAGAAAGAAGGAAAGGCTCAAGTGAGCCCCAGCTGGGAGAAAAGAACTAAATTCTTCGCCAGGAAGCAATACCCATCTTGTGCTGTGTGTCTGCATGCATTCTAAGTCACTTTGGTCTAATCCAACTCTTTGTGACCCTGTCCATGGGGTTTCCCAGGCAAAAATACTGGAGTGGCTTGCCGTGCCCTCCTCCAGGGGATCTTCTGAATCCAGGATCAAACCCATGTCTCTTGTGTCTCTTGCATTGACAGGCAAGTTCTTTCCCACAAGCACCACCTGGAAGCCCAGTTGTTCATATCTAGTGTTTAAATATAAGATGTTTTTCACACTGAATAATACCTAAATGTAACCTGACAGTAGTATTCTGGACAACCACAGGAGCCAAATTTAAAAAGAAAACTAAAAAATATTTGCCTTTGTCAGACTCTTCTAGACACCTCAGTTTGGTCTTCAAACTGACCCCTTCCTCAGGAGTTTTCAAGGATATATCTGTCTGGTCTTTTCACTATGTGTTCAGTTCAGTCAGTTAGTCATGTCTGACCGACCACATGGACTGGAGCACTAGTTGTTTAAAATCTAACTCCTAGGAGATGCAGCCTCACTCTTCTAAGAAGCAAGGAAACAGTCTAGAGTAAAGGAGTGAGTGAGTGGAAGTCGATCAGTCATGTCCAACTCCGAGCGACCCTGTGAACTGTAGCCTGCCCATGTAGTCCATGGAATTCTCCAAGCAAGAATACTGGAGTGGGTAGCCATTCCCTTCTCCAGAGGATGTTCCTGACCCAGGGATCAAACCTGCCTGTCCCTCATTATGGGCAGATTCTAGACTGTCTAAGCCACCAGGGAAGCCCAGGCTAGAGCAAGGCTCCATGCCAAGTGCTCTATTGGGCAGGCTCTTCTGAGAACTGTCTGATCTCATTCAGAAAACATAAAATAATTGGCAGTCAGCATTAGAAACTTGTATAAAAACTCGACAGAATGATTTTGTGTCCATGGCAAATAATAATGTATGCATATTTTAATACTTTATAATTTAATTTTTCTAGTTATTCATTTTTATTTTTTCAAGACTATTGAGGAAACCAATCATCTGGCTCTTCACACAGTTACTGAGAGAGGCACTTTCGGTTTAACATAGACCATTATTATAGGACAAGTCTGAACAATAGTAAAGCCTATTCTATTCTAGTCCCTTGAAATATCAGGGCTAAAAGGAGGCTGCATAATGTTATCCTCAAAGGACTTTATCTTTTGATTAATAAACTTCTTCCTTTCTATGGGATAATTGTTTAATATTTATGTGAAAACATTCTGAATGCAAGGAATCATGTTTAAACACTCAATAGAATGTCAATAGAACTGCATTTATAAAATCCTATTATCATTTTAAACCCATTTTATTCTCACTGTCATTGTTTAACGTCATAGTATGGTATTTGCATATGATGCTCTTCAAATATTTATTAGCAAAAAAACAATAAATATGAATCTATCAACCCAGTATGTAATTTATCATGAAACTCTTTAATTTCTGTATTTAAAAATTATATACACATATAGCCTTTGATAGAGAAAAAAGAGAAAACTCTCCTTAAAAACTAGAAGAATGAAATGATTTATTGACAGTTATGCTAACAAGGTACCCTATTTTAGCAACCACTTGTCTATTTTCAAACACCAGTAGAAATCATTCAAAATAGCTGATTATTACAGCAAGGCATAAGGGATATGAAAACAAGACTGCTTTTAATCTTGAAAAGCAAGTGTAATGAAATTTAAGCATAGATGTCAATAGAGAAAAATATTCTCTGTTTTGCCACAAAGTCATTGCTCCCATAGTAAGCCCAGCAATTCACAAAACCTTCACACAAAGAGTCATTGTGTGCTGTGCATGCGGCAAGCAGGCCGTTGCTTCATAAAATGTATTATTAAATTGCCGTTACTGCCATCTAGTGGAAAGAAATAATCCATGTCACTGTGTCACTAGTTAAGTCCTAAAGTTCTAGGGGGGAAAGGGAAAACCACCATTTGGATTTGCATATATCCTAAGAAGTAAAACAGCAAACTGGAAGATATAATTGCATGAATATTGCAACATAATAGACAGATAATAACTGAATAAGAGGTTTAAGGAAAGAAAAAAATAGTGAGAATGGATGCATGTATCTGTAAGATTCATTTTGGAGCCAAAATTAAACATAAAATGTTATTTCTCACTGGATGCAGTGAGATGATCTGAACTGGGGCATCTTTATTACTTGTACACTTATTTTCTCATTTTTCATGTGCTCATTAAGTCTTAAAAGTTGAAAAAGAAAAGCGATTTGTTCTTCTCAAACTTTCAGTTACCAGGAAAGTATCTGGAAATCTTTTTACCATGTTACAATGCAGATTCAAACTCAGACATTAAAAAAAAAGGCAGGGGGAACCATTAAAAAACTAAGATGATGGAATCTAGTCCTGGTGGGCTGCCGTCTGTGGCATCACACAGAGTCGGAAACAACTGAAGTGACTTAGCAGCAGCAGCAGTCCCATCACTCCATGGCAAATAGAAGGGGAAAAATTGGAAGCAGTGACAGATTTTATTTTCCTGGGCTCCAAAATGACTGTGGATGCTAACTGCAGCCGTGGAATTAGAAGAGGCTTACTCCAGGTCAAGAAGCAACAGTGAGAACCGGACATGGAACAACAAACTGATTCCAAATTGGGAAAGGAGTACATCAAATTTGTTTACTGTCACCTTGCTTATTTAACTTATATGCAGAGTACATCATCTGAAATGCCAGGGTGGATGAAGCACAAACTGGAATCAAGATTGATGGGAGAAGTATCAATAACCTGTTTGCAGATGACACCACCCTTACGGCAAAAGGAAAGAGGAGCTAAAGAGCCTCTTGATGAAAATGAAAAACGAAAGTGAAAAAGCTGGCTTAAAACTAAACATTCACAAAATGAAGATCATGGCATCCAGTGCCATCACTTCAAGGCAAATAAGAAAGCTGAGAGCTGAAGAATTGATGCGTTTGAACTGTGGTATTGGAGAAGATTCTTGAGAGTCCCTTAGACTGCAAGGAGATCAAACCAGTACATCCTAAAGGAAATCAACCCTAAATATTCGTTGGAAGGACTAATGCTAAAGCTGAAGCTTCAGTACTTTGGCCACCTGATGTGAAGAACTGACTCATTGGAAAAGACCCTGATGCTGGGAAAGATTGAAGGCAGGAGGAGAAGGGGGCAACAGAGAATGAGATGATTGGATGGCATCACCGACTCAATGGATATGTAAAATAAAAAGCAGTCATACTAGCATCCCATGTTTCTCATAAGGAAAAAATGAGTTACAAATAATCTCGCCATGAGCTATAGGATATTGCCCTTTTTATAGATTAAAGACAGCATCCAAAATTTTATATGCATGGATGCATGTGTGCATTCTCAGTCGCTTAGTCGTGTTGGACTCTGTGACCCCATGGACTGTAGCTTGTCAGGCTCCTCTGTTCATGGAATTTTCTAAGCAAGAATATTTCCTCCGCCAGGTGACTTTCCTGACCTGGGGATCGAATCAGAATTTCCTGCATTGGCAGGCGATTTCTTTGCCATTGAACCACCTGGAAGACCCTACAGTTTTATGTAGTTAAAAATAAATGTTGCTCATCTATTTTATGCATAGTAGTTTGTATCTGTTCAGTTCAGTTCAGTCGCTCAGTCATGTCCAACTCTTTGCAACCCCATGAATCGCAGCACGCCAGGCCTCCCTGTCCATCACCAACTCCTGGAGTTTACTCAGACTCAAGTCCATCGAGTCAGTGATGCCATCCAGCCATCTCATCCTCTGTTGTCCCCTTCTCTTCCTGCCCCCAATCCCTCCCAGCATCAGAGTCTTTTCCAATGAGTCAACTCTTTGCATGAGGTGGCCAAAGTACTGAAGTTTCAGCTTTAGCATCATTCCTTCCAAAGAAATCCCAGGGCTGATCTTCTTCAGAATGGACTGGTTGGATCTCCTTGCAGTCCAAGGGACTCTCAAGAGTCTTCTCCAACACCACAGTTCAAAAGCATCAATTCTTCGGCACTCAGCCTTCTTCACAGTCCAACTCTCACATCCGTACATGACCCCTGGAAAAACCATAGCCTTGACTAGATGGACCTTTGTTGGCAAAGTAATGTCTCTGCTTTTGAATATGCCATCTAGGTTGGTCATAACTTTCCTTCCAAGGAGTAAGCATCTTTTAATTTCATGGCTGCAGTCACCATCTGCAGTGATTTTGGATCCCCAAAAATAAAGTCTGATACTGTTTCCACTGTTTCCCCATCTATTTGTCATGAAGTGATGGGACCGGATGCCATGATCTTTGTTTTCTGAATGTTGAGCTTTAAGCCAACTTTTTCACTATCCGCTTTCACTTTCATCAAGAGGCTTTTTAGTTCCTCTTTACTTTCTGCCATAAGGGTGATGTCATCTGCATATCTGAGGTTATTGATATTTCTCCCGGCAATCTTGATTCCAGCTTGTGTTTCTTCCAGTCCAGCGTTTCTCATGATGTACTCTGCATAGAAGTTAAATAAGCAGGGTGACAATATACAGCCTTGACGTACTCCTTTTCCTATTTGGAACCAGTCTGTTGTTCCATGTCCAGTTCTAACTGTAGCTTCCTGACCTGCATACAGATTTCTCAAGAGGCAGATCAGGTGGTCTGGTATTGCCATCTCTTTCAGAATTTTCCACAGTTTATTGTGATCCACACAGTCAAAGGCTTTGGCATAGTCAATAAAGCAGAAATAGGTGTTTTTCTGGAACTCTCTTGCTTTTTCCATGATCCAGCGGATGTTGGCAATTTGTATCTGTTAGTCATATATTACCCCTCCCGTCCTTTGGTAACAATAAACTACTTTTCCATGTCTGTGAGTCTGTTGTGTATATAGTGAGATTAGCAACAAGGATTTAGCCTATAGCATGGGGAATTATAGTCAATAGCTTGTAATAATTATAATAAAATGAAATCTGCAGAAAAATTGAATTACTATGTTGTACTCCTGAAATTTTTGCAATATTATAGATAAATTTGAGGGTGCTGGTCTTAGTTGTTCAGTCGTGTCTGATTCTTTGCAACCCCATGGGCTGTAGCCTGCCAGGATCCTCTGTCCATGGGGATTCTCCAGGCAAGAATACTGGAGTGGACTGCCATGCCCTCCTCCAGGGGATCTTCCCAACCCAGGGATCAAACCCAAGTTTCCCACATTGCAGGTGGATTCTTCAATTAAAAAAACACACAAAAACTAAATGTGTAAATTATGTAACATAGTATCTAGCACTTAGTAGCCAATAAATGTTAGTATCACCGTGTCACAGAGTTATATTTATGGACTTGAATGTATTCACACCTTAAAAAGTTTCATACAAGGAAAAGAGAATTTTGAGACTTCTATAAAGGAAGCCTGATATAAATCTGTAAAGGGTGTTACCTTTAGGTTTCATCCAAGGATAACATAAATATGAAATTTGTGAATTATTCTGTAAAAAAATATTTTGGGAAAAATTTTGGGAAATTTTTGGGAAATTCCCAAAAGTTTGGGAAAACTTTTGGTTATGGGAAACAAAAATAATTGCTCTAGGTAAAGAAATATTGGGATTATTTACTTTGGTCTCTTTGTATTACCTGAAACTAAGTCTAGAATGAAAGATAATGCATTTATTTTTAGACCAGTTTAGATTCACAGAAAAATTGAGAGGAAGGTGTAGAATTTTCCCATACCTCCTGCCTTCACATGTGCATAGCCTCCCCCATTTCCAGTACCCCTATCAAAGTGGTCCATTTGTTGTGAAGCCTCCACTGTCACATCATTAAAAAAAAACAAAGCCCATAGTTTATATTAGTGTCTACTTTTGGTGCTGTGCATTCTGTGGGTTTGGACAAACATATGATGACATTAATCCACCATTATGGTATCACGCAGAATCATTTCACTGCTCTAAAAATCCTTTGTGCTCCACATATTCAGTCTTCCCTATCTCTTAACTCCTGGCAATCATTTATTCCTTTCTGCATAGTTTTGCCTTCTCCAGAATGTCATATATGCAGTTGGAGTCATGCAGTATATAGCCTTTTTAGATGGGCCTCTTACATATACATCTTACAAATATACATCTAAGTTTCTTCCATTTTTTTCATGACTTGATAACGCATTTCTTTTTAGCACTGAATAATAATCTATTGACTGGATGTACCATAGTTTACTTATCGGATAATGCATTTTTATTCAGCATCAGATTCACATCATGAAGCATGAATGCATAAAGTGTGAGGACATAAAAGGACAGAGATTTAATATTCAAATTTAATCTTTATAAACCTATTGTGTAGAAAATAGGCCATGATGATACCTATTGTTTTCTAAATTATTAGAGAAAAACGTATTTTATGTATCTGAATTCTCTGTCATGTTTTTCTTATGCTGTAAATATTTTACATGATTTAATAAGATGTTACACTCCTTAGTTGTATGCTGAGTTATATCAGTATGTGATAAATAATTCATATTTATAAGGTTTTGTTCCAAAAATAAGATTTTAGCATTGTGTTGGGTAAAAGGATAGTAACTTTCATCCATTTAGATGAAAAACAGTTTACTTTCTTTTGAGCAAGTTTAATGTCATTGCTTATATGAGTAGAGATTTCCTAATTCCAACCCTCAAGTTTTATGATTGCCTGAAGTTTGTTTATTTTGGCTTTTATAAAGTACTATTGGTAAACCACAGAGAAGCATGTAAAGAAGTAAATAAAATTTTGAACTGTCAGAGCAAGATATTATTGCTTAAATTGATGCTAATAAGTATTGATTTATTAGTTAGTGTTAGTCTCTTAGTTGTGTCTGACTCTCTGACCCTATGGACTGCAGCCTACCGGGTTCCTTTGTCCATGAGATTTTCCAGGCAAGGATACTGGAGTGGGTTGCCATTTCCTTCTCCAGGCGATCTTCCCAACCCAGGGATCAAGCCCAGGTCTCCTGCACTGCAGGCAGATCCTTTACCAACTGAGCTTCAAGGGATGCTAATAAGCATTGATTTATATATGCTATTAAATGGGAGAAAACATATTTTATTTTCTTTCTGAAAATTCCTCCTTTCTCTAGAATTTGAGAATTTGAAATACTTTCAACCTTTTAATGTATATAAAAGATGAATTATAAACCCGTTTTATAATGAAAGTAATTTCTATTACCATGGAGTTTGAAGACTAATGTTCTAAGTTGCA
This sequence comes from Bos indicus x Bos taurus, assembly GCF_003369695.1. Classification (NCBI taxonomy): domain Eukaryota; kingdom Metazoa; phylum Chordata; class Mammalia; order Artiodactyla; family Bovidae; genus Bos; species Bos indicus x Bos taurus. Next base: position 20,458,888 of record NC_040076.1, on the reverse strand, counting down.
AAGATAGTGGCATGAAGAATTGAAGCCAGTGTAATCTATTCAGGGTGAGCCACCTGATACACTTAAAGATTAAATCATTAGACGATGTTTGTTGGATGATGAAATTCAAGTGGATGTTATATAAAGAGATCAGGGAATTACTGAATTCTGTTCCATGAAGATGCAAAACCAGTGTTCTGTTGTAGCAAATAAGTAAATAAATAACATATTCTGCATACATACACAAAAGAATTGAAAGCAAGAACTTGAACAGGTATTTGTTTACCTATGTTCACAGCAGTGTTGTTCACAATAGCTAAAAGTGGAAACAACCCAAATATTCATTGATAAAAGTGTGAAAAAACATGTATTCATGCATATACTGGAATAGACTTAGAAAGGAATGAAACTCTGATATGTATTATGGATGACATGTAGCATGGATGATCCTTATTTCATCTTCGTTGTTCAGTTGCTAAGTCAAGTCTGACTCTTTACCACTTCATGGACTATGCCACACCAAGCTTTTCTGTCCTCCACTGTCTTGTGGAGTTTGCTCACATTTACATCCATTGAGTTGGTGATGCTATCTAATTATCTCATCCTCTGCCACCCCCTTATCCTTTTGCCTTCAATCCTTCCCAGCATCAGGGTCTTTTTTTGCATCAGGTGGCCAAAGTATTGGGCTTTCCTGGTAGCTCAACTGGTAAAGAATCCACCTACAATGCAGGAGACCCTGGTTTGATTCATGGGTCAGGAAGATCCCCCGCAGAAAGGATAGGTTACCCATTCTAGTATTCATGGGCTTCCCTGGTGGCTCAGACCATAAAAGAATCCACTTGTAATGCGGGAGACCTGGGTTCGATCCTTGGGTTGGGAAGATCCCCTAGAGGGCATGGCAACCCACTGCAGTATTCTTGAGCCTGAAGAAGCTTCAGCAACAATCATTCCAACCACTATTTAGGGTTGATTTCCTTTAGGATTTACTGGTTTGATCTCTCGGCAGTCCAAGGGACTTTTAAGTGTCTTTTCCAGCACCACAATTGGAAAGCATCGATTCTTTGGAGCTCAGCCTCCTTATTTCATAGGTTAAGTAAAATAAGCCAAACACAAAAGGACAGATATTGTATGATTCAACTTGTTTGAGGTATCTAAGGTAGTCAAATATACAAATAAAGACAGAAAGTAGAATGGTGGTTACTAAAGGCTGGAGGAATGAGGAAATGGGGAGTTATTGTTTAATGGTTACAGAATTTCAGTTTGGGACTATGAAAAAGGCCTGGAGATATACAGGCTGTGTGATGATTATACAACAATGTGAATGTACTTAATGCCACTGAACTGTATACTTAAAACGACAAATTTTATGAAATTATGTTTCTTTTAGTAAAATTTTAAAAAAATCAAGAAAAGGCTAATAGATTCCCAGGCATTATACTATATATGAAATATTTTAGGAATCATACAATTAATCAAAAAAAGAAAATTGATTAGTCTGTTGCCATACCTATACTCCTAATTTGAGTGGGAATTTAAGTTTGTCACATCTTAAGAAATTTTTTTAAAGAAAGTGGTTTGGTGAGTTACTGAATCTGATACGATAAAGAATTTTAGTGAATATACTCACACACAAAAAGAAATGTTGAAAGTAAGGTAAGTAAGCATCTATGTGTCCCTTCAGGCAATGTTAATTAGCACTCAGAGTCTTGATATCCTCTTTATAAAACTGGCCATTGTGGGAATTACAGGAGAATTAAAAGCACCTATCATTCTCTTAAATACAGAGCAAGTTCTAAGTGATGGGTGGTTATTATTACTTTTTTTCTGTTGTGATTGTTGCTTGAGCTTTCAAGATGTAGAGTGATAAATTCGATATAAATAACAAAAAGTTCAAGTAAACATTGTACTATAAATATGTGGAGTATGAAGACATAAAATAAAATAGATTAGAAATAAGGGCTAATGCTAGAGGGTTACACCTTCCTGTTACCCCCTAGTACTATCAGAGAAAGAATAATAATAATATTAAAACCAAAGGAGTCTATACAAGCAGTTTCAGTTTACTAAACACTTTTGTATATGGCTTCATTTCACCTTCACATCATCCCATCCAAAATACCTGTGACAAAATGTTTAAAAATCCTAAAACAGAGATTGTGATTGACGAAGCCACAATGCAATGACACAGATTCCAAGTCCAGTCCCTTCATACCATGCTGCACATCGAAGAATTAGGTGTGGATCGCGTATAGCACATCCTGTGTTTTCATCATACTGGATTCTTACTCGAGTTTATTCAAGAAAACAGTGATGACAAAGAATATATTAATTCAAAACTTCCATCAGAAATTCTTGGACATAGGTTGAAATCAATCGATAGTCCTAATTTTCATGGCAGCTTCAGTTCTGACATTCCTAAGGAGCAAATATTATACATTTCTGTAGAAATAATTATAGAATAATTACAATTAATTATAATTAATTCTGTAGAATTAATTATAGAATAATTCTTGTCTCTAAATAACAAAGATTATCAGTAATAAAGCTGGTAGCAAAACTTGAACTGCAAACCTCTTTCAATATACCATAGAGAGACATAACCACGCTTACACAAATTTTTTATAATCGCCTTTCAAAACTTTTTCTATGCATATATATTTTCCTCATACAAATTTGTTTAGGCAGTTCATTCATTGCCTATGTTCTTATTCCAATTGCCTAAATTTCAGTAGACTTTCTTTTATTTCTACTTAGCAACATTTTGCTTTGTAGAGGTGCAGGCAGATATTCACTATCATGGCTCCTTCTAAAATTATCTATGTTTGTTTGGTCAGTGCTCTGGGCTAAAATTCTGATCATCAGCATTACTTCACTTTAGAAAGAAAATTGGTTTGGTTTTATGTGGGAACATTGTACAACTGGATTGCTGTGTTAATATACATGCTAGTGAATGATGGTTTAAAAACCACTTTTGTTGTATAAAATTTATTATATTTTATTTTTATACTTCTTTATAGGATTAGAGGGCTTCTCAGTTAGCACTATTGGTAAGGAACCCTCCTACCAATGCAGGAGACGTAAGAGATGTGAGTTCAGTCCCTGGGTCGCGAAGATCCCCTGGAGGAGAACACGGCAATCCACTCCAGTATTCTTGTCTGAAGAGTCACATGGACAGAGGAGCCTGGTGGGCTACAGTCCATGGGGTCACAAAGGGTTGGGCATGACTGGAGCAGCTTAGCACACATGCACGCATAGGGTTAGAATTGTTTAAAGTATTGGTGTATAGAGGGCATGTGTATTGTTTTGTTAATTGCTATATGCCACTTTAAAGTGTATTATTCCCCCAAAGAAAATGGCAGCTTTGCTCTCTAAAAAGACCTATGCAAAACCGAAATGACTTAACTTGCTTTTAGAGTACTATATTTTCTAGATTGATGGTGTAAAAAAAACCTGCATGTGTAAAGCAAACTTGTTTTAGGTAACAAATTAAGAGACCAGCAAAAACTGGTTGTCTAAGAAAGATGTATAGTTAACTAAAAATTGAACAAAAACTGCCTGTGAAATTTAGAATACATTTAAAGCAGCTGTATCAACCATCTATGTAGTTGATGCAGGTAAGGAAAAAAGAATAAAAGATTAGCTTGAAAAATGGACATTAGGAAAGACCTTAAGGAATGAAACATGCAAATAAAATTTATTTCTTCAGATCACTGATGTAAAATACTATTAGTTTGTTGATTACATAACACTGAATGAAAATAAGTTAAATGAGCATGTTGTCACTCAATTGGTTTTTAAATAATATATTTGCTGTATGAACAGTAAATGCTTATTATGGAAAATGCTGATAACTAAGAAATAAGAGAAATTATTCACAATCTCAGTTTTGAATATAAACTATGCAAGTTTTGGTATATAACCTTTCCTACATTTTTCTATGTATTTGTGTGTGATCATCAATTGGATTCTTTTGTAAGTAACATTTTTAACACATTGAAAATAATTTGTCATGTCAACAGTTTTTTATAATTCTGAATATTGTTTTTTAATGAGCAATGTACTTAACATTTAAGAGTTTAGCACCTCTCCATTGATTTTCTCAAAATATCTGTTTGGCAATGACAGGAAAATAGATTTTAACTTAGTGTTTTCTGTTAACTTTACATGAGCTCCTAGTGAGCAGTCCAGGTAAGCTTTGAGCCTGGCATGTGTATTTAATCCCTGGGGCCTCAAGCACACTCTAGAACCAGAATGGACAAATAAGAATGGGCATGCTGGAGAGCTGAGACCAAGCTGAGGTATAGAATGAAGAAGGGTATGGGAATAGGCTAGATTCAGAAGCAAGAGAACAGGGCTAGGAAATACTGATACTCCCATCTAGGGAGGATGAGCTCAGGGAAAGGGATCAAAACACTGGAGAAGCATAAATTGTCAAAGTAAGCAACACTTGCATAAATTTGACAATAATTAAGACTAGGATCTAAGGAACTATGAAATGGATAAGAGCCATAAAAAGAAATTTTAAAGTGACATGCATTGACATTTTAATTCTACTAATATTTATAAGTCATGGGATACTTTTTATCCTCAGCTTCAAACAGTTTATAATCTATATGATGTAATAAGACATGACTGTCAAGTGATATAGTACAAGTCAGTATATAAGTCGTATGGGTCAAGAATAAATGCTACAGGAAGTCATATAGAAGAAAGGGTACCTCTGACTTTGGTCTAGAGATTTATGAGGATATTAGCAGCTGATATTGACAAGTATTTCCTCCTTTTGATCTAATTTTATCCTCACAACACTTTGAGATAAGTTGTTATTGTCAGGAAGACAGTGTGTATGGTGGTTACAATCTTGGAGCCAGAATGTCTAGGACTGAATCCCAGCCACTTACTGTTGTGGCTTTTGGTAATGCATTTAACTCTCTCTGTTTCAGTTCTCTTATAGAAAATAAATAATGACAGTATCAATCTCATAGAGTTGTTGTAAAGACTAAATGTGTTAAGAGACAGAAAGTACTTAGAACTAGTAATGATGTTATTATTAGTAGTTCCATTTTTGTGATTAAAAAATTAAAGTTCGAACCATTTAGTTCATATACTTAAGTATGCAGGCAGCAAATGGAGGAGCTAGGGGGTAAAGTCCAGCCCTGCTCTCTTGTGAATCTGAGTTCTTTGATTTTAACCACTTTGATGCTTCAAACTTTAAGCATGGAAAGAATGAGTCAAAGATAAGAATTTTGATCATGGCTGACTGGAATCATTAGTGAAACAGAGCAGAGACTAAGAAAGTTAGTCTTAGTTGTTGCTATTATTGTTTTTGGAAGCAAAAAGGTTCAATTTGAGATGTCTTGAATTGGAACTGGTGCTGAAGCATTTAGGGTGAAATGTTGTGACTGTTAGCGAGAAATCCTGGACTAGACTCATGACTGAGCAGGAGTGGGAGTTAAGATTAGGGAGACATACATGCATAGAGTTAACAGTGAATGCTGTGAAAGTAGATAAGATTGGCAAGGAGAGGATATTTAAACAGCAAATGATAAAAAAGGATGCCCAACATCAGAATTCATTGACTTAGGATTCAAAGGTAAAAGTTGACAGTGTACATCTGGAGAAAAGGATAGTCTGTTTTCATGGAAGAACAAATCCAAGAATTTCAATGAAGATAGAATGGGACCTCCCAACCATGTGGGTGTAAGTGAAAAGAAGAAAAAGTACAAGTGTTAGTCTGATCAAACCTGGGTCTCCTGCGTTGCAGGCAGATTCTTTACTGTCTGAGCCATGGGGGAAGCCCATGTGAGCAGAAAGGAAAGGCATTTCCAGTGCACTGATTCTGAAATTGCTCAGGAGGTTCAGGCCTCGAGGTTTTGAAGAGTCTGAAATATTTTTGTTTTATTTTGTTTGGGGAGAGGGTATGTGGAGTGGGCAGGGAAGCATGCTTAGAGCACTCAAATAAATTAAGTTCTCCTTTATTTCAGTCCTTCCTAGGACTGATTGTAATGTATTTTCCTGTGTTTATCTTGAGCCATGTCAGCGTTATCTGGAACTGTGGTGTGCTATTCTGGAGTTATCACATTTCTCCTCTCACAGACCATACTTTCTTGGAAATACTAGAGATATTGAAGCAGAGGAATATGAGCAGAGAGCTTTATAACCCACACTTTTATGCTAGTCTAATGTGATTTTTCAACTTGAACTTGATTAAAGTTAAATAAAATGTCTAATTCAGCTTCTCAGTTGTATTCTACACATTTCAAATGTTTAATAACCAAAAGAGGCTTTTGACTTTCAATTTTGTGGAAAATTATAAAATATTTCTGTCATTCCAGAGAGTTCTGTTGGACAGTGTTGCTTTAGACAGTGTATGTCTTAAACTTCTGATTTTTAAACAATCTGCCAGTCATAAGACTGTCTTTTACACTTTGAAGATTTTCAACTTACATAAATAACAATAATAAACAGTAATTATCAAAAACAAATTTTTCTCCACATTTTTACTAATGGTTCTTGTCACCTATGATCAAAAATATATCTTTATCTCACTCATTTTTTTGTAAAATTTTAACTTTCAAGAAAAACTTTCTGTTTTGTATTATAGCTAGATGATCACATACCAATATCTTGAGTAGTCTATCATCGTGATAAGAGAGGCTTCCTTAATAACTCAAATGTTAAAAAGCTGCCTGTAAGGCAGGAAGCACAGGAGACATGGATTTGATCTCTGGATCAGGAAGATTCCCCTGGAGAAGGAAATGACAACTCACTCCAGTATTATTGCCAGGAAAATCCCATGGACAGAGAAGCCTGGTAGGCTATAGTCCACGGGATCACAAAGATAATGTGATTTAAAAGCTAATTTGCGTATCTCAGAAATAAAATGACTATTAAGGAGTATAAGGTTTTTTCCTTCGTGAATCATTAACTTAAAAATTATAAATTTTGAATATATAATTACTGTGTTTGATTCCATTTGAAAATGTAGACATCAGCTAGAACTTCCATGAGATGCATATGCTTTTTCTTATTTAATAAATTTTTATATACATGGAGGAGGAATAAATTTAGCTTGTCACTATATCATTCAAAAATGATTTTGATTAACACTGTGAGAAATATCCCATGATAACTATTAAAACCTTGCAGTTAGAACTGCACTGAAGGCATGCCATTTGCAGATAATTGGTGCTTAATGTTACAAATATACAGAATATTACCAATACTTTACTCCTCAACCATAACTTATTGGCCTTCATAATTTTTGCCAGTACACTTACTGTTTAATACGGAGGTCAAACAATGTTTTTGCGTGGATTTTTAGGAATCTGAAAAATATTTACTACTAAGGTTCTTTTCTATGCTGCAGTGGATGTTGACAGTTTGATTTCTGGTTCCTCTGACTTTTTTAAACCCAGCTTGTACATCTGGAAGTTCTTGGTTCACATATTGTTGAAGCCTAGCTTGAAGGATTTTGAGCATTACCTTGCTATCATATGAAATGAGAGCAGTTGTACGGTAGTTTGAACATTCTTTGGCATTGCCCTTCCTTGGGATTGGAATGGAAACTGACATTTTCCAGTCCTGTGGCCATTGCTGAGTATTCCAAATTTACTGGCATATTAAGTGCAACACTTTAACAGCATCATCTTTTAGAATTTGAAGTAGTTCAGCTGGAATTCCATAACCTCCACTAGCTTTGTTCGTAATAAAGCTTCCTAGAGTTGGACTGTGAAGAAGGCTGAGTGCCGAAGAATTGATGCTTTTGAACTGTGGTGTTGGAGAAGACTCTTGAGAGTCCCTTGGACTGCAAGGAGATCCAACCAGTCCATTCTGAAGGAGATCAGCCCTGGGATTTCTTTGGAAGGAATGATGCTAAAGCTGAAACTTCAGTACTTTGGCCACCTCATGCGAAGAGTTGACTCACTGGAAAAGACTCTGATGCTGGGAGGGATTGAGGGCAAGAGGAGAAGGGGACGACAGAGGATGAGATGGCTGGATGGCATCACTGACTCAACGGACGTGAGTCTGAGTGAACTCCGGGAGTTGGTGATGGACAGGGAGGCCTGGAGCGCTTCAATTCATGGGGTCGCAAAGAGTCGGACACGACTGAGCAACTGATCTGATCTGATCTGAAGGCTCATTTGATTTCACATTCCAGGATGTCTGGCTGTAGGTGAGTGACCACACAATTCATGGTTATCAAGGTCATTAAGACCTTATTTATAGAGTGTATTCTTGATATCTCTTCTTAATCTCTTATGCTTCTGTTAGGTCCTTGCTGTTTCTGTCCTTTATTGTGCCCATCTTTCCGTGAAATGCTCCCTTGGTACCTCCAATTTTCTTGAAGAGATCTCTAATATTTCCCATTCTATTGTTTTCCTCTATTTCTTCGCATTATTCACTGAAGAAGGCTTTCTTTTCTCTCCTTACTATTCTCTAGAGCTCTGCATTCAGCTAGGTATATCTGTCCCTTTCTCCTTTGCCTTTTGCTTCTCTTCTTTTCTCAGCTATTTGTCAGGCCTACTCAGACAACCATGTTGCCTTCTTGCATTTCTTTTTCTTTGGGATGGTTTTGATCACCGCCTCCTGGACAATGTTATGAACCTCTCTGTCCAAGGTTCTTCACACACTCTGTCTCCCAGATCTAATCCCTGAATCTAGTTGTCTTTTCCACTGTATAATCATAAGGGATTTGATTTAGGTCATACTTGAATGGACACATCCACAACTCAGTGTCAATTTCACTTTGACCCAGCCTCTTCATTCTTCTGGAGCTATTCTCTGCTCTTTCCCAGTAGCATATTGGATATCTACTGACCTGGGGGGCTCATCTTCCAGTGTCATATATTTTTGCCTTTCCATACTGCTCATGGGATTCCCAAGGGAAGAATACTAGAGTGGTTGTCTATTCTCTTCTCCAATGGACCATCTTTTGTCAGAACTCTCCACCATGACCTGTCCATTTTGGATGGCCCTTCATGACATGGCTCTTGGCTTTATTGAGTCACACAAGACTTCATTGAGTTGCACGTTGTAATCCATGTTGTCATTTTGGTTAGCTTCCTGTGATGGTGATTTTGTTCTGGAAGCTGTGGCATTATAGATCTTTCTTTTTCTGCCTGCCCTCTGATGGATGAGATATAAGAGGCTTGTACAAGATTCCTGATGGGAGGGACTGGCTGTGGGGAAAACTTGGTCTTGCTCTGTTGAGCAGGACTGCTGCTGCTGCTGCTGCTAAGTCTCTTCAGTCGTGTCTGACTCAGTGCGACCCCATAGACGGTAGCCCACCAGGCTCTGCCATCCCTGGGATTCTCCAAGGCAAGAACACTGGACTGGGTTGCCATTTCCTCCTCCAATGCATGAAGGTGAAAAATGAAAGTGAAGTCGCTCAGTCGTGTCCGACTCTTTGCGACCCCATGGACTGCAGCCTACCAGGCTCCTCCATCCATGGGATTTTCCAGGCACGAGTACTGGAGGGGGGTGCCATTGCCTTCTCCACAGTACTCAGTAAATCTTTAATTCAATTGTCTGCAGGTAGGTGGGTCTGTGCTTCCTCCCTGTTAGTTGCAATGCTTATAATGATGCCTCCTTATTGATGCCTAAAGGCGTCATTGGATATCACTTCATATATGTCCAATGGATTCAAGCTGGTGTCAAGTTTGAAGCTCCCAAAGGCAGATTGTAGTTCTACAAGATTAGAAATGTATTATCTATTTGGGTAATTTGGAACTTTATATTTTAATTTGTATTTTAAATGAATTACTCTATTATATTATAGAAGACTCTTGGATCATTCAAGCTCTCCCATCTTGTTGACATTTGAGTCTACTTATTCAGTTATACATTTTCAAAAGAACATAGAATAGCAATGCTGCACAACTGGAAATTTTCTTGCATTCTACTTCTTCCTTCAGTATCACATGATTAATTCATCCGTCTGTCCTCTGATTCAGCAATCTGCCCCCAGGCCCTTCACATGATATTGTGTCCTCACTAGTGGTCTATCACTGTGGCTTTAATATCAGCTAAATTCAGTTCCAGGTGCTTGATGTTGGCAACTTAAATTTAGAATCATGTATTATGTATTTAAAGAAACTACTAGATTTTCCTAATGAGAGAAAACACCTCTGCAGAAGTCTTCTTTAACATTTCTTCTTTAGACATTTTCCTGAATGTTGCTAAATCCATTTTGGAATTTTACTCTGGCTAATAGTTTCATTAAATATTGGATAGTTACACAGTAGTATTATCATGACTTTTAGTTTTAGATAGCTTGGTGGTAAAAATATTATTTCCATGGAGTTAGGAAATTTTGAGTTTGGAGACTGTTTTGGTGAAAATAACATCAATTTTAGTGTAAGACTGGTTATGAGTGGACAGAGCCAATTCTAGTACTGCCACTAACCATAGACACTCAAGTAATTCAACTTCTTGAGCTTCAGTTTCCTCAAGATGAATAAAAATGTTGTATTACCAGACTGCAAAAATATCAAATGAGGAGATGCTAAAAAACCATCACTGTCAGTGGTAGAGTAGAACCTTAATAAATATCGATTGCCTTTTCCTTTCATCTCTGCCATATTCTAAATTATAATAGTCTTTTCATTTAGTCTCTAAATCATGCCTTACTCTTTGCAACTCCATGAATTGTAGCCCACCAGGCTCCCGCATCAATGGGATTTTCCAGGCAAGAATACTGGAGTAGGTTGCCATTTCCTTCTCCAATAATAGTCTTCTAGAAAGTGAAGTCACTCTTTGCGACCGCATAGACTATATAGCCTGTCAAGCTTTTCCATCCATGGGATTTTACAAACAAGAATACTGCAGTGGGTTGCCATTTCCTTCTGCAGGGGATCTTCCAGATCCAGGGATCAAATCTAGGTCTCTTGCACTGCAGGCAGACTCTTTACCATCTGAGCCACCAGGGAAGTCCCTAGCACCATCTTAATTTTGAATGCAAACAGAATCAGAATTTTAGCTATCAGACAATTCACTCGTCTGTCCAGTCTGTTTCTGTGTAGTTCATAGAACAGCTTGGACTTAAAAGCCTTAAATATCATTGAATCTTTTACCTAAAGGCAAATAATCTTTCAAATTATATTTGAATATTTCTAATATTGAGAACTTTCTACTTCACAAAGCAACACATTATAATTTTTAGAAATTTACCTTGTATGATGACCTACAGGATTCTAAAGAAATGTTTTAGACTCTTAGATTGGACACCAGAGAAAGTAACCTGATGGTTCCGTAGTTAAAAGGGTAGTCACTGACCACAAAAACTCAGGAAAGCAACCTGTGAGAGATGGCACACACACAAGTTACAACTGTACTAACTTAAAAAAGATATTCTGTGCATGTTAAGTTCTCTTCCACTTCTCTCCTGTAATCATGGGCCAGCCTAGTGATTGGGAAAAAGGGACTCAAGGTGTGAACTGTGGAAAGAAGTAACTATATATACCCTTCCCTCTTTCTCTACCACAGCAATTTCTGAACCTGAGTCAAACCCAGATAGAAGGGATGAAAGTATGTGAATGCACTTTAATTTTTAATGTGGGAAATTGTCTACAACATCTGTGGCTTTTCCCAAGACTTTTTTCCAGGAAGAGAATGTGTATATTCAGAGGAGCATGAATGGAAGACATTGGCTAAAAAAGAGTTGGTTTATTTTGGATTTCAATCCCTACCAAGGCCAACTTTTTCAATAAACCTTTTCACAAAATTTTGTGTTAGATCCTATGGACATTTTCCTTGCCATTATACTTAATGCAACATTGAAAATCTTAAAAGAAATGGATACTAGTTTAGAAATATGCATGTATATACAGACATTTTGATTGAGGCAAATATGTTTAGTGAAATCAAATCTTCCAGACTTCAAATTGCAATCCAAGTCATATGAATACGAATGAACTTAAAAATAATATTGCATATATATAAAAAGTCAATTTTTTAAAAATTTCCTTGAAGGAAAGTATAAATCAGCAGCTAGACTTGTATCTGTTTAATTTTAAGCCATGATAAAAGAATTGCTCTGCTGTGGCTCATTAACACACTTTTAAAAAACAAATCATAACTTTTTTCCATTTTATGTAACATTTTATTTTGCCTGATTATGTTTTCTCATAAAAGAGACCTCTGTGACTTATATAAATGTGAAAAGGAGTTATTTCTGAGAAATGTTATTGGCAATAAGGAATTGGCTTAGGTAAACTATTTTACAATCACTGGGGGCTTATATGAAGATCAAATTTATTACCATGTAACTTCATAACATATACATTAATTTCATAGCTTTGTTTTTATTGTTCTGTTTCTTGTGCATATACTTTATTACATTCTTTGCTCACGCTCTCCAATTTCCTTATTCCATTCTCTTGATTATCTGTAAGACTTAGATAAAGTAAATATTAGGGGTAGTGATCAAATTAGAAAGTTTTTATAAATTCCATAAAACATTACATTGCTAGAGTAAATTATTCAGTACATAATGCAGGCCAAGAAAAAACTCCCTTCAACTCCAAATTTTCTCTAAATCATATTGGACTATACAGAATTCAGTGGTATTTTGACATGTATTAGTTATGAATATAAGGTTTAGAGTTTGTAACTAAATTGTAATATTTAGTAATATTAAAGATCCAGTAGCTTCTTTTAAGATTAATCGGCATAGTTCTGTTGTTAGATATTACCATATGCTAAAATGTCAATTTGAAACCAAAATGCATGAAGATTGACTAAAAGTGTTAGACTTAGGAAGAAATCATTAAATACATGATGAATATATATAGAATTTTTATTTTATATTAACAACAAAGACTGGAACCAAATGTACAGTTTGCTCTTTCTAGTGAATAGTGTCTTTTAATTTCACCTACATGTAATATGGGGCTTCCCTGGTAGCTCAGATGGTAGAGACTCTGCCTGCAATGCAGGAGACATGGGTTCGATCCCTGTGTTGGGAGGATCCCCTGGAGGAGGGCAGGACAACCCACTCCCGTATTCTTGCCTGGAGAATTCCCTGAACAGCAGCCTGGAGAGCTACAGTACATAGCGTTGCAAATAGCGGGAGGTAACTGAAGCGACTTAGCACACATATGTAAAATGGGGAAATTCTAAAATCTTAATCAATCTTAAAGAGAGGTAAAAGAAAGGCCTTCAAAAGCATATTTGAATAAATGTTTTATATTTACCATTTTCAGGATTTCATAGTGAGATGCATAAAGCTTTTTAATTTGAATACTTATTACTAAAACTTACCCAGTAGCAGTAGATTAATATTGATAGGGAAAAAGCAAATATATTTCATCTCCCAAGACACTAAAATTTCTGCTGAATGAGGGAAACAAAGTAAAATAATTTTGAAAATGTAAAATATTGAAATATAAGTTAATTTTATCTTAGTCATCTTTGTCATTATTATTGAAGAAAGGCAGATTTTATACACCAGAATTATTTTAGATTAAAAACTGCTTCCTGACATATGAATTGACTCTTGTATCTATTTTTCTGAGACATTATTGACTATAACATGTTCATTAAATTTTGTAGTAATTCAATTACACAATTCATAGCTGATAAAGTTTTAATGTAGTTTATAATTTTATAATATGAACTGACAGTTTTCTAGTGCTAGGCATTTTCCAAAATGCTTTCGTAAGCTTAATATCTTTCAATTTCTACAAAAATGTATGCAGTAGGAAATAGTATCCCTCTCTTAGAGATGAAAAAAATTAAGTTTCAGAGAGATGAAAGCACTTAATTTTAGATGACTGAATCAGAACTCAGTTCATGTCAAGAGAGAGTCAGTCAAGTTTAAGAGTCTGGACACTGCAATCAGAAGCTCTGAGTTCAGATTCAAAATTTTCCTTTTACTAGTTATGGGCTCTTGGGGAATTACAAAATCTGTCTGTCTCACTTTAATTATTTAAAAGTGCTTTAATATAAGCATTTTCTTTGCAGGGTTGTTGTGATGATTAAATAACTAAGCACCTGAAAAGTGCTTTGGATTTGTTGTATTATTTTGTTGGACACCAATAAATAACTGTTGATTGTTGCTTGCTGTTGTTTAGTCACTCAGTCCTGACTGACTGTGAGCCCATGGACTGTAGCCTACCAAGTTCCTCTGTTCATGGGATTCTCCAGGCAAGAATACTGGAGTGGGTTTCCATTTCCTTCTCTAGGGAATCTTCCCAGCCCGTGGATCAAACCTGTGTCTCCTGAACTGGCATGTGGATTCTTTACTGCTGAGCCAACAAGGAAGCCTGGTTGTTATTTAGTATCAATCAGCCTTAAGATTCTGAATTGCAATTATTTGATATACCAATCAGAACTCTTTCATCTTTTGTGAGAGAAATCTCATTTAAAGTAGCTTAAGTTAAAGAAAGGTGAGTTACTGGACCCCTGAGTTGGGAGAGTTACTGTAGTAACTCATACATTCAAAGGAAGACCTGAACTCAGGTGAGATGGCACTGGAGACTCAGGTCTTGCCCAATCTACAATCTCCTTTGTTCATTTCTGATGACTCTGCTCTACCTCATGGTTGGCATCGTTCTCTTCTATGGTAGCTAGGCGTTATTCTTGTCAATCACAGAGAAAGACTCTGATTGGCTCTGCTTAAATTTTGACTACCCTCTTTTCTCCTACCAGTTATTTCCAGGGGAAAGGGGGAAATCTGGGACATATGCATTTCCTTGTGTCTAGGAGATTGGGCTTCCCTGGTAGCTCAGGTGGTAAAGAATCTGCTTGCAATGCAGGAGATCTGGGTTCGATCTCCCCTGGATAAAGGAATGGCAATGCACTCCAGTGTTCTTGCCTGGAGAATTCCATGGACAGAGGAGCCTTGTGGGCTACAGTCCACAGAGTCACAAACAGTTGGATATGACTGAGAGACTAATACACGGGAGGTTGGTTTGTTGTTCAAAGCAATTGAAGGGAAATGCATGCTGGTCAGAAAAAGAAAAAGAAAAAAATGAAACAATGCACTATATTTGGCTTCTCAAAAATCAGGAATAAAACAATCTTAAATCTTCAACTAAACACTAAATTTGCCCTGTAAGGTTTTCATAAGATCCTCCTTTCACTTTGGAAGATGATTGTGCCAAGATACCATCGTGTTGGCTAGCACCAAGCAGAGGTCTCAGAGTCTTGCCTAACGTTTTGATGAAGCAAAGGATATTTGCTTGTATGATTCCATATCAGCAGACAGGTTAATGATGGTCTGATATCATAAACAGATCCTGTGCATATGCAGTCATCTGATTAATTTACCAGGCATTCATATGTTATATTAAGAGGACAGCAGACCTTTTCCTCTGACAACTGCACAAAATGAGTTTACACACCTAATTGTACTAGTTACTTTGTTAGTTTGTCACCAAGAAAGCACTCCTACATCATCTTTGAGAAAGCATTCATATTGTTAAAATATTGAAAAGTCATTCCAAGGTTTAATTTTCAAAGTGTTCAGTGTTAGTCACTCAGTCACGTCCAACTCTTTGTGACCCCATGGACTGTAGCCCACCAGGATCCTCTGTCTGTGGAATTCTCCAGGCAAGAATTGGATAGTAGGTTGCTATTTCCTTCTCTGCAGGCATCTTCCCAACCCAGGCATTGAACCTTGGTCTCCTGCATTGCAGACTCTTTACCCACTGAGTTAAATTTGAATAAAATATTGCTAACCTCGCCTCCACCCAACCCCTCTGTGGTTTCTGGGTGATACTTTGGGAACCACTAATTTCTAAATTTCATGAGAGGCTGAATTATAGCTATTGAATTAAAGAGTTAATTTGGGATCATTAAAACTTCAAAAGAAAGGACTATGTATATAGCAATATAATAATTTTAAGTTGACCCAGACTTCAAGTTTTTCCTCACTGTACACCTGGTTTAATGCTTAAATGCTATTTCTGCTTTGTACTCGTAATGAATTCTCCCTTTTCTTGCATTATGTAAGTTTGAATTACCTCTACGTCCAGACTTGAAATCATCACTTTTCCCTCAAACCTGCTTATTCTTCTCTTATTTCTAACTCAGTTGTTGCCCAGATTTGAAGCCTAGATGACACCTTGACCTCTTTTTCAAAGTCCTAATCCATATCTAATGTTGATTGAGTATGACTTCTAGTGATCCTTAGTTTTTTTCTATTTATTTATATTATTAGTTTTAGTCCTCCACATTAGGTCATCATCTTTCTAGTGAATTATTGAAATAGACATTTTTTTTAGCTTTCTTCTTTTCAACCTTGCCTTCCCTGATCTACTCTCCATATTTCAACACAGTGATCTTTCTCAAATGGAATTCTCATCATCTTACAACTGTCAGTAGCTCTGTTATACTTAGAATTAAGCTATATTTCTTGACTTGGGATTCTAGGTCTTTTGTGATTGGTTCCTCTTTATCTCTTTAGCAGGATTATCCTCTGAATCTGAATTCTTTCAGCCTACAATCCAAATAGTGCTAAAATGCTCATTGGAATGGGATTCTCAGGTAGCTCAGTGGTAAATAATCCACCTGCCAAAGCAGGAGATGCAAGAGATGCTGATTTGATCCCTGAATCAGAAAGATCCATCCCCTGGAGGAGGGAATGGTAACCCACTCTAGTATTCTCACCTGGAAAATCCCTTGGAGAGAAGAGACTGGAAGAACCTGGCAAGCTATTGTCTATGGTTTCACAGAGAGTAGGACATGAGTGAGCAACTGAGCACACAATACCACCTTGGTTGAGATATTTAGATATATATTCCATAGGAGCTTCAGACTAAAGAATCTCAGTGTTATGCAGATAGTATTATCTTAACATACCAACTTATAATGAATTTATAAGGGTTAATGGGCCGTTAAAACTCTTTAAATAAAATATGCCTAATTCCACATGCTTTAGAGAACTTTATTGATTAATTTCTTGGTCATTATGTTACCTTGTATAAAGTAAGAGTCCTTGGAACTCCCCTAATGGTCCCAGAGTGGGTGAGACTCTGCACTTCTGATGCAGAGAGCATAGGTTCTATCCCTAGTTGGGGAACTAAGATCCCACATGCCACAAGGCCAGAAAATAAAAATAAGTAAATAAAAGTAAAATAGGAATTCCTTTTTTCCCCTGTGGGAAAATAATGATGACTATGAATCAGTTCTGTTCAGTTCACTTCAGTCACTCAGTCATGTCCGACTCTTGGAGACCCCCTGAATCGCAGCACACCAGGCCTCCCTGTCCATCAACTCCTGGAGTTCACTCAGACTCACATCCATCGAGTCAGTGATGCCATCCAGCCATTTCATCCTCTGTCTTCCTCTTCTCCTCCTGCCCCCAATCCCTCCCAGCATCAGAGTCTTTTCCAATGAGTCAACTCTTCGCATGAGGTGGCCAAAGGACTGCAGTTTCAGCTTTAGCATCATTCCTTCCAAAGAAATCCCAGGGCTGATCTCCTTCAGAATGGACTGGTTGGATCTCCTTGCAGTCCAAGGGACTCTCAAGAGTCTTCTCCAACACCACAGTTCAAAAGCATCAATTCTTCGGCACTCAGCTTTCTTCACAGTCCAACTCTCACATCCATACATGACTACTGGAAAAACCATAGCCTTGATTAGATGGACCTTTGTTGGCAAAGTAATGTCTCTGCTTTTCAATATGCTATCTAGGTTGGTCATAACTTTTTTTCCAAGGAGTGTCTTTTAATTTCATGGCTGCAGTCACCATCTGCAGTGATTTTGGAGCCTAAAAAGATAAAGTCTGACACTGTTTCCACTGTTTCCCCATCTATTTCCCATGAAGTGATGGGACCGGATGCCATGATCTTCGTTTTCTGAATGCTGAGCTTTCACTTCCATCAAAAGGCTTTTTAGTTCCTCTTCGCTTTCTGCCATAAGGGTGGTGTCATCTGTATAGATATAAATATGCATTAATAGGGCTTCCCTGAGAGCCCATTTGGTAACAAATCTGCCTGCAGTGCAGGAGTCTCTGGTTTGGGAGTTGGGAAGATCCGCTGAAGAAGGGATAGGCTACCCACTCCAGTACTCTTGGGCTTCCTTTGTGGCTCAGGTGATAAAGAATCGGCCTGTAATGCGAGAGACCTGAGTTCAATCCCTGGGTTGGGAAGAAGGCCCGGAGAAGGGAAAAGCTACCCACTCCAGTATTTTGGCCTCGAGAATTACATGGACAGTCTATGGGATCACAAAGAGTCAAACATAACTGAGTGACTTTGACTTTTTACCTTTAGAAAATATGCATTGCCTCTGAATCTTTCACTGTTGATTTCTTGAAAAATGAAGGCTGATGACTGAATGCAACCACAGAACATATATAGATACATTGTGCTTTCTTCTTATTAACTTTACTGTTGTGCCCCATATCTTGTAACAGTGTATAGAAACTTCATAGCACTAGATGTTCCCAGTTCCAAGTATAGAGCATTCTTTATTCTTTTATCTTTAGTTACATTATAACTCATCTCTAATGGCTCTTGTTTGTCACTTCATGGGGAATCGATGGGGAAACAGTGGAAACAGTGGCTGACTTTATTTTTGGGGGCTCCAAAATCACTGAAGATGGTGATTGCAGCCATGAAATTAAAAGACACTTACTCCTTGGAAGGAAAGTTTTGACCAACCTAGATGGCATATTCAAAAGCAGAGATATTACTTTGCCAACAAAGGTCCGTCTAGTCAAGGCTATGGTTTTTCCTGTGGTCATGTATGGATGTGAGAGTTGGACTGTGAAGAAAGCTGAGCACTGAAGAATTGATGCTTTTGAACTGTGGTGTTGGAGAAGACTCTTGAGAGTCCCTTGGACTGCAAGGAGATCCAACCAGTCCATTCTGAAGGAGATCAGCCCTGGGATTTCTTTGGAAGGAATGATGCTAAAGCTGAAACTGCAGTCCTTTGGCCACCTCATGCGAAGAGTTGACTCATTGGAAAAGACTCTGATGCTGGGAGGGATTGGGGGCAGGAAGAGAAGGGGACGACAGAGGATGAGATGGCTGGATGGCATCACCAACTTGATGGATGTGAGTCTGAGTGAACTCCAGGAGTTGGTGAAGGACAGGGAGGCCTGGCGTGCTGCAATTCATGGGGGTCACAAAGAGTGGGACATGATTGAGCGACTGAACTGAACTGAACTGAATGGCCCTTTTTTTGGCATTTTAAAGTTTAGGATGATTGAGGAATGAACTGTTAACAATAAATCATATCAAGTATAAAAAAGGTATATTTGAAAAGGCATTATATTATATTGTTTCTGACTCACATAACCAGTTTCACTTGAGAGATGATAGAGTGTAATCAGATCTACTTTTAAAACATATTTTGAAGTGTTTTGGAGAAAAAGAAACAAAAAACAGGGAAGGAAAATAACAATTTTGGGGGTATTATTAATAAGTTTTTTTTTTCCTTTAGAATGTGTTGGGCTGTGCTTAGTCACTCAGTTGTGTCTGACTCTTTGCGACCCCATGGACTGCAGCCTACCAGGCTCCTCCATCCATGGGATTTTCCAGGCAAGAGTACTGGAGTGTGTTGTCATTCCCTCCTCTTTGTTTAGAATATCTTTCAGTAAATAAGTTTTTTCCTGTTTCTGGCAAAAGATAACTAAAATGCAAATATTGAAGCTATAAAATAAGATAAAAATCATTGTGAGGAATTTTAAAACATGTAACTACCCATAATTTCATCACTTAGGAAAAATGTTAATTTTGTTTTTTATTCATTACAGATATTTTATGAGTAAATATTTTATACTTAATGGGGAAAATATGCCATATATTATCCTTTGTACCTACCATTATTACATGAACATTATTGAAATTCTATTTTTACTTAGTGGTCTATTGCCATTTATCATTCTCCAATTGCTGAATATATTTTTTATTTCCAGTTTTCAACATTACAATTAACAATTCAATAAACATGTCCACATAATGTCTAGGTTCTATTTTTAACAGCAGAATTTAGTTTAGTAATACCTGGAAAGGAAATTAATGTTTCAGAGGTGATGATGTCTTTCTTCTGAAGAACATTAAGTTTATATAGTTAGGAAGGCTCAGCTTTCTACCCCAGTACAAGTACTATGATATATTTACCTTTCATTCTTCCATTTACTATTTTCCTTATTTCACACAAAGCAGAACTTAATTTTTATGTGCTTGCTATAAAGGTGTAATGCTCTATTGTTGATATAAAGAGATCCTAGCATTGAGATAATTGACTCTAGGTACTGTCTTCTTCATTACATCCTGTATGATTCATGTCCACAGAGGAACCTTTAAATCATTTGGTTAGATTGCTTGAACTACTCCCAAAATTTACATGAGATTGGCTTCATTTAATTTGTTCCAGAATTTCTCAGGATATCTCTCTTACTTTTTTTATAAGATTCTATTGTATCTCTTCTCAATAGAATGCCTATGTAAATAAGTTCAGTTAAAATATATTAATAACATGGCCAATATCACTTTACTCTTAAAAGAATCAGAAGAATTTTGATGACATCACTTAATAATAATATGATGGAATTAATCAGTCTAGTTTTTATTATTGGATAGTTGTATTTTCCAAGAGTCGCAGGATCCAGAAATTCAGCTTCCATAATTGATGCTATTAACATTTCCATTTAAAAGTTAATTTGACTACAGGGTAGGCTTTCCTAACTATTGATTAAGCATACTAGAATCCATTCAGTATTCTAGAGGACAATGATTCTTAATTTAAGAAGAAATGATCTTGACAATGATGTAAATTTTATAAAAATACTTGTGCCTTATGGCTGGAAGAATGATACTGGTGTGTTCATAAGTATGAGGAAATGGTTGAAGCATGGGAAGCAAAAGGAATAGGAAAGAAGGTCAGAGAGGAAGCAGATGATGTCTTGTAAGGTCTCAGCTATTTTAAGGATATGGCTTTTATTCTGAATGAGTCGATATACTATTAGAAGTTTTGAACAGAGAACTGACAAAATATGATTTACATTTTAACAGCTTTCTTTAGCTAGAGTTAAGAGTAAGAAGTAGGGAAAGAAGCAGGGATGGAAATTACATGACTTTTTAGAAACCCACTTCAACAAACACCAGGTATTATAATATGGTGGCACCTTGGCCCACGTTGTTAGAAGTGGAGGTATTGAAAAGGGATAGATAAATTCTGGAGATAGAGCCAAAAATTTTGTTGATGCATTGGGTGTAGTTAGAGATGACTCCAAATTTTTAGCTTGAGCAACTGGCTGAATAGTTCATCATGTCAATGTGTAGTTGCAATCATTCAAGTTGAGAGTGGAGACCATGAACCAGGTTTTAGGGAGATCATGATTCAGATTTGAACATATTAGGCTTTGTGGCAATGTTTAGTTGGCATTGTATTTGAAGTTTAGATTTTAGGGGAGAAGTCCATGCTGGAGTTATATATTTGGATTTTTTAAGCATGTAGAGTTTATTGAAGGCTTAAACTGAATCTGATTGTCATCATAAGGCTCAAGAGATAGTAAATGAATAGATAAAGGGAAAAAATATAAAACAATTGTTGTTTGTAACCATAGTTTTCCTAAATAGACAATTGGGGAAAACAGGCTTTGGAAAAATATTTACACTATTCTAGATTCTGTGCCACTATTATTTAGTCCCATAATCTGATACAAATTTATAATAAATATTAACATGAAGGAGTTGTCAAAAACAATGGTAAGATTTAGAATAATATTAAATTTAGTCAAACTTTTCCCCTCTACCTTCTGCATTAATTTTGAAGTAATGATGTAATTTTCAAACTTATTGTTTTTATTCTTGCCTTCCTAACTTTCCTATGTGCAAAAATATTCTACCTATAGTATCTGAGAGTCAATGCATCATTCCCCAACTGATGTAGAAATGAAGATATGAAGATCCACTCAGCTCATGCAGTTAGCCACCTTCCCTCCCCCACTTTAACCCTCACCTCTGTAACAGATCTCACTATAACTGAAAACATCCCTGGTACAATGACTGGCTGGCCCACTACTACAATTATCAAAGTTAGAGAGAATCTTTAGTTTCTTGTTATTTGTCCCTTAAATTTAATCCATACTTTTTGTGTGTGGCTGAGAATACTATGTGAATTTTTTCCCCTTTTTCATTTTTAGATGTTGACTATAACAGTGCAAGACTAACATAAATACACCCAGTATTATTTAGTTGGTTTGTAGCTATAGCCTAATATTTCTAAGTGCTTTCAAATATATTTTCTTGTTGATGGCTCATAAAATCTTTGTGAAGGAGGAAAGCATCATTCATATACTTTGAAAAACTGAGGCTCTAATTGGTCCTGTTTGAGCTACAGAGCTGCTTAATGAAATAAAAACGCAGGTTTTCGGTTTCTAATGCTGAACATATATGTGAGTTTATGTGTGGTGGATGCATGCACACACATACATTTGTGAATGTGTACATATTTCAATATATTTCAGTGTGAATGTAACTCCTTGTGGCAAGACAGATGGTAGTATGTATAATGAAATGTGTCAAAAGAAAAATTTACATGTGGTATCGGCTTATAAGAACAAACA
The DNA here is from genome assembly GCF_003369695.1 of Bos indicus x Bos taurus. NCBI lineage: Eukaryota > Metazoa > Chordata > Mammalia > Artiodactyla > Bovidae > Bos > Bos indicus x Bos taurus. The sequence continues at coordinate 20,436,387 of NC_040076.1, read as the reverse complement.
AAATTGTCTATAAAGCAATTGATCATTTTTCATTAGAATTCAAGTGAATTGAGATCTTGTTAGATGGTAAATTTTGTTCAAGTTTTAATAGCTCAACTGTTAGTATTTTACATTACTCTGTAATCTTATATTAGTAAGCCTATTAAGTCATGAAATGCAAAATAATTATCTAGGAGATGCAGAATTCATAAAATAACCAATTCTGTAATTTATACTATTTACTTAAAAGCAATATTTATAGATGTGTGTTCAAAAAGCAACAGATGATATAAGTTGTAACTATAAACAAACCATCTTTAGAGAGTTACCTATGAAAATATAGCCATTCACTTGAAAATTCTGATAATTCAAGAAAAATATTCAACCTATATTTAACTTTCATTTATGTGAAGTAAAAGTGCAACATGTGCTTTTATTCAACTCTGTGATATAACTCTCCCTCCTTGAAAACAACCACTTGCTTTGTCTTAACAGTTAATCCTGTGTCTTCTACAACTGACTGACTTTTGAGACCACTTGTACCTTTGAGATGGGAAGTCATAATATTTTCTTTCAAGGGTCTATTTATGCTATGAATGAATCTAATGTCTTTGAAGAGTGGCAGTGTCTTGCATAGTTGAAAAAAGAAAAGAACTCTAAGATTGGCTCCTCAAATTTAATGCAAATGGGATTCCTTATTTAGTTTTGTGTAAACAGAACCACATATGTAATTAGTATTGAGCAGCATATGAAATACATCAGGAATGTGTTTTTATATGTGCATCTCATGGATACCAGGAGAATTTTGTTTACAAATATATATTTTAATATAACTTACTACTACTGACTACAGCGTCTTAATATATTTCACAGATGTTTATTTCTTCACGTGTTCTAATAATTTTTTCCCAAAACGTTGAACTTGATGTTTTGAACTCTGCTTGGCCTATACCCTTCTTAGTTTAAAAATGTTTAGTACTATTTGATTTATTATATATGTAATAAATATGCTAGCTCCATGCCTGACACTCCATTTAAATTCAATAGATGTTTGCCTGCAGGAGGAAAGAATGAACTCTTGAAAATTCTCTAAAAAATCCTCATCTTGAGAATTCTTACAGCTCTAGAATTTCAAAAACACTTTGTCCCTAATTAGTTTTGGACATTAGGTTTTTAGCTTGGGTAGCAGGTCCCTCCTGTTTCCGTATTATTCCATTTTATTGGAATTTTACTTTGCTGTGTTTATGCATTTGTGAAATATGGATAAGTAATATTATGATTCATTTGTTTTTCAGTCCTAAGTCATGTCTGACTCTTTGTGATCCCCTAGGCTGAAGCATGCCAGGCTTCCCTGTCCTTCACTCTCTCCCATAGTTTGCTCAAACTTATATCCATTGAGTCAGTGAAAGTGAAAGTGAAGTCACTCAGTCGTGTCTGACTCTGCGACCACATGGACTGTAGCCTACCAGGCTCCTCCATCCATGGGATTTTCCAGGCAAGAATACTGGAGTGGATTGCCATTTCCTTCTCCAGGGGATCTTCCCAACCCAGGGAACGAAACTGGGTCTCCCACATTGCAGGAAGACGCTTTACCATCTGAGCCAACAAGGAAGCTATCTCACCCTCTGTTGCTTCTCCTGCCCTCAATCTTTCCCAGCATCAGGATCCTCTCCAATGTGTCAGCTCTTTACATCTGGTAGCCAAAGTATTGGAGCTTCAGCGACAGCATCAATCCTTCTAATGAATAATCAGGGTTGATTTCCTTAATATTACCTTGAGACCATATGATTTATGTACAAACACATGTCATTTCTGGGTGAGGATCACATCCTTTTGACTGTGGAGGGAAATGATAGCTATTGGTTGATTTGGTAAAGGATTTGAGATGTAATTGAAAATAAAGTAAAATATTACCAGATTTCTATCTGGATATTTATCTACCAATATATATCATATATAAATAAATAATAGATTATCCAATTTAGATAATAGATTCCAAATAAATTATATGTAGGTCAGTTCAGTTCAGTTCAGTTGTTCAGTCGTATCCGACTCTTTGCAACCCCATGAACTGCAGCATGCCAGGCCTGCCTGTCCATCACAACTCACAGAGCTTACCCAAACTCATGTCCATTGAGTTGGTGATGCCATCTAGCCATCTCATCCTCTGTTGTTCCCTTCTCCTCCTGCCCCCAATCCCTCTCAGCATCAGGGTCTTTTCCAATGAGTCAACTCTTCGCATGAGGTAGCCAAAGTATTGGAGTTTCAGCTTTAGCATCAGTCCTTCCAAAGAACACCCAGGACTGATCTCCTTTAGGATGGACTGGTTGGATCTCCTTGCAGTCCAAGGGACTCTCAAGAGTCTTCTCCAACACCACAGTTCAAAAGGATCAGTTCTTCGGTGCTCAGCTTTCTTTATAGTCCAAATCTCACATCCATACATGACTACTGGAAAAACCATAGCCATGACTAGATGGACCTTTGTTGGCAAAGTAATGTCTCTGCTTTTTAATATGCTGTCTAGATTGGTCGTAACTTTCCTTCCAAGGAGTAAGCATCTTTTAATTTCATGGCTACAGTCACCATCTGCAATGATTTTGGAGCCCCCCAAAATAAAGTCAGCCACTGTTTCCCCATCTATTTGCCATGAAGTGATGGGACTGGATGCCATGATCTTAGTTTTCTGAATGTTGAGCTGTAAGCAAACTTTTTCACTCTCCTCTTTCACTTTCATCAAGAGGCTCTTTAGTTCTTCTTCACTTTCTGCCATAAGGGTGGTGCCATCTGCATATCTGAGCTTATTGATATTTCTCCTGGCAATCTTGATTCCAGCTTGTGCTTCCTCCAGCCGAGCATTTCTCGTGATGTACTCTACATATAAGTTAAATAAGCAGGGTGACAATATACAGCCTTGATGTACTCCTTTTCCTATTTGGAACCAGTCTGTAGTTCCATGTCCAGTTCTAACTGTTGCTTCCTGACCTGCATTCAGATTTCTCAAGAGGCAGGGCAGGTGGTCTGGAATTCCCATCTCTTTCATAATTTTCCACAGTTTATTGTGATCTTCACAGTCAAAGGCTTTGGCATAGTCAATAAAGCAGAAATAGATGTTTTTTTGGAACTCTTTTTCTTTTTCCATGATCCAGCAGTTGTTGGCAATTTGATCTCTGGTTCCTCTGCCTTTTCTAAAACCAGCAGGTCACGCCCTAATAATTTTGTAAAAACTCACTGTCTAAAATACATCAGTGCTCCTCCACTTATCACTTTGTCATGTAAAGGTAATTACTAGCAATGGAATCATCTTCCAGCTAGGCAAAAGGCTAGCTCACTAAAGTGTACACAGCCTTTTGTCGGACCTAGATATTAAGGAAACGAAAGACAAAACAGTCCCTTGAATCCCAGTGTTATGTATGTTCCTGTGACGAGTATAAGAAAGGAGAATATTTGTAAAGAGATCACAACAAAAAGTATATTATTTTTCTATCCTATTGACACCAGATATTAGGTCATGGATTCTAAGGAGTCTTGGAAGAACAGCTTGGTAATTTAAAGATGTCACAGGTTTCCTTAAATAAAGGAGAGTAGCTAGATCAACATTCTCTCCTTTTTTCTGTTGAGCCTGATGGGTGAATAGTTCTTTGCCTTTCTGTAACCTCGGGTAATGTAAGTGGACACTCAAATTCTCACAGAAAGATGAGAATTTATGATATTAATGTTTGCATGAATGAGTACTTTGAAGGCAATAATGTTGCCATCATTTTGGGGGTGGGAGAGGATTGCTGGACATAAGCCTAAGTCAAGGTTTCTTCCCCTAGGTTTTCTTAAACCACTGTATGTTAACACATCTTTATGTAAAAAGAGTAAATTTAGGAAGTTAATAACACAACATCATAAACGAAAGGTGAAAATAGGAACATTCAAGTCTGGACTGAGTCTAATCTTAGACACAAACTCTGGGATTTGACCAAGAATTCTCAAGTGGCTGAAATAAATGAAGAAAACAGGAACAGTGTCAGTTAGAATATTGGAAAGAACCCAATATCCAGTCCATTAATGATGTGATTAATGTTACAGGACATGTTATTGTGATATATTTTACATCAGAGTTCTAAATATATTTGATAATTTCCAATCATCTAGTCTGCCATCATTTTATAAAATATTCATGTTTGAAAGATTCATCATACATACTGGTCTATTCTGAAAATTTGATTTCATTAGTTAGGATGGTATGAATAATCTTTTTTTTTTTTTCAGTTAACAATATTTTCTAGTATAAACCTCCTCTAAACTAAGAAATAGGTCCAAACTCCAAAATAATACACTTAAAAAGTCTATGTTTTCTGGAATCTAAATGTGTGCTTTGGAGTTAAATTTGATTTTAATTCACAAATGAAATTTTGAATGTGGGAAATATTTAGGTTTGAAAAGTATTCATTATTTTATAGGTTTCAGAATTTTTTGTCAATATTCAATTTCAAAGAAAACTAAACAATTTGAAATGATGGTTTAAAATATAAGTGCAAAATATTTGATACCTAAGTAATTAGCCTACTAGTTTAATATTATTTTATAAATTGTAGTTTACATTCTTAATTCTACAATTACGACAGTTCATGATGTATCATTCTTATAGTAAGGCATATAGAAGAAGGCATTTATAGTATAAGGCTCACTTTTAACCCATGTATTATGATGTATAGAGCCATCATTTTAATGAAAGCTAAAAATAAGAAGGCTATGGTTTTTCCAGTGGTCATGTATGGATGTGAGAGTTGGACTGTGAAGAAAGCTGAGTGCTGAAGAATTGATGCTTTTGAACTGTGGTGTTGGAGAAGACTCCTGAGAGTCCCTTGGACTACAAGGACATCCAACCAGTCCATTCTAAAGGAGATCAGCCCTGGGTGTTCTTTGGAAGGAATGATGCTAAAGCTGAAACTGCAATACTTTGGCCACCTCATGCGAAGGGTTAACTCATTGGAAAAGACTGTGATGCTGGGAGGGATTGGGGGCAGGAGGAGAAGGGGACAACAGAGGATGAGATGGCTGGATGGCATCACCAACTCGATGGACATGAGTTTGAATGAACTCTGGGAGGAGTTGGTGATGGACAGGGAGGCCTGGCATGCTGCGATTCATGGGGTCTCAAAGAGTCGGCCATGACTGAACAACTGAACTGAACTGAACTGAACTGACCTGAAGCAAAATTTAAGTAAAGAGATTTGCATCAATCGCTTCTTCTTAAATGAGAACTTCACATTTTCACAAAAATAAAAGTCTTTATGTTTAAGAATTTTGTTTCTTCTTTACTAGTAAAGAAATTGGATGACCATCACTGGAAAATAAGCTAAAATTGAAGAGTGACTGACCTGTATTATTCCCCAAGTGAATTAAAATGCCAGAGTATATTAATATAGAAATATAATTTTTCCACAGTCCTATTACCCTCTGAAGGAGTATCTGAAACAAATTGGGGATCCCTATCTATTTATAAGAGCATAAGAAGATTGATTCTGGAAGATAATTGCCTCTTTATCAGTATGCTCTGTTGGTCACATGATGCAAAGAACTAACTCATTGGAAAAGACTGATGCTGGGAAAGATTGAAGGCAAATGGAGAAGGGGGCAGCAGAGTATGAGGATATGAGATGGTCAGATAGCATCACCAACTTAATGGACATAAATCTGAGCAAACTCTGGGAGACAGTGAAGGACAGGGGAGTCTGGGTTTAGTACATGGGGTCACAATGAGTTGGACATGACTTAGTGACTAAATAACAATAGATTAAAGAATAGTTTTGTCATTGATAATATAATGACTGTGATGCTATGTGTTCAATATAAAACATGATTATTTTAAAATTAAAACCTTTTAAATTGTTTATAAAATCAGTTTCTGCTTTGAAACTGAAAGTCGCTCAGTCATGTCTGACTCTTTGCGACCCCATGGACTATACAGTCCATGGAATTCTCCAGGCCAGAGTACTGGAGTAGGTAGCATTTCCCTTCTCCAGGATATCTTCCCAACCCAGGGATCAAACCCAGGTCTCCTGCATTGCAGGCAGATTCTTTACCAGCTGAGCCACAAGGGAAAACCTTGTGCTTTACTGTCAATAAAAAAGTGTTAACTACTTACTCAGATTTATTACTTTTAATTGAACTCTTAATCTTGATCATTGTGGCAATTTGTTTTAGGTGAATACTTTAAGAAAGAAATTCATTCAAAATCACACCATGATTTTCAGGTACAGATAATTTATTATTAATAATAGTTTGATATACTTTTCAAGTGTTCTTGACCACTCTTAGAGCTGATGATACATAGGTTAATGGATAGGATGCTAGCAGTTACTTATTAATCAGAGTAAATCTGGTATTGAAATGTAATACACATGAACATAACATGAAACTTTGAGTAAATCAATTTGTGACTCCACATGTTCTCAATTATAAAATAATAGTGTCGAATTCCACAATCATTCAGCCTCATCTCCATTCTTTTGTAATCATTTTGGGAAACTGTGCTTTTGTTGAAAAAGATACTGGCATGTAAAATAAAGAATTTAGAATGTCTTCCACAAAAGCTTTTAATTTAGCTCAAGGCAAGCATTGAATATACACATAAAATATAGTTCACTGTTTGTGTTAAATCTAGAGACTCAAATCTTGTATGTGCCAGAAGTGTATGGACTTATGACACATGGATTGTCACATTTTGAACCAGAGTAACGTTTTGTAGGAACTGGTAGCCGCAGAAATGTTCCCTGTGGTCTCTGGATGGAAGAAGCAATCAAACAACTGGGTCCTAATAGTTTTCTAAGAAACAAATCAAGCAGCCTCATTAGCAAGGCTGATGGTTGCCTTTTACATTATCTTTAGAATGAACAAAACCCTGGGGCCTGATTGGCAGCTTCTTTACCTCCCTCCACTTTAAGGCTTTCCACAATACAATTCCCAAAAGCCCTGAAAGTACTCCTCATGCAGAAAGATTGCTGGAAAACCCTTTGCAAGCCTTATACAGAAAAAGACAAGAGTTGTAAAACCATTAACTGGTCATAACTAAAGTATTAGGAGTATAGTGAAACTCTCCTTCACCAAACTGAAAGGCCATATAAAAATTTTTATATACTTGTAGATAAGATCGTTTTTATTTATGACATATGAATTCAAGTCTTTCAAGGAGAAAACTCAGTTAAGTGAGATCCACTGGTAGTTGGAGTTCAAAGTCAGTGAGCAAATGGAAATCATTGCAGCATCTCTTTCATTTCCCTGGTGGACATTAGACCACTCAAAATGTGTCACATAATTTACAGTCCCTTGATAGTAATTGAATATACACATTGAGAGTGCACTGGCAGAACACTTAAGGAAGATTGAGTGCAGGAGGACCTGCCTATGTTATTTTTGGCTCTACCCTGGGTTTTGCTTTTAATTCTTTTTTCTTGAGATTAATTTCGGTTTGGTTCTTCCATCCTATCCAAACAAAAGCTTTGGAAAAAGAGATTAGCAGCATCAAAGACAGCGTGATTTTTAGTTTCAGAGACATTATGATGTAATGGCAGCAGGAGAAAATAAAACCTACAATTTACCATAAAAATTTTTTTAAACTGCAAGAATAGTAGAATTAAGGAATTAATGAGAAAGATAACATTTGAGCTATTTCCTAAATGTAGAGTAGGATTTTCCAAGTTTTAAGTTAATATTTCTACTTTGGTATTTAATACATCCATTAATGTTTGGGGAAATGAGATAATTTTGTAGTTAACATGTGAAATGTAAAAATTGTTTTAACACTATTAACTCCAAATCTCTAGATTCTTTAAATGGTTTCTTTATCATGCAACATGGAATCTTCCTTGGCAGTAACTTTGAATATTTCAGAGGCTACAGATCAAATTAGTAAGGATTTCATTCCACCCTCTCCTTCCCCACCTATGTCCACATGTCCATTCTCAAAATCTGTATCTCTGTTTCTGCCCTGGAAATAGGTTCATCTGTACCATTTTTCTAGGGAGATCGAAGAGAGAGGGGATATATATGTGTCCATATACCTGATTCACTTTGTTGTACAGCAGAAAGTAACACAGCATTGTGAAGCAATAATACACCAATAAAAAGAGGGGGAAAAAAAAGCAGTAAGAATTTCAACTTGATTTTATAAAGATTTCCAAGCATTCCAAACATGTAATAGGAAATGAGGACCTGACAAACATGGCTGTTTGAAGAACAGTTTTTGCTTTATTTTTTCCTCTGCATTCCTTCTTTGCCCTATTGCTCTCCCTCATCTTTTTTCTTGCAGTGCATAATATCCAGAGATTGTCCATCTGACGTCTATTTTCTCACACATGTGAGTCAAATGATGTCCCACTCACTGAGACCAAGATGGCTTTTTCTGACTGTTAAGTTTTACTTTAGTAAATTGCATTTTTCATTTTATTGAGACAAAGACAGTGAAAACAACAATAGATAGCAATAAAGTGTTCATCAGTGAATATTTCCCATGTTGAGACCAAATGAGAACATTTTCAAGCAATTTAATTAATGACAACTCAAATTGATTTGGATATTTACAAGGGAAACTGCCTCTTCTAAGTTATTTATAGACCTCTCAGTTTCAAGAATACTATATATAGAGTTTCTTTCTTGTTTTTAAGAAAACACAGTATTCCTTTTTCCTTTCTGCTACTTAAATGTTGACAATAAGGTATAAAAAGGTAAATTTTTGCCTCTGAATTTAAGAGAAAACAGGATGAAAACACAGACTGTTAAGATCATAAGATTACAAAAGCTGTGTTATTTTGCTTACCGATTTATTTTCTCCATCTTATCTTTGAAATCTTGCTTAATCTATTTTTCCTTCTAAATCATCTTTATTTTTCCTTCTACACAAGATTTCTGTGATTATTTTTTGTGTTAAACTTCTGTCTCCAAACCAAACCATATATAGCATTGTGTGTGATATAATTGTTGTTCAGGCTCTCAATCATGTCTGTTTGCGACCCCATGGACTGCAGCATACGAAGGTTTCCTGTTCTTCACCATCTCCCAGAGTTTGTTCAAACTCATGTCCATTGAGTTGGTGATTCATCTAACCATCTGATCCCCTGTTGACCCCTTCTCCCCCCGCCCTCAATATTTCCCAGTATCAGGGTCTCTTCCAATGAGTTGGCTCTTTGCATCAGGTAGCCAAAGTATTGGTGCTTCCGCTTCAACTACTGATGGACATGGTTGTTGTTTAGTGGCTAAGTGGTGTCTGACTCTTTTGTGATCTCATGGACTGTAGCCCACTAGGTTCCTCAGGGATTTCCCGGGCAAGAATTCTGCAGTGTTTCCATTTCCTTCTCCAGGGGATATTTCTGACCCAGGGATCAAACGTGATTCTCCTGCATTAGCAGGTGGGTCTTTACCACTGAGCCACCCAGGGAAGCCCTATGTGAGAAAGTAGCATATTGATTAACTTTATACTTACTTGCTTTCCATAATACCTTGGTGTTCCCATGGTAGTTACAAGGCATTGTCTGTGATATTTGTCAGTAGAGATTTAGGATTCTGTGTGTGCTACTCATACAGAATTCATAATCATTAAAAAATAAGTCTAGAAAGTTCTCAGAAAATGTCATGCCCTTATCTTAAAAAAAAAAAACAAATATCTCCTTTTTAATCATGTTCACCTTGCCTTGGTGAAATGTGACATTACACATTACCATATTTAGTAAAATATTAACGTATGTATAATGCACACTATACATTTGAAAAATTGTCCCTCTTTTCCTTTCCCCTATGTTTGGAAAAACTGTACTACCTTATTTGTAGAGATTTGCAGTAAAAGTCAAAGATAGTGTAGATTTTAAACTAAGTCAGTATTTTTCATGTCTATTTCCTGTGATGTACATTGAACAGATTGGCTCTTTGCATAAAGCTGTGATGATGAGCCAAAGGGGAAGCATGCAAAAGTGTATGCAGAAGGATACAGATCCTAAAAATAATATAAAACATCTGTAAAAGAAAAAACAGTTCAGATAAAACAAAAAACTGTGTATTATAAACTATTTTATATTTATATAAAAAGAAGAAAATAAAAACGAGAAATAAGTTATAGGTATTTTTAGGACAATGATTTGAGATTGGCCAGTGATGTCAGTTTTGTTGAATGGAAAACACTGAAGTGACAAGCGACTCTTTTTGTCAAATCCTGCTTTCCACTAAGATGCTTTATCACTCTCTAATTACTCAGACCTTCTTCTCTGACCTATTATGAAATACGGGCAGTCTCAGGGAGAAACTAGAGGCAAAGTAATAATAGCACATTAGATAAAAGGCCTGAGCAAGCCTCCAAACATTTTATAGAGTAAAATTCAGTTAACTCTGATTGAATCAGTTCACAAATTTCCTATGTACAAATGAACATTTTATTTTTTTAATTTTTGCATGTTTTTTGAAGTATAGTTGATTTACAATGTTGTGTTAATTTCTGCTGTACAGCAAAGTAATTCAATATACATATATATGCATTCTTTTTATATTCTTTGTCATGTTTTATCATAAGATATTAAATATAGTTCTCTGTGCTGTATGGTAGGAACTTGTTGTTTATCCATTCTATATATAAAAACTGACATGTGTTTTTAACCACAAATGAACATTTTTATACTAGACTTCTTCTAATAACCCAAAACCTATACACTATATTCATAGTCTTTGTTAATATTATAATAATGTAAAAATATGAATCAGGGTTCATGAAGCAGAATCTAAATGCAGCAAGAAAATCAAATACAAAAGTAAAATGTGGAACACAATAGTAGATATTACTATGGCAACACCTGGTTTTCAGTAAGAAATTAGTGACCTCTGAGATTTTTCTGAGCACCCACATGCTTTTGTTCTCTCACTCACTGAATCAATAAATATTTACTGAGTATGTATTACTCTAGATGATGGAAACTGGTCCTGGTTCCATGCTCTTGTTTTGTGATGGTAAATGTATTAGCAAAGTATTAATAGCAGGGGAAAATCATCCAAGAGCTAAAATTATTTTTCAGTTATTCTTTCTGTAGTACACGTGAAGTGAAGGAGGCAGTGTTATTGTCATGTAATGTGATTTGCATTGAGCTTCCTAAAGGCAGGGAATTTAATTTAGTTCAAAGATCTATGGGAGAGAATGCCTCACCAACTTAGTGGCAGGCCTTATTTTTTCATTCTGTCCAAATACAACTTGCTTCTTGTAGTAGCAATCAGAAACAGTATAAAACACAGAAAATTCATGGTCAGATTTAATCTGGGTATGGTCATGCCACAGGGAATTTGGTGGCTATACATTATAGCAGTATTTTAGAATTTGTATAAAGATCTATGATATGTGTTCATAAGTTCTAAAATTTAAAATTTCACAGAGAAAAATGGTTGAATAAGAGTTACATATAACCCCATTAGCCTGAATTTTTGATGGGAACAGGGAGTGAATGTGTTCTAATCAAAATACCATTATTCACCTCTTCCTGTCTCCTTTGCTACTGGTTGGCAATTTTCTCTTCTGGATGCTGAATATCACCTACTGAGTCCTATGAAGGACTGTTAGGGGGCCACAGGCATGATTTACTGGGTCTATGCTAAGTCACGTCAGTCGTGTCCAATTCTGTGCGACCCCAGAGATGGAAGCCCACCAGGCTCCCCCGTCCCTGGGATTCTCCAGGCAAGAACGCTGGAGTGGGTTGCCATGTCCTTCTCCAATGCATGAAAGTGAAAAGAAGTGAAGTCGCTCAGTCGTGTCCGACTCTTAGCGACCCCATGGACTGCAGCCCACCAGGGTCCTCCATCCATGGGATTTTCCAGGCAAGAGTACTGGAGTGGGGTGCCATTGTCTACTACCCACTATTTCATACTTTTCATCTCTGTTAGCATAAGTGATCTTTTCAGACAGCACTGAGGATTATTAAAAACTCAGATTTCTGAAACTACAGGTGGAAGACATGCAGGTATAATTGAGGTGAAATATTAGGTTATAGACAGAGACCTCCACCTGGAACATTTTGGATCCAAAGAGCATTTTGGATTCCTAAATGGTAACCTTCAAGGCTTCGTGATTAGCATATGCCACACACACAGAGACACAAACACACGAGTTACATAAAGTGTTCCATCCTAGAAATAAAAGTACAAAATAATATCAGTGATAAATCAGAAAATTCAAAGCTCAGTAAACACTTTCAGTAATAAACATAATATTTCAGGTACTCTTTAGATCAGGTCAGTCACTCAGTTGTGTCCAACTCCTTGTGACCCCAGAGACTCTTTAGATAGCTAACTTTATTTTCACAACAACCCTATTTTAGGTACTAGCATCACCATCATCTACAGATGAGGAAACTAGGAAACAGGGAGATTAAGTGTTATAGCTAAGGATACACAACTAGTGTTAGATTATTTAAACAAGGAAATCATTAGACTGGGGTGGCTTTAAAGCCTAGATAAATAAACCCAAACCTAAGCCTGAAATGCCTCAAGGTTAGGAAATCAAAACCTCAAAACAGTCAATCATAAGCAGCCAATTTGTTTGTTGTTTCAGTCACTAAGTCATGTCTGACTCTTTGCAACCCCATGGACTATAGTCCTTCAGGGTTCTCTGTCCATGCGATTGTCCCAGGCAAGAATACTGGAGTGAATTGTCATTTTCTTCTGCAAGCTCTTACTGATGCAGGGATTGAACTCCAGGGTCCTGCTTGTCAGGCGAATTCTTTACCACTGGGCCACCTTGGAAGCCCTAAGTAGACAATTAGTCTTTCCCAAATAAGGAACCCACTAAAGCCATACAGTCCCTTGGACTGCAAGGAGATCCAACCAGTCCATCCTAAAGGAGATCAGTCTTGGGTATTCATTGGAAGGACTGATGTTGAAGCTGAAACTCCAATACTTTGGCCACCTGATGCGAAGAGCTGACTCATTTGAAAAGGCCCTGATGCTGGGAAAGATTGATGGCAGGAGGAGAAGGGGACCACAGAAGATGAGATGGTTGGATGGCATCACCAACTCAATGGACATGAGTTTGGGTAGGCTCTGGGAGTTGGTGATGGACAGGGAGGCCTGGCGAGCTGCAGTTCATGGGGTCACAAAGAGTCAGACACGACTAAGCGACTGAACTGAACTGAACTGAAAGCCGTAGCCAAGAAGATAATTTCCTTCTGCACCTTCTCTGTAAGCTTTTATCTAGTTCATATCCATGGAGCGATTCGGACAACTTCATGTTTGGAGTTCCCTGAGTCAGTCAAATCTATTTTTATTTAAATAAGCTCTTAAAAATCTTAATATGCCTCAGTTTGTCTTTTAGCACTAGTAGTGAAAAAAACCTGAATTTGTACCTGAATACTCTGTCTAGTCAAGGCTATGGTTTTTCCAGTGTTCATGTATGGATGTGAAAGTTGGACTGTGAAGAAAGCTGAGCACTGAAGAATTGATGCTTTTGAACTGTGGTGCTGGAGAAGACTCTTGAGAGTCCCTTGGACTGCAAGGAGATCCAACTAGTCCATTCTAAAGGAGATCAGTCGTGGGTGTTATTTGGAAGGACTGATGCTAAAGCTGAAACTCCAATACTTTGGCCACCTCATGTGAAGAGTTGACTCATTGGAAAAGACTCTGATGCTGGGAGGGATTGGAAGCAGGAGGAGAAGGAGACGACAGAGGATGAGATGGCTGAATGGCATCACCGACTCAATGGACATGAGTTTGGGTGAACTCCGGGAGTTGGTGATGGACAGGGAGGCCTGGCATTCTGCAATTTATGGGGTTGCAAAGAGTCGAACATGACTGACTGAACTGAACTGAATCTGATTCCAAATTGTGTATGCCTTATTTCCACAGCCTGACAGTTCAACCTTACAGTAAAATTTGTCTCTTTATATTAAGTGGCAATAACAAATACTCTACTTAAAAGTGTGCACATTACTTGGTTGAAAATGAAGGATAATTTGAATTTCCATAAAATCTTGTGTATATAGCTACAAGATTCAAGACCTTGAGTAGAGTAAATGAAATAAAAAGTTATATTTAAGAAAGAAGATTCTAATAAATTTAAAAGATTTAAATAAATAAAAAAGATTTAATAAATTTAAATATAAAAGAAAGAAATCATTGGGAAAAATTTAACAGAAAAGGGAAAGTTCATACTAGAAGTTCATCAAGTAAACATTTATCTATCTCAGGAACAAATTATACTAGCACACAGAAAAGGCAAAAAGAGTAACAAGATACTAAATTGGCTACAATCAGAGACCTGAAAGTCAAGTGGAAAAGCCACAGAGTGGAATCCAAGCCATAACCTGAAGGAAAAAAAATAGCACAATGAGAAAGGCATGGCAAAAAGCTAAATGAGAAAGATGATGCAACCATAAGGCCTAGTCGTAGCACATACACCCACCAAAACCAAAGAATCCTTAAAACAACAATAACAAATTATCTAGCTGCTAAAATTAGTGTACAGCCTCAATAATTTATACCCTAATTTAAGAATGATCATATTTTCAGTGAATTTGCGTTGAAATTTACTTGGACTTAGCAAAACTTTTGTCATCATAAGAAAAAAAAATAAGATAGACATTTAAGAAAAAAACTTCCTCTAAATATTCTAGGAAATCTATTTAAGAACTAACAGTTGGTATGTAAATTGCAAATTACAAGTGAATGAACTACTTAATTAACAGATTCTCATTTGTTAAGCTAAAGTCAAGGGATACATTTACTGAAAAGCACAGCTATACTGGAGCAGGAAACTGAATCTTTATGTTAAATCAAAACCTAATCAATGAATGTGTGTGACATATTGCTGTATATATTGATTATATGCTTCCTGATTTTGCTAAAATGCTAAACATTTTATTCTGATCTTATATTGTAACAACTGAATAACAAGGATGGCTCTCCATAATTCAAATCCAATTGTCTCTAAATCCTAATCTCTAAAGTCATTGTTAAATAGAAGCCACTGATTCAGGGATCTATAGTTGAATCAATGACATTCAATCAATATCAGAATTTAAGGATTTAACCAGGTATTCTCCAATAAGTTCATGTCAAATATACATCTTGAAAAATGCCCCCTCTATACTTTACTTCAGAATCTTGGATTTGAAATCTTTGAGACTCTACAGGTTTTAAGCATGAGAATTTGCCTGGGGGAACAGGGGAAGGAGAGCGAGAATTTAGGTAACTATATAAACATGATGCTCCTGGTTTGTTTTTCCTCAGCTAACATTTATCTCTTTGGCATGATGAAGGGCAGATCAACGTTGATTGTAAAAACAAACACAATTAGCACTAAAGCAGCATATGTTAACTCTGCTGCAGCCTGATGATGAATGAGCTGTAAGTGATGCCAACACCTGTTCTTGATGATGATGCGTAACACCCAATACCAGTGGAGTAATGAGCGTGCAGACACATTGGTGCACATTTCACCAATTACAGTGGTTTATGGAGGAGTTATGGTAGCATTCTCTTTCAATCTCTTCTCTGAGTACTTCTTTGTTTATTCACTCATTCGTTCGTGGCTTCACAGTTAGCATTGAACTATGCATATTCAGATATAAGTGATATTAGCTACATGGGGCAGTACTGCTGCTGCTGCTGCTGCTAAGTCACTTCAGTCGTGTCCGACTCTGTGTGACCCCATAGACGGCAGCCCACCAGGCTCCACCGTCCCTGGGATTCTCCAGGCAAGAGGACTGGAGTGGGGTGCCATTGCCTTCTCCGGGGGCAATACTAGGTTACCCCAAGTCCTGAGTGACTAGGAGTGT
The DNA here is from genome assembly GCF_003369695.1 of Bos indicus x Bos taurus. Lineage (NCBI taxonomy): Eukaryota > Metazoa > Chordata > Mammalia > Artiodactyla > Bovidae > Bos > Bos indicus x Bos taurus. Next base: position 20,420,623 of record NC_040076.1, on the reverse strand, counting down.
GCTTCTGTGCTATAATAATCCCTTCTAAATTGCCACTGCTAAGTCATCTATTTTTTTAAATTTTATTTTATTTTTAAACTTTACATAATTGTATTAGTTTTGCCAAATATCAAAATGAATCCATCACAGGTATACATGTGTTCCCCATCCTGAACCCTCCTCCCTCCTCCCTCCCCATACCATCCCTCTGGGTCATCCCAGTGATTGACATTATCAGGCATCTCAACCAGATAGACTCTGAGAATGGCTGAAAGTGTTATTGTTCAGTTGCAATGTTTTACAAAGGCAATGTGATAAGAAAACGAGAGTAGTAGAACATATGGGATGGTGTGTTCTCTATTAATATACGATGTAGTTAGCATAAGTATGATATTTCTATGTAACATGTCAAATTATAAAATATAGTTTTGATATTTATCTTCTAGTATTGTTTCAGCGAAGAACAAATAATGTTGTACCTATGTGGAGCTTCAATGCCGTGTAGTGATCTTTGTTATGACATATATGGTTTGCTGTTCCATAAGAAAATGTTATTAATATGACTAAGTAATGTGAATTACTTATCCTGTCCTTAATTTTGACCTCATTTTATTTCTGATCATCCCCTTTCTCTTTGCTTCAAAATCTAGACAAATTTTTCTTTCCTGTACTAAATAGAATTCCTTTACCTGTAATTAGATCATCCCAACCTGCAGATTATTATTTCTTCCTATTTTATAGACTCTTGTTTTACTGTCCAGCTGACACATTTGCTCTATCTATAAACATATTCAGAGCCTTCAACTCTTAATGACAGTTTTTTTTTCAATTCTTACTCCTATGTTATGATTAAAAAAAAAACTTTTATTGAAGTATAACTGATTAACAATGTTGTATTGATTTCTGCTATACAGCAAAGTTGCTGCTCTACAGCAAAGTGACTCATATATATGTATCTCTCCATCTTTTTTTTTTATAGTCTTTCCCATTATGGCTTAATTATAGAATACTTATTTAGTTTCTTATTCTATATAGTAGGACTTTATTATTTTTCCATCTATATATACTAGCTTCATAAGACATTCTTTTAACTGGCCAATTTCTTTAAAAAATTTCAAATCCATTGCTCTTATGTACTCATTTTTTTTTATTTCTTAACTCAGTGAAGTTATTATGGAGATGTCAGTATTTCAGGTTATCACAAAATTTACCCTCTCAAAACCCATGACCATTGGCTATTACCATGTTTCTTTATAATCTTACATATCACTATCTTAATGTCCAGATGGTAGGTTGCAAGAAAATAAGGACTATATCTGCTTTATTTTCTAAAGAGGCTTTATAAACTGATGAAAACACAGTGTAGCCTCTGGAGCTAGACTCCCCAGGTTCAAAACCCTTTATTTCCTGTCATAGCTGAATGACCGTGGTGAAATTTCTAACCTCTCTGTTTTAGTTGCTGCATTTATAAAATGGCAACTAATAATACACAATTCATAAAAGCCATTGTGAGGAAGACTATGAAATTTACATGTGCAACAAGTGTGTGAATAGCTTACCACTTAGTAAGTGTCCTATATATCTCAGCTACTCTTAGCATTATTTAGCTCTAATTTTTGTCACCTCTCTAATCCCAGAAATTAGCACTATGTCTGATACATATTAACTTTCAACCAATATTTTGTGGATGAATAAATGAAATGAATTAATGAATGCTACATTTAACACAGCTGAAATTACATTTTAAAAACATTCATCTCCTTTGACTTTCACATCACTGAAACACCACTACCCAAAATATTTATTCATTCTTTATTCATGAAACAGAATTCCATTTCCAACCCCTCCATTAGTAGAAAAGCCACTCTGCAAGTTTCTCCCAGGGAGAAGAGAAGATAGAAGAAAGAAAGAAAGAAAGATAGCACTAAGACATGTCCGACTCTTGGTGGCCCCATGAACTGTAGCCTGCCAGGTTCCTCTGTCCGTGGGATTGATTCTCCAGGCAAGAATACTGAAGTGGGTTCTTCAGAGGAACTTCCTGACCCAGGAGTTGAACCCAGGTCTCCCGCATTGCTGACAGATGCTTAAACTTGAGATGAATTTACTACTGAAATGACTTATTCTCCCACCTTGCTTTTTTATAACATTAAAATCCATTCTCTCCACAGCAGCCAAAACAATTATCTAAAAATATAAGACAGAGCATGATTTCCTCACTTAAACCATTCTGTAACTTCCTAATACACTGAGAAGAAAATCCAAATTCGGCATACTCCAGCGGATACGACCTTGCTTGACCTGGCCCTGCCTATTTCTGTGGTTCAGTGTGCTCAGTTGCTCAGTCATGTCCAACTCTTTGTGACCTCATGGACTGTAGCCCTCCAGGCTCTTCTGTCCATGGGATTATCCAGGCAAGAATACTGGACTGGGTTGTCATTTCCTCCTCTAGAGGATCTTTCCGACCCAGGGATCGAACCTGCCACTCTTGTATCTCCTGCATTGGCAGGCCAATTTTTCACTGCCATGCCACCTGGGAAGCCCCAAAAGTGAAAGTGTTATTCAGTCGTGTCTGATTCTTTGTGAACGTTTCTCTGTAGTCTACAATCACAGATCTACAATCACATATCTCACCTAGCTCAGTCGTGCTGCTGACACTGGCTTTTCCCTCTTGCATTGCTTCACCCTTGGATTCTTACTTGTCTAACATCTTATCTTTTAGACTCTGTTGAAAGAATACCTCTTTTATCCTTTTCTCACAGACATTTTCTTTGACCCACCTCCCTCTCCTCAATTCTACATATACTCTCCTGCTTTGTTTTCTTCATATCACTGTCTGGAATTATCTTCTCAATGTATTACTCGCTTATTATCATCGATCTTTTCCACTGGAACCAAGTTCCATGATGACAGAGATCTTGACCATCTGATTCATCATTTTGACTCACTGCTTGGGACGCTATAAATTGTTTGCTACCTGTTAAAATGCATTAATAGAGGAGACGAGAGACAGGAGCCATGCCACAAAATGCTTTGTGTATCATGTTACAGAGACAAATTGTATCTCAAATGCAACAGAAACCATCAAGAGATGTTAAGTAGAAGATAGACATTTAAGAAAATTTTATAGAGGAATATATATGTGAGTTAGCACTTGAAAAACAAATGAAATTTGAAAGAAGGGAGAGGTACATTCCAATGAGAGATGCTAGGATGATAAGATGGTCCATGATACCATAGGGATGGATGTGTGTTTGGGATATAGTGAGTAGCTGAGTTTACTTGCTACAAAACTTTTCTTTAAGCTAGAAACACTGAAATGGTAGAGATCGACTACAAAATGCTCTTTTGCTTGGTGATGTGATTTGGGATTGTATTCTAACACTTAGTATTCTTTGAAAAGTAGAGATGAATTGGAAATCAACATGATAGAAATCAGGAGAAAAATCATCCTTGACGCATGAAAATCCTTCTAGTTCTTTAGAGCCCAACTTACGGATTGCATCCTTTATATGGCCCTTTTATGAGCCTAATAGAAGGATGTTCCTAGGTACAGTATGGTCCAGTTCTTTTCTAAGAACTCAGATCCAAGGATGTAGTGACATCCCCCATATCACAGGCAATTAATTTAGAGTTAAGACCTAGAAGATAATATTCCTAAACTGAATTCCCCAATTTTTAGGCCAAAATAAAATAATTCTTTTCAGAGAAGGCAATGGCACCCCACTCCAGTACTTTTGCCTAGAAAATCCCATGGACGGAGGAGCCTGGTTGGCTGCAGTTCATGGGGTCGCTAGAGTCAGACACGACTGAGCGACTTCACTTTCACGCATTGGAGAAGGACATGGCAACCCACTCCAATATTCTTGCCTGGAGAATCCCAAGGATGGGAAGTCTGGTTGGCTGCCGTCTATGGGGTCGCACAGAGTCGGACGCTACTGAAGCGACACAGCAGCAGCAGCAGCAGCAGCAAAATAATTTTTTTAAACAGTTCCATTTCCCATCTAAAATTTTTCAATAAAAGTTATAGCCATAGTTTCAAAGCTGCTTTATTGGGTGATTTTGAATTTTACTATATACTAGGCATTCTTTCTGTGATAATACCAATGAGCAGCTCATTTATAAAAGATATATAGGGATATGACACTGATTTGGGCATACCTGTCAAACTAAAATGTCTTGGCTTTTTAAAAAATCTTTAGGGAGATAAAAAACAGGTCTTCTGATAATAAGTATTGGTCATGGAAAATTGTTAGGGACCACCCACACCATGTAAACATATATTTAAAAACCAGGATTAAATGTTTATATTTGCAATTCTTAAAATTTTATTGGAACACCTGTGGAATATAGAGTAAGAAAAGACTTAAAACATTCTTCTATTTCATTTAAGGGAGAAAAAAGGGACAGTATAAAAAGCACTATTTTAAAAGCAATGAGCTTTTGGATATTTATTATGTGCAAAGGAATTTCTTGACAATGAACATCTGCACGTCCTCTAACAAGCAGTGTCCAATATAAATTTATACAATCAACAATTTATTCTAACACTTAATTTAAATTCTCCTGCAAAAGAGCTAAACAGATTAATTAAATACAAAAAAAAATCTCTTAAGCTTAAAACAAATGAAAAACACAAGTTATTTGAAATCTTTCCTTTAAACTCTCATTTTAACTGAAGATTAAAAGAAAAAAAAAAAAACCTTTTATTGTCTGGATTTCCTCTGTTTCATCAGTTTATTATTTGGGCCCTCATTTATTTTTCCTCCCAAGGGTATATAGTTATGATTTTAAAATTAATTTGGAGCTCCTGTGTTTCTTTGCTCCATTAACACCATAGTTGTAGATATGTGATGATCAGAATGCAAAGGATGGAATGTCTTTGAAAAGCTTAAAAATTCCTTTGTAAAGATTTACTTTAGAGAAATAGTGATTGTGCCAGTTTTAATAGCATGAAGTGAATGTCTCTTCTTTCTTCTGTTTCATGTGACCCTCCCTTTCTTCAATGCTTCCTGTCGCTAAGTGCAAAAACAATGCCACTGCCTTAGTCATTTTGAGCTGCTGTAACAAAATCAAAACAAAGACTGGGGACTTCAACAGCAGCCATTTAATTCTCATGGTTCTGGAGACTGAGAAGCCCAAGATCAAGGTGCTGGCAGACTTAGTGTCTGATGAGGCCCTTTTACTAGTTTTCAGGCAGGCACCTTCCTTGTTTCCTCCTATGTGGCTGAGTGGTAAAAAGCCTACCTGTCAATGCAAGAGATGCAAGAAATGCAGATTCAATCCCTGGGTTGGGAAGATCCCCTGGAGGAGGAAATGGCAACACACTCCAGTATTCTTGCCTGGGAAATCTCATGGATGCAGGAGACTGGCAGGCTACAGTCCATGAGGTCACAGAGAGTCAGACCTGTACCTTTCTTCTGTGTCCTCATAAGGTGGGTGGGTGAGGGGGACAGGTTCTTCCTCTTCTTATACACTAATGACATCCTCAAGGGCTACATGATCAGAACCTTTGTTAAACCTAATTAGCCCACAGAAGCCCCACACCAAAGGCTAGTAGGGCTAAAACATATAAATGAGGATGGGGTAGGTTGGATAAATATTCAGCCCATGGCAAGAAGTAAGAACATACTTTGAGTTTTCTATGGGTTTTCTGTGTTTCTTCCAGTTTGACGTTTTTGTGAAAATCAGTGCTGAACCTGAATACTTTGCCACTAAGTGACATAGTGTTCACGTAGCTAGCCCACTCTGGGTCTGATTCTAACGGAACACTTTTGTTTTTATTCATTTTTATATTGGGATTTCTAGTAATATATAATTTAAGCAAAGATTTCTATTATTCAAGTTAAATGAAGCAAACATTAGAAAATCACTAGTGTTGTTCACTCACTCAGTCGTGTCCAAATCTGTGATCCCATGAACTGCAGCACACAAGACTTCCCGGTCTTTCACTATCTTCTGGAGCTTGCTCAAAGTCATGACCTTCGAGTTGGTGATGCCATCCAACCATCTCATCCTCTGTCGTCTCCTTCTCCTCCTGCCTTCAATCTTTCTCAGCATCATGGTCTTTTCCAGTGAGTCATCTCTGCAGAACTTAAAAGAACTAGATGATAGTGCCTCATCTGTGATCGATCTGGCCAGCTTTTCTATTCAAGACTGTGTGATCTTGGGCATGTCTTAGAAGCTCTAGAAGCTTGTGTCTTTCCCTTTAACCAGACTCTCTCTTAGAAATGTCTGAGATAGAAATGTTTATACAGTCTGAATGAAGCTAATGGAGTCTGCAGGGTGGGTATTTGCAAACCCTGGCATCTTAACCATTTCACCAGTCTTTTAGTTTTGTAAAGCAAATGACTGTGATGAAAATGAAGATGGGGACTGAGTCCATCATGATTTATTATGTAGCCTGACACAGAACAGATGCTTAATAAAACTTTTGCGAGTGAATTTAAAAATTAAAAAATGCAGTGGCCATAAATGTGGAGAGTGGGGAATAAGCATAGACTTCTGCACTTAAAATGTCACTGATAGTTGGGTATTCCCAAAAGACTAAGGGACCCTTTCCTGCTGTCTCATATGTTCCTGTTCCAGGGCCATTACAGCTGCCAAGAAGTAAATAGGACTGTGTTTCCTTAAGTTTTGGCAGTGGAGAGAAGGATGTGTTTGGGGGAAATGGCCCTTAGGCAGAGCCCTTCTAGAGATGTCATAGAGGGGCTGTTCATCTGATTAAATGAGTGGGAAAGAGCAACTACCTTGATAAACCAGGATGGTGGGAGAAAGTTTGTTTATACCTAGAAAATGTCTTAGACTATATTCAATGTGCATCAAGAGACTTTTCCATCTAGCTGATAATTTTACTGCCACACGTAGTATAAGGTATCAATGGAGATGTATCTGTTTTTTGTGGGCCAGATGACTGTGTCATAAGCCTTAGGAGTACTTCTTCTGAGATACTCATCTACTTTCTGGTCCTTCCCTAGGAGTAGAATCTCCTCTGAACTCTGATATTTGGCCTTCTGTCCTTTGTTTGGTGTTCTGCCTCACTTGTAACTGAAAGAACCAAGCATGTTCCTTAAGCCCCAGCCTCAGATTTCAACTTGTATCTTAACTGTTCCTCCTACTTCTTTGTCAGTTGTGACGATTCCATATTCCAGGCAACCAAACCAGTTACATTTTAAGCCCTTTCTGTGAAAACATCACATCAGATTAAACTGAGGTCTGAGAACTTGTGTTTTTAATTTTTGAAGTAGCATAAGGCTTGAACCTCATGCCACATTCACCTTCTTGACAGTTTTATCAGCAACAGTTGACGCTATACCAGACATTACTAAATAATTCCTATCTTGGCTGCATGTTGCATGTGTGCTAAGTCTCTTCAGTCATGCTTGACTCTTTGCAACGCCATGGATGTAGACTCCTCTGCCCATGGGGTTCTCCAGGCAGGAATGGGAATTGGGTTGGAGTGGGTTGCCATGCTCTCCTCTTGGTTGCAAGCTATTTCTGTTTAGTGCTACAATCTAAATTATCTTCCACTTTTCTCCTTTTCTAAGTCCATATAACTGTTTTGGAGTTAAGCTAATTAACCGTTAAGCATTTCAAATAAAATTCTCCCTCCCAAATAACAGCATATAGCCACTTTACCACATTTTCATCTTTACATTTGCAGATTCCCATCAAAGTCTTCTAATAGACATGAGTGGTTGGCATCATCACCATCCACATTTTATAGATGAGACAAAGGGGATCCTAGGGATTTCAGACTGGAGAAGGCAATGGCAACCCAATCCAGTACTCCTGCCTGGAAAATCCCATGGACGGAGGAGCATGGTAGGCTGCAGTCCATGGGGTTGCTAAGAGTTGGACACGACTAAGCGTCTTTACTTTCACTTTTCACTTCCATGCATTGGAGAAGGAACTGGCAACCCACTCCAGTGTTCTTGCCTGGAGAATCCCAGGGATGGGGGAGCCTGGTGGGCTGCTGTCTATGGGGTTGCACAGAGTCAGACACGACTGAAGTGACTTAGCAGCAGCAGCAGCCGGGATTTCAGACAGCTTATCCCATATTCTTCAGATAACAAATACTAGCTGTGGAAATCTAGGAGCCACCTATACTATATCACTGAATGTCACAAAACCAGCATCAGGGATTATATTCACATTTTTAACCTTTATTTTATTGGAGCATCTGTGAAATATGAACTAACAAACGGCTCAAAATAGAGCTGAGCAGAGTGAAGATGAGGCCGTTCCTCTGCTCTAAAGAACTTTCAGGTGCCCTGTCCTCTTTTTCTTCTCCTGGAACAAATTTTCCCTGATAACTGTCCAGCTCATTCTCACTTTCAAAGCACCAGTTCTGTCAGCACAAAGGGAAGAAAAAATGATCTTTCAGTATAATTTTCTACACTGACTACCTGTCTTTTTCCATATTTAGACATAATTTGTGCTGCTAAATAGGGTTGCCCCCTAGCCATTTAGACTAAACTCTGAATTTCAAACGGATACGTGGTTTAAAACTGCCATAAGCCATTAGTTCTGAGGATGAAGAGACTGGTTATTTTAAGTAAAAAAATAAAAATAAAAGGTAAACAGACAAGAGAACTTTCCCCTCTTTATTTAGTGTTCATGGACGAAACCTCAGGATGCTGCCATTTGCGTGGCACGACCATCCTGCCGTAGCCTTCACCAGAGGAGCTTTCTGAGCTTGGGTGTGGGTCAAGATTGGCATCCCAAGGCTGTAACCGCAGGGCCCGCAGATGGCGACCTGCCACCACCACCTCTGAGGAGCCCGGGCTTTGCGGGACTTGACTGCTTTCCATTCCTGCTCCTTAGTGGGTTTCCTCCTTCACCACCTCTGAGAAAGCCACAGTGTCCAAAAGAAGGAAGCAGGCCAGCGTCAACAGTCTGGGGCCTCCTCAACCTCTCACCACTTTCCCTCCACCTTCCCCTCAATCTGTGAGTCAAGGATACGGAATTAAAAAAATAATAATAATCATCCCACTAGATCAAGTTCTGCCTGTGCTTTTGGCTTTTCTATATGCTGTTACCTTTTTTAGAGAAAATAGTCCTTTGTATTATCCCATTTCCCCTTCTTGTGACCCTGCTTTTAGATTTAAATGTCCTTCCAGGTGATGAACTAAAGCTGTGTACAATACTATGTGTTAATCCAAGACTTCGTCTATCACACTGGTATCTCACCTTACTTCAGAAAAAGAAAACCATTTGCTCATATAAAATACCAGTGTAGCAGTTAGCATTCTTTGTGATGGTTATATGAACATACATGATAGATATATGGGTGTGTATCTACGCACATCCACAAAAATGCGTATACAAATACATATGTGTGAGCACACACACCACAATGCAAATATACAAGTTTCGGTTTGTTTTAGCTTTTGTAATCAGATCAGATCAGATCAGTCGCTCAGTCGTGTCCGACTCTTTGCGACCCCATGAGTCACAGCACGCCAGGCCTCCCTGTCCATCACTAACTCCCGGAGTTGACTCAGACTCATGTCCATCAAGTCAGTGATGCCATCCAGCCATCTCATCCTCTGTCGTCCCCTTCTCCTCCCGCCCCCAATCCCTCCCAGCATCAGAGTCTTTTCCAGTGAGTCAACTCTTCGCATGAGGTGGCCAAAGTACTGGAGTTTCAGCTTTAGCATCATTCCTTCCAAAGAAATCCCAGGGCTGATCTCCTTCAGAATGGACTGGTTGGATCTCCTTGCAGTCCAAGGCTTTTGTTAGGTGAACAGCTATTTGAGCCTTCCCTCCCACAGTCTAACTCGTGCTGAAGTTTTTGGTTCGATGACAGAATTGTAACAGCCTGCCCATTTTGTTCCAGTTGTTGTTCCTGCCAACCTTGTTCCAGTTGTTGAGAAAATGGTACTATTCTGACTTCAGTCTGGTGATTTGAAGGTGTAACAATAACTCAGCTACATTGTTTTATTTTGTTTATTTTGTGTTACCTTAGAACTAGAAATTGGACCCTTTAAAAGACTAAGTGATAATAAAGAGGGATATAATAATTTCTGGATACATTAGGCTGTGAATACTTAGTATGAAGAGATTGGATAACATGAAGCCAGGATGTGTGCCTTAAAAAAATGAAATAAATTTTAGAGGCAAAATCTGGGTTCTTCCACCTATTAGGAAGAGGTCAGGAATTAAAAGGATCTTAAACTTATTTTTTTTATTATGTAGTGTATTTTCCATTTTTATTTTAAAATTTTACAAAGAAGCTTTCTTTTAAATTGGAGGGTAATTGCTTTACAATTTTGGCTGGTTTCTGCTGTATATCAATGTGAATTAGTCATAATTTTATATATATATATATATCCCCTCTGTCTTGAGCCTGCTACACCACTCCCATTCCACCCCTCCAGGTTGTCACAAAACACCAGACTGTGCTCCCTTTTTTATAGTTCAGATATAGCCTAAAAAGGTTGCAGTAAATCTGAAAACAAAGAATATAATTCTAACATAAATACTGAGAGAAATATTGAATAAATGCACAGATCTTAGTGGCATTAACAACAGGAAATATTTTAGTGGATGCTGTATTATAAGGTAATAATGTTATTATAATTATAGGTAATATAATTATAACTCTAGGTAATGTTATTAGGCTTGGGAAGTACCAAGATGACTAAAATATTGCTCTAACCTGAGAAGGCTCAAATTCTGGTTTAGGAGAAAGAGAAATAAATAATTACAATCCAGACATATGATCCAAATTCTTGAACATATTGTGCAAGAGCTATTAACTAGCTTGGGAAAGATGCAGAATTCTTTCCAGAAAGGAGTTATACTGATCCTTCCTATGTGTGGCAGGAGGAGCCTGGGCAGCACCAGAAGAAGACTTTACTTTCTTTAGATGCCAAAATTCAAGATTTTCTTAACCAGACTCTTAGGAGTGCAGCTCAGAACAGCTGTTTTTGCTTCTGCCTCCAATTCTTGACTACTAATTTTAAATACTTTTCTGAGAATATCGCTGTTCTCTCAGCTATTATATATTATTTCTCTTGGCTTCTTCTATTTTTTTCTATGCATTAGACACAAAAGATAATAGCTTATAAAATAATAATTTATTATGGAAGAACACTTGCAGAGATTTTAATAGTTCTGTGTATGTTATCTATCTTTGTATTTTTGTTTTATATTCATTTTTAGAGTGATTCATTTTATGTGTATCCTAGAGAATATGTCGGAGAAGGCAATGGCACCCCACTCCAGTACTCTTGCCTGGAAAATCCCATGGATGGAGGAGCCTGGTAGGCTACAGTCCATGGGGTCGCTAAGAGTCAGACATGACTGAAGCGACTTAGCAGTAGCAGTAGCAGAGAATATATACTTTAATTCCCCCAATCTTATTAATGAAAACTGTCCTTGGTAATACTGTCCGATAAAGACATACTTTTGTTGAAATACTGTTGAATTGGAAGTTCTTGTGGAACATGTGGTATATTTATCCAGGAATACCATTTGTTTTGCCAGCATCTGTAAGAATTTATTTATTTATTTTTTACTTTATCCAAACGCTCAGAACCCCAGTATAGAAAATGTCATTGAGATGGATTTGTATGTAGAAAAAAAAATGGTTGAAAAAAAAAAACCAATGGAAGACATTAAAGTTTTCTAAATAGTCAAATTAAGCATACATGAACTTTCTTTGATCACAACTAATTTAAAACTGCATACCCTTTGTGTGGTCTTCCCTGGAGGATCAGTGGTAAAGAATCTTGCCTGCAATGTATAAGACATGGGTTCTATCCCTGGGTCAGGACTACCCCTGATGAATGATATAGAAACCCACCCCAGTATTCTTGCCTGGGAAATCCCATGGACAGAGGAGTCTGGTGGGTTACAGTCCATGGGGTTGCCAAGAATCCAACATGATTTATCGACTAAACAACAACAACAATCCTCTGTGTAGTCCTAATTTTACTACTAATTCATCCATTTAGAATATTGATGAAACATTTAGCCAGGAGCTGCTAACACACACACACACACACACATACACACACATATACACACAGCATTATTTCCTATATATCTATATGAAACCTAGTTTCATTATCTGGTTTCTGTGTTCCCAGATGGTCCTCTTTCTATGCCTAATGCTAGTTCTTGTCCTATGGCAGTTTCCAATGAACTGACCATTTGCTTGTATAAAAGTTGATGAATTTGATATATTAATTACAGAAAAGTCTAAGTGCAGATGCTTAAAACACATTAATTGTACTTTAGTTTGTTTGATGTCTTTGATTCCTATTAACTACTGGAAAAATTCCATTTATGTGCAATTTAAAGAGGACTGTCTCTTTTTCAGAGCTACTAACTTTTTATAGCATCTGTTGGAGCCATGAGGCAGAAGTGATAACAGACATGAGAGGGCATACTTCATAACTGTCTTGAAAATTAGAGGAAAAACTCCTCTGTGATCTAAGTGAAAAATCTTCCCTCATTACTAAGGAAATAATCGGAGAGTAAATAGCCTCTCCATGTGGAATGTTCATATCCATACAAATGTGTAGTCAACTAGTTTAACTTTTGAAAAATCTAACCTGACTATAAGTTTTACTCTCCGAATTTTTATTGAAATACTCTCAATTAGATATTATCTGTCAAAAATGGCAATAGAAATATTGGCTTAATACAATTCAGGCACTGTTTTAAATATTTTATACCTAAGAATATAATATAGAAACCAAATGATACCTAGTAAAGTGTTCTAAGTGTGTTGTGCTAAGTAATTTGATGCATCAAAAATAATACTTTAAAGTTTTCATCTTTAAAACTGAATTTTTATTGTTGTTAAACAATCCTAATTTGGGGGAATAACTGTTGATTAATTATGTGTGCTGTGTATGTGCTCGCTCACTAGGTCCTGTGCGACTCTTTGTGACCTTAAGCACTGTAGCCTGCCAGGCTCTTCTGTCCATGGGATTCTCCAGGCAAGAGTACTGGAGTGGGTTGCCATTTCCTTCTTCAGGGGATGTTCCTGACCCAGGGATCAAACCCACTTCTCATTCATCTCCTGCATCGGCAGGCAGATTCTTTAACCCTAAGCCCTTTAGTTTAAAGACGAAACTCTAGTTTTTAAGCTGAAATCAGTGTCAGTTCAGCGGACATGCCTATCCTTTGTTGCTAACCTTTTCTATTCTAAAACCATGCCCATTTCTGTAACTAAGGACACTTCTCTTTAAAAAGAACAATTGCTACAAGATGGAGTTCTTAAAGTGGAGTGAATTGCAGTACTCCATGCGTGATTGCTGCCATGTCTTAAACAAGAGACATTAAAAGAAATAAATGCCAGGTGGTCTCATTAGGACATTTGGACTTACACTTTTGAACCTTTGGCACCCACGTGACAAAGAGGCTCATTGCTTTGATGCTGTTTCAACATGACAAAATCCACAGTTTTATTGTTTGCAAATGTTAGCCTCTTCCCCAAATACTCATTTTCTCTAATTATGGAGAATTCTTCCACAGTGTAATAATCCTTTTATATATTGCAAATTAAAATTTAGTGTTTTTAGGATAATGCCGCTGAACAGTATGCTGCTGCTGCTGAGTTGCTTCAGTCGTGTCCGACTCTGTGCAACCCCATAGATGGCAGCTCACCAGGCTCCCCCGTCCCAGTATAGTAGTGGAGAAATTTTGAAAGGCTCGTTTTAATTTTTTCCCCTGAATCAAGACTTTGGCTACAGGGAATTTAAAACATTTGTTTAGGAGAAAGTTATTAGTAATGCGTGTGCATGCTATGTTGCTTCAGTTGTGTCCAACTCTTTGTGACACTATGGACTATAACCCTCCAGGCTCCTCTGTCCATGGGATTCTCCAGGCAACAATACTAGAGTGGGTTGCCATGCCCTCCTCCAGGTGATCTTCCTGACCGGAGGATTGAACTTGTGTCTCTACATCTCCTGCATTGGCAGGCAGATTCTTCACCACTAGCGCCACCTGGGAAGTCCTAATAGTTATGAACTTTGTTCATATAGTGCATTTTAGGATAAATTGGTAGTTTACCTTTACTAAATATATTTATTTTCAGGGATATACTTTCACTGAGGGTTTTGATTCCAGTTATCTGAAAAATATTTATACAAAGTATAGATGGTATTTTAATTAATTTATATTAAAATAGTCTTTATAAAGTGTTTCTTAAATAATTTATTTAAAAAGTACACATTGTAAGACAGCTTATGGACTGGGAGAAAATATTTCAAATAATGCAATCTACAAGGGGTTAATTTCCAAAATATACAAACAGCTCATACAGTTCAATATCAAAAAACAAGCAACCAAATAAAAAAATGGGCAGAAGCCCTAAATAGACATTTTTCTGAAGACTTATAGATGGTCAATGATGCTAATTATTGTGATTGTTTAGTCGTTGTGTCTGACTTTTGCAGCCCCATGTAGTGTAGCCTGCTAGGGTTCTCTGTCCTTGGGTTTTCCCAGTCAAGAATATTGGAGTGGGTTTCCATTTCCCTCTCCAGGTAGCTTTCTTGACCCAGGGACTGAAACATGCATTTCTTGCATTGGCAGGTAATTCTTTACCACCGAGCCACAAGGGAAGTCCCTCACTATTTAATAGAGAAATCAAATCAAAACTACAATGAGGTATCACCTCATTCTAGTCAGAAGGGCCATTACCAAGAAGTCTACAAATAATTAATCCTGGAGAAGGTATAGAGAGGTATTGATGAGAATGTGAATTGGTGCAGCCAATATGAAGAACAGTATGGAGATTCCTTAAAATATAAAAATAGATTTATCATATGATCCAACTATCCCACTGCTGGGAATATAGCCATAAAACATGAAAGCTCAAAGATGGAAAGTTATATGTACCCTAATTTAAATAACAGCACTATTTACAATAGCCAAGACTTGGAAGCAAAGTAATTGTCCATTAATGGAAGAAAGGATAAAGAAGAAGTGGTATATGTATATAATGGAATATTACATAAAATATTGACATTTGAAGCAAAATGGATGCACCTAGAGATTATTATACTAAATGCAATAAATTAAACAGAGTAAGACAAATGTTGTCTGATATTACTTATATGTGGAATCTAAAATGTGATACAAATGAACTTATGTACAAAATATAAATAGAGTTACAAATATGGAAAACAGGCATATGGTTTCCAAAGGGGAGGGGAGAATAAATGAGGAGTTTGGGATTAACATATACACATAACTGTACATAAAATAGATCAACAACAAGGACCTCTATTGGGAACTCTATTCAATATCTTGTAATAACCTGTAATGGAAAAGAATCTGAAAAAGAATATATATATATATATAACTGATCACTTTGCTGTACACTTGAAACTAACACAGAATTCTACATCACACTATTGCTTGCTCACTTACCCGGCTGTGTCTGACTCTTTGTGACCCCATGGACTGCAGCATGCCAGGCCTCCCTGTCCATCACCATCTCCTGCAGTTTGCCCAAGTTCATGTTCCTTACATCAGTAATGCCACCCAGCCATTGCATCCTCTGACACACTCTTCTCCTTCTGCTCTCAATCTTTCCCAGAATAGGGACTTTTCCAATGAGTTGGCTGTGCTCATTAGATGACCAAAATACTGGAGCTTCAGCTTCAGCATCAGTCCTTCCAGTGTTGGATCTCCCTTAAGATTGACCGGTTTGATCTCCTTCTGTCCAAGGGACTTTGAGGAGTCTTCTCAGCACCACAGTTCAAAGGCACCGATTCTTTGGCATTCTGCCTTCTTTATGGTCCAGCTCTCATAACCATAAGCGACTACTGGGATATCATAGCCTTGATTATATGGACCTTTGTCAGCAGAGTAGTGTCTCTGCTTTTCAACACACTGTCTAGATTTGTCAATCACACTATACACCATTTTTTAAAAAATCATAAAATAGTTCACATTGTAAATGGATAACTGGTGAGAGTTTGAAGTGAAAGCAAATTGTAAGTGATTTTTGGGGAGGTTAGCCTAGGTGAATAAATATATAGCTGCTAAAACTTTAAATAAATGCAAAATTTTAAGTAAAAGACTCCTTTTCCATCATAAAAGTAAATGCCAAGGGATAGATAATTTGCTTTCTAAGGAACTTCTTTTCTCCCCCCCACAAAATAGATGGATCAGCATACACTGAAGAAAACAACTTCCTCTGTATTCCAACAAATATTTAGTTTTAGCTAAAAATTGTTTTGGGGGCTTCCAAGGTGGCTCAGTGGTATAGAATTTGCCTGCCAATGCGAGGAGACACAGGAGACTCAGTTTCAGTCCCTGGCTTGGGAAGATCCCCTGGAGGAGAAAATGGCAACCCACTCCAGTATTCTTGCCTGGGAAATCCTATGGACAGAGGAGCCTGGCAGGCTATAGTCCATGGATTGCAAAGAGTCAGACATGACTTAGCATGCACACAAAAGTTGTTTAAAAAAAAAAAAGTTGTTTTTATCGAAATTTTTTAAAATGTGAGATTACAAATGCTACCTTTCTGATTAGGACAAGAACAGGTATTTTGGTACCCAAGTTTTTCTAAATTGTATTCTACTTAGAACAAATTTTATCTAGGACAAATTTATTTTTCTTTGTGGAATACAGACATGTGATCTAAAATTTGACATTATCTTCTAACTTCACCTTTCTCTCCTAAAGTACCCTCTCATCTCTTCATGACACAGGTAGTTTCCAAATGATTATTTATCCATAAGAATCTCACAAAGTTCTTTACTGTTTTCCATTAAGTATTTACACATGGGTTTCCCTAGTTGCTCAGCTGGTAAAGAATCTGCCTGCAATGTGGGACGGAGAAGGCAATGGCACCCCACTGCAGTACTCTTGCCTGGAAAATCCCATGGACAGAGGAGCCTGGTAGGCTACAGTCCATGGGGTCTCGAAGAATCTGACACGACTGAGCGACTTCACTTTCACTTTTCACTTTCATGCATTGGAGAAGGAAATGGCAACCCACTCCAGTGTTCTTGTCTGGAGAATCCCAGGGACGGAGGAGCCTGGTGGGCTGCCGTCTATGGGGTCGCACAGAGTCGGACATGACGCAACTTAGCAGCAGAAGCAGCAGCAATGTGGGAGACATTTGATCCCTGGGTTTAATCCCTGGATTGGGAAGATCCTCTGAAGAAGGGAATGGCAAACCACTGCAGTATTTTGGCCTGGAGAATTCCATGGACTGTATGTGTCCCAGAGAGTCAGACACAACTGAGTGGCTTTCACTATCACTATTTACACATCAAGCCTATTCTAAAACTTGTGGTTTGGAAAGCACTTTTAATATGTATCTGGTGGTCTACAGTCCATGGGTTCACAGAGATTCAGACACAACTAATTGACTGATCACACATGCACATATTAAAGTTACATAGAGATAAGCATTGTAATCTTTTTCATTTCCTTATTTTTTTTCTCATATATTGAGTGCCTTCCATTACTAGGAAGATTTTAGATTTAACAGGTAGAAGCATGTTTTGGAATTAAAGGGGAAAAAAGGTAGCTATTTTATGATGATTGTGATGTCATTCCAAAAGCAAGTACATTAAACATCATTATTTCAAGTAGCTATATGTTCTTTCTATTTGAGGACTAAACTTCACAGATTCTTCTAGTGGACAAAATAGTATGTCTCCGGTATGATTACTCATCAATTAATGTGTCATATTTCATCTTAATTTCAACTTTAATTACTGTAGGGATTTTTAATGCTAGTTAAAAAAAATCAAAATGCCCTTGGGGTTCTAATATTTAAACATGTTTAAACTATACTATAGACTATAGACATCCCAGGCACTGAGTCATCAGTGTTCTGAAAGTCCCAGCCTAAAATGGAAGACACTCAAATGCACCAATACATAAACCAAGCACTACTGTGAAAATTCCTTGATGAGCCTAATCCTAATTTATAAATTTGAATTCCAAATTTTGAGCAAACCTTAGAATTTGATTTGAGACAAGGTAACACTGATCATCTTTCTTTAAAGACTTATTTTAAGTTTTCTTCTTCCTTCCTTCTGTGTTTTGCTCTTTTGCTTTTCCCTCCCTTCATGTTTCTTTTTTTCTCCTTTATTTCTTTCTTTTTATGTTTTAATTGTTGACTTTTCCAGGACTATCCCAAGGAATTCTGTGAAATTATTCTGTATTTTTTTTTCATTTGTTTTGTTTTTCAGTAAGTCTTTCTTCACTAGTCTAACATTTTGATTGTTTGACTTGAATATTTTCATGTTGAATGTTGACTCAAATGCAATATGTTAAAATTATAAAATTAAACTTGCATTAAGTGAAATTATATGTGTGTATATTACATTTTTTAAAATGCCATAAAACAATATGGCTTTATTCATTCTGCAGTAACTTTTAAAATGCATTCTTTAATTAAAAAGAGAAAATCTTAAACATGCTGGTTAAAATGCTAAGCATCTTAAAATCTTAAAATGTCTAAATACCTGGCACTTAATGCTTTAATAATATTCAAGATGTTTTATATATTTTAAGTTGTGGTGTGTGCATGTGAATGTGCACAGGCATGCTCAGTTGCTCTGATTTTTGCAACCCTATGGACTGTAGCTCACTAGGCTCCTCTGTCCATGGAATTTTCCCAGGGAAGAATACTGCGCTGGGTTGGTGATTCCTGCTCCAGGGGATCTCCCAACACAGAGATCCAACCCATGTCTCTCGTTTCTTCTGAATTGTCAGGCAGATTCTTTACGACTGTACCACTGGGAAGCCTCTAAATTCCCAGAACTCTTCTCAAATTAGCCATTATTAAAAAGTAGCCTTTGTATTAGTTTCTCTTTTACACTTTGGTATGAAATTTTCACTACTGATAAATGTTTTACATTTTAATTTGATTTCCTTTTTAAAAATCTGAGTTTTTTATTTTATTTATTTATTTATTTTATTTTATTTTATTTTTAAACTTTACATAATTGTATTAGTTTTGCCAAATATCAAAATGAATCTGCCACAGGTATAATGATATGATCATCACACATAAATTTAGCTTACCTACATTTGTTAAAAACTAAATTATAATGAAAAATTAGAAATTAGTAAAATATTGGACATTGAAATCTTGCTGAAATAAATTATGGTATCACATATTAATAATGTTGTCTGTCATGTGCCTTAACTTTTTGACAGTTGATATATGAAAAAAAATTAAATGTCTTTGAAAACTTCTTCAAAGGACAGTGCATTTATAGTCATTGATGTGCACCCTCCTTTGTATAAATGTAACTTTTCTTTCAACTTTTAAATTAGATCTCTTTGTGATACTCTAAATGACATATGAATGTAGAGTAAGTGCTTACTATGCTAATCTCTTTTGTTTGTTACCTTAGCGTCCTCCTAAAGAGCTAATTGGGTTTCTCTGGTGGCTCTCAGTTCAGTTCAGTCGCTCAGTGGTGTCAGACTCTTTTCAACACCACGGACTGCAGCACACCAGGCTTCCCTGTCCATCAGCAACTCCTGGAGTTTACTCAAACTCATGTCCATTGAGTTGATGATGCCATCCCACCATCTCTTCCACTGTCGTCCCT
This sequence comes from Bos indicus x Bos taurus, assembly GCF_003369695.1. Lineage (NCBI taxonomy): Eukaryota > Metazoa > Chordata > Mammalia > Artiodactyla > Bovidae > Bos > Bos indicus x Bos taurus. The sequence goes on along the minus strand of NC_040076.1, from coordinate 20,401,097 downwards.
TTCTCCTCCTGCCCTCAATCTTTCCCAGGATGAGGGTCTTTTCAAATGAGTCAGTTCACATCAGGTGGCCAAAGTATGGGAGTTTCAGCTTCAGCATCAGTCCTTCCAATGAATATTCAGGACTGATTTCCTTTAGGATGGACTGGTTGGATCTCCTTGCCATCCAAGAGACTCTCAAGAATCTTCTCCAACACCACATTTCAAAAGCTTCAATTATTCGGTGCTCTAGTGGTGAAGAACATGCCTGCCAGTGCAGGAGACACAAGAGAAGTGGGTTCAATTCATAGGTTGGGAAGATCCCCTGGAGGAGGGCCCAACAACCCACTCTAGTGTTCTTGCCTGGCTAATCCCCTGGACAGAGGAGCCTGGTGGGGTGTAGTCCATAGGGTCACAAAAAACTCAGACATGAATAAGCCACTAAGCAACAACAACAAATTTCCAAATATTCTATCATCTGTTCATCAGCATTTAATCATTGTTGTTGAAGTGTTAAAGGATTTTGAGAAGATCATTATTTGACAAAGTACACCCACTGGCAGATTGATCTGTGTTCATAGAAGATATTTGTTATTTTTGATGGAGCTGTTTCATTTGTTTAATTTATTGAGCAAATATCATATGTCAGTTACTTTCCTGAGAGCTGGCAGTTCAGGTCTTCCACATTGAAGGTGGATTCTTTACTGTGTGAGCCATCAGGGAAGTTTTCTAAATAATATTTATCTAAGAATTCCAGGATTTTGAAATAAAGTATTACTATATCCCTACCATCAAACTTTTATTGAAAGCTTTGTCTAGTTATTATGAAATAATATTCCTCATGCATTTGTTTGGTATCCTGGATAGTGAAGATTAACTAAAATGGTGAGAAAAACAACAAAAAAAAGAAAACATGGAACAGCAACCTGGAGAGAGTTGGAGTGACATTAAATGCCTTCTTCTTAGAAGAAAGAACAATCAAATCCAGCATTTGCCTCAAGATTCAGATAATTCTAAAACATCTAACTTTCTAAATAGAGGAGGCTGTCCCAATTAAGTAAATTATAATTTGTATGGGAGGACCTGATTATAGGAAAAAGGTTGCTTTTTTAAAAAACTAGTAAATTCCCCCAAGGAAAAATTATATTAAAATATACATTATGCTTTTTTGAAGGGTATATAGTGTCCATGGGGTCATTAAGAGTCAGATATGACTGAGCAACTTCACTTTCACTTTTCACTTTCATACATTGGAGAAGGAAATGGCAACCCACTCCAGTGTTCTTGCCTGGAGAATCCCAGGGACAGTGGAGCCTGATGGGCTGCCGTCTATGGGGTTGCACAGAGTCGGACACGACTTAGCAGCAGCAGCAGTGTCAAAGGGTATATAGGTTCGCAGTCCTGATCAACCACTTGAGAAAAGGTAATCTTACTTTTTGTTAATTAAAGTGACTATAAATAAAAAATAATTATGATTATGTAAGTAGCCTAATTAAAGCACAAAAAGTCCCTTGATTAATGTACATCTGATATATACGATCTGAATATAATGGCAGATATGAAAAACAGCTTTAATTTCAAACCCCACTGCAACCACAAAATACTTTGTTCTCAAACAATCTGATGACTATAAACTGATATTGTGAAGTGACATAGTGTTTTTGGTCAAGGATCATCCTTTCTGTTGGAGAAGGAAATGGCAACCCACTCCAGTATTTTTGCCTGGAGAATTCCATGGACAGAGGAGCCTGGTGAGCTATAGTCCATGGGGTAGCAAAAAGTTGGACAGGGCTGAGTGACTGAGCAGGCACACATACTTTATGCTAGTCCAGAACCTAAATGCCAGATATTCATATGCTTTCACTTCTCAAGCTACAGAACCTGCATAGAAATTTTGACTCTTCTCAAGACCCAAATATTTGAAGTTACTAAACAGTATCAAAGTATTGATGTTATATACATATATTTTATGGGTGTAACATGTTATGGCTGCCTGTAATAGGACCTAGGGGTCCGTGAAGTAATATTGATCTTCAAATAAATTTGACTGTTATTTTTACCAGCAAAACGAGTGTATGTGGGGAAAGAAGAGAACTGCACTTCAGGACAAGCAATGTTTGGTGAACTATAGGCAGGTCTGGAGAACAGAGGAGAAGGGCTTGCTTTTGTAGAGGAAAGGGGTAAATTGAGGAGGCTGTGGTGGTTCTTCACTGGCTGTAGGTGGGGGCCAGTTTGCTGTTCTGGGTCAGGAAATCTTTCTTCCTGCTGGGATCTGCAGGCTGGAGTGAGTTATATGCGTGGCAGCACCCTTTGCAGGGCTTCCAGGCTCCAATTTGAATGACATTAGTTTATTTTCACAGTGCATGTACATACGTGCTCAGTTGCTCTGCTGCTGCTAAGTCGCTTCAGTCTGGTCTGACTCTGTGTGACCCCATAGATGGCAGCCCACCAGGCTCCCCTATCCCTGGGATTCTCCAGGCAAGAACACTGGAGTGGGTTGCCATTTCCTTCTCCAAGTTGCTCAGTCATGTCCAATTCTTTCCAACCCCATAGACTGTAGCTCATCAGGCTTCTCTGTGGAATTTTCTAGGCAAGCATACTGGAGTGGGTTGCCACTTCCTTCTCCAGGAGATCTTCCCAACCCAGGGATCGAACCCACATTCCTTGTGTCTCCTTCATTAGCATGTGGACTCTCTACCACTAGCACCACCTGGGAAGCCCTTCACAGTACATAACTATTTCCAAACTGCCACTAGGGTTCTTATATTTTAATTTCTTTGAAATTTATATAGTGGTTTATGCTCTTGATTTCTGTCACAGTCTTTCTTTGATTTTAGTATCAACATATTATTGAAGTGACCATTTCAAATGATGTAACCATAAGATCGATACAATTCAGAGTTCCCATTAGAAATTAGCTTTCCCTCAAAGAAGAAGGGATGTCGGTTCATGATTTTTCCCCACTAATTTCTATTTTAAAAGAAGAGACATTTTCCCAAGGAAAGAAAATTTCCAATAAATGATATTAACTTAAAAGTTGAAATTACAATAAACTGCAGGTATCAGAAATCAAACTAATTTGGCAAAAAAGTCATCTTTTCTCATAGACATATCATAAAGTCATTCTGTCTAATGTACCATAGGCTTGAAATTAGGTAAAGCAGAGATGCCTCTGGTACAGTTTTCAAATGTAGAACACTTCTACTCTAGATTTCTATTGGATTTGTATAATGACACCTCTTATCTCCCTCTTTTTAAATGCCATATTTCTCATTAGAATTTTCAAGTTTCTGATAACTCCTATAGCAGAGAAATCTGATTCACCTTCCTTAATCCAAAGTTTACCAAGTTTATTTGCTGAGGGAATGCTTTTTTTCGTATCAGACCAATTAACATCTTCTGGAACTAGTGTCTCACAGAACAAATGCTACTAAAATACCTGAGCATTTTAGTTGCTGCTGGAATGAAATCCATATCTGATTAACATAGAGGTTTTCGGTTTTGTAAAACTCAGTGACCAGCTTGGTACTGGCCCAAGAACCTGTTGGACACTCTGAATTATTATCTTTTAGAAGTCAGCAGTGATTAGAAATGGACTACTCAGGTGGTGCTAGTGGTAAAGAAACCGCTTGCTAATGCAGGAGACTAAGAGACACGGGTTTGATTCCTCGCTCCAGAAGATGCACTGGAGAAGGAAATGGCAACCCACTCTAGTATTCTTGCCTGGAGAATCTCATGGACAGGGTATTCTGGCGGGCTATGGTCCATAGCATCACAAAGAGTCAGCCACGACTGAAGTGACTTAGCACAGTTTGAGAACAACAGACTCAATATATTTAAAAATCCAACATCTTTGGAATTTGACAGTACCACTTTGGAGTGGGCAACTAAAATGCATATTTCATATTTTGGAGTCCATGAAAATACACTGAATTTAGGGACAGAAATGTATTGAGCAATACTTAATGGAACTGACCTTCAGTGTGAGAGGGATTAGTACTTACTTGCAGCACATAATTTTCTGGGAGCTCCAAGACTCTTTAAGTCCAAACTTACTTGTTCATATTGTGTCACTCAGTGAAATTCCAACTGTGGAGCTCTTTGACCTCTCACTTGAATCAGACAATCAAAGCAATCAGGGCATTTTCTACCCCATGACTTTGCTTAGGCTTTTTCTTGTCCCCAAAATGCCTTTGTCCTTTATGCCTCAGCTTCCACCCATCAGAATTCTCTGCTCTCTTCAAACTTACTTACCTCTCTATTACCTTTCCCCATTTTATTCTTGTTGGAAAACTATTTGTCCAAGCCTCTATGAGGTCATCCCAATGATTCCTTTCTTCCTTCATCCCAAGGATTTGGCTTGCCTCTTTGTTATAACACATTCTATGAAATACTGTTACTGAGAAATGTGTAATAGTCAACCAACATTGATAAGGCACTTTTAATAATCAGAGACCATGTTTTACTTATGAAAAACAATGTCTTGCACAGAGTAGTTACTCAAAATTGGGTGGCATGACAACCTCAAAATTGGCCTTGATCATCTTTTTTACATTAGGAAAGTCACATGAAAACTCAGATTGAAAATCACATTCTGAGTTTCTATTTATTAGTCTTTTACTGAAATACACAGGTCGCTTCACTTGTGAACAGGTATTTCTTTCTTGAGGACCCAAGCAGTTTTGGTATATTTTCTTAATTCACTTAATTGGTCACTTAATTCTGGACCCTTTACAGCTGGTTGAAATTTTTTAATAAAATGAAAAGGCAATATGATACACACACTATATAGTCAAATTTTGGGTCTTTATTCCCTCCAGATGTTGTTCTTTACTCATTTCTTTTAGTGGTTAGAAATTGTTCTTTTTTTTAGAGAATTGCCTGGTAGTCCAGGGGTTAGGACTGTAGGTTTTCCCCGCTGAGGGCCTGGGTTCAATCCCTTTTTGGGGAATAAGATCCCATAAACCGTGAGGTGCAGCCAAAACAAATATTCTTTTTTTTTTAACTTCTTACTTTTAAATAATTTCAGATTTACAAAACTGTTTGAAAAATATTGCAGAATTTCCTTCTAATTTCCAACCAGTTTCCCCAAACGTTAACATCTGACATAATCAGGATACGATTAGTAATACTAGAAAATTAGCACTGAAGCAGTTCTATTACATGCTCTATAGGCCTGGTCATGTTTCTTTAGTTGTTTCACTCAGCTCCTTTTTCGTGGTTCGGGATCTGATCTTTAAATCACCTTGTCTCCTCCAGTCTGACATACCCTCAGTCTTTCTTTGCTGATTAGCATCATGATCTTAACACATTCAGAGAGCATTTGCCCCAGTGGTTTTTCAGAATGTGAATTTCAGGTTGTCTGATATGTAAGCAGTGACTATATCCTTTGAGAAATATATTCATAGTCTTTTGTGAGGATTATTTGAGTGGAAAACATTTGTTTCTCCAAATGCTTTGCTGAATCATAGACTTATTTTCCCTGGTATAAGAATGGGTATTTTAGAGATTTTTTTAAAAGGCAGAAAAGTCTTATTTTTCTTCTTTGTGGTTGATTTTTCCTGTATAATTCCTTTGAAATACTTATATGTTTGTTCAATATGAAAGTTTTTTTAAAGTCATACATGTTATGCATTTTCTTTCTTAGTAATCAATAGGTAGATAGTATCAGACAAGTCAAGATGTTGAAATATAATTGTTTGAAGTGATCCATTCATTGCCCTGGTTGGAAAATCTTAGGCTTGATTGATGTACCTCTTCAATGAATACCAAAGTCATACCTAAAATGTGCTGTTTTACATTGATATGGCTAAATATTTTTGTAATGCATGTCCCTCCTTCTTTTCTAAAGTTCCCTACACTCTGGAAAACTTTTCCACCCTGCTTTTTTGGTAACTCCTCCACTCATTTTGACCAATCCCTGCATTGACCAATTTACTCTAGCCTGGTTTCCCTCCGTACCACTTCACTGAAATTGCTCCTTTAAATAGGGCAGATGCCTTTCTCAAAGCTCAGTCTGCTGCTCATGTGCATCCTTTAACAATGTTGCCTACTCTCTTCTTTCGTGAAATGTTTACCTTCTCATAATATCTGAGATACCTTCTTTCTTGGCTCTCCTTCTACATCCCAGAATGCTTCTTATTATCTTCCTCTTACTTGCATTTACATAGAGGTATTCCATTGGTTTATTTTTAACCATACCGTGCATATTCTCTGGACTGTCCCAAAGGCTCCCAGAGATCTAGTTATTCCCTTTGTGCAGGTGACACAATCTTTAATTTGGATATCCATCCTGATCATAATTTCCCTTAGATACATCCAGCTCAATTAGCTCTCAAACAAAAATCACTGATTTCCCCTTTAACGTGAACTTCTTAGGTCTTCTAACCTCCTACTAAACAGGCTGAGATTAAATCCGCTCATTAAGTTCTCCCATCACATGTTGTCTGCTGCCTCCTAATCTATACTATTCTCTTTATCTACATGGTTGTTCTTCTCTCCTTTCATGTTTGTACAGACTTTTTTGGGGTGCAGTTCAAACTCTACATCAGTGCTGCCTGCTTTATAAACTCAACAATAATTTAAGATTCTTGTGTTTATAATTAAGTTTATTGTTTTATGTTTTATCATTAGTTGTAGACATGTCAGTATTTCTTCATTGGAGTATAAATCCTTCAAGTGATATTTGTGGTCCTCATAAGGTAGCCCAGTGCCTTACTTACCTATAGATTTGTTTTACTGACTTGAACCTAACTTGCCCTGGTTGGAATTTTAGAAACCACTCCCGGCTTCTTGTTGTAGTTTTGGTTATTTGTTTTGTTTAATTTTGTTTAGCCAGCCATGCAAACAGCATGCTCCTCTCAGGTATGATAATGTCACACTGTAACATGGAGGCATTAGTATTTCTTTTTCATTCATTCATTCATCCATAATAGGGACATAGAAATTAGAGTGAAAGCAGCTAAAATTCCCTAGAAATCATCTCAATCACTCAGAGCAATATCTTGGGCAGTTACTAAATTAACATTCTTTTTATCAAACACAATGTACTGAGGTGGAAACACAAGCACATACTTGCAGTTTACTCTTATTCCCTTAGTGATCTGCAGATCAAAAAGATATGTGTTCTGACATTTCATTTTTGAAACTCGATGCCATGTTTGTTCAATTTATCTAATTAGGACCTATTAGCACCTCAAATAGGTACTTTATAAAACAACACCACCACCAGGTGTTAGCCCAGGGACAAAAGAATAAATCCAAATTTAACACTTTTCAAAGGTGAATCTGTAACATTTTGATGTCTTGAGAGCATTCAATAACAATTTAGTGTTCTTAGAAACAGTATACTAATTTGTTTATTGTTTCCAGACCTCTTAATAAAAATTGAAAATAGTTCTTAAAAACTGATCATTGTTTGGGTAAATATTTGTATGAATATGCATAAGTATAATTTTTTATAACATAAAACTACTTTTCAGGAGTTTGTGGCTGCTTTTGAGAAAGAAAACTCTTGATGTCAAGTTCTGAAAAGTGAAGAGAATGAAGTACAGAATATGGTAAGTGACTTGCAGATAAACTATATCAGCCTCATCTCATCTTATGCTCCATTGTGCAGTTATCATTTGTAAGGTGTATACATATAAATGCATACTTGTGGTAGTCACTGTTGCAATCAGTTGTAAAATATGACCACAGTTGAATCAAACTCCGTCTTCTCCTTTACATTTATTTGGATAAACTTGATGTAACAGACACTTGGCTATCAAACATGACAGGAGATTTTTACTCTGATTTTTAACTGGGGAAAATTCGAGATGGTTTGTAAGATTGGGACACTCATATTTGTGCTTTGGTAACTGTGGAGTTATATGAGATAATGTTTAGGGTCAAGATCTTGCTTTACAAAAGAGCAAAGACATCAATTTCTTAAAATCTGGTTATACTTGTTATTCAAACTATTCAACATTGACATGCAGCAGTTAAAAATATATATATATATGTGTGTGTTGATGCTTACAAGGCTTGTTAAAAAGTAGTTTACAAAAAGCAAGTTGGTTTTACTGAGTTTATAGAATCCCTAGTGTTTGGGGTTATTCTCTTTTCTTGTTGTGTTTTCTATAATGAGTGAAGGTCCTTTCCTCATTCTATTCAGAAGATACTCTGTGGGGCTTCTTAATGGATGAGTTATAGGGGGTTGAAAGAACGAAGGAAAGACAGAGGAAGAGTGTTGCAGAGCCATTTCTGGAGCACGCGTAGAGACATGCTGACGCTCTGTACTCTCCTCAGTCCCCACCATCCCACCCCACCCAAAGCCCAGTGAATTTGTCCATGCTCATGGTGACAGCAGCATGAACTAGATTTTTCCTGGGATAGTTTCCTAGAAACTATCAGTTGATCTCATTTTATTTAGTTAGGGTCATTCTTTTAGACTAGAATTTCTTAAATCAGGATCAGAGAGTAAGCTTTATATAAGGTTATTAGCAATCCCTCTGAAATAATATGTAGTATACTGTATGTATATTCTTTTATCCTGTGGAGATGATCAATAGGTTTTTATCAATTTTTTAAAGGATCTTGATGACACAAAAAGTTTTTATCTAGCATGGTTCTATTAATTTACAACAGTTGTGACTAAATAATTTGAAGGAAGTATAGAGACTTTATGTACACATTTTTATTAATATCCCAGGTGGTGTTGGCTATAAGTTTGCACCTTCATGACTCCTTTTTAATTAAAAGTGTTTTTAGAGAAATAAAAACTATTCAAAAGAGTTTTGTTACTGTTTTCCCTTTCGTCATTCTCTAAGTCCTGAACCAAATTTAAAGTTTTTCTTGCAAATAAAAAAATAGAAAACTCCACTGAAGTTTGCTTTATAGTCACTTTACAAACCTTCACATAGACTTTTAGTTATTCTATGACTGAATATTTATATTTTAAAATACATTTATTATTTTTTTGCGTATTCTTCCAGTATTGAACCCTGTTATATGAGTATTGATCCCTATTGCCTCCAGAGTTCTGTTCTGTTTGTTTTGTTGTTTTTGCTTACAGTTGTAAGTAGGAACAGCAGTTCTGATCTGGTCACAATTTTTCTACATTTTTGTTGGAAACTATGAAAAATACTTGTTCTGCTTCCTGCACAGAATATCTACCCCTGGTAATGTGGACACTGCGTCACACTTCCATCGGCACTCCTACAGTTATTTATTCTTTGGTATTCCAGCAGCCAATTTTATTTTCACTGAACTCTGTTTGTTAGGAGATTCTCAGTTAGCCTATATCTATACCAAATGATAACTGATTTTATCTTTTTCATTAAATATGCAAGTTATAAAGGAATAGTACAGATATTTTGATTTTTTTTTTTTTTTTTGATGAAAGGGAGGAGAGAAGTTATTCTGGTTTCTGATGAGACCAAAAAGGCCTCCATGCCAGCCCACATCTCCATTTGATGGTGAATGTGTTTCCCACCTAGATGACATCTGAAGCCTTTTAGCTTTAGTCATTGCACCACAATTATTTTTTCTTCTCTTCGTGAATCAATTTTCCAGAAGAAAAAGTTGAAATTTGATAAGATCAATGTATAAAGCCAAAAGTTGCTCTGAGTTACGGTGTTATTTCTCAGCCAGATGCTTGTCTCTTCTGCCCAGCTGGAAAATTTCTGTGAGCAGAGATCTCTTTAGTGCCAAGAGGGATAAGCAGAATGGGATGAAAATATATCTGTTGTTACATGGATGACCCCACTCACACTGACTCTGTCAGTGAGTTTTCCTTAGAGTCCTTGGAGGAATGCTTTGCCTAACCACCTAGCCCAACATTTAGGATTTACTTTTAAGATAGTCAGTTAATATTTCTTAGACATAAACTTTTGGCCAGAGTAACTGGAAACTTGAGTTTATTAAACTTTTACATACTTAACTATGGTCTTCTGGGTATTTTAAACTCAGCCATTTGACTTCAGACCTTCTTTTTTACCCCCCAAAATATACAGCGTGAAATGTTTGAGAAGTAATTGGATATAGTATCTTTTTCAAGTCCTTCATATCTTATTTCGTCCAGATAATAGAGAAAAATATACAGTATTCCAGTGATTAAATATGCTAGACATAGCTCGAAGCTTGAATTTCTAGGAAAATTAAACAGAAGTGGTAATGATATGGAATTTAGACACCTAAATACCTAAGCTAATAATATTTATATATATATATATATAAATGTATAAAAACCTAGCTTGAAAAATAAAAAAAATATAGATATGTAAATGACTTATGAGATATCATACTATGGAACAGTAGAAAACTTTTTAAAAAATGATAGCACTATGCATGTTCTGACTTGAGAATTTTCCATAATGTATTTTTGGGGAAAAGATAAATCAATCAAGTTTAGTATAAATATGTATGATAAAATCTCTCTTCTCACAGAAAAATAAACACCTATATCAATCATACTTTAGCACATACACATGTATGCAAAATATAATTTTAGTCCATTTGGTTTACGAAAATAAAACAAGTCAGCATACATTTGTTCATGCAGTGAAAATGTCTTCAAATCACACACAGATTAATAGCTATATTAGGGGAGCAGAATGATCAGTTCAGTTCAGTTCAGTCGCTCAGTCATGTCTGTCTCTTTGAGACCCCATAGACTGCAGAACGCCAGGCTTCTCTGTCCATCACCAACTCCCTGAGCTTGTTCAAACTCATGTCCATCCAGTCAGTGATGCCATCAAACTATCTCATCCTCTGTCGTCCCCTTCCCCTGACTTCAATCATCTCCAGCATCATGGTCTTTTCCAATGAGTCAATGCTTTGCATCAGGTGGCCAAAGTATTGGAGCTTTAGCTTCAGCATCAATCCTTCCAAAGAATATTCAGGACTGATTTCCTTTTGGATGGATTGGCTTGATCTCCTTGCTGTCCAAGGGGCTCTCAAGAGTCTTCTCCAACATCACAGATCAAAAACATCAATTCTTTGGTGCTCAGCTTTCTTTATAGTCCAACTCTCACATTCATACATGGCTACTGTAAAAACCATAGCTTTGACTAGATGGACCTTTGTCAGCAAAGTAATGTCTTTGTTTTTTAATATGCTATCTAGGTTGGTCATAACTTTTCTTCCAAGGAGCAAGTGTCTTTTAATTTCATGGCTGCAATTACCATCTGCAGTGATTTTGGAGCCAAAAAAAAAAAAAAAGCCTCTCCCTGTTTCCATTGTTTCCCCATCTATTTGCCATAAAGTGATGGGACCAGATGCCATGATCTTCGATTTCTGAATGTTGAGTTTTAAGCCAACTTTTTCAGTCTCCTCTTTCACTTTCATCAAGAGGCTCTTTAGTTTTTCTTCACTTTCTGCCATAAGTATGGTGTTATCTGTATATATGAGGTTATTGACATTTCTCCTGGCAATCTTGCTTCCAGCTTGTTCTCCATCCAGCCCGGTATTTCACATGTACTCTGCATATAAGTTAAATAAGCAGGGTGACAATACACAGCCTTGGAGAAAGGAAAGAAAGCCATCTTATTTTCTGCTTTACAGACTTCTGTTTTACTAGATATTTTAACCTCAAGAAAGTATTACTTTTATATCTTAAAAGACTCAAGCATGATATTTATTGAGCAATTTTTCAGAAGTTTGTTTGGCATTGCCTATTATTTGGTGGCATTCTGTTTAGCAATATTTATTTTTTCAACAGAAATTAATGAAATAAGATTATATTTGTGCTATATTCTTAGATTATATAAAGTTTTATTCTGGTAAGAATCTATGTTATATTTTTCCCTTCCTATTTCACAGCAATTAGGGTGACTCATTTTCTTTTTCTACTGCTGATTAGATTCTTGAGACATTACTTTCCAGTGTCTCATTCACCAGTTTTCTTTCAGGTTCAGCTAAATTATTATCAGAGATTATTTGTTTTCCATGCAAGACAAGTTTTCAACATGGTCTAAATTTTACATATTGTTCCTATACTTTCCACGGATGCTGAGCTTGAACTAGTATCAATATTCATACATAATTTTTTTTTTGTGTGTGTAAGGAACATTAATATATATGTGTAATTATATATTTTTAAAAATTAAATTATAGATTTTTTTTAAAAGTCATAAACAGAAGGGTTTACTTTACCACCTGATGTGAAGGCTGACTCATTGGAAAAGACCCTGATGCTGGGAAAGATTGAAGGCAGGAGAAGGGGATGACAGAGGATGAGATGGTTGGATGGCATCACCGACTGGATGGACATGAGTTTGAGCAAGCTCAGGGAGTTGGAGATGGACAGGGAAGCCTGGTGTGCTGCAGTCCATGGGGTCACAAACAGTTGGACACAACTGAGTGACTGAACTGAACTGAAACAGAAGGGAATACTGAGTACAGACATTGCCAATGTTAATGAATGAAAAAGTTGCATTTGCTTTGAGAAAGACAGTTACTGCTTGAGTTTTAACTCCTATGTGAAAATGTCATTCAGTCAGTCATACCCGACTCTTTTTGACCCCATGAACTGTATCCTGCCAGGCTCCTCTGTCCATGGAATTCAACAGGCATGCACTGGATATGGTGGACTGGAGTGGGTAGCCATTCCCTTCTCAGGTGATCTTCCTGACCCAGGGATCTAACCCAGGTCTTCTGCATTGCATGCAGATTCTTTACCATCTGAGCCACCAGGGAATCCCTAACTGCTGTTTGGCTGTCCGTTAATAGGAAGTTAACATACAAAAAGGGAGCCACATTACTGAGCCAGTAATGAGAAAGGGAGAAAGAGAGGGGGAGGAAGGGAGGAAAGATAAAAAAAGAATGAATGAAAGGAAAATCAGGAAAAAGGGAGAGAGAAAGGGAAGGAAGGAAGGATGGAAGTCAGGCAAGCAATGGAAGAAATTTGTATATAAACAAAGGGCACGCAGAAGGTTTCCGGTCCAGTGTGTTTCCTTTGCTTATTCCACAGATTAGATTGTCAAAATTCAGCATCTCTCAGAAATCGAGGCTATTAGCCATTTACAACTTACTTTGAATTAATTTAATCAGATTAGGATTTTGCTTAGAGCCTGCCAAAATCAGCCAGTATGAGGAAAATGGAGTTTGAATGAAAAGTGGAACTGACAAGACAGCTTGATTTTGAAGCATGGAGCTGCTGTTCCAGGAGGAATGGATGCAGGGATTGAGTGAGTGAGGAGAGCTTGGGGCATCCAGAGGGCAGCATGAGGGGCCTGGATGCCCAAGGGCTGATTAGGAGAGTTTACCAAGAGGTGAGAAATTTCCCAAGACAAACAGCATGCTTTTTGTTTGGCGAAGGTCCCTGGTGGCAGCACACATTCTTGACATCTGCTCTGGTTACATCTAATCACTGTTATATTATTTATGAGATTTAGAGGTACCGTGTTCTCTGAGAGGACAGCTGAAGGTTATGGGTTTATACCTAGGTGTCTGTTGAGTTTCATGTCCCACTGGTTTTGCTTGTAACCTAAAAGGTATTATAGTTTAAACCTTTGTTCATTGGGCTAATGTAACATTAATTATGTTTTTAGCAGACTTGAGATTTTTAATCCCAAAACTTAGTCAGCATTCCATATGTCATGTTTCACATGGACCTTGTGAAGTGTAGACTAGATGTATCAGAACTGAAACAGGCTTTTCATTCCCACTGTTGAGCATTTCAGCCTTCTTCAGAAGGTTATAAATTTGAAATGTAATCTGCATCATGGTGTGGGAAACACTGTGGTGAGAGATCTGGCCAGATGAAAGTGCAAGTCTGTTTGCCATCAATGCCTTTTTCCTGAGAGAGCCACATTCCATTTCAATATATTTTATATCTCCCAGTTCTCATGAAAAAGTTACTATTAGAATACACACACACACACATATATATATATATATATATGTTATCCAATATGAATGTATGCATGTGAGATTATATATATATATATATATATATATATATATATATATGAAACATGTTAGGATATCAAATTCAGCTTTTATTACCATGACTACTTTGTTTTAGATGCCAAAAAAAGTTATACTAACAGTAAACATTTAAGAAGTTATACTTCCTTGAGCCCAAATCAAGAGCTTTAGAAAGAAAATGAGGAAGGCTGTATTTAAGAAAAAGAAACTTGTATTAACCTGCTGCTGCTGCTGCTAAGTCGCTTCAGTCATGTCCGACTCTGTGCGACTCCATAGTCGGCAGCCCATTAGGCTCCTCTGTCCCTGGGATTCTCCAGGCAAGAATACTGGAGTGGGTTGCCATTTCCTTCTCCAATGTATTAACCTTCTAGGGCTGTCCAAACAAAATACTACAATCAGGGTGGCTTTAAACAAGAGAAATTTATTTTTTAAAATTGATTTATTTTTAATTGGAGGATAACTGCTTTACAGTATTGCATTGGTCTCCACCACACATCAACATGAATCAATCACAGATAGTGCCCGCCCCCTCTTTCTTAAACCTCTCTCCCACCACCTCCCTCCCCCTTATAGTTCTGAAGGTTGGAAGTTTGAGATCCATGTGTCAGCAGGCCATTTCTCTCTGAATCCTCTGTTGCACGCTTTTGTATTCGCTTCTGGTAGTTGCCAGAAATCCTTGGTGGTCCTTAGTTTGTAGAGGCATCACTCCAGTGTCTACCGGCATTATACAATGATGTTGACCCTGTGATTTCAGTCTTTATTTGGCTGTCATCCCTCTGTGTGTCTGTGTTAAGTCTCTTCTCCTCTCCTTTGGAGGTCACTAGTCATACCGGATTAAGGACCCAGCCTACTGCAGTGTGAACTGATCTTCACTAATTACTTCTGTAATGACTCTATTTCCAAATTAGTTCACATTCACAGGTACCTGGGGCTATGACCTGAACATAGCTTTGTGGGGGGCACAATTCAACCCACAAACAGGAATAAACTAGATGACAAATATATACTTAAACCATGATAAAAGAACAAATGTTCAAAATAAGAAAAACGAAGTGTTAAATTATTCATGTATCATATTATTCTCATCTCTTAATCAGAGTATGAAATGACTCAAAAATGCTACTTTCCAAAATCTGGTTTCTTCCTGTATGTGAATTTGTATTTATTCCAAAGGCTTAAATTGGCTATTTTAAATTAACCTTAAACATTTATATTTTCTATGTAATTCAAGATTTTATTTCTACTTCATTCAGCATTAAATATTTCAGTTAATGTGGCTTCCTAGGTGGCTCAGTGTTAAAGAATCCACCTGCCAATCCAGGAGACACTGGAGATGCATGTTCAACCCCTGGGTTCAATCAACCCACTCCAGTATTCTTGCCTGGAAAACCCCATGGACAGAGGAGTCTGGAGAGCTACAGTCCATGGAGTCACAAAGAATTGGGCATAACTGAGTGACTGAGTGCGCACACCCACTGATTCCACTTAATAGTTTTCACATCAAGTAATTCAGAACATTTTGGAGTGTTTATTCAGTGCCAAGCACTGTATGGGTTACTGAGAATGAAAAGAGAGAAGCTAGCCCCCTGATCTTAAAGTTTTGGGAAATGGATGAAAGCAAATTATAGTAGATTTAGAAGTATGTTGGTACTATGGCAAGACATTAACAAAATGCTGAACTAGACTTTGGTTAGAAAATACAATATTGTACAGTAATTAGCCTCTAATTAAAATAAATAAATTTAAATTTTAAAAAATATTAATTGAGAAAAAAAAAAAGAGAAAATAGTTCAGGAAGTCTTCCTGATACAATGGAAACCCATGCTGTCTCCAAATAGAAGACAGTCAGGCAAAGTGTGAGAAGGAAGGGCATGACCACAAAGGCCCAGATTAAGAACAGAAAACAGTCAACTTAGTTTCATGCATGAATGGTGTAATGTGGATAATTTATAAGAGATGTTATTAGAGTGATAAACAATACCTAAATCACAAAAAGGAGAGTCAGTACCCATTGTAAAATAAGCACTCAATAAATGTTTCCTTAGAGACAGTATAGACAGTCTCTGGCAGCAGATTGTTTGGGCTTAATCTTGCTTTTCCATTTATTTGAACCTAATTTAGTAGAATCAGCACTCTGCATTTTGTAATTAACTGTTGCACTTTATTTAAGATCATTCTCTACTGATTGACTCTGAAGTGCATAAAAGATGCATTCACGGGAACTTGATGTCAAATGATGAAATTTGGGGTTTTCTCACAAGTATCTATGTCTACAAAGTTTTCATTAAATCTTCTTACTGATCATCATGGTGCTCTACAAATTTATTTCCTGGGAAAAAGAAAAAATAAGTGAAATAACTTTTTTGTAATTCTGACACAGTATCAGTTAAGTTCAGTTCAGTCACTCAGTTCAGTTCAGTCGCTCAGTCGTATCTGACTCTGCGACCTCATGAATTGCAGCACGCCAGGCCTCCCCATTACCAACTCTCGGAGTTCACTCAAACTCACGTCCATCGAGTCAGTGATGCCATCCAGCCATCTCATCCTCTGTCGTCCTGTTTTCCTCCTGCCCCCAATCCCTCCCAACATCAGAGTCTTTTCCAATGAGTCAACTCTTCGCATGAGGTGGCCAAAGTACTGGAGTTTCAGCTTCAGCATCAGTCCTTCCAATGAATATTCAGGACTGATTTCCTTTAGAATAAACTAGTTGGATTTCCTTGCTGTCCAAGGGACTCTCAAAAGACTTCTCCAACACCACAGTTCAAAAGCATCAATTCTTTGAAACTCAGCTTTCTTCACAGTCCAACTCTCACATCCATACATGACTACTGGAAAAACAATAGCTTTGACTAGATGGACATTTGTTGGCAAAGTGATGTCTCTGCTTTCTAATATTCTGTCTATGTTGGTCATAATTTTTCTCCCAAGGAACATGCATCTTTTAATATCATGGCTACAGTCATCATCTGCAGTGATTTGGGAGCCCCCCAAATAAAGTCTTGTCACTGTTTCCATTGTTTCCCCATCTATTTGCCATGAAGTGATGGGACCAGATGCCATGATCTTAGTTTTCTGAATGTTGACTTTTAAGCCAACTTTTTCACTCTCCTCTTTCATTTTCATCAAGAGGCTCTTTAGTTCTTCTTCTCTTTCTGCCATAAGCATGGTGTCATCTGCATATCTGAGGTTATTGATATTTCTCCTGGCAATCTTGATTCTCGCTTGTTTTTCATCCAGCCCAGCAATTCTCATGATGTCCTCTGCATATATGTTAAATAAGCAGGGTGACAATATACATCCTTGACGTACTCCTTTTCCTATTTGGAACCAGTCTGTTGTTCCATGTCCAGTTCTAACTGTTGCTTCTTGACATGCACACAGATTTCTCAGGAAGGTCAGGTGGTCTGGTATTCCCATCTTTTGAAGAATTTTCCATAATATGTTGTGATCCAAATAGTCAAAGGCTTTGGCATAGTCAATAAAGCAGAAATAGATGTTTTCTTGGAACTCTCTTGCTTTTTCAATGATCCAGCAGATTTGGTCTCTGGTGCCTGTGCCTTTTCTAAAACCAGCTTGAACATCTGAAAGTTCTCAGTTCATGTATTGTTGAAGCCTTGCTTGGTGAATTTTGAGTATTACTTTGCTAGTGTGTGAGATGAGTGCAATTGTGCAGTAGTTTGAGCATTCTTTGGCATTGCCTTTCTTTGGGATTGGAATGAAAACTCACCTTTTCCAGTCCTGTGGCTATTGCTGAGTTTTCCAAATTTGCTGGCATAATGAGTGCAGCACTTTCGCAGCACCATCTTTTAGGATTTGAAATAGCTCAGCTGGAATTCCATTGCCTTCACTAGCTTTGTTAGTAGTGATGCTTCCTCAGGTCCACTTGACTTCACATTCCAGGATGTCTGGCCATTATGGTTACCTGGGTCATGAAGATCTTTTTTGTATAGCTCTTGTGTGTGTTCTTGCCACCTCTTCTTAATATCTTCTGCTTCTGTTTGGTCCATACCATTTCTGTCCTTTACTGAGCCCATCTTTACATGAAATATTCCCTTGGTATCTCTAATTTTCTTGAAGAGATCTCTAGTCTTTCCCATTCTATTGTTTTCCTCTGTTTCTGTGTATTGATCACTGAGGAAGGCTTTCTTATCTCTCTTTGCTATTCTTTGGAATACTGCATTCAAATGGGTATATCTTTCCTTTTCTTTTTTGCCTTTAGCTTCTCTTCTAGTCACAGCTATGTGTAAGGCCTCCTCAGACAACCATTTTCCCTTTTTGCATTTCTTTTTCTTGGGGATGGTGGTGATTACTGCCTCCTGTACAATGTAATGAACTTCTTTCCATAGTTCTTCAGGTACTCTGTCTATCAGATCTAATCCCTTGAATCTATTTGTCACTTCCACCATTTAGTCGTAGGTAATTTGATTTAGTCATACCTGAATGGTCTACTGGTTTTCCCTACTTTCTTAAATTTAAGTCTGAATTTGGCAATAAGGAGTTCATGATCTGAGCCACAGTCAGCTCCCAGTCTTGGTTTTGGTGACTGTATAAAGCTTCTCCATCTTTGGCTGCAAAGTATATAATCAATCTGACTTCAGTGCTGGCCATCTGGTGATGTCCGTGTGTAGAGTCTTCTCTTGTGTTATTGGAAAAGGGTGTTTGCCATTACCGGTGTGTTCTCTTGGCAAAACTCTATTAGCCTTCGCCCTGCTTCATTCTGTACTCCAAGGCCTAATTTGCCTGTTACTCCAGGTGTTTCTTGACTTCTTACTTTTGCATTCCAGTCCCCTATAATGGAAAGGACATCTTTTAATGGTGACCTCCTTCAAAAGTTCCCATGCACGCACTGCTGCCAACCCTGCAGCAGGCCACCTCTGGCTCACATTTCTGCCAGAGTCTCCTGGACACTCCCGGGCAAGTCTGGGTCAGTCTCTTGTGGGGTCACTGCTCCTTTCTCCTGGGTCCTGGTACACACAAGGTTTTGTGTGTGCCCTCCAAGAGTCTGTTTCCCCAATCCTGTGTAAGTTTTGGTGGCTCTGTGGTGAGGTTAACCTTCCGAGAGGGCTTGTGCCATACCCAGGTCTATTGCACCTTGAGCTCCTGCCCCTGCAGCAGTCCACTGCTGACCCAAACCCTGCAGGATACACTCAAACACATTCCTGTCAGTCTCTGTTGGGTCTCTGGGTCCTTTTGCACCCAAGGTTTGTCTGAGCCCTCTGAGCATCTCTGGTAGGTATGGAGTTTGATTCTAAACGTGATTTTGCCCCTCCGACTGTCTTTCTGGGTTTCTCCTTTGCCCTTGGATGTGGTGTATCTCCTCAAAGTCACTCCAGTGCCACACATCCAGACAGAGTATCACAGATTTGTCAATGATCATCATTAGCAAGTTTTGGAGTAGAACATATCACTATTGTTTTAAGTCATCATCAAACATTGTGTTATGAAGGATGTAGCACGACAAACCTATTTCTTAGTATAGGGAAAAGAGAAGAAAATGGAGTATAAAAACTTAAGGAAGATTTCTGAGTCAAGATGCAGAGTTTTGGGTCCATCATGAGTAAGAAAGTCCTCTATACTAAATTCTTTTTTAAACTTATTTTTGTTTTTTTGGCTTTATTGAGGTATGATTAACAAGTTAAAAACTATACATATTTAGGTATAAAACATGGTGTTTTGATGTAAGTATACCTTATGTAATGTTTATCACACTCAGTCAAGCTAATTAGCATATCCATTGCTTTACATAGTTGTGTGTGTGTGTGTGTGTGTGTGTGTGTGATGAGAACACTTAAGATTTATTCCACTAGAACATTTCAGATATACAGTAACTGGAGAAGGCAATGGCACCCCACTCCAGTACTCTTGCCTGGAAAATCCCATGGACGGAGGAGCCTGGTGGGCTTCAGTCCATGGGGTCGCTAAGAGTCAGACACGACTGAGCGACTTCACTTTCACTTTTCACTTTCATGCATTGGAGAAGGACATGGCAACCCACTCCAGTGTTCTTGCCTGGAGAATCCCAGGGACGGGGGAGCCTGGTGGGCTGCCGTCTATGGGGTCGCACAGAGTCGGACACGACTGAAGCGACTTAGCAGTAGCAGCAGCAGCAATACAGTAATAGCTCAGACGGTAAAGCATCTACCTACAATGTGGAAGACCCAGGTTTGATCCCTGGGATGGGAAGATCCCCTGGAGAAGGCAATGGCACCCGACTCCAGTACTGTTGCCTGGAAAATCCCATGGACTGAGGAGCCTGGTAGGCTACAGTGCATGGGGTCGCAGAGTCGGACACAACTGAGGGACTTCACTTCACTTCACTTCAATACAGTAATACTAAGAATAGTTACCATGTTGTACATTAGATATCTAGAGTTTATTCATGTTACAGCTCAAAGTTTGTAATCTTTGAGCAGCATCTCCCATTTCTCCCACCTCCTCTGCCCCTGCAAACCACTATTCTACTCTCTGTTTTTCTAAGTTGGACTTTTTTTAGATTCCACGTATAAGTGAGATCACACAATATTTGTCTTTCTGTTTCTGGTTTATTTCACTTAGAATAATGTCCTTTAAATTCATATGCATTTTCACAAATGGCAAGATTTCCTTTTTTAAAGGCTGATTAATATTACATCATGTATTGTGTGTCTGTTTCTTTATCCATTCATCCATTGGTGGACACTGAATTTTGATCCAACAGTTAGTCAGCTGGCATATCTTATGTAGTTTTATAAAGAAGAATAAAATCTCTTAATTTTTGATCATTTAAGATGTTTTTCTGTTGCCTTTATGCATGAGATGAAATCTGGCTAGGCTATAATACTTTCCATGTTATATTAAAGAAAAATAAACTCTACATTATTTAAATAATAAGGAATGTTACTGGCTTATATAACTGAAAACAGTGAAATGTCGAGTAAGAAGAAATTTGCATTTTGATAATATCTCTATCAGTTCAGTTCAGTTCAGTCACTCAGTCATGTCTGACTCTTTGTAACCCCATGAATCGCAGCACGCCAGGCCTCCCTGTCTATCACCAACTCCTGGAGTTCACCCAAACCCATATCCATTGTGTTGGTGATGCCATCCAACCATCTCAACCTCTGTCATCCCCTTCTACTCCTGCCCTCAATCTTTCCCAGCATAAGGGTCTTTTCCAAGGAGTCAGCTCTCCTCATCAGGTGGCCAAAGTATTGGAGTTTCAGCTTTAACATCAGTCCTTCCAATGAACACCCAGGACTAATCTCTTTTAGGATGGACTGGTTGGATCTCCTTGCAGTCCAAGGGACTCTCAAGAGTCTTCTCCAACACCACAGTTCAAGAGCATCAATTCTTCTGTGCTCAGCTTTCTCTCTCACATCTCTCTCCAACTCTCACATCCATACATGACTACTGGAAAAACCATAGCCTTGACTAGATGGACCTTTGCTGGCAAAGTAATGTCTCTGCTTTTTAATATACTGTCCAGGTTGGTTATTGGAGAAGGAAATGGCAACCCATTCCAGTGTTCTTGCCTGGAGAATCCCTTGGACGGAGAAGCCTGGTAGGCTGCAGTCCATGGCGTCACACAGAGTCAGACATGACTGAAGCGACTTAGCAGCAGCAGCAGCCAGGTTGGCCATAACTTTCCTTCCAAGAAGCAAGCGTCTTTTAATTTCTTGCTGCAGTCACCATCCGCAGTCATTTTGGAGCTCAGAAAAGTAAAGTCAGCCACTGTTTCCACTGTTTCTTCATCTATTTGCCATGAAGTGATGGGACTGGATGCCATAATCTTAGTTTTCTGAATGTTGAGCTTTAAGCCAACTTTTTCACTCTCTTCTTTCACTTTCGTCAATACATTACTTCCTACAAAAATATTTAGTTGCTCAGTCATGCCCAACTTTTTGGGACCCCATGAGCTATAGCCTACTGGGCTCCTCTGTCCTAAGAATTCTCCAGGCAAGAATACTAGAGTGGGTTGCAATGCTCTCCTCCAGGGTATGGTCCCAACCCAGGGATCAAACCTGGGTGTCCTGAATTGCAGGCAGTTTCTTTACCATCCAAACCACCAGGGAGTCCATACTTTTTCAGATAGATTTTCCCATATGCCCCTTCTTTATTATTGTTCCAGGATCCCAGTCAGGACTCCACTTTCTGTTAAGAGTCATGTTTCTTTATACTATTCTTGGTTGTGACAGTTTCTCAGACTTGTTTCTAATGATATGGAGCTAGTCATGTTACTATTTTTCTTTGTGGGTATTAAGATCATTCTTAATCCTTCTGAAAGTATAAAATAAATTTGTTAAAATATGAAAAGCCTTGAAAAGCTGGTTTATAAATCTAGAAAATGGGAACTTGACAATTTTGAGGTACTGATCAATTGTTCCATAGGAAATCTCTCAACTGGAATTTGTCTGATGTTTTTCTTAGATTGAAGTATACATTTTGGGAAGGAAGATCACCAAGGTGAATTGCCATTTTCATTACATAATATAAAAATTAAATGTTTTAAAAATAACATCAATGTTGATATTACTCTTTGATCATTTGGCTTGCAGAAGTGTTTGTCAGCTTTCTCCACTGTAAACTATTTTTTTCTCTCTTTCAATATTGTGCTCTTTGGAAGGAAGTTACTTCATAGTTACTAAGAAGTTACTATGCTCAGCCCACACTTAAGGAGTTGGCAGATTTGTTCCACCTTCTTAAGTATGGAATACATAGCCATTAAGTTATATCAGTATTTATGGATATTTCATGGATATGTATGTTCATGGATATTTATTCATGGATATTTATTTTGTATTCATGGATATTTATTTAGTATTGATACTTTGGGTTGTAGTCCAATACTACTTTATGTATTTTGTTGTTTAAATTGCTTCAAATTTGGCCCTTGAGACCTCTTTCAATTGGCTCCTGTATCCCTTTAATGTATCTTCACCATTGTTTATTTTTTATTTTTATTTCTGGTACTTACTTTTTGGCACTATAAGAAGCTGCAGGCCCATTTTGCTGAGTCCTGGGATCAGACAGTTCTCCAAGGAGCCCTAGTCCATTTTATTGGAGAATGGTATTGGAAACCAAGATCTGGGTGATATATGTGTTCATCTCTACTGGAGACATTGCATACTGGGCTCTCTCCCAACAGAGCAAAAACATACATATATTTAGATTGTCCTTTTTTTCATCACCAGCAATTTGTAGTTTTCCACATAAATATATATTGTACATACATATTTTGTATTGTACATACCATCTGGTGGCTCAGACAGTAAAGTGTCTGTCTACAATGCGGGAGACCTGGGTTCAATCCCTGGGTCGGGAAGATCCCCTGGAGAAGGAAATGGCAATCCACTCCAGTACTATTGCCTGGAAAATCCCATGGACAGAGGAGCCTGGTAGGCTACAGTCCATGGGTCGCAAAGAGTCGGATATGACTAAGCGACTTCACTTTCCTTTATAGGGTCACAAAAAGTTGGACACTATTGAAGCCACTTAGAATGCAGGCTCGCACCACACGTAGCTGATTTGACACACTTTCATATTGCAATCTGATTACTACTGTTAGTTACTGATAGTCACTCAGTCTCGTCTGACTCTTGCGACCCCATGAACTGCAGCCCACCAGGCTCCTCTGTCCATGGAATTCTCCAGGCAAGAATACTGGAATGGGTTGCCATTCCTTTCTCTAGGGGATCTTTCTGACCCAGGGATGAAATCAGGGTCTCCTACATTGCAGGTGGATTCTTTACAGTTTGAGCCACCAGGAAATGTAGGAGACCTTGATATCATCACATGATATGATTATCATGTCTTTTTTGTGCAGAGAACATTTAAGATCTATTCTCTTAGCAATTTTCATGTGTACAATACAGTGGTGTTTACTATAATCACAATGCTGTACATTAGAACCCCAGAACTTACTCATTTGCTAACTGGCAGTTGGATTTTATATATCAATCTTGTATCCTGAAATCTTGCTCTAGTTGCTTTTTTATTTTAAAAAATTGCTTGCAATTTTCCTATATAGACAATCCTATCATCAATGAATAGAGACAGTTTTATTTTTTCCCATATTTATCTTTTTTTTTTCTCCCATTTTGTCTTATGGCATCAGCCAGGGCTTCCTATGTGATGCTGAATAGGAATGGTGACAGGGAACATGCTTGCCTTGTTCCTGGTCTTAGAGGGAAAGTACCTAGCTACTCACTTTTGATTGTGTTAACTGTAGGGTATTGTAGATGTCCTTCACCTATTTGGAGAAATTCCCCCTCTATTCCTAGCTTGCTGAATATTTTTATTATGATTGAGTGTTGGATTTTGTTAAATGCTATTTCTTCTGTGTCAATTAATATAATCACATGATTTACCAGAGAAGGGAATGGCGGCCCATCCAGTCTCTTGCCTGGAAAATCCCATGGACGGAGAAGCCTGGTAGGCTGCAGTCCATGGGATTGCTAAGAGACGAACATGACTGATTGACTTCACTTTCACTTTTCACTTTCGTTCAGTGGAGAAGGAAATGGCAACCCACTCCAGTGTTCTTGCCTGGAGAATCCTAGGGACGGGGGAGCCTGGTGGGCTGCCGTCTATGGGGTCACACAGAGTCAGACATGACTGAAGCGACTTAGCAGCAGCAGCATGATTTACCTCCTTTAGTCTGTTGATATGGTAGATTACATTGATTGACTTTTCAGATGTTGAAACAGCCTTGCATACCTGAAATAAATATCATTTAGTTTCAGTGTGTTATTATTTTTATACATTGTTGAATTTCACTTGTTAATATTTTAGTGAGTTTTTACTTTGTGTCTATATTCAAGAGAGATACAAGTCTATGACTTTTTTTTTCTTGTATCTAATTTTAGCATTAAAATAATGCCAGGCTCATTGAATGAGTTAGCTAGTGTTCTGCTTTAAAAAAAAAAATAAAAGAAACTCTGGGAAAATGATATTACTTCTTCCTTTAATGTTTGGTAGAAATCGCTTGTGAAACTGTTTCTGTCTGGTGATTCCTTTGGAGAAAAGTTATTAGTTATTAATTCAACTTATTTATAGATATAGGACTAGTCATGTTGTCTATTTCTCCTTGTATGTATTTAGATTTTTCTTAATCCTTCTGAAACTATAAATTATGAAAAGTCTCAAAAACAAATTATAAATCTAGAAAATGGAATGAAGCAGGAATGGTTTTAAAAAAAACTTGCAAAGTGAAGTCTGTTTTAAAATCATTCCATTACTAAATTTTTTTTTCTGTTTATATGTATGCTGTGTGTCCATGTGTATCATCATTTGTTACTCCAGGTTTTAACTTACTTTTCTATTTTGATAATTGTATGTTGTGTCAGATATTATTTTAAAACTTTGCATGTGATTTTCTTGATCATTTAGGATTATTTTCTTTATAAGAACTTGAATTATTCTGTTCCCTGATCACATTCAATTTACATTTAACATTTATTTTTGGGGTATTCTCAGTATTTTAGGGGTATTCTAATTAGGAAACATATTCAAAATACTTTTGTATTTTTCCTATATCTTGCTTAAATCTAAAGCCACTATAGTGTGGTTCACAATTTACTTTGGTATGTGCACAACAATGATGTCTTGGATTTTATTTTTTAATTGTTAAGTTTTAAAGAGATATGTGGTCTTTTTGGTCTCAGCTAGCATGGTAAATAACGGAACTGCTTACCAAAAATGACAGGAGAGACTAACAATTATAATTTCACACAAATAATGATGTCTCCAGGCACTTTAAGACAATGATGTTAGGAAGCTGTAGGGTGACAAAAATATATCATATTTTATAATAGAGTAAGCTGTTCATTATTAATACTTAAATATGTGATGATTATCAATGTTGTCCTAATATTCTAATTTTACTAAATCGCTTGACATTACCTAATGCTTTGGCATTTTGACACGCTCAGCAAACACAGTGCTATTTTCCTCAGAATTGACTGTTTGGCTTTCGATTTGCTACCTAGACTATTGGAAACATGAGATTGAGCGCTGTTATTATTTTTTAACCCCACACAACAGTTAGCCTAGTGGCCCTGCACAGAGTTGACATTAATTAAAATTTTTGAGAGGATAGATGAATCAAAAGATGAATGAATGCTAACATCACATGCCAACTGATGGGTAAACCATCATCTCCTTGCACTGGTAACTTCAATTGTCTTTTCCTTACCTCTTCTGATCAGGTGTATTATTTCTCTATTAGCATCTTCATTCTCCTTCTCACTCTATATGGAGATCTCATTGGTTCTTACATGGAAGCTGGTAACCTAATCAACAAAACAACTAAATTATCATATTCATGGGTCTGCCCAACTTCTGGAGTAGTATATAAGGGTATACCAGGGAGTGAGAATCTTAGGGCTGTCTTAGAATTCAGCCTGACACAGCAGCAAAAGTGTTCCTGTTCTAATCCATTTCCCATCATGATCTTGCTACTTCCAGCTTTATGTAGGTGGAGAGTCCATGCTTAATTATCTGGGCACATATGGTTTCCCTTGGGGATATTTTGACTACCCCCTTGACTTATTTTATCTTTGATTATTTTCAGTCTCACCTCCTTTACCTTTATCCAAACTTTCTTACAAGGCACCCACATTTCTTTTTCTTCTTCCTTTAGAGTCTATTCTCTTTGTAGAATTTATTTGAACTTTCCCTTTACAAAGACTAACCTTTGATCATGCCAACTCTTGATATGAAATTTTTATCTAGTACCATGCCTCGATTGTAAATTATCTATGGATCAGAACTATCATGTAAAATCAAACACCTGAGTATAGACACAAATTGTAATCAAGTAATCAACAATAAGATAATTTTTCACTCCTTTTAACTTAAGCGTTATATTAGTTTTCTCAGGCTGTGATAAAATATACCACAGACTGGATGACTTTAAAAGCTGACATTTATTTCATAAGCTACCGCAGAAGAACATATAGTTGTGTAATTTGTATGATATTTTCTTGGTAGATTGTAATAGACCATTCAGAGAAACATGAATATTTTTGTGGATTGAAAGAGAGGCACACACACACAAACATTTTCCTACATTTTATCTGATTCCATGAGAATTCTGAGCAACCAATTTTACTCCGCTATGTAGGAAGCTAGATCCAAAGCAAATCTTCCAGGTTAATGCATGTAGTCCTTTCAGAATGAGATAGTAACTCATTTGTTATGCAATATTATCTCAACATGCATTTTTAATGAATTGGGTCTTTCAGGTAACCTGTACTCATCAAACCTAATAGTTCACCCTCTCTAGAACCATCTTCACTACTTTTTGTAACTTCAATCTCTCATTTCTAAAATAAAACAGAAATATTAATTTGTGGTCAGAAATAGCAACAAAGTATACTTTCTATTAAAGTATGAGAACAACTTTGCAAAACTATCCTTGGTAGTACTTTTGCAGTATATCAGAAATGTTTCTTTTTTGGTCATCTTCTGACTACACTGTGAACCGAATTAGTTACCTTAAAAAAATAAAAGTTTTACTGGCTATTTGCCTGTAAACAGACATTCTTCTACCCCGGAGCAACAACAGAAGCTAAGATCCCTAAATGAAAAGATGCTGTCCTCTCTCACCATGGCTTTCCATAATTAGGAATTTGGTCAGGAATAAGAATAACTTGATTATAGTCCATGTTATCAGACTCCTGTCAACATCTTTCTCTCTTCCACATGTTGAATGACTTCCTGACTTATTTTCTGTGTATATGTAATGTTTGGCTGCCATCTTGTGTGCAATAACTCTTGGTTATCAGATCTTTTCTTCCTGTTACATCAGATAATTCTTCTTATTATTTAAACTGTGCTTCTCCTGACTAACTTCTCTTTAGTTTCCTTTTCACTTTAGGCTACCATGGGCATATTTTAATCTTTTACAATTCATAATTAATTTTCACATTCAGCCTAATAGCTAAATAAGGTTAGAAATTTAGGAAAGATAAA
Source organism: Bos indicus x Bos taurus (assembly GCF_003369695.1). NCBI lineage: Eukaryota > Metazoa > Chordata > Mammalia > Artiodactyla > Bovidae > Bos > Bos indicus x Bos taurus. The sequence goes on along the minus strand of NC_040076.1, from coordinate 20,373,257 downwards.
TGGGATCACTTGGTACTTTTTCATATAAGGAACACAAATTACTTTTGTGCTCGGACACTGCTTCTGGAGGAGTCTTAAGTAGTAAGAACTAACTTTCAGAATGATTTGAGTCTCTGTACCCATTCTACCAACTTTCCATCTTGGTAGGGCTGAAGAAGTTTGGGTCGGGTTGAATAGGTACCATCTTTGTTCTTAGAAGTGCTTGGTAGGGGTCTTGTTCTTGCCATGCACAAGTGTTATCTTAGTGTTATTTGAAAACATCTGAAGAATTTAGGTTAGAATTTCAAAGAATATATGAATCTTTGTAACCTTCAAATCTTTTCTTCTGTGAAAGAAAATGTCACTCTTCTTTAAATAGATCGTAAAATTATTCCGAATTACCAGATGCAAAGGCTGAGCAACACACAGTTCAGATTTACCACGAGGAATAGGGTTAAATTTTGCTCTCCAATGACAAATCCCAACCCAGAACAGATTTTTAGCCACGCAGCTAGCAGAACTCGCTGGGTGAACTGCACAGGCCATGGTGGGTGCAGAGCTCAGAGCCGGAAAGCAAACAGCTGCTGTAGCCTGATTTCAGTTAAAATAGTGTGAGTGTTTAGTCTGGCGCACGGCTTCAGGGGAGATTGGCAGCTGGGTCAAACAAAGTCCTTCCATTGGCTGTCTTCCCAGGCAGCTTCTGCTAGTATTTAGGTACTAGTGCAGTGTAGGGCCCTTTCTCAGGCAAAACCTAACATCTGACCGCACCCTCTCTTCTTTTTCCAGAAAAAAAAAAAAGCAGGAAAAAAAGCTTCTTTTTCCTTCTTTCGTTAAGATAAATTCTCCAGTAGACAACCTCTCCCACTAATTGTGTATTAGCAGTGTATTTTATCTTGAGAGCTGACGCACTGAGCTCTCAACGTGGTGTGGAAGGCAGGCTGTTCCAGGGTTGGATTCATAAAAGGGCCTTTATGGTTTGTGAAAGAATATCTGTGTGCTTAGGCAGGAAACTTTTTGATCTGCAGGAAAGCCAGAAGACATCTAGGTAAGGCTGCGTATCAAATCTACTTTTGGGGGGAAAAGTTGGGCAGTGAGAATGAATCATTACAAGCGACGTGAGCTTGGAGTGTGCCTGTTCACTTCTGTAGAAGTTTAAAAGGTACTTATTTGTTTGCTTATTTTTTGTTTGTTTGTTTAAATCTTAAGGGAATACTGTAGTCTGCATTTTGACGATTTTGTTTTCTGCTGTTGAACTGATTATAGTGGATATAGGGTTTTATTATATAGCAAAATCTTTGTAAACTGCCGCAGAAAGAAAGTGTATTTAGGAGGGAAATTGACAAGTTTTAAAGAGTAATTGTACAATCATTTGAGGACAGAGGAACACTGCATTAGACTAACAAGGGTTTAATTACCAAAAGAAGTTTAATGTTGCTTTGGAAGGAATATTAAGTAAGTTGTCTTTGTCTCTTACTTTTTAATTTTAGTCGCTGATTTAGCCTGTTGGGTCACATTTTTTGTTAGTGCTGAAGGCTGCCATGAATCCCTAATGAGGCCCCTTTGCACATGATTTTGGCACTTGGCCAAGATCAACTTCCCAGCGGCAAGCTTTCTCTAAAGAACCTGAAGCAAAAAAAAAAGTTGTTTTTTTTTTTTTTTTGATTAGAAATCATGTCTGAAAGCTGCCATAATCAGTTGTGTAGGCATGTCAAAATGACTTTATACAGTAAATATGAAACAAGCATTTAAAAACATTTTCCTCATATTGTTGCTTTTGAGAATTATGAGTTCCTGCTTGTGGCCACCTAAAATATGTTATAACAAGAACAATCTTAAAGAAGAAGATTTACCGATTTTTTTTTGTTTTCCTCAGCAGATCAGTGTAGGGATAATCACAATGAGAACTATATAGTACGAACAAGTTATTCAAAACACTTCAGGATAATTAGCAGATTAATTCTGAAAAATGTTCATCTCTGTCAGTAATACTCAGTGGACAGTAAGTAATGAAGTTTTCTAGAAGTTTCACTCTGTGCACAATGAAGTTTAACATTTTTAAAATGGGATGTTTTGTATATTTTAAATATCATAGTGTTTAAGATTCTAAAATATGTTAGAACTTTTCTTATAATTTTAAAAATGTATTAACACCTTGATGTGTTTACAACAAATGTTTTAATAGAAGTACTTGATATATATAAACATGACTGAATAACTTTAAATACTTGTATTTATTTGCTGTTTTGCAATAAAAATGATGTGTTTGTGTGTGTGAAAGAAATCATAAAGACACTTTCATCTGATTTTTAGAACTGTCACTTTTTATTTTTTTATACATGAATTTTTTCACGAAAGCCAATGCGTTACTTTGTACTCCAGCATTTTAAGAGTTAAACTCACAGGTTGCAATGAAATACCTTAGTAATCAGATACAAACAACTTCAGATTTTACATAACCATTTTCAGCAGTATATTTAGACATTAGAAATAGACATATAGAAGTGTATTTAAAAGCAGGAAAGTGGGATCTCAGTTGCTCTGTTTTCTTTTTAAGAAACCTTATTATACTGTTATTTTGCCTTATATGTTAGTCTACAGTAATCTACAGTGAAACTTTATTTTTCACTTTAAAATAACTGTATTTTTTAAAGAAATATTGATGAGAATCTGATTTATTCTTTAAAGAATCATGAGTTAGAGCTGTTTTAGCAGATATGTGCTTCATATATTTATCGCTATGTTTATCTTACCTTTTCTTTTTATTACATGGTAAAAAGATTGCTAATTGGTCATAGAAAACAGTGAACATTAGCTTAAAGCAAATTTTAGCATTACCAAATGCATCTGATATCCTTCAGATCAGTTTATGTATGTATATATAATTTATGTATGTATAAAATATTTTTGGTATTACTGTGGGGTGGGTTACGATACTGTGTTTACCTTGCTATTAGTTGTATTCAGGCATGAAGTGTTTTAAGTTACATCAGTCAACATTAAAATACAGAGATGCTATAAATTGGGAAAGGGCAATACATATCTGATATTTATAGATATTTACCTGGATAAGTTCTATACTTCCTTGTGAGATCACAGTTGAATTCTCATTTAATCTAATATTTTATATTCTTGAAAAAGAAATTAATATATAAGATAGATATTTCAAAATTTGAATAAGCAGGAACATTTTTATTATTTACTGTGATCAAACAGGTGCAGGAAAAATAAGATAGCTTGCTTATTCAGCAAGGTCCTTGCTTAAAAATTATTTTTGAATTCTATTTTTATCTTAACCTTAGCTGTCATAACACAACATTGTCTTCTGTTTCCATTTATTTTTAATTAATTGTCTTGCTTATTTGAAATTGACAGAATATTTCCCTTAAATATATTGAGAAATGTTTCAAGTGATGATTTTAGCTGTTGCTGTGGTAGGGTTTTTTGGCTACTAGAGGTCATAATAAAATAAATGCGGTAAAATGTCAAACTTTTAAAGTGCACAAATAGTTTGTGAGGTCAGAAAAAATTCAATTGTACAAAATTACTGACAAATACTTTTGAGTTGAGGTATAAACACATAAGTATTGAGAAAAATTTAAGTCATGTACTTTACTGAAAAAGCTAAGAAATTTACTTTATTTTGCAATAGTTATAAATTGTAATTGAATATTTCAAAAGTATATGCTTGTTATGGAATTATTATTAGCTAATTTTTCTTTTGGGACAATGGCTGAAAAACACTGAATACATATTTTCACTGAGTTATTTTAAAACAACATTCAGAATACAATTACTTCTAAAAAGAAAAATATTTCAATATTTTGTTAAGTTTATTTGCAAAGAACAGTTTGAATAATTTGATTTATTTGTTATTTTCCCCAATCTCTTCGAAATGTAAAAACCTATTCCACTTTACAATCTGGAAACTTCTTTACTCTTTAGAGAAAGTGAAATTCATTTGCAGTTGTCAATTTAAATTATGGGTCTTTACCGTTTTAAGTGTGACAGTGCTTTGGTTAGTTTCAGTTATGCAACAGGCACATAAAATTCTTTCTTTCCCCTCAGTTAGAAGAAATATTAAATAATTAAGTACAAAATGTACTTCTTGTTGAAAAGAAAACACACTTTAAAGCTGCAGTATTTTATCCACAACTTTTACATGCGAGAAATGTTATAACAGGGCATTTTGGTTGAGCATTTTATTATTCAAACAAAATGCTTTGTTCTAAGTAGTAAATCCAGCAATGAGGTAAATGTATTGCTACATTAGATCGAATATAATTATTGAATTTTGGCACACCTGCAATGACCTCTGCCGTAAAAGATTAGTATACGTAGGATGATCTTGAATTTGTAATAACAAAAGTAGACGCTGAAACACGTAAGACAGTAACTTTTGTTGTACTGGAGAAAGTATGTGCCAACAGTAGAGATACGTTTTGTGTAAACTGCTGATATTATTTTGTCATTTAATGAATACAGTGACTCTTGAACATTAAAAAATTACTTTTTTGAAAGTGCCTTCATAAGACTTTTTCCATAGAAATAACTAGTATTTTATTCTTTTATGAGATGAACAACTGTTATATTTCCATATGTAGCTATAAATTAGATAACCAGGTAATTATTTAAATATTATAGTTTGATTTTAAATACAATTTATATTAAATAAAAATAAATAATGCTTTTTTATTTTGTCTATTTCATATAAAAGAACGATCAATTTGCACTTGTTGCATTTCTTAGTTACTATTGATTTAATTTTAAAATTATCGTAAAGTAAATATTGCTATTTGATATAGTTTTTAAACATGGTATGATTTATTTTATAAACAATCTGACTTATTATATATTTAAACAATGGCAATTTATATCCAGCTGTATATTCTTTTTCTCAAAGTCAAGATCAGCAAAGGGCCTCTTTTTTGGTTCTCAATTTTTTTTTCTAAAAAAATCTAGTGTTTAGTTTTAACTTTTAGCTTTCTTGTTTATATGTCCAGGTACATCTTCTGCTCTGAGTAAATCCTGAGATATCTATCTTGTGAGAATTAGGCTGGAAAATGTAGTAGAGGGTTCGAAGTTAATTCTTATTCCACAGTCCGCTGAATAAATGAAGATTTTGAGTTTTATATTGAAAGCTAGTTTATATATAAATCTATAGACGACCACATCATATCTGATGATTTTGATAATTTGAAGCACTGAATATTCTGTGTAAATTAGGGGTCATTTACATATTTGTGTAGTGATTCTAGATACTTCATTATTATTAGTTTTAAAGATTTACTAATTTGTAGAAAATGTATAATGTGATTATTGGCTTAAAAATTATTAGTATTTACTAGTTTTTAAATTGCCTCCACTTTGCTATTCTTGAGTGTCATGTAATAACTCTCCTAAAAAATACCATGAAACTAAGCCGTGCTTTATTTTTCATTTCTCCCATTAACTTAAGAGGTCAACATGTGTGTGTGGCGGGATACCTGAAAATATTTCAAAATTTTTTTTCTCTCCTGTGATTATCAACTACCTTACTATTTGCAGAGATTTTGAAAGGAATGACTATATTTTTTAAAAAACATTTATGTAAATGTGAGGAATACATGGGCTTTCTACAGACTTCAGTTTAAAAAAAAATAGGAATAAAATGAAGATTAATGACGTGGTGTATTTTTATAGCAACTAATTACAACTTGCTATTCATCCCCAAACAACAAACTGGAAAGATACACAGTGGGCTTTAAGAGCAGCCTTCATTTGCTTTTCACTTAAGAGCTACTAGGAAAGTGGTAGCAAAGTGACGATTTTGGTCCAGTCTAATATGATGTATAAAGTTTCAGGCCCATGTAGTCATTTTCCATGTCTTGCTTCAGAGCCCCCATAAGACTAATCTCAGAAATTTTTGCAGAAGTATGTTGCAGAACACTCTTTCTTGTTAACTGGAGGGTCTGTGATTGGGTCTCTTTGGCAAAGGCAGTGTTCTTCTCTGTATAGTAATTTAAAAAAACAAAATCACAATTTGGGTAGATCAGCTCAATCAGTTGGCCAAATCAGCATAATAACCAAGCCAACTCAGCCTTAACAAGGATAATTAGTTTTTCATTCTTCACTAAACCTGGGCACTTTCCTGAAGAATGTGGACAGTTGTACGTGAAAGATTGAGTGTCTAAAAGCTGTATAATATGTATTTTCTACTTGTGAATTAATAAACTGTGCTTTGTGATCAAAATAATTTATATCAATATACATTGCATGCCCAAAATATTTAAACAATGATAGAAGCAACTGTCCTGAAATTCAATTTGGGATTAATTTTATTATAATTTATTTGAGATGTCATCTGCAAACTACTCATTGAAACCATTTTAAAAATTGTTTCTATTATTGTCTTCATGAGGCATAATGATGTAAATAGAAATTTTTTGCTAATGGGGCAGCTTTTGAAAATTGTAGGTAGGTTGCTATTGCTTATTCTGTAGGATTCTAAATGGATCACATGTACTTTCCTCTCCACTCCTACAGTGGAATATTTATATATTCATAAATATTCCCCAGAGAGATTTTTTTGTCAACAGCCAATTTTAGATACATTCATGTAGCTTGACAGTCAAAAGTTTGATGCATAGAAAATCCCTATTCAAGTGAAATTTAGCTGTTTCTAAAACATATTCAATTAGGTAATGAATTAGGTTAGGTAATGAATCAACAAGGATAGAGAAACAAAGAATGACTTGTAATTTTGTCAGATGAAACAGCAATAATCAGTTCAGAATATTTATATAATGATAACATTTTTATATTGACATATTTTGTACCATGAAATTTAAATTAGAAATTGCTATTTGTTATTAGAAGGTAGTAATTGACTTTGGTAATCAGTAGTTCAAAATGCCTGATATAAGACAAAGGGTTGACTAATTGAATGAATTGATCTTAGATAAAATGTGAGCTACTAGGCGACTTCATATCTGGGATTTGTTTAAATTTTCAATACCCAAATCATTAAACATGAATGTAATAGTATTTGCGTATTTTCTGCTTTCAGAATCAGCCAGTCTACCTATGAAATTTGTTCCCTCCTCTTTGACAAGTAAACAACTTCAGAGTAATCAAATATCTTACAGTTTCCATTTTCTATCTTAATGTCTACTCAGATGAAACTTGAAGTAACTAAATCTTGTAATAGTCTGGATTAATAGTGAGATGAGATTATGTGATGAGCCCAAAATGAAATTTTATATATATATATATTATATATGTATATAGATAATATAATATATATAAAACACAAGTGTTTACCAGCATTTTTGTTGTCAGATTTACAATTTGCATTGCAGGTAAAGCTTTTCCTTTCTCGCTTGAGAAAAGTGCAATTAAAGTATTTTATAGATGTGCACAATGTACAGCTGCTTTCTTCTAAATTTCACAGAAATGAGTTAAATTTTAATGGATTTAAAACTCACTGCATTTTAATGGTTTTTAAATTGGATTTGAAGCATCATTACTAGGTTTACTAGATAAAGGGAATTAATACTTATGAGCACTTGGGAGAGTCCCTGTCTAGGTAGCATTAAGCTATAGAACCAGTAAGCTATTGGAAATTACAACCAGACCAAAACATACAGCAGGTTTGTGAAGACTGATTAAGAGTGTAGATCTCTTCTATATACTCTATGCCTTCATGACATTACATTATATACTTCCTGATAACATGCAAGATGATCCAACTACAGCCAAAATGTGTATGTGTGCATGTTCACAAGATAAGGTGTGTGTGTGTAAGAGATCTTTATGTTTACTTGCTAAGTGACAAGAAAAATATAAAAATATGATGTAAATACATTGGTATAATAGGGAATACTAATAAACTGTATTTGTCTATTGGATTATAAGCAATGACCTTGAGCCTACATTTCTGGAAAATCATTTTTTAAAAATCCATTCATTTCACTTAGAGCTACTTATATACTCCACAGTGATAAAGTGAAAGTGAAGTCACTCAGTCGTGTCCAACTCTTTGCGACCCCATGGACTATAGCCTACCAGGCTCCTCCGTCCCTGGGATTTTCCAGGCAAGAATACTGGAGTGGGTTGCCATTTCCTTCTCCAGGGGATCTTCCTGACCCAGGGATTGAACCCAGGTCTCCTGGATTTCAGGCAGATGCTTTATGTCTGAGCCACCAATGAAGCCCATAGTGATAAGCTGCTGCTGCTGCTGCTGCTGCTAAGTCACTTCAGTCGTGTCCGACTCTGTGCGACCCCATAGACGGCAGCCCACCAGGCTCCCCCGTCCCTGGGATTCTCCAGGCAAGAACACTGGAGTGGGTCGCCATTTCCTTGTCCAATGCATGAAAGTGAAAAGTGAAAGTGAAGTCTCTCAGTCGTGTCCGACCGTCAGCGACCCCATGGACTGCAGCCTACCAGGCTCCTCCGTCCATGGGATTTTCCAGACAAGAGTACTGGAGTGGGCTGCCATTGCCTTCTCTGAGTGATAAGCTACTGTCATTAGTATTATCTGACCAGGAAAATACCCGCTTTTTATTTTGTTGAAGTATAGTTTATTTACAATATTGTTTTATTTTCAGGTGTATAGCAAAGTGATCCAGTTATACATAGCCATTTTTTTCAGATTATTTTCCATTATAGGATTTTATAAAATATTGAATGTCATTCCCTGCATTGTACGGTAAATCCGTGTTGCTTTTCTATTATATATATATATATATATAATAGAATATGCAACATTCTATATACACACACATATATATAATAGTGTGTATCTGCTAACCCCATACTCTTAATATAGTCATCCCCCCACTTCCTCTTTGATAACCATGTTTGTTTTCTATGTCTGGGAGTCTGTTTCTATTTTGTAAATAGATTCACTTGTAACCTTTTTTTAGATTTCATATGTAAGTGATATCATATGATATTTATCTTTCTCCATTTGCTTACTTCACTTAGTTTAATAATCTCTAGGCCCATCCATGTTGCTGCAAGTGACATTATATCATTCTTTTTATGACTAAGTAATATCCCATTGTGGGGTGTATGTGTGTGTGTGTGTGTGTGGGTACAGACACCATGTCTTTATCCATTTATCTATTGATGGACACTTAACCATGTCTTGGCTATTATAGACAGTGCTGCTTTAAACTTTGGGGTTCATATTAAAATTAAAGTTTTCATCTTTTTTGAATCTATGCCCAGAACTGGGATTGCTGGATCCGTATTTAGGTTTTTAAGGAAACGTCATACTGTTTTCCATAGTCATCGCACCAGTTTATATTTTCATCAACAGTGTAGAAGGGTTCTATTTTCTCCATACCTTCTTTAGCATTTATTATTTGTAAACACTCTGATGATGTCCATTCTGACTAGTGTGAATGATACCTGATTTTGATTTGAATTTCTCTAATAATAAGCAGTGTTGAGCATCTTTTCATGTGCCTGTTCATCATCTGTGTATCTTCTTTGGAGAAATGTCTGTTTCTGTCTTCTGCCCATTCTGTAAGACATATTTATTTGACTGCATCCGGTCTTAGTTCCAGTGTGTGGGATATTCATTTCGTCATGCAGGATCTTCTGTTGCATTGCTTGGGCTCTCTAGTTGTGGTCTGCAGGCTTAGCTGTCCTGCAGCATGTGGGGTGTTAGTTCCACAACTAGGGATGGAACCCATTTCCCTGCATTGCAAGGTGGATTCTTAACCCCTGGATCACCAAGAAAGTCACCCGTTTTCTTACTTTTTTTTTTCCTTTTGGTATTGAGTTATATGGACTATTTGTGTATTTTCCAAATTAACCCCTCATTGGTCCCTTCATTTTCAACTTTTTTTTTTTTTTTTCAGTTCTGTAGGCTGTATTTTTGTTCTGTTGATTGTTTGCTGTGCAGAAACTTTTAAGTTTGATTAGGTCTTATTTGTTTATTATTTGCTTATTTGCTTTTATTTCTTTTGCCTTGGAAGACTGATCTAAGAACATATCAGTACAATTTATGTCAGAGTATGTTTTGTCTGTGTTTTCTTCTAGAAGTTTTATGGTGTCATGTCTTATATTTAAGTCCTTAAACCATTTGGAGTTTACATTTGTGTATGGTGTGAGGGAGGGTCCAACTTCATGAGTTTACATGTAGCTGTCCAACTTTCCCAACACCACTTGCTAAAGAGACTGTCTTTTATCCATTGTATTTCCTTGCCTCTTTTATGGAAGATATTTTGACTGTAGGTGTATGGGTTTATTTCGAGGCTCTCTATTATGTTCCACTGATCTACGTGTCCCCTTTTGCGCCAATAACATACTGTTTTGGTTGCTGTAGCTTTGTAGTATTGTCTGCAGTCTGAGAGGGTTTTATCTCCAGCTTTTTTTTTAACTTTTTATTTTATACTGGAGTATAGCTGATTAACAATATTGTGATGGTTTCAGGTATACAGCAGTCTGACTCAACCATAGATAAACATGTATCCATTTTGCCCCAAACTCCCGTCCCATCCAGGCTGCCACCTAACATTAGCAGAGTTCCCTGTGCTATCTAATAAATCCTTGTTGGTTATCCATTGTAAATATACCAGTGTGTTCATGCCGGTCTCAAACTCCCCAACTGTCCCTTCCCCCTAGTAATCATAAGTTCATCCTCTAGTTTGTGGGTCTGTTTCTGTTTTGTAAATAAGTTTATTTACATCATTTCTTTTTAGATTCCTCACATAAGCAGTATCACACAATATTTGTTTTTCTCTGTTTGACCTACTTCACTCAGTATAACAACCTATAGATCCATCCATGTTACTGCAAATGGCATTATTACATTCTCTTTATTGGTTGAGTAATATTCAACTGTATGTGTGTACTACATCTTCTTTATCCATTTCTCTGTTGATGGACATTTAGGTTGCTTCCATGTCTCAAGCATTGTAAATAGTGCTACAATGAACTGCATGTGTATGTTTGGGCCATGTTTTCCTATTGATATATGCCTAAGAGTAAGATTGCAGGCTCATATGGTAACTCTATTTTAGTTCCAGCTTTGTTCTTTTTTCTCAGGATTGCTTTGGCGATTCTGGATTGGTAAAGATCTGTTCTTCACCGAGTTACCTCGGGCTGAAAACAGACTTTTCTCTGCAGCTTGGAATAGCCACACTTTTCTAAAACTCCTCTGAGAAGGCGTGTTGATGGTTGCAGGTAAAAGTGGAAGTGGTAGGTGAATGATTGCTTTGGGCCAGGGAATCAAAGGGTGTTTATCCTGTGTCAGCTCAGAGAGTCATTATAATTAATCCATTAGTATTTTAACAGTAATTTGCTTTTCTAACAGTTTTAGTAAAATGACTGCAAAAAATTGACCTTGGAGGTATTTAGAAAACTGACTCATTGGTTAGGAGTATCCTGATGGAACCCTTTATCTGTTCTGTCTACAACATTTTTTTTCAAATAATTAGCTCCTGCCATTGTAAGTGTTATACATGACCAGTCATTGATGCAGTGGTTCAGATCCTGTGCAAAGATCTTTGTCATCTCCCTTAATTTTTTAAATAACCATCAAATTGGGGATCATTACCCTTATTGTACAGATGAGAGTTCTTAGAGTGCTTAGGTAATTTTCTTAGAGTTCCTGGCCTATTGAGTGTCCTTGTCGTGATTTGAATCTGTGTTAATAGTGCTTCTAGTCCATCCTATTTTCAAATGCACTATATATTTAATGATTTTTGGCTTTAAGAGTATAAGGAACATTAAATATAAGCCTTTGATTTAAAAGCTATTTTTTAACAGCTGCAGAAATAAAGTTCTAAAATCATTAAAAATCAGTCATAGATAGAGAATAGTGAGAGATACTTTATATATAGGTATTTTTAATATATGAAGTATATTAATATTCAGTTCAGTTCAGTCACTCAGTCATGTACAACTCTTTGCGACCCCATGAATTGCAGCATGCCAGGCTTCCCTGTCCATCACCAACTCCCGGAGTTCACCCAAACTCATGTCCATTGAGTCAGTGATGCCATCCAGCCATCTTATCCTCTGTTGTCCCCTTCTCCTCCTGCCCCCAATCCCTCCCAGCATCAGAGTCTTTTCCAATGAGTCAACTCTTCGCATGAGGTGGCCAAAGGACTGGAGTTTCAGCTTTAGCATCCAAAGAACACCCAGGACTGATCTCCTTTAGAATGGACTGGTTGGATTTCCATGCAGTCCAAGCCCCAAACAGTAATGCTGAAGAAGCTAAAGTTGAATGGTTCTATGAAGACCTACAAGACCTTTTAGAACTAACAGCCAAAAAAGATGTCTTTTTCATTATAGGGGACTGGAATGCAAAAGTAGGAAGTAAAGAAACACCTGGGGTAACAGGCAAATTTGACCTTGGAGTACGGAATGAAGCAGGGCCAAGACTAATAGAGTTTTGCCAAGAGAATGCACTGGTCATAGCAAACACCCACTTCCAACAACACAAGAGAAGACTCTACACATGGACATCACCAGATGGTCAATACTGAAGTCAGATTGATTATATTCTTTGCAGCCAAAGATGGAGAAGCTCTATACTGTTAGCAAAAACAAGACCAGGAGCTGACTGTGGCTCAGATCATGAACTCCTTATTGCCAAATTCAGACTTAAATTGAAGAAAGTAGTGAAAACCACTAGACCATTCAGGTATGACTGAAATCATTTAATGTTAAGCAATAACCAGTCACCAATTAAATGCTTTTGGGCATAAGAGGTTTTTTACATTAAAAAAATGATTATGTGGGTAACGATTGCATTTCTAATATGAGTCTCTTTTGCATATCGGTGGCTTAAAATATTGAGCTGTAGACTAGTACAATAGGGGGAAAAACATCTTCTTAGCCAGGAAATTTCACTAGCTTGCTTTGTTAATGTATATTTTATTATAACTAAAGAGGCACATGAACTGGAGAGGCACAGTGAGTTTTCACTGCGGTCACCAATAATACCCAGTCGTCCTGAGCAGAGCATGATCCTGGCATTGCCTGGAAGCAGAGGTTCAGAACTCTTTCCACAGGGTTTTGCGGCTCTGAAGTCAGTGTTCCCTCTAGATGATGGTGTCTTTTCAAAATTCAGTTTGTCCATATCACAGGCTGTGTAGAAAGAAACTTGAACTATATTACAGAGCAATTGTTGATAAATGTTTAAAAATTAGATTTCTAACTTCTGTTAAGACTAAAACTTAAAAGAAATGAGGATATGGGCAAAAAATGCATTTTATAAAATTGTTGGATATGATTTTTCAAACTCTCTTGATGAACATTAAAAAAATTGTCCCAAAATCACTTTTCCAACTCTAAGATATTTGATTCATTCACTTTTTGAGCTGTGATCATAATCAATGCTCTTTCTTTAACTTCCTCATTGTAGAAGAAAATGGTAATATAGAGAGGGAAAGAAATGATCTTTCTGCTCATGTTAATAATACCACTGCCTGGAAAGTTGGCTTTGAATATAAATCTTCCTTCAAGTTTTGTATTCCTTTCTCCTCACAAGGGCCTCTTAATGCTGTAAAGTCATTTATATCCAGTTACCAAATGTTCTGTTTTTCTCTTTTTAAAATACTAGTGATATGGAAACAAAATAGAAGAGGTATTTAGCTTCATTACTCAACATGAAAAGGGCTAATAAAAATATATATATTGAACATAAACTTGACCATGAATTATTGTTTCTGTAAAAGTCACATTATTAAAAGTTTCTAGTTTATAATTTCATCTTTGATTTGTATCCTCGGGCACTTTGATCCTTTCATGAGTTTTGTTGAAATGTCCATTTAGCATGCTTTCTGAAAAATTGAAGATGGTCCTTTGACTTTTTTGTTTCTTTATGAAACTATAAGATTTTTTTTAATGGAGATATTTAACATATGTGCTCCCTAACTATACAGGTGGGTGAATGTTTTACATATGTGTAAATATACATAATCACATGCATATATATGAATGTCTCAGATCAGGATATAGAATTTTCCAGCACCCTAGAAGATTATCTCATGCCTTATTGGTGTCTATCACTATTAAACAAATACCATTGATTAGGTTTACCAGTTTTTTATTTCATATAAATCGAATCACACAGCACATATACATTTTTGTCTGGCTTGTGTTACTCATCATTCTGTCCATGTGATTTCTCCCCTTGTACATATCATAGGTTCTTTTTATTATGTTATAGTATTTTTATGTGACTATATTACAATTAATTTATTAATTATATACCTATTGGTTGTTTCCAGTTGTTTTTACATGATTTTTAAAATGTAGATCTGGTGTTAAAAATGTAGAAGGCAGTTTTTCTTTCTAGTAGATAAAATAGGAAATAGAGTCACTTTAATTAAACCGTTTAAGTCAGTGTTCTCTTTATATAATGGACTTGCACTGTTTGAACCACATGAAACCAGGACTCAACATCACTTATATTAATGGAAATGTTTTCTGAAAATGAGAATTACTATGTATTATTTTCAAGTAGATGCTAAGTATTCCTAAAATACTTAAAGTTTTAATCAGTATCCATTTGCTTTTATTGCTTATTACATATTTGTTGTTGTTCAGTTGCTCAGTCGTGTCGAACTCTTTGAGACCCCATGCACTGCAGCACACCAGGCTTCCCTGTACTTCACTGTCTCCTGGAGTTTGCTCAAACTCATGTTCATTGAATCAGTGATGCCATCCAACCATTTCATCCTCTGTCATCCCCTTGTCCTCCTGCATTCAGCCTTTCCCAGCATCAGGATCATTTCCAATGAGCTGGCCCTTCGCATCAGTTGGCCAAAGTATTGGAGTTTCAGCTTCAACATCAGTCCTTCCAATGAATATTCAGCGTTGATTTCTTTTTGGATTGACTGGTTTGATTTCCTCGCTGTCCAAGGGACTCTCAAGAGTCTTCTCTAGCACTACAGTTCAAAAGCAGCAATTCTTTGGCTCTCAGCCTTCTTTATGTTTCAACCCTCACGTCTGTACATGACTACTAGAAAAACCAACGGTTTGACTAGATGGACCTTTGTCAGTAAAGTGATGGCTCTGATTTTTAATATGCTGTCTAGGTTTGTTATAGCTTTTCTTCCAAGGAGCAAGCATCTTTTAATTTCATGACTGCAGTCAGTGTCCACAGTAATTTTGGAGCCCAAGAAAATAAAGTCTGTCACTGTTTCCACTATTTCTCATCTACATGCCATGAAGTGATGGGACTGGATGCCATGATCTTCCTTTTCTGAATGTTGAGTTTTAAGCCAGCTTTTCACTCTCCTCTTTCACCTTCATCAAGAGGCTCCTTAGTTCCTCTTCACTTTCTGCATTTAAGGTGGTGTCATCTGCATATCTGAGGTTATTGATATTTCATCTGGCAATCTTGATTCCAGCTTGAGCTTCATCCATCTGGGCATGTCACATGATGTACTTTGCATGTAAGTTGAATAAGCAGGGCGACAATATGCAGCCTTGGCATACTCCTTTACTCATTTTGAACCAGACCGTTTTCCACATCCAGTTCTGTTACTTCTTGCCCTGCATACAGGTTTCTTAGGAGGTAGGTAAGGTGATCTTGTGCATATATACATGTAATTATAATTATAGCTAACTCCACATATGCATCTTTTTAAACTTAGTTGTCAGTTATTTCAAGTCCTTATGGATGGCTGAAATTTTATCGTGTAAAGCAACATAAACTGAGCTATTATCTTTGACAAAGAATTATTTGGAATGATTCTGCATGTATTTAATCCCTTCATTTCATATATGAACAAAATAAAATCCAGTATTTTGACAATATGAATAAATATTTGTTTGAAAGTAATGGGAATAGTTTTATAGAGATTTTTGGTATCATTTTCTGTTATTTTTATTATTGTTTTTCCTCAATACCTGTGCTTCTATATTCAAATTAAGATGATTTACTCTACTTGGAAAACACAAACATCACATAAAAAATTGAAAAGTTCTTTATTGAAGAATAAGATTAAATTTTTGTTTAGATGTTATTATCCCACTTATCTATTGAGTTATTTACTAGCTTCTGTTGAGTACCTCACACAACACTGACTATATTTGGCTATTTTGGTAAATAATATAGGAATGCCATTTGGTAATATTTACACACTAATAAGCAACTGCTTTAAATATAATAAATAACATCAATGTAGTACATTAAAATGCAGTTTACAAAGCCCTTACACATAATACACACATTAACTCGGGTGGAGGGGGGAGAAATATCACACTTCCCAGCAACCCTAAACAGTGAAATAGCAAGTATCCTATAGCTAGTAAGGACTTCCCAAGTCGCTCAGTGGTAAAGAATACACCTGCAATGCAAGAGACATGGATTTGATCTCTGGGTCAGGAAAATCCCTTGGAGAAGGAAATGGCAACCCATTCCAGTATTCTTGCCTGAGGAATTCTATGGACAGAGGAATCTGGCCAGCTACAGTTCATAGGATCATAAAGAGTCAGGCACAACTGAGCACACACACATATTTAGTAAAGTCTGATTTATGACCTGTAATGGGATTTTTCCCACTCTGATTCTATCATCTCTTATTATAAGAAACTGCTGCTGCTGCTAAGTCACTTCAGTCGTGTCTGACTCTGTGCGACCCCATAGACGGCAGCCCACCAGGCTCCCCTGTCCCTGGGATTCTCCAGGCAAGAACACTGGAGTGGGTTGCCATTTCCTTTTCCAATGCATAAAAGTGAAAAGTGAAAGCAAAGTAGCTCAGTCGTGTCCGACAGTCGTGTCCAACTCTTCGCGACCCCATAGACTGCAGCCTACCAGTCTCCTACGTCCATGGGATTTGCCAGGCAAGAGTACTGGAGTGGGGTGCCATCGCCTTCTCTAATTATAAGAAACTACATCTCTATAAATAATGGAATGCCATTTAAGAGGCCCAGGCTGAACAAATAGTTTGCTACATTTTTGCAAAATATTTTTTAATACTGTTTTTTTTTTTTTAATATTTATCACACTACAAAAATTCCCTTGTAATCTGGGAATTTCTCATCAATAAATAATTTGTTTCTACAGATCTATTAGGGGTTATATTTTTAAAACATTTTGACTGTAAAATTGGTAGTACCACTTTTTTATTATTTTTTTTTATACAACCAGTCCAAATTTGGCTGAGGTCAGTGTTGGTCTTTATTATTTTTGAAAACTATACAATGTCCGATAATGATTCTGTTTTTGGCACAAACTGGCAATAAGTTTCCCTCCCAGATGAATTCATAGATGGCCTGTTCACCACGCAAACATGTAGTGGACACTATAAAATTCCACTGCTTTGATTCTACTTAATTAGCTGTAATTTTGTCTAATAGAAAGAGAACGCCAACTTCTTGCAATGCTTTTTTTCTCCATAATTTTATTTTAGATATTAAATACATTTTTAAATGTGTGCAAATGTCTGAAGGTGTCCAAATAAATCAAGTAATATGAACATTTTAAAAATACTAGCTTGCCTTACTACTGTGCTATGTGTCTTTGGCTTTGCGAAAACATGCCGAAGGTACTAACCATTGTAGGGGCTTTTAGATGTTTTGCTGAAACTCTCTCACCTTTTCTATGATCCAACGGATGTTGGCAACTTGATCTCTGGTTCCTATGCCTTTTCTAAATCCAGCTTGAACATCTGGAAGTTCTCAGTTCATGTACTGTTAAAGCCCCGCTTGGAGAGTTTTGAGCATTACTTTACTAGTGTGTGAGATGAGTGCAGTTGTGCGGTAGTTTGAGCATTCTTTGGCATTGCCTTTCTTTGGGATTGGAATGAAAACTGAAAACTGATCTTTTCCAGTCCTGAGGCCACTGCTGAGTTTTCCAAATTTGCTGGCATAATGAGTGCAACACTTTAGCAGCATTATTTTTAGGACTTGAAATAGCTTAACTGGAATTCCATCACTTCCACTAGCTTTGTTGGTAGTGATTCTTCCTAAGGCCCACTTGACTTCATATTCCTGGATGTCTGGCTCTAGTGAGTGATCACACCATTGTGGTTATCTGGGTCATGAAAACCTTTTTTATGTATCTCTTCTGTGTATTCTTGCCACCTCTTCTTAATATCTTCTGCTTCTGTTAGGTCCATACCATTTCTGTCCTTTATGGTGCCCATCTTTGCATAAAATGTTCCCTTTGTATCTCTAATTTTCTTGAAGAGATCTCTAGACTTTCTCAGTCTGTTGTTTTACTTTATTTCTTTGCACTGATCACTGAGGAAGGCTTTCTTATCTCTCCTTACTATTCTTTGGAACTCTGTACTCTGCATTCAAATGGGTATATCTTTCCTTTTCTCCTTTGCCTTTTGCCAGTAAACATATATGTATACCTATACATTTTATTATAAATATGTACCATAAATACATTTGTATTGTATATAATTTTATAGATAAATATATAGAATGTATATGCCTGTGTATCTATTTATACGTGAGTATTTATTTACTGTGTATATTCCTAAGTGCTCAGTTGTGTCCAACTCTTTGCAACTCCATGGAATGTAGCCCACCAGGCTCCTCTATCCATGGGATTTTCCAGAAAAGAGTACTGGAGTGTGTAGCCGTTTTCTGCTTCAGAGGATATTCCTGACACGGGGATTGAACCCATGTCTCTTGTGTTGCCTGCATTGGCAGATGGATTCTTTACCACTGTACCACCTGGGAAGCCCCATTTCTTTACTGAGATGAATTTACTTCATGAAAATTATTTTAGGCTTTGAAACTTTTATCTGAAATAGTCTGAATCTCAGGTTATTTTTAGAGGTATAAAAGGTTTCCAGGAGAAAACATCAAGACATATGACTTTTTTAAATTAATAGTGATTTATTTTGAAGCTATAATATTTATATTCTGAAAATGCTTTTAGTCTGATATAGAGCAAGAACTAGAACATTAGTAGATTATCATTCTGCCAGTATATTTATTTTTGTTAAGAGAAAGTGAATTTACATTTAACTACAAGGAACAAAGAACTCAATATTTGTTTTATTTTGTTCAGACTTATTGTGAAATAATAAAGTACAAAATTTCTACTATCTATAATAACTGCTTTGACATAATCATAGTTTTAAATATAATTTATCTATAAGTTTTATTTTGAAAGGAGGGGATATAGCTGATATATCTTTGATTTTTTTCTTGTCTTGTTTTTAAGAAATTCTAGGTTTTCCAAAATTAAATTGCAGTTCAGGTCAATACAGACCACAATGGTATCCACACTTTATTAGAAAATTGTCGTATGTGGAAGACTTTCTCCTGCCCTATCCAAATTAGATAGAATATGTTTAACTTTATTCCTTATTCGTTTTAAGGCCTAATATGATTGATCAGAAATAACACTCCATTCTGACGCATGACTAATTTGTCATTTGAGTTTGTTAAAAAAAATTCAAGCCACAAAGTATTAAAGAGGTATAGATTATCTCATTCTTTTGCATTTGTTTCATTACTATTTTTTAAAAGTCTTTATAAAAGAAGTATTGCAAAATTAACTGCTAACCTCTCACCCTATGTTGTTCTTCCTATTTCTGATGGCTTCTAATATTAGGTAAATGATTCAAGGAATGAAAAGATGAACAAAGGGCTTGGTATATGTATCAACCAAAGTAATATCTGCCCTTATTAAAAAGACATCTGTAGGTATTTCTGTCCCCATGAAGATTATAACTTGGTTGAAAATATTAAATAGAAATGAGCCACATGAGAAAAATAAAAAATAGGCTAACATGACTGAACTACTGGATCAAAAAAAAAAAATCATTTGTTCTACTTAAAAGAAAAAGTAATCAAATCAAAGTCAATGACAACCACTTTGAACAACTTTCTATGAAAAAAGGGGGAAAAAAAAAGTTGGACTTCCCTGGTGGCTCAGATGGTAAAGAATCTGCTGCAGTGCAGGAGACCCAGGTTCAGTTCCTGGGTTGGGAAGATCTCCTGGAGTAGAAAATGGCTACCCACTCCAGTCTTCTTGCCTGGAGAATTCCATGGACAGAGCAACCTGGTGGTGGGGTTGAGGGGGGCGTTGCAAAGAGTTGGACACAACTGAGTGCCTAACACTTCATATGAAAAAATCAACTTTGAAATTGCATATGAGCCTCTTAGAAAACTAACTGAATTTTACAAAGTCATTAGTTGATATTATGTGTGAAAACTACCTTGAAAATATATTTGGCACCCCACTTAAATCTCTGCTGTAGAAAAGGAAGTGACATATAATAGTTGTTCAACAAATACATGTTGAATTAATGAGTAAACAATCCTAATAAAATGAGTGTTTGTTTCTCTAGCTCAGTTTCCCCTTCTCAACATGGCTCATTTCCTTAAAGACAGGAGATTGTTAATACTGTTCCTGGAGTGCTTATCCAATGCTTCAGTTTCTTTGCAACAGAATAGCATCTAGGTAAAACTTACATATTCAGAGAAGTCACTCTGATTCCCATTTTGTAATATTATCAGCCAATGAAATTGATAATTTCAGAAGATCTTTAAGTGTGCTAACATGTAATCATTGTGGCTATATCTGGTCCATGAAAGAATAAAGACTGTCACCAAAGGTTTAGTAGTTGGTTTTATTTGCAATTACTAATACATTTTGATGTTTAATGAGGATACATACAGAGTATTATGCTCAATTGTGAAAGTGCCTCTGTTAAACACCTTTTAACTAGTGTAGGAAATGGAGCAGTATTTTTTCTTCTTGATGATAACTTTTAAGTCCTACAGTTCATGTGTGTTTTGATTCTCCTGTTCATGGTGTTGCCTTTGACTCTCTGTGTGTCATCACCAGGAAATTTCTTAACTAATCATTGGGGATGTTTAATCAAAATCAATTCATTTAGTTAACAACAAATGTACATTTAGGAGTATGGGGGAAGCCAAGTTTATAATGATTGAATTATTTTATTATATATTACTAGCACAGATATAAAACCCATGATCTTTCCTCTCCTCTCCCCCCACCTCCCCCCCAAAAAAAAATCAAAGAGATTTGGGAGCAAATAATTTTTTACAGCACAAATCTTTTCAGAAGATAATTCCAGCAGCTACAACTACTACTACTATGTTGGAGTCTGTACTGGTCTTCTCCTAGAGTAGTATTGTTAGAATAATGGCTGCTAGAGTCAGGCTCAGTTCAGTTCAGTTCAGTTAGTCACTCAGTCATGTCCAACTCTTTGGGACACCATGGCCTGCAGCACACCAGGCTTCCCTGATCATCACCAACTCCTGGAGACTACTCAAACTCATGTCCATCGAGTCGGCGATGCCATCCAACCATCTCATCTTCTGTTGTCCCCTTCTCCTCCCGCCTTCAATCTTTCCCAGCATCAGGGTCTTTTCCAATGAGTCAGTTCTTTGCATCAAGTGGCAAAACTATTGGGAGTTTCAGCTTCAACATCAGTCCTTCCAATGAATATTCAGGACTGATTTTCTTTAGGATTTTCTGGTTGGATTTCCTTGCAGTCCAAGGGACTCTCAAGAGTCTTCTCCAACACCACAGTTCAAAAGCATCAATTCTTCAGCATTCAGCTTTCTTTGTAGTACAACTCTCACATCCATACATGACTACTGGAAAAAGGATAGCTTTGACTAGAAGGACCTTTGTTGGCAAAGTAATGTCTCTGCTTTTTAATATGCTGTCTAGATTGGTCATAGCTTTTCTTTCAAGGAGCAAGCGTCTTTTAATTTCATGGCTGCAGTCACCCTCTGCAGTGATTCTGGAGCCCAAGAAAATACAGTCTGTCACTGTTTCCATTGTTTTCCTGTCTATTTGCCATGAAGTGATAGGACCGGATGCCATGGTCTTAGTTTTTTGAAATTTGAGTTTTAAGCCAAATGTTTCACTCTTGGAGTCAGGCTGTCCAAGTTCAAATCCATGTCTGCCAATAGCTAGTTATCAAATCTTGTAAAAGTACCTTCCCTACCTTATTTTTATTTGTTAATTGGTGATAACACAACTGATTTTTGAAATATTTGTTAACTTCAAAAATAATAACATCTCTTCCAATTAAATGAAGATGCATAGAACTTAATTCAGATGTGGGAGTGAATATGAATGAATTGGGAAAGGAGGCATGTTCTTCAGAAATGTCATTCTTTCTTAATCTAATGCCAGTGAAAAAGCATCATAGTATCCAATGTATTGCCATCATGGAAGTCAGAACAGAGAACAGTGTGGCAAGTTTCTAAGAATATGGGAAAATATTAATAATAAATATTGCCTCCAGTTTTTATATCATCATTAACTGGAAGGTCTGCCAGCCTTAGCTTCCATTTATTTTTGTTTTTTTCTTTTGAAACATTTCAAAGAACTGTAAGCATGTTAATTAAACCAGAATAAAACTTCAAAGTATCCACTTTCCTTCTCATAGTCTAGGCTCACATAAGAAAATGCAATTAAGTTGAAAAAAAGTTTTATTTGCCCCAGGTTTACATTGGGAAGTGATGAAATATGCATTCTCAACTCTTATTTCTTTCTGGAATCAATTGTCACTTTCTCTTGGCCTTCTTTTCTAAAGTAACTGGTTATTTTGGTTACTGTCAAAGGCTAAATGGTGTTTGCAGCCATCTTTTTTCTCCTTCTGATGCTAATTCTATTGTTTAATAAACTAAGGGAAAGGAATACCAGAAGAAATGAAACCTGGACTTTTAAGTTTTGGAAAAGAAATCAGTATATTGCTTAATTGTTGTCTTTTATGTACAGGTTTAAATATATAAATTTGGACTAACCTTGAGCTTAATTCATCTATTTAGATATGAAATATAGTTCCAAGTCAAGCTAGCCAATTTTTCTTTAAAATGTATTGATATCAGTTTATCTTGCCCTGCTTAAAAATACCTTTTTATACCCTTCATTTTGAACTATTTAATTTTTTTAAACTTTAATAACTTTTCAGTGTGGAAAATCTGATTGTCTCTAATCCAATCTCTTTATATAAAGTCTAATGAATCCATTTTAAGAGCAAACTTGAACTTTTATAGAAGACTAGCTGTTAGAGGGCAGCACAGTACCTAATCTATGCTGATCTAAATCTCAGGAATTTTCCCTATCTTGGATCTCTTGTATATGCAGATATTGAAAACATCAATGCTTCTATTCTCTCATTTTTTCACAAAAATATCAGACCTGATGGGTGATTTGTTTTTCTTTTTTATTTCAAGATTTAACTAGAAACATAAATCAGAAAAAAACTAACTGAAATAAAAGTTTTAAAAAAGAAAATGAATGGAAAATGAATGGATATTTTGGGAAAGGAAATGATATGGTGGTGAAGTGAGTGAAGTGAAGTCGCTCAGTCATGTCCGACTCTCTCTTTGTGACCCCATGGACTGTAGCCTATCAGGCTTTTCTGTCCATGGGATTTTCCAGGCAAGAGTACTGTGGGTTGCCATTTCCTTCTCCAGGGGATCTTCCTGACCCAGGGATCGAACCCGGGTCTCTTGCATTGCAGGCAGATGCTTTTACCCTCTGAGCCACCAGGGAATCAATGCAGTGGTAGATTAGATTAAAGCAACCAAGTTTCAGAAACTAAAGTGTTGAAGTTCAACAAAAGATGCCCAAATTCTTGAGTGCAGTAAAACAAACGTATAGCAGAGGGTCTTCTTGCAGAGTCTATATGTTGCTTGATTAAAACTTTAAAAAAGGATGAAGAATATCCTTCAGTAGGTCAGCAATTTCTAAGAACATATGTATGCTATCCATCCAAAGTAATAAGGAATTGAAATCATCTGTCTACCTACCGCCACTTCATTTTCTTTACAACCCTCTA
The DNA here is from genome assembly GCF_003369695.1 of Bos indicus x Bos taurus. Taxonomy (NCBI): domain Eukaryota; kingdom Metazoa; phylum Chordata; class Mammalia; order Artiodactyla; family Bovidae; genus Bos; species Bos indicus x Bos taurus. Next base: position 20,349,531 of record NC_040076.1, on the reverse strand, counting down.
ACTATGTCTCATCAGGAAATTAAATTTCTCTTCACACAGGTTGAAGGTTATTTACAAAACAGACTTCCACCATGCTAGTTCATCCTGCATATTACAGTTGAATTATTACATTATTGCAGCCATTTTCCAACTGATTTTCAAGGTTTTATTTCATTGATAATGTACTCCATTTCTTTTGCCTAATTTCCTTCAAAAAGTTAAGATCATAATTCTGCTTTTCTAAGAGTCTTTTATGATGCTGAAGTGTGTTTCCTCCTTCCAAACTTGCATATTGAGTATCATCGACTGATTATTTTACAAATTGATCATGGAGAAACTTTCTGTGATGAAACATTTCTTGATATTGTTTTATAAGTACAATACATATGCACCTTAGATGGCTCAATAGAAAGTTTGCAGAAAGATTTTGAAAGACCTTTCACCCCCATTTTTTAATTGAAGTATAGCTGATGTGCAATATCATATAATTTACAGGTGAACAATATAAAGATTCTGAAAGATCTTAAGGGGTATATGGAAATAAGTGAAGAATAGAGTTGAAAGAGAAAAGTGATGGCATTCTGCAGTGCAAGAAACATGATGCTGAATTTTATGTTTAACCTGCCTTATTAAATAAATTGAACTTTCTTAGGAATTCCATCTTTTAAAATATGACCGCTACAATTAATAGTAAAGACAGTAGGGCTATGTATAAGCCATGTATTAGGCCTCCAAGGTCATTGCTTGACTAAAAACTTAGCTTTTAGTGTTCCATAAATTCTTTTCAGAGCCTATTTCTATAACTTTGGTGATGTGTATTTAAAGATTGAAAAGAATAAGAAACTGATTTTGTTTAGTTACCAAAACATAAAAATTATATGTTGTGGTTTTAATTTTATATTTATTTGTTTGAAGATGAGTATAAGAGATAAAATTCTCACTATTCTAGTAACTATTTTATAGTCATTAACTACTCCATGAAGCTATTATCATTGTTTTAAATTGTTTTAGCATCAATAGCTAGCACTGTAACATAATAAGATATTTGAACTCACTGTACAAATAACATCCAGAATATATTAAAATAAATTTTTAAATATCAATTGAGTTTTTAAAAAAGTATTTTATTGGTAGCCATGGTAAAATTTTGACAATAGTGAATTTAAAATAAATGAAATTCTCCAGGCCAGAATACTGGAGTGGGAAGCTTTTCCCTTCTCCAGGGGATCTTCCCAACCCAGGGATCGAACCCATGTCTCCCACATTGCAGGCTGATTCTTTACCAGCTGAGCCACAAGGGAAGCCCAAGAGTATCAGTGTGGGTAGCCTATCCCTTTCCAGTGGACCTTCCCAGACCCAGGAATTGAACCTGGGTCTCCTGCATTGCAGGTGGATTCTTTAACAAATGAGCTATCAGGGGAGCCCCATTCTAGTTAGTAATATAAATCAGACTTTCAAAAGATGTAGGAAGATAAAATTTAAAAAATTATGTCAGTAAAAAAGTAAAATTAAAAAAAAAAAAACAGAGAAATACAGGTCTGTTGTATTAAACATCTGTAAAAATCACCGAACTATTTGAAAATGATTTTCTTCAGAAATAATACTTGCTACAAGCCAAAAAAAAAAAAAAATAACTTCAGTAAAAGTTAAATATAATGAGAAATTCTATATCATAGTCAAAATAATTCCATTATCTCATTCGTGATTACTGCAGTGATTTTTGAAAACCACTTAAGTTGTTCCATCTGATTTGTCTATTGAAGGCTTTTTCTGTGTGAATGTGCTGTGTAATACACACATATAGAAGATTCTGTGAGTTATATTTTAGACCTAAAACTATATGTGTTTGTTTTGGGAGGTTGTTTTGTTTTGTTTGCTCTCTTTTGTTTTTGTTTTTGAAGAACTGTGGTGTAATAGAAAAATAGCCAGCAAGCAAGAGAGCAGTGATAAAGAGGATGGGAAACAGAGAAAAGTTGATAAGTTTGTCTACCCTTTGTACATCAGTTTCATGTTGAATGTCTTCGTCACTTCTCTTTAGTATGTGCTTCAGTTGCTGTGGAACTCTCACCAGGTTTTCATAGTTTTCATAGCATTATATGTTTTTCTATGTGCTGTGCTTAGTCACTCAGCCGTGTCTCTTTGAGATGCCATGGACTGTAGCCCGCCAGGCTCCTCTGTCCCTGGAGATTCTCCAAGCAAGAATACTGGAGTGGGTTGCCATGCCCTCCTCCGGGGGATCTTGCCAACCCAGGGATTGAACCCAGGTCTCCCACACTGCAGGTGGATTCTTTACCATCTGAGCCACTTAGAGAAGCCTGTGTTTGTCAGAATATTGGAGGACCAGCAAAAAATTTTTAGATAGAAAAGAAGGGAAGAATTTTTCATATTGTAGAATAGTACGGACACATTATAAAAGATTCTTCCCTTCTTTTCTATCTGAAAAATTGTCTGCTGGTCCTCCGCTGTTCTGACATCTCATTTGAAAAATCTCTACTTAGTCCCTCAGGGAGAGTTTGATTGTTTTTTTCTGGGATGGTACATATCTTTATCACAATGCTTTACATGGTGCCTTACAAATATTCATTTACATACATGTCTGCTCTCAAGCTATATTGTCAGCTCCTTACAGCCAAAAATATTTCTTATTCATTTATATGTTCTTACCACCTTCTATTATACTTTCATAGTTGGCATTCTATGAAAGGCTGATTGATCTTTGTAAGCTTTAAACCAGTCCTTTAGAACAAGAATATATTTTCAGTGAGATGTTATAGGATCCCAAATAATAGTTTATACTCTCTGCTGTCTTGTTTTTCCCCATGAAACTACATAATCATGAAAAAACAAACAAACACCAAATTTAGGAACAAGATTTGTTTGAAAAATGCTAATTTGAGTAACTGGAATGAAATATCTAAAGAAGTATGAATATCATCTGAAGAGAAATTGAGACTATAAATAATTTTTCTATATTGCTTCTCAGTTTTTCCTAGACATGAGACTATTAAAATAGAAAAATCATTAGAGGATATATTGAATATATAAATGAATGAAGCCCAGAGATGTTGATTGACATACTCAAGTCATGTCTTTTAGTACTGGTGCTAGAACTGAAGCCCAGATCACAATGTCAAGTAAAAAGTAAAATCCTGACTTAAAATGCTGTGATTTTTTTTAAAGTTTATTTTCAAATAATTTTAGACCTCTGCAAAAGTTACAAAAATAAAGTACATATATAAACTCTTTCCTTAGTTTATTTTAATGTTAGCAGCTTATGTAGTTACAGTGTAATTATAAAAAAACTGGGAAATTAAACTCAGGTTCCTGCATTACCTTTTTTGTCGAGTCTCCTCAATATTTTATCGTTTCTCTGTCTTAGCTTATTTAAGACCTTGAAGGGGACTCACCAGTTATTCTGTAGAATGACTTTCAATCTGGATTTGTCAAGTGCTTTCTCATGAGTATATCGGGGATATGCATTTTGGGCATATGCCCTATACAGTTCATCATATCAGGGGTACATGATGTCAATAGATCTTATTGCTGATGATTTTAACTACTGTCTCTTGAGGAAAGGGATGTTGGCTAGATTTTTTCCAAAGTAAGATTGCTATTTTTCTCTTCCCTATATGTATATGTATATATCTTAGAAGAAATACTTTTAGACTAAGCATATATCTTGTTTTCCTTCAATCTCTTTCCCACTGATTATAACATTTATTGGTAGATCTTGTCCATAACAAATATTATTGTTACATTTGCCTAATGTGATTTTGTATGTCCCTCATTCCTTCCACATTTATTGATTGGAATTCTTCAACAGAAGGGATGTTCCTTGTCCTACATTTGTTGTTTATTCAATTATATATTTATATTAGTGTGAAAACATGTATTTATTTATTTTAGGAGTAATAGCTCAATACTATCATTCTGCATTAGAGGAAGCCCTGGTGGCTCAGATGCTAAAGAATCTGCCTGCAAGTGCAGAAGACCTGAATTCAGTCTCTGGGTTGGGAAGATCTCCTGGAGGAGAGCATGGCAACCCACTCCAGTATTCTTGCTTGGAGAATCCCCATGGACAGAGGAGCCTGGTAGGCTATAGTTCACGGGGTCACAAAGAGTCGGACACAACTAAGCAACTAAGCACAGCAGCACATCATTATGCAGTTTGTTCAAATTATTCCAGCATTGATTACTGGGGAATTTTTTTCAGGCTGGCTTACTGTCTACTTGATATGGTCCACCTTTTTTTTTCCTGAGGATTTTCTTATTTTTTGGCAACACAAAATATTCCAGACTCACCTTGGTGTTTTTCCTGCTCAGGACAGAAATAAGCCACTTGTCCAAAGAGTTATAGTTCCTTTCATTGGAGAATGGATTTAGAAACCAAGATCTAGGCGCCAGGTATGCTTGTTACTAAGGGGTATTATTACTTCTAGTCCCTTTTAATGCACAATTTTAGGGAATATATGCATATATACTAATCTATGCATAGACATTCATATTTATTTCTACATTACTCTGTCTATAAATATATGAACAACTATGAATTAATATTATATCTCTGATTTTAATCTAATAAACAGGTTTCATTCTAACCACCTGCCTTTCCATGTTTGTAAATTTTTCTCAAACAATGAAAAACTTGGCTCTCCTTATCTACAATATACTTACTTATTTGTTCAGTCCTGGGACACACAAGTGGAGAAGGCAATGGCACCCCACTCCAGTACTCTTGCCTGGAAAATCCCATGGATGGAGGAGTCTGGAAGGCTGCAGTCCATGGGGTCGCTGAGGGTCAGACAGGACTGAGCGACTTCACTTTCACTTTTCACTTTCATGCATTGGAGAAGGAAATGGCAACCCACTCCTGTGTTCTTGCCTGGAGAATCCCAGGGACGGGAGAGCCTGATGGGCTGCTGTCTTTGGGGTCGCACAGAGTCGGGCACGACTGACGTGACTCAGCAGCAGCGCAGGGACACACAAATAGTTACAAAGTTGATAACCCTTACCCCTGTGAGAAACTGACTTAATAATGAGAGTACAGGAATTGTGTACAATTATTTTTGCCTCACAGTATCTCAACATATTTTTTTTCCAAAGCTATTTTGGTTCATTATTATCTTTTACTTTCCATTCAGTGTGGCTGTGTTATTCCTTTATAATATAACTAGGTTCATTTGTTACTCATATGTCTCACCTCATATCCTGGGTTATTTAATTTCTCAATTAATTTTGTAAACTTTACTTTTTTATTAAGTTTGCAGGAGTTATGAAATTTACCATGATTCTAAAAGAGGAAACTATAAAAAACAGCTATACTTGGGGAAATGTTGTACCCACTACATTCTTACTGCCAGATTCCCATTCTCCTCTTTTTTTTTAACCCCCATTTTTCCCCCATTCTGTGTAGATAACCACTTTTCTGGTTTCTGGTTTACACTTTCTGTATTTCTTTTGCAGATATGTAAAAAGCAGATACATGTTTATTTACTTGTATCTGTTTTTCTTATAAGACACATAGCTACTATTGATACTCTTTTGTAATTTGCTTCTTTATCAATTTTTTTTTGAAAACAAATCCAACTCAGTTCAGCTGCGTGGTATGCCCTTGTGCTGTGTGGCTCTAACGTAATATAGTAAATGACTTTCCTGTACACAAACATTAGGTTGTCTCCAATATTTTGCACCTAATACAATGCTCAAGTGAATTAATTACTGCATACGTATTTTCGAATTGTCAGAGATATCATGAAGGTAAATTCCTAGAAGTCGAATTGCTAAGTCGATTGATGATTGCATAGGTAGTTTTGTTATTTGTTATTGTTCAGCCACTCAGTCATGTCTACCTCACTGTGACCCCATTGACTGCAGCAGGCCAGGCTTCCTTGTCCTTCACCATCTCCTGGAGCTTGCTCAAACTCATGTCCATTGAGTCAGTAATGCCATCCAACCATCTCATCCTCTGTCATCCTCTTCTCCTGCCTTCAACCTTTCCAAGTATCGGAGTCTTTTCTAATAAGTTGTCTCTTCACATCAGATGGCCTAAGTATTGGTGCTTCAGCTTCAGCATCAGTCCTTCCAATGACTATTCAGGACTGATTTCCTTTAGGATTGACTGGTTTGATCTCCTTGCAGTCCAAGGGACTCTCAAGAGTCTTCTTCAGCACCGCAGTTCAAAATCATCAATTCTTGGGCACTCAGCCTTCTTTATGTTCCAATTCTCATATCCTTACATAACTACTGGAAAAACTATAGCTTTGACTATATTGACCTTTGGAAATAATGTCTCTGCTTTTTAATACGTTGTCTAGGTTTGTCATAGATTTTCTTCTAAGGAGCAAACATCTTTTAATTTCACGTGGTCACCATCTGCAGTGATTTTAGAGCCCAAGAAGATAAAGTCTGTCACTGTTTCTATTCTTTCCCAAACTATTTGCCACAAAGAGATGGGACTGGATGCCATGATCTTAATCTTTTGAATGTTGAGTTTTAAGCCAGCTTTTTCACTCTCTTCTTTTACCTTCATCAAGAGGCTCTTTCATTCTTTTTTGCTTTGTGCCATAAGAATGGTGTCATCTGCATATGTGAGGTTATTGATATTTCTCCCACAGCCTTGATCCCAGTTTATGATTCATCCAGCCTGATGTGCTTTGCATATAAGTTAAATAAGCAGAGTGACAATATGCAGCCTTGATGTACTCCTTTACCAATTTTGAACCAGTCTGTTCTTTCATATTTTGTTAGGTATTGTCCAGTTTTTCTCCAGAAGCCTTGGACCAATTTTTATTTCTACAAGTACTAGAGAGGTGTGCCTGGTTCCCCCTATACCATCATAAACAAAATGTGATAGCCTTAATTTTTGCCAATATGCGTTAAGAAATGCTATCTCAGTGTTTTAATTCTCATTCACTGATTATGACTGAATTAAAATATTTCCATATTAGAGGGAATTATGTTTATCTTTTGTGTGAAAATTGCTGATTCAAATATTTTTCTAATTTTTATGTTTTAGTATTTGTTCCTCAATTTCTAACAATTTTTGATATATTTGGACATATATTGTGGCCCTTTGTCTGCGGTATGTGTTGTGAATATATTCTCTCAGTTTTTCAATTGTCTTTTCAAACTTTCTATTGCATATTTTTAGTTTTATTTTTCATTTATTCAATGTTATCAATCTTTTACTTTTTTGTTTTCCAGTTTTAGAGATATAATTGACATACAGCACTATATAAGTTTAAGATGTACAGCATAATGACTTGACATATATATATAGCAAAATATTTACCATGATAAGTCTAATTAACATTTATTGCTTCATATAGTTTAAAAAATCATTTTTTTCCTTGTGATGAGAAATGTTAGAATATTTTCTTTAATTGATTCTGCAAATGAAGTCACTAAATGAAATCTAGAAAGACTTTTCCTAATACATGGAAAAAGAGGAATTTATTAATGCTTTCTTCTGGTACTTATATAGTTTCATTTTAAAATCTTGATCCCTAATCCATTTAGAATTTATTTTGGTATGTACTGTGAGCTATGAACCTAATTTTAATCTGTTTCCAAGTGGCTACCCAGTTGTGCCAGCACCTATTATTAAAAGTTTATCTTTACTTTAGTGATTAGAGATACCATTTTTAACATGACTTAAATTTTAGACTAGTTCTGGTTTTTGTAGTCCACTCTTTTGAATTATTTGTCTACCTTTGTACAGTACTACATGTTTTAATTATAGAGGATTTATAGTATATTTTAATCTAGTAGTGCTGGTCCCCCTTGGCAACCCACTCCAGTACTCTTGCCTGGAAAATCCTATGGACGGAGGGGCCTGGTAGGCTGCAGTCCATGGGGTTGCTGAGGGTCGGACACGACTGAGCGACTTCACTTTCACTTTTCACTTTCCTGCATTGGAGAAGGCAATGGCAACCCACTCCAGTGTTCTTGCCTGGAGAATCCCATGGACTGGGGGAGCCTGGTGGGCTGCCGTCTGTGGGGTCGCACAGAGTCGGACACGACTGAAGCGACTTAGCAGCAGCAGTGTTTCCCTAGCTATTCTTTCATACTTGATTTTAAAATAGACTTTAGAATCAACTTGTCTAACTTGTCAAGCTATAAAGTAGCTTGCTGGTGATTTTATCGGAATGTTATTGAGTTTTTAAACTGATTTAGGGAGAGCTCGCATCTTTTTAATGTTGAGTTGTCTTAGTCAAGAACAGGGTATTATTTTTTAATTTGTTCATGTCTACTTTTATGTCTTTTAGGAGTATTATAAAAAATGTTAAATGTTTTGCATTGCTTGTTAAATTAATTCCTAAGTATTTAATCTTCTTTATTATTATTGTAAATGGTTTCCCTCTGTCATTGTTTCCTTTATTTATTTGTTGGTATATTAACGCTATGTACTTTTGTTTATTAATATTATATCAAGATACCTATTGGATTCTCTATTTGAATTAGCTTTATCATTCATTCTCTGAGGTTTTCCTTGTATTCTATTTATATTACCTGCAAATAGAGATAGTGTTGCTGCTTCTCTAACTGTTTTTGTGCCACTAATTAATGTCTGTCATCTAATTTCATAAGCTAATATCTTGATTGCATTACTGAATAGCAGCATAAATAGTGGGCATGATTACCTTGTTCTCAATGTTAGTGAAGATGTTTCTAGTTTTCTAATTAAATAAAATAATGGATTTTAGATAAAGTAACCCTCAATTCCTATTTTGTTTTGCATTTTATTTAATCGTGAATGAGAGTTTAATCTTGTCAAAACTGTTTTCAGCTTCCATAGAGATCATGTTTCCCCTTAGATCTGTGACATAATAATGTGATAGTAGCTTTCTAAATATTGAAGTGATTTTCCATTTGTAGAATAAAGCCATTTTGTCCTGGGGCATTATTTTCTTAATACGGTATTGTATTCAGTTTGTTAACATTTTATTTATCTTTCTTACATTGTGAGTGAAGTTAGTCTTTTCTTTTTTTGTGATGTATTTATTTTTAGGTATAATTGCTATACTTATTTCATAAGAGTAATTATGAATATTTAATTTATTCTTAATGCACTTAAATAATTTCTACAGTCTTTAGTTCATATAGCCATAGAAAATAGATAAAAATAATCCCCTGTCAAAACATCAGGGCCTGATGCTTTTTGTGGAATAATTTCTAGAATAGTTTCAGTGTATTTTTCCTGCAAAAATTGGTCTAAGATTTGTATACAAGTGTAATTGACTTGGTAATATATAGTTATCTAATTTTTCAAGTTTATTTGAATAAAGCTTTTCAAAGCAGTCCAGTGTGTGTGTCTGTTCACATGTGTGATATGTATGCATGTCAATATGCTATAATTTCTTTGGTTTCAATAGTTACTTCCTTTTTCCATTTCTTTCTTTACATAACTTCTTTACTATGCTTTCTTACTGCTTTTTCTTAATCAGATTACCTAGTACTTTGTCTCTTATTAATTAACAATTTTTGAAGTTTATTAACTAGATCTACTCTTTAGTATTCTCTGGGGCTTCCCTGATAGCTCAGTTTGTAAAGAATCTGCCTGCAATGCAAGAGACCCTGGTTCAATTCCTGGGTTGGGAAGATCCACTGGAGGAGGGATAGGCTACCCACTCCAGTATTCTTGGGCTTCTCTTGTGCCTCAGCTGGTAAAAAATCGGCCTGCAATGTGGGAGACCTGGGTTTGTTCCCTGGAGAAAGGAAAGGCTACCCACTCCAGTAGTCTGGCCTGGAGAATTCCATGGACTATATAGTCCATGGGTTGTAAAGAGTTGGACACAACTGAGTGACTTTCACTGATCACCGACTGGAGATGTTGGTTATGTTAGTTACGTCTTCTATCTCCTCTCTTACATTTTTTCCTCTTGTTCTGTCTTGTACTAGTAGTGTCATAATAGAGCCTTGCATTATAAGTGTTTTTCTCTTCTTGCATCTCTTGTAGATTTAACCTCATAAATGCAATGTTGTGATTTCTTTAGCCCTTTTCCAGCTGCTTGAATTCATGGATGACTCGTGAACCTTTCTCACTCAACAAAATGGGAGGATGCCCTGAAATTACCTTATTATGCTGCTTAAAAATAAGATTCCATTGATTCTTTAATGTATAAATCCCCCTGATGGAATTCAGAACACATTCATCCTACCACAAAGTGAATTTTATAGCAATTTGATGTCACATAGCTACGAGAATTGTTTGTGTATATCGTATGAAACATTTTGTCTCAAAAATAGATTATTAAATATTTGTAATATTTACCATTGAATACTTTAGATGATTAAACTATTGACACTTCGTGAAAGTTAGTCCTGTGGTTCCTAAACTTGGCTGCGCATCCTGTTAAGAGCATGTCACATGGGTGTGTAGGTCGTACCAGTGTAAGTTTGGTTCAGCGTGTCTGTATGTGCATGAGACCTAGAAGCAGAAAACATGGAACTATGTAGGGAAACCACTGGTGTAGTCCTCTCATTTTGCCAGTGTTCCTCTTAAGCAATGTTTAATTCCTGGCTCACTCACTTTGATATTCAGATGTATTTAAACCTATTATGTTGCTTTGCTAGTAGATGTCCCCCCTATGGATCCCTTTTGAGTTCCCTGGTGGCTCAGATGATAAAGAATCTGCCTGCAATGCAGGAGACCCAGGTTCAATCCCGGGTTGGGAAAATCCCCTGCAAAAGGGAATGACAACCCACTCCAGTATTCTTGCCTAGAGAATTCCATGGACAGACCGTGGGGTCACAAAGAGTCAGACATGACTGAGCCACTAACACAACAACTCACTTTGATAGTCAGATGCACTCAAATCTATTATGTTGCTTTGTTAGTAAATGTCCCCACTATGGACCTCTGGCATCATGACATGCATTCAACCATTTAAAATGTACTTAGGTTGACAATAGGCAATATTAAGTTTCTCTCCTAAATAAAGTATATAAAATTTTCTTTAAAGCTATTACTCATCTTCCCAGACCAGAAAGAAAAAGAAACAGAACTGTACTAAAAGCTTTAAATGAAGCTGAAAGATATGATTATTTAACAAATTTGTTCACCATAAAAATAGAGAAAAAACTTTGTACACTGAAAGCATCTGGGCACTTAGAAAAGACCATGAGTGGTTAGAAAAATACAAAGAAGGAACATGAAAATGGAGTATTTGGAAACTAGTGTAATAAAACTATGACCATTGAGCTCATTCAAGCAGCAGAAATGTAAGTTAGAAGCCAAACTCTAACTGTTTGGGGTTTTCCTGGACCTCAGAACAACATCACTTCATAAATTCAGCTAGGGCTAAGTCTTTATTCTGAGTTTTTCCTTGTCTTGCTAAGCCCCAGGCTCAATTTCAACTGAGCCCTAGATGATGGAATTGTCAGATTGACGTCTCATCCAAACTGATGAAATAAGCAGAGAATCTCTGTGATTGTCTACCAAATACAAAGGAAAAGAATAGGTTATATTACTGACTACATTCATTTGTCTGATAGTTTCTCTGTTAAGCTGCTGGTAGTTGAATTATTTATTATCTCCTTCGACTGCAAAATAGATACAGTGTAGAAACTCAGAGGTTATTCATATACCCTCTAAAATCGATCCTGTGTGTTTACACATTGCACACTGACATTCATTTTTATAAAATTATTCTGGTGTGACAGGGGTGGGAGCCTGAAAGCCCTGGTCTTAGATTTTCAGTGGTGAAATAGAGACAGAGTTAGAAATGATCTGCTTCAGGCTGTTACTCTGAATCTCTTGAGATGACTGGAGGCTGGGAAAGAATTTCAAACCTGTCTTCATCTTCCAGGCCAAGATTCCTTGAAAAACCAATTTTCATTTTAGATACAGAGTAGCCTTTGATTTCCCTTCATAATGCGTATAAACACATAGAGTCACCTTTGTCTTCATCTCAAGGTTCTTCACTTTCTGCTTTTAGAGACAAAGCTAGTCAGGAGAATTTGACTAATTTGAAAAATGACCAAATTATGATTGCCCTGAAGCAGGTCACAGTATGAGTTTATCAGTGAGTCATTTTATAGCCTCTGATAAGGCTTCTAGCTCCGAATTCATCTTCTGCTAATATTCCTATATCTTCCAAAGCAAGTCTATGGGAGGAATTATCAGCAAAAAATTTATTTTCTTGTGATGGATGCACCTTAACTCTTTGAAGGTAAATAAAATTTTATCAGTTTTTACTCCAATTCAAATGATAAGAGTCCTATGTAACAGATGTTAATATTAGCCAAAAGAAGAACTACAAGATCCTTCCATCTTTTGAAAGAAAATGAAATATCCAACCACCATTATATTATAGTTCTTTACATAAATAAGACTAAGGGAAAATCAATAAAATTATTTTACTTAAGAGGTAATCATGCATCCCCTTGATTATTTAAATGTCAATTGAAGTGCAGATGTTCTGCTATTCAACAGATGCCTTCCACAGTATATGTAGTACTTTCAGTGGTATATGCAAACAAAATTGCATTGATTTCAGAGTTCTGAATGTCTCCAAAAATGCCCTGGTACATTGCTTAGTAGTTAAAAGCAGTTAACACAATTGTTGATTTGAGATAAGATCATTGTCATCAGATCCTGGTTCAGAGAAAGCAGACACTGTAGCTATAATAATATATACTATTTAAGTATATTTTTAAGTAGTACTTAAGGGATCGTTTTAAGCAGTGTTCTTGGTGCAAAGACACCCCCAACAGTGACTTTTATCCCCACTGTAAGCATCCTACATTGCCTTTTATTGTAAGTTTCATAAGAAAAACTCTTTTGTATTCCATGAGCTGATGATAGAGTAATTATATAGTATTTTTCAACAAGGAGATTATGAAACTTTCATTAAATAAAAACTGAAGAAATGACAATATAAAATTCAGTCAAGATGCCACCTACTCCACATTTCCATACACATGACTACTTTCTCCAGCGTTCTCTTTTTGTCTAATTGCACTACAGGGAAGTCTGAACATTCATTGAACCAAGTAAATTAGATGTGGCTCCTGGTTTCTACTTTTCATTGTAACTCAAGTTGTTCAGACACAAAGTGATTTAAAGTCCTTAGCTCAGAGCTTTAATTAGAAAAATATTTGAGAAAATAGTTATATGCCCCAAATATATTGAGTATCAGCTCTAGGACAGATACTTTGCTTGAGATATGAAGACAAAAATAAGTGATTTTGTCTATTATTTGAGATATACAAATTAACAAGTCATTATTCATAGCTTTTTTACATGAAGTTCACAATCTCCATCTAAGTGTATGAATATCTTGAGATTCTTGAAATATTAAAATTATATGCAAATTATCATGAGCCTATGAATATGAACATTTTTATAAGGAGATGTTCATGGATTTCATTATGTTCTCTGAAGCTTCATAATGTAAACAGATTTAGGAATTATTAATCCTCTTCTCCCTAGGCAATGTGAGCTAATTTCAGTGGGAGAGTTTTTAATATGAACTTTTAATTTGTACTTTAGGCTTCCTTGGTGGCTCAGACAGTAAAAAAGTCTGCCCACAGTGCTACCTGGGTTCAGTCCCTGGGTCAGGAAGATCCCCTGGGGAAGGGAATGGCAAGCCACTCCAGTATTCTTGCCTGGAGAATTCCAAGGACTGAGAAGCCTGGTGGGCTGCAGTCCATGGGGTCACAAAGAGTAAGAAATGACTGAGTGACTTTCTTTCATTCTAATATGTAAAGAAATTTTGATTCAAAAGTATTATGATTTGCCTAATGTCAATCATTCAGTTGTGCCTGACTCTTTGCCAACCCATGGACTGCAGCACACCAGGCTTCCCTGTCCATCATTAACTCATGGAACTTGCTGGAACTGATGTCCATTGTGTTGGTGATGCCATCCAATCATCTCATCCTCTGTAGTCCCCTTCTCCTCCTGCCTTCAGTCTTTACCAGGATCAAGGTCTTTTCCAGTGAATCAGTTCTTCACATCAGGTGGCCAAAGTATTGGAGTTTCAGCTTCGGCATCAGTCCTTCCAATGAATATTCAGGACTGATTTCCTTTAGGATTTTCTAGTTTGATTTCCTTGCAGTCCAATGGGATCTCAAGAGTCTTCTCCAATGCCACAGCTCAAAAGCAGTAATTCTTGGCTGCTCAGCTTTCTTTATGGTCTGACTCTCACATCCATACATGACTTCTGGAAAAATCATAGCTTTGACTTGATGGACCTTTGTCAGTAAAGTGATGTCTCTGCTTTTTAATAGGTTGTCTAGGTTGGTCATAACTTTTCTTCCAAGGAGCAAACGTCTTTTAATTTCACGGCTGCAGTCACCATCTGCAGTGATTTTGGAGCCCAAGAAAATAAAGTCTGTCACTGTTTCCCCCTCTATTTGCCATGAAGTGATGGGACCAGATGCCATGACCTTTGTTTTTTGAATGTTAAGTTTTAAGCCAGCTTTTTCAGTCTCTTCTTTCACCTTCATCAAGAGGCTCTTTAGTTCCTTTTTGCTTTCTGCCATAAGGGTGGTGGCATTTGCATATCTGAGGTTACTGATATTTCCCCCAGCAATCTTGATTCCAGCTTGTGCTCATCCAACCCGACATTTCTGTTTAACGACAGATTTAAAGTGAGAATAATAAATTGTCTTTTGGCATAATCTAGAGTTGCTTCCCGCCATATATTTATTTCATTAATATTATCTGAATTTTTGTTCAAACTCTAAAATGTTGGGTAGCCATATAAGCTGAAGCATTTTTTCCTACATTCTCTTCATCTGCTAAATGAAAACATAGGCTTTCATATGCCTCCATTTCTCATAGGGGAGAATTTCAACTCAGATTTGGACATCCAAATTCTAATTCAGTTTTTAATATTTCTGCTCAGTTTTTGTAAGAAGTGAATGAACACCAGAATTTTTTCAATGTAATTTCCTGGAAGAGACCTAATCTGAGAACATTGTTTATCCAAGCCATAACATCTTTGATGTCTAAATCTTTGTTCATCATAGAGATACATCACAAAGGAAAGATTCCATTTACTTCCTCTGTTTTCTGGCCAACGAGGACAGGGCACAAATGAACAAAATTTTAGATAGTTCAGTAGCATCGGGTAAGATGTTCTAGTTAGACAAGTGAACCAGTAGTGGAGTGAGTCTGGAGAGTCCATTCTCCATGTGTTCTAGTAGTCATCAGTGGTTTGACTTGTCTTTTTTGTTTATTTGCTTAGCATTCAAATTTGGTTTCACTATCAGGAAAATGGTGATATCGTTTCTCATTTATCATTTGTCACTGTAAATTAGAGCAATTTAATGCTCTCTTATATGACCTCATATTGTGTTTTTTTTTTTACTTTTACCGTGACTTTTATCACTATAATATGTAAACACACACATATTGATTATATATAATCCTTCTATGAGAGCTGCAGTAAAGATTTTACTTGTTTTCAGTTTAAAAACTGGGAAAAAATCATCTTTTCAAAAAAAGGTAACATGTCTTTCTATGTTGTCATTATAAAGAGTAAAGTTCATGTTACATTTCTATATTTATATAACATTTTACCAATCTTGGGAGTGAAAAATAGAAGGAAATTAGGTCAGATTTAGCCTTTATAAAAGACATTTTTACTCTGACACACCACTGGGTGGAGTACATTGCTAGCCCAGAATCTAATATTACTGTATTGTAGGTGTTTTTGTGCCAGATGAGAGAAACTTCTAATTAAAGTTGAGGTTTTGTGTATTGTTTTAAGAATCTGGACATATTTAATAAAGGCTAAATACTAGAATATAATACCAACATTGAATATGCCTTGGCACTGTAAGTTTCAAGATTCAATCCATTATCTCTATGCCCATGGGAGATAAGGTTTGACACCCTGCCTAGAAAACTCGGAAAGAATTATTTGGAAGAAGGCCATTTTATGTTCTCGTCAAAAGAGCAGCTGCAATTTGGGCAGAATTAGTGCTTTAACTCTACATGGAAAAGCAGGAAGCTTATTTTTGATAATGGAATCAAACTGTATCCAGATATTGAATTTGACTTTTCATTTGATGTTGCTTTGATACAGCTTATATTGGAGCTGAGCTCTAATCATATAGTAAAATGAACTGTCTGATGCTCTGTGGGACTACTGTTGTCAATAGCATTTACCTGAATTCAGCCTTCAGAACTTTAAGAATGAGAATGATTTCATGGTAGGTGTCAGTTCTGTATGATTTTCAATTTCCCCCATTTCTCTCTTGTCTCTCTAATTCTTTCTTTCCAGTGCTGAGAAATTGAAATTTACTGATAAAGACTAAAAATCTTCAGCCTTACAATTTTACTGTGCTTCAACTTTTGCAGTCCAATAAAATAGCGACATTTTTGTAAAACCATTCGGAACCTACAATTCTTAATATATGGGTGCGCTTTTCAAATATATATCATTCGTTCTTTGTAAGAGAGGATTCTCACTTTGACTATTCCTTTCTCTGTTTCTTTTATCCCTTAAATTTTATTTTCCTGCTCACATTATACTGCTTTTTTCCTTCTAAGCCTTCAGCTCTCAGACCTCGCCCTGTAGCTTTCATGCTTCTAAACCATCCCTCCTGCTCCATTTTCTATTCTAAAGTGAATTCTCTTTCATCTGTGTTTTGTAATAACCCCATATTTGCACCTCACTTAAGTTTGCTTCCCAATGCTATTAAAGAATCTTTATTCCTCCTTCCCTCCTCACCCCTCTTATCCCCACCCAAGTATAGCATCTCATCTATTTCTCTATACGAAGCTGTGGTTCACCCAAGGGAGGGACTTTCTCATGCATGCCGCTCAGTGCTATGATGATTTCAATAGTGCCAGCATATTTTAACCACATCATTATCATGTAGTCCCAAAGCCTTGCTCACTGAAAACACCATCTTTAAAAGGATTTCATTTCCATTAATCAATTTTAAAACTGGAGATTCAAGCACGTAAAGCATCTATTAGAATGTTCTTTACTTGTTCCCACATTCATTTCGTTCTGTTGGCTATCTAAGAGAAAAGAATTGTGCAGAAGTCTTTTCTCTCTCCACGCTTACCTCTCCTTTCTATATCCCACCGAGCCCGCCCTCCCCACCAAGTCTATTCTTCCATACAGTAGTTAAATCAGAGCATGAGGCAGTACAGCATTGTGTGAACTGGTGGCCACACAAGTACTTTGTATTCACTGGAGGTTTAGAAGCCCAGCAGCTGCATATAAATATGCATAGTTGAGAGATTCATGATGGTGCCACCTCATTCTAGTGCTGGTTGGCTGCAATGCAGGCACTACAAATCAATGAACATTTTCCCCATCCATCAGCTGCTTGCTTGCAAGCAGACAAAACACTTACAATGCCAGAAACCCACAGAGAGCTCCTTAGTGAACGAAACCTCACTGTCACAAGATTCAAAATAGCCCTCTCCCTCCCACCCTGAGCCTTCACAGCTCTCAGCCTCAAATGTCTTTTTTATCCAATGTGGATCGCAAGCACTTAAAAAATAACACAAGGAAAGAAAGAGAGAGAAAAAAAAGGAGCAATGATAAATCAGGACTGGAGGGTCCTCACATTACACTTGCCATAAAACAAAGGATTCTTTGAGCATTAACCCTTTTAGAGAATAAAATAAAGATGAATCAGCTTATGTTGACTATACTGCTTTACAGTTGCAGGGTTTGAGTGTTAAAGCATTTAGATATGCAAAGCATTGTGCCATGCTTTGGCAGACATTTGTAATTTATCCATAGTTATTTGATTCCTTGGGGTATTGAAGGAGTTATAATATGCTGATATGAGAAAAATAAATCATAGATGTATTTAATAAGAAGAAATCATGTTTTCTCCAATTGAAAATTTTTTGCAGAGGGCTCAGCTATATTTATATTGTCAACCATTCAATCCATGCAGAAATTTTAATAAAAGCTTAATTTCATTTAATAAAATTTCCTGTGTGATATATTAATGAACCAAATGTATATTTCTTGGTGAAAAGATATATATTCATTACATCTAGGGAAAAAATCTATTTTTCATTTTTAGATAGATTACATTGGCAACAAAATAGTTCATTCTTATGTAGAGTGAATAATTAGCTATTAATCAGTTTATAACACTTTCTGATAACTTGCCCATCAACTTACCAATAAGAGTAACAATCAATTAGATTTCTCATTCATTCTTCAACTATTTGTCAAATACTTACTATAGCACTATGCAGCATAAAATAATATATGCTAACATCTATAGTCCTTGTTTTTAAAATTTAAATAATCTTGTTAGGGAGATAAGAAATACAGTTATACAAATGACCATGTCACATTCAAATTTTGAAGAAGTCTAGTTGGGATTTGGCATGTTCAAAATAATTAGTAAATATATAATAAGTGTATATGGCATATTGACTTAAAGTTATCTAGCTGATTAATATGTTTGGTTACCACATTGCAGGAGGGGTAAAAACAAATACAGTTAAGGTAGGTAAAACTGTCCAGAACTATGACTCAGAGAAGCCGACTGAGCATACATTTTGTTTGCTGGTAAGCAGCAAAACCAAAATTTGAACCCCTATCTTCTTAGCTCCAGAGTCCACTAAGCCATGTTGAATTACAAGACAGAATGTGGTAATTGCTCTAGTGGATCAGAGGAAGTAAAGATCACTTCCAGCTAGGATGACCAAAGGAGACATCCTTAAGAAAGAGTAGCATTTGAGCAAGTCTTTGAAAAATAGGCATAGCAGCAAAGCAGAAACTACAGACAGGGATGAAGGTAGGTGAAACCTTATGACTCTGGAAAACAAGTTGCCAGATAGACAAAGAACATCCCTTTTGGTGAAATGGATGCTGTAAATAATACCATTATTTAAAGAATTGCTAACTGAACTTCTCACTCATTAGAAATGAAATCCACAAGTGATTTATACTTCAGATTTCAAAAAGAAGTCAGTTAAGTTGTCTGAATCTGTTTTTTCATTTCTAAAGTAAGGGAATGAACAAAATAAACAATGACGGCTCCTCTAGGGAGTTCTGTTTTGTAATGCTTTTATTTTCATTTTCTTTTAGGATACAAAAAAAAAAAAAAAAAGCCAGAAGTAGCTGATTCAATGTATTCTAGTTCTATAACTTATTATTCTAAGAATGCAAAACACATCTAGATATTTAAATATCTATATTATCTGTCTCTCTATATTAGATATGTATATATATACACACACATACATATATATATATTGGACTTTCCTGGTGTCTCAGTAGTAAATAATCTGCCTGCAGGAACCATAGGGGACAGGAGACATGGATTCAATCCTTGGGTCAGGAAGATCCCCTGGAGGAGGAAATGGCAATCCACTCCAACATTCTTGCCTGTGAAATCCCATGGAGAGAGGACCTATGGGATCACAAAGAGTCAGACACGACTGAAGCGACTGAGCAATCACATACACAAATATGCATTTGCCCTTAACTGGCTAATCTAGGCTCTGTATTTAATTTCAAGAGAACTTTGTTTTTGGTCATATATTTTTCCCCATTTTGCTTCCCATTACTGTTGGAATGAAAACTAATTCTTGTAAAAATTTAACCAATACATAGAGAGAAAATAACCATATATTAAGCATGTGATAAATACAAAATTGGGGGATTTTACACTCTTCATAATATGTTTCTGTGTTGCAACTATTAGAGACAATATAGATATTGGAATATTAGATATTAGATCATGAAAAAGTCTTTTGTAGTCTTCAAATGCTTTTAAGTAATTCACACGTTTCCACTTTTCTAGCCTATAACTCAGACAATATTCAAAGCAGTATTATCACAATGTTTATTGAATATGTATAAATGGTATATATATGTACCTACTGAATGAATATATTTTGTGTGTGCACATGCATGCATGCATGTAAATCAGTTACAGGAACGTGAGAACTTAAAAGAATGGTACAATACTTATTTTTTCCTGACTTCCAATTTTTGTTATTTTCTGTCAACACTTTCTCCTAATTTTCCTTCTCAAAAAATAAATGAGAAAAAAGAGAGAAGTGATTTGCTTGAATTTAGGGTGAGAAAAAAATCAAACGTCATTTTTCTCATAATTTTTGCAAAGGCTATTGAAGGAATATTAGTGGGGAGCTTTTCCTTGAATAGAATTGCCCGGGATGGAACTCCATCCTGCCATTGTTGCTACCAGGCACATTCAGGGGGAACTGAATGTTGTGAGAGTCCCAAACTCTCATTTTCCATCTCAAAGTTTCTCCTATGTCTTAAAGGAGTAGGTTTTGGTAAATACTTACTTGGATTTCAACCTATTTGAAACTAAGCTGATTATATTAGGTTTGTTTTAGTGATTTGAACTAAATTGCACCCCACTCGTAGCAAACAATGCAATGCTTTGGTCATTTTCATCCTGGTTCTGATCTTAAGTGTGGATAGTTTGAGCTCCTTTTGGTTAAATCAGTTTATGGTTAAATTGGCCAATCTTCTTAACAAATATTTACTGAGCACCAACTGTATTCATTAGCACTGTCTTTTTATGATGAAAGGAAATGTAACAAGGTTTCTGAACTTGAGGTTTATATTTTATGTTGAGAAATAACTAAATCCTTGAAAAGTTGACCAATATAAAGTCTTATGTATATGAATACTAAATGTGTGATTGGGTATACAAAGTTCTTTGGAAGTTCAGAGACCAGGAACTTAGATAAGTCCTGGCTTTGTTACCAGGCAGTTGCTGTTCGGTCACTCAGTCATGTCTGACTATTTGTGACCCCGTGGGCCAGGCTTCCCTGTCCTTCGTCATCTCCTGGAGCTTACTCAAACTGATGTCCATTGAGTTGGTGATGCCGTCCAACCACCTCATCCTCTGCCGTCCCCTTCACCTGCCTTCAATCTTTCCCAGCATCAGGGTCTTTTCTAGGCAACTAGGCAGTACTTTCTAATGGGAGAAAACTCTCAAAATAAACTTGCCTGTGTTGCATTCTGAGGATATTCAAGTTGAAAACCACCGCCCCAGGCAATGAAAGAAGTTGAAACAATTTGTGCAGATAATCACTTAATAAAAAATGGATGAAACTGGAGCAATGGATAGATTACAGTAAATTTTACTATCATAACATGAAAACACCCTTCCTTCAGATGATACAAATACTATCCTGTACGTATGACCTTAAGTTAGAAGAATTTTAGTTTTATAAAGGCATTTCTGGTGCAAAACGAGTTACTTTTGAATAGAATCATTGATTTTTGTCAAATTTTGTAATAGTTAACAACAAACATTATTAAGTAATTTCAAAACTAGTCATGGCATTGAATGCTATATTTCAGGAAGAAAGAATACGACTAAATACCAAAAAAGTACAACATCTTAAGGCTGAAACTTGGATAGAATGTGAATCTAACAGCCCTTAAGCCTCCCATTTTTCTTTGTTACCATCTATATAATTATCTAGTTGAGTGAGCAGCAGGTCTAATAAAATGTTATGTTGGAATCAACATTTTCAGATGTGAATTGCTTCAAGTTAGCCCACTTACCCTCTCAGTGAACTTGGAAATCTGTTTCATATCATATAAATCTCAGATTTCTCAGCAACAACATGTAAAAAATAATTGTTCCCAAATCTACCTTCCAGAATTGTGAGGGTTCTGTAAGAAGTAAATGAGTAAGCTCTAAAAATAGTGAAGCCCACAATTTGAGACGTTGTCATTGTTCTTATATTATTTTCTTTGTTCTCTGATAATTTTCTTCTAATGTTCAAAAAATCAATTATGTTTTAAATTCTACCTTTTAACACATTTTTGTTGACAGATATTGTGTTATTTCTTAAGTCTTTTCTTCTCTCATAGAACTGATAAAAATTTTTGTCTGATATACACATTTATTATTTTAATCAGTAGCTGGAAGAGAGGTAAAGTCATGTTAAAGTAATTATAGTCTTTCACTAGAAAAACTATAATTGTGGACAAAATAATGATAAAGTTACTTATAAATTAATGATTAGAGTGTAATGCATAAGCTTTTTAATGGTTTATTGAGCAATGGATTCCAAAACCATGTTATTTCTTAAAATCTAAGACTTTTGAAGAGATTGAAAAAACAAATAAAAATAAAACTTTTTATATTTAAAATCTACTATTGATTCCTCAATAAATTGCTACATGGCAGGAATATTAGCTAAACAAACATAAATTTGACTAAAAAATTTTAATTTTGACCAAACTGCCATTCTGTTATCATGCACTGTAGATTAAGTTTCAAATGAAATTTTGGCCACCCAAGAAAACCTAAGTAACAGCACATCATCTCATCTACAAAAGTGATTGGTTTACATCTTCTTAAACTATTTGGGTCCAGACAGTGATTTGAAATGTTATTCATCTCTGAATTGAAAAATATTGGGTTGTTCTTAATTTGCCCTGTCCTAACTCACTCTCTTGGAGAAGGCAATGGCAACCCACTCCAGTACTCTTGCCTGGAAAATCCCATGGACGGAGGAGACTGGTAGGCTGCAGTCCATTGGGTCGTGAAGAGTCGGACACAACTGAGCGACTTCCCTTTCACTTTTCATTTTCATGCGTTGGAGAAGGAAATGGCAACCCACTCCAGTGTTCTTTCCTGGAGAATCCCAGGGACGGGAAGCCTGGTGGGCTGCCGTCTATGGGATCGCACAGAGTTGGACACGACTGAAGTGACTTAGCAGCAGCAGCAGGCAGTTATAATAAATTGTAATTAGTATGCTGAAGGGTAAGCAGAAAGAACTAATGAAATGTTTAACTTAGATTTAAGAAAAGAGAGCTGTTTGAGAATTCACACAATCATTCAGTTTCTTAACAGCTATTTATTTAGTGCCTATTATCAACTAGCTGGGGCTTCCTTAGTGGCTCAGTGATAATCTGCCTACCATGTAGGAGCCTCTGGAGACACAGGTTCGATCCCTGGGTCGGGAAAATCCCCTGGAGGAGGGCATGGCAACTCACTCCAGTGTTCTTGCCCAGAGAATTCCATGGACAGAGGAATCTTGTGGGTTACAGTCCATAGAGTCACAAAGAGTCAGGCATGATTGAAGTGACTGAGCATGCATGTTCACGTTTACTAGTCATTGACCCAAATGCTAGAAATATGTTGAGAAGAAAAGCAGATACTGTATGTTCTATGGGCCAGGTGTCATCTTGTGGGAAAAGATAGTATTCTAATAATTACTATAATAAATATAAAATTACAGCTGTAAGAGTTGCTACAACCTGGTGTTTCTCAACTGAGAGTGATTGTGCCCCTCCTAGGAGACCATTGCCAATGTCTGGAGATATTTTTGAATTGTCCCAACTCGGGGATTTTTCTGTCTTCCAATTGGTAGAAGCCACGGGATCTAACATCCTACAACACAATGTATGGGCCCCACAATAAAGAATTATCTAGATCAAAATGCCATTGTGCCAAGGTTGAGAAATCCTGGAGTAATTCCACCATTCTTCATAGAATAAAAGCCCGTAACGGCAGGGGTGCGCTTCTTTTTTATACTAACGTAAAAATATGCCTAGAAATGTGCGTGTCATATAATAGGTAGAGGCGTCCCTTAGTATACATGGGGTTATTGGTTCCAAGAGTCACCAGATACCAAAATCCATGAAAACGTAGGTCCGTTAGTCACCCCTGTATCTGCAAGTTCTGCATAAAAATCCAAGAATGTTTAGTTCTTTCACTCCTGTATCTGCATGTTCTGCCTGGCAGGATTCGGCATTTGTAGATTTAAGCAGCCAACAGTCATAAGCATCCTATGAAATCTGCAGTTGCTTGAATCCATAGATGCAGAACCCGTAGATACAGAGGACAGCAAAGTTTAGTAAATATCTGTAGGGTAAATGAATTAGTTGTGAGTGACTACCTGAAAGAGTGATTTGCATTTTCAAAAGTTTGCTCTGAGAGTAAGTAGGTTATGTTAAGAAGCTGAAAGACAGCTAGAGAGTCTGGAATCAAAGCAAACAGAAGGATGGTTCCATTGATAAAACCACTGAGAATGGGCTTATAGATGTTAAAAACCTATTTGCAAGACTTGATCACTTGATCTTGATCAAGTATGTAAAATCTAAATTGTTCCTCCTGAAATGTCACAGCTTCTTTTTGTTCTACTTTCATTGGAGAACACATTATACACGTTTAAGTACATTCAACTCTTTTATGGTCAAAGAAATATAAAATATCTTCAGCCTGTCATTTTTTGTCTTTGCTGATTTCTGTTTTCCAAGTCCTCAGAATCATTGTCTAGTTCAAGAGCACCAGACAAGAATCATTTAATGACTTAGATGATTTTAGGTGTAAGGACAGATAAGGTCAAGGCATTGGGTTCCTGAGAGTGACAGTTCTTGAGGGTGTGGGTGGGATGCTGGAACAGAAATCGGACGGGTATTTCAAAAAAAGCTGCACAGCTGTCTATTTCTGCCATTTGCATACAACCAAAAAAGCGGAGCCTGGCAGACTACAGTTCATGAGGTCACAAAAGAGTCAGACACGATTTAGCGCCTAAACAGCAAGAGCAAAAAAGTGGAACATTGCTTTCTCCAGTGATGTGCTCTGACACCCTGGATGAGGCAGTATCTACCCTTTACTAAGTCTCCAAGCCCCCTGTCTGTAATTTCTGAATGATGCCTACACTATAAATACTTCCCATTCTCCTTTACCAGTGGGAAAAAAGGTTAAACAGTTTGTGAATTAAACATGGTAAAAATGATACTGATAGTGATTACATTTGTGAAAATCTTAGAACATATCATCAAAAGGACCAAAATATTAGAAAATTGCTCTTTCTCTGTAATAATATACTCTAAACAGTTTACCTCATTTATGATGACCAGAACTATAGCTTTCCTTCATCAAAAAGGAAAATATGCCCTACTCTGTGCATTCACACACATTTTTTCCAGTCACTACTCCTAAGGGTGTAGTAGTAGCTCTCCACAATTGAAGGCAAAAGGGTGCCTGGGAATACATGAGGAGAGTAAATGGGAATGGAAGGGAGAGGCGAGGGGGCATGCAGCTGACTGTATTTATCTCTACCCATTTCGTGTTCCATTCTATTTGAAGGGAGAGTGTAGCTAAGAAATAGGCATAATTAACAAATCATTTACATATTTTAGCCATTTTAAATGAAATCATTCATGTGATATCTAATATTCTTCTTTTTGAAATTGTGTTACTGTATACTTTTGTATAGTTTGTATGATTGTATTATGTATCTAAACAGCTGATTAACAAATATTAACAAATAATTAACAAAATTCAATCACTTAAAGTTCAATTTGTAAAATTGTGTGTGTGTTTGTGTGAATCTGCCACCTGTTTAGGGCTCCCCTAATAGCTGAATGGTAAAGAAATTGCCTGCCAATGCAAGAGATGTGAGTTCCATCCCTGGGTCAGGAAGATTCCCTGGAGAAGGGAATGGCTACCCACTCCAGCACTCTTGCCTGGGAAATGCCATGGACAGAGGAGCCTGCTGGGCTACAGTTCAGGGGGTTGCCAAAGAATCTGACATGACTTAGTGATTAAACAACAACAACCAAGCCTTTAACATTGATTTAACTGAAATACTTAGAGAGTCATAAACTGAAATTTTAGAAAAAGTAGCTAAAACCTAGCAGAGGCCACTCTTGGGATCCCTTTCAAATCCTAATGGGAGAAGTGGAAAACCCATATCAATCTGTTGCCCACGGTGAAGATTTTCTAGTACAGGTGACATTGCATTTTCTGGTGGATGAAGGAACTTTAGGAGTAATTGTGTCTCCATCAGGACATTTATTGAACTTGACTAAATCAAGAATGGAGCCTTGATCTGTGAGCTGAGCAATCCTCACTCCCACGTAAGGCAGTGATTCCTATCCCCATGTGACCATTAGCATCACCCTGGGGATCTTGCGGAATGCATGTGCCTTGTACCCATTCCTAGATGTTCTGCTTCTATAGGTCTGGAGTGGAGCCTTGGCAGAAAAGACTCCTGAGTAAGCCCCGTGTACTTTCTGAATTAGAAATCACCGATCTTGAATTTTCTTCTCATATTCATACTGTGAGGGTCCCTAGTATTTGGAGAGTTCCTCACTGGACAAAATATGAAGAGATTACATCCTTTAGGACAGTGACATGCTACCCTATGAGTTTTGGGTGTAGATTAACTTAACTTGTCCTGTGTTTCTTCCCAAGTTTTGCTTATGATTCATGGTTTTACAAAAGCAAAGCCCTACATATTTTTGCCCATGTTTAAATAATGTTTCAAATAGTATTTCTTATAGTGTATAATATTGCCAACTACTAATTTAGTCTAAAAGATTCCTTTTCTAAGAAATATGGATTAATAGATCCTGTATGCTTTTTTGAGAAATATAATTTAGAATAATATTTGCACAGGCAATGAAAATGAAGGAAATAAAAAGTATAAATAATAAATTAATGCACAATGCCTTTATTGCCTATCATTAGAATATAGGCACCTTGAAGCTCACACATATTTTAATTAAAATGTCATTCATCCTTTATATATTTAAAATAATATAGAAATGGGTTATTTTCAAGTTAATACTTCAATTGTATGTTATACACACAAAGAAGAAATCATATCCTTGTTTTTATTCTTTCAGTAGACATAATAAAAACTTTATCAGTGATTTAAAAATATAATTTCTGCCTTTATAATGCTGCTAATGAGGTGTTCAGAGAAGGCAATGGCACCTCACTCCAGTACTTTGCCTGGAAAATCCCATGGACAGAGGAGCCTGGTAGGCTGCAGTGCATGGGGTCTCGAAGAGTCAGACACGACTGAGCAACTTCACTTTCACTTTTTACTTTCATGCATTGGAGAAGGAAATGGCAACCCACTCCAGTGTTCTTGCCTGGAGAATCCCAGGGACAGGGAGCCTGGTGGGCTGCCGTCTATGGAGTCGCACAGAGTTGGACACGACTGAAGCGACTTAGCAGCAGCAGCAGCAATGAGGTCTTAGTTGCAAGTTCAGTCGTATCTTGTTGGACTTCTCAATGCATTTGACTTGAACAACTATCCTATTTGAAATTTTGTTGACTCATGTGATTCTCCACGTTCTTTTCCTTCTAACCTCTCATCATTCCTCCTCTCTGTCTCCAGGAACACTATCATCTATCATTCTGGAATTCCTTCTCCCTACAGTCTATGTGGTGTTTCTAGGTGAGCAAATTGATTCCCCTAGTTTCAGCTCTTACTAGTGGGAGTTTCCCCATTTTTTTTATCACCAGTAAAATGACTTCTTCCTTGAGTCACATATTCATTGCCCTCTAGGTGGCTCTGCTGCTGCTGCTAAGTCACGTCAGTCATCCGACTCTACGACCCCATAGATGGCAGCCCAACAGGCTCCTCTGTCCCGGGGATTCTCCAGGCAGTAATTCTGGAGTGGGTTGCCATTTCCTTCTCCAATGCATGAAAGTGAAAATTGAAAGTGAAGTCGCTCAGTCATGTCCAACTCTTAGTGACCCCATGGACTGCAGCCCACCAGGCTCCTCCGTCCGTGGGATTTTCCAAGCAAGAGTACTGGAGTAGGGTGCCATTGCCTTCTCCCTAGGTGGCTGTAACCGTGTCTTAAATTTTAAAACCGTATCTCAGCATTTCCTCTTCAAATTTGTTGTTACTCTTACACTTTGTATCCTTGGTGATGGCATCAGAATGAACCAGTTTTCCAAGCTGAAATTTAAGTCATCTGTCATTCCTCCTGAAACACCATCACCCATATCTGACTCTTCCTAGTATAGCTTTGTAAACATTTATGGAAACTTTTCTTCCTCTCCCCGTGTATTCCCATTCCTCTCGTTTTAAGACTCGCATCGTCTCTCTTTTGAACTGTTACAAAACCCTCTTAATTTGTTTCTCCATTCCACTTCTTGCCTGAGCAATATACAATTAAATAAACATCTTAACATATTACCCTGCATGTACACTGAAAGATATCAATTGTGTATAACAGGAATAGCAAATATAGCACCAAATCCATGACTCCTTTGCAACTATGGACATTTTAGTAACTAAAATATCCGAAATAAAAAAATCCTAATGTTTGTTCAGAATCTTTCTCAAAACAGAAAAAAACAAAGCCAACCAGTTCCATCATAAAAGCTTTGGCATTAAGAGTAAATTCACTTGCCATGTAAACTAGAATAACCCTCCTGTTCCCAGTACAACATAAGTTCATCCATAACCTGGCCTCTGTCAAATTCTGCAGTTTCGTTTCCAGCCACTCACTGACGTGTGCATTATGTATCAATAACACTTCAGTGACAGCCTTTTTTTTTTTTTCTTTTTCTTTTACAGCATGCAGCTCCTTCTCTCCAGGCTTTTGCTTATGCTGACCTCTTTGTCTGGAGGCTTACTCTTCACCCCCAACTTTTCGTCAATTCCAATTCCAGTTCATTCTTACCTGTCCTTGTAGAGCCAACCTAGTCCACACCCTCAACCTGACTCCAATGGGAGATGATGACTTTAATACATGTCCTGTAATATCCTGTGCATTTTTCTATTAAGGTCTGTCATTACTTCTATTTTACTTGATTATCATATTTTCCAGTTATGTGTTTGTCTAACTTACTAGATGATAGGTATCTTGAAACAAAAAACACAGTTTTATTATTTTTTGCAACTTGGGGACAACTACAACAGTAACTAACACATAGCCAAGCACTATATAAGCTGAATTAATTTTAAAAGTATTGCTGTAAATGGAGCAAGGTAGGTATATGTAGGAGAGGTTTTCATCCTTCTTTAAAGCGAAATCCATCAACTTTTGACATATTCTGTCTAGCCTGATATAGTCCACTCCAGTTCACCTAATTAATTCATGTTGTCAGGTTGCTATAGGAATTAGAGTTTTAGACATTTGTCTAAATGCCAGATATGCTAGACACATTTTACATAAATGTATATATTTAAATGATGACTGAGTTAATGACTTCAGAGAAGACAATTTTTTTTTCTGAAATTGCTTCTAAATACCTAAATTCTGTAGTTTTTAGTTATGAATTATTATCACATATCATCCATCAAAGTTTTATATATATATAGTATTTATTTGTCTTTGCCCATATTTAAAAGAATACATCTTGACTTGATTATTGGTGCAGTGTGAGTACTATTTATTCACCACAGACATATGCTTTGCCTTCATATGTATGCAGAACATCTACTAAGTGTTTTGATAGTAAGACTTTTATAACATAATTCACACTGCTTTTCTAGTCTTCTTACTCATAAACTGAAAGCATAAATGTACCTTCCATGAAGTAGGTATATGTGCTCTGCATAGCATGGAGGAATTTTCAATTAAAAGCTACTTGGTTGTAGCAATGTATTTTTAGAGTCCTCAGTTAAAGAATTAAGTTTTCTTGAATTTTTACTTGTATGTTTTTTGTAAAACTAAACACAAATGATTATATGTTATCATAGGTATTTATTATCTGAGTCTGAATTTTTGGTCAAGGTATGTGTGTGTGTGTGTTGTTTGAAAAAAATGTAAGAAGAAAGAGGCAGAGGGAAAAGGGTTCAGTTTCAGAATACAAAGGTGTGTAATTTGTTCCAATAATACATGAACTTTTGAATTGGAACTTAAGGTGAATTGGATCTCATATTTTACATGGAATGATTTGAAAATGATGAGACAGCAATATGAAATATTTCCACTTGATTCACTGAAAATCAGTAAATAGCACAAAGTAATTTTCTCTTTGGTGTCTGAATATAATCTGGTGACTCCTAGATTTGGAATGTGTTGAAATATAATTGTTTGTCTTAAAATATGAAACAATATGTACACTAGCCAATTCACAGAAATGAATGGGAGGCTCTCCAAAAGTGTCATAAAATTGCAGAGAAAAATATCTGTAAGATGAATAGAAATAGTTCCCTTTTTATCCTTGTTTTGAGTTAACCAGGCAAACCAACCTCATGTGTAGGAAAATGGAGAAGGAAAATGTGCCCAAGGAAACAGACTGATTCCTGGCCTTAACAAGTTGTGTTTTCATGTGTGAGAGTACCGATAGGAATCACTTCCTCTGAGTGATGGTATAGCCCAGTTCATTCCTAGTGTTTTCTGAACACTTACTACATGCCAGGGATGATAAATAAAAACAAAGAATTGATCCCACCTCAGAGAGTTTGCCAGTTAGTGGCAGAGAGGGGCAGGTTATTCAAATACACAGAAATAAAAGTAAAATGTTCACTGTCCAAACTGCTAAGAAGATGTAGTGCAAAGGAATAAACAGGGTGATGGGGGAAGCCTGTCTGAGGAAGTGACACATCTGTTATTTGGAGGATAAATGTTAGGTAGGCAAAAAGAAAGAGAAGAGAGCTATACAGTATCTTTGTTATGAACATATACATTCTTAGAAAACACACATGCTGACTTCAGACTTTTACTGATATCTGAGGTGGCATGGAGGGGAGATGAAATATGTTGGATAGAACTTTGGCTACAATAAGTATTTATTTAGCTCACATTCTAAAAAGGAGAAGATAAATAAACATTTTAGTAAATAAATATTTATTTGCTGTTATTGTTTATTCACTAAGTTGTGTCTGACTCTTGTGACCCCATGGACTGTAGCCTGCCAGACTCTTCTGTCCATGGGATTTCCCAGGCAAGGATACCGGAGTGGGTTGGCTTTCCCTTCTTCAGGAGATCCTCCTGACCCACGGATTGTACTTGCATCTCCTGCATCGACAGGTGGGTTCTTTATCACTGAGCCACCATGGAAACCTATATCATGTGTATTAGGTAGTAATAAAATGAAAGTGAAAGTGAAGTCGCTAAGTCATGTCCAACTCTTTGCGACCCCATGGACTATAGCCTACCAGGCTCCTCAGTCCATGGAGTTTTCCAGGCAAGAGTACTGGAGTGGGTTGCCATTTCCTTCTCCAAGATAGTGATAACTGCTATGAAAAATAAAGCAAACAAGAAATGGAAAGGTCAGGGAAGGACGCCATTTCAGATTAGGTGATAACGGAAGACCATTCTAGGCAGACGTCTGAGTGAAGAGAGATCATTAACTATGTCTTTTTTTTTTTTTTTTTTAAGAGCTAAAGATGACTCTGGAAACATGGTAATGCCTGTTTAATCTGGGTTGGAGAATTAGAGCCTGTTCTATAATTCTTGATACTCCATACATGTATATTTGAAGTATTTTAGAAATCATCAGATAATGTATGTGTTTTTAGTCTGGGGGAAGGATACTGGTGTCTACAAGGTACTGAAAGAATCTAGATTAGCACCAACAGTATGGTAGGAGTTTCATATGAGACACGCCTGGAGAAGTGGGTGGGTGCTAAACCAGCAAGTCCTTGCAAACTCTGTGGTGAATGTCAGTCTTTATTCTCAGAGCGATGGGAAGCCACTGAAGGACTTTCAGTGTGCGTAGGAGTAATAAGATTGGATCTGGCTTTTGAGGAATTTAAGAATTTCCATTTAGTTAAGCAGTTTTAAACTGGCATTTGCAACTTGCCAGGCTCTGTGCCTGATGTTTGTTGTTGTGGTTTAGTTGATGAGTCAAGTCTAACCCTTTGTGACCCCATGAATGGTCACCCACCAGGCTCCTCTGTCCATAGGTTTCCCAGGCAAGAAAACTGAAGTGGGTTGCCATTTTATTCTCAGGGGATCTTCCCAATCCAGAGATCAAATTCACATCTCCTGCGTTGGCAGGCGGGTTCTCTACCACCGAGCCGTGAGGATCCAGGGAGACATAATACTGATAGGTCTTTGTACTTAAAGAACTTGAAGTCTAAGAGAAGGGTAAAATTTTTGTGGTCATCTGTAGATAAACTCACTGGGGGGAAACATTGAAATCTCCTGGAAAGGGTTTTGTTCTATGCCTTTAGCAGTCTGCATGTTATCATCTTTGATGAAGGATTGGGCAATTGCCTTGATTTTAATGGCTTTGAGAATTTTGGTAACTCACTGGTTCATTTGTTGGGGAGAAAAATTTGTTTCTGTGTCATTGAGTAGCTACTTATATGCCATTATATACTTATATGCCTTATATGCCACTACTTATACTTTTTCCAGTTTTGTATTGTATCTGTACAATATTTGTGATTTTTTTTTCCAAATTTGAGACTTCTAGTATGATAAGGCCAAGAAATTCTGGGTAAAAGAAGAATCATGTGAGGGGCTTGTTTTCTGTAAAAACAAAACAAAAGTCACCCCTTTAGAGTGTTATTTGAGGATTGGAACTTTAAAGTTTTTGCCAAAAAGGGCATTTAGAATTCAAGTATCAGTGATCAAAGGACTTTTAATATTTTGGAAGTAGTGTGTGTAATCTGTCCAAGGAACATATTCTAAGTGATTCATTACTATTTAAAACCTAGAAGAAGTGATAAAGATGAACTCTTGATGAGAATATATGAATTTATGGAAGGATGCCAAACAACTCCAAGAATAGTTTAAGATCTTTTGAGGACTTCCCTCTGATTTGGGAATTTCCAATGATTGACATCATTCTTCTGGTGTTTTATCATTTCCCACAAAAGTTAACTCATGAGCTTCATTGTTTGCCATGGTGGGAATGTTGTTTTTAGTCATACTTGGTCCTTGACCTATTCTCTTTAGTTGAGTAGAAAACAGTTACCAAGCTCCTCCATTATCTCAAGTGATTTATTGACCTAAGCATAAATTTCAGAGCAACTTAGATTTTATCTAAATAACTCAAATTGACACCATATAAAATAAGTCATCTTATATTCATCATAATAAGAGAGCAGTTTCTTTCAAGAACTAGGTAGACTATTAAATCTTATGAACATCTAAAACTCAATTATTATATTATGAAAAAAAGTAATTTTTCTCAGACTATAGCATCTATAGATGATTCTGAGGAAGAAAAAAATGTATACCTAATAATGATGTTTGCTTTTCAGATAATCATGGGTCAGTTCAGTTTAGTTCAGTTCAGCCACTCAGTCATGTCTTCCTCTTTGCGACCCCATGGACTGAAGTATACCAGGCTTACCTTTCCATCATCAACTCCTTGAGCTTGCTCAAACTCATGTGCATTGAGTTGGTGATGCCATCCAACCAACTCATCCTCAGTCGTCCCCTTCTCCTCCTGCCTTCAAACTTTCCCAGCAGCAGTGTCCTTTTCAAATGAGTCATTTTTTTCTCACTAGGTGAGAAGTAGGCCAAAATATTGGAGCTTCAGCTTCAGCATCAGTCCTTCCAATGAACATTCAGGACTGATTTCCTTCAGGATTGACTGGTTTGATCTCCTTGCAGTCCAAGGGACTCTCAAGAGTCTTCTCCAACACCACAGTTCAAAAACATCAATTCTTCAGTGCTCAGCTTTATTTATGGATAGAAACAACTAACTGAATAATAAATATTTTTATGCAAATAACAAAAGAGTGGAATTGTATCAAGCCTGATTTTGTTGCTGTTGTTCAGTGGCTCAATCAAGCCTAATTCTTTGTGACCCCATGGACTACAGCATGCCAGACTTCCCTGTCCTTGACTATGTCTCAGTATTTGCTCAAACTCATGTCCATTGAGTCAATAATGCCATCCAACCATCTCATCCTCTGTCACCACCTTCTCCCCATGTCCTCATTTTTTCCTGGTATCAGGGTCTTTTCCAATGAGTCAGTTCTTCTCATCAGGTGACCAGTGTATTGGAGCTTCAGCTTCAGCATCAGTCCTTCCAGTGAATATCCTGGATTGATTTCCTTTAGGATTTACCAGTTTAATCTCCTTGCAGTCCAAGGATTCTTAAGAGTCTTCTCCAGAATAAGATGTACTTTTCATCACAGAGGACTACAATGCAAAAGTAGGAAGTTAAGAGATACCTGGAGTAACAGGCAAGTTTGGCCTTGGAGTACAAAATGAAACAGGGGAAAGGCTAACAGAGTTTTGCCAAGAGAATGCACTAGTCATAGCAGACAACCTCTTCCAACAACACAAGAGACAACTCTACACATGGACTTCACCAGATGGTCAATACAGAAGTCAGACTGATTACATTCTTTGCAAACAAAGATGGAGAAGCTCTATATACTCAGCAAAAACAAGACCAGGAGCTAACTGTGGCTCAGATCATGAGCTCCTTTTGCAAAAAAATAAAGTCTGAAAAAGTAAAGCATTTTATGTTTACACATTAGAATTGAATAAATTGATTGTTTGAATGTGGCCAAGGAACAAAATGAAGAGTAAAATAAGCTTATTTATAAAAGAAGAGAATGGGAATGCTAAAATCAGAAAATGAGGGAACTTAATTTTCAATTCTTTTATATTTGTTGCTCCTACATAGTTTCAACCCCAAAGAGGAAAAAAAAAAAGCAAGAACAAAAAAACAGAATAGTGCTTCTGATTTGGAGAAACTTTGCCTTAGGAAACATCACTATGAACGAAGCTAGTGGATGCGATGGAATTCCAGTTGAGCTATTTCAAATTCTAAAAGATGATGCTGTGAAAGTGCCGCACTCAATATGCCAGCAAATTTGGAAAATTCAGCAGTGGCCACAGGACTGGAAAACATCCGTTTAAATACCAATCCCAAAGAAAGGTAATGCCAAAGAATGCTCAAACTACTGCACAATTGCACTCATCTCACACGCTAGTAAAATAATGCTCAAAAGTCTCCAAGCCAGGCTTCAGCAATATATGAACTGTGAACTTCCAGATGTTCAAGCTGGTTTTAGAAAGGGCAGAGGAACCAGAGATCAAATATCCAACATCTGTTGGATCATCGAAAAAGCAAGAGAGTTCCAGAAAAACATCTATTTCTGCTTTATTGACTATGCCAAAGCCTTTGACTGTGTGGATCACAATAAACTGTAGAAAACTCTGAAAGAGATGGGAATACCAGACTACCTGTCCTGCCTCTTGAGAAACCTGTATGCAGGTCAGGAAGCAACAGTTAGAACTGGACATTGAACAACAGACTGGTTCCAAATAGGAAAAGGAGTATGTCAAGGCTTTATATTGTCACCCTGCTTATTTAACTTATATGCAGAGTACATCATGAGAAACGCTGGACTGGAAGAAACACAAGCTGGAATCAAGATTGCCAGGAGAAATATCAATAACCTCAGATATGCAGATGACACCACCCTTATGGCAGAAAGTGAAGAGGAACTAAAAAGCCTCTTGATGAAAGTGAAAGTGGAGAGTGAAAAAGTTGGCTTAAAGCTCAACATTCAGAAAATGAAGATCATGGCATCCGGTCCCATCACTTCATGGGAAATAGATGGGGAAACAGTGGAAACAGTGTGAGACTTCATTTTTCTGGGCTCCAAAATCACTGCAGATGGTGACTGCAGCCATGAAATTAAAAGACGCTTACTCCTTGGAAGGAAAGTTATGACCAACCTAGATAGCATATTCAAAAGCAGAGACATTACTTTGCCAACAAAGGTTCGTCTAGTCAAGGCTATGGTTTTTCCAGTGGTCATGTATGGATATGAGAGTTGGACTGTGAAGAAGGCGGAGCGCCGAAGAACTGGTGCTTTTGAACTGTTGTGTTGGAGAAGACTCTTGAGAGTCCCTTGGACTGCAAGGAGATCCAACCAGTCCATTCTGAAGGAGATCAGCCCAGGGATTTCTTTGGAAGGAATGATGCTAAAGCTGAAACTCCAGTACTTTGGTCACCTCATGCTAAGAGTTGACTCATTGGAAAAGACTCTGATGCTAGGAGGGATTGGGGGCAAGAGGAGAAGGCGACGACAGAGGATGAGATGGCTGGATGGCATCACTGACTCGATGGATGTGAGTCTCAGTGAACTCCGGGAGTTGGTGATGGACAGGGAGGCCTGGCGTGCTGCGATTCATGGGGTCGCAAAGAGTCGGACACGACTGAGTGACTGATCTGATCTGATCTGATGGCATCCGGTCTCATCATTTCATGGCAGATAGATGGGGAAACAGTCGAAACAGTGGCTTACTTTATTTTTCTGGGGTCCAAAATCACTGTGGATGGTGATTGCGGCAATGAAATTAAAAGACGCTTGCTCATTGGAAGGAAAGTTATGACCAACCTAGACAGCATATTAAAAAGCAGAGACATTACTTTGCCAACAGAGTTTCATCTATTCAAGGCTATGGTTTTTCCAGTGGTCATGTATGGATGTGAGAGTTGGTCTATAAAGAAAGGTGAACCCCAAAGTATTAATGTTTTTGAACTGCAGTGTTGGAAAAGACTGTTGAGAATCCCTTGGACTGCAAGGAGATCCAACCAGTCCATCCTAAAGGAGATCAGTCCTGGGTGTTCATTGGAAGGACTGATGTTGAAGCTCAAACTCCAATACTTTGGTCACCTGATGTGGAGAGCTGACTCACTTAAAAAGACCCTGATGCTGGGAAGGATTGAGGGCAGGAGGCGAAGGGGACGACAGAGGATGAGAAGGTTGGATGGCATCACCAACACAATGGACATGGGTTTGGGGGGACTCTGTGAGTTGGTGATGGACAGGAAGGCCTGGTGTGCTGTGGTTCATGGGGTCGCAAAGAGTCGGACATGACTGAGCTATTGAACTGAACTTCACTGAACTTGCCTCATTTTTCTAACTCAAAGTTTAAAGCAGTATGATACAGTACAAAAGCAAATGGATTCAGAGTTTTCTAACTTAAGTTTACTAACTAAGGTTCAGTTTTATCTTTCTCACTGACAATTGAGGTTACATAATGATCATATAACCATTTTGTGTTCACTTTCCTGAATAACACTTACTTCATAAATTTTATGAGTGATAATATGTAATTAGGGGACATGTTTAAAGAATTTTAACATATGACAGCAACATGAAGCTTTTAAGATATTACACTGGATATTAAGGATTGCAAGAATTGATGTGATGATGGAAGAGTCTTCTTTTTCAGAGGGTCAGTAAGGTGGGGCTGCAGGAATTGGGCTTTGGAGCAATAGGCACTCAGATCAAAACCCTGCCTTCTCCCTTTACAGTCTTTCTGATGTTAGGAAGTCATTAAATCTTCTAAAGTATCCATTTATTTATCCACAAGTAGAAATAATAATTATGAGTCTTAACTAATATGTGTCAATGACCTAGGATGGTGTCCAAAGCTAAATGAAGCTCATTAAGTTCCTTTCTGGTGCATTGTCTTTAATTGTTCTTTTCAAATATTTACCTATAATATTTTTACATTCAAATATGTGTTGCAAAAATTTGAACAAAGCATGTTGTTATCCCATTTTACAGAAAGATCACATGGTGACATGAAGGAAAAACTCAGGCTCAAAGGTTTCCAATACCATAATAACATAACCAAGGTGATAGCTTAGAGCCTCGAGGAATCAATGTAACTTTTTTTTTTCTCTTTCAACATCCTAATCTTCCAACCTTATCTAAAATCTTAACACTGATCCACATGTCCCCATTTCCATGCTTTATCTATCTTCATAGCACTGATCACCATCTAGTTTGTTACATTTTATTTATTAATTTGCTTATTATTTGAGATAGTATTTAAACTCAGAACAAGAATTTCTTGTTTCCTTAATTAAAGTTACTAATTATTTTGTATCTTCCAAAATGAAAGTGGGGATATTTTAGGAATAAAATATTGAGCATTTAATTTATTGCAAGATAAAATACATTTTAAAAGTGTGTATCCCCTTTTAATAAATATGAAGCTTACTCTAT
This sequence comes from Bos indicus x Bos taurus, assembly GCF_003369695.1. Lineage (NCBI taxonomy): Eukaryota > Metazoa > Chordata > Mammalia > Artiodactyla > Bovidae > Bos > Bos indicus x Bos taurus. Next base: position 20,311,952 of record NC_040076.1, on the reverse strand, counting down.
CATGTATGTATGAGTATAGTTAAAAATCACACATACTAGATCTGTGTGATTTTTAAAATACAGCGAATTTTACCTGCATGGTGATTTTTACTACAGAAAGGTATTAAACGGGACAGTTGGACAATCTGTCACTGGGGTGCCATCACTGCTTTTTCCAGATCAACTGACAAGACCTCAGCTGGGTCCTTAAAATTACTTAAGAATACTTCTACAGCTATCCTCCTGGATATGTTCCAACTGTCACTTGGGGAAAAAAAAATCACTAGAGATAAATCTCTACACCAGGTCTTTTGGCAGAAAACCAGTAATATCATCATCTCCAAAAGAGCCTTTGTAGGGAAAAAGGCCTTATCAAATTCCTTGGACATGAAGTTACTGTTGGAACAATTCTTAAGCCATGTGATCACCATGCAAGGAAGCTGCAGCTTTTGAAATGTCAGAAATGGGCTTATAGTGATTAGGCCATCTTATTATTGTTAGGGAGAAGGCATGGCACCCCATTCCTGCACTCTTGCCTGGAAAATCCCATGGACGGAGGAGCCTGGTAGGCTGCAGTCCATGGGGTCGCTAAGAGTCGGACACGACTGAGCGATTTCACTTTCACTTTTCACTTTCATGCATTGGAGAAGGAAATGGCAACCCACTCCAGTGTTCTTGCCTGGAGAATCCCAGGGATGGGGGAGCCTGGTGGGCTGCCGTCTATGGGGTCACACAGAGTTGGACACGACTGAAGGGACTTAGCAGCAGCAGCACCAATATTAGAGAATGAAGGTTGTTAGAATACTATAAAAGCATTAGGTCTTATAACCTTTTGTGAGAAGAATCTGTGTGCCATTAACTTAACCACAATTTCCCTGTATTATTAAAGAGACAAAGCCTAAAAGACTAATGATAATCCCTACCCTCCTGTGGACGTGAATTCAAAGTATAGAATTAGGTTATTCAAAATGCAAGGTGTTCAGATGGTGACTGCAGCCATGAAATTAAAAGACGCTTATTCCTTGGAAGGAAAGTTATGACCAACCTAGATAGCATATTCAAAAGCAGAGACATTACTTTGCCAACAAAGGTTCATCTAGTCAAGGCTATGGTTTTTCCTGCGGTCATGTATGGATGTGAGAGTTGGACTGTGAAGAAGGCTGAGCGCCGAAGAATTGATGCTTTTGAACTGTGGTGTTGGAGAAGACTCTTGAGAGTCCCTTGGACTGCCAGGAGATTCAACCAGTCCATTCTGAAGATCAGCCCTGGGATTTCTTTGGAGGGAATGATGCTAAAGCTGAAACTCCAGTACTTTGGCCACCTCATGTGAAGAGTTGACTCACTGGAAAAGACTCTGATGCTGGGAGGGATTGGGGGCAGGAGGAGAAGGGGATGACAGAGGATGAGATGGCTGGATGGCATCACTGACTCGATGGACGTGAGTCTGAATGAACTCCGCGAGTTGGTGATGGACAGGGAGGCCTGGCGTGCTGCGATTCATGGGGTCACAAGGAGTCGGACACGACTGAGTGACTGATCTGATCTGATATGAACAGAAAATAAGGTGTGTAAAAGCTAGGAAAACACAACTATTTCTCCTAAACAAAAATGTATGGAAAAAAAATTACACTATGAAAAGGCAAAAAGGTAAGACACTGAAAGATGAACTCCCCAGGTCGGTAGGTGCCCAATATGCTACTGGAGATCAGTGGAAAAATAATCCAGAAAGAATGAAGGGATGGAGCCAAAGCAAAAACACCCAGTTGTGGATGCACTGATGATAGAAGCAAGGTCCGATGCTGTAAAGAACAATATTGCATAGGATCCTGAAATGTCAGGTCCATGAATCAAGGCAAATTGGAAGTGGTCAAACAGGAGATGGTAAGAATGAACGTCCACATTCTAGGAATCAGCGAACTAAAATGGACTGGAATGGGTGAATTTAACTCAGATGACCATTATATCTACTACTGTGGGCAAGAATCGCTTAGAAGAAATGGAGTAGCCATCATAGTCAATAAAAGAGTCCAAAATGCAGTACTTGGATGCAATCTCAAAAACGACAGAATAATCTCTGTTCGTTTCCAAGGCAAACGATTCAATATCACAGTAACCCAAGTCTATGCCCCAACCAGTAATGCTGAAGAAGCTGAAGTTGAACAGGTCTATGAAGACCTACAAGACCTTTTAGAACTAACACCCAAAGAAGATGTCCTTTTCATTATAGCGGACTGGAATGCAAAAGTAGGAAGTCAAGAAACACCTGGAGTAACAGGCAAATTTGGCCTTGGAGTACAGAATGAAGCAGGGCAAAGGCTAATAGAGTTTTGCCAAGAGAACACATTGGTCATAGCAAACACCCTTTTCCAACAACGCAAGAGAAGACTCTACACATGGACATCACCAGATGGTCAATACTGAAGTCAGATTGATTATATTCTTTGCAGCCAAAGATGGAGAAGCTCTATACTGTCAGCAAAAACAAGACCAGGAGCTGACTGTGGCTCAGATCATGAACTCCTTATTGCCAAATTCAGAATTAAATTGAAGAAAGTAGGGAAAACCACTAGACCATTCAGGTATGACCTAAATTAAATCCCTTATTATACAGTGGAAGTGAGAAATAGATTTAAGGGACTAGATCTGATAGATAGAGTGCCTGATGAACTATGGACAGAGGATCATGACATTGTAAAGAAGACAGGGATCAAGACCATCCCCATGGAAAAGAAATGCAAAAAAGCAAAATGGCTGTCTGAGGAGGCCTTACAAATAGCTGTGAAAAGAAGTTAAGTGAAAAGCAAAGGAGAAAAGGAAAGATATAAGCATGTGAATGCAGAGTTCCAAAGAATAGCAAGGAGAGATAAGAAATCCTTCCTCAGGGATCAATGCAAAGTAATAGAGGAAAATGACAGAATGGGAAAGACTAGATATCTTCAAAGAAATTAGAGATACCAAGGGAACATTTCATGCAAAGATGGGCACAGTAAAAGACAGAAATGGTATGGACCTAACAGAAGCAGAAGATATTAAGAAGAGGTGGCCAGAATACACAGAACTGTATAAAAAAGATCTTCATGACCCAGATAATCACAATGGTGTGATCACTCACCTAGAGCCAGACATTCTGGAATGTGAAGTCAAATGGGCCTTAGGAAGCATCACTAGGAACAAAGCTAGATGGAATTCCAGTTGAGCTATTTCAAATCCTAAAAGTTGATGCTGTGAAACTGTTGCACTCAGTATGCCAGCAAATTTGGAAAACTCAGCAGTGGCCCCAGAACTGGAAAAGGTCAGTTTTCATTCCAATACCTAAGAAAGGCAATGCCAAAGAATGCTCAAACTACCGCACAATTGCACTCATCTAACATGTATGGATGTGAGAGTTGGACTATAAAGAAAGCTGAGCGCCGAAGAATTGATACTTTTGAACTGTGGTGCTGGAGAAGACTCTTGCAAATCCCTTGGACTGCAAAGAGATCCAACAAGTCTGTCCTAAAGGAGACCAGTCCTGGGTGTTCATTGGAAGGACTGATGCTGAGGCTGAAACTCCAATACGTTGGCCACCTCATGTGAAGAGTTGACTCATTGGAAAAGACCCTGATGCTGGGAGGGATTGGGGGCAGGAGGAGAAGGGAACGACAGAGGATGAGATGGCTGGATGGCATAACTGACTTGATGCACATGAGTTTGGGTGAACTCCAGGAGTTGGTGATGGACAGGGAGGCCTGCCATGTTGCGATTCATGGGGTCACAAAGAGTCAGACACGACTGAGCAACTGAACTGAACTGAACTGAATGCACTATAAAGTAATGCTCAAAATTCTCCAAGCCAGGCTTCAGCAGTACATGAACTGTGAAGTTCCAGAAGTTCAAGCTGGGGTTTTAGAAAAGGCAGAGGAACTAGAGATCAAATTGCCAACATTCCCTGAATCATTGAAAAAACAACAGAGTTCCAAAAAACATCTATTTCTGCTTTATTGACTATGCCAAAGCCTTTAACTGTGTGGATCACAATAAACTGTGGAAAATTCTGAAAGAGATGGGAATACCAGACCACCTGTCCTGCCTCTTGAGAAACCTGTATGCAGGTCAGGAAGCAACAGTTAGATCTGGACATGGAACAACAGACTGGTTCCAAATAGGAAAAGGAGTACGTCAAGGCTGTATATTGTCACCCTACTTATTTAACTTATATGCAGAGTACATCATGAGAAATGCTGGGCTGGAAGAAGCACAAGCTGGAATCCAGATTGCCAGGAGATATGTTAATAACCTCAGATATGCAGATGACATCACCCTTATGGGAGAAAGTGAAGAGAAATTGAAGAGACTCTTGATGAAAGTGAAAGAGGAGAGTGGAAAAGTTGGCTTAAAATTCAACATTCAGAAAACTAAGATCGTGGCATCTGGTCCTATCACATCATCAGAAATAGATGGGGAAACAGTGGAAACAGTGAGAAACTTTATTTTGGGGGGCTCCAAAATCACAGCAGATGGTGACTGCAGCCATGAAATTAAAAGACGCTTGCTCCTTGGAAGGAAAGTTATGACCAACCTAGACAGCATATTATAAAGCAGAGACGTTACTTTGTCAACAAATGTCTGTCTAGTCAAAGCTATAGTTTTTCCAGTAGTCATGTATGGATGTGAGAGTTGGGCTTTTAAAAAGCTGAGTGCCAAAGAATTGATGCTTTTGAACTGTGATGTTGGAGAAGACTCTTGAGAGTCCCATGGACTGCAAGGAGATCCAACAAGTCCATCCTAAAGGAAATCAGTCCTGGGTGTTCATTGGAAGTACTGATGTTAAAGCTGAAACTCCAATACTTTGGCCACCTGATGTTAAGAACTGACTCACTGCAAAAGACCCTGAGGCTGGGAAAGATTGAAGGCAGGAGGAGAAGGGGATAACAGAGGATGAGATGGTTGGATGGCATCATTGACTCAATGGACATGGGTTTTGGTGAACTCCAGGAATTACTGATGGACAGGGAGACCTGGCATGCTCTGGTTCATGGGATCTCAAATAGTCGAACATGACTGAGCGACTGAACCGAACTGAACTGAGCTGAAAAATTTATACTTTATTAGTAAAGTCAGAAATGTACTGTTTTTAAATTGAATTTTATTTTTTAACCTTAAACTTCTATGTTGATCCACATAGAAGAATATGGGTTTTCAAGTAAAAATATAGTACCAGGATACCTCATGTAATATGAAGAGAAGCTAGACGTGAACCTCAAAGCTAAAAATGTGGAAGTTTTCATGCCCACTATTCTTAAAATGGCAGTACTCAGCATAGTGGAAATCAATGGAAAACATATGCTTTGATAATAAAATTAGGCTTTACTTTAAATATTATATTATACATTTGTATTCATCTATTTATATGTAAAATAAGAAAACTTATTTAGACATTAAAAAGGTTTTAACCCAGTTGGCCCACAGGTAATACAAAACATTTAAATTCAATTTTTTAAAATTATTTAAACTTTTTGTTTTATTTTGGAGTATAGTTGATTAACATTGCTGTGTTTGTTTCAATTATACAACAAAGTGACTCAGCCATATATATACATGTTTCTACCCCTTTTCAGAGGGTTTCCCTGGTAGCTCAGAAGGTAAAGAATCTGCCTGCAATATGGGAGAACTAGGTTCAATCCCTGGGTCGGGAAGATACCCCAGAGAAGGAAATGGCAAACCACTCTAGTATCCTTGACTGGAAAATATGGACAGATAAGCCTGATGGGCTGCAGTCCAGGGGTTTGCAAAGAGTCAGACATGACTGAGTGACCAACACTTTCACTTTTCACCCCTTTTCAAATTCTTTTTCCAATTAAGTTGTTACAGAATACTGAACAGAGTTTCTTGTGCTATATAGTGGGTCCTTCCTGGTTATCCATTTTAGATATAACAGAGCATACATTTCAATTCCAACGCCCTATCTACCAACCCCCACCACTCCCCCCTGTTAACTATAAGTTCAAATTCTATTTTAATAAATACTTGAAATATAATTCTCTATGGGCTTCCCTGGAAGCTCAGATGTTAAAGAATCTGCCTGCAATGCAGGAGACCCAGGTTCAATCCCTGGGTCAAGGATAAAGCATGCATATTTTATGTTGAGGTGTAACATGAAGACATAAAGGTGGTTGTTCCTGTGTGCTGAAAATGAAATGCTACAGTCTAATTCTGCTTTTCTTAAATGCATTAAGCAACTTTGTCTGTGGAATATACATCCGTTGAGTCCTCTTATTCTGAGGAAAGAAGAAAAGACTTTAGGAATCAAGCATAGTTGTGTGGGCGTTCTCAGTCACTCAGCTCTGTCTGACTCTTTGTGAGTCCAGAGGGTGCAGACCACCAAGTTCTTCTGTCGATGGAATATCCCAGGCAAGGGTACTATAGCAGGTTGCCATTTCCTACTCCAGGGGACCTTTCTGACCCAGGGATTGGACCCAAGTCTCTTGTGTCTCCTGCATTGGCAGGTGGATTCTTTACCCCTGAGCCACCAGGGAGCCCAAAAGCATAATTAGATTTATACAACATTTTAAAGTCTTTTGATTGTTTAAACTGCATTTTTCTAAAACAGGATATGTTTTAAGTGTTTTTTGGTGGCATCTTTAATAAACAGTAGTCTCCTCAGTGGAAGAGGAAAGCAGAAAACAAGAGAGCTTCTAATTAATTTCGTATTAAAAATAGTAATTCGACATTCACTTCTTCCTTCTCCAACTGTCTACAACATCTTGTATCTCACACTCTGGTAATCTTGCCCTAAAGTGGCAGGGATTTATCCTGTGTATGTCACTTTGAAACGTGTAGACATGTTTATTTATCATAACCCTGATAGTAGAGTTGTTTATAAAGCCAAAACTCTAGTCTCTAGCCAAAGATATTTGAGAACATAAAATACATAATGGATTAAACCATATATTTCAGTGTTTAGCCATACTTGTTTGTGTACAACGTAAATGCGTTCACCCACAATACTATGTGAATGTTTGCATTTATATATTTGTAAGAGGGCTGACCTCTAAATAGAAAAATGTAGAAACATTTTTACTTCATTGCTTACCAAAATTTCAAAGAACATACTTCCTTGTAATTCGGTATGTTTATACTAATATATTTGTAAGAGGGCTGACCTCTAAATAGAAAAATGTAGAAACATTTTTACTTTATTACTTACCAAAATTTCAAAGAACATATTTCCTTGTAATTCATTCTATGACTTTATTTCTCTTAAATATGGTTGGGTTAAGTTGCTTAAACTTTGGCTCGCAGAAATAATTTTTTTTTCAGAATTCTTTCCTCATGATTTAAGTATAATTGAAAAATTGTAGCAATAAAATCCAACAAATATTTCTTATTACTAAATAATGCTCCATCTTCTTAGAGACACTAGTACTTTGACTAGCTACACTCCAAATGTTTAAATTTCACACTTGGAAACACTTTTTTATTCCATGTCTTTTTGATATCTGATGTAACTTTTAAACTGTGACTCTCGTCCTTTGACATTCTGCAGTGGAAACATGAATTAATCATTGAGTTTGTCCAGCAAGCAGAGTGACATCTTACTGTGATACTATGAGCTTCCAGCAGGGCCAACACAAGCTGTACCTGAATTTACAGCACAAGAAAATATCCGCATAGGAGTAACATTGCTGCATGCTCAACTTCCAGTCCTCAAAATTCTAGATCTTGTTAGTACAGGGGTGGATTCTATTCTTTTGCAATGTTGACTCTGTTATTGCATTTTCTGAAAACATAGAGGTTACTGTTAACAGCAACACAGACTGGGGTCCAGGGGTTACTGCCCACCTTATAAAGGCATTCATAAGATATGGTTTAATAAGCCATTGTTATTGTTACAAAAATTGCATTTTATTAAGGATCACAAATGATTGTACATATAATAAATATGTATTGTTAATGAAGTCTAGTTGGATTGCAGATGATTTCATTACTGCGTATGGTTATACAGATGAGCTTAGAGAGGGGAGCCATTTGTTAGACTTTCCTTGAAGACTGCCCTGTAAAAAGATTTTATGCAAAGTGATACTGTGTTGGTTCTCTCACACCCTGCTTGCAGTGTTCAGTAGAGACAGTTTTTGTCAGCTTTGTAGCTCTTGTTTTTTCCCTTTTTTTTTTCCCCTGACTTTTGTCACTGATTATAAGAAGTTTATGACTAGAATCTTGTCATTTAACTCTTTAATTGGCCCTCCATATACAGGGGTTCTGCATCCACGGATCCGACCTACCGCTATTTGGAAGGTATTAACAAAATATTCTAGAAAGTTTCACAAAGCAAAACTTGAATTTTCCATTCAGATAACTCTTTACATAGGATTTACATTGTATAAGGTATTTTACTTATCTAGAGATGATTTAAAGTATATGGAAGGAGAGAAATACAAGAGGGAGATTAATAAGATATACAGACTTCCAGATACAAAATAAATGAATTAGAGGTATACAATGGAGAGTGTGGGAAATACTGCTGTTGTTGTTTAGTCACTAAGTTGTTTCCAGTGCTTTCTGACCCCATGGACTGCAGCACACACAGTCTTCCCCATCCTTCACCATCTCCCATACCTTGCTCAGTCTCATGTCCATTGAGTCGGTGATGCCATCCAACCATCTCATCCTCTGTCACCCCGTTTCTCCTCCTGCCTTCAATCTTTCCCAGCATCAGGGTCTTTTCAAATGAGTCAGTTCTTCACATCAGGTGGTCAAAGTATTGGAGTTTTAGCTTTGGCATCAGTCCTTCCAGTGAATATTCAGAGTCAATTTCCTTTAGGATTGACTGGTTTGATCTCCTTCCAGTCCAAGGGACTCTCAAGAGTCTTCTCAAGCACCACAGTTCAAAAGCTTCATTTCTTCGGCACTCAGCCTTCTTTATGGTCCAACTCTCACATCCATACATGACTACAGGAAGAACCATAGCTTTGACTATATGGACATTTGTCAGCAAAGTAATGTCTCTTCTTTTCGATATGCTGTCTAGGTTTGTCATAGTTTTTCTTCCAAGAGCAAACCTCTTTTAATCTCATGGCTATAGTCACCATCTGCAGTGGGAAATATAGTCAATAATTATGTAGTATCTTTGTAGGGTATTATAACGAGAATTATCATGATGATCATTTTGAAATAGAGATATCGAATCACTTTGTTGTCTACCAAGAGCGCAGTGTTGCAGGTCAATTATACTTCAAAGCAAACAAGCAAACTCACAGGAAAAGAGATCATATTCGTGGTTACCAGAGGTACTGGTATAGGGAGGGTGAATTAGATGAAGGCAGTCAAAAGGCCAAACTTCCAGTTATAAGATAGATAAGTACTTTGGATGTAATGTATATGACAATAAGATAAATAAGTACTGGGGTGTAATGTACATGATAAATATAATTAGCACTGTTGTATGTTAGATATGAGGGTTGTCAAAAGAATGATCCTAAGAGTTCTCATCACAAGGAAAAGTTTTTTTCTATTCATTTTTGTATCTATATGAAATGATGGCTGTTCACTAAATATATTGTGTAAATGATGATGCATGTAAATCAAATAATTATGCTGTGTACCTTAAACTTATTTCATGCTATATGTTAATTATATCTCAAAAGAGGAAGGAAAAAAGTTAAAGTTTATAGGAGGATGTGCATAGGTTACATGTAAATTCTGTGCTATTTTATAGAGGAACGTGAGCATCCAGGGATTTGTGTATCCATGGGAAAGAGAAGGTCCTAGAACTAATCCCTTTCACATACCAAGGGAGGACTATATCTCTCTTTACCAAAGAAAGGAGTTTTGAATGATGTAGATAAAATAAATATTGATTCAATAGGTCATTTATGCAATTAGGAGTATGAAGCTTTGCCAAGAAGATGGAACTTTTCCAAAGCAAAATACAGAATTCCACTCTTCTCTACTCCTTCCTAATCCTGGAAGTTACGAAGAGTTAAGTAACTTAATGCTGTGGGATGAGGCTGGGAAATGGATATTCTACCCTTAGTTTTGCCATAAGCTAACTATAGGCTACTGCTTTATTTTGTAAAGTGAGGATGTTGAACCAGTTGATTTTTAAGTTACCTCCTAGTTCTAAGATCAGTTCTATTCTAATGAAGATCACCAGAATTTCCTTATAGTAATTTCCTCTTCGAGGTAATATCTCTCTTAAAACTCTGGAACATGGGACTTGATCTCACTCCAGGTTGAAATCTTGTGATCATATCCACAAAATGGACTACAAGTTAGTACCTGTATTTTTTAACTTAATTTTTATTTTTTAACACCGAAAACATTTTCTATTGCAGTATGGCAGTTAGCAACGTTGTGATAGTTTCAGATGAACAGTGAAGGGACTCAGCTATATATATACATGTATCCATTCTCCCCCAGATGCCCCCTTCCATCCAGGCTGGCACATAACATTGAGCAGAGTTCCATATGCTATACAATAAGTTTTTGTTGGTTATCCATTTTAAATATAGCGGTGTGCACATGATCTTCCCAAAGTCTGTAACTATTCCTTCCTCTGGAAACCATGAGTTCCTTTTCTAAGTCCATCTCTTTCTGTTTTCTAAGTAAGTTCATTTATATCATTTTTTAGATTCCACATGTAAGAGATGTCATATGATATTTGTTCTTCTCTGTCTGACTTACTTCACTCAGTGTGACACCTAATGATATAAAAAGATGTTATTAAATCTAGAAGTGTTTGCAATTTTATAGGGTTTTTTTGTTTCATTTTGGCAATAAGGCATGATTGTTTTTTCCTTTTTACCTATACTGTCAACGGTAAAATTGCTAAATTGGCTAATAGTTGTAAATAAGAAGAGCCTTAATCACTATGTCCATACCCAACAGATAGCAAAAATCTCAGTCAACATATATTTTATTGTAATGCTTATGTGCCCTTCAGTGCTGCCAAACTCATTTGTGGATGGAAAAGCAATTCCTTGACACAGTAAATAGACTAACCCCCAGCAAATAGACCACTAACACTCAGTGTTAATAATAATGCTAAAACAATCCTCCTATTTTGTTGCTATGTCATGCATTTTCTATTTATTTTTTAGGATATCCTTGAAGATTAGTCAGAGAGCCTCTTATGTGCCTCTAAAGGTAGGAAAAAGAACCCTGATTTCTGGTTATAGAATATATTTGTAATTCTATGGCAAATAGAATGCTTTTGTTTTAGCTATGTTTTAATACTTTACACCTCTTTTTAGATATAGACATAATTAATGTTGCTTATTTGGAAAATCTGAAAAATGTGTTATCTCTACTCACCTGTCAACTCAAAATCATCCAATACATAGTGTTTAATTGTCAGTTTGCACTTTTCTTCATATTATTACATACTGTGAAGTTAAAGTGAAAATGTTAGTCACTCAATCATGTCTGACTCTTTGTTACCCCATGAACTATAGCCCACCAGACTCCTCTGTCCATGGCAAGAATTCTCCAGGCAAAAATAAAAATGACTAGTCATTCCCTTTGCATGGGATTTTCCAGACCCAGGTATTGAATGCAGGTCTCCTTCATGCAGGTTGATTCTTTACTGTTCCCCTTACTATTACATATTACTACAGTTTATTGTATTATTTAGAGTTTTTTTCCCCTATGGGCAGAATTTATTCATTATTTTACATTTTGTATTACCTTCATAATTTTAGCGTAGTTTGACATTACCATTTATGACTTCAATATATCAAGAAGATAATTTTATAATATATACACTTATGTATGAGCTTCCAAGGTAGCTCAGTGGTAAAGAATCCACCTGCCAATGCAGGAGACGTAGGAGATGTAGGTTAAATCCCTGTGTCTCTAAGATCCCTTGGAGGAGGAAATGGCAACCTACTCCATCCAGTATTCTTGCCTGGAAAATTCCATAGACAGAGAAGCCTGGCGAGCTACAGTCCATGGGGCTGCAAAGAGTCAACTCTACTGGGCACACACACACGCATGCACACTTTTGTATATTAATGTACAGAATATATTGTTGCTGCTGCTAAGTCTGCTGCTGCTAAGTCGCTTCAGTCGTGTCCGACTTTGTGTGACCCCATAGACGGCAGCCCATCAGGCTCCCCTGTCCCTGGGATTCTCCAGGCAAGAACACTGGAGTGGGTTGCCATTTCCTTCTCCAATGCATGAAAGTGAAAAGTGAAAGGGAAGTCGCTCAGTCATGTCCAAAGCTCAGCGACCCCATGGACTGCAGCCTTCCAGGCTCCTCCATCCATGGGATTTTCCAGGCAAGAGTACTGGAGTGGGGTGCCATTGCCTTCTCTGGAATATATTGTTAGAAACTATGATTCTCTAACCTACCATAATTTCATACTTTTCTTCTTATTTTAAAACTATAATTTTTAAAGAAACAACCAAAGTTGCCATAAATATAATTAGCTATCAGTAATTTATTAAAATAAATTTTAATTTGGAAGAATTTAATTTTGTATTAGCTTTTCTTAATGAGTGCCAGAAAATGTGTCCCTTTTCTTGGCTAGAATATATGTGAAGATAAATTTAGAATTTCTACTCTAGTAGATACTTCTCAGATAATAGCTTAATTGCAGCTATTTCAAACCAAATTGTTTAATTGTGGTGAATCATATGCAAATTGTTCAGATGTAGGTCAACCTCCCACTTGCACATTCTAGCACCTCTTCTCTAATTCAAGACAAACTGCTCAATTTCCTGAAAGAGGCAGAATGGTACAGATTAAGAACATATGGCAAAAGCAAAATGATAATAACATAAAAACAACAATGAGCTAGGAGTCATAAAGATGGCAAGCAAAGCAGGTTGCATTTATTTTACCTTAGCTGATGATCTTCTGTGCTTGATGTGTGTTTGGTACACTATCGTTTGCTCACTGCTCATGAGATTTGTATTTGGCAAATCATGGTTCCTCTAAGTTGCTAAGTCTCCTCACCTGTACTCATTTTCGGTGTTCTGGCTGAGTGATACAAGTCGACTTCACAGATGGACAACAATACCTTGGGTAGCTCTGAAAGTGACCAACTGTGATATATTGCTATTGTAGAAGGTCTGGAAATCCTTTATTTTCCTAGCTACTACATTCTAGTTCTAATCTGTAATTGCCTTTGTGGTGGGTCATTGTATCACTTTCTAATGAATGACTGAGATTTTATGAACTCTATTTAAACTTTATATGTCATCTGCTATGAAAGAAAAGAATTTATTTCCAGTTTCTAAAGCACCAATGAATGATAAAGCAGATTCGTGTGTTTTTTATGTGTTGTCTTTAATCTCTAGATTATCACCAATATTTTTGGTATTTTGACAGAAAATAATGAGACTTGCTGGTTACTGACAAAAAAAAAAAAAAAAAACTAGCCTTAATTCTAATAAAATTAGAAATCTGCTTTACTATAAACATAGTTTTTAACATTATCATTCTTCAGTGGAATTTGATTTAAGAATTTGAATTTGTATTTTCATGTAGTTTATGATATTTCAACTTCTCTGAAATTTGTTTTGAGTTAAATTTTTCATTCTTGAAGAATTATTGAATTAGGTTACTAACTTAAATCACACCTGTGTTTTTTTCAATCTTAGAATGGGAAAAAATTATATGTTGTATGCTTTGTAATTCTTTCAATATCAATACTTTTGTTGTTAGGAAGTATTTCATATTAAAAATAGAGAATTATACTAAATAGAAAAATATGTTTCCCTCAAAGTTAGCTACTGCTAAAGTTTTGGTTTTTTCTTTCACGGTTCCTTCTTTATGTACACAAATATCAATATCAATCTGTGTACACAATGCTTTCACACCATATGCATGAGTCTATGTTTTTTTTTTTTAGCATTTTAATTATGAAGTTTCTTCTAAGTCAATATATGTTATCTATTTCATCCTTTCTAATGGCTGCATATTAGACAATTTTTTGATGTGCCATGATTAATTTAATAGGCCCTTTAAATCTTTTCTTAAATAGAACTTTAAAATAGAATGAAAGCAGGCCTTCCTTAATTACATTTTTGGCAGGCATACAAAAGAATAATTCTCACTTGTACTTTGAATTAGGAAATTAAGGAGTAAAGAAAAAGTGTTACAGTAAAGAGTCATAAAAAGTATTAGATAAGTGCACATAAATGGTCAGGGGAAAGAAAAGCTCATAATGTAGATGTTTATGCAACTGTGTTTTAGGTATGTAAGAGTAACGTTCTGATTTTTTTTTCAAGATTCACCCCAGATGAAACCTTATTTCATAGCTTTCAAAAAGATGTTTCCCTTCATCCTCATTCTCACCAGTCATCTTACATCTTCATAAAGCTTTTGGAAAAATAGATCTCATCATACATGTTATGTCACATACAGAATTTCATCTTGTATTTAATTTTTTCCCTACAGGATGTTAACCTTTACAGGGTAATGACTTTGTGTTACTCCTATTTGAACTTAGTAGGTGCTGAATAAATGGCAGTCAGCTAAATTGGATTGAAGTGTGACAAGGGGGAGAAATCAGGTAGAAATGTTTAGTCCTACCAAATGTTTATGAAGGACCACTACCTACCTATTATCTTTGGAGTAACACAGTAGTAATTGTTAATAATTTTTCTGATGAATGAGATACAAAAGATATAAACACATGATTTTTGATACACAGTAAAAGTTCTTTTAAATTGAACTTTAATGATTCTTAGTTGCATTCAAGCTTAAAATCAGACCAGTTGTTTCAGAAAATTATTTATAAATTTATTTAAAAAAAACCTGTATTGTACTGAAATTATACATTACCTCATATGGATCTAAAAACGCTTTGCCAGCCTTAAAGTATTATACACATGTAAGACATTATTTTTATTGATAAGACAGTAATAAATTTGTCTCTGTGGGTTAAAAGTACAGATAGTTAATTGCAAAGTAGAAATTACATATAAAAGAAGCAATTCTTTGCATTAATTCTGTTAGTAGAAGCAGAGTATTGTTAGTACTTGTATGTAATGCAAGTTGCTACTCGTGCTGTTTAAATGAATCTTTGACATCTCAACCAGCAAAAGTAGACTTATTAATGGCTTGAATTGTGTCTAAAAGAATCTCTGATTTCATACTAGTCTGAATTCAATGGTAGTATTAATTTACAATATCTTGAACATATGTATCAAATTATTTTTTAACAGAAAAATGAAAAATAAGTGGGTATAAGATCTCTTTTGAAACTGAAAGTAATGCCTACCGCATAATAGTTTTTCTCCTCATCTGACTTCCAGAAGTCACCAGCCCCAAACTCTGATTCTACAAACATCTTATTGGACAAATCAGGAATGAGGAAAGAATCTTGCTCAGTCTTCTAAATAAATTTTTGAGCTTACTACTGACCTTTACTTGCCCAGAACTTGAACCTTAATATTTCAGATATATGCTTTTGTGTCACTTTGTTCTCAGAGCTCTCCCATTTATTGTTATCTAATATTTGGCTAGGGTTACAAATGCAGGTACTTTTGGAACCCATGAGTATAGCCAAAGAGGGTGTAACAGACCAATACTGTACATTTGGGAGTGGTGTGGACTGAGGAAAAGACGATCGCATGCTCAACAAACAGGGGCTGTTTCTACTCATTCCAGTCATACTTTCTACCTAACACTATGTTCCAGGAGCCATAACTTCTAAAGGTAAAAGGAATTGAATATTGAAATTTCTATGTGAAATCTCACAGTTTCTAAATATGGGCTCAATTTTAAACATTGGGGAAAAAAAAAGGAAACCATGTAAAGGAATCATAGCATGCTTTTAGGTAAGCAATTTGCTACATTTGCATAGATACCCTGCAAATACTTACTCAGTCAATGAGTGAATTATGGATATCTATAAGACACAGGGAAATAAATGAACACTCTAGCCCTTGTTCTCCCGTGTTCGTTGGAAATTTCATGTAATACTTTAAGGAGGACAGTAGCCATTAGAAATAAATATGGAGACCTACAGATAAGCTTTTTCAGTCTATATCTGGATTCTGGAAAAGAGAAAGCAAGAGTGAGCTCAGTAAGCAAAGGTTTTGTTAAGATATATTATGATACGCAAAGAATGATGTTATCACTTTTTGAACACACTTTTATCTTATTCCCAACTTACCTTATGCTCTTAATTTATTACTCTTTTCTTTAGTCCCTCAAATCTTTTGTCATTTTGTTAATTTTAAAAGAAATTGGTGAGTTAAGATAATGACTCTACAGGAAGGCAAACACAAGGGAAAAATAAAAATCAAGTATGCCAATTTTGTCACATAATCCTTAATGAATAAACATGGGTTCAGTGGACTCTGGTTTGTTTTACATTTTGACCTTCAAGATTTACTTTCTTTTTGAGATCTCTCCTGCTTTCCTTCTGGACAAACTCACCTTCCTTCTTTCATTTCAGTCCTTTATTATATCACCACATTTCACTGCATTTAATGGCACCTAATTACAGTTGCTCACACATCTCTCTTCCCAAGTAGACTTGAGAATCTCAAGGCCATAAAAAATATCTTTTAACAATCATAAACTTATAGAAATTTGTACCTACATTACAGAGAACTTTTCCACTGAACCATTTGAAAATAAATTGCCAGCATAATGCCACATTACCCAGAGTGCTTTAGGATGTGTCTCCCTACAAACAAAGACATTTCCCACATAACCACAATAAAATCATCAATATCAGGTACTAAGGACTAAATTGTGCCCCACATTATAGTCATATAGCTTCCCTGGTGGCTCAGATGGTAAAGAATCCACCTGCAATGTGGGAAGCCTGGGTTCAGTCCCTGGGTTGGGAAGATCCCCTGGAGAATGGCATGACAACCCACTCCGGTATTCTTGCCTGGAGAATCCCCATGGACAGAGGAGCTTGAAGGGCTATGGTCCAAGGGCTCACAAAGAATCAGACACAACTGAGCAACTAAGCACACTCAGTCCCACTCACATGTCAAAGCCCTAACCCCTCCTCCAATCCCCCGTAATGGTATTTGGAGAATAGCCTGCGCCAAGTGTAATGGTATTTTGAGGAGAGGCCTTTGGTAGCTAAGCAGGTTTAGATGAGGTAATGAGCATGGTGCTCTCATCATGGGTTAGTGCTCTTATAGGAAGAGATGCCAGAGAGTTTGTTTACTTTCTCACTGTTATGTGCGAACAAAAGCAAGAAAGAAGGAATTTGGTGAGTTCCTTGATCATGGCTTGCCAGCCTCCAAATCTATGAAACATAAATTCCTGTTGCTTGAGCCACCCAGTTGATCCTATTTTGTTAACACAGCTGCAACGAACCAATACATCAGGAAATTAACATCCTTAGTTCACTACTATCTAATCCCCAGATCCCATTCAAGTTTCATCAGTTGTCCAAATAAATTCCAACTATTGGTCTGTAGTGTGTAAGAATTTGTTTCCAAATTATGTGCCTTGTTTTTAGTTTCATTTTATTAGTCTTCATGAATGTAGAAAAATTCTACAGACTTTCCTTGAGTTTTACGACCCTGATACTTTTGAAGATTACACTCCAGTTGCTTTGTGGCACAGCCTTTAATTTGGATTTGTTGGAATTAAGGACCATAGTTTATGCAAATTTAGATCCTAGCATCTAAGACTGTGTCTGGCATATAGATGATATTCAATAAACACTTGTTGAGTAATGAATTAGTTACTGAAAACTCTGAATCACTTGCATAATGCTAATAGCAACAATTTCAAAATTTTAAAGAGAAAATTGTAAAGCAGTTTCAAAATAAGAAATAAAGAAAACACACACACACAAACTCTGATGTCTTCTCTTAGTGTTTTTGAGATCTATTCTTTATTTGTTGAACATACATACATTGGCTATTGTGTAAGTTAATAACAGTTTCTTTAGAGCAGTGCTTCTCAAAGCATGGTCTGTGGATTGCTTCCAGTTTATGTTCTATTTCTGGTTCATGATGACATTGGGGTTACGTATTTAGAAATCCTTTTTAGCATTTTGACAAAGTGGTTCTATTTCTGTTGGATCTATTAATTCTGAAGTGACATATTAGATATATTTTATCTGATTTTCTTTTTTATTCCATTTATCTAGTAATTAATTTGCATTGTATTTGCCATATTATTGATCCATAATGGATTAGAAGTTAAAAATGGCTCATTTATCACAGTTTGTGGTTATTCCCATCAGAGTAAAGTGTGATTAAAGTGGATGTGAACTTGGTGGAATTTGACCTTGCACCTAAAGAATGGGTAAAATCTTCTTGTTTTCTTCAGTCGTTCAGTCATGTCTGACTCTTTGCAACCCCATGGACTGCCACACTCAAGCCTTCCCTGTCCTTCATGATTTCCTGGAGTTTGCTCAGACTCATGTCCATTGAGTCAGTGATGCCATCCAACCATCTCATCCTCTCTTACCCACTTCTCCTCCTGCCCTCAATTTTTTCAAGCATTAGGATCTTTTCCAATGGGTCGACTCTTCTCATTAAACAGCCAAAATACTGGAGCTTCAGCTTCATCAATAATCCTTCCAATGAATATTCAGGTTTGAATTACTGTAGGATTAACTGGTTTGATCTCCTTGTTGTAAAATAGGTAAAGATCTCACTAGTTTATAAATTAGAGAAATGAGCAATTCAGGCATAACAAAGTATGAGAGGAAGCTTATGTCTATTTGCATTATGTGGTTCCACGTGTGCACTTATTTGTGTGCTTGTATGTGTTGGATGGGTATTAGAAGACAGGAACTTCAAGAGATGATAAGACCTCATGATTCTAAAGGGAGCCGAGAGCAACCCCTCCCATATTTGATTGCACTGAATTCCAAAACATTGATCCTACTGGCATTGCCCTTGCAGTACATTCTTGTGTTCTCCCTTTCCTTTTGAAAACATTCTTTCCTTTGACCACCAGACACTTAGAATTCCCACTACTGACAAAAAACCAATAAGCTCCTGTGACCAAGACAGTGGACAGTGCTACTATTACTGCTTGTAGATAACGGAGACTATGCACAGCTTGTGTATTAGTCACTCAGTCATGTCCTACTCTTTGTGACTCCATGGACTGTAGCCCTCCAGGCTCCTCTGTCCATGGAATTCTCCGGGCAGGAATACTGGAGTGGGTTGCCATTCCCTTCTCCAGGGGATCTTCCTGACCCAGGGATTGAACCTGGATCTCCTGCATTGCAGGCAGATTCTTTATCATTTACAAATATTTAAATGAAAAGAGGAGAGCTTTAGTTAGAAAAAAGGGAAAGCAATGAGAGAAAGAATAGAGTGAGCATGAGAAATGCTGCTAGGGAAAGAAGAACCTAAAAGGAAGGATATATTATTGCATCAAGTTTAACTTACTCTGTTAGCCTTAAAGGGCAGTAGCATTTAGTTCAGTTCAAAACATATTTACTAGGAAACTGTCATGGAGCAGACACTGAAATCAGGGAATGCAAAGAAGAATAAGACATAAGAACTTTCCCTAGAATGAATTCAGTGGTTTGGGTAAGACAGATAGGTAAATACAACTTCAGTGTAGTGGTTGGGACTTTCATTGGGGAATTTGCAGGTACAGAGGGTAGGTGATTGTCCAACCTCCCAGGATTCTCTGAGGAGATTATGCCCATAAAAGGTCTTGATGAAAACTAAACCAAACTGAAATAAATGGGATGAAGAAGAAGCTCAATTTGATAATCAGTACTCAGTTTAGGAGCTGGAAGATTGTTGCTGTAGTTGTTCAGCACTCAGTTTTGTCTGACCCTTTGTGATCCCATGAACTGCAGCACACCAGGCTGCCCTGTCCTTCACTATCTTCTGGAATTTGCTCAAATACATGTCCATTTAGTCGGTGATGACATCCAACCATCTTGTCCTCTGTTGCCCTCTTCTCCTTTTCCTTTCAATCTGCATATCAGAGGTTATTGATACATCATTGGTGCTTAATAAATAGTTGTTGAATGAATGGATGATTTACTTAATTAGAATGAATTGACATACTAGAGGTAAATGCAACTCCAGGAAGAGGAACTAGGCAGGATGTGGAAGTGTAACATAGCAGTGGTGAATTAAGATGAGGGAGACATCATCAGTCCTCCACAGCAGACTAAAAATTGCATGACAGAGACACGTGAGTTGAAAATGGAGACATAAGTAGAAGTCAGGTAATTGAGACATTTCTCTGCAGTATTAAGGCCTCATAGATTCTAAGTATCTATCAGTAATGGGAGTGACATGGGATATTTGTATTGTAGTTTGATTATAGATGACTAAGTGTGGGAGAGACAAGATAGATATAGCGGCCTACTAGTATAGATAGGAGGCTAGCTCACTGGTCTTGACAAGAAAAGGTGAAGATCTAACATATGGCTATGAAGAAGAGATGGCGAATGCGGAAGGGGCAGACAGACAGATTCATGAGTTACTTGAGAAATAGAATCAGTGGAATGTTTCACGTACATAGTGGGTAGTGTGGGGGGAGGGCGGTAAATCACAGTCTGAAAGAAAAGGGGGAAAGCTTGAACAGTTTCTATATTTATGACTTTAGTCTCTGCATGAATGAAGATATCCTAAGTTGAGCCAAGGAATATGGGAAGACAGATGAATGTTTGGAAAACAGGGAGAGACACCAAAAGGAATCCAGCTTTAGCCATTTAATTGAGATGCCTGTTGAGGAAGAGAGATCAAAACTGAAGAAATATATGAACATATGGGCTTCCCAGGGGGCACTGTAGGAGATACAAGAGATGCAGGTTCAATCCCTGTGTCAGGAAAACCCTGGAAGAGGGCATGGCAACCCGCTCCAGTGTTCTTGCCTGGAGAAAGCTATGGGCAGAGGAACCTAGTGGGCTATATAGTCCATAGGGTCACAAAGATTTGGACATAACCTCAGATATGTAGATGACACCATCCTTATGGCAGAAAGTGAAGAGGAACTAAAAAGCCTCTTGATGAAAGTGAAAGAGGAGAGTGAAAAAGTTGGCTTAAAGCTCAACATTCAGAAAACTAAGATCATGGCATCCAGTCCCATCACTTCATGGGAAATAGATGGAGAAACAGTGGAAACAGTGTCAGACTTTATTTTTTTGGACTCCAAAATCACTGCAGATGGTGACTACAGCCATGAAATTAAAAGACACTTACTCCTTGGAAGGAAAGTTATGACCAGCCTAGATAGCATATTAAAAAGCAGAGACATTACTTTGCCAACAAAGGTCCGTCTAGTCAAGGTTATGGTTTTTCCAGTGGTCATGTATGGATGTGAGAGTTGGACTGTGAAGAAAGCTGAGTGCCAAAGAATGGATGCTTTTGAACTGTGGTGTTGGAGAAGACTCTTGAGAGTCCCTTGGACTGCAAGGAGATCCAACCAGTCCATTCTGAAGCAGATCAGTCCTGGGTGTTCATTGGAAGGACTGATGCTAAAGCTAAAACTCCAATACTATGGCCACCTCATGCGTAGAGTTGACTCACTGGAAAAGACCCTGAGGCTGGGAGGGATTGGGGGTGGGAGGAGAAGGGCATGACAGAGGATGAGATGGCTGGATGACATCACTGACTCAATGGACATGAGTTTGAGTAAACTCTGGAAGTTGGTGATGGACAGGGAGGCCTGGTGTGCTGCAATTCATGGGGTCATAAAGAGTCAGACACGACTGAGCACTGGACTGAACTGAACTGAAGTAGCTTAGCATGCACACACGCATCTATGAATATATATGTTATGTAATTTTAAAGGTATGCATATATAACAAAGGTTTAATGTATCAATCTGTCTGCACAGGATCATCTAAAACTTTATTTTTTCATTAATTTATGGTTGTCAAATTAACTTATTGCTTGAATGTATCATTAGAAACTCTGGTACTTCATTCTATATTTCAAAACGTATCATAGAGTAAATGCTGTAACTTGAACCTGGTTCCTGACTTGTGAAAACATCATGTGTCTCTGCTACCAAAGCCAAGAGAACTGTGCCAATTACATGCCTGAACCTGTTTCAGTTTAATTACATGGATTACTGAAGCATAAACAACCTTTGTGCTTAATTGACCCTTATAATTGTCTTAGTTCTCTGCTTTGCCCTTCTTGGGGGTATAATTCCATGTCCTACTATTATTAGGAAGAAAAATTCACTTCCTTTTTTGGTAACTCCAAAAAAAAGAAAGATTAAAATATACTTTAGTGCTCAGAGAATTAACATTTTATCAGCCTCTGTAGCTAGAGAGTAATATACTGAGCAAAGGGGAAAGAGATGACCCAGAGTCACCTCATTATCCTCATGTGAGAGTTGAGTTACCTCTTACACTTGTTTTTTTTTTTATTTTTATTTTTCACAACCAACCTCAGTAACTCGGTTCTATCAATAGTGACCTTTGAGCATCTCCCAATTTAAGATATCCAAAGCCCACATAGATTCTTGAACTCTGCATATATTTGAATCTGTGTTGTAAAGGTTAGGTCTCTAGTCAATTCATGCACCTGCAGGGAAACTCAAAATGGATTAGTCAACAGGAAAAGAATGCTTACTCTTCAGTCTCTCAACCACAAATTCAACTTTTCCATATAGCAGTCCAAAACCTAAGAACTTCAACTAAATGGAGACATTAAAAGCACAGACGTCATTATATCCCTAATATTTCACTCATAATACCTACTCAGTAATTTTTTCAACCAGTTAATGGAAAAGCCAGAATGGTAATGTCATGCATGAATAAATTATGATTCTCTCAAATTACCTTTTTGGATTATCTTTTATGAAAGAGGTAGACAAAATTTATGTAATGCCACTCCTTTTTCTCCTGGACACAGTCTGTGAGAATGTGTGTTAAGCTTTTAGTAATCAATTTTAACTACGTTAAATATATAGAATATACAAATATAATATACATACAAAAAATATACAAATATAAGTTGAGAGTTTTAAAACTCAGAAATATTTCACAGTTTCACAGTCCCAATTCATAAAGCCCCGCATCATTTATTTTCATCCATTCCAGTGTTTGTCCATTTGTGGATTTTTGTCAGGGAGTATTGAGCACATGCTCTCTACCAGCACTGTATTAGGCTTTGCAGACTCACAGGTATAAATTAGATTGTCTGTCCTCAGACAGGTGCACACAGATGCAGGAGCACAGACGACAGCTTTTAGCCATAATCTGTCCTGAAATCCTCTGGTATGGATTCCCAGTCTTCTTAGGCAGCCTGAAAAGATGGATCAGGGAGTTCCAGCTACCTTAAACAAATACTGATGACAGGAAAAGCACACTTGAGAAATGAAGAATGTGATGTTGAGAATGCTGAGGGTAAGTGGGGGAGGAGCAGGAGAAGTAGACATGTGCCAAACTGGACATGTTAATGATTTTGAATTAAATTCTGAAGATGATAAAAAACAAATGAATAAATGCAAGAATGGACATGAGTTTACCAGACTTACTTTTTAGAGTGATCTCTGGAAGTTTTCACAACTGTGAAAGCTAAATAAATTGATCAACAAAGAAAAGTCAGTAGAGTGATCAATGCATAGAATAATAAAATAACTGCACAGGTTATTCAAGAGCTGTTTTAAATATCAAATTGACAAGACTTTACCACTCATAGAGGGAGGTTAACACAAGCTGAAAATCTTGGATAACTGTCAATGTTTGCAAGAAAGGTTGGGTAGAAAAAGTGCCATTGTGCATGTGTGCTAATGAGACAATGAGTTCAATTATGAACATGTTGAGACGTTGGTGTGTTTAAGGTACATTCAGCTAATTATACAAGTTGACTGTTGAACAGATAGAGAAAATTAGACCAGTAGTAAACTAGAGATAGTTATAATCAGTATTGAGAGGTGGAAGGCAATTAATTGATGTGAATAAAATAGTCCAATGGTATATCTCTGGCAAGAAGTGAATATAGCTTCAGACCATGATGAGCCAGTAGAGTACAGGAAATTATAAATGCAGGACTGATGTGAGAAAAGTCTCCAGAATCTTAATGTCTTTGGATATTGATGTGGAATGATTTCATTTGAAAGATGCTTTATATTAAAAGAAAAAAAAAAGATCCAAGTTCTGGGAATAATCTTTCCAAAATAAAAGGAAGAGCACCCAAATCTTAAAATATGTTCCTATTCTTCAAATCTTATTTTTCAACAATCCACTTTATGTTTCAACTCAGAAGTGGTTAAACTCATCCTATTCACATATGAGCACAAAAACATGACCAGGGATTATTCAGCACTCAGAATCCCACTTTCACCTATCAGATTTTTTTGTTTTTTAGTTTTATACCACCCAATTCACTTAAAGAACAATCTTTTAAAGTGTGAAGTTTTCAGTGATCTAACTCACTCAGTCATAGCAGTATTTTCCTACATTAGCTCATCAGAAAGAATGCCAATGGCATAAAAATAAATGGGAGTAAAAATAGCTTAAATATTTGACCTTAATAACATATTGCTTAACTATTTGGTTTAATGTAACCTTCATATGCGGAGAAGGCAATGGCACCCCACTCCAGTACTCTTGCCTGGAAAATCCCATGGATGGAGGAGCCTGGAAGGCTGCAGTCCATGGGGTCGCTGAGGGTCAGACACGACTGAGCGACTTCACTTTCACTTTTAACTTTCATGCATTGGAGAAGGAAATGGCAACCCACTCCAGTGTTCTTGCCTGGAGAATCCCAGGGACGGGGAAGCCTGGTGGGCTGCCGTCAATGGGGTCGCACAGAGTCGGGCACGACTGAAGTGACTTAGCAATAGCAAACCTTCATATGAATTCACATAATCTAATAAAAAGATTTCATTTTCTATACTGTAAAACAAAGTTAGAGAAAGATTAAATGGCTGCGGAAAGAAACATAGTCTAGGAAGGCTTTTTTTTTTTTTTCCTTTGAGAATTAAATAGGCTTTAGATAGATGCTATATAAAATATATTTTAAGACAATATTTTAGTCAAGTTAATTTTTGACTTTTAACTATTCCTGGGCACCTTAGTGATATCTCTGTGGGATCAATATTATTAAAAGACTATGAGGTTGAATGCCATAAAGATGAATCAATTCCATAATCCTAAGTTTTATTGTTGCTGTTCAGTTGCTAAATCATGTCCTACTGTTTGCAATGCCATGAACTGCAGAACACTAGGCTTTCCTTCCTTCACTGTCTCCCTGAGTTTGCTAAAACTCATGTCCATTGAGCCATCCAACCACCTCAGTCTTATCCTCTGTCACCTCCTTCTCCTCCTGCCCTCAACCCTTCCCAGCATCACGGTCTTTTCCGATGAGTCGGCCCTTCACATCAGGTGGCCAAAATATTGGAGCTTCAGCATCAGTCCTTCCAATGAATATTCAGGTTGATTTTCTTTAGGGTTGACCGATTTGATCTCCT
This sequence comes from Bos indicus x Bos taurus, assembly GCF_003369695.1. Classification (NCBI taxonomy): domain Eukaryota; kingdom Metazoa; phylum Chordata; class Mammalia; order Artiodactyla; family Bovidae; genus Bos; species Bos indicus x Bos taurus. The sequence goes on along the minus strand of NC_040076.1, from coordinate 20,286,649 downwards.
TGCATCTAAGGGACTTGCAAGGGTCTTCTCTAGCACCACAATTCAAAGCATCAGTTCTTTGGCACCCAGCCTTCTTTATAGCTCACATCCGTACATGACTAATGGAAAAACCATAGATTTTACTAAATAAACCTTTGTCAGCAAAGTGATGTCTCTGCTTTTTAACACACTCTCTGGGTTTGTCATAGCTATTCTTGCTGGATTCATTATTACTCAGATTTTACTATATTCTTTTATCATCAGTAAGATAGTTTTCAAACAAACCAGTTAACTTTTATCAAAACCAGATACAAATATATAGGACTTAGTTACTTAATTTGACAATAATTTTCTTCTAATTTATGTGGTCAGAAAATTTCATCATTTTCATTATATTATCATAATTGCCATTTTAAAATATAAGTATTGGACTGTGCATGTCAAAGTCATAAATGAACAGATAAAGCCTCTGTCTTTTATAACAATCATTAGTATTCATGCTAAAAACTGTTTTTTTAGAAAATAATTTCACAAACAAAAATAATATATTACCATTTAAGACAATTTGAATATCTGTCATTATTCATGAACATATTGGATCGGTTGGTTCTTTGTTAACCCAAATTCTAACCTCTTGTTCCTTTTCCTACTTCATCCCTCTTCTCTCTTGGGTGTAGTATTTTCTTGATCAGACAGAGCCACATATTGCTCTAACCTGTGTGTGTTCAATAAATACCAAGAGAATTTGGAATGCTTCCCCAAAAAAGAATTTTTAAAAAAGCTCTCTAAAGAAGAAACACAAAAAATACCCTTCCCCATTTCTAAATTATCATATATTGTTTTTAAGAGTATGACTTTAAGGGTTGCAAGAGAACAGGGCAGGGTGAGGGGAAGTTGGGACAATTTACTTATTTGAAGGACATTGAAAAATGATACCATCCAAGATTGGTATTTTCATGAGTTTCTTGATGTAATATGTAATTAAAATAAGTGTTTGCTTATTTTATTATTGCTCAGATCTACTTTTAGGAAGAAGCTTGTATCCAATTTTATGGAATATATCTTTAATCTAGTGTCTAAAAATAAATCCCTCCTTAAGTTTAACTTTGTCTAACTCAATGAAACAATGATGGACAAGTCAGGGTGGAGAGGTCTGACAAAACGTGGTTCACTGGAGAAGGGAATGACAAACCACTTCAATATTCTTGCCTTGAGAACCCCATGAACAGTATTAAAAGGCAAAAAGATTGGACAATGAAAGATGAACTCCCCAGGTCAGTAGGTGCCCAATATGCTACTGGAGATCAGTGGAAAAATAATCCAGAAAGAATGAAGGGATGGAGCCAAAGTAAAAACAACACCCAGTTGTGGATGTGACTGGTGATGGAAATAAAGTCTGATGCTATAAAGAGCAATATTTCATAGGAACCTGGAATGTTAGGTCCATGAATCAAGGCAAATTGGAAGTGGTCAAACAGGAGATGGCAAGAGTGAACATCAGCATTTTAGGAATCAGGAACTAAAATGGACTGGAATGGGTGAATTTAACTCAGACAACCACTATATCTACACTGTGGGCAAGAATCCCTTAGAAGAAATGGAGTAGCCATCATTGGCAACAAAATGCAGTACTTGGATGCAATCTCAAAAACGACAGAATGATCTCTGTTCGTTTCCAAGGCAAACCATTCAATATCACAGTAATCCTAGTCTATGCCCCTACCAGTAATGCTGAAGAAACTGAAATTGCATGGTTTTATGAAAACCTACAAGACCTTTTAGAACTAACACCCAAAAAAGATGTCCTTTTCATTAGAGGGGACTGGAATGCAAAAGTAGGAAGTCAAGAAACACCTGGAGTAACAGGCTAATTTGGCCTTGGAGTACAGAATGAAGCAGAGCAAAGGCTAATAGAGTTTTACCAAGAGAATGCACTGGTCATAGCAAACACCCTTTTCCAACAACACAAGAGAAGACTCTACACATGGACATCACCAGATGGCCAAAACCAAAATCAAATTGATTATATTCTTTGCAGCCAAAGATGGAGAAGCTATATACAGTCAGCAAAAACAAGACTGGGAGCTGACCATGGCTCAGATCATGAACTCCTTACTGCCAAATTAAGACTGAAATTGAACAAAGTGGGGGAAACCACTAGACCATTTGGGTATGACCTAAATCAAATAACTTATAATTGTACAGTGGAAGTGACAAATGGATTCGAGGGATTAGATCTGATAAAGTGCCTGAAGAAATATGGATGGAGGTTCATAACATTGTACAGGAGGCAGTAATCATGACCATCCCCAAGAAAAAGAAATGCAAAAAGGCAAAATGGCAGTCTGAGGAGGCCTTACAAATAGCTGAGAAAAGAAGAGAACCTAAAGGCGAAGGAGAAAAGGAAAGATATAAGATCTGAATGCAGAGTTCCAAAGAATAGCAAGGAAAGATAAGAAAGCCTTCCTCAGTGATCAATGCAAAGATATAGAGGAAGACAATAGAATGGGAAAGACTAGAGATCTCTTTAAGAAAGTCAGAGATACCAAGGGAACATTTCATGCAAAGATGGTCTCAATAAAGGACAGAAATGGTATGGACCTACACAAAGCAGAAGATATTAAGAAGAGGTGGCAAGAATACACAGAGAACTATACAAAAAAAGATCTGCACGACCCAGATAACCATGATGGTGTGATCACTCACCTAGAGCCAGACACCCTGGTATGCAAAGTCGAGTGGGCCTTAAGAAGCATCACTACGCACAAAACTGGTGGAGGTGATGGAGCTCCAGTTGAGCTTTTCAAATCACAAAAGGTGATGATGTGAAAGTGCTGCACTCAATATGCCAGCAAATTTGGAAAATATTGTCACCCCGCTTATTTAACTTATATGCAGAGTACATCTTGAGAAATGCTGGACTGGATGAAGCACAAGATGGAATCAAGATTGCCAGGAGAACTATCAATAACCTCAGATATGCAGATGATAACACACTTATGGCAGAAAGTGAAGAATAACTAAAGAGCCTCTTGATGAAAGTGAAAGAAGAGAGTGAAAAAGTTGGCTTAAAGATCAACATTCAGAAAACTAAGATCATGGCATCTGGTCCTATCACTTCATTGCAAATAGATGGGGAAACAACAAAAACAGTGAGAGACTTTATTTTGGGGGGCTCCAAAATCACTACAGATGGTGACTGCAGCCATGAAATTAAATGACGATTGCTCCTTGGAGGACAAGTTATCAACCTAGACAGCATATTAAAAAGCAGAGATATTACTTTGCCAACAAAGATCCGTCTAGTCCAGGCTATTATTTTTCCAGTAGTCATGTATGGATGTGAGAGTTGGACTATAAGGAAAGCTGAGCGCCAAAGAATTGATGGTTTTGAACTGTGGTATTGGACAGCAAGGAGATCCAACCAGTCCATCCTAAAGGAAATCAGTCCTGAATATTCATTGGAAAGGACTGATATTGAAACTGAAACTCCAATACTTTTGCACCTGATTTTAAGGGCTGACTTATTTGAAAAGACCCTGATGATGGGAAAGATTGAAGGCAGGAGGAGAAGGGGATGACAGAGGATGAGATGGTTGAATGGCATTACCAATTCAAATGACATGAATTTAAGTAAACTTCAGGAGTTGGTGATGGACAAGGAAGCCTGGCGTGCTGCAGTCCATGGGGTCACAAAGAATCTGACATGACTGAGGACTGAACTGAACTGTTTAACTTACTAACATATTTCCAACTTAGAATTTCATGATAATAAAAGTTTGTATTTTTAACATCAGTACCCCATTGGAATTTAAAAGTTTTTGTTATCTTGGGCTTAAAATAAGAAATTAATATATTCACAGAGATAAAAGTAAGAACACCTTCATCAATAAGGCAGAGTAAGAAAAATAAATGTTCTCCTTGTGACATGTTTTCTCTTATAACCAAATGAATCAGATTTTGACATTTTTAAAGTAAGCATTTTTGAGATGCTTATTTTCTCTTTTATCAACTTATATGCACATCTTTATTCTTTGACACTTTATTTCCATTCAACTTGATCTAACTCACTCTCTTCCAGATTCGTGGCTAGCTCCTCCTTACTCCCTTGAGATTTCCATTATTTAAATGAAAAGATAATATTCAGTTTTTACCGTTGATATTTTTCTTCTCTTTATAGCTTGGAAAATTTGACCTCACCACCTTCTCCAACATAGCCCTCTTTCTTTGGTCTTCTTCCTACCTTCGCTATACTCTCCCCACCCTGCATGCCCCTAACCTTGCCTCAGTTAATGTCTGGTGAAGGCTCCTCTTAGGCATAACCACACTCTCCTCTCATTTATGGACCCACACTCTATGAATAAACATCGAGCAGAGCAATGAATTTCATTTATCAGTTATCAAACACTCCCTAATATTTTATAAACAATTTATTTTTGTATTCCCAGAACCCTAATGTTTGATGACAGATAGTTCTAGGTGCTCAATTGTTGTTTATTATATAAACATCATCAAAAAAAGTTATTTTGTATTTTAAATTAATTCCTTCAGATATTATTTAGTTTTTTGCAATATTTTTTAGCTAATACCTAAACACACTCTGCCTGATTTTATAACTGTTTTATTACTAATAAATATGTTCTTATGAAAGTAAAATTTCTTTGTATATAAAACTTTTAGCATAGCTTAATATTTTATTTCACATGTGTATCATTTTATAGACATATTTAACTGAATTTTAACTTTTCCTTTGGATACATTTCTCTAAATAAAATTGTTATAATCTAAATTTTAGAGTTTTTGAGAAACTGCTTTCCAGAAAGATAGAAATTTATGAGACTTCCAGAGTCACTTCTCTCTTGCCAGCATTGAGAAGACTTGTGGTGTTTAAAGTTTGCTAATTATATAAACATAAAAAATTGGAATTTGTCATTTTAAACTACATTTCTTTCATTTATTCTCATTAGAGGATAATGTTTTACAATGTTTAGCACAATTTCCACAAGAGTCTTCTGGCTTCCAGTCTTCCTGCTAACCTCTAATCCACTAGTACCTTATAGCACAGTCCTGCACACATTGAACAGAGAATATCAGTGATTCCAAGTTACTCACAAAATAGCTTCCAAGTTGATGGTCCAGATTACTATCCTCTTTACAGCCTACTCCCAACCTCCTTTCTCTTCATAAAATTTTTACCTTTCCCTTATATAGGCTGCAATTATGTTCAGCCGATTGATGTACTTTCTAATGCCCCTTTTTCTATAGATTTTATCTTTCCATATCTACCACTTGAAATCCTACCTATTATTTAAAATGAAAGTGAAAGCCATGCAGTTGTATCTGACTCTTTGTGATCCCGTGGACTATACAGCCCATGGAATTCTCCAGGACAGAATACTGGAGTGGGGTAGCCATTCCCTTCTCTAGGGAATCTTCCCAAACCAGGGATCGAACCGAGGTCTCCCACATTGCAGGTGGAGTCTTTACCCTCCAAGCCACCAGGGAAGCCCATGAATACTGGAGTGGATAGCCTAACCCTTCTCCAGAGAACATTTCTGACCCAGGAATCAAACTGGTGTCTCCTGCATTGCAGGCGGATTCTTTACCAGCTGAGATGAGGGAAGCCCACCTGTTGTTTAATATTTGGTAAATGTGCCCTAACAGTTTTAGTGAAATACCTGTTTATCTCCTATTGCATTTAATTTTTCATTTCCCTGTCCTGAGTGTCCAGTTTTACTGAAAAGTCCCAATACTGACATATCAAGACATTTGAGAGCATGTCCTACATTTTAAAATTTAATTACGAGACAGCAGACCTTTTTAGGAGAAGGCAATGGCACCCCACTCCAGTCCTCTTGCCTGGAAAATCCCATGGACAGAGGAGGCTGGTAGGCTGCAGTCCATGGGGTCGCTAAGAGTCGGACACGACTGAAGCGACTTAGCAGCAGCAGACCTTTTTAAAATCTTGTGTATATTTTTAAATTTTATTGGATTATAATAGCTTTATAATGTTGTGTAATTTCTGCTGTACATCAGAGTAAATCAGTTATATGCATACATACACCTCTTTTTTTTTAGATTTTCTTCCCATTTAGATCACCACAGAACAATGAGTAGAATTATCTGTGCTCTTATAGGTAGGTTCAGTTACCTGTTTTATACATAGTAATGTATATGTGTCAATTCCAATTGCCCAGTTCATTTCACCTCCTCTTTACCCTTCAGTATCCATAAGTTTGTTCTCTACATCTGTGTCTCTATTTATGCTTTGCAAATAAGTTCTTCTGTTCCATTTTTTCAGATTCCACATTTAAGTGATATTATATGATACTTGTTTTTCTCTTTCTGACTTAACTCACTCTGTGTGACAGTCTCTATGTTTATCCTTGTCCCTGGAAATGGCACTGTTTCTTTCCTTTGTGTGGCTGAGTGATATTCCATCATATACATGTATTACATCTTCTTTGTCCATTCCTCTGCTGATGAAAATCTAGGTTACTTCCATGTCCTGGCTCTTGTAAATAGTGTTGCAATGGACACTGAGTTGCAGGTATCCTTTTGAATCATGATTTTCTTCAGATAAGTGCCACGGAGTGTAATTGCTGGGTCATATGGTAGTATTGTGTTTAGTTTTTTGAGGAATCTCCATACAGTTCTCCATAGTGGCTACACCAATTTACATTCCCACCAACAGTGTTGGAGGATTTTCTTTTCTCCAAATCCTCTCCTAAAACATTTATTGTTTGTAGATTAATTTTAATGATAGCCATTCTGACCAGTGTGAGGTGATAACTCATTGTAGTTTTGATTTGCATTTTTTTAATAATTAGTGATGTTAAGCATCTTTGCATGTACTTTTTGTATGTCTTCTTTGGAGAAATGTCTATTTAGTTCTTCTGCCCAGTTTTTTTTATTTTGTTGTTTGTTTTTTGTTTTGATATTGAGTTTCATACTCTGTATGTTTTAGAGACTAAGTCTTTTTTGGTTGGTTCATTTGCAAATGTTTTCTCCCATTCTGAGGGTTGTTTTTTTGTCTTGTTTATGGGTTCCTTTGCTGTGCAAAAGCTTTTAAGCTTAATTTGGTCTCATTTGCTTATTTTTATTTTCATTACTCTAACAGATGGGTCAAAAAAGATCTTGTTGTGATCTATGTCAAATAGTATTCTGCCTGTGTTTCCTTCTAAGAGTTCCATAGTGTCTGGCCTTACAATCAGGTTTTTAATCCATTTTGAATTTATTTTTGTGTATAGTGTATATGGTGTTAGGGAGTATTCTGACCTCATTTTTTCACAGGTAGCTGTCTAACTTTCCCAGCACCACTATTGAAGACATTGCCTTTTCTCCAGTGGATATTGTTGAGTCCTTTGTCCTAGATTAGGTGGCCATATGTTCATGGATTTATCTCTGGACTTTCCATCTGGTTCTATTAATCTTTATTTCTGTGTTTGTGCCAGGACCATACCATCCTGATTATTGTAGGTTTGTAGTATAGTCTGGGGCTTCCCTGATAGCTCAGTTGGTAAAGAATCCACCTGCAGTGCAGGAGACACTGGTCTGATTCCTGGGTCAGGAAGATCGACTGGAGAAGGGATAGGCTACCTACTCCAGTATTCTTGGGCTTCCCTGGTGGCTCAGCTGGTAAAGAATCTGCCTGCAATGCAGGAGACCTGGGTTTGATCCCTTCATTGGCAAGATCCCCTGGAGAAGGGACCAGCTACACACTCCAGTATTCTATCCTGGAGAATTCCATGGACTGTATAGTCCGTGGGGTCACAAAGAGTTGGCACGACTGAGTGACTTTCATTTTCAGTATAGTCTGAAGTCAGGGAGCCTAATTCCTCCAGCTCTGTTTTCATTCTTAAAACTGCTTTATCTATTCAGGGTATTTGATATTTCCATAAAAATTGTAAATTTTTTAAGTTCTATGTCTGTGAAAAATACCATTGATAGTTTGTTTGGGATTGCACTGATGCATTGCTTCAAGTAGTATTCATCTTCACAATGCTGATTCTTCCAATCCAAGAGCATGCTATGGCTCTCCATATGTTTGTGTCATCTTTCTTTTCTTTCATCAGTATTCTACAGTTTCTGAGTACAGGTCACAGGTATTGTTTGTCTCCTTAGATAGATTTATTCCTAGGTGCTGTATTCTTTTTGTTGCAGTAGTGAATGAGATTGTTTCCTCAGTCTCTCTTTTCGATTGTTCATTGTTAGTGTATAGGAAAGTAAGAGATTTATGTGTATTAATTTTGTATCTTGAAACTTTACCAAATTAATCGATAAGCTCTAGTAGTTTTCTGGTGGCCTCTTGAGGATTTTCTGTATGTGGTTTCATGTCATCTGCAAACAGTGACAGTTTTACTTTTTTCCAAATTAGATTCCTTTTATTTCTTTTTCTTCTCTGATTACCATGGCTAGGATTTCCAAAACTGTTGAACAATAGTGGTGAGAATGAACATCTTTGTCTTATTCCTAATCTTAGAAGCAAACTTTCAGGTTTTCAATATTGAAAAGAATGTTTTCTGTGTGTTTGTTGCATATGGCCTTTATTATGTTGAGGTAGATTCCCTCTATGCCCACTTTCTGGAGAGTTTTTACCATAAATAGGTATTCAATTTTGTCAGAAGCTTTTTATACATCTATTGAGATGACCCTATAATTTTTATTCTTCAATTTATTAATATGCTATGTCACATTCATTGACTTACATATATTGAAGAACTCTGCATCTGTGACATAAATCCCACTTGAACATGATGTATAACGTTTTTAATATGTTGTTGGTTTTGGTTTGTAAGTATTTTATTGAAGATTTTTGCATTTAAGTATATCAGTGATATTGGCCTATAATTTTCTTTTTTGTGTGATACCTTTGTTTGGCGTTGCTATCAGGGTGAAGATGACCTAGTAGAATTAACTTGGAAGTGTTCCTCCCCCTGCAGTTTTTCGGATTGTTTTGAGAAGAGTGTTAGCTCTTCTAAAATGTGTGATAGAATTCACCTTTGATGCCATCTTACCCTGGACTGTTTGTTGGAAGAGTTTTAATCACAGTTTCAACTTCAGTTCAGTTCAGGCGCTCAGTCAGGTCTGACTCTTTGCCACCCCATGGACTGCAGCATGCCAGGCTTCCCTGTCCATCACCAACTCTTGGAGTTGACCCTAAATCATGTCCATTGAGTCTGGGATGCCATCCAACCATCTCATTCTGTTGTCCCTTTTCTTCCTGCCTTCAATCTTTACCAGCAGCAGGGTCTTTTCCAATGAGTCAGTTCTTCGCATCAGGTGGCCAAAGTATTCGAGTTTCAGCTTCAACATCAGTTCTTCCAAAGAACACTCAGGACTGATCTCCTTTAGGATGGACTGGTTGGATCTCCTTGCAGTCCAAGGGACTCTCAAGAGTCTTCTCCAACACCACAGTTCAAAAGCATCAACTCTTCAGCGCTCAGGTTTCTTTATAGTCCAACTCTCGCATCCATACATGACTGCTGGAAAAACCATAACCTTAACTAGATGAACCTTTGTTGACAAAGTAATGTCTCTGCTTTTTAATATGCTGTCCAGGTTGGTCATAACTTTCCTTCCAAGGAGAAAGTGTCTTTTAATTTCATGGCTTCAGTCACCATCTGTAGTGATTTTGGAGCCCCCCAAAATAAAGTATCTCACTGTTTTCATTGTTTCCCCATCTATTTGCCATGAAGTGATAGGACCAGATGCCATGATCTTGGTTTTCTGAATGTTGAGCTTTAAGCCAACTTTTTCACTCTCCTCTTTCACTTTCATCAACATGAAGTTGCTCAGTCATGTCCAACTCTTTGCAACCCCATGGACTGTAGTCTACCAGGCTCCTCTGTCCTTGGGATTTTCCAGGAATAGTATGGGAGTGGATTGCCATTTCCTTCTCCAAGGGATCTTCCCAACCCAGGGATCGAACCTGGGTCTCCCACATCATAGACAGACGCTTTACCGTCTGAGCCATAAAATACCAAGGCTCAAGGTCTAGTGAAAGTCAGCTCCACCGTCTTGGACCTAATTGGCTCTAACCAGTTTTCTTATGGCTGTGTTATTCCTAACAAAATCCATTTATCTAACTAATTGTAATCCAATTTTAGAAAATCTTGATCATGCATAACTCTTTTTAGTATTTTTCATACTGTTTTATTTATTTATTTATTTTTTACTGAAAACACACTTCCTACTTTCCTTTAGCAACCAAGAACTAAGTTTTATATTAGCATTTTATAGATTGGTGAGCATAAATTCCAGTGATAATCTATAAAACCCTTGCTTTCTTAGAACATTTTAGGATGGCACCAAACATTATTCATTTATAGTCCCAAATCTATTTAGTTTCTCTGTAAAAGGAAATTAGTGTTTAGTAGTAAATGTTTCAAAATCTTATTTTATTTGGAAATGACCTAACTATTCAATAGACTTCCAACACTTAGCACACTTGGCACAACCCTTAGAAATTTAAGTTACGCCAATCTGGAGAGACTATTTTAGACAGATATTTCTAGAGAATAATTATTCTTAATAGAGTTTATATCTCTATTAAGCTCATATTTATATCTCTAAAAGCTCATATCTCATTTACATTTTTCAAGAAGTTTCTTCACTCGAGGTAATTTCCTTGTTGATAAACTTGTAATAGATATAATAGTAAACTTATATTAAACCTAGGTACAATGAAAATATTCTACTTAATGTTAATTACTCTAAGACATGTCTATATTAGATAGGTCAACAAACAAACATTAATGTCAAGTATTTAATAGTGAATATTTCCCAGGTCACATGAACCTGGAATTTGTTTAATTTAGAATTATTTGATTTGTAAGCTCTTTAATTCTTCTTCACTTTCTGCCATAAGGGTGGTGTCATCTGCATATCTGAGGTTATTGATATTTCTCCAGGCAATCTTGATTCCAGCTGTGCTTCATCCAGCCCAGTGTTTCTCATGATGTACTCTGCATATAAGTTAAATAAGCAGAGTGACAATATATAGCCTTGACGTACTCCTTTTCCTATTTGGAACCAGTCTGTTGTTCCATGTCCAGTTCTAACTGTTGCTTCCTGACCCTGCATACAGATTTCTCAAGAGGCAGGTAAGGTGGTCTGGTATTCCCATCTCTTTCAGAATTTTCCACAGTTTATTGTGATCCACACAGTCAAAGGATTTGTCATAGTCAATAAAGCAGAAATAGATGTTTTTCTGGAAATCTCTTGCTTTTTCTATGATCCAACAGATGTCGGCAATTTGATCTCTGGTTCCTCTGCCTTTTCTAAAACCAACTTGAACATCTGGAAGTTCACAGTTCACATATTGTTGAAGCCTGGCTTGCAGAATTTTGAGCATTACTTTACTAGCGTGTGAGATAAGTGCAATTGTGCGGTAGTTTGAGCATTCTTTGGCATTGCCTTTCTTTGGGATTGGGATGAAAACTGACCTTTTCCAGTCCTGTGGCCACTGCTGAGTTTTCTAAATTTGTTGGCATATTGAGTGCTGCACTTCCACAGCATCATCTTTTAGGATTTGACAGTTTCAACTTAATTACTTGTAACTGGTCCTTTTATATTTTCTATTTCTTCCTGATTCAATCTTGAAAGGTTGCACTTTTCTAAGAATTTGTCCATTCTTTCTATGTTGTCCATTTTTTTGTCATGTAGCTGCTTTTAGTAGTCTCTTATGATCATTTGTTATTTCTGCAGTGTCTGTTGTAACTTCTTATTTTTCATTTCAAATTTCATTGAGTCTTCTCTCTTTTCTTCTTGTTGAGTCTGGCTAAAACTTTCAATTTTGGTTACCTTCTCAAAGAACCAGGCTTCCCTGGTGACTCAGCTGGTAAAGAATCCGCCTACAATGCGGGAGACCTGGGTTCGATCACTGGGTTGGGAAAATCCCCTGGAGAAGGGAAAGGCTACCCACTCAAGTATTCTAGCCTGGAGAATTCCTTGGACTATACAGTACAGGGGTTGCATCCTGCTGCTGCTAAGTCACTGCAGTCGTGTCCGACTCTGTGCAACCCCATAGACGGCAGCCCACCAGGCTCCCCCATCCCTGGGATTCTCCAGGCAAGAACACCGGAGTGGGTTGCCATTTCCTTCTCCAATGCATGAAAGTGAAAAGTGAAAGTGAAGTCGCTCAGCCATGTCCGACTCTGTGACCCCATGGACTACAGCCGACCAGGCTCCTCCATCCATGGGATTTTCCAGGCAAGAGTACTGGAGTGGGGTGCCACTGCCTTCTCCACAGGGGTTGCATAGAGTCCCATGATTGAGTGACTTTCACTTTCAATACTTTCTCAAAGAATCAGCTTTTAGTTTCATTCATCTTTGCTATTGTTTTTTTATTTCTATTTCATTTATTTCTGCTCTGATTTTTATGATTTCTTTCCTTCCACTAACTTAGGTGTTTGTTTCTTTTTCTAGTTGCTTTTTGCATAAGGTTAGAGTGTTAATTTGAGATTTTTCTTGTTCCATGAGGTGGAATTGTACTGCTATAAACTTCCCTCTTAGAACTGTTTTTGCTGCATCTCATAGGTTTTGGGTCATTGTGTTTTCATTATCATTCATTTCTAGGTAATTTTTATTACCTCTTTGATTTAGTTTAACCTTCATGTGTTTGTGTTTTTACAGGGTTTTTTTTTCCCTGTAATTTATTTTTAATCTAATTGTATTATGGTCCAAAAAGATGCTTGACACAATTTCAATTATCTTAAATTTGCCAAGACTTGATTTGTGACTCAATTATCTTAAATTTATCAAGACTTGATCTGTAACCTAAGTGATCTATCCTTGAGAATGTTCCATGTGCATTTGAGAAGAAAGTGTATTCTTTGCTTTCAGATGGAATATCCTATAAAAATTAATTAAATCTCTCTGGCCTTATTTATCATTTGAAGCATATGTTTCCTTATTAATTTTCTGCCTGGGTGATTGTTCCATTGGTGTATGTGGGATGGTAAAATCCCTCACTATTATTGTGTTACTGTTGATTTCTCTTTTTTATGGCTATCAGCATTTGCTTTTTGTATGAAGATGCTCCTATGTTGGGTGTGTACAATTGTTATATCTTCTTGGATTGATCCTTTGATCATTATGTAGTGTCCATTCTTGTCTCTTGTAACAGTCTTTATTTAAAATCTATTTTGTCCAACACAAATATTGCTACTCCAGCTTCCTTTTGATTTCCATTTGCAAAGAATCTATTTCATTCCCTCGCTTTCAATCTGTATGCGTTCCTAGTTCTGAAGTGAGTCTCTTGTAGACAGCATATATAAGGGTTTTGTTTTTTAATCCATTTAGCCAGTCTGTGTCTTTCGGTTGGAGTATTTAATCCACTCACATTTGAAGTGCTCATATCACATGCTAGGAAAGTAATGCTCACAATCTTTCAGGCTAAGCTTCAACAGTATGTGAACCAAGAACTTCCAGATGTACAAGCTGGATTTAGAAAAGGCAGAAGAACAAGAAATCAAATTACCACCATCCATTGGACCATAAAAAAAAGCAAGCAAATTCCAAAAAATATTTACTGCTGCTTTGTTGACTATGCTAAAGTCTTTGACAATGTGGATCAAAACAAACTGGAAAATTCTTAAAGAAATGAGAATAACAGGCCACTTTATCTTCCTCCTGAGAAAACTATATGCAGGTCAAGAAGCAACAGTTAGAACTGGACACAGAACAATGGCCTGATTCACAACTGGGAAAAGAGTACATCAAGACTGTATATTGTTGCCCTACTTATTTAACTTATAGATATGCAGAGTACATCATGTGAAATGCCAGGCTGGATTAATTACAAGCTGGAATCAAGATTTCTGGGAGAAATATCAACAACCTCAGATATGCAGATGATACTATTCCAATGGCAGAAAGTGAAGAGAACTAAAAAGCCTCTTGATGAAGGTGAAAGAGAAGAATAAAAAAGATAGCTTAAAACTCAGCATTCAAAAAACTAAGATTGTGGTCCCATCACTTCATGGCAAATAGATGGAGAAAAACTTGAAGTGGTGACAGATTGTATATTCTTGGGCTCCAAACTCACTGCAGATGGTGACTGCATCCAAGAAGTTAAAGACTCTTGCTTCTTGGAAGAAAACTTATATCCAACCAAGACAGCATATTAAAAAGCAGTTGACATCACTTTGCTGACAAAAGTCCGTATAGTCGAAGCTATGATTTTTCCAGTAGTCATGTACAGATGTGATAGTTGGACCATAAAGAAGGCTGAATGCTGAAGAATTGATGATTTTGAGTTGTGGTGCTGGAGAAGACTCCTGAGAGTCTCTTGGGTGCAAGGAGATCAAGCCAGTCAACCCTAAAGGAAATCAACTCTGAATATTCATTAGAAGGACTGATGCTGAAGCTCTAATATTTTGACCACCTGATGTGAAGAGCCAACTCATTGGAAAAGACCCTGATGCTAGGAAAGATTGAGGGCAGGAGGAGAAGTGGGTGAAAGAGGATGAGATTTTGGATGGCATCACTAAGTCAATCAATGGACTTGAGCTTGATAAAACTCCAGGAGATAGTGAAGGACAGGGATGCCTAGTGTGCTGCAATCTATAGGTTTGCACAAAGTCAGACATGACATAGTGACTGAACCACAGCAAGGACAACACCTTTAAGGCAATTATCAATATGTATTTCCTTTTCCAGAGAAGGCAATGGCACCCCACTCCAGTACTTTTGCCTGGAGAATCCCATGGGCGGAGGAGCCTGGTAGGCTGCAGTCCATGGGTCGCTGAGGGTCAGACACGACTGAGTGACTTCACTTTCACTTTTCACTTTCATGCATTGGAGAAGGAAATGGCAACCCACTCCAGTGTTCTTGCCTGGAGAATCCCAGGGACGGGGGAGCCTGGTGGGCTGCCGTCTGTGGGGTCTCACAGAGTTGGACACGACTGAAGCGACTTAGCAGCATGTTCCTTTTCCAGTAATTTTGAGCATTACTTAGCTAGTGTGTGAGATAAGCGCAGTTGTGAGGCAGTTTGAACATTCTTTGGCATTGCCTTTCTTTGAGATTGGAATGAAAACTGACCTTTTCCAGTCCTGTGGCCACTGCTGAGTTTTCCAAATTTGCTGGCATATTGACTGCTGCACTTTCACAGCATTATCTTTTAGGATTTGAAATAGCTCAGCTGGAATTCTATCACCTCCACTAGCTTTGTTGGTAGTGATGCTTCCTGAGGCCCACTCGCCTTCACAATCCAGGATGTCTGGCTCTAAGTGAGTGATCACACCATTGTGTGGTTATCTGGGTCATGAAGATCTTTTTTGTATAGTTCTTCTGTATATTCTTGCCACCTCTTCTTAATATCTTCTGCTTCTGTTAGGTCCATACCATTTCTGAACTGATTTCCTATTGCTCTTTTCTTAACTTTTTTAGGTTTGTTTTTGTAAGTTTTTTTCTTTTTTCTCTTCCTCTATTATTCTTTTCTCTTGTGCTTTTGCCCAGAGAAGTTCCTTTATCAATTGTAAAGCTGGTTTGGTGGTGTTTACTTCTCCTAGCTTTTGCTTTCTACAAATCTTTTAATTTCTCTGTTGATTTAGAAAGAGAGCCCTACTGGGTAGATTAGATTTCTTCCCCTTTATTGCTTTAAATATATTCTGCCACTCACTTCTGGCCTTCAGAATTTCTGCTGAAAAACCAGCTGATAACCTTATGGGGTTTCCCTTGTGTGTTACTTGTTGCTTTTCTCTTACTGTTTTTAATAATTTTTAATTTATTTTTTGTTTGTTTGATTAAAACATCTTGACATGTTCCTCCATGGGTTTATCCTGTATGGAACTCTTTGCACTTCTTTGACTTAGGTGACTACTTCCTACCCATGTTAGTTAAGTTTTGAACTATGATCTTTTCCAATATTTTCTCAGGCCCTTTCCTTTTTTCTCCCTCTTCTATCACCACCACCGCCCCCACCCACCCCCACAACCTATAATTCAAACACTGAGATGTTTCATGTTATCCCATGGGTCTCTGAGACAGTTCTCTTTTCTTTTCATTCTTTTTTTTTTCTTCATTCTGTCCCACAGCAGAGATTTCCCTCATTTTGTATCTCAGGTCACTTATCTGTTTTTCTCCTTAGTCATTCATCCTGTTATTGATTTTTTCCTAGTGGATTCTCCATTTCAGTTATTGTCTTGTTCATCTATGTTTGTTCTTTAGTTTGTCTAGATTTTTGTTTAACTTTTCCTGTATCTTCTTGATCTGTACCTCCATTCTTTTTTCCAAGCTCTTTGGTCACCTATACTATCATTACTCTGAATTCTTTTTCAGATAGGTTGCTTTCCTCCTCTTCATTTATCTGTTTTTGTAGATTTCTGTCTTGCTTCTTCATCCGCAACATATTTCTTTGTCGTGTCATTTTGTCAGACTTACCGTGTTTGTGGTCTCCTTTCTTCAGGCTGCAGGATCCTAGTTCCTCCTTGCTGGTGAGTGAGGGTGGTCCAGAGACTTGTGCTATTATCCTCTTGATATGGGGCTTGATTGGTGTTGTGTTGATCAGAGCCTGACCTAGGTATTGAGCAGGGCCTCCCTTTAGCTCTATGGTTGATGGTGCCTTGTCAGGGGTGGGGCCTCCTCCCTGATCAGTGGAGGCCCACAGGTCTGTTTATTAGCTGTATTTCTTATCTGCAGTGTGAGGCAGGTAGAGTTGGAACACTCCCGCTGGGAGTGAAGCTGCTGGGTATTCTGCCTCTGGAGCTGCTCACATTTGGGTGTACTCTGTTGTGTCACCTTTCACCTGTTGTGCAAGCTTCCAGACTATGCTGATGTTGGCCCTATTCTCAGCCCCATCTGAACTGCGGGTTTGTCGGAAATTGCCCCTGTTGTCTCTCAGACATTGCTTTCACCAGGCCAGCAGAATAGATCCACTGAAGTCAGGTCCCAAGTTTGTAGTCATGGATCATAGATATAGACCTGTTTTGGGTGTTATGGGATCAGCTCACAAAGTCTACAGCTGCTAAAGCTAGGCCTGTCTTGGCTGAGGGAGCATTAATACATTCAGATGTTTTGTAGGCCCTGAGTTTTCACCAAGCAAATTGTAGGGGTGTCAATTGATGGTTAAACAACTAGCTTCAAAGAGAGATTTCAGTTTTTCTTCTTTAGTTGCACGGCCCCTAGGGCTCAGCTGTGGTTTTAGCCCTACCTATGCATGTGAACCAACCACAGGGTGGTCTTGGCACCAAGGCTGCCTTGGAGCACCAAGTTCTGTCCTTTTGAGTACAGAGCATGGAGGTGGCAAGCTGCCAGGGTCATGGAAGCCCTGGTGACAACAGGTGTGTGGGGGACTTGGCAAATGTGACAGATCTAGTCCAGTCTTTGATGAGGCATGCAGGGAAGCCAGTGGCCATGAGTGTGAGAGATCCAGTTTTGATAGGGCCTTTCCTAGCTTCCAGTTACTGGCAAGAGATGGCCAGACTGGGCAGAAGCTTTCCCTAGTGCCTGAGGGGACAGAAACTAGCATGTGGGGAGAGGGACTGCAGTGGTGGCTCCACTCCATGTCTGTCATTTAGTTATGCTGCCTTGCTTCTGTGGCAGTCTGATTTTGTCCACAAGCATTCCTAGTTGCAGGGTCCCTCCCTCCCATCCCCTCAGGCTGTCTCCTCACACCCAAGAGCAGTCCTCTCCCCAGGTTAGCTCTTCAGTCCCCACATTCCAGTACCCAGCCCTCATGCACACTGGCAGACATACGCATCCCAGGCTTGAGCATGAGTGTGCAGGGCTATGGCATGGACTGCCTGTGTAGATCTAACTCTTCCTATTTTGCCACAGACCAGCTGTTTCACTCTCTTTTGACAGCTCAGATATTTCCTTCTGTCCCATCTAATCTCCCCATCAGTGCAGGAGTTTCTCCAGATGTGGGAACCTCTCTGTTCCTCCAGCTCCCCTTCAGGGGTGTGTGTCCCATCCCACGTCCTCTTTTTCCTTTCTTCTTTATTTCATCCTGCTTGGTTATGTGGGGATCTTTCTTGTCCTTTCTGGTGTCCAGGGTCTTCTGCTAGTGTTCAGCTGGGGCTCTAAGAGAACTGTTCCATCTGTAGATGTATTCTAATGCATTTGTGGAGAGAGATGAACTCTGTGTCCTCCTATTGCTCTGCCATCTTCTTCCTTCAATTTTGTGTTTTAAAATAACTTAAGGTCTGAATATCTAGAAGGCTTCCCTAGTGGCTCAGCAGTACAGAATCTGCCTACCAGTGCAGGAGACTCAGGTTCAAACTCTGGGGTCAGGAAGATCCTCTGGAGAAGGAAATAGGAACCCATTCCAGTGTTCTTGCCTGGGAAATCCTATGGGCAGAGGAGCCAGTGGGTTGAAGTCCATGGTGATGCAAGGTGTTAGACATGACTTAGTGACTAGACAACAACAGTAACATATCTAGAATCCCCCAGAAATGTTTGTCAAATTTTGGTTGCTGAGTCTTTGAAAAATAGCTTAAAGATACGTAAATAATAAGTATTTGACCAATTAAGACAATTTAAAACAATTTACATATGGTGGTTATGTTCTATATAAGTATACATTTAAGTTTAATTCAAAAATTATGCAAACTAACTTTAATTGTCCCCAAATTGTAGTCATTAAATCCTATTTATATTGTAGTGTTCTTGGGATACATGAGTTTCATTTTCGATAATCTGCCTTCTATTCAGACAAATGCATGTTTTTTTCCCCAAAGAAAAAGTAAGAACATAACAATCAAGCTATGCATTTGGCTTACAGATTAATTATTCATGGAAAAATAGACCATTTGATTTGATAATCAGTTCAGTTGGCTTGTACAATATTTAGAGCTGCAACTTCAAATTCATAAATCAAAATTTTTTCTTCCATCTGTTAATATCACCTGCCTCATTTGGATGTATATTTATATTTACACTTGCATTTATATGTATATTTGTATCTTACTTAGCATAGTAGTTGAACACAGTAATCAGAAAATAATTGTGGTCCTTTTAATAAACAGTGATAGGTCAACTTATAAACCTATATGTAGGAAATCATTCAGTAATTTTTTAAATGTTTGGGTTTTTCTTTTTAAATATTTATCTGAAATACACTTGCTATTTCTCTAGTCTAGCTGGAATTCGAATTTTCTGAGGTGTTATTAATTTATGATCATGGACTCAAAGAAAGCATAGTTATTGCTTTAGGTGAAATTAGAGTGAAAAGTAACATAGATAATATTCTCAGGTCATATACCGAGTTATCAAGATCCAAATTTATTAATGACTTTGACTTAAATGTAGTTGTCAATTAACTCTCTGTTGGAGAGAAATGATGTTTTTATATTATTTATAGTTTATCTCATCTAAAATAAATAGAATGTTTTTCTGGCAAAAAAAAAAAAATTTGCTTTGACTTCCTGTTTAGGCATTTTGTTTCCAGAATCTTCAAACACCTCAGCCACACAAAGTACAATTCCAGTGGTCTTCAGACCACACAAATAGTACAATGTTTAATACTTGGTTTAACAAAATAGAGGCATTAGCACTCACAATTTTGATTCTTTACATATTGACTGGACTCGTTAAGGCAAAAGATCAAAGACTCTTTTTAAAAAGAAAACCTCCATGGTAGAAAAATGGGGAAAAGCTGAGTTTCAAATTAAATCTTAAGCCTCATAGGTTGGCTTTTCAATGGTCCAAACCTCAATTTTTTTGCTCTTGCTCCTGTTTGAAATAAACCTAAGTGCTATGTGTTGCTAGCTTTTATGGTTTCTTTGTTAACAGCATTTTCTTCTTTTTAATCAGCCTGTCTCTTGCTTGTATTATTTTCTTTGATCTCTGTTCTCTTTTAATTTTCCTCTTTTTTTCTACATAGTCCTTTTTTATCTCCCTTTTTCTTCATCCTCCTCTAAATCTTCATACTTGAATCTAATGATTAGACCTTATAGCAATAGAATCCTTTTGTCTGCTTGAAATAAGCATACATAGACAACACTGTGACATTTTCTTAGTACTTCTGTCTCACGTCCACTTTTTTTATAATCTATGAAGCTATAGTAGGTGAACTTTGAGAAAATATTCTCAACATATAACTTTCTTTTGTAATTCTCAGTACCAATTTGGAATGTTGTTCATCTATATCTTTCTCCGGCTGGATCTCCAGCTAGTTCTCTGGCTAGATGGCACCAAACCACAGGATTTCAGACCACACAATGTACTTATCAACACTTTAGTTAAACTAGCCTTTTTGTTTTGTTTTTTACCCTACAGCCAAAAACAAAAGAAAACCTACCCTGCCAAAAATATTTTAATTTTTAACTTTTTGGTTGGTAGTTTTGGCATCAAGCATGTAAGCTTTAATCATAGAAATGCATTTCTTATAGTGGGAGAGAGTATGTCAACTAACTAGAGCAAAGCAAATAAAAAAATTCTCAAGATGAACAGGGCATTCAGGCAAACACTGTGGCAAGGAAGCTGGCACTTCCTCATCTAAAGGACAGTGTCTTTTGGCCAAAGCTACCCTCCTCTTTTGCTTTGACACTTGGACGTGGTAACTGAGTCCGTAAGACAAAACTAAACATTGCCCATGTTAATGTTAGGGGAGTATGAAATAGAGCTCATAAACTAGAATTCATGAATATAATTATGTTGCAATATTGCTGGGAAAAAAAGCAGACTCATAGCTATATTAAGTCAATTATTTGAGTGTCAGGTACTGGTAAGTTTAATTTATTAAAGGGATGATTTGGGTGTACTCAGTTCCAGCAAAATGGATGCTTTCGATTACTGAACTTGGGTTTTCATTAAAAGGCTGTTGAGCTGGAAGTAAGTTAAGAAAGGGGACCGTTAGGCATTGCATCATTATTTGTTGAGATTTTTCTTAAGGCAGATGGAATTAAAGAAATACTGGTATAAATTCTACACTCTCTGATGATGATTTGGAAACAAGTTATTTTAGAAAATTTAGAGCAGGAAAATAGATTTTTGATTTTTTAATTGAAGTATAGTTGATTTACTATGTTAATTTCTGCTGCATGGAAAAGTGATTTGGTTTTAAAATTAGAATTTTAAATTTAACACTAAAGTAATTTGAAGAAGTAAAACAAAGACATATTTTAGATTGTGGAGTTTTCCAGATTTATTTCTGTTTGCTGAATTTTTCTTATGCAGTAGAATTTTATAAAAGATAAATAGTAACCCTGTGTTCTGCAAAGAAAACAGACAACACACCTTCTTTTCTGCTTGCATTTGTTCCTTGAAAATTCTTTATTTGAATTTGAAGAGAGAAAAATGCCATATTTCTGGGAATAATCCTACAGTGCTAAAATAAACACAGGTATAGAAATAAATGGGTTATCACAGCTCTCCTCTTTACTTTGCACATTTATATTATACACGGCAGAAAAACACATCCCCCTAGTTTCCCCAGACCATCCCATGACTTGGACCTTTCCAGTCTATTTCCTACAAGCTCTCAGATTTCTCAGTTCCTATCCCTATGTGTTCTTAGCAATCCCCTCAGCTGCATTTCTTTTCAGTGCCCTAGACATCTCGCTATTACTATTAGAAATATTGATAAATTATTATTGTCCATTTTATAAAATATTATTAATGTTAATATTGTCAATATGTTATCAGTATTCAATGACTCCCTCTTCAAACATAATACATACAAAGGTGTTAGATTAGGCAGATCAGACCCTCAAACTAGAAGAGGCAGGATAGAGCTGTGTGAACCAAGTAAGTAACAAGATCCAGAGGAATTAGAAATCTCATGTAGGAGAGCTTCTCCTGGACTCCCTGTTGTTTCTTTGGTTGGTAAGGATAATTTACCAGTCATCCCTTTTTAAAAGTATTAATGGCAAAATAGAATTGTTGTACCTTTTGAATTTAGAATGTAATTTCTTTGTAAGTATATACAAATTCTATAAGAATTCTAATGGGAGCTTATTTCTGGAATTACAAACAGCATTTAAAGAAATAGGCAAAATAATAAACATTTTTTTACAACAGGATAAAAAGCTTTCAAAATGCTAAAATTTATCCAGTACTCATCAGTGCAATTTAACAAGAATTGATCTTTCCATCACAGAGCTTTAAAAATAATTTAATTGCTGGATTATTCCATTTAGGAGAATGAAAAGAATCAGAAAGAAAATAGAATTCCTTCAGAAATTCAAAAATTGTTCTAATAAAGAATTATTAAAAGTGCATTTTCTGCCAAGTTCCCTTTTAATACAAATATGCTAAATTTTTGAGTGAATAGGAAAAACCTTAAATGATGTGTAATATTTGGGAGTTCATTTAGTTTCAATGTTTTTGTGTAGGCATACATTTTGAGTTGGGGCTTCTCTGTGGCTCAGTGTTACAGAATCTGCCTGCAATGCAAAAGACGAGAATTTGATCCCTGGGTCTGAAAGATCCCCTGGAGAAGGAAACGGCAATCTACTCCAGTATTCTTGCCTGGGAAACCCCATGGACAGAGGAACCTGACGTGCTACTATCTATGGGTCCCAAAGAGTCAGACACGACTGAGTGACTAAGTAACAACAGCAGCAATTTGAGTTGGCAAAAATTTTTATTTACATGTTTTCTAACGGTTCTGAAATACTGTGCTGCATATCTATGGAAATTCAAGTTTTATACATGAGAGTTTTACTTTTTAAAAGTCAGTACCATGTGGCAAATTTTAACTTTTATAGCAAAGAAAAAAAATTTGTTATGTCTTAAAAACCATTTCAATTACTAGAAAAACATGAAGAAAATGTTTTATGAATTCTGACGTAAGCAGGAATATAATGCTCTAATATTTTTTTACTGCTCTAAGTATATCCACTACAACTGATCAGTAATTTCTAAGTGCTTGCTATATTTTAGTACAGTTTTCATCATAAAGTAAAAGATTTTCTTATTGTTCACTCACTAAATCATGTCTGACTCTTTGTGACCTTATGGACTGCAGCACACTGGGCTCCTTGTCTTCTACTATCTCCCAGAGCTTAACCATCTCATTCTCTACCACTCCCTTCTCCTTTTGCTTTCCATCTTTCCCAGCATCAGTGTCTTCTCCAATGAGTCAGCTCCTCACATTAGGTGGCCAAGGTATTGGGCTTCAGGTTCAGCATCAGTCCTTCCAATGACTATTCAGGTTTAATTTCCTTTGCTGCTGCTGCTGCTAAGTCACTTCAGTAATGTCCAACTCTGTGTGACCCCATAGACAGCAGCCCACTAGACTCCTCTGTCCCTGGGATTCTCCAGGCAAGAATACTGGAGTGGGTTGCCATTTCCTTCTCCAATGCATGAAAGTGAAAAGTGAAAGTGAAGTCGCTCAGTCGGGCCGACTCTTAGCGACCCCGTGGACTGCAGCCTACCAGGCTTCTCCGTCCATGGGATTTTCCAGACAAGAGTACTGGGGTGGGTTGCCATTGCCTTCTCCTTTAGGATTGACTAATTTGATCTCCTTGAAGTCCAAGGGACTCTCAAGAATCTTCTCCAGCAACACAATTCAAAAGCAAGAATTCTTCAGCCTTCTTTGTAGTCCAACTCTCAAATATGTAATGACTACTGGAAAAACCACAGCTTTGACTATACGGACATTTTGCCAGCAAAGTGATGTCTCTGCTTTTTATTTATTTATTTTTTTATTTTTTAACTTTATTTTATTTTTAAACTTTACATAATTGTATTAGTTTTGCCAAATATCAAAATGAATTTGCCATAGGTATACATGTGTTCCCCATCCTGAACCCGCTGTCAAGTTTGTGGTAGCTCAGCTGGTAAAGAATCCGCCTGCAATGCAAGAGATCCCAGTTTAATTCCTGGGTTGGGAACATCCCCTGGAGAAGGAATAGACTACCCACTCCAGTGTTCTTGGGCTTCCCTGGTGGCTCAGCTGGGAAGGAATCCACCTGCAATATGGGAGACCTGGGTTTGATCCCTGGGTTGGGAAGATCCCCTGGAGAGGAGAATGGCAATCCACTTCAGTATTCTGTCCTGGAGAATTCCACAGACTTTATAGTCCATGGGGTCGCAAAGAGTCAGACATGACTGAGCGACTTTCAACTTCACTAGGTTTGTTATAGCTTTCCTTCTAAGCCCAAAGTAAAAGAAAGCAAAATAATTAACACAGTACCTCTCTTTAACTGTATTATAATTATGGAAATGTATGTGAAACACATGAAAGAACTTTGAATGATAAAAAGCTTTATTACCAGGAAGTGTTATTAGGGATAGAAGAGTTGGGAGGAGATGGGGCCTAATGACAGTGGCAATAGTAAGAGAGGTCTTCCTAAAGCAGCAGGATTATAATGTGGACTGTGTAGAACTTTGTTAATGAGACAAGGGTAAAAGTGGAAGGCACTTTATATAAAGTGAATATCATGGACAACAGAATGCAGTTTCCAATGGTCGTGACTTTTAATGAGACAGTGTGAAGGTGATCCTGAAGTATTTGTTGATGAATCTCAACAAATTTAGTTGAGAATGATGGAAACAATTTATATATGGTTGTGACATCTAGATAGGAAAGTTGGAGTTTGGTGTCGTTTGAAAGAGAACTCTGTAAGTGATTTTTAAGCAAAGTATGATGAAAGCAGCATTTAGCGTGGATTAGTCTGGAAATGGTATGCAATATGTGGGTGACTGTTGGAGTGTGGAAAGGCCAGAGGCAGCCTGGAGCCAGGAAAGTCCATTGGAAATGGTTGCAATGTTGCAGGTGTGAAATGAGTGATAAGCTTTTAGCTTCAGGTGGTGGGAATTAGAATGGCATGAAAATGGAGGATACCTGATGCATTTAGTTTATGATAACATTAAATATCAATATTTTAATCTTATAAATACCCTCATATGTTTGGTCTGAAGGCTGTTGGTTTAGTTCTGTGAGCAAAATATGTTTTCACTAATACATTCCTTATCTCTTAAAGGCATTATTAAAAATCCACATTGCCCTGTCTATACAGAAGGTAGTACAACCTCCTCGTCTCCACTAAGGACATGTACTTGGAATTATTTTCCATCAGTGGCAGTATAATTTGCTTAACCAAACATGCTCTTAACTATCTCAAAAATGCAACAGCAAGTATTTTGAGATTGTTGGCAGGGGTTAGTAACCCAGTGATGGCTTCGGACTGAAGTCTGTAGCTATGAAATAGAAGGCAGAAGGTATATAATGCATACTATCCCCCAACAGTATAATAAATGCCATTGGCTGAGCAGCTGAAGCAATCCGTCTTGTGTAATATGGAGGGTAAGCTAGCTATCAGAAAGATGGAAAAAAGTTAAGCTGACAGAATTTCTTTTTGAGCTCTATGTCTAAGAAGGCCTTTTCACGAATTCTGTAGTCAGAATCCAGGCTCCAAATTAGACTGATAGCATATTTAATGAAGATATGAGATTGATGCTTATATGAATCTTACAAAAAACAAAGGAGTACATTTTCACTTTTAAAATAGTAATTCATACTGTGCTTATTAATTAGAATGCCATTTAGAGTTCATTTATGTGACGGAGTTCAGCAATACAAGCATGATGATTCTTTACATAAAGTGGGAAATTTTCTTTCCTGCCCGTTCGAAGGATAAGACTCATTATGTAATTAGAAGGTGAATATTAGAAACAGTGTTTTACTGTTGTTATTGCTGCTGTTTTTGTTTTATTTGATTTTATCTTTAATTGCAATATAGTTGATTTATAATGTTTCAGGTGCACAACAAAGTGATTCAGATACACGTATACTTATCTTTATCAGATTATTTTCCCATATAGGTTATTACGAGATATTGGAAGTACTGAATACAGTTCAAGTCGGTCCTTGTTGCTTATCTGTTCTATGCATGCTGCTGCTGCTGCTGCTGCTAGGTCGCTTCAGTCGTGTCTGACTCTGTGCGTAATGGTCAGTATATGTTAATCCCAAATTTCAAATTTATCACTCCCATCCCTTTTCCCTTTGTTAATCGTAAGTCTGTTTTTATGTCTGTGAATCTATATCTGTTTTGTATAGAAGTTCATTTGTACCATTTTTAGACTTTACATTTAAGTTTTATCATATATTTGTCTTCGTCTGACTTACTTCACTTAGTATGATAATCTCTAGGTCCATCCACGTTGCTGCAAATGGCAATGTTTCATTCTTTTTTGACTGAGTAATATTCCATTGTAAGTATATACCACATCTTCTTTCTCCATTTATTTGTTGATAGACATTTAGGTTCCTTCCTTATATTGGCTACTGTAAGTAGCACTGCTATGAACAATGGGTTCATGTATATTTTCAAGTTACAGTTTTCTCTGGATATATGTATAGGACTGGGGTTGCTGGATCATATGGTAGTTATACTTTTAGTTTTTTTAAGGAATCCCGCTACTGTTTTCCACAGTGGCTGTACCATAGTATGGTAGCTGTACCATCATAGTACCAATTTTCATTCCCACCATAAGTGTACAAGGGTTCCCTTTTCTCCACGCCTTCACCAGCATATATCTGTGAACACTTTGATGATGGGCATTCTGACTGGTGTGAGGTAATACCTAATAACTGATTTTAGTTTTAACGTGCATTTCTTTAATAATTAGTGATGCTGAGCATCTTTTCACGTGCCTGTTGGCCATCTGTATGTCTTCTCTGGAGAAATGCCTATTTTGGTTGTCTACCCATTTTTGAAATGGGTTTTTTGGTTTCTTGTTGTTGAGAGTTGTAAGAGCTGTTGGTGTCTTTCAAAATTAATTCTTTGTCACTTTGCAAATATTTTCTCCCATTCCATAGATGTCTTTTTCTTTTGTGTATAGTTTCCTTTGCTATGCAAAAGCTTTTCAGTTTAATTAGGTCCCATTTGTTTAACTTTGTTTTTGTTTTCATTACCCTAGGAGACAAATTCAAAAAATTATCGCTGTGTTTTATGTCAAAGACTGTCCTGTATGTTTTTCTCTAGGAGTTTATGGTATTCAGTGTTACATTTAAATCTTTAGTCCATATTGAGTTTAGTTCTGTATATGGTGTTAGACAGTGTTCTAATTTCATTC
Source organism: Bos indicus x Bos taurus (assembly GCF_003369695.1). NCBI lineage: Eukaryota > Metazoa > Chordata > Mammalia > Artiodactyla > Bovidae > Bos > Bos indicus x Bos taurus. The sequence continues at coordinate 20,259,699 of NC_040076.1, read as the reverse complement.
TTTTACATGTACTGTCCAATTTTTCCAGCATCACTTACTGAAGACATTGGAGTGAATGCTTTCAGATTTGCACCACTGAAGATGATGTTAGCTGTGGGTTTGTCATATATGTCATTAATTATGTTGAGGCATGTTCCCTCTATGCCTACACTCTGTATTGTTTGATTTTATTTTGGTTTATTTATAAACTATCCTATACCGGCTTTACTTAAAATGTCCTTTACCTTGACTAAGGGGATCAATACAGGATGGTTTTGACATAATAAATGTTATATACATTGTATCTGCATCTTGTCAATTCCATTTGTCCTGCTGCTTTAGCAACTAATTTCCTTATATCAGCAAATTGACGATTAAGTGACCCAAATAAGTTGTTTTGCTAGCTCAAGAGAGTGCTTTTAACATGCACTATCCTCTTGGACACTTGTACAACTTTATTCCAAATCTCTGTGTATCTATTTGTCTATTTTTGCCCTCTCTACCTCTCTAATGTTATTTACATAACAGATATTCAATCAGTTATATTGCTGCAACCCATAATTCATGATTCAAGTGTACTAATGTATATTATTTCTACATCTCGGTCATGGAAGAATTATAGAGATATAAGTAAATTATTGTCTGACTTTTATATAATACAGCAAGTATTTTTAGGGCTTCTTGAATCTTGTGATTACAACTTCTATTTTAAAATTAAATAGTGAACCATATTGAAAATCTCTAGGAATTTTCTCTGGGCAGTGTAAGCCTTTCACTTTTTAAAGAGATGTATTAAACTTCACTTTCTGAGTCATAGTTGTCTGAATAAAAACTGTATTAGAGCTCTGGTGTGATCCTCACAGGTAGCCTAATTCCCCTTCAGTCTAAAATGCATAAGAGAGCTTGAGAGAAGTGGGGAAATTGATTTAAACTATATAGAGAGTTCACTGCTTGAAGCTGATTTATCTGTTCTTTGCCCACAGACATAGTGATAATTAAAACTTACTCATCAATAGTATGACAGGCTTCTTGTTGGCTCAAATGTAAAGAATCTGCCTGCAATGTAAGAGACACAGGTTCAATCGCTGGATTGGGAAGATCCCTTGAAAAAGAAGCTGGCAACCTACCACTATATTCTTGCCTGGAGAATTCCATGGACAGAGGAGCCTGTTGGGCTACAGTCCATGAAATTGCAAAAGAGTTGGACATGACTGAGCAACTAAATAGCACCAACAACATCAACATGGAGATTGCTTACTTAAAAAAGAAAAATATCTTTTCTTCTTAATGATGAAGAGAAGTTGTAAATAGTTTAGATGGGAACATCAAGATGATAGAAGTGAAGTTATGCCAAATCATGGAGGGGGAAGGAATCACAAGCTTCTTGTAACATCAAAAATAGCAAATGGTGACGAAAACGTATAGCAATGTTTAATGTGTTTTGATATTTTTAATGACTACTTCAGGAAATGAATACTATAAAGTAGACAAGTATAAAACATATTTAAGATATCAAATCAAAATGTAATTATGTAAAGTTTAAAAATAAAATAAAATTAAAAAAAGAAAGAATTGATTGCACCAGATTGCACCATACTGAAAGAAAAAAATAAATAAATGTAAAGCCTTAAAATAGATCTGTTTTTAAAAAAGTCTAACTATGCTGAATTAATACAAGTCAAGTTGGGGTAGATTCAAACCAGGAACTTGAAATTCTGACTCTAAAATATGACCTTGAAGTTTATCTGAAAATTGCTCATGTAAATAATTTATTTCCATGGGGAAAGTTCATATAATTTTTTTTAAAAGTCATTGTGAGAAACTATACCCAAATGTCACGTTATATTTTTTTGTATTATGTTTCAATTTTCATTCAGAGAATAAGTGAGAAAAAATAATCTTATGTACTTTTAAAAATTAAAAGACACAAATGTCCTCATTGTCTTTAAGTGGAGAACAAAATAGGAAAAAGGAATTTCTAGAAGTCCATGGCAATTTTGTCTCTTGCTAACAATTATAATGTAGTGTAGATCTTGCAAGCATCTTAATCATTGTGAAGAAGCCAGTTAATTTTTATTTATTTATATACAGATACATTTTAACAATATAATTAATAATAAAATATAGTTGCTAGTCACAAGATGTATATTCTCAGGACACGATTAGTAATGATGTTTCACTAAAAATGATTTTACTGGATTTATTTTGCTTACTGCTTTTTTTTTTTTAAGAAATTGTATCTTCCATCAGGAAAAAATTGTGCCCATCAGTCTGTGTAGAGTAGAAAGAGAGAATGCAGAGAAGAGAAATAAAAGAACAGTGAGTGAATAAAAAGTGGGATGTGAGAATCTTTGGGAGTAAATTACAGAACTGCTCTATAAATAAGAGAAATTGGTAGTCCAAACCAAGAGCGCTGATCAAAACCTTGTTGCAGAGGTAACCATAGAATACTGGTTATCAGTGGGAGAGCTTATATATGCCACTGCACATTTGTAAATGTGTGATGGTATATGTGTGTGAGGGAGAGTGTGTGTGTGAGAGAGAGAGAGAGAGAGAGAGGGTGGGTAAGGAGGAGGAAGGTACCTGTGTCCTTTTTATTCTGAATTCATTTTCTATTTGGATGCAGTTACTACAATGGTGTTAAGATTTCCAGAAAACAAGGAAGTTATTTTTCAACTTCCATCAATATATTTAATATAACACATTCAAGTTTGTCCTAGATATGTTTTGATACTCTTTGTCAACTTATAATTCTTCAAGAATTGGAATCAGTTGACAATAACTGTGCATCTGTGGTTAATTAGCTCAGTGAGTTGACTCATGGCACTAAGGAGGCCAAAGCCTGTGTCTGATCTTCGTGTGGTCTGGTGGGGTTTGCTCTTCTTGACTCACAGACTACAGTTCAAATCCAGGCCAAGTATCTCATAGCTGCTTGCCACTGACGATAAGTAAACTGGAAAAGAGAAAGTAAATGCAACAATATGAGTGGAAAAGATCCACAACTACACACAGTATCTGCTTGTTATTATTTGTCAGTTATGTTCACGTGTGAAGAAAAGCATCAGTTATCCCCTCAGTACTGCAATAAACAGTTACAAAGGAAACTGTGACCTCAAATGACATATGAAGAAATAAATAATACTAAAAATTGTCTGAAGAGACCATGGAAAATGAACTAATTCATAACCGAATATTGAATCTACTTCAACTTGCAAGTGAAGCAAAATTCCACAGGCTGATTTTTCTTCAGTAGATCTTAGGGGTTCTTAAGAGATCTGATAGAAATACACACACCCTACAGGCTACTTTGAGTTCTGAGCCAACTGTGAAATAAGGCAAAAGAAGGGAAACAAGAGGCAGATGGGAGGCCAAAATATCACATTTGTTGTGGTTAAAGACTAGATTGGAGGATTTAGCTTATGTTAATAGCTACACAGACTTCTTCATAGTAGCCTCAGAATCAGAGAAACTTATTCACCCATTTGGACTAGAAAATCTAGGTCTTCTCTGTAACAGGCCCGTTTTACTGTAGAAACCTCTTTTTGCAGGAAGGTCATCTTCAAAAAAAATAGAGTAGCAAAGGGGATTAATTTATGTGTGGAAATTTTTTTCTTGAAAACCTATCAGATTAGGTCACTGAAAAGACTGACTAAAAAAAGGAGAGAGGCCTGGATTGTTTTATAGGAAAAAAAAAATCAGGAATGGAAAAGAATTCCTGCCACCCCCTACCTCACCTACACAACATCTTTTTAATTGAATAAATGGCCAGCATAAAAAAAAAAAAGCAGGGAGAATGCCATAAACAACAATTAACACCATGTGTACTCTGTGGTAGAAAAATGCTTCTAAGCTTTTTTAGAATCAAGGTAGCTCTATAGTATGGTGGTTGCTTCTGATGGTCTCACAAATTTCTGAGGGTGGACGGATCATGTGATATCTGCCATACTGTGATCATAAAAATGATTGTAGAGAAATGCCTTGATTGGAAAAATTAGCACTGCATACCATGATGGGAAAAATCATATTCAAAGGAAATATTTTGGTCAAATAGTTCATTTTACTGACTCATTATCATTAATGATAAACTCAGTGTAGCTTTATTCTAAATGAGATAGCCCATGAAAAAAAATCTTTCATTTTTTTCATTTTACTATTTTTTATTTGGTTTGTTTCTTCTTCCAGATTTATTGAGATATAATTGACACATTACCCTGTATAAATTTAAGGTGTACAGCATAATGGTTTAACTTACATATATCATGAAATTAGTACCACAATAAGTTTAGTGAACAGCCATCATCTCATATAGATACAAAATTAAAGACATAAAAAAAAATCTTTTGTGTGATGAGAACACTTAGGACTTAGGCTTGTCACGTATGTTATATAGGAGTGCTAATTCCATTAAGTCTCTAGTACTTGCTTATCTTATACCTGGAAGTTTGTACCTTTTGACCACCTTCATCCAATTCTACCTTCCCCCAACACCTTGCCTCTGATAATCACAAATCTGATCTCTTTTTCTATGATTTTGTTTTTTTGAAGCATAATTGACCTATAACATTATGTTACTGTTATACAGCATTAGTGATGTGGTTTTTCAATGCATTTCAAGTGATCACCATAAGTCTAGTCACAATATGTCATTATGCAAGATACTATATAATTATTGACTATATTCTCCACACTGTACATTTTATACCTGTGATTCATTTATTTTGCAACTGAAAGCTTGAATCAACACCTCTCGATCTACTTCCCCTTTTCGGTTTTGTTCACTTATTTTGTTTTGTTATATTCCACGTATAAGTGAAATCATACATTATTTGTCTGAAAGCATATCTTTTAAATACTGTGTGGCATGTTCCCTTTCGGGTATTCACAATAACACAGTGTGTTTCAGATCTTTAATGTTTGCCTCTGTTGTAGTTTTTCCAATACTTTTGATAAGAAACATCATTGTAATTGGGTAAATTTGAGATGGGGATACACTCATTAAAATTATGGAATAAATTTACCATCCTCAAAATTCTTTGTTGTCGTTGTTCAGTCGCTTTTGTTGTGTCCGACTCTTTGTGACCCCATGGACTGCCGTAGGCCAGGCTTCCCTATCCTTCACTATCTCTAGGAGTTTGCTCTAACTCCTGGCCATTTAGTCTGTGAGTGCCTAGTATATAACTAAGAATGAAGAGGGAATTTATCTTCAAATTATGTTGTTAAAAGAAAATTCAAGGACTTCCCTGGTGGTCCAGTTGTTAAGAATGGGGTTGCAGGTTTGATCGCTGGTCAAGGAGCTAGGATCCCACACGCCTCAGGGCCTCTAAGCACATGCCCCACAGCTACTGAGCTCATGCACCACAACTAAGACTCTTAACAGCCAGGGAAAAAAAGAAAGAAAAAAGAAAAATGTATGGCATGCCAAGTGGAAAGAACGTTTTTCATGTTGTAGAACTAGTAAGCCATTTCACATTTATACTCAATTGGAGAAGGAAATGGCAACCCACTCCAGTGTTCTTGCCTGGAGAATCCCAGGGACGGGAGCCTGGTGGGCTGCCGTCTATGGGGTCGCCCAGAGTCGGACACGACTGACGTGACTTAGCAGCAGCCATCTATAAAAACTCCATGTTGGAGTATGTTGGCATTGTAATTGTTATATTTAGCGTGGATGACTATAGATATACTAATTATTTTCACAAAGCAAGCTTTGCATTTGTTAATTTCTTTTTTCAGAATATTACTTTGGTCAGTGAAATCTTTCATTTTAAAACTGCAATATTTTTCCAAGAAGAGCCACCTTAGAAAATTAACTTGATTATACAAGTGAGAACAACTCGATATTCATTAATTTGACAAATATTTTGAGTACTTCTTTAGTGCCTGGCACTCTTTAAAGCACCCCTGATACAACAGTCAATGGAATAGGCAAATATTCCTGACCTCACAGACGTTAATTCCTATGGCAAGAGGCTAACCCTCTACCACTTCTCAAATATTTTGAGGTAAATACTTCTCCAAATTTAAATAAATAAAAATGTCTGTTATTATAGGATTAAAAGCCCCCCAATGGATTGGTAAGCCCAGAAAAGAATAAAGAAGTAGGAGAATTTGTTTACTCTTTTTTCAAAGAGGCAGAAGATTATAAGATTATACCAGTACAAAACCTCCTGTGTATTTTCAAACCTGCAGAAAGCTTTTATGAAACAAGTGACTCAATATTACTTTTTTGATCCCTATTGCAACATTTTTCTCTTCTTTCTTGATTCTAAAAATCACTGCATCTTTGTCACTTTTCCTACTTAATTTATCTGCATTGTATGACTGAATGTAACTGAATTTTCAGTCATTGAAACAACAGACTTTTAAATTAACTATATTAATTTCATGATTCAAACTCTGTAACTTCTATGCTTGTCATAATACTTTTAATACAAGTGACAGATAGGTGGTTGCATGGTAACCATTGTGAACTTCCACTTTTTCTCTAAACTCTATACTTTTTCAACTATCCTGAAATAATATAGATTGACACATAAAAATGTTATTCCTTTAGGAAAGAAAAAGTCTGATAATAAACCTAAATTCATAATTTTCCATCACAATACTAAGTTATAATGAATCTTCAAATACATGCAATGCACCCTTTTAGGATACTTGTATTTTTATGAATTTCCTAGATTTCTAATTTGCCTTAAATGAATCTGTACTACAGATTAGTGAATATTTCAAAAATGAACTATTAGACAACACTATTTATTTTAAGTAAATAAAATTTTATTTAATTATGATAAAGTAGATGTATTGTTTGAAAAATCTTTAATAGTCCTGCATACTTGTGGTTTACAAAAACAGTTTAACCTGAGTTTATATGCAAATATTAATTAAACTCTCTCTCTCAAGTTTTCACAGAAGGTGGATATTTGGAGTTTTGTGAAATCGAAGATTCAGTCTTAGATTTAAGACTGTGTTTTAGTTCAAGTTAATGACATGCTCTATAATACAACCTTCAGTCCTATTATTCATTATAGATTTAATTTGGTCTTTGGAGAAGTTATTAACAAGTCAATTCAACTATATGTGAAATGAATACATTTTAATTGTGAAGATTCAAAATTGTATAGAAAAAATTGATAAGAAAATACTTTTTAAACTAGGCCTTTTGTTGATGAAAATAATCATTAAAAGTATTGTGGTATGTTTATGTCTCATGTTAATAAAACTGGAAGAAAGTCTAATTCAACTTGAATTCTTCCTGATTTGCTTTTTCAGATATTCTCACAAAACTGAGCTCCAAAGGTTTTTCACCTTCTTCATGTTCTTTTGCATGAAGTGAGCAGTCCAGATAATCAGGATTCACTAAATTCCAAACTATTTGCTTTTACTTATTTTCAGTGAATTATATCCCATCCTCAAGAAAAACAAACAAACAAATAATATCTACTGGTCTAAACAATATTCAGAAACATTCAATACAATTTTAAGGAAAAAAAATTTATATTCTATGCCTCTCCCAGTCCGCACTACCCTCTGGTGGGCAGGGGTAGGGAGAAGGGAGCAAAAAGGAGGAGAGAGAGAGAGAGAGGCAGAGACAGAAACAGAGATAGAGAGGAAGAAACAGGAAAACAAAATACAACCAGCTGAAAGATAAAAAAAAAAAAAGTTAGTGGGGGAAAAAAAACACAAAACACTGGTCTTGGATAAGAATCAGATGACCTGGGTTCCTGGGTTTTAAGTCCTGGATATGTTACTTTAAGCAGATATGCTAATCACTTTGACTTTTCGTTTCTTGGCTTGTAGAGGAGAATAAGAACACCTGCCCTACTTTGTTTTTAAAGAAGTGATGGTTATTAAACAATGTATGTAAAATTGAGTGTCAAATAAATGCACAATAGTTGTTACGGCATTGATGTTTATAAGAAATGTTACTGGGAAATATTGCTAGCTAGCTTTCTATAGTTATTGTCAAATGAGCATAAAGTTTTGAGGCTTAAAAATCACTGTGACAGTTGACATTATTTAATATTTATTCTGTATAGACATGTTCTAACATCTTTAGGTGAATTTATGTATTTAATCCTTTCAACAACCTAACAGAGTAATTATTATCTTTATTCCTATCAAAAAGGAGAGGAAAAGTGAGCATAGCCTGATAAAATAACTTTACCCAGGGTCACAGTGCCAGAAGGGGCTCAGATGATACGGTCTCACTGTCTAGACAGGGCAGAATCTACTGTAGGATTCATGTACACACTTTTCCAGCCTCTGTTGAAACATATCTGAGCCAATGAGATGTCTGGATGTGTTCACTGTGGTGAGTGGACTTCCTCCCATGGTAACTCCCAAGTCTTTAAAAAGCATGTCCATGAATTAAGTTGATGCTTATTTCCCTATCACAGCAAACATAAATATCCAGAACTGTTGAAAGAAAATACCTTCAATAACTCACTATTGCTATTATAAGAAAAATTTCAATAATAATTTGGACAAATGACAGTGAGGGAGTAGAAAGGGTCAAGTTCTAAAGTATGTTCTGAAGTATCATGATGTGAAACAGTGAGTGTTAGTGACTCAAGTTGTGTCTGACTCTTTACGCCCCCATGGACTATAGCCTGCCAGGCCCCTCTGTCCGTGGAATTCTCCAGGCAAAAATACGGGAGTGGATCAGTTCAGTTCAATTCATTCGCGCAGTCATATCCGACTCTGCAACCCCATGGACTGCAGTATGCCAGTCTTCCCTGTCCATCACCAACTCCTGGAGCCTACTCAAACTCATGTCCATTGTGTCGGTGATGCCATCCAACATCCTCTGTCGTCCCCTTCTCCCATCTTCAATCTTTCCCAGCATCAGGGTCTTTTCCAATGAGTCAGTTCTTCACATCAGGTGGCCAAAGTATTGGAGTTTCAGCTTCAGCATCAGTCCTTCCAATGAGTATTCAGGACTGATTTCCTTTAGGATGGACTGGTTGGATCTCCTTGCCATCCAAGGGACTCTCAAGAGTCTTCTCAGTTCAAAAGCATCAATTCTTTGGCACTCAACTTTCTTTATGGTCCAACTCTCACATCCATACATGACACTGGAAAAACCGTAACTTTGACTAGATGGACATTTTTTGGTAAAGTAATGTCTCTGTTTTTTAATATGCTGTCTAGGTTGGTCATAATTTTCCTTCCAAGGAGCAAGCATCTTTTAATTTCATGGCTGCAGTCACCATCTGCAGTGATTTTGGAGCCCAAGAAAATAAAGCATGTCACTGTTTCCATTGTTTCTCCATCTATTTGCCATGAAGTGATGGGACCAGATGTCATGATCTTAGTTTTCTGAATGTTGAGGTTTAAGCCAACTTTTTCACTCTCCTCTTTCACTTTCTTCAAGAGGCTCTTTAGTCCTTCACTTTATTCCACAAGGGTGGTGTCATCTGCATATCTGAGGTTATTGATATGTTTCCCGGGAATTTTGATTTCAGCTTGTGTTTCATCCAGCCCAGCATTTCACATGATGTACTCTGAATATATATTAACTAAGTAGGATGATGATATACAGCCTTGACATACTCCCTTCCCAATTTGGAACCAATCTATTGTTCCATGTCCAGTTCTAACTGTTGCTTTTGACCTGCACACAGATTTGTCAGGAGGCAGGTAAAGTGGTCTGGTATTCCCATCTCTTTAAGAACTTTCCAGTTTCTTGTGATCCACACTGTCAAAGGCTTTGGCATAGTCAAGAAAGCAAAAGTAGATGTTTTTATGGAACTCACTAGCTATTTTGGTGATGAATCAGATGTTGGCAATTTGATCTCTGGTTCATCTAAATCCAGCTTGAACATCTGGAAGTTCAGTTCACGGTTCACATACTGTTGAAGCCTGACTTGGAGGATTTTGTGCATTACTTTGCTAGCGTATGAGATGAGTGCAATTGTGTGGTAGTCTGAACATTCTTTGGTATTGCCTCTCTTTGGGATTGGAATGAAAATCGACCTTTTCGAGTCCTGTGGACACTGCTGTTTTCCAGATTTGCTGGCATATTGAGTCCAGCACTTCACAGCATCGTCTTTTAGGACTTGAATAGCTCAACTGGAATTCCATCATCTCCACTAGCTTTGTTTGTAGTGATGCTTCCTAAGCATCCAAAGTGCCTTCCAAAGTTTTTTTTTTTTTTTTCTTGACTTCACATTCCAGGATGTCTGGCTCTAGGTGAGTGATCACACCACTGTGGTTATCTGGGTCATTAAATCTTTTTTGTATAGTTCTATGTATTTTTGCCACCTCTTCTTAATATCTTCTGCTTCTATTAGGTCTATACCATTTCTGTCCTTTATTGAGCCCATCTCTGCATGAAATGTTCCCTTGGTATCTCTCATTTTCTTGAAGAGATCTCTAGTCTTTCCCATTCTATTGTTTTCCTCAATTTCTTTGCACTGATCACTGAGGAAGGCTTTCTTATCTCTCCTTGCTATTCTTTGGAACTCTGCATTCAAATGGGTATATCTTATCCTTTTCTCCCTTGCCTTTAGCTTCTCTTCTTTTTTCAGCTATTTGTCAGGCATCCTCAGACAACATTTTGCCTTTTTGAATTTCTTTTTCTTGGGGATAGCCATTCCCTTCTCCCGCAGATCTTCCTGACCCAGGGATTGAACCCAAGTCTCCTACACTGCAGGCAGATTCTTTACCATTTGAGGCACCAGGGAAGCCCTAGAAATATCATGATGGGACCTTACAAATGCATTCTTAGATGTTTGTTATTCTGTATATGAGGAAAGACATTTTGTAGTATAATCTAAGCAATAAACCTTTTGAAATGAAACATATTGTCCTTGCTTGCTCAACATATGTAGGAAATTCTTGCATGTACACATGCACATGTTAACGTTTCAGAAGTTCAGACTGAATAGTTAAATAGATCCATTCTCCACACCCTGGAAATGTGTCTCCTAGGGACCATCTTTGTCAAAATCAAATAATTACAATAAACACAATGACTACTGAGGCATTATTTGTGAAGTGAATAAAGCAAATGAAATTAAATAGTTAATTCTGATGCCAACTCTGACTACAGTATAAGCTATGTAAAGCAAGTCTTACTTCAAGTTGTTAGATTATTTTTTTAACCAAAGTATGTATTTAGCATATCTAAATGTTGTTTTTATTTTCAATCATCTTGGTTTTTCTCTTTTCTGCCTTAAAATAACAAATAGATGCTCCTTTTCTTTAAAATTGAAGACAGTGTCATATAGATAGTTTTAATTACTGAACTGTGAGTAAATAACATTACACATGCACACACATATGTTCTCTTTTCCTATAATATCCTATTTTCAAATAAGAAAACACACATTTGGACAAGCAACCATGGAGTTTATTTGTTAGAAATCAATTGGAAATTATTTTGAAAATAATCAAGGTATATAATCTATCTTGTAGTATATTCGAACTGTTTTAATTAAAGGAAATATTCAACTAACAATAATTTTATTCAAGGACCATGCATGACACCTGAACTTTATCTTTTCCTTTTCTGTCTTTGATGCGGAGTTGGATATGTTTTTGCCTGTGGACTAAAACAGATTCTGTACCAAACACTAGCTTCTTTTGGTGCTTTCGAGGTACCACCACACTGAATGCCAGACAATGCTTTCCAATATACATCCCACAAAGTATTTGATTTTTATCATATTTAAAACAGAATGAATTTTGAAATATGTCATAGAATTGTTCTTAATGTCCAGATTTTTACTTAACCATCAACGTCCACGCGCACCATAGAGCTTTTCTAGATTTTCTTTTCATATCTTCCCACCCAACCCTTCTTTACGCCTGTTCTCAGTCATAGTCCTCTTTCGAAGGTACATATGACTTTGACATGTTTTATTATTTCTGCAAGATGTTAAGCTTTTTGAAGACATAAAAAGAGTAATGGCAATATTGACATTGTTGTAGCTCCTTGTCTGTTTTTATTTTGGCTACAGCAGATTGAATTCAGTAAATAAAGATTTGGCATAGACACGGACTGACCAATAGATGATTGACGTCCCTACAAGAAAACAAAAGTATGTGAAGTCACTGAAACTCAGATGATAAAATATGTATATATATATATATATATATATATATATATATATATATATATATATATAATGCAATTCAAAACATACATATATAAAAATATAAAGAGTATGTAGTTTAAGGATGAATAACCAAATTATATCTTCTAAACAGTATACTGACCTTACACTCAGTGTGATAGACTAGCTAGGCATTGAATGTTATGGCAAGTTAAGGGAGCACATTATTTCTTCTAAAAGATTTAATTTTTTTAAAGCAGTTTTAGGTTTATAGCAATATGAAGAGGAAGAAATATATGGAGATTTCCCACATGACCCCTATTCCCCACATATGCATAGCCTTCCCCATTATCATAGCCACCCTCCATGAGAGGGGTACATTTGTTGCAATTAATGAACCTACTTTAATACATCATTATCACAAAAGTCCATGAAGTTTACATTTGGATTCACTGTTTAAAAAAAAACAAAACTATTTCCTTCTTTTTGACTGCATTGGATCTTCGATGGGAACTCCTTCGTTGGAGTTCGAGGGACTCCATTGCCATGTCTTCTGTTATTGTGGAGTCACGGGCACTCAGCATGTGGGCTTCAGTAGTTGTGACACATGGGCCTAGTTGCCGCATGTCTTTGCGATCTTCCCCGACCAGAAATCAAACTCGTGTCCCCTGCATTAGCAGGAGAATTCTTAACCACTGGCCCACCAGAGAAGTCCCCTAGGACTCACTCTTGATGTTGTTCCTTATATGGGTTTGGACAAATCTGTCACCATTCTAGTATTCAGAGTAGCTTCACTGGCCTAAAATCCTCTGTACTCTGCCTAATCACCCCTTCCTTTCCCCAACATGCTACTGTGAACATATGTGTGAAGGGTTTTGTGTAGAGATACATGTTTTCAACTCCTTTGATTAAATATCAAGGAGCATGATTCTATGATAAGAATATTATTTTTGTGAAAAATTGATAAAATGTCTTCCAAAGCAGCTGGACCATTTCACATTCCCACCAGTAACAAATGAGAATGCCTGTCGCTCCATACCCTGTTCAGCACTTGGGGGTGTCAGTGTTTCAAATTTTGGCCATTCTAATCAGTGTGTTATTTCAGTCTGCATTTCCCTGAAAACATGATGCATAAAGTTCTTTCCTACATTTATTTTCCATCTGTATATCTTATTTTTAAATGATTGGAGCAGAGTCGACTTACAATGTTGTTTTAGTTTCACTATGTAGAACAAAGTGTGTCAGTTGTACATATACATGTATTCACTCTTCTTGTTTGTTTTAGATTTTCCCATATAGACCATTGCCGAGTATTGAGTAGAGTTCCCTGTGTTATACAGCAAGGTTTTTATTAGTTATCTATTTTATATATGGGAGAAGGCAATGGCACCCCACTCCAGTACTCTTGCCTGGAAAATCCCATGGATGGAGGAGTCTGGTGGGCTACAGTCCATGGGGTCGCTAAGAGTCAGACACGACTGAGCGACTTCACTTTCACTTTTCACTTTCATGCATTGGAGAAGGAAATGGCAACCCACTCCTGTGTTCTTGCCTGGAGAATCCCAGGGACAGGGGAGCCTGGCGGGCTGCCATCTATGGGGTCGCACGGAGTCGGACACAACTGATGTGACTTAGCAGTAGCAGTAGCATTTTATATATAGTAGCACGTGTTTGTCAATCCCAATATATCTTCTTTAGTGAGGCACCTGTTAAGGTCTTTGTGTGTACTCAGTCATTTCAGTCATGCCTGATGCTTTGAGACCCTGTGGACTTTAGCCCTCCAGGCTCCTCTGTCCATGGGCTTCTTCAGGCAAGGACACTGGAGTGGGTTGCCGTGCTCTCCTCCAGAGTTTCTTCCCAACCTAGAGATTGAACCTGCATCTCCTGCAAAGCAGGCAGATTTTTGTATCCACTGAACCAAGGTCTTCGGCTCATTGTTTAGTGAGATTGTTTGTTCCTTTTTGTTGAGTTTTAAGAGTTCTTTCTATATTTGGATCAATCCTTTTTCAGAACTTTTGTAAATATTTTATCCCAGTCTGGTGCTTATCTACTCATTCTCTTGCATATTATTATTATTTTTTTTTCTGAAAGACTGTCTTGGCCTATTACAGAACTGGGACTCTATATTCAACCAAAGTTTAATAACCAAGGCCACTAGTAACGACACTGTGTGTTCATGCTAAGTTGCTTCAGTCGTGCAACATATGCACTGTTCAACCCTATGGACTATAGCCCTCCAGGCTCCTCTGTCCATGGGATTTTCCCGGCAGCAATACTGGAGTGGGTTGCCATGCTCTCCTCCAGGGGATCTTCTCTACCCAGTAATTGAACCTGTGTCTCTTATGTCTCCTGTATTGGCAGGAAGATTCTTTATCACTAGTGCTACCCAGGAAGTCCAATAATGACACCAATAAAATTAAATACACATAGAAAATTAAAATTATGGCAATATATTCTGTTCAGTAAGTACACTATACTATGTTTTCTAAATATGTAATATTTAGAATATTAAATATGTAAATATTACATATTTAGAAAACATACAGAAAATATATTCAGTGTGTTTAAAGTTATTTCCCTGTTAATAGAATAACATTCCATTATTTAAAAATAATTTATGGGATATTCCATTCTCTTATAATATAATATAGACTATATAGACCTGTAATATGTTTCTATAGTTAAAGAGTTAGGAACAATAAAAGAAAGAATTGATTAAAGTGGATTCAATTCATGCACAAATCATTCCTTTTTTTTTTTTAGTTACACATGGTGTTTGTGAAATAAAAACTGCTCTTAATTTATGAAAGTAACATTAATAACAGTATCTTTGCATTAATCACAAAATTAACATTGTTGATAAACAATAACCCATGTTGTCACTCATAATAGTAGGCCAATAGAGATGATTTTGCTTGTAAAATATGAACAGTAAGTTCCTTGTGTAGACCATGAAATGATTCTAAATGTAGGCATCCCAAAGAATTTTCATTTGGTTCTAGAAAAATAAAGATGTAAAAAATGATGTAGTTGGACCAATGGCCATCAATATGGGACTAATCTGAAGCATTCACATTATAAATCTGGAATAAATTTAATACAATTGACTACAGATGGCAACATATGAATAATCCACGTTTTGCTAATTCGGCCCACTCTTGTTCAACCACAGTCCTTTTAAAGAGACTCTGTCATCACTTGCAGAAGATATGCAGACCTGGAGGGTGACATTACACCAGCACACCACAAGGTAGTGGGGAGGATGAGGGCAATTTTATCTGGAATGAAAATTATTTTCAAGTATCGGTAATTGACAGTACACACGTGAGGGGAGCATCAGGTCATATGTGACTTTTGAAAAGTAGAATGTGCTATCTGTAATTGAGAACAGACAGTGGAAGAGGATGTGGTGAACAGAAAACCAAGGTGCGATTCCTTATGTGCAGTTAGATCCTTAAGTATCTTGTAGAATGAATTGCCTCTACCTTTCTAGGATGGCATTAATTAACATTTATTCTATTTTTAATTCTTTAAACACTTTATTGTACTTGGATATCATTTGAGTATATTCATTTCACTGCAGAAAGACACTCCTATTAAATAATTCAATTGCTAAAAGGAAATAACTAACAGGTGTTCCCAGTTTTGAGTGCATGCCCTTCCCAGCAGTACTTTCCATATTGCCTCAATCCTAGGATCGAGCAGGTCCTGTCTGCACACCTTGGGCTCATGCTCTACTTGTTTCTAAAGGTTTTACCACTTACTTCTGGGGATGCAATTTGTGAAGTCATGTGTGAACATTTGATACTAAGTCAAAGGAGCCTTTGTGGTGTCTCTCCTTAGGTAGAAAGTCAAGTCGGCTATTTTAAACTTTGTTCCTTAACTCTTCTAATAAAAATTTCTATTTTATTAACCAGAAATGTTTATAGCCTTTCATTCTCATTAAATCTGAAATTAGTTATTGTGTAAGGCATAGCTACTAAGTGGATAAGAAAGATGCCAGACCTCTAAGATTGCTACACTTAGTAAGTAAGCCTCATTTGTATGTGAACCAGGAAATAAAATATCATCCATATTTAAGATGAATGCTTGTTTTAAACAGTCCAATTAATACAACTAGCAGCTTTGCCTATCTGCAACATGTTTAACTACCCAACTTTATTAATTTTAAACTTGACATGATTTATCTTCTCCAACTTTTGGTACAGTAGTAGGACTGATTAAAAGTCCCAAAGAAAGAGCATTTATGACATACACTAAATTTATGGTCTTGATTTTTTTTCTTACTCTCAAATCAGTTTATTTAAGGGCCTTTTAATCTGGTTTGTAAGCTTTCAGGGGGATGATCTTGGTACCCCAAATTTTTAAATCAGCCAAAGCCTGAAAGGATCTGCTAATTACTTGTGAGCCAAATCTTTAGACTTGAGAAGGCCCAGATATCCAAAAGCAGCAAAAGACACATTTTTAAAATTAGTTAAAGACATATACTGAAAATTGCATATTATTTAGTTTCTCTGTTTTGGAAGAATGAAAATTGAATTGTATAATTCTGTAGTTACTGCAAGAGTAATGGTTAAAAAACTCTAAGCCACTTAAAACACTGATGTTACCACACACTTAAAAACATTTTTTTCTCCAATGTGAAAATGTTATACAAGCAAATATAACCATACATGGATGAACTTCATGCTCATCAAAGTTGGATTAGAGAAATTAGTCTGAATCATCAACTATACCAATTGACATAAATTGCTTAGCAACAGACCCATAATTTGAGAGTGTTCAGTAAATATTAATACTTTTCTATACCTATTAAAGGATTTTTAACTTGACTTTTAAATGCATGTATGAACTAATATAAGTAATGATGAAACCTCATTTTACATGGCCAATATTTTGAGAAATCATGTTTATTTAAAACTTCTCACTTCAATTAAAATGTTTTCATCACCTCCCATCTGATACAAAGGTAATGAATGGTCATAATTTCTTAATGAGTCTTGATGATCATAAGGGCAAAAATAATAAGCAATTTAATTCTTTATATTAATTGTTTGAAGTCAGTTAATTAAAAAAGGTTTTATTCTCCACTACTCATTTTGATTTTCTAAAGAAATTTGGGCAATATTTTCTGAAGATTCCAGAATGTTTTTCATTTGTGTAATTTACTAATTATGTTTTATGGTGTCTTTAAGCATATTTTTCTGGAAAAAGTCTTATTTTTCATGAAAATAATAATTCCATTAGGAGCCTTCGCCTTTACTTATGTGGACTCGGTGGAGTATTTTGACTTCAAGATTATGCAAGTTATTATTTACTTACTATCATTATTCCAATCTAGGCTTTGATTTTAAATTTCACATTGTGCTCAACATAGTTAAATTGCCAAGTTGTGTCCAACTCTTGTGACCCCATGGACTGTAGCCTGCCAGGCTTCTCTGTCCATGGGATTCTCCAGGCAAGAGTACTGGAGTGGGTTGCCATTTCCTTCTCCAAGGGATCTTCCGACCCAGAAATCGAACCCTGATCGCCTGCATTGCAGGCAGATTCTTTCCCGACTGAGCTATGAGGGAAGACCATGCTTGACATAGTTTTATATTTCTGTGACTTAAGTTTAATTTTGTTAAAAGGTAGACTGAGGCATATCAACATTTTAAACATTTATTTGAGGACAAAAAATGATTTGAATCTGGCAGCACCAACTGAAAGTGGTTAGAAACTCTCAGAAGGGCTTTACTGTTAGGAACTATAGGATAGACTTTTTAACAGAGAAGACAGTGAAGCAAAGCCAGGAAATTTGATGGCTATAGCTTAATCAGTTGCCTAATTTAGGAAAGGCTTGTTGGCTGTTTGTGATTGGTTATCTTTAGGTTTCAATTTCTTATCCTTGATGCATTTCAGGCTTAGGTTTCGGTTCACTTACAAAGGCACCAAAGCCACCTCCTATATATCTCATGCCCTCCTTGTGTAATTCATTTAATGATTTCAATCTGCTTTATATTTTCATGAGCTACTTATTTTTTTCTGCATTTTCATACCATTTCTGTCCACTGTCACTCCTCCCACCTTGCCAACCACCACCATGCAAGTTTCAAGGAGGAAAATAAATTTTCTTTTGCCCTTCTAGTTTCTTCTGCTGATCTAAGAATTAATGTGAGACAGGATAACAGGGTAAAATAAAAATTGATTTTGTATATACAAGAGTCTAACATACATGAGGTTCAAAGACAGAAAGGTAAAATGAGGTATATATTCCATTGTAAGCTGAGAAATTGGCAGGGGTTTGGGGTTCCCAGGATAGACCATCCACAGAAGAATACAAAGAATAGATGCTCCATCATTCGAGCTTCCCTGGTGGCTCAGATGGTAAAGCGTCTGCCCGCAATGTGGGAGGCCCGGGTTCGATCCCTGGGTTGGGATGATCCTGTGGAGTAGGAAATGGCAACCCACTCCAGTACTCTTACCTGGAAAATTCCGTGGACGGAGGAGCCTGATAGGCTACAGTCCGTGGGGTTGCAAAGAGTCGGACACGACTGAGTGACTTCACTTTCACTCTCAATTTAATGTTTAGTCTGCCATATAAGGTGGGGCCGCTAAGATGAAATGTATCTCCGGTAAAAATCTCTATTTTCTTGGACAAATCCTTAATTTAAATTCTTCGAGGTTTCTCTTGAGACTTCGGTTCTCAGTTGCCATTAATTTTCAGGTCTACTATATCCTTCTACTCTTCTGTCTATTCATTCTATTAATTCTGAGAGTATTATATTTAACCTTCAACTAAAAATCTTTATGTCTATTTAAAAAAAAATTGTAATACATTATAGAACTCTATGTAACTTTGTTTCATATTTTCCAAGTCTCCTGTAGATGTGTTATTATACATTCATAATTAAAAAAAAAAACTAAAAAAGAAAATAATAACAATAAATTTCATGAGAAAAAGCACTTCATTTTACAGATCATCTTTGCTGAAATGGCCTTGAGTCATTTTAGGAAATTATATGAAAGAAATTATTTAAAAGATTCAAATCTATGTAGACTAGAAGTTAAAAAAAAAAGAACATAAAGAAAAAGACTATAAGAAATAGTGTGGTATGTTGTGGTACAGGTATTATTTGTGCAGGAGTTCAGAACAGATTTGCCCAAAGATGTACCACTTTGATACATGGATTGTTTTGTGGGTTTCCCAGGTGGCGCTAGTGGTAAAGAACCCATTGCCAATGCAGGAGAGGTAAAAGACAAGGGTTCAATCCCTGGGTTGGGAAGATACCCTGGAGAAGGAAATGGCAACCCACTCCAGTATTCTTGTCTGGAGAATTCCATAGAAGCACTATGAATTAATTCAACATAATTAAGATTTATACAATTTTCACACAATGCCCTTCTCCAGAGGATCTTCCCAGCCTAGGCATCGATCCCAGGTATCCTGGATTGCAGGCAGATTCTTTACCATCTAAGCTACTAGGGAAGCCCATTCACACAATAGCAGGATACAAATTCTATTCAAGGTCCCATAGACTATAAACGAGGAGACACTGGAACATATCCAGAGACATAAAACAAGGTGCCAAAATTTCATGGTCTAAGGTATTGAAATCATATAGAGTCTGTTCTCTTATCACTGTGGAATTATGTTAGAAATCAATATCAAAAGATATTTGAAAATAACCCACTTATTTTCAAGTGCAACGTGGTATTTACCAAGACAGACCTTTAAGTTAGCTGTTGAAAACCCTAATAAAGTTTAAAGATTGAAAAAACATGGAGGGTAATTGCAGAGAATAAAGCATTTAAATGAGAAATTAATAACAAAATGAGAAATTAATAACAAAGATACTTAAAACCCCATGTATTTGGAAATTAAACATCCTCTTTTAAATGATGGGTGTATCTAAGAAGCCATAACAAGGAAAATTAGAAAATATTTGTAACAGAATAAAAATGAAAAGAGAATTAATCAGAATTTGTTGCATGAGCTGAAGGTGCTCAACGCAACTAAATACAATGTTTCTCACTAAATTTATGAAAAAAAGTAAGCAAAAGGTATCATAGGGAAGAAAAATTTATCCAATTTTCTACTTTGTCCCAAGTTCCACATTTTAATGGGCTTCCCTGGTGGCTCAGATGATAAAGAATCTGCCTGCAATGCAGGATACCCAAAACTTCTGTTTGTATTCTTTGATAACACAAGAAAGGAAAACGTAAATGAAGGGACAGTGAATGGAAATTCCTAAGTGGGAGCAGTTAGTATCTTTTGAAATTTAGAAAATGTTCAAGAAGAAAATAAAAAGGAAACAAAATGGAAATGAGACAAGAGAAAATTTCAAAAATTGTAATTTAGCTCAGAGGTCAGCAAGCTGTAGCTGGCAGCTCAAATCCAGGACCTGTTTCTGTACAGTATACTTGCTAAAAATAGTTTTTACATTTGTACATGTTTGAAAAAATAAATATATTTTATATATGAAAATTGATAAATTAAAATTGTGTTGTCCATGATAAAATTTTATTGGAACATTGCCCCTTTCTTTAATTTATGTGTTGTCTGGACTATACTACAATAGCAGAATCAAGCAGTTATAACAAAGACCATATGACATGCAATACTTAAGGCATTTATTATCTAGCCCTTTACAGAAAAGTCTGCTGACCTCTGATTCAAAGCATTTCCCAAGCAGATTTTCCTAGCTAGTCAAATCACTGTTTACTGAATAACACTTTGGCATTTCAAGTCTAAATAAACCAATAAGCAGTCAGTTTGTTCAGATTTTTCCATGAGCATTTTCTTTACAATAACACAAAATGCAAAATACTGTAAAAACAGTTTCCTTGATGCATTTGTTAATTTAAAAAAAATAATAAACTTTATTTTGAGATAACTTACATGTAGCCCTAAGACATAAAACAAAGGGATACCATGTATTACTTACTCAGTTACCAGTTGAAAATAATAATATGAAATCACAATCTAGATATTAACCTGAATACAGTTAATACAGAATATTCTCATCTTACAGGATTCTTCTTGTTGCCCTTTTATACCCACTCCTGGTTGCCTCCCACTTTCCCCCTACCTTAACCCCTTCCATTTTCCATTTCTATAATTTTATCATTCCAAAATTTTAGAGATGCAATCATAAAGAACAGAACCTTTGGGGAGGGACTTTTTTCATTCAGCATAAGTCTCAAGAAATCATCCACGTTGTTGTGTGTGAATAGTTAGTTCCTGTCTATTGCTGAGGAGTATCCCATGGTAAAACCCATGGTATGGGTTTATCTGTTTGACCCCTTATCAACTGAAGAACACCTGGGTTATTTCTAGCTTTGAGTTATTATGGAAGAAAAAAAAATGGCTATAAACATTCATATACAGGTTTCTGCATGAGTATAAATTTTCATTTCTTTGGGATAAATGCCCAAGAGGAAAATTGCTGGGTCGTATGGTAAACATATGTTTAGTTTTAAAAGAATGTGCCAAACTGTTTTCCAGACTAACTGCACCATTTTAAATTCCCATCAGCAATAATAGGAATGATCCAATATCCTCACCAATGTTTAGTGTACTCACTAATTTTTTTAGTTTGAGATTTTCTAAGAGAAGTGTAGTAACATCTCATAGTGGTTTTAATTTGCATTTCCTAATGACTAATAATGTTCAACATCTTTAATGTGCTTATTTGCCATCTGTGTATCCTCTTGGATGAAATGTCTCTTCATTGTTTCACCCATTTCCATTTGGATTGTTTGGTTTTTTTCCTGTTGAGTTGTGAAGGCTCTTTATATTTGCATGTGTGTGGACTAAGTTGCTTCCATATTGTTCAACTCTGTGTGACCCTAAGGACTGCAGCCTGCCAGGCACCTCTGGCAGTGGGATTCTCCAGCAAAGAATATTGGAGTGGATTGCCAATTCCCTCCTCCAGGGGATCTTCCTGACCCAGAGATCAGTTGAACCGGCATCTTTCATGTCTCTGGCATTGGCAGGGAGGTTCTTTACCACTAGCACCATATTTACTAGATACTGATTGTCAGATATGAGGTTTGAAAATATTTCCTTTAAATCTGTAGCTTGTCTTTTCATCCTCTTAATGGAAATTTTTATGGAGCAAAAGATTTTAACTTTGATGAAGACTAATTTACCATTTTTCTTTATGGTTTGTGATTTTGGTGTCAATTTTAGGAACATTTTGCCTAGCCTCAGATCCCGTAGAATTTGTCCTATGTTATTTTTGAGACGATTGTAATGTTATATTTATGTTTAAGTTAATTTTTAAGTATTTTAAGTAATTTTAATTAATTAAAATTAAAATAATATGAATAATAAAAAATAAAAAATGAAATAAAATTTTAAATACAGAAGTTAATTTTTAAAATTTTGAGTTAATATCTTGCCTGGAAAATCCCATGGACAGAGGAGCCTGGTAGGCTGCAGTCCATGGGGTCGCAAAGAGTCGACTGAACGACTTGACTTTCACTTTTCACTTTCATGCATTGGAGAAGGAAAGGGCAACCCACTCCAGTGTTCTTGCCTGGAGAATCCTGGGGATAGGGGAGCCTGGTGGGCTGCCGCCTCTGGGGTCGCACAGAGTCAGACACGACTGAAGCGACTTAGCAGCAGCAGCAGCAGGATATATATTACTCTTTTTTCTTGGTTGGTAGATGTTTAATTACTCCAGTATCATTTGTTGAAAAGATTATTTTTTCTCCATTGAGTTTGTTTTTGTGTCTTTTTCAAAAATCAATTAGGCACATATGTGTGGGTCTATTTTTATATTCCCTGTTCTGTTTCATTGATTGATGTGTCTGTTCCTTCACCAATGCCACACAGTCTTGATTGTCATCAAATAGGAATCTAATACTGTATTTATTATAAACATATTATTATATATATAATCTTATACTTAATATTAAGAAATATACTATTATAGAGTGAGTTTTGAAATTGGATAATCTTCGCAATATATTTTTCCAACATTGTTTTAAGTATTCTAGTTCCTTTGCAAGTCCATATGAAGTTTGGAATAATTTTATCTGTTTCTACAAAAAAACGCTTGCTGGGATTTTGATAGAGGATTACATTAAACCTATATATCAATTTGGGAAGAATTGACATCTCAACTATGTTGAGACTTGGAATCTGTGAACACATGTTTCTTCCAGTCTCTTCAGTTTCTCTCCTCAGGATTTGTATAATATTCAGTATTCAAGTTTTTTACATTTATATTTAGATCTATACCTAAGTATGTCATTTTGAGTGATTTTTATTAGCATTGTATTTGTATTTTTATCTTTCATTTTCTTTTTTTTAGTACTTTGTTACCCTAGCTAGAATAGAACTTGCATATTAAGTTAAATAAGAATAGTGAGAGTGAACATTCTTACCTTATTGCTGATTTTAATGAACAGCATTTAGTCTTTTCCTTTAAGTATAATGTTGACCATAGGGTTTTTTGGTAGAAGATCTTCATGAAATTGAGGAAATTCCCTTTATTCCTAGTTGTAAGAGCATTTTCAATCATGAATGGCGGCTGATCTTTTCAAATGCTTATTCAACACCCATTCATATATTCATGTGGTTTTTTTAGCCTGTTAATATGATACATTATATTCATTTTAGAATATTGAACTAGCCTTGAATCCCTGGAATAACCCTCTACTGTTGTAGTATATAAGTCCTTTTATATGTTGCTGAATTCTATTTGTTAATATTTTATTAAAAATTTTGAAGTCTATTTTCTGAAGGGATTGGTCTATACTTTTTTCCTACTGTCTTTGTCTGGTGTTGTTATCAAGATATTAGTTTCAAAAAAATAAATTGGAAATTGTTTCCTTTTTTATTTTCTCAAAAAAATGTGTAGACTTTGCATTAAATCTGCTTTAAATATGTTAGAATTATTCAATATAACTGTCTAAGACCATAGATTTCTTTTTGAGGGAGTTTTTAATTATTAAGGTGATTTTTAAATATAGCTGTTCAGTTCAGTTCAGTTCAGTTCAGTCGCTCAGTCGTGTCCATCTCTTTGCAACCCCATGAATTGCAGCACGCCAGGCCTCCCTGTCCATCACCAACTCCCGGAGTTCTTTCAAACTCATGTCCATCGAGTCGGTGATGCCATCCAGCCATCTCATCCTCTGTCATCCCCTTCTCCTCCTGTCCCCAATCCCTCCCAGCATCAGAGTCTTATCCAGTGAGTTAGCTCTTCACAGGAGGTGGCCAAAATATTGGAGTTTCAGTCTCAGCATCAGTCCTTTCAATGAACACCCGGGACTGGTCTCCTTTAGCATGGACTGGTTGGATCTCCTTGCAGTCCAAGGGACTCTCAAGAGTCTTCTCCAACACCACAGTTCAAAAGCATCAATTCTTCGGCGCTCAGCTTTCTTCACAGTCCAACTCTCACATCCATACATGACCACTGGAAAAACCATAGCCTTGACTAGAAGGACCTTTGCTGGCAAAGTAATATCTCTGCTTTTTAATATGCTGTCTAGGTTGGTCATAACTTTCCTTCCAAGGAGTAAGCGTCTTTTAATTTCATGGCTGCAGTCACCATCTGCAGTGATTTTGGAGCCCACAAAAATAAAGTCTGACACTGTTTCCCCATCTATTTCCCATGAAGTGATGGGACCAGATGCCATGATCTTCATTTTCTGAATGTTGAGCTTTAAGCCAACTTTTTCACTCTCCTCTTTCACTTTCATCAAGAGGCTTTTTAGTTCCTCTTCACTTTCTGCCATAAGGGTGGTGTCATCTAGGCCTATTCAAATGATCTAGTTTATATTGAGTGAGTTGTAATTTATGATTTTGGAGAATTGGTCCATTTTATCTAATTTGTCTAGGTTCTGTGTTTGTAGTTTTTCATTATTGTTTTTAGATATCTACAAGGTTCTGTAGTGATACATCCTATTTCATTACAGAAACTTATAATTTGTGTCTTCTGTCTTTTTTGTTAGTCTTCCTGGAGGTTTGCCAAGTTATCTTCTCTTTTTCCTATTAGTTTCTAGTTTGATTCTATTGCAGTCAGAAAACATACAAGATATGATTTCACTTATTCTTGATTTGTTCACATTTACCTTATGGGCCAGGATATGGTCTGTCTTGGTATATGTTTTGGGGGACTTGAAAATAATGTGTATTATTCTACTGTATGATGATATGCTCTAAAAATGTCAATTAGACTCTGTTGTTTGATGATGATGAATTCTGTATCTGTGCTAATTTTCCATCTAGTTGTTCTAACAATTGTTGAAAGAGGTGTGTTGAAGTCTACAACATCAATCATGGGTTTGTCTGTTTTTCTCTTCTATTTTGCCAGTTTTCATGCTACACAATTTGCATCTCTTTTGTTTGAAATATACACACTCAGAGTTGCTATGTCTTTTTTTAAAGCATTTTATGTTGTTGTCTCTGGTAATTTTATTGAAGTTTTTTTGTTTTTGATATTAATATTATTTTCTTTGATTAATGTTTGCATGAGATATATATTGTGTCCATCATTTTACTTTCAAGCTGTATATGTTATTAGGTATGAATTTCTTGTGGATAGCATATAACTAAGCTGTGATTTTTTTTTTCCCACTCCATTGTGTAGATCTCTGCACTTTAATTGGTATATTCAGACAATTTAGATTTAATTTATTTATAGATATGTTATACTTAAAGCTTGATGTTTCGTCCTTTGTTTTCTATATTTTCTGTTTTATTTCTCCTACCTTCCTGTGGGTTACTTGAAAAATTTTTAGAATTTTTACTTACCTAGTGTTTTTCTGTATATCTGCTTGTGCATTTTTTGTGGTTGTTTTATATATTAAATTATATATACATAACTTATCAGAGTCCACTAGTGTCTTCATTTGCCTATTCAGATGAAGTATGTAAATTTTACTTGCTTTTTGGTACCTTTATCCTTATCCATTTATAATATAATTATTTTGAATATTTTTTCCACCTGCATTTAGAATCACATCAGACGGTGATAAATTTTTATTTTCGCCATCAACCATAACTTAGAGAACTCCAAAGAAGGAAAGTCTATTATTTTTACTCATATTTTTGTTGCTGGATTCTTTCTTCCTTTCTAAAGTTTTGCCAAGTTTCTTCTTTTATCATTTCCTTTCTGTTTAGACAACTTCCTTAACCATTCTTTTAGGGTAGATTTACTGTTGAAAATTATCTTAGTGCCCCTTTGTCAGATACTGGTTTGATTTGCCCTTAAATCCTAGAGGATATTTTCCATAGATACAGGATTCTGGGTTAACAGTTCTTTTCTTTCAGCCATTAAAAATATTGTTCCCTTCATCTTGGCCACCATGGTTTCTGATGAGTAACTCACTTGTCAGAATTTTTTTTTTTTCCTTTATACGTAAGGTCATGTTTTTCTCTTGCTGTTTTCAACATTTTTTTCTTTGTCTTTAGTTTTTAGAGGTTTGACTAAGATGTGCTTTGGTGTGGATTTCTTTGGGTATTTCCTGCTTGTGGTTTGATAATCGTCTTGAATCTGTGTGACTTCTGCTAAATTTGGGGAGTTTCCAGTCGTTAATTCTTTGAGCATGTTTTGTACATTGCCCTCTATATCCTTTCTTTCTGGGATTTCAGTGGCATAAATATTTTTTCTTTTCTTATAGTTTCATAGTTGCATAAGGCTCTATCACCTAATTTCTTTTTAAGTGTATTTTCTCTGTGGGGTTCAGATTAGGTGATTTCTTTTGTTCTCGCTTCCAGGTTACTGATTCTTTCCTCTGCCCTCTCCATTTGTTCTTTACGCCAGCTATTGTATGTCCCGGGCTTCCCAGCTGGTGCTAGTGCACCAACCACTTGCCAATGCAGGAGACATGAGATGTGGGTTCTATCCCTGGGTTAGAAAGATCCCCTGGAAGAGGACACAGCAACCCACTCCAGGATTCTTGCCTGGAGAATCCCATGGACAGAGGAAGCTATAGTCCACGGGGTCGCAAAAAGTCAGACACAACCATGGCGACTTAATACACACACATTGTATTTTCTAGTTCAAAAATTTCCATCTGATTACTTTTATATCTTACATTTATTTGCTAAGACTTTTTTTAAGTTTATTTCAACCATGTTCATAATTGCTCACTGAGGCATTTTTATGATGGCTACTTTAGAATCTTTGCATGGTAATTGTGGTATCTCTGTTATCCTGGTGTTCATGTGCATTGATTGTCTTATTATATTCAGCTTGAGATCATCCTGCTTCTCTGTGTGCAAGATCTTTCCAGCTGAAGCCTGGACATTTGGATGTCATGTTATGAGTCTCTGGATCTTATTTAAAGCTTCTATTTAAGCTAGCTTCCCCCTGACACTAATCCAACAGGAAAAAGGGGGTACACTTTCAGGTTTAGGTAGAAGTACAGGCACCCTGTGGCCACCAATGACACCTAACTTTTTGCTTCAGGGAGGGGTTAAGTATTCCTCTTCCCCAGCAGGCCTCCAATGATACCCTCCTGGCCGGGGAAATTTGGAGAGGTTTTTTTAATTGTTCCCTTTGTGCCTTTTCCGGCTTACAGGTTGAGGGGTGGTGGGGTGGCCTTGTGACTGCTGGGAAGTTTCTAATGTCCTGACTCTCCGCTAGGTATCCTTTGTCTGACATCCCCTTAGCAGGAAGAAGAAGCTTGAATCATTACTTTTGGGTTTGGGTGGGTGTTCAGCCTCTTTATGAGTCTCCATTGAGACTGTATTTGGGAGGAAGAGTCCTCATTATTCCCTGACAAGGATGAAAATCCAAATTTCCTATTCAGACATTCCTACACTGCCCTGGGGTTAGCAGGGAGGAGTTGTTTGGGGTACTTTGTTCTAGCCTCACAAGTTTGGCACTAGCCCCTGCCCCCCAACTCTGCCTTTGCAGGCATGGGGTGGGTGTGTGGCGTTTGATGAGAGCAAAGTGGTATTGTCCCTGTGCTTTCTGTCTTTTCAGCCTACTGCTTTTCTGATTTTGACTGTAGAGAACAAGTTTTTGTTGGGAAATTTCGGGATTGCACCAGTTGGTGTCTCTGGGTTGCAGGCTTCCTCAGCCTCGAGTTTTGGATATGAAGCAAAATTAAAATGCAGGGAACTCGCCATCAGTTGTCCCTTGGGTCCTAGGGTCCCTAACTGGACTATCTTTTCTCCATCTTTGAGAGTCTTTTTACCTTTGTTTTATAGACAATGTCCAGGTTTTTTCATTGTACCTAGCAGCAGAATTTAGGATAAACTACTCCATCTGCCTGGAAGTGAATATCTGCCACATCTTCTGTTTTTGTTTTTTCAGTTGAGGTGTCAATATATACTTTTCAAATGAGGTTCTCTAAGGAATCAGGCAGAATTGTAAAAAAGTTCTAATTGTATTTTGCATTAAAAGGAGTAAATTTTAAATAGCAGATGACAAAGTATCTCTATCTATAAGCTATTTTTTATATCCATTTCATTCCACTTTCCTATTCCTGTCACTTTGTTTCTTGACTAGCAATAATGCTCCTTTAGGATCTACAACACTTCTGTTCAGATGTGAGCTTTTCTCACTTGAAAGTTCTTACTGAAAGACTCCTACTTGGGGGCGTGCCCATTTGATTCATTGCTGCTCCCCTATGTCTACCACAAGGCCTGGCCATATAATACTACTTAATAATATCTATTGAATAAATGAATGAGAACTCAAAATTTAACTGTTTTCTTTCTATGAGGGCTTGTCTACTTTCTTCTTACTATGCTGAAGCATGGGGCACATGTGTCTGCCATGCTCAATTCTCCATCCGGCACTCTAAAGCATGTACTTAGGACATTAGCAAAATTTGTCCAGAATTTTGCAATCTAGAAAAAAAGCATTTTTAAATTCAGCATGTGTAAGCTTTTGTTTTATGGTTTACAATTGTTTGTGTTCTGAATTACAAATGAGGAGGACACCAGAATGGTTCCCATGCATGTGTGTGTACATATTCATTGCTACGATTCCTTAAGAAGGTGACCCAAAGACCATGACTCAAAAAAATGCATACCTTTTTCAGGGTATTTCCTAGATCACTTGTGCTTTTTTTTTTGGATGATTTTCTTTTATTAGGCAAGTCGTGGTTTGATAATTTTTTAAAATATTTTTCAGGTATTGTGAAGTGTGTGTGTGCATCGGGGTAGGGGTGCCTACATGGAGGAGGCATAACATTGGTCTGTAGTTTTGTAAGGCACTGAATATAATTTGAAAATGTTGGTAACAGAGTTCTAAAGATCCTCTCATTAATTGAAAAATTGAAACACTTTTAAATGCGGGTAGAACATGATTCTTTTCAGTACTACTGAGTATGTTTGGTTTAAATACTAATAAGACTTGCTTTGTTTGGCTTTAAGATTCTGCTTAAGGAAATGGAGAAAGATTTAATTCACTGTACTTTTGTTAGAAAGTATGGAAATGTTTGTCCACGGGAACTTTCGTCGCCCGCTAGATTGGAAATTCACCAGGGAGAGGGAACCATTTCATTTTATTGCCTAAGAGCTGTTGATATATTTCCTGCATCTTTCAAAGGCATCTTTCATACCATACAGGAAAACTGTAGCTGGTGAAGGAACAGAAAGAGCACTCCTTACATGAGTCAGACTCGGCAAACTTGCACAGCAGCTGTGCTAGGTGCTGTGAAGGATTATCACAGGACCCAGTTGCAGTGGTCTGTGTGGTCGAAGAGACAACTGGCTCCCTCAGGGGACCACTTTGATGGAGACTGCGGCAATAATGCGTTCCCACTGTTGCTAGTGGATTTTGTGACCATGTAGTATAAAACTGGTGCCAGATAAAATCAGAAAGTAATAAAAAGCAAGACGAAACTCAGAGATTGTAAGTCTTCACGTGAGGGACTGAAACGAATGTCCTGGGCTTGTTGCATGCACTCTTAAGGAAAAAGGAGCCTGAGGAAGGGATGCCTTTAACTCGAAAAACTTGCAGAGACTTCAGTCTTTTCATTTGAGAACCACTTGGGTGTGTTGTGAAATAAAGTTGCAGAGTAGGCATGTTCAGACCTTTATTTGCTACATTTAGTAGGAAAGATTCCCCTCCTCCCTCCTAACTACAAGAAGCCAGAGTTTTCCGTGCAAACTGGAGCAGGCGTTGCAAGAATCAGATTCACTTTGGACGACTCTTCACATTCCAAGTCATCATTGCATTAGGCAGCACAATTCCATCTCTGGTTGATGGGCAGAAAAAGTGGGCAGCTTGCCAGGTAGACGTTTCCATGACTCCCAGCCCCCAAAGGTGATGCGTTTTTCAGCTAATTCAATGAAGAGTGGGCTGAACTTTGGGTCTAAACGAGACAATAGCTGCCTTCGCAGTATCAGCAGAATGGTTGATGGGAATGCACTCTACATTTGGCAGAGGATCATGTGACCTTACGACTGAGATTTTGTGATGGTGCCAACGGAGACTTGGAAAGCAGGAACCGTCCTGACTTTTTTCTTCTTTTTTAGCATGGCTCAGAAAATGGTGGATCTTAATACTTGACTTTAGCCAGACTCAGCAAGCGACTGAGCTTTGAAGCACAACTTCGCCTTTATTCTGGGTTTTTGGCAGGCCACCAGGAGGCTGTCCCTTTCACGCCTGATAAATTCTGCTGCTTATCTCTAAATGGGGGTGGGGGGGGGGGAGAAAGAAAGAACATATAAACAGAATATTGAGGCATAACAAGTGAATCCTAAAATTGTATGTGCTTTTTGTTTTTTGCCTTTTCTTACTGCTGATTCTTTTTTTTTTTTTTTTTTTAATGTTAATACCCTTTTTGCTTGCTGAAGAATCCAAGTAGTTTTTTTTTTTTTTTTTGGTTTGTACTGAACAGGCATTTGAACTGGGCAAACAGGACGGCAGCAGCAGTGAGCGTGAGATCATTGCAGCAGTGTAGCAAACTGGCACCCTGCCTTCTCACCCTTTTGGTTCAGGAGACAAACGTGTGCAATCCTCATTTCTAAAGTCAGCAGAGCCTGGAAGGATTCCTGGTCTCTCCCACCTTCTACCATTCTGCTGCCAGGGACGGCAAGGATTGGTGCAGCTTCTGCGCAGTGCTTTGTGCTTGCAATACCGAGAAGGAAGAAAAAGAAGACAAGCACCCTGGTCCTCTTTTTTTCCCAAGAAATATCAGGAGGCATGAAGAAAAAATCTGAGTTTGTCCTACTCCATACAACAGTGCTGAAAAAAAAAAAAGAGAGAGAGAGAGAGATGCTCCTGCTCAAAAACAAAAACAAACAAACAAAAATCCAAACCAAAACAAACTAAAAAAAAGGCAAACATTGGCTTGTATTTAACTACAGAGACATCGCGCTTTGTAAAGCAGCTTTGTAAGGCAGCATAAGCAAATGAGCCTTCTGTATTTGTATTATTGCAAAAATATGGCATAATAAGCAATTTATTGCACTTGGTGAAATCGCACCTTTCGTATCAGGTATAACTTTTTTTTGTTGTTTCTTTTTAAGTCTACTGTTATATAAAAGGGGATCCTTGCACTTTCAGTTTACTCTTTTATAACTCATCTCCCACTTTATTCTTATTAACTTTTTCCTTTTGCTCTCTTGCTCTAATCCTGAGTAGAATAGAAACTTTAGCAAAACTAGAGAAATCTCTATGAAAAAGACGGTACCTGTTTTAATTTTTGTTAGACATAGAAGTTTTGGAAAAGCATTTATATGTTATCTGTGCTTTTTGTGTACAGTATTACTTTTTGCTGTCAAGAAAAGTGAACATTTAGCCCTAGTTGGTAAAGAAACTAAATCTTTCATGTGATGTGACTCATAATTTGAAATATGAAAGAAGAAACTTTTTGAACTCTTAAAACAGGGTTGTATTAGAATGTGTGTTAAAATTCTCTAATAAGTGAAATTTAGTTTGAGGGAAGTTATATCTAATTTACTTACCAAGATTTCATGTGACAAAAATAAGGATGAAAAGATCATGTTCTCAGTTGCTAAGTAGAAAAAGAGCTTGTTCCACAATAATACTGACCTTTAAAATATATTTAAAAGAAGCATTTGTCTTAGAGCTGTTAGAAATATCAATTAGGTACTTTAGCGGAAAAAGTACACACAAACTTGTTTTACGTTTAAAGCAATGTATTGGCTCAGCATATAATGCATTGCATTCTAATTATTTTGTGTGTTTGTATTAGTAAATTGCTGAGCAATTTAAGCATTTTGTAACAAAAACCTAGTTTTGCCTAATTCAGTGGGAAAGGATTAGCCGATGTATTGCACCTATTTTAAGTTTTATTAAAACTGTTTCTAAACATGTTTTTAAATTGTTAAAAAAAAGAATGCTTTTGAAATATAGAGCGTTTATAAAGACTATAATTTGCACGTGAAGAATTGATGCTATAATATTTTCCGTGAAAAGAATAAACTTCAAGCAAACTGTTGTGCTTTTAAAATCGTATTTTATTATAATAGAAATATATAGGGTAAACAATGAAAAATACTACAGAGGTGATGAATTCTACCTTCTGTTTTGTCATTATACAAAGAATTGTGGGAAATTACAAATACCCTATATACTGATAACATTCAAATAAAATGTTTTATTAAGTTTATTGGTTATTGTTCACTAATTATTTAAAAAATAGCTCTTGTTCCTTTATGCTGCCTCAGCTAATGAAACATCAACTTTCACAGGCTTAATTAACATTTATAAACCTGTTTTCATGTTTCAAGATCCTTTAGTTGAAAAACATTATTTTAAATGTTATTTTTAGGAGCCATTAATCTCTACACTCTTAATTATCTTATTAAGCTCCATGCCAAATCCAAATCTCTTTTCAGCTTTCACTAGTTCATTGTGCAAAACCTAGTCGCTTCTTTAACAGCCATGCCTCCTTTCACTTTCAAAACTGTTACTGTGAAAACAACACCAACCAAAATGAATGCATAAATGCAAACTATGAAACCACATTATATGTCATATGAGTAGCCTTGGGTGGGGCTCCATGAGTCTTCCAAGCCTTTAAAAAAAAAAAAAACTTTAAAAGGTTTTGCCCATTTTGGTATTGTGTTTTCTTCTCGATCGACTACCTTCATTCCCACCATACACCCAGATGCTTCTCCTAGACAGCAGTTGTCTGACATTTCTCCTTTTGTGGTTGTTTTAGGGAAAAACTTAAAGTGGATATGAGAAGTGAAGAAAGTGATCATAGGAGAAAATCATCTCAGGTAAAACTAAAAATCAAAAGAGCAATTAATATTTAATATTTTTAAAGAAAAAATAATTTTGACTATTTAATTATAAGACTATGTTTCATACTCTTTATGGATTTAGCTGTTGGAATTGTCATTGATGGTTTGAGAGTTTATAATATTACCTACCTTTTTGGAAAATTTTTGTCTCTGTCTGGGATCAATGTACAGTTTGGGTCCCTTTGAATATAGATCTAAATATCCATTCCTATAATATAGGTGAAATACTGTTGAATAGAAAGTAATTTAGGAAAAAGACAATATATTTTGTCATTTGTCTGTCACACCATATAAAAGGAAGTGAAATCTGGGGAAAGGGAATGAAGTTCTGCTCTTTTTTTGTGATCTACTAAGAGAATGAAACCAAAATATACATTCTTATGGTTAAGATAAAACCCCAAACAAATGTTGCTTTGATTTCATGTCTAAATTTATGAATATATGTTGAAATATTTTTTGCTACATTTGAATGTCTGAGTGTTGATTTTTTTACTATAGTTTTTAATAAGCATGGGAATAATTAGAAAACAAAAACTAATAAAAATTATGTAGACCACATTATCTATAATCTGTAACAAACATTTTATTTCAAAACATGCAAAAACACTAATTTTTATGCAGTACTATTAGTTTTCACAATGAAGATATAATTGAACATGCTAAATATTGTGGATTAAGTGAAACGATTAATAATGTACAACTTATAATTTTGTTGCCGTTGAGTTGGGAATTTTAAAAATTGTGTACGTGTGTGGCTTTATGTTTACTCTTTGTGTGTTTGCTTATTGTTCTGTGATTTAAAATTTTTTTAATAACAATTATTTTTGCCCAACCTGTTGACCAGATGAGAGTTGTATGTAGCCATATCAGATGTTTTAAGTACATATTTTTTGAAAAATAAATTTCAATATATTGTGTTTAAGGGACAAGATATCCCCTTTCATGCAGTTGATCTGGAGTATAAATGTTGGCACACAGTAGTAGTAATGATGCTATTAATGTATCATTAATGTTTGTTTTCTGATATTAATTTACCCAAATATTGTTCATTTAACTATAGACATGTATATTTAAGAATTTAAATAACTTCCTGTGCTCTTTGTGTAATCAACAAAATCTTACTTGTTTTATGAGAAAGTTACAATATTACCAGTTCCTTGAAACCACTAACTGAGGTTTTATGAGTTAAAACAAGCTGTCTAGCTCTAACACAATTAGCTTAATAGTTAATTTGGTCTTAATTATAGGCTCGTAATACTATATTCATGCCTCACAATTACATAATTCATGCATGCATATATGGATTCTTTTTTATTTTCTTTTAAAATTCATCATTAATTAGGATAGTCTAATTCCAAAATATTCGTTCTTAAAACAAAAGTAATCTGTGACTTTCACTATACTGTTTTCAAAATTCTCATGTATATAACTTGTATTTAGTGTAGAGTATTTATGAAGGCCTTTAACTGGAAATATGCATCCTTAGAACATTTTGGCATTTAAATATTTATGCTAAAGTATTGATATTATTATTTTGGTCTCTGAATTTCATCAGATATTTACAACAAATTCTGCATTATTAGGGAGCCCACGTGAGACGTTGCCCATTGGCATAAACCCGTAGATCCGATCTTGTGGTGAAGTGGACCGCACAAGCTCGCTTCTATGGGTCTGTGTCAGTGTGGTAATCTGACAAAATGCAATATACATTGATGTTAAATAATATTTCAATCAAACTCCTGTTAAACTCCAGTTGTTTACTGTTTATACTTATATATATAAATCCTCACCTGTCTTTTGAGGCAGGCTTCAGTTGTTGACCACTTGAGAAGACTCAGCACAGCCATTGAAGTTTAAATCCAAGTGTAATAAATTATTTTAAAAACTTGAATTTTTTATAGCAAGGTTTGAACCAATATCTGCATAGATTCTGTTCAGAAACTTCTGTTCACATTCCAGTCGTTAATGCACTTCATTAACTTCAATTAGAAAATTAAAGGCTGTGAACTGGATGTGTCACTGTTGAACCTATTTCTCCTTAAAAATGAAGCTGAATTGCTATTGACTTTTAATATTATTAATTGCTAGTGGAATTATGCCATGAGAGATGTCAGAAGGCATTTTATATGAACTTTGCTGGAAACTGAAGAGGTTAGGATAGTCCTAGTAGACACAAATTCAGTTTATCAGTAAAATGTTAGGATTATATACATAATTATGTAGTTACATCTACATCCTTGCCAAGTCCTTAGGTGTATGGCTGCCATATTTGGAGGAGCTGACTGAAGATATGATAAGGAGTTTGAAGCAACACTGGAAGCTGTGTGCATCCGGGTTGAGGTAGTAGGTTGTATGGTTTAGAGTTACACCCTGGGAGTTAACTGTACAACCTTCTAGCTTTCCTTGGAGCACACTTGAGCCATCGAGGAATTCTTCATCATTTTATTCTGATTGAGCCAATTTCTGTGCAAGAAGGTTATGTGTCATGAGTATTTTAGATAATTAAAATTATCTTTTATCTGTAAGCATGAGATTATTGTATTTGCATCTGCTTATAAACTGGCAAGATGGTATTTCTGATTGCTTGTTACTCTATAATCAAACATATTTAAGAACTGGGGAGTAGTGACTTAAACTGCATAAATATTGCAGCTTTCATCATCCATAGATTCACAAAATTTGACATTTAATTTTGCAAACTTGTTATTGGTCTTTCTGTTTTTATTGGCTACTTGAACACTGTCGTATTAAAAAAAAGTCTGCTAGT
The DNA here is from genome assembly GCF_003369695.1 of Bos indicus x Bos taurus. Lineage (NCBI taxonomy): Eukaryota > Metazoa > Chordata > Mammalia > Artiodactyla > Bovidae > Bos > Bos indicus x Bos taurus. The sequence continues at coordinate 20,223,722 of NC_040076.1, read as the reverse complement.
GTCAATGACCTTCACAGCACATTGTCTGAGTCTTTCTTATGACACATCACTTTCTCCCTTATGTTACAGCTATCTATGTGGGTGTTTACTTTTTCCATACTAGACTGTAAGCCCCTTGAGGGCAAAGTCCATGCCGTATTTTTCATTGTATCCCCTGCAATGCCTTACACATAATAAGATCTATTTATTTATTGGATGAATGAATGAGTGGAGTAGAAGATCTCTCTCTGTGATGAATTTCTATTGAATATTTGAATGAATTACAACAGCAGCCATAAATCTGAGGGGTTTTCTTAATTATTATTTGTCTTAAAGCATACCTAAATTTAATTCCGAGAGTGCTGTGCATTAGTAATATACTTGACTTGTTTATGTTCTGTGTTTGAGTATGTCTACTCATCATAGACATATAATTTAATTTATGACAGCTTTTTCCCTAGAATAAAAACAGTGGGCCACGTTCATTTTTATTAATAAGTTCATTGTAGTTTATAATCCTAAATTTTGCTTACGTACATTTCTTTTGACTTTTTAAATTCCTTGATTTCCAGATGAATAATTTTCCTTTTAGCATAAGTCTTATAAATCAGCTTTTTGTATTCTGTATACTTTCCTTACCATTTACCTTTTATTTTTTTACAACTTTAACTGTTGAGTAAAGAGGAACAACTAAACCAGAAATATATTAAGAAATTAATAACAAGTATGTGAAGTATAATTTGAGGATTACATTTTTGTTTGAAGGAAAGGCACCTACAATATTCTCTCTGTACAAAGCAAATTGGTCTCTTTTGGAGTCCATTAGCTGTGTGCCTACTTTACTGACAGTGAATGCTATAATTTATATAGATCATTTTTCACCCACAGGATTAAATAACTAGATATTATATAACTTATTTAAACTCCCAGATTGAAACGTTGAATACATAAAAAAAATGTTTTAGATACAATTATCTGTTAAGAACCATAGGATCCTAGGATGAGCTTTCTATAGAACACTCAGGCATGCCCCTGTCTCAGAATCTAGAATTTACGAACAATGGAGGTGAAGAAGGAACTTTCTAATCCCCAAGGGTAAGAACACGTGAGACTTAGAAGGTTGAAGACTAGTGATTTCAAGCATAATTATTTGGCTGGTCTGCAGAACTCAAAAACTAGTAGTCTCTAAGAAAGAAAAGTCTCTTCGAGGACTAATTAAGAGATAATGAACAAGGGTCAGGATACACAGACCAGAGAGTGAGAAAGAGAGGTTGGAAGAAACAGACAACTGAGTTGTAAACAATTACATCTCTGTAAGTTTAACTCTTGAGAATGTAGTTCCTCTTTGTTGTTGTTCAGACACTAAGTTGTGTCTGACTCTTTGTGACCTTGTGTGTGTATATGTGTGTATAACCCCAATATTCTGTCTACAGATTTGGAGAAAAGTCATGTACACATTGAGGGCCAAATGCAATACTATTTCCAATAAATGCGTGTTTCTGTGCAGTGCAATAGTTAAGTAGACAGCAGAAGTCAACTATGATACGCAGTTTAAGGATAATCTTTTCAAAGTACTATGACAGATGCACAGAATATTTAAAGTGAACAGTATGAAAGAATAACTGAAAAAATGATAACAAGATAGCTATGATCCATTGTGTTGGTCTTGCAGAAATCATACCAAGTCTACAGGGCAGAGGATGTAATTAGCTTCAGTAAAGAAAATAAACAGACTGCTACTTGAGAGAATTATGCTTTCACTAGTGATTAATAGTAAAATTTTCTTCCAGATCCTTTATTTCTATGGAAAAAATGGCAAAGAAATATACAAATTGACAAGATTATTTTTTGAAGAAACTAATTTTGAGGATCCATATCTAGAAATAGTTAAATTATAACTCAGAAACCATGGAAAAACACTGTACATTTAGAAACTTAGCATTCAGCTGTGGGAAAACTATGCAGATTCACATAATTTCTTCTGAATTTTAAGTGGTCAAGTTTTACTCCATTTTAACCTTTTCACGTTTGGTAACAAAGGAAGTGTGAAAATTCAGGAAACAAATATCAGCAAATCATATCTTGCTTAACTCTTATCTCTTTTGGTGTTTGGGGACATTAAGTTTAGGTTCATAGTGGCTGGCTGACCTTAATGCTTTGTGGAATGAGGTAGGAAGGAGTGAGAGGAAAGAAAGAAGGGGAGAGGGAGAAAGGAAGAGAAGAAAGAAGGAAAGGAAAGGAAAACCATCTGCAAAGCAATTGACTGAAACTTACCAGAAAAGTCTAATTTAGCTCATAATATGATGAACTAAATCGGCCAAAGTAACTATGAGAGAATCAGATAAATCTCTTGGCAATTGGACTGGGTCTTCTTGAACATGATCCAGCAGTTCATGAACTGTTATTAAAATAAGTGAGTCACTTTCTGTAAATACTCATTTTGTTTCTCTTTTGCCTATTACCAAATGCTGACTCATGAGCTTAGGTGATTCCCCAGATGATGTGATTCAGGCTTCTGACACCCTGAGCATTTCTAGTTTTTCTTCTCAAATTATAGGAGTCACTCTTGAGGTCAGTGATCTTGACCTGTACCCACACCAGCTCCCTAAAAGACCCATAGGAAACACCCATGAAAATCATTAAATGAAGATTCTGACATAAGCAAGAGAACATTTATTTCTCACTTGCTTACCAATTCCTATCACCCACTACTACTTTCAAGCAAACCTGCTACGAATTGCCATCATGTTCTTTAAGATCCACATGTATCACTTCTTCATCCACAAAGCTTTTATTCTTTCTCTAAAAGGGAATTTCTCAGTTTATAAATTCCCGTAGCCACTGCAGCCTTTTTTCGCCACAGGCTTTTTCTCTAACTTCCTTTAGTAGTATAGCCAAGTCTTCCAGGGCACTGTGACTGCTTTGTTACCTCCTGCAATGTACATATTTTTTTAAGCTGTTGCGTTGAGTTAAACTTTAAAATCACTTATGGGCAATCGAAATTATACACATCTTAAAATAAACTATGCTTCAGCAGTAAAGCCCTGTGTTATTCAATGTATTTCCAGACTCCAGAGTATATCATTATGGGATGAGGATTTTTTTGTTTGTTTTTAACATTGTCATGATTAATAATCTATCTGGACTAAGCCTATCATATGCCATTGAAGGTTATTTATGAAACTGACTGATTTCTATTATTTATGATACATCTAAGCCCCTTGAGTGCAGTAACATGTCTTTCAAATCTAACAACTCTTACCATAGTGCTCAGGTTATAGGATGAATTGTAGACCTCTTTGGTGAATAAATAGAACTTTTAATGAAATAAAAACGTGATGTGATACTGTGAAGTAATTTTATATTTAAGTGGACTTCTTCAAAATGTTTGTTTAGAATTTAAGAGAAATTAAGGTTATCACTTTTAACTTTTATGAATCTATTTGATGGCGGTTCCTAATTTTTAAGTTGGCGTTGGCTTGTGTGTTCCTCCATTTGTTCTGTTTTTACGTGGGCACATAGTTGATTAACAATGCTGTTTTAGTGTACAGCACAGAGATTCTGTTATACATATACACGTATCTATGCTTTTTCAAATTCTTTTTCCCATTTAGGTTATTAGAGAACGTTGAGCAGAAGTCCCTGTGCTATACAGTAGATCTTTGTTAGTTACTTATTTTTTAGTAGAGTGGTGCGTGCCTGTCAATCCCAAACTCCCAATCTATCCCTCCCCTGTCATCCTTCCCCTCTGGTAACCATAAGATCGTTCTCTGTGGCTCTGTTTCTGTTTTGTAAATAAGTTTATTTGTTTCATTTTTTTAGATTCCACATATGAGCAAGATCATATGATATTTTACTTTGTCTGATTTACTACATTTAGTATGACACTTTCCAGATCCATCCATGTTGCTGCAAATGGTATTATTTCACTCTTTTTATGGCTGAGTAACATTCTATTGAGGTACCACATCTTCTTCATCCATCCATCTGTTGATGGACATTTATGTTGCTTCCTGGTCTTGGCTGTTGTAAACGGTGTTGCAGTGAAGGTTGGGGTGCAAGCATCCTTTGAACCATGTTTCTGTCAGGGCGTATGCCCAGAAGTGGGATTGCTGTTATCATATGGTAGCTCTATTTTTATTTTTTAAGGAAACCCGTACAGTCTCCATATCGGCTATACCAATTTACATTCCCACCAGTCGTGTAGGAGGATTCACTTTTCTCCAAACTCTGTCCAACATTTATTTTTTGTAGATTTTTTGATGATGGCCATTCTGACTGGTATGAAGTGATATCTCATTGTGGTTTTGGTTTGCATTTCTCTAATAATTAGTGATATTGAGCATCTTCTCATGTGCCTCTTGGCTGTCTTCTTTGGAGAAATGTCTATTAACATTTCTCACTCTAAGCTATGTGGAATGTGTGAGTTAAATAAACTAGCAATGTTTCTTCCTTGTATCTGTTTCTTTCCTCTTAAATCCTCTTTTCACTCTGAACTATTGGAGCACTTTATTTATGCCAATCATATTCAGCCTTGTATTTCCCCTTACTTTTTATATGTTTAAGTAGTAAGTGATAAAGTTAGACTTTAAGCCATATATTTCATGTAAACTTTTACTTTTAGTTGACACTTAAGGAGTACTTGATGGAAATTAAAAGTAAAATCTAGATTTGTAGATAGTAAGAACCTTAGAAATCAACTGGCTTACTTTCCAAGTGACCAAAATGGAGCCCAGAATCTTTAATAATTTTGAAAAGGGTCCATCCTCTAGTTACAGACATAGCCCATATTTCTACCCAGATTAGTGACCCATCCAAGAAAATGTATCTCATGTTCTTGAGAAGCAATGTATCTCTTGAGTAGCAATTTTTGGATAATTAATTTTGATTAACTTATTGAAATTAAATAAGGCTTTATTTCTGAAAGACCATGAGTAGAACTATCTTCAGATTCAAATATGATAGGTATATAATTAATATTATTTAAAATAAATTCTGTATCCATTTGATTGTTTCTTTTCAAGTACCAGAGCATTCTTATTCTTCTAAGCATAGAGAGGATATTACTCTCCAGTTCCACAGTGATATTTCTCCTTCTTGGCGAATTATTCTCCAGGAAGAGGAGTATGGCCTAGCAGTTGGTGGTATATCTTAAATGAAAAGGGAAGAACTCTGAGCATGCACACACACACACACACACACACATACACATGCACACATGAACTGGTTAACCTCTTAGCATTGTGTTGCTTAGGAGAATGGAAGTTAATATGAAATGGTAGCCATAACTAAGTCCAGCTTCAGAACTAAATTACCTATGCCCTTACGTTATATGCAATATATCATTATGTAAAACACCTTACGAGGGGTCATGAATTTAAATAACTTCAGGGTCTTGGCTGTGTAATAAGCCAGACTTAAAGACAAGAGGAAGAAACTGGGCACTGTGGTAGACTAAAGAAGTCATGCTTGCTTTCCAGATATTCCAACGTGATTTTAATCCATCAGTCTAAATTTGGCCCCCAGAGGTAATCAGTTCTCCATCTTTGGAATGAAGGCATCAAACAGTAAACCAAAATTGCAATAAATCTGTTTTGTTTGTTTTTTTTTTATGAATTTAACCACATCTTTTCTTATGGTTGAACTAGATAATTTAGAGCATCTTTGGTACTTTCAGGTCAAGTATAAGGTGTATAAAAATGGTACATTAGTGCACACTTACATGCTTATACTGTTACTTCAAATAGACATGTATGATTCATGACAGTCTAAATACTTCTTTGAATATAATTGACTAATGAAAAATAGTCATTGGTCAAGCAGAAGCTACTGATTATTTTGATGCTATTTTAATGAACAAAATGCAGTAGTAGAAATTGTAGTAGTCCTAGTGTGTGGATTTTCATTTGCATCTAAATCTTGATGTTCAAAACATTGAGGTTCTTTTTTATTTCTCAAGTAATTAATATTATAGATTGATGGAGAGATAGAAATCTTAAGTCAGAAAAAAAATCAAAAGGTTAAATAGAGTGAACAAAGTTAAAGATGAGTGTTCTTGTCACCGTATAAAGTCTTAGAAACTCAGGCTACTGGGTAGACTTTAAGAGTGAAGTAATAATATTGCTGTTAGTTATATTTTGTGTTATAATTAAAAGACAAATTATTCATAAATCTGAAATTAGGTCATGTCCCTGTGCATAAATTTTTCAATATGATTTAATCTAATAAACTTAAATTTGGCAAATAGGAATGACACAATCAGTTATGAAAATGCTGAGTTTATAGTAATAAAGAAGGCATGTGTTTGCAATTTTGCTATATCTGTTTAATATAGTTGGGATCAGTAGTTGATGAGTAAATTCACAAAGCCTTTTAAAGAAACAGTTCTTAAATACATGCATAAATACATATTCTGTTTAAATTTTAAAATTTGATAATGCACTTATTTGCTGGTTTTGTGTTTTGTTTTTTTACTGTGCAGGCTCTTTGTTGCTGCTCACAGGCTTTCTCTAGTTGCGGCAAGTGAGGGCTGCTCTCTGGCTGTGGGCTTCTCATCGCAGTGTCTTCTGTTGTTGCAGAGCATGGGTTCTAGCGTGTGTTGGCTTCAGTAGCTGATGTGCATGGGCTCAGTGCGTGCAGCACAGAGCTTTAGTTACCCTGTGGCATGTGGTATTTTTCTGGATCCCATGTATCGGGATCAAACCTATGTCCCCTGAATTGGCAGGGGTATTCTTAACCAGTGGACCATCAGGGAAGTCCAGACAATGTTTTTAAGTTAGCCAAGAACTATTTCTGAGTTTAGGTTGCTGATAATAGAACTTAGTTTTAGTCATCTTTTCTTTCTGTAAATCCCATAATTCATCCTTGAGTTCTAATTTTGATTGCTTTATAAATGGCTTTAACTGGAAATCCAATGCAAAGAAATTAGAGAGCAAATTCTTATTTTTCTCTATGGTTTTATTTCTAATTAATGCTATAGTATTTTTTTAAAGTGACTGAATTTTGTCTTTCCAAAATTTTCAGGTTTAGAACACCTCCCATTCTTTTACACTCATATTTAAATTGATTTATATAATATTTAATTAAATTACACAATTTTATATTAAGCCAACTGGCATAAACTGATTTGGCAATAAACATAAGTGACTACCAAGAAACACTCACAGCACGGGTGGGAACAGAAATACTTTGGTGTTCTATAAGTTTCTGAGATGATGAAAATGCTTCCTAAACTGTCCAAAACAGTAACCACTAGGCATATGCGCCTACTGTGACTCCAGAATTGAACTTTAAATTTAGTTAATGTCAGTTAACATTGAAATAGCTATATGTGGCTAGTAGCTAGTAGCCACATACAGCTATTGGACAGTACAGTTTTAGAAAGTACTTTACTGCTTTTAGCACGCTGGTGACATTTGTTCAAACTGTCAGATACTCTGTAAAGTGGTGAATGGCTATGGGTATTTTCTCTGTAGTTGAATTAAGATTTAGGGGAAGAATGGCTAGGGAAATGTGAAGTGGTAGGAGTTCATTTTTGTTTTTAATTTGTTTGTTTATTTTGATCCTCTTTGAGTATAGATTTAGTTCGATGGAATTTTAAAACTTTATTTAAAAATAGAAGTCAAAAAATTAGAAACTACAGAGGTTTGCAGCTTTTTTTCCTGAAGCATTTGATCAATACAAATCTAATTAGAAAGGAAATACATTAAGTCTCACACTGGCCAAAAAAAAAAGTATTGTTGATTTAAGAACCAGAAATCCATAAGGAGCCATAGAATAAACTTGTTGAGTCTCTGTGCCTTTTGAAAATATTTATAATTCTTTAGAGGTATGCGGATGTGTTTATTTTACCGAAGAAAAAGTCCTAGTTCTTGTCAGATTATCATGGGACTCCATGGCTTCCTGAAAAAGTTAAGAATAACTTTGGTTATTTGTTTAATACTTTTTAAGGTGCCAGAAGTTAATTAATTAGTACATTCTGCTAGAATTGTAAGCTTTCTCTTACAAATATTATAAATCTATCCATCCACATATATATTTCAAATTATAAAGTTTATTTACATAATTAAGGTTAAAACTTTAGTTCAACTTTGTGCAATATGTAATTAATAATAATGCATAATTTAATTAGCTAAACCTATGGAACATGGTTGATAAAGAGAATAGCTTAATTTCTTAGAAAGATTTAATAAAATTGAATAGCTGAAATCCCTGTCATATTAAATTTGAACTTTCAACTGTAAATTATTACAAAAGCTTATAAAAATATAGATTTGAACCATCTCTGTTTCCTGTATCAGTGCCTTTATGTATTCTTGCTTTTGAATGGGTCGAGTCCGCTGAAGCAGTATATTATGAGTACAATTTATAAAAACTGAATAGACCATTGCCAGTCCTGTACTCAATAAAAAGACTTATCTCACATGAAAATATGGGGAAAAAATAGAAATTTTACTCTAATAGTATCAATCCTCTTTTAAAAGTGAGAAAACCACAGTCAGGTTTATATAGTTTCCTACAATCACATAAATGGTAAATCCTAGGACTGGAAGAAATGCGTCTTGCACCAGAGAAGTTAATTGGAACTACTTTGTTATATGTCTCCAGTGACTGAAGCTTAGCACCTCAGAAGTGGTTAGTACCCACAGTAAGTGTTTGAAAGTAAGATTTGCTCTACTCCCCTTAAAGTGTAAATGCAGCTTCACTATTTGACCTGACCAGCCCTCTTTTGTGTTTCTAGAGACTTCCTGGACCAGTGTTTCTTTCAGTCTAGAGACCCACACAACAAAAGTTCAATGGCTCTTTTCCACTTCTGATTTTGTAAAATACAGAATAGTATAAGGTTGCCACACCTACATTAAAACAATAAATTGACCTCTAACTGAGAATTTATCAACTCAGTGTGCTAAAAAGTTGATCTAATGGTAAAGAGAAACATGGGTGGTATCTTTCTATTCCATGAATAATTACTTCTGTTTTAAAGCCTTCAACACATTGGAGTACAATAAACCTTACTCAACAGCTACTTGAGAATAATTTACTGATATTTGGGAAATAGCTACAGTTGTTCAGATGATAAAGAATCTGATGCAATGCAGGAGACCCAGGCTTGATCCCTGGGTCAGGAAGATCCCCTGGAGAAGGAATGGCAAACCCACTCTAGTATTCTTGTCTGGAGAATTCCATGAACAGAGGAGCCTGGCAGGCTACAGTCCATGGGGTCTCAAAGAGTCAGACAAAATTGAGTGACTTTCACAGCAACAACAACAACACCATTGTTTCTTACATCATCTGGTAACTCAGAGAAACCTCCTTTTTCTTTCTTGCTTTTCTAATATTATTAGCTTGACACTTTATTTAACCTTGCCTTGCTCTGAGTTTTAAGATCTTTTAGAACAGTGTTTTCTCAACTCTATTGCTTAAAGACCTGCAGGGGGATGGGCAAGTGGGGCAGGAGGTGGGTGTAGTTTGAAAAAATCTTCAGTGTTATTCAGATTTTCCATCTGCATCATCACCTATTCCAGAAGGCATCCATTTTGTGATAGGATTTCAGTGGCCTCAGAAAGATCACCCCTTCTCCAGACTAGCTTGGGCTTTCATTGCATAGTAAACCTAGAGCATGGTTTTTGACTGTTCCCCATTTTCCAGAATAAGGAGCTTGAACTCCAATCCTGGAGTCTGGCACTCCTGGATTTATAACAAGTCTGAGTCAGGCACCACTTCAAAAGCTGATCTTTTCATCAGTACTGCACGACCTTCATCTGTAAAGTAAAAATTATGATACTGGCACTGCAAGGATTTTATGAAGATGAAAAGACTTTACGTATATGGCATGTAGCAGGCGTGGTGCCTAATAGATAATAGGAATTAAAAGATATATAATTATTATGGTCATCATTATACATATTAAATAATGCAGAGTAGTTTACTGATTAAACATCCCACAGATTCAATGCTGTGGGGTTTATCTTTGTAAAGTCAGCCACATTGAGAGGAGTGATTTTCTCTGGGCCCAGCCCCTTGATTCCTGAGTATCGTGGCTTTGCTGATTTAATCATGGCTTTGCTGATTTAAAAAAATTGCATTTCAGATAGTTCTCTCACTGGCAGATCATTGTAGACAAGAAGCCTCACCTTATCCTCTGAGAAAGGAAATAATCCCTCTTCCTACGTCTGAAGTTGTCTTTTTGTCTTCTTACTTCCAATACAAGCAGTTTGTCACTACTGTGATAAGTTGCGTAAGTGCCTTAGTTTTTCCATCTGTAAAATAGGGCTAACAATCCCATCCTATAGTACCTCTCCGGACTCTTGAGAAACTAAAAGTATGTAATATGGAAAAAAACAGACAAACAAACAAACAAAAACAGCAGCATTCCCACAGATAGAAAATTAACCATTTAAACTTACCTATAGGAAATTTAGGGTTTCCTTGGTGGCTCAGATGGTAAAGAATCTGCCTGCAATGTGGGAGACCTGGGTTCAATCCCTGAGTCGGGTAGATCCCCTGGAGAAGGGAAGAGTTATACACTCCTGTATTCTTTCCTGGAGAATTCCATGGACAGAGGAGCCTGGTGGGCTACAGTCCATGGGGTCGCAAAGAGTCAGACACAATTGAGTGACTAACACACATGCACAGAGGAATTTTTGTAAATGGAATTCCAGGAAAGGAGAAGTAGCAAAGTCTTCTTAAGTTAGTCCTTCCCAAGGAGAAGACGTCTCTCTCAATACCTCTCCTTGCCACTATCTCTTTGTCTCTCTCTCTTTCTGTCTGTCTCTCTGTGTCTTTCTTTCTCTCACTCCTTCTCTCTCTTTCCTTCTCTCTCTTGTATTGTGTCTGCATTACCGCTCAAGAGTTCCCTTCTCAGATCTGACGTGAAAGTGAAAGTGAAGTCGCTCAGTTGTGTCTGACTCTGCGACCCCATGGACTGTAGCCTACGAGGTTCCTCCATCCATAGAATTTTCTAGGCAAGAATACTGGAGTGGGTTGCCACTTCCTTCTCCAGGGGATCTTCCCGACCCAGGGATCAAACCCGTGTCTCCCGCATTGTAAGCAGATGCTTTTACCCGTCTGAGCCACCAGGGAAGCTCCAGCCAAGTGCTAAAAGTAAGAATGCTACATTTAATAGATAACTGAATGAATTATTGATTAATTAAATTAATGAGAACAGCTACAGAAATGTAGACTTTACTTCATAAGAAACTGGAAAGTATTAGCTGCAGTGCAATTAATATATTAATAGTTTGCTAATCTTGGTTATGTTTCCCAAGTGGCTCAGTGGTAAAAGAATCTGCCTGCTGATACAGGAGACACAAGAGATCCTTGAGTCAGGAAGATCCCATGAAGAAGGAAATGGCAACCCTCCCCTATATTCTTATCTATGAAATCCCATGGACCAAGGAGCCTGGCAGAATACTTTTCATGAAATCGCAGAGTTGTACATGACTGAACACATGCGCGCGCACACACACACACACACACACACACACACACAATCTTGGTGATTATCTTGGACAGGTGTTGCCATAAGAAGCTAAGTCAGTTCTATAATTACTTTCCAACAGTTTTATTTTCATATAAAGCTGATCATCTCATTATCAGCGAGGGTATCCCACTTTGCCTGTGTGATAAGATTAATTTGTATTAAACATTTCTCACTGAAATTTGGGTGGCTCCCTATGTTTCATGATTAAGTCAATATTTGGTTCATCTGTAAAAAACTAAGTTCAGTTTGCCATGCTAGTCCAGTAAAAGCATATTCAGTAACTTCATTACAACCACTTTTGATTTTAGATAATAAGAGGGTTTTAAACTAAGTTCAGATTTGTGAAGTTTTAAACATGGCTTTTTTCCCCAGGCTGGATACGGTGCTATATCAGAGTACTGAATGAGTTCCCAAAGCAGGAAAACTTCCAGGGAGGAAGCAGCATTGCATCTAAAGTTCAGTGGCGTCATGCCTGTAGGGTCTGATAGCCACTAACTGCTGCTCTCCTTACGTCCTACAAACCTACAGAAAGTCCACATCGCCCTGCTGGGTCCTGGATGAGTTCTTAAATACTCTCCAGGAAATGGCATCTTTATCTACTTGGCTCTAAGCACCTATTTTTCCATTCGTGATGGATTTCAGGAGCTGATACACTGACCTTGACAATTTTCAAATGCTGTTTAACTGATAGCTTTGAAAGCTCTATGCCTTCAGTTGGTGTTTTCAGATTAGGTGGATGATTGTTGGGGTACAGGGAAGGTAGACTTTCTTTCTTTCTTTCTTTCATTAGATAGTTTCAGGATCCCTGGGTCAGGAAGATCTCCTGGAGAAGGGAATGGCTACCCACTCTAGTATTCTTGCCTGGAGAATTCCATGGACAGAGAAGCTTAGCAGGCTACAGTCCATGGGGTTGCATAGAGTCGAACACTTGTAATACATAGCATGGAGTTTAGGTATAGGACTGTTAGATTTGGCAAGTAAAAATATAGAATACCCAGTTAAATTTGAATTTTAGATAGACAATGAATAGATTTTAGTATTGCTATGTTCAATAGTTCATGTTGATTTTATTGTTTATATCTGAAATACAAATTTGACTTTGCCACCTATATTTTTATTTAGGCAACTCTTTTAGGGTAGCATTTTCCATAATTAAGTGTCTTATCTTATTTCCCCATATAGTCTCCACTCTCATCAAATAAGGAAGTGAAAACTTTGTAAAGAAACCAGAATATGATTTATGTCATAAGATAGCAGAGGGAAGCATGCAAAAGTAATATAATAATTTATAATAAATAATAGAACATTTGAGATTTTTTTCCCTAAATGTTAGAGCCATGTAAAATAAGTATTAGGCCATATTACTTCACAAGATTAAACAAAGTAGTTTAGCAAATGATGTTTAACTAAGGGAAGTCAGTTAATAACTTCAGCATAAAATCAGGGGATTAAATTTTTGTTATAATGTCAAAGCCACATTATCTGGCACATTCTGTGATATTCTAAGCAATCTTTGCATTAGTTATGACAGATTATTATTATTATTATTTTGCTTTTTATGTGTTTTTTGAGAGTTCCAGAGGGAAAGTTTTCTGGAAAATGAACATTCTGGTGAAAGCAGTGTAAAGCATTACTCACTTGGCACATCTGCTGCTGCTGTCAGTTACTTTAGAATCTTTGTTAGCTTTTCAAACATCAGCTACCATCACAGGATAAATCTTCCACACGTAACCTGTGCTGTGTCTGGGTTTGAACTGGAGTTGGAGGATATTTCACACGGGGCCTCTTAGAAATGGAGAATGCTGGTGGCCACAGGCACTGTGTTTGCACACGCCATAGTCATCCTTTCTCACAGCCTGATTTCTTCCTTCCCGACCATCCTGAGGGTCCCCAGCTCCGTGGTTCCCACCCTTTCCAGTTTTGTTCAGACCCCACTGGAGCCAAGCTTCCCAGCTGGGTCTTCTCCCCACACTTGTCAGAATTGAAGTTCCTTTCTATTCTGGCAATCATGGGCAGAGAATCACGGACCTGGAGACTTTCACAGTGTTACCCATCGGGTCACACCAGGCACACACATATGCTTATCCACGTGTTCACACACAATGAATCTTTTCATTTAATGAGGCAATTTGTCCTGTCCACTTGGCCCGTTTCCTCTATTTTATACAAAAGGATGCAAGCACATAAAGATCAGGAGATTGTTTTCAAAGTCACATAGTCATTTACAAGTCAAGGCTGGAACTCTGATCCTTTCATTAAATCAATCTTTTCAGAGAATTCAGTTCTTCCTCTGGCATATGGGATCATATGGCCAAAGAGTGATGCTTTGTGAGAATTAAACAAAAACTTAGAGTATCTAGCTGAATTGCTTATAATGGGCTTTCAGAAAACATTTATTTCTTCCTCCCAATTTCACTGAAGACTTTATTAGAATTTATGAATATATTTATTAGAAGACCCGGCTTTAGTTGGGGCTAAGAATTCTATTCATTCCCAGATCTCTGCCTAGCTTGCTTTTTGAGACTGATGAATTTGTGTAATCTTTCTGTTCCTGGACATAATTCTCTGTTATTCAATGATGTTTTGTGATTATATGATTCTATGTTTTTTTCTATTTTAGAGTTTCCTAATTAATTAGCCTGTAGTTTAACTCAATAAGTATTTTCAAAGGAATAAGCACATGAGAATACAGTAGTGTTGTTATTATTTGCTAGCTGTTTACTGACATATTTGAAAATAACATAAGGGGACTTCCCTGGTGGTCCAGTGATTAAGATTTTGCCTTTCAATGCAAGGGAGGCAGATTTGATCCCTGATTAGAAAGCTAAGATTCCACATGCCTCATGGCCCAAAATCCAAAACATAAAACAAAAGCGATATTGTAACAAACTCACTAAAATGTTTAAAATGGTCCACATTAAAAAATAGTCTTAAAAAAAGGAAAACTATAGGTATTATATGGTTTCCATGGTATTTTGAAGTAAACCATGGGATATTTTAAAGTAATTGCATGTCTAAGAAGTGTCCCTTATATCTAAGTTTAGATATTTACTCAGTTTTCCCAGTATTTTATTGAAGCTTCTCTCTTTCACTTCCTGAAGCTCCCTCACCTCTCTCCGTAAGTCCCTACCCAAAGAGTAGTGTGTATTTCACAAAAGTTTTATTGTCTCATATGCAGAATAAATTTCTCTGCAAGACAGGAGGAACTTCACAGTCTGTTACCAATGTACCAACATCAACCTGTTAGGCTTCTCCATCATCTCCTGGCAACATCTCTTTCCAGTTCATACCCATTCACCGTTGCCTTTTATTCAGCCACGCTGGGGCTCCATACCCAAAGGAAGCTCAGGAAAAGTGTTCTATAACGGAAGGCAGAAAGTACGTAAGATCAGGCTTAGGAAGGAGGCAGCCAGGACACAAATGTGGCCTTATAAAAATATCTGTGGCATCTGTCTCTATAAGCTTCACTTGTTTTATCTAAAGCGAGAGTAATAATACAGTATAGAGCCCCTATAGGATTAACTGAAATAGGATCACTTAACTTACATTATAAATTGTTACTGGGAATGCAGTAAGTGGAAGCTGATGTGATATGGTAAAGATGAACATGAAAGTCTCTGTTTATCTTGTTCCTTTTGTCCAAGACAGGGTTTTGTTTTTTTTTTTAAATTTCTGGCAAAATTGTATGCATTCTTCCTCATGAGGATATTGGAGGAATGACTGTCAAATTCCCTGTCACTCTTATTACCTACGACTTTTTTGTTTTGTTTATTTGTTTTTTAAGTTACAAACTAAGGAAGTAAAGGATACAATGTCAATTAAGAAATAAGAGAGTGAAAAGATCAGAACATGCAACCTAAACATTACTACATATAAATATGAATATAGGGGAAAACAGATCTTAAAGAATGAATACAATTTTACAGTTAGTGCTTTTGTGCTATACTGTATTTCTTCTCATTCAAACTTTATCTTATTTTAAAAATTCAAGTACTGAAAATGTCTCTTGTAATTTGTTGATCATCCTACAGTGGTCCAAAGAGGGCTGATGTTTATAAGGGTCAGGAAATCTGGTTCTCTGATGCAATCACTTAATTACTTTACTTTGGTATTGTGACAATGCACGCTTCTATAGGCAGGCCCAGGGAAAAATGAAGCTGAAGCAGTATTATTTTTCCTAGTACAGTTGATCTGGACATGTGGATCTTCTCCCCTTGACTTCAAACCCAGGAGTCCTTTCTTTTGTCTGACACGTGATTGTTTCAGTGTTGACTTCATAACAATGCCTATTTTGTGTTGATTGGGGCAGTCTGCAGACTACTTCCATGCTTACCTCATTTTTACTCCATAATAACCCAAAGAGAAACAGAGAAGTTATTAGGATCTGTGTGTTGCAAATGAGGGACCTAAGGTCTAGTTTGAATTCAGATTTCCTTTCTCCCATACTGCTGTTTACACTGCACAATTTTGCCTCTCATTGCTTCCTTCGTGCTGCCATAGACCTACGTCTGAGCTATTCTATACTAGTAGAATATTTCCTACTTACTTATTCTACACTAGTAAGAGAAACCCAATATTCTCCTGTGTATATTCTAGTAAGTGCTAAGAATAGCCATGGGCTATACACCCATTGAGTTTGCATGCTAAAGGCTCCTTTAGTTCCCCAAGATAAACAGCTGGCTAGTTCACATTGTGGTTTAGGGATGCACAATCTGCATTTAGTAATTAGCTCTTGAACTGAGCAATAAACGTCAATGAGTCTTTTATTTCCCTGCTCAAGGAGAGGGAGAGCATGAAACAGAGACAGAGTGTGCTCCAGTATCAGGTTGTCAGATTTGGACTCGCTTGTGAGACGTATGGTCTTAAATGATCTTTTAACTTCTCTGTGCCTCAGATGCTTCCTCTGTAAAGTGTTGCCCAACCTCAAATGTTGCAGAGAAGGCTGAATGAAATAAATATAAAGAACAGTGTTGGCTTGTAAGGAGAGCTCAGTAACTATTAACTCCTAAGCATTATCGTTATTCATTACTTTGTGGACGTTAAAAGCAACAATTTCATACCAATCTGAGTTGGTCATTGAAATGAGTATCACATTTTTCTTCATGCAAGTAAATAAGTTCTTTTTAAATCAAGAAATAAAGGGATTTGGAATTAACATTTGTGTACCATGAAGTGATTTCAGTTCACTCTAGTTTCAGTAAAACCTTTGTAAGTTTTCACCATGGTGGAAATCGAACACATTCCCTCTAGCGTATTGGCCTCGCATGAGGAATGTATATAACTTTATGTTGAAAGTACAGTTACAAGTGCCAGATGCTGTCTTGATACTTGCTTGAAATTCATCCCTTTAGGGTTATGTTTTAATAATGAAGGGTGGAAATTTGCTGTAAGCATTCAGGTTTGATTTAGACATAGGTTAATAGTGTTTGCTGTAATATATTTAACATTCCAAGACTCTTTTCTGATTTATTTTATCACATTTATCATAAAACTAACAATTATTAATCACTCCCATTTTTCTATTAAATCAGCTAGAACACAACAAAGCTGATATTAATATAGCTTGACAAATGATAGAATTTCAGAGCTCCTTCTCCTAAGAAAGTGGAAAATACCTGATGCAGGCCGTTGTCAGTGAAAGGGAAATCTGTCCCCACAAGGTTATCTCATATAAATATTAATATTCCTTATATGACCATTGCTTCTAGCATTTCATTTTCCAAATGCACTTTTTACAAACATGTAATATTATGGTCCATTACCAACCACTAATGGAGAATTTTATGACTAACTTTTGCACCAAAAACAATTATTTGCTGTGTGAGGATAGATTTGCAAAACAAGATTTGGTAGCATTTAAATGGACACTTATTTTTAGAGGAAGACTGCCCTGACTGTGTCCTAACACTTAGATTGCCGTCTCATGGCATCATTATCTCCAGGCCCAGACGGGCTTCTCTTGCACTTAAAGAGCATAAGGAAGCCAATTTGATTACATAGGCTGTTTCTTATCACTAGGAAATTTGGGGATGGAAAAATAATAACTTGTAATAAATACTATAGGGTTTGAAGTCATGTCTATCTTCCAAGATAATTAACAATTTCAGTTGCTTCAGGAACCAGGAAGGCACAAAACTTTTCTACTGTATGCTCTTTTTAGGAAGAATAGTGGGTATAATTCTTGATAAGTCAAAATGAACAAAGTGAACTGTTGCACTAGGGTGTGAATATGATTAGAATTATTCGATCAACCCATAAAATGTTCTCTTAAGCATATAGACTTTTTAAACATACAGGCTTCCCTGGTGACTCAGATGGTAAAGAGTCTGCCTGCAATGAGGGAGAGCCAAGTTTGATCCTTGGGTAGGGAAGATCCCCTGGAGAAGGAAATGGCAACCCACTCCAGTATTTTGCCTGGAAAATCTCATGGACAAAGGACCCTGGTGGGCTATAGTTCATGGGGTTGCAAAGAGTCAGACACGACTGAGCGACTTAACACCACCAAATATAGAAAATCCAAATTTCTAGGAAAATACCTAAGGATATCCTCTTATAGTAACTTCATAATTCTTTCTACGTTTTATTTAATATGTTGGATATCTGGATCTACTAACATTATTTTTAAGTGTCTTCCTTTATTGATATTGCTATAATCTATTTCAAACATTGAGATCTGATGATAATTATAAATAATGATTTAAAAAATATATATTAAATATTACATTTGCATTTTAAATTACTGTTCCAGGAGATTTGATTCTTAGTCTAGAATTCATGTACTGATATAGAAGGTGATAATGTGGAAGTTTTTGTTTTTTTTTTTTTAATTTTAATGTGTAGGACTTACCTGTACCCTGCTGGCGCTAGTGGTAAAGAATCCGCCTCCCAATGCAGGAGATGCAATAGATGTGGGTTCAATCCATGAGTTAGGAGTATCCCCTGGAGAAGGAAATGGCAACCCACTCCAGTATTCTGGCTTGGAAAATTCCATGGACAGAGGAACCTGGCTGGCTATAGTCTAGGGGTTGCAGAGTCGGACACAACTGAGCACACACACACACACACACAAACAAACTTTAAGTATGTATAATTAATCTCCACAGATAGTTCTTGCAAACATTGTTCCCATGTTGTTTAAAATGTAAATGAGAAAATAATGAATAACTAAAATAGAAGTTAAGTGACAGACCTGAAGCCTCAGAATTAGTTCATGACCCCACCAAGAATCCTATCTTGATTTCTTTTCATTTGGTCAAATTCTTTTCTCTACTCTTTCAAAGAAGTCAGTGTTTTATTTAACACAACTGACTTGAGTACATGGCTTTGCTTTTGTCAACACAAAGTATACCTTACAATAGTATTGTGTTTACAAGGAACATACAAAATATAAATGGCAATATGACACCTAGTATATGATAATTAATCACAAATAGCAATCTAATGTGACAAAATTCATTAAATTGCTAATTCTGTCAATATAAATGTTTCTGTGAAGAGTATTCTTTTTACTTTAAGGAAGCTAAATAATACAGTAATCAATGAGAAGTGTAACCACTCCGTGGTAAAATGCTTTCCGATTTTTAAAACTAATTTGCTTATGTATTTAGGAACACTATGAACAAGGTTTCTTTTTTGAATTATGAAGATGAGATTTTTGTATTTCTTTTGATAGAACTATTACCAAGTTGCAAAAGTAAGCTTATAAGTTAGGAAATTCTTAGAAATGTAGTTCCAAAGAGAAAACTTCCAATGTGATGGGAAAAAAAAAAAAAAAAGATAACTTAACAGGCATTTCTCTGTACAGTTTGGAAATAGTCGAACCCTAGAGGATTACAAAAGCATTGCTGTCATGATCTTTGGAACAAGACTGCCACGAGGAACTGAAGGGGTCCCCCTTACACACACGGCGTCATTCCTCCTACTCGTCCCTCCTGATCTTTCATCTCCTCTCCATTGCTTGAAATATTTACCTATCATACACCAGTCTCAGACATCACATTCTCCAAGAATCCTCCTCACAAGCTTTAAGGCAGTAGCAGAGATTCTCCAATGTGTTTTTTATGTTTAGCACCCCAGCCTTCATCAGAGTGTGTTATTGCAGTTGCCCATTTAGCTGGCACCATCTCCCGCTAGCGGCTACAGTCATTGGGTCCATAGAGTCAGACATGAATGAAGACATTCACACACATACACACACACACATATCTCCTGCTAGACTTTCCAACTCCATGAGGAAAGGAGCTGAGTGTCCCATTAACTAGCCCAGTGTTTCACATGTAGTAAGTTGATCAGTTCTAATGAGCTGAAAGATCCCAAAGTTATCCAAGCCCTGTGACGTTCTTTAGAATTTACACAGGATCTCTTCTGAGGCTCTTCACAACTCCTTATTTCACCCACAGTACAAATTAAGAAGGTGAGATTCACGGGGGCTAAGAGCTAGGTGGTCGTGTACCGTTAATGGCAGATTGAGGAAATCTCACACATTTTCTCCTCTGTTTCATTTAAGGGATTTATGCTGAGCATCCTGTACTTGCCAGACATTATGTCAGAATCTGGGATCCAAAGATTAATAGGTTAAGATCTCCTGAAGCTCTCTGCCTAGTCAGAGAACTAGACTATAAACAGTAATTATAATACAATGTGATAAGGGTTTTGACAGAACAATGTGCTCTTGTGCTGTGGCATTTCCAAAGAAGGAATAAAAAGTGTGCATGTTCATTTGCTCTATTTCATTTTATTTTTAATGTTCTTTTATTACCCTTTTATGTCTGAATGTTTAGTACATAACCACTCTTTCAGAAAAAGGTAGGCAGAAGCCTATGCAAATTAATGGAAGTTTAAATATTGCAATACTATTTCTAAACTAATTAGTTTTCATTATTGTTCATATTACACATGAATTTGAATATCAAACAAAAGTCTATATAAAGCCTCACCCATGATAGTTTTAAACGGCTTGCTTAGTAAAATCACTCTCACTGTCATTTATGTAACTTGGGATCCTAAGAGAATCCTCAAGAGACAGTTATCACAAGCACATTAACAATAATAGGTGAGTGAAGAACTGGGGTAGGAGTGCAGTATGGCATGACGATGGCTTAGCGTGAGTCAGGAACTTGCAAGACTGTTCTAGAAGGCAGCTGTGTGCCTGAGTTTTGATCAGAAGTTCATCTGCTGTTTTAAAAAAATCTTTTAAAGAAAAACTAGTTGAGTGGAGAAAAATATTTATTTTTCCTTTCATAGTTTTTAAATTATTCTTCAGAAAAAGGAAACAACCATGGAAAATGGTGACATTTAATAATGACAAAATATCTTGCTAAAGGAATGAAAAATAGGTAATTGTCAATAAATAGCATGAGTCTATTTGCAATGCTTACTAATCTGGAGGAAAAGGGCCTGGCCTTACTAATCTATCTGTTTCCTTTGCTATGTATGTTGTCTTACTCATGACTGAAAATCTTCTACCAAGATGAGATGACACTGTCAACTTCATTCTTTAAAACAGAATAAACAAAAATTGAAGAGACCAAAGAAAATGTACGGAAAATGTCACTTTGCATTAAAAGCCTAATTTCAGAAACCTAAGAGCAGTCTACTGTCAGTGATTAAGAGCTAGAGAATTCACTGAGTGTTTCAAAATAATACCTGTTTCCTACTGAAGCAGCCAAACCAGTGAAGATGGGTAGATGCCAATAAGGGGGCAGTCACCCCTCCCAAGCATCTAAAGAATGCACATTCAACACATTCCAGGAGCACCTCCCCCGCTGGCGAGCTGGCAATTTTGCTCAGCCCAGTGTCTCTCCACTTCAAACTGCATTGTGCAGAAATTAATAGGGAAGAAAGAGATGCCTTTCTGGAATCGTCAAGATGCTCCACCCTGTCACCCTTTCCCCTGTAAGTCAGTCAGAAACCCATTGTGAAAAGAGGAAAAGTGTATGTCCGAAAGTTTCTGGTGAAGGGAGTGGAAAGGTCTGCAGAGATAAACACAGTAACTCTCATAGAATTTGCTAGATACTATTTTTGCCTTTGAGTCACTATAATTTTTTGGTTGAAGCCCCTTCAGACCACCCTCCACTGCCTGCTCGTGTTTTCCCATTGTAAGAATGGAGGACAACCCTATGGACTGTAGCCCGCCAGGCTCCTGTATCCATGAACTTTTCCAGGGAAGAATACTGGAGTGGGTTGCCATTTTCACTGTAGATTAAGGCCACCCAACAGTGGTTTAGTCATGTGAATGGCTTTAGCAGGCAGAAAATCCTGCCCTTACCAGTGTTCACAAACTGTCCAATTGCTGCTTACTAAACAAATCTGTCAGGAAATTCATTCCACTCTTGTTAACCAGAAGCAATAAATCAGCAAAGTGGATTAATTGTACTATGTCACTGGTTTTTACTGCTATGTAGATACCTATGCATCCCCCTCAAGGAGCATCTGAACTTAGTATATGTGGAAATTGTGTGTGTGTGTCTGTGTGTGTGCATGCGCGTGCACACACATGTGTGCTCAGTCACTCAGTCGTTTCCAAGTCTTTGGGACCCCATGACTGTAGATTGCCAGTCCCCTCTGTTCATGGAATTTCTCCTGCAAGAATACTGGAATGGGTTGTCATTTGCTACTCCACAGGATCATCCTGACCCAGGGATCTAACCTGTATCTCCTGTGTCTCCTGCATTGACAGATGGATTCTTTACCATTGTGCCACCTTGGAATCCCATATGTGGAAGTTGGTCTTGGCCTTTTCCAGTCCTGTGGCCACTGCTGAGTTTTCCAAATTTACTGGTATATTGAGTGCAGCACTTTCATAGCATCATCTTTCAGGATTTGAAATATCTAAACTGGAATTCCATCACCTCCACTAGCTTTGTTCGTAGTGATGCTTTCTAAGGCTCACTTGACTTGATATTCCAGGATGTCTGGCTCTAACATTTACTTTTTATGGTGATGTTTATAATGTTGATTTTTCTCCCCATAATTATATGTAGATAATATATAATAGATGTAGAAGCATGAAACAGTATATTTATCTCAGAAAATAAATGACCTTTGATTTTATCTGCATGATATTTTCCTAATACTAAAGCTACTAGTTCTTGGATTTTGAATGTGTATTTCACATTCTGGCATCTAGATTTTTATCATTCTCAGGTAGAATAAATTGGTTCTTAAGTGTCATGCCTTCACTAATTACCTACAGAAAACATAATAAAAGAGACCACATGCCCTCCAGTGAGAATTTACCTACTTCTGTTGGTTATTTGAGAGACATCAATAATTTGGAGGGGATGGATCTGCAAAATTGTGAATATCATTTTGGTGCTGAAACCAACAAGGTTTGTTAGTCTAATATGTCCCCTATATGACACTCTGGAAAAGGTCAGTTTTCATTCCAATCCCAAAGAAAGGCAGTGCCAAAGAATGCTCAAACTACCGCACAATTGCACTCATCTCACATGCGAGTAAAGTAATGCTCAAAATTCTCCAAGCCAGGCTTCAGCAATATGTGAACCGTGAACTTCCTGATGTTCAAGCTTGTTTTAGAAAAGGCAGAGGAACCAGAGATCAAATTGCCAACATCTGCTGGATCATGGAAAAGGCAAAAGAGTTCCAGAAAAACATCTATTTCTGCTTTATTGACTATGCCAAAGCCTTTGACTGTGTGGATCACAATAAACTGCGGAAAATTCTGAAAGAGATGGGAATACCAGAGCACCTGATCTGCCTCTTGAGAAATTTGTATGCAGGTCAGGAAGCAACAGTTAGAATTGGACATGGAACAACAGACTGGTTCCAAATAGAAAAAGGAGTTCGTCAAGGCTGTATATTGTCACCCTGCTTATTTAACTTATATGCAGAGTACATCGTGAGAAACGCTGGACTGGAAGAAACACAAGCTGGAATCAAGATTGCCAGGAGAAATATCAATAACCTCAGATATGCAGATGACACCACCCTTATGGCAGAAAGTAAAGAGGAACTCAAAAGCCTCTTGATGAAAGTGAAAGAGGAGAGTGAAAAAGTTGGCTTAAAGCTCAACACTCAGAAAACGAAGATCATGGCATCCGGTCCCACCACTTCATGGGAAATAGATGGGGATACGGTGGAAACAGTGTCAGACTTTATTTTTGGGGGGTCCAAAATCACTACAGATGGTGACTGCAGCCATGAAATTAAAAGATGCTTACTCCTTGGAAGTAAAGTTATGACCAACCTAGATGGCATATTGAAAAGCAGAAACATTACTTTGCCAACAAAGGTCTGTCTAGTCAAGGCTATGGTTTTTCCAGTGGTCATGTATGGATGTGAGAGTTGGACTGTGAAGAAGGCTGAGCGCCAAAGAATTGATGCTTTTGAACTGTGGTGTTGGAGAAGACTCTTGAGAGTTCCTTGGACTGCAAGGAGATCCAAGCAGTCCATTCTGAAGGAGATCAGCCCTGGGATTTCTTTGGAGGGAATGATGCTAAAGCTGAAACTCCAGTACTTTGGCCACCTCATGCGAAGAGTTGACTCATTGGAAAAGACCCTGATGCTGGGAGGGATTGGGGGCAGGAGGAGAAGGGGACGACAGAGGATGAGATGGCTGGATGGCATCACTGACTCAATGGATGTGAGTCTGAGTGAACTCCAGGAGTTGGTGATGGACAGGGAGGCCTGGCATGCTGTGATTCATGGGGTCACAAAGAGTCGGACACGACTGAGCGACTGATCTCATCTCATCTGATATGACACTCTAGAAGGGTTTCCCTCCTGGCTCAGTGGTAAGAATCTGGCTGCCAATGTAGGAAATGTGTGTTCGATCCCAGGGTTGGGAAGATCCCCTGGAGGAAGAAATGGCAACCCACTCCAGTATTCTTGCCTGGGAAATCCCATGATCAGAGGAGCCTGGTGGGCTGTAGTCCATGGGGTCACAAAGAGTCAGACACAATAAAGGACATGCATACATGACACTGTAGGCAATTATTATTATTTACTATTCATACCTACTATTCTTTTTTTCCCATTTTTACTTGATTTTTTACCTTCAGATCCCATTTGTGTGTGTGTGTGTGTGTGTGTGTGTGTGTAACATGATGGCTTTTTGGAAAAGTAATGTAGATAGAAGAGATAATTGAGGAGTAAGTACAATGACAAACATTTTTAAGTGTTCTAAGTACCATAATATAACCTCGACTTGCAGTATATGTTCAAAATTGAAAGTTAAAATTAATATACATTTTCATATAATAAAATTATAAAGTTATGCATATGGAAAAATTCATAAAACCTTAAATATAATTAGTCAGGAAAGAGACACATTCAATAGTGAGTTGTATCCTGCACTGTTAGACTATGATGTTTCTGGTTAAATATTTTGTAACCAGAGAGATGTATATTTTTAAAATCTTACTTGCATCAAATAATTTGAGTGTGGATCCCACTTAGCTATTGTTTTTGCTTCTTATCAGCAACTTTTTATTTAAAAGTTCTTATAAAGAATACAGATGATCACAGGTCTGGGTTTTTTATTTGATTCTGAACTTTTTGCTGATGTTAAACATAGTGAGTTTAGAATATCTAATGTTACTTGTCAAAAAAAGCCAATTTATTATTCTGTTTCTCAACAAAATCTTTAAGGAGAGAATTAAGTTTTTTAAAATTATTCAATGCATCCACATTGTCCTGTTCCCTTCCTAGTAACTGACAACTTTCGTATAAAATAACTATAATATTTAAAGAATGGAAAATTATGGATCCATGTTGCACAGTGGTCAATTAAAAAGGTCTTTTTCTTGAACCCAGCAAATTTCATTCCTATCCCTTGAAATAAATTTAATGTACACTGATAAATATTAGATTTCCTGAAATCTGAAAGACTCTAAGAGGTTTACTTGGAGAACTTCAAGACTCTAAGGAGTTCAGTCTGAGACCAGTTAACTAAACCTTAATGTTTTTGGTGTTCTTATTTTCTCACTGGCTATCAACATCATGCCATCCTCCATAACAGAAGATTTTCCTTAAAATAATTATATCCTCAACATTGCTCACTAATATTTTCCTTACAAGCAAAAGCCCTCCCCTACATATTTATAGGTAACTTTTGACCCCATATTTGGTCTAGAGTAATCTCTTTGCTAATTTTCACATTTAGCTGGATGAAAGGATGGCTACAATGTTATATATTTCTTGTTGACTAAGACAAAGTGAGTATCCCACAGAAGAAAATACGGCATTTACCATCCTTATTTATTTTGGGCTACTGACTCACACATATAGATGCATGGCAACCTTCTGCAATTAAACTAATTAGTTTATATGTGAGGCCTCTCTTTCAACCTTGAAAAAGGCATCTAAATATTTGATAATGCATTGTCTGCACCTAGAGTTCCAAAGGGCCTTCCTGATGGCTGAGATGGTAAAGAATCTGTCTGCATTGCAGGAGACCAGGGTTCGATCCCTGGATTGGGAAGATCCCCTGGAGGAGGGCATGGCAACCCACTCCAGTATTCTTGCCTGGAGAACCCCCATGGACAGAGGAGCCTGGCGGGCTACAGTCCATGGTATCGCAAAGAGCCAGACATGACTGAGTGACTAAGCACAGCACAGGGTTCTGAAACATAAACCCAATGAAGTGTACAAAGCCCATTTTAGAGCAGAGGTAGTTTTAAAAGCACTTAAATATTGTTTTGCAGAATGCATTGCTGCAGGGTGACACAGCCATGCAAACATGACACCACCATCTTATGGAACGTACAAAAAGGGGTGGCTCTTGTGCCAAATAAACATTCTTCAATTAACGCTTCACAATATGTAGTGTGAACGTTCATAGTCTGTGTTTATCCATCCTGAGGCTGCTACTTTTAATGCCTCAGAAACTGTTGCTTGTGTACATTCTCCTTCTGGTGGATCTTGTAGAGGGGAAGATCTGATCACAGATACATTTTCCTCTTGAATCTAAAAAAGCTAAAAAAAAAAAAAAATGAATATGAGATGGAATTAAGATGAATTAAGTCCTGTCCTATAAATAGAGGTTAGAGAGGATTGCCAGGAAACTAATGTGGTAATAAAGGGCTTCCCCGGAGGCTCAGTGGTAAAGAATCTGCCTGCCAATGCTAGAGACTCAGATTTGATCCCTGGGTTGGGAAGATCCCCTGGAGCAGGAAATGGCTACTCCCTCCAGTATTCTTGCCTGGGCAGTTCCTTGAACAGAGGAGCCTGGCGGGCTACAGCGCATGGGGTCACAGAGAGTCAGATACGACTGAGTGACTAAACAACAATAGGTCTTAAAAGTGAGATAGACCATGTTATTACCTGATTTCTCCCTTTTGCTACTGAAAAGGTTTGCTTCCACATTGTTCATTTTGTCTGTACTACTCTTATTTTTAAAAAATAATGCTCATTGTTTTTTTATTAGTTTTATAGTTTTAATAAAATATAACACCTTAATTTTGAATAGCTATGAAAACTTTTATGTCTTATTCTTCAAAAAGGCTGATGTTCAAATAATTCTAATGGTTCTATTTATTATACATTTATACATATTCTGGAAGAAGGCAATGGCAACTCACTCTAGTACTCTTGCCTGGAAAATCCCAGGGACAGAGGAGCCTGTTGGGCTGCCGTCTGTGGGGTTGCACAGAGTTGGACACGACTGAAGCGACTTAGCAGCAGCAGCAGCATGCGTATTCTGAAGAAGAAAAAGAAATACTTATCTTTAGCATGGCTTAAATTGTTTTGCCCCCATTTTGTCAGAAGTATTAATATTTCTTAGAGCAACCAAAATTCACATCACATCAGCAGGTATACAGACCCCAGTGCTCAGTGATTAGGTTTAGTGGAAAGGCATATTTCCTGCATGTTTTATTAATGGCTCTATTTCATGCATACTTATTTTCCAGTGTCTGTATCTCAAATTATTCTTTATTTGCTTATATTGACTTCAGTTTCATAGGCCTACATAGAATGCTGGTGTACAAATGTTTAAATAGTTCTTTGAGAGACACACTGTGATATTAGTCTTATATGTTATATATACAATATCCCCTTATAAGTTATATAAACAATATGTACATTTTACCTAAATCATATAATATCCACTCTTAAATAAAATTTTTAAAGCCAGTATGTTCTTTCCTAATAATTTTTCTGAAAATAAATTATTTTAAATAACAGGTAAAGCTAATAGGTGGGCTTCCCTGGTGGCTCAGACAGGAAATAATCTGCCTTCAATGCAGGAGGCCTGGGTTCAATCCCTGGGTCAGGAAGATCCCCTGGAGAAGGAAAGTGAAAACCCACTCCAGTATTCTTTTTCGGTAAATCCCATGTACAGAGGGATTTATCTCTAAAATAGGTAACTAATGAGAACCTACTGTATATTTTAGGGAATCCTACTCAATGCTCCGTGGTGACTTAAATGGGAAGGAAATAAAAAAAGGGGAGATATATAGATATAGATATATATGATTCACTTTGCCATACAGTAGAAATTAACACATCATTATAAAGCAATTATGTGCACATGCTAAATCTCTTCCATTGTGCCTGACTCTTTGCCACCCTATGGACTGTAGGGCACCAAGCTCCTCTGTCCATGGAATTCTCTAGACAAGAATACTGGAGTGAGTTGCCATGCCCTCCTCCAGGGGATTTTCCCAACCCAGGGATTGAACCCCTGTCTCTTTTAAGTCTTCTGTATTTTGGCAGGCAGGTTCTTTACCACTAGCACCACCTGGGAAGTGCCCCCCCACCCCCGCCCCGCCCACTGGCAAAGCAACTATACTCCAATAAAAAAAAATTTAAGAAATCAGGTCTTGTGAATGAACCACTTGGAAGTTTGGTTAAAAGCCAGTGAAAATTGTAGAAATGGCAGCAAAAACATCCTTAATATAGGTAGAAATATAAGTATACTTAACTAGTCAAGAGTAGAATTTCTGTTATCTTGTGACTGCACTAGAGGTTTGAAAGACACACGAGCAGGCAGGGTTTTCACTTATCTCTCAATGCATCTGCTCAGTGAATGAGTATCAGGTTATATGGAACTTGTCTGGTAAATCCCCCCAAAATATAAACTAGTGAAACAAGAGAGCTAGGAATGTAAGTGAACATGTTTGAACCTCATATGCTGTTCAATTTTGAAACCTTTAGTAATTTCATTTTTTTATTATGTATCATTGTTATTCCTCCTCTAGAACAGGCTGTTCTGTGACTTTTCTTTCCTGTCTTCATGTTTTTAAAAATAGTATCTAACACATTCTGTACTTAACCCCAAGGAAGATTTTACAGGGTTTCTTTAAATTTTTAAAGAGAGAGCAAACCGTTCTGAAGAAAGAAACACAAAATTCCAGACAGGTTTGAAGTGTGTAAAAACTCTAAACATCTGGATCCTGAGAAAATTAGGAAGGTCAAAGATTACCTCTTTGGTTAGAAATTCTACCTCTCTGATTTGTTCAGGACAGCCTTTTTGTGAAAAGAGTTTTGACTGTAAAGAGTGAATGAATGAATAAGCATTTTACATTAAACAAGCTTAGCTTTGTTTTATTGCTGCTGTTCCTTTGTTGTTATAATTTATGCATCTAATTCATGCAATGCCCAACATGTTTTTCTTCTCTTTAAAAAATAACCCTTAGTGAAATACTTTCACTTCTAAACAGTGAGATAGATATATATATATATAGATATATATATATATATATATATATCTGTGTGTGTGTGTGTATGTGTGTGTTAGCCACTCCGTTGTGTCTGACTGTTTGGGACCCCATGGATTGTAACCCATCAGGCTCCTCCATCCATGGAATTCTCCAGCCAAGAAAAGTGGAGTGGATTGCTATTTCCTACTCCAAAATACATATATTTCATATATATATGAAATGTAATGTATTATATGAAATTATACATATATATATAAAGATGATATATATTTTAATTTTCTTTTAGTTAACAGAGATCTATCTGGGAGTGTTGTCTGGAATATTGATAAAAAATTTTCCAAGTACCCTCAAGCCTATCTGAATAGGAGATGAAGAGTAGTCAGAATAGAAGTATTATCTCCTCTTTACCCACACTATTGATTTTTTTCTAAATAATGAGTGAAAGGGAAAAGACATTAAAAAAAATCTTTTGAGTTATATGGGCTTGCACTACTACTCACTTTACAATTATAAAAATTTATAAGGTTATCTGGAATTGGGATACCTTATTGCAATAACCAGTCAGCTTCTTTTAAAACTGGTTGGCGTTATTTGAGAAACCACTGAATGGATCCTCTCCTACCCTATTAAGAAAGCCCCTCTCTGCTACCGCTTTTCAGATAGGAAGATCAGGGTGCCTGGAAGAAACCAGGAAAAGAACCTCTGTGTATTACATTCCCCTGACTTGTTCACTTACCTCCTTTTCCTCCTCATAAGTAATAGATGTGTTTTTAGGGTCTATGTGCGACTTGTTATTTTCAAAATTATTATAAGGTTATCTCTTCCAAGGAGTCTGACATGCCTTTCATATTTTCTATTGCCTTTGTAAACCGCCTTTTTGGATGGGACTTGTGAATTGAGATGGCATTATTACAGTTTGGAAATTTTCATTATCTGACTCTTTCTCTCAGAATAAAAGTGCCCTCAGACCCTGAAACGTCCACATGTTGTTAAGTCACTAAGTCAAGTCTGACCCTTTGTGACCCCATGGACTGCAGCACGCCAGGCTTCCCTATCCTTCACCGTCCCCCAGAGTTTGCTCAACTCACATCCATTGAGTCGGTGTTGCCATCCACTAGTTGTCTCTCTTTCTTTTTACCCTCTAGACCTTATATACCTCAATTAAAGGGAAATATTTAGACTTTTCCCCTTTATTCTTTGTTCTGTTTCACATCTTTAAAACCCAGCAACTTTGTCACCACAAGCCAAGTTTAAAAATATAGAAATGAACTGGGAGTATTTTTTGTTTGTTTAATTTAAAAAAATTTGATTTGAAAGTAGCAAGAAAAATAGCCCAAATCAAACTGTTACATGGACTGTTGTTTTCTATTGATATGGTGCTTTTTGTTTTCATTGGGTTTAAAGTTGCACAATTAACATTCCATTCCAATGTGATAGCTTGATGCTTTTTCAAGTGGGGCAACAAAACTTCGAAGTGTTAAGTAGCCTGTCGGTAGTTGCACCATGAACATGGCAGAGACAAAATTAGAACTTCATTTCTAAGTTTCAGTGTTTTTTTCATCTGCTTTTCTTTTTTATATTCAATTCTCAATTTAGAAATGATATGGGCTTTCAAAATTAATTTAGCCTCTCAAAAACACTTGTCCTATGATATACTTAGCTTTTCTATGATTTACATGCTTATTTTCAAAAGGTTAAAAATGCCAGAAATGTGAATGAAATAGAATTACAAATAAAATCCTCCAAACTGATAATTTTCTTGTTTTAATAAAATCCTCATGGGAGATTTGGTACAAACTTTGATGTTCTACAAACTGACTTTATTCCTTGGAATAGCCATAATGGTGTTTTGCTAAACACTCTTTTATCTTGAAACTTGAGAATACCACATGGGAGAAAATAGAATATTTTGTTGATATTTCCTTTGAGCATTAAAGCATTCAGTAACTATTCTCAAAGTCTGCTAGATAAAGAAAAACTTTAAGTTTAGCTGAGTTTTTTAGCTGACTAATGTGTAGTCAAATCAGAAAGAAAATAAGTGACAGAATAGTTGGGTAATGAACCAATGGAAAAATAACTGAATGAATGAAATGAAACATAAGCAAAGGCTTTAAAGAAATTATATTAGATATTATGATTCTACGCTTGATATGTTGCAAAAATTTAAACAAAAATGGAAAAATCTCTAAGCCACCAAAATTATTCAGTGATGCCTAAGTTACTCAGTTATTTTAAATCATTGTAACTTTCTCACTTCTGCAGTGTTACACAAAGGGAAGAAATTCAATAGGGAAAAAGACACATGGAGAAAAGTATTGATTTCAACACTATCTGTAACATCCACAAACTGGAACCTCCAGAGATTCTCAGCATTCTGAAACAGTTAAACACACCATGGGACTTTCCCAAATGTAATTTTATACAGCTACTTAAATTATTAATTAGATGAATAGTAACATGCAATTAGGGAAGAGCATGAGCTTTGGGATTGAACAGACTATGTTTGAATCCTTCTGCCATTTCCAAAATCCTCAGAATACGAAGGGATCTCTAGAATCTCTGTGCCTTCTTAGAAATTCTTCCTGACGTGATGGAGACCACCTGTGTGGTTGGGTAGTGGGATCCAAATTCATAAGTCTCCTTTGAGGCTTCCCTGGTGGTTCAGTGGTAGAGAATCACCTGCTAACGTTCGATCCCTGATCTGGGAAGATCCCATATATGGAACAACTAAACCCTTGCACATCTACTGAGACTGTCCTCTAGGGTCCAGGAGCCACAGCTATTGAGCCCATGTGCTGCACCGACTGCAGCCTGCACACCCTAGAGCCCATGCTCTCCAACATGAGAGGCCACTGCAAAGAGAAGTCTGAACATGGCAACAATGAGCAGCCCCTGCTTGCAGCAGCGAAAGAAAAGCCAGTGCAGCAATGAAGACACAACACAGCCAAAAATAAAATTAATAGAAATAAATTAATAAGTAAAATTATTATTTTTAAAAAGTGTGCTCTCAGAGAGGCCAATTTAATTTTGTCTGGTGCTGTGATAATACACAGAAAAAGAGAGATGAAGCTCAGACTTAAAAAGGCAAGGATCAAATTCTCATGGCTTGATATTGGATACATTACTTTCTTTGAACTTCAGATTTCCTGTCAATAAAATGCAAATAAGGATATCACTTATCTTATGGAGTCATTGTGATGATAAAATGGCATGACCTGAACCAACATCAGACTACATAGGGTTTAGGTATTGAATACGTGGTAATTTATTGCTATTATCTTGGTGGGTCATTTTACTCATTAAAAAATATCCTACTTAAAAATATTTTAATTGTTCATTTTTGATCAAATAGCTTATTTTCAGTATAACATTAAAGACACTCTGTAACTGTTTCCTAATCCAATTGCTTGGCCATTTTTCTCAATAAAGCTCCTTGCAAAAGCCAGCTTTCTACCTCTCTGACCTGGTCATTTCCCAAATGTTGTGTGAATCCACCTTAAGCCGTACCTTTTCCTCTGCCCTCAGACCTGATGTCTTTTCATTCTAATCGTGCCTTCTCAAACAGTCTTTTGTGTCCTTCAAGGCTCAACTCAAGTGGACTTGTTGGGTAGTCTCTCTCTCCTGTGTTCTTACACAGTCTTTTTAAAACAGCATTATTCCATTTTGGAATAATGGGATTCCATTATCCCATTTTCCATGCATTATGATTTTGTGTCAGACACTTCCACTGCATATTAGCCTATTTTAGGAGAGAGATCTTATCTCCCCACATGCTATTTATTCTTTTAGCAACTTAATCACTTGTACACAGTGGATGCTCAAAAACTATGTGTCAAATTAAATTCAAAGGTGACTGAAGTGAAGTGAAAGTCACTCAGAATCTTTGGACCCCCATGGACCGTAGCCCGCCAGGTTCCTCTGTCCACGGAACTTTCCAGGCAAGAATACTGGAGTAGGTAGCCATTCCTTCTCTAGGGGATCTTCCCAGCCCAGGGATCGAACCCAGTCCCCCCACATTGCAGGTGGATTCTTTACTGTCTGAGCCAGGAGGGAAGCTGTGGTGACTGAAAGCTCCAGAAGTAAACCTTATGTGACACTTATTGATGAGTAAGTGCCATTTGAAGTGCCCCGTTGGAGTGTGACTTTTCTAATTTTAACGTATCAAAATTTCGTTTATGTGAGGTCAGTCCTATAAAGGCAAAATGTATTGGAAAACTTGACCTGAGATCAGTTTTTCCACCCTAATTTTGCTTAAATTATACAGATATAAGAAGTATAGGTGTATATAAAACTTACAGGTACAAATTACATGTGTATAATATTCTTTCTATTTAGGTGTATTCATGGGCATAACCCTTATGTAATCTGCAAGCTCTATCCCTGGCTTGTTTACAACAGTGTCTATAATATTATGGGAAATTTTTACTACTTAAAAGTAGGGAAAGATAAGTACATTCATTAACATGGCAATTTGGAAGACTTGTGAATCCTCTGAAAAGAAAATAGACTAGTGATTTCAAACATACTTTATAATTCTTTCTTTGCAAAGAAAGAAATTTTAGGTTTTTAAAACTGACTCACTATAAGGGTGGTGATATTAGGGGAAAGAAAAAGTGAAAAACCTGATCCTAACATGAATGTCAGCTCATCTTAAAAGAGTTCTTAACTTTACTGTAATTAAAATATTTTTTCATGATATTCACTTTCTGACAAAGTCAATATATATGATAATCCAATCAAAGAATCAAAATGTGTAATCATAAGCTTATGATTTATTTTCTCTTGGTGTTTCATACTGAATGACCCAACCCTGGTTAAAGAATTGACTCTACTTGCCATAGTTTAACAAAGAAAACCCATCAAAATTTAAAACTATCGAGGTCAGAGTAAGCTTTCAAAAATCTTTATTCTTGATCATATGCAGTAGTGAACTTAAACTTTAAAGATAAATCCATTAGTATTTTGCAAGTTCCAGTTCTCTCTTATCAGAAATGGAGAAGGAGTCATTTAAGTAATTACATGTGTATTTGTGTGCTCAGTCATGTTTAACTCTTTGCAGCCCCACTTTCTATGGCCCATAGGGTTCCTCTGTCCATGAGATTTTCCAGGCCAGAATCCTAGAGCTGATTGACGCTTCTTCCTCCAAGGGATCTTCCCAGTCCAGGGATCAAACCTGAATCTCCTGCGTTGGCAGGAAGGTTCTTTACCACTGAGCCACCTGGAAAGCCCCTTAAGTACATATTTTTCTTCAAATAGAAAAAAAGACAAACTGATTCACATGTAACCCTAACTTGGAAGTGTTATTTGATTTAGGAAGTGTCTAGAGTATGTTAAGAATCTCATCTTATTTTATGAGTCCTTTCTCTGTTTCACTTCATGTTGCTTCTCCAGCCCCCACCCTCCACCCCTGCAATTCTCCTCATGTTCATCTTTATGCAACAAATTAGGACTTCTCACTCCATCCTGAGTATGTATTTTTATTACTTTTTACATTGCCAAGTTCCAAACGATTTTTAAATATATGGATGCATGCGTGCTCAGTCTCTACAGTAATGTCCGACTCTTTGCAACTCCACGAACTGTAAGCCTGCAAGGCTCCTCTGTCCGTAAGATTCTCCAGGCAAGACTACCAGAGTGAGTTGCCATGCCCTCCTCTGGGGGATCTTCCTGATCCAGGGACTGAATCTGTGTCTCTTGTGTCACCTACATTAGAGGTGGATTCTTTACCCACTGTGCCACCTGGGAAGCCCTTTTAAATATATGATAATCTACTATTCCCCCATGGAGACTGGATGATATTTGTGTACCACCTCTACAAATGAAACATACGTATAAGCGTATAAGCAAACAACTAGTATAAATAAATGCTGCCTTGATGATTAAAATTAATTATTAGGACTTAGAAGCCTTTATTAAACAAAAATGCAATTGTTAAGCTAGTTCAGTGACAATTACATTTAAGTACATACTTTTAAAATGTATTCTGTTACTCAATACATAACCCAAAGAAATTAAAACTCTTATCATCTTACAAGTTTTATGTGATATGCCTAATAAAGTATTTGGAATATTGATGAAATATCATGTCTTATTAGCATTTGAAAAGAATCAAGCTAATATTAACAATTAAATAATCCTTTAATATAGTTAAGAGCAAAAATCACAAATACACATGAAATATTTGCCTTTTTAAGACCACTTTCCTCAGTATACCAGCTCAAAACTAGATGAGAAATCCATTCTTAGTTCTTGAGGATGAATTAGGACTGACACACATTTTTAGAGTTCAACAACTTAGAATAGTATTTTTCCATAAAGTTTTCATAGCCTGTGTTGCACAGATCAAATATTAAAAGTTTATTTTATAACTGAAATGCCAAAGAAATTGTGAGAAAAAGGGTAAAAAGTTAAATCAAACATCAATAATGCTTAGTTTAAGTAAGGAACTAATTGCTTTCTATTACCTTATAATTCTTAAAGTAAACCTCATGTTTTTAAATAACATTATTTATGAAATTTAGTGTTTAGCTGGGCATGTTTCAAGATATTATCAGTTGGAGAACACCTAAGATAAATTATTTTTAATAAGAACCCACCCCTCCTTTTTTAATCTCAGCTGAAATTTTCATTTTTGTTTGTTTGTCATGGAAAAGTATTTGTGGAACAGTTTGTGATGGTAGATTATGAAGATTCCTGTTTTTTTTTTTTATTTTTAACAAACATCATGAATATTCATTTATATAAGGTATATGTATTTATATAAATACATCATATGTTACATGTGTCTTTAAAGTATTATGAAAGTGAAAGTCACTCAGTCATGTCCGACTCTTTGTGACCCCATGGACTATAGAAATCCATGGAATTCTCCAGGCCAGAATACTGGAGTGGGTAGCCTTTCCCTTTCCCAGGATCTTTCCAACCCAGGAATTGAACCCAAGTCTCCTGCATTGTAGGCGGATTCTTTACCAGCTGAGCCACAAGGGAAACCCCAGAATACTGGAGTGTCCCTTCTTCTATCCCTTCTCCAGTGGATATTCCCGAGCCAGGAATCTCCTGCATTGCAGGCAGATTCTTTACCACATGTGAAT
This sequence comes from Bos indicus x Bos taurus, assembly GCF_003369695.1. Lineage (NCBI taxonomy): Eukaryota > Metazoa > Chordata > Mammalia > Artiodactyla > Bovidae > Bos > Bos indicus x Bos taurus. Next base: position 20,187,546 of record NC_040076.1, on the reverse strand, counting down.
AAATATACAGACATCATAGGGTCATAGCACTCTGGAATACATATGAATTGAAATAAGAAAAATATTTATAAATAGCACTGAAAACTTTAGTCATGTGGATTGCCTTATGAAGCATGTTTTAATATTCAATAGAGAACAGTGTGGGAGTTGCCTAATTTCAGTTCTATTTTAAAACAATGGGAAATTTAACTGGTTGCTTAATTTTAAATGATATATTCATAAAATTAAGCTATGTCCATTCAACAGTTTTTCCAATCAAGTTAACTTTCCCTCTGCTCACCAAGAATATTATCTAGTAGACTCTGATTATTTCTGAAGAGGTTGGTTCTTATCTGATACAGATTGATTTTTAGTGGCATTTACCCCCAAAGTGAAAGAAAATTGGGGATTTTATATTTCGGGTTGGCTAAGAAGATATTTTGGGACTTTTGAAATATCTACAAAAATGTGGACCTTTGAGTTGTAAAGGACTTTAGATCCTAATTCTGCAGGAGATCTAAAATGATGCAGTGCTTCCTGTATATCCCACAGTCAGATAATAACCAACGATAGTAAAGAGGGGAGATCTCCCACCTTTTGGTCAGGTGCAATTTTATATTACCCTGAAATTCTTAGAGGTAATCCTAAGGACTCTGAAAATTTCATTATTTATTAAATCACATTTCTAACTCTTCCAGAGTATTTTTCCATAGCTTCTGTACACAGTGAATGACACATAAAAATCAGTTATGGGTTTACAATGTGAATGAACTTAAACACTTTAATGTGAAAAAAGTCATCAAAGTGTCAGTTGTATCCTTCCCTGCAACCCCATGGACTGTAGCTCACCAGGGCCCTCTGTCCATGGAATTCTTCAGGCAAGAAAACTGGAGTGGGGGTAGCCATTCCCTTCTCCAGGGGATTTTCCCAACCCAGGGATCGAACATAGGTCTCCCTATGTGAGCACCATCTGTCATCCAGTACAGGGAAAGTACACCTTAGAACTGTGTATTTCCACCCCACTCATTTTATTTAGAGCTACAACTCATAAGGAAGTTACTGATTGTCGATCCAGTGTAATTGAAATAGTCACACATTTGAATAAGAAGGCTAAATAATGAAAATAATGTATCCTGCATATTGATTTAACTAAGGAGGGAAAATAAAGCATATTTGTGACTTGTTTATGTGTGGAGAAGACTTTTGAGAGTCCCTAGAACTGCAAGGAGATCCAACCAGTCCATCCTAAGGGAAATCAGTCCTGAGTGTTCATTGAAAGGACTGATGTTGAAGCTGAAACTCCAATATTTTGGCCACCTGATGCGAAGAACTGACTCATTGGAAAATACCCTGATGCTGGGAAAGATTGAAGATGGGAGGAGAAGGGGACGACAGAGAATGAGATGGTTGGATGGCATCACCGACTCAATGGACATGAGTTTGAGTAAACTCCAGGAGCTGGTGATGGACAGGGAGGCCTGGTGTGCTGCAGTCCATGGGGTTGCAAGGAGTCAGACACTACTGAGGGACTGAACTGAACTGAAATGTGTATGTTTTAACACAACAAAAGCTAGAGATAGAACTTGTGAGATAGTTACATTTATTTTCCCAAGAATATCTTTTTGATGGCTTTAGTGAATAAAATGACACATTTGAATCAATCTATTGTGCATAGTTTAAAATGCCAAGAATACATTTATTCTTCTGGGTTTTTACTTGCTTTAAATTTATCTAACTTTTATGAAGGCTCTTTACCTCAAGGATTGGCTGCGTCATATTTTAGTTTGGGGACAAACATCTTAAAGCTTCCCTGGTGGTTCAAACAGTAAAGAATCTGCCTACCAATGCAGGAGACCTGGGTTCAGTCCCTGGGTTGGGAAGATCCCCTGGAGAAGGGAATGGCTACCCACTGCAGCATTCTTGCCTGGAGAATCCCATGGACAGAGGAACCTGGTGGGCTACGGTTCATGGGATCGCCAAGTGTTGGACACTGCTGAGTGACTAACTCTTAAGTTTTATCCTGTGTGCAGTTATATGCTTCCAGGGTAGAGCAAAGTGGCTGCTGTTCTGGGGTTTCTCTTCTTCTAGTAGCAGAATCACCCCCCTGCAGCACTGCATGGGGAACTTTTCTAATCCACATTTGTTTCTCCCAGGACTCTGGCTCCTTAGGGATTTGGCTGCCTAGCTTGGTGGAAGTATTCCAGCTCTGCTTTCTTTCGGATAGTATTTCTCCTTCATTTTATCTAAATAGAGGATTATATTAGCTAAACATGATTAAATTTGAGATATGAGTAGGTACATGCTGGTGTCTGGTTTTGTTACAGTTTCTTATGGTCAATGTCTCTGCATGTAGCATAATGTTTTAACGTGACGATCTTTAGTAGCTACAACTCCTAGGAAAAAGTTAGGAATAACCCTAAGCAAGTTGAAGAAAAAACAAAAAACAGGCATTTAAGTTTTTAATTCAATTAGTAACTCATAAAATCTACTGATGAGGATGCAAATAGCCTTTATAAGCATTAATCTCATGAAATGAACATTTTGTAAAAGTGAATGTGGAGTTTTTAGATCCGTAGGCAAATCTTTACTGTCGGTTGAATTTATTTCAAGAGCTTTTCTGGTCACCTTTGAACCTCGATGATTTCTCCAGATGTACAGAAGTGAACAATGTAAAAATCTTGCTGTTTCAGCACAACTGATTCCAGCTGGCTGGGAACTGGATCTGCAAGTCATTGGTTACAGCTGTGTTTCGATTTATGTGATGGTTGAAAAAATAAATTACCCGATTAGATGGCTAGAAAGAGGACTCTTTGTTTAGCCCTTGTGTGGGGGCTGAAAGTGTTTATGGTGCTGTTTTCTACACAGTCTTTGCAAAGTAAGCTGGACAAATAGACTTATTCAATGCCCCTAAGAAATGTTGCATATTCAGCTTTAATTCTTTGCTAAAGAAACTTTTTTAATATAATGCTGTCTTCCAGCAAATGTTTTAAAGGTCTAGCTTTTAAGAAAAGCAGTAAGTTTTCTGTCCTACTGAGCACTGAATTTAGTCATTGAAAAGCCATTTCCTTTTGTTTAACATGTACTTTAAAACATGTCTTCGATAGGCATATGAATTAAAGTATGCTTCTCTAATATTCAAAGCTTTATGATAGCAAAGTATTTGAACATAAATCCTAATTTAACCTTTTTCTTTAATGGCTTATGGCTCATGAAGCACAAAATAAAATTAAAGTAACTAAATAAAGAAATATAATCACATATTACTGCAAAAAATTGACATGTCTGTGAGGTTGAATCTGTGACTATTTTTGTTGTTATTTAAGTAAAGTTTTATAGGTAAGAGTTGGCAGAGTATTAAATAGCATATAACTTTTCAGGTTCTGGGGTTCCTTGATAGCTCAGCAGTAAAGAATTTGCCTGAAATTCAGGAGACACGAGTTCAATCTTTGGGGCAGGAAGATCCCCTGGAGAAGGAAATGCCAACCCACTCCATTATTCTTGCCTGGGAAATCCCATGGACAGAGGGGCCTGGTGGGCTAGAATCCATGGAGTTGCAGAGTAGAACATGACTGAGCGACTCAACAACAACAGCAACAAATTTTTCAGGTTAGCAAAAGTCAAAATGTTAGTAACTACTGGAGATTTATTAGAGTACTCTCCTTCCAAGATAATGTAAGGTTGTATGAATTATTCTTAATTATATTCCAAGCTAGTTTTTTTCCTAAAGGTTTTGGAAAAAATTTGGAAAAAATATAAATGGACAGAATTCTCAAGTGAACTTGAAAATGAGACCAAGCACTTGATCAGGTGTTATAATGTCCAGCAGAGTCATAGTAATTCAGTGTGGGGAATATATCATTTTTTTACCACAATTATTCTTTATCCCTTTCCTTTCTTAGACTGAAATGTGTATTATAGAATTTAAGTGATGCAGAATGAATAATCATAATGTATCCAAAAGGCAACAAAGGTGGGGTTGATCTGTTTTCAACTGGCAGATGGTTACGCTGAGTCAGGCTATTTCTCTGATCAATTGAAGTATACCCTCTACCCCTTAACAAATCAGTGTGATTGCTTGGGAAGTATGGGAACAAAACATGAGAACGTAGGATACACTGGAACATTCACAATTCAGAAATACTTAAATGATGTTTATAATGCTTTAAGTATTTTTTTCTCCACCCATACAATGGAAGCTTCCTCATCCTACATTGAATACCTGTATAATAAGGTTCAAAGGGTAAGTTACAGTGGCATTCTTCATGAAAGAATATGTTGTGAAAAGTTAAAAAATGTCTCTTTATAGTTATACTTCTAAAAGTTAATCAGGAAGCAATATTTATCACTGAAACACAGAGATAGCAGAGTGAAAATTCAATCTTAAAAAAATGTCTTTGTTTGATATTAAGTTTCAAAACTACACAGTGTTATAATAGGAAAAATCAGGAAATGAAATAAAGGAATCTATAAAGAGAGAATATTTTATTTAATTGACCTATCATTTGTGTTCCATTCTATCATAATTAATGGATAAAATATTATCTTTCCTTTCTTTAAAAAAAGCTTACAAAATTAGCATATTTTTCATACTAAAAAATAACTAGAAATCTAGAATAAAAATGACTATGCGCAAGTAAAATAATAACTATCCATTAATCACTTCACTGAAGTTAAGCAGCATTCAAACAGTGTTTTTAATAAATCAAAGAAGATGTTTTTAAAGTTTTTGATAAGAGAATTTTAAACCTATGATTCACCTGTTTTTCTGATATCTATTTTCCCCCCCAAATTTCTAAATCCACTTAAGGAAGTTTTATAAACTGACGTATTTTAGCTTGAATGGTAAATGTATTTTTAAAGCTAAACTATGTCTATGCAATCAATCCTAGATTTTTTTACCTCCATGTAGGGTAATTTTTGTAAATAAGTTATCTGAGGAGACTGAGTTCATCTCTTTAGTGCATGTACCATAACATGTGTATATATTTTCCTAAAACTTGGGAAATTATTACATCTCTAGTTCTACAATAAAAATATTTTCTATATTGTTTCAAATCAATGATGATTTAAATGTAAACAGGGTAATCCACATAAAAAATGTAATATAACACTTTAATATTGCCATATCACATGGCTAGCATGAAAGGATACACTTTTGAGACTGAATTATTAGATGAGGTATTAGAGGGACATATGAAGAGGATTTATCATTAGTCTTTTGGAATGAATGCTACTGGATGGTACCGTGAAGATTAAATGACACAATTATGCATACAAGTATCTAATTGGAAGGTAGCAATGATCACACGTGTTTCCAACTTTACTTCATTGCACAAAATTTTAGCACTGAACTACATCTTGGTGTTTAACCTAGTCATCCAACCTAATTTTAAAGACAAGAAAACTAAGGTTCCAAGAGTTAAATGACTCATCTAAGACCATAAATTTTATCATTTACCAACTGGCACCAGAACCAGTTACCTGACTGTAAGATGACTTCTCTTCTCACTTTGTTTGAAAGTGTTGTATACAGAACATAAGGAAAATAGTACAGTTGGCTCTCCAAATCTGTGTTTCCTGAACCCACGGATTCAAATATTCAAAAATATTCCACCCCCTCCAAATCCCAGAAGGTTCTAAAGAGAAAAACTTGGAATTGCTGCATTCTGGCAACTGTTTACATAGTATTTACATTGTATTAGGTATTATAAGTGATTACTTAAAACATATGGAAGGACATGTGTAAGTTATATGTAAATACTACACTACAGGATTGTATATAATGGGCTTGAGCATCCCTTACATAAGGATTTTAGTATTCCCTGGGGGTTCTGAAACCAATCCCCCACAGCAACTGAGGGATGCCTGTATTTTTGTAATATGTTAGCTAAAACATAATTTATTTTTTCTCTTTTGTTATAGACTTCATGCTCTAAGTATAATAGTAATTCTGAAGTCATTTGATATCATTTCCACATAATGTCCCATCTAAAAAAGTCAAAATTAATTTCTTACTCACTTACCTGTGAGGAAGCACATCAGCACAGCAGAAATAGTCATTTATTGTTTGAATGTATAATCCTGCTAACTTTTGAAAACTACTCTTCTGGATTTCAAGATAATTTAGCACAGCATAATTTTTTCCGTGGTCCCCACATTGCCCCTCATTATCATACTCTACGCTTTTCCTGAAAGAGAATCCCTCGACCAGCACCCTCAAGACTTATTTGTTCATGTGTGTGGCTCTACAGAAGTCGCTGTCTTTATCACTTTCCCCTCAAGACCTCCCTCAAGTTCATGTTCTTGCTCTAATTACCCCTGGTTCAGACTTGATCTCCTCTCTTCTGTCTAGTGTGGCTTTGAATGTGGTCCCCTTGTGGATACTGATGACAGACTGGATTGGCAAGTGGGTTATACACTTGGGGAAAGCAGGGGGAATGAGGGGAAGAGGAGAGGAAAATGGGCAGAAGGTAGGAGAAAGGGAGAGAGAGATTGCAGTGTTACAATCACATACATTTTCTAAATAGAAGAGTAAATATTAGACTTCACATGCCGGGGTCTAAAGGATCATCCTTGAAAGGAATTGAGATCTGTGTGATTATTTTTCCATGTCAGTTGTGATGCTCTGTACTTACATATCAAAAGAGGAAGAAAAAGTAACTTTAGGTTGACAAATAACCCTTTTGCATTCCAGTCCGAACGCGTCTGAGTTAAACACTGAGTCATCCCCTAGTCCAAATACTAAACACTAAAAGGAAAGATGTCAAGTTTTTTCCTTGTTGAAAACCAGCTGCATCATTCACCAGGAAATTTTTAAAGTAATAATTTGTATACATTTATGTTTTACTTCATTTTCATTTTGCATAAGATAATTAGTTCCAGAATCTGACTGATAGCCCAGAATTATCTTAACAAGGTCTACACACATGCCAGTACACACCTGTTTCTCCCCCATTCATGTTTTATTTAGTAGAAAATTCCCAACCAGGTCATCCTAGTTTACTGGCATCTGACTGTTGTCTCCTCTGCCCTTTAATTGTTCTTTTCTCTTTTAAAAAAAAAAGAAATAAAATAGAATAACCATAGTTGTTACTGCTCTTAACTGCAATTCCCTTAAAAAATTTGTTTTTCTGTATTATTGCTACTCATGCTACTATTACAGCCCTTCTTTATTGGAAACAGAGATATGTAATATACGTTGTTTGGCACTAAAAAGAGCACGACTCTCATTTCTGGAAAGGTTAGACAAATAAGCATCTGTCAGATATATTCAGAGACTTTAGCTGGAGTATACTTTTGTGTGTTCTCATGGTTTTGTTGTCAATTATCTTAAAGTTCATTTCTTACACCTCTTCCCCTTCAGTAATCTTTCATATTTCAAGCTAATAGTAAATAAAATTATTAGATGCTCTGTGGTCAAAGGAAATTCTCATATTTTAGATCTTCAGATAAACCTGTATAAATTCATCCTCTTAAAATAGACCAGAATGAAAGTATTGGGACCCAGTGATCAGTTATGCTATAAACTTTTCACAAGGACACTTTAAGTTAGCACTGTACAATAAAACTTTCTGCAGGGTTGGAAATGTTTTATAGCTGTGTTGTTCAGAATGGTAACCACGAGTCACATGTGCTGTTTTACATTTGAAATATGGCTCGGGCAACAGAGGAATTGAATGTTTACCTTATTTAATTCTAATTTTCATAACTACCTGTGGCTGGTCATACTTTATTAGAAAGTGTAGGTTAAATAAAATAAAGAAAATATGCAAGTGATAAAAAAAATGTAATCTACACATCCATGAATTTTGAGTCCAAGTTTGAACTGTAGATCATTTTTTTTCTATCCTCCATCTTCCCTGTCCTAAACCTCATCAGTGTTTTTAAATACATTTCCCATAACAATGAGTTCAAATGGCCTTTCTGAGAAAAGATCCCTTGTAAGGTAGGAGGCAGGTTGTATTAAAATATTTCAGAGCAGTGATTGCTACTTTTAACTTAATAAATCATTTGCTATACATCTAGATCTAGCATGGTTTTTTTTAAGTTAACAGAACACATATAAAAATAATTGATCTAGGAAGACCATACTTGCATTGCTTGCTCAAATTAAATATAAAACAGACTGAAATTTTTACTTTGTAAATAGTTTAGCCATAGTCATACTCTCATTTAGATGTTTTAGTATTGATGAATGGAAGTTTAGAATAAGAGACCTTAAATCCATGTCTATGACAGTCATAGTTGAACTGATTGAGTATACTCTCTTTCAAATAAATATTGATTTAATCATGTCTGCATTCCCATTGGCCCAGTGGTGGTCTTGACAGAAGCCTAGGCACTTGAAACTGGCTCAGCCCTGTCTGGATATTAATATTTTAAATGCATGGCCATTTATAATTACTATTTTTATTCAAACCTTTATTCTTGATTTTCTGATTCACTTGATTAATATTTTATGCCTTCTGTAAAGTTAAGTAGTATGTGTATCTGTATGTAATAAACAAAGAAAGCATGGGATAGGAAAAGAAGTTGCCTTTGCATCTGTTGGTTCTGATTCACAGAGCTAGGAGTGAGGTGTTTATGCAGGCAGTCCACAGAGCTAAGATATCAGACGGCAGTTTGCTGTAAGCACATGTTCAATTATTAAAATAGTCGACATTTTATGTCTGATAGCCATAGCGAGGTCACAACATTAATTTATCCAGAGTATTGTGGGAAACTGTCTAGAGAAAAAATAGCATAAAAGACACTGATGATGCTGGAGAGAGACAGGAAAAAAAAAAAAAAGATGGATCTGAGCAGAGACTCTAAGAGATGACCAATTTAATACACACACGTAGAACAGGAGGGATGAAGTCAGCAGGCGTCTTCACTGTTACCAACAGTAACTATTTTAAGCTGTGCTGTGCATGTGTTGATTTCTGTTATGGTTTTTCATTAGATTCTAAGCTTGAACACTATTCTAGAGTCTTTGGTTTCTGAAATCTAATATTGCATTTGTTGTTTCAATGCTCAGTGATTCTTTGCTCTTTCTTCTCTGTCCCTTTCTTTCCCTTCTCCATTCCCCTCCCTCTTCCTATTTCTTCGTTTCCTTTTCTTCCCACCTCATATTCTTTTCCTTTCTGCCTTTCTCTCTCCAGTGAGTATGTACTTAATACCATGCCTCCTCCCGGTGACCACTTCTTTATTTATTTGCGTTTTTTGGTTTTGCACTTGAATTTTTCCTTTTTTTTCTGTTCTTTTTCTTTCGAATCAGGAGCCTGTAGGAGCAGCTTATAGAGGTACATATCCTACTGCAGATGCTTCTTTCTGAGCTATGTGATGTTTTCTTTGGAACCTCTGCAAATGATCGTCCTTCATGTTTGTTGCCACAGATCTATTGCCAAACTGCTACCTTAGTCGGTCCTGCCGTGCTGCAGTGCATGCTGGGATCTGTCTGTGTGAGTAAACCGAAATCTCTCCACCACCAGACAGCATCAGAGTTGGCTTGAGAACTGCTTTACTTTTCTTCCCTTTGTGTGTGTTTCTTGTGTGCTGCAGAGTCACCGATGGCTAGCTCTGTCTGGCAAGTAATTCAGAAATATCGCTCATGTAGAAAGAAAAGGTAGGCTGTTTACTGCATTCTATCATTAAAGGGAACAACTGAAGAACAAAAGAACTGGAAAAATACCTATATACAGTTTTTTATGTTATGAAACGCTGTAGCACAAACACGACCGTTCAGCCAGACTTTTACTTCCTTTTGTAACAATGCACATAGTAGATTGTTTTCACATCTGTACACAAATCCATATTTTCCGTAAACATATATTTAATTTTTAATATTTGTAGTCTGCACACATTTCTTAGTCTCCAAGACTTTCACATATTCATCAATGTGGCTATATATTATCATTTTTGAAAGTTCTTAAATCAAAAAAGTAAAATATATACCAACATCCTTTTGCTTGATTTCATTCCAGTAAGTGAGGGTTTCAACACAGTTTAGATCATATTGATGATTCAGATCCTGGCAGATCTTATAATTCCTATGAAATGAGAGCACAGCTAATAAAAATATAAGGCAATTATTTTTGTTAAAATCATAGCTTTTTTCATTATTCGATAGAAATGATTGATCCCGAAAGAACCACCTCACTCATCTGTCTCTTGGGCTGTTTGGGGGCTTCATATATAGAAGTGGAAAAGCTCCTTTTGCTCTTTCGTCAGCCGGGGAGACAGAATGGGGCGGGGGGTGGGGGGGGGTGTGGAATAAGGCCTTGAATAAACTCCAGGGCTGCTAGAGAATTGCTGGCATTATTTCTCTATCACGTGTGAGCCTGGCTGCCTGCTTCCTGAGGTAGTGAATCCAGGATAAGACTGTGTCGGAGCCTGTTTCCACAACTGTATTTGGAGATCTATCTTATTGATTTGGGGGTAGGGGGGAGTGGAGAAGGGGTGGGGATCGGAGTGTGAGGTGAGGGGAGGACCAGCTGACTACTGGCTCACTGAAGCACAAGACAGTTTCTTCCGGAAAGATGTCAAACAACTGAGACATAGCCACAGAGGAAGTAGAAAGGTGGAAAAATAAGCAGACCCTAGAAGAAATGAAGGCTTTGGGGCTTTTCCTTTTCACTCCTTTTTTTTCCTTCCGTCTTTTTTTCCCCCCATCATCTGACCTGCAAAGGTTAGAGTGACAGCGTCATGCAAATACTGCAGTCCCGCAGGTCTGGGAGAGGGTGGATGCTAGACTGTGAGTTAATGTTAATGATGAGCGCAGTGAAAATACCAGCCGCTGCCACCCCCTGCACACAGAAGCGCTCTGAGTCAGCATCAGATGCTTTGCCTCGCCTCTCGCTGGGTGTCTGTATGCCTGTGCGCGCGCGTGCTCGCTCGGGCATCCGTGTCTAGCCGAGGGGAGGGGGTGGCGTGTGAGTGCGTGGAGGGTAAAAGCCAGTCAGTCAGTGAGAAGCAAAGGTACGTTGGAGAGCAACTAAAATCTGACTGATTTCCATCTTTGGAGCATCAGATGTATTCCCTAAGGAGGATGGGTCTCCGTGATGGGGGTGGTATAATTATGTTAATGTCATATTTATGGAGGGGTGAGATTTTTCATTCTAATAATTGGTTGAATGCTATGGTCAAAAATTGTAAAGCCATATTCAGTTTTAAGGAAAAGCATGGACTTATATCTAAGGACTGTTTTATTATTATTTTTTCTTTTTTTCATTTTTTTTGCTTTTTGTGAGTGGTGCTTTTTTGTTTTATTTTTTTAAACTATTTACTATTTTAATCCATAACTGATTCTGTATGGAAAATCAAACGATAAACAAAAAGAGATCTTATATAATGATGCATTACATCATGGAGCAGAATATTTAAAGTCTTACAAGGCAAAGTAAAGATCTGGACAGAGTGGGGGGTGGTGGTGGTTGGAAAGGGGTGTGGTACTAGGGTGGAGGAGGGGGGCCAGTTAGCAAATATTTTGTTCAGTATAGCTTTCCTTGCAGCTTACTTGGAAATGGATGATTCACCTGTTTTACAGGAAAACATTCTAATTCTTTCCATTTTTGTTTTTGTTTTTTTTCCTCCTCTTTTCCCTTTTAAGATCAACCACTTCAGAAGAACCAGATTCCACTTCTGTGGCCAGGACTTTTATGTTATGGCTGGTCTGATTGTTTTACCCTGCGTTCTATGCTTCTAAACCTTGGATCATTCCTAAAGTACAAATTCTGTTCTCGAACCACAAACAAGGATAAAAGATCGGAAGAAATTCAGTGAATATACAGGGTTGGAATTGTGTATTTTCAAAAGTGTTGAGCTTTATAATGCGATTATTTAAAGATAGAGTCTTTTATTTTCTTATGTTGCCAGCATTTTAAGTTACGTGTTTATTAAGTGGCACTGCTCAAATAACTACAGAGTATGCATGGAAATATTGGTTGTCTGAATAGTTTGGAGATTCAAAGAGAAATAGCAAGCTGCAGAGGTACTAAATTATGACATGCAAAAAAGTTTTTGTTTTATTCTTAACTGCAACAGTGTGTGTATATATATATACACACACACATATAAATGTATGCATACATATATATATGTATATGTATTGATTTAAAGTGTTATATGTCCTGGGCCCACCTTACAAGTTGTGCTGTATAGGCAGGCGTATAATGGGAAGCAAAATTCAATCAGGTCCCATTAACCGGCATATAATCCTTCTTTAATGTAATAGAAGCTATGGTGTTGCTGTACAAATTTGCTAGAAACAGATTTTTAACCCATTTTTGGTCTCTTTCTTAGATCTAATGGAATGACTCTTAACTGTTCATTATCTGCATTGTTCCTTACATTCTTCATTATTTTAAGGTCTGAAATTAGTCTATCAATGGTTGTTGTGAATATTCAGCTCATCCTAACTTATATATACCATACATATATCTATATTTCTACTTTTGTGTTTTCACTAGTATTTAGAGGGAAAAGTTAACTGAACCCAACTGTCATTTCTAAACTAGCCTTATTACTGGAAGAAGAATTCTACCGCATCCAACCGGACTTTTCCTAGTCCCTGAGACCCTAACTTGTGAGGTATTTTAGTAGCATCACAAGTCAGGCTCTTGGGACCTAGGCGGAGGGGACTAGCACCTTTGGACTTACTGCCTGTCTGCAGTTACCGTCAGAACAAAGAACACACATAGGTTCTGCCCAGGAGGAGAGAACAATGCTCTTATTTATAATCAGCAATGTTATCGCCATGACCCACCCCCCAAAATGCTATTTTCAGAAGCTGTACTCTAAAGTGATGACAGAGTTGCACAGAAATAGCATTTGTATTATATCATAATGACCATATAAAAGCAATATAAGTTATCTCTGTAAGAAGCAAAATTAAAACACAGTGTTTTTGAAATGCTTCTTTTGGTGTATTTTCAGGTGGCTAGCCCAAGAGAGGAACTCCTTGGTTAATAATGAAGAGAGTGTTTTATATTTACATGTTTTTTCTTATGCATAAAGATATATGCATTAGCTACTTAAATAATTCCTACATGTTTTCATAACTGTGGCTGAAAATATGTACTATACAGCTCTAGACATGCTTGAGGCCTAGAAATAAAATGATTTGCCGTCTTCTTTATTTGACCCTGTTAGATTTTATACTGATTTAAGAAGAATGCTGTTTTATACTTGATATTTGTTGCCAGAGTTTTCTTTAGTCTTTTTAACCAGACAAAATGCTTGAAATGTCTTATAGTAAGACATTATTTTGTTATAAAAGTATGAATTATCATAATTAGCAAGAATATGATATCTTTTAATTTTTGCATTTTACTTGGCTTATATCATGGATGTATGTGAGAAAATTTAGTAAACACCACCTATGAAGTCAGATAGTTCTAGTTTTCCTATCAATTGAATCTGAACTGCAGACTTACACTTTTATGAGAATTTTAATCTGAGGTAACTATTCTAACTATAACACGTCACACTTGAACATTATTAGCTATTGCCATATCAAATGTGCATTTTTGAAAACAGAATCTTACATTAAATCTATTTTTAAATTTTATAATTATGTTGCAGATATTAAGATTCAAAATGGAGGCGAGAGATTTTTCCATAATAGAAAAAACAATATTATTTCATTCTTTAAACTCTATTGCTTTACAGGGGTACTATAAATTGTATATATCTTCTCATTTTAAAAATAAATCTCAGGATGTGTTTTAGAATACTGTAATGGAGTCTTTGTCCACATTTTTATTGAATTTGTTAGAATTACTTATTATTTGAAATGTCACAGAATACAAAACACTCATGAGTTATATTTCCTAAAAAATTGTTGTTAAAATATCATAAACATACTCCCCATCTATACAGGCACATAGAATGTGTTTAAAAATGTATTTAAGCATGTATCCACCCTGTATCTTTTCAGATTTTTTATTTATATCACCTACTTCATTAGTCTAATATCTCAAAATTTTAAGTATGTATATGTGTATAAACATGTTTTAAAATTTCAAATGAACAGAGATAATAATATAAGCTGTAAAGTTTTGGGTAGTATTTATTTTTTACTTCTTTTAACCTTATTCTCATTGTAATTAAGCATTGTTAAAAGCATAAGCTACTCAGTACAAAGAACTCTATGTACCTACAAGCACACAGAAACTTGCTTATATTTAACAGCAACATTTACCCAGTGAATCAGAAAGTGTCTCATATAAAACACCACCACATACAGGTGTATGTTTACAAACACCTGTTTTAAAAGCAATATGTATAATGTGTCCCATTACTTTAGTTCCAAAATGATGTAAGGGAGAGATGTTTGTTGGCTTTAATATTATCAAATGTAAGCTATCTCAAATGCAGGATTTTTATGTCTTCGTATTTATGAATCACACTATACATTAACTTCTGCTTCATAGTCAGAAGATACCAAAGCTAGACTTAAAGTGCAACTGTGTTTATTTTCCACATAAACATACAAATATATATATATATATATATATGTGTGTGTGTGTTACTAATCATCATGCATTCTGTGAACCCTCTGTATGTAATATTTGATATGTCAACTATCTGTTCTGATTGCATCATTGGTAAAGCTTTTCTCTTACTCCATAAAGGTGAGTAGAGATATAAGTGAGTAACTTTGCTCATATAAATTACTTTATGCTGTATATGGATAGATGGATGCCACTTTTTCTGCATTTCTATCTTAGCTGTCACAGGATGATACTGTTTGGGGGCTGTATAAAATGATTTGGAAAATCAGATCTTACTAAGCTTAAAATAAAGGGAGATATCTACAACAAAGAGCGAGAAAATGATGTGTGTTGCATACGAAAAAAGCAGTGATATTAACAATTCTATGGCTTCCTGGTTGGGAGACCAGTCTGAGCCAGACGCATATATTAAAGGCTGTCTGCCGCTGATGTGAGCTTGCTCAATGCGGTGGAAATGAGGAATCACCTCCTCTATGACACCAGCTTATTTTTACATTTTAATTTTGAAATAGCAAATCACTGTTTTACATAAACATACTAACCCCTGCTTGATTCTTTGCCTTTTTCACATTGCTTGCTATTTATTGTCAACTTCCAGCTCTGTTTTTTTTTTTTTTAAGTATCATCTCTCACCTTAGACATCTATCAAATACCAATGACGTATTAGTTTTTCTTTTGTCTCTTTTACATTGCTCTGTTAATATTGTGATACTCATGCTTTTAACTTTTAATCTCTGTAAGGAAAACAGCTATTTTTCAAAATTGGCATTTTTTAAAGCCTTTTAAGATCCATCAAGGAAGCCACTTCTGGAATTTTGCCAAATCTAAATATGATTATATTTCATTTCTGGGTTCATGGGGTCAGTATCTTTCTGAGTATAAAAGTCCTTAACACTTTAGTGTGCCAGTAAAGCTGCAGTAGAGGTGCAGAGATTAAGCTACATTAATAATGTCTAGAAGAGGTATAGGTGTCTCAGGGGAATTATAATGCAGGTTAATTAGTAATGAAATTACAAGTGGTATATACTGCCTTGAATTCCTTAAACTCAAATGGACATACTAGTACATGTGCCCAGATTTAGTCTAATTCATCTGATGAATATTTAAAAGGTTTTGCAAGTTGTTATGTTTGGATGAGTTTCGAGCAAAGCAGTACATAAAGGGTTAGCTAATGCCCAAATATTCTTGCCATTTACACACGCAGTGCAGCCTACATTTCGGTAGGCAGCAAGTGCAGGCATCATTTTGATTACTTGGATTCTTTTGTTTAATTTCTCACTAGACATTTAACTTAGCACAGAAATCCCACTGATCCCTTAGTGACTGTATTTAGAAAAGGAAAACAAAGTTCCTAATATAGAGAAGTTTTCAAAAATCCTGAACATTTGTAAGCTTTTGAAAAATAGGCTTTTTACTACAACGCTGCAAATACATAGTATGTGGAAACTTAGGTGCTAACATTATCTGTCATCTCCATATTTAGTTTCTTATCTCTAAGTGACCAACTACACTCTGAGACATTATATGCATGTATATTAATACACATTAGCATATGTACTTAATACACACTTTAATATATACATTAATATGTGTTAATATACATATTTATATATTCAAAGATATCTTAATTTTTTTAATCTTTGGTAAAAATAGTATGAAAATGGAGAATTTTTCATATAATTATCCACAATATTTCTTCAATGTGTTAGCTTTGATTTTCATTGAATGTTGCTTTTTTCCCAGCTTTATCAGATAGAGTGCATTACTAGCCAATAATATTAAGTTGTATGTAATGTCTTACTTGTAGCAGTTTGAAAGCAGGTGGAACTTGAAGGTAATTGAGATTAAGTGAATTTAAGATGAAATAGTTTTATATAATCAGCTAATGCCATGCATATTTTATAAAGAATTTCAAAGTGAAAATTTTTCATATGGTGAAATAAATTTTTCATTGTATCTGATGTAAGAAATATGGTTTTAAGTGTGTTACCTTCATAATTATTCCTAAACAAAACTAGAGTGCAAAATAATCTTGGACTATATCTGTTAGGTCAACTAAATGAGAGTAATAATTCCTAGATTTCATCTTGGCCTTTTGGGTTTCTGGGGCATTTTAGGTCTTTGATGTAAAGTGGACTTAACCATTTCACTTTTCTAAGAAATTTCTTCCTCTCTCCTGGTAGGTATCTGATGATTTGTGAACCCTAGATGACTATTCTGTGGAGTCATCTTTCCTTGCCTTTGAATTAACTTTCCCTAGGCCCTGAGTCAACATCAATATTTTATACATCCAAATTGGTAGGTCTTTCTTGAAATTCTCCTATGTGTTTTTCTGGACATATAAGTGAATTATGAGAAATTAACTTTACACTATTGTGGTGTTTCCAGTTTTCAGACATCTTCACTAAGGGATTTGGGTGATGTTGAAACGTTAGACGTACTTGGTTTTGTAGAATTTAAAAATGTAATGTCTTTCTCATGGTAAACTTCCTCTTCTTAGCGGTGAGGGGAGAACCAGTATGAGGCTAAGTTATTACTCTGTTAAACATCGCATTGAAAACCCAGCCTGTGCATTTATGAACCTTGGGGAGGATCCTACATTAGACAACATTTTTTGTTGGGGGATTACACCATAGAGGTTCCCTTCACTTTTCTCTCTTCCTGGCCCCCCTCCACCCAACATGGAGTCTTTTCAACTTCTTCAAAGAAGTGGGGAAAAAAGTAGACTCTTTATTAATGGCAGAAAACAAACTGGCTGCTGGACTTCCGAGACAGCCTTCTAATAATAAAGCAGGGTAAGCACTATGACAAAGAATTCTTGAATGTACTAAATATATAGGGAAGCCTATTTAAATTCACCAGAGGGGCTTAGAGGACAAACAGCAGAAAGTTTAGAATTCAATTCAAGCCATGCCAGAAAATGAAAATGTACTTAAAATAGGATTTCTGAAACAATTGTTCAAAGACATGTCAACTTTTAAGGTTCTTTCTAGAATAATGAAATTTGTACTTTAGTTTCTGTGGTGACTTTTTCCATTAGAAAGGAAGAGTGTCTTATGTAACAAAGGAAGAGTGTCAAAGTAACTGTGTCTTATGTTTAAAGAAAATGCATTTTCTTTCCAGAGTGTGCTCTAGTGAGGTCTACCAAGTGTACTGATGAAAATCACCCACATATATACATGAGACAAAGAGATGATGTAATAATGGAAATGCTCTTCCTACTTTGAAAGAAAAGAAGCTCAACTTGTATGTTCTCTCTAGTTCATTTCCTTCCATTCACTCTTGTGACATATTTTTAAATAAATGTAACAAAGTAATTCTGAAAGAGTAAATTGCTGACAAATAATACGACCATGTGTTGTTAAAAATGATTTTAAAAATGATACCTATCTTATCTCTTTCAGACTTTAGAAAATACTCTTTACACTTTATAAGACATGTGCATCTATAAGAAGTACCACATCTATAAGAATGTATATTTTATTAGTCTTAGTGTTGAGATAAATAGCTGCTTGTAGAGTTTGTTTAAAGGCCGTTATGGCCTTGACTCAGGGATGAAATTTCTAGTGGGCTTTTTCCTAGTATCTTCTTGTAGAATTAATATAGATCTTAGAAAAAGATTGTCATTCTTTGTCTCAGGGATTACAGGTTGTAAAGAGGATGAAAACTTGGTCTCACTAGTGACACATATTTGTTGCCATTGAGAAAAGATTTTACTTAAGAATGAAGCCCATGTGAATTTCCAATTCATAAGTACAACTTATCAACTTAAAATAAACTATTAATTTGTTAATTCATCCATTCACTCATAAATGTAAATTTAACATAAAAAAATAACTCAATGAATTAAGGCTGCATAAATACATGGGTTCATCGTGGCCAATAAAGATGTGACCATTTAACAAAATTTGATTGACTTTAAAATGAAATGTCAGATATGTGATTAAAATATAGAGATTAAATATTTAATAATAAAAAGTATTTGTTGTCTTCAATACATTAGACGAAGCTTGATTCATAATTTACGAAATAACTGAACTCATTTCCAGTTATGTTTTAATGACATTTTAATATCAAGGACTTCAGAATTGATCAACAAAATAATTCAAGTAAATTCCTTAGCTCAGTGCCTAGCACTAAGAAATTGCTTTTGCTAAACAGACCATTTTTTTCATCACTCAAATTTACCGGGTGTACAATGTTCCAAAGGATGAGATTCAGACACCATTAGGAAATCATTTCAGCTCCAGGGCACTCACAAATCATTTATTATAAATATCTTTATCAAGGGTTTTCTGAGTGTCAGTTGTAGGAAAGGAAAAGAGGAATTCTGCTCTTAAATAGCTTATGGACTACAAAAGCTGTCTTTCACTTTTCTGACACTTTTGTGTCCTTTTTGTGTGCCTTAGCCTTTCATAAATTCTGTACTTTGGAGGCTTTATTCTTTTTCATATTTTATTGATTAGCATTTTATGAGGCTTGTCCTATTTTCTAGGTGTATATGAGATAACTTGTCTATATATTTGGACAAGATGTGGGATATTGCTAGGATTTTTCACTGCCTAGATACTATGCAAAGGTCTGGTGATTAAGAACCATAGACCATGACAATGTTAATAACTGTGGTTTATAAAAATGGCACTTCCAGAATAATGGGACCAAAATGCAATATTTACATATGTTGTCAGTACATGTAAAAAAAGCACTATCATTTAATTTCTTTTAAGAAAGAACTAAATTGGATATAATGATATTGATCAGGCAGAGTTTCATAAAGCAGCAATTACATTAATTAGTCAAAAGATCAAAACATTTAAATTGGGCTGTTCTCTGGAGTTAACAAAATATGCAGAATAAACTTGGATTTTTAGACTTTTGCATCATAAAAGCCACCACTGAACTAGAATAGTGAAGCAGAAATAGAAAACCAGAATATTAGTACAACTTTTACCACTAGTTACGGAACTGAACTTCTCTCCTCTTCACTTTTTAATTATGATTGATTTATAAAATAATGATTTTCAGGTTAACATTGGTATATCATTAGATAGTTACATATTTTTTCCATCCCACAGGAGACTTTTTGAGTCATGTTCGGAAGGACTAGCAGTAGCTTGTACTGAGTGCTAAGTCACTTCAGTTACGTCCAACTCTTTGCAACCCTATTGACTGCAGCCCTTCAGGCTTCCCTGTCCATGGGATTCTTCATGCAAAAGTGCTTGAGTGGGTTGCCATGCTGTCCTTCAGGGGATCTTCCTGACCCAGGGATCGAACGCACATCTCTTTCATCTCCTTGCATTGTCAGATGGGTTCTTTACCGCTAGTGCCCCCTGGGAAGCCCCAGCATTAGCTTAGATCATTGGATTAATCAGACTCCTTCAGTAGCAAAAGACCAAAACTCAGCTCAAGATAGTTTATACAAAAGAGAAAACTATATGGACATCATCTCCTCCTCTTCCTCCCCTTCCTCTTCCTTCTCTTTCTCCTCTTTCTCTTCCTCCTCCTTTTGTTTCTCCTTTCCTCCTCTACCTGGGTCCCTCTCCCTTACCCCACAATATCTCCCCCCACCTCCCTATCTCCAATAAATGCATTGACTTCATTCTCAGGCAGTTGACCTCATTCTTGCATTCTCTCTAGTTGATAGCCAATATGACCATTGGGAACTCCAGATATGTCTCCTATGCCACATTCCTACAGCTTGTTATTCCAGGAGGAAAAAGTAAAATGCTTCTCCTTATCCCGACATCAATTTCAATTCTCTGAAGGGTTCAGCTTGCCTCTGTTTTGGAGCAACTTCTCTGTCCACTTGTTACTCAGGTTGGACAGGCCGTGTAGGGGAGGCAGTACAAGATACAGCTGCGTGCGTGCGTGCTAAGTCGTTTCAGTCGTGTCTGACTCTTTGCCTCCCTATGGATTGTAGCCCACCAAGTTCCTCTGTCCATGGGATTCTCCAAGCAAGAATACTGGAGTGGGTTGCCATACCCTCCTCCAGGGGATCTTCCCAACCCAGATACCAAGACCTCATCTCTTAAGTCTCCTGCATTAGCAGGTGGGTTCTTTACCACTCGCGCCACCTGAGAAGCCCCATAAGATATACCTGGCAAGTTTAATGTCAGTGGCAGAAGGTGAAAGAAATTCAAAGCAGGCAAAAATGTAACAGGACTCCCAACAACCACTCCACATTTCCAGCTTCCTTTACATAATGATACATTATAGGCTTCTGTCTTGGTAAACTTAGTGGAGGCCTATCAACATAGGTAATATTAAGTTTTTTAAAACAAATGTGTTCTGTATAGCTTTGTAACTATAAAACATTAGCAGCAGCAAATCTCAACCTTGGAGATTAATTACATGGAGATTAATTATAGTATTTTTTTTAAGTTTGAGATTTGAATTAGGATCTTAGTTGCCTGACCAAGGATCAAACCCATGCCCCCTGTAGTGGAAGGCAGAACCTTAACCACTGGAATGCAAAAGTTCTGAGATTGATTATATTTTATTAGCATTTTTCATGATCATTTAATATTTTACATATATTGGAAAAGTCAATATTTAGACTCATTTAGGAATTTGTCATTTAAAAAATTATTTAGGATTATTAGAAATAGGAGTTCAGTATAAAAGGGATATTGTTTATATTATGTAGTCTAGTGTCTGTCCTCAGCCACCATATGGTTAGGTCATTCTGTTACAGAAAATTTTATATCCTTTTACCTTGACCTCTAATATTGTAATACTAGGGAGCTTCATGATGCTGCTTATTAAAAATATTTTATTTTGACTTGTGAGGTAGTTTCTTCCTCTTCTGCTATCTTTAGATATATATATATATGTGTGTGTGTGTGTGTGTGTATGCATATGTGGGTGTGTATACATACATTTTATATATATATATAAAACATTCTAACTGTATAAAATCAATACAATGGCTATAATTTTATACAGATATAATCATATTTGTATATACATATAGTTATACATGTATTCCCAGGTGGCTCAGTGGTAAAGAATCCACCTGCCAATGCAGGAGACACAGGTTCGGTCCCTGGTCAGGAAGATCCCCTGGAATAGGAAATGGCAACCCAGTCCAGTATTCTTGCCTGGAAAATCCTAAGGACAGAGGAACCTGGCAGGCTGTAACATATGGGGTCACAAAGAGTCAGACATGACTGAGCATGATAGTAATACATATATTCATATAATGCACACATATACAACTGCATCTTTCTATAAATATAAGAGTTATATAATTTTATATGATTAGAATGTTAGATGCTAAGCCTTTTTAGCACTTTTTACCATGTTATGCACTGGACAATTTTAGATATTATACTACCACTGACTCCTATTTAGGGATCTTCTTCACTGAGAAAAAGATTAATTTGCTATGAATAATGATTCTCATGCAAAACATTTTGGGTTTTTGTGATGTAGATGAGCAAGGCTATAAATATAATTTAGAAAGTTTGAAAATTGATTTTCACATCCACAATTCTTCTTCCTAATTAATCAAATTACAAAATTATGCTGTGGTTTCCAGTATATTAAAATAAGTTGTCATATTTGGAACATCTGTTTTTGCTCATATTACAAGTATGTGTTTCTAAACGTCTGAAATATAGATTGCCATAAATAATCTTTATTATTTATTCCATGGAAGTGTGATACCTACTTCCTCTCATAATGCTTGTTTATTTCCCACAAAGTAAATCTTCCAGATTGTATTTTATCTTTTTCCTTATCAAGATAGAGGGGAAAAGTTGAGGGCTTTAGTTAAGCCTTGCTGATTGGTTAAGAAAAGGGCTGTCATTGGCAGCCCTTCCAGACACTAGGCTGTGGCTCCAGACAGTCAGCTGGTACTATCACTTTGTCTCAACTATAAATCAGTCTCGTAATGGCCAAGGCTGACACCTTGACGTTTTCAAGAAGAGTAAAAGACCTGATTTGAATGGAAATCAATTTTATTTCACAAATCTTGGATTATTACTCTGAGTCTTTTCATCTTGTGTCTTCTTGAGACTTGCTTGGAATTTTCATGCTCATCAGAGGATTATTTGCATCATTATACATCTTTTTGCAGTGAAAAACATATTCGTACTTCCTTATTCAGTCTCAAGATGGAAAACTTGATTGTTAAAATTTTATATAAGAAAAAAATCACTGATAAGCTAAATTTTATTTTAACCATGATGTATTGATAGTTTAAAAATATGACAGTAGCAGTAACTGCCATTAGTTTTGCAGAATGTTTGTAAAATGTTCTGTGATTTTGAAATGCAAGCTGTATGAATACATTCCCAGATTAACCTTTGATTATCTAATATTATATAATGTCATTCATGGAGTGGTTTTGAACTTCAATTAAGCAACTCTCAAGCCTAGAATACCCTGAAAAGTATTTGATTTATACTTTTATGTTCTTGCACATAAAATGTAGATTTAAGGATTATAGAGTTGGTGAGAAATTGCATGCATTTAATTGTATTACATAGGTCAAGCATTAAATTATGCTACGATGTTTTTGACCAAGTGACATAGAAAAAAATCCACATTTGACTAGTGTAAAAAGAAGTTCCTTATAGCTCCTGTAGGAGCTTCCCATTGAATGGTTTATAAAAATTAACAATTCTGTTATGTCTTCCACCTTTAGAAACCAATTTCTTTAAACCCACAGAGGAAAAGAAACTTGTACTTCCTTAGTATGTTTGCCTGTTCCCTCAACAAGATTGATTTAAACTCAGTGAAACCTTAGATCTTTGAAACATAACTATTACCTGAGATTTGGGGCATCAGCCCTCTTGTCAAGTATGGAAAAATCACCCCAAAGTCTGGCAGTGACTTCTCTTTCTCCTCTTCATTATTAGTCTTCAATTTTGTCCCAAATCTTACTTCTAAAGAAGAATATTCTTTGATTTCTAAGTTCATTATTTTGAAGGGTCCCATGAACAAGTGTGAGTTTCCTTGGTGGCTCAGTGGTAAATAATCCACCTGCCAATGCAGGAGATGCAGGTTTGGTCCCTAGGTCAAGAAGATCCCCTGGAGTAGGATATGGCAACCCACTCCAGTATTCTTGCCTGGGGAATCCCATGGACAGAGGAGACTGGTGGGCTGCAGTCCACAGGGTCACAAAAGAACTGGACATGCCTCAGCAATTAAACAAAAACAAGGAACAAGTGCGGCTATAGGTAATTACAAACAGGAGACAATCAACTCATAAATCTTTTTATCCATCCTTATTTTCATTCATCCATTCATTCATAATCTATACAAAACAAGACCCTATGCTGCTGCTGCTAAGTCATTTCAGTCGTGTCCAATTCTGTGCGACCCCATAGACAGCAGCCCACCAGGCTCCCCCATCCCTGGGATTCTCCAGGCAAGAACACTGGAGTGGGTTGCCATTTCCTTCTCCAATGTGTGAAAGTGAAAAGTGAAAGGGAAGTCGCTCAGTCGTGTCCAACTCTTCGAGATCCCTTGGACTGCAGCCTACCAGGCTCCTCTATCCATGGGATTTTCCAGGCAAGAGTACTGGAGTGGGGTGCCATTGCCTTCTCCCACCCTATGCTAAGTATGTGCAAAATACAAAATGAAGTTAGGATCCCTTCTTCACAAGATACGTTCTTAAGAAAAACTAAGAAAAACTAAAAATTTTTAAAAAGTTATCAAATCAGAATATGACAGATCCTGAGGAATATAAAAACACAGTGTTTTGGGTTTGGAGAGGAAGTATTTACTTTGGCTGTGGAGAATCAAAGACAATTCTCAAGAGGAGGCTGTATTTAGCTAGTCTGTGACAGAAATTCTAGAGGAAGCGATGGCTGAGTTTCAGCAAAAATATGCAGCATGAGCAAATGTGTAGATGCAGGAAAGACAGGCTATGTTTGGTATTTAATTTTGTTGGAACATTAGGTGCATTCTTATGCAATGCCTATTGAAGGATAACCTGAGACCAGCTTATGGAGGCCCTTCAGTGCTCACAGAGGCTTTTCTAGTAACTGTGTAGTTTTACAGTATGGCAGACACTGGGCGTCTTTTAAAGATTTGGGGAAAGGGTCAAGATTAATCCAAAATCAGTGTAACTGAAGACCTCAACTTAGGGGACATATCAGAACTATTCAGAAAGACTTATGAAGATGCACCATTCTTCTAACCTTGTACATTCTGACTCAGTTGGATAAAAGTCAAGCCCATGCAGATGCATTTCGTAAAACCTCCTAGATAAGGTAGAGACTGGTGAGAAGAACAAGGATAATTAGACATAGGAAGAAACCAAAATAGAGATCTAAACTTGGGCTTCCTGATCTGAGGTCTGCCATGTTCCCATGAGATTATATGAAATATTTTGAGTGGATATTCATTATTTTGGGGGAAATGAGCCTGTAGTGTTTCTAAGATTCTGAACTGAGACTAAAATTACACAAAAATTAAGAACCGGTAGGAATACTTAGTGTGAAAATGAGATGGTATATGTGAGAAATCATGACCATATAATTAAGATAATTTCATAACCTAGTAGATTGCATGGGGATAAAAACTATGGCAAGGAAAAAACAAATGGAAAATGACAATAAATCCCTCCTTCTTTTGACACTTGAAGAATGAGAATGATAACCCTCTGTGAACCAGATTCCCCCAGTTCCTATTGCAGTTAATAGAAATCTGATATCATGCATGTTGGATTCATGGTGTCAGTGTGACTCCCAAAGGTAAGATATCAAGCAACTAATTAAAATTTTGGAGGTGATTACACAGCTTTGAAAATAATTTTTACACAAAGCTGGTTGAACATGTTGAAGTCAGGAATCTAGGCTTATCTTCTATATCTCTCTTTAATGTTCATTTCTTTCAGATTCTCAGTTAATCTCAAAATGATCACCGATGCTATCCCATGTTGTTTTTAGGCCAGTAGGAATAAAGAGGAAAATAAGGACATTACATGCAGCAAAGTCAGTCACTCAGTCATGTCTCTTTGTGACCCCATAGACTGTAGCCCAACAGGCTCATTTGCCCACAGAAATTTCCAACAATATTACTGGAGTGGGGTGTCATTTCCTACTCCAGGGAATCTTCCCAAGCCAGGGATCAAACCCAGGTCTCTTGTGTCTCCTGAATTGACACCTGGATACGTTACCACTAGTGCTATCTGGGAAGTCCAAGAATGTACACTTATTTTAAATAAAAACTCTGCCATATCCTTAGAATTTATTCAGAAGGTCCACAAGGCTTTTTTTTTTTTTTCTACTTTACAATATTGTATTGGTTTTGCCATACATCAACATGCATCCACCACGGGTGTACACGTGTTCCCCATCCTGAACCCACAAGGCTTTTGATGAAGGCTTTTCATGGAAATGTAGACTTTATTCTGGGTAGACATTCATCCAGCTAAAAACCAGAGGAATAAGTGAATAGATAATTGCAGAAAAATAGAAATCTCTATCATAATGAAATATGTAATTTTAAAGCATGCAATAACTCATGAAACAGAACCATAATATGGAGACATTTTATCTCAACCTAAGTAAGTATGTTGATTGGAAAGAGGCAGAAATTTCTTTATAACATTGTTTGTTTATGAAAATATATCTCATTTAAAACCCCTGTCTTCCTCAAGTGAATCATATCCTGAAAATGCTGAAATTCTTCTGTATGCAACTGGAAAGATAGTATTAACTTTTTAAAAATAGAGTAACTAGAATTGGAGTAACCTACAAGTCCAATGTTATTAAACCTGCTAGTCTCAATTCATCTTTAAGATATTTTTACATTACTCTAAAGGCAACTGGCAAAGTGGTTGTCTGAGGAGGCAGTGTATTAAACCTAGACAGAATATTAAAAAGCAGAGATATCACTTTGCTGACAAAAGTCCATGTAATCAAAGCTGTATTTTTTTCCAGTAGTCATGTGTGGATGAGATGGTTGGACCATAAAGAAGGCTGAGGCCAAAGAATTAATGCTTTTGAATGTTGGTGTTGGAGAAGATGCTTGAATCCCTTGGACAGCAAGGAGATCAAACCAGTCAATCCTAAAGGAAATCAACCCTGAATATGCATTGAAAAGACTGATGCTGAAGCTCCAATACTTTGGCCACATATGCAAAGAACTGAATCATTGGAAAAAATCTTGATACTGGGAAAGATTGAGGGCAGGAGGAGAAGGGGCAACAGAGAATGAGATAGTTGGATACACTCACTGACTCAATGGACAGAAGTCTGAGCAAATTCCAGGAGATAGTGAAGGACAGGGAAGCCTGGCATACTGCAGTTCCTGGGTTTGCAAAGAGTCAGACACGACTTAGCTACTGAACAACAACACAGGCAAGTAGCTTATTTACAAAATATATTAAACTTTCCCTGCATAATAAAAGGCTTCGTTTCATAAAGTTAGAAATTCCAGACAGAAAATCAAATATATATGTATGCATATATGTATACATATATGTGTGTGTATATATGTATGTGTATATATATGTATGTATAATCACTCAGAAAATAATTCCAGTTGTCATATGGTATATAATCATACATCTCTCTTCTTATTTGTCTTTCTTATTCACACATACACTGAATATCTTCATAAATATTTGTAACTTGCTGTTTAATTGTTAATACCAAAGGAACATTTCCCACATATCATTTTAGCATATGCTCATTATATTATTGTTTGGGTGTAATATGATTAATTTACCTACTGCAACTCAGCTTATACCTGTGAATGCAGTAGGTAAATTAATCATATTACACCCAAACAATAACATAATGAGCATATGCTAAAATGATATGTGGGAAATGTTCCTTTGGTATTAACAATTAAACAGCAAGTTACAAATATTGATGCTTTTGAACTGTGGTGTTGAAGAAGACTCTTGAGAGTCCCTTGGACTGCAAGGAGATCCAGCCAGTCTATTCTGAAGGAGATCAACCCTGGGATTTCTTTGGAAGGAATGATGCTAAAGCTGAAACTCCAGTACTTTGGCCACCTCATGCGAAGAGTTGACTCATTGGAAAAGACTCTGATGCTGGGAGGGATTGGGGGCAGGAGGAGAAGGGGATGACAGAGGATGAGATGGCTGGATGGCATCACTGACTCGCTGGACGTGAGTCTGAGTGAACTCCGGGAGTTGGTGATGGACAGGGAGGCCTGGCGTGCTGCGATTCATGGGGTCACAAAGAGTCGGACACGACTGAGTGACTGATCTGATCTGATCTGATTCCATTGATATATTAATTTAGATAGATGACAACGGCCTGAATGAAGGTGGTGTCAGTGGAAGTGGAGAGAGAATGATGGAACAGAGAAGTGTTTACAAGAGCCAAGGGATTAACTGCATGTAGAATTATATCTGAAAAATTTTAACCAAGGTTATCATTTCCCCAATTTATGCTTGTTGGTTTTATTTTTCTCTATCCATTTGATCAATGCCATTTATTCCTTTAGTGGAAAGACACACTGTTCTGATTTGGAAGAGCTGGGCTCTTGAGAGGGAAATGGTTTTCTTTTTCATTCTTAAAGGGCTTGGTTAGGAATAGTAACCTAGATACTAGAGGTTTGGATCATAGGATTTATAAAAGTTAACCCTAAACTAGAGAAGAGTTTAGGTTATGAGCTAGAAGTAGTTGCTCATCTCACAGGACAGCATGAAACTTTCTAAACTGGGGATATGAAGAGCAGAGAAAAGGAGAGAAAGAGAGAGGAGAGAAAATTGGATGTAGATTAGGAACATCGCATAATCTCTTCTGACTGCTGTAACTTCTAGGGGAGGAAAACGGGTAACAGGCTCCTATTGGATGAGTATAAAGACATAAGAGCCAGAGGGATTATGAGCCCTGCCCCCTGGAACCCTCCTGGGTGGGCTAGGTGGGACAGTTTTGCAGATGCTTATAGAAGTGGCAGCAGGGGACAACTAGAGGGAGTCTGAACTAGCACCCTGGCCTCTCACCCTCAACCCAACACCTTCTTCCAAGAAAGCCCTTCAGCAGGGCACAGGAGAGATCTGGAAAAATGTCCTTGCCTTCAATAGGCATCAAGGAGATAGCTGGAAAATGGAGGGAAGTATGGAGTTTCAAAAGATCCACAACAGCTAGAACCAAAGAAAGAGGGTTATTCAGCAAACTGGGCTTGTTGAAAGGAGCATTTTAGATAGTTTCACTGCCGAGGGAAGAATTTCCAAAGGCGAAAGACCAACACACCAAAAGACACATTAGCAGAGGTTAATGAGAACCAGAAAAGAGTGGGTAGCCTTAGCGGGGAGAAAGTAGAAATCAGAGATGTGAAATGCCACCTTTATTATATACTAAATTCTCATATATTCTAGAATATTCTAGGAAGTAGTAAGTAACAAGTGAAAGTTGCTCAGTAGTGTACGACTGTTTGCAACCCCAGGAATTCTCCAGGCCAAAATACTGAAGTGGATAGCCTTTCCCTTTTCCAAGGAATCTTCCCAACCCAGGGATTGAAATCAGCTCTCCTTCATTGCAGGTGGATTCTTTACCAGCCGAGTCACAAGGGAAGCCCAAAAATACTGGAGTGGGTAGCTTATCCCTTCTCCAGAGGATCTTTCTGACCCAGGAATAGAACCGAGGTCTCCTGCATTGCAGGCAGATTCTTTACTGGCTGAGCTACTAGGGAAGCTCCAGTCTATTTAAAAATAGATTATTCAATAGCATGTTAAATCACTTCAGTCATGTCCAACTCTTTGCACCTGTAGACCATAGCCCGCCAGGCTCCTCTATCCATCTGATTCTCCAGGCAAGAATACTGGAGTAAATTGCCATGCCCTCCTCCAGGGGATCTTTCTAATCCAGATATTGATCCCACATCTCTTAAGTCTCCTACATTGGCAGGTGAGTTCTTTACCACTAGCACCACCTGGAAAATCCCATGGATGGAGGAGCCTGGTAGGCTGCAGTCCTAAGCAGCTAAGAGTCGCTGGGGTTGCTAAGAGTCGGACACGACTGAGTGACTTCACTTTCACTTTTCACTGTCATGCATTGGAGAAGGAAATGGCAACCCACTCCAGTGTTCTTGCCTGGAGAATCCCAGGGACGGGGGAGCCTGGTGGGCTGCCGTCTATGGGGTCGCACAGAGTCGGACACGACTGAAGCTCCGCAGCAGCAGCAGCAGCAGCAGCAGCAGCAGCAGCACCTGGGAAGCTTAAATTCAATAGTGATAACTATATTTCTAAATTTTCATTTACTTTGCCTTTCTAGCGAGTGAATTAAGAACCTTTGGAAATTGTAACCTTTTTCATGTAGTTCATCCAAGATTTAGCATAATGTAGTCTCTTTTCAAGTTTCTTTCAAGACTTTGCTTTTTTCTTATTTTGACCTGGTCCTTGTCAAATAGGTCAATTTATTTATTCAGTCAATCAAAAAAATACATTGAGTACCTTCCATATGGCAGGCAGATTATTCTAATCTGTAAGCTTAGTTTTAAAGTGTGAACTTAGTTTCAGTTACAGTTTATTTTATTGTATTTGTTTAATGTTAATTGAACATACCCATGTCTTTGTACCAAATGGAGCATGTTCTTCACAAAATTTTTATTTATGGGTGGACATTAGGATTACAATTAGAAAAAAAGTACTCACAAGCATACCTACTCACTAAAATATAGGAAATATTGATGATCCTAAAGAAAATATACAATGAAATAGTTGAGAATGTAGTCGCTCAGTCGTGTCGGACTCTTTGTGACCCCGTGGACTGTAGCCCGCCAGGCTCCTCTGTCAATGGAATTCTCCAGGGGAGAATACTGGAGTGGGTTGCCATTCCCATCTCCAGGGGATCTTCCCAACCCAAGGATTGAGCCCAGGTCTCCTTTATTGCAGGCAGATTCTTTACTATCTGAGCCAACAAGGAAGCCTCCAAATCATGGCATATATCTTCAAAGTCATTGACTAAAAGAACGTCATGAGAAAAACAGTATTGTTTCTTTCTAGTGCTTCTAATATCTTTCCTGGGAATTCAGGTGGAACAGAGAATCCAGTGAAATCTTGCTTTGCATCATTATTAAGCTCATATCTGCAAGCTAATCTTCTGTGATAAGGTTAAAATGTAAAAGCATTTGAATCAATAGCTCTTTCAGATGCTGCTTTGATAAAATTACTTCATTTTCTTTTCCAACTAATTAAGTCATGTAAGTAGAAAGATTAAGAGGAAAACTTACTCATATTATAAGAAACAGGATCCAAACAGTTTATTGAGCTGTATTGTTGGCATCTTTGCAACCAATAAAACTCTTTAATAATCAGGTCTCAGAAACATCTGTCCTAGAAAGGGTTATACACTCTGGCTTCTATTTACTTGAAAAGGAATTAACCTAGGGTCAGGGGCAGAGGTGAGGTTACTTCTACCTGGAAATTAATCATAAAATTCATTTTACCCTTTGATGTCTGTGAACATACACCTCACCCCCACCTCCATCTTTTATCTTCTTAAAACCCTCAAGCTCCCTTTCATGTGTTGTGGCAATTTAAAAGAATCTAAAGTTGTGGATTTGTTTATTTACTCAATTAAATACTGAAAGTATAATAGGGTAGGGTAAAAAGTTTTTAAAAGATGTGACACCTTAAAAAGAAATTCACAGACATCATAAGTGACTCTAATATATTGGCGAGTTTCAGGCTATGTTCTTAGTCATATTTCTACTAGAAGAAACCTATGCTCCATTTTGTGTTTTCTCATTTGCATTACTGAAAAGTTATTCATGCATATGAAAAGGATAATGTTCATCTCCATATCCTTTCCTCTTCATATTACAAACCCAGTGTGTTTATGAGTTGTACATAAATATTGCAGTATCTGTATATTTATGCATACATATCTATGTGATTCAAATTTGGTATCACAACTGTATAGCAAGCCCAAGTGATAATATTATGTACAAGATGTGTCTTATTACATCATTAATGGAATATCAAAATTGTCAAATATGTTGAAATCCAATAATTGTAACTGACAAGCTCTAGCATGATTTGTCTCCATTGGGAAGCATTGAAAAAGAGAGAGAGAAAGGAATGTATGTACTCCCCCTCTAAATGCATGTGACTGTATGGCATGCTTTTATTACTTCTGCAAATATCTTTCATGAGAGGCTGTTTTCACAGCATTCAAAGTAACTAGCTACTGAAGTTTTTATGTGTGCATAAGCCTTATCATCTCCTAAATCCAGAAATTCAGTGCTGTTCCAGAAAGAACTACAAAGTTGAACTGGCAAGAAGAAAAATGACCAACCTGGCTGGACTTATCTCACTCTAATATATGATTTGCCTTACTCAATATTCCAGGAAATTATTTACCTGAAAGTTTAGATAGAGCGCACAGAGTAAAACTATTTCTCTTCTACTCTCCGGTTCTGTTTCTACTCCGTAGAAAAGTAAATGCTATTGCTTAATTCCAAAAAGTTTTCTCTCAAAAATATCTTGGCATGTGGCAATTTGAGGAAACGAGGCTAACAATGAATTTCATGGACACAGAATTCATTCATTACAATGATAGGTTATTCAAGAATCCCCACCCTTTGTGTTCTGCTTTATCTGTATTTAGGGATGGCATGAAGGAGGAGAAAAAGGAAGCTTATTTTTTTTTCTTTAAAATTAATTCCCAGTTAACCATTTACTAGTGGATTATTTTAAGCCCAGAGGACCTTATAATTGCATGTTTCTTTTCAGTAATTATGGCAGATATTCAAGTGAATAGACAGTGATAGGCATGGATAGAAGAACCTGGCTTTCTAGACAGACCCACATGTCCGAGATCAAACAGCTACAGCACATTTAGGGTTACAGTCTCCTTCCCTTCCTCCTCATTCTCAACCACAGTGGAGCTTTTTCCAGCGTTGCCATGGTAACACTATATCTGGCTGCTAGCTCTGTCGTAAGTTATTGAACTGAGACTGGCTTTTGGTTTAGCAGATAATTAGGTTCTGTCTCACAGGTTCATTTTCCTGTGACTGGGACGTGAATATGACCTACAGCTGGCCTCAATTTCAGTGTCACAGACAAAACTTTAACCCTTCCCAAGCTCCCAAGGCGCTCTCCTAACTAAGCCTTGCTTGTGAAGTGGAGGAAGTCCACTGCAGCCCACCTACATTTCCTAAAACTAAGGAAAATAACTAGATTGTACACATAGAGCATTCTCAAAAATAAAAATATATCAACAATAGGCACATGTACTTATGTCTTTCCGTGTAACATAATACATAGTGTATGTGTACATATAACAGATGAAACTGTCTCTTCATTATCATTCCGTTGTTCTTTAATAATTTTTAAAGTTATGTCAAATTGCAGTTTGGATTCCACAGTACATTTCGAAAGCACCATTTTCAGGGATATTAGCTGGGTATACTTATTTTCAGCTTTCAGAACTGCCTGACAGTTGATTCATGTCCTTCCCTCTCCTTCTTAATAAACCCTAGATTTTTGCTGACATTGAAAGGTTCCTTTGGAGTCACAGGCAGGTCCCTGCTACAGGGAACCATGCCATCTCTGCTGAAATGCCCAAATGTTCACTTAGGGCTTGAATCTTGCTGGGCTGAAAAATCAGCAAAGATCTGCCCTTTGTTTAGGACAAAGAAGCAAGCATAACTTTTAGAATAGATACTGAATTTACAATACCCACAGCAACACAGAAACCTGTATGGTTAATATGAAAGAGTGTGTCTTTCTATGTCAAGCAATAAGAAAGGCTTTCAAGAAAATCTATTTGAAAAAATTTACTGTATTTCACCTAAAACCTTTCTGTGAAAAAGGAAGAAAGGAACAAGGAAGGGAGAGTTGAGACCACAGTGATTAAAAGACGAATTAAATAAATTTTATAGCTTAACTGGCTGAAAGTTGCATAACTGTGTCAACAGAGATAGGAAAGACTTCAGTTCAGTTCAGTCACTCAGTCATGTCTGACTCTTTGCAATTGCATGGACTGCAGCACGCCAGGCCTCCCTGTCTATTGCCGACTCCCGGAATTTACTCAAACTCATGTCCGTTGAGTCAGTGATGCTATCCAACCATCTTATCCTCTGTTGTCCCCTTCTCTTCCTGCCTTCAATCTTTCCCAGTATCAGGGTCTTTTCTAATGAATCAGTTCTTCACATCAGGTGGCCGAAATATTGGAGTTTCAGCTTCAGCATCAGTCCTTCCAATGAATATTCAGGACTGATTTCCTTTAGGATTGACTGGTTTGATCTCCTTGCATTCCAAGGGACTCTCAAGAATCTTCTCCAATACCACAGTTCAAAAGCATCAATTATTTGACACAGCTTTCTTTATAGTCCAACTCTCACATCCATACATGACTACTGGAAAAATCATAGCTTTGACTAGATTGACCTTTGTTGGCAAAGTAATGTCTCTGCTTTTTAATATGCTGTCTAGGTTGGACTTGGGATACTCAAAAGTTGGATGTTGAAACTAGGAGGTGTGTGAGTTCCTATGAATGTATATGTGTGTGTGAGCACATGCAAGTGTACCACATAGGTTATGTCATTTAATCCATTCCTTCCATTCTCAAACTCTGGATGAAAAGAGCATCTTGAATGGCAACAGCCTCGGGTGTCCTGAGTTAGAGCAGCCATGGGTCAGGCCGGATGCTATGAATGCAGAGAACTTAGTGGAGGGAGTTGTGGTTGGGAAGGGGAGAGGAGGGAAGCTAGAGAGTTATATGTGACAAATTCAGCTGTTGGCAGTTATTTTCCACTGAACTGATCTTCTTTTAACTTTTAAGCTCAAGTACGTAGCCCTTGCTTTCTTACTAATGATCAATAAGTATTGAATAAATGTACAAATTCTTCACTCCATAAACCATATAGTAAGAATTATTTGTTGTTGTTGTTTAGTCTCTAGGTCATGTCTGATTCTTTGTTACCCTGTGGACTGAAGCACACCAGCCTCTTCTGTCCTTCACTGTCTCCTAGAATTTGCTAAAACCATGTTCGTTGATTCAGTGATGCCATCCAACCATCTCATCTTCTGTTGCCCACTTCTCCTACTGCCTTCTGTCTTTCTCAACATCAGGGTCTTTTCCAATGAATTGGCTCATCACATCATGTGGCCAAATTTTTGGAGCTTCAGCTTCAGCATCAGTCCTTCCAATGAACATTCGAGGTTGATATCCTTTAGGATTGACTTATTTGATCTCTTTGCAGTCCAAGAGACTCTCAAGAGTCTTCTCCAACACCACAGTTCAACAGCATCAATTCTTCAGCATTCAGCCTTCTTTATGGTCCAACTCTCACATATGTACATGACTACTGGAAAAACCATAGCTTTAACTCTAGCTTATTTTTGGGTTGGCCAGAAAGTTCATTCCAGTTTTCCCAAAGATGCTATGGAATATCGCAAACTAACTTTTTGGCCAATTCAGTGAATTAGCACTCATTTATAAAGAGCACTTGGGAATTCTACAAGCATTTTCCATCCAGAGTCCTTCCTACCATCTTCTCATGGTTTCCTGTAACACTTAAATCCTATACATACATGTCATCTCTTGCCTGCATGGTATTGCCTTGTAACTGATCTGTTTCCCTCTTATTCCCTACTGTAGTCTCTACTATGCCTGCATGATAGAGCATGCATTTAAAATGCACATCAATTAAAGTCATCCTCCTCCTCACAACTTCCCAGGGATTTTCCATATGATCAGAACAGCATACACAGCCCTTACTGTGCTTACTGACCTTGCCCCTACCTACCTCGCTGATGCCATCATCCCCTCTTTTCACTCTCTACCTTGCCTTTCCTCAGCCCGTTGAGCATACACACACTGGGGAGCCCTCTCTGAGAGCACTTGACTCATTCCTTTACTGTATTCTTGTCTCTCTGCAAAAATGTCACCTTCTTAAAGGTGCTTTTCCTAAACATCCTAAAAAACACCTCCTGTATTTTCCATTGCTTCTTCTGCTTCAAGGTATCTTTGTAGTGTTTATTACTTCTTGATAGAATCTTAGACAAGCAAACAAACATATGCCTTTCCCACTAAAATATAAACTCCCTATCAGCAGGAGCTTTGATTATTCATGAGTATACCTGTAATGCCTTGAACCCAGTAGGCTGGACACTGCATGCCTGTATGCTCAATCACTTCAATCATGTCTGACTCTTTGCAACCCTATGGACTGCAGCCCACCAAGCTTCTTTGTCCATGGGATTCTCCAGGCAAGAATACTAGAGTGGGTTGCCATGCCCTCCTCCAGGGGACCTTCCCAACCCAGGGATTAAACCTGTGTCTCCTATCTCTCCTGTATCACAGGTAGATTCTTTACTCACTGAGCCACCCAGGAAGCCCAGGCTGGACCCTAGTCTACTTTAATAAATATTTGTTGATTTAATAAGTGAATAAACGATTGAATAAAGAAATCCATTTAGAATGTATGGGTATCCCAGCCTATGTAAGACAAAATAACAAGTGCTCCCAAAACAATGAATGAATGAAACCTCGTCCTACATGATGAAATTGCATGAGTAGATATAACACTTAGGGACATAGTTTATATTTCTACAATTCCCTTCTTTAGACTGAGGTAAAACAAGGACAGGAAGCTGATTTCTAAGTCATCCTTACATACATTAAACTCAGAGCATCATTCATGTACCAAACCCATTTCAACTCTAGTTATATTTAATAAAAGCTGCAATCACTTTGCTCACTGCCAGTGCATATGTAGGTCAGTGGTGGACTTGAGAGCAACTGGCCAGATGATCTTCTGGAATGCCAATAAATAATGAAAAAATATATAAATCTAATGCTGTGGGTAAAGCTCTTAGATTGGTGCTTGGTTAAAATACCCACTCAGTCAATGATAGCTATTATCCTCTTAGTTTAAGTTATTATACACATTAAAATTAAATGTTTAGCTATAGACTCAATCTAATTTTATAATGCCTTTGTGTTAATAAGGCCTCTTAACATGGAAGCAACAAATATAAAGGAACTTTATGTAGCTATTCATGATTCTGCCCAGCTCAAGGTTAAGATAGCAGCAATATACTCCAACCAAAATAAAAGACATCTCCACTTGACTGCAGCTCTTCATAACACTTCACAGGGGTCAAGCTGTGTTATTTTCCTTCCGTGTTAAACAGAAAGCATCTTAGAAGCATAGTTCAATTATTGATTGAATAGTGGGTTCAATCTGACTGTGATTCTAACAAATACACTCCAATGAGTTCAAGACCAGGGCTGAGCCAACAAAAGGTGAAGGTTTCATTCAGGCTTCAACGCAAATGCTCAGACTGAATTAGTAACATAGATGCCTTATACTGTTTGGCTACTAAAAACACTGCTCAGTACCAGTTAGGCAATACTAGTAGAATAACAGGCAAAATGTTGACGGTGGTTTTAATGACCAGATACTAAAATGGACATCAATATAAAATAAGTTGGTGAAAAATATAGACCCTGGAACAGATTAATACACAGCTTAGGTTTAATTACTCAGTATTTAGGAGAAAAGGCTAATATATACTGTTTTAAATAGCATAAAAGTTCTTTTTGTCAATTATTTATCCTCCAGTATCCTTTTCTTGGGCTTCCCTGGTAACTCAAACAATGCAGGAGACTCTGGTTCAATCCCTGGGTCAGGAAGATCCCCTGGAGAAGGGAAATGGCTACTCACTACAGTATTCTTGCCTGGAGAATTCTGTGGACAGACCCTGGTGGGCTACAGTCCATGGCTTCACAAAGAGTTGGACACAACTGGGTGACTAACATATACACACACACACACACACACACACACATTCTTTTCTCATTCTTTTCAAACTATAAAGTTTTCTGTACTTAATGTTTGGTCTGTGAAATAAAGTAAGAAGGAGAGTATTACATTGGACCTTCTAGAGAATCTTAATCTTTTTGTCTATGCTTCTATTAGCACATAATTCAAATATATTGGCTATCTTCTTCTTGACAGTCCTTTGTTCTAGAGGACTCCTTTTAACAATGGAATATCACAAACCAAACTCTGGTCAGAATCCCCCTCAATCCCCAAATATTACTGAATGAGTTATATTTTCTGTTTCCATAAACTCTTCTTTATGCATTTTTTGCTACATTTTCTTTTGGTTTTCTGCTCATTCCAATATTAATGAAAAATATTTTAGGTAATCAACTTAAAACTCTATTGTGAAAAATCCTGAAGATACACAAATTAGAGAGAATAGCTTAATGAACCTCTAAATGCTCATCACCCATAGAGGATCAGCTATTCAATGATTTATTAGAGAGGAGGGGAAAATTGACATCTTATTTTTCCAAGCCACACTGAGATATATGTAACATTGTATATTATATTGTGAAATGATTACTATGATAAGGATAGGTAAGATATCCATCATCTCACATAGTTGCATAGTTATTTTTTTGTGTGGCAAGAACACTTAAGATCTACTCTCAGCAAATTGCAGGTGTTTGATATAGTATTATCAACTGTAGTCATCAGGCTGTATGTTAGATCTCCAGAACTTATTCATCTTATAACTGGCAACTTGCACCCTTTGCTCATCATCATTCATTTCCCCTATTCCTCAGCTCCTGGCAGTCACCAACCTACAAATTGTTTCTTTCAGTTCATTTTTTTTTTTTAATTTAGATTCTACATATAGTGAGATCACGTGGCATTTGTCTTTCTCTATCTGACTTATTTCACTTGACATTATGCCCTCAAGTTTCACCTATGTTGTCATAAATGACAGGATTTCCTTATTTTTATGACTGAATAATATTTCACTATATTATGCATACTTTTATTATGTAGATACACACATGTGTATACATGCACACCACATCTCCTTTATCCATTCATTCATCCATCAATGGATACTTAGGTTGTTTCATGCCTTGGCTATTTGTAAATAATGCTGCAATGAGCGTGGGGCTGCAGATATCTCTTTGAAACAATGATTTCATTATCTTTGGATATATACCCAGCTATTCGACTTTCATCAATGTATGACCAATCTGGTTTCATCTGTACCCACTGTTCACTCATTTCTAGCTTGCTGGATTATTTTTAAACAAGCTCATGCATCATATATTATGCATGCATCTATAAATATGTCAGTTTGTGTCTCTAAAAGTAGTGCACTGTTTTTTAAAGCACAATATCACTATTACCCTACAAATACTTACAATAGTTCCCTAATATCATCAAATATCCCATAAGTGTACAAATTTTCCTGATTGTCTCTTTATTTTTTAAATGTCAATTTTTTTGAATGAGGATGCAAACACAGGCCACACATAGCATTTGGTGGACATATGTCCACAATCCCTTCAGTACATAGTTTCCTCTCCATTTAGTTCTTTGCAACTTGTTGATGAAACAGTTACCCTTTAGTGTCTTTCTTATTCTAGATTTTGCTGATTTCATCCTCGCAGTGTCATCAGTCATTGTCTTATCTACTGGTGTTTCCGGTAAACTGAGTGCTTCACTGAAATACTACATTCAGATCCTTTTCCTTTTTTGGTTTTAGCAAGATTCATACATGGTATTGTATATATCCCACCAGGAAGCACATAAACATCCTGTCTTTATTGTGACTAAATGGGAGGAAGTTTGTGATTTTCTAAGTATTTAATTATGATTGTATCATCCAGGAGTCAAATATTTCAAACTCATATGTTATATTTAATATATCATTATTTCATGATATTTCAAAAAGATCACCTTGAGCTCCAGAGATTCCATCAACTGAGCAAGTTTGAGCACCATCACCATAGTGGCTCAGATGTAAAGAATTTGCCTGCAATGTAGGAGACCTGGGTTTGATCCCTCAGTTGGAAAAATCCCTTGGAGATGTGAATGGCTACCCATTCCAATATTCTTGCCTGGAAAATCCCATGGACAGAGGAGCCCAGGAAGCTACACGGGGTCCAAAAAGTCAGACACAACTGAATGACTAACACTTCCACTTTCACTCTAGTGAATATCAAACTATGAATTATTTCACTTGTATGTCTATAATTGGATTAAGTTATTAAGAAATTCCAAGTGAAGTAGCCTTGAAAAATTGCAGTGTACATATGTAGGCATCCAATCTAAAATAATCTAGAACATTCTCAGAAAAGAATGAGGAATAGTGAATTAGAACTAGACTTTTGTGGTAATCTTTAACTTTATAAGAACTTTAGAGAAGACCATTATGGACTAAATTATGGGGACAATTCCAAGCATCAGAATAGTCTTGTGGTGGAGCATGTGAACCATTCCAACCTGCTCCCAGTAATATGGTACAACTCTGTCACTAGCCTGGAATGCACAGGTGAGATAAAAATGTGAAGACTTTATATGAAATATCAGTTGGCATTTGAAAACAGAAGTATGTGTATATTCTTGGGAAGAGAAACAAAACGCATGTGATTGGTTATGAACTTTTAGAAGTGTATGACTTTTTAAATAGCTTCCTCTGTGATCATCTTTTTAATTCCTTTTACAAAAATAACTGTAAAATTAGAGGGAATTAATTTATATTTAGTTCATTATCAGCAACACCTTAACGTAATATCCCTTGCCAGATATTAAGAGGATATATCTTTCCTTTATATATTTATTAGGAATAAATATATTATAGCTAGTTTTCCATTTTTATGGATGCTTGGAGTTCAAAGCTATGGTATCATATATAAAATATTACAATTATTCAATAAACCATCACTAAAATTATACCCATATTCTATTTTGAAACTGAGATAAAATCTTAGGCTCTGTGAACTGTATTATATTAATGAACTTTCTTCCAGGTCCAAGGTTCCCTGAATCTGTTTTAATTCATATCAATAACTGAAGAGGTTTTTCGAAGAAGTTACATAAATCTACAAAATGAAGTGTTGGGTCTGTGACCCACAGCTTAAATGCCCATTCTTCCTATTGCTTTTATTGCTAAAGTAAGAGATATATTGCTTTGTTATATCATTATTACCAATTTTAAAAATAATTTTCTGTTCTGATTAAGATAATTAATCTAATATGTACTTTTAAAATTGTTATTTGATATTGCATCTTACTTGTCACAGTTAGGAACCTAGAGTAGGTTGAGCCTTTTGAGCTAAATGATGATGTTACTGTGAAAACTGTCAAGGATACCCTAGGCAACCACAAACATAGTGTCTACAGAGCTACAGCAATAAGTCTATGCAGTGTTAGACCAGGGATTAGTACACTTTTTATATGTAGGATTCTTATTATTTTATTTCATATTTCATAACATTATCAGGTCCATGAAATTAACTCCCTTAAGTGAAGTGCTTTTGTGTTGCTTGTTCTGACACGGCTTTTTGCTGATTAGAATACTAATGAAATGTAATATTCCTTATGCCAAAGAACAGGTTAGTTTCTCTTAATATTTGTTCAATAAAACCCATAGTCAGAATTTTACTCAAGAACCTAAAATTCATTTAGGTATAAAGAAATGACAGTTACTCAGGAAACCTCAGAAGGTATTTTTCATGAGCTATTGATGTGACATTTATTGGTGTATCATAATGTGAAAAAAAAAGTTTCATGAAATGCAAGAAAATAAGTTTTGCATTAAGTTAAATTGTTGTTTAATGTGTAGTTTATGTCCTTGTGTGATAATTTTACATTTTGTTTATATCCACTTATGATTCATCTGAAAAATCTGTTCTGGAGTTTGACTGATTTATAATGAAATATCAATTCTTATGATACATCATTAAAATTCTGTATTTGTTATAGAAAAATTTTTCAGGGTAGAGATACTTTCCATTAACATTTAAAAGTAACTATCCCTAACTTTGTCCTGATAATGACAAAAACTTATATGGGAAGATTGAGCCATTATAAATTTAAGTGTTCTCTCCTTGAGTGTTCCTTTTTTTTTCTGGTATTTTTTATTGAAATACAATTGATATACAATGCTGTGTCAGTTTCCACTGCACAACAATGCAAATCAGGCACCTTTACACATATCCCCTCCTTCTTTCACCTCCCTCCCACCCCAACTCCATCCCACCCCTCTAGGTCATCACAGAGCACTGAACCTCCTAGGCTATGCAGCTTCCCACTAGCTGTCTCTTTAACACAGGGCAGTGTATATACGTCAGTACTACTCTCTCAGTTCGTCCCCCCACTCTCCTTCCCCAGGACCCATGCCCACAAGTCCATTCTCTGTGTCTGTGTCTCTATTTCTGCCTTGCAAATAGGTTCATCTGTACCATTTTTCTAGATTCCATATGTATGCATTCATATATGATATTTTTTTCTTTCTGACTTACCTCACTCTGTTTGATCGTCTCTAGGTTCTGGTATTTTTAAGCAAAACAAAACAGAAAGATTTTTTTTAAGAGCCACATTGAAGAACTTGTCCTATTGAATATGTAATCTTGGTTCTATTAGTTACTGTTTTGAAGACATATAGACCAAAAAGTAGCAGAATCTTAGAGTTTGAAGATATCTTAAAAAATTATCTTGTTCTCTAAGGCCAGAATCCCTAATGATCCAAGGGATGCATAGCACTCTACACTAGGAGTTTACATATTTGAGGGTAGATGGTTTACTGCTTTCATAGGTAGTTAATGATATCTCTTGCTGTTGTTCAGTTCTTGCTGTTATGTGAACAGACATAAAGAATGTCTGATTCTTTATGATCTCATGGACTGCTACATGCCAGGCTTCCCTGGCCTTCAATATCTCCTGGAATTTGTCAGTGTTGTCATCCAACCATCTCATCTTCTGTCACCCCCTTCTCCTCATGCCTTTAATCTTTCCCAGCATCA
The DNA here is from genome assembly GCF_003369695.1 of Bos indicus x Bos taurus. Taxonomy (NCBI): domain Eukaryota; kingdom Metazoa; phylum Chordata; class Mammalia; order Artiodactyla; family Bovidae; genus Bos; species Bos indicus x Bos taurus. The sequence continues at coordinate 20,145,341 of NC_040076.1, read as the reverse complement.
GTCTTTTCCAATGAGTCGGCTCTCCACATCAGGTGAAGAGTATTGGAGCTTCAGCTGGGTAGCTCTAATTTTTAGGAGGTTCTTTTCTACACTGAACTCAATATTTTTCTCTCTAACAATATCAAATATGTCTACATGACAATACTTTGAATACGTAAAGTCATTTTTCATGCCCATCCTCTTCATAAATTTTTAATATGCTGTAATACATCTTCTGCTTATTTAACTTACATGCAGAGTACATCATGAGAAATGCTGGGCTGGAAGAAGCACAAGCTGGAATCAAGATTGCCAGGAGAAATATCAATAAACTCAGATATGCAGATGACACCACCCTTATGGCATAAAGTGAAGAGGAACTAAAAGGCCTCTTGATGAAGGTGAAAGAGGAGAGTGAAAAAGTTGGCTTAAAACTCAACATTCAGAAAACTAAGATCATGGCATCTGGTCCCATCACTTCATGGGAAATAGATGGGGAAACAGTGTCAGACTATTATTTTGGGCTCCAAAATCACTGCAGATGGTGACTGCAGCCATGAAATTAAAAGACGCTTACTCCTTGGAAGGAAAGTTATGATCAACCTAGACAGCATATTGAAAAGCAGAGACATTACTTTGCCAACAAAGGTCTGTCTAGTCAAGGCTATGGTTTTTCTAGTAGTCATGTATGGATGTGAGAGCTGGACTGTGAAGAAAGCTGAGCGCCGAAGAATTGATGCTTTTGAACTGTGGTATTGGAGAAGACGCTTAAGAGTCCCTTGGACTGCAAGGAGATCCAACCAGTCCATTCTGAAGGAGATCAGCCCTGGGATTTCTTTGGAAGGAATGACGGTAAAGCTGAAACTCCAGTACTTTGGCCACCTCATGCGACGAGTTGACTCACTGGAAAAGACTCTGATGCTGGGAGGGATTGGGGGCAGGAGGAGAAGGGGACGACAGAGGATGAGATGGCTGGATGGCATCACTGACTCGATGGACATGAGTCTGAGTGAACTCCAGGAGTTGGTGATGGACAGGGAGGCCTGGCGTGCTGCGATTCATGGGGTCGCAAAGAATCGGACACAACTGAGCGACTGAAATGAACTGAACTGAACTGAATACATCTTCAAAAATATCTAAATTTATTGTTTATTATTAAACATCTATGGCCTTCCCAGGTGGTCAGTAGGTAAAGAATCCACTTGCAGTGCAGGAAATGTGGGTTCTATCCCTAGGTTGGGAAGATCCACTGAAGGAGAGCTTGGCAACCCACTCTAGTACTCTTGCCTGGAGAATCTCATGAACAGAGAAGGCTGGCAGGCTACAGTCCATGGGTTTACAAAGAGTCAGACATGACTGAGTCAGCTTAGCACTCACATACACGTCTACTACACAGAGTTAAATGTGTAGTCTTCTAGACCGTCAAGTGTACCCAAGATTTTATAGCTTAACTACAAGGAGTTAGGGACAAACTGCAAAGTTAAAAGGAAGAATCTATACAAGACCACCCTTACTCTGAAAAGTCAAGGTTTCTCAAATGTACCTTCAGGTTTGATAATTCACTCGAGAAGCTCACAGAACTAACTGAAACCTATTATTCTATTATACTTAACAGTTTCAGTTACTACAGGGACATGGTACCAGAAATCAACCAGAAGAAGAGACACATGCTGAGTCTGGGAGGGCTCCAGATAGAAACTTCCATTGCCCTCAGAATGTGTTTCTCTTCTAAGTGTTGATGTGTGACAACACATTGTATTTTGCTAACAAGGGAAGTTCATGTGAACTTCACCATATAGAGATTTATCAGAGTTTTATTACACAGGTATGCTTCATTGATTTGCTAGGATTCTCAAAAGGTCCACCACCAGTAATAGGCACTCCTCTCACTTAGAGAATTCCAAGGTTTCAGTGGGACCAGTACAAAGGCTGGACCTCTCTTTAGCTGAGGCCAAATCCATACCAGGCAGTATCAACTTACTATTTTCTTGGAGAAAAGACTTCAATTGCTTAATCTTACATAACATATAATTTCTTGGTTATAGGTGTATGTGCTCAGTTGTGTCTGGCTCTTTGCAACCCCGTAGACTATAGCCTGCCAGGCTCCTCTGTTAATGGAATTTTCTAGTCAAGAATGCTAGAGTGGGTTGCCATTTCCTAAACCAGGGTATCTTCTCAACTCAGGGATCGACCTGTGGCTCTTGCATTGGTGGGCACTTTACCACTGTGCCACCTGGGAAGCCCTCAAAGATAGAGTGCTTCTCACACTACTCCAGGTAAGACCTGAACCCTGGCTTAGGAGGTCAGTGCCTGATCTACTAGGCTCCTGGGGAAAATATTTGTAGGTGCTTTCCTGGTGGCCTAGTGGTTAAGTGCCAATGCAGGGGACATGGGTTCAATACCTGGTTGGGGAGGATTCCACATACTGTGGACCAAGTATGCCTATGCATCACAATTACTTGCTTTTATTTCTCTAGATAATCCCTAATTTATTAATGTCTTCTTTGGAGTCCCATAAGCTTTGGATAACTTTGGTAATAAAATATCTAACTTATATCACTTGTCTCCAAAAGTAATCTCTATGTTGAAGTATTTAATCCCAACTATAAAGTGTGGAATAATAGTTTGGACTTGGGGATTGGTTAGACAAGGAGAATCCTGACATTTAACAGCCACTAGACCTTGTAGGACTTTCCAGGTGGTGCTAGTGGTAAAGAATCCGCCTGCCAATGCAGGAGACATGAGAGACGCGGGTTTGATCCCTGGGTTGAGAAGATCCCCTGGAGGAGAGCATGGCAACCCACTCCAGTATTCTTCCCTGAAGAATCTCTTGAACAGAGGAGCCTGGAGAGCTACAGTGCATAGGGTCACAAAGAGTCAGACATGACTGAAGCAACTTAGCATGCACGCACTCACAGACCTTGTAAAAGCTACATTTTCTTTTTGAGCTTCCATTTCCTCTTAGGTACAGAGTTAATAATAATGGTCCAAATATAATAGGGATTAAATAAGATCATATGTAAAATTTTTAATGCATCACAGGAGCTTAACAACTATTAGTTCTTTTATGGAAAAACAAAACAAAGCAAAACACTGTGTAGTGTGAATTTGTGGTTGAGAGGTATCACAGACAATGTTTGCCTACCAAGTAGTCTTCACTAGATGTATGCATACATTATTGAAACAAAACAGAATTCATTCAATTCATCAAATATTTATCTAAGTCCAACTGAGAAGTGTAAAGCTTTATTCTAGTGACACAGAGAAGCAAAGATAATTCTTGCCTTCCTGGAGAGAGAACATTTTCATAAATATCTTTGATATAAGTAGACTAGAATAGGTGTTGAATTAAGGGACATATCTCATGCAATAATGGAAGAGCGAGAGAGAAAGACATTCTGATTGAAGTTATTGGCAAATGCGTTAAGAAGGCGATGTGTCACGGAAGGCTCAGAACCTTAGGTGGGCTTTGACAGCAGTTTCAGGAGTAATTATTGTCATTTTCAGAATCTGTGAATGAATTTACTTGGTAGAAAAGTGAATTGTGTGCTCACTTCCACATCACATATACAGAAAATAAGTGAATATTGCAGCAAGATGTAAATAAATTTTCCATGAATAAAGGAAGAAAATACAAATAAAACGTACTTGTATCAGAAATGAGTTCTCTACACTAGTGACAATGTTAGAAGAATTTGAGCTGGAAACTTACTCTTTGAATTAAAAATATGGTGTTGGTCTTACTGGAATGTCAACGGATTTCTTCTGTGCTTTGTATTTTTAAAACTTTACCCAGTTTCTAAATTTATTGTAAGGTTTGAAGTCAAGGAAAATGCAGATTTTCCTTGAGGCAGGCAGTTCATTTGAGAACTGTGAGAGAGTTCAGTTCAGTTCAATCACTCAGTCGTGTCTGACTCTTTGCACCCCCATGGACTGCAGCACGCCAGGCCTCCCTATCCATCACCAACTTCTGGACCTTGCTCAAACCCATCTCCATTGAGACAGTGATGCCATCCAACCATCTCATCTTCTGTCATCCCCTTCTCCTGCCCTCAATCTTTCCCAGCATCAGGGTCTTTTCAAATGAGTCAGTTCTTTGCATCAGGTCGCCAAAGTATTGGAGCTTCAGCATCAGTCCTTCCAGCGAATATTCAGGACTGATTTCCTTTAGGATGAAGTGGTTGGATCTCCTTGCAGTTCAAGGGACTTGCAATAGTATTCTCCAACACCACAGTTCAAAAGCATCATTTCTCTGGCACTCAGCTTTCTTTATAGTCAACTCTCACATTCTGACTCTCATACCTGACTACTGGAAAAACCATAGTTTTCAATAGATGGACCTTTGTCAACACAGTAATGTCTTTGCTTTTTAATATGCTGTCTAGGTTGGTCATAGCTTTTCTTCCAAGGAGCAAGCCTCTTTTAATTACATGGCTGCAGTCACCATCTGAAGTGATTTTGGAGCCCAAGAAAATAAAGCCTGTCATTGTTTGCATTGTTTCTCCATCTATTTGCAATGGAGTGCTGGGACCGGATGCCATGATATTTGTTTTTTTAATGTTGAGCTTTAAGCCAGCTTTTTCACTCTCCTCTTTCACTTTCATCAAGAGGCTCTTTAGTTCCTCTTCATTTTCGGCCATAAGGGTGGTGTCATCTGCATATCTGAGGTTATTGATATTTCTCCCGGCAATTTTGATTCAAGGTTGTGCTTCATCCAGCCCAGCATTTCACATAATGTACTCTGCATATAAGTTAAGTAAGATGGATAACAATATACAGCCTTGACATACTCCTTTCCCAATTTGGAACCCATCTGTCGTTCCATGTCCAGTTCTAACTGTTGCTTCTTGGCCTGCATACAGATTTCTCAGGAGGCAGGTATGATGGTCTGGTTTTCCCATCTCTTTAAGAATTTCCCACAGTTTGTTGTGATTGAGACAGTCAAATACTTTGGCAGAATCAATAAAGCAGAAGTAGATGTTTCTCTGGAACTCTTGCTTTTTCTATGATCCAACAGTTGTTGGCAATTTGATCTCTGGTTCCTTTGCCTTTTCTAAATCCAGCTTGAACATCTGAAAGTTCATGGTTCACATAGTGCTGAAGCCTAGCTTGAGGAATTTTGAGCATTACTTTCGTGGCATAAGAGATGAGGGCAATCATGCAGCAGATTGAACATTCTTTGGCATTGCCCTTTTTTGGGATTGGAATGAAAACTGACCTTTTCCATTCCTGTGGTCACTGCTGACTTTTCCAGATTTGCTGGCATATTGAGTGCAGCACTTTCACAGCATCGTCTTTTAGGATTTGAAATAGCTCAACTGGAATTCCATCACCTCCACTAGCTTTGTGAGAGAGTTAAGCATCATTAAACAATTCACTCAGCAAATATTTACTGGAGGTATTATGTGTTCATGGCACTGTTCCAGGTTCTTTGGGAAACTGATAATAAACAGGTAAGTACATAGAATGTCAGATTATGTAAGTACCATCAGGCAAATTAAAGCAGTGGATTGGTTGATAGTGTTGGAGAAGAATGGAATTTGCTTCTTTATATAAATAAATCAGGGAAAAACTTGGGACAGATCTGATCAGAGACAATTCTTAATGTGGAAGCAAGTCAGAGCAATGTCCTAGGGAGAGGATTCCAGACAGAGAAAACAGCAAGAGTGAGGTTTCCAAGTCTGGAGCACATGTGGAATTTCCCAGGAATAGCAAGGAATCCAGTGTGACTGAGCATGAGAACGACAGAAAGAAGCAGAGGTGGCTATGACATTGGGCTCTGTCAGCCATTGCAGAGTCTGGATTTTATTACAAGCATTACATTCATGATCTGACTTGTTGCTGTTTAGTCCCTCAGTCATATCCAACTTTTTGCAACCGCATGGACTCTAGTCCATCAGACTCCTTGGTCCATGGAATTCTCCAGGCAAGAGTACTAGAGTGGGTTGCCATTTCTCCCTCCAGGGGATCTTCCCAATCCAGGGATCAAACTTGCATCTCTGCATCTCCTGCATTGGCAGGTGGATTCTTCACCACTAGCTCTACCTGGGAAGCCCAATTTGGCCCATGACTACCTCTTAAGCCTTGTCTTGACTTCTTGTCTTTGTACTCCCTACATCTGTGTTGTCCAGTACAGTAGCATCTATCACATCACTACTGAGAACTTGGAATGCGGCCAGTTCAAATGGACAGTATGAAAAAAAAGTAATGTATCTCACTAATTTTTATCTCATTTAATAGACTAAGATGAAAGTATGTTGGATAAATAAAACATTTTCGGTTAAATAAAATAAAATCATATGTCTCTTTTCTTTTAATTAACATTTTTATTTTGAAATAAGTCTGCAGTTGTAAGAAGCAATACAGAGGAATCTTGTGTTCCCTTTATTCACTTTTCCCCTATGGTGTTAAAGGTTAAGGTGTGCAACACTTTCATTTCATACATTTATACATTGCAGTGTGCTTTCCACCATATCATTGGTTAACACTTGCCAATGTGTCCCATAATCACCATTTCAATGTTTTGTGGTAAGAACATTGAAGATCTAGCTTCTTAGCAGCTTTGAAGCATATAATACAGTATTGCAGTATAAATACAGAGGTAGTTACTATAATCATTCTATTTTACACTTGGGGACACAGTCTAAGAGAGATTAAATTCGTGGTTCAAAGTCAGAGTGTTATTATGAAAGCTAGGATATGATTCTGTGTAATGTGAAGGTTCAAGCCTTCACCAGTGATGCATGCTGCTTCTTATTTCAATAATTTAAGTTAGTCATTTGAGTAAATCATGGAAAAGGTGATGCTCCCTTTGTTTTCATTTGCCTTATATGTTTCAACATATTTCATTCACATATAGTCTGGTAAAATAAAAGCAGGTTCTCTCTCTTCTATGCCTTTGTATTTATTGTGTTCCCATTGCCTCTATAAATAATATAAAAAAATAACAATAAGCCCTTGCCCAAAGTTAGTAAAACTTCTAGCTTCTTCCATTTTATATTGCAGCCCAAAGACTTTGACATAATAAATATCTATATGTGAACAATATTGAATTTTCATCATCAGGTAACTCCAGGGTTGTTGATGTGAAAATGTGATACAGTATGTTTTTTACCATCACTCCTCCTGCCACATTTTAATAGATCATAGTTACCATCTGAAATAACAATTTTTTTGTTATTTTTTCTCCTTAAAATACTAAATCCTTATTTAAAGATGACCGTTTATTTGGCCATTGCTTTCTATAACACACAGGAGTCTATATTTGGAATTCGTTAGTCTTCTCTCACCTGTACATCTGCTCCACCTAGCTATTTTTATATGAAAATTGTTGCTGTCTAGGATCACTTTGCCTCGATGTTGCTATTGTATTATTGCCATTCTCTTTCACTGGAATGCTCCTTTTATGTAATTGTGTAACTGAGAAGAGTTCTTTCAACCTGGGAACATCTGCTTCAAATAGTATAGAAATTATTTATTTATTGTCCTTTTCCTAAAATATTAACTTTGATTAATAATCATATACAGGCTTTGTTCTTCTTATCTGGGTGTCAACAGTAATTGGAATCCATATCCATATCCTACCTTGCAATCATACTGCAAAAGGCCAATAAATTCCCACTGAGTGTGTTACTTGTTAAATTTAGTGCATTACACGCAGGGTAATGAATAAAAGCAGTGGGCCGTTACCGTCTGGCTGGCTGAGGAAGGCTGGAACAGCCAGACTCCCCGGAGGCTTTGAGCCGGCTTAAAACAGTGACAGGCAGAACCAACAGAGTCCCTGAGCCTCACAGTTCAGTTTGTCTCCCTTAATTTCCCTTTCTGTGAAGGCTCAGAAGGCTGTGGGGAGGTGAGGTCATCATAGACATTAATTCACACTTTCCTAAGATGCTACATGCTTTGGTTTCATTAACAAGCAAATAGAGTTTAAATAAATAGTTACATATTTACCTTCAGCAGAGAGGAGAATACCATTGAACATAAACTAGAGGCTATGTCTCCATGCAGTTCACTTTGTATATGCACGTATGTCTACTGTGAATTCATTTTTCTGTGTTAACAATGCACATAGATATTTTAATATGAGTGAATAATCAATGAAGCAAGCCCCATAGATATATATGTACTTATTTCCATCTCATATTTATTTAACACACATAAATAGTTACTGAAAAAATGCCACATTCTTAGGCCTACATGGAGCTCTTTCTTAATAGAAAAATATTTTCTTCATATGAAAAGATTCCATCTTAAGCGTTAATATTACAAGAATTAAATCTATATTTTAAAGGCACAATTGCAAGGATGATACAGCAATGTGGTCTATGTTCTCAGTAAACAAACAAATAAACAAAAAATGACTGAAAGCTAGTCTTTCTTCATCCAGTAAATACTTTTTATACACTGTGTTTTGTGCCAAAGTCAGCTGACTCCCTAAGTCTTTTGAGTTATTCTGAAGGTTAATATCCATCCAGAAACAACTACATTCTCAAAGAAAGGAAGAAAAACAATTTATATGAAATGACTGCTTATATTACTCTTGAATGTATTAGAAATTTTAGTGTAGAGTGTCCTTTGCAATCCATGCTAGAGCATCTGGTTGCAAATAACATGGTGTATCTCATTAGAGAGATATTAGTCCTAATTATTCAATATGTAAGTGAGGTCATTATAGTAACATTATCTCAATGAGGTAAGTAAGCACATGTGAAATCTAACACTCTGCTGCTTGAAAGAAGTTTTAAAAGCAAATGTAAGGAATTAATGATCACTTAAGTGTACATTAAAAGATGTTGAAAACCAGTCACAAATTTTTAACATGTAATGGAAAAATAATAGAATGATAGGTACCCTGATTAAGTCTGCTGAAGATAAAAAAAAGAAGAAAAAAAAAATTTCCTGGGCAAATATTATCTTTGAATACAAATTATTTTCTAAAGAAGACAAAACAAAAGATGGCAGAAGAGATATGGGTGAGTGCATGCTCAGTCGTGTCTGACTCTTTGCGACCCCATGGATCATAGCCCAACAGGCTCTTCTGTCCATGGAATTCTCCAGGCAAGGATACTGGAGTGGGTTGCCATTTCCTCCTCTAAGATCTTCCCGACCCAGGGATTGAATTGGAAACTCCTGCATCTCCTGTATTGGTAGGTGGATTCTTTACCACTGAGTCACCCGGGAAGCCCCTGAAGAGACAAAGCTTCTATTATGTTGTGTGTATTCTATAACAGAACCACAGAGAAGGCTTGTTAAAACAGATTGCTGGCCCGTGCCTCAGAGTTTCTGATTCAGTAGGGTTGGGTGCAGTCTGAGAATCTGCATTTCTGAACTTCCCAAGTGCTGCTGCTGCTGCTGGGCCAGGTCCTATTTGAGAACTACTGGACCATGTGAAAATCACTATAGCACACATTTATGTCATGTTATCTTCTTGATTATTTTTCAGTAAGATGGGAGTCCAAGGATCATATATTCTGCTCAATAGTTTTCAATCAAGCTATATACCTTGGGAAATCAAGATGCTATTGGATCTATCTAATCCAATATTACAAAGAAAGCATCCTTAAAATACAATTAAGGCTTCTATCTGACGAGTGCACTGGGCATATTTTAACAACATGTTTCTAAACAACAACACAAATAATAAAATGAATAGATATTACCTAGCACTGCTGAGCTTAGTCGCTCAGCCATGTCCGACTCTTTGCCATCCCTTGGACTATAGCCTGCTAGGCTCCTCTGTCCATGGGGATTCTCCAGGCAAGAATGGGTTGCCATGCCCTCCACCAGGGGATCTTCCCAACAAAGGGATTGAACCCAGGTCTCCTGCATTGTAGGCGGATTCTTTACCATCTGAGCCATCAGGGAAGCCCACTACCTAGCAGTGAATAGGCCAAAAAAAAAGAGAAGTTATAGCTCCATCGGACCGCCCAGGTGGCTCAGCAGTAAAGAATCTGCCTGCTTAATGCAGTAGACTTGGGTTCAAGCCCTAGTCATGAAGACCCCCTGGAGTGAGAAATGGCAACCCACTCCAGTGTAATTTGTAATTGTCTGTGAAACCCCATGGACAGGGGAACCTGGCAGGCTACAGTCCATGGGGTCACCAGAGTCAGACATGACTGAGTGACTTAACAACAAAACAAATAGCTCTGTGAAGCAAATTTAATTCACGCTTATCTGTAGACATTATCATTTTCCTAAGATATCTGAATATGTTAGCTATTAAACTGATTGATTCTAATATACAGCTTGGTGACTATAGTTAATAAGTCATTTAACTTGATTTTCTAAGACTGTAGATTTTAAGTGTTCTTATTACACACATGAAACTGGTAAATATATGAGGTGATGAATGTGTTATTAATGATTAACCTGATAGTGATTATAATTTCTCAAAATATATGTGTATCAAATCATCACATTGTATACTTTAAATATATGCAGTTTTATTTGTCAATTTATCCCAATAAAGCTGGAAGAAAAAATAATAAACTGATTGATGCTGTCAAACACATTTGAAATGTAAAAAGTAGCAATCAAATAAGGATTTCCATGATATATAAAACAGCTAATTGGTCTTTACTTTATAAAATAATGCTAACTATAGCTTGAATAGTTTTGCTAACATGTTACCTAACAATGTGTTTAGGAAGATGTAGATAATAAAATACCACCAAAAGTTTGCCTGTGTTTGTTTGTTTATTCTTTATCTGTTTCTTATCTCAAGTCAAGCATCATATTTATTATGGTAACAGTTAATATGCAAAGAACATTTCCAGAGACACTATTTCCTTGACTCTACCCAAGTAGCCTTCAAAATGAAGGACCCTATTCTAAACTCAGATATCTGAGCCTAATTTATTTTATTAGGAAACATCTATATGTAACCTACCTTTTAAAAAAAGGAAAAGAGTGTAGGACCTCAATATCAGGGCAATAACTTCAAATTTGTGTGTGTGTGGAAGATAGCCCAAACCAAATTGATTAAACAAAACTCAATTGTTGAAAAGTGGATTTTAGTCTGTTTTTCCATGTTGGTTTTAACTGAGCTATCTGATCAACTCTGAGGAACCCTATTGTTGTTTTCCCTTTTACCCCAAAATGCAGCTGGACACTCCATTCATCTGCACATTAAAAGTGATGAAATAAAAGGGAGAGGACATCTGTATACCTATGGCTGATTCATGTTGATGCATGGTAGAAACCAACACAATATTGGAAAGGAATTATCCTTCAATTTAGAAAAAATAATTTTTTAAAAAAATTAAAAACTAATGAAACAGTTATGGCAATGATACAAGTCCCTTTTGATCATTTTGATGCGACTATCTTACTTCAGAACAAAATTGCTTCCCAGGGTCACTTTTAAGTTTCCAAAATAGCTTGTGTTGTGTTAGGTTCACACGAAAACCTAGACTGAAGGTTCAGATTCCACTGACTCTCCTATGCTCTTATTCTTGGCTGCATTCTGTAGTCACATGAGGAGATTTAGAAAATACAGATGCCTAGGTCTCAACAAGAATGATTTGGATTTAATTTATCTGGTGAGTAGCTAGGTCATTAGACTCTGTTAAGAATTTCCCCTTGTTACTACAATGTGTAGCCAAGTTTGAGACCAGTGTTTACAGTTGAGCCCATTAAAAGGGCTAATAACAATGAAGTTAGTCTAAGCACCTCACATTCCAAGAGTCTGATCACATGGAAACGGTACAGTGTTCGTTCCCATTCGTATGGCTTTGTGTGTTGCCTGTGCTTTTGACTATGGCAGAGAGGGAATTGTTGTTATCATTTTAGTCTCTAAGGTGTGTCTGACTCTTTTGAGGCCTCATGGACTATAGCCCATCAGGCTTCTCTGTCCATGGGATTTCCCAAGCAAGAATAACTGCAGTGGGCTGCCGTTTTCTTCTCCAAGGGATTTTCCTGACCTTGGGATTGAATCTGCACTTCCTGCATTGGCAAACGGAATGTTTACCACTGAGTCACCAGGGAAGCCCAGAGAGGGGGCTATCAAGGTGAAATTTACTCTACAGATTTACCATAATCTTGGTGGTAACATGTTTCTGGTAACATGGGCTAACAGAAGCAAAGTTTATTATGGGGTTGTAAGTTGTACAAGTCAGGTTCTTTTCTTCTTTCTCCTGTTCTGCTGTGTTGGTTCCTTAACCAGAACTGATGAGAGGATGTGATGCACCCGTCATTGTGCAGGGGTGAGAATACAGCAGTGAAGGAACATCAAGGTAAGAGTATACAACTGTTGGTAATATGTTTTTCAGGAAACAGTGCAAATAATTAACAGAATAAACTACTTAAAATGTTTTAACTTAAACAACAACTGTAGTTGGTATTATAATGTAGAATATAGTCACAAAACTTAGAAAGAGAATGTGGATGTGTAAGTGAAAGGAACAGTGGGAAGATTATAAAAAGAAAAAGGTACCAAGATTTTCATCTTAACTGGAAGGAACCAACTATTTTGCTTCATTTTTGGCATTGGTAATGATGCAAGTGTAAGATGTAAAGAATGTATGTAGACAGTTTAAGAGACATATAAAATAAATGTAAAATATAAACATGATATATAACTATCAAGTCATTACAGAAGAATTGTATCATTTAAATAACTAAAATCAAGGAAATAAAAGGAAATTTAATAACTGATACCTATAAATATTTCTACTCTAGAAACAGAAACTACACATTTTCTTCAAGCATCTGTGCTTTATTTACCAAAATAAATTGGTATCATTCAAGAACAAATAAATGATAAATAACAGAAACTGTGGAAATCACATATGGTCACAGTTGTACAGTACTAAAAAATGAAACTACCACCCAAAATACTAAAAACAAACAATGAATCAAAAATATTAAACAAACCATGTGCCTAATGGAACAAATGGGACAAATCGGAAAATAAAGTTATACTGTAGATATAGAGATCTGCTATATTACAGTACAACATCTCAACAGTGATGTATTACCAAAGATGTTCTAAGCGACAGATTCATTGGCTTTAGCCTTTTCTACAATAAAAATAAATGTAAGTGAATAAAATATTTATCAAAAAATCTTAAGTAGACTACAACATACCAAAGAGACAGTGGTTAGGGACAAAAGCAACACAAATTTAATTGCACTAGAGAAATGTAAAATTGACAAGTGAGTCAGAACTAAATCTTACTTTAAGGAAAATTCTATTTAATTTTAAGCAAAGAGTAAAAAGAAAAAAAGATGTCCTTTTCATTATAGGGGACTGGAATGGAAAAGAGGAAGTCAAGAAACACCTGGGGTAACAGGCAAATTTGGCTTTGGAATATGGAATGAAGCAGGGCAAAGGCTAATAGAGTTTTGCCAAGAGAATGCACTGGTCATAGCAAACATCCTCTTCCAACAAACAAGAGAAGATTCTACACATGGACATCACCAGATGGTCAACACCGAAATCAGATTGATTATATTCTTTGCAGCCAAAGATGGAGAAGCTCTATACAGTCAGAAAAACCAGACTGGGAGCTGACTGTGGCTCAGATCATGAATTCCTTATTGCCAAATTCAGACTGAAATTGAAGAAAGTAGGGAAAACCACTAGACCATTCACGTACGACCTAAAATCCCTTATGATTATACAGTGGAAGTGAGAAATAGATTTAAGGGACTAGATCTGATAGATAGAGTGCCTGATGAACTATGGATGGAGGTTAGTGACACTGTATAGGAGACAGGGATCAAGACCATCCCCATGGAAAAGAAATGCAAAAAAGCAAAATGGCTGTCTGAGCTGGCCTTAAAATAGCTGTGAAAAGAAGAGAAGCAAAAAGCAAAGTAGAAAAGGACAGATATAAGCATCTGAATGCGAAGTTCCAAAGAATAGTAAGGAGAGATAAGAAAGCATTCCTCAGCGATCAATGCAAAGAAGTAGAGGAAAACAACAGAATGGAAAAGACTAGAGATCTCTTCAAGAAAATTAGAGATACCAAGGGAACATTTCATGCAAAGATGGGCTTGATAAAGGACAGAAATGGTATGTACCTAACAGAATCAGAAGATATTAAGAAAAGGTAGCAAGGATACACAGAAAAAGTGTTCAAAAAAGATCTTCATGACCCAGATAATCACAATGGTGTGATCCCTCACCTAGAGCCAGACATCCTGGAATGTGAAGTCAAGTGGGCCTTAGAAAGCATCACTATGAACAAAGCTAGTGGAGGTGATGGAATTCCAGTTGAACTATTTCAAATCCTGAAAGATGATGCTGTGAAAGTGCTGCACTCAATATGCTAGCAAATTTGGAAAACTCAGCAATGGCCACAGGACTGGAAAAGGTCAGTTTTCATTCCAATCCCAAAGAAAGGAAATGCCAAAGAATGCTCAAACTACCGCACAATTGTACTCATCTCATACTAGTAAAGTAATGCTCAAAATTCTTCAAGCCAGGCTTCAGCAGTACGTGAACCATGAACTGTGAACTTCCAGATGTTTAAGCTGGTTTCAGAAAAGGCAGAGGAACCAGAGATCAAATTGCCAACATTCACTGGATCTTGGAAAAAGCAAGAGAGTTGCAGAAAAACATCTATTTCTGCTTTATTGACTATGCAAAAGCCTTTGACTGTGTGGATCATAATAGAGTGTGGAAAATTCTGAAAGACATGGGAATACCAGACCACCTGACCTGCCTCTTGAGAAACCTATATGCAGGTCAGGAAGCAACAGTTAGAACTGGACATGGAACAACAGACTGGTTCCAAATAGGAAAAGAAGTACATCTAGGCTGTATGTTGCCATCCTGCTCGTTTAACTTCTATGCAGAATACATCATGAGAAACGCTGGGCTGGAAGAAGCACAAGCTGGAATCAAGATTGCCAGGAGATATACCAATAACCTCAGATATGCAGATGACACCACCCTTATTGCAGAAAGTGAAGATGAACTAAAAAGCTTCTTGATGAAAGTGAAAGAGTAGAGTGAAAAAGTTGGCTTAGAGCTGAACATTCAGAAAATGAAGATCATGGCATCTGGTCCCATCACTTCATGGGAAATAGATGGGGAAACAGTGGAAACAGTGTCAGACTTAATTTTTGGGGGGCTCCAAAATCACTGCAGATGGTGACTGCAGCCATGAAATTAAAAGATGCTTACTCCTTGGAAAGAAAGTTATGACCAAACTAGACAGCACATTAAAAAGCAGAGACATTACTTTGTCCACAAAGGTCCATCTAGTCAAAGCTATGGTTTTTCCAGTGGTCATGTATGGATGTGAGAGTTGGACTGTGAAGAAAGCTAAGCACCAAAGAATTGATGCTTTTGAACTGTGGTGTTGGAGAAGACTCTTGAGAGTCCCTTGGACTGCAAGGAGATCCAACCAGTCCATTCTAAAGGAGATCAGTCCTGGGTGTTCATTGGAAGGACTGATGCTGAAGCTGAAACTCCAGTACTTCTGCCACCTCATGCGAAGAGTTGACTCATTGGAAAAGACCCTGATGCTGGGAGGGATTGGGGGCAGGAGGAGAAGGGGACGACAGAGGATGAGATGGCTGGAAGGCATCACCGACTCAATTGACATGAGTTTGAGTGAACTCCGGGAGTTGGTGATGGACAAGGGGGCCTGGTTTGCTGTGATTCATGGGGTTGCAAAGAGTTGGACATGACTGAGTGACTGAACTGAACTGAAAAAGTAAAAATAATAAGTTAGAAATGAAAAAGAATTCAATAATTAAGAAATGAAAAAACAATGTGGAGGTAACTCTGTTCAGATAGTAATTGCAGTTTTCTTGATGAAATACTAGCAAATACAATTTACAAAGAATATTAAAATAATGCTCAATAATCCATCAATATTTTCATCTATCTTAGCCATATATAGATGACTCAAATGGCCAGTTTATAATATTTGACCTTATCTTACAATAGCAGGTTTTTGTTTTGTTTTGTTTTTACAATAACACTATGTCTCTCCATATAGTTAACTTTTCTTTTAGGGCCCATAAATATGTTCTAAATATATTTCTTAGAATTGTATTTTTTTGTGCAAATTAGAATCAGAATTTTATTCCATTATACTTTTTGCTTGGTTATCCATGGATCAAAAGGGTCACAAAATTCCATACACAGTATAATTTAGATGTAAAGAGAAAATATAGTACCTGTAATCTAGTCTTTCTCTAAAATCCACATCCAGAATTTGTCAGTAAACCAAGTGTTCAATCTCTTTAACCGTACTTTGATATGCTCTCTTAGAAAATGCTCAGTCTCTCTGTAATGTATTTCCACCTCCCCATGATCTCCTCCTAAATGCTTTTTGGGGATTGCAATCCTGTTAGAGACCTAATTCTGCCACTTAGAATACAAATTCCAGTTTTGACTCAGATAAAGGGACATATTTGAGGCTTCCCTGATGGCTCAGGGGTAAAAAATCCACCTGCCAATGCAGGAGACATGGGGTTGATCCCTGGTTTGGGAAGATCACACATGCTGCAGAGCAACTAAGCCCATGCACCTCAACTATTGAGCCACAGCGCTTTACAGCCTGGGAGCTGCAACTATTGAGCCCACCTGCTGAACTACTGAAGCCCAACTAGAACTGCTAGAACCTTTACTCCACAGCAAGAATGACTAGAACCCTTACTCCACAGCAAGTGAAGCCTCCTCAATGAGAAGCCTGAGAACCACAATTAGAGAAAATCCTACACAACACATAAGATCCAGCATAGCCAAAATAAATAAATGATTTTTTTAAAGTGAAAGTCACACAGTCGTGTCTCACTGTTTGTGACCCCATAGACTATAGAGTTCACGGAATTCTCCAGGCCAGAATATTGGAGTGGGTAGCCTTTCCCTTCTCCATGGAACCTTCCCAACCCAAGGATTGAACCCAGGTCTCCCGCATTGCAGGCGGATTCTTTACCACCTGAGTCACAGGCGTTCCCTCATAGCTCAGTTGGTAAAGAATCCACCTGTAATGCAGGAGACCCTGGTTGGATTCCTGGGTCAGGAAGATCCCCTGGAGAAGGGATAGGCTACCCACACTCTAGTATCTTGGGCTTCCCTTGTGGCTCAGCTGGTACAGAATCTGCCTGCAATGTAGGAGACCTGGGTTCAATCCCTGGGTTGGGAAGATCCCCTGGAGAAGCGAAAGGGTACCCACTCCAGTTTTCTGACCTGGAGAATTCATGGACTGTATTGTCCATGAGCTCGCAGTGAGATATGACTGAGCAACTTTCAGTTTTTTTAAGGGACATATTCAAAAAAGTCAACATTTTTTATCAGTATCATTAAATTTTGTGTAGGGTTTTGAGACTTATTTATATACATTTTATTACATTTTGTACAATTTTTATAAATTGCCTCTTTTTTTATTTTTTATATTTGGTAGATAGGATACATTTTTGAGAAATATGTCTTTACATACTAGATACCTGCATTTTATTCTCTGCTGCATTTGTTTATCACATCATGATTCCCTCGATTTTTAGTATTTCTGGTCTTGGGACAGCCTGTTCCCCACAAACACAGTCCCCTGCCTCCACTCTCAGTTGTGATTCATCCTGTTTATCAGTGTGGTGGGGGCAGAGCTGAATTACAGGATCTTTGTAGACCGGACATTAGGGTACAGGCGTGTACCATGAGACCAACAACGTGGTATCTCAAGCCTCATTCATAAAGGTGGATCCAGTCCAACTCTCTCCTGATTTCATGCTCATTTACAACTCACTTTTCTTATCGTTAACAGCTCTTCTTGTTCTATAACAGGCAATGAAGGCCATTACCAAGCATTAGGAGAGATAGCTCCCACTGTTTGTCTTCCAGGATCTCATCCTGTAAATTTTGCTCTTCATAGAGTAGGACACCTAGCACTTTCTAACTTAGGCTTGAGGAAATGAGAAAGTGAAATTATCAGTCCAATTATCAGTCAGGTCCAACTCTTTGCAACTGCACTTTCTAACTTAGGCTTGAGGAAAAGAGAAAGTGAACTTATCAGTCACTCAGTCAGGTCCCACTCTTTGCAACTCCATGGACTATAGCCCTCCAGGCTCCTCTGTCCATGAGATTCTCCAGGAAAGAATACTGGAGTGGGTAGCCATTCCATTCTCCTGGGGATCTTCCCAATCCAGGGATCAAAGTCTGAGTCAGCAGGGTAGCTTGAGGAGAATCAATCTGTCTCTTCATTTTCCCGATTTCTTAGCACCAAGTTGCTTCTGTTTTTTTCTTTTTCCAATCACAAATGCCCAACCCAGTTCATCTAAGAGAAACTGATATGTCAAAGATGAAATGAGCATCAGAGAGGAAACTAAATATATCTAATTATAAAAAGAATTTAGAAAATAGTCTAAAATAAATGGGAATGTAAGCTGTTCCATAGGAAGTAAGATACACCAATGAGGTAGGTGTGAAATACCAGTCCAAAGTAGACGTTCACCCTTAAGCCAACCTGTAATTTCTTGTTTAATTGGGAACTTACTATATATCAGGCATTGTGCCTAAGAAATTTCAATATGTAAATCACATTCCATCTTTCCAGTGCCCCTGTCAGGTGGGATCTATTATTGTCCTTCAATTTTTAGATAAGGGAGCTAAAATTTGGAGTGATTAAGAAATTGGTCCTCCATAAACAGCAGAATCTTGATTCAGACTCTAATTTTACCCCCAATTTTAAATTCTTGAGCAGGACACTATAAAGATTTTATGAGCTACTTCCATTGACTGCAAAGGCCTTCATGCCTGCTAAGTCACTCAGTCATGTCTGAATCTGTGCGATGCTATGGACTATAGCCAACCAGGCTCCTCTGCCCATGGGATTCCCCAGGCAAGAATTCTGGAGTGGTTTGCCATGCCTTCCTCCAGGGGATCTTCCCAACCCAGGAATTGAACCTGCATCTTCTGTATCTCCTGCAGTGGCAGGCAGGTTCTTTACTACTAGTGCCTCCTGGGAAGCTGATTGCCAAGGATTAAAATCCAATTTGTAGTTTAAGAAAAAAGTAGAAGTCATGGAAAGAAGCCTGAGGGGTTTCATAGAGAGAAAGACAGGAATGGATCTGGCCCCAGGATCATCAGAGACCAAGCCATGAATGCTGTCCAAACTGTTTCTACCTGCCTCTACTCTCACTGCCTCATCCCTTTGTTACTGACTAAGTTTCTTGGCCTCCTTAATCAATGGGAATTAATCAGAGTCCAGACAAGAAATTTAGGCAATTTACTGGGGCCCTGCTGCAGCAGTGGGGATCGAGAACAAATAACAGATTCCCTTGCCAGCTCCTTCCCTGAGGGGACCTGAGCTTGTTCCTCATATGGGGTGAAGGTAGGGGTGTCCACGGGTTGGCCAAAAGTGTGGCTTAGGTGGTGTTGTGTGCAGGGGGCATGCATAATACCCTGTGTTTGCTCCAGACTCTTCAAAAATGGCAGTTGGGAATTTTGGTCTCTTTATATTTTTGTCCAGAACTTGCTCCAACTGCTCATGCACACAGTTATTTTTAATCCCACATCATTTATTTGTATTTTGCTTCTGGAGAAGTGTGTCCAGGTGCAAACACTGCAGCACTTCAGCAAAGGGTCCCAGGTCCCAGTCTGTCTCACCTTGCTAGCACCTCCTACTTATTTCCTCCCTACTCTCCTTGCACCATCTGCCCCATCCTCACTGACTCCCTTAGTTTGGTTCACATGGTGGAAAATTGATACTGTGAGCTTTGTATCTCCTAGTTCAAGCACTTAATGCCCCAAACATGAACTTTATTCACTTTTGATCATAAAGCCTGTGAATCATGGAAATGGACTTTGGTCACCTTTAGGTCATTGTCCCAAAGAAGGCAATGGCACCCCAATCCAGTACTCTTGCCTAGAAAATCCCACGGACGGAGGAGCCTGGTGGGCTGCAGTCCATGGGGTCGCTAAGAGTCGGACACAACTGAGTGACTTCACTTTCCCTTTTCACTTTCATGCATTGGAGAAGGAAATGGCAACCCACTCCAGTGTTCTTGCCTGGAGAATCCCAGGGACAGGGGAGCCTGGTGGGCTGCCGTCTCTGGGGTCTCACAGAGTCGCACACGACTGAAGTGACTTAGCAGCAGCCGCAGGTCATTGTCCATTCTATAACAATCAGGAATTCATTCATTTAAGTCAAAATTATTTGGGGGATGCTCTACACCTCTGACCCTGATCTGAGTGCTGGAAATACAGTGCTGAACTAGACAGACAAGATCTGACATTCTAGAGGGGAGAGACAGGCAATATGGCAGGTGATGGGATGGAGGTCAACATTAGAGAATTTTTCTCTGAGATTGCTTTTGAGTAGAGGCTCAAATGACAAAAAAGAAGCCAGACATGGAACAATCAATGAAGATCATTCCGGAAGAAGAAGATGAAAGATATGAAAAGAATGAGCTGAGAATATTAGTCAGTCAAGATGTCTAGAAATTAGTAAGTGAATGGGAGAAAGATAGGGCATGAGTCAGGAGTCACAGACAGAGAGATAGGGAC
Source organism: Bos indicus x Bos taurus (assembly GCF_003369695.1). Lineage (NCBI taxonomy): Eukaryota > Metazoa > Chordata > Mammalia > Artiodactyla > Bovidae > Bos > Bos indicus x Bos taurus. Next base: position 20,124,898 of record NC_040076.1, on the reverse strand, counting down.
TAAAAATCTATGTAGGAGACATTGAAAGTTATTCAAAGTGGAAAAAGTTATAGCCAGAAGGAGGATGCTCTGATTTACCCAAGTTGGCTTTGATCCCCTGGGTTATATTTTAATTTGGCTGCTGTTGCTGCAGCCAGAGGGCTGTAAACGGAGGAAGGATATTTCCTCATGGGAGCTGTGGTTCTGTGCAGATAGTAATGAACAGTTCTGTCCTCTTCACAATTCTGTTGAAGAGCCTCTTATAAATTCCTTTAACAGTTAATTCCCATATATTGGCAAGCACCAGTAGCCACAGTTCTTTCAAAGCTAGCTTTATCTTTAAAAGTTATATTTTCTACTGGTTTTAAATATTTTAGATTTTCTGATTCCTCCATGGAATTTTAATTCTTTTTAATGGAGCCAGTTCAATTGAAATATTAAGCAATATTGGAAAATTATCTTTTTTTATGTTAATTTATTGATTGATTATCCCATGCCTACTTTCTACTTAAATACTGTCTATTGCCTCTAGGCATTGGCTTCCAGTTCGATTTCATTGAGTTTTATATTGTCAGTTTCCCATCTTCCAAGTTCTGTTGCTTGTCATGCTTATTTTCAGTTTTCTTAGTAAAACTGATTTGGATCCTGAGGGTGTTTGCTAGGTATCAGACAAAGAGCCACACACAGCCAGAAAAGCAAATCAAACTAATGGGAAATGGAGTAAAATGGAAAGAGATGCCAGGAGAAAGGAGAGAATCTGCAAGCAAAGGAAAAAAAAAAAGAGAGAGAGAGAGAGAAACTATAGACAGTCAAGATCATAGTCATATCCAGAAACAAAGAAATGGCCTGAAGAGTTATAAATCGCTGCAGTAGAATTAATGAGATGGAACAGTTCTCAAGGAAAAGAGCCAAGGATAGATAAAGGAAGAAAAAAAAAAAAGCAGCATAAAAGGAAGAAAAAACAAAGTAGGGGAAAAGAAAAATGAGAACTCCAAGTGCAAGGTGAAAGAGTAGAAAAAAAGAATGGATAAATTAAGAAATGGTGCATCACATTAAAGGAAATGTATTCCATTTTCTTTATTCTTATCTTTAACTGGCTTTGCATTTCTCCAGTAACAAAGCCAAACTGAAAGGATAATTTTGTTTATGTACCCAATTTGCATAATTGTGCAATATAAATTACAATGCTAATTAAGGACAGCCCTTGGGCTTCTGGAATTGGGTCAAAGTGGCTCCCTGAGAGCAAAGATGTTGGGTATTGGCTTTGTCCCCTCTCCCACTGCAGGGAAGCTGGGCAAGAGCAAAGAGCCTCTCTGATAGTGTGTGAAATCTTGTCAGAATTTGTTGAGGACCCAGAACTATACATCTCACTCCAAAACTTGGCTTTGAAAATCATCTTTGTGTGATTCAGCAAGGAGGTACTTAAAAACTAAAACTTCTCCTCATCCTATGAGGTCTGTGTTGGTTATCATTTTTATGATTTTCTTTCCTCCTCATTTTTTTAATCCATATTTTTTTAATTGTTTTTTTCAAACTGTAATGTAAACCTGGGATGCAATATTTTCATGCTGAATTGTTGCCGCAGTTGTCCCAAATGAGTGTATGACCTACCTTGCCTGGAAGTCTAGTGAGGGCAACAAGCTGCTTTCTGAGTTTTAGTTAAATCCATGTCCTTAAAACAAAGGAAGCTATTGTACTATAACAACATCGAAAATTCAATCCCAGTTTGTTCCCTGAGTGCAAGCTAAGTCCCTTAAGTCATGTCCCACTCTTTGTGAACCTATGGACTGTATCCCACCAGGATCCTCCATCCATTGGATTCTCCAGGCAAGAATATTGGAGTGGTTTGCCATGCCTTCCTCCAGGGGATCTTCCCAACCCAGGGACTGAACCTGTGTCTCTTAAGTCTACCTGCATTGGCAGGCAGGCTCTATACCACTAGCACCACCAGGGAAGCCCGTATTCCCTGCATTATTTTCAATTGTTTTCAGTCACTAAGTCATATCCAGCTCTTGCTACCCCGTGAACTGCAGCACGGCAGGCTTTCCTGTCCTTCAGTATCTCACAGAGTTAGCTCAAACTCATGTCCATTGAGTCAAGGATGCCATCCAATCATCTCATTCTCTGTCTCCCCCTTCTCCTTCTGCTCTCAATCTTTCCCAGAATCTAGGGCTTTTCTAGTTAATCAGTTCTCCGCATCAGGTGGCCCAAGGATTGGAGCTTCAGCTTTAGCATCAGTCCTTGCAATGAGTATTCTGGATTGATTTCATTTAGGATTGACTAGTTTGTTCTCCTTGCAGTTCCAGGGACTCTCAAAAGTCTTTTCCAGCACCACAATTTGAAAGCATCAGTTCTTGGGCACTCAGCCTTCTTTATGGTCCAAATCGCGTATCAATACATGACTACTGGAAAAACCATAGCTTTGACTATATGGACCTTGGTTGGCAAAGTGATGTGTCTGCTTTTTAATATGCTGTTTAGATTGGTCATAGATTTTCTTCCAAAGAACAAGTGCCTTTTAATTTCATGGGTGCAGTCACTGTCCTCAGTGATTTTGAAGCTCAAAAAAGAGAATCTGTCACTGTTTCCATTTCCCCATCTATTTGCCATGAAATGATGGCAGTGGGTGCCATGACCTTAGTTTTATGAATGTTGAATTTCCAGCCAGCTTTTTCACTCCCCTCTTTCACCCTCATTAAGAGACTCTATAGTTCCTCTTCTCTTTTTGCCATTAGAGTGGTATCCTCAGCATATCTGAGGTTATTGATATTTCTCCCAGAAACTTTTGAATTCAGCTTGTGAATTGTCCAGCTCAGCCCAGCCCAGCATTTTGCATGATGTACTCTGTATATAACTTAAATTAGCAGGGTGTCAATATACAGCCATGACATACTCCTTTCCCAATTTTGAACCAGTCCATTGTCCCATATCTGGTTCTAATTGTTTCTTCTTAACCTGCATACAGGTCATACTATCCTTAATATGGAACTGAAAGATACAGGTTCATATTATCTTTAGCTTAGGTTTTTCAAATAAAGAATATCTCTGAGTTCCTATAGTGAAGGCTACCTTAGCTACAATGGATGAGCCTCTGTTTAGGCTTATTCTGAAGGAGATGCTTTGCAAGCTTTTTTTTTTTTTTTCCCCCACAATCTTTGATTTTTTAAATTAGTTTTTATTGGAATATAGTTGATGTACAAAGTTGTATTAGTCTCTACAATGAGATATCACCTCACACTGATCAGAATGGCTATCATCAAAAAAAATCTACAAATAATAGCTATCTTCATGGCAGCAGTGGAGACAGAGACACAGAGAGTGGACTTGTGGACACAGAGGGAGAAGGAAAGGGTAGAACATTTTTGAAGAGATTATAGTTGAAAATTTCCCCAACATGGAAAAGGAAATAATAAATCAAGTTCAAGAGGAACAAAGAGTCCCATACAGGATAAACCCATGGAGAAACATGCCAAGACACATACTAGTCAAACTAACAAAGACTAAACACAAAGAAAGAATATTAAAAACAGCAAGGGAGAAGCAACAAGTAACATACAAGGGAAATCCCATATGCTTAACATCTGACCTTTCAGCAGAAACTCCACAGGCCAGAAGGGAATGGCAGGATATATTTAAAGTACTGAAAGGGAAAATTCTACAACCAAGATTACTCTTCCTGGCAAGGATCTCATTCAAAACTTATGGAGAAATAAAATGCTTTTTAGACAAGCAAAAGTTTAGAGAATTCAGTACGACCAAACCAGCTTTACAACAAATGTTAAAGAAATACAAGAGAAGAAAAAAGATCTACAAAATCAACCCCAAACAATTAAGAAAATGACAATAGGAACATATATCAATAATTACTTTAAATGAAAATGGATTAAATGCTCCAACCAAAAGACACAGACTGGCTGAATGGATTCAAAAACAAGACCCATATACATGCTGTCTGTGAAACCCACTTCAGACCTAAAGACACGTATAGACTGAAAGAGGATGGAAAAATATATTCCATACAAATGGGAAGCAAAAGAAAGCTGGAGTAACAATCCTCATATCGGACAAAATAGACCTTAAAATAAAGAATATTATAAGAGATAAGGAAAGATACTACATAATGATCAAGGGATCAATCCAAGAAGAAGACATAAAAATTGTGAATATCTATGCACCCAACATAGGAGGTGTTTCTCTCAATACATAAGACAAACACTGACATAAAAGGAGAAATTGACAGTAATACAATAATAGTAGGAGACTTTAGCACCCTATTCACACCAATGGACAGATCATGAAAACAGAAAATTAATAAGGCAACACAAGTCTTAAATGATACATTAAATGAGATAGATCTCATTCATATCTTCAGGACATTCCATTCAAATGTAGAAGAATACACCTTCTTCCTGAGTGCACATGAAACATTCTCCAGGATAGGTCACATCTTGGGTCACAAATCAAACCTCAGTAAATTTAAGAAAATTGAAATCATATAAAGCATCTTCTCCAACCACAATGCTATGAGACTAGATATCAATTACAAGGAAAAAAATTGTAAGAAACACAAGTACATGGGGATTAAACAACATGCTTCTAAATAAGCAACAGGTCACTGAAGAAATTAAAAGGGAAATCAAAAATTTACAGAAGCAAATGACAATGAAATCATGATAATTAAAAACCTATGGGATACAGCAAAAGCAGTTCTAAGAGAAAAGTTTATAGCAATACAATCCTACCTCAAGAAACAAGAAAAACATTGAATAGACAACCTAACTCTACATCTAAAACAACTGGAAAAAGAACAACAACAACAAAAAACACACACACACCAAAATTAGTAGACAGAATAAATTTCCAAGCAGAAATAAATGAAAATTAAATGAAAGAAACAATACTAAAGATTAATAAAACTAAAAGCTGGTTCTTTGAGAAAATAAACAAAATTGACAAATCTTTAGCCAAACTCATCAAGAAAAAAAGAGAGAAGAATAAAATCAACAAAATTAGAAATGAAAAAGGAGAGGTTACAAGAGACAATGCAGAAATACAAAGGATTATAAGACTATTATGAACAACTATATGGCAATAAAATGGATAACCTGGAAGAAATGGACAGATTCTTAGAAAAGTTCAATCTTCTGAGGCTGAACCAGGAAGATATAGAAATTATGAACAACCCAATTACAAGAACTGAAATTGAAGCTGGGATCAAAAATCTCCCCAAAACACAAAAGCCTGGGACCAGATGACTTCACAAGAGAATTCTATTAAACATTTAGAGAAGAGCTAATGGCTAAACTTCTAACTCTTTCAAAAAATTTCAGAGGAAGAAACACCTCCAAACTCATTCTATGAGGCCAGCATCACCCTGATACCAAAACCAGACTCGACAACACACAAAAAAGAAAACTACAGACCAATATCACTGATGAACATAGATGCAAAAATCCTCAACAAAATTTTAGGAAACAGAATTCAGCAACACATCAAAAATCTCATACGGCATGATCAAGTTGGGTTTATCCAGAGATGCAAGGATTTTTCAATATATGAAAATCAATCAATGTGATATACCATATTAACAAACTGAAAGATAAAAAAAATATATGATAATATCTATAGATGCAGAGAAAGCCTTTGACAAAATTCAGCACCCATATTGGAAAAGAAGAAGTAAAGCTCACACTGTTTGAAGATGACATGATACTATACATCAGTTCAGTTCACTTCAGTCACTCAGTCATGTCTGACTCTTTGTAACCCCATGAACTGCAGAATTCCAGGCCTCCCTGTCCATCACCAACTCCCAGAGTTTACCCAAACACGTCCATTGATTCGGTGATGCCATCTAACCATCTCATCTTCTGTCATCCCCTTCTCCTCCTGTCTTCAATCTTTCCCAACATCAGGGTCTTTTCAAATGAGTCAGCTCTTCTCATCAGTTGGCCAAAATACTGGAGTTTCAGCTTTAACATCAGTCCTTCCAATGAACACCCAGGACCGATTTCCCTTAGGAGGGACCGATTGGGTCTCCTTGCAGTCCAACGGACTCTCAAGAGTCTTCTCCAACACCACAGTTCAAAAGCATCAATTCTTCAGTGCTAAGCCCTCTTTATAGTCCAACTCTCATATCCATACATGACCACTGGAAAAACCATAGCCTTGACTAGATGGACCTTTGTTGACAAAGTAATGTCTCTGTTTTTTAATATGCTATCTAGGTTGATCATAAAATCCCTTCCAAGGAGTAAGCATCTTTTAATTTCATGGCTGCAATCACCATCTGCAATGATTTTGGAGCCCATAAAAATAAAGTCTGACACTGTTTCTACTGTTTCTCCATCTATTTCCCATGAAGTGATGGGACCAGATGCCATGGTCTTTGTTTTCTGAATGTTGAGCTTTAAGTCAACTTTTTCACTCTCCTCTTTCACTCTCATGAAGACGCTCTTTAGTTCTTCTTCACTTTCTGCCATAAGGGTGGTGTCATCTGCATATCTGAGGTTATTGATATTTCTCCTGGCAGTCTTGATTCCAGCTTGTGCTTCATCCAGCCCAGCATTTCTCATGATGTATTCTGCATATGAGTTAAATAAGCAGGGTAACAATATACATACTGTACATAGAAAACCCTAAAGATAGCATCAGAAAATTATTAGAGCTAATCAGTTAATTTAGCAAAGTTGCAGGATATAAAATCAATACACAGAAATCAATTGCATTTCTATATACTAACAATAAAAAAAATCAAAGAGAAAGTTAGGAATCAATCCCATTCACCATTGCAACAAAAAGAATTAAATATCTAGGAATAAACTTACTTAAGGAGACAAAAGAACTGTACACAGAAAATTATCAGACACTACTGAAAGCAATCAAAACCAACATAAAGAGATGGAGAAATATTCTATGTTCCTGGGTAGGAAAAATCAATATTGTGAAAATGACTATACTACCAAATGCAATCTACAGATTCAATATGATCCCTATCAAATTACCAATGGCATTTTCCCCAGAACTAGAACAAAAAATTTCACAATTCATATGGAAACAAAAGACCACCAATAGCCAAAGCAGTCTGGAGAAAGAAGAATGGAGCTGGAGGAATCAACCTTCTTGAATTAAGATTATACTACAAAGCTACAGTCATCAAGACAATATGGTATTGGCATAAAAACAGAAATACAGACCAATGGAACAAGATAGTAAGCCCAGAACTAAACCCATCCACCAATGGGTATCTTATTTTTGACAAAGGATGCTAGAATATACAATGGGGCAAAGACAGCCTATTCAATAAATGATCCTGGGAAAATTGGACAGCTACATGTAAAAGAATGAAATTAGAACACTTCCTAATACCATACACAAAGATAAACTCAAAATGGCTTAAAGACCTAAATGTAAGACCAGAAACTATAAAACTCTTAGAGGAAAACATAGGCAGAACACTTGATGACATAAATTAAAGCAAGATCCTCTATGACCCACCTCCTGCTGCTGCTAAGTCACTTCAGTTGTGTCCGACTCTGTGCAACCCCATAGACAGCAGCCCACCAGGCTCCTCTGTCCCTGGGATTCTCCAGGCAAGAACACTGGAGTGGGTTGCCATTTCCTTCTCTAGTGCGTGAAAGTGAAAAGTGAAAGTGAAGTCGCTCAGTCGTGTCTGACTCTTAGTGACTCCATGGACTACGGCCCACCAGGCTCTTCCGTCCATGGAACTCTCCAGGCAAGAGTACTGGAGTGGGGTGCCATTGCCTTCTCCTAGAGTAATGGAAATGAAAAACAAAAGTAAAGAAGTGGGACCTGATTAAACTTAAAAACTTTTGCACAGCAAAGGAAACTATAAGCAAGGTTAAAAGACAACCCTCAGAATGGGAGAAAACAATAGCAAATGAAACTGACAAAGAATTAATTTTCAAAATATACAAGCAGCTCATACAACTCAATACCAGAAAAACAAACAACCCAATCAAAAAGTGGGGAAAAGACCTAAACAGACATTTCTCCAAAGAAGACATACAGATGGCTAACAAACGTGAGAATATGCTCAATATTGCTCATTATTAGAGAAATGCAAATCAAAAGTACAGTGAGATATCACCTCACACAGGTCAGAATGGCCCTCATCAAAAAGTCTACAAACAATAAATGCCAGAGAGGGTGTGGAGAAAAGGGAACAGTCTTGCACTGTTGGTGGGAATGTAAATTGATACAGCCACTATGGAAGCTGTATGGAGATTCCTTAAAAAACTAGGAATAAAACCACCATATGACCCAGAAATCCCACTCTTAGGCATATACCCTGAGGAAACCAATACTGAAAAAGACACATGTATCCCATCATTCATTGCAGCACTATTTACAATAGCTAGAACATGGAAGCAACCTAGATGTCCATCGACAGATGAATAGATAAAGAAGTTGTGGTGCATATACACAATGGAATATTACTTAGCCACAAAAAGGAACACATTTGAATCTGTTCTAAAAAGGTGGATGAGCCTAGAGCCTATTATACAGAGTGAAGTAAGTCAGAAAGAGAAAGATAAATATCATATTCTAATGCATATATACAGAATCTAGAAAAACGGTACTGAAGCATTTATTTACAGGGCAACAATGAAGAAACAGACATAGAGAACAGACTTATGGACATGGGGAGAGGGGAGGAGAGGGGGAGATATATGGAAAGAGTAACATGGAAACTTACATTACCATATGTAAAATAGATAGCCAACAGGAACGTGCTGTATGTCTCAGGAAAGTCAAACAGGGACTCTGCATCAACCTAGAGGGGTGGGATGGGGAGGAAGGTGGGAGGGAGGTTCAAAAGGGAGAAGATATATGTATACCTATGTATACCTATACTTATTCATGCTGAGGTTTGACAGAGAACAAAATTCTATAAAGCAATTATCCTCCAATAAAAAAATAAATAAATTTAAAAAAAGAAAAAAACAATAAAATCTACAACTAAATACTGGAGAAGGAGTAGAGAAAATGAAATTCTCGTGTATTATTGGCAGGAATGCAAATTGGTATAGCCACTACGGAGAACAGTATGGAGAGTCCTTAAGAAACTAAAAATAGAGCTACCATATGACCCAGCAATCCTAATACTGGGCATATATTCAGAGAAAACCATAATTCAAAAATATACTTGCAAACATTTTTTATCTACTGATTCCTGACCTAAATCAAAGACTATCTAGAAAATAGAAACAGACCCCCAAATCACTCAGGTTGGAGTAGGGACAAGAGAGTGGAACACTGGCCCAAGTGTCCTTGATCAGTCATCTCTACCTGCTCTCCCATCTCTATCTTCTGAGAGTGTAGAAGCCACTTTTAGAAGGGATTTTATCTACCTAATTTAGGTGACAGCAGAACAGTTAGGGATACTGGTTTTATACCCCTCATTTTGACTTTAATTCATCTGGAAGTTATTTTTTTCCCCCACTGGTATCATGATAGGAATAATTGGAAAATACAAAATGCACGTCATATTTCTTATCCTATGGTACTTTAATTTCTGGGAAATGAAAACATGGGTAGATTAAAAAAAAAACAAACACAACTTCCAGTATATACTCAAACCTAATGAAACTTTAATTGGTATACAGTGAGATTAAGTATGATTTCCAATTTTCTCAAGCCCAGAAACTCATACAAATTTTAAATAAAATAATAGTTTTGTTGCTTCTATTCTGCCCTCTTTTCATTTGACTGTGAAAATTCTTCCTTTTTCCAGAGCTTCATTCTCTTTTAGTCCCTTTGCTTCAGAAGATATTACCTTCATGTTTATAAATGGATTGGGCTGGTATGTTGTCACTTTGATGCTTGTGAGCACATATTATTGCTTTTGGAAAATGTTCTAAAATTTGCTAATTTTAAGAGTCTACGTTAAGATAAAGATTCTTGATAGACACAAATCCAAAAGAAGTTTGGCTTTTCTACACTTAGGCTAAGCCTGCCAGGAACTCCTAATTATTTCAGAATGTTTGTATGCTCTTTGAGTGTCTGGGCTTAGAATTTTACTGTTTTTTCCATTTTACATTCTGCATCTTATTGGCCACATTTTTTTTTCCCTTCACAGTTACATTCATAATATGCTTTCTAGTCTTCAAAACTCATTTTAATTTTACATGTGTTATTGCATGTGCTTATTAAAAATATATTAAGTGCCAGACACTGTTCTAGGCATTTAGATCAAAGCTCTAGTCATCATAATGCCTATATTAACTTAGTAAAGATAAACTGTATTTCTTAGAAACTGAAGCTTATTATATCTATTTTGCTCTTACTAGAGTGCAGGAAGGGCTTCCCTGGTGGCTCAAATTGTAAAGAATCTGCCTGCAATGAAGGAGACCTGGGTTCAATCCCTGGGTTGGAAAGATCCCCTGGAGGAGGGCATGGTAACCCACTCCAGTATTGTTGCCTGGAGAATCCCCATGGACAGAGGAGCCTGGCAGGCTATAGTCCATGGGGTCACAAAGAATCGGATACAAGTGAGCAACTAAACACAGCACAGAACAGAATGCAGGAAACATAGATAGATATTCAATAAAACCTCCTGGGTTATTAGCAAATGTTATATTTAAAATGGAGAAGGAAATGGCAATCCACTCCAGTATTCTTGCCTGGAAAATCCCATAGACAGAGGAGCCTGGCAGGCTACTGTCCATGGGGTCATAATAGTCAGACATGACTTAGCGACTAAACTACTACTACTATATTTAAAATATTAGAGACTTCTAAGGAATAAGGTTGAACAAAGCCTTGTAAATGTGACTTACAGAATGGCAAAGTATTTGAGCTGCGAGATACTTAAAAGGATATCAGAGGAAAGAAAAAAAAAAAAAGATATCAGTGAAATGGTTTTGGTCACTGCATCCTATATAATATTATGTGAACCTCTGCCCATAGTTCTTCAGACACTGTCTACTAGATTTAATTCCTTGAATCTATTCATAACTTCCACTGTATAATCATAAGGGATTTGATTTAGGCCATACCTGAATGGTCTAGTGCTTTTCCCTACTTTCTTCAAGTTAAGCCTGAATTTTGCAATAAGGAGCTCATGATCTGAGCCACAGTTAGCTCCAGATCATGTTTTTGCTAACTCTATAGAGCTCCTCCATTTTTGGTTGCAAAGAACATAATCAACCTGATTTCAATATTGACCATCTGATGATGTCCATGTGTAGAGTCATCTTTGGGTTATTGGGAAGGCTGTTTGCTATGACCAGTGTGTTCTCTTGACAAAATATTGTTAGCCTTTGCCCTGCTTCATTTCGTACTCTAAAGCCAGACTTGCCTGTTACTCCTGGTATCTTTTGAATTCTTACTTTTACAATGCTATCCTCTATGATGAAAAGGACACCTCTTTTTAGTGTTAGTTCTAGAAGGTCTTGTGGGTCTTCATTGAACCTGTCGATTTCAGCTTCTTTGGCATCAGAGGTTGGGCCATAGACTTGGATTACGTGATGTTGAATGGTTTGCTTGGAACTGAGCCGAGATCATTCTGTTGTTTTTGAGGTTGCACCCAAGTGCACTGCATTTTGTGCTCTTTTGCTGACTCCCTTTCTTCTCAGGGATTCTTGCCACATTGTAGTAGATATAATGGTCATCTGAATTAAATTCTCCCATTCCCCTCCATGTTAGTTCACTGATTCCTAAGATGTTGACATTCAATCTTCCCATCTCTTGCTTAACCACATCCAGTTTACCTTGACTCACGGACATAACATTCCAGGTTTCTTTACAATACTATTCTTTATAGCACTGGACTTTACTTTCACTGCCAGACACATCCGCAACTGAGCATCATTTCCACTTTGGCCCTGCCACTTCTTTCTTTCTGGAGCTATTAGTAATTGCCCTCTGCACTTCCTCAGAGGATATTGATCACCTTCTGACCTGGGGGGTGCTTATCTTTTGGTGCCATATCTTTTTGCCTTTCATACTGTTCATGGGGTTCTCATAGCAAGAATATTGAAATGAGTTGCCAATTCTTCCTCCAGTGGACCACATTTTGTCAGAATTCTTCAATATGACCTGTCCCTTCTGGGTGGCCCTGCATAGCATGGCTCATAGCTTCATTGAGTTATATAAGCCCTTTCACCACGACAAGGGCTGAGGCTTTACAAGTAGCTGAGGAAGGAAGAGAAGTGAAAGGCAAGGGAGAAAGGGAAAGTTATATCCGACTGAATGCGGGGTTCCAGAGAATAGGAAGGAGAGATAAAAAAAGGCCTTATTCAATGAAGAATTCAAAGAAATAGAGGAAAATAGAATGGGAAAGATGAAAAATATCTTTAAGAAAATTGGAGATGCTAAGGGAACATTTCATGTAAAGATGGGCATGATAAAAGACAGAAATAATAACAAAGTAACAGAAGTGGAAGAGATTAAGAAGAGGTGGCAAGAATACATGGAAGAACTATACAAAAAAAGGTCTGAATGACCGGAATAACCACAGTTGTGTGGTCACTCACCTAGACCCAAACATCCTGCAGTATGAAGTCAAGTGGGCCTTAGGAAGCATTACTATCAACAAAGCAAGTGGAGGTGATGGAACTCCAACTGATCTGTTTAAAATCCTAAAAGATAATACTGTTAAAGTGTTACACTCGATATGCCAGCAAATTTGGAAAACTCAGTAGTGACCACAGGACTGAAAAAGTTCAGTTTTCATTCCAATCCCATAGAAAGGCAATGTCAAAGAATGTTCAAACTATCATACAATTGCACTCGTTTCATATGCTAGCAAGATAATGCTCAAGATCCTTCAGGCTAGCCTTCAGCAGTACAGGAACCAAGAACTTCAGATGTACAAGTTGGATTTAGAAAAAGCAGAGGAACCAGAAATTAAATTGCCAACATTTGTTGATCATGTAGAAAGCAAGAGAATTCCAGAAAATTATATACATCTGCTTCATTGACTATGTTAAAGCCTTTGATTGTGTTGATCACAACAAACTGTAGAAGATTCTTTAAAAGATGGGAATACCAGTCCAGCTTAACTGTCTCCTGAGAAACATGTATGCAGGTCAGGAAGCAATAGTTATAACTGGACAGGCAGGAAATGACAGACTGGTTCAAACTTGAGAAAGAAGTATGTCAAGGTTGTATATTGTCACCCTGCTTATTTAACTTCTATGCAGAGTACATCATGCAAAATGCCAGGCTGGATGAATCACAAGCTATAATCAAGGTTGCCAGGAGAAATATTCAACAACTTCAGATATGCAGATGATACCACTCTAATGGCAGAAAGAGAAGAGCAACTAAAGAGCCTCTTGATGAGAGTGAAAGAGGAGAGTGAAAAAAGTGGCTTTAAACTCAACATTCAAAAAACTAAGATTATGGCATCTGGTTTTGGCTTTAAACTCAACATTCAATAAACTAAGATTATCCCATCACTTCATGGCAAATAGAAGGGGGAAAAGTGGAGAAAAAATAAAGACAGATTCTATTTTCTTGGGCTCCAAAATCACTAAGAACAGAGACTGCAGCCATGAAATTAAAAGACATTCACTCCTTGGAAAAACAACTATGACAGACCTGGAGAGCATATTAAAAAACAGAGACATCACTTTCCCAACAAAGGTCTGTATAGTCAAACCTGTGGTTTTTCCAGTAGTCATATATAGATGTGAGAGTTGCATCATAAGAAGGCTCAGTGCACAAGAATTGATGCTTTCACTGTGGTGCTAAAGAAGATTCTTAACAGCCCCTTGGACTGCAAGGAGATCAAAGCAGTCAATTCTGAAGAAAATCAATCCTGAATATTCATTGGAAGAACTGATGCTGAAACTGAAGCTCTACTTGGTCACCTGATGTGAAGAGTTGACCCTTTGGAAAAGACACTGATACTGGGAAAGAGTGAAAGTAAAAGAAGAGGGGGCGGCAGAGGATGAGATGGCTGAATGGCTTCACTTGCATAGGTGACATGAATTTGAGAAATGTCTGGGAGATAGTGGAGGATGGAGGAGCCTGGTGTGCTATAGTTCATGGAGTCAGAAAGAGTTGGAGTGAACAACAACAAGAACATGTCAGTGAAATGCTTTGTTATTAGGTGAGATAACAGAGCAAATACCTGTGTCAGTCACTGAAAGTTGACTGTAGTTGTGTTGCACAAAGTTCAGCCTCAACAGACCTAGTGGGGAGATATGGGAAGTATTGGAAAAAGCACTGAGATCAGGGTGAGAAAACCAGGGTTGGGTTTGTCCCTTAATAATTATCTGACTTTAGGAAAGTCTCCTAAGTTCAAAAAGTCCACATGGAATTGTTCATTTATCCTTTCAGGAATGTTGGTAAGAATTAAAGGAATAGAATATTTGAGAACAATCTGATACCTTTTTATAAATGTGAAACAGAATTGGGTTTGGGAAATGTGTCTTGAATGGAAGGATGGCAATGAAAACAGGGAGTTACTAGGAGAAGGGGAAGAAAGCAGTAATTCGCAACTATGTAGGACTGTGGTGAAATTCTCCCCTCCCAACCCCAAATCTATAATGGATATATAGACCTTCCAGAATGTGTAACTTTGTCAGCAAGAGATTCAACTACAGTGCAACTTGCAGTTTAGACCATTATTGTATAGTAAAGTTAATTTTAAAATATTTAATCTCTCTTACTCTATGGGCTTGAAAAAGGACAGAAATGGTATGGACCTAACAGAAGCAAAAGATATTAAGAAGAGGTGGCAAGAATACACAGAAGAACTGTACAAAAAAGATCTTCACGACCCAGATAATCACAATGGTGTGATCACTGACCTAGAGCCAGACATCCTGGAATGTGAACTCAGGTGGGCCTTAGAAAGCATCACTATGAACAAAGCTAGTGGAGGTGATGGAATTCCAGTTGAGCTATTCCAAATCCTGAAAGATGATGCTGTGAAAGTGCTGCACTCAATATGCCAGTAAATTTGGAAAACTCAGCAGTGGCCACAGGACTGGAAAAGGTCAGTTTTCATTCCAATCCCAAAGAAAGGCGATGCCAAAGAATGCTCAAACTACCACACAATTGCAGTCATCTCACATGCTAGTAAAGTAATGCTCAAGATTCTCCAAGCCAGGCTTCAGTAATACATGAACTGTGAACTTCCTGATGTTCAAGCTGGTAAAACGAAAAGGCAGAGGAAACAGAGATCAAATTGCCAACATCCGCTGGATCATGGAAAAAGCAAGAAAGTTCCAGAAAAGCATCTATTTCTGCTTTATTGACTATGCCAAAGCCTTTGACTGTGTGGATCACAATAAACAGTGGAAAATTCTGAAAGAGATAGGAATACCAGACCACCTGACCTGCCTCTTGAGAAATCTGTATGCAGGTCAGGAAGCAACAGTTAGAACTGGACATGGAACAACAAACTGGTTCCAAATAGGAAAAGGACTACGTCAAGGCTGTATATTATCACCCTGCTTATTTAACTTATATGCAGAGTACATCATGAGAAACGCTGGACTGGAAGAAACACAAGCTGGAATCAAGATTGGTGGGAGAAATATCAATAACCTCAGATACGCAGATGACACCACCCTTATGACAGTGAACAAGAACTCAAAAGCCTCTTGATGAAAGTGAAAGAGGAGAGTGAAAAAGTTGGCTTAAAGCTCAACATTCAGAAAACGAAGATCATGGCATCTGGTCCCATCACTTCATGGGAAATAGATGGGGAAACAATGGAAACAGTATCAGACTTCATTTTTCTGGGCTCCAAAATCACAGCAGATGGTGACTGCAGCCATGAAATTAAAAGACGCTTACTCCTTGGAAGGAAAGTTATGACCAACCTAGATAGCATATTGAAAAGCAGAGACATTACTTTGCCAACAAATGTCCATCTAGTCAAGGCTATGGTTTTTCCTGTGGTCGTGTATGGATGTGAGAGTTGGACTGTGAAGACGGCTGAGTGCTGAAGAATTGATGCTTTTGAACTGTGGTGTTGGAGAAGACTCTTGAGAGTCCCTTGGACTGCAAGGAGATCCAACCAGTCCATTCTGAAGGAGATCAGCCCTGGGATTTCTTTGGAAGGAATGATGCTGAAGCTAAAACTCCAGTACTTTGGCCACCTCATGCGAAGAGTTGACTCATTGGAAAAGACTCTGATGCTGGGAGGGATTGGGGGCAAGAGGAGAAGGGGACGACACAGGATGAGATGGCTGGATGGCATTGCTGACTTGATGGACGTGAGTCTGAGTGAACTCCGGGAGTTGGTGATGGACAGGGAGGCCTGGTGTGCTGCGATTCGTGGGATCGTGAAGAGTCAAACATGACTGAGCGACTGAACTGAACTTAACTCTGAAACATTTAATACAGTAAATTAATGGGAATTTAATATTTTCCAGTGCATTTTGAAAACGTCTAGCAAAGTTTGTGGCCAATACTGTCTTGGATTATTAGTTAGTTTTCTATTTGTTTTTCAGTAGATGCAAGCATATTGTGAGATGTTCTATATTTGTGAAACTTATGACAAACTTTGAAGATAACATAATGCATTTCGGGTGAGCCAATGCAGTAACACAAATACTTCATGAAAATTCAGACCAATACTTTGGGTTGTATATTTATTCATCGATAAATTTAAACATATTATTGAAGATGTGTTTCTCCTTTCCATTTTTTAATTTCCATTTTTAGGTTGTGAGACATGCCTCAGACTGAAAATCAGCTAACATGAGAACCGATCCTGACACCAATGCACCCAGTTGGACACCAAGTCTTTGCAGAAGTCCTCTCTGCACCCCTCCCCCAATAATACAATGCATCCTTCTGCCATGCTGTCCTCATTCATGTTCCTCTTTTCCTCTACTGTAACTGTGTATTCACATACATATCTGCTGTATCAGAGAGTGAGTTTCCTTACGGGAGACACTTAGTCTCTTTTGGTTATTTTAGCAGAGGACCTGCCACATTGCTGATGCTCAATAAATATTTCTGGACTCAAATGCATTCAATTGAAATTAATATTAATATTTGATTAACTCATGGAAACATGCTACAAGATTAGTTAAGAGCCTCAGGAACTCTTTTTATTTTGGCTTTTATTTAATAATAATTGAACCCCTGAACTTCTCAACACTTGATTTACAGACATAGAAACTGGGGCAAATAGCATTTATGTTTTTATATTCCTCAAAGGAAATGCTTATCCTTTCCCTGAAAGAATCTACTGAGGAAATTCATTGAGATTGAAGGCAAGTGAGCAAAATGAAATGGCCCAAGTAAATGTGTGTGTGTGTGTGTGTGTGTGTGTCTGTAATTTGAAGGTTAGTTGGGAGAAGGCTGTGTCAAGATGGCAGAGCTTATCTTTCTAGTCCTTAGCAGTGACAACCACTGTGCGTGGTGAGTTAACTCTTCGCCACCCTAAGGACTGTAGCCTGCCATGCTCCTCTGCCCATGGGATTCTCCAGGCAAGAATACTGGAGTGAGTTGCTATGCCCTCCTCCAGGGGATCTTCCTGATACAGGGATCAAACCTGTGTCTCTTATGTCTACCTGCATTGGCAGGCGGGCTCTTTACCACTAGTGCCACCTGGGAAGCCTGTGCCTACTCAGTATCCTTCTTTCTTTCTCAACAGCCATTCCAATTTTAGAAAATTGTTCTCAGTTAAAAACCTTGCTTGGCAGCCTCAGATGTAGCTCATAGTCATTTGATCAATTGTGGCCAGTGATACAATTAGTGGTAGCCTCTTACTGGGGCTTCCAGGAAAGCTTTACAAGAGAGGTAAACTCACTGGATGGTCATTTAGTCCCGTTGCCTTCCTCTCAGATGAATTAATGGAGAAGCAATCCTCTTTCAATCATGAGGACTGAATCCACATTTTAGGACTGGTCTCAATACCAATATAGAAGAAATCTGGATCCTTGATGACACTGAGCCACAGCACTCATCCTGATCTTTGTATCCATGGCTTATCATGTTAGACTAGACTAGTAAATCACTTACTTATTTTACTCAGTGTTGGGATTTCTTGAAACCAGACACAGTTCTGGTCTATTTGCCCTTCCAAAGAAAAGGGAAGCTCCAATACTTTTGGCTACCTGATGCAAAAAGCCAACTCATTAGAAAACCCTGATGCTGGGAATGATTGAAGGCAGGAGGGGAAGGGAACGAGAGAGGATGAGATGGTTGGATGGCATCACTGACTCAAAGGACATGAGTTTGTGCAAGCTCCAGGAGATAGTAAAGAGCATGGAAGACTGGCATGCTGCAGTCCATGGGGTTGCAAAGAGTCAGACACGACTGAGTGACTGAATAACAACAAAAAGAAAAGGGAAGCACATGACTTTGAAGTCTGGTGAGACTTTCTATGGCCCCAAGCTCTCTACTGAAACAACTCCATCTCTGCCTGTGGTGCAGGGGAATTGTCCTGAATGACATACACTGAATGAATATTTTTGGGGTTAGTTTTTCCTGAAGACTGTGCTTCAAGAGGGGCTTCCCAGTGACTCAGGGATAAAAAATTTGCCTGCCAGTGCAGGAGATATGCGGGTTTGATCCTGGGTCAAGAAATCCCCTGGAGAAGGAAATGGCAACCCACTCAGGTATTCTTGCCTGGTGAATCCCAGGGACCAGGGAACCTGGCAGGCTACAGTCCATGGGGTCACAAAAGAGTAAGGCACAGCTTAGTGAATAAAACAACATTTAAAGAACACATGAGAGTTTTCGTAGAGGTATTAATAAATATCTAATTTTTGTGTATGTAATAGATAAATTCAATTGCTATATATATATTCTAGTTTGACAAAAATCAAATAAGCAACAATCCCTTACTTATAATGTTGCTTTAATTAAGCTGACTTCTCTCTGGATGTGATATATACTGTAGAAGCACAATCAATGAACATTGGTGATTTGCTTAAATCTTTCTCTCTACATCATTTATATAATTTATTGTGTAATTGGTTCTCAAGTGCTATGCTCCTATAGCTCATCATCTGGAAATCCTTCCCAGATGTGCTCAAAAATTTTAATTACTTTGTATGTTTTATTTTTTATAAGCACACATGCTGGTGACTGGAAGAGAAAACACCCTTCTCTTAGTCCCAGAGGATTACTTGGCCTTGAAAATAATTGATTCATATCTGCCCACTCCACCCCTATTATTCAAGTAGAGATTATTCAAGAAATCTCTGCCCTATAAATTTAGCTGATCCAAAAAAAAAATGAAAGGGAAAATTGCTTTATTTTGAATATTTCTGCAGGATCTGTGTATAACTGTTTTTTTTTTTTCCCCATTAAGAATCATATGATACTAGAATAGGTTCCATTCCTAAGTATCACAACTGCACCACAGTTTTAAAACAAGAATTAATCTTCTCTATGGTGGTATTTATCCACAGAGGTAATATCTCTGGTGAGTGAATTTCATGACCTGAAACCAGGTTTCTGCCTCTTAGTTTGTGGAACAATAAAAGGACTGAAAGAGCAAACTGTGTATTATAAGCATTATTGTTATGTACATTGCTTCTCTTTATGAATTACAGTGCTTGTCCATGGGATTATGGGGCTTCCCTGGTGGCTCAGACCGTAAAGTGTCTGCCTGCAATGGGGGGACCCGGGTTTGATTCCTGGGTTGGGAAGATCCCCTGGAGAAGGAAATGGCAATCCACTCCAGCGCTCTTGCCTGGAAAATCCCATGGACAGAGGAGCCTGATAGGCTACAGTCCATGGGGTCACAAAGAGTTGGACACAACTGAGCGACTGAACTCAAACTTGAAGGAACTGGCATAGCTCAACATCTCTACAGTATACTTTCTAGTGTCTGATTCTTTACTGTGAAGAATGGTACCTAAAATTGAAATTGTATTTGCTAGACTGCTTTGTTTCCTTGGTGGCTCAGATGGTGCCACATCGACTACAATGTGGGAGACCCGAATTCAATCCCTGGGTTGGGAAGATCCCCTGGAGAAGGAAATGGCAACCTACTCGAGTACTCTTGCCTAGAGAATCCCATGGACGTAGGAGCCTGGTGGGCTACAGTCCATGGGGTCGCAAAGAGTTGGACACAACTGAAAGACTTCACTTTCACTTTCTTTCAGACTGCTTTGCAGCTTGGTTTCTGAGTGAGATGACGTTTGACCAACCAGATGACCTCACAGAACGCTTAGAAGGTGACAAGGGAGGCAAGAATCACATGGCTGGTTGGGTATATTTAATGACCTTTATTGGGATAAACATTATATAGAATATAAATGACCTTTATTGGGACACACTTTATATAAAATATACGTTTTAAGTGTACAGTTTGATGAGTTCTGACAAATTTATAGACCCATGTAACCAGTATCAATATGAAGGTTTATCATAATTCCCTCACCCCAGAAAAGTTTCTTCCACTTTCTTCCAGTTAATCTTCCACCCCTGATTCTGGCAACAACTGATCTGCTTTTTGTTGCCATGGATTGTAGTTATCTTTCCTAAAGACTCAAATAAGTGGAATCATATATGTATCCTCTTTAAATCTGGCTTATTTCATTCAGCAAACTTTCTGAAACTTATCCATACTCTAGACATGGTAAGCAGGATTCTAAACTAGCCCTTAAGATTCCTGCCTCCTGGTGCGAACAGCTTCTCTTAGTTATTCAGTCAAACTCTAGTCTGGATGCTGTTGTGAAGGTATTTTTCAGATGCAATTAAAACCTCTAATAAGTTTAAGTAGAGAGATTTTCCGTGGTGAGCCTGAGCTAAGCAGATGAGCCTTTAGAAAAACTTAGAGATACTTGAAGTCCGAGAGAAGCTCTGTTGTTGCCTGTCAAAGAGAGAACTTCTGTGTTGTAGAGCAGTCATGGCAGAGAACACCAGTCTCTAGGAGCTAGGCACAATCCTGTATTGACAGCCATCAAGAAAGCTGGAGAAGGGAATGGCAAACCACTTCAGCATTTTTGCCTTCATAACCCCATGAACACTATGATAAGGCAAAAACGTATGACACTGAAACATGAACCACCACCTACCCCCCGCCCCAGGTCAGTAGGTGTCCAATACACTTCTGAAAAAGAACACAGAAATAACTATGGAAAGAATGAAGTGGCTGAGATAAAGTGGAAACAGTACCCAGGTGTGGATGTGTCTGGTGGTGAATGTAAAATCTGATGCTCTAAAGAAAACTGCAACCTCAGTCTTATAACCATAAAGAACTGAATTCTGTCAATAACCACAGTAAACTGGGGACAGCCCCTGAGCCTCAGGAGATCACAGCTGTGGCCAACACCTTGAGTTAGCCAGATCAGGATGGGATCTGAGCAGAGATCCCAGCTTTGCCACGCCCAGACTTCTGTAGGACAGAAGTGAATTAATACATGGGCGTTGCTTGAAGCTGCGGGGTTTGTGGTAATTCATTATGTGCCAACAGAAAACCACTACATGATAAACATGGGAATAGCCCAACCCCTATACATCAGAATTGAGTACAAAATTATAGCCTTTATCTCATATAAGTGAAAATCCCCTTATTCTGGATTTTGAATGAATTTATCTCTTCTACCCTTTTTTCTCATTTCCGCCTTTTCCTTCTTCAATGCTTCTTCAAGGTCATCTCTTCAAGAGATATGTATATGTATATTTGAGAAATTTGTATGCAGGTCAGGAAGCAACAGTTAGAACTGGACATGGAACAACAGACTGGTTCCAAACAGGAAAGGGAGTATGTCAAGGCTGTATACTGTCACCCTGTTTATTTAACTTATATGCAGAGTACATCATGAGAAATGCTGGGCTGGAAGAAACACAAGTTGGAATCAAGATTGCCGGGAGAAATATCAGTAACCTCAGATATGCAGATGACACCACCCTTATTGCAGAAAGTGAAGAGGAACTAAAAAGCCTCTTGATAAAGGTGAAAGAGGAGAGTGAAAAAGTTGGCTTAAAACTCAACATTCAGAAAACAAAGATCATGGCATCCGGTCCCATCACTTCATGGCAAATAGATGGGGAAACAGTGGAAACAGTGGCAGACTTTATTTTTCTGGGCTCCAAAATCACTGCAGATGGTGACTGCAGCCATGAAATTAAAAGACGCTTACTCCTTGGAAGGAAAGTTACGACCAACCTAGATAGCATATTCAAAAGCAGAGACATTACTTTGCCAACAAAGGTTCGTCTAGTCAAGGCTATTGTTTTTCCAGTGGTCATGTATGGATGTGAGAGTTGGACTGTGAAGAAGGCTGAGCGCCGAAGAATTGATGCTTTTGAACTGTGGTGTTGGAGAAGACTCTTGAGAGTCCCTTGAACTTCAAGGAGATCCAACCCTAAAGGAGATCAACCCTGGGATTTCTTTGAAGGGAATGATGCTAAAGCTGAAATTCCAGTAATTTGGTCACCTCATGAGAAGAGCCGACTCATTGGAAAAGACCCTGATGCTGGGAGGGATTGGGGGCAAGAGGAGAAGGGGACGAGAGAGGATGAGATGGCTGGATGGCATCATTGACTTGATGGACATGAGTGTGAGTGAACTCTGGGAGTTGGTGATGGACAGGGAGGCCTGGAGTGCTGCGATTCATGGGGTCTCGAAGAGTCGGACACGACTGAATGACTGATCTGATCTGATCTGATCTGATGTATATGTATATGTCATTGAATTGTTTCTTCTTATCAGTGAGTGTATGAGTTATTATTGTGAGCTGTGTGCTGTGATGAGTCACTTGTGTCCGACTCTTTATGACCCTATGGATTGTAACTGGCCAGTCTCCTCTGTCCATAGGATTCTCCAGGCAAGAATACTAGAGTGGGTTGCCCTTCCCTCATCCAGGAGATCTTACAGACCCAGGGATCAAACCCAGGTCTTCTGCATTATAAGCAGATTCTTCATCACTGTGCCACCTGGGAAGCCACAAGTTACTATTACTGCATAATAAACCATCAACAATTTAGAGTCTGAAAACAACACATGTTTATTATTTCAGAGTTTCTTTGGGTCAGCAATCTGGGCGTGGTTTATGTGAATAATCCTCTGATTCATGGTTGCTTACAAGCCTGCAGAGTGTCAGCCGGCCCTGGAGTCACATCTGAAAGTTAGCATGGGAACAGCCCAACCCCTACACATCAGAATTGAGTACAAAATTGTAGCCTTTATCTCATATACCCTTTTTTCTCATTTCCACCTTTTCCTTCTTCAATGCTTTTCCAAGGTCATCTCTTCAAGACTTCAATGTTGCTCTAACATAATTTTTCCTCTAGTCTTTTGCACATTCAAAACCCCTTCCCAGTATTTGCATTTCTTTAGTACCTCCGCCAATCTCACATTGTCTCCTCTCTCCTCTCAATCAGTTTATTAAGCTTATCCTAGTGACTCTACTGTCATTTAGATGCGAATGTTTGAAAGTAAGCAGTATGCAGAAGCAGTGCCACCCAATAGACGTTTTTTTCACTTCAACCCCAAACATTTAGATGTTGACTGTACTTGAATATTCCTTTGATTACTAGGTAGGATTTCTATGTTATATTATAGATCCAACCTTACTGTAGCAAAATGCAAAGCAGGTTTAAGTTTATATTTAACAGATCTGTTCAAAATGTGAATGAAAACTGGTCTGAGTAAGTGGGAACCACATTGCACTCACTGATTATGCTCTGGTCCGCTCTGGTTTCAGTATTTTCTTTATGCATGCTAAGGTGGAGCAGGGATTGTTGATAAAGTTGTGCAGCAGTTTAAACATACTGTTTTGTCCTGGAAATACTCTCTAAGCTCCAGCACTGGACTGTTTCTTTCATCGGGGTATTAATTCACAGTACTGGACTATTGCTGTCATCAGTGTATTATTTCACACAAAAAATACAAATACATGTGCAAATAAGCTTTACTTGCAAAGGTGCCTTTGATACTGTATTGAATCTGAATATTTCCAATTTAGTCTTTTCTAGATATGAACAAAAATGAGGATTAAAAGCTCGTCACATACCTTTACAGTAGCTGTTTCTAATATAACTGAAAACATTGAGGCATAATCTATGAAACAAGCAATAGTAGATAGGTTGTATATCCCATTTCCCTTCCAGAGTCTTTTACTAAACACATCAGGGACCACAAATAATAAAGCATCATATACATGCATTGTTTCTCAGCTTTTATACATTTTAAAGGAACACATTAAAAGTCCCATATTGCAGAATTGATCCTTGGAAGGAAAGCTATGACAAACTAATTTAGCATATTAAAGGGTAGAGACATCACTTTGCTGACAAGGGTCTATATAGTCAAAGCTATGGTTTTCCCAGTAGTCATGTATGGATGTGAGAGTTGGACTGTGAAGAAGGCTGAGAAAGGTTGAAGGAAAAAGGAGAAGATGGTAACAGAGGATAAGATGGTTAGATAACATCACCATGAGTTTGAACAAACTCTGAGAGATAGTGAAGGACAGGGAAGCCTGGGATGCTGCTGCCCATGGGGTCTCAAAGAGTCAGACATGACTTAGTGACTGAACAACAAAATTGTAGAACACCGCGTAAGCCTCAGGCGAAATATATAACAGCACTAACTGGTTGTGATAAGAAAACCATCCCAGAATCATGATTATTAGCAAAAACAAACAAAATGAAAATTATGCAGACTAATGACACAAACTTTATCAGAAGTGTCTGCTCTCCTTTTAAACAGCAAAAAGAAAACAATGCAGAAAACTTTAAACATAACCACTGATTCTGGAACAGGCAGAAGAATGTTTCAGGTACTCATTCCTACACCAAGGTCATCTGCTTTTCTCCAACACTCAATCCTAATTAAAGGCAAATGAATACACCCAGTGACAGTAAACTGGTGCCTAGCTGGCCTCAGTCTCCCAAGGGCCAGAGGAAGAACACCTACAACAGCAGGTAAAATGCATTAGATTTGCTGAGCCTATGGAAAGACAGAATATGCAAAAGTGTAAAAATTTGTCTTTGAATGTGAAGTGGCAAGCTGCCTATTCCCATAACGATGAGGATTGTGTCTAAATTAATCCTGCCCCTGGCATGAACTGTAGAGAATCAGATACTTTTACAAGTGTGACTGTTACTGATACAGCTAGACTGATGCAACATACAGGACAAAGGATTTAGGTTGAACAGTTTAAATAATTTGCACATTTTAGGATTTAAAATAGGAGTTGGCAATTTGTTTCTATAAGAGGAGAGATGGTAAATATTTTAGACTTTATGAGCCATACGTCGCCACAACTACAGAAATCTGCTGTTGCCGTAGAACAGCAGCAACTGATCATAAGTAGAATAATGGGTGTGGCTGCACAGCCGCATTAACTATTCACAGCTCCTGCCCCAATTACTAAATAAACATCAGTTTACCTGAGCTAAGCCAAGCATGGCTCTTGGGGAGTGAGAATGAAAGTGGTAGATGATGAGGATTATTGTCAAAGGGACAGGCTAAAATCTAGCTTTTGTTAGTAAACATCTCTCCAGGAGAAAAGCTTGCTGGCAATGCAAAGGAAGCATCAATACAAATTCCATAGGACTCCTTCCAACCAGACTACTGCACTCAGCCTCCACTCCATCCATAGTGATTTTACAACTTTCATGGCACGGAAAAATACAGGGAGTGTTCACCTAGCAAAGGGAATGAGTTAGGTATCCTTCCTCCACATTGGGAATGGAATACATTGCTTCTCACAGCACTGTTGAAATATTTCAGCAAATTAAATAAAGTTGGATTCTGATCCATACACTAGATCAGTGGCTCTCAACTGGAGGTGATGTGGCAATGTATGCAGATAATTTGGGTTGTCATGACTGGAGAATGGTCACTACTGGCATCTTGTAGCTTGAGGCCGGGGATGCTGCTGGACATCCAACATGCACATGTAGTCAGCCCCCCACAACAAAGGGTTCAGCATGTCAGTTATGCAGTCGTATCCAACTCTTTATGATCCCATGGCCTGTAGCCTGCCAGGCTCCTCTGTCCATGGAATTCTCCAAGCAAGAATACTGGAGTGGGTAGCCATTCCCTTCTCCAGGGGATCTTCCCAACCAAGAGATCAAATCCGGGTCTCCTGCATTGTAGGCAGATTCTTTACCATATGAGTCACCAGGGAAGCCAAGAAAGGATTGTTCTGTTGTTGTTCTTTAGTCACTCAGTTGTGTCAGATTCTTCATGACTCCATGGACTATAGCCACCAGGCTCCTGTGTCCATGGGATTCTCCAGGCAGAAACATTGAAGGGGGCTGCTGTTTCCTGCTCCCGTGGGTCTTCTGACCCAGGGATCGTACCCCCAGCTGTTGCATTTCCTGCATTAGCAGGCAGAGTCTTTACCAACTGTGCCACCTGGAAAACCCCAACAAAGGATTATCCAGCCCCAAATGTTACCAAATCCAAACTTGCACCACATGCAACATGACAGGCCAATAAGTTGAGAGATGAGTTGTTAGGACAAGGAATACAGGTTATTTGGAAAGCCAGCAGACTGAGAAGATAGTGGACTAGTGTCCCACTGAACCGTCTTCCCCAAGTGAGCAGTCAGGCTTCTTTTATACTAAAAGGGGAGGATAAACTGTTGGTTGCTTCAAACTTCTTGGTGCCAGAATCCTTTTTTCTTACAGCTGCCCAAGCAGGTTTGGTCAGGATGTTCCTATAAACCTCCAACAAGGTGGATATTACTCTGTTTGAAATTTTTATCTCTGTATGAATGGAAATACCTCTAGAGATCAGAGCCTTGCAGATAGACTGTCCTGTATAATTCAGTCTATAAGCAACATTTGTAACTTGTAGCAAGAGCAATAAAATGGAAAGGTTAAAGTGAAAGAAACAGATCCAATATGAAGTCCTGCTTCCCTGGTGGCTCAGTCAGTAAAGAATTTACCTGCAATGCAAGAGACTTGAGTTTGATCCCTGGGCCGGGAAGAGCCTCTGGAGGAGGGCATGGCAACCCACTCCAGTATTCTTCCCTGGAGAATCCCACAGACAGAGGAGCCTGGCAGACTACAGTCCTACAGTCCACAGGGTCACAAAGAGTTAGACATGACTGAGTGACTAACACACACATTACTAAAATATCAATAGTACCAAGGCGGAGAGACTTTGTGCCGTTACTTTAATGAATTCCTCCTTTAGTAAATGTAATTATAAAAAACACAGAATACATTTTCTGGAGAAATGTTGGAGCTGTCACCACAAAAAGTTGTAAGAGCAAAAGACTTCCAAATAATTTACTGACAGAACCCTCCTGAAAATATTTGGCTCTTTCATATTAATGCAAGAAATAAAAGAACATCTCTTAATTTTAGATTTGAATGCAATATCTTTCAGAACATAATTTGAAACAATTTTGCTTTGAATTTGGGGTGTTTTGTAGTTTAATTTTCTAACCCTGGCATTGGTTATAAATTTAGGTATATTTAGGTTTTGTGGTATGTATGTGACATAGTCTGGAATTGCATCAAACTCAAACGATAATTTACCTGGTTGATATTGAGGATTGGAACTTTAGAAGAGAGAGGGTTTAAAGGACATGATAAAGTAGGAGCAATACTCTTGTAGAGTTGTAAAAGGATTAGTGGGGTCTTAGAACTGCCTAGAAACTGTATGCTTTTCTGTCGGGAAAGCAGGAGCTAAGATATGGTTGAGGCTGGGCTGACAGAATCAGGTCAAAATGTTCTGTTTCATTTTGATCTGTCTTAATATGGAGTTCCTCGGATGGAGCTAAACCTATATAACTCTCAGTCTGAGGAAAAGAAAAACATTCCAGCAGACTCATGGAGTTTCTCAATAACTAAACTTAGTATATTAATCAAGCTTGGCTCAAAATGACCAGAAGCTGTTGAAATTTACTAAAATATGCAAATTACTCAATAACCATTGACTTAGGAAGTAGGAACTAATCAATAAATTATCCCTTGAACAAAAATGAAATTGAACAAGCTGGTTATTTGCAGCATTTAAAAGAAAATTCTTGCTATTAGGTAATCTTTTTTTTTTTTTTTAAGTTTACTTTATCCCAAACTCCTAAACATCTAACCCCCTCCCCACTCCAACCACATTTCCCACTGGTAACCATAAGTTTCTTCTCTGTGAGTCTGTTTCTGTTTTATAAATCACTTCATTTGTATCTTTTTGCCTTTTTATATTGTTCGTGTGGTTCTCATGGTAAGAATACTGAAGTGGGTTTCCATTCCCTCCTTCAGTATCATAAGGAAGGCAGAGACTATGGTGCCGGTCCCATCACTTCATGGGGAAACAGTGGCTGACTTTTTCTGGGCTCCAAAATCACTGCAGATGGTGATTGCAGCCATGAAATTAAAAGATGCTTATTACTTAGAAGGAAAGTTATGACCAACCTAGATAGCATATTCAAAAGCAGAGACATTACTTTGCCAACAAAGGTCCATCTAGTCAAGGCTATGGTTTTTCCAGTGGTCATGTATGGATGTGAGAGTTGGACCAAAAAGAAAGCTGAGCACCAAAGAATTGATGCTTTTCAACTGTGGTGTTGGAGAAGACTCTTGAGAGTCCCTTGGACTGCAAGGAGATCCAACCAGTCCATCCTAAAGGAGATCAGTCCTGGATGTTCATTGGAAGGACTGATGCTGAAGCTGAAGCTCCAATACTTTGGCCACCTAATGGGAAGAGCTGACTCATTGGAAAGGACCCTGATGCTGGGAAGGATTGAGGGCAGGAGGAGAAGGGGACGACAGAGGATGAGATGGCTGGATGGCATCATAGGCTCAATGGACATAGGTTTGGGTGAACTCCGGGAGTTGGTGATGGACAGGGAGGCCTGGTGTGCTGCAGTTCATGGGGTCACAAAGAGTCGGACATGACTGAGCAACTGAACTGAACTGAACTATGGTGCTGGAAAAGACTCTTGAGAGTTCTTTGAACAGTAAGAAGATCATAGCTGTCAGTCCTAAAGGAAATCAACACTGAATACTCATTGGAAGGACTGATGCTGAAGCTGAAGCTCCAATACTTTGGCCATCTGATCTTAATAGATGATGTGAACACCTGACAGGAACATTGGAAAAGACCCAGATTGAAGGCAAAAGAATAAGGCGACAGAGGATGAGATGGTTGGAAGACATCACCTATTCAATGGACACTGACTTGGGCAAACTCTGGGAAACAGTGAGGGACAGGGAAGCTTGGCGTGCTGTAGTCCATGGGATTGCAAAGAGTCAGACACAACTTAGCAACTGAATAACTCATTTGTATTATGTTTCTTTAGAGCCCACATATTGATAATATTTTATGATATTTGTCCTTCTCTGTTTGACTTATTTCACTTAGTACAATAATGTCCAGGTCTGGAAATGACATGTTACCACTGCTGTACTAAATATAAAATGTCTTTCCATGAAAAAAAGAAAAAAAAGTTTACCCTAGAATCGCTTTATATTAAAAAAAAAAAAATGGAAACAGTACAGAGAGTTCCAGTATATCTCATATCTGTTTTCCCCTATTATTAATTAATTACATTAGTACATTACATTAGTTAACAGTAGTTCTCTTTGGAAGGTGATTGGAAGGGCACAAAATTCTGGGAGGTCTGTGATGTTCTATTTCTTGGCTTGAACTATTGTTCCTTGAGTTTTTTCATTTTGTGATAAATGAGTTCGCTGTACACATCAACATTTTTTCAGTTTTGATATTTATTTTTTAAAGTTAAGAAAGCAATTTTTCTTCAAAAGAACTTTGTGCACATGAAATGTAATTCAGGGTCTGAATATCTTAAATATTCTGCCTATCCTGCATATTCTTAGTAAGAACCTCTTGCCATAATTCCACCGGGAGTATTTTTTCCCTTCCTCTGTAAACTCCTTGAAATAGCACCATTAAAGATCTTTCTTTCTTCACCCATCTCAATGTGTTGCTATTTTTGTCTATAGACTATAAAAGTTATGTTTCTAGTCATAGTTTCCTGTTAACCTATATATAACCTGTATATTAAAATGTCTTTGTGTTGAGCTCATTCATTTGAAAGGATTAATTTCACTTCACAGAATTAAAAATGGCCAAGGTTTGTTTAACTACATAACATGAGGCCATTAGGGCTTCTCTGGTGGCTCAGATGGTAAAGAATCTGCCTGCAGTGTGGGGGTTGATCCCCAAGTGAGGAAAAACCCCTGGAGAAGGGAATGGCAGCCCATTAGAGCATTCTTGTCTGGAGAACTCCATAGGCAGAGGAGCCTGGAGGGCTACAGTCCATGGGGTCACAAAGAGTCTCACTGAGCTACTAATGCACATGTGAGACCATTAAAGGCACATGTTACACATGCCGAAAAAATGGCTGCTGCTGTTCCTTCTGTTCATGGTGATGGGGAGAAGAGGAGCACAGGTTAAGTGCAAGGAGGTAGAAAGTCTTCCAAGGGCATGCCTGAGGAATGCCTCTGGATGGCAGAAGCCACTGATCTTTCATTTTATTGCATCAAGAGTACAAGCCAAATGTTTGTTCAAATGCTAGAGAGCACGAAAAAGAGATTACTTAGAAATGGAAGAGAAAGGGTAGATATAAAGTGATTTGTAGGGAAAGAAATGATGACAGAGAGATCTGTTTTTAAAATGTCTCGTGGAATTTTACTACAAAAACCCCCATCACCTCTTCAAACAAAATATTCAGTAAAATATCCATTTTTATTATTGGCATTTTTTGATTGGATACATTTTTCACCAGCATAATGATCTCTGTTTCAAAGTCAAGAAGCTGGCAATAAAATGTGCTTGTGAGCAGTACCCAGGATCTTGGATACAACTACAAAGAAAGCAGTACAGAAATATTCCTTAAAATGCATCAAAATAAGAGGGCTAGATTTTAAATCCTAAATCAATTGCTTAGAAACTCTAGAACTCACTGGCTAGCCAACAGTAAATTATCTAGCTTTCAAAAGAAGGAAATAAAAGTTTTTTGCTCCTTCTTAGTTCATAGCCCTATTTACAGTGTTCTTTATTCTATGAAATTTCCAAATTCTGTTTTAAAAATATTTTTATTTTCAAACTCATCATGCTCAAAAATTACTTAAAACTAAACATAAAACCTTAATGGGACCTTTTCTAGAATCATGGATTTAGATTACCTATCAAAAGATCCAGGATGGTTCCCTTGCCTTTTCCTGCATCTCATATTTCTCAACAATTCTGGGCAAACATTACAAATTCAGATTATTTTTTCCAATTAAATTTCTAATTAAGCTCTCTTTTGTCTGATACAGATTTATCATTGTGCAAATTTAAAGTAAGACTCTGTGCGACCCCATAGACGGCAGCCCACCAGGCTCCCCCGTCCCTGGGATTCTCCAGGCAAGAACACTGGAGTGGGTTGCCATTTCCTTCTCCAATAAAGTAAGACAAACTCCCTTAAATATTAAAATGCATATTAATAAATTGTTGTCATATTTTGTTAGAGGGTTGTTTTTTGGCTTACTGTGACCAGGGATTCTTTGGGGAATCAAAACTTCTTTAGCCTCAGTTGAGAGCTTTTTATGGTAAATCAAAGCTTACTGACCTTCTTTGAGCCTTCCTTTTTAGGAATGTGAATGATTTGGCAGTTTAAAAGTAAGGGTTCTCCATAGTGGCTGTACTAGTTTGCATTCCCACCAACAGTGTAAGAGGGTTCCCTTTTCTCCACACCCTCTCCAGCGTTTATTGCTTGTGGACTTTTGGATCGCAGCCATTCTGACTGGCGTGAAATGGTACCTCATAGTGGTTTTGATTTGCATTTCTCTGATAATGAGTGATGTTGAGCATCTTTTCATGTGTTTGTTAGCCATCTGTATGTCTTCTTTGGAGAAATGTCTATTTAGTTCTTTGGCCCCAAGAGACACCGATGTATAGATCAGTCTTATGGACTCTGTGGGAGAGGGAGAGGGTGGGGAGATTTGGGAGAATAGCATTGAAACATGTATAATATCATGTATGAAACGAGTCACCAGTCCAGGTTCGATGCACGGTACTGGATGCTTGGGGCTGGTGCAATGGGACGACCCAGAGGGAGGGTAGGGGAGGGAGGAGGGAGGAGCGTTCAGGATGGGGAACGCGGGTATACCTGTGGCAGATTCATTTCGATATTTGGCAAAACTAAAACAATATTGTAAAGTTTAAAAATAAAATAAAATTAAAAAAAATAAAAAATAAAAGTAAGGGTTATATCTATACACTTTTTAGTGATTATTATAACGTTTTCTGAGGTCTAAGATGACAGATAAATGTATTACTACCTGGAAGCATTTTAATTTGTTCTTGTTTTCTTATTTTCAGAAGCAAATGTCTCGCTGGAGACCTCACAATATGTTAAATAATATGTATCCATATTATCTTACTTAAGAATTTAATTAATTTATGAGTCAACCTTGCCATAATATTTACTTGCTTCTCTCATTTTAGTAGCAGGTCTAGAAAAAAGAGAAATCCACACATTACAGGAAATAAGAAACAGAGTTTGCTTTAGAATGCATCAGGTTTTGCCTCAGTTCTTTAAATAAGCTTTTAAAAATACAATAGTGAAAAATCAATAGTCATTATTTTAACCTATAATTGAAAAAAAAATGCCACATGATTGTTCTAATTTTAAAATGTTTACTTGGTCCTTTCTGGCTATCCTAAATTTATCCACAATTAAAGAGCCAGTCTGACCCATCTCCCCACTCCTGGGTAGCTGGCCACACTCATACAGTGTATTCAGTACAGCAATCTTCCTGGTCTATGTCTTTTTTATTTAACTAGAGGGCAACAACAATTTGTTTCTTATATCTGCTGTATCGTCTACAATGTCTTGAATATTTTTTCCTCAGCAATGTACACAATAAAATGAATACTTTTTCACCTGTTCTGTGACACATATCTTCCTCTCTGATGACACCAAGATGATGTGATGCCATGTCTAAATGAATCCCTATGTGTCAAGAAAATCCATAGAGTCTGTGTGTGTGCATGCTTAGTCACTTCAGTCATGTTCAGCTCTTTGCAACTCTATGGACTATAGCCTGCCAGGCTCCTCTTCTATGGGATTCTCTAGGCAAGAATACTGGAGTGGGTTGTCATGCCCTTTTCTCATAAAGTCTAGTACTCTTGTACATATGCTGCTTAAGATAGATCTCTCTTTAATTAATTCAGTCCAAAAAGTGTTTATTGAACACCTACTGTATGCAGGACAAATGTAGATAGAGAACAGAACTCACAGAAGTTTCAGATTTCATAAAGTGTTTCTAGTAGTCATGTATGGATGTCAGAGTTGGACTATATAGAAAGCTGAACACTGAATAATTGATGCTTTTGACCTGTGGTGTTGGGGAAGACTCTTGAGAGTCCCTTGGACTGCAAGGAGATCCAACCAGTCCATTCTGAAGGAGATCAGTCTTGAGTATTCATTGGAAGGACTGATATTGAAGCTGAAACTCCAATACTTTGGCCACCTGATGCTAAGAGCTGACTCATTTGAAAAGATTCTGATACTGGGAAAGATTGATGGCAGAAGGAGAAGGGGATGACAGAGGATGAGATGGTTTGATAGCATCACCGACTCAATGAACATGAGTTTGGGTAAACATGAGTTGGTGATGGACAGGGAAGTCTGGCATGGTGTGGTTCATGGGGTCACAAAGAATTGGACATGACTGAGTGACAGAACTGAACTGAAAGCTTGCATACTAGTGGGAAGCAGATAATAAGTAGGAAAATAAGTGTGTGTATGTGTGTGTGTGTGTGTGTGAATATGAAAGTTCAGGCATAAAATTTTAGTATGTCTGAGAGAAGAGCATTCTGGGAAGCAAGTGCAAAGGTTCTGAGTGAAGGGTGTGAAGGCAGAGCAAGGAAGACATTACAGAGTTAATAGGGAGCCAGGGACGTCAGTCCTTAGAAAGTATTAGATTATAACTAGAAGCCATCGGACAATCTTGAGCAAAGAGGACATGATCTATAATTCTGTGAGATTCTATACTCCACTTTTCTTCTTTTTGTCCCTTGTTGTACATACTAAAATAGTATCAATTTATAATCCATATATGATGACAATCTGTCTATTCATATCATGTTTCATATATGTATAACTGAGAATAACCTTATACAGATGTAGGAATAAGAAAACTTCCTATTATATGGTCACTGCCCAAATTTAGAAACTAATCTCTACATAACTGAAGGCTTTGAGTTTACACAGGTTTACATCAATATTTTTTGTTGTTGTTCATTCAGTCAGTTGTATTCGACTCTCTGCAACCCCCTGGACTGCAGCATGCCAGGCTTCCCTATCCTTCACTCTCTCCCAGAGTCTGCTCAAACTCATGTTCAGTGAGTTAGTGATGCCACCCAACTATCTCATCCTCTGTCACCCCCTCTCCTCCTGCCCTCAATCTTTCCCTACATCAGGGGCTTTTTCAGTTATTTGGCTCATCACATCAGGTAGACAAATTACTGGAGCTTCAGCTTCAGCATCAGTCCTTCCAATTAATATTCAGGGTTGATTTCTTTTAGGATTGGCTGGTTTTATCTCTTTGCAGTACAAGGGACAAGAGTCTTCTCCAACATCAAATTCAAAAGCATCAGTTCTTCAGTGTCCAGCCTTTTTTAAGATCCACCTCTCACATTTGTACATGACTACTGGAAAAATGTGTAAAAATATGCTATTTTTAATTAATGTATGGTTAATTTACAATATTATACTAGTTTCAGATGTATAGAAAACATGCTAATATTTAAACAGAAATATTTCCAGAGACATTTTGAAAGTAAGCAAATGGCTTTTTAAAAATTATTTTTCTGATTATCTACATACTCCTTTTCCATGCATATTTTAAAATTTAAAAACAGAAAGCAATCTTGTTTAAAATATATTTTAATGTATGTGTCCTCAGCATCTAATCAGGGTTTAAGTGAATCATTTTCACAGTTGTGTAATTATTTCAGAAAAACAAAGCAACCAAAAACAAAACAACAAAAAATCCACAAAACCCAAAGAAACATTTTATCATGGAATTAGGGATTATATTTACCTATTGCAATATTTTCTTTGTTTAAAAATTTATATATTATTTCATTATGAGAGAAATTACGAAGTAAAAATAAAGTCTTAAGTTTTCAAGATGTATTATTCCAAGGCTGATTTTTCATTCACAAATATGATCCTCATATAGGTAATAAATGAATTAATAAACTTACACAAGTTGTGTTATAAACGAAAAGAGGCTTTCTGTTTAACATATTTGGAAACATTTCCATCACTTTATTCTGACTATATCTTACTAGTTTGTGGGAAATTTTTACTTGTTTTCATGTGGTTCTCAGGTGGCTGTCAATAGTAAAGCAGGTATGACCTAACCTGAAATAATCATCTATTTCCATAAACATCATGTTTAGTACAAGTGTCACTAAGCAACTCAAACTAAAGTAATTGAAATTCCTTATTTGAATTGCCTTCATTCTTTACAGAGGTGTAGCTTCTTTTCTTTTCTTTTCTTTTCTTTTAGGAGCTTAAATTGTATAATTCTGGAGTAATCTGCATCCATATTTACCGACATGGAAAAATCCACTTGGCAGAAGGAAACAGTGAGAACAAGGGAAACCAGTACAGATGAGAAGATTTACAGACACATATAAAGAAGTCAAAGAACAGAGAAGGAGACAGACAGATGGTGAGAGAGAAACACAGGAGAAAAGAAAGACATTTATTTTCTCAGTTCTAACCTATTCTACTGTCTCCCTCAGCTACATATACAAATAAAACTCTTTGTATTTAAAGAAATTTGAGAAGAATTTCTGTTATCTACAACCAAAAGAAAGCTGAGATCAAAATTAATACTGGAAGTTATGTGGGAAAAAGAAGACCCTAAAAGGGAAAACTGGCTGAAGTTGAGGTGGACTGAGTTACAAGGATGATTCCACCATCCCAGGATGGAAATTGGCAGCCTTTGTTACACCACAAGCAGCAGATTGAAAAGTCACCTGTCAAATCTTTGAGTTTCATGTGCTTACTGAGGCTTACTGGGAAATATCAGAATTCTCAGAGTATATTTAAATCCTTTCCTTCAGCAAGGTCCTGAACAAATGCCACAAGATTTTATGTAAACTGGCTCATTCAAAATTAGAAACAGCATAGTCATTTTGAGTTTAAAAGATAGGCATGGTCAGTCCAGAGACAGTTTCTGAAATTTTCTAGACAAAACATGAATGATGGTAGCTTTTAATGTGTCTTGGATTGAAAGTCTTTAATGTGTAGAAGTCAAGCCATACAAGGTTTTGTTTCTGATTTATGGAGATAGTTTCTCTGAAAGGGTTGAGAGGGAGCTTATGCTATTTGTTGCCCAATTCTGACCTCTAGTTTTTAGTTCTTGATTTTATTTTTAGCTATTTCATTATTCTTCCCTGCCATGTTCATAACAAAATTCCATTTTTTCTTAACTTAAGCTGAGCAATATTTCATTGCTCACATTCAGAAGTGACTGAAATAAGGTAAGATGTTATTATAGCTAATGAGTGCTGTTTAGTTTGATAAATGGCTTACATAGAACTAGTCATAGAAAATTAACTCTGAGATTGCTCAGAGATCATTGAGACCAATGTCCTCTTAGATGTAGTTGAGTAAATTGGCCTTGGAGATGTTCCATTAGCTTGTGATTTCAAAAAAGAATCCATCTGGCTATATTGGATAAGTGAAAAGTGAAGTCGCTTAGTCGTGTCCGACTCTTTGCGACCCCGTGGATTGTAGCCTACCAGGCTTCTCCGTCCATGGGATTTTCCAGGCAAGAACACTGGAGTGGGTTGCCATTTCCTTCTCCAGGAGATCTTCCTGACCCAGGGAATGAACTGGGGTCTCTCGCATTGTAGGCAGACGCTTTACTGTCTGAGCCACCAGAGAAGTCTGCTAATATCTAATGTAGCATTAGAAGGAGAAATTTGGAGAAGAGGACTGAAATACAAGTCCATGGTCCAGACTATAATAAAGTCTGAGAACTGATTCTTTCTTTCTTTCTTTTTTAAATATTCAGTGCTGTTATGTGATTTAATCCTTATGGAAGTCCCTAAAGTTTCATGATCGAGACTACCTCACACCTTCTCCAGAAGAGAGGAGATGAGAAGCAGGCTGTGTAACCTAACAATAGCACACATTTCCTGCCCTGGGCGTCCATGCTCTTCCCTCACCCTCTATAACCACCAAAGTGAACCCTCCAAACAAGGCTATGGTTGGTTCCCTTAAGACCCACCAGAGGGAACATATTAGGCAAACATTCCTTTAGGATTTCATGGCAAAGTTGGCCCAAACAAAGTAGGATCATGAGTGAGGAGAAAGATAATAAGGTCAGCCTAAGGAGAGGACATCGTGGAAGAGGCTACTGTGGGAGTAGGAGGAGAGTCCGCTGTTGATGGTGGCTAAGGAAGGGCTGGCCCTAGATCTCTTGAGAAGAACATCATGAAATAGATTCTGTGAAAACCGAGTTGGCTAAGGGAAGAGCTAGTAGGCTAGGTGGAGAGTGAGTCATGGTTGGAGGGCAGGAGAGAAGGGGGCAGTGAGGAGCTCTGCTGAGAATGGCAGACATAATGATTCTGCCCTGGAACTGGGGGTCGCGATGGGTTAGGGGGTGGCCATAAGTGGGTCTGAGAAACTGTGATAGGGTCAGTTCACAGGAGACTGTAACAGAGTCTCTAGGCCCCATTAAGTGTCTAAGAGAGTCCTAAGGGCTTTGTAAAAGTGTATGCTAGGAAGGAGGACCCATGCCAGAACCCCTGAAGAGATTGGAGGGCTGGAATAGTGCCTGGTCAATGGAAGAAACGATATGTGGAGTCTAGTGGGAACCTGGTGGGCAGTGATTGGGTGTCTGGGAGGCTGGGGGGCTGGTCTCTTCACAGGGTATCTCTGCTAGGGTGGGAAAGAGCAGCACCACAGGAGCCAAAGAGAAAGACTGAGAGGCATGGCAAGGCAATAGGATCGCTGAGCAGCTTGAGCATGTCTTACCCGGTGTCCACCAAGTGGCCATCGTAGCACCCTCCTCTTCATAGGAAGCCATCTGGGAACTTATAAACCAAAAGCAGATCAAATTAACAAAGTAAAATGTCCATATGTTAATTTAAAATGGGAGATGAACATTGATTGTGACAGTCATCTAAGAAGGTACTTAATTGCCTGTGTATTCATTGGTCATACATAAATATATTACCTAATTCTTTGCTGAGAGAAGCTTTATGCAATGATATCCCAGTGGCAACAAGCTCACTGAGTACCCAGACCTTGGTTTCTACATACTATTGTCTGCTAAATACATCAGAATTCTTAAGCTGATTCTTGGATTGAGTCTGGGAAATACAAGATGAGCCTGGAGTGCCTTGTGGTTATAAAAAGTAAAAAAAGAGCTCCCCAAAAGGGGGAGGTGGATAATTGCCAAAAGGACAAAGGAGCAACTTGAAAAATCCCAGTAGTCAAAGCAACAAAAAATGTAAGCAATAAAATAGATAATGTAGTGTGGGCCTGTATGCTCAGTTGCTTCAGTTGTATCCAACTCTTTGCAACCCTATGGACTGTAGCCCACCAGTCTTCTCTGTCCATGGGATACTCCAGGCAAGGATACTGAAGTGGGTTGCCATGCCCAGGGACCAAACCCAAGTCTCCTGCATCTCCTGTGGATTCTTTACCACTGAGCCATGGGGGGAAGCCCAGGTAATGAGGTATTGGATTATAAACCAAAGTATAAAATAAACAGTCATGACTCCATATTGATATAAATAAATGACTGATAAGTAAACAGGGAGAAGAATCAAATCTTTCTTGAAGAATATATCCAAAGAATTTATGTAGGTTCTTTCTCTTACATGTGGTTGAACTGTATTCCCATCCTACTTCCTACACTTCAGGGTAGGCTAGATTTAATCACTTACCTCCAAAACATAGAGTAGGGAATGGGAAGAATAACTATTTTTCAGTGCAGAAACCTGGCAAATGGTACCTTAACCAAGTGATGAAAGTTAACATTGTTAGTGATTTCATGTGGATATCATGTAAGGGTGCTTACACCTCACCTAGTTGGCATTGAAAAAAAAAAAAATAGAGCCTATTTTCAGGGCAGTAATAGAGGCAAAGTTGTGGGCTTGTGGACACATGGGATGGGGGACCAAAGAGGGGAAGATGAATTGAGAGAGTAGCATTCACATATAGGCATGATCATGTGTGAAATAGACAGCTAGTAGGAAGCCGCTATGTAACTGACTCTGTCATGGCCTAGAGGGGTGGAATGAAAGGGTGGGAGGGAGGCTCAAGGGGGAGGGAGTTTGTGTATACTGATTCAGGTCATTGTACAGCAGAAACAAACACAACATTATAAAGCAATCATATTTCAATTAAAAAGAAACAGAACACTAGTCTAATCATGAGAAAAACATAAAAGCACCTCAGTTGAGAGGACATTGTGTGGGATACCTGGTGAATACTTCTCAAAAAGTTCATGGAAAAAAAAAAAAATGGAGAAACAGTCATAGACCAGAGAGAGATTAAGAAGACTTGGCAACTAAATGCTGGTGAAATCCAAATAAACTCTAGAGTTTAGTTAAGAAGTAAACAGTCATGTGCCAATGTCAGTGTCTTAGTTTTGACAAATGTACAATAATAACGCAAAATGTTAACCACTGGGCCACTGGGGATATTGGTTGAGGGGATATACAGGAAAACACTCTGCATGATCTTTGCAAATTTTGTGTAAACCTAAAATTATTCCAGAATAAATGTTCATTAAAAAATAAAAGTATGTTGAATATTCTTAACAAATAGTTTCATTAATTTATGAACTGTCCTTTTTGACCATACTTTTTGTTAAATGTGATTGCATTTAGATAAAAATACATGGGAAACACCTCAATATGCTCTTCTCTTTAGCTGCTTCTTTTTCTGGCACTACATAGAGAGTGCCAAACCTCTCCTGTCATCCCTTATTGTGGTCACGAGTCAACAATATGATCTGAAATTAGTATTGAATAGAAAGAGACAAGGGGGGCATTGGCATTTCTATTTTCATAAACGTTAGCAGATGGAGAGTCAGGAGGTCTTTCCAGCCACAGCCAGTGGGTGGTTTCAGAGTTTGCTTCTCAGCGTGCTCTCTTTTGAATGATGGTGGCAAATTACATATGACTTTATTAAGCACCTTTCACTTTTCAGAAGAAAACTGCTTTTCATTAAATGTAATATAATAATAGTTATATTCGTAATGACACAACCATTCATCATAAGAACCATATTTTTTTTTTAGTTACTGTAGAAATCACCTTAGATTATGTGTTGAGCCTGTTGCAAAGTGCCAGTGCAACATAAATTGTCTCCAGTATGATTTTTTTTCCAACTTGAGTGCAAAGTAAAAATAAAATCCTAGAACTCAAAAGCTCAAATCACCATCTAGGAGAAATTTGGAGCAAAAACATTAATTAGAAATGTCTTCTATGAAGAATTTAGAGTTGAAAATAGAGGGTAAGAACTGCTTCTGAAATATGTTTGAACCTGTGAACTTAAGCAGGTTTGTGAGGTAAGGAGAGTCAAGATATATTTTTTATTAAAATCCAAGTAATATTAATAGCACTAGTACATGCATGCTAAGTCACTTCAGTCGTGTCCTATTCTTTGCAACCCTATGGACTGTTGTTCGCCAGACTCCTCAGTCCATGGAATTCTCCAGGAAAGAATCCTGGAGTGAGTTGCCATGACCTCCTCCATCCAGGGATCAAAGCTGCATCTCTTATGTCTCCTGCGTTGGCAAGCAGGTTCTTTACCACTAGTAGCACTTGGGAAACCCAATAGAGCTAGTACCTGGAATAAAATCAAGCCTTGGTAGTAAAACTATTACAAAACTTACACAGTATTCTTAACTCTTAAAATTGTGTGCTGCTGTTATTTTACTTATCTTTACGATGCTTTGCAGAAAGTTCTCTGAAGAAATATGTTACATTATGTGATCTCTGAGAATTGAGTTATTAGAATTATTTGTGCATCCTGTGCTTAAACAGATGCTACTAGGAAAACTCAATCAATTAAACAAGTAAGCAAAATAAGCTGGGTTTTTAATCTTTTCTTCTGCTCTGTGTATGTTCTTGTTTTGTTTTTTAGTAGTAAACAAGTAGATCTTTTGTAATAAAAGTTAGTAAAAATTACTTAATACACAAAGTTCAATGACCTCCATCACTTACCTGATTAAATA
This sequence comes from Bos indicus x Bos taurus, assembly GCF_003369695.1. Lineage (NCBI taxonomy): Eukaryota > Metazoa > Chordata > Mammalia > Artiodactyla > Bovidae > Bos > Bos indicus x Bos taurus. The sequence goes on along the minus strand of NC_040076.1, from coordinate 20,083,828 downwards.
GTGATGAACATAAACACTACTCACTAATGCTCACACTTAGCTATAATTTAGAAGATTTGAGGGACTCCCAGATTAATCCAAACCTCTAAACATGTTTGGAAAAAAGATATACTGTATCACCAAAAAGAAGCAATGCAGTTTGACTGTACCGTGTCCTTCCATTCTGTTATTTTCTGGAGCCAGATTTGTTGCTAGGACTTTTTGTTTCCAACAAAGTTTTACTGTTTTTGATAACAGAAATTATTTCTTTTTAACTCTAAATAAAGTCAGAGCAATCCTTATCTAAAATTCACAGGAAACTCAATATATGAATATCCCATAGTCGGACACAACTGAGTGACTTCACTTCCTTCCCTTTATGACCTCCAATATAACTTATGCAACCTAGAACTCATCATTTACAAATTTCTCAAAAGTTACAAATATATAAACAACACTGCTTTCATTCCATTGCTTAAATGTGAGAAATCCTGGAGAACCTTTTCCTTTTTCCTATTTTTTTTTTTTTAAATCACCAAAGTTGCCTATTTATTTTCCGAAATCTCTTTTGGAATCACAGCTTCTCAGCCATTCTGTCCACAACCACCTCATCAAGGAATTAAGCTTGTCATTTCTGTACCATCAGTTGATCCTCCTACTCTCAATCTGCCTAGTGAGATTGGCTATTTAGATTCCTGAGATTGTCACCCTGCAAGGATCTGTGCTAGAACTGAGGGCATCAGCTGGGATTTCAGGATAATCACACTCACCTTTACTTATCTACTTAACTTACTTTCCATTCAGTGAGATGTTTTTCTCTGTTTCCTAAACATATTACACTTTCTCCAGTTTTCACCAACTGCTTGACTCCTTCTAGAAATTTTTCTTAGCTTTCTTTTATCTAAATGCTCATATCAAAGCTTTATCCTTTCAATCTGCCCACTGAGCTGTCTTTGATCTACTACACTTACAATCAGCAGGATGCAAATTACCATTACTTAATGATTGCTGTTTATGTACTATTAAAATGTTATCTTTGAATGGATTATAAATACTTGGGTAGTTTAGTTAGTGTTAGTAGCTCAGTCGTGCCCGACTCTTGCAACCCCATGGACTGCAGCCCACCAGGATCCTCTGTCCATGATCCAGGCAAGGATACTGGAGTGGGTTGCCATTTGCTTCTCCAGGGGATCTTCCCAACCCAGGGATCGAACCCGGGTCTCCTGCACTGCAGGCAGATTCTTTACCGACTGAAATACAAGGGAAGCCCCAAACCCATGTCTTGTATCCTGCTGTCTATCTCACAGTGCTAGCATAGGGCTAAGAGCAATAAATATTTGGCTGAGCAGAAAAGCTATTTTAGTGCCTCAGGGAGTTTTATAATTTATGAGTGAGAGCAGACATAATTTCTTTCAAATTTTCATTTGAGATGCAGTCAAAGAATGGTGAAGATGAAGATTAAAAGAAATCAATGCCAGTCTGAGCAATTCTCCTCTCAGGTTAACCTATCAAAATAAGGAGCTTGTTGTGGTATATACGTGCAGGCTGCAAGAATGTATAATGGGACAAAAAGTTTTTTGGTTTTTACCCAGGCATGTTGTTGGGATTTCCCAGGTGGTACTAGTGGTAAGAACTTTCCTGCCAAAGCAGGTAGATGTAAGAGATGAGGGTTTGATCTCTGGGTTGGTAAGATCCCCTGGAGATGGGCATGGCAATCCACTCTGTAGTCATACCTAGAGAATCCCATGGACAGAGGAGTCTTGAAGGCTGTAATCCATAGGGTCGCAGAGAGTTGGACATGACTGAAGCTACTGAGCCCACCATACTGGTAAGTTCAGGCAAGCAAGCGTTTGGCTAGTACCTCATTTTCAAATGTTTTCATTTTATAAAGTATTTTAAAAATATGCAATTATCACAAGATGCAGTTAGATAAGAATTTCCCATTCTACTCTCAGAAATTGCCTCAAAGCAACAGAAATAAGAAGAAAACATGCAAAATCAACTAAACATGTATCAAGGAAACTCAACACAACAAATGTATATCTGAAACACTAAGTTACAAAATGGCTGCCTAAATTGATGAATAAAAGAAACACTAGTTCAGAAAGATGTTTAACAGAGGGTACCTACCACTGCAGATATCATTTTTAAAAAGCCTCTTAGCCTGTGTTATCTTAAAAGTGATATGTCTCTGTATAAATCCAATACTTGGAAGAGGTCCTGTGCTTGAGTTAATTTCAAAGACAAGACAAGAAGATGAACTCCAACAATAAAACATTTAAGATATATATGCAGGAAACAGTCTTTTACTGAGCCTATCAGGGACCAGAGAGATTGAATTTTGAGTATCACTATAGCTGTCAATCTCAGTTGATTGGGGTTAGGAGGCTACAAGGGTTAATAATGGCCTAGGGAATTCATTTGCATGAACAACCCTGAGATAGTAGGCAGATACCTTCTTGCTTTGTAATAGGGTCCTAGCCCTTGCCTACATAAAATTTTTGTAAATATGTGTTCCCAGAGAAAAACTCTTACATTAGCTGAAATAAAGTGAATAAAAAGGAGCTCAAACAAAAGGAACACAAAGGGAAGAAAAGATATAAAAATTTAAAAGTATAAAGGATTATAGAAAACTGAGAAATATGTAATTCAAACAAACAGAATTCAAATATGCACAGTTTGTATCACAGAAAGAAAATAAATGAAATAATGTAACAGAAAAAAAAATTCAAATGAAGTTGAGAGAATTACCAAGGAATCAAAGAAGAACAGATCTGCATATTGATCCAGGAAAACTAAAAAGATAATTCATGAGGAAAATTACTTGTAGACAGACTGAAAAAAATCAAAATAAAAACTTCTAGAGAAAAAATAGTCAGACTAGTTTCATATTTCTCCAACACACAAGACTAGAAAATGGTGGAAAAATGCCAAGAAAAATGTATGGAAATAAATGTTCAGAAAGCCAATGTATGTGTGTATTTAAAAGCAGTGAGAAGCATTTTGATTATACGGGAATTCAGGGAATATTGTTTTCAGAAAGCTATCTTGTAGAAACCACTTGCAAACCAACTTTGAACAACCAACATATGAACTGAGAGCAACAGAAAATAGATCATGCACAGTATTAAACACAAATAAATCAAGTAACTACATTTACATAAAATAGCATCAGTATGTAAACCTGACATAACAAAAATGATATAAAATAATAGTATTCAGGGAATATTAATTATTATTAGCTAATTATTAGTAGTAGCTAAAGGCAAAGGAGAAAAGGAAAGATATACCCATTTTAAAGCAGAAGTCCAAAGAATAGCAAGGAGAGATGAGAAAGCCTTCCTTAGTGATCAATGCAAAGAAATAGAGGAAAACAATAGAATGGAAAAGATTAGAGATCTCTTCCAGAAAAATAGAGATACCAAGGGAACATTTCATGCAAAGATGGGCACAAAAAAATGATATGGACCAAAGTGGTATGGATTAACAGAAGTAGAAGATATTAAAATCTGGCAAGAATACACAGAAGAACTATACAAAAAAAGATCTTCATGACTCAGATAACCAAGATGGTATAATCACTCACCTAGAGCTGGACATTCTGGAATGTGAAGTCAAGTGGGCCTTAGGAAGCATCACTATGAACAAAGCTAGTGGAGATGATGGAATTCCAATTGAGCTATTTCAAATCCTAAAAGATGATACTGTGAAAGTCCTGCACTCAATATGCCAGCAAATTTGGAAAACTCAGCAGTGGCAACAGGATTGGAAAATGTCTGTTTTCATTCCAATCCCTAAGAAAGGCAAAGCTAAAGAAGGTTCAAACTATGGTAAAACTGCACTTATCTCACATGCTAGCAAAGTAATGCTCAAAATTCCCCAAGCCAGGCTTCAACAGTATGTGAACCGCGAACTTCCAGATATTCCAGCTAGATTTAGAAAAGGCAAAGGAACCAGAGATCAAATTGCCAACATTTGTTGGATCACCGAAAAACCAAAAGAATTCCAAAAAAGCATCTACTTCTGCTTTATTGACTATGCCAAAGCCTTTGACTTAGTGAATTACAACAAACTGTGGAAAATTCTTTAAATGTTGGGAATACCAGACCACCTTTCCTGTCTCCTGAGAAACCTGTATGCAGGTTAAGAAGAAACCGTTAGAACTGGACATGGAATAACAGGCTGGTTCCAAATCGGGAAAGGAGTACGTCAAGGCTGTATATTGTCACCCTGCTTATTTAACTTATATGCAGAATACATCATGTGAAATACTGGGCTGGATGAACCACAAGCTGGAATCAAGATTGCTGGAAGAAACATCAGTAACCTCAGATATGCAGATGACATCACCTTTATGGCAGAAAACAGAGAAGAACTAAAGAACTTATTGATGAAAGTGAAAGAGGAGAGTGAAAAAGTTGGCTTAAAACTCAACATTCAGAAAATGAAGATCATGGCTTCCAGTCCCATCACTTCATGACAAATAGATGGAGAAATAATGAAAAGAGTCAGAGATTTTATTTTGGGGGGCTCTAAAATCACTGCAGATGATGACTGCAGCCATGAAATTAAAAGATGTTTGCTCCTTGGAAGAAAAGCTATGACTAACCTAGACAGCATATTAAAAAGCAGAGACATTACTCTGTCAGCAAAGGTCCATCTAGTCAAGGCTATGGTTTTTCCAGTAATCATGAATGTATGTCAGAGTTGGACTATAAAGAAAACCGAGCACCAAAGGATTGATGCTTTTGAACTGTGGTGTTGGAGAAGACTCTTGAGAGTCCCTTGGACTGCAAGGAGATCCAACGAGTCATAAAGGAAATCAGTCCTGAATATTCATTGGAAAGACTGATGCTGAAGCTGAAACTCCAATACTTTGGCCATTTGATGTGAAGAACTGACTCATTGGAAAAGACCCTGATGCTGGGAAAGATTGAAGGCATGAGGTAAAGGGGACAACAGAGGATGAGATGGCTGGATGTCATCACCAATTTGATGGACATGTGTTGGAATAAGCTCCAGAGTCAATGGCTCAGATGGTAAAGTGTCTGCCTGCAATGTGGGAGAGCCAGGTTTGATCCCTGGGTCAGGAAGATCCCCTTGAGAAGGATATGGCAACCCACTCCAGTACTCTTTCCTGGAAAATTCCATGGATTGGAGGAGCCTGGTAGGCTACAGTCCATGGAGTCGCAGAGTCGAACATGATTGAGCAACTTCACTTTCACTTTCTTTCCGGAGTTATTGATGGACAGGGAAGCCTGGCATGCTGCAGTCCATGGAGTTGCAAAGAGTTGGACACAACTGTGAGATTGAACTGAACTGAACTGGTTCAGTGGGAAAAAGTAAAGTAACTATACTCCAATAAAAATAAATAAAATAATAGTAAGAAAAGGGAATGAGGATATCATGGGTAGTGTAATTACTCTAAGTTTGTCATGTTAAAGCTAAGAATCCAAAGAGATAATTTATTATTTCTAATTAAATAGCAAAATCATAAAGTCAAAAGTAAGTAAAAAAATCAACTAATGTTAAGTGGTGAAAAAAGAAAAAAGAAGATTAAAAGAGAATAAATGTGTAATTTCACCATTGCTTCTGGTAGAGAGTCAATAAACATGACATAAAATGCAGATGAACTAACTTGTTATTGAAAAAATAATTATTTAGGTTTGAATAGGAAGGGAATTCTGACATATGCTACAACATGGATGAACTTTGAATACAATATGCTAAGTGAAATAGGCCAGTCACAAAAGGATCAATATTGCATCATTATACTTACACGAGGTAACTCAGAGTAGTCAAATTCATAGACCAGAATAGTGTTTGCCAGGGACTAGGTTTAGGTGGGAAGGGAAGCTGTTGTTCCAAGTCCAGAGTTTCAATTTAGGGAGATGAAGAAGATTTTGGAGATGGATGGTATGATTACACAATAATATGGTTGCAGTTAATGTCTTTTTAAAATGGTTAAAATGATCAAACTTATGTTTTTGCTAAGCTACTTCAGTTATGTCCAACTCTTTGCACCCCTATGGACTGTAGCCCACCAGCTCCTCTGTCCATGCAAGAATACTGGTGTGGGTTGCCATACCTTCCTTTAGGGCATCTTCCTGACTCAGAGATCGGACCTGTGTCTCTTATGTCTCCTGCATTGGCAGGCAGGTTCTTTTCCACTAGTGCCATCTGGGAAGTCCTTTGTATATTCTACCACAATTAAAAATAAGTAATAAACTAGAGTATTTACCATGAAGTTAATGAAACTTAAGCTTCGAGATCTCTCTTTTGTATAGACACTTTCTACATTTTGTTGTGACTCATTTCCTAATTCTTAAAAAAAAAAAAAAAGGAAAAATTGCTTGCTTGGTTATTTTCTTCCATTATTTCCTTTTCTTAAAAAAGGTCTTTCAAATTTTATAAGCTTTAGGTCCCACAAAACCTGGATCCACTCCTGGTTTTAAAGGTGGATATCAGAACAAATAACACACAAATCACACACATGCACACACGCACACACACACACACACACAGCAAAACCAGTAAGCAAATGAAAGTCATTCAATACATAATGAGATGGTTTGAAAATGTATGACCCAGAGAGATTGAAAGTGAAAGGACAGGAAATGTGAAGCAGACAAATGTAAGCCAAAAATAAATCAGAGAACTTCCATGGTGGTCCAGTGGTAAAGAATCCGCCTGCTAATGCAGGGGACATGGGTTCAATCCCTGGTCCAGGAAGATCCCACATGCCATGAGGCAACTAAGCTGGTGTGCCACAACTACTGAGCCCATACTCCACAGCGAGAGGGTAGCCCTTACTAGCCACAAGTAGAGAAAGCCTGCAGGCAACAAGGAAGGCCTAATGGAGACAAAAGAAAAAAAAAAAAGAGAGAGAGAGAGCGACTCAATGATCTTAATATCGGACAAAGCAAAATCCAAAGTAAAGAGCAGTAAACTACCAAAGTGTCCTACTATATAATGCTGCTGCTGCTGCTGCTAAGTCGCTTCAGTCATATCTGACTCTGTGCGACCCCATAGACGGCAGCCCACCAGGCTCCCTGGTCTCTGGGATTCTCCAAGCAAGAACACTGGAGTGGGTTGCCATTTCCTTCTCCAATGCATGAAAGTGAAAAGTGAAAGTGAAGGGTAAAATCCACAGTGGACATCTAACAGATAACTTTCTATGCATACAAAGGATATAGCATGAATAATCAAGTAATGTTGCAGGAAGGGGGACCTCTTTCAGGGCCCGAAACTGGGCTCTTGTCTAACACTCGGAAATGAATTGTCCGAGGAGACACATGTGCTGACAAAGCAAGAGATTTTATTGGGAAAGGTCACCCAGGTGGACAGCAGTAGGGTAAGGGAGCCCAGAAGAACTGCTCTGCCACATGGCTCGTAGTCTCGGGTTTTATGGTGATGGGATTAGTTTCCAGGTTTTCTCTGGCCAATCATTCTAATTCAGAGTCTTTCCTGGTGGTGTATGCATCACTCAGCCAAGATGGATGCTGGCGAGAGGGATTCTGGGAAGTGGAGGGACACGCTGTGTCTCCTTTTGACCTTTCCCAAACTCTTCCGGTTGGTGGTGGCTTATTAGTTCCCTATTCCTTATCAGAATCTCCTGTCATAAAACAATTCATGCGAATGGTTACTAAAGGGCCTGACCAGGATGGGCGGTTTCAGTCAGTGTGCTTCCCCTAACAGGAAAAAAAAAGAAAAAGAAAATACATGAAGAAACTGATATGAATTTGTCAGGTGAGTGTAATCTCCTCAGCTCTGTCTCATCTCAACAAAAATTTGAAGCGATGGACATTAAAGCCCTCAGTGCATCATAGCTCTTGGACAGACCGTGTTATAGCTCCTAGACAGATCAGTGTTACAGCTCCGTGTTACAGCTCAGTTTTATTTAGAAAATAGCAGGAGTGAGGGCATGCCGACTCAAAGACGCGAAGAGAAGAGAGAGAGAGAAAAAGAGAGACAGAAAGTGCATGCGTGGGAGAGATCGAGCCCTGTCCCTTTGGCTCCTCTTTTTATATGTTTTTTCCTCCCTCTGGGCCTGCCGTATGTAAATTGGGCTAGCAAGGAGTGCTGTTTGTTCTACCTGAGTTCCTCACTCTGGTCCTTGGAACTTCCTTTGACCTTCCTTTGTTCTATTTTCGCGGGCTTTGCCATTTTGGACTCCTGTTTCCTATTCTAACTACCCAGAAAATTCATTAGTTTCCAGTAAGTTTTATTGACCTTGTGTACTCAAGTAGTTATAAAATAAAGTCCTATAAGGTAGACTTATGCATTAAAATTAAGGAGGCATATCTAATGACACTGTTAACTTTGCTCCCTGAGTGTAAACAGCAGCCTAAATTTTCTGGTGTCCATGGAATATTCATGATAGCAGGGACACACACACACATACGTATATACACCGCTAGGAGTTGAAGCCAGAGTGGTAAGTAAATGGGGAGATATGATTGTTCTGAGGCCAAATGCCATTATAGGAACCACGAGTTTTGGGGAAAGTAATGGCCTCTTAGATCTTCTTAGTGAAAGTCTCAGTCGTGTCCAACTCTTTGCTACACCATGGACTATGTGGAATTCTCCAGGCCAGAACACGGGAATGGGTAGAAGAAGTAGATCTTCTCAAGACCAACAGTTAAATCTGAGAGCCCTGCACAAGGCAGGGGACACCTAAGATCTACAAAGTTGGTGAGAATCTTGGTTAAAACAGCAGTGACAGCAAAAAATGGAACCAGAAAGCAACCAGTCTGTGCTATGGCTCTGAGTAGGGTAAAAATAGTGATTTCCTGAACCTGAGAGCATAGGCCTGCTTCATTAATTTACTCCACAAAACCAGTCAGGAACCCCTCGATTTGAGAAACTAATTTAAAGTTCCAGGTTATTAGTGTCCAGGTACTAGAAGAGGCAAATTCAATTCTTCTCTGGAGATCTTTAACCTAGTAGCATAGGAGTTTCAAAGATTAAAGGCAGCAACTAGATTTGATTATTAACAGATAACAAATACACAAAGAAGCAAGTTATGATAAGGAAACAATAGAAGTAACAAAAATATAATTTGATTTATCAGATGCTAGAGTAACTAGACAAGAAAAAAAATCTATAAAATATTTGGCAAAACTAATACAATTAAGTAAAGTTTAAAAATAAAATAAAATTAGAAAAAAAATATTTAAGACAGTATAACTTATTGGAGAAAATGGTCAAATATCAAAAGGTTATATTTGCTAAAATCTTAATTAGCTGTGAAGAACCATAAATACCTTGCCACAACATAAGCTTTATGTTAATAAGTATAGGATGCTTCCTGACATTAGGAAATTTTCAAAGCACAAAATCATGAAGAAATGCAACTAAAAGACTCTATAAACTCATTTTTATATGTCAAAAACAATTATTCTCCCTCCATTCCTGATAGATTGAATTACATCTTATTCCTTTTCTTCTAAGAGGCTAATCACCTATCCAGGAAAATTGTCCTTTGAAACCATGATCTAAATGCTAGTCTTTGGTTTCTCTTGCCAAATTCAACTAAAAATTGTGTAAAGGTCATTTTGACATTACTTATGAGACTAATAACAATAGACATGTACACCCTTGGCTATCGTCACAGTTACTATAGCCCAGAGACACATTTTCAAGTTTAAAAAATGGCTTATGGGTGTGTTATCTGTCCAACAATTACATCTGTTAGCAATGTTCTGTATAAACTTTACAGTTGGTGAAAACCTTTAATAAGCTTTTGTAAACCAAGATTACATGGAAAAGGAAAATAACATTTTTAGTGTTGCCTTCTGGGCCTCTTTCCTTTTATTTCTCTGAGTCAGCAGTATGTATAGGCTCATGTCTTTGAGTGGTTAGCCGAACTCTGCCAACACTTCACCCATAGTGAAATTCCTATTTAATGAAGAACCTTTGGCCTTTTCTTAATAAGTACATTGGCCCAGGTTTACAGACTTACAAGTGACAAAACAAATTGCTCAAATGGAAAACTTCTAACTTAAAAATACAATCAATGCAAACCACAGCTCTTTCATACAATCTTCAAGAAGGTCCTCCCTTCTCCAGGAACATATTTAATGAATCAGCCATAGCTGGATACTGAAAGATACTCTCCAACATTGCACTGTAACTACATCCTGAAATCCCCAGTGTTTAGACTAGCTTTTCTTGAAATGCCTAATTTATGTGTTAGAAGTCTTCACTGTAAGATTTTCTCTCCTCTCTTCTCCTGGAAGCCTGATAGCCAAGTTTTCTGTCTTGTTTCTGATAGTTATGGCTTGACCATATTTGACCAGTATGAGATTTATAGTCTTAAAAACATGACCAAATTGTACTTGAGCCATTGGCTTTTACCTATGGCTTCATATGTCCCAAGAAAGCCATGTCCAGGGTAGCAGTGACAGGGGGACAGTCCAACCCAGTGACTCCCCTGATGGGAGCCTGGTTCATTTCATGATGCCTATCCTTTGTTGTTTCTGTCTTGTTTCTAAGAGTTGCACCATAAAGAAGGCTGAACGCTGAAAAATTGATGCTTTCGACGTATGGTGTAGGAGAAGACTCTTGGGAGTCCCTAGGGCAACAAAGAGATCAAACCAGTCAGTCCTAAAGGAAATCAACCCTGAATATTCATTAGAAGGACTCATGCTGAAGCTGAAGTTCCAAAACTTTGGCTACCTGATGTGAAGTGCTGACTCATTGGAAAAGACCCTGATGCTGGGAAAGACTGAAGGCAGGAGGAGAAGGGGACGACAGAGGATGAAATGGTTGGATGGCATCACTGACTCAATGGACATGAGTTTGAGCAACCTCCAGGAGTTGGTGATAGACAGTGAAGCCTGGCATGCTGCAGTCCATGGGGTTGCAGATTCAGTTATGACTGAGTGACTGAACATCTCCATCATCCATTGTGCCAGTTGTCAGATAGCTTTCACATTTCTTCTTTCTGCTCATAGTGAAGTTCATTTCTGTCCTTGCAGTCAGTAAGTCTGACTGATATAATAGTTCATCTAAAAAGTAAAGTATCCATCATGAGGATGTATATTGTTCTTTAACCACTTTTCCCATGTAATGCAGGTGAACATGCTGTTTGTTGGTACCTCTTCCCTATCCTAATTTCTCCATGTTTTCTCATTTCTGAATATGTACATCAATAAGATGAGCAATATGCTTAGTTCCCACCCCCTGCTCCCACTTTTTTTTTTTTTTTTTTACAGTTGTGAAGGATATATAATATGAGGAACCAGGGCAGAAACCAGAGGATAGCACTTATGGGTTTTACTCTATCAGGGCTTTCCTGGTATCTCCATTGGTAAAGAATCTGCCTACCATGCAGGAGACTGGAGTTTGATCCCTGGGTCAGGAGGATCCCTTTGAGAAAGAAATGGTAACCCACCCCAGTACTTCTTGCCTGGAAAACTGTATGGACAGAGGAACTTGGTGGGCTACAGTCCATTGAGTTTTAAGAGTCAGATACAACTGAGCAACTAAACTACCAGCATCAGGTGTCCTGATTTCTTGGGGGAAAACTAAAAAATATTTGAATGATTTGTTTCTGAAACCAACTGCCTAAGAAATTGCAAGCTCTGTTAGACTTAACTCCCAAAGGAAAATATGAATCACAGGAACAGTGGAAAGAGGAACCATGTTGGGAAAAGTTGTACACTTAAGGGGAAGTAAATTAACTTTATTATTTTTCAAAGAAGATTTTACTCTGCATCAGGCACTATCACAAGTGATTCAGATCAGAGTTTCTTAACAGCTGCCCTGTTGACATAGTGGATGGGATGATTCTTTGTTGGGAATACTCATCCTGGGAATGTAGGGTGTCTTGAAGCATCCTTGGCCTTTTGTCCACTATGCCAGTTAAACATCCCCACCTAATTTATGGGGAAAAAAAAGTGTTTTTAGATAGGGTCAATGTTACATGGGCAGGGGCAGTGGAATCACCATTGTTAGAGAACCATGGTTTTGCACATAATCCTAGGAACAAATGTACAAAATAGAAGCCATCATTACCTTCTTTATACAGATGAGGAAAGGAGGAAGCAATGTTTAGCTATAGTCAGACAACAAAAAAAGTGAACTTGCTCAGTTGTGTCTGACACTTTGCGACCCCATGGACTGTAGCCTACCAAGCTCCTCCATCCATGGGATTTTCCAGGCAAGAGTACTGGAGTGGGGTGCCATTTCCTTCTCTATGGGATCTTCCTGACCCAGGGATTGAACCCAGGTCTCCCACATTGCAAGCAGATGCTTTACCGTCTGAGCCACCAGGGAACAAACAGCTTAATAAGGGGAAATCTGGGATTCAAACCTAAGCAATCCAATTCCAGAATTTTTGTTCACAGTATTGTCTGTTGTACTCAAAGTGGTGGAGCTCGAGAGTTAGTTAAATTCAAGAGTTTAGTGAATTCATTTAAATATATAATTCATAAAAAAGATACATTCTTTTATTGTCTTCTGATGTTTTATTTGCCAAGATCCTCTTAGGTATTCAGTGCCAAGGAAGATTCACAATATGTTAGCTTACAATTAAGTCATTCTTCCTATATTTTAGATACACTTAAAAATAAACGGTGGGAAAAAATGTTGCAATATGACTCATTTTCTTATTGGAATATATTTCTTTTTGTTTTACAATGTTGTGTTGGTTTCTGCTGTAAAACAAAGTGAATCAGCTCTATGTATACATATATCCCCTCCACCTTGACCTGCCTCCCACCACCCCCATCTCATCCATCTAGGTCATCACAGAGATCCAAGTTGAGCTTCCTGTGCCATACCACAGTTTCCCACTATTTTACACATGAAAGTATATAGATGTCAGTGCTACTCTCCCAAATCGCCCCACCCTCCGCTTCCCCCACTGGGTCCACAAGTCCATGCTCTATGTCTGCGTCTCTATTCCTGTCTTACAAATAGGTTTTGCTTTTTAAAAAATGCCAAGTAGTTTCATCTGTACCATTTTTCTAGATTCCATATGTATGTGTTAATATAAGATAGCTGTTATCCTCTTTTCCCAAAAAAGATGTCCTTTTCATTATAGGGGATTGGAATGCAAAAGTAGGAAGTCAAGTAACACCTGGAGTAACAGGCAAACTTGGCCTTGGAGTATAGAGTGAAGCAGGGCAAAGGCTAATAGAGTTCTGCCAAGAGAATGCACTGGTCATAGCAAACACTCTCTTCCATCAAAACAAGAGAAGACTACACAAGGACATCACCAGACAGTCAATGCCAAAATTAGATTGATTATATTCTTTGCAGCCAAAGATGGAGAAGCTCTATACAGTCAGCAAAAACAAGACTGGGAACTGACTATGGCTCAGATCATGAACTCCTTATTGCCAAATTCAGACTGAAATTAAAGAAAGTAGGGAAAACCACTAGACCATTCAGGTATGACGTAAATCAAATCACTTATAATTATAAAGTGAAAGTGAGAAAGATTCAAGGGATTAGATCTGATAGAGTAAGTGAACAACCATGGATGGAGGTTCATGACATTGTACATGAGGCAGGGATCAAGATCTCCAAAAAAAAAGAAATGCAAACAGGCAAAATGGTTGTCTGAGGAGGCCAGACAAATAGTTGTGAAAAGAAGAGAAGCAAAAAGCAAAGGAGAAAAGGAAAGATTCACCCATTTGAATGGAGAGTTCCAAAGAATAGAAAGGAGAGATAAGAAAGCCTTCCTCGGTGACCAATGCAAAGAAATAGAGGAAAACAATAGAATGGGAAAGACTAGAAATCTCTTCAAGAAAATTTGAGATACCAAAGGAAAAATTCATGCAAAGATGGGCTCAATAAAGGACAGAAATGGTATGGACCTTAGAACTTCTGGAGAAGCAGAAGTTACTAAGAAGAGGTGACAAGAATACACAGAAGAACTACGCAAAAAATATCTTCATGACCCAGATAATCACGATGGTGTGATCACTCACTTAGAACCAGACATCCTGGAATGTGAAGTCAAGTGGGCCTTAAGAAGCATCACCATGAACAAAGCTAGAGGAGGTGATGGAATTTCAATTGAGCTATTTCAAATCCTAAGAGATGATGCTGTGAAAATGCTATACTTAACATGCCAGCAAATTTGGAAAACTCAGCAGTGGCCACAGGACTGGAAAAGGTCAGTTTTCATTCCAATCCCAAAGAAAGGCAACGCTAAAGAATGCTCAAACTACTGCACAAATGCACTCATCTCACATACCAGCAAAGTAATGCACAAAATACTCCAAGTCAAGCTTTAACAGTACATGAACTGTGAACTTCCAGATGTTCAAGTTGGATTTTGAAAAGGCAGAGGAACTATAGATCAAATTGCCAACATCCGCTGGATCATTGAAAAAAGGAAAAGAGTTCCAGAAAAAAAAAAACATCTATTTCTGCTTTATTGACTATGCCAAAGCCTTTGACTGTGTGGATCACAATAAACTGTGGAAAATTCCCAAAGACATGGGAATACGAGACCACCAAACCTAACTCCTGAAAAATCTGTATTCAGGTCAGGAAGCAACAGTTAGAACTGGACATGGAACAACAGACTGGTTCCAAATCGGGAAAAGTATACGTCAAGGCTGTATATTGTCACCCTGCTTATTTAACTTATATGCAGAGTACATCATGAGAAATGCTGGGCTGGATGAAGCCCAAACTGGAACCAAGATTGCTGGGAAAATATCAATAACCTCAGATATGCAGATGACACCACCCTTATGGCAAAAGTGAGGAAGAACTAAAGAGCCTCTTGATAAAAATGAAAGAGGAGAGTGAAAAAGTTGGCTTAAAACTCAACATTCAGAAAACAAAGATCATGGCATCTGGTCCCATCACTTCATGGCAAATAGATAGGGAAGCACTGGAAACAGAGAAAGACTTTATTTTCTTGGGCTCCAGAGTCACTGCAGATGGGGACTATAGCCGTGAAATTAAAAGAAACTTGCTCCTTGGAAGAGAAGCTATGACCAAACTAGACATCATATTAAAAAGCGAGACATTACTTTGCCAACAAAGGTCCATCTAGTTAAAGGTATGGTTTTTCAGCAGTCATGTATGAATGTGAGAGTAGGACTACAAAGAAAGTTGAGTGCCGAAGAATTGATGCTTTTGACCTGTGGAGTTGGATAAGACTCTTGAGAGTCCCTTGGATTAAAAGGAGATCCAATCAGCCAATCCTAAAGGAAACCAGTCCTGAACATTCATTGGAAGGACTGATTCTGAAGCTGAAACTCCAATACTTTGGCCACTTGATGCGAAGAACTGACTCATTTGAAAAGGCCCTGTTGCCAGGAAATATTGAAGGCAGGAGGAGAAGGGGATGACAGAGGATGAGATGGTTGGCTGGCATCACTGACTCAATGAACATGAGTTTGAGTAAGCTCCTGGAGTTGGTGATGGACAGGGAGGCCCTGTGCTGCAGTCCATGGGATTGCAGATTCTGATACAACTGAGTGACTGAACTGAAGTGAACTGTTTTTCATTTTCTGACTTAAATGTCAGCATTAGTATATTTTAAAGTGAAATTAATACCACATAGACATTTTCAGGACCCCTCCCCTTGAAACATATTGTAGAGCTGAGCTTTGAGCAAACACAGTCCACCCCAATAGAGACCCACCTCATAGGCAAGACCACACTTGCCTTGTGAAATCAAAATAGCAACTCCAGTTTTAGCTTAAACTCTGTAAACTGAGCACATGCAGAGCTTATGTGAGTATTTTGAAATTGTGGTGTTTCAGTCAGTTTTTCTAAATTTCAAAAGCTTTGGGTTTTGTTTTGTTTTGTTTTCCCCCTCCAAAGCATAAAGTGTATGCAAAGGAAGGGAGTGAAATATGGGAGAAAAAGGAATGTGGAAAGGAAAGAGTATGAGAAAAAGGAAATAGGAACTGAATGTTTTATTTGAAAGCAAATTTCTTCTTTAGAATATTTTTAAATTTATAATTTAAATATTAAAATTCATCATTTTTGAGAATTAAATTTTAAACATCATCTGTAACTTGGGTTGGCAAAGTAATTAGATATAATTTTCCAAGAAGTCTACTTCTAGTAAACAAATAAATCCATAAAATGCCCCTTTTTTCCCTAGACTCACAAAGATTTTATACTTGGTAACTTAATATGCTGAAACATACAATTTTCAAACCTACTCTGTCTTTGTTGCTTTCTAACTTTGCTGTGACAAAAGGATCAAGTGGGAAGGAAATTGAACTGTTCTTGCAAATTTAGGATAAATAGTTAATCAAAGATGAAAATTCCAAACAGCTTGCTAAAGCTAATGGAACCCAGTGCCTATGGATTCAACACAGGCCAAAATTGAATCTTTATTTGCCCTTTTAAGGACTTAGGGAAAGCTTTATTCCCTTAGCACAGTACATACCAGGTGACATTTTCAGCAGTCTGACTTTTCAATTACGGATCTTTTGGAAAGCTAATGATGTCTGTATTGTTAACACTGCCAACATTGTGTCAGTACATGGAAGAACCTGTGATATTAAATATGCTGATGTAAAAATATATGTTATTTCTGTTTAGCCATGTGCAAACAATCTGGCTGAAGTGCTAGAATTATAGGGAAATCCTCTCCAGAGATAAAAGTGGAATGGAATTCTGTTGAAAGCAGTTAAAAGGCTCTCTTCTTGAAGTGAGGCCAAAATTTTAGAAGTTAATTACATGGGGTCTGTCACTCAAGATTTTTGGTTAAAGTTATAAACCCTTACCATAATATTCTTATTTGGGGGGATGGAGAGGGCATTGTTAGATATCATTTAGGCAATTATTTACAATTTGAAGAAATCTATGCAAATTGAGTTTTGAGCAAAATGATTGATGATGTTTAAGTTTTAAAGAGAGTGGCAATAACTGTTCTTCAACCAGCAAGACAAAAGGATCTGACATTATTTTCCATCACATAATTACTCCAACAAAGTTGGGATCATATTCTTAATGTTTATCCTTCACAGTAAACTTTCATTGATTGGTTATGAGCTTGGCCATTGTTCAGTGTGATGGGTTCCAGATGTTTAAATACAGTGACAGCTCACTGATAAAATGAATTATAGTGACCAAAGTAACTAACACAAAGGGCATTCCGCTCAAAACTAAAAGGGATAATAAATGTGATGCTTAGTCACATATTTAAGATATCGTCCTTCCAGATCATTTTAAAAATATTTTTATTACATAGTTCCAGATTTCTTAACTAATATATAGCCTTTAGACAATAAATTCCCAATGATATTATTTCCCATGTATAAAAATGTCTGTCTGATATTTTCAGGGAATAAACCTTATTTGGTATAAAATTAAAATATATGTTATATTTTGTTTTCATTTACAGGCAGTTACCAAATGGAACATAGTATTTGATGCAGAATAGAAATTATCTAATCATAACAAAAAACAGTGGGGAAAAAATGTTTTACTATAAAGGTAACTCAAGAAGTAGCATATTTTAAAATCTCCTGTTATCTTAGAATGTTATGGTATATAAAATTAGAATAAAAAATGATGTCTGAATAAAAAGATAAATATTCTTCCAGAGATCATCACTGCAATGTAAATATTAGAATATATTGTTCAATTCAGTTCAGTCATTCAGTCATGTCTGACTCTTTGTGACCCCATGAATCGCAGCACGCCAGGCCTCCCTGTCCATCACCAACTCCCGGAGTTCACCCAGACTCACGTCCATCGAGTCAGTGATGCTATCCAGCCATCTCATCCTCTGTCGTCCCCTTCTCCTCCTGCCCCCAATCCCTCCCAGCATCAGATTCTTTTCCAATGACTCAACTCTTCGCATGAGGTGGCCAAAGTACTGGAATTTCAGCTTTAGCATCATTCCTTCCAAAGAAATCCCAGGGCTGATCTCCTTCAGAATGGACTGCTTGGATCTCCTTGCAGTCCAAGGGACTCTCAAGAGTCTTCTCCAACACCACAGTTCAAAAGCATCAATTCTTCAGCGCTCAGCCTTCTTCACAGTCCAACTCTTACATCCATACGTGACCACGGGAAAAACCATAGCCTTGACTAGACGAACCTTTGTTGGCAAAGTAATGTCTCTGCTTTTGAATATGCTATCTAGATTGGTCATAACCTTCCTTCCAAGGAGTAAGCATCTTTTAATTTCATGGCTACAGTCACCATCTGCAGTGATTTTGGAACCCAAAAAACAAAGTCTGACACTGTTTCCACTGTTTCCCCATCTATTTCCCATGAAGTGATGGGACTGGATGCCATGATCTTCATTTTCTGAATGTTGAGCTTTAAGCCAACTTTTTCACTCTCCACTTTCACCTTCATCAAGAGGCTTTTGAGTTCCCCTTCACTTTCTGCCATAAGGGTGGTGTCATCTGCATATCTGAGGTTATTGATATTTCTCCTGGCAATCTTGATTCCAGCTTGTGCTTCTTCCAGTCCAGCATTTCTCATGATGTACTCTGCATAAAAGTTAAATAAGCAGGGTGACAGTATACAGCCTTGATGTACTCCTTTTCCAATTTGGAACCAGTCTGTTGTTCCATGTCCAGTTCTAACTGTTGCTTCCTGACCTGCATATAGATTTCTCAAGAGGCAGTTCAGGTGGTCTGGTATTCCCATCTCTTTCAGAATTTTCCACACTTTATTGTGATCCACACAGTCAACAGCTTTGGCATAATCAATAAAGCAGAAATAGATGTTTTTCTGGAACTCTCTTGCTTTTTCCATGATCTAGCAGATGTTGGCAATTTGATCTCTGGTTCCTCTGCCTTTTCTAAAACCAGCTTGAACATCTGGAAGTTCACAGTTCACATATTGCTGAAGCCTGGCTTGGAGAATTTTGAGCATTACTTTACTAGCGTGTGAGATGAGTGCAATTGTACAGTAGTTTGAGCATTCTTTGGCACTGCCTTTCTTTGGGATTGGAATGAAAACTGACCTTTCCAGTACTGTGGCCACTGCTGAGTTTTCCAAATTTGCTGGCATATTGAGTGCAGCACTTTCACAGCATCATCTTTCAGGATTTGAAAGAGCTCAACTTGAATATATTGTTAGAGGCTATTATTTAACAGAACTTTTGTAAAGCTTCAGTAAATAACTAAACTTACATTACAAAACAGAAATACTTAATATTGGTTTTCAATCTACATAAAGTGTGATGGTTAGTTCAGTTCAGTTCAGTTCAGTCGCTCAGTTGTGTCCAACACTTCGTGACCCCATGGACGGCAGCATCCCAGGTTTTCTTGTCCATCACCAACACCTGGAGCTTGCACAAATTCAGGTCGATCGAGTTGGTGATGCCATCCAATCATCTGATCCTCTATTGTCCCTTTATTCTCCTTCATCAATCTTTCCCAGCATTGGAGTATTTTCGAAGGAGTCAGTTCTTCACATTAGGTGGCCAAAGTATTGGAGCTTCTACTTCAGCATCATTCCTTCCAATGAGTATTCAGGACTGATTTCCTTTAGGATTGACTCATTGGATATCCTTGCAATCTGAAGGACTCTCAAGAGTCTTCTCCTAACCACAGTCAAAAGCATCAATTCTTCAGTGCTCAGGTTTCTTTATGATCCAATTCTCATATCCATACATGACTACTGGAAATACCATAGCTTTGACTAGATGGACCTTTGTTGGCAAAGTAATGTCTCTGCTTTTTAATATGCTGTATAGGTTGGTCATAGCTTTTCTTCCAAGGAGCAAGTGTCTTTTATTTTCATGGCTGCAGTCACCATCTGCAGTGATTTTGGAGCCCAAGAGAATAAAGTCTTTCTCTGTTTTCATTTTCTCCCCTATCTATTTGCCATGAAGTGATGGGACTGGATGCCCTGGTCTTCATTTTTTGAGTGTTGAGTTTTAAGCCAACTTTTTCACTCTCCTCTTTTATTTTCATCAAGAGGCTCTTTCATTCCTCTCTGCTTTTTGCCAAAAGGGTCATTTCATCTGCATTTCTGAGGTTGATATTTCTCCCGGCAATCTTGATTCCAGATTGTGTTTCATCCAACCCGGCATTTTTCATGATGTACTCTGCATATAATTTAAATAAGCAGGGTGACAATATACAGCCTTGATGTACTCCTTTCCCAATTTTGAACCAATCCTTTGTTCCATGTCAGGTTCTAACAGTTGCTTCTTGACCTGCATACAGATTTTCTCAGGTGACAGGTCAGGTTGTCTGGTATTCCCATGTCTTTTTTTCTAGCTTGTTGTGATCCACACAAAGGCTTTAGCATAGTCAATGAAGCAGAAGTAGATGTTTTTTGGGAATCTTTTTGCTTTATCAGTGATCCAATGGATGTTGGCAATTTGACCTCTGGTTCCTCTGTCTTTGCTAAATCCAGCTTGAACATCTGGAAGTTCTCAGTTCATGTACTATTAAAGCCTAGCTTGATGAATTTTTCCAGTCCTGTGTAAGTTCTGGCAGCTCTATAGTGGGGTTAATGGTGACCTCCTCCAAGAGGACTTATGCCATACCCACACCCAGAGTCTCTGTCCCTGTGAGAGACCACTGCCGACCCGTACCTCCACAGGAGATGCTCAAACACAGTTCTGTCTCAGTCTCTGTGGGGTCCCTGGGTTCTGGTGTGCACAAGGTTTGTTTAAGCCCTCTGAGCATCTCTGGCAGAAAGAGAGTTTGATTCTAAACTCGAATTTTAGTGAAATCTTGGAAATAGACTCTTGGAGGGCACAACAGAAACTTGTGCACCAGAACCCAGGATAAAGGAACAGTGTCCCCACAGGAGACTTGCCTGTGGGTGTCCAGGAGTCTCTGGAGAAGGCATGGGTCAGTGGTGGCCTGCTGCAAGGTCGGGGGCACCGACCGTAGCAGTACAAGCTTAGGATCTTTTGAGGGAGGTCACCATTATCCTCATTACCTCCACCATAGTCTCAGTTCAGTTCAGTTCAGTTGCTCACTCATGTCCGACTCTTTGCCAATCCATGAATAGCAGCACACCAGGCCTCCCTGTCCATCACCAACTCCTGGAGTTCACTAAAACTCATGTCCATCAAGTCGGTGATGTCATCCAGCCATCTCATCCTCTGTTGTCCCATTTTCCTCCTGCCCCCAATCCCTCCAGGAATCAGAGTCTTTTCCAGTGAGTCAACTCTTCAAATGAGTTGGCCGAAGTACTGGAGTTTCAGCTTTAGCATCATTCCTTCCAAAGAAATCCCAGGGCTGATCTCCTTCAGAATGGACTGGTTGGATCTCCTTGCAGTCCAAGGGATTCTCAAGACTCTTCTCCAACACCACAGTTGAAAAGCATCAATTCTTCGGTGCTCAGCTTTCTTCACAGTCCAACTCTCACATCCATACATGACCACTGGAAAAACCATAGCCTTGACTAGACAGACCTTTGTTGGCAAAGTAATGTCTCTGCTTTTGAATATACTATCTAGATTGGTCATAACTTTCCTTCCAAGGAGTAAGCATCTTTTAATTTCATGGCTGCAGTCACCATCCACAGTGATTTTGGAGCCCATAAAAATAAAGTCTGACACTGTTTCCACTGTTTCTCCCTCTACTTTCCATGAAGTGATGGGACCAGATGCCATGATCTTAATTTTCTGAGTGGTGAGCTTTAAGCCAACTATTTCACTCTCCTCTTTCACTTTCATCAAGAGGCTTTTTTGTTCTTCTTCACTTTCTGCCATAAGGGTGGTATCATCTGCATATCTGAGGTTATTGATATTTCTCCCGGCAATCTTGATTCCAGCTTGTGTTTCTTCCAGTCCAGCCTTTCTCATAATGTACTCTGCATATAAGTTAAATAAGCAGGGTGACAATATACAGCCTTGACGTAGTCCTTTTCCAATTTGGAACCAGTCTGTTGTTCCATGTCCAGTTCTAACTGTTGCTTCCTGACCTGCATACAGGTTTCTCAAGAGGCAGGTCAGGTGGTCTGGCATTCCCATGTCTTTGGGAATTTTCCACAGTTTATTGTGATCCACACAGTCAAACGCTTTGGCATAGTCAATAAAGCAGAAATAGATGTTTTTCTGGAACTCTCTTGCCTTTTCCATGATCCAGCAGATGTTGGCAATTTGATCTCTGGTTCCTCTGCCTTTTCTAAAACCAGCTTGAACATCTGGAAGTTCATGTGTCACATATTGCTGAAGCCTGGCTTGGAGAATTTTGAGCATTACTTTACTGGCATGTGAGATGAGTGCAATTGTGTCGTGGTTTGAGCATTCTTTGGCATTGCCTTTCTTTGGGATTGGAATGAAAACTGACCTTTCCAGTACTGTGGCCACTTCTGTGTTTTCCAAATTTGCTGGCATATTGAGTGCAGCACTTTCACAGCATCATCTTTCAGGATTTGAAATAGCTCAACTGGAATGCCATCACCTCCACTAGCTTTGTTCGTAGTGATGCTTTCTAAGGCCCACTTGACTTCACATTCCAGGATGTCTGGTTCTAGTGAGTGATCACATCATCGTGATTATCTGGGTCATGAAGATCTTTTTGTACAGTTCTTCTGTGTATTCTTGCTACCTCTTCTTAACATCTTCTGCTTCTGTTAGGTCCATACCATTTCTGTCCTTTATCAAGCCCATCTTTGCATGAAATGTTCCCTTAGTATCTCTAATTTTCTTGAAGAGATCTCTAGTCTTTCCCATTCTGTTGTTTTCCTCTATTTCTTTGCATTGATCGCTGAGGAAGGCTTTCTTATCTCTTCTTGCTATTCTTTGGATCTCTGCATTCAGATGCTTATGTCTTTCATTTTCTCCTTTGCTTTTCACTTCTGTTCTTTTCACAGCTATTTGTAAGGCCTCCCCAGACAGCCATTTTGCTTTTTTGCATTTCTTTTCCATGGGGATGATCTTGATCACTGTCTCCTGTACAATGTCATGAACCTCCATCCATAGTTAATCAGGCACTCTATCTATCAGATCTAGTGCCTTAAATCTATTTCTCACTTCCACTGTATAATCATAAGGGATTTGATTTAGGTCATACCTGAATGGTCTAATGGTTTTCCCTACTTTCTTAAATTTAAGTCTGAATTTGGCAATAAGGAGTTCATGATCTGAGCTACAGTCAGCTCCCAGTCTTTTTTTGCTGACTGTATAGAGCTTCTCCATCTTTGGCTGCAAAGAATATAACCCATCTGATTTCTGCATTGACCATCTGGTGATGCCCATGTGCAGAGTCTTGTCTTGTGTGGTTGGCATGTATAAATGCCAACATTTAAGTGTTAGCATGTATAAATTAAGTCATAAGAAGTAACTCTTTCCATGTTTACACAACACCTCAGCAAGTTATAGTAACAGAATCATATAAATCTATTACACAAGTGTGGAGAAACAGTTTACACCTGGCTTCTCTCTGAATGTGTTATCAAGTCTTTCATTAAATGAAAAAAATCAGCACTGTACCTTTCATTCAGAAGTATGCTGTAGGCTTTAAATAGGTATTCCTTCCTACATTGCACTTTTAATCAATTGGCACTTTACTTGAGTTGTCAAAAGCATGTGTTCTTGTGAACATTCTAAATAGAATAAACATTTATAGGTAACTTTCACACATGTGAAAATATTTATTTGAGAATTGGTCATGCTTTTTAAAAGTGGTGAATCTGACCAAAAAATGTGTTTTCTCTTCTGCATCTCATTTTTACTTAGGAATATTAAGGTTCTCCCAAAGATTATCTTAACTGTCATACATGCATGAAAAATAACTTCTTTGAATTCTATTTTTCACAATTTTCTTTCTTCAATAGTAATAATTCTGCCCTTGAATCTTATACTTTTACAATGAGGACAAGATTTTTCTTCCAGGTCTTCATATGGAATTAACAGCTATTTTTGCCTCAATTTATTAAATTACATTCAAATATAGCTTATTTTAAAACTTAAAATTTAAAAATTCCATGTGAGAGATTTTAGAAATATGAAATTTATATTGATCTTCTTTTGACCCACCAGGAAGTGAAATACTAATTCTAGTTCTTAGTCTTGGCCATTCACTAGAAACACCTGGGCGGGTGGCGGGGTTGGGGGGGTGGGTTGCTGGTGGGAATCCTTATATTCTGGCTGTGCCTCAGGACAACTGTATCACACCGAAGTGGGAGAACTTGGTACCAATATTTTTAAGTATTTCTAGAAGTTTCCAATATGCAAGCAAGATAGGGAACCACTATGCTAATCTGGTGATTCTCACTTTATTGCACATTAGAATTATCTATGCATCTTTGAAAACTTTTTTAAAAAGTCAAAAGCCATACTCCATCCCAACCAAATTAGGCAGAGCGGACAGGAGTTTTTAAATGTTCCAGATAATTCCATCACATAGCCAAGTTTGAGAACTAGTGCTTTGGATTGAAAATCAATTTATTGGCCCTTTGTGTTAGTGTATTGTTTCGGTTTTATGACATAGGGAGGTGGTTGAAAGATGGCTGGAAGGGAAAAAATAATTATTGCAATTTTAACAAATGCTCTTTTGTAGATTCTATCTATTTAAGGGCCATTTAATTACAACTTAACTTGTATTGAAGGTGAGACACATGTAACAGAGACTTTTGCACAAAAACAAAAGTGTTTAATAAGGACCTGAAAGGTTTAGAGAGGAGCATGTGAACCATTATTAAAGCATCCTTTATACTTTCACAGATGAAATATGTCATAAAAGGGACAAGCTCATGCTAAAGCAACTGTTTTAGAACTTTTATTTTCTTCCCTTATACATGGTTTTTCCTTTGTTGAAAAGCTAAAGGATTGACAGTTTATTTCTTTATATCTGTAGGTTGTTTGAGACATACCATGTTCAAAAACTGTTCTGACATTTTAGTCTAAACTGAGCCTGGATTCTTCCAAGTTCTATTACCATATAGATTAAGTTTCAGTCCAAGTTTTAAACTTTTGGTTATGCTTTTACAACAAATATTCCAAAGAAAAGTTACAGTCAGGTCAATTTCTTAAAATGTGCTAGAAAAAAAGCCAAAATAATTATGTACTTTCCCCCACAATCATTATGTTTGTTCCTACATATGGCCAAATAATATTTGACACAGTTCATAGTCAACTGTGATAATATAGGTAGTCATGCCCAATATTTTCTTTTTATAATTCTTTCTGTAGTAAACTACTGATTCAATACAATGTAAAAGATACATAAATTCTAAAATATGGAACAAATTAAATTTTGAATACGTTTTCTTATTCCTTAATCATAAGGGCTGTGGAAAAAAAATACATATTAAAATCTGGATCAAAAGTAAGAGTTTTACTAAATAGTTCCTTCATGTTCTTAAACTTCTATTTCTACATGTCATCAAAATCACCATCTAGCCCTTAAGGGGTATTATAATTACTTAAGTGAAGATACCCTTGCAAGACTCCTACTACACACATACACACTCATGCAAAATACATATACACATACCACATGAAGATTTCCTAAAATTCATCTCTCTACTGGCTTTTTGAAATTATGGAGGTAATTATATTTATACTCCCTGATTTTAACCATATTTCAATGATCAAACATTGTAGAAATAGAATTAAAACACATTCATGCTTTAATCAAGATCATTTTCCCTGCTGGAGCTATCATTTGCATCAGGTCAAATATATGAACTCAGATTGAAAATTGTTCAAAAAGCTCAATAACTGTGGCAAAGCATTTAACCAAGATTCTACATGATCGGCCCAAAACAACTTGTGTCCTTCACTCTTTATGGTGATTTACTCACAGACTCCTAGGTTTAGGTTGGATTAGTGTTTTGAAGATAAGCATCTGTACTAGATGACTTGTTAAAGCCCTGTTGAGCACACAATTCAGTGAATTGGGAGGAGTCCCCATGTGGGCTTCCCTAGTAGCTCAGATGGTAAAGAATCTGCCTGCAGTGCAGGAGACCTGGGTTCAATACCTAAATCGGGAAGATCCCCTGGAGAATGGAATGCAACCCACTCCAGTATTCTTGCGTGGAGAATTCCATGGACAGAGGAGCCTGGCGGGCTACAGTCCTTGGGATCAAAAAGAGTCAGACAAGAGTGACTAACATATACAACATGTGTTAGAAACAGTTTCTCTGGTCTCTCAGATGGTTAAAAATCTGCCTGCAATGCTTTACACCCAGGTTCAATCCCTGGGTCAGGAATATCCCCTGGAGAAGGGAATGGCTACCCACTCCAGTATTCTTGCCTGGACAGAAGAGCCTGGTGGGCTACAGTCCATGGGGTCAAAGAGTCAGACACGACTGAGTAACTCACACACTTTCTCATGTTAGAAAATCTATCCTTTCATGTCAGTGGAAACTCTTGCTATGATCTTAAACCTCTGATCGGTCTGCTGTAGAGCCCTAGTTGAACCCATGTTTCAGCCATGAGGCATATTTGAATAAAAATTATTGAAATGCATTGCTTGTGAAACAGTGTGTAGATCTCTGAGCTACTGGATGGACCGACTTCAAATTTAATGTCTTGGCTTCCCGATCTTTGGCAAGAGAATAACTCTCAGAGATGAAGCTATTTATATTGCCCTTTAATATATACTTTAGGAATTAGCCTGACTCAATCTAGTCATTTTGAAATTGTTTTTAATCAGTAGATAAAACATGAGTTCTGACATTACCCAGACATAAGCATGAGCTTCATCACTTACTGGCTCTCTGACAATGAGTAAATCATGTAATTTCTTAAAGCCTTAGTTTCTTCATTACATAATGGAAATAATAAAACTATCCAGGACTTTAAAATCCAATTAGATAAAGAACAAAGTTTATAGCTACCTAACAAACTGCACACATTAGGCATCAAATTAAAATCTGCTTTCCTCTTTGATACGTGTAAAGGAAGAGAACTCTGGATTCTGAGAGTCAGCTGATTTGAAGAGTGATAAAATAAACATTATCAGAGTGGCAAATATAAAAACTATATAAAACTAAAATATTTTTCAATGTTTTATGTAATTCCATTCCATTTCCTTCTTTGACCCCCTTTCTACTGTTTTTCTCACTCCTCTGGCGGTTGCACTTTCTTCTATTTAGCTTAACCATCCCACGTGAACAGATGCATATTTTTGCTTTTGTGCCTAAAAATTTTTTAAAACAAATACATGAAGATTATATATATATTCACACACACACACATACATACATAATTGTTTTTCTGGTATATTTATTAGAATATCTCTAAAAAATATACCTTTATGCCCACAGCAATGACAAAAATGTGACAAATCAAGAAAATCAGAACCAGCCTCACATTCCTGACTTAATCTAAAAGCACATATACTCATGCTTTGATGTATTTTCTTTTTTATTTTTTTAATTTAAATTTATTTATTTTAATTGGAGGCTAATTACTTTACAATATTGTATTGGTTTTGCCACATCACCTACTCTTTCAAAGCTGAAGATGCTATGGTAGTCCTAAAAGGAGTGAAAAAGTTAAAAGATTATCAGTGTACCTATTATGAAGCCCTATTAGATATATATCAATATATCTATGATTTTTGTTCAATTGATACATAAAAACTAATAATTTTTCTCTTGGAAAACTGTGACTCAAGAATATTATTAGATTTACCTAGATTTTATTACAGACATTGGCATGAACAATTCGCCTTCCTAGAAATTTTTTTGCTCAGAATATGGCAAAAATAACCGCTTTAAAAGAAAATCTATTTAAATAGATTTAGGTGTCTTTTTTCCCCATCTTATGTTTATAATGGGAGAAGGCAATGACAATCCACTCCAGTACTCTTGCCTGGAAAATCCTGTGGAGGGAGGAGCCTGGTAGGCTGCCCTCCATGGGGTTGCTAGGAGTCAGACACGACTGAGCGACTTCACTTTCACTTTTCACTTTCATGCACTGGAGAAGGAAATGGCAACCCACTCCAGTGTTCTTGCCTGGAGAATCCCAGGGACGGGGAAGCCTGGTGGGCTGCTGTCTATGGGGTTGCACAGAGTCAGACACGACTGAAGTGACTTAGCAGCAGCAGCAGCATGTTTATAATGTTCTGTGTATAAAGATTTCAAATCACTCTTTATCCCAAGACTTTGAGGATTTTAATTAGTATCATACAGCTTTTTTTTTTTTTTTTTTTAGAGCTTAAATAGATTTATGACATCACAAAAGTATGAACCAATAATGACTGTAATGCTTTGTGGTCTCAAGTCTTAGATAATCTTCTCTTTTCAATTCACTTTACCTTTATTTTGAAAAGTATTGAAAATCAGCCTTTAAGTGGTCATATTAAAATGCTTTGTTCTAATTGTAGAAAAGGTCACCAGACAAATCCCAGATGAGGTACATTTTATGAAATACCTAAGCAGTTCAACTCAAAATGATAAGGTCAGAAAATAAATAAAATTCTGAGACACTGCCAATAGAGTTAAAGCAACATAGCTACTTAATATAATGCAGTATCCTAGAGGGGACCATGAAACAGAAAGAAACTTAGGTTAAAAATGGAGTAAAGTATGGATATTATTTAAATGATTGCAACAAACTCACCATAGTGGTATAAGCTGTTAATAATAGAGAAAACTAGCTATGGGGTATATGGGAATTCTAAGTACCATCTTTCCAATTTTTCTGTAAATCTAAAGCTTCTCTAAAATATAAATTTAATTTAATACTGCCTTTCAGCAATTCATGTTAGTAATGTCAACTTGAAATCTTAAAATAGTGTTCAAATTCAAAGCAACAAATGGTTACTCATCATTCAGACTGGAAAATTTCCTTGCCTTGAAATTTACAATCTTGCGCAGATAATATGTCTGGGAAGGCAATGGCACCCCACTCCAGTACTCTTGTGTGGAAAATCCCATAACAGAGGAGCCTGGAAGACTGCAGTCCATGGGGTCGCTCAGGGTTGGACAGGACTGAGCGACTTCACTTTGACTTTTCACTTTCATGCATTGGAGAAGGAAGTGGCAACCCACTGCAGTGTCCTCACCTGGAGAATCCCAGGGACCGGGGGAGCCTGGTGGGCTGCTGTCTATGGGGTCGCACAGAGTCGGACACGACTGAAGTGACTTAGCAGCAGCAGCAGATAATATGTACAAGGAAGAAATGTTTCAAAGAACAATCAAAGAGTAATATACAATTAAGGCACAAAATGAGGAGATCAGACCAAAAAATGCTTAGCATTGAGAGGTAAATGTGCTAAAAAGTGAGCATTCTCAGAAAGTACTTCTGGGTGGTAGAGCTTCCCTGTACAATAGAACTTTTTGTGATGATGGAAATAATTATGTGTGTAGCCACAATAAGAACACATAGCCACAAAACACAGGTGGCTGTCAAACATATAAAACACGGCTAGGATACATGAAGAACTAAATGTTTTATTTTACTCATTTCAAATTAGTCAGTGCAGGTTAGCATATGAACTGAACACAAAAGTCTAAGTAAAATTTAGATGGACATTCCATTTCAGTGCAAAGATGCCGTAACGAAAGAGACTACACTGTGGGACAGCGAGTAGATCTTTGAGCTCCTGGTTCAACCAATGCTAAATCCTGACTTACATCTATACTTCTGTTCTTTAATGTTTATTATTTTTTAGTCTTTTTGGCTGTACCGCACAGCATATAGGATCTTAGTTCCCTGAGCAGAGATTGAACCTGCACTCCCTGCACTGGCAGCTTGAAGTCTTAACCTCTTGACCAATAGTGAAGTCCCTTCCATCTGTAATTCTGATTTGAATCAAGTCAATTCCTGTATAACCCAGTTTTAATTGGAGCTTTGTTTGTTTGTTTGTATGTTTGTTTTTTGCCACTTCGTGTCTGACTCTGCAATGCCACGGGCTATAGCCCGCCAGGTTCCTCTGTCCATGGGATTGTCCCAGCAAGAATACTGGAGTGGGTTGCCATTTCCTTCTCCAAGGGGTCAAACTCACTTCTTCTGCATTGGCAGGCATTGGCAGGTAGATTCTTTATTGCTGAGCCACCAGGGAAGGTTTCTGTAACATGTAGCCAAGAGTACCCAAACTCAACCATGAGGATTAAATGAGAAAACTGTATGTGAAGTGCCAGCAGTTACTCAGTAGATTCTAGATGCTAGTAAACGACACTCCTTCCTTTGCCCTCCTCTTTAACCAAGTCACTTTCCTTATACCTGTTGTGTTTGTACTTCCATGATTTTGCTTCCAGACTGTTCCCTTCTTACCCACATCACCAATTTGAATCCTTCTCACTTTTTTAGTTCCAACTCAACTGGAGTCTTTTTCACAAAGCTCATCAGCTCATGAGGAAGTCTCATCTTCTCAGTCTCTATATGACTTGCACTCAATATGCCTCATCTGAGCCAATCCCTGACCTGTATTTCCTGCCATCAGAGTCTTTTTGACCAGTAGCTACAGTGCCCATTGGAGTCCCTGGATGTTCTGAACTGCAGCTGAAGGTGAAGCCCTTTCTGGTCTTGGATACTGAAGGAGGAAATTCCAGGGCTTCTGCTGGTGATGTCTTACAGAAGACTTACCTGTAGCTGAAAAAGATGGAGCAAGGAATGACAAGAGCAGCAGTGATAACATACAAGATCCAGATTCTAAAAATTGACTATTTTTCCCACATGTGCTCTTGTCCCTTCAATTGCTCCTCTAATTCCCTCAACTGGCCCTACTTTTTCAATAAGCCCTTGTCTATCTTAAGTTCTTTATCATTGGATGTCTATCTGGCTACTCAATTTGCATGTTTTTCTTAATGCCAAAATATATAGAAAACATGGATTTATTTTTACTTCCTCTACTTCCTTACCTTAACTCCTTTTTAATCTTTCACCTACTGAAATTAGGTTTTTATCTTTACCATACTTCTGAAGTCACTTATATAAAAATTAGATATATTGTTTATCTTCAAAATCCAATGTTAAATTTTCAGTCCTTCTCTTAAAGCTCTGGGCAATAGTTGACACATGTTTTTCACTTGTCTCCCAGGATATTATACACACCTGGCTTCCTCTTTACACACTATATGTTCCCTTCCAAGTCTTTGCACACTCTTCTTTTCCTTTCCAGCCTCTAATATTGAAGAGCTTCAGAGTTTCATCCTTGCCATCTTCTCTTCTGCATCTTCATTCATGACCTAATGACTTAATCTGGTACAACCCCAGCTATATGTAGATGACTCCCAAATGTATGTCTTAGCTCACATCTCTAGAGTCACCTGCAATGAAGGAGATGTGGTTTGATCTTTGGGTCAGGAAGATCTCCTGGAGAAGGAAATGACAACCCATGCCAGTATCTTTGCCTGGAAAATTCCATGGATTAAGAGGAGCCTGACAGGCTACAGTCGATAGGGTTGCAAAGAGTTGGACATGATTGGGCTTGCATTCATTCATTCACATCTTTAGTCCTTCTTCTGAGCTCTAGACTCAGACATCAGTCTACTGGATACCTCCATCTTGAAGCCAAATAATCTCTCGTATTTAACACATTCAACACCAACTCTGTATCTCTGCCTCCAAAGAAAGAAAGAAAGTGTTAGTCAGTCATGTCTGACTCTCTGTGACCCCATGGACTATAGCCTGCCAGGCTCCTCTGTCCATGGAATTCTCCAAGTAAGAATACTGGAGTGAGTTGCCATTTCCTTCTCCGGAGGGTCTCCCCAACCCAGAAAATGAACCTGGGTCTCCTGCATTGAAGACAAACTCTTTACCATCTGGGCCACCAGGGAAGGCTGCGTCCAAACCTACCAAGATAAATGGCACAACCAACCACCATCCAGCAACTGTGCAAGTAAAAACCTAGATATTATCCTAGACATTTCCTTTTCTACGATCTCACACCTACTATATCATCAAACTCCATTAGTACTATCTTCAGAATATACCCTTCAGCTGGCCTCTTCCCATCACCTCTATCACCAACACTTTTCAAGCCTCCAGCCTCCATTTCTTAGCCAATTACTATAGTACAGTCTCCTGGCAAATTTCCCTACACTCCATGGGCTCCACTACCCTTAATTCCTCACACAGCAGGCACTGGCAGAAGAGGCTTTTTAGAGAATGTGTGTTACCATTTACTTGTTCAAAACCCTTCAGTTAATGCTTAGCAAACAGAATTAAATGTTTTCATTTTCCTACTCTTTCTGCAATCAGATTCTAATATTCTTATCTGACTCACTTCTGCCACTGGAGTCTGTCTCATTTTTCCCTCAGGGATGTCACCCTGCCTTTTCTCTGCTTGGAACATTGTCCAACAGAATATCACACAGTTTGCTCTTTCATATTGTTTGGGCATTTGCTCTAAAATCTCCTCAGAGCAGCCTCCCCTGACTACCCTTCCTAAGATACGGTGCCTATGCTTCTCATGATCTCTTTCTCTAGCTTGTTTTGTTTTTCTCCATAGCACTAGTGATTACTGGAAATTATATGCATATTTGTTCATGTGTGAATTTATTACAGTCTCCTCTAAGAGAATGAAAGGTGCATGAGGATATGAGACATGTGACTCATAACTTTTCCTCATTTCTAAAGGACAGTGCCTAACACCTAACAGATGATAATGATAAATACTTGTTGCATAAATATTTATGGTTAAATTCTGATGTAAAGGTGATTTAAGAATAAAAGTGTACTATTTTGCGACTCATTGAAAGATGGCCGGAGGGTTCCTTCATGCAAGCAAATTTGTCTGATGATTTTACAACACTGCTGGTTTACATGATTGACTCCATTCTTAAAGACTAGGGTCAAGACTAGTGCATATTGGCATACCTATCCTTTCATTTGGCTTCCCAGATGGTTCAGTGGTAAAGAATCCGCCTGCCAAGCAGGATACATAGATTCAGTCCCAGGATCCGGAAAATCCCCTGGAGGAGGAAATGGCAAACCACTCCAGTATTCTTGCCTGGGAAATCCCAAGGACAGAGGAGCCTGGTGGGCTACAGTCCATGGGATCACAAGGAGTCAGACACAACTTAGCAACTAAACAGTGGCGGCAGCAGCAGCATCCTCTCATTCATGGTCTGTTTCTCATCAAGCGATCAGTAAATTTTGATCACCTAAGAGCAAAAGCTCAAATTAATTGACTGATCTTAGGCTTATTGACTGGATATGATCCTACATTTTATGTTGGTATTACTAGTGTCTGGAGTATTGGAGGCCAAAAGACAAGCACACATACATTGTGGGTAAGAATCGCTGATCCTAAGATAGAAAGGAAATTAGGAGGATTTCACAGAAAGGGACAGAAGCCTTCTTTTCCTCAATCAAGTCTAAGCCAAATGAGAGAGTGGTGAAGATGGGCAAATGGAACACTAATATTATTTTTATTAAATCAGGTTGCTTATATGAATAGCAACACTGAGTTTTCAAATACTGAAACTCAGACTTACCTGGTCTTTCCATTCACACTCCGAATAAATAAATACAAACTCTCAAATTGGGGTTCTAATCCTGCCTAACCTTAGACAAAGGAGTATGCGATATGCTCCCTGAAGACATCTGTATAACCAACTTTTGCTAAAAGATTTCTCAGCTGAAATTCAGTTCTTCTCTTCAAAGGAAATGTGAGTGAAGGAATGGAGAAAGGCTCTGGGTTTTATGCTAATGAATGTCACTCCATATGGAAATAGAAAGGTGAACAAAGATTTTGTTAAGTATAAGGCACTGGGATTTCCCTGGTGGTTCAGTGGTTAAGAGTTCACCTTCCGCAGGGATGCAGTTTCTATACTTGGTTGGGAAGTTAAGATCCCATGTGCCTCATGGCCAATTCACCAAAATACAAAACAGGAGCAAAATTGTAATAAATTCAATAAAGAGTTTTTAAAAAGAAGAAGCCCCAAATCTTGGAAGACAAATGATATTCCTGGCCCATAGAACCTAAAGATAAAAACAAAAGTTCAAATGATTTTCCTGTAGTGAACTAGCTAGTATACAGAAATGTTTTAAAGTCAGTGAGAGGAAAGTAAGTCAGAGATTCCCTCTGACTTTGTGATCTGAACACTGTCTTTTGAAAATGTCTATGTACCAATTATTGATGTCACAATAAACCATAGTGGTAACACCACAAAACAAACAACCACAAAACTTCAGGGGTAATCAACAATAATTGTTCTCTGTGCACATATCTGTAATTAAACGGAGGTCAGCTAAAGGACTCCGCTAACCTTGGTGTGCTTGCTCAGATACCTGGAGCTCAGCTGGCTCTTTGGTTGACGTAGTCTAGTTTTGGCTGGGGTGACCAGGGAAACTTGGCATTTTTCATGTGCCATTTAAGACCAGGAGGCTGACCCAGACTATCTTCTGGCAAAGACTCAAGAAAAAGTAAATTGAAGCAAGCAAGGGCTCTTACTATCTAAGTTTAAAGCAGGAATACCTTCACTGCTATCATTCCATGGACAAAAGCAAGATTAATGGCTGAATTCAGAATAAAGGGGTGGAGATATACACAACTTTCCTTTTTCAAAGGAAAATGCATGGTCACGAGGCAAAGGGCATGGATGTGTTGGGGGTGAGGGGAGAATTGGCACCATCAATACAGTCTACCATAATGTAAGTTTGAGAGTGACTGCATTTCTAAAATCTAAATAATGCCAGAAGAAAGATACACAAATAGCTAAACTATAGCTGATTTCTCCTTACCCCAAACATTTACAACATATCTGGTGTACTCTCATCATTATCTTAACAGCAAATGCATAGTTTGAAAGCAAACTTTTTTAATTATAAAGAATTTGTCATCACATAGCCATCCACTATAGATGTTGAAACACCTCTTAGAGAGGAAACTCAACATTCCTGATAATTCCTAGTGGGGAGTCATCATACAGAGTTAGCTCATGCAGAAGAATAAAAAGCAAACCCAGTGAGTTAGGAAACTACCCACAGGTCCAAATGAGGGGGTTGCAACTGAAACAGGAGTAGAAAGTATTGTATGGTCAGATTGGCAGTCCTAGCACTAGTTAAGTGACTGAGCTGCAGGAGAGGTAAGTCTGATCCAAAGGGTTTGGATTCACATATATGAAGCCAGGGAACCAGAATAACTATGCCAAAGAAGAAATGAAGACTCTTAAACAGAAAACATTGGTATCTCTGGTATCCCCATACCTCAGCTCATATATTATTTAATCCTTCACCTTCCAGGTGACCTGATTTCTAAAAATGTTGTTCAGTCACTTAGTTGTGTCCAACTCCTTGTGACCACATGGACTGCAGCGCACCAAGCTTCCCTGTCCTTCACAATCTCCTGGAGTTTG
Source organism: Bos indicus x Bos taurus (assembly GCF_003369695.1). Lineage (NCBI taxonomy): Eukaryota > Metazoa > Chordata > Mammalia > Artiodactyla > Bovidae > Bos > Bos indicus x Bos taurus. Next base: position 20,048,725 of record NC_040076.1, on the reverse strand, counting down.
CTCAGACTCATGTCTATTGAGTCAATGATGCCATCCAATCAACTCATCTTCTTCTGTACCTTTCTCCTCCTGCCCTTCAGTTCTGTTCAGTTCAGTCGCTCAATCATGTCTGACTCTTTGCGACCCCATGGACTGCAGCACACCAGGCTTCCTGTCCATCATCAGCTCCTGAGTTTGCTCAAGCTCATGTCCACTGAATCAGTGTTGCCATCCAACCATCTCACCCTCTGCTGTCCCCTTCTCCACCTGCATTCTAACTTTCCCAGCACCAGGGTCTTTTCTAAGGAGTCAGTTCTTCACATCAGGTGGCCAGAGTATTGGACCTTCAGCTTCAGCATCAACCCTTCCAATGAATATTCACATCTGATTTCCTTTAGTTTTGATTGGTTGGATCTTCTTGCAGTCCAAGAGACTCTCAAAAGTCTTCTTCAAAACCACAGTTCAAAAGCATCAATTCTTTGGCACTCAGCTTTTTTATGGTCCAAGTCTCACATCCATACATGACTTCTGAAAAAACCATAGCTTTGATTATATGAACTTTTGTTGGCAAAGTGATATCTCTGCTTTTTAATACACTGTCTAGGTTTGCCTTAGTTACTTTTCTTCCAAGACGCAAGTGTCTTTTAATTTCATGACTGCAGTCACAGATTCCCTAAAAGTCTCAAAACAAAATTTTTAATTAGATTTTACTTAGAGATATAGAAAAACGGTGCTTGCCAAGAATACTAGCATAAGAAGATTCAGTTACGTATTAAAATTGCACTCATTGTAGATGAAACAAGAGTACAGAAAGTGAAGAGCTGGTAAAAGGACACAGGGTAGCAGAGAGGTGGTAAGAGAAAAGGAAGGAAGGAGGGAAGGAAAGAAGGGAAGAAGTAAAGAAGACATGGATGAAAAAGAAAGAAGAAAAAATAATAGGTAGAAGAGTCATATTGAACTAGAGCATGAATTGTCTTTTTTACAAAAAGAAAAAATAAGATCAAACGTTGGCCTCTTACCGCTTCCATTTTTCTTATTCACCACAGTAGACAGGGAAAATGATGGCAAAGGTTTTAGGAAAGTGAGTATTAGGGGAACTTAGGCCACCATTTGCTCTGAGATTGATTTTAAACTTGAGTGTGCATTTTACAAAACCAATACACACACCATTAGGTCAATACGTTTAAGTTTAGTGAATGTGTTTATTATCAATGAGTATGTAGAACAAGTGTATAATGAAAATGTGTTCTGCCCATGAGTATATATTATGGGTATGAATTGCAGTAAGATTTATGGTATCAATGGATTAAATTACAGCTTACTTACTCTGTTTAAATGAAAACCGAGTTAAAATTATCAAAAGTCATGGTCAGGCCATTTGAATAGATAAGTGATAAGCATAGACAAAAACTGCAGCTTTTCCATTGTATCAACAATATTTACTCTGAAAAACAAACTAAGTAATTTAACTGTTGTTTATGTCATAAGTTGAAAAAGCTAGCTTTATTATACTTCTTAGGCCAAAAATGCAATTGAAATTCTTTAATGATATCTGTTTCTAAAGGAGATCAGTCCTGGGTGTTCATTGGAGGGACTGATTTTGAAGCTGAAACTCCAAATACTTTGGCCACCTGATGTGGAGAGCTGACTCATTTGAAAAGACCCTGATGCTGGGAAAGATTGAGGGCAGAAGGAGAAGGGGACGACAGAGGATGAGATTGTTGGATTGCATCACCAACTCAATGGACATGAGTTTGCATAAACTCCAGGAGTTGGTGGTGGATAGGGATGCCTGGCGTGCTTCGGTCCATGGAGTTGCAAAGAGTCAGACAAGACTAAGCAATTGATCTAAGCTGAACTGAAATGAATGATATGTGTTCAGTCTGCACCATCCAACTCACTTTCACCTTAGAAGAAAATTACTTGGGTCAAAAGTCATTGGTTTAAGTCCTTAGGTATATTATGAGACAAGAATGTTACATTCAAAAGCCATTATCAAGTTTCTGATAGAGGCTTTTGTGACAGAAATTCTTAATTTTGTAGTCAGAGTCATCAATGAATATCATGGAGATTTAGGCTTTCACTCCTACACTCAGATTGTTAATTCGGTAGAAATGTGTCACAACCCAGTTATTCTGGTAAGCTTATGCATTTTTTTACTGTAGCATTACTTTGGGGGATTCCCTGGTGGCTTAGACGGTAAAGAAGCGTCTGCCTGCAACACGGGAGACCCAGGTTCAATCCCTGGGTGGGGAAGATCTTCTGGGGAAGGAAGTGGCAATCCACTCCAGTACTCTTGTCTGGAACATTTCATGGACGGAGGAGCCTGTTAGGCTACAGTCCTTGGGGTCGCAAAGAGTTGGACAGGACTGAGCGACTTCACTTTTTTTCTTTCTTTTTATCTTTACTTTGGCTTTATCTACATACAAAAGTTATTTTTGTCCATAGCTCCTCGAGAACATCAGTGTACTTTCTCTTTCATGTGTTTTCTTGGAAATGCAGCCTGTTGAAAGAAGCAAGTGATAACTTTCAAACTTATTCCACCTAAGGCTATAAAGCATCCATCTCTATGAAGATTGCTATGGATTTTTGTATTTCAAATTAGTAAGCCATGTCCTTCCAGTAAGTTTGATACTGTTTACAAATTAATCCTAAACCTATAAAAATAAAAGTAGAAGTTGACAAAACCTTAAACAGAATAAAATTTATTTTTAATAGATGTGTATATCAGCTGTGGTAATAGATGAATCCTGACATTTTATTTTAAATTTTTATTGAACATGAACGTGAATGTTGCTCAGTCACGTCTGACTCTTTGCGACCCCATGGACTATACAGTCCATGGAATTCTCCAGGCCAGAATACTGGAGTGGGTAACCTTTTCCTTCTCCAGGGGATCTTCCCAACCCAGGGACCAAACCCAGGTCTCCCGCAGTGCATGTGCATTCTTTACCAGCTGAGCCACAAGGGAAGCCCAAGAATACTGGAGTGGGCAGCCTATCCTTTTTGCAAGGGATCTTCTCGACCCAGGAATTGAACTGGGGTTTCCCGCATTGCAGAAAGATTCTTTACCAACTGAGCCACAAGGGAAGCCCAAATTTTTATTGGAGTATAGCTGATTTACAAGGCTGTATTAATTTCAGGTGTACAGCAAGGTGAATCAGTTATACATATACATGTATCCACTTTTTTCAAAGATGTTATCCTGATAATTTTTAAACAGAATTTATTTTAACCCTTTGGACAGTTCATGAGAATTCATATGCAAATTTTCCACTCTGTAGATTTTGCAAACTAAATGCTTCATACCAGGTTAATTTAGATGAGCAAAAAAGGGAAATAGAGCTTTTCATATAGTGGGATATATGTTTAAGGGAAGAAACAGGCTTTGACAGCTGTTTTGGGTTGTCCAAGGAAATACGTCACCTTTTCAATATTGCCCAGCAAACATAAATGTGTGGTTCTGTGGAAGAATAGACATATATTGTTTTTTTTTATATTTATTCCACAGATGATATTGAGTAATTGACATGTGTCAGTTATTGTGCTAATCACTAAACTTAAGGTGATATGTCTCTTTTTTTGTGTGTGTGGCAACCCCACTTGATGTTTGGGATCTTAGTTCCCTGACCAAATATTGAACCCATGCTCCCTGCAGGGGAAGCAACTGAAAATTAACCACTGGATCACCAGGGAAGTCAGGTGATATGTCTTTTTACTCCCAATGTTCTTCACAGAGTCTGATCATGCAGGATGCTTAAAACATTTGTTGTAAATATTGTCTCCTTCTCTTGTGTGAAATTTAGTTGCTCTATGCTTTATACCACAATACTATGGAAGATTGTATTTTGGGAAAAAAAAGTCTGCTGGAAATCATATGATACATTATAAAGCCAAATAGAAATTTTCTCAGGACTTGAGGCCATTGTAGAATGTTCATGTCACTGTATTTCTTGTTTAGAAAAAATTTTTGAGAAGTGACTAAATAGCCATTAACTTGAGTTTCTTTTCCCTATTATTGCCTGAACTGACATTTTTATTCTGGGACAGCTTGTTATTTTCAGGAGATCATCTATTCGTGTAGTCCTATGGTGAGATTTGCCAAGTGCTAGCCAGCCTATCTGGCTCCCAAATACTTTTTTCAGACTATTCAAGATGATCCTGTTGAAAACTTCCATCTTTGAGGTTAAAACTTCTGCTCCAAAATTTCAGTTTTGATATAAAAAAAGTACCCTAGAAAAGAAGTTTATTTATCTCTTAATGCAATTATAATTTGTCAAGTAAATACAGAACAGAACAAGCAAACTTTTTTGAATAAACAGCTTTATTGAAGAATAATTTGTATAAAATCATTTCACTCACTTTACCATATAGTTTGATGAGATTTGAAAAGTGTAATTATCACTTACAGAACTTTTCCCTCAACTGAAAAAGTTGTGTCTGTGTGGGAGCCATTTCCCTGTCTTCTCTTTATTTCTTTTTATCACTTGTTTTCATTAATTTGATTATCATGTGTCACAGTGTGGTTTTGTTTATATTTATTCAGCTTCAGTGCTCTTTTTGAATGTGACAGTTTTTCAAAGTTGAAATATTTTGATCGTTCTTTCTTCAAATATTCCTCCCCCTCAGACTCCAGCTTCCTTCATATCATATAAGACAACCTGATATTTTCTCACAGGTCCCTGATAAATCAATTCTTGTTTTCCTTCTTTTATTGCTTTGTGCTTTATTTTGGATATTTTCTATTTGTATACCTTCAAGTCCACTGATGTTTTCTTCTGCAATTTCTAATCTGCAGTTAATTGCCTCTAATGTATTATTCCTTCAGATATTATATTTTTAATCTCTAGTTCAAAAGATTTCACTTTTGTATCTTCCATTTCTTAAGTTTTCTTGACAGCATTAAATCTGTTTTTAAGATTTATGTTTGATACTTAAGGCATTTCTGTCTTATCACTCCATCATTTCTGTCAGATCTGGCTATTTCTATTGATTTCTTTTCTAGTAGCAATAATATGTATAGTCCTGCTTTTTTACACACTGATTATTTTTTATTAGATGCAAGAAATTGTGAATTGTGAGGTTTTGACTGGTGATTTCTCTCTCAGCTCTAATCTCGGTCATCAGTGCAGCCTGATGCTAGACCCTGTTTGAATTCTGCCCCCTCCTACCCGAGTGTAAGTCAGGGAAATTTTAGGGTTCACCTCATTTATTTTCTAACCTCAGAGATAAGAGTTGTACACTATCTCTTGTTCAGTGTGTGAAACCGGTTGTCTTTTGTATTTTGTCCAGTTTTATAAATGTATTTGGCAGAAAGATAATTCCCATAGCAGTGAATTTTTCATGGGTAGTAGTGGAATTTCAGGTGAGTTTTGAAGAAAGTGAAAGAAAAACTTCTCAGTGAAGGAACTTGATCTTGAGGGATTAAACTGAGGAGAGAATTGAAGCAGAGAATTATGGGAAAACAACAATAAATGGCCCTTGTAAATGAAAATAAATAAATAAATAAAAAGGCAGAGACAAATTTTACTAAAGTGTCCAATTTTTCATATAAGAATATACCAAATTAGTTACGTCCATCCCCATGGAAAATGCAATGAAACATTCAGCAAAGCTCCAAAAGGAATCATTACCCCCAAAATTCTTTCCAGTTTCTGAACTTCTGCAGGACAGAGAGGCTAGGTTTGATCTTAAGAAAACCTAAGGTTGAGTTCAAGTGTTTTCCTCCACTTCTTTCCTGCTGCTCTTTTTTTAATCTGTTTTTCACCCAGTTTCTTATATCATCTCTTTGTTGCTGTCTCCAGTTACTTTCTGCCAAGATGTAAAATAACCTATCAAGATTTATTATGAATACTACTGAGCTTCCTATTACTACACTTAAACCTATTTAGCCAAAGAATGCTCAAACTACTGCAAAATTGGACTCATCTCACACGCTAGTAAAGTAATGCTCAAAATTCTCCAAGCCAGGCTTCAGCAATACGTGAACCGTGAACTTCCAGATGTTCAAGCCCGTTTTAAAAAAGGCAGAGGAAACAGAAATTAAATTGCCAACATCTGCTGGTTCATCGAAAAAGCAAGAGAGTTCCAGAAAAACATCTATTTCTGCTTTATTGACTATGCCAAAGCCTTTGACTGTGTGGATCACAATAAACTGTGGAAAATTCTGAAAGAGATGGGAATACCAGACAACCTGATCTGCCTCTTGAGAAATCTGTATGCAGGTCAGGAAGCAACAGTTGGAACTGGACATGGAACAACAGACTGTTTCCAAATAGGAAAAGGAGTATGCCAAGGCTGTATATTGTCACCCCGCTTGTTTGACTTATATACAGAGTACATCATGAGAAACGCTGGACTGGAAGAAGCACAAGCTGGAATCAAGATTGCAGGGAGAAATATCAGTAACCTCAGCTATGCAGATGACACCACCCTTATGGCAGAATGAAAGTAAAAGAGGATAGTGAAAAAGTTGACTTAAAACTCAACACTCAGAAAACTAAGATCATGGCATCTGGTCCCATCACTTCATGGGAAATAGATGGGGAAACAGTGGACACAGTGTCAGATTTTATTTTGGGGGGCTCCAAAATCACTGCAGATGGTGACTGCAGCCATGAAATTAAAAGATGCTTACTCCTTGGAAGGAAAGTTATGACCAACCTAGACAGCACATTAAAAAGAAGAGACGTTACTTTGCCAACAAAGGTCCGTCTAGTCAAGGCTATGGTTTTTCCCGTGGTCATGTATGGATGTGAGAGTTGGGCTGTAAAGAAAGCTGAGCACCGAAGAATTGATGCTTTTGAACTGTGGTGTTGGAGAAGACTCTTGAGAGTCCCTTGGACTGCAAGGAGATCCAACCAGTCCATCCTAAAGGAGATCACTTCTGGTTGTTCACTGGAGGGACTGATGTTGAAGCTGAAACTCCAATACTTTGGCGACCTGATGTGGAGAGCTGACTCATTTGAAAAGACCCTGATGCTGGGAGGGATTGGGGGCAGGAGGAGAAGGGGATCACAGAGGATGAGATGGTTGCATGGCATCACCGACTTGATGGACATGAGTTTGGGTGGACTCCAGGAGTTGGTGATGGACAGGGAGGCCTGGCATGCTGTGGTTCATGGGGTTGCAAAGAGTTGGACAGGACTAGTGACTGAACTTAACCGAACTTATTTATTTTCTAAGAATATGCTGCATTTATATCACACTTTTGTCAATGGCTCTTCTACACGTATCTAAAAAAGCAAACTCTTTAAATAGATATAATTTTTATAACTTCATATAACACTCATATATTGAGAATTCCCAAAGGAATATGTGATTCTAAGGATTCTCTCTCCTATATGTCAAGGCTATATAGCCAACAATTTTCTGGACACTTCCACTTAGACAAATTTAATGTGCTTATGTGAATTCATCAACTTTATTTACTAGATATAGTCTTGAAAATCACCTTTCTGAATTGAGACTAGAAAATAAGGACCAGAAGGCAGGAGATTGACTATTCTCATTGCAAGCATTTTAATATCTTTTTTATTGAAGGATATTTGCTGTAAATGTTGTGCTAGTTTCTTCTGTACAATGAAGTGGATCAGCTATATGTGTATGTGTGTGTATATATATCCCTTTCCTCTAGAGTCTTCGTCCCACTATCCCCCACCCCATCCTTCACATCTAGGTCATCAGAGAGCACCAAACTGAGCTTCCTATGCCTCACAGCAGGCTCCCACTAGCTTTCCTTTTTACACATAATAGTGTATATGTCAGTCCTAACCTCCCAATTCTTCCCAACCTTCTGTGCCACATGTCCATCCTCTACATCTGCATCTCTATCTCTGCTCTAGAAATAGGTTCATCTGTACCATATTATTTTATTTTTTCTTCAATTCCATATATATGCATTAATATAATGTCTGTTCTTTCTCCTTCCACAATAGTGTAGCATCAAATAAATCTCCTCTTCTTTTTATTTAAAGGATAAACTAAGTTTCATGGCAAGAAGACAGATCTTCCTAGGTTTTACATAGTCCATTTAGTAATAAACTTTGGCAAAAAAGAAAATGTTCTAAATACTTCAATAATAAATCATATGGCATGATTCTTAATGAATGATGGGCAATGATGGAAACATTTTCTAATGTATGATGAGGTTGATTGTTTTCTCTCCTTGGGCTTATATAATTAAATTTAAAGCATCCCTGCAAGGTGAAGGGAATTATACTTTTAATTTTTTAATCTAATGTTGAGCATATTCAATTAAGGTTGCCAACACAGAGCCAATTCAGTACCTGCTATTTGGAGACCCGCAATTACAGATCTTGAAGAAAAATTATGCTCTAGTTTAGAGGGGGATTTGTGTTAGGTATAGAGAGACACAGGGAAAGGATGATGTTTAAGCTGAGGAATTTAACTCTTCACTCCCAATTTACCTGCTTCCAAAGACCCAATATAAATAACTAAGTATGTTTTAAAGCACATATGGTAATTGATTCTGTTTCATTTAAATGAGACAAAATTTCAACTGATTTACACTTTGACTTTCAGGTATTTCTGGTGTTATTTTGCTTCAAATAGTCTAAGGGGAAAGGATACTTCATCCTGAACCATTTTCTCCCTGTACGTCTCAGTTATAGCAAATGGTACATCTTAGTGGTCAGACCTTATGAATTGATTTAGTGATATTCTGCCCTTGCCTTTAACTAGTTTTTTGCAAGCTCACATACTTGTGGTCACTGTATTTCTGCCCCTGAGACTTGACTTCCACATAGCAAATACTTCTGAACTAAATTCTATTTCCTTAAAGTTTATTCATACCAATACATATTCTTTTATCTTTATTCTTCTGAAGCCAATATAAGCAAATCAGCATCAGTGGACCCAAACATTTGCTATCTTCTTTTAAAAGGGCCTAACCTGCTGTGACAAAGGTTTTATGCTGATCTTTGTAGTTTTCATTGGTATCCTATTTTAACAGTGGATTATAATGAAAACCAAACATATGTTTGATATTCATCTATTACACTTGAGAATCAAGACCAGTTCTTTTATTTCATTTCAGCTTACAAATAAATGAGAATAGAAATTCATTTTTCAAGATTCTAAAGATAAGAAGAATCCAAATAGTGGATTTTTTGAAGTATCTTTAAAAAATTATCACCTATTTTTAAAAAAATCACCATGGCATTATAATAATTGAAGAATTAATTATGAAAAGAAAGAACTGAAACATTTGCTATAGGGAGCTGGAAGGATAGGTGAGGAATAAGGTGGGTGTAGAGAGAGGTAGAAATAAGGTTTCCTTTTATGTCATTGTGATTTTGTGAGCTCTATGATGCAATACCTGTTTTAAATAAACTGAATGCCTTATGGTGGTGGCATTATTTATTGTCAAAAGGGCTAGAAAGGAATGCTACAAATGAACTTATTTGCAATACAGAAACAGACTCATAGACTTAGAGAACGATCTTTTAGTGACCAAGGGGGAAGGATTGGGGAAAGGGATAGTTCAGGAGTTTGGGATCGATTTGTGCACACTGCTGTTCCTATACTTAAAATGGGTAACCAACAAAGACCCACTTATAGCACAGGGAGCTCTACTCAATACCACATGGCAACTTGGAGAGGAGAAGAGTTTGGGGAAGAATGGATATATGTATATGGATGGCTGAGTCCCTTTGCAGTCCATCTGAAACTGTCACAACATTGTTGATCACCTACAATCCAATATAAAATAAAAAGTTAAAAAATAATAAAACAATAAAAAGTATTGATAGGTCCAATCTCAGCGGTCCAATCTGTGTGACCTAGGCAGGGGGTTGTCTATTTTAATGAAGACTGAGAATGTTGTACAAATTGCACAGATTTGGTGAAACAAAGATAATGGCAGAACAGGAGATTCTCCAGATGTACAGGCTGAGGAAATATTTGAAAAGGGAAGACATAGCAAGAGGAAGCAGATGATTCTGATGGATGTTTTCAAAAGAGCTGTCACATCACAGCTCTCCTTTGGTTTCTGCAGATGCTGTTGGAACTAATCTTAATGATGAGTGATTGTACTTCACATTCTCTGCAGATCAACAGGGATTCTCTGGTAAATAAAATTTCTTTCGTTGTTTCGTTTTTTTTTTTCCTTTCATTGAGCACAATGCCTTTTGCCATTTTTAAGAGAGGAAAAAAAAAGTAATTGTCAATTCAGCTCTATAGTAAAGAAATTTCAATGCAGTTTTTTTTGTTTGTTTTATTAAATACTTAGGATTTATGTTTGTTCATCTTTAGTTGAAGCCTGGTATTTTAAGATATATAAAATTACAGGCATTTAATATATTCTCCAATTGACTTTCATATATTTTTTAGATAATAAAAATTTGTTTGGAAAAAAATTCATAAACTTTTGGACTACTTATTATTCATATATATGTATTATGCAAATATATTACAAACCACAATATCTTTTCTATTCTTTATTTTTATGCCCTTCAGAATTTAAGCCATCAAATCATGGAAATATTAAACTAGAGCAGGACCAATCCTAGACACTCGGAGTAGTATTTTAATGCAAACTAGCACCATGCCCAAATATACTCAATTCTCATTTGGATTTATAAAGAACATTAGAGAAATCAACTTGGAAATTACTCACTTTTCAAATGAGGAAATTAAATATGATCAAAATCTAATAATTATTTCAATATCTACAGAGCTAACCAGTAAGCTGAGCAGCAGGATGAGATAAAATTAATGTTATTTATAAAAATTACTGGATTTTGGAACCAATATTTTAACATGGTAGATGGGACCTAAGTACAATACCTTACCTTGTCCTTACCCTTCATTTATGTTTAAATCCATCACTTGGTGTCAGACTGGAGTAATGAACTCTAAATTTATTGAAGTGTTTCCATTGCCATTGTTTCTGGCAATGGATTGGAGTAAGAGCATGAGTGGGCAAGGCAAAACTCTATTTCAGAAACTTTCAAGTTATAGCAAACGATTTTTCATTCTTTCTAAGAATATACACAGCATTCATGTGAATCTGTGGACTAACCAGATTTTTGACAAATAAGGTTTTCAAAATATGTAACAAGAGTTAAGATTGCCAAATAATTCTAAATGAGATGTTAACAGTATTTTTTCAGCTCTAAAAATACTACCAAATTTTTCAGTTTTAATTTTTCTTCGTGGTAGCTAGATGAGATTTTAATTTTAGAAACAACCCTACTAAGTTCTATTTCTCATTTAATGGGCATATCAGGTCTTTATTCATGCTTTCATGATACAAAGAGTGGCCATTACTGCTATTACAATGACACCTCCTTCTTGGGGGTCCATGCCACAGGGCCATTAGAGATATTACAGTTTATGAGTCATAATATACTTGTGGTAATTAAACTTCTTCAACTGTGTTCCACATGTATCTTGTTCTGTGTCAGGAAAAACATCAAGAAAAAATTCTACAAAGCAAATGCCATCCACATTATAAGACTAATCTGGCTAAAACAAACACATTTTTATCCTAAGGAAATAGATTTCCACTATATGAGTGATTGTCACAATAAAATTTCTATTGTTATGGGCCATATCCTTACACTAATAAGTATGCTATTGGATTTAGAAATATTAATACATCCATAGATTTAATGTCTAAAAAATGAATTTCTACATACAACTTTACTGTCAAAGTATGTTTGAGAAAATAATCCAGTTATAAGTAAACTTACTGTGAATTTCTCTCAGAATAAGAACTTTCTATTGATCTTATCCCAATGAACCTAAGAAAAATAAATAATTCCCAATCAAAAACCTATAACATATATCTCCAATACGTTTGAAGAAAGTGAACGGTGATATAATTTGATAGCCTTAGATACAATTTTTAATCAGATTATACAATTTGGAGACATTTACAATAATCCTCTTTAAAAAAACAGATTCCTCAGTTATAACATTGTTCCATTAAAAATTACACACACACATACACACATACATTCAAGTTCAAATAGTTTCACATACCCCCACACAATAAAACCTACCCCCATACAATAAAACCTGTTTTGATATAAAATTATTAAGGACCTAATTTCTAAAATAGCTTTAGAATTTTTAAATTGCAAAAGTCTGAATCTTGTGGGGATAAAGCAGGCTTGGCAGATGGGTGGAAAGAGAAGAACAACACACAAAGCCAAAAGAAATGCCTGGAATGTAATTGATATTTGGACGTCATGCAAACACATAGGTGATGCCTGCAGAGGAGGCTACAGAACGAGAAAGTATAATAACACATCAGATTTTGCTGTTTTAAAATTTTAAAACAGCAATTTAATAACAATGTGAAATCATTGTAAATTTAGATTACACTTAGGTCGAGAATAGTCCATTGTAAGTGTTCTCAGATATTTCTCTTGCCCTTTTCACCTTAAGCGGTCCTTCACTCTGGATGGGTTGGGTTTATAAGCTATGAAATGCTTCTTCCATGACATTAGTGGCCTCTAAACTCATGTGAAATTTATATGCTTAAGTCCTTTCCCAAAATGAATCATATCTTTTTTTTTTTTTGAGCTGTGGCCAATTTAAAATATTCAGTACAAAATGAAAACTAAAAATGTTTCAGCTGGCTTACTGATGCAGAAGAGAAAGACATGAAAGGATATACAACTTGACATTATGGACATTATTCCATTATTTAAGCAGTCTTAATATCAGAAGAAAAGTACTAAAACTGAAATTTGAATACATGTCACCAAGTGGCAGAGAGTTTTAATCATAACTGAAGTGAAGAAAACCAGTATTTCTCTCTTATATAAAAGTCTTCATTCTAACAAGCAAAGTTTTCAAAGATCTTATATTATGGACACTGTTCTTAATTGTGGGACAGCTTATTGTACAAGTAGACTTGTAATAAATCAGATGAAGTCAAATAGCCTTGAAAAGCTATTTAAAAAATATTTAAATGAGTATTTTCTTTTTCTCCTTTTGTTTATTTCACATAATTCTTCGAAACATCTTTGTTATTTACTGATTCTTTCTCTTCATAGTGTTTTATTGCACAGGAATTGAAGACTAAGGAATATATTGTAGTATCATTTTTGGTAGGATAGTCTACATTGGGCTTCCCTGGTGGTTCAGTGATAAAGAATCCATTTGCCAATGCAGGAGACGTGGGTTGGATCCTTGGATCGGGAAGATCCCCCAGAGAAGGAAATGGAAAGCCACTCCAGTATTCTTGCCTGGGATATACCATGGACAGATCCTGGTGGGTTACAGTCCATGGGGTCACAAAAGAGTCAGGCATAACTTAGCAACTAAACACCCACAGCATATATTAAGATACCCAACATATATAAAGGATCAAAAACAATAGAAATTTATTTCCTATGCCTTTAATAGTTCAAGGAAGGGGCTACTTTTCAGTTCACAGCTCTGCTCTTGTGATAATTCAAGGAGCCACACTCTTCAATTTGTATCTCTGCCCAAACAAAACCTGATGTAATGACAGGGAGGAAGAGAATGATTGTACTTGAAAATAAAAAGCAAACAAAGAAACAAACAGACAAAAGCGAAAAAGAAAAAACTAAAAGGAGGTAAATCTTGGGTTGGGACTTGAGTAGTAGATGATATTTCAGCAGAAAGAAACCCAAGGATGCGACATCCTGGAAAACATTATGAACAAAGAGAAAAAGAAAAGGATGTTCTGGAAATGATGAATGTCTTGGGTTGCCAGTAATTCAGGATTCATGAGGAGAATCAAATGAAGGTCAAGTGGGGAAAAAGTTGTAAGTGTCAGAATATGGATGACCTTGATGTTCTGCCGAGCTTTTGCTAGTTATACACGTATGTGCACACACACATACACTCACACACACACACCCCACACATACACACCCCACACACACATTAGTGGAAGGAAAATAACTTTCTGATAGAATGAAGAAAAGAGAGGTGGGAGAGAAATCAGTTAGTTTGCTATGTGAAATCCAGGAATTTATTAAGTTCCTGAATAAAACATTGGCTACAGAAAAGAAAATGAGTGGATTTATTTGAGGGGAAAAAAAATTGAGATGTAGAAATACCAGGTCATAATAGGAAAATTATTTTCAGAAATAAATGAAGAGAGGAAATTGAGGGCGTGGCTTCTGGTCTGCTTGCCTGAGGGTAGTGACACTATAAAAATGAAGGTGGAAAACAAAGACCGTGGATCTGACTGAGGGAAAGGAGACAACAGGTTCAGTTTCAGGCATTTTAGGTTTCCTGTATGGGCAAGACATGCCTCTCACACTCAAAGGAACAGCTAAGGGTGTACGTTTGAGCCAGGGTTGGAGACATAGATCTCCTGGGGACTATTTGGGAAGTACGAGTAAAGTCAGTTAGGAAAGGACTATCAAACAGAACATCAATCAATTTTAAATCACCTAGGAAAGCAGTTCCACTGAGGAATCATGACCTTCTCATACCAGCTGTAATTTTTTTTTATTAACTCAGTGATAGATGAGAAAAAATCAACAGACTTGTTAGAGTAAGGTTTTTCAAATATGTCCTACTATATTGGGGGGGGGGGGGGCAAGATTAAAGTAGGGTTTTATTTTCTTTTTTATGTATTCATTTTTTAAAAAATGATGACAAGTGGATCATTGTCAACAGTTTCCCTTAAATATTGAAGAAACACTTGGAAACTTAGTGAGTAAATGTTCATGAACCAAATAGGGTCAGGTGTCCATTACTGAACCAGTCACTGGCAAGGGGAATGAAATTACCGTTTGGATCAGGATTCTCTTCCTGGGGGAAGGCTGGAATTTGCCTCATCAAGATATCTAGCTATGTGTGTGTGTTTGGGGTGGGATACTTTTTACCAAATAATAATAATCATATTAAAATAATCAGGATGCTCTTTTTAAAAAAAGAAAAGAGAAGAGTGGATATTTTGAGTAGCATTTACTGTGTGTGCACTCAGTCACCTAGTTGTGTCTGAGTTTTTGTGACTCTGTGGACCGTAGCCCTCCAGACTCTGTCCATGGAATTTTCCAGGCAATATGAGAATGTGTTGCCATTTCCTACTCCAGGGGATCTTCCAGACCCAAGGATCAAACCTGAGTCTTCTGTATCTCCTGCATTGACAGGAGGATTCTTGACCTCTATGCCATCTGGGAAGCCCCATATTATTCACTATACCATGATTATCTGGTTAAGTGAATAAATAACAACAGTAAGTTTGCATTTCAGTCCTTATTATCGAATATTCTATAATGTGTTATTTCCTTTTACTCTAATAAATAGATTTCATGAAAGGATGTTTTCCCCTAAGCATACCACTTTAGATTGGCAAGAATCATCATTACAAAAAATATACATATAAGAAGTATAGAAAACTGAACTGAATATAACATCAAGATATATACTGGAAGATGTTTGAATGAATTGTATGATGTATTTATAATATTTTAAGAGTGTAAGTCCACCAGGGAGGAATGCTGTTTATTGTGTTCACTGGTGAATATCTAGTGTTTAAACCAATACCTGACATACTGTAGGCTTGCAGTAAATATCTGTATGATGAATAAATGAAGAAAATATTTATATCAACTTAGTTGTGGTTTTTATATTTCTCTGATAAAAGAAAATTCTCTCTAAATTTTTTATATTTGATTATTTGGTATTTAATCTGCTCTGATTTTAACTATGCCCTTTTGCAATGTTCTGTCTAAATTTAATTGTATGTGACCTCATTTGCTCTTCAATTTCATCCAAAATTCTGGGTTTAGTCAGGTTGACTGGTTTCCCTTCTTGGTTTTCTAATATCCTGGTATAATATGTTTTGAATGGGCAGAACCATATACTTTTTGATAGCCAACTTTCTTGAACTGCACTTGCTAAAAGAATCCCAAGGATTCATTGCGCTAGTTTTCAAGCTTGATACAATTAGCTTCCTAAAGTCAATTTTCTTAATCTTGCTGGCATTTCCATTCCCTTCCCTTAAGGAAAGAAATTCAATTTCATCTACTTGTGATTGTTTCCTCAAGGTTTCCTTCTACTATTAGAAGCCCATCTAATTTTTCCCTATAAGCATGTATCAGATCTGATACCTGCCTTGGGAAATGTTATGTTTTTCACAGAGGACCATGCTGTGAGATCCCATTGCTTCCCAACTTCTCTGTCATCAGTATTCTCATTTTGATATGTGGCTATCAACCTTTATCTGTATTTAAAATTTATTTAAGTTGACTAGAAACCTTATTAATCTGCTGTTTCTTAGTTTAGTGATTTACATCAGTAATTTACACCAGGGATTCCCTGGTGGCTCAGACAGTAAAGAATCTACCTGCAACACAGAAGACCCAGATTTGATCCCTGGGTCAGGAAGATCTCCTGAATAAGGAAATGGCTACCCACTTCCATATTCTTGCCTGGAGAATTCCAAGGATAGAGGAGCCTGCAGGCTATAGTCCATGGTGTCACAAAGAGCCAGACGCAACTGAGTGACCCACACTTTCACTTTTTCCCTTTTTACAGTAAATTTAGAATATAGTTATTTCATGTGCTCTTATTGTATTAACTTTAATCCAATTATTCATCCCAAATAATCTCATTACTACATGCTTACTCCAGATTTATCAATGCATTAATTTCACAAATAATTATAGAATCCTTTCTCTTTCCTAAGCCAGGCCTCCAATTCCAAGCATTATCCTACTAGTTGTCAGGTATTTTAACAGCATCTTAACTCCAAATACTCCTGATTAATTATATCATTGAAATTTACATCAGAGCATTTTGCATAATTGTATGATTATTTCCTCACAATGGAATATGGTAATATAATAGATATTGTAAACATGTTGTGTGATAGTCATTAAAACAAATAAACATCACAATTCACAGTAAACATTCCATAAAATAAAGACATTTCTCCAAAGAAGACATACAGATGGCTAACAAACACATGAAAAGATGCTCAACATCACTCATTATCAGAGAAATGCAAATCAAGACCACTATGAGGAACCATTTCATGCCAGTCAGAATGGCTGCGATCCAAAAGTCTACACGCAATAAATGCTGGAGAGGGTATGGAGAAAAGGGAACCCTCTTACACTGTTGGTGGGAATGCAAACTCATACAGCCACTATGGAGAACAGTGTGGAGATTCCTTAAAAAACTGTAAACAGAACTGCCTTATGACCCAGCAATCCCACTGCTGGGCATACACACCGAGGAAACCAGAAGAGAAAGAGACACGTGTACCCCAATGTTCATCGCAGCACTGTTTATAACAGCTAGGACATGGAAGCAACCTAGATGTCCAACAGCAGACAAATGGATAAGAAAGCTGTGGTACATATACACAATGGAGTATTACTCAGCCATTAAAAAGAATACATTTGAATCAGCTCTAGTGAGGTGGATGAAAGTGGAGCCTATTATACAGAGTGAAGTAAGCCAGAAAGAAAAACACCAATACAGTATACTAATGCATATATATGGAATTTAGAAAGATGATAACGATAACCCTGTATGCAAGACTGCAAAAGAGACACGGATGTATAGAACAGTCTTTTGGACTCTGTGGGAGAGGGAGAGGGTGGGATGATTTGGGAGGATGGCATGGAAACATGTATAATATCATATAAGAAATGAATCACCAGTCCAGGTTCGATGCATGATACTGGATGCTTGGGGCTGGTGCACTGGGATGACCCAGAGGGATGGTACGGGGAGGGAGGAGGGAGGGGAGTTCAGGATGGGGAACACGTGTACACCTGTGGCAGATTCATGTTGATGTATGGCAAAACCAGTACAATATTGTAAAGTAAAAAAAATAAATAAATAAATACACAAAAGACAGTGAGAAAATAATGGTATAAAAATCCTCAATTTATTTGTATTAGAAAAAAACAAGTGAAAAAAGATTTGGTGTGAGCCTAGAGATGAGTTAAATGAAGAGCTAAATCTATTTAACAGATTAAACAAAAAGCTATTAGATGACTAAGATAAGAAAATATCATTTTATAAAAACTTTAAAGCACCTCAAATGAGTTTTTATTAATTCTTTTTATTTCTTCAGCTAGTATCTTTAGAGTGTTACTATGTGTGAGTTCATAGAACACAGAGATAAATAACATGCAGTCTTGCCAAGAGGAGATTACAGTCTTGGAATAAGAGAGAGTTTATATTAAAAGATTTTATTTTCTTGTATTGCACATCTATGATAAAAATCATAATGAGTACAATGGGAACACAAAGAAAGTTTGCTAGTGGAGTCAGTTATCCTTAGGAATCTCAGGAAATTACTCAAGGGTAAGAATATCTATTTACACATAAGTCACTTTGAGTAAGACTGTGCTTTCTGCACAAAGGTCAGGCACTCCATTGTTGTATAACACATCTCAAAATTTTAGCTCGAGCATAGAAAGTTAGAGAGATAACCACAGGCTACACTGAGTATTTTCATTGGAAGTTCAGTCACTTAAGCACAGAAACCTTTGGTTCTTTATATAGGGATACCCATGCAAATCACTAAGGCACAGAGCTGAGGATGGTTAGCATTTTACTGGGTCTTCAGGCTACTAGAGGATGAAAGGTGGATTTAAGGTGAGGCATTTGCAGTTAGAAAGCCACTAGGTTCCTACCCCTGCCAACTGGAAGGGCCAGAGATTATAGCATAGATTAGCAGTATGTTCATGGTGGGAAAAATCCAAATGATAATTTCCTTTGGGAATAATTTTTCTGTGTATCACACTTATTAAGATTTTTTTTTCAGCTACTCCAGTGTGTCCCAGTGTTTTATTAGGGATCTTCAAGTTAACATCAATGAAATGTTTTACTTGTTCTTAACAGTGCATATTAAATTCCTTAAAAGAAGAATTACGATAACTCTTATTTGCTCTGATAAGTTTTTTTGAAAAGTATGTTTGACTTTTATAGAAGGTCACAAAAAGAAACCATCTTATGATAGCCACATTCATACAAACACACTTTAGTATTTCTCAAAATAAACATGAATTCTAGGTGATCTTAGATTCCGTACTATATTTTGTCTATATTCCCATTTCACTCTGCTGTTGCTGCTACTGCTGCTAAGTCGCTTCAGTCGTGTCTGACTCTGTGCGACCCCATAGACGGCAGCCCACCAGGCTCCCCTGTCCCTGGGATTCTCTAGGCGAGAACACTGGAGTGGGTTGCCATTTCCTTCTCCAATGCATGAAAGTGAAAAGTGAAAGTGAAGTTGCTCAGTCGTGTCTGACTCTTCTCGACCCCATGGACTACAGCCCACCAGGCTCCTCCATCCATGGGATTTTCCAGGCAAGAGTACTGGAGTGGGGTGCCATTGCCTTCTCCGCCATCTCACTCTAACCCTGTTCAAAACAAACCTTCTCGAAAGAGTTATCAACACTTGCTGTTGCTCCTTTCTCAGAAACTATTCACTCTTCAGACTAGACCGGTCGGACGGTCACCCCCAAGCATGGCCTGTAAGATACCATTTAGCCTACTTTTGCCAAGGTTGCTTACAATCCCCAGGATGCTTACGCCAAGGAACATGGCTATGTCTTCATTTCCCTAGACCTTCCAGCAGCATTTGACAAGGTTTGCCACTCTTCCTTTTCAAAACACATTTTCTTCTTGGCTTTACTGACATTACATTGGTAATAAATGTTAGAGGCTCAGTTGTGTCTGGCTCTTTGCAACCCCATAGACTGCAGCCCACCAGACTGTAGTCCACTGTCCATGGGATTCTCCAGGAAAGAATACTGGAATGAGTAGCCATTCTGTTCTCCAGGGGACCTTCCCAACCCAGGGATTGGGCCTGGATATCCTGCATTGCAGGTGAATTCTTTACTGTCTGAGCCACCAGGGAAGCCCAAATTGGTCATAGCACCCATCTTAATAATTGGAATAGTAGATATATATTTCTCTTTTTACCTCAGTTCTAATTTTCTTCTCCCATTTCCATTTATACCTAAGCTTTGTTTGTGAGGCATCTTAAATCATTGTGGGAAAAAAAGAATGTATATAATTAACATAAAAGTTAAATATGTAAGCAATAATGCTGGTTACAGGATGCCATAAAGGAATTAAAAGAACTTATAATCACAGATATAGTCAAGTGAGAGTTGCATGTCTAAATATGTTTTCTAAAAATATATGAACTGTCAGCACTGTCAAATAAAGAGCATTTGTGTTTATGTACAGACTCCTTAAAGATGCACATAATTCTTATAAAATAAGAAACTAGAGCCATGAGGGTAACAATAAAAATAAGACTGGAGAAAGCCTAAGAAAGTATCCTCAGTTGGATTCTTTTTCAAGTAAAGTGAGTCAATTTTCTTAGGGAAAGGCCCTCATTAACCTTGAGATACAGTAGCAGCTGCTATAAAACATTCCTAACCAGAGTCCATGGAAGAGCTTATCACTGTGAGCCTGTGATGTAATCACAGAAGCATTGGATGTGGGCCAGAGCAGGTGGATTAAAAATTATGGTGTCACACCTTGGCTGTCTAGGGGATGATTAGGTTAGACCTCCAAAGGCAAAGACAACACAACACTTACATCATTATTCAAATAAAGATCTTGCTTTGGAATACATTTCACAGGGACGTTATAATATAAACCAAATAGTAAGTGACTGAGAATTAGCAAATAGAAACTTTTACCAATAGATATTTCTAAATAAAGGTGAATCCTACTGATTTTCTAAAAGAGTAGAAGTGCAATGCTAACAGCTTTTATTCTGGCATTTTATTTTTCCTGAGAAGATTAGTTATGTTCAAGTCTGAAAGGTCACTGAAATTCTTCACTGAGAAAACTATTTCATAGAAATCAGAGGCATTGTCATGGAGTTTGGACAGCAAATATCTTTTCCTTGGATGGTTTTTCTAAGATTAAAAATTATCCTGAAGATAATAAAATTGCTGCTTGTTGAATAAACACAGAATAACATTTTTCAATTAAAAAAACAATTTAAGGGAAACATTGTAATTAGTCAATGGTTATCCTTCTGTTTAACTGAAATTTAACAATGTATGATATGCATCAAAATTCCAGTTTTAAGTTGTGTTCATGGCTTCCATCGTAGCAATTCTATCTGTATTTAGTCCAATGAAAATAATTAGAAATATTCTCAAAGAATTATAGAAAGTACACAAATTGAACTAGCTGGCTCTCTGTACTCCCAAGGTAGAGCTTGAGAAAAGGACTTGTGTTTGTATGGTAAAACCAGAATGCAAGAATGAAGAAGAGAGGATAAAGAATGGAGAAAAAGCTGGAAGGGTCTTTGTCAAGGTCACCAACTGGGACTTCCTTACATCTGGGTCTTCTCAAGAGCCTTCAGAATGTCTAAGAGCTCTTCTCTCAAGGATCAGCTGGGAGAAGCATTCATCCATGAGAGCTCCTCTCTATTTGGTTGAAAGCTACTCTACAGGCATTGACTCTGTTTTCCATTCCTCTACAATATATATGGATTGTGCCAATTTCTGGGCATCCTTGGCCTCATAGTGAGAAAAAGACACCTGCTTTAGGAGAAATATTATCAGCCTAGAGGGAACTGAAGCCCAAACAGAACTGTTTGCTATAGTTGTTGCTGAAATCAATGGTGAGATTGATCATGTCCCCATTGTGGTGGGATATCAGAGGTCTTTGAGACCATTATTATGGTGGTTACTTTAAAGTAATGTTCAAAAACTCCCCTGATGGCTTATACAGTAAAGAATCCACCTGCAATGCAGGAGACTTAGGTTCAATCGCTATGTCAGGAAGATCCCCTGGAGAAGAGAATGACTACCCATTCCAGTATTCTTGCCTGGAGAATTCCATGGACAGAGGAGCCTGGCAGGCTACAGTCCATGGGGTCGCAAAGAATCAGACATGACTGAGCAACTAACACTTTCACTTCAAACCTGGGAGATGCTAAATAAATCAAATACACAGAAAAATTGGCTTTGGTTATTATAGTGGATAGTCTGTAAGGCAAAATATTTGGCAGTCACTTAAACATATGTTAGGAGAATGTTTAATGCTTTAGGAAATCATTCATGGTATCAAGTGAACAAAATGTGTAATGAAAGATAGTTGAAGGTCTTCATCATCTGTGTATACACACAAAATATCTTGAACATATATATTAGCATATCAACAATGCTTATCTTTGGGTACTAGGATTACAGGTTATCTTCGTTTTCTCTTTGATACTTTATTCTTCATTTTCTCTTTGATGCTTTTTTCTTAATTTTCTCTTTGACAATATTTTTGAAATGTTTTACAAAGAACATATAGTGTTCTAGTAAAGAAAGAATCAATGCAAAAAATTTTTTTTAAAAAAGAAAAAAATTCTCATTAGAATTTCTTCTATATTCCCACCATCCAGAAGCCTATCCAGGTTGTGTAAACTATGGATTCATTGTAAAAATCTTTTTATCAACCAAATATCCAAATATGCCTGAAAGGTCCATTAAAAATGTGACTCTTTGATTTGGTGTTATAGCCTCAGCTCAACCCTCACCATCTCTCATTGATGACCCTACAAAGCAATACTGTGTGCTTGAAGACCTTCAGAAGCTTTCATGCAGACTGAGTATATTCACTTCCTCTAAATTATTTGTCCTTGATACAGCCAGTGAAAATGGAAAAGCTAGAAATAAAAAATTGTTGAGAAAAATTAAGTAGTCATTCAGCACATTTAATATGGGGGAAAAAAACTTACAGAATGATTTATTTCCTGAGAAAGGAGCAGCATCCTGTAAAGGAAAGCTGTAAAGGAAACTTTATGGTTACAGATACTCCGTAAACACTCAACACAGACTAGAAACTGATTTCAACTGACAACATCTGCCCAGAGTGTATGAGATGCTGTTTCCATTTATGCTTCTTTCTTCAAAAGGTCTCACATAATAAAGAACTAAGGGTCAAGAACATGTGCAGTTTACTGGAACAGGTTATAATTAAGGTATGAAGATGGTGGAAAACCTAGCAGGTAGCCATGTTAAGAGAGTGAGAACAACTGGCTTGGGAAGCAGACAACTTCCATCACAGCCGAAAGCAACAAAATGCCAGATGTACCCTACTGAGAAAGTACAATGGCAGAAAAGAAAAAACAAAACAAACAAACAAACAAAATAAAACAAAAAGAATCTGGCTGTATGAGTTAGAGTAGCTTTTCTTGAGCAGAATTTATACTGAAGGTGAACTTATGGGAAATATAAGAATTAGTGTGGAAATATAAGAATTAGTGTATGTCCTAGACTGAAAATATAACTCAAAATACTATCTTCAATATTTTGAAAAGAATAGAAACTAGTCTTTATTTTGCAAATGAACTTTTTCTTCTGCCGTATTGTATTGCTTTTACAGAAAGATGATCATCAAGACATATGACAGAAACTGAAATGTTTCAGATTCAATACTGTGTCTTGGTAGTGTTATCACATTTTCAAATTTTACTTTTTTTTGTGGAAATCTTAAAAGCTGCATACCTTTGACAGGGATGCCCCTTTCAGTCAGTTGTTAGTTCATTTATTCAACAAATATTTCACTCATAATTGTCTCTGAAGACAAAGATGAAAACATGGAAGTTTTTCTTATCAACCCCCAGTGTAGAAGAGGAGATGATGATATAAAAGATAATATTGTGGTACTATATGAAAATACAAGGCTCAGACAGAGGCTGTGGAGAGTAGTCGCTAAGTATGTGGATTTGGAAGCCATTCTTTGGTGGTCAGGCCGTTTTTTACCACCCACTTCCAGTTTGAGTACCTCTGCATTTGAACCACTTTTCAATTTCCTCACAATAAAATAGGAATGCAATGAATGTGTTTGCCTTTTAGAATCTAAATAAAGTTAAACAAATTAATTTATATGTAAACCAAAGAACAGTCTCTGGTATGTTGTTCATTGTTAAGTCACTAAATCATGTCCAACTCTTTTCAATTCCATGCACTGAAGCGTGCCAGGCTTCCCTGTCTTTCCCTGTCTCCCAGAGTTTGCTCAAACTCATGTCCATTGAGTCAGTGATGCCATCCCAACATCTCTTCCTCTGTCACCCCCTGCTCCTGCCCTCAAACTTTCCCAGCATCAGGGTCTTTTCCAACGGGTCATCTCTTTACATCAGGTGACCAAAATTTTCAGCTTCAGTATCAATCCTTCTAGTGAATATTCAGGATTGATTTCCTTTGGAATTTACTAGTTTGATCTCCTTACAATCCAGGGGATTCCCAAGAGTCTTCTCCAACATCATAATTTGAAAGCATCCATTTTTCTGCACTCAGCCTTCTTTATAGTCCAAGAATTTGGGAATTTGTAAGAATGAGAATCTGATCTATAATTATTTTAGGTCAGAACAGTCATTTTAAAGCAACAACAAGAAAAAATACTAAAATGCATAAAATTTTAACTTAGTTTTGGTGGGAGGGGTGTATATTTGTGTGGAGATCAAGTTTTTTATAGTATCTGTGATTGCCCAGTCCTTCAGTTGTGTCTGGCTCTTTTCTGCCCCATGGATTATAGCCTGTCAGGCTCTTCAGTCCTTGGGATTTCCCAGGCAAGAATACTGGAGTGAATTGCCACTTCCTACTCCAGGGATTTTCCCCACCCAGGGATTGAACCTGCATCTCTCGCATCACTTGCATTGGCAGGAGGATTCTTTAGTGCTAGCACCATCTTGGAAGTCCTTATTATAGCTTGCCTGCAATGCAGGAGACCTGTGTTCGTTCCTTGGGTCTGAAAGATCTGCTGGATAAGAAAATGGCAACCCACTCCAGTATTTTTGCCTGGAGAATTCCACAGACAGAGGAGCTTGGCAGACTACAGTCCATGGGATTGTGAAGAGTTGGACACAACTGAGCAACTATCACTACTACTGACTCAAATAATAAACGCTGAAGAGGGTGTAGAGACTTCTACACTGTTGGTAGAAGTAGAAATTGGTATTGCCACTGTGGAGAACATTATGGAGCTTCCTTAAAATCTAAAGAGTTGCCATATGATCTACTAACCCCACTCCTGGGCACATATCCAAAGAAAACTCCAATTCAGAAATTTTCATGTACCCCCTATGCATTGTTTACAATAGCCAAGACAAAGAAACAACCAAAATGTCCACCAACACATGAATGGATAAAGAAGATGTGCTTTATATATATGGTGAAATCACTTAGTCATATTTGGCTCTTTAAGACTCCACTGATTGTAGACTTCCAGGTTCCTCTACCCATGGAATTCTCCAGGCAAGAATACTGAAGTGGGTTGCCATGCCCTCCTCCAGGGGATCTTCCCAACCCAGGGACTGAACCCAGTTCTCCTGCTTTGCAGGTGGATTCTTTACTGTCTGAGCCACCAGGGAAGACCAAGAATACTGGAGTGGGTAGCCCATCCCGTCTCCAGGGAATCTTCCCAACCAAAGAATCGAGCTTGGGTCTCCTGCATTGCAAGCAGATTCTTTACCAGCTGAGCAAAAGAAAATGGAATATCACTTAGCCATTAAAAAGGAGAAAATAATGCCATTTGAAGAAACATGGGTGGACCTGCAGGTTATCATAGTGAGCACAGTAAGTCAGACAGAGATACATACTCTTTCACTTATATGTGGAATCTAAAACATGGCACAAATGAACATATCTGCAAAATGAAGACAGATTCATAAAAACAGAGAACAGACGAGGCTGTCAAAGGGGACATAAAGGGAGGGAAGGACTGGGAGTTTGGGATTTTCAGATGCAAACCAGTATATATAGGATAAATGAACAACAAAGTTGTATTGTATAGCACAAAAAACTATATTTAATACCCTGAGATAAACCGTAACAGAAAAAAATATGAAAAGTAGTATATGTGTATAATTGAATCACTTTGCTGTACAGCAGAAATTAAACAGTGTTGTAAATCAACTATTATTCAATACAATTAAAAATCAATTATTATAGGCAATAGAAATCATTTTTAAGCAACAACAAAAACAAATATTAAAATGCATAAAAATTTTAAAGTATTAATATTTTTGGTGGGTGGGATGAATATCTGTATGAAGATCAAGTTCTTTATAACAGCATACTATGGAATAGTGTATATTGAGCTGGCTGTCATCCTGGAAAAATCTAAAGCACAGATTAATTAATTTTTACTATCCCTAATCTGCTTCCAGACTTTACCTTTCTTAATTTAATAGGACATTTTTGATGTTTTAGACACTTGACCAGTATTTAGATAAATATACTCACTTTGCTTCTAAATATGTCTGTGATAACTAATGAGTCATCACAAGAGTAGCCTACTGTTAGTTAAATTTATAAGAATTGGCCCCAAGAAGGTCAAATGAAGATTATTACATTGAAGTTCTTTGATGGCTACTGCTGTGTGTTTTTCATCTTAATAGTCCATTCAAAACACAATGTGTGAGGTATTATATTACGTTAATATAATAGTTTCTGGGTGAAACTGGAGCCAGACATGTGATCAGTGTTAGAAAGAAAAGTATAGGTTGTATGTACTGCTCTTCGGAGTTATGTTGATAGGTTTTGTATTTGTGTTTTACTACTGTTATCTTTGTTCAATTATTTCAGGTTATTTCAGTGATTGTGGGATTGTGGCATAGAAAACTAAAAGAAAACAGACCTTAATTTAGACCAACAGCTGGTGGTTACACATGTAATTAATGGGGAAGACTGTTTACTGGTATTTATTTTAGAACTGATCCCATCCCTGCCAAAGAAAATGGCAGTGCTGAAACTCCACATTTTCAAAAAGCCAGTTCATTTGGCTTCCATGAACTTGTGGCTGTAAGAAATGTACTTAATTTTCTATACTGCGTATGTAAGAGTCGGAATTTATACAGAGAATAGAGTTTTATTTTTATTCGATAATGGTCCTCTGGTTTTGATAAAGATTAAGTGAAATCCATAGCATATACTCTGGGCTATGAAATTATATGTCTTAAAATACATTTAACGTATGTTTTTCCATACAGTTGAAGCATTTCAGTAGCCTAATAGATACCACAAGTTAGTCTAATGAACTCCGTGGGCGACTTTGCAGCATAGTCCATGTAACTCTGACATTTTCATAATTAACCAAAGTCTGGGGATCCAGTTCTAAGTTGGTCTTTTGCCCAAGCATTCAATTCGTGAATATGATTAAGAAGCTGAATTATATTTTTGAGCATTTGGCTTCAGTTCCTAGAAGCCATGCTACTGAAATCATTTTGTTTCTAAGCATTTCCTTGTGGAGGGTATAATTTCCATAAAATAGTGTATTTTAAGAGATATTTCAGTTCAGTAGTCTATAGTATGATTTTCTCCATACAACATCCCCTTGCCTTTGCAGGGCTGGTTCTTCTTCATTTTCCAGATGGCAGCTTAAATATCACTACCTATGAGGGATCTATGTAGTTTCCACCAGAACATTATCTACCTCAAATTATTTTAAACTGTGTTAATATATTTACCACCTATGATGTCTGTCATTAACATATTTAAAGGACCCACATATATGGAAACTGTAAATTCCTCTTATTGTTTTTCCAGTGTAATTCAGATAATTGTTTGTTAGCATTTTGAGGTTGTTTCGCTTTCCTGACCCTGTGGAAAACTGGAAAAGAGAAATGAAAACAAAGTAAATTTTTTCTGATTTTCTTGGCTGAATATATAAGATCAAAGAACTTCAACAGTTAGCATTTATTTACATTTAGCTATACATTAATTTTATAAGAAGATTTTCAAAAGAATAAACCTTCTTCAAAGTCTCTAATAGTATTTTTTAAGTACTACTCTCATTTTAAATAGTACTCTCAAGTACTACTCCTAATTATTCATTCTGTGATATGCTTTAAATTGATTATTGATACCATCTTCTACCACTTCTGAGCCAAGATATGAGCATGGTGTGGAATTCTTTCTCAATCCACCACTCTGTAAGTCACTGCATATATTTGTGTATATTTATGTGTATACAAATACCTTTCCTATCTGTCATAAGTACTAATTTATACTTATTTTAATTATCTGTCTGTTATATATTTATCTTTTTACCTATGTGTCTATTTTTCTCTACATTTAAAATGGGTAATCAACAGGGACCTACTGTATAGCATAGGGAACTCTGTTCAATATTCTGTAATCATCAAAATGGGAAAATAATTTGTAAAATAATAGATACCAGAGATCAAATTGCCAACATTTATTGGATCATGGAGGAAGCAAGGAAGTTCCATATAAACATCTACTTCTTCTTCATTGACTACACTAAAGCTGTTGACTGTGTGGATCCATAACAAACTGTGGAAAATTTTGCTGTATGACTCAGGGAGCTCAAACCAGTTCTCTGTGACAACCTAGAGGGATGAGACGGGGTGGGAGAGGGGAGGAGGTTAAAGAGGGAAGGTACTTATGTATACCTATGGCTGATTCATGTAGATACATGGCAGAAACCAACACAATATTGTAAAGCAATTGTCCTTTAGTTAAAAATAAATAAATTTTAAAAAAAGAGAGAAAGAGAGATAGGAGTACCAGATCACTTTATCTGTCTCCTGAGAAACCTGTATGCAGATCAAGAAGTAACTGTTAGAACCAGACACAGAACAACTGACTGGTTTAAAATTTGGAAAGGAGTACATCAAGGCTGTATATTGTCACTCTGCTTATTTAACTTATATGCAGAGTAAATTATGTGAAATTCTCAGCTGGATAAATCACAAATTGGAATCAAGATTGCTGAGAGAAATAACAACAACCTCAGATATAGATGATACCGCTCTAATGACAGAAAATGAAGAGGAACTAAAGAGTCTTTTGTTGAGTGTGAAAGAAGAGAATGAAAAATCTGGCTTGAAACTCAGCATTAAAAAAAAAAAC
Source organism: Bos indicus x Bos taurus (assembly GCF_003369695.1). Lineage (NCBI taxonomy): Eukaryota > Metazoa > Chordata > Mammalia > Artiodactyla > Bovidae > Bos > Bos indicus x Bos taurus. Next base: position 20,019,923 of record NC_040076.1, on the reverse strand, counting down.
AAAACAAAGATCATGGCACCTGGTTCTATCAGTTCATGGCAAATAGGTGGAAAAAAGTAGAAACAGTGGCAGATTTTATATTCTTGGACTCTGTTCACAGTGACTGCAGCCACAAAATTAAAAGATACTTGTTCCCTGGAGGGAAAGCTATGATGAACTTAGACAACATATTAAAAACTGGAAACATCACTTTGCTGACAAATGTCCATCCAGTCAAAGCTATGGTTTTTCCAATAGTCATGTATGGATGTGAGAGTGGGACCATAAAGAAGGCTGACTGCCAAAAAATCGATCCTTTCAAATTGTAGTGCTGGAGAAGATTCTTGAGAGTCCCTCGGAGAGCAAGGAGAAAAAAATCAGTCAATTCTAAAGGAAATAAGCTCTGAATATTCATTGGAAGCACTGATACTGAAGCTCCAATATTTAGTCCACCTGATGCGAAGAGCTGACTCATTGGAAAAGATTGAAAGCTAAAGGAGAAGGGGTGGCGGAGAATGAGATGGTTGGATGGCATCACCATCCAGTAGACATGAATCTGAGCAAATTCTGGTTGATAGTGGAGGACAGAGCAGCCTGGTGTGCAATAGTCCGTGAGTGGCCAAAGAGTTGGACAAGACTTATGGACAGAACAACAACAACAACAAATGTGTGTATATATAATATATATATATATATATATATTATACATACACACACAACTGAATCACTTTGCTGCCCACTTGAAACAAAAACAACATTGTTAATCAACTATAGTCCAATATAAAATACAAAATTTTAATGAAATAAAATTCTAATCAGTTCCTTCCTTTCTCTCTTTATCACCTTTGCCACTTCCTGGATTCAGGTCATGTTTTGGTCTGAGCTACTGAATTCAACCTCCTGTGCTGCCGCTCCATTATATTCTAAATTTACAGAGGGATCTTTTTCTAAAAGTTGATCTCTTCTGCTTTAACTCCCTGTAAGGCTCCTGAATGTCTTAAAAAAAAAAAAAAAAAAAAACTAACACCTTAGGATCGTGTCCATACAATTTTTCACGATGCTTCCGCTGCTACTTTTCAGTTTTATCTTTTCCTTCTCTCCATTCTGAACTCTAAATATAAAAATCTGAAACTGCTTGTAATATTGAAAGCACTCTTATTTTCCATATGCTTATACCTTTGTTGCTTTCTCTCTGAAACAATCTCAATGCTTTACTTATTCCAATTAACTAATGTGCACCCTTCAAAATTTGGCTGAGCTATAGCTTCATTTAAAATGAGTTTTAAAGCCTCTCATTTCAGGTAACTGCTTCCTGTTTCCATAGTGCTTTGACTATCTCTGACAGTATTTATTACTCTATATTTATCGTGTTTCATTTTTCTGCCTTCTCCACAGGCTATGAGCTTGTTTAAGAGAAAGATTATGATTTTTATCTAAATTTCTCATATATAGCATAGTATCTAGGCCAAGATTTATGCAGAACATTGTATATAAATGAAAAAAAATAGTCATGGAACCAAGAATATTGGCTTCTATTTGAAAAAAATTTGTGCAATTGGGAAAAGGAGATGTAAAAGTGATTGATATGGAAAAATTTGCCTCTGTTTCTGCTTACTGTGTTTCAGGAAATGTTATAAGTATTTTTTATGAAGGCTGCATTTGGGCAGTGTAATCATCCCAAAAGATTAGTGATCCATTATTATGATCCATTTCCGTATCAGGACAATGAGACAAAAGGGAGTTTATTTACCAAAGGTCATACATTTTCTTAGCCTGGGTTTCTCTGAAAGCACAGTCTGAGGCAAAGGGTTACATTGCTAAAATTTCATTAGATAATGCAAAATCAAGGATGAAGGAATTAGGGAAATGGGACTGAGACTGGGAAAGAGACAAGCAATATAAGGCAGCATTATTGATTTGATCAACATTTGTCAATTGCAACTCTCTGGGTCTCCAAGGGCATCGTCTGAGAGGCTTTATACTGAATGTATCTCAAGACCGTCTTTCCATTGAAGGGGGAAAGGGAAGACATATTCATGGGTTCATGTATCCCCTTGGTTAAATGTTTTCCCACATTTATTTCTGGGTAGGGCAAGCACAGGATCCCCTGGCATTGTATGTCTTTTCATCATCAGAAGTACAGCAGGGGAGGGCACTGCAGGGAAAAGACTGGAAGTAACATTGATTTGCTCCCCTCTGAAGCTATTTGAAGTCCATGTGTAGATCCTTAATGCAGCAATGTCTAGGATGGAATGGCAGCCAAAGGTCCTGGAGAAGGTCTGGCTGGAAGGGTCTGCAAAGGTACAAAAGAAAATTCTGGTATGTCCCTATGATAAATGCTGAAATCTTATTTTAAGTACTGGCAGTCTGAGTCTAGACCCTATAAATCAATGTTACCCTTCAGCTTGGACAACAGCAGTCCTCCTTACCCAGTGCTTTGGCAGGACATATGTCACAGAGACACACACAGAATAAAATTCTTAAAGAACACGTGGATGCTTCTGTTTCTGAAACCATACCTACAATCCAAAACATCTACTCTCTTGACTGTATACTGCTTAAAAGTGCGAAGTCGTTCAGTTGTGTCTGATTCTTTGTGACCCCATAGATTGTAACGCCCCAGGTTCCTCCATTCATGGGATTTTCCAGACAAGAACACTGGAGTGGGTTACCATTTCCTTCTCCAGGAGATCTTCCAGACCCAGGGATTGAACCCAGGTCTCCTGCATTGTAGGCAGACGCTTTACCATCTGAGCCACCAGAGAAGTCCGTATATTGCTTAGGAGGCAGGAAAATACTTCTGCATGTTTTCTCTCTGCATCCTATATCCAAACCCGTGATAGTCAGTCATGGGGATGCTGATATGGAAGACAGCCAGAGTAAGCAAAGCATGTGATCAGCTGAAACATGTAGACGAGGTGAAAAGACAAAGGATATCCCCAAACTCTTCTCTCAGGTAGCATGACTGCAACAAATTCTGACTTATAAAATATTTCTCAGTGTTCCAATTTGTGATGCGGGGGTTTGCAAGAAAGAGCATATTTGCAATAGTTGTATGTGGCATGTAAGGTTATCCTCTATGTGGTCATCTGAATTACTACTAAATGTTAGAATAATTGAATGGCTTTATTTTTATAAAATAATTTAGTAGGATTCAATTCCATTTTTAATTGAAGTGTATTTGACTTACAATATTATATTAGTTTCAGGTGTATCAGTATTAACTCAGTCATTCAGTCATATCCTACTCTTTGAGACCTCATGGACTGCAGCACACTAGACTTCCCTGTCCATCACCAAGTCTGTAGCTTGCTCAAACTCATGTCCTTAGAGTCGGTGTCACCATCCAACCTTCTCATCCTCTGTTGTCCCCTTCTCCTCCTGCCTTCAATCTTTCCCAGCATCAGGGGCTTTTCCAATGAGTTAGTTCTTCGCATCATGTGGCTAAACTGTTGGAATTTCAGCTTCCGCATCAGTCGTTCCAATGAATATTCAGGACTGATTTCCTTTAGTAGTGACTGGTTTGATCTCCTTGAAGTCCAAAAGACTCTCAAGAGCCTTCTCCAACACCACAGGTCAAAAGCATCAGTTCTTCAGTGCTCAGCTTTCTTTATGGTCCAACTCTCACATCCATACATGACTACTGGAAAAACCATAGCTTTGACTAGACAGACCTGTGTCAGCAAAGTAATGTCTCTGCATTTTAATATTGTGTCTAGGTTGGTCATAGCTTTTCTTCCAAGGAGCAAGTGTCTTTTAATTTTGTGGCTGCAGTTACCATCTGCAATGATTTTGGAGCCCCCCAAAAATAGTCTGTCACTGTTTCCATTGTTTCCCCATCCATTTGCCATGAAGTGATGGGACAAGATGCTATGATCTTCATTTTTTGAATGTTGAGTTTTAAGCCAGGTTTTTCACTCTCCTCATTCACCTTCATCAGAAGGCTCTTTAGTTCCTCTTTGCTTTCTGCCATAAGGGTGGTGTCATCTGCATATCTGAGGTTATTGTTATTTCTCCCAGCAATCTTGATTCCAGCTTGTGCTTCATCCAGCCCCCCATTTGGCATGATGTACTCTGCATATAAGTTAAATAAGCAGGGTAACAATATACAGCCTTGATATATTCCTTTCTCAATTTGGAACCAGTCCATTTTCCATGTCCAGTTCTAACTCTTGTTTCTTGCCCTCTATACAGATTTCTTAGAAGGCAGGTAAGGTGGTCTGGTATTCCCATCTCTTTAAGAGTTTTCCACAGTTTGTTGTGATCCACACAGTCAAAGACTTTGTAGTAGTCAATAAAGCAGAAGTAGGTGGTTCTCGAGTTTCCTCGCTTTTTGTATGACCCAACAGATGAGTAAGTCAACATTTTTATAAACTGTACTCCAAAGTTACTAGAAAATATTGACTATATAAAAAGGTAAACTTAAAAATTCAGCTGTATATAAAATCTAGATTTTAAATTATATTCATCTAGTATAATTTATATTTTGCCCATATCTTTAATAGATAATATTGAAATTTTTAGAGGAAAATATGACTTTTTGAGGCATATATGAAAGACAATTTAATTAGTTTAGTATAATTTCTACGTTTGCTCCAATGTGTATTTCTTGATGAAAATAAGTCAAGCATTATGAATTCTGAATAAAATTAAACTTGTCATTTTACTTCTTTACATCATTAGGTGTCATTAGAACATAAATTATGTAAAAATCTTGGTTAGCAATAGCACAATTCATGATTTTGTTGAAAGAAATTCAAAGATAATTTATGGAATACAAATATAATAATTTATGAATTATATATGTCCACTTTATACTTACCCAGATATCCTTAGGCAATCCAGACTCAATCATCCAAAAACCAAATGTCACTTGGTTTTTACTATATCTAAATATTTAGATATAATGTATGTGTGCCCTTATTTGCACACTTGATGCAGATGCCACAAATACTAGGGGTGGTTTTGCCCATGTTTGTAATAAATGCCTATACGCTGTTCTACAATCCTTCACTCCACTCCACTCCACTCCAGTATGGTAGAATACATTACTCCAATCCAGTCGTTCACACCAGTGCTTCTGTGTGTTTCAGGGATTGGGCCAATTGAGCAATCCATTCCAGTTAAACAATTGTTAATAAATTGACAAAACTAAGGCATCATTTTAGTCCTATTAAACTACTGGTAATGTGTTTAACTAGATAATGTTTAACCATTATATGCAAATATGGAAACACTTATAGATGACAAGGACTAAATATTCCAACTCACTGTACAGTGTTACTATAAGGCTTTTAGCTATTGAGAAAAGTCTTATTCAAATATCAGCCATCTCCTTGACTCCTCACAGAATTTTATTTGCTGCTGCTACTAAGTTGCTTCAGTCGTGTCCGACTCTGTGCGACCCCATAGACGGCTGCCCACCAGGCTCCCCCATCCCTAGGATTCTCCAGGCAAGAACACTGGAGTGGGTTGCCATTTCCTTCTCCAATGCATGAAAGTGAAAAGTCAAAGTGGAATCGCTCAGTCGTGTCCGACTCTTAGCGACCCCATGGACTGCAGCCTACCAGGTTCCTCCATCCATAGGATTTTCCAGGCAAGAGTACTGGAGTGGGGTGCCACTGCCTTTTCCAGAATATTATTTAAATCACCTTAATTGATTCCTCATGCTAGAAGAAACCCCGGGTTTTCTCTTCCCTAACTGAATGAATAACCCAGGTAAATTGCTTTATGCTTTAAAATCATAAAGCATTTGCTTATCTTATTTTTGTATAAGACAAAAAAATTTCTGGACTTGTAGAAATTTTACTGACTAGTGCTGAAAGTATCCTTAAAAGATTATAGTATTCCTGCTTTTTATATATTCTCTTTTGAATGGATTTCTAACAAGGAGCTTTTTGGAGACAGATGATAAGTAATAATAAAGTGTTACGTAATTTTTTACCTCATGTACTATCTCATCTCTGCCTTTTCCTGTTGAAGTCATAGACTCTGGGCAGTACTTTTCAAAAGGACACTGCCAACTCGATACTTAGCTGTTTTTTTTTATGTTTGTTTCCTTAATAATTATAATTTTGATATGTTGTGCTCAATGAATTTAGATTATACAAAATTTCATTCTTGATCTCTCTGTAAAGGCCAAAGGAGAAAACAGAGCTGCTGTAGAAATATCTTTAGAAGAAACTCTATGGTTGTAAGCCTACCTTAAACCACAAAGAAACCTAAATATCTTTTTGTTTTTCCCAAAAACTATATTTTCATCTATTGAATTTCTCAAAGAAATCTCCCATAAGGTAAATGTGGGTGTTTTGTATTTTGATATGGTAAAGATGGTTTTTGTTTTTCTTCTTTTATACATAAAAAGTAAAGCAGAACCTCTCCCATTTTATCTTGCTTCTTGCAAAATGATTTATTATTCAAAAAGTCTGTCTTCACTTATAGGTTATTGATATCCCGTAACATGTTCTAAGTTCAGAAATAGAGATAACATTCTTAAATATAGTCTCTAAAGTTTTCTACCAGAAATTTAGTATAGTTAGGTCCATTTTCCATGAGATAGCAAAGCTACTCATAGGCGAAAGTATTTTTAAAGTAGTCTAAATATTCACTCTCAAGTATCTATGCAACTGAGACCAAGTATTGGCATCATAATTAAATATTTATAAAAATCCTGCTGCATTTTGTGGGGCACAGATGTATTCTCAATGTTAAATCTTGACATGGGAGGGAAATCAGATGTCCAGGCGTGACAGATTTCTCAATGCCAAACAGTTCAATGGTCCCAGAAGATGTTCTTATGAACTTGACCTGAGCAAACGGCACAAGCAGGACAGCTGGGAGGACAGGTCACACTGGGGAAGGTGGGAATCTCACGCTTCTGGCTGACTTAAGTCCTATAGCTTGTGTTTGCTACTACAGTTATTTGAACCTTGATTATGAAGTCATGACATCCAGACAACATATTTCTTACAAAATCCTCTTTGGTGCCAGAGGCCTAGACAAATTTCCTGCTTTAAGACAGATTGAAGCTCATAATCATGATGATTTGTGACACTCCCTTGCCTCCCCAAGCTACAAATAATCAGAATATTTGGCCTAGAATAAGAACTTTTCAAAGTAAATTAGATAATTTCTTTGGAAAATTTCAGAGCAGTGAAAGTTTGTGTGTATGTGTGTGCTGCTGCTGTGGCTGCTTCTCTATACATCTGATTTATTCTTAGGTTACGAGATAGCTTAACCTATAAGATTAATGGGGCTGGTGCACTGGGACGACCCAGAGGGATGGTATGGGGAGGGAGGAGGGAGGAGGGTTCAGGATGGGGAACACATGTATACCTGTGGTGGATTCATTTTGATGTTTGACAAAACTAATACAATTATGTAAAGTTTAAAAATAAAATAAAATTAAAACCAAAAAAAAAAAATTAATATTTACCTAAAATAGCTATTATTGAATTTATCTAAAGTAACCCCTTTATCCATGGTGAAAGCACTGCAGACAACCTGGTTGTGGTTATATGTCTTAGAAATGGATTGTTCTTTACAAGAATGCAATTTTTATTTTGAGAGCTGAACTTCTCCCACTAAGGTCAAATAGCTTTTTTTTAAGTCAAGTGATGAAATTAAATGGCTGTGAAATATTTGGAATGCAAGTTAATATTTTAAAACTTACAAATGAAATTACTTTAGGAGAAAACAGTTCAAAATGTTTTATTGAACTCAGAAGTAAAGAGTAGATAGTATAAAGTGCAGAAACTTGAAACAATGTATTTGTAGGGCCAAAGAGCAGTTTTATTTATAAGGAGTTTGTAGAATATGTCAATTTACTCAACTGTGGTAAGTTATTCTTGTTGTGGTTTTCAGTGTGTGAGAAATGCTATCAATTTGCTAATGTATGGCACATTCCAGACCTTCTATCCATTCCATCAAAATCATGAGTACTGGCCACACGGAAAATATCCATCAAATACCCTATTCTCTCCCTGTGAAACTTGTGTATAGCAAATCCCTCTGTGTGTACTGCCTCTTCCTTATTATACTTTTTAATCTAGAAAATTCGTTCTCATCCAGGAAGAGTCAACTCCAATATCACTACTGTTTGGATCCTGCCTTGACTTTTCCAGGCAAAGTGAAATTATACTTCCATTAATCAAGTATTTATAATTAATTATAGATAATAATTTAATTATCAGAAACCTCAAACCTCAATGTCTGTGCTGTTGTTTGTGTTCTTTTCTATATCCTCAAAACTTTCATACTGCCTTTCCATGTCATTGGTAATTATATCACATTGCTTGACTCATTGCTGTGCCTCCGTGCATATTCTTTCTCTCCATCAATCTCTTTGTGTCTCCCACTCATTTCTCCCCTTCTCTAGTTTTCCATCCGTACCTTCATCCATATCACCACTGGATGTGACTTTTAGTTCACCAGCTCATATTAAGATGTTCACTTGGAAGACATTTTTGAAAATCAGTTACAAGATTCTATTATCTAGTTTACTTTTTGAAGTTGCAGATAAGATAGTTAGGGCTTCTCTGATAGCTCAGTTGGTAAAGAATCTGACTGCAATGCAGGAGACCCTGGTTCAATTCCTAGGTCAGGAAGATCTGCTGGATAAGGGATAGGCTACCCTCTCCTGTATTCTTGGGCTTCCCTCATGGCTCAGCTGGTAAAGAATCTGGCTGCAATGCAGGAGACCTGGGTTTGATCCCTGGGTTGGGAAGATCCCCTGGAGAAAAGAATGGCTACCCACTCCAGTATTCTGGCCTGGAGAATTCTATGGACTGTGTAGTCCATGGGGTCACAAAGAACTGGACATGACTGAGCAACTTTCACTTTTATAAGACAGTTGAAAAAGCAGGTGATAAACTTATTCTTTAAGAGGATATCACCTAAACCACACAGAGATAAATATGTTTGCAATATTTATTCTAGGGGACAGAAGGTACATCCATCTAAAGGTGCAACTGAGCTGCTGAACCTCCAGTTTTTCTCCAAAATATCCTGAATGCCACCCATGAGTGCCTGAGATCCTCAGACCCTCCATGGATAAGTGAGGGTGCCCATGTCAATTTGTACATTAAATTTCTATAAAACTTGACTACTTTCTTTTTAATTTTAATATAAAATGTATATAAATGAAAGTTTCATTTTGTTTGTTTTATCACACTGAAGACCATTAGTTTAAAATTTTCTCTTTTAGTATCTGTTTTATACTCTACAAGGATGTAATAGAGCTGTGTTGAAAAATACCCTATACTAAAGTACGGAACACAATTCAGAGCAAAGACAAACTTTTCTAGTTTTTTTTTTAACTCTCCTGTGGTAACTATTTTTTAAACAGTTATATTGAAATATTCATCTACCATACAATCATAAATTTCAAGTGTACAATTAAATGGTTTTTAGTGTCTATAGAGTTGCCTGACCATCATAAATCCAGTTTAGAATATTATCTTCAATCCACAAAGATCCTATATATGTTACCATTCAGTCCCTATTTTGTCCCAACTCTTCTTCTCCCCTGTCCCAGTCCTGCTGCTGCTACTGCTGCTGCTAAGTCACTTCAGTTGTGTCCGACTCTGTGTGACCCCATAGACGGCAGCCCACCAGGCTCCCCCATCCCTGGGATTCTCCAGGCAAGAACACTGGAGTGGGTTGCCATTTCCTTCTCCAATGCATTAAAGTGAAAAGTGAAAGTGAAGTCGCTCAGTTGTGTCTGACTCTTATCGCCCCATGGACTGCAGCCTAACAGACTCCTACGTCCATGGGATTTTCCAGGCAAGAGTACTGGAGTGGGGTGCCATTGCCTTCTCCTGTCTCAGCCCTAGGCAACCACTAATCTATATTCTTTTGCTACTTGCCTGTTCTGGACATTGCATACAAATGGAATCATAAGTCATATGGTCTTTAGTGGGATTCTTTCAGTTAATATGTTTTCAAGGTTCGTCCATATTGTAACGTGAATCTATACTCCATTCCTTTTAATAGCCTAATAGTATTCCATTGTATCGATACATCCCATGTTATTTATGCATCAGTTGATGGATTGACGGACATTTGGGCCTTTACACGTTTTAGCCATTATAAACAATGCTTCTAGTAACATTCATGTACAAGTGTTTGTATGGACATGTTTTCGTTACTTTTGGGTATATATCTAGGAGTGGGATTACTGGATCATATGGTAACTCTGTTCAACCTTTAACTTTTAAACTATCATTCTTGTTTTTGTTTTTGTTTTTTTACATTTTTTCCCACCAGCAATGTATAAAGGTTCTAGTTTCTTTAGATCCTCAGCAACACTTGTTAGTATTTTGTTTTTGATTATAGTCATCCTAGTGGGTATAAAATGAGAGCTCATCTTGTTTTGATTTGTGTTTTCTTGCTGCCAGATGATGTTGAGCATCTTTACATATTCTAATTTCCCATTAGTGAATCTTCTTTAGAGAAATTCCTATTTAGATACTTTGCTCACTTTTAATTAGGATTATCTTTTTTATTATTGACTTGGAGGCATTCTTTGCATATCACAGTTATAAGAACCTTGTGAGATATATGACTTGCAAAATTTCTCCTGTTTCGGGGTTGTCATCTTTCTTCTTTGGCAATGTCCTTTGATGCACAAAAGTTTTTTACTTTTCAACACATCCAATTTATCATTTTTTTTTCTTTCATTGGTTGTTCTTTTTGTAGCATGTTTAAGAAACTATTGTCTAATACAAAGTCAAAAGTTTCTAGGCCTAGGTTTTCTTCTAACAGTTTTATAGTGTTAGTTTTGATAGTTAGATCTTTGAGTTATTTAAATTAATTTTTGTATATAGAGCTTAGTTCTATCTGTTTTAAAATGCACAGAATAATAAAAAATATTTATTTGGCCTTTGTTCCTGGTTTCTGGCCCATAACTTCTAAAATTATTGAAATCCCCTAGGTGATGGGAGTGTCTTTTGTATGCTAATGACTAATGACTAGGGTCCCCTGGATATCTTTGTAATTAGGCTGATCTCCAGAAAGTCCAAGGCATAATTACAGAGTTGGAACTTTCAGGCTCATTTCACAACCTCCAAGAAGGGGAGAGGACTAGGCATTGAGTTCAATCATTAATGATTAATGATTTATTCAATGATACCTATATTATGAAACTTTATAAAAATCTCTAAATGATGAAGTTCAGAGAATTTCTAAATAGGTGACACATTGATATGCTTTGGAAGGTCATGTGCCTTGAGAGAACATGGAAGTTCCATGCATCCACCTTATACATTGCTTTAGGCATCTCTTCCATTCGGCTGCGTCTGAGTTGCATCCTTTATAATACACCAGTGAATATAAAGTGTTTTCGCCAGTTCTGTGAGCTGTTCTAGCAAATTATCAAACTTAAGGAGGGACCTGTGTAAACTCGAATTTACTGCTGGTGGGTGAGAAGTACAAGTGGCTTCTGGAATTTGTGTCTAATGTCTGAAGTGGGACAGTCTTGAGAGCCTAAACCCTTAAGTGGTGGCGACTGAGCTAATTCTAGACAGTAAGTGTCAGAGTTAAATTGAATTGTTGGATACTCAGTTGATGTTGAAGAATCAAAGAATCACAAAATTGGAATACTGGTTTTACTGTTATTAGAGGCCTTCCTCCCTTCTTTCTCTTTCTTTCTCACTAATGTAACTTAAGTACCATAGTAGAAATAGTAATGCTTAACAAAGTCTGTTTGCTCTCCTGTGCTTCCCAGTCTCAATGCAATTAAGGGTCAATAGATCTTTGAGCAGCTCAGCACTGAAAATCCAATCTAAGATTCTCCAGGCTCTCTTCCCTTCTGTTAAGACCAAAAGATCTTTTTGTGGAGATGTTATACTGGCCATCAGATCAGTCCTTGAATGATTTTGTGGAGTAGAGCCCTTTGCTGATCTAGTAAAGTGAAAGTCGCTCAGTCCTGTCCAACTCTTTGCGACCCCATGGACTATAGAGTCCATGGAATTCTCCAGGCCAGAATGCTGGAGTGGGCAGCCTTTCCTTTCTCCAGGGGATCTTCCCAAACCAGGGATTGAACCCAGGTCTCCTGCATTGCAGGCGGATTCTTTACCAGTTGAGCCACAAGAGCAGCATATCTAAGTATATCTAAATACATCTAAGCTAGATATATTTCTTGTTGTTTTTTAGTCGTTCAGTCTTGTCTGACTCTTTGTGACCCCATGAACTACAGCACGCCAAGCTTCCCTGAGCTTTGCCATTTTCCGCAGGCTGCTCAAACTCATGTTCATTGAGTCAGTAATGCCATCTAAGCATCTTGTCCTCTGAGGTCCCCTTCTCCTCATACATTCAGTCTTTCCCAGATGGCTTTTCACATCAGGTGGCCAAAGTATTGGAGCTTCAGCTTTAGCTTCAGTCCTTCTAATGAATATTCAGGATTGATTGCTCTTAGGATTGACTGGTTTGATCTCCTTGAAGTCCTAGGGACTCTCAACAGTCTGCTCCAACACCACATTTTAAAAGCATCAATTCTTTGACATTCACCCTTCTTTATGGTCCAACTCTCACATCCATACATTACTACTGGAAAAGCCATAGCTTTGACAATACGAATCTTTATCAGCCAAGTGACATCTCTGCTTTTTAATACACTGTCTAGGTTTTTCATAGCTTTTCTTCCAAGGAGCATGTGTCTTTTAATTTCATGGCTGCAGTCACCATCTGCAGTGATTTTTAAGCCCCCCAAAACAGTCTCTCATTGATTCCTTTGTTTCCCCACCTTTTTGCCATGAAGTGGTTGGACAGAATGCCATGATCTTTGTTTTCTGAATGTTGAGTTTTAAGTCAGTTTTTTCACTCTCGTCTTTAATTTTCATCAAGAGACTCTTTCGTTCTCCTTCGCTTTCTGCCATAAGGGTAGTGTCATCTGCACATCTGAGGTTATTGATATTTCTCCCTGCAATCTTGATTCCAGCTTGCTTTTCATCCTTCTCTATTTCTTTGCATTGATCACTGAGGGAGGCTTTCTTATCTCTCCTTGCTATTCTTTGGAACTCTGCATTCAAGTGGAGTTTGCCACTTTACTCTTTTGCCTTTAGCTACAGCCCATGGAGAAGGCAATGGCACCCCACTCCAGTACTCTTGCTTGGAAAATCCCATGAACGGAGAAGCCTGATAGGCTGCAGTCCATGGGGTCGTTGAGTTGGGCACGACTGAGCAGCTTCACTTTCACTTTTCACTTTCATGCATTGTAGAAGGAAATGGCAACCCACTCAAGTATTCTTGCCTGGAGAATCCCAGGGACAGAGGAGCCTAGTGGGCTGCCATCTATGGGGTCGCACAGAGTCGGACACAACTGAAGCAACTTAGCAACAGCAGCAGCAGCATGGGGTTGCAAAGGGTCGGACATGACTGAGTGACTAACACTTTCACTTTTCATAAGCATAATACACATATATAATTGGATAATTTTCAAGCACCTGTCAAATATAAAATAGGATTTAAAAATATTAGAATGATTCATCTTACTGAACATGACTTCTAAAGTTTTATCTTTGCCATTGTAAGTTTGGGTGACTCAGGATTTTTTTTCCCTATTGTGTAGAGTTATATAATTGGCCATTTGTGATAACTGTTACTAGAATCAAACATTGTATCCTAACAATATTGGAAGGAGAAAAGTGGTGGTAAGCAAAAAATTAAGGAAATGAATGATAGGAAGAGAAATATATTATAGAACGCTGTTAGCTTTGATTCTGTTTTTTTTAAATAAATTCTGTTTGGCTCAAGAATAATCGCAGAAAATAAGATGAGACATTTCTGTGGCATACCAGGTTACTGACAGTGATATAACTATTCTAAGTTATCAAGAATGAATTGAGATAGTGACAGTAACAAAATTTAGGGGCAAAAGAGTGTCAGTTAGGAATGAGAGTTCTAACATAGCTTTTCATTAGAATAACTCTTCATGCTTTCATCACTTTGTTCATGACTACTCTGTCCTCTTTCCTTCTGTGACTTACACATTTATTTGCACTGTTAGATTTCTCAAATAATATTTATTTCAATAATCTTGACTTGAAATCTTATTTTTATTTTTTAAAAAAGAAAAAAATATGAGAAGAAAAGGACCTATAAGGCCCTATATTTTGAGCAAAGCAACTGAACCAATTAAGTTGTCACAGAGATTCATCATTTCAATCTAGGTAAAACTGGCAACCATGTATGTATATGGTGTTCCTGGGGATATTTTAGCCAAATCATTGACTGTATCTATTGTCAATTAAGAAGCAGGTTTGTGAGGGCAGCATGCATTTATTCCAGGTATAAATCCCTGAAGAAATCAGCCATGTGTGCATTATACCTGCAGGGATGTCATTGACTGATGACTGGTAAAGAACAAACAAAAAAGTGTTTTTTAAAGTGAGAACACAAATTAACATCTAATTTCAAAGTTACATTGATATTTCTTTGCTTCACTTAAACTATAATTCATGAGCATGGAAACTGAATATTCCAGAGGAAAGGCCAAATAATACCACGTTGTTTTTTCTGCTCCAAAGCCGAAGTAGACTTGTACAGCTGTGGAGGGAAAAAGGGCGTTCAAAGACTCTCAACAGGCATGCTTCAATAAGACATCCTACTGTTCTAGAAAATGCCTCAACAGAAAGGTCAGTTTTTAAGAAATCATTCAAAGGAATAAGCCAAACTTAAAAGAAATTTGTCTGGGATCCTAGGTAACCTTACTTCGTCCCTTCTGAGTTGATGCTGTTTTGTGTCAGAAACATACTAGACAAGTGGATGTGAAAGGAAAGGGAGATTCAAGCTTTATTGGCTGATCCATGACAGCCATTCTCAGTAAGGTTTCCTCCATTGTCAACACTTCAAACAGAAACTACAGTATGGATATTGCCAGTGAGAGATTTGGAAAATGCACCACATCAATGACTTACTCCCCCTCACCAACCACTCCTCCCTTCCCCTTCCCTACAAGAATACATCAGAGCTTGTTACCAAGATGCTGTAAGAGAAGTTTGGGGCAAATTAAAAGTCCCCTCCCTGCCTCATTGTTAACTTATTCAATAGCATCCTGGCACTTTGCAACAAAGCCTTTGATGATACGTTTCGATGTAGCATTCCAACTCCAGAAAGTATGTTAGCGGGGTTTTAAATAGCTGTTATTCACTCTTAAGTGTTTAGTAGATCCAGGATTTTCTTTGACTATTCCACTGTGAACAGGTGACACAGGTAATCATTATATGCTGATTTTAAAATGTTAAGAGAGGGACTTCCCTGTTCAGTGGTTAAGACTCTGCACTCCCAACACAGGGAATGAGGGTCTGATTCCTGGTGGGGGAACTGAGATCCTGCATGCTGCACAGCAGAGCCAAAAAGAAAAATGTTAAGAGGAAAAGAAATACTATTTTTCTCCATATAGTAATATTGTACTTCAAAAGAAAAAACATAATTTCAACTGAAGTCACTGTTATTTCTACCAATGTCATGCTTCCCAGTACCAGAATGATGATTTTTCTCCATACTATTATAGATATTGAAGATTAACCATGTGCTTTGTTGTATTGGTTCACTCAGCTTTGAGCTTTAAATGCACTGTTTAATATACAATGATAAAATATACATTGTTTCAGGACTACAGCTCTTCCCTTAGAGTTTACAGATATACACTTCTCTGGAATCTACACATCCATACATCTATCTTCCAAATATTTCTACTCCCATCCCCATTTCTTTCTACTCTCAATCCAGAAAGAAAACCGAGAGAATCCAAAAGTCCATTCTGCACTGGCTAAAATGAGGTGCCATATTGTACTGGGGCAATTCTGACCAATTTCTAGTCACCTTCACTCTATTTTCTTTTTCTTTTCTTCCTTTCTTTTTTTTTTTTTTCCTTTGGTCAAACTGCACAGAATGTGGCATCTTAGTTCCCACACCAGTGATTGAACCTGCAGCACACATTGGAAGTATAGAGTCTTAACCACTGGACCACTGGGGAAGTTCCAGCATACCACTCTCAGACAAATATTTCAAAAACATAACTTAATCCCTGGCCTATCATTTCCCATCACATCATGTTCCTGTCTATCATCCTGACCGCAGTTCTCTGCATAAATTACGGAGCTTCAACATATGGCCCAGTCTTCTAGAAAAAATAGCAGTCTTTCAAGGAAAAAAAAAAAAAAAAAAAAACCCTTTCCTACTTTCTCCTTTTGTTAGTTACATTATCCCCAGTTCTGTGATTTTGCTATTGCTATCACTTCCCCAACCTGGATGTTTTCTGTTGTTGTTCTCAAATTGTTTATATAAAACTATTATTAATGACTCACCTTTTCCATGTAGACTTCCCTGGATATTCCTGGAAACAGGACAGTGCTGTCCTCTCTCTAATGTTACGGCTTCACTTCCAGGGAGTCATGCAGAGTTGGTGATTTCATTATGGACTAAGGTGGTCATGACTGTTAGTTTTCTCTTTATGTACTTATGGTACCTCTTCATGGAACCATGAGTAGCTAATAATCCTTTTGGGTTTTCTTTGGTGACTACTACTGGCTCTATAAGGTTTCCCAGGTTTGGCTTTGGTAAAGAACCCACCTGCCAGTTTAGGAGACTTAAGAGACATGGATTTGATCCCTGGGTTGGGAAGATTCCTTGGAGGAGGGCATGGCAACTCAATCCTGCATTCTTGCCTGGAGAATCCCATGAACAGAGGGAGCCTGGCAGGCTACAGTCCATTGGGTTGCAAAGAATCAGACATGACTGAAGTGACTTAGCATCCATGCTTGACTGGCTATATAATTAGGAAGACTTCCATCTTATTCTGTTTAGCAAAGATATGACTTATTTGAGAAAAAAAAAGAGAGAGAAATTAATTTCTCTGTCTCAATCTCTATTTCTTTCTCTTAATGAACTGCACGAATTTTTGGTCAGGCAGATAATAGCTATCCATGTAGTTTCAGACTAGTTACTGACTAGTTACTAAAACCCTGTACCTCTCAGCTTTCTCTGATAGGATCGCATCTAACTTATGCCTTATGTAAAGAGTAAATAATATAATCATATATGTGAGGCCATTAGCACTATCCTGACATATAGTGGGTACTTAATAGGTGGTGGTTTTGGTTTTTGCTTTTTCTAATTTAGGAAAGGGAGTCTAATGATTAAAATAATAAGCTTTAAAAAACACAAACCAGGTTGTAAATTCTAGCTCCATCATTTATTAATTTGCTGAGTACATCATGAGAAACGCTGGGCTGGAAGAAGCACAAGCTGAAATCAAGATTGCCAGGAGAAATATCAATAACCTCAGATATGCAGATGACACCAACCTTATGGCAGAAAGTGAAGAGGAACTAAAAAGCCTCTTGATGAAAGTGAAAGAGGAGAGCGAAAAAGTTGGCTTAAAGCTCAACATTCAGAAAATGAAGATCATGGCATCTGGTCTCATCACTTCATGGGAAATAGATGGGGAAACAGTGGAAACAGTGTCAGACTTTATTTTTTTGGGCTCCAAAATCACTGCAGATAGTGATTACAGCCACTAAATTAAAAGACGCTTACTCCTTGGAAGGAAAGTTATGACCAACCTAGATAGCATATTCAAAAGCAGAGACATTACTTTGCCAACAAAGGTTTGTCTAGTCAAGGCTATGGTTTTTCCAGTGGTCATGTATGGATGTGACAGTTGGACTGTGAAGAAAGCTGAGCGCCGAAGAATTGATGCTTTTGAACTGTGGTGTTGGAGAAGACGCTTGAGAGTCCCTTGGACTGCAAGGAGATCCAACCAGTCCATTCTAAAGGAGATCAGCCCTGGGTGTTCTTTGGAAGGAATGATGCTAAAGCTGAAACTCCAGTACTTTGGCCACCTCATGTGAAGAGTTGACTGATTGGAAAAGACTCTGATACTGTGAGGGATTGGGGGCAGGAGGAGAAGGGGACAACAGAGGATAAGATGGCTGGATGGCATCACTGACTCGATGGGCGTGAGTTTGAGTGAATTCTGGGAGTTAGTGATGGACAGGGAGGCCTGGTGTGCTGCGATTCATGGGGTCACAAAGAGTCGGACACGACTGAGTGACTGAACTGAACTGAACTTAAGGTCTTTTAATCTCTGAGTTTCTTATTTTTCTCCTCTCCGACATTTGGATAGTACTTTCTGCAAAACACCTGGGTGATTGGATGTGTAATAAAGATGTGACCAATATGTCAGCAGGCATGATGTGTGTTCACTGTGATCACTGAATAAGGTTTAATGAGATAATGGGAGAAAATATAACCTCCTCATGTCCCTAGAGGGAACACTCAGACAGCTTTCTCTGACTTTCCTCTCGTTATTAGGTAAAAGGAGATCCAACCATTACTTTCAATTGGAGCACAGGCTCAATTCCGTCACAGGAATGTTTAGTCTGATGGAGCAGTGAAAATTCTCATTTAACATGCAATTTAACCCCTCAACCAGCTGGCACCTGTTATAGGCTGGGACTTACAGTGGTGCAAGCGTTCTGGGGCTTGTCCCTTCCAGCTCATCATCTTTCCCAGTCTTAGGGATCACCAATGAAGAGAGGGAGAAGTAATACCTGGGTGGCTTTGTACTTTCTGGTTGTCAGGTAGTTGAAGCTCACAGTTCTTAGAGGGAGGCCACCGGAATGATTATTATTGATTAAGTCAACCCTTGTCCTCATGGTTGCTTTAGGGGGCTTTTCCAATGTTCCCTTTAGCCAATCATTCTCATGGCTTTCTTGGTCCCAGCAGATGCATTTCTATTCTAGGCCCTTTACTCCTGCATCAACCACTACTCACCAGCTGAGCAGCCTTCCCCCAAGGGCTCCTCATGCCTCCAGAAGCCCCAACATAGACCTTGGGAGACCTACAATAATTCTACATCAAAGCTCTCTTGCAAATGGCCCACAGCCAATGCTCAGCATCATACCCTGTTCCAGCAAATTAGATCACTTCCCTTTGATCCCCTATTTAGCCTCTCTTTAGTTTATAGATTTCCAAGCATGAGTTGTATCTGAGCCATAGTCCATTGTAACTTTCTCAAGCATGAGTAAGATCCCCGTACTTTGCGTCTCCCTTAAGTCTCTTATTTTCTTCAAGCATTAAAAAGAGTGAACTAATGTCAACTGCAGCAGCTTGGATGGACCTAGAGATTACCAGACTGAGTGAGGTAAGTCAGACAGAGAAAGGGAAATATTATATGGCTTCTCTTATATGCAGGATCTAAAAGGAAATGATACAAATGAATTTATTTACAAAACAGAAACAGACTCACAGACTTAGAAAATGAACTTATAGTTTCCAGTGGGAAAGATGGAGGGAAGAGATAGTGAGTTTGGGACAGATATGTACATACTGCTATATTTAAAATGGATAACCAATGAGGTCTACTGTATGGGGACTCAGTTCAATGTTATGTGATAGCCTGGATGGGAGGAGGTGAGTTTAGAGAATGGAAACATGCATATTATGGCTGAGTCCCTCTGCTGCCTTCCTGAGACTATCACAACATTGCTAATCAGCTATACCCCAATATAAAATGTATGCGCATGTGCTCAGTAGTGTCCAACTCTTTGCAGCTTCATGGACTGTAATTCTCTAGGTGCTTCCATCCATGGAATTCTCCAGGTAAAAATACTGGAATGGGTTGCCACTTCCTCCTCTAGGGAATCTTCCCGATCAAGGGATTGAACCTGGGTTGCTTGTCATCTCCTGCATTGGCAGGCAGGTTCTCTAGCACTGAGCCACCTGGGAAGCCAGTCCTTATCTTCCCAACCATAAGGAAGGGGACTCACAGAAAGGGAATTGCTCTCTCTCTCTGAACAGACGCCTGCACACATCTTTTCTCTCAAAACCTTTTTGAGACCCTTGATCTGGTCAAAGGGTCCAGGACATATGGAGCAGGTTCTCACGGCCACTTCTTACATAACCTTTTGTATGGGGTGGCAGGCTGCCTCATGCTCACTTCAGTGTCCTAACACCTATGCTGCTGTCCTGCTGTACCTCAGTCAAAACTGAGCAGAAAGGAAAAAACCAAGGAGGAATCCTGTTACTAGCAACAAAACATAGAGCAGTGCCTGGCACCAGGAGTGGCTGCAGAATTTACTGGACTAATGCAAAATGAATCTTCAGGTCCTCTTGCTCACAAACCATTGAGAATTTCAAGCAGACCTTAGTAGAGCATTAAACTGCCCATCCAAGTGTGTAGCCCTGTGTGACAATGTAAGATAAATGCCCATGAAGTCAGCTCTAGAAAGCAGATAGTAGAAATAGTCCCTTTTGTTCTTCCTTTGGTTCCAATCCCACATAATTTCACTTTGCTCAGATATGCCCACATGGTCCTAGCATCACTGAGATCTTACTGATAATGCATTACCAAAGACCCCATGGTGGCACATTTGTACACGGTTCAGAACTGATTTCATGCTGAAACAAAACTCAGCCAGTTTAGATCAGAAGCAAAAGTAGCCAAAATGAACTGGCTACTTCCCTGATAAGGAGATAGGGGCTCATTAATATCCTTTGTTATTTACGTTTTCTGATTCCATACAGTATAAGAAAGCAGAGGTGTAGGAGATGCTTATAAAGAACCACTACCTAGACTTGTAGTCTCTTTGTTTCAGCTTTGGAAAAAAAATAATAATGGAGCAACGAGACAAAAACAAAGAGTCCTATAATCAGGAATATGGAGGATGAAAGTACAACGTGCTATCCATCAATGTGCCTAATGCGTGTCATTATTTCCATTAAAGCATTTTGTGTTGGGAGAAAATAAGACATTTCTTGGAAGGGGGTGGTTTGCCTTTCTGATCCAATGGCACAGAGTCGAGCATCGCGAGGTAAGGTTCAGCAGGAGCGCATAGAGTCAGCACGGAGATGCAGACACTGCAGATACCATCCATCTCCCTGACACACGCAGGGAGGGACTCATTGTGTGGCTGCCAGACGCAGTGGCTGAGATGAGAATGTTACAGAATACAGAAAAGGGAGCTGGGCTGTTAGGCTCGTTACCGCTCTCATCTGTGAATAGCTCCATAAAGCAGCTCTGAGGAGCATGATTCCGAGATGAAGAAATACAGATTCAGTCTGCAGCCATCATAACCCAGGCAGGCAGTCAAGGAGTTAAGTGAACGATGCCCCGGGAAGGTAGAAATCTAGGTGTTCACAGTGAGGAGGAGACTGCCTTTTTTTAGAGCACTATTTTTGATGCAGACGCTGAGTCAGACCAGCCACTTCTGAGATTGATGATATCCCAGCCTCCCCTATTCCTTGAATTTCAAACCAAAATAACAAAGAGTGTCCGATAGGAAAGACATCACTCAGTCATCAGTGGAAACAGCAATTAAAATGGTAGTGTGTGTGTGTGTGTGTGTGTGTGTGTGTGTCTATAGAGAGGGGTGGAGTAGAGAGTGAGAAACCCCAGTTACAGTTCATGTCTGGGGCTCCCTCACCGACTGGAAAAGAAAACAACAAGGAGAGAAATAGAACAAGTCATCTTGGAACAGGCAGACCCCACAAGGACAAAGCGCTTTGCCAAGACAAGCATAGCAAAAAGGGACAGTGTATGGTCATTTGAACTTGTTTGACAAGGAAATGGTTTAAACCAGTCTCAGAAGAGGAGCAACTGGGACTGGGTAGCTCCTGCGCCTTATCACATCTCACTGCCGTATGCGAGGATTGTAGGGTTGACTGCTGTGCCTAGGGAAACGTGACGTGACCTGTGACTTCTAAATCTGCAAAAGATTGATTCTTGATGGAGGAATATCATACTATATAAGGAACCACACTTCCTCCTGCCCACCCCCACCTTTTGTTTTAAGCAAGACTTGTTTCGGGAAAGAGGGCAGTTAGGAACCAAAATTTCTCAGACGGCGTCTCAACCTGTCCCCCTGTCCCCAGCCAGGAACTCTTGGAATGAGGCCATGCAACTCTTCTTATTTGTTAGGCCATGGCCTATTTTTTCCAGGCTGTTGTATAAGACAAATCCATTGCCTCATTTCTCATTGCCTCTCTACAAAGGAAAAAAGCAGACAGATCTTCCCAAACTCAGACAGAATACTGTGCACAGCCAAGTGGGCTGAAAAAAGGACGCTGCCAAATTGGCTAGCACAGCTCCATGCCCTTGTTCTTTCCAGAGTTTCAGCAGCAACAACAAAAATCTTCGACGCACCCCCGCCCCCCCACCCCCCGCCGCCCCGCCACTACCACCACCCCGAACATGAAAGAAAGAACTCAGATGCTTCTGTTTGGATAGAATTAGGACTCTGAAAAGCGAGCAAGAGATGTTGCCATCAAGCCTCAGAGCTCTTCAGAAGTAGCAGAAGCAAGATCTGGCAACATTTTTTAAAAATAAAACCTCAAGCAAAAAACTTCAAGTCAGATAGACAGAAACTGAAATGGCCTAAATCATGGCCACGTACAGGACAAGGCACTTACACACACAGAAGGGTCAAGCTCAGCTGCTGAAAGATTGTCAACATTCCTAACAAGCACTCTACCATCATTATAATCCAAATAAAGAGTTAATAATAGCTCTGCTTTATGAGTTGACTAAGTTTCAGGCACCATGACAAACTCTTTGCATAGTTTTTTTTTTTTTTTCTAATTTTCACCACAACCCTGAAATTATTCCAGCTTCACAGATGAGAATACTGAAGTTCAGAGGAGTTCAGATCCTTGCACCTGGGGATAGGGGCAGAGTCAACACTCAGTGTCAGGACAGGCTGATGCGAGTGAGTGTCTCCTACTATGAAGCCATTCCCCATATACTTCAGCTGCCCTTAAAATGAAAAATGATGGACTTTTAATCCTTACTGGCTTTTTCATTACTTACGGCATATAGAGTAATAAACTTCCATGCCAGGTGATAGTTTTACCCTCAGAGAATTAAAAATCCCCAAAACGATCTTCTTCACATGAACTTAATTTTGAGGGGAAAATATTTTTGAGATTATCAGCTAGGGAAGAATCAGGCCAGGTATGTTCTTGCCCACCCAAGCAGTTGATCTCTCTTTCTGTCTCTCTCTCTCCCTCTTTCTCACTCACTCTTTTGCTCACAGCACTCCTTAGGCCCATCCCACAAAATGTGAAGGCTGACTCCCATCTGCCCTCTTTTTTCATAGACCAATAGAGAGGCATTCAAACTGTAGGGCCCACATTCCCAGTGTCTGCAGGGCCTCTGGTGGTGGCCAGGAGACTGGAAACTCTACAGCTTCAGAACACTCCATCAAGCCATTCAGCCAGTGGCATTTCACATAATGCTACATGATTAAAGACCATGAAGGTTAAACATTCTAACCAGACACATATGTCTAGCAATGGGCTTTTGAAAACCCTCATTCTAAGAAACCATCTGGACATTCCAGGTAATCTCCATGCCTACTGATGGGGGTCCACTCCATCATACATAATAGTTTGTGTAATTCAGCAGAGAGTGTATTTGATGGCCCCTTTTGTTTTAGCTTCTTTAAGAAGAGCGCCAAAGACTGACTTCACTTTCATCAAAAGAATATTGTTACACATAAAATAAGAATGCCCCTGGCTCTTAAAGAGTGTTAGAATTTAGAACTTGTTCCTGAGCAGTTTCAGAATTCATATTCTAATTGTGACTCTAAAAACCAAGAGAGATGATTCTGAGAATGGAGGCTGAAAGACCAGAGGGATGTTTCAGCTGGACCCAAAGAATATCCTCTAATCCCAAGATCAGTGCAGGGTTTGATTAGATTCTTGGGCTCTCAGAGACTGAGACAGTCATAAAATCTGAGAGTCAGATGAGATCTTAGCAGTTCTCTTTCCAGCACAAAAGTCAAAGGAAGAAAAGGTCAGAAGCCTGGGAGCTTGACAAATGGACCTCCGACTCTAGGACTTCAGATTCACAGGACAGATCATTTTTTTTCAAAAACAAACTGGATATGTTCAAACAGAGACTGGAATAAAATCTGTGTGGAAGTTTGCAGTGATATTTCAAAGTTTAGATAGGGAAAAATAAGTCAAAGATTATTTCCAGTGCTAATAGTCTATGATATTGTAGTTATTGCACTTGAGATACATCGAATAACCCTAGCAGGTGACAATGTACTGGACAACCCTCTTAAGATTCCTCCCCCATCCTAAGGGCATACATAAACAGAAGCATATACATACACAAAAAATAAATTAGGATATAGTCAACAGAAGTTTACTTTAGCATAAATATATATATAGTCTATATATACCTTTACCTAGATCATTTTTATTGGAATATAATCATTTTACAATGTTATGTTAATTTATGCCGTACAACAGCATGAATCAACCATGTGTATGCATATATCACCTTCCTCTTGATCAAGGTGATATATACATATATATATGTATCTTGATCATTTAAAATTACTTTAAATTTTCTAAAGAAGCATTGTGCTAATACAGTGCTCTCCCACCTCTCTTTCAGGAAGTAATTTTTTAACATATTTTTTACTATGTAGTATAAGATCTTCCAGAGAATGTTGAATTTGATTAGAAACTGATTTGTGAAACACAAAATGGAATTCATAAAATGTCTCTGAAATATAATGCTTTGCAATGTACCACAGCATTCATCAATTTAATATTTGAGGTTTGGAACCTTCAAAACAAACTCTAGAGGCTGTTGCCATTTTGTGATATGCAATTTTGCCAAGTCATGTAATAAAGGTCAGTATGCAAAAAAGAATCACCTAAAGCAGATAAATGAGATTGTTCAGCTAACACTTTTGCTATGATTCAACTGAATTCAGCTGAGAATTTTTGTGCTTCTACTCTGACATTATCACCTAAGCAGTATTTCTCATTAAGTGTCTGAAGGATCACTTAAATATTTCTGTAATGCTTCATTCCATTTTAGTGGACAATTTTTTATGCCGTATTAGCAGTCATGAATTTGAGGTTTCTTGAACAAATATAAATAGTCCTTGTGGAAGTCCAGGACCTGACATTAATTTTGTACTAAAAGAAAAAATAATTTAGAATCAAAGAATGTAATCTTGTCAGACTTCTGGTGTTTTATATAAACATACATGGGCTTCTCCAGTGGCTCAGACTGTAAAGAATCTGCCTGCAGTGCTGGAGACCCAGATCGATCCCTGGGTTGGGAAGATCCCTTCGAGAAGGGAATGGCTATCCACTCCAGTATTCTTGCCTGAAGAATTCCATGGACAGAGGAACCTGGTGGGCTACAGTCCATAGGGTCGCAAAGGGTCAGACACAGCTGAGCAACTAACACTTTCACTTCTACTTTCATAAATATACATACCACAGTTTTCATTCTCCTCTCCTTTGAAATTTATGCATATGATTCTGCCTACTTTTGCATAAATTTGAATGGATGACAAAATCTTGCCAGTGTTTCTAATGTTTACCAGAGTCAAACATCCCAACACTAGGATGCTGACTAAACCTAATATGAGTACTGCCAATCTTAAATTTCTTTATTCTCACTATGCTCTGTCTTCTAGATTTTACCTATTTTATTTTTCTATAAACTGAGCACAAACTTTATATTCTATATTTTTTAAGAATCTAGATTTCCCTAGCTCAGGTCAAATTCAATTATACTTAAATGAGGAGCAACTCTAACTCTGGCTAGACACCTAGTACCAAGAATAGGGAGAAGGCCCAGTGTCATAGACTTGGAGCCTAAAACGCCTGATCCCAACTGCTTTACATCCCACTCCTAGTTTTTGGGGTTTTTTTGTTTGTTTGTTTGTTTTTTTCTGAAGTGCTTTTGCAAAAGCTTTCTTTTGTTGTTGTTGTTTTTAAGGTAAAATGGTGATTTATGTTTTAAATTAAGATGGTGATAAAATAAAACTTGCTTCCGGTTTTTGATATTTCAAATAATTACTGTGTAAAATATGAATCAAAATGGTTAATTTAATTGAAATGTCTAACAGTACCAGATCATTCAAAAGTAGATGGCTTAAGCAGATACACAGTTAATGGTTTAATGATATATGTATTCACTCCCTTGACGTTGGTACACTTAGATAAACAAAGGCTCCAGAGTCATCAGTCAAACTGAAACTGAGCTAGTTTAGAAAGTGCTGAATGCTTCTATTATGCATCATTTTAGTTGGGGTAATGAATATTGTATGATCCCTTAATGTCGAGGTAGTTTTGTACTATTTTGGTGTCTATTATTCTTAGAGAACCCTTAAGTAATGCAATAGAGTTAAGCTTAAATGCTATTTTGCTCTTTAGGTCATTATTTATTTATTTATTTTTGCCAGCATGTTGGATTATATAAAAGTCTGAAGAGGCTCTTTAAAGATACAAGAGAAGCAATACTACCTTTAAAGTGAATCTCCTCTGGGAGGAACACAAAGTATTTTCAGTCGTGATTTCTAATTATAGTGTAGGTGACTCAAAAATTGCCAAATACTTGATTCCTCAAAAAGGTGCCATAAATAAGCATCATTTTATAGATGAAGAAATTTAGGAATCATAAGATTAGATGACTTGTCTAGAACTAAATATATACATATATAACAAAATACATATTTATATATACATACATGTATATATAGAGCTAAATATACATATATAATGTATAAATGTGCTATAAACTGACTATATACTAACTATATACTACATACTATATACTAACTATATACTACAATTAAACATATATACAATAACTAAATATATATAGGGGTTTCTCAGGTGGCTCAGTTGGTAAAGAATCTGTCTGCTCAATGCAGGAGACATAAGAGATGCTGGTTTGATCCCTGGGTCAGGAAGATCCCCTGAAGGAAAAAGTGGCAACCCCCTCCAGTATTCTTGCCTAGAAAATCCCATGGACAAAGGAGCCTGGTGGACTATAGTCCATGGGGTCCTAAAGAATCAAATATGACTAAGCCTGAACTCTTGCACACATATACTACAACTAAATTACTACAACTAAATACTACAGATAATTATATATTATATATACAATATATGTATAAAAGAAAGAGAACTAAATAGCAATTATCTATTTTGTTCTAGGAGTTGGGCTTTCCTGGTTCTAGGAGTTAAGTAGGCAAATGTTTCATAAATGATACATCATTGACCCTCCTCCTGTTAATATCTTTTTCTGAGCAGTAAACCTATAAAAAATTTCAAGTCACTTTAACCAAATCAGTTACCACAAAGACTGCTTCCTATCCATACCCCACAGCCAGCCATCTTCACTACTAACCAGAAAAGACATGGAAGCTGCAATCACTTTTAGTTTTTGCCATGAATCATTTGGGAGTCTAAAATGCTTTTGAGGCCCCTGAGCTAGTAAGATTTCCACTTACATAGACTCTTTTGTCCCTGTCTCTGTCCCTAGCTCTTTTCCCATGTTTCCTTTGGCCACTGTCACCTCTACTAACAGCTGCTTAGATAATCCTCATTTCAGTTTACTATTTATTTGATTTCCTTTATATCACCTTGTAACAACCATGCTAATTTAGAAGTTTCATCTTTGAGAACAGTGGATTAGTCAGATTCTACACAGTCACCTTCTTCTTACAACAGTTAATTCATAACCTTGCTATACATGGATGAACCCTTCTCCCCCGAATATTACATGTAAGTGCAGACATTATCATTCTTTCCTGACTTGATTTTCTATGTTTGCTGGAAATAGTCTGCTTGTTTTTGTTATTTTAGTCACTAAGTCATGTCCAACACTTTTGCGTTCCCATGGACTGTAGCCCGCCAGGCTCCTCTGTCCATGGAATTTCCCAGGCAAGAATATTGGAGTGGGTTGCCATTTCTTTCTCCAGAGGACCTTCCCAACTCAGGGATCAAACCTGTGTTGCCTACATTGACAAGTGGGTTCTTTATCACTGAGGGAAGCCCAGTTTGCCTGTTTACTTTTCCCAATATCCATCCTTACTTACACAGAAGCATATAAAATTATATCTGTATTTCAGAGACAGATATGAATGCCATTTTATGAGGTCACATTTATAGTTTGGAGAAGGGAATGGCAACCCACTTCATCATTCTCGCCTGGAGAATTCCATGGACAGAGGAGCCTGGCAGGCTATAGTTCATGGGGTCACAAAGAGTCAGACATGACTGAGCATCTTTCATTCTTTACAGTTCAACATTCCCAATTATTTTGAAATTAGTAAAATGTATACACATCTCATTATCATCATTTTTCCTTTTATTACAACATTTTATATGTTTCATTGTTAATAGGAGCACTATTTGAATTTAACTATCAAACCAAAGCTTTTAAACATTTATTTCCTTTTGATCAAAATCAAACTTTTGACATTTAACTTGTCACCATTAGCTGTCTACTATGTTCAGAAATATAGTTTAGACTGACCGCTTTTCTTGTCTTTAGCAGATAATTATTTAAAGAAAAACTGTCCCTTTCAGGGGAGTGGTGTGCAAGATACCACCATCCTGGTGCTAAATTGGTGCATGAGTAATTCTGAAACCAGTGTGCTTTATTTGATGACAGTTTTTAAAGTCATAGACTGCTGTTTCTCTATGCCATTTGCTTTCTTTTTCCTAATGAGATTTAAAAATTCATTCTCATCTTTTTGATCTCAGGGATTTCTCTTTGTATCTCCTATGCTACATATTGTCACTCTAAGACATTTGTTTAAATGACACTGTTCCCTAAAGATGCAGAAACTCTAATTTTTTGTTATAAGATTAGATTTTATTTAAATAAGCCATAAAGTAACTTTTATGGTTCATTAGTCATTCTCTTAACCTTTCTCTGTTTCTTATCCCATTCTAGCTTTGGGGGAAAGTGGTATGCTAATAAGATTATAATTAGACAAGTATACATGGTAAATTATGCTATTACTGAATGATGCTTACGTATTACTGGTGGCTAAAGCAGCATAGAGTGATTCCTAGGTAAAAGACCAGATGAATACCAGCTATGTTTATTTTAGCAGAAACAAGCTTCCTGAAAAAACACTTTCAGAGACTTTCCACCACAAAATAGCACAATGAATGCAAAAAAACCTCACTCCTACAAATCAAGTCCTGTATTTCTTTTACATTTTGCTTTTCCCATTGCTGCTCTTGTTACTTCTGTTTTATCACAGCAAGTTTCAGCACTAAATTCTAATTCTTTAGAAGAACTGAAATACATGCACACAGATATTTTAAATCTCTGTTTTGAATAATCTTATAACTAGAGCTGACGTGCCACAAATTTAGTAAGAAGAATAATCAGGAAGAAACATAACAGACAATTGGAAACAGTCACCCTGAAGATCACGTACAGCAATGTTTTATACATCCTATAAAAAGTTTACAATATTGCTTGCAATTTTAAGTACCAATAGAGAAAAGATTTAGGCACGATTGAGCTGTACCTTACTCAAATTACAGTGTCATGGTTCCAATACATTTTGTTAGTACTTTCATATCACTCCAAATAATCCTCACACATTTAACAAGGTCTCAGATATTTTTTTTTTATTTTTCAGATATATCCAGGAAAATCAGAAAGTTGCAGTTAGCTTAGTTTGATTACAAACATCTGTCCTTGGCATGCAGTAGGGTACTGCTTACCTATGTCTCCAATTTAGCATCTGTGGGGGCTGTACATTGCCCTACTAAACAATCAGATAAAATTAAATCATCTTGAAATATTTTTCAAGTTTTGATTTTAAATTTTACCATACATCAACCAACAATATCTTTTTCTAATAACGTGACAATTTAAGCTCAGCAAAAGTTCTAGTTGGGGAAATGTTACCATTTAAGGAAACTCCTATTCTGATGTTAGCTATTAAATTTTTACTAAGGTGTTGTCAGTTCCAGTTCAGTAAAATACCTTCATTTTAAATAAAAGTTTATATAACTTAAACTCAAAGTTAGTAATGTAAGACGTGTTGCTCAGAATTTATTTTACTGCTGTAATGTAATATTCACAGTCACCCTGAGAGATGTGTTCTTTGATCCCCACTAAAGAGGTAAAGAAAGTGAGGCTTAGAGAAGTTAAGTAACAGGCCCCAAGGCAACACCAGCTGCTAGGGGGTTTACCCAGGATTTGATTTCAGGCTATTCTGACTCCAAAGACATTAGCCCAATATAAATGCAATTGATGTTTCTGCCTTCTACTCATTTCTGTTTCTGAGAGAACTGGTCAACCATGCAAAACCTCCTCTATGTACCATCATCTACAGAAATTTCTCTCTTCTAAAATATATCAAGGGCAGGGATTATTTTAAGTTTCCTTTTTTTCTTGCTCCCATAGCTTCAAAGCACAGGCTTTGCACAGTGAAAAGGAGGTTTGTTTTGTTACTTGAACAAAATGCCTTAAGCAACTTAGACTATATTTCTTAGGTGACACAGAGTTAATGCTATCTAGGCATTGTAAGTGAATTTCAATAGAACAACAATCCCAGGCCTACCTACATTTACTCTCAGCTGTTTTTGTTTGTTTTTAGCAAAACCTGCTAAATTAGAATTAAACCAGGTATGCTGTTTTCCTTTCTCCTAGTTCATGAATGTACCTCTGACTTGTGAAAGAAAGTAAAATATTACCAGAAATCTATAAAGAAGAAAGAAGTCAGTTGCTGGCCTACTGAAAACAGGATGCAGCTGAATCATTTGGAAGTTCATTAGGAGGTTTTTGGGTTTTTTGTTTTTTGTTTTTTTTTTTTAGTTTTTAAAATCATATGAATTAGATCGGGGATTATTTTTGCTATAGGTGCTATCCTGGTGCTTTCCAGATACTTTGCTAGCAGGCAAGCTGCTGCTGCTGCTGCTGCTAAGTCACTTCAGTCGTGTCCGACTCTGTGTGACCCCATAGACGGCAGCCCACCAGGCTCCCCCGTCCCTGGGATTCTCCAGGCGAGAACACTGGAGTGGGGTGCCATTGCCGTCTCCAGTGCGTGAAGCAGGGATCTTCACATATGAGATGCTCTGTATCTGTCTTTTTGGGCTTCCCAGGTGATGCATTGGTTTAAAAAAAAAAAAAAAAATCTGCCTGCCAATACAGGAGTTGCAAGAGAAGTGGGTTCGGTCCCTGGGTTGAGAAGCTACCCTGGAGTAGGAAATGGCAATTCACTCCAGTGTTCTGGCTTAGAAAAATTCCGTAGACAGACGACACTGGTGGGCTATGGTCCATGGGGTCGCGAAGAGTCGGACATGACTGTGGAACTGATCACACACACACAAGGCACACGTATCTGTCTTTTTTTTTTTTTTACGTATCTGTCTTTTATGAGGCGTATTTGGAGAGAAAACCTTCCAGCACTTGCTGGTGGTTAGGAATCACCACAGACCTTTCAGTTGTGGTTTCCAACTATGGACACCTCAGCAGGATGCCAGCTTTTTGGTTCCTGGAGAATGTACTATAAGTTTAATCTTGTCATTCTGCCATATGCATCTATGAAATTTATTATTTGGGAACCACAAGAAAGAATTCCATTTTATAACTGTCCAGATAAATAAAATTTAAAACTTTATCCAAAAAAAAAAAAGTGAAGCTCTTTTTTGGCCAATGAGTTCTTTCAGCAGTTGGCTTTAGAGAGACTAGGATAATGTTTAACACATAATCATGCTTTGAAATTTGCCAACTGCCCTGTCCCTTTGATCACTCCAAAGAAAAATATGTTCTTGTCTGTTTGAAAGAGAACCAGATACCCTGTTCTTTGGTTAAAGATGCTATGTTTGGTTGCCAGATTCATCAGTGAATTTGTTTTAAATGCAAAGAAATAATGAAAAAAATGAAAGAAAATCTGTTAGAAATTCAGGAACAGTACCTGAAGTAGAGATAAAAGAAAGAATACCTTTACATAACACATGTTTATGGGTACTATACTGTAAGACAAGGATTCACAATATACTGTGACTCGTAGAAATTAGTTTGCCTGTATAAATATTAAATGTTGGATTCTTTAATGCCACTGAGGAAGAAATTGACCATAGCTATTCACGGGATGACTTCGGTGATTATGATAAAAAAAAAAAGTAAATAAATTTATAAGGAATAATCAAGAAGGAAAGTTCTATATATCCTTATGTTTTCAGAGATACTGACGTGAGCAATCTGTTTGGATGAGCATCAGAGAATTTTCAAGGGCATCAGAACATCTCATCAGCAAACTGAGATACATAAACTTAGATATTATGAAGAATCCCTTGATTTGAAATCTCAGTTCCTGGATAAAACTCCATGGAAGATGTTTGACCTCACTAGATTTTCAACCTTTAACCCTTTGGTATTATCCAAATAGAACTGAGCTCTTCATGGGAAAAATGTTTTAAAAATTCAAATTTTAAAATAATTCACAATACATAAAATAATTATTTAAAAATAAATTCCTCACAAACTAAAAGAAAAAAAAAATCATATGCATATAATGAAATTAGTTAAACTTTGGAAGTTGGAGCAAACAGAAGGAAATGCAACCTACTCCAGTATTCTTGCCTGGGGAGTCCAATGGACAGAGAAGCCTGGTGGGCTACAGTCCATGGGGTTACAAAGAGTCAGACATGACTGAGCAACTGACACTTTCACTTCACTTTTAAAGCAGTCTAGAAGTTAACTGCTAGACATTTACTGTCTCTCTAGGTTTTATGTCTTTTCCTTCATTTTTCTCTGATTCTCACTTGGATGAACATTTTTACTAGTTGTTCACTCAGATGTGTATTTAAAATATGATTGATCCTTGAACAACGCAAGTTTAAACTTTGTGGGTTCATTTATATATATAGCGATTTTTTCAAAAGATGCAAACTACTATACTATATGATGCCCGCATATAGTTCCATGGATATGGAGCCATGCATATGAAGGCAGACTGTAAATTTATACATGAATTTTGGACTTCAGATAGGGTCAGTTACCCAAACCCCCACATTGTTCAAGATTAAGCCTATACAGCTGTACTGAATTTGTAAACAAAGAGAAAAACATGTAGCATTATTGGCAAAAATGTAGGTAACTAAACCATCTATCAATACACTCTAGAATAAAAGTTTAGGAGAGTTTTTTTTCTTTTAGAGGGGAAAAATGGCAGAGCTAAATTATTATGTGCTTGAATTATACTATTTCTGCCTTAATTGACTATGCCAAAACCTTTGACTGTGTGGATCACAATAAACTGTAGAAAATTCTGAAAGAGATGAGAATAGCAGACCACCTGACCTGCCTCTTGAGAAACCTATATGCAGGTCAGGAGGCAACAGTTAGAACTAGACATGGAACAACAGGCTGGTTCCAAATAGGAAAAGGAGTATGTCAAGGCTGTATACTGTCACCCTGTTTATTTAACTTACATGCAGAGTACATCATGAGAAACGCTGGGCTGGAAGAAGCGCAAGCTGGAATCAAGATTGCCGGGAGAAATATCAATAACCTCAGATATGCAGATGACACCACCCTTATGGCAGACAGTGAAGAGGAACTAAAAAGCCTCTTGATGAAAGTGAAAGAGGAGAGTGAAAAAGTTGGCTTAAAGCTCAACATTCAGAAAACGAAGATCATGGCATCTGATCCCATCACTTCATGGGAAATAGATGGGGAAACAGTAGAAACAGTATCAGACTTTATTTTGGGGGGCTCCAAAATCACTGTGGATGGTGACTGCAGCCATGAAATTAAAAGACGCTTAAACCTTGGAAGAAAAGTTATGACCAAACTAGATAGCATATTGAAAAGCAGAGACATTACTTTGCCAACAAAAGTCCATCTAGTCAGGGCTATGGTTTTTCCAGTGGTCCTGTATGGATGCGAAAGTTGGACTGTGAAGAAAGCTGAGTGCCGAAGAATTGATGCTTTTGAACTGTGGTGTTGGAGAAGACTCTTGAGAGTCCCTTGGACTGCAAGGAGATCCAACCAGTCCATTCTGAAGGAGATCAGCCCTGGGTGGTCTTTGGAAGGAATGATGCTAAAGCTGAAACTCCAGTACTTTGGCCACCTCATGCGAAGAGTTGACTTCCAAGACTGATGCTGGGAGGGATTGGGGGCAGGAGAAGAAGGGGACGACAGAGGATGAGATGGCTGGATGGCATCACTGACTCGATGGACGTGAATCTGAGTAAACTCCGGGAGTTGGTGATGGACAGGGAGGTCTGGCGTGCTACGATTCATGGGGTCACAAAGAGTTGGACGCGACTGAGCGACTGAACTGAACTGACTGAATTATACTAGTGGGTTCTACTAAGCATGTTAGTGCGTTTTAGGTGAATTATGACCTACTCTTAAGATATAAGGATTAGGAGTTTCAGGACAATTCTGAGAAATGCATATTTCCTGTTAGGCTACTGTTCACTATTGTTACTTAACAAATAACCCAGAAACTCTGAAGCTTAAAACAACAGTTTTTTATAGGACGTCATAATTTGTGAGTCAAGGATTTGGTCACAGCTCAGGTGATTGGCTCTTCTGATGCATATGGCAGTGATGACACTCACCCAGTGCCATTCATGTAGCAAATGGGCTTGCCTGCAGGGTACAAGGCAGCTTCATACACATGCATGTTGCTCCAGATTGATTTTATGTCCCCCTCAAAATTCACAGGGTGAAATCCTAACCCCAATATAATGATCTTTGGAAGTGAAGCATTTGGGAAGTGATTTCGTTATGAGAATGGATCCCTCATAAATGGAATTTGTGCTCTTAGAAAAGAGACCCCAGAGTGCTCCTTCGCTCCTTCTGCCAGGTGAGGACACAGTGAGAAAATGGCCGTCTATAAACCAGGACGTGGTCTTATTTAGGTGGTTACTAAGACTTGACAAAGGGAGTGATAATTAATTTAAATTTCAAACAAAAATAGAATATTAGTCGACTGAAAGAGGGGTGAGTACATTCCATGCTGGGGCAAGAAAACATGCAAGAACGTTGGGTCTAGAGGAAACCTGGTATAGCAACAAAGTAAACAGATATAAGGCATGTTCACTTAGAATGTTGAGAGACTGGGAAGGAGGAAGCTGAAAGCGTAGGCAGAGCCCAGGGGTATGCAGCCTTGTAAGGCTTCCTTCCTTCCTTCCTTCCTTCCTTTCCTCCTTCCTTGTTTCTTTCCTTCTAAAAACCCTGAGAAGCTTTGAGAAACCATGGCTAATGATGGATGGATAATGAAATGATTATGCTTTCAGTTTGGAAAAAGTCTGGAGAGCAGATTTTAGGGTGGAGGGAAGGAAAGGTAGATTCAAAGTGGTTACAACAGACCTGGGGACAGTTTAAGAAGAAAAACTAACAGAATTTGGTGACAGATTAAATATGGAGAATAAATGAAAGGGATTGAAATGTAGGTGTTTGCTGTCCATGAGTACTTATTATCTCCTGCTATTAAGAGATGCAATATATATTATTGCCCACTATACTCATTTTAGCTGTAAAAGACTTAACTGCACCAGCCACAGTTCTAAATACTTTATAAATAGTTTTCTGTGAAGTAGATGAGATTATGCACATTTTCCATATGAGGAATCTGATACAGAAAGAAGCAAATTATCTTACCCAAGAGTACACAGCTTGGCCAGTGGTAGAGGAGGAATTTGAACCAGACTGTTTGCCCTAAGAGTCCCTAATCTTCATCCCAAACCATGCTGGCCCACTTGGCATTTACCTGGGCTCACAGGCAATCATTTCCAGATTACAATTCCTTTGATGTTTGATGTGTCCTTGTGACTAAGCTCCGGCCAGTGGCATGTGAGCAAGAATGATACATGGTACTATTTGATTATGTGTTTTATTCCCTAACTTTCCTCTTTTCCCACAGAGAGATGGTCAGCACTTGAAAAACTGCTTTGAACTCCAAAATGGAAGTCATGTACTGATGATGATAGCAAGGCTACCTCAGCAAATTATCTCTTCAAACCACTTATTTGGAAACCACATGAAAGAGAAATGTGCATCTGTGTTATTTAACCTATGTTAAATTATACACAGCTCCCCAGGTGGCAAAGAGATAAAGGATTCTCCTGCCAATGCAGGAGATGCAAGAGACACAGTTCAATCCCTGGGTCAGGAAGATTCCCTGGAGGAGGAAATGGAACCCATTCCAGTATTCTTGCATGAAAAATTCCGTGGGCAGAGGTATCTGGTGGGATGCAGTCCATGGAATCGCAAAGAGTCATACATGACTGAGCGACTAAGCACACACAAATTACATACACTTTGTTGGAGCAAACTAACCTGTCTCCTGCTTACTATAAAGGCTATCATCTATAGATAACTCCTCACTTTCTGAAGTAGAAATGGAGGCATGATAAAGCTATATACTAAGAGGGGAAACACAGAGAAGAGCAGGTTTATAAAAGGAAAAGATCACGTTATAATCATACTCATTACAAACATGTTCAATTTGAGATAGCTTTAAAGCATTCAGGTAGATATGTTGAGTAGATAGGTGTACGTACAAATTTGGAGTTTAAGAAAGAGCTGAAGATAAACTATTTCTTTGATACTATTCTGAAACCAGCTACACATCAAATGAAAAAAAATATTTTTTTCTGCAATAACTCATAATAACTTCATGTGTTAAAAAATACTTTTATTTTCCCGTTTTTTAACTTCCAAATTTATATTAGAAAATGTATTTTAAAATTATGAATGTTTAGAACAAATGGTCTATTCAGTCTTACTATTATGAAGAAACTCTTGTCTATAGCCTCTGAAAAGTTAGCTTAGTAACCTTGTGTCAGAAAACTTACTTAGTTTAGGGAGGTTAGGTTATTGGTAACTGCAGTAGATGTCTATTTGCTGTTGTTTAGTTGCTAAGTCATGTC
This sequence comes from Bos indicus x Bos taurus, assembly GCF_003369695.1. Classification (NCBI taxonomy): domain Eukaryota; kingdom Metazoa; phylum Chordata; class Mammalia; order Artiodactyla; family Bovidae; genus Bos; species Bos indicus x Bos taurus. The sequence continues at coordinate 19,983,257 of NC_040076.1, read as the reverse complement.
CAACTCTTTTGTGAGCCCATAGACTGTAGCCCACGGGTTTCCCAGGCAAGAACACTGGAGTGGGTTGAGATTTCCTCCTCTGGGGGATCTTTCAACCTGAGGATCGCAGCTGCATCTCCTGATATGGCAGGTAGATTCTTTACCACTGAGCCACCAGGGAAGCCCAAATGTCTACATAACAAATTATCACCAAACTTGGCAGCTTAAAACAACAAACATTTGTTGCCTCATACTTTCTGTGAGTCAGGAATTTGGGCACAATTTAGCTGGGTGCCTCTAGCTCATGATCTCTCACGAGGCTGCTAAGCTATAGGACAGAGCTACACCTTAGAATTCATGTGGGGCTCAAATATCTGCTTCTCAAGTGGTTATAGAAGAGCTTCAGTACCTTGCAGTCTGTTGTATTGAGGGCTTCATTTCTCCAACATTCTATACGGGCCTCTCCACAGGGCTGCCAACAACATGGCAACTAGCTGTTGCCAGCTCAAGTAATATGAGAGAGACAAAGAGAGAATATACAGAAGGAAGGTACAGTCTCTTAAAAACCTGATCTTGAAATTGCCACCCTATCATTTCTAAAGCAGTTAAACTCATAAAAACAGAGACTAAAATGGTAGCTACCAAAGGCTGGGTGGTAGAGAAGGCAATGGCACCCCACTCCAGTACTCTTGCCTAGAAAGTCCCATGGATGGAGGAGCCTGGTAGGCTGCAGTCCATGGAGTTGCAAAGAGTTGGACACGACTGAGCGACTTCACTTTCACTTTTCACTTTCATGCATTGGAGAAGCAAATGGCAACCCACTCCAGTGTTCTTGCCTGGAGAATCCCAGGGACGGGGGAGCCTGGTGGGCTGCTGTCTATGGGGTCGCAGAGTCGGACACGACTGAAGCGATGCAGCAGCAGCAGAAGCTGGGCAGAGGGGGAAATAAGAAAATGTCAATCAATGAGTACAAAGCTTCATTTGTGGAAAATTAATAAGCTCTGCAGATCTAATGTACAGCAGTGTGACTATAGTAACAATACCATATTATGTAGTTGAAATTTGTCAATGGTGAAAGTGAAAGACACTTATTCATGTCTGACTCTTTATGACTCCATGGACTATACAGTCTATGGAATTCTGCAGGCCAGAATAAAAGAGTGGGTAGCCTTTCCCTTCCCCAGGGGATCTTCCCAACCCAGGGATTGAACCCAGATCTCCTAAACTGAGACAGATTCTTTACCAGCTGAGCCACAAGGGAAGCCTAAGAATACTGGAATGGGTAGCCTATGCCTTCTCCAGCAGATGGTCCCAACTCAGGAATCAAACTGGGATCTCCTGCATTCCAAGCAGATTCTTTACCAACTGAGCTATCAGGGTCTTGTGTTCTCATCATCCAAAAGGTAACCATGTGAAATGATGGATATATTAATTAGCTTGACTGTGGCAATTATTTCACAATGCAGACATATATCAAAACATTAAGTTGTATATCTTAAATATATACAATTTTCATTTGTCAATTATACTTTAATAAAGATGAAGAAAGAAATAAGAATTTTTAAAAGTGAATCAATAAAATAAATAAATAAATAAAAATGTACATATAATTAATGCAAACATCCTGTGCTTTCTTGAATGTATAAACTCACGGGAAATAGTTATCTTTGTGGAGGTGTAGTCGGTCTGTCAATTTGGAGACCAAATTCTTCTTCATGTATACTAAAAACAAACAAACAAAGTAAAACCTAACATGCTCTATTGTTGAATGTTAACAAATAAAGTTGGATGATGGGTTGGAAAAAAAAAAAATGAATCAATAAACCCAACCTACTTAAAAAGAGGGGATTATACAGATCTGTGAATACTAGGAGGCAAGGATTATTGGGGGCCAATTTAGAGGCTTTCTGTCACAGTAATCAAAGTATAGGAAACAAACTTGTGGTTACCAAAGGGGAGAGGAAAGAAGGAGGGACAAATTAGGGGTATATGATTAATGGATTAAAAGTACTACATATAAAATAGGTAAGCAGCAAGGATATACTGTGTGCTGTGCCGTGTGTGTAGCACAGGGAATTATATCCATTATCTTGTAATAACCTATAATGTAATGTAATTTTCAAAACTACTGAATCACCAGGCTGTATACTTGAAATTAACACAATATTGCAAATCAGCTACACTTCAATTTAAAAAAATGGGAGTTTGGAATTGATTCATACACACTGTTATATTTAAAATAGATAAACAAACAGAAACCAACTGTATAGCACAAGGAACTTTGCTCACTAGTCTATAACACCCTAACTGGAAAAAAATATGAAAAAGATTAGATACATGTATATGTATAATTGAATACTTTGCTGTACATCTGAAACAAACATTGTTAATCAATTATACTCAGACATAATTTTTTTAAGTGTCCCTAATTATATGAATGTAGATTTTATGACGGTATATATATTTTATTTATATAAATATATTTTACGACACCCAGTTATAAATTTTTTAAGGATATGAATAATACTAAACTTCAGTACAGTTCAGTTCAGTTCAGTCACTCAGTCGTGTCCGACTTTTTGCAACCCCATGAATCGCAGCACACCAGGCCTCCCTGTCCATCACCAACTCCCAGAGTTCACTCAAACTCACGTCCATAGAGTACGTGATGCCATCCAGCCATCTCATCCTCTGTCGTCCCCTTTTTCTCCTGCCCCCAATCCCTCCCAGCATCAGAGTCTTTTCCAATGAGTCAACTCTTTGCATGAGGTGGCCAAAGTACTGGTGTTTCAGCTTTAGCATCATTCCTTCCAAAGAAATCCCAGGGCTGAATCTCCTTCAGAATGGACTGGTTGGATCTCCTTGCAGTCCAAGGGACTCTCAAGAGTCTTCTCCAACACCACAGTTCAAAAGCATCAATTCTTCAGCACTCAGCTTTCTTCACAGTCCAACTCTCACATCCATACATGACTACTGGAAAAACCATAGCCTTGACTAGATGGACCTTTGTTGGCAAAGTAATGTCTCTGCTTTCGAATATGCTATCTAGGTTGGTCATAACTTTTCTTCCAAGGAGTAAGCACCTTTTAATTTCATGGCTGCAATCACCATCTGCAGTGATTTTGGAGCCCACAAAAATAAAGTCTGACACTGTTTCCACTGTTTCCCCATCTATTTCCCATGAAGTGATGGGACCAGATGCCATGATCTTCGTTTTCTGAATGTTGAGCTTTAAGCCAACTTTTTCACTCTCCTCTTTCACTTTCATCAAGAGGCTTTTTAGTTCCTCTTCATTTTCTGCCATAAGGGTGGTGTCATCTGCATATCTGAGGTTATTGATATTTCTCCCGCCAATCTTGATTTCAGCTTGTGCTTCTTCCAGTCCAGCATTTCTCGTGATGTACTCTACATATAAGTTAAATAAGCAGGGTGACAATATACAGCCTTGACGTACTCCTTTTCCTATTTGGAAACAGTCTGTTGTTCCATGTCCAGTTCTAACTGTTGCTTCTTGACCTGCATATAGGTTTCTCAAGAGGCAGGTCAGTTGGTCTGGTATTCCCATCTCTTTCAGAATTTCCCGAGTTTATGGTGATCCACACAGTCAAAGGCTTTGGCATCGTCAATAAAGCAGAAATAGATGTTTTTCTGGAACTTTCTTGCTTTTTTGATGATCCAACAGATGTTGCCAATTTGATCTCTGGTTCCTCTGCCTTTTCTAAAACCAGCTTGAACATTTGGAAGTTCACAGTTCATGTATTGCTGAAGCCTGGCTTGGAGAATTTTGAGCATTATTTACTAGCGTGTGAGATGAGTGCAATTGTGTGGTAGTCTGAGCATTCTTTGTCATTGCCTTTCTTTAGGATTGGAATGAAAACTGACCTTTTTCCAGTCCTGTGGCCACTGCTGAGTTTTCTAAATTTGCTGGCATATTGAGTGCAGTACTTTCACAGCATCATCTTTCAGGATTTGAAATAGCTCCACTGGAATGCCATCACCTCCACTAGCTTTGTTTGTAGTGATGCTTTCTAAGGCCCACTTGACTTCGCATTCCAGGATGTCTGGCTGTAGGTGAGGGATCACACCACTGTGATTATCTGGGTCATGAAGATCTTTTTTGAACACTTTTTCTGTGTATCCTTGCTACCTTTTCTTAATATCTTCTGCTTCTGTTAGGTCCCTACGATTTCTGTCGTTTATCGAGCCCATCTTTGCATGAAATGTTCCCTTGGTATCTCTAATTTTCTTGAAGAAATCTCTGCTTCTGCTGCTGCTAAGTCGCTTCAGTCGTGTCTGACTCTGTGCGACCCCATAGACGGCAGCCCACCAGGCTCCCCCATCCCTAGGATTCTCCAGGCAAGAACACTGGAGTGGGTTGCCATTTCTTTCTCCAATGCATGAAAGTGAAAAGTGAAAGTGAAGTCGCTCAGTCGTGTCCAACTCTTTGCAACCCCATGGACTGCAGCCTACCAGGCTCCTCCATCCATGGAAGAGGCTCCATCCACCCAGGCAAGAGTACTGGAGTTGGTTGCCATTGCCTTCACCGGAAGAGATCTCTAGTCTCTCCCATTCTGTTGTTTTCCTCTATTTCTTTGCATTGATCGCTGAGGAAGGCTTTCTTATCTCGTCTTACTATTCTTTGGAACTCTGCATTCAGATGCTTATGTCTTTCATTTTCTCCTTTGCTTTTCACTTCTCTTCTTTTCACAGCTATTTGTAAGGCTTCCCCAGACAGCCATTCTTCTTTTTTGCATTTCTTTTCCATGGGGATGGTCTTGATCCCTGTCTCCTGTACATGTCACGAACCTCAGTCCATAGTTCATCAGGCACTCTATCTATCAGATCTAGGCCCTTAAATCTATTTCTCACTTCCACTGTATAATCATAAACAATTTGCTTTAGGTCATACCTGAATGGTCTAATGGTTTTCCCTACTTTCTTCAATTTAAGTCTGAATTTGGCAATAAGGAGTTCATGATCTGAGCAACAGTCAGCTCCCAGTCTTGTTTTTGCTGACTGTACAGAGCTTCTCCATCTTTGGCTGCAAAGAATATAATCAGTCTGATTTTGGTGTTGACCATCTGGTGATGTCCATGTGCAGAGTCTTCTCTTGTGTTGTTGGAAGAGGGTATTTGCTATGACCAGTGCGTTCTCTTGGCAAAACTCTATTAGCCTTTACCCTGCTTCATTCCATATTCCAAGGCCAAATTTGCCTGTTACTCCAGGTGTTTCTTGACTTCCTACTTTTGCATTCCAGTCCCCTATAATGAAAAGGACATCTTTTTGGGGTATTAGTTCCAAAAGGTCTCGTAGGTCTTCATAGAACCATTCAACCTCAGCTTCTTCAGGTTGCAGGTTGGGGCATAGGCTTGGATTACTGTGATATTGAGTGGTTTGCCTTGGAAACAAATAGAGCTCATTCTGTCGTTTTTGAGATTGCATCCAAGTACTGCATTTCAGATTCTTTTGTTGACCATAATGGCTACTCCATTTCTTCTAAGGGATTCCTGCCCACAGTAGTAGATATAATGGTCCTGTGAGTTAAATTCACCCATTCCAGTCCATTTTAGTTCGCTGATTCCTAGAATGTCGACATTCACTCTTGCCATCTCCTGTTTGACCACTTCCAATTTGCCTTGATTCATGGACCTGACATTCCAGGTTCCTATGCACTGTTGCTCTTTACAGCATCAGACCTTGCTTCTATCACCAGTCATACCCACAACTGGGTATTGTTTTTGCTTTGGCTCCATCCCTTCATTCTTTCTGGAGTTATTTCTCCACTGATCTCCAGCAGCATATTGGGCACCCACTGACCTGGGGAGTTGCTCTTTCAGTATCCTATCATTTTGCCTTTTCATACTGTTCATGAGGTTCTCAAGGCAAGAATACTGAAGTGGTTTGCCATTCTCTTCTCCAGTGGACCACATTCTGTCAGACCTCTCCACCATGACCCACCCGTCTCGGGTGGCTCCACAGGTCTTGGCTTAGTTTCATTTAGTTAGACAAGGCTATGGTCCTAGTGTGATTAGATTGACTAGTTTTCTGTGCTTATGGTTTCAGTGTGTCTGCCCTCTGATGCCCTCTTGCAACATCTACCGTCTGACTTGAGTTGCTCTTACCTTGGACGTGGGGTATCTCTTCACAGCTGCTCCAGCAAAGCACAGCCGCTGCTCCTTACCTTGGAGGAGGGGTATCTCCTCACCACCACCCCCTGACCTTGAAGGTGGAGTAGCTCCTCTAGGCCCTCCTGTGTCCGCATAGCCACTGCTCCTTGGACGTGGGGTTGCTCTTCTCGGCCGCCACCCCTGACCTCCGGCGTGGGGTAGCTCCTCCTGGCCGCTGCCCCTGGCCTCGGGTGGGTGGTAGCTCCTCTCAGCTGCTCCTGCGCTGTCTCAGCCTGGCACTCTAGGCCACTGCCCCTGACCTCGGACATGGGGTAGCTCTTCTCAGCTGCCGCCCCTGACCTTGGACATTGGGTAGCTCCTCTCAGCAGCTCCTGTGCTGTCGCAGCCTGGCACTCTTGGCTGCCGCCCCTGACCTCGGATGCAGGGTAGCTCCTCTTGGCCGCCGCCCCTCGGGCATGGGGGTCCTCCCGGCTTCTGCCCCTGACTTCGGATGTAGAGTAGCTCCTCTCATCCGCACTTGTGCGCCGTCGCAGCCGCCCGCACTGAGAGGAGGTCGCTCAGCCATGTCCGACTCTGCAATCCCATGGATTGTAGTCTACCAGGCTTCTCTGTCCATGGGATTTTCTAGGCAAGAGTACTGGAGTGGGTTGCCATTTCCTTCTCCAGGGGATCTTCCTGACCCAGGGATCAAACCCAAGTCTCCTGTATTGCAGGCAGACGCTTTACCTTCTGAGCCACCAGGGAAGCCCAATACTAAATTTATATGTGTGTAATACAGAGTATAGTTAGTTCAGTCACTAAGTCATTTATGAGTCTTTACAACCCTATGGATGGTAGTCCTTCATGCTTTTCTTTCCATAGGATTTCTCAGGGAAGAATACTGGAGCTGATTTCCACTTCCTTCTCCAGGGTACCTCCCTGACCCTGGGATTGTATCTAAGTCTCCTGCATTGCAGGTGGATTCTTTATGGACTGAGCCACCTGGGAAGACAACTGTAATACATATATAGGTATATATATATATATATATATATATATATATATATAAAATACATACACACATTGTAGTAAGCACCATGTGGAATACAGAGATAAATGTCATGGAACTTTAGTAGATTCTAATATAATAGGTGGATTATTTATTCCTCAATTGGAAACATATTACTTTGGAAGTTCATTTAAATATACATGCATGCATATATACTCCACACGACAAAATGGAGTATGAGGAAATACTGTATTTTTTCTTACATAGAAATAAGTCAAATTTCTAAATAACGCCTTTGTATTTGACATTGTAAATATTCTAGGAATAATAAATAATATTATATTTAAGAATTGATGTTCTCAGCTTTCATCAAGAAAATACTTTTATTCTTAAGAAGTAAGACTTGAAACATTTTTTAAAATATGCATCAGTAAAGGATACAAAATGCTTTTCTTTTTTTTAACATCTTAAATTTTTCATTAAATGGCTTTTATTTTTTTAAATTTTATTTTATTTTTAAAAACTTTACATAATTGTATTAGTTTTGCCAAATATCAAAATTAATCCGCCACAGGTATACATGTGTTCCCCATCCTGAACCCTATTCACTCCTCCCTCCCCATACCATCCCTCTGGGTCGTCCCAGTGCACTAGCCCCAAGCATCCAGTATTGTGCATTGAACCTGGACTGGCAACTCGTTTCTTACATGATATTTTACATGTTTCAATGCCATTCTCCCAAATCTTCCCACCCTCTCCCTCTCCCACAGAGTCCATAAGACTGTTGTATACATCAGTGTCTCTTTTGCTGTCTCGTACACTGGGTTATTGTTACCATCTTTCTAAATTCCATATATATGTGTTAGTATACTGTATTGGTGTTTTTCCTTCTGGCTTACTTCACTCTGTATAATTCATATTTGTTATAATAAAATTTAAAAAGGGATAGTGATGATAAACCTCTACAATGCTTCTTGAAAAATTCATAGCAGATAAGATCCCATTTGTTAAGTATTAAGATTAATTAAAAAAGCAATTAAATTAAGATAATTAACACAAAGTACAGTGTTCAGTAGGGTTACTTTATACTGGATTATAATTGAAAACTGACATCTTCTTACTCAGCATACTAACCAAGGGATTTTATTTCATCTTGAGAAGATTACATATCAGTACAAATCCAGAGATTAGAAAACTCTTTGTAATTACACAAATTGATTTTCTAATATCACATTGATTTAAATGTTGCATAAAGATAGCACAAGAAAACTAAAAAGTTAAAACAGATAATCATTTAATTGCTAGGGGGATGTCCACGTATGGGGCATTGTATTCCTCTATCAAGAAAATATCAAAGATTTTCAATACTTTATTGATCAGCTCATTTCCATACAGTGAAACCTTGTAAACTATTGAACTAGGTAAAAATGAACAGTTACATTAAAAAGTTGTAAATAAGTACTGTGCTAATTCTAGGATCCAGATAAAAATATAAAGCATTCACTATACCATTGTTTTGAATGTGAATTGGCACATCAAATTAAATTTATATGCTGAGGTAAAATGCACTTCTCAAAGTGTATGGAAATTATTCCTGTATGTCAGCACTATCGTTTAATTTGGAGTCTGTCAATGGTCATATTTATAATAATTGCTCTACAATTTATACACATCAATTAAGAAATATTTGAGTAGATTAAAGTATTGACTGATTAGGTAGAGGTAATTAACTAGTCAAAAGTTTCTTAGGTCAGTAGAGAATTTCTCTTACTTCATGTAAGATGAGCATCAGTTTGATATATAATATCCACCAGTCACTCATCAATTAGATTCTGGCAAACATTGGTTAAGTACCTAGTATTGACAAATAAGCACTCTGTGGAATACAGGAATTTTAAAAAAAGATAAATAAAAGATAATATTAGAAGTGACCCAAGAAGCACACCCCAGATAATGTCAGGAATCTAACCTCAACTACTATATAATACAATATGAAGGTTATTTATTTTCCAATTTGAAACATATGTGGCTTTTTGGAGCTAAGAAATTACTAAGAGAATTTGCCTGCATGAGTCAGCACCTAAATTCCCTTTCAACTCTTAGAAATCATACAAAAACTACAATGATAATAAAAACCTCTCAAACTGCATTTTCAGGGAAACTAGGAAGCTAACTTGAAACATATGTATTGAGGAGAAGGTTGATAGTAGAAATTGCAGGGAATAATATGAGAATTACGGAATTGGTCAGTAGTGGCATATTTTAGAAAGTACAGCAATAGCTTCTTTCGTAAAGGTAAATGGTTCATTGTGAACTGTGAAACTACCCGTTGTTTGCTGCAATGAGGGTGGGAACAAGTGTGGGAAGTACTGATGATAAACCTGCTTTCCACCCTGAGCTGAATGGTTTGGATGAAAGGAGAGAAGAGAGGGCTAAAAAACATATTTCTCAGAGGAGAAATTTTAGCAAAAAGCAGCCTAGAGAGATAAGCAGAGGAGAGATCATTTGAATTTTGAAAATTTTAAGAATATTCTCAAATATCTAACTCTACAGAAAAATCCCTGCAAATTGCTTGTCCAGGAAAACTCCAACTCATTCAGTGATGAACAGTACAAAAAGAACTAAAACAGCATCTATACAAAGATAATATACAAAATGAAGCATAAAACATAAAGGATTGCACCACAGGGTAAATTCATTGTCATGGTGCCTATGAAAAATGTGAACAAGTATTTAAGTGTGCATTGAGAAAAATGACCTCATGAAACCAGAACCTTTATAACATTAGTTTAGAAACACAGATGAACTCAGGTAAGAGATGCCAAGAAAATGTGTGAGCTGAAACATGAACTGTCTTATCTTAGAAAAGAAATAGAAAACATTGCAGAAATAAAGACAAACATGAAGGTTGCAAAGAAGAACGGTTACTAAAAAAATGAATAAGTGAGAATTAAAACAAGGAAAATGAAAGATAAGACTTAAAAATAATTTAAGGTATTAGCTATTTGAGCCTGGTGGGCTGCCATTTATGGGGTCGCACAGAGTCAGACACGACTGAAGCGACTTAGCAGCAGCAGCAGCAGCAGTGGCTCAGTTGGTAAAGGATATGCCTGCAATTCAGGAGACCTGGGTTCGATCCCTGGGTTGGAAAGAGCCCCTGGAGAAGGAAATGACAACCCACTCCAGTGTTCTTGCCTGGGAAATCTTACAGACAGTGGAGTCTAGCAGTCTACATCCATGGGGTCGCAAGAGTCAAACACAACTTAGCGACTAAACCACCATCTTCAATGTATGCATAATTGGAGTCCCTGATCAAGAAAACAAAACAAAATAAATGGAAAAACATATTTAGAGGTATACTTTTTAAAAATTCATGAAAGATCACAAAGGACAAACACTGTATGATTTCACTTATGTGATGTATCTAAAGTACTCAAATTCATAGAGATGGAACGTAGGATGGTGGGGTGGTGGTTACCAGAGGCTGTGGGGAGAAGGGAATGGGAATTTCACTTTAAGAAGATAAAAAAATTCTGGAAATGGAGGGTGATGATGGTTGTACAACAATGTGAATGTATTTAATGCTACTGAACTGTATATATTAAAATGTTAATATGGTGAATTTTATGTTTCATGTACTTTCAGATTAGATCAGATCAGTTGCTCAGTCATGTCCGACTCTTTGCAACCCCATGAATTGCGAAGAAATTCATATATTTTACAGATTAGATCAGATCAGTTGCTCAGTCATGTCCGACTCTTTGCAACCCCATGAATTGCGAAGAAATGCATATATTTTACTATAGTGGAAAAACTCATGTAATAGGAATTGTCTTCTCATAATAAAAAAGAACCTCTTGTTGTGTAAAAAACAACAAAAAAAACTCATCTAGAAACAGGGCAAGTAAAAACACTGAAAGCTAAAAAAACAAGCAACAGTCTCACAATACTTGTAGAGGTAAAAACAGATCAAATAGTCTCAAATTACCTTCACAGAACCTTTCAATATCAGAATTCAGTGAAACAATATCTAAAACATACTTAAGGAAAGAAGGCATAGGACATAGATTTTATATTCAGACAGCTGTACTCAAGTATAAAAGTTACATATATTTGTTTAAATATAAAAGAGACATGGATGTTTACTCTCAAGAGATCGAAGAAAACCACTAAAGGAAGAGTCTTCAACTAATGAAGGTAAGATTGGTGAAAATGTAATAACAAATGCAGTAAAGCTTTAACTATATGTAACTGCAAAAGAAACATGAAGATTAGAGTTAAATCAATGGGCTAAGGTATATACCCAGACAAAAAAGAAAGAAAAGAAAAAGTAGAAAAGAGAAGATAGGGAAAAGACTGAACGACGAATTTCCTAATTGTCTCTTTTAAAATGTTTGGAAGCCAAAGAATATCATTTATAAATGACAACTAAAACATAAATATATAAAACATAATACGTATAATACTATATATATATATATATTTTTTTTTTTTACCCATTACCGTAATACAAAAAATTCAGATCATAAGACAATAATCTTTAATTTTCTGGAATTCTCCAGAATCTGCTGGATGGATAGAGCTCTACTTCAGGAAGCAAGCTGAAGCAAGTCTGTGGGTCTAAGTCTTTTCCACATGCTTATCATCCTTTTGGCTTCCTTAGTGGCTCAGTGGTAAAGAATCCACTAGCCAATGGAGGAAAGTGAAAGTGAAAGCCGCTCAGTCCTGTTAGACTTTTTGCGACCCCAGGGACTTACTGGAGTGGGTAGCCTCTCTCTTCTCCAGGGGATCTTCCCAACCCAGGGATCGAACCAGGGTCTCCCGTATTGCGGGTAGATTCTTTACCAGCTGAGCCACAAGGGAAGCCCAAGAATACTGGAGTGGGTAGGGTAGCCCTTCTCTAGAGATCTTCTCGACTCAGGAATCGAACTGCGGTCGCCTACATTACAGGCAGATTGTTCACCAACTGAGCTATGAGGAAACCCCGGTTTAATCCTTGGATGGGGAAGATCCCCTGGGGAAGGAAATGGCAACCCACTCCAGTATTCTTGCCTGGGAAATTCCATGGACAGAGGAGCCTGGCGAGCTACAGTCCGTGGGGTTGCAGAAGAGTCATACATGACTTAGTGACTAAAAAACAACAATCATCAGTTCGGGGAGGATCTTTTGATTATGACAAAGGCTTAGAAGCAAGCAAGGCCTCCTGAGTCTCACTTAACACTGAACAAAGCCCTCCCAAAATAGGTGACGGCAAAGGGCGTCAAAAGGAACAAACTTCCATTTATACAATAAAGTCACAGGGATGTTAATATACAGCATAGTGACTACAATTAGTAGTAATGTACTGTATATTTGAAAATTGTTAAGACTGTAAATCTTTAAAGTTCTCATCATGAGAAAAAATTCATTAACTATGTATGGTGATACTTTTTAAGTAGATTTATTGTGACTATCATTTCATAATATATACAAATACTGAATCGTTATATTATGCATCTGACACTAACATAATGTCAAAATCATTTATACTTCAATGTTTTAAAAAAAGATAAAATAATTTTTTGAAAGCCCTCACTTTTCTGAGACCATCTTTCTCTTCCAGTACCTTATCTGTAGCCAAAAGCAAGCAAAATAGACTTCTCACATTATGCCTGTGGAGACAAACATTACATCCCCATGACATATATGAAAAAAGTAAAATATACAATATGGCAGGACATGCTGATTCTATGGAGAACTAGGGTACTAGGGCTGTGGGTTCCAATTTGGGGGGGGTGGACATGGAAAACCTCAGTAACAAGTTGGTTTTAATCAGTGTTTTGAAGGTGCAGTGTTTTGTTTGGATAAGGGTGTGTGGAGAGGGGAGATAATGGGAAGTAGATAAAAGAGACAAGGTTAAAACTCTATTTTTCACTCTACATCTTCTATAAATTTTGAACAATGTGGTTATAATAACTTTTCAAAAAATTAAAAATATACTATTTAGAGAACTAGGACAATTTGGGGAAACAAACTGATCATGAGACGAAATATTTGGGTTTTGGTTTAGGTTCAGTTACTAACTTGCTTGTGACTGTGGATGAGCCCCTTAATCCCCTGGGTTTAGTTTCTGGATCTGTAAAAATGCTGGGGCTGGATTAGGTGATCTTCAAATTCCTTCTTCCTTTCATATTCTGTGAGTCTGTGATTTAATACAGTGTTCACCAAACTGTGGCTTAGGAAAATAGTTTTGGAGTCTAGCCATTTTTCAGCCTTTTTATCAGCACACAGTTCTCTGCTTCTTTGCAACAGACAAATAATGAATAACTGTTTTTCCAATTGTAAATTATACAATTGAAATAATATAAAGAGTAAATATTAGAAAACTCATGGAATAGCCCTTTTTCAAAGGGGTTCAAAATTAATGACAAAAGTCTCCTAAAATATAATGGACTATCCTTTTAGGCCTCATCATCAGCACCATAAAAGCACAAATATATTTTAATATATATTTAAAATGTATCTACAAATTTACATTTTTATTATTTTACAGATTGCCATAACCTTTGGGTGAGCCCCAGGAAATTTTCTGTTCCTCATGAGATTAAGCTCAATTAAAAGCGTGGGTAAAATATTCCTTTCTGTATGTCATTTGGCAATTCATGATATGATTTGTTAGTCTTATATTAACAGTTATGTACCTAAATTCTGACTCCTCTCTCTGAATTTTATGGAATTAACTCCTTAGAGCAAGATCTTACATGGTTAGTAATTTCCACAGTATGTTCTACAGAACTCTGTACATATATGTGCTCAAATATGGTTCTATCTTGACTGATCTATGATATGAGGAAAGATATGAAGTGGAAGGTCATGCACAGCCCTTTGAAAGGATGAGCGCCAAATTCTCCTATTGCTGTTTAGTCCCTAGTTTGTGTCCCACTCTTTTACAACCCCATGGATTGTAGCCCACCAGGTTCCTCTGTCCATGGGATTCTCCAGGCAAGAGTACTAGAGTGGGTATTTCCCTTTCCTCCTCCAGGGGGTTTTCCCGACCCAGGAAGCGAACTTGTGCCTCCTGCATTTGCAGACAGATTCTTTACCACTGAGCCAACTGGGAATCTACTGTGATGTAAATGAGCAAATAGTAAAAACAGGCCAATTATACAAAGGCCATCCTGCCACTAAATCAACAACTCTTACCAAAGAAAATAAATGTCACAAGTATGAGATGTTACCATTTATACAGTGGAAAAGTTTGCATGGTTACAAAATAGCATAATGATATCTTGTTTCGATTTTCTTTCTGCTCCAGGAGAATTTGATATCCAGATATTTGTCTTAATAGCAAGGGAAGGATGACTATGATTTTTAGGAATAGACTGTCTCAAAATGCAGATTGAATGAAGTTCCTTGAAACCAAGACTGCAGCACTCACTATGGTCTCCATACATCCTCTGGAAACATGAAATATGGATGATGCGCCATTTTGGTAGAGTATCCCACTACATTTCTTTTTTCATTCATCTAAATGCACTCATTGTTTTCTAGGGGAACTTTTTGAAAATTTTTTGTCAGTGTTAGTTGCTTAGTCATGTCCGACTCTATGATCCCATGCACTACGGCCCCCTGTCTAAGTACTGATAAAACCACGTTAGGTTTTGCACTGCACTCGAAATCAGCATTCTCTAAATAAATGGTCTCACATACGCCCACTGCTATATGATTATACATTATACACTGTCTTTGGTCCCCATACATGAAACATGTTTTGAGGATTTCTTCATTAGTACCACTTAATAAAAGTGTATAATGCCCTAAAATTAGATTGACAAAGTGAATAATTTTTAGTCAGAAGGATCATGTTATAAAAACAAGGTTCACTCAGAGCAATAAAACTGCATCTTAACCTGTTTACAGTTCTGAAACAGCTGCTTTAGCATTCCATCTAACAGAAGGTTGGGAAGAATTCTGCCCTTATTATCCTCAGTTATCATGGACATCACCTGGTTTGAGTTTCTTATATTTTTTGACTAATTTCCTATTATAGATGTGTATCACTGATATGTTAAATGTATCTAAATATTCTCTCTATATTTGTCTTCTCTATTCTTTTTCTTATGTTAAATTACCATATTATTGCTGTGTAAAAACCTATTACAGCTATATCCAAACTAGAATAATGTTGTATAATGTCAGTATAAACAATTTCATAACATGTGGTACTGAAATAATGATTTCACAAAATATTCTTTTTTCTCTCAAGTTTATGCAAGATTTTCACTACAACTAAAAAAAAAAAAAAAAGAAGAAGTAGCTCAATTTGTTTATTTTCTTTCTCTTGCTCCCAGCATACAGACATATCAGAAAATTGAACCAGAAAATATCATTATTTGGATAAGTAGCTATGTAGGGGAAAATGCTTTAGAATTTGTATTTTGGATTATTTGTTCTCAAGAAATTAAAATCCCACCAATTAGAAAACTATTGTTTTCATTTTTCAGAAAGAGCTGAAACTCAAATGTTCTTGTATAGTGATACTAAAACTGGACAGGACCTGATACAAGAAACTAAATCAGTGATTTTCCAAAGTAGACAAAAAGCAAACAGGAAAAATTGAATTAAGTTTAAATATATTAAATATTATGTTAGATCCATAAATGAGTCATGACATTAGCACAAGACTGACACAAGTTGAAAAACGTATTGTGGGAAATATACTGCTAATAGGCTTCCTTATTTTCCACCTCAAAAGAAAATTGTCATAGTTTTATTGCTCAAATGCTACTTATGTCAGAAAACTTTATGATGTATATTTCCAGGCATTTTTCATCTAAACCTCAACAACTTGTTTCCAGAAGTGATATTGCACAACATTAATAGCTTTTATCACTCAAGATCATTCAGTACTTTCTGGGCCTTTGGATTCAAAAATTGATAAGGTATCTTAGTTAAATCATAATGAATCAACGACTGCTGCTTTTGTTTCATAGGACACAAGAATTAGCAAAAGACTTCTGGGGGACTCTACACTGTCTAAAAGAGAACATGACTTGTCCGGGCTATCTTCCTGCTAATCACCGAGTTCACACGAAACCTATAGATCAGAAGGAAAAACATTCTTGAACCTTCTTCACCTCTGAAGTTACAGAGGTGGTCTGTTGTCAGTGGAGGGCCCCTAAGTAGCCAGGCCAGAATACATTCTAAGACCTATATGAACTTCTTGCTGCTGCTAAGTCGCTTCAGTCCTGTCCTCCTCTGTGCGACCCCATAGATGGCAGCCCACCAGGCTCCCCTGTCCCTGGGATTCTCCAGGCAAGAACACTGGAGTGGGTTGCCATTTCCTTCTCCAATGCATGAAAGTGAAAAGTGAAAGTGAAGTCACTCAGTCGTGCCCGACTCTTAGCGACCCCATGAACTGCAGCCTACCAGGCTCCTCCATCCATGGGATTTTCCAGGCAAGAGTACTGGAGTGGGGTACCATTGCCTTCTCCAATATGAACTTCTTACAGACAGCTTATTATCAATTCCACTGCTAAGTGCAAGTCTCTGGATTATGAACAGTGGAAATATGTAGACAAAACACTATAGATCCTGCCCTGAAGGACCTAATAGTCTAAAGAATAAAGTTAAGATTTCTATACAAACACCTGGATAAATGGTGAAAACAAAACTCACCCAATTCAGAGCCATCTCATTCTACTTGGACCAACACTTATATCTGTCTCACATATCTCTAGTTTTAGTAATGGTACCTCCCAAGGTAGATACATGGCAAACTTCTTAACTCCTTCTTCCATCTTTACCTCTTTAACCCTGATACCTATGTTTTAGATTAAAAAAATAATTTCATTCCCCTCGCCCAAATAGCTATCTCACCACCTCCCCTGATCCCATAGCCTCTTCAAAATAACATTTCTAATATGCACATCAGATCATATTCCTTATCAGCAACCTACAAGCTTAGCTACAAACTCTTGTGCGGAAAAGATGAGGCTTTGGTCGTCTCACTCCTCACTGACTCGCTTTCTTACTTCTTACCAGTTTCCTCTGTGCCAATAAAGTTTGAAATTGTTTAATTGTTCTCAGATAAGTGATTAGACATGTGCTTTCACACATGTTCATCTGTTTGAAAAGCCCTGAGCCACTCTACTGGGCCCCCAACGTGATTGCTGTGAACTCTCCTTCATCCTTTATTGTCAGTCCAAACAATCTTCATCCTAAGACGTATTTGCCCTAATGACCTAAATAATAATATAGCCACTTATTCATATAATAACATCTGTCGTTCTCTACATTCAGAGCCTTTTCAACATGATGTCACATTTTTTTCTCATGTCTGTCACACCACTAGATTGTGAACATCTTGAGTAGAGACAACATGATTTTTTTTTCATTTCATAGCCCAGTTCTTATTGTAATTCTGAAACACAAAGTAAATTCTCAACAAACACTGACTTAAAAATACACCTATAAAGTAATAACCCAAAACAGCCTGTGAAAAATGCTGGAATAGTTACATCTATGTTGAGAGATTACATCAAGCAGATAAAATTAGGAAAGACTTCCTGGTATAAGTTATATTTGAGTCAAACAAAAGAATGCATAGAATTTAAAAACATGGAAATGGAAGAGTCAAAATGCTTTACTTGGAGAGTTGCATGATCAATAAGAGGAAAATGGAAAAAGTATTCCCTGTTAATGAGGAACTGGACTCAATAGAGACTCGATACAAGATAAAGAACTATAATAAATAAGGTGGAAAACTTGCCTCGATGATAGATTGCTAGAGATTGTGAATATCTGTCTAAAGAGTATTAGTTCATGTTTTTCTCTAGGAAATAAAATATGAATATATTGAAGGAGTGTTGTCTTTATGCACAAAAACAATCACATATATTTTGTCAGGGAAAGGAATGATAATAACTTAAGTAGTAAAGTCAGCTTAGGAAAGATACTATAGACATTTACATACAATGTTTTCCTCTAGAAAATATGGATATATTAAAAGATAAATAGATGACACTGCTATTGTCATAGCTACAGACACAAACATAGAAACAGATAGAGATACAGATTCTGATAGAAATATTGACCTAAATATTCTGATAAATTTAAGAAATGAAATAGTAGGATTTGACCATAATGTAGAAGAAGACTTTTGACAACTTTTGAACTTGAATAGTTGTAATTTAGAGTATATAAGATTCTAGAAGAGAGAGTCTTTATAATTCAGTGTCTGTTGGCAGCACTGGAAGTAGGATAAAGGGAAGAGAGAGGGCAGAGATGAATCAAAGAACCCACTGATTTGGCATCTTTTATCAATTATCTTGTGTACGTCAAGAGTGTATATTGTCACCCTGGTTATTTAACTTATATGCAGAATACATCATGAGAAACGCTGGGCTGGAAGAAGCACAAGCTGGAATTAAGATTGCCGGGAGAAATATCAATAACCTCAGATATGCAGATGACACCACACTTATGGCAGAAAGTGAAGAGGAACTAAAAAGCCTCTTGATGAAAGTGAAAGAGGAGAGTGAAAAAGTTGGCTTAAAACTCAACATTCAGAAAACGAAGATCATGGCATCTGGTCCCATCACTTCATGGGACATAGATGGGGAAACAGTGGAAACAGTGTCAGACTTTATTTTTTGGGGCTCCAAAATCACTGCAGATGGTGACTGCAGCCATGAAATTAAAAGACTCTTACTCCTTGGAAGAAAAGTTATGACCAACCTAGATAGCACATTAAAAAGCAGTGACATTACTTTGCCAACAAAGGTTTGTCTAGTCAAGGCTATGGTTTTTCCAGTGGTCATGTATGGATTTGAGAGTTGGACTGTGAAGAAAGCTGAGCACTGAAGAATTGATGCTTTTGATCTGTGGTGTTGGAGAAGACTCTTGAGAGTCCCTTGGACTGCAAGGAGATCCAGCCAGTCCATTCTGAAGGAGCTCAGCCCTGGGTGTTCTTTGGAGGGAATGATGCTACAGCTGAAACTCCAGTACTTTGGCCACATCATGTGAAGAGTTGACTCATTGGAAAAGACTCTAATGCTGGGAGGGATTGGGGGCAGGAGGAGAAGGGGAAGGATGACAGAGGATGAGATGGCTGGATGGCATCACTGACTCGATGAACGTGAGTCTGAGTGAACTCCGGGATTTGGTGATGGACAGGGAGGCCTGGCGTGCTATGATTCATGGGGTCACAAAGAGTTGGACATGACTGAGCGACTGAACTGAATTAATTTCCTTTATTTGCATAAAGCTGGACAAGTTTACTGAAGGTAGGGTCCTTCATTATCTTTTTTGAAACCCTACCACTCAACATGAGATATGATCAGTTTGGGGTAATCTCAGTTGGGGGTAATCAACAAAATCAAATGGATCTGACCACAGCTGAAGAGTCAATGCTACATCTATCTACAGCTTCTGCCATCTGTGGCATTTGATTATTTTCTTTGAAATTTGGATTTCCTGGGCCTTCCTGGGCAAGGGCATATCTGTGCTAGATTTACTTGTCAGTGGTTTATCTGGTCACAAATCAAATCCATATACTGCCTTTCAAAGACCTGGGACTTCAGTGTTCTTATATAGGTCAATGACCCATGCTATTTAATCATATTACACATGAAAAAAAAAACCTCCCAGCTTGAGGAAACACTGTCTTATCATAACAGCAAATAAACCATTTTTTATGCTAGCCTTGGTGAGATGTACCATGTTTGCAAATTACTCTTAGCAAAGATAGCAACAATTGTGTACCCATCTAAAGCTCAAAAAAATACTGCATTTATCTTTCAACAGTAAAATGTAACTTTAGAAAACCAAGAGAATTAAGGCACTGAATCTTTTATGCCCTCTTTATTAAGTTTTCTCTTTGTGAAAAGCAAATGGTGTTTTATAAAGTATCACCTCGAGAAAAAAGCATTCCAAAAATATGTGTGGTTATCACTTTAAAAAATTATATTAGCTTTGTTTATTTGCAAGTTTGTTTCCTTTTCTTTACAAATTTTTTATTATAATTTAGACATCAATAACCTGCCTCCTGAAATATATCAATCTTGAATAATGCCTGTTATGTCTAGAATAGTTATTACAAAGCTTTCTAAAAATATAAGTTTTAGGGAGATATGGGGACCATCTTTTCCAAGTAACAATTTGGACTTTTCTTCCTTTCTTTCCTCTGTAAATTCTAAAGTAATTGGAGTGCTTTTGGCCAATAATGATCTACTTTGAATTTTTTTAATATCATAGTTTTTAGGGAATGGTCTTTCAGCAATGTGGGGCCCTGAAAAGAAACTTGTGAACTACCATTCTTTTCTGTCTATATGTGACAGGATCTACTGTTCGTACAGTTAATTCAGTCAAAGAAAGCATCTGAGCTGAGTGTTCGACCAAATGACCAGCAGTTTGACTGAGCTGACAGCCATCATGGCTGTTCTGGCCGAACATGTCCACCCGGGCTTTGTCTGTAAGCTGGCAGTCTCTGCACAGAGCATACACAGCATATGCCAGGTGGCCATGTGTCTGAAGCAGAGGGAAGGCAGAACAAAGAAAAAAAAAATCTTTCATTTGGACAGAGATGTTTTAAGCCACCCAACTGCCAGTAATATATTAAGGAGAGAAGAAAACGCAATGATGCCTGACAATACTCAACAGTAAACAACTCTGTGCCTGAGATTCAGATCACAAATCTTCCTCCGCTGCTGCCGACAAGCTCAGCTTGAGCATGGCTGCAGGAGACAAAGAAACCTGCTGCAAGAAGAAAACGAGAGGAGATCCTCACACTGATTGAATCTACTGCAGATGCATGTTTTAAGAGCCTCTTATAATATCATATGCATTGTGCTCCTTTTTTTCCCTTCTTTCAGACAACATTTATCGCTCACAGTTCTGGAGGCTGAAAGTCTGAGATCAGATGCAGGTCCCTTCAGGTCCTGGTGAGGGCTCTCTTCCTGGCTTGTAGACAGCCACCTTCTCGCTGTGTCCTTACAAGACCTTCCCTCGGTGTGTGTCCCTCCCTTGTATTCTTATAGCAGAAATCTATTATGTCGAGGGCTTCCCAGGTAGTGCCCGTGGTAAAGAACCCATCTGCTAATGCAGGAAATGTAAGATAAACAAGTTCAATCCCTGGTTTGGGAAGATTCCCTTGAGGAGGTAATGGCAACCCAATCTGGTATTCTTGCCAAGAGAACCCCAGGGACAGACGAGCCTGGTGGGCTACAGTCCATGGGGTTGCAAAGAGTTGGACACGACTGAAGTGATTCAGCACACATACACCTTCTGTTGAAGGTGAGGATGGGGGAAGAAAGTTCTAGAATGGCAAAAACAAGACATTCTTGTTTATCTCTTTCCTCTTTACTTCTACCCTCCATTTGGCATTTACAGTACTTCTCACCATCATCCTGCTCACAAATGGCAGAATAAAGGGGGTAAGTGCTAAGTGCCATCTCAGAAGTGTTGGGGGCTACAAAATATTATTTAAAAAGAAGTAGGATGGCCTATGCTCCCTAAAAAGTGGAATGAATACTTTCTCGTGTAAGTATAGTGTTACCCTTAGTCTCCACATCATCCTTTAGGATAAATACAATTTTTTCTCTTCTGCATCATTTTCCCTTCACTCATTTATTGAGTACCTGCTCTGAGCTAAGCAGTGTGTCAGAAGCCTGATCTTCAGTTCAGGATTTCCAGTCTTCCCAACAGTGCTACTCAGCCCCACTATGTTCATCTGACAGATAAAAACAGTGCTATTCAGAGCAGTTGGTTAACTTGTCCAGGCTCATTCAGCTAATTAGTGTGAGAGATTCAGAAACCAACATTATCTGATTTCAAAACCTGTGCAAATCAACTCCATTCACAAATAAGTCAATTTGCAAGGGTCTCTCAAGTGCCCTACACTTCTACAAGTTGTATCATTTAATCAACACAAAAGGAGTCCTCTAATGGAGTATTATGCAATTTCTGACATTAGAATGCTGAAACTATCAACATTCTGGTGACCCAAGGCTGGATCAAAATTCAAACATGAGTCAACCTCCATGTATATTTCACTGCTAGTCGGAAGGATTTGTTGATCTCAACTCCAGTGAGAGAAAAGAGCTACTTCCACTCTTCTTGAAGATATGCCATTTTGAAATTAACAAAATTGATGCAAATTTGAATGGACTTTATCACTACAGGACTTTGTGTTTTTTAATATCTTGCTCCCTCTGCCAGGAAAGTATGTACCTCTATTGTTGTTTAATTGCTAAGTCACTTCTGACTCTTTATGCGACACCATGGACTGTAGCCCAACAGACTCTTCTGTCTATGGGATTTCACAGGCAAGAATACTGGAGGGGGTTGTCATTTCCCTCTCCAGGGATCTTCCCGACCCAGGGATAGGGCCCACCTTCCCTGCATTAGCAGGCTGATTCTTTACCACTGAGCCACCTGGGAAACCCATGTACTTCTATTATGGCTGAAAAATTCCTTCACAGTTTAGTTCTGGTGTACATTTTTTTTGGACACACTCTTTAATTCAGAAAGGCAAAACCAGGCACTCGCTTTCTGAACTAGTTGTCCCTTTCTGGTGCTGCAATAAGCACAGTATCGAACCCATATTAGTGTATGTTGTTGAGTTGTACCAGTTTGTTTGTCTCTGTGTAGGACTCCGCTAGGCAACCTATGATCTCTCAGAAAGGATGCTTTGTATCATGCTGACCTTTGAACTTCTAGTACCAGGTCAGTGTGCTATCATAGCAGATATTAAAAACATTTGCTAGGAAAGTATATAATTAAACAATTTAAGAATGAGAAGCTATCAGAAAATTATAGGTGTGAATATGTCCCTGTGTTTAAAAGACAGCATGGGAAAGGAATAAATGTCACTTATATTGAAGGGACAAAATTATATTACTCTGTATCTGGCTTTTAAGGCTATTTAACTGAGTTAGCAATCCTCTACTCTGTAGAAAGCCTTACCTGAACTGCCAATATCATCTCAGATTATTAAAAGCAGGATTTTAAAGATCTAATTTACTTTTTGTCATGCACTGCTTGCTATTTGCATTCCACCTTGGGTGAACATTGAAATGAGACAAGCCTTTATCACCTTTGTGTCTGGTCACGTCTTTTGTAGTCTCCCTTGCTAGCCCAGCACTGCAGTACCAGGCTGTAAACACGGCAGCAAAATGGTTCAGGGAAAAAAAAAAAACAAAAAAAAACAAAGGCTGCTTTGGTTCACAATTGGATGACAATATATTGAATGAAAACATTTCTATCAGTAGTAGGCTTTATATAAACTCTTCTTTTCCTTATAATTAAATTCTCTAAAATACAGACATTTGGCCTTAAGTATCTCATGGATGTAATATTGGCACCAGATCAGTACAGCTTGCTTGCCAAGCTTAAAAGGGAAAATATAATGGGAAAGACTGTAATTTTATAGTTCCTGTAAAAATGAGGAAATCACTGCCTTCGCAAAACCCCCAAGTGGTATGGCCCTAAATGTGCCCACAGAGAGACCAAGATATATGTTTTTAGCTTTGAGGATGACCCTAGAAACCTACTTGGGGTTTATTTTAGTTTACTCTAACATAACTATAGATCCATCCCAGCAAACAGATGTGCAGAACATGAACTTTATGTTCATTGGCTCAGGAAATGGAACTGAGAATTTCAACTGATTTCCATTTTTATTATGTAGTATGACTTTTGCTTCTTTGTTCTCCCATAACAAACTTCAATCCCCCTGAAAATACCCTAACTGATGGCTTCTAACAGGGTTCGATTGTGTGCGCTGAATGTAGACTTGTTTATGACCACCTTATCCACACATGCACCTGACATCTTTTCTCTCAGTGGAACAACAAATTGGATTTCTCAAGAGCAAGAGAAAGGGACAAACTCCTACTAATAAAGTAGAGATGATACCATTTGTGTATGGAAGCATCTTTTGAACCAAATTAAAAGTGCATTTCTGAGGTGTTAAGCATAGGAAATTCAGCAGCTACAAGCTTGCTAGAGTAAAGTGCATGAAGCTCCCCAGGGATGTTAGAAAACTGTCTGAGCATGTATCCTGTCTCTTCTTCCTTGTCCCATTCTCGTCTCCCTTCTGATCTCTTCGAGCTTGGGATGGTTAATTTTATGTGTCAACCTGATGGGGTAAAGGGATGCCTAGATTGATGGTGACATTGTTTCTAGGTGTGTCTGTGAGGATATTTAAGAGACTAGCATCTCCATCAGTAGACCGAGTAAAGCAGATAGGTGGCCATTCCCAATGTGTGTGGATGCTCTGCACTCCACTGAGAGACCAAATAAATTGAAAAAGTGGAGAATGATTGATTTCACTCTTCTGCTCAAGCTGAGACATCATCTATTTCCTCCTGCCCTAGGACACAGGCATTCCTGGTTTGGGGGGGCTTTAAGGCTTAGACTGCATCGTGTGCCATCAGGCTTTCCTGTGTCCCTTCTAATTTCAGGCCTCTTTAGACTCCAAAGGAATTACATCACGAGCTTCCCTAGGTCTCCAGCTTGTAGATGGCAGATTGTGAGATTTCCGGGCCTCCATAACCATGTCAGTCAATTTCTGTAATAACTTTCTTTATATATGTGTATATTTCCTTGATCCTGTTTGACTGGAGACCCCTAATACAGTTGTCCTACAGGTGATTGCTATAAGCTGCCACGTCCTTGCAGCTCTCCTTAGCTGCAAGGACATAGCAGCCTCCCTGTGTCCTTGGCTCCCCTGCAGGCTTACCTTCCGTTGTGTGTGTGTGTTAGTCACTCAGTCATGTCTGACTCTTTGTTATAGTTGCCATTTCCTTCTCCAGGAGATCTTCCCGAGCCAGGGATCAAACCCAGGTCTCCTGCATTGCAGGAAGATGCTATACCGTCTGAGCCACCAGGAAAGCCCTATCTTCGGTTAGATTAGGCCAAGAAGAGCATCAGAGGAGAGGAGGGTAGGAAGAGAGAAAAATCTAAATATAATACTTTTGTTTTCTTCCTGCTTTGGTGCCAGGAGTGTGGCAGTGGCGGTTTCCCTCTACAGTTAATGTTTTCATCAGAGACTTCCTCCATGGTTCTTCTCCAGTGGTCGAGCATAATTCTGTGTCCATCTTGTATTCATTGGCCCTTCAAGTAACTAAGGCTCCCTAATATTGCTAGAATCTGGGTGACTCACCAGGTCTTGTTTGCTCTCCTATCCCTGATCACAACTCTGTGTATTACACTTTTATCAAGAAGGAACTAACATCATTTTTGTGATATGCTTGCTAAAGCTGAATGTATGACTCATCCATTAGCTCAGTGATCTTGATGCTAACAATCCATCCTCACTTTTATATTGCTTGTCTCACAGACATTTCAATCTCATGTGTTAGAAAATGCATGCTTGCTGAAGTACTAGGACATGAAGCAGTTAGAGAGGACTCTTCAAAGATTGCTGGCAGTCCAAGAGGCTGTGCCTGAGGGCACAGCCACAACACTTAAGACTGTGAGAAGAGTGTAACTAGGCTAGGGGCCTTGAGATCTGACAAGAAAGAGAACAGAAATGGAAGGCAGGGCGGACTGACAGAAGACCAGAGTTTTACCCAAATCTTTTTTCTTCTTGCTTTTAATATTAATATTCCAGATATTCTGCTTAGAAATACTATTCTGTTTCATTTAAACTCTATGGCAAGTCTATTAAGCATTTTTTCCTATTTTCCTTCTTTTAATCCCTCTATTAGTCAGGCATATTTCAGGACCACATTTATGCTATCAGATATTTAACCTATTACACATTTTAACTTACTCCTCACTTCTTTATTATTATTCGACTGGTAATGTCTCATTCAATTCTAGATCCTAGTTTCTGGTGAGATCTTTTTTACATCAGTGCTGATATTGTCAAGAAGTTTCTGCATTATTTAGGTTTCTCCTTTTCTCACTGCAATTGTTTCAACATATGTTGTATATTATTCTTTCCATTTTGATGTTCTTTTTTTTTTAATATGAACACCAGTTTTGCAAATTCCAAAATTCTTTAACTTAATCCCAAACCCACCAGATATATATTTTAAATATAAGCAGAGGGAGTAGGGATCATTCAGATATCTTTTTTATAAAATAATAAAAACATATAAGACATTGCTTTATTTCCACTTTTGACCTCAGAATGGGAGGTACAGTCATCTGTTTGAGGACTTTGCTAACAGATGTTGTTGTTTAGTCATTAAGTCCTGTTTGATTCCTTTGTGACCTCATGGACTTTAGCCTGCCGGGTTCCCCTGTTCATTCTTTCCCAGACAAAAAAACTGAACTGAACTATGATTTCCTTCTCCAGGGGATCTTCCCAACCCAGGGAATGAACTCGTATCTCCTGAACAGTAAGCTGATTCTTTACCACTGAGCCACCAAGGAAGCACTTGTTAACAAATACTAGAACATTTATAAAAATATAATGGTAAGTATAATTTTTGAATTACTACTTGATGCTTCTGTTTAAACTGAGGTTATGAAGATATTTTTGAAACATGATTGTTGATGTAAAATAGGTATATTTAAGCAATTTAAATATATTTCCATAAATACAAGTGTACTCTTGTTTAGTAAGGACTATAATCAAAGAAGATTTCAAAGCAAAAACATTGGAAATGCAATAATAAAAGCAGGCACCATGAGCTTACTAATTGTAGTGTAATATAGAGATTACTCAGGATTCCTTTACTATTATTATTTTGAAACTGAGAAACCCTGAAGCATTCAGTGACTTCTCCATATTGGTGACTACATGTCCTCATCCCTGTAGCTGTTCTTACCCACTCCTTTTTGCACACAAGGTTAATCCCTAATTCTTCCTCCCTAAGCAAAATTCTTGCCTTTTCTGAGAGCCATCTTTGACTAACTTCTTTGAAATTAGTAGAACTTCACCTGATTCTCTTTTGCTAATCCTTATAAAACCTTTTATCCTGCATCTCAAGTTATAATTTTCCTTGAAAGCCTTCTCATGCCCATCATTTTTGCAATTGTTCGTGCTAATGAATGGTATGCTGGTTATTTTTCTTTGGCAAAATAAACTCTGTGTCTGTATATAGGTATATGCATGTGTGTATGTGTGTGCACATATAATTAAAATTTGTCACAGTGCTTTGTGGCTCAGGGGAAAAAGAATCTGCCTGCCAATGCAGGAGATGTGGATTTGATTCCTGGTTCAGGAAAATCCCCTGGAGAAGGAAATGGCAACCACTCCAGGATTCTTGCCTGGAAAATCCCATCCATGGACACAGGAGCCTGGGAGGCTACAGTCCATGGGGTTGCAAAGAGCTGGATATGACTTAGTGAGTAAAAAATAATAACAAATACTTGCTTAAGTTATGAACTCAGAACTAATAAAATCATATACTATTATATCAATTTTTCATTTCCTGTTCTGATATCTCAGCCCACTTCAAAAATTTAGCTCAGGACTGAACTTGCTAATCATTTCTTAAGAGATTAGGCTTCCATTTTGGAGAAGTTTGAAGCTCTGAAAATAATCTAATTAATTGATTAATCAGTTTCATAATTCCAACCAATTCCCAAGTCAGAGTTTAGATGCCCATTTGAAAGAGGTGTCCTTAACATTGGAATTGTTCTACTGTTAGCTCTATCTACTTCAGTTCAGTTCAGTTCAGTCACTCAGTCTTGTCCAACTGTTTGTGACCCGATGGACTACAGCAGGCCAGACCTTCCAGGATCAGGGTCTTTTCAAATGAGTCAGTTCTTCAAATCAGGTGGACAAAGTATTAGAGTTTCGGCTTCAACATCAGTCCTTCTAATAAATATTCAGGACTGATTTCCTTTAGGATGGACTGGTTGGATCTCCTTGCAGTCCAAGAGACTCTCAAGAGTCTTCTCCAACACCACAGTTCAAAAGCATCAATTCTTTGGTGCTCAGCTTTTTTATAGTCCAATTCTCACATCCATACATGAATACTGGAAAAACCATAGCCTTGACTAGACAGAACTTTGTCAGCAAAATAATGTCTCTGCTTTTTAATATGATGTCAAGGTTGCCATAACTTTTCTTCCAAGGAATAAGTGTCTTTTAATTTCATGGCTGTAATCACCATCTGCAGTGATTTCGGAGCCCCAGAAAAGAAAGTCTGTCACTAGTTCCACTGTTTCCCCATATATTTGCCATGAAGTGATGGGACTCGACATCACAACCTTAGTTTTCTGAATGTTGAGTTTTAAGCCAACTTTTTCACTCTCCTCTTTCATTTTCATCAAGAGGCTCTTTAACTCTTCTTCACTTTCTGCCATAAGGGTGGTGTCATCTGCATATCTGAGGTTATTGATATTTCTACTGGCAATCTTGATTCCAGCTTGTGCTTCATTCAGCCCAGTGTTTTTGATGATGTACTCTGCATATAAGTTAAATAAGCAGGGTGACAATATACGGCCTTGATGTACTCCTTTTCCAATTTGGAACCAGTCTGTTGTTCCATGTCTAGTTCTAATTGTTGATTTCTGACCTGCAGACAGATTTCTTAAGAGGCAGGTCAGGCGGTCCGATATTCCAATCTCTTTAAGAATTTTCCACAGTTCGTTGTGATCCATACAGTCAAAGGCTTTGGCATAGTCAATAAAGCAGAAATAAATGTTTTTCTGGAACTCACTTGCTTTTTTGATGATCCAACGGATGTTGGCAATTTGATCTCTGGTTCCTCTGTCTTTTCTAAATATAGCTTGAACATCTGGAAGTTCACGGTTCACATACTGTTGAAGCCTGGCATGGAGAATTTTGAGCATTACTTTACTAGCGTGTGAGATGAGTGCAATTGTGCGGTAGTTTGAGCATTCTTTGGCATTGCCTTTCTTTGGGATTGGAGTGAAAACTGACCTTTTCCAGTCCTGTGGCCACTGCTGAGTTTTCCAAATTTGCTGGCATGTTAAGTACAGCATTTTCACAGCATCATTTTTTAGGATTTGAGATAGCTCAACTGGAATTCCATCATCTCCACTAGCTTTGTTCATAGTGATGCTTCCTAAGGCCCACTTGACTTCACATTCCAGGATGTTTGGCTCTAGGTAAGTGAGCACACCATCGTGATTATCTGGGTCGTGAAGCTCTTTTTTGTACAGTTCTTCTGTGTATTCTTGCCACCTCTTCTTAATATCTTCTGCTTCTGTTAGGTCCATACCATTTCTGTCTTTATCGAGCCCATCTTTGCATGAAATGTTCCCTTGGTATCTCTAATTTTCTTGAAGAGATATCTAGTCATTCCCATTCTATTGTTTTCCTCTATTTCGTTGCATTGATCGCCGAGGAAGGCTTTCTTATCTCTCCTTGGTATTCTTTGGAACTCTACAATAAAAATGGATACATCTTTCCTTTCCTCCTTCACTTTTTGTTTCTCTTCTTTTCACAGTATTTGTAAGGCCTTTTCAGACAGACATTTTGCTTTTTTGCATTTCCTTTTCTTGGGGATGGTCTTGATCCCTGCCTCCACAAACCTCTGTCCATAGTTCATCAGGCACTCTGTCTATCAGATCTAATCCTTTGAATCTATTTTTCACTTCCCCTGTATAAATGTAAGGGATTTGATTTAGGTAATACCTGAATGGTCTAGTGGTTTTCCCTACTTTCTTAAATTTAAGTCTGAATTTGGCAATAAGGAGTTCATGATCTGAGCCACAGTCAGCTCCCAGTCTGGTTTTTGCTGACTGTATAGAACTTCTCCATCTTTGGCTGCAAAGAATATAATCAGTCTGATTTCGGTGTTGACCATCTGGTGATGTCCATGTGTAGAGTGTTCTTTTGTGTTGTTGGAAGGGAGTGTTTGCTATCTATCTACTTACTGTATCCTTTATTTAATCCTGTAATCCCTTAGTTGCTTGCTGTTGAGATCAGGTTTTTTGTTTTGTTTTGTTTTTTCCATTATCCACCATGGCTTCCCTGGTGGCTCAACTGGTAAAGATTCACCTGCAATGCGGGAGATCTGTTTCAATCCCTGGGTTGGGAAGATCCCCTGGAGAAGGGAAAGACTACCCACTCCAATATTCTGGCCTGGAGAATTCCATGGATTGTATAGTCATGGGATTGCAAAGAGTTGGACACAACTGAGGGACTTTCACTTCCACCAGATAGTCTGAGGTGAATTTTCTCCAATTCTATAGTGAATTTTGTTCCTTTCCAGCAAGTCAAACTAATAAGACTGCAAACATTCCCCATAAATCACTAGTCATACTCTTTGCAGACTATACCTCAATCAGTAGTTACTGAGTACAGTCTCTCTGGAATGCCTAAGGCTAAAGGCTATATACTGACAGAGGACAGTTTCCATACAGGAGACTCATCAAATGATAAGATTCCTCTTCCAGAATGCAATGAAATTTGTTTCAGGCTCTAGCATTATAGCATTATTTCATTATCTCATTAAATTTTTCTTTAATTTTAAATAATTTCAGCAAATCACTTATTTGTAAAATTTTAAACTTCTTTCTTTCCAAATTATAAAGCCAAAAGCAATTTCACAGAATTCTGTGCTTTTTCTATGGAATCCTTTTATCTCATTTCATTTGGTAAAGCCTCCTGAAGTTTGTGTGCAAAATTTGCCAATGCTTTCCATCCAAACATAATCAAGCAAGGTCACTCAGGTGGCAGCCAAGGGGTTTCTCTAGCCCTTAATACAGTAGAGTTTCTAGTTCTTCATTAATATGGATATGTATTTCCTCCAAAATTCTGCTTGCTTAACAGGTTCATGTTTATTCTGTATGGCCAACCTAAGGGAGTAGAAAAGCCAGAATCATATTTCAGACTTTCCCAACTGTCAGTTTTGTACTCAAACAAACCAGTCATTGCTGTCCCTCAGAGAGAAAGCTGCCTCTCACATATAAAGAGCCTTCCTCTTGGAAGATTCTGTATCTTAAAAGGTTGTTTTGAAATGTTGACGTACCATATAAGTAAAAAAATTCTCCAGGCAGATTAAATGCATATATAAATTTATAATAGCCCACTGACTCCAGTTGGCAGAATTATAGCTTTAGGATAAGTGGCAAAACACTTTCCAAAGAAGTTTGGAGACTCTTTCTTTGTCTTTCTGCCAAGTCCGCCCTGCTGAATCTCACGCACTAACCAATGCATATGCTTGTTTGTGTAAGGTTCCAGGCAGTGGTCTTTATTGAGGCTGGTAGGTGAGAAGAGTTTCAGCTGCAGCCTATTTGAAGTCTTGATTTGGACAGGTTTTGGCTTCGGCTATATTTTTAATGGCTGTCCTATTGTATCTACATCAACATTAGCAAAATGGGAGTCCTGCAGCTTTTACTTCATATTCAGTAAGCTCAAATATGAATTATGTTTCACAAATTTTAAATGTTCACTGTGAAACAATCCATATATATTGTTTAAAAATAAGGAATAAAATTCTCACTTAATCAGTTGTTTTCAATCTTTGTTAGTAATTACTCTAAATAATATTCTTACATCTCATCTTTTTTTAATTGATCCATCAATATTAGAAAATATCTATTTGCTCTCTGCTATCTAAATGAAAAATTAGAATTCCAGAATTCCAACTGACCTTCCCACATCTATCCAGTAAGTTTTTTCCTTCTATATTATAATTATTACTGTGTCATTCATGAATGCTAAATATCCCATTACATAAGTGAACCCTAATGTATTTATTTATTTTCCTTCTTATAGGTAATTGGGTTGTTTCTTGTTTGGGAGCAATATGAATAAATTTAGAAAATATTACTGTACCTGCTTTGTGGTGCTATGAGCATTTATTTCTATTGTATTTATAACTCTTTTATTTCTCTTAAGTGTATACCAAGGACTGGAATTGCTGAAATATAAGATAACTCTATTTTTAATATTTTGAGGAATTGCCAGGTACTTTCCAAAGTGGCTGAACCATTTTACTTTCCCATCAGCAGTCTCTGAGGATTCCAATTTCTCTACACCTTCACCAACATTTGACTTTTTAATTATAGTTATCCTAGTGATGTACAGTGGCATCTCACTGGGGTTTTGATTTGCATTTCCCTGATGGCTAAGGATATTGAGTATCTTTTCATGTACTTGGTGGCCATTTGTATATATTCTTTGGAAAAAGTTCTATTAATTAGGTCATTTGTCTATTATTGAATTGTAAGAGTTCTTTAAATATTCTGGATATAGGTCTCTTAGCTTTATGATTTGCAAGTATTTTCTTTCCCATTCTGTGGATTGTCTTTTCACTTTCTTTACAATGTCCTTTGAAGCATAAAAGTTTTAAATTTTGATGAAGTCCAGTTTATCTTTTTTTGGTCACTGTTCTTTTGATATTTTATTGAGAAAGTTTTACCTAACCTCAGGTCATGAAGATGTACTTCTATTTTTTCTTCTAAGAGTTTTATGACTTAGCAAAGGCTTAAGCCTTTGATGCATTTTGAATTAATTTGGGGGTATAGTGTGAGAGAAGGGATCTATTTTTGTTCTTTTGCATGTGGATATTCAGTTGTCCCATCACTCTCAGCTAGTATTTTGATAGAGATTACACTGAATCCACCTGCCAATGCAGGAGACATGGGTTTGACCCCTGGGCTGGGAAGATCCCCTGGAGTAGGAAATGGCAACACACTCCAGTATTTTTGCCTGGAAAATTCCATGGAAAGAGAAGCCTGGTGGACTACAGTCCATGGGCTCACAAAGAGTTGGACATGATTGAGTGTCTGAGCACACAAATACAACTCAGCAGAATTATGTGTATGTTGAGCTTTGATAAATACTACCAAGTAATTTTCTGATAAATTGATTACTAATTGGAATATTAGCTATTAATTAATTAAGTCTAAGAATATTTCCAATTGAGAATCTTATTTGATTAATATCTAACACAATATTTTCAATTTTTTAAAAATTTAGTCATTCAGCTTGGGATAACATTATTTCATTGTGGCTAAAATTTGCATTTATCTGATAACTAATAATGCTGATTACTTTTTCATGTGTTTATTGGTCATTTGAATATCCTCTCTTATCCTCTCTTAAGTAACTATTCAAGTATTTTGCTCATTAAACATTTTTTCTTCTATGATTTGTTGGCATTCTTTATAGATTGTGCATATAAGTCCTTTAGCTTTGTGTGTGTGTGTGTGTGTGTGTGTGTGTGTATATATATATATATATATATTTATTTATTTATCATTTTTCCCATTTGTTAGTTTTACTTTTAACACTATTAATGCTATATTTTAATGAACAGAATCAACTAACTTAAAGGAAGTCCAATTTATTAATATTTTCTTTTATAAGTAATAATTTTGTCTAATTTAAGAAATTATTGTATTTTGTATCAAGGTAGAAAACAATTATCACCATTTTATGAATAATATGCTAAAAAATGTTGCTTTTTTCTTCCATGTTCAATATTAAAATGGCTACACAAAAAAATCACCCATCTTGACAAGTTTTGTTAAGTGCACCCTGATATGACAGTTGTCATAATACAATCTAACAAAATTGTTTCAAATGAAGTTTTAGAGATGATTAAGCACTACTAGGTGCTTCCCAAATGGCACTTGTAGTAAAGAACCCACCTGCCTATTTGGGAGGCATAACAGACCCAGGTTTGATCCCTGGGTTGGGAAGATCTCCTGGAGGAGGGCATGGCAACTCACTCCAGTATTCTTGCCTAGAGACTCCCATGGATAGAGGAGCCTGGAGGGCTACAGTCCATGGGGTTGCAAAGAGCCACTTGTGTGAAGCAGCTTAGCAAACATACAAGCACTCTAGAGGCATCTTACAGAAAAAAAAACCTGAATGAACCTTTCAGGCAAAACATAATAGATCTAGTTGGTTAATATTATGCTTAGGACCTTTTGCAAAAATGTGCATAGGAGATTTGAGCTTGTAATTTTCTTTTATCATAATGTCTTAATCAGGATTTACTACTAAAGATATAAGATATATGGCTCTATGTAATTTTTGAAAAATTTTTCATGGAGTATGGTGATTTAACAGCACAGTCTCTGACAGCCTGGGCTCTAATTTTAGCTCCTTTATTTACTAACTGTGTAACTGGACCAAATAATTCTAGGCATTGGTGTTAGAAATCTCAGCCCATACTAGCTATGTGACCTTATAAAAACTATTCACTATATTAAATTGTTATCACTACATTAAAATTTACCTTCATATGTTAAACAAGCATAATAATGTGATTCTTACTTTATAAGGTTGTTATGAGAATTAAATGGAGCATTCCATGTAATATACTCAATATAGTACCTTGCACAGTAAGCCCTCAAATTTACCACTTTATATAGATGATAGAGAGTAGATAGGTAGATAGATAAAGAGAAAAAACACACACATGCACACACACATACAGAAACACATATACAGTTGAATGTATCAGCTGAACTATAAGCATATTTTTAATCTGTCATTTTGATTATGAAACATGAACTTTGGCATTATTGCCCATTTTTATTCTCTATTTGGCAATGCGATACTTAAACCTTTCCTAAAGTTTAGCGGTTTTTCCTGTGGTCATGTATGGATGTGAGAGTTAGACTGTGAAGAAGGCTGAGCACCGAAGAATTGATGCTTTTGAACTGTGGTGTTGGAGAAGACTCTTGAGATTCCCTTGGACTGCAAGAAGATCCAACCAGTCCATTCTGAAGGAGATCAGCTCTGGGGTTTCTTTGGAAGGAATGATGCTAAAGCTGGAACTCCAGTACTTTTGGCCACCTCATGCGAAGGGTTGACTCATTGGAAAAGACTCTGATGCTGGGAGGGATTGGGGGCAGGAGGAGAAGGGGATGACAGAGGATGAGATGGCTGGATGGCATCACTGACTCAATGGACATGAATCTGAGTGGACTCCGGGAGTTGGTGATGGACAGGGAGGCCTGGCATACTGCGATTCATGGGGTCGCAAAGAGTCGGACACAACTGAGTAACTGAACTGAACTGAACTGAACTGAAAGTTTAGTGGAGAAAACAGTTCTTACTTTAAATGTAACTTACACTGTGCATGTTTAAGATGGCTGCTAACTCTGCTCTGATCTGTTCACCAGAAAAAACAAAACCACTTTGTTGACAAAGATCCATATAGTCAATATGGTTTTTCCAGTAGTCATGTACAGACATGAGATCTGGACCATAAAGGAGGCGGAATGCTAAAGAATTAAGGCTTTTGAACTGTGGGGTGGAGGAGACTCTTGAGAGTCCCTTGGACTGTAAGGAGATCAAACCAGTCAATCCTAAAGGAAATCAACCCTGAATATTCATTGGAAGGACTGATACTGAAGCTGACGCACCAATATTTTGGCCACCTGATGTAAAGAGTCAACTCACTGGAAAAGTCCCTGATGCTGGGAAAGATTGAGAGCAGGGGGCAAAGTAGGTGGCAGAGAATGAGATGGTTGGATGACATCACCAACTCAATGAACATGAATTTGAGCAAACTCTGGAAGATAATAAAGAACAGGGAAGTCTGGTGTGCTGAAGCCCATGGGATCACAAAGTCAGAGACAACTGAATGACTGAACAATTCGTAAATATGGAAGTTTTCTTCTGCAAGTTCAAAATCTACTGGGTGGGCCAGCAAGCAGGCAGAAATCAAGAAAAGGTAACATTTCAATTCAAGTCCAAAGCCTCTAACTCTTGAATTCTCTCTTGCTTGGGAGGAGGCTGGTCTTTTTGTTCTATTTAGGTTTCCAGCTAATGGATAAGGCCCACCCACTTTGTAGAGGATAATGTAGTGTATTCAAAGTCCACCAATTTAAGTGTTAAACTCATCCAAAACAATAGAAATACCTAGGAAAATGTTTGACCTAATATCCAGGCAGCCCCTGGCCCCACCAATTTGACACATAAAATTAATGATCACAACCATAAACATAAAAGCAGGCAATTCTGATTTCGGAAAGAATCTGATTTCGGGTTCTAGTTTCTGATTTTCAGGCTATAAAATACATTTAGGACTTTTGAAAATTTATTTTGTATTTTAATGGGATTTAGAAATATGGGAGAGTTAGATATGTACACTGAGTACACCATCCTGAAGTGGAATCTTCTATTTTATAAGTTTGGTTAGGGAAATATAGCATCTGAGTTATTATTATAATCTGAAGGTGACTGATAGATTCTAGTGGGAAGAGTTTATTGAGTCTTTCTATTTAGATAACAGAAATGAGATTTTAATTATATTAAGCCATTTGCACATGGCTAGAGGTTCAGCTGCATCCCTCGTGGTGGAAATACAAGCTCCCTTGCTCATCAAGTTTCCCTTCTGTGGATGATGGGGTATTCCCTGTGGCCCAGAATTGACTGCCACAAACTAAAACTCAAATGTGTCAGAGTTTTAGTGTTTTTTTATTCTTGGAATAATTATCTCTATCTCTTTTAGCAATCTGTAATCTAATATGGAAAGTGAAAGTGAAAGATGCTCAGTCGTGTCGGACTCTTTGCGACCCCATGGACTATCCAGTCCATGGAATTCTTCAGGCCAGAATACTGGAGTGGGTAGCTTTTCCCGTCTCCAGGGGATCTTCCCAACCCAGGGATTGAACCCAGGTCTCGCACATTGCAGGTGGATTCTTTACCAGCTGAGCCACAAGGGAAAATTTCTAATATGGAAATTCACCTGCAAATATATCAGACTTAACATGAATCAAATGTCAGTTATAGTCATCTCTGGGGTCTGACCATCCCAAATAAGATAGAAATTTCAGACCGTCTAAAGTCCTATCTTCATGGCTTCTAATACTGCTAAGAGAATAAAACACAGATAATATGGAGACAGGCTGGGACCTGGGACTCTGCTACAGTGCTGCAATGCTTGCACCTGGACACACCTCTCCTAGAGCAACAAAACAGAAAGAAACTGTATGGGACTAAAAATAACTGCAAGCAAGCACATCTGGGAAAAATCTGGACAAATGCTATAAAGAGACCAAAGGAAAAAAAAAAAATCAACTACCACTTTTGAAGAGCCTAGAGCAAAAGCAGGGTACTGTGCATGCCCCCTGCACACATCACCTAACGGGTGGGCAAACCACCTAAGCTACCTCCCTGCCCAACCCCTAGACACACCCCTACTCTGACCCCATTTAAGGAGCCAGCTCACCCTAGTCAGTGAGTAAGCGAACAAAGGAGCCTGTAGTTTGTTCTTGCTCTACCCTGTGGCAGCAGGGACCCCTATAAAGCCTTGCCTGAATTTCTTGTCTGGCCACTAATCAATTTCTATTGATTAAGGAGATCAAGAACCTTGGTCAGTTATAATACCATGTTAAATTTTGCATCAATTTATGTGAAAAGTGGGAGACAATAAACATATACACACATATCAGTGACTGTCCCTTAGAATAAAATATTGGGTATCTATAATATAGTGGGAGAAAAGTTTATCTTTCATTAAATATCTTTACATATTTAATTTAAATTTTGCCACATACACATATATTTTTAATTAAAAGTTCCAAGTAACTTTAAACAAGTCAATTCCTTACAGAGTTAGTATTTCTAAAAAAGAAATTAGGTGGTTATTCCTTCTGTGAATATAGCTGTGGCTGAATGAGATTAGCCCCTAACCTTTCTATGTAGAGAAGTGGGAAATACATATGTGAGAAGACAGTATATGAACCTGATTGTTGGTACCACTTGTTTCCCGTCTGCAACTTTCACCTAAGCACCGAGTACACATAAAGGTAAGTTTCATAAATCTCGAATAAAATTGAAATCTTCAAGGTTTTAATTCCTGGAAAGGGTTTCAGAATACATACGTTTTTTAATGCAATTGAGTTCCTGTGGCTTAAAAGGCAAAGCACCTATTGCAAGGTCTAATTCTCACCTCAAGGAGCTAATTTATACATCTGGGTGGATCTGTGTCAAGTAATTGAGAAGTAAGGAGAACTGTGCGACTGAATTTACTTGTAGATTTGCTCTACTGAAGAAAAATTAAACTGTTTATGTTTCAATATCATTTTATACATTTTTTTTTTTCTGTCTAGCCTACTGGAGTAAAGGTATTTCCAGATAACCAATGGAAATGTCAAATCTAGACCGTTTGTCTCGCTATAAGAATTTCACTGAACAAAAAATTGCCCTTAAAATTTTATTGAAATCTTTTCAGGACCAATTGAAAGAGATGCTTCTTTTTGCCTATGTTTCCTGGATTCCGGTGTAAAAACCGCTGCCATTTGCACTGTACGCTAATGACAAGCTGGATGTTTGCATGAAAGCCAATATGTTCTTACACTGCTTTTTGAGACAAGTAATAATCAGTCTGTCATCAATGTCATGCTGCAATCAAGCTTTGACAAGGTTTGCAAATAACTTGAAAGGAATTGCTCATCCCTGAACACTGCAGATCAAAACCAGACCTGAACAAAAACTGAAAGTCTGCCTTGCGTCAGCTGCACAGTCGCGGGGAACGTGCTGCACATAAGCAGTAGCAGCCGCAGAGGACACAAGGAATCCACCACCGCACCTCCAATTCCAAATTAATTGACAAGAACTTTTCTCAGCTACCAATCCTGGGAATGATTCAAAATCATGATGAGCCAGTTGAAATGCCCAGTCTGATTGGAAAAACTAGTTGCCTTATTCCTAAAAACGACTGGAAAAGCAAGTAACATGTCCATCCTTGGGGTGGTATGTTTCCTTAACTCACAGGCTGGAGCAAGCAGGATGGCTGATCAAACTTGACACTCCCATCAGTGAGGAGACTGTGTGTACATGGGACTGAGGCACCAATTGCTTTCTTTCCCTCCCCTCTCCCCCTCAATCTTTTCCATCCCAGAAAGGGATAAGAGGGCTCTCCAGGTAGCTCAGTGGTAAAGAATCCACCTGCCAAGTACAAGAGGAAGGAGATGCAGGTTCGATCTCTGGGTCAGGAAGCTCCCCTAGTGGAGGAAATGGCAATCCACTCTGGTATTCTTGCCTGGAAAATTCCATGGACAGAGGAGCCTGGTGGGCTACAGTCCACAGGGTCACAAATGGTCCAACATGACTTAGGGACTGTGTGTGTGTGTATGTGTGTGCACACACACACACATGCTATTTATTCACTGCTGTCCAAACATTTAATCTGTAGACTTTCATAGTCACAAGAAAGAAGTTCAACTTATATAATGAGAATACTTACATAAGTTAAACTTACATGACTTTGGAAATAAGATCCTTTGGAGAAAAAAAAAAAAAGGTGTATTTTTAGAAGTATCAGCTGGTCACAGGTCTGCTCAGAGCTTCAAAACACGTTTGTACTTCATGTTTGTATAAATAGCTGGACAACCACATGACATATGGACTTAAACATTCATGAATTATGCCTGAAATATGACTAGAGATTTGAGATGTGAATTAACTGTTGATTTTATTTCAGCACAAGAGAAGAATTTGGCTCAGTTATCTTGTTCTTTAGAAGAACCTTAAAAATCAGGTGCTACTGAGGGAGCATAAGACATTCAAAGTTAAGTGAATATGGTAATGAAAGGAGAAAAGCATATGTATCCTAAGTAAAAAGTTCACATTCCAAATTAAAGGAGATATATAACATATTTAAGATTCTACCTTATGATATTACAGTCATTTGAGATAATAGACTATAAAATCCTCAAAAGAATTGTCCAATAAGATTTTCATTTAATAAATATATGCTGAGCATCCCCATAATGGCTCAATACCATGTTAGATATTATGAGAGATAAGCATGTTATATAAGAATGGACTCTGGTAATTTCAAGGACTTTATAATCTTGTTAGGGAGAAGATACTAATGTACACTTCTGTGTAGCCATGAATCTTTGAAAATGTGTAATGTAAGCACTGAAATATGCAACAAGAATCACTCGAACTCTACTGAGTATTTGTAACAAATATCCATAAGCAATTTGTCTAAGTCATTGATGTATGCTGAACTTTTACTGTCTTCTGAGCTTACCTGTTCCCACTTACATATAATGTAATCTCACCCTCACCAATACAGGAAGCCCAGGCACAATTTCAGCTGTTTCTGAGGTTCCCACACATGGACTGCACTTAAACACCTGGACTGTCACTTGTCACTTCTCGATACACACTGCACAATTGAGATCCTTCAGCGCTTACCTCTGTCCATCCTTTCATTGTATCTCTTTGCTGAGTTCATCCTGTCTATTCAATTTCATCTCAAGACATAAATATATACCCATGAACACACACTTTGGCTCCCTACAACAGTTTACCTAAGACTGTGTTGGTTTAACAAATCCAATAGAGGTCTTAACGATTGCATCAAGGATTTACAATGCAGGAAAATAAACATAAAATAGGTTATAAAGTAACATGTCTCCTGGAGTATTACTTATGGGTGGTCTTTTTTGGCCAAGTCATATTGCAAGACACTTCTGTCTTCCTCTGGAATCAGAAACCCTTCTCTCTCACATACCTAGATCTCTGCCCTCCTATCTCTGGTTTCCTCATTGCAAATCCCAAAACCACAACACGACAACACCTCGGTAGTGTGGCCCTACTCTAAGTAAAGTCAGACTTCTACATAATTGATAAAGCCTTTTAAACCATCTCATCTCAAACGTGTCTTACAGAGTTAGTTTGGGGTCTTAATACAATTAGTAATTCTCATGCATTGCAGAGGAAAACAAAGACTTGTTTCTAGACTTCTTGTAATCTATTATGACTGGCAAGACTAGGTAGACCCCTAAAACTACCAGTTCTTTACACTAGCTATTAATATTCAAATGCAGATAAAACCTAGATACTATTCGTTGAATTCTGCTTTCAAATGTAGTACTGTTTATCCATTGTTTTGGAATTAGCTGCTTAAATACATTATAAATCTACCTTACATTTCAACAGTCGCTATGTATCTATAATTGCTGAAAGAATTCACAGAGCATAGGGTATGGCACTTCCTGTGGAAAGAAAGTTTTAAATTGTTATACATTTTATGATTGGGACCCAATATTTTAATAGTTAATTTTTAAAATAATTACATTCCTGAAAACTCTACATTCTTATGCAGTGAAAAAGTTCAGTGAAGCAAAATTTGTGTACCATTTAACAGAAAAGTTTTGAAGCTCCCAATATGCAACATTGCAGTCTCTAAAGAAATGTGTTTATTCTTCCTGTTT
Organism: Bos indicus x Bos taurus; assembly: GCF_003369695.1. NCBI lineage: Eukaryota > Metazoa > Chordata > Mammalia > Artiodactyla > Bovidae > Bos > Bos indicus x Bos taurus. The sequence goes on along the minus strand of NC_040076.1, from coordinate 19,942,106 downwards.
CCTATATTCATCTTTGCTTGCCTTTCTATGATAGCATTGACAAATTAAGCTAACCTAGAATTCTCACTGGAAAGCCATGGAAAACAATTTAGATATTTTGGAGAATCTATCAAGAAGTAATGTTCTAAAGTATTAATTATAAATCTCTTTAGTTTAAGTGTTGTGCTTTTCAATTCCTTTTCAAACAGTTCAGTAAGCTTTCAAAATCTAGTAAAGAATATCTATTGTCTTAGGAGACTCAGAAGTAACCAGGCAGAGAATCAAGTACAAAATTCTGTAGCAACATCCTCCAGACCCCCTGGTGGACTCACATTACTTCATTAAATCCCTGTTCAACAAATATTTACTAAATGTCTGCTAAAGAAGGTGTTGTGCTAGGAGCTGATGAGATGGTGATGAATAAGAAAGCTAAACAATGAAGTCTATACAACAGTCAAAGAGACAAATGATGACCAAGGACACAAAAAAATGAATAAAATAATGACATATCATATTGAATGCAAGAAGAGAGATAAAAATAATTATAATAAAGTGAAAAGAAATTCAAATGTCCTTGAACATATGAAGAAAGCTTAAACTCAAAAAATAAGAAAAGAAATATAAATTAAAACTACAGTGACAGCAATATTTTACCTATCTTATTAACAAAGGTTGAAATTGTCAATAGCACATTCTATAAGTAAGAATGAAAAAGAGGGTATTTTGATGATGAATGTAAATCCATTCATCTTATATGAAAAGTAATCTGGCATTATCTATTACTAAAAAAAATAACTCTAAAGCCCTATTTTAGAAGTAGCAGTATGGCCTATATATATTTTCTCATTTATGTAAAATGGTGTCACATACAAAGTTATTTATTGTAGTGTGTTTTTGTGAGTAAGATTGGAAAATATCTAAGCATCTATCAACAAAATACCTATTTAACAAATTATACTACATATATATAATTTAGAATGCAATGTAGCCATAAAACAGAATGAGAACACAATTTTTTGTTTGTTGGCAGATATGGGCCAATTTATAAAAGTGTCAAAGTAATTAAAATTATACAGTTTGTATACTATGCAAAAAGAATGTAATTTCTTTTTGTATACGGCTAAAACAACTTTGAAAGTGGAGTGGAGTGAAAGTGGAGTATGTTTTCAATGTACACATTTATTTCCTTTTGTATCTTCAGTTCAGTTCAGTTGCTCAGTCGTGTCCGACTCTTTGCGACCCCATGAATCGCAGTACACCAGGCCTCCTTGTTCATCACCAACTTCCAGAGCTTACCGAAACTCATGTCCATTGAGTCAATGATTCCATCCAGTCATCTCATCCTCTGTCGTCCCCTTCTCCTCCTGCCCCCAATCCCTCCCAGCATCAGAGTCTTTTCCAATGAGTCAACTCTTCGCATGAGGTGGCCAAAGTACTGGAGTTTCAGCTTCAGCATCAGTCCTTCCAACGAACACCCAAGACTGATCTCCTTTAGCATGGACTGGTTGGATCTCCTTGCAGTCCAAAGGACTCTCAAGAGTCTTCTCCAACACCACAGTTCAAAAGCGTCAATTCTTTGGCGCTGAGCTTTCTTCACAGTCCAACTCTCACATCCATACATGACCACTGGAAAAACCATAGCCTTGACAAGATGGACCTTTGTTGGCAAAGTAATGTCTCTGCTTTTTAATATGCTGTCTAGGTTGGGTCATAAACTTTGAAATTTTTGAATATGCTTTAAAATATTTAAATATTTTTATAAAAATAAAAATTCCTAGTGATATCTACTGTGGGATTCATATTATAAGCTCTCTAAGTTATAGGCTCCAAGAGTAAAGCTTTTTAAAAATGTATTATGTTAGATCCAATTAAAATGATACACTGCAGATGCTACTAGACTTAAGGTGCTAACATCTTGATATATAAAATTAAAATTTAAACTTCCAAGAGAATACACCTCAATGGAGGAACTGGACATTTTCATAAAAGGTAAATGGTGATAAATGTGGTTAGTAGGAGTACAAAGACTTTTCACTATTGTTGTTCCGTCACTCAGTCATGTCCAACTCTTGTGACCCCATGGACTATAGTACACCTGGCTTCCCCATCCTTCACCATCTCCCAGGGCTTGCTCAAACTCATGTCCATTGAGTCGGTGATGCCATCCAACCATCTCATCCTCTGTCGTCCCCTTCTCCTCCTGCCTTCAATCTTTCCCAGCATCATGGTCTTTTCCAATGAGTCAGCACTTTGAATCAGGTGTCCAAAGAATTTTACTGTTACCTTTCAAAATTCTTCCAGAATTACCATGAAGTACAGGGTTTAAATAATTACTAACAGTTTCTAGTGTATTATTTATGAAATACTATCTATTTAAATAAACCACTAAGGTATTTGGGACACACCCTTCAAATATTATTGGTGTATATATATTATGAAAACTATCATTCAAATATATGGTAAAGGAATCCTAAAGAAACTTGCATTAAGCACTTTTTAAATTATATGTATTGTTAAGATTATACAAAAATTTCTACCAGTCAGAAATTTAATGTTTCCCATAGAAATTACATAGAATACACTTCAAATAACATGGATAGCAGATAAACTAACTATATTTGAATAACTTGAACTATTTCATTTCTATTATTGACCATTTTCTACTCAATTTTTTAAAATAATTTTGAAAGTACAGTGATGAAACTTTTATGAATAATCCAAAATATGACCGTGCTCCTCCTAATAAAAGATTGTGTGTTTCTGTGCCCTTAAAAAAAATAATAAAAAATAAAATAAAATAAAATATGACACAAATGAACACATCTACCAAATAGAAACAAACTCAACAGAACTTAATACTGGTTACCAGGGACAGGGGCTTTGTGGGAGGGATGGAGTGGGAGCTTGGGTTAACAGATGAAAATTAATATATATAGACGGGATAAACAGCAGGTCTTACTGCCTAGCACAGGGAACTATATTCAATATCCTGTGATAAACCATAATAGATAAGAATATGAAAAAGAATATATATATATATATGTATATATAACTAAACCACTGTGCTGTACAGCAGAAATTATTGCAATGTTGTAAATCAGCTATACTTCACCAAAAATTAAAAAAAATAAAGTACAGAGATGCATACAAACTACACATATTTCTTATTATTTTGTAATCACATGCAAGCTTGAGATTAATGAAAGATTTATAGTATTCTTTAAAGCAAGATGAAAAGATAAAAAACCAGACCTGAGTATTCAAAATAGAATTACAAGATTAGAAATCTGAATGTCATAAAACGTGATACAATAGCAATAATATATAATGAAATTAAGCACTTACATGTCCCCTTCTCTTGAGGAGTTGCTCCAGAATCTATGTATCTTAAAGTGTGTATAAGCAGGGAGTGGCTTTTTAAGACTAAAAGTAATATATGTACAAATGCAAATTGAGATATTGGACCTTGAAAGGGGGCCTTGCAAGTAGGGAACCCTGAAACTTAAAGTTCTTTTGCTTCACAGAAATCTACTCTGCTTTTCTTAGCAAATGGAATTTTCCTTAAGCTTTATTGTGAGGTTTAATCTGAATATTTGTACTTGGAAGGAGATGTAAATAACAATAAAGTCATAGGTAATTGAAAAAGTTTTCCATCCTGCTGTCTAGATTACACTCCAATTTTTTTTAGGTTTTCTTCATTTGACAAAGAAAGTAAAATTAAATCTACAATATCAGATTCAGAACAGACCAGAAAATTTCCTCACAGAACATTGCATTTTGCAATCCAATTTACATACTCTTCTTTTAGCTCATGTGTACAAACTCAACAAGGATTTTTTTCATTCCTCACAAGTGGTTTGTGGTAGCGGTTCTGACAATTAATTCTCCCACCATCAAGCATTCATTGATATGATAGCATACAGCCCTTTTGTAACAGTGCCCTTCCTTCCAGTCTTGACTGAATCGATATTCTGAATTTCCCTTGATAGTAAGGAAAAAAAAAAAAAAAAAAAGACCTTTCTAAGCTTTCTCTCTTTCTCTATGCTGGGTTAGGAAGTGGGAATCAGATTCAACTAATTCTGGTAACCATGTTATCTAACTCTCTTAATAGGGAAAATGACAGAGGAAGAGAGGAGGCAGAAGTTCTGAGAGGTACCCCCTGGTTATTGTTGCTAGGGCAACTGTTTCTTGGCATTCTGTGTCTAGTCATCGTCTGCCACACTTAGGGCATAATTCACAGGCATGCAACACATCTGAATGGATTGGTGGGAAAGAATGGGAGAAGGTATGAGGATTCATGTAAATAAATAAATAATTTTAAGTAGGCACATAAACAAATATGCACACCTAATATTTAGAAAGAAGAGAAAGGATGGGCATAAGAGGGACATACTTTCAAAAATATGAGTGTCACTACTAAATATTAGTGTTTTTTATTACACAAATTAGTCAGCCTCTGCTGCTGCTGCTAAGTCACTTCAGTCGTGTCTGACTCTGTGCGACCCCATAGACTGCAGCCCACCAGGCTCCCCCGTCCCTGGGATTCTCCAGGCAAGAACACTGGAGTGGGTTGCCATTTCCTTCTCCAATGCATGAAAGTGAAAAGTGAAAGTGAAGTCGCTCAGTCATGTCCGACTTTAGCAACCCAATGGACTGCAGCCTACCAGGCTCCTCCACCCATGGGATTTTCCAGGCAAGAGTACCTCTACTCCTTCACAAACAGTTTCCACTCATCTGCCTCTTTTTATAAAATTCGTTCTTGCTCCAAAATGCGAGTCTTCTGTAGTATGACTTTAAACCAAATATACACAAAGTCATTTTCCTTTTCGCAGTCATCAAGAGAGCAAATAATATTTGAAAACACTTCTTTATTGTTTACCACATTGTCTGACTCAGAGGCTGGTCTGGCTTTGTTATAAGAGAATATATTGTATTTATCACCTAAATAAACATTTTCGAAAACAGATATGAACCCTGAAATGTGCTTGCTAAATCTAGGCTGTGAATTTTTGTTTTTTCTTATATCTTCATTTCTTAGAGCCAGGATATCTACTTAACCTTCTTAATTACTGTTTCTTTTCTTAACAATATAGGAAAGTTATTTTATATATTGTGGAGGGAAAAAAGAGCTACATTGCTTAAATTCACAGACAGAAAAGAAAGCCTTAAATATATAGGTCACCAAAGTCACATAAAACCCCAACAGTTTCAACTTCCTCTTAACTTTTGCTGGTGTCAGCACCATAAAAATGTGAAAGAAGCTCATGTCAACATCTACAGCATCTACAAAATGAGTTTAATAGCAGATCCATTTTTGGAAGCAAATGGGAAGAAGGGGAAAGAATTTTAACCAAATTGTGCTGAATTAAATTTTAAAACTTAGTGGGTTAAAAAGGAAGGAATAAAAATCAGAAGAAGCAACTGTCAATAATGGCATGGCCAAAAGCTTTTCTTTTCCCTTTAGAGAAAAATGCTAAAGTCCACTTGTGAAAGTCAAATATATACTTTCATATAACCAAAATTATAAAACTAGACACCAAGGAAAATAAAAAATAATTTATACCAATTTAATTATTAACACTGCATGTTGGTTCAAACAAATCAGCCAAGATTTCATATTATTTTACATATTTATTTTTAATGGAGTCACCAAATTTAATGAATCAGTGCATTCATGGGCTCAGAACTCTAGGGAAAGGATGATCACATAATGGTAGCCATAATAGAAAAATGACATTTTACTTTTGCTAAGCATTTAGTGATTCAGTACTTTATAGGTTATACTCCATAGAAGGTTATTATAAAACATTGACTTTATTCCTTGTGTGTACATCACATTCTTGAATCTTATTCATTTTATACCTAGTACTTTGCACCTTTGAATCCCCTATACTTATTTTGCCCCTCCCCCAACACTCTCCTCACTGGTAACCACTAGTTTGTTCTCTGTATTTGTGAGTCTGTTTCTCTTCTGTTATATTCATATATTCATTTTGTTTTGTAGATTCCACATATAATGGAAAACATACAGTATTTGTCTTTCTCTGGGTTATTTCATGAAGCATAATAATACCCTCCAGTTTCCTCCATGTTATTGCAAATAGCAAAATTTCACTAGTTTTTAATGGCTGAGAAATATTCCTTTGAATATCTTCTTTATCCACATCTTCTTTATGCATTCATCTGTTGATGGACACTTAGGTTGCTTCCATATCTTGGTTACTGTAAATAATGCTGCTATGAACATTGGGGTACATGTATCCTTTTCAAATAATGTTTTCATTTTCCTTGAATACATACCCAGGATCATGTTAGTTCTATTTTGTATTTTGAGGGAGTTCCATACTGTTTTCCATAGTATATTCTGCAAACAGTATTCTACTTTTCTTCACATCATCACCAACACATATTATTTCTTGTCTTTTTGATGACAGTCTTTCAACAGGTGTGAGGTGATATATCTCATTCTGGTTTTTAATTGTTTTTCCCTAATTAATAGTGGTGTTTAATATCTTTTAAGATACTAAGCATTTACTATCTACCAAACACTATCACATAAACTTCATGGGATCAACTCATTTAATGTGTGTGTTTGACCATATTTACTTGTGTCTGAGTCTTTGTGACCCTATTGACTTCAGCCCACCAGTCTTCTATGTCCATGGAATTTTCCAGGCAAAAATACTGGAGCATGTTGTCATTTCCTACTCAAGGGGATCTTCTCGACCCAGGGATCAAACCCAGGTTTCGTGCATGGCAGGTGGATTCTCTACCTACTGAGCCACTTAGGAAGCCTTAACTCATTTAATGCTCACATACAATTATGAAGAAGTCACAATTAAATTAGTCTTATTGTACAGATTAGGGAATTAAAGCACATAGAAGCTATGCAGCAGGCACAAATTTGCACAACAAGGGAATGGCAATACCAAGACAGAACCTCTGTTTTTTACACCAGTGTTACATATTGTCAGTTAAGTTCAGTCACTCATTCATGTCCGACTCTTTGTAGCCCCATGTACTACAGCATGCCAGGCTTTCCTGTCCATCATCAAATCCCAGAGCTTGCTCAAACTCATGTCCATAGAAGGGATCTGATTGGATGCCCTAACTCCATGTGGACCTGTCATCTCTTTTCACCTAAACGAAAATTTAGTGGAAAATGAATAGTTTTCACACTAAATGAATAGTGTTTCTATGATTTCAATCCACAGCTTCCCTAAGTAAATAAGCACTCATTTAAAGTAGATATTTCTGATTGTACTTTTTTTCTGGTTCCCACCAGAAATCATTGGGAATTATTGCTGGTTCCAACCCCAGATCTCTTTTTACACTTACATTTGCACAAAACTGCAATATTGCAGGTTGAAGCAACTGAGAGTCTCACCTATGTTTCCTTTGACTTCTTTCCCCAGGATTCTCTATTGGCATTATGTTGCTGAAGTAGGTCTCTAATCATTGGTAATATCTTCCAATACTTCTCATCTTGCTGCTCTGCTATAAACACTTTGGCTGTTGGACAACTTGAATTTGCATTTCTTATACTTGGTACTGGATTTTCCTGGTGGGTAAAGAATCTTCCTGCAATGTTGGAGCCACAAGAGACTCAGGTTCAATCCTTGGGTTGGGAAGATCCCCTGGAAAAGGAGATGGCAACCCACTCCAGTATTCTTGCCAGGAGAATCCCATGGACAGAGGAGCCTGGTAGGGTAGAGTCCATGGGTTCTCAAAGAATCAGACTTGTTTGAGTGACTAAAGAGCAATAGCAACAGCAGTATACACTTTGCACTTGGGTAGTTGATTTCTAGAAATACACTACCTCCCCTTCCAAACACACACACTGCTAAGTCACTTCAGTTATGTCTGACTCTGTGCGACCCCATAGATGGCGGCCCACCAGGATCCCCCATCCCTGGGATTCTCCAGGCAAGAACACTGGAGTGGGTTGCCGTTTCCTTCTCCAATGCATGAAAGTGAAAAGTGAAAGTGAAGTCACTCAGTCGTGTCTGACTCTTAGCGACCCCATGGACTGCAGCCCACCGGGTTCCTCCATCCATGGGATTTTCCAGGCAAGAGTACTAGAGTGGGTTGCCATTGCCTTCTCCAAAACACACACACACACACACACACACACACACAAATGTGTACTCTACCTCTTGATAATCCGTATCCTTATTTCTCCATTATGCTGAATAGAATTATCCAACATAACAAGAACTGTTACTATGTTACTGTTACTGTTACTCTACTATGAAAGATAATCCTCTCATGGGAATAAATTCTGAGAAAGCAGTGCATCTGGAAAATTTCTGTATCTGTTTCCCAGATAAAAACTTAGTGCTATTCCTTATGCACAAAGAACTTAACCTCTAGTAAGACTGAAAATATGAGAGAAGGCTAGATTACCAATAAAAAAAAATGAAAGAGAGGATATTACTATAGACGCTGAAGATATCAAAAAGGTAAAAATAGAATACTTTGAAAAATTTCACACACACAAATTTAACCTTAGATAAAATGCATTAATTACTCATAAATTGCAAAATCCTACAACTCATCAAATAAGAAATACATAATTTGGATAGTACATAAATAGAGTACAATAAGCAAACAAACTGTACTCATTTCACATCCTAGCCAGGTAATGATCAAAATGCTTCAACCTAGGCTTCAACAGTATGTGAACCAGGAACTTCCAGATGTACAAGGTGGATTTAGAAAAGGCACAAGAACCAGAGATCAAATTGACAATATCTGTTGGATCACAGAAAAAACAAGGGAATTCCAGAAAAACATCTCCTTCTGCTTCACTGACTAAGCTAAAGCATTTGAATGTGTGGGTCACAACAAACTGTGGAAAACTCTTAAGGAGATGGGAATATCAGACCACTCTAACTGCCTCCTGAGAAACCTGTTTGCAGGGAAGAAGCAGCAGTTAGAACCAGATGTGGAACAACAGACTGGTTCAAAATCGGGAAAGGAGTACATCAAGGCTGTATGTTATCACCATATGTATTTAACTTATATGTAGAGTACATCATACAAAATTCTGGGCTGGATGAAGCTCAGGCTGGAATCAAGATTACTGGGAGACATATAAATGACCTCAGATATGCAGATGGCACCACCCTAATGGCAGAAAGCAAAGAGGAACTAAAGAGCCTTTTGATGAAAGTGAGAGAGTGAAAAAGCTGGCATACAATTTAACACTCAAAAATCTAAGGTCATGGCATCCTGTCCCATCACTTCATGGCAAACAGATGAGGAAAAAAAGTGACAGATTTTCTTTTCTTGGGCTCCAACATCACTGCAGACCATGACTCAAGCCATGAAATTAAATAAGTGACTGTAATTTAAATGGGGTCACACATCAAGAAACTAGCTTTTAAATTTACATTAATAAGTATACTAATCAGTATAGGCCAGGCTATGAACTAAGTTCAGTTCAGTTGCTCAGTCCTGTCCAACTCTGTGACCCTGTGGACTGCAGAATGCCAGGCTTCCCTGTCCATCATCAGCTCCCGGAGCTTGCTCAAACTCATGTCCACCAAGTCAGTGATGCAATCCAACCATTTCATCCTCTGTTGTCCCCTCTTCTGCTTTCAATCTTTCCCAGCATCAGGGTCTTTTCAAATCAGTCAGTCCTTTACATCAGGTGGCCAAAGTACTGGAGCTTCATTTTCAGCATCAGTCCTTCCAATGAATATTCAGGACTGATTTCCTTTAGGATGGACTGGTTGGATCTCCTTGAAGTCCAAGGGACTTCAAGAGTCTTCTCCAACACCACAGTTCAATGGCATCGATTCTTTGGCACTCAGCTTTCTTCATGGTCCAACTCTCACATCCGTACATGACTACTGGAAAAACCATAGGTTTGACTAGACGGACCTTTGTCGGCAAAGTAATGCCTCTAAAGAACACACCCAAATCTCAGTGGACTTTGTTAACGAAAATTTATTTTCTACTGACCAAACCCAAGCTTTGCCAGTTAGCATGGCAACTGTGTTCATCATAGTCATTCATATTCCAGGGAGAGAGAGGCAGAGAGAGAGAAACTGGATGCAAATTATAATTTCACTCATAAACTCTCCCAAAAATGAATACACCTTTTGCTTATTTTAAAGAGTTCTACCAAGATGAAGTATGTTTAAATTTTACTGTAGGAAAATCATTAAGTGGAAGATCAGTTTCCTATCTAGTGCCATGATTCACACATGCTATAGGGAGTCAGTGTTTCCAGGATTATTTTTTCCAAAAAATGATCAGGTTACAACAGTCACAAAGCAAACAAGATGGCTCTTTCTTCACCCAATTAGAACTTTCTTTACAACTAGAAAAAGAAGAAATGAAGAACCCCAGGCTTAGTAGAAAGAAAGAAATCATTAAAATTAGGGCAGAAATAAATGAAAAAGAAACAAAGGAGACTATAGCAAAAATCAAGAAGCTAAAAGCAGGTTCTTTGAGAAGATAAATAAAATAAACAAACCATTAGCCAGACTCATCAAGGAAAAAAGGGAGAAGAATCAAATCAACAAAATTAGAAATGAAAATGGGGAAATAATAACAGAAAACACAGAAATACAAAGATCATAGAGACTACATTCAGCAACTATATGCCAATAAAATGGACAACTTCAAAGAAATGGACAAATTCTTAGAAAAGTATAACTTTCCAAAACTGAACCAGGAAGAAAGAGAAAATCTTAACAGACGCATCACAAGCACAGAAATTGAAACTGTAATCCAAAATCTTCCAGCAAGCAAAAGCCCAGGACCAGATGGCTTCACAGCTGAATTCAACAAAAAATGAGAGAAGAGCTAACACCTATCCTACTCAAACTCTTCCAGAAAGTTGCAAAGGAAGGTAAACTTCCAAACTCATTCTATGAGGCCACCATCACCCTAATACCAAAACCAGACAAAGATCCCACAAAAAAAGAAAACCAGAGGCCAATATCACTGATGAACATAGACGCAAAAATCCTTAACAAAATTCTAGCAATCAGAATCCAACAACATATTAAAATGATCATACATCATGACCAAGTGGGCTTTATCCCAGGGATGCAAGGATTCTTCAATATTCACAAATCAATCAATGTGATACACCACATTAACAAATTGAAAGATAAAAACCATATGATTATATCAATGCTGTGGCTAAGTTACTTCAGTCGTGTCCGACTCTAGATGCGGAGAAAGCCTTTGACAAAATTCAACATCCATTTATGATAAAACCCTCCAGAAAGTAGGCATAGAAGGAACATACCTCAACATAATAAAAGCCATATATGATAAACCCACAGCAAACATTATCCTCAATGGTGGAAAATTGAAAGCATTTCCCCTAAAGTCAGGAACAAGACAAGGGTGCCCACTCTCACCACTACTATTCAATATAGTTTTGGAAGTTTTAGCCACAGAAATAAGAGAAGAAAAATAAATAAAAGGAATCTAGATTGGAAAAGAAGAAGTAAAACTCTCACTGTTTGTAGATGACATGATCTTCTACATAGAAAACCCTAAAGACTCCACCAGAAAATTACTAGAGCTAATCAATGATTATAGTAGAGTTGCAGGATATAAAACTAACACACAGAAATCACTTGCATTCCTATACACTAACAATGAGAAAACGGAAAGAGAAATTAAGGAAACAATTCCATTCACCATTGCAACAAAAGGAATAAAATACTTAGGAACAAATCGACCTAAAGAAACAGAAGACCTATATATAAATACTACAAAACACCGATGAAAGAAATCAAAGAGGACACAAATATATGGAGAAATATACCATGTTCATGAACTGGAAGAATCAATGAAGTGAAAATAAGTATACTACCCAAAGCAATCTATAGGTTCAATGCAATTCCTATAAGCTACCAATGGTATTTTTCAGAGAACTAGAACAAATAATTTCACAATTTGTATGGAAATACAAAAAAACCTCAACTAGCCAAAGCAATCCTGAGAAAGAAGAACGAAGCTGGAGGAATCAACCTGCTGGACTTCAAACTGTACTACAAAGCTACAGTCATCAAGACAGTATGGTACTGGCACAAAGACAGAAATATAGATCAATGGAACAAAATAGAAAGCCCAAAGATAAATCCATGTGCCTATGAATACCTTATCTTTGACAAAGGAGGCAAGAATATACAATGGAGAAAAGACAATCTCTTTAACAAGTGGTGCTGGGAAAATTGGTCAACCACTTGTAAAAGAATGAAACTAGAACATTTTCTAACACCATACACAAAATTAAACTCAAAATGGATTGAAGATCTAAACTTAAGACCAGAAACTATAAAAGTCCTAGAGGAAAACATAGGCAAAACACTCTCTGACATAAATCACAGCAGGATCCTCTATGACCCACCTCCCAGAATAATGGAAATAAAAACAAAAATAAATAAATGGGACCTAATTAAACTTAAAAGCTTTTGCACAACGAAGGAAACTATAAGCAAGGTGAAAGACAGCCTTCAGGATAGGAGAAAACAATGGCAAATGAAGCAACTGACAAAGAATTAATCTCAAAAACATACGAGCAACTCCTGCAGCTCAATTCCAGGAACATAAATGACCCAATCAAAAAATGGGCCAAAGAACTAAACAGACATTTCTCCAAAGAAAACATACAGATGGCTAACCAACATATGAAAAGAAGCTCAACATCACTCATTATCAGAGAATTGCAAATTAAAACAACAATGAGGTACCATCTTACACTGGTCAGAATGGTTGCTATTAAAAAGTCTACAAACAATAAGTGCTGTAGAGGGTGCGGAGAAAAGGGAATCCTCTTATACAGTTGGTGGGAATGCAAACTAATACAGCCACTATGGAGAACAGTGTGGAGATTTCTTAAAAAACTGGAAATAGAACTGCCATTAGATCAGATCAGATTAGTCACTCAGTCCTGTCCGACTCTTTGCGACCCCATGAATTGCAGCACGCCAGGCCTCCCTGTCTATCACCAACTCCTGGAGTTCACTCAGACTCATGTCCATCGAGTCAGTGATGCCATCCAGCCATCTCATCCTCTGTTGTCCCCTTCTCCTCTTGCCCCCAATCCCTCCCAGCATCAGAGTCTTTTCCAATGAGTCAACTCTTCACATGAGGTGGCCAAAGTACTGGAGTTTCAGCTTTAGCATCATTCCTTCCAAAGAAATCCCAGGGCTGATCTCCTTCAGAACAGACTGGTTGGATCTCTTTGTAGTCCAAGGGACTCTCAAGAGTCTTCCCCAACACCACAGTTCAAAAGTATCAATTCTTCGGTGCTCAGCCTTCTTCACAGTCCAACTCTCACATCCATACATGATCACAGGAAAAACCATAGCCTTGACTAGATGAACCTTTGTTGGCAAAGCTATCTAGGTTGGTCATAATTTTCCTTCCAAGGAGTAAGCATCTTTTGATTTCATGGCTGCAGTCACCATCTGCAGTGATTTTGGAGCCCATAAAAATAAAGTCTGACACTGTTTCCACTGTTTCCCCATCTATTTCCCATGAAGTGATGGGACCAGATGCCATGATCTTCGTTTTCCGAATGTTGAGCTTTAAGCCAACTTTTTCACTCTCCACTTTCACTTTCATCAAGAGGTTTTTTAGTTCCTCTTCACTTTCTGCCATAAGGGTGGTGTCACCTGCATATCTGAAATTATTGAGATTTCTGCCAGCAATCTTGATTCCAGCTTGTGTTTCTTCCAATCCAGTGTTTCTCATGATGTACTCTGCATAGAAGTTAAATAAACAGGGTGACAATATACAGCCTTGACAAACTCCTTTTCCTATTTGGAACCAGTCTGTTGTTCCATGTCCAGTTCTAATTGTTGCTTCATGACCTGCATACAAATTTCTCAAGAGGCAGATCAGGTGGGTCTGGTATTCCCATTTCTTTCAGAATTTCCCACAGTTTATTGTGATCCACACAGTCAAAGGCTTTTTCTAAGGCAACCCATTCAATATCACAGTAATCCAAGTCTATGCCCCAACCAGTAACACTGAAGAAGCTGAAGTTTAACGGTTCTATGAAGACCTACAAGACCTTTTAGAACTAACACCCAAAAAAGATGTCCTTTTCATTATAGGGGACTGGAATGCAAAAGTAGGAAGTCAAGAAACACCTGGAGTAACAGGCAAATTTGGCCTTGGAATACGCAATGAAGCAGGGCACAGACTAATAGAGTTTTGCCAAGAAAATGCACTGGTCATAACAAACACCCTCTTCCAACAACACAAGAGAAGACTCTATACATGGACATCACCAGATGGTCAACACCAAAATCAGATTGATTATATTCTTTGCAGCCAAAGATGGAGAAGCTCTATACTCTATACGGTCAGAACTGCCATATGACCCAGCAATCCCACTGCTGGGCATACACACCAAGGACACCAGAATTGAAAGACACGTGTACCCCAGTGTTCATCACAGCACTGTTTATAATAGCCAGGACACGAAAGCAACCTAGATGTCCATTGTCAGATGAATGGATAAAAAATCTGTGGTACATATACACAATGGAATATTACTCAGCCATTAAAAAGAATGCATTTGAATCAGTTCTAATGAGGTGGCTGGAACTGGAGCATGTTATACAGAGTGAAGTAAGTCAGAAAGAAAAACATCAATGCAGTATATTAACACATATATATGGAATTTAGAAAGATGGTAACGATGACCCTATATGCGATATAGCAAAAGAGACACAGACGTAAAGAACAGTCTTTTGGACTCTGTGGGAGAAGGCAAATGTGGGATGATTTGAGAGTATATCATTGAAACATGTATATTATCATATGTGAAACAGATTGCCCAACCAGGTTCGATGCATGAGACAGGGTATCTAGGGCTGGTGCCTTGGGATGACCCTGAGGGATAGGATGGGGAGGGAGGTGAGAGGGGAGTTCAGGATGGGGAACACATGTACACTCATGGCTGATTCATGTCAATGTATGGCAAAAACCACTACAATATTGTAAGGTAATGAGCCTTCAATTAAGATAAATTAATTATTTTTTTTAAAAAAGAACTTGCTTTAGAAAGTAATAAGAAAACATGGTGCATTTTGTAGAAAGAAGAGAAAAACTGTCAGATCAGCCAATGGTTATTTTCATATATCTCAGCTATTTGATTTTTCCACAAAATGATATCTATCTTTCCTTTGAGCTTCACTTTTGCTTGCTCTATAGATTATGTTTGAAATGTGGACCAGGAAATTTGAGCATGCTAGCAGTGATTTCCCAAATTTAGAGATCTTTCCAAAAGTTCTTCTCTGTCTGGTATCCTGCCTTATAGAATATACCTATATTGTGTTTACTCTTGGACATTCAGACATAATGGTTTCCCAGGTGGTACCAGGAGTAAAGAATCCAATTGCCAATACAAGAGATGCAAGAGATGTGGGCTCTGTCCTTGGATTGGGATGATCCTCTGGAGGAGGAAATGGCAACCCACTCCAGTATTCTTGCTTAGAAAGGCCCTTGGACAGAGAGCATGGTAGCTACCGTCCATGCATTTGCAAAGAGTCAGACGTGACTGAGCACTCACACATATACATGCATTCAAATATAACTGAGGAGCCGGGTGAATACAAATGGGACAAAACTGAAAAACATCTATTTGCATGGAGAATGAAAATCTTCCTAGGAATGAGCTGTTCTTGATGTATCACGGATTCTAGGATGACCATTTCAACCTAGTTACTAGACCTTGGTTATCAGAAAAGATTCTGCAGAATAGAGATTCTGAGTTTAGTCTGATTGCTCCTGTAAAAATCCAGTGCTGACACAGGCCCTTGCACACACATGCATGTGTAGGAAGAGAAAATCCTAAAAGTGTACTGAAATAGTAGATTTGCTGAACTCTGTCACACACTGGTGCCCAAGAAATACTATTTGAAACTCACAAAAAGGAGAGAGCTGTTTCTATAATCTCCTTCATACTTCACACAGTTTGGGGATCCCATGGGACCCAGAACCACTAAAAAACAATGTCGCTGCCCAGCAGAGTAACAAAAAAGCCATCACATTCTGAAGTGGAAAACAACTCAGGAGGAGCTAAGATGGCAGAGGAGTAGAATGGGGAGAACACTTTCTCCCCCACAAATTCATCAAAAGAGCATTTAAACGTCGAGTAAATTCCACAAAACAACTTCTGAATGCCGGCAGAGGACATCAGGCATCCAGAAAAGCAACCCAAGTCTTCAAAAGGAGGTAGGAAAAAATATAAAAGACAAAAAAAGAGACAAAAGAGGGAGGGATGGAGTTCCGTCCCGGGAAGGGAGTCTTAAAAAGAGAGAAGTTTCCAAACACCAGGAAACCTTCTCACTGCCAAATCTGTGCCGAGCCTTGGAAGCACAGAGGGCAACATAACAGGGAGGAAAAATAAATAAACAATTCAAACCTGCAGATTATGAGCCCTACGGTAACTCCCCCAGTGGAGAAGCAGCGCAGACGCCTGCAAATGCCACTAGCAAGTGGGGGCTGGGCAGGGAGGCACGGCGTGGGCTGCATCGCTTAGAGTAAGGATCTGGCCTGAATACCCCGAGCGCTATCTGAGCGAAATAATTTGGGCTAGCAAACCAGACTGTGGGATATCTACCACGCAAAAAGCCAGCCCCAACCTAAGACACCGCCAGGCCTGCGCATGGAACAAAAGACTGAACAGAGATAGCCGGCTGCAGACCATCCCCCTCCGGTGACAGGCAGCCAGAGCCAGAAGGGGGCAATCACAGCCCCAGAGAGACATTATCTATAAAACTGTAAGCAGGCTTCTTTGCTAACTGAGACTTCTTGGGGCTCTGGACGGTCAACATCCGCCTGAGAAGGTGCCCCGGTTGTACACCCAGATAACCGAGCGGCAGGGAGGCAATAAGTCGCAGCAATCATGCTCGCCAAACCTGAGCTGCTCGGACCTGGGAAGGGCACAAAATGCAGGCCCAACCAAGTCTGCGCCTCTGAGGACTACCTGAGTGCCTGAACCTGAACAGCGTGGACCCTGGAGGTGCAAGCAGCCCAGGGCCGGCCACGGATGGTTCCCGGCGGAGCAACCTAGAGCCTTAGCAGTGTGGGCAGGGAGGCTACACGCACCGTGAGCAGAGGCAGACCCAGTGTGGCTGAGGCACTGCGAGCACACGCCAGTGTTATTTATTTGCAGCGTCCCTCCCTCCCCACAGCGCAACTGAACAAGTGAGCCTAAAAAAAAAAAAAAGTGTCCACCACCGTCCCTTTTGTGTCAGGGCGGACACCAGACACTGAAGAGACCAGCAAACAGAAGAAGCTATAACAGAGGGAACAGCCTTGGAAGCTACAGGCAATAAATTAAAACCCTGTGGTTAGTACTGACTACATAGGAAGGGGCCTATAGATCTTGAGAAATATAAGTCGGACCAAGGAACTAGCCGAAAATGAACTGACCGCACAATACTCACAACAAAACCAGAGAAAGTCCTAGATATATTTTTACTATTTTTACGATCATTCTGTCTTTCTTTTTTTTTTAATTTAAAAAAAAATTTAAGTCCTCTATTATTCCTTTAATTTTCACTTTTATAACCTATTATTACTTTGCAAAAAAAAAGACCCTATTTTTCTTAAAGCAAACTTCATATATATATTTTTTATAATTTTTGTGACCTTCTTTCTTTTTTTTTCTTCTTTTCTTTAATATTGTATTTTTGAAATTCCAATCTGTATTCTAGATTTTTAATTTTAGCTTTTTGGTATTTGTTATCAATTTTGTACCTGTATTTTTTATTATAATTTTTGTGACTTTTTTTTTTCTCTCTCTTTCTTTCTCTCCTTCTTTTATATAACATTGTATATCTAAAATTCCAAATTCTACTCTAGATTTTTAATTTATGCTTTTTGGTATTTGTTATCAATTTTGTGCCTATATTTTCTTTTTAAGTTTTGTGACTTTGTTTGTTTTTGTTTTTGTTTTTTTTCTTTCTTTCTTTTTCTTATTCTTTTTTTTTAACATTGTGTTTTTGAAATTCCAAACTCTACTCTAGATTTTTAACTTTTGCTTTTATGTATTTGTTACCAATTTTGTACCTTTAAGAACCCAATCTTCAGTACACATTTTTCACTAGGGAGCGAGATTACTGGCTTGACTGCTCTCTCTCCCTTTGGACTCTCCTTTTTCTCCACTGGGTCGCCTGTGTCTCCTCCATAACCCCTCTCTACTGTACCCAACTCTGTGAATTTCTGTGTGTTCTAGACAGTGGAGAACACTTAGGGAACTGATTACTGGCTGGATCTGTCTGCCTCCTTTTCATTTCCCCCTTTTATCCTCCTGGCCACCTCTGTCTCCTTCCTCCTTCTTCTCTTCTCTGTATAACTCTGTGAACAACTCTGAGTGGTCCAGTTGTGGAGTGCACATAAGGAAGTGATTACTGGCTAGCCCACTCTCTCCTCTACTGATTCCACCTCATCTCATTTGGGTCACCTCTAATTCCCTCCTCCCTCTTCTCTTCTCCATGTAATGCTGTGAACCTCTCTGGGTGACTCTCACGGTGGAGAAACTTTTCATCTTTAACATAGTTGTTTTATCAATGGTGCTGTATAGAAGGAGAAGTTTTGAAACTACTGTAAAAATAAGACCAATAACTGGAAGCAGGAGGCTTAAGTCCAAACCCTGACTCCAGGGAACTCCTGACTCCAGGGATCATTAATTGACAGGAACTCATCAAATGCCTCCATACCTACACTGAAACCAAGCACCACCCAAGGGCCAAAAAATTCCAGGGCAAGACATACCGAGCAAATTCTCCAGCAACACAGGAACACAGCCCTGAGCTCCAAGATACAGGCTGCCCAAAGTCACCCCAAAACCATAGACATCTCATAACTCATTACTGGACACTTCATTGCACTCCAGAGACAAGAAATCCATCTCCATCCACCAGAACACCAACACAAGCTTCCCTAACCAAGAAACCTTGACAAGCCACCTGTGCAAACCCACACACAGCGAGGAAATGCAACAATAAAGAGAACTCCACAAACTGCCAGAATACAGAAAGGACACCCCCAAATCAGCAATTTAAACAAGATGAAGAGACAGAGGAATACCCAGCAGATAAAGCAACAGGATAAATGCCCACCAAACCAAACAAAAGAGGAAGAGATAGGGAATCTACCTGATAAAGAATTCTGAATAATGATAGTGAAATTGATCCAAAATCTTGAAATCAAAATGGAATCACAGATAAATAGCCTGGAGACAGGATTGAGAAGATGCAAGAAAGGTTTAACAAGGACCTAAAAGAAATAAAAAAGAGTCAATATATAATGAATAATGCAATAAATGAAATCAAAAACACTCTGGAGGCAACAAATAGTAGAATAACAGAGGCAGAAGATAGGATTAGTGAATTAGAAGATAGAATGGTAGAAATAAATGAATCATAGAGGATAAAAGAAAAACGAATTAAAAGAAATGAGGACAATCTCAGAGACCTCCAGGACAATATTAAACGCTACAACATTCAAATCATAGGGGTCCCAGAAGAAGAAGACAAAAAGAAAGACCATGAGGAAATACTTGAGGAGATAATAGTGGAAAACTTCCCTAAAATGGGGAAGGAAATAATCACCCAAGTCCAAGAAACCCAGAGAGTCCCAAACAAGATAAACCCAAGGTGAAACACCCCAGGACACATATTAATCAAATTAACAAAGATCAAACACAAAGAATAAATATTAAAAGCAGCAAGGGAAAAACAACAAATAACACACAAGGGAATTCCCATTAGGATAACAGCTGATCTTTCAATAGAAACTCTTCAGGCCAGGAGGGAATGGCAAGACATACTTAAAGTGATGAAAGAAAATAACCTACAGCCCAGATTATTGTACCCAGCAAGGATCTCTTTCAAATATGAAGGAGAAATCAAAAGCTTTACAGACAAGCAAAGCTGAGATAATTCAGCACCACCAAACCAGCTCTCCAACAAATACGAAAGGATATTCTCTAGACAGGAAACACAAAAACGGTGTATAAATTCAAACCCAAAACAATAAAGTAAATGGTAATGGGATCATACTTATCAATAATTACCTTAAACGTAAATGGGTTGAATGCCCCAACCAAAAGACAAAGACTGGATGAATGGATACAAAAACAAGACCCCCACATATGCTGTCTACAAGAGACCCACCTCAAAACAGGGGACACATACAGACTGAAAGTGAAGGGCTGGAAAAAGATTTTCCATGCAAATAGGGACCAAAAGAAAGCAGGAGTAGCAATACTCATATCAGATAAAATAGACTTTAAAACAAAGGCTGTGAAAAGAGACAAAGACAGTCACTACATAATGATCAAAGGATCAATCCAAGAAGAAGATATAACAATTATAAATATATATGCACCCAACACGGGAGCACCGCAATATGTAAGACAAATGCTAACAAGTATGAAAGGAGAAATTAACAATAACACAATAATAGTGGGAGAATTTAATACCCCACTCACACCTATGGATAGATCAACTAAACAGAAAATTAACAAGAAAACACAAACTTTAAATGATACAATAGA
Source organism: Bos indicus x Bos taurus (assembly GCF_003369695.1). NCBI lineage: Eukaryota > Metazoa > Chordata > Mammalia > Artiodactyla > Bovidae > Bos > Bos indicus x Bos taurus. The sequence goes on along the minus strand of NC_040076.1, from coordinate 19,921,570 downwards.
CCAGTTAGACCTAATTGATATCTATAGGACATTTCACCCCAAAACAATGAGTTCACCTTTTTCTCAAGTGCACATGGCACTTTCTCCAGGATAGATCACATCCTGGGCCATAAATCTAGCCTTGGTAAATTCAAAAAAATAGAAATCATTCCAAGCATCTTTTCTGACCACAATGCAGTAAGATTAGATCTCAACTACAGGAGAAAAACTATTAAAAATTCGAACATATGTAGGCTGAACAACACACTGCTGAACAACCAACAAATCACAGAAGAAATCAAAAAAGAAATCAAAATTTGCATAGAAACAAATGAAAATGAAAACACAACAACCCAAAACCTGTGGGACACTGTAAAAGCAGTCCTAAGGGGAAAGTTCATAGCAATACAGGCATACCTCAAGAAACAAGAAAAAAGTCAAATAAATAACCTAACTCTACACCTAAAGCAACTAGAAAAGGAAGAAATGAAGAACCCCAGGGTTAGTAGAAGGAAAGAAACCTTGAAAATTAGGGCAGAAATAAATGCAAAAGAAACAAAAGAGACCATAGCAAAAATCAACAAAGCCAAAAGCTGGTACTTTGAAAGGATAAATAAAATTGACAAACCATTAGGCAGACTCATCAAGAAACAAAGGGAGAAAAATCAAATCAATAAAATTAGAAATGAAAATGGAGAGATCACAACAGACAACACAGAAATACAAAGGATCATAAGAGACTACTATCAACAATTATATGCCAATAAAATGGACAACGTGGAAGAAATGGACAAATTCTTAGACAAGTACAACTTTCCAAAACTCGACCAGGAAGAAATAGAAAATCTTAACAGACCCATCACAAGCGCAGAAATTGAAACTGTAATCAAAAATCTTCCAGCAAACAAAAGTCCAGGTTCAGACGGCTTCACAGCTGAATCTACCAAAAATTTAGAGAAGAGCTAACACCCATCCTACTCAAACTCTTCCAGAAAATTGCAGAGGAAGGTTAACTTCCAAACTCATTCTATGAGGCCACCATCACCCGAATACCAAAACCTGACAAAGATCCCACAAAAAAAGAAAACTACAGGCCAATATCACTGATGAACATAGATGCAAAAATCCTTAACAAAATTTTAGCAATCAGAATCCAACAACACATTAAAAAGACCATACACCATGACCAAGTGGGCTTTATCCCAGGGATGCAAGGATTCTTCAATATCCGCAAATCAATCAATGTAATACACCACGTTAACAAATTGAAAAATAAAACCATATGATTATCTCAATAGATGCAGAGAAAGCCTTTGACAAAATTCAACATCCATTTATGATAAAAACTCTCCAGAAAGCAGGAATAGAAGGAACATACCTCAACATAATAAAAGCTATATATGACAAACCCACAGCAAACATTATCCTCAATGGTGAAAAATTGAAAGCATTTCCCCTAAAGTCAGGAACAAGACAAGGGTGCCCACTTTCACCATTACTATTCAACATAGTTTTGGAAGTTTTGGCCACAGCAATCAAAGCAGGAAAAGAAATAAAAGGAATCCAAATTGGAAAAGAAGAAGTAAAACTCTCACTGTTTGCAGATGACATGATCCTCTACATAGAAAACCCTAAAGACTCCACCAGAAAATTACTAGAACTAATCAATGATTATAGTAAAGTTGCAGGATATAAAATCAATATACAGAAATCCCTTGATTCCTATACACTAATAATGAGAAAACAGAAAGAGAAATTAAGGAAACAATCCCATTCACCACTGCAACAGAAAGAATAAAATACTTAGGAATATATCTTCCTAAAGAAACTAAAGACCTATATGTAGAAAACTATAAAACACTGTTGACAGAAATCAAAGAGGACACGAATAGATGGAGAAATATACCATGTTCATGGATTGGAAGAATCAATATAGTGAAAATGAGTATACTACCCAAAGCAATTTATAGATTCAATGCAATCCCTATCAAGCTACCAACGGTATTCTTCACAGAGCTAGAACAAATAACTTCACAATTTGTATGGAAATACAAAAAACCTCGAATAGCCAAAGCGATCTTGAGAAAGAAGAATGGAACTGGAGGAATCAACCTACCTGACCTCAGGCTCTACTACAAAGCCACAGTCATCAAGACAGTATGGTACTGGCACAAAGACAGAAATATAGATCAATGGAACAACATAGAAAGCCCAGAGATAAATCCACGCACATATGGACACCTTATCTTTGACAAAGGAGGCAAGAATATACAATGGATTAAAGACAATCTCTTTAACAAATGGTGCTGGGAAAACTGGTCAACCACTTGTAAAAGAATGAAACTAGAGCACTTTCTAACACCATACACAAAAATAAACTCAAAATGGATTAAAGATCTAAATGTAAGACCAGAAACTATAAAACTCCTAGAGGAGAACATAGGCAAAACAGTCTCTGACATACATCACAGCAGGATCCTCTATGACCCACCTCCCAGAATATTGGAAATAAAAGAAAATATAAACAAATGGGACCTAATTAACCTTAAAAGCTTCTGCACATCAAAGGAAACTATTAGCAAGATGAAAAGACAGCCTTGAGAATGGGAGAAAATAATAGCAAATGAAGCAATTGACAAACAACTAATCTCAAAAATATACAAGCAACTCCTCCAGCTCAACTCCAGAAAAATAAATGACCCAGTCAAAAAAATGAGCCAAAGAACTAAACAGACATTTCTCCAAAGAAGACATACAGATAGCTAACAAACACATGAAAAGATGCTCAACATCACTCATTATCAGAGAAATGCAAATCAAAACCACTATGAGGTACCATTTCATGCCAGTCAGAATGGCTGCAATCCAAAAGTCTACAAGCAATAAGTGCTGGAGAGGGTGTGGAGGAAAGGGAACCCTCTTACACTGTTGGTGGGAATGCAAACTAGTACAGCCACTATGGAGAACAGTGTGGAGATTCCTTAAAAAACTGGAAATAGAACTGCCTTATGATCCAGCAATCCCACTGCTGGGCATACACACTGAGGAAACCAGAAGGGAAAGAGATACATGTACCCCAATGTTCATTGCAGCACTGTTTATAATAGCCAGGACATGGAAGCAACCTAGATGTCCATCAGCAGATGAATGGATAAGAAAGTAGTGGTCCATATACACAATGGAGTGTTACTCAGCCATTAAAAAGAATACATTTGAATCAGTTCTAATGAGGTGGATGAAACTGGAGCCTATTATACAAAGTGAAGTAAGCCAGAAAGAAAAACACTAATGCAGTATACCAATGCATATATATGGAATTTAGAAAGATGGTAACAGTAACCCTGTATACGAGACAGCAAAAGAGACACTGATGTATAGAACAGTCTTTTGGAGTCTGTGGGAGAGGGAGAGGATGGGATGATTTGGGAGAATGGAATTGAAATACGTATAATATCATATATGGAACGAGTCACCAGTCCAGGTTCGATGCACGATACTGGATGCTTGGGGCTGGTGCACTGGGACGACCCAGAGGGATGGTATAGGGAGGGAGAAGGGAGGAGGGTTCAGGGGAACACATGTATACCTGTGGCGGATTCATTTTGATATTTGGCAAAACCAATAAAATATTGTGAAGTTTAAAAATAAAATAAAATTAAAAAGAAAACAACTCATGCTGGGTCTTGCTACATCAAAAATATGGATAATGGCTGCTTTGCTGGCAGACGGGAGGCAGCCATCAGAAAGGAGATTCTGGATCTGTGAGAACATAGCAATGAAGATTCTCTATGGTGGAATTAGAGTGGTCATTAGAGAATAAACTGCTGTATCTAAAACAGGGGCAAGGAGACGCAGCACAAAATTCTAAATCTGAGGACCTCCAGTCTTGGACAGTGGCCATGGCAGGAAAGAATGGTAGAGAAGTTTTGGGCATTTTTCCAGTTATTTATCTATGTGTATGCTTATTTCACATTTGACAGATCCTTGGAGACTAACACAGGCTTCACTGGTGGCTCAGATAGTAAAGAATCTGCCTGCAGTGCAGGAGACTGGGGTTCAATCCTTGGGTTGGGAAGATCCCCTGGAGAAGGGAATGGCTACTGACTTCAGTATTCTTGCCTGGAGAATTCCATGGACATGGACAGAATTCCACAGTCTAGGGAGCTACAGTCCCTGGGGTTGAAAAGAGTCGAACATGACTGAGCAACTAAAACTTTCACTTTCTGGAGACTAACATATATGAGTCCAGAGTCTTTCCAGGAAACTAAAGTACCTGCATTATTAGTAGATGAGGGTAATCATCTTTCTTATTAATTTAGACATGTATAAGACCTCATGTATACTCATAAGCTGGTGAGGCTGAGAAAGTTCAAATTTCTAGTGTCACTGTTTCAAACATATAGGTAGTTTTGTATTAGATTATGCTTTATATTTGTTAATGGCAGTTCCAGGAGCAATTTGATTCTCCTATAAATTATTTGCAAAGTGTACCAGAGGATAGAAAATTTCCAGAAAGATGACACCTTGAAAACTGATCCAAGACATGCTATGTAGATTATTCTCAGCATAAGTTATAAGAAGCAATCCTTCTTTACCTAAATGTTTTGTGCTTTCCATGATCTCTGTTTCAGTTATCTTTTGCCCTAATAATTTATTTTCTGAAATGTTGACAATGCTTTGAAAATATAATTACTCTAATTTTCAGCAAAGAAAATGCCAGATCGATAGCAGTTCTTGAGCTTTCTTTGTTCTTTTTTTCTATATATGTCTATGTTGAGGGGACGTGTGTGTGTGTCTTTGTGTGTGTGTGTGTGTGTGTGTGTGTGTGTGTGTGTGTGTGTGCGCGGGTGCGAGCATGTGCATGAGTTGCTTGCATAAACACTTCTAGTAACATCTCTCAAAGAAAGCCACAATTCCAAATAAGGGAGTGAGGAGGGAATTTCTGAATGCTTTGTGAAGAGCCTGAGAATAAGCCCTCTGTATATCGTAAATTGGGCTTCCCTGGTGGTGTTTCCTGGTGGCTCAGATGGTAAAGAATCCACCTGCAATGTGGGAGACCTGGGTTCAATCCCTGTGTTGGGAAGACCCCTTGAAGGAGGAAATGGCAACCCAGTCGAGTATTCTCGCCTGGAGAATCCCATGGACAGAGGAGCCTGGTGGGCTACCGTCCATGAGGTTATAAAGAATAGGACAAGACCGAAACAACTTCGCATCATCACATAGTGTAAATTACATCCCAAGGGTTTGTACATACTGGGAGTTCAATAAACATTTGCTGAGTTATGGAGTCACATTTTTATAAATTTAACTAGGGATTAAATAGAGAACTCAACTGATATTATCCAAGATAGTGCAAAACTTGCTTCTATGGTTGCCCAACTTTGCAAATTCAGTTCCTAGAACCAAGAAAAAGCATGGGTCTTCCCATACCCTTAAAGTCTTGATCCCACTGCCTTTATCTGGAGAAATGCTACCTATATTGAGTTGAAAATGTGCCTGTCTGAAACATCACCCATTAGGCCTTGTGATTTTCTATGAAACATCACAGAGAAAAATTTACTACATAACTTAATAAAATAACTTCAAATATTTTGAAACAGCCATAATTCACTCTTTCAGGGACCTCTTTTCAGTTTAAATCTCCAATTTCAACCATTATCTTTATACCCTTTACTACCTAGGCCATTCTAACCTCTGTTTCATCTAATGTGTCATAACCATGGTCATTTTTAATCCTTAGAATTAAATGCAAAGTTTCTGATGAGAACTAATCAGTTCTTGTCTGTTTCAATAGTTCTTATACTGTTTCAATAAATATTTAATAAGAACCTATTAAAAGCCAGCTATTGTAGTAAAGAGTAGGTTGCTATTTCCTCTCCAGGGGATCTTCCAAACCCGGGGATTGAACCCATGTCTCCTGTACTGCAGGCAGATTCTTTACCTGTTGAGACACTGGGGAAGCCTTGTAGAAGGGACTAGTGGCTAAATGAGATAGGTAGCCTTTACGAGTCTTAGGAAACTTGGAGTCAAAAATGGTACTGGGATTGTGGTAGAGATAACCATTTTAATACTGATTACAACTGTGGTAATTTTATAAGCAGAATCATGATGAAGTGCCTTCCTCTGGATGCTACAATTATATTACAAAAATCTAAAATTAAGCTAGTGCTTTTAGTTTTTGTTTTTGTTTTCTTTGGCTGTGCCACAGGGCTTTGAGGGATCTTAGTTTTCCAACCAGGGATTAAACCCATGCCCCCTGGACCGCCAGGGAATTTCAATGTTGGTGTTTTTAACATCTACACCAAAATTGTAATACAAATAAAGCTAGTGGTCATTCATGTTTTCATATAATTTGCTAATAAGATCAGTCATAAAAATAGACACATCTGATGCTGAATCTCAGAGTGTGTGAAAGAAGCAAAACCAGAAAAGGAAGAGCCTAAGGGAAAACATGATAAAGCATCTCTAGATTTCCAATAAATTGTGACTTGTAAAAAGAAGGCATATGCTTAAACAGAAAACAAAAATAAAACCCCAGAAAACAAACACTTAAAAGCAAAGAATTTAGTTTTCCCTTGAGACAATTGTGCTTAGTGTAAAAAGTACTGAGATTAGAAAACTGAATATTCATCTACATACTTTAAGCTGAAATCATTTACTCTTCTTGAGGCTTAATATCTTTGTCAGAAATATGGAATTTAAAAGTTCCCTTCTTTCCTGATTATCATCAGGAGTGGTAATTCACTTGATAATGTTTTGAGCATAAAATGAGACAATGTATGGAAGTGCTTTAAAAATAATGAGCCACAATGCAAAGGTGACTATTTGGTTTTACAGAGAAAAGAGAGAAATTGTGATTACAACCAATACAGAACATCAAGTGTTGACCTGCTCTCTTATCATAAACCGCAATAAAATGGTGTTGTCATGAACAGATAGTACAGAGCCATGATCCTTAAAAAAAGGAACACATGCTCAGTGAACTTCATATTTATCTCAGCTTCCCATCTGGGGATACTTTCCAAACTGAGCCTTAGAGAATTGGAGACAAAAACAGAGCAACAGTATCACTGGGCAGATAAACAGAGATAAGAAGGATGTGGGGCTGTTGGGATAGCTGAAATGTATGAGATAGAATTCTGAGGAGGAGAGAGACACAGAGAAGGACATCCAGAAATCTACATGAGGTATCTCTTGATTTTTTTTATGAAGTACTAAGTTACATTTGCACAGGGTGTGACATCAAAACCCTATGATGTGTGATTTATACCCTAAAAAATGTATAAATGAAGCTGAATAAAAGTTCTAGAAGTTTCTCAGTTTTGAGAGTACTAAAGATATAACCCGTCAGAGTAGATAATCATTATTACAAAAAGTGGTCTTCGCTTGTGGCTGAGCTGGTAAAGAATCTGCCTACAATGTGGGAGACCTGGGTTTGATCCTTGGGTTGGGACGATCCCCTGGAGAAGCAAAAGGCTACCCACTCCATTATTCTGGCCTAGAGAATTCCATGGACTGCGGTCCTTGGAATCACAAAGTCAGACATGTCTGAGCAACTTTCACTTTCACTACAAAAACCACTGACTTTCATTTCATATTTAAGAAAAGACCAAGTTCTAGGAGTAGGGCTATTCTATATATGCTCAACCCTTGACGGGATCAAGCTGAACTGTTAGTAACTCAAGCACTTCCCAGAAAAAAACTTAATATTCTTCAAAAGAGACTACACAATTTGGATTTAAGCAACAAAATATCCACAGTGTCCAGTATAAAAGCAAAAATACAAGGCATGTTAATGAACAGAGAAAGTGTAGTCAGGAGACACAGACACATAGATTACACAGATAGTAGACTTATCAGACAAGACATTGATATAGCTATGATAAATGTGTTCAAGGATTGAAAGAACAAATGAATCTAATAAATAAACAGACGGAAAAAGTCTTAGTAGAGAAATGACAACGATAAAAAAATGTTTTAATTAGGCTCCATTTGTCTATTTTTAGTTCTCATACTTTAGGAAAGAAAGTGAAGTCGCTCAGTCATGTCCGACTCTTTGTGACCCCATGGACTGTAGCCTACCAGGCTTCTCCATCCATGGGATTTTCTAGGCAAGAATACTGGAGTGGGTTGCCATTTAGATAAAAAAAAAAAAAAAATTGTGTGATTTATGTCAAACAGCGTTCTGCCTAGGTTTCCCTCTAAGAGTTTCATAGTATCTGGTCTTACATTTATGTCTTTTGTCCATCAACAAATGAATGGACGAAGACGATGTGGTATATTTATATAATGGAATACTACTCAATCATAAGAAAGAATGAAATTTTGCCATTTGCAGCAACATGAATGGACTTGAAGGGCGTTATGCCAAGTGAAATAAGTCAGAGAAAGACAAATACTGTATGATATCATTTATATGTGGAATCTAAAAAAAAATACAACAAATTAATGAATACAAAAAAAGGAAGCAGATTCACAGATACAGAGAACAAACTAGGAGTTACCCGGAGGAAGAGGAAAGAGGGGATAGGAAATACAGAGGTAGGGAAATAAGAGGTACAAACTATTATGTATAAAATAAGCTACAAAGATATGTTGTACAACACAGCAAATGTAGCCAGTATTTTATAACTATAAATGGAATATAAACTTTAAAAATTGTGAATCACTACAGATGGTGACTGCAGCCATGAAATTAAAAGACGCTTACTCCTTGGAAGGAAAGTTATGAACAACCTAGACAGCATATTCAAAAGCAGAGACATTACTTTGCCAACAAAGGTTCGTCTAGTCAAGGCTATGGTCTTTCCTGTGATCACGTATGGACGTGAGAGTTGGACTGTGAAGAAGGCTGAGCGCCAAAGAATTGATGCTTTTGAACTGTGGTGTTGGAGAAGACTCTGGAGAGTCCCTTGGACTGCAAGGAGATCCAACCAGTCCATTCTGAAGGAGATCAGCCTTGGGATTTCTTTGGAAGGAATGATGCTAAAACTGAAACTCCAGTACTTTGGCCACCTCATGTGAAGAGTTGACTCATTGGAAAAGACTCTGATGCTGGGAGGGAGGAGAAGGAGACGACAGAGGATGAGATGGCTGGATGGCATCACTGACTCGATGGACGTGAGTCTGAGTGAACTCCGGGAGTTGGTGATGGACAGGGAGGCCTGGCATGCTGCGATTCATGGGGTCGAAAAGAGTTGGACACGACTGAGTGACTCATCTGATCTGATATTGTACTGGGGGAAATGAGGCCCACCAGAGTCCTAATGGATCTGTTTCCAGGAATTTTATTAATTGAGTAGATTCTTGTGTCACAAAGGATGAAATATATGGGTGCAGTCCTGTGCAGCCCAACACCCCAGCCCTTTAAAACTGAAAGAATTATTCTCCTAGCTGATGGATGTGCTGTTGACAGTTCTCAGATGTGAACCATCTCTGCAAATTGCTCTCACCTAAAGAGAACCATCTCTAAGGCTGTACCTCCTCCTACTATGACCTAAAGCCAACAAATGATGGAAACAGGGTCATAAAAGCCCAATCATTTTGCTGTAGTTCAGAACTTTTAAGGTTTATTTCAGATTGTAGTATTCCTATCAAATCAGCTGAAGCCTTTGTTGTGACTTCATTTTAAGCCAACTTCTTCTAACTGCTTCCATTTTCATAAGTTTCACCATAGGTTTATCCCAAGAGAAAAGAACTGCAATAAACTTTCTGCAAGCTAATTGGTCTCAGAGTCTGACCTATGATACCAAAAACAAAAAACTGTAAAAATTCTGCTGAAAATAAATTCAAGAATATTTTAAAATATGTAAAGATATATTAATAAGGTACAAGGCTTAATATTGCTAAGGTGTCAAATATCCCAAAATGTCCTTTGAATTCAATATAATCCCATTAAAATTTTTGCCATTCTTTTGGTAGAATTTCACAAGATGATTCTAAATTATGTATGTAAATAAACAATATTTGCTGCTGCTAAGTCACCTCAATCGTGTCGGACTCTATGCGACCCCGTAGACGGCAGCCCACCAGGCCCCCCTGTCCCTGCGATTCTCCAGGCAAGAACACTGGAGTGGGTTGCCATTTCCTTCTCCAATGCATGAAAGTGAAAAGTGAAGGTGAAGTCACTCAGTCGTGTCCAACTCTTAGCAACCCCATGGATTGCAGCCTACCAGGCTCCTCCATCCATGGGATTTTCCAGGCAAGAGTACTGGAGTGGGGTGCCATTGCCTTCTCCAAAACAGTATTTAGATGATCTAATACAATCTTTGCGAAAATAGATTTAGAGGAATTACATTTTCTGACTTCAAAACTTAGAATAAGGTATGATAAACAAAACAATTTAGGTTGGTACAAGAATAAACACACAGATTTTATGAAACTAAAGAGAGAGTTGAGAAATAGACCAATTTGTGCACTCAATTTTCAACAAAAATACTAGGAGAATGAAAAACCCTCCTCCCAAATGATACTAAAACATTTATATGGAAAACTCTGAACACCACTACCTTTATTTCACACAAAATAATTAATTTGAGATGGATCATAGGCAATGGCACCCCACTCCAGTACTCTTGCCTGGAAAATCACACGGACGGAGGAGCCTGGCGGGCTGCAGTCCATGGGGTCGCTAAGAGTCAGATATGACTGAGCGACTTCACTTTCACTTTTCACTTTCACACATTGGAGAAGGAAATGGCAACCCATTCCAGTGTTCTTGCCTGGAGAATCCCAGGGACAGGGGAGCCTGGTGGCCTGCCATCTACGGGGTCGCATAGAGTTGGACACGACTGAATCGATTTAGCAGCAGCAGCACCGTAGATTTCAAAGTGCACACCAAAATCATAAAGCTTATAGAACAAATGATTGAAGAATTTCCCCCAAACACTTTGTTTCTTAGATAAAACACACAATGCATCAACCACAAAAAGAACAAAAAGATAAATTTGGCTCCATGAATACTCAAACAGTTGCTGATACAAAACACCTGTTTAAAATGTGAAACGGCCTGAAGAAAATATTCAGAACACTTGAATCTTGCAAAGGAATATGAAGTACATATAAAAACCTCTTGCAATAACAATAAAGAGACAACATTTTTAAAGTAGCATAACACATGAACAATCATGTCACAGAGGAACCTAAGGAAGATACAGGAAAGGTAAAGAAGCATGTAAAAAAGTGTTCTGTATCATTAGACATGGAGAAAATGTAAAGTTAAACTGCAATGAGACATCACTTCACACAGATTAGAAAGGTTATGGTTAAAATATCTGACAGCCTAAAATATTGCCTTTTGGAGCAACCAAAATTTTCATACACTGCTGGTGGAAAACTATTTGGCTATTTCTTATAACATTAAACATACATTTATCCTTTCATCTAGCAATTCCATTCCTTGGTATTTACCCGAGTAAATGAAAACATATGCCAAATGAAAGTTTCCTAGAAGAATGTTCATAGCAGTTTTATTCATAATAGCTCAAAGCTAGAAACAATACAGATGTTCAACAGTACAATGAATAAACATATAGTAGTGAATTCACTGGAGAAGGATATGGCAACCCACTCCAGTGCTCTTGCCTGGAGAATCCTAGGGACGGGGGAGCCCAATGGGCTGCTGTCTATGGGGTCGCACAGAGTCGGACACGACTGAAGAGACTTAGCAGCAGCAGCAGTGAATTCACAGTGTTTCCCTAGTGGCTCAGTGGTAAAAAAAAAACCCACCTGCCAATGCAGGAGACATGGGTTCCATCCCTGGGTTGGGAAGATCCCCTGGAGAAGGAAATGGCAACCCACTTCAGTATTCTTGCCTGGGAAATCCCATAGACAGTGGAGCCTGGTGGGCTACAGTCCATGGAATCACTGGAGATTCGAACACAACGTACCTGCTTAACAAAAACAAGAAGAGTATTCACACAGTGGATATTACTCAACAATAAAATCAATGAACTACTTATACTCAAGAACTTGGATGATTTTGAAAAAATTCCACTTATATGAATTTCTAGAACAGACAAAACTGAAGTATCATGATAGAAATCAGAAAATAATTAGCTCTGAGGAACTAACTGACTGAGAAGAAAAAGAAAATATAATCCTGAGGTGAGACAATGCTGTATCTTGATAGAGGTGTGGGTCACACAGGTGAATTTTTCATATACTCTACACTCGAGATTTGGAGAAGGAAATGGTGACCCACTCCAGTATTCTTGCCTGGAGAATCCCATGGACGGAGGAACCTGATCGGCTAGAGTCCACGGGGGTCACAAAAAGTCAGACACAACTGAGCACACTCAAAATTAGTGTATCCCAATGTGTAAAAATTATACTTCAAAAAATTTTTAAATAGGAAATGAAATTTATGTCAAGAAACTATTAAAGAGTAACACATTGCAACGTTTCTGGAAAGGTCAGAACCAAATTATAAGTTGGTCATTTTTAGTGACCCCATAATTCAACTTTGTCTTCTCTTTATAAAACGTCCTTTTTGTTATCAGTCAGCAGACAAATATTTAGTGAGCATGCAGTATAGTTGAAGCACTGTAATCTCAGGTTTCCCGTATGTGATATACAAAAGCAGATAGCTAATTAATTAAGTTACAAGAACATCATATGCATCGTCTTCTTTACCATTTGTGAGAAAATTGGAAAAATTAACATGGGAGAAAAAAGTTTATGGTTAGAAATTTTTCATTGATAAAACAATTGGGGAAATGATTTTTGGTTTGGGAAACTCCTGGCCCTCATGAAAGGTCTGAAGTCTTACCATCTTGACATTAAATCCTTTCCAACACTTAAAGAGATTGATGGAAATAGAAAAACAAAACAGAATTCATTCACAGTAGTTGTACTTTACTGTGTCATGTAGAGCATGCGTCCCAGCAGTTTAAGTGTCATCAGAAAAGCTTGATAAATATGCAGATTTTTGAGACCTAATCTTGGAGATTCTATTTTAGCAAGACTCTGTAGCCAAGTTCTTAAAATAGCATTATAGAGAGCTCGAATTTAGAAAGAAATATGCAAAAACTCTGTGAAAAAAGAGAAAGGTCTCTACGAGAGATTGCTATAGACTATTTATGTACCCACACGCTTCACATATTGAAAATTAACCCACAATGTGATGGTACTTAGAGGCAGAGCCTTTGGGAGTGATTAGGTCATGAGGATGGAGCCCTCATAAATAAGAATTGTACCCTTATAAAGGAGAGCCCAGAGAGATCCCTTGCCCCTTTTCACCATATGAAAACATAGACGGTTACCCATGAACCAGGAAACAGGCCCTCAACAGAAAATGAACCTGCCACCTCCTTGGTCTTGGACTTTACAGCCTCCAGAACTGTGCAAAGCAGATTTCTGTTGTTTGTAAGCCACCTAGCCTATTTTTCTAGTATTTACTTATAGAAACCCAAATAAACTAAGATGAAGATCATCATAGGCAAAAAAGCGTGGCTGTAGGAATGATTTCTCTCTTCCAAGAATTTAATATCTCTCTTGGTTCTTTTGTCTTTACTTCAGCCTCCATGGACACGTGGTTGTCACTTTACTGCAAGACCTGTGTTCTCAGTCACTCAGTTGTGTCTAACTCTTGTCGACCCTTTGGACTGTAGCCTCCCAGCCTCCTCTGTCCATAGAATTTCCAGGCAAGAACAGTGGAAGCTGGTTGCCGTTTCCTCCTCCAGGGGATCTTCCTGACCCAGGGATCAAACCCACATCTCTTGTGTCTCCAGCACTGGCAGGTGGACTCTTTACCACTGCACAACCTGAGAAGCCCACTGCAAAATCCAGAAGTGGACAGAAACTCTTTTCCCATCTTGCTCCTTCTTCACAAAGAAAAGCTAAACTTTGAAAACAATTTTACTAGAAACTAAGGAGAAAATAAAGGAAAATAAAGGAAATGCAAATTTAGAAAAGGCTTAGCTTAATAAGATACAGATTTCCAACCCAAACATGAACTGAAACCACAAGTTAACTGGTCCAACTTACCAGCATTCAGGCCACAGTTTTACTCACTTCCTCCAACACATTCTACTGATTAGAGATTTGCTTATGTTTGAAAAAAAAAAAAAAAAAGCACTCCTTTTAAACTTACAAATTACTCCTTAGGGAGGTCGAAACGATCATAAATTTTAATCAGATAATCTTGTGTTGTTTTGCTTTTTTCCCCTAATACAGAATTGAAATAATTGGAAAGGAGCAGAGTTAAATAGTCAATTTCAGAACAAGAAATGCAGTAGGATAACAAGCCAGAGCCTGACCTTTTAGCAACTCCAACTCCTATGTCCATGCTCGGAGAAGGCAATGGCACCCCACTCCAGTACTCTTGCCTGGAAAATCCCATGGACGGAGGAGCCTGGTAGGCTGCAGTCCATGGGGTCGCTAAGAGTTGGACACGACTGAGTGACTTCACCTTCACTTTTCACTTTCATGCATTGGAGAAGGAAATGGCAACCCACTCCAGCGTTCTTGCCTGGAAAATCCCAGGGACGGGGGAGCCTGGTGGGCTGCCGTCTATGGGGTCAAACAGAGTCGGACACGACTGAAGCAACTTAGCAGCAGCAGCAGCATGCCCATGCTGGGCTTCCCAGGTAGCTCAGATGGTAAAGAACCAGCCTGCAATGCAGGAGATGTGGGTTCAATGCCTAGGTTGGAAAGATCCCCTAGAGGAGGGCATGGCAACCTACTCCAGAATTCTTGCCGGAAGAATTCCATGGACAGAGGAGTCTGGTGGGCTACAGTCCATGGGGTCACAAAGAGTCGGACATGACTGAGTGACTGAGCATACACACACACACACATATGCCTGTGCTGGAGGCCCAGAGTGTTCTTTCCAAAGGAACATATCCTTCTTTTTTGCAGTCAATCTCTCTTTTAGTCCTCTGCCTTTAAACACACTCCCTTTAGTCTCCTGGATTCTTTTTCTCTCCTGGATTTTTCATTCTCTTTGCATGGCCCTCTTCTGAACCAGTGACTCAGTTGGCCAGTCTGTAACTTGGCAGTAAGTTACTCCCCTGGAAGATTCCTCTCTTTTGATTGGCTTTAATTTCTGCATTCTGGCTTTTCCCCTGATCATGGCCTAGACTCTACAAACACTGCACTGCAGCTCAGTTTGTGCTCAAGGATCCTCCTTGTTTGATGCAGATGCATGAGAACATAAACCACAGGACTCTGGACAAGGCGGAGCATGTGAGTATGTGAGTAAGGGGCATGTGTGGAGATTCTAAGTTGAAAAGGAACAAAGGAAGTGAAGAAGGAGAGCGATAGAATTTTATCTGACCCTGGGAATTCTTGGTTTGGCCAAAAAGTCCATTTGGGTTTTTCCATTAAAAAATCCAAAAGAACGTCTTGGCCAATCCAATACATCTGCTCACAATACCTATCAAATCATCTTGCTTTCTCTAATAATGTGAATGAGAGGTTGTGGTGGCACAGATATTTAAAGTAATACTTAAAGATCCTTAAAAGATCCTCTTTGCTTTTCCTCTGTCATCTTGAAAAGACCTTCTTTTTCTCATTCTCAAGATATAACCCTTGGCTTTCTGCTCTTTACACTTTCTGCCCTATTTAAATCATTCTTCCATTTACACATTTTCGAATTCTGTCTCTGTGCCTCTGATTTCTAACTCTGTAATGTGCAATCAGTACTATTCCTTCTACTCTCTTTTTTTTTTCTTAAAAATAAATGTCACTTGAACTGTGGCTCCCAATAGCTACTTTCCTCCTGCTGATATGATTACTTGCTGACAAATTTATGGGAAAGTCTAGAATTATTTGCTGACAAAATTATTTAAAAGACTTTGCATCCAAAGCACATGTTTTCTTTGCCCCGATTTCTTAACATACTACCATCTGGTTTCTGTTCCTGCTTTATTCCCCTCTCCAATCTCTCTTAGACCTCTTTGCTACGTTAAAAACTATGAAGGCTGTTTTCTTAAAGACCATGGAAAACTTTTAGTAAATTTCCTTCCTTCCTGAGTTGCTAAGACCAAGCGAATCAGGGTATATAATGAAGAAAAATAGCATTGCATTGGCCAAAAAGTTCGTTCAGATTTTTCCATAAGCTGGTATGGAAAAGCTCAAACAAACTTTTTGGCCAACCCAATATTAGCAAGTGTGTGTATCAGCTGGAAAACTTCTCCCCACCCAATTAAAGTTAATATAACTTTATAGAGGTCCTACTATCTCCAAGACACTTTATTTAAATGCTAGAGAAATAAAGGTAGAAGAAAAATGATGAGTTGCCGCGTTCTTGAATGACTAATGAATTGTTGAAAAGAATTTAAAAAATAATAATGTGAGATTTATTTAAGTGAACATGAGTTCTAAAACTCCATTTGCAAAGGCCTAATAGGTGCTTCATACACTAAAATGCATGTTGAAATGTGTATTGAGCAAGTTGGTTCATACATTGTATGCACCTGCTCTTTTCTACCAATGAAGAGAGATTATCTGTGCAACTTATGACAATAACAAACAAGGGATAAACATCCTAGGAGATACTTAATAGATTTCTGTTTGTTTTATAACAAAGTTCAGGTATTATCTTAGAGATTCAAATGAACACTTTCTGACATTTATAAACAGTCATTGAATTACATTATTGATTATAATATCAGTAATTATTGGCTTTTTAAAGAAAACATAAAGCTTCAGACAAATTAGCTTAAAACCATAAAGCTTCAACACTGTTGTCACTGGGGGCCAGATCATGCTTTCCTGTGAGAGACTGCCAATATTACAGGATCTTTAGCAGCACATCTGGCGTCTACCTACTAAATGCTGGTAGCACCCTCTTCTTTCTAGAATGACAATCAGAACTGTCTCTAGACATTGTCAGATGTCCCCTGGAGGAAGCACAAACTTGTCCCCAGCTTTGCCCCTCTGGTGTGGATGGGATCACATGATAGGCAGAAGTCCAAATCCAGCTTTTAAAATGCAGAAACAAAAAACAAAAAATCCAGACTACATAATTTTATTTTATGATAATTTTCTATGTTTAAATTTTAGAAATACATTTTCCAATTTTAGAATTTTTTTAGAAAATGTGTATAATGAGGACAAATCGCATTAAGCAAACTAATTCAACAGCTTTATCACCTCTTTGTACATTTCCTACTTTAAACGACATAAATTTTCCACATTATGAGATCCTTCAACATAATGTGTGCATGCTAAGTCAGTTCAGTGGTGTCCAACTCTTTGTGAACCTATGGACTATAGCCCACCAGTTTCCTCTGTCCTTGGGATCCTCCAGGCAAGAATGCCAGAGTGGCTTGCCATGCCCTTCTCCAGGGTACCTTCCTAATCCAAGGATCAAACCTGTGCCTCTTACATCTCTTGCACTGGTAAGCAGGTTCTTTACCACTAGTGCCACCTGGGAAGCTCCTTCAACATAATATAAAGAGGTAAATTTAAAATAATCTTAATCATATAGGACTTTATAAATCTCTAAACTGTGGGATGTTCCATTATCTATATATTTTAAAATAGCATAGTTTCTGCTCATTTATGCTTTCAACTCATTATAATTTTTTTTCACTTATACCAGTTAATTTCAATAGTGATGTTCTGATAACCTCAAAAAACCAAGGTAAATTTTCAGTTACTTGTAAAGATACTACTTTCTCATGAAATATAAGTCTGGCTATAAAAATAAACTAGTGAAATAATTATCCTACTTCTGACAAATGGAAGAGAAGTAATTATTCATTAATACTACATTTGAGATAACAGTGATAATGATGTAAATTACATTTTAAATTTCATGTCCTGGTGATCACCATACTAGCTCTAAGTCAGACTTATACCCCATCTTTAAAGCAACAGCAGAGGTTATGTTTCTCAGATTTTGCTGCCTCAACTTTTTTCAACTAGTAATGATAATTCAAAATGGCTAGGATTTTCAGTGGGGTGGGGGGAATTAAACACATGTTCTTCCAGGAAGGAGTTCACAAATTCTCAACTGTGGTTGCACATGAGTACCTCTTTGATGCTCCATATTGATAGCTAGATCTCATCCCTGGGGAATTTAATTTGTCTGGGGAGGGTCCTGGCCATAGTGTTATTCAGAACTCTCTAAGTCTAATATATAGTCAGGACTGAGACATATTGCTGGATGAGAATATAGCTCAACTATAAACAAACTATGTGTAGTTTTAAAAGATCCTTTGCTTAATTTTCATGGACTCTTTTTTAACTAATAAATCTTTGGAAGTGAAAGTGAAAGTCACTCACTCGTGTCCGACTCTTTGCGACCTCATGGGTATAGTCCATGGAATTGTCTATGCCAGAATACTGCAGTGGGTAGCCTTTCCCTTCTCCAGGGGATCTTCCCAAACCAGGGATCGAACTCAGGTCTCCCACATTGCAAATGGATTTTTTTTTTTACCAGCTGAGCCATAAGGGAAGCCCAAGAACACTGGAGTGGGTAGCCTATCCCTTCTCCAGAGGATCTTCCCGACCTAGGAATCAAACCAGGGTCTCCTGCATTGCAGGCAGATTCTTTACCAACTGAGCTATCAAGGAAGCCCAATAACTCTTTGTTAAACTATATTTATAACATTCCATTTAGAAACTAACACAATGCAAGAGCAGGTTCAGCCATTTCTATAAGGTGTATTATTAGTGGGGAGTGATCTCATATTATCTCCTTGCAAAGTTCATGGCTGAAGGATAAGCTGGACTGTAGGATATGACTGCCATAGTGCCATTTCTTTCTCTTTTCAAATTAATTTTATTGGATTGTAGTTATTTTACAATGTTGTGTTAGTTTCTGCTGTATAACAAAGTGGATCAGCTACACATACACATATATCTCCTCTTTTTTGGATTTCCTTCCCATTTAGGTTACCAGAGTTTCATGAACGTTCTTTGAGGGAACATCTCAAGAAAGAATTGTCCACAAAGCAAAGATCTCTTCTCTCCTATTCTCGCCTCTCCTCTCTCTCATTCTCTCTCTTTCTCCCATTCCCACCCCAAAGATGGAACCCCAACTAAAAAAAGTTTCTTTCCAATGCAGCATTGGAAGGATTCGTGTGGGACAGGATGCTTTCTTTAACATTAGCCTTTAATCTGGGAAGATGAAGCTCAGTGTCATTAACAACAAGAAATTTCTCAGAAGGGTGTGGACAAACACAAAAGTCTGTGTCTCTGAGAATGGATTTGGGGGATGTCTCTAGCCCATGGATCCATCTAGACACTGAACAGTTCTGCCTTGGTGGGCTATGTATTTCAGACCCCAAAGGTCACTCTGAGAACCTAACTCTACTAGCTGCTATGTCAGCTCCAAATCCTATTTTACACATGCTCCAGACTGCACATGCTCCCAATCTTATTTTATACATGTGCCAGACACGGAAGCCTGGCATGCTGTAGTCCATGGGGTCGCAAAGAGTTGGACATGACTAAGCGTCTGAAGGAGATCAGCCCTGGGATTTCTTTGGAAGGAATGATGCTAAAGCTGAAACTCCAGTACTTTGGCCACCTCATGCGAAGAGTTGACTCATTGGAAAAGACTCTGATGCTGGGAGGGATTGGGGGCAAGAGGAGAAGGGGACAGCAGAGGATAAGATGGCTGGATGGCATCACTGACTCGATGGACGTGAGTCTGAGTGAACTCCGGGAGTTGGTGATGGACAGGGAGGCCTGGCATGCTGTGATTCATGGGGTCGCAAAGAGTCGGACACGACTGAGCGACTGATCTGATCTGATCTGAAGCGACTGAACAACATCAAACAGACTACAAAACCCCTTCCTTGTAGGATTGTAGGGCTGCACTAAATTTGGTTGATATTTCTACCTTTCTTTTCTCATCTGTAAAATGAAATAGACTAGAGAATTATCAAAATTGATTTCTGCTACAATAATTTACATTTTTCTTTGCAAGATTTTTTACAAAGTTGTTAATTACTATTATTAACTTTGAAATCTCAAAGAGGTAAAAGGTCTTGGATGTTCATCTCCCAAGTTAACCATGGAGCCTCATAGTCTCCTCCTCCTCTTCTTCCAGTTGTATTTCGCTTCAGCATTTCCTTCTCTGAGATAGGGCAATAGATTACTACCTTTCCATAGAAGGAAATTAATGGGCTTAGCGCAAAGAACAGAAGATGAGGAGTAACAACTTAGGTAACAAAAAAGAGAGAGGAGGAAGTGAGATCATAGACACTGAATGCACATAATCTTGAAGATGGGAACTTGCACTAATGAGGTGTCAGCAAGGTCAAGTAGATAAGTACTAAACTTGGAGGTTTCTGGTTACATGGGCATTTGAGTTTGTAAATGGATTGCAGCTCTCCTCCAGCCCTCAACCTCAGAAAGCTGCCACACGCTTTCTTGGTGCTTGACAGCTCCCCTTGGCCCTTCTCCTTCTGCAGAGAGTCATGAATAATAAGGCCCCAGGGACCCTGCAAAGAAGCCCCTCTCCCTCACTTAAATAGACCCAAAGTCCATGGAGAAGAAGACATTATGATCATTATGATGGCATTGCAATCAATCCTCTCACTGCTGAAGAAGTTAAATCCACATGACCTATATTCATGTACAGCTTAGCTCAGGTGGAAAAATGAAGACTAGTGAATCACGCTGTAAATACAGGAGTTCATAAATAAATAAAATCCCTGCTGGTGGAAAACTCAGAGTTGAAATAAAAGTGTCTGATAAAATGAAAAAACCAAGAATAGTTAGAATCAAAATATAAAAGTCTGGGGGAACTGGGATAACAATTTTTTTTCCAATATCTGAAATATATTTTTGCTCTGGATGGACTACATAAGGGAGGATGCACTAGAGGCTGAGTGATAGATGAATTGGGGGACTTAAATAATAATTCTGCTTTGGTTGACTCCTTGCAAAAATAAGATAGTCTAATTGTAAAAGAAGTTCAAAAATTAATGACTAAAAATCCTTATTTTTGCCCTCCAATCCTGGTCTCTAACAGTTTACAAACTGTGACATTGTGTGCAACAAATTCACACACACACACAGAGTTGTTCCTTGAACAACATAAATTTTAACACTTTGGGTCCAGTTCCACACAGATTTTCTTTTTTTCAGTAGTAAATGCTACAGTACTACACGATTACTGTGCAGAATGTCACTGCCCCTAAGCCTCCCATTGTTCAAGGCTCATTGTATACACATATATGTATATAAACACATATATATTTCAAATATGTTTATATTTCATGTGTAGCTACTAATATAAATGTGTATTTACATCTCTACATTCACATAGGCTTTTGATGGAAATGCATTTGTATTTTCTATTTTAATTTCTTCTTTTTTTAATTCAATATAATCTGACTTCCTTGGGTTAAATCCTGACTCCATCACTTCATACCCGTGTAACTTTAAGATATGCTCGAATTCTTCGTGTCTCAACTTTTCCATCAGGAAACATAATAATGGAACCTATTTCTTAAAGTTGTTATGAGGAGTAAATGAAGAACCATATACAAGATCTTAGGATAGTGTTGACACATCAAAGTGCTCTGAAAGCGTTAGCTATTATTTTGATAATCATCACCAATATCATCATAATCATCTTCATTGTTACACATAGTGGATGGTGTGGTACTCTGCCCAGATCCCCTCTTCAGAACACTTCTGATGACTCATGACTATGCCCCTTACTGGTAGTTATCCTTGGCCACACTGAACTGCTATGAAAGTTATGCTCACATTCCAGGGTATAATTCACAGTTAATGACTCACTAATATGAGGACACAAATGCTCAGGCTTGTTAGCCTTAATTTGGACAATTCTGAAGGGTCATCCAAGATCCAGAATTCTCTGTGATCTTGTAAACCCTTTGCTCAGTCTTGCTTTTCTCATTTTATGATTATAGATGTAAACCCTGAGATCACTCACAGATAAAGTGCTGCATACAGTTTCCTATGTCAGAATTTTAACTATATACCTACTGCTTCTTTGAGGACTGTAATTCATCCTGCTACCTCTTTTTTGTAAATTTTTCTAGGACATTTGATAAGTCATAATCTTGAAGATGTGAATGGTGTGAAATGAATGGAGTGAAATTAGCATCAAATATAAGACCTGCGCATTGCAAAGATAGAACTCTAGTGGATAGTATGGGACCAAGACCAGATCCCTCAACAGGGCCAAAGTACCCACTCATGGAGGCTCAGGATATCAGCTGTTGACAGTTTTAGCTCTACTCTAAATTAAGAATCATCCTCAGTCACAAAGAATCTCCTTGCCCAATGTTCCCTCTCAAGGAAGACCGTGGCCAATGACCACATGGTGCAGGAATATGCTTCTCCACTTTACCACATTCTGTAGAACTCAGAAGGATCACCCTAGTAAAAGTTTTCAATAATATCCATTACAGTCTCAGTTATAATTACATTGCAGGTCAGAATCCCCCCCTGTACCTAATCCTACTTTCTTAGCCCTTCACTCCTCAGTAAACATTCTGGACATGCCTCTCGTTTTAAGAATATGTTTCCTGGGAACCTAACCTAAGACATCCTATCATAAATACCTTTCTATGTCAGTAGATAAATATCTGTCTAATTAAAATGCCTTCATAATATTCCATTGTATTTATAATTTATAATGGCATAATTTACTTAACCAGTGAGTTAGGTCATTCTTAAGGCAACTTACAATAGACCTCATGATGATAGCAAGCATAGATTAAAATAACAACCAGTGAGCCAAAAATTTAACTTCTTTGTTAATCGTTTAAGAGAACTTATGTTATTCACAATGCTTATGGTTTATTTAACATTAACAGATTTTAATAGGAAACTGGCTTTATTTTTTGATGACAGGCTTACATGGGAAAATCACTGATCCCATGGGGTGTTGTATTTTTTTGATGCTACTTTATTACATTGATTGACAACTGATGGTAAGTGTATGTGAGTGCATGAATACGAACACAGCAGAACTTCTGATCTGAAGATAATGTAAAGCTATTTGAAGGAACTGAGTTAAGGCAGCAAAAAGAAATGCAGGTTGTTACATACCAAGGATTTTTATTTGTAGCTTTTATGTAAAATATGTGACCTTCCACCACTGACTCGTGGAAGGTCAGTGATGCATATGTTTTAATTGAAAGCATTAGGGAGACATGATCTATTTTTGGAGGTCTTTGCTGCTACTCAAAACTTTCTTTAGCCACAGACAAAGTTGTTCTTGTTCCCTTTCCTTCCACAGCCAATGCTGAAGTGCATTTTTCAAGAAGAGCAAGAAGGACTAGAGAAAATACTTGTAGTTTCTGCAAACTGTATTTTCCATTCAGTCACAGCAAGTGCTGTGTTACAACTGTCCCACATGAAGTATTTATGCCTTTAGTAGACACATTAATGTGGAATTTTCAGGCCTAATTCATGAAAGTTGGTAGATACTAGACAAAACGTAAAATGATAGACATTATGCCACTATGAGAATTTATGACCGTGAAGGTCATCCATTCCTAGCAAATAAATCAGGTAAAACATGTCAGTTCAGTTCAGTTCAGTAGCTCAGTCATGTCCAACTCTTTGCGACCCCATGAACCACAGCACGCCAGGCCTCCCTGTCCATCACCAACTCCCGGAGTCCACCCAAACCCATGTCCATTGAGTCGGTGATGCCATCCAACCATCTCATCCTCTGTCGTCCCCTTCTTCTCCTGCCCCCAATCTCTCCCAACATCAGGGTCCTTTCAAATGAGTCAGCTCTTCACATCAGGTGAACAATGTATTGGAGTTTCAGCTTCAACATCAGTCCTTCCAATGAACACCCAGGTCTGATCTCCTTTAGGATGGACTGGTTGGATCTCCTTGCAGAGCAAGGCACTCTCAAGAGTCTTCTCCAACACCACCTTTCAAAATCACCAATTCTTCGCCGCTCAGCTTTCTTTATAGTTCAACTCTCACATCCATACATGACCACAGGAAAAACCGTAGCCTTGACTAGACTGACCTTTGTTGACAAAGTGATGTCTCTGCTTTTTAATATTGGTCATAACCTTCCTTCCAAGGAGTAAGTGTCTTTTAATTTCATGGCTGCAATCACCATCTGCAGTGATTTTGGAGCCCCGAAAAATAAAGTCAGCCACTGTTTCCCCATCTGTTTTCCATGAAGTAATGGGACCAGATGCCATGATCTTAGTTTTCTGAAGGTTGAGCTTTCAGTCATGTCAGTGATTCCATTTTGCTCTACTTCTCATTCCTGATGGCCCACCTTCACACTCTTAACTATGCCTTGATTTCTAGAGAGTTGAAGCTTAGAGCACTTTAAGGAAGAGGTGAACATTTTTGCTTAGGCTTTCTTTAAGCTTTGTGCAACAATGTATCTTACCCAAGAACTGGCCTTTCTTGGGTCTGGAACTAATGACTACATAACACAATGTGTTACTCATGGAAATACTTTTCTTATACTCTATGCTAATAATTATAATTGTAACAAATCTTGCCTGAAAACCTGTTTCTCAGCAACAGTATATCTGGCCCAGAAATATCTTGCCTGGAACTCATATCTTCTGGCTATTCTTGTACTGAAGTTATCTGAGGATGTATGACTTGGGAAAGGGCCTAATGGAACTCTCACAACCTTGAAATGTTCATTTTATCTGTACTAAGCATTTGAAAAGTATATAATGCCCCACTTAAGCCAGTAAGGTGGGTACTCTCCTACTCCCTTCCAATGCCTTTTGCTTGAGGCTTTCTCTACCATTTTCATTCTAATAAAACTTTTCTTACACAAAGCTGAGTGACTGAGACTGTCTTTGGTCCCAGAGTTAAATATTCCCCTTCAGAGACCACAAATCTGGTGGCATCATTCACTGAGCACCATAAACTGTCAATTTCCTGCATCTGCATTCAGATACTCTCCCTGCATTTTCCTCTCTTGTTCAGAAACCACATATAAGATTGTCTCTTCAACATCTCCATTTAGCTAGCCAATTATGGAAAATTTACAAACTATATTTACAAACTATATCTCTGATTAAGGATTAATGTACAGAACATAGATAGAACTTTTAAAACTCAACAACAAAAAAATCAAATGACCCAATTCAATATGGGCAAAAGACTTGAATAGACATTTCTTCAAAGAAGACATGCAAATGGCCACTAAGCACATATGAGGATGTTTTACATCACTTATCATTAAGGAAATGCAAGTCAAAACTACAATGAAATATCACATCATACCCATTTGAATGGTTACTATCAACAAAACAGAAAGTAAAAAGTGTTGATGACGATGGGGAAAAACTAGAATGCTTGTGCGCTATTCATAGGAATGTAAAATGGTGCAGCCACTGTGGAAAAGTATATGGTGATTCCTCAAAAAATAAAAATAAAATTGTCATATGACCCAGCAATTCCACCTCTGCTATATACTCAGAAGAATTAAAAGCAGAGTCCCAAAGAGATATTTGCATACCCCAGTTCACAGCAGCATTATTTATAACAGTTAAAATGTGGAAGCAACTCAAAATATCCATTCACCATTACTGGGTAAATGAATAAGGAAAATGTGGTACATACACACAATGGAATTCAGCTTTAAAAAGAAATGAAATTTGACACACGCTATAACTTGGGTGAATCTGGAAGACATTATGCTAAGTGAAATGAGCCAGTAGCAAAAAAAGAGAAACACTATGTGATTTTACCTACATGAGGTACTTAGATTGGTCAAACTCTTAAAAACAGGAAGTAGAATGGCAGTTGCCTGGGCTGTGTGGAGGGAGAAATAGGGAGTTATTGTTTAATAAGTACACTTTTTAAAGGCTTTCCATTTTCGTACTTCAAATTTTGGATGACTGACTCCTTTACAGTTTTTAATCCATGTGATGCTTTTATAAATGTATCATTTATTCTACGGACTTCTAGCTGCCGATGTGCACACGTTTTTAGGTTTAGGATGTTGCCTGATATTTTTTTTTTCTTTTTTAACTTGAGAAAAGAAAAAATCAGGGTTAGATTTGATCACTGCTTCAACATTTTTTGAACGTAGCATGTAGCTAACGATTGTCCTTCTCTAAGCCTTGGTTTCCAGCAACATAGCTAGAATAATAGGACCACAAAAATCTGCCTCAAACCAGCTATTGGGAGGGTAAAAATATGAAAGTCACCTCATATTCCTTACCACATAGGCAATCAATAAATAGTAGCTCAATAGCACTGATATTGAGTTCTCATTTTTGAGTTTCTACTTTATTATTTTTTTTGAAATCACAGATATTTTATTTATTTATTTTTTACAATATTGTATTCGTTTTGCCATACATCAACATGAATCTGCCACGGGTATACACGTGTTCCCAATCCTGAATCCCCCTCCCACCTCCCTCCCCATACCATCCCTCCGGGTCATCCCAGTGCACCAGGCCCAAGCATCCTGCATGCTGCATCAAACCTGGACTGGTTATTCGTTTCTTATACGATATTATACATGTTTCATTGCCATTCTCCCAAATCATCCCCCCCTCCCTCTCCCACATATATATGGAATTTAGAAAGATGGTAACGATAACCCTGTATGCGAGACAGCAAAAGAGACACAGATGCAAAATGAGTTTCTACTTTAAATCACAGGTATAATTACACCGTTTAATTTTGCAAAGCCAACTATGTATAATTTATAGAAACAAAATGAAATACAGATTGAGGTAACTTATGATTGCTGTTATTGTTATCATTATCATCTATCAGAGCCAGTGGTTTCTAAGGTCATGATAAAGTAAAGTTGTCAGAGATAGGTAATTGGGACATAGATTATCTATTGTGATGGAGTGGTGAGAATTCAGATGCAACAGTTTATGGACAATAACTAAGAAATTAAATTTGAGTCTGAGATGGTGAAATTGAACAGGACCGTAGAGACAATTTCAACCACCCTTCTCCTTTTCCAGTCTTTTAAGGGCTAAACCGACAGAAGCTTGCTGATTTCCTACAACTGAATAGCAGTTCACAAAAGGGAAAGTAGAAGCTACATTTGTTTTAAAACTCCAGCCCAGTACTCTTTCTAATAGTGTCATGAAAATGAAGAGAAAATTAAATCCCAAGTTATTGTCTTATCTTGCTGTTGCTGCTGCCGCAGCACACCACCAGTAAAACACAGGTGTGTGGGTGCGTGCAGGGTTGCTACATCTTGCCCAGCTCTTTGTGACCCTGTGGACTGCAGCCTGCCCTGCTTCTCTGCCCATGAGATTTTCCAGGCAAGAATACTGGAGTGGGTTGCCATTTCCTCCTCCAGAGGATCTTCTCAACCCAGGGATTAATCTGCATCTCCTGCATCTCCTGCATTGACAGGCAGATTCTTTACCACTGAGCCATCTGGGAAGCCCCTTGTTTATCTTACATACAGGTATATTGGATGGGATATGTCTAGATTATTTTAGAAACATCATCACTGATACATAAATAGTTGGTTATGCTTACAAATGTCTTGAAGAAACTTAAGTAGTTAAATGTCTGGGATAAAACTTATCATTTAATTGCACGTTCTTAGGTATCTGGAAGGAAACCTAACCCTGCTCTCTAAAAGTATGTGGTCTAATGAGGAGGAAACCCATAAACAAATCAATGCAATTCAATAAGGAAGATGCTGAGATTTGGGTATGCATAAGGTGTCATGAAAATACACAGCAGCAATATTTATCCATGGTCAAGTGGTCACATCACATAGATTTTTAGGTCAAGAAATTAATTTTTTAAAATAGCCAGGTATTATTCAGATAATAATAGTAACTACCATCATCTTGTTTCTGTCTGCAAAAAGAAAAAAAAAATTGCTGTTGGGAAGTAGTGCTCTCTTCTTAGAAAAACAAAAGTGTGTTGATATCATTACTATAACCTTTCATCATTCTTCTGTACTCCTTAGAGAAAACAGAGATAATCTCTTTTCTAAACCTCTAGGTAATATGATTTATATTCCTAACTTCAGAAAACACACAACTTCAATCAAGAAGGTTATTTTTCACACTTTCCCTCTTTGAAAATATGAAAGAAAATTCCAAACAAGTACAAAAAAGAGAGTCAGGAAGCTGTTTGGGCTATTACTGAATATTTATGATGTTCATCAGAATCATTTCCCTTTACCATTAATTAACTGGAGTGGGATGGATATTCTGGAACCATACTGAATCAGTGATTAATATATCTCACAAAATCACTGCAGTGACAATCTTATTTGTTCCCAAAGCCAACATTCTAGCCTTCTTGTAGGTTTCATACTCTTAAGAGTCTCTACTTTCCTTATGAAAAAATAACCCTTAATGACACAATATAATAGTTAATTATATTGCTAAATCCCCTTGTTATCTTTAAGGTCAGTTTAATGTAACAAAATATTATCATTCATTCATATCAAAAGAGATTTTTAAATGAGTATTTTTCAAACTTTTGTGTTTTTATATTTTCTCTTAATTGAAGCTTCTCAGAATTCATCAAAATATTAGAGAATCTACAGCAAAATCGGCATGAAAATATCCAAACTGTTGACTCTAAACATTTGTGCAAGGAAATTCATTTTATTTACCTTATACTCTCAACAGTCACTGTGTACATTCTTATAAAAAGTCTTGGTGATGGAATTTAGTATAAAGGGAAAAAAAACTGATTAAAGAGTATTTCCACCAGGAAAAAAAAAAAAAAAAACAGGAGATGTTTGCATATATATAAACAATGCTCACCCTGTATAATCAGGATGGAGGGAAGATTGGACAAAAAAGAACACATCTTAAATTCAAAAGGAAGAGGGAAAAAATGAGATGGCTATGTTTCCCTGGTGGCTCAGTCTGTAAAGAATCTGCCTGCAATGCAGGAGACCTGGGTTCAATCTGTGGCTTGGGAAGATCCCCTGGAGTAGAAAATGGCAACTCATTCCAGTCTTCTTGGGCCTGGAGAATCCCCATGAATAGATGAGGCTGGTGGGCTACAGTGCATGAGGTCTCAAATAGTCCAACACAACCAAGCAACAAAGCACAGCATAGAAGACAGCACATATCCCAATTTGCAAACTGAGTTCCAGTTTGAAATTAAGATTTGAATAAAGAGGAAACCAACACTTTTTCTTGGAGAATTCATTCATTAATTCAACAATCTTTGTGACGTACCAACAGGTGCTACACATGTTCTAATTTATAAAAGTACAGGAAAGAATAAAAGTAAAATCCCTCTTTTATGGACTTTATATTACAGTGGGTAGAAAGAAACAATAAACAAAACAGTCCAATATCTCAGAGGAGAGAAATAAAGTCTAAGAAACTAGAGTGTGGCCAGGAGTTATGTAAATATTATTTTTCATAGTATGATCTGAGGAGGCCTCTCGAAGCAGATCCTTAAATGAAATGAAGGATTGGAGCTTGTTGATTTATGGGGCAAATGGAGATTAAGAACTTCCTTTATGGGAACCAAAATAGTACAGAAGTATGTATGCAATAATTTTCAAGTTAGAAATAAAATATAAAAAAGGAACAAGTAAGAGGAAATTTTCTTATTTGTTAAGAAATGGAAAGACCCATATATATATTTACATATGGGGAATACCCATGCATCTCTATTTATACAAGGGTATTTTTAAAAAGTAGGTCATGGACAAAAAATAGATTGTAGCTAAAGCAGCATTTTATAGAAGTAGTAGTAGTATTAATAATATACGTAGATATATAAAAGTAATATAAAATTATATTTCCAGATATATACGGATATATGTATGTAAGTTTATATACATAAATAAAAATAATGGGAATATATAATAGATATAAGAGGAACAGTTTTGTGCTTTTAGAACCAATAGTTATCTCTCAATAGTGGTATGAAAATTAATTCTTGAAGGGTGTGTGTGCTGCTCTGTTTTTATACCAATTTTCTTGTATCCTCTCAACAAAATTTAAAATATATGTTATGTTTTCATTTTGAAAAAAAAAAAAAACATGCAGTGTGAGGTTGAGAGACAGGGAAGCATGTTCTCAGCAGCTGTGCAAAGCTAGCATGTTGTGAATATTCAACAAATATTAAGTGACATTGAAATATGAATTGACGGATAATGAATCATTTTAGGGAATTATCCTGCCAAAATGTTTTGGAAGATCCATGAAATGTTTGACAAATCCAAAGGGTCCCAAGATTTGCTTTTGCTGAGATTTATTTGTTTATCTGGGGCATGGGGAGATAGGTTCTGATTTTTCATCTGACTCATTAGGTCTTTCTGTTAGAGTGTAATTCACGTTCAAATCATATTACTTTAACTTTTGTTAAGCAGTTGATTTCTTAGTGGTTATCTAATTGGAAAAACAGAACATCCAGAAAAAAAAAAAAAGTTTCTTTTTATTAAGTACAGAAATAAAATTAATTAAGCAGAAACTTAATTACAGTAATGAGATCAACCCCGAAGTGGGGAATGAGTACCAGGACAAGACACAAATATTGCCTTTACAGTTTATAATTATCATTATCTTATTTAACTTGTACTTAAATAAATGGGGAAATACATAGCTTATAATATGTTTTGCTTCTATTTTCTGATTACACTCAGATTAACTGTTAGCGTTTTTGTCTAACACCTATATGGTGATTTTAACAAAATAATTTTAAAATTATCTCATTTTAAATGCTAAGATATTGTAACCCTTTTCTTGCTCCCGTGACATCCTCTGACATATTTGTCCTGTGTATCCCATCACCATCATTATATAAGCCTTTTCACAATGCCTGTTTTGTAGAAAGTATATGAATCAGTCAGGATTTTTAAACCTGCAAATTATAGGAGCCAGCTTAAGGAAAAAGAGTGAACTTTTCATTAGGATATAGTACCACTAATAGTAGGTTATAGAAATAATGCAGCCAGATGCAAGGTAGGTGCATGAGAAGCCTGGGCTGTTCTCTCACCACTTCTTGCTTCTACTTCTCTCCATGCATTTTCATTATCTCTGTGGTTTTTGGCACACTGCCTTTTTGTCCTACTCAGTTTATATGATGGCAGAAAAAGGAGAGACACAATAACTGGTAGAATTCAAGCCCTGTTGGAGAGATGGACTCTCTTGATCCTAATTCTCGAGGAAGTGAATTGGGCCCAGACCAGATGAGGTTTCCAACTATTTCTCAATTAACTCTGGCCAGGAGGACTTCCCTGGTGGTCCAGGGGGTGTGAGTTTGCCTTCCGATGTGGAGGGTGAAGGTTCAATCCCTGGTGGGGAAGCTAAGATTGCACATGCCTTGCAGCAAAAAAAAAAAAAAAAAAAAACTCAAAACACAAAACAGAGGCAATATTATAACAAATTCAATAAAGACTTTAAAAATGATCTAAACTGAAAAAAAAAAAGAAAACTCTGGCCAGGAACTCTAGGTACCATCGTGTAAACAAGGCTGTTAAGTGCATAGTGTGGAATGAGGAACTCAGAAGAAGGTGGAGAAATTAAATGGTTCATTGTAAGCTTAGAGATTCTCAGGAGTCTGCTATGTTACACAAGTATGTTTTATCTGAAAGTCTCCTCCTCAAGTGCTTTGAGTTTCGAGTTCAGTCACTCAGTCTTGTCTGACTCTTTGTGATCCCACGGACTGCAGCACACCAGGCCTCCCTGTCCATCACCAAATCCCAGAGTTTACTCAAACTATGTCCGTTGAGTTGATGATGCCATCCAAGCATTTCATTCTCTGTTGGTCCCTTCTTCTCCTGCCTTCAATCTTTCCAAGCATCAGGGTCTTTTCAAATGTGTCGGTTCTTCATATCAGGAGGTCAAAGTATTGGAGTTTCAGCTTCAGCATCAGTCCTCCCATTGAATATTCAGGACTGATTTATTTTAGGATGGACTGGATGGATCTCCTTTCTGTCCAAGGGATTCTCAAGAGTCTTCTCCAACACCACAGTTCAAAAACATTACTTCTCCAGTGCTCAGCTTTCTTTATAGTCCAACTTTCACATCCATATATGACTACTGGAAAAACCATGGCCTTGACTAGACGGACCTTTGTTGGCAAAGTAACGTATCTGCTTTTTAATATGCTGTCTAGGCTGGTCATAGCTTTTCTTCCAAGGAGCAAGTGTCTTTTAATTTCATGGATGCAATCACCATCTGCTGTGATTTTGGAACCCCCAAAAATAAAGTCTCTCACTGTTTCCACTGTTTCCCCATCTATTTGCCATGAAGTGATGGAGACCAGATGCAATTATCTTAGTTTTCTGAATGTTGAGTTTTAAGCCAACTTTTTCACTCTCCTCTTTCACTTTCATCAAGAGGCTCTTTAGTTCTTCTTTGCTTTCTGCTGTAAGGGTGGTGTCATCTGCGTATCTGAAGTTATTGATATTTCTCCTGGCAATCTTGATTCCAGCTTATGCTTCATTCAGCCCAGCATTTCTCATGATGTACTCTGCATATAAGTTAAATAAGCAGGGTGACAACATACAGCTTTGACATACTCCTTTCCTGATTTGGAACCAGTCTACTGTTTCATATCCAGTTCTAACTGCTGCTTCTTGACTTGCATACAGATTTCTCAGGAGGCAGGTCAGGTGGTCCAATATTCCCATCTCTTTCAGAATTTTCCACAGTTTGTTGAGATCCACACAGTCAAAGGCTTTGGAGAAGTCAATAAAGCAGAAATAGATGTTTTTCTGGAACTCTCCCACTTTTTCAATGATCCAACAGATGTTGGCAATTTGATTTGTGGTTCCTCTGCCTTTTCTAAATTCAGCTTGAACATCTGGAAGTTCATGGTTCATGTATTGTTAAAGCCTGGCTTGGAGAATTTTGAGTATAACTTTGCTAGCATTGAGATGAGTGCAATTGTGTATTTGAACATTCTTTAGCATTGTCTTTCTTATGGATTTAATGAAAACTAACCTTTTGTAGTCCTGTGGCCACTGCTGAGTTTTCCAAATTTGCTGGCATATTGAGTGCAGCACTATCACATCATCATCTTTTAGGATTTAAATAACTCAACTGGAATCCCATCAACTCCACTAGCGTTGTTTGTAGTGATGCTTCCAAAGGCCCACTTGACTTCGTGTTCCAGGATGTCTGGCTCTAGGTGAGTGATCACACCATCGTGATTATCTGGGTCATGAAGTTCTTCTGTGTATCGGTCTTCTGTGTATTCTTGCCCCCTCTTTTTAATATCTTCTGCTTATATTAGGTCCATAATATTCCTGTTCTTTATTCTGACCATCTTTTCATGAAATGTTCCCTTGGTATTTCTAATTTTCTTGAAGAGATCTCTAGTCTTTCCTATTCTATTGCTTTCCTCTATTTCTTTGCACTGATCACTGAGGAAGTCTTTCCTATCTCCTTGTTGTTATTGGAACTCTGCATTGAAATGGGTATATATTTCCTTTACTCCTTTGCCTTTATTCTTGCTATCTACCATAACTAAGACAACATCTTTCACCATGCCTAATCTAGTACCCAACCTCTTTTTTTTTCTTTTTTTTTGAATGTGGACCATTTTTTTTTTAAGTCTTTATTGAATTTGTTACAATATTGCTTTTGTTCTGTTTTGGATTTTTGGCCTTGAGGTATGTGGGATCTTAGCTCCCACATGCTAAGACTGAATCCACACTCCTTGCATTGGAAGGTGAAGTCTTAACCACTGGACTGCCAGGTAAGTCCCCCCAACACATCTCTGAATTTCAGTCTTCAAGGTAATGGAGAAATGACCATCCAACAAAGCAATCCTCCTATACAAATAAAGTCCCTGTGACCTGGAAAAATTATAGTCATAACTATCTGAGAGTTCTAGTGACTGAAATACCATAGGGAGATTTGGGAGTGGATATAAAATTTGGGGAAAGCCATCACATAGATTGAATTCCACTTTTTTTTTTTTTTTTTGCAGTTCTGTCCTAAGGCAGTGTCAGTAACCGTGGCAGTGGTGCAGGGAGGATTCCAACATGGCTAGAAAGCCCACTAGCTTACCGACTAAGGAAACAGGGCAAGAAAAACAGAGCAATCAGAGTTAGCAGAAAGTGGGAATCAGAGGGGAGAGAGCCAGGGAAAGACTGTTTTAATGTCTACGTGTAAACTCAGCCCAAGTCTCTGGCTGACCACTGAACCACATCTTGAATGGGGCAAATGGAAAGCTACAGCTATGGTTCAAGAAACTGATCTGAGATCTAAGCAGCCACCCACCACAGACACGCCTATTTGCACTTCGAGTCTAACTATGTTAATTGCCTGCTAAAACAAAAGCATCAACACTTCTTGGAGCAATCTAACAGAATCCAGATTCTCCACAGCCTAATATTTAGAATGTCCAGGATACAGTCCAATATTATTCACATATACATAACCAGGAAAATGTGATCCAGTCTCCAGGGAAAAAACTACAGATGCCAACCCCAAGGTTAACAGCTGTTGGAATTATTAGACAAGAACTTGAAAGAAGCAGTTATAATTATGCCCAGTGACAGAAAGAAATGAGACTTGTAATGAATGAAAGCATAAGATATCTCTGCAGATCCTGAAAACTTAGAATCAAAAATTTCAATATTAGAAATAAAAAATCCACTGGATAGGCTTAAAAGAAATAGAGATTAAAGGGTCAGCAATTTTGAAAGTGTATTAACAAAACACATCTAATCTGAAGGAAGATATCCCCTACAACAAATATATTAATTTAAAGAAAAACAAAAAGATAACTTTATAGTAAAGAAAATGGGAGACACCATCCTTACCAAGTGATAGAGTTAATATCACTAGTAAAGAGATAGACAGCCTCTATTTCATACAGCATGACTCCTAAGGTTTTCTTTCTGAAAATGAATAATCTGAATTTAATCACAAGGCAACATCAGACAAACCAAAATTGGGAGGTGGTCTACAAAATAACCGGCCAATAGTCTCCAGATGGGTCAAGGACACAAATGGCATCTTCCAGAATAAGAAACTAAGGAGACAACGAACTGTAATGTGTGACCTTGGATAGATCAAGGTCCGAAAGAAAAGATTAATAGAGCAATTGATAAAGTTTGAGTAAGGTCTATAAATGAGCTATGGAGAAGGCAAGGGCACCCTACTCCAGTACTCTTGCCTGGAAAATCCCTTGGATGGAAGAGCCTGGTAGGCTGCAGTCCATGGGGTTGCTTAGAGTCAGACACGACTGAGCAACTTCACTTTCACTTTTCACTTTCATGCATTGGAGAAGGAAATGGCAACCCACTCCAGTGTTCTTGCCTGGAGAATCCCAGGGACAGGGGCGCCTGGTGGGCTGCCGTCTATGGGGTCGCACAGAGGCGGACACGACTGAAGCAACTTAGCAGCAGCAGCAGCAGCATAAATGAGCTAACGTTATATTAATGTTAATATTGTGATTTTGCTAATTGTATCTGGTTACATTTGCATTGTTAAGAAATCTGCTTTCTCCACATTTATAATTTCAGTGCAATCCCAACCAAAATCCTAGCATGTTTTTGCAGAAGTCGACAAATTGGTTCTAATTTTTTTATGAAAATGCAAATAAACAAGAATATCCAAAGTAATTTTTTTTAAACAGGGAAAAATTGGAGAACTTCAATGTTCTGATTTAATGACTTACTATAAATATACAGTAATCAAGAGAATGTAGTATTGCAGAAAAATGCAGATATAGATAAATGGAAGAGGATAGAGTTCAAAAATAGATCCAAACATAACTGGCCAAATGATTTAAAAAAAAATAGTATAAAGGCTTCTCAATGAGGGAATAAAATTTCTTTTCCCAAATAACACTGCAATAGCTGGATATTTATTTAGGGAAGTGAACACTGATCCATACCAACACTATATTCAACACTTAATCCAAAATGATTTCTATTACCCAGTATCAAAAATAAAAAAACTCCTAAAAGAAATAAGGGGGGAAAGTCTTTGTGTTCTTGAGATAGGTAAATATATCTTTGATAAGATGTAAAATGCTTGATTCATATACAAGAACAGATAAATTAAACTTGATCAAAATGAAAGCATGAAACTCCAAAATGGACATCAAGTATATGTTTATATAACCAGGGAGCCACCCCACTCAAGACTTTCTTTTTAATTATTTCCATCTTTGAGACCTATTTTTCCAAAAACCCAATTTGGCACATGCTGCCAAAGCATTTTTTGCTTGTTCCTGACAAGAAGCAAGTTTTTAAAACTAGCTTTATCTGTACATTATGATGTTTTGTATTAGCAACTTCCTTCTAAGCTTAATGGTTAGAAGGGATTCTTCTGACTCAATAGACATAATATGGTCTCTAAGGTTAAACCATATGGGAGTCATTTGCACTGAACATGCAGAAACTGCAGAGAGACAGAGGATAGATGTTCTAGGGGTTTTTTTTGTTTGTTTGTTTGGTTGTTTGTTTGACCACTTGGCATAACCAATCTGCCTATTTTGTGGTACAGATGAAAGTTCAAATTTGAGAACTAGAAAAAAAAAATTCTAAAAAGGAGAGAAGGTTGTTCTCATCCCTGGAAAACCTAGGAAAGCAGCAGTCAGTGATTTCAGGACAGGCTAAGTTAGGAGCGTAAAATCCTGAATCAGATCTTTACACGGCTGTCATGTACTCTTGAGAAAAAATTTCTAGCAAATGGTAACATGTTGACCAGAATCTCCATTACACCTCTGATACTCTCAAGGTATTTTTTAATTATTTGGCTCAACTCAGAGTCTTTTGCACAGCGATTTTTCAAAGCCTTGTAATTCTTGTAGCCATGTATGTAATTTTGACTCTCTTTATGTTAAGACATCAGAACACAGGAGTTTCTGTTTTTAAATAAACATAATTTGAATGTCACAGAATCCTACTGGGTACTTCTTAAAGCATACCCCCCCAACCCCTTGCTTAAAAGCTTTACACTATTTTCCTAACAGCAAGCCTATTCCAACATTAAAAGTTTCCAATTAGATATGAAACTCCAAACCCATGAATTTCAAGAGTGTTCTGAACTTGCCAAAACAATTTCTCGTTAGACTTGATACTTGAATTACACACTCCCACTGCATATTTAAAAGCCTTTACTATAAAGGTTTCCTATAACAAAAGGGAGATGAAAAGATACTGCAATTATTCACGGAACATAATCAAGCCATCATGGCTGATGAAATATGATATCTACAACATTCCTCCACTGTAAATAAGACAGTGATTCAGAGGAGCTCTATTAGCTCCAGAAAAGCCATTCTTATCCTTATTAACACATAAAACAATAGCTTTTATCTCAGAGTTCTCTGCCTCTCAGTCTCAAACAAAACGTACTAAATCTAAACTCTTTGGGAATACAGTTTAAATTGCAAGTTGATTTCAGCTCTGCAGACTTTTAACTGAAGGGGAAGCTATGGGTACCTTTCTTCTAATGATATGGCCAAGACAATATCTGTCCCACCTGATAAACAAAAGTCAACATTCTTGCAGCCGGATGTTCTACACTGAGGTGGCCCTGGACAGAGGAAAGACTGATTCCTCAGTGAGAGTTGACCTCATCATCAGTCTGGAAACTGTACTAGTAATTTCTTGTGGGGACTCTGAGGCAGAGATGGTTCTCATTACTTGAGGTGTTGTAGGAAGTCACATCAGCTCGCAACTGGACACTGAACACTGAAATTAGAGTGAAGCACACACAATACCTCAATTCAGACTTGCAGACTGCAGAGTGAGTGCTACCCTTGCATTCATTCTTGTTTTTTACTTTATATTTTATAAGATTTTATTGTTTTACAATGTTGTGTTAGTTTTTGCTGTACAACAAAGTGAATCAGCTATGAAAGTGTTAGTTGCTCAGTCAGACATGACTCTTTCCAACCCCAAGGACTGTAGCCCACAAGGCTCCTCTGTCCATGGAATTCTGCAGACAAGAATATTGGAGTGGGTAGTCATTTTCTTCTCCAGGGATCTTTCCGACCCAGGGAGGCAACCCGGTCTCCCACATTACAACAAAATGAATCAGGTATATATATAAAACAAATATATGTATGTATGTATGTGTTTGTATGCATGTATATGTATATACATATATATATACACATATATCCCCTCCCTCTTGTACCCCCATCCCAACCCATGCCTGCCCTCTAGCTCATCACAGCACTGAGCTGAGCTCCTTGCGCTATACAGCAGCTTGCCACTAGCTAGATCTATTTTACACATGACAGTGTATATATGTCAATTCTACTCTCCTAATTCTTCCCCTGGCGTCCATTCTGTTAAGACACTCTTGAGACAGCATGTATAATCTGATGACCACAGAAGAAGCTAGTAAATAGACAAACACTTGATCAGAGAGGTTTCACCACTCACTATATGATGCTGTCTGAAGCACCTGTCTTTGCCACTGGCAGTCCTTTAGAAAAGGAGTCAAGCAGGCATGGCACCTCTTGGTTTAATAGGCCTCTGAGCTGCCAGTGCAATTATTAAGACTTCCAGAAGTGGCATGGCAGCTTCCGTGCCTGAAATCTTCCCTCTGACTTTATGACAATGAAACTAAAAGTGGGGGGAAGATGGCAAATTAACACACATGCGTTTCTTACGTGCCATCTCAACCTGCTGTTACATGATTTTTTTCTTGCTGCCAGTGGTGCTATTCATTCTGACCTCATCAGATTTAGAAAACCTGCATCCATTTTAGCCACTCGCTGAAAGCATGCAGAACTGCTGAAGATAAAATTTCCAGGAATATATTAAAACAAAACTGCTAACTCAACCAAATTTCCTGCACACTTGGAAAGCCTATAAAACAGCAGGCCAACGGCAATACGCAGAGAGAGGAGAAGGTAGTATAACAAAGTGAAAGCTGTTGTTTAAAAGTTAAGGTTTTGAAAATTAGGGGAATGTTTACATGATTGCCAACTTTTTTGTAGTGGCCACAGTGAGTTTCAACTTACCTTCAGGTTATTTTCACAGTGAAAATTGAGATTGCAATTTGCTGAATATATCAGTCTTTTTTTTTTTTTTTTCTAAGTAGAAGAAATAATTTTGTAAATAAAACCAGGAGTTCTGAGTAACTACCATATATTCCAGTATTGGGGAAAAAAATTCTAAATATTCCCCCAAACTATTACTGATATCAACAGGTAATGTGTGGGTTGTTCAGTACCATTATGTCTTATTCTAGGCACTGAATTTATATAAACCATTTCTACCTATCCCTTGCTCATTTCCAAATATCCACAGCTCAAAAATATCCTACTCAATTATCCCCATACAGTATGAGGGACCTAGCCTTTAGTTTTTCATGCCAATCATGCTTACTACTGTTAGGTTGTAGTTTCTTAATAAACTCACTGTGTTTTATTTGCCTGATACTATTTTTGTCAAATAGTGGCCACATAAAAAGTGTTTATTTAGCAGACCCAGAAGTTACATTCTTCACACAACTTATTTTGATATTTAGTCTGAAAAAAAAAAAAACATTTAAAATGCAAAATATAGTCAATTATTCCACAGATAAGAAACTATCAGTTTAACACCCACTGAGACTAGTACAGTCCATTTAATCACTTTCATTTCTATCTTGTACCTTTCTTGACTGGTTTGTATATGTATATGAATTGCTTGGCTAGTTTGAAATAAGTAACTTCATCAAAAATGTTTTTTTTTCTTATAAATCCAAACCAAGACTAGACACTAATTCTGTTGAATTGACCTAGAATCAAATTAAGGAATTTGGGGTTTCCTTCTTGAGAGATGTCCTTTGCCCTTTAAATAAGCATCAACAAAATATGTTGGTCATTTGACTTGATACTCCATTTTTTTTAAAGAAAAATTGTTTGAATAAGATACTGAGCCTGAACCAAAAGAAAATTACCTATTAACTAGCCATTATTTGTGAGTTAAGGGTTTAATATCTTCACTTACTTAAATAGCACTTCTATGTAATTAAAAAGTTTTCAAAAAAGGTTCTCAATATTGGGAAGAAAATGCTGGAGATAAAGAAAAGAATCTTTCTCACAGGGAACTCAGGCAGTGCTCTGTGATGACCTAGATGGGTGGGATGTGGGGTGGAGGTGGGTGTGAGGCTCAAGAGGGAGGGAATATATGTATACTTGTAGCTGATTTATCTGGTTATACAGCAGAAACCAACAAAACATTGTAAGGCAATTATCCTCCAACTAAAAATAAATTTTAAAAAAATTAAAAAGAGAAAGATCTTTCTGTGGATTAATTAACAAATAACATAGAATCAGAAAAAGGATTGTTGATTATTTCAAATTTTGGAGAATATTAACAGCAATGTATCAATGCTCTTATGTTTAATAAATTGATGAAAATGAGGATATTTTAAAAAGTAAGAATCTAGATTTGTAAAAATGTGGTTTTTCTGAAAGAAACAAAACAATAAAAATTGTCCTAATTATGAATGGATTTACTAATCTAGATATCAGATTGTTCGTTGAACTGACAGCATTTCATCCA
Source organism: Bos indicus x Bos taurus (assembly GCF_003369695.1). Taxonomy (NCBI): domain Eukaryota; kingdom Metazoa; phylum Chordata; class Mammalia; order Artiodactyla; family Bovidae; genus Bos; species Bos indicus x Bos taurus. The sequence goes on along the minus strand of NC_040076.1, from coordinate 19,881,255 downwards.
GGAATGCTGAAATAATCAACAATACCACATAGAATTAGTATTCGGCTGGGAGCCCACAGATCTGTTTTATAATCCTGGTCTCTGTCACTAACTAGTTGTTGGATTTTCAGAGTCATTAATCTCTGGCCACTAATCTCTTTTGCTGTTGCTGGGTTATCAGATCAAGTGATCTAGCAGTGCTTATCTATCTTTAAAATTCTCTGATCTTTCAGAAGACTTCAATTCTGCTCAGTAGCTAAGGGTGCCCTTTAAGTATGGTTAAAGGTTATGTTTAAGATTATGCTTTTCTTTCTCTGTAGCTATTAAATTAACTGATTCATCAAATATGTTTTTGGATAATTTTGTCTATAAGTAGATAACAGGGAAAAAGATAGGAGAAATAGGTTTGTTTGGGGGTCGTCCACAGTTATGAACATGACTATGTGCGTAAGTGTGTGCACTTCGTCTGTTCTCCTGTTTGTTTTCTTTGTTTCCTGATTTTTGGCTCTTTAGCAGCTCTTACTTTCAGAAACTTAAAAATGCCCCCCAAACCACATTTATATGAAAAGATTTTTGGAGCATATTGCTAACCTTGATTTAAAGCTGGAGTTTACAAAATCTTCACAGAGCCTATTTTAATGAGGTTTCCAGCTTTAATAAAAAGAGTGTGGCTGCTTAACTGAAATGACCTGCCAGAACTTTTGTAGGTTCATCCATGGTTACACTGAATATTAAAAATATTGAATAGATTCAAGCAAGAGCATAAGTTTTCATCTAAAAGGCAAATGGTTGTTCCAAGACTTTATATTAAGAAGAAGCCCTCTCAAGGCTTCTGTACAAACAACTCATAATTCTTACTAAGTAACTTTATTTACTACAGGTATAACTTGTGGTCGCTAACATTTTGGAAAATTGAATTTGTTTCAGTTTTGATTAAAAGTGTATCAGACTCCGTGAATAGAAGAGAATCAGTCAAAGTGAGAAGATTTTGCAAGCTGCTCAAAGAAACTAGTTTTTGTTTTTAAATTCTTAAAAAATAAGAAAGCATTATTTGTTTCCAAATGGAAGATAATTAACACCAAAAAATTTCTTTATCCATAAATATGTTTCCTTCTTAAGTTTTAGTGAGTTCACCAAAATATATAAATTCCCTTGGAACAAATCAAAGTAAAACTAGTATTGGAGAAAACTTAAGTATTGAACCAGCTATTTTTCTTTCCAAATCCTGGGAAAGACGGGCATTATAAGTTGAGAAATTATGTCTTTGTTATTCTCATTATTTCTTTGTGCAAGATGTTTGTTAGAATGAGAATCAGGCTGTCTATGGACAAAATTGTGTGACAATCTGCATAATTATGTTGCATATATGTGAGACTAGTTATGAATGATTAGATTGTTGTTCAAAATGAGAATGTCTTTATTTTAGAGAAGCCAGTGACTAGGAAATGAAGGGAATTGTCTGTGGCAGGGAAAATATTTTCAAATTGCAGAATTAGACTGCCAATATCAAAAGGATTTAGGCTGAGTAACATTATTTACCTCTATCCATTAATGATAGGAGCCAAAGGAAAGAATATGCATAAACACAACATTATAAGTCACCACTAAGTATGGTGTAACTTAAATTATTTCTGTTCAAGTGCATTTAAAGTGTCAATTAATTGCCTCCATTTCCAATGCACACCTTTTCCCCCAATTATCAAATTAAAATTTGAGCTGAATCAGTGAGCACAATGATAGTTTAATTATATTAATCCGCATGAAATAAACAGTGAGGAAGCGTTTGTGCAGATGGGCACCTGAGTCTGCCACCTCCAGGCATAGCCAATGACAAGTATCATTCTCTGGGTAAATAAAATTGCTTTATTTTACTGACACTGAAGCATCCCTACTTTTAAAGATAGAAGAATCGGTTGAGATAGAGATTTAGGGAATTACAGAAGGAGAAATTGCAGACGCAGATGTAGTTTTTTTTCTAAGGGCACCAGGTGTTTTAAATGCCACCAGAAGGGTGCTCCAGGCCATTCTGTGCTGTCCAAGATAGCTTGGCATAGATTATCTGAAAGCTTTTGTGTCTTTTCAGCTTTTGATTAAAGGCCAGTGTCAGGACTCCTCTGGGCTTTTGCTGGGTACAGTAAAGCCGAGGGATTTTTTTTTTAAGCTGCTGCCAAAAAGATGCCAGTTAGGATAATTACATTTCAATTTAAATTGGTAATTTTATGAAAATTTAGACCAGAATATGTCGCCCAAATCTCCTCACTTTCATTCCTCCCAAACATGCATACACACACACCCCTCTTGTTTTGGGGGAGACAATGACAGCAGCCCACCAGAACCTTCCCATGACCCAGAGCTATGTGCCAGGAATTAAACAGATGAGAGAAAATTGAACAGAGCCTGTTTTCTCTGTCCAAATTTATTTTCTAGCTTGGATTTATCACTAGTGTACATTGGAACCATCCCAGAGCATCCAAGCTTCCAGTATCTTTTTTCTCCCCGTGTACGCCAGCAAAAGAAGCTTTAGACCATAACTGTCGTATTTAAGACATTGTTTTCCATTCACAGTCAAGCTTTGTCTTTGTGAACAGGATGTAGAAAAGGAATCAAACCTACTTAGAGTCTCTCACCCTCTTGGTGAAAGGAGTGGGGACACAAGTGGCTAGATGAACCCTGAATTTTCTGTCTGCCACTTTCTTTATTTTTTCAGGACACATACACAAGCTTGGCAGCACCAACAAAGTGGAAGTAATGTTCCTTTGTTTAGAATGCAGTGTGTACGAACATTTACATAATAAAATACACACACAAATAACAGATGGTGAAGAACACTCATCTCGCCACATGTTGTAAGCACGATACCGTTCCTTGATGATCTCATTTCTCTTACTTCTGCCTACAGATGTCTACCAGCTATTTAACCTCAGGGGTTATTCAGATGGTGGGTTTGAAGACAGGCACAAATCTGTCTGCAGAATTTGCCTCTTCCATCAGGTGTAAATGCCCTTTCTTCCAGGTAGCGTTATCAAGCCACAAAAGTACTGTCTTCAGTCTAAAGGACTGAATAATAAACCGCCTTCCCCTGACACTTGTTGGGGAGATACCGTCTACCAAAAAGAACAATAAATACCATCAATATGCTGACTTTGAAAGGAGTCTTTTCCCACTAACCTTTTGTTCTGAGCAGAAAGTGGCTTATTAATACTCCCAGTTATTACAAGAGTAGCCTAGTTTTGTAAATGTGGAGAAGGGCCTTCCGAAGGAGGGGAAGTGCCCCAGATGCTGTTTGCTCACATGTCCAATCTGTAATTAGAGTTAAGCCTCGAATGTGTGGTAATAGATACGTTGTATAGAATTAACTGCCACTTCCCTCCCTAATTTACACTTCGATAACACTTTTCCTCCCAAAAGCACAAATTACATTCCTTTTAATTAGCTCCCAATGTCCTTTATTAAAGTACATTGAGAATGTGCATTATTAACCTATTAATATACGAACACACATTATGCAAAAGCACATAATCATTCATTAAATGTTGCAACACAGAAGGAGACAGAATTATCATGCCCATTTTACAGAAGTGGATGCATGTTAAATTATTTGGACAATGATGTATCTAGAAGAACTCATGTTGATCTGTCTAGGTTTCATGTCCTTCCCAGAGGACATATTTTCAGCTTAATTCTTTTTTATTACTTCTTAAAGTGAATTATAATTGTTTATGAAACAATAATAAAAATAAATGATACACTTAAATCAATTAGAATTTTAATTTAGGGAAAACTCACCACTGATGGTACAGATAGTAAAGAATCTGCCTGCAATGCGGGAGATCCAGGTTCGATCCTTGGGTTGGGAAGATCCCCTGGAGAAGGGAATGGCTACCCACTCCACTGTTCTTGCCTGGAAAATCCCATGGATCAACGAGCCTGGTGGGCTACAGTCCCTGCTAAGCATGCATGCATGCATGTTTTAACAATGTGTGCACATATCTCACATTTTACATGTTCAGTGTGTGATAAGAATTTAATATTGGTATTAGTATAAGGCAACAAAATATGAATATTAAAAATCATCTGCCTTACATTAATATCTTAAGAACAAAGAACACTATTTAAAATGGCTCCAAGCTAATCTTATCTTTCACCAAATACCTAGAAAATAATATTCAGAAATAGGTTGGGTGACTGGCTGGAATGTGAATGAAAACAATTTAAAAGGTCTGAATGCTTTTTAGAAAAGGACAACAAAGAAAGAGTTCATTTGGCCATATTCCTGAGGGCTGCTTAAGGCGTATTTGATGATAACTGAACATAAGCGTATTCCTGAATTAGCAGATGAGCCAATTGCAGTCAGAAGGAACAGTAGTGGTTACAGGATAAGGAGAAGAATGGGAGAGTAGAGGAGAGCAGAAAAGAACAGACCACTGGATGGCGGAACAAGGTGACAAATAGGCCTTCTCCTTCACAAGGAACTCTAGGCAAAGGAGGAAAACTTAAAGAGCAATGAAAAAATTTGTTTTACTCATAGGAGTAAAAAAAAAAAAAGTTGATGATCTGACAGAATTTCTCAGCAAGCACTACATTTGTGAACTATTTCAATTCCCAAGGATACACTATTTGTGCATGCTCTGTTGCTCAGCCATGTCTGACTCTTTGAGACTCCATGAATTGTAGCTCACCAAGCTCCTCTGTCCGTGGGATTTTATAGGCAAGAATAGTGGAGTGGGTTGTCATTTCCTGCCCCAAAGAATACACTATGCACTTATGCACTTGCAGATGTTATGGGGGGAAAAAAATCTGTGTTTCTGAGAATAAGTTCTGACGTAAATGACTTCCCTTGTATTGCTTTAGTTGCTTCGCATTGGCTTTTCCTATGTGGTGAGTAGCAAAACACTCGTCCTTAATCTGGGTCTTCCCCCATCTTCTGCATTCCCCTCGTTTTGTATAGTCCTGCATTCTTCTGTCACCAGTGCTTCTGGGTACCATCCTTCTTTCTTTCATCAGGTACGGCCAGCAACAGGGGATAAACAGTCGTGGTCATGGTAGACTGTTGCTTTTGGTGTGTACCTGAGGCGAATGATCACTAGCCATCATTCCAAGAGAGGAAAGAAACCATGAGCGACGCTGTTATGCCAAATTCTAAATAAAATTTCAGTGCTCAGCTTCTCAATTCTTCTATGACATGTTCAGAAACAAGAAGCAAGGAGAGCTAGACTACTAAGGGATGTATATGAAACTCAGCAGAAATCAGGGAAATTCCAAACTATAGACTGGAAACCTCCTTCAAACTTGGAGTTGTTCCAAGTTATAAATGAAACCAATCATCTTTTCCCTCTCTGTGGAGATGATAGTGATGCCTAGTAGGAGCAGAAATTTGCCAATATGTCGCTTCACAAAAATTTGACTGTCATACCCTTGACTCCAGGCTGGAACTTCTCTTTGACCACCCTCTTTTCTCATCATCTGCTTCATCCTCTCCATTTCAGTCTCCAGGAAAGGAAGTTCCATAACTAATGTGCTGGTTGAGTTTCCAAGCACTATGCTAATTGCTTGCACGTGTGTTAATTTATTTATTCCTTTCAACAATGTCCAGGAACACGTGTCCTTATTCCCAATCATTAATAGAAGGTAATTGCAATAATCTGTAAAAGCTTGAGTTTAAGGATAGGCCTGGCAACGATCATATTGTCTCCACCTTCCTGCTGCAGATCATCCTTCCTACCCCAGTACTTCAAGCATAGCCACCCCCATAAGAAACCCTCAGTAACTCTTCAGTTCCCTTAAGATTGCAGTATGTAGAGCATCCTCCTGGAATGCCTTGAGCTCCTGGATATCCATGCCATCGCACTCCCAACTTCAACACACCGTATTATCTGGGTCATGATCTGCTACCTCTCCAACTCATTCCCAGACTCTCTTCTTCACTCTCATCTTCTCTGCTTCTTCTGAATTCCAAAAGCATTTATTATATTTTCTGTACCATTCACTTTGGCTCCTTATTTTATAATTGCCTTTTCAACTTCAAGATAGAGATGGACTTTTTTTTTTTACATTTCCATAACCTAAATCTGAAAAGTTCTTTTGGTTAATCACAATTGTTTTTCTTTTCATTATGATATAAAGTGTTTCAATTGCAAAATGAAAGTGTGGAATTCTCACAGTTGCATGAACTGAACTCAATATTTTTACATTAAATTGGTCTGAATAAAGATGACACATTTTACTTAAATGAGGCCAACTAATGGAGAAGGCAATGGCACCCCACTCCAGTACTCTTGCTTGGAAAATGCCATGGATGGAGGAGCCTGGTAGGCTGCAGTCAATGGGGTCGCTAAGAGTTGGACACGACTGAGCGAGTTCACTTTCACTTTTCGCTTTCATGCATTGGAGAAGGAAATGGCAACCCACTCCAGTGTTCTTGCCTGGAGGATCCCAGGGATGGGGAAGCCTGGTGCGCTGCTGTCCATGGGGTCGCACAGAGTCGGACATGACTGAAGTGACTTAGCATAGCAATGGTTGGTTAGTGTCTGGTGACAGGAACTATGCCACATTCTAGATTATAGCTACACATTTGAGTGTGTGTACACGTGTGCACACACACACATACACACAGAAACAAAAAAGATATACAACCTCAAATATCACAGATTTCTCCAACAGAAATAGAAATAATGGAAATTAATATAAATGAGTTGATTATATTGACACTTCATTTGTACTTGATTTTAGTCAAGGATTCCTTTCTTTGTTTTCAGTCTCCTCCTTGGCTTTTATTTCTTAAAATATTTTCTTCATGTTATTCCTTGATATTTGTCTTGGTGATATTCCTTTTCCATCATTAATTTCTAATGAAGCCTTTTCCAAACACTGTTGTCATTGCTGTTGTTGTTATTGTGGTTCAGTCGCTAAGACGTGTCCAACTCTTTTGTGATCCCCATGGACTATAGCCCATCAGGTTCTCTGTCCATGGGATTTGCCATGCAAGAATACTGGAGTGAGTCACCATTTTCTTCTCCAGGGAATCTTCTCAACACAGGGATCAAACCCGTGTTTCTTGCATTGGCAGGCAGGTTCTTTACTGCTGAGCCATGTGGGAAGCCCAAAATTATATCTTTATAAAGCTTTAAAAATTGGCTTAAGAAACAAACAAACAAACAAACCCATGTTTCACTCTTCATGGAAAATAGGCTGGGCACCCTTGTATTGACTCCAGAATCTCCAAACACTACTTGATCTAAATTTCAGGGGATTTGCTGGCAATCACATTGAAAATGTAATGTCCAAGCTTGATTTGTGGCTCTGTCTCCAAGTTATTACTTCACATAACATCAGTCCATGCTGACCACCACTCTTCATCTGTTTCTATTTTATTCTTTATAAAATAATGATTACCTATGAAAAACTGTATCTCTCTTCAGTGTGGAGCCCAAGATAAAGCTTTGAAACTCAGACTGAACTAAATTCAAAAATTAATTTATTTTTACTGCCTTGCCTTGGTAAAATTATTGGTAGTAAATACCATCCTGAGATATATCCTCATGCAGAAATGTTAGCTCTAGCAGGCGTTAACCACACCATAGAGTCGCTTTGCTACAGGCATGCATCTTGTTTTTGTATACCCGATTTTCACTCTCCATCTAAATGCTCTACACTTTCCCAGCTTTTCTACCCTATTCTGTGATCTCTGTAATTACATTCTTCTGGCTTTATTCCTCTGTACATCTATTTGGTTCAGCTATGGAAAACAAGCGAGAAGGAGACGAAACCAGGACTATTTATTCTCCCAGCTCCCTCTTTGCTTGGCTGAGGGTCAGCAGAGGCTGTATTTCTCTAATCAAAAGACATTATTTGGTAAAGTTACTCTCTCAAATTTACTGCTTTCATGGACTTTTTAAATTTTAATTTATTTTTATTTGGGGGAAAGTTGATTTACAATGCTGTGTTGGTTTCTGCCATACAACAACACAAATCCTCCGTAATTACACATGTATTACCTTCTCTTGAGCCTTCCTCCTCCCCTCATCCCACCCCTCTAGGTCATCACAGAGGACCGCGCTGAGCTCCCTGTGTTATATAAGAACTTTTCATCAGCCATCTGTTTTACACATGGTACTGTGTATATGTTGATGCTACTTTTTCCATTCATCACACTCTCTCCTTCCCACCCTGTGTCCACAAGTCCATTCTCTGTATTTGAGAATCCATTCCTTCCTTGCAAATAAATTCACCAACACTATTTTTCTACATTCCATACATATGTGTGTTAATATATCATATTTGTTTGTCTCTTTCTGACTTACTTCACTCTGTACCATAACATTTCAATAACTGCTCCCTTCTGCTCACCTCTTTAGTCTCGGGAGTGATGATAAAGGCTTTCCAATATTGCTGTTAGATCCTTCACTGTATCTCATCAGTTACCCTGGATGCTCCTTCTCCATTATCATGGTAAAAAAATCTGCTTACTAAAACTCATTTCTATAACCCCATTTCTACTATCCACTTCCTTCTAGAATACTAATTGATATTTGTGTCTTTAACATCCTCAATTTTATGTCTCATAAGCCTAATTTAATAATTGAACATTTATGAAACTAATAGAATAGAATAAAAAATAGAATAGAATTTTAGAATAATAGAATAAAAAATTTTAAATATATCTTGAAGAATAATTGCAATTAAAAAAAAAAACAACTTAAGCCCCAAGACCTGTAACTATTATTCCTTCATTTTCTCCTTTCTGAAATTCTACTAAGAATCCTTCAGTGTTGTGTTCTCTTTTATTTTAGTCAAATAAATTGAGTTTTGCTTCTTGAACTCTTGAAAATGTAAGCTGAAATTTTACTATTTATATTCATTTAAATAATCAAGCAGGCTTCCCAAATGGCTCAGTGGTAAAGAATTTGCCTGCAGTGAAGATGATGCAAATTCGATCTCTGAGTCAGGAAGATCCCCAGGAAAAGGAAATGGCAACACCAGTATTCTTGCCTGGGAAATCTCATGGACAGAGGAGCCTTATGGGCTACAGTCCTTGAGATCGTCGGACACAACTTAGTTACTAAACAATAACAAAATAACCAAGCATTACACTTTTGTCTGCAAAAACTATTAAAAATGCCAGATACACATAGCTAAATGGATGTGAAAGTAATAAAGCATGTCAAAATTGCTATAAAGCTGCTGAAGCATTTCTTATACCAGTAGCTTTAAAACTAAAAGTAGAATAATATTTTATATCTGCAATTTAGCTTTCTCAAAAATATCTCATCTACATTCCCACCTGTGCATTCAGAAAAATCAAACACAAAATATTCCTCCTCAAGAGAGATGAGTTACTCACTCCCTTCATCATGAATATCACCTTAATAACTATATGATTGCTCTTAAACTTTAGAGGGAAATGTCTAAAGAGAACCAGGCTTCTAAATAAATCTCTGCATACTTCAGTTGTAAATAGTTGGAACTAAATACCCCGTGTGATTATTTTCCTTAAGAGATGACTTTCAGCCTTTAAAAACTTTCTCATAGACTGAATACTGATCTCAACACAGATTAAATATTTTTCAATGATTCACCTACACTTTTTCTTTTTCATCCAAAAATAATCAAGGATATTGGAAATGCTTCCTGACAACATGGAATTCTTTGAAATAGTTGCATTAACTCAAAACAAAATCTTGCTACTACATGGAGATAAGTATAAAATAGAAAAGAAAAATGAGGAAACTAGTTCTAAGGTCTATATTCCTTATGAGCTTTGGGTATCTGCCTGTTCTATCAAGGTACAAAATTATGCTTTATACGACATCTCTTCTTTTTCACTCTCATAACTGGGTTTTTTCCTCCATTTGCTACCTCTAAATTCACAGTCTACCCTTCACTGTTCTATACTTTGTCCTAGAGACAAGCTTTATCAACTGTAGAACCTAGGCATTGTTGCTCTCTGGTTTCTGCCTAGCCCAAAATATAAGAGTTCCCAGGACACCAGCCTAAAGCACTTCACCTGCTCCCTTCATGCTTCAGTTCCACGGTTTATCCTTTGGTTGTGTCCTTCTGACTGCCATATTGCTAGGCAGAGTGTCACCTTGCCTTTGACATCAGTTCGATAATACTGTTGCCTCTGCCTGCTCTTCAGGCCTAAAGGCAGTGCCATCCTCACACCGTGTTAGTCCCTGGGTACCACAACATCACTTGTTGGTTCCTTGAAAAGAATTTCATCAGAATGAGCCCTATTTCAGTTCAGGATGCTGACTTCAACTTTCAACTCAAGATGCTGATACATTCCTTTTCTTCTCTTTTCTCCTCTTGCCCTTTCTTTTAAGTTATGGCAAGAATACATGAGATAAACCCTCTTGACAAATTTTTAAGTGCATGACACAGTGATAAGTATATGCACAATATTCCACAGCAATCTCTAGAACTTACTCATCTTGCAAAACTTAAATGTTATACCCAATGAACAGCAAATCCCCACACCCCATACCCCCGGCAACCACCATTCTACTCTGTATCTATGAGTCTGTTTCAGATACTTCATACAATTAGAATCATGGACATTTGCCCTTCTGTGATTAGCTTATGCCACTTAGCCTAAAATCCTCTAGATTCATTCATCTTATCAGTTGGTAAGATTTCCTTTTTAAGGCTGAAAATATTCCATTGTGTGTATGTATTGTGTGTGTGTGTATATATATATGTATATATAAAACATTTTAAAAAATCTATTCATCTGCTGATGGCCTTATAGGTTGTTTCTATATCTTGGCTAATGTGAATGATACTGCAATAAAAAAGGGGCTACAGATGTCTCATCAGTGTCATGTTTTCAATTCTTTTGGCTATAAATCCAGAAAAGTAACTGCTAGATGATATGGTAGTTTCTCCACAGTTTACATTCCACCAACAGTGTACAAGTGTTCTAATTTCTTCACATCCTCACCAACACTCACTATCTTTTTTTTTATAATTGCCATCCTAGCATGTGTAAAGTGGTATTTTCCTTTGTTTTCACTTGCATTCCCCTGATCATTATTGATGTTGAACATTTTTCACATATCTATTGGCCATTTGTTTATCTTCTTTGAGGTAGTAACTGTTCGAATCATTTGCCCATTTTTATATCAGATTATTCATCTTCTTGTTCTTAAGTTGTAGGAGTTCCTTATGTTTTTGAATAGTAGCATCTTATCGTATAAACAGTTTGCAAATGTTTTCTCCTATTCTGTAGGGATCTTTTTATTTTGCTGCTTCTTTTGTTTTGCGGAAGCGTTTTATTTTGATGTGGTCCCATTTGTCCATTTTTGCTTCTGTTGCTTGTACTTTCGGTGGCCTGTTCAAGAAATTATTGCCAAGAGCAATACCATGAAACTTTGCCCCTTCTAGGAATTTTACAACTTCAACTGTATCTATTTCAACCACTTCACTTTATTTGTTCCAAGTGCTAATAAGCTCATAGTCCCTGGCCACTATTCATAATGTGCTGTAATGGATTTGATGTGTTTTTTCTGCCTAGGAGTATGGAAATATGAAGGTGGAAATATAGTGAGTGATCAGCTACTCAGGTAGCAACAAGAATTAGATTATTTTTGCCAAAATGGATCTCCTGATATTGTTAAATCTCCTCTATATACTATTACCTATTCATTTGTCTATCAGGTTCCCCTGCAATTCTTACCTTAATTTATTGCTACGGTTAAGGACTTACAAGGGTGAACATTTTACATAGCCAGAATGTCTAACAACCGCCAAAATGAATAAGGCAGCACTGCAAGAGAGCCATAAAAGTTTCAGTGTCTGGAGAGTAGGTGTCCACAGGAGAATTTCACAGAGTAGGAGATAGACTTCGTCTCCCCCTCTCTCCTCTGTTCCTTTCTCACTATCCCTCAGCCCCATTTCCAAGAAGTCTGCATGTGAAACGTAAGAAAGCAAATAATCCCAGTTGAAAAGAAAATATATTGATAAAAAATGGCAAAGTCATGTTTTGGGATAAGGAGAGGAAGAACACCATGGGGGTAGAGAGACTGGATTCTAATTAGTCTTTATTAACTGTTTTCAATTACGCTTTGTCATTTTGATAAACTTGGGAAGGCAAATGGAGTCTACCAGGACTAGAGTCTTGCAAACAGTTCTGGTCCCCTTTTTAAAGAGGAGAGGTCACATAAACATAATGAGGTCCCAGGAGTTCATGCGCTTACTGTCTCAGTTGTAAGTTCACTGTAGACGGGCCACATATACCATTAGATCAGTGATGGTGAGTAAATTCTCTTCCTGTTCAGCTGGACTCAGAGCTCCTAGACAGGTAACAATGACAAAAGTCAAACTGAAGATATCTGGAACCAGCAGGTTGATAAATCAAGATATTGGTCAGGACAGAATATACTGCAAGAAAAAGGAAAGACAAATTCCTAATATGATTTTTCTAGAAAATAAAATTATTCTCCATATTATTAGCATATAATATTTTCCTCTTTCTTACTTCTTGCCTGTTCAGTATTCCAAGGCCCCTAAGTTCTTCTGCTTAATATTTTCCCACTCATGGATGTTTGCATTATCACTTACAATGTGTTATTTTCCATGCAGCATCTACAGCATTATTGATCTGTCAACTTGGAAAACACAATAGCACAACTTCCTTTCCATAGTTTCACATAAGGTTAACTAAGCCCTCCAAAGTATGAGCAGGTCATAAACTGAAAATATAGTATATCAACATCTATTAGAGGAAGAAACATGTGATATTTAAGAGCTCATGTTTTGGAATCATGTTGCCTTTGTTTGAATCCTGGCACTAACTAATAGGTTTGTATTTGTGTGCATTACTTTCATAGTCTATGAAATGAAGATAATGGTAATACTAACCTGAATGTGCAATTTTAAGTATTAAATTGGTTAGTGCAGGGCCTGATAATTGTACGCAGAGGGAAAAAGAAGCCTTTGGCCCAAACTACAAAACAAACTTATGATTGGCTTCTCCAGACTAAAGGCTGCAGCCTTAGCCTAATTTTGTCTGATGGCACCCCCAACTTCTAACTTTAGGGAAAAATGTTAGAATAAAAGTCATGAATTGGTTTGTGCTCCTGAGCATACCTGCCAGTGCAACCCCAGATCAGGGAACATAGGAAGAGTGAAGCTGGGGAGTTTATGGCCATCAGGTTTCTTCTGGCATCTTTCCTGATTTCCTATAACCATTAACAAGGCCCTTATCAAATATTAATAAATATTTACAAAACATTTATAAAATGCATTACAAATTAGTATCCTGTACATGACATATTTGTAAGTATATATTTAAAAATCTATACCTATAATATTTATGGATTAAGAGTGCTTGACTGCTGAACAACTGGGGTTGACATTTCCTGGCGTGGCACGCTTACTCCTGAGAGAATTAAGCACAGCAGACCCAAAGTAAGAACTCATACACTTTGAGGAAGTGCTTCTCACTTTCCTCCCTCTTCTCCTCCAGCCCCACTGAGTTATAAAAAAGAATTAGGGACATTGTACGCTTTTCTTACTCGAACACTGCCTGATTTTGAGAAGGCATCAATTGCAAAGGATCAAATGAACTGAGTTTGAACTAGTGAAATGAGCCCATAGAATCTGTCTTGGGAAGGATTCCGTTTCATAGGCCCTGTTGATTTCCTTAAGAGATATGAAACATGGTGAACCTACGAATGGCTAAGAAGCATGGAGTAGCAGACCCAAATTGGGAGCAATAATTTTTCCCAAGGGATAATGTCCTAAAAATTGAGAAGCTGGAGATCTTTTGTAAAGATTGAAATTGAGCTCCATAGCTCAGCAGGACATTTAAAGAACAACACATAGAATACTTTGGGGTGTATTAGATTAGAGAACAATTTAGTTTCATTTTGTATTTCTGGAAAAGACTATAGAAAAAAAGGTTTATCAGATTTGTAGAATAACTGGCAGCACAGAGGACAAAGTAAATAAGAGGTCTATGTTGGATGAAATCAAAATGCATGGGACACTCAAATCTAAGCTGGGGTGTAAGCTGGAGGTTTTAGGTTTGTGTGTATGTATGTGTGTGTGTAGCTTGATTTCTTTTACATTGAGCACACTTGCTTTTATAATAGTTAATTTTTTTAATGTCTCATAAAACATAAGCACACTTCCCAAACCAACTGGGAATAACAGAAGAAGTAAAATATAAGGAAAATGTATGAGTTTTGGAACTGACTCAGTTTCACTGGGTTCTTAGCAAACACTCAAATGTCAGCAATAATAGCCAGGGCTCAGTTTCACTGACCTTTTCAAGGACAGTATCAAGACTTTTACCTGATATAAACTTAGAGGACCACTTGATCTATCAAAACAATGTCCTATCTAAATTACTTCAGATTATTCTGGATCAACCAGCTGGAAAGTGCCTTGAAATAAATATAATTTAGACTCATTTACAGTGAAATTTAATGTCAAACCAAGATAGCATATGAGCTAAATGCAATCACCTTTTTTAAAATATGAGAAGGTATATTGAAGCTTGAATATTGTGAAAGGTGTTTTATGTGGTACCATCTCACCCCAGTCAGAATGGCCATAATTAAAAAGTCTACAAATAACAAATATCAGAGAAAATGTGGAAAAAAGGGAACCCTCCTACACTGTTAAGGGGAATTTAAGTTGATGCAGCCACTGTGGAAAATAGTGTGGAGGTTCCTCAGAAAACTAAAAATAGAATTACTCTATGATCTAGCAATACCACTCCTGGGCATATATCCAGACAAAACTACAGTTCAAAAAGGTACAGGCACTCTTATGTTCACAGTAGCACCATTCCTAACAGCCATGGCATGGAAACAACCTAAATGTCCATGGATAGATTAATGGATAAAGAAGATATGGTACACATATTCAATGGAACCCTGTGCTGTGCTTAGTCACTCAGTCATGTCCAAATCTTTGTGACCCCATGAACTGTAGCCTGCCAGGATCCTCTGTCCATGGGGATTCTCCAGGCAAGAATACTGGAGTGGGATGCTGTGCCCTCTCCAGGGGATCCTCCCAACCCAGTGATCAAACCCAGGTCTCCCATATTGCAGGTGGATTATTTACCATCTTAGCCACAAGGGAAGCCCAAGAATACTGGAGTGGATAGTCTATCCATTCTCAAGGGGAACTTCCCAGCCCAGGAATCAAACTGGGGTCTCCTGCATTGCAGGCAAGCTACCTGGGAAACCCTCAATGGAATACTAGTAGTAGAATTAGTTAAGTCGCTAAGTCGTGTCCAACTCTTGCGATCCCATGGACTGTAGCATGCCAGGCTCCTCTGTCCATGGGATTCTCCAGGCAAGAATACTGGAGCAGGTTGCCATTTCCTTCTTCAGGGGATCTTCCCGACCTAGGAATCGAACCCAGGTCTCCTGCATTGCAGGCAGATTCTTTACCCACTGAGCTATGAGGGAAGCCATAAAAAGAATGGAATAATGCCATTGCAGCAAAACATGAATGTAACTAAAGTTTATCATACATATGATGTCACTTACGTGTGGAATTAAAATATGACACAAATGAACTTATCTATGAAACAGAAACAGAACTATGGATGTAGAGAAGAGAGTAGTGGTTGCGAAGGGGGTGGGGTTTAGCTGATGAAGGCTTCTATATACGGAATGATTAAGCAGCATAGAAAACTATGTTCAATATCATATTGAGCATATGAACATATTGAATGGTTTGCCTCATTCATTTCTCTTTGTACGTAGTTACATAAATTGCTGGTGTGACTGTGACATCACTTCTCAAAACTGTATTCCAACCTTGAATTCCCTTGTCATGACTGTTGGGTTACATTAATAATAAGCCAAATAGGGAAAAGAAGGGAAAAAGGAAAACAAAGGAAAGGATAGGAAATAGTATAAAGGTTAAAAAAAAAGGAAAGCTATTTCAACTACTATCATTGAAATGTAAAAATATACACTGGGAATTCTAGGTAGATTAATGATTTGCTTGGAATTCAGACAGACAAATCTGAACTCTAGGTTATATCTGGTCACTAGTAGCTGGGTAACCTCTTTGCCACTTTCTTCCGAAAAGTGATACACTATGAGCTTCCTTGGTGGCTCAGATGGCAAAGAATCCACCTGCAGTGTGGGAGACCTGGGTTTGATCCCTGAGTTGGGAAGATCTCCTGGAGGAAGGCATGGCAACCCATTCCAGTATTCTTGCCTGGAGAATCCCCATGGACAGAGGAGTATGGCGGGCCACAGTCCATAGATTTGCAAAGAGTCAGACACGACTGAGTGACTAACAGCACATCACATTTGATGGAGATTTTGTGTGACTTAGTAAGTGACATCTATTTCTGCTTTGTTGATTATGCCAAAGCCTTTGACTGTGTGGATCACAATAAACTGTGGAAAATTCTGAAAGAGATGGGAATACCAGACCACCTGACCTGCCTCTTGAGAAACCTGTATGCAGGTCAGGAAGCAACAGTTAGAACAGAACACGGAACAACAGGCTGGTTCCAAATAGGAAAAGGAGTACATCAAGGTTGTATATTGTCACCCTGCTTATTTAACTTATATTCAGAGTACATCATGAGAAATGCTGGGCCAGAGGAAGCACAAGCTGGAATCAAGATTGCCGGGAGAAATATCAATAACCTCAGATACGCAGATGACAACACCCCTATGGCAGAAAGTGAAGAAGAACTAAAAAGCCTCTCGATGAAAGTGAAAGAGGGGAGTCAAAAAGTTTGCTTAAAGCTCAACATTCAGAAAACTAAGATCATGGCATCTGGTCCCTTCACTTTATGGCAAATAGATGGGGAAACAATGACTGATTTTATTTGTGGGGGCTCAAAAATCACTGCAGATGGTGACTGCAGCCATGAAATTAAAAGACACTTACTCCTTGGAAGGAAGGTTATGACCAACCTGGACAGCATATTAAAAAGCAGAGACATTACGTTGTCCACAAAGGTCCATCTAGTCAAGGCTATGATTTTCCAAGTAGTCATGTATGGATGTGAAAGTTGGACTATAAAGAAAACTGAGCGCTAAAGAATGGAGGCTTTTGAACTGTAGTGTTGGAGAAGACTCTTGAGAGTCCCTTGGACTGCAAGGAAATCCAACCAGTCCATCCCAAAGGAGATCAGTCCTGGGTGTTCATTGGAAGGACTGATGTTGAAGCTGAAACTCCAATACTTTGGTGACCTATGAAAAGAACCTGATGCTGGGAAGGATTGAGGGTAGGAGGAGAATGGGATGACAGAGGATGAGATGGTTGGATGGCATCACCGATTCGATGGACATAGGTTTGGGTAAACTCCAGGAGCTGGTGATGGACAGGGAGGCCTGGTGTGCTGCAGTTCATGGGGTTGCAAAGAGTCGGACTCGACTGAGTGACTGAACTGAACTAAGTGAAATCTGAATAAAGGGTCCTTCTTATAGTAGGCACTTAAATAAGCATAAGTTTTCTTGCCTAGAACCGATTAGAAGAGATGGCTGGATGCATGCTATTTATGTCCACTTCTTTAGATCATTAGATAATGAAAAGAAATGTATAATGTCTGAGAAACTATATAATTTTTAACCAGAAAACAGATTTAGTGTGATAAAGATCTTTTTTTTTAAATGAATAGACTACTAATGAACATATATTAAGTTATGCCATTGAAACTTAAAATTCTCTCTTATTTTCTAATTCTAATGTTTGCATCTGGCATTATAAATTTTCATAATGGGTACTGTGAAATTGAGAGTTTTCATTTTCATATTGATGTTTATTTCTTATGTAACATAAAAGTGAACATCTTACAGGAGCAGAGGAAAAGAAACATGCCCATCTAAAAACAAATATGATCAGGGCCACCCTTAGAGCATATAAAATCAGACAGATTACTGAAGGGTTCATCTTCAGGGATCCTTTGCTAATGTTTGCTAGGGACTCAGAGAATGAAAGTGGAGAAGTGAAGGGGTCATAGCTTCACCAAACAGTTCAAGAAGCATGAGGAAGCTCATAAACACCCAGGCCATAGTCTCCACCCTTCTACCACCAAAACTGCCAAGATGAAAGAGTAGAAACTTCCATTTCTTCCTTGGCCACATGTGTGGCTTGTTTATTTTATTTTGTTTTGTAAATTTTTCAAGTATCTCTTTAATGTTCAAATATATAAAGATAAGTTTTAATATGTTGATCTCCCAAACACAATCATTCTTGGCACTAAGCTATAATGCTTGGGGAAAAAAAAAGAAGAGCCTCACTTCATAGCCAATTACTCAGATATGCCCAGGAACAGAGGGCACGGTCAGTACCCCTCTGCATGCATATCACACCCATGAGAATTATCTGTTATCGAATGTGATAATGTGAAATAACCAAGAGGCTATTACTTTCATTTATCAAGAATTTCCAGATATTTTTATTTCTGTAACAAAATACAATTTATAAAATAAATTTATTATTTTTTAGATGGTTGAAGTGGTAATCTTTTAAGATGAAAATAAAAAGTACAACTGAAACTTTATATACATGCTTGAGTTTTATACTAAATACTCACTTGGACAACAGGGTAACTATAGGAAAGATCTAAGAAATGTTTACATTCACACTACATGGTATCAGTTGCAGGATGCAGTGAAGTAAAAGTAGATATTACTAAATCTATCATGATTGAACACTAATGTTGAGATTTGGTTCAGTTCAGTCGCTCAGTCATGTCTGACTTTTTGCAACTGCGTGGATTGCAGCATGTCAGGCTTCCCTGTCCATCATCAACTCCCAGAGTTTACTCAAACTCATG
Source organism: Bos indicus x Bos taurus (assembly GCF_003369695.1). Classification (NCBI taxonomy): domain Eukaryota; kingdom Metazoa; phylum Chordata; class Mammalia; order Artiodactyla; family Bovidae; genus Bos; species Bos indicus x Bos taurus. The sequence continues at coordinate 19,862,510 of NC_040076.1, read as the reverse complement.
TCCATTGAGTTGATGATGCCATCCAACCATCTCATCCTCTGTCATCCCCTTCTCCTCCTGCCGTCAATCTTTCCCAGCATCAGGGTCTTTTCTAAGGAGTCACTTCTTTGCATCAGGTGGCCAGAGTATTGGAGCTGCAGCTTCAGCATCAGTCCTTCCAATAAACATTCAGGACTGATTTCCTTTAGGATTAACTGCTTTGATCTCCTTGCAGCCCAAGGGACTCTCAAGAGTCCTCTCCAGCACCACAGTTCAAAAGTTGAATTAGCCACCTGAGTTATACAAAGTATGTTCACAGTGAGTAAAATTGTTCTCTCTCCAATAAAGCATGAAAATACTTCTTCAAAAACAAACAGAGAATTTATGTAGAACGTTAAAAGCAAATCTCTCAGGAAAACACCAATAAGAAGCAATTAAGAGTTAATCCATGACTAAGTACAGGCGGGAAACAAACTGAATGAAGAAATCATGTTATGTCAACCTTGAAAACAAATAAGCAGTTATTTGCCAGCAAGTTGAGTTTATTTGGGAATAGCAGAGGAATTGCAACTTGAAAACTTGTCCTGGTGAATCATAGGCAAGTCCAAAGATACAAAAGGAAACTTTTACTAGTGGCATCACTGACTCAACGGACATGAATTTGAGCATACTCCAGGAGATAGTGAAGGATAGGGAAGCCTGGCATGCTGCATCTCATGGAATTGCAAAGAATCAGGCACGACTTAGCCACTGAACAACAATAAAGAGAAAATTGAGGAGGGTTGTTTTCAGTAAATTTATTGGAGATGACTGAGTTCAAAGTTGTGGTGGTTTCTTATTGTCTGTAGAGTTTCATAGTACTTTGTTGCTGGACAGTAAAGGATCTTCCTGTCTTTTCTTAAAACAGGAGATGGAATTCTTATGTGAAAAATGCCACCTTGGTGCTTCCTTGATGGCTCATCAGATAAAGAATCCACCTGCAATAAAGGAGACACAGGAAATGCGGATTTGATCTCTGGGTCTGGAAGATCCCTTGGAGGAAGAAATGGCAACCCACTCCAGCAGTCTTGCCTGGGAAATCCCATGGACAGAGAGCCTGGCAGGCTACAGTCCATGGGGTCACAAGAGTCAGTCATGACCTAGCTTGAACACAGAGTGCCAGAAGAAAAGTTACATCTTTGTCATCACAGAGAAGAAGTGGAGAGAGAGAGAGGATTTCATACAGAGAATTCTATACAGAGACCTTATTAAATAATTCTTATCTTCCTTCTTCCTGCTGGTTATGCAGGCTGTAACAGGCAATATATGTGTGAGAGCTTGCTCTTCAGGGCTTCCTGAGTCCATTTTAAATAAAGCCTCTCTTTATTTATTTTCTCAGTTATTATAATAAGAATTCCCAAATTGTGTAAGAAATATTGGAAGAATGAAAAGCCTCATCACTGAGTCATATACATTCAGTGAGTCACTGAGCCACTCTGTAATTCTTTAGCAAACTAAAAAACTCTGTTTTGCTATGTGAGAGTTCAACGATGTTCAAAGGAGATCATGTGTAAAAGTAACTGATAAATTATGATGTTTTCAAATTGTTTCCAAAACTTCACCCTTCCTCTATCAAATACAAAGTAGGACAGTAGAGTTCTCTGGTCTTTTCCTTCTCTTACCTCCTTCTTCATATTTGATTCTGAAGATTCTACATTTTGGAAAAATTTTACATTCAGAAGCCAGTGCTTTCTACTCACCTACTCTGTGGAAAGAATTTCTCTACTACTTACACAAGGTATTTAGTTTCAGATATTCTATTGGTCTTTAGGGAGGTTTTCAAGCTCAAGTTTCTATAGCTCTAAGCCTGAGACTATTCCCAAATGTCAACTTTAGTTTGGAAAGCATTTTAGACAGGTAAGCTACAAGCATAATTTGACATTATTTGGCACTGTGCAATAAACTGCAGTCAGATCCTATAAAGACTGTAACTCTACCCACTGGTACATGTGCCAGTGAGGGGCACCAGACATTCACATCAGATATACCTAACCTGGAGTGTTGTTAGTTGCTCAGTCATGTCCAACTCTTTGGGACCCCCTAGACTGTAGCCCAGATTTAAGGGCCTAGATCTGATAGATAGACTGCCTGATGAACTATGGAATGAGGTTTGTGACATTGTATAGGAGACAGGGATCAAGACCATCCCCACAGAAAAGAAATGCAGAAAAGCAAAATGGCTGTCTGGGGAGACCTTACAAATAGCTGTGAAAAGAAGAGAAGTGAAAAGCAAAGGAGAAAAGGAAAGATACAAGCATCTGAATGCAGAGTTCCAAAGAATAGCAAGAAGAGATAGGAAAGCCTTTCTCAGTGATCAACGCAAAGAAATAGAGGAAAACAACAGAATGGGAAAGACTAGAGATCTCTTCAAGAAAATTAGAGATACCAAGGGAATATTTCATGCAATGATGGGCTCGATAAAGGACAGAAATGGTATGGACCTAACAGAAGCAGAAGATATTAAGAAGAGGTGGCAAGAATACACAGAAGAACTGTACAAAAAAGAGCTTAACGACCAAGATAACCACAATGGTGTGATCACTGACCTAGAGCCAGATGTCTTGGAATGTGAAGTCAAGTGGGCCTTAGAAAGCATCACTATGAACAAAGCTAGTGGAGGTGATGGAATTCCAGTTGAGCTATTCCAAATCCTCAAAGATGATGCTGTCAAAGTGCTGCACTCAATATGCCAGCAAATTTGGAAAACTCAGCAGTGGCCATAGGACTGGAAAGGTCAGTTTTCATTCCAATCCCAAAGAAAGGCAATGCCAAAGAATGCTCAAACTACCACACAATTGCACTCATCTCACATGCTAGTAAAGCAATGCTCAAAATTCTCCAAGCCAGGCTTCAGCAATACGTGAACCATGAACTTCCTGATGTTCAAGCTCGTTTTAGAAAAGGCAGAGGAACCAGAGATCAAATTGCCAACATCCGCTGGATCGTGGAAAAAGCAAGAGAGTTCCAGAAAAACATCTATTTCTGCTTTATTGACTATGCCAAAGCCTTTGACTGTGTGGATCACAATAAACTGTGGAAAATTCTGAAAGAGATGGGAATACCAGACCACCTGACCTGCCTCTTGAGAAATCTGTATGCAGGTCAGGAAGCAACAGTTAGAACTGGACATGGAACAACAGACTGGTCCCAAATAGGAAAAGGAGTACGTCAAGGCTGTATATTGTCACCCTGCTTATTTAACTTACATGCAGAGTACATCATGAGAAACACTGGACTGGAAGAAACACAAGCTGGAATCAAGATTGGCAGGAGAAATCTCAATAACCTCAGATACGCAGATGACACCACCCTCATGGCAGAAAGTGAAGAGGAACTCAAAAGCCTCTTGATGAAAGTGAAAGTGGAGAGTGAAAAAGTTGGCTTAAAGCTCAACATTCATAAAAATAAGATCCTGGCATCCGGTCCCATCACTTCATTGGGAAATAGATGAGGAAACAGTGGAAACAGTGTCAGACTTTATTTTTTGGGGCTCCAAAATCACTGCAGATGGTGACTGCAGCCATGAAATTAAAAGACGCTTACTCCTTGGAAGGAAGGTTATGACCAACCTAGATAGCATATTCAAAAGCAGAGACATTACTTGGCCAACAAAGGTTCGTCTATTCAAGGCTATGGTTTTTCCAGTGGTCATGTATGGATGTGAGAGTTGGACTGTGAAGAAGGCTGAGCGCCAAAGAATTGATGCTTTTGAACTGTGGTGTTGGAGAAGACTCTTGAGAGTCCCTTGGACTGCAAGGAGATCCAACCAGTCCATTCTGAAGGAGATCAGCCCTGGGATTTCTTTGGAAGGAATGATGATAAAGCTGAAACTAGTACTTTGGCCACCTCATGCGAAGAGCTGACTCACGGAAAAGACTCTGATGCTAGGAGGGATTGGGGGCAGGAGGATAAGGGGATGACAGAGGATGAGATGGCTGGATGGCGTCACTGACTCGATGGACTTGAGTCTGAGTGAACTCCGGGAAGTTGTGATGGCAGGGAGGCTTGGCATGTTGCAATTCATGGGATCGCAAAGAGTCAGACACGACTGAAAGACTGAACTGAACTGAACTGGACTGTAGCTCACCAGGCTTCTCTGTCCATGCAGTTTTCCAGCATAAATATTGGAGTGGGTTTCCATTTTCTTCTCCAAGGGATCTTCCCAACCCAGGGATTAAACCTGGGTCTCCTGCATTGCACGCAGATTCTTTACTGCCTCAGCCACCAGGGAAGCCCTCATCAGTAAAGGAAATGGATTCAAAAGTCAAAATTCCAGACAGCCTTCTATAGAGCCATCTCCTAAGAGAAGCCCTAAAACTAGGTACGTACTTCTTCTAGCCATTTTATGATATAGGCAATCCAGTCCCCATATCACTCGTGGTGAAACCAAGACTAGGAAAGGTAAAATAATTTACTCAAAGTTTGTAAAGATGGTGAATAGGAAAAAGTGGTTTTGAATTTACGTGTAAAAGTATCTAGCTTGAAAAATGTAAATGTATATCATTGATTTTTATAAATGGCATAATATTTCCTGCTTTCAAAGGAGATTTGGAGATAATTCAATGGATAAAACATTTTTTAAGAGATTATAAAAGTTATTCTTAGGAAAAATAGTAACTTTGTAAATCATATACAATAGAGTTGTGATAACCAATTAGCAACATTCAAGTGAATAAAATGTTATAAAGAGAATTTCTACTGTAAATACTAGAAATTGAGGTGATTATCTGTACGATCTAAGAAGGAAAAAATTTTACATCAAGACATTTTACCTGGGTTCCATAGACTTTGTCACATTTGCACTGACACTAAAATTTTATACATAGGTTTCTGTTTAAATACCTTTTGTTCTGGAGAGAGAGTCTAATAGCTTTAGTCTCAAGTGTTCATCATCCAACTAGGGGCAAAAATTACTTTTGCAAAAGAAAAAAAAAACTACTTTTAACAAAATACTTAGCAGTCTCTTTTTCTTTTTCTAGTCTCCTCATAAATATTTTAAAGTAAGCAGTCAAGCCATAGAGAAAATGGAATTTTTTATGCTTTTTAATGAAATAATTAAGCATGTTGCCCATTTAAAATTAGGCCTGGTTTTCTCCCATGGGTAAGAAGTTTATTTAACAGCAGAACCCAGTGGAAACACATTCATTTAACCATGCAAAAAGTCTGTTTGGATGCTTTCAAATACAGGGCTAATATGAAAATTCAGTAATAATTAAATTTAAGGAGCAGAAAAGTTTGGCTTTTCAGTCTGGCACATAAGAAGCTTGGAAGTTGGCACTCCATTTTAATAAAAAATAAAAACCTGAACAAACTAAGAAATCAACATCTCTTAGATTCACGAGAGATATGAGGTTACAGGGCAAACTGCTGTGCCCCAAATTGGAGAAACAGCCAGGCAGGTATAGAAAATTACAACTTACCAGAATAGAAACCCACCAGCGGAAACCTCCATGGAAACTAGTACTGGGGTAAGAAAAACTGAACTGTGACTGAATTGATGGCAGGCTCAATGTGGACAAGTCTGAAAATTAAAAACTCCAGGGTGGATCAATCTTGGGGAAGAAATCAGATTTTGTGAGTTTTACCTCTAGTAGATCTATCTAGGTCTCACACTGAATATCACAGAAAAGTCCTCTCATATTTCAGGCAAGGGGAGGGAAAAGTAACCATTTTGAAATAAGCCGGAGTATTCTGTTCTTTTCAACTAAGCCTGATCTCAAGAGAAGGTATTTACCAGGGCTAAACCTATTAGAGTTTTATCAGTGCCTAACTTGCCTGGAAAATTCTGAAAGAGATGAAAGAGTGGAATACCAGACCACCTGACCTACCTCTTGAGAAACCTATATGCAGGTCAGGAAGCAACAGTTAGAACTGGACATGGAACAACATACTGGTTCCAAATAGGAAAAGGAGTTCGTCAAGGCTGTATATTGTTACCCTGCTTATTTAACTTATATGCAGAGTACATCATGAGAAACGGTGGGCTGAATGAAGCATAAGCTGGAATCAAGATTGGTGGGAGAAATATCAATAACCTCAGATATGCAGATGACACCACCCTTATGGGATAAAGGGAAGAGGAACTCAAAAGCCTCTTGATGAAAGTGAAAGAGGAGAGTGAAAACATTGGCTTAAAGCTCGACATTCAGAAAACGAAGATCATGGCATCTGGCCCCATCACTTCATGGGAAATAGATGGGGAAACAGTGGAAACAGTGTCAGACTTTATTTTTGGGGGCTCCAAAATCACTGCAGATGGTGGCTGCAGCCATGAAATTAAAAGATGCTTACTCCTTGGAAGGAAAGTTATGACCAACCTAGATAGCATATTCGAAAGCAGAGACATTACTTTGCCAACAAAGGTTCCTCTAGTCAAGGCTATGGTTTTTCCAGTGGTCATGTATGGATGTGAGAGTTGGACTATAAAGAGGGCTGAGCGCTGAAGAATTGATGCTTTTGAACTGTGGTGTTGGAGAAGACCCTTGAGAGTCCCTTGGACTGCAAGGAGATCCAACCAGTCCATTCTGAAGGAGATCAGCCCTGGGATTTCTTTGGAAGGAATGATGCTGAAGCTGAAACTCCAGTACTTTGGCCACCTCATGCGAAGAGTTGACTCATTGGAAAAGACTCTGATGCTGGGAGGGATTGGGGGCAGGAGGAGAAGGGGACGACAGAGGATGAGATGGCTGGATGGCATCACTGACTCGATGGACTTGAGTCTGAGTGAACTCCAGGAGTTGGTAATAGACAGGAATCCTGGGGTGCTGCGATTCATGGGGTCACAGAGTAGGACACGACTGAGTGACTGAACTGAACTGAACTTGCCTGGAAGAAAGAAAATAATCAACTCCAGACTCTTGTAGCAATCCTGTTCTTCCTAAAGGACAGGAGAGAGAAGGTAGAGGGAGGGAGCTGAGAACCACGCATCCTAGATACACACATTCACCAAAAGACTGAGATCAACAGATGCATAGGTAGAGAAGATGCAGTACATGTATACAATAGAATATTGTTGTTGCTTAGTAGCTAAGTCATGTCTGACTCTTTTGCTACCCCATGGATTGTAGCCTGCCAGGTTCCCCTCTCCATGAGATTTCCCAAGCAAGAATACTGGGGTGGGTTGCCATTTCCTTATCCAGGATATCTTCCTGACTCAGGGACCGAACCCATGCGTCCTGCATCTCCTTCATTGGTAGGCAGTTGCTTTACCACTGTGCCACTTGAAAAGCCACGATGGAATATTACTCAGCCATAAAAAGAAATGCATTTGAGTCAGTTGTAAGGAAGTGGACGAACTTCCTTACCTTCCTTCACCTGTTATGCAGAGTGAAGGAAGTCAGAAAGAGAAAAACAAATATCATATTTTAATGCACATCTATGGAATCTAATACAGTACTGATGAACTTATTTGAAAGGAAAAATGGAGACACAAATATAGAGAACAGACTTGTAGACACAGCAGAAGAAGGAGAGGGTAGGACAAATTGAGAAAGGAGTTACACTGCATGTATAAAACAGATAACTAGTGGGAAGCTGCTATAGAAACACAGGGGCCCAGCCTGGTGCTCTGTGATGATCTACAGGTGGAGGATCCAGGGGAGAAGGAAGCTCAAGATGGAGGGGATATTTGTACAATTATGACTGGTTTGCATTGTATGACAGAAATCAGCACAACATTATAAAGCAATTATCCTTCATTAATTTTTTAAAAGAAAGATTGAGATCTACTTGTAGTAAGAACTATAGTACTGTAGAATGCTTCCCCTTTGGCATACCTGATTACCATGTCACTAAAGGCCTTTTTACCAGAGTTCCTTTTACTCAGAACATCATGTCTAGCTTTCAACAACAACAAAAAATGACAAGGTATACTAAAAGGCAAATATCACAATTTGAATTTTAAATCATCATGATTAATATGCTAAGGATTCTAGCAAAAAGTAAACATGCCAGAACAGATAGTTAATGTAAGAAAAAATATGAAAATCAAAGATAGAATAAAAAAGAAATGCTATGTACCAAAACCATTATAACAGAAATGAAGAATGACTTTGAAAAGTCTCATTAGTAGACTCAGTTTAGTTCAGTTCAGTCTGTCAGTCGTGTACGACTCTTTGCGACCCCATGAATCGCAGCACGCCAGGCCTCTCTGTCCATCACCAATCCCTGGAGTTCACCCAGACTCACGTCCATCGAGTCAGTGATGCCATCCAGCCATCTCATCCTCTGTCGTTCCCTTATCCTCCTGCCCCCAATCCCTCCCAGCATCAGAGTCTTTTTCAATGAGTCAACTCTTCGCATGAGGTGGCCAAAGTACTGCAGTTTCAGCTTTATCATCATTCCTTCCAAAGAAATCCCAGGGCTGATCTCCTTCAGAATGGACTGGTTGGATCTCCTTGCAGTCCAAGGGACTCTCAAGAGTCTTTTCCAACACCACAGTTCAAAAGCATCAATTCTTTGATGCTCAGCCTTCTTCACAGTCCAACTCTCACATCCATACATGACCACAGGAAAAACCATAGCCTTGACTAGATGAACCTTTGTTGGCAAAGTAATGTCTCTACTTTTGAATATGCTATCTAGGTTGGTCATAACCGTCCTTCCAAGGAGTAAGCGTCTTTTAATTTCATGGCTGCAGCCACCATTTGCAGTTATTTTGGAGCCCAGAAAAATAAAGTCTGACACTGTTTCCACTGTTTCCCCATCTATTTCCCATGAAGTGATGGGACCAGATGCCATGATCTTACTTTTCTGAATGTTGAGCTTTAAGCCAACTTTTTCACTCTCCACTTTCACTTTCATCAAGAGGCTTTTTAGTTCCTCTTCACTTTCTGCCATGAGGGTGGTGTCATCTGCATATCTGAGGTTACTGAGATTTCTCCCGCCAATCTTGATTCCAGCTTGTGTTTCTTCCAGTCCAGCGTTTCTCATGATGTACTCTGCATATAAGTTAAATAAGCAGGGTGACAATATACAGCCTTGACATACTCCTTTTCCTATTTGGAACCAGTGTGTTGTTCCATGTCCAGTTCTAACTGTTGCTTCCTGACCTGCATACAAATTTCTCAAGAGGCAGGTCAGGTGGTCTGGTATTCCCATCTCTTTCAGAATTTTCCACAGTTTATTGTGATCCACACAGTCAAAGGCTTTGGCATAGTCAATAAAGCAGAAATAGATGTTTTTCTGGAACTCTCCTGCTTTTTCTATGATCCAGTGGATGTTGGCAATTTGATCTCTGGTTCCTCTGCCTTTTCTAAAACGAGCTTGAACATCAGGAAGTTCACGGTTCGCATATTGCTGAAGCCTGGCTTGGAGAATTTTGAGCATTACTTTACTAGCCTGTGAGATGAGTGCAATTGTTCAGTAGTTTGAGCATTCTTTGGCATTGCCTTTCTTTGGGATTGGAATGAAAACTGATCTTTTCCAGTCCTGTGACCACTGCTGAGTTTTCCAAATTTGCTGGCATATTGAGTGCAGCACTTTGACAGCATCATCTTTGAGGATTTGGAATAGCTCAACTGGAATTCCATCACCTCCACTAGCTTTGTTCATAGTGAGGCTTTCTAAGGCCCACTTGACTTCACATTCCAGGATGTCTGGCTCTAGGTCAGTGATCACACCATCGTGATTATCTGGGTCATGAAGATCTTTTCTGTACAGTTCTTCTGTGTATTCTTGCCATCTCTTCTTAATATCTTCTGCTTCTGTTAGGTCCATACCATTTCTGTCCTTTATCGAGCCCATTTTTGCATGAAATGTTCCTTTGGTATCTATGATTTTCTTGAAGAGATCCCTAGTCTTTCCCATTCTGTTGTTTTCCTCTATTTCTTTGCTTCGATTGCTGAGGAAGGCTTTCTTACTTCTTCTTGCTATTCTTTGGAACTCTGCATTCAGATGTTTATATCTTTCCTTTTCTCCTTTGCTTTTTGCTTCTCTTCTTTTCACAGCTACTTGTAAGGCCTCCCCAGACAGCCATTTTGCTTTTCTGCATTTTTTTTCCATAGGGATGGTCTCGATCCCTGTCTCCTGTACAATGTCACAAACCTCATTCCATAGTTCACCAGGCACTCTATCTATCAGATCTAGGCCCTTAAATCTATTTCTCACTTCCACTGTATAATCATAAGGGATTTGATTTAGGTCATACCTGAATGGTCTAGTGGTTTTCCCTACTTTCTTCAATATAAGTCTGAATTTGGCAATAAGGAGTTCATGGTCTGAGCCACAGTCAGCTCCTGGTCTTGTTTTTGCTGACTGTATAGCGCTTCTCCATCTTTGGCTGCAAAGAATATAATCAATCTGATTTTGGTGTTGACCATCTGGTGATGTCCATTGTATAGACTCTTCTCTTGTGTTGTTGGAAGAGGGTGTTTGTTATGACCAGTGTATTTTCTTGGCAAAACTCTATTAGTCTTTGCCCTGCTTCATTCCATATTCCAAGGCCAAATTTGCCTGTTACTCCAGGTGTTTCTTGACTTCCTACTTTTGCATTCCAGTCCCCTATAATGAAAAGGACATCTTATTTCGGTCTTAGTTCTAAAAGGTCTTGTAGGTCTTCATAGAACCATTCAACTTCAGCTTCTTCAGTGTTACTGGTTGGGGCATAGACTTGGATTACTGTGATACTGAATGGTTTGCCTTGGAAACGAACAGAGATCATTCTGTCATTTTTGAGATTGCATCTAAGTACTGCATTTCAGACTCTTTTGTTGACCAATGGCTACTCCATTTCTTCTGAGGGATTCCTGCCCGCAGTAGTAGGTATAATGGTCATCTGAGTTAAATTCACCATTCCAGTCCATTTTAGTTCACTGATTCCTAGAATGTCGACATTACTCTTGCCATCTCCTGTTTGACCACTTCCAATTTGCCTTGATTCATGGACCTGACCTTGATTCATGGTTCCTATGCAATATTAGTAGACTGGACACTGCTAAAGAAAGAACCTCTAATCTTGAGAATATGTCAACAGAAATTTTCAAAACCAAAAACAAAGAGTCAAAAGGAAAAGGGAGAAGAATATGCAAGAAATGTGGGACAATTCAAATGGCATAGAACACGGGTAGCAGCAATACCAGAAGGAGAAGAAGGAAGGAAGGAAGAGAAGTAATAGATGGGAACTTCCTTAATTTGATAAAGAACATCTTAAAAAATATAGCTCACATCATACTTAAAGGTGGGAAACTAGATGCTTTCCCACTAAGTTCAGAAACAAGTTAAGGATGTCATATTTCATCACTCCTTTTCAACAATGAACCAGAAGTCCTATGTAATGCAACAATACCAGAAAAGGAAATCAAAGGTATACAGATTTGGAAGGAAGAAACAGCACTGTATTTGTTTGCAAATAATATTATTATGTATGTAGAAAATTCAGACAAATCAACCACAAAAAATTCTGGAATTAATTATTGCAAAGTTGTAAGATACAGGGTTAATAGATAGAAATCAATTGTTTTCCTATATACCATAAATGAACAAGTGAAATTTGAAATTAAAAACATTATCATTTTTACATTAATTCCACAATATGAAATACTTAGATTTAAATCTAACAAAATATGTACAAGATACACATGAGAAAAGCTACCACATTCTAATGAAATAATTTAAAGAAGAGCTAAATAAATTGAGACATATTCATGGTCATGGGTAGGAAGATTCAATATTACCAAGATGTCAGTTCTTCCCAAGTAGATCTTTACATCTAGCATGACCCCACTGAGAACCTCAGCAAGTTACTTTATGGGTATCAACAAACTGACCTGAAATTTATAAGAGGAAGCAGAAGACCCAGAATAGCCAACACAATAAGGAAGAAAGAAGAACAAAGTTGGAGGACTGGCACCACCTGACTTCCAAAACTTACTGTAAAGCTCAGATAATGAAGACAGTGCCATCTTGGTGAAAGAATAAAGACACTGATCAAGTTGAACAAAACGAAAACTCACATAACTATAGTAAACTGATCTTTGATAGATATAGGAGCAAAGATAATACAATAGACCAAAGACAGTTCTTTTGACAAATGGTGCTGGAATAATGAAACATCCATATGCAAAAAGTTAGTCTAGACACCAACTTTACAAACTTTAGAAAAATTAACTCAAAGTAGATTACAGACCTAAAGGTAAAGGCTTCAGGATGTCTCTTTAGATATAACACTGAAGACATGTATCATGAAAGAAATACAGATGGCTAACAAACACATGAAAAGATGCTCAACATCACTCATTATCAGAGAAATGCAAATCAAAACCACTATGAGGTACCATTTCACACCAGTCAGAATGGCTGCAATCCAAAAGTCTACAAATAATAAATGCTGGAGAGGGTGTGGAGAAAAGGGAACCCTCTTACACTGTTGGTGGGAATGCAAACTAGTACAGCCACTCTGGAGAACAGTGTGGAGATTCCTTAAAAAACTGGAAATAGAACTGCCTTATGATCCAGCAATCCCACTGCTGGGCATACACACTGAGGAAACCAGAAGGGAAAGAGACATGTGTACCCCAGTGTTCATCGCAGCACTGTTTATAATAGCCAGGACATGGAAGCAACCTAGATGTCCATCAGCAGATGAATGGATAAGAAAGCTGTGGTACATATCCACAATGGAGTATTACTCAGCCATTAAAAAGAATACATTTGAATCAGTTCTAATGAGGTGGATGAAACTGGAGCCTATTATACAGAGTGAAGTAAGCCAGAAGGAAAAATACCAATACAGTATACTAACGCATATATATGGAATTTAGAAAGATGGTAACGATAACCCTGTATACGAGACAGCAAAAGAGACACTGATGTATAGAACAGTCTTATGGACTCTGTGGGAGAGGGAGAGGGTGCGAAGATTTGGGAGAATGGCATTGAAACATGTGAAATGTCATGTATGAAACGAGATGCCAGTCCAGGTTCAGTGCACGATGCTGGATGCTTGGGGCTGGTGCGCTGGGACGGCCCAGGGGGATGGTATGGGGAGGGGGGAGGGAGGAGGGTTCAGGATGGGGAGCACGTGTATACCTGTGGTGGATTCATTTTGATGTTTGGCAAAACTTATTAAATTTAAAAAAAATAAAAAATAAAAATATCCACGAGAAAAAAAAAAAAAAAGAAATAATTGATAAGCTGGACTTCATTAAAATGAAAACTTCTGCCCTGTAAAAGACATTGTCAAGAGAATGAGAAGACATGACCCAGATTGGAAGAAAATATTTGTGAAAAACATATATGATAAAAGACTGTTACTTAAAATATACAAATAACTTAAACTCAATAAAAACAAAACAAACAAAAAAATGATTTAAAAGTGGGCAAAGGACCTGAGCAGACATCAAGCCAAAGAAGTTATACATATGAGAGGATGTTCAACATGTTATTAGGGAATCATGATATACCACTATTAGAATGGCCAAAATCCAGAACATTGACAACAGCAGATATTCTTCAGTGGGTAAATAGATAAATAAATTGAAGTATATATAGATGATGAAATATCATTCTGTGCAAAAAAAAAAAAAAAATGAAGGAATCTTAAACACATTAAGTGAAAGAGGCCAATGTCAAAAGACTACATACTCTATGATTCCAGCTACATGACATGCTGGGAAAGGCAAAGCTATGGAGACCTTAAAAGTGTCAGTGGTTTCCAGAGGTCAGAGGGGAGGGAGAGATGAACAGACAGAAGACAGAGGATTTTTAGATTAGTGAAACTGTTCTACAGGATACTGTAATGAGGGATGCATTTTCAAAATCCATAAAATGTAGTTTTCCAGAAATGAAATAGAGACTTGTGGCTGATAATAATGTGTCATGGAAGGTTAGTCAATTGTCACAAATAAACCTCTTTCGTGTGGGGTATAGACACTGGTAGAAGCTATGCAAGTGTGAGGATAGAAGGCATATGGGAATTCCCTGTACTTTCCACTCAATTCTGCTGTGAATCTAAAACTGCTCTAAAAATGGAGTCTATTTTAAAAAATCTGCATAAAGTGACTCTGCTAAGTAAAAGAAAATGTAAACCTAGGAACATTATGAAGAGGCACTGAAGTGGATCCCAAGCAGCAGAGCTAGCCTTGGAACACTGGGGGGAAAGAAGGAACAGATTACACTTTGATGTGCAGCAAACACAGAGGCAATTCTCTTGAAAACACATAAATCTGCCAAGACCACCAAACTCTGTGCATGCGTGCTCGGTTGCTCGGTCATGTCTTAGCAATGCCGTGTAGACAACAGCCACCAGGTTCCTCTGTCCATGGGATTATCCTGACAAGAATACTGGAATGGGTTGCCATTTCCTCCTCCAGGGGATCTTTCTGACCCAGGGATCAAACCCATGTCTCCTGCATCTCCTGCACTGGCAGGTGTATTCTTTACCACTGAACCACCTGGGAAGTCCCACCAAAGTCTGCAGAAAATCATAATAGTTGCAAATCAAAAGGTGCTTTCTTTCATAATCTTGATGTAGAAAAAAAGATCATTTTTTAAGGTAGGATCATGAAATCCTACAAAATTCATAAATGGCAGATCTGACATCTATGGCTTCGATGTTCTATCTGTTAATGAAAGTTTGCATAAGAGCTCACGGTAGAAAGCTATCTTGAAAATAAAGAAGGGCTTTGTCATCAAATGATCTTGTAAAAGTAATATCTAACTTTATCATGTATTTGTAAAAAAAAAAAGACTTATTTTTCAAATAATTTCTAACACTCTAATCTCAAAAAGCTAAGTTTTCAAGCTGTCAAAGTATTCTCACTTGTTACTTTTCAATAAGAAGAGAGGATAAAAATATTTATAAAGTGATATATACCTTTATTGTCTATAATGCAAACTCTGAAGATAAAAATCAAACTGACAATAAAAGGCAGAAATTTAGTTAAAGGCAAGAAAAGGATTTCCTTGGTGGTTCAGACAGTGAAGAGTCTTCCTGCAATGCAGGAGACCTGGGTTCAATCCTTGGGTCGGGAAGATCCTCTGCAGAAGGAAATAGCAACCCACTCCAGTACTCTTGCCTGGGAAATCCCATGGACAGAGGAGCCTGGCAGGCTACAGTCCATGGAGTTGCAAAGAGTCAAACACGACTTGGTGATTAAACAAGAAAAGGGGTAGAAATAAGTAGATTTTATGAAGTTGTAATGAGCCATATGCAAATATAATTGAAAATGATCTTTAGAAAGACAGGATAAATTTGATAGCTATAATACCAGCGCATTTTAAAAATCATGACTATTGATCAATAGTTCATCATATTGAATCAATATTTCAATCATGCTCCTTTGAACAAATTCTATCTTAGTATTCTCCCTTCAAATTTTGCTACAACTTTTACATCGGTTTCCTATTAATGACTTTGCCATCTCCTTTTTGGGATTATCCACCTTCATTTATCTTTTTCTATAACATTCCTTCCTCAAAACAGGGCTCAAAAATGAGCAGCTCAGAGATTACTTTTCTTCTCATTGTCTACTGATGTTAACCACTCTTTCACTTTGCAGTTCACTCTGCAATTTACTCTTTGTAAGATGCTTGTCCATAAGTTTTTCTGTGTGTGTGCATGCATTCACAAGCACATTTTTACATCTGCATTATCCAGTTAGCTTCTCAGAGGGCTGTTTCTACCCTATCACTCACACCTCCTGTAACAGGGCTGCAATAAAAAGGAAAAGCTCAACGCACGTTATTGAATCATTGGCCATTTTTAACACGATTTTAATTATTAGGATAAAAATATGATTAGTACTTCTAGATCACATCAGGGCTTAACAAAGTCTTTCAGATACACCAGCTCATCTGCCAATTATTCTGTGATACATAGTTTGCTCTAGTTTATCTATTGACCATTAAAGTGTATAATAACAATGACTTGTACTTAGCTTTGAAGTGTGTGGTTTCTTTTGGCATTTATATATGAAGATATCCTGTGAATTTCTAACATTGTAGACTCAGAATTTATTATTTGGAAGGTTGCTCAACAATCCCATTGTTCTCTGCTTAAAACATATCTACTACGTATACTCTGTGTGTGCGTCTGCTCAGTCACTCAGTCATGTCCGATTCTGTGAGCCCACAGACTGTAGCCCACCAGGCTCTTCTGTCCATGTGATTTCCCAGGTAAGAACACTGAAGGCAGTTGCCGTTTCCTTCTCCAGGGGATCTTCCCGACCCAGGGATCAAATCCGCATCTCTCGTCTCTTTCATTGGCAGGCAGATTCTTTACCATTGACCTCCTGGGAAGCCCATAGACTGTCTACTCCCATTCTGTCTTCTAGTTTGAGTCAGTCTTTTCTTCCACACTTGGATGACTACAATTAAAAATTTCAGTGTTTAAAGGCCTGTACTGGAGCTGTATTGTAAATTTCACCTTCCCTTCTCTTTTACAAGGCTTCAAAGAGTTAGGAAGCAGAAAAGCCAAAGGAGAGGGTAAGGAAAATCAACACATTTGCCTGGATCTGAACAGTAATCATTAAAATGCAAGATTGATGGTAGGCTTTCTTAATGGCGAGAGTTGACATTTGATGAAGAAAAATGAACAGACTTTGTACAGTTGGAGAAAATAATTTCTAAAATTAGCCTAAAGGTGGTCTATAATTATTAATAAATGTCAGACAATCCAGGACTCAATATAACGGAAACTTTTTTTAATAGCTGCCTGTTAAGTGGGATAGAAAGTCATACAAACACTTATTTGAGCCAAATTAAGAAGAACTATAATTTTAAAAACTTTTATTTAGAAAACTACCAAGGGAGATAAAAGGAGTAATGTTTATAAACAATTTAAAATATTACCTCAGTAAATGCTTTGCTGATATACACAAGTTTCAATCCAGAGGCTAGTTTATAATATTGATTTAGAGTTGAAATTATTGCAAGAAAGTAAATGAAACATTGTGCTCTGTTATATCTTTTAATCTCATCCCCATTATCGGGCAAAGACTGGGTTTGGAAGAGGAAAGGAGAACTGAGGGAAATGTTGGGTCTCAGAAGAAGAAAGGCTCCAGTATTTTAAAGAATACTGATGTCCAGTATTTACATATTTCTTAAAATGATATTTTATTATTAGTCTGAATAGTTAATACATTCATATATTTCAAAATTCAGAAGATGTTCCTATCTTACTCTTTTACACGAACAGCAGAACACTATCTCTATTTACATTGGACAGATTATTATTTAATAGCAAATTTTGGAGATTTTTATATCTCAGCATAACAAAATTTTCCTTATTCTTTTAAATGGCTTTTTGAATATGGGTAATATACTGACTCCATCCTCTAAGAATGGACTTCACATTACTTTAAGTGATTTGACTCTTGCAAAAAAAGTTATTCACTGAATAGCTGTGTACATGTATAATTTTGTCCATACACACATTTAAGTATAGCATAAATTACTAGAAGTGGAACTGCTGGATCAAAATTGCATACTTTTAAAAAGATTGCATATTTTTAACTTTGGTAGATATTGACAGGTTACCCTTCTAAGAAATTATACCAATTTAAACCTTTATAAATAATATAGAAAAGTGCTTTTTTCCCCGCATCATTGCCAATATAATGGATAATTAAGACTATGGATCTTTGTCAAACTTCTAGATGCAAGTAACACAATAGACCAGTTCTAAATTTGTAATTATCATATGACAAGTGTGACTGAAAATTTTTTCATGCTCAGTGAGTTCAAAATATTTTTTTTCAATTTGTAATTTGCCTTTTGACTTTCCTTTAGGTGGTTATTACTAAGCAGAACTTTTTATGGGAAGTGAAATTTGAACCATTCACATTCTGACATTTTTAAGGAAAATTTTTCTTTGGATTTCAATTATTTCTCTTAATAAATTTAAATATTTAACCTTTTGGAGTTTATTTGGTGCAAGGTATAAGGGCTATCGCCAACTGGATTTTTTTTCAAGATTGCTACTTCATTTACTGTTTACTAATTAGAAGTGATGCTGATTATAACTAAACTCCCAAATGTATGTAGGCCTATTTTCAAACTTTGCATTCATTTTCATTTGTATATATCTATCTCAGTGCCATTACTTCGGGCTTCCCTTGAGGCTCAACTGGTAAACAATCTGCCTGCAATGTGGAAGACCTCGGTTCGATCCCTGGGTTGGCAAGACCCTCTGGAGAAGAGAAAGGCAACCCACCCCAGTATTCTGGCCTGGAGAATTTCATGGACTGTATAGTCCATGGGATCACAAAGAGTCGGACACTACTGAGCAACTTTCACTTTCATCATTAGTTCAATTTAAATTATTGTTCTTTTTGCTGTTAAGTTGCTAAGTCATGTCGACTCTTTGTGACCCCATGGACTGAAGCATGCCAGGCTTCCTTGTTCCTCTCCATCTCCAGGAGTTTGCTCAAGTTCAGGTCCACTGAATTGGTGAAGCCATCCAACCGTCTCATCCCCTGTTGCCCTCTTCCCCTTCTGCCTTCTATCTTTCCCAGTATCAGGGTCTTTTCCAATGAGTGAGCTGTTCACACCAGGTGGCCAAAGAATTGGAGCTTCAGCATCAGTCCTTCCTAAGAGTATTCAGGATTGATTTCCTTTAAGATTGACTGGTTTGATCACCTTGCTTTCCAAAGGACTTTCAAGAGTCTTCAGCACCACAATTCAAAAGCATCAATTCTTCGGTGCTCTGCCTTCCTTACTGACCAACTCTCACATCTGTACATGACTACTGGAAAGACCATAGCCTTGATAATAAGAACATTTGTCAGCAAAATGGTTTGTCATAGCTTTCCTGCCAAAAAACAGTTGTCTTCTAATTTCATGACTGCAGTCACCATCCACAGTGATTTTAGAGCACAGTAAGAGGAAACCCGTCACTACTTCCACCTTAAATTATTGTAGCCTTATATTAAGTTAAAAGTGTATGACAGGAGTGTTCATACGACACTGGTCTTCTTCCTCTCAAATTTCCAATTTATTTTTCTTGTTTGTCGTGCCATATAAACTTTATAGTTAATTTTTTTTAATTTCTGGGTCTTCCCTGGCAGTCAGTGGCTAATATTTTGCCTTCCAATGCAGAGGATGTGGGATCAATCCCTGGTCAGAGAGCTAAGATCCCACATGCATTGTAGACAATAAACCAAAATGTAGAATAAAAGACTATTGCAACAAATTCAATAAAGACTTGTAAAATGGTCCATGTCAAAAAAAATTAATTTTTTAAATTTCTAATATTTTTATTGGGATTGCTTTAGATTTATAGATTAATTTAGGGGGACTTACTCCTTTTTACAATGTTGAAGCTTCCTGTAAAAGAACATGGTCTACCATTTCATTTGATCAAGACATATTTTACACCCCAGAGTTTTCTTTATATACATCTAAGATATTTCTTGTTATTCCTAGATATTTTATTTTATTTTATGGTTAATTTTAGCATGAGGTTTTCTTCTGTCATATATTATAACTAGTGTATTGCTTCTATATATGATGTCTATTGATCTATGTGTTTTAACTTTATATTCAGATACATTCTGAATTCTTTCATTCTATGCTTGCTCACTTGTTTCTTCAAGATCCTTCAATTACAAAATATAAAGTCAACAAATAATATAATATTACATTCTTTTAAAAATATTATTTTAATGGTTTCTATTTGCATTGACTATTATTGCTGAGGCATGGATGCCTTTGCAAAGCAAAACAAAAATTTAAAAAACAAACAAGTAAATGAATAAACAACAAAAAACAGAAGTAATTAAAAATATAATGGATAAACTTCAATTCCTGAAAAAAATTCCAAATCAGTAAAATCAATTATAAAGTAACATGACACATTTAAAAATAAGAAAACAAATTTTAAATTAATTAACCTGCTCCTATAAATCAAGAAAAAATGTTTTAAAGTTATGAGGATATAGTTCACAGAAAAGAAAACCATTTTCTAAACATGAAGAAATGCTCAATATCACTCTTTAGATAATAATTACAAATTAAAACCAGCCTACAATTTTTAACCTAATATTTTGGCAAAGATTAAAAGCTTTAATACAGATGTGGAAATACAGGTAGTTTCACATAAGGCTAATGAAGGTTAAGTCATAGCCATAATATCAATTTTTCCTCTAATTTGTATGGGAATAAGTGCAGATTTTTGGTTGAGATAGATATTATCTTAACACTTTACAATATTCATCTATTGGATTTTATTAAGTGTTTCTATCTAAAATAGTAATTAAATTTTACATCTTGTCAGCACACTTGCTGATTATCTACTATTTATTACTCCATTATGATTACAGTAATGTAGATATCATATATCAAAATCTGCAGGATAGAGCTAATGCAGCGCTCTGAAGAAAAGTTCTAACAGTGAATAACTACAGTAATAGATTAGGAAGGCACTAGAAGAGCTGGAGACAGTGCACAGACTATCCTTACACACAGGCTTGATACTGAATAAGAAACAAAAGGACACCATTATCTTCAGTAAGCTGAAGGACATTTGCCCCACAGTTGATATTATGCACCTGTCACTTAGAATCTCTAAATTATTCACTCTTTCTATACTCCAAAGCTGCCTGGAATTTCTTTCCTTGTGTGTACAAGTTCTCTAGAGAAAGTTTCTGATTGATATGATAGAAATATGATAGAAAAAAACATGAAATCATTATAATACATCATCTATTGATGCTAGTTTCAAAACTTATCAAGTTGATTTCCTACTTCCTCAAACCATGAAATCAGAAAACTCATTTTTCCCTTGACTCATCTCAATGAAGTGGCCCTTTGCCTTTCTGGACTTAAACTATTTGCCAACCCCACACTACTTTCATAAAACTGCATTTTTATAGCATAACCATCTGCCACTATAACCACTCCTGTCTTTTTGCAGCTCAAAGTCCACATAGCAAAACTCTTTTGATACAGACGTTTTTAAGTAAAAATGTACCTAATGAATGAATAGGGTACAGCTTTTCTGGATACACTGATGTTGATATAACCTTATAACATAATGTATCCATGTGATGTGTTATAATCTGTATTTTGCTATCCATAAAGGTCCGACACCCCTATACACAGATATTTATTTTCTTTCGTTGTTCTGCATTCTTCATTTATTTGCTTGTTTTCACCATGTAGAATTTCTTCGTGTCTCGGGTTTGGAAGTGAAAGTATAAGAATATCAGTCAGCCCTTCCTATTATATGATAATTCCCCTGATGATTTATAGCACAGCTTACTAAAGAAAAGAAAAATCAGTTACAGTGGCAGGCTATGAGTAGTAAAGACCTAAATTTAGAGTAGACCTAACATTATTGTCTTGTTTATGTGCAACATAACATGTCTTGAATGAAACTGCTTAAGTGCAAAATAACTGATCAAAACTACACCCGTTCCTGAACAATTCCTAACTAATGTTACAAATAATTGAATGATTGGTTCACTCTCTATTAACAAGATGCTATGGGCAACCTATTTTTAGATAAATCTTTTTATCTGTTTAGTTTATGAATGATGCAGCAAGTTCAAATGGTAGAAGTAGTATATTAACATAAAAATCACATAGTATATCATCTACTGATTTGTTAAGAGGGCCAAATTTCCTCAAACTGAAAATAATTCCTTGTGGCTTATCTTGCTTTTAGGTCTTTTATTGTCTGGATTTAAACCACCCATCATTATGTCTATTCAAAACGTGGAGGCTTTTAAATAGTCTAGTGATAAATGCCTATTACTGATATTTAGAATAAAACTAGGAGTGCAGCCTCACTTATCCAGCTTAGTTTATAATTACACAGTGTATGGTATTTAAGTAAAACTTGATTATAATTTCTGTTCTAATTTCCAAAGCCTTTTCTAGCAAGAGATATAACCTGATTGTTTATCCAAGACAGGTGTTCAAACACATTGAATAGACCAGAATACACTTCAGGTGTAGTACCCCCTGTCTTCATACTGATTTCAAAGATCTATTGAAGATCCTTAACTTGAGAGAGCAGTCAAGATGGCAGAGTAGAAAGACCAGAAGCACTCCTCCTCTCATGAGCACATCACAATCACAACAATCTGTAGAAAAACTACTGTTGAAAAAGACTGAAACCTACCAGAAAATATTCTCTGCAGCTGAAGACATGGATGGAACCACAATGAGACTGGTAGGAGGAATGGACTCGTGATATAATCAAATCCCATACCCTCTAGGTAGGCAAACCACAAACTGGAGAATAATTATATTCCAGAGGTTCTCTCACATGAGTGAGAGTTCTGACCCTACATCAGGCTCTACAGCCTGGAGGATCTGGCACCAGGAAGAGGAGCCTCCAGAGCATCTGGCTTTGAAGGCCAGAAGTGGTGGTGGTTTAGTCACAAAGTCATGTCTGACCCTAGTGACCCCATGCACTGTAGCTCACCAGGCTCCTCTGTCCATGGAGTTTTCCAGGCAAGAATATTGGAGTGGGTTGCCATTTCTTTCTCCAGGGCATCTTCCTGGCCCAGAATTCTAACTCAGGTCTACTTCATTGGAGGCAGTTCTTTACTGACTGAGCCACCAAGGAAGGGCTTGAGATATTGGTAGTGGATATATCCAGGAGCATTTACCTGCATGAACGTCCCTTTGGCTGACTGTCAGTCCCAAAATCTGACTCCATGGAACTTCCTATTGGCTTATGCTGGGGATGTGTGTGTATGCATGCTGAGTCACTTCAGTCATGTCCAACTCTTTGGGACCCTATGCACGGTTGCCACCAGCCTCCTCTGTCCATGAGATTCTCCAGGCAAGAATACTGCAGTGGGTTGCCATGCTCTCCTCCAGGATATCTTAAATGTCTATCAACAGAGGAATGGACAAAAATCATGTGGTATATATGTTTAATATATAAAATGTAACATCACTCAGACATTAAAAAAAATGATGTAATAATGCCATTTCCAGCAGTATGGATGGAAAGAAAGTGAAGGCACTTAGTCGTGTCCAACTCTTTGCAACCCCATGGACTGTAGCCTGCCAGGCTCCTCCCAGAGATTATTATACTGCTACTGCTAAGTCACCTCAGTCGTGTCCGACTGTGTGACCCCATGGACGGCAGCCCACCAGGCTCCCCTGTCCCTGGGATTCTCCAGGCAAGAACACTGGAGTGGGTTGCCATTTCCTTCTCCAATGCATGAAAGTGAAAAGTGAAAGTGAAGTCGCTCAGTCGTGTCCGACCCTCAGCTACCCCATGGACTGCAGCCTACCAGGCTCCTCCGTTCATGGGATTTTCCAGGCAAAAGTACTGGAGTGGGGTGCCATTGCCTTCTCTGATTATTATACTAAGTGAAGTAAATCAGGCAAAGACAAATATACAATATCACTTATATATGGAATCTTTTAATAATCATGTAAACAAACTTTTTTTCTTCAATTTTTTTTAAAAGGTATGTTGCTATGTTCACAAAGATCTAATATTTAAGGATGTTAATTATGGTATCCATGATTAAGAACTGCAGAATTACAAACCAAGTCTCTAAATATGCAGAACTCCGAAAATTTAGTAACTCTTCTATAAGAATTTTTCAGTGGATACTTATTAGATTTATATAATTTTCTCTAGGATATTTCTACATTGTAATAAAAATCACAAATGATGTTCTGTATGAACACAACTTATTAAATAGTAATTTCCTAATTACAATGGTGGAACTTAGGAAAGGTTCTCATGCCTTTAGAGGGTGAGCCTTTAACAAGAAAATCTAAGTCACAGAATGCAAAAGCTTTCATGACACCTCTGTTGTTCTAGTTCTTAAGACTCAATAGTGAAGAAAGGTAATGTCAAAAAACAAAGTTAAGGACCAGTAATATCTCACCACTCCAGGCAGGAGAATGCAAACTCTAATGAGAGAGAAGACTGGTAGAAGTTATCTCCAAAGCCATAGCTTCAGAAAGCTCAATCATTTTCTCCACTGACCTAGATGAGATAGAATTTCATTATATCAGAATGGAGATTTAGTTCCTTAGAATGAGGGTATAAAAATAAGGTCCCATCACTTCATGGCAAATAGAAAGGGAGAAAGTAAAAACAGTGACAAAATTTTCTTTCATTGAGCTCCAAAATCACTGAGGATGGAGACTGCAGCCATGAAATTAGAAGATGCTTGCTTCTTGGAAGGAAAGCTGTGACCAACTTAGACAGCATATTAAAAAACAGACATAACTTTGCCTGCAAAGGTCCATATAGTCAAAGCTATGACCTTTCCAGTAGTCATGTACAGATGTGAGCGTTGGACTATAAAGAAGACTGAGCACCAAAGAAATGATGCTTTCAAGTTGTGGTGGTGGAGAAGACTCTCGAGAGTCCCTTGGACTGCAAGGAGATCAAACCAGTAATCATAAAGGAAATCAAACCTGAATATTCAATGAAAGGACTGATGCTAAAGCTGAAGCTCCAATACTTTGGCTATCTGAATACAAAGACCTGAGTCATTGGAAAAGACCCTGATTCTGGGAAATATTGAAGCCAATAGGAGAAGGAGGTGACAGAGGATGAGATGGTTAGATAACATTACCAACTTAATGGACATGAACTTGAGCAAACTCCAGGAGATAGTGGAGGACAGGGAAGCCTTGCATGCTACAGTCCAGAGGGTCACAAAGAGTCAGACATGACTTAGCGACTGAAGAATAACAATAATAGAAAAAAGTACCCAGCTAAAAATAACACTCAACATTAAAGTAAGATTTTTGTCTTTATTTCAAATATAAAATAAGTAAAACTGTACTTTTTGGATCAACATCAATACAATTTGATTTAGCTGAGGCATCAACCTCACTGCCTGTTCACTTTTCAAATTCAGGGTGGGAAAAAGCCCCTCACTGAGCAGATACGGCTCTTAACAATATTGGAGGATGAATTACAGCAGAAGACCTGTCAATGGAGTAAACAATGAAGAATAGAAAAATTATATGCTCCTTGAACATTATTCTTTCATTTGATTTGTCCATTTAGCTGGTCTTTTGCTACAGTTTGCTGCAAAATTCAAATCTATATCTTAAATCCATAATTGTTTTAATGAGAAACAACTATATCAAGATCTCTTGAAATAAAATTATAAAATTCTCAGCATATTATATAGTGCATCAGCACATTTCAGTTGACTTTTATCCTATAGATGTCCATGTTGTACACAGAGGGTAATGTTGATGGTGACTGTTCCAAACTAGCTGCCATGTTATCCTGGAATTCCCATAAATATATTTCTTAATAAGTGCATTTTTCATGTTTATATGCTTACTTGCACACACCAAATAACTTCTAGTATTTGTCCTAATCTCATCTGGAAATATATGGCACCTTGATCCGTGTTCTCCTCACTGAGCATTTATTCATACTAGTGGCATGTCAAGGACACAAAAGTTCTTTCTCACAGAAACCAAAACCACATCCAGATGGTCAAAGTCTCATCCAGGAGAGTACGGTTAACAAAAACACAGGCCAACAACAACAACAACAACAACAAAAGGTCGATTCTTTGTCAAGAGACGTCCTCTAGCAAAGAATGAAAAGAGGTCTGTGGGATCAACACAATCTACCTGATGAGTCTTTCCCTTCTTCCTGGTGTTTCGCCAGCTTTCTGACTGTTGGAAGTACCAGGTCTCTTGTTTCCAGAAAACCGCCTGTGTTGGCTTGTCTTTCAGGCTCTCATGTTGCAAAATCTGAAATTCTATTGCAATAAACACCAGATTTCAGAGAAAAAGCAATGGCAATTGTGCAGAGATTAAACTTCATTTTTATAGCAACAGTCAGTAGTAGCATGACTGTGCGTCTAAACAATGCCTCCTCTTCCAATATAATATTCGATTGAGAAATACCTGCAGTTTATTTGTGTAGAAGCAAGCACTGATTCTGAAAGAGCATTTAGAAAAGCGTATTTAGGCTTAGGGAAACAGAAGGTTGTCTTTTGTATAAACACGATAAATGTATCCCTTGAATCCATCCTGAAGGAACCATATGCAAACAGATAACTTTAGAAATTGCGTTATTCTACAGTCATCCTCAGCCAAATGTAGTTAACTAGTGATTAGGCATAATGGAGGGCAACCCTGACACAAGTATGAGCAATATGCTTCACAAGATACTTTTTAAAAGTCTAAGTCAAATGAGAGCACAGTATTTCCGGAATACATTTTTTTCTCTCAAAGCTCATTCAGTATGAAATTAGGAATGGTAACCTCCAGTAATACTAGTTGACGCATTTGCTTTTCTTGGTCTCCTTCAAGTTCAGCTTCATTAACATTATAAAACCTGTCAGTTTCAAGGTACAGGACACAATGTTTAAAGAAGGCTAAGGAGTTCAAGTATCAAAAAGTCAGAGAAATGCTTGAAAACTGCTGATAAAACTGATAAGAATATGCCCAGGGCCCTAAGAAAACAAACACTTCGGTTAGGGTGGAAAGCCCTTCACATTTCAGCTCACTGATTTTCTTCTAGGCCTCGTTTCATTCTTTTTTGGCTTTATAGAGACAGGCCTCCTGCAATCCAGTTGCTATGGAAGTTAAAGCTCTCAAATTGAAACCCATCATCACAGAATGGCAGGCCATAAAGATTCATTTCAGTTAACCTGTTTAACAGATGAGTATAAGTTCAAGCATTAACAGTTTAAGTGATTTGCCCCAAAGAGATGGTTAGCTATGTCAAAATGGTTCATAAAATCCAATTCTTCTAATAATCAGGTAAGAGTGCCTTTCCTAGAGTACTACAGTTACACCTTCCTGAGTGAAGATTTCTTTAAAAGGCTATAATTAGATTGGAGTTAGAAAATGTGAACTAATTCTATAACAAATGGTGCAAATAAATTGGAGACCTGGCTGTGTAGAGGTTGAGCAGTAAATATGATGTTTCAGAGGATGTTTTCATAGTAAGCGTTTATCCTGCGTGGCTGGCTGGCATTGGCATTCAAAAGCAGTGAATTTATCATGGACTTGTGTGTATGTGTTAGTCACTCAGTCGCGTCTGACTCTTTGCAACCCCATGGGGTGTAGCCCACCAGGCTCCTCCATCCATGGGATTTTCCAGGTAAGAATACTGAAGTGGGTTACCATTTCCTTCTCCAGAGGGTCTTCCTGACCCAGGGATCGAACCTGGGTCTCCTGCATTGCAGGCAGACTCTTTACCATCCGAGCCATCAGAGAAGCCCTTATCATGGACTATGATTCCTCTAAAAATGATCTTGAGCCATCTCTAGAACCAACTGACTCTCAAAAAGTGGTCAGTACAAATGTCATGTGGGTTAGATATATTTTCCCACAGAATTCACTCCAATTTTTCTTTCTACACTACCTGCCCTGAGTTAACTACTAATGACCTTTGAGAATATA
The DNA here is from genome assembly GCF_003369695.1 of Bos indicus x Bos taurus. Lineage (NCBI taxonomy): Eukaryota > Metazoa > Chordata > Mammalia > Artiodactyla > Bovidae > Bos > Bos indicus x Bos taurus. The sequence continues at coordinate 19,835,183 of NC_040076.1, read as the reverse complement.
TTGCTACTTTTGTTTAGTTTCCTAATTTTCAAGAAACTATCAAAACGTTCTGATATCTTTATTTTTGCTACACTGTCATCCCGGGGATTGTCCATTGGACTTTCCCCAGTATAAGAGCAGATGGATGGAAGAGAGTATAATTGTACTGGAATGTTGGGATAAGCATGGGGACTATCCATAGAACACATGGAGGACACTATACAAACAGGCCAAAATGTCAATCAAATGTAGCAACTCACAACAGGATGGAGTTTCTATTACTAGTTTAAAAATAATAGTAAAATATGCTTTGGGTATTTTTCCCTCTAAAATTTTTAGATTGTGGAAGGTATAAACTGTTGTATAAGGTAAACTATTAAGTGTCACTTGGGGAAAAGAAATGCAGATATTCATGGATTGTGGTAGCTCATAATCTACTGAGTCAAAATTGGGACCTCCCCAGAATTGTAGATTTCTGGACTATACACCTTTAACCTTGAATTTTCCATCAAAATGAGTTTAAAAATTCCATGATTTATTTTTATGTAATTTATAAATATCAAATGCATGGCATTTATTAACTGAATTATTAATTTAAAGTAAAAAAGAATGTACATTGTTGTTTTGCTCATGCAACTGTTATAAAACATGAATTAATATTCCAGTTGGAGCAAACCCAATCCAAAAATCAAACTATTTCACTATTGCAGAGGTAGCATCCACTCTCAGACGAGACCCAGCAAATGGAAATATAGTAAATGATTGCCTTTACAACCCACAGCCTTTCTTATCCATCACTCAGAGAGTGTCATATTTTGTAGTGAGGAATTACATTTGCATTGTCAGTAAGGAAGGACTGTAAAGTCATACATGGCTACAAATTGAAATTGACTTCCATCCAGGGATATTCCAAGACAAGGGCTGACAGTTTAGCCCACTGCAGTATAATATAACTACTATAGTTCTGAAATAATCATCAACTGATTATTTCCCTGATAAATAAAATAATACATCAATAAGTATAATCATATATTACTTTTGGATCACTGTAGAAATAACATGCCCTTGTTTTACTTTAATAAAAGTATTTTTGAATATTTTCTTCCAAATTAAAGACCCTCCTTTTTTTTTTCAGTTGCTTGCCATGTTTTCTTTGGTTAATGTCATTACAGAATTACCATTAATGACAGAAGGTAAAAGAGGGTATTCTAGGGGTCACTGAGATGCCTCTATTGCAGGATGTGCAACCTGGAGGCGATAAAGTGAAGTGAAGTAAAGTCGCTCAGTCGTGTCCGACTCTTTATGACCCCTTGGACTGTACCCTATCATGCTCCTACGTCCATGGGATTTTCCAGGCAAGAGTACTGGAGTGGGGTGCCATTTCCTTCTCCAAAGGATCTTCCTGACCCAGGAATTGAACCCAGGTCTCTCCCACATTGTAGGCAGACGCTTTACCATCTGAGCCACCAGGGGAGTCCTATAAAGCCTAGAAAGATTATGCCATCTGGAGATAAGGAAGACAAAGGTTAGTAAGTCAGATCTGGCCTTGATCCCAACTTTAATATAAAGTAGCTGCATATACGGAGAAGGCAATGGCACCCCACTCCAATGTTCTTGCCTGGAGAATCCCAGGGATAGGGGAGCCTGGTGGGCTGCCATCTATGGGGTCGCACAGAGTCGGACAGGACTGAATCGACTTAGCAGCAGCAGCAGCAGCAGCAGCAGCTGCATATACATTTTCATCTCTGAGCCTAGTTCCCCATTGCTAAACATGGAATCATAATAGTACCTGCCACATTAGGTTGGTCTAAGTATATCATGGAATAATACATGTAACATAACTGGCAGAGGACCCAGTTCATAGTAAGATCTCCACGAATGTTAGGTTTATTTACTTATTTATTTATTTTTGTATTTTGATTGTTATAAAAGGTGCCCACATCAGGTCTTCTCCATTTTAAGGCAATATATGTTGATTATTGAGCTGACATGCTTAAGCCTTCATCAGAGAAGGACAGTTTTCACAGCTAAATGTGATAATAGTCATTCTGCAAATAATTTTGTGAATTGAAAATCAACAAAGGGAAATATATTTTAAAAAATCTCTTGTAATACTGAAATGAAATGAGTGCTAGACTGGGAATTCTGGCTTTGGGGTCCTAGTCCTGAGACTCTCTAAATTTTTGGGTGACCTTGTACAAATTACCTTGGGACCTTAGTTTCCTAAATTTACCAAACAATGATATTGCCATTGCCAACTCTAATGTGTGGTTGGGTTGCAAAGGACTATGAAATTGGAAAACTCTTTCTTTACTTGGTACATAAGAACTTTGCCAATTTTGGTATGTTATGTGTCCAGGAGATTCCCTGGTGACTCAGACAGTAAAGAATCTGCCTGCAATGCAGGATACCTGGCTTTGACCCCTGGGTCTGGAAGATGCCCTGGAGAAGGGAATGACTACCCACTCCAGTATTCTTGCCTAGAGAATTCTATGGACTGAGGAGCCTGGCAGACTGCAGTCCATGGGGTCACAAAAAATCGGACACAACTAAGCAAGTCAGACCCTTTCACACTTTTCATATACCTTAGAGAGGGTTCCCTAGAAGAAGTTCTTGTAGTGGAAATACTTGTGCAAGAAATTTCTTATGGGAATGTTCCCAGGAAAAATGTGCACATTAGTTAAGATCGGAGGGCTTATATGTCCCAACCATAGTCACCTGGATGCCCAAGTTTGGGAGCAAGGTGGCTCCAATCCAAGATCTAAGCAGCAGTTCCTACAGCAGCCAGATAGAGAAACTCTTGGAGATCCAAAACTGGCACCAATGACTTTTAGTATACTGTGTTTTGATGTACTGCCCACTGAAAGCACTTGACTTATGAAACAGTGTTCTACAAATCAGCCTCTCCAATATAGGGTATCACTTCAAACCACTCTGAGTTCCTTTACTTCATCTTTTACTGGACAAATGGCATGAACATTCTAAAACTGCCTGCTTATTATACTCCAATAAAAATAAATAAATCAATAGCATTGAAGGGAAAAATGTCTTAAAATGATAAAATTGTCTGCTTGATCTTTGCTAATTTATGATTCCCAAGTTCATCTCCCTTCTATTTTCCCAGGGTCACAAGCCCTTACTCCTCCTTCTGATCACAGGCAGTTGTCAGGATGTTCTTGGGATGTACTCTTGTATTAGAAACAGGTATGACCTAAATCAAATCCCTTATGATTATACAGTGGAAGTGAGAAATAGATTTAAGGGCCTAGATCTGATAGATAGAGTGCCTGATGAACTATGGAATGAGGTTTGTGACATTGTACAGGAGACAGGGATCGAGACCATTCCCATAGAAAAGAAATGCAAAAAAGCAAAATGGCTGTCTGGGGAGGCCTTACAAATAGCTGTGAAAAGAAGAGAAGTGAAAAGCAAAGGAGAAAAGGAAAGATATAAACATCTGAATGCAGAGTTCCAGAGAATAGCAAGAAGAGATAAGAAAGCCTTCTTCAGTGATCAGTGCAAAGAAATAGAGGAAAACAACAGAATGGGAAAGACTAGAGATCTCTTCAAGAAAATCAGAGATACCAAAGGAACATTTCATGCAAAGATGGGCTCGATAAAGGACAGAAATGGTATGGACCTAACAAAAGCAGAAGATATTAAGAAGAGATGGCAAGAATACACAGAAGAACTGTACAAAAAAGATCTTCACGACCCAGATAATCACGATGGTGTGATCACTGACCTAGAGCCAGACATCCTGGAATGTAAAGTCAAGTGGGCCTTAGAAAGCATCACTACGAACAAAGCTAGTGGAGGTGATGGAATTCCAGTTGAGCTATTCCAAATCCTCAAAGATGATGCTGTGAAAGTGCTGCACTCAATATGCCAGCAAATTTGGAAAACTCAGCAGTGGCCACAGGACTGGAAAATGTCAGTTTTCATTCCAATCCCAAAGAAAGGCAATGCCAAAGAATGTTCAAACTACCGCACAATTGCACTCATCTCACATGCTAGTAAAGTAATGCTCAAAATTCTCCAAGCCAGGCTTCAGCAATATGTGAACTGTGAACTTCCTGATGTTCAAGCTGGTTTTAGAAAAGGCAGAGGAACCAGAGATCAAATTGCCAACATCCGCTGGATCATAGAAAAAGCAGGAGAGTTCCAGAAAAACATCTATTTCTGCTTTATTGACTATGCCAAAGCCTTTGACTGTGTGGATCACAATAAACTGTGGAAAATTCTGAAAGAGATGGGAATACCAGACCACCTGATCTGCCTCTTGAGAAATTTGTATGCAGGTCAGGAAGCAACAGTTAGAAGTGGACATGGAACAACACACTGGTTCCAAATAGGAAAAGGAGTTCATCAAGGCTGTATATTATTACCCTGCTTATTTAACTTATATGAGGAGTACATCATGAGAAACGCTGGGCTGGAAGAAGCACAAGCTGGAATCAAGATTGCCAGGAGAAATATCCATAACCTCAGATATGCAGATGACACCACCCTCATGGCAGAAAGTGAAGAGGAACTCAAAAGCCTCTTGATGAAAGTGAAAGTGGAGAGTGAAAAAGTTGGCTTAAAGCTCAACATTCAGAAAACGAAGATCATGGCATCCGGTCCCACCACTTCATGGGAAATAGATGGGGAAACAGTGGAAACAGTGTCAGACTTTATTTTTCTGGGCTCCAAAATCACTACAGATGGTGATTGCAGCCATGAAATTAAAAGACACTTACTCCTTGGAAGGAAAGTTATGACCAACCTAGATAGCATATTCAAAAGCAGAGCTTTGCCAACAAAGGCCCGTCTAGTCAAGGCTATGGTTTTTCCTGTGGTCATGTATGGATGTGAGAGTTGGACTGTGAAGAAAGCTGAGCACCGAAGAATTGATGCTTTTGAACTGTGGTGTTGGAGAAGACTCTTGAGAGTCCCTTGGACTGCAAGGAGATCCAACCAGTGCATTCTGAAGGAGATCAGCCCTGGAATTTCTTTGGAAAGAATTTTGCTAAAGCTGAAACTCCAGTACTTTGGCCACCTCATGCGAAGAGTTGACTCATTGGAAAAGACTCTGATGCTGGAAGGATTGGGGGCAGGAGGAGAAGGGGATGACAGAGGATGAGATGGCTGGATGGCATCACTGACTGGATAGATGTGAGTCTGAGTGAACTCCGGGAATTGGTGATGGACAGGGAGGCCTGGCGTGCTGCGATTCATGGGGTGGCAAAGAGTCCAACAGGACCGAGCGAATGATCTGATCTGATATGTTTAAACCAAAGAAGGGTGTGGACAGCCAACTGCTGAGCTCTCCCCTGTTTTCTTCCTGAAATGCAATTTAAATTCTGCAACAATGTTCCTTTTTCCATAGCAAGAGTCAACTTCATCAAAAGTATATTAGGAAATTAACTTTCCAAACAAAATGGGAAACCCAGATAGGAAGTTCACGTTTTTCCCTTAAAAAAAGTTGAGACATAAATGTCCATATTTGAAGCTTAAAAAATAATAGCTTTTTTGAAAATAAGATTACTATTTATTTTACTGTTACACATTATCTGGGCTTCCCTCTTGGCTTAAAGAATCAATTTGTCAATGCAGGAGACATGGATTCCATCCCTGAGTCAGGAAGATCCCATGGATAAGGAAGTGGAAACCCACTTCAGTATTCTTGTCTGGGAAATCCCATGGACAGAGGAGCCTGGTGGGCTACAGCTCCTGGGGTTATAGAAGAGACACAGGCACACAGACAAAACTAAGTGACTAGACGACAACAACAATAATAGCACGTTATCTACTACGAGGTCATGTGTTATTACAGTGGCCAGTAACTTCCACTGTTCCTTGTCTAACCACTATGACCCAGTATTAATCCTGCAAGAATATGACTCACTTTCTTTTTAGGCTTACTAGAATAAAACTTCCCTAGCTCTTATTTCCTTTGAAATAAATTGCTTTATTTTCTGACACTCTTGCATTGCTTCCATTAGAATGTCTCTCTCTCAGCACTGATTTATTTCTATCATTTAAGCAAGAAAGAGGAGATCACATAAGAAGATTTTGCATGTAAAATGAGTACCCAATAGATTTTCTAACAAGAAGGGAATATTAGTCTCAAACTTACAATAGCTTGTAGATTTAATATACCCTATCAATGAAATTAATATGAAAACTTTAAAGAACTTAAATTATATCCAAAGATGTTTGATTTAATCCTGATTTGTTTTAGGGGATAAACTTTATTTAATATATATTCATTGACTTATATAGATTTTTCTATTCTTTTTTTGTGGGAAGGGGACATTCATTTACATAAAGGATATAACCATTATTCAGTTTTGAAGTGTATTGAAAACTATTCTGAAAGCTTTAGAATATTATTAATAGCAATGAATTTCATTCCATAGTCAATGAACAAATGTGAATTTCACAGTTACTCTGATGTCTAGGCTGTGTTTTCTGGTTAGGCCATTAGTGATAAGTTGAATGTTTGCCGTATATAGTTAATTCTTTCCTAACCATGTTATGCTTTCACTATGTCCTCTCATTAAAATAATGACGCTTTGCAAAAGTAGAAAGTGCTAATACCACGATATGAATTGTGACAATACTCCTGTATTAATACTCTATTTTCAGGCAGCTAAAAGCAGTCCTGCATATTTGTTTGATATTAAAATGTTGCATAAATCATAATCCACAAGTTTTATTTTTTCTTAACATTCAATCTTTAAATGAGAAAGGAAAAAAAAATTAGCATTTTTCCCTAGCAGAGCACGCTCCAGAAACAAATATGCTACCTCTGTTTTAGCTGGCATGGACGGGACCCTACAGGGTAACGCATTACTTTAGATTTCAAAACTGACAGTCTTCAGAGGAGTAGTTCTCTGTGCTGCAAAGCAGCAGATATCCATGTGTAGAGATTTTGTTTTTCAGTGATGTTTATTTAGGATTTTTCACTAGATGAATTGCACTTGCAAGTTTATGAACTCCATAGCAGCAATTATCTCCCCAACTCAGAAGGAGCTGTTGGAACTCTTCACGTCATTACCATGCAGCCAGCAGGTTCCCTCATCACAGACCATCACAGAAGACATTTTTGTGGTTTACTGGAAAGTCATTTTCATGCTAAACTTCATTTTTCAATTCTTTGCAACTTCTTCAAAGGCTTTTGCTAGCCTTAGTGTGGAGCTTAGAGCAATTTATCCATTTTTTGAGAGATTAATGTGTAAGGAAGAATGTTCCTAGAGTATTTGGTGATGGGATAATATCAAATTAGGCTGCGATAAAATATAGTCAAAACCCAACATTTTAAACTTAAGAACCGTAAGAAGTATTGAATTCAGATATTTCGATGCTAAAGAAAACACTGGGACAATTTTAGATTCACCAAAGATTTTCTTCCTAACCTCCTTTCCCTACATCATCCATTCCCCAAACACAAACATGCACACATTCTTTTGAAGTATATGAAGATGAAATCATAGCAGGCATGCCTCTCAATCTATGCCTGTGGGCATGAAACAGAAAGCTTGAGGGGGTTTATTTCTGCTAAAATGCACAGACAGAACCACGTTTTTAAAAATACACAGTCCCAAAATTCAATAAAAGCAGAGTCGATACATGTATACATGCATGTGAAACATATACAAGAGCTTAATAATATAAATATATACTTATGCTACTGGCAGAGATGGGCAATTAAACAATGTGCAATTGTGTGTGTAAAACCAATGTCCAGTCAACAGATGTGAGTGTATTTGAGGGTAAAACTGCCAACTTGCGCTACAACACGATATGCTTATATTCAGAAAATACATAGTACATGAAAGGAATGAAAGAAAAAAATGGTTTTCTTTGTTCTATTTCAAAAGGAGATTGCTTTATGGTATTGTTTTTATTACCGGAGAAAAACCAATAATGATCTAATTGCCAGAAAACACGCATACAACATGAGACTTGGGAATCTGAGTTCTTGAAAGTTAGATTTAGAGATTTTCTCTAATACCTTTATTTTCGGAGTGTTCTTCCCCAAGGGTGGCAAAATATTTCTACAGCCTTTATCTCATTAATCCTCACATGATCATTGTTAGGGAGTCAGGCGGACTAGGACTTCTGTAGATTCCAGTGCTGAAATCGACAGACAATGGCTGCTAGAGTGACTTGATTGAAATTATAGAACAAGTCAGGGGCACAGCTGGTGAAAGGATCTGGGTCTGCTGTTTGCCAGAGCTTTCTTTTACCCGACAGAACATATTGCCTAAAGCTGAGAATCCCATGGTGTCCTTGATTACGTATTTTCAAATTATAGTTCACTTTAGAGATTCCTATTAAAAATCGGATATGGCAGCAGGCCTGGAAATCATTTAGGAAACCCCAGGTTTCAAGCAAGTGGGAGATTTAAGAAGCAGGGCTGAAGGGATGGAAATCTAAAACGTAAGTGGGGATGGAGTGTCTAAACACTTTCTACTGGCTCTTTTAACATGAAGGGCATCCTGCTAGGTGCTATGCTGGCTAATCAAAAAGATGCAGGAAGTATTCCCAAGACATTCATTCATTCATTCATTCATTCATTTCCTTTTACAAGTGGCTTCTTGGTAAAGCTTCATTTCTACTTTTAAGTTATGGAGAAGACAAATTAAGAAGAGGAAGATATATAGCTATTTTAGAAGCCTGAGGGCAGCTTGAAAAGAACTCCCTCATAAAGGGAAGGGCTTGTCTCCTGGGAAAGATCCGTTGAGGCTCTCTCTTGTCTCAACAGGATTTTTTAAGACATAGTCTAGTAGGGATAGACTTTTCCCTCATGAATTATTGATACTCTAAAGCAGTTTTAATTGTTTTTCCTTTCAGCACTATATAGAGAAACTCAATAATGATTCTTACTGCAATATTAGCATATATTTTAAACATGCCATAATACCCAGGGAAAGCATCTAATTTTCCTGAAATAATATGCTTCTTTAACTTCAGGAAATATGATTTAAATTAGTAATAAAGATGAAAAGTAATCTAACTTAGGTTATAAAATTGTTTTCTGTGCTGAAATATTCTGTAGGAAAATAAGAAAATACATTTAAGTAGGATTTAATTTAATCATCAGAAAGCATGATTAAACATTGATATATGAAATTTGTAGATACAAGGTAAATTTCACTACAACATGAAGATCTTTTTGGGTTACCAGTATAAAATGTTTAAGGAAAAACTCTTAGAATATATAAATACATGAAGCACTTAACTGTAGTATTTATTAAAGTGGTATTGTTTTCCTAATAAGCACAGGGCATAAAAATATTTTAAGTAAATATTCTTTACTAAAGCAGTTGTCAAATTTTTGCCCTTAAGACCCCTTTCATTTATTAAAAATTATAGAAGATGTCAAAGAACATTTATGTAGATTATACCTATTGTTATTTACTCTTTTAGAAATTAAAACTGAGAAACTGTTGAAATGTTTAATTTACTAAATAAAAAAAATAAACAGATTGCATGTTAAAATAAACAATGCATTTTTATGAAAAAGTGTGCTATTTTCCAAAAATATATATATTATTGAGAAGAGTGGCATTTTTACATTTTTATAAATATTTTTACTGGGTGGCTTAATTGGTTATATTTGCATATCTCTTTTCCCTTCAATCTGTTCTGAAATCATAGACAGTGCAGCTTGTGGAAAACTACTGTAAACCAGTGAGAGAATGAGAGTAAAGTGGTAAAGAACCAGCCTGCCAACGCAGAAGACATAGGAGCCATGGGTTCGACCATTGGGTCAGGAAGATATCTAGGAGAAGGAAATGGAAACACACTCCAGTATTCTCGCTTGGAGAATCCTATGGGCAGAAGAGCCAAGCAGGCTATATAGTCCACAGGGTCGCAAAGAGCCAGACATGACTGAAGCGACTTCCCACACAGTACGCAAATGTGACGTTACAGATCCCAGCCAAGGTCTGCTGGACCCCTGTTTACACTTAGAGAACAGCTGAGGAAAACAGCTCCAAATTGGGATATTGTAGACTTATTTCTGTTTTTGGTGATGTCATTGGCCAGACTTTTCACTTTGAGTTGAATTCTCATTTGCAAAATGAGAATTAGATAAGATAAGATTATCCATAGATAAGATTATCTATAAGGTCGTATCTGTGTTCCCATTGTCCTCAAAAACTGTCCTCATCATCATGTTAATCCATATCCACAATATGTTTATATATGACCTTATAATTGAGATTAAGGTTTAAAAAAGTTTTATAAGCAAATATTCATATGTTAAGTGGAGTGAAAGTGTTAGTCTCTCAGCAGTGTCCGACTCTTGGTGATCCCATAGACTGTAGCAAGCCAAGCACCTCTATCCATGGGATTTCTCAGGCTGGGACACTGTAATGAGGTGCCATTTCCTTTTCCAGGGAATCTTTCCAACCCAGGAATCAAACCCACATCTCCTTAACTGCAGATGGATTCTTTAATTAGTTTGTCATTATTTCTATGTGTGTGCTTATTTGGTGTAGATACAGCTTATTTTATTGGAGAAATGAAAACAAATGACTAATCTCTGCCTCCTTTCCTGCTTCCCTGGTGGCTAAGATGGTAAAGAGCCTGCCTGCAATGTGGAAGACCTGGGTTCGATTCCTGGGTCGGGAAGATCCTCTGGAGAAGGAAATGGCAACCTACTCCTGTATTCTTGCCTGGAGAATTCCATGGACAGAGGAGCCTGGTAGACTACAGTCCATGGCATCACAAAGAGTCTGACAGGACCAAGCAACTAACACTTTCAGTACCTCCTTCCTCCACTGAGACAACCATCAGGAAGTGGGCGGCTCTCATTCTCGCTGACCATATGTCCTGGATATGCCCAGGGCTCTCTCTGGAATTAAATATGCCTGGGCACAAATCCCATCTCTTCTACTTTTTAGTTGTGTGATATTGGCCAAGCAATGTAACCTCTCTAAACTTCATGATTTTCAACTGTTGAAAGGTAATAACAGCTGGTAGGAATGCAAAACGGCACAGCCACTTTGGAAGACAGTTTGACAGTGTCTCACAGAGCTAAACATACCCTTGCCATATGATCCAGCAATCACACTCCTTGGTAGTTGAAAACTTACGCCCACAAAAAAGCCTACGCACAGATGTAGAGCATCTTCACTCATGTTGCCAAAACTTGGAAGCAACCAAGATGTCCTTCAGTAGGTGAGCAAATAGACAAACTGTGATATATCCAGACAATGGAATATTATTCAGTACTAAAAAGAAATAAACTCACAAGATGCATAAAGACATGAAGGCATTGTAAGCGCATATTACTAAGTGAAAGAAGTAAAAGGCTACATAATATATGATTCCAACTATGTGACACTGGAAAAGGCAAAACTATAGAAGTAGTAATAAAAGGCTAGAGATTTCTGGGGGTTGGGAGCAATGAGGGATGAATGGATACAGCATAGAATATTTGGGGAGGCAGTGAAAATAATCTGTGTGGTACTGTAATGATGGATACATGCATGCATGCTCAGTCGCTTCAGTCATGTCTAACTTTGTGACCCCATGGACTGTAGCCCACTAGACTCCTCTGACCATGTGATTTTCCAGGCAAGAATACTGGAGCAGGTTACCGTGCCCACCTTCCGGGGATCTTCCTGACCAAGGGATTGAACCTGTGTCTCCTGCATTGCAGGTGGTTCTTTACTGCTGAGACACTGAGGAATCCCAATGATGGATATATGTTATTGTAAATTTATTCAAACTCATAGAAGGTACAACACCAAGAATGAACCATAATGTAAACTCTGACCTTGGATGGTTATGATGTGTAAATATAGGCTCATCAGTTGTAACAAATGTATGATCTTATGGGGGATGTTGCTAATAGAGGAGGTTATGCATATGCCAGGGTAGAAGTCTATATGGCTAATCTCTATATCTTTCCCTACATTTGGCTCTAAACCTAAAACTGCTCTTAAATATAGACTCAATATGATTTTCTTAAACTTTTTTAAAAGGTAATAAAAATAGTCCCATCCTATACAATATTTATAAGAATTGCATGAGACAGTCCACATAAAACACTTAGCAAAGCATGGTACCAGGCAAAAATTAAGTACTCAAAAACTATAATGTTATTTTCACAGAAATTTCCTCTTCCATCTCTTTTGTTGCATCTGTTTAGTGTATTAGTATTATTACTAGTATTATTTTCTATTTGAATTCTTCAGAGAATCTTTTTTAAGCATGATTATACTCAATGCAGTAAACCTTTACCACCAAGTAAAGAAAAAAAGCACAGAAATATCTATATTCACAGTACCAAGGAATAACCACTCAGTATTTCTGTGGTACTTCTAGTCTTTTCTATATTACATTTTACTAATTTTTAAATAGTATTTTATTCTACATAAAGAATGCATAGTCTATTTCTCCCTCTTAGTAATATATTATCAACAATTTTTCATACCAAAAAATTCTATGATGAAGTTTTCACACTCAATTGAAATATCATAAGGATGTTCATAATTTACTCAGTTATTTTCCAGTTTAGGTAAATCCCTTCTGGGTTTCCACTATTGTGATAAACACATCATTATTGGCTAATCTAGTACATATTTCTCATCTCCTGTAGAATTCCCTCTGAGAATGTCAGTGTCTTAAATAAAATATAAAAGCATCCAAATACTTGACCTTCTGTGACTTTATGTCAAATGATTTATTATGCTTCAGTTTTAAGCCTCATTGTGGTTTCTCCCTAAAATCTATCCCTGAGTGAGCTCATCTATTCCATTAGCTTTATTAAGTCTCCCAAATTTATATATCCAGCCCTGAAATTTCTTCTGAAATCCAGACTCGTACATCCATCTCCCTACTTGATGTCTCTATTTGGATGTGTCACAAGCACTTAAAATGTAATGTATCCAAAACTGATTCTTCATTTCCTTCTTCCCTTAAATCTTTTTCTTCTTCGTTTTTCTTCCCATTAATAGCAGCAAAACTTTCTTCTAATTTGCTAACATCAAGAACATTGAAATGATTCCTGGTTCCTACCTTTCTCTCCCGTCCTGTAATCAATTCATCTTAAGTTGTCCGGCACAATCACTTTTCTGTATGCCCTTGCTTGTCACTCAGAAAAGCCTCTGTCTTTTTTGCAGAAGAAAGGGACTTAAGTCTGCAATTGTACTTCCTTTTATCTAATGTCATTTTCATTTGGAAATATTCTTAAAAGCTTATAGATTGTAAGACTCATTTTCATGCACTATTTGCATACCTAATAAAATAGATCTATTGTCAAAAGTATAGAGAATGTGCAAATAAAGAAACAGAAGTGGATTTGGCATGGCTTAAAGAGCAAACACCTTGCTTTGATGTCAATATTTATTTGAAGGGGCCTGAAAAGTGTATGGAAAAAGAAAGTAAATGGGATGACAGCGATCTTGGATGAAGCTGCATGACCTTGTGTTAATTACTATTCAAGAAATCTCTAAAAGTCTATAATTTTCTTTTTTATTTGGAAAAATAGGTAAAATATTTTTAATGATAAACTCCATACGCCACACTTTCTTAGCTTCTACACTTTCATCCAATCTAAATGTTAAACGCTAGGGAAAATGACATATTCTGGCAACACAAACATTCTCTACTTTGACAAGATCCTTTAAAAGATCTCTAGTTTGATAAGATTCTTTCATTGTTAAATATTTCCTGAGAAAACAAACCGGCATAGTTCTGGCTTCCTTGGGAAGGGATTAATAACCTATATTATATGATTCCTTAAGTTGAAAGGAAATAAGTAAAATAAACAAATTTTTTGTGCTTTAACTGTGTTGTCCCTTAAAGAAAAAAACTCTTTATCTTCATGTTCAGGAAAAGTCAAGCTATGATGCTAAAGGTTGATTTGTAGACATGAAAAAATAATTGTAAATGACCATTAAGCTCTTAACAGTCAGTAAATGAACTAGTGAAAGCTTCTTTAAAATACTTTGTATTTGGCAAATAAATCTGGAAGAGTTATAGCATTCTCATTCTCATTTGTGTATTATTCCTTTTAATCAAGGTAACTCTCAATGAATTATCTTGGCTTATTGATTTTTTCTTAAATGAGTGAGGCATCTTCTACTTATTGCAATGAGAAATATATTGGGTTGGCCAAAAGTTCATTTGTTTTTTTCTATAACATCTAATGGAAAAACCCAAATGAACTTTTTGACCAACCCAATAGTATATCAGGGCTTCCAAGGTGGCTCAGTGAGTAAAAAATCTACCTGCAATGCAGGAGATGCAGAAGGTACAGGTTTGACCCCTGGCTCAGGAAGATCCTCTGCAGGAAGGCATGGCAACCTATACCAGTATTCTTGCCTGGAGAATCCCATGGACAGAGGAGCCTGGCGGCCTACAGTCCATAGGGTTGCATAGAGTCAGACACAACGGAAGCAACTGAAAATGTATATTTTAATGGCTCACAAAACACCTCAAAAGTTAGTATCTTCAAACAATAATTCTTTTACTATTTCATGTGAAATAATGGATTAGCTGAGCAATGGTTCTTGTCTGGCTGTCTCGGCTGAAGCTGGATGTTCTAGGATGGCCTCAGGCAGTTGGCTCAGTGTCACGTGGGATGATGGAGATGATGTGGCTATCATCATCCAACAAGCTAGGATTGTTGATATGGTTGTAGATGCAGAGTTTCAAATATAGAAATGGGAACAAGCTCCAATATGCAAGTCCTTTAGAATCTGTGCTTGTATCATATTTGTATCTCATTGGTGAAAGCAAGTCACATGACCAAGCCCATATTCAAGAGCTAGATTCAAGAAACAGACTCTACCTCTTAATGGGAGGAGCTGTAAAATCAGAATGCAAAGAGATATGGTAAATAGATGGGAAATTTGTAGCAATTTTTACAATCCACCAAAGACTGCCTCCTGGCCACAAATTATTCTGCCTTTGTGTAACATATGCTCACCCTTCCCAGATGCCAACAGTCTGATTTAATTAGGCCATTTATGGCATCTGGCTTGAAGTTAAGGTCCTCATGATCCGCTTCTTTCCTAGATGTGGATGTGGCTCATTGCGTGCAGCTGCTCTTCATCCAGACAACTGTGAACTAAAAACGTAAGATATCTGCTGCCAATTAACCTAACATAAGAGGGTGAGATGGAAGCAAAAGAACTGCAATAGTTGCTTCTAATAAAAAAGAGAAGGAATGGGAGGCACAGAGCAGTCCTTGGTCTGAACCAATTCTATAATCCATCCAGGCATATGTTAAAGGTTCCCCTCCTCTAGGTCTGGGGATGCTCCTTGATTAGAGTCCATTTCTACTCCCTGAAAGAAATTTGCTTGCCCACAATCCTCTGAATCTCTTGGCTCTACTGCTAGGGTTTTCATCTCTTATGGTAAGAAATGTCTGTGGTTCTCATTTTGATTTCTATCCACAGAATATTAGAAGCCCACAAACCTTACTTCTTTTTGAACTATTGCAAGGTCTTTTCATTCAAGCAGATGGTCCTTTTGTCAGTATGTGCTCAGTCACTCAGTTGTGTCCAGCTCTCTGTGACCCAAAGGACACACCAGCCTCCTCTGTCCATGGGATTCTCCAAGCAAGAATACTAAGGAGGTTGCCCTTTCCTTCTCCATTTGTCAGTATTATGGTCTTTAAAACTTGATGGATTGCCTATGAATCTGATTCATATCCATTCTATGTGAGTCCTAAAATTCTCTACTTCTAAAATTTGCATCCAATTTTTTTTTTTTTTCAAGACAGTGCTCTCTCTACTTTGGATGTGGCAAGCTGCTGTAGGAAGAGATGTCATTAGGACTATTAAGAGCTTATTCATCTTGCTGAGGGCTCTTAAGTTTCACTTAGAACTTTCAGTTACTGCACGGGGGCTTCTGTACAAGTCCCTGTAGATGAAAGTTTTGCCAAATGCACTACTATGTCATTACCTGGTTCATACATTTTTTTAAGTCTCTACTAACAGTTGCCTCATTTTTTAACCTCCATCTGCACCCCAAATTCAAAGCCAATATTTTACGGAAACAAAAGGTGGGCATTACCTGCTTTCTGAAACCAATTTTTACATCAGTTAGCTTTTGCTATTTTAATATTTGCTTTAAACAAATAAACATTTATGACTTTTTATGGTTCTGTGGTTTGCCTATTGGTTATTCTTCTCTGGTCTAGCTGCCTGGTGCTAAAAAATTTTAGATAGCCTAATTTACATAGCTAACAGTAGGCCTTTTATCGGGTGTGGGTGATGGGAATGACTTAGGCATGAGTTTCTCATCATCCAGCACATTAACATGGACTCATTCAGTTATGGCAGGGTACCCAAGAGTTGCAGAAGAAGTTTCCAGTGTGCAATGTTTTTCTGCTTTTATTTTATATTACCTTTGATAATATCCATTTTTGTCCAAAGTAAATCATGTTAACGAAGGCCACGTTCAATATATGGATAAATGAATTCACCTCTTGATGGATACAGTTATAAAGTCACATTACAAAGAGCAAGATGCATAAAGGAGCAGGATAATCTCTGGCCACTTTTGAATTCTATCACAGCAAGTGTGTTTTATGTAAGACTTGGTTATGATTTTATGGCAAATCTAATCATTTAAAGTTTGCTTAAAACCCCTATGCTAGGTTTATGGAAAGGATCAGTAATTATTATTTCCCTAAATTATTTCAGGCCATAAGGATATAAAGGGGCTTCCCAGGTGGTGCTGTGGTAAAGAATCCACCTGCCAATGCAGGAGATGTAGGATACCTGGGTTCCATCACTGGGTTGGCAAGATCCCCTGGATGAGGAAATGGCAATCCACTCAAGTGTTTTTGCCTGGAGAATCCCATGGACAGAGGAGCCTGGCGGTGTACAGTCCATGTGGTCACAGAATCAGACACAACTGAGCAACTTAGCACACACATATGGATATAAACATCTGAGTTAAACTAATCTGAATTATAAACATTGATGTCTTTTATTTTATTTTTTTTAATTTAATTTTATTTTTAAACTTTAAAAATTGTATTAGTTTTGCCAAATATCAAAATGAATCCACCACAGGTATACATGTGTTCCCCATCCTGAACCCTCCTCTCTCCTCCCTCCCCATACCATCCCTCTGGGTCGTCCCAGTGCACTAGCCCCAAGCATCCAAGCTATCTTCTTGTAAACTGGTGACAGTGTTGCAAATCATGTGAACTTAGTTAAGACACTGACCCTATCTTGATAAAACTGTAAAAAGGTTGTCTCTCTGACAAACATTTGATATTTTGATTGCGTTACTCTGCCAGACCAATTTAAAAATAATTTACAAGAGTCGTAATTGACTTTAAGACTGTGAGCTAGTATTAAATTCAGTTAATGAATGATTAATCCCTCTAGAGTTGAAAGTTCAGTGGGTTTTCTGTGTCTTCTTATAATAAGCTAAGTTAGTATCCTAAAGCTAAAGGTGAGAGATTTAATTTGTCATCTAACCATATGTTTATTTAAGTTTATATAGACATATCCAAATTATTAGATAATAAAGCTTTGGTATGATAAAGAAGAGAGGACTGATCATTCAAAATTGGTTTTGAAATATTAAATTTTTTCTTTAAAACAAGATAATAAATCATTTTATGTATTCTGACCATGTACTGGAGTTTCCTTACTCACAAGAATTCTCTCATCTGAGTTTTTTCACCATGCTTAAGAATTATTTAATAATAAATGATAAAGGTTTCTCATTTCTGAAAGAACTAAATTTACCTTGTTATGGTATCCTCTGCTATCTTATTTTGATATATTATCACTCTGATTAATACTTATCAAGACTGTAATAATTTATCTATAACATGTTTATATCTTTATACAATGGTCACTTTCCTTTCCTCAGTCTTTTTGATATTTCCTTTCCAAAACTTGGGTACCAAATTCAGAGTTATAAAACTTTTTAAACATCTTTCACACCCTCACTGTCTTGTGAAAAAAGCATTTTCTCACTTTCTATAGAAGTGGCTGGAAATAACTAGGTAGGTTTGGTATTCCCCATATGTTAATTAAGATCAACACTGCTGTGTAAGAGCCACACTATTTGTCAAACTAACAGTACAGGAAGAACTGTCCAATCAAAAAGAGAAGCTGAGCCTACTCTGAGTCAGTTATGTACAAATAAGATGTTATTAGGGCTTCCCAGGTGTCTGAGGGGGTAAAGAATCCACCTGCAAAGCAGGAGATGTAGGCAGAAGGGAGTTCGATCCCCAGGTCAGGAAGCTCCCCTGGAGGAGAGCACTGGCAACCTACTCCAATATTCTTGCCTGGAGAATCCCATGGACACAGGGGAGCCTGATGGGCTACAGTTCATAGGGTCACAAAGAGTCGGATATGACTGAAGTGACTGAGCACATGGGCACGCATGATGTTATTAACATGAACATGTTTCCACAATCATAAATGCTTTCAGGGCAAATTTAAGCATCCTCACGTTCATGTGCACAGCCTGGCACAAGGTTGCTTGAACAAACTGATTCTTTAAATATTTTGTTTTTACATTTATAATAATACCCTTCTCGGCTGGTAGCACATGTAACGCACATTCTACTAGTCAGCTCAGAGGCTCTGCGGGTTTTCCAGTGCCATCAGTGTTCACTGTATGTTGGTATACTTGGATCATCATTAACTTGATTTTCTCCAGGGAATTTTGAATTATACCAATAGGCGTTTCTAGCCTTCTTAGTTCTCATATTTCTGACGACTATTATAAAATTATCAAAACCATTAAGTCTTATCATCAACAAGTGTTCCCTGCTTTTCCTTCCACATTGGCCTAAAGGCCAGACTGAATAAGCATAGGGCAGAAATTTTGCTTTTTGGTGGAAGCATCAAAAAGAACTGTCTCAGTAGAAGACCATAACAACTAATATTGACTTTGGCACTGAAAAGAATAGATTTATGTTTACGGGATCCCCAGGGTCAGTTGAAATTGCCACCATAGGCAGGTATCTGTCAGACTGGATCAGTGGACTGTGCAAGATTTCCTTTGGTCCAGGAGCTCATGACATCCTGCAAGTAGGTTACTAACTAAATTCTGCTGTGATAAGAATTAATTATACAAGACTAAATTCCCTGATAGCTCAGTTGGTAAAGAATCTGTCTGCAATGCAGGAGACCCCAGTTTGATTTCTGGGTCGGGAAGATCCACTGGAAAAGGGATAGGCTACACACTCCAGTATTTTGGGGCTTCCCTTGTGGCTCAGCTGGTAAATAATCTGCCTGCAATGCAGGAAATCTGGGTTTGATCCCTGGGTTGGGAAGATCCCTTGGAGAAGGGAAAGGCTACCCCATTAGTCCATGGGGTTGCAAAGAATCAGACACAACTGAATGACTTTCACTTTCACTTTCAAATGAATAAGGGAATCTAATTGGCCTTTTTCACTGAAATATTAATAGTATTATTTATAATGTTTCAAGTTCTGGTGGTCTTATGGAACAAGTTATTTCTTCTTCATCTATATCTAACCCTCATCTTAGTAAAATAAATTTACAAACAGAAATAAAAATTTTTTCATTATAGTTGCTTCTGATCACTCAAAATTCAAGAAAGATATTTTACACACAAAAAACTTATTATAGATTATAGCCCTATAAGTAGAAAATAATAATTACATAAAATAATAATGCATATTGGTAGCATTCAAATCGGAGAAGGCAATGGCACCCCAATCCAGTACTCTTGCCTGGAAAATCCCATGGATAGAGGAGCCTGGAGGGCTGCAGTCCATGGGGTCGCTGAGGGTCGGACACAACTGAATGACTTCACTTTCACTTTTCATTTTCATGCATTGGAGAAGGAAATGGCAACCCACTCCAGTGTTCTTGCCTGGAGAATCCCAGGGACGGGGGAGCCTGGTGGGCTGCCATCTATGGGGTCGCACAGAGTCGGACACAACTGAAGCGACTTAGCAGCAGCAGCAGCATTCAAATACTTTTATTGAGCTCCTTTAATTTCATGGCATAATGTAGTTATTTGCATAACTGCATAACCTACTTCTCACCAGTATAGAATCAAATAAACAAAATATGTAAGGAAGAATACAGTTAAAAACAAATCTCGTTAATTAGTTACATTATATAATTATAATATTATATTATGTAATTATACCCAAGTCCACAGCTAAATTAAAAGGAGAGTATGGAAATAATGCATACAAAAGTCTTTTGAAAACCTCATCTATACCTATTCTATGACTAATGAGGTTCTATCCTTATGTAGAGTAAAGCAGAGGTTTCTAATCCCCAGGCTATTGACCAGAACCAGTCTATCGCCATTAGGAACAGGAGGTGAGCAGTTGGTGAGGGAACGAAGCTTCATCCGTATTTACAGCGGCTCCACATTGCTCACATTACTGTCTCAGCTCTGCCTCCTGTCAGATCAGTGGCATCATTAGATTTTCACAGGAGCAAGATCCCTACCGTGAACTGCACAGGCAAGGGATCTAGGTTGCGCGCTCTTTATGAGAATCTAGTGCCTGATGCTCTGAATCTGCATTATGGTAAGTTGCATAAGTATTTCATTATATATCACAATGTAATAATAACTGATATAAAGTGCACAATAGATATGATGTGCTTGAATCATCCCCAAACCATCCCCCACTCCCAGTCTGTGGAAAAATTGCCTTCCACAAAACTGGTTCCTGGCACCGAACAGGTTGGGGGCTGCTGTTTACTGTCACTTCCTGGAAAACCAGAAACATTGGCAAACTTGGGGATCTCAACAAAGGAGAATTTCCCTACAGTTATATACTGCAGGTGAAAGAAACTTGAAAGAGAGAAACAGAATGATTCTTGGTTCCGTTTCATGGAATACATGAATCTACAGGAGTAATAAAATTATTTCTGACAAATAAATATGATTTTTTAAAATGTCACTATGGGTTTTTTCAAAGCTAAGAAGGAAGTAAATTTCCTTACCTCAATATTACTTGGCTCTATTAATAGCTGTGTCGAACATTATAACAAGGAGGTCTTTAAATGTTTATCAGTCCTCGAGTCCTGTTACACTTATCAAAATGAGCCAGGCTGTAGAGCAGTAAAGGGCTTCCCTGCCGGCTCAGTCAGTAAGAAATCAACCTGCAAGGCAGGAGATCGCCTATAATCACAAGATACCCAGGTTTGATCCCTGGATTGGGAAGATTCCTGGGAGAAGGAAATGGCAACCCACTCCAGTATTCTTGTCTTGTAAATTCCATGGACAGAGGAGCCTTGGCAGGCTACAGTCCATGGGGTTACAAAGAGTCAGATACAACTTACCACCATAGAGTGTAAATGAAATGAATACTACTGAATCCAGAAATTGAAAAGTAAACATTTTTGGTCAAATATGTGTCTTAGGAAAAGAATATGATCATAGTAATAACCTGGTCTCTCCCCTTTCTACGAAAATTTCTAAAAAAAAAAAATTTCAATCATTTGAAGACATGGTTTATGATTTAGAGGTAGGTCTTGAGAAACAGGAGCTTCCTTCCACAAGCCTATATTGCAAAGGTAACAGATAAACAGAGTCATTCTAAAAGCCCTGTTTTCTGAGATAGGCTTTCAACAAGACAGGATATTATTACACTAAAAACAAGGAATCTCTGTTTTTTTTTTTTTTTTTAACAAAATTGACCACAAAGTCAACCAACCAGAAATTTGATGGCCAAATAAAAACCTGAACTATACATTTGGCTTCTATGAGTATCCTGTAAGCCTGGTTGAAAGCTAATTATCTAGGAGGATTTCTTATTTGCAATATTTAAAAATGATTTATTTTATTAGAAATTATAGTTGAATATGTTTGTATACATAAATATAGATACAAGTATCTATATACATAATTCCTGATTATGCTAAGTCACTTCAGTCATGTCCGACTCTTTGTGATCATATGGACTATAGCCTGCCAGGCTCCTCTATCCATGGGGCTTCTCCAGGCAAGAATACTAGAGTGGGTTACCATACCCTCCTCCAGGGGATCTTCCTGACCCAGGGATCAAATCCGCATCTCTTATTTCTCTTGCATTAGCAGGCAGGTTCTTTACCACTAGCGCCACCTGGGAAGCCCGATTATATGAAAATCAACCTAGTCTGACATCTCTGCTGTTTTTTCAGTGATAACTCCCACCTTGCCAGTCTAATCACAGGAAAAATAAACCTGCTACCCAACCCCAAAGGTGTCCATGCCCTAATCCCAAGACCTGCTAATATGTTAGGTTATATGAAAAAGAGGAATTCAGGTTGTAGATGGAGTTCAAGGTTGCTAATCAGCTGATATTGACATGAAGAGATTTTCCTGCAATATTTGAGTGGACTCAACGCAGTCACAAGTGGGAGGAAGAAGAGTCAGAGAGAGGTTTGAATATGCTACGCCGTTTATTTTGAAGGAGGAGGAAGCAGCCATAAGCCAAGGAATTCAGGTGGCCTGCAGAAGCTGGAAAAGACAAGGAAATAGCTTCCTCAAAATGACTCCAGAAAGGATCACAGCCCTGCTGATATTTTAATTTTAGCCTATTAAGACTCATTTCAGACTTATGACGTCAAAAACTGTTAAGATAATAAATGTGTGTTGTTCTAAGAACTCAATTTGTGGTAATTGTTACAGTGTTTTAGAAAGCTAAGACATTACCATATTTACAATAGCCACTAGAAAAAAAAGCAGATTGCTCAGTAGTAAAGAATCTGCTTGCCAGTGCAGAAACCTCAGGAGATGTGGGTTTGATCCCTGGGTCACGAAGATCCCTGGAGAAGGAAATGGCAACCCACTCCAATATTCTTGCAGTATAATTCCAGGGACAGAGGAGCCTGGCAGGCTACAGTCCATGGGGTCGCAAAGAGCGACTGAAGCGACTGAGCACAGAATAAAAGCCAATCTCCTTCTCACAGCCTAAAAGATATTGCAGAAACAAGCCTTTCCTTCCTCTCTCACCTCATCTTCCCATTCTTCTCTGCTCAGGAAACACTGACATTCTTTCACTGACATACTTGCCAACTTCTTCTACTCAAGGTCTTTGCACTTTCCACACTTTGTCTGTAGGGCTCATTTCTTTGTCACTCTGACTCTTTCTCATTCTTCAAGTTGACTTTAAGTCACATTTCTCAGCTGGCCTTTAAAATAAATATCAAATAAATATTTAATATCAGTATATATCTGATGACTCTGTTGTTCTGGAGAACCCTAACTTACAGAGGAGGGGAAAGACACTCCACCTCTTGAAGGAAGGAACACCAAGTGTGTGCAAGGAAGAAAAAAAAAATGATAGTAGCCTTCTTTGACAGAGAAGGCAATGGCACCCCACTCCAGTACTCTTGCCTGGAAAATCCCATGGACGGAGGAGCCTGGTGGGCTGCAGTCCATGGGGTCGCTAAGAGTCGGACATGACTGAGCAACTTCACTTTCACTTTTCACTTTCGTGCATTGGGGAAGGAAATGGCAACCCACTCCAGTGTTCTTGCCTGGAGAATCCCAGGGATTGGGGAGCCTGGTGGGCTGCCATCCATGGGGTCACACAGAGTCGGACACAACTGAAGTGACTTAGCAGCAGCAGCAGCAGCCTTCTTTGGGGATCATTTAAAATAAATTCCATCTGTGTAAAATGGTTTGTACTTTTCTTTGAACCACAGCACCCTGTGCTCCTCTGTAACTTCTCTCATTACACATCCATACAATTTGATTGCTTGTCTATTTTTTCTACTGGATTTTTAGTGCTTCAGAGGTAGGGGCTGTGTCTCATGACTAGACATTATGTCCCTAGTACCTTGCTTCAATACCTTAATAATACTTGTGGGGTGAATGAATGACTGAATGAAAAATGTACCCTATATTCATGAATACTTTATTGAATTTGTATTAACCTTATTAATTCCTTCAACTCCTACTTATTTACCCAATCCTCTCCCTGACAAATGCATCACACTATTTCTCTAAGACAGCATGTGCTATACTAAGTCACTTCTGTCATGTCCGACTCTTTGCAACCGTCTGGACTGTAGCCTGCCAGCCTCCTCTGTTCATGGGATTTTCCAATCAAGAATACTGGAGGGGCTTGCCATACCTCCTCCAGGGAAATCTTCCCAACTCAGGGATCAAACCCGTATCTCTTATGTCTCCTGCATTGGCAGGGGTTTTTTCCCCACTAGTTCCACCTGGCAAGCATGCCCACCTTCAAAATCACCAAATAATCCAGAATAATATGGAATCAAAATATACAATTTTTGCTGTACAGTATCTGTCCTTCATCTGAACAAAGGAAGATAACCTAGTAATAATTAACAATATCCCATAGAACATTTAATGAGACAAATTTTAAATTATTAGACCGCTTTAATACTTAAAAATTTAAAGAATCACAACCTGATTACAATTTAAAAATCTGTTTGTGAAAGAATAACATATTCTTTCATACTGATTGTGTGCTGAATGTGATTCTTTTCTATTTGTAAATATTAAATATTCCAGAGCTCATAAATCCTGCAGTTGAAGGAAAACCTGGGTACGTTCTTCTTGTAAAGACTGCCACTAGGTTAACCTCCCTATTCCAATTTCACTCTCTCCCCTCATCAGTTTATGTACTCTGCATTTCTAACAAAGAAATGACAATTTCAGAGCTTAGAAAGGGCCTAAACTTTGCTTTATCAAGGACAATACTGGCAACTTTCCAAAAACCTGGAGGCCATGGCTCATCTGCAAATCATGTACATATATTTGCATGAATTTTATTTTGATTAGTAGCCTCAACCCATGATGGTACTTAGGATGAATGAAGCATTTTACATATATGAATAAATGAAGATGATTTAGTAGTCTTACTGCTCATGGCTGTTTTCCCTGTTCCTCTAACTCTCCTCATCTATTCCCTTCTTATTATTTCTTCTCTTTAAATCTGGAGTGGGTGCTGCTTTTCTTTCTTTAACATACTGATTCTATATATAGTGAGAAAGAAGAAGCCCTGCTTTTGTGTTTTATTGACCCATTCAGCAGATCTATTATGACCCAAATCACTGTGACTTCGTGATTTTTGCAAAGTTCTTTATCTTCACTGTCATAAATTGGCATCTTTGGGGAGCTGGGTCAGGGAGGTACACAAAGCTTGATAATTGTGGATTTTCTTTTGAAGAGTTTGTCCCTCAAGTACTCCATAAGCTAAAACGTAACTTTAGTGACAAATACATTAAAAAATAGTATATGACAGTGCTATAAGTAGAGGAAAAAGAGAATTCCTACACTGTTCATAGCTTTTTATTTCCCCTAAACTATAAAATCCTGGTGAATGCAATTGTATTTGTGTGCAGTGTGTGAGTATCCATGTTTGATGTGAGGTAGTATAAGTTGGCAGAGGACCACAGAAAGGGCCCTTAGCTAGTGGAGATAAAGGATGCTGATGATGGCGTAGGATGGCTACTATCAGAAAAATGAGTGGAGGAAGACCTTGGCTTGTAGTGAAATCATAGAAAATTCTAGACATCACAGGAGGTAATGAAGTGGTGGTGACTAGTTTAAAGATTAAATATGAGGGTCTCTAAATTGTATCCCCAAATCTGTATTCATCTATTGCAATATATGACTAATAAAACAATTTCTCTATATATATATCCTTCATGTGTATTTTCCAAGAGAATGAAAGGCAATCAGTTCAATATTTGCAAAAAATATTACTTTTTTTTCCTTATCTCGATGTCCCATTTTGTATTCTTTCCTCTTTCCTGTTCTTTATTCTCTTATTCTCCTGTGATGCAATACATTCAAGCCCTTTCTAGTGTTTCAGTGAAGCCAGGTTCCCTACAAGCAATAGTCTATTCATTT
The DNA here is from genome assembly GCF_003369695.1 of Bos indicus x Bos taurus. Taxonomy (NCBI): domain Eukaryota; kingdom Metazoa; phylum Chordata; class Mammalia; order Artiodactyla; family Bovidae; genus Bos; species Bos indicus x Bos taurus. The sequence goes on along the minus strand of NC_040076.1, from coordinate 19,809,410 downwards.
TTATTAGTTATTACTGTGTAGGGCCTACTTTACTTATGAGAAATAATATTTATTTATTCCTCCTCTGTTTGGAATAATAGAAAACATAGGAAATTACTTCAGAATATGATTCATGTCTTCTATTTATAGGTCATAAGGATGGAAATATGGTCCTAATTTTTTAAGATTAAAATCTACAAATATTTCAGGGAATTAAATTAATGTAACAAAGTAATAGAAATATTATTAGAAATGATGCATGAGGAATTTGGCCTAAAATAAAGTTGGAATTTGAATCCCTCAGTGTTTGATCAGAGAAGCAGAACCACATGGAGTAAGGAATTTATTGTATGGGTTGGATTTTACATGATTATGTGAGCCAATGAGAAGGTCCATGGAGGGGCTTGTCGCCTATGTCAAATGCTGTGTCTACGTTACTGCTGGTTATAAAGGGCCACAGTTAGGAAGGAAAGCTGTACAGGATGGGTTGAGAATCAACTGGTGCTCATTCAAGTAAACTGGAACCCTTGAATCTAAACCGTAACTCACACCTAATTTTCACAGCTTCTCACCTCGCATAAGTGATCTACAGGAGAACCTGGTGTCCTTCGCCACAGAGCTGCTTCAGTACTGTACTTCTTCAGCAATATACTTGCTCCAGGACTTTCAAATACTGAATTGGAAGATCCAGTAGAATCTGGAGGGCTTGTTAGCCTGGCTGCTGTTGTTATGTAGCAACAAGATGAACTAGCAAATTCACAGAAGAAAAGAAAGCTGCAGTGGATCTGGTGACCTATGTTGACTTTCAGAAAGTAGAGTGGGCTGATTCTCTTTCACCTTCTAAATCTCATGCAAATTTTGCTTGTGGGCCACCCCAACCTGGGACCATCGCAGAAGGACTTTCAAGAAACACGATTTCAATTGAACCTAAGCTGCACAGGAAAAAAGGTACCACAATCAACTACTTGACCACTTCTCACATATATATGTGCCTCTTTGAACCATACTCAGCATCCAATTAAAAGGAAAACAAATCATGCTTCTGGCAAAGAGGATGCAATCTCCCTCGAACAGTTATCACATGCAACCTCTCCCAAGAAGACACAAGTCCCTTTATGCATCTTTGGATAATGTTCTTTCTTCTAATTAATTCCCTTTGCCTTTTGGTCATGCTATAACTTAAATGGGCTTCCCAGGTGGTACTAGTTGTTAAAAACCCACCCACCAAGGCAGGAGGCATAAGAGACACAGGTTCAACCCCTGGGTCAGAAAGATCCCCTGGAGGAGGGCATGGCAGCTCACTCCAGTTTTCTTGCCTGGGAAATCCCATGGACAGAGGAGCCACAATTCATGGGGTTGCAAAAGATTGGACAAGACAGTAGCTAAAGAACAAACAAAAAAGCTTTTTAACCAATCTAGAATTATTTTGTGTTTATAGTCTAATAAAATGGTCAATTTTTAACTGATCTTCCACAGGGTATGGAGTGTTGCAGGATTATTTATTAAATTATTTTCTTTCAACTAAGTTGAATTATTATACAATTTTGAGAATGCTGTATTAAATTTTTGTTGGTAGTAGGGTCCAAGTAGATTGTCCTTTCTGTTGTGTTCTACTTATTCTGATACCAATTCTTATTACTTTTATTACAGTGTCAACAGAGTATGATCTGGTATCTGGAAAGCCAAATTTCCCTTTGTTGATCTTCTTTATGATACTTTTCTTGATAAAGAGTTTAGTCTTCCATATAGTCTGTAAGATTATATAAATAAATATATCAATTGATATATAATTATATCAATAAAATAAATCTATTATAGAGCGTTTGTCTTTCTCTGTCTGATTTATTTCACTAAGCATAATACCCACTAGGTCCATCCACATTGTTTCAGGTGGCAGAATTTCTTTTTTTTTTTTTTTTGGTCTGAGTAGTATTCCATAGTGTATGTACACCACATCTCTTCTACCCATTCATCTGTTGTTGGACACAGGTTGCTTCCATATCTTGGCAATTGTAATAATGCTGCTATGAACATTGCATATATATATCTTTTCAAATCAATGTGTGAATTGACTATAAATTCTTAATTATAAAGACCATGCTCTCTATATGTAATATGAAGAGCACCAAGAAAAGAATCCTGTGATTACTGACTAATCACAAAGTATTTAGTACATTTGGCTAGAGATTTAGGGATATTAGAAGGATGCACACAAAAGCATCCATGTGCAGTAACAACATAGCATGTGAATTACTGAACATAACCATAAAACATGTACACTGTCACACGAATGAAGGGTGCCCAGCAGTGACTTCAGTCCTGTCTGTGGCACACTGTCTGCTCTGCTTGTTGCTTCTCAGCTGTGCGTCTGTATTCAGGTGTCATGTGCACCAAAGGGCCAAAAACACACAGTCAGCAGAACACACTAAGATGAGACATATTGTGCCTCTTTCTGCAGCCGAATTTATTAGAATTCTAGACTGCAGATAACATGAAGATGCAGCAGACATTCCTCCCAGAAAATCAGAACTGGAAAAAAATAAAGGACTATGTTGTTAACCCATAGAAGGTTTATGAAAGATAGATATGCATTTACTAAAACTCTAAGCCCTTTAGTTAATTTATATATGTTACTTTTCACTTATTCTTCAAGTTGAACTCATTTTAAAATATTGTTTATCCTTTCCTAACTTTTTCCTATATATGTACTGCCAATTTAATTCCCATTTTAAACTCTTCTGTCATCGTCATGAGCACTGAGGAGAACTTCTCGCTAATATAATGTTCTGTACACTGTGTCTTGCCTATAACATAGACTGTTTCATAACAGTGATCTGGTATGATAAAAATAATTGTCTGAAATTACAGTTCACAAAGTCTGAATCTGTGAAACTACAATTAACTGGCCTAGGGATGTAGCAAAATGAAACGAGACCTGGTTTGAACCTAGACGTATATCTGAAATTTGGCGAGCAGAAACCAACACTGGGTACAATATAGGGATGTACGAAAACACAGTCAGTTTCCACTGTCACAGAAAACTTTTGAACTGGTTCTAAGTTCTCCAGTAGGTGGATATCTACAGTGTAATTTCTTCAAATTCTACAGCTTTGCCTCAAAACAGCCTTTTAGATCAAGCTGTGACACATGGATAAATGTCATTCCTTTGGGATATTGTAATAAATGAAAATAGTAAACATTTAGTTAGCGACTTTAAACTGAAGTAAAATGTGCATTGAAGTAACCATATTTTAGGATTTCTATTCTATCGAGAACCCACAGGCATGCAGAAAACATCAGTTCAAATTTTGAAAAATAATGCTTTGGTGCATATAGCTTTAAATAGCACTGGGGCGTATATTTCAGTAGAGCCAACCTCTGCTTACCCAGTGGATATAATTATCAGATTCTGCTTTTAGAATGCTGATTGCTGCCCGCATCCCCTTAGGACTTGCACCCCCTTGAAAAGAAATAAGAAGCCAGAACCAAGAAGAACCTAGAATCGGGAAGGCACTCATAATCATCTAGGCTTCATTTTAGAGGTGGCTCTAAGAAGTTTAGAGATTTGTCCTATGTAACACAGATCATGAGAGGCAAAGAAAGAACAAGATTGGGAATCCCAGGCAACTGAATTTTCCAATAGACATTGGGTGTCTAGATTCAAGGAACCATCAAATTTGGAATAGGACCTCATGGTAGCAGTCATTAGGAGCTGGGCAGTTTGACAAGGCCAGGCCAATGATAAAAATAAGTTTATTTTCAAGTGCAGCTTCTTTTTTTTACTCTCACTTAATGACCATTTTTTTCTTCCTAAATATTGTGTTCAATATGACTATAAGTTATCCAATGGCAAGATCTTCCAGTTCTCTAGGTGGGAAATAAAGTCAGGTGCATGTATACCCAAACTAACTAGGTTTTTATACAATTGGCATCTGATAAATTTAAAGGAAATAGGAAAGCATAGAGTAATTCTGCAATATAATCCAAATTGTTTAGTTTGCATTGTCGACTTTTTGCTCTAACAAGCTCTTTTATTATAAATGCCTTCTCCAAGCAAAAGTGACTAATTACAGACTTGTGTTGTCTTCTTCAGCTTCTCTTACCTTTCCTCTGTCATTTGGTCTAAAAAAAAAAAAAAGGTTTAAAAAGCATTGAAAATTGTTTCAATCTTTGGTGATATAAATCATGCTGCATTGCATGAACATTTATAAGCTTCCTGTGTTAAGTTTTTCTTTAAACTATGTTTTTTTGTCATGTTTAATTGCCACCAACCTTTCATTGGTGATTATGTCCAGGCATTCACTGAATGCATTGCTGCCCAAACTCCTACCTTCTTACTTCAAGTTTTGTTTAAACAAGACAAGACCTCCATGTTTGCTCATAGTTTCATTGAATATTTTTCTGGCTGGATCTTTTTTAAAATATTTAATTGGAGGATAATTGCTTTAAAGCTGAATGCAGAAGACCTGATGCTTTTGAACTGTGGTGTTGGAGAAGACTCTTGAGAGTCCCTTGGACTGCAAGGAGATCAACCCAGTCAGTCCTAAAGGAAATCAGTCCTGAATATTCATTGGAAGGACTGATGCTGAAGCTGAAACTCCAATACTTTGGCCACCTGATGTGAAGAACTGACTCATTGGAAAAGACCCTGATGCTGGGAAAGATTGAAGGCAGGAGGAAAAGGCGATGACAGAGGATGAGATGGTTGGATGGCATCACTGACTCAATGGACATGAGCTTGAGCGGGCTTCAGGACTTGGTGATGGACAGGGAAGCCTAGTGTGCTGCAGTCCATGGGGTCGCAAAGAGTCGGACATGACTGAGCGACTGAACTGAACTGATTGTATTGTTTTTTGCCATACATCAACATGAATCAATCATAGGTATATGTCCCCTCCCCCTTAAATCTCCTTTCACCTCCCACATCATCCACCCATATGTTAAAAAGGAGATGTTGGATAAAAATGTTAAGATCACTTTGCTACTGCTGCTGCTAAGTCGCTTCAGTCATGTCTGACTCTGTGCGACCCCAGAGACGGCAGCCCACCAGGCTTTCCCGTCCCTGGGATTCCCCAGGCAAGAACACTGGAGTGGGTTGGCATTTCCTTCTCCAATGCATAAAAGTGAAAAGTGAAAGGGAAGTCGCTCAGTTGTGTCCGACTCTTAGTGACCCCATGGACTGCAGCCCACCAGACTTCTCCATCCATGGGATTTTCCAGGCAAGAGTACTGGAGTGGGGTGCCATTGCCTTCTCCTAAGATCACTTTAGGTATGGTCAAAACATATATAAAAATTTAATCTATATGTCTACAAGCATGAGAGGACTTGTTAGTACAGCAGACATACCCGTATTAGGACAATATATTTTCTCTCCATCATGAGTGCTTGACCTATTTTCCTTTATTTCATGATATTGGACTCTTTTTCACACCCTTTGTTCATGCGTCCTAAATGTTCATCATAAAGAACTATTCAAATATATTATACATATTTTATGTGAATATATTAAGTATATTTACTAAAGCAATAGTCAATCATTACTAAAAGTCAGGCATTTCTGTGTCCTAATGTGGGAAAACTTCCAAAATACGTTGTTAAAAATTTTAAAGATGTCAAAGTATGGTAACACACTAACATTGATTTTTCTCAGAAAGATACATAAGTACATGCTTGGATGTTCAGAGACCATCGCTGGAATGACATGTAGAAAACTGGCAAGCAGGCATCCCACTGAGAAGAGGTAGGACTGAATTAGAAACAGGGCAAGGAAAATAACTCTTTTACACTATATGTCTCTTGGTAACTTCTGGTTTTTTTTTCATTTTTACCATATGTATGTGTTAGCAATTTAAATAAAAATAGTATGTTTGGGGTTGACATACATACATTCCTATGTATGCTATGCTATGCTAAGTCACTTCAGTCATGTCTGACTCTTTGTGACCCCAGAGACAGCAGCCCACCAGGCTCCCCTGTCCCTGGGATTCTCCAGGCAAGAACACTGGAGTGGGTTGCCATTTCCTTCTCCAATGCATGAAAGTGAAAAGTGAAAGTGAAGTTGCTCAGTCGTGTCTGACTCTTAGCGACCCCATGGACTGCAGCCTAACAGGCTCCTCTGTCCATGGGATTTTCCAAGCAAGAGTACTGGAGTGGGGTGCTATTGCCTTCTCCGATTCCTATGTATAAAATAGATAGTTAATGAGAACATACCGTACATCACAGAGAATTCTATTCAATCCTCTGTGCTGACCTAAATGGGAAGGATATCCAAAAATAAGGGGCTCTGTGTATATATATGAGGGCTTCCCTGGTGGCTCAGTGGTAAAGAATCTGCCTGCCAAGTGGGTATGTGGGTTTAATCCCTGGATTGGGAAGATCCCCTGGAGAAGGGAAGAGCTACCTACTCTAGTATTCCTGCCTGGAGAATCCTATGGACAGAGGCGCCTGGGCAGGCAACAATCCATGAGTTTGCAAAGTGCTGAACATGACTCTGCAACTAAACAACAACAATGTGTATATACAGCTGATTCACTTTGTTTTACAGTAGAAACTAACACAACATTTTAAAGTAACTATACTCCAAAAATTTTTTTAAGAAAATCCAGTGATGAAGAAAAAAAGACAGATACAAAATGACATTAAATGGAAATAGTAAGAAGTATGGGTGGGTGAAATCAAAGAGCTGTCAGTGAGTCATTCACCAGTCAGTGCAGGCTGAAAACACAATTGTTGATTGTAACTGTCAATGAACAGCCAGAGGGCAACATGATCAGGACCTGCTGTGCTGACATCCACCCCCTTGGGTGACTGGTAATTCCATTTTCTCCTAGAAGACTTCCTCTCCCTTGCAGGTACCCTGAGGCATGTAAGTAGCACAAAGAGTTTTTGGAAAGCTCAGTTAGTAGTGAGTCTTCCTCGGAGAGGCAAAACACAACCCAAGAACAAAACAAAAACTAACTCATGGGCAATAATTTTTATCACTGTGAGTTCCTAGAAATCAGGTAACACTCTGGAATATATTTCTCTATAAGATGAACATCGTAATTATAATATGAATTATTTACTTATGTACTTTCATAGCAACAGAAATAAGTAAGAATTGCAAAATATTTCCAGCATGAGTGAAATATGAAATCATATGTAATCCCATCTTAAAGATTAATCAAATGTTAGTATTGCGGTATTTCATACCTATAAATACATACATTATATTTTTCATGTTCCATATGGTTTTAAATTTTTGCATGAATATATATATATTAATTTTTATATATTTTATGTATTTTTACATATCTGGGATAATGCTTTTTAAAAACATTTATACAAATAGATTCAACCAGTTGTCTCAGGGAATGCTTTCAGAGAAAATGAAATTTATGTTGATGTCAAAAGTATTTTGAATTATTCTATTCTCTCTATATGTGTTTATGTGGGCTCTGCTCAGTCATGTCCTACTCTTTGCAACCCCATGGATTCTCTATAAGTATGACTATTGAGGAGTTTGACAGGCTTTAGTATTAGGTTAAGCTAGCTTTGTAAAAGCAATTTGAAGCCTCTCCATTGTGTGTGTGTATGTGTGTGTGTGTGTGTGTGTGTTTAAAACAATCTAGAGAGCACTGCAATGAAAGTTGAAATATAATTTTCTCCAATATTGCCTGGGCCCAGAACCTTTTCTGAAAGTAGGTTTTTGACATATTTTTAAAACTTCTTCCAAGGATATTGTTATATTTAATTACTTATTCCTTCTTGGGCTTCATGTTAATAATACACATTTATCCATAACCTATCCAACGCAAGAAATCTGTCAAATATATATTTTGAATCTCTTAAGTTTTCATATATGCCATCTTCATTTTCAAAAAATTAAGGGGTATGATAGTGAATTACTTTTGTTCTTCTATACCTGATTGTAACTGTATACTTAACTGATTTTTTTAGAACCATCTTTTGAAATCTTTCACTTACAATTAAAAATTTTCTCAGATTTATAATGTTTCTCTTTCATGTTTTCTAATTCTATTGTTATCTTCATTTCTCCCAAAATATTAATTTTCTGAATGTATAATTTATATGCTTATTTTCCCTCTTTTATTTTTAAAAAGTGAAGACTTTTAGAGATAGATTGCATTATTGATCCATATTGAACATTATTTCATAAAGCAAGGGTATATTATATAAATCTTGAAAGCCTTTAAAACATTTATAATTTAAAAATTATGCTTGAAGCCACTAAAATGTACTAGCCTTATGGATTATGGAAAAATCTCTACAGTATTGTAAACATAGCAAGTATAAATCATAACACTAATATAAAATTTTAATATAATTTGATGTAAGATGAAAATAGCAATAAAATATAATAAGGTAATAAATTATCCAAAGTGTACCTTCTAATACTTTAGAAAAACATTTGGAGATAAACTTTACTGTAGCAAACAAAGTCCATCACTATATCCATTAATAATGGATATAAACTAAAAGATAATATCAATTTCTTCAACAAAAAGTACCTCCCCTCAGTGAATCTGAACATTAAAATACCTCACTAAGGAACTTTTTAAGTAACATTTTAGAGAGAATTCTCAGTATAATCTCTTATTTCCATTTTCTCACAATTTTAATTTTCTCCCTCCTCTCCCCACCCAGCACACTTCATAATACCCAATACTATAAGTTTAGCTTGGAAAATAACACAAAGGTGATGTGGGAATTGTGATCAATGGAATATATCACTAAAACTCTCTTTTGTTGAAATATAGCTATCACAGTATTAATAAAACTACTGGCTGACAACTGCTGATTCAGCATATAAACTGGTACCAAGAGCAGCAGTTATGAATTGCTGTTTATTTGTTGGAAGATATTCACCAACTTCACTTTCACTTTACACTTTCATGCACTGGAGAAGGAAATGGCAACCCACTCCAATATTCTTGCCTGGAGAATCCCAGGGACGGGGGGAGCCTGATGGGCTGCCGTCTATGGGGTCACACAGAGTCAGACACGACTGAAGCGACTTAGCAGTAGCAGCAGCATTCACCATAATCCACTCAGGTCTTTAATGAACAAATAGATTAAAGGGGCAAGAATTTAACTACAGGATTTTATTTGGTAATATCAAATAATCAGATTAACTATATAAGTCATTGCAAGAACAAATGCTGTTATTTGTGTATGAGTTGTATCTACTTTCTTAATGTAGGCTCTTGAAGAAGACTGGGGTCCAACTGGACTTCTTCTGAATAAGCATCCATTTTCAAAACATATTTTGAAGGAGTAGTTGTCTCTTAAGTTTGAACTGGATGGTAAACAAAATTTAACGTAAAATGAAAGAACTTCTGATAGAAATATAAAGCTTTTAAAAAGGAACTTATCTTTTCCACCTCAGATTCTTACCTTTTCCTTTTTTTAAACAAGCAAAACTTGCTAGTTGACAGCAAAAATGTGAAAACAAAACAGTATATTTATAGTCTAAGAATCATTGTTGTATCTTATTCCTGGAATTATGAAATGTATGCTCCTATTGCTCTTAAATATGAGATGGATGAAATATAAATATTAAGTCTTTTCTTAGCTTTCTGTTACTAACCCTTAGGAATTAAAAGGAATTTATTTGAAGGATGTTTACATTAATTCTTACAACCTGGGCACTATTGCAAAAATGTGTATAATAAACAAGCAATCAACAAATGTCAAAGCAGCTTTTTGACATTTTTATTCAGTAGAATTTTTAAAACATATAAATCTTTAAATGGGAAACAGAAATGTTATTTAAATCAAGAAGGAGTGTTACATTTTCAAAATGCCCTTGTCAAACAAGTACTCTAAAATAGTACAACATGTAATTCTGAAATGCCATAGATTAATAAAAGATTTTCAAATTCTGCACTGCAATTCAGTTTTTAACCTCTGGCCATGACTTCCTTTTCCATAGTCCTTGGTTTTGATTCTTAACTCATATGTGTGCATATTGACAAATTTTCTTATGTAGTAGAAATAACAAAAAGGAGATAGAAACGCACAGTACAGTAAGGCAGTGGAGAAGACCTCTTCATTCACACAGTTATCCATTTACATTTAGTTAATACACAACCCAGTTGAATTATTTTTTTTGTTACCAACTTTAGAAAAACATGGGATCCACAAGATAAAACTTGGACTCTTGTCAAGGATTTAACTCATAATATGTATAACACTGTGAAGTAAGTAAGGTTGAGAATCAATGGTTGCTCCATATGTACATCATAGATTAAAGTATATCACTGATATATACATGCTGTAGTAGTTTGTACTTAAGTTGCTAGAGTCGTGTCCAACTCTTGTGACCCATGGACAGTAGCCCACCAGGCTCCTCTGGAGTACGCTGCCATTTCCTTCTCCCAGGGATTGAACTCACGTCTTATGTCTCCAGCTTTGACAGGCGGATTCTTTACTACTGAGCCACAGGGAAGCCCATATACATGCTAACTGCTGCCATATAAGGTTTGATAGATAGTGAAATAAGTTTACGAAAAAACTGTTTTAATTTTCTAGCAAATCTTCAAAACCTTAAAAAGAAATTGGCCTCTTAAAACCTAAGTCAATTAACCATTCTCATTTTGTTTAAAAACAATGCTTTTGTATGGATTTTACAGCAGAAAATTTTATAGTAATGTCTAAGCCTAATGTTTTCATATCTGTCATTACCCATACAAGACTAGATTCCTGACTTGACCACTATAAAGGAAACTAACTTTAAATGAAATCTTTGTCATCTTCTTCTCCTCGATATCCTTTTGTGAGTCCCATTGCAGAAAGAATAAAATCTAAAGTACAAATCTGTATTTTAATGCTCTCATATCATTTCCAAACTTATATCATTCCCCACATGTTTTCCCAACACCAGCCTTCATTCTCAGACAGCACCATCTCATATCCCCAGGCTTTATGGCACGGCTTCCTCTTGATTCAAGGATTATTACTTCATAGCATGGTTCTATTCACTCTTAAGGGCTGACCATAAATAACATCACCATGACACATTCTATCACCTCCCAATAAGTCAATCATTCTCCTGGAATTCTATAGGATTTTTCCTAAATTCCATAATAGTAGTATATGTTGCTCTTTATTTCATATATTTTTAATTTTTTTAAATGTATTTATAATTGAAGGATAAGTCTTGACAATACTGTGCTGGTTTCTGCCATATATCAGCATGAATTGGCCAAAGGTATATGTATGCTCCCTCCCTGTTGAGCCTCCCTCCCAACTCCCCTCCCACCCCATCCCACCCCTCTAGGTTGTCACAGAGCTCCTAATTTGAGCTTCTTGCATCATACAGCAAATTTCCACCAGCTATCTGATTTTACATATGGTAACGAATATGTTTCAATACTAGTCTCTCAATCCATCCCACCCTTTCTTTCCCCTACTGTGTCCGCAAGTCTGTTCTCTATATCTGTGTCTCCACTGGGCTTCCCTTCTGGCTCAGCTGTTAACAAATCTGCCTGCAATGCAGGAGACCTGGGTTCTATCCCTGGGTTGGGAAGATCCCTTAGAGAAGGGGAAGGCTACCCACTCCAGTATTCTGGCCTGCAGAATTCCATGGACTGTATAGTGTCTCCACTAATGCCCTGAAGATAGTTTCATCAGTACCACCTTTCTAGATTTCATATATGTGTGTTAATATATGATATTTGTTTTTCTCTTTCTGACTTATTTCACTCTGTATAATAGGCTACAGGTTCATTCACCTTATTACAACTGAGTCAAATATGTTCCTTTTTATGGCTGAGTAATATTCTGTAGTGTATTTGTACCACAGCTCCTTTATCCATTCATCTGTTGATAACATCTAGGTTGCTTCCATCTCCAAGCTATTGTAAACAGTGCTGTGATAAACACTGGGGTACATATGGCTTTTTCAATTATGTCTTTGTCATAGTCATCACAAGCTGTTTTTTTCATAGCTATTTACTTCATTGTCCTTGTATTCTAATAGACTGTGAATTCTATAAGAGCAAAGATTGGCTCTTATTTATCTTTGCACCTTCCAAAACCTTTATCCAGTACCTGTTGGTATATTTAATGTTTTTTTTTTTTTCAAAAACCATGAATCAATAAATATGTCATTTCCTTAGAAAGTAAAAGTGTGTATCAATTTATGCTCATATTTAGATTTATTCTGGAAATAAGAATTGGGATTCTTGAATTCCAGAAATGTTTATTTTAAAAGCAGAGATGAGAAGCCATGGGCCAAATCTGTACCCCCCTCCATTTTGTACAGCCTGAATGCTAAGAATAGTTTTCAAACTTTCCAACATTTGAAAAAAAATCATCAAATGTAGAATAATATGCTGTGACATATAAAATTCAAATTTCAGCATCTTTAAATAGAGGATTTTAAAAATTCACTATTGAATTGTGATTGACACATAAAAGGCTGTACATATTTTATGTATGTAACTTGGTGATTTTTAGGATAAGTATACGCCTGTGAAACTATCATCACCATCAGCACCATTACCTCCCAATGTTTCCCCCAGCCTCCTTTAGAGAGAAAATACAGTATATCTACACAGTGAACTAGTATTCAGCCTTAAAGAAGGAAACCCTGCCAGTGGTGACAACATGCTTGACTCTAGAGGACAACATGCCAAGAGAAATAAGCTAGACACAAACAACAACAACAAAAAATGATCTTACTTAGATGTGGAATCTAAAATAAAGTTTTACTGGAATATAGCCATTCCTCATTTAAGTATGATTCCTGGCTGCTTTTGTGCTGTAAGAGCAGGATTCACTAGTTATGACACAAATTGTACAGGCCATAGCACCTGAAATATTTACTATTGGTTCTTTGAATGGAAAAAAATTGCCAACATCTGTTTTAGTGTATTTAATTTGCAGGGTTTATCATATAGATTTTCACTTTTATGCTTGCTATAATAAAACATTAAATTATGAGGGCCAGGTTATGACCTTCTACTGGAAAGAATAAGAGAGTGATAATATTACAAAATTACATAGCCAACTTCTACTTGAAGAATTCTCTTCAAGTTACCTTGAATAACTGAGTTACTCTAGTATTATAAAACAGATTATAAAATATGACTTTCAAATAAAACATATTCATATAAAGCCAATATTCAGGAAATGGTTACTAAGCACATACTATTTACAATGAATAGAAGTGGGCAGTGGAGAAAAGGAGACAAATGTAAAAGAAATTCCAGAAATCAAGGCAACAACATCAGAAAATTGATTGGCCAGGAAAAATGAGGATGTGGAAGCCAAAGTTATTAGACTCTTCAACCCTGGGTAACTAGGAGGTTAGTGGTGTCCTCAACAAATATAAAGCTCACAGCAATTAAAACCATATGGAGGAGCATGTTGTAGTCAATCTTGGAAGTACCATTTGGGGATACGCATGTGATATCCAGAAAGCAGTATTTGGGTGTTCAACAACAACTGTAAACATGATACTTAGGATATACATTAGGGTGTCATCTCCTTAAAGATAGTAGTTGAAGTCAGTGCGAGTATAAAGACAAAGAAGAGTGAAGGAGAGAAATTTGATAAAGCATATACAATATCCGCTAAGAGTAAGAGTTGATAGAAAAAACAAACAAGTATTGGAGCAGCAGAAGAGCATAATGAAATGAGATTTTCAAGAGTACAGAGTTAACCAATGTAGTATTGCTTATAACAGAGAGGTTGAGGAAATAAAATACATAGACATGTACTGGATTTAAAAATGAATTTGAAAAAGGGTACATGTGTATGTATAACGTATAATATAACACAATATATTCTTGTACACCTGAAACTAACACAACATTGTTAGTCAACTATTGTTGCTGTTGTTTAATTGCTGAGTAGTGCCTGATTCTTTGCAGGCTCCCACCAAACTCCTCTGTCCATGGAATTTTTTAGGCAAGAATTCTAGCATGAGTTGTCATGTCCTACTGCAGGGGATCCTCCTGACCCAGGAATCCAACACACATTTCTTGTGTCTCCTACATTGTCAGGCTGATTCTTTAACATTGTACCACTTGGGAAACCCAACTATAATCCAAAATAAAAAGTAAAAACAAAAAAAAATGAAGATATCATTGGGAGTACAGGCAGGCCTTGGAGATATTGTGGGTTTGGTTCCCATCTACTGCAATGAAGCAAGTATCACAATACAGGGAGTCACAAAAATTTTTTGGGTTCCCCAGTTCATATAAAAGTTATGCTCACATAAATGGCAACCCACTCCAGTACTCTTGCCTGGAAGATTTCATGGACAGAGGAGCCTTGTAGGCTACAGTCCATGGGATCGCAAAAAGTCGGACACGACTGAGCAACTTCACTCACTCACTCATACTGTGTAACAATGTTATGTCTAAAAGAATGTGAATGTGAAAGTGAAAGTCACTCAGTCATATGCAACTCTTTGTGACCCCATGGACAATACAGTCCATCGAATTCTCCACGCCAGAATACTGGAGTGGGTAGCCTTTCCCTTCTCCAGGAGATCTTCCCAACTCAGGGATCGAACCCAGGTCTCCTGCAGTGCAGGCAGATTCTTTACCAGCTGAGCCACAAGGGAAGCCCAAGAGTACTGGAGTGGGTAGTCTATCCCTTCTCTAGCAGATATTCCCAACCCAGGAATCGAACTGGAATTTAAAAATACTTTATAGCCATCAACACTACAATGATGTATCATGCTGATCAGAATGACCATTCTGATGATGAGGGATCGTAACATAAGGAGGTATCACAGTCTAGAGATTCTTTGAAAAAACTAGAGTTATCATATGATCCAGCAATCCATTCCTGAGCATATATCTGGAAAAGACAAAAATGTGAAAAATACATGCATCCCAATGTTCACAACAGCACTATTTACAATAGCCAAGGCATGGAAACAACCCAAGTGCCCATCAACTGATGACTGGTTTAAAGAGATGTGGTATATATGTACTATGGAATATTATTCAACCATAAAAAATGAAATATTGCCATTTGCAGCAACATGAATGGACCTAGAGATTACTATACTGAGTAAAGTATATGTATATATATAAAGTATATATATTTATATATATGGGAATACCAGACCACCTGACCTGCCTCTTGAGAAATTTGTATGCAGGTCAGGAAGCACAGTTAGAACTGGACATGGAACAACAGACTGGTTCCAAATAGGAAAAGGAGTACATCAAGGCTGTATATTGTCACCCTGCTTATTTGACTTATATGTAGAGTACATCATGAGAAATGCTGGGCTGGAAGAAGCACAAGCTGGAATCAAGATTGCTGGGAGAAATATCAATAACCTCAGGTATGCAGATGACACCACCCTTATGGCAGAAAGTGAAGAGGAACTAAAAAGCCTCTTGATGAAGGTGAAAGAGGAGAGTGAAAAAGTTGGCTTAAGGCTCAACATTCAGAAAACTAAGATCATGGCATCTGGTCCCATCACTTCATGGGAAACAGATGGGGAAACAGTGGAAACAGTGTCAGACTTTATTTTTGGGGGGCTCCAAAATCACTGCAGATGGTGACTGCAGCCATGAAATTAAAAGACGCTTGCTCCTTGGAAGGAAAGTTATGACCAATCTAAATAGCATATTCAAAAGCAGAGACATTACTTTACCAACAAAGTTTCGTCTAGTCAAGGCTATGGTTTTTCCTGTGGTCATGTATGGATGTGAGAGTTGGACTGTGAAGAAGACTGAGCACCGAAGAATTGATGCTTTTGAACTGTGGTGTTGGAGAAGACTCTTGAGAGTCCTCTGGACTGCAAGGAGATCCAACCAGTCCATTCTGAAGGAGACCAACCCTGGGATTTCTTTGGAAGGAATGATGCTAAAGCTGAAACTCCAGTACTTTGGCCACCTCTTGCGAAGAGCTGACTCCTTGGAAAAGACTCTGATGCTGGGAGGGATTGAGGGCAAGAGGAGAAGGGGATGACAGAGGATGAGATGGCTGGATGGCATCACTGACTCGATGGACGTGAGTCTCAGTGAACTCCGGGAGTTGGTGATGGACAGGGAGGCCTGGTGTGCTGCGATTCATGGAGTTGCAAAGAGTCGGACATGACTGAGCGACTGATCTGATCTGATCTGATAGTATATATATTTATATATAAAATATAAAGACAAATATTGTATGGTATCACTTATATATGAAATGCTTGGGGCTGGTGCACTGGGATGACCCAGAGCAATGGTACAGGCAGGGAGGTGGGAGGGGGGTTCAGGATGGGGAGCACGTGTACACCCGTGGCAGATTCATGTTGATGTATGGCAAAACAAATACAATATTGTAAAGTAATTAACCTCCAATTAAAATAAATAAACTTAAATTAAAAAAAAAAACACAAACAGACTCATATACATAGAAAACAAAGTTATGGTTATCACAGAGGAAGGGAGATGGGGAGGGATTAATTAGGAGTATGGGATTAACAGATACACACTACTACATATAAAAATAGATTAGTAAAAAGGATTTAGTGTATAGCACAAGGAACTAATTTCAGCAGCTTACAATAGTCTATGATGAAAAATGTTATTTTCCATTATAGGTTATTATAAAAATATATTCTTTTTCAAAAACCAACTACAGTTCAATTTTAAAAAATATTTTATTACTAAAAATACTAACCATTATCTGAGCCTTCAGCAAGCCGTAATCTTTTTGCAATAATAACATCCAAGACCTCTGATCACAGATCATCATAACAAATATAATAATAATGATAAAGTTTGGAATACAGTGAGAATTATTAAAATGTAACACAAAGACACAAAGTGAGTGAATGATGCTGGAAAACTGACTCTGGTAGAATTGCTTAATGCAGGGTTACTACAAACCTTCAGATTTTAAAGAACACAACATATGCAAAGCACAAACAAACAGGATCTTAGGGTCTTATACTAGCCTAAGATCCAGGGAGGTGGGGGTCCCTCATACCACCAAGGAGCCCTTGGAACCACAAGCACACTCATACAACATTGTAGTAAAGAAGACAGAGGCAACTCTTCTGACATTTGGCCCTCAGCTCTGGAAATAAGAGATCAGTAATTCCAGATAATGACTTTAATAACCCCAGAAACACTTTTGGTCAGGGGTCTACGCACTCTAAACAATGCAGTTGAATTCAGTGTTGTCAAAGCCTGTGGGTTGTGCTGCTACCAAAGATGGGTTGGGAAGTTGGGAGGACCTGAATGACAGAATAGCTTAGGAAAGAAAAAATGAGAAATTTAAATTTTCTAATTTTTCCTCTCAAACCTCATGAATGCAATAAATTCTTACATTACAAAATGTGGTTTCCAGTGGTGCCAATTACTGATTTTCTTCTTTTTTCTTTAAACTACAGTTGTGTGTGTGTGTGTGTGTGTGTGTGTGTGAGTGCTTACAAATCAGTGCTGTATTAACAGCAACTGTGATAGTGATTGGAGAACATTTGACAATATTTCATAATTTACTGCTCTTTAACTTGTACTTAAATGTGTTTAGAATAATATGCTTGAAGAGTAATACTGATTTTCATATTTCCAGATAGATAGACATTGAATTCTAGAAAGGTTAACAGTTAAATTTTTATGAAGTGTTTTTATTTAAAAAATTTTGAGTTAATTAAATGGCTTAAACATTTTATAAATGTTCACATTTCTTAATTATAACTTTCTTTTTACATTTAATAGACTTTTTAGGTGGAATAAAAAAAGATTTAACATTTTTTTAAATTTTATTTTATTTTTAAACTTTACATAATTGTATTAGTTTTGCCAAATATCAAAATGAATCCATCACAGGTATACATGTGCTCCCCATCCTGAACCCTCCTCCCTCCTCCCTCCCCATACCATCCCTCTGGGTCGTCCCAGTGCACTAGCCCCAAGCATCCAGTATCGTGCATCGAACCTGGACTGGCATCTCGTTTCATACATGATATTTTAGATGTTTCAATGCCATTCTCCCAAATCTTCCCACCCTCTCCCTCTCCCACAGAGTCCATAAGACTGTTCCATACATCAGTGTCTCTTTTGCTGTCTCGTACACGTATTGTTATCATCTTTCTAAATTCCATATATATGTGTTAGTATACTGTATTGGTGTTTTTCCTTCTGGCTTACTTCACTCTGTATAATAGGTTCCAGTTTCATCCACCTCATTAGAACTGATTCAAATGTATTCTTTTTAATGGCTGAGTAACACTCCATTGTGTATATGGACCACAGCTTTCTTATCCATTCATCTGCTGATGGACATCTAGGTTGCTTCCATGTCCTGGCTATTGTAAACAGTGCTGCGATGAACATTGGGGTACACGTGTCTCTTTCCCTTCTGGTTTCCTCAGTGTGTATGCCCAGCAGTGGGATTGCTGGATCATAAGGCAGTTCTATTTCCAGTTTTTTAAGGAATCTCCACACTGTTCTCCAGAGTGGCTGTACTAGTTTGCATTCCCACCAACAGTGTAAGAGGGTTCCCTTTCCTCCACACCCTCTCCAGCATTTATTGCTTGTAGACTTTTGGATCGCAGCCATTCTGACTGGTGTGAAATGGTACTTCATAGTGGTCTTGATTTGCGTTTCTCTGATAATGAGTGATGTTGAGCATCTTTTCATGTGTTTGTTAGCCATCTGTATGTCTTCTTTGGAGAAATGTCTATTTAGTTCTTTGGCCCATTTTTTGATTGGGTCATTTATTTTTCTGGAGTTGAGCTGGAGGAGTTGCTTGTATATTTTTGAGATTAGTTGTTTGTCAGTTGCTTCATTTGCTATTATTTTCTCCCATTCTGAAGGCTGTCTTTTCACCTTGCTGATAGTTTCCTTTGATGTGCAGAAGCTTTTAAGGTTAATTAGGTCCCATTTGTTTATTTTTGCTTTTATTTCCGATATTCTGGGAGGTGGGTCATAGAGGATCCTGCTGTGATGTATGTCAGAGAGTGTTTTGCCTATGTTCTCCTCTAGGAGTTTTATAGTTTCTGGTCTTATGTTTAGATCTTTAATCCATTTTGAGTTTATTTTTGTGTATGGTGTTAGAAAGTGTTCTAGTTTCTTTTTTAATTTTTCATTCTTACATGTGCTTAATATTTTTACTAAAATACATTCAAATTGTGTCAATTGGTATATAGTTACATTTAATTTTTAATCTTTCTGATACTGAGTACAAGTTGATATCTTGATAGAAATATAAAGTAGAAAATCAGAAGGCAAAAAAAGGTAAAAACCTGAAAAAAGTATAATAAACAGAATATCTTCAAAGAGAAGGATGGCTTGCATTAAAAAAAAAAAAAAGAAGCAAAACAGGATAATGAAAGGAAGCTGACTTCTGTGAAGTATGATTTACACAAAACTTACAAACAGATTAAAATTTTTTATTTTAAGAAGTTATAACTACTGATCAAAAGAGTGAGAATGAGCAATATAATTATTCTCATTGGATATGCAACTGGGACAGGCAATGCAAATTCTAAATATTTAATAAAAATTTTTATTGCTGATCAGAATGATGAGATTGAGGAATATAATTTTTTTGTATATCAGATTCATATCAATGCAACTCTGGCTTGTTATTTAAAAAAAAAACAAAAATTTGTTTCATAAAAACATGAAATTGAGAAAAGAAAACCAGTATCACTAGTGTTAGTATGCTCATTGAATTATGACCCTGGAAAATGGATACTGAACTTTCACAGTATAAGAATGACTCTGGTTAAACACATTCTGGCTCAATTTAAAATCTGAGAATTTTCCATTGGATAAACATAGTAGAATATTAAATATTTCATTAAACACCAAAATTATTTCAAATGAAGAAGAGAAAAACAGAACTTGAATATTATATTTCAGGTTGTTGTTACATGTTTCACAAATGATTGTTAAGATCAGTTTTGGCCAAAGCTGTTACTAAAAACACTTTGATTTTCTTTTAAAATAATATGAAATTTCACTTACACAGAAAAGAAAAGCACACATTTAATTACTAGAACTGAAATTAAAAGGGATGAATAAAGAGCAAATGACCAATAAACAGTATTATATAAATTTAAATAAGCATTCATCAAAATATGGCATTATTAAAGAATATGTAATTTGGTCAATAATTAGCTAATCACTACAATGTTTTTCAAAGCATAAACAGCACAGTGATCAAAGAAAATAATAAAAATTTTATGACTTAATAGAAATCATTTCAAAATAGATGTTAAAATGGCCAAATACATAAGATATAGTTTAAAAGATAAAATTCTATCACTGCTTAGAATTGAGAAATCAAAATCAGATTATTAACTTAATGGATAATCAAGTGAGAGAAGAAATTTTTCACAAAATTTAAAAGTAAGTATTATTTATCTGTTTGGCCAGATTGTTCAGAGAAAAAATATCTAAGATGAAAATGACATTTATTGTACATATTGTTGAATTATCAGAAAAAGGAAATAAGGTTGAAATTAATGAGTTTTTGCTATTCTTACACTTGTTATTTTTTAAAAGTACAGATTTTGACTTGAAGAAAAAGCAACTGGTATTTTTAAGCCTCGAGTAAAAAGTTCATGGAGGAAAATAGTATGATAATGTCATTAGAATGACTGATTAAGAAGGAGGCTTTTCAAGCAGAATTTTGGCAGATATCTTGAAACATTTTTATGCCATGTGAAGCACAGTTTGAATTTTGTTATCAGGAGACCTCAGCTGGACCCAGAGAAGTGATGAAATACTTTGGAAGAACTCAAAGTTTATATGTGATATTTTCTGCATCTGCCTAAAGACGTGATATCTTGAAGAAACATATCAGTTTTACAAACATTCTTAGAGGCATGATAGAAATGCTGACTAAATGCTGTTGAAAATATCAAAAATAAAAAATGTACTTGAAGATAAGCAATCCAAGGCAAGAGCCTCAAACTGAAGCAAATTTTGGTCTTTGCTCAAAAAATAACTGTAAATTCAAATAATTCAAAATTATTTCATATTAACTTTTGAAAATTATTAATATTTTTAACAAAAGTTACAAAAATAAATACAACTTGACTATTTCACTTTTGAAAAGACTAAAATTACATTTTTTAAGTTTTAGAGAGAATTTTCTTTCATATTAAAAGAAATTGTCAAGAAACTATATTCTGTACTATGGTTTCCCAAATGGCAAGTATCTGCCTGCCCAGCAGAATTTGAGGGTTCGATTCCTGGGTTGGAAAGATCCCCTGAAGAAGGTACTGGCAACCCACTCCAGTATTCTTGCCTGGAAAATTCCATTGTCAGAGGAGCCTGGCAGGCTCTAGTCCACGGAGTTGCAAAGAGTTGGACACGATTTAGCGATGAAACCACCACCACCATATTCTGTAATAACCTAACTGGGAAAAGAATCTGAAATAGAATAGATACATGTATATGTATAACTGAATCACTTTGCTGTACATCTGAAACTAGAACAACATTGTAAATCAACGATATTTCAATAAAGATTAGAAAATGAAGAGATTATGGGTGTGACTCATTCATGTGGGTCTTACGTGATTCCATCTGGCTGGATTCAACAGGCAATCTCAGCAGAAGAAAGGACTGGAGAAGGGGTTATTGAGTGGAAACACTGCCAACGTGGACCAAAGAGGACAGAGAGGGAATGAAACAAAGGAAGTCTCCCAGATTTCTGGGACTCTAAAGAATAGGACAATAAAACTCTCTGGCTGGGAACATGCATTTTCCTTGAAGAAAATGGAAGACTGACCACAAGAGTGACACAGGTCATCAGCAGGGTTGCCACACCACCACAAGTGCAGAGGGCACATGTCCTCAAGATGCATCTGTCTCACCCATGGTTTCAGTGGGACCGGACTGTAACCCAGGGCTGAGGGGCAACACCACCATCCCATGGGGCCCAGAAATTGAGGCCACCACATCGGAAGCCTGCAGGACAGTGCATTGAGGCAAAGAGGATTATTTTGGACCTGAAATTCTAAAAGAATTTCCCCAGATAAATTTTGGACTTCCTTGAGACTAGATTCTTTATCATTTCTCCCTATTAAAATGGGAATGTCTATCCTCTGCCTGTCACACTATTATATTTTGTGAGCACATAACTTGTCTGGTTTCATAGGTTCACAGCTGGAGAGGAATTTTACCTCAGAATGAATCACCCATACCTGATTCAGTCACAGCTAAGAAATTGATCTTAGGAATCTCTAGCTTTTTACAATGGGCTTCAGGAAAGCCTGTACAAGCTCTGCCCTGGAGAAATGCATTATCTTTATTATATTTGACAACAAAGAAACATGTCATCTGCTCTAGAAAAAAGACACTTCGTCTATCTCGCAAGGCTGTTGCTATACAAACCACTGGGAAAAGACACTCATGAGACAACTCTGAATACCTTTGCCTGCAAGAAGTTCAGAAATGAGAGACCCATGGAAAATTCTCTCTCAATAATAATTAAGAGATATTTATAATTGAGGGCACTCAGGTACTTATTAAACATAAGTAAATAGTCACCTAGACTTAGAAGTTAAATTTTTGGTAACATTATATAACTCTTGATATAAATAGATTGGGACTCTTACCCTACATAAAAAAGTTAGTTTAGTTTTAGGCACGGTAATATGAAGTGCCTATAGGACATGTCTTAAAGGACAGGAGCCTTATGATAAAGACAAAAAGGAGAGTGAAAAAAGTGGCTTAAAACTCAATATTCAGAAAACTAGGATTATGGCAACTGGTCCCATTACTTCATGGCAACTAGAAGGGGAAAAAGTGGAAACAGACAGATATTATTTTCTTGGGCTCCAAAATCACTGCAGATGGTGACTGCGGCCATGGAATTAAAAGATGTTTGCTCCTTGGAAGAAAAGCTATGACAACTAGACAGTGTGTTATAAACCAGGGACATCATTTTGCCCATAAAGGTCCATACAGTCAAAGCTATGGTTTTTCCAGTAGTCATGTATGGATGTGAAAGTTGGACCATAAGGAAGGCTGTGCATCTGTGCTAAGTCACTTCAGTTGTGTCCAACTCTCTGTAGTCCACCAGGCTTCTCTGCACACAGCCAAAGAATTGATGTTTTCAACTGGTGGTGCTGGATAGGACTCTTGAGAGTTCCTTGGACAGCAAGGAGATCAAACCAGTCAGTCCTAAAGGAAATCAACCTTGAATATTCATTGGAAATACTGATGAGGAAGCTGAAAATCTGGTGGCTACCTGATGCAGAGCCAACTCATTGGAAAAGACCCTGATGCTGGAAAAGATTGAAGGCAAAGGAGAAGAGAGTGGCAGAGGACGACATGGTTAGATAGCATCACTGACACAATGGACACGACTTTGAGCAAACTCTGAAAGATACTGGAGGACAGAGGAACCTGCTGTGCTGCAGCCCATGGGGTCAGGAAGGTCGGAAATAACTTAGTGACTAAACAACATCTTCAATATGGCACAAAGCTTTAATTCATAGGATTGGTTCAGTGAAATTGATCACCACCATCAACCAAATCTTTGAGTCTAGAAATGAAAGAGAAGATAAGTTTTCCTTTTCTATACAAATGACACAATCCTGAATAACTTGAAGTAACTTCATCAGTAGCAGTAAGATATACTGCTATCTTGCTTCTTCGGTATTCTGTTTAAAGCAGGTACATGTTTAGATTTCTAGTGCGTATTACTGTGCCCAGAGGAGCAATCTGACTGTTTGGCATGCTGAAAAATAATTGTTCTTGCATGATCATGTTAAAATCTAGAACTCTGACTAGTAAAGTGTTAATGATAAAATTATAAAATTAATTTTAAGGCAACTTCTGATTTTTTTACCCTTAAGTTTATTCTATGTTGCTACTATGTGCCTTTGGTTTCATATTTAATTAAATCCATTTGCTTCCCCCATGGCTCAGCAGGTAAAGAATCCACCTGCAATGCAGGAGACACAGGAGACCTGGGTTTGATCCCTGAGTTGGGAAGATCCTCTGAAGAAGGAAATGGCAACCCACTCTAATATTCTTTCCTGGAAAATTCCATGGACAGAAGAGCCTGGCGGGCTGCAGTCCATGGGGTTGCAAAGAGTCAGACATGATTGAGCGACTGAACACACACATTCACAGGATACTTCATCTTTGAATTCAATCAACTGTGAATGGAAAATATTTGGGAAAAAATTTCAAAATGCAAAATTTGAACTTGTTGCAACGGCTTACAAAGCATTTATATTGTGTTAGTAACTACTTGCATAATGTTTACATTTTATTAGGTATTATAATTATTCTAGAGGTAATTTAAAGTTTATTGGAGGATATGCATAGGTTACATGCAAATACTATGCCATTTTATTTAGGAAACTTGAGCATCCATGGATTTTGTTATCCACAGGAGGATCCTGGATCAATCCTCTGCAGACACCAAGGAACAACTGTATTGACTTTAATACTTGCTCATTCAGCAGTCTTCCAGATTACATTTTCATACACCTCTACTTCCTAAGGATAATTGGAACAACTTACTGCATAAAATTATAACTAAGTAACTGACACTTTTCTAGACTTTACAGGTTTATATACTTGATTTATTTAATGGCTAAGAGAATGGAAAGTATTCTCATGTGATAACATGTATCCTGTGAGAAGTTTGTATCTGAATTTTTTACTTTCCTTTCTCACTTGAAAAAGAGTTATGTGGACAGGTAGAAAGTAAGGGTTTTTCTACATGGTTTTCTGGCATTTATTTTATAAACTTGTTAGCCCTTAGGAAAAAATTGAGAAGAGCAGTGAGGAGGTAAAAGAGAGATTGAGTTTCAAGACACAACAACAGCATTATTTTTGGATTAACTTTTAGTTTTGAAATAATTTAAAATTTTCAGAAGTGTCTTGAGAATATTCCAATACCACATTGTGATGGTTAACCCTATATGTTAACTTGACTGGACCAAGAGATACTGAGATAGTTGGTAAATCACTATTTCCAGATGTGTCTTTTAGGGTGTTTCTGGAAGACTTTAGCATTTGAGTTAGTAGACTGAGGGAGAAGATCCACCCTCACCAAGGTGGTGGGCACTACTGACAGCCCAAGAAGAACAAAGAGGAGGAGGAAGGGTGAATTCTCTCTCTCTCTCTCTGTCCTTGAGCGGGGACACCCATTTCTTCTTGGGCTTCAACATCTGAGCCCTAGAGTTGGGACTTCCCCGGTGGCTCAGATGGTAAAGTGTCTGCCTACAATGCAGGAGACCCAGATTCAACCCCTGGGTCAGGAAGATCTCCTGGAGAAGGAAATGGCAACCCACTCCAGTATTCTTGCCTGGAAAATCCCATGGACAGAGGAGCCTAGTTGGCTACAGTCCACAGGGTCGCAAAGAGTCGGATACGACTGAGTGACTTCACTTCACTTTCACTTGTTCTTGGTTCTTCAGACTTGAACTGAAGTCTGTCACTGGCTTTCTTGTTTCTCCAGCTTGCAGATGGCATATCATGGCATATCTCAGCCTCCATAATCATGTGAACCAGCTGCCAAAATGCCTTCTTTTATTTATCTCTATATATGCTACTGGTTTTATTTCTCTGGAGAACCCTGTTATAAACCTTCACACTTATTTGACTGTTTGTACTTGGATGTTGAAAGTATCAGGCCCTAAATTCCCTAATTTTTCAATATGTTTTCTAAAAGGAAGGATATTCTCCTCTATCACTCTAGTATACTCAGTAAATAAATTAATACGAATACAATTTGCTGTGCAGTGTTTAGTCGTTCAGTCGTGTCTGACTGTTTGCGATCCTATGGACTGTAGCCCACCGGGTTCTTCTGTCCATGGGAATTCTTCAGGCAAGAATACTGAGAATGCTAAATTTTACCTCTTGTTTAAAATGGTGTCTGCCAGATTTCTACTTTCTAAAGTTAATAATTTTCTTGCAACTTGTTGATTAGCAAATAAAATGGCTTCCATGGTGGTTCAGTTGGTAAAGAACCTGCCTGCAATACAGGAGACCCAAGTTCTATCCCTGGGTCAGGAAGATCCCCTGGAGGAGGAAATGGCAACCCCTCCAGTAGTCTTGCCTGGAGAATTCCATGGACGGGCTACAGTCCATAGGATCATAGAGTCTGACATGACTGAGTGACTAACACACACTGCTGCTGCTGCTAAGTCTCTTCAGTCGTGTCCGACTCTGTGCGACCCCATAGACGGCAGCCCACCAGGCTCCCCCGTCCCTGGGATTCTCCAGGCAAGAACACTGGAGTGAGTTGCCATTTCCTTCTCCAATGCATGAAAGTGAAAAGTGAAAGGGAAGTGGCTCAGTCGTGTCCAACTCTTAGCGATCCCATGGACTGCAGCTTACCAGGCTCCTCCATTTGTGGGATTTTCCAGGCAAGAGTACTGGAGTGGGGTGCCATTGCCTTCTCCGAACACACACACAACAAAGTTAATAAAATGTAAGAAGATACATCGAGACCATGTAAATATCTGTTCTTAATCAATTCTTAATCTGCTAATTCTAGCATCGACTGAGGAATCTATTCTGAGTCAATTACTATGACGATGATTGCCAAATGGTGACTTTTCCAATTCCACTATTCCTTCTATATTTGTCAGTTGACATTCTACTATAAGGCAGAGATTTTTTTCATCCACTTATATTTTCCTCTAACAAATTATTATTTTTATTTATTTAGTCAGTAAGCCACCTTCAGGTCAACATCTGTTGTTCTTTTTTTTTTTCAATGTCCCAATCAACCTTTGAATAAGCTCTCTAACTTTCTGTTATGACAGAATGTTCTGTGTTCATCTTATAGTTTCCTAGCCCAAGCCCTGGAGTCAGCCATCCTCCTAAGAAACTGTGTTATTTCTCTTGTTGTTGTTTTTTAAATTGGAGAATGGATTTAGAAACTATAGTCTGGGAACCAGATGTGTACTCATTACTTTCAGGATGCCATTGCTTTTAAGACTTCTTGGAGGGCCATTAAAAAGTATATGTCTGGGTACACAAACTCACATGTACATGTATCTATGTTCATCTATAAGTAAACACTGATACCTGAAATTGCACCTTTTTTTAATCCAAAAAAGGATAACTCCGATTATCCTAGTTCCTATGATTCTGGATGCATTTATTTATTTGCTGAATTCTCTTGTTTTTAATGGATCCTGCAATTCCATGGGCTGTTTCCTTAGTGTCAGCTTTGTAAAATATACCCGTTAAGCTAACTAAATTCCTCTCCAGCTCAAAAGCGTCTGACTCATGCCATTGAGCAACTGATTTCCCACAGGAAAGGACAGGGATGGAGCTAGGCAGAGCATTTTGAGGAGTCATTCCTATCCCAGGCTCATAAAAGAGATTACCTTGACATTAATGAAGTGAGAAAAAGAGGACTGTGAATTCTGACACAGTAGAGTTTATCTTCTGCTTCCCAGGAAATGCCTCTGCAGAGGGAGAAACAAAATTCTGAAGAGAACTGGCTACGTGGTGATTCTAGTAAGAAGAACCAAAGGCAGTCTTTCAGAGTAGCTGGGTCCCAATCAAGACGCGGAAGCTGGAGAGAGTTTATGGTCCTGAGGCAACACTATGGTCAAGAATAAGAGATGTTAGTGAAGAGAGATGATTTGGGAATGGAAAGTGTCCCCTCCCACAGTGCCTCGGCACTGAATCAAGATACTGGAACCACGGAATTGCTTTGGGGATGGAAGAAAAACTGAGTGACTGAATGGAAAAGGATTTGTAATTTGAAAGAAAATTGAGTTACAGAAAATAATGGACTATTTCGCAAGCACTCAAGTTTATGGGTTGAGATTCATAGCCACCACATGTGGAAATGGTATAAGATAACCACACAAATATAAAGGAATTAAATATTAATGCATAACTTGCAATGCTTTTTAAAATCATATGACTAGATTTTTCCAGTAAACTGTAGAGTTAATGAAATCATTACTTACTTGTCGTAGTCTGATGAAACTGGAAAATTTTACCTCAAATTCCTTTAAAAATTTTCACATATTACTCCCAAACATCCTCTTTTTGTGGTAGATTTTAAAGTTTTGACATATTTAAGACAGTCCACTGTGATAAACTTTTAATGATAGATTTTCTTCTTTGTGATGATCTCTACATTACAAGGGCTTCCTGGGTGACTCAGTGGTAAAGAATCTGCCTGCCAAGCAGGAGACACGGGTTTGATCCTTGGGTCAGGAAGATCCCCTGGAGAAGGAAATGGCAACCTGCTGCAATATTCTTGCCTGGAAAATCCCATGGATAATGGAGCCTGGTGGGCTACAGTCCATGGGATAGCAAAAGAGCAAGACATGACTTAGTGATTAAACAGCAACTATATTCAAAAGTCTTTCTTTCTCCTTTGAGTATCACAATCTTAGATTGAATTCCCACCATCCTTTGACATCACTTTCATAAATGCCCATATTATGCACATCTCCTCGGCCTCTGTCAACATCAGGAATAGGAGGTGGGCTGTAGAATCTATTTTTGTTATACAAGCCTCTCATCTGTTTTGCTTGTCACAGCAGGTTATCTTGGACATCTTTTTGCTGACTCTGTCTTTTCCTTCTTGTTCTGCATAATGCACGCACAATATGTCCCAGACATTTCAGCAGTTACAGAATTAGAATCACAAAACAACATGAAAAAGTAATGTTCATATCTTACTGCTTTGACCTAACCTTGCAGATTGGTTCTCTGCTGTTCTAAGTATCCACCTTGTCTCCTACAGTCTCCTTTTCTTTGCTCACACAATTCCCTTGTCAGCTCTGAAATTCTGTCAATGCTCCAGCTGTGCTGTATAGCCCTCCTCAAAACTGAGAGAATGTTCCAGATCTTTTGTATGTGAATTATGTTTTTGTTCTTTCTTGGGTCTATAATTACATTTTGTAACACAAATGTAGCATTAACTCATTCTCTGACTGGTTACTTGGGTAAACAGAAATGTGAAAAGGCAAATATCAAAGCATCAGAAAAAAAAGATGTCAAGACTTTGGAAAATGAGGCTGATTTTTGTGCACTTCCACAAAGGCTTGGATGGGGAAAAATTGTCAGGAAAGGACCTGAAGAGTCAAACATGACAACATAAACTCAACAGCGTAGAACAGTGGTCAGCAAAACTTTCCCTGAAGAGCCAGATAGTAAATATTTTTACCTTTGTAGGGATTCCCTGGTGGCTCTGATGGTAACAAATCTGCCTGCAATGCAGGAGACCTGGGATTGATCCCTGGATTCAGAAGATACCCTGGAGAAGGGCACGGCAACCCACTCCAGTATCCTTGCCTGGAAAATCCCATGGATGGAGGAGCCTGGCAGGCTACAGTCCATGGTGTCACAAAGAGTTGGACACCACTGAGCAACTAAGCACATGACAGATTGTACACTACCAAAACCTACCATTATGGTGGGAAAGCATCCATAGATGATATATAAATAACTGAGTGTGGTTGTGTTTAAATAAAACTTTATTTATGCTTATACAAAAAACACGTAGTGGGAAGGATTTGACCCACAGGTCTAGTTTTCTGACCCATGAGCTAGAACGCCTTGTTAAAGGGGAAAGGAAAACTTCAGTTCACTTTTGTAAGAAACACTCCAATGTTGGTCAGTTCAGTTCAGTCATGTACCACTCTTTGCAACCCCATGGACTGTAGCATTCCAGGCCTCCCTGACCATGACCAACTCCCAGAGTTTACTCAAACTCATGTCCATTGAGTCAGTGATGCCATCCAACCATCTCATCCTCTGTTGTCCCCTTCTCCTCCTGCCTTCAATCTTTCCCAGCATCAGGGTCTTTTCAAATGAGTCAGCTCTTCGCATCAGATGGCCAAAGTATTGGAGCTTCAGCTTCAACATCAGGCCTTCCAATGAATATTCAAGACTGATTTCCTTTAGGATGGATGGGTTGGCTCTTCTTCCGGTCCAAGGGACTCTCAAGAGCCTTCTCCAACACCACAGTTCAGTAGTGACCCCATGAATCGCAGCACACCAGGCCTCCCCGTCCATCACCAACTCCCAGAGTTCACCCAAACCCACGTCCATCGATTCAGTGATGCCATCCAGCCATCTCATTCTCTGTCGTCCCCTTTTCCTCTTGCCCCAATCCCTCCCAGCATCAGACTTTCAAAAGCATCAAATTTTCAGCACTCAGCTTTCTTTATAGTCCAACTCTCTAATCTATACATGACCACTAGAAAAACCATAGCCTTGACTAGATGGACCTTTGTTGGAAAAGTAATGTCTCTGCTTTTTAATATGCTATCTAGGTTAGTCATAACGTTTCTTCCAAGGAGTAAGCGTCTTTTAATTTCATGGCTGCAGTCACCATCTGCAGTGATTTTGGAGCCCCCCAAAATAAAGTCAACCACTGTCTCCACTGTTTCTCCATCTTTTTGCCATGAAGTGATGGGACCGGATGCCATGATCTTAGTTTTCTGAATACTGAGCTTTAAGCCAACTTTTCACTCTCCTCTTTCACTTTCTTCAAGAGGCTCTTTAGTTCTTCTTCACTTTTTGCTATAAGGGTGGTGTCATCTGCATATCTGAGGTTATTGATATTTCTCCCGGCAATCCTGATTCCAGCTTGTGCTTCATCCAGCACAGTGTTTCTCATGATGTACTCTGCATATAAGTTAAATAAGGTCAGTGACAATATACAGCCTTGATGTACTCCTTTTCCTATTTGGAACCAGTCTGTTGTTCCATGTCCAGTTCTAACTGTTGCTTCCTGACCCACATACAGATTTCTCAAGAGGCAGATCAGGTGGTCTGTTATTCCCATCTCTTTCAGAATTTTACACAGTTGTTGTGATCCACACAGTCAAAGGCTTTGGCACAGTCAATAAAGCAGAAGTAGATGTTTTTCTGGAACTCTCTTGCTTTTTCCACGATCCAGCAGATATTGGCAATTTGATCTCTGGTTCCTCTGCCTTTTCTAAAACCAGCTTGAACATCTGGAAGTTCACGGTTCATGTATTGCTGAAGCCTGGCTTGGAGAATTTTGAGCATTACTTTGCTAGCATGTGAGATGAGTGCAATTGTGCAATAGTTTGAGCATTCTTTGGCATTGCCTTTCTTTGGGATTGGAATGAAAACTGACCTTTTCCAGTCCTGTGGCCACTGCTGAGTTTTCCAATTTGCTGTCATATTGAGTGCAACACTTTCATAGCACATCTTTTAGGATTTGAAATAGTTCAACTGGAATTCCATCCACTAGCTTTGTTCATAGTGATGATTCTTAAGGCTCATTTGTCTTTACATTCCAGGATGTCTGGTTCTAGGTGAGTGATCACACCATCATGATTATCTAGGTCATGAAGATATTTTTTCCATAGTTCTGCTGTGTATTCTTGTCACCTCTTCTTAGTATCTTCTGCTTCTGTTAGGTCCATACCATTTCTGTCCTTTATTGAGCCCATCTTTGCATGAAATGTTCCCTTGGTATCTCTAATTTTCTTGAAGAGATCTCTAGTCTTTACCATTCTATTGATTTCCTTTTTTTTTTTTTTTTGCACTGATCACTAAGGAAGGCTTTCTTATCTCTCCTTGCTATTCTTTGAAACTCTGCTATCAAAGGGGTATAATTCAAATGTTGGTATAATTAATTTTTAATCTTTCTTCGACAGCTGGATCAGTTTCCAATTTCCCACTGGAGAGTTTTATTACATGTCTTATTTGTTGTTCATTTGCTAAGTTGCATCCAACTCTTTGTGACCCTATGGACTGCAGCACACCAGGCTTCCCTATCTTTCACTGTCTCCTAGAATTTGCTCAAACTCATGTTCATTGAGTCAGTGATGCCATCTAACCTTCTCATCCTCTGTCACCACCTTCTCTTCTTGCCCTCAGTCTTTACCAGCATCAATTTTTTGTTATGAGTTGACTTGTCACATCAAGAAAATAAAATCTGTCCCTGCTTCCAATTTTTCCCTTTTTATTTGCTGATGCCTTACTGTGAACAATGTTGGATTCGTGATCTCCAAAGAAGAAGATTGAGCTTCGGGACCAGAGACCAGGCTTGATCACTCAAGAGCTTTTATGTAGCAGAGTTTTATTAAAGTATGAAAAGGGCCAGGAAGCTTCTGACATAGACATCAGAAGGGGGATGGAGAATTCTTCCCTTATGGTTCACAGAAAAGGGAGTTATGTACTTTTTCAGTTGCTTATTACAATAAATCAAAAGAATGTCTCAAGGTTGTAAAGATCTTACTAGATTCACTCCCACAATTTACATTTTAAGATAACAGGATTAGTCAGAAGATTTTCAAGGACAAACTGTCCTAAGCAGGATACATTGTTGTCATATAATCCTTAGTACAGTTTAAGCTGAGTAGTGTTGTTGTGTAATCAACACCTTCAGGCTTAAAGAAAAAAAATGTTTTATGTGACTAAGACTGAGGAATGTAGAGAAAGAGAGAGAGAGAGAGAGAAAAGACGTTTGTCCTTTTTTCCTCTTTGAGAATTCCAGACCCCTATCTCCTCCTCAAGAGCCACAGACCCCTCTCTCCTCCTTGGGGACCCCAAACTTATCACCCTTCCTAAAAACTGACTCTCTCATTGCCGTGAAGTGATGGAACCAGATGCCATGATCTTAGTTTTGTTAATGTTGAGTTTCAAGCCAGCCTTTTCACTCTCCTCTTTCACCCTCATCAAGAATCAACCTGCCTGACTTCAGGCTCTACTACAAAGCCACAGTCATCAAGACAGTATGGTACTGGCACAAAGACAGAAATATAGATCAATGGAACAACGTAGAAAGCCCAGAGATAAATCCACACACCTACGGACAACTTATCTTTGACAAAGGAGGCAAGAATATACAATGGAGAAAAGACAATCTCTTTAACAAGTGGTACTGGGAAAACTGGTCAGCCACTTGTAAAAGAATGAAACTAGAACACTTTCTAACACCATACACAAAAATAAACTCAAAATGGATTAAAGATCTAAACGTAAGACCAGAACTATAAAACTCCTAGAGGAGAACATAGGTAAAACCCTCTCCGACATAAATCACAGCAGGATCCTCTGTGACCCACCTCCCAGAATATTGGAAATAAAAGCAAAAATAAACAAATGAGACCTAATTAAACTTAAAAGCTTCTGCACAACAAAGGAAACTATAAGCAAGGTGAAAAGACAGCCTTCAGAATGGGAGAAACTAATAGCAAATGAAGCAACTGACAAATAACTAATCTCAAAAATATACAAGCAACTCCTGCAGCTCAATTCCAGAAAAATAAACGACCCAATAAAAAAATGGGCCAAAGAACTAAACAGACATTTCTCCAAAAAAGACATACAGATGGCTAACAAACACATGAAAAGATGCTCAACATCACTCATTATCAGTGAAATGCAAATCAAAACCACAATGAGGTACCATTTCACGCCAGTCAGAATGGCTGCCATCCAAAAGTCTACAAGCAATTAATGCTGGAAAAGGTGTAGAGAAAAGGGAGCCCTCTTACACTGTTGGTGGGAATGCAAACTAGTACAGCCACTATGGAGAACAGTGTGGAGATTCCTTTAAAAACTGAAAATAGAACGGCCATACAACCCAGCAATCCCACTGCTGGGCATATACACTGAGGAAACCAGAATTTAAAGAGACATGTGTACCCCAGTGTTCATCAAAGTACTGTTTACAATAGCTAGGACATTGAAGCAACCTAGATGCCCATCAGCAGATGAATGGATAAGAAAGCTGTGGTACATATACACAATGGAGTATTACGCAGCCATTAAAAAGAATACATTTGAATCCGTTCTAATGAGGTGGATGAAACTGGAGCCTATTATACAGAGTGAAGTAAGCCAGAAAGAAAAACACCAATACAGAATACTAACACATATATATGGAATTTAGAAAGATGGTAATGATAACCCTATATAGGAGACAGCAAAAGAGACACAGATGTAAAGAACAGTCTTTTGGACTCAGTGGGAGAGGGTGAGGGTGGGATGATTTGGGAGAATGGCATTGAAACATGTATAATATCATATAAGAAACGAATTGCCTGTTCAGCTTTGATGCAGGATACAGGAAGCTTGGGGCTGGTGCACTGGGATGACCCAGAGGGATGGGATGGGGAGGGAGGTGGAGCAGGGTTCAGGATGGGGAACACATGTACACCCATGGCAGATTCATGTCAATGTATGGCAAAACCAAAACAATATTGTAATTAGTGACCAATTAAAATAAATAAATTTAACATTAAAAAAAAGAAGCTCTTTATTTCTTCTTCACCATTAAGGTGGTATCATCTGCATATCTGAGGCTGTTGCTATTTCTCCCAGCAAGCTTGATTCCAGTTTGTGATTCATTCAGCGTGGCATTTTACATAATGTACTCTGCATAGAATTTAAATAAGTAGAATGACAATATATAGACTTGACATATTCCTTTCCTAATTTTGGACCAATAATGTTGAAAATGCTTTTGGATTATTTTCAGAAGTAGATTTAATATACTAGTTCTCAAAGACAAGCTATTCTGGAAGAGCAGAGTAAAGAACTTCAAAAATTGAGTCTCTCACATAATAAAAACAGCAGATGGACCATTCAAATTAACCTTTTCAGAAATCTTGAAATTAACCAAAATATTCCCAATAATCTAGGGACTATATAACAAAAAGAAAGTTGAATCTTGGTAAGAATAGCAGTGAGTTTATGACACTACAACTTGCCCTATTCCATTTTCTTTCCCCAGTTCCATGGTAAACTTGAGAATCAACAAGCAATATAAATATGGTAGCTGAAAAACAGCAGATAAACAGTCAGCGAAGGGAGGGGTGCAGAACAGGTTTGGAGTCTTCTCCAAAACTGCATCATCAGAGAACCTTTAAGTATTTGACCTGTTGGATCAGTCAGTCAGTCAATTCAGTCGCTCAGTCGTGCCAGACTCTTTGCGACCCCACAGACTGCAGCACTCCAGGCCTCCCTGTCCATCACCAACCCCCAGAGTTTAATCAAACTCATGTCTATTGAGTTGGTGATGCCATCCAACCATCTCATCCTCTGTCATCCCCTTCTCCTCCTGCCCTCAATCTTTCCCAGTATCAGGGTCTTTTCAAATGAGTCAGTTCTTCACATCAGGTGGCCAAAATATTGGAGTTTCAGCTTCAACATCAGTCCTTCCAATGAATATTCAGGACTCATTTCCTTTAGGATGGACTGGTTGGATCTCCTTGCAGTCCAAGGGACTCTCAAGAGTCTTCTCCAACACCACAGTTCAAAAGCATCAATTCTTCAGCACTCAGCCTTCTTTATAGTCCAACTCTCACATCCATGCATGACTACTGGAAAAACCATAGCTTTGACTAGATGGACTGTTGGCAAAGTAATGTCTCTGCTTTTTAATATGCTATCTTAGGTTGGTCATAACTTTTCTTCCAAGGAGCAAGTGTCTTTCAATTTCATGGCTTCAGTCACCATCTGCAGTGGTTTTGGAGCCTCCCCACCCCCGGCCAAAAAAATAAATAAATAAAATCTCTCACTCTTTCCATTGCTTCCCCATCTATTTGTCATGAAGTGATGGGACCAGATGCCACAATCTTAGTTTTCTGAATGTTGAGTTTTAAGCCAATTTTTCCACTCTCCTCTTTCACTTTCTTCAAGAGGCTTTAGTTCTTCCTCACTTTCTGCCGTAAGGGTGGTGTCATCTGCATATTTGAGGTTAATGATATTTCTCCCAGCAATCTTGATTTCAGCTTGTGCTTCATCCAGTTCAGCATTTCTCATGATGTACTCTGCATGTAAGTTAAATAAGCAAGGTGACAATATACAGCCTTGACATACTCCTTTTCCGATTTGGAAACAGTCTACTGTTCCATGTCCAGTTCTAACTGTTGTTTCCTGACCTGCATACAGATTTCTCAGGAAGCAGGTCAGGTGGTCTCGTATTCCTATCCCTTTAAGAATTTTCCCAGTTTGTTGTGATAAACACAGTCAAAGGTTTTGATATAGTCAATAAAGCAGATGTTGATGTTTTTCTGGAACTCTCTTGCTTTTTTGATGGTCCAACGGATGTTGGCAGTTTGATCTCTGGTTCCTCTGCCTTTTCTAAATCCAGCTTGAATATCTGGAAGTTCACGGTTCACGTATGTTGAAGCTTGGCTTGGAGAATTTTGAGCATTATTTTGCTAGTGTGTGAGATGAACTGTTGGATACTCCCTAAAAAGTCCCATTCACAGTGCTTCTCTTCATTTGACTTGTCTAAGTGCCCCCTCAGCATAAACAGCACTTTCTCTAGGCTATTTTTTTAAAAAATGAGTGAAATGTGTATAATTATTTGGGTAATTACTTAACATCATTACTTCCTGAGGCAGCAATATTAGTTGGGGCAAACATAATGTAGACAAAAAAAGAAAGAAAGAAAGATTCAGGTAGTTAGGCAATTAAAGTAATAAAAGACATCATCATCCATATTGCATGGAAAGAAGTAAAACTATCTTTATTCCGTGATGATATAATCTTATATGAAGAAAATCTTAAAGATTCTGTAAACACACATGTGCACACACACAGACATACAAAGAGCTATTAGAACTAATGAATGAGTTCAGGTAAGTTGCAGGATCAATATAGAAAAATCAATTGGACTTTTATACATTAACAATGTATAACCCAGACATAATTTTTTTTAAAGAATTCCATTTGCAATAGCATCAAAAAGAACAAAATAATTAGAAATAACTTTAATAAAAGGGTAAGAATTGAACACTGAGAACCACAAAACTGTTGGAAAAAAAAGAAGATCTAAGTAAATAGGAAAATATCATTTTCATAAAGTGGAAGACTTAATAATGTTAAAGTGAAAATACGCCTTCATTGATCTATAGATTCAACACAACACATATCAAAATTCCAACTATTTTTCACAAAAACTGACAAGCTAATCTTCAAACTCATATGGAAATACAAGGAACCTAGAACAAGCAAAACAATCTTGGAGAAATCAAATTTGGACCACTCAGCTTTCCTAATTTTAAACTTACTACAAAGTCACAATAAGCAAGACAGTGTGGTACTGACATAAAAAGCTAGACATATATATACATGTGTACATATACATACCTATATATGTAATAGGTGTAGGACTGAAAGTAAAGAAATAATTCTATTTTGTTAGATTTAACTGTTCACACTTATTGTCAACAGATGTTTTACATGGGTGTTGCAACAATTTATTGAGGATAGAATATGTTCAATTATTAATGCTGGGATAACTGGATAGCCACATGCAAAAGAATTATATTGGATCCTTATCTCATATCATATACAAACACAAACTCAAAATGAATTACAGAAATAAATGCAATATAAACACAAACACACAATCTACATGCTTATTACATTGTCAGTAACAAATTCATGATACTTCCTATAAAGTTTTTCATTCTGGAAATATATTTACAGTTATTCTCATTGTAATATAAACTTTTTAAGACCCAGATATCCCTAAGCAATGAACAAGGGCGAAGCATGATATTAGTCATTATTTCACTCTGTTGTTGAATTTTTTTTAAAGAAAAGCAAATTCTTTCTCTACGTCCCATATATAAGGTGTAAATATAACAATTTCAATAATATTACTAATGATTTGTGCAAAGCAGAATATAATTTTGGAAGACCTTCTTTCTTTCTTTTTGGAAACTTCGTAGCTAAGATACATAGCATAGGTGAATCTCAAGTTTTTTATGTCCACTGCTAAAAATGCTGTATGGTTTATAAGCAATAATTTTGACAAATACTTGTTTAGATATTTATCTTCCACAGATTGAGGTCTAGAGGGAATTATTTTCTTAAAACACTTTCTTAGAATCTATTGTTTTGAGGTTTAATTAGTAAGAACCAAATATGTTTTGCTTGTACATTCTGCTTAGAGTTCATTTTTACAAGATGTAAAAAGTTAACAAGTAGGACGTTTCCTTAAAAGGCAATTGGTGTCTTAACTATAGGTAAATAGAATTAAAACATTTTTTAAAGTAGCTTAATGATACAGATGTTATTTTCTTTAATTACTTGAAGTTATTCATCACTTCTTAATACAAAAATTTTATCATTTTTAATTAGTAAAGTATTTTCACTCTGAAATGATATCTATACATTTCAACAGATGAATGGATTTTCAACATAGAAAATATTTCAGGTGATTTTCCACCCCAAACTACATATAGAATGTTTTATTCATTTGTAATGTGTTTTCATTCCTGAAAATAAATTCAAATGATATGCTTGTCTGTGATCCTGAAATTGATTGAATGTGATGATAACCTTTGTAAGCAAATAACTATTGATAATAACTTAACTAGATACAAAAAATGACACCGTATCAGGCATTCGCTATATGGTGGTATCACAAATGCTGAAGCTGAACCCAATGTTGATGAGGTTTTTATGATCAAGAACCATGACTAAAGTTGAACCTCTGCACATACAAAAAGACACATATAAAGCCAAAGTAAACTTTGAAAACTTACTAGGCCACCCAGACATTCCAGAGAAAGTGTAAACTTTACAGGTTGCCTAAAACAAATATACATACACATAGAGCGATATGCCCTTTCCCTGAGTTAGTCAACATTGTTAATACTTATTTTCTTGTAAAGTAAAAAAAAAAAAAAAAACTGCAAAGAAAGCCTACCTTCTCTCACAAATCTGATTTCAAGAGGCAAGGTCACATTTAAACTGCAATAAGGACTTTTCAATCTAATCTTTTTTTACCTTTCTATTGAAAGTGAAAGTGAAAGTGGCTCAGTCCTGTCTTAATTTGAATTCTCCAGGCCAGAATACTGGAGTGGGTAGCCTTTCCCTTCTCCAGGGGATCTTCCCAACCCAGGGATTGAACCCAAGTCTCCCACATTGCAGGCGGATTCTTTACCAGCTGAGCCACAAGGGAAGCCAGAGAATACTGTAGTGGGTAGCCTATCCCTTTTCCAGTGAATTTTCCAGACCCAGGAATCAAACCCAGGTCTCCTGCATTGCAGGCAGATTCTTTATCAACTGAGCTATAAGGGAAGCCCATTGCTATTAGTTGAGTTTTTTATTGAATTTCATTCGTTATTAAAATTGCCTGGTTCACATCAACTGAGCTGCTGAAATAGCCACTTGTATAATGCAACTCGGTTTGCATTCTTTGTGTATTCACATTAGACACACGAAGAAATTCAGAACAATTAGTTGCTAGGTTTCCAAACAGAAGGTCGAAAATGAGACCTATGTGACTTAAATGGTTTTAACATATTTTGGAGAAGATATTTAGTCCATGTCTTTGGTGCTCCTTAAAACTTGAATCTAAATACCCATTCTTGGCCACACTCTCCTTTCCTACCCTCATCTACGTGTAACTGCAGAATATATCAGGCCATTGCCACAGAAGCAGGTTCAAAATCCTGATGCAGTTAGAAGTCTGGGGAGCGGATAGGGAGCAGGTTTCAATAGAAATCCATTCTCATTGGTTTCATCATAAACATATTTTATTTCAAACTCTGTCAATAATTAAGACAAGGAGAGAGAAATCCTTAAACTACATTTTAAACCATTTGAGCCACAAAAGTGAACACACAGGAAATAGACCTATTTTCCAGTGTTTTGTCTGTCCCATCTTTGGTAATGCCACTGGGTCTTATAAACTTTTTAGGACTTAATTTTTGTTGCTGTTTTTATTTTGTTTTTGACAGAAGCTTTGGAGGTAAGTTTAAGATATTGCTATCAGTCTGAAGGGGAAAGTATTTTAAATCTTGAGTTATTGTTTGAAGAGAGATTGAGTTATAACTTGCCCCATCATCCAAGAGTATCCCTACAGATTTTCCCATTCTCTTTTTTTGAGTCCCCCCATGAGATATGTCCATTGTGTCTTATTGCATACCAAGACTCTTCCTGAGTTGCCTTAATCATATTTCCTTTGGCATGGAGCAACACTGAAAAGGATATGGGATGAATAAAAAAACATTCATGAGTTTTTACAAAGTAAACCCAGGGGTTTGTTTTAAAAACAAACACTAAGTGTTGTTCCAGGAAAGTCTTGCCATTTTAGTAGAATTTGTAAAGGAAAAACATTTTCGACATCACTATCATGTATTGGGCATTGGGTTTATATTAACGAGTCCTGTCCAAACATAACCTTTCTAGTTTTCTCTTTTTAAGGAAAAAGATGTGTATTCTGTGTATATACAAATATATGTATACACACAAGAATCTGAGTATGGATTTAAAATAATATTCACTCAGGAAAAAGAAGCATGAAATATAAACACTGAGTAAATATATATGGATTAAATCAGAGTTCAGAAGAAACATTCCCAGGGACGTTTCTAAAACAATGTTCTAAAAAAAGTTTTCTTAACCTTATGGAAAATAAGATTAGCTTCACATTAGCCAACTGAGTTTCATGGCAAAGCAAAATGAAATAAGTAGCATAGAAAAGAAATGTGATGGGAAAATGGATAACAAGTTAATGTGTTAGAAAGTAAAATTTTACCATGGAGAACCAACTGCAATGTTTGTTTATCAGTTCTAATGCTTAGAATGGCCATCAGCTGTTTAGCAATTTTCTTCACACAGAAGGATTCTTCCAAATATTTGCATCCTAATTACTAACCCTTCCTTTCCCAGAGAATAAAATGGCAACCCACTCTAGTATTCTTGCCTAGAGAATCCCAAAGAGGGAGGAGCCTGCCAGGCTACAGCTCATGGGGTCGAAAAGAGTCAGACACAAGTGAGCAACTGAGTATAGCAACTCTACATGACAACACTCAAGTTACTTTCTCTTCCAAAACAACAGGTTATACAATTCTGAGCTTTGTCCTGTCTGTCCCTCTACTATCCACTATATTCATCTTTGCATTTCTCAATCTATTGTAGAGTTTTTTTATTTAACTCTGTTTTTTCCATCAGACTACCATCACTTTGAAAGCATGTGTATGTTGTCTCCATTTTGTAATTTTCAGTGCACAAACCATAGTAGTTTCTCAAGTGATGTTGGTTGACTAAAGGCATGAGTGGTAACATCAGAGAAAGACAAAGCATACAGGAAGTATGACTGCTAGTCTGCTTATCATGAGCCTGGCTTCCCTGGTGGCTCAGAGGATAAAGAATCTGCCTGCAATGTGGGAGATCCGGGTTTGACCCCTGAGTCGGGAAGATCCCCTGGAAAAGGAAATGGCAACCTACTCTAGTATTCTTGCCTGGAGAATCCCCATGGACAGAGGAGCCTGGCGGGCTACAGCCCATGGGGTCACAAAGAGTCAGACACAACTGAGCAACTTTACTTTCACTTTCCATTTTCACTTTATCATGAACCTACCCTTGTGCTGGACACAGTGTTTTATTTGTTCTTTTTATTTGTTTAAAAAAACTGAATGTGATGCTCTGGTCTTCAGAACTATGAGTGATAGAGACTAAATGCAACAGTTCTTGATTCCAAAGATTATTGTTCACTTCCTGAGCCTTCCAAGGAGTAGAGTTATCCTTAAGAATTAGAATAGAGAATTAAAAACCTTGTAAGGTTCTGAGGAGACTTCACATCCTAAAAGATGATGCTTTTTAGTGCTGCACTCAATATGTCAGCAAATTTGAAAACTCAGCAGTGGCCACAGGACTGGAAAAGATCAGTTTTCATTCCAATCCCAAAGAAGGGCAATGCCAAAGAATGCTCAAACTACTGCACAATTGCACTCATCTCACATATGACCAACCTAGACAGCATATTAAAAAGCAGAGACATTACTTTGCCAACAACACTCCATCTAATCAAAGCTATGGTTTTTCCAGTAGTCATGTATGGATGTGAGAGTTGGACTATAAAGAAGGCTGAGCGCTGAAGAATTGATGCTTTTGAACTGTGGTGTTGGAGAAGACTCTTGAGAGTCCCTTGGACTGCAAGGAGAT
Source organism: Bos indicus x Bos taurus (assembly GCF_003369695.1). NCBI lineage: Eukaryota > Metazoa > Chordata > Mammalia > Artiodactyla > Bovidae > Bos > Bos indicus x Bos taurus. The sequence goes on along the minus strand of NC_040076.1, from coordinate 19,767,600 downwards.
CCAACCAGTCCATCCTAAAGGAGATCAGTCCTGGGTGTTCATTGGAAGGACTGATATTGAAGCTGAAACTCCAATACTTTGGTCACCTGATGCAAAGAACTGACTCATTGGAAAAAACCCTGATGCTGGGAAAGATTGAAGGCGGGAGGAGAAGGGGACGATGGAGGATGAGATGGTTGGATGGCATCACTGACTCAATGGACATGAGTTTGAGTAAACTGTGGGAATTGGTGATGGACAGGGAGGCCTGGAGTGCTGCAGTTCATGGGGTCACAAAGAGTCAGACACGAGTGAGCGACTGAACTGACTGACTGATCAAGAAACAGCTTTACATCCTTAACTCTCCATGCTGCTCTTTCTTATTTAAACCTGTCATCAAACTCTATCTTTCTGAATACTTGTCACCTTTTGATGTACAATAATTTTGTTGATTTGAGCTTGGATCTCTACCTGTTTAAAAGTTCATCAGAAACTCTTTCTTCTAGTTAGGTGCAGACGGTTGACTACTGATTGCCCTCATTTCATGATACTTTATCATCACTGACCATGTAAACCCAAGCCGGCTTCATTTATCATTCCATTATGTTCTCATAGCCCATTCCTTCCCTCCCACCACAGGCAAACAGTCTAATGGGTTTAACATAATTTTATTTGTAGGTGTTCTCTCAAAATGTATGTTTTTGGTAAACATGTACGTTTAACTCACATAAATTTTGTTTTGTTATTTATTTTATTCTTTTTTATAGAAGAAGAAGAGAAGTTGCTCAGTCATGTCCCACTCTTTGTGACCGCATGAACTGTAGCCTGCCAGGCTCCTCTGTCCATGGGATTTCCCAGGCAAGGATACCATAGTGGATTGCTGTTGCTTTCTCCAGGGGATGGTCCCAACCTTGGGATCAAACCCAACTCTCCGGCATTTCAGGCAGACAGACTCCTTACCAGATGAGCCATGAGGGAAGTCCATTCTTTTTTATAAACACATTTTAAATATACATCTTTATTGACATGTATACATTTAATTAAGCACAAACACATAAATTTAATATATTGTTCCATAGTGTGCATCTAATTTTCCAGCAAAACCACCTGGAAACACTCACCCTTACCACCCTCATCTATCTTATTTGTCAAAGCCTGTGGAACCAAATAAATGGGAAGGAAAATCAATTCAGTGTCACGTAGTTTTTCACCAAGGGAGAAGAAAGTAAGTTATATATAACATCTTATATTAAATAAACTCTTTGAGTGTGCTTTCACTGCACATGCTTAGAACAGTCATGTGTTTATATTTAGACATTTTATAGAAATACTGTGTGGTATTCAACATACAGTATGAGGGGGAGGAATTATTACAAATCTGGGGTAATACAATAATATGAATGAGAGGTGAATTACAGAAAGGTTGCAAGAACCAAAAGTTTTTCTTTAAAAAAAATCATTGGTGAATAGTAATATTTACTTTAGAAACAAGGAAGTATTATCATATAAACAAGTTTTATAGCTTCTTTTTATAAAATCCTTAATTTCATCTTCCATTATGAAGTAAGTTTACAGAGCATTTTGATACAGACATTTTACTTCAGTTTTGAGAACAGCAAGTTTGAAGTTATTATCCCAACATACTGATCAGGAAACTAAGATACCGTGTAATATGCGAAAAGTTGTAGAGCAAAGACAAAACAGGAATTGATTCAAACCTAGTGTTGGATGAGTAGAGACATTATTTTTTTATATTAAGTTCTTTTTATTTTATTTTATTTTGTTTTTTAACTTTACAATATTGTATTGGTTTTGCCATATATCGAAATGAATCCGCCACAGGTATACATGTGTTCTCCATCCTGAACCCTCCTCCCTCCCCATACCATCCCTCTGGGTTGTCCCAGTGCACCAGCCCCAAGCATCCAGTATCGTGCATCGAACCTGGACTGGTGACTCGTTTTATACATGATATTATACATATTTCGATGCCATTTTCCCAAATCATCCCACCCTCTCCCTCTCCCACAGGGTCCAAACTTTAGTCAGAACTGAAATCTCAACAGTATTCAGCTGAAAACTTAAATGCAACTTACCAGTTCTCTGACATTTGGCCAGTTATCTCCACTCTCTGTGCCTCAGTTCCTACTCTGTAGAATGAAGTTATTGTCGTCTGTCTAAAGAATTGCTGTGGATATTAAAGATACCTCTACAGTGTCCAGCACAGTCTCTGGCACATAATTAGCATTTATTTATTTATTCTAACTAAGCTCATCCATTTCACAGAAAAATGTCATTAGAATCTTTGCTTGGAGGCACAAATGAAGAAACTTTTTCCAGGAGACTAGTTACATGTTTAATTAGCATACAATATCCTTAAAATACACTTCCAAAGCATCTGAAGTCTAATCAAATGTTGTTCAGTCACTCAGTCGTGTCTGACTCTTTGAGCCCCCGTGGACTATAGCACTCCAGGCTTCCCTCTTTACTTGCCTTGTTCTCTCTTTTCAATACCTACTGATCAGAGTAATCTTCTACTACTAACCTTCCTTTTGCCTTGATTACATTAGTAATTTTCTCAGGAAAGCGCCATGTTAAAAACTCTTCACAAGTTAAAGTCAGACACAAATATATGACATCACTGACATGTAGAAGCTAAAGGGGAAAAAAAATGATACAAATAAACTTATTTACAAAAGAGAAATAAACTCACAGACAGAGAAAACAAATTTATAGTTACCAAAAAGGAAAGAGGAAAAGAGGGATAAATCTGGAATCTGGAATCAACAGATACACACTACTATATATAAAATAGACAAACAAGGACAGACTGTATAGCACAGGGAACTATAATACATTCAATATCATATGTAATAGCCTATAATTAAAAATAATATGAAAAATATATCCATTACATAATATATATTCAATATATATATATATATATATATATACTTAGTGACTAAACCACAACCACATAGTTGGTTTTATATATATATATATATATAACTTAATCTGTGCTGTATATCTGAAACTAACATGATCTGATAAATTAACCGTACCTCAATTTAAAAGAAATTTTAAAAAAATTTATATAACTAAATCACTTTGCTGTACATTTGTACATTCTAAACCAACTATATGGCTGTGATTTAGTTGAGAAGTTGTGTCCGACTCTTTGTGACCCCCATGGACATAACCCACCAGTATCCTCTGTCCATGGAATTTTCCAGGCAAGAATACTGGAGTGGGTTGCCATTTCCTTCTCCAGAGGATCTTCCCAACCCAAGGATCTTCCCAACCCTGCATTGTAAGCAGATTATTTTCTACTGAGCCACCAGGGAAGCCCCTAAATATACTTAAATTAAAAACAAAACAAAACCTTACATCCTGATCTCCATCTACTTGCTAAATCATCTGCTTCTATCGCCTGGGCTCCATCTTGGGAATGGCCTGTTTTGTATCCTGCCTTCAATTTACTATTTGACAATTCACTTGCCCATTCATGGCAATCCCCCTGCCTCTTCATTTCAATTTCCATCCATTCTGCAAAGCCCCCAAATTCTTCATCTTCCCTTTACCTTTCTGTGTGTGGGGCAGGGTACCTCTGAACTTTGGACAAAGTGTTTTCTCCTCTTCTCATATGGCACTTATATATAGGACTTCAAATTGTAGATATTTTTATTTTTAACTCATTCTCCCTGATTAATTAAAACTTCACGAAAACAGGAACTGTTTCATTCATTTCTTGTTAGCTGTTCCACCTAGTACACAAGATGTTATACATAGCTGGAACTTAGTAAATATTCATCATGTCACATAAATTAGTCATTTAGTCATGTCTGACTCTCTGAGACACTATGTGACCCTGTGATCCTCCAGGCTCCTCTGTCCGTGGAATTCTCCAGGCAGGCATACTGAAGTGGATTGCCAGTTCCTTCTCCAGGGGATCTTTTCTACCAAGGAAATCAAACCCAAGTTTCCCACATTGCAGGCACTTTCTTTACCATCTGAGCCACCAGGGAAGCCCTAGTAAATATTGCTGCTGCTACTCCTGCTAGGTTGCTTCAGTCGTGTCCGACTCTGTGCAACCCCAAACACGGCAGCCTACCAGGCTGCTCTGTCCCTGGGATTCTCCAGGCAAGAATACTAGGGTGGCTTGCCATTTCCTTCTCCAGTGCATGAGAGTAAAAAGTGAAAGCGAAGTCGCTCAGTCGTGTCCAACTCTTCGCAACCCCATGGACTGCAGCCCACCAGGCTCCTTAAGTGAACATAATTCAAATAAAAGCTTGAAGGTTTTAAACCCTGGGCTACTGGAACTGTGTTTCTGCAATTTCAATCTTCCATGTAAGTTTTCTAAAAGCAAAATTAACTGCAAAGAAGGTGATAAAAGGGACTCCCATAGCAGACTAGTGATTAAGACTCTGTACTTGCATTGCAGGGGACACAGGTTTGATCCTTGGTAGAGGAACTAAGATCCTGCATGCCACATGGTGCAGACAACAAATAAATAAAAATAAAATTAGTATAGAAGAGATAAATAGCAACACTCCAAAAAAAAAAAAAAAAAAAAAAGATGGTATAAAAAAACAAATGATGAACATAAGAGTTAAACTTCCAGGAAACAGAGAGAGTCTTCCTATCTTTGCCAGCCAAGACAGACCCAACCCTGCAGTTAAAAGCTATTGAAGCTATTGGGCTTCTTGGTGAAACAAATTGCATAATATCTCAGAGTGACTCTAAGTCACCACAATGCACTGGGTTAAAGCATTTTCCACTTGGAATCCAAGGCAACTTAAAAGGATTATTGATTTTCTTCTCTACTTATAAATGAGACTCACATATTAGAACTGAGAGCTGCAGACACAATATAATGGCCTTTCTCCTTGGCTTCTTTTTCCTAACATAAACACAATCACTTTCCGTGGTTAAGAGGATATTAAGCAGTAAATCTTGTAATCGTGTGTATGTGACTGTCTGTACCTTGAGAGCAAAAATTAGCAGCCATGTTTTTAATTTTAAATAGATCAGTTCTGTTCGCTTAGCATTAGAAATCTCAATATCAAATTATGTGTTTTCCCGCTCTGGTGGTGAAAATTCCTACATGTGTTCATGCCTCAGCCCTAACACACAGGTTCAGCTGGAAACAATCACTTTATTGAGGACATAAGACCTTGCTTGACCTAGTTTTAGATATAAGATTTAAAATAAACTTATCGATCCCTGCCATGTTATCTTAAGGAGAAAGATTATAAAATATGAAACAGTGGGGAGCCTGTATTAAAGTTGTACCAAATAAAAGCTATGAGTCTGTTAGTTATTAAAATCAGATTTTGTTCTGTACCTGTCGGATTTCACCTTCATGATTTAATTAGGGACTTTCTGAAAACAAGCTGAGGCTTGAAGGGTTTCCTGTTTTGGTGCTGGTCTCTTTCTCAGAGTTTTAAATTATTTGCTCTATCTTTTCACTCTTTAGGCGTGACCTCTTTAAATCATTCCTTTGTTTCAGAAAACTTTTTTTTTTTCCCCTTCCCTGGCTATTCAGTAAGGTCTATTATCCCCTATAATTCTAGAACAGTCCCATGCGAGAAGGAAATGGCAACCTACTCCAGTATTCTTGCCTGGGAAATCCCATGGCTAGAGGAGCCAGGTGGACTGCAGTCTATGGAGTCACAAAGAGTCATACACGACTGAGTGTGCGCGCATGATTGTGCATGCGTGTGCACACACACACATACACACACACACACACACACACACACACTGACCTCATTTAACCTTAATTACCTCTCTAAAAACCCTATCTTCCAACACAGTCAAGTCCAAGGTACCTGGGGTTACACCATCAACATTTGACTTTAAGGTGGACATGATGCCATCCTTAACACTCTGCAAATATTTCTCCTTTGCAGCATATATTGTATTAAATGCTTACAGTAGAAAGTGCTGCAGGTACCTGGAGAAGGAGAGGTCCCTCACCCTCCATGGTTTTGGTGTGCTCTTCTAGCTAGGCTCTTCGGCATGGGCACACAGCATCTGCCACACCAATTCTCCTGCAGGACGGGTGGTTTCTGCAACAGGCTCCAGCAATATCCACCAAGCAGTAGCACATGGCAATCTCCATGGACAGCTCCTCCCAGCTTCTCCTTTGGTGGGAGGCAGGTGGTTAGTGAAGAGTCACCAGCATGACACCTGCCATGAACAGGGTTTCCAGCACCCTTTTCAGTGGTTGTAGGACAGAATATGCTGCTAGTCCAGTACTTCCCCATAACAGGCTTCACAGAGTGCTCTGAGATGTAGCATCTCTTCTGAGCAGTTTCCTTCAGCATCCTAGACAGTGATTTCCCAGGTAAAGCTGCCAACATGGCACCTCCCTGTGGACGGCTTCTTCTACCAGGACCCCTCCTGGATAACCTTGAGCCTCAGCAAACATCTCTGCCATCCAGTGAGTTATGACTGCCTCCTGTTTGATACTCTGGATCGTAGTCCTGGGGCAGAAATTTTTTTCCAGATATTTTTTCTTTCCTTTTGGGTATCCTTGCTTATTTCTGGAGCTTCCCGGATGGCTTAGTGGCAAAAAAAAAAAAAAAAAAAAATCCAGCTGTCAATGCAGGAGACACAGGAGATGGGGCTTCTATCCCTGGGTCAGGAAGATCCCCTAGAGTAGGAAATGGCAACCCACTCCAGGATTCTTGCCTGGAAAATCCCATGGACAGAGGAGCCTGGTGGACTACAGTCCTTGGGTGTCGAACTACGGGTGCACACACTTCTTGATTCAGGGGTAGGAGCTGTTTCCTTTGCCTGCAAGTCCTCTGTTCTCTAAAGTGTTTTGCTTCTCACCAGTTCAAACTCCTGTTACTCCAATCCTTATTAATAATTATTTATAATAAGTGGTTTTTCTTAAATTACTTTGCGGTTTCTGCCTTCTGATTATACCCTAACCAATACATCTGGTAAGCGGCAAACCCAGTACAGATAATCCTATGAGAGAAAAAACTGCATGGGTACTCTGAAGGCTGGAAAAGAAACTGTAAAACTGTCACTGTTTTCAGAGAATGATATCATATAAATAGAATACCCAATGGAATCACCAGAAGAGCTATTAGAACTGACAAGAGCATTCAATAAGCTGGCTACCTCATGCAAATCAATAGAATTCTTTATGCCTGCAACACACATAGAAAACATAAGCAAAACAAATAGTAGTCTATTCTTACAGCAAAAATTTTGTAAAGAATCTAAAAATTATTTAATCAAAGAATGCATAAGGTCATTGTGTGTATTTAGTTGCTCACCTGTGTCTGATTCTTTGCGACCCTATGGACTGTAGCCCTCCAGGCTCCTCTGTTCATGAGATTCTCCAGGCAAAAATACTGGAGTGAGTTGCCATTTCCTTCTCCATAGGATCTTCCCAACCCAGGGATCGAACTACATCTCTTGCAAGTGTGTCTCCATCAGGCAGATTCTTTTACCTACCACTGAGCCACCGGGGAAGCCCCATATGATCATTACAAAAAATTAACAACAACAAAAAAATTAACATAAATAAATTGAAAATAAATTAAAATAAATTATTTATATGGCATTAATTAATAGAGATATATGCATGTTTATATATGAGATTAATAAACATTATAAAAAATCAATCCTCCACAAATTAAATTCAATAAAATTCCATTCAGAATCTCAGAGGAATTTTATGGGAATTTGAAGCATATATTTAATTTAAACAACAATGATTGCTAAAGAGTTAAAACATCTTTGAAAAGCAAAACCAAAGAATAATAACCAATTTTAACACATACTGGTAGAACTGAAATCCAAATAAATTAAAATAAGATGCTACTGCAGAACAGATAAGTAGGCCACTGAAATAGAATCAAAGGTCAAAAATAAAACTAAATATGTGTAGGAAATTGATATGCTAAAAATAAACAGAGCAAGGGGAATAGAATACATTTTTATGTAAATGATTCTGGGAGTGCTGACACATTTTAAGAAGAACATAAAACTGAGTGCATGTCTTATACTATGTACAGAGAAAATTCAGAATTATTGAATTACACATAAAAGGTAAATTTACAGAATCAGTAAAAGAAATTGTAGTAGAACTCATTGTGACCTATGTCTGAAAAAAGATTTCAAGAAGCACAAATGATAAAGAAAACATGATTTTACTGGGTTGAAATTTAAATTATATATTTGAAAAAGGCCACTATAACTCAAGTAAAACACTTAGATTATAGACCAAGGAAAATGTCTGCAATATCTAATGGGTTAACAGTGAAATAAACCAAGAAAAACAAACAAAAATAGTAGAAAATCCAATAGAAATTATAAGCAAGGGATGTAAAGACATTTCATAAAAGGAGATGTCCAAGCATATTACAAAATGCTCAAAATTAAGTAATAACCAGAAAAATGGAAATTAAAATAACACTGACATACCACTTCGCATCTATCAAAATGGCAATAATCAGAAACCTACATAATGTCAAGTATTATCAAGGATATGAGAGGGTGGGAGCTTGCATGCACTGCTGATGGGAATGTAAAATGATTTGCTGTAGGACACACGGGGCTCAAATTGGTGCTCCGTGACAACCATGAGGGGTGGGACGTGGAGGGAGGTGGGAGGGAGGTTAAAGAGGGAGGAGACATATACCTACGACTGATTCATGTTGATGTAGGGCAGAAACCATTATAATATGGTAAAGCAATCATCCTCCAATTAAAAATATATAATTCTTCAAAAAAAATTTTTTAAGCAATCTGTAAATATATTTAAAATAATTATGCATTTGACCTACAATAACATGATCCTATTCTTAGGTAACTGCATAAGAAAATGTCTATACGAGGACATATACAAAGCTTATCATCCAGATGCTTCATTAATAGGAATTAGAGATAAACTAGCTGTTTAATTCTAAAGAAAGCATTAAACTGTGGCCGATGCATACTAGAGAAAGCCATACCCTATATAGAAACAACAAATTCAGCAACATGGTGAGGTCTTACAGTTATAGACTAGAATAAATATAGTAAAAACAGAAAGAAAATATAGCACAGTACCATTTATGAAAATTTACAAACAGCTAAGACAATGTTTTAGAAGCCTTGTGAGACTGTATATGAAACTTGTGAGAATAAATGCCTTCAAAGCACAGTAATCAAAACAGGATACTGTTGGCATAAAGACAGACAAATAGACCAATGGAATAGAACAGAGAGCCCAGAAATAAACACTTGTGTATATAGTCAAATACTCTTCAACAAGGATGCCAAGACCACTCAATAGGGAAAAGCTAGCCAACAAGTGGTGAGGGGGAGACTGGAAACATGCAAAGGAATGAAGCTTGACCATTATCTTACACCACATAGAAAAGTTAACTCAAGATGGAATAAAACCTAAATATAAGATAGCTGACAGAAAAAAAAAAATGTACATAAAATACATAATATTGAGTTTGACAATGATTTCTTGGATAGAATACCAAAAGTACAGACAAAAAAATCAAAAATAGAGAAATGGAACTATATACAACTTAAAAAAAAAAAACTTGCATGTAAAAGGGCACTAGCAACAGAGTGAAAAGACAATCTACAGAAAAGGAGAACAGATTTGGAAATCATAAATCTTAAAAGGAATCTGGGCTTCCATGGTGTCTTAGCAGTAAAGATTCTGCCTGCACTGCGGGAGCTGCAGGAACTAGGTATGATCCCTGGGTCAGGAAGATCCCATGGAGGGGGGCCTGGCAACCCACTCTAGTATTCTTGCCTGGAGAATCCCTTGGATAGAGGAGCCTGGTGGGCTATAGTCCATACGGTCACAAAGAGTCGGACACGACTGAAGCAACTTACCATGCATGCATGCATAAAGAGTTAATATCCAGAATGTAAAAGAAGTCCTACAAATTCAACAACAAAAAATTAAATAACCAAATTTTAAAATGGGCAAAGGACATGTGTCTAAAAGAATAGACATTTCTCTAAAGGTGATATACTAATGGCCAATAAACAAATGAAAAGATGCTCAAAACCACAATGAGATATCACCACACACCCATTTTAGGACAGTTACTATTAAAACATAAAATAAAATGTTCATAAAGTGTTGGTGAAGATGCAAGAAGTTGAAACACTTGCGCACTAATGGGACTGTAAAACAATGCAACTGCTGTGGAGAACAATACAGAAATTTCACAAAAAATTAAAAACAGAAATACAATACAATCTAGCAATCCCACTTCTGAGTATATATCCAAAAGAATTAAAAGCAGGATTCCATGGTGAAACCGACAGTAAAGATTCTGTCTGCAATGCAGGAGACCCAAGTTCGATCCCTGGGTTGGGAAGATCCCCTGGAGAAGGGAATGGCAACCTACTCCAGTATTTTTGCCTCGAGAATTCCCATGGACACAGGAGCCTGGCACGCTACAGTCCATAGGGTCACAAAGAGTCAGACATGACTGAGGGACTAATACTTTCACTTTCACCTAATAGATATTTGCACATCCATGATTACAGCAGCATTATTCACAATAACCAAGTGGAGAAAGCAGCCCAAATGTTCATCAATGGATGAATGAATAAAGAAAATGTAGCATATATACACAATGGGATATTATTTAGCCTTTACAAGGAAGGAAATTCTGTCACATGCTACAATAAGGATGAATCTTGAAGATATTACGCTAAATGAAATGTCAGTCACAAAAGACAAATTATATATATATATATATATATATATATATATATATATATATATATATGAGATACCTAAAAGCAGTCAAATTTATAAAAACAGAAAGTAGGATGGTGATTACCAGGAGAGAGAGAGAAAAGAAAAATGTTATTCAATGGATATCAAGCTTCAGATTTGCAAAAGGAAAAAAGTCCTGGAGATCTGTTTCACAGCAGTGTGATTCAAGTTTGAGCACACCCTCCCTAAGCCAACGTGTTGCTCAGTCATGTGCAAGTCTTGGCGACCCCATGGACTCTAGCCTGCCAGGTTCCTGTGTCCATGGAATTCTCCAGGCAAGAATACTGGAGTGGGTTGTCATTCCCTTCTCCAGGAGACCTTCCAACCCAGGGATCATGCCCTGGTCTCCTGCATTGCAGGCAGGTTCTTTATTGTCTGAGCCAGCAGCAAAGCCCCACAATGTGATTAATACTACTTAATAAGCTGAAACTCCAATACTTTGGCCACCTGATGCGAAGAGCTGACTCATTTGAAAAGACCCTGATGCCCTGATGCTGGGAAAGATTGAGGGCAGGAGGAAAAGGGGATGACGGAGGATGAGATGAATGAATGACATCACCGACACAATGGATATGGGTTAGGGGGGACTCCAGGAGTTGGTGATGGACAGGGTGGCCTGGCGTGTTGCGGCTCATGGGGTCGCAAAGAGTCAGACACGACTGAGCGACTGAACTGAACTGAGCTGAATACTATAATAGTACTTAATACTACAGAACTGTACACTTTAAAATGGCTAAGATGGGAAATTTCATGTTACGCATGTTTTACCACAGTACCAAAAAAAGAATGTCTAAGGGCAGAGGGGAATCGAGATGAAGAAAATAAGTGACAGAAACACAAAAAAAGAAGGAAATTAATAATAAAAAGAAAAGCAGCTCCTTGTACAAATTAGTAAAGGTAAGTGGCTATAAACTTATGTATGATGAACTTAACCATCTTGACAAGTGTAATAAAATTTAATGAAATAAGATAAAGTTAAACAAAATAAAAAGCTATGAGATTGAATGAGATCACCTAGACAGAGATTTACACCTAGAGGGAAGAGAGCTGATCACAGTGCTGAACACAGTAGAGAGGAAATAGCAAGCTTTGGGACTGAAAAGAAATGAACAAAAAAGCAGAAGGGAAATTGTGAACGTATGATGTAGATTCCTAAAAAACAGGGGTCAAGAGAACCACAGCCTGTGAGTCAAATCTGACCCTTCATCCACTCCCTGCCTCTGAACTCTTGCTCCCACCTGTTTTTATATGACCTCTGAATTGTGAATGATTTCATGCTAGAAAAGTTCCAACATAGACTGTATGGAACAAAACTTAAAATGTTTATTATCTGGGCTTTTACCAAAAAAGTGTTCAATAACCTCTGCAAAAGAAGAATGATTTTATGAAAGTGGAATTTCTGTCCAATAATATTGCAAGATGGAATAAAATGAGGACAAAAATATGTTTGTCTCGGATATTGTGTCTACTGATTGTGAGTTTTGCAACACTAAATTGCAGATATGTAAAAATCTAACACTTTGCCCTCTAAAATTGAATTTTATCAACTCTTGACCTATCATTCTTAAAATTCAAGATAGGACCAATTACATATCCATTGTGTTTTTCACAAATTTTTTTGAGTAAATACTTAATCCACTTTAGGGTCCAGATTAAACCCACGTAGAAGTGATCTGAGTTCTAGGCTGTCACTCATCATTCTAGAATTTGTTCACAACAACTCTGTTTTCCACTGGTCTCTACCAAGATGCATAATCCTTACAGATCTATGATGGTTGGCATTTACTTCTGGTACTCTATCTATCCTTCAGTCACCAGGGTTGATACTGGGAATACTCTATCCTCATCACACCAATTGTGATGCCAGTTCACATCTTCCAGGTCACTCAGTAACAGTCTTCTTTATTTCTCTCACTTGGGCAACAGGAAACCTTAATAAACTCCATCATGGACCACACTGGGTGAGAAATCTATAACACCTCACCCACCTACTGACATTTTACTATTCAAAAAATTTTCTGAGGACTTTAATTTACACCAGGCTACACCAATGAAGCAGGGCACTAATGCTTTCTAATTTTATTCTGAAGGTGAAAAAGCTGGCTTAAAACTCAATATTCAAAAAACAAAGATTTTGGCCTCTGGTCCCATCTGCTACTGCTGCTGCTAAGTCACTTCAGTCGTGTCCGACTCTGTGCGACCCCATAGACGGCAGCCCACCAGACTCCCCCATCCCTGGGATTCTCCAGGCAAGAACACTGGAGTGGGTTGCCATTTCTTTCTTCAATGCATGAAAGTGAAAAGTGAAAGTGAAGTCGTTCTGTCGTGCCCGACTCTTAGCAACCCCATGGACTGCAGCCTTCCAGGCTCCTCCGTCCATGGGATTTTCCAGGCAAGAGTACTGGAGTGGGGTGCCACTGCCTTCTCCTGGTCCCATCAATTCATGGCAAATAGATAAATAGATGGGGAAACAATGGAAACAGTGACAGACTTTATTTTTTTGGGCTCCAAATTCACTTCAATGGTGAATGCAGTCATGAAATTAAAAGATGCTTGCCCCTTGGAAGAAAAGCTATGACAAATCTAGACAGTGTATTAAAAAGCAAAGACATTAGTTTACCAACAAAGGTCCATATAGTCAAAGATATGTTTTTTTGCAGTACTCATGTATGGATGTGAGAGTTGGACCGTAAAGAAAGCTGAGCACCAAAGAATTGATGCCTTCAAACTGTGAGGTTGAAGACTCTTGAGAGTCCCTTGGACTGCAATGAGATCAAACCAGTCCATCCTAAAGGAAATCAGTCCTGAATATTTATTGGAAGGACTGATGCTGAAGCTGAAACTCCAATACTTTGGTGACGTGATATGAAGAACTGACTCATTGGAAAAGACTCTGATGCTGGGAAAGATTGAAGGCAAGAGAAGAAGGGAATGACAGAGGATTAAATGGTTGGATGGCATCACTGACTCAATGGACATGAGACTGAGCAAACTCCAGGAGATGATGAAGGACAGGGAAGCCTGGCGTGCTCAGTCCACGGGGTCACAGAGAGTTGGACACAACTGAGTGACTGAACTGAACTGCTTATGAAGTAATCTTGAAATCATACAAAGACAGTCAATTGATACGTGTTACACTTTCATATGAGAAAATACAATCTTATTATCAGGAAATTTGGTATAAAAATCAAATTTAAAAATCATAATTTAAGGACTCTATATACCTTATCTTTCTTCCATTTTTCAATAGATCTACATATATCAGCTAATTTTAAAGAGTTCTGAGAAGTAAGAAAAAAATGAAACATATGCCAAGAAAGAAACTACCTCATATCCGATTTCAAGGGAAAAAAATCATCTCAAAGTCTTAGCTTAGTAGCAGTAGACAGTACTATTATTTTAGAATTTGCCTGATGAGCTAGAGGCATTACAGAGGGACATCTACCAATGTCCATAGGACCAATAAAACTCATGTTTTCAGATTCAGTCAGCAATTAGTCCTGGGACTGTGGAGTACAAGCTCAGGGTGAACAAAAATCCATATGCAGAAGTTCTGCCATACCATGCTAAAGTAAAATTTAATAAAAAATAATGGATGCTACATGGTTGGAATTTTTTTCCACTTAATTTCCAGACTTATTATTCAAATGCTTAACTGACATTTTGAAACCAGACAGCTAAAAACTCCATCTAGATGTGTCATGAACTACAAACCCATCATGTTGAAAATTAGATTCACCACACATTTAAAAATTATTTTCAGAAGATTTTCTGTTCAAGGCAATCTGCCTGTTTTCCCCTATTCATTCTGCTTCCTCTTTCAGAAAACCTAAACCACTAGGCAGGGGACTGAAGGCTAAGTATTTTTGCTTACTGTATACACCAAAGTTGAGTACTTTATCAGATCATTTTATATCTTCTTTGTAAATATTGACATTATTCAGTAAATAATTATACAAAATAACCTGCCAACTTGGCCTGAAGTCTTCAGTTCTCTCTGCACCTCTTGTTTCAGAAGCTTCCCAACTGTGGTATTGGTAAAATATCCGCAGGTCTCTAGTTGTAGAAGTGCTATAGTGGCTCTCCATTAGTGCCAGGGTTTTGAGGAAATGGCAACCCACTCCAGTATTCTTGTCTGGGAAATCCCATGAAGAGAGGCACCTGGCAGGCTACAGTCCAATGTGGTCTCAAAAAAGCTGGACCTGACTTAACAACTGAGCAACAACAATAAGAGAATCAAAAGGATATAACTATCGAACACAGAAAGAGTAGACTTTTGTTTCTTTCATACTAATTTTTTGCATGGTTGAGGAGACACAAAAAGTCATTGCTCTAGTGAGAGTATTTTTAAACTTTGGTTTATACTCAAAGACAGTAGGAGAATACAGGATATGATAATTGATGTATTCAGAGCATAATTTCTAAATAGGGTTCTTTTGTTCCTTTCTTACTATTACAACCCTCCTGATATAATTGCCTGTCTCTAAACAAGCAAATGCATACACACTCCACATGCACACACATATAAACACACACAGAAAATTATATGAATCACTTTTTCTTACTGGAACTTAAAAATGTTTGTGCTATTTACAGTCTATGATACTTTATACAATTATATAATAAGCTCTTTTTCCAGCTTATTTTTCTTCCATTTTACTTCAGGGTAAATTGTAAAAATACATATTTACAATATTCTGACCAAGATTTTAGAAAAATAAGACAAAAGAAAAAGAAGGAAATGTTAGATCGATGACTCAGTCTATTCTATGACAGACTGCCATAACAAAACAGTGTAGACTGGAGGGCTTCATCAAGAGATGCTTCTTTCTCACTGTTCTTTAAAGTCTGGGAAGTCTAAGATCAGATGCCAGCACATTAAACTTTTGCCGAGGACCCTCTTCCAGGGTTATGAGCCAATAAGTATTGGTATGTGGTGGTGAGAGTTTTGATGTCTCTTCCTCCTTTTAGTTCAGTTCAGTCGCTGAGTCGTGTGTGACCTTCTGTGACCCCATGGACTACAGCATGCCAGGCCTCCTTGTCCATCACCAACTCCCAGAGTTTACTCAAACTCATGTCCATTGAGTTGGTGATGCCATCCAACCATCTCATCCTCTGTCATCCCCTTCTCCTCCTGCTCTCAATCTTTCCCAGCATCAGGGTATTTTCTAATGAGTCAGTTCTTCACATCAGGTGGCCAAAGTATTGGTGTTTCAGCTTCATAATCAGTCCTTCCAATGAACACCCAGGACTGATCTCCTTTAGGATGGACTGGTTGGATCTCCTTGCAGTCCAAGGGACTCTCAAGAGTCTTCTCCAACACCACAGTTTAAAAGTATCTATTCTTCAGTGTTCAGGTTTCTTTATAGTCCACCTCTCACATCCATACATGACCACTGGAAATACCATAGCTTTGACTGGATGGACCTTTGTCGGCAAAGTAATGTCTCTGCTTTTTAATATGCTGTCTAGGTTGGTCATAGCTTTTCTTCCAAGGAGCAAGCATCTTTTAATTTCATGGCTGCAGTCACCATCTGCAGTGATTTTGGAGCCAAAAAAATTAAAGTCTCTCACTATTTCCATTTTTTCCCCATCTATTTGCCATAAAGTGATGGGACTGGATGCCATTATCTTAGTTTTTTGAACGTTGAGTTTCAAGCCAACTTTTTCACTCTCCTCTTTCACATTCATCAAGAGGCTCTTTAGTTCCTCTTCATTTTCTGCTGTAAGGGTGGTGTCATCTGCATATCTGAGGTTACTGATATTTCTTCCAGCAATCTTGATTCCAGCTTGTGCTTCATCCAGCCCAACGTTTCTCATGATGTACTCTGCATATAAGCTAAATACATAGGGTGACAATAAACAACCTTTCCCAATTTGGAACCAGTCTGTTGTTCCATGTCTGATAATCCCATCATGAGGGTTTCCCTGATGGCTCAGTGGTAAAGAATCCACCTGCCATTGCAGGAGATGTGAGTTCAATCCCTGGATTGGGAAGGTTCCCTGATGGAGGAAATGGCAACCTTTTCAGTATTCTTTTCCATGGAATCCCATGGACAGAGGAGCCTGGTAGGCTGCAATCCATGGAGTCACTAAAGAGGGGACACAACTCAGCAACTAAACAACAACAGCAATCCCATCATGAAGACTTTGATACAGGCATTTTGGGAGACAGAATTTGTCCCATAACAGCCTGTTTATAGTGTTTACTGGATGGTCCTCAAAATCAATTCAATGTTATTGAAAGACAGGCAAAAAAATTGTCATAGTTACAAAGACTAAATTTATTACAACCTATTTTCCCCTTTACAATTCACTTTTCAGTAGAAGAAATCTGTACTACTCAGAAATCAATCAACACAGATCAAAATGTTAGCAAAAATAATACTCTGGAAATATTTTTTGTATTTAAATATGATTAGTGTACTTTCTTTTTAAAATAAAAAAAATAAGTTTTTATACTAAAAAATTATTTTTATCATTTGTAATGATAGTTTTTCATTTCCAAGTACTTTTATAAGACATAATGCCTCTAGTGAAAGAGAAATGCATCAAACATGAATATTATATGATTTAAGCAAGCTAGGATGAAGCAGCAAATGGACTTGCAGTTTTAGCAGATTAAGACCACTGGCGTTTGTTTCTCAGTCATGGGTGTGTTCTGGTTGGTGGAGACTCTTCTGTGTGCTGTGATTTAGGGACTGAGACTCTTCTCATGTTGTGACTCCACTAAGCCCTCAGATTTTCTGGCTTATATACCCTGGCTGTAGGGTATATAACGGAGAAGGCAATGGCACCCCACTCCAGTACTCTTGCCTTGAAAATCCCATGGATGGAGGAGCCTGGTGGGCTGCAGTCCATGGGGTCACTAAGAGTCGGACACGACTGAGTGACTTCACTTTCATGAATTGGAGAGGGAAATGGCAACCCACTCCAGTGTTCTTGCCTGGAGAGTCCCAGGGATGGGGGAGCCTGGTGGGCTGCCGTCTATGGGGTCGCACAGAGTCGGACACGACTGAAGTGACTTAGCAGCAGTAGCAGCAGGGTATATAAGAAAAGCACTCTTGCTTCTTAAAAGTCTTACCTGAAAATTGAACACATAATTTCTACTCACAAGGATGTACCCATATTCAAGGGGGACAGAGAAATACAGTTAAGAACTGACTGTTTATTAGGCTAGGAATAGCCTTCATTCTACATCCTGAAAGGGTGTGCGTGTGTGTTTGTATGTGTGTGTCCTTAAGCATGTCCAACTCTGTGACTGGACTGTAGACTCTGTGACTACTCTGTCCATGGGATTTCCCAGGCAAGCATCCTGGAGTGGGTTGCCATTTTCTCCTCCAGGGGATCTTCCCTACCTAGGGGTTGAACCCATGTCTCTTGTGTCTCCTACTTTGGCAGGTGGATTCTTTACCACCTCGCCACCTAACCTAGGGAAGCCTCAAAGGGTGCATACATTTTACTGAACAGTAATTTGCCATTTCTTTACAATTACATTGTATTAGCATAGAAATATTCATTCAAGAAATATAACTTTTGGACAAGAAGGAAAAAATTATTAAAAGTCATAAAAGCTTCTGGAAATATATATATATTTGATATCTTTATGTGGTATAGTTGTTTCACTTTGATAGTTCTTAAAATTGTTTGAAATTAGTTTTGTTAACCAAGGATATCAATTTTTTCATTTTAGTGTGTGGCCGAGCAGATAGAGCAGAAACATGGGTAATGATACAACAATATGACTGATTCATTCAGTTCCCTAACCATGATTTCCAAAACAAATCTACAGACAGAAAATAAAAATGCATGTCTGTTTCTTGGTTCTTTTTATTTGTAGGTCAAAAGACAATAGGTATCTAAGATCCTGACTGTGTGAACACTGACATTAAAATTCACTGGAATACCAATGAATTTCTCACATTCATTTTCTATCTAAAAACAGCAAATTTCAATATCTATAACTTTAACTGCAAGTCCACCCAAAATCCAAATGAATTTCCAGTTGATTAATTAAGTGAAGAACTAAAGAGTCTCTTAATGAAAGTGAAAGAGGAGAGTGAAAAAGTTGGCTTAAAACTCAGCATTCAGAAAACTAAGATTAGGGCATCCAGTTCCATCACCTTATAGCCAATAGATGGGGAAAAATGGAAAGAATGAGAGACTTTATTTTGGGTGCCTCCAAAATCACTGCAGATGGTAACTGAAGCCATGAAATTAAAAGATGCTTGCTCCTTGGAAGAAAAGCTATGACCAACCTAGACAATATATTAAAAAGCAGAGACATTATTTTGCTGACAAAGGTCCGTCTAATCAAAGCTATGGTATTTTCAATAGTCATGTATGGATGTGAGAGTTAGACTATAAAGAAAGCTGAGTGCTGAACAATTGATGCTTTTGAACTGTGGTGTTGGGGAAGACTCTTGAGAGTCCCTTGGACTGCAAGGATATCCAACCAGTCCATCTTAAAGGAAATCAGTCCTGAATATTCATTGGAAGGACTGATGCTGAAGCTGAAACTCCAATACACTGGCCACCTGGTGCGAAGAACTGACTCATTTGAAAAGACCCTGATGCTGGGAAAAATTGAAGGCAGGAGGAGAAGGGGATGACAGAGGATGAGATGGCTGGATGACGTCTCCGACTCAAAGGATATGAGTATGAGCAAGTTCCAGGAGATAGTGAAGGACAGGGAAGCCTGGCATGCTGCAGTCCATGGCGTTGCAAAGAGTCAGACACAACTGAGCGACTGAACAACAAAAAAGTGTGTTAAGTGTCAAGTCCTTGTTAATATGCTCCAAAGGAAGGGCATTTTAGGAAAACTGAAACACACAAAACTGGCAACAAAAGGAGAATTAGAAAAGCAATACAACTACCAATACCAATGAAGATGGCCCTTCAGGCATGATTATTAAACAGTCAAAGAAGGATCAGTAAACATTTAAAGGGATTCAGAATCAAGGAAGTGATGAAAGAATAACAAATCAAACTGATCCTAAATAAAAGAAGCAATAACTCAAGAAGAGAAAATGGTTTCATTTAAAATCCAGTGATTATCCTCAAATAAGTCAAGTGACTGTTGAATTCATAAAGAGAAACTGCTGGAGGCATAAAAGAATAAGAAAACAAAGAGGTCAGAGAAATTTAAAATAGAAGTTCTATTAAATGACCAAATTAATATTTTCTGAGTCCAAAGAACTCTGATAGTAGGGTTTCCAGATGAAATATAGGACACTGAGCTAGATTTGAGTTTCAGATGAGCAATGAGTAAGGGGTTTTTTATGTAAGTAAATCCCAAATACTTGTATGGGATATCTTTATGCAAAAGGCCATTTTTTGTTCTTCTCAATTTGAGTTTGACTCTGTGCCCTGTATTTTTATTTGCTAAATCTGACAATCCTCGGAATAAGAAATGGCAACCCATACTCCAGTATTCTTGCCTGGAGAATCCCATGGACAGAGGAGTCTGGCAGACTACAGTCCACGGGGTTGCAAACAGTCAGACACGACTGAGCAACTGAGCATACACACATATGAAGTACTAGAAGCTGTGTTTATACTTTTTAGTAAAGATACCACATCCAACAAAGGAACTGAGTGTATCATTTGTTTATTCTATATTGTTGCATCCTAATCTGTCATGATCAATTTGCATTTGCAGGGACCACAGAGGCAACTTAAATGAAGATGCAATGTTGCCAACTCCCCTCTCCACAATTCTTTAAATCTTTCTTGGTGGCCCTAATCTATTCAGTTCCTCTGGGGATGTATTATTTCTTCTGATTTTCTCTTTTTGCTGGGAAAGGAGAAACAGATTACAGGCATCCACTAGACTCTTTCTACCATGATGGCTCTTATTTCACAGGTTGGGAAATAAATTTCAGAGCCATAAAATATACACTAAGTGGCCATAGAAATATCCTTGAGTGGATACATGGACCATAGAATTCATGAAGAAATGGACTTGAGCCAGAGTTCCACGTGTAGCCTGAACTCCTTAGCCCCCATCTTATCCAGAAGACCATATGGCATTTTGGGTCCTGTGGTATCAGTGTTATATCAGATCTTTTTCTGAAAATTCCCAATTCTCAGAATCTAGATGTTGCCCTATTCCCAGAATTATTATGTTGGTAAATAATTATAGCCGTCTGAAAAAAGATTAGAATTTCTCTCAGAAATTGCTGTGTTACCATTGCAAATATTTTTTCTCAGTGGAATCTGGCTTCTTTTCAATCAATGGGTGCTGTGTGTGTGAGCTGACTTAAATCTGGAAGCTGGGTGAGGCACTGTGATTTTTCCATTTCAGTGTCTAACTTCAGACTTCTGCTCACCAGACATTCTATTTTTGCTACTGCTGTTGTTAACATAAGTCAGAAAGTACTGTGTTTGACTGATCGTCTATCATGCACTATGAGACACCATAATTTACTAGTTTTGCCCAGAAATTGTTGTGAGACAAAACACCCTGATTGTTTTCTTCTAGCAGGCAGGCTATCTTCTAGCACAGAAAATTTAGGGAAATCTGGGCATTCAGTATTTTCAGTTCTGCTGCCCATTTTCAATAATTGTATCTAATTCGTCTCTGCAAATTATGTGCTTCAAACTGGCTTCCACCTTTATTTAATCCATTACTCTTTTTTTTCCCTAGTTGTGTCCATTTTGACCTTTACGGAGATCAGTTACATGATACATACACTTTTGTATTGGCTACATATGCTCAATATGCTTGTGAGATTCATCCAGAATCCCACTATTCTTGATTCTATGGAACCTAGTCACAGGGCATCAACCAACCTCCAGATGTTAACTACCACTAATTCTCCAAGAAGCTAGTATCTTTCTCACTAGTATGTTTCTTATTGTCTAAGTAGAGAGAACATCCTCTGGAACTTCCTGAGAAATAACCAGTAGCTAGGCCTTCTCATCTCACACAATGAAGCCATTCAAACATTTCCATTTCCCTGAGCTTTCTGGCCCCTTTCTTAACACTATGTTAGAGCTGTTCCAATACTTCCATCTTATTACTGAAGATCATTGTTATATCCAGTCTATGAGAAGCCATTCCAAGGCATATTTGAACAGGTTCAATTTACTGCGACATTGAAATTGGCTCCCGTAACAATAAGCTTTTCCCTATTCAGGCTTCAATTTATCCCTTGAATTTAATTTATCCCTTAAAATTCAATTTATCCCTTGAATCTAACATCATCAAGATTCCACACATTTTCATCTGGTTCTTGATGATACATTAGCCAAATCTTGAGATTTCTTTGGTTTGTGAGCTTTTCTGCCAGGCAAGAAATAAGGTCTTTTTCTAGCTAAGGCTCTTATCATGATGTGAATTGGAGGAAACGGGGAATGGCAAGGGTAGAATTTGCAGACTTTACAAGATATCAAGTTAGGAGATTCTGGTCTTGCCTGAGGGTTTTACAGATTCTCCAGACCAGAGGAGTCTTTTGCCCTCCAGTATGGAGAATCATCGCTAGCACGGGGAACTAAGGGCAACTTGGCTGCTCTTTACTGTCAAGTTTGCCACTCCCAATGTCTTCTTCTCAAGTTTCTGGCTCACTGGCCCTTCTTATTCAGGCCTTGTCTCTGGCACCAGGGAACCGTTAGGGCTGTATGTTATTACTGCTCTGCAACACTCACAGTTAGAGGCTGGGTCTAATATTCAGAATAATGTTTCCCACAAATATGCATGAAAATGTCTTTAGAATCTGCCATATAGCAATTCTGGTTTTGATAGTATGCCTTGAGTTGCTGTCAGGTCATTCAAAGCACTTTGCAGTAACCAGACAGCTCCACAATCTTTAAAATGTCCATTGCCCCCTTCAATTCAAGTGCAATAGTTCCTGCACAATCCAGTACTTTCTCTTCTCCCTATGCTAAGTCATTTCAGTCATGTCCGACTCTGTGCGACCCCATAGATGGCAGCCCACCAGGCTCCCCCGTCCCTGGGATTCTCCAGGCAAGAACACTGGAGTGGGTTGCCATTTCCTTCTCCAATGCATGAAAGTGAAAAGTGAAAGGGAAGTTGCTCAGTCGCGTCCGACCCTCAGCGACCCCATGGACTGCAGCCTTCCAGGCTCCTCCATCCATGGGATTTTCCAGGCAAGAGTACTGGAGTGGGGTGCCATTGCCTTCTCCAATATACTTTCATTTAAAATCATCCCAGGTGTGTGATTGTGGTGCTTAATTTTATGTGTCAGTTTAAATGGGTGATGATGCTCAGATATTAATCTAAATGTTTCTGCCCCATAATGTGGGTCAGTCAGTTCAATCACTCAGTCATGTCTGTCTCTTTGCAACCCCATGGACTGCAGCACACCAGGCCTTCCTGTGCATCACCAGCTCCTAAAACTTGCTCAAATTCATGTCCATTGAGTCAGTGATGCAATCCAACCATCTCATCCTCTGTCCTCCCCTTCTCCTTCCACCTTCCACCTTTCCCAGCATCAGGGTCTTTTCCAGTGAGTCAGTTCTTCGCATCAGGTCATCAAAGTATTGGAGCTTAATCTTAAGCATCAGTCCCTCCAATGAATATTCAGGACTGATCTCCTTTAGGATGGACTGGTTTGATCTCCTTGCAGTCCAGGGGACTCTCAAGAGTCTTCTCCAACACCATATGTCAAAACCATCAATTCTTCAGCACTCAGATTTCTTTATGGTTCAGCTCTCACATCTGTACATGACTTCTGAGAAAACCATAGCTTTGACTAGACGGACCTTTGTTGGCAAAGTGGACTTCATCAAATCATAGCAAAGATGGATGGCCTCCCTCAAGTAAAAAGAAACTCCGCCATCAGACACTCTTTGAACTTAAGCTGCAATATTGAATCTTCCTAGATTGCCAAACTTGGGGCATGAATTCCAGCATCAGTGCTTCCTGGATCTCCAGTATTTCAGGCCATGCTGCATATTTTGGACTTACCAGTCTCAGTGATATCATCAAGTCAGAAAAATAGCAAGTCCTAAGTCATAGTTTTCCCCATCCCCCACTAATAGAAACACTGACTAAATAACTCTCTATGAATCAGAATGCCTTTGTGAAAATTATGGAACTCAGGAGAAAGGTTATAGCACACCATTGGAGCAAAAATAAATGAGAAAAACTGCATCAAAGCAAGCAAGAAAAGTACTTTATCCATATCACTTATCCCCCAAGATATCACAGCAAGGTACTGAGAAGCATCCCCTGGTCCCACAGTGTCTGCTACAGAAGAAAGAGAGACCAAGGTGGATATCCAACTTTCTCACCTAAAAACTTCCCAAATCTGCAGAGGGAAACAGACATCCAAATTTATGAAGCCCAAAGTTTTCTAAATAATTTGAACCTGAAGAGATCTACACAAAACTCACACTGTAATCAAGTTAGCAAAAAATAAAGTGAAAATCCTAAAAACAGCAAGAAAGAAGTGATTTATTAAATTCAAAGAAAACCCATGAGACCATTAGCAGATTTTTCAGAAGAAATTTTTCAGGTAAGGCAAGAGTGGAATGATACAGGCAAAGCACTGATTAAAAAAAGAAAGAAAGAAACTGCCAACCAATACTATGCCCATCAAAACTGTCCTTCAGAAATAGAGGAGACATATGGACTTCCGTGGTGGCGCAGTGGGTAAGAATCCACCTGCCAATTCAGGGAACAGGAGTTCGACCCCTGGTCCAGGAAGATCGCACATACTGTGGAGCAGCTAAGACTGAGCGCCACAGCTACTGAGCCCACACACCGCAACTGCTGAAGCCCCTGCGCCTAGAGCTCTTGCTCTGCGACAAGACAAGACACCGAAATGAAAAGCCCGCACGCTGCAATACATAAAATATGTATTGCCAAACATAAAATAAAAATACAAACAAGAAATAGAGAAGAGACAAAGATCTCCCAGATATACCAAAACCAAAACCAAAGGCATTCATAACCACAAGACCTGCCTTACAAGAAGTGTATCTGTGAGCCTACCTAACTCAGGGATCAATTCTTCAACATGAATCTCTCAGTGCATACACATCCTGTTTGTTGTTTCTCTGGAGAATCCTGACTAAAACAGGAGAGACTCAGTATTTTTATGCCACAACCAGACTGGAGATATCTTCATTTTCTTAATACTTGGGACAGGATTACTATTCCTTTTTTTTAACAGAAAAGGGTGCTGCTCCAAGTTCCATACAGAGTGTGTGCTTAAAACAGTTCCTAGAACTAGCTGTCTTATCATGGTTTCTCCACAAGTCAAAGCCTGGGTCAGAGACCTGGGTGCCACTGATTTCTTTTTGAAGTAAGTTCAGGAAGTAGGAGTTAGGCAAAGGGATTATGAAAGAGGAGGAAACTAACACAAGGACGAACTATGGATTTGGCCAGCTCTCCAGGCAACGAGTGTCCTTTCCTGCCAGATCATCTAACAAGTTTTATGAGCTGAATCATTTGGATATTGACTCCCAACGACTCTTGGCTAATAGTGACCCGACAGACTTGGAGTTCCCATACAGCTGTTTCTACACTGAGTGCTGAGTGTGTTCTTTGCAGCATCAGTAAGCCTTGGCACAGGGAACACCAGGTGAGAGGCTCTCAGTACGTACCTGCATGAGGCTAGTGGAAACCTGCACACAACTTGTTAGAGCAGTGGCTGCCGTTCAAATGTGGGGCTGAGATGTTTTGAAGTGTTATACAAGAGGGGTCTCTACACAGATTGCAGGCTTCCGGAGACCTAAAACGGAATCAACTAAAATCTGTTTGAAAATGGGAAGTTTTACTGAGAGGTATCATAGGAATAAGGAGGAAGATATTTAATTTTCACTTTATATCTTTTTGAATGATATGGCTATCTTTCAGCACATGAGTATGTTACTTTTTAAGTTAAATAGTAATAACAAATAGGCAAATAAATATGATTCTTTTCATATTATTCCTTCAAAGTGTCTCACTTGTTCTATATTCAGAATCTGAATTGATATTTTTCTCCAAACCTCATTCCTTGCCCCTCCCTTTTTTTCATGCCCTGCACACACCACATATAACACTTGGTATTTCTCAACTATGCCATGATATTTCTTATTTTCATACTTGACACATGTGATTTGGCCTCAGTAGAACACCTCTGTCATCATTTCATTCAGATGATGATGATAATAACAGTAAAAAGAATAATAACAACATTAAGAATATGGTTAATTTTTAATATGCCAGGCCAGGCAATTACATTTTTTAATGTAATTACTGCATATTTTTCCAGCTACATTCCAGACAAAGTCTCTTCAAAGCCTTCTCATTTCCATACTTGTCTAGTATTGATACCTTCTTCTAAGACTCCATAAATTCCTTTGAAAATCCTGAGAAAGATACATTTATTTCACTTTCTTATAATTAGTTCTTGTCTGTTTCTCTCACTAATCTGTGAATGCTGATCTCCTTCAGAATAGAGATATAGATCTTGATTTGTCTAGCACATAGCACAATGTTAACACTGAAAGTTGGATGCTTTTATCAATGTCACTTTCTAATTGTAATGATAATTTGTAGCCATTTTGATACTAAATTATTTTACTTTTCAGAGTACTTAGAGTTTAAACTATTTTCTTTTCCTCCTTATGTTTGTGCAGATGGATCCTTTAATTCACTAACTACATCATTACAGTTTCCTTAATACTATGTAAACTTATTTTAATCAATCTTTTCACCCCACTTATTTAATATGGATCATTCACAGAAGTGTTCTTCCCAATTGCTCTTGTGTTGACTCTCAGAATTCCCTTCATTGACATTCTTCATTATGTTTGATACCAATATATGAGAACTTTAATTACATCCACATAATATCTAAAATGCATTCACTTTAGAATCTTATTTTGTAAGTATAAGTATTTTTCAATACTCAAAGAACAGCCTTGAAATTTCAGCAAAGATTCTACTATCTCAATGGGAATAAATCTCTACAAGCTAGAACTATCTGAGCAAAAGTAATTTTCTATATATATCCCTTTGTAAGTAATTACATTATTTTTACACTGTTCTACCAATATTAGAGAAAACACTTGAATTCTGATGCCTTAACATTACTCTAGGCATGAAACAGGAGAGAATGTAATATTGGCAGCTCTATTTAAACCCCTTTCAAAGAATTTTGGATCAGGTCTCACACTGTGTCTGAAAGTAGATATTTATAAATTGCTTTGAATTATACGACACCTTTCTTCTCCCAAGGAGCTTATTCTGATAGTATTTATACTGTGGCATTTCAAATAATTGATTTGTTTCAGCATGCATGTCCAGAGGCCCCAAGGACATAGCCATGTTTTTCACAGACCTAATAAATAAAATTAACTTAGGGCAAAAACCAATGAAGGTAAGCTAATGCAATGTAGAGTGGGGAACGAAGTCTCAGCATGTTGTATGTAATTCATCTCATGGACTAGTTTTCCCTGTGCTGCAAAAAATATTGAAGATATATAAGTTATAGAATTTTCAATGTCCATCCCTAACCCTGTGCTGACTCAGTAACGGACAGTGGGCAAGGAGCCACTTCACTTTTTGCAGCTACAATATATTTACTTAGTAGAAATTATGTTACTGGTCAGTTGTGTTTTAACAGCCTTACCAGCCAGATATTACAGTGACTGATGAGATCATACAATAAGCAAATTTAAATTCCTTATATGGTGAGAAATAGCTCATCAGTTCAGTTCAGTTTAGTCACTCAGTCATGTCCAACTTTTTGCGACCCCATGGACTGCAGCACACCAGGCCTCCCTGTCTATCACCAACTCCCGGAGTTTGCTCAAACTCATGTCCATTGAGTCAGTAATGCCATCCAATCATCTCATCCTGTGTCATCCCCTTCACCTCCTGCCTTCAATCTTTTCCAGCATCAGAGTCTTTTCAAATGAGTCAGCTCTTCACATCAGGTAGTTCATGTCTTAACTCAAATCATAGCTCATATCTTCCTTAGTTTACAAGAGACCTCCTGCCACAGCTACGCTAAAGGTAGGCTCACCCTAATGCTACTTGACCCATGAAAATTCCTTGAATTCTCTAATAAACTTTTGTCTCAAGAGAACCTTATAACATTGCCTGAGTTGAGGCACTAATGATCAAAGATCTTATCTAACATAACAGATTTTGGAAGGAAAAGTGGTGCTAAAAATTCCTGTTTTCAGTAAGTACATTTCATAAGACATTGACACTGTTCCTTGAATTTACAGCTTAGCTTTTTCTGTCCTCTTGACTGAATGTAACTGATTTATGGCTGTATTTGGCAAAAACTATCCTAGTATGAAACATGTGTGCTCAGTTACTCAGCTGTGTCTCCTCTTTGCGACCCCAAGACTGTAGCCTGCCAGTCTCCTCTGTCCATGGAATTCTCCAGGCAAGCATACTAGAGTGGGTTGCCACTTCCTCCTCCAGGGGATCTTCCCAACCCAGGGACTGAATTGCATCTCTTGCTTTGGAAGGAGAGTTCTTTATCACTGTGCCACCTGGGAGTCTGGTATGAGACACTGTAACCTTAAAAAAAGGCAAACACTTTTTAAAGTCACCATTTGATGCTAAGATGCTAAGTTACTTCAGTCGTGTCCGACTGTGCAACCCCAGAGATGGCAGCCCACCAGGCTCCCCCGTCCCTGGGATTCTCCAGGCAAGAACACTGGAGTGGGTTGCCATTTCCTTCTGCAATACATGAAAGTGAAAAGTAAAAGTGAAGTCGCTCAGTCATATCTGACTCTTAGCAACCCTTAGACTGCAGCCTACCAGGCTCCTCTGTCCATGGGATTTTCCAGGCAAGAGTACTGGAGTGGGTTGCCATTGCCTTCTCCGAAAGTCACCATTTACATTGTTTCAATCCAAATATAGAGTCTACTTTTACCCTCAGTAAACTATTTGTTTTAATTTTAAGTACATGTCATAAGTTTATTCATTTCCCAGGACTATATTTTTCAGCATTATTGTATGGCCAAGCCATCAATGTCAGAATTATACAAGAACTAAGTAAAGGCATATGATATGCATATGCACATATATTTCATACAGGTTATTGATGACTCAATTCCATTTGAAATGGAATGAAGTTAAAATTTAAGAATTTTCCAGTTTGTTGTGATCCACACAGTCAAAAGCTTTGGCATAGTCAATAAGCAGAAATAGATGTTTTTCTGGAAATCTCTTGCTTTTTCAATGATCCAACAGATGTTGGCAATTTGATCTCTGGTTCCTCTGCCTTTTCTAAATCCAGTTTGAATATCTGGAATTTCATGGTTCACAGACTGTTGAAGCCTGGCTTGGAGAATTTTAGCATTACTTTGCTAGTGTGTGAGACGAGTTCAATTGTGTGATAGTTTGAGCATTCTTTGGTATTGCCTTTCTTTGGGATTAAAATGAAAACTGAGTTTTCAATTTTCCAAGTCCTGTGGCCACTGCTGAGTTTTCCAAATTTTCTGGAATACTGAGTGCAGCACTTTCATAGCATCATCTTTTAGGATGTGAAATAGCTCAAATGGAATTCCATCACCTCCACTAACTTTGTTCGCATTGATGCTTCCTAAGGCCCATTTGACTTCACATTCCAGGATGTCTGGCTCTAGGTGAGTGATCACACCATCGTGATTATCTAGGTCGTGAATATCATTTTTGTATAGTTCTTCTGTGTATTCTTGTCACCTCTTCTTGATATCATCTGCTTCTGTTAGGTCCATACCATTTCTGTCCTTTATTGTGCCCATCTTTGCATGAAATGTTCCCTTGGTATCTCTAATTTTCTTGAAGAGATCTCTAGTCTTTCCCATTCTATTGTTTTCCTCTATTTTATTGACTATGTCAAAGTCTTTGACTGTGTGGATCACAACAAACTGTGGGAAATTCTTAAAGAAATGGAAATACCAGACCACCTGACCTGCCTCTTGAGAAATCTGTATGCAAGTCAAGAAGCAACAGTTAGAAATGGACATGGAACAACAGACTGGTTCCAAATAGGAAAAGGAGTATTTCAAGGCTGTATATGTCACCCTGCTTATTTAACTTATATGCAGAGTACATCATGTGAAACACTGGGCTGGAAGAAACACAAGCTGGAATCAAGATCACCGGGAGAAATATCAATAATCTCAGGTATGCAGATGATACCACCCTTATGGCAGAAAGTGAAGAGGAACTAAAGAGCCTCTTGATGAAAGTGAAAGAGGAGAGTGAAATAATTGGCTTAAAACTCAATATTCAGAAAACAAAGATCATGTTATCCGGTCCCATCACTTCATGGCAAATAGATGGGGAAACAGTGTCACACTTTATTTTTGGGGGGGCTCCAAAATCACTGCAGATGGTAACTGCAGCCATGAAATTAAAAGGCACTTGCCTCTTAGAAGAAAACTTATGACCCACCTAAACAACATATTAAAAAGCAGAGACATTACATTGCCAAGAAAGGTCTGACTAGTCAAAGCTATGATTTTTCCAGTATTCATGTATGGATGTGAGAGTTGGACTATAAAGAAAACTGAGTGCCAAAGAATGGATGTTTTTGAACTGTGGTGTTGGTGGAGACTCTTGAGAGTCCTGTGGACAGGAAGGAGATCAACCAGTCAATCCTAAAGTAAATCAGTCCTTAATATTCATTGGAAGTACTGATGCTAAAGCTGAAACTCCAATACTTTGGCCACCTGATGCAAAGAACTGAGTCATTTGAAAAGACTCTGATGCTGGGAAAGATTGAAGGCAGGAGGAGAAGGGGATGACAGAGGATGAGATGGTTGAATGGCATCACCATCTCAATGGACACAAGTTTGAGTAAACTCCGGGAGTTGGTGATGGACAGCGAGGCCTGGCATGCTGCAGTCCATGGGGTCGAAAAGAGTGGACATGACAGAGATTGAACTGATCTGAACTGAAGTTAAAATATGAATATAAAATGCTATCTACTATTCTTGGTGAAATCTTTGCATTAATAAAAAAACAACAGAATTTAATAAAAGCTTTTTAACATAGTCATTGTCTATTAAAAGCCTTTTTAAAGACAAAGTTTTTTTTCCCTATTAGTTGTTAAGTTCTGTGGGACTTTGCCCTGGGCCAATAGCTAGGCTTTGACCTCACATAGACATGTGACCAAAATAAGGGTTTTCCTGGTAGTTCAGCAGTAAAAGATCCACCTGCAATGCAGGAGACACAGGAGATGTGAGTTCAATCCCTGGGTGAGAAAGATACTCTGGAGGAGGCATGGCAAACCCCTCCAGTATTCTTGCCTGGAGAATCCCATGGACAGAGGAGCCTAGCAGGCTATCGTCCATGGGGTCACAAAAAACTGGACATGACTGAAGTGACTGGGCATGCACGCACACATCTAGCAAATACCTGCTGATGGAGTCAATAAATCTAAGTTACCCCTCAGTTTAGTTCAGCCCTAACTTCCACTTCTCTCATGTCCTCAGGATCCCATGTGCCAAAATAAGCTCTGTCTTTTTCATAACTCCATGTGCCTGAAACTGGTTTCCAGAAATACTTTCTGTACTGAGGCTCTTTGCAAATGCATGGGTTTGAAAGAAACTGTCTACTTAATTCATTTCTGCCAAGTTTACTGTGTCCAGTTATGAAGATAAAGATTTGTAAAACTCTTCAAAATGTTCTGTTAACTGTAGTATTTTCTTTAACAACCTTCTAGCTTAATATATCGGAGAAGGCGATGGCACCCCACTCCAGTACTCTTGCCTGGAAAATCCCGTGGACAGAGGAGCCCAGTAGGCTGCAGTCCATGGGGTCGCTCAGAGTCAGACAGGACTGAGCTACTTCACTTTCACTTTTCATCTTCATGCATTGGAGAAGGAAATGGCAACCCACTCCAGTATTCTTGCCTGGAGAATCCCAGGGACAGGGGAGCCTGGTGGGCTGCCATCTATGGGGTTGCACAGAGTCGGACACGACTGAAGCGACTTAGCAGCAACAGTAGCAGCAGCTTAATATATACATGCTAATAATCATGGATTTTAAGAGAAGACACTTACCTGTGCACCTGTGATGTTCAACTGCACAGGTGTAGACACCAAGCACATGAAGAGTTGAATTTAACGTTGCTTGTCTCCTACAATGGAGTCTCCTACAATGGATAGAATAAGAAAAGAGTCTTTAAGTAGGTGAAAGGTATATACAATAGCATTAAAAATAATTGATCAATTGCTACTTTCTAAATCTGAGCCCATCTGAAGCAGACTTTTATGTCTAGGGTAAGAATAGCATTTAAAAAGTGATCAGTTTTACTTCTGCCTCCAGGAATAATGAAGTAGCAAATCTAAGATTTACCATACTTCCCTAAGCAACTAAAATAACCCAGAAAAATATTTTAAAAATGAATAGTTTTCAGATATTGGTCGATAGGCAGTACAGAACAATGACCTCTAAAGACAGGGGTAGAAAAGGTGATCCTTGTGATTGCCCCACCTTGCTGTCTAGGGAACATCCCATAATATAACAGAGGGAAAGAGAACTGAAAGAAAACCTTGTGGGTATTCCTGAGTTGAAATTCAGACAAATTCAGAGTCCAGGGAGGCCAAGATGCCACTAATTTTTAGGGCAGAGAGACAGATACAAAGAGAGAACTCCAGAGGTCTGAAGAGGGTTCCACTTGAATCTTTGTTATTAACATGAGCATAATTTGAAAATGCAGAGTGAAGAACTTCCTACCTCATGGGGCATTGGATACAGTCCTTAGAAAGGTATTGCTTTAAGCTACACCTAGAAAGAATCAACTTGTTTCCAACTAACTTACTGCTTCCCTGAATAAAGTTCAAAAAAAATATTGAAAGAAATGCAAATGCTCTAGCACATCACATATAAAATTCACAATGTGACATCAAATCAGAAAAATATCAGGCATGTGAAGAAGCAAAAGAAAAATCTCTCTGAACAAACAGATGCAGAAATAAAACACATGAAAGAATTAGTAGACAGGAATGTTAAAACAGTCTCTATAAATACACTCCATATGTCCAGGAAAGTGGATGAAATTGGACTTGATAAGAAGAGACATGGAATTTTTTTTTAATTTAAAAAAAAACAAAATCAAATATCTAATTATGAAAAATGCAGCAAAACACACATTCTTTTGGAATACTTTCCAAAATAGAAAATATTGGGGCCATAAAACAAGTCTTGATGAGCATAAAAGCTTTTGAAACATTAGAAGCATGTTGTCTGACCACAGTTAAACTAGAAATCAATAACAGAAAAATATATGGAAGGTCCACAAATATTTTTAGAGAAAACAACATGCATGTAAATAATTGCTGAGTCAAAGAAGAAATTATAAAGGAAATGAGAAGATACATGAACTAAATAAAATGAAAACACAATATATCAAAATATGTGGGAAGCAAGTTAAACCATTCATAAAGGGATATTTATAGCTTTAAATGTTTATATAAGAAAAACAGAAAAGTACAAAATCAATATACTGAACTTTCAAAATAAGGCATTAGAAAAAGAAGAGTGAATAATATTCAAAGTAAGCAAAAGAAAGAAAAGAGCATAAGTCAATAAAAGAATAAAATGTATCTATATAGAGTGAGAGAGAAAAAAAGAGAGAAAGGTAGAAAGAGACAGAGACAAAGAGAGAGTACCAAGAGAGGGAGAGAAACAGAGTGAAAGAAACAGAGAAAAATCAACAAAACAAAACCAGATTGAGAAATCAATAAAACTGGCAAACTTCTAACCAGAAAAAAAAAGGAACATAGATACATTGCCAATATAAATCAAAGCAGGAAACTCACCATAGATGCTACAGACGTTAAAAGAATAATAAAGTAGAGATGTATGGCAGAAACAAACACAATATTGCAAACCAATTATCCTACAATTAAAAATAAACAGATTTTTAAAAAGGAATAATAAAGGATAGTATGAAAACTTGCATCGCAATTGTTTCACAACTTAGATGAACAAGTTTCTTAAAACAAAGAAACTACTAAAGCTCATTCAAGAAAAAAATAGACAACCTGAATTCCTCTATATCTAATTTAAAATTAAATTTGTACTTAACAACTTTCGCCAAAATTAAACTCTTGGCATATGTAAGAACTCACTGGTGAATTATACAAAACATTTAAAGAAAAACAACATCAATTAATACTTCTGCTCATTCTGAGGCCAAAAACAGACAAGAGATTACAGGAGAAAGAAAGAATAAGAGAAGTGGGGAGGGGAAAGGAAAAGAGAGAAGAAGGAAGAAACCTAGATAACAGTGACCCTCATGAACATGGATGAAAAATTCTTAACTTAGTTTTAGAAAATGGAATTCAACAATATGGCCAAGTGGGCTTTATCTCAGAAATGAAAGTTTTATTTAGCATTTGAAAGTCAAGCAATTACAATTCACCATAATACTCCAGTCAGTAGAAATATCATATAATATTCTCAGTAAATGCAAAAGAATGACAAAATTCAACAGCCATTTATAATATTAAAACTCAGTAAACTAGGAATAGGGCTTCCCAGGTGGCACAGGAGTAAAGAATTTGCCTGCCAATGCAGGAGACACAAGAGATGTGGGCTCGATCCCTGGGTCAGGAATATCTGAAGTGGGAAATGCCAACCCACTTCAGTATTCTTTCTTGGAAAATTCCATGCACAGAGAAGTCGGGCAGGCTCCAGTCCATAAGGTCACAGAGAGTCAGAGACACACACAAACACACACAGAATAGAAGTTGCAGTAGAGTAAATAATTGTCTCCTAATCACCGGAATGTGTGAATATCACCTTACATGACAAGAGGACTTTGCAGATACGACCTTTAAATGAGACTATCTTGGATTACCTGGGGGTGATAAATGCAATTATAAGTGAACCCTAGTGTTCATTGCTGCACTATTTACAATAGCCAAAACATGAAAATAACCTAAATGTCTTTTGATAGAAGAATAAAGATATATAAACATTGTGTGTGTATGTATATATATATATGTACACACACATAAAATGGAATATCATTGAGCCATAAAAAAATGAAATAATTCTATTTGCAGCAACATGAATGGACCTAGAGATTGTGATACTTAGTGAAATAAGTCAGACAAAGAAAGACACATACCATGGTACCACTTCTATGCAGAATCTAAAAGATGGTACAAATGAACTTATTTGCAAAACAGAAATAGAATGACAGATGTAAAAAACAAACATGGTTACCAAGCAGAGAAGGGGAGGGATGGATTGGGAGATTGGGATTGACATATACACACTACTATGTGTAAAATAGATAAATAACAACTTACTGTGTAGCATAGGGAACTCTACGCAATACTCTGTAATGACCTGTACAGGAAGAGTCTAAGAAAGAGGGGATGTGTGTATATGTAAAACCAATTCACTTTGCTGTACAGCAGGAACTAGCACAATATTGTATATCAACAGTGCTCCAATAAAAATTAATTTAAAAAATATAATCATCAATATAAGAGAAAGGAGTGGGGAGGTCTCTAGAAGAGAAGTTTTCTGATGACCTTGAAGATCTGAAGATAGTATGTCACAGGCTTTGGAAATGGAGGAAACAGCTGTGAGCCAAAGAGGGCAAGCAGTACAGCTCCAGGAGCTGGAAAAGTTAAGAAAATGGATTATTCTCGTGGAGCCTCAAGACACTGATGGCAGACACCTTGATTTTGGCCCAGTGTAACTGATTTCAACCTTCTGGACCCCATAACTATAAGAGAATACATTTGTATTATATAAGCTACTGAGTTTGTGACAATTTGTTACTGGAGCCATAAGAAACTAAGACAGAAAAGAACTTCCTAAATCTGATAAAGGGCACCTAAGAGAATCAACAGCTAATATCATATTTAATGACAGAAGACTGAATGCTTTTCTCTTAAGACTGCAAACAAGGCAAGAATGCTCACTCGTACCACTTCTGTGCAATATTTTATTACTGACACTAGTCAGTTCAATAAAGCAAGAGAAAGATACCAAAAGTTTAATGATAGAAAAGGAAGTAATACTATTTACAGAGCTATTATAAGTGATGTGTAAAGTTGGCAAAATCACATGACTCAAACTCAACATTAAAAATGTAAAATATATCACAAAGAAAAACTCAGCAAATAAAATGGAAGAAATAATGTCATTTACAAGATCATCAAAAATACTAAATTCTTACAAATAAATTTAACAAAAGAAGAATATATGCTAAAATTTACACAATATTGCTTACAGAATTAAAGAAGGCAAATAGATATAGCATGCTCAGAATCGGAATATCCAGCATTCTTAAAATACAAATTCTTCCAAGATTGACCTGTTGATCAAAGATTGGCAAACTTTTTATGTAAAGAGTCAAATAGAAAATACTTTAGGCTTTGTAAGTCAAATAATGATACCTGTTACATATTCTTTGTTGCTTTGTTTGTTTGTTTGTTACAATTCTTTTAAAACATGAAAAAAATTTTTAGCTTGAGGGCAGTAGAAAAAACAGATTGTGATCTAGATTTGATACATGAGTTACAGTTTGCAGACTCTTGCAATGAGTCCAAATGAAAATCCAAACAGGATGTTATAATAGGAATATATGGAAATACAGAAGTCCTAATATAGCTGAAAAGCAGAGACATTACTTTGCCAACAAAGGCCCGTCTAGTCAAGGCTACGGTTTTTCCAGTGGTCATGTATGGATGCGAGAGTTGGACTGTGAGGAAAGCTGAGCGCCAAAGAATTGATGCTTTTGAACTGTGGTGTTGGAGAAGACTCTTGAGAGTCCCTTGGACTGCAAGGAGATCTAACCAGTCCATTCTAAAGGAGATCAGCCCTGGGTATTTTTTGGAAGGACTGATGCTAAAGTTGAAACTCCAATACTTTGGCCACCTCCTGCGAAGAGTTGACTCATTGAAAAAGACTCTGATGCTGGGAGGGATTGGGGGCAGGAGGAGAAGGGGAAGACAGATGGCTAGATGGCATCACCGACTCAATGGATGTGAGTTTGAGTGAACTCCAGGAGATGGTGATGGACAGGGAGGCCTGGCATGCTGCGAT
This sequence comes from Bos indicus x Bos taurus, assembly GCF_003369695.1. Classification (NCBI taxonomy): domain Eukaryota; kingdom Metazoa; phylum Chordata; class Mammalia; order Artiodactyla; family Bovidae; genus Bos; species Bos indicus x Bos taurus. Next base: position 19,730,872 of record NC_040076.1, on the reverse strand, counting down.
TTGTGGGGTCGAAAAGAGTCGGACACGACTGAGTGACTGAACTGAACTGAACTGAATATAGCTAAAGTTTGAAAAAAAAAGAAAAAAAAGAACAAGGTTGTAAAACTTAAACTACCTGATTTGAAGACTTATTTTTAATCCCCAATAATCAATTTAGTGTGGGATTAGTATAAAGCCAGATATACAGATTGTTGGAACTGTAACGGAAGTCCTCAAAAAGATTTATGCATACATGGTCAATTGATTTTGACAAGGATGCCAAAACAATTACACAGAGAATTGATCATCTTTCTACAAATAGTGCTGAACAATTTGGATTATTCATTTGGAATAAGAAAGTAAAAACATCTGTTCTTATCTCAGGAAAAATATTTAGCAGTAACTTGGATTATGCAATGATTACTAAATAGAGCACAAAAAAACATAAAATATCAATAAAACATTAGATTTCATAAAAACATAAAATGTTTGTTATTGACAAACATAAGACACTATTAAGAAAATGGAAGAACAACCCACTAAACAAGAAAAATATATTTGCAAAGTATATATCCGACAAACAACTTTCATGTAGAACAAGAATTATCAAAACAAGGCCCCGGTCTAGGTATGCCCTGCCATCTGTTTCTGTAAATAAAAGTTTATTGAGACACAGTCATGCTTATCCATTTGAGTCTTATATGTGGCTGTTCTCATGATACAAGGCTAAGTTTAATAGTTGCGACAGAAATCTTGTGGTCCACAATGCCTAAAATATTCACTCTGACCCTTCAGAGAAAAAGTCTGTCAATCCCTGATCTTTAATACATAAAGAATTTGCATGTCATAATATTAAGACAAACAATGTAATTTTCAGAAATCAGCAAAAAATTTGAACAAACACTTCACAAATGAAGATGTATGGATGGCCAATAAACATGAAAAGCCGCTCAATACGGTTAGTTATCAGAGAAATGCAGATAACACCACAGTGCGATACCACTATATAACCACGAAAACAGCTAAAGACTGATCATACCAGCCAAGTAAGGGTAGAGGAAGTAAATGGAATCTTCAAGCATTGCTGGTAGGAATGTAAGATGGTACCATCACTTTTGATAATTTAATACTTTCTTAAATATGTAAACACACACATTCTATAGAACTCAGTCATTCTTCTCTTAGGAATGAAATAGCAGGTTATACAAAGTTCGTTCCTGCATGCTCCTAAGTTTTCTATGTTATAGCTCCAAACTGAAAATGATACAATGTCTATCAGCAGCTGAATGGATAGACGCCGTGCAGTACATACATTGAATGGACTACTAGTCAACCATGATACAGGCTGCTCGATTATGAAACAAAAAACAATTTATAAAAGTGAGCAAATGGTTGAATCTCATAAATTTATGCTGAGTGAAAGAAGCCATATAATAAAAGAATACACATCATATTGTCTGATTTTTATGTAAAATTTTAGAAAATGGAAAATAATATAAATGACAGAAGGATTAATGAATACCTGGGAGGGGGAGAATAAATAAGGGGAAGATTACAAAGGTGGATAAAGAACTTCTGAGTTCTTTTCTTTCTTCTTAATTTTTATTGGGGTATAGTTAATTCACAATTTTGTGTTAGTTTCAGGTGTACAGCAAGATGAATCTGTTAATCACTACATATACATATACATATATATATATATATCTCCACTCTTCTTTTAGATTCTTTTCCTACATAGGCCATTACAAAGTACTGAGTAGAGAACCCTGTGCATACAGTAGTTTCTCATTAGTTAATCTATTTTATCTACAATAGTGTGTATATGTCAATCCCAATCTTCTAGTTTATCACTTCCCCATCTCTCCCCCCTGGCAAATGGCAACCCACTCCAGTATTCTTGCCTGGGAAATCCCACGGACAGTGGAGCCTGGCAGGCTACAGTCCACGGGGTCTCAAAGAGTCAGACACGGCTTAATAACTAAACAGCACCTTACCCCCTGGTAATCTCTGGTAACAAACCATAAGTTTGTTTTCTCCATGTGTAAATCCATTTCTCTTTTGTAGATAAATTCATTTGTATCCCTTTTTTAGACTCTACATGTAAGTGGTATCATATGACATTTGTCTTTGTCTGACTTATTTCACTCAGTATCACAATCTGTAGGTCCACACATGTTGCTGCAAATGGAATTATTTCATTTTTTATAACTGAGATTCCACGGCATATATGTACTACTTCTTTTTTATCCATTCCTCTGTTGGTGGATGTTTAGGATGCTTTGCTGTCCTGGCTAATTGTAAATAGTGTTTCAGTGAACATTGGGGTATATTTATCTTTTTGAATTACGGCGTTCTCCAGATACATGCTCAGGAGTGAGATTACAAGATCATATGGTAGCTCTCCTTTTAGTTTTTAAAGGAATCTCCATATTGTTCTCCATAGTGGCTATATCAATTTCCATTCCCAGCAACAGTGAAAGAGGGCTCCCTTGCCTCCGCACCTTCTCCAGCATGTATTGTTTGTAGATTTTTCTCTTAATGGTCATTCTGACTGGTGTGAGGTGATTCCCTCACTGTAGTTTAGCTTTTCATTTCTCTAGTAATTAGTTATGTTGAGCATCTTTTCATGTGTTTTTTAGCCATCTGTCCCAGGTGGCGATGGTGGTAAAGAATCCGCCTGCTAGTGCAAGAGACCAGGGTTTGATTCCCTGCGTTGGGGAGATGCCCTGGAGGAGAGCATGGCAACCCACTCCAGTATTCTTGTCTGGAGAATCCCCATGGACAGAGGAGCCTGGCGGGCTACAGTCCATGGGATTGCAGAGTTGGACATGACTGAGTGACTGAGCACAGTATGTGCTCATTTGGAGAATTGTTTATTTAGATCTTCCACCCAGTTTTTGATTGGATTGGTTTTTTTTTTTAGACATTGAGCTTTATAAGTTCTTTTTGATGGAAATATTTGTTATCCTGATTGTTGTTGTAATGGTTCTGTGATGGTACACAGATGTTGCTGCTGCTGCTGCTGCTAAGTCGCTTCAGTCGTGTCCGACTCTGTGCGACCCCATAGACGGCAGCCCACCAGGCTCCCCCATCCCTGGGATTCTCCAGGCAAGAACACTGGAGTGGGTTGCCCTTGCCTTCTCCAACACATGTTAAAACTCATCAAATTTTATACTTCAAAATGACACTTTGTTGTGCATAAAGTTTTACAAAAAGGGAACATTTTTTTGAATAATATTTCCATAGCCACAATTTCTCCAACGTAGACATCATTCCCAGAGTGTTACTTGTAAGGGAAAAATAATTACAGTGACATTCAGTCTAGTTACTAAAATTGTCTGAGAAGCAGCAGCCTCGGCATTGACTGGGAGTTTGTCAGAAACTGAATCCTTTTGCTAGTTCAGTGACCACCACAAAACTTTTGATGAGAATGTAAATTTTGGAAAGGTTTCTAGACAACTCACATGCATGTTAAAGTTTGAGCAACACTGTTCAAGAGTCAACAGCTTTGACTTAAATGAAAAGTGAAAATCGATACAGATACCTCTTATTAGAGATGTTATTTTAAAGTTTAATTTATCATGCCCTGGGCATTACTGCTGCTGCTGCTGCTGCTAAGTCGCTTCAGTCTTGTCCGACTCTGTGCGACCCCATAGACGACAGCCCACCAGGCTCCTCCATCCATGGGATTTTCCAGGCAAGAGTACTGGAGTGGGGTGCCATTGCCTTCTCCGCTGGGCATTACTAGACAATAATAAAATGCTCTTTGATTCTCATTTCGAAGTCACTTATCATTGTCTACATCTTTTTGTAACCAGGGTTGCTATCACTTTTCATAAGTGTATTTTCCTCTATTATCTCCCCCACTTTGTAATCTTTCCAAACATAAGCCCCAGTGCTCTTATTCTCCTGTGTGTGTGTGTGGTGCTCAGTCACGCAGTCATGTCCAACTCTTTTCAGTCCTTTGGACTGTACCTCGCCAGGCTTCTCTGTCCATGGGATATTTTAGGTAAGATACTAGAGTGGGTTGCCATTTCCTCCTCCAAGGGATCTTCCCAATCCAGGGCTCAAACTCACATCTCCTGTGTCTCCTGCATTGCAGGCAGATAGGGAATGCTAATTGTCTATAATTGCTTTAATATCATACTGGGCACCCTTGCCTCTATTCCTATCTAGGATTTCTGTGCCCTGTGGTGGTTTCAGAGAGTTAGTCATCTAATGAGTCAAAATCTCTAAAATTAACTCCAGAAATTATTGACAGAAATAAATGAAGAGAAAAAAGCCTCAACCTTGTAAACAACCATCCATTTAATTCTTTTTAAAGAAACTTTCAGTAAAAAAAAAAAAGTACAACTCATAGAAATGAGCTGGAAATGAAGATTCGAAAAGAAACACATAATAGAAAGCAAGAGAATTGAAAAAAGACTGCACACCAGGGAAAATAGATCCTTATTTTATACAACTTTTTGTACATTTTACTGTACATTATTTACTGTATACATTCATTATTTCATGTAATCTTTTCTAAGAATGGATGAGATAAGAAGTCAATGCTATTATTTCCATTTTTCAAATAATTGTGTAATTTGTCCAGCCTCAGTCAGCTGAGGATTCAAATTCAGTTGTTCCAAGTGTAGTGTTCCCTCTATCAGCCTACATCACATGTATGAAATGTTTTCTCCAGATCTCTTGCAAGCTTCAGATCAGAGTATTTCAGTTAAAGACTAAAACAAATGCCCCGAGGCATTTGCTCTTGTAATGAGCCAAAATCTGTAAGAGTTTGATGTTCAAGTTAAAATTGCCTTTAAGTTATAAAAGCATATAAACACATCTTTATCTCCAAAATTTTATTGTCTTTTTACCTAAAATGAAATAGCAAACAGAGCTAAATTTCATTTGGTTAAAAAAATACAACAACAGATTTCGTCTGGAGAGATTTTTTTCCATTAAGTAGTTAATTCTAGTGAGCTTCAGATGTCATCTTTTAAAAGGCACTGTTCTCAGATGTATTTCTACTAACTAAAGAAATCTCCCCTTTTTCAGTAAATATATTTCTACTACCTTTTGTCCTGGAGTTAACCAGCTTTTGTACTTTTTTTTTTTTCCTTAAATGATGGTTCTCCTTGATTCCTTTTTAAAGGGCTTGACAGAAATAGATAAAAATGACACCTGGAAAAGAACATTTCTGCTCTTGAGAGTCATCAAATTTCAAATTTAAACTTGGGAGAGTATCTGAAAAAAAGCCAAAACAAGTACAGACCAAGCACCAAGAGAAACGTCTCCCTCCTCTTTCTTTTTAACTGGTGGTGGTAGGGGGGAAGATTATCTTGTTTTGTTTTGTTTTATATTTGGTCAGCTGGCACAGTGCACAGTAACTTGAGATTTTTTTCCCCCTTTCTCATTTCAGTTGCTTTTAGATGTGTCCTAAATTAGCTTTTCTTTAAGTTGCAGGGAGTTGGCCTCCATTCCCCAAACAGAACAACAGTTCCCCCTCGGGTGAGAGTGCCAGCTACATATATTATCAGTCCTGTTCCCAGCAGGAACATTCCAATGCCTGCTTAGAAAAATTAGTCAAATGGATTCTTAGATTGGAGAGGGGGTGGCTAGCTTCAGTTATCGTCTTTAATTTGTGAGAAAATTGAACTGTTTCTTTCTTTTCATGTTCCCCAGTCACTCTTTTAGAATTTCATAGATGCTTCACCTTTTTCTCATTAAAGAGTAAGTCCATCTTTGGAATGCTCCAAAAATTAAGGGCACATCATTTAGCCTGTTAATGCTTCTTAGTTGGCCCAATTCCACCTTGGCTAATTACATTCTGTTCCAACAAAAAAGAAAGAAAACTCATTGCATTTGGAGATGAAAAACTTTGTTTTTCTAACCTCTTCTGAGCTAAAGCTAGCCCCTCAAAAGCCCAGCATGGATCCATCTGAAGTTGCCCAAGGACAAAGGCCTAGAGTGTGGGAGAATTCAAAAAACGATAGACATTCCCAGAGAATATAGTGGCCATCCTTGTACCTACCCCACAATCAGTATACGATGAAAAATACATGATTATCTTTACTTTCCAATGGATAGTAATGACATACTTAAGGATCCACACCAAATATCATCCAAAAAAAGTATGAATTCCCTGGAAACAGGCTTTTGGAAAATGAAAAGCACCACAAAGTTATCCAAAAAGTCAAAGTCCAAGTCCTGTAGTTTCTAACCTCTTCTTTGACGCTACATGTTGCAAGCTCCAAATGTGCCTAGCATGCCTTGAGATACTCACTGAAATACAGACTTCTTCCCATGATGTTTCTTTTTTCTTTTTTTGCTACAATGTTTATAACAAGGGCTCTTCACTTTTATTTCAGTTGCATGAAACAATGTGACATCCCCTTGTTATTTTAGCTTTATTTCAGAAGTTTCTAGAACAGCTTGTCTCTGCAAGATTTCCTTGATATTAAGGCACAGGAAAGTGCCTTCGGCTGTGCTGACTCAACATTTACACATTTTTCTTCTGATGAAATATTTGTTTGCTTTAAAACCAAATGATGTAACTAGAACAATATAGAATTATACTAATTATGGCCTAAGTTGACAGATTTAGATGGAATCATACTTTATGTCTGTTCTTGTAGTATATATAGTCATTATCTATCAAGTATTCACATGTAGATTGAAAAATTTCATACCAATTGTCAAAACTTCAAAACAACCACTTAAAAAAAAAAGGAAGCTTCAAATGGCTTACAGGTTTATTTTGGATAGCACCAACAGGAAGTAGTCTGTGAAAATATACCTTTTGTCAGTCTTTGTGACTAGAGAGTTCCCATGATCAAGCATTTTTGGAGGGTACCGCTTAACTCTAAAATTTACAGGCTAAAAATTGGTTCATAGGAGGTTTGTCATTGGTGTCACACTTTTACATGTTCTATTACAAGTTTTGCATAAATGTAAAATGGCTCTCATATCTGTTTCATAGGGTTAGTCACTCAGTTGCATGAGACTCTGCGACCCCATGGACTATAGTCCACCAGGCTATTCCATCCATGGGATTTTCCAGGCAAGGATACTGGAGTGGGTTGCCATTTCCTTCTCCAGAGGATCTTCCTGACCCATGGCTGGAACCTGGATGTCCTGCATTGCAGGTAGACTCTTTACCGTCTAAGCCCCTGGGGAAGCCCCTATCTGTTTCATAAATAGCCTTAAGAGAAAGAGATGAATCACAATAGAGTGGATGTTTCCCCCCAGGTGTCAGTGTAGAGAAGGTCTTAGGGAATATATTTTCATGTGATGAGGAAGAGGAGAGAGACTGGGAAATCTCTGAATTTTCAGTTAACATTGAACTTTCTTATATACAAAAAAAAGAAGAAAGTTGCCCAGAAAAACTTCCTTAAGCTCAATGAGCAGGCAGAAAAGTAGTAGAAGAAGATCAAGTTATGAAAAACTTACTAATTATATGTGAATCATAAACTGCTCATAGAAAATGGCAGTTGAAGAAGAGGGTTTATTTTTATTGTTTGTACATAAGTCCTTGACTCTGACAGTTCCTAAATTGATAGCTCAGGAAAAAAGTGAACCAAGTTAGGCATGTTCATAGAAAGGCATTCACCATGAATAAATGATGAGCTTATTTATATTTAAGGATGAAAATTTTAGATAACTTTATTGGAAAATGTGAGTACACTTGAAAAATACAGCTAAATACTTGGAGAATATGGACTGAGTAAAAGTTAAGTCTTACAATGTTGAACTTAGATGTCACTCTTCTGTTTGAAGGAAATAGAGTTAATAAAAGAAAGAAACATTTTTCTAAGTGTGTAGTAAATCTGTGATATTCTTGACTCCAAGAAATAGAAAATATTCTATGCTCTGGATAGGTGTGAATTATTATGTTAAAGTATAACACAAGCAATAAAGGTTAATAAAATGTTTGTGAAATTCAGTTGTAGTATTAAGCCTTTAATATCTATATTGTGAAGATAACATGCTCAGCTAGGATATCTGAGTTCTTTTTCTAAAAAAAATTATAAAAAAAAAAAATAATAAGATGCAACCTAGGATGACTTTATTTTGAGGATTCTCCTGCCTCTAACTATGGGACAAAGTTCTAATAATAATGGAAGAACTGAAGAACTACAGGTGTTGAAATATAAAGAAATTGAATATACTGAAAATCAGAAATTCTAGGATTGTAACGTCCACTGAATTTTTTATTACTCTTTTTTACCACTGGTAGGTTCTGAGCCTACCTGCCATTCAGTAGTCAGAGGAAAGATTTCAGAAAAAGCAGGTCCTTGTGTGCATGAAATTCAATTATTGCTTGGGGAGATAAGTGTAATTTATATTCATATGTGGTACAATCTAATTACCTAGAAAGTAGTAGTGTCTTCTTGAAAATATTCAAAGAAAGGCATAAAATAAAAAGCTCAGGGAAGTCTCAATGAATAGCTTGATGGGAAAGAAAAATAAGAGTCTGAACTAAAGCTTCATAACCTGTATGAATGTTTAGGCACTTTTTGAACTTGAAAGAGTCCCAGACACCTCACAGCCATGCTTTCTTTTATCATCTTGGCTACTATCCAAGTTATAAAATGTCAAAACTCTCTCAGTATCTCCTTAAATTTTTAAGCTTCTAAGAATACACAAAATGATAGCCAGATAGAAATCTAATATAAAAGTTAACTCCCTCTAAAGGACCAGAATCTATGTAAATTTGTCCTTAACATTTGCTGTTACCTATACATACATACATACATACCCTTCACTTTGAATGTCACTATATATAACAGAATGAATGTCTAGTAAGACTAAATCGACATAGCACTCTTGGTGATTTTCTTAGTTATTTCGACCAAGACGTAGATTTTTTTTTTCCTCTCATAATGTTTCAAATTTTAACATACACTGATTTTTTTCTTTAAAAAAAAAAACAACAAAACTTCAACAAGTAATAACTGTGAAAGAAGCTACAGGCTATTTGGTGGTTTTTTCAGCTTCATGTGACTCACAAAAATGATGTAATTTTGACAGAAGCAATAACTCAAAGGGTACAAAAGGAATTTATAGTGCTAGTGACCTCTACTGCTGGATGAGTACAGAAATTTAGGAATTAAAATGCCAAAATTCTTCAACAGTGTCATAATCACCCTATTCTTAATTTCACTTACTCAATTTTAACTATATTAGTTAGATAATTTAACTTAATAATGAATGGAATTTAATACAATAACAAATGGAAATTTAATAATGCCATTTTGGACATATTTTCATTAGTGATGCAATTATTCTAAAATCTAACTGTACAGCAAATGATATACTTGCATGAATATTAGCATGAGTATTTTGACCTCAATTTTAACAGTGGCTCAGTTGGTAAAGAATCTGCCTGCAATGCAGGAGACCCGGGTTCAATCCCTGGGTCAGGAAGATTCCCAGGAGAAGGGAATGGCAACTCATTTCAGTATCTTGACTGGAGAATTCCATGGACAGAGGAGTCTGGTGGGCTACAGTCCATGGGGTCGCAAAGAGTCAGACGCAACTGAGTTAGTAACACTTTCGTGTTCAGCAGCTGCAGCAAAACTTTCCAATCTAAAAATTTTTAAATTGAGAATGTATTGATAAATGTTCAAAAAGTTGGGTACCTTGGACACTTTCTGGAAGCAAAACACAAAGTGTCCAAATGCAATCTTTCTCATCTACATGCAGCAGGGTTTGAATGTAACAAACTTGTTTAGCTTTATCTTGATGAAAGACGTGGGTATAACTATTCTAATTAGGGCTCTATCACTCTACCTGCTTGACATATAGCATCCTAGGCCAACCCTCCAATTATGGAAGAATCTGTAATGGAACATTTATAAAGCAACCCCTGATGTTTGTGTGGGTTGATGTGATTCAATTGTTTCTGGCTTATAAAACTCAAGAGAGATCATAATGAGAAGATGAGGGCAGAAAGTCATGGAGAGCTCATGTATATACAAGGGTAGTGAATTGGCAGACCACAACATTGATATTTTAGGCAAAGCAATATCTTGGAAGAATGTATAGACAAGAGAGTAAAAGGTGTAGTCAAATGACAAGCTCAAGCAGAAAAAAAATATTAAGAAAAAAAAAAATTAAAGAGGAGGAAAGTGCTGGCACTGAGCATCCCAAGAGTAGAGATAACCAAAACCTATCAATTAGAAGTACACTGAAAAATGGTAAGAAAGTTGAATTAAACCATTCAGTTCAGTTCAGTCGCTCAGTTGTGCTGACTCTTTGTGACCCCATTAATTGCAGCACGCCATGCCTCCCTGTCCATCACCATTTCCTGGAGTTCACTCAAACTCATGTCCATCGAGTCAGTGATGCCATCCAGCCGTCTCAACCTCTGTCGTCCCCTTTTCCTCCTGCCCCCAATCCCTCCCAGCATCAGAGTCTTCCAATGAGTCAACTCTTCGCATAAGTTAATTCAGAAATTAGCCACTAATAACATTCATTACATGGAATTGGTAATGCGAAGAGTTGACTCATTGGAAAAGACTCTGATGCTGGGAGGGATTGGGGGCAAGAGGAGAAGGGGACAACAGAGGATGAGATGGCTGGATGGCATCACTGACTTGATGGACGTGAGTCTCAGTGACCTCCGAGAGTTGGTGATGGACAGGGAGGCCTGGCGTGCTGTGATTCATGGGGTCGCCCAGAGTCGGACACGACTGAGCGACTGATCTGATCTGATCTGATCTACCCTTCATTCCATGGAATAACTTTTTGAAGGAGAAAAGGAAAACTAACATCTCCAGATGGAATACAATGAGCCTGACAAAGTGCCACATGGACAACATGCAGATTTGTTTCAGTCTTCACCACCATGAAGAGTGAGGATGCTCTAAAGAAAGGTGAGGTAGGAGATACACTGCACACAGATTCACAAGAATGTCAGTTCCCCCATTTGAAGCAAGAATTGACCTGGAAGCTTCTACTATGATGCATCGGAATGCCCACTTCATTCCTGGAGGGAGAGGAGGGGTAAAATCTGGTGAATGTCACCTTTAGAAATATGAAAAGCTGAGGACTTCCTTGGTGGTCCAGTGGTTGGGAGTCTGCTTGCTAATGCAGGGGACATGCGTTCTAACCCTGGTCTGGGAGTACTCCACACAAGAGGGGCAGCTAGGCCTATACACCACAGCTACTGAGTCTGTGCTCCTAGGACCTCTGCAAAAGGAGACGCCACCTCAGTAAGGAGCCCATGTGTCAAAACTAGAGAGTAGCCCTCACTCACTGCCACTAGAAGAGGCCTGGGAGCAGAAATGAAGACCCAGAGCAGTCAAAAATAAATAAATATAATTTTTTAAAAAGAAATGAAGGCTGACAACAGGCATCTAATACAGACTTCAAGATGGCAGAAAAGAAAACAAGCTGGATTTCTGTGAAAATGTTAGTCACTCAGTCATGTCTAATTCTTTTTGACCCCATGAACTATATAGCCTGCCAGACTCCTCTCCCTATGGAATTTTCCAGGCAAGGATACTGGATAATGGAGTAGGTTGCCATTTCCTATGGCAGGAGATCTTCCTCACCCAAAGATCAAAGCTGGGTCTTCTGCACTGCAGGCAGATTCTTTACTGTCAGAGTCTCCAGATTTCTAGAAGAGCACAAAAGCTATTATAAAGTAACATTTCTTAATCTTTCTAATGTTTCCATGACCATTTGACTTGTGATCTCACCTACTTTTTTAAAAGTATTGACTTTAAAGCAATAATTTCCTTATCCTTTCAGTCATAAAATAGACTGTTATTTGAAGTGAAAGTGAAAATCACTCAGTCGTGTCTGACTCTGTGACCTCATGGACTATAACCTGCCAGGCTCCTCCATCCACGGAATTCTCCAGGCAAGAATACTGGAGTGGATAGCTGTTCTCTTCTCCAGGGGATCTTCCCAACCCATGGATCGAATTCAGGTCTTCTGCAGGTGGATTCTTTACTGTCTGAGCCACCAGGGAAGCACAAGAAAACTGGAGTGGGTAGCCATTTCCTTCTCCAGGGGATCTTCCCAACCCAGGGATTGAACTGAGGTCTTCTGCACTGTAGGCAGATTCTTTACCAGCTGAGCTACCTAGAAACTAGTGTCTAATTCAATGCTGGTTGGGTAAAGACATTTCCAAAGGCAACCCACCAATACTACTCACTATACTTAAGGTTTTGTTTGCTACAATGAGAAAGAAAGGGAAGGAAGGAGGGAAGGAGGAAGAGAGAAACAGGGATAGAGAGACAGAGGAGGAAAGGAAGAAAGGAAGGAAAGGAAACAAAGGCAGGTGTGTGGGAGAGTGGCAGGAAGAGGGGAAATAGTCTAGGACCAGAATGAAAAAGAATTGATCTGGGGCTTAAGACTTTGCCCAAGGTGCGAACAGAACAGTCTGTGAAATCCTTGATAACCCATGACACAGACATCATGTCACATATCTTTTAGGGAAATTTAGGATCACAGAAATTTTGTAATTTGCCCAGGCTCACACATCTAGCAAATGGTGGAGCTGGAATTTAAGCACAGCTGTGATTCACTCACAGCCCTTAATCATGCTCCTTCATAACAATGACTGGCAGGTACAAATTTTCAGCCAACAATAAAAAAAGAAAATGAGCCATAAGAAATAAAGAACAATAGGAATATATAGGTACTTAACATATATTAGTACAATCACCATAATTGAAAAAGAAAAGGAAAATACAATATGACAGAATTTAATGACATGTTGCAGCATAAGCATTTATTAGTCTAATAAAGTATAATTTGTATTGGAACAAAAGTGTTTGAAGCAAAACATTTTAACATGAAAAAGAATGAAAAGCATAAAATAAATAAGCAGATACTTTTGAGTAACAGTTTGATAAGAACTAAATTTTATTGTCACTTAGTGGGATCTGTGTTATAGCCCATTTTTACCCTATCTGAGCTTTACTGGACATATTCACTGTAGGTTGGGGAATACAAAATAACAAGGAACTAGGGTTGTGATCCTTAGCCTGTTTTATGATCTGTAATAAATCCCTACAAGGAATGTCTGGACCTAAGTTTCCTAACTTACAAAAATGAGGCACTTGGCCTAGATTAGGGGTTATCATATTTTATTTTGTTATAGAACTCCTTTCTCCAAATACATTCTTCAGTTGATTTCAAATAAGTAATGCTGATAAAACTGAAGCATGACAAATATCAAAAACCAAAGTTTTAATTTTTTCCTTGAGCTCCTAGATTTATGTTTTAGAGGAGGTCAAGCCTTAAAACATGTGGGAAAATGATACTAAAATGAAATATATTTCAACATTTCACATATTGCATTCCAAAAGTCCTAATTCTTAGAAGTAATGTTTTAAAAAGAATTCTCTGGCTAATAATTCTGTTGAATGTTGAACACTTCATCTCCCTGTTGGAGAATTACAATAGCATGCCATGTTAAGAAACCAGTGAAATTCTGCTGCAGGAAACAAACTTTCTTAACTTTGTTTATTCACGTGTAACACAAGTGAACTCGGGTCACCTTTTTTTTTCTTCACCTTAAGTGAATATTCCAAAAACCATACTTTTTCTCCCAGAAAACAAGCTTTTTAATATGGATTAACAAGCTCATGAACCCCAAGGATCCTAGTTTAAACATCTCAACTTACTTACAGACTCTGAAATGATTTCTACTCTATAATAACAAGTCAGTGGACATTATATTCATGAATTCAAAGTTGGATTTCATAAACACAGAGTTAACTGAGCACAGACCATATTTAAGGTATCCTTTAAAAAGGAAGTTGATAATACAAAGAAAATTCAAAGCTCATCAAGGAAAATAAATCTGAGATAATGTAGATACACATTCAAAATAGGGAAAATACCTCTAGCTCCTCTTTTCTCTTTGACTTCAAGCTAAGACTTTGTTCTGTTGATTAAACTTCTTTCCATTTCCCTAAGCCAAGATCAGAAGGAAAAAATCTGAAGAAGGAGGGAACACTAGATCTGCTTCACCTCTACCCTGTTCCTTTGCTAATCTCAGCCTTTCCTGTCTAGGATTCCCTCCTCCTGGGTATCAGCTCTTATCCCAGCTTCCATAACAAGAGCTTGCCTTCATCCTGGCATTAGTGCCTTTGGTGAAGATTCAGAGTGACCCAAGTATGGTTTTTCACTGAAATGTCAATTAAGATTCTTAAGCCCTTTCTTTAAACTCAGAGATTATCTTCCATTAACCTTGTGTGTATGTGTGCTCCATTGCTCAGTCGTGTCTGTCTCTTTGTGACCCCATGGATTGTAGCCACGGGGTCCCTGGAATTTTCCAGGCAAGAATATTTCCAGGCAAGAATGGGTTGCCATTTCCTACCCCAAGGGATCTTCCCAACTCACCAATCAAACCTGTGTCTCCTGTGTTTCCTGCTAGGAGGAAGTCCTCCACCAGCTGGGAAGCCCTCCACTAACCATATTCATCTCTAAAATCACTAAGCAAAAGGAGGAAGGTGACATAGAAGAGACTGCTATTGCGTCATTTCTACAATGGCAAATGAACAGCGAGAGGGAGAGAGTTTCTGTTACTTTCAGAAATGGGGGATAAAGAAGCAAACACTATTTATATATTGAAAGAAGCTGAACAAAATCTTTTAGAAATGGGGGATAAAGAAGCAAACACTCGAGTGGGCGGATCGCGCGGCTTGAGGTGTAAGCCTCGGAACTCCGGCGTAGGAGGGGGCGGAGGCGGCTCCCGAATTTTATTTAAAAAAAAAAAGAAGAAGCAAACACTCTATATATATTGAAACAAGCTGAACAAAATCTTTACTTATAAGCCATAGATTGTGCTATGAAGTAAGCTAACAGAAGAAGGTGGGGGGGAGGGAGTGGAATGTAAGGACAGGATCCAGTAACAAAAAGTGAGTTTTTTCCCAACACTTCAGCTGTTTAAATCCCTAAACCGGCCCTGGTGGTACTCACCACCATTAGTTTGGGAAAATGTCCCCATCCTCTTGCTAAGAGCGAGTGCTGGGGAGATTTCTGTTATTCCATTGCACTGTTGCCAGGCCAACCTGAAAGTGTGTGGGTTCTCAGAGAAACATCTCAGTATGCAGTGTTAAGTTTCATAGCATTCTTGATACAGTATTCTACATTTGGTATACAATGTGATTGGTGAGCTGGCCTTGGAACTGAAACTCCGACTGTAATATGATTCCCACCGTTTTGGAACACAACCTGTTCATGAAATAGAAATTGCATTTATTTTCAGGAAAGAAAAGTACGGAGGTTTCTCTAATCCAGAACAGTTTAAGTATAGGAAATGTTCCAGAGGATAGCAATCAAAATGATGAATGAGCTAGATTGTTTTATTCATGTGGAAATATAAATGAAGCATAAATTACGCAAGAGAAATTTGCTGAGGGAAAAAAAATAATTGGGGAAAATTGTGTGATGGTCTACAGAATGTGAAAGGCACAGACCTCAAAGCTAGAGAAATAACTTGTAGTCACAATAATAGAATGTCCACAGAGTAAAGCAGAAGCTGCCTCCACTACCAAAAAAGTAGATGGGAAACTACAGTGATTTGAATGAGGTCTAGGAATCCAATCCTGTGAGGACTTCAAAATAGACGCTAACACTATGTGATCCTCACATTAAGAGGAGATAAAAACCATCTAGCTAGGGAACCAATAACAGTTCCATTACAGTTTATAGATACCTCCTTTGACTCTTTGGGGTCATATTCTTTAATAAACATTGGACAGAAGCCATTTGTTACCAACTTTTCTCACCACTGAAAAAGGCTATTGGAAACATTTGTGTTTGGCAGCAAGCTGCTTGTGCTTAGCTCTGGGCATCTAAAATATCCATAGACATGTGATAAGTAATTAGAGATCATTATCTTATTTCTAAGGACAAATAAAAAACAATCTCACATATCCTTAACAGGCTCCAATGCTGTTCAGTAGAAGTATAATGTGAGCAATATGGGTAGCAATTTTAAATTTTAAAATAGCAAATTTTTAAAAAGCTACAAGAAACAGGTAAAATACATTTAATAATACAATTTGTTTAATCCAGTATATCCAAAATATTACAATTTTCTCATGTGACTCTAGCCATATTTCCTTTCTTAGTAAGCATATGTGGCCAGAATACTATACCGTAGAGCAGAGGAACCAAGAGAAAAGAAGTGAAGAAAAATTTGTGTATAGGTCAATGGAGAAACACTCACCTTGACTCAAAGTAATGAATGCAATGATTGAATTGAGCACTCTATAAGAAACTCCCCTGAGAAAGAGGAGGAGGACCACAGACATGATCGGTGATTTTTATTTTCATGATATGTGGAATGGGAATTTCATCAAAATAAAATTGAACCCCCTTATGTGATTTTGAGAGATTAATTTTAGAATAAAGTTACTTTCTTTATATGCCCTTATAAGTGATCATTCTAAAATATATACAAATACAATTTTAAAAATCTTTACAATTGGCAACTGTAATAATGTTAAGATGTTGTGACAAGAAAATAAAGTGTCATATAGATCAGTCTTCTGGACTCTGTGGGAGAGGGAGAGGGTGGGGAGATTTGGGAGAATGGCATTGAAACATGTATAATATCATGTATGAAACAAGTTGCCAGTCCAGGTTCGATGCACAGTACTGGATGCTTGGGGCTGGTGCACTGGGACGACCCAGAGGGAGGGTATGGGGAGGGAGGAGGGAGGAGGGTTCAGGATGGGGAACACAGGTATACCTGTGGCGGATTCATTTTGGTATTTGGCAAAACTAATACAATATTGTAAAGTTTAAAAATAAAATAAAATTTAAAAAAAAAAGAAAATAAAGTGTCTTAATGAAAATTATAAATAAAATGGTCAACATCTGTATGTGCTCAGTCATGTCTGACTCTTTGTGACCCCATGGACTGTAACCTGCCAGGCTCTTCTATTTATGGTATTTTCTAGGCAAGAATACTAGAGTGGGTTGCCATTTCCTACTCCAGGGGATCCTCCTGACTCAGTGATCAATGCCTCTCCTGCATTGCCAGGTGGATTCTTTATCACTAGAGCCACCTGGGAAGCCCAGAATTTTCCAAGATGACACTTAAATTAAGCACATAAGAGAAGACTCTTGAGAGTCGGTTCGACAGCAAGGAGATAAAACTAGTCAATCCTAAAGAAAACGAAGACTTATTATTCATTGGAAGGACAGATACTGAAGCTAAAACTCCAATACTTTGGCCACCTGAGATGAAGAGCCAACACTTTGGAAATGAACCTGAACTAGGAAATACTAAAGGCTAGAGGAGAATCGGGAGACAGGATGAGATGATTGGACGGCATCACTGACTCAATGGACATGAGTTTGAACAATGGACACAAGTTTGAATGCCAGAGAAGCCAGGTGTATGCAATCCATTAGGTCACAAAAAGGCAGACACGACTTAGTGACTGACCAACATCTAGGAAAATTGAAGATGTAGATTCAGAATACCAGTTGCAGATTTTCATTCATAAACATATATCCAGTTTTTCTTGTTCAATAAAAATTATTTTAGTATTTATAACTAGAAGCTTTTCTAGGCCCTGGGGATGAAGCCGAGACAAAAATAGGTAATATCTGAGCTCCTTAGGAGCAAATTTTCTAAGGTAGACACGTGAACTTATTTGCCTATCAAAACTTTGTTAAACTGTTTTTAAAGAACTTTCTTTTTAAATCACCAACTAATATGACCTAAAGTTTCCTGTCTTAAGGGAAAATATTCAATCTGATTTTCAGCCTCAAGAAGTACAGAACCTGTTTTATCTATAACATACTTCAGTATATAAGAGTGTCTTATACATTATTATATGATGGTATTAAATTGAATCAAGTTGAAATAAATCAAATTGAATTTAATTGGATTGAATAAAATAGATGCTACTGCATTACTAAAAAATACCAACTCAAATACCAGGAATATCTCTATTAAAAATTAATACCAAAACCAGATAAAGACATTAGAGGAAAATAATAGACCAATATGTCTCATAAACATAGATGCAGAAACTCTTAACACAATGTTATCAAATCAAATTCAATGTATATAAAAAATTATATACCATAACTACATAAGATTTATGCCAGGTCATTAATGGTATATCAACAAGTGATGATCAATCATTTTACAGGTTAAAGAAGAAAACCGGCCTTATTAAACTTGAAAAGTTTTGCTCCACAAAAGGCATTGCTAAGAAAATTTTAAAACAAACTGCATGCCTTGAGAAAATGTTTAAAAAACACGTATCTGATTAAAAGATTTTCATCTAAAATGTTTGAAAGTGAAAGTGAAGTGAAAGTCGCTTAGTCGTGTCTGACTCTTTGCAACCCCATGGACTATACAGTCCATGGAATTCTCTAGGCCAGAATACTGGAGTGGGTAGCCTTTCCCTTCTCAAGGGGATCTTCACAACCCAGAGATTGAATCCAGGTCTCCAGCATTGCAGGTGGATTTTTTACCAGCTGAGCCACAAGGAAAGCCCAAGAATACTGGAGTGGGTAGCCTAACCCTTCTCCAGCAGATCATTCTGACCCAGGAATTGAACCGGGGTCTCCTGCACTGTAGGTGGATTCTTTACCCACTGAGCTATCAGTTCAGTTCAGTCACTCAGCTATGTCCGACTCTTTGCAACTCCATGAATTGCAGCACGCCAGGCCTCCCTGTCCATCACCAACTCCTGGAGTTCACTCAAACTCACGTTCATCAGGTCGGTGATTCCATCCAGCCATCTCATCCTCTGTCATCCCCTTCTCCTCCTGCCCCCAATCCCTCCCAGCATCACGGTCTTTTATAACTGAGTCAACTCTTCGCATGAGTTGGCCAAAGTACTGGAGTTTCAGCTTTAGCATCATTCCTTCCAAAGAACATCCAGGACCAATCTCCCTTAGAATGGACTGGTTGGATCTCCTTGCAGTCCAAGGGACTCTCAAGAGTCTTCTCCAACACCACAGTTCAAAAGCATCAATTCTTCAGTGCTTAGCGTTCTTCACAGTCCAACTCTCACATCCATACATGACCACTGGAAAAAAATATAGCTTTGACTAGACGGACCTTTGTTGGCAAAGTAATGTCTCTGCTTTTGAATATGCTATCTAGGTTGGTCATAACTTTTCTTCCAAGGAGTAAGCGTCTTTTAATTTCATGGCTGCAATCACCATCTGCAGTGATTTTGGAGCCCCCAAAAATAAAGTCTGCCACTGTTTCCACTGTTTCCCCATCTATTTCCCATGAAGTGATGGGACCAGATGCTATGATCTTAGTTTTCTGAATGTTGAGCTTTAAGCCAACTTTTTCACTCTCCTCTTTCACTTTTATCAAGAGGCTTTTAGTTTCTCTTCATTTTCTGCCATAAGGGTGGTGTCATCTGCATATCTGATATTTCTCCTGGCAATCTTAATTCCAGCTTGTGCTTCTTCCAGCCCAGAGTTTCTCATGATGTACTCTGCATATAAGTTAAATAAGCAGGGTGACAATATATAGCCTTGATGTACTCATTTTTCTATTTGGAACCAGTCTGTTGTTCCATGTCCAGTTCTAACTGTTGCTTCCTGACCTGCATATAGGTTTCTCAAGAGGCAGGTCAGGTGGTCTGGTATTCCCATCTCTTTCAGAATTTTCCACAGTTTATTGTGATCCACACAGTCAAAGGCTTTGGCATAGTCAATAAAGCAGAAATAGATATTTTTCTGGAACTCTCAGGGAAGCCAAAATCTTTGAAAAGCTCTTAAAACTTAACAATAAGAAAACAACTCAAGAAAAATGGTAAAATAATCTGAATACATACTTCATCAACAAAGATATACAGATGGCAAATAAGCATATGAGAGATGTTCAATTTTCATTAGGGAGTCACAAATTAAAATAATAATGAGGTGCCTGTTAGAATAACTGAAATTTTTTAAAAGTTGATGACAAGTGATGCCAATGAAGTGCAGCAGCAAGAACTCGTGTTTATTGCCGGTAGGAATGCGAGATGGTGCAGCCACTGTGGAAGATGGTTCAGCACTTTTCTACAAAGCTAAACATAGTGTTAGCATACTATTCAGCAATCTTGCTTCTAAGTATTTGCCCGAGTAGAAAAATGGTCAACACAATAATATCTGCCCTCAAAGGTTTATAACTGCTTTATCTATAATTACTCAAAATTGAAAGTAAGAAAGATGTTCTTCAATAAATGAATAGATAACTGCAATACATCCAAGCAATGGAATATTATTTAAGAGTAAAAAGAAATGCTCTATCATGCCACACAAAGACATAAAGGAAACTTAAGTTCATATTGCAAATGAAAGAAACTATCCTGGAAAATGCTACATAGTATATGATTTCAATTATATCACACTCTGGAAAAGGCAAAACTAGAGTGACATAAAAGATTAATATTCGCCAGGGCTCAAGGTGAAGGTGGGATAAACAAAGAGGTGAAGGACAGTGCCCAAGTGAAAAATGTTTTAATTAAAAAAAAAAAAAAACACCCACTCTGATGAGGGTCAAAGTGACACAAAAGTCAACTTAAAGAGCTCCCAAAAACCAGAACTGGAAAAATTGAGTCAATAAAATAAATAAAGTAGCGCTGGATTATAACTCAAAAGATAAAATGAGTTTCCATGAGTCCACCTTATATAAATAAATGATTAAATAAGTTAACAAATCCTCATGCAGAAGAATTCCACATAAATTATGTAAATACTCCACCATGCTAATGGAGGGGAACTTAACTCCCCATCCTTAAGTATAGGCTGTACATAGTGGCTTTCTTCCAAAGAGTACAGTATGGAAATAAGGGGAAAGAGTAACAGTGCAGAAAACTGACAAACAGTATTTCTGCCTGGTGACCAAGGTCAATGTCAATGGCTATAAATCATGTAGATTTTATGTGCCCTTGATATGATGTAATAAAAATGACATGCTTTACCTCTGTGAACTTCCTCCCCAAAACCCATAACTTTAATGCAATCATAAGAAAAACATACAATTCCAAAAAGGGTCATCCTATGATATATCAGATGAGTACTCCCCAAAACTGTCAAACTCATCGAAAATGAGAAAAAGTCTGAGAAAGTATCAAAGCCAAGGGGATACTAAAGAGACAGGATTTTCTAGAACGGGAAAGGGACAAAAAGTAAAAGCTAAGTAGATCTGAATAAATCATGGACTTTAGTTAATAATAATCTATCAGTGTTGGGTCATAATTGCAAAAAATAGATGATGCTAATGTAAGAATGTAAGACATTAACAATAGAGAAACCTGTGCATATATTTGGGTGTGAGAGGAGGATGCATGGGACCTCTCTATATTATCTGTTCAATCTTTCGGTAAACCTAAAACTTTCAAAAATGATCTATTAATTAGGAAGTTGATATTCTGACTAACCCATTGATGCAGACTTTAATATAAGGTGTATTTTTGTAACCAACATTAACTACTAATCAGATCATGGACTTAAGTGATGACTGCTAAAGTGTAGTGCCAAGGAGGTCCATTTTGAAGGAATTTGTCATCCTTACTGGAAAATCCCATCAACAGAGGAGCCTGGTAGGCTACAGTCCATGGGGTCACAAAGAGTTGGCTATGACTGAGCACAAGACACGCTCATTCATTATGAAAACGACAATATTACAATTCTCTGTGAAACCAATTCTAATCAGAATATAAGCTACTTGGTCTCCTCCATAATGTTGCAATGTAGTTTCCACTGCCCTAGCCTTTCCTTCCCATTCACAGCTAATGTTGGAATATTTCTCTGTATTCACTGTCTCTGTCTCCCTATTTTCCACTCATTCTCTAGTCCACAGTCATCTGGCTTCTACCCCCAACTGGTCTTCCAATGTTAATAATGGTTTACCTAAACCAGTAGGCACTCACCTATTATCTCACTTTATTTTGGAAATATATGACACATTATCCATTTCTTTCCTTTGAAAACACTTTTCTCTTTTGTGTTCATCATATTTTGGCTTCTGGAATCTTCCCACCTCTCTTGAATCTTCTTGGAGTGTGAGTGTGCTTCTGTGTGTGTCTGTATGTCTCAGTTCCATTCCTATTCTGTCCTTAAATGTAATTCTCCTTTAAGTTCAGTTAAGCTAAATCTTCTCACTCTACATTACTCTCTTTCTGTGATTACCTTTACTTCCATGGCTTAGTAACTACTGTAGGTTGATGTATGCATGTGTGCTCAGTCATGCCTGACTCTTTGCGACCCTGTGGGCTGTAGCCCACCCCCAGACTCCTCTTTCCATGGAATTTTCCAGGCAAGAATACTGGAGTAGGGCGCCATTTCCTCCACTAGGGGATCTTCCTGACCCAGGGATGGAACCTATGTCTCTTGCATCTCCTGCATTGGCAGGCAGATTCATTGAGCCATCTGGGATTTCCTGCCCAGGGCTCTCTCCTAAGTTGGGGAAAACATTATCCTATTCACTTCTAGCATTTCCACTTATGAACTCCACTCACATACTAAAAGGTAATAAGTTCTAGAATAATCTGTCATCTCCTTTCCCCCTAAACTCTTCATTCTTTTATATTCTCTCAATATACAGTATCACATTGTCTACTCAAAACAATAATGAAGTCATTATACTCAACCTTGTCCTCACTTCCAATATTAAAATCATTCTCCAGTTTTTCTCAATATATTGACCAAGAATTTCTCAAATCCATCAATTTCTATCCACCCCTGGAACCATCATCTTAGTTCAAGCCATTATCTTCTCTTATCTCAATCCCTACAATAGCCTTACAGTGGTCTCCATATCACCAGGCTTTTCTCACCCAGTCCATTCCCCACTCTATCTCATCATTCCCTACTTCAAGATACTTTAATGATTGCCCTTTGTTGTTGGTTTGAGGCTCAAATGATTTAATTTTGCTAAAAGGTCCTTTTTAATTAAGACCCTGCCTAAAACTCATCTACTTTCTACTTCTTTCCCTACTCCCCTATTTCCTCCTCGCACTATTCTGCCTCTGATTCCTCAAACATCTATGCTGCTCACTTTGCCTGTGTTATAATGTTATCTCACTCCCATTTTCACTAACACTTATTTCTCTGAATCGTCAAATCCCTAATAGTTGCCTCTCCCTTATATTGCCACAGAGCCTTTTACTTCTGTTCTCAAAACCCTTCACACACACACACACACGCACACACACAATATTTCGAATTTCCTGATTACTTATCTGAAGTGCTAATTAACTCCAAGTTCTCTAAAGGTAATGAGAATGTCTATATTACTTGTTACTCTCTCCCTGAGAATATCTAGGACAATGACTGACACTGAGAAAATGTTTGAAAGATGGATGGATGGATGGATGGAAACATGGATGGGTGAAAAGAAAAACTTGAAAGGTAGAAAATCTATTTAAACTTAGACGTAAAAAAAAAAAAAAAAAAAAAAACCTCTCTGTACTGGGTTACTGCTTGCCTAGTGCTTTTGATTATAATACATTTTCTCAGAAATAGCCTTGGTTTCTATGTGTATGAAAAATTCATAAAGAATATCCACTGTATCCCAGGTTTAAAGTGAGGATTTTCCAAGAGAGTATTGCTGTAGGTTACAATAGTCACGTTAATCACCTAATAACCATGTTTGAACTACACATGAATGGACAAGGCCAAAATTCCAAGACATCAAAGGACTTGGATTTGATAATAACAGCTTGGAAGCAATGAGAATAGTGAAGGAAAGAATTGTCAGCAACTGAAGGATAACAGTGGGGATTAACCAGTATACATCAAGGGGCTATGACCGAAAATTCAATATAGGATGTATAAAT
Organism: Bos indicus x Bos taurus; assembly: GCF_003369695.1. Classification (NCBI taxonomy): domain Eukaryota; kingdom Metazoa; phylum Chordata; class Mammalia; order Artiodactyla; family Bovidae; genus Bos; species Bos indicus x Bos taurus. The sequence goes on along the minus strand of NC_040076.1, from coordinate 19,707,122 downwards.
AGCCATAGAAGCCAGAATGAACCCCTGTCTCAGGTAGCCTTTAGATTTGACAATTCGACAGTCCAAGAAGATTTCAAAGCTACAGGGAATAGACCCAGAGCAGATTAGGAAAGTTTGAGTATTAAAGTATTTTCTCCAAAAGCACTTTTTCATGCAAAAGCAACAATAGGTAAATCATCTCAAAATGCTTTATTTTTACTTTTTCTTTTCGTTATACTTCAAAGTAAATAAAAATCCTACCAAAGAAAGCTGCTAAATCATTTACTTTTAAAATGTTTAAAAGCAGTCTTGTGTTACAAAAGAATAGACATCCAACCAATATTAATGATAAAGTTAATGTCAACAGAACTAAAAGTAATAGAGCTTCTTTTGACTTCTACTCTAAAGGCTATTATATTATTCATTATTGGATTTTTTTTTTTTTGTAAATGAAGACTATCAAAGACAGAATGGCTATGATGGTTTGTCTACCACTATATCTTCCCTGGTGGCTCAGACGGTAAAGCGTCTGTCTACAATGCGAGAGACCTGGATTTGATCCCTGGGTCAGGAAGATCCCCTGGAGAAGGAAATGGCAATCCACTCCAGTACTATTGCCTGGAAAATCCCATGGACAAAGGAGCTTGGTAGGCTACAGTCCATGGGGTTGCAAAGAGTCGGACACGACTGAGTGACTTCACTACTCACTACTACTACTATATCTTCCTTCACTGACACTATTTCCACTTAGATTATCCACAAGATAGGGTTAAGGAACAGCTATGCTTTAGGTTTATCCCAAACATTTTACAGAATCCAGATCTAAAGATCCAAAATATCAGGTTGTTACAAATCCTCCACTTAATCTTGTCTGTGTAGATCTGGCTTACCACATGTTCAACATTATTGAAAACCTCTTGAGTCCAGGGGTAAGTTGCCACTTTTATTTTTTATCTTCCATGCATTGCACAGTAGTAAGCAAAGAACATTCTCATAATAAATGCTCACAAAGTAGATGAAAAGAATGGATTAGAAGGTGTTTGACCACCTATCTTTACCTGTAATATCAAGATGTGTGTGTGTGTGTGTGTGTGTGTGTGTGTGTGTGTGTGTGTGTGCGTGTGTGCGCATGCTCAGTCGTGTCCGACTCTTTGTGACCCCCTGCGCTACAGCCAGCCAGGCTCCTCTACCAGGATGCTGCTGCTGCTGCTGCTAAGTCACTTCAGTCGTTTCCGACTCTGTGCGACCCCAGAGACGGCAGCCCACCCGTCCCTGGGATTCTCCAGGCAAGAACACTGGAGTGGGTTGCCATTTCCTTCTCCACCTCTACCAGGATATTGAACTGCTAATTTCTGAAAACTGTGAGATAACTTGGTGCATCTTTCCTTTTTCATTGTTTTCTTGATTTATTTCTAGGAGTTCCACATTTTCTCATGGCCTGTCTTCTCCTGCAGTCATCTGTGCATATAATTGCTTTCAAACCCCTAATTTGTTACAAACCATTGTTGTTACAAATGGTGTTCTTTGATGAAGAAGTCTCTACCCACCAGGTTAATGATATTAAATTATTTAGTAACCCCTATCTTTAAATAAATTATAAGAGATGCAGTTCATTTGTTTACCTTTAGTCCTCAGACTTTGTACAGGCCATTAATACATAGGAAGGAACCAGAGCAAACTCATTTCTGCCTCAGGAGGTAGAGTTGAGCTCTTCTCCTAGTGCTGAATATTTATTTGAATTTCCACACAGAGTCAAGTGCCAATTGCATTAAAACAATCTAGACATCTTTAAAATCTAAAGGGCCATTCACAAGGTAAGTTGGACTCCAACATTCATGGAAATAGTGATTTCATAGAAGTCTGTAGTGACTTGTTCCTTTGCCTGAGGTGGTCAATGAACTAAACAACACAGATACAAAATTTTATGGGAAAAATTATATTAGGGAGCTGTAGGTGGAAACATCTAACTTCACAGTTGGTTTCTCTTAAAGAAAATTCAGTATCATTAAATAAAATCTATAGTTACAGCAGATGTCCACCAAAGGCAAGTTTTAGAAAACAGGACTATTTGCTCAGTTAAATTTATGAAAAATGACAATTTGCTTCAGTGTTTTAAGTTTACTCTTTAACTCTTAAGTTCAATTAGATCTATTCTTTGAATTTAAGCTTGGACATTTTTCTACAATCTGTTTAACTGAATATCCTCTGAGGGTAGATTTTGTATGTGTGTGTGTGCGTGTATGTGTGTGTGTGCACATATGTGTATGCTTGTTTGATTTTGTTTTTACTCAATCCAAATACACTTCATCTAACTTCCTCTCCATATTTCCATTTGCTTTGTAAAAGTAACTTAAAGCATGTGTATAAATAAAGTTGAATGGAGCTCACTGTGGGAATACATAATATTTTAGCAAGAAATTTTCCTTGGGTCTTATGAAATATTACATCTTTTTAAAAATTTGTAGACAAGTTTTTGAAACTATTTCTTCTTGGTTTATGGATATACTACCTAATTTTATAAAATAGATTTATCTAGTTAATTATGCTCTGTTTATATTAGTTGTGACATTCACTATCATTTCATAACATATTTTTTTTACATTTCAGCCTATGAGGTCCCATGTTAGACACTTTTATTCAAATCTGGATACTCGGACAAGTTTTTATGATTTTGCTATAGTCATGGAAAAAAACCTTGAGTCCTACACTAGTTTTCCTTAAGGTTTCACATGATGGTGGCTGACTGCTCCACATTTAAGGGTGAACATTCAAAATGGTAATGTTTCCTTATAGCAAACTTGACCAAAATTTTTAAAACAATTATTTTAAAGGCTATATTTTCTCAGCAACCTTTAAAAATGAATGCCTTGGGGTGAGCTTTACTTCTGACTCATAACATTTGCTTATTTTTTTAAATTAATTTTTATTGCAGTAGAGTCGCTTTACAATGTTGTGTTAGTTTCTACTGTGCAGTAAAGTGAATCAGCTAGAATTATATCCTCTCTTTTTTGGATTTCCTTCCCATTTAGTTCACAACAGAACACTGAGAAGAGTTCCCTGTGCTATACAATAGGTTTCCATTAGTTATTTATTTTATATATAGCATCAAAGCATTTATTTTTAACACTTTTTATTTCACGTTTTACATGATCTTTAGCTCAGGCTGAAGCTGGTCTCATAAGACTAAAATCAAATGTTGGCAGGGATGTGCTCTGGTTTGGAGGCTCCAGGGGAGAATCTGTTTCCTATTCACTTGAGGGGTTAAGTGGTTGGCAGAATTCAGTTCCTTTGCAGTTGTGGATACAAGATCTCTGGTTGGTTGATGATTCCCAGCTGAGGACCATCATCCATCAGCTTCTAGAGTCTTCCTGTATTCCCTGGATCCCAGTCCCCTTCCTCTGCCTTTAAAAGCCACAGCAGGGGGTCTTCACACTTGAAATCTCCTCTACCTCTTCCTCCATCACTGCATCACTCTGACTGACTCTTCTGCCTCGATTTTCTGATTTTCAGGACCTATATGATTATATTCAGCTCACATAGATAATCTGAGATAATCTCTGCATTTTAGGTTTCATAGCCATAATTTCATCTGCAAAGTCTCTTTGCCATACATAGGCATAAGACTAGAGGGGAAAGATCATGAGGGTTAAAAATCTGCCTACCTCAATGACATATGGAGAAGACAATGGCAACCCACTCCAGTACTCTTGCCTGGGAAATCCCATGGACGGAGGAGCCTGGAGTCACTAGGAATCGGACAGATTGAGCGACTTCACTTTCACTTTTCACTTTCATGCACTGGAGAAGGAAATGGCAACCCACTCCAGTATTCTTGCCTGGAGAATCCCAGGGATGGAGGAGCTTGGTGGGCTGCCGTCTACGGGGTCGCACAGAGTCGGACAGGCTTACTCGACTTAGCAGCAGCAACAGCAGTGACATACGTTCAAAACTACTTACAGCAGCACTGTTTGCAATAGCAATGAATTAATGAAAGCAACCTAAATGCACACCAAAAGGAATTGATTCAATTATGGAAATTCATACAATGAAAGATTGTTCAGTTGCAAGCAAAAATTGAGAAAAAGCTTTATTTTCCCATATGGAAAGCTCTCTAAGGATGTTGGAGGAAAGCATATTAAAAGGTGAATTATATTGTTAAGCCTCAAATGCCAAAGGATAAATTCAGATTCCAACAAGTGTCACTTTTTGACACCTCCAAATATTTATGAGGAATTTTCTACAACCTATCTCTAAAACAAGACTGTTTACTTTTGTTCTATTTATGTATGAAAGCATGTATTATGTATGTATGTATTTTTGGTAACAACAAATCATGTTTCTCTTTTTATTGTCTTTGTAGCTGTCTCATCAATATTTGAGACTCGATATATCCAAGGTCAGAAAAATATTTTCCTTTTCTACCCTGCCCCGGGTCCCAAGCTTATCTCTTTTTCTGATGTCTCTTTATTTCTGTTACTACATCAGACTTAGTTTACTAGGGTTGCCATAACAAAATACCACAAACAGGTGGCTTACACAATAGAAATTAATTTTTCTCACAGTTCTGGAGGCTGGACATCCAGGATCAAAGTGCTGGCAGCGTTTTATTTCCTGTGAGGTTTTTCTCTTTGTCTTGCAGATGGTCACCCTCTTGCTGTTTCTTCATGTGGCTGTCCCTCTGTGCTCATGCACCCCTGATCTCTCTCTCCCTCTGCCCTAATTTCCTCTCCTTATATGACATCAACTGAATTGGATAGGGCCCACCCTAACGGCCTCAGTTTAACTTAATTTCCTTTATAAAGGCCATATCTTCAAGTACTGTCACATTCTGAGATACTGGAGATTAGGACCTTTACATATAAATTTGGGGAGAACAAAATTGAGCCCATAACTATCCCCAAAAAACAGTGACAGACTTTATTTTGGGGAGGCTCCAAAATCACTGCAGATGGTGAGTGCAGCCATGAAATTAAAAGATGCTTGCTCCTTGGAAGAAAAGTTATTACCAACCTAGACAGCATATAAAAAACAGAGACATTACTTTGCCAAAAAGGCCCATCTAGTCAAGACTATAGTTTTTCCAGTAGTCATGTATGGATGTGAGAGTTGGACTATAAAGAGGGCTGAGTGCTGAAAAATTGATATTTTTGAACTGTGGTGTTGGAGAAGACTCTTGAGAGTCCCTTGGATAGCAAGCAGATCCAAAAGTCCATCCTAAAGGAAATCAGTCCTGAATATTCATTGAAGGGAAATGGCAACCCACTCCAGTACTCTTGCTTGGAAAATCTCATGGACAGAGGAGCTTTGTAGGCTGCAGTCCATGGGGTCGAGAAGAGTCGGACATGACTGAGCGACTTCACTTTCATGAATTGGAGAGGGAAATGGCAACCCATTCCAGTATTCTTGCCTGGAGAATCCCAGGGATGGAGGAGCCTGGTGGGCTGCCATCTATGGGGTCGCACAGAGTCGGACAGGACTGAAGCGACTTAGCAGCAGCAGCATTCATTGAAATGACTGATGCTGAGGCTGAAACTCCAATACTTTGGCCACCTGATGTAAAGAACTCACTCATTTGAAAAGACCCTGATGCTGGGAAAGATTGAAGGCAGGAGGAGAAGGGGACAATAGAGGATAAGATGGCTGGATGGCATCACCAACTCAATGGACATGAGTCTGAGTAAACTCCGGGAGTTGGTGATGGACAGGGAGGCCTGGAGTGCTACAGTCCATGGGGTCACAAAGAGTCGAACACGACTGACCCACTGAACTTAACTGAACTGACCGCAAAATGCTAAGCACTCAAAGCTCAAAATCTTTCTGACTCCTTTCTCTCTCTTCCTCTTCTCATTTAAAATATATAAACAGCTCATACGAATCAATATCAGAAAACAAACAACCCAATCAAAAGATGGACAGAAGACCTAAAGTAACATTTCTCCAAACAAGACATACAAATGGCCAAGAAACACATGAAAAGATGCTCAGCATCGCTCACAGTTAGAGATATACAAATCAAAACGTCAGTGAGGTACCACCTCACTCCAGTCAGAGTGGCCCTCAGCAAAAAACGTATAACAGTAAACGCTAGAGAAGATGTGGAAAAAGGGAAAACTTTGTCACTGATGGTGGGAATGTAAACCGATACGGCCATTATGGAAAACAGTATGGAAATTCCTTAAAAAGCAGGAATAAATCTACCACATGACCTGTCTATCCCACTTTTGGGTATATACCCTGAGAAAACCACAATCCTAAAAGACATATGTATCTCAGTGTTCAATGCAACAATATTTAAAATAGCCAGGACATGGAAGCAACCTAGTCCATCAACAGAGGAATGGATAAAGTTGTGGTACATTTATACGGTGAAATATTACTCAGCAATAAAAAAGAATGAATTTGAATCAGTTGTAGTGAGGTGAATGAACCTAGAGCCTTTTATACAGAGTGAAGTAAATCAGAAAGAGAAAAACAAGTATCATATGTTAATGCATATATATATATATATATGAAATCTAGAAAAATGGTGCTGATGAACCTGATAGAGAACAGGCTTGTGAACACAGTGGTGGTAGGACAAGTTGAGAAAGTAGCATTGGCACATATACATTACATTGTAAAATAGATGGTTATTGGGAAGTTGTTGAATAACACAGGGAGCCCAGACTAGTGCTCTTTGATAACCTCTAGGAGAGGAATGGGGAAGGGGAGGGAGGGGAGGAATGGGTTATTACTGATTTGTACTGTCAAACAGCAGAAACCAACACAAAATTGTAAAACAATTTTCCATCAACTAAAAAAAATTGAATTAATTTTTTTAAAATAAATAAAGCAGAAAAAAGCAAATATGTTCTGAATGAATTCTACTATAACACTTTTTCCTACTCTCCATATCTACTCTAATGGAGATTTCTTACCTAAACTATTACTATAGGATGCTAGCAAACTCTCCAGTACTCTCTTATACATTTACTGCTAGATCTGTCTTTCTAAACCAGCAGTGATAATGCTACATAAACTCTAAAAACCTATGCTGCTGCTAAGTTGCTTCAATTGTGTCCGACTCTGTGCGACCCCACAGACGGCAGCCCACCAGGCTCCCCCGTCCCTGGGATTCTCCAGGCAAGAACACTGGAGTGGGTTGCCATTTCCTTCTCCACAAAAAACCTATAGTGACTCCTAAATTATTGCCTAAGAATTACCTAACAATAACTTAGATGACTCTTTAAAAATGTCTTTAGACTGCTTTTGAAGCCCTTTTGTGGATCTCAATATCAAATAAATAAATAAATAAATAACAACCCAATCAAAAATTTGGCAGAAGACCTAAAGAGACATTTCTCCAAAGAAGACATACAGATGGCCAAGAAACACATGAAAAGATGCCCAACATCTCTAATTATTAGAGAAATCCAAATCAAAACTACAATGAGGTATCACCTCACACCAATCAGAATCATCATCCTCAAAAAATCTTAAAAACGATGAATGCTGGAGAAGATGTGGAAAAGAATGAATCCTGATCTCTTTCCAAAGAATTCTGTATTATGTCCCATGACGCTCTGAAATCTTTAGTCTCTAGAACAGTGTATTTTATATTATAGATAAAAAACTATTGGTGAATCACAAAACTAACTTTAACCAGCATTTGAGAAACCAAAGAATGAAATGGAATAATATATACCCAAATAATACTAAAGGAATATCTAAACATTCATACAGGTTATAAAGTTTTAGTTCAGACTCTTATTTTTCTTTCCCATCAAGCTATTCATTGAGACTTCCCTGAGCTTTTTATTTTATGCCTTTCTTTGAATATTTTCAAGAAGATACTATTACTTTCTAGGTAATTAGATCGTACCACATATGAATATAAATTACACTGATCTCCCCAAGCAATAATTGAATTGCATGCACACAAGTACCTGTTTTTTCTGAAGTCTTTCCTCTGACTGCCGACTGGCAGGTGGGTTCAGAACCTACTAGTGAGCACATGGCAACTGTGCACAGCAGCGTGACAGCAGTTAAAGCATTAAAGAACACCATATTTCTCAGCATTTATTAGATTTCAGAACCTCTTAAGCACCCATCACTGGGCAATTTTTAATTTAACACTGAGTGAACCTGAGCTATTAGTCATGTACAAGTGTTGCTGCAGGTACTTAAAGAGATTTGTGTTGGTTAATCATCAACAGAGCCAGGGCTCCACAAACCAAGGACGAAATGAAAGCCTAGGAATGAAAGCATCTCAACACTGGGAATAGACGGGAAGTCTGAGTGTTACAGCAAATAGTGGGATGGGAGTCTCTTCACTGGCAGGATGAGGTAAGAACATACCAAAATGCCAAGTCCAGTGAAAGGAGTCAGCAAGTTATTTCTGGGATGTTTCATCTTTGAAAGGAAAGAAAATTAAAGTGATACCATATAATTGCACTAATGTAAATGAGTGTATCTATCCAGTGATGTTGCAAAGTCGCCTGTGATTGATTCAGAAATATAGTATACAGAGCTGGGTCTTCTCTCCCCTGGCAGTCCTTGACTGTGTATTTTGAGTGACACTAAAGAGATTACCAAGGCAGAGAGGAGTTTGTCTTACATGAATCAAAACATGGATATAGGTGCACTTTTTTCTTCCTTTTAAAAATACATACACCATGTTGATATATGGCAAAAACCAAAGTAAGATTGTAATTATCCTTCAATTAAAAAGAAATAAATTTTAAAAAATACATAGAAACATTGGATGATGAATTAAATCTAATTCAAGTCACTGACAGACTGTCATTTGGATTTTGGTGGAATGGAAAGCATTAGCAGGCGAGATTTGTGTTTGAAAGAAAACACACAGAGGAGAAGGTAATGAAAAAGATACACTTCACATTACAGAAAAATATATAATTATATTATATTCAGTATTGTCAACACAATTAAAAGACTCATGCTTAAACATTTAGGATTTTCTCTATTTTAAACATGCCTCTAAGATCTTGCTTTCAATTTCCACTTTGTTAATGGTTCTCAAATGCATAAGAATCACCTAGAGAGCTTGTCAAAAATGCATTATTCCAGGCCATATTCAAGGAAATTGCTGTACAGTAGAAATACAGCATTCTAAAGCAACTATATGCCAATAAAAATTTTAAAATAAACACATAGGCTCAGGAAAAAAAAAAAAAGCTAGCATAAAATCTTCACTGTGGCTATGGTCACTTCAGATGATACAGAAAGAACAAAGTCTGTCCTGTAGAACTTGAAAGATTTGATTCACCTGACCTTGAATACATACCATGATTGTCATGAATATAAGCAAAAAAATAAGCAGAATCTGAAGGAATTAACTTTGAGCAAGGTATATGTTTCCCAGTCCCTCCACATGTGTGTGTGTGCTCATGTCTGACTCTTTGCAACCCTATGGACTGCAGCCTACCAGGTTCCTCTGTCCATGGAATTTTCCAGGCAATGCTGTCCTTATATTTATATGTTCTTCTCAACATGAAAATAAAGAAAAAGCTCCCTAAGTTCCATGCTTTCTCAGACAGAGCGTCTTAGCCTCATTCTACAACCTAAATTTTGCTCTCTCCTCCTCTCTTGTCTCCTATCTTCTCAATCCTTATCTTTCTGTTCCCATTAAATTCTAATGTCTGCATCTGGTAAGAGTAAAAACAAAGAGTACTCAGCAGAGACCTAGATAACTAATAAGTCAAGGTCAGTGGTCCCAAAGAAAGCCCCTTTATGTTTCTCCTTACAAGAATAAGGCTGCTGAAAAAAAGAAAAGTAGATTTCACAAAATGTGAAATGAAAAACATATTGTATGCATTCAAAATGAATGATTTGAATATAAAGAAAATCCCTTTCTCCCTCGGTTCACTCTTCCCCCACCATGAAGGCATGAAACTTTAGAAGGAGTCAAGAGGGCTGTTAGACATGAGAAAGTTTTCAGCTATTCCAAATCATTATCCATATGTGGATTTTAAAAACCATTACTCCTATGAGATTGCTTGTAATGTCTAAGGCTCCATGGGGTATTCTTTGGTCTTATATCCTGTATTCCTCCTTTGTCTGGATGTTATAAAGCAGTACAGAAACTCCATAGTTCACTCTGAATGAATACCTTTATTTGCTTGGGAATATGATCTTCATCTCAGAAGGACTAGATGTTAACATTTGATACAAAGGTCACCACTGCTCTACTGCTTACAAATTACTATTTTTAATAGCTCTTCTGCTTTACTCTTTACCCCCACCATCCATAGATGCCCAGCATGAAAAGAAGATCTATTCTTCTGGCAGGTTGCATATAAAACACTAGAGTTTTTGTTGAAATGAAAATCATTTTCAACAAAGCTTCTCAGTTCAGTTAATAAGTATGGAAACTTCATGGAAGCTCTAACTTGTTATTGCTGCTAAGTCGTTCACCTGGAAATTGATATTGTCAAATATATTTTCAATTTATCATATCCTAGGCTATGATATTTTAGACTAAAATTTCCTGTCCATCAGAGTATGTGGCCAGTTTTCAGGTATGAACAGAGAATCTCTAATGTAAATCAGTAAGATGTGATGGCCACATTAAAAAAAAAAAAACAAGATTCCTGCTCTGTCTTATCTAGTAAGTCTCTAGGAGACATTAACGCTCTTGCAAAAAAAAAGTAACAACAATAAATAAATAATTTTTTTTTTCTTTCCTTTTTTTTTAAAACTGCATCTAGACTAGCCCCTAGTTTTGCCCAGTCAAAGACCTGTAGAAGCCAAGTTGCCCAGGAGACAAGAGAACCCTCCGTCCCACTAATTATCCACTATTGACTCCAGCCAATATTTGCCATGTAGCAATGTGGTCCTCCACTGCCAATTCTTCTGGCTTTTCCAAAATGTCACATCAGGTTTCATATGTGAAATTCATCAATTTAGAAATGTTGGCCAGTAACTCGACTAAAAAAAATGCAATGAACTGAACCAAAGCATGTGAAGGCCAGATGTGGCTGGCAAACCATCAATCTACAAGCCCTAGTCTATATTAGTGACTTCAACCCTGCTTATTACCAGCATCACTCAATTATCTGTGGTTTCTGCATTTAACATTAATTCCTCAATCTGCCTGCATCCCCCTCCACTGATTTACTGAGTGTGTTGGGCTCTTTATCATCTCGATTCCCAGAAGATGCCTCTTAACCTATGGAAATGCACCTCTCCAAGTACATGATCATGATGCAAAGACAAGAAATAAGCCCTGATATAAATCTGTATATACCAAAGGATACAACTATGTGATCATGAAATACATAGACACATTACTGAAACAAAATACACCAAAATGCCTCCACTATATACCTCTGGGTAGTGAGAGAATGGGTACATTAAAAAAATAAATCTCTGAATTTTGGACAATAAATATATATATATATATATATATATATATAAAACCATTGAAAGTTTTCAGAGTATACTTCTTCTGGAGGTAAGGAGTGAGAAGGTATGGGAAGAAAGAAATTAAGAGAAATGATATTTTTTTCAAAACATGATTGACAGGACTGGCCATGCCTTTTCAAATAAAATTTATCTCACCCATCTTTTTTAGAGTTAAATATTATAAGAATAAAACCTAGTCTTTACCAACAAATAAATGCCCAGTTAAGTTTTCAGTTTTTTTGAAAGGTCGTGACATATGAGTTTCTTGAGATTAAAAACTACTCCTGGTGAAGAGGGAGTGAATGTTGTTGAAATGACAGCAAAGGATTGAGAGTGTATAAACTTAGTTGGTGGGTTTCCCAGGTGGTGCTAGGGGTAAAGAATCCACCTGCCAAAGTGGGAGACCATGGAGATGCTTGTTCAGTCCTTGGGTCAGGAAGATCCCCTGGAGGAGAGCATGGCAATGCATTTCAGTATTCTTGCCTGGAGAATCCCAAAGACAGAGGAGACTGGCGGGCTACAGTCCATGGGCAAGGAGTCATACATGACTGAAGCAACTTAGTATGCACCCACTTAGTTGACAAAACAGAAACAGGGTTTAAGATTGCAACTCTAATTTTGAAACAAGTTCTACTATGGATAAAAAGCTATCAAACAGCCTTTCATGCTACAGAGAAATCATTCCTAAAAAGGAGAGCCAATCAGTGAGGCAAGCTTCATTGCTGTCTGATTTTAAGAAATCTCCACAGCCGTTTCAACCTTCGGCAACACCACCCTCATCAACATCCATCAATACCCAGGCAGGACCCTCCACCAGCAAACATATTATGACTTGCTAAAGGCTCAGCTGATAGACTATTTTTAGCAAAAAGTTTTCAATTATGGTATATACATTATGTTTTTAGACATAATGCTATTGCAAGCTTAATAGGCTACAGAAGAGTGTACACATAACTTTTATAGGCCCTGCGAAACCTAACAATTTGTATGACTCTGTTTACTGTGATATTCACTTTATTGCAATGGTCTGGAACCAAACCCGCAAAATCTCACAAAATCTCTTATGCCTGTGTTTTACAGTGTCTTAACAACGAAATTTTGACTAAATGGAAGTAGTCAAAAGCTGTGATGGTGAAAATAGCATTTATAGGCCATAAACAAGTTATAGTAGGGGCTCACATTTCCAGAAAAATAATAATGGTGACTTCAACTAAGCTGAATTTCCTAATTTCCAAGATGGTAAAAGACCCTGATGCTGGGAAAGATTGAAGGCAGGAGGAGAAGGGGATGACAGAGGACAAGATGGCTGGATGGCATCACCGTCTCAACAGATGTGAGTTTGAGCAAGCTCTGGGAGATGGTGAAGGACAGGGAGGCCTGGCGTGCTGCAGCCCATGGGGTCGCAAAGAGTCGGACACGACTGAGCGACTGAACAACAACAAGACGATAAATAGTTTCTAGGAAAAACTGCTGAACTTCCAGTCTCCCTCTGTTACTTTCTTTTCTAAATCTTTTTTGGGATGTATGGATGTCCAGAACCCAAAAGCAGGCGGATCACTTTCCCTTCGTTCCAGGTATACCCTGCTGCTCAGCTGTTCTCACCTTCCTCTCAGGTTTTCTCTGCACTCCACATATTCCCCCTCACCCCATCCTTCCCTTTTTCTCCTCATCTTATCAACCCCACCAACTGTCTCTCTGAGAAATTTCCTTGAGGTTTGCTCCAGGTCTCTCAGAAAATCAGATCGGAATCAAGGGGGAAAGATTTGGTTCCATAACCCTGGGGCCAGTTGCTGTTCGAGTGCATGTTATAATTTGAAGCTTGACTTGTGCATGAGTAACAACCTAAATTACTAATGTACCACATTGAGAGCTTCATAATTACAGTTTGGTTGTATTACAAGGGATTTTTCAGCTCTTTGACACTTTTTCTTACTCTCATTTTGTCTTTTTTTCTCCCTTTTCAATTTATTGTTTTTAGATATTTGATATCAAATGATTTAAATTAAACTTAATTTCTGGTGACAGAGGATTTTCAATTTTTAAAAAGTGGAAAGGTCTCTGGGTAAATGCCAGTCTTTTCTCTCCTCCCAGCCACCCACACAAATCTATTCATATAGCAGAAAGCTGTAGTAATAGATTCTGATATGGGATACAAAGAAGTGAGGGGTTTTTCCAAATAGAACTCTCTTTTATTATTTTTAGGACTCTTTAAATAGTCCAAGTATGTGTCATTAAATTAATCCTTAAAGTACCTCTTTAAATGACTAACCATTCTCATTTCAACTGTTATGGCATAAAATTTAAATGCAATTATACACAAAGAAATTGCTTCCTTCTTTTATACCTGATAATGACAGGTCATAAGCTGTCCTAAATCTATATTCTTTGCTAAGCCATTTGCAATGTAGTTTATTGGTGGTATTAAGTGCTATTTAATGAAACAGCTTATAATATTAAGAAAATGTTCTATTCTCTAGAGGTAAAATCATAGCAAATCAAGCCTTTATCCAAAAGCTTTGGAAAAATAAAGGTTCCAACTTGGTTGTAGTATGTGAATTAATTTTGTAGTTATCTGTAAATTTCACCCCTACACATCACTCTCCAGATTTCTGTATTACCAAAATAGAGCCTCAAACACAGCTTTGCCTTTCTGAGAGGAGGCCTTAATTATGAGTACTAGATGTTAGGGGTTTAGTTTGTCCCCATATTTATTCCCTTATATAAAACATAGAATCTGCTTATGTTTTGCTCAATTTAGAAAGAAAAGGTCACAAAGAAGTAGGCTGTTAAATCAAGTCAATGGGGTCTGAAGACTGGGAATCATGAATTAAATGGCAATTCCTAAAACATATCAAATAATTTAATAGAAAAAGTGAGGCAGAATCGGGTAAAGATGAGAGGAAGGGATAGTTAGGGAGTTTAGGATCAACATGTACACACTGCTTTATTTAAATGGATAACCAACCAGGTCCTATTGTATAGCCCAGGGCACTCTGCTCAATGTTATTTGGCAGCCTGGATGGGAGGAGAGTTTGGGGAGAATGGATTCGTGTCCATGTATGGCGAGTCCCTTTGCTGTCCACCTGAAACAACCACAACATGGCTCATCAGCTATATTCCAAAACAAAATTAAAAGTTAAAAAAAGAATTTTAAAAAGTGAGGCAGGGTCAATTGGCTTGAAAATTAGAACTTTTCAGTTTTGAATGTTTCTCCCTGGAACTGGAAATGACCCTGGAGATAGTCTAGTGGAGAGCTTTCACTTTGTACTGACGAAATAGTCTAGTAGAGAGCCTTCATTTTGTACTGACTGAAATCCAGACGGCAAAGTGAGTCCCCTGCGACCCCAAGCCACTTCATCACCTGAATCCAGGCTCCAGCAAGGCTCTTTCTTACCTCTTTGACCTTCCCCTGAAGCTGTGGGCTGAGATAATGTCATAACATTCTTCAGTATCTACCAGTTGGACTTGAAAATATGTTCAATATGATTTTAAAACTTGGCCCTTTTGCATCATAGGTGGGAAACTGAACAGCAGTAACATAATAATTGTCTTTAGGATAGCTTTTAATTCAAGGAAAAGTAATAGTAATGTGAATTAATGTTCAATGTCAAGACATTTCTGAAAATGTGTGTGATAAGTGTTCAAAACAAGTAAGAAATACTCAGATCAATGTTAATATCTATGTTGGTTTATGACCAGCCAAACGTGAATTCTTTCCTCAAATACACAGGTGAATTGGCTGTTGATTATTATTTGACAGGACACATTTTACCTGCAGCAAAATTCAACATTTTACTAGCCGTAGCATTATTTGAAAGCTAATCAATATTTTTGCTAAAACTTCAGGCACTAGAGCCTAATCATATGCAACACTGCTGGATAGAAAATATAAAATCAGATTTACATATTTCTGGCTCCCTTGAAAATGCTAGTAGGGTTATAATTATTAGGTAAGATTTGTTATTGAATCAGGAAGTTCTGGATTAGCTGTTAGGGCATGGAAGTTTCATCAAACATTGATTATGCTTGTGATAATATTTTCCACATTTAATGAGATGGTCAATGTCAGATTAGGTAAAGAGTGCCTGAAAACTGTAGTTTGGCTCAGAAAGACAGAAAAAGGTGAAAAGTCTAACAATAGAAAACCATTCAAAAGACTAAGATTTGGCTTTTATTCAATTCAAGGAATGAGAACTTGAAGAGGAAACTCCCATACTAATGCAGAGATTCTAAATTATCACTGTATCAGCAGACTTTCAGACCAAGAAAAGAAGTTTATATGGAATTATATTGAAAGAGCATCCATTTGCTTTGAAATAATTACTCACCTTTGGTCATATACTTTGCCTTAAATTCACAGGTGCAGGAAACTAGAATGACATTATTATCATTTCCAAAATGCTTATTCAGTAACTTAAATATATAGAATACTTGACTGTAAATGCTTTTAAGAGCTTAAAAATTATATCATTTCCCTTATAACATGTTTTAAAGCTTTTCTCTTACAAATAGCAAGAAATTATGATCACATTTCTCAAAGATGACAAAGACAGGAAACCAACATACTAGCATGAAAGATTAATTATTGAATCATGTTTTTCTATTGCCTGTATTTTTTAAATGTTGATATTCAAGTTGCATCTATCATATATAATCTAGACTCAATCAACAATTCACTTCTTTAAATTATTAATAATAAAGCTTTTATTTACATAATGGTTGATTTACATCTTAAATCTAATTCCCAGTCCAACTGTTTAATATAAAACCAAGCACTGGAATCAACAGCCTTAGCCTCTCCTTGCTCAGATATCAAGACTGGCTTTAACATAAGACAGCTTACTGTTGTAGCCTATGATAATGTGCCTTATAAATATGCCTTGTTAACTGATTAATGAAATGCTTATAATTGCAAATTGTAAATTAGATTGAGGCAGATAGATAGATAAGCGAATCTATTTAAAAGATACTTCCTATTGCATTAAACTCAGCCTTATTTGGGGCTTGGATCATAATAAGTTTTCAGGTAATTTGGAGTGATTTTCTGCCCTGAGCACTGATCACGCTTTCAATCAGCTTTAGTGACTGAAATGAGCATTGTTCTCCACTCCTAACCTCAACACATTAACTCAAAATTGATTTTTTTTTTTTTTTTTTTTTACCTATTTTTCTAGAATGCTGCAGTCAGCAGGTGATCACTTCAGGAGGAAAACCGATGTCTGCATTCCAGTTCTTTGCATTTTCCAGGCTCCTAACAATGATGGCTGTGGCATACAAATTCACTATGGATATTAGTTTGGTTCCACCAGTTTTCCTCCCTCTTTACCTCTTAATAATTCCCTTGAAACTTCAGCCCTCAGCTATTTAATCAACAAAAAAGCAATAAGTGCTGGCTGCACAAAACTAGGACATGACGTTTAGGAGGAAAGCATGGTCTACATGGAAAACAGATAAATAGATGATTTAGTTGAATGAAATGTAAAGCATTCTGAATGGTGGTTTGTGCTAAAAGAGGAGAGATTACTTAGGTGGGCAAAGGAGAAGTCATTTGAATTTGTTTGAAAAATTGAATGAAGTTTTGTCAAGTTTCCCAGAAAGACACAGCATTTCAGGCAAAAGGAAATGTTTCGGCAAATAACACGGAGTTCATTCCCCTTTCTTAAAACGTAACTTAAGTCAAATTATTGTGTCACTATGTCTTTTCTAAAAATTGTGAAAAAACAGTCCTGAATGCTCATTGGAAGGACTGATGTTGAAGCTGAAACTCAAATACTTTGGCCATCTGATGTGAAGAGCTGACTCTTGAAAAGACCCTGATGCTGAGAAAGATTGAAGAGAGGAGGAGAAGGGGATGACAGAGGATGAGATGGTTGGATGGCATCACCGACTCAATGGACATGAGTTTGAGTAAACTCCAGAGTTGGTGATGGACAGGGAGGCTTGGCGTGCTGCAGTACATGGGGTCGCAAAGAGTCAGACACGACTGAGTGACTGAACTGAACTGAACTGAACTGAATTAAAAATCACTCACAGATGAGATCCTTAGGATTAAAAAAGAATGAAAGTCAGGAAAATAAAAGAGAGATACACCTGATAGATAAACAGAATTGGTACGGACCTAACAGAAGCAGAAGATACTAAGAAGAGGTGGCAAGAATACATAGAAGAACTGTACAAAAAAAGAGCTTTATGACCCAGATAATCACAATGATGTGATCACTCACCTAGAGCCAGACATCCTGGAATGTGAAGTCAAGTGGGCCTTAAAAAGCATCACTAGGAACAAAGCTAGTAGAGGTGATGGCATTCCAGTTGAGCTATTTCAAATCCTGAAAGATGATGCTGTGAAAGTGCTGCACTCAATATGCCAACAAATTTGGAAAACTCAGCAGTGGCCACAGGACTGGAAAAGGTCAGTTTTCATTCCAATCCCAAAGAAAAGTAATGCCAAAGAATGTTCAAACTACCGCACAATTACACTTATCTCACACACTTGTAAAGTAATGCTCAAGATTCTCCAAGCCAGGCTTCAGCAGTATTTGAACTGTGAACTTCCATTTGTTCAAGCTGGTTTTAGAAAAAGCAGAGGAACCAGAGATCAAATCACCAACATCCACTGGATCATCGAGAAAGCAAGAGAGTTCCAGAAAAACATCTATTTCTGCTTTATTGACTATGCCAAAGCCTTTGACTGTGTGGATCACAATAAACTGTGGAAAACTCTGAAAGAGATGGGAATACCAGATCACCTGACCTGCCTCTTGAGAAACCTATATGCAGGTCAGGAAGCAACAGTTAGAACTGGACATGGAACAACACACTGGTCCCAAATAGGAAAAGGAGTATGTCAAGGCTGTATATTGTCAGCCTGCTTATTTAACTTCTATGAAGAATACATCATGAGAAACGCTGGACTGAAAGAAGCACAAGCTGGAATCAAGATTGCCGGGAGAAATATCAATAACCTCAGATATGCAGATGACACCACCCTTATGGCAGAAAGTGAAAAGGAACTAAAAAGCCTCTTGATGAAAGTGAAAGAGGAGAGTGAAAAAGTTGGCTTAAAGCTCAACATTCAGAAAACGAAGATCATGGCATCTGGGCCCATCACTTCATGGGAAATAGATGGGGAAACAGTGGAAATAGTGGCTGACTTTATATTTTTGGGCTCCAAAATCACTGCAAATGGTGATTGCAGCCATGAAATTAAAAGACGCTTACTCCTTGGAAGGAACGTTATGACCAACCTAGATAGCATATTGAAAAGCAGAGATATTACTTTGCCAACAAAGGTCCGTCTAGTCAAGGCTATGGTTTTTCCAGTGGTCATGTATGGATGTGAGAGTTGGACTGTGAGGAAAGCTGAGTGCCGAAGAATTGATGCTTTTGAACTGTGGTGTTGGAGAAGACTCTTGAGAGTCCCTTGGACTGCAAGGAGATCCAACCAGTCCATTCTAAAGGAGATCAGTCCTGGGTATTCATTGGAAGGACTGATGCTGAAGCTGAAACTCCAATACTTTGGCCACCTCATGTGAAGAGTTGACTCATTGGAAAAGACCCTGATGCTGGGAGGGATTGGGAGCAGGAGGAGAAGGGGATGACAGAGGATGAGATGGCTGGATGGCATCACCGACTTGATGGACATGAGTTTGAGTGAACTCCAGAAGTTGGTGAGGGACAGGGAGGCCTGGCATGCTGTGATTGATGAGGTCTCAAAGAGTCGGACACAACTGAGTGACTGAACTGAACTGACAGAAAAGAAATGGTCTTCCTGGAGCAAATAAAGTGGATAAAGCAAAGCATTTTGGCTTTGAAATTGTATGCCTCCATCTGCCAGTGAGATTAAGTTCTAAAATTCATCCTAAAGCAGGAGATGGATCCAGGTCAATGTGTGGCTACATACTACTTAGGGGCCTATTATGAAATTTTTGTGAGAGTATAGCATTTTTCATAACAGATCTTGTCATTCTTGAAATTTGCCTACCATATTTATTTAAGATCATAAAATATATGTGAAAAGTGGAAAGGAAGGATAATAGAAAGTGTCATTGAACTGATAGAGTTTCCTCTGGAATACATTCAAAACTTAGTTCCAAATGATAATGGGAAAAAATAATCTTGAATAAAGATTGGAATTTGAGTGTGGGCCTCTTCATGTTCTTGTTTTGAGTCCTTGAGTCAAGTACTAATTATATTTATTTTAGAGAAAGGAATGGGTAAACAAAGAGGTCCTAGTATATAACACAGGGAACTAACTGTGTTCAATATCCCATGATAAAGCATCATGGAACAGTATAACAGAAATTGACACATTATAAATCAACTATACTTCAATAAAATAAATTTTTTTAAAAAAGAAATAATTATATTTGTCATGCCCAATCAGTTGGTCAACAGTCAAAGTATTACGTACAACTCAGTGCTGAGCCTTGTCTTATAATGGATAAGTTGTGATGCCTATACACATTTGATAAAAGAAATGCCTAACACCCTACAAGTGGCTATAGCTCTCAGATATTCACCAACAACTAGCCTGATAATCCAGTGCATCCTACCCTACCATGTTTTTACCTATCTTCAGTAACCATTAAACCCTTGATCCATACTTTGGCACAGGCACCTCTGCCTTCAAAGATTAAACAGACATATTTCTCCATTTCTGCCCTTACTAATCAACTCATCCTCTGACCATGCACCCAACACCAAGGAAGGGATTATCATTCCATCTTACTCTAGACCACATCCCAGCTGGGGCAGTAGAGACTGAACTGCTGTGGGAAGGACATAAAATGATTGTGTAATGGGAACTGCAGGTCTTATAATGATCTTGATCAGGTGCCCATTTTATAATGGATAATATATGAAGACAGAGAAGGCAATGGCACCCCACTCCAGTACTCTTGCCTGGAAAATCCCATGGATGGAGGAGCCTGGTAGGCTGCAGTCCATGGGGTCGCAAAGAGTCAGACACAACTGAGGAACTTCACTTTCACTTTTCACTTTCAGGCATTGGAGAAGGAAATGGCAACCCACTCCAGTGTTCTTTCCTGGAGAATCCCAGGGACAGGGGAGCCTGGTGGGCTGCCGTCTACAGGGTCGCACAGAGTCGGACACGACTGAAGCAATTTAGCAGCAGCAGCAGCAATATATGAAGAAACAATCATAATTTATTGACAGGAGAGTTTTAAAAGTATATATCTAGGAAGAAAAGAAAATGACCTAATCATAGATGAAGACTTGAGAGAGAGAATAGGCTTTCAGGTTCAAGGACAAGGAAAATAAAGTGTCAAAGCATCAGGGAGAACAAAAATGGAGTGTCTGGGAAGCTGTGTGTGTTCTTCTGATAAGGACCTCAGAACTAATTCCTACAATTTTTTTTCCAAGCAATTATCAATAATTTAGAAAATAAATTGGGCTATGATATGAGTGAGAGCACTAAAATTGCTATGAGGAACTACAGTAGCAGCTGAAAAGGCTGGAAGAGATTGCTGAAAAGATGAAAGATGACCAAATGACTTTCTTTCAGAGCCCTACTGAAATCAAAAATCTAAAGAGTGCTCACAGCTTTGCGATTTGTTTTTCCAGCATTACTTGTCAACAATAGAATCAAAAACAATGACAAGGGACAGGTACAACGAAGTAAAAGGACAGATTTAATAGAGGATCAGGATAGAGATGAGTAAAAATATGAGAAGTAAAGACAGACAGCTGTTTCTAGTCTCAAATTAGGTGACTGTAGACACAGCTTATAAAATCTAAAGCCCTATGCAGATGGGAGGTATGGTTTTTATTATCAATTGAAATATTGTATAGATGTTCCCTTAAACCTCTTGGAAAATGATGATCAATAACAAGACAAGGAAAGGACATACATAGGCTATGTGCTTTTATTTCAACTCACCAAATACTAAGTATCTATAATTAAGACCTGAAACTTGTCCTGGAGAAGAGATCTGTCAGCTATGACAGAAATATATGATTAGAAAATTTGAAAATAATATGCTAAGAGCTACATTAAAGATGGAGAGAGGCACTTAGCCCTATTTTCCTTGAGGAAATGATGCTAAGGAAGCTTGGAAATATAAGTAGAATTTAGTCAAAAAGCTATAAGGTCATTTCTGTACTGCATGGAAAGGTCTGGAGCCTTTAGCTAAATTGTTACATTGAAAAAAAAAGTTTGCACTAGAATATTTATATTATCTGTAAAATCATGAAGCACTTATAAAAAGAAATACCTTGAATTACTATTCAGGAAATCTTTGCTTCCCCACTGCTTCCCACTATGTGCATGCTCAGTCATTTCAGTCAAGTCCAACTCTTTGTGACCCTATGAACTGCAGCCCACCAGGCTTCTCTGTCCAAGGGATTCTCCCGGCAAGAATACTGGAGTGGGTTGCCATGCTCTCCTCCAGGGCTTCCCTTGTAGCTCAGTCGGTAAAGAATCTGCCTGCAATGCAGGAGACCTGGGTTCAATTTCTGGGTTGGGAAGATCCCCTGGAGAAGAAAATGGCAATCCACTCCAGTATTCGTACCTGGAAAATCCCATGGACAAAGGAGCCTGGTGGGCTACAGTCCATGGGGTCACAAGAGTCGGACACAACTTGGCAACTAAACCACCACCACCACCACCACCTCCAGGGAATCTTCCTATCTCAGGGATCAAACCCACATCTCTTATGTCTCCTGCATTGGCAATCGGGTTCTTTACGTCTAGCGCCAGCTGGAAAGACCCCTTGCCACTATGGAAATACTTATTTCACTGTCACATTGATTTTAGAATTGGCCATATGATTAACATTGACCTATGGGTCGTTAGAAGAAGTGATGCAAACAAAGACTTGAAATGTGCTTGCCTGAAATCCACATGCTCTCTTGCACCTCTGTCCATGCAATGAGAAGATTGTGCCCTAACTTTCCCACTGCTCCAAGGGAATGAGAAACATGTGGAGGAGCACCATCCATCCAACTTATCATCCTGAGTTTGGAATCAAACTCAGCCCAGCCCAGCCCAGATCATTTATCCCAAGCTGGCTTGTAGGCATATGAATGAATTTAAATGATTCTTGTTTTAAACTTGCCAACTTTAAAATGGATATTATGTAGCAAGAGCTGCCTGGACATTGTTAGATGTTGCTGTCTCTGTGTTGAAATGTTTTTCAATATCTTATTTTTGGTTCACATTCTTTACAAATCTGTCCTTTTTTTAAATAAAGATAATTTTAAAAAATAAATCATATATGAAAACTATATAATTTATGATGTGAGTCTCGCTCAAAGATATATTGTTATGATGTGAGTTATAATGTCTGGTATCTCTCTGATTAAATAATTGTTGGTCATTAACTTTATCTTGCAGGCTGTTTTAGGTTGCAGTCCTCTCATTCTCAATTGTATTCGAGGGCCTACATGTAGTAAAATAAAAACTTTTGAGGATCCTAACATATTTCTTCTCAAAGACTGCTCTGGTTACTCACATAGGAAAAGACACAGCCCAGACAGGAAACAGAAAAAAACAAGTTTCACATACAAGGAGATTTGATTGAATAAAATTATACAATTCTCTAAGTGCCCAGTACAATGCCTGGTGCATAATAACAGATTACCAAGATGTATTTGATTCACGTTTGCAGTCCCTCCTAAGATTTCCATTTGGCCATTTTTCAGAAAGCCTCGCCTGAGGATTTTCAAGTTCCTGCGCATTGGCATTTCAGTGGTGGCCCAGGTTAATCATGCTGTCTCTTCCAGGATTCAGTTAAGAGAACACAAGTCAGGAAGGTTTTGGTCTTTTGAATTTTCCTGGAATTTTCAGTGTCTGTTTTGACATTTGATCCTCTGATTTGCTGTGATCTGTCATTTAAGTGCTGCAGGGAATAAGTGAGAGTCATTAAACATCTGCACACTTTGGGGAACTTTTCACAGCCCAGTTGTTGGTCTCTGCAGGAAGTCAGTGAGGATTCAGTGCAAGACCACAGGCAGGCATTTCAATCTGAGTAATATTAACACTCACAAACTGTCACATTTGTGGAAATCATTGGCAGTGTGTAAGCTCTGAAACAAAGGAAGGAAAGGCCAAATGACCAGAGTTTGGAATTTCCAGGATGTCCTTGATGGCTGGCAGCTGACACAGTAGACAAGCAACTTAGTGTAGACTCAGGAGGAATGAGACCAGGACTGAAACAGCCATCTAGGGGGAATCCCCAGTACATCCCCCAGCTCTCTACTCATGTATCCTATTGAAACACATTTTCACGAAGAGGCTGCTATGTTGTGATCCTGGGCTGTCAGCCAGCAATGTTTCTTTTTCTTCTTTTTTTTTTTCATTTTTTTTTTAATTTAATTTTATTTTTTTTTCATTTTATATTTATTTATTCATTTTTTTAGTTTTCTTTTTTTTTTTTAATTAAAAAAAATTATACATGTGTTCCCCATCCTGAACCCTCCTCCCTCCTCCCTCCCTATACCATCCCTCTGGGTCGTCCCAGTGCACCAGCCCCAAGCATCCAGCATCGTGCATTGAACCTGGACTGGCATCTCGTTTCATACATGACATTTCACATGTTTCAATGCCATTCTCCCAAATCTTCCCACCCTCTCCCTCTCCCACAGAGTCCATAAGCCTGTTCTATACATCAGTGTCTCTTTTGCTGTCTCGTATACAGGGTTATCGTTACCATCTTTCTAAATTCCATATATATGCGTTAGTATACTGTATTGGTGTTTGTCCTTCTGGCTTACTTCACTCTGTATAATAGGCTCCAGTTTCATCCACCTCATTAGAACTGATTCAAATGTATTCTTTTTAATGGCTGAGTAATACTCCATTGTGTATATGTACCACTGCTTTCTTATCCATTTGTCTGCTGATGGACATCTAGGTTGCTTCCATGTCCTGGCTATTATAAACAGTGCTGCGATGAACACTGGGGTACACGTGTCTCTTTCCCTTCTGGTTTCCTCAGTGTGTATGCCCAGCAGTGGGATTGCTGGATCATAAGGCAGTTCTATTTCCAGTTTTTTAAGGAATCTCCACACTGTTCTCCATAGTGGCTGTACTAGTTTGCATTCCCACCAACAGTGTAAGAGGGTTCCCTTTTCTCCACACCCTCTCCAGCATTTATTATTTGTAGACTTTTGGATTGCAGCCATTCTGACTGGTGTGAAATGGTATCTCATAGTGGTTTTGATTTGCATTTCTCTGATAATGAGTGATGTTGAGCATCTTTTCATGTGTTTGTTAGCCATCTGTATGTCTTCTTTGGAGAAATGTCTATTTAGATCTTTGGCCCATTTTTTGATTGGGTCATTTATTTTTCTAGAGTTGAGCTGTAGGAGTTGCTTGTATATTTTTGAGATTAGTTGTTTGTCAGTTGCTTCATTTGCTATTATTTTCTCCCATTCTGAAGGCTGTCTTTTCACCTTGCTAATAGTTTCCTTTGATGTGCAGAAGCTTTTAAGTTTAATTAGGTCCCATTTGTTTATT
Organism: Bos indicus x Bos taurus; assembly: GCF_003369695.1. Lineage (NCBI taxonomy): Eukaryota > Metazoa > Chordata > Mammalia > Artiodactyla > Bovidae > Bos > Bos indicus x Bos taurus. Next base: position 19,682,257 of record NC_040076.1, on the reverse strand, counting down.
TTTGCTTTTATTTCCAATATTCTGGGAGGTGGGTCATAGAGGATCCTGCTGTGATGTATGTCAGAGAGTGTTTTGCCTATGTTCTCCTCTAGGAGTTTTATAGTTTCTGGTCTTACGTTGAGATCTTTAATCCATTTTGAGTTTATTTTTGTGTATGGTGTTAGAAAGTGTTCTAGTTTCATTCTTTTACAAGTGGTTGACCAGATTTCCCAGCACCACTTGTTAAAGAGATTGTCTTTAATCCATTGTATATTCTTGCCTCCTTTGTCAAAGATAAGGTGTCCATATGTGCGTGGATTTATCTCTGGGCTTTCTATTTTGTTCCATTGATCTATATTTCTGTCTTTGTGCCAGTACCATACTGTCTTGATAACTGTGGCTTTGTAGTAGAGCCTGAAGTCAGGTAGGTTGATTCCTCCAGTTCCATTTTTCTTTCTCAAGATCGCTTTGGCTATTCGAGGTTTTTTGTATTTCCATACAAATTGTGAAATTATTTGTTCTAGCTCTGTGAAGAATATTGTTGGTAGCTTGATAGGGATTGCATTGAATCTATAAATTGCTTTGGGTAGTATACTCATTTTCACTATACTGATTCTTCCAATCCATGAACATGGTATATTTCTCCATCTATTAGTGTCCTCTTTGATTTCTTTCACCAGTGTTTTATAGTTTTCTATATATAGGTCTTTAGTTTCTTTAGGTAGATATATTCCTAAGTATTTTATTCTTTTCGTTGCAATGGTGAATGTAACTTTACAATATTGTATTGGTTTTGCCGTATATCAAAATGAATCCACCACAGATATACATGTGTTCCCCCTCCTGAACCCTCCTCCCTCCTCCCTCCCCATATCATCCCTCTGGGTCATCCCAGTGCACCAGCCCCAAGCATCCAGTATCGTGCATCCAACCTGGACTGGCGACTCATTTCATATATGATATTATACATGTTTCAATGCCATTCTCCCAAACCTTCCCACCCTCTCCCTCTCCCACAGAGTCCATAAGCCTGTTCTATACATCAGTGTCTCTTTTGCTATCTTGCATACAGGGTTATCGTTACCATCTTTCTAAATTCCATATATATGCGTTAGTATACTGTATTGGTGTTTTTCTTTCTGGCTTACTTCACTCTGTATAATAGGCTCCAGTTTCATCCACCTCATTAGAACTGATTCAAATGTATTCTTTTTAATGGCTGAGTAATACTCCATTGTGTATATGTACCACTACTTTCTTATCCATTTGTCTGCTGATGGACATCTAGGTTGCTTCCATGTCCTGGCTATTATAAACAGTGCTGCGATGAACACTGGGGTACACGTGTCTCTTTCAATTCTGGTATCCTCAGTGTGTATGCCCAGCAGTGGGATTGCTGGATCATAATGCAGTTCTATTTCCAGTTTTTTAAGGAATCTCCACACTGTTCTCCATAGTGGCTGTACTAGTTTGCATTCCCACCAACAGTGTAAGAGGGTTCCCTTTTCTCCACACCCTCTCCAGCATTTAAAAATATACAAGCAACTCCTACAGCTCAATTCCAGAAAAATTAATGACCCAATCAAAAAATAGGCCAAAGAACTAAATAGACATTTCTCCAAAGAAGACATACAGATGGCTAACAAACACATGAAAAGATGCTCCACATCACTCATTATCAGAGAAATGCAAATCAAAACCACTATGAGGTACCATTTCACGCCAGTCAGAATGGCTGCGATCCAAAAGTCTACAAGCAATGTTTCTTTATTAAGAAAAGGACAGTATAGAGACATAGGAAGATATAATAAATCTATGGCATAGTCCTTAACTTCAGGGACTCTTGATGAAACTATTTATACACACACAGGAATGTAGATTAAAACAATAACCAAATGTAGATTAAAACAATAACCAAAATACACACCAGGAGATAACATGTAAGAGAATTAAAACAGAGCTCAATATAGCTCAAAATTCATTTTTGAACCCTACAGCAATAAAGTTATCAAGAACATCAAGCCAGGCTAACTGTGAATAACTCTGTAAAAAAGTAATTTTGAGATGAGTTTGGACAGAGATGAAGGATAAGGATTGGCGGACAAAATGGGAAAATGCACAGATAAGAAATGCATCTTCAATATTAACTGCACATCTAGAAGTGCTCAGACAAAATTATGATGAAAAATTTAAAAAAGCTTAAAGGACATGAAATCAACCTGCGCCACCTCACACAATTTGTTGACATAATTTCAAGTCTTTGTGGTGGCCTTGTGGGTACAGATTTGGTAATATCTCTGCCCTCTCTCATCCCTCTGCCTACCACCACTCCTGAAATCAAAGACCCATGCACAGTTTCAGAGGCAAGAACTACTTGGCAACAGAATTGAAAGTCTCCAGAATTATACAGGAGCTTCCCAGGTGGCACAGTGCTAAAGAATCTGCCTGCCAATGCTGGAGACATAGAAGATGCAAGTTTGATCCCTGGGTTGGGAAGATCTCCTGGAGGAGGGCATGGCAACCCACTCCAGTGTTTTTGCCTGGAGAATCCCGTGGTCGGAGGAGCCTGGTGGGCTACAGTCCATGGGGTCAGTCCATGGGGTACAGTCCATGGTGTCAGACACAACTGAGCAACTGAGCACATAGACACAGAGTTATGTGGAGGAAGTGGGGCATGGTGGGTGTCAAAATGACTGTAGCTGGAGCTCTAAGACTATTTACAACTTTCTTGTTCCATAATTATAGTTCACTGGTGAGCTCATTGAGAAAGGTAAGCTCATGTCTACTAACTAGGATATGGATGAACTGAAAATGCAAAATGATTTCCCCTTAATACCCCCCAAGTTCCTCCTCTCAGGACCTCACCATGAAAATCAGCCTCATCCATATGCATGGTAACTAAGAAAGTGAAGTGGGTCTGCAGAGCAGATAAATGAAATTAGTGTAAAACTTGTTCCTGAGCTCATCCAGAAGTGCTAAAAATTGTGGATAGACTTCTGGTAAATCATTTCCGTATTTCCAGTTTATCTACATCAAAATATCAGTGACTTTTTTTAAAATTTCTTCTTATTTTTCACCTGGCCTCCAGAATTTTTATCTTTTCCTCTCAGCCAGAAAAAAAAGTCAGTGGACAACACTTAAATGAATTTCACTTAAATGAGAGGAATCATTAAAAGAATCACTCCATAATGCTGACTCACTCATACATATCAAAGAGTGAGTTATCTAAAAGTTAGATATATTTTTTTCTTTTTTTTTTTGTTTTAGTATTAATTTTATTATCTTCTTTATGTTTGGGCTTCTCTAATACTAGCATTAGTTTACACTTATTAAAAGCAGATGCTTATACTTTCAACATTCTCCAATCGAACACATGAAGCAGCAAAGTCGATAAGTATGTTTTTGGATGAGAAAATGCAAGTGGAGCCAAAACAGTCTTGGAAAACTGAAATGACTGTTTTACAGCCTAATGCTGAAAATTGATGAAACTTCTATGTCTGAAAAAATAGCTCCAACCTCTAACATTTTAAAGTTATATAGATTCATATTCCAAAAGTATTTCTAGAGAATTGTTTCAGGAAATCCAAATAGTAAGGTGAGAAAGACAGAAGTGGCAGGGGCAGGCAGAGAAGTCATCATTCAAGAAATTTTACAGCAGTGAATATTGCTTTAAAGCTTCCCTGGTGCTTAGTGGTAAAGAACCCACCTGCTATGCAGGAGATGCAAGAGATACGGGTTGGATCCCTGAGTCAGGAAGATATTCTGGAGAAGTTAATGGAAAACCACCCCAATATTTCATGGGAAATTTCATGGACAGAGGAGCCTGCTGGGCTACAGTCCATGGGTCACTGAGTCAGACATAAGTTGGTTGACTAACAACAACATATTGCTTAAAATATGACCACAAAGTAATGGTAGTAAGAAGTCCATCCAGTAGGAGGGGAGGTAGGGAGTCCCTTGGAGAGCAAAGAGATCAAACCAGTCAATCCTAAGGGAAGTCAATTCTGTATATTCATTGGAAGGACTGATGCTAAAGCTGAAGCTCCAATATTTTGGCCACCTGGTGCGAAGGACTGACTCACTGGAAAAGACCCTAATGCTGAGAAAGATTGAAGGTAGGAGGAGAAGGGGGTGACAGAGGACCAAGAAAGTTGGATGGCATCACCAACTTGATGGGCGTGAGTTTGAGCAAACTCCAGGAGATGGTGAAGGACAGGGAAGTCTGGCGCGCTGCAGTCTGTGGGGTCGCAAAGAGTCAGACACAACTGAGTTGACTAAACAAGAACAGTGGAAGAATGGGATAAAGTCAGGAAGAATGAGTGAAGTGAAATAATGAAAAGGTAACAGTAAGGGTGTCTAGAGTGGTTTTCCTGGTCAGATGCTCATCACCCCCCAGGATGCTCTTCCTGTAGGTATCTCAGCTCCCTTGCACATTGCTGCTGTAATTAGATGTCAAGCCTCCCACTCAAGATAACGCTCTTCTGCTTTGAGCTCTTCCATAATTGGTTACTGGGCAGAATTGATACTCCTCATCCAGCAACACCATGATCCCATATACTCTTGTTGTTGTTCAGTCGTGCCCAACTCTTTGTGACCACATGGACTGCAGCACGCCAGGCTTCCCTGTCCTTGACTATTTCCAGAGTTTGCTCAAAGTCATGCCCATATACTCTACAATGGGGTCCATGGGGTCACAAAGAGTTGGACACGACTGAGCGACTGAACTGATATTCTATAAGCCCTTATTTTTCATTCAGCATCATATAAAATTATTTGCCTGAATTCAGGCAGCCTTTATGTATCTCCTTTTCCTTCCTTTTTCCCTTTGCCCTCAATTTTTGTACTCACTCCACTCTACACTTTTGATTCCACCCATTTCCCTTCTGAAGAATTATTCTGTTTTCCACAGATGGAAATCTTGCTCTAGTTTGTCAAAGAAATACGGAAATTAGTGGTCAGATTTTCTCTCTGGCCCTTAATTTAAATCCCTGAAGGGGGGGAAAAAATGACCCCTCCAGCTCATTGTGTATACAAGCCCATGGGAGAGAATGATGGGCAGGTTATGTTATGTGTCTATTTCAGATCCCATCTGTCCTGGCTTGGAGGCCAGGAAGGCTGGTGTGTGTGGGCTTGGGTATGTGTGTTGATGGAGTGTCCTATCTCTACACAGGGCTGCTATTAAGTGGAAATTCTGTGGGCTGTCACTTAGATTCAATTGTGGGCTATTAGTGCTCTTCCCCAAACTCAAAACTTTGCTTTTTAGGTTTCTGTGCTTTGGTACAGGGTGTCTGTTGGCTCTGTATATGTAGCAACTTTTTAGTCAGTAGACAAACTTTTTTCTTCTTAATCAATTTGTCACATCTAGGTGATGATTAACAAACAAATTTAGTTCTGTCTATGATATATCATATTCAGAATAATATTTAATTTCCATAATTCAAGAAGATATACATATTATTTCTAGAGATAATAAATTTTGGCTGGATATAAAACAGCTATCAATCTTAATCTTGAAAAATTCTGATTTGGAGCCAACCATCTTATAGTATTGTGACTGTTTTAATCTGGCCAAGCAATGAAACAGATATATAACCTCTCATTTGATTTTTTCTTATTTTTCCATGAAGGCCAAATACCTTCCAGTGAAAACTGAGCATTACAAAATGATCAATATATATTATTATTTTAAAAAATGTACTTGGAAGCATCATGTGCATCTTTTATTCAAGTAAAACATTTTTACCTCTCTTTATAATTCTTCTATAGGTTGTCTGCTTTCATAATAAATAGGAGGTGTTTGCCTGAACTTATTTGTCAAAGCAAGATTTTCCCACAAACACTTTAAGAAATTCAAAATAAATTATTTTATGATTTGTAACATCTTCACTTTTTTTTTTTTACCAAATAAGTTATCTCAGCATAATTATAGAAATTCTACTGAAACTTTCTGTTTTACATTGCTCTAAATGTTTGAATCAATATGTTACTCATTCCCTCTTATCAAACCCTACTTTCCTTCATAGCTATTAAATTTATATCAAAGCCAAATTTTACATTTTGAAGTCAGCTTTTAATTTAATCTTGTTAAGCCACACCCTATTTTTAGAGGAAATACTTTTTTTCTCTAAAAGCGGTGGGCTATTTCTGCAGGCTTGGTGGATCCTGAGGAATCTGAGGATTCAAAATTTCTAAGTGCACCAAGCAATTGTCCCCATCAGAGACATTACTTTGCCCACAAAGGTCAGTCTAGTCAAGGCTATGGTTTTTCCAGTAGTCATGTATGGATGTGAGAGTTGGACTATAAAGAAAGCTGAGCGTCGAAGAATTGATGCTTTTGAACTGTGGTGTTGGAGAAGACTCTTGAAAGTCCCTTGGACTATAAGGAGATCCAACCAGTCCATCCTAAAGGAGATTAGTCCTGGGTGTTCATTGGAGGGACTGATGTTGAAGCTGAAATTCCAATACTTTGGCCACCTGATGCGGAGAGCTGACTCATTTGAAAAGACCCTGATGCTGGGAAAGATTGAGGGCAGGAGGAGAAGTGGACAACAGAGAATGAGATGGTTGGATGGCATCATTGACACAATGGACATGGGTTTGGGTGGACTCCAGGAGTTGGTGATGGACAGGGAGGCCTGGTTCGTGGGGTCGCAAAGAGTCAGACATGACTGAGCAACTGAACTGAACTGACAGCTTTTTATTCCTTTGTTTGCCAATCAGGGCCCTAGTCTTGTTGTGGCAAATCTAACTAGTCAAGAGTTTAATTGAGCTATGCTAGCCTTCTGAGCCTAGTTCTCCAGTTTTTTCTACCATAAAGCTGCTGGAGATAAGAATTTCACTGTGTGTTTCCAAGCTGGCCCTTTGGTTTTCACTTTTAGCCTTTTATTGATGGCTAGACTTCTTCAGCCTTTCATTTTCTCTTTCCAAAAGCATCAGTTGGCTGGGAGTACTATTCAATGCCATTGCTCTTATAAACACTATTTCACACATGTATTGTGTTGGCCAACAAGTTCATCATTAAAATGTTACAGAAAAGCCCAAATGAATTTTTTAGCCAACCCAATATCTCAAATGGTTGATATGTTGAACCCACCATTACATTTCCCTTCACCGACATAGCCTCTCATTTTGCCCACAGTGAAAGCTTTATCACTGCCACCTGGTGCCTGCGGCTCTTCATACTCCAAAATCCCATTTTAGCATCTGTTTGTTCAGACTATTGTCAGACTGTCACAGGTTTGGATCCACACGAAATATACTCAGATGGAAAGTAGCAAATTGGAGGTCCAGTAAGGAAGGCTCTTGGGGTCAATACCAATAGGAGAAGAGAACAAAGGCAAATATAGGTAGAGGAAAATTTTGGTCTATGGTGTAGTCATATCAAGTCCTTGGCCAAATTCATAGGGAGCTCTGAAACTGGCATGACTCTTCTGAGTTGTACCAAACTGAAAAGAGGAAGCAAAGCTTTTCCAGATATTTACTGACTAGTTATCAGATACAGGTTCCCAGCTCTCTCCCCCATACATAGACCCTCATGTCAGAAAGGGAGTATAATCTTGAAAAAGGCAGCTATCTTCAGTGAAGGATGAGTCCCAGAGAGGGCAGACAGTTGGAGGTGTCAGCCCTCAGTCTTTGGAACAATTGGTAATAAATCCTTTATTCCTAAAGTGGGGATGTGGATGATGCAAGCTAGAATGATTGCTGAAGAATTAAGTTTTAATTAGGGACATGTCAATAGGGCACAAATCCAAGCTAAAATATATCTCACTGGATAATTTTGGACTAATGTAAATATCAAAAAAAGTGATAATAGGCTTTGAAGTATTTATTAAAAAAAAGAATCTGGGAACCCATAACTATACTAAAAGGATGAATAAGTAGAAGTTCTTCTTTGTAGAATAATGTCAGTTAATTAACATAGAATGATAGAATTAAAAATAATTAGATCAGTGCCAAACATCAAAGTAATGGTTTAGCTATTAATAGGTCCTAAAACTATTGGCTGAGAAATTACTGAAGATCACATTATACATATAATTTCAAAGTATCAGCACATAGGATGTACATGACTTATCAAGCAGAAAATGCACATTTACAACAGCAAGATCTTGTGGATACCATCTTAATCAAGTGATCTAATCTAGAATCACCAAAAAAAGGAAAAAGCCAGATATCATTAGTCTTTTGACTTGATGCAGAGGGAAGTACAAAACATTGTCTAGGTAAAATAGTTTCTTTTTAATTTTTTTTAGCTTTAGTGAGGCATAACTGACAAATGGAAGCTGTCTATATTGATGTACAAATTGATGTTTGATTTGTGTATACATTATGAAATGATCACCACAATCAAGTTAATCAACATATTGTTGTTGTGTTAGTAGCTCAGTCATGTCCAACTCTTTGCAACCCCAGGACTAGAGCCTGCCAGGCTCCTCTGTTCATGGGATTCTCCAGGCAAGAATACTGCAGGGGGTTGCCATTCCCTTCTCCAAGGGATCTTCCTGATTCAGGGATCAAACACAGGTCTCCTACATTGCAGGCAGATTCTTTACCATCTGAGCCACAAGGGAAACCCAATTAGCATATTGTTGTTGTTTAGTCTCTAAGTCATATCCGACTCTATGAGATCCCATGGACTGAAGCACACCAGGATCCTCTGTCCATGGGGATTCTCCAGGCAGAATACTAGACTGACTTGTCATTTCCTCCTCCAATTAGCGTATTACCTAGGTATTATTCTAGACAAAATGTGTAACGTGAATCTAATCATAGGTGATTGAGCAAATCCAGATTGTGACGGAGTTTATGAGCCCACTAGCCCAGATTCTTCAAAAAAATATCATAATCAGGAAAAACAGAAAGTGTAAGGTGACTGTTCTAAACTAAAAGAATTTAAAGACATATGGCAAACAAAGGTACTCTAAGAACATTAATCAGATACTGAGTTGAAAATTTAAAATGGACCTTTGGGGCTTAATTGGGCCTCCCTGATAGCTCAGTTGGTAAAGAATCTGCCTGCAATATTGGAGACCTGGGTTCAATCTCTGGAGATGGGTTGGGATGATCCCCTAAAGAAGGGAAAGGCTACCCATTCCAGTATTCTGGCTTGGAGAATTCCATGGACTGTATAATCTATGGGGTCACAAAGAGTCGGACTGAGTGCTTTTCACTTTCTTTCACTTTCACTTTCTTGGGGCTTATTTGGGTAAATATGAATATGGATTGTATATTAGATACTGGTATTGTATTAATATTAAAATTCTTGAGTGTGATTATGTCAGAGTTACCCACTGAAATACTTAAGGGTTAAGTGTCTTGATATCACCATCATACTTTTGAAACTTATCTTTTTAAAAGGATATGGAGAGAGATGTGGCAAAATATTAACAATCAGTGAATCAAGGTTAAGGTTACAAGGATATTTGTAATATTGTATTTTCAACTTTTATCAGTTGCTATTGTTTTAAAACAATACAGGATAAAATTCTAAAATTTAACCCAAATCCTGACCCAGTTTTCATAAATCCTCTATTAAGTTCTGTGTTCATGAAATCTGATGGTTTTGAATTCTGATTACGACCTCCTCATACTTACCTTTTCTTTCTAGCATTAAAAACAAAGTGAATCAACATGAAGGATTCATGTTGATGTATGGCAAAAACAATACAATATTGTAAAGTAATTAGCCTCTAATTAAAATAAATAAATTTAAAAGAAAAAGAAAAAAGAAATTGAATTTATATGCAAAAAAAAAAAAGTGATTTTTTAAGGGAAAATACGTACAATACCACATCTATTTTAACTACATTTCCATGACTCCTATCCAAGTCACTTTCAGCCTGACAAATTCCTACAACTGCCAAAATGAAATCTCAACCCTAGTGATTTTCACTAATGTTTCCTTTTAACTTATTTTTAGGTTTCTATGGACTACTTCTGTTGGCTGAGGTGAAGGAGGAAGCTCTAACTACTCTGGCGATAAATAAATAAATAACTTTTTAAAAACCTTTATTTCAACTTCCCTTTTCTGAGCTGCATTTTCTCCTTCCTCATTATCTCATTCCCTCAGGATCACCTATCAAACCTGCTTTTAAGAGAAAGAAAAGTAAAAGCAAAGTTTTACCTTAACTATATTCAAAAGAATGAGGGGGAAATGAAAGTCGAGAGTATAGACATGTCTCCAAGTAAATCTCATTGGACCTAAAGAAACTTTTCAATGCCTTGTTTTTAAAAAAGCAGTGACCCTCTGTGAAGTCACCTTTTAGGGAGCTGTGGCACAACAATTTCAGGAATATGACTCTCATTTTGTACATTTACAGGCTTCATTGGAATTCTTACTGACAAAATATGTTAAAAATCATGTGCCTATACATACATACATATATATATATATATATATATATATATATATATATATATATAAAGAGAGAGAGATAATGTTTAAACTGTCTACCATGACCGACTTTATTTTCTTAGGCTCCAAAATCACTGCAGATGGTGACTGCAGCCATGAAATTAAAAGATGCTTGCTCCTTGGAAGAAAAGCTGTGACCAACCTAGACAGCATATTAAAAAGCAGAGACATTACTTTGCCAACAAAGTTGCATCTAGTCAAAGCCATGATTTTTCCAGTAGTCATGTATGCATGTGAGAGTTGGATCATAAAGAAAGCTGAGCACTGAAGAATTGAGGCTTTTGAACTGTGATGTTGGAGAAGTTTGAGAATCCCTTGGACTGCAAGGAAATCAAACCAGTCCTTCCTAAAGGAAATCAGTTCTCAATATTAATTGAAAAGTCTGATGGTGAAGCTGAAGCTCCAATACTTTGGTCACCTGATGTGAAGACCTGACTCATTGGGAAAGACCCTGATGCTGGGAAAGATTGAAGGCAGGAGGAGAAGGGGATGACAGAGGATTAGATGATTTGATGGCATCACCGACTCGAAGGACATGAGTTCAAGCAAACTCCAGAGGTTGGTGAAGGACAGGGAGGCCTGGCATGCTGCAGTCCATGCAGTTGCAAAGAGTTGGACATGAGTGAGCAACTGAACTGAACTGTCTAGATATGTAAATGGTCTTTGAAACATTCTCTTTTAATTTCAGATTTTCAAATATCTCAAAAATAAAGATTTACCTTCTCTAGTGCATTTTCTGAAACAACACTTCAATAGAACTCAAGTAAATTTTAACAAGTATGTATTCTCTAGCATGTATCTTTCTTTCCTATTTAAGACTCTCTCCAATCTCACAAATTCCCTAGTAGCTATAGGCTCATATATTAAAAATATGCACATATACATATCTATAAACTTTCTTAATGTATTTATGTAAAGGCACTCCAACCCAATGCATAAAACAGGTGAACTGCTTTTAATTTTATCATGGGAAATATGTGAAGCTAATGTGAAAGAAGATAAAACAATCCCAGCTCACTCTTTTTTATTGGAAAAACACTCTAGATGTTTTGTGAGAAGAGAAAAATCTCTATAGAATTGAATTGCAACAGAACTTTTATGTAAAGCAGTTTTATTTGAAATATATTGTCCCAGACAGCAGTGTAGAGAACAGTTTTAATCCAAAATGCTTCCAGGCTCAGTCCCTTCTGGCCAATTAATTTGATTTCAGTAATGCTCTGGTTGCCTCTGCCTAGCACTAGCTATTAAATATAGTGCCGTGCCTTTTAGAAAACTTTTACTTTACGTGAGAGCCAAAAGGTAAATCTGTACAAAATTGAACTAGGAGTTGAAATATGATTTTGAAATGGAAAAACAGATTAGCTCAAATTCTGACAAATGGAAATCTGTTTGAAAAAATTAGGTAACAAAAACTGCTAGTGTCTGTCAACCATCAGTCATATTTAGACAAAAACTGGGCAAAGCTCACAACTACTCAGAGGTTTTCAAATTATTTTCCCTGATTTAATTCAAGTTTGGGGTGGGGGGAGGGAGGAAAGGCAACATTTTCCAATAACATTAAGATTAAATTCAACCAATATTTATTGGAAAGTACTGGAATGGTCACTGGATAAAGATGACGAAGAAAAGACAATCCTACCCTCAGGACAATCTAGTGGATAAAACTGGGCACAACTTTTAATACTAGATGGAACGCTGTTGCTGTTCTTCATTTGCTAAGCCATGTCGGACTCTTTTCTTTTTTGTTTTTTTAATTTTATTTTATTTTTAAACTTTACAAAATCATATTAGTTTTGCCAAATATCAAAATGAATCCACCACAAGTATACATGTGTTCCCCATCCTGAACCCTCCTCCCTCCTCCCTCCCCATACCATCCCTCTGGGTCGTCCCAGTGCACTAGCCCCAAGCATCCAGTATCATGCATCAAACCTGGACTGGCAACTCGTTTCATACATGATATTATACGTATTTCAATGCCATTCTCCCAAATCTTCCCACCCTCTCCCTCTCCAACAGAGTCCATAAGACTGTTCTATACATCAGTGTCTCTTTTGCTGTCTCATACACAGGGTTATTGTTATCATCTTTCTAAATTCCATATATATGTGTTAGTATACTGTATTGGTGTTTTTCTTTCTGGCTTACTTCACATGTCTGACTCTTTTCGACCCCATTGACTGCATCAGGCCAGGCTTCTCTCCTTCACCATCTCCTGGAGTTTGCTCAGACTCCACAGAGTCGGTGATGCCATCCAACCACCTCACCCTCTGTTGTCCTCTTTCCCTCCTGCCTTCGATCTTTCCCAGGATTAGGGTTTTTCTAATGAACCAGCTCTTCACATCATGTGGCCAAAGTATTGGAGCTTCAGCTTCAGCATCAGTCCTTGCAATGAATATTCAGGGTTGATTTTCTTAAAGATTGACTGGTTTGATCTCCTTGCTGTCCAAGCCACTCTCAAGAGTCTACTCCAGCACCACAATTCAAAAGCATCAATTCTTCAGTGTTCTGCCTTCTTTATGGTCCAGTTCTCAGAATCGTATGTGACTACTGGAAAGACCACAGCCTTGACTATCCAGACCTTTATTGGTAAAATACTATCTCTGCGTTTTAACACACTGTCTAGGTTTGTCATAGCTTTCCTGCCTCTCTCTCTCTCTCTCTCTCTATATATATATATACACACACATATCTATATTCATATATGTATTCCTGTAACCATTCTATAATCAAGATAATAAACATATGTATCACCTGCAATGTATTTCTGTGTCCTCTTGTTGTTTATATGTTTTTTGTGGTAAGAACACTTAATACGAGGCTTACCCTCTTAACAAATTTTTAAGTACATAATTATGCTTAGTCGCTCAGTCATGTCTAACTCCTGGTGACCCCATGGACTGTAGCCCATCAGGCCCCTCTGTCCATGGGGATTTTCCAAGAAAGAATACTGGAGTGGGTTGCTGTGCCCTCCTCCAGGGGATCTTCCCAACCTACGGATCAAACTCAGGTCTCCCACACTGCAGGTGGATTCTTTACTATCTGAGCCACCAGAGAAGCCCTTGTTGCTAATTGTAGGTGCTGTGTTGCAGAGTAGATCTCTAAAACTTACTCATCTTATATGACTGTCAATACAGAGTTTATTGTTGGGGAGAGGATAAATTGGGAATTTCAAATTAACAGATACACACTACTACATAAAAAAATAGATATACAAAAAGGACCTACTGTACAGCACAGGGAACTATATTCAATATCTTATGCTGCCGCTGCTAAGTCGCTTCAGTCGTGTCCGACTCTGTGCGACCCCATAGATGGCAGCCCACCAGGCTCCCTGGTTCCTGGGATCCTCCAGGCAAGAACACTGGAGTCGGTTGCCATTTCCTTCTCCAATGCATGAAAGTGAAAAGTGAAAGTGAAGTCGCTCAGCCGTATCTGACTCTTAAGGACCCCATGGACTGCAGCCTAACAGGCTCCTCCGTCCATGGGATTTTCTATAACAACCTATAATGCAAAAGAACTTTAAAGAGAACATATGTATATATATGTTAGTATAGTTTTTAATTGGTGTGTGTGTGTGTGTGTGTGTGTGTATATATATATATATAAAAACTATACTTCAATTAAAAATGAATTATACTTCAATATAAAAAATACAGAATTTATTTGTTATCATTTTGCAGTTTCAAAGCTCTGGAGGAGGTTGAAGACAGGCTCCAGATATGTGCACAGTGAATAGAGAATGTGGTATTGTTGTTCTAGCAAGATGTTTAGCTGAAAAACAAAGGGGAGAGATGGCTCTGTATATAAAGGTTTTATATACTTTTGATTACAAAGTTTAAATCATTCAATAAGTAGAGACTAGTATAATGAACCTCACATACCCCCCACCCAACTTCTTATCCCTCTTGTAACTGCACTTCCTATAAGCTGTAGGCACATCAAGAGACTTGAGAACATGTGTTTTTTTTCAAGTAGTTTTGACCATAATCAAATGAGGTGAAGGCCAATAAAAATTGAGGCTAAAAACTCAGAAAGGAAAATAGATCAAGCCAGTTTTCATGTAATCTTTTTACATTTTTCCTGATATTATACTCATGTACTATAAATGACACGATGCTTTTGAGAAAAGGAATGAGCATGTGATTTTGAGTCAAAAAAAAACAAACAAACCTATATAAAGATCCTGGCTACAATATTTATCAGCCTTATGACTTTAGTAAAATTTCTTAACATCACCAGTTTGAGACTTGTTATTTATAAAATATTAGTGTCAGTAAAAAGGGAGTGCACTGAGATAACATACATCAAATAAAGAGTTCTTTGAAAAAATAAATAATAGAAATATTTGCAAAACCTAAAAATCTATATAATGACTTCACTTACTATTCACAATACATCAAGCAAAACTGGGGTTCAGGATGAGTAAGCTATGTAATATTATATAGCTAGCAGTGAGTGAGAGGGCCTGAATGCTGCTCATCCATCCCCATTTCAAGGGTCTTTCTACTTTACTATGTTGTCTTTCCTACTTACAGTTGACACTCAACAAATAATTGTTAAAGAAAAAGATAAGCATGCCTGAATGAGTAAGAACAAAGATCTATACACCCAGGGTTTTTTGGATGATCTAGAAACTTCAGGATTCTCAACAAAAAACTCTAAGAAGTTTCCAGTTAATATCTCTGTTTGTTAAGGCAACCCTAGATACTAGAATAAATAAAAGCAAAATGTTAGTGAGTTCACACACTAGGGGTTGCATGATAGGAGAGCATCTTCCATGTGATAACTCACAGTTTCCTATAACCAAACATTCTACTGGAAAAATCTAGTTGCTTGGCTATCAGAGCAGGGGAGTGGGTAAAGTGTAATATAAAGCTTGGCTGAGCAGAAGCTTTATGTCAGTAACTCAGGAAAAAGGATCAGACCAAGGTTTTGTTGTTTATTCAGTCACTAAGTCATGTCCAACTCCTTGATACCCCATGAACTGCAGTGCACCAGGTTTCCCTGTCCTTCACTATCTCCCAGAGTTTGCTCAAACTCTTGTCCATTGAGATGGTGATGCCACCCAACCATCCCATCCTCTGTTGTCCTCTTCTCCATTTCCTTTCAATCTTTGCTAGCATCAGGGTCTTTTCCAATCAGTCAGCCTTTTGTATCAGGTGACCAAAGTATTGTAGCTTCAGCACCAGTCCTTCCAATGAATATTCAGGGTTGATTTCCTATAGGATTGACAGATTTGATCTCCTGGCTGTCCAAGGGACTGTCAAGAGTCTTCTCCAGCAGCACAATTTGAAAGCATCAATTCTTCAGCACTTAGCCAAGATTATATGTTAAAAATCAGCACCTCTGGTTTTCAAAAAACCTTGTTGCCAGCATCCTGGTTGTTAGAGTAGTGATCCATGATGGGATGGTCAAGTGGGCTGGCATCTCCTCACCTCTCACTCTGTATGCTCCATCATCTTAAATGCCATTGTCACTTATACACCAACACTGTCCCCCACCACAGACCCATTCTATATACTACTTACTCTGCTGCTGCTGCTGCTGCTAAGTCGCTTCAGTCGTGTCCGACTCTGTGCGACCCCATAGACGGCAGCTCACCAGGCTCCCCCATCCCTGGGATTCTCCAGGCAAGAACACTACTTACTCTATCTGGATTTAATTGACCCCTTTCTTTCCCAGGCCACCAGATTTTCTTCATTCATCAAATATTCCTAAACATCCTGAATTTGTCCTGACATAAATGTCCTTATACTTTTTTTTCTCTTTTGAACAAATTTCAGACTTCTATAGCAGTTTCAAAATAGTTCAGAGAATTTCCATATACTCCTCACTTAGCTCCCTGTAATGTTACATTGTTTTTTAGCATCCCTCAAAGTGTCAGGAAGTTTCAGGAGGGAGGGGAATAGGCCTGCCTCATTCACTGTGCAGCTGTCTGCTGACTCTGCAGACCTATGGATTGTAGCCTGCCCAGGCTCCTCTGCCCAGGGAATTTTCTAGGCAAGAATACTGGAATGGGTTGCCATTTCTACTCCAGGGGATCTTCAAGAACCCAAGGATTAAACCCAAGTCTCTTTTGTCTCCTACGTTGGCAGGCGGGTTCTTTACCACTAGCTGCACCACTAATGCCTGGCAAAGTACCTCCCCACAGCAGATGCTCCTTAGATAGTTTTTGATGAACATGTGGTGACTTTATCCCAGCTCCTCCTCATTACTACTTCTACATTTATTTATATTTAAAGGGACCCTGGGCTACTTACAAAAGAGAGGAACTAGTTATCCTCTTAGTTTTCAAAAGTTATAAATAAGAAACTATATTTACATTTACATAACTTGAGTGCAACTGCTGTGTTCCTCAAATACAAACGTTTTGCATCCTCATTATTTGCATGCTGCCCCTGAAGCATGTAACTGAGCATGTTATTTGTGAAGATTCTTTTTCCTCTGACTGATGCCATCACCACTTCTATGAGCATGCTCTTCTTTATTTCTATGTCTCAGTCAGAACCCATTTCATCATGGAACATTCCTTAACATGTCTCTTCCCCATCTTGAATTTCAAGCCTAAAATTTTTTTGTAAAAGTTGATCTTATTCAACTAGTTTCATTAACTTGGAGACTCTTGGTCTATAGAAGTTTACATACAACAAATTAAAAAGAAATGTAGAGTACAAGAAGGTACACCATAGCAATGAGAAGTAACATCTAATAGTAATGACTAGTAGCAAGAGGAGAAACAAAAAATAACAAGGAGCCCACTTAAGGCAATAAACTTAGGAACCTGGCCATTTAAATAAGATCAAGAAATGACCCAGAGTACATCTTTGAACAAGAGCATTAAAAATAACTTGGGATCATAGCAATAACTACAAGTTGTCAGTTATCAATAAGAAATTAATGACCAATGGACTTCAACAGAAAATGTAGTGAGTGGTTTCATTTCGGGCTTCCCTTGTGGCTCAGCTGGTAAAGAATCTGCTTTCATTTCAAAAATGTTTGGTATTAAAGTGATAAATACGAGAATCACTTAAAGATATAGTTTCAATTAACTTACAAACTAGCTACAATTCATTTTAATGAATGACGCATTGAGAATTGTTACTGTGCTTTTAACCATCTCTTAGATTGGCGTTAGAAACATTTATTCCACTCCTTTTTGTGAAATATCGGTTATCTCAAGAATTCTTTACAAAACATTTTTAAACTTTATGTAAAGTATTTTCACTAGAAAATTTAACCTTAAAATTAAAATATCAAAGGAAAGAATTGGAGAGTCTACAAGCAATAAATGCTGGAGAGGGTGTGGAGAAAAGGGAACCCTCTTACACTGTTGGTGGGAATGCAAACTAGTACAGCCACTATGGAGAACAGTGTGGAGATTCCTTAAAAAACTGGAAATAGAACTGCCTTATGACCCAGCAATCCCACTGCTGGGCATACACACTGAGGATACCAGAAGGGAAAGAGACACGTGTACCCCAGTGTTCATCGCAGCACTGTTTATAATAGCCAGGACATGGAAGCAACCTAGATGTCCATCAGCAGACAAATGGATAAGAAAGCAGTGGTACATATACACAATGGAGTATTACTCAGCCATTAAAAAGAATACATTTGAATCAGTTCTAATGAGGTGGATGAAACTGGGGCCTATTATACAGAGTGAAGTAAGCCAGAAAGAAAAACACCAATACAGTATACTAACGCATATATATGGAATTTAGAAAGATGGTAACGATAACCCTGTATGTGAGACAGCAAAAGAGACACAGATGTATAGAACAGTCTTTTGGACTGTGTGGAAGAGGGAGAGGGGGTGATGATTTGGGAGAATAGCATTGAAACACGTATAATATCATATAAGAAATGAATCACCAGTCCAGGTTCGATGCAGGATACAGGATGCTTGGGGCTGGTGCACTGGGATGACCCAGAGGGATGGTGCGAGGGGGGTTCAGGATGGAGAGCACGTGTACACCCATGGTGGATTCATGTTGATGTATGGCAAAACCAATACAATATTGTAAAGTTAAAAAAAATTAAATAAAAAAAAAGAATTGGAGAAATATGTTGTATTTCCAGCTAGAAAAAAAATTGTTCTCAATGCATGCTGTCACTTCAGTCGTGTCTGACTCTCTGCAACCCCATGGACTGTAGCCTGTCATGTTCCTCTGTCCATGGGGATTCTCCAGGTAAGAATACTGGAGTGGGCTACCGTGCCTTCCTTCAGGGGATCTTCCCAACCCAGGGATCAAAACTGCATCTCTCTCTTACATCTCCTGCATCGGCAAGAGGGTTCTTTACCACTAGCACCACAAGGGAGGTCTGAAAAATGACCCAAGGCAGGTGTTAGATGCTAACATACATAAAGAATAGAATTTAATTTTTTATCCTCCTTTGTAATTTTGTATGATTTCCATGAGAGTGAGTGAGGGATTTCCATCCTAAAGCTCAACAGTGATGTAAGATCCTTTCATAATTAGGTTTCTAAGATTTATTATATATGATGAGTTTAGATCCTAGATTTTATAGGTGAGAAATTGGAGGGCATTAAATAACTAGGCAGCCTGAGCAGTTTATTTATAAAGAATGGGATTCTAGGAACTTCCCTGGTGTCTAGTGGTTAAGAATCCACTTTGCAATGCAGGGGACTCAGGTTCAAGCCTTGGTCAGGGAACTAAGATCCCAGAAGCCACAGAGCATCTAAGCCTGCACACCACAACTACAAAGTCTGCACATTCTGAAGCCTGAATACCACAACTAGAGAGTTTGTGTGCCGCACCTAGAGAGTTGTGCACCACAATGAAATATCCTGCATGCCATGATGCAGTCTACTTAATTAATTTTTAAAAAAAGACTGGGACTCCAACTCACAGTCTCTACATTTGCCATTTCAAGACATAAGGTTTTCTTTTTTTGATAATCTGATTTTCACAAACAAACCTATGAGAGGGGGATTGGTTACAGAATTGCAGAACCCATGATCTTTAAGCTTGACATCATAATCTATCAGCCTAAGTAGATACCTCCTTATGCAGACACATTTTATGGCCACCACCGATTCCATCTGAACCATAACTTCACAGATTTAAAGATTAAATCTGAAATAAGGAGGACTTCCTTAAATTCAAGGGATTTTTTTGTTCCTCTTGAATGTTAGGAGACATAACTGATGTTCCTGACACTAGATAGTATTTCTTAGGGTACAGGTCTTAATATTTATGAGATTTCTTACATGGTAAATTCATTCCCTCTTACCATGAAAAAAGATTTCTTCCCAGATTGACCTCCTTCAAATTACTTTTTCTGCCTTCCCTCAGAGCCTGTGAACCCAATTAAATGAAAGAAATTTCCATCTGTTCAGTTTCTGTACTTTACTAGACTGTGAGCCTCTGTGTCCCTGTCTTGGTTTTGAGAGAGTGAATACTTTCCGTGAAGAAACAGTTTCAGGCCACTTGACGGTTGGGAAGCACACGAAAAGAACACACAAAAGATGCAGTCTCTGTTCTCAGTCTTACTATGAGATGGAGTGTTCCAATTCGAAGGAGAATTCCTCTCTTTTTCTGACTTTTGGTGGATGAATAGAGGTAATTGTCTGTTTTACTTTGAACTTACTTCTTTCTCTCTTCTACTCACAGGAAAGCCCCAGGAATTAAGGAAGAAGCATGATTTAATCACCTGGAAGAAATGAGAGCCCAGAAAACATACACTTAAGGAATCAAGAGCTAATACATATATACTATAATAAATATTTAGGAAGTAAAAAAGATGAGCATGCATTCAATAAGATAGGAAGAGAGTCAATGATCAGCTAGCTATAAGGCTTATCCTGCAAAATTCATACTTGCTACCCAATAAGATAGTGATACCCAGTGACCAGAGGAAATGTTTAGTGTCTAGCAGTTTCTTAAACACTTGTAATGACCTTAGATTTGTAGAGTAATATTTCTCAATTGCCCTACAAAAAAATCCCTGCTTTCCTTAAATTGTGAGACTATTCCTTCTTCAGGCTTTCCTGGTGGCTTGGACAGTAAAAAATCTTCCTCCAATGCAGGAGGCCCAGGTTCGATCCCTGAGTTGGGAAGATCCCCTAAATAAAGAAATGGCTACCCACTTTAGTATTCTTGCCTGGAGAATTCCATGGACAGAGGAGCCTGGCAGGCTGTAGTCCATGGGGTCGCAAACAGTGGGCACAACTGAGCAACACACACACACACACACACTCACACACACACACACACACACTACTTCTTCAGCTTTATGAAGACTTAATTATAAACTCCACAACAAATGGAGGGATCACGGTGTCTCGTTTTACCATGTTCCAGAATGGTAGAAGCTCCAGAACCTAAAAGGATTGGAGTGAAAAAGATAATTCAAGGGCAGATAAATAGGGAGGTCCTTTTGAAGCTGCTTGTGTATAACTAAGTCACTGTATTTGTGTAGATATCTCGGGCACTTAACACAGCCTTGGTAAGAAGGGCAACACTCTGTTCACCAGAGTCACCACTGGTGCAGCCACAGCTTCAGAAAACTTTCTGCAAAATGAAATATAATGTCCTGTACACACGTTGCCTCTGTTTAGTCTCTAAGTCATGTCTGATTCTTTGTGACTCCACTGACTAGGCCACCAGGCCCTTCTGTCCCTGGATTTCCCAGGCAAGTATACTGAAGTGGGTTGGGTTGTGATTTCCTTCTTCATGTACACACTGCTATATTTAAAATAGATAATCAACAATCAGTATAGCGCAGGGAATTCTGCTTAATACTCTGTAATAACCTAAATGGGAAAAGAATTTTAAAAAGAATAGATACAAGTATATGTACAACTGAATGAGTTTGCTGTACACCTGAAGTTACATTGCTAATCAACTATATCACAGTATAAAATAAAAATTTAAAAAAAAAACAATATAGTGAAAAATGAAATATAAGGAAAGGACAAGAGGATATTATTTGCCAGGTTCTATAGTTTTAATTCTACTTTTCTATTGGTCAGAATAATTTCGACATCTCAAATATAGGAGAAAATCTTTAAATCTGTCTGGCAAACCGTCGAAACCTGAAACTGCTGACATGACCCTCAGGTCAAGTTCACTGTAATTTAGATGGCTTGTATTGGAGAACCCTACGCTTCTCCTGTCTGATTGGCTAATGTGTTCAAACTGGGATTGAACCTCCTGTTCATCTTTTCTTGTACCTTGTTCCAATATGCCCGAGGAGGGTCAGATATCTTCCAGAACCTTTCTTTAGGTATTATTACTTCTTATTGCTGGAGATTAAGTCCCTAACTTCACATTTCATAGAAGGCAAGCGATTCGGGAATCTTGGGGCAAAGAAACCAATGTGGGGAACCAAACGGTGGTGCAAGTCTTCTTACTGGGCCAGACCCCCGCAGAGGACAATCATCCTGACCTTTCAGATATGCTGAAATTTGAGAGTGAGAAGCACCAAGACATTCTTTTGTGGAACTACAGAGATGCATTCTTCAACTTGTGTCTGAAAGAAGTACTCTTTCTCAGGTGGGTGAGCACTTCCTGCCCAAATGCCGAGTTTGTGTTCAAGGGCGATGATGAGGTTTTTGTGAACACCCATCATCTCCTGAATTACTTGAATAGCTTATCCGGGAACAAAGCCAAAGATTTGTTTATTGGTGATGTGATTCATAATGCTGGACCTCATCGGGATAAGAAACTCAAGTACTACATTCCGGAAGTTGTTTACACTGGCCTCTACCCACCTTATGCAGGAGGAGGCGATTCCTCTACTCCGGTCACCTGGCCCTGAGACTGTACAATGTAACTGACCAGGTCCTTCTCTACCCCACCGATGATGTTTATACTGGAATATGCCTTCAGAAACTCGGCCTCGCTCCAGAGAGACACAAAGGCTTCAGGACATTTGATATAGAAGAGAAAAGCAGGAGTAACATTTGTTCCTATGTAGATTCCTAGTAGAAAACCTCAAGAGATGATTGATATTTGGTCTCGGTTGCAGAGTGCTCATTTAAAATGCTGAATTATGTGCAAACTACATTATACATAGAAATGTATCTCAAATAGTTCCCATTTGTGTTCTCTTCCATTAGAGGTCATTTCTATGTAAAACCATGAAAATTGCCTTTATAGGTCATGTCCATTTGACGGCCTCTAAACCCTTTAGTTCAGACGGTAAAGCGTCTGCCTGCAATGCGGGAGACCTGGGTTCGATCCCTGGGTCGGGAAGATCCCCTGGAGAAGGAAATGGCAACCCACTCCGGTATTCTTTCCTGGAGAATCCATGGACGGAGGAACCTGGGAGGCTACAGTCCACAAGGTCACAAAGAGTCAGACACGACTGAGCGATTTCACTCACTCACTCACTCACTCATTGGTCAGAACCCAACAAGGTGAATTTCTAAAACTTTTGCTTAGACTAGGGTCTATGTCTTAAACCAAACCAATTTCTTCCTCTGCTTTGTCCTTTGCCTAGCTATGTGCGTGAGTATACATCAATACTTGTTTTATTTATTTATTTGCTCCACATCTCTTTGCTTCTTGACTGTTTTAACCTCATCTCCCCTACTCCAATGCTCGATATAGGCTTGCAAGTTCCAACCTCTGACATTCCTGTGAAGTGAAATGAAGTGAAGTTGCTCAGTTGTGTCTGACTCTTTGCAATCCCATGGACTGTAGCCCCTGTCAGGCTCCTCTGTCCATGGACATCTCCAGGCAAGAATACTGGAGTTGGTAGCCATTCCCTTCCCCAGGGGATTCTGCAAACCCAGGGATAGAACCCAGGTCTCCCACATTGCAGGTGGATTCTTTACTGTCTGAGCCATGAGGGAAGCCCTTAGTTTTATTTAACAAGCTCTGCTGCTGCTGCCGCCAAGTCACTTCAGTTGTGTCCGACTCTGTGCGACCCCATAGACGACAGGCTACCCCGTCCCTGGGATTCTCCAGGCAAGAACACTGGAGTGGGTTGTCATTTCCTTCTCCAATGCATGAAAGTGAAAAGTGAAGTCGCTCAGTCATGTCCAATTCTTCATGACCCCATGGATTGCAGCCTACCAGGCGCCTCCATCCGTGGGATTTATACAGTTCTAATTAGAACAGTGTCAGTCACTATACTAAGCATATGACACACACTATCTCATTTAATCATTATAACTACCCAGAAGCTAGTTACAATTGCTGTCCCCATTCTGAAGGTATTTACAACATTTACAAAATATTGCCAATCAGTGAAACTTTTCCTGGGTCTTGACATCCAGAGTAATTTACCAGAGGACAATCTCATATGCATGGAGTGTCCACATGACAGAGCTTAACTATTCAGTCTCTAAACCCTCCAGAGATGAAACTGACACAGAGCCCTGGCCCAGAGCCCTAGGTAAACAAAAGCAGACAACCACCATAAATTTTCATTAATGTGAGCTGTTTGGTGTGGCCCAAAGCCTAAGATATACAAAGACACTCTTCTCAGACAATATATTCCAGGGACTTAGAGGTTATTTCACAGAAGCTAGTCAGGAACCACTTCTTTGTCTGGAATGTGCAGGGTTTTGAACACCCTAAGCCTACTGGATTAACTTCTTGTTGTTGTTTTAGTCGCTACTCATATTCAACTCTTTTGTGACCTTATGGACTGTAGCCCGCCAGGCTCCTCTGTCCATGGGATTCTCCAAGCAAGATACTAAAGTGGGTTCCCATTTCCTTCTCCAGGGGATCTTCCCAGCCCAGGGATCGAAACCTGGTATCCTGAATTGGCAGGTGGATTCTTTACCACCAAGCCACCAGAGAAGCCCACTGAGTTAACTTACTTTACAAACAGCTTCTAGAACTCATCCATCTCACAAGCAAACTCACCTAGAATTGCCATATGAGTGATCAGGGTTGGAGGCTCTAGAATAATAATGAATGAGACATGAGCATCAGCCATGGAGGTATGTGGTAGAAGAGAATAAATGAGTCCTGGAATTATTGAGCCAGAATCCAGTGTATGGTAAATTTTTCCAATTATCAGACATGTAAAATTTTCTTTAAATATGTCAATTCTTATTTCAAAACCTGGTTAAATAGAAGTTCCCTTCTATTGAAAACATATTTGATAGGACAGTATATAATATAATAAATCTACCAATTACATATATTTAATGGAGATCACACAAAATAAAATTTATCAGAATCTATTTTAGGACTCAAAGCTGTGGCACTGGAACAGTGAGCATACATGTTTGTACATTCAGTAAACCTATTAAAGATCTTTCCTGATTTAAATCACATTTTTGCAAATAAAAATTTAATCTTAATAAAATTTGGTCTATCTGTAATCTTAATAATGTTAGATTTTGTGGACTTCTACTTAACTTTGATTTTTCTATTTTCTTTTCATATTTTAGCACCAACTTTTTCCCGAAACCCAAACATGTCCATAGGCCCTTAAGGCACATGGTTCTAGACTAGGCACTGTATTTACATCCCATTAAAGAGAGTAATTTGGTATTGCTAATATAGTACATATTCATTATTTCTTTCATACCACTGTCCTCCAAATTTTTGAGGATATGTCATGAAAAACAACGCTATCCTCTCTCTCCCTTTCCCCATATTCCTCTACGTTTTCTTTTATGGAAAGAAGCCTTAAAATGTACATGATTTAGTTTAAAGGTCTCAACATTAATATATTAGCTTTGTTGTCATTTTTCAGTTGTTAGGTTGTGTCCAACTCTGCAATTCCATGGACTTCAACATGCCAGGCTCCTCTGTCCTCCACTATCTCCAGGAGTTTGCCCAAATTCATGTTCAATGAATCATTTTGTTATCCAACCATCTCATCCTTGCTGCCCTCTTCTCTTCTTGCCATCAATCTTTTCCAGCATCAGGGCCTTTTCCAATTAGTCAGCTCTTTACATCAGGTGGCCAAAACATTGGCGTTTCAGCTTTGCAACAGTTCTTCCAATGAATATTCAGGGTTAATCTCCTTTAGGATTTGCTGGTTTGCTCTCCTTATATATTAACTATGATTTTCCAATTATGTCGAATCCTTAAATATTCTTTAATGTGCAATGCTTAGAATTGTACACAATATTCCAGATATATTAATCAGATGAACTTTTAACTCTTTGGTTTGGACAAGTGGACAAACACAGTGGGAATCAGAGCTGAAGGTCACTCACTGGTCTTCACAAACTGCATGAACTCGGGTACTGAATTAAATTCCTAAAGGCTCAGCTGCAGTCTTCACAACAGGAATGATGATGGATATTTTACCAGATTTCACAAAATAGTAGATATATAAATAGATCTTCAATCAACATTAATTCTTACCTCCCTACATTTTTGTAATTCATTTTTTGAGATATATATAGAAAGAGAAGTTGCATAAAACATAAAGACAGTTAACAAACTGAAAAGAAAATGACAGATTCCCCAACATAAAAATGGGCACAAAACTTTAATCAGCTCATTGTCAAAGAGAAAATCCAAATTTTCAAAGACATACAAGAAGGTGTTCAACCTTACTGATAAACATGGAAATCATACACTTTATCAAAGTCTAAATTTAATTGAAACCACTATTCTCTTCCTAAATAATATGAAGTCCTTACAAATCTTAATTCCACTGACTTCATCAGAAAATCTAAATGAATTATTTTTATCTAATATTTAAAATTTTTTAACTTCAGTTTGATATTATTACTGTTCTGTACAGTCAATATTTATTTACATTCACTCACATATTAATACTTTTCTTTGTTCTTTATTTCTTTCGCATATTATACATCTCATCTGGAATCATTTGCCTTCAACTTGAGACACTCAACATTCCTAATGAATGTTTAAAAATGTCTTTATTTTCCCATATATCTTGAAGGACATGTTTAATGGTTATAGAATTCTAGCTTGGCAGTTACTGCTTTTATTCACTTTACAGATATTTGGTTAAATCATAAGAAATTGATGATGTTTGACAATTTTGGGTTTCCCTGGTGGCTCAGACGGTAAAAAAAAAAAAAAAAAAAAATCTTCCTGTAATGCGGGAGACCTGGGTTTGAACCCTGGGTTGGGAAGATCTCCTGGAGGAAGGCATGGCAACCCACTCCGATGTTCTTGCCTAGAGAATCCCCATGTGCAGAGGAGCCTGGCAGGCTAGAGTCCACGGGTTCACAGAGTCAGACACGACTGAGCGACTAAGCACAGCATAGCACAGCTTGGCAGTTATTGCATTTCTTCACTTTAAAGGTATTTGTTTAAATCATATGAAATTGATGGTGTTTGACAACTTTTAATGTACAAAAATAGCACTATCATACAGTTCAACTTCATATTATCCACTGGCTTCCCACTTCCATTGTTACCTGTTGAAGAGTCTGTTATTAAACTATTGCTTTTTGAAGTAATATCTGTTTTCTTTCCCTTAACTGCTTTAAGATTTTTACTTATCTTTTCTCACTATGTTGTGGTTGGGAGTATGTTATGGAATAAACTGTGTCCCCCTACCACCACCGAATCGCATTAATTTAATATCCAACGTATACTGCACACTGTTTGGCTTTTCAGCTTTATCTAGTATTAATCTCTGGTTTCCTTGCTATGATCCAGTCACCCTCATCATCTGTTTCTACTAAGCTTTACCCTGACTTAGGACATTGCACTGGACAGCATCTCGCCTTGGAAATACCTGTTTCTAAATATGTGCCTGCTTACTTCTTTCGAACCATTCAGGTCTTAAATAAATTACTCCTCAAAAGACTTTCTTTGACCAACTGAATCAAGACAGATTATTGTTTAAGAACATATACCCTTCTGAAATTATCTTGTTAAATTGCTGGTCTGCCTTCCCATTCCAGACTCAAGATGTGAACAGGACCCTTGTCTAGTTGTTCTCTGTTGTAATCCTGATGCCCGAAACTATGCCTGGAAAGAGTAGGTACTTCTTAACTATTTGGTAAATTGAATGGAATATCTATAAAATTCCCAGAATAATAATAATAGTACTAATCATAATAATAACACCTACAAATTAGAATTCCTGTAAGTATTAAATGAAATAATGAAAGAGAATATTTTACATGTCTGGTTTAGGGTAAACACTGTGTGTGTTAGTAGAGATAACCGTACTCCTGGCAGCATCCAGGGTGATAGCTGTATTTTCTCTTTGACTACATTAGCTCAGCCAGGCAGAGCTTGCTGCTGTTGGTAATAGAAAGACAACTGCAGTTGTCACCTCTTCTTAATATCCTCTGCCTCTGTTAAGACCACACCATTTCTGTCCAGAAGATATTAAAAAGATGTGACAAGAAGACACAGAAGAACTGTACAAAAAAGATCTTCACGACCAAGATAATCACAATGGTGTGATCACTCACCTAGAGCTAGACATCCTGGAATGTGAAGTCAAGTGGGCCTTAGTAAGCATCACTACAAACAAAGCTAGTGGAGGTGATGGAATTCCAGTTGAGCTATTTCAAATCCTGAAAGATGATGCTGTGAAAGTGTTACACTCAATATGCCAGCAAATTTGGAAAACTCAACAGTGGCCACAGAACTGGAAAAGGTCAGATTTCATTCCAATCCCAAAGAAAGGCAATGCCAAAGAATGCTCAAACTACTGCAAAATTGCACTCATCTCACACGCTAGTAAAGTAATGCTCAAAATTCTCCAAGCCACCCTTTAGCAATATGTGAACCGTGAAATTCCTGATGTTCAAGCTGGTTTTAGAAAAGGCAGAGGAACCAGAGATCAAATGGCCAGCATCCACTGGATCATGGAAAAAGCAAGAGAGTTCCAGAAAAACATCTACTTCTGCTTTATTGACTATGCCAAAGCCTTTGACTGTGTGGATCACAATAAACTGTGGAAAATTCTGAAAGAGATGGGAATACCAGACCATCTGACCTGCCTCTTGAGGAACCTAAAGGCAGGTCAGGAAGCCACATTTAGAACTGGACATGGAACAGACTGGTTCCAAATAGGAAAAGGAGTACATCAAGGCTGTATATTGTCACCCTGCTTATTTAACTTATATGCAGATTACATCATGAGAAACGCTGGGCTGGAAGAAGCACAGGCTGGAATCACGATTGCCGGGAGAAATATCAATAACCTCAGATATGCAGGTGACACCACCCTTATGGCAGAAAGTGAAGAGGAACTAAAAAGCCTCTTGATGAAAGTGAAAGAGGAGAGTGAAAAAGTTGGCTTAAAGCTCAACATTCAGAAAACGAAGATCATGGCATCTAGTCCCATCACTTCATACGAAATAGATGGGGAAACAGTGGAAACAGTGTCAGACTTTATTTTTGGGGCTCCAAAATCACTGCAGAATGGTGATTGCAGCCATGAAAGTAAAAGACGCTTACTCCTGGAAGGAAAGTTATGACCAACCTAGATAGCATATTCAAAAGCAGAGACATTACCTTGCCAACAAAGGTCCATCTAGTCAAGGCTATGGTTTTTTCCAGTAGTCATGTATGGATGTGAGAGTTGGACTGTAAAGAAAGCTGAGAGCCAAAGAATTGATGCTTTTGAAATGTGGTGTTGGAGAAGACTCTTGAGAGTCCCTTGGACTGCAAGGAGATCCAACCGGTCCATTCTAAAGGAGATCAGTCCTGGGTGTTCATTGGAAGGAATGATGCTAAAGCTGAAACTCCAGTACTTTGGCCACCTCATGCGAAGAGTTGACTCATTGGAAAAGACTCTTATGCTGGAAGGGATTGGGGGCAGGAGGAGAAGGGACGACTGAGGATGAGATGGTTGGATGGCATCACCGACTTGATGGACGTGAGTTTGAGTGAACTCCGGGAGTTGGTGATGGACAGAGAGGCCTGGCATGCTGCAATTCATGGGGTCGCAAAGAGTCGGACACGACTGAGCGACTGAACTGAACCGAATTGATTTTTGTCTTTTATTGTGCCCATTTTTGCATGAAATGTTCCCTTGGTATCTCTAATTTTCTTGAAGAGATCTCTAGTCTTTCCCATTCTATTATTTTCTTCTATTTCTTTGCATTGATCACTAAGGAAGGCTTTCTTATCTCTCCTTGCTGTTCTTTGGAACTCTGCATTCAAATGGGTATATCTTTCATTTTCTCCTATGTTTTTCACTTCTCTTCTTTTCACAGCTGTATGTAAGGCCTCCTCAGACAGCCATTTTGCTTTTTTGCAGTTCTTTTTCTTAGGGATGGTCTTGATCCCTGTCTCCTGTACAATGTCTTGAACCTCCATCCATAGCTCATCAGGCATTCTGTCTATCAGATCTAGTCCCTTAAATCTATTTCTCACTTCCAGTGTATAATCATAAGGGATTTGATTTAGGTCATACCTGAATGGTCTAGTGGTTTTCCCTACTTTCTTCAATTTAAGTCTGAATTTGGCAATAAGGAGTTCATGATCTGAGCCACAGTCAGCTCCTGGTCTTGTTTTTGCTGACTGTGTAGAGCTTCTCCGTCTTTGGCTGCAAAGAATATAATCAATCTGATTTTGGTGTTGGCCATCTAGTGATGTCCATGTGTAGAATCTTCTCTTGTGTTGTTGGAAGAGGGTGTTTGCTATGACCCATGCATTTTCTTGGCAAAACTCTATTCGCCTTTTGCCCTGCTTCAGTCTGTAGTCTAAGGCCAAATTTGCCTGTTACTCCAGGTGTTTCTTGACTTCCTACTTTTGCATTCCAGTCCAGAAAATAAAATAAATTTACCAATTCATTTATAAAGTCAGGTAGCTCAGTGGTGAAACATCCACCTCCCAAGCAGGAGATGTAGTTTCAGTCCCTGGATTGGAAAGATCCCCTGGAGAATGAAATGGCAACCCACTCCAGTATTCTTGCCTGGAGAATCCATGGACAGAGGAGCCTGGCAGGCTATAATCCATGGGGTCACAAAAGAGTAGACACGACTTAGTGACTAAGCAACAATAATATTGATACTTCAACTAAACATGGAATAGGCATAATGTAAAAGTTAACCCAAATCCACAAAATTTTATATGCAGAGATACAGATATACACAAAGAGATATAATGATACTCATGTAAGGATTTTTCCAATAACTCAAGGATGATTTGACCTCATGTATGTAATTTCCACAAGAATGAAATAAAGGAGAAAAATGAACAATCTTCTGAATAAAGAAAAGAGTTATAAAATAGCATTTAATTCCTATTTATGAACAGGAGAAAAAGAGAAAAAATTTAGAAAATTGAAAGCCTACAACAGCCCTGCTGTGATAAAGATTTTCTAAACTACACTAAATGTCATACTCAATGGAGAAACTTCACTCAATTCCTTTTAAAGTCTGTGATTAGGCCAGGATGCTCAGTACTAACAAGTTAAGGCTATACTCCAAGCAAGAATTTTAGTTAAGGCAATAATATAAGAAAAAAAATTTAAGGATTGGAAAAGAAAAGGTAAAAATATTTTTTTATTTTATTTTATTTTTTTAAATTTTATTTCCTTTTTAAACTTTACAATATTGTATTAGTTTTGCCAAATATCAAAATGAATCTGCCACAGGTATACATGTGTTCCCCATCCTGAGGATCCTCTCAGTATTTCACATAGGAATTATTTACCAACTAGGTAAAAATATTTTTATATGTAGTTGGTAAATAATTCCTATGTGAAATACTGAGAGGATCCTCAAACCGTTATAACTTTTAAGAGTGTTCATCAAGTTTGTTAAATGTAAGTTTAACATGAAAAAAAAAACATTCATCAACAAATGGGTTCTCAAATAGCAGGTGATTTTGCCTGCCAGCAGCCATTGGCCAATATATGGCTACATTTTGTTGAGAAGATGCTGC
Organism: Bos indicus x Bos taurus; assembly: GCF_003369695.1. Taxonomy (NCBI): domain Eukaryota; kingdom Metazoa; phylum Chordata; class Mammalia; order Artiodactyla; family Bovidae; genus Bos; species Bos indicus x Bos taurus. Next base: position 19,651,081 of record NC_040076.1, on the reverse strand, counting down.
TGTCCACTAGAGAATAGAGACCAGAGATGATGCTAAGCAATCTATGATGCACAGAACAGCTTTCCACCCAGCCCCAAAAGTCAATAGTAAGACTACTGAGAAAACTTGCTCTACACCAGCATAATCACTAGTGAGAAAATACAATAAAAATTTAAGATGCCATTCACAACAGCATTATAGACTGCAATGCATCTAGGGATTAAGCTAACTACATTTACAGGAACTTAATGGAGAAAATGTTAAACTGTCTTAAAATGCCTAAAAGAAAACCTGAGTTAATAGAAACACATTTTACATCCATGGATATATTTACTTAATATTATAAAAATTATCACTTCTTTTCTTAAAAATCAGTCATTTTAAATAATCCAAACTTTAAAACCAGCAGTATTGGGAGAACTTGTTAATCTGATTCTAAAGGTCTTAGTGGAATATGAACTGGGGAATTTTATCTTACACATTTTGGGTAGTTGGTAACTTCTTGCAAAAAAAATGCAATAAAAGGCAGATGCAAAAACACACTGAAGTTTGGTATTTAGAAGCATTAGTTTCTCAGCCCAGTAAAAATCATAGCGATCTTCAATATACAGAGTTCAACCTCTTTAAGATAACCAAAGTTTGTCATCTTGAAGGATAAAATTGTATGTCTACACTCACTAGAAGATTAGTTTTAAAACAATGATATTTTGGCACCATTGTTTAAAGTGTGCATATCTATAGCTGCATACTAAACAAAGACTAGACAACCAGGCAGAAAGTTTTGAATATCATTTTTCCTCTGTTCTTCCCTAACACGGAATCTCTACTAATTTTGGTACATGTTTTGTATCAAAACTTCCTAACTCTAATCTCTCAGAAACTCATTAATCTACATTAAATGGCCTTTCTGGGAAGCTGTACGTTGAATCAATTCTTATTTGATAAGGGTCTCTAATGCTTTCAGTGATGGGAGACATTCTGAGCAGCAAACTGTTTCAGACCCATCAGCGTTTTCTGAAGTCATGTCAGATGCTGATAAAGTGAAATTCCTCTTACGATACAGGAATGTAATTCTCAATCCTTATCCACTGAGAAGGTTAATAAAATAGAAGGCCCTCAAAATGCTATCTAAATACTTGAAGAGAGATAACTTATTAAAACACAGTATTTCTTCAGAATCTGGAGACTTTTGTATTTAGATAATGCAAGCTCTTTTCACAATGACCTGACAGATCTTACAGAAGTCACTATTAGGATCCATTGTCAAATGTCTGGCCACCACAATGAAGACAATAACTGGGGTTAACGGCCATTTTTGTGAAGCAAATGCCCTACCTCTGAGCTATGCCTAAATTCATTGTATTTATATAGCTTTTTTTTACAATTACATAATGCTTTGCATCCATCATCTTATTTTATCCTCACAACTCTATGAAGCAGGAGAGAATAGGGATGCTGCTGTTATCAATGGGGAAATGGAACTCAGTGACCTTATATGCAGACTTCTAGAAAGGACTGAAACTGGAATCAGTCCCTGAGTCCTTGAAACTAACATCACATTGAAACACGCTGTTCTCCAATAAGAATTGTTTAATAATTAAATTTTTTAAAAGTTAAAAACACTAGGACTCAGATCAGGCTAAAAGAGCTTTCTTTGTGGTTATGCAATAAACTAGTTATTCAGCCCTAATGAACTGCTCTTCAGATGAAAAGCTGATGCTGCTTGTCAGTCATCTAAGGTGCTTACTATTCGATTTCTCCAAATTTGGAGTTGTTTTGTACCAACTCCCCTTGCTCTTCTTCTCTGAATACTCTGTCCGGTCTGTCAGGAAGCACTGAGGAGCTTGATGTGAGCAGCAGGCAGTTCATGGCTAGCAACCCACAGGATTCTTGAGGGCAACACTCTCTTATTCTTCTCTGTGTTCCAAGTGCCCAGTGTGAGGCCTATTACATACAAAAATTATATGCATACATACACACACATACACACACTTATTTAAATTAAATTGTGAATTCCAATGGACTGCCCCTCCTCTATCACATTGACCCAACAAGCCTGCACAAGTCTACACACATAGGGACCCACCTCTTGTTCTTATAGCTCATGAAATTACTTATTTGGTGATGCAGGGACCCAAACACTTTGCTTTTTCCCACATCCACATCTTTGTGCCTTGAGGGTAAATATGCCTTCCCTCTTTGTCTTCCTGCAAAATTTTTCCTCTACCTTCAAGACACAGGCCAAATGTCATTCTCCTGGAAAGCTTCTCCAACTCTCACCATGAGCCAGTTCACAGGAATAAATCCTGCTTCAGACCACCATCATGCTTTTCAGTGCCCTCAATTACCGCGGAGTGAGACAAGATCTGCAATGTAAGTGGTTGGCCTTAGCAGGGATTATAACACTGAAAATGTCTGAGAAATAAGAACAAATCTACTCTGGTTTGACATTATTTGAATAAGTTAGTTCAGGAAATCATTATTGTCCTGTGTTCAATCAGAAAATTTTAGCACCCAGGGATTCCTCTGTTTAAGAGATAAAATTAAGAGGTTAAATCTAGCATGGGAGATGAGAAGCATGTTCCAATGCTATGGAATAGCTTTTTATTTATTTATTTGTTTTGTTTTGTTTTTTCCTCCCCTCTTTTTTTTTTTTTTTAGTATCTTGTAATTTCCATATGCAAAATATCTATAAGCCAAACATGGAATAACTGTAGCAGGGAAAATCAATTAACAAATGCACTGCTTCAAATTCTATATAAAATGAACATTTTAGTCTTCAAACAATTATTTGGGTCAACTGATGTCTTAATATCAATATTGTAAAAGTAATAGTCTATTTTTATTTACCAAGTACAATTCTACCTAGACTGCTGCTGCTGCTGCTAAGTCGCTTCAGTCCTGTCCGACTCTATGCGACCCCATAGACGGCAGCCCACCAGGCTCCCCCATCCCTGGGATTCTCCAGGCAAGAACACTGGAACTAGGTTCAATCATTTTGGATAAACTTTTTGGTTTTATTTTTATGCATAAAGCCATGGTATAACTAAAATCAATTTCAAAAAAAGTAACTTTATTTTGTGAAGATTTTGGATTGTTTTTATTAACCATAACATATAATTAAAGCTTTGGTTCTGCTCAGATTTGGACCATATAAATATTGAAGAACTCTAACTTACAGTGTGAAGTCAAGATTTATAAATATAAAATAGTATCTCTTGGGCTCCAACTTCAAATTGCAAAAACACATACTGAATTAGCTTTGGGAATACAGGCATTAAAAGAAATGAAATTGCTAATAGTCTTCTTCTCTGGAAAATTTTCCAATTTTCTGAACACAAAAATCTCTGTATATTAAAGTCATGTAGAAACAGCCTGTTTTTTCTTAACCAGGGATGGGACCTCCCTCTCTGACTGATTTCTTTAAATAATAAATCAAAATTGTTCAAATGAGAAAACATATATGAAATCACTTGAAAGTTAAAAAGTTTCATAAGTAATGTAAGATATTGTTATTATTCAACTGCACTAAATTAGTCCATCTGGAGATGAACAATCTGCCATCCAGCTTTTTCATTTAATAATTCCAAGCTGACTGTTGGCTTACATTGCTTTTGTTAAAATCTCTAGATAGTCAACTCTAGGAAGAAAAGCAAACAAATCTAAAAAAAAATTTTCTCTCTGAGTATTAGAGGCAAATCCTTATGGATGGATACTTCCAAAGAGGTACTCAAATAACCTTTAAAAAAAAATTATTATAGCAAGTAATGTGTGCTCTATCTGTTTTTCAATCCTGAACTGCTCTTTGTTTTTGTTTTGTTTTTTTTTATTCACTTTTTCATCTTATACAATGCATTGGAAATATGTTTCCCATTGATTTTATTCTCTAGAAACTATGTACAGCAACTTGGGTCTCTGGTTTTGCTTATTGAATTTTCTCACATGACATGGAAATTTATTTCACCTTTTCTAACAATATAAAATAGCAAGTATCCAGGTACTGATGAACCTATTTGCAGGGCAGCAATGGAGACCAGACATAAACAGCCTTGTGGACAGCGGGTGGGGAAGGAGAGCGTGGGACGAACTGAGAGTCACCTTGAAACATACTGATTATCATATGTAAAATCAGATAGCCAGTGGAAATTTACTGTATGATGCAGGAAGCTCAAATCCAGTGCTCTGTGACAACCTAGAGGGGTGGGATGGGGTGGAAGGTGGGAGGGAGCTTCAAGACTTGCATATACCTATGACTGATTCATGCAGATATATGGCAGAAACCAATACAATATTATAAAGCAATCATCCTCCAGTTAAAAATAAATTAATTAATTAAAAAAAGAGAGCTTGGTCTCTCCCATTATACATTTTCAACATACACTTGAACAGGCCAGGCCAGATGAAGACGAGCCAACAGGTATTCTACCTTTGTGAAGACAGGGCAGGATGTCAGCAGGTTCAGAGGGCTGAGACGGTAACAGAGAAAGGTGATGTGGTTTTCTTGTCGCCTATGAAATTGGAGTTACTATAATATTTGGCTAGAAAGAAAATGTATTTTTATTTTCATTTTTTTAACTTGATTTAAATGTGTATTTCTGCCATGAACTGATTAGTTAGCCCCTTGTGGGCACAGTATCACAGAAGTCTGAAGCTCCTACTGATGAACTACTTTCTCTCTGACTTGGGAGAAAAAGAAGACTGGGTTTATATTTGGCAGAGTAAAAGCTGCTCTAGTTTGCCTTCCAAACTGAATAGCACGGTAACCTTTATACAGTCTCTCACATACAGTCTCTCAAACACGGGAACCTTAAAAATGCTTTCATGAGCAAGGCTTCACTTACCTTTCTTAGGAACCTTCACACAACTACATCCTTCTCTCTCTCTCTCTCTCTTTTTTTTTTATAATGCTGCAATGAATTTCTAGAACATTTCCATTTTTAAAAAATCAGAGTATAGTTGCTTTACAATGCTGTGTTAGTTTCTGCTGTATAGAAAAGTACATTAGCTATATGTATGCATATATCCACTATATTTTGAATTTTATTCCCATTTAAGACCTCCTCCCTCTGGCTCAGATGGTAAAGAATCTGCTGGCAATGCAGCAGACCCAGGTTTGATCCCTGGGTCAGGAAGATCCCCTAGAGAAGGGAATGGCTACCTAGTCCAGTATTCTTGCCTGGAGAATCCTATGGACAGAGGCAACTGGAGGGCTATAGTCCATGGGGTCACAGAGAGTCAGACACAACTGAACAACTAACACTAGGTCACTACAGAGCACTGAGTAGTTTCCTGTGCTATACAGTAGGTTCTCATTAGTTATCTATCAGTGTATGCAGATCAAGATTCCACAGTTAAAATCAGACATGGAAAAATGGACTGGTTCCAAACTGGGAAAAGAGTATGTCAAGGCTGTATATTTTCACCCTGCTTATTTAACTTATATGCAGAGCACATCATGCAAAATGCTGGGCTGGATGAAGCACAAGCTGGAATCAAGATTTCTAGGAGAAATACCAACAACCTTGGATACGCAGATACCCTTATAGCAGAAAGCAAAGGGGAACTAAACAGCCTCTTGATGAAGATGAAAGAGGAGAGTGAAAAGTTGGCTTAAAACTCAATACTCAGAAAACTAAGATCATGGCATTCGATTCCATCAATTCATGGCAAATAGACAGGGAAAGAGTATAAACAGTGACAGACTATTATCTTGTGCTCCAAAATCACTCAGATGGTGACTGCAGCCATAAAAGTAAAAATTCTTGCTCCCTGGAAGAAAAGTTATGACAAACCTAGACAGCATATCAAAAAGCAGAGGTATTATTTTACCAACAAAGGTCCATATAGCCAAAGGTATGGTTTTTCCAATAGTCATGTATGGATGTGAGAGTTGGACCATAGAGAAGGTTGAGCATCAGAGAATTAATGCTTTTGAACTGTGATGTTGGAGAAGACCCTTGAGAGTCCCTTGGACAGCAAGGAGATCAAACCAGTCAATCCTAAAGGAAACCAACGCTGAAAATTCATTGGAAGGACTGATGCTGAAGGTGAAGTTCCAGTACTTTGGCCACCTTATGCAAAGAGCTGACTCATTGGAAAAGACCCTGATGCTGGAAAGATAGAAGGTAGGAGGAGAAGGGGACAACAAAGGATGAGATGGTTGGATGGCATCACCAACTCCATGTATGTGAGTTTGAGCAAGTTCTGGGAGATAGTGAAGGACAGGGAAGCCGGGCCTGCTGCAGTCCATGGGCTTGCAAAGAGTCAGACATGATTTAATGACTGAACAACAACAAAGTGTATGTATGTCAATCGCAATCTCCCAATCCACCCCACTACTTCTTTCCTCTTTGTAACCCATACATTTTTTCTCTATAGCTATATCTCTATTTTAAAGTGTCTCTTTTTGGCTTTCCTGATGTTTAGTCAAAAGGTTTTGTTTTGTTTTTTTCTAGATTCTATCTTACTAATTATAGTTTTATTTCTTTGTACTATGTTAAATAATTTTATCACTTGAATCTTTTAAAAATGAGTAGTGGCTATGTTCTTCTCCTTGTCCTTTTGACAGGCAATACAGATTTTATACCCTTTGTTTTCCCTCATAAGAGGAATTCTACTACGTTTTAAGTATTTTAACTGTTCTTTTCTGGTTCCTTGTCCTCCATGAGCGTTTCCAAACCTGAGATGATTAGATGTCCCAATATTAGCTAATCCTGTGTCATCATTATTCTGAACTGATACCATTTTGTTGGTTTTCAGTTGCTCAGTTGTGTCCGACTCTGTGTGACCCCATGGAGTACAGCACACCAGCCTTCCCTGTCCATCACCAACTCCTAGGGCTTGTTCACACCCATATCGATGGAGTCGGTGATGCCATTCATAAATGTTTAATCCTCACAAATTTAAATTTGATTAAACTGTTTAATCCTCACAAGGCTCTGTGAGGCCAAGCCTAGTATTTTAGCAATTTGACTGATGGGCCCAGAAATGTTAAGCAGTTTGAGGTTACTTAACAAATCAATTCATCTAATGGTAGCAGAACTAGGATTGGAGTTCAGGGTTCTGACTCTAGAGCCTTTCTCTTAACCACGATACCATACCATGTCTCAGGAACAGCTGGCCTTTCAGGTTAAATTTGAAGTATTTCCTTTATTCACAATGTGAACACATTTATGGAAAACTGAAAGTTAAATCAGAGTTGGAAAAGAGTGTACTTAAATGAATTTTTTTAATGCTCTGATAACAAAATTCAGCATACATCCTATTTAATCCCAACTTGAAATGGAGCAAACAATCTGCCATTCTCCCATTGAGATTTTATGGGCTCTTTGAGACATTTTGATTCCCAAAACCACCTCTTACAATACAAATATTCTCAGGGATTGGTGATGGTGGTTTAGTCGCTAAGTTGTGTCCGACTCTTGCAACCCCAGGAAGCACACCAGGCTCCCCATCCATGGGATTCTCCAGGCAAGAATACTGGAGTGGGTTGCCATTTCCTTCTCCAGGGAATTTTCCCAACCCAGGACTCCAACCCAGGTCTCGTGCATTGCAGGCGTATTCTTTACCACCTGGGCTACGAGGGAAGCAAACCCAAGAGCCAGTGCACAGGCCCAGGCAGGCGACTCCAGTGGTAAGGGCCAAATCTGGCGCCAGGTGGCAGTCCACAGGCCCAGAAGCCCTGCACGCATCCAGAGGCCCAGAGCCCTTGGCAGGCAGACCCTGAAGGAGATTGTTGCCTTAGTTATTATCAGCTAAAAATGTGTGTATTTAAGATTGTGCATATACACAAACATAAAACATTATATATAAATATATTTCTCTTTTGGTTATATATATATATATTATAACTATATAAAGAACAAGTGAAAGTTCAGTGACAACACAAATGAACACTTACATCTATTTTGAATAACACTTATCGATATGTCATCAAAAGATTCTTATTTTATAAACAGATTACTCTGACTTGTAGAGTATGTTGTGGGTTATACAATATCTGTATATTATATATATGTGTATATATATATATTATATATTCACTCATTCATTCACCAAATCTCTTTGAGGTACTTATGTTATTGTAGGCAATGGAACAGATGTCATATGTTTAGGAGGGAGAGGTGTCAAATAAATAAGTATTCTACACTGGAGCATGGAAATGGAGATGAAACAATAATTGAAAACATATGCCACTAATAAAACCACTATAGATAGAACATATCCCCAAATAGAGATCGCCAATTATGCTTTTCATCTTAAATTAAACCTGAATAAACATGTATTTACAATAATACATGTAATACATGTAAACATGTATTTACAATAATTAGAGCAGTAAAGAGAGCAACCTATAGCCATAACCTTATTCCCAGGTAAGAATACTGGAGTATGTTGCCATTTCCTTCTCCAGCCAATGTTCCTGACCCAGGGATCAAATCCTTAACTCCTGCATTGCAGGCAGATTCTTCACTGACTGAGCCACCAGGGAAACCCACTTTATTTATAGCAAGTGTCAATAAATATTTGTAGAAGGAGCAATAATGCACACAATAAACACCTCTTATGCAAAATGTTGCTTATTTGAGTTATATAATGGATCTAAATCTATCATTCACAAACACATCATCCCCTGGGTGTTGTTCAGTCACTCAGTTGCATCTGACTCTTCATGATTCCATGGACTGCAGCACACCAGGCTTCCCTGTTCTTCACCATCTCCTGGATCTTGCTGAAACTGATGTCCATTGAGTCAGTGATGCCATTCAATAATCTTGTCCTCTGTCACCCCCTTCTCCTTCTGCCTTCAATCTTTCCCAGCATCAGGGTCTTTTCTAATGAGTTGGCTCTTCAGATCTTATAGCCAAAGTACCGGAGAGGAAAATTACACCATCATCCTCGTAATAATAGTAGTAAGAATTAATAATGCAAATTATTATATTACTCTCTTCCATTGTAAAACATCATCTTTCAGATAAACCCAGCCTCTAAATTCTAGGCATTCAGCGATTTCCCCAGCCTTACTCTACAAACATCAAACGAAAACAAACTAAATAGTGTGTCCAGTAGGTGAAGGACCTCCTTGCCACTCACTGCCCCCTGAAGCTTCACTGTTGTCCCTAACCCTAACCCTAACCCAATGTTGAGTGGCTGACCTGGCCAGGGACCTGACTAGCTGGCTGCCTCCCTACCTGAAGTTGTAGCTGGTGGAAGCTTTAGTCTCTTGGCTCCTGAATCTTACTACCTGTGACCTCACTCCTGTGTGCATGCTAAGTCACTTCAGTTGTTTCTGACTCTTTGCAACGCTATGGACCGTAGCCTGCCAGGCTGCTTTGTCCATGGAATTCTCCAGGCAGGAGTACTGGAGTGGGCTGCATTTTAGTCTCCACAGATGACCTCACACCTAATGTCAGGTTTCCATGAATTCAGCTGATGGCTCTATCTTGTTTTGCCGCATGCAGTGGCATCTGGGTGACCAACTGGGTACCCTGTGTAAGTGACCCTAAGACCACTTTCTTCTTCTGCCATCCTCTTTCTCTCACTTGAGTCCCATTCACACACACCAACAGAGATGAATCTGAAAATCTACCAACACAAACACTGAAAACAAAGCAGAAGGACATGGCCCAGTGTCTCTTCTGATGCTGAAAACCACCCACTTGCCCCTATTACCTTCCCAGTTTATGATCTCTGTTCCAGTTCACTGGTGTTTCCTAACAGTTTGAACATTTGGGAATCAGTTCACTTTATTTTAACTTTTGCTCTTTGTTATGTTTGCTTACTATGTATTGTCTATACGGAAGGCCCTTTCAAATCCTGAACCAAACTTTTTAAATAAAGAAAGCAACATTTAGTCTTTTCTTCACGAAGGGCAGAATGAATGGCTGCACTAAAGTCAGCTTGACTTTCTCACTAGTCAGATTTATCTCATAAAGTATAAATTAAAAAGCAGAGAAAAGAAACATACTGAGACAAAGATATCTCTATAACCACTACAGACTTGCCCTCTCCCTCATCCACAATTTCAAAAAAAGATAATACAAAGCTTCATGCTGGCATGTTCCTCAGTCAGGAAGAGCATGAGCTCAACTGTGTATGCAAAAACTTAGCTGTTTTTCTTTGATTCATCCGATAGCATCACACTGGGTCAGTTTCTTGTTTATGCTATCTTTATTGTTTCTGGTCTTAGAACAATAAACAGCCCTAAATGGTTTCAATTACAGCAGCAAAACTGTGCAGATGAACTTTGGCTCTGTTTCATGTTGAATAGGGGGTTTTTATGGTTTTATAAATGGTGATGTTTAGGAATCTTGCCAGTGATGTTCTATAAACAGTGAAGAATCACATTTGCCAGCTCCAGGACTTTAAACACCAGAATATTCTTCCCCTGTTATGAATAAAATATTTTAACCTTATTCCTTGGAGATGAAAGGAATGACCAAATTATCTGTGGATTCAACAATTTTGCATAAACAAGGTATTGGGATGTTTTTGCTGATCACATACCCATAAGCTGATAACCTGGAAAAAAAATTGTTTGTCTTCTTTAATTGCAGGAAAATATTAACTAGTTGTCACTCATTTTAAAGAATATAATGCACTGTTGTATCAGAAAGGATAAATTAAAGGATACATTTGTGGTAACAAATACTCCCACCTCAATCTCAGTAGCTTCACAGAATAAAAGTTTATACATAACATGTATAGTTGGTCAGAGAGGATGTTTTCTCATGTTTTCACAATCATTCGGGGAGAGGGAATTCTGGAGAATCTTGCACCAAAAATTTAATGCTCTAGAACTAGAAAGAGTCTCTGCATCCACAGGGGGGCCAGGAAATTCAGTCTTGCATTTGCCTTAGAGCAGTGATTTGTCATTGTTCTAAGCAAGGATTCATTTACAGAACCTGAAGTTTCAATCTCATAGAACGTTCTGGGGAAAAAGTCATCTCTTAATGAATATATTAGTCACTAAGGGCTGTGCATGCGTGTGTGCATGCGTGCATGCTAAGTTGCTTCAGTCGTGTCAGACTGTTCGTGACCCCATGGACTGTAGCCTGTCAGGCTTCTCTGTCCACAGGATTCTCCAGGTAAGAATACTGGAGTGGGTTGCCATGCCCTCCTCCAGAAAATCTTCCCGACCCAGGGGAGGCCGAACCCACATCTCTTAAGTCTCCTGCATTGGCAGGCAGGTCGTCACCACTAGCACCACCTGAGAAGCCACACCTAAGGGCTACCCTAACCGATTTCCGCAGACTTCGTGGCAGAAACAACAGAAATGTATTTCTCACAGTTTTGAAAGCCAGAGGTTCTTTATCAAGCTTTCTTGCTCCTGAAGCCTCTCTCCTTGGCCTGCAGATGGCTGCCTTCTCACTGTCCTCGCATGGCCTCTCCTCTGTGCATACGCATCCCCAGTGTCCCTTTCTCTTCTTGAAAGAGCGCTGGATTAGGACTCCACCCCACTGACCTCATTTTAATTTATTCACCTCTTTGGAGGCCCAGTTTCCAAATACAGTCAAACAGATTAGGGTCCACCCATCTGACCTCATTTGACTTTAATTACCTCTTTAAAGTTTTCATCTGAGATACTAGGGGTTGGGCATTTCAATATATGAATTCGGAAGGCGGGACGTATCTCACCCCATAATAGTGAGCTTAATAGTCCTGTCAGTGGGTCTTAGCAGTTCATATTCACAAACTGAAAATTATATGCAAGCAAAAGTAAGACAGACCCATATTGTAAAGCCTACTTGGGGCATTTAAAGAGACTCAATCCCAAATTCCCAATCTACCCTTTAATAATAAAGTAAGTTTTACTAGCTTAAAAAAAAAATCTTAAAAAAAATTGTCTCAAGTATGAGCACATGTTCTGGCTATAGAAAATTCTTCTTTGATTCAAGTTTCTTTTGGAATTTTAATAGGAATCTTTGAATAGGAAATTTACAACACTGCCTATATTGTTCCAAGTAGCTGTTTCAAGCTTTTGCAGAATATGCTGTCTTAATTGGGCTTCCCACTTGGCTCAGTAGTAAAGAATCTGCCTGCCAATGCAGGAGAGGTGGGTTCAAGTCCCTGGGTGGAGAAGATCCCCTGGAGAAGGAAATGGCAACCCACTCCAGTATTATTGCCTGGGAAATCCCATGGAGAGGAGCCTGGCAGACTGTAGTCAATGGGGTCGCAAAAGAGTCAGACACACCTGAGTGAGCGAGCACACACGTGCACACCCCCCACCCCCCCCACACACACACAGTTTTAATTTTCATTCAATTTAAAAGACAGGAAAGCCCCAAGTAAAAACTATTTGATATTAAAAATTAGAATTTACTACTCATCAGACTAAAGGAATTATATCAATAAAACTATTGCCTTTAGAGGTTCGTGGCTTATTCTTTATCTGACTTTTCACTAAGCATTGTGATTCAGCAGAATTAGAAAAAAACTGTATTTTCATTAACGTGCAAAGCATTTTCAAAATGTGATTCTGTGGACTGGACCTATGTTGCACTTTTAATTCTGAGCACATAACTATTTATAATTTTTTGTGTATCCTTGCTCTATTCAGTTAACCTTGCTGAGTTTCAATTTCATTATATGCATAAAAGAAGATAATAAGACTGACTTTTCGCCCTTAACAGAAGATAATATTTGAAAGAGTGTTGTAAATAGGCAATCATTTAAAATGTAATGAAAGCCAACTTCAGAAGATAAAGATCCCTAAGATATAAAAATTGAGTTTTCTGAGGAATTGTCAGGGACGGTGAAAAATCAACAGAAAAAGGCTGTTAATTTTTGTAAGATTCGTTTATACTCTTTTCTACTGCCGACGTATAAACAAATTCAATAATTCAATTCAGATTTCTTTCAGGGGATCCTTTATTAAATCATGGAACTATATTTCAACTAATATAAATCATAGAGGTCACCTCATACAAGGGATAGTGCTGATCACATTAAAATTAATCCATTTAAAATACACTGTATGCATGCCAAAACTGCATTATTTTATTTTTCTAAAAAATGCTCGGATGTTTCTGCAAAGAAAGCAATATTGCCAATAAGAGTCCAGAAGAAATAATAAAAGTTATTGAAAAACCAGGAAATGGGAAGGTGGAGGGGAGGGTAGCACAGTGCAGTGCAAAGTTAAAGGACAGTTTACAAGCTGTACAAACGGTATAAATACAGGGTTTGGGCAATGGTTTAAATTTTATTGAAATCACTACCTTTTAAAATAATTGTATCACTGATATTAACAAATAACATAAAAAACATGGTGTTCCAAGTCCTTATATTTTTAAGAGCATTCTTTGTTTTTTTCTTCTAAGCATCCTTTCTTTCTATGAAAATACTGGGTGACAATCGCTTACCTTGCACAACTCCAATGACATTCATCTCCAACCTACTTCTGCTCTTTACAAGAAACATTTATTCCTGGTAGTGGACCATCACTCTGAAATTTTTTAATTTTGAAGTCCAGAACTCAGAATTTCTCCTAACCTGTCATCAGGTTCATCCTAATGAACCTATTGTACTTTGTCTTCATTGGCTCCATTTCCTGCACTCCCTGGGTCCCCCTAGTCAATGTGGCTTTCTGCACTGCTTTGTCTTCTAAGCTGCCCTGAAGCCTACAGGTTGTCACCTTAACCAGTTTCTCATCAGCATCTTAAAAGCCCGACCAGCACCTACCACTTGTAGTATTCAGTATATTTCACAACTTATTTTCCCACTTTGACCCATAGGCTGCCAAAGCAGAGCCAAAAGAGACTCATTTCACCTCAAATTCTTCTACTCCAAACAATGCCAAACAGTTAACACTTATATCTTTTTCAAAATTAAAAATTAGTTCAATCATAAGAAATCGTTTTCTTGAAAAATACACACACAAAAATACAAATGAGAATAAAAATGACTAAAATTCCACTATCCAAAGATAATTATTATCAACATTTTGATTAACACACTTCCCTTCACTCTCCAATTTTGAAAACAAAATCTTAGTGCTAATCCAATCTACCAGTATTTTCCTATAAGTTTTGAATTTGTTTCCATGCTTATAAAGAAACACCTACTTTGAGTTATTAAAATATTCACCATTTTTATTTCCTTTATTTTCATAACTTTGTTTTTATAGTTAAATATCTGAGTCACTTGCTAACTTTTGATATGAAGAATAAGGAAAAGCTTTAGACTTTATTATTTCTACAAGGTTAGCCTGGTTTTTAACAACTGTAAAATGTCAACAATTTTACAAGTTTGATCCAATATTATATACTGAAAAATCTATCCCTCCTTTTTCTGATCCATAATATCTTTCTCATCAAATAATAAGATTTTATATTTACTCAAATTTATGTCTGGACTATGTACTTTGATCCTCTGATCAGTCAGCCTGGTTATGTTACCAAGCCATGAGACTGTAACTAATACAACCTCATTATATGTTTTAATATTTGATCAAGCACAGTTTTCCTCATTATTCTCCTTTGCAGACCACTGTTAAAATTTTATTTATATAATTTTATTATTTGAATCTTCATTAAAATTAGCTTTAGTTTTATAGCTCCCTTTCGGACTTGCAGCTGTGGTTGTTCAGTTTTCCACTTCTTTCAAATTCTTTACCCTTCAACAATCGTCTTCACTCTCAGCAAATTCAGTCACCTCATTGTATGAAGAATGTGGAAGCTGTTTATCCTGAAAATCTTTACGTTCCCAAGCTCCCTCTCAAAGTGTCTCTTAAACTCTCACCTTGGTACTTTCTCTTCTTCTGTAAGAAGGAAGAGTGTCTCCTTTCTATATCTAACTTCACTGCACCATCTTTGGTTTTATTTCTTTCATCTCTTTAGAAAATCTTGCCCATCTGAACTCTTCTCAAAGTATACTTTTTAATTTTGAATTTTACTTTCCAGCACATAAACAAGCTAAAATTTCCCTCCTTTGCCCTCGTGAGCCTCTTCTCCCCAGTGCCTTCCCTGGCCCCAAGCTCTTCCCTCTCATATCTCTTCAGTGCCTGTCTCAGGTTCCATCTCCTGTACATCCCCACGTACTTCCCCATCCTTCTACCACCCACGACATTCTATTGTTGGTATTCTTTCTTCTAATTGTACACTTACCCCCTCTGCAGTCTCAACTATTCCCACAATTTAAACTATGACAGCTCTGCATGACCCCAAAATTAAACCCAGAATCACAGAGTATTAAACCCGTGAGTAATCTTATCCACAATCCTTCAAAACAATCGCTTTATGAATGAGCAAAATAAGACAGGATTTATTCAAGTTTGGAGTATAATCAAATAAAATTTAGTTTTCTGACTGTAAACGTCACTTGTCTCCTACTTCAAGCATATGTGTTTAAACTCCTTCTGGAAAATCTCTCCCCATGACTCTCCATGGTTCTGCAAGTTCATCAAACTCTTTTGCCTGTAGATTCAAGTCCAAAACTTCTAAACACAGCATTTAATGTCCTCTGAACTCACTACTCTCCACCTTTCTGTACTATCTCCTATTAAGCTTTTTTATATACACTATATTCCAAACAATCTGGTCCATTCCTAATCTGGGATATCTATTCTTTTCTCAGTCCTGTCTGACTGTTTGCAACCCCATGGACTGTAGCCCACCAGGCTTCTCCATCCAAGGGATTTCCCAGGGAACTATACTGGAGTAGGTTGCCGTTTCCTTCTCCAGGGGATCTTCCCAACCCAGGGATTGAACCTGGGTTTCCTTCATTGCAGGCAAACTCTATTTTTAACCTGTTCCTAAACTAAGACTAGAATATCCTTTAGTTCACTATCACTTTACTCCTATCATTTAATTCACATTATTTCTCTTACCTGAAACATTCTTTTCTCTCACCACTTTTTTTTTAAATTTGATTTTATTTTTAAACTTTACAATATTGTATTAGTTTTGCCAAATATCAAAATGAATCTGCCACAGGTATACCCGTGTTCCCCATCCTGAACCCTCCTCCCTCCTCCCTCCCCTACCCTCCCTCTGGGTCGTCCCAGTGCACCAGCCCCAAGCATCCAGTACCGTACATCGAACCTGGACTGGCAACTCGTTTCATACATGATATTATACATGTTTCAATGCCATTCTCCCAAATCTTCTCACCCTTTCCCTCTCCCATAGAGTCCATAAGACTGTTCTATACATCGGTGTCTCTTTTGCTGTCTCATACACAGGGTTATTGTTACCATCTTTCTAAATTCCATATATATGCGTTAGTATACTGTATTGGTGTTTTTCTTTCTGGCTTACTTCACTCTGTATAATAGGTTCCAGTTTCATCCACCTCATTAGAACTGATTCAAATGTATTCTTTTTAATGGCTGAGTAATACTCCATTGTGTATATGTACCACTACTTTCTTATCCATTCATCTGCTGATGGGCATCTAGGTTGCTTCCATGTCCTGGCTATTATAAACAATGCTGCGATGAACATTGGGGTACACGTGTCTCTTTCCCTTCTGGTTTCCTCAGTGTGTATGCCCAGCAGTGGGATTGCTGGATCATAAGGCAGTTCTATTTCCAGTTTTTTAAGGAATCTCCACACTGTTCTCCATAGTGGCTGTACTAGTTTGCATTCCCACCAACAGTGTAAGAGAGTTCCCTTTTCTCCACACCCTCTCCAGCATTTATTGCTTTGTAGACTTATGGATTGCAGCCATTCTGACTGGCATGAAATGGTACCTCATAGTGGTTTTGATTTGCATTTCTCTGATAATGAGTGATGTTGAGCATCTTTTCATGTGTTTGTTAGCCATCTGTATGTCTTCTTTGGAGAAATGTCTATTTAGTTCTTTGGCCCATTTTTTGATTGGGTCATTTATTTTTCTGGAGTTGAGCTGGAGGAGCTGCTTGTATATTTTTGAGATTAGTTGTTTGTCCGTTGCTTCATTTGCTATTATTTTCTCCCATTCTGAAGGCTGCCTTTTCACCTTGCTAATAGTTTCCTTTGTTGTGCAGAAGCTTTTAAGTTTAATTAGGTCCCATTTGTTTATTTTTGCTTTTATTTCCAATATTCTGGGAGGTGGATCATAGAGGATCCTGCTGTGATGTATGTCGGAGAGTGTTTTGCCTATGTTCTCCTCTAGGAGTTTTATAGTTTCTGGTCTTACGTTGAGATCTTTAATCCATTTTGAGTTTATTTTTGTGTATGGTGTTAGAAAGTGTTCTAGTTTCATTCTTTTACAAGTGGTTGACCAGATTTCCCAGCACCACTTGTTAAAGAGATTGTCTTTAATCCATTGTATATTCTTGCCTCCTTTGTCAAAGATAAGGTGTCCATATGTGCATGGATTTACCTCTGGGCTTTCTATTTTGTTCCATTGATCAATATTTCTGTCTTTGTGCCAGTACCATACTGTCTTGATAACTGTGGCTTTGTAATAGAGCCTGAAGTCAGGTAGATTGATTCCTCCCGTTCCATTCTTCTTTCTCAAGATCGCTTTGGCTATTCGAGGATTTTTGTATTTCCATACAAATTGTGAAATTGTTTGTTCTAGCTCTGTGAAGAATACTGTTGGTAGCTTGATAGGGATTGCATTGAATCTATAAATTGCTTTGGGTAGTATACTCATTTTCACTATATTGATTCTTCCAATCCATGAACATGGTATATTTCTCCATCTATTAGTGTCCTCTTTGATTTCTTTCACCAGTGTTTTATAGTTTTCTATATATAGGTCTTTAGTTTCTTTAGGTAGATATATTCCTAAGTATTTTATTCTTTCTGTTGCAATGGTGAATGGAATTGTTTCCTTAATTTCTCTTTCAGTTTTCTCATTATTAGTGTATAGGAATGCAAGGGATTTCTGTGTGTTGATTCTATATCCTGCAACTTTGCTATAATCATTGATTAGTTCTAGTAATTTTCTGGTGGAGTCTTTAGGGTTTTCTATGTAAAGGATCATGTCATCTGCAAACAGTGAGAGTTTTACTTCTTCTTTTCCAATTTGGATTCCTTTTATTTCTTTTTCTGCTCTGGTTGCTGTGGCCAACACTTCCAAAACTATGTTGAACAGTAATGGTGAAAGTGGGCACCCTTGTCTTGTTCCTGACTTTAGAGGAAATGCTTTCAGTTTTTCACCATTGAGGATAATGTTTGCTGTGGGTTTGTCATATATAGCTTTTATTACGTTGAGGTATGTTCCTTCTATTCCTGCTTTCTGGAGAGTTCTTATCATAAATGGATGTTGAATTTTGTCAAAGGCTTTCTCTGCATCTATTGAGATAATCATATGGTTTTTGTTTTTCAATTTGTTAATGTGGTGTATAACATTGATTGATTTGTGGATATTGAAGAATCCTTGCATCCCTGGGATAAAGCCCACTTGGTCATGGTGTATGATCTTTTTAATGTGTTGTTGGATTCTGATTGCTAGAATTTTGTTAAGGATTTTTGCATCTATGTTCATCAGTGATATTGGTCTGTAGTTTTCTTTTTTTGTGGGATCTTTGTCAGGTTTTGGTATTAGGGTGATGGTGGCCTCATAGAATGAGTTTGGAAGTTTACCTTCCTCTGCAATTTTCTGGAAGAGTTTGAGCAGGATAGGTGTTAGCTCTTCTCTAAAGTTTTGGTAGAATTCAGCTGTGAAGCCGTCTGGACCTGGGCTTTTGTTTGCTGGAAGATTTTTGATTACAGTTTCAATTTCCGTGCTTGTGATGGGTCTGTTAAGATTTTCTATTTCTTCCTGGTCCAGTTTTGGAAAGTTGTACTTTTCTAAGAATTTGTGCATTTCTTCCACGTTGTCCATTTTATTGGCATACAATTGTTGATAGTAGTCTCTTATGATCCTTTGTATTTCTGTGTTGTCTGTTGTGATCTCTCCATTTTCATTTCTAATTTTATTGATTTGATTTTTCTCCCTTTGTTTCTTGATGAGTCTGGCTAATGGTTTGTCAATTTTATTTATCCTTTCAAAGAACCAGCTTTTGGCTTTGTTGATTTTTGCTATGGTCTCTTTTGTTTCTTTTGCATTTATTTCTGCCCTAATTTTTAAGATTTCTTTCCTTCTACTAACCCTGGGGTTCTTCATTTCTTCCTTTTCTAGTTGCTTTAGGTGTAGGGTTAGGTTATTTATTTGACTTTTTTCTTGTTTCTTGAGGTATGCCTGTATTGCTATGAACTTTCCCCTTAGGACTGCTTTTAAAGTGTCCCACAGGTTTTGAGTTGTTGTGTTTTCATTTTCATTTGTTTCTGTGCAAATTTTTATTTCTTTTTTGATTTCTTCTGTGATTTGTTGGTTATTCAGCAGGGTGTTGTTCAGCCTCCATATGTTGGAATTTTTAATAGTTTGTCTCCTGTAATTGAGATCTAATCTTACTGCATTGTCACCACTTCTTTCATTGTCACCTAATGAATCCCTATGCATTACCTAAATTTCAACACAAGTGACAACTATATTTGAGTCTAGTCTGAAGACCTTTCTGTTCTGTTATTCAGAATATACTATTTCCCTACGTTAAGCTCCAATATCACATTATATCTCTCTCATGGCATTCATATTTTGACTTGCATTGCAGCTATTTGTGTATTATTTCATTTCACTGAGTTCAGATCAGTTCAGTTGCTCAGTTGTGTCCGACTCTGTGTGACCCCATGGACTGCAGCACACCAGGCCTCCCTGTCCATCACCAACTGCCAGAGTTTACTCAAACTCATATCCATTGAGTCAGTGATGCCATCAAACCATCTCATCCTCTGTTGTCCCCTTCTCCTCCTGCCCTCAATCTTTCCTAGCATCAGGGTCTTTTCAAATGAGTCAACTCTTCTCATTAGGTGGCCAAAGTATTGGAGTTTCAACATCAGTCCTTCCAATGAATATTCAGGATTGATTTCCTTCAAGATTGACTGACTGGATCTCCTTGCAGTCCAAGGGACTCTCAAGAGTCTTCTCCAACACCACAGTTCAAAAGGATCAATTCAGCTTTCTTATAGTCCAACCCTCACATCCATACATGACTACTGGAAAAACCATAGCCTTGACTAGATGGACCTTTGTCACTAGTAGCTTATAAACTTCATGAGGTCAAATATTTCTCTTTGTAGCATATGCATCTTTTTGGTCATAGTTTACTATCAAAAGTGTTAACATTAGGTAACAAACGAAAATGGCTTCCTTACTTTCATCATCATCCTCATTCTGCAGTTCTAAAGGATTTGGTGAAGTTTCACTATATTTAGTGAAATATATCTTATTTCATATAATTCTATCTGATTAGGCTAATAAAAGCAGAATCTTCAGATGTTTCTAGAAATATACAAAGATCAAAATTCTTCTGTTAATATCATAAAAACAAACTAAGATCATGGTATCTGGTTTCATTCAGTTCAGTTCAGTCGCTCAGTTGTGTCCATCTCTTTGCGACCCCATGAATTGCAGCACGCCAGGCTTCCCTGTCCATCACCAACTCCTGGAGTTCACTCAAACTCACGTCCATCGAGTCAGTGATGCCATCCAGCCATCTCATCCTCTGTCATCCCCTTCTCCTCCTGCCCCCAATCCCTCCCAGCATCAGAGTCTTTTCCAGTGAGTCAACTCTTCGCATGAGGTGGCCAAAATACTGGAGTTTCAGCTTTAGCATCATTCCTTCCAAAGAAATCCCAGGGCTGATCTCCTACAGAATGGACTGGTTGGATCTCCTTGCAGTCCAAGGGACTCTCAAGAGTCTTCTCCAACACCACAGTTCAAAAGCATCAATTCTTCAGTGCTCAGCTTACTTCATGGCAAATAGAAGGGGGAAAAGTGGAAACAGTAACAGATTTTATTTTCTTGTGCTCCAAAATAACTATAGATAGTGACTACAGCCATTAAATTAAAAGATGGTTGCTCCTTGGACAAAAAGCTATGACAAACCTAGACAGCATATTAAAAAGCATAGACATCACTTTTCCAAGAAAGGTCTGTATAATCAAAGATATGGCTTTTCCAGTAGTCATGTATAGATGTCAGAGTTGGACCATAAAGAAGGCTGAGCACCGAAGAATTGATTCTTTTGAATTGTGGTTCTGAGAAGAATCTTGAGAGTCCCTTGGAAAACAAGGAGATTATACCAGTCAATCCTATAGGAAATCAACCCTGACTATTCATTGGAAGGACTGATGCTGATGCTGAAGCTCTAATCCTTTGGCCACCTGATATGAAGAGCCACCTGATGCTGGGGAAGATTAAAGGCAGAAGGAGAAGGCGGCAACAGAGGATGAGATGGTTGGATGACATCATCAATTCAATGAACATGAGTTTGAGCAAACTCTGGGAGATAGTGAAGGACGGGGAAGCCTAGCATGTGACCATGGGGTTGCAAAGAGTCAGACATGACTTAGTGAATGAACAACAACAATATCATGTACTTGGATGAATTAGGTAGCATAATCCATCTATTGAGGGGAAATATTTTAATTACCAAAACTATTGAGAAGTATATCTGCTTCCTGTTGCAGTTGCAACATCACACCACAAACTTAGTGACTTAAAACAATACACATTTATTATCATAATTCTAAAGGTCAAAAACCCAGTATCAGTTTCCTTGGTTAAAATCAAGGTATTGGCAAACCTGGTTCCTTCTTCAGGCTCTAGGAGAAAAATCTGTTTCCTTCTCCTTTCCACCCTCTAGAGGAAACCAACATTCTTTGGCTCATTGCTCCTTCCTTCATTTTCAAAGTCAGCAGTGTAGTGTTTTCCCTCTTCTCCAACCCCTGCTCCACCTTTTTATCTTTTCTCTTTCTCTCACTCTGAAACTGCTGCCTCTCTCTAAAAAGAACCCTTCTGATGACATTGGGCCCACCCAGACAATTCAGGATAATCTCCCATGTCAAGATCCTTAACTTAAGCACATTTTTGAAGGCTCTTTTACAGTGTAAAGTAACATATTTACAGGCTCCAGGGATTAGGACAGACATGCATATCTTTGAGGGAACAATTATTCAGTTTACTGTAAGAAGAATATTAAAGAATATTAAGAATGCAAAGAATATTAAAACCTAAAATCTTGAGGAAAACGAAAGGTCTAATCACAAGCATTACAACCACATTTCTAGAGCATCATGTTCCCTAGGTGACAGAAGAACTCTAAACAGGATGGGAACAGCAAAATGTGACTCAGTGGCAAGACTCACAAAAAGGGAAAAAAATAATAGGAAGCTGGGGAACAGGAGTGGTATTTCTAGGCAAGCTATATCTGCCATCTCCCACTGATTCTGCTCTTTTCTTTGACCAATAAATCAGCCAAGATGAGAAGCACTGCACACAGTCAACAAAATAGACAGTGCTGAGCAGAGGAAAAACAGATCACATGGACACCATGAAAAGTGTTTGAGGATACGGCCAACCCAAAGTGGGGAAATTCTATCACTGATATGGTCTGAATGTTGATGACCCCCCAAATTCACCTTGAGAGTTGAAATTCTAACCCCCAAGGTGATGGTATTAGGAGGTGGGTCCTTTGAGAGGTGAATAGGCTATAAGGACAGAGCCACCCTGAATAGGATTCAGTTCAGTTCAGTTGCTCAGTCATGTCCAACTCTTTGAGACTCCATGAATTGCAACATGCCAGGCCTCCCTGTCCATCACCAACTCCCAGGGTTCACTCAAACTCACATCCATCGAATCAGTGATGCCATCCAGCCATCTCATCCTCTGTCGTCCCCTTCTCCTCCTGCCCCCAATCCCTCCCAGCATCAGGGTCTTTTCCACTGAGTCAACTCTTCACATGAGGTGGCCAAAGTACTGGAGTTTCAGCTTTAGCATCATTCCTTCCAAAGAACACCCAGGACTGATCTTCAGAATGGACTGGCTGGATCTCCTTGCAGTCCAAGGGACTCTCAAGAGTCTTCTCCAACACCACAGTTCAAAACCATCAATTCTTCGGTGCTCAGATTTCTTCACAGTCCAACTCTCACATCCATACATGACCACTGGAAAAACCATAGCCTTGACTAGACGGACCTTTGTTGACAAAGTAATGTCTCTGTTTTTGAATACGCTATCTAGGTTGGTCATAACTTTCCTTTCAAGGAGTAAGCATCTTTTAATTTCATGGCTGCAGTCACCATCTGCAGTGATTTTGGAGTCCCAAAAATAAAGTCTAACCCTGTTTCCATTGTTTCCCCATCTATTTCCCATGAAGTGATGGGACCAGATGCCATGATCTTAGTTTTCTGAATGTAGTGCCCTTATAAAAGAAACCAGATAAAAAGCTCTTGCCCCTTCCACCAACAGAGGACACAGTGAAAAGTGGCCATTTACAATCTTGAACTCCTAGCCTTCAGAACTGTGACAAACAGCTGTTGCTATTTATAAGCCACCCAGTCTATGATATTTTGTTATACTAGCCCAAATGGACTAAAATAAACACCAAGCAGTAACAATCATAGTAAAGGAATGATAACTACCTGAGGTAATTAATTATTACTACTTAGTTCCCTTTGCCATTTGCAGATACCATTCAAGATGCCCCACAGCAGAGAATTCTGGCAGACCCTGGACATGTGGGAGTTCAACAGACTCAGAGAGCCCAAGAAAATCATGTTACCTATATAACTAAGTGGGCATGTTGATAGCCCTGAAAGGTCACACTACCCATTCAAACCAGCACTTATTCAAAGGCATAAATAAGGCAACAGTGTTATCAGAATCAGAAATGACAAAGGAAAGCCACCATTACTTAAAAAAAAAAAAGACTCAATGGTTTTTTAAAAAATTACTTTGTTTTTCGCTATGCTAGGTCTTCATTGCTATGCACAGACTTTTCTAGTTGTGGTGAGTGAGGGTACTCTCTAGTCGCAATGTGCAGACTTCTCAGTGTTGTGACTTCTCTTGTTGCAGAGCACAAGCTCTAGGGTTCATGGGCTTCAACAGTTGTGGCTCACAGGCTTAGCTGCCCAGTGGCATGTGGAATCTTCCTGGACCAGGGTCGAACCCACATCCCCTGCACTGGCAGGCAGGCTCTTCACCACTGAACCACCAGGGAAGTCCCACCATATCCTCCTTACTCATGTTACTTCCCTGTGTTAACTGGCCCCTGATGCTGAAAATAATCACAAAGAAGGAAAAGGAAAGATGAGACAATCCATTTTAGTAGAAAGGACAATTCCTTTTTCACCTTAATTTGAAAAGGTGCATGTACCTTATGTTCACAGCAGCACTATTTACAATAAGCAAGACATGGAAGCACTCTAAATCCCCACCAACAGACGGATGGATAAAGAAAACAGTATATATTGGCCTATATACAATGGACTATTATTCAGCCAAAAAATGAAATAATGTCATTTGCACCAACATGGATGGACCTAGAGATTATTATACTAAGTACAGTAAGTCAGAAAGAGAAAGAAAAATATCATATGATATCACTTATATGTGGAGCACAAAAAACTATACAAATAAACTTATTTAGGAAAGAGTCACGGACTCATAGACATAGAAAATAAACTTATGGCTACCAAAGGAGAAAAGTTACAGGAAGGATAAATTAGAATTTTGGAATTAGCAGATACAAACTACTGTATATAAAATAGATAAACGACATAGTACCTTTTCCTTTCAACCCTTTCTTATCAGTAAGCTGAAGATAGAGGACACTGATAGAATGTATGACTATCAAAAAGTGATATAGAAACAGCTAAGCTAGTTTTGAGTAGGATTCCCACTATTCTGACAGGAATAAACACATAGGCATGTATGAACTATAAAATATCAACTGTGTGACTTGGGTGATTCCACACAGGAGTTAAATGCTTTAAAATTTGCATTAAAACTGATATTGTACAAGGTAAAGATGAACAATAAAATTCATGCGAGTGATTTACATTTTTAATTTTCCTTGACTTGAGCTTCCCTTGTGGCTCAGTGAGTAAAGAATCTACCTTTAGATTACTGTGGGAGACCTGGGTTCAGTCCCTGGGTTGGGAAGATCCCCTGGAGAAGGAAAAGGCTACCCACTCCAGGATTCTGGCCTGGAGAGTTCCACGGACTTGACTTACTTACAGTGACATTAAACAGCAAATAGAAAATATCATTATACAAAACCGTGAAAGGAAGGGGAAAAAAACTTTATATATTAGTACCTTTAGCAGGATTTTCCATGCTTTTTGGGCAAGAGATATCATGTTTTCATTTTGCACTGGACTCCCCAGATTGTGTATGACCCTGCACACCCAGGAGCTGATTGGTTTGAGCATAAGATAATTGATTTAGGATTTGATTGTCTGGAGATCAAAACCTTGAAGAAATTCAATCATATTTCTGCTGTCCTCTCCTGAACATAGCTTAGTTTGAAACCTTCACTGCTTCCTGCATCACTCAAGACTCAAAGCTTTCTTTGTTCTGCCTTAAAACTCTAGGTAATCTGCCTCTTTCCATACACAAAAAATTATATTCTCTCTTCTTATGTTACCTTGACTCTGCAACCTTTGGTTCCAGGTCACTAAGCCACAGATTACCCTCTCTCATATTAAAGTAGGGGGCTGGCATGTGTGACATGCTGAACCCTGTGTTCAAGTGTCTGAATAAATCTTTTGTGGCCTTAATTACAGGTGAGACCATGTTAAATTTAACTCCAACAGATGTTCTCTATGAAAATGTGACACCTGATCATTTTAATGGAGATGTTGAAATGCAAACATTTCCGTGGTAGAAATTGAAAACTCCTGAAAGCTGACCACAATTTACAACCTTGCAGTACTTTAGTGGCATTATTTTTTAAAATGTTAACAGTGAGAAGGACAGTATATGAATATGAGAAGTTTACTTCTCAGAGCAGTGTTGTGTTGCTTTACACTTCAAATTATGGATAAAACAGTCTTCTCCTAGAGCCCAGATTTCCAAAGTTGCATCAGGGGTCATCAAAGAGAACTAGATCAAGGATTCCTGTTGAACAAAACTCCAAACCCCTTCCTATACCACCTTTCTCCAGGCATAGTAGCTCCTTGTGATAAACTAGAACCCCATAAAAGCTTTTGTTTGAAGTAACCATCCTGAGACTTAAATGAAAACACAGCAAATAACAAAACTCTCCCCGTTACTTCACAGAATGACCTGATCTTTACAAGACAAAAAGAATCAAAGATAAAGTGAACATGAAGTATTTTCTAAATAAAACACATTTCTTCTTTTAACAACTATTTTTATAAGCTCACCACTGACAGACTAATTGAAATGATGCGTTTTATACTTCTATCTTCTTAAATGGAGACGTTTAAGTTATCTTAAAAATTAGGATCATTGACAGGAAGTATAACATAATGATCCTCCAGGAAACATTGTACATTACAGGCCATCTGTCCCGTCACTAAAGGGATTCACAAGAGCATAATATGTAGTATTGAGTTAGGATCTATATTCTGCCTTTTTCCTGCCAATTTTGTAAGCATCATACTTACGTTCAATTTATTATAAATTTACCACATATTTAGTTTACTAATGTGAAACTGGGCTTCCTTGGCAGCTCAGTGGTAAAGAACTGGCCTGCCAAGGCAGGAGATGTGGGTTTGATCCCTGGGTCCAGAAGATACCCTGAAGAAGAAAATGGCAACCTACTCCAGTATTCTTGCCTGGGAAATCCCTTGGACAGACGAGCCTGGTGGGCTTCAGTCCATGGGGTTGCAAACGAGTGGGACATAGCTTAGAGACTAAAAAACAACAATTTTAAAACTATATTAGATTGACTTGGCAATTAAAAGCAAAAAATAATTTGCAAAGTCCCTACAATTCCAAATCAAACATTCCACTCAATTACTCAGTTCCCAGGTGTTAGATGTAGCAATGTAGGTTATATAGAATGCACATGAATGTGTAAATTAACGTTAGAAGTCCTTAACACACACACATGCACACACACACACAAAACTATTGAAAAAGCAGTTGAAATTGAAAGCAATTCTTCCTTTTAACACACACTGTTTTTAAGGCAGATGATGTTGTCCCTTTTTATTTTAAGGTTCCAACAAAGTATGGACAGGTATGGGTCTTCAAGGGAGCATAGCCTCTGGCCCTCCTGGGCCGTTGCATCTCCTTTTTTTTTTTTTTTTTTTATTAGGGCACAGTTGCTTTACAATGATGTGTTAGTTTCAGCTCTACAATGAAAATCAGCTGTATATACATATATCCTCTCCCTCTTAGATTTCTCTCCCACCCGCCTCCATCCCACCCCTCTAGGTCATCACAGAGCACCGAGCTGAACTCCCCAGCTATACAACAGCTTCCCACTAGCTCTCTATGTTACACATGGTACTGTACATATGTCCATGCTATTCTCTCAATTCTTCCCACCCTCCCATCACCCACCGTATCCACAAGTCCACTCTCTACGTCTGTGTCCCTATGCCTGCCCTCAAATAGTTTCACCTGGACCATTTTTCGAGATTCTGCATATATGCATGTATATACCATATTTGGTTTTCTCTTTCGGACTTATTCACTCTGTGTGACAAACTAGAGCCTTACAGAACTGTCAGCCACCAGTCACAGACATTCACGTTCAGGAATGCAGATCCATCCAGGGCTTCTCCCGCAGTCTATGCAAGATGAAGCTCCTGCTCTCCAGCTGATACACCAAATGGGGACTTCCTCATCAGCTAGGTATTATAATCCAACCAAATGCCAACAAAGCAAAAGTACTTTACATTACTTTTTCATTTTACCAAAAATTCCATGGACAGAGGAGCCTGGTGGGCTATAGTCCACAGGGTGACAAAAAGTCAGATATGACTGAGCATGCACGAGCTGGAAAAATAGTCTACATTGTGAAGATCTAGGACCCAGAAGGACCTAGCATTCCCTCCCATATCACAGTGTGCTGAGAGTCTAAACTCCGACTTGGAGGTGTTCTAATACCATGCTTTTGGACATTTTTCTTAATAATGTTTTAAAATACCATAAACCGGGTGTCAGAGTTAAGCTGTGTAAACACTGGATGCTTCCCATTCTATTATTTGTCATTCCTTTGTAGTCATAAATTAAATTTTGCATTTCCATAGTTCTTTACAACAAAGATCTCCAAGTTCTCACCACTTCTTATTTTTTATATTTCCTTATGTTGCAACAGTCACATGTTCTTTTCAGATTTTAGCAAATAACAGTAAATGAAAAGTAGAAAATAATGCTTAACTAAAAGAGATACCTCTACAAATGTTCAACGCCTGTTTCCTTCTAGTATTTTTCCAATGCATAGTTAAATAAATAATTTTTTAAATTAATAAGCTAAAACACTTAAAATGGATAAAAAGGTAAGCACTATGTGATGTGTTTCTCTACTACAACTAGAACTTTCTAACAGTCTGAATGCAGAGTTCCAAAGAATAGCAAGGAGAGACAAGAAAGCCTTCCTCAGCGATCAATGCAAAGAAATAGAGGAAAACACAGAATGGGAAAGACTAGGGATCTCTTCAAGAAAATTAGAGATACCAAGGGAACATTTCCTGCAAAGGTGGGCTCAATAAAGGACAGACATGATAGGGACCTAACAGAAGCAGAAGATATTAAGAAGAGGTGGCAAGAATACACAGAAGAACTGTACAAAAAAGAGCTTCATGACCCAGATAATCACGATGGTGTGATCACTGACCTAGAGCCAGACATCCTGGAATGTGAAGTCAAGTGGGCCTTAGAAAGCATCACTACGAACAAAGCTAGTGGAGGTGATGGAATTCCAGTTGAGCTATTTCAAATCCTGAAAGATGATGCTGTGAAAGTGCTGCACTCAGTATGCCAGCAAATTTGGAAAACTCAGCAGTGGCCACAGGACTGGAAAAAGGTCAGTTTTCATTCCAATCACAAAGAAAGGCAATGCCAAAGAATGCTCAAACTACTGCACATTTTCACTCATCTCACACGCTAGTAAAGTAATGCTCAATATTCTCCAAGCCAGGCTTCAGCAGTACGTGAGCCATGAATTTCCAGATGTTCAAGCTGGTTTTAGAAGAGACAGAAACCAGACATCAAATTGCCAACATCCGGATCATGGAAAAAGCAAGAGTTCCAGCTGCTTTGTTGACTATGCCAAAGCCTTTGACTGTGTGGATCACAATAAACTGTGGAAAATTCTGAAAGAGATGGAAATACCAGACCACCTGTTCTGCCTCTTGAGAAATTTGTATGCAGGTCAGGAAGCGACAGTTAGAACCGGACATGGAAAAACAGACTGGTTCCAAATAGGAAAAGGAGTACGTCAAGGCTATATATTGTCACCCTGCTTATTTAACTTATAAGCAGAGTACATCATGAGAAACATTGGGCTGGAAGAAGCACAAGCTGGAATCAAGATTGCTGGGACAAATATCAATAACATCAGATATGCAGATGACACCACCCTTATGGCAGAAAGTGAAGAGGAACTAAAAAGCCTCTTGTTGAAAGTGAAAGTGGAGAGTGAAAAAGTTGGCTTAAAGCTCAACATTCAGAAAACGAAGATCATGGCATCTGGTCCCATCACTTCATGGGAAATAGATGGGAAAACAGTGGAAACAGTGTCAGACTTTATTTTGGGGGGCTCCAAAATCACTGCAGATGGTGACTGCAGCCATGAAATTAAAAGACGCTTACTCCTTGGAAGGAAAGTTATGACCAACCTAGATAGCATATTCAAAAGCAGAGACATTACTTTGCCAACAAATGTCCATCTAGTCAAGACTATGTTTTTTCCAGTGGTCATGTATGGGTGTGAGAGTTGGATTGTGAAGAAAGCTGGGCACCGAAGAATTGATGCTTTTGAACTGTGGTGTTGGAGAAGACTCTTGAGAGTCCCTTGGACTGCAAGGAGATCCAACCAGTCCACTCTAAAAGAGGTCAGTCCTGGGTGTTCGTTGGAAGGACTGATGCTAAAGCTGAAGCTCCAATACTTTGGCCACCTCATGTGGAGAGTTGACTCATTGGAAAGGACCCTGATGCTGGGAGGGATTGGGGGCAGGAGGAGAAGGGGACGACAGAGGATGAGATGGCTGGACAGCACCACCAACTCAATGGACGTGAGTTTGAGTGAACTCTGGGAGTTGGTGATGGACAGGGAGGCCTGGCGTGCTGCGATTCATGGGGTCATAAAGAATCAGACACGACTGAGTGACTGAACTGCACTGAACTGAACAATGAATAAGCCCTTGGATATAGATGATCTTGCCTGGGAAATCCCATGGATAGAGGAGCCTGGTGGGCTACAGCCCATGGGATCGCAAGGAGTCAAACAAGACTTGGTGACTAAACCACCATCACCACCATATTTGCTTTACAGTGTTGTGTTAGTTTCTGCTGTACAGCAAAGTAAATCAACTATATGCACACATATATCCTCTCTCTTTTGGATTTTTTTCCATTTAGGTCATCACAGAGCAGAGTAGAGTTCCCTGACATAAACAATCTATTCTCATTAGTCATCTATTTCATATATAGTAATGCAGATATGTCAGTTTCTTAGAGGAGGGTATGGCAACCTGCTCTAGTATTTTGCCTGGAGAATCCACATGGACAGAGGAGCCTGGTGGACTACAGCCTATAGTGTCACAAAAAGTCAGACATGACTGAAGCAACTTAGCACAGACACATGTCAGTCCTAATCTCCCAATTCATCCATCCCACTAAATATTAATACATTTTTCTCTATGTCTGTGTATTACATGTGATGTATTATAAGGCCTTTTGTGGAAGGGATATTTATTCATATCCCATTGCCATTGACCATGGAGGAATGCCTTGCTTTGGCCAAGTACATATAGAAAGATGTAACCTATACCACATCCAGTTGGAAGCTTTAAGAGCCATCGAGTTTTTCCTGCAGCTCTTTTACTCATTTTTCTCTGACATTAGAACTGTATGTCCCAGATGTGGGCTTGTTCCCTCAGCTTGGATTTCAGAATAAAATGATCCGTGTAACACCGCCATGTAGACAGAAGCAACCAGCCTTCTGTGGTGACTGATCAGGAACCATAGCTATAGCCAACAAGAATAGGATGAAGCCCACCACAGAAAAAGACGTGCAACATCAGAAAAAAAAATAAATAAATAAAGCCTTGCTCTTGATAAGCTACTGAGTTTGGGGCATTGTTTGTGACTAACATAGTTCAGCAAATGTGACTGTAATAGATGACACAAAGGGCTGAATTTTTCATGTTTATCAAGTTTCCACACTGTTGTACCACTCAGGATGAACCCCAAAATTGATTTTAGTATCAAGGTTAATGATAACATACATACATGCCAAGAGGGTATGAAAAGATGTATTGCCTAAACAATGAGACTTTTAGGGAAAAGCATAGCACTTCTCCCACGCTGCCTCAAGCATGGTTTGAGAGAGCAGGGAGAGGACCTGGCTGCTTAGAGTTTTCTGGTGGCTGAGAGGTGGTGCTTGGGTAAATGTTCCAGCATGGGCAGGGGCTGGAGTGATTTGAACTCTCCACTGATTCCATGCTTTCTTATGAGCTTGCCTAGATGTGGGGCAGAAGGGGTAGAGGGAAGAGAAAAGATGACATGCTGCCAGCAGATTAACATCAAAATGAGTCGTTTTTTTCATACAGATGAACCTATTTGCAAAGCAGAAATATAGACACAGAGACATAGAGAACAAATGTATAGATAACTAAGTGTGGGGTGGAGGGTGGATGAATTTGGAGATTGGGACTGACATATGTGTGTGCTAAGTTGCTTCAGTCGTGTCTGACTCCGCAACGCTACGGACTGTAGCCCACCAGGCCCTTTGTCCATGGGATTCTCCAGGCAAGAATACTGGAGTGGGCTGCCATGTCCTCCTCCAGGGGATTGACATATCTGCATTATTATGTATACAATAGGTGACCAATGAGAATAGACTGTTTATGACAGGGAACTCTACTCAATGTTCTGTGATGACTTAAATGGAAAGAAAATGCAAAATAGAAGGGATATGTGTCTACACATATATACAGTTGACTCACTTTGCTGTACAGCAGAAACTAACAACATTGTAAAGCAAATACGGTGGTGATGGCGGTTTAGTCACTAAGTCTTGTTTGACTCCTTGCAATGAATGCCATGAGCCACCAGGGAAGTCAGCCCAAGTGAAGCACATGATAAATGTAGAATGATGAACTGAGCAAGGAATTTAGATATACCATCAAAATGAACAGAATCTGTCTTTAATAGCAGCTTCAGTTGGCAGCCTAAGGAGGAACCGTGTGAGAAGACAGGGCAAATTACCAGTTCCTCCCAACCTGGTCCTTAAAAGCAGGATTTATGCTTTTGGGATCAAGTAAACCGTCAAAGTTCTTGGAAGCATTGGCGTGAAGGAGCCTTAAGGAAAAGAAAAAGACGCCAATAAGAGGAAGTTGGGGGTCCAGGTAGTTAGCTAGAGAGAAAGAAGAGAATGGTAGCTACTTTAAAATGGAGAATCTGTTCATAACAGTTAGAGATTATGATCATTTTATTGAGAATTAGCCATTGGTAATTCAACTTTATTATTTGTCCTTATTCTTTGCTTATTTTTTATTAGCATACCTTCTTTATTGTTGTCATAGCTCTTCCACATGGATTGCAGTTCTTTTCCTATTTACATTCTACTTTTTAACTCTCATTATTGCCCTTCTTTATAAAACTTAACCTATCATTTTCTCTTAGCATTTGGGAAAGGGTATTGCCTGCTTATTTTTAATTTGTGGATTTTCACATTTTTCACATACACACACAAAAGAAAAAAGTCTTAGTCAGGCATAAAACTAAAATTCCATAAATTTTAACTCCCCAATATATTATTTGACCCTAAATGTTGCTAATTCATATTAAGTGACCCAGAAAATGCTCAACTGGCATGGTTCAAAGCCAATGTCTTTATTTATTTATCTGGCTTCTCAAGCCCCTGAACTTATGTTAGTTTAGCTCTTAAGGGCATTCCTTTTCCTATTTGGGATTTTTTTTTTCATGTCATAGTAAAAATAATAAAACTGAATATATTGACTTGTGAGTTACTGGGTTAGTAAAAACTTATCACTCAGAACAAGAGATCTTTTGGCTAGAATCATATGAATTTCATTTTTCTATTTTAAAATACAAAAAATGATTACTTTGATTGTTAGAATCTTATTAAGTTGGTTCCTAATATCTAGTTATGGGCTAAGTCTATGAGTTATTTGAAATGTTCACAGATTAAAATCCATGAAAGGATAGAAAATTACACAAAAATGAAATCATTTATATATGCATATTATGCCCTGTTACTTGGGAAGCCTTGCTTTGAAATTACTCTTTTCTATTTATTTTCCAGTAAAGAATGTAAGAAAGTTAATTTTAATTAATGAAATAATTAGAACAACTATTGGTTGAAAAGACATGATGATAAGATGTTCTTTTTTCTGTATTTACCTGCCATTTTCTCCAAGATTCTGAGGCTCAATACAATGTCAGGACTGTATACATGAAAGCACATCAAAAGACTGGAATTTATCTTGGGATTTAGGGATTGGAGGACAGACTATATATTGGCAGAAATGTTTGGCCAACTTAACCTATTTTTCTCTTGATGATCTTGAAAATAAAATAAATAGAATCTAAGAATGTCATATAATTGTAGCTGCCTAAAACTGGATTAACTGAGATTTGGAGAAAATAGAAGGCAAATCCAAATAACAATCTTCTGATGACTACTTTGCCCTTACCCTCCAATTACTGTTCAATGAGATGCCTTGCAAATAACAGGCACCCAACAAACACTTGTGAACTATTTAAAGGAGACAGTCACAATACTATTAGGTCAGCCTATTTTTTTTCATGCATTTTTTCTCTTTCTCCGTAATCCAACTCCTCTCACAAGTATAGTTTAGGCACCCAGCAAAAATCCTCAGTACTGATGTTTTTCTCAAAATTGAGAAAAATAGACAATCAAATGAAAACAAATGTATTTTGCCACCACAAAAATCCACCACCTTTCCTGCCACCTGTACTGAATATCTTGCTCTCTCTTGTAATGACTGATGCGGTCTCCCTTCTCTGTTGAAATACAGGTATCATCAATATTTGTGCCTGCTCTTACCTACACAGACTTCAGCCTTCAACAGCCGCATAATCAACGTTTCCCTGTCTCTGAGAACATTCCCAGTGGCATCCAGTATAGCCTACTGTGGTCCGTCTTTCTTGACCCATGCCTCCTTCAGCTGCACCACTATTTCTCTCTTCTCTTCACATATAAAGATGGTATAACAGCTTTCTATCTTGTGGACACAGGGGGAAGGAAAGGGTGGGATGCACTGGGATAGCAGCATTGACATTTACACACTCTCATGTGTGAAATAGATAGCTAGTGGGAAGCTACTATATAACACAGAGAGCTCAGCCTAGTGCTCTGTGAGGACCTAGAGAGGTGGAATGGGGAGGGGATGGTGGTGAGAGGGAGACTCAAGAGAGAAGGGATATATGTATACTTACAGCTGATTCACATTGTTCTATGGCAGAAACTACCACAACATTGTAATTAAATAATTACTTTAAAAAATTTTTTAAGAGTTGGTAATTCATGACTTCTATTTTCTCAACACATTTGAATTGGAATTTTCCCTACCATACCACTTTAGATGATCTTGCCAAAGTCATCCATGACTACTGTCTTACAAAATCGAAGCCACCACCTCTCAGCAATATGTGACATAGGTGAAAACTCATTTCTACTCACTCACAACAAATACACACTGATTTAAATGCTGGGGATACAGAAGTAAAAAAAAAAAAAAAACTAACAAATACTTCCCTTATGGCATTTGCACTCTAATGGAAAGTAAAAAAAAAATAAGCTATAGAGAAATAAGTACAATTTGTGCTGTACTAGCTACTGATGAAAGTAAAGAAGAAATATAAACTGAAAAAGAGAAATAAGGAGTATTGGAAGGGAGCTTCAAATTTTAGATTGGAAGATCAGAAAAGGTCTTTCTGAAAGGTGGTATTAAAGCAAAGCTTGAAAGAAGAATTTGTCTTATGTAGGGAGGGAAAAATTTTTAAAGCAGGTATAACAGCCCCGAAATGTAAATATGATTGGTATCCTTAAGCAAATGCAATAATGTCATTACAAAAAGGGTGGAGCAAGACGGATAGAGAATGTAAGAAATGAGGTCAGCGAGGAAATTGATAGCCAGACCACAATAAGGACTTGTTGCTTTCTATTCTAAGTGAGATGAGAAGTTGCTAGAAGATTTTGAGCAGTAGAGAGACTGGATCTGATCTGTATTTAACAGAGTGACTCCAGCTGCTTTGTTGTGAATAAGCTATAGAGGGGTGAATTCAAGAGCAGAGAGACTATGAGGGTACTAGTACAAAAACCTAGAAGAGAAACGATGGTGGCATGGGAGCATGTAGTGTGAAAGTGGTAAGAAGCAGCTGGATTCTAGCTAAATTTTTAGAGGTAGAATTGACAAAATTTACTGAAGGACTGGACTGTGGTACATGAGAGAAAGTGAGAATTTAAAAAATGACTCCAAGGTTTCTGACATGGGAAACAAAGATGATTTACTAACGTGAAAAAAAACTGCAAAAGAGAAGGTTTGGGGGGAATTATATGGATCTCCATCCTAGATGTGTTAAGTTTGAGATATCATTTAATTATCCAAGCAGAAATATAAATATGAGTCTGGAGTTTGGGAAAGAGATTTGGGAAAGACTGATTACAAGTTTGGGAAGATAAGAGCGAATGAGCAAGAGACTGAATAGTCACCCCCATGGGAGGGGAGCAAGTGAGTGCAGTCACCTGAAATCAAAGTGAGAAAAGTGTTTCATGTGAGAGAGTCAGCAACACATCAGATGTTATAGCTACGTCAAGACAAATGAGAAGTGAGCCAGGAGCATGAATTCAGCAATGTGGTGGACTGGAGCCTTATGAAAGCCTGATTGGCAATAAGTCAAAAGAGACTATTGGGTAGCAATTGGACACAGAAAGTGCAGACAAATATTTTGAGCAAATTTCCTATAAAAAGAGAGAAAAATGGGGTAGTAGTAAGATGTGGAAGTGGAACTCAAGAGAAATTATAGCTTGTTATATGCTGATGGGGTAGATTAAATAGTCGGAGAAGCTGCTATCAAAGAAGCAAGGTTAAGAGTGTGTGCATGCTCAGTCTCTCAATCATGTCCAAATTTTGTGATCCCAAGGATTCCTCCAGGCTCCTCTGTCGATGGGCTTTCCCAGGCAAGAATATTGGAATAGGTTGCCATTTCTTCCTCCAGGGTTCTTCCCAAACCAGGCATCAAATCCATATCTCCTGCATCTCCTGTATGGGCAGGTGTATTCTCTACCACTGAGCCATCTGGAAAGCCCGAAGGGCTAGAGTATGAGGCTCTAAGGAAATATCATTAACCAGGGAAAATGATGTGGTAGAGAATGGATGGACTGGCCTTAGCCAGCAATGCACACATGCATGTAATAGGAGAGATGATAGAGTGCATGGTCATCATGACAGGGAGTGGAAGGACTTTGTAAGTCCTTCTTAGATGGTTTGACTTTCTCTGTAAAATTGGCAGCAATTTCATCAACTGATATCTAAGCTGGGAAAAAATGTGATGGAGATTAGAGGAGAGAAGATATAACACAGATACCCAGCAGATGTGGAAAGAGTTTTGATGAGCAAATAGACAATTACTAGCCAACTTTGCCAGGCAGTAAGAGTCAACTTCAGGCATAATCATGGCTTAAAGTGATACCAGTGCATCTTGGAGAAGTTCTAGGTGTGTGCCTAATCACTCAGTCGTGTCCAACTGTTTGCAACCATGTAGACTTTTGCTTGCCAGGCTCCTCTGTCTTCTCCAGGCAAGAATAGTGAAGAAGTATTGGCAATATTGGCAATACTGGAGAAGTGCTGCCATTTCCTTCTCCAGGTGATCTTCCTGACACAGGGATCGAACTTCAGTCTCCTGTATCTCCTGCATTATCAGGCAGATTCTTTACCGGCTGAGTCATTGGGGAAGCCTGGAAATAAGTTCTAGGTACAATGTATCATATCGCTTTGGTCTGTTTCCAATTTAGCTGCAGTTGTAGTGAACAACTGACACACATCCTCACAGATTTCCATCTCAAGACCCTACTGAGTCACTCAGATATTCATCAAGAGGTCTTTCACTGATCCATGGAAATGTGCTATACTCAAGCATAAGATATCCAAGAAAGATGAGAATGTTAACATCACCAGTTATGGGCTATACTGTGTCTGCCCAGAAATTCATATGTTGAAGTCCTTATCCCCAGCATTGCACAATGTAGCTGTACTTGTAAATGTGGTCTTTATAGAGGTTAATTAAGTTAAAATGGGGGCTTCCCAAGTGGCTCAGTAGTAAAGAATCCACTTACCAATGCAGGAGATTAGGTTTGATCCTTGGGTTGGGAAGATCCCTTGGAGAAGGAAATGGCAACCCACTCCAGTATTCTTGCCTGGGAAATCCCATGGACAGAGGAGCCTAGCAAGCTACAGTCTATGGGGTTGCAAAAGAGTTGAACATGACTTAGCCACTAAACAACAACACATTAAAATGAGGTCATTCGATTAGGCCATAGTCCAATAAGACTGGTGTTCTTACAAAATGGGGAAATTTATCTACCAAAAATGTGAAGGAAAATTAGCACTTATTTTCTGAAACCATTCCTAAAAATTGAAGAGGAAGGTACATATAATACTTTCAAGCTCATTCTACAGGCCAGTATCACTCTAATACTAAAACTGGACAAAGATATTATAAAAAAAATAAAGTTCCAGGCTAATATCACTAATAATTACAGATGTAAAAAATCATCAACAAACTATTAACAAACCTGATTCAACAATAAATTAAAAAGATCATGCACCATGATCAAGGAGAATATATCCCAGAGATACAAGGATGCTTCAATATTCACATATCAATCAACACAATAATACCACATTCAGATAAGATCAGAGTAGTCGCTCAGTCGTGTCCGACTCCTCGCGACCCCATGAATCGCAGCACGCCAAGCCTCCCTGTCCATCACCAACTCCCGGAGTTCACTCAGAATCACGTCCATCGAGTCAGTGATGCCATCCAGCCATCTCATCCTCTGTTGTCCCCTTCTCCTCTTGCTCCCAATCCCTCCCAGCATCAGAGTCTTTTCCAATGAGTCAACTCTTCGCATGAGGTGGCCAAAGTACTGGAGTTTCAGCTTTCCCATCATTCCTTCCAAAGAAATCCCAGGGCTGATCTCCTTCAGAATGGACTGGTTGGATCTCCTTGCAGTCCAAGGGACTCTCAAGAGTCTTCTCCAACACCACAGTTTAAAAGCATCAATTCTTCGGTGCTCAGCCTTCTTCATAGTCCAACTCTCACATCCATACATGACCACAGGAAAAACCATAGCCTTGACTAGACGGATCTTTGTTGGCAAAGTAATGTCTCTGCTTTTGAATATGCTATTTAGGTTGGTCATAACTTTCCTTCCAAGGAGTAAGCATCTTTTAATTTCATGGCTGCAGTCACCATCTGCAGTGATTTTGGAGCCCAGAAAAATAAAGTCTGACACTGTTTCCACTGTTTCCCCATCTATTTCCCATGAAGTGATGGGACTGGATGCCATGATCTTAGTCTTCTGAATGTTGAGCTTTAAGCCAACTTTTTCACTCTCCACTTTCACTTTCATCAAGAGGCTTTCTAGTTCCTCTTCACTCTCTGCCATAAGGGTGGTGTCATCTGCATATCTGAGGTTATTGATATTTCTCCCGGCAATCTTGATTCCAGTTTGTGTTTCTTCCAGTCCAGCGTTTCTCATGATGTACTCTGCATATAAGTTAAATAAACAGGGTGACAATATATAGCCTTGACGAATTCCTTTTCCTATTTGGAACCAGTCTGTTGTTCCATGTCCAGTTCTAACTATTGCTTCCTGACCTGCATACAAATTTCTCAAGAGGCAGATCTGGTGGTCTGGTATTCCCATCTCTTTCAGAATTTTCCAGTTTATTGTGATCCACACAGTCAAAGGGTTAGGCATAGTCCATAAAGCAGAAATAGATATTTTTTTAAATTTTATTTTATTTTTAAACTTTACAATATTGTATTAGTTTTGCCAAATATTGAAATGAATCTGCCACAGGTATACCTGTGTTCCCCATCCTGAACCCTCCTCCCTCCTCCCTCCCCATACTCTCCCTCTGGGTCATCCCAGTGCACCAGCCCCAAGCATCCAGTATCATGCATCGAACCTGGACTGGCGACTTGTTTCATACATGATATTATACATGTTTCACTGCTATTCTCCAAAATCTCCCCACCCTCTCCCTCTCCCACAGAGTCCGTAAGACTGATCTATACATCAGTGTCTCTTTTGCTGTCTCGTACACAGGGTTATTGCTACCATCTTTCTAAATTCCATATATATGCATTAATATACTGTATTAGTGTTTCTGGAACTCTTTTGCTTTTTCCATGATCAACAATTGATAAATGAAAATCATCTGATCATTCAATAGATGCAGAATAACCCTTTGACATAATTCAACAACCATTTACAGTAAAAACCCCACAAAGTGGGTAGATAGGGAATATATATCAACATAATAAAGGCTATATATGACAAATCTATATATGACAAATGAGTATCATATTCAACAGTAAAAAGCTGAAAGCCTTTCCTCTAAGATCAGGAACAAGACAAGGATGCCCACTCTTAACAATTTTTCAATATAGTATTGGAAGTCCTAGCCACAGCAATCAAATAAGAAAAATATAAAAGGAATCCAAATTGGAAAGGAAGAAATAAAACTGTCATTGTTTGCAGATGAGAAGACACTATATTTGGGGAATCCTAAAGATACCACCAAAAAAATATTAGAAGTCAACAATGAATTCAGTAAAGTTGCAGGATAAAAAATTAATATATATAAATTTGTTGTGCTATTACTAACAACAAACTATTAGAAAGAAAAATTAAGAAAACAATCTCATTTACCATTGCATCAAAAAAATGAAAAAAAAAAAAAAACTTAAAATAGATCTAACCAAGGAGGTAAAAGATTTAAAAATTGAAGATGACACAACCAGATGGAAAGATACACTATATTCATGTATTGGAAAACTGAATATTGTTAAAATAACCATACTATTCAAGTGATCTCCAAATTCAATACAATTCTTATCAAAAGAGCAATGGCATTTTCCACAGAACTAGAAGAAATAATTCTAAAATATGCATGGACATACAAAAGCCCCAAATAGACAAAACAATCTTGAGAAAGAACAAAAGTGGAGGCACCCTGATTTCAAACTATACTATAAAGCTACTGTAATCAAAACAGTATGGTACCAGCACAAAAACAGACACACAGAGCAACTGAACAGAAGAGAGAGCCCAGAAATAAACCCAAGCTTCTATAGTAAACTAATCTAAAACAAAACAAGCAATAGTATGCAGTGGGAATCAGGAGGGCCTATTCAATAAACAGTTTTGGGAAAACTGGACAGCTACATGGAAAAGAATAAAACTGGACTACTGCCTCTCATCATATACAAAAATAAGCTCAAAAAGAATTACAGACTTAAATATAAGACCTGAAGCCATAAAACTCCTAAAGGAAAACATGGGTAATATGCTCCTTGATATTGGTCTTAGCAATGATTTTTTGGATGTATTTCCTCAGCCAGGGCAACAAAAGCAAAAAATAAACAAATGGGACTATATCAAACTAAAAAGATTTTGCATAGCAAAAAAACATGAAAATACAAATGGGATGTGTACTGAATGGGAGAAGATATTTGCAAATGATATATATTATACAGGGATAATATCCAAAATATATAAAGGATTCATACAACTCAACATAAAAAAAAATTAAAAATGAGCAGAGGGCCTAAATAGATATTTTTCTAAAGAGGATACACAGATAGCTGATAGACACATGAAAAGATACCCAATGACACTAATCACCAGGAAAATGCAAATCAAAACCACCTTAAGATACTACCTCACACGTGTCAGAATAGCTGTTATCAAAAAAAAAAAAAAAATGACACATAACAACTGTTGATGAGGATATGGAGAAAAGGGAAGCCCTGTGCACTGTTTTTTGGAATGCAAATT
Organism: Bos indicus x Bos taurus; assembly: GCF_003369695.1. Classification (NCBI taxonomy): domain Eukaryota; kingdom Metazoa; phylum Chordata; class Mammalia; order Artiodactyla; family Bovidae; genus Bos; species Bos indicus x Bos taurus. Next base: position 19,610,085 of record NC_040076.1, on the reverse strand, counting down.
GAAACAGCCATTATAAAAAACAGTATGGGTGTTCCTTAAAATTTTTCAAAAAGAACTACCACACAATCCAGCAATTCCACACAAGTGGAATTTTCTTTTAAAAAATACTAATTCAAAAAGTTATTTGCATCCCTATGATCATTGCAGTGTTATTTATAATAGCCAAGGAACAGAAGCAATATAAGTGCCTATTGATGGATGAATAAAGAACACACACACATACACACACATACACAACGGAATATTACTCAGTCACAAAAAAGAATGAAAGCTCATTATTTGCAACAAAATAGATTAACTTAGAGGTTATTATGCTGTTAAGTCAAGTAGAGAAAGACAAATATCATTTCACTTATACATAGAATCTAATGAATAAAACAAATGAACAAATATGACAGTATAGAAACAGACTCATAGATACAGAGAACAAACTGGTGGTTGCTGGAGAAGAGGTAGATGGGGGGATGAGTAAAATAAATAGGTAAGGGAGAAAGAGCTGCAAAGTTCCACTTATGAAATTAATGTACATTTGCATATAATGTACATGTATAATAGTCAATAATAATACAATAATGTTACATCATTATAGATGGTAACTAGACTTATTGTGGTGATCAATTTGTAGTTTATAAAAATATCAAATCATTCTACTGTTCACATGAAACATATAATATTGGAAGATAATTATGTTTCAGTAAAAAAATAAAAAAGGAAGAAATTTAGACACAGACATGTACAAAGGGACAATAATATGAGGACACAGGGAAAAGATGGTCTTCTATGAGCCAAGAAAAGAGGCTTGTGCCAGGGCTTTCCCTCAGTCCCTCAGAAGGAACTAATGGTGGCTTAGCTGGTAAAGAATCTGCCTGTAATGCAGGAGATCTGGGTTTGATCATTGGGTCAGGAAGATCCCTTGGAGAAGGGAATGGCTACTCATTTCAGTATTCTTGCCTAGAGAATCCCAAGGACAGAGGAGCTTGATGAGCTACAGTCCATGGAGTCACAAAGAGTCAGACACGACTGAGCAACTAACACTTTCATTTAACACTTTCCCTCATGTCCCTCAGAAGGAACTAATGCTTACAACACCTTGATCTCAGGCTTTCAGCCTCCAGAACTGTGAAAAAGGTAATTTCTGTTGATTAAATCATCCAATCTGTGGTACTTTGTTACAAGCAGCCCTAGAAAGTAATACACCATCTGGTGACAATTCTTCACTAATGAGGGCAAGATACTAGATTGTCCCCATTTCTTTTTTTTTTAAATTTTATTTTATTTTTAAACTTTACAATATTGTATTAGTTTTGCCCAACATCGAAATGAACCCACCACAGGCATACCCGTGCTCCCCATCCTGAACCCTCCTCCCTCCCCATACCCTCCCTCTGGGCCGTCCCAGTGCACCAGCCCCAAGCATCCAGCATCGTGCATCGAACCTGGACTGGCATCTCGTTTCATACATGATATTACACATGTTTCAATGCCATTCTCCCAAATCTCCCCACCCTCTCCCTCTCCCACAGAGTCCACAAGACTGATCTATACCTCAGTGTCTCTTTTGCTGTCTCGTACACAGGGTTATTGTTACCATCTTTCTAAATTCCATATATATGCATTAGTATACTGTATTGGTGTTTTTCTTTCTGGCTTACTTCACTCTGTATAATAGGTTCCAGTTTCATCCACCTCATTAGAACTGATTCAAATGTATTCTTTTTAATGGCTGAGTAATACTCCATTGTGTGTATGTACCACAGCTTTCTTAGCCATTCATCTGCTGATGGGCATCTAGGTTGCTTCCACGTCCTGGCTATTATAAACAGTGCTGCGATGAACATCGGGGTACAAGTGTCTCTTTCCCTTCTGGTTTCCTCAGTGTGTATGCCCAGCAGTGGGATTGCTGGATCATAAGGCAGTTCTATTTCCAGTTTTTTAAGGAATCTCCACACTGTTCTCCATAGTGGCTGTACTAGTTTGCATTCCCACCAACAGTGTAAGAGGGTTCCCTTTTCTCCACACCCTCTCCAGCATTTATTGCTTGTCCTTTACATGGAACTCTAGGGTGGAAACTAGTTCAATCATGCAAATGTTATTGATTTCTCTCAGTTCCTTGTCTTTTTTTCTCATTCCATCAGTTTCTTGGGATCACCTCCTCAAAATAAACTACCTGAATCCAAGTTCTTGTCTTATCTTTCTTTTTCAGGGGAATCAAACTAACATACCACAATTTTGCATTTTTCACTGTCATTTCCTCTTGAATCACTTTCTTCGTTTGACTTTTTGACCTCACACATCTGGTTTTCTTCTTACATCACTTGCCACACCTTCCCAGGCTTCTCTTCTGCTCAGCCTCTAAGGCAGAAGTGACTACTTGAATCCACTTGACCAGGCTTGATCTCCCTATATACTCACCTCAGGTGATCAGAAAGTCTATATTCAGTCCCCATTATATTTTATTTCAGCAGGATTTGATGTAATTAGTCTCACTCTTGGGTTTCGCTGGTGGTTCAGCTGGTAAAGAATCCACCTGCAATGTGGGAGATCTGGGTTCAATCCCTGGGTTGGGAAGATACCCTGGAGAAGGGAATGGCTACCCACTCCAGTATTCTAGCCTGGAGAATTCCATGGACTGTACAGCCCATGGGGTTGCAAAGGGTCACACACGACTGAGAGACTTTCACTTTCACTTTTCACTTTCCTCTTTAATATGCTTTCTTCACAAAGCTTCCAGGGCACCCTACTCTTCTGGTTTACCTACTGCACTACTGCACTGATCATCATGTTTTTCAGTGCTTATCCTCATACTTCCTCTCTTCCTCAATCTCTCAAAATTGAAGAGCACTGGACCTAAGTCCTTGACCTTTTTCTCCTTGTCTTACACTCATTCCCTTAGGGATTGCACTCAGTCTCAAGTCTTTAAAAGCCATCTATACACTAACAACCTCCACATTTATTTTTCTAAACTCCAGACTCATATATCCAACTACCTATTGAACATTTCTATTTAATGTTGTGGTGGTTTTGACATATATCAACTTGGTTAGACTAAACTACATTTTCTAGAATTCCTTTCTTTTATGTTTCTGGTTAAGTTGAGTCCCAGGAGAAATTCTTAGGGGAGATTTGAAGGGTAAAAGTAAAGCAGCAGCCATTTTGTAATTTCCTCCGATTTTCATTTATCTGCTGATTCAATGGCATGAGGCAAAGATCAGAACTGCAATTGTTCCACTTTCTCCTGGAGTATCCTTTAGTTTTTTGTTGTTTGTTTGTTTGTTTTTGATCCCAGAGCAAATTTTGTGTGTTTACTTCTTTAACAAAGTCCTCTGGCTTAGAGACACATACCATCAAGGTCAAAGGGCATGAACTGATTCGGCTTATATATTCCAGTAGATGCTGTTCTTACTCTCCCTCACTCTGCATTCTTCTTCCTTCCCAACTGACTGCCTTTTTGGATTTCAAGTTCAAGTATAGAATACAAGGACAACAGCCTTCAGTTCAGTTCAGTTCAGTCACAACAGCCTTACAGATACCGTTTAAACAGCTCCTACAACTGCATAAGATCAAATCTCTCTAGTAAGTTCTTTTATATATCTATATGTCTATAAGATATATATATACATATATATACATATATATACAGTATATTGAGCTATATGAAAGGATTTGCACATCTCTATCTTATGTGCCTTCTTTCAATCGTTCAGTTCAGCTCAGTTCAGTCCCTCAGTCATGTCTGACTCTTTGTGGCCCCCTGGACTCCAGCACGCCAGGCTTACCTGTCCATCACCAACTCCCAGAGCCTGCTCAAACTCATGTCCATTGAGTCAGTGATGCCATCCGACCACGTCATCCTCTGTTATCCCCTTCTCCTCCTGCATTCAATCTTTCCCACCATCAGGGCCTTTTCCAACGAGTCAGTTCTTCACATCGGGTGGCCAAAGTATTAGAGCTTCAGTTTCAGCAACGGTTCTTCCAATGAATATTCAGGACTGATTTCCTTTAGGATTATCCTCCTATCAATACATATTCAGAAATGAAGAATAATATATCTCTATATATACTGGGTATATATCTAGTATATAGAGAGATAGAGATATATAAAGAGATTTGTTCAATGGATTTGAATATGGAGGGCCCAGAGGAGCTACCCCACGTTGAAGGTCAGGAAGTGTGGTGGTGAGGAGATACCTTTGTCCAAGGTAAGGAACAGCGGCTGCACTTTGCTGGAGGAGCCGTGAAGAGATACCCCACCCCCAAGGTAAGAGAAACCCAAATAAGACAATAGGTGTTGCAAGAGGGCAACAGAGGGCAGACACACTGAAACCGTACTCACAGAAAACAAGTCAATCTAATCATACTAGGATCACAGCCTTGTCTAACTCAATGAAACTAAGCCATGCCCGTGGGGCAACCCAAGACAGGCGGGTCATGGTGGAGAGATTTGACAGAATGTGGTCCACTGGAGAAGGGAATGGCAAACCACTTCAGTATTCTTGCCTTGAGAACCCCATGAACAGTATGAAAAGGCAAAATGATAGGATACTGAAAGAGAAACTCCCCAGGCCAGTAGGTGCCCAATATGCTACTGGAAATCAGTGGAGAAATAACTCCAGAAAGAATGAAGGGATGGAGCCAAAGCAAAAACAATACCCAGTTGTGGATGTGACTGGTGATAGAAGCAAGGTCCGATGCTTTAAGGAGCAATATTGCATAGGAACCTGGAATGTCAGGTCCATGAATTAAGGCAAATTGAAGTGGTCAAACAAGAGATAGCAAGACTGAATGTCGACATTCTAGGAATCAGCGAACTAAAATGGACTGGAATGGGTGAATTTAACTAAGATGACCATTATATCTACTACTGCACGCAGAATCCCTCAGAAGAAATGGAGTAGCCATCATGGTGAACAAAAGAGTGCAAAATGCAGTACTTGGATGCAATCTCAAAAATGACAGAATGATTTCTATTTGTTTCCAAGGCAAACCATTCAATATCATGTAATCCAAGTCTAGGCCCCAACCAGTAATGCTGAAGAAGCTGAAGTTGAACAGTTCTATGAAGAGCTACAACACCTTTTAGAACTAATACCCAAAAAAGATGTCCTTTTCATTATAGTGGACTAGAATGCAAAAGTAGGAAGTCAAGAAACACCTGGAGTAACAGGCAAATTTGGCCTTTGAATACAGAATGAAGCAGGGCAAAGACTAATAGAGTTTTGCCAAGAAAATGCACTGGTCATAGAAAACACCCTCTTCCAACAACACAAGAGAAGACTCTACACATGGACATCACCAGATGGTCAACACCAAAATCAGATTGATTATATTCTTTGCAGCCAAAGATGGAAAAGGTCTATACAGTCAACAAAAATAAGACCAGGAGCTGACTGTGGCTCAGATCATGAACTCCTTATTGCCAAATTCAGACTTAAATTGAAGAAAGTAGGGAAAACCACTAGACTATTCAGGTATGACCTAAATCAAATCCCTTATGATTATACAGTGGAAGTGAGAAATAGATTTAAGGGCCTAGATCTGATAGATAGAGTGCCTGATGAACTATGGAATGAGGTTCGTGACATTGTACAGGAGACAGGGATCAAGACCATCCCCATGGAAAAGAAATGCAAAAAGGCAAAATGGCTGTCTGGGGAGGCCTTACAAATAGCTGTGAAAAGAAGAGAAGTGAAAAGCAAAGGAGAAAAGGAAAGATATAAGCATCTGAATGCAGAGTTCCAAAGAATAGCAAGAAGAGATAAGAAAGCCTTCCTCAGCGATCAATGCAAAGAAATAGAGGAAAACAACAGAAAGGGAAAGACTAGAGATCTCTTCAAGAAAATCAGAGATACCAAAGGAACATTTCATGCAAAGATGGGCTTGATAAAGGACAGAAATGATATGGACCTAACAGAAGCAGAAGATATTAAGAAGAGGTGGCAAGAATACAAAGAACTATACAAAAAAGATCTTCATGACCTAGATAAACACGATGGTGTGATCACTGACCTAGAGCCAGACATCCTGGAATGTGAAGTCAAGTGGGCCTTAGAAAGCATCACTACGAACAAAGCTAGTGGAGGTGATGGAATTCCAGTTGAGCTATTTCAAATCCTGGAAGATGATGCTGTGAAAGTGCTGCACTCAGTATGCCAGCAAATTTGGAAAACTCAGCAGTGGCCACAGGACTGGAAAAAGGTCAGTTTTCATTCCAATCACAAAGAAAGGCAATGCCAAAGAATGCTCAAACTACTGCACAGTTGCACTCATCTCACATGCTAGTAAAGTAATGCTCAAAATTCTCCAAGCCAGACTTCAGCAATACATGAACCGTGAACTTCCTGATGTTCAAGCTGGTTTTGGAAAAGGCAGAGGCACCCGAAATCAAATTGCCAACATCCGCTGGATCATCAAAAAAGCAAAAGAGTTCCAGAAAAACATCTATTTCTGCTTTATTGACTATGCCAAAGCCTTTGACTGTGTGGATCACAATAAACTGTGGAAAATTCTGAAAGAGATGGAAATACCAGACCACCTGACCTGCCTCTTGAGAAATGTGTATGCAGGTCAGGAAGTAACATGGAACAACAGACTGGTTCCAAATAGGAAAAGGAGTACGTCAAGGCTGTATATTGTCACCCTGATTATTTAACTTCTATGCAGAGTAGTATCATGAGAAGTGCTGGACTGGAAGAAACACAAACTGGAATCAAGATTGCTGGGAGAAATATCAATAACCTCAGATATGCAGATGACACCACCCTTATGGCATAAAGTGAAGAGGAACTCAAAAGCCTCCTGATGAAAGTGAAAGTGGAGAGTGAAAAAGTTGGCTTAAAGCTCAACAATCAGAAAACGAAGATCATGGCATCCAGTCCCATCACTTCATGGGAAATAGATGGGGAAACAGTGGAAACAGTATCAGACTTTTATTTTTCTGGGCTCCAAAATCACAGCAGATGGTGACTGCAGCCATGAAAGTAAAAGACGCTTACTCCTGGAAGGAAAGTTATGACCAACCTAGACAGCATATTCAAAAGCAGAGACATTACTTTGCCAACAAAGGTCTGTCTAGTCAAGGCTATGGTTTTTCCTGTGGTCATGTATGGGTGTGAGAGTTGGACTGTGAAGAAAGCTGAGCACCGAAGAATTGATGCTTTTGAAGTGAGGTGTTGCAGAAAACTCTTGAGAGTTCCTTAGACTGCACGGAGATCCAACCAGTCCATTCTGAAGGAGATCAGCCCTGGGATTTCTTTGGAAGGAATGATGCTGAAGCTGAAACTCCAGTACTTTGGCCACCTCATGTGAAGAGTTGACTCATTGGAAAAGACTCTGATGCTGGGAGGGATTGGGAGCAAGAGGAGAAGGGGACGACAGAGGATGAGATGGCTGGATGGCATCACTGACTCGATGGACATGAGTCTGAGTGAACTCCGGGTGTTGGTGATGGACAGGGAGGCCTGGCGTGCTGCGATTCATGGGGTTGCAAAGAGTTGGACACGACTGAGTGACTGAACTGAACAGATTCATATGCATATGTACATATACTTGTGACATCTATATACATGTACACAAATACATATATGTGGGCTTCCCTGGTGGCTCAGATGATAAAGAATCTGCCTGCAATGCTGGAAACTCAGGTTCAATCCCTGGGATGGGAAGATCCCATGGAGAAAGAAATGGCTACCTACTCCAATATTCTTGACTTGAGAATTCCATGGACAGAAGAGCCCTACAGGCTACACTCCATGGGTTGCAAAGAATTGGACATTAGTGAGTGACTATATCTATCTCTTATACGTATATATACATGTATCTGTCAGGTTTGTCAGGGTTTAAGCAGAGAAGCAAAAACATGTCTGTCTCTCTGCTTGAACTCTGCCTGATACAGATGTCTAACAGACACCCCAAGTCAATATGTCATAAACTAAACTCCCCGCTCTCACTTTCTCAATTGATGGCAACCCATCTTCCAGTTGCTTGGACCCAATTCTTGAAGTCGACCATTATTATTTTTTTCTCAGACCTTATACATCCAAAAGATTGAAATTATTATGTCTACATTTTTCATACAAATGCAGAAATAAATAAGAATTAATAAGAGTTAGAAGATGAGTGTTGGGGCTTTTGCTTCAGCGTCAGTCCTTGAAGTGGGCGTTCAGGACTGATTTTCTTTGGGACTGACTGGTTTGATCTTCTTGTGGTCCAGGGGACTCTCAGGAGTCTTCAACACCACAGTTCGGGGACATCGATTCTTCAGCACTCAGCTGTCTTTGTGGTCCAGCTCTCACGTCTGTGCATGACTGCTGGAGGGGCCATGGGTTTGATTGGGTGGACCTTTGTCGGCAAAGTAATGTCTCTGCTCCCATTTGTTTATTTATTTATTTATTTTTTAATTTCCATTACATGAGGAGGTGGGTCAAAGAGGATCTTGCTGTGATTTATGTCTGAGTGTTCTGCCTATGTTTTCCTCTAAGAGTTTCCCTTGTAGCTCAGTCAGTAAAGAGTCTACCTGCAATGCAGGAGACCCGGGTCAATCCCTAGGTTGGGAAGATCCCCAGGAGAAGGAAATGGCAACCCACTCCAGTATTCTTGCCTGGAGAATTCCATGAACAGAGGAGCCTGGCAGGCTACAATCCATGGGGGGTCACAAAAGTCGGGCACAACTTAGCAACTAAACTGCCACCAAGAAATTATTATCAACAATTGCTAATAACCTCAAAGAGAAACCATCAAAACTGTATGCTATCTATAAGTGATGTAAGTATACAATACCATCTATGAAGCAGGGTGCTGGAAAATCAAATCTGAATTGAATCAAACCTCTAGCTACAATGACAAATTTTCAAGACTAATAAGAGATAAAATAACTTATTGTGTGGCCCAATAGGATACTATTAACAGGACGTGGTAAACACCAAAAGACAAAGCAATCCAGTGTCTTTGAAAAATAAACTCTAAGAGTAAAAGAAAGAGATGAGATCGAGATAGACTAAGCAAACCTAAAGACTAAAAGATTTAAGATACATGCAATGCATCTCCACAAGTACAACATGTAGATCTTGTCTGAATACTAATTCAAACACAAAAATTTTAAAGTTCTAAGACAGGTGGACAAATTTGCATATTGGGCATTTGATATTAACACATAATTGATATGTTAGGTATGATAATTATGGTTGTAATTTTAAACAGTCTTTATTTTATATATATATATATATATATATATATATATATATATATATACTGAAAAAACACAGAGTAGGAAATATTATACTTGGTAACTGTTTCAAAATAATCAATAGAGAGAGGTGTAAGGGATGACCACAATTGAAAATAGATTAACCACGAGTGGAAAATTTTGAAGATGTGTAATGAGGATTCATTCTACTTTCCTCTTTACTTTTGTTTAGGTTTAATACTTTCCATAGTAAAAAGGCTTTTCAATGCTATTAAAATTTACTTTCTTCATAAATGAAAAAGGCAGTGAAAACAAATTTTTAAAGAGATGGCAGCAAAGGATTGACTTAAAGAACTAATGGTATTTCTGTTGACATTATACTAATAGAAAAACAATATATTCTGTGAAATAGAAGAATAAAGTGCTCTTACCAAAACTTTATTTAAATTTATTTTAAGGATGGCTTTTTATCTAAAAAAAAAATTTCTTAGGATAAACAACTATAATGACTTTTCACCAGGAAAAAAACAACTATTTTTAGATTCAGTATACTGGCAAAATCTAATTCATAACTTTCTGAAAGCATGCTAGAGTACTTTCCTCTCCCTTTTCTCACTTCATACCACATGATTTCATGCTATTTTTAAAAGATGCAAAATTTGCCAAGTGGAAAATGTTTGTATGTGCTATAAAAGATAAAGAACTTTTTTTTCCGGGAGTGTTTTATGCATTAACCTGTTTTGCTTTCTGAGTATTAATCACATGTGCATTTGCCCGTATCTTTTGACTTATTTTGCCCTGATGAAGGAAAAACTATAGGGAACTTCAAAGTCATTGAAATCCTCCAGAGATGTGGCTCCTATAATCAACCCATGTCCAATGGCACTTGTTTCCAGAACAGTCCTGTATCACCAAGATTCTTGACAAGCTTCTGCAAAGCAGACCATTGGCTTGTCTCACTAGCAGCTGCCAACTGTCATCCCTTGGTTTGAAACGCGAGGTCCCGCTTTGGTGTGTAAGTAGAGCTTTTCTTGGCAGGTGAAAGATTACTGAGTGGAGGCGGCACTCTCAAATGGAATATGTCAGAGTTGTGTGAGAACAAGGTCACCCTGACCCTCAGTGAAGACCACAAAAAAACCACTGAAGGCATTGTTCTTCAAACGTGGACTTCAAAAGGAAAGTAGGGCACAGTTATCAAAACTTTTCTCAATCTTCAGGTTAAAGCCTGGAAAATAAATGGAAAGGCCCTCCTCATTTTCTCCTCACCATCTTCCTTACCCAGGCATTGATCGGCAATACAGTCAGAAGGCAATGCAAAATAGACCAACACACATGAACCTAAATGAAGATGCTTTCCAGCCACGGACAACCAGTGTTATTTGTGTGCATGCGTGCTAAGTCGCTTCAGTCGGGTCCGACTCTTTGCAACCCAGTGGACTGACTGTAGCCCACCAGGCTCCTCTGTCCATGGGATTCTTCAGGCAAGAATACTGGAGTGGGTTGCTGTGCCCTCCTCCAGGGGATCTTCCCGACCCAGGCATCGAAACTTTATCTCTTATGTCTCCTGCATTGGCAAGCGGGTTCTTTACCACTAGCACCATATGGGAAGCCCCCAGTGCTGTAAACAACCTGCCAAATACTGCAGATATTTTTCTGCTTAATGCACATCACAATCATATAAATTAGCAATGACTAACAGACCATATTTCATAGGTGACAGAATGAGATGTACCATCTCAGGGACCTGACCACGAGTAGACCATACATTGAATAAAGACCACAGAAAAAATAAAGCCCAGGCTGTGTTCCCTCAGTTTTAATGCCTGTGCACTATTATGGCTGCTGTTCATTGTGCTGTAGACCTAGCCATCTGCCTTTCCACAACTTTCTCACCCTCCTCTCCCTTAATGTTACCTAAACCTCCAAAGTGTAGAACTTCAAACTTGTCTCTAACCACTAACTCCCCTTGGTGAGGAAGCCTCCACCTCTCCAGGGCAGCCGGTGACTACACAGTGATTTAGGGCATCCTGAGAATCTCTATTGTGGCTGGATGGCAAGATCTCTCAGGAATGTACTACCTATTCCGTGAACTCATACACCTGAAGTCTGTTGTTTTCATATTTTCCCAAAAAACAATCCAGACAATAAAGTGGGTTCCTTTTATATTTTGAAATAGTGAAAATATGCTTGTGATTTTAAGAAAGTAGTAAAGTCTGTCATGTCAGTTGCTAAACCGTGTCCAACTCTTTTGCAACCCATGGACTATAGCCTGCCAGGCTCCTCTGTCCATGGGATTTTCCAGGCAAGAATACTTGGGTGAGTTGCCATTTCCTTCTCCAGGGAATCTTCCTAAGCCAGGGATCCAACCAGCAGTGGAACACGTGTCTTCTGTTTGACAGGCAGATTCTTCACCACTGGCCACCAGGGGAGCCCAGGATATGTATGGCTGATTCATTTGGTTATTCAGCAGAAATTAACAGAACACTGTAAAGCAAATATTATTGTTGTTATTCAGTTGCTAAGTTGTGTCCAACTCTTTTCGACCCCATGGACTGCAGCATGTCAGGCTTCCCTGTCCATCAACAACTCCCAGAGCTTGCTCAAACTCATGTCCATTGAGTTCATGATCCCTTTCTCCTCCTGCCCTCAATCTTTCCCAGATTGGGTTCTTTTTCAGTGAATTGGCTCTTTGCATCAGGTGGCCAAAGGGTTGGAGCTTCAGCTTCAGCATCAGTCCTTCCAATAAGTATTCAGGGTTTATTTCCTCTGGGTTGACTGGTTTGATCTCTTTGCTGTCCAAGGGACTCTCGAGAGTCTTCTTCAACATTACAGTTTAAAAGCATCAATTCTTTGGTCCTCAGCCTTCTTTACATCCAACTCACATCTGTACTCTGGAGAAGGCAATGGTAACCCACTCCGGTACTATTGCCTGGAAAATCCCATGGACGGAAGAGCCTGGCGGGCTGCAGTCCATGGGGTCGTGAAGAGTTGGATGTCGAGAGCTGCATTAGGCATTACTGACAAAATGGAGGCTCGGCCCCAGCTACCTCTCCTCAGCAGGCACGGTCCCGGGATGAAAGATTTAGGTTTTGTGATTCTGATTGCTCTTTCCTTTCTTTGGTTGAGTTGGCTGGAAAGAATGTTAAGGTGCTTATTGTTCTTGAGAGAAGCATGAGAAAGCACGAAGCCTTTTGCAGTTGTGCCCAGAAAATAATCTATAAAGTAACCGTTGACATTGGTTCAAGGATCTTTACAAAGAATGTTCCAGGATGAGCACGTAGGCCGCAGCTTGAGGCCATGGGAAGGATGTTATCTGAGACCTGTTTGTGCGGGGAATGTTTATGGCAAAAGAAGTTTACTGAGCTTAGAGTTTAGGAATTATTATTAATAGCTGGAAGGCTTTTTAGGAGATAGCGATGAGAAACGCTGGACTGGAAGAAACACAAGCTGGAATCAAGATTGCCTGGAGAAATATCAACAACCTCAGATATGCAGATGACACCACCCTTATGGCAGAAAGTGAAGAGGAACTCAAAAGCCTCCTGATGAAAGTGAAAGTGGAGAGTTAAAAGTTGGCTTAAAGTTCAACATTCAGAAAATGAAGATCATGGCATCCGGTCCCATCACTTCATGGGAAATAGATGGGGAAACAGTGGAAACAGTGTCAGACTTTATTTTGGGGGGCTCCAAAATCACTGCAGATGGTGACTGTAGCCATGAAATTAAAAGATGCTTACTCCTTGGAAGGAAAGTTATGACCAACCTAGATAGCATATTCAAAAGCAGAGACATTACTTTGCCAAAAAAAGGTCTGTCTAGTCAAGGTTATGGTTTTTCTTGTGGTCATGTATGGATGTGAGAGTTGGACTGTGAAGAAGGCTGAGCACCAAAGAATTGACACTTTTGAACTGTGGTGTTGGAGATGACTCTTGAGAGTCCCTTGGAATGCAAGGAGATCCAACCAGTCCATTCTGAAGGAGATCAGCCCTGGGATTTCTTTGGAAGGAATGATGCTATAGCTGAAACTCCAGTACTTTGGCTACCTCATGCGAAGAGTTGACTCACTGGAAAAGACCATGATGCTGGGAGGGGTTGGGGGCAGGAGGAGAAGGGGACGACAGAGGATGAGATGGCTGGATGGCATCACTGACTCGATGGACGTGAGTTTGAGTGAACTCTGGGAGTTAGTGATGGACAGGGAGGCCTGGCATGCTGCGATTCAGGGGGTAGCAAAGAGTCAGACATGACTGAACGACTGAACTGAACTGAACTGATCTTAAGATGCTAGGGGCAAACAGGATTTAGAAAGAAGAAATAAACTGAGGAATGTAGCATGAGTTACAATGTAGTCACAAGTTAAGTATAGGACACATAAGAGGAAGTAGATAATAGGTAGTAAAGCCAATTCTGAGAAAATTGCTGAAGCAGGAACTCTGTTTGTAGAGCAACAATGATTTCTAGAGACAATAAGTCTGAGTGGGGGAAACTAAAAATGTCAAACCTCTGACCTAATGCTTTTGTCAAAGTATAAAAGAAAACCTGAAGCTTGAAATAAACATGTAGTCCTGTAGTTTGAGTCAGAGGCTACATCATCCCCCGCCGACACTGCTCACCCCTTCAGGCTGATTCCCTGGCTGCTGGAGCTGGACTCCAGCAGTCGGACATGACTGATAGACTTCACTTTCACTTTTCACTTTCATGCATTGGAGAAGGAAATGGCAACCCACTCCAGTGTTCTTGCCTGGAGAATCCCAGGGACACGGTCGCACAGAGTCGGAAGCAACTTAGCAGCAGCAGCAGCACATCTGTACATGACTACTGGAAAAACCATAGCTTTGACTAGACAGACTTATCAGACTTATCAGCAAAGTGATGTCTCTGCTTTTTAATATGCTGTCTAGGTTTGTCATAGCGTTTCTTCCAAGGAGCAAGCTTCTTAATTTTGTGACTGCAGCCACCATCTGCCATGATTTTGGAATGCCCCAAAATTAAATCCATCACAGTCTCCACTTTTTCCCCATCTAGTACTCCAATAAAAATTAAATTTAAAAAATTATCTTCCCTCAAGAGTTGAGTAATAGTTTACATAATGAAGTCTGTAGAGACAACACAAAGGAATTGGTGAAATTGTGTTTCGAGAACTAGACTGGATAGTTAGACCTGCTTTATTTAAGAAATTTAAAATATTAGAAGAGAAAAAGAGGCTATTTGTTATCCCTGATTTACCAGCTCATTCTCATATTCATGCTTTCACCTGAAAAGTTGCTCTCAAATTTTGCCTTAAGGAAACAATGACTACCTTTCAAGATTTTTCTGAAATCTGGCTTTTTTCCAGCTCAGTCTCCAAAAGACTGTTCCCTTAACATAATTCTCATGTCCATAAACTGCAGCAGCATTTACTGTATATTCTGATCACTATCCCTGGGTAGTAAAGCTCACTGAAAGAGTTGACAGACATATTTTATGCATCCTGAAAAAAAAAAAAAAACAAAACCCAATGCTACTGTCATTCTTATAATAACTACAGAAGAATTTAAATTATGTGATCTACCTAATAAAGGAAACCACATATAGTGTAAATAAATATTCTAGATGATGTAGAAAATAATAAAGATTATTATGAAAGATTAGAAGACTCAAAGATTGAAGCAGTTCTAAATTCATACTAGTAAATAACTTTCCTAGTGGTCAAATCCACTTAAAACTGTGCTTGAAGTAGATTCTAAATTAGAAATTTTATTCTGGAGAAACGTCTACCTTTGTAAAGACAAGCAGGCTAGAATGCCAGCTCAAATACAATCTTGAGTTTTTAGTAATCTAAGACACTCCTATTCAATTTCACACTCTTGATATTTTTTATATGTTACAATGACATCATCCCACTGAAGAAACTTTGCCAAACTGGTACATTTAAATTTACATTCTAATGTTTAAAAATACTAAAAAATTATTAAGCAAGATTGCATGAAGTTTTCATACCAAAAGCATTTTAAGAACTAGGTAGGCAAATAGGTAAAACCAGAGTCTAAGAGAATTCAAAGGAACAAGAGTATGAGTTTTCTTCCAAATCTTTAATCCTCAGAATGAAGAATCAGCTGAGACTCCAGATTTTGCTTAGTCACTTAGTCGTGTCCGACTCTCTGTGACAGCATGGACTATAGCCCACTAGCCTCCTCTGTCCATGGGATTTTCCAGACAAGAATACTGGAATGGGTTGCTATTTTCTTCTCCAGGAGATCTTGTGAACCCATAGATCGAACCCACATCTCTTCCATCTTCTGCATAGGCAGGTGGATTCTTTACCACTGAGCCACTTGGGAAGCGCAAGACTCCAGACTTACAAGTATTATTTATCCCACTTGTGTTATGAAGAGTGATTTCTAAGTTAAGTATTTTTTCATGATTATAATTAACGTGATGAAAATCGCATTTACATAAATTGGCAAATACACTACAGAGTCATTAAAGGTCCATCAAAGAAAAATCTATTTAAAGAAAGGAAAATTCAGAGCCCTGGAGGCTAAACTTAGTGTGTTCTACCCAAAATTTCTGGATGACCTTTAAGTCATTTAACTACTGTTTACCAATTTTTTCAAGTGAAAAAGTGGGATAATATTGGGTTGCCCAAAGAAGTGCACTTGGGTTAGTCTGTACCATCTTACAGAAATCAAAATGCACATTTTGGCCAACCCAATAATTCCTAGCTACCTCACAGTGTTGGTGTAAACATCACGTGAAATAACAAATATTCATTTTTTTCATAAAGCATAGAGTGCTTACCCAGTATAAAGCACTGTTTTTATTGGGTGAGCAGAATGAGAAAGGAAAGTTTGTGGTCTCCAGTTAATTGTCCTTAAAATCTGAAACACGTTGTAGCAATTATCCTTTTGTGTCTCTCTCTCTCAAAAAATTCTTGAGTGATGGATGATACAGATCTGAAAATCATTTTGCTGGAATATTTCCAGCCCTCCCAGGCACAAAAATGTGTCTGTCAAGCAACATCGTATGTTGCTGCAACTCCCTAGTGGTATTAATAGAAAATATTTTTTATGAACATTTAAAAGATTCTTGGTTCATGGATGTTTAAGAAAAATAGTGAGTTTATTTTGAAGCAACTCAGAATGACAAGATGAGAGTTTACTCAAACCCTCTATGTAATTTCACCTCCATTCTAATATTATCTAAGAAGTTATGTCAAGTATTTCAATAGGCAACAAAAAGTTAAAACAGACAATTGCATGAAAATTCTCTTTATCATTCTAGACACAGTATTTTGGGAGAAAGCTAACATCTAAACTGTCAGCAGTGAAACTATATCACTTTATAGATATATCAGAGTTACTTTTTGCCAGTGGGCTTCAAAATGGGGTACACACACACCAGAAGATATGCAAAAGAATCTATGGAGGTAGTGAAGAATATATCAGAACTTCCCTGGTGGCTCAGACAGTAAAGTGTCTGCTTACAATGCAGGAGACCCAGGTTCAATCCCTGGGTCAGGAAGATCCCCTGGAGAAGGAAATAGCAACCAACTCCAGTATTCTTGCCTGGAAAATCCCATGGATGGAGAAGCCTGGTTGGCTACAGTCCATGGGGTCACAAAGAGTTGGACACGACTGAGCAACTTCACTTTCTTCCAATATTTATTCAAAAGACAGTGATCAAGCTTTATTAATATTTTGAATTTAAACTTATAAAGTACATATTACTAACTCATAAATAAATACGCCTGTATTTTATGTTACAGAGTGTAGGTTTGCTCAAATAGTTATTATAGACAGAGATGCAAATCAAAAATTTTGAAGAAGAACAGATTCAGACAATAAGGAAAATTTTACATTAGGTTAACCTCTCTAGAAGACACTCTAGCAGCTTCTTAGGCTAACAAGAGTCTACAGAGCAAAGTTTTTTCCAAGAAAAATCATATTAAATAACAATTTTAAGAGTAGAAAATGACCCATGAATCTAATCCAGTATTACTCAAACATGAATTAAGCTAACTATAAGGAAATTAGTGGCTCAGACAGTAAAGTGTCTGTCTACAATGTGGGAGACCTGGGTTCGACCCCTGGGTCAGGAAGAATCCCTGGAGAAGGAAATGGCAACCCACTCCAGTACTCTTGCCTAGAAAATCCCATGGACGGAGGACCCTGGTGTCCATGGGGTCACAAAGAGTTGGACACAACTGAGCAACTTCACTGTCATATGGAAAATGAGAAAGAAATAGAGAGAGAAGGAAGGGAGAGATGGGTAGAGGGAGGGAGGGAGAGAGGGATGGGGTAGGGAGGGAGAAGAGAGAGAAAATGGGGGAAGGAGAGAGGACTAAGGGAAAAGAGATGAAAAATTTTTGGAAGAGAAAGTGGAAAAAGTGTGGTAGTAAACACTGGTGCTTTACTATTACCTAATGACAAAAAGAAAGCATTTCGGTAACGGACAAACTGCTTTAAGAGAAAGATTGAGGGCAGAAGGAGAAAAAGGCATCAGAGGATGAGATGGCTGGATGGCATCACTGATGCAATGGACATGAACTTGGGCAAACTTCAGGAGATGGTGAGGGGAGGGATAGGGAGGCCTGGCGTGCTGCAGTCCATGGGGTCACAAAGAGTCGGACACAACAGGGTAATTGAACAACACAACAATACTGTTTTGAACCTTCCCTGACTTTAGAACAGCATCTTCTTTTGTTTCCTCAACTAGACACAACTTTAGGAAATTCAGGTGCAAACCAGTATGAAAGTAAGTTTCCTCGAGTTTGAAAGTAAAAAGACGAGAGCTGCTATCCTCATATGTTTTGCTATGTTTCCTGTCTCCAGTTCTACAATCTCCTGCAGGTCCTCCTTCTTCCTGGAAACTGTGGATTGTACAAACTGATACAAATCATGGTTAAAGACCATTAAATTAAGAACTTAAACTCTAGAAGTATTTCTGTTAGAGTATAACCTTAACAATGCATTAACTTGAAAAGGTGGGGTTGTTTGCTCTTCTGTAGAATTCTAATGCTGTCCTCATTGATTTCTAAGCTCTTAGCTCTAATTGTCTATGATCCTATATCATTTCATCATATTAATCTGAAATATGACTGTTGGGGAAAACCTGTACAGCATGTTAGTCTCTAATTGATTCTGTAATTTCCTCTATGACCTGCTATATGTTCCAAACATGAACATGAAATTCATTCAAACATTACTTTAGAAAGTATTTATTGATCCCCTAAGAGTTCTCAGATACTACGCTAAATTCTTCACCTACAGCAGTGATTAGAAACGTATATCTCCTGTACTCACAGGACTTAGGGGCTGATGGAAAGCAATTTAACAAATAGTGTGCTAAGGACTGTGATGGGGATTCAGGGTGTATAGAAACACAGAGAGAAATGCTTAGTACTGATTTCAAGGGTTAAAAATTTTCTGGAAGAAGCAACAAATAACTCACCCTGAAATATGAATAAGAATTGGCTGAAGAAGGATGATGAGTGGTACTAAATGATGAAAAGTCATTGGTGCCACATAGATAGAAGAGATACGTCTAGAAATCCCAAATCAGGGCTGTTAGGTTTGCATCTCTGGGAGAATTTCTGAAGTCATAGCCAATGAGGCATCCCTTGAGTTGTGCAGTCTGCAGTATACTCTGCATAGGACATACACCTTCCAGACTTAGTTCATTGTGGTTGGGTGAGAAGTGTGAGTGTGGACATGGAGAGGTAAGAGGGTCAAATATAAAAGGACATTACCATCTAAGTGTTGGAGTTTGGGTTGATGTATTGGGTTTGACAAACCTAGTAGACATCATAATAAAAAGCACAGATATCACTTTGCTGACAAAGGTCCATATACTCAAAGCTATGGTTTTTCTAGTAGCCATGTACAGGTGTGAGAATTGGATCATAAAGAAGGCTGAGTGCCAAAGAATTCATGCTTTTGAACTCTGGTACTGGAAAAGAGTCTTGAGAGTCCCTTGGACAGCAAAGAGATCAAACCAGTCAATCCTAAAGGAAATAAACCCTGAATATCCATTGGAAGGACTAATGCTGAAGCTGAAGCTCCAATCCTTTAGCCACCTGATGTGAAGCCCCAACTTTTCAGAATAGACACTGATGCTGGGAAAGATTGAGGGCAGGAGGAGAAGAGGGAGACAGAGGATGAGATGGTTGGATGGCATCACTGACTCAATGGACATGAGTTTGAGCAAAACAATGGGAGATGGGGAAGGACACAAGAGCCTGGAGTGCTGTGGTCCATGGGGTCACAAAGAGTCGGACACAACTTAGCAACTGAACAACAACTGCACTGGCTAAAAAGTTCATTCAGATTTTTCCATAAGATGTTATGGAAAACTTTTTAGCCAACCCAATATTTTAGGCAGAAAAAAGAAGATATCATCACATACCATTTTTCAGTGACTCTCGCTGTATCTTGTGTCTGAGATGCTTGCAGATTCCAAGTTCCCATGCCAGCCCACGTGCACCTAATAAAAGCCTGGCTGGGTTTTTCTTCTCCTAGAAAAGCTTCTCTGCCTATGTCAAGCACGTTTCTCCAACTGCCTGGGTACCCACATGCAATAAATATGCTCAGGGGTGAAAGTAGCTTCATTCTCTGCTGGGATCAGCCTTCTCTGTATTTATTGCATTTGACATTTTTGCTTCCATGGCTCTTTGATTGTTTAAAGGAAAACCATGAAGTCTAGTCAATCTACTGCAAACTAACTGAGAGTGGAACTCCCTACTTCTATTTTTTTTTTTTTTTTCTGTTTGAAGAGGTTCTCTATGCTGCATTGTTCACTTAGGAAAGCTCCTGTTTGAAGAGGTTCTCTATGCTGCATTCTTCACTTAAGAAAGCTCCAAACAAGTCCAGATTATTACAACCCTAACAAACAGGCTATCCTAAATTATATATTTACATATATTTGTAAATCTATGTGGGCAAACAGTATAGTTGATATTACTCATATTCTACTACTACTATTGACAATAAAAATCATTTATATGGACAACTGATATTTTATTAGTAAAATTTTAGTAAAAACCTTTTTGGAAAAAAGTTTCTATTTTTAATGTCTAACCTAAAATGTATTTTTAAAAACTTAAGCAAATGCAGCTTTAAGACAAATCCCCCAGATATTTCTTCTTTTGTGGCAGATCATATCTGATTTTCTCTCCCATACAGAAGTACCAGGGTCATCAAGTAGAGTGGCAACCTCAATGAGACATGCCAGTGGAGTGAAACAGAGCAATTCAGTAAGAATGGAGTTCAGGCAAAAGATGTGAAAGATATTTAGTGAATAAAATTATTAAAACTTAGCAATTGATTAGATGTGAGGGATGACATATAATCTAACATAGATTACTAGACATTGGTTTTATATTCCCTTCCGGTCCATTTCTAATAGTAGTTGCTAGTGAACAGCTTTGGGTAGGTGATAAGGAGTCTTAATTAGGCTGAAACACAGCTTGATAAAAAAACTCAGGTGATCAAGAGAGAAAGAGGACCCAAAGAAAGCATAAAAATGACAATCATTCAATCTGTATGGAGGATTGTAGACAGAAAACTCACTTGTATCCTAATAAAGTCTGACTAAGAGAAACTTCCCTGGTGGCTCAGATGATAAAGAATCTGCCAGCCAGTGCTGGAGACCTGGGTCTGATCCCTTGGTTGGGAAGATCCTCTATAGAAGGGAATGGCTACCCACTCCAGTATTCTTGCCTGGAGAATCCTAGGAACAGATGAGCCTGGCAGGCTACTTCAGAGGTTGCAAAGAGTCAGACATGGCTGAGCGACTAACAAGAGAAGTACAGTCAACTCACATCTAATGAGTAAATACAGCTTTTCTTGGATCAAACCCTCATCAAATGCTGAATATTACTCATTTTTCATGTAATTCACTGGTTCTCAATGTAGGATGAATCCACCCAGGGGCATTTTGCTATGTGTTGAAATACTTTCGGCTGTCATAAACTGAAGGGTACCACTGGATCTTATAAACAGTTTCCAGGGGTGTTGCCAAACTTCCTATAATGCATAGGACAGCCTTACAACAAAGAATTATCCAGCACAAAATAATAGTATCGAGGTGGGAAAACCCTGGAACCCACTGACATCAGAAATAAGAAATCCAATACCTAGATACTTGCTATGTTGTAGGAATCACTAACAAAATTAAGTCACAGGCCCTGTCCATAAAGAAGAAAATATTTAAATGCATTAAATATAATGGATTGAATGCTTTCAATATAAAAGCAGCTGTTCAAATCATAGCTAAAAAATAGCTCAGAAGATATAGCATAAATCAGTATATCTGTGATTTCTAAATAAATGATACCAATGATAAGTGCTCTGGGTAATTAACAGATTTTTCTAGACTGGAGAGCAAAAAGTCAGTCTAGGAAAAACTACAGATTTTTCATTGTGAACGAAAAATCTGAAACATCCTGAGAAGAGTTAAGTTAGGATTTAGCTTCTCAAAGAACCGAGGTCATGTGACAGATGGAAGACCTCATACCAGAGCTTGATTTGGGGAAAGTCCAAAAGTCCAGAGAATGGAAGATATACTCTACTGTTTAACCAGCAGAGTTTCAGTTAGGCTGGTAAGTAGTTTACTTACTTACTTTTAAGGCCAGATTGTGGAGAGTCCTATTTTGTTTGGAGGAGCAGACTAATGAAATGAAATCTGTATTTTAGGAAATGCAGTTAGGTGACAGCTGGTGAAACTCACTTTCAGAAACACTGTGAGAAAAGAGAGAACTCAACAAGGATAAAATGTTCATGGTATGACATAATAGATTCTAGCCCCAAAATGGCAGCTCTGAGAAAGAAGAAAGGCAACGTGAGATGTAAGAATGGACAAGACTATTCAGACATTATAAGAGCAAAGACAGTGTAACTGAAAACAACTTGTTTTATTAAAAGTATTATTAAAAACTGACCTAAGCCAATCTAGCCTTTTAGATTTATTTTGTAAATAATGGTAAGTTCTGGTAATCATAGATAGGGGTGCTTTCAACAATGAGTATGATGCTGACAATGACAATGATGATAATAACTATATTATCTATCTTCTGGTCACCACAGAAAATTCTCTTGGCCCCATCTGGCTCTTATTGTGGCCTCTGGGCAGTGCGAGTCCTGCATAAAGTCTGCCCAGCTTCCTGTAGGTGTCTCCTGACACTGCCTTGTCTTAAGTCTATACTGTATGGTCTCCTCCCTCCTTATCTATGGCTTTGCTGGGTGGGATCATGGTGATCTGCTTGATGCTGGTCTTTGTACAATCTGAAAGTATATGAGAATTAATACTCTGTGGGGGACACACATTAACCAATCAAGGATGGAAGCCGGTAGACATATGCTCTCTATCCCCTCCCATGGGCTTCCAAGTGGCTCAGTGGTAAAGAATCCACCTACCAATGCAGGAGACCTGGGTTCAAGCAGTGGGTCAGGAAGACCCCTTGGAGAAGGAAATAGCAACCCACTCCAGTATTCTTGCCTGGGAACTCCTGCAGACAGAGGAACCTGGCAGGCTACAGTCCACGGGGTCACAAAAGTCAGACATGACTTAGCAATGAAACAACAGTCTCCTCCCCTGTCTGCAGAGGATTCCAGGGGATTTTTTCCACTGCTTCCCAGGTGGTCCTGTTAGAGCAAAAACCAATCGCCTGCATGTATTAAGTGGCCAACTTAATGAAGCATCCTCACATTGCCTGTTTCTTCTCCTGGATTCCTTTCATTTGTCACTCTCACCTGGATTTCTGAGGTCACACAGTTCATTTAAGCATTTGCCCTTAGCTCATCTAGTTCTGCTTTATGAAGAACTCGGATAAAGGCAATAATGATGATGATATGATGATGATGACAATAATAGCTAATATTGCTGATATTGCAAAGTGTCAGTCACCATTACACGCACTTTCACCCTTGTTACAATCCTATAAGATTGGTATTGTTATTTCTGATTGTACAGAAGAAGAAACTAGGAAAAAAGAGGTTCCTGCATTTCTTTCTCCATTAATTTCTCTGACAGTAACTTGTTGATGAAGCTCCAGATACTTAGGCATCGACATTTTCCCTCCTCAAACAAAATAAGAGAAAAACAGGGGGAAAATAGATGGCTACATTAGGCGGGTATTTCTAGTTTGTTTTGGTGACAGATGTAACACTGATTCACTGAATATATTACAAAGTAGATTTTAAGATTACCTATTATTCATTATCATCTCATTAATTCTAGTGGTGGAATAATTTATTTATGGCTATCCTTTTTTGAGAAGATATTATCAATATAAAATTGATTTCTAAAATTTTAGAAATAATGACAACTCTGGGGACTGAATAGCAAACACCTTATTGGGTAATAAAGTTGCATTTTCCAGGTATACATTAGCTGTTTCTGGCAGTCTTCAGTATTTTAGAAATATCTCAGTGATGCATCTCCAAATTGTAATATGGAAAATAAAGAAGTAAATAAATATGCATGAAACATTGTTTACATTTCTCCCTGAGGTGCTTCATTTTGTGCTTGTGCTACAGATAGTACACCCAGACTTGTGCCCTAATCTTCATCAAATCCCCTTTCCAGGGAATTCCCTGACATTCCAGTGGTTAGGACTCAGAGGTTTCACTGCCATGACTAGTGTTCAATCCCTGACGGGGGTACTAAAATCCCACAAGCCACTTGGCTTGGCCAAAAAAATAATAAAGATAATAAATAAATAAATAAAACACCTTTCCATAATTGATGGTTCTTACTGATTTAGCAAACTCTAGGCACCAAAATCCAGGTTCTAATAATGAGTGGGGGTCTTCTAGATATTTATAATGTAACAATACCCAGAAGCACTCTTTATATTAAGATTAATCAAAAATACTTGTTCTGGAATAAAAATGATACAGTTTATGACTAGTAAGCATGTGTGTGTGTGTGTGTGTGTGCGCATACTCAGTCGTGTCTGACTCTTTGTGACCCCATGGACTATATAGCTTACCAGGCTCCTCTGTCCATGGAGTCTTCCAGGCAAGAATACTGCAGTGGGCTGCTATTTCCTCCTCCAGGGGATCTTCCCTATCCAAGGACTGAAACTTCATCTCCTGCATCTCCTTCACAGCAGGCAGATTCTTTACTGCTGAGCCATGGGGGAAGCCTAGTAAGCATAAACATTATTATAAACACTGTGGATTTAAAGTATTCTGTAAACCTGTTGTTAATTTTTACTCAGGCTCACCTCAAGGAATGGGTGAAACACTGACGAGAACGCTAAATACGACGTTTCTACCTTGCTCCCGTTCAGATCCTCTTCGTCATCTAATGCTCTTCCTTAGTGTGCCACACTGCTGCATCCTATACGGTCTCCATCACAGTGCTTGCTTTCTGATGTCAGAGATTCTCATTTAAATGACATAGCATTTGAGTTTTTCTAGAATTTACACTTAATTTTATAGTTTTCATCAACTGACAAATGCTAAACTTTCGAGCTTTCCTGTCCTCGAAAAGTGTTGCCATTATGAAGAAAGGACACCTTTCCCCCGCTCACATTCTCGTCTGTACCCCTTCCTTTGTGCCTCTGGAAGGCAGCATCTTTCTGATTACTTATATTTGCAAGTTGCGAATTCTGCACCAGTCTTCAGGTTGAGTTTTGGAATGAAGTAGCTGGAAGTGAGTTTGGAAACGTAGTTGAGAATAATGGAATTTGAAGATAATGGGAATAATTGGTAGATTTGAGTACGTGAGAATGCTTAAATACTGATGGCAGAAACAATAGAAACAAGTTTAAAAATAAACATCAATATTTACAATATCTATAAAAGGCAAGTGAAAAGTAAAGATCTCTTGAAAAATAATAAGAGAATGATAGATACTACAGTGAAAATAATAAAGTTAAAGGACACTAGAAGGAAATTTACCAAAGGAATATAGGAATATAGGGGACAATTAAAGCTTATAGCCAAAAGAATGCTCATTTTAAAAAATGAGATGGAAAGCCTATAAAATTGTTCAATGCTTGAAATAATCTCCATCATTTATGAGGCTATTAAGAAATAGAGATTCTCACATACCATTAGCAGTACATATTGGAATACCCTTTTTCAGAAGCATCTTTGCATTACAAATATTTCAAAAGCAAATCTTGTGACTTATAAATTCAGTTTTAAACATTTCCTAGGAAATAATTGCTTAATTTTATGAAGATTCTGCTGTGTTGATGTCCCTTACAGTTCTTCTTCTAAATGGAAAAACAGCAGAATCAACATAAATAATGGCACTTTATGCAATGAAATATTATATAGCCCATTAAAATAAATATATCACTACATTGCTATAAAGATCCAATATATATTATAAAATGTTTAAATGTAGTCTATAAAGCAATGCTATAATCTTGTTTTTAAATGAAATATATATACATACATTTTTGAAACACAAAAGTATACAGGAATCTGAAAAAAAAAAATATGTGGGTCTATAACTGAATCACTTTGCTACATACCTGAAACTAACACAGCATTATAAATCAACTATACTTCAATTAAAAAAAAAATTTGTGTGACAAAATACCAAAATGTTATTGGGGATTCTGCCTAGATAATGGGATTCTGGTTGAATTTTTTATCTGTTTTTTTAAGTTTTCTATATTAATACTGGATAATATTTGTGAAATATATTAGTATAGAAATATAACAAGTATTGAAAGGAATTTCCGTAGGAGAAAAACATTCTGTATGCCAACCAAATTATTTGGAGAAGTGAATATTAATTCTGTTGACTAACTTCTACTCTAACTACTATGCTGCTAAGTCGCTTCAGTCGTGTCTGACTCTGTGCGATCTCATAGACGGCAGCCCATCAGGCTCCCCCATCCCTGGGATTCTCCAGGCAAGAACACTGGAGTGGGTTGCCATTTCCTTCTCCAATGCATGACAGTGAAAAGTGAAAGTGAAGTTGTTCAGTCGTGTCCGACCCTCAGCAACCCCATGGACTGCAGCCTACGAGGCTCCTCCGTCCATGGGATTTTCCAGGCAAGAGTACTGGAGTGGGGTGCCATTGCCTAACTACTATAGTTTACAAATAATGACCTCCTGATGCTTTTAAAATATGTATGTGGTTTGACTAGGGGTAGATAGTTTCTAACATGAATACTGTACTTGGAAGACTTCCAGTTGAAAACAACATGCAGTTAACAAACTTTGAGGCAACATTTCCAAATTTCCCACAAAAATATTTGCAAATACCCTGAAAACTGCAAGTATGTAGAACACTACAAAACTGTGGTTTGCAAGAATGTACTTACTTATATAATTACTTAGGGAACTGTATTGAAAGATGAACTTAGTAGCCCTTCAAGCAATATCTGTTTGAAAATATGTCTTTTGTCCCCCTAAAAGGCCAACCAAGTGCCAGGGAAGACAGGACAGAAAAATGGGTAAAAGTAAGGACTCTGGAGTGAGGCAGTGCTTGTAAGGTTAGATCGAATGCATTGGAAGTTGCCATCTGGGTTTGTGCAACTTGCTGGAAATACCAGTGATATCCTTTTTTACAAAAAGAGGGGAGGGAAAAAATTCAGAAGACCTTGAATATTTTCTATGTGCAGAAACAAAGGACAATCATCTTGCTAATCAAAAGTTAAAAACCAAAATACATATCTTTAAGGATTAGAGAAAAGGGCATAGATATGAGTAGCCTTAGGAATTTAAAATTGGAGGAACAATGTAGATAATTATGAGATGGCTTCCTTTTTGGCAGTTAATTTGGATACATTAATCATAATCAACTCTCTTTAATCAGAAATTGGGATTTCCTGAGGACTTTTCATTAATTGCAAACCAGAGCAGTAGGCAAATTATTCTTTACTGTAGATCAGAGTACTCCTTGGTGGGTTATGTTCATATCCCATAGAATTAAGTTCAAATAGAATTTTTACTGAATTTTGCTATCATATTACCACGTAGGCCCCATTAATTTATTATTGGTAATAGGAAACATATGTGTCCCTAAACTGGCATCCCCTGAAATGACAGCTAATGAGTGAAAGTGAGTTTTAGCAGGTACAGCTGAGAGTGTGTAGATACGTGGTTGAAGGGCTGATGTTTTATTCAGCATGGAAGCAGCTAAGCCCAGCACCATAGTCTCCTCCATTTTGTGCTGTCTTCTAATGACATTAAATCAGCTCCGATTGCTTTATATAATTTAATGTTTAGCTTTTCTAATTTTACTTTTATAATGAAATTGAAGTAGGGCTGTGTGCAGTCGTTTGGATAAAACTCCTTGTGCCAACAGCTACATTTTTTCCGTTGAAGAGCAGACCTTTTTGTTTAACTTTTGTAAGTGGTCTGATAACTTTATGTGAAAATTGTCTACCTCTTTTGTTGGAATTGGACCAAAAGTCCTGAAACAGCAAGTGAAATTGCTCATCATAAATGGAGAACTCCCAGAAAGAAAAGTTTAATTGTAATGTAATTATTTGAGTTAATGTTGGGTTTGATGATATATATTATATATATAAATGGATAATTACCCACCCTTTTGATATTTACATTTGGTAACTCATGTCCTTTATTGTGTAAGGCAGTTTCACCAGGGCAGCGGTTTCCAGAATTACTCCTCACTTTCATCTTGAACTTCTTGAAAAATCCATGTGAGAGGTAGTCTTCTTCAGGCGGGACTCAGTAACCACAACCTCTTGCAGGTTCTGAAGCTGCTAAAACACACAATTTTGGCCAAGTTCTTTAACTCTGTAGGCCTATTGTTTAGATTAACAAATGGTCATTATTGAGGGCATGGCAAATCACTCCAGTATTCTTGCCTAGATAATCCCCATGGACAGAGGAGCCTGGCACGCTGCAGTCCATGAGGTTGTGAAGAGCTGGACATGAGTAAGCAACTAAGAACCATAGAGGTGGCACTAATTGTAAAGAATCCACTTGCCAATGCAGGAGATACAAGAGACATGGGTTCAATCCCAGGTTGGGAGGATCCCCTAGCAGGAAATAGCAACCCACTCCAGTATCCTTGCCTGGAAAATTCCATGGACAGAGAACACTGGCAGGCTACAGTCCATGGGGCTACAAAGAGTCAGACATGACTGAGAGACTGAGCAAACACAATTATTATGTTATTACTGTTATTAAAATAACAGTGGCTAACATTTATTGGATACTTGCCATATGTCACCCAGAACGCTGCAAGACCTCATTTAACCACCACAAGGTCTCCGTACGTGGTAAGAATTAGTTCCCCATTTTACTGATGAAGGCACTGAGGTACAGAGAGGGTTAGAAACGTGTCCAAGTTCTCATGACTAGTAGAGGACAGGGCCAGAAAATTACCTAAGGCCTAAATAGTAATAAAAGATGGTGAAAGGCTCCCTCAATTCTAAAATTCAGATTAGAATAGGAATCATTTGCTGAATTATAGCTCTGAAGAAAGGTAAGACTGTCTTTAAAAAAACATCATATGAAAATTATGCTTATGGAACAAACACATTACCAATAGTTCTAAAAGGTATCCCTATTCTAATAGCTTTATAATGATATCTAATACAGTTTATTTTATAAACCTTTTTTTAAAAAACTACTATTCAAAAGGAAGGTGACCTATAATTTCTCTATAAAATACCAGGCAGTGTAATATTCAGTTTAGTTCAGTTCAGTCGCTCAGTCGTGTCCAATTCTTTGCAACCCCATGAATCGCAGCACGCCAGGCCTACCTGTCCATCACCATCTCCCGGAGTTCACTCAGACTCACGTCCATCGAGTCAGTGATGCCATCCAGCCATCTCATCCTCTGTCGTCCCCTTCTCCTCCTGCCCCCAATCCCTCCCAGCATCAGAGTCTTTTCCAATGAGTCAACTCTTCGCATGAGGTGGCCAAAGTACTGGAGTTTCAGTTTTAGCATCATTCCTTCCAAAGAACACCCAGGACTGATCTCCTCTAGAATGGACCGGTTGGATCTCCTTGCAGTTCAAGGGACTTCTTAATTTTCAGTTGACCATTTTTAAGTCACGTTTACTTTTACCATCTGTGCCCTTTATAGCTGTGCAATTGAAATCTTTGAAAAGTAATTTCATTATTTCCACAGGCAGAAACAATGAAACTGTACTCGTATTACTTTCAGTAGAGCACATACTCTAAAATGTTTTAGCTAGAGTAACAAAAATCAAGTCAACCCTAGTTACTATCAGTTTAGAAATCTGTTAAAATTTAGACTCTATTAAAAGCCAATTCAAGGGTTTGAGTTTCTGGATAAATCATGACGGTCACTTACTAAACTTCTGAGAATAATGAAATGTTTCTGTAGTTTTCTTCACACCACGTTTGAGTTTACCCCCATGCCTTTGAAAAAAAAGTGAAAGTCATTCAGTCATGTCCAACTCTTTGCAACCCCATGGACTGTAGCCTAACAGACTTCTATGTCCAGGGAATTTCACAGGCCAGAATACTGGTATGGGTAGCTGTTCCCTTCTCCAGGGGATCTTCCCAATCCAGGAATTGAACCTAGGTCTCCCACACTGCAGGCAGATTCTTTACCAAATGAGCCACTAGGGAAGCCCAAGAAGACTGGAGTGGGTAGCCTATCCCTTCTCCAGCTGACCCAGGAATCAAACTGGGGTGTCCTGCATTGAAGGTATATTCTTTACCAACTGAGCATAGCTTTGCTCACTCTAAACTTTAACTTGTAATATTTTCTTCTCCTCAGTAAACTCTCAAGTATCCATTTTTTTATGCTTTAAGACTCAATTTTGTTTCACCTTTTTCTAGAACATCTTCGTCTTGCCCCCACTAAAACACTCACACACTCAGGAAAAAAAAAATGGTGCTTTGTTTTTTTTTTTCCTTGTTGGTTAACTATTTTCTTTTTTAAACTTTAAACTTTTTATTTTGTCTTGGGGTATAGCCAATTAACAATGTTGTGGTAGTTTCAGGGAAACGGCAAAGGCACTCAGCAATACATATACATGTAGCCATCCTCCCCTCAACCCCTATTCAGGCTAGCACATAACACTGGGCAGAGTTCCATGTACTATACAATAGGCCCTTGTTGGTTATCCATTTTAAATATGACAGTGTGTATAGGACCTTACCAATGTCCTTAATTATCCCTTCCCCCTCAGCAACCATAAGTTCAATTAAGTCTCTTTCTGTTTTGTAAGTTCATTTGTATCATTTCTGTTTAGATTCCACATGTAAGGGATGCCATACACTATTTCTCCTTCTTTGTCTGACTTCCTTTACTCAGTATGACACACTCTAGGCCCATCCATGTTGCTGCAAATGGTATTATTTCATTCTTTTTAATGGCTGAGTAATATTCCACTGTACATATGTACCACATCTTCTTTATCACAACTGGTGCTCTTTTATGGGCTCTCTATTGCTGTATGTACTACATTATAGTACAATCGTCTGCTAACGTATGTTTCTTCCTGACATGATAGTTTATTACTTGTCTCAAGCAGATTTTGTATGTAGAAAAAGAATCACAAATTCTCAGAGATGAACAATAATAACCATGTATCTCATATTTCTGAGTCACCTGGTAGTTGGTTGATCTCAACTGGCTCTACTGACCGGTTCCGCTTCAAGCTATGGGTCCAGCTGGGCTTGTCTTCTTGCTTAAGGCTGTATGTATACTACTCCTGAGGCCCAGGTTCTACTCATGGTGACAGAGGAAACTCAAGCCCCACTGACAAGCACATTTTGTGCTACTGTTCTACTGTTTTCATCACACCAGCTAACCTCCTTTGGGGCTTCCGTGGTGGCTTAGATGGTAAAGAATCTGCTTGCACTGCAGGAGATCTTCCTGGATCAAGAATATCCCCTGGAGAAGGGAATGGAAACCCACTCCAGTACTCTCGCCTGGAGAATTCCATGGACAGAGGAGCCTGGCTGGCTACAGTCCATAGGGTTGCAAAGCGTCAGACACAACTAAGTGACCCTTCCACTTGCAGGCTCCTTTTAGCAAAAGCAAGTCACAGGGACAAGCTCAGACTCAGAGGGACAGAGAAATATACTCCACCCCTATGGCCCATGACAAGGCTATCAATGCACAGAATCAGTTCAAGGGAGTGGAAAGTTATATCCAACAAGTAAAATACTATGGAATAAAAAACATCTCTTATTCATCTTTATTTGTATATCCAGTGCCTGGAACTGTACTTAATCACAGAGAGTACCCAAGATATGTTTGAAGGATAAATGCCTCTGATTTAGCAGTATCAGAGTGAGTCCCCACATGCATCCATTTATGAAGGATACTCCAAATCACATTAAAAGTGCCAAAGATTTGAAAGAGAGATGATGAACTGTTCATTTTAATTTACTGAGACATAAGACTTTTAATAGCTCCCCCCAAAAGCACAAAGATACAAATTTTCCCACAGTAAAATGCTAGGCTATAAAATTTTGACAAAGGAGCAGATAGCAGTAGTCTTAGAAACTCATTCATCTGTGTTTGTGGTGTATTGTTTCACAAATGGCTACAACAACCCCTCCTTTCTCATGTACCTTCTTGCAACTTGACTGTGTCCCTCCTGCCATCAAGGACTGGAGTCTGTTTCCTTTCTCCTTGAATCCATGACTTGTTTGACCAAAAGAATATGATGGAAGTGACCCAGTGTGATTATGAGTCAGTATCTTCAAAGGTCTTGAGATTTCTAATTTTGTCGCTTCGGAATTCTCTTTTCATGTAAAGAAACTTAGGCAAGGCAACTAAAAATGAAAGACTATGTAAAGAGAGACAAGACATTTGGTGGAGAAGCCCTGCTGACATTCAGCACCAAGGTCCCAGAAATGTAGGTGAGGCCGTCTTGAATCCTTCATTCCCAGTTGGCCACCTCAGTCAACACTGGGTAAGATGAGATAAACCATTCCACTGAGCTCTGCCTGAAATTTCTGATCCACAGATTCATGAGTAATAAAATGATCCTTGTTTTAAATCACTACGTTTTTAGGGCTTATAGCAGGCAATAGATATCTAAGAGTGTTTAAAACTGCTCTTGAGAGAAAAGAAAATTGATACTGCAAACTCTGAAATAAACCAACTGGAATTGTTTTACAAATAACTGTTACAAAATTGTTTCATCTGAAAAAAAGTACATTTTGTGTTAGCATATAAAGAAAATAAGCACAGAATTGTTCAGAAAGAAAGAAAGCAGACCTCCCACTACTTCTTGTCTAAACGTGAATGTATGGACATAAATATTATTCAGTTTAACTTTGTTAGAAAAATCAGCAAGCTGTCACAGCATTTTAAACATTAACAAGTGTGGTACAAATGATATACTTGACTATATTACAATTTTAAATGTCTCTGCTTTTATCTAAATAATCTTTGTACCATTAAAAAATATCTCCAGTTTCTATAAACACTTAAAAATTAAACACTTAACTTCATGTAAAAATAGTAATCCATAAGTAAGATATTAGAAATACTCAATTCCTAGCAACAATTCAACTGGCTATTTTTGGAAAAGGTCCACTTATAAACAAAATAAACTGATCTTATGAAAGGTGTGATTTCAAGTTAAGGAGAGGTAACTTCTTTTTTTCCATCTGAGTGAGATGAAAATGCACTCATGTGGATGCCAAACTTCTTTAAAGCTTGTGTAATGAATGTAAAAGTAAACACATTTCAAGTTTGAATTCAATTCCAACTGAATATATTACAGGGCAAGTATGTCACATCCAATATTGAGGGAAACATGAAGCTTCTTAGGAAGTGTAAACATTTCCACTTTAGCAAGTCTAATCTGATTCATCATCATTGGTGAGTACCAAGAAAAAAAAAAGCAATAGTTTGGAAAGATTTCAAAGATCATTAAAAGTGACAGAAAAAAGTGCTAGTGCTATTAATAAGTGCTATTAATTTTTCATTTTGACTATAGGATTAACAACAGGAGATCATTTAAATTAAGGTTACACTCATTT
Organism: Bos indicus x Bos taurus; assembly: GCF_003369695.1. NCBI lineage: Eukaryota > Metazoa > Chordata > Mammalia > Artiodactyla > Bovidae > Bos > Bos indicus x Bos taurus. Next base: position 19,576,998 of record NC_040076.1, on the reverse strand, counting down.
CACATTATATTTCCTAACGCTTTATTGTTATTAGTTTCTGGCAACATCCTAAAGAGAATCTCTATCAATTGTGATCCTTCTTTCTGAGGAAAAATGACACTGTTTATGATGACTATAGAAGAAGTGATGGGAGTCATGGAGGGAAGACGCAGAACCAAGAGTCCTTCCACACTCAGAATTCTTATGACTCTGTGATAGTCCCCTACACCTGCTTTTTCAGGGCATGTTTTATTTTGGCTTTTCCCTTTGAACGCTATAGACAATTCAAAGTTTTGCTCAGATAGATCCACTCATCTTTGGATATTATGCATTAGCTTCCCTATCTGCTACTTATTTCCCTGCAAGCCACAGTTGCGGCATGTTATTTGAATGGTGCATTACTGCATCCTCAAACCATTGTTCCAGATCAGCATTCTGGAAGCTTATGGCTGTTTATGCCTGACCCTTTCCCAGGTCCATTTCAGTCAAGAATGACATGAATTGTGCCATAAACTTGCATTCAAGATCCTGTCTCATTTCTGCACTAATAAGATTAGATCAGCTTGAACATGCTGCTTAACTCTCACTAGGCCTCTTGTCTCTTATCAACTCTGAAAGTTGTCATCTTTGCTGTGTTTGGTTCTCCATACTTCTGGACACATGATGGATCCTACTTCCTTCCTTGTTTATATCAAATATGGCCAGCTGACTGGTTTGGGCCAATAAAATATAAGTAGAACTGGCATGTAGCACTTGGGAGCAGAAATTCTAAGTGTCAGTGAGCAAGTTGCCATGTTTCCTTTCTAACATGGCAATTATGAAAGTATTATTGAAATGAAGCCTCTATCTGCCTGTATCTCTCAGTGATTAGAATGAGCAGAGCTCCTGGTCAATAAGGATGGACATGCACCATTTATTATTTTAAGCCACTGAGATTCGAGGGTTGTTTGCAGTGCAGCATAATCTAGTCTTTGGTGTCTTGCTCAAACAGCTTTCACAATGTTTATTAGGGAACATTTTCACAAAAGTGTCTTCTGATCTCATGATACAAGATGTCTCAAATGTTCAACACACCTCTCCCAAGTACAGTGCCGCAAAGCAGGTGGCATATAAAAAAACCACACTCATCGGGGCAGAGATAAAGAGGGCACCCTATGAGCAAGGAGAGGAAATTCACTTTGATCCATATAAAATAGCCAGAATTCTAGCAATCTTAGAGGAGAAAGCAGTCATCTCTAACAATTCATAAAAGTAATAAAGGCTGTCTTTTGAGTAAGTCCACTATCAGAGGCTAAGAGCCAGAGTCCAAGTATCTAACTGTAGTTAGATACTATATCATAGTACAGAAGGGAATGAAAGAAGACCACTTCAGAAGCCAGAAGTGAATCAAAAGAATAAAAAGAACAGGTTTTCCAAAAAGACCAACATCAAATTTTAGAAAACAATGCTCACATCTCTTAATAAATTTGAAATTTTATCAGAATCCTGAAGTATATTAATTATAGTTGTTGTTCACAATCAGACTTCATTCTGTCACCTAATGTAAGATCTCTTTTGCAATCTTTAAATAGTCACAAATTAAAGAAACACTGTAGTTACTATACATGCTATCAGACACCTACCTTGAATGGGATATGTACACTTTCTAGTGATTAAGTCAAGGTCACAATGCCCAGAGTAAGCAAATTAGAAAAGCAGCACCAGGTACACTCAATTGCTCTACCCATTTCCAGCTGTGTGGTACACTGGACCCATTTCTGTCTGTGTGATATTCACAGGGTTCCACATCCTTGAATACAATAAATTGTGGACCAAAAATATTCAGAAAATAAATTTCCAGAAAGCTCCAAAATGCAAAATTTGCATTTGCCATTGCCATGCAAAGGCAACTATTTACACAGCATTTACATCGTATTTACAACTATTTACATATCATTTACATTGTATCAAGTATTATAAGTAACCTGGATGTAATTTAAAGTATATAGGAGGATGTGCATAGGTTATATGCTAATACTGCCCTTGAGCACCCACAGATTTTGGTATCCACAGAGATCCTACAACCAATCCCTTGAAAGCACTCAAGTCTGACTGTATATTTCACAAAGTAGAGAGTCTCTAAAACACTTAACAAAGTAGAATGAAATCTAGATCTCACTAATGAACTATTCCTGAAGCAAAATATATTAGGAACCTTATCTCACAGATAGGTATATATAAATATATGTTTATTTATTTGTTTATGATTGTTTTAGTTTGGTCTATTGTCTAATAGCTACTGGTTACCATGTCCTGCTGTTTCCTAGCCTCAAAACCTGTACTCACTTGAAATGTTAGTCTTGTAATTTTAAAAAGCAGTGGTATATTATGACACAGAATAATTTCAGTCAACTCTACTTAAGAAATAAATTTGCAATTCTGTTTTGTGGAGTCTTTTAAATCAAGGTCTACGGGTATCTGTCTAGAAAGTGGTCATTATTGCTTTTCATTCAAAATAATTGCTATCATTTACTGAGTATGTTACTATGTCTATGTTCAAATGGCTAAAAAACAATAAGGCTCTGATATTTAAGGACTTTTTAACAACAAAACTGTATTCTTTTCCTTATAATACACTGTATCTATTTAATTAAAGTAATTTAAAAATTGCCTTATAAATGATTATTTCTCATAGTCCCTCCTTATGCTTAGCTAATTCTAACTGTTGCAGTAGATTGTGTTTTTCTGTCCTTGGTTTTATGCTTTTTTTACTTGTAGCTTTCATTTTTGGTTTAGTCAACAATAACTTTTTAAATATCTACTTATCTAATCTCAAGATGGTCACTGGTCTCAATGATTTTAGAATCTGGTGGGAATAAAAGACACTATCTAGTAAAGAGAAAATGCAGGCTTCCTTCACTATTTTCTGAGTGTGTGTGATTTTTAGAGACATCCACTTTTGTTTCCATCACTTCATGGGAAATAGATGGGGAAACAATGGAAACAGTGTCAGACTTTATTTTGGGGGGCTCCAAAGTCACTGCAGATGGTGACTGCAGCCATGAAATTAAAAGATGCTTACTCCTTGGAAGGAAAGTTATGACCAACCTAGATAGCGTATTCAAAACCAGAGACATTACTTTGCCAACAAAGGTCCGTCTAGTCAAGGCTATGGTTTTTCCTGTGGTCATGTACGGATGTGAGAGTTGGACTGTGAAGAAGGCTGAGCGCCAAAGAATTGATGCTTTTGAACTGTGGTGTTGGAGAAGACTCTTGAGAGTCCCTTGGACTGCAAGGAGATCCAACCAGTCCATTCTGAAGAAGATCAGCCCTGGGATTTCTTTGGAGGAAATGATGCTGAAGCTGAAACTCCAGTACTTTGGCCACCTCATGCGAAGAGCTGACTCATGGGAAAAGCCTCTGATGCTGGGAGGGATTGGGGGCAGGAGGAGAAAGGGACGACAGAGGATGAGATGGCTGGATGGCATGACTGACTCAATGGACGGGAGTCTCAGTGAACTCCGGGAGTTGGTGATGGACAGGGAGGCCTGGCATGCTGCAATTCATGGGGTAGCAAAGAGTTGGACACAACTGAGAGACTGAACTGAACTTTTGTTTTCATAAAACTATGAGACCAGTGGAGTCTCTGAAAGTTAGGGGACCAAGTGGAGGGATTCACCACTACTGGGTGAATTTCCAGGATTCTAGGACTCCCATATACCATGAAGAAGTTGTAGTAGAGAGAGTATAAGTAGAGAGTAGATGTGACGTTCTACTTGTAGGTGAAACTCTACATATTTTGACTCCTAATACAGAACTGAATATAAATGTCTTTTCCATTTGTAAAGGGGAGAGCACTGGGAGTTTTTTTACTGTGGCTTTCCACAGCTAAAAAGAAAACTGTTTTAAAAAATCATGCAAGAGAAAAGTAATGTTTCAAACAGGATTAAAATGAGTTATGTCTGTGAGGGTAGTGACTAATAAATTTTACACCTCAATGAAACATGTAATCTCTCATTTTTATATGGGTGTCTAGTATATGATTTTGAAGGTTCTCAGAACACATCTTCAATATTCTCTGAAGTCTTTTTGAGGTTTGTTTTTTTTTTTTTTAAGCTGATGAAAGAAGTGGAGACAGAGAAAATGAGCGCATGAAGTTCAAGGGTTACAGAATGAAGCATGCTCTATCAAGTGTCTCTATAATGATAAACGGGACTGGGAGGCAATGAAATCTCATTGATTGTCCCTGTTTAAACCATATTTGTAATAGGACTGGTTTTAAGCTTCCTGTTTATAGTAGACATTGAAAATGGTGATCAGTATAGAAAAAAAAAAAAAAAAAACAATCAGGACGGGGAGAAGTCCAAAGACTATGTCCATGGTGGAATAGCTGATGAACTGAATATCATTCATATTTAGAGAAACTGAATGAAGCCTTTCAGGTGGAATGGGCAGGAAAATTTCATCTGTATTTTTCCAGATTAGTCTATATTTCAACATGTAGAAAATACAAAGAGACAAAGATCTGAATAAGAATGTGAAAACACAACTGTTTAACAATGAGAAAAACTTCCTATTAGGCAGTGAATTTCACCTTACTTAGCATAATATATTTTATAAAGTGTCCAGTTAAGTGGCCCTTCACTTAGGGTATAAAATACTTATGGTATGTTATTATATTCTATTTTTTTTAATTGGGGGAAATTGTTTTATGATGTTGTGTTGGTTTCTGCCATTCAGCAACGTGAATCAGCTATACGTATACATATGTCCGCTCCCTAATGAACTTTCCTCTCACCTCCCACCCAATCCCACCCCATCCCACCCCTCTAGGTTGTTACAGAGCACTGGATTTTAGCTCCCTGCATCATACAGCAAATTTCCACAGGCTATCTAATTTTATACATGGTAATGTGTATATTTCAATGCTGCTGCTGCTGCTGTTAAGTTGCTTCAGTCGTGTCCAACTCTGTGCAACCCCAGAGATGGCAGCCCACCAGGCTCCCCCGTCCCTGGGATTCTCCAGGCAAGAACTGGAGTGGGTTGCCATTGCCTTCTCCAATGCATGAAAGTGAAAAGTGAAAGTGAAGTCGCTCAGTCACGTGCAACTCCCAGCAACCCCATGGACTGCAGCCTTCCAGGATCCTCCGTCCGTGGGATTTGCCAGGCAACAGTGCTGGAGCGGGGCGCCATTGCCTTCTCCAATGTTTCAATGCTACTCTCTCAATTTGTCCCACCTTTTCCTTCCCACACTGTGTCCACAAGTTTGTTCTCTACATCTGCGTCTCTATTTGGACCATGTAAATAGGTTCATCAAGGACTTCCCTATACCTCAGATGGTAAAGAAACTGCCTGCAATGCAAGAGACCTGGGTTTGATCCCTTGGTTGGGAAGATCCTCTGGAGAAGGGAATGACAATCCATGCCAGTATTTTTGCCTGGAAAATCCCAAGGACAGAGGAGCCTGGTGGGCTACAGTCTGTGGGGTTGCAAAAAGTCAGACACGACTGAGCAGCTAACACTAACTAAATAGGTTCATTAGTACCATTTTTCTAGATTCCATATATATGTGTTAATGTACCATATTTGTTTTTCTCTTGCTGACTTACTTCACTCTATAACAGGATCTAGGTCCATCCACCTTGCTATCACTGAGTCAAATTCATTCCTTTTTATGACTGAGTAATATTCCATTGTGTAAATGTACCACAGCTTCTTTATCCACCCATCTAACAGTGGGCATTTAGGTTGCTTTCGTGTCCTTGCTATTGTAAACAGTGCTGAGCGAACATTGAGGCACATGTGTCTTTTGAACTATGGTTTTCTCAGGGTATACGCCCAGCAGTGGGATTGCTGAGTCATATGGTAGTTTTATTCCCAGGTTTTTAAGAAATGTCCATACAGTTCTCCATAGTGGCTGTATCAATTTGCATTGCCACCAACTGTGCAAGAGGATTCCTTTTTTCCACATCGTCTATAGCATTTGCTGTTTGTAGATTATTTGATGATGGCCATTCTGCCCAGTGTGAGGCGATTCCTCATTGTAGCTTTGATTTGCATTTCTCTAACTATAAGAAATGTTGAACATTTTTTCCATGTGTTTATTGGCCATCTTTATTTCTTCTTTGGAGAAGTGTCTGTTTAGGCCATCTGCCCATTTTTTGATTGGGTTGTTTGTTTTTGTAATATTGAGCTGCATGAATTCTTTGTATATTTTGGAGATTAATCCTTTGTTAGTTGCTTCATTTGCAATTATTTCCTCCCATTCTGAAGATTTTCTTTTCATCTTGTTTACGGTTTCCTTTTCTTTGCAAAAGCTTTTACATTTACCTAGGAATAAAGCTACCTAAGGAGACAAAATATCTGCATACAGAAAACTAAAGGACACTCATGAAAGAAAGTAAACGTGACACAAACAGATAGAGAAATGTATCATGTTCTTGGATTGGAAGAATCAAGATTGTGAAAATGACTGTATTACAAAACACAATCTACAGATTCAATGGAATCCCTGCAAAATTGCCAATGGCACTTTTCACAGAACTAGAACAAAACATTTCACAGTTTGTATGGAAACAGAAAAGATCCCAAAAAGCCAAAGCAATCTTGAGAAAGAAAAACGGAGCTGGAGGAATCAAACCTCCTGACTTCAGACTATACTACAATGCTATAGTCATCAAGACAGCATAGTACTGGCACAGAAACAGAAATATAGACCAATGGAACAAGCTAGAAAGCCCAGAGATTAATCCACACATCTATGGGCACCTTATCTTTAATTAAGCAGGAAAGAATATACAATGGAGAAAAGACAATAAGTGGGAAAACTAGATAGCTATGTATAAAAGAATGAAATTAGAACACGTCATACATAACATCACACACAAAAATAAACTCAAAATGGATTAAAGATCTAAATGTAAGACCAGAGACTTTAAAACTCTTGGATGAAACTCTGTTCATAGGCAGAACATTCTTTGACATAATTTGCAGCAATATCATCTATGACCCACCTCCTAGAGTAATGGAAATAAAAACAAAAATAAGTAAATGGGGACTAATTAAATTCATTAACTTTTAAAACATTTTATTGCACACATACAGGGGACTATGCTTGTCTATTGCATGAAGACAAAGAACTAGGCAGGAGGAGAAGAGGACGAGATGGTTGGATGGCATCACCAACTCAATGCACATGAGTTTCAGCAAGCTCCAGGAGATGGCAAAGGACACTTTGACATCAAAATTATTATTACATCTATACAGAAATCTGTTGCATTTCTGTATGCTAACAATAATCATAAGGAGAAATTAAGGAAATAATCCCATTTACCATTGCATCAAAAAAAATTAAAATACCTAGCAAAATAAACCTACATAAGGAGGCAAAAGATCTGTGCTCTGAAAACTATAAGACCCTGATGAAAGAAATTAAACAACATGAACAGATGGATGGAAAGACACACTGTGTTCTTGGATTGAAAGAATCAATAGTGTTAAAATGATCATACTACCCAAGGTAATCTACAGATTCTGTGCAATCACTATCAAATTACCAGTGGAGTGGGGTATTTCATAGAACTAAAACAAATAATTTTTAAATTTGTGTGGAAAGAGAAAAAAACCCAAAGAGCAAAATAATTCTGAGAAAGGACAGAACTGGAGAAATCATGTTCCTTGACTTCAAACTATACCACAAATCTATAGCAATAAAAACAGTATGGACTGGCACAAAAAATAACACGTAGATCAACGGAACAGAATAAAGAGCCCAGAAATAAGTACACACACTTATGGTCAATTAATCTATGACAAAGGAAGCAAGAATATACAATGGGGAAAAAAGCAGTCTCTTAAACAAGTGGGGCTGAGAAATTGAACAACCACATGGAAAAGAATAGCATTAGAACATTCTCTAACACGGTATACAAAAATAATCTCAAGATGGATCAATGCAATGCTCATCAAAATGTCAGCTGCCCTTTTTGCAAAATTTGGAAGACAATCTTAAATTCCCATGGATGTAAGGAACCAAGAATAGGCAAAGCAATCTCTAAAAGGAAGGACAAATGAGTACTCACACTAATACAATGGCATAAAGAGACACATACAGATCAATGGAATGGAATTGTGAATCCAGAAATACACCATTCCATTTATGGTCAACTAACTTTCACAAGGGTGCCAAAGTAATTCACTGCAAAAAAGAAAAAAAAAAAAAAACCATGCTGGACTAATTTAATATCTACATGCATAAGAATTAAGTTTGACCCCTACCTCATACTATTTATAGACAATTGAAAGTAAGTCATGGAGTTAAATATAAGAACTGAAAGCAAAAAACTCTTAGAAGTAAACATACGAGTAAATCTGTAACCTTGGATTAGGCCATGATTTCCTACATAAGACATCAAAAACACAAGCAACAATAAATAGATAGACTGCACTTTATCATAATAAAACTTTCATGCTACAAAGGCCACCACTAAAAAGGTAGAAAAAGCCACAGAATGAGAGTAATATTTGGAGACTATATATTTCCTAAGAGATGTGTATTCAGAATATTTAAAGAATTCTTACAACTCAATGGCAAAAAAACAACATAATTTAAAAATAGATGAAGAATTTCAAAAAATATTTCTCAACATACAAATGACCAATAAGCATATGAAAAGATATTCAACACCATTAATCATAAGAGAAATGCAAATCAAAGCCACAATGAGATATCAATCCATGTACACTAGGATAATTATAATAAACAAGACAGACAGTAACAAGGGTTAGTAGGGATTTGGAATAATTAGAATCTTCATAGGATGCTCGTAGAAATTTAAAGTTATGCAACCACTTTGAAAAATAGTTAAGTAACTCTTCAAAAAAGTGGTACATAAAGTTACCACTTGACCCAGCAATTCCACTCCTAAGTATATAATCAAGAGACTTGAAAATATATGCCTACATGAAAATGTGCCCAAGAATGTCAAAGAAGCATTATTCATAATAACCAAAAAGTACAAAGAATCTAAATGTCCACCAACTGATAAACAGATAAATAAAAATGTATCAGGTCCACACAATGGAATAGTATTCAGCCACAGAAAGGAATCAAATACTGACACACGCCACAATGTGGATGACCTTGAAAACTTTATGCTAAGTAAAATAAGCCAAACACAGAAGGCCATGTATTGCATGATTCCATTTATATGAAATGCAGAGTAGGTAAATCCATATAGATAGAAGGCAGATTGGTGGTTGCCAAGGGCTGAAGGGACTCAGAATGGTAAAGAATCCATGTGCAAATCGGGAGATCTGGATTTGATCCCTGGGTTGGGAAGATCCGCTGGAGGAGGGCATGGCAACCCACTCCAATATTCTTGCCTGGAGAATCCCATGGAGAGAGGTGCCTGGCAGGCTATCCATGCAGTCACAAAGAGTTAAACGTGACTGAGTGATTAAGACTGTACTGGGACTGGAGGATCAGAGAGAACAGAGAAAATAGCTATTGGGTATGGGCTTTTCCTCTTTTCCGGTATTCTTGCCTGGAAAATCCCATGGATGCAGGAACCTGGCAGGCTACAGTCCATGGGGTCACAAAGAGTCGGACACGACTCAGTGACTTCACTCTTCTCTTTAGGGTGATACGAATATTCTAAAATTAGTGATGATGGTTGCACAACTCTGTAAACTTTTAATTTAAAACTTTAAAAGGATGAATTTTATTTGTGAATTATATCTCTATAGAGCATTATAAAAATATGTTTAATAAATAAAGACAGTAAATTCCTCAAAAATAAATGCCCTAAATTATTAGATAAAAGACAAATAAGCTCAGAAATACACTATCCTTATGCTTAGCCCACATTAATAACCATTCCATTATGCACAGCCATTTCTAAGTAGTAAATTGAAAAAGATGTACTCTATCCCTAAGTTTCTTATATTTGATAATTTAGTGTAAGGAGACTCTGCAGGTTTGTACTTTATTATATAGAACAATTTCGGTACAAAGAAGAACAGACCCCAGGGGCTTTAATGTGAAATTGGGAAGAAAAAAAAAGAGAGCTAACTCTCCAAATACTCAGCCTGAGGATGATGACTGCAGTGTGCATAAGCAAGCAGTTCTCAGCTTAAAATATATACATAGATATTCTCTCCAGTGTGTGCGATTGCTCTTGGTTGACCCAGTCCTCTGTCCCTGCCGTACTCACCAGAACCCCACCTTTCAATACTCTGCATGTTACCAACCTTAGCAAACAAAATCTCCGTCATCTAACCCTTCTACATTCTGCCTCATAAAAGTATCTCCAAGATTCCAAAGGAACTGATTGTGTCCCATAATCAAGTCAATCAACAGGTCAAGAAGTAGAAACGAGTGAGTTTTCTAATCAAGGTTTCCCAGATGTTAAATTTGTAAGGCACAGATTTCTACAATTCTACAGAACAGAAAACACAGATAGGAATGAGAGTGGTGAATAGGGAGATCATTCAAAGATTCAAAGGCCTTTGCCAGATATTTATTACATATTTATTCTACCCAGGATACCAAAGAAGCACAGGTGTCCTTATAAATAAAGCAAACCTAGAAACATTCACTTTCAGAGCTAGAAGAGATCTTATAAATCATCTAAATCAACCCCCTTATTTTATGATGTAGAATACTGCAGAGTTGAGAAGAAAACAGATATGATTAGTTCACACAGGGAACTGCAGATGGGGAACTTGAAGGCAGGTTTCTCCATTTATGGACCAGTCGTCTCTTGACAGATTTAGTTTCACCTCTTCAGAGCAACAGCAAATTGTTTGAAAAAGTTGTCGCATCTCTTTTAACAAAGCAAAGTGTGAGCCCTTTATGTAAAGTCCACATGAAAAAGTTTAAATTACTCCTCTTGGGCCCCGAAATTGCTCAGAAACAACCCCAGCACCACAAAAATCTATTTTCTAATTAGTCTCAGATTATCCTTTAATGTAATACTATGGAGGTAGGTTAACTGTCTCAAAGATTTGACTTACTAGGGAGTGTCACAGAGTGAAGTAAGTCAAAGAGAAAAACAAATATTGTATGTTAATACATATATGTGGAATCTAGAAAAATGGTACCAATGAATCTATTTGCAGGGCATGAATAGAGGCTCAGAGAACAGACCTGTGGGCACAGCAAAGGGAAGGGCAGGGTGGGACGAGTTGAGAGAGTAGCATTGAAACATATATATTATATGTTATATATATATATAACCTTATGTAAAACAGATAGCCAGTAGGAAGTTGCTGTATAACCCAAGGAGCTCAACACAGTGCTTTGTGACAAACTAGAGGAGTCAGATGGGGTAGGGTATGAGAAAGAGGTTTAACAAGGAAGGGACATATGTATACTTATGGCTGATTCATGTCATTGTATGGCAGAAACCAACACAACATTGTAAAGCAATTACCCTCCAATTGAAAATAAATTTTAAAAAACTATTTAAAAAAGAAAGATGGTATAGATGATCTTATTTGCAAAGCAGAAATGCAGACACAGAGGTAGAGAACAAATATATGGATTTCAAGTGAAAAAGAGCGCAATGGGAGCAATTGGGATACTGGGATTGACACGTATGCACTATTGATTGTGTTGTTGTTGTTCAGTCACTAAGCCGTGTCTGACTCTTTGCAACCCTGTAGACTGTAGCCCACCAAGCTCCTCTGTCCATTCCCAGGCAAGAACACTAAAGTGAGTTGCCATTTCCCTCTTCAGAGAATCTTCCCAACCCATGGATGGAACCCATGTTTCTTGCATTGGCAGGTGGATTCTTTACCACTGAGCTACCAGGGAAGCCCCCCACTATTGATTCTAGTATAAAGAGATAACTAATGAGAACCTAGCACAGGAAGCTCTGCTCAATGCACTGTGGTGACCTGAATGGGAAAGAAGTCCAGAAGGGAGGGGATACGTGTATATGTATGGCTGATTCATTTTGCTGTACAGTAGAAATTGACAAAAATAAAGCAACTATACCCCCACTCACTTAGTAATATCCTTTATCTAGAAACCAAAAATTCAACCATATAGAGGACCCAAGAGAATAGTTTTCTCACCAATATTCCCTCCAGCTTTTCTCTTCTGCTCCTCTTTGATGTTTTAAAGGTCTTTCGACTTCCCTCTTGCCTTATTTTCATCTCTCTGCTCAAACATCCAAATACATAGCAGAAAGGGCAGGACTGAGACAGAGGTTAGAAGACTGATTGTTTTTCCCTTTGCCCATCTTAAAGAATCTCCCTATTTTCCATGCCCCAAATACATAAACAAGCTTCCTCACTGCCTGATCTGTTAGTTCCGTCCTCACTTATTTTAGGCTGTCAGCACACTGTAGAGAGATACAGTCCTCTCACAATTTTTCATGAAACAAAAATCTGGTATTGGGAGTGGGCAGGACTGCATTCTGATCATCAATTATAACACTAGTATTTTGGTTTTCTTTTTTAATTTCAAACAAACTGCAGTTTGGAAAAGCAATGTTTTTTGTTTATCATGTCAAGTTCTTATGAAAGTATTTGAGTTGGATTTCATCCAAAATCTATAACTCACCATGTAATGCATAATTTTGCTGTCATATGGCTGCAAATTTTGACACTTATTTTGCCAAAAATCATAGGTATGAATATGAAAGAGGCCCCCTCTGAGATTTATTGCTGAGTGTCCCACTAGTTCCCCCTCCTTTCTTTCATTGTCAAAGCTCAACCATCCATTGTTTCATCAAGCAGATTTTCTTGCCCTTTGTTTGTGCACAGATTCACTTAAAAATCACCTTTTTAAAAGTCCGTATGTTAATTTATTTTAATTGTTAATTTTTAAAATGTTAGTTTTTGAATCCTTTAAGTGCCTTTCATAGCAAAAATAAATGTATACAATTTTAGTTCCCTCAAAATGTCCAAAGTTGTGAATATTAACTGTGAAACTTTTATTATTTCAATTTTATGTTAATAAAACCTTCCCATCATATTTTGCTTCAAATTACTTTGTTTCAGGCTTATGAGGCACTAATTAAAGAAAATGGATACTTTTTTAACCTGCAAGTTATTAAAATTTAAGTAACTCCAAAATTCAGCATTTTCTGGGTTAAATTAGTGCACTACTTCAGTATCTGCAATTCAAATAAGTCCTCTGAGAAATTGGCCTCCATAACCAGTGACGTGCTGCTGTACCGAACAGATCTCCAAAATATCCTAACAGATTTCTTTCTTTCAGCGTAGAATTGTTTCCATCTGGTGCTTAGATATTAAACCTGGAATATGTAAAGTCTCTCCCCTCTCACCCTGTTTGACTTCCAAATGCTGGCAAATAATTTGCATTGTCAATGAATTGAGGATTAGAATTGTGAATTTAACTGCTTCGTTTTAGGAGGCCAATTTAAAATGACATAAAGTAGTGGATTTTTCTCTTAAATTTTGAGACATGGAGAAACTTAAAATGTTGTTTGTAAATATTCTCATTCAAAGCTGTTTAGCTTGAAAAGAATAAAACTTTTCTTAATTTTTCCCAAGTTCAAGATATTGAAAAAAATTTATGAACAGTTTTAGAGGTTAGCTTTTATACATATATACTTATAACTGAATATGAACTTCTAAAAAGACATATGTGTATAATTAGGTAGATAAGTAAATAGATATTTAAATGTGTGCATGTGAGTGTCAGTCGCTCAGTTGTATCCGACTCTTTGCGACCCCATGGACTATAGCCTGCCAGGCTCCTCTGTCCATGGAAATCTCCAGGCAAGAATACTCAAGTGGGTTGCCATTTCCTTCTGTGTGCATGTAGAATTTTCCAAGATCCTAGTTCACTGACAATGATTTCTTCATGAGAAATTTAAAGATCCTTCACTGTAATAGAAAATGTCTGACTTTTAAGACTGGCAACATTTTTCATAGCATCTTAATTGGAAAGCAGAGAGTTACTTCTAAGAAACATAATTGCTTCCAGAAATGTTTAAACCACTAGGGGAATGTTTATATGAAGTGAGCAATAGTGGAAAGGAGTGAATAAACCAATTCTGTGCACACTGCAGTGTAAAAGCCTGGGAGCACACACGTAGAGATTTATAAGAGAACCACGTGCAGAACACAATCATTATGCTCAATCTCTTTCTTCTTTTCATGGGTCCTGAAACTTCTATTCATGTCTCAGCCTCGCAGTGGATCTCACATGCTTTCCAGAGCAAACAGGCATCCAGAAATCTTGTCCAAACCTTCACACGACATGCCTGTCCTCCTCGCACCATTCTTTTCTTTTTGATGTCCCATCACACTTTCTTCACATTGTCTCTTATTTAATTGCTTCTTTTGATCTTTCTCTTAAATTTGATCTGCCTTGATCTTCTGGAATATTCTCTAATGCTCTGAAGTTAAAAACTGCACATTTTTCCATTTCATGTCCATTTCATGGCTTATTAAAAATAACTATGAGTTTCTACATAGCACATGAGACTCCTTGCCATCTCTGTTCACTGTACTCACAATTAACTTTAAAAAAAAAGAGTCTTAAGAGACTCATAGGAAAGGAATTGGCACAACTTTCAGAAGGATAGCTAAGAATGTTTTGCTGATAAGCATGTAATCACTTAACTGATTCTAATGAACATTTGTGGGAATCTTTTAAAGCATGTTCGTTCAGCTAGATCTCAGCAGGACCCATCATCTTGACCCCCAAATCTCCAAAACAAAATATTCATTAAAATGAGTGAGAATTTTCCATAAAGCTTCAAGAGGTCATGGAATGAATTTTTATAGTTGCCTGCCATGCAAAATATTATAGTATACATTTAAAGCTAATATTGGAATGAGACAAATCTCCCAGGACAAGCATTCTCAAAATATTGTATATGCCTTAAACTAAAAACTGAAAAAGACCCAAAACACCCATTGCAGTTGGCAACATGTGAATATTATAGAAAATCACAATGTGTTCTGGCTGAAAGCAGCAAAAACAAAATAGCTATGCTGAGAAGTGACTGATGTGATTGCCGTGTCTTTTCATCCATTCAGAAAACAGAAAGGAAAACGTAATTTCATCTGATGAAATGTTGCATTGACTTTTGTCTCCTCGTTCCTTCCTCTCTCCTATCTGCCCTCCACTCCACCCCAATCCCCTGAAGTTCTTCCATTTGTATCAGAGCAGCACAAACTCAGAGAAGGGGTGGAGTCTGATATTTCGGGTGGTCTTAGCAAAGCTTTAGTCTTTGGCTAACCTCTCCTTAGATTGGTAAGCAGCCAAGAATTTCCAATATTAGGGAGAGCCACTTGGTAAAGCTGTATGTGCATGTCAGGGTACATGTCAGTATATTTGCTCTGATATAATAAGCAAAACTGAACAACAACAGGGCCTCAGCAGCCAAAGTAACATTTTTCCCAAACTTAAAACATATCCTCGTGTAAGTTATGATTCTTATTTGGTTTCAGTGTTCATTTATTTCAGTTTATTGTTTAACATCTCCCACTAACTGAGCCAGGAAACCATGGCAGGACCTCAAAAAAATAACTCCATCCCCACATTTATTTTTCTATTTGTTCTGATTCTTAACTCCCTTACACTCACAAAGTCTCTTAGAATAAGGGCACAAAATAAATAAATAAATAAATAAGATAGTATTTGCCCTTTGAAATGAAGTATAGTTTTAGAAACCATACATAAAATCTCCCTTGCAACTTCTCCTTTTTATTATAAAATTATATTAGATTCAGATTTGCTTTGAAAGGCCAGCTGTATTTTTTTAATTAAAAGGAGAAATAAAATGTCCTTTTTCCTAAATCAGATTCACAAAGAATGAAGGAGTTATTTCTCCCAGTAATGACTTAACAAAAGAGATTTAGGTTCCTTGAATTAGGGTGAAGATTGGGGCGGGGGAATCATTTACACAAGTAAGCATATAGCCTCATGGAATTTGGAAGGGTCTATCTTTTTGGTACTTGGCAGCACAGAGGAAAAATATCCACAAGGGAAAAAATGCCAACATCATTTCAATGAAAACAGCCAAACTGCTGCCAGATGACAAAATAGTAAATTCATCTAGGCTCATTGATGCGTGTCTGAACTTTCCAAATGAAACCTTGCATCAAAGGAAACTTTGAGCACTTTTCTATAAGATCAACCAAAACTACACTACAGTTGATACAACTTTTAAGAGTTACAAATTCCCACTATTTTAATCTCTCTTTTAAAGGCAGTCTTAGTTTGTTTCATTGCAGTTGAGTTAGAAATGAGAAAAAGAGTATTTTAAATGGAGAATTTGTAACACATTACTGATATCCTTTCTTAAGGGCTTTCCCTACAAAGAGTGCCAAAACTTTGTAAACTTGATTGGACTGGTACTAGAAAATGTAAACAACACTGCAAAATAATGATGGGAACATTTTATCCAGGTTAACAGAAATGGATAAGCCTTGTTTTTGAATGAAAAATTCCATGGAAACTGATGCACAAAAGAAGGGAGCAATTCAAGCTCACACTAGAAAGGTCATGGACAGAAACCAACTACATAGTCTTTGGTGTATCTGTTCTGGAACAAAATAGGGCTAAATTGATTGAGCTGAGATTTGAGCTTACAAAGAATTAATCTAGGTAAAGGACAGAAATGGTATGGACCTAACAGAAGCAGAAGATATTAAGAAGAGGTGGCAAGAATACACAGAAGAACTGTACAAAAAAGATTTTCATGACCCAGATAATCACGATGGTGTGATCACTCACCTAGAACCAGACATCCTGGAATGTGAAGTCAAGTGGGCCTTAGAAAGCATCACTATGAACAAAGCTAGGGGAGGTGACAGAATTCTAGTTGAGCTATTTCAAATCCTGAAAGATGATGCTGTGAAAGTGCTGCACTCAATATGCCAGCAAATTTGGAAAACTCAGCAGTGGCCACAAAACTGGAAAAGGTCAGTTTTCATTCCAATCCCAAAGAAAGGCAATGCCAAAGAATGCTCAAACTACCACACAACTGCACTCATCTTACACGCTAGTAAAGTAATGCTCAAAATTCTCCAAGCCAGACTTCAGCAATATGTGAACCATGAACTTCCAGATGTTCAAGCTGGTTTTAGAAAAGGCAGAGGAACCAGAGATCAAATTGCCAACATCTGCTGGATCATAGAAAAAGGAAGAGAGTTCCAGAAAAACATCTATTTCTGCTTTATTGACTACCTGCCTCTTGAGAAACGTGTATGCAGGTCAGGAAGCAACAGTTAGAACTGGACATGGAACAACAGACTGGTTCCAAATTGGGAAAAGAGTACATCAAGGCTGTATATTGTCACCCTGCTTATTTAACTATATGCAGAGTACATCATGAGAAACGCTGGACTGGAAGAAGTACAGCTAGAATCAAGATTGCCAGGAGAAATACCAGTAACCTCAGATATGCAGATGACACCACCCTTATGGCAGAAAGTGAAGAGGAACTAAAAAGCCTCTTGATGAAAGTGAAAGAGGAGAATGAAAAGGTTGGCTTAAAGCTCAACATTCAGAAAACAAAGATCATGGCATCTGGTCCCATCACTTCATGGCAAATAGATGGGGAAACAGTGGAAACAGTGGCAGACTTTATTTTTGGGGGCTCCAAAATCACTGCAGATGGTGACTGCAGCCATGAAATTAAAAGACGCTTACTCCTTGGAAGGAAAGTTATGACCAACCTAGATAGCATATAGAAAAGCAGAGACATTACTTTGCCAACAAAGGTCCGTCTAGTCAGGGCTATGGTTTTTCCAGTGGTCATGTATGGATGTGAAATTTGGACTGTGAAGAAAGCTGAGTGCCGAAGAATTGATGCTTTTGAACTGTGGTGTTGGAGAAAACTCTTGAGAGTCCCTTGGACTGCAAGGAGATCCAACCAGTCCATTCTCAAGTAGATCAGTCCTGGGTGTTCTTTCGAGAGAGTCAGTTCTTCACATCATGTGGCCAAAGTATTGGAGTCTCAGCTTCAGCATCAGTCCTTCCAATGAATATTCAGGACTGATTTCCTTTAGGATGGACTGGTTGGATCTCCTTGCAGTCCAAGGGATTCTCCAGAGTCTTCTCCAACACCATAGTTCAAAAGCATCAATTCTTCAGTGCTCAGCTTTCTTTATAGTCCAACTCTCACATGCATACATGACTACTGGAAAAACCATAGCCTTGACTAGATGGACCTTTGTTGGCAAAGTAATGTCTCTGCTTTTTAATATGATGTCTAGGTTGGTCATAACTTTTCTTTCAAGGAGCAAGAGTCTTTTAATTTCATGACTGCAATCACCATCTGCAGTGATTTTGGAGCCCAAGAAAATAAAGTCTGTCACTGTTTCCATTGTTTCCCCATCTATTTCCCACAAAGTGATGGGATCAGATGCCATGATCTTAGTTTTCTGAATGTTGAGCTTTAAGCCAACGTTTTCACTCTCTTCTTTCACTTTCATCAAGAGACTCTTCAGTTCTTCTTCGATTTCTGCCATAAGGGTGGTGTCATCTGCATATCTGAGGTTGTTGATATAGCTCCCAGCAATCTTGATTCCAGCTTGTGCTTCCTCCAGCCCAATGTTTCTGATGATGTAATCTGCATATAAGTTAAATAAGCAGGGTGACAATATACAGCCTTGATATACTCTTTTCCCAATTTGGAACCAGTCTGTTGTTCCATGTCCAGTTCTAACTGTTGCTTCCTGACCTGCATACAGATTTCTCAGGAGGCAGGTCAGGTGGTCTGCTATCCCCATCTCTTTCAGAATTTTCCACAGTTTATTGTGATCCACACAGTCAAAGGCTTTGGCATAGTCAATAAAGCAGAAATAGATGTTTTTCTGGAACTCTCTTGCTTTTTCGATGATCCAACAGATGTTGGCAATTTGATCTCTTGTTCCTCTGCCTTTTCTACATTCAGCTTGAACATCTGGGAGTTCATGGTACAAGTACTGTTGAAGCCCGGCTTGGAGAATTTTGAGCATTACTTTACTAGTGTGTGAGATGAGTGCCAGTGTGTGGTAGTTTGAGCATTCTTTGGCATTGCCGTTCTTTGGGATTGGAATGAAAACTGACTTTTTCCAGTCCTGTGGCCACTGCTGAGTTTTCCAAATTTGCTGGCATATTGAGTGTAGCACTTTCACAGCATTATGTTTTAGGATCTTATTTGAAAATAGGGTCATTATAGGTATGATTAATTAAATTAATATGAGGTAATACTGGATAAAATGGGCCCTTAATCCAATATAACTGATATCCTTACAAGAAGAAAGGAGACACAGAGGAAGATCAGATGATGAAACTATACACAAAGTCACTATATGCAAAGTATAATACACTGTGATCAAGTATGGTTCATCCTAGAAATTGAGTTTAACATCTGAAGATCAATCTATGTAACTCACCATATTAACAAACTAAAAAGGACAAAACATATGTGCATTTCAATATGTTAAAAAATCATTCTACTCAAACTTCTATTCCTGATAAAAATTTGCAGTAAACAAATAGTAGAAAGTAACTTTTTCTCAACTGAGTAAGAATTGCCTATGAAAAATCCACAACTAACATCATACTTAATGATGGCAAATTGAATGCTATCCCCTAAAATTAAGAACAAGGTAAGGATCGCACTCTCATCTCTTCTATTCAATATTGTATTAGGGCTTCTCTCCATGACAATTAGGCAAGAAAAAGAAAAACAAGCCACCCTTACTGGAAAGGAGAAAGAAAACTATCTTTGTTCATAGACTATGTGGTCATCTATCTAGAAAATCCTTTGTAATACATGCATGAAAACTTTCAAAACGAAGTAAGTTCAGAAAATTATTAGGATAAAAGCTTAATATAAAATACCAATTGTATTTCTGGGGCCTATCAACCAAAAAAAATCTTCTCCTTTGGAGAAGAATACTAGAAAATAAATATGACAATCAGAAAAATTATCATTTTGCAATCCCTATATAATTTAATCAAGTGAGAATCAGCAGTTGATGTTAAAACATGGTTTACATGCTTATGTACATTTCATACATCACACCTTATTAAAGCTACTAGCCTTCTTGGTCTCATAATTTTATGTGTGATGATATTTATCACCCATTTCCTTCATGTAGACTCAATGTGGTAAGCTTTTCTTATAATGAGCAGTAATCCTGAGAAAGGCATGTGTGTTGACTCAGTCATGTCTGACTCTTTGAAGACCCATGGCCGTCCTCTGTATATGGGATTTTCCAGGCAAGAATACTGGATGGGTTGCCATTTCCTCCTCTAGGTGATGTTACCCAACCCAGAGATGGAACCTGTGTCTCTTATATCTCCTATACTGGTAGACAGATTCTACAGATTTTTTACCAGTAGTGCCATCTGCAGAAGCCCTCATAAAGGTATGGTAAAGTCATGGCAGCATTGTCTAGGGAAGATTTTCTTTAATACCAAGGAATAACTCCAATAATAGTACACAGGTTATTTTCAAGCCCCGTTCTATCTATAAAATAACTTAGATCTCTATTTCGAGTCATTTTCACAAACAGTAGAGATGCAATTCACAAGAGTCAATAAGAAAGATGCTTTCTTACTGTGTTTTCTAAGCTTTTCATGGTAATGACAAGGATAAGTATAAAATGTTTTTCAGTTTCTATACATTTTATGAGATGAGATTGAAGCAGAGAATTGGTTATGTTTATTTTCAATGCTTTTTGCTATAATAGCTGGTTTCTCTTTTCTAAAGGAGTAAAAATAAAATATAAAAAAAATCTCAAATGCTACTGATATGTTTTCAGCAGTAAAGTACTCAAGTTGAACATTTCATCTCTAGCAATTTCAGTATTATTTTATTTCAATTAGCTAGGGAATGACTTCTTTATATAGCTGCAGGTGTAAAAGGAATAAAATCCTCCAGTGATTGAAACTGCTGTGAATATTCTGGTAAGAATTTTAAATATACATCTTCTGCTTCTCCCCTCTTCTGTCTTCCTTTAAAGCATCAAAATACCAGGGGAAATTAAGTCAATTATGAAGTCCTCTGTTGTACTTAGAATACTTTCTTTGTTTAAAAAAATGTTTAAGCTTTACACCATTAGAAAGGTGTACTTGTTGCTATGAAAAGGCTGAAACTATCTGAGAAGCAAAACCACACAGACACACACAGGAAAAAAACAAACAAACAAACATCATATTAAGTATTTCTGAATTTGAAAGTGGTGTGATAATTCTTAAGGAGATAAGACAGACTTGAATTTTTTTAAAGAAAACTATGAGAACAAGAAAAAAATTGTATTTCTCTTTCCTTTACTTTTCTTAGCTTTACTAGGAATATATTTCTCACTTCCTGCTTCCCATATGCCGTACTACTTGCTAAGACACTTTAGTTGTGTCCAACTCTTCGTGACCCCATGGACTGTGTAGCCCACCAGCCTCCTCTGTCCATGAGATTCTCCAGCCAACAATAATGGATTGGGTTGTGATTTCCTCCTCCAGGGTATCTTCCCGACCCAGGGATCGAACCTACATCTCTTATGTCTCCTGCATTACCAGGTGGGTTCTTTACCTCTAGTACAACTGGGGAAGCCAGCTTAAAATTTCTTTACTTAAATCTAGGGAAATGTTGATGTATTCAGTGGTGTACCACCTCGTTTCCACCTCAAGTGGTCTAACACCAATCGGGTGCACACTGCAATCCAATTCTGACCGCAAGTTAGCATCAGACTCCATATTTAACCACTCAGTCTTCCACAAGACTGCTCTCCCTCTAAGAGGCCAATTGTAAGTCTCAGAGTGTCTTCCAGGCCACACACACTTCTGATCAACTGGCTACAAATCCAGGAAGTCCCATGATCCTCTTCAGATTCAATAATTCACCAGAACAACTCACAGAACTCAGAAAAGTGCTATACTTAGGAGGACAGTTTTATTATAAAGGGTACCTCCCAGTTCATTTATGTGTTCACCAATTAGGAAACTCCACTGGACTCAGTATCCAGAGTTTTTATTGGGTTTCTTTACATAGGTGTGATTGATTAAATATTGGCCACATGATTGAACCCAACCTCCAGACCTCCTCTCCTTCCCTGAGGTCAGGCCCGAAGTCACAACCTTCTAATCACCTGGTCTTTCTGGTGACCAGCCCCCATCTAGAAGCTATTTAGGGGTCTACCATGAATCAATCACCTGGTTAGCATAACAAAGATTCCTGTGTCTCAGGAGTTTCGAGAGGTTTTAAGGAGCTCCACGAAGAAGGCGATGGCACCCTACTCCAGTACTCTTGCCTAGAAAATCTCATGGTCGGAGGAGCCTGGTAGGCTGCAGTCCATGGGGTCGCTGAGGGTCGGACATGACTGAGCGACTTCACTTTCACTTTTCACTTTCATGCATTGGAGAAGGCAATGGCAACCCACTCCAGTGTTCTTGCCTGGAAAATCCCAGGGATGGGGGAGCCGTCTATGGGGTCGCACAGAGTCGGATACAACTGAAGCGACTTAGCAGCAGCAGCAGCAAGGAGCTCCATGCCAGGAACACAGGAAAAAGACCAGGCAAATTCTTTATTATGCCACATATGCCTGGCTGACCCTGGTGCCTCTCAGCAGCCATGCAAGCTACTCCCACATTGCCTGCTGTCTAGGGTTCAAAACCCAGAACTCTCCTATCCCACCTGTTTGATGCTCAGTCCATTTGGTCAGTTCCTTCCTGTTATTCACCAAATAGGTTCACCCTTCTGTCATCTTCCCCAGCCTCCATCTCTCAGCCCTTAGCAAATATTTTATGATTCTTCCAGACGACATCTTCGTTTCTCCTATTCACAAATTTTCTTCTATTTAATGAATTAAATAATGTCCTTGAATTAGCACATTAATATCTTCAGAGAACAAACTGCCTACAAGTAAACATCTTAGTAGGATTAATAACTAATACTGTGTAGACAAAGGGCTCCATGATAGACTTGTGGTTGCCAGGGAAGAGGGGAATGGGGGAGGAACAGATTGGGAGATTGGAAATGGCAAAAACAAGCTATTAAATTTATTTTTAACTGAACCATTTTGCTGTACACCAGAAACTTAACACAACATTGTAAATCAACTATACTTCAATAATATAAATTAAAAAAAAAAAAAAAAGAACTGAGGCTGTGTATATGAACATGACTACAACTGCATAAAATGCTTGCCCAGTAAGATAAAGTTGCAGGAATAGTGAAAATTTATTTGTCCAAATAATCAACTCTTCAACTGGCCTCCTCTCAGAACAATAGATTGCTCATCAGAGTAAATAGCTCCTGTGGGCAATATATAACTCACAGACAAATCATTTGCTTATCAAATAACTGTTTAATTTTCAAAACTTAATTCATAACCCTCAGCTTGCTATGTTCACTAATTCTAAACTACTAGAGGACTCTCCAATCCCAATTACCCCCTGTTATTGAAAGACTCCGTAAAACTAGATCCCAAATTCCTATAAATATCTGCCCTTGATCTCTGCTTTTCCAAGATACTCAAAGTCCATCAAGAAGATGGTCTCCCTTACCAGAGAATAATAAACTTCACTTTGCTTAATCAACCTGTCTCTATGGTCTTATCAGGAAGTTGGCTACCAAGTTGGCTACTGATAAATTTTGACTCGGACCCTGGAGTCCTGCCTCTTCTGACAGCATCCACAAAACTGTGGCAGGCTAACAACTCCTTACCTTACAAGTAGGGTACAGTCTTAGAATCTTCGCATTTCTTGACAACTTGTTATATTAGAAAATAGAAATAAAACATTTCTAGATAACAACATGTGAATGATGATAGTCTTAGGTGGCTCTTTTATATGAAAGGACAAAATAGAAAATGAAATTGACCAAAAGCCATTAAGCTTTCTTCTAGTGGAATTGGATATTTATTTTAACAGCCTGCAGAATGTCAAAAAATGAGTTGGTGACATAAATTGGACTTTTTAAAATTTTTATAGGACTATAGTTGATTTATCATGTTGTGTTAGTTTCAGGAATAAAGTGAAGAGAATCAGTTATACATATATATACTCTTTTTTTTTTAGATCATTCTCCCATCTAGGCCATTACAGAGTATTGAGTTAAGTTCCCTGTGCTAGTCAACAGGTTCTTATTAGTTATCTGTTTTATACATAGTAGTGTAAGTGTGGCTCAGATGGTAAGGAGTCAGCCTGCAATTCAGGAAACCTGGGTTGGATCCCTGGATTGGGAAGATACCCTGGAGAAGGAAATGGCAACCCATTCCAGTATGCTTGCCTGGAAAATCCCGTGGATGGATAAGCCTGGTTGGCTACAGTCCCTGGGGTTGCAAAAGAATGGGACACAACTTACAGACTAAACAACAACAATTTAAAACTATATTAGATTGACTTGACATTTAAAAGCAGAGTCAGACACAACTGAGCGACTTCACTTTCAGTCTTCCAATGTATCCCTCCCCTGTCCATTCCCTGGTAACCACAAGTTTGCTTTCTACATCTGTGACTCTACTCCTGCTTTGTAAATAAGTTCATTTGTACCTTTTTTTAGATTCCAAATATAAGCAAAATCATATATTTATCTTTCTACATCCCTAGTGGCTCAATTGGTAAAGAATCTGCCTGCAATACAGGAGACCTGAGTTCAATCCCTGGGCTGGGAAGATCCCCTGGAGTAAGAAATGGCAACACCCTCCAGTATTCTTGTCTGGAGATTCCCCTTGGGCAGAGAAGCCTAGCAGGCTACAGTCCATGGGGTTTCAAAGAGTCAGACATGACTGAGTGACTTAGCACACAGCATAAACCATTTGCATGTGAAGATATAATACAAAAATGAACACAGATGAGTTTGTTTTTTCTATAAAATATCTAGCATTATTCTAAATAATATTGTTTATTTATTATATGGGTAGAAATGCCATAAATTTTTGTCTGACTTAATTTCAAATTATTGTAATTTTTAGGAAAAGTACTGATAAGAAATTTTATCATTCAAAATATGAGTTTGTTGAGACACATAACCCTTTCTTATCATCTTCATGTACCTTACAATACAGTGTCCTGAGTATGCTCAGTTCAGTTCAGTTCAGTCGCTCAGTTGTGTGCGACTCTTTGCAACCAAATGAATCTCAGAACACCAGGCCTCCCTGTCCATCACCAACTCCCAGAGTTCACTCAGACTCACGTCCATCGAGTCAGTGATGCCATCCAGCCATCTCATCCTCTGTCATCCCCTTCTCCTCCTGCCCCCAATCCCTCCCAGCATCAGAGGCTTTTCCATTGAGTCAAATCTTCGCATGAGGTGGCCAAAGTACTGGAGTTTCAGCTTTAGCATCATTTCCTCCAAAGAAATCCGAGGGCTGATCTCCTTCAGAATGGACTGGTTGGATCTCCTTGCAGTCCGAGGGACTCTCAAGAGTCTTCTCCAACACCACAGTTCAAAAGCATCAATTCTTAGGCACTCAGCCTTCTTCACAGTCCAACTCTCACATCCATACATGACCACAGGAAAAACCATAGCCTTGACTAGACAAACCTTTGTTGGCAAAGTAATGCCTCTACTTTTGAATACGCTATCTAGGTTGGTCATAACTTTCCTTCCAAGGAGCAAGCTTCTTTCAATTTCATGGCTGCAGTCACCATCTGCAGTGATTTTGGAGCCCCAAAAAAATAAAGTCTGACACTGTCACTGTTGCCCCATCTATTTCCCACGAAGTAATGGGACCAGATGCCATGATCTTCGTTTTCTGAATGTTGAGCTTTAAGCCAACCTTTTCACCCTCCTTTCACTTGCATCAAGAAGCTCTTTAGTTTTTCTTCACTTTCTGCCATAAGGGTGGTGTCATCTGCATATCTGAGGTTATTGCTATTTCTCCCGGCAATCTTGATTCCAGCTTGTGCTTCTTCCAGCCCAGCGTTTCACATGATGTACTCTGCATATAAGTTAAATAAGCAGGGTGACGATATACAGCCTTGACGTTCTCCTCTTCCTATTTGGAACCAGTCTGTTGTTCCATGTCCAGTTCTAATTGTTGCTTCCTGACCTATATACAGGTTTCTCAAGAGGCAGGTCAGGTGGTCTGGTATTCCCATCTCTTTCAGAATTTTCCACAGTTTATTGTGATCCACAGTCAAAGGCTTTGGCATAGTCAATAAAGCAGAAATAGATGTTTTTCTGGAACTCTCTTCCTTTTTCCATCATCCAGCAGATGTTGGCAATTTGATCTCTGGTTCCTCTGCCCTTTCTAAATTCAGCTTGAACATCTGGGAGTTCATGGTTCTAGTACTGTTGAAGCCTGGCTTGGAGAATTTTGAGCATTACTTTGCTAGTGTGTGAGATGAGTGCAATGGTGTGGTAGTTTGAGCATTCTTTGGCATTGCCTTTCTTTGGAATTGGAATGAAAACTGACATTTTCCAGTTTTGTGGCCACTGCTGAGTTTTCCAAATTTGCTGGCATATTGAGTGCAGCACTTTCACAGTATCATCTTCCAGGATTTGAAATAGCTCAACTGGAATCCATCACCTCCATTAGCTTTGTTCGTAGTGATGCTTTCTAAGGCCCACTTGACTTCACATTCCAGGATGGCTCTAGGTGAGTGATCACACCATCGTGATTATCTGGGTCGTGAAGATCTTTTTTGTACAGTTCTTCTGTGTATTCTTGCCACCTCTTCTTAATATCTTCTGCTTCTGTTAGGTCTATACCATTTCTGTCCTTTATTGAGCCCATCTTTGCATGAAATGTACTTTCGCTATCTCTAATTTCCTGAAGAGATCTCTAGTCTTTCCCTTTCTGTTGTTTTCCTCTATTTCTTTCCATTGATCGCTGAGGAAGGCTTTCTTATCTTTCTTTGGTATTCTTTGGAACTCTGCATCAGATGCTTATATCTTTCCTTTTCTCCTTTGCTTTTGGCTTCTCTTCTTTTCACAGCTATTTGTAAGGCCTCCTCAGACAGCCATTTTGCTTTTTTGCATTTCTTTTTCTTGGGGATGGTCTTGATCCCTGTCTCCTGTACAGTGTCACAAACCTCCATCCATAGTTCATCAGGCACTCTGTCTATCAGATATAGTCCTTTAAATCTATTTCTCACTTCCACTGTATAATCATAAGGGGTTTGATTTAGGTCATACCTGAACGGTCTAGTGGTTTTCCCTACTTTCTTCAATTAGAGTCTGAATTTGGCAATAAGGAGTTCATTATCTGAGCCACAGTCAGCTCCTGGTCTTGTTTTTGCTGACTGTATAGAGCTGCTCCATCTTTGGATGCAAAGAATATAATCAATCTAATTTAGGTGTTAACCATCTGGTGATGTCCACGTGTAGTCTTCTCTTGTGTTGTTGGAAGAGAGTGTTTGCTATGACCAGTGCATTCTCTTGGCAAAACTCTATTAGCCTTTGCCCTGCTTCATTCCATATTCCAAGGCCAAATTTGCCTGTTACTCCAGGTGTTTCTTGACTTGCTATTTTTGCATCCCAGTCCCCTATAATGAAAAGGACATCTTTTTTGGGTGTTAGTTCTAAAAGGTCTTGTAGGTCTTCATAGAACCATTCAACTTCAGCTTCTTCAGCATTGCTGATTGAGGCATAGGCTTGGATTACCGTGATATTGAATGGTTTGCCTTGGAAACGAACAGAGATCGTTCTGTCATTTTTGAGATTGCATCCAAGTACTGCACTTCAAATTCTTTTGTTGACCATGATGGCTACTCCATTTCTTCTGAGGGATTCCTGCCCACAGTAGTAGATATAAGGGTCATCTGAGTTAAATTCAACCATTCCAGTCCATTTCAGTTCGCTGATTCCTACAATGTCAACGTTCATTCTTGCCATCTCCTATTTGACCACTTCCAATTTGCCTTGATTCATGGACCTAACATTCCAGGTTCCTATGCAATATTGCTCTTTACAGCATGGGACCTTGCTTCTATCACCAGTCACATACACAACTGGGTATTGTTTTTGCTTTGGCTCCATCCCTTCATTCTTTCTGGAGTTATTTCTCCACTGATCTCCAGTAGCATATTGGGCACCTACTGACCTCGGGGAGTTCCTCTTTCAGTATCC
Organism: Bos indicus x Bos taurus; assembly: GCF_003369695.1. NCBI lineage: Eukaryota > Metazoa > Chordata > Mammalia > Artiodactyla > Bovidae > Bos > Bos indicus x Bos taurus. The sequence continues at coordinate 19,549,040 of NC_040076.1, read as the reverse complement.
TATCATTTTGCCTTTTCATACTATTCATGGGGTTCTCAAGGCAAGAATACTGAAGTGGTTTGCCATTCCCTTCTCCACTGGACCACATTCTGTCAGCCCTCTCCACCATGACCCGTCGTCGGTCTTGGGTGGCCCCACAGGGCATGGCTTAGTTTCTTTGAGTTAGATAAGGCTGTGGTCCTAGTGTAATTAGATTGACTAGTTTTCTGTGATTATGGTTTCAGTGTGTCTGCCCTCTGATGCCCTCTCACAACACCTACCATCTTACTTGAGTTTCTCTTACCTTGGTCATGGAGGTAGTCTTCACGGCTGCTCCAGCAAAGCACAGCCGCTGCTCCTTACCTTGGACGATGGGTATCTCCTCACTGACGCCTCTCCTGACCTTCAACATGGAGTAGCTCCTCTCAGCCCTCCTGTGCCCACGCAACCACTGCTCCTTGGACTTGGGGTTGCTCCTCTAGGCCACCACCCCTGACCTCGGGCATGGAGTAGCTCGTCTCGGCTGCTCCTGTGCCGTCGCAGCCTGGCGCTCTCGGTCGCCGCCCCTGACTTTGGGTGAGGCGTAGCTCCTCTCGGCCACACTTCTGCACGCTCCATCTCAGATACACTTCGTGGTCGTCTCGGCCGCGGCCCCTGAGTATGCTACTTTCTCAATAAAGAAAAAAAGCTGGAGGGAAAAGAAAGCAAAGTACGAGACAGTGAAGGAGAGACGATGGAAAACGGAGAAGCATAGAAATAAAGGTAAGTTTAAGAATAAATAAAAGAGAGATGAAAGGAGAGGAGGTGAAAGAGAAAAAATATAAAGAAAGGAAAGATCCTGATGGAGAAGAAAAAAAAACGAATTCTTTTTGTATCACACAACAGTAACACAGATTCTCAAGACTTAAGTTTTGGCAGATGTTATAGGAATTTCAAATTTGTGCTTAAAAAAGTTAATAAAGTGAAGCAAGTCACATAAATGGCATAAAGTAGCATTCTTTCATTTTTCCCATTTAAGGGGTATTGCTTAATGAGCTATTTTTCGTGAGCTCCCAAACCATAGATAAGACATGCTGGAGCCAGTTAACAGGCCACTGCAGGGTCCATAGCAGAGATACCCAATGCGCAGATGATTGAGACACCTCCCAAGTCCCTTGGCATACAGTAATAACCTCACAGCTCCAACAAAGGCACTTTTCTCTATGGATGAATGTTTTTGTCAGGGTTGTGGGGGGAACGTGACAAGGAACATCTTATTCGGCAGTCTTATGGGTGATGTTACCCTTGAGAACACACCACTTCTGATTTTTTAATTTTTTTATTGACATATAGTTGATTTACAATATTGTGTTAGTTTCAGGTGTTTAGCAAAGTGATTCAGATTTTTTTTTTCAGATTACTTTCCATTATAGGTTGTTATAAGATATTGAATACAGTTCGTGCTATGCAATAAATCCTTGTTGCTTATCTATTCTATGTATAGAAGTTCATGTCTATTAATCCCCAAATCCTAACTTATCCCTCCCTCTCCTTCATTCTCTGGTAGCCATAAATTTGTTTTCTATGTCTGTGAGTCTGTTTTTCTGTTTTGTAAATAGATTCTTTCGTATTATTTTTTAAGATTCCACATATAAGTGATAATATTTCTCTTTCTCTGTCTGACTTATTCACTAAGTATAATATTCTCCAGGTCCAACTATGTTACTGCAAATGGCAGAATTTCATTCTTTAGATATATATACCATATCTCAAGCCAATTGTCTATTGATGGGCACTTGAGTTGTTTTCATGTCTTTTCTATTGTAAATAGTGGCGCTATGAACCATGTATATTTTTCACGTATCTTTCTGAATTAAAGTTTTCATCTTTTCTGCATATATACCCAGGAGTGGGATTGCTGGATCATACGGCAACTCTATTTGTGTTTTTTAAGGAAACTCTGTACCATTTTCCCTAGTGGCTGTACCAATTTACATTCCCACCTCTAATATGATGATGTATCTATACCTATAAATGTTTGTTGAGTGAGAAAATTTAGGATATAATTAAGGCAAAGCATATTTTATATTTTTAAGTCTTCAAGACTTCAATAATATGGCTTTTTTTTTTCCTTTAAGCTGATTTGATTGGGTTTTTTCTATCCATCAAGTGCTTAGAGTGTCACCATCTATCACCAAAAGGATATGTTCTCCAGTGGAATCTCAGCTTTTTTATGTAAGCTTAACCAAATAATCTTTATTTTACATATAGAATATAGTTTTACTCCACTAAAGTGTACCTTTGTTACTAGAGGAACTATATTTTTTCCATTATTGGTTATGTGATTGAGAAATATGGGCATTGTCTTTTGTCTTGAAGTAGTAGATTGAGCCTAAACCTAGAATTAAAAAAAAAAAAAAAAAAAACACACATATAATCTATCTGGGAATAAAATAGAGAAGAAAACCAACAAACTCTCACATCTCCTTCCCTTTTTCTGTGAATGACATAGCTGTGCAAAAATCAAGACAGAACAAGCAGAGTGATCTAATGAATCAGAGTAATTCTCTTGTTCTGGTTTAGAATAATCATGTGTTAAATCTAACAACTCATTCATTTTCAATACAACTGTAAATTCTCAATGTGCAAAATTAATTATATACAGTAGAGGATTAAGAAATAAAAACCCTAATCTCTACAAAGTTTAATTTGGCTAAGACCATACTATATTTTAACTGCTAAAACCTCACAAAATTTCATCTAGTTTAATATATGACCGAAAAAATTTCCACTGCTTAAAATTTGCCTTGCAAAATTCTTGCAATTTAAAACTACAGAGGAATACCATTATCAGTGTATGTTGTTGTTGTTCAGTAACTAAGTTGTGTCTGAATCTTTGCATCCCCATGGACTGCAGCATGCCAGGCTTCCCTGTCCTTCGCTATCTCCCAGTTTGCTCAAACTCATGTCCATTGAGTCAGTGATGCTATCTAACCATCTCATCCTCTGCCATTCCTTGAGAGCTCCTTGGACTGCAAGGAGATCAAATCAGTAGATCCTAAAGGAAGTGAACCCTGAATATTCATTGCAAGGACTGTTGCTGAAGCTGAAGCTCCAATACTTGGGCCACCTAATGTGAAAAGCCAATTCATTGGAAAGGACCCTGATGCTGGGAAAGATTGAGGACAGGAGGAGAAGGGGGAAACAGAGGATGAGGTGGTTGAATGGCATCACTGACTCAATGGACATGAGTTTGAGCAAACTCCAGGAGATCGTGAAGGACAGGGAAGACTGGTATGCTACAGTCCTTGAGGTCACAAATAATCAGACACAGCTTAGTGACTCAACAACAACAAAAAACTGGGGTGCAGCTGGAAAAGGATCTCACTTCTCCTATGGGGAGACCTGGAATTGTGACTCTTTAGAGAATTGCTAATTGTCAAAGGGACTAGATCTTTTTAAAACATATATATTTATTTACTTGGCCTCACCAGGTCTTATTGTAGCATGCAGGATCTTTCAGTTCAGTTCAGTTCAGTCGCTCAGTCATGTCTGACTCTTTGCGACCCCATGAATCGCAGCACGCCAGGCCTCCCTGTCCATCATCAACTCCCAGAGTTCACTCAGACTCATGTCCATTGAGTCAGTGATGCCATCCAGCCATCTCATCCTCTGTCGTCCCCTTCTCCTCCTGCCCCCAATCCCTCCCAGCATCAGAGTCTTTTCCAATGAGTCAACTCGTCGCATGAGGTGGTCAAAGTACTGGAGTTTCAGCTTTAGCATCATTCCTTCCAAAGAAATCCCAGGGCTGATCTCCTTCACAATGGACTGGTTGGATCTCCTTGCAGTCCAAGGGACTCTCAAGAGTCTTCTCCAACATCACAGTTTAAAAGCATCAATTCTTCGGCACCCAGCCTTCTTTACAGTCCAACTCTCACATCCATACATGACCACAGGAAAAACCATAGCCTTGACTAGACGAACCTTTGTTGGCAAAGTAATGTCTCTACTTTTGAATATGCTATCTAGGTTGGTCATAATTTTCCTTCCAAGGAGCAAGCGTCTTTTAATTTCATGGCTGCAGTCACCATCTGCAGTGATTTTAGAGTCCCAAAAAATAAAGTCTGATACTGTTTCCACTGTTTCCCCATCTATTTGCCATGAAGTGATGGGACCAGATGCCATGATCTTCGTTTTCTGAATGTTGAGCTTTAAGCCAACTTTTTTACTCTCCACTTTCACTTTCATCAAGAGGCTTTTTATTTCCTCTTCACTTTCTGCCATAAGGGTGGTATCATCTCCAGAAAGAATGAAGGGATGGAGCCAAAGCAAAAACAATACCCAGCTGTGGATGTGACTGGTGATAGAAGCAAGGTCCAATGCTGTAAAGAGCAATATTGCTTAGGAACCTGGAATGTCAGGTGCATGAATCAAGGTAAATTGGAAGTGGTCAAACAGGAGATGGCAAGAGTGAATGTCGGCATTCTAGGAATCAGCGAACTACAATGGACAGAATGGGTGAATTTAACTCAGATGACCATTATATCTACTACTGTGGGCAGGAATCCCTCAGAAGAAATGGAGTAGCCATCATGGTAAACAAGAGAGTCTGAAATGCAGTACTTGGATGCAATCTCAAAAATGACAGAATGATCTCTGTTCGTTTCCAAGGCAAACCATTCAATATCACAGTAATCCAAATCTATGCCCCAACCAGTAACACTGAAGAAGCTGAAGTTGAATGGTTCTATGAAGACCTCCAGGACCTTTTAGAACTAACACCCAAAAAAGATGTCCTTTTCATTATAGGGGATTGGGATGCAAAAGTAGGAAGTCAAGAAACACCTGGAGTAACAGGCAAATTTGGCCTTGGAATACGGAATAAAGCAGGACAAAGACTAATAGAGTTTTGCCAAGAAAATGCACTGGTCATAACAAATACCCTCTTCCAGCAACACAAGAGAAGACTCTACACATGGACATCACCAGATGGTCAACACCCAAATCAGATTGATTATATTCTTCGCAGCCAAAGATGGAGAAGCTCTATACGGTCAACAAAAACAAGATCAGGAGCTGACTGTGGCTCAGATCATGAACTCCTTATTACCAAATTCAGACTCTAATTGAAGAAAGTAGGGAAAACCACTCGACCATTCAGGTATGACCTAAATCAAATCCCTTATGATTATACAGTGGAAGTAAGAAATAGATTTAAGGGCCTAGATCTGATAGAGTGCCTGATGAACTATGGACTGAGGTTCATGACATTGTGCAGGAGACAGGGATCAAGACCATCCCCATGGAAAAGAAATGCAGGATCTTTAGGGCATATGAACTCTTAGTTGTGGAATGTAGAATCTAGTTCCCTAGCCAGGGACTGAACCCAGACCCCTTGCATTGCGAGTACCAAGTCTTAACTACTGGACCACAAGGGAAGTCCTGGGACTGGGTCTTTATATGACCTGAGAGTGTTGATGGCTACAGGTTTACAAGTGACTTCCTCTCTGGGAATTGCCCTTGGCCAAAGGCAGCTGCTAGAACTACATCATGCCCTTACCATTCCCGCCCCCACCTCGGGGAAAGACTGCAACCAGTGATTGATGCAGTGATATAAAGACCCAGTCCTGGGCCTCCCCTGGTCAGATCGGGGCCACACAGAACCTTAACTGCTAGAATTGGAGATTCTCTTTACTTAAGTGAGCCTTGGCCTTTTTAAAGAATCTCTAATGTAAACATACCATTATAGACAACTCAGTAACTTCCCTGGCCTTCCCTGCAGTGAGCGCCCTACCGAAATTGCTATTGGATCCATTGGTTGGACACTTGTTTAACATTCCTACTTTACCTTATATGATACTGGTTGGTCTTGCTTAACATGAAATAATAACTGGCCATGACTGTGGCTCACCTGACTTCCAATCATTGTCAATGTCTGTCTCTGTCTTCTGGATTCCCTGCTTCTGAATCCCGTACATAGAAGTGGATGCATTAGTAGTGTATGAAAGGTACAAGAAATGTGATACTCCCATTTGTTCAGTATCCTGATGGGCCTCTGAATGTTTGCTTTACTGTCAGCTGGCCATCTCCCAGCTCTGACCCTGCTGCAGTGAGCTTGTTTCTTTGGGGCCTTAACTCCCCCAGCCTGAAACATTATCCGGACTCATTCTGACTTAGCCTTAGATTTCTTCCTCAACATTAAAACAATGGGCATATCCTATACATTGAGCATCTCATCCTCTGTTGTCCCCTTCTCCTCCTGCCCTCAATCTTTCCCAGCAGCAGGGTGTTTTCCAGAGTTGGCTCTTCACATCAGGCAGCCAAAGTGTTAGAGCTTCAGATTCAGCATCAGTCCTTCCAATGAATATTCAGGATTGATTTCCTTTAGGATGGACATGCTTGATCTCCTTGCTGTCCAAGGGACTCTCAAGAGTCTTCTCCAGCACAATTCAAAAGCATCAATTCTTTAGCACTCAGCCTTCTTTATGGTCCAAATCTCACATCCGTATGTGACTACTGGAAAAACCATAACTTTGACTAGACCGACATTTACCAGCAAAGTTGTGTCTCTGCTTTTGATACACTGTCTAGGTTTGTCATAGCTTTTCTTCCAAGAAGAGAGCTTCTTCGAATTTCATGGCTGCAGTCACCATCCCCAGTGATTTTGGAGCCCCCAAAAATAAAATCTGTCACTAGTTCCACTTCTTAACTTCTCCTAATCCTGATTCTTTCCCACCTCCCATGGTGTTTTTTAAAGCACTTCTGCGGGCTATCAAGTCACTCTTTGAAGAAGTTTACTATAGCATATTCATGCATTTTTCCTTTCCTTCCTAGCTTCTCTCCTACCTCCCTTTGTTCCTTCAAATGAGACAAATCCACAGCAGCAATGAAGCACAAGCTGAAACCAAGATTGCTAAGAGAAATATTAAGAACCTCAGATATGCAGATGATACCACCCTTATGGCAGAAAGTGAGGAGGACCTAAAGAGCCTCTTGATGAAGTGGAAGAGGAGAGTGAAAAAGTTGACTTAAAACTCAACATTCAAAAAAACTAAGATCATGGCACCCAGTCCCATCACTTCATGGCAAATAGATAGGGAAACAAAGGAAACAGTGACAGACTTTATTTTCTTGGGCTCCAAAATCACTGCAGATGGTGACTGCAGCCATGAAATTGAAAGACACTTGTTCCTTGGAAGAAAAGCTATGATGGACTTTGACAGCATATTAAAAAACAGAGACATTACTTTGCCAACAAAGGTCCATATAGTCAAAGCTATGGCTTTATCAATAGTCATGTATGGATGTGAGAGTTGGACTATAAAGAAAGCTGAATGCCTAAAAATTGATGCTTTTGAACTGTAGTATTGGAGAAGACTCTTGAGAGTCCCTTGGACTGCAAGGAGATCCAACCAGTCCATCCTAAAGGAAATAAGTCCTGAATATTCATTGGAAGGACTGATGCTGAAGTTGAGACTCCAAACTTTGGGCACCTGATATGAAGAACTGACTCACTAATCATTCAAAAATATTTTATCTGTAATTGATATTGTCTCCACCTGTAATGTGGGAGACCTGGATTCTATCCCTGGGTTGGAAAGATACCCTGGAGAAGGGAAAGGTTACCCACTCCAGTATTCTGGCCTGGAGAATTCCATGGACCAGTCCATGGGGTAACAAAGAATTGGACACGACTGAGTGATTTTCACTTTAACATGAACAAGAACTTTCACATAGTAGTTGGACTCAGAATTTTAGCTTAAAAAGTTTCCATTAGCTCAAGAGTATCACCCTAATTTCTAAGAATAATTTGAATATTCTATTAGAATGTAAATTTTCCTCCATTTTAAATTGAAATAAACTGAAATCTCTTAAGATTTCAAATTCACAAAACTTCCTAAAGTGAATTTTAAAGAGTAAAAACTAGATTATTTCAATAAATCAATTATCATTTATAAATAGTATATTATATAGAAGAGATGAAAGGATAGATTCATGATGAAAATATAGCTAATTAAGATGGTAAAAGCAACTAAGCAAATTCATACTTCCAGTTGAAAGATGGATTCTGTATAAAAATAATATGATATAGCCATTTGTACTTTTTTTAAAAATGCTATTAATAATTGCACAAAAGAAGGTTTATAAATCAAGTACAGTTAAAATTATTCTGATACCTTTGACCATAACTCTTATTATTGTAAAACAAAATATAATTGAACACAACTTTGAACTAGAAATTTCATAGCTTGCCATTCATCTTCCAAAATAAATTAGTTAATGGCTGTTTATATGGGTATATGACAGAAGAAAGAAATCTATTATCACTGCAGTTATAATTCGTTTATTAAAAAGATTGTACAGATAATGAGTAAGATTGAGTGATAAGTTATATCAATGTAGGTAAAATATCAGGTTCTTCAGATTTCACATAAACCTCATGGTATTCACTAGAGGCAATTTTACCTAAATTATCTCAATAATGAATTTATCAGTGATTAAACTATGAATGGACAGGGAGGCCTGGCATGCTGCGATTCATGGGGTCGCAAAGAGTCGGACATGACTGAGCGACTGATCTGATCTGAAACTATGAAATTAAATATAGTACCAAATTAACAATTTTGTTTGATTAGTAGTAAAAACAATTTGTCAACTATGTGTATTTGGAGATATGATCAATCATTTTCACTGATTTTGCTAACATTTCTGATCCTTTTTGATCAATCCAAGAATTTTTTGTGAAAAGTCATCAAGAGTTGACCCAAACACATGGTAGAATTACTTTTTCACTCTGAAGATAATCAGCAAAATATGTAACAAATTACGGTGACAGAAGTAAGTCTCCGTGTGCAGGAATGCATCCTGAAAATACCAAGATAGTGCTTATATATGCCATTTTTAAACTTGTTTCTATTATAGAGAAAATTTAAGGTGGCTTAAGCACACAACTGGAGTTAAGAGGCATGAGTTCTATTTTTAAGCACAATAGACTAATAAGCAATTTAGGTTTGTGTTAAATCCCTCCGGGGTGACTTATGTGCTTCATGTTATTAAACAAGCTGTTAAACTGTTGGAAAACCTATTATCTCATCTGTACAATGGAAAAACTACCATCCAGATTGAAGAGTTATGAAAATAAGAGAGAACGTATAGAAAATAACTAGAACGACACCCGGTGCCCAGAATACACTCTCTACACTAACTTCCTTCCCTCCACTAGTCCCAGTCCTGTTACCGGTGCACCAGGAGATTTTAAGTTTCTCTTTAGGTCTCAGTTTTACTCTCTGTAAAAATACAGAGCTGAACTAGTGCAACAATACACAACTCCAGTGTCATGACACACTGTTGTGTCATGAAGAGTTACACGGTGCGTCACAAGTAGGTCAACCTATTAATAGTTAAACTATCAAGATTTACAGATATTTTCTTTTAAAAACATACATTTGTTCCAAGATTATCACGTTGTAACCTCAGAATCAGTCCCTGGCACTTCCACTTACTTTTAACATGGAGTAAATGATGACAAAGATGGAATTCGCTCACGATGCACAGGCTGCTTTATCGCCTGTAAAACTTTTATGGGGACTTCCCTGGTGGTCCAGTGCTTAAGAATCTACACTGCAACGCAAGGGATACAGGTTCAATCTCTAGTCCGGGAACTAAGATCCCACATGCTGTGAAGAAACCAGGCCCATGCACCGAAACTACTGAGCCCCCCATGCCACAACTAGGGACTCTGCACCAGAAGGAAGATCTCACGTGCTGCAACTAAGACCCAACCCAGCCAATCAATCAATAAATTTAAAAATAGTAAAGATGATCATGAATTATTACAATCATAAATGATACTCAGTTTAACTGAGATTTTCTTAGTGATTTTATCTATGCATATGCTTTTTAAAGGGAAAAAAGAAAGCTACCTGGGGTAAGTAAGAGACTCAAGTCTGTAGTTCTTTATGCTTTACTTCTTTCTTTATGCTTTACTTCCCTGCAAAACTCTGGCATTTCTCAAGTCAGTGGATGCTGAGGAGAGTGTTCTGTAGTACAAACATGATTGTCTTTGACATTTGTTCCAGTGGAGAAAATGTTGTGAATCCCAGGATTATGTCATCTGTGAAAATCTCTTCAGCTGCAAACCTCTGTGATTGTATACTGTCCCAAGTGTTTTTGCAAGTAAACACCTGTTGGCAAAAGAAACACTTTCAGAAGCTCTTGGGAAAACTTTGTCGTAATAGTAAACATTACAAAGTACTATATAATCTGTGTGTATTATAGGTGAGATTAGACCCAATGAAATTTTCAGTTCAAATGACAAGGCCAACTTTAAAAAAGGACACGTCTAAAACATGTCTGAGGCACAACTCGTGGTTCATAAACAAAGGGAAGAATTGTCAAGGACTCTGACTTGGTTTTTCAGTTCCTTTGATTAGCTACCCAACGACTACTTTTTAATACCTTATATTTCTTATAATATGGAAAGTATAGTACTCCTGGTAAACTAAGGCAATATTTAATTCCATGTTCAATCTATTTAAAATGTCAATTCAAAAATATAATAGTATATACTTTGGGAGCAAAATACAAGTATTTTATCTTTCTGGAATATATATTAATTTCCTAGGATTGTATAACAAATATCATAATATGGCTTAAAATGACAGAAATGGCTTAGTGCCCCATAGGGACCTAGAGAAGCGGGATGTAGGGAAGGGTCAAGAGAGGGGAGCTGATTCACATTGTTGTACAGCAGAAATGAATACAATATTGTAAAGCAATTATCCTCTAGGTTTTAAAAAAAAAAAAAAAAAACAGAAATGTATTGGAAGCCAGAAGTCAGAAACAGAGGTGTGAGGTGCCTGGTTCCTCCTCATGGCTCTGAGGGAGAATGTTTCACACCTCAGCCCCAGTTCCTTGTGGCTGTGGGAGTCCTTACTGCTCCTTGGCTTGTAAACACATTACTACAATCTTTGCTCCACCTTCACATGATCATCCCCTCTGTGTGTTCCCCTCAGTGTCTCTGTAGTCTCAAATCTTCCTCTCCTTTCTCTCCTTAGAGCACTGTCCTTTGATTCTGGGCCCATTCTATTCTAAATCTAGAATAATCTCATCTTAAGGTCTTTAATCGGAGAAGGCAATGGCACCCCACTCCAGTACTCTTGCCTGGAAAATCCCATGGACAGAGGAGCCTGGAAGGCTGCAGTCCATGAGGTCTCTGAGGGTTGGACATGACTAAGCGACTTCATTTTCACTTTTCACTTTCATGCATTGGAGAAGGAAATGGCAACCCACTCCAGTGTTCTTGCCTGGAGAATCCCAGGGACGGGGAAGCCTGGTGGGCTGCCGTCTATGGGGGTCACACAGAGTCGGACACGACTGAAGTGACTTAGCAATAGCAATAGCAAGGTCTTTAATTATTGGGTTGGCTAAAAAGTTTGTTCAGATTTTTCTGTAAGATGTTATGGAAAAACCTGTCGGGAGCTGCATTAGGCATTACTGACAAAATGGAGGCATGGCCCCAACCCCCTCTCCTCATCTTGCAGGCACGGCCCTGGGATGAAGGAGTTAGGCCTTGTGATTCTGACTTGTTCTTTCCTTTCTTTGGTTGAGTTAACTGGAAAGAATGTTAAGGTGCTTGATAGAAGCATGAGAAAGCACAAAGCCTTCTGCAGTTGTGCCTAGAAAATAATCTATAAAATAACCATTGAAATTTGTTCAAGGATCTTTACAAAGAATGTCCTAGCATGAGCACATAGGCCGCAGCTTGAGGCCATGGGAAGGATTGTTATCTGAGACCTGTTTGTGAGGGAAATATTTATGGCAAAAGAAGTTTGATGAGTTTAGGGTTTAGGACTAATTAAGAATAGCTAGAAGCCTTTTTAGGAGATAGTGATCTTAAGACGCTAGAGGCAAACAGGATTTAGAAAGATAAGAAATAAACTGAGGAATGTGGCATGAGTTACAATGTAATCACAAGTATAGGACACATAAGAGGAAGTAGATAATAGTAAAGCAGATTCTGAGAGAATTGCTGAAGCAGGAACTCTGTTTGTAGGACAATAATGATTTCTGGAGACAATAAATCTGGGTGGGGAAAACTAAAAATGTCAAACCTCTGACCTAATGCTTTTGTCAAAGTATAAAAGAGAACCTGAAGATTGAAATAAACATGTAGTTCCGGACTATGAGTCAGAGGCTACATCATTGTCCGCCGACACCGCTCACCCCTTCAGGCTGATTCCCTGGCTGCTGGAGCTGGACTCTGGCAAAAACCAGAATAAACTTTTTACCGGAATGAACCCAATACATCCACAAAGAACCTATTCCCAAATAAGGTCATACTCAGGTATACCACGGACATATCCTTCTGAAGGACACAATTCAACCACTAAAGTCTGTTCTATGCCCCCCTCCCCCACCAAATTCATGTCAGTTCCACATGCAAAATACATTCACTCAATCCCATCCCAGCATGCACCCAGTTCTCATCCATTACAGCATCAACAATATATCTAAAATTTTACCTAAATATCATTGGCTCAAAAGAGCCCCAAATCTCATCTTCTAAATCACTTAAATTTGGTATGGGTGAGACTCTCTGATGAAATAACAAATTTTCTGCTTCCAAAATACAATAGAGAGGCACACATAAGATAGAAATTCCTTTTCCAAAAGGGAGAAAATGAAAAATATAAAGGGATCATTGGGTCCCAAGCTAGTTTGAAATCAAACAGGAAATTTTTCATCAGGTTTCAAGGCCTGAGAAAATACTCTGTAGCTCAAAACTCTGCCCTCTGGATGCACAAACGCTCCTCTGGCCCATGCATCTGGGTCTATAGAGGTTCTGTCTATTTTCATCTCTGCATTTGCAGCACTGTCCTTGGAGTCATCCTTCCTTTCTCTTGAAGAGTGGCATATGTTTGCAGCTGATTAGCTCTATCAGCCTCTTCTTGTTTGTACAACTCTGAGAATCTTACATTCTTTCATTTTGTCCAATCTCAGTCCAAGCTAGAAGCATCTTTGCTGGGTATAAAATTCTAAAAACCATGTCAGTCTCTGATGTAACTCATGGGGATCCACACAATTAGACAAGAGGATTTCTAGCATAACCTTCCTGGATAATCCCATCTCCATGCCTAGCTTCTGCTAAAAAGGTTAAATCATAACAATAGGCATTGTGCTCTACACTTGCTTCATAATAATCCAGGAGGCAAGAATCGTTTCATTCTACATATGAGGAAATTCAAGGCTTAGCAATATTACATTAATTACTGCTTATAAAAGTCAAGATTCAAACATGTTCTACTTGGAATCTACTTGTCCATAGTTCATCCATTAACTATTGCTCTCAATGGCTTCTCCTAAAAATGCTCACAATGTTTATGGGAATGGACAGCCAGTGTACAGTGTACACAGAAGGAAACCTCTTTCTGATGCCCAGCTCAACATATAACCAAATAGACTTTGTCATAATCTAGTTGGCTTTTTTTTTTTTCAAAATAATAGCTTTGTAGAATGCAAGCACACACACATACAGACACACACATCACACCATAAGAAAGGCTAAAAAGTGAGCTTTATTTCCAAGCCAGATATATGTCTTAATCCCCTGGATAACTATCATCATTTCTTAGGTGTATTTTCAGAAATTGCCAAGGCCCATATATTCTTCTACATCTTTTTAAAGACAAAAATGAGAACCATATTTGATACACTGTGCAGCCTTGTTTTCATTTTCTTTCTTTTTTCTCCCCTAACAAACAGAATGTTTTTTCTCAGTACATGAAGATCCACCCATTCATTTTATTTTATTTTATTTTATTTTATTTTATTTTATTTTATTTTATTTTTAAACTTTACAATATTGTATTAGTTTTGCCAAATATCGAAATGAATCCGCCACAGGTATACCCACGTTCCCCATCCTGAACCCTCCACCCTCCTCCCTCCCCTCCCCTCCCTCTGCGTCGTCCCAGTGCACCAACCCCAAGCATCCAGTACCGTGCATTGAACCTGGACTGGCGACTCGTTTCATACATCATATTATACATGTTTCAATGCTATTTTCCCAACTCTCCCCACCCTCTCCCTCTCCCACAGAGTCCATAAGACTGATCTATACATCAGTGTCTCTTTTGCTGTCTCGTACACAGGTTATTGTTTCCATCTTTCTAAATTCCATATATATGCATTAGTATACTGTATTGGTGTTTTTCTTTCTGGCTTACTTCACTCTGTATAATAGGTTCCAGTTTCATCCATCTCATTAGAACTGATTCAAATGTATTCTTTTTAATGGCTGAGTAATACTCCATTGTGTATATGTACCACTACTTTCTTATCCATTCATCTGCTGATGGGCATCTAGGTTGCTTCCATGTCCTGGCTATTGTAAACAGTGCTGCGATGAACATTGGGGTACACGTGTCTCTTTCCCTTCTGGTTTCCTCAGTGTGTATGCCCAGCAGTGGGATTGCTGGATCATAAGGCAGTTCTATTTCCAGTTTTTTAAGGAATCTCCACACTGTTCTCCATAGAGGCTGTACTAGTTTGCATTCCCACCAACAGTGTAAGAGAGTTCCCTTTTCTCCACACCCTCTCCAGCATTTATTGCTTATAGACTTAGGGATTGCAGCCATTCTGACTGGCGTGAAGTAGTACTTCATAGTGGTTTTGATTTGCATTTCTCTGATAATGAGTGATGTTGAGCATCTTTTCATGTGTTTGTTAGCCATCTGTATGTCTTCTTTGGAGAAATGTCTATTTAGTTCTTTGGCCCATTTTTTGATTGGGTCATTTATTTTTCTGGAGTTGAGCTGTAGGAGTTGCTTGTATATTTTTGAGATTAGTTGTTTGTCCGTTGCTTCATTTGCTATTATTTTCTCCCATTCTGAAGGCTGCCTTTTCACCTTGCTAATAGTTTCCTTTGTTGTGCAGAAGCTTTTAAGTTTAATTAGGTCCCATTTGTTTATTTTTGCTTTTATTTCCAATATTCTGGGAGGTGGGTCATAGCGGATCTTGCTGTGATGTATGTTGGAGAGTGTTTTGCCTATGTTCTCCTCTAGGAGTTTTATAGTTTCTGGTCTTACGTTGAGATCTTTAATCCATTTTGAGTTTATTTTTGTGTAAGGTGTTAGAAAGTGCTCCAGTTTCATTCTTTTACAAGTGGTTGACCAGTTTTCCCAGCACCACTTGTTAAAGAGGTTGTCTTTAATCCATTGTATATTCTTGCCTCCTTTGTCAAAGATAAGGTGTCCATATGTGCGTGGATTTATCTCTGGGCTTTCTATTTTGTTCCATTGATCAATATTTCTGTCTTTGTGCCAGTACCATACTGTCTTGATAACTGGCTTTGTAATAGAGCCTGAAGTCAGGTAGGTTGATTCCTCCAGTTCCATTCTTCTTTCTCAAGATAGCTTTGGCTATTCGAGGTTTTTTGTATTTCCATACAAATTGTGGAATTATTTGTTCTAGCTCTGTGAAGAATACTGTTGGTAGCTTGATAGGGATTGCATTGAATCTATAAATTGCTTTGGGTAGTATACTCATTTTCACTATATTGATTCTTCCAATCCATGAACATGGTATGTTTCTCCATCTATTCGTGTCCTCTTTGATTTCTTTCACCAGTGTTTTATAGTTTTCTATATATAGGTCTTTAGTTTCTTTAGGTAGATATATTCCTAAGTATTTTATTCTTTCCGTTGCAATGGTGAATGGAATTGTTTCCTTAATTTCTCTTTCAGTTTTCTCATTATTAGTGTATAGGAATGCAAGGGATTTCTGTGTGTTGATTTTATATCCTGCAACTTTACTATAATCATTGATTAGTTTTAGTAATTTTCTGGTAGAGTCTTTAGGGTTTTCTATGTAGAGGATCATGTCATCTGCAAACAGTGAGAGTTTTACTTCTTCTTTTCCAATTTGGATTCCTTTTATTTCTTTTTCTGCTCTGATTGCTGTGGCCAAAACTTCCAAAACTATGTTGAATAGTAATGGTGAAAGTGGGCACCCTTGTCTTGTTCCTGACTTTAGAGGAAATGCTTTCAATTTTTTACCATTGAGGATAATGTTTGCTGTGGGTTTGTCATATATAGCTTTTATTATGTTGAGGTATGTTCCTTCTATTCCTACTTTCTGGAGAGTTCTTATCATAAATGGATGTTGAATTTTGTCAAAGGCTTTCTCTGCATCTATTGAGATAATCATATGGTTTTTGTTTTTCAATTTGTTAATGTGGTGTATAACATTGGTTGATTTGCGGATATTGAAGAATCCTTGCATCCCTGGGATAAAGCCCACTTGGTCATGGCGTATGATCTTTTTAATGTGTTGTTGGATTCTTATTGCTAGAATTTTGTTAAGGATTTTTGCATCTATGTTCATCAGTGATATTGGCCTGTAGTTTTCTTTTTTTTGTGGGATCTTTGTCAGGTTTTGGTATTAGGGTGATGGTGGCCTCATAGAATGAGTTTGGAAGTTTACCTTCCTCTGCAATTTTCTGGAAGAGTTTGAGCAGGATAGGTGTTAGCTCTTCTCTAAGTTTTTGGTAGAATTCAGCTGTGAAGCCGTCTGGACCTGGGCTTTTGTTTGCTGGAAGATTTTTGATTACAGTTTCAATTTCCATGCTTGTGATGGGTCTGTTAAGATTTTCTATTTCTTCCTGGTCCAGTTTTGGAAAGTTGTACTTTTCTAAGAATTTGTCCATTTCTTCCACATTGTCCATTTTATTGGCATATAATTGTTGATAGTAGTCTCTTATGATCCTTTGTATTTCTGTGTTGTCTGTTGTGATCTCTCCATTTTCATTTCTAATTTTGTTGATTTGATTTTTCTCCCTTTGTTTCTTGATGAGTCTGGCTAATGGTTTGTCAATTTTATTTATCCTTTCAAAGAACCAGCTTTTGGCTTTGTTGATTTTTGCTATGGTCTCTTTTGTTTCTTTTGCATTTATTTCTGCCCTAATTTTTAAGATTTCTTTCCTTCTACTAACCCTGGGGTTCTTCATTTTTTCCTTTTCTAGTTGCTTTAGGTGTAGGGCTAGGTTATTTATTTGACTCTTTTCTTGTTTCTTTAGGTATGCCTATATTGCTATGAACTTTCCCCTTAGGACTGCTTTTAAAGTGTCCCACAGGTTTTGAGTTGTTGTGTTTTCATTTTCATTAGTTTCTATGTAAATTTTGATTTCTTTTTTGATTTCTTCTGTGATTTGTTGGTTATTCAGCAGTGTGTTGTTCAGCCTCCATATGATGGAATTTTTAATAGTTTTTCTCCTGTAATTGAGATCTAATCTTACTGCATTGTGGTCAGAAAAGATGCTTGGAATGATTTCTATTTTTTTGAATTTACCAAGGCTAGATTTATGGCCCAGGATGTGATCTATCCTTGAGAAGGTTCCATGTGCGCTTGAGAAAAAGGTGAAATTCACTGTTTTGGGATGAAATGTCCTATAGATATCAATTAGGTCTAACTGGTCTATTGTATCGTTTAATGTTTGTGTTTCCTTGTTAATTTTCTGTTTGGTTGATCTATCCATAGGTGTGAGTGGGGTATTAAAGTCTCCCACTATTATTGTGTTATTGTTAATTTCTCCTTTCATACTTGTTAGCATTTGTCTTACATATTGCGGTGCTCCCGTGTTGGGTGCGTATATATTTATAATTGTTATATCTCCTTCTTGGATTGATCCTTTGATCATTATGTAGTGACCATCTTTGTCTCTTCTCACAGCCTTTGTTTTAAAGTCTATTTTATCTGATATGAGTATTGCTACTCCTGCTTTCTTTTGGTCCCTATTTGCATGAAAAATCTTTTTCCAGCCCTTCACTTTCAGTCTGTATGTGTCCCCTGTTTTGAGGTGGGTCTCTTGTAGACAACATATGTAGGGGTCTTGTTTTTGTATCCATTCAGCCAGTCTTTGTCTTTTGGTTGGGGCATTCAACCCATTTACGTTTAAGGTAATTGCTGATAAGTATGATCCCGTTGCCATTTATTTTATTGTTTTGGGTTCAAGTTTATACACTGTATTTGTGTTTCCTGTCTAGAGAAAACCCTTTAGTATTTGTTGGAGAGCTGGTTTGGTGGTGCTGAATTCTCTCAGCTTTTGCTTGTCTGAGAAGCTTTTGATTTCTCCTTCATATTTGAATGAGATCCTTGCTGGGTACAATAATCTGGGCTGTAGGTTATTTTCTTTCATCATTTTAAGTATGTCTTGCCATTCCCTCCTGGCTTGAAGAGTTTCTATTGAAAGATCAGCTGTTATCCTAATGGGAATTCCCTTGTGTGTTATTTGTTGTTTTTCCCTTGCTGCTTTTAATATTTGTTCTTTGTGTTTGATCTTTGTTAATTTGATTAATATGTGTCTTGGGGTGTTTCACCTTGGGTTTATCCTGTTTGGGACTCTCTAGGTTTCTTGGACTTGGGTGATTATTTCCTTCCCCATTTTAGGGAAGTTTTCAACTATTATCTCCTCAAGTATTTTCTCATGGTCTTTCTTTTTGTCTTCTTCTTCTGGGACCCCTATGATTCGAATGTTGTAGCTTAATATTGTCCTGGAGGTCTCTGAGATTGTCCTCATTTCTTTTAATTCGATTTTCTTTTATCCTCTCTGATTCATTTATTTCTACCATTCTATCTTCTAATTCACTTATCCTATCTTCTGCCTCTGTTATTCTACTATTTGTTGCCTCCAGAGTGTTTTTAATTTCATTTATTGCATTATTCATTTTATATTGACTCTCTTTTATTTCTTCTAGGTCCTTGTTAAACCTTTCTTGCATCTTCTCAATCTTTGTCTCCAAGCTATTTATCTGTGATTCCATTTTGATTTCAAGATTTTGGATCAATTTCACTATCATTATTCGGAATTCTTTATCAGGTAGATTCCCTATCTCTTCCTCTTTTGTTTGGTTTGGTGGGCATTTATCCTGTTCCTTTATCTGCTGGGTATTCCTCTGTCTCTTCATCTTGTTTAAATTGCTGAGTTTGGGGTGTCCTTTCTGTATTCTGGCAGTTTGTGGAGTTCTATTTATTGTGGCGTTTCCTCGCTCTGTGTGGGTTTGTACAGGTGGTTTGTCAAGGTTTCTTGGTTAGGGAAGCTTGTGTCGGTGTTCTGGTGAGTGGAACTGTATTTCTTCTCTCTCCTTTCGAAGACTTGGGTTGCTTTTCTGGGGGCCTAATGTCCTCTGCCGGCATTCAGAAGTTGTTTTGTGGAATTTACTCAGCGTTTAAATGTTCTTTTGATGAATTTGTGGGGGAGAAAGTGTTCTCCCCGTCCTACTCCTCCGCCATCTTAACTCCTCCCACCCATTCATTTTAATAAATGGTTTTGCTTAGCTTATTTCATGACTGTGCATTAATATTACAGTTAACCAGTTCTCTGTCACTTAGCTTTTAGATTTTTCATTTTTTGATACTCAGGCAAAGTTAATTGCACCTTTTTCACACATGTGAGTTTTGGTTTCTTTTGCTGTATTTCTTCCCCAGCCTGGCTTCCCACACCTGAATGGTACCTAGACCATGGTATTTGCTGTCTACCACTCCTGTGCAAATCAGCAACTCTTTGACATAAGAAAACATCTCTGAAGAGAGTCTTGCTTTTTCTTGACAAAGCTTTAAGAACAAATGTGAGTAAGCAAGTGTCTTGTGGTTTAGATGTTTGAGTGGCGCTAGTGTTAAAGAACAGAGGAGCCTGGCGAGCTATATAGTTCATAGGGTCATGACTGAAGCTACTTAGAACACACATACATACTTATTGAAAATAGACTGTTTACAAGGCTAACTTCCAGCTCCAACCACCTATACAATGTTATAATAAATAACAGGGAAAGGAGACTGAGATGCTCACCAAAGTTAAAAGAAAGCAATCACCTTTCATTATACTTCTTAAAATTTCATTTAGCTCCATTTTGGAAACCCCTACCAGTCTAAAGAATTCATACATTATTTTCTTAGTGATCCCCTAACCCTTATGCTCTTTCTCAGTTATCAGGCAGAGACCTAATTTCATTTTATGCAATGGACATTCACCAATAGTCAATAATATCTCCTTTTTTTAATTTATATTTTTTGGAACACTAATCATTTATCACCTGAACTTGCCTTCTAGTAACACCTGGGCACAACTAATTGTTATTTATAACACTATGTGTCATCTTTACAACTACATTTCATGAGGTCATATGTATAACAGATGGAAGTCGAGTCATTTCAAAAGCAAAGATACAATTGAACTTCTTTAATAAAAAGTTAATTGAAAGTTTAAAAATAAAATAAAATTTAAAAAAAAAGTTAATTGGGTGGCAGAATGAACTGGCTCAATTAAGTGTCTGCTAACAGCAGAACCAGAGAAAGAATTGAAGTGGACTATGGCTTAGGCCAGGATAGCCCAAGTACCCTTGGATAACCATAACTTCATTTTTCAAGAACTATATTGTTATAGGACAGATCATGTGAGTGTGTGCAATACTCAGCCTTCTCCACCTCTCTGTAACTCCATGGATTGTAGCCCTCCAGGTTTCTCTGTCCATGAGATTCTCCAGGCAAGAATACTGGAGCGGGTTGCCATTTCCTTCTCCAGGGGATCTTCCTGACACAGGGATGGAGCCCTCATCTCTTGTGGCTCCTGTATTGCAGGTGGATTCTTTACCACTGAGCCACCAGGGAAGACCAAATGTGCATTATGGAACTCCAGAAAGGAATACAGGATAATCACTTCACTTTTTCTCCTTAGCCCATGAGCTAGCATTTCCTGGTATTCCAAGGAGGGGGGAAAAAACAAACAAACAGTATTTAACCTTAACTATGAATCCCTATGGGCTTCCCAATTGGCACTAGTGGAAAAGAACGTGTCTGCCACTGCAGGAGACATAGGTTAGATCCCTGGGTCTGAAAGATCTCCTGGAGAAGGGCATGGCAAGCCACTACAGTAGTCTTGCCTGGATAATCAGAGGGACAGAGGAGCCTGGTGGGCTACAGTCCACTGAGTCACAGAGTCAGACACAGCTGAAGCAACTTAGCATGCACACTCACACAAATCACTATGGAACAATTCTTTTTTAAAATTTTTCTCTTAGGTTTTATTTTGCTTCAATTTTTGTTTTATATTGGAGTATATTTGATTAACACTACTGTGATAGTTTCAGGTGTACAGCAATATGCTTCAGTTATACATACACATGTACCAATTTTTTTTCTAATTCTTTTCCCATTTAGAATAACGATTCTCATTTTAAGAAATCCTTAGAATAATGTAACCTAGAGTGAAGGCAATGGCACCCCACTCCAGTACTCTTGCCTGGAAAATCGCATGGATGGAGGGGCCTGGTGGGCTGCAGTCCAGGGGGGTCGCTAAGAGTTGGACACGACTGAGCGACTTCACTTTCACTTTTCACTTTCCTGCATTGGAGAAGGAAATGGCAACCCAATCCGGTGTTCTTGCCTGGAGAATCCCAGGGACGGGGGAGCCTGGTGGGCTACTGTCTATGGGATCGCACAGAGTCGGACATGACTGAAGTGACTTAGCAGTAGCAGTAGCAGTAGCAGAGTGAACTAAATTTTTAAAAAATTTACCAACCTTAATGAATATAGCAATGATTTCTAAACATATAAATCCTCGACCAGCTGACTTTCAAAATCTGTTTCCTGCCAATTAAACTATCCCTTTCCACATTCTCAAGTCCAATCATTTATTTTTCAAGGTTTACGGTAGAGATTAGCTATCCTATTAAGCACTGAGTCCTCAACTGGCACCTACCCCTTCTTCTAAGTTCCCAAGTCCTCTGAAAACCCATCATTTCAATGCATTAATCATAAAGTTCCACAATTAGTCTTTTTTGTGTGCTTGTTTTACTGGATTCAAAGAACCTAAGAGTTAGGGATAAATTCTCAGTGTTAGTATGAGTATTAGTATTTAGACACCCAGAATTCTCCAGCATCCAGCAAATGTTTGTTAAATGAATAAATGAGCAAAAGTGTCAATACGGCCTCCATTTTATTAATGTTTTTGTCAGTGATTTAAAACAAGGACTAAATCAGGCATGTAGATAATTTTAAAATTGATTTTTGCCAAAAATATATTTAAGTTAATTTTTAATACCTCTGGACAGAGCATGCACTCCTCTTTCTAAAGTGCCAGCATCACTCTATTTTCTCATTTCTGGTAGCTTTACACATGATTGTTCCCTGACTGACCCTTAGAGTAATTGAGTTTGGTGCTCCTTGACTACATGTCACATGAGAAATGATATTCATTGTGTTTAAAATGTAAAATAAGTTGTACGTACAGATTGAAATAAGATGTATTTTAATAGAAGATTTGGGGAGCACATGTATACCTGTGATGGATTCATTTTGATATTTGGCAAAACTAATACAATTATGTAAAGTTTAAAAATAAAAAAAAAAAAAAAAAAGATTTGGCCACTCACATGGGGAAAGAAATGAGAAAAGTAGATTAGAAATAATATGACGTGATAGGTTTTTAAGTTCTATAATACAATAGGTACATAGTAGCCATTGGAGTGTATAATCACCCCACACCCTTAATATCCATCTAAACCAAAAGCAGAGGCGGACGGAAAATGTGGAGAGGGTTCCCCGGCTAGTCACCAGGATGATGATGGTTAGAGGAAAAAGCCTTTCAGTGGAGCTTATCCCCATGGAAGACTAGAGAATCACATCACAGGACTGTCTAAAAATGGAATAGGATGAGCAGAAGCAGAGTTACTATTCATTACAGTAAGCTGGCCAGAACTCTGAAAAGACGGGAGGAGGAAAACTTAAAAAAAAAAAAAAATCATTAAGAAAAGAAAAAGAGTTGGGGGCTTCCCCAGAAGTCCACTGGTTAAGACTCCATGCTTCCAGTGCAGGGGACATAGGCTCAATCCCTGGTTGGGTAACTAAGATCCCACAGGCCATGTTCAGTTCAGTTCAGTTCAGTCGCTCAGTCATATCCGACTCTGCAACCCCATGAACTGCAGCACGCTAGGCCTCTCTGTCCATCACCAATTCCCGGAGTTTACCCAAACTCATGTCCATTGAGTCGGTGATGCCATCTAACCATCTCATCCTCTGTCGTCCCCTTCTCCTCCCATCTTCGATCTTTCCCAGCATCAGGGTCTTTTCAAATGAATTAGCTCTTCGCATCAGGTGGCCAAAGTCCTGGAGTTTCAGCTTCAACATCAGTCCTTCCAATGAACACCCAGGACTGATTTCCTTTAGGATGGACTGGTTGGATGTCCTTGCAGTCCAAGGGACTCTCCAGAGTCTTCTCCAACACCACAGTTCAAAAGCATCAATTCTTCTGCACTCAGCTTTCTTTATAGTCCAAATCTCACATCCATACATGACCACTGGGAAAACCATAGCCTTGACTAGACGGACCTTTGTTAGCAAAGTAATGTCTCTGCTTTTGAATATGCTATCTAGGTTGGTCATAACTTTTCTTCCAAGGGTAAGCATCTTTTAATTTCATGGCTGCAATCACCATCTGCAGTGATTTTGGAGCCCCCCAAAATAGAGTCATGCCATGTAGTTCAGCCAATAATTTAAAAAAGAATTGTAAATAGACAAATTCCACTAAAGAAAGAAGAAAAAAGGAAAGTTTCTGACAATCATTCTGAGAACTGCTGCTTCTCTGATTAAATAAGCAATCAGTTTCTCTGAACAAGAATACCCACTGCCAAGAGAGGAATTTAAATAGTCATAAATTCAATTGAGAGAACATGCTCAGCTAAGGTGTGTGTATTAGAATTCTCCAATAGGATGTATAGAGATATACATAAGATGAGACATTATAGGAAGTGACTCACATGGTTATAGAGGCCTGAAGTCCTACAATTTGCCATCTGCAAGCAGAAAAGCAAGAACATCAGCGGTAAAATTCAGTCCAAGGCCAAAAGACTTGGGAGCAGGAGAGATGCTGGTTTAAGTCCCGTCGTCAGAAGGCTTGAGAACCAGAAGCTCCTTTGTCAGAGGGCAGAAGAAGGCAAACAGACATCCCAGCTTAAGAAGGAGAGAATTCATTCTTCTTCCACCTTTCTACACAGGCTGGTTGTGCCCTCATATTGGTAAAGACAGATCTTTACTCAGTCTGATTCAAATGCTAATTTCTTCCAGAAACACCATCACACAGATGCAGAAATAATATTTACCAGTTATATGGGGATTGCTTAGCCAGTCAAGTTGACACATAAAATTAACCATCACACTGTGTAAACACATTCTTACTTCAGACTTGTTTCCTGAGTACAAAAATAGATCCAAAGATGAATAAATACTTATTGAATATTTCCTCTGTGGTAGGTTCTACAATTGGTGCCGAGAAAAAGAGCCATATGATTTCTTGTTTTCTTTCATCTCTTGGCCTTTTCTTCCTTAAAATGTATAAGTTATGTGCAAGATAACTGTTCCATCAGCAACATGTTTTTTTATACTCAATGATTTCTGTGAGCATTCTCCTATTCTTCAAGGGTATATATCAGAATCTTTGAGAAATCACAGTATTTGAAGTATTTTAAAAAGTCTCCAGTTTGAGGTCTTGACACATGCTGCCCACCAATGACATGCTATTCCTCAGTTGAAGACAGTAGTTTAGTGGGGCTTGGGAACTGGAAAATAAAGAAGAGGAAGCTAACATCAACTTTAGACTACATTTATTAATTCCAAAGTCAGAGCACAAATCAAAATTGTGTACTACAAAGTGACTCATAAAGATCCTTAAATTTGCTGTAAAATACAGTCTACATTTGACCCTTGAACACCCCAGGGGTAGCAGTGTCAACCCTCCACACAGTTGAAAATCCATGTATAACTCAGAGCTCAACCTCTGTCCTCACAGTCTCCTGATATCTATAATTTATCTGAGATCAACCAACCGTGGACCATATATTACAGTACTATAGTACATACTATTGAAAAAATCCACATATAAGTGTATCTATGCAGTTCAAATCTGTGTTGTTCAGGGGTCAACTGTATATGGTTTTATATATACAACTTTATTCTGTAACATATATATATATATAAACGTGCCATGTATTTTATCAGAAATTTCATAATTTGATGACTGACATGCTTAGTCACTAAAAGAAACTGTGATTAAGTTTTATTAATGACTAAAGTCCATAACAGAAGATTGCATCTAAATATACTGGAAAATGAGTTAGCAATATTTTTAACCAATTTTCAATTACTTTTTGAATTTTTAAATTTTATTGAAATATAGTTGATTTACAATGTTACATTAATTTCTGATGTAAAGCAAAGTGACTCAGTTATAGGTATATATGTATATATATATATTCTTTTTCCTCTTATTTTCCATTATGGTTTATCACAGAATATTAAATATAGTTCCCTGTGCTATACAGTAGGACCTTGCTATTTTCAGTTAATCACACAATAAGTGGAAATAATTGGTTTCATATTTGATATACTGGCTCATGATCTAATTTTTCATTGAAATTAAAGAGTCAAAATTATTTTTCCAGAGAGATATTATGTTTGTAGGGATAATCTAATGGGGAGGAAATGTATTATCTCTGTAAGTACACTATACTGTGTTCTTAAGTCATTTATGTACAACTATTATACTGAATGGGCTTCCCAGATGGCACCAGAGGTAAAGAACCTGCCTGCCAATGCAAGAGATATAAGAGACATGGGATCAATTCCTGGGTCGCGAAGATGCCTTGCAGGAAGAAATGGCAACATGGACAGAGAGGCCTGGCTGGCCACACTACATGGGGTCACGAGAGTTGGACCCATCCGAGCAACTAAACCACTGCCACCATTAGAATGAATGGGATGCCTGCTGTGGAAGACTTCTCTTTTCTGAGTGATGCTCCCACCATAAATTTTGAACCTAAGCTGAATTCTTAGTTTCCCCTGAGATATTTTCACCAGCTATTGACAGAAATATATCAATGATTGCCCACCGGCTCAGCAAGAACTAGGCCAGCCTTTAAGAATTGTAATGAGAGAAGCCCATCAGGTCATGAAAATGCAAATTTGCAGAAACATAACTTCCCTTGTGATTTGAAGAGAATATTATTCATTGTTAGGGAATTTCACCCTTAACATCTAGCTGGGGGAAGGAGATGCAAGACAAAATCTGAGACTTAAATTTTCAGATGTTACTTCCAGGAGTTTCTTTCCCTTTCCTTGAGAAAAATACCTGAAAATGATGCTGTTAAAGTGCTACACTCAATATACCAATAAATTTGGAAAACTCAGCAGTAGCCACATGACTGGAAAAGGTCAGTTTTCAATCAAATACTAAAGAAGAGCAATGCCAAAGAATGTTCAAATTACCACACAACTGCACTTATTTGACATGCTAGCAAAGTAATGCTCAAAA
Source organism: Bos indicus x Bos taurus (assembly GCF_003369695.1). Taxonomy (NCBI): domain Eukaryota; kingdom Metazoa; phylum Chordata; class Mammalia; order Artiodactyla; family Bovidae; genus Bos; species Bos indicus x Bos taurus. The sequence continues at coordinate 19,522,723 of NC_040076.1, read as the reverse complement.
TTCTCCAAACTAGGCTTCAACAGTATGTGAACCAAGAAATTCCAGATATTCAAGCTGGATTTAGAAAAGGCAGAGGAACCAGAGATCAAATTGCCAACATCCATTGGATCATAGAAAAAGCAAGAAAATTCCAGAAAAACATCTACTTCTACTTCATTGACTATGCTGAAGCCTGTGGCTGTGTGTATCACAACAAACTATGGAAAATTCTTCAAAAGATGGGAATACCAGACCCCCTTACATGCCTCCTGAGACATCTGTATGAAAGTCAAGAAGCAACAGTTACAACCAGACATGGAACAATGGACTGTTTCAAAATTGGAAAAGGAGTACATCAAGGCTGTATACTGTCACCCTGCTTGTTTAACTTCTATGCAGAGTACATCATGCAAAATGCTAGGCTGGATGAAGCACAAGCTGGAATCAAGACTGCCGGGAAAAATATCAATAACCTCAGATATGCAGATGACACCATCCTTATGGCAGAAAGTGAAGAGGAACTGAAGAGCTTGTTAATGAAAGTGAAAAGAAGAGTGAAAAAGTTGGCTTAAAACTCAACATTCAAAAAACTAAGATCATGACATCTGGTCTCATCACTTCATGGCAAAAGATGGGGAAGCAATGGAAATAGTGACAGACTTTATTTTCTTGCTCTCCAAAATCACTGCAGGTGGTGACTGCAGCCATGAAATTAAAGAACGCTTGCTCCTTGGAAGAAAAGCTATGACAAACCTAGACAGCATACTAAAAAGCAGGGACATTACTTTGCCAACAAGGTCCATCTAGTCAAAGCTATGATTTTTCCAGTAGTCATGTATGGATGTGAGAGCTGGACCAGAAAAAAAGGGTGAGCACTGAAGAATTGATGCTTTTTAACTGTTGTGCTGGAGGAGACTCTTGAGAGTCCCTTGGTATGCAAGATCAAACCAGTCAGTCCTAAAGGAAATCAACCCTGAAAATTCACTGGAGGGACTGATGCTGAGGCTGAAGCTCCAATACTTTTGCCACCTGATGTGAAGAGTTGACTCACTGGAAAAGACCCTGATGCTGGGAAAGACTGAAGGCAGGAGGAGAAGGTGATGACAGAGGATGAGATGGTTGGATAGCATCACCAACTCAATAGACATGAGTTGAGCAAGGCTTGGGAGATAGTGAAGGACAGGGAAGCCTGGTGTGCTGCAGTCCACGGGGTCGCAAAGAGTTGAACACAACTGAGTGACTGAACAACAAAGAGCTCATAGTTGAGTCCCTCTTCTGGAATCTGAGAGTCACCTATCCCATGGTTAGCCTCTCCCAAGGGCTGTCCACATCAATGATTGGTTGCCTAAAAGGGGAAGGGAAGAAGAGAAGGACCAGCCCCCATGCCTTAATTAAGGACAATTCTAAAGAGCCATATATAGCCAGAGCTACGTTATTGCAACTGTAAGACAGTTTCAATCTCTCCCTGTGCCTAATCCTATTTCTTTCAATGCCTTGTCATACTAAATGAAGTAATGAGACAAAGAAAAATATAATATGATATCTTTTATATGCAGAATCTGAAAAAATGATATAAATAAACTTTTATTTACAAAGCAGAAATAGACTCACAGATTTAGAGAACAATCTTACTGTTACCAGGGGGTAGAGTGGGAGGGCAGGGGAAACAGATACATGGGGAGTTTGGGATTGACATGTACACACTGCTATATATAAAATAGATAACCAACAAGTACCTACTGTATAGCACAAGGAACTCTGCTCAAAATTCTGTAATAACCTAAATTGGGAAATAATTTGGAAAATAATAGATATATATGAAAAGAATGGGGTTCCCTGATGGCTTAGACTGTAATAGAATCCACCTGCAATGTAGGAGATCCAGGTTGGATCCCTAGGTTGGTAAGATCCCCTGGAGAAGGGAATGGCAATCTACTCCAGTGTTCTTGCCTGAAGAATTCTATAGACAGAGGAGCCTGGTGGGCTATAGTCCATGGGTTCACGAAAGAGTCTGACATGACTAAGCAACTAACATTTTCACTTTTTTTCATGGAAGGAATGACTGTCACTGAGGGCTATCAATTCACTGGAAAAAAAGCAATTAAAAGTAGAGATAATTAATTACCAATTTAAGGTAAAGTGTGAAAGTCACAGGGATTCTTTGGCAGCACATGAAGAATCTCTGCTTTACAATAATTAAAAGGCAAAGAAAGCTAGAACTGAATTATAAAATTAACCTTTCAGAGAAGACTGAACTTGTGAAGTGCCAAGACCAGTAGCTGGATTACTAAACCTGGAATGGGAATGTCTAGGTCTTCACACTCAAAAATCTTAAATACCCATATTCTCTTGGCCTTTCTGGGCCCATCAGAAGTGGTCTATTCCTCTTTGTTAAAAACCAGCATTCCTCTCTTACTTTAAGACAATGGGGGGGGGGGAGCCAAGATGGCGGAGGAGTAGGACGGGGAGAACACTTTCTCCCCCACAAATTCATCAAAAGAGCATTTAAACATCGAGTAAATTCCACAAAACAACTTCTGAATGCCAGCAGAGGACATCAGGCACCCAGAAAAGCAACCCAACTCTTCCAAAGGAGGTAGGAAAAAATATTAAAAACAAAAAAAGAGACAAAAGAGGGAGGGACGGAGTTCCATCCCGGGAAGGGAGTCTTAAAAAGAGAGAAGTTTCCAAACACCAGGAAACCTTCTCACTGCCGAATCTGTGCCGAGCTTTGAAAGCACAGAGGGCAACATAACAGGGACGAAAAATAAATAAACAATTAAAACTCACAGATTGCGAGCCCTACAGTAATTCCCCCAGTGGAGAAGCAGCGCAGACGCCTGCATCCGCCATTAGCAAGCGGGGGCTGGGCAGGGAGGCGCGGCGCGGGCTGCATCGCTGAGAGTAAGGATCTGGCCTGAATACCCTGAGAGCTATCTGAGCGAAATAATTTGGGCTAGCAAACCAGACTGTGGGATATCTACCACGCAAAAAGCCAGCCCCAACCTAAGACACCGCCAGGCCCGCGCATGGAACAAAGGACTGAACAGAGATAGCCGGCTGCAGACCTTCCCCCTCCGGTGACAGGCAGCCAGAGCCGGAAGGGGGCAATCGCAGCCCCAGAGAGACATTATCTATAAAACTGTAAGCAGGCTTCTTTGCTAACTAAAACTTATTGGGGGTCTGGACAGTCAACATCTGCCTGAGAAGGTGCGCCGGTTTTACATCCAGATAACCGAGTGGCAGTGAGGCGATAAGTCGCAGCATTGGCGCTCGCCAAACACCTCATCACCTGAGCTGCTCGGACCTGGGAAGACCACAAAACGCAGGCCCATCTTAGTCTGCGCCTCTGAGGACTACCCGAGTGCCTGAACCTGAGCGGCTTGGACCTGGAAGGTGCAAGCAACCCAGGGCCGGCCTCGGATTGTTCCCGGCGGAACAACCTAGAGCCCGAGCAGTGTGGGCAGGGAGGCTACACGCGCCGTGAGCGGGGACAGACCCAGTGTGGCTGAGGCACTGTGAGCTCACGCCAGTGTTATTTGTTTGCAGCATCCCTCCCTACCTCCCCACAGCGCGACTGAACAAGTAAGCCTAAAAAAAAAAAAAAGTTTCCTCCACCGTCCCCTTTGTGTCAGGGCGGAAACCACATACTGAAGAGACTAGCAAACAGAAGAAGATATAACAGAGGGAAATGCCTTGGAAGCTACAGGCAATAGATCAAAACCCTGTGGTTACTATGGACTACATAGGAAGGGGCCTATAGATCTTGAGAAATATAAGTCAGACCAAGGAACTAGCCAAAAATGAACTGAACCCACAATACCCACAACAAAACCAAGAAAGTCCTAGATATATTTTTATTATTTTTACGATCATTCTTTCTTTTTTTTTTTAATTAAAAAAAAAATTTAAGTCCTCTATTGTTCCTTTAATTTTCACTTTTATAACCTATTACTTTGCAAAAAAAAAGACCCTATTTTTTTCTTCTTCAGCAAACTTCATATATATATATTTTATAATTTTTTGACCTTTTTTTTTTTTCTTCTTTTCTTTAACACTGTATTTTTGAAATTCCAAACTCTACTCTAGATTTTTAATTTTAGCTTTTTGGTATATGTTATCAATTTTGTACCTATAGTTTTTTTTTTATAATTTCTGTGACTTTTTTTTTTCTTCTTCTCTGTTTCTTTCTCTTCTTCTTTTATATAACATTGTATATCTGAAATTCCAAACTCTATTCTATATTTTTAATATATGCTTTTTTGGTATTTGATATCAATTTTGTACCTGTATTTTCTTTATAATTTTTGCGACATTGTTTTTGTTTGTTCGTTTTTTTCTCTCTTTCTTTTCCTTCTTCTTTTCTTTAACATCATATTTTTGAAATTCCAAACTCTACTCTAGATTTTTAATTTTTGCTTTTTGGTATTAGTTATCAATTTTGTACCTGTACTTTCTTTATAATTTTCACGACCTTGTTTGTTTCTGTTTGTTCGTTTTTTTCTCTCTTTCTTTTCCTTCTTCTTTTCTTTAACATCATAATTTTGAAATTCCAAACTCTACTCTAGATTTTTAATTTTTGCTTTTATGTATTTGTTACCAATTTTGTACCTTTAAGAACCCAATCTTCAGGACCCATTTTTCACTAGGGAGCGAGATTACTGGCTTGACTGCTCTCTCTCCCTTTGGACTCTCCTTTTTCTCCACCAGGTCGCCTGTGTCTCCTCCCTAACCCCTCTCTACTCTACCCAACTCTGTGAATTTCTGTGTGTTCCAGACGGTGAAGAACACTTAGGGAACTGAGTACTGGCTGGATCTGTCTCCCTCCTTTGCATTCCCCCCTTTTATCCTTCTGGCCACCTCTGTCACCTTCCTCCTTCTTCTCTTCTCTGTATAACTCCGTGAACATCTCTGAGTGGTCCAGTTGTGGAGTGCACATAAGGAAGTGACTACTGGCTAGCCCACTGTCTCCACTATTGATTCCACCTCATCTCATTTGGGTCACCTCTAACTCCCTCCTCCCTCTTCTCTTCTCCATGTAAACCTGTGAACCTCTCTGAGTGACCCTCACAGTAGAGAAACTTTTCATCTTTAATGTAGATGTTCTATCAATGGTGCTGTATAGAAGGAGAAGTTTTGAAACTACTGTAAACATAAGACCGATAACCGGAAGCAGGAGACTTAAGTCCAAACCCTGACTCTAGGGAACTCCTGACTCCAAGGAACATTAATTGACAGGAGCTTATCAAATGCCTCCATACCTACATGGAAACCAAGCACCACACAAGGGCCAACGAGTTCCAGGGCAAGACATACCAAGCAAATTCTCCAGCAACAAAAGAACACAGCCCTGAGCTTCAAGTTACAGGCTGCCCAAGTCACCCCAAAACTACAGACATCTCATAACTCATTACTGGACATTTCACTGCACTCCAGAGAGAAGAAATACAGCTCCACCCACCAGAACACCGACACAAGCTTCCCTAACCAGGAAACCTTGACAAGCCACCTGTACAAACCCACACACAGTGAGGAAACAATAAAGAGAACTCCACAAACTGCCAGAATACAGAAAGGACACCCCAAACTCAGCAATTTAAACAAGATGAAGAGACAGAGGAATACCCAGCAGATAAAGGAACAGGATAAATGCCCACCAAACCAAACAAAAGAGGAAGAGATAGGGAATCTACCTGATAAAGAATTCCGAATAATGATAGTGAAATTGATCCAAAATCTTGAAATCAAAATGGAATCACAGATAAATAGCTTGGAGACAAAGATTGAGAAGATGCAAGAAAGGTTTAACAAGGACCTAGAAGAAATAAAAGAGAGTCAATATAAAATGAATAATGCAATAAATGAAATTAAAAACACTCTGGAGGCAACAAATAGTAGAATAACAGAGGCAGAAGATAGGATAAGTGAATTAGAAGATAGAATGGTAGAAATAAATGAATCAGAGAGGAAAAAAGAAAATCGAATTAAAAGAAATGAGGACAATCTCAGAGACCTCCAGGACAATATTAAACGCTACAACATTCGAATCATAGGGGTCCCAGAAGAAGAAGACAAAAAGAAAGACCATGAGAAAATACTTGAGGAGATAATAGTTGAAAACTTCCCTAAAATGGGGAAGGAAATAATCACCCAAGTCCAAGAAACCCAGAGAGTCCCAAACAGGATAAACCCAAGGCGAAACACCCCAAGACACATATTAATCAAATTAACAAAGATCAAACACAAAGAACAAATATTAAAAGCAGCAAGGGAAAAACAACAAATAACACACAAGGGAATTCCCATTAGGATAACAGCTGATCTTTCAATAGAAACTCTTCAAGCCAGGAGGGAATGGCAAGACATACTTAAAGTGATGAAAGAAAATAACCTACAGCCCAGATTATTGTACCCAGCAAGGATCTCATTCAAGTATGAAGGAGAAATCAAAAGCTTTTCAGACAAGCAAAAGCTGAGAGAATTCTGCACCACCAAACCAGCTCTCCAACAAATACTAAAGGATATACTCTAGACAGGAAACACAAAAACGATAAACTTGAACCCAAAACAATAAAGTAAATGGCAACGGGATCATACTTATCAGTAATTACCTTAAACGTAAATGGGTTGAATGCCCCAACCAAAAGACAAAGACTGGCTGAATGGATACAAAAACAAGACCCCTACATATGTTGTCTACAAGAGACCCACCTCAAAACAGGGGACACATACAGACTGAAAGTGAAGGGCTGGAAAAAGATTTTCCATGCAAATAGGGACCAAAAGAAAGCAGGAGTAGCAATACTCATATGAGATAAGATAGACTTTAAAACAAAGGCTGTGAAAAGAGACAAAGAAGGTCACTACATAATGATCAAAGGATCAATCCAAGAAGAAGATATAACAATCAAAAATATATATGCACCCAACACGGGAGCACCACAGTATGTAAGACAAATGCTAACAAGTATGAAAGGAGAAATTAACAATAACACAATAATAGTGGGAGACTTTAATACCCCACTCACACCTATGGATAGATCAACTAAACAGAAAATTAACAAGGAAACACAAACTTTAAATGATACAATAGACCAGTTAGACCTAATTGATATCTATAGGACATTTCATCCCAAAACAATGAATTTCACCTTTTTCTCAAGCGCACATGGAACCTTCTCCAGGATAGATCACATCCTGGGCCATAAAGCTAGCCTTGGTAAATTCAAAAAAAATAGAAATCATTCCAAGCATCTTTTCTGACCACAATGCAGTAAGATTAGATCTCAGTTACAGGAGAAAAACTATTAAAAATTCCAACATATGGAGGCTGAACAACATGCTGCTGAATAACCAACAAATCACAGAAGAAATCAAAAAAGAAATCAAAATTTGCACAGAAACAAATGAAAATGAAAACACAACAACTCAAAACCTGTGGGACACTTTAAAAGCAGTCCTAAGGGGAAAGTTCATAGCAATACAGGCACACCTCAAGAAACAAGAAAAAAGTCAAATAAATAACCTAACTCTACACCTAAAGCAACTAGAAAAGGAAGAAATGAAGAACCCCAGGGTTAGTAGAAGGAAAGAAATCTTAAAAATTAGGGCAGAAATAAATGCAAAAGAAACAAAAGAGACCATAGCAAAAATCAACAAAGCCAGAAGCTGGTTCTTTGAAAGGATAAATAAAATTGACAAACCATTAGCCAGACTCATCAAGAAACAAAGGGAGAAAAATCAAATCAATAAAATTAGAAATGAAAATGGAGAGATCACAACAGACAACACAGAAATACAAAGGATCATAAGAGACTACTATCAACAATTATACGCCAATAAAATGGACAACGTGGAAGAAATGGACAAATTCTTAGACAAGTACAACTTTCCAAAAGTGGACCAGGAAGAAATAGAAAATCTTAACAGACCCATCACAAGCACGGAAATTGAAACTAATCAAAAATCTTCCAGCAAACAAAAGCCCAGGTCCAGACGGCTTCACAGCTGAATTCTACCAAAAACTTAGAGAAGAGCTAACACCTATCCTGCTCAAACTCTTCCAGAAAATTGCAGAGGAAGGTAAACTTCCAAACTCATTCTATGAGGCCACCATCACCCTAATACCAAAACCTGACAAAGATCCCACAAAAAAAGAAAACTACAGGCCAATATCACTGATGAACATAGATGCAAAAATCTTTAACAAAATTCTAGCAATCAGAATCCAACAACACATTAAAAAGATCATACACCATGACCAAGTGGGCTTTATCCCAGGGATGCAAGGATTCTTCAATATCCACAAATCAATCAATGTATACACCACATTAACAAATTGAAAAACAAAAACCATAAGATTATCTCAATAGATGCAGAGAAAGCCTTTGACAAAATTCAACATCCATTTATGATAAAAACTCTCCAGAAAGCAGGAATAGAAGGAACATACCTCAACATAATAAAAGCTATATATGACAAACCCACAGCAAACATTACCCTCAATGGTGAAAAACTGAAAGCATTTCCTCTAAAGTCAGGAACAAGACAAGGGTGCCCACTTTCACCATTACTATTCAACATAGTTTTGGAAGTTTTGGCCACAGCAATCAGAGCAGAAAAAGAAATAAAAGGAATCCAAATTGGAAAAGAAGAAGTAAAACTCTCACTATTTGCAGATGACATGATCCTCTACATAGAAAACCCTAAAGACTCCACCAGAAAATTACTAGAAATAATCAATGACTATAGTAAAGTTGCAGGATATAAAATCAACACACAGAAATCCCTTGCATTCCTATACACTAATAATGAGAAAACAGAAAGAGAAATTAAGGAAACAATTCCATTCACCATTGCAACGGAAAGAATAAAATACTTAGGAATATATCTACCTAAAGAAACTAAAGACCTATATATAGAAAACTATAAAACACTGGTGAAAGAAATCAAAGAGGACACTAATAGATGGAGAAATATACCATGTTCATGGATTGGAAGAATCAATATAGTGAAAATGAGTATACTAGCCAAAGCAATTTATAGATTCAATGCAATCCCTATCAAGCTACCAACAGTATTCTTCACAGAGCTAGAACAAATAATTTCACAATTTGTATGGAAATACAAAAAACCTCGAATAGCCAAAGCTATCTTGAGAAAGAAGAATGGAACTGGAAGAATCAACCTACCTGACTTCAGGCTCTACTACAAAGCCACAGTTATCAAGACAGTATGGTACTGGCACAAAGACAGAAATATAGATCAATGGAACAAAATAGAAAGCCCAGAGATAAATCCACGCACATATGGACACCTTATCTTTGACAAAGGAGGCAAGAATATACAATGGATTAAAGACAATCTCTTTAACAAGTGGTGCTGGGAAAGCTGGTCAACCACTTGTAAAAGAATGAAACTAGACCACTTTCTAACACCATACACAAAAATAAACTCAAAATGGATTAAAGATCTAAACATAAGACCAGAAACTATAAAACTCCTAGAGGAGAACATAGGCAAAACACTCTCTAACATACATCACAGCAGGATCCTCTATGACCCACCTCCCAGAATATTGGAAATAAAAGTAAAAATAAACAAATGGGACCTAATTAACCTTAAAAGCTTCTGCACAACAAAGGAAACTATTAGCAAGGTGAAAAGACAGCCTTCAGAATGGGAGAAAATAATAGCAAATGAAGCAACGGACAAACAACTAATCTCAAAAATATACAAGCAACTCCTACAGCTCAACTCCAGAAAAATAAATGACCCAATCAAAAAATGGGCCAAAGAACTAAATAGACATTTCTCCAAAGAAGACATACAGATGGCTAACAAACACATGAAAAGATGCTCAACATCACTCATTATCAGAGAAATGCAAATCAAAACCACTATGAGGTACCATTTCACACCAGTCAGAATGGCTGCGATCCAAAAGTATACAAATAATAAATGCTGGAGAAGGTGTGGAGAAAAGGGAACCCTCTTACACTGTTGGTGGGAATGCAAACTAGTACAGCCACTATGGAGAACAGTGTGGAGATTCCTTAAAAAACTGGAAATAGAACTGCCTTATGATCCAGCAATCCCACTGCTGGGCATACACACTGAGGAAACCAGAAGGGAAAGAGACACGTGTACCCCAATGTTCATCGCAGCACTGTTTATAATAGCCAGAACATGGAAGCAACCTAGATGTCCATCAGCAGATGAATGGATAAGAAAGCTGTGGTACATATACACAATGGAATATTACTCAGCCATTAAAAAGAATACATTTGAATCAGTTCTAATGAGGTGGATGAAACTGGAGCCTATTATACAGAGTGAAGTAAGCCAGAAGGAAAAACATCAATATAGTATACTAACGCATGTATATGGAATTTAGAAAGATGGTAACAATAACCCTGTGTACGAGACAGCAAAAGAGACACTGATGTATAGAAGAGTCTTATGGACTCTGTGGGAGAGGGAGAGGGTAGGAAGATTTGGGAGAATGACATTGAAACATGTAAAATATCATTTAAGACACAAGTTGCCAGTCCAGGTTCGATGCACGATACTGGATGCTTGGGGCTAGTGCACTGGAATGACCCAGAGGGATGGTATGGGGAGGGAGGAGGGAGGAGGGTTCAGGATGGGGAACGCATGTATACCTGTGGCGGATTCAGTTTGATGTTTGGCAGAACTAATGCAGTTATGTGAAGTTTAAAAATAAAATAAAATTTAAAAGAAAAAAAAAAAAGAAAGACAATGGGAAGACTCCTGTCTTTCAATACAGCACATGTTCCTCTCAAGATCTATCCCAATCTCCCATAGGGGCCTCCAGGAATTGAAGAAGAGGTCAAGAATCCATGAGGAATCACCATGAAATATGAAATCAACATTATACAGTAATGATTCAACCCGTCCTTCACATAAACCTATGGTTATTCACTCAGATATCATACTCTAGGGAAAAAGAATACCTGGAAATTTCAAGGTCACCTTTATTATTCAGGAACTCAAAGTATTCTCATTATTCATGTCAAAGTAGGAACACATGGTAGTAAATAGTTTCACTGACTCATTTGAAAAGACCCTGATGCTAGGAAAGATTGAAGGCAAGAGGAGAAGGGGATAACAGAGGATGAGATGGTTGAATGGAATCACTGACTTGATGGACATGAGTCTGAGTAAGCTCTGGGAGTTGGTGATGGACACGGAAGACTGGTGTGATGCAGTCCATGGGGTCTCCAAGAGTCGGACACAACTGAGCAACTGAACTGAACTAAACCGAACTGAGGTCCAGTTTGCAAAATGGGGCATGGGGCCTGGAAAAATCCAGTAATCATGTTCTCTCTCCTTTTGCTTTATTGGAATAAACATACTTGATAGCTAACAGACGCCATCCCCTACCCCAGGTTACTGGCTTGACCTTTGAAGACAAGAGCCATCAGTAGGGAAGACCAAGCAGATGTCTCTGTTCAGATTTGACAGTAAGTAGCTAGGCTACTGGGTGGCCTTAGAAGAATATGGTCAGGACCAGCCACTAAATAAGCCACTCAGACTAGCAAAGATGTTAAAGGTGAAGAGAATCTACAATAGGTAGAAGAGGACTAGGACAATATGTATCAGTTGTAGCCTCAAGACCTGTTGCATCACCTGAGCTGTTTTTTAATACATATGGAACAACAGACTGGTTCCAAATAGGAAAAGGAGTATGTCAAGGCTGTATATTGTCACTCTGCTTATTTAACTTATATGCAGAGTACATCATGAGAAATGCTGGGCTGGAAGAAGCACAAGCTGGAATCAAGATTGCCAGGAGAAATATCAATAACCTCAGATATGCAGATGACACCACCCTTATGGCAGAAAGTGAAAAGGAACTAAAAACCTCTTGATGAAGGTTAAAGAGGAGAGTGAAAAAGTTGGCTTAAAACTCAACATTCAGAAAACAAAGATCATGCCATCTGGTTCCATCACTTCATGGGAAATAGATGGGGAAACAGTGGAAACAGTGTCAGACTTTATTTTGGGGGGCTCCAAAATCACTGAAGATGGTGACTGTAGCCATGAAATTAAAAGACACTTACTCCTTGGAAGGAAAGTTATGACCAACCTAGATAGCATATTGAAAAGCCAGAGACATTACTTTGCCAACAAAGGTCCGTCTAGTCAAGGCTATGGTTTTTCCTGTGGTCATGTATGGATGTGAGAGTTGGACTGTGAAGAAGGCTGAGTGCCTAAGAATTGATGCTTTTGAACTGTGGTGTTGGTGAAGACTCTTGAGAGTCCCTTGGACTGCAAGGAGATCCAACCAGTGCATTCTGAAGGAGATCAGCCCTGGGATTTCTTTGGAAGGAATAATGCTAAAGCTGAAACTCCAGTACTTTGGCCACCTCATGCGAAGAGCTGACTCATTGGAAAAGACTCTGATGCTGGGAGGGATTGGGGGCAGGAGGAGAAGGGGATGACAGAGGATGAGATGGCTGAATGGCATCACTGACTCGATGGACATGAGTCTGAGTGAACTCCGGGAGAAAGTGATGGACAGGGAGGCCTGGCGTTCTACGATTCATGGGGTCGCAGAGTCGGACACAACCGAGCAACTGAACTGAACTGAACTGAATGATAATACTTTGGATGTATCACATTAAAGAAAATATACCATTAAATTGATATTAACTCTTTAAAAACATGGCTGCTTGAAAATTTTAAATTAAATATGTAGCTTATATTTGTGGCTTGTGGTATATTTCTATTTCACAGGTTTGATTTATAGTATATGCAACAAAAATTTCACCTCTAACCAATAGGGTACTATCATTTGCCAAATGCATGTAATTTAGCCAATAGAATAAGAGCTATTTTAGGTAGTTATGGTCTGCAGAGGGGATGTTCATAATACACTCTAATGAGAAACTGAAAAAGGAAAGCATCCTTCCATCTGACTCCTTTCTCCATCTTTACAGGCATATCATAACCACCACCCAGGAAGCAAGAGAGGATGTTGCAGAAATCTGATTATTCCATAATTTTAAAACATTATGGGAGTCTTCCCTAAATGTTTTGTGAACTCAAAATCTGTATCTATATCATTACATCAAACAAGTATCATTGCAGCAGTTTGATCTGTCTTGATTGTAGAAGGTCCTAAAATAGAAGGCCCTACTGATCTGCAGGCATGGAGGAAGTGGATCTTAAAACTGAAAGCTCTAAAAAAATACAGTCATCGCATTCTGGAAACAAAGTTTAAAATAAGGCAGTAACCACAATATTCAGTCATCCACCATAAAATTATCTGTTGTAATCTCCACTTCTGGACCTGGATAGTTAAATAGCAATATATAAACAAACAACATCAAAGTGTCTTTTTGGCTAACTGCCACCCTGCCACTTCTGAACTGAAGCCAATTATAATGACATCATCCTAGTTTCATGTCCTTTACTGACCTTCCTACTTATGTTGCCAAAATGTATTAAATTTCTCTTCTACAGTCTGTCTTTTCCTTTTGCCTTTGTTTCTTTAAATAATAACTTGACATCACTTGACCTCAACCTACAATTTTGGCTGATAATATCACTGAGCAATTCACTTACATAAATGGGCTCTCATAATCATCTGTTGTGTCATAGAAAAAATCATGCAAGAAAGAATGAATTTTTATGATATGGAACTAAAGAAACTTCTCATACCCCCATTAGGCAGTTAAGATGAGATGTTCTATCAAGTTGTAGCTATGTAGTTTCTATGCTACTATAGATATTAAAATATATACTTAGTGAATTCACCTGCACATGTTTATTTTAGAATTCTCTAAGTAAAAGTCACTCTGACCACTAAACTGAAAATGAAAGTGGTATCCCATTAGCTGAGATCTTCAAATATGATTGAGTCTTGACTATGTTTGAAAATCTGCAAATTCTAAGAAGGAAATCTAAAGTCACTATTTATATATTTGAAAGAAAATTAATATCTTTAGAATGTTAAAATGGAAAGTTACTTTTCTGGAAAAAAAATATGGCTCAGTTAATAAAGAATATTTACGGATGGTATGTAATAAAATGTGTGCTAGTCTGTATTATGATATTGACTTATGTGTAAATTCATATATGCTAATTAAGTCGAGAGCCATTACCATTGTTCAAGCATGAGGCTTCTACTTTGATTAAAGAAAAAAAAATTCTTCACCTTCACAGATGTTTAAAAGACTGTGAATTAAAAGACTGTGAATAATATTGTCCTTTCTTTATCATATCCTCAGTATTTAGCACAGTGTTTGGCATATATTTTGTATTAATACATATGCTCTAAATAATTTAATAGCCTCAAATTTAAAGAGTACTAACAGATCATAGTCATTCAAATTAGGGACTGTACTGTTCAATTATGGGTTCAAGTCCTATCATTTACTGAGCATGTGACTTTTGATGAATTATTTCATCTCTCTTTTATCTTCTTATCTGAAAAATAGGCATAGGTATAAGAATAGCTCTAGCCTCATCAGAAAACCATGAGGAATAAAGAGTACATATAAAACTTTTAGAACAGTATACACAGAGTTAAAAGCTAAATATTTTATTAAATAGAAGCACTTATCTGTATTTTAGAATTTGTGAGTTCTTTTTACATATAACTTACAATATCTTGTGACCTAGGGAAGACTGTATTATTAGACTGGTTTACAGTTGAAGAAACAAAGCCCCAAGGTCCCACTATCAGAAAGGAGCAAAACCGGGACTTGAATCCAAGTTCTCTGAATATGAATTCTAAATATTTTCTACTATATACAGTTAAAAGAGTTCCTTTGGATTTTTTCCCTAATAGTGTCTGAAATGTGTTGTTGTTTACTCAGTAAGTCATGTCTGACTCTTGCAACCCCAGGCTTCTCTGTCCATCAGACTTCCCAGGCAAGAGTACTAGAATGGGTTGCCATTTCCTTCTCCAGGTTATCTGCCCTATCCAGAGATCAAAATCACATCTCCTGCACTACAGGTAGATTCTTTACCACTGAGCCACCAGGGAAGCCCTGTCTGAAATATGAGTATAGACATTAATCTTCATAGAACTGTTGGGACTCATTACTCTCAGTAACCAAGTTGTAGTAGAAAATAAACATGATGAATGATCAGCACAGTGATCTGTGCACGCGGTCATGGGTGATTCTTAAGCAACAGCTGTATGGCACACTATTGAGAGCGTTAATGCTTAAATAGGTTGATAAAGAGTCCCAGGCACTTGAGGAGGAGAAAGGGACAAACTTTTTTTTTTCTACATTCCTTCCTCTTAGTCACATAAGACTTTTTTTCCTTAAGCTATGAGTTGTTATGGCAACAATCTGTTTCTTCTATGACTAACTTTCTTTAAGCCCAGAGCTAATGATTATAAAACAAAACTACACATCTTGCTCAAGGGTATGTTTTTCCTTAAGCTCTGTACTAATAACTATATAACAACAATGTATCTTACTCAACATGTTTCTTCTTCTTACAGAACTTTCTGAATAATCTTGTGATCTTAAGACATATGTCATGGGACTGGCTTTGGTAAGACCTTTATATTGTTGGTAACCAACTGAAAAAGTATCAATCACATGCTAGCAAAATAATGCTCAAAATTCTCCAAGCCAGGATTCAACAGTACATGAACCGTGAAATTCCAGATGTTCAAGTTGGATTTAGAAAAGGCAGAAGAATCAGGAATCAAAGAGCCAACATCTGTTGGATAATACAAAAAGCAATAAAATGCCAGAAAAACATCTACTTTTGCTTTATTGATTATGCCAAAGCCTTTGACTGTGTAGATCACAATAAACTGTGGGAAATTCTGAAAGAGATGGGAATACCAGACAACCTTACCTGCCTCCTGAGAAATCTGCATGCAGGTGAAGAAGCAACAGTTAGAACCAGATATGGAACATGGACGGGTTTCAAATTGGGAAAGGAAAGCTGTGTATTGTCACCCTGCTTATTTAACCTATATGCAGAGTACATCATCAGAAACGCTGGGCTGGAGGAAGCACAAGCTGGAATCAAGTTGGGAGAAATAGCAATAATCTCAGATACTCAGATGACACCACCCTTATGGCAGAAAGTGAAGAGGAACTAAAGAGCCTACTGATGAAAGTGAAAGAGGAAAGTGAAAAAGTTGGCTTAAAGCTCAACATTCAGAAAACTAAGATCACAGCATCCGGTCCTATCACTTCATGGCAAATAGATGGAAAAACAGTGGAAACAGTAACAGACTATTTTTTAGGGGGCTCCAAAATCACTACAGATGGTGACTGCAGCCATGAAATTAAAAGACAGTTGCCCCTTGGAAGAAAAGCTATGACAAACCTAGACAGCACATTAAAAAGCAGAGATGTTACTTTGCCAACAAAGGTCTGTCTAGTCAAAGCTATGGTTTATCCAGTAGTCATGTATGGATGTGAGAGTTGAACTATAAAGACAGCTGAGCACTGAAGAATTGATGCTTTTTAACTGTGGTGTTGGAGAATATTCTTGAGAGGCCCTTGGACTGCAAGGAGATCCAACCAGTCCTTCTTAAAAGAAATCAGTCCTGATATTCATTGGAAGTACTGATGCTGAAGCTGAAACTCCAAAACTTTGGCCACCTGATATGAAAAGTTGACTCATTGGAAAAGACCCTGATGCTGAGAAAGACTGAAGGCAGGAGGAGAAGGGGATGACAGAGGATGAGATGGTTGGATGGCATCACCGACTCAATGGACATGAGTCTGAGTAAACTCCGGGAGTTGGTGATGGACAGGGAGGCCTGGCACACTGCAGTCCATGTGGTCGCAAGGAGTCGGACATGACTGAGTGACTGAACTGAACTGAAAATGTATATAAAGCCCGACCCACCTAGTGGGTGGGCCACTCTCTGCCCCCTTGTGATGTCTATGTCAGAAGCTTTCTCTATCCCTTTTTTACTGTAATAAAACTTTTCCCCATAAATTCTGAGTGCCTGAAGCCATGCCTCTTGTCCCAAAGTGAAATTCTGTCCTTCTGAGATCATGAATCTGACACCATTCACTGTAAGCTATCACTATTGCATAGGTTGACAGTTTCCATCTGCCCTCAAAGTTCATAATCTAAAAGAAGAAATAGAGGAGAGGTGGATGAATGGCAGAGTAGGAAGACCATGAACTCACCTCCTCCCACTGACACACCAAAATTATAACCACTTACAGAATAACTATCTATGAGAAGAACCAGAAGGCTGGCGGAAAATTTTTTCCACAACTGAGCATATGAAGAAGGAATCACAACAAGACAGGTAGGAGGGGCAAAGACTCATTTAGAATCCACACACCTGGGCTGGTGACCCCTAAACAGGAAAACTATCACAAATATAGAGATACTCCCCAAATGGTGAGGGGTCCAAGCCCCACATCAGGTTCTGTACTCTAAGTTTTCTAAACTGGGAAGATGAGCTCCCAGAACTTGGCTTTGAAAATCACTGGGGGCTCATGTTCAGCAGGGCAGAGGGCTATAGGAAACCGACACTTCACTCATACAGGACATGCACAAAATCTCACATCCTCCAAGTCCCAGCACAGAGAAAGTACTTTGAATGAAGCCAGGGTCAGACCCACTTGCTTATCTTGGAGAGCCTCCAGGAGATGCAGGATGTCACTGGGACTTCCCCTGAGGATGCACATGCTGGCAGCAGCTATTTTTGAAACCTTGTTTTACCATGATAATACTGCACTAGCAAGAGCCTTTTGGGAATCCTCCCTCTAGCATATTAGTGCTGGGGACCCAGCCAGCCCACTGGTAGACCAGAAGCAACACTAAGCCTGCCAAGTCCAAGCACACATCATTCAAAGACCCTGCCACAAGTTCCCTCAGATATGCAGAAAGTCACACATGGACAAAACCCCACCTACCAGTGGGCCAGTACCAGCCCTGAGTTCCCTGGGCCATTTAGCCAACCACACAGGAAGCCTACTCCTCCCTCTAGAGGGCCATAGTCATAACACAAAGCAGGACTCACAGACAACAAGACACACACATACCAAAAGTGAGAAGGAAAAATACCTTCCAGGCAAATGATAATGTAAAGAAAACTGAAGTAGTAATACTTTTATCAGACAAAATACACTTTAAAATAGATACTGTAACAAGAGACAAAGCAGGACATTACATAATGATAGAGAGGTAAATCCAACAAGAAGGTATAGTAATTATAAACGTATATGCTCGAACACAGGAGCACCTATATACATAAAGCAAACACTAAAAAACATAAAATGAGAGATTGACAGTCATACAATAATAATAGAGGACTTTCAGTTCAGTTCAGTGGCTCAGTCGTGTCCAACTCTTTGTGACCCCATGAATCACAGCACGCCAGGCCTCCCTGTCCATCACCAACTCCCGGAGTTCACTCAGACTCATGTCCATCGAGTCAGTGATACCATCCAGCCATCTCATCCTCTGTCATCCCCTTCTCCTCCTGCCCCCAATCCCTCCCAGCATCAGAGTCTTTTCCAATGAGTCAACTCTTCGCATGAGGTGGCCAAAGTACTGGAGTTTCAGCTTTAGCATCATTCCTTCCAAAGAAATCCCAGGGCTGATCTCCTTCAGAATGGACTGGTTGGATCTCCTTGCAGTCCAAGGGACTCTCAAGAGTCTTCTCCAACACCACAGTTCAAAAGCATCAATTCTTCGGCGCTCAGCCTTCTTCACAGTTCAACTCTCACATCCATACATGACCACAGGAAAAACCATGGCCTTGACTAGATGGACCTTTGTTGACAAAGTAATGTCTCTGCTTTTCAATATGCTATCTAGGTTGGACATAACTTTCCTTCCAAGGAGTAAGTGTCTTTTAATTTCATGACCACAGTCACCATCTGCAGTGATTTTGGAGCCCAGAAAAATAAAGTCTGACACTGTTTCCACTGTTTCCCCATCTATTTCCCATGAAGTGATGGGACCAGATGCCATGATCTTCGTTTTCTGAATGTTGAGCTTTAAGCCAACTTTTTCACTCTCCTCTTTCACTTTCATCAAGAGGCTTTTTAATTCCTCTTCACTTTCTGCCATATGGGTAGTGTCATCTGCATATCTGAGGTTATTGATATGTCTCCCGGCAATCTTGATTACAGCTTGTGCTTCATCCAGCCCAGCGTTTCTCATGATGTACTCTGCATATAAGTTAAATAAGCAGGGTGACAATATGCAGCCTTGATGTACTCCTTTTCCTATTTGGAACAAGTCTGTTGTTCCATGTCCAGTTCTAACTGTTGCTTCCTGACCTGCATACAGATTTCTTAAGAGGCAGGTCAGGTAGTCTGGTATTCCTATCTCTTTCAGATAGAATTTCCCACAGTTTATTGTGATCCACACAGTCAAAGGGTTTGGTATAGTCAATAAAGCAGAAATAAATGTTTTTCTGGAACTCTCTTGCTTTTCCAATGATCCAGCAGATGTTGGCAATTTGATCTCTGGTTCCTCTGCCTTTTCTAAAACCAGCTTGAACATCAGGAAGTGGACTTTAACACCCCCTTTACATCAATGGACAGATCATACAGAAAGCAAATCAGTAAAAAAAAAAAAAAAAAAAAACCACTAACTTTAAATGACAAATTGGACCAATAGAGTTATTAAATATATAAAGAATATTTTATCCAAAAATAGCAGAATACACATTCTTTTCAAATGTACATGGAAAACTCTCCAGAATAGATCACAAGCTAGACCACAAAACAAGTCTCAATAAATTTAAGAAGACTGAAAACATATAAAAACATCATTGTTAACCACAACAGCATCAGCATAGCAATCAGCTTTAAGAAAAAAAAAAATACACAAACACATGAAATCTAAGCATCCCATGGGTCACTGATGAAATCAAAGAGGAAATGAAAAAAAAAAAGAAAATACCCGGAGACAAAAATTGAAACACAACAATCCAAAATCTATGAAATGCAGCAAAAGCAGTTCAAAGAGGAAAGTGTAGAGTGATACAAAACTACCTCAAGAAGCAAACAAAAATCTCTAACAATTTGAACTTAAACCTAAAGGAACTAGAAAAAGGAAACAATAAAAAAAGTTAGCAGGGTGAAAAATAATATCAATTAGAATGGAAATAAAATAAATACTAAAAATACAATAGAAAAATCAATAAAACTAACATTCAGTTCTTTGAAAAGATAAACAAAATTGACAGATCTTTCAGTTCAGTTCAGTCGCTCAGTCATGTCCTACTCTTTGCAACCCCATGAACCGCAGCATGCCAGGCTTCCCTGTCCATCACCAACTCCCGGAGTTCACCCAAACTCATGTCCGTTGAGTCAGTGATGCCATCCAGCCATCTCATCCTCTGTCATCCTCTTCTCCTCCTGCCCTAAATCTTTCCCAGCATCAGAGTCTTTTCCAGTGAGTCAGCTCTTCGCATCAGGTGGTCAAAGTATTGGAGTTTCAGCTTCAACATCAGTCCAATGAGCACCCAGGACTGGTCTCCTTTAGGATGGACTGGTTGGATCTCCTTGCAGTCCAAGGGCCTCTCAAGAGTCTTCAACACCACAGTTCAAAAGCATCAATTCTTCTGTGCTCAGTTTTCTTTATAGTCCAACTCTCACATCCATACATGACCACTGGAAAAACCATAGCCTTGACTAGACGGACCTTCTTTGACAAAGTAATGTCTCTGCTTTTTAATACGCTATCTAGGTGGGTCATAACTTTCCTTCCACGTAGCAAGCGTCTTTTAATTTCATGGCTGCAATGACCATCTGCAGTGATTTTGGAGCCCAAAAAAAATAAACTCAGCCACTGTTTCCCCATCTATTTGCCATGAAGTGATAGGACCGGATGCCATGATCTTAGTTTCCTGAATGTTGAACTTTAAGCCAACTTTTTCACTCTCCTTTTTCACTTTCATCAAGAGGCTCTTTAGTTCTTCTTCACTTTCTGCCATAAGGGTTGGTGTCATCTGCATATCTGAGGTTATTGATATTTCTCCCGGCAATCTTGATTCCAGGTTGTGCTTCCCGCAGCCCAGCATTTCTCATGATGTGCTCTGCATAGTCTCGCTAAAGACAGATCTTTAGCCAGACTCATCAAGGAGAAAAAAGATAAAGGGATCAAATCAATAAAATTAGAAATGAAAAAGAAGTTATAATTGATACCAAAAAAATACAATTATAAGAGTTTACTGTGAACAATTATACACCAATAAAATGAATAGCCTAGAAGACATGTATAAATTCCTTAAAATGCACAATCTCTCAAGACTGAACCAGGAAGAAATAGAAAATGTAAACAGACTGATTATCAGTAATAAAATCAATTCAGTAATCAAAAAAAACCCTCAAAAAACAAAAGCCCAGGACTAGATGTCTTCACAGGTAAATTCTACAAAATATTTAAAGAAGAATTAACATCTATTCTTCTCAAACTATTCCCAGTAACTGAAGAAGGAATGCTTCCAAACTCATTCTTATCAGAGACATTACCCTGATACTAAACCAGACAAAAATATCACATACAAAAAAGAAAATTACAAGGCAACATTAATGATGAACATAGATGCAAAAATTCTCAATAAAATATTAGCAAACTGAATTCAACACACTAAAAGAATCATAAACCATTATCAAGTGGGATTTATCCCAGGAATGTGCAGATGGCGTAATATCCACAAAACAGACAATGTGATACACTGTATCAGCGAACTGAAGAATAAAAATCAAATGACCATCTCAACAAATGCAGAATAACTTTTTGACAAAATTCAACACACATTTATGATATTTTTTTAAAAAGACAGTCAACAAAGTGGGTACAGAAGGAACATACCTCAACATAATAAAGGTCATATACGGCAAACTTGCAGCCAACGTCATAGTCAACAGTGAAAAGCTGAGAGCATTTCCTCTAAAATGAGAAACAAGGGGAGGATGCTGTCTCTCTCCACTTTTATTCAAGATAATGTTGGAAGTCCTAGACACACAGAGCAGTCAGAAAAGAAAAAATAAATAAAAGAAATCCAAATTGGAGAAGAAGTAAAACTGTTACTGTCTGCAGGTGACATGAGACAATATAGAGAAAATCCTAAAGACCTATAGAAAAAGACATGAGAACTAGTAAATGAATTCAGTGAAGTTTCAGGATAACAGATTAATATATAGACATGTGTTGCACTTCTATACACTAACTAGGAACTATTAGAAAAATTAAGAAAATAATCCCTTTTACAATTACATCAAAAAGAAAAAAATAACAAGGAATAAATCAAAGAGGTAAAAGGCTTGTACTCAGAAAACTACAAGATGATGGTTAAAGAAATTGAAGGTGACACAAATGGAAAGATATACCATGCTCATAAATTGAAAGAATTAATATTGTTAAAATGACAATGCTACCCAAGATAAGCTACAGATTCAGTGGAATTCTGATCAAAATATCATAGGTATTTTTCATAAAACTATAACAAGTAATTCTAAAATTTGTAGAGAAACACAAAATATCTCAAATAGCCAAAACAATCTTGAGAAAGAACAAAGCTGGAAGCATCTAGTTCCCTGATTTCAAATGATACTACAAAGTTATGGTAATAAAAACAGTAGGGTACTGACAAAAAGACAGACACATTGATCAATGGACTAGAATAGAGAGCCCAGAAATAAATCTATAATTAAATGGTCAATTAATCTTCAACAAAAAAGATAATAATATAAAATGGGGAATAGGAAACCTCTTCATAAGTGGTGTTGAAAAAAACTAAATAGCTACATGCAAAAAACTCAAACTGGGCTACTTCCTCATACCATGTACAAAAATAAACACAAAATAGATTAAAGACCTAAATATAAGACCCGAAACCATAAAACACCTAGAAGAAAACTCAGGCAGTATGCTCTTTGACATCAGTCTTAGCAATATATTTTGGGATCTGTCTCTAAGGCAATGGAAATAAAAGCAAAAGTGAGTAAATGGGACTACATCACACTATAAAACCTTCTGCACAGCAAAGGAAACTATCAACAAAATGAAAAGGCAGCCTACTGAATGGGAGAAGATATTGGCAAGCAATGTATCTGATGAGGGGTTAATACCCAAAATATACAAAGAACTCAAACAACTCAACATCAAACAACCCAGCTGAAAAACAGAGGATCTAATTATCAGAGAAATGTAAATCAAACCATGAGACATCACCTGACAGGTGTAAATCTGTCAAAATGGTTGTCATAAAAAAAAAGACAAGAAATAATAAATATTGAAGAGGATACAGAGTAAAGGGAAATTTTTGTGCCCTATTGGTGGGAATGCAAATTGGCATGGCCACTATGGAAAACAATATGAATGTTACTCAAAAAAAATTTTAAAAAGAACTACATTAGAATCCAGCAATTGTACTTCTAGCCATTCTTTGAAGAAAAATACTAATTCAAAATTTTATATGCATCCATATGTTCATTACAGCATTATTTACAAAATCCAAGATACAGAAGCAACATAAATGTCCACAGTGGATGAAGGGATAAAGAATACATGGCCTATATATACAATAGAATGTTACTCAGCCATAAAAAAATGAAATCTTGCCATTTGCTACAGCATGGATAAACCTAGAGGATATTATGCTACATGAAGTAGTCAGACAGAGAAAGGCAAATACCATATGATTTCACTTATATGTGAAATCTAAAAAACGAAACAAACAAAATGAAAACAGACTCATAGATACAGAGATCAAACAAGTATTTGCCAAAATGGAGGGAAGTTGAGTCAAGAGACAAAATAAGTGAAGGGGACTGAGAGGTTCAAACCTCTAGTTATAAAGTAAATAAGTTATGGAGATATAATTTACAGTATAAGGAATACTGCCTATAATATTGTGATAATTTTGTATGGGGACAGATGGTTACTAGACCTACAGTGTCATCATTTCATAATGTATGCAATGTCAAATCCCTGTGCAGTAAAACTGAAACTAACAAAATACTGTACATCAACTATATTTTAATAAGAAAGTAAATAATAGGTATATAAAAGAAGAAAGGGAATACATACACATGCATAAATAACATGAAGAGTCACTGCAGAGAGATGTCAAACAAAAGAGCATATAGCATAGAGAAAAACGCTGAGACCTTGTGGTATATAATAAATTTCAGGTCTTGAGACACATGGAGCTCCTCCCTAGGAAAGGAAGTTATCTTAAACTAATGTATGTAAGATCATGTTTTCAACTTATATAAAACTGAAGTGTGGACAGTTTCTACTTTGCATTATTACTCTCTCAAACCAATAGAGGAGTGCCAATTTATTTAAAAAAAAAACTTTCTAAGGAACAACTTGCAAAAATTGAAAAACTGCAATCACATTGACTCAGTAATTTCACTGGATCCTTTTATTTTCACCTCTACTACTAGCATTGATCAAAACCACCATCACATCCTGCCTAGACTTTCACAATGGCCTCTTGCTGATCCCTCTGCTTCCATTCTGGCTCCAATTCAATCTATGCTTCATACAGAGACTGGAGCCATTATCCTAAAATACAAATCAGATTGCCCCTTTATGCTTCTTAAATTCCCCAATGGCTGCTCATGATCCTTGGAAGGAAATCCAAATTCTTTCCATGGCTTAAAAACCCTAGGGATTTGCTTGTGTTTCTGATCTCAATCATACCACTTTCTCACACACTAGACTTGGACCATTCTGGCCTTTTTTCTGTCTCTATCTCAGGACTTTGCATAAGCTCTTCCATCTGCCTCAAATACTCTTTATCTCTTCATCCATACAGATTTCAACTTAAATGTCACTTTTTTAAATAGACTGGACTTGACAACCCAATCAAAAGTGACTGCTTAACCACACCACTGGTATTGTAACTCTCTGTACAACACTATCAAGATATGCTGCCTTCTTACTTACCTATTCAATCTTCTTTTCATCACATATTTTTGAACATATATATTCATGTTGATATACATTTAGTATTATTTGTTTGCTTATTTTTCCCCCTCCCTCCACCCATTGCAAAGAATTTAAGTTTCTAAGTTTAGGGCGCTTGCTTGTTCTGTTCACCAGTATATCTCCAGCTCCAGTAACAATGCCCAGCACATATGGGCGTTTTAACAAATGAATATTTAATTCAAGCAAACAGAACCAATAAGCATTTCGCATGTACTCCAAAACTGGATCATGCTGGACCTGAAGGTGTCAAACTCTTTTATTCCACATGATCAATATTGGGGAAAGCAGGGTCAGAGAGTAAGTTCCTGTCAGATGCAAAAGCTGAACAGACTATTTAGAAGCTCATCCTTTGGCAACTATAGTACCCAAAGGCTTTCACATTTTTTCCATCCCAGTTTTGTCATATGATTTGTATTTAGATGGAGAATAAAGATAGTTGATTGCTGTAGTAGCTTTACTGACTGCTTTAAAGTTAATTCCATTTTCAATTTTTGTTTTGAAATAAAGTGAAATTATTTCTGACTGCAAAAGGAAGGTGTTATTTAGTAATCTAAATCCATCTCTATACTTAAAATGAGTCTCTGTCCCTAGCGTTAGTTATACAATTGCCTACTCTTTGCATTTTAAGTGAATCGTAGCCACAAGGGCTTACTCAGTTGAGTTGCTTCTTAATCCTATCAACTCAACTGAGAACCATCCTTTTCCACCTACATACACTTAGCTTTCAAGTCTAAAATCCAAAGAAATATTTAAATTATTAAAGTCAATCTTGTGAGACAGGATTTACTCACGGAAGGCAAGAAATTTAAAAAAATTCCAATGTAAATTTGAACTTACAGTGGCTAATGAAGGCTCCTTCCAAAATTAAACCAGTAAAATAATACTGGTTATGTTTTGATGTCTTGTTTTAGTGACCGATTTTTAGCATTACGTTTATGTCTTAGTATTTTTATTGTTCCTATAATATGGAGTTCATAACAATAAAACAGTTAAATATCTATTGAGTATCTGCTATGCTTAAGCCACTACACTTCATGCTCTAGGCTTAAAAAGTAGGAAGTCAAAATTCTTGCTGTATAGGTTCTAAATCCCCTGATTCAGGACAATCAAGTACACAAGCAGATCTTACAACAGCAGTTGAAATAAGAAGGAGAAGCAATATTAAACAGTGAACCAAAGCAATGATAGGCAGAATTTTCAGAAATTTTAAATGGGAAGGAAGAAGGAGATAATTTATTAGGCAGAGATGGAGGATTCCAACAAAACTCCTCATTTTTCAGGCTGACTCAAAGAGAGAAAAGTATTACACTTTTTTGGCAAAGATTACAAATTTAGGAATAATGAGTTGTTTTGTGGAGGAAAGTGATAAATCTGGTTTGAGAAATTTTTAGCACAAGGAAACCACAAAACATGCAAATAATGATGTCTAGTAGACAGTTGGAAATGTGTAGTTAGAGCTTTGTAGTGAAGTCAGGGAGAAGAGCTGTTGAACTGGGAGTCATTTTCAAGAAGCCATAAAAAGTTGCTACAATCTTGAATGGTAAGAACTGAATTATGGGTGTTGTGGGTATAATGAGATAAATTTGCAGTATTCTGGGAACAATAAAAAGACACAGCAAAAGGAGACAACAATGGGAAAGAGCCAAGCAAAGAGAAACTAAAGAGCCTCTTGATGAAAGTGAAAGAGGAGAGTGAAAAAGCTGGATTAAAACTCAATATTCCAAAAAAACAAAGATCATTACATCCGGTCCCATTACTTTATGGAAAATGGATGGAGAAACAATGAAAACAGTGACAGACTTTATTTTCTCAGGCTCCAAAATCACTGCAGATGGTGACTGCAGCCATGAAATTAAAAGACACTTGCCCCTTGGAGGAAAAGCTATGAGCAACCTAGACAGCATATTAAAAAGCAGAGACATTACTTTGCTGACAAAGGTCCGTCTAGTCAAAGCTATGGTTTTTCCAGTAGTCATGTATGGATGTGAGGGTTGGACCATAAAGAAAGCTAAGCACCAAAGAATTGATGCTTTTGAACTGTGGTGTTGGAGAAGACTCTTGCAAGTCCCTAGGACTGCAAGGAGATCAAACCAGTCAGTCCTAAAGGAAACCAATCCTGAAAATTCATTGGAAGGACTGATGCTGAAGGTGAAGCTCCAATACTCTGGCCACCTGATGTGAAGAGCCGACTCATTAAAAAAGACCCTGACCCTGGGAAAGATTGAAGACAGGAGAAGAAGGGGACGACAGAGAATGAGATGGTTGGATGGCATCACTGACTCAATGGACATGAGTTTGAGCAAGCTCCAGGAGTTGGTGATAGGGAAACCTGGTGTGCTGCAGTTCAAGGGGTTGCAAAGAGTCGGACACGACTGAGCAACTGAACTGAACTGAAAGAACCAAGATAACATCAAAGAAATCAGAAGAGAAAAAATTTCTCATTATGAGTAATGTGATCAACCCTATCAAATGCTATAGAGATTTAAATGATTTATTTCCAAAATCACTCAGCATTGCTCATCTTGGGAATATAAAGCATGTTACTTCTAGTAAGAGCTATCAGCATTAATTAATTTTCAAACTAATAATTACATTTTAATTATCTTTTCTCATTTGAGACAGGATCATATCCATAAAAATGATGCACCTGAGCTTGTCTGCGTGGAGTTTCTCCTTTACTAACTACAAAGGCATTTGCAGACACCCCCAGTGGTGATGCTTCCTATTGCCATGGGAATTGCATATGCTTCTGTAACCACTGTTTCCAAATAGATGTCACTGGTCTCAAAGCAGGAAGGCTCCTTCCCTCATTTCAACGTCCACTAGAACTCTGCTCTGTTTTCTTTCTTCAATCCCTAAATGCCCCCATAACAGTTGGAGAAAGGGTTGAGAGCCAGTGTTAATGTTCTGAGGAGCATTTGCACTGAACATTCAAATCATTGGAAAAGAAAACTGAAATTCATAAGAATGAGTTTCTAAAGATCCCAGCTTTTCCTTGAGGAGATATTTAGGAAGAAGCACCCTTTAAAATAACCTCATGTAGGCAACTTCTAATTATACATATCCTAAAACTACCATTGTAAGTGGACAAGTTTAAGATTATTCTGTAAATTGTTTAAAGCCATATAATGATGCTGATATTTCAGTCCATGATCACCTCTCCTAAGAGGGCATCAAAGATTTAGAAAGTGATGGAGTAGTCTCTCCTGGTCTTGGCCTTTTGCATTTAAAAAAACTTTCATTTGAGATTGGCAAGAAAATCTCTGTTACCAGTTTTTCTAGTACCTACTTTCATTGATGGTAGCAAAAAGAAAACTTACTATCATGGACACAGCTGGCTAACTTACTTATAAGCCTCTCCATATACATTAAGTTTTCTTCTTGACCATCTTCTCCCTTCTCAAATGCTGGGGTTTTTTCCTGGAATATAAAGATAGTTGTTACTGGGTTGACCAAAAATTTCATTTGGGTTTTTGTGCAACATTGTACAGAACAAATCTCAAATGAACTTTTGGCCAACCCAATACTTAAATTCAAATTCAAATTTGCAAAGATAATTTTTAAAATATTAGTTAAATAATTGGGGCCTGGAAGAGAAGCCAAGTCAGCCATGAATGTGGGAAGTATCTTGGTAGGGTGGATGGTAGTTGGAAGAGGCCTCAAAACACGACCATTTGACAACTGGAGAAAAGACAGGTATATCAGTATCTTTTAAACAATACAAGTATGACCAATAGTATGGTCATAGGGGTTCCTGCTGCTGCTGATGCTAAGTCACTTCAGTCGTGTCCAACTCTGTGCAACCCCATAGATGGCAGCCCACCAGGGCTCCCCCATCCCTGGGATTCTCCAGGCAAGAACACTGGAGTGGGTTGCCATTGCCTTCTCCAATGCAGGAAAGTGAAAAGTGAAAGTGAAGTCGCTCAGTCGTGTCCGACCCTCAGTGACCCCATGGACTGCAGCCTACCAGGCTCCTCCATCCATGGGATTTTCCAGGCAAGAGTACTGGAGTGGGGTGCCATTGCCTTCTCCGATAGGGGTTCCTACTAGAGGAATTTCTACCCTGAGCGAACTTTTCCTTTAAAAATGTTTTCTCTGATATTCCAATTCTTATTTGTTGAAACACAAGAAAAGCATTCCATATGCTCTTCTCTACTTGCCAGGTTAAACCTCCTAAAAATGACATATTTATAAACCATGACTCAGCTCTGGCCAGTTTGAAAAAGAAGCATGAAGTAAGCACACGGAGTTGTTTTCCATTACTGATGACTTTGCCATCCCTAAACCTTCTCTTTCCCCTACCACTCACCTTGAAAATGCATCCAAGCCAAAAGGCCAGAAATTTGTCCTCAGAAACTCTTGAGTTAAATAACTCAGAAATTTCTCATGAACGTAAGTCGAAGGTATAGAGGTAGAGAATTGGTATGGAAAGGAAAAACAATTTCTTTTTAATTATGGTTGGCATAAGCATACATACTGGATGGCATAATTTCAAATCGCTTGTATCATCGATTTTAATATTACGTTCACCACTTTTTGGTGTAGTCACTATTGTCTGTAATTATGATGCATATAACAAATCTTATGCTCTGAGAAAAGAAGAAAGTCAAATATAAGAATAAATGCATGGTGAAGGGGAAAGAGGCTTGGTTTCTACTTGGTTAAGATACTTCCTTTGTGCTTTGTAAATTAATCAGGAAATTCTGACTGAAATAAAGGACTTAGAGATCATCTTTGAACTTTAAATGACCAGTCCTTCAAGCAGACCATGCAAGAGAACATACATTTTCTGAGAGAAGTCAGCTGAGGCAAAATCAGTGTATGTGTGACCACTTCTCAGTTGCAGACTGAGTTGCCAAGAAAGCATTGACACTTGAAAATACAAAATTTTAATACATTTCCATCCACATGGTTTCTCTTTACTTGATGTCTGCAAACTCAACCTATGTTTTTAAAACCCAAATACAGTTAGTTAGTTTTTATTAATAATATCTAGACCTACATTCTATTTTTTTTCAAGGAAAACACCCCACCCTTGTTCTATAAAATTACAAAATATAAGGCTGCAAGTAAGTCTTCTATTCACACAGCAAATATGTTTGCCTGTCTACTGAAGGCTCAGCTTTTTATTCTGCACCTTCATTTCACTGATGAGAAAACTAAAACCCGGAGATTTAACCAAGTTGGTTAAATCTTGGTCTTAACCAAGTTCACCAATAAGAACAAATTTGTTTAAAAGACAGAAGTAGGATGAGTCTATAAAAACTAATTCAGTTTAAATCCAGTTATTAATATAGTTGGTTTCCTTCTTCGGAGACTTTCAGGAAATATTCAGGTAGAAAAAAAAATGCTATTACAGTCAGGCAATGTGTATCCTGACACACACACACACACACACAAAGAGCTTTTTAAAAAGATTATTTCAAGAAAAACTATACTTAGATGTTTTAGATTCCTGTAATTAAAAATAAGGGCCTTAGATCAGCAGCACTTGGGAGCATGTTAGAACTGCAGACTCTGAGGCCCCACCCTGTAGTACTTACACAGTTTAACAATATCCACAGATGATGTGTATAGACATTAAACTTTGAAAAGCACCGTTTTAGATAATCTTGGAAATTACTTCTAATCTTAAAAAGCATGCATTAAAATGTGTGTGTTTAAATGATATCAAAACTGTTTTATTACTCAAAGTAATTCTGGGATTAATATCTTCATAAAGTAAAGAATCCCTTCAAACACAGACTCTCTCCAATTTATCTTAGGTATCAATAGGAAATTTTTATATGTAGACTTCATATTGCATAAGTTGAGGTCACTCTAAGATTCACAGAAGTAGAAGTATGAAGAAATAAAATGCCCTCAAAAGAAAATATCAAACTAGCAACACATAAGTTGTTATTTGAAAATACATTGGCTCTACAATTTGCTAGTTCAAAGCTGTAAATAGAATTTATTTTAATTTAGTCAGAAGTTGGATGAAATTACTTTTTCACTATTTATGGACAAGAATGTTTGTAAGTTAATTCTGAAGGGGAAAAAATTCTTTCTAAAGAAAAACATTATTTTACAAATTTACAAGTCTCTATTTTCATGCATATAATTGCTACATAAGCAAGGGCATGTATTGTTATGTTTGCACACTTGACTAATTACAAATGATTCTTGGCTGGTAATTAAAGTAACTTTTAAAAGGCAACATTTAGTTTACTTGGTTTGCTTGCCTTTGCACATAAAAATAATAAAACTGTTTTTAAAGACTATAGACTATTCACAAATTTA
Organism: Bos indicus x Bos taurus; assembly: GCF_003369695.1. Classification (NCBI taxonomy): domain Eukaryota; kingdom Metazoa; phylum Chordata; class Mammalia; order Artiodactyla; family Bovidae; genus Bos; species Bos indicus x Bos taurus. Next base: position 19,491,526 of record NC_040076.1, on the reverse strand, counting down.
GACAAGTCCAAGTAGGCTGCGTTACTAAATTGTAATCAATTCCCTCTTAATACCTGAATCCTTTCTGCCCCCAACTAAGATCCTTTGAAAGTGCTTAAGGACAATGCTACCATTTCTATTTTATGAACTTATAAATATCTAAACTAAGAGAGTATAACATGCCTCCAAACTAATCAATCTCCTGCATGTAAATAAGACCAATGTCTTAACCCATAGGTTCAACGTTTTGTTTTTGTAAAGCAAAAATCTTTCTAGGATTTTTTTTTAAGTCTTTACAGGTTTAAATGTACAATTTTATTACTTTTAGGTACATGTTGTCTTATAAGGGCCCTTAAACAAGAACTGCGTTTTTAGCAGCTGTTTGCTAATGATAGGCTTTGGTGAATATTTTGAGAACATTGCATAAAATAAAGATATTCCATGTAAAATCAAAACTAGTTGTAGTAGTGTGATACAGATCTTTTTTGAGCATAACAACAAAAGGACTATATTATATCCCTGAAACTTCCCCAGGATTTTTTTTCACTACACTCCTTTAAAAAGAGATCAGTTTAGAAAATGCATTTATACCCTAGCAAATATGATTTTCCTGACTTTTTAGGCTGTCTCTGAACTTTAAGTTTTCTAAACAGCATGACATACAACTTTGGTGGTGCATACAGCATGGGCTCTTATTGCACTTAAGTCTAAACTTTTATATTTATTTCATGTATTTAAAATTGTTCACTAAATAAAGAATCCTAAGATCATTAACAACAAACATCTGCTGACCATTTGCTTTTATCTGTGACCCAGCTAAAAGAGTATACACTATCATTCATTCAGTGGCGGTATGCAACATCATCCTTCTAAATTCCTAAAAGAAAGTCATGTCCAGAATTAACGTGAAAAAAAGTGTTAAAGAGTGCATCACTTGCTTCTGTGAATATGTTATTTACGACAATCTGGATGAAAATGACAGCAAAATATTTTCTGACCTTGTCCGAAGTGCTACTCAGTGTTGAAGAGTGGGTTAAGAAGGAAGAGCACTGAAAGTAAACAGTGCTTATACCGAGTTGTCTCCCAGGACACTCTTTTATGAAGATCCTACGGAAAAGAAATTTTCTTCTGACTGCTTGTGCTGTGTAAATATTACCTCAGATAAATGCCGCATTTTAACTAAATAAGTCTGCAAAAACATAAGACTGTTTCATGTTGGTTTCCTTAGTTTTTCTGCATTAACTCAAAATTCAAGCCACGAATAAAACACTCTATAAAACAGTATTCATGACTTCATACAGTGAGGATGATATTTTCCTTTATAAATGCCACATAAAGTCTGTGGTAAGTTTTTAAATAGAAAAATCGTGAAAATCCCAACATAACCACGGATTGCCCTCCATCGCCTGTCCAATAAATTCTAACTTTAGGTTTGTACTATTTGACAGAAATCCTTCACAGTACTGAGGGGGAAAGTAGCTTTTTGTTTCTTACACATTTATCTCTGTCACTTTCTCTTTTTCCATTGAGAATGCATTGAGAATAAACATTACAATTCATATCTGCATAGAAAATGTTTGAAGAGTATGTTTTCTTCAGAAGTGATACTAAGAAAATCTAAAAAAGAATTCACCATTCAAGAAGAAAAGAAACAAATGAAGATAAATTTTTAATGTATATGTAGTCATCAAAAATATATTGGAGCCTAATATATGTAACTGATTCACTTTGCTGTACAGCAGAAAGTAATACAACATTGTAAAGCAACTATACACCAATTTAAAAAGCTTTAAATATATATATATATATATATATACACACACACATATATATATACACTGGTGCCTAATCTTTTACAAAAATAATCATAACAATAAAGAACAAAAATGATGTCTATTTTAAATTATTGTTAAATATTACAGTCATAAATGAGGATCTATTTATTAAATCTAGAAGGTTAAAACCTGACTTGTATATGCTATATGTTAGAGCACAAGTTATTCAGTTACCAAAGGTAGCAATTGCTAGAAAAACGTAAAGAGTTCTTTTAAATTAGTTACAAAAATATTGCATTAAACTTGACATTAAAGTATTAGAAATAGTAAGAATTCATGCTTGGAACTTATAAGAAAAGGAAAACCCTGTTGTCATATATTATATGTGCTGTGCTTAGTCACTCAGTCTTGCCCAACTATGTGAACCCATGACTGACAAGAAAATATCAGTGGGAAATTTTTAGCCTAAAAAAAGATAACAGGAACAGGTAGCTATTATTATAACTGTTATGTATTCTGAGTATATAGAGACAATAGCTCCTTTGGCTAACTAAGTAACATGCTGAAATACAATCATTGAGAGAGACCAGCCCCTCTGTTGTATGTAACATGAAATACTAACATTTCTTCTTCATTAATTGAAGCAAATTATCATATTTGTATTTCATGATATTATTGCTCCTCACATAGCAAGCTTCTAGATCTTTCCATATCACATACTCAGTACTATTTCTCCTTTTTTCTTATTTTTGCAGTTATTTGGATAAAGATTTTGAGAGGAAGAAACATTTCATGCACATGTAATATTTCCTATTCATGTTTGAGAGACCGAGTCTGTGGTTTTCCAGTTCCCAAGAAGAGAGCTAGAAAAATTAATACAAAATAATGTATTAACATATTGATACTAAGAAATCCTTATTTCTATGTCCTGGATGAAACATCTCATTTCCAGATAGTGAACAAAGGAAACACAAAAAAGCAAAATACTGTGTTCAAGAGTGAAAGAAAAGATTTGTCACACGGCAGGTATTTCCCCGTTGACCAATTAAAACAAGAAACCCCATTTTTCCTTCTTTAACTGGAGGATGGCCACAACAAAGGATTTTTGAGCAGGAGATAAAATAGAAGCAAACTGATGAGCATCTTCAAGACTTCTCAGGGACATTAAACAGCCCCCTATCAAAGACCAGACAGAAGAAACACTCGGATACGCTTCATGGTTTTTGGATGACATGGCATCTTGGGGAGGAACTAGCATTTTGTCCTTTGAGACCAGAGAAAAAAGCCATATATTCAACCATTTCAAATCCACTCCAGGAAAGCAAAAAAAAAGTATACAAAATGCATAGTTCATTAAAGTTGTCATTTCCCTTCTTTTAAATGTCTTGCATGACCCCCATGATAAAAATTAATTGCAAAAGTAATATTTACAGCTAAAAATGAGTATGGATTATATTTTGACATCTGGTTTTGATGCTGTCAGAGCTCATTATCTCTCGGTCTCACGCTTTATTTTGCTATTGAGTTGGGCAGTTTATTTGGCTTTTTAAATGCAATTTATTTTTTCTTTATTTGCACATTAATTATTTAAAAAACAGAAAAAAAAGAATGTTAAACAGTACCAATACAGAGAGAGAGAGGTTTTCTGAGGTAGCTTGCTTTCTCTAACTCTAATAAATAAAATGTGAGGAAAGTGGACAAGTATCACTTTCAAGAATATGAGGCAATAAACATGAGAGAAGAAGAAAGTTAAAAATACAAAGTGATGTGACCTATCAATGCTGCATACTGAATTCTCATTACAACTATTAAAGGATATTCATTGCAAATGTATTATAGCCCATAGCTTAAATAAACACTGATTACCCCTGGATCAGCCAAAGGACAAACTGAAAGCAAGGTATCTGTGGACACCTCGTCTCTTTAAAAAATCGGCCAATTGTAAACATAATCTAGTTACAAAGCATGTTTTCAAAAATTATCCACAGTCTTTGCTTATTAAAAAGTGAGCGTCTATTGACAACATGGATCATATAGATTAAGCCAGCAACCATGAAAATGTTCCAGTGTCCCTAATGTCTAAAACTGTAATTTAGTTATTATTTATCAGCTTCATTAAATAATTTTCTATACGGGTAATCATGTGTTCTATTTCTTTTCCAACGAGGGAAACTTGAACTCATAAAATTGGAACTAATAAAATCAGGGGAAGGGAAATCTAAATTATAAACCATTCTTTTACTGATTCCATGACTTATCCTTGGCAAAATTAAGTCCATCCTCCCACCATAAGCCACAAGAAAATTATTTATAATTTGTAGGTGTTAGTGACTTAATAGAGCACATATTCTCCTTGGATGCTTGCATTTTAAAAGAAAAGTTAAAGACAAAAAGCCTAATGTAAAATAATAAACTGTTAATAAGATTCTTCTAGAACATGGGGAAAGGAAATTGTTTCTCCTAAGAGACTGGCATAATTTCTTTCTATGGATGATAAACAGTAATTTGCTTTGATGTAAGCCTTTATATAGAGAATGGATAAATAACAAGGTCCTACTGGATAGCACAGAGAACTACATTCAATATCCTGTGATAAACCATAATGGGAAAGAATATTTGTAAATTAATAAATATACGTATAACTGAACCACATTGTTGTACAGCAGTAATCAACACATTGTAAATCAACTATATTTCAATAAAAATTTTTAAATAATAATAATAATTTGCTTTGAGTATCAAAAATAACACAGCTAAATGTACAGACCACCTTTATTCATTTTTTAAGATCCTATCCTGTATTTTTCCCATTCCTGACCTCCTATTATAATTCACATTTTCTCTGGTCCTGAATGTTTGTAAGTTGCTCTACTCTCTGGAGATTAAAGCTACATACATAACACCAGCATTACTTGTCTCTTCCAAAATTTGGTCTCTACCATCACCACCACCCAGTCCCAGCAGTCCACAGTCTGGCAGCTTTCTCTTTTCAGGTTTCCTCTTTCCACCCTTTAACTTCCATATATAAACCATAGATTCTCCTTCTGCTTGAAGAAAAATTAACTCAGAGTGATTCTTACAAAACTGTGAAATAAGATCAGTCTGTGGTCTTTCCCTCTGTCCTCCTTAGATTCCTGGTGTCAGGTCCTAGGACCCCCATTCAGGAGCTTCAGCCCCTGCCTTCCCTTAGCTCCTCTGCCTCCATTCACCAAACCTCCCCATTCCTGCGCCAAAATGTGTTGAGAATTGCTCATTTCAATAATAAAATAGCTCTGTAGCAAAGCTTGAAGTGACTTTACATAGTTTGCTCTCTTAGGGTGATCTTGACAATGAAACAAGTCAAATTTCTCTTCAAATTCAGATGAGTGGTGGTTTATAATTTACACAGGACTTGCATTTTATCTGGAGAAAGAAATGGCAACCCACTCCAATATTCTTACCTGGAAAATCCAATGGACGGAGGGACCTGGTAGGCTACAGTCCACAGGGTCGCAGAGTCGAACAGAACTGAGTGACTTCATTTTCACTTTGCACTTTTATCCCATTTACTCAAGCAAAAAATAATTATAATAACAAAATTTATAGTAACACGGACATGTTTCTTAAAACACATTTTGTATAGAATTCACATTACTTGTACTGTATTTTAAATATTTTCTGGAAAAGCACTCCAAAGGAACACTAGTTAGTCTCTCTTCTTATCAAATAGGAATGGGGTTGGTTTTCTTTAATTGTTTTTCATATTAAATAAGAGCATTAATTGGTCTAAATATTCCTGGTGAAGTTTCCACATTTCTAATTAAATCTCAAGCAGGCCCAACTTCTTAGAAAACACGTGTACCAGTGCCCTAAGTCTAAACTGAAACAGAGGAGATGCTGTTTCTCAATGAAAGTCAAGCACTGTTGACAAGCCTTCCTCAATTTCAAGTCAGTCCACCCTCAGGTAACACAGTGGTTTTCCATTCAGTGTGAGCTGCAGGCTTTCCAAATGCTAAAGATTCTCATTTTGCCCTTCGTATCATTTTAACAAGTAAGTAGTATGCTTAGGCACCTTTCTGCATGATCCTAACTTCCTCTCATTAGCTTTTTAACTCTGTGATACTCAAAATTCATTCCTCTTTGTTTTCAGAAAATATTTTCAAACAACTTGAAGTTAACATCAAAAGGTTCTACTTGTTTTATATTTGTGTTACGTTGAAAAATAATTTCTCTAAAGTTCTATATTCGGAAATAAACTACTTCTTTTTACTTCTCGATATATTCAAAGTGGGTTTAATGAATCTTATTCCCTTATTTAAAGTTTTAAGAAATAGTAATTAATCACCATTATTTAGCAAGCAAGAATTATGGGGACAATTGTTTCAATAAATCAACTCAAAAGATCTCACAAGTGAAAGGGTTTTCTGGGTTAACACTGTGAAAACTTTACAATCTTGAATTGCTTCCTGATTATTCTACTATTAATTATTTAAATGACAAATCTCAGCAAAAGTACAGATGACATTTTACATTTGTCCAAGTCACTAACTTAATAACCAGATAAGAAGGCAGTAGAATGACAAAACATGTCATTTTCCTCAACACTGAAATGAAATCTTTCAGAAACTCATTTGTATACATGAAAAATCACTTACTTGATTATGCGCTCTACCATTATTTTGAAAATTCATCAAAACAATTGGAGTCTTACAACAAAAATATTTTTTTAAACATTATGAAATTTGGTCTGGGTATAGAAGGCAATATTATATGATGCTACAAACTATGGAACTATAATCATAGTTTCTATCAATGAAGAAATTTTATTTTGGTAGAAAGCTTGCAGTTAGGCCCAACAAAAACTGTTACTTTTAGAACAACCTATAACTAAGCAATTACTTACCAATGGATTTCCAGCTGTTCAATGGAATATGAAGTAATTTTTGCCCACACAAATAATCCATGCCAATAATTTAAGATTGATTGCTATAGTATTTGAGATTTTCTTTAAGACTGTTTAGAACTGACATTTTAAATTATTATTATTAACATGACCGTTGGTCACAATATCAGTCAATTTAATCAAAATCAGGAAACCAACATTAAGTGGACAAGCTGTAGAAGTTGACAATAACATTGGTTTGGAGGTGAGGAAGTACAAATTATTTTTTTAATGAAATAAGAAAAAAATCTCTAAAGCATATTTCAAATAGAAATCATATGACCAAAAGTTCTTTGCATATATAAAAGTGCTTCCAAACTAAGGCATATATGTAGAATCATTACCTGTAGAACTTACATTTGGTTTTGGGAGAAGTTGTCAAATTCCCCTGAAAAACATTTCAGTCTGCCATTAAACTACCAACTATGTAGAAAGCACTTAATGAAATAGCTAGATTTTCAGTTCGTAACTTTAAGACTTGGAAAAAATTAAATTCAGTACTGCAAATAAAAAGAATTAATTTTTCTTCCTATCCACAAAAAAAATTTTCATCATGCTTCTGAATCTGCGCCACTTCCTGCCTGAAATACTTATTTAGAACTGCTCCTTTGTGTTAACTGTTTTTCACATTTCACTAGATGATCTCAAAAACCAGTTGGGATTTAAATCATCATGAATAATAATAGATTCAGATTGATGTGCAGTTAAAGCAAAGATAACGCACATCTGTAACCCCAGTTATAAATAATAGAACATTAAAAGAGTTTATTAGAAGAAAAATTGCCTGAAAACTGAAATTAACCTCCTAGAATTTCTCAGATAAACCAAATTATTCTACAAAACCAAAGCCAATATCCAAGTCTGTTTATAAAAATCACCCATTCCAAATTTGTCCTCTCATTTACAATTTTTAAATGCTCTCCTGTCCTCTTTTGAGTTTTAGCTGAATTTGTGTGCTGTGCATTGTTGTTTCAGCTTAAAAACCTCCTGTGTGGCAGTGGGCTTGGCAGCCCAGAGAAAGGCGATGAACACTGTCAAATTCAGCGCAGTGCACTTGGTAACACAAGGAGAGCGTGAATAATATTTGGAGATCTAGCACACCTTAGTGGAAACACTTATAACTACAACTGCTTTGAAGCTATTTAAATGTTAAACTCCATTGTTTTAGTGAAATTCCATTTTTTCTAAATAGATGAACCTTGTTCAGGCTTTTTTCCCCTTAACTTTGATGTGTTTCTTTCCCAAACACCCCTGATAAGAAGATAAATGTGATCATTAATTTCTAAATGGAGAAACCATCATTTCTTTTCAGAATATCTATGAATATCTGTACAACTCCCATAAAGCTATCAAATTAGTGGCAATGCCTTCTTTACCATCGTGGTCAAGTGCAAAGTGTCAGATTTTTCTTGTTAAATGAGAGCTGTGCATTTGATCTGCAAAAGCTTGTCAGCTCAGCTCTTGGGATACTTCAAAGACTTGGTTTCAGATAAGTTCAGCATGTTCTACCATTAATGTCTGACCCCCTTTACTTCATACTACTAAAATGTCATCACGAAGAAAAGAGATGACATCACAAATATCCATTCTACTATCCAGACAATTTCCAGAGCTTTAGAGCTGAGATAGGTAAAACATTCAAAAATAAGTATAGGGACTTTCCTGGTGGTCCAGTGGTTAAGACTTCACCTTCTGATGCAGGGGGTGCAGGTTCGATCCCTTGTGGGGAGCTAAGGTGCCATATGCCTTGTGGCCAAAAAACCAGGACACAAACAATAGAAGCAATATTGTAACAAATTTAAGAAAGACTTTAAAAATGGTCCACATCGAAAAAACCATCTTAAAAAAAATAATAAGTAGAAAGCATTCATTTCAAAACATGAAGAAAATTAGTCCTGGTCATATATACTTCCATGTATACACATATTTCTAGAAATTAGAATATGATATTTATAGAGCCATAGGTGAAACACTTGTTTATTATCGGCATCTCAACCACATGACTGAAAACTAGGAAGGAAGTAAATTGTTGTTCAGTCGCTAAGTGGTATCCGACTCTTTATGACCCCATGAACTGCAGCACACCAGGCTTCTCTGTCCTTCACCATCCCCCAGAGCTTGTTCAAACTCATGTCCATTGAATCAGTGATGCTATCCCTCTCATCCTCTGCCGTCCCCTTTTCCTCCTGCCCTCGATCTTTCCCAGCATCAGGATTTTTTATGAGTCAGCTCTTCACATCAGGTGGCCAAAGTATTGGAGTTTCAGCTTCAGCATCAGTCCTTCCAATGAATATTCAGGACTGATTTCCTTTAGGATTGACTGGTTGGATCTCCTTGCAGTCCAAGGGATTCTCAAGAGTCTTCTCCAACACTATATTTCAAAAGCATCAATTTTCAGCACTCAGCCTTCTTTTTGGTCCAACTGTCACATCCATACATGACTACTGGAAAAACCATAGTTTTGACTAGATGGATCTTTGTTAGCAAAGTAATGTCTCTGTTTTTTAATACACTGTCTAGGTTGGTCATAGCTTTTCTTCCAAGGAGCAAGAGTCTTAATTTCATGGCTGCAGTCACCATCTTAGTCAGAGAACTAAGATCCTCCATTTCACAGGGCAACTAAGCCTGCATGCCACAACCACTGGTCTCACTTGCCACAACAAACACCCAAAAAAAGGAAAAAAAAAAAAAAACTTTCCTTTTGGGGAGATCTCACGTGGTTTGGAGTAGAGCACCAAACAACTGCATGCCTGTGGTCATTGTCCAAAATTGTAACAATCTCTGCGATAAACAAATATGGAAGGTCAACGAAGCTAGTATGAGGGTACAGACCTGGGCAAAGAAAGCAGGAAAATGGTAAATGGCAAAAAACTTAACACTACGAGGGGAATGAGACAACCAGTCTCATAGTCTCACCCAAGTGGGACTTGGTAAGTTTTCACAAGTCCCTGAAAATTTGGAAGGTTGCACATGGGCAGGAGACACCAAAAAGGGCCCTAACCATCCACTCATCCCTGGATGAACATGGGGCCTGTGTGGGCACAAAAGAGATGTGAGACGGCCTGCTGTTGCTGCTGCTGCTGCTAAGTCGCTTCAGTCATGTCTGACTCTGTACGGCCTGGTAGGATGCAAAAGCTGGGACAGATGTGAAATGTCTGAATTTTGAATATGCTCCCGGACACACAGTCAGATCAATAGGAACGGAGGAAGAGTCTTTCTGGCTCAAGGTGTTTGAGCACAATTTCCGAACAATCACTGGCTGACCACGGAGCTCTACTGTCACAGTGGTGGACCCCTGGGAAATCAAGCTGAAATATACAAATGAGAAAGTTTTACACACCAAGCATAAATATCAAAGTGCACACAATGTGAAAGAGAACAGACTCCATATATTTTGTCCAGGGAAGTTACTAAACAACACTTACCATACACACAGAGCAGCAATAGCAACAATCTAGAGGGTGGGGAAGAGGGCGTGAGAAATGAGAATCTAGATTTTCTACTGTGCATTATCAAATATGTCTAGTTATTTAAAATTAAGGCATGTAAAGAAACAGGAAAATGTAGCCCATGAGAGTCAGCAGAAAACATCTCTGAGGGTACTGAGATGTTAGACTTAACAGACAAAGAATTCTAAGCATAATTATAAACATATTTAATTATAACTATATTTAAAGAACAAAATAAAACCATAGTTAAGGAATTGCAAGTAAGTGTGATGACAATGAATTATCAGTCTCAATAAAAATAGAAATTTTAGTCTCTCTAAAAATTGAAATTATAAAAAGGAACCAAATACAAAAATTGTAAAGTTGAAAAATATAATGACTGAAAGGAGCATTTCACCAAAGTGATTTAAGAGTAGATTTGAGATGGCAGCAAAAAACAATCAGTATTTATTATCAGTAGTCTTGAAAACAGATCAATAGAAATGATCTAATGTGAAGAACCTATGGGGGAAAGATAAAGAGAATGAATAGAGGCGGTCAAGTAGAATAAACACAGAGTGATCCATTCTTAGGCATATCAGAGAACAAGAATGGCAATTGACAGAAGAGAGAATAGGAAAGCCTGTATATGATCTGCAAAAACGCAATAGTTTGTGGCTATTCCACTTAATCAGAAACAATACTACCTTATTTGAATTGTCCTTGCTGGCACCCCGGCATTTAAGAACAGAACAGTAACTGGATTTCACAATAAACAAAACTAAATCCCTAAAATCTAACTTAATATTTTAATATTTTCCTTCCAGCTTTAGTGTGATATAACTTACATACAGCACTATGTAAATCTAAGGTATACAGCATAATGATTTGACTTATATCCATCAGGAAATAATTACAATAAATTTAGTAAACATCCATCATCTCATATAGATACAAAATAAAGGGGGGGAAATGCCTATTTTTCCCTTGTGATGAGCACTCAGGATTTACTCTCGATAGCATTTGTCTATAATATACAGTTGTGTTAGTGATATTTATCATAGTGAAGCTCATATCCCTAGTATTTATTTACCTTATAACTGCAAGTTTGTACTTTTTAATCACCTCCATCCAATTACCCCTTCTATGTGCCATCAAGTGATGGGACTGAATGCCATGATCTTACACTTTTTGATGTTGAGTTTTAAACCACCTTTTTCACTCTCCTCTTTCACCCTCATTGAAAGGTTCTTCAGTTCCTCTTTACTTTCTGCTATTAGAGTGGTATCATTGCCATACCTGAGGTTGCTGAAGAATTGATACTTTCAAATCATGATGCTGGAGAAGACTCTTGAGAGTCGCTTGGACAGCAGGGAGATCAAACCAGTCAATCTTAAAGGAAATCAATCCTGAATATTCATTGGAAGGACTGATGCTGAAGCTGAAGTTCTAATGCTTTGGCCATCTGATGCGAAGAACTGACTCATTGGAAAAGTCACTGATGCTGGGAAAGATTGAAGGCAAAAGGAGAAGGAGGCGGCAGAAGATGAGATGGTTAGATAGCATCACCAACTCAATGGACATGAATTTGAGCAAACTCTGAGAGACAGAGAAGGACAGAGGAGCCTGGGGGGCATGGGGTCACAAAGAGTCAGACATGACTTAGCAAATGAGCAACAATAACAAATCCAATTACCCAACTCCCTAATCCACCTCTGGTAACCACAAATCTGATCTCTTTTTGTATGAGTTAGTTTGGTTGGTTGGTTAGTTTTGAAGTATAATTGACCTTAATCACTCTGTTAATTCCTGGCACACAACATGGTGATTTGCTATTTCTATATATTAGAAAATGATCACAGGTGTGAAACACAGTATGGGAAAAAAAATGAATAGTGATGTCGTATCTTCGTATGGTGACGGATGGTAACTAGACATCCTGGATCATTTTGTAATGCATAAAAATATCTAACTTAATCTTTTAATTAAATGATTAGTATACAGTTATGTGACAGCCTTCTCACTTTTAAATTATTTTTTGAAGTAGACAAGGAGGATAAATAGGCAGAAGCGAGGAGCCTTGTCTTGGGTTTGGATCCAAAATTAAATATGTCCCCACCACTGCCTTCACTATTTCATGCTGAAATGTTCTGATATGCCCTCCTTCAGGACAGTTACATTCTCAAACAATCTCATTAATAGTATCCAGAGGCCTTTACAACTATAATTAATGTGCAATTTTAAAAGGGTCAGGGGTATGTCATTCTTTTATAAGATAAAGGTAAGAAGAATGCTAAAGGAAAGTTAGGAAAGAGACCTGGTAAATCACAAAGAGATTCTCAGGCAGATTAATTTCAGAAGAGGGATTATGAATATTGTGATTACAGTAATTATTAATAATTTTCTTACAATTATCCATGATGACATATCCTTTAGAAAACCTTCCCAGACTCCAGGAATATGCATACTGCAGCTGAAAGATTACTGTATTTGAAGACTCTAGATATGAAGATTGGTGCCCTTTTTTACTCAGTGTATATTTAGCTCAAATTGAGATTTATGTTCCATTCTCACCCTAGAAATGATGAGCTAAATGATAGCAAATATTAAATTCACATTTTAAAATGCATAACTGTTATAAAAAGGATTACTTGAGAACTTGTGTGTAATATACTACCAGTAACTACTCAGCTTTTGTTTACATCTATGAGAATTTCTCAACCTTGGCACTATGGAAATTTTAGCCAGAAAAATCTTTGCCGTGGGACCCTGGCTTGTGGATCATAGAGGGTGCAGCAGCATCCCTGATCATCCCACTAGATGCCACTAGCAGCCTGCTACTCTGTTACCCCACCTTGCCCTGCCCAGATGTGACAACCCAAACATCCCCGGACACTGCCAAGCACACCTGACAGGCAAAATCGCCTCTAGGCTATCTTACATAGTCCTTTCTGGGAGCGCATGGAAAGTTGTTGCTTGCTTTTGTTTGTCACCGCAATCTAACTTTGTCTCTTCTTTCCTTCTACATGTTTACCCCTGTCTTCTCTGGAACCTCTGTTATAAATTGAATAGTCTGTACCTCCTTTGTGAAAGTTCTCCTCATTTCTATGATTTGAATGAAAGCCCCAATTCCCCTAACATCCTTCTTCTACAAGCCTCTTAAACTGAGCTTGCTTATTCAGTGTTGGGAGATGTGGACAGCAAGATCTTCACTTCTTCCTTCTCCTTTCCCACCATTCCTTCTCTTCTTCTTTTGTTTATAATAAAGCAAAAACGTTACTGCCTTGTGGTTCACACATTGGCCATCACTCTGGTTACAGGCTACCATTTGTCTATGCCATCAATTCCCCATCCTCTTGTCATCTATGACTTCGTGTTCTCTTACCTTACAACAAGTGAATCCCAAGCTCTCTTTCTAGGCTGAGGCATATCATCCATCCAATCTACCCTTTCCAATAAGCCAAAATGATTCATGCAAAAATGTAGGTCTCCCCAGTTATCTGCCTTAAATGCATCAGTTCAGTTCAGTTCAGTCACTTAGTCATGTCCGACTCTTTGCGACCCCATGAATCGGAGCACCCCAGGCCTCCCTGTCCATCACCAACTCTCAGAGTCTACCCAAACCCATGTCCATCAAGTCAGTGATGCCATCCAGCCATCTCATCCTCTGTCATGCCCTTCTCCTCCTGCCCCCAATCCCTCCCAACATCAGAGTCTTTTCCAATGAGTCAACTCTTCTCATGAGATGGCCAAAGTATTGGAGTTTCAGCTTCAACATCAGTCCTTCCAATGAACACCCAGGACTGATCTCCTTTAGGATGGACTGGTTGGATCTTCTTGCAGTCCAAGGGACTCTCAAGAGTCTTCTCCAACATCACAGTCCAAAAGCATCAATTCTTCAGTGCTCAGCTTTCTTCACAGTCCAACTCTCACATCCATACATGACCACTGGAAAAACCATAGCCTTGACTAGATGGACCTTTGTTGGCAAAGTAATGTCTCTGCTTTTTAATATGCTGCCTAGGTTGGTCATAACTTTCCTTCCAAGGAGTAAGCATCTTTTAATTTCATGGCTGCAATCACCATCTGCAGTGATTTTGGAGCCCCCAAAAATAAAGTCTGATACCGTTTCCCCAACTATTTCCCATGAAGTGATGGGACCAAATGCCATGATCTTAGTTTTCTGAATGTTGAGCTTTAAGCCAACTTTTCACTCTCCTTTTTCACTTTCATCAAGAGGCTTTTTAGTTATTCTTCACTTTCTGCCATAAGGGTGGTGTCATCTGCATATCTGAGGTGATTGATATGTCTCCCGGCAATCTTGATTCCAGCTTGTGCTTCTTCCAGCCCAGTGTTTCTCATGATGTACTCTGCATATAAGTTAAATAAACAGGGTGATGCATCAGCAACACTTTAATTACCTTATAATATTCAAATCCTTTCATATGGTGTACAAGTCCCTTCATAGTCTGCCCCACTCTTGTGCCTCCAGCCTAGATATTAATCTGTCTATCTATCTATATCTCTATCTCTGTGTCACACATACTCACATACAAGTAGCTCAGTTGCAGGCATCCTGAAGTTCTTTCAGTTCCCTAAACATACTGTGTTCTTTCTTGCATCTGGACTGTTATACGCAGTGTTCATCTCATTTGAGTCCTTCCTCCTCTATCTTCATCATTAAGCTATACCTATTTATCCTATGAACTCACTTTCCCAGTTCCCCTTAACCAGTCATTCAGTCATGCCCAACTCTTTGTGATCCCAGGGGCTCCTCTCTCCATGGAATTCTCCAGGCAAGAATACTGGAGTTGGTAACCATTTCCTTCTCCAGGAGTTCTTCCCAACCCAAGGATTGAACCTGGGTTTCCCACACTGCAGGCATATTTTTACCATCTGATTCATTTGAGAAGCCCAAGTTCTTCTTGGTACTCCCATATGCTTTAATAATTCACAAACGAGTTAGGGCTTGTTTACTTCTCTTTACCTCCATTAAAATGTAAACGCTAAGAAAGTTGGAACTCTATTCACCACTAAATCCCCAGGACTTATAAAGAATCTATTGCATGTGTTTATTGAATGTATGAAAGGGTATTACTGTACTACTTACCTGAATGTAAAAGATGTTTTTTTTGTACAAAAATAATATTGTACTATTTACCAACTGAATAAGGGCTTCCCTGATAGCCCAAGTTGGTAAAGAATCCACTTGCAATGCAGGAGACCCCAGTTCGATTCCTGGGTCAGCAAGATCCACTGGAGAAGGGATAGGCTACCCATTCCAGTATTCTTGGGCTTCCCTTGTGGCTCAGCTGGTAAAGAATCCACCTGCTATGCTGGAGACCTGGGTTGGAGACCTGGGTTCAATTCCTGGGTTAGGAAGATCCCCAAGGAAGGGAAAGGCTACCCACTCCAGCATTCTGGTCTGGAGAATTCCATGGACTATATAGTCCATGGGGTCACAAAGAGTCGGATACAACCAAGTGACGGTCACTTTCATTTTACCATCTGAATAATTTAGGACAATCTCATACTTCATTTAGATCAATTTGGAAGGCATTTGGTTAAATATTTTTCTTTTCCTAACTATTCTATCTATTATTTCATTCCCTTCTTAGTATGGAAACTCCTGAGAGCACTTTATATTTCTGAAAACTCTCTGGGCCATTTCTTTCCTTTTCATTCTGGAGTTTCTGATTATGACAGCATAGTAGGCATAAAAAGAAAATCTTACATTCACTTAACTACACACATGTTTTCTCATGGAGTCAAAGCCAATTTGGGAAAAATGTTTAGTCTAATCAAAACTTCAAAACGTATGATGCAGAAGAAAAGAACAGAATGGCCTTACAGAAAGGACAGAATGGACTTTGGGCTTTGCTTTTTGATAACTGAGTATCTGGTCTGTATTCTAGGCTGAAATATTGTTAGATATACCCTTGAATGACCTAAAACATGGTTTAGTTTTTACCTTACTAGTCCTCAATTCTTTAAATGAAATTAGATAAATCACTGTCTGTAACTCATTGTTGTTTTCCTGCCTAACAATTATTTCACAGTTTGATTTGGGGATAATTACTAAAAAGGGATTAAAAGAGAGCATCTTTACCTCTCCAAGTCTTTAAAATTGTAAAAGATATCCATGATAGATATCTTTTCTAAGATTGTTTGTATAGATTCTTTTTAAAGGTTATATTGCTTACTATAGATATCACTGTATAGTCTAACTATTCCTGATGAGGTGCTTATTGTGTAATTGTGCTTCTTCAAATTAAAAGAAAACAGGGAGTTCCCTGGTGGTCTAGTGGTTAGGACTTGACGCTTTCACTGCTATGGCCTGGGTTCAATCCCTTGTCTGGGAACTGACATCCTACAAGCCTAGGTGCAGCCAAAAGAAATAAATAAAACAGCAAGTAGATCATGTGATTTGCTTGGGACAATATTTCATAGGAAACTCTACCTGGGAGAAGAAAGAAAATTCTTCTGAATTTATAACTTTAAAAAAAATTATGTATTACCACATATAAGATAGCCAGTGGGAGTTTGCTGTATGACACAGGGACCCAAAGCCAGTGCTTTGTTATAACCTAGAGGGATGGAAGGGGGAAGGCGGTGGGAGAGGTGTATAAGAGAGAGGGGACATTTGTACACCTATGCCCGTTTTATGTTGACTTATGCAAAAATATTATAATTATCCTATAATTAAAAATTTTAAGAAAAATTCTAAATTGTTTTACTATAATCAGTTATAGCAGCTCTATGTAGCACAATATTTTATTCTTTCCTTTCACTGAATGATAGACATTCATTCTTTTGTTTCTTCCAACAGAAAAAGTAAACTTTTTAATCACCATAGACAGGAAAAGCAACTAGTCCCCAACACCTGCAGTTTGTTGAAAGTAGTCTATTCTGCTCCATCAAATTCTGTTCTCATGGGCTGTACAATTAATACAAGTGTGTTAGTGTTTAAATCTTCCTCAAAAAGTTAATCAGCTTCCAACTGTAAAATGAAGACACCCCAAACAGTCCACCTATATAATGAAAAACACTTCAAATAGCTCTATTTTTAATCTACAATTTATCCTATTTGCATACCATTTTTGAACATTAATATTTCTTTTGATTTTCAAGTTTTTAATTGCATATGTTCAACAACAAATCTAACTTTCTACAGCCAATATATTTTACTGGTGAGATCCAGAAATACCAATAATCAAGGTATTTTTGGCCTAAACTTATATATTAAGGAAAACTGGATAACAATTGATCCTCTCAAATAGATGTGGGTCCATACATTCATTGAATAGATAATTCAGTGAAAGCCAACTATGTGCCAAGCACTGGTTTGAATTCCACCATTGGTATCTTATTTTGTTGTCAACAAAAGCTAATGCAACATTTTCCACAATCCACAGCTATCTATAATGCCTCCAGATACCTTTCTTCATACTTTACTGAGCCATTTTGGATTCTTCCTGCCAGTAAATCAGTGAGTCAGAAAGCATTCTTATCCCTAACCATTCTGATCCCAACTTGCAAGTTAACTGGTGCCACTATGAATCCGTTCCTATGCCTTCTGCTCTCTAGTTTATTTCAAAGTCCACTTTTTAAAAACAAACAACAAAAAGTCCACTTTCTTCACTATGTCATCTGTTCTCATCTTCCACTTCCATCCCTATTTACCTGGTATTCTATATCCTTTTTTCCAACAACTCTTTGGCCAATACTCAAAATTGCTTTGCTTTACTGACTCCTTATGATATGCTATGGCAATCAAGGTCCAATCAGACAAACAGAACCACTAGAAAAACTACAGACTCTGGGCTAAATTATAGGAATTTTACTTTATGTGACTGTGGGAGTTGTTTTAATAGTTCATATGATTGTTGCTTCTATTTCTGCTCCTGAGTCTAGTCCAGAAACAGAAGAAGTTGAAGTTAGTGACCCAGTAGGAGCTCCAGAACCAGTGTGCCTGACTGCTGGCCACACCTGCAAGATCAGACAGTCAACTACCATGTATGTGAGCTGCAACAGCTCCTGGAGCCACCAATCTGACCATAGGCATAAAAAGAGTATAACTCCTGCTTCCCTTTGACCTTCCAAACCTACTCTTGTGGCTCATGCTAGCCCAGATCTATGCAAAGAAGAAAATATAGGTCCAGCTTAGCTATGCATGTGTGTTGTTGATTCAGTCATGTTCGACTCTCTGTGACTCCATGGACTTTAGCCTGCCAGGCTCCCCTGTCCATGGGATTCCCCAGGCAAGAATACCTGAATGGGTGGCCATGCCCTCCTCCAGGGGATCTTTCCAACCCAGGGATCAAATCCACGCCTCCTGTATTGGCAGGCAGTTTCCTTACCATTAGCACCTCCTGGAAAGCCCCCACCTTAGCTAATGCCATGCAAATTCACCACACTTCATTCTTTGTCAACCTCCTTTAATAATACTGAACTTCCAAAATTATGCTTCCATCTCAACTATCCCCCATGCATGCATGCTAAGTCACTTTAGTCATGTCTGACTCTTTGCAACTCTATGGACTATAGCTCAGCAGTCTTCTCTAACCAAGGGATTCTCCAGGGGATCTTCCTGTATCTTCCTCATTAAGTTAATCAGCTTCCAACCGATTAAAAGAAGACACCCCAAACTGTCCACTTATATAATGAAAAACACTTCAAATAGCTACATTTTTTTTAATCTAAACTTTATCTTATCTCTTCTATCCTAGCCTATCTACACTTTATCCTATCCTAGCAGATCATATGATCTGCATCTCTTATGTCTGCTGCATTGGCATGTGGGTTCTTTACCACTAGTGCCACCTGGGAAGCCCCCCCATTATCGCCCATACAAAATACATTATTATTATCCTTAAAAGAAAATACTAAGATTTTAATTCCTTTTCGATAGTGTGTAACTTAAATATTAAGATACAAGGTTAAATGCTGGGTTCCCAGGTGGCTCAGTGGTAAAGAATCCGCCTGCCAAGAAGGAGATCCAGGTTTTATCCCTGGGTCAGGAAGATCCTCTGGAGAAGGAAATGGCAGTCTGCTCTAGGATTCTTGCCTGAGAAATCCCATGGACAGAGTCGTCTGGTGGACTACAGTCCATGGGATTGCAAAGAGTCAGACATGACTTAGCGACTAAACCACCAACCACCATAAAGCTAAATGATATTAAAACAGTCTATGCTAATGGTAGGGAAATGGTAGAAGGGAAGAAGAGATGATTATTATATACATATGACATATTCATATCAAAGTTGAGAAAAAAATTATCTCTTATAATTCTTGTCTCTAAAACTGTGTATGTGGTCAGCATTTATAACTGACTTCCTCTACTACCCACTTCATGTCCCTCTGCCTTCAGCAAGCTCCTCAGTTGGTCATGGCTCCTTGCCTGGAAGAATGACCCAAACATTCATCCCTCAGGGATCTGGACCATTGGTATCCTGTCTGTTTGGGGTCATAGTTTCCCAATGACTTTAATCAGAGGATGTAAGAGTAGTAAGTAGCACCTCAGGGGAGGTCCTGCTTTCTAGAAATATTCCTCCTCACTCCCATTCCATTGAAGCACTCTAATTTCCTCTTATAGTCAGAATCAGTCACCTCAGCCAGGAGAGTTAAACCCTTCTTTTCTCACTGATTTGCTGGCTGAAGAGTCCACAGTAATCAAGTGGCAGATTTAACTCCCAACTTAATGGAACCACTGCTGCATTCTCTGATAAAGGTATTCCTCCTTGGGAACTAAAACTTGTAGACCATTAGATCCTAAAATTGCCAGAAAGAGAAACAAAAAATATTGCTAGTGTGGGGAACTCTGCTCAGTGTGGCAGCCTGGATGGGAGGGGAGTTTGGGGAAGAATGGATACATGTATATGTACGGCTGAGTCCCTTTGCTGTCCACCTGCTGCTGCTGCTGCTGCTAAGTCACTTCAGTCGTGTCCGACTCTGTGTGACCCCATAGACGGTGGCCCACCAGGCTCCCCCGTCCCTACCACAATATTGTTAATCAGCTATACTTCAATATAAAATAAAAAGATTAAAAAATATTGCTAATAGAGCTCTATAGTTAATATAAAAGGATTCACTCCCATTTCTACCCTTTGATTCCCAGAACTGTGAATACTGGCTTTGGGAGAAACAATGGCATATATTAGTTAATGATTTTGAACACATAGTATATATTCTAAAGAAAATTATCACATATCTGCAGGTATTGACACTGAGTTGGCACCAAAACAGAACTTTAAAAAGCCATTCCCCTATTCTACCAGGCTAGCTGCTTCGGGATAAGGAGAATGTGGTAAGAACAGTGAGTTACCTCATCATGAGACCATCACAGAACTTCATTTGCTGTAAAATGAACCCTGAGGTAAGAATCAACCAGTGAGTTCATGGATGGTAGTGTTGGCAGAAGTATTACAGGAAAAAATTAAATCTATATCCACTGTAAAGGTCTATTCTAATAAGAACAAATGTTAATTCTTGGTTAAGTGTTTCTAAGTAACCAACTTGCCACCAGGTAATTAGATAGTGCACTCAAAAAAAGGATACCATATTGGGGGCTCAGCACTGGTCTCTGCTGTTTGCAGGTTATGTACTCATTGATGTCTGAAGACAGATGGGCCTTACTGAATGGAATTCCATGTTGCAGAACCCACGTATAATATCTATTCGTGTTCACCATGGTTACTTTGCCTGTTGAGCAAGAACAGGGGTGTTTGGTTTAAGAGGCTGAATTATGTCTAGAGAACAGGTCATCTTGTCCATCAATTATTACAATTTTCCTCTGCAGAAATTATTCTTTGGTGATCATTCACACTCTGTGCCTATCAAGAGAGATCCATTTTCTTTGCCATGTCATGTGGCATGCAGGATCTTAGTTCTCCAATCAGGGATTAAACCCCTGCTCCCTGCAATGGAAGCAGGGAATTCTAACTACTGGACCACTAGGGAAGTGCTTATGAGAACTCAATTGAAATACTTTCTCCCCCAACCTTGGTGTCACCGATTTTCCAGTCATATACCTTCTAAGTTCCTAACTCCATGCACGCATGCTAAGTCACCTCAGTCATGTCTGACTCTGCAACCCTATGGACCATAGCCCTCCAGGCTTTTCTGTCCATGAGATTCTCCAGGCAAGAACACTGGAGTGGGTTGACATGCCCTCCTCTAGGGTATCTTCCCAACCCAGGGATTGAACCCAAGTCTCCTATGTCTCCTGCATTGGTAGGTAGATTCTTTACCACTAATGACACCTGGGAAGCCATATCAAGCCAGATTATTAGCTTTCTGTGCAATAATATAGATCCATACCTTCAGCCACCTCTCTTTTAGGCAAAATGAATAAAAAATCCACAGAACTGGTTGAAGTTCTGCCAACTGGGAAGATTTTCCTCCTCTAGTGACATTCAGGGCAGATCCAAAGTGTAACAGCCGTCACCTTTCAGGTGGTATCTGCATAACATGAAGAACTGTCTTTCTCAGTTAACTGGCCATGGGAAAATTCCCATTCGATCATCAACTCAGGTTGAGAGGAAAGAGAAAACAGAGGAGGAGTTTGATGTATGGCCATCTGACTGCTTGCATATGCAACTTATGCCTTCAGTCCCTGCTTAAACCCAATCTCAATACATACAAATTCTGTTTGATGATGGACTGTTACTATGCTCACTAACTTGAATCTTTTCTCCTTTTGAGAAACAACTTGCTCTAGGCCATCAAGTTACCATGTAACCTGAGCTTCCCATCATAAACTTGGTCACACACGAAACACCCAGTTTATTATGGGAAGACCGGATTCCAGGGTAACTTGGTGGCCATAATCACGATGTTTCTCAAAAGGAGAACAACTATCTACAGAGGATAACCTAACTTTACTCCAAAATCCTAAAGATCACTGTGCTATGATTTACCTGTAGAATCCTGCCAAAGCACCACCCCCTCCATAAAGCAACCCTACTCGTCACTAATATTTCAAGGGCCATCACATATCCTATATTTGCAGAGAATTCTGAACTTGTTTTAGGGCCTTCTCAAACTCTTTCAGTACTGAGAGCTTTTCAGGTCACTTGGTAAACGAGTCAAACTAGCATAACTAAGTGAAGAGCACATTACACTTAAAAGCGGCTTACTAGGCATCATATCTCTTTCTTTACGATAGAAGAGGCAAAGTGCAGAAGTGTATCCTCAAGCCTGGAAAAGGTATCTGGAGATATCTTAGACACTGGACCTCTAAGAAATTTCACGACGGTGGCAGATCACTGAATCTTGTGAGACTTATCTCCCACCCTCAGACCTGTATGTGCCTTAACAATGTGTCTAGATTCATTATGACTCCTTAACACCGAGTCCAGTCAGCATGCTCTCATCAATGAAATGGTTCAGTGTGATGCCCTGTGGAATGGAGAGGTTATCAAGGTCCCTGCAGACTAGATTATGATATAAGGCATGAGAGCTGAAATAGCCCTGAAAAAAACAATGAAGTTCAACTGGTAACCTGTCAGCTGAAATCAAGCTGTCTTATGGTCTTTAATAATCTAGAGTCTAGAGAAATAATCATTTGCTATGTCTAGTAGCTGCATACCAGGTTCAGGATATGGGATGATTGGTTTCCACAAGAAAGCATACCTAGAACAACAGCTACAATTGAAATCACCACCAATTACATTTGCAATAATCAGTATTGTTTTCCAAGCTCCATCTATCTTCTGCACAAGCCAAATAGGTAAGTTGAATGAGGACATGGTAGAAACCACCATCCCTGCATCTTTTAAGTCTTTGATGAAGGCATTAGTCTTTGCAGTGTTTCTGGGAATGTGGTATTACTTTTTGTTTCACTATTTTGATATGTGGAGACAACTCAGGTGACCTAAATTGGGCTTTCTTGCCCCAGGCCAGGGATCCTACATAAGAATTCTGCCAATTTTCTGAGCGTGTCCATGCCAGTCATGCATCCTGGAACTGAGGAATAACCACAAAGATGGGTATAGAGACCCATAAGTCCTACTGCTCATTTTACAAATCAAAACTCCATTGATTACCTGATCTTATTAAGCCTCAGTTCTGACTAGTGAACTCTAATGGCATTTAGGATATCTATGAATTCATATCAGTTTAAAGTCAGTGTCCAAAAATCCCTGAAAATCTGATTATTTACTCTTCTCCAATGCACAATCATCCTGGGAAGTGGTCACAGGCCTCTCTCAGGAAGGCTAGGAGGAATACTTATACATTTTTTGCTGAGTTGCATGGTTTGTCTTAGTGATTTGTCTCAGTGAGACCCAACCTCCCCCATTAATGCAAGGGGCCCTGTGTCTATGAACCTGTGTAAGTTTGGGAAATGACTGCAGGATTATCTTTCTCTTCTCAATTTCTAAGGTCTGTAGACTCCTCAATATCATCCCAAAGGTGCCTTGTCTGTTCACTCTGCACTGTCACCATAATAAAATTCATCCACATCATGGCATCAATTATTGCTCATAATCAAATGTTCTACAATTCTATCTCTAGTTCAGACCACTTCTCTGAGCTGCAGCTGCCTGTATATGTAATATGTGCTGTGCTCAGTCGTGTCCAACTCTTTGGAACCCCAAGAATTGTAGCCCACCAGGCACCTCTATCCATTGGATTTTCCAGGTAAGAATACTGGAGTGGAATAGATGAAGAGAAAGACTTTGAAAAAATTCAACATCTATTTATGATTAAAGAAAAAAAAAAAAAAAAACCCTCCAGAAACAGGCATAGAAGGAACATACCTAAACATAATAAAAGCCATATATGATAAACCCACAGCAAACATTATCCTCAATGGTGAAAAATTGAAATCATTCCCCCTAAAATCAGGAATAAGACAAGAGTGCCCACTCTCACCACTACTATCCAACATAGTTTTGGAAGTTTTAGCCACAGCAATCAGAAAAGAAAAATAAATAAAAGGAATCCAGATTGGAAAAGAAGAAGTAAAACTCTCAGTGTTTGCAGATGACATGATCCTCTACATAGAAAACCCTAAAGACTCCACCAGAAAATTATTAGAGCTAATCAATGAATATAGTAAAGTTTCAGGATATAAAATTAACACACAGAAATCCCTTGCATTCATATACACTAACAATGAGAAAACAGAAAGAAATTAAGGAAACAATTCCATTCACCATTTTGATGAAAAGAAGAAAATACTTAGGAATAAATCTCCCTAAAGAAACAAAAGACCTATATATAGAAAACTATAAAACACTGATGAAAGAAAGCAAAGATGACACAAATAGATGGAGAAATATACCATGTTCATGGATCAGAAGAATCAATATAGTGAAAATGAGTATACTACCCAAAGCAATCTATAGATTCAACGCAATCCCTATCAAGCTACCAATGGTATTTTTCACAGAACTAGAACAAATAATTTCACAATCTGTATGGAAATACAAAAAACCTCGAATAGCCAAAGCAATCTTGAGAAAGAAGAATGGAATTGGAGGAATCAACCTGCCTGACTTCAGACTATACTACAAGGCTACAGTCATTAAGACAGTATGGTACTAGCACAAAAACAGAAATATAGATCAATGGAACATAATAGAAGGCACAGAGATAAATCCATGCACCTATGGACACCTTATCTTTGACAAAGGGGGCAAGAATATACAATGGAGAAAAGACAATCTCTTTAACAAGTGGTGCTGGGAAAATGGGTCAAGCACTTGTAAAATAATGAAACTAGAACACTTTCTAATACAAAAATACACAATATACACAAAAATATATTCAAAATGGATTAAAGATCTAAATGTAAGAGCAGAAACTATAAAACTCCTAGAGGAAAACATAGGCAAAACACTCTCTGACATAAATCACAGCAGGATCCTCTATGACACACCTCCTTAGAGTAATGGAAATAAAAGCAAAAATAAACAAATGGGACCTAGTTAAACTTAAAACCTTTTGCACAACGAAGGAAACTATAAGCAAGGTTGAAAGACAGCCTTCAGAATAGGAGAAAATAATAGCAAATGAAGCAACTGACAAAGAATTAAACTCAAAAATATACAAGCAGCTCATGCAGCTCAATTTCAGAAACATAAATGACCCAATCAAAAAATGGGCCAAAGAACTAAACAGACATTTCTTCAAAGAAGACATACAGATGGCTAACAAACACATGAAAAGATGCTCAACATCACTCATTATCAGAGAAATGCAAATTAAAACCACAATGAGGTACCATCTCACACTGGTCAGAATGGCTGCTATTAAAAAGTCTACAAACAATAAATGCTGGAGAGGGTACAGGGAAAAGGAAACCCTCTTACATTGTTGGTGGAAATACAAACTAGTACAGCCACTATGGAGAACAGTGTATAGATTCCTTAAAAAACTGGAAATAGAACTGCCATATAACCCAGCAATCCCACTGCTGGGCATATACACTGAGGAAACCAGAATTGAAAGAGATATGTGTACCCCAATGTTCATCGCAGCACTGTTTACAATAGCTAGGACATGGAAGCAACCAAGATGTCCATCAGCAGATGAATGGATAAGAAATCTGTGGTACTTATACACAATGGAATATTACTCAGCTATTAAAAAGAATGCGTTTGAATCAGTTCTAATGAGGTGGATGAAACTGGAGCCTATTATACAGAGTGAAGTAAGTCAGAAAGAAAAACACCAATACAGTATATTAATGCATATATACGGAATTTAGAAAGATGGTAACAATGACCCTATATGCAAGATAGCAAAAGAAAAAGAGACACAGATGTAAAGAACAGACTTTTGGACTCCCAAGGCGAGGGTGGGATGATTTGAGATAATAGCATTGAAACATGTGTATTACCATATGTGAAACAGATCGCCAGCCCAGGCTCAATGCATGAGACAGGGCGCTCAGAGCTGGTGTACTGGGATGACCCTGAGGGACGGGATGGGGAGGGAGGTGGGAGGGGGTTCAGGATGGGGGGGCATAGGTACACCCATGGCTGATTCATGTGAATGTATGGCAAAAACCACTACAATATTGTAAAGTAATTAGCCTCCAATTAAAATAAGTTAATTTTTTTAAAAAAGACATAAAAATGACCAATAAATTAAAAAAGAAAAAAAGAATACTGGAGTGGGTTGTCATCCCTTCCTCCAGGGGATCTTCCTGACCCAGGACGGAACCCACATCTACCCATGTCTCCTGAACTGCAGGCAGATTCTTTACCATTGAACTACTGGGGAAGCCCATTTGCCTCTATAAGCACCTACCAAAATATGCCTCAGATTCAATAAGTGTTAGTCACTCAGTCATGTCCGACTCTTTGTGACCCCATGGACTGTAGCCCACCAGTCTCCTCTGGCCATGGAATTTTCCAGGCAAGAATTCTTCAGTAGCCACTCCCTTCTCCAGGAGATCTTCCCAACCAAGGGATTGAACCCATGTCTCCTGAATTTCAGGCAGATTTTTTACCATCTGAGCCACCAGCCACAAGCCCAACAAGTTTGATTCCAAATGCAACTCCATTCCAGTGTGCCACATTATAGCCAAAGACATCACTATCTGTCCATCTGAGAGCATCCCAATCCTAAGAGCCATCTTCAACACCTACCCCCACCTCACTCAATCCATCATTGATTCACATGGATTTGATCTCCCAACTATTTCTCACACCCACCAATTCTCTCTATTTCTACTACCACCAACCTAGTCCAACCCTCTACTATTGCTAAATTCCCATTCATTCTCTTCACATCCATTATTGGTTTTCTCTAATTTTTCTCTACACTGCAGTCAGAGCTTAAGAGATTATAAACTCACCAAGAGCAATGTGTTTCTATATAATTCATGTACTTAGCATAGTATCCTACCCAATTATTAAACAGGTATTTACTGTTTCTGCTGCTATGTCTATAGCTAATGATCTTTATGGAGAACAAATTTTAAATGGATACAAAAATACCTTATCCAAAGAATCCTGAAGAAATAATAAACAATAGTTTGATTGTAGAAAGACACAATATCCTCTTTAAGCTTCTTCCTGCAAAAAGGCTTCATTTACAGACCTTATAAGGGTTTCCCTGGTGGCTCAGATGGTAAAGAATCTTCCTGAAATGCAAGAGACCCAGGTTCAGCTCCTGGGTCAGGAAGATCCCCCGGAGAAGGAAATGCTACCCACTCCAGCATTCTTGCCTGGCAAATTCCATGGACTGAGGAGTCTGCGGGGCTACAGTCCATGGGACTGCAGAGGTGGGCATGACTGAGTGACTAACACACACACACACACATATGCAGACCTCATAATATCAGTGAGTTTCACAGACATGTTTTTGTCTATGAGCTTTATCTGATCCTAAGGTTCATAAAGGATGAATTGTTTTAGGTTTCAGAAAAGAGTCAAGTGCCTGAGGAGGTCTGCTTTATTGTACTGATTAAAAAATGTCTATTATTAACTTACATATATTTTATTGCTCTCTTTTAGATTTCTTATCAACCAGTACTGACCTATATTCCTTGAATCTGAAATATGCTTATCAACTTATTGAGTCAAATCAGTTTCTGGACATAATTTTGTCATATAAACTTGTGTAACCAGAGATGAGCCTAGGAAACTTGGTCTAATTGTGTGTCCAGGAGGAAAGTAAAAGTGAAGAAAACATATCATTTTCACTAGTACAATATTAAGAGAATTTTACTCTATTGTTTTTTTAAGACTTTAAATCAATTCCCCATTTTATTTTTTCAGTTATCATCATTTTACCTTTTTACAAACATTTCCACTTACGTTAAAGATGCCCATGGTGTTCACTCGAGCCACATCCCCCTTTTAAAGAAACTGCCCAAAGCCACTTCCCAAGTGGCGCTGTGGTAAAGAACCCACCTGCCACTGCAGAAGATGCAAAAGAAACGGGTTTGATCCCTGGGTCAGGAAGATCCCCTGGAGGAGAGCGTGACAACCCACTCCAGTATTCTTGCCCAGAAAATTCCATAGATAGATGAGCCTGGTGGGCTACAGTCCACAGTGCCGCACAGAGTCGGACACAACTGAAGTGACTTAGCATACACACACACACACAGGCCACATACATGTGCTGACTATCTGGCAACAACAACAATGATGTATTCATTTTCCAGGACTTGTGTAACAAAGAACGACAAACCAGAAGGCTTAAACAATAGAAAGTTATTGCCTCATAACTCTGGAGGCTTGAAGTCTGAAGTCAAGGAGTAGGAATGGCTATGTGCCCTCTAAAATCTGCAAGGAGGAATCTCTTGCATCTGCCTAGCTTCCAATGGTTTCCGGCAATTCTTGATGTTCTTGCAATTAATGTCTTGCAATGTCTTGCAATTAAACCACCTCAGTCTCTGTCTCCATCATCACATGGTGTTGTTCCCTCAAATGTCTGTGTCTTTTCTCTTTTTATAAAGACCAAAATCATACTGGATTAAGGTCCCAGCCTGCCACAGTGTGACCTCATTTTAACCAATTACATCTGCAACAGTCCTATATCCAAATAAAGTCACCTTCTGAGGTACTAGGACCTCAACCTATCATTTGGTTGGACACAATTCACTCTGTAACAAATGGGCAAACACCTGACAAACCAGGCTCTCGGCATGGCTTTCCCAAAAGCAGAGCCTGTGATAAGACTTGTGAGTAGGCTGGCTTAGCCTTTAGAGGGGGCAGTTTTCCATGAGCAAGAGTGAATGGTGGGAAGAGTGAGATGGGAGGAGGAAGAGCCAATATCAGGGTATGTTATTGAGACTGAAGCTGAGGACATAAGGGGTTCAATTCTGCTTGCACATTCCGAAAAGTCTGAGAACGCCCCCTAGAATCACATCTAGAAGAATGGAAACCAGGAGCACTTATATAGCCGCTCTCACTCCTCGCTGTTTGAGGGTCTTAGCTTACAGGGGTGTTGACTGGAAAAAGTCAGCTCCCAGGGACATCATAGCGTCAGGGACCTTTCCAGGTCAGAAAGCAAAGATATGTAACTGTCAACCTGAACTCAGTGAAAAACTGCCCAGAATGTTCTGTTCCAGCCACAGATAAATCAGAGCTGTGGCTGAGTGGACATAAACCAGGTCACCAGATTCTCTCTCCTAGGGACACAGAATTGTGATTCAAGATCTATCATCAGTTGCATGCTAAGCCACTTCAGTCATGGGCTACCCACTCCAGTATTCTTGGGCTTCCCTTGTGGCTCAGCTGGTAAAAAAAAAAAAAAAAATCCACGTGCAATGCAACTGAACCTGGGTTCAATCCCTGGTTTGGGAAGATTACTCTGGAAAAGGGAAAGGCTACCCACTCCAGTATTCTGGCCTAGAGAATTCCATGGACTATATAGTCCATGGGGTCACAAAGAGTCGGACACAACTGAGAGACTTTCAATTTTACTTTCAAGTCATTTCGGTCATGTCCGACTCTGTGTGACCCTTTGGAGTGTAGCCTGCCAGGCTCATCTTGCCATGGTATTCTCCAGGCAAGAATACTGTAGTGGGTTGCCATGCCCTCCTTCAGGGTCTTTGGACTCAAGGATGAAACCTGCTTGTCTTATGCATTGCTGCTCTCCTGCACTGACCACCTGGGAAGCCCATAATCAGTTGGTTGGTGGCATTTGAACAGGCAGCTGTTGTTAGTGTCTGTAAGGTCTATTTTAGAAAATGTTTTAGGAAAACAATTTCATCCTGAAGAAGCATAGCAGACACTCAGCAATATGAATATGAGTAAAGCAGAATAAAGCAGCCATACAAAAGATGTAAAGGGCAGAGAGTATGTTTTCCCTGATGAATGAGAGCTAAATGAAGTCTCTGCTTGGCTGCCTGACTGTTTACCTAAGTTTCCATAAAACCCACTGACCCACATCCCTTGATGTCTATAGGACAACTTTATATCCTCACAATAAATGCCTTTTTTTTTTTTAATTTGTAGCCCAGATATGTCATATGAAGCCTCCTGGCCACTCAAGATCTGGATAAACTTGGCCCCATCTCTATATATGGTGAAGATGTAAACACCTATTCCAACATTTCTATGAATATTCAGATTACTGTGAATATCATATGAATACATTGCTAACAAAGTATAGTCAAAGCTATGGTTTTTCCAGTAGTCATGTATGGATGTGAGAGTTGGACCATAAAAAAGGCTGAGAGCCAAAGAATTGATGCTTTTGACCTGTGGTGTTGGAGGAGACTCTTGAGAGTCCCTTGGACTCTCAAGGAGACCAAATCAGTCAATCCTAAAAGAAATCAGCCGTGAATATTCATTGGAGGGACTGATGCTGAAGCTGAAGCTCCAATACTTTTGGCCACCTGATGCGAAGAACTGATTCACTGGATAAGACCCTAATGCTGGGAAAGATTGAGGGCAGGAGGAGAAGTGGGCAACAGAGGATGAGGTCATTGGATGGCATCACTGACTCAATGGACAGAAGTTTGAGCAAGCTCTGGGAGATAGTGGAGGACAGGGAAGCCTGGCGTGCTGCAGTTCATGAGGTTGCAAAGAGTCGGACACAACGTAGTGACTGAACAACAACAATGAATATCATTCATCCTGTGAATAAATTATAGATGAATAAACAAAGCACTATGAATATAAGGAAAGAGCTGGAGTGTACATCTGTTGCCCATCTGATTGTAGCTGGGGAAATGCATGCCCATTACTGTCAGATTTTACAA
This sequence comes from Bos indicus x Bos taurus, assembly GCF_003369695.1. Taxonomy (NCBI): domain Eukaryota; kingdom Metazoa; phylum Chordata; class Mammalia; order Artiodactyla; family Bovidae; genus Bos; species Bos indicus x Bos taurus. The sequence goes on along the minus strand of NC_040076.1, from coordinate 19,460,752 downwards.
GATGGGCAAGATATCTGGATCTTGATTAAAACTGTCCCAATTTTGAAAAACGTCATGTAGTCTAAATGTTTTAAGGCACGCTACAGATTGATAACATTTGTGTACCAGATCTGGCCTTGTGGGTCCAGTTTCAACCTCTGTCATATTCCTGGAGCCACCTCCGGCACCTTCAGGCTCCTAGGCTTTCTTCAGAATCCTCTGACCTGGCCATGTTGTCCCTCATGTGAAATGTAGCCCTTTCATTGATTTCCACAAAGCACTCTCCATCAGAATCTCTCACAAAAGAACAAATATTGTATGACTCTGCTTAAATTAGTAGCTCAATAATGAAAATCACACAGACAGAAAGTAGAATGATGATTGCTAGGGGCTGGGGAGAGGGGAGAATGAGAGTTTGGTGTTATCAATAAATGGGTGGAGACCTTCAGTTTGGAGAGATCAATGAATTCTGAAGATGAATCATGGTGATGATTGCATGAGACAATGCACTTAATGCCACTTTACACTTTATAATAATTAAATGATAAATTTTGTGTTATGTATATTTTACCATACTTTTTAAAATTAAAATTTCTTAAATTTGTGAGCTTAGTGGACTTTACTGAAGATTTTGGGAGGTTGCCAGGAGGATTCACATTATGCTAATGCAGTCTTCAACCTTCCTCTCTCTTCTCTACCTCCTTCTGTTCCTCGCACCTTCTCCTCCCATTGCCCTGGGCATACCAAGTTTCACCTCCTCTATTAGAAGGCTCATAATTTTTCTAAACAAAGACACTTTTATTGTTATTTGAAAAATAAAATCTCTTCCTTATTAAACATTAAGTTAGACAAACTGAATTTTTGATTTTTCAGGGCAAAAAATTATCTCTGACCAAAGTATGCATTTATGTATTTTCTAGAGTGTAGTGATCATTTTTGAGACAACCTGTAATCTATACCCATGTGATATGATCCTAAGAAAGCTGTAACATGGTGGATGGGTCATATCACACATTCATATTTCCATACTTCTGAACTACATAACAGCAGAGATAGAGAAGATGAGGTGTTGGAGAGATATTAAAATAGAACCTTCATCTTCTGGCCTCTAAATCGGCAGCATATTAGAAAGCCATGCCTGGATATCTGAAAACAGCAGAAAGGAGAGCTGCCGCCCCTCTAATTTAATACCAAACTCCCAGGAGTAGTTTACTGTCAGAGTTTCATCAAGTATTATGGAGACAAGTATTGGCAGGCTTCCATAAGATCCATATAAGCTTTTATCTCTTCCCTTGATCAGGTCATGTGACAGATAGCTGGATCCTTGCATAGGCTTTTACCATCCTTTTAGTAATACACTTGGTGATTGAGCTGAGTCCCATAAATCTAGGCCAGAGTTATGATCCCACTGGGGTTTATCCTGTTGATCCCCAACCATACACCACACGTGTGCATTAACATTTCATAAAAGTGTCACTTACAGGTCTCCTAAAAGCTTTCTCATTTATAGACTAGAGTCTTAAAAGACCTTTTCTTTCTCGATAACTGAAAATAGTTGTTATACCTTAATAATAATTCAAAAGCAGAAGATGACAAACTCCCATTCTGCACTAAAATTCTACACTATGTTATTCAGGCAGCAACAATGTACCAAAGTTATTAATAGGTGACCCTGACTTATTCTTAGTTCTTATCTAACCCCATGGAATCACAAAATATCAGTTATGTTGATATTTGAAGATTAGTTAAAAATTAGCTAATCCAAGAATTACAAATTGCTCAGAAGCAGCAGCAGCCATAGGGGAAATCTGGTTTGCAGAAATGTGTGGTTTAGAACATACCATCTTTTAAACCTTTGGAATGATTTGCCCCATTTTAAAGTGTGAAGATTGCCCATCAGCATTTACAGATCTGGCTATACCAGGCTAGTGTTCCCATGTGGTAACTATGGGCTGAAGCCTGGAAGCCACCAAGCTTTGTGGACAAGACATGTGCCCACCACTTCACCAGAGTCCTTACCAAGCCAAGCTGCCTCTCACCACAGGATTTATTCATCTAGGTGTCCTGCCTGGACTTTGTAAACATTTGAAATGTTGACCTGTGTCATTTTAGAAATTGGAAAATAAGAGATTGAGAGTGCTGAATTGACTCCTTTAAGAGTGAATAGACAGGGACTTCCCTGGTGGTCCAGTGATTAAGAATCTGCCTTGCAATAGAAGGACACAAGTTTGACCCCTGGTTGGGAAACCAAAGATCCCACATTCGGCAGAGCTCTAAGCCCACATGAGACAACATGAGCATCCGTGAGCCACAATGAAAGATCCCACATGATGCAATGACAATCCTGTCTGTTGCAACTAAGATCCAGTGCAGCCAAAAAAAAAAAAAGTGAATAGACAGAAAGGTATCTGATGCAAAATCTTGTGTTTACACTTTTTTTGTGGTTCCTAGAACTTACTCTTCTTGAAATATTACACTACTGTAGAGGACACAGATTGAGGAAACTTGTGTTACATTATAGTATTTCTTCTTGTAAAGTTTCTTTAAGTTTTTTAATATGTTGTTGTCTCAATTGCTAATACAAGCTTCAATGTAAACAAAAAATGATTTAACACTAATTAGTTCTGAATATTTAATATTCAGCAGCTGCGATGGTGCACCAGCGTGGCCAAGAGGAGCTACCCCACGACCAAGGTAAGAGAAACCCAAGTAAGACAGCACTGAGAGAGGGAATCAGAGGACAGACAGACTGAAACCACAATCACAGACAACTAGCCATTCAGATCACACGGACCACAGCCTTGTCTAACTCAATGAAACTAAGCCATGCTGTGTGGGGCCACCCAAGACAGACGGGTCATGGTAGAGATGTCTGACAGAATGTGGTCCACTGGAGAAGGGAATGGCAAACCACTTCAGTATTCTTGCCTTGAGAACCCCATGAACAGTATGAAAAGGCAAAAAGATAGGACACTGAAAGATGAACTCCCCAGGTCAGTAGGTGCCCAATATGCTACTGGAGATCAGTGGAGAAAGAACTCCAGAAAGAATGAAGGGATGGAGCCAAAGTAAAAAGAATACCCAGTTGTGGATGGGACTGGTGATAGAAGCAAGATTCGATGCTGTCAAGATCAATATTGCACAGGAACCTGGAATGTTAGGTCCATGAATCAAGGCAAATTGGAAGTGGTCACACAGGAGATGGCAAGAGTGAATGTCGACATTCAAGGAATCCGTGAACTAAAATGGACTGGAATCAGTTAATTTAACTCAGATGACCATTATATCTACTACTATGGGCAGGAATACCTTAGAAGAAATGGAGTAGCCATCATAGTCAACAAAAGAGTCCAAAATGCACTACTTGGATGCAATCTCAACAATGACAGAATGATCTCTGTTCGTTTCCAAGGCAACCATTCAATATCACGGTAATCCAAGCCTATGCCCCAACTAGTAACACTGAAGAAGCTGAAGTTGAATGGTTCTATGAAGACCTACAAGACCTTCTAGAACTAACACCCAAAAAAGATGTCCTTTTCATTATAGGGGACTGGAATGCAAAAGTAGGAAGTCAAGAAACACCTGGATTAACAGGCAAATTTGGCCTTAGAGTATAGAATGAAGCAGGGCAAAGACTAACAGAGTTCTGCCAAGAGAACGCACTGGTCATAGCAAACACCCTCTTCCTACAACACAAGAGAAGACTCTACACATCAACATCAGCAGATGGTCAATACTGAAATCAGATTGATTATATCTTTTGCAGCCAAAGATGGAGAAGCTCCGTACAGTCAGCAAAAACAAGACTGGGAGTGGACTGTGGCTCAGATCATGAACTCCTTATTGCCAAATTCAGACTTAAATGGAAGAAAGTGGGAAAAACCAATAGACCATTCAGGTGTGATCGATATCAAATCCCTTATGATCATACAGTGGAAGTGAGAAATAGATTTAAGGGACAAGATCTGATAGACAGAGTGCCTGATGAACTATGGATGGAGGTTCATGACATTTTAGAGGAGGCAGCGAGCAAGACCATCCCCAAGAAAAAGAAATGCAAAAAAGCAAAATGGCTGTCTGAGGAGGCCTTACAAATAGCTGGAAAAGAAGAGAAGCAAAAAGCAAAGGAGAAAGGAAAGATATACGCATTTGAATGCAGAGTTCCAAAGAATAGCAAGGAAAGATAAGAAAGCCTTCCTCAGCAATCAATGGAAACAAATAGAGGAAAACAGTAGAATGGGAAAGACTAGAGAACTCAAGAAAATTAGAGATAACAAGGGAACATTTCATGTAAAGATGGGCTCGATAAAGGACAGAAATGGTATGGACCTAACAGAAGCAGAAGATGTTAAGAAGAGGTGGCAAGAACACAGAAGAACTATACAAAGAAGATCTTCATGACCCAGATAATCATGAAGGTGTGATCACACTCATCTAGAGCCAAACATCCTGGAATGTGAAGTCAAGTGGGCCTTAGGGAACATCACTACAAACAAAGCTAGTGGAGGTGATGGAATTCCAGTTGAGCTATTTCAAATCCTGGAAGATGATTCTGTGAAAGTGCTTCACTCAATATGTCAGCAAATTTGGAAAACTCAGCTGTGGCCACAGGACTGGAAAACTTCAGTTTTCATTCCAATCCCAAAGAAAAGCAATGCCAAAGAATGCTCAAACTACCACACAATTGCACTCATCTCACATGCTAGTAAAGTAATGCTCAAAATTCTCCAAGTCAGGCTTCAGAAATACATGAACCGTGAACTTCCTGATGTTCAAGCTGGTTTTAGAAAAGGCAGAGGAATCAGAGATCAAATTGCCAACATCCGCTGGATCATTGAAAAAGCAAGAGAGAGTTCCAGAAAAACATCTATTTCTGCTTTATTGACTATGCCAAAGCCTTTGACTGTGTGGATCACAATAAATTGTGGAACATTCTGAAAGAGATGGGAATACCAGACCACCTGATCTGCCTCTTGAGAAACCTGTATGCAGGTCAGGAAGCAACAGTTAGAACTGGACATGGAACAACAGTCTGGTTCCAAATAGGAAAAGGAGTATGTCAAGGATGCATATTGTCACCCTGCTTATTTAACTTATATGCAGAGTACATCATGAGAAACGCTGAGCTGGAGGAAGCACAAGCTGGAATCAAGATTGCCAGGAGAAATATCAATAACCTCAGATATGCAGATGACACCACCCTTATGGCAGAAAGTGAATAAGAACTAAAGAGCCTCTAGATGAAAGTGAAAAGGAGAGTGAAAAGGTTGGCTTAAAGCTCAACATTCAGAAAACGAAGATCATGGCATCTAGTCTCATCACTTCATGGCGAACAGGTGGGGAAACAGTGGAAACAGTGTCAGACTTTTTTGGGGGGCTCCAAAATCACTGCAGATGGTGATTGAAGCCATGAAATTAAAAGACGCTTACTCCTTGGAAGGAAAGTTATGACCAATCTAGACAGCATATTAAGAGCAGAGACATTACTTTGCCAACAAAGGTCCATTTAGTCAAGGCTATGGTTTTTCCTGTGGTCATGTATGGATGTGAGAGTTGGACTGTGAAGAAAGCTAAGTGCCGAAGAATTGATGCTTTTGAACTGTGGTGTTGGAGAAGACTCTTGAGAGTCCCTTGGACTGCAAAGAGATCCAACGAGTCCATCCTAAAGGAGATCAGTCCTGGGTGTTCATTAGTGGGACTGATGTTGAAGCTGAGACTCCAATATTTTGGCCCCCTGATGAGAAGAGCTGACTCATTTGAAAAGACCTTGATTCTGGGCAAGATTGAGGGCAGGAGGAGAAGGGGACGACAGAGGATGAGATCATTGGATGGCATCACCGAAACAATGGACGTGGGTTTGGGTGGACTCCGGGAATTGGTGATGGACAGGGAGGCCTGGCGTGCTGTGGTTCATGGGGTCGCAAAGAGTCGGACATGACCAAGTGACTCAACTGAACTGAACTGAACTGAATCTAAATGTAGTCCAACCATCTTACAGGTTTTATGAGTTTTGTTCTGTGACAACCCTTATTTAGAATTTATTTTTAATTTAAGAAAAGTGAAAGTGAAGTCGCTTAGTCTTGTCTGACTCTTTGTGACCCCATGAACTGTAGCCTACCATGCTCCTCCGTCCATGGGATTTTCCAGGCAAGAGTACTGGAGTAGGTTTCCATTTCCTTCTCAAGAGGATCTTCCCAACCCAGGGATGGAACCAGGGTCTCCCTCATTGTAGACAGATGCTTTATCATTTGAGCCACAAGGGAAGTCTCATCTAAGAAACTTAACACCAAAAAAGAAAGCATTAATGGTCAGATGAATGTACTTTTTTGCTATGTTGAACCATTTCAAATAATGGCTATGTTTTTATAATGTGAAATGTGTGTTTATTTGTCCCTTTGTGTTGAAAACACAAGTGTACTACCTAGACAATGAAATGATAAGAGAAAAAAGTGAATGCTGAGGGTCCTAGCTTTAAACTACACCAAAAATTCTCCATTTTTCCCCTGTAGATCTTTCTGCCCTCTCTCTCTGCCTCCTGGAGCTGAACTATATTAAGACTCCATGTCTTCTGTCTGCAAGTTGGCTTCCACCAACAGAAAGCTGTCACAGCAGAGTTTATGGAGGCAGAAGAATGAAACCAGTGTATTTATTCCTTTAAATCTCTCCTTGCAGGGTCACCTTAAGTTGGTTGTATCTTCCATACAGAGGTCAATACCCTATTCATAATGATGCCCTGGACAACTTTTTCCTTCCAAATCATAGAAACTCTGCCCTCTTGTTTCTTTAGAACTAGAGGTTGATGGCATCTTAGCTGCTACTGAGCTCCAGGTCAACGCACCATTCTTCAGGTTCCATTTTACTGCAGCTTTATAAATAGTCACTTTGTAAACAAACTCTCCTTAAACTTCTTATTTTAAATGTACTGTTCAAATTAAGATCCATACTGATAACAAGAGCCACATTTTATTTGTATAATATTTTAAAAATTAAAGTAAACAGTGTGAAATACTAGATGAATGTAAATAGCATGCACAATTACCAGAAGAAGCCAAAAGGAACTTCAGCTTGAAGCAATTAATCAAAAGAGTTTTCTAAACAAACACAGTTTCCTCTCTGAGATGAATTACAGTTAAGATCTGTTAATATAATTCTTTCACCTCCACAAAACATAGTTTTGCTATTTCATTGTCTCTTTTAAATATTTTTCCACTTCATTAAATAATAGATGCATTATTCCATCTTTTTTCATCCACAAGCCCATTTTTAAGAAATAGCTACTCTACTTCTATATCATTTTTGCTTGATTTTTTCCTTTGTATCTTTTAATAATATGCCTCTCATCCCATTTCCTCATTTATAAATTTTACATATAACCTAATTTACTATAAATGAGGAATGAGCTGATTCACCACCAACCCCCTTCCAACCAGTTTTATATTTATATTTTGCATTCCTCATGTAGTTACTTTGTCTGCTTGGTAAAAGGGCTTCCCCAGAGGCCTAGCAGTAAAGAATTCGCCTGCAACTTAGGAGATGTGGGTTCAATCCCTTGGTCAGGAAGATCTCCTGGAAGAAAGCATGGCGACCCATTCCAGTTTTCTTGCCGGGAGAATCCCATGGACAGAGTAGTGGGCTGCAATCCATGGGGTTGCAAAGAATCAGACATGACTGAAGCAACTGAGCACACACACATATCCTTAGAAAAATACTAACATCTCTACTCTTTGTTTCTATAGCTGTGGATAGTATGTTACTCAGCAGAAAACCAAATGCATACTATGGCCAAATATCAATGCAAACCCAAATGTGCTGCATCCATAATTTTTATTCCCCCCTTTTAAGATGATATTAATGACCATAGTCTTCATCACAGTATCACTCTGTTCTTTTCTCCTGCAACTTCTAACATCTGTGCAATAACTTTTGCAATGTCAAGCTCAATAGTAAATATATATGATTAATTTTCAAAGCTTTATCTGTTAGTCAGTTCAGTCGCTCAGTCGTGTTCGACTCTTTGCAACCCCATGAACCACAGCACGCCAGGCCTCCCTGTCCATTACCAACTCCTGATGCTTGTTCAAACTCATGTTCATTGAGTCGGTGATGCCATCCAATGATCTCATCCTCTGTCGTCCCCTTCTCCTCCTGGCTTCAATCTTTCCCAGCATCAGGGTCTTTTCAAATGAGTCAGCTCTTCGCATCAGGTGGCCAAAGTATTGGAGTTTCAGCTTCAACATTGATCCCTCCAATGAACACCCATGACTGATCTCCTTTAGGATGGACTGATTGGATTTCCTTGCAGTCCAAGGGACTCAAAAGTCTTCTCCAACACCACAGTTCAAAAGCATCAATTCTTCGGCGCTCAGCCCTCTTTATAGTCCAACTCTCACATCCATACACGACTACTGGAAAAACCATAGCCTTGACTAGATGGACCTTTGTTGGCAAAGTAATGTCTCTGCTTTTGAATATACTATCTAGATTGGTCATAACTTTCCTTCCAAGGAGTAAGCATCTTTTAATTTCATGGCTGCAATCACCATTTGCAGTGATTTTGGAGCCCAGAAAAATAAAGTCTGACACTGTTTCCACTGTTTCCCCATCTATTTGCCATGAAGTGATGGGACCAGATGCCATGATCTTCGTTTTCTGAATGTTGAGCTTTAAGCCAACTTTTCACTCTCCTCTTTCACTTTCATCAAGAGGCTCTTTAGTTCTTCCTCACTTTCTGCCATAAGGGTAGTGTCATCTGAATATCTAAGGTTATTGATATTTCTCCCAGCAATCTTGATTCCAGCTTGGGCTTCCTCCAGCTCAGCGTTTCTCAAGATGTACTCTGCATATAAGTTAAATAAGCAGGGTGACAATATGCAGCCTTGACGTACTCCTTTTCCTATTTGGAACCAGTCTGTTCTTCCAAGAGAACACACTGTTCATAGCAAACACTCTCTTCCAACAACACAAGAGAAAACTCTACATGTGGACATCACCAGATGGTCAACACTGAAATAAGATTGATTATATTCTTTGCAGCCAAAGATGGGGAAGCTCTATACAGTCAGCAAAAACAAGACCAAGAGCTGACTGTGGCTCAGATCATGAACTCCTTATTGCCAAATTCAGACTTAAATTGAAGAAAGTAGGGAAAACCACTAGACCATTCAGGTATGATCTAAATCAAATGCCTTATACAGTGGAAGTGAGAAATAGATTTAAGGAACTAGATCTGATAGATAGAGTGCCTGATGAACTATGGATGGATGTTCATGACATTGTACAAGAGATAGGGATCAAGACCATCCCCATGGAAAATAAATGAAAAAAGGCAAAATGGCCATCTGGGGAGGCCTTACAAATAGCTGTGAAAAGAAGAGGAGCGAAAAGCAAAGGAGAAAAGGAAAGATATAAGCATGTGAATGCAGAGTTCCAAAGAATAGCAAGGGGAGATAAGAAAGCCTTCCTCAGTGATCAATGCAAAGAAATAGAGGGAAACAACAGAATGGGAAAGACTAGAGATCTCTTCAAGAAAATCAGAGATACCAAGGGAACATTCCATGCAAAGATGGGCTCGATAAAGGACAGAAATGGTATGGACCTAACAGAAGCAGAAGATATTAAGAAGAGGGGGCAGGAATACACAGAAGAATTGTAGAAAAAAGATATTCACGACCAAAATAATCACGATGGTGTGATCACTGACCTAGAGCCAGACATCCTGGAATGTGAAGTCAAGTGGGCCTTAGAAAGCATCACTACAAACAAAGCTAGTGGAGGTGATGGAATTCCAGTTGAGCTATTTCAAATCCTGGAAGATGATGCTGTGAAAGTGCTGCACTCAGTATGCCAGCAAATTTGGAAAACTCAGCAGTGGCCACAGGACTGGAAAGGTTCAGTTTTCATTCCAATCCCAAAGAAAGGCAATGCTAAAGAATGCTCAAACTACCACACAATTGCACTCATCTTACATGCTAGTAAAGTAATGCTCAAAATTCTCCAAGTCAGGCTTCAGCAGTACGTGAACGGTGAACTTCCAGATGTTCAAGCTGGTTTTAGAAAAGGCAGAGGAACCAGAGATCAAATTGCCAACATCTGCTAGATCATGGAAAAAGGAAGAAAGTTCCAGAAAAACATCTATTTCTGCTTTATTGACTATGCTAAAGCCTTTGACTGTGTGGACCACAATAAACTGTGGAAAACTCTGAAAGAGATGGGAATACCAGACCCCCTGACTTGCCTCTTGAGAAACATGTATGCAGGTCAGGAAGCAACAGTTAGAACTGGACATGGAACAACAGACTGGTTCCAAATAGGAAAAGGAGTACGTCAAGGCTGTATATTGTCACCCTGCTTATTTAACTTATATGCAGAGTACATCATGAAAAACACTGGGCTGAAAGAAGCACAAGCTGGAATCAAGATTGCTGGGACAAATATCAATAACCTCAGATATGCAAATGACACCACCCTTATGGCAGAAAGTGAGGAAGAACTACAGAGCCTCTTGATGAAAGTGAAAGAGGAGAATGAAAAAGTTGGCTTAAAGCTCAACATTCAGAAAACGAAGATCATAGCATCTGGTCCCATCACTTCATGGGAAATAGATGGGGAAACAGTGGAAACAGTGTCAGACTTTATTTTTTCGGGCTCCAAAATCACTGCAGATGGTGACTGCAGCCATGAAATTAAAAGACGCTTACTCCTTGGAAGGAAAGTTATGACCAACCTAGATAGCATATTCAAAAGCAGAGACATTACTTTGCCAACAAAGATCCATCTAGTCAAGGCTATGGTTTTTCCTGTGGTCATGTATGGATGTGAGAGTTGGGCTGTGAAGAAGGCTGAGCGCCGAAGAATTGATGCTTTTGAACTGTGGTGTTGGAGAAAACTCTTGAGAGTCCCTTGGACTGCAAGGAGATCCAACCAGTCCATTCTGAAGGAGATCAGCCCTGGGATTTCTTTGGAAGGAATGATGCTAAAGCTGAAACTCCAGTACTCTGGCCACCTCATGCGAAGAGTTGACTCATTGGAAAAGACTCTGATGCTGGGAGGGATTGGGGGTAGGAGAAGAAGGGGATGACAGAGGATGGGATGGCTGGATGGCATGACTGACTCGATGGGCATAAGTCTGAGTGAACTCTGGGAGTTGGTGATGGACAGAGAGGCCTGGCGTGCTGTGATTCACAGGGTCGCAAAGAGTCGGATATGACTGAGCGACTGAACTGAACTGAACTGAGTATTCCATTGTATATATGTACCACAGCTTCTTTATCCATTCATCTATCAGTGGACATCTAGGTTGCATCCATGTTCTATCTATTGTAAATACTGCTGCAACGAACATTTGGGTACATATGTCTGTTTCAGTTTTGATTTCCTCAGGGTATATGCCTAGGAATGGGATTGCTGGATCATAAGGAATCAATACCATTTGCCAATGCAACCAAAAGAATTAAGTATCTAGTAATAAACCTACCTAAGGAGACAAAAGACTATAAGACACTGATGAAAGAAATCAAAGATGACATAAACAGATGGAGAGATATTCCATGTTCTTGGCTAGTAAGAATCAATATTGCAAAAATGACTATACTACCAAATTCAATCTACAGATTCAATGCAATCCCTATCAGATTAACAATGGCATTTCTCATAGAACTAGAACAAAAAATTTCACAATTCATATGGAAACACAAAAGATCCCGAATAGCCAAAGGAGTCTTGAGAAAGAATGGAACTGGAGGAATCAACCCTGACTTCAGACTATACTAAAAAGCTACAGTCACCAAGACAGTACGGTACTGCCACAAAAACAGAAATATAGACCAATGGAACAAGATAGAGAGCCCATAGATAAAACCACACATCTATAGGTACCTTAATTTTGACAAAGGAGACAAGAATATACAATGGGGCAGAGACAGCCTCTTCAATAAGTGCTATACATTTTTTGTAATTGATGAATCCTTATTGATACATTATATTAAGATTTGCCTTATATTTTATGACCTTGAGAGTTTTAAGATCAGATATTATGTAAAATGTCCTTCAATTGAAATTTATCTGATATTTTTCTAATGATTAGACTGGAGTTACTGGTTTTGAGAAGAAAGACTACGGAGGTAAATTGTCTTTCTTATTACAACATATCAGGGGTATTTACAATCTATACAACGTATCATTGCTGTTAGTCACCTAGCTGATGTAGTACAGTATTTTTCAGTTTCCCCACTCTCAAGTTACCCTTTTCTTCCTTTCCATATTGTAATATTTGGGAGGAAGTCACTATGTGAAACCCATACTTAAGAGAAAGCTATGTTCCAACTACTCAAAGGCACAGTATCAACATAAATTTTTCGGATTTTTCTACAGCACAAGAGATTTATCACTTTTACCTTATTTACTTAATCATTGTTTTACATTAGTGTGAGTTCATCAATATTTTATACTTTGAGTTTTAATTCAATATTACTTTTTTGGTTGCTTGAATTTTTCTAGTTTTGGCCATTGACAGCTCTTGCCCCAAGGATTTTTGACCTGATAATAATAGATTTTCTGGCAGTTGAGCATATTTTATGTAATACTTGAAGTTTGTTCAAAGCCAAACTTTTTCTGTAAGAGTAAAAAAGTGACAGAATCAAGTGTGCAGAGAGAAAGGAAAGAATTAAGCAAATGTAGCCTAAAAAGTCAGAAAAGACCCCAAAGCAGATAATTTTTGCCCTCACTTATTTTGTTAGACCTACATCCTAAGATCCTGGTTTCCCAGACTGAGATTTTGTGTGTCTCCAGTTTCCACAAACAAAGTTTTTTGTTTTGTTTTTTTTTTTAATTTAGATCTATTTCTTTAATCTAAAGAGTTAAAACAGCTATGGGAAGTTACTGTATTATTCAAGTGAGGGCACAGGTGAAGAAATTTTGAGAAATGGCTATTAGTATGACCCTACTGATGGTGATTGCAGCCATGAAATTAAAAGATGCTTACTCCTTGGAAGGAAAGTTATGACCAACCTAGATAGCATATTGAAAAGCAGAGACATTACTTTGCCAACAAAGGTCCGTCTAGTCAAGGCTATGGTTTTTCCAGTGGTCATGTATGGATGTGAGAGTTGGACTGTGAAGAAGGCTGAGGGCCAAAGAATTGATGCTTTTGAACTGTGGTGTTGGAGAAGACTCTTGAGAGTCCCTTGGACTGCAAGGGGATCCAACTAGTCCATTCTAAAGGAGACCAGTCCTGGGTGTTCATTGGAAGGACTGATGCTAAAGCTGAAACTCCAATACTTTGGCCACCTCATGCGAAGAGTTAATTCATTGGAAAAGACTGTGATGCTGGGAGGGATTGGGGGCAGGAGGAGAAGGGGACGACAGAGGATGAGATGGCTGGATGGCATCACTGTCTCAATGGACGTGAGTTTGGGTGAACTCCGGGAGTTGGTGATGGACAGGGAGGCCTGGTGTGCTGTGATTCATGGGGTCGCAAAGAGTCAGACATGACTGAGTGACTGAACTGAACTGAACTGAACCAATAACTAAAGACCCAGGGTTCAGTTGTATCTCCCTCAGTTCCTATCCCATCCACATTCTGTCCCAGAGGCCTCTGCTGATGACTGCTACCAACACGTTGAGCTCTGCCCACCCTCATAATTAATGAGGTCCAGAACGGGTGGTACTTCAGCAATCCTTTGCTTCTAAGTTGAATTTACAGCTCCTGGGGTCTAAATAAGTCCTTGCTGGAAACCTCCAAACTGACACTGAAGACCAGCACAGCCAAAGGACTCACAGCCTGGGTCCCTCTCTCCTGGATCCCTCAGGAACATTGATGCTGATGGAATCTGTCTGATGTGATTGAGACTGCATCTGTTCAGTCTCCATCTCCTGGCCTGCCAACCTCTTCTCTGCTTTGATCAGTTTTACTGGAAATATTTCTACTATCTCCACTTGATCTCCTCCCACACCATCCAATTTCTTTTCTGTAAAATATTTTGTCTCATTCTCTTCAATCCTTAGTGGAAAATCCCAAAATAGCACATTGGTATTTGGTGTTTGCCAAATTTTATACTCTATAATGACAGGATAAGATTTGAAAAGACATTTCATTCTCTTTCAAGAATGAATTTTCAAGGTAGATATTACTCCTGTCTTACAAACTAGGGAACCATCATTCAGAGAGATTTGTTGAATTATCTGACACATTATACAGTGAAGCTTGCATTCAACCAAGGTCTCCAGATTCTAAGGACAGAGCTCACTTATAATACCATACTGCATGCATTAACACATTACTGTATTAAGATGGTGCTTCCCAGGTGGCTCAGTCATAAAGAATCCTCTGGCCAATGCAGGAGGTGCAGGAGATGCAGGTTCAATTCCTGGAATGGGAAGATCCCCTGGAGAAGGAAATGGCAACCCACTCCAGTATTCTTGCTTGGAAAATTCCATGGACAGAGGAGACAGTGGGCTACAGTCTATGGCATCACAAAGAGTCTGAACACAACTAAGCAACTGAGCACGAGTTAGATGAAATCTTATTCTTTGTTTGAAAGGAAATTATAATGACTTTATGTGATATCCTTCTTTGCACAGCTAAGAAAACCATCAGATCTGCAGGTATAACTACATAGCATCCATCCAGATCATTTTACAAAAGCATTAAGAGTAAATTCTTCCTGTCACAAACAAATATATTGTAGTAGGTATAAAAAAGTTAAAGGAGCAATCTGACTTATTATTGTTAATAATCTGGCTATACCCTGCCAGGCTCCTCTGTCCATGGAATTCTCCAGGCAAGAATACTGGAATGGGATGCTATTTCCTTCTCCATGAGATCTTCTCAACCCAGGGATTGAACCTGGGTCTCCTGCATTGTAGGTGGTCTCTTTACCGACTGAGCTACCAGGGAAGACCTATTATTGTTAATAATGTAATAATAACTGAAACTATGGTTCCAAGTTTATCTTCTTTAGTTAAATTATAATTCAAAACACTGATAGATATTTTAGGAATTGGATTAAATTTTGTTTTTAATTGGAAGTTAAAAGCCAGCTCTATCTAAAAGGTATATTAAGGGCTTTGGTACAAACTTGTCTGGACTAGATTTACTGAAGGCCATTATTTAATAGTTATTCATATTTCAAATAAAGTTGCTGAATTAGCTTCCCATTGCTATTCTAACAAATTACCACAAATTGTGTGGCTTAAAACAGCACCAAATGTATTATCTTACAGTTCTGGAGATCAGGAATCTGACCTGGGTCTCAACAGTGTAAAATCAGATGCTATGTTCCTTTCCAGGGTGTCTACAGGAGGATTCATTTCCAGACTCAGTCAGGTTGTTAGCAGAATTCAGGTCCTTGTGGTTGTAAGACTGATGTTCTCATTCCTTTCTTGCTGTCTGCTGAGTGCCCTTTCCAGCTTCTGGTGGTTTAATTGCTAAGTCATGTCTGACTCCTGTGACCCCATGGACTGTAGCTTGCCAGGCTCATCTTTCCAGGCAAGAATACTGGAGTTGGCTGCCATTTTCTTCTCCAGGAGACCTTCCCGACCCAGGGACTGAACCCCAGCCTCCTGCACTGCAGGCAGATTCTTTACCAACTGAGCCTCCAGGGAAGCCCAAAGCATAATGGATAGGCCACTCATTCCTTTGCTCTCAGTCACCTTCCTCAACCTTTAAAACCAACAATGATGGATGCAGACCTTCCCAAGCTTCAAATCTCTCCTCTTTCTGTCTGTCTTTCTGACTCAGCCTGGAAAAGTTCTCCACTTTTATATACTCATGTGATGAGACTGAGTCCACACAGGTGATCCAAGATAATCTCCCCAATTCGAAGTCGATTCCTTTCATCACAACAGCAAAGATTCTTTGGCCATGTGAGGTAACATATTCACAGGTTCCAGACATTGAAGCATACGCATGTTTGGGGGCCATTACTACACCCACCATGGCTTCATTATCACTGTGATTTCCTACCACATAGACTTCTACACTCCTGACATTTATTTGCTGCATTAGAATAAACAAAAATGTTTTAAATATTTTTCTTCATTCTGAAGTTTTTCTTATAATGCCCCCCAAAAATGTATACTCTGTGCATGAAATTTAGGAAGTGAGTTTATATAATAATTTAATTTACAGTAAATTTTCTAAACCATTTTTCATGAACAACACACTTGATAAGTTCTGTTTGCCTTCTTTTCATTTTCATTATACAACCCTCCACTGACTTAATTTGATTTCAGAGGGACTTCAGACTGTTTTCTGTCTTCTTGAATGTTGAAATAACACGGTCACAGCAGTACACTTCCTGAGGAATGAGAATCACTTGTACTCTTTTCTATAGGAGGGAATTAAAATTGTTAGTTTTACCACAGGTTATTTCATCTTCAAACAATGACTAGTTAGCTTTCAGTAATGATATCTCACTCCTACTCAACCTTAATAAAATATTTAAAATACTGCTTAATTAACAATAAACTAATTTTTCCAGCAACCAATTACCCAGAAAATGCATTATATAAATCTCTACTTCTCCCTTTCTTTATCAATACTTAGAATTTAACTCCTATATTAGAAAGGTCAGAAGAAATAAAAGGTACACATGAAAATCAGGTGGTATCATTACAATTCTTTTTTAGTAGCTCTGATAAAAGATGGATATTACATTGCAATTGTAATATGTGGATTATATAAAACATTTATTTCTTTTCTTGCTTTGTCTTCGGCTATCTTCCCCACAATCTTATGCACAAACAGCTTAAATTATCATGTTGACTCAGGTGATTCTCAAGTCTGCATTGTCAGACAGTTGAATGGCCCATTCTCCCAATTCTAACAACAGTATTTCAACACTCCTTTTAAAAAAAACTTTGTTGGAGTAGAGTTGATTTATAATATTGTGTTAATTTCTGCTGCCCAGCAAAATGAATCAGTTATACTTATAAATACCAAACATTCCTTACTAACTCAAACTCAAACATCAAAAAGGTTAGCCATCCATTTTATTATCATTACAATTATTGTACTTAGCTGAAGAGGGAGAGAACAAAGAAGACTAGACAAAAACTCTTTGGCAAAAGGTCTCAGAAATTCACAGAGATGAGGGATTTGGTCACATAGTATGGGAAAGTGAACCAATTCCCTGTAGCAGTGCTGACGTCTCCACACAACTCAAGGAGAAAGTGAACTGAGATGAGGTCATTGGCAAATTAGCAAATGGCTCTTCTAAAGACAGTGACAATTCATCTTCCTGAAATAATATATGAGGACTATGTGGGCAAAGATGGAAAGAATGGGGTGAAGAACAGAGAAAGCAGCCAAAGTGACTGATGGATCTCTTCAAGGCATAAATCTGATCATATCGTCATTTGCCATCTCTTGAGATAGGGCTAGTTCACAACACAGTCTACTGCCATTAGTCTTCCATGGCCTGAGCAAATACTCATAGTCTTAGCTTTATAGAGACTTGGAACAATGCCTTTATTCTTGATCATGTTTGATGAGTTCCTTGTATACCAGCAAGCTCTACGGACCTGCAGCAGTGGAGACAGTGCCAGAGGCCCAGGCATTATCCAATGGCATGGAGACCGTCCCCCTAGAACGCAGCATGCACAACTCCTCTGCCTCCTAGCTCCCTAGGGAAGCAGACACACACAGCCAGCTTCATGGTTTCTGTTCCTCCCGGTGCTGGCATAAGATCCAGGCAGGAGAAAAGAGATAAGAATAGGTGGTAAATTAACAACCACATGCAAAGATCTCATAGTTCAGGAAACCTAGGGACCCAACGATTCTAGCAATGCATGGCACAATGCCTCCTTAATCATCCTGGAATTTCTCATTCCACTCTATCTGCTTGTATTTATCCATTGCTATATAATAAATTTACCCCCAAATTTTATGTCTTAAAATAGCAAGCATTTATTATCCCAGTTTCTGTGGGTCAGGAACTTAGGAGAAGCTTAGTTATGTGATTCTGGCAGAGTCTCTCATGAGGTTGAAATCAAGACATCAGCCAGAACTACAGTTGTCTGAATGCTTGACTGGAGCTGCAAGCTCACTCATCACTCATACAGCTATTGGCCAGAAGCCTCAGTTCTTTGCCATGTGATATTCTCCATAAGGCATGGAGTAAGTGAGGTGAGAGAGAGCAACCACCAAAAAAAAGCAAAATATATTATGTGACTCTCAATTTATGGGAAGGCCAGAGTATCACTCCTGGGAATTCCACTCGCAAAAGTGAAAAAGAAAGTGCTATTCGCTCAGTCATGACCAACTCTGAAATTTCGTAAACTGTAACCCACCAGGCTCCTCTGTGTATCGGATTTTCCGGGCAAGAATACTGGAGTGGGTAGACATTCCCTTCTCCAGGGGATCTTCCTGATCCAGGGATCAAACCTGGGTCTCCTGCATTGCAGGCAGGCTCTTTACCATCTGAGCCACTAGGGAAGCCCCCAGGCAAAAACAGCGCTGACATCAATAGGACTGGCCCATTGGCAAAATCTCAAATGACATCACTACGTACAGACACTGGAGTTCAAACCACTGACACCAAACCCTAAAAACCAGAATCTCCACCATTGATTACTCTAAAAGTCAGCTGCCATATTTCCCTCCAGGAAAGAATGGATTCTGTATGGCACATGTTCCTCAGGTTCCACTCTTTCATGTCAAACTCTGAAGCTCCTCACTGGTAAAGTCTATGCCCCAAATGCAAAAAGAAACTGGGAAAATTAATTTCTCATTTCTATCTGGGGGAATATTACTTTCCAATATGGAAAACTTCCCAAACTAAAATGGGGAACTCTAATGATGCTGAACAAAAACAAAGCCTAAAAAGCTCCACTCAACTTAGCTTCCCAAAATCAACAAACACCCTCTGCTATACTCACACTTGCAAACAGCAACAGCGAGCATAATTTACTGCTATCTTTCCTATAGTTGAAAATGGATGTATCTCCTTTATAAGGAACCAATTTTATAATTCTACCATGTAAACATATATCATCTTTATGTATACCCATGGACTGTGGATATTATCTTTAGATCTATATCATGATAATGTCTCCATTATGACATTCTGTAATCTGTGTACTAAGTTGTAAAGCGACACACTACCAGAACAACCTTAATAAAGCAGTAGAATATTTGTTGGAGTAATGAATTAAATCATTTAGAGAGCAAGGACAGAAACAGAAATAGATAACACAGTTCTAAAGTGGTCACACAGCCATAGTTAACAAAGTAAGACTTACTTCCTCCACAGCATTTTCTATCATCTTTTGTGCTAAGCCAGCATCTGGGGACATAACCCAAACTAGGTGCCTGAATATACAGGATTACTGGAGTCTAACATTCATCTTTACCACTTGATGTGATAGGAAGCAAAGTGACCTCAACCCAAGTGGTCATTTTTTTTACTTTTATTTTATATTGGAGCCCTGGGATTTCTTTGAAAGGAATGATGCTAAAGCTGAAACTCCAGTACTTTGGCCACCTCATGCGAAGAGTTGACTCATTGGAAAAGACTCTGATGCTGGGAGGGATTGGGGGCAGGAGGAGAAGGGGACGACAGAGGATGAGATGGCTGGATGGCATCACTGACTCGATGGACGTGAGTCTGAGTGAACTCTGGGAGTTGGTGATGGACAGGGAGGCCTGGCGTACTGCGATTTATGGGGTTGCAAAGAGTCGGATACAACTGAGCGACTGATCTGATCTGATCTGATCTGATAGTTGATTAGCAATGATGTGTTAGTTACAGGTGTACAGCAAAGTTATTCAGTTATACCCATATAAGTATCCATTTTTCTTTTTTTTTTTTAAATTTGGCCACACCACACAGCATGTGGGATCTTAGTTCCCAGACCAAGGATCAAACTCATGGCCTCTGAATCAGAAGTGCAGAGTCTTAACCACTGGACCACCAGAGAACTCCCCAATTATCTATTCTTTTTCAAATTCTTTTCCCATTTAGCTTATTACAGAATATTGAACTGAGTTCCCTGTGCTATCTGGTAGGTCCTTGTTGGCTATCCATTTTAAATATAATATTGTGTACATGTCAATCCTGTCTACATTTTGACTTTGGCCTTGAAAGACTTTAAACAGAGAACCAGCTGAGCCACATCGTGCCTGGACTCTTGACCCAAAGATACCCTGAGGTAATAAAGCGGTGTTGTTATAAGCCACTAGATGCATGGTAATTTGTTATGGCAGCAACAGAAAGCTAACACAATAAGGCATTTGGTAAAAGTCTCCAGAGTATTTCCTCGGAGGCAACATCATCAGAGAAGGCAAGTGGAAGTAGAGAATAAATCATCTAGTCTACCAAGAATCAATTACTTCTCCTATACGATTCTCTGTGTCCAATGTAATCAGCTAAGTGGTTGGCTGGTGTCCTAGGCGTATGACAGCATACAGCAATTCAGAGTCAGTTGATGCTGGTAGCAAATTGGACACTCAACTTTGACAGCTGTCATGTCAGTTACCGTATGAGAAAGTCTATTTCATCGCAGCTATGCATGATCTATGACTCGGTTATAGTCAAAATCTACATTGTATGTGAACGCATTAAGGAGGTACTGGGATAACTAGCGGAGAAGGCCATGGCACCCCACTCCAGTATTTTTGCCTAGAAAATCCCATGGACGGAGGAGCCTGGTAGGCTGCAGTCCATGGGGTCGCTAGAGTTGGACACGACTGAGCAACTTCACTTTCACTTTTTACTTTCATGCATTGGAGAAGGAAATGGCAACCCACTCCAGTGTTCTTGCCTGGAGAATCCCAGGGATGGGGGAGCCTGGTGGGCTTCTGTCTATGGGGTCCCACAGAGTCGGACATGACTGAAGCAACTTAGCAGCAGCAGGAGTAACTAGGAAACAATAGAATAACAATTCCTCTTATCTAGTCCATCACTGAGATCCTCTTCTGCAATGGGACACCTCTCATAAACATAGACATGGGGCAAGAAAAGGGAAAGTAAAAGTGTAGCATAAATCTTCTCATACTCCAAAACATAAACCTACTGACCACTTCCTTAAGTGTCCTAATCACCAGTCCTTCAGTGTTATTCTGCACATCACTGTCTTGTGTCTGATGCTTTGTGACCCAACAGACTGTAGCCCGCCAGGGTCCTCTTTTCATGGGATTTCCCAGGCAAGAATACTGGATTGGGTTGCCATTTCTTTCTCCAGGGGATCTTTCCAATCCAGGGATCGAACCCATATCTCCTGCCTGCATCTCCTGCAGGCAGATTCTTTACCACTTGAGCGATCTGGGAAGCCCATTATTCTATGTAATTCTCTGAAAATACTCTGGTGGTGGAGTCACTTTGTCAAGCCATCTCTCGTCCAGGGAAACTGGACAAGGAAAGGTCTTGGTCCAAGTTTTGTACACCTGGAGGTTTTTTCTTCCCCACTCCCCTTAGGGTCACTTCTAAGTCTGTAACTGGGCCAGAATCCAGTTCCAGCTGGTGCGGAACCATCAGTAAAGAAGCTCATTCTTTGTCTTCTTATTCAACTCATCTAAGGAAAGGCCCTTGGTTATCAGAGACAAGACATGAGGGGAAATATGGCTGTGTAAGCCAGAGTGTTCATACTGGAAGTGCGAACCTCTTGTTTATTCACTATAATCTGGTCTTTAGGAATTGAAATACACCATTCAAGCTGTTGTTAAAGAGCTGCTGAACCACCCAAGTGTAAGGCTTAGGTCCAGATATCCCCTAGTCCTTGATGGGCAATACAGGTCCTAGGAACACTCAGAGCACCATGGCCAGGAATTTAATCTCTGTTAGGAGCAAGGAGAAAACTAAGTTTCTTCCCAAAAAGAACAGTTATCTCTCCAAGAGAGCATTATGTTTCCCCTAGAAAGGACTGCCATAGACTTCTCCACACAGATCTGTCATGGATATTTGGATTCTCTTGGTCTTAAAAGACACAGCAGCCCTGCCGGCCCAGCTAAAGGGCCCTGTCCTGTTCTGGAACCCACTCTGAGCTGGCAGGCAAACTTTTGGGTTACTTGGTTAAAGGTTTGGGATAGGTACATCTGCCCCTTCTAAAATCTACAGAAGATCACCAAGCACTGCATTGGCTTTTTAGTGGTAGGGGAAGGGACACAAACAGAACCAGATGTTTTGCTCCTATCTGCGCTGAAATTCATGGGGTTGCAAAGAGTTGGACATGACTGAGTGACTGAACTGAACTGAACTGATGCTCTGTCCAGCAAAGATTTCCATTTCACAAATCTGAAGGAAAAAAAATTAACATTTTTAAAGTACAGTATCTAAAACCTTGATCTAGTGTTAATATCTGGAAGGGAGAGATAAGTAAAAATATATTTTTAATGCAATAAAGTGGAGCTTAATAATACTTATTCTGGGAGTTATTTTATCTTATTAATTATTCAAGTTTATTAATCTTTAATCTCCTGGACTACAGGAGATTAAAGGAGAAAAATACAGAGGTTAAAATTTTAAATCTTTTCATTTTAGTTTTCATTTTAAAATATATCAATCCAATTATTTTAAAATATAAATATGTTTGGAACGTTTGGTTTAAATGTATTTTAAAACACGTGGTATATGAGTCTACTTCAACTGAAAATTTTATACCTAAATACAGACGAAATATTTCCAGTGAAAATTTGGTGTTCAAATGATGGGTTCTAAATATAAAACACTAGATTTTAAAGAAATAGTATAAAAGTGTAAACTATTGATTAGAAGTTGAAATAATATTTTAGATATACTTTCACTTTCATGGGGTAAATAAAATATTATTTTTTAAAAATCTTGAGGAAAAATACAGAGCTTATTAAGGCACCAACACAAAGATGACTCGAATTCATAGAGCATTCATATTTTTTCCAATACCTAACACAGTATCTGGCTCTTCTTAAAATCTCAATAAGTACTTTTTTAAATGACTGATGGGATATGCTCACTAATGTGGTAGAGAAAAAATAGCATGACCATTGGAGCCTAAAAACATGTAGATCTAAATCTCATCTCTCATACTTGTAAGTTCTGAGACCCAGGAGAAATGAGTTAGGATAAATAATGCCCCCCTGTAAAGATGCCCACCTTCTTGGCACTGGTACTTGGAAATATATCACTTTATATAATAAAAGGAACTTTGTGGATGTGATTACATTAAGGATCTTGAGCTGGAGAGATTACCTTGGATTCTCCAGGTGGGCCCATTGAATTAATAACTACAGGTGTCCAAGGCAGGAATGTGTGCTAAGTAAGTTGCTTCAGCCGTGCATGGACTGTAGCCCACCAAGCTCTTCTATCCATGGGATTCTCCAGGCAAGAATACGGGAGTAGGCTGCCATTCCCTTCTCCAGGGGGTCTTCCTGATTCAGGGATAGTGCCTGAGTCTCCTGCACTGGCAGGCGGGTTCTTTACCACTAGTGCCACCAGGAATTCGGAGTCAAACACAAAGTTATACTGACGGAAGCAGAGATTTGAGAAATGAGTCCTGCTGAAACTTTGATTGTAGGACTTCTGACCTTCAGAATGCCAAAATAACATTTGTGTTGTTTTAAACCATTAAAACGGTGGTAATTAGCACAGCTGAAAACTAATTCAGGCACTCTGAGGCTTAGTTTCCTTCTGGGGAAAACAGAAGTAAGATATTTTTACAGGGAGGATTAAACATAATTTTAGAGCACTGGGCACATGGTATGCATTCAGTAAGTGGCACCTGTGATGACACTCACTGTATCGTTAGACGTGCTGCTTAACATTGATTAAAAGCCTGGACTCGGGAGTCAGATGGACAGGTGTTCCTTTCCAGGCTCCACCATGGATCCAGTCTGCTGCTGCTGCTGCTAAGTTGCTTTAGTCGTGTCTGACTCTGTGCGACCCCATAGACGGCAGCCCACCAGGCTCCCCCATGCCTGGGATCCTCTAGGCAAGAACACTGGAATGGGCTGCTATTTCCTTCTCCAATGCATGAAAGTGAAAAGTGAAAGTGAAGTCGCTCAGTCATGTCCGACTCTTAGCGACCACATGGACTGCAGCCTACCAGGCTCCTCCGCCCATGGGATTTTCCAGGCAAGAGTACTGGAGTGGGTTGCCATTGCCTTCTCCTGGATCCAGTCTAGGTTTTCTCATTTGTAAAACAGAATTAAGCATAGACTTATAGCATAACACTGCTGTGAGAATTAATTAAAACATATATGAAATACAGAGCCCTGTGCCTGACACAGGGTTGTGTGTGTATGCTCAGTCACTCAGTCTTGTCTGACTCTTTGTGATCCCATGGACTAGCCCACCAGGATTCTCTGTCCATGGAATTGCCCAGGCAAAAATACTGGGGCAGGTTGCCATTTTCTTCTCCAGGGGATCTCCCCAACCCAGGGATTGAACCCGCATCTCTTATATCTCCTGTTGCACGGCGTAAATGTTGCTGTAATTACTATTGCTGCTTCTATTCCTATTGTTTTCGAAATTTCACCACTGAAGCTTCGAAAACTATCCCTGTAATTTCAAAAGATGTCCTGTAATTTCCTGCTACCATGCAACTATATCTTGCCATGGTCACTCACTCAACTTCAAAGGCCAAAGTTGGCCTGGGGCACACTTGGTAGCTCTATCCTGAGCTCACCCAGATTTAACCTTAACCATTAATTCCTCCCATTTCATTCCAAGAAGAAAGAAGTCTCTTTATTAAAACAACCAAACCAGGCTTCAGTAAACATTAACAAATACTGAATCTAATAATGCTTTTAGCTTTAGTAGATCAAACCCTTAAGACACAATTACATTTTCCTTTCTTGTCCTAAGCATATCTTTACTAGCTTATTCTCAGCTGATCTTCATATACAAGCATTTCTTCCTGGCCTTTATATAATTTGAAATCTATATTCTATTCCCCTCATCTTGATAAATCATGAAGAATGCTTCTGAAAGTCCCTGTTTCAATATCCCTATTATAACAGTTAAAAATTATAGTTATAAACTGGAGATAAAATACAATAAATTTAATAAAAATGTTCAACATGCATAGCCAGGACTTTTAAAACACTAGTTTTGGGGAGTTTCCTGCAGTCCAGTAATTAGGACTTTAGGATTCTGTTGCAGGGGGCACAGATTCAGTTCCTAGTAGTGGAACTCAAAGCCCACAAGCCATGGGGCCAAAAGAAAAAGAAAACACTAGTTTTTAAGTGAAAACTTGAAAAAAATAAAAGGAATTTCTGATTTTCATGACATCTTCTTCTGATAATACGTTCATCACCATCATTGTCACCACGAAAAACAAGAAAAAGGACAAAGATATTCCACATGGAAACAATTCATTATATATATATATTTATATATATTTGGTTCAGAATCCTAACCACTGCCAGGGAATTCCCAACACCTTCTATTTTGGATGGAAGATTCAGTTCAGTTCAGTCGCTCAGTCATGTCCGACTCTTTGCAACCCCATGAACAGCAGCACGTCAGGCCTCCCTGTCCATCACCAACTCCCGGAGTTTACCCAAACTCATGTCCTTTGAGTCAGTGACACCATCCAACCATCTAATCCTCTGTCATCCCCTTCTCCTCCTGCCTTCAATCTTTCCCAACATCAAGGTCTTTTCAAATAAGTGCTTTCAATCTTCCCCAACATCAGGGTCTTTTCAAATGAGTGCCTTCAATCTTTCCCAGCATCAGGGTCTTTTCAAATGAGTCAGCTCTATGCATCAGGTGGCCAAAATATTGGAGTTTCAACTTCAATATCAGTCCTTCCAATGAACACCCAGGACTGATCTCCTTTAGGATGGACTCACTGGATCTCCTTGCAGTCCAAGGGACTCTCAAGAGTCTTCTCCAACACCACAGTTCAAAAGCATCAATTCTTCAGTGCTCAGCTTTCCTTATAGTCCAACTCTCACATCCATACACGACTACTGGAAAAACCATAGCCTTGATTAGATGGACCTTTGTTGACAAAGTAATGTCTCTGCTTTTTAATATACTGTCTAGGTTGGTCATAACTTTCCTTCCAAGGAGCAAGCGTCTTTTAATTTCATGACTGCAATCACCATCTGTAGTGATTTTGGAGCCCAGAAAAATAAAGTCAGCCACTGTTTCCACTGTGTCTCCATCTATTTGCCATGAAGTGATGGGACCAGATGCCATGATCTTCATTTTCTGAATGTTGAGCTTCAAGCCAACTTTTTCACTCTCCTTTTTCACTTTCATCTAGAGGCTCTTTAGCTCTTCTTCACTTTCTGCCATAAGGGTGGTGTCATCTGCATATCTGAGGTTATTGATATTTCTCCTGGCAATTTGATTACAGCTTGTGCTTCCTCCAGCCCAGTGTTTCTCATGATGTACTCTGCATATAAGTTAAATAAGCAGGGTGACAATATACATCCTTTACGTACTCCTTTTCCTATTTGGAACCAGTCTGTTGTTCCATGTCCAGTTCTAACTGTTGATTCCTGACCTGCATACAGGTTTCTCAAAAGGCAGGTCAGATGATCTAGTATTCCCATCTCTTTCAGAATGTTCCACAGTTTATTGTGATCCACAAAGTCAAAGGCTTTGGCATAGTCAATAAAGCAGAAATAGATGTTTTTCTGGAACTCTCTTGCTTTTTCCATGATCCAGCAGATGTTGGCAATTTGATCTCTGGTTCCTCTGCCTTTTCTAAAACCAGCTTGAACATCTAGAATTTCATGGTTCACGTACTGCTGAAGCCTGGCTTGGAGAATTTTGACCATTACTTTACTAGCGTATCAGATGAGTGCAATTGTGAGTAATTTGAGCATTCGTTGGCATTGCCTTTCTTAGGGATTGCAATGAAAACTGACCTTTTCCAGTCCTGTGGCCACTGCTGAGTTTTCCAAATTTGCCGACAGCACCTTCACAGCATCATCTTTTAGGATTTGAAATAGCTCAACTGGAATTCCATCACCTCCACTAGCTTTGTTCATAGTGATAACTTCCTAAGGCCCACTTGACTTCACATTCCAGGATGTCTGGCTCTAGGTGAGTAATCACACCCTCGTGATTATCTGGATCATGTAGATCTTTTTTGTACAGTTCTGTGTATTCTTGCCACCTCTTCTTAATATCTTCTGCTTCTGTTAGGCATGCATAGTCACAGGATTTATATTTGTACTCATTCACATCACATGAGTTTGTCCACATATCAAATGTATTCTTTTAATGAACTAAATTGGAATTAGTGTATATATATTTTGTCAACCAAATGGAGGACATTTCTGAGAGTAAAAGGGGGCATTTTTAGTAATTATCTAAATGTATGTAAACTAGGATTGTCCTTTAAAGAGTGGCTTGAATCTCTAGGTTTCAGGCTAACTTAGCACAAGAATCAGAAGCTTTAAGATACTCATTATCACTCTTCCCATCCCCATGATTATCTTTGTTCAGGCTCTGTTTTTGACATAATTTCAAGCATGTTTATTATTCAACATGCTTTGCTTTACAATCTACTATGCACTAGGTAATTTAGGGAGTAACAAAAATTCTTGTTGTTGTTCAGTCACTAAGCCGGGTCCGACTCTGCAACCCCTTGAACTGTAGCCCAGCAGGCTCCTCTGTTTCCCACTATCGCTCAGCAGTAAAGAATCCACCTGCCAATGCAGGAGATGTGGGAGTTTAGCGTTCAATCCTTGGGTAGGGAAGATCCCCTGGAGAAATGGCAACCCCCTCCAATATTCTTGCCTGGAGAATCCCTTGGACAGAGGAGCCTGGTGGGCTACACTCCAGGGGGTCACAAGAGTAGGACATGACTTACTGACTAAACAACAGCCAAAAAAGAATTCTTAAGGAGTCTCAAATCACATAGAAGAGACATTTAAACATGAGTATTCCTGATACTCTCAAATCTGTGTTTGCCTGGTTGTAGAATATAAGAGGGCATTTGGAAATGTGTGTGCAGACATGACAGAGTGCCTTTAAAAATCTAATGAAATAAAAGAAACATCTATAGAGGGTATAACCTCTAAAATACGAATTAACCCCCTAATCATTCCAGGCAGAGAAAAAAAAAGGGCCAGGGACTTGAAAACTTGGTGCTGAGGAAAACTGTGACCATTTTTACACAGTCTACTGATGGGATAGTGAAGTGGAAAATAGACAGAAAGGCTCTGGTGGAATCATGAAGGATTTTGACAACCCAAGGAGCTTCAATTTTAACTGATCTGGAAATGATCTAAAAAAAAAGCATTTAAGCAGAGAAGGGCATGGAAGGGTCTTCCCAGGTGGCACTAGTGGTAAATAACTCACCTGCCAATGCAGAGATGTGGGTTTGATTCCTGGGTCAGGAAGATTCCCGGGAAGAGGTCATGGCAACCCACTCCAGTATTCTTGCCTGCAGGATCCCATGGACAGAGGAGCCTGGCAGGCTACAGTCCATAGGGCCACAAAGAGTCGGACATGACTGAAGAGATTTGGCATGCATGCACACACCAGAGGGTTACTGTGGAGCAATATTGGAATCTATTCAAGAAGAATAAGCAGATCCTCAGGCAGGCACTCACCATGTTGTCCAGGAAAGTCAGTGGTCTTCAAACCTGGATGAGCAGCCGAATAACCTGAGAACTCTTTTAAAAATAGTGATATTGGGTCACATATCCAAATGCCCTGGGGTGGGCTTGGAAATCAGATATATTGTCTTCTAGGTTCAAAGGGAGTCTAAGGTTGACAGTCACTGAGCTACAAAGGTTCTTAGGCCAGAATTAGGAGAAGGGGTAGGTGTGAGTGGTTGGAATGTGGATGCTGGAATGGATGGTGAGATGCAGAGATATTATGTAGAATTTAGACATATCCTAGTTTTCTGACTTGGGCTATAGTTCTGATTTTGATGACATTAAATTGTACCAGATAATGTTTCAGAAGACTTCATCCAAAGAACAGAATGTTTCTCAAAAAAAAAAAAAAATTTAAATCAGTACCACTTTAACAAGCCACCCATTGTATCTGGACTTTATTTGGTGGTAGAAAAGGAATTTGGAAGTTGCTGACATTTTCAGTTTTTGAGTCTAAGAATTCACTACCTTCAGAGTCTATTATTGTTGGGAGATGGAGGGATAGCGCGGTCCCTTTGATGACACACACATAAGGCAACTCCCAAACACCCCATTGGAGAAGATGCTGCAGACTGATAGGGTAAGCAGTTATTTCGCAGTGCGTATAAACACGTTATGGGGCTTCCCCAGTGGCTCAGCGGGTAAAGAATAGCCTGCAATGCAGAAGACATAGGTGACGCGGGTTTGATTCTTGGGTTGGGAAGATATTCTCAAGGAGGAAATGGCAACTCACTCCAGTATTCTTGCCTGAAAAATTCCATGGACAAAAGAGCCTGGAAGGCTACAGTCCATGGGGCTGCAGAGAGTCAGACATGACAGCACATGGCACACACACACATATAAACACTTTATATATATTATGTGTGTGCGTGTATATATGTGTGTGTGTGTGCATGCATGCACACATACCAAGTCGCTTCAGTTGTGGCAGACTGTTTGTGACCCCATGGACTATATCCCACCAGGTTTCTCTGTCCATGGGATTCTCTAGGCAAGAATACTGGAGTGGGTTGCCATTTCTTCTCCAATATGTATGTATACATATGTATACACACACACACACATGTGCTTTAGTTTTTATTTAGTAATCAGTTGTAAGAGGACAATTCAGGATAACTAAATGGTATGTCTCCTGTTTTCCAGATTTGACAACTAAAGACCAGCTAAGACCAGCTGAGCACAGTCAGCTATTAAAAGGACACAGTGCCTGTCTGTGACACTTATTTCCAAATGTCTGATAATTTCTCTGACAAGTAGAGCAGCATTCTGTTTTCCCTTACACACTATTCTCTGATGTGAAGAAAGGGGCAGGAAAGAGAGTGGAGCTGAAGAAAGAGGGTGAAACCTTGGAAACAGAGAGTGCAGGCTGAATGCACTTAACTTTATCATCCTAACAAGCCTTTAAAGTAGATGCTATTTTTAGCCTCAATTTTCACGAGAAATCAGAGGCACAGAGAAGTTCAGGAACTGACTCAAGGTCACACAGCTAGTAAATAGCAGAGTGGGAATGCGGAAACGCAGCAGATCTCCACAGAGTCAACACTGCGAAGCAAGGGGTAGCCTCGTCCACATCTGGTGGTCCAAGAA
The DNA here is from genome assembly GCF_003369695.1 of Bos indicus x Bos taurus. Classification (NCBI taxonomy): domain Eukaryota; kingdom Metazoa; phylum Chordata; class Mammalia; order Artiodactyla; family Bovidae; genus Bos; species Bos indicus x Bos taurus. The sequence goes on along the minus strand of NC_040076.1, from coordinate 19,430,646 downwards.
GGATTTGTTTTTGAAGGATTTGTTTTCGTTGGGCAGATGGACACTGTGGGGGTGGTCTGGGATTAAGCCACTTTACCAGTGCTCAGCAGGTGGGCTGCCTATAAAGCATATGTCCATACATTTAGGAGAAGTAACCAATGAAGACAGAAAGACTGAAGACCTAGCAAGGGACAATAATTGCCGTAGCAGGGTTTGAGAACGTGAGGCTTCCAAAGCTTAGATGAAAAGATTGCCTTTTACCCGGAAATAGAACAAGAGTAAGGATGCAGGTAACATTTCCAACACATGCTGGAAACTAAGGCGGTTCACACCTGATGAAGCAGGAAGCAAAAACCTTTGCTGAGAGCGGAAAGCAGGGAGTGGCTTGGAGTGTTGACAGTCTGGAGTTTGCAGTTAGAGGAAGTAAAACAGGTTCAGCAGCTTCAGAGACTGGAAATGGCCAGTGGCTACAGAGGTGAGGGCCCCGGGCTAAATGAAAAGCAGCATTCCTTGTCCAAAGGAGGTTAAGAATTTCAAGACAGGAAAGTATAGCACTGGGACTTCCATGGTGATCCGGTGGTGAGGACTTCGCCTTCCAGTGCAGGGGGTGCAGGTGTGATCCCTGGTCACGGAGATAAGCCACTCAGAACCACAGCATAAAAAAGAAGCAACCTTATAACAAACTTAATACTTTTTAAGAAACGGTCCACATCAAACTTCCCCGCACTTCCTCAGCGCAGTGGCTGAGAACCCACCTGCCAATGCAGGGGACATGGGTTCGATCCCTGGTCTGGGAAGATTCCACATGGCACAGAGCATCAAGCCCTTGTGCCCCAACTACTGAGCCCACCCTCTAGAGCCCACATGCCGCAATTACTGAAGCCTGAGTGCCCTGGAGCCTGTGCTCTGCAACAAGAGGAGCTGCTGACAGCTACTAGAGAGTAGCCCCCACTCACCGCAACTAGAGAAAGCCCACTGGCAGCAACAAAGCCCCAGTGCAACAACAAAAGAAAAAAGAAAAAAATTTTGGCCCACATCAAAAATATATGTACTTAAAAGAAAAACAAAGTACAGCCCTGAAACAAGCACATGGTCCTTCTGAGTGTGGGGCCCCACGAGACTGCAGGGGTCACACACTCCAATCAAAGGTCACGGGAGAGATGAGTCTATAAATCTGTCCTGGCCTCCACCTGAAACTACACAGCCCAGACTTCTCATTCACTCCATTACATGCAACCGAAATCTCTCCATGAGGAAGTAGACAGGCAGGGATGAGTGAGTTCCCTCTGATCACAGGCAAATTTCCATCTCCTGATTTTGTAGCTGAGTGAAACAGCTCCTCTTGTAGTAGAGGGTGTTGATCTTTCTTTGTGAGCAAGTCTTGCTTATTATCCCAAAATCTTTGCTAGCTTACTCCCAGTAAAAAACATCAGGTAAATGATTAGCTTTAAAAGTGACCGTATTTAACACATGAAAAAAGGCTCTGCATCACTCATTATTAGAGAAATGCAAATCAAAACTACAATGAGGTATCACCTCACACCATTCAGAACAGTCATTATCAAAAAATCTACAAACGGTAAATGCTGGAGAGCACGTAGAGAAAAGGGAACCCTTTTGCACTGTTGGTGGGAATGTAAATTGGTACAGCTACTACCAAATCAGATCAGATCAGTTGCTCAGTCATGTCCGACTCTTTGCGACCCCATGAATTGCAGCACGCCTGTCCATCACAAACTCCTGGAGTTCACTCAGACTCACCTCCATCGAGTCAGTGATGCCATCCAGCCATCTCATCCTCTGTCGTCCCCTTCTCCTCCTGCCCCCAATCCCTCCCAGCATCAGAGTCTTTTCCAATGAGTCAACTCTTCGCATGAGGTGGCCAAAGTACTGGAGTTTCAGCTTTAGCATCATTCCTTCCAAAGAAATCCCAGGGCTGATCTCCTTCAGAATGGACTGGTTGGATCTCCTTGCAGTCCAAGGGACTCTCAAGAGTCTTCTCCAACACGACAGTTCAAAAGCATCAATTCTTCAGCGCTCAGCCTTCTTCACAGTCCAACTCTCGCATCCATACATGACCACTGGAAAAACCATAGCCTTGACTAGACGAACCTTTGTTGGCAAAGTAATGTCTCTGCTTTTGAATATGCTATCTAGGTTGGTCATAACTTTCCTTCCAAGGAGTAAGCGTCTTCCGATTTCATGGCTGCAGTCACCATCTGCAGTGATTTTGTAGACCAAAAAAATACAGTCTGACCCTGTTTCCACTGTTTCCCCATCTATTTCCCATGAAGTGGTGGGATCGGATGCCATGATCTTCGTTTTCTGAATGTTGAGCTTTAAGTCAACTTTTTCACTCTCCACTTTCACTTTCATCAAGAGGCTTTTTAGTTCCTCTTCACTTTCTGCCATAAAGGTGGTGTCATCTGCATATCTGAGGTTATTGATATTTCTCCCGGCAATCTTGATTCCAGCTTGTGTTTCTTCTAGTCCAGCATTTCTCATGATGTACTCTGCATATAAGTTAAATAAACAGGGTGATAATATACAGCCCTGACGTACTCCTTTTCCTACTTGGAACCAGACTGTTGTTCCATGTCCAGTTCTAACTGTTGCTTCCTGACCTGCATACAAATTTCTCAAGAGGCAGATCAGGTGGTCTGGTATTCCCATGTCTTTCAGAATTTTCCACAGTTTATTGTGATCCACACAGTCAAAGGCTTTGGCATAGGCAATAAAGCAGAAATAGATGTTTTTCTGGAACTCTCTTGCCTTTTCCATGATCCAGCGGGTGTTGGCAATTTGATCTCTGGTTCCTCTGCCTTTTCTAAAACCAGCTTGAACATCAGGAAGTTCACGGTTCGCATATTGCTGAAGCCTGGCTTGGAGAATTTTGAGCATTACTTTACTAGCGTGTCAGATGCGTGCAATTGTGCTATAGTTTGAGCATTCGTTGGCATTGCCTTTCTTTGGGATTGGAATGAAAACTGACCTTTTCCAGTCCTCTGGCCACTGCTGAGTTTTCCAAATTTGCTGGCATATTGAGTGAAGCACTTTCACAGCATCATCTTTCAGGATTTGAAATAGCTCAACTGGAATTCCATCACCTCTCCTAGCTTTGTTCGTAGTGATGCTTTCCAAGGCCCACTTGACTTCACATTCCAGGATGTCTGGCTCTAGGTCAGTGATCACACCAACATGATTATCTGGGTCGTGAAGATCTTTTTTGTACAGTTTTTCTGTGTATTCTTGCCATCTCTTCTTAATATCGTCCGCTTCTGTTAGGTCCATACCATTTCTGTCCTTTATCGAGCTCATCTTTGCATGAAATGTTCCTTTGGTATCTCTGATTTTCTTGAAGAGATCCCTATTCTTTCCCATTCTGTTGTTTTCCTCTATTTCTTTGCATTGATTGCTGAAGAAGGCTTTCTTATCTCTTCTTGCTATTCTTTGGAACTCTGCATTCAGATGTTTATATCTTTCTTTTTCTCCTTTGCTTTTCACTTCTCTTCTTTTCACAGCTCTTTGTAAGGCCTCCCCAGACAGCCATTTTGCTTTTTTGCATTTCTTTTCTATGGGAATGGTCTTGATCCCTGTCTCCTGTACAATGTCACGAACCTCATTCCATAGTTCATCAGGCACTCTATCTATCAGATCTAGGCCCTTAAATGTATTTCTCACTTCCACTGTATAATCATAAGGGATTTGATTTAGGTCATACCTGAATGGTCTAGTGGTTTCCCTACTTTCTTCAATTTAAGTCTGAATTTGGCAATAAGGAGTTCATGGTCTGAGCCACAGTCAGCTCCTGGTCTTGTTTTTGCTGACTGTATAGAACTTCTTCATCTTTGGCTGCAAAGAATATAATCAATCTGATTTCGGTGTTGACCGTCTGGTGATGTCCATGTATAGACCTACTATGGATGACAGCTAATATGGAGGAGATTTCTCAAAAAAGTAGAAATAAAATTACTATATGACCCAGCAATCCCACTACTGGGCATCTATCTGGAGAAAACAATAATTCAAAAAAGAGATGTGTACCCTAATGTTCATTGCAGAACTCTTTACAATAACTATGACATGGAAGCGATACAGATGTTCAGCATCGGATGGATGGATAAAGAAGTTGTGGTACTTATAATGGCCATGAAAAGGAAAGAAACAGTCAGTTCTAGTCAGGTGGATAAACCTAGAGCCTGTTATATAGAGTGAAGACAAGAAAGGGAAAACAAATATCATGTTTTAATGCATATATATGGAATCTAGAAAAATGGTACTGATGAACCTATTTGCAAGGTGAGAAAAGAGAGGCAGACATAGAGAAGAGACTTGCGGACACAGTGGGGGAAAGAGAGGGTGGGACAAATCGATAGCATAGCATTGAGACATATACACTGCTGCTGCTGCTGCTAAGTCGCTTCAGACGTGTCCAACTCTGTGCAACCCCATAGACAGCAGCCCACCGGGCTCCGCTGTCCCTGGGATTCTCCAGGCAAGAATCCTGGAGTGGGTTGCCATTTCCTTCTCCAACATATACACTGCTACATGTAAAATAGCTAGCTAGTGGGAAGTTGCTGTGTGACAGAGGGAGCTCAGCACAGTGCTCTGTGATGGGCTGGAGGGCTGGGATGGGCTTGGGGGTGGGAGGGAGATTCAAGAGAGAGGGAACATATGTATACTTATGGCTGATTCATTTTGTCATGTGGCAGAAACCAATGTGACATTGTAAAGCAATTATCCTCCAGTTTTTAAAAATTGACAATATTTCTCAAAACAGAGACTACATTTTTTAACAAGACAAAATTATTTCATTTCAAGAGATTAGAGGATTTCATCATAGGAAAGAAACAAACAAGCATGTTTCTATGAAGGAATTTTGAAACTATTTAATCCCTATATCCATACAGAGGTTAAATGAGTTCTGAGTCATATTGTATAAACATTACATAGCAGGTTTCAAATTATACTTAATTTCAGAAAACTAACATTTTATCAGTGTATTTCCTACCCACATAAACCTTACTTTCTTATCCACTTCCCCAAAAATAGTGATTTTCCAAACAGAGATTTTTTTTTTCTGTCTTAACTGGAAAAAATTATTTTAGAACTAATGAGATAATCAAAGCGAAGTGTTAGATGCTCAGTCATATTCGACTCTTTGCAACCGCATGAACTGCCAGGTTCCTCTGTCCCCGGAATTCTGCATGCAATAATCCTGGAGTGGGTTGCCATTCCCTTCTCCAGGGAATCTTCCCAATCCAGGGATTGAACCTGGGTCTCCTGCATTAGAGGCAGATTGTTTACCACTGAGCCACCTGGGAAGCCCAAGATAATCAAATATTTGTTTAAATACTTGAGCAACTGTGTATATAACTCAATTATTTTTGTTGTCATGAACTCTAGAGATACTGAGTGTACCTGCCAGCTATGTTTTCAGAAACATTTGTATTATCAGACTAGCTGAAATTATTTTAACTATGTTTCTAGAGACTTTGTGGCAACAGTGAAGAAACATTTTCAAAACGAATAAAGCTGCAGAGATTTAAAAAAAAAAAAAGCAGGTGGTATCTTCCAGACGTCTTTCCTGTCTTAAGAAAATTTGCTAGTATAAATATACCATTTTCAAAAATCTCTAGGAATGTAAACTACAACGGTTTCATTGTACATGTACCTCAATTCTCGTTTTTTTCCCCACCACTATAGAAAAGTCTGTGGAGTTAGGTTTAAATCAAATTCTGAATCTGTTAATTATTATGTCTTCCCTGGTGGCTCAGATGGCAAAGAATCTGCCTGCAATGCAGGAGACCAGGGTTTGATCCCTAATTCAGGAAGATCCCCTGGAGAAGAGAATGGCAACCCACAGCAGTATTCTTGCCTGGAAAATCCCATGGACAGAGGAACCTGGCCAGGCTATGGTCCATGGGGTCTGAAAGAGTCAGACATGACTGAAGCTACTGAGCACACACACATACTCTGAGCACTCTCTCAAAATCTCTGAAACATCTTCGTCTATACAATGAAAGTCCTCATTTCTAAGATGATTACAGAGCACAGTTAGGAAATATAAAGCATATGAACAGGACTTATGCATATTGCCCCATGTTGTAACCCTAACTTCATTATAATGGAGGAAGTGAATTTGGACCGATGACCTCCCAAAGCCAAAGTCCTTCAGCAATAGTAAGTATACAATAAAAATAACAACATCCATAGGACTTAGATGAGGATCAAATAAGTTTATAATTGAAAACGTGTTGCTCAACTAAAGTAAATAGATAAATAGATAGAGAAAGAAAGAAGGAATAAGATTCTTCAGGAACACACCTTGTACTCTCAAATTCCCAATGTACAAGAAGGAACAATACAAATTCTCAAATAACTGTAGTACGTGGGAAGATTACAACTGCCAAAAAAGTAGTGTAGGGGGCTGGATTTCCCTGGTGATCCCATGGCTAAGACTCCGAGCTCCAAAAGCAGAGGACCTGGGTTCAATCCCTACTGGGAGAACTAGATCCCATCTGCCAGAACAAAGATCAAAGACCCTGCTTGCTGCAACTAAGACTCAGTGCAGCCAGATAAATAAAAATAAATAATTTTTTTTTAAAGTTGTGTATGGGAATGCCTCTCTTGGTTCCTGATTTCTTCTCAGTCATCCTGTTTTCACTAACTTGTATTTTTAAAAAAGAAATATTAGTGATCATCATTGTTAGGTATAATAGGACCAGGTACACAATTTGCTGGGCCTAGAACAAAATAAAAATGCAGGTCCCCATGTAAAAATTATTAGGAATTCCCAAATTGTGACAGTGGGTATTAAACCAAGTGCAGGGGCAGTTATAAGGGCAAAGCCCTGTGTAATTATTTGACTCAAAAGCCCACAGAACCATCCTGAGTACAACTGAGATACTGACTCTGGCTCATTTCAGCAGTAATTACTGGATTTCCAAGAAGATTGCATATAAAGCTCAGAGCTGCATGGGAAGAACCATCATGCAAAACTACAGTCCTGTATTTATATATTAAAGATATCAAAACTGCTGCCATGACTGGTTTCTGTGGCTATCACTGTAGCCTGGAGAGTTTAATTTTATTGCAACCACTATCAAAGCTAAGAGAAAATTCTCCATAGTCTCTGTGTTCCTATCAGTCAGCAGCTCCTGATTCTGGGTCTGGGGTAGAAACATCTGATCGACAGAGCCTAAGCTATGAGTCAGTTCTCCTGCAGAGAATATGGGAAAGAGTGGCACTGGCATTCTCAGATAGCAGCAGGTGGACTCTTCTTCCCAACAGGTCACATAAAATAGGGAATTCCCCAAACTTAAACAGGGGACATGTGCCAGTTCAGTTCAGTTCAGTCGCTCAGTCGTGTCCGACTCTTTGCAACCCCATGAATTGCAGCACGCCAGGCCTCCCTGTCCATCACCAACTCCCAGAGTTCACTCAGACTCATGTCCATGGAGTCGGTGATGCCATCCAGCCATCTCATCATCTATTGTCCCCTTTTCCTCCTGCCCCCAATCCCTCCCAGCATCAGAGTCTTTTCCAATGAGTCAACTCTTCACATGAGGTGGCCAAAGTACTGGAGTTTCAGCTTTAGCATCATTCCTTCCAAAGAAATCCCAGAGCTGATCTCCTTCAGAATGGACTGGTTGGATCTCCTTGCAGTCCAAGGGACTCTCAAGGGTCTTCTCCAATACCACAGTTCAAAAGCATCAATTCTTCGGTGCTCAGCCTTCTTCACAGTCCAACTCTCACATCCATACATGACCACTGGGAAAACCATAGCCTTGACTAGACGGACCTTTGTTGGCAAAGTAATGTCTCTGCTTTTGACTATGCTATCTAGGTTGGTCATAACTTTCCTTCCAAGGAGTAAGCATCTTTTAATTTCATGGCTGAAATCACCATCTGCAGTGATTTTGGAGCCCAAAAAAATAAAGTCTGACACTGTTTCCACTGTTTCCCCATCTATTTCCCATGAAGTGATTGGACCAGATGCCATGATCTTCATTTTCTGATGACATGTGCCAGGCCGCCAATAAAGACGACAAAAGTCCATTAGAGAAATAAAATAATTTCCTCAGGCAAATAAAGCTCTGAGGTTTAGTACCCTGGTTTATTTCATCCTGAAACACACAAGTTTATCTTGTAAAGAAGGCCCCGCTATACCAGATTGTATAATATATAAGACATATACCTATGTGCTCTCTTCATTCCAGCTTCTCTCCATTAGAAGCAATCTTAGAAGTTCCTAGTTTGTTCCCAATATTTGCTCAAAAATCAGATTGATATTAAGTCATTCCCTTCTTCTGATCAAAATCATCATTCACAACTTGCAGTGATAAGGCATGTTTTTGTTTTTGCTGCCCATTCATACACTTGTTCTGGGTAACACTCTCTCTACCTCAATCATATGGTCTGATGGAGCTGTCCATGACTCTCCCATGACCCTGTATTCATTTTGATGCCAATGAGACCCAGGCCCAGCCAGTGATTAAAAACTCCACTTCCTAGCCACAGTGGTTCAGTACTTTAATGTGCACCCCAATGAACCAGGGATCTTTTCTTAATATAATTTTATTTACTTGTTTTTGGCTGTGCTGGGCCTTCACTGGTGCTCAGGCTTTTCTCTAGTGGCGGCGAGAAGGGGCTGCCCTCTAGCTGCGGTGTGAGGGCTTCTCGTTGCGGTGGCTTCTCTTGTTGCAGAGTATGGGATCTAGAGCAATTAGGCTTCAGGTGTTGCAGCTCCAGGGCTCGAGAGCACAGGCTCAGTAATTGCAGCACATGGGCTTAGTTGCTCCGCAGCCTGTGGGATCTTCCCGGATCAGGAATCTGTGGCCCCTGCATTTGCAGGTAGATTCTTTACCACTGAGCCATCAGGAAAGCCATAGGGATCTTTTTACTATGAATATTCTGACTCAGTAGATTTGGGATCATCTGAAAGTTTGCATCTCTTTTTTTCTAATTTTAATTGGAGTATAGTTGATTCATAATGTTGTGTTAGTTTCAGGGGTACAACAGAGGGAATCAGTTATACATATATATACACATATGCGTGCATGCTCAGTTGCCTCAGTCGTGTCCAACTCTTTGTGACCCCATGGGCTGTAGCCCACCAGGCTCCTCTGTCCATGAGATTCTCCAGGCAAGAAGACTGGAGTGGGTTGCCATGCCCTACTCCAGGAGATCCTCCTGACCCAGGGATCAAATCTGCATCTCCTAGTCTCCTGCACTGGTGGACAGGCTCTTTACCACTAGCGCCACCTGGGAAGCCCACATAGATATATACTCCCTCTTGCTTTTTTAGATTCCTTTCCCCATTACAGAGTATCGAGTAGATTACTCTGTGCTATACAGCAGGTTCTCATTAGTTATCTAAGAGAGCTTACATGTCTAACAAGTTCTCTCTCAGACGGTGCCTGTGCTGCTGACCTATAGACAACACCAGGAGTAGTAAGGACCTCACTCTCCCGCTGGGGATCTAGCGTTGTGCGCTCTAACCAAGCCACCTAGTATGTCAACACAGAGAAAGCCAAGGCAAGAGTGAGCAGAGGTGGGAAGAAAGGGTATGATCACTTTGTTTCTACTTCGACCTAGGTGTGTCTGGGCCAGCTCCTTTTCACTCCAGTCACACAGGCCAATAAATAGACTCGACTTGCTATTTACACGAAACTGAGTTGGATTTCTTCACTTGCAAGCAAAAGTATACATAGAAAACAACCTTCATTTAGATATAAGCTAACAGTGTCCAGGTTGCCACATACAAAGCGATTCCTCAATTGCTGCATTTGCAACCTACCTACATTCAGGCATCTTGAATTCTGACTCATGATTTCAAGAAATAAGTAGGAACTAATTGTTGCATGTTTAAAAGTCACTTAGTTTTCTGTTAGAGTGGTCATTATCTAAGTAAAGCCAATATAAAATCTTTTAAGCCTTTTCTTTGATCAATTAAGAAAAAGAAAAAAATATATATTCTCCAGAAGTGTTTATTCCCACTCTACCAGCTTCCCTGTAAGTTTTTCTCCACCAGACCTCCCAGGCGGCTCAAGGGTAAAGAATCCACTTGCTGATGCAGGAGATGCAGTTCAATCCCTGGATTGAGAAGATCCCCTGGAGGAAGACACAGCAACCCACTCCAGTATTCTTGCCTGGAGAATTCCATGGACAGAGGAGCCTGGTGGGCTACAGTCCATGGGGTTGCAAAAGAGTCGGACACGACTGAGCAACCAAACAACAACCAGCTTCCCTGTGATTCTCCAATGATTTTTCTACAGATCAATATACCTCTGAAACCAGGAAAAGGGGTGCAATATAGTGGCAGTCTGTTGTGGGGTACAGACAATTGTAGAGGTAAACTAGTATTCTAAATGACATGTTGCTGGGTCCTGTAATTCCACCAAGCTCACATATGTCTACTAACTACACTTATCCACATAAGTGTGAGCTAATTGTTTTTAATTCACATTCGAGAGAAGTTGAGATCATTTTGCTTCTTTTCAATTAGATTTTTGGTTAACTGCATGGTGGATCAAATCAGTCCTCCTCTGTTTACATGTCATAAATTGTTAATCACCCTTGAAAAACAGATGGGTGGCAATTCTGAAAACAAGGTTAAAAACTTGGAGACGTCTTCCCAGTGAAAAATGACTTGTTCTGAGAAGTAGTAATGTCACAGTTCTCAGAGACAAACAAAATAGATATTCCCATGATAAGTACAAATGGTAGGGTAATTAGCAAATTCACAAAGCGTGGTTGTTATCTTTTTGTTAGAGCAATGTGTTCTCTTAGTTCAAATAATAGTTTATTAAAACCTGCATTTTGTGAGAGGCCAGGATAAATCAATTCAGCAAAACAGCTTCAGCAGGTCAGCTCTGACTGTCTTCTTTGCCCTGGGGGCATTGTCTGTTTCTCTGGACCCAGGTGAGTTTTTCTACATGGGCTCTCATAACACCTACTTTTCCTCACACTTGTTCACTTTTCTGAATCTCTCCCTGCTTCTTCCCAAACCCCTCTACACGGTTAAGTGTTTAGCACCAAGTCAGTGTGGTAAATATTTGTTTACTACAGATAAGCAAGTTGGAAGATGCTATGTTATAATCAAATTAATTCATATCGTGAGGAGCACGTTATGCTTGTAGCTTGCTAACAGTAATGATCAGTCTGACTTAAGAAAATTTTATCCTTCATTGAGTTTATTTTCTTTTTTTTTTAATGTAATAACTTGCAAAGATTTTTTTTTTCCTTTATAAAGCTACCCAATGCTGCTGGATTTGGCTAAAAAAATTCTTGACTGCTGTGCTTTGTGCTTGCACTCAAAAAAGTTCGAATTCAAAGTAGTAACTAAGGATTTAATAGTAACAACGACATTAAAACCAGGCTGAGTATCTTTTCAACACTGTCCCCAGGTACAGGGAGAAAATTAGGCTACAGTTCTTCTGCCGCTAAATTATATCAACAACTACCACTAGGGGGAGCTTCATCTCTTCTTATTGCCAGTTAACAACTGCTGCACTGGAGGTAAATCTGTATGGCTATATCCACTCTTCATTTTATACCCAAGTTAATCTCAAATTTTATATTCACCCCTATATATCTGATATCTATAATCCAATAACTTAATTACTGTTTATTGAAGACAAGCCAATTTACTCTCAAATGATCACTTTCCTAGGTAGAAGTTAGTTCGGGTCATTTTTTTTCCATTTTCATATCTGCATTGACATAACAAGAAATAAAATGTTCATTATCAAAAGCAATAACAAATAGAGATAAAACAAAAAGAGATAAGAAAAAGAGGTAAAAATTATGTATTTGCATAGATAAATCAAAGGAAATAAATGTTATCTTTAACTTAATGATGAGCTTTTCCAAACTTTAACAGTGAATGGCACCCTCGGTGTCTCAGTAACTTCTCCATCATGTCCCAAGCCCCCAAAAAAGTTCATTTACTAAGCAGGTAGGTTTAACAACTTAATAAATATTTAGGTTCCAATAACTTAATAACTGTTTGACAAATATATACAGTCCCTGGAATTCTGCAAGCCCGAATACTGGAGTGGGTAGCCATTCCCTTCTCCAGGGGATCTTCCCAACCCAGGGATCGAACTCAAGTCTCCCGCATTGCAGGTAGATTCTTTATATACATGTAAACAGAAAGAAAAAAATAATATTTTATTTCATGATTTCCCATTTACTGTGTTAGTTATCCATTGGAGTCAGGATGTCAGCGGGGGCTGCAGCAATGGGAAGGCAAGATCGTGGCTGAGGATCCATTTCCAGGATGGCTCATTCACATGGCGACTGGCCGGAGGCCTCACTTCCCTGCTGGCTGCTAGAAAACAGGTTCAATTCCTCACTACGACATGGCTTGGAAACACTGCACCACACAGCAGCTGATGTCCCCAGAGTGATCCCAGGGCGCCAGCAAGGAGGAGGATGCAAAGCCTTTTATGACATAGACTTGGAAATCACATGCCATCACATCTGCCATAGTCTGTATTTAGAAGCTAGTTACTAAGTCCAGTCCATATTCAAAAAAGAAAGGTTATTAACTAATTTTGGACACATTTTTAAACCAGTAAACTTACCAATGAGGTACATGCAGCTGTTGGGCTCGTAATGGTTAATTTTATGTGTCAACTGGGCTAAGAGATGCCCAGAGAGCTGATAAAATATTATTGGAGGGTGTGTCTGTGAGAGTGTTTCAGGAAGAGACAAGCATTTGCATCAGCAAACCGAGTAAAGGCAATACCTTCTCCAAAGTGGGTATCGTCCAATACGTTGAGGGACTGAACAAAACAAAAAGGTGGAAAAAGGGCAGATTTTGCTGTCTGCCTGGACTCTGCTCTCGGTCTTCTTTCCCTGAAGACATCTGTGCTCCTTGTTCTTGGACCTTTGGACTCAAACTAGAATTTACAACATTGACTGCCTGGTTCCTAGGCCTTCCGGGTTAAACTAAGAATTACACCACGGGCTTTCCTGGGCCTCCACCTTAAAGCCAGGCAAATCATGGGACTTCTCAACCTTCACACTCCTGTCAGCCAAGTCCTCACAGTAAATCTATTTCTACCACTAGACACGTAGAGCTGTTTTTGTTGTTTACTCGATAAGTTGTGTCCAACTCTTTTGTGATCCCATGGATGGTAGCCCACCAGGCTCCTCTGTCCATGGGATTCTCCAGGCAAGAATACTGGAGTGGGCTGCCATTTCCTTCCTCATGGTATCTTTTCGACCCAGGGATCGAACCCATGTCTCCTACATTGCAGGCGGATCCTTTACCAGTGAGCCACCTGGGAAGTTCAGACATATAAAGACATGTGTCCTATTAGCTTTGTTTCTTTGGAGAACCCTGACTAACACATGACTATAGACTCAAACTTCAGAATCAGATTAGAAACCATCACCCTCATTTCCTGTTCCACCTGATTATCATGTGCAGCCATGAAATTAAAAGACATTTGCTTATTTTTGCTTTTATTTCCAATATTCTGGGAGGTGGGTCATAGAGGATCCTGCTATGATGTATGTCAGAGAGTGTTTTGCCTATGTTCTCCTCTAGGAGTTTTATAGTTTCTGGTCTTACGTTTAGATCTTTAATCCATTTTGAGTTTATTTTTGTGTATGGTGTTAGAAAGTGGTCTAGTTTCATTCTTTTACACGTGGTTGACCAGATTTCCCAGCACCACTTGTTAAAGAGATTGTCTTTAATCCATTGTATATTCTTGCCTCCTTTGTCAAAGATAAGGTGTCCATATGTGCGTGGATTTATCTCTGGGCTTGCTTGGGGCTGGTGCACTGGGACGACCCAGAGGGATGGTGTGGGGAGGGAGGAGGGAGGAGGGTTCAGGATGGGGAACACATGTATGCCTGTGGCAGATTCATTTTGATATTTGGCAAAACTAATACAATTATGTAAAGTTTAAAAATAAAATAAAATTAAAAAAAAAAAAAAAAGACATTTGCTCCTTGAAAGGAAATCTGGGACAAACCTAGACAGTGTATTAAAAAGTAGACACATTACTTTGCCGACAAAAGTCTGCATAGCCAAAGCTATGGTTTTTCCAGTAGTCATGTATGGATGTGAGAGTTGGACTATAAAGAAGGCTGAGTGCTGAAAATTTGGTGCTTTCAAACTGGTGCTGGAGAAGACTCTTGAGAGTCATTTGGACAACAAGGAGATCAAACCAGTCAATCCTAAAGGAAATCAACCCTGAATATTCATTGCAAGGACTGATGCTGAAGCTGAAGCTCCAATCCTTTGGCCACCTGATTCAAAGAGCCAACTCATTGGAAAAGATCCTAATGGTGGGAAAGATTAAAGGCAAAAGGAGGACAACACAGGATGAGATGGTTGGACGGTATGACCAACTCGATGGACATGAGTCTGAGCAAACTCTGGGGATAGTGGAGGACGGAGGAGTCTGGCGTGCTGCAGTCCGTGTGGTCGAAAAGAGTCGGACGTGACTTAGCAACTAAACAGCAACAAGGACATGTTTTCATCCCCGGGACCACTGAACACCCATTCTACCCCGGTGACTTCATCCTACTTCCTGGAAGGCCTTAGTGCATAATCTGGGAACCACAGACTTAACGATCTTTTTCTCAGAAAAAAAGGAAGGTTAAACATATGTTTTCAAAGGCTTTCTAGACACATTAACAGTTTCTCTATTATTTGCACTGCAGAGAAATTATGAAAAAAAAAAAAATAAGGAGGTTATTTCCACTCAAGGCATTGAAATAAAATCTTGTTGTAAATGCTTGTGGAATCTAAAAATAAAGGCCAGAATATTTTTTCTCTGTCCATTTAGCCAAGCAACAGCTGCATATGAAGAAAAAGAAATCCAAGAATTAAAAGACAAATTTTTAAATGTTCAGTTTGAAAAAATAATTAGTATCCAAAAAATAATTACTTCTTTTATTTTCTAATAATTACTAGTTTTATTTTTTTTAAATACTTGTTATTCTCCTTTCCTAATATATAATGGTATTTTGGTATTGACCTGACATCTATGTCAAACGATGACACAAAACATCCTTTTCCTCATTCATAGGAAGTTAGTCTTCAATTTTTAAAAAATGCTCAGGTAATAAGAGATCTTCCCCTGAACTGCAGCAGACAGAAGAACAAAACCAAAAAAGCCTAAACCCCGAATATTCCCACAATAGAGGGACCAGGGGCTCCTGAAGGTGTTGAGCTTGCAGGTAGGGCTGTTAAACGTCTGAATGAAGGAGTAATAGCCATTTTAGTTCCCTCCCTCTTTCCAGGCAGGCACGTGACTACATATCACAGAATATATTAATAGTAGGTTCTCAAAATGTTGCCATCTGCGGCAACATAGATGGATCGGAAGGGCACTATGCTAAGTGAGATGAGTCAAACAGACAAAGATGAATACGGAAAGACATCACACATGGAGCCTTTGAAAAAATACAACAAACTAGTAACTGTAACAAAAAAGAAACAGTCTCACAGATAAAAGAAGAAACTAGTGGTTACCAGAGGGGAGGGGAGGACAGATTCTACAGGGATGATGGCGTGGGAGACACAAACTATTGAGTATAAAATAGGCTCAAGGATGTATTGTACAACTCAGGGAATATTGCCAATATTTTGTAATGGGATGTAACCATTAAAAAATTACATAAAAAGAGAAATTATTTTTTTAATGTATGTTCTTAAACATGAAAAAATAAGACAGTAGGCTCCCTACTGATAACAGAAATTTTCAATGTGTCTACTTTCTGACGAGAGGTCTCTAGTCCCCTTCCCACACTGGGCCTGAGAAAGCTGACTATAGGCTTATACTATATCATGCAAGACAGGGAAGAAGTCTCCTGGGGAAACCGTCTGGCCCTATAATATGAACAGCCAGGAGGCCCCAAACCAGACAGCCAACACCTGCCCGGTGACTCTGCAATGAAACCTGCCACTTGATGAGCTTAGCATGAATGTAGAGCTTCTAACACATGCTCTAGTGTCCCCACTCCTTAATTTATTTTTAAATAACTTAGATTAAAATTTCCAAGGTAGATCAAAAGCCTGCATTTTAGGCAGATTTCCCAAATGCTATTTTATTGAATATTCATGATTGCCAACATTCTCTCTGCCTTTCTTCACCACCTCCCCACCCCACCATGTGTGTGTGTGCGCACGCACATGTGCATATCTGTAGAGGAACGTAATATATCCATTATCATTAGTTATATCCTGATCCTTTTAAAAGAGAACTTCAGACATGATGTCCCATCACCCTTAAAGAATCTAGTGCATATTTTCCCCAAACAAGGACACTCACCCACTCAAATCTTGCCAGTTGTCCAAAACTGCTTCTGTTCCCTTTCTCATCCACGGTTGTGCTAAGGAACAGGTGTTGGATTGACTTCTTATGTCTCTTCAGATCTTTTCAACCTAAAACACTATTTCTCTTGCTTTGCTGTGCTTATCAGTTTTTAAAGAGCACAGCATCACATTCTGTAGCATAATGTTCACAGTGTGCCTCAGGCCCAGTTCCATACCATCGACAGGAAAACCATGGAAACCACGGGGTGCTTTTCTTAGTGAATCTCACCAGCGTTTTCCAACTTAGAAAAAACAAAAACAAAAGCCAGTCCCAAGTCTGAGATATTTCTAAAAAGTACAAGAAAGACAATGAAAGAGTTTACTGTGGTAAAGAACTGGGAAGCGTCAGTGATTTCATCCTGCTTGCAAGCCAACAATTTAGCCAGCCAGTTTCATGGATGCCAACAAAAGACAGAGATGCCTGGATCAGAGGTGAAGGATTTTACTGCCCACATAAGAGCAAGCAGCATGAGTTCACAGTGACCCGGGCCCCCTTGCCCTTCAAGTCTCACACGGGTGACAGAGTGGCCTAGGCAGAGGTTGCATGTGCAATAGGTTTCTATCACAGCTCAGAAACTGAATTTGGGGAACCCCAGGCTTCCCTGGTGGCTCAGACAGTAAAGAATCCGCATGCAATGCAGGAGACCTGGGTTGGGAAGATCCCCTGGAGAAGGGAATGGCTACCCACTCCAGTATTCAGGCCTGAAGAATTCCATGGACTGTGTAATCCATGGGGTCGCAAAGAGTCTGACATGACTGAGCCACTCACTTTCACTTCCAGGCTTCTATAATGGACTGAACGCAAACATACATTACCTTTGCCCCAGAGAAAGACATCACATTAGATAGTATACAAGCTAGTCCTCTGCCCTGGAGAGAAACACCAGTGCTATCTTCCATGTTCAGTTCAGTTCAGTCGCACAGTCATGTCTGACTCTTTGTGACCCCATGAACTACAGCACATCAGGCTTCCCTGTCCATCACCAACTCCCAGAGTCCACCCAAACCCGTGTCCACTGAGTCGGTGATACCGTTCAACCATTTCATCCTCTGTCATCCCCTTCTCCTCCTGCCCTCAATCTTTCCCAGCATCAGGGTCTTTTCAAATGAGTCAGCTCTTCGCATCAGGTGGCCAAAGTATTGGAGTTTCAGCTTCAACATCAGTCCTTCCAATGCACACCCAGGACTGATCTCCTTTAGGATGGACAGGTTGGATTTCCTTGCAGTCCAAGGGACTCTCAAGAGTCTTCTCCAACACCACAGTTCAAAAGCATCAATTCTTCAGTGCTCAGCTTTCCTTTTAGTCCAACTTTCACATCCATACATGACCACTGGAAAAACCATAGCCTTGACTAGATGGACCTTTGTTGGCAAAGTAATGTCTCTGCTTTTTAATATGCTGTCTAGGTTGGTCATAACTTTCCTTCCAAGGAGTAAGCATCTTTTAATTTCATGGCTGCAATCACCACCCACAGTGATTTTGGAGCCCAGAAAAATAAAGTCAGTCACTGTTTCCCCATCTATTTGCCATCAAGTGATGGGACCAGAATCCATGATCTTAGTTTTCTGAATGTTGAGCTTTAAGCCAACTTTTTCACTCTCCTTTTTCACTTTCATCAAGAGACTCTTTATCTTCCAAGACTGTTCACGATATAGGTACATCCTTGAGATGATCATCTTGAACACAAGCTGCCAGTGCCTCTGTTCATAAAATGTGCAGAAGACCCATGGCGAAAAACCCATGGTCAAATGCTATGTGACTCACCTCTCAAAACAGTTACATAGTCCTAAAGGAGGCAATGCTCATTATTGACTTAACCCAAAATTGTGACTTGAATATATCAGGAATGGGGAGGAATGGAAGAATCTGTTGAGGAAGGCAGAATGACATAAAAGACAGTGACATATCATGCTAGAGTGGAAACAACTAGATAACACCGAAAACAGAAAATCAAGAAAGAGAAGTAAAAGTGTGTCATTTTTCATACAGGAGAAATAGCCAAAATGTGGAATGTGATATTGTCTCCCAGGTATAGTTTTCATGGGATGGGAAAGCTGGAGCAAGTAACTAATTTTTATTATAATAAGCTAATAGATAGTTTAAATTATGTACATGATAATTTTCATAAAAATTAAAATATAATTTAAAAGCAAAGAGATATTCTAGGGCATAAGAATTTTATTATAACTATTAGATTATGACTTGAGGAAATATGTGTGTGTGTGTGTGTGTGTGTGTGTGTGTGTGCTCAGCCGTGTCCAACTCTTTGCCACTCCACAGACTGTAGCCCACCAGGCTCCTCTGTCTATGAGATTTCCCAGGCAAGAATACTAGAGTGTGTTGCCATTTCCTCCTCCAGGGGATCTTCCCGATCCAGGGGTCGAACCCTCATCTCTTGTGTCTCCTGCATTGGTAGGTGGATTCTTTACCAACTGTGCCACCTGGGAAGCCCTGAGGAAATTTAACCTGCCCCAAATATCTCTTAAGGAAACAGTAGGAATAGAGGCATCTCATTTTTTGAGAAATTGTCTCTTACGGGCATGACGTTGTTTGGTCCTCTTATCTCGACCAGAAATTCACTGAAGGTCTATAGGACAACCCGACCCCCACCCAGGTCTGGTAGGGGTGACTAGATTTCTGCTCTAGCACTCTTTGGGCTCAGTGATCACGTGTCCTCTTCAGAGGACAGAGAGAAAACACGACCTCACTGTTGGAAAGGTGTCTGTAATCATCTCCCAGCTGCCTTGGTTTGTATTCACAACAAAGGAAGGGGCCCTCTGCCCTTCAGGCTCTGAACTCGCAGGAGACCATTCAACTACACCTGCCCTGTGGACAGGAACAGAGGTGGGGAGTGGGGTGGAAAAAGGTAGTGGATAAAAGAGGGAGCCAAGATGTTGGAATTTCATGAAGTTAAGTGTTATGCTATGTCACTTCATTTTTTTCTTTCACGGACAGGTCACTGTACTGAAAAAAATAAATCCAAAATTACAAAAGTGCAAAGTAGAAACTGGAAGCTCCCAAGCCCATGAATAGGAAGGAAGGAACCAAGAAAGAGGAAGACAGAAGGCAGGGTTGACAGGACCCCACCGGAGGATATGAATAGATCTCAGAATGTCAGCTGGGCACTGGCCAGATGACAACCCATCCCACTGCCAGCTGGTCAAAAGGCCCTACAAGAGCTTGCCACATGGATAGTGTAACCTCCAGAATACCTCAGACAGTTAGCAAAAACGCACTGAGTGGTTTCCAAACTGGGGCATGCAGACAGTGAAAGTAATTACGCTGGGATGATGGTCACAGTGGTATGAACAAAACAATACCCAAGAAAGAAATTCATCCTAATCTCAATTCAGTTCAGTTCAGTTCAGTCGCTCAGTCGTGTCCGACTCTTTGCGACGCCATGAATCACAGCACGCCAGGCCTCCCTGTCCATCACCATCTCCCGGAATTCACTCAGACTCACGTCCATCGAGTCGGTGATGCCATCCAGCCATCTCATCCTCTGTCATCCCCTTATCCTCCTGCCCCCAATCCCTCCCAGCATCAGAGTCTTTTCCAATGAGTCAACTCTTCTCATGAGGTGGCCAAAGTACTGGAGTTTCAGCTTTAGCATCATTCCTTCCAAAGAAATCCCGGGGCTGATCTCCTTCAGAATGGACTAGTTGGATCTCCTTGCAGTCCAAGGGGCTCTCAAGAGTCTTCTCCAACACCACAGTTCAAAAGCATCAATTCTTTGGTGCTCAGCCTTCTTCACAGTCCAACTCACATCCATACATGACCACAGGAAAAACCATAGCCTTGACTAGACAGACCTTTGTTGGCATCCTAATCTACTACATGCCAAACCTGTCAATACTCCTTATCGTAACATGGACGCTGAATACCAACCCAAACAAAATGACCCTACAACCACAAGGAAAGATGACTTCATGGAAAATTCACGTCCCTACACAGGTGTGCGGGGGATGGGTAGAAGAAAAAGAACTAAATCCTTATCCCAAACAGTGAGAAACAGATAGACCACACATAAAGCTGAAAAATCAAGCGGTCTCCAGATAAGCATGTTATCGAGAGACAAAAAGGTAAACACAAAATTCAGAAGTTAAAAGGAGTAAATATAGTTTCCTCTTGGGAGAAAAAGATGGGCAAGGAAGAAATAGAGGATTGCTGTGTTTCCAAATTGTTTGACTCTTGATGCTTTATACATGTATATCTTTGGTATAAATTAAAAGTTTAAAAAAGAGAGAGAACAAGATGGGAAGGACGGAAGAGAGGAAAGAAAGCAGGGAGAGACAGAATCACATCTCTACTTTTCACATGGTAGAGCTAAAAATATTAATAGAAATGTCAAGTCCAAACTACACTCGGATTTTGTTTTGTTTTGGTGGGTTGCAGGCAAAGGGGCAGGGGAAGTCTGTACATGCAATGATACTCCTTAATATTTACAGGAATAGAGAAATTAGGGCAAACTGAGATGCTGCTGTAACATGCCTTAGAAATATATGTTTTTCCAGGAAGGAACAGAGGTCCAGAGAGAACAGAAGGATAGACACAAGGGGCAGGGAAGAAGAGGGTGGGATCACCTGGGAGACTGGAATTAACATATACACACTACCACGAATAAAACACACACGTAGTGGGAACCTGCTGCGTAGCACAGGGAACTCAGCTTGGGGCTCTGTGATGACCTAGAAGGGTAGGATGAGGGGATGGTAGGGAGGTCCACGGGGCGAGAGGATGTACGTGCACATATAGCTGATTCACTTGGTTGTACAGCAGAAACAAGCACAACATTGAAAGCAATTATACTCCAGTTAAAAAAAATAAGTTATTCAGCACAATTTGCTTTCAAAGTCATGAATAGTGCTTTTTCTTATGTCTTTAGCCAAGTTTTCAGTTACCAGTAAATGTTATTGAGCAATCTGGAAAAGGAAATTGTGAAAATAAAAAAAAAAAAACAACATCTACCCACACCTCGTCTTTCTTTGCTATGACCTTGCGGTTGTGAGTACTTCAACCTAACAGTCTTTTATGAAGACACCCACTGCTGGATTGCAATTGGATTTTCAGGAATCTTAACCAACGTGCTCCGATTAGAACTAAAGAAAACATGGTGTGGATGATGCCTTCTCATCACCAACTCACCCTTTTCAAGAGTTTGGGAAAAGACTATTTTTTTAAAAAAGTTCCATCAGTGATATATTTGGTGCAAAGTTCTATCTGAGGGCTATTGTCAGAGGCTGCTTCCTGGTAGATGTACAGGCCTAGGGCCCCCAAACCCTCTGTTACAGGTCCACATTTTCTCACCTTCGCTGAGTGCATTTATTTATAAGGCTGTGAAAAATTCCTAGGCACAAAGAACCTCACCTGGCACCAATTCCCAATAAGGATGTCCATGCTGCTGCTAAGTCGCTTCAGTCGTGTCCGACTCTGTGTGACCCCACATATGGCAGCCCACCAGGCTTCCCCGTCCCCGGGATTCTCCAGGCAAGAACACTGGAGTGGGTTGCCATTTCCTTCTCCAATACATGAAAGTGAAAAGTGAAAGTGAAGTCATTCAGTCGTGTCCGACTCTTCGCAACCCCATGGACTGCAGCCCACCAGGCTCCTCCGTCCATGGGATTTTCCAGGCAAGAGTACTGGAGTGGGGTGCCATTGCCTTCTCCGAGGATGTCCATAGCATTACTTTTTACAGGGTTCCATTATAAAACATTTACTAATTCAATTAAAATCCTTGAACTCAAAAACAGAAAACCACCTAAGTTATTGTCAGCAATCACTCAGACAGTGGACTCCTCGGAGAGCCAGCCCCTGTACCTGCTAACCCGGTAGAACTAGCCTGGTAGCACAGGAAAAGAAGACACATCTTAGACTGAATGCTTACCCCCATGAGTGTCTAGCTATGCGACTTTTGAGATATTTAACCACCCTGACCCTCAGTCTCTTTGTCTGTAAAATAAAAAAGGTAAGACCCTCTTTACATAGGCCCTACCACCACAGGCACCTTTCTCACGGAGGACAGACAACAAATCCTGGAGCGTCCTTTCCTCTTATTTCTTGGGGCATGAGAAAGAGCAGGCTGGCTTTCTGACTACCTTTCCTTTCACACGGTCAGGTTCCACTCCCTCCCCTCATGTGGGATATAAGAAGGAAGTAAGGAAATTAGCCCATGAAAGGCCACCTTTCAATTCACATTTGCAGTTTTGTTGTTTAGTCACTAAGTCGTGTCCAACTCTTTACCATCCCATAGACTGTAGCCCACCAGGCTCCTCTATCCATAGGAGATTTCCCAGGCAAGAATACTAGAGTGGGTTGCCACTGAGGATCTGAAAAATCAGATGAAACCTCTGGGTTCTGCTCCTTCACTTTTGAGTCTGGACTTTGTTAATAACTGGTGGAGTGGAGCACGTTTTCTAGTGACATTAGTGGCATTGTCAAATCAAAGGCTAGTCAGGACCAACTGGACTGCTTTTCTGGAGAAGAGTCTCTTAATGGAGGCTGCATGATAATGATAAATCATTGATGGTCTTTTTCAGGAAAGTCAGAAGAACAGAAAGTGAAGAAAAAGCATAAACCATATAAGAGAGAAGGGGGAGAGTAAAACTTTTTCATAAAGTATGAGAAGATTATAATCAAGAATTCCTCCTCTTTTCTCCTTGGGTATTATCTATAGTGTGATCTTGCACTTCTGTAGAATTAGAATATAGAAAAATCTTAGGACTCAGAAAAATGTTAGAGCTCCTTAAAAGACATAACCCAACCTAAAGCCATTGGAAGTTCACAGAAGAGTCTTGTTCAGTATAGAGCAATTTTTGCTTTTTTTATTGAAGTTTAATTACTTTATAATATTGTGTTAGTTTCTGCAGAAGAATGAAGTAAATCAGCTATGAGTATATGTGCATCTACTTCCTTGTGGCCCTCTCTCCCACCCACCCCCATGCCACTCCCTCAGGTCATCACACACCACCGAGCTGAGCTCCCTGTGCTTTATAGCAGGCTCCTACTAGCTGTCTTGGAGAAGGAAATGGCAACTCACTCCAGTATTCTTGCCTGAGAAATCCCATGGATAGAGAGGTCTGGTGGGCTACAGTCCACGGGATCACAAAAGAGTCGGGCACGATTGAGTGACTAAACAATAGCTATCTATTTCACACATGTGTGCTCAGTAGCTCAGTCTTGTCCAACTCTTGTGACCCATGGACTGTAGCCTGCCAGGCAGGAATATTGAAAGTGAAAGTTGCTCAGTCATAACTGGAAGTCTCCTGGCCAGAATACTGGAGCAGGTAGCCTTTCCCTTCTCCAGGGGATCTTCCCAACCCAGGGACAGAAACCAGATCTTCCACATTGCAGGCGGATACTTTACCAGCTGAGCTACAAGGGAAGCCCCTGAATATTGGAGTGTGTATATATATATATATATATATATATATATATATGTCAATCCTAATCTCCCATTTTGTCTCACCTTCCCTTTACCCAACCCCCATGTCCACAAGTTCACTATGTCTGCATCTGTTTCTGTCCTTCAAATATGTTCATCTGCACCATTTTTCTAGATTCTATATATATGTGTTAATATATGACAGTTGTTTTTCTCTTTCTTATTTACTTTGTATGACAGACTCTGGGTTTATCCACATCTCTGCAAATGACCCAATTTTGTTCCTTTTATAGCTGAGTAACATTCCATTTTATATACGTATCACATCTTCTTTATCCATTCAGGTATTGATGGACATTTAGGTTGCTTCCATGTCCTGGCTATTGTAAATTGTGCTGCAGTGAACATCAGGGTATACGTGTCTTTTTGAATTATGGTTTTTCCCAGGGTATATGCCCAGGAGTGGGATTGCTGGGTCATATGATAGTTTTTAGTGTTTTAAGGAGCTGTCATGTCATTCTCCTTAGTGGCTGTATCCATTTGCATTCCCTCCACACGGTGGATTCCACTTCTATCCACACACTTTCCTCTTTAGCTCATACATGCAAATGTACATGAAAACTGTGTTTGGTGTGCTGAAGATTTATGTCACTGTATTGTTCTGCTATTTAGGAGCTATCTAATAGACTTTACCAATATTTTAAGGAACTCACACAAGTCACACTTTCTATTTCAGGTGAGAGGGTTTAAGGGGTGAGTGTGAAAGAAAAGGCTGGATGCTCTGAGAACCCAAATAAGAAAATTGTCTGACACCTTGTTAACTCTAGGAACAAAAAAAAAAAAAATGAGACTGCCGCCTGCCTGCTCTGTATTATACTTAGGTTGTTCTCTGAAGGCAGAAATGTCAGAGACGCTTTGTGTTAAAACTCAGAAAGCTGTTGTGCTACCTACACGTGGAATTCTTCCTCTCTACCTTGAATCCTGGGGCCCTACAATCCTGCTGTTTAAGAAACAAACATTCTACATCCACAGGAAAGGAAAGAGAACAGCAGGCATCGAATCAATCCTCAATCTAGTTTTCGGCTTGTCGTGTCTCCTTAGATACTGTGTGAGGAAATCCCACAAATGGAACTGATTTACCATAAAATGGGCCTATTTCCCATTCCACCCTGCTGGGTGCTTCCCTGAGGCATTCGAGGTACCAACGTTTCATCCGCTGATCCTGCGGGGCCACCTCTTGGTCTTGCTATTTCAGAAAATGAACCGCGCCTAAGAGAGGCCTTGGAGGAAGAGGCTTTCTTCGCATCAGTTATTGTGCACATTGCTTAAACTAGAGACATTAGCAGTTCCTTGAAGGGAGCAGCTGTAGTCAGACCCTTGGGGAAAACAATGGGAAGTGGAACTTAGCCCGTCACACGCTTGATAGAAACATGTCCGTTGAGGCAAACACAGGACAGGACATAAGAAATCTGTTTTCAGAGCCTTAGTGGAGCAGGTGAAGGAGTTAGAGCCCTAAGTCCCAATTAAAATCCTAGGGCTGCCAAGTATCCATTGCATAACCTTGATGAAGTCACTAAACCTTCATAATTCACTTAATTTCTGTGTAGAATGGCTATAAATATGAGTAACTCAAAGAGTTACTACAGGAATTAAATAAAATAAGATGCTCCCCCCAGATGTGATCATCGGTGTGTACATAATAAATCTAATGATGAGGATGCTGATGGTTATTCTGATCCAAGCACTGCCATTTGCCAGCTGTATGCCCTTGGGTGAGGGATTCTGAGTTCTCTATTCTTCTAGTAAATAAGGAGAATAATATTTACTTTGCAGGATTGTTCTGAAGAACAAAAATGTTGTGTGGAAAATGTCCAGCCAGGGCATCTAGCCTCACACAGGTAGATTCTTTTTTTAATTTAATTTATTTTAATTGGAGGATAATTGCTTTACAATATTGTGATGGTTTTTGCCATACATCAACATGAATCAGCCATGGGGGCAGATGTGTCCCCCCATCCTAAAGCCCCTTCCCACCTCCCTCCCCACCCCATCCCTCTGGGTTGTCCCAGAGCACCAGCTTGGAGTGCCCTGCTTCAGGCATCAAATTTGCACTGGTCATCTGTTTTACATATGCTAATATACATGTTTCAATGCTATTCTCTCAAATCACCCCATCCTTGCCTTCTGCCACAGAGTCCAAAAGTCTGTTCTTTACATCTGCCTCTTTTGCTGCCTTACATGTTGGCTTGTCATTAGCGTCTTTCTAAATTCCATGTATATGCATTAATATTTTGAACTGTGGTGTTGGAGAAGACTCTTGAGAGTCCCTTGGACTGCAAGAAGATCCAGCCAGTCCATCCTAAAGGAGATCAGTCCTGGGTGTTCATTGAAAGGACTGATGCTGAAGCTGAAACTCCAATACTTTGGCCACCTCATGTGAAGAGTTGACTCATTGGAAAAGACGCTGATGCTGGGAGGGATTGGGGGCAGAAGGAGAAGGGAATGACAGAGGATGAGATGGCTGGATGGCATCACCGACTCGATGGACATGAGTTTGAGTGAACTCCGGGAGATGGTGATGGACAGGGAGGCCTGGCATGCTGTGATTCATGGGGTCGCAAAGAGTCAGACACGACTGAGTGACTGAACCAAACTGAACTGAATATATATTTTAATTAACAAAGTAACACAAGATTATCATGTCATATTTTAAGATAGTAGAAACATTAAGTGGTAAAAGGAAAAAATCCTTTTTGAATTCTATATATACCATACATAAATACATGTACATTTACATA
Organism: Bos indicus x Bos taurus; assembly: GCF_003369695.1. NCBI lineage: Eukaryota > Metazoa > Chordata > Mammalia > Artiodactyla > Bovidae > Bos > Bos indicus x Bos taurus. The sequence goes on along the minus strand of NC_040076.1, from coordinate 19,404,142 downwards.
TGTACCTATAGAATCTCAAAAAATTACCCAAATAAGATCATATGTGATACAATTATAATTGTTTATGCTTAATGATGAAAGTGAAAGAAGAGAGTGAAAAAGTTGGCTTAAAGCTCAACATTCAGAAAACTAAGATCATGGCATCCGGTCCCATCACTTCATGGCATAAGATGGGGAAACAGTGGAAACAGTGTGAGACTTTATTTTTCTGGGCTCCAAAATCACTGTGGATGGTGATTGCAGCCATGAAATTAAAAGACACTTGCTCCTTGGAAGGAAAGTTATGACCAACCTAGACAGCATATTAAAAACCAGAGACATTACTTTGCCAACAAAGGTCTGTCTACTCAAGGCTATGGTTTTTCTAGTAGTCATGTATGGATGTGAGAGTTGGACTATAAAGAAAGCTGAGCACAGAAGAATTGATGCTTTTGAACTGTGGTGTTGAAGAAGACTCTTGAGAGTCCCTTGGACTGCAAGGAGATCCAACCAGTCCATTCTAAAGGAGATCAGTCCTGGGTGTTTATTGGAGGGACTGATGATGAAGCTGAGACTACATTTGGCCACCTGATGTGAAGAGCTGACTCATTTGAAAAGACCCTGATGCTGGGAAAGATCGAGGGCAGGAGGAGAAGGGGATGACAGAGGATGAGATGGTTGGATGGCATCACTGTCACAATGGACATGGGTTTGGGTGGACTCCAGGAGTTGGTGATGGACAGGGAGGCCTGGCGTGCTATGGTTCATGGGGTTGCAGAGTTGGACATGACTAAGTGACTGAACTGAACTGGACTGAATGACATATTATGAACAGTTTTTCAAATATGTTGATGCAGTTGCAAGCATGTTATATTTATTGTGTACTTTATTTCTACTACTACTACATCACCTCCACCTGAGATCATCAGACATTAGGTCCAGGAGGCTGGGGACCCCTGCTCTACTGTATCGACTATAAGTAGGACTTCTCAGAGCCACTGTTAAAGGGACATACGAAAACTTCCCCAGCTTATGCACCCCAGATATGCACCATCAGCAATTTGGTCAAGGCAGAAAGTACAACCAGGATTAAAGTGCTCAGGGAACATTATATTCTTTTTGGTCTTTACCTCTGGCATATCTTATTGTCACATACTGGTTTATCTGTCAAAGAAGAATCGACTTTACTGAAGTAACATCCTGCAGGACCTGTTATCCACCTAGCCTTACACTGCTGGACACCAGAATCTTGATCCAATGATCAGTTGGATCCACATGATTACAGCGCATTTTTCAATCATACTAAAATGCGTTATTTTCAACTGCGAAAAATAAAAAGAGGATAGATGAGAACACAGGGCTCAAAATATGGAAGAACAATGTTGGGAGTTTTTGTTTTGTTTTGAAGGTTATTTTGAAGTCCTAAGTTCTGCTTTTTTCTTGGCTCTGCCTTGCCAGTCTCCCACTGCTACCCCTTCTCCCTACCAATTCAACCCCCCTTGGCATTTACTGCTTAAGGACCCCTCCACCAGAACTAAACTTGTCTTTCTGGAGATGTCTCCAGTGCTCTGGGATCCTAAAAGCCCTGGTCTTGAACTTGACCAATTTTTTCTCAGCCAACCATATGTTTCTAAGTAAGATTTGTGGGTTAGTTGATAAAGCTGAAATTCCCCTTTGGGGAAGTTAGGCCTCTTCACCAAATGTTCTATGATATGGCAGGTTAGTTGTCTCAGCCCAGATTTTCCCTCACAATAAAAAAAAGTAGAGCCAGTGTGACAGTGAAAATAATTTGAAGGAAATAATCCTGAGGCACAAGAGTCAGTCAGGAGTGCGATTGCCAAGAGAAAGGTAAAGTGCAGCATATTTTCAGCTGGTCATGTGGGCAACTGCACCTTGATCCTATGAGAAGGCGTGTGGAGTGTGAGTCAGAGTTGTTCACCTGAGGAACGAAACAGCAGATACTCTGCCCTGTCTCCCATCCTCCAGTGGTCAAAGGGTGGCATGTTAACTGCCTCCCTTGGGGGGTTGTCCACGCAGCACCATGGCTGGACAGCTTCCCACGGGCATCTCCCCGGGGCTGTGGCCAAGAAGCCAGCACCAGAAGTGACAGTGTCACAGCGCAGCTAAGACAAGGTGTCATCTGGTGTCACCTGCCACTGCTGGTCGCCATAGCAACAGCTGGAGTAAAGAGATTTACTCTAAGATAATGTAAAACAGGGAACAGAGGTGATCTTGTTGCTCTTGCGATCGCACTGGCACAATTCACATTAATAATACTTTTCAATATTTTGAAGCTCAAACAAACTAAACAAAACCTCATTACTTCCTTTCCAAAGTCTGAATCCTGTTTTGGTGGGACACATAGCTTTTTCAAAAGTTAATGTATATTCCTAAAGCTTCCCATGGAGCCATCTCACAAACTGATTTTGAGTTATATAATTTTAAGGTGAATTTTTTTAAACATTCATTGAAGAGTTTTTATGCTAGATCTTTCAAAGTCACACAATACAAAAGGAACAGAACAAGATATCTTCCCTAAGAGGTTTATAAATTATCCAGGAGAGACCAGGCAAGACATAATTTATAAGGTTGAATGAAGTTAATAGAGAAAGAAGGAGCAGTATGGAACACACATTGAATTTGTGGCAAATAATCAGCAGATAGTAATCTGTGTTCCAGAATTCTTCCCAGACGTATCAAAATATATTAAACTGACCTGACATGGAAGGAAAGAAACATGGATACAAACTGATAGAAATGGACAAAATAAAATTAATTTGTCTTCAATATCTCTGCTCCAAAGAAGAAAACATTTAACTCTAGAAGTCAAAAATAAAAACCTCTCTTGAAAACTTAGGGCTAAGATTTTAGTACCCATGAGATCATAAAGGGTGTAGCTTCAGGAGGTTAGACAAGCTGGAATTGAGCCCCAAACCACAAAGAGCTTCTTAGTCTATGCAAAAGTGGATCTAGAAAAATTACACCACAATTTGAAGCAAGAGGAAAAACCTTGACATGTAAATACAAATTTAAACCACCTGCATAGTAAAATTTACAGACAAGAAATTAATATTATAACTTGTCCACAGAATTGAAATAGCTAGGGCTCATTCAGGAGAGCCCTGTCAGATGAAAACTGATCTTTCACATTCATAACCTAGGAATCAGAAGCCCTCAGCAAAATTCTTCACTGCAAATCAGTTCAGTTCAGTTCAGTTCAGTCGCTCAGTCATGTCCGACTCTTTGCGACCTCATGAATCATGGTACGCCAGGCCTCCCTGTTCATCACCAACTCCCGGAGTTCACTCAAACTCATGTCCATCGAGTCGGTGATATCATCCAGCCATCTCATCCTCTGTCGTCCCCTTCTCCTCCTGCCCTCAATCCCTCCCAGCATCAGGGTCTTTTCCAATGAGTCAGGTCTTCTCATGAGGCCAAAGTATTGGAGTTTCAGCTTCAGCATCATTCCTTCCAAAGAACACCCAGGACTGATCTCCTTTAGGATGGACTGGTTGGATCTCCTTGCAATCCAAGGGACTCTCAAGAGTCTTCTCCAATACCACAGTTCAAAAGCATCAATTCTTTGGTGCTCAGCTTTCTTCACAGTCCAACTCTCATATTCATACATGACCACTGGAAAAACTGTAGCCTTGACTAGATGGACCTTTGTTGACAATAGGTTGCCATAAAAAATTACATTATGCATGAGGAAACGAACCATGTTGAGAATTAGCAAATGCAGCAAGCAGAAAAAATGGTCACTTTGAAAACTGTAATTGGTAAAGCAATTTGATAGAGACTCTAAAGTCTGTTTGTATCACTCAACTTTTGCTACATGGCAGAGCTTTCCAAATTTAATGATTTAAAATAACAACCACTTCAATTTTTCTGAGAAATTATCTTTATTCAATTTATTTAATAAAAAGAAAACCTCTTTTGCCACCCTCCGCCTCTCTCTACCTCTGGGAACCACTAATCTGTTCTCCAGCAAATTTGGAACTCTGAGCAGTGGCCACAGGACTTGAAAAGGTCAGTTTTCATTCTAATCCCAAAGAAAGGCAATGCCAAAGAATGCTCAAACTACCACACAATTGCACTCATCTCACACGCTAGTAAAGTAATGCTCAAAATTCTCCAAGCCAGGCTTTAGCAATACATGAACCATGAACTTCCAGATGTTCAAGACGGTTTTAGAAAAGGCAGAGGAACCAGACATCAAATTGCCAACATCTGCTAGATCATCGAAAAAGCAAGAGAGTTCCAGAAAAACATCTATTTCTGCTTTATTGACTGAGCCAAAGCCTTTGACTCTGTGGATCACAACAAACTGTGGAAAATTCTGAAAGAATCACCTGATCACCTGACCTGCCTCTTGAGAAATCTGTATGCAGGTCAGGAAGCAACAGTTAGAACTGGACATGGAACAACAGGCTGGTTCCAAATCGGAAAAGGAGTACGTCAAGGCTGCATATTGTTATCCTACTTATTTAAATTCTATGCAGAGTACATCATGAGAAATGCTGGGCTGGATTAAGCCCAAGCTGGAATCAAGATTGCCAGGAAGAATATCAATAACCTCAGATATGCAGATGACACCACCCTTATGGCAGAAAGTGAAAAAGAACTAGGAGCCTCTTGATGAAAGTGAAAGAGCAGAGTAAAAAGGTTGGCTTAAAGCTCAACATTCAGAAAATTAAATCATGGCATCTGGTTCCATCACTTCATGGCAAATAGATGGGGAAACAGTGGAAACACTGGCTATTTTTGAGGGCTCCAAAATCACTGAGATGGTGACTGCAGCCATGAAATTAAAGACGCTTGTTCCTTAGAAGAAAGCTATGACCAACCCAGACAGCATATTAAAAGGCAGAGACATTACTTTGCCAACAAGGGTCCATGTAGTCAAAGCTATCACTTTTCCAGTAGTCCAGTATTACATTAGTCAAGTAGACTATTACATCACAGTAGTCAAATCAGACATTAACAAGCGCCAAAGCTGAAGCCTACCCCTCAGGATGAAACTACAGCCAGAAAAAGACACTTTCTTCACAGAAAGTCTATGTGCCTCTGCTGCCTGTGCAGCACCCTGGGGATAGCAGTCTGCCAAGAAGCATCTCTCCAATGCCACAGCCTCCGTCTTGTGATCAACAATTAGAATGGTTCTTCTAGGTTGGGCTGAGCTGAGCTAGGTTGAGCTGGGCTGATTTGAGGTGGGCTCAGTCATGTGTCCACCATCATCTTATGAGTTGGTTGGGTCTGCCTACTTTGTGGTGGTGTTGTCTACGATGGATGGGATTCCTGGATCCCCTCTCCATATGGTCTCTCATCTACAGCATCCTGGTGAGAGTTGGTTCCCATGGTAACTTAAGGATTCCAAGAAGGTAAGCACACCTGTGGAAAACCTATTTTACCTCTTTCATCTTCTGCCACAGTCTCTCATCCAAAGCAAGTTTCAAGGTTGGTCCAGACTCAAGGGTTGGAGATATAAACACTTCTTGCTAAAGTATTTATTTATTTTGCTTCACCGGGTCTTAGTTGCAGCATGTGGAGTCTTTAGTTGTACCATGTGGGATCCAGTTCCCCGACCAGGGATCGAACCCAGTCCCCCTCCACTGGGAGTATGGCGTCTTAGCCACTGGACTGCCAGGGAAGTCCCTACAGCGTTATTTTTAGTAATCCCAATCTTGAAATAATTTAAATGTCTATATAAAAAATAATTCATATATCATAAGATCAAGTGCTATACAGCAATACATTTTAAGAAACTATATATGCTTAGAGCATGGATGAATCTCAAGAACGTTAACAAGTGTAATTGACAGACATGAAGCACATAGTGTGTGATGCTGTTTATAGATTTAAAAGAAAAAAGACGAAATGAAAGTACACTGGGGATTCATGCCCAGCTGGGCCAACTATAAACAAACATAAGGAGGATGTTACCATAACAGTTGTTTCCTTTATGAGGGAGACAAGAAGTAATATTTAGAAGAAAGCATTTGGGGACATTCTAGGTTCCAGAAATGACTTATTTCATGGCCTTACTGATGGTTTATAAGCATATACTTAATGATAATTACACTGTACAACTGTATTTTTCTGCACGTCCCTAAATCAATGTTATAACTCACAATAAAAATGTTTAAAGAAAAAATAACAAAGGGATTTCATTGACTCATATGACATAAAAGCCATAGGTAAGTAGTTCAGCACTTACCTACGGCGGGTCCGTGTAAAGGAGACAGCAAATAAAGAAGGGTGATATAGCTAGCAAATTAAAAGATGCTTGCTCCTTGGAAGAAAAGCTATGACAAACCGAGACAGCATATTACAAAGCAGAGATATCACCTTGCCAACAAAGGTCTGTATAGTCAGAGCTATGGTTTTTCCAGTAGTCATGTTCGGACGTGAGTTGGATCATAAAGAAGGCTGAGCACCGAAGAATTGATGCTTTTGAATTGTGCTACCGGAGAAGACTGTTGAGAGTTATCTGGATAGCAGGGAGATCAAACCAGTCAATCCTAAAGGAAGTCAACCCTGAATATTCATTGGAAGGCCTGATGCTGAAGCTGAAGCTCCAATCCTTTGGCCACTTGATGCAAAGAACTGACTCTTTGGAAAAGACCCTGACAGTGGGAGAGATTGAAAGCAGGAGGAGAAGGGGGTGACAGAGGATGAGATGGTTGGATGGCATCACTGACTCAATGGACATGAGTTTGAGCAAATTCCGGGAGACCGTGAAGGACAGGGAAGCCTGGCGTGCTGCAGTCCATGAGGTTGTAATAAGTCAGACATGACTTACACACGAACAACAAGATAGCTAGAGTTTCAGAACACAGAACCATTCTAAGCAGCTTCAACCAGGCCAAGAGGGAGTCCTCAAGTCAAAGTCGCCCAGCAGAGGAATCCTTTTTGCAGGAATTGACCTGCTTTAGTGTCCCTACCATGCTATCATGAGCAGAGAACGGCTTGTGGAAAGTGCGGCCTCTGGAGAAAAGGACTCAATGGACTTAGAGGCCAGCTGAGGCTACCCACCAACTACACGCTTCACAGCAGGGGATCTAAGTAGCTTATATCCAAGGCTGTTGCATCTACTAAAGGGAGGTAATTTGTGAACACTCAAACACAACCATGCAAATAAATAAGACACAAAATAATTTGAATTACAGAATTATTACGAACATATAATAATTGATATACTAATAAGATCTTATGATTATTCTAATCAGGAAATCCTTGAATATTTATGAAATGGTATGGAGCACTATTTCTCTACATTGAAGACTAAGGAAATAATATTTCATACCTACTGCAGTCTACCTGAGAGTAACAATTAATAAACTAGGTGATTTCAATTCCTAAACCCCCTATAAGTGCTGTTGAGCACCTCTATTAAACACATTTGGCTTTTTCTTTCAACATTTATAACAACCAAGGTGATAGAGGAAATTCCAACAAGTAGGGATGTATAAACCTTTTTTTTTTTTTTTTGGCTGTTCTGGGTATTTGTTGTGGTGTGCAGGCTTTCTGAAGTTGTGTCACTTCTTTTGTGGCAGAGCAGGGGCTCTCGAGCACAGGGACTCAGTACTTGCGGCACGCAGGCTCTCTAATTGTGATGTGCAGGTTTAGCTGTCCCGCAGCCTGTGGGATCTTAGTTATCAGACCCAGGATCAAACCTGGTCCCCTGCATTGGAAGGCAGATTCTCAACCACTGGACCACTACCCAAGAAGTCCCAGGACATGTAAATCTTCATGGGTGTCCTGGCCTAGAGTCAGAACAGTTTAGAGAAATGTGACTTTTAATTAAAGGCATTTCACTTGAGTTTTCCAGGCTGTAATAGAAAGTAAACAAGCTACTAAGCTAATCCCATGTGATTTAATGTTGATGATAGAGTGTAAAGAAAATAACTAGTTCTACAAAGGCTTCCCTGGTGGCTCAGACGGTAAAGTGTCTGCCTGCAATGCGGGAGACCTGGGTTCAATCCCTGGGTGGGGAAGATTCCCCTGGAGAAGGAAATGGCTACCCACTCCAGTATTCTCGCCTGGAAACCATGGACGGAGGAGCCTGGTAGACTACAGTCCATGGGGTCCCAAAGAGTCAGACACAACTGAGCCACTTCACTTCACCAATGTTTCCAGGGGTCCCTAGCGCCTTTGCTAGAACAGAGCGGGGGGAAAGGCAGGAATTCATGTTTACCAATTAGAACACTTCTTTGAAATATTACTCTTTGTGGTTTTCATACCATGATTATGCTATTTGGAATTCACATTTAAGAGTAGATTAGGAACGGTCAATACATAAAGGAAATCAGTAGTGGAGGAAATTGAGAAAACGGGTGTGTGTGTGTTGGTGGCCCGGTACCTTATCATTTATATTCACAGATAAGTACTAATCCTTGGGTTATCCTACAGTTTAATGGAGAAAATGTTCTTCCTTCAACATTTTTTAAACTGGAAGATAACTGCTTTACAATATTGTGCTGGTTTCTGCTGTACAACAATGTGTATGCTGTACATACCACCCCCATCCCTCTAGGTCATCACAGAGCACTAAGCTGTTTTACACATGGTAATGTACAGATTTCAGTGCTCCTCTCTCCATTCGTCCCCCCTCTCCTTCCCCCAAGGTGTCTACACGTCCATTCTCTATGTCTGTGTCTCTATTCCCACCCTGAAAACAGGTTCAGAAGGACCATTTTTCTTGATTCCATATATATGCATTAATATACGATATTTGTTTTTCTTTTTCTGACTTACTTCACTCTGTAAAACAGGCTCTAGGTTCGTTCATTATCAGAAAAATGCAAATCAGAACTACCTCAATATTTTGAACCCCTCCAAGGCCGGATGGAATAAAAAGAAGAAAATGAATTGGAAATCAGTTTGGAGATGCTTTAGCATATTTTCAAGTAAATATGCTCCTGCTTATTTAGCGTAATTGCTTTAAATTTCTCAAGCTCGTTTTCAGAGACAATGGAGATGGCATATGGGATCTTCCTGGACCAGCTCCATTTTTAAATGGAGCTACATGTGTTATAAATAAAATGGCAATATTTCCCTGTTCAAGTAAATGAAGTGAAAAACCAAACTACCAAATTTATAAGCACGTGAAAAAAATCAGGATTCTTGTCCCTTTAGGGAGTAAAGGAGTTCATTTGCAGCTGTTACATTGAGCAAGAACGAAGCATCTTTTTCGTAACTGTGAATATGGGAAGAAGGATGTGAGTAGATGCTGGAAGTTCAAAAGGGAAGCTGTGTAGAGGCTGTGGCACCACAACTTCCACTGTGGAAAGTGAAGGAAATTGGTCCTTCCTCTCTACCATCATCTTCACTCCTGCCCTGGCAGTCAGGACATACCAAGTAACTCACAGTTTCAGACAATCTAAAGCTCCTGTGCGGACTTTGAACTGTGAACAAGTAACACAAAGAAAACAGGACAGGTAGAAGCCGCTCACAGTTACAGCGCATACTGAGTCGCTTCTTTGCAACCCTATAGCCCGCCAGGCTCCTCTGTTCATGGGATTCTCCAGGCAAGAATACTGGAGTGGGTTGCCATTTCCTTCTCCAGGGCATCTTCCCAATCCAGGGATCAAATCTGCATCTCTTACGTCTCCTGCATTGGCAGATGGGTTCTTTACCACCGGTGCCACAGTTACAGTAAGAGTGACAATGAAGCCACCTCATCTTAGCCTGATGTCTGTTGTACTGTCTTCCTTTCTGACTCTACGGTTGCACTGCTTCTTGGCCTTTTGTCAAACCTTTCCCTCAGTTGCAGTGATTCTTGGAACTTTCAACATCCTTCTAGCAAGATTTCTGTTTGCTTAAGATGACTACAAAATCTGCTTTGCAGTAAAACACAATCGAAACCATGACATCAGCCAGGAATTCTAATCTCAGTGGAGATCAGGGTGCTGAGAAGGAGCATGAGGTGAAAGTTTAGTCACAGAGAATTAAGGGAAAGCAAAGGTCAGCAGGCAGACATGTTGCTGGAGGCTCTCCCAGGGCAGCTGATTATGAGCCAACAACTCCACTAACTCCTCTGCCCTCAGCTGGCGAGGATGGGGGAGCTTGTGGACTCCCCACTCTGGTAAAGTGCATCTCAGGAAACAGCTGCTTTGGAATTTGCCAGGACCAAGCCAGCACGTGCCAGGTTGCATGAGAACAGACCAGGGAGAGCAGAGACTGGGGGGAGGCAAACACACAGAACGCACGTGGATCTGACTCATTCTTGGGTAAAAGTCCAGAGCTGGCAAAACTTGGTAAGGTCAAGAATATCCATGGGAGGGTCCTTCTCCATTAAGGGCATGGGGGCAGCACCTCTTCCTCTGAAACAGAAGCAGAACTTGGAAAGATGGGGAAAGAGGCAGCAAAGTTGGAGATGAGACCATGTGAGAAAAATTAAATTGGTGGCTTCTGTTTTCTATATGAAGCAGGCAGTCAGGATATCTGCTAAGAATGAAGAAGTGAGAACATGGACAGAGGTTGAAAGTGTAGGTAAATATTTTGAAAGGTCAATATCAGAGAAAAATATGAAAAAAAAAAAAAGCACTGAATGTCCCAATGAAAATAACAAACTTAAGTGGATTTGGCCTAAGTACTTTTTCTCCAGGAACATGTTGCCCAGGAGTACTGGCTGTAAAAATAATGGTCAGATCACACAAAAGCTAAGCATTATTTTTAAAAAATCAGCAGAAGGCCAGGGCTTCTCTGGTGGCTCAGAAGTGGAGAATCCACCTACCAATCCAGGAGACATGGGTTCAATCCCTGGTCCAGGAAGATCCCATATGCCACGGAGCAACTAAGCCTGCGTACCACAACTATTGAGCCTGTGCTCTAGAGCCCGTGCTCTGCAATGGTACCCCCTCCTGCTCGTCGCAACTAGAAAAAAGCCCTCACAGCAATGGTAAGCCAGCACACCCAAAAATAAATAAACAAAATTATTAAAAATATGTTAAAAAAGAAGTTCGGTTGTATTGTCGATGATTATTAAAAATTATAACAAGGTAAACCAAAAACTGATGCCATTAAAAATATTAGTAGAAGGCCAGAGGGGGAAGAAAAGCAGGGTGCTGATAAGAGGATGATAAATAGGGATGTGGAAATGTAGGTTCTGGGCCAGTTTAGAGAGGAAAGTGAAACTAAGAAGAAACTGAACAAATGGGAAACCTGGAAGGAAGCCAGAGCTGGAGGGTACAATGAGGCAAAAAAAAACAGAATTAGTTGAAAAGGAGGAAGTGGGAGAGGTGGGAGAAGTGATGGGCACAGAACTTCATGGTCAGAAAGTTAAACAGCAAATAAGATAATGTGACTTCAGAAATCAGTGCTGGGGAGGAATGGAGGTGAAAGTCATCAGAGTAGGGATCCACAGTCCCTGATGTAAGGATGCTGGACACAGCATAGGAGGATATTGAAGTTACCCAGGACGATGGCAGGATTTTGACAGTGAAGACATATCAGTCAGGTGTCAGCATCCTAAGTACAGAACAATAACCTAAGAGTCAGGGGATGACTGGGGGAGAAAGCAACAGAGCTGAGATGCGTGATTCTGAAAGGAGTGACATTACACAATAAACTAGAAAAGGAATAAAAAAAATAAACATTTAAAGTATTTTGGTTTAAAGAAAAGTTTTGATTATCCTGAAAAAGGAAATGGCAACCCACTCCAGTATTCTTGCCTGGAGAATCCATGGACAGAGGAGCCTGGCAGGCTACAGTCCACAGTGTCCCAAGAGTCGGACACAACTTAGCAACTAAACCATAAAAGCCCAGAGGTAGAATGGGTTTCAGGAGCAGTTGACTCAGAGGATGGTGGGATGAATGGGATTAGCATATATATACTACCATGCGTAAAACAGATAGCTAGTGGGAAGCTGCTCTATAGTACAGGGAGCTCAGCTCGGTGCTCTGTGATGACCTAGAGGGGTGGGATGTAGGAATAGGGAGGGAGGTCCAAGAGGGAGAGACACATGCATACAAGACAGTTTCCAGTACAATCTAGCTATGTGGTCCCTGCTCACAATCAGCTATAGATAAAGAGACTGATTTCTCATCCAGCACTTTCAGAACACTTTCTGGAAATCTCTTCTTGCATCTCATTGACTAGGATTGGGTCACCTACCACTTGTAAACCCATCACCAGCAAGAAAACACTGCTTCTTTTAGACAAGACATATCAATTCTTGGGCTGAGGTCAACTCTCCTTATGACATTTCTGTTTCCCAATGGGAGCAGCTGCTGGGGAGTATACCATGACTTCCCTGACTTGCATGCATCTGTGAAATTTCCTCAGCGTCTTCGCTTAAAGTGATAGGTTCAGAATGGGGAGCAAACAATGAGCAAACTTATTCAATTATCTGAATAAGCAAACTTTTGGCTTTCTTTCAAAGAATCAGGTTTGCATTGGTGCCACTTGATTGACTAACACACTAGTTAGTCAATTCATAAGGTTCACATGGGGGACTACTCTGGCAGTCCAGTGGTTAAGACTCAGCATTTCCACTGCAGGGTCATGGGTTCAAGCCCTGGTTGGAGAACTAAGATCCTGCATGCCCCATTCCACAGCTACAAAAAAAAAAAAAAAATAGTATAATGTTCACATGGGAACAGAATCCTCGCAATTGCAAATGAAGCTAAGTGCTGCAAGCACATTTCTTTCTGTCTTACAAAATCACAGGAAACTTGTGGTTACTTGTTGAGGGTTCAGGACAGTCATCACACTCTTTCCCCTAAGATCGCAGAGATTCTCCTCCAGCTGTGCATCCTAAATGTCATGTTGCTCCAGAGTTAGGGCTGTAAGTCCTACATGTTAAAGCTGGAGTCCATGAATGGTACTTGGGCTGGTAAGTCTGAAAGTTCTGACAGCTATTGCAGCACAGAGGCAAGGTGGGCATAGAGATAGGTGGGCAGACGGACCAATGATAATCAACAGAAATGCAAGATCTAACACTATGCTATTTAAAAATATTTAGTGGTTCCACACACAAAACAATGTCTCAATTCCTTCAGTTCAGTTCAGTTGCTCAGTCATGTCCAACTCTTTGCGACCCCATGAATCGCAGCACGCCAGGCCTCCCTGTCCATCACCAACTCCCGGAGTTCACTCAGACTCACGTCCATTGAGTCAGTGATGCCATCCAGCCATCTCATCCTCTGTCGTCCCCTTCTCCTCCTGCCCTCAATCCCTTCCAGCATCAGAGTCTTTTCCAATGAGTCAACTCTTCACATGAGGTGGCCAAAGTACTGGAGTTTCAGCTTTAGCATCAGTCCTTCCAAAGAAATCCCAGGTCTGATCTCCTTCAGAATGGACTGGTTGGATCTCCTATGAGTCCAAGGGACTCTCAAGAGTCTTCTCCAACACCACAGTTCAAAAGCATCAATTCTTCAGAGCTCAGCCTTCTTCGCAGTCCAACTCTCACATCCATACATGACCACAGGAAAAACCATAGCCTTGACTAGACGGACCTTTAGAACTACATAAAGAACTATTTCCGTGCAGGCACAGCCAATGGAACTACCGCACAATTGCACTCATCTCACACACTAGTGAAGTAATGTTCAAAATTCTCCAAGCCAGGCTTTAACAGTACATGAACCATGAACTTCTAGATGTTCAAGATGAATTTAGAAAAGGCAAAGAAACCAGAAATCAAATTGTCAACATCTGCTGAATCACTGAGAAAGCAAAAAAGTTCCAGGAAAACATCTAATTCTGCTTTATTGACTACATCAAAGCCTTTGACTGTGTGGATCACAATAAACTGTGGAAAATTCTGAAAGAGATGGGAATACCACACTACCTGACCTGCCTCCTGAGAAATCTGTATGCAGGTCAGGAAGCAACAGTTAGAACTGGACATGGAACAAAAGACTGGTTCCAAATCGGGAAAAGAGTATGTCAAGGCTGTATATTGTCACCCTGCTTATTTAATTTATATGCAGAGTACATCATGAGAAATGCTGGACTGGATGAAGTACAAGCTGAAATCAGGATTGCCGGGAGAAATATCAATAATCTCAGATATGCAGATGACACCACACTTATGGCAGAAAGTAAAGAACTAAAGAGCCTTCTGATGAAAGTGAAAGATGAGAATGAGAAAGTTGGCTTAAAGCTCAACATTCAGAAAACTAAGATCATGGCATCTGGTCCCATCACTTCATGGCAAATAGATGGGAACACAATGGAAACAGTGAGAGATTTTATTTGGGGGGGGCTCCAAAATCACTGCAGATTGTGACTGCAGCCATGAATTTAAAAGACGCTTGCTCCTTGGAAGAAAAGTTATGACCAACGTAGACAGCATATTAAAAACCAGAGATATTACTTTGCCAACAAAGGTCCATATTGTCAAAGCCATGGTTTTTTCTGTAGTCACATATAGATGTGAGAGTTGGACTACAAACAAGTTGAGCGCCGAAGAATTGATGCTTTTGAACTGTGGTGTTGGAGAAGACTCTTGAGAGTCCCTTGGACTGCAGGAGATCAAACAAGTAAATCCTAAAAGAAATCAGTCCTGAACGTGTATTGGAAGGACTGGTGCTGAAGCTGAAACTCTAATACTTGGGGCACCTGATGGGAAAAACTGCAGTATTGAAGGCAGGAGGAGAAATGGACAACAGAGGATGAGATGGTTGGACGGCACCACTGATTTGATGGACATGAGTTTGAGCAGGGTCTAGGAGTTGGTGATGGACAGGGAAGCCAGGCGTGCTACAGTCCATGGGGACACAACTGAATGACTGAACTGAATTGAACTGAACTGAACAGTCAGTGGTGGGATTCCCAGATGGCTCAGTGGTAAAAATCCGCCTACCAATGCAGTACACATGGGTTCGATCCCTAGACGAGGGAAGCTCCCCTGGAAGAGGAAATGGCAACCCACTCCAATATCCTTGCTGGGAAAATCTCAAGGACAGTGGAGCCTGGCTGGCTATAGGTTATGGGGTCACAAAGAGTCAGACAAAACTGAGCAACCATGCACAATCAGTGGTACCAGCTTCATTGCCCACTTTACATTCCTACTACTGATCCATCTGCGACATCCTTGAACACTCCTTTTTAACTCTATACTTTTGAAGATTCTTCTACCAAGAATTCCCTCCCCAACTTTGAGAGTTAATTGTCCATCATATGTTATTGGTATAATTCACTATATTAACACTTAGCCAAACTCCACAAGGGGCAACAGTTGATGCTTTAAAAGAGAAGTTCAGCATTTTCTGATTTTCTTTTCTCAGAATATTAAAAACTTTAAATAGTTAAGTACATCTTTGTGAATAAATCACTGGATTGCTCATCTTCAGTAAGGAATCTCCCATCATGCAGCCACAACTTGACGTACATGTAAATGACTGCCGCAGAGACAAGATGGTAAATGAAGTGAAGTGAGGCAAACCAGTAACGCAGGATGGATGTGTCAAAACTGATCGGCCAGTGTATGTGTTTAAATAGTGTGGGCAGCTTTCCTGGAGGCCAAGTGCACTGGATGGCTTGTTTTGAAAATACCAGGAGAAACTTCTTAAGCAATTGTTTTATGGTGTGTAACACAAGTATAAAACTGATGTGTTAGGAAAATTAGTCACTGGGTTTGCTTTGCTAATGAAACAGAGATTTTTTTTTTTTTTTTTATAAGAAAATCTTGAATGCTGTTCTCAGGCTGAGACAGTATGGAGCCAGTCACTCCCACACATTCTTCTTCCAAGAGCACGCAACTCCCATCTGATGGAGGGCTGCTCTTATCTGACCTTGTTCTTTCCAAAGGACACCATCCCTTTCGCTATTAAGAAATGAATTGTACTTTAGCTTTACCTCTTGAAGTAAGATTCATTACTGTATTTAAAGATCATGTGACAAGTAAATGCAAAATGTAAAGCTGTCTCCCCATTCCAGTCCAAATACCAGCATGAAACATCTGATAGACCAGGGAGAAAAAGGTACAAGGAAACAAGCAGTTACTGAGTCCATATGATGTACAAGGCAAGGCTTCTAGGCTGTAACTTGTCCCAGACTTGAGACTGTATCTTAGTCATCTCTAGTGCCTACCACAGTCCCTGGAACCTACACAGCTGCTCAATAAACATTTATTTACTGAACCAATCGAAATGCATTCCAGATGTTGTCCCATTTGATACTCACAACCACCTTCTGAATTTGGAAGTGTTTTCTTCATGTCATAAAGAGACTAAGTAATTCATCCAGGATTACCCTGAAAGGCCTGATTATAAGCTAAGGATATAAGACGTCTTAGGGGACTTCCCTGGTGGTCCAGTGGCTAAGACCCTGCATTCCCAATGCGAGGGGACCATGTTCATTCCCTTTTCAGGGATCTAGATCCCACATGACACAACTAAGACCTGATGCATCCAAGTAAAAAAAAAAAAAAAACAGGATGTAAGACATGTTAGCAGTCATGTAGAAAAATACAACTTTTAATAGATGAAACAAAGCGTTCAGTGAATTTAAGTGACTGTCTCCATAGACCACTTACAAAAGAGCAAATGACACCACTCTAAATATGAAAATCAAGAGAAACACAAGATTTTAAGCTTAAAATATTCTAAACAATAGGTATGGCCATTTATACGTGAATATATAGGCTGCAATTTGACATTTTGAGTGTGCCTGTAATATGGCAAGAACAAAATTGACTAAGCAATAGACTCTGCCTATCAAGGTACAACACAAACAAACAGTACAATAAAGTTGATCCTATGCTTCCCTGGTGACTCAGATGGTAAAGAATCTACCTGCAATGTAGGAGACCTGGGTTCAATCCCTGGATTGGGAAGATGCCCTGGAGAAGGGAATGGCAACCCACTCCAGTCTCCTTGCCTGGAGAATCCCATGGACAGAGGAGCCTGGCAAGCTACAGTCCACAGGATTGCAAAGAGTCAGACACAACTGAGTGGTTAATTATATGCCTTTACAGAGTTATGAAGCAAGCATTGTCGGGGCACCACTGATGGAACAAATTTTGGACTCCAAAATCACTGCAGATGGTGACTGCAGCCATGAAATTAAAAGACGCTTACTCCTTGGAAGGAAAGTTATGTCCAACCTAGATAGCATATTCAAAAGCAGAGACATTACTTTGCCAACAAAGGTCCATTTAGTCAAGGCTATGGTTTTTCCTGTGGTCATGTATGGATGTGAGAGTTGGATTGTGAAGAAGGCTGAGCGCCAAAGAATTGACGCTTTTGAACTGTAGTGTTGGAGAAGACTCTTGAGAGTCTCTTGGACTGCAAGGAGATCCAAGCAGTCCATTCTGAAGGAGATCAGCCCTGGGATTTCTTTGGAAGGAATGATGCTAAAGCTGAAACTCCAATACTTTGGCCACCTCATGCGAAGAGTGGACTCATTGGAAAAGACTCTGATGCTGGGAGGGATTGGGGGCAGGAGAAGAAGGGGACAACAGAGGATGAGATGGCTGGATGGCATCACTGACTCGATGGACATGAGTCTGAGTGAACTCCGGGAGTTGGTGATGGACAGGGAGGCCTGGCGTGCTGAGATTCATGGGGTTGCAAAGAGTCCAACACGACTGAGTGACTGAACTAAAACTGAACTAAAAGAGGAAGAGGGCTTCCCAGGTTTCTCAGTGGGTAAAGAATCCACTGCAATGCAGGAAATGCAGGAGACATGGATTCAATTGCTGGGTTGGGAAGATCCCCTGGAGGAGGGTATGGCAACCCACTCCAGTATTTTTGCCTGGAGAATCCCATGGATAGAGGAGCCTGGAGGGCTACAGTGCATAGGATCATAAAAGAGTCAGACATGACTGAATAGACTAAGCATGCTTGCAAAGAGGAAGAAGATTAAGGGTATGATTAAAGAAACATTGCAGGAGCAAAAAACAGTCACAAAAGGTCCTGGCATGGAAAGAAAACCATAAGGAACTTCATAAAATGGTTGTTTAGACTATGTAGGAAGAAATGGTAGGATATAATACTGGAAATGCAGATTGCTATCAATTGTGAGGAAGTTCTGCCCACGTTTATTTGCTAAAGACATAAGAATGTTTCCCTGAAATGTTTTATGCCAAGTACCCAGAGGAAGACTCATGTGTCTTGGCTGACTCATTGCATCAGTATTCATCTCTTATCAGACAACTTCCTTTAACTTACAGGGGCTCTTTCTCAACCTGTTGGTTTCCTTCTCTGTCTTTTGATCATTTTGAAAGGAAAAATGAGCCCAGTAATTGAATCTTAATCCAAATTCACACCCGATTACCTCATAATGCCCAATTTCAACAGTAGAAAAGCATGATACTCCCCTGGTATTACAACAGGGTAAGAGTTTTCTTTTCTGAATACAACTAGCTTCTATCCATGGTGGAGAGAAAAAGTTGGTATACAAGAACTTGATTTATAAGAACACAGACAACACAGTTTACATAAAGCATACCAGAATCTGCCTGCCAGTGCAGGAGATGAAGGAGACATGGTTTCAATCCCTGGGTCAGGAAGATCCCCTGGAGAAGGAAATGGCTCCCACTCCAATATTCTTGGCCTGGGAAATCTCATGGACAGAGGAACCTGGCGGGCTACAATCCATGGGATCTCAAAACATTAGGGCACAGCTTGGCAACTAAACAACAACAATATCAAATAGGTCAAGATGGGTGGATAGGTTAGAACCCTAAAGCATAATTAAAACAACTTAGGCAACTGGTTTTAAACTGAGTTTTGAGAAACGATGTGATATTTTACATTAAGGTCAAGCATGTGCCTTTAAGAGCATTGCTCTACTCAGTCATTATTCTTGAATAAGTAATATAAATTATAATGTTGCTTACTATTTGAAAGGCTCTTGTACCAACTGCTCCCGCCACATAGCTTCCCTATGAGCATGGAAATGTCACGAGCCTGTGTGTACCTAACAATGGCATGTATACATGACATCATGATTTCACTTACCAAGGACAAAATGAATCACATCAGAAACTGCTTCATTTCATGGAAGCCAGAACCACCTGTCAACTTCAAAACTACAGATTTCATCTATTTCACTGAGAGTTCATATGCTAAAAACTCATGTCCTATTCTATTCTATTGAAACAAGGAAAGGCTAATGTCTTCTGCTTGGTGTATCTCCAAACCTGCTTTTCATCTTGAGGAACTTACATTAACTCAAAACAGTAGAGCAATTCTTTCTGCTACAATGTTTTCTTTATGACATGCTTCTAGGATTCCATTTCCTAATGTTGTTCATTTGCTCTTTCAAAGAGGCCTTTCTGAGTTTCACTCATTCGCCTGCTTCATGAGTTGATGAAGGTAGACACGTTTTCCTTTCCTCTTGCTTTCTGAGCCAGATATTTAGTTTCCTAATACACACCTCTAGATCTGGCCTTCTGGAATATTTGCTAGTGAGAAACATTTAATGACTTCTGGGTTTACCAAAAGCATCTATCATCTAAGTAAATCTTGTGCATCCTTTTTTCCCCTACTTGGATAACTCTACCTAAAATTCATCCTTTCATCTGCCTAACATTTATCACAGACCTCTGATGTCATCAGACAGCAAGGAGAGGAAGTAGTGAGATGTGCCTTCTGTCTGGTGACATCAGTGCAATATACCCTGTATAACCTTGCCTCTCTTCCAGTACTGGAAATCTTGGGTCACATTCCTTTTTATTTGTCCCAACTTTGAGTATTTGAGCTGGCAATCAGAGAAAGAAATTTACTGGAAGAATATCAGGTTTCCCACATTCTCAGGAAGACTAGAGATCTATGTTCAGAATGAGAAAAAAAGGTGGTGAAAGGGTATCACTGAAACCACAGCCAAAATCATACCACAGAACCGGTCCAGCAAAAACACAACCACAAGTCAGGGCTTCAAATACCAAAACCAAACAGACCAAACACAAAAACAAAAAAATGTCCACTGCATCTTGGTTGTGATACTCCACCTTATGGAATACCTACTTGACCATGTTTCTACATGCAGGAGTATAATTGGTCTCCTTATTTCTCTTTTAATCTTCCATCAGCTAGTACTGCAGTTCCCAAACTATGACCTGAGGTAATCTAGGGGACCCAACAAGATATTTAAAATTTTCAAGGACAGCATAGCAGCATCTGTCAGATACTACTACCCTTGAAGTGATTCACATTATCATTAGATTGTGCTACACTCCTTTCAAAGACATTTCTTTCTTTGCAAAGCTGGGCTTTCCATGATGGCTGCAATAAAAAGCAAGGACCACGTGAAAATCAATGGGTAACAGGAAATGAGAGTGCAGTGTCCAAATATTCCAAGGTTAGTGAAGTTGGACTGTACCCAGTAGGTACACCCATCCTGTTAGTAACTGTGTCTATTCAAGATGAAACTAAACACTTTTTCTTTAGGTACATATATATGCTTTATAAAGGGCTTCCCTGGTGGCTCAAATAAATGGTAAAGAATCCACTTGCAATTTGGGAGCCCTGCATTCAATCCCTGGGTTGGGAAGATCCCCTGGAGAAGGGAATGGCAACCCACTTCAGTATTGTTGCCTGGAGAATTCCATGGACAGAGGAGCTCGGCAGGCCCCAGTCCATGGGTCACAAAGAGTGACTGAGCGACTTTCACTTTCATGCTTTATAAATGGCTACTTGGTTGTTAAAACATGAACACTTACTAAGGTGTTTAAAGCTAACAGTTTAACAAATGGAACTGTTAGGTATTTCTTTTGGCCCAGGTAGGTTGTGGGAAAAAATTATTGAGACACTAATGGTACCATGAACCAAAACAATTTAGGAAACTCTAAACTAGTGCAATGTTTATTGGTTAAAAAACTAAATGCTTTTGGGGACTTCCCTGATGGTACAGAGGTTAAGAATCTACCTTGCAATGCAGGGGATATGGGTTCATATCCCTGGTCAGGGAACTAAGCTCCCATGTGCCACACAGCTCACTAAAAAAAAAAAATTTTTTAAAGAATTAGTAGTCAAAAAACTCCAAGCAAACAAAAGTACAAGACTGGACAGCTTCACAGGGCAATTCTACCAAACATATAAAGAAGAACTAATGCCTATCCTTCTCAAACTATTCCAAAAAACTGAAAAGGAGGGAACACTCCCAAATTTATTCTTTGATGTCGTATTACCCTGATACCAAAACCAGACAAGGATATTACTTGAAAGAAAATCACAGGCCAACATCTCTGGGGAATATAAATATAAAAATAATCAGCAAACTATCAGCAAACTGAATTCAACAATACATAAAAATGATCACAGTCCTTGATCAAGTGGGATTTATTCTAGGGATGCAATATGGGCAAATCAATCAATGGAACTCACCATATTAACAAAAGGATAGATAAAAATCACATGAGCATCTCAAAGTGAAAAGTAAGGGTGTTAGTCACTCAGTCATGTCCAACTCTTTGTGACCCCATGAACTGTAGCCCGCCAGGATCCTCTGTCCACGGAATTCTCCAGGCAAGAATACTGAAGTGGGTAGCTGTTCCCTTCTCCAGGGGATCTTCCTGACCCAGGGATCGAAACTGAGTTTCCTACACTGCAGGAAGATTCTTTACTCTCTGAATCATGATCATCTCAAAAGATTTAGAAAAGGCATTTGACAAAATTCAACATCCATTTATGACATAAACTCTCATCGAAAGTCCTATAGAGGGAACATATCTCAACATAATAAAGGCCATATATGAGAAACCTACAGTTAACAGCACACATGATGATGAAAAGTTGAAAGCTTTTCCTCTAAAATCAAGAGCAAGACAAGGATGCCCAATTTTGACACTTCCATTTAACATAGTATTGAAAGTCCTAGCCACAGCATCAGGCCAGAAAAAGAAATAAAAGCATCCAAATTGGAAAAGAAGAAGTAAAACTGTTTCTATTTGGAGATAAAAGTGAAAGTGAAAGAGTGAGTCTCTCACTTTTGACCAACTCTTTGCAACCCCATAGATTGTAACCTGCCAGGTTCCTCTGTCCATGGAATTTCCCAGACAAGAATACTGAAGTGGGTTGCCGTTCCTTCTCCAGGGGATCCTCCCCACCCAGGGATCAAACTCAAGTCTCCTGCATTGCAGGCAGATTCCTTACTATCTGAGCCACCAGGGACCTACAATTCATTTGTAGATGACCTGATGCTATCTGTAGAAAACCCTAAAGTCTCCACCAAAAAAACTATTGGAACTAATAAGTGAAGTCAGTAAAGTTGCAGGATATAAGATTAATATACAGTTGATATTTATTATTTTAAGTTTAAATTTTGGAGTAAGTCATATGCAGTAATAGATAAGTAATACAGAGACTAAAAGAGATATGATAATTAAATGCAATTAAATATCCTATATTGGATATTGAAGGCAAGGGAGGATGCTTTAAAGGACATTATTGAATCAGTTCAGTTCAGTTCAGTAGCTCAGTCATGTCCGACTCTTTGCAACCCCATGAACCGCAGCACACCAGGCCTCCCTGTCCATCACCAACTCCTGGAGTTCACCCAAACCCATGTCCATTGAGTTGGTGATGCCATCCAACCATCTCATCCTCTGTTGTCCCCTTCTCCTCCTGCCCTCAACCTTTCCCAGCATCAGGGTCTTTTCAAATGAGTCAGCTCTTCACATCAGGTGGCCAAAGTATTGGAGTTTCAGCTTAACATCAGTCCTACCAATGAACACTCAGGACTGATCTCCTTTAGGATAGACCGGTTGGATCTCCTTGTAGTCCAAGGGACAACTGCTTAATTAAACTTTAATTAAGAATATAAAGAGTAATAGAATAAGGATAGCTCAGTGAGGAAATTCAGTGGAGAAAAGAGGCTGAATAATTCAGCCAGAAGGCAAGAGAAAGAACGACATGGTGAAACCAAGTTTCGGTGAACAAGGCCCGCACTTTATTTTCCAAAGTAGTTTTTATACCTTAAGTTATGCATAGAGGATAATGGGGGAAGGGGTAGAGTCATGCAGTAAGCCAGGCTTTCTTCCTGCAGACTTATCATATGCAAAAGCTTAGGTGATTTGCATCATCTTCTGGCCCGGAGGCCTGTTAACATTTTAAGACCCTTTCTTCAGAAAACTTATTTTTCTCTAAAGGTGATTGGTCAGGAGCCACCCTCCAAAAGCATTAGATAAAGTTGCATTCCTACAGAGCAAAGGTGTGGTGGGCTATAACAAGAAAAAGAATTAACTCAAGGGTCCCAGGTTACAAACATTAAAGCTACTATTTACACCAATTATATTAATCAATACACCGCCAGGGACACAGCAGGTAAGGGATATGGAAACTTAGCAGCAAACATTGGCCCAAGAAGTGAAAATCCCTTCACCAATACAATTTCTAATCAATCTTTTAACTGCTCAAAGGAATCTGTATTTAGACAGTTTAGAACATCTCATGCCTCTCACAGTTGGGAGGCTCTGAGCAATCACATGTGGCCGGAAAAACCTATTCAGGCAGGCTAGAAGACTTCCAAAGGAGTTTGTAGGTTGAAACACTGTCACACCCAGGAATTATTAACTGGAGCTGTAAGCTAACTCTTTTTTCAGAGAGAGGTAGTGGGGGACAGCCCCCTGTAAAGTCAGAGGTGTACGTGAAAGCACAAAGCAGAAAGTAGGCAGACTCTGGTTTTGGGGGTAGATGCTCGAGAATTTCCAGGGAGACTCCTGAGGCTGGATCCCGCCTTTGCGTATGCCAAGCCTCCTTCCTCAAGACCTTTGCCAGGGGCGGAGCTCGCTCCCTGCACCAAGGGACTCTCAAGAGTCTTCTCCAACACCACAGTTCAAAAGCATCAATTCTTCAGCACTCAGCTTTCTTTATAGTCCAACTCTCACATCCATACATGACTACTGGAAAACCCATAGCCTTGACTAGATAGACTTTTGTTGGCAAAGTAATATCTATGCTTTTTAATATGCTGTCTAGGTTGGTCATAACTTACTTTCCAAGGAGTAAGGGTCTTTTAATTTCATGACTGCAGTCACCATCTGCAGTGATTTTGGAGCCCAAGAAAATAAAGTCAGCCACTGTTTCCACTGTTTCACCATCTATTTGCCATGAAGTGATGGGACCAGATGCCATGATCTTCGTTTTCTGAATGTTGAGCTTTAAGCCAACTTTTTCACTCTCCTCTTTCACTTTCGTCAAGAGGCTCTTTAGTTCTTCTTCACTTTCTGCCATAAGGATGGTGTCATCTGCATATCTCAAGTTATTGATCTTTCTCCCAGCAATCTTGATTCCAACTTGTGCTTCCTCCAGCCCAGCGTTTCTCATAATGTACTCTGCATACAAGTTAAATAAGCAGGGTGACAATATACAGCCTTGATGTCCTCCTTTTCCTATTTGGAACATGTCTGTTGTTTCATGTCCAGTTCTAACTGTTGCCTCCTGATCTGCATATAGGTTTCTCATTATTGAATAATTGGCAGAATTTGAATATTGACAGTATATTAGGTCATAGTACTAAACTTCTTAACTGTGATCATTGGACTGTGGTTATGTGAGGAAATGTCCTTATTAAGAAATGAATATTGAAGTGTTTAGAAATAAATAAAAGGATATGATATCTATAACTAACTTTTATATAATTTAGGGAAAAATTAATAGTAACATATATTATAA
Organism: Bos indicus x Bos taurus; assembly: GCF_003369695.1. Taxonomy (NCBI): domain Eukaryota; kingdom Metazoa; phylum Chordata; class Mammalia; order Artiodactyla; family Bovidae; genus Bos; species Bos indicus x Bos taurus. The sequence goes on along the minus strand of NC_040076.1, from coordinate 19,379,593 downwards.
ATGTTTCTCAGTCGTGTCCAACTCTTTGTGACCCCTCACACTGCATGGCAGGCTTTCCTGTCCATCACCAACTCCTGCAGCTTGCTCAAACTTATGTCCATCGAGTTGATGATGCCATCCAACCATCTCATTCTCTGTTGTCTTCTTCTCCTCCTGCCTTCAATCTTTCCCAGCACCAGGGTCTTTTCCAATGAGTCAGCTCTTCACATAAAGTGGCCAAAGTATTGGAGTTTCAGCTTCAACATCATTCCTTCCAATGAACATTCAGGACTGATTTCCTGTAGGATTGACTGGTTTGATCTCCTTGCAGTCCAAGGGACTCTGAGTGATAAGGTGAATGTGGCAAATAGCAAATCTGGATAAAAGATATTCAAGAAATTTTTGTAATTTTCTTGCAACTCATCTGTAACTTTTCAAGTATTTTTTTAAAGGTTTTGTCCTAAAAATGGTGAAATAGAGCAATTGGTCATATGCAGTTTGGCCTAAAATGTATTGTTTTCAGTATTTTAACACATTATTGATCAGAGATGTATTAACGCCATAGGTATTAGCTCCTGCAAAAATCCCTGGTCAATAATGTGTTAAAATGTAATAAGGCTTTTATTTTCTTTGGTAAGAAATAGGAAGTGTTTTGATCATTTAATAATGATAACCTTTCCTACTTTGGATGCTTTGAAAACCAAATATTAGCATAAATATTTTGTGTATATTGCATTTTCAGGACGGAATTAGATGTGGCTAGTTTAGATTAAAATACTACTTACAATTTTCTGTATTTAAGTCCTATACTTATTCTGAACTAGAATGATTTGGATCAAGTAAGGAGACTTGAAAACAAACTGAAGAGTTAATTACCAACTCTAAAGCCTACCTGGTGCAAAATGTCAAAATTTAACTTTGGTAACTTCCTGATACCAGTTAACACTTTATGATGATCTGATTTGCCACCATACTCTTCCTTTTTCCTATGATTGTCCAGGGATATTTCCTAGTTAGAAAATTTCATATTACTTCAATTTTTACATTTTAATTCTTCACATTTTAAAGTAAGCTTAATGGAAACAATGTAGTCATTGTCCCCCACACCAATCTCCATCCCTTTATTTCCCCTGTGTCATTCCACTTTTTTACTTTTACCTTCTTTGACCCTGTTATCCTTTCCCATTGTATCCTTCTCGACTTTTTTTCTTTTAATTGAAACTTTCTTCCTGGTTCTCCATACTAGCTTCACCTTAGTTTCAGCTTTCATCATCTCATGCTTAGATCACTGTAACCATCTCAAAACTGGTCTTCTACCTGCAGGCTCTCCCAACAAATCCACACATTACAGAAGTATTTATTTTCAGATATTCAAAATCTATATACTTGTCTATATATCCATTTAAACTTCCCAGGATGATATTCAAGGTCCTCCAGGACTAGCACCAAATAACTCGTACTAGCACCTTAGTTAGCTCCCACAATTTCCCAGCACAAAATTTCCCCCCAGCCATCTAGGTTTGTGCTGTCATTTCCTTATCTCTAAGAGATCAAACCAGGTTTTTTTCCTCCTTAAATAACCTGAGAGAACTTTGTTTCTCTCTCCTTCCCAGTTATCCATCACTGACATATTTAGGACAAAGGTCAAGAGGTTTCCCTGGTGGCTCAGATGGTAAAGAATCCACCTGGAATGCGGGAGACCTGAGTTCTATCCCTGGATTGGGAAGATCCCTTGAAAAAGGGCACGACAACCCACTCCAGTATTCTTGCCTGGAGAATCCCCATAGACAGAGGAGCCTGGCGGGCTACAGTCCATGGCGTTGCAAAGAGTCGGACATGACTGAGCACCTTTCACTCGAGGTTTACTTCTATTTAGGAGCAGACACTTAAGATGCCCTGGGCCACATCCCTTTGGCCCATTTGACATTTGTACCACTCTTGTGAATGCTTGCATGAATATTGCAATGCTCTGGCTTCAGTATTCTACTGTCTAAGCAGGGCTGTAGCCTGGAAGTACAGGAGAGTTAATAAATGATGAGGGATGGCAGTCAGTGGATAAATACCCCAGCCTCCCCATCCTTCACTGAACAATTCTGTTGTTGTTCAGTCGCTAAGTCATATTCACCTCTTTGTGACCCCATGGACTGCTGAGCCACATTCTATGCGGTTCTACAAATAACCCTCAGAGCAAATGAGTCTCATTTTGCCACAGTGGTTTCTATCTGGGTAGCACACCCTTTATGGGCTTTCTCTTTTCCTTGTCTTACTCTTCGCATTTCCCCACTCTGTTTCCTGGGATCAATAGCATCAGTTCTCAGGTAAATGCACTGGAACTAGCTATATCCAAGTCCTTACTTAGGCTCCACTTTTGCAGGACCCAAAACATTAAACAATATTCATTATTCTTCTATTCCTTTATTAATAAAATCCCATGTTTTAGCTGCACCCATGGCCATTTCATTATAGGTTACATTTTTCCACCATCTTTGCAACTAAATGAGTATATATGACTTGCTTACGAATGGGATATAAGTGAACTTATATGCCAAGCCTAGACATTAAAAGAAATACAGGTAAGCTTTTCTTTCTCCTTTTTCTGTTTCTGATGGCTGAGATGAAGATGTGATGGCAAGAGCTGCAACAGCCATGATGGACCCAGAGATAGAAGCCATCTTTTAAGGACAGACTGATCTGCCCATCCCACTCTGTGTATTACTTCACTGTGAGCTGATACAGGAGAGAAAAATAGACTTCTCTCTTTTCAAGTCATGGTATTATAGAGATCTCTGTTTTAAAGTGGCTTAGACGATATCCTTAGTTTGGACAAAGTCATACAGCTTTTAAGTAAGGGATTTCACAACTCAAGCTCTTAGCAAACCATTCATGTGTTGTGGCTATGTAATATCCCTCTTATGTGTCTACATGGTGGGTCAGTAAAAAGACTAAGTAATACTGCATTACCTATGACACGTTCCAGAAAAGATGATGTTCTTCCCTTTTTCCAGTGGAGGAGGGAAAGAGTGATTCTGAGTCCCTTCAAGAATACAAACAAACCCAGGTCTCTTACATCTACTGCCTCAGAGTTGCTCTGTAAGAAACAACAACCTCCTTTTCTCCTCTCTGCCATCCAGCTGGGCAGCCATAAAATAGCAACCATGTATCAGTGCATCTGCATCCATGCTGGCCAGGATGGTGTCCAGATCAGCATTGCTGGCTAGGAGCTTTGCTGGCTGGGAGCGCTACTGCCTTGAACATGGCACCCAGTCTGATGGCCAGATGCCAAGTGACAAGACCACTGGGGAAGGAGATGACTCCTTCATCATCTTCTTCACAGAGACAAGTGCTGGGAGGCATGTGCCTAGGGCAGTTTTGCAGACCTGGAACTCACAGTCGTGGATGAAGTTCGCACAGGCATGTACCGCCAGCTCTTCCATCTTGAGCAGCTCATCACAGACAAGGAAGATGTTGCCTGTAACTATGCCCAACATTTTTTCAGTACACCACTGGCAAGGTGACAGTTCAACCATAAAGAAAGCTGAGCGCCTAAGAATTGATGCTTTTGAACTGTGCTGTTGGAGAAGATTCTTGAGAGTCCCTTGGACTGCAAGCAGATCAAACCAGTCGATCCTAAAGGAAATCAGTCCTGAATATTCATTGCAAGGACTGCTGCTGAAGCTGAAACTCTAATACTTCGGCCACCTCATGCGAAGAACTGACTCATTGGAAAAGACCCTGATGCTGGGAATGATTGAAGGTAGGAGGAAAAGGGGATGACAGAGGACAAGATGTTTGAATGGCACCACCGACTCGATGGATATGAGTTTTAGCAAGCTCCAGGAGTTGGTGATGGACAGGGAAGCCTAATGTGCTGCAGTCCATGGGGTCGCAAAGAGTCGGACACGACTGGGCGACTGAACTGAACTGACTGGCAAGGGGATCACTAACCTCATCATGGACCAAATTCAGAAACTGACTGACCAGTCACAGGTCTTCAAGGCTTCTTGGTTCTCCACCACTTTGGTGGGAGAACTGGTTCTAGGTTCACCTCCTTGCTGATGGAATATCTATTGATTATGGCAAGAAGTCCAAGCTGCAGTTCTCCATTTACTCAGTGACCCCAGGTTTCCATAGCTGTAGTTGAGCCCTACAACTCCATCATCACCATCCACACCCCCTAGAGCACTCTGATGATTGTGCTTTCATGGTAGACAATGAGGGCACTTATGACATCTGTCTTAGAAACCTTGATATTGAGTAACCAACATATACTAACCTGAACAGATTGATAGGTCAAGTTTTGTCCTCTGTAACTGCTTCCCTAAGGTTTGATGGAACCCTGAATGTTTTGGGGTTTTTTGTTTTTATTTATTTTGGCCACGTTGCACTGCAAGATCTTAATTCCCTGATTAGGGAACAAACCCATGCCCCCTGCCGTGGAAGGACTGAGTCTTAACCACTGGACCACCAGGGAAGTCCTAGAACCCTGAATGTTGATCTGACAGAATTCCAGACAAAGCTGGTGCCGTATCCCTGCATCCACTTCCCCTGGCCACATATGCCCCTGTCATTTCTGCTGAGAAAGCCCACCATGAAAGGCTTTCTGTAGCAGAGGTCACCAGTGCTTGCTTTGAGCCAGCTAACTAGATGGTGAAATGTGATCCTTACCATGGTAATTGCATGGCCCGCTGCCTGTTGTACCATGAAAGATGTCAGTACTGCCACTGTCACCATCAAGACCATCCAGTTTGTGGAATGGTGCCCCACTGGCTTCAGAGTTGACATTAGCTACCAGCCTCCCACTGTGACACCTGGCAGACACCTGGCCAAAGGACAGTGAGCTGTGTGCATGCCGAGCAACACCACAGCCATCGCTGAGGCCTGAGCTCGCCTGGACCACAAGTTTGACCTGATGCCTGCCAAGCGTGCCTCTGTTCACTGGTACATGGGTGAGGGCATGCAGGAGGGAGAGTTTCTGAGGCCTGTGTGGACACAGCTGCCCTTGAGAGGGGTTATGTGGAGACTGATGTGGATTCTGTTGAAGGAGAGGGAGAAGAAAAAGGAGAGAAATACTCAAGTTAAAAATGTCACACAGGTATTGCTTTTATAGGGGAGTTTATTCTATTTTAAACATGGAAAAGCTGTGGTCCAATCAGTTAATTTGCATGTAAGCAGTGTATATCCTCATATACAATTATTGATCTATGCTTTAAAAAATGATACTTTTTAAACTTTACATAATTGTATTAGTTTTGCCAAATATCAAAATGAATCCACCACAGGTATACATGTGTTCCCCATCCTGAAACTAATACAATTATGTAGAGTTTAAAAATAAAATAAAATTTAAAAATAAAATAAAATAAAACAGAAAAACAAAAAAATAAAATAAAATAAAAAATGATACTTTGTTACAGACTCAAGCTATCCATTTTTTCTCTGATGGTTTGGATAAAGTCTTTCCTGTCTTAAATGAAAAATAATGCAAACAAAATGAAGAAGCTGTGAAGCTATACAGAAAACTTAAATCTACTGTCATTTTTACAATACCCAAGGCAAAATATTTCCTCATAACATGGGGTGAACTGTGACCCCCCAAAGTTTATGTATTGAAGTCCTAACCTCCCACCAGTGTCTCAGAATGTGACTATATTTGGAAATAAAATATTTAAAGTAAAAATTTTTTTAAAGGCCTTTAAGGAGGGCCCTAACCCAATCTGACTAGTGTCTTTATAATAAGAGGAAATTTTAACACAGAGACATCAAGGAGGTTCACACAGAGAAAAGACCATGATAAGAGGCAGGGAGAGGGCAGTCATCTATCTGCAAGTCAAGGAAAAGGGCCTGAGAGGAAACCAAACCATCACCTTGGTCCAAGACAACTTGATCTTGACCTTGATTGTAATCTTGGACTTCCAATCTCCAGACTATGAGAAAGAAACATCTACTATTTAAGCCACCTAATCCCTGGATCAGGAAGATCCCCTGGAGATCCACTCCAATATCCTTGCCTGGGAAATCCCACAGACAGAGGAGCCTGGCAGGCTATAGCCAGTAGCACTGCAGAGTCGACATGACTGAGTAACTGAGCGCTGACACTAACTGAGTCCCTGGTACTTTGTTATAGCAGCCCTAGCAAAGTCATACAATCATTTACCTTAAAAATAACAGAAGGACCTAGCATCTAATTCCCCTGGATTTAAATAAGTAAATGAATAGTGATGGTGTCATACTGCTAGGAAATATCAAGAACAGTTTTGTCTATAACAAGCCATTCATTAAATAAACGCATTTTAATTCAGCTTGACTAAGGGAGAAGAGCAGTGGCATGACCTAGCTTAGACATTTGTAACATTCAGAAAGGACACAAGGTCCTCTGTGAACCGTTCTAACTTCACTAAATGTAAAATGACATTGGTCTAGATTCATCTGAAATGATGAAGCAGCAGAATTCTGAACAACAAGCTGAGCAGCTGCATGAACTTCCAGAAGTGAAGAGTTTCATAAACAAACCATTAAAATTTTATCAAAAGCAGGCCACCAGATGTCAGAGGAAAATGAGGTCTTGCAACTTTAAAACATATATTCATGTTTGATTTTCAATGAACCAATTATTTCTATGCTTATAGGCTGCTTCCTATCTTCTGATATGAAACACCTTAAATACAAAATGTCAAAAGCTGCACTTTTCTGGAAATTACCCTCTGGCATATATTCAGTTTTGGGTGTTGGTGCTGTCATCCTCAGAGTCACTCAAGCCAGAATTTCATTTTTGTGTCGACCTTCTCTTCCATGTCTTTTTATAAAAGAGCATCCTGAGATAACATTTTAAAACTGTCATACTTGCAACTATTTATCTCTGTGAATCAGAATTATCTTGCCACTTTACAACAAACAAAACTCAGACATAAAAAAATTGCAAGGCTGAGGCTAATATAAGACTATAAGACTCACTTCATACCTCTCCAGAAAGTCTCCCTGGACCACCAAGGTTCATTTTGAAGGACCTCTTTCATATGTCTCTTATTCGGGGTTTTTTTTTTTTTTTTTTTTGAGGAAGGCGGGGGATGGCTTTTTGTTTGGGTTTTTATTTATCTCCAACAGGCAAATTTATTTTTAAAGAAAGAATGTGACAAAATAGTAATTTTTTTAGAAAAAAAATATAGAAAAAGTGTTCATGAATCTCTTCTAAAATATCTTTTCTATTTTAATTTAAAAACTTTAAATTCCTAGCTCATCATGAAGTTCTTTCACTTTGGTGTTTAAAGTTCTCTTAAAAACTTAGGATATAAAGAAACAATGAAAAAGTGACCACCAAAAGTAGAACAAAGTTAAAGTTGTTAATGCAAATGAATTTAAGTATGTAATTTTTAACAACTTACCAGAGTAAGAAGGTTCAGAAAGAGAAAAACAAATATCACATATATGTGGATATATATGTGTGGATATAAATAACGAATATATGTGAAACCTAGAAAAATGGTACGGATGAACCTATTTGTAGGACACGAATAGATATGGAGACATGGAGAACGGACATATGGACACAGGTGGGGAAGGAGAGGGCGGGACAAACTGGGAGATTGGGATAGACATATATACACTGCTGCTGCTGCTGCTGCTGCTGCTGCTAAATCGCTTCAGTCGTGTCTGACTCTGTGTGACCCCAGAGATGGCAGCCCATCAGGCTCCCCCGTCCCTGGGATTCTCCAGGCAAGAACACTGGAGTGGGTTGCTATTTCCTTCTCCAATGCATGAAAGTGAAAAGTGAGAGTGAAGTCGTTCAGTCGTGTCCGACCCTCAGCGACCCCATGGACTGCAGCCTGCCAGACTCCTCCATCCACGGGATTTTCCAGGCAAGAGTACTGGAGTGGGGTGCCATTGCCTTCTCTGCATATATACACTACTATGTGTAAAACAGATAGCTAGTAAGAACCTGCTGTATAGCACGGGGAGCTCAGCTCAGTGCTCTGTGATGACCTAGGTAAGTGAGATAGGGTGGGGAAGTCCAAGAGGGACCGGAGAGATGTGTACATATAGCTGATTCACTTCTCTGCACAGCAGAAATGAACAAAACGTTGTAAATCAATTATACTCTAATTGAAAAAGAGAAAAAAACATATACACAGAATACTTAGAAAGTGTGGGAAGTTCAACAGTCCTTCAAGAGCACATACAGGAAGATATCACATAAGAAACACATATTTCATCTCCTGCTGTGTCATCTTCCCAGAAGATCAAATGTCAGTAGCTAATTGTAAAACCCATGAAATGACACTGGACTAATCACACATGTTTTTAACTTTTATACTTATTTATCTACCTTGCTCACTAAACTCTGAGCTTCTGGAGTACAGACTGTGCTAGCACAAGGTAGACGTTTATAAATAATTGATTAAAAAATGGAGGAAAGTGCAGGATAAGGGGTTAATATACAAGAGTCAATCAATTTCCTACAAACCAAGAATGAACAAGTGGAATTTGAAATTAAAAACATAATATCATTTATACTAATACCCTCCAAAAATGAAACACTTAAGTATTAAAACAAATCTAACAAAATATGTACAAGACGATTGAGGAAAACTACAAAACTCTGATAAACAAAATCAAAGAACTAAGTAAATGAAAAGATATTCTACATTCATGAATGAAGGTGAAAGTGTTAGTTGTTCCGTCATGTTCCACTCTTTGGAGTCCATGGACTATAGCCTGCCAGGCTCCTCTGTCCATGGAATTTTCTAGGCACGAATACTGGAGTGGGTTGCCATGCCCTCCTCCAGGGGATCTTCCCAACCCAGGGATAAAACCCAGGTCTCCCACATTTCAGGAGATTCTTTACTGTCTGTGCCAGCAGGGAATCCCATGAGTACTGGATTCCCTTCTCCAGAGGATCTTCCTGACCCAGGAATCAAATCGGGGTCTCCTTTATTGCAGGTGGATTCTTTACCAGCTGAGCTACCAGAGAAGCGATGGGATATTATTTAGTGCTAAAAAAAGAAATGAGCTATCAATCCATGAAAAGACATGGAGGAAACTTCAATACATATTACTAAGTGAAAGCAATCAATCTGAAATTTAAAACACAAAATTGTAAAACTACAGGGCATTCTTCCAACTACAGGACATTCTTGAAAGAGCAAAAATGGGGGCAATAAGAAGATCAGTGGTTGCCAGAGGAAACGGTAGGAGACAGATGAAAAGACAGAGGACAGAGTATTTTAGGCAATGAAAATACTCTGTATGACACTTTAATGATTAATATATGCCATTATACATTTGTCCAAACCTATAGATATATAATACCAAGGATGAATCCTAAGGTAAACTGTGGACTTGAGTGATCATTATGTGTCAATACAGGATCATCTTTGGTTTAAAAAAAAAAAAATTAACAGGAACTATGCATGTGTAGTGGCAGGGAATACATGGGAAATCTCTGTACCTTGCCCTCAGTTTTGTTGTAAATCTAAAACTGCTCTAAAAAAACACTGTATTTCAAAAAAGGAAGGAAGGCGTGTTGACAGTAGGGAGGGAAGAAGGAAAAAGACAAGTGCAGAGGAAGGGCTCACAAATGAGGTTAAGTCTGCCTGTTATGGTAAGATCTCAAGGAACTATTGACAAGACCTTTCCTCAAAGTTATCTCTAATATCCGGCTTCCCTTCACTTTCATTTTCTCCATCCAGCTTCCAGCTAACTGGAAATTCCCACTGTTAGAGATTCATTTTTCTGATTAAGAATTAGGGACTCTTCAAGAAACCAATCACTTAACTTTAAATAGTCCTCTGCATCTAAAATATGACAGCATGTTCCCAAGGCTTCAGACTTGCTTAACCGAAAGGAGAGAAGGCCTGGGAAAAGCAAGCACAGAAAAGCAGAGAATGTGCCCCATTCCATGCCAGTTTCCCAGGGTACATGGGAGGGAGGAGGTGGAATGGGACACATTCATGCACAGCAATTCAGTGCCCAGTTATGACATGTTTAAACACTGCCTTTATTGTGTTTTTCCCAGCAACTCTGTGAGATGGGAGGGTGGCACACATTTCTTCATTTGGAGAAACTGAGCTCCTCGAAGATTAGATAGAGGCAAAGCTGGAAAGAGCCAGTCAACTCTTCAAAAGTCTTCTGTCTCCCAGACCAGTGAGAGAGAGAGAGACTGCGTGGCCATCCTAATGATAAGGTGCTGATTCTGTTTGTTTGACTACGGGTGCACCAGATTAGCAGGCCATAATTACAGCTAATATCTGTGTCTCTGATACAGCTGAGGGAATGTCTGTTTCACGGAACTGAATGCCTGGGAGGGTGAAGCCAGGCAGCCTCCTGCTCTGAAAGTGAGCGCTGTTTCAGTGTCACAGTGGATCGTTCATTTGAACAGCGGGATTTCCTACAGCTTAGGTTTCAGATGCTTTACTCTGATTTCTGAGGCGATAAAGAAGTTTGCTCATCTTTAAATGGGGTTTTTCATGACCACACCATTGGAAAACCTTTAGTACCTTCTTTTGCCTCTGGGTGGGAAGAGATCCACCTTTTTATTGCTACGCGACTTTACTCAGGACATCTTTCAGCGAATCGTTTTCCACCCAGTTCTCGCCCCTTTCATTCTCTTGGATGCTTTATGGAAATAACACAGCCTTGTCGTTTAGGCTTTAGCACAGCCGTGCTTCATCAGTCGATGCTGAGTTTTATTTCTGATTCCTTGAGACTTGGAAATCAATCTGGTCACTTTGTCACTGGTGATTTTCTAGAGTGGATGGGAGAATATCCTCACATTCTGCTAGAATCTCTTAGCATCTGCTCTTTTCTCTGTCTGGTCCTTTATTCATCCTTGTCAACTTTTAAATCTTAAAGCAAATTGCAGGCTAAATTTGATGAACATTTCAAGACACAAATCAAGGTGAGATAAGTATGTTGAGGGCAAAGTTGGGAGTAAAGACAAAGGGGTCTGTTTCATTTCCCCTCAAACCATCCCAAACTTTCCTTAAATAGAGTTCACAGTTTGCAGGTTCTCTAATGAAGAGTGGCCACGAAGCAGGCTCACATTTGATGCATGTTATTACCATTTTTTTTCATTCCTTCTTAATTGGGGGCTTAAAAGGGAGGTTGCCCACAGTTTCTGACAAAGAGCATTAGCCTCATCAGAATGAAATGCCAGATCCTAGAGCTCTTTCCTGAAGACTTGACAGCTTTTGTTGAGGTGCTGGGTGGAGTCTGACATTCCCTACCTTTATGGAATGCAAGAGTACCCTGACTGAGGATTAGTCAGGGAGCTTCATGAAACCTCTATCCCTGAAGGCTTCATTTTCTAGAATTGATTTTAGTATTCCTCAACAGTGAGGCAATGGGACAGACTAGATCAGTTTTCACTGAGTTTTGCAGTTTGACTGAGACCCACAATAAGAAATATGTCTTGCTGATACCAAACACATACGTGTACATGAATACACATGAGCACACGTGACAAAAATGTCACAGAGCAATATTTATCCTTAGTACTTGCAAGTCCTTCCACTTCCCATTCCATTCTATTTCATTTTTTACAGGCAAATCTCCACCCACTGGTTTCACACACTAAGGAGGTGCAATCCACAGTTTGCAAAAACCCTCAACGGGATACCCTTTTACTTATTTTTCTAACCCTGTAAGTCAATATAGAGAGATTTGGAACTGAGGACAAGCCTGACTAGTTCGAGGTATGGAATAAAGGAATCCAATCAGCTCTGGTTTGTTATGTTTTTAAATCTCTCTGTGTGTTCATTCTCTTCACCCCAGAGAGGATTCCATTATCTTTGCTCAAAGAGCAGACACTGCTCTGGCTGTGTCGCCTGCTTCTCTTTGATCCCAGCCCTTCCCCCAGGACTCCCTTCTGCGCTGGGGGAGGCTGTTCAGAGTCTGGGGGTTTGCAGGGCCGGCAGCCTGCTGCGTGTCCACTGTGCTGTGTGGCTGTTTCCCGCTTCAACCTGCACCATTGCCCTGCTGAGCTTTCACTCCCCGACCTGCCAGGTTCATGAGATGATTGTTCCACTTCTATTGTTCTTCTCCTACTTCAGAGCATGTCAGCTTGCTCCTGTAACGATTTTTAGTTTGTTGCTGAGATGACAAAAGTGAGTGGAGACTGTATTTTAGGGATAGTGTTTCTTCATCAGCCAAAATTCAATCTGGGAAGAATTTAGCCTCTCCAAAAGGATAATTTGAAAACAAGATGTTTTTGCACAAAGACAATCAATATATCTTAAGCCACATTTTTTAAAATGCATATATCATCAACATCAAATTAATTATACAGCATTTTAGGTTCCAATTATCATTGTGGTCAGGAGATAAAGTAACAGACTCATTGTATAACTTATTTTACCTGTAATACTAAACAACGATAGCTGTTGCAACTGTTAGTTACAAAGCAAGGTATGCAAAACACATTTTGTGATGTCAAAGCATCTAGACCTTCATAAGGGAGATAAGAAACGCAGGTAAATACGCTTCTATAGATATTCTAAGTGACTTGGACACAGGACAGAACAAAATCCAATCATAGTATCATTCCTTTTACAGAATTCATTAGAGTGAATTTTCAAAATATGAACTTACCAAATTTCTCTATTTTAATTAAATGCAAGATTAAATGAATGAATGAATGAATGCATCCTGGGTGCTTCTGCTGTACCATGTGATGGAAAAGTCAGCCTATTGATCTTTGATTCTTCATGTTCTTCTCAAAAGAACTAGCTGCCTAAGAACTGGACTGACAAGGAAAGAGAGCCCACGCAGGGCACACAGACACTGAGAAACACAAGAGGCATGTAAATAAAGCCATCAGGACTCAGGTCTGTCCTTTCCCTCTGTCCATCTGGAGCAATGTTAGCCAATAGAAGTCCAGGGTGAGCCATACATGGAATTATAAATTTTATAGCAGCCACATTTTTAAAAGTCAAAAGAAACCTAAATGTATTTTAATATATTTTATGTAACTGATTATCTCTAGAATATTAACATTAAAACATGTAATCAATGTTAAAAATATTAACAAGATATTTCACTTTGGGGGGTGGTTATTATTCCCACAGTGTTTTGAGCAGCCACATCGCAAGAGTTCAATAACCTCAAGTCACTAGTGTCTACTGTTCTGGGACAACACAGGTCTATCTAGATCAAGTAGCAGAATTGGAGACAAGCCCGGGGTAGTTAATGAGCTTCTCTAACATTTAAAGGAAAGGACTCTTACTGCATGAAGGGGAAAAGCCTGAAAATTATTTCTCTGTGCATATTAATGGAGAAATGGGAGCTGCCAACTAAAGACTGACCCTTGTTTCTCCTTCCAGCCTCTCGGACCTGGGTTGATGCAGAGGACTGGTATGGGGTCTCCCCTACTCCCGCAGTACCCCAACACCAGCATCTGCTCCGAGGAAAACAAAATGACCCCCACAGCCATCCCACCAGGGTCACTCCTTGCAGCTGATAAATGCTTCCATGTCATATCTCACTTAGTCATGTTAACCACATTGTGCAGCAGTTAGTGGAAGTATTGTAATCCTCATTTTATATATGAGTAACAGGAGCTCAAGGAGATTAAATGATCTGTGCAAAAGTAGCACAGTTACTAGTCAAGTGTCTTGAAGCTCAAGCTAGCATGTGTCCCACAAAGCCACAACTGCCTGGTGAAAGGAAGTAAATGAAATATTTACTGAAGTATGAAACTCTTTCTCCTTTGGCAACACCCCAAATCTTTCCACCGCACCCTGGAAAAAAAAAGAGTGGAGTCAGAAAGAGAAAAACAAATATTGTTGTTTTAGTCACTCAGTCGTGTCCGACTATTTTGCGACTCCATGAATGAGAGCCCACCAGGCTCCTCTGTCCGTGGGATTTCCCAGGCAAGAATACTGGAACAGGTTGCCATTTACTTCTCCAGGGGATCTTCCGACCCAGCAATCCAACCTGCATCTCCTGCATTGGCCGGCGGTTCTTTACCACTGAGTCATCAGGGAAGCTCAAATATGGCATATTAAAGCATATATACGGAATCTAGAAAAATGGTACAGATGAACCTATTTTCAGGGCAGGAAAGCAGATGACATACAGAATGGACATGTGGACACTGCAGGGGAAGGAGAGGGTGGGATAAATCGGGAGAGTAGTATTACCATACATATACTGCTGCTGCTGCTGTTAAGTCGCTTCAGTCGTATCCGACTCTGTGCGACCCCATAGACAGCAGCCCACCAGGCTCCCCGTCCCTGGGATTCTCCAGGCAAGAACACTGGAGTGGGTTGCCATTTCCTTCTCCAATACATATACTACCTCACGTAAAACCGATAGCTAGTGGGAAGCGGCTGTGTATTGCAGGGAGCTTAGCTCAGTGCCCTGTGACAGCCTAGAGAGGTGAGATTGTGGGGAGGGAGAATCCAAAGGGAGGAGATACATGTATACATACAGCTGATTCATCTTTTGTACAACAGAAATTAACACAACATTGTAAAGCAATTATACTCCAATTAAAAAAAAAAAAACTGATGGTCACTTTACAAAAGTAACAATTAACCTCTTGGCCAATTGAGCTTTTAACTGGCTTTGTTTTTGTTTTGTTTCAGTTGGATTTTGTTGTCATATCTAGCGATGTAGAATATCTCACTCCTGAGAGCAAGTTAATACATCACATACAAAGCAAAAGGCCAAGTTTTTACCTTGGCCCTGAAATGTGTGGCAATCATTTCTGTCTGGGCAAGCAAACAGAAGTGGAGCAGCAGCCTGTTTGTCATATGAGATGCTGGCTGACTCCCAGCCCGTAGAACGACGGCTTACCTACCAACAATACCTCCCTTTCAGGCAATGCCAGCTGTTTTATGAGAAGATCAGAGCCCTCTGGGAGTGAACTGCTCTAGTCAGCAGGCTCTAACTTTACTACTGCCATGTCAGGAATGACAGTACTATCAACTTTTGATGCATGCTTCTTCTAACACTGGTGAAAAAGACTGAGACAGACTTTACAGCTGGAGAGGTCACTCCTGGAGAACCCAAATTCTATCCTTTGGGAAAAGGTCCTTAGCACAAAGGACATTCAATATGTTTATCACTCTCAATTTTAAAGACATAATGGCATACCCAAAGATAGCTTGTATCAAGAGATCTGTGCTTATCACATATTCCTTTTGCATAAAAAATAAGATCGATATTATCTATAGCTATATGATATAGTATCAATATCTATATTATATTGCTATATAGCAATATATCTTCCTTTTTATGCTTCCATGTGCATATTGCATGTCCAGAAAAGGATTCACAACAAAGTGATACCATCAGATATGTGTGAAAGGCAAACGGGGTAACGAGGGGACAGCAATAGAAGAAAGACATTTTGAGATGTAATCTATGTACTTACTGAAATTTAAATCATGTTAATGTATCATCTAATCAACACATAATAAATGAAATCTTATTAAAAGGAAAAAAAAAATCATAATGGGCTCAAGAGCCTTGATCCGTTTACCAAATTGTGTTCCTATTTTTATTCCTGTGATCTCACTCTGGAACCATTTTCATTCCTGGTTAGGCCATCAACTGTACCTATTCAAATTTTTTTCCCTTTTCATTTTATGCCTATTTTCTTAGTTCTTGGCTACTCCTTCTCTCAGTTAACCTTTGACAAGTAATAATGAAATAAGCTTAGCTAGTGGTCGTCAGCAAGAGTCCTGATGAAAACTGGGATGGTCTGGGAGCATCATAAAAGTCATCTGAGTAGCCCTCAGAGAAGACAAAACATCCCTCAGCTGGAAGCAAGTGGAAGTGTCTGGCTCATCTCATTCACAAAAGATCCTCTGGAGTTTCCCCACAGCTGCCACAGTGATGCCAGTTCTGGTGACTTGCTGATTTATGTGCTGAACAGTGAGTCCTTTGCCCTACTTGCATGCCTCGTACTGTGACCTCCTCAGGGTTAAGCAAATGCTGGAAACACAAAACAAAGACACTCTGGCCCACTAACCACTCCCATTGTCTAGCTTATCATTCAGTTCTAGCCTTTCCTTCCTCTCTAGGAAATGGGCAGTACATAAATGATAATATTAAACTTGCAGAAAAATATTAAAAAATTTGGACACTTGCAGTAACCAGCATTTTTCTTAGTGAGAGAAAAGGCATAAATAAAGGAAATGTATCATTTTCTATCCCTGCCTCCTCCATAACTCCCTCTCTAGAAAACATACTCTGGACCTAGTAGCCAGTCAGTATGGTAAACTACATGATCTGCTGGGCCAACTCAGGTACGTTATTAGCTATTTTTCTGTGCTGTGCTGTGCTTAGTTGCTCAGTTATGTCTGACTCTGCCACCCCACAAACTGTAGCCCACCAGGCTCCTCTGTCCATAGGGATTCTGCAGGCAAGAAAACTGGAGCAGGTTGCCATGCCTTCCCTCCAGGGGATCTTCCCAACCCAGGGATCAAACCCAGGTCTCCCGCATTGCAGGTGGATTCTTTACCATCTGAGCCACCCGGGAAGCCCAAGAATACTGGAGTGGGTGGTCTATGCCTTCTCCAGGGAATCTTCCCGACTTAGGAATCAAACTGGGGTCTCCCACATTGCAGGCAGATTCTTTACCAGCTTTTATAAAATAAAATTTAGCCCAATCACTTACTAGCACATCAGGAACATAGGTGAGAACCCTAGCACTTTAAGGTTAATGTCACTAAAAACAGTGACATCGGAACACAGTGACAAAGGAACACACTTTGGAGCAAATGCAGTCATCATCTGCACAAGTTTATGGGCTTCCCTGGCGGCTCAGATGGTAAAGAATCTGCCTGCAGTGTGGGAGACCTGGGTTTGATACCTAGGTTAGGTATCCCTGGAGAGGGAACGGGCAACCCACTCTAGTATTCTTATATGGATAATCCCACGGACAGAGGAGCTTGGCAGACCATGGGGTCGAAAAAAGCTGGACGTGACTGAGTGACTAGATGATGACACACAAGTCTGCACAAGAGAATAAACACAGCAAGTTACACTCTTCTATAGTGTACATTCTGCTGCACATACACTTAAAGCACCTCAGAAGACCCAGACGTTGCTAAAATATTCCACTGCTAAGATTCTGTCCTGTCTCTGGATCCTACATTTAAGATTTGAGCGATTTCTCTGTCTGGGATACCCCATAATTTCTTTGCTGGCGAAATGATCTGTTAACATTTAAAACATCAAATTATATGGCTGGAGGACCGGCTGATTTGACCCAAGTGCCCTGCCTTTCTCAATCCCCATATTCCCAACAGCTTTTGTTCTGTCTTTTCAACAGGCACATTGAAAGATATCTTAAATGGTATGTTACTTGGATTTAAATGCAAGAGTATCTGCAAACACTGGTTTGGTTTGTAAAATACATTGAAAAGTTGCAAGAAACACGGTCTGATTGTCCATGTAGCCTATGTACTGGCGTGGTTTCAGGTCTTATGTCTGAAAGTGTATACGCATACATTCCCAGGAGCTCTCGTCCAGAGCTTCATTTATTATTCTACTGGCTCCTCTAACACAAACACACACACACTGAGAAAGTTTTTGATTCAGGAGAATCGCCTAGGGTGACTGTGTTGGAACAAATTCTGAGATAGGAATGTTCTTACCTATAAATACCACTGGGGCTGGGAAGAAGACACTGACCCACCCTCCTTCCAGCTCTTTCATGCCAAAAAATACAAGGGAAAATGTAACTCCCTGAGGGAGAGGGAAGGAAGCTGTGGCTTCACTTTAAATGAATAGCATTTAAAATTACAAACGAGTGAAGTAGGAAAATAAAAGAAATATTGTTCAAGGCAAGCCTGCTAAGTCTCTTCATTGTGTCTGACTCTTTGCAATGCTATGGACTGCAGCCCGCCAGGCTCCTCTGTCCATGGGATTCTCCAGGCAAAGACACTGGAGTGGGTTGCCATGCCCTCCTCCAGGAGATCTTCCCCACCCAGGGATCAAACTCATGTCTCTCATGTCTCCTGCATTGGTAGGCAGGTTCTTTACCACTAGAGCCACCTGGGAAGCCCCCCACCCCCATTTAGGAAATAGGGAAATACAAAAAGATCTGATGGGGATAGAAATCTTTATCATCATAGAAGTTAATAACATTTACTTCATTAAAAAACAGAAAACAAAGAAGCTTAGAAAGTAAAAATTCCACCTTCTAGATCTAAACATGTAGAATATGTCTGAGTGCTTGTAGACACACACATATATGAATTTTGTTATAGACACATGGAGAAATCTTGCTTAGTGAAATGATATCATAAATCACATTTTGTTATATAAATTGCCTTTTTTACTTAGCAACAGATCATAGAAAATCTCACCAAGTCAGTAAATAAACATCTACCACATCATTGTTGATGGGTACATAATATTCTTTTCATGGTGTGAAATACTTTGACTACCTGATGTGATGAGCCAACTCATTGGAAAAGATTCCAATGCTGGTAAAGATTGAAGACAAAGGGAGAAAAGAGTGGTGGAGGATGAGATGGTTAGCACCACCAACTCAATAGACATGAATTCAAGCAAACTCTGGGAGATAGTGAAGAACAGAGGAACCTGGCGTGTTACATATAGTCCATGGGGTCCCACAGAATCAGACGGGACTTAGGGACTGAACAACATAACATAATAGCATAAGTCATTTACCAAATACTCTATGGTTGATTGTTTGAATTCTTTACAGCTTTTTAAACAGTTTTACAATGAATATCCTTTTGCATACATTTTTGTGTGTGCATGCATGCTAACTCACCTCAATTGTGTCTGACTCTTTGTGACCCCATGGACTATAGCCCACCAGGCTCCTCTGTCCCTGGGATTCTCCAGGCAAGTATATTGGAATGGGCTGCCATGACCTCCTCCAGGGGATCGTCCCTACAATTTTGTGCATGTGTCTAATTACATTTTAGTATAAATTCTCAGAATTGTGATTGGTGGATCAAAGATAATGCTTTATTATGTTGGTTTTAAAATAAAATTATAAATTACTCTGTAGAAAAATAGTACCAATTCATATCCCAACATCAAAATATAATATCTCTTTTTCTCACAATTGTTATCATTTGAAGGTCATTTTCAAGTGGATGAAAAATAGGTATTTTCAGTCTGATAGGTAATTTATATCTGTGTTACTCAGGATGGGCTTCATTTTGGTATTAGTAACGTATGATTCTTATACTTACTGACCGTTTGTATCTTGTAATTTTTGAATTGCCTTTGCCCTTTTATTTTTATTTTTAACATCTATTGATTTGTTTGGCTGCACCAGATCTTAGTTGAGGCATGTGAACTCTTAGTTGTGGCATGTGGGATCTAGTTCCCTGCTTGCGTGCACCCGTGTGTGTGTGTGTGTGTGTGTGCATGTTAGTTGCTCAGTTGTGTCTGACTCTTTGTGACCCCACAGACTATAACCTACCAGGCTCCTCTGTCCATGGAATTCTCCAGGCGAGAATACTGGAATGGGTTGCCATTCCCTTCTCCAGGGGATCTTCCGGACCCAGGGATTGAACCTGGGTCTCCAGCATGGCAGGCAGAATCCTTCCCATCTGAGCCACTCTGATTCCCTGACCAGGGACCAAATCCAGACCCCACCCCCCTGCATTAGGAGCTCTGAGTCTTAGCCATTGGACCACCAGGGAAGTCCCTGCCCTTTTATTTTTTGATTTGTCTCTTCCTAACTAAATTCATATTACATACATTATTGGAATTTGTCAAAAATATTACAAACATTTTTTCAAGATAAATTAGATTTCAGATGTCCCCTAATTTTATTTATTTTGCCATCAGATCAGATCAGTCGCTCAATCGTGTCCAACTCTTTGCAACCCCGTGAATCACAGCACGCCGGGCCTCCCTGTCCATCACCAACTCCCGGAGTTCATTCAGACTCATGACCATCGAGTTAGTGATGCAATCCAGCCATCTCATCCTCTGTCGTCCCCTTCTCCTCCTGCCCTCAATCCCTCCCAGCATCAGAGTCTTTTCCAATGAGTCAATTCTTCGCATCAGGTGGCCAAAGTATTGGAGTTTCAGCTTTAGCATCATTCCTTCCAAAGAAATCCCAGGGCTGATCTCCTTCAGAATGGACTGGTTGGATCTCCTTGCAGTCCAAGGGACTCTCAAGAGTCTTCTCCAACACCACAGTTCAAAAGCATCAATTCTTCTGCGCTCAGCCTTCTTCACAGTCCAACTCTCACATCCATACATGACCACAGGAAAAACCATAGCCTTGACTAGCAGAACCTTTGTTGGCAAAGTAATGTCTCTGCTTTTGAATATGCTATCTAACTTGGTTATAGCCATACCACAGTCCTTGCAAGATCCTCCTGAGTCAGTGATCAAACCTGTGCCCTCTCGGAGCCCTAACCACTAGACCACCAGGGAAGCCCCAGATGTCCTCTAATTTTAGAAGTTGGGGGTGGGCGAGGGGGAGATAGCACAGTGTCCATATGATTGCCTTCATACTTGTCCCATGCTTTCTACTACCAGAATACATGAGCTCAGCATGTCTCTGATGCTCTTAGGGAATCTTCTCATGCAAAAAACCTTAGTGAACAGGAAAATGTAAGTGGAGTTTTCATAGGAAAGATGGAGAACAGGTTTTGCAAAACACACCCTACTGAAAAATCCTTAGTAGACAGGTCTGTTCTTATTATTAACTTCATCTGGGGCTGAAATAGGGAGTGGCTTACAAACAATCCAGTTTTTCTCCTCCACTTGCTTCTTCAAACTTGTTCTGATATTCAGGCAAACAAATGGCCTTCCAGTTACCAAAACTTGCCTTCCTCAGAAGACAGTTAAATAATCATCTTAACTGATTTTGAACATGCCTTTGATACACACCCAACTCAAAAAGTCAGAGTATTTCTTCTGGTCTTTTTCAGTTAAATCTCCCAAGTATTAACTATTCTTCACCTGGCTTCTGCTCACGTCTTGTTAATTTTATCTCTAGGTATCTTTTCTTCTTAGGTTGCTACAGCAATTGGTAAATTTGCTCCACTACATTATCTAACCAATCTTTTGGTTGATATAGAGGAAATATAGGGGAAAACTATTGATTTGAATATTTTTTGTGCATATGAAACTAATCACTTTACTGATCTATCTCATTGTTTCTAATCATTTTAATTCTGT
This sequence comes from Bos indicus x Bos taurus, assembly GCF_003369695.1. Taxonomy (NCBI): domain Eukaryota; kingdom Metazoa; phylum Chordata; class Mammalia; order Artiodactyla; family Bovidae; genus Bos; species Bos indicus x Bos taurus. The sequence continues at coordinate 19,358,485 of NC_040076.1, read as the reverse complement.
TTTTCTTAATATAGCATCATCATCTGTCAATGTTGATAATTCTGTCTCCTTCTTTCAAATACTCATACCCCTTCTTACTTTCTCGTGTCTAATTACATGGGTCAGTACTTCTCAACTAGGAGAACTGGTAATGATGATGGGGTTCTTTGTCTTTCATTACAAAGACTTCTAAATCTTTCATTAAAATGATGATGTATATTGCATATACATACACACATAAAATTTTAATGTCAAAGAAATTTACATCTTTTCCTACTACACTGATGGTTTGGGCTTCTTACTGGTATGTTTACTTTCTTCTGCTTTTTTTGTTTAATTAGGAAAGAATATTGGATTTGTCAAAATGTTTCAGATACCAGTCCAAGATCTGTCAAAGACCTTTTAAATACCAGTCCATTGATCTACACTAAATTTGAATTATCATCTTATCTAAACATTTAAATATGCTTAGACATACGTATAGGTTGTTAATCCTACTGTTTCTTAAGAGGCAGGTCAGGTGATCTGGTATTCCCATCTCTTTCAGAATTTTCCACAGTTTATTGTGATCCACACAGTCAAAGGCTTTGGCATAGTCAATAAAGCAGAAATAGATGCTTTTCTGGAACTCTCTTGCTTTTTTGATGATCCACCAGGTGTTGGCAATTTGATCTATAGTTGCTCTCCCTTTTCTAAAACTCTCTTGAACATCTGGAAGTTCATGGTTCACGTATTGCTGAAGCCTGGCTTGGAGAATTTTGAGCATTGCTTTACTAGTGTGTGAGATGAGTGCAATTGTGTGGTAGTTTGAGCATTCTTTGGCATTGCCTTTCTTTGGGATTGGAATGAAAACTGACCTTTTCCAGTCCTGTGGCCACTGCTGAGTTTTCCAAATTTGCTGGCATATTGAGTGCAGCACTTTCACAGCATCATCTTTCAGGATTTGGAATAGCTCAACTGGAATTCCATCACCTCCACGAGCTTTGTTCGTAGTGATGCTTTCTAAGGCCCACTTGACTTCACATTCCAGGATGTCTGGCTCTAGGTCAGTGATCACACCATCGTGATTATCTGGGTCAAGAAGCTCTTTTTTGTATAGTTCTTCTGTGTATTCTTGCCACCTCTTCTTAATATCTTCTGCTTCTGTTAAGTCCCTACCATTTCTGTCCTTCATTGAGCCCATCTTTGCATGAAATGTTCCCATGGTATCTCTGATTTTCTTGAAGAGATCTCTAGTCTTTCCCATTCTGTTGTTTTCCTCTATTTCTTTGCATTGATCGCTGAGGAAGACTTTCTTATGTCTCCTCGCTATTCTTTGGAACTTGAGAAACCTATATGCAGGTCAGGAAGCAACAGTTAGAACTGGACATGGAACAACAGATATGTTGTCACCCTGCTTATTTAACTTATATGCAGAGTACATCATGAGAAACGCTGGGCTGGAAGAAGCACAAGCTGGAATCAAGACTGCCGGGAGAAATATCAATAACCTCAGATATGCAGATGACACCACCCTTATGGCAGAAAATGAAGAGGAACTAAAAAGTCTGTTGAGGAGAGTGAAGAAGTTGGCTTAATGCCCAACTTTCAGAAAACTAACATCATGGTATCCGGTCCCATCACTTCATGGCAAATAGATGCGGAAACAGTGGAAACAGTGAGAGACATTATTTGGGGGCTCCAAAATCACTGCAGATGGTGATTGCAGCCATGAAAATAAAGACGCTTAATCCTTGGAAGGAAAGTTACGTCCAACCTAGATAGCATATTGAAAAGCAGAGATATTACTTTGCCAACAAAGGTCCGTCTAGTCAAGGCTATGGTTTTTCCAGTGGTCATGTACGGATGTGAGAGTTGGACTGTGAAGAAAGCTGAGCACCAAAGAATTGATGCTTTTGTTTTTTGTTTTTTTTCTTTTTTCTTTTTTTTTTTAATTTTATTTTATTTTTAAACTTTACAATATTGTATTAGTTTTGCCAAATATCAAAATGAATCCGCCACAGGTATACCCGTGTTCCCCATCCTGAACCCTCCTCCCTCCTCCCTCCCCTACCCTCCCTCTGGGTCGTCCCAGTGCACCAGCCCCAAGCATCCAGTACCGTGCATCGAACCTGGACTGGCGACTCGTTTCATACATGATATTATACATGTTTCAATGCTATTCTCCCAAATCTCCCCACCCTCTCCCTCTCCCACAGAGTCCATAAGACTGATCTATACATCGGTGTCTCTTTTGCTGTCTCATACACAGGGTTATTGTTACCATCTTTCTAAATTCCATATATATGTGTTAGTATACTGTATTGGTGTTTTTCTTTCTGGCTTACTTCACTCTGTATAATAGGTTCCAGTTTCATCCATCTCATTAGAACTGATTCAAATGTATTCTTTTTAATGGCTGAGTAATACTCCATTGTGTATATGTACCACAGCTTTCTTAGCCATTCATCTGCTGATGGACATCTAGGTTGCTTCCATGTCCTGGCTATTATAAACAGTGCTGTGATGAACATTGGGGTACACGTGTCTCTTTCCCTTCTGGTTTCCTCAGTGTGTATGCCCAGCAGTGGGATTGCTGGATCATAAGGCAGTTCTATTTCCAGTTTTTTAAGGAATCTCCACACTGTTCTCCATAGTGGCTGTACTAGTTTGCATTCCCACCAACAGTGTAAGAGGGTTCCCTTTTCTCCACACCCTCTCCAACATTTATTATTTGTAGACTTTTGGATCACAGCCATTCTGACTGGTGTGAAATGGTACCTCATAGTGGTCTTGATTTGCGTTTCTCTGATAATGAGTGATGTTGAGCATCTTTTCATGTGTTTGTTAGCCATCTGTATGTCTTCTTTGGAGAAATGTCTATTTAGTTCTTTGGCCCATTTTTTGATTGGGTCATTTATGTTTTCTGGAGTTGAGCTGTAGGAGTTGTTTGTATATTTTTGAGATTAGTTGTTTGTTCGTTGCTTCATTTGCTATTATTTTCTAATGGTGAAAAATTGAAAGAATTTCCTCTAAAGTCAGGAACAAGACAAGGGTGCCCACTTTCACCATTACTATTCAACATAGTTTTGGAAGTTTTGGCCACAGCAATCAGAGCAGAAAAAGAAATAAAAGGAATCCAAATTGGAAAAGAAGAAGTAAAACTCTCACTGTTTGCAGATGACATGATCCTCTACATAGAAAACCCTAAAGACTCCACCAGAAAATTACTAGAACTAATCAATGATTATAGTAAAGTTGCAGGATATAAAATCAACACACAGAAATCCCTTGCATTCCTATACACTAATAATGAGAAAACTGAAAGAGAAATTAAGGAAACAATTCCATTCACCATTGCAACGGAAAGAATAAAATACTTAGGAATATATCTACCTAAAGAAACTAAAGACCTATATATAGAAAACTATAAAACACTGGTGAAAGAAATCAAAGAGGACACGAATAGATGGAGAAATATACCATGTTCATGGATTGGAAGAATCAATATAGTGAAAATGAGTATACTACCCAAAGCAATTTATAGATTCAATGCAATCCCTATCAAGCTACCAACGGTATTCTTCACAGAGCTAGAACAAATAATTTCACAATTTGTATGGAAATACAGAAAACCTCGAATAGCCAAAGCGATCTTGAGAAAGAAGAATGGAACTGGAGGAATCAACCTACCTGACTTCAGGCTCTATTACAAAGCCACAGTTATCAAGACAGTATGGTACTGGCACAAAGACAGAAATATTGATCAATGGAACAAAATAGAAAGCCCAGAGATAAATCCACGCACATATGGACACCTTATCTTTGACAAAGGAGGCAAGAATATACAATGGATTAAAGACAATCTCTTTAACAAGTGGTGCTGGGAAAACTGGTCAACCACTTGTAAAAGAATGAAACTAGAACACTTTCTAACACCTTACACAAAAATAAACTCAAAATGGATTAAAGATCTCAACGTAAGACCAGAAACTATAAAACTCCTAGAGGAGAACATAGGCAAAACACTCTCCAACATACATCACAGCAGGATCCTCTATGACCCACCTTCCAGAATATTGGAAATAAAAGCAAAAATAAACAAATGGGACCTGATTAAACTTAAAAGCTTCTGCACAACAAAGGAAACTATTAGCAAGGTGAAAAGGCAGAATTGATGCTTTTGAACTGTGGTGTTGGAGAAAACTCTTGCGAGTCCCTTGGACTGCAAGGAGATCCAGCCAGTCCATCCTAAAGGAGATCAGTCCTGGGTGTTCATTGGAAGGACTGATGCTGAAGCTGAAACTCCAATACTTTGGCCACCTCATGTGAAGAGTTAACTCGTTGGAAAAGACTCTGATGCTGGGAGGGATTGGGGGCAGGATGAGAAGGGGATGACAGAGGATGAGATGGCTGGATGGCATCATTGACTCGATGGACATGAATTTGAGTGAACTCCGGGAGTTGGTGATAGGGAGGCCTGGCGTGCTGCAATTCACGGAGTCGCAAAGAGTCGGACACAACTGAGAGACTGAACTGAACTGAATCCTACTTTACTGATCTAAGCCATTTCTAATACTAGTATAAGTTTATTTATAGAGTATTTTGATACATTATAACAGCTAGTGATAGAAATTTCTATTTCTTTAATTTTCAAGATTCTCTTGGCTAATGTGGGCCAATATCCTAATTGCTATTTATATTACTATCATTTAAGTAGTCAAAATTAATAAAAATATAAATAATACAAAATAAGTTAGGCCACTTTGATTTAAAAGTTAAACATAATTCAAGTAGCACAAATTTAGGGGAGGCAGAAATCAATATGAGCTTAATGAGTGATGATGGAAAAGTTCATAGAAGATTTACTGTGTCTAATGAAGAAGACAATAGGAAAAGGAAGAGATAAATTACAGGATGATGGCAAAGGCATTCTAAGGGTTATTTTTCTTAATTATTGGAGTATAGTGAATTTACCAGAGAAGGCAATGGCAACCCACTCCAGTACTCTTGCCTGGAAAATCCCATGGATGGAGGAGCCTGGTAGCCTGTAGTCCATGGGGTCGCTAAGAGTCGGACACAACTGAGTGACTTCACTTTAACTTTTCACTTTCATGCACTGGAGAAGGCAATGGCAACCCACTCCAGTGTTCTTGCCTGGAGAATACCAGGGACGAGGGAGTTGGTGGGCTGCCGTCTCTGGGGTTGCACAGAGTTGGACACGACTGAAGCAACTTAGCAGCATCAGCAGCAGTGAATTTACAATGGTGTGTTAGTGTCAGGTGGACCTGATTAAGTGTTATTCAGCCTAGGCAGAAATACATATGTGTAGGAAAGCACCCTGATTCTACTTACAAGAAAGATTTTGGTGAAGAAAAACTATTATTTAGCCAAATATTTACTAGAACAAGAATTAAGGAATTATGATTTAAGATAAGGAGATAAACTCTGGACAATACTGTTATTAGGCCAAAGAAGAATGAATTTAAAAATTTAAAAATCTAGCACAATGCTGCTGTTGTTGCTGCTGCTAAGTTGCTTCAGTCATGTCCAACTCTGTGCGACCCCAGAGACGGCAGCCCACCAGGCTCCCCCATCCCTGGCATTCTCCAGGCAAGAACACTGGAGTGGGTTGCCATTTCCTTCTCCAATGCAAGAAAGTGAAAAGTGAAAGTGAAGTCGCTCAATTGTGTCTGACTCTTTGAGACCCCATGAACTACAGCCTACCAGGCTCCTCCGTCCATGGGATTTTCCAGGCAAGAGTACTGGAGTGGATTGCCATTGCCTTCTCCATCTAACACAATGAGTAAGAGTTTAGTCAAACCAGGAATTTGCTATAAGCATGTTTTGAATTATTTTCTTACTTATAGAATTTACTATTGTTTCAGTTTTTCTAAATAGAACAATGAGAATTTCTGAAAACATCTCATTAGTATCATAGTGGTGGAGAGAAGTTGATTGCATTAAACTCTAGGGAGATGAGGAGAAAGAATTACATGGATAAAGTTTAAATTTGGTCTTCACAGTATGCTCCCCCATTACCTCTCTACCCTTATCATGCCAAATTGCCCACTGCACATTGAACTCTTGTACTTTTTAAAGGACATCACAGCTTCTCTGTCATCCTGCCTTCCAACGTGCACCTCCTTTTCCACTAGATACCTGTAGTCACAGTTTCAGGCACAGGAAACTGCAGGGAAGTCCCTCTGTGCTCCAGTTGGGGATGGGTGGGCCTTCCCTTGGCACCACTGAAGCTCATGCCTACCTCTGTGAATGGCTTCTTGAAAATCTCCCTCAGTAAAAACACTGTGGAAGGCACCTTAACCACACATGTAGCATATAGTAGACATTTTTAAAAAGTGTGGAACCAGAAATTAACCAGAAAACCTTAGGGACTTCCCTAGTGGTCTGGTGGCTAAAACGCCACGCTCCCAATGCAGGGAGTTCAGGTTTGATTCCTGGCTGGGGAACTAGATCCCACATGCTGCAGTGAAGATCTTATGTCCCTCAACTAAGACCCAGTGCAGCCAAATAAATAAATATTGAAAAAAAAAAAGAAAACCTTTAAGATATTTGGGACATAAACTCTTCTCTCTACTGTACTTATTTTTCTCTATTCAGTATGGTTAAAATGTCACATAAAGACTTCATAGCTCACATCTGTAGCCATTAGCTAATCATATCAAGAAAGCCCTCCTCCTTAACCACCTATAAAGGTTAGGTAAGAGAGGGAATCCAAGTCAGTAAGCATAAAAATAAGGGAATTATAAAGTTGGAAAGATCCATGAAAATCAGTCATCCAGTGACTTCTAAAGCTGGTTGAGCATTTAATATAGTATTAATACCAATGCCTAGGTCTCACCTCAAGTGTAATCTGATTTAGCTTATCTAGTATATCCAAGTAGCATTTTTCAAGCTCCCTAGATGCTTCTAATATGTACCCAGAGTTGAGAACAACTGATGTAATCCTATTCCTTCATTTTGCTGATGATGCAAACATGGGAAGTGAAGTCACTTGGGTGGGGACAGGGGATACCCTAAGAATAACCAAGGTTTCTTAATATAACATGTGGTTCTCTTTTCATCACATCATGCTCAATTATGAACAAATTATTTCTATAAAGGTTGAGGAGATAAATCTGTAAAGCCTACTGAAAGTGTGTGATTCATTACAGGACGAATGATTACAAAGTCAATGGGGTATGGGAGATATCAATGAACAAAATCTAGCATTCATACACACAAAAAAAGTCAACAAATTTATAAGAAACTGCTTACTTAAGACGACCACTCTGGGTAAGCCCAGCTGGACTGAAAGTAAAGCAACCACAAGCTCTGTGTGGTAGCGTTTCAAAATAGCCATAGTGAGAAGTAACAGTAAAAAGGGAAAAAAAGATTCTAATTGCCAGGTCAAGGAGGAATCTGTGCAGGAAACAAATGGCTGAATGAAGAGAACTAGTGAAAATTTGAGATTTATTTCTAAATCAGGCAAAGGCGGACTATCTAGCAACCCTATTTACTTGTAATTTCTTCTCTGTATAAATCTTACACTGGTCATGAGCATGCATTGAAAGCTCACTTTAAGCCTTATCCCCGAGAAAGAAAAGAGAAAAGAGAACTCCCAGATTCATAGGAAGTGAGAATGGAAATTACCCTGAAGCAAGAGGTCAAATTTTTTTCAGGTGTGTCTTGCATGTTTAGAATATTTAAACATTAAATTGGGGATGACAGTGAGAAAGGTCAATTAATATTTATTGGTAGAGGAGCAAGAGACAAAAGAAATTTTGCTATTGTGGTTTTGTTTTCCCTTCAAGAGCTCTAATCTCTTTACCCTCCCTCCAAATCAACTCTACTTTCAGATGGCTTTTAGAAATTAAAAGCCAACTTTAAGTCAGTCTCCAAGACTTAAAGAAATATACTCTTGCTCAGGATAAAAACTGTTTTGACTTCTATTTTCACATAGCAATCATTTTATACTAGTTCTCAAATTTCAACACATGGATTAATCTTTCAATGTACAGTCATCCTACCTCAGTTTATGATCGTCATCATATAGCAAGTCATACAATGCTGTGACATGCTTTCGGAATATTTGTCTTAGATTCTTGCTTGTCTACATATTGTTGTTGTTCAGTCGTGTCCAACTCTTTGGACTCCGTGAACTGCAGCATGCCAGGCTTCCCTGTCCTTCATAGTCTCCCAGATCTTGCTCAAACTCACGTCCATTGAATCAGTGAGGTCATCCAACCATCTCATCTCCTGTCGCCCCCTTCTCCTTCTGCCTTCACTCTTTCCTAGCATAGGGTCTTTTCCAATGAATCAGCTCTTCTCATCAGGTGGCCAAAGTATTGGAGCTTCAGCTTCAGCATAAGTCTTTCCAATGAATATTCAGGGTTGGTTTCCTTATGCTGCTGCTGCTGCTAAGTTGCCTCAGTCGTGTCCGACTCTGTGCGACCCCATAGACCGCAGCCCACCAGGCTCCCCCATCCCTGGGATTCTCCAGGCAAGAACACTTGAGTGGGTTGCCATTTCCTTCTCCAATGCATGAAAGTGAAAAGTGAAAGCGAAGTCACTCAGTCGCATCCGACTCCTAGCGACCCCATGGACTGCAGCCTTCCAGGCTTCTCCATCCATGGGATTTTTCAGGCAAGAGTACTGGAGTGGGGTGCTATTATACATACACATAAATTACCATTTTTCATTTCAAATTGAATTTTGTGCCTAAAGATACATGGTGCATGTGCATGCTAAGTCAACTCAGTCGTGTCCAACTCTTTGAGACCCTATAGACTATAGCCTGCCAGGTTCCTCTGTCCATGGGATTCTTCAGGCAAGAATACTGGAGTGGGTTGCCATGCCCTTCTCCAGGGTATCTTCCCAACTCAAGGATCGAATCCACATCTCTTATGTCTCCTGCATTGGCAGGTGGATTCTTTACCTCTAGTGCCATCTGGGAAGCCCATATAAAAATACAAATTGCATTAAATACTTCCCTGCCTTCTTCAGCAGAGTGTGCTGAGTGTGAGTTAATGCTTTATTGATGACTCAACCCATGATGCTGCTGCTGTTGCTGCTGCTAAGTCCCTTCAGTCGTGTTTGACTCTGTGCGGCCCCATACATGACAGCCCACCAGACTCCCTCATCCCTGGGATTCTCCAGGCAAGAACACTGGAATGGGCTGCCATTTCCTTCTCCAATGCATGAAAGTGAAAAGTGAAAGTGGAGTAGCTCAGTCGTGTCCGACTCTTAGAGACCCCATGGACTGGGGCCTCCCAGGCTCCTCCATCCATGGGATTTTCCAGGCAAGAATACTGGAGTTGGGTGCCACTGCCTTCTCCACAACCCATGATAAACAACTCTTGTTATCATGGTGAACTATGACTCAATGGTGTGTGACACAACCACCAAGTAAATGAGTTCAATAAACACAAAGTTCAGAAAAAAATTAACAATAAGAGATTGTTTGCTTTCTAACTACTCATTTCACCCTTGAACTCTGATGTACCACTTTAGGGTGGATATTGGCAAAGTAGAACATTCTAGTCAAGGCTGTGGTCCATATGATCAGTTTGGTTAGTTTTCTGTGATTTTGGTTTTCATTTTTTCTGCCCTCTGATGGAGAAGAATAGGAGTCTTGTGGAAGCTTCCTGGTAGGAGAGACTGAGGGGGAAACTGGGTCTTGTTCTGATGGGCAGGGCCATGCTCAGTAAATCTTTAATCTGATTTTCTGTTGATGGGCAGGGCTGTGTTCCCTCCCTGTTGTTTGACTTGAGGCCAAACTATGGTGGAGGTAACCAGGAGGGGAGGCTGTGAGGAGATACCCCTAGTCCAAGGTAAGAGAAACCCAAGTAAGACCGTAGGTGTTGCAGAGGGCATCAGAGGGCAGATACAGTGAAATCACAGTCACAGAAAACTAGCTAATCTGATCACATGGACCACAGCCTTGTCTAACTCAATGAAACTAAGCCATGCCACGTGGGGCCACCCAAGATGGGAGAGTCATGGTGGAGATGTCTGACAGAATGTGGTCCACTGGAGATGCGAATGGCAAACCACTTCAGTATTCTTGCCTTGAGAACCCCATGAACAGTATGAAAAGGCAAAATGATAGGATACTGAAAGAGGAACTCCCCAGGTCTGTAGGTGCCCAATATGCTACTGGAGATCAGTGGAGAAATAACTCCAGAAAGAATGAAAGGATGGAGCCAAAGCAAAAACAACACCCAGTTGTGGATGTGACTGGTGATATAAGCAAGGTCCAATGCTGTAAAGAGCAATATTGCATAGGAACCTGGAATGTCAGGTCCATGAATCAAGGCAAATTGGAAGTGGTCAAACAGGAGGTGGCAAGGGTGAATGTTGACATTCTAGGAATCAGCAAACTTAAATGGACTGGAATGGGTGAATTTAACTCAGATGACCATTATATCTACTACTGTGGGCAGGAATCCCTGAGAAGAAAAGGAGTAGCCATCATGGTCAACAAAAGAGTCTGAAATGCAGTACTTGGATGCAATCTCAGAAACAACAGAATGATCTCTGTTTGTTTCCAAGGCAAACTATTCAATATCACAGTAATCCAAGTCTATGCCCCAACCAGTAACGCTAAAGAAGCTGAAGTTGAATGGTTCTATGAAGACCTACAAGACCTTTTAGAACTAACACCCAAATAAGATGTCCTTTTCATTATAGCGGACTGGAATGCAAAAGTAGGAACTCAAGAAACACTTGTAATAACAGGCAAATTTAGCCTTGGAATACAGAATGAAGCAGGGCAAAGGCTAATAGAGTTTTGCCAAGAGAACGCACTGGTCATAGCAACCATCCTCTTCCAACAACACAAGAGAAGATTCTACACATAGACATCACCAGATGGTTAACACTGAAATCAGATTGATTATATTCTTTGCAGCCAAAGATGGAGAAGCTCTATACAGTCAGCAAAAACAAGACCAAGAGCTGACTGTGGCTCAGATCATGAACTCCTTACTGCCAAATTCAGACTTAAATTGAAGAAAGTAGGGAAAACCACTAGATCATGCAGGTATGACCTAAATCAAATCCCTTATGATTATACAGTAGAAGTGAGAAATAGATTTAAGGGACTAGATCTGATAGAGTGCCTGATGAACTATGGATGGAGGTTCATGACATTCTACAAGAGACAGGGATCAAGACCATCCCCATGGAAAAGAAATGCAAAAAAGCAAAATGGCTGTCTGGGGAGGCCTTACAAATAGCTGTGAAAAGAAGGGAAGTGAAAAGCAAAGGAGAAAAGGAAAGATATAAGCATGTGAATGCAGAGTTCCAAAGAATAGCAAGGAGAGATAAGAAAGCCTTCCTCAGTGATCAATGCAAAGATATAGAGGAAAACAACAGAATGGGAAAGACTAGAGATTTCTTCAAGAAAATTAGAGATACCAAGGGAACACTTCATGCAAAGATGGGCTCGATAAAGGACAGAAATGGTATGGACCTAACAGAAGCATAAGATATAAAGAAGAGGTGGCAAGAATACACAGAAGAAATGTACAAAAAAGATCTTCACGATCAAGATAATCATGATGGTGTGATCACTGACCTAGAGCCAGACATCCTGGAATGTGAAGTCAAGTGGGCCTTAGGAAGCATCACTACAAACAAAGCTAGTGGAAGTGATGGAATTCCAGTTGAGCTATTTCAAATCCTGAAAGATGATACTGTGAAAGTGCTGCACTCAACATGCCAGCAAATTTGGAAAACTCAGCAGTGGCCAGAGGACTGGAAAAGGTCAGTTTTCATTCCAGTATCTCAAAGAAAGGCAATGCCAAAGAATGCTCAAACTACCACACAATTGCACTCATCTCACACGCTAGTGAAGTAATGCTCAAAATTCTCCAAGCCAGGCTTCAGCAATACGTGAACAGTGAACTTCTATATGTTCAAGCTGGTTTTAGAAAAGGGAGAGGAAACAGAGATCAAATTGCCAACACCCGCTGGATCATGGAAAAAGCAAGAGAGTTCCAGAAAAGCATCTATTTCTGCTTTATTGACTATGCCAAAGCCTTTGACTGTGTGGATCACAATAAACTGTGGAAAATTCTGAAAGAGATGGGAATACCAGACCACCTGACCTGCCTCTTGAGAAACCTATATGCAGGTCAGGAAGCAACAGTTAGAATTGGATATGAAACAATAGACTTGTTCCAAGTCGGGAAAGTAGTACATGAAGGCTGTATATTGTCACCCTGCTTATTTAACTTATATGCAGAGTACATCATGTGAAATGCTGGACTGGATGAAGCACAAGCTGGAATCAAGATTTCTGAGAGAAATATCAACAACCTCAGATATGCAGATGACACCACCCTTATGGCTGAAAGTGAAGAAGAACTAAAGAGCCTCCTGATGAAAGTGAAAGAGGAGAGTGAAAAAGTTGGCTTAAAGCTCAACATTCAGAAAACGAAGATCATGGCATCTGGTCCCATCACTTCATGGCAAATAGATGGGGAAACAATGGAAACAGTGACAGACTATTTCAGAGGGCTCCAAAATCACTGCAGATTGTGACTGCAGCCATGAAATTAAAAGATGCTTGCTCCTTGGAAGAAAAGTTGTGACCAACCTAGACAGCATGTTAAGAAGCAGAGATATTATTTTGCCGACAAAGGTCTGTCTAGTCAAAGCTATGGTTTTTCCAGTGGTCATGTATGGATGTGAAAATTGGGCCATAAAAAAACTGAGCATTGAAGAACTGATGCTTCTGAACTGTGGTGCTGGAGAAGACTCTTAAGAGTCCCTTGGATTGCAAGGACATCCAACCAGTCCATCCTAAAGGATATCAGTCCTGAATATTCATTGGAAGGACTGAAGCTGAAACTGAAACTCCAATAATTTGGCCACCTGATGGGAAGAGCTAACTCATTTGAAAAGACCCTGATGCTGGGAAAGATTGAAGGCAGGAGGAGAAGGGGACAACAGAGGATGAGATGGTTGGATGGCATAACCGACTTGATGGACATGAGTTTGAGTGAGCTCCAGGAGTTGGTGATGGACAGGGAAGCCTGGTGTGCTGCAGTCCATGGGGTTGCAAAGAGTTGGATGCAACTGTATGACTGAACTTAACTGACTGAGAACATTCTAGAGCAGCTAGGATGGTAAACTGTCTTGAAATAAGGTCCAGTCAGGGAAATTACTGAAAGACTTAGAGAGGCTTCACTTACAAAGAGAAAACTTAGAGAAGGTAAATATTTAAATGTCAGTTGTGTTGTGAATATGTCTTAGATATAAATCATATAATACCAAGGGCAGAGAACCAGGAAGTTCTGGGGAAGCAGATTTTGATTCAATATGAAGGAAACTCACCTTTGCAGTTCACTTTGGTTCACAATTTATGTGCAAAATACAATTTAGTTTCACAGGTAATATCAAGATGAGCAAGTCAACATATGTGCATGCACAGCAGTGTCAGACTCTTTTAAAACCTAATTGCCAGGCTCCTCTGTCCATGGAATTCTCCAGGCAAGAATACTAGAGTGGGTTGCCATTTCCTCCTCCAGGGGATCTCACCCAACCACAGCTCAAACCTTCATCTCCTGTGTCTCCTGCATGGAAGGCAGATTCTTTACCTCTGAGCCACTGGGGAAGCCCAGTGTACAGACCTCCCAAAAGAGACATCAGCCTACTGCAGCTTGGATGTGGAGTGTGTGAGGTGGCAAGCAAGTGAGTTGGAAAAGTAGATGCAAGCAGATCTCAGAGGAGCCAGAAAGAGTAGTTGAGGATCCTAGACTCTTTTAAACAGACAATTGGGAGTGATCTAAAAATCCTTTTTCTGTTTTTGTCAAACAAGTCATGCTACACAAGATAACAGGGATCTTAGTTCCCTGACCAGGGATCGAACCCATAACACCTTCAGTGGAAGTGTGAAGCCCTAACCACTGGACCACCAGGGAAGTCCCTAAAAGTCCCTTTTAAATCATTTTAAAAATCCCCTTGAACTCAAATTTTAATTAGAAAAATAATTTTAAAAGTAAAACAAGTTTACTGTTAAAAATACAAAGATACAGTGTGTACAAAGTGAAAGTTCACCACCAAACTCAATTCCCACACACACATGAACAATTTAGCTTGTATCTTAACCATTTTGTGGCTCAGGTTCCTCCTCTATAATAACAGATAATAATAGTACCTTCCTCATCCAGGTGTTGTGAGAATTAAAGAAATTATTGCCAAATCCATGAAGGCAGGGGTTTTGTCTAGTTCAAGATTTCTCAGATTTGCACTATTGACATTCTAGGTTGAATAATTCTTTGCTGTGGGAGTTGTCTTGTGCGTTGTAATATATGAGCAGCATCACTGACTTCCATTCACTGGATGCCTGGAGCAACCCCGCTATACATACGCTCTTGGGACAACAACAACAAAAAATGTTTCCAACATGGCTAAATGTCCCCTGGGGGGCAAAATCACCCCAGGTTAAGGATCCATCACCTTATCTGATCTCATTTACTGTTGAATGCCTCTCACCTAACACAGCATGTAATAAATATTTGTTGAATTGTATCAGATCAGATCAGATCAGATCAGTTGTTCAGTCATGTCCGACTCTTTGCAATCCCATGAATCGCAGCACGCCAGGCCTCCCTGTCCATCACAAACTCCCGAAGTTCACCCAGACTCACATCCATCGAGTCAGTGATGCCATCCAGCCATCTCATCCTCTGTCGTCCCCTTCTCCTCCTGCCCCCAATCCCTCCCAGCATCAGAGTCTTTTCCAATGAGTCAACTCTTCGCATGAGGTGGCCAAAGTACTGGAGTTTCAGCTTCAGCATCATTCCCTCCAAAGAAATCCCAGGGCTGATCTCCTTCAGAATGGACTGGTTGGATCTCCTTGCAGTCCAAGGGACTCTCAAGAGTCTTCTCCAACACCACAGTTCAAAAGCATCAATTCTTTGGTGCTCAGCTTTCTTCACAGTCCAACTCTCACATCCATACATGACCACAGGAAAAACCATAGCCTTGACTAGATGAACCTTTGTTGGCAAAGTAATGCCTCTACTTTTGAATATGCTATCTAGGTTGGTCATAACTTTCCTTCCAAGGAGTAAGCGTCTTTTAATTTCATGGCTTCAGTCACCATCTGCAATGATTTTGGAGCCCAGAAAGATAAAGCCTGACACTGTTTCCACTGTTTCCCCCTCTATTTGCCATGAAGTGATGGGACCAGATGCCATGATCTTCGTTTTCTGAATGTTGAGCTTTAAGCCAACTTTTTCACTCTCCACTTTCACCTTCACCAAGAGGGTTTTTAGTTCCTCTTCACTTTCTGCCATAAGGGTGGTGTCATCTGCATATCTGAGGTTATTGATATTTCTCCTGGCAATCTGGATTCCAGCTTGTGCTTCTTCCAGCCCAGCGTTTCTCATGATGTACTCTGCATATAAGTTAAATAAACAGGGTGACAAGATACAGCCTTGACGTACTCCTTTTCCTATTTTGAACCAGGCTGTTGTTCCATGTCCAGTTCTAACTGTTGCAAGAATTAATACATGGGAAGCTCCTTGAACACAGGAAGCATGGACACAGGAAGCCCTCAGTAAGTGTTAGCAATGTTCACTTTTTTAATTTAGCATTTTTCTATAGGACTATACCATATATAATAATTTCCATATAAATGGAACCATACGTACTTGACTGCAATTTATAATTTTTCACTAACAATATATCTTAAACATATGTTTATGTCACTACACATGGATGTGTATAGATTACTCTATCTCAGTAATTTTCTACAGAATCACAGTATATTAGTGTATGGAATATGTCCTATTATATCAATTCACTTATCCAATTCACTATTGATGTATTTTTAGGTTAATTATTGCTATTACAAACAATGCCACAAAGAACAATTCCCACCAAGAATTTTTAACAAAGTAATGACACAATCAGAGCTACACGATGTATTACGTAATAATTTCAAAAGGAATTTTGCATTCAAGATTCTCCAAAGAAACAAAACCAATATGAGATAGATAGATAGGCATAAAATGATTTAACAATGGGTTCACATGATTATGGAGGCAGGCAAGTCCAAAATCTGCAGGGGAGGGCAGCAGGCTAGCGGCTCAGAAAGGGGTCAGTGATGTAGTTCACATGGCAAAGCTGTCCCCTGTGGAATTCCCTCTTTCTCAGGGGAGGTCAGTCTTTTCTTCTAGTCAGGCCTTCGACTGATTAGATGAGGCCCCCTCCCAAATTATGGAAGGCAATCTGCTTTACTCAGAGTCCACCAGTTTAAATGTTAATTTATCCACAAACACCCTGACAGAAACATCCAAAATTATGTTTGACGACATAGCTGGGCACCGTAGCCCAGCCAAGCTGACACATAAAAATATTCATCAACATATTCCCTGTCAACTGAGAGAATCTCATCAGTGGCAACACATTGACAGAAGCTGTCTAACGGTCAGAGAGGAAAACTACGAAGGTGAGCCGTGTGCTGACTGGGAGGCTGGCCGGGACGACCTCTGTGTTCACCTGAGGTTCTGAGTCTGGACTGTGGCGATGGTGCCTCCTGGGGAGGGTGATGCGTGCCTTCCCTCCCCACAGTGGACTAGTGTACGCTTGCGGTTGATGTGCCCACGGCTTAGAATTGCTCAGGGCTGTCAGGCAGTCCACTGCCACTTCTTGATGTTATTGCTATGTCTGCCTCAAGCAGCTAATAATGGATGTGAAAGCCCTTTGTATAATTGCTAATGCCAAGGAAATGTGCAGCGTCGAACCGCTCCAGTCTCCTGTGGTCTACATAAACCCAGATAACCAAGTGCATTATATAATTATGTCTAAAATTAAGTAAATAAATAATGAGTGAGGGCCTGCGTGGTTTTTTATGGCTGAAAAGTACGGACTGACTTAATGCATGAGTCTTATAACATCTATTTATATGCAAAGGGACTTGCAGGGTTACCCTAGTTCCCCAAATGGGTTCTAGTTACCTTAGGTGGGAGGGTGAGGGAATTTTACATCGGTGTGGTATTGTCCTAAATTATCTATCATTTCTGCCAAAATTATCTGTGGAACAAGGCACACAACAGACAAATACATACATTAAGTAAGCACACAAATAATAATTCTCCAGTCTCAATAAAGACTTCTCTACCCATAAATTGAAAAATTCATGGTCTCTCTCCTTTACTTAGTGTAAAAATTAGTACATTAAAATCCAGTTCATGTTCATGAAATAAGGTTAGAAATTCAAAGAAGGGAAGAAATCTATTTTAAAAATGTACTGCTATTTATTTTTGGCTACCACTTTTTAGTGCTAAAATATATAATGATTAAGAGCTGCAGGTATTGCATAAACTATCATCATTCCTTTATTTCAAGAGGCCCATCATTAACATTTACATTAATTCTATATCTTTTAGATCTTCCTAAATCAACACCTATTCTAAATTACTACTCAAATTAAGCCCTAATTTTCCATCTGTAGTCTCTGTGTTCTAGTCTAAAAAGCCTACAAGCTTTTCTGTCTAGTCCCCATTTCTAACTCACCCCAGAATCTGGCTGGAAGCCTGGACTTTCACGAATCCAATTTCTGGCAAGCAAATCCTCTACCAAACAGCTCTCTCACATGTCTGTGTATTAAAAATAGCTATTATGACTCACTAATGCCTCTTAAACAAAAGCACAGCTCCGAACACCAGGGATGACAGAGTGGAGGAGGGCAGTGTGCGAAGAAGGGGAGTGCCATAGTCAGAAATAATTTTCTAAACGTCATATTGATTTTGAACTTGTTCCTTCGGGAAACATATTTCCATCAGGAAATATATTCAGAAGTGGTTTTATGAGGAATTAATTTTTTTTTAACTCACTTTCCTGGGGAGACACATTTCTCTAAGTGTCTGGGATAACTAAGTGGACACTCATGTTTACTTGGGGGTCACAAGGTTTAGACTAACATTACACCTTTGGTGGAGGATGGGCTTTGTTTTCTTTTTTACTATTTATTCATTTGATGACTGCTCCCATTATCAGCTGCAACACATGGGACCTTCCCTGTGGCATGCCAGATCCTTGATGAGGCATACATGCGAGACACATGTGGAATCTAGTTCCCCGACCAGGGATCCAACCCAAGCCCCCTGCATCGGGAGCACAAAGTCTTAGCCACTGGACCACCAGCGAAGTCCCTAGACTAAGGACTCCCTCTGATTAGGAATCACTACAGAACACTTTCTATGGTGGGCAGGGCTGCCATGTTCCCCAACTCTGCTGAGTGTTAGTCGCTCAGTCGTGTCTGATGCTTTGTGACCCTGTGGACTGTAGCCAGCCAGGCTCTTCTGTCCATGGGATTTTCCCAGGCAAGAATATTGGACTGGGTTGTCATTTCCTTCCCCAGGGGGTCTTCCCGACCCAGGGATCAAACCTGGGTCTACCACAGTGCAGGCAGATTCTTTATCTTCTGAGCTACCAGGGAAGCCCTTCCCCAACTCTGGAACAATAATCTATTTAGAGAATATGATTTGCACTCTCTTCCCTGGAGCTCACCAGGTGGCAGGCCCTGCAGTTGTATATTTACCAAAGGGAATTTTAAAAGTGTGAATAACATAGTCACTCAGCCTGAGTCCTCTGGGAATGATCAACAAACATTTCTCCAAATAAGTAGATTATTGTTCATTGTGTTATTCCTTCATGAATAGTCCCTGATGGTTATTCATTAATGAATAGCCCAGGTTTATGTTTTTCTTGGCCTCCATTCTGGGGACTCTCTCTGTCCCTGACATGAAAGTACACTTAGTAATGAGTGGAAGCATAAAACAGTCAGACATTCGAAACTAACTGTGAACTAGGCAATAAAAATACTGGTTTCATAGAAAGTTTCTGTCTTGTAAAGTGTTGATAGCATTTATCAAACAGTGGAATAAAGTCCAGCCCTGAATCTCAAACAGCTGACAACACGACATTCCTACAACAGGAAGTCAAGTTTGATTATCATGTCCATTCCTTCTATTTTTTAATCACTATAAAAAATACTTCTTAAATTAAATTACAGTCAATTTACAATATTGCTTCTCTTTAATACAACCAACCCATAAAGGTCATAAAATCTAGTGGCGAGACCTCTATTTATTACTATTTGTAAAAATGTTCTTTCAGTAAGAGAAGGTTTCTCCTAATGTAACTGACCTTTGTCATAATTCTTTTTTTTTTACCTCTGTCAAACATTTCTAACACCTGACATATCTACTTCCGTTGGTTGGATCAAAAACACCTTGTGATTCAGGTAGAAATAATTCTTTAAACAGAGGAATTTATATGACATTCGCTGCCTTTTACCATTAATTAAGCCCCTTTTTGTGTGGGGCCCACTTGTAATATGTATTAATGTCAGTTTACAAGAGGAAATGGCATTCAGCATTTTCACTAGCTTATAGTAAGAAATCGCTCTTTCAAATCATCTCCATTCAATTCTCATCTGTACTGACTGCTGGAAGGAGGTGAGGACAAAGGTGAACCTGATGTGACCTGTGCTTTCTATACACATGCAGTCTGGAGCCTGCGACACTGGCCTCCAAAGGCAAACTAACGAGGGCTATATCCACAGATTAAATGAAGAGCCTTGAGAATATGGGAAGATTAACTACAGCTGGGGGGATCTGCAAGCGTGAATAGTGACCACGTGGGAATGTCAGAGGAACAGGAAAACAAGGAGATTAAGGAATAAAAGAGACTTGAGAAATTTAAGAATCTAAGTCTGACTGAGGAACTCAGACTTAAGAAAATAAACCCTGCGTCTTGAAAGCCAGCTTGCTCAGATCTGTGTTTCCTTAGCATGACCTTATGAAGTCTCCTGTTTCACACAGAGAGAATCTTTGTGACCCCATGGACTGTAGCCCGCTGGGCTCCTCTGTCCATGGACTTCTCCAGGCAAAAAGTACTGGAGTGGGTAGCCATTCCCTTCTCTGAGGGATCTTCCAAACCCAGATCTCCTGCACTGTGGGAGGATTCTTTGCTCTCTGAGCCTCCAGGGGAGCCCATGTATTTCTGAAGGTCTACCAAAGTCTCCCCACCCTCCCTTCTGTTGCGGAAACTCTGGCCCATTCTGCTCCTGTCAGAGTGCTGCACTTCCACTAAATATTTCATTCTGACGTCCCCATGTGACTTGAATTCTGTCACCTCTGCGGTTTCCTTCCAACTCTACATCAGCCTGGGATCCTTCCTTCCCCATTCGTCTCCAACCATCCAATTTATACACTCAGCATTTATTTAAATCATATGTGTATGCTACTTTTTTTTTTTTTAACTGAGCATCTAAGTATATACTAAGCAGTGTGTGAGGTATAAAGTTATACCAGATCAGGTCTGTACTAATCAGGGAGTTTACAGACTTTCTAAATCCTATTTGGGACCTCCCTGATGGTCCAGTGGTTAAGAATCCTCCTGCCAATGCAGGGGACACAGGTTCAATCTCTGCTCCTGGAAAATCCCACATGCCATGGGCAAACTAAGCCCTCACACCCTAAAGCCTGTGCTCTGCAACAAAAGAAGTCACTGAAATGAGAAGCTTGAGCACCTCAACTAGAGAGTAGGATTATTTTTTATTTAATTATTTTTAAATTAATTAATTACTTTTTGACTGTGCTGTGTCTTCATTGCTGGGCTGGGCTTTCTCCGGTTTCCCACTGGCCGCAACTAGAGAAAGTCCCACACAGCAGCAAAGGCACAGTACAGCCAAAAATAAATTAATCAACTTAAACATAAGTAAATTTTTTAAAAAAGATAATAAAAAACAATCCTATCCATCCTTTGAGGGAACATCATCAGACCAACCTGGCCTGTGAAATTCTATAATATGTTCAGAAATGTCAATAACAATTACATAAATGATCTAAACTATTTCCTACAGATGTCTTTTAAAAAAAGAAATGTAATTTGGGATTTCCTTGGTGGTCAAGTGGCTAAGATTCTGCACTCGCAATGCAGGAGGCATGGGTTTGACCTCTGGTCAAGGAACTAAATCCCTCATGCCACAACTAAGACCCGGCATAGCTAAATAAACAAATAAACATTTTTCATGTTATCTAAAATACTTTTGTTTACTTTTTCATCAGTTAAACAATGTTAAACAATGTTCCATCACAGTAGGGATCCCATTTAATCTATCTTTGCTTCTCTAAAAGCATAAATCTAAAAGTTTTCTATATTATAGTTGCTGTAGGTACTCAACAAATAATTGATCTTTACAAAAGAAGTTAATGAACATATGTAATATTAGCATATATATTACCTGTTAATATATATTAGCAATATATATATCTGATATATATTAGAAAATATAGCATATATTACCTGCACATCTTAAAATTTCATGAACCAATAATTTTTTAAAAATCAATGCTGATATGTGCATGTGTGTACATATATGACAAGAGTTTATTTTCCTAATTAATATTACTTCAAAAATTCATTGTTATGTAACTTATATCACCATAACTTTGTTGTACAAAACTATGTTACTCTATTCATATTATCAGATTTTTATAAAGCTGAAAAAAATCAATTTTTTATAAAAGTAGAAACATTACCTTAGAATACAGAGTAGGATTTTTAACTGAATAACACAAAAAATCATCAGTTCAATTCAGTTCAGTTCAGTCACTCAGTCATGCCCGACTCTTTTCGACCCCATGAATTGCAGCACGCCAGGCCTCCCTGTCCATCACCAACTCCTGGAATTCACTCAGACTCACGTCCATCGAGTCGGTGATGCCATCCAGCCATCTCATCCTCTGTCGTCCCCTTCTCCTCCTGCCCCCAATCCCTCCCAGCATCAGAGTCTTTTCCAATGAGTCAACTCTTCACATGAGGTGGCCAAAGTACAGCATCCTAATTATTTTGTCATTTAAATCATTTAAGTAAGCTACAGAAATCTGGAGGTGAGAAAGTAAAAGCTAGAAAGAAAATGTCATAGTACCATCTGCTAGGTGAATTTTTCAATTAATTCTTACAAGCATCCTATACAGATGCTTGTGGAGGTCTCAACAGCTAGTCGCACTCAGAAAAGTTAAGTAACTTACCCACAGAAGGTCCCACATAAGCCACAGGATTCAGTGGCTTCCCAGGCGGCGCAGTGGTAAAGAATTCACCTGCCATTCCAGGGCACACAAGAGACGTGGGTTTGATTCCTGGGTGTGGAAGATACCCTGAAGAAGGAAATGGCAACCCACTCCAGTATTCTTGCCTGAAAAATCCCATGGGCAGAGGAGACTGGTGGGCTACAGTCCATGGGGTTGCAAAGAGTTAGACATAACTGAGCACACACTAACGTACGGGCTTAGTTGCTCTGCAACATGTGGGATCTTCCTGGATCCTGGATCAGGATAAAGAAACTTCAAGGAAGTGCTGGCATTTTGAGTTGAGCCTCCAGAAAATTATAAGTTTCTATGTGCAGAGATTGAGGGTAAAATATACCAGGGTAAGGAACAATGTTATAGTGAGCATGCCAGATCCCCGCTAGGCTGGAGGCATTCATTGCCCCCGCAAAGGTGGAAGGGGAGTGGGTGGTGGCTGTCTGGGATTTGCTCTCAAAAGGAACCATGTTTTCTCGGGCAGCCCACACAGATAACAACTTAATGTTGGAGAGAGGGTGGGAATGTGAAGCCTAATCGCCTTGCCTCAAGGCAGGGCAATCCTGAGGGGCAACCCAGATCCAGAACTCTTTGTTGTGGCTACATCTGCTCCATTTTCTGCCCAATCCTACTTCCTTCACTACCCGATAAACACTCTTCACGCACATCTCCATCTCAGGATCTATTTCCCAGGGAAGTGGACCTAAGACAGTTGGAAATATATCAACCAGTTAATGAACTCAGACAGTATGGTGCAGAACAGGGGTGGCCAACCCCTGAGAGCCATGGACTGGTACAGGTCTGTGGCCTGTTAGAAACTGGACCACACAGCAGGAGGTGAGCTTCAGGTGAGCAAGTGAAGCTTCGTCTGTATTTACAGCTGCTCCCCATCACTTGCATTACTGCCTGAGCTCCACCTCCTGTCAGATCAGTGGCAGCGTTAGATTCCCATTGGAGCACAAACCCTACTGTGAACTGCACAGGCAAGGGATCTAGGTTGCGTGTTCCTTATGAGAATCTAATGCCTGATGAGCTGATTCTGCATTATGGTGAGCTGTATAATTATTTCATGATATATCACAATGTAATAACGATAGAAATAAAGTACACAATAAGTGTAATGTGCTTGAATCATCCTGAAACTACCCTCCCTCCAGGGCCCAAGGAAAAATTGTCTCCCACAAATCAGGTCTGTGGTGTCAAAACAGTTGGGGAACCAGTGGTATACAACAATGATAAAAGAGAAATTTCTGTTTGAAGAAAACATTTAATTCCATGATAAGGAATTTGGACTTTATCCCGTGGAACACTGGTTTCCAAAACTGGGTGGCTGAAAGGAGTATAGGAAGAAGTATTTATTATTATTATTCATAATTTCATAAGGGCTTCCCAAGTGGCACTAGTGGTAGAGAATCCACCTGCCAGTGCAGGAGGACCAAGGGACGGGCATTCAATCCCTGGGTCAGGAAGATCCCCTGGAGTAGGAAATGGTACCCCACTCCAGTATTCTTGCCTGGGAAATCCCATGGACAGAAGAGCCTGGCAACCTACAGTCCATGGGATAGCAAAGAGTTGGACTAGACTGAGTAACTGAGACAAACGTACTTTCATAAATGTCTGCTTTTCTGTTTTGTAATAAAGATAATATATTAATAAAGTAGTATATATACACACAGGTATTTTGTGTGTGTGTGTGTGTGTGTGTGTTTTTTTTTTACTAATAGATGTGTGCAATCAAAAATTGAGACCGCAACATAGATACTGGGAAAGTCAATGAGGTCTTTATATTATAGAAGAAAACTATGTTCAGAACATAAACTAGAATAGTGATTCCCAAGCTTCAACTCAGGAGAGTGACCTGGGAACTATCAAAATATGCTAATGACCAAGCTAATGACCAAGAGTTAATTATATTAACTCTCTAGGGTGGGAAAACAGCATTAATATTTTTCTTTTCCCTAATGGCAACCCACTCCAGTACTCTTGCCTGGAAAATCCCATGGATGGAGGGGCCTGGTAGGCTGCAGTCCATGGAGTCGCTAGGAGTCAGACACGACTGAGCGACTTCAATTTCACTTTTCACTTTCATGCATTGGAGAAGGAAACGGCAACCCACTCCAGTGTTCTTGCCTGGAGAATCCCAGGGAGGGGGGAGCCTGGTGGGCTGCCGTCTATGGGGTCGCACAGAGTCAGATACGACTGAAACAACTTAGCAGCAGCAGCAGCAGGGTTAAAAAAACAAACAAACAAACAAACAACAAAAAAAACACCAGATTAGAGTTACAATCAAGCCTGAATTGAATTAATTACTTTGAACTATTAAAAATCCTGAAAAGTAACCATCCAGTAATAGAGAAGTGAAAGCTAAAGATTTAAGAAGTGCTTTCACCTTAAGTATAGAGTATATATTGGAAATAATATAATGATTCTCTCCACATTTTGTTTTTATTTCCTTATAAAGCCTAGCAAGGAGATCCAACCAGTCCATCCTAATGGAAATCAGTCCTGAATATTCACTGGAAGGACTGATGCTGAAGCTGAAACTCCAATACTTTGGCCACCTGATGTGAAGAACTGACTCATTGGAAAAGACCCTGATGCTGGGAAAGATTGAAGGTGGGAGGAGAAGGGGACAACGGAGGATGAGATGGTTGGATGGCATCACTGACTCAATGGACATGAATTTGAGTAAGTTCCAGGAGTTGGTGATGGACAGGGAGGCCTGGAGTGGTGCAGTCCATAGGGTTGAAAAGAGTCAGACACCACTGAGACACTGAACAGATAAAGCCTAGTAGTCACATGATCACCTTCCCTGTGGGAAGAAATGAGTCACTTGCCCATTAAGAGACCTTTTTCAGAAGCCACCTTCTTATCTGCTAGAATTCAAGTGAGCTCTCTAGGCCTCTCAGCTTGTTTTCCTGAGTTTACACAATAATGAAACACATACAATGACCCTTTTACTCTTCTTTTACCAGCTATTATTTAATACTGATTAGGTTTGAAATGCAAATCTCCGTATCAAATAGCAAACTATTGGCAGTCACCTGGGCTAAGGCTGTATTCAAGAGAGAGTCAAAACGATTTTATGCAAAGACAACATAAAAACTCCATCCAAAGGCCCCTAGGAGATCACCAATTTTTTCAGGATTATATTCAGGATATGAAATTCTTTGTAGTAACAGATAATCTTTTCTCCTAAATTCGGTGAAGCTTTGCTGACCGTTAACTGAACTTTCAAAGCAAACATAATGTTTTCAGCATTTGTGCTTACATCAAAATGAGACTGTTCATGGGGTTCTCAAGGCAAGAATGCTGAAGTGGTTTGCCATTCCCTTCTTCACTGGACCACGTTTTGTCAAGTGGGCCTCAGGAAGCATCACTATGAAAAGACTAGTGGATGTGATGGAATTCCAGTTGAGCTGTTTCAAATCCTAAAAGATGATGCTGTTAAAATACTGCACTCAATATGCCAGCGAAGTTGGAAAACTCAGCAGTAGCCAAGGACCGGAAAAGGTCAGTTTTCATTCCAATCCCTGAGAAGGGCAATGTCAAAGAAAGTTCAAACTACTACAAAATTGCATTCATTTCACATGCTAGCAAGGTCATGCTTAAAATCCTTCAACCTAGGCTTCAACAGTAGGTGAACCAAGAACTTCTAGATGTTCAAGCTCAGTTTAGAAAAGGCAGAGGAACCAGAGATTAAATTGCCAACATCCACTGGATCATCAAAAAAGCAAGAGAATTCAAGAAAAACATCTACTTCTGCTTTATTGACTACACTAAAGCTTTTGACTGTGTGGATCACAACAAACTGTGGAAAATTCTTAAAGATATGGGAATAACAGACCACCTTACCTGCATCCCGAGAAACCTGTATACAGGTAAAGAAGCAACAAGAGAACAGGACATGGAACAACTAACTGGTTCCTAATTGCGAAAGGAGTGTCAGGCTGTATTTAATTTATATGCAGAGTACATCATGCAAAATGCTGGACTGGATTAAGTACAAGCTGGAATCAAAATTGCCAGGAGAAATATAAATAACCACAGACATGCAGATGATACCACCCTTATGGCAGAAAACGAAGAGGAACTTAAGAGCCTCTTGATGAAGGTGAAAAAGGAGAGTGAAAAATCTGGCTTAAAATTCAACATTCAGAAAATGAAGATCATGGCATCCAATCCCATCACTTCATGGCACATAGATGGGGAAACAATGGAAACAGTGGCAGACGTTATTTTTGGGGGCTCCAAAATCACTGCAGATGGTGAATGCAGCCATGAAATTAAAAGATGCTTGTTCCTTGGAAGAAAAGCTATGACAAACCTAGACAGCATGTTAAAAAGCAGAGACTTCACTTTTCTGACAAAAGTCTTTATAGTCAAAGCTATGGTTTTTCCAGTAGTCATGTATGGATGTGAGAGCTGGATCATAAAGAAAGCTGAGTGCTGAAGAATTGATGTTTCGGAACTGTGGTGTTGGAGAAGACTCTTAAGAGTCCCTTGGACTGCAAGGACATCAAACCAGTCAATCCTAAAAGAAATCAGTCCTGAATATTCATTGAAAGGACTAATGCTGAAGCTGAAGCTCCAATAATTTGGCCATCTGATGGGAAGAACTGACTCACTGGGAAAAACCCTGATGCTGGGAAATACTGAAGGCAGGAGGAGAAAGGGATGACAGAAGATGAGATGGTTGGATGGCATCACCAACTTGATGGACATGAATTTGAGCAAGCTCTGGGAGTTGGTGATGGACAGGGAAGCCTGGTGTAGTGCAATCTATGGGGTTGCAAAGAGTCGGACATGACTGAGCGACTGAACAGAACTGAACTGATGCTGAAGCTGAAGCTCCAATACTCTGGTCTCCTGATGAGAAGAGCCAGCTCATTGGAAAAGACCCTGATGCTGGGAAAGATTGAAGGCAAGAGGAGAAGGAGATAACAGAGGACAAGATGGTTGGATGGCATCACCAATTCAATGGACGTGAGTTTGAGCAAACTCTGGGAGATGGTGAAGGACAGGGAAGCCTGATGCTTACCTTAGAAGGTTAGGATTTATTGGTCTTAACTGGAGAGTAACAACTTTTTTTTGCTCTGTAGCACAGCTTGAGGGATTTCAGTTCCCTGAATCCTAACCACTAGACAACCAGGGAACTCCAAGGAGAATAACAAGTTTAGCACAGCAAAATATCTTTGAGATTACCTAATTTACCCTTTTGATTTATGTATCATTTTTTAAAATTTATTTTGGCAGCACTGGGTCTTAATTGAGGCACAGGGGATCTTGACTGCATCAGGAGGAATCTTTTGTTGCTGAGCATGGGCTTAATTGTCTGTCAGCATGTTGGAGCTTAATTCCCTGTTGTTGTTCAGTCGCTACATTGTGTCTAACTCTCTGCAACGCTGTGGACCACTGCATGCCATCTTCTTCTGACCTCCATCATCTCCTGGAGTTTGCTCAAATTCAGTCTGTTGAGATGGTGATGCTACCCAACCATTTCATCCTCTGTCAATGCACCCTTCTCCTCCCACCTTCAGTCTTTCCCAGCATCAGGATCTTTTCCAATGAGTCACTCCTTGCATCAGGTGGCCAAAGTATTGGAGCTACAGCTTCAGCATCAGTCTTTCCAATGAATATTCAGGACTGATCTTCTATAGGATCTCCCTGCAGTGCAAGGGACTCTCAAGAGTCTTCAGCACCACAAATCATGTCAATTCTTTGGTGCTCAGCCTTCTTTATGGTCCAACTCTCACATCCATATGTGACTACTGGAAAAACCACAGCTTTGACTACATGGACCTTTGTCACAAAGTGATGTCTTTGCTTTTTAATACACTGTCTAGGTTTGTCATAGCTTTCCTTCCAAGGGGAAGCATCTTTTAATTTTATGGCTGCAGTCACTGTCTGCAGTGATTTAGAGTGCTCAAGGTAAGTATCTGGACTGGAGGAAACAAGGTTGGTTGCAGAGTGATAAATTTCTGGTGGGATGGAAACTGAACTGACATTGGCAGGGGAATGTCAAGCCAGCTGAAATCCCTAGCCTGAAATTCAAGGTTTGAAAGGAAGAGACAGAGGCTGAGCAAAACTTAAAAACAGGGTATCAAGACTAAAGCTGATTTCTCAAAAATAGCAGGAGGAAATGGGGCTGCCCCTAGAGCTCCGAGCTCTGGTTAAAGCAGGTATTCCTCTCTGAGGTCGATTCAGAGAAGCTGGATTAACCAATGGGACAGCTGAGAAATGACACAGACCTGAAGCAAAAGTGCAATGCCTGCCACAAGCTACAGAGGCACCATTCTGTTTTCCTTCTCAAAATATCTGCTCTTACAGATATCTACCTAGTGGTTGCCAAGGGACGGGAGAATGGGGAGTTATTTCTTAATGGGTATGGAGTTTCATTTTGCGGAGAAGGCAATGGCAACCCACTCCAGTACTCTTGCCTGGAAAACCCCAGGGACGGAGGAGCCTGGTAGGCTGCAGTCCATGGGGTCACACGGAGTCAGACATGACTGAAGCGACTTAGCAGCAGTTTCATTTGGAGATGTGGACAAAAGAAAGAATGTTTCCTGCCATTCCTGTAAACAACAAGTGATGTCAGCTGGACTGTGCACCGTGAGGGGAGTTCAGGTTGGAGAAAAATAGGATATTGGCCTGAGATAGTTCAGGTGCCTGTCTAAGAAATAACTTCAGTGAGCCCAGGCTCCTGAATCTTCCTCTACACAGAAATGCATGAAAATCATTAACTTGAGATGTTTATCTTTTGTGATTAGCTGTAGTTGTTTGATGCTTGAATACTCATTTTTTTTGTTTTTGTTTTGTTTTGTTTCAGCAGAAACACCTAAGTATTCTGGCTCCTCCCTTAGCTCTTTAGAACCGTTCCTCAGAGTTATCTGTGAGGCTGTTTTCTGGGCTAGAGAAGTTAAAGTTTTCTCACAACCACAAGTAAAAACGTTAGCTCCCAATGTTACTCTCCCCAAATAAAAACGATCGTTCAAAATAATAACATATAGAACTGACTCCTCACAAGTTTTTAAAACATGCAAAATAAACAGGAAAGAGAGCCTTTTGGAATTGTTGCCGGGTGACATTTAACAGTCAAGAAAACCGAGGATCACAGAGGTTAAGTATCTTGCCCACAGTCACACAGGCTGGAAGAACAAGGTCTAGCCTGGCATCTAAAGTGAAAGTGAAAGCATTAGTCACTCAGTCATGTACGACTCTTTGAGACCCCATGGACTGTAACCCTCCAGAACCCTCTGTCCATGAAATTCTCCAGACAAGAATACTGCAGTGGGTTGCCATTCCTTTCTTCAGGGGATTTTCCCCACCCAGGGATCGAATCTGCCTCTCCCGCATTGTGGGCAGATTCTTTACCAGCTGAGCCAGCCTGGAATCTAAAGCAAACTCCAAATCTTTGTGATTCACAATTTGTTCTTCACATGCAAATATATTTCTTGCTTCAGGCTATGTGATCATTGTAAATAATCGGGTAGGGATGGGAGTAAGGCAAAAGCATTGAGTAATGCCCCAAATGACCAAAGTAAATTGCTTCTTAATAATGAGAGTTCTCATAAAACACTCCACCTGGAACTTCCTCCAAAAGCAGGCCATCAATAAAAAAAACAGCAGTGCAAGCAAAAAGAAACCATTTTGCAGAGTGGAAAAAGGAGAGTCATAACGTGTAATCAGAGCTGAGTGCAGCAAACAGAAATATCTAGAACCAATAGCATAATGTGGGTGAAACGACTGAGTGTTTCCAACTGAACTTTGCACAGTTGTAGACTGTATACAGTTTCTACATTTAGCCTGATAGCAGGAAGTTCCCAACCTGGCATGAACCCCTATCATACCAGCCTAGGATAAAGACTGGAATAAGAGTTTCAAAAGGATTAGCAGGTGAATCAGAGCTAGAACAATCGAGAGAACAAGTACAGAACTGTTTATCTCACTTTCAATTATAGGTTTTTCCAACACCCTACTGACAAAGTGTTGACAGTCAACACCTTTGGGGTCATACATAGTCTAGCTATCTTGGTTCTCATATGTATCCAGAACAATATATCTGTACATGTATTTACATGTCCCTGGTGGCTCAGATGGTAAAGAATCTACCTGCAGTGCAGGAGACCTGGGTTCGATCCCTGGGTTGGGAAGAATCCCTGGAGAAGGGAATGGCTATCCACTCTAGTATTCTGGCCTGGAAAATTCCATGGACTGTACAGTCCATAGAGTCTCAAAGAGTCGGACACGACTGAGTGACTTTCACTGAAACTGAGCCAGGTCTAGGGAAAACTATGGGCAAAGAGAGGAGCTTCCTGCATAGCTCGGTTGGTAAAGCGTGAGCCTGCAATGTGGGAGACCTGGGTTCAATTCCTGGGTCGGGAAGATCCCCTGGAGAAGGAAATGGCAACCCACTCCAGTATTCTTGCCTAGAGAATCCCATGGAAGGAGGAGCCTTGCAGGCTACAGTTCATGGGATAGCCTAGGTATTTCCCCATATCTGTTCCTTATGTATCATCGAGGAGCTCCAGTTTCTCCTATTCCTCCAAATTGTTCTAGAAGGGACTAGAGACTATTTTCCATATCAGCTTGGTTTAGTTCTTAGCACCATTTTTTTCTCTCTCCTACACCAACTTACTGCAGTTATTAGAAATGACTCTGGTCACTTCCAATCTGCTGAGTAGCAACTGTGATGCCAATGTTTGCTGAGGTTGCTGCCACTGCTGTTGAACTTGCAGAAGTATGCTGTTTGGTGGCCAGTGTCTGCTGGAAAAGGCGACATCTCCTTTTCTCTACTCTTTAAGTCAGATGGCCTAAGTTCAAATTCCAACTTTGCCATTTAATAGGTATATTAATACTGACAAATCTTTGTATATTTATCAAATGGGAATTTTAATAGCCCTTACCTGATAAAGTTGTGGTAATGATATGACATAATGCATATAGAAAGCTGGGCGTTGAAGAACTGATGCTTTTGAACTGTGGTGTTGGAGAAGACTCTTGAGAGTCCCTTGGACTGCAAGGACATCCAACCAGTCCATCCTAAAGGAGATTGGTCCTGAGTGTTCATTGGAAGGACTAATGTTGAAGCTGAAACTACAATACTTTGGCCACCTGATATGAAAAGCTGACTCATTTGAAAAGACCCTGATGCTGGGAAAGATTGAAGGTGGGAGGAGAAGGGGATGACAGAGGATGAGATGTTTGGATGGCATCACAAACTCAATGGACATAAGTTTGGGTAAACTCCGGGAGCTGGTGATGGACAGGGAGGCCTGGCGTGCTGCCGTCCATGGGGTCGCAAAGAGTCGGACATGACTGAGTGACTGAACTGAACTGAATGCATATAGAGCAGTTAGTTAACATGTATTGAGTGCTTATTTTAAACTGTTTTAATCTGTTGGGGCTACTATAACAGAATACCACACACTGGGTCATTTATGGACAACGCACATTTATTTCTCATAGTTCTAGAGGCTGGAAGTCTGAAATCAAAGCGCTCATAGATCTGGTGTCTGTTGAGAGCCTGCTTCCTGATGAGTTATCTTCTCATTGTGTCCTCCCATAGAGGAAGCTACAGGGAACACCTGAGGTCCTTTTTATAAGGGCATTTATTAATCTTAATCTCATTCATGAAGAGAGCTAATGAGAGATACCTCATGATCTAGTCTCTTGTAAGAGGACCCACCTTCTCATACCATCATATTGAGGGCTAAGATTTCCACATAGGAAATTTGAGAGGACATAAGCATTCTATAGAATGATTTAAGCAATATACTGATACTGTCATTATTGGTAAGAAGCAAAGGGAACATGCCACTCTCATACTATATGAGATGCCACTCTCATACTATAAATCTCTATGTTCTGATACGAAAAGATTACTAACATCAATAAGTTTAAAAAGTAGGTACAAAAAGTCTGTAGCATGGCCTCATTTACTCGTATACACAAACATTTTTATATATTTGGGCTTATATATATAAAACAATTCTGGAAATATAGAAATTACCAATAGGAGAGTCAGTGGCAATAGCTACTTCAGATGTTTTGAAATACTTTGCCAACTTTGATTTCCATAAAACTATGAATGGACACAATAGACAAAGGACAAACCAATTATGTTTACAAGCTTTAGGAATCAAAATGATACCCAAACTTCTCCCTCCTGACAGTTTACTTATTTTAAACAATATTTAATATGGCAAAATTCCAATGAAAGTACTTGGATAATCTCTAGGAGTTTGTTATAAGAAGGATCAATGATTATATAATTTTAGGGAGAAAAGGTGCTAGACATTAT
Organism: Bos indicus x Bos taurus; assembly: GCF_003369695.1. Classification (NCBI taxonomy): domain Eukaryota; kingdom Metazoa; phylum Chordata; class Mammalia; order Artiodactyla; family Bovidae; genus Bos; species Bos indicus x Bos taurus. Next base: position 19,326,112 of record NC_040076.1, on the reverse strand, counting down.
GGTAAATTCTGTTTACTAAACCTGAACTTAGTTTGTCTTCTCTGGGCTCTTACTAATAGCCCAGAACTGGTAGGGGTAGGGCCACATAGTTATTTAAGCATTATCCGTTTCTTCATGTTCACAAGAGCTGAGAAATAAATTACTTGTTTGTAGTGAAATGGCAACCCACTCCAGTGTTCTTGCCTGGAGAATCTCAGGGATGGGGGAACCTGGTGGGCTGCAATCTATAGGGTCCCACAGAGTCAGACACGACTGAAGTGACTTAGCAGCAGCAGCAGCAGCAGTGCTTCAGACATGAGGAAATTGAATGTTACAATGAGTTATTTAATAGTATTTCTATATTCCCTCACTTTTGTTTGTCTGACCAAATCATATAGGGAGATATTTTCGAATCTCATAGTATAAATAAGGCTGTGTATGGTCACCCTGCTTGTTTAACTTATATGCAGAGTACTTCATGAGAAACGCTGGGCTGGAGGAAGCACAAGCTGGGATCAAGATTGCTGGGAGAAATATCAATAACCTCATATATGCAGGTGACACCACCCTTATGGCAGAAACCAAAGAAGAACTAAAGAGCCTCTTGATGAAAGTGAAAGAGGAGAGTGAGAAAGTTGGCTTAAAACTCAACATTCAGAAAACTAAGATCATGGCATCGGGTCCCATCACTTCATGGCAAATAGAGCAGGAAAGAGTGGAAACAGTAACTTTATTTTGGGGGGCTCCAAAATCACTGCAGATGGTGACTGCAGCCATGAAATTAGTCCTTGGAAGAAAAGTTATGACCAATCTAGACAGCATATTAAAAAGCAGAGACATTATTTTGCCAACAAAGGTCCATCTAGTCAAAGCTGTGGTTTTTCCAGTGGTCATGTATGGATGTGAGAGTTGGACTATAAAGAAAACTGAGCACCGAAGAATTGAAGCTTTTGAACTGTGGTGTTGGAGAAGACTCTTGAGAGTCCCTTGGACTTGAAGGAGATCCAACCAGTCCATCCTAAAGGAGACTGGTCCTGAGTGTTCATTGGAAGGACTGATGCTGAAGCTGAAACTCCAATACTTTGGCCACCTGATGCAAAGAAGTGACTCATTTGAAAAGATCTGCTAGGAAAGATTGAAGGCAGGAGGAGAAGGGGACAACAGAGGATGAGATGGTTGGATGGCATCATTGACACAATGGACATGAGTTTGAGTAAACTCTGGGAGTTGGTGATGGACAGGGAGGCCTTATGTGCTACAATCCATGGGGTCGCAAAGAGTCAGACATGACTGAGTGACTGAACTGAACTGAATATACATAAGAAAATGTCTTACAATTAAATTATAAAATAGTTTAATTAAAATATAAAATGAATAAATTAAGAACTTCAGGTAATATGGCCAAATAACAGAATGATATTTTGAAAAGAAAGAAATATTGCAGTCCTAAAGGTAAAAAATTAGAACCAAAACAGTATTAAGTTTCAACTAATGAATTGATACTAAATGGCAAGGGGTAAGAAACACAGGTAAAAGTTACATTACTAAAAGCGATCATTACAGTGAAAGCCGAATGAAAAAGCCAAAGATAGAAGCAACTAGAGAGGGGCGAATAGATATGGAAGACAAAGTATAACTGATGTTCTTAAAGAAGAGAATCTAAGAATGCAAGGAACGTTTATTCAAATGTGTAATTCAAGAAATATCCCTGAAGTGAGCCAGAAACTGAAACCACGGAACAAAATATCACCTCCAGAGAAAATCTGACATGGAACATTCAACTCACAGACAAACGAATTTTTCAGGCATCTGGGTTTTGAAAGTCAAAGTGTTAGTCCCTCAGTCGTGTTGGACTCTCTGCGACTCCATGGATTGTAGCCCACCAGGCTCCTCTGTCCATGGAATTCTCCAGGAAAGAATACTGGAGTGAGTTGCCATGCCCTCCTCCAGGGGATCTTCCCAACCCAGCGATCAAACCCAGGTCTCCTGCACTGCAGGTGGATTTTTTACCATCTGAGCCCCCAATAAGCATTCTAGGTTTTATAGGTAAAGTACTAGCAAGGAAGAGAATTTAGACTGTCTCCTGACGTCTCCATGAAAACACTCAGTGCCAGAAGGAAAATAGCAGTAGCAGTGAGCCTCCAAGAAGACCTTTGATGATCCCCATCTCCTGGTCTTCACACTTCTGTGTGGTCCACGCCCTCATTTTAACAAGGTTGGTCATTGTGATCAATAGAAGCTGGCAGATGTGGTGATGTGTCATTTCCAAGGTTAGGTGACAAGAGGCACTTCAGCTGTGCCCTAGTTTCTCTCACACTCTCTCTCGGATGACTCATTCTGGGGTAAGCCAGCTGGTACGCAAAGGCCAAGGCAATGAGGAACCACCCAGAAAGGAAGAGTCTCCTGACAACAAACGCCTGAGAGCCATCCTGGACAGAGATCTTGTAGGTCCAGTGAACCCTTGAGATGCCTGCTGCTGTGACCCACAGCTTGAATGCATCCTGAGAGATTCTGCGCCAGAACCACACAGCTTAGTCTCCTCCAGGCTCCTGATCCTCAGAAATGATGTCTAATAGTAAGACTTGATATAAATGGCTCACATTTCAAGTAATTCGTTGCACAGCAGTGGATAATTAAAATAATCCTCAAAAATGGAAACAAGAGTATGACCCAAGGATAATACACTGGGTCACCTAAGAACAACTACTCTGACAAGATGTTATTCAAGAATAAATGTAACAAGCAAATATTTTCGTGAAAGAAAACCATGAGGCAATCCAGGCTCTATCAAAAGAACTTGGTAAGAAAAAAAATTCAGCCAGTTAAGAAATTAAAGCAAAAAAATCAGAAACAAAAATCGTGGTGAAAAAAACTGACAGTGAATATTAATTCTGCGAAAATGGAGGCATGACACTACAGACATTTTGCTACAGACTGGAAAAATAAATGTTAAAAATCATACAATGTATAAACTATAATAACAACAACAATAATAACAGTATAAATAACAAACAAGAAGATTAGGACAAATTGCAGAAGTGGTAAGGTCCTTGATCTTTCTCAGCAGTATGAAAATAAATAAAGGAAACCTCATTTAAAGTGAAGTTGAGGGGTTTCCCTGGCAGTCCAGTGGTTAAGACTCTGCCTGCTAATGCTGAGGACACAGGTTCAATCCCTGGTGTGGGAAGATCCCACATGCCGCGGAGCAATGAAGCCCGTGTGCCACAGTGACTGAGCCTGTGCTCTAGAGAGTCCATGCTCCACAACAAGAGAAGCACAGCAAGGAGAAGCCCGTAGACCGCAACTGGGAGCTGCCCCCGCTTGCCGCAACTAGAGAAAGCCAGCGCACAGCAGCGGATAGCCAGCACAGTCATAAATAAATAAATATCTTTTTAAGATAAAAAATAAAATGAAGTTGGGAAACCCTGAAGGGGGTGATCTCATGCATATCAGTCACCCCAGATTACAGATCCGAACAGGAAAAAACACTTCCTGACTCAGCAAGAGTAAGCTGCTTCTCACCTGCAGCCAGGGAATAACCACCACAGTCTCCCCAGTTTCCTCTGTTCCTCTGTGAAAGCAAGTCATGCTCCTCTCTTCTGCAGACCTGCTTATGGTTTGCCACAATTTGCTTGTCCCAAAATGATATTACTCTGTTCTTCTTGAAAAAATTCATTTTTCTGACTCTTTTTCTTTTCTCAAGGCCAATAGCAGGATATTAATTACTATCAGCTAAGATGCAAAGGCTTTCCTGGTGGCTCAGAGGGTAAAGCATCTGCCCGAAATGCGAGAAACCCAGGTTTGATCCCTGGGTTGGGAAGATACCCTGGAGAAGGAAATGGCAATCCACTCCAGTATTTTTGCCTGGAGAATCCCATGGATGGAGGAGCCTGGTAAGTTACAGTCCACGGGGTTGCAAAGAGTCGGACACAATTGAGCAACTTCACTTTCACTTTTCAAGATGCAAAGAAGAACCCACCTGCCAATGCAGGAGACTTAAGAGATGTGGGGTTTCTCCCTGGATTGGAAAGATCCCCTAGAGAAGAAAATGGCAACCCACTCCAATATTCTTGCCTGGAAAATCCCATGGACAGAGCAGCCTGGCAGGCTACCATCCATAGGGTCACAAAGAGTTGGGCACAACTGAAGCCACTGAGTACACGTGCAAAATATAAAGGTTTTATTACAAAATAAACAAGACTCCAACTTCTTTGGATTTTTCAGTGATTCCATGTTAACCTAAAGAGAACTTTTTAGAAAATATTCTCTCTTGTAGTGAAGAACTATGTTTTTAACCAACAACTTAGAGACTTCATTAAATAAAAAGATACTTAGTTAGGATTTGTTAGGATTGCAGCCCAGGAGACACAAATTTAAGAAGCACTGTTTTCAGCCTGACTCCAAAATGGAGGAGGCTTATAAAGGCAAAAGTTTCAAGGTTATAGCTCATTACATGAGTTGTTTATCAAGAATTATAATTGAAGCTGGCAAGAAGAAAAGATGCTTTTAAGTAAGGATTGGTTGGGGTCTAAAACAGTTGCATAGTTACAAGAGGAGACCTTGAAACCATAAAGTTGCAGCTGACAGATGTTCTGAATATGCCTGGTGGTGTCCTTGGGTCTGTTACGGTTCAAAGAAAGTTCAAGTTCTCAGTGGTGCAGAGACATGACCCAGACCAGATCCTCAGTGGCTGCCCAACTCCAGTTTTGTATGCTTGAACTGTGATTACTGCATTATAATTTTAACTTGTCAACAACATCCTGATTTTGAATCTCAACAATTCCTTTAGTTTCACTTTTCTTATATTGTATATTTGAATTAAATTGTATTTAGAAATAGGATTATATAGTCTCATTTTGAGAGAAGTTTATATTTTAGTCTTCCTTCTTACTTTAACTATAAAATGTTTTAAGTGAGATTTGTTGTTGTTGTTTAATCACTAAGTTATGTCCAACTCTCTACAACCCCATTGTAGCCTGCCAGGTTCCTCTGTCCATGGGATTTCCCAGGCATACTGGAGTGGGTTGCCATTTCCTTCTCCATAAGTGAGGTTTTTGCTAATTGCTAAGTCACTTCAGTCGTGTCCGACTCTGTGCGACCCCATAGATGGCAGCCCACCAGGCTCCCCCGTCCCTGGGATTCTCCAGGCAAGAACACTGGAGTGGGTTGCCATTTCCTTCTCTAATGCAGGAAAGTGAAAAGTGAAAGTGAAGTTGCTCAGTTGTGTTCAACTCTTAGCGAGCCCATGGACTGCAGCCTACCACACTCCTCCGACCATGGGATTTTCCAGGCAAGAGTACTGGAGTGGGTTGCCATTTCCTTCTCCGTAAGTGAGGTTTACTGCTGTGATATTTCTTAATGCCAGAATTTGATGATTTTTTTTCACTTTCATACTTTTCTGCATTACATAAATTCTTTGTAATATGTATATGTTGATTTTATAATAATAATTGAGTAATTTTTAACAGTAACATAAAATACTAGAAGCATATATAATGTGTTTAGTGATTTATTGTAAATGGGAATATTTGTGTTTGTGATTTTCCTCTTTGTATTTTTCAATATCTCAAAATGAGAATGAATAAAGAGTGATTTTTCAAAAAGCAACAAGTATTCAAAAGATTTTTCATAACATGCATGTAATTACTGAAATTTTTTTGTACATCCATTTTATTGCCATATTGACTATAAAAGCAACACATGGTTAGTCTTTAAAAAATGTATACAGTGTAAAAATGTAAACATATAGAAATGCTTTAAAATGTAAGAAAAAGATGTAAACAATCATGACAGCTTATATTCCAGTACATAGTCGTAGGCCCTATAAATAAGCATTTTCTTCTGGTTTCTTATTATGTATATAATCAACTACTATGAATGTCCTCCTGGAGATGGAAAGTGACAATCTGCTCACTGCTGTATCCCCTGTGCCCAGAACAGTGCCCACACATACATGGCACTCAATTAATACTTCCTACTTCAAGTTACCATGTGAGCTAGCAATCCCCTTCCTGGGCATATATCCAGAGAAAACTCTAATTCAAAAAGATACATGTGTCCAATGTTTATGGGAGCATTATTTACAATAGCTAAGACATGAAAGAAACTTAAATGTCCGTCAAGAGATGAATGGATAAAATAAGATGTGGTTTATATACACAATGGAATACTACTCAGTCATAAAAAGAATGAAGTAATGCCATTTGCAGCAACATGGATGGACTTAGAGGTTATCATAGTAAATGAAGTATCAGAGAAAGACAAATACCATATCACTTATATGTGGAATCAAAAATATGATACAAACACACTTATTTAGAAAATAGAAATAGACTTACTGACAAAGAAAACAAATTACAGTTACCAAGGGGGAGACAGGGAGGGATAAATTAGGAGTTTGGGATTAGCAGATACAAACTACTATATATAAAATAAATAAAGAACAAAAGCTTACTGTATCACACAAGGAATTATATTCAATATGTTGTAATAAACAATATAGGAAAAGAATATGAAAAAGAATATGTATGTACAAATGAATCACTTGGCTGTACATCAGAAACACAACATTGCAAATTAACTGTACTTCGATTTAAAAAAATAAATAAAACACTTCCTACTTTAATTAACAGATGGTTTTAAATTGAGATAATGCAGTATCTATGGGTTTGCATTTCCCTTTATTCATCTATTTCATATATCTAATAAACTATTCCCCATGTGACTAAATATTTTATTGAAACATTTTTATGTCTGTTAATTGCCAAGCATACACAATTCATTTATTTCATGATTTCCCTCCTGTTACCCAGTTAAACTTTTTCTAAAATCTGATTCTTACAGAAGTTCAAGAAACAGCCTAGCACACAAATTTGCTGCATATCTATTCCTGATTATTTCTCAGAAAAGATTCTAAACATATAGAATTACTAAATCAATGAACATAAGCATTTTTTACCATGATTTATTACTTTATGATATAGTTAAAACTAATATTTGAGAGCTTACATTTTACCAGGCATTTTACCAAGATCGTCAGTTATATTGTCTCTCTTAGCTATTACAGTGATACTACAATGTTAATACTGTTACTATTCCTATTGTGCAGACAAGAAAACTGAAGTTGAGAGTGACTTTCCTATAAGTCACACAATTAGTAAGTGGTGGACGCAGGACTGGAGACAAAGTAAGGTGACCGCAGGGCCTAACTTTGTCCTCAAAAGTGAAAGTTTGGGAATGTTTGCCTGGGTTTGTCTCTCACATCCACAATTTAGTAGCTGTGGGATCTATGCAATTTACTATCTCTTTGGCTTTGGTTTTCTATAAAATTGGAGTTTGTAATAGTACTGTCCATGGTGAGAATTAAATGAGATAATGTACATGAAAATCTTACTAGTGCTGATACATAAGAGGAGCTCTTTTTTCCCCAAGAGGGCCAGAACAGAACTATAATCTTTATCAAACGTTGACTGTTTACAGAAATGACATCCAAGAAAAACATTTTATAACAAGTACATTGGGGGATCTTTTAGCAACAGACTAAAAGTCTCTCTTGCAGCGAAACATGAAAAGCCTGACCAAAACTTGACGTAAGTTAGTTACCCAGTTGCTATCTTACCTATAAAGTTTTGAATATACCTTGCACATTTTCTATCAAAGCCTCACACATTACATTTCCACCAGAAATGTTGTCAACAGATTTATGCAGCTGCGGATTATACTGGGTTCCAAGAGCGCCAAGAAAAATAATATACAAAGAGATGACCAATATATAACGGAACATACTTCCTTTTGCTTGCACAACATAAATGCATCCTAAAGGTGTTATTTGAATTTCCCACACTAAGCTTCCTTTCTATGCCACAGTATGCATTTTGGAAAGGGGAATGTAAGTAAGTAAAGTGGAGAACTGACAGAGTAACTGCGGTAAATCAAACACTTATCAACGTGATATGAAACCTCTGGTTAATGAAGGGCAAAACTGAACTTGTGTGAAATTATTGATAATTTCATCCTTATTCTGTTTTTTTTTCTATATATACAAGAAGCCAGGGGAAGAGGAGAAATAATGGTATTCCTAAAACTCTGCTCAGTGTCTGAACCACTAAGAAAATAGAGGCATATTTAATTTATACATTACTGCTATGTCATTCAATTTTCTCATTCTTATTGCAGTCAAATCAAACATTTTGATGTTATAATCAAGATATTCTCATAATTTATAGACAACTGGCAGTAATGATCTCAAAACTTTTTAAAATGTAACTATATTCAAAGTGCTCAAAATCTGATGATGAAAGTACAAAATGTAGAAGATTGGATAAGTACATCCATCAAAATATGGAAATTAAATTAAAGGTAAAAAAAAAAATCAAATGACAAAAAATTCTATATTTTTAAAGTATTCAAATATGAAAAAATATTCAAAGATGTGTTGAAGTTAAAGGTAAAATACAAACTAGAATTAAACAATATCACAATTTTAAATTAAAATGATTTTTAAATATGAATTTTTATTTACTGTTTGGAAATTTAATTACGTTGTATTCATTGTTTTAAACTAAGCATTTTAAACTAATTCACTGTTTTAAACTATGGACCTAACAGAAGCAGAAGATATTACAAACAGGTGGCAAGAATACACAGATAAGGTAAGGTAAGTCACTCAGTCGTGTCTGACTCTTTGCGACCCCGTGGACTGCAACCTACCAGGCTCCTCCGTCCATGGGATTTTCCAGGCAAGAGTACTGGAGTGGGGTGCCATTGCCTTCTCCAAGAATACACAGAAGAACTATACAAAAAAGATCTTCATGACCCAGATAACCGAAATGGTGTGATCACCCACCTAGAGCCAGACATCCTGGAATGCAAAGCCAAATGGGCCTGAGGAAGCATCACCACGAACAAAGCTACTGGAGGTGATGGAATTCCAGTTGAGCTTTTTCAAATCCTAAATGATGATGCTGCTTAAAGTGCTGCCCTCAATGTGCCAGCAAATTTGGAAAACTCAGCAGTGGCCACAGGACTAGAAAAGGTCAGTTTTCATTCCAATCCCAAAGAAAGGCAATACCAAAGAATGTTCAAACTACCTCAAAATTGTACTCATCTAGCTAGCAAAATAATGCTCAAAATTCTCCAAGCCAGGCTTCAACAGTATGCGAACCGTGAACTTCCAGATGTTCAAGCTGGATTTAGAAAAGGCAGAGGAACCAGAAATCAAATTGCCAACATCTACTGGATCATTGAAAGAGCAAGAGAGTTCCTGAAAAACAGCTACTTCTGTTTTATTGACTATGCCAAAGCCTTTGACTGTGTGGATCACAACAAACTGTGGGAAATTTTCAAGAGATGGGAACACCAGACCACCTTACCTGCCTCCTGATAAATCTGTATGCAGGTCAAGAAGCAACAGTTAGAGCTGGACATGGAACAACAGACTAGTTTCAAATTGGAAAAGGAGTACGTCAAGGCTGTATATTGTCATCCTGCTTATTTAACTTATATGCAGAGTACATCATGTGAAATGCTGGGCTGGATGAAGCACAAGCTGGAATCAAGATTGCTGGGAGAAATATCAATTACCTCAAATACACAGATGGCACCACTCTTAGAAGGACTAAAGAGTCTCTTGATGAAAGTGAAAGAGGAGAGTGAAAAAGTTGGCTTAAAACTCAACATTCAGAAAACTAAGATCATGGCATCCGGTCCCATCACTTCACAGCAAATAGATGGGGAAAAAATGGAAACAGTGACAGACTTTATTTTTTGGGCTCCAAAATCATTGCAGATGGTGACTGCAGTCATGAACTTAAAAGACACTTGCTCCTTGGAAGAAAAGTTATGAAGCACATTAAAAAGCAGAGACATTACTTTGCCAACAAAGGTCCATCTAGTCAAAGCTATGGTTTTTCCAGTGGTCATGTATGGATGTGAGAGTTGGACTATAAAGGAAGCTGAGCACCAAAGCATCAATTGCTTTTGAACTGTGGTGTTGGAGAAGACTCCTTTGGACTGTAAGGAGATCCAACCAGTAAATCCTAAAGGAAATCACTACTGAATATTCACTGGAAGGACTCATGCTGAAGCTGAAACTCCAATACTTTGGCCACCTGATGCAAAGAACTGACTTATTTGACAAGACACTGATGCTGGGAAAGATTGAAGGCAGGAGCAGAAGGGGACAACAGAGGATGAGATGGTTGGATGGCATCACCGACTTGATGGACACGAGTTTGCACAAGCTCCAGGAGTTGTGATGGACAGGGAAGCCTGGCGTGCTGCAGTCCATGGGGTCGCAAAAAGTCGGACACAACTGAGCGACTGAACTGAACTGAACGGAAACTAAGCCTAATTCTAGCATTCACTGCCTGTCAAGTTACCAACGTAAAGACTCGTTATCCCATGTCAGTATGTCCAGACATATGTACGCACTTGTATGAGTAACACGAATCCTTCAGCCTCACTTGTCACTCTTCCAAATACCATGTGAACACCACATGGGAACAGAAGCAAGAAAGCAGAAGCTCCCCAGTAACTGGAAAATGACACATGCATTAAGCAAGGATCTACTGCATTCACACAATCTGAAGGGAAGGACCTGAGAATCTATCTTGTCTCTTATCTGGCATTCCTGCTCTGCGACTCCTCCTCACACCGTAAGGCAGAGTGTTTTCCCAGCACTGACAGCAGCAGATCTCAAGGCTTCAGTTTGATCACAGGTGGTCTTCAGTTTCAAGAAAAGGAGGCAGGAGAAGTATCTCTATGGAGCCTGAACGATGTCAGCCACCAGAGTGAATTTAGGGTCACGGACCTCATGGAACCTCATGCCCATGATAATAATAAAGATGCTGTCTTGGGCAGTTCAGGCTGCTACACCAGTGTATCTCAAACTGGGCAGGCATGAACAACAAACATGTATTTCTCCCAGTTCTAAAGGCTGGAAATCTGAGCTGAGGGTGCCAGCACGTTTAGGTCCTCACCAGTTCTTCCTTGGTGCATGCACAGACATTAATTCCTTCTCTTACTTTTATAAGGGCATTCATCCCATTGCCATTTCCCCTGCCTTTACTCATCAAGGTCATTTTGAGACTTGCACATCCTCCAAGACGCAGGTAGCTGAAACAATATGATGCTTGTCCAAGTTATTTTCCAGGGACCTGAAGTCAGCTGTGCCTAGTTGGAACTGAGCTGGTTGAGACAGGATAGGACCACTGACCCTCCAACCGCTCTGCTCAGTGACCTCATGACATCAGGGGACCAGAGATGATGGTCAGGGGACCACCCACAGATGATGCTGAATGCCTCCCTTTTTTAGTGTGCTCAGGCCTGTAGCTCAGGCCTGCACAGAATAACAATTGCCACATCTTTTCCAACCAGCTTTCTCCATGTCTCCATGTTCCCGAGGCCTCAGATAGCCCTGCTTCACTATTTTTCTAAATCTGATCATTTTATTTTATATATTTATCTATTTGTCTTTGTTGCAGCATGTGGGATCAAACTTCGGCCCACTGCATCAAGAATGTGGAGTCTTAGCCACTGGACCACCAGGGAAGGCCCCTGCCTCATTATTTTTTACCCCCAAAATACCTCAAGCTCCTTGCCTTGAAGGAAGTGGATCTGAGACTTGCTCTCCTGTCTCCTTATTTGGGTTTGGCTGCCTTGAGTATAAATCCTCTTTTGGTTGCAAATATTGGCATCTCTGGTGGCTCAGACAGTAAAGAATCTGCCTGCAGTCTAGGAGACTGGGGTTTGATCCCTGGATCTGGAAGATCCCCTGGAGAAGGGAATGGCTACCTACTCCAGTCTTCTTGTCTGGAGAATTTCATGGACAGAGGAGCCTGGTGTTCTACAGTCCATGGGATCGCAAAGAGCTGGACACAACTAAGCAACTAACAGTTTCACTTCACTTTTGGCATCTCAGTGTTTTGACTTGCTGCATGTCAAAAATGAACCTAGTTCAGCAGGTTCAGTAGGCAGTTCACCCTAGTTCAGGAGGCAGCACCTTCAAGACCTCATTTAACCCCAATGCTTCCCAAAGTGCATGCGTGTGTGTGCTCAGTCGCTTCAGTGGTGTCCAATATTTTGTGACCCCATGGACTGTAGCCTGCCAGGCTCCTCCGTCCATGGGGTTCTCCAGGGGAAGAATACTGGAGTGGGTTGCCATTTCCTCCTCCAGGGCATCTTCCTGACCCAAGGATCGAACCCAAGGCTCCTGCGGCTCCTGCACTGGCAGGTGGATTCTTTACCACTAAGCCACCTGGGAAGTCTCACAAAGATCTGATGCTACATACCATCACACTGGGGGCTAGGGTTTCAGCATATGAATTTGGGAGGACACAAACATGCCGTCCGTAGCAGGTACCCATGTGTTCTTTAAAAATAATTTGTGGATATTTTTGTGACATGTGTGGCCCTCTCCAGTGCGGGACCCAGGGCAACAGTGACTCTTGACCAGTTCTGAGAGTGTATTACTGCAAGGGAGTAAGGATTGCTCCCGTCATCAGAGTTTCTGTCCAGAACACCCAAGTTGAGATTCCTAGAGTCAGAGCTGCTAGCACAGAGCCCTTTGACATTCTCAGTAGGTCCTCAAGGGCAGGCATTCCTTCAGAGGCCAGAATCTCCAGTGAGAGTTCAAGGAGTCAGCTCTTCCATTCACAATAACAGCAACTCAAAGAACAGGAGGCCCCAGAAGACCCAGCTCAGGACAGACAGCGGGGCGAGCCCCTCAGATGCCCTACTTCTCCTGTTTAGTGTCCGAGGCAGCTCCTTCCTCCCATGTCTTATTTCAGAGGCCCTGCTGCATTATTTGTACCCGGGCCTTGGTTGGGACCACCCTCATCCAAATCTATGAATCTACCTGAAATCAAACCTCAGGGAGAAAATGGGGTGGGGAGGGGCAAGGATTGAAGTATCTATCTCTCCCTTTAAGATCCTTGGGCTCCTGATGGAAATGGTTTCCCTCAGAAGCTGGCATTAAACGAAATCCTTCTTTTTACCTTTCTTCTGGGCATCACTCATGTCCTCCTAGTATTCAAAAGGCACAGTGAACTACCACCATCTCTACTGGTACAAGGAGGGAGTGGTAACATTTTTGCATAAGAAAAGGAAGAAAATATTTATATAATATCTTCCAGGGTATAAATTTGGCAGATAATCCTATTTGGCAAGTCAGTAAAAGCTTGACATTTATATTTTTGTAATTGAGGGAAGGACTTCCCAGGCGGCTCAGGGGTAATGAATTCGCCTAGAATGAGGGAGACATGGGTTTGATCCCTAGGTCAGGAAGAGCCCCTGGAGAAGGAAATCGCTACCCACTGCAGTAGTCTTGCCTGGAGAATTCCCAGGACAAAGGAGTCTGGTGAGGTATAGTCCATGGGGTTGCAAAAGAGTTGGACATGACTTAGTGACTAAACAACAGATTTAGGGAAACCCTTCAAACAATTCTGAGATATTATCATAGTAATTGGATACATTCGGTAATTCAATTTTATCTAGTTAGTGTTCTTGGAGAGTCTCTTTATGGTTTGTCAAAACTAATACCTTGGTTGTTTATTAATGGCTATTGTTGATTAATCCCGATGTTGAATGCTTGTCAGGATTCTGAATTTCACCACAGAGAGGCAATCATAACATGTATGTCTTTAAACGTGAGTAGGAAATTTCTTAACACTTAGATAAAGAAAAAAATGAGTCAGTATTTTTATTTCTTCTTGTGTGCACCTCTCACATAAATGGAAATCTTTACTGCATAGGATATGGACGTTATGCAATCACACTATAAAACACTTTAAAATTATTTTTATTACCTATAATATTTTTTCTGATTACAAAATTAATGCTCTCTACTGAAAATCTGGAAAATATAGAGGAGCACAGAGAAAAATTAAAATCATCCACATTTTAAAATTCAGATATAAACCTCTCCACATTTTGATGTAATACCTACTAGTATTTCTTCAGCATATATATGTGTACATAATTTATTTTAAAAACTGTGTTCTGAGTATACATTCAGTTTTACAGTTTGCTGTCTTCACTTACTATATCACAAATTTTGTCATGTTATTCAATATCCTTTTGTGATATTTTACAGTTACTTATTTATTGGCCACTCTGCGTAACTTGTGAGGATATTCATTCCCTGACCAGGGATCGAACCCAGGCCCTCGGCAGTGAAAGCACAGAGCCCTAACCATTGAATGACCAGGGAATTCCCTGTGATTTTTTTTTTTAATGGTTGAAGAAGATCATATCATATAGCTCTACTGTTTAACCAATCCCTATTTTTAGACACGTTAAATTATTACTTATGTTTTACTATTATTAACTCCAAGAAAGTTTGTAGAAGTAGAATTTTTGAGCTTAAGTATCTATACATGTTGGGGTTCCGGATATGTACTGCAAATTGCACACAGCCAACCACCAGTACCTTTCACTACACATTTACCTACAGCCCTTGTATACTCTTCTAAGAAATGTGTATTTCCAGCACCTTCCATCATGGAGTGTTACATGTTTTTCAGTACTGCCAATTTCTTTAAAGAGGGGTCTCTCTTTTTTTCTTTTTTATATATTTAATTACTTTTTGTGTATACCATTTTATTTGAGGTATTTAAGTTTCTTAATGATAGTTTTACTCTGAAAAAATAAACTTTAATTACCCTTGTCATATATTTGTAAACTTTTTCCCAGTTTATCATTTCTCTGAAAATTTTGACATTTTTTGGACATACAGATGTTTTAAATTATTTGTGCTGTCAACCTTATCAATATTCCCCTTATGTTTCCTTCCTTTGGTTTTATGTCATTACACAGAACTGCTCACTCAGTGCAAATTTGTCCAGCACACTTATGATCTGTGCACTTTTCCATATTGATATTTCAAAAAAATTTACCACAGATAGTGGAGATCTTCTCTAGTCTATAACATGCATGTGTACACACACCCAATCACACAAATATATATATATATATATATTTTTTTTTTTTTAACTTTTAAAAATATATATTTATTTGGGACTGTGCTCTCTTCACTGCTGCCAGCAGGCTTTTCTTTAGTTGTGGCAAGCGGGGCCTACTCTTTGTTGCAGGGCACCGGCTTCTCTTTGAGGTGGCTACTTTTGTTGCAGAGCATGGGTTCTGGGTGCTCCGGCTTCAGTAGTTGCAGCTCATGGGCTCTGGAGCACGTGCTCAGTAGATGTGGTGCACGGGCTTAGCTCTTCCTCGGCGTGAGGGATCTTCTCAGACCAAGTATTGAACTGGTGTCCCTTGAACTGCAAGGTGGATTCTTAACCACTGGACTGCCAGGGAAAATCGGATTTTTCTCCTACTTCTTTAATCCATTTGACTATATTGCTGTAAAGGGAATTAACTAAATGCATTTTTCCAAACTGTCAATTAATTTTAGCAAAATAATTTTCCTTTGAATAGGAATAAGTTAATACCTATTTCTCACCAAACCTAAGCATCCAGATAAGCAAAATGAGTAAGATGGATGGATCTCTTGGCTTTTCTCTGTGTCTGAAGTTCTCTGATATAGTAACATACATGTTGGAGAATAACCTATGGTGATTTAAAATCATAAGTGGAGGAAACAGTGAAATTAAATATACTTCATCTAACAAGTCCAGATAGACGTGAATAACCAACCTAACAGCAATTATGTTCAGATCAGCAAAGTCTCAGTTCAGTTCAGTTCAGTTCAGTCGCTTAGTCGTGTCCGACTCTTTGCGACCCCATGAATTGCAGCACGCCAGGCCTCCCTGTCCATCACCAACTCCCGGAGTTCACTCAAACTCACGTCCATCGAGTCAGTGATATTAAAAAAAAAAGATGCAGCTGAAGGTAGAAAAACTATTTCTTCCAGGCTTGTAAGGGAAATCGTCCAGGGAAGAAATTACCAGAAGAAGCCAGTCTAGCCACACAGCAGCTGAGCAGTTCTTTATTTGAAGGACGACCTGGCAGCATGACAGCACCTTCTCTTCCTTTTGGTAATGGAATTTTCATCTGGTCCTGTGGTTCCTGCACATCCATAGATGCCCCCATCAGCTTCTGACATTGATTTTGGTAGCATGGCAGAATTTGACCTTTATGCTGTTTGTTGTTGTTCAGTTGCTAAGTCATATCTGACTCTTTGCTACTCTGTGGACTGTAGCCCACTAGGACCCTCTGTCCATGGAATTCTGCAAGAATCCTGGAGTAGGTAGCCATTTCGTCCTCCAGAGCAGTAAGGAGGGAACCTACAAATTCATGGAGGCAGCGATGCTCCCATGTAGCTAGAGAATCACCTCCCACCATGGTAACCTGAGGTCCTCTTAACTCTTTGGTCCCTAGAACACAAGGCTTCGTGAAATTGGTATACCTCCTGTCTGACCTAACACTCAGTGTTAGTTGCTCAGTTCCGTCCAACTCTTTGCGACCCCATGGACTGTAGCCCACGAGGCTCCTCTGTCCATGGAATTCTCCAGGCAAGAATACTGGAGTGGGTTGCTATTTCCTTCTCCAGGGGATCTCCCTGACCCAGGGATCAAACCTGGGTCTCCTGCATTGCAGGCAGATTTCTTTATTGTCTGAGCCACCAGGGAAGCCTCAACACCCAGGTGCTCCAGGAATTCTAGGTACCAATATTTATTAAAGACTCATACAGCCTTTAATATTATTGACAAAACAACCCATATTTATTGCTGGGGGTAGGGGTCAATAAAGAAATCTACTTTCCATTTACTACTTGGGACAGATTGCCATTATCAACTAACACTGGTTTTCTGTTAGTTTCTTTAATCTCAGGCATCTTTTATAAAAACTCTAGCATCCCTGGGTGTATACTTCTGCATGGGTCTCATTTTGGGTAAAAGAAGTTAGGAGTGAAAAAATAAAAACTGAACAGTAAGATATAACCGTGCTGTTTTGACTATATTACACTCAAGGGATCTTATAATGAGTTGCATTTTATACCAAATCAAGGCCTGGTAGTCTACTCCAGGAGCACATAAAACTTGTCTGTCCCTAGCTGTCTGTCCCCAGCTCCCTAATTTATTACTAATGTATATAATAATATCCATCATATACTTATTGAGAGGAATAAAGGGTATTTTTAAAGTTTATTTTCTGAATAGGTAATATATACACACAGTTCAAAATTCAAAAGACACTACACAATATACAATGAAAACTTAGTTTTTCTCCCATGGTCTCCCAGCCACCCAACTACCCTCCTCAGAAGCAATACCTATCATCAGTGTTTTTCTATAATTTTTCAGAAATAATGACCATAGGCATATACACACTCATATACATTTCACAGGACTTCCCTGGTGGCTCAGACAGTAAAGTGTCTGCCTGCAATGCGGGAGACCTGTGTTCGATCCCTGGGTTGGGAAGATCCTGTGGAGAAGGAAATGGCAATCCACTCCAGTACTCTTGCCTGGAAAATTCCATGAACTGAAGAGCCTAATAGGCTACAGTCCATGGGGTCGCAGAGTCAGACACAACTTCGAGACTTTGCTTTCACTTTCAGTTTCATACATTTCACACAAATAATGGTATATGATAGACAGTTTTGTACCTTGCTTTCTTCAGTTAACAAAAAGATCCTTGATACATCATTATTGCACAAAGAGATAAATATTATTGCATAAAAAGCTGCCTCAATGAAAGATATTTTGGTTTTCCCTCCTAGTAAATATATGAAGTTAGTTAAAACTGATTTTGCCTTCCAGTGAGAACAATTTTGTAAACTAAAAATATGATTAAAAAAAATTTGAATTTCCAAGAAGGCAATAAGAGTCCAGAAATTAAATGACTTCCTGGATTGGAGTATATTCTATAATTCAAAATTCTTCCAGAATGCACTAGGTTTCAGATGAATTGCCAGTCCAGGTTCAATGCATGATACTGGATGCTTGGGGCTAGTGCACTGGGACGACCCAGAGGGATGGTATGGGGAGGTAGGAGGGAGGAGGGTTCAGGATGGGGAACACATGTATACCTGTGGTGGATTCATTTTGATATTTGGCAAAACTAATACAATTTTGTAAAGTTCAAAAATTAAAAAAAAAAAAAAATCTAAGAGGATATCTTTCCCTCTGAACTTCTGAGTGCTAAAAGCCACAAGTAGAAAGTGCCTACCTAAAATAAAGCCAAACTGAGAAAAAACAGAGCCAAATGATATAGCTAAGTCATGAGGTGTTCATTTGAACCTCTGAATTCAGCCATGCCTGAATCAGGTCAGGACTAGGGTGAGGCAAGTGAGGCACTCATCTCTGGAGCAAAAGTTGAAGAGGATGTGAACAAAATGCAGTAATCAAAAAACCAGGATTTTATGCAAATCAAAACTAAAATAAGGTATCATCTCACACTGGTGAGAATGGCCACCATCAAAAAAATCTACAAACAATAAATGCTGGAGAGGGTGTGGAGAAAAGGGAACTCTCCTGTATTCTTGGTGGGAATGTAAATTGCTACAGCCACTATGGAGGACAATATGGAGATTCCTTAAAATGCTAGGAATAAAACTCTCATATAACCCAGTAACCTGACTACTGGGCATATACCCTGAGAAAACCATAATTGAAAAAGACACATGTACCCCAATGTTCACTGCAGCACTTCTCACAACAGCTAGGACATGAAAGCAACCTAGATGTCCATCGACAGACGAATGGATAAAGAAGCTGTTATACATATATACAATGGAATGTTACTACTCAACCATAAAGAGAAATACATTTGAGTCAGTTCGAAAATGAGGTGGATGAAACTAGAGCTTATTATACAGAGAGAAGTAAGTCAGAAAGAGAAAAACAAATATATATTTATGCATACATATGGAATCTAGAAAGATGATACTGACGAATACATTTGCAGGGCATCAGTACAGATGCAGACATAGTGAAGAGACTTGTGGATACAGTAGGAGAAAGGAGCTGCTACTGCTGCTACTGCTAAGTTGCTTCAGTCGTATCTGACTCTGTGGGACCCCAGAGACGGCAGCCCACCAGGCTCCCCGGTCCCTGGGATTCTCAAGGCAAGAACACTGGAGTGGGTTGCCATTTCCTTCTCCAATGTATGAAAGTGAAAAGTGAAAGTGTAGTTGTTCAGTCGTGTCCAACTCTTAGCGACCCCATGGACTGCAGCCTACCAGGCTCCTCCGTCCATGGGATTTTCCAGGCAAGAGTACTGGAGTGTGGTGCCATTGCCTTCTCCAGGAGAAAGGAGAGGGTAGGACAAACGGAGAGAGTAGCATGGAAACATATACATTACCATATGTAAAACAGATAGCCAGTGGGAATTTGCTCTGTAACAGACGGGGCTCAAACCAGTGGTGGTCTGTGACAACCTAGAGGAGTGGGATGGGATGGGAGGTTGGGAGAGAGGTTCAAGAGTGAGGAAACATGTGTTTACCTATGGCTGATTCATGCTGATGTATAGCAAAACCAACACAATATTGTAAAGCAATTATCCTTCAATTAAAAATAAATGTTAAAAACCAGTATTTTAAATAATATTTTTAAGAATCAAAATTAATATAAAAAATTCCTGATGGAAAAGAATATTGACTTTTTCAATAAAAACAGGATCCTACTCTGTTTTTACACCTACCTCACTTTCCTCCCTCCAATCTCAGATCTGAGACAACCTGCTTAGGTGAGCAGGTAAATTTCTAGAAGTTCTTTTTTTTTTTTTTTTCACCCAAGTTAATTTTAGTTCCATCATGTCCAACTGGAACAGTCCTGTCTAAAACAGCACTTCATAATGTTATGGCAAATATTGCCTGATTTTATGCACACATAGAGCTCAGCAAGTATTTGCTGCGTATGTATATATGCGTGTTAGTCACTTGGTTGTGTCCGACTCTGTGCAAACCCATGGACTGTAGCCATCCAGGCTCCTCTGTCCATGGGATTTTCCAGGCAAGAATACTGGAATGGGTTGCCATTTCCTTCTCCAGGGGATCTTTCCAACCCAGAGATCAAACCCGGGTCTCTCGCATTGCAGGCAGATTCTTTACCATCTGAGCTACCAGGGAAGCTGTCAATATAGATGTCAGCTGTTTGGGCTGAAGTTATTCCCTGATAAGTCACCTCTTCTCCCCCACCATCCTGAAATACTCCAAACTCCTACACAAATTTATTACATATATTTTCAAAATTGTAAAACCAGCCCTGTCTACATGGTATCTAAGGGACATTCCCAGGTTCTGTGAGCTGAATTCAACACCATGTGAGTTCCAAAGTCAGGCTGCCCATGAGCTGCTCCCAGCCAATGGCCCCATGTGGTAGGGAAATAAGGTAGGCTCCTTCCTCACCT
The DNA here is from genome assembly GCF_003369695.1 of Bos indicus x Bos taurus. NCBI lineage: Eukaryota > Metazoa > Chordata > Mammalia > Artiodactyla > Bovidae > Bos > Bos indicus x Bos taurus. The sequence goes on along the minus strand of NC_040076.1, from coordinate 19,305,826 downwards.
GGTGACTTTCTCTTGAGGATTCCCCACTGGCTTGGCCAAAGTTTTTGAACCCCACTGCAGTCCAAGACTCTTTCCATCCACCCTTCCTTCCCTCTCTCCTTCACAGAAATCAGATCAGTGTAGTTGTCTGAGGCTTCTCTCAGCTTCATTTGTTCCATTTCTCTTCATTCTCCCTCACAGGGAGAATTTTCTCCAATAAATTCCATGTACTTTTAACCCTGATTTGACACCTGATTCTTGAAGGACCTGAATTAACACAGGTCATAATCTGTCTTTTCATTCCTGTGTGCATATTTCTCCCTAAATGACTCAGGCCAAATTTAACTATCAGACTTGTTACACACACACACACACACACACACACACACACACATACTCAGAATCAAAGGCCAGGGAATTCCCTTTCAGTCCAGTGGTTAGGACTTGATGCTTTCACTGCTGAGGACACAGGTTCAAAGTTCAATCCCTGGTTAGGGAGCTAAGATCATGTAAGCTGTGAAGTGTGGCCAAAAACAGAGGCCAAAATTCCTTGGCCATCAGGTCAGCCTTAGAAACTTGGAGGTGTTATATAGGGGAAATTGGGCTGTGGTTAAATCAGACTCTCAGGAACCATGAGTACAGGAGAATTATCGAGAAGCTGAATCATGGGCAATTGTTCCTCCACCTCTGTCTTCTGCTTTTGGCCATAATTTATCTACTTAAATTAGTTAAGAAGTAGGAGTAACCACAGGGTATTCTAGCTTATTTTTCTAAAACACCTATATTCGTGAAAGTGTTAGTCACTCAGTTGTGTCCAATTCTTTGTGACCCACGGTTACAGTCCGTGGGTCTGTAACCCACCAGGTTCCTCTGTCCATGGAATTCTCCGAGCAAGAATACTCAAGTGGGTTCCCATTCCTTTCTCCAGGGGATCTTCCTGAACCAGGGATCAAACCCAGGTCTCCTGCATTGCAGGCAGATCCTTTACCATTTGAGGCACCAAGGAAGCACTACTTATATTCTTGGCAGCCCCAAACTGACCCATAAATCAGAGTCCCCATTCCCCACCACCCATCTCCAGTTACTAAGGCACCACATGGAAACCACAGGTCAGGGGTCCCCAATCTCTGGGATCTAATGCCTGAAGATCTAAGGTGGAGCTGACATAATAATACTATAAATAAAATATTCAATAAGTGTAATGTGCTTGAATCATCCCCAAACTATCACCCCTGCCACAGTCTATGGAAAAAAATGTCTTCTATGAAACCAATCTTGGTGCCAAAAAGGTTGGGGACCACGGATGTAGGTCCAACACGTTGCCACCTTTTACTTTCCTCTGGATCCGCAGATCCTCTTCGAAAACAGACACAGAATTCTTATACCTTCAAGAGTTGTTTTACAATGCCTACACCGACCAGCATCTGTTTAACAGAAAGTCTGTGTCTCGGCAGTGAACCAGATTGCTGCTGCTCTAGCCCCACAAGGTGTATCAGAACCACGGAACTGTGTGCTACTTCCTCACCGGGAGCTCCCCACATATTCCTTAAGACGTAACCCAGCGACAAGAGATATCCAGTGACCCCTGATCCACCACAGCGAGGGAAAGCATGCATACCACCTGTGCCAGGTCTATGCCATGCCCTAAACCTCACCAGTAAACCCAAAAGCCTTCTTCTTAACCTACAGTGGGCAGGGAGGGCTATATTTACTGGTTTTGTGGTGTGACCTTTGCTTCAAAGTCATGATGACACCCTGGCAACTGTGGATATTGTTTCAATCATGGTTCATTTTTCCTAAGTACTGAGAAACTACCAACACTATCATGCTTGAAACTGATAATGGTTACTACTTCCAGAGAAATTAGAGATGATTAGCAGTCAGGGCATAAGTCATGATTTTTATTTTTATAACCTTTTATAGTTAGACCTTTTATAGAAGCGATTTAGCACGCATGCATAGTTACTGACAACCCCTGTAGCTCAAACAGTAAAGAATCTGCCTGCAATGCAGGAGACCAGTGTTCAATCCCTGGGTCGGGAAGATCCTCTGGAGAAGGGAATGGCAATCCACTCCAGTATTCTTGCCTGGAGAATCGCATGGACAGTGAAGCCTGGAGGGCTACGTTCGTGAGGTCGCAAAGAGCTGGACATGACTGAGTGACTAACACACACACACACTCACACACACACACATAGTTACTGAAGTTGGGGCTATATAGTCGCATTATCCACTCAACAAACAAACTGTAAAATAAAACAGGTGATTGTGCTGTTCCTATAGGAATTTCAGATGGTCTTACTAAAATCAAACCAAGACTCAAAACTCACCCGCTAGGGAACAGACTCACCTTGGTCTGTTTGGTCTGCACTCACAGACTAAAAGGCTTAAACAACAAATATTTCTATCTTACAGCTCTGGAGGCTGGGAAGTCCAAGTTCAAGGTACCAGAAAATTCAGTGTCTGGAGAGGACCCGTTTCCTAGTTCAGTGATGCCTTCTTCTACCTGTGTCCTCACAGAGTAGAAGGAGTGAAGTAGATCTTGGTGGTCTTTTATTACAAGGACTTTAATTCCATTCATGAGGGCTTAACCCCCATGACCTAATTGTCTCCCAAAGCCCGCACTTTCAAATACTATCATATTAGGGGTTGGGGTTTCAACAAGTGACTTTGCAGGCAACACAAACATTCACTCTATAGCAACACTACTCTTGAGTCACTAGTATCTCTCTGGCACCACACTTTACAGTGTCTTATTTGTGCCTCCTGCTACAAGAACACATGGGTCTTCCCACTTCACATCTCTGAATCCCTCTAATAATGGCCTTCATTCATCCATCTAGAACATGGTGTCTCAAGAAAACTATGCTTTCTCGCATAAGACTTTCCAAGATAGATAATTCCCTAGCTGACCCCAGTCACTCTGTATTCACCTTTCAGCAGACTGAGACAAGGTGAAATTTTTCTATAGATCAGCATAGATCCCCAAAGATAGAGCTTCTTTGGCACTTGAAGTGGAACTTTACAATCCCAATAAATTGAAAAATGCACTGATTACTTTTTTTGAATCAAATTCTCCAAGTGATTGATAACTGTGAAAAAATCTTAAGAGCCATGCAAAGTACATCATGAGAAATGCTGGGCTGGAAGAAGCACAAGCTGGAATCAAGATAGCCGGGAGAAATATCAATAACCTCAGACATTCAGATGACGCCACCCTTATGGCAGAAAGTGAAGAGGAACTAAAAAGCCTCTTGATGAAAGTTAAAGGGGAGAGTGAAAAAGTTGGCTTAAAGCTCAACATTCAGAAAACAAAGATCATGGCATCTGGTCCCATCACTTCATGGGAAATAGATGGGGAAACAGTGGAAACAGTGTCAGACTTCATTTTTGGGGGCTCCAAAATCATTGCAGATGGTGACTACAGCCATGAAATTAAAAGACGCTTACTCCTTGGAAGAAAAGTTATGACCAACCTATACAGCATACTGAAAAGCAGAGACATTACTTTACCAACAAAGGTACGTCTAGTCAAGGCTATGGTTTTTCCAGTGGTCATGTATGGATGTGAGAGTTGGACTGTGAAGAAAGGTGAGTGCTGAAGAATTGATGCTTTTGAACTGTGGTGTTGGAGAAGACTCTTGAGAATCCCTTGGATTGCAAGGAGGTCCAACCAGTCCATTCTGAAGGAGATAAGCCCTGGGATTTCTTTGGAAGGAATGATGCTAAAGCTGAAACTCCAGTACTTTGGCCACCTCATGCAAAGAGTTGACTCATTGGAAAAGACTCTGATGCTGGGAGGGATTGGGGGCAGGAGGAGAAGGGGAAGGCAGAGGATGAGATGGCTGGATGGCATGACTGACTCGATGGACGTGAGTCTGAGTGAACTCTGGGAGTTGGTGATGGACAGGGAGGCCTGGCGTGCTGCAATTCATGGGGTCGCAAAGAGTCAGACACGACTGAGCGACTGAACTGAACTGAACTGAACTGAACAGATACTGTAGGTGCCTGGTCTATATATATCCTACATTTACTGTCCCCATATTTCCTAGCTCAGTTGGTAAAAAATCCGCCAGCAACACAGGAGACCTCAGTTTAATTCCTGGGTCGGGAAGATCCGCTGGAGAAGGGATAGGATACCCACTCCAGTATTCTTGGGCTTTCCTTGTGGCTCAGCTGGTAAAGAATCCGCCTGCAATGCAGGAGACCTGGGTTCGATCCCTGGGTTGGGAAGATCCCCTGGAGAAGGGAAAGGCTACCCACTCCAGTATTCTGTCCTGGAGAATTCCATGGACTGTATAGTCCATGGGGGTCGCAAAGAGTCAGACATGACTGAGCAACTTTCACTTTCACTTTCTATTTCCTATGGGTAAGAACCAATGGCTGACTGACTGCCTAAGGGCTTCTCCAGGTATGGAGTGTGCTAGGCCCCAAAAAGGCGGATGGGGAATGTTGAGGAGTTACCGTCTCCAGGAACAGCCTTGAGCCATTGACAGATGAGAACTTGTGAATAAGTGCCCCGGCTCCTCACCGATCATATAGGACAACTCCAAGACCTACTCTCCGTATCTTCTAAGATCTTCCATTAAGATTAACTCATTATTCACAGGGCCAATCTTCTCATCAACATACCTTCTACTGGCTTTTTCCCATGGTTGTCTCACTTCCCCATTTCCCTTCTTGTGTGTCCTGTGACCTACTGAATAAAAACCTATACTCAAATCTGTACCTCAGGGTCAATCTAAGTCAAACCACTACCCTTTTGGTTCCCATATAGCTAATCCATTACGGCTGTCATTTGGGTCATCTATACTCCAGCCAATCAATACTAAAATCAGAAGGCCCGTTAATGGGCCTAGTCCTATATCCATCTTAGGAAGCCTATCTGCATCTCCCTCATCCTTCCTGAAGTGGTTACATTAGACCCTACTTCCTATTCAACCTCACCACGTTCCACACCACACAAGGTAACTTATGGGAAAATACATTATTCTTCCTCTTATTTTAGGCTTCTATGCATTGCATCACTACTTTGAAAAATCTCAGCAATCCTTTGGGGGCTGAGGATAAAAATGAAAGGAGTGTAAAGGGAGCTGACCTAGGGTATCAGGAGGCTAAGTGTTTATTCCCTCATTCCTTTGAAGATTACAGCCTACTTTGGTTTATTTGTTTCTTTGACTTGAGACTCCTCCTTCTTGCTGCTGTTACTTGGCTCTCACGCTTCCTAAGAAATTAATAGGAGTCTTAGTAGCATTCCAAGAAGTTGGCCCCTGGAATCTGCAGGCGTGTCTTCTGGCAGATGGTTTTTTGCAGTTCTGCAGAAAAAACCTAATTATCCTCTTTGAGTTGTCATCTGAGTTTCCATGTGAGTTGCCAATGTTTGTCCATTTGATTCTTCTCCTGTCCATTAAGCAATTTTAGTGCATGAAAGAGCATCTGCAGAAAAAGAATGTCAGGAAACCAACAGCTATTTATTGAGAGCCACATGGGGTACACTCAGACATTCACCAGAAATCCATTTATTTTCTTAATCAAGCAAGTGGGAAACACATAATAATAGAGTAAAGAACTCAACAAAGGTATTACCTAGCACACCTACAGGTCAATTTGGGGAAATCCTATCACATTAACAGAGTCCAATGTATGTGCCAAATGCAACTCTACTTGGTCAAGCAGAGTGTACGTAATCTCTATCGAAAATAGCACCACACTATAAGCTATAAATTGGAGCTATCTAAATACTTTGAAATAAGTGCATATTAAATATGTACAAATGTCCTTTCCTCAGTTTTGTTACGTTTCAACAAAGGGTCAACTGCCACCCGGCTCCCTCTCCAGCATCTCTTGTTTGTCTAACTCACAACAAAAATTAATCTTCTTTCACTGATTCTCCCTATATTCCTTCATTGCTTTAGCAACAGCAGCACCAGGAAAACAGAAAACAAGCAAAAAACACCTTAAAATCAGCCAGTTTATTTTTATATACAACATGGTTTACTATGAAAGTGAAATCGCAGAACTTCCCTGGCAGTACAGGGGATAAGAATCTGCCTGTCAATGGAGGGGACACAGGTTTGATCCCTGGTGTGGGAAGATGCCACATGCCCTGGAGCAACGGCCCATGTGCCACAACTACTGAGCCCGTGTGCTGCAACTACAGAAGCCCAAAGACCCGAGAGCCCACTTTCCACAATAAAAGAAGCCTCAGGCATAAGAAGCCTGCACACCACAACCAAAGAAAGGCATGTGCAGCAACAAAGACTGAGAAGAGCCAAAAAAAAAAAAAGTGAAATCACAATTGTCAGCGATGACAAGAGTACTTTAAAAATAAATAAATAAAAGTGTTAGTCACTTGGTAGTGTCCGAATCTTTGCGACCCCATGGACTGTAGCCCACCAGGCTCCTCTATCCATCGAATTCTCCAGGCAAGAATACTGGAGTTGTAGCCATTCCCTTCTCCAGATCTTCCTGACCCACGGATCAAACCTGGGTCTCCTGCATTACAGGCAGATTCTTTACCATCTGAGCCATTCAGGAAGCCCATGAAATAAATAAGAAGGACTTCTTAAATCTTTCAAGTGCTTTTGAATCAAGGATGCTTAGCTTACTTTTAAGCCCATAAAAGTAGGGACAGGTGAGATCACCTTGACTGTAGGCTGACCTTTACAGTAGTGAGGTTCCTCCTAGGACATATTTCCTAGGTCTTCAGAGCTTGAGTTGTAAGTTGGGATAATTTGTTCTCAATACTAGCAATCCCAAACTAGAAATATCCAATATACCTATGAATGGCTTCCTAGATAGGGAGTCACCTGGTTATCCAAAGAACAGGCTTTCCCTGCCCATCCCCACTGCCCCTGGGCCCTCTCCACATCACCTTTCTTCTCTTCACTACTGATTAGCAGAACCGGAGGCTGATAAAGGTTCTGTTCCCCAAGTCCAGTGTGCTTGTATGTGTGTGTGGATGCTCAGCCGCTCAGCCTTGTCCAACTCTTTGTAACCCCATGGACAGTACCCAGTCAGGCTCCTCTGTCCATGGGACTATCCAGGCAAGAATACTGGAGTGGGTGGTCATTTCCTTCTCCAGAGGTTCTTCCTGACAAGGGAGTGAACCCAAGTCTCTAGTGTCTCTGCCACCAGGCAATTCTCTGATACCATTTGGGTGTCCTACAATTCAACTCAATTCTGACACTGTTTACCTGGATAGGCATCAGATTCCACAGATTAAGAGCTCAGTCCTTCAAGGCGTGCCCCTTCCTCCCCCAACACATACACACCCCCCCCTCAGAGGCTAGTTGAAAGCTCTTATTATCACCCATGCATCTTACTAACTGGCTATAACCACCTCCATGATGGGTTTAATTAATTTGCTAGAGTAGACTGCAGATGCCAGTGACAAACCCATGTTGTCACCTGTACTTCTGACCAACTGACTATAAAGCAGAGGTTTCCATACCACCCTCCTTAGGTTTGCTAGTGTGGCTCCCAGAACTCAGGAAACCCACTAGATCGTCAGTTTACTACAAAAGGATATTAAAGGATACAAATCAATAGACAGATGAAGAGATAGAGAGTGAAGTCCTAAACAAAGGAGCTTCTGTCCATAGAGTTTGGGGCCTGGCACAATGGCACATAAAGAGTTTTGTTTCACCAAGCATTCTTTTGGGTTTTTATGGAGACTTTATCACATAAGCAATGATTACATCATTGGCCATTGGTGACTGATTTCTGCCTACAACTCCTCTCCTCACCCCAGAAATCAGGGGATGCGACTGAGAGTTCCAACCCTCTATTCATGGTTAGTTCCCCTGGCAACCAGCCCTCATCTTTAGGGGATTTCCATAAGTCACCTCATTAGCATAAACCCAAAGGTGGTACAAAGTTGCTTGTTGAGAAAATCAAGACACTCACTCCACATTTATGCCTTTGAAGCATTTTCAGGAACTGAGAACAAGAAATCAAATTTTGTAACAAAAGATTCTCCCATTGCTCTTATTGCTAAGGAAAATCCCAAGAGTTTTGGAAGCTGTTTAAGTCAGGTACTGTGGACAAAGAGCAAATCTATATGAGTTATATATTCTGATCATCTGAACGACATATACTAAGTTGATTCAGTCGTGTCCGACTCTTTGCGACCCCATGGACTGTAGCCCTCCAGGCTCCTCTGTGCATGGGATTCTCCAGGCAGGAATACTGGAGTTGGTTGCCATGCCCTCCTCCAGGGGATCTTCCCTGACCCAGGGACTGAAACCCAGTCTCTTGTGTCTTCTGCATTGGCAGGTGGGCTCTTTACCACTAGTGCCACCTGGGAACCCCATATACATGTAAATGTGTATCACAATATTGCAATTGTTATTGTCTCAAACTCATCAACCAAGTCTCCAAAGCTGCCTGGAATCTGTGGTCCCAGGCTTTCTATTTTTCCTGATTTACCACTCCTGCTAGTCACTTAAACTCTAACCAGGGTCCTTCACTCCAACTTTCCACAGCATCCCCACGAGCATCTAGCCATGTTAGATCACTTATCCCCACCCCAATGATCTACCAATTCTCTCCCTCACTTCTTTAAATGCAAATATAGTCCTCTCTCCCTAAAACTACAAGCAGTACTAGTCTACATCATAAAAATGTGACTTGCCCTTAAACACTGTATGCTCCATTATCCCTGGAGAAGAGAATAAGGTTTAGTATAGAAGTCTTCTCTTCCCTGATGGCTCAGATGGTAAAGAATCCACCTGCAATGCAGGAGACCCAGGTTCGATCCATGGGTGAGGAAAATCCCCTGGAGAAGAAAACAGCCATCCACTCCAATATTCTTACTTGAAGAATTCCATGGATAGAGGAGCCTGGCCAGCTATATTCCATTGGGTTACAAATAGTTGGACACAGCTGAGCTGCTAACAAACAGAATTCTCGCTCCCAATTCTACATCTGAGCTAGAGATGTTGCTCTACAGGGGTCCTGGGTTGGCCTTGTAAATTCAAGTCCCCATAGAAGCATTCTGATGAATGATATTTCATCTGCTTTATCAGGAACACAGTAGTCTAAATGGGTGTTGTAGGCTTTCTGGGAAAACGAGCACGGCCACTATGGGATTTACAAACACTATAAAAAAGAAACTAATTCCTCAAAGGACTGTAATCTAGGTTCCAAAATCTGGATCTCCAGCCAGGTCGTCTCTCTTTCCGGCACTTCCATTTAGAAGTCCACGAGGTGCCAAAAAGCTAACATTTATACTGCACCAAACCTGCCTGTCCTCTATTCCCTGTTTAGTTAATAGCACTTTATCCACTGATTGTCCAAACCTAGAAACCCGAGATGGCTGTCTGGTTTCCTGTTCCTCACAGGCTCACATCCTGCTAGCCTTTCCCTGAAATGTGGCCCAAACCTCGCTTATCCCCACAGCTTGAGTGCAGACTCCAGCAGCCTTCTCTGTGACTATGACAATAATTTCAATGATTTCCTTCCTTTGCTTCTCCCTTGGTACTGCCTCTTCCCAAGGATTATGACAAGCCTTGCTGAAAACAAAAGGCAATAGAAACACCACCACCACCACACACACAAACACACACACACACACACACCCCACCTGCTTTCAGAAGATTATTTTTTTTTAGGTATATGACAGTGAAAGTCATTCAACCGTGTCCGACTCTTTGCGACCCCAGAGACAATACGGTCCATGGAATTCTCTAGGCCAGAATACTGGAGTGGATAGCTGTTCCCTTCACCAGGGGATCTTCCCAACCCAGGGATCAAACCCAGGTCTCCCACATTGCAGGTGGATTCTTTACCAGCTGAGCCACTAGGGAAGCCCAAGAATACTGGAGTGGGTAGCCTATCCCTTCTCCAGCAGATATTCCTGACCCAGGAATTGAACCGGGGTCTCCTGCAGGCAGATTCTTTACCAACTGAGCTATCAGGGAAACCCTTTTAGGTGTATAATAAATTTTTTTAAATTTATTTTTATTTTATTTTTTGGGCTCCCTGGGTCTTCATTGCTGTGTATGTGATTTCTCTAGTTGTGGTGCGAGGGCTCCTCATTGCAGTGGCTTCTCTTACGGTGGAGCACAGGCTCTAGGGTGTGAGAGCTCAGTAGTTATGGCATGTGGGCTTAGTTGCCCCATGGTGTGTGGAATCTTCCTAGAACATAGGTGGAACCCATGTCCCCCGCAGCAGCACTTAGCCACTGGACCACCAGGGAAGTCCTAAAATAATTTTTTTCACCCAAGTATAATTGACCCGTGGGCTTCCCAGGTGGTGCAGTGGTAGAGAATTTGCCTGCCAGTGCAGGAGATGCAAGAGATGTGGGTTCAATCCCTGGGTCAGGAAGATCCCATGGAGAAGGGCATGGCAGTGCAGTCTAGTACACTGCCTGGAAAATTTCATGGATAGAGGAGCCTGGTGGGTTACAGTCCATAGGGTCACAAAGAGTCAGAAGCAACTGAGCGACTGAGCACACACGCATAATTGACCTAAAATACTAAGTAAGTTTCAGGTGCACAGTGTAGTGATTTGATATTTCCATATGTTACAAAATGATCACCATGTAGAGAGATTACTGCCCACACCGTGTCACTCAACTGGTTAGTACCTCTGCAGCTTTTGCTGGCAAAAAACCCCCAAGCTCTGATGTAAGTCCTACAATAAGGCCAGGGAACAGATGGCTTGAATGCTTCTAGTCTCTCAGTCTTGCTCTATAGTGAGCCCCTCTTGACGGGTCAAATGAAAATGACAAGATGACTGGAGGCCACAGAGACAAAAGGAAATACAGAGAAGAGACCGGTTCTTGGGTTCAAGTGGGGACTCCTGCTGCAGAAACAATCTCCTGGCTTTTTCGTCTAATCTCAGATTTCCAAAGACCAGAGAGAAATGTTGTGTTGTTGTAATAGCTCCTCTTAATCACAGTTTTTATGCATTCTCGCCTTTCACCATTTTCCTGATTTGTCTCTGGTCATATTATTAGAATTTAAATGGCTTCAGTTTGAATTAAGTTATTAAAACAGTCTATATATTTTGCTATTCAGATAAATTAGAATAATGACTTAGAATGCCACCATTTTCTTTCTGCTCAAATTCTGAAAGAATTTTGTTCAAATTCCTAAACTTCAAATGAATTCAGTAAACAAATATATGTTGAGCCCATATTTAGCAGCAAGCACTAAAATTGGTGCTGGGGCTACAATAGTAAGGAGACCAGGCATGTTTCCTGCCCTCCTGGAGCCTACAGTAGAGAGAGTTGAATAGGCACTTGAGAGTTGGTCTGTGAAGAAGGCTGAGCACCGAAGAATTGATGCTTTTGAACTGTGGTGTTGGAGAAGACTCTTGAGAGTCCCTTGGACTGCAAGGAGATCCAACCAGTCCATTCTGAAGGAGATCAGCCCTGGGATTTCTTTGGAAGGAATGATGCTAAAGCTGAAACTCCAGTACTTTGGCCACCTCATGCAAAGTGTTGACTCATTGGAAAAGAGTCTAATGCTGGGAGGGATTGGGGGCAGGAGGAGAAGGGGACGACAGAGGATGAGATGGCTGGATGGCATCACTGACTCGATGGATGTGAGTCTGGGTGAACTCTGGGAGTTGGTGATGGACAGGGAGGCCTGGCGTGCTGCGATTCATGGGGTCGCAAAGAGTTGGACACGACTGAGCGACTGAGCTGAACTGAAACAATCACATAACACGTTCAAGCATAAAACCGCAAGTGCTCTGAAGGGGAGGTGCCTGGTATTTTGAAAAACTATAAAGCTGAAATTTTACTTAATCCACAGGTCTCCTTGGTAGGGACACCTGATCTGAGGCAGGAAGGATGACTAGGAGATATCTACTTGAGAAAGTCAAGTATTCCAGGCAGAGAGAACAGCTTCTGCAAAGTGGGAGTATGACATGAGCTTGGAGAGGTGGGTAATAGCTAATCCCATTCATAGGTAAGACGTATCTGTCATTATCATAAACACAATGGAAGCCCTTCAAGAGCTAACTTTCCTGGGAGGGAATGTGCCCTACCATGTGTGATATGGTCTAATCAAAGGGAGGGGAAGGTGCAAGTGTTAGTCACTCAGTTGCATCAGACTCTTTGAGACCCCATGGACTGTAGCCTGCCAAGGTCCTCTGTCCATGGAATTCTTCAGGCAAGAATGCTGCAGGGGAGAATACTGGAGTGGCCATTCCCTTCTCCAGGGGATCTTCCCAACCCAAGGGTTGAATCTGGGTCTTCTGAGTTGTAGGCAGATTCTTAGCCACCAGGCAAGAGAGGGGAACTTCTGAATTCTATCTCTGGGATGCATTGTTTACCCTATAATGCCTCTATGACTCAAGTGTCTTTACCTATAATGAGTTTACTTCAATGAGTGCAGTCTCAAGCTTTGTGAGATATTTTAAGAAACAATGAGTCATAATTGCTGAGCTCTTTGAACTCCTTGGATGAAAGATGCCATACAGCCTATAAATGTAAAGCATTGTTATTACCCATCAGACAGAAAGCTGTCTCCAGCCAGAAAGAAACCAGCAAAATTATAAAGTATTTGAGGCTCCAACTACTTCTATAACACATTCATAATCTGGGTATAAATTAAACAGGTTTAATGTTGGGTAAACTCACCATCTTTGATCTAAAATGCCCAGAGCACTCTGCAAACATGAGGTCATCTCTTCTCGAAACACCAGCCACCATAATTCATTCCTGAGAGTTACGACCGAGTTCACAAAGTTTACATTTCTTTTTAAAGGTCGCCACCCAAGGCAGGGTAAAATCTGCAGAAGAGGATATAACCTCCTGGTTTATTCTGCCAGTCCTGTTGTTTGTTTGTTTTTCACTCAAGTAAACAAAAATACCTCAAAACCAAAATATAAATTATAGAACATGGAGATGGGGACTTCCCTGGTTGTCCAATGGTTAAGACTTCACTGTCCAATGCAGGGGGTGTGAGTTTCTGATGCCTGGTCGGGAAGCTAAGATCCCACATGCCTCATGGTCAAAAAAAATAAAACGTAGCACAGAACGATATTGCAACAATTTCAGTAAAGACTCCAAGAAAATAGTCCACGCTTAAAAAAAAAAAAAAAAAGAGCATGGATATGAAGGAAGAGTTTTAAAAGAAAAAAAAAAAAAAAGCAATAAACTTTACCCCCAGGTAAATGTCTTCTCTCAGTGGATTGCTATTTCCTTCTCCAGGGGATCTTCCCGACCCAGGGCTTGAACTCGTATATCTTATGTCTCCTGCACTGGCAGGCAGGTTCTTTACCACCAGTGCCTCCTGGGAAGCCCCTATCTCTTTCTTTAGTACAGGGAAAATTAATACCTTATGTATTGTTGGGGCGTAAGAGGAAAAGTAGAGAAAAGGAACTGTAGATGAAGAGACGATGAGGATAGAGACTTTTGGCAAAAGAAGTAACATAAAGACAGAGATGAGAAGGAAGTCTGCAAGCTGACTCCTCTTATTTCCTTTCAAAGAAAACCTTTAATATTATTGGCATCTTCGGAACAGCTTATCTTAGGGGTGAAGAAAGGGAGGGAGAGAGAACCAAGGCCCAGAGTAAACTTATCCAGGGCCTGTGAAAATGTTTTCAGGTCTTTTAAAATGATCTAGTCTGGATTAAATTTGTCTCTATATCAACACAGCCATAAAAGATAATATAAATTTTTTTTTAATTGGTGGGAGGGGTTCATGGAGGCAAAAATACCCAGGGCCTGTGAAAGTTAGCACGAGGCCTTAGAAATGCATTAACTTAGATATTTTAAAGAAAAATTGCTGAGAAAATCATTGACAAGGATTTATTTATTCTACCAAGGCACTGGAGAATCTCATGAAAACAACTGAATATAATGTTTTTCAAGTGATTCAACAAACCGAAAGGAGCCAGCTAAATGAAAACATCTGGAGGGCAATCAACAAAGGAAGACACAGTCTAATTTCTCTATATAGCTAATCTAGAGAGCACAGGGTTGTTATTTTATCTAAAAGGGCTATTGAAGCAATGCGAGTGATGAGTCTCATTGAGAATTTATAACTTCAAGCTCTTCCTCGTGCTGGTTTCTGACCATAATTTACATTAACTGTGATCTCTGATAAACCTATTACAAAAAATTATTTTTTAAGTTTTCCTGGATTGGTAGTGCCCCTAAGATCCCAAAAGAAGCTAATACAAATTCTCTCTCAAGGAAGGTATTTAAAAATCCCTCAGATGATTCACACAAAGTTCCACAAATAAGAAGCCAATAATAAGAAATAATCATAGAACATGAAAAAAGAAGCCTAAAATAATCAAGAACCTGTATAAACAACAAGGAAAAAGATGAGACACACAGATTTCAAATACAGTAATTACTGTACACCTAATCTATATTCAATATACTTAGAGAAATAGATATTTGGAAGTATGGGTAAGCAATAAGAAACCAAACAAATAGGAAAAAAGATTAAATGTCTATAAATGAAAAATGTAGTTGAAATTAAAATCCATTAGGAGAACTGAATAGAAGACTCAACACAATTGAAGAGCAAAGTTATTAACTCAAAGACAAAACTGAAAAAATTACCTGAGATTTAGCTCAGAATACCAAATACTTGAAAAATAAAAGAGTGAGATATGAAAGTTCAAATGAGGAAGTGTAATATATATCTAACTGATATCTCAGAGGATGATAAAAGAATATGGGGAAAACAATACTCAACAAAATTTGGAATACTGAGATTTTTCCAGAATTGAAGGATGACAGTAATTCAGGTTCAGGAAATCCTTGACTGGATAAATAAACAGGAACTCCGAACTTGACACATTGTAATAAAATTAACAAATTAAAGAGAAGATCTTAAAAATAGCCAGATTAACGACAAAGATCATTAGATTAGCTTCATTCCAGCAGCAAAGGAAGACAGAATACAGTGGAACAGAATTTTGAAAGCACAGACAGAACAGACTGACAAGACCCAAATTCTATACCAAGAACACTACTTTTTAAGAAGGAAGGCAAAATAAAGACGTATTTTTAGACAAACAGAAATCATTTCTCAGTAAACAAAGTTTCCTCAGTAAAGGAATTTGTAAAGGACATACTTCTGGAAGAAGGAAAAGAAGTGGTTTGACATACAAGAAAAAATGAGGAAGAATGTGAGAATTGCTGACTAAAGAAAAATGCAGAGCCTGAAAGTTGTGAGTGAGGTTTTATTTGTGGACCATAGTGAGGACTATAGCCTGGGGAGCAGTCTCTCAGATAGTTACAAGTATCTGCTCTGAGGAAGTAAGGGGAAAGCTAGGATATATACTATATAGCAATTTTCTGTTGAAAAAGGAAAAAAAAAGATACATGTGGTCAAACATCAAAATATTACTACTAGTAACAATAAAAACAGACATCTAAAGTTAGTAATTTTAGTGCTTTGCTATATGTGGGAGAAATATCAATAACCTCAGATATGCAGATGACACCACCCTTACGGCAGAAAGTGAAGAGGAACTAAAGAGCCTCTTAATGAAAGTAAAAGAGGAGAGTGAAATAGTTGGCTTAAAACTCAACATTCAGAAAACTAAGATCATGGCATCCAGTCTCATCACTTCATGTCAAATAGATGGGGAAACAGTGGAAACAGTGACAGACTTTATTTTGGGGGGCTTCAAAATCACTGCAGATAGTGACTGCAGCCATGAAATTAAAAGATGTTTGCTCCTTGGAAGCAAAATTATCATCAATCTAGAGAACTTATTAAAAAGCAGAGACACTACTTTGCCAACAAAGGTCTGTCTAGTCAAAGCTATGGTTTTTCTAGTGGTCATGTATGGATGTGAGAGTTGGACTATAAAGAAAGCTGAGCGCAGAAGAATTGATGCTTTTGAACTGTGGTGTTGGAGAAGACTCTTGAGAGTCCCTTGGACTGCAAGGAGATCCAACCAGTCCATCCTAAAGGAAATCAGTCCTGAATATTCTTTGGAAGGACTGATGCTGAAGCTGAACCTCCAATACTTTGGCCACCTGACTGGAAGAACTGAGTCATTGGAAAAGACCCTGATGCTGGGAAAGATTGAAGGCAGGAGGAGAAGGGGATGACAGAGGATGAGATGGTTGGTCGGCATCACTGACTCAATGGACATGAGTTTGAGTAAACTCCGGGAGTTGGTGATGGACAGGGAGGCCTGGTGAGCTGAAGTCCATGGGGTCACAAAGAGTCGGGCACCACTGAGTGGCTGAACTGAACTGATACATGAGAAGATGCCAGAGTCTGGCCTCACTGAAATTATAAGTTAGATATGCTTCCTTACTATCCAGGGCCTATAGCCAAAGCACAGAATGCTTCCTGTTTTTCCCCATCCTGAACTACCCTCCAGGTGTACATTGGCGGGGGAGGGGTGGGGGGTTGAGGAGGAGGGTAGTTGCAGTTGTTGATGGCCTGATCCTTGTAGAACTGGAATGGCAGGCAAAATTCTTTGTTTATTGGAATGGCAGGCAACATTCCCTTTCCACAAGGCAAATCTAATTAAACAGTGCTATGTAACAACAACAAAAAAAATGGCAATATATAATTATGAAGTAGACAGAACAAAAACAATGGATTACAATAAATTAGGAGAGGGATTTGGTAGGAGTTAAACCAGTCTAAGATCCTCGTATTATTGGAGAAGAGTAAAGATGTCAATTCTCTTCAGGCCTTAAAATTTTCAATACGCATGGAGACATTTAGCCCCAACTGAGGGCAGAGTTTTGAATAAAGAAGGAGAATTAAACACATGCATTTGCCTCTACTCCTCCCCAAAGAAAATCTCAATAAATTATAGTAAATGGAACTTTTAAAAAGGCCTCCAGGCATAGGGACAAAGGTAAAAGGACAGAGGTTAACAATACCAACATTTTAGAAACCGAAAGCAGATGATGAAAGTTTACAGACTGACTGCACTCAAGAAAGTTGAATTCCAAGCCAGCAGTGGTCCAAGTGAAGCTTCAAACAGTTTTGAAACCAAATAGAACCCTGTGGCGTCCTCCTGGGTACAAATACTTTTTGGTCCTCCTGGGTACAAATGTGCCCCCATTCCCTGTTTGTAGGAAATAGGCATCGTTTGCTTTCCTTGACCTTCCCTGAAGTCCAAAAGGCAGATTCAAACAGTTGCCGATTAGAAAAGTGAGGGAGGGACTTCCCTGGAGAGTCCAGTGGCTAAGACTCCAAGCTCCTAACATAGGGGGCATGGGGTCTAATCCCTGGTCTGGGAATTTGAACCCACATGCCATAACTAAGGAGTCTGCATGCCACAAGAGTTTTCCTGTTGACACTAGAAGACCCTATGTGCTGCAATTGAGATCCAGCCAAATAAATACATAATCTTTGAAAGAAAGAAAAGTGAGGGAATGCAGAGACAAAGGAGGACCAATCAAGAAACAATAGTGTAGGGCTTCCATGGTGGCTTAGTGGTACAGAATCCGCCTGCCAATGCAGGAGACATGAGGTCAATCCCTGTCTGGGAAGATTCCACATGCCTCTAAGCAACTAAGCCCTCGAGCCTCAGCTACTGAGCCTGCATGCCCTAGAGCCTGTGCTCCATGACTAGAGAAGCCACTGCAATGAGTGGCCCTCACACTGCAATGAGGAACGAGCATGGCCAAAAAAATAAATAAATAAAATTATGTGTGTTCAGCTCAGTTCAGTCACTCAGTTGTGTCCAACTCTTTGTGATCCCATGGACTGCAGCACGCCAGGCTTCCCTGTCCATCAACAACTCCCAGAGCTTACTCAAACTCATGTCCATTGAGTCAGTGATGCCATCTAAACATCTCATCCTCTGTTGTCCCTTCTCCTCCCACCTTCAATCTTGCCCAGCATCAGGGTTTTTTCCAATGAGTCAGTTCTTCCAATCAGGTGGCCAAAGTATTAGAGTTTCAGCTTTAGCATCAGTCCTTCCAATGAATATTCAGGACTGATTTCCTTTAGGATGGACTGGTTGGATCTCCTTGCAGTCCAAGGGACTCTCAAGAGTCTTCTCCAACACCACAGTTCAAAGGAGATTGCTGCTTCGGTGCTCAGCTTTGTTCATGATCCAACTGTCACACCCATACATGACAACTGGAAAAACCACAGCTTTGACTAGATGGACCTTTGTTGGCAAAGTAATGTCTCTGCTTTTTAATATGCTGTCTAGGTTGGTCATAGCTTTTCTTCCAAGGAGCAAGCAGCTTTTAATTTCATGGCTGCAGTCACTATCTGCAGTGATTTTGGAGCCCCCCAAAAATAAAGTCTGTCACTGTTTTCACTGTTTTCTTATCAATTTGCCATGAAGTGATGGGACCGGATGCCATAATCTTAGTTTCTGAATGTTGAGTTTTAAGTCAACTTTTACATTCTCCTCTTTCAGTGTTATCAAGCGGTTCTTTAGTTCTTCTTTGCTTTCTGGCATAAGGGCAGAGATAACATAGGGGCAGAGATGCTAAGAGATACCAAGAGTAACAGGCAAATTTGGCCTTGGATTACAAAATGAAGCAGGGCAAAGAGTTTTGCCAAGGGAACGCACGGGTCATAGCAAACACCCCCTTCCAACAACATAAGAGAAGACTCTACACATGGACATCACCAGATGGTCAATACTGAAATCAGACTGACTATATTCTTTGCAGCCAAAGATGGAGAAGCTCTATATAGTCAGCAAAAACAAGACCAGGAGCTGACTGTGGCTCAGATCATGAACTCCTTTCATTGTCAAATTCAGACTTAAATTGAAGAAAGTAGGGAAAACCACTAGGTCATTCAGGTATGACATAAATCAAATCCTTTACAATTCTACAGTGGAAGTAACAAATAGATTCAAGAGATTAGATCTGATAGACAGACTGCCTAAAGAATTATAGATGGAGGTTCATGACATTGTACAAGAGACAGTGATCAAGACCATCCCCAAGACAAAGAAATGCAAACAGGCAAAATGGTTGCCTGAGGAGGCCTTAGAAATAGCTGAGAAAAGATGAGAAGCTAAAGGCAAAGGAGAAAAAGAAAGACATTCCCATCTGAATGCAGAGTTCCAAAGAAAAGCAAGGACAGATAAGAAAGCCTTCCTCAGAGATCAATGCAAAGAAATACAGGAAAATAATAGAATGGGAAAGACTAGAGATCTCTTCTGGAGAAGGCAATGGCAACCCACTCCAGTACTCTTGCTTGGAAAATCCTATGGACAGAGCAGCCTGGTAGGCTGCAATCCATGGGTTTGCTAAGAGTCTGGCAGGACTGAGTGACTTCAGTTTCACTTTTCACTTTCATGCATTGGAGAAGGAAATGGCAACCCACTTCAGTGTTCTTGCCTGGAGAATCCCAGGGACGGCAGAGCCTGGTGGGCTGCCGTCTATGGAGTCGCACAGAGTCGGACACAACTGAAGCAACTTAGCAGTAGCAGAGATCTCGTCAAGAAAATTAGAGATACCAAGGGAACTTTCCATGCAAAGATGGGCACAATACAGGACAGAAATGGTATGGACCTAACAGAAGCAAAAGATACTATGAACAGGTGGCAAGAATACACAGAAGAACTATACAAAAAAGATCTTCATGACCCAGATAACGACTATGGTGTGATCACTCACTTAGAGCTAGACATCCTTGAATGTAAAGTCAAGTCGGCCTTAGGAAGCATCACTATGAACAAAGTTAGTGGAAGTGATGAAATTCCATTTGAGCTATTTCAAATCCTAAAAGATGATGCTGTGAAAGTGCTGCACTCAATATGGCAGCAAATCTGGAAAACTCAGCAGTGGCCACAGGACTGGAAAAGGTCAGTTTTCATTGCAATCCAAAGAAAGGCCATGCCAAAGGATGTTCAAACTACGGCACAATTGCACTCATCTCAAACATTAGCAAAGTAATGCTCAAAATTCTCCAAGCCAAGCTTCAACAGTATGTAAACTGTGAACTTCCAGATGTTCAAGCTGGATTTAGAAAAGGCAGAGGAACCAGACATCAAATTGCCAACATCGATCAAATCATCGAAAAAGCAGGAGAGTTCTAGAAAAACATCTATTTCTGCCTTATTGACTATGCCAAAGCCTTTGACTGTGTGGATCAGAACAAACTGTGGAAAATTCTTAAAGAGATGGGCATACTACACCACCCAACCTGCCTCCTGAGAAATGTGTATGCAGGTCAAGAAGCAACAGTTAGAACTGATGGAACAGACTGGTTTCAAATTGGGAAAGGAGTATGTCAAGGCTGTATATATTGTCACCCTGCTAATTTAACTTATACACATCATGCAAAATGCCATGCTGGATGAAGCACATGCTGGAATCAAGATTGCTGGGAGAAATATATATATGAAACAATAGTGCAGCCACGGGGCAGGTCCTGGGGCCTCCTCAAAGGATACATATAACAATATCTTTGAGTTCTTCTGCAGGATAAGGCGTCCATGCAGGTGGAGGATGGTAACAAGTTTGAGAACAAGATTTCTAGATTACCAACCTGTTGTTCAGTCACTAAGTTGTGTCCAACTCTTTTCAACCCCAAGGACTGCAGCCCACCAGGCTCCACTGTCCATGCAATTCTCCAAGCGAGAACACTGCAGTGGGTTGCCATTTCCTTCTCCAGGGATCTTCCCGACCCAGGGATCGAATCTGGGTCTCCTGCACTGCAGGCTGATTCTTTACTGTCTGAGCCACCAGGGAAGCCCAACAAAGGCTGATCTCATCCCCAAATGACCAACTACAGTTAGCTTCCTTTTTCTCCCTTTAAAAGTTTTCTTGGTTGAGCAGAATCTTGGGAGTTGGATACAAGTCTGCCTTCTTCCCAGGTTGCTGGTCTCCTGAATAAAGCAACCTTTCCTTTCCAACCAACACTTGTCTGTGAGTGCTGGGTCCCTTGCTAAGAAAGGGCAATTCATTGCACAGCTGTGAGTTATCTGTAAGCTAGGTTTGAGGATACCAAACAATCCATAATTTGCACATTCTAGAACTAATGAGATTATCTCACTGCCCCTTCTAGGAACATAATTTCCAAGCAGGCAGTAACAACAAAGGTTTTTAAGGTGTCAGATTATTTAATAAATTTCAGATTATTGCATAATTTCAGCTACTGCTTATATGAAATAATGCACAATAAACCAAAGTCTAAAAAGGACTTCAAATAAATTTTTTCCCCCTTTCCCCAGTTTTAATGTAATTTCTAAAAGAAAAATACTTCACTAAATAGGATAAATGGCTCATTTTAAAGTTATTTAATTCTTAGATATACTCAAGTGTGTGTGCTCAGTTGTGTCTGATTCTTTGTGGCCCCTTGGACTGTAGTTTGCCAGGCTCCTCTGTCCATGGAATTTTCCAGGCAAGAATACTGGAGTGGGTAGCCATTCCCCAATCCAGAGTATCTTCCTGACCCAGGGATCTAACCCTCATCTCTTTCTGACATCTCCTGCATTAGAAGGTGGGTTCTTTACTATGAATGCCACCTGGGAAGCCCTCTTTACTAGTGCTACCTGGTAAGCCCTTTAGAGATGATTCATTTGGAAAAATCTATGTTCAGTAATCTAAAGAAGAAAACATTAATTTAGTGAAATTTACCTGTTAGCAGTACATTCTAAAAGCTATATTAAGATGTAGTGATTTGTGAGTTACTGTATGGATATTTACATACTCTATTAATATAGTCAATATGCTAATTAATACATGAATCAATTGAACAAATCCTAGGGAACCTACTGTGGGCTATGCTCCCCAGAGTAAAAAAGATGAGCAATGTGCCTTTTGGCTTTCTAGAAATATTCGGGAAAGAGAAGTGATTGATAGGAATGAAAATGCCTACCACAGGAGGCAAAAAGCAAGAATTGTATGACAAAGTACCAGAATAAAAGAGATTAAGGTAAAAATAATTTGGGGTAATTTCTAAAGATTTCCTTTAGTAAGTGACTGAGATGACCCTGGAGGGTGCGTTTGATTTCTCCGGAAGGAGACACTCAAGGTATTAGCAGCAACTTTATAACAAACGTGTGCTGTTCGGAAGTGATTCACTAGAAGAGTCCTCATAAACAGTCTGAAACTTTAATATGTCCCTGGTGGCTCAAATGGTAAAGAATCTGCCTGCAATGTGGGAGACCCAGCTTCCATCCCTGGGGCTGCCCAGTTGGCTTCCTCCATCCAGGTGGTGATAGTAGTAAAGAACCTGTCTGCCAATGCAGGAGACATAAGAGAGGTGGGTTCGAACCCTGGGTCAGGAAGATCCCCTGGGGGAGTGCATGGCAACCCACTTCAGAATTCTTGCCTGGAGAATCCCATGGACAGAGGAGCCTGGCGGTCTATAGTCCATGGGGTTGCAAAGAGTCAGACATGACTGAGGGATTAACAGGTCACAATTTTTTCTCATTTCATAAAGTATAATGTGAAGTGAAGTGCCAATTGCTGGTGTGGGTTGCTGTTTCCTTCTCCAGCAGATCTAGCCAACCCAGGGATGGAACCGGGGCCTCCCATATCGCAGGCAGATTCTTTACCTTTTGTGCCACAAGGGTGCATGCTAAAGTATAATTTGGTGCATAAAAATTCAACTTCCAAATATTTTATACAGTACCTTCAATTATGGGCTTCCCTGGTGGCTTAGTGGTAAAGAATCCTGAGATGTAGGAGACAAGGGTTCAATCCCTGGGTCAGGACGATCCCCTGGAGAAGGAAACGGCAACCCACTCCAGTCTTCTTGCCTAGGAAATCCCATGGACAGAGAGGCCTGGCAGGCTACAGTCCACGAGGTCGCAAGAGCGGGAAACGACTTAGAGACTAACCCATCACCATCACCTTCAGTTATATCCAGTAGAATTCTTGTTTCCTCAACTAACAGGAAGTCCTTAGCCATTACTCTGGACTCTTCTTAAATCAGCCAAGATTCCACTGGAGACAAGTTAAGCCAGGATTGCCGGACTTGGTATTCAGGTATTTGAATTTTATAAAAGTTCTCCAATAATTTTAATGTGCAGCCAGGGTTGCAAACCACCCACCTAAATTGCAGGGGGGCAAGTTTGGCCTTCCTGATAACTGTTTCACTTTATTTGCTGGTTCGATAAATATAAGACTTTCCCATCACTTCTTATTAGCTTCCACTTTGACGAGCACTTACTATGTGTCAGGCAACGTGCCAAGCATTCTTTTGTGAATTATCTCATTTAATTTTCATAGCTACCTGTGAAAGTATTAGTCACTCTGTGGCGTCTGACTCTTTATGACCCCATGGACTGTATCCTACCATGCTCCTCTGTCCATGGAATTCTCCAGGCAAGAACACTGGAGTGGGTTGCTATTCCCTTCTCCAGGGGAATCTTCTAGATCCAGGGACTGAACCTAGGTCTCCCACATTGCAGGCAGATTCTTTACCAAACCAGCCACCAGGAAAGACCCCATGCTGCTGCTGCTGCTAAGTCGCTTCAGTCGTGTCCGACTCTGTGCGATCCCATAGATGGAAGCCAACCAGGCTGCCCCATCCCTGGGATTCTCCAGGCAAGAACACTGGAGTGGATTGCCATTTCCTTCTCCAATGCATGCAAGTGAAAAGTGAAAGTGAAGTCAATCAGTCGGGTCCGACTCTTTTCGACCCCATGGACTGCAGCCCACCAGGCTCCTCTGTTCATGGGATTTTCCAGGCAAGAGTACTGGAGTGGGGTGCCATTGCCTTCTCAGAAGACCCCATGAGGTAGGTGCTACTTCTAAGTTACCTGCCCAGTTATTGCCCCATTCCGGAGCCCAAGAACTCACCCACTGTTTTTCTCCCTCTAATTCACTCCTGATAAGGAACTCCTGGGAACACCAAAGTCTCTCAGTAGTTTATTGTCAGAGACAGTAAAACTCTGCCTGCAGTGCAGAAGACCCAGGTTTGATCCCTGGGTTGGGAAGATCCCCTGGAGAAGAGAATGGCAAGCCACTCCAATATACTTTCCTGGAGAATTCCACGGACTGAAAAGCCATGGTGGCTACAGTCCATGGGATCACACAGTCAGACAGGACTGAGTGACTAACATTTTCACTTTTAGTTATAAATAAACATTATCTGCAAAGACCAACCAAGGAGAAGTAGCAAAATGACAGAAGAACAAGTATGGCCAGCCCCTGGAGGCAGAAGCAACATCGCAGGGCTGACAGTGAGAGTCTGGAGATTCAGATCTCATTCCCAGGTCTCCTAATCACCGCCCTCTTCCCCACCCCCAAGCCTTTAGCCGTCCCTACTTATCCCTACTTTTCAAACTCACTGATCCTTGGCCAATCTCAGGGCTGGAATAACCTTTAAATACAAGGGAGGAAACCCAATCTGGGTATTTCCCAAATTAGCTCCGTCATTATTGAAGACTCGGAAAAGCCTCTAGCCTTGTAGTACAACAGCCCAAAGGACCCTACCTTATGGGAGCAAATGCCCGGGGGCTGCCCAGTTGGCTTCCTCCTCCGAGGTGGCGCTAGTGGTAAAGCTTCCCTGGGGCTCAGACTGTAAAGAGTCTGCCTGCGGTGCGGGAGACAGGGGTTCCATTCCTGTGTCGGGAAGATCCCCTGGAGAAGAATTGGCAACCCACTCCAGTATTCTTGCCTGGAAAATCCCATGGATGGAGGAGCCTGGTGGGCTACAGTCCATAGGGTCCCAAAGAGTTGGACACAATTGAGCGACTTCACTTCACTAGTGGTAAAGAACCCGCCTGCCAACGCAGGAAACATAAGACAGGCGGGTTCGATCCCTGGGTTGGGAAGATCCCCTGGGGGAGGGCATGGTAACCCAATCCAGAATTCTTGCCTGGAGAATCCCATGGACAGAGGAGCCTGGCGGGCTACAGTCTACAGGGTCGCAAAGAGTCAGACAGTTCAGTTCAGTTCAGTCGCTCAGTCGTGTCCGACTCTTTGCGACCCCATGAACCTCAGGACGCCAGGCCTCCCTGTCAACTAAGCACACAAGCCCACTCCGGGATCCTTAGGTGGGAGAGCCCGCCTCAGCAGCAAATCTCCAGAGGTAGGAGGCGTGGCTGGAGGCTCCTGCCCCTTCGCCCCCGAGGGTGTGTTTAAGTGCAGGCTGGGCCAACTGCTTTAGTAGCCCTTTTGAGTCTGGGGTCAGGTGGGCGAGGATGTCTCGTGCCTTGCCTTTAAGCAAGGGTGCGACAGCAGTTTCAATCTTCTGGTGAGAAGAGATGGTCCGACCCACGTGGACCAACCCGATTTAACTGAAGGCATGGAGGCGTGGATCCAGGCTCCGGCTTGGGGCGAGTGGCTGCTGGAGCACCTCAACTCCCGAGCTCACCGAGGCAGGAGTGCTTTCCCGGGAGGGTTCCCGGGGCTCCGCGTTGCCATAGCAACCCCACGCACCCGACGGGGACGGCGCGGGCTGCCTGGGCTTCGCTACTACCGGAAGTGACGTATTTCACCTGCCGAGCGAGGGCGGGGTGGGACCGGGCTGCGAGGTGCGGCCGCCGCCAGCCAGTCGGGAGCTCGCGAGGAGACGGGAGACTGAGACCCCGGGGTGAGAGCCGCCTACCTGCCGTTGTCTCCCACGGCCGGGCCGCCACCATGGAGCTTCTGCTGCGCTTCTTGCTCCTGTGCGGAGTGGCGGGTGAGTCGGGGGGGGGGGCGGTTCTGTCTTTCGGGTCCTCCTCGCCTGGCCAGCCCTCGGGCGCTCACTGCCCGCGGCCACCCGGGAACAATGAGGCGTGGGGGAGGGGGCGATTTGGGGGCGCTGCGGCCGGCGGTGGCGGTGCGCGCCGAATTGCGCCTGGATGGTTTTGCAGGACCCGACGCGCGAGCCGCGTAGGTGGGGTCGCTGGGAGGGGAGCCAGACGGGGACGTGGGGTGCCCGGTGGGGGAGGGGAGGGCAATGTAGTTGGGGGGGGGTACCGAGCCCGGGGAAGAGGGGGCGGCGGCGGTGGAGAGGCGCCCCGGGCGCGGGCGGGTGGGCGCGGCGTACTGGGTGCGCCTGGCGCTTCTCCCTGACTGTTCTTTGCTGCCGGTGCAGGCTTCGCTTTATTTGCTCTCGCCCTTTCCCTTGTTGGCTGCTGTGCCGTGTCCGTCCAGGGTTACCCGATTTCAAAAGCCTTGGGCATCAGCGGATTTTCAGGTGTCGAGCTGCCCAAGCCAGGAGACCGAATTACAAACGCCATGATTAAATGTTACACTGAGCTTCTCAGCGCCTCTGATCGTCCAGGCTACCTCCAGGAAAGAGGCGCAGAGCGATCTGTACGCTGAGCATTCTCGGTCTCTGGGAAAAGGCGAGCTCGAGCTGTACAACTAGACGGTAACTCGGAGAAGTAAACCGTGGAAAATCGGAAGTAGGTTCCAGAAAAAAAATGCAGTATTGATTTCGGCAGTCGCCGGGCCGAGTGCAAAGGAGAAATTAGTAACCTTGAGTTTATAATGTTTTGATTTATGTTGATGATAACATAGAATGACTTGTACGGGGTAATTCCGAAAGGATCCGCCAAGTACGTGTTCGACTGAGCCTTTGTCAAGGGAGGGGGAAAGGGCTTTTAAAATAATGTGGACAAAAGACGTGGTCATTTGATAGTTTTAAAAAACGGATTTGTTTCCATGTCCGTGCTTTAGCCTACTGATCTTGTTATGTCAAAGTAAGCACTTGTCGCATTGTAGAACCAAAAGATTTCAGTAAACCACCCACAACAAAACATCCATTGGTGGGACCCTAGGACGCACACTTTGTGTAGGCCCGGAAGGATAATTTTAAAGCGCTCTGAAGCTGGATGGAGTGGCCCGTTGTGTTGGGATGGCTCTCTGCTTCCTGTTAAAACGTTAATTCCATTGTTGGATGCCACAGCTGTGAGCATTACTCATGGGATCAACATTCTATTAACAAGTCTAATTTTCGATCTGAGTCTATATAGCATTACCTCCACCTTTTTAATGCTTGTCATTTCGACATGGCTGAAATATCCCAAGTAAAGCTTCCGGAAAAGATGAAAGATCCGTAACCATTTTAGGTGATAGGTTTTCACCTTGTTTTGGTCTAGGACTAAACCGAAGAAGTTGAGAACATTGTGATCTCTGTGGAAAAAAGGGAGAAAAATGTTTTAGGCTACATCTAAAGCAGAGAAATGGAGGAATATAAACTTTATAGAGGATTCTCCCTCCCCTGCCCCCAACCCCCATATCAGGATAATTTCATTTTTTTTGGATGCCTCACTTTGGTAGGCACAATCTAAACGCAGGATATTTTGATAGGTGTAGAGTCCTGCTGCTTGTAAACTGCACACTGTGGTACAGTGTTAAAGGGCTGTTGTCTTCAACTAAACTAGTTTTACTTCAGTTTTCCTGCTTAAGCAACAACTCAAAAACTGTAATTGATATATGGCTTTGAGTATTTCTTCAGATACTTCTCCGCACTTGAGAAATTTATTGCCATGAACTCAGTTTGAGTGGTAACACAATTGGAATCTGTTTTACAGTTGGCAACATAAGGTGGAGGCTGTCATTAAAAATGAGCCACTAGTAGATCTTCCTCTAGCGTTGTCTCTGTGGGTTGCAGAGTTTTGTGGTGTACTCTGGTTGCTGGTGGAACACTTTTCATTGCCTTCCGAGTAGCAAGCCATACCACTAGTAGTTGCAGTAGTAATAGAGTAGTAGCAGTAATAAAGTAAGGCTTGATTTTGCAGTTATTAAATGCCAGGCACTGTTGTAAGGGCTTTACATACATTTATTTAATGTACCTCGCAGCCCTGGAGGATATGTACTGTAATAATCCCAGCTGCACAAATGGAGAAACTGAGGCACAATGTGGTTGTATAACTTTACTTGCCAAGATCATAAATTTCCTCCTGAATCCCTTCTTTTATCACTGTGCTATCACTTTCCTCTTTGATTTCCTCTGATCGATACCCTAAATTAATGTCACTGGTTATCTGTCATTTATTAAGAACTTGCTGTTGGTTTGACCACATGCCAGGTACTGAGGCCTTTTATTAGTAGCCTTTTATTAATAATTTCATAATCTTAGCCGAATATTTTTGGACACTCTAAGAACACGAGGATCCAGGGCTTGTACTGGTGTTGCAAGCTTGTATGGCGCATGCCCCACAGCATTGTTGTCTCCTAGGGATGGCAGTGTTAAAAATTTGAGGTGCTGCTGCTTTTCACAGTATCAGTCTGAGTGAGAGTAAAGCACTGGCCAATGAATCTGGTCTCCAGACTACTTGTTAGCCATTCAGTGACAGCAGGACCCTGTTCTCTGTGAGCCTCAGTTGGTTTATGTGTCAAGAATACTTATTGCTTTGCTTTACCAGGAGTATTTTCCTTTACTTTAAAAAAAAAAATGAAGATTATTAGATGTGAACTTTATCCCCTCCATATGCCTGTCTCTTAAGTACATTCCTGTATTTATACCACCACCAAAAGTCCCCATTATACCTGGGCAAAAGTTGCTTTTCCTCCAAGGCAAGCCACCCAGCATTGGCTCCTTACCCTATCTCTTGTGGGGTTTCCATAAAATTACCCAATATATCTTACTGTACTGGGTCGTGGGCCTTATCTGTGTTGCTGTTCACTGTTACAGTCCCAGTGTTAGCTTGTGGTGCTTAGCACATAGCAAGTGTTCAGCAAATGTTGAATGACCAAACGTTTTCAGCCTCTTTGCCCCTAGGCTTAAGGATATGATTCAGCTGTCATCAGTTACATCCCTCATTTTCTCCTGGTCTCACCCCCCTACTTCAGTTGTCAAAGGTATCAATCACCACGTGCCAAATCCATCCATTTCTTTGGAGCTCCATGACACCTGTTTGGGCTCCTTCCCATTGTGTTCTCCTGCCCTTCTCTGCCTTCTTCACTGCGTCCCTTAAAGGTCAGCCTCCCCCATGATTTGACCCGTAGCTGTCTTCTCAGTCTCCATCTGAAACCTGGATGACTTCATCTATCCATCACTGCATTCTCAAAATAGTCACTAGGGACTTTAAAATGTTGCCGGCTCACCTCTCCTTTGATTTCTGGGCCACTGTTTCCAACTGCCTTCAACATTCAGCCTTCCACTTTGCATGCGCTTGAGTACCTGAGACTCTGCAGGTCCTCAGCTGAACTTAGCATTAGTTAACTGATTAAATGGTCCAGTCATTCAAATATTTATGGCCTGCTGCATACTGTGGTTGTGCCGGATATCCCAGCAGTTGTACAGGATTTTGCAAGATGCGCAAGATTTGATGGAGCATTCCCAGCAGATAGAGATCTGGAAGGAAACTCAACTTGCCTTGGGAGCTGAGACGTTCAGGGCAAATAAGGCATCTAACTAGTCCTTCTTTTGATGTTCACCTGAGTCAGAGGGACGTGTGGGGTGGAGCTTGAGGTTTTGCATGTTAACAGGCTCCACGTGATGTCATTGATGACTGCACTTTGGGCAAAGGCCTGGAGACTGTGTAGAGAGCTTAGGGGAGAATCGCTGTCTGTCACATAAAGTGTTGTCCTGCCCCTGCCGCCCAGGGGTGGCACTAAGAAGCTCCTGGAGGTGTTAAAGAAGAGAGCCCGTATACCGAGAGTGATTCTCTTGAAGAGTGTAGATCTGGAGGCAGGGAGAACCACAGCCCCAAGGCAGGAATCCATTTGGGATGACCTGGACATGTGCAGTCCCTGGAAATACAGCAGGAGTGGTGCTGGGCCCGCTCTTTCATCTGAAAAGTTGTTCTGAGGGAGGTGCAGTGGAGCCCAGTATCTGGTTGAATGAGTGGGCAAGAAAAAGATGGAGGGAAGGAGTAAGGCTTCTGGCTTGAGTGAGTGGTGATGTCACTCCACAAATCTTGGATGACTGAGCTTTGGACCAGTCGTATTTGCGGTGGATGCCTGAGGGGAATGGATATGAAAGAAATCCAGTGGGAAGATTCCAACAAAGGACCGGATCTCAGGAGAGAGGCAGAGATGGGTGGTACAGAATTGAGAATCACTGCTGATAGTTTGGCATCTATGTCAGGTTAACTAGGAAAAGCAGGTAGGACTCGAAGAGAAGGTGAAACGTGAAGCTGGGGAACATCAGCGTCTTACTAGATGGTGGGAAGTGAGGAGCTGGGGACAGGAAGGAGTGATGGGAATGTCGGAGAACTAGGGGATGAGGGGGTCCCAGAAAGTGATGAAGAAATGAGACCAGTGCATCTTACATTAGGAAATTGTTGAGAACATTTGGGAAGTTATTGATTCTGGAGAGAGGACAGTTCCTATACTGAGAGTAAGGCTAGATTTTAGTACGTTGAGGAGTGGACATCAGGTAAGTAGAGAATGGACTTAGAGATGTACTTTTCACTTGCCGTTGGTTTGAGTGCGTGTTGCTGGGATTTTGCTGGCGGTCCAGTGGTTAAGATCCATGCTTCTATTGCCAGGTAGCAAGGGTGTGATCCCTGGTTGGGGAGCTAACATCCCGTATGCGTGTGTGCATGCTCAGTCATGTCCGACGCTTTGTGACCTCATGGACTGTAGCTCCTCTGTCCATGGGGATTCTCCAGGCAAGAATACTGGAGTGGGTTGCCATTTCTTCCTCCAGGGGATCTTCCCAACCCAGGGATCAAACTGGCATCTCCTGCATTGGCAGGCAGATTCTTTTACCACTGAACCACCTGGGAAGCCCTTTTAAGATCCCACATGCCACCAAAAGACAAACACAAAAAAGTAAAAACAACAACACACAAACAGTGCCTGTTGCACATGTGGCCTTAATTTCAGGGGATGTAGCAGACTCCATGGGAGAATGTGGAAACCAGCAGATGAGGGCTCTAACTTGTAAGTGTATGTTTAATAAAGCATGTGTTTATACACACACACATACACTTTTTCATATTCTTTTCCATTCTAGGTTATTACAAGGTACTGAATATAGTTCCTTGTTCTATACAGTAGGTGTTTTTTGTTTATTTAGAACTCTCATTTCCAACCACCCCCACTTGGAACCTTGTTCACATGATTCTTCCTTGAAACAGTGTATTCCTCTTTACACTCACTTCAGAACTCTGAACCCTTTGGCTTCCCATCTCATTTGTCTCTTATGTAGGGATTCCCATCAACTTTAAGGAAGCTTGAATATCCTTCCTGACATGCCCTCAACCCTTATATCCGTTATATCCCTCCTTAAGCACTCCCCTGTCTCTCTTTTCTCCACCAGATCTCTTGAAGGAGTTTGCTGCATTTGCTGACTCCAGTGACTTCCTTCATGTTCATTCCCATAGAAGCTCATTTTCAGCCCCCTCTCCCCCTGTGAAACTGCAGTGGCCGCCGTGGCTGCATCGCACAGTGGACATGTCGCACTGTCATCCTCTTAAAGCGAGGATGGCTCTGTTGACTAAGCTCTTTTCCCCTTGAGTCATCCCTCATCATCCTTAGCAGATCCACTCTCCTCCCTCTGCCTAAATGTCTGTTTCTGGCTTCAGTGACCAGTTTCTGTCCCTACAGCCTCCAGGTGGTCTCTGGTCTCACTCACCCGAAGCTTTGCCCATAATGTCAAACCACTCACTCAACAGCGCTGCTTACACTTCGCACAGACACCACCAATCAGTCAAACCTGTCTCCACACCACTGTTCTCTTGCACATTAAATGGCATTTTCAGCCATCAGACTCCCCAGGCAGAAATCTAGGCACCTTACTTGACTTTTCCTATTCTCTCCCCAACTTACACCCATGTTTCTAGGTCACTTGTATCCTTCCAGCCACCACTCGTAGTTCAAAGAGTATTGCCATCTCTTAAGATGGTTGAAATAGCTTTCTAAGTGGTTTCTCATTGAGTGAATAAATGGGGAAAGATGGACCAGGCAGGAATTTGTGCTTGTTGGCTTCAGAAGAGACCTGGAGCAGGGGCAAAAGCATTTGAAGATCCGGAATGGGTGTATCATTTGAAGAGGTGAGCAGTGGGCCCCGTGTCCTGCACAGGCTTGCTTTCTGTGTCAGTTCTGCCACGTGGGCAGTGTTGGGGTGAATTTGTATTACTCCTCCAGTCTCATCGTAATCCTCTGCTTGCAGCCTGTTCTCCTCCTCCCTTCAGTCCCTCCTTTCCTCTATCATACTCAAGTGTAAGTAATTAGGTAAAGGCAAGAGTTGAGACTGGGAACTTTTGCTTTTTTCAAACTTTTTATATTGTATTGGGGTGTAGCCAGTTAACAACATTGTGGTAGTTTCAGGTGAACAGCGAAGGGGCTCAGCCATACATGTATGTGTATCCATTCTCCCCCAAACCCCCTCCCATCCAGGCTGGCACGGAGCTTTGAGTAGAGTTCCATCTGCTATACAGTGGGTCCTTATTGGCTATCCATTTTGAATATAGCAGTGTGTACAGACCTTCCTGAACTCCCTAAGTATTCCTTTACCTTGCTTCATTTGGTGGCCAGCAAGTAATGGATGTGAACTTTAATTTGATAATTATTAAAGTAATTAACAGGCTTCCCTGGTGGCTCAGACAGTAAAGAATCTGCCTGCAATGCCAGAGGCCGGGGTTCAGTCCCTGGGTTGGGAGGATCCCCTGGAGGAGGGCAGGGCAACCCACTCCAGTATTCTTGCCTGAAGAATCCCCATGGACAGAGGAGCTGGGTGGGCTAAAGTCCATGGGGTCACAAAGAGTTGGACACGACTGAGCGACTAAGCACACAGCACAAAGTAGTTAATTATTTAGGTAGCCTGAAAAATAATTAAAAGTTAACTAGAATGAGCTTATGGCTTTATCTTACTGTCTTTCATCCACCTTGCTTTTTAAATGATTTATTAAAATATTCACTTATTTATATATTTTGGCTTTGCTGGATCCTATTTGTGTCTCCAGAGCTCTTCATTGTGGCATGCACACTGATCTAGTTCCCCAGCCAGGGATCAAACCCAGGCCCCCTGCATTGGGAGCACGGAGTCCTACCCACTGGACCACCACTGAAGTACCTTGCATTTCTAAAGAAAATAATGTTGTAGAATAATTGTTAGATTGGTTTTGAAATTAGATTGTTAAGAGTGTGATGCTAAGTGGAAGTAAAGAGCAGTCACCTTCTCTAGCTCTGGCTCCTTTATCTTCTATCTAATTTCTTCAGTGGGGCCGAAATTACAAATGGCAGAGAGTGAGGGGGTGGGGCACTCACCCTGGCACAGTGATCTATGCAGGACGCTGGTAGTTCCTGGTTTGGTGATCTCTTGGGAGCCTGTTATCGGTGTTCTTTGTAATTTGTTCAGTTTGTTGACTCCATTACTGTCTCCACACGAAAGAAAATAGGCAGGAAGTTGAAAATGTTTCTGCATTGAGTGGCAAGATGGTGACTTAAAAGGACATTTTATCTCTTTAGTCCTTTTCCACTGGTTGTAGGCTTTCCCTCCCCTCATGGACTCACCCTTTCTGGTTGCTAATAAGGAGTTAGCCAGTTGAAGTTTAAGCCTTAAAGGCCTTTGCTTGACTCAGCAGTATTTGCAGTTCATTTTAGTTGGCAGGATTCCGGTAGAAGAAAAGATGATTGCCTGCTCTGTTGAACAAGAGAAGGTAGGATAAGGGACAGTAACAGCCTATTTTTAGGGTGGGTGTGAGATCGGGGACATAGTTCAGTTTGTCCTTTGATAGTTGGTGAGAAAAAGGATTAATAGTCACATTAACCCGTGTTTACATACTGAGACAATGCACTTTTCTTTAGAGACTATTAAATCACTTCCATTCTTTCAAGGGTACTTTACAGATTGGAGTGGGAATAACTTTGTTTCATTTATTTCTAAAAAGTATCAATAAAACTGTGTTTAGATTTCGAGAAGAAGCAACAGAACTCATCATGGTTCCCTTTTCACTTCCCCATAGCGTCACTGTATGTTCCATGTGAGTTTTAGAGGTTTCTCCGAAGGAAGAAACACCGATAAAAATGCTCTCAAGGAATCTCAAGGAATATGCAGATGCAGTGAAATCAAACGTGCTGCACCACATCTTTGTTGAATTGTTAGAGTGACTCGAGGAGTTGACCCTCCTCAGTCTCTCAGACTCCCCAGTGAAGAGTGCTTTGAACTCTTGAATAACAGGCGATTCCCAGGGGGGTTTTCTTTAATAAACCAGACAAAAACTTTCAAGTGTTTTGTGCGCTGGATAGTTCTACAGTAAGAATTGAGAAGACTCTTTGACCTACTTGGTTGTACAACGTGAAATCTGAGACTTAGAGAAGGAACTGGTGACTTGGGGCTAGAAGAGTATCTTACTGTGTTTTTAAAGACAATTTCACACGCATCTCATTTGAATCCAGTCTCCTGACAGCCTATGAGTAGGAGGGACACTGTTTTTTGTTTTTTGTAACAGGAATCAAGTCATAAAGCCAAGGCCTAAGTCTAATAAATTATGGCATCGGTCCAGACAGTGCCGTCCTAGTAGAAACATAATGCAAGCCACATATGTCATTTAAAATGTTCTGGTAGTCACATTTTAAAGTGAAAAGGAAAAGGGTGAAATTAATTTAAATATTAATTTTGTTTAACCCAGTATATACAAAATATTAATTTTATATGTGGTCCAACTGAACATCAATAACATTTTTTTTTTCATACTAAGTCTTCAAAATCTGGTCTGTATTTTACCTGCAGCACATCTCAGTGTGCACTAGCCACATTTCATGTGCTCAGTAGTCGGGTGTGGCTACCACACTGGTTAGCAGAGGTCTAGAACCTGGAGTTTTAATTCCAGTCACCCTCCACTGTATTTAGTTTCGGAACATGCTACTGATTAAAATAGCATGGGTGTGGTGTGCCATCAGAACAGCTTCTTCAGTAGGAAGTGCCTTTAGAATTGCTGTCATGAGATTTTATCTAAAATATTTGTATCACATAATATTCCTATCGGCAACAAGTTAAATAAAAGTCTCACTTCATATTTAGTTTCGTAAAATCATCAGAGAATTATAAAAACTGTCTTTATTTGATAGTTATATGCATTTGTATTTTAGGTATAAGGGAAAAAACCAAATATAGGGGGAAAATAATATTTTTAGCTTGCCTTTGAGGAAAATAAATGCATTTATGGAAATATCAGAAGTAAGTGGTCCCTGGTGATGGTTGCTAGGGAAATTTGAATTCATTTGGGGATATTAGAAAGGAAATCATGCCAAGATTGAAGCAGTCAAGTTAAATATACTTACAACAGGAATTTTTTTTTTTTTGGTAACCTTTTCCTTATTAACGTCACGGTTTTTCGTAAGATCAGTTTATTTGCTTGTTTTGCTATAATCTCTTTGCTTTTTTACTTTCTGTGATCTCTCTAAGACACTTCACCCGAGTTTTTTGTTGTTGTTGTTTTTGCCAAGTACTCACTTTTTCCTCTTTCATGTTAATTAAAGGAAGAAAAGAGAGCCTGAGGTTTTTTTGAGCAAGGAGGCAAAGGCAGATTTCTTAAAATGGAGCGATACATACTATTCTCTGAAGGTGATGAAAATATTCACCATGGCAACGGATCTGCTTTACCCATAATGCAAAATACTCAATTTGCATTTGTTTTGCCAGAGAATTCTGAAATTAGCATCTCTGTATTAGAGAACATGAGGAAAGTAGTATACTACATAGACTGAAAAAGGCTGAGACTTAATTTTAATCAAGAAATGAAATTTCTGTCCTTTCCTTAGATGAGTCTGTCTGTGTGCCCTTGAGGAGAGGAGGAAGGAGTGGGTCGCAGTCCAGCTCCACAGATACAATCTGTGCTCACATTCCTGACTCTCCCGTTTGGCTTTACATTGTAATTTGTGCTTTAAGTGCTCCTGATTTATAAGTTACATATTCAGTTTCTCATACAGGACCACAATCGCCATGGAAGAAGTTTGGGGGAATAAATAATATGTACATGTGCGTTAGGTATGGCAGTAGGTTCTTTTGGAGACAGGAGGAAGATGTCGTTGCAATACTGTGGGCAAGCTTCAGTCTGGAGGAGGGTGACTGGCATTTAATCCTGAATAAAATAAATAAATAAGACCATAAATGAGTAGATAAGTAAGTGAATAAATAAAGAAAAACAGGTACAGATTAGGGCAGATGTGCTATGTGATGTAAAAACCATATGGTTTTCTGATTATTCTCTTGAGGACCCACTGGCTTCTCCAACCCATTTCCCCCTTCACCTTGTATGCCAGCCCTTCAGCCCACTGTTCTTACTGTCCATTTGGCTACAGTTTTTTTAAAGTACATTTTTATAAAGCATCAGAAATATAACAGGTGGAGCCCGCAGAGAGGCTTATGGGGTCTTAGTTCCCTGACCAGGAGTGGCAGCAAGCTCGCCAAGTTCTAACCACTAGACCACCAGGGAATTCCCAGAACATTGTGTTTTTTTAACAAAGACAAAATAAAGACAAATTTTCTGCTTTAATTCCTTCACCTTTTAAAATTCATTTTTAAATAAACCTTTGACTTCCCTGCTGGCTCAGACAGTAAAGTGTCTGCCTACAATGCGGGAGACCCGGTTTCCATCCCTGGGTTGGGAAGATCCCCTGGAGAAAGCAGTGGCAACCACTCCAGTATTCTTGCCTGGAAAATCCCATGGACGGAGAATCCTGGTAGGCTACAGTCCATGGGATCGCAAAGAGTCAGACATGACTGAGCGACTTCACTTTCTTTCTTTTCTTTCACTCGTAGAAAAGCGTGCTGTGCTGTGCTTAGTCACTCAGTAGTGTCAAACTCTTTGTGACCCCATGCACTGCAGCTCGCCAGTCTCGTCTGTCCATGGGGCTTCTGCAGGCAAGAATATTGGAGTGGCTTGCCATGCCCTCCTCCAGGGGATCTTCCCAACCCAAGGATTGAACTCAGGTCTCCCACATTGCTGGCGGATTCTTTACTGTCTGAGCCACCAGGGAAGCCCGAAAAGCATGCAGTTTAGAGCATTATTTACCAGTGAGAGAACATTATCACAAAGCAGACACATCTATACAGTTATAACCCAAGTCAAGAGATAGAACAAAACCCACCATCAAAAGTCCCCTCATGCCCCCTGCAGTCATTTCCAGCACTGTCTTCTCATTTCTAACGGCGTAGATCGGCGTTGACACTGTATCCACAGAATTATATTATATGGTGTATGTTTTTCTGCCTAAACCTGGCTTCCTGTCACGTTTGTACAGTTGTTTCTGTTGGGTAGCTCTAGTTTATTCATTCGCTCTGCCATACGGTATTCTGTCATGTGACTGTACCACAGCTGATTTACGCATTCCACTGTTACGGACATGTTTTTCCTCTAGTTTTCTGCTCTCATGAAAAATCTGGCTATGACGTTCTCAGCCACGTGTTTTAGGGCACACAGTAACTATGAATGGCATTTCTGGGGTCTTGGTTACACATCTGTTTAGCTTTAGGTGATGCTACTAGACATTTTCCAAAATTAATTGTACCAGCTGACACTCCCTTCTGTAGAGATGAGACTGGCTCCGAATCACGGCCTTTCTTCATTTTGTTCTGGTGAGTGTGTAGTGCCACATCATTGTAGTTTTCTTTTTTAAACACTCTTATTATGGCAAATTTCGAATATATATAAACTAGAAAAAAATGGTATGATGTTATGATATAAAATGGTATTTATCATACCAAAAAATAGTAGGATAAATGTCTTTGCTCCTCTTCATCAGCTATCAGCTCACCTCCATTGGACTCATGGTACCATTCTGCAGTCTTTCAACTCTTCTCCCATTCCTTTTCACATATTAAAGGTTTGAACCAGTCTCCGAAAGCCTCTCTTAGTTCAGTCATTCAGTTGTGTCCAGCTTTTTGCAACCCCGTGGAGTGTAGCATGCCAGGCCTCCCTGTCCATCCCCAGTTCTCAGATCTTGCTCAAACTCATGTCCATCCAGTCAGTGATGCTATCCAACCATCTCATCCTTCTCTCTTGTCCCCTTCTCCTCCTGCCTTCAATCTTTCCCAGCATCAGGATCTTTTCAAATGAGTCACTTCTTCCTATCAGGTGGCCGAAGTATTGGAGCTTCAGCATCAGTCCTTCCAATGAATATTCGGGACTGATTTCCTTTAGGTTTGACTGGTTTGATCTCCTTGCAGTTCAGGGAACTTTCAAGAGTCTTCTCCAACATCACAATTCAAAAGCATCAATTGTTTGGTGCTTAGCTTTCTTTACGTCCAGTTCTCAAATCCATACATGGCTACTGGGAAAACCATGGCCTTGACGATGGACCTTTATTGGCAAAGTAATGTCTCTGCTTTTTAGTATGCTGTCTAGGTTTGTCATAGCTTTTCTTCCAGGGAGCAAGCATCTTTTAATTTCATGGCTGCAGTTGCCACCTGCA
Source organism: Bos indicus x Bos taurus (assembly GCF_003369695.1). Classification (NCBI taxonomy): domain Eukaryota; kingdom Metazoa; phylum Chordata; class Mammalia; order Artiodactyla; family Bovidae; genus Bos; species Bos indicus x Bos taurus. The sequence continues at coordinate 19,267,716 of NC_040076.1, read as the reverse complement.
GTGATTTTGGAGCCCAAGAAAATAGTCTGTAACTGTTTCCATTGTTTCCCCATCTATTTGCTATGAAGTGATGGGACCAGATGCCATGATCTTAGTTTTCTGAATGTTGAGCTTTAAGCCAACTTTTTCACTTTCCTCTTTCACTTTCATCAAGAGGCTCTTTAGTTCTTTTTCACTTTCTGCCATAAGGGTGGTATCATCTGCGTGTCTGAGGTTATTGATGTTTTTCCCAGCAATCTTGATTCCAGCTTGTGTTTCATTCAGCCCAGTGTTTCTCATAATGTACTATGCATGTAAGTTAAATAAGCAGGATGACAATATACAGCCTTGATGTACTCCTTTCCCAATTTGGAACCAGTCTGTTGTTCCATGTCCAGTTATAACTGTTGCTTTTTGACCTACATACAGGTTTCTCAAGAGGCAGGTCAGGTGGTCTGATATTCCCATCTCTTTAAGAATTTTCCACAGTTTATTGTGATCCACACAGTCAAAGGCTTTAGCATAGTCAATGAAGCATAAGTAGCTGTTTTTCTGGAATTCTCTATCCACATTTTTTTCTGCCTCTTATATTCTAGGTAAATACTCCATGTCTCTCCTTTGTTACAGCAGAAGAAATGTCCTTCCCTCGAATCTCATTTAAAATTGTCTTATCCCTTTTTTCTAGGTCTCATTGTTTCCTTCAGTCTCTGAGTGTTTTTTGTATGTAACCTCCCATTCCCCTTTCCTTCTGACTTTATAAACATGCTCTACATTTCTCACTTCAAAACAACCTTTCCTTGATGACATATCACAGTGCTATTTTTCTCCTACTCTTAAGAGCCACGTTCCTCAAAATAGCAGTCATTTCTGTCTCTGCTCACATACTCAACTTCTGTAGTTAGAAATATCCCTCCCCCACCTGCAGCCTTTAATTAAAAAAAAAAAAATCAGATTTGGTCTAGGTCGCCAGTGAGGTTCTGATTGCCAGATCTAGTATATACAAGTCAGTGTCCTTTATTTACATAACAGATTTTGAGTTCTGTATCTAAGGTGCTGCTCAGTGTGAGGGATAAAAGATACCTTCCCAACACTACATGAGTTCATTTCCTAGTAGGAATGATGGGTTTTGGAAGACAACAGCAAGTTGTCATACTGGATACTGTTTATCGAAAGGATGATACCTAAGAGCTTTACATGCATTATTGTATTTAATCTCTATGTGGAAGTAAGCATTCTTCCTGCTAATGCTCACTTTATAGTAGAAAACATCAATACTTAAAAGACTAGAAACTTGCTCTCCCTAAGCATTTGGTAGGGCTTCCCAGATGGCACAGTGCTAAAGAATCAGCCTGCTGATGCAGGAGACCTGGGTTTGATCCCTGGTTCAGGAAGATGTCCTGGAGTAGGAAATGGCAACCTACTCTAGTATTCTTGCCTGGAACATCCCGTGGACAGAGGAGTCTGGTGGGCTACAGTCCATGGGGTCACGAAGAGTTGGACATGGCTGAGTGACTAAGTACGCACGCCTGCAAGCATTTGGTAACCTCGGTTTGAATTATAGCGCAGCTCGCACTTCAGAGCCCGTGCTACTTGTAGGCAGAACTGCTTGCACAATTTCGCCTGCTCATATTTCAGAAATGTCTGCACTTGCTGCGAGGTAAGCCCAGACAACTGTCACTGCCGGCATGGAGTTGTGCAGGGAGGGGAGGGGATGGGTGTTGGGGGAAGGCTTCCTGTTGGTTGCTTGCTTGATTGATGGTCTACACTTAGGACGTATTTAGATCTGAAAGAGATACTTTAGTTTAACACCCTTAATTTATGTTTGAGCCCCGGAGAAACAACATGTCCAAAGTGATAGAGCTTTTTTTTATGACAGACTTGACAACAGATCCTAGTCTGGTATATCTCATTTTAAAAACGGGTCAGCCCATACTCCTGAACTTTGTGCTACCGAAAATGATGTCTTGTTGGAAATCTAGTATAGGAAGGGAATAGCGAAAATCCCAAACCTTCTTCCACCACAGTGACTGAAAGGGGGTCTAATAATGTACTCACTGTATTATTTTGTAGTGATTTTTAAAAGGAAATCTCTTAATGTCCGGGGGTATTGACTCATAGACTTCTACTTGCAGGGTAAGTGTGGCTTGGGAGCCAGTCTACCTCGATTTGTATCTTGCTCACTTAGTAGCTTAGGTACCTCTTATTGTCTCTGTTTCGTCACTGCTTGAGATAATAGTAATAACGCCCTCAGAGTTGTTATGAGATTTGAAGGAGTTAATGTGTATAAAATATTTTGAAAAGTGCCTGGCACATAATCTAACACCCATGGTGGCTCAGACAGTAAAGAATCTGCCTGCAGTGCAGGAGACCTGGGTTCAATCCCTGGGTCAGGAAGATCCCCTGGAGAAGGGAATGGCTACCTACTCCAGTATTCTTGCCTGGAAAATTCCATGGACAAAGGAGTTTGGTGGGCTACAGTCCATGGGGTTGCTAAGAGTGAGAAACTGCTGAGCGACTAACCCTGGCACTTAATAGGTACTCAGTCACTGCTCATTACTATTTATGGTTAAGGTGATGGTTTCCCTATTTCCATCTCAGTTTATTTTCTGGGCACTTGCTTTTTGATTACTCATTGAGGGTAGGGAGCTGAGAGTTGATTTTAAAAAAACAGCATAGAAAAGCAAATAAGTATACCTAATGTTGTTTCTCATTGTTATTAACTTCTCTGACTCTCAGTATTATTTTCTTAGCTCAACAGTACCTATTAACACCCTGTACTGAGTAACACATGGGAATGGGATCACAGAGAGTTGGACGTGACTGAATGACTAGCACACACACTAGGCAGCGCGGAGGGTGATTTCTACCTTCCAGTGTTTTTTTTCTCTTCCTGAGCAATGTTTAAAGGCCTAGTTGGAGTAGTTAACTACCCTGAATGCATAGTAAGTTTTTCTTTTTCTTTCCTAAAAAGAAACCCTTAGTATTTGGGTGACTTTTAACATGCTAATCCCAAAGCAGCTCCCTGGTGAGAAGGAAATTGGCAGTTTAGATTTAAGGTCAAGGAAAGGGTCTAAATAGCTTGGCAGTTGCATTTTTGCAATATTTAAAACAGGGTTTAAAGCATCCCAGTGAGTTGCTTGCTAACCCAGACATCTGATTTGTAGTATTTGTTAATCAGACATACACAACAAAATTATACTTGTCCCAATCAACTTCTTAAACATACCACTTCCTGATTTTCCCAGTTTATTTTTTAACATTGCCCTAATGAATCGTTTTTGAGTGTTTCTGTGTTTTTATGTAAGGTTCCTGAACTCCATATTCTGAACTAAGCAATACAACTGAATGTCTTCTCTATTTAAAATAGTAACCTTTATGACATTTTTGATATTTCTCACAAAAGTCAATATCAAATAAATTCTTTATAAAAATTGACACTAAGATCATACCCCTTTTCAAGCAACCAAAGAATTATGCCAGACCTTTGGAAAATGAAGTTAAATTACTCTTATTTTTATTCCTAGTTTCTCTTTTTTGTTTATGTCTTTGAAATGACTCCAGATATTTTGAGAAAACATGCATAAGTGTATAACATTTTTCTCATTTTGCTTCATGTTGTTCTCGAGGTAGTTGCAAGACAGACAAGCAACTTTTTCTTCATCCCTAGTTGTGATTTTAGTGAAGTGAGAGTCACTCAGTCATGTCCGACTCTTTGTGACCCCATGGACTATACAGTCCATGAAATTCTCTAGGCCAGAATACTGGAGTGGGTAGCCTTTCCCTTCTCTAGGGGATCTTCCCAACCTAGTGATGGAACCCAGGTCTCCCGCATTGCAGGTGGACCCTTTACTGGCTGAGCCACAAGGGTTGTGATTTTAGAATATTCACAGATTAAAGTTTTAATGTCATCTTTCTTTCATGTTAACATAAATTTACAGGCTTCCCAAGTGGCACGAGTGGTAAAGAACCCACCTGTCAATGCAGGAGATGTAAGAGATCCCTGGATGGGGCAGACCTCCTGCAGGAGGACATGGCAACCCTCTCCAGTATTCTTACCTGGAGAACTACGCGGACAGAGGAGCCTGGCAGGCTACAGTCCATGGGGTCGAAAAGAGTCAGACACGACTGAAGTGACTTACACGCAACATAACTATATAGTTCAATCCATGTTAATTTCTTATCACACCAGCTAATATTTCTTGTGATGTGAATATTAAAGCAATAAGCATCAGTCTTTGCTCCTGTTAGCATACGGTCAGGTTTGCTCAGCTCCCTCTGAGCTCCATGCATCCCCAGTGGCTTCGCTGTTCCTTTACTGTGCTAGATACACAGTCTGCCCATGGCCCTCCTTCCCATGACTTTCCCAGAAGGTTTCATGATCTTTTCTCCCATGAGCATTCCTCTTGCTAACAGCTCCTTCACCTTCACTCTGCTGAGAACTCCCGCTCTGTGCTTAAACTAAGCAGTTTCTTCGGAGGCAGGTCCAGGGTGTGTTGAATAAGGCTTGGAACGTGCCCTCCAGAGATGAAACCCTGGGACCCTGTTAAGCAACTGAAAGTGTGTGCTTAAGGGTGTGCGTGTATGCTCAGTTGTGTCCGAGCCTGCCAGGCCCCTCTGTCCGTGGGATTTCCCAGGCAAGAATACTGGAGTGGGGAGTCACTTCCTCCTCCAAGCGATCTTCCCGACCCAGGGGTGGAATCTGCGCCTTGCGAGTGTCCTGGATTGGCAGATGGATTCTTTATACCCCTGAGCCTTCGAAGAAGCCCTCAGGTAAGGGTGGGAACTTGCTCCGTGCCTGCAGTAGAGGAGCAGATTGTGTAATTGTGAGCGGAGCGGGAAGCAATTAACACTGCCTGCGGGGATCTGGGGGGAGGAGGCCACTGGTGAGAGGTGTTGAATGGCTGCCAGGTGCTTTCAGTGGGAGAAGGTGGGCCTTGCAGACAAGGGAAATGTGTGCAAACACAGATGCTCCACGGTGTGTATGCACTTAATTCTGTCTTCGCCCTTCGGTGCTTCCTCTGGTATCTTTGATTTCCTTTGATGATTGGCCCCTGACCAGAATGCCTTCGCTGTTGTGATTCCATCTTTGATAGAAAAAGACCTTAACTTATTTTCACCAGCTTTCACTGGCTTTTAGCCACACCTTGTTAATTTTTCTTCACTACTTTGAAATGGAACACCTTTCATTCAGGTAGACTCTGTTTCCTTCCTCTTACACAAAGGAACTACATGCTTATGCCGTAGCTTTTCTTTTCCTTATTTTTAACCTGAGCACTAGAAATTTTGCTCCGCTAAAGGAAATCAGTGATAATCAAGAAGCTTTGGCTTCTAAGTCAAATGTGAACTATTCACCTAGGGTGTAGGGTAGGAAGTGTTACCAAGTCCAAGTTTGCTCTGCTCACTGCACAACAGGCCAATGAATCGAAGACAGGAGGAGTTGAGGCAAAGAAGAGACTTTATTCAGGGAGCTGGCTGACAGAGGATGGTAGGCTAGTGCCTCAAAATAACCATTTTATCGGGGTGTGGATACCAGGTTCTTTTGTAGATCAGAGATGGGGGTAGGTGAGGAAGCAAAGTAAAAATACCATTAATCTTGGAAACATCTCCTAGAATAGTAAGCCTCAGGCAAGGGATGTGTTAATTTCTTCCTTCCTGCCATGCACAGGTGGACAGGGTTCTGAACAAAGGCACTCTAGTTTAACAGGCAGGCGAAGGGCCAAGAGTCTCAGGGGCAGGCCATTCTGTTTGGTTATAATAACAAAAGCAAGTTAAAGAAACAATTCCAACATGGAGTCAGTATTGGCTTCTTCTCTGCAAAAGAGCGCTTCCCAAGTGTCACTAGTGGTAAAGAACCACTTGCCAGTGCAGGAGTCATAAGAGACGCGGGTTTGATTCCTGGGTCTGGAAGATCCCCTGGAGGAGGGCATGGCAACCCACTCTAGTATTCTTGCCTGGACAGAAGAGCCTGGGGGGCTATGGGCCTTCTGGTCCCCACCTGGTGGGCAGCCCACCAGGCTCCGCCATCCCCGGGGTTCCCCAGGCAGGAACACCGGAGTGGGTACAGTAAAGAAGCAGCCTCAGTAAAACAGGGTAAGTGCTCGTGATGGAGGCCTTATCCAGTCAGTCAGTCAACCGATAAGGCCTCCATCACGAGCACTCATCCTGTTTTACTGAGGCTGCTTCTTTACTGTGTGTCTTTCTGAGGCAGTGCGTGCTTGCTTAGGAGCTTTGGGCATGTATGACTCTGCATTGGCTTGTCAGTTGTTGGACTGCTGTTATTGGATTCAGTCTCTTGTTTAGTTGCTCAGTCATGTTTGACTTTGGGATCACAAGGATCACAAGGTCCTTCTCTGTCCATGGAATTCTCCAGGCAAGAAGACTGTAGGTTGCCATCCCCTTTTCCAGGGGATCTTCCCAACCCAGAGATCGAACCCGTGTCACCTGCATCGCAGGCAGATTCTTTATCACTGAATCACCAGGGGGCCCCTTAATTGGGCACAAAGAATGCTTTCTGGGGAAGGGCCTGGCCTGAGACCAAACTAACATAATTGCCCTAAAAGGTGGGCTTGATCAGGGAAGGCAGTGTCATAAAGTGTGTGGGTGCTCAGTGCTGAGGTACACACGGAGAGTGGGGGTACTGAGCAGCTAAAGGTGGGGAGGTGCCTGGTCATAAAGGGTGCTGAGGAGAATAAAGGCATCTGAGCTAGTGTGGACCCACAGAGGTTTTCAGACCAGGCAGTGATACAGTTGAAAAAGCAATAGTGAACACTGGGTGAAGTATGGAGATGGTTAGAATGAAGTAGAGTGGGTGCAGGGAAGACCTCAGGCTTAGCCTATGGGAGAGATAATAGAGGCCTGAACGTGTTACGGAATCTGAGCTCAGCCTGCTCACTGCACGGCAGGAATTCGGAATTTGGAGATTAGAAAAAGCAAGCAGAAAACTGGGAGATGTTATTTCAGTCACTGCCAAAAAGGGACATGACTCAGCTAGTTTATTTACATAATCCAGTACTGAGCTCTTACTAACAAGACTCTGCAAACACTTAGGGTTGATCATGTGCTACCTATTTCATCACATTCTGAATATAAGGTTGTATTTCATCACACTCTGAATATAAGGTTGAGTAAAATTGTTAAGAAGGTTTGTTACGTGATTTAGTTTAGAGATCATGTTTGAACTTGAAAGTAGTTTACGAGTTAAATTATCCCTCATGTGCTGCATACATAGAATTGGGCAGTATTAAGAATATCCAGAGACGCTACATGAGACCAAGTGTCTGCCTTTGTCTTCTACAGTTTGTGACTGATGCATGCATCAATATTGAAAAACATGCCTGCATGCCGAGAGGCCCCTTCAGAGTTGCTAGGAAACCCAATAACTGTTTTGTACCATCCTGAGATTTTAATTCCTTTCTAGTGTAACACAATGAAGAGTAGTTGAATGTTTTAAACATTTTTGGAAAAAGAAGTACTGCAGGTCTGTAAGAGTCTGTTTAAAATTTCTTATAGCAGTATACATATTAAGGAAATCTCATTATAAAACTCATCCTTCTTAAAATCTCTGTTGTGAAAAATAACTGCTAACAATTTGTCTATCCAGATCACTTTTATATACATGTAACTGTTTTCTAAGATACTCTTTGAAAGAGAAGTAATTTTATGTATCAAACAGGAAAGAGTGGATGATACTATCATGAGAACAAAGTTTCATTTCATTCTAATGATGGTAGTGTCAGTGCTGAGAACATGAATTAGGAGGATTGCAAGTTTTACTCAGTTTAGATGTCTCAGCGATGCCTCTTAACTTTTCCATTTGATTTTTATAAAATAAAAACTTGAAGCACAGAGTAACTAGGTTTTAATTATTTTTTCTATAGCAAATTTCATTCTTAGATATTTTGCCTCCATAATTTTGAGCTGTCTTGATTTATTTGAAATGGACTTCTCTATCTTGTATCATTTCTATGGTATTCATTCCCAGGCCAATTAGATGCAGGCAACAGTTACAGGAGCTGTAGATAGGAGATCTTCAAATAGGACCTGCTGACAAATTAATGCTCTTTTTCAACATTCCTAAAATTGATCAAACTTACAATCCAGCCACCATTTATTTTCTACTAATATGCAAGGAACCCAGCAAGAGATAAATGCCACAATTTCCCCAAACCCTGATGGAGCTAATAGTGAATCAGGGTATACATTTTAAAATTTTTCTTAAACATACAAGGTGGTATGGGAAGATAAGCTCACTGATGTCTGGAAGATGAGGCAAAAACCATGGAGCCTGAGTCAATTTCACAGTAAAGTTTATAAAAGGGAAAATAAAAAAATAGTATACACTGAGTGCCAAATGAGTGATAATACAGATAGCAGAAAGTAAAGTACTGTGAGCATTCCAGAAAGGCAGAAAGAAAAATCATTGTAGGCTGAAAAGATAGCAGAATGCCTTAAGTGAATGAAGCAGGACTGGAACTGAGTTATTAGAGATGATAGAAAGTATTCACTCAGAGAATTGAATATTAATCAGGAGAATTAGCTGTAATTATACACATAAGTCGGAGAAGGCAATGGCACCCCACTTCAGTACTCTTGCTTGGAAAATCCCATGGATGGAGGAGCCTGATGGGCTGCAGTCCACGGGGTCGCTATGAGTCTGACACGACTGATCGACTTCACTTTCACTTTTCACTTTCATGCATTGGAGAAGGAAATGGCAACCCACTCCAGTGTTCTTGCCTGGAGAATCCCAGGGATGGCGGAGCCTCGTGGGCTGCCGTCTGTGGGGTCGCACAGAGTCGGACACAACTGAAGCGACTTAGCACCAGCAGCAGCATACACATAAGTATCAAATCATACCATCTAAACTAGAAATGTGTACATGAAATGGAGATTGGGGTAGTATGGACTTTGGGGGATGGTAAGTAGTTCATTTGGGCTGAATCAGAGATTTTGGATGGCATATCATTAATATTTGCTGTTTAACAAACCAACCCAAACTTGAGAGGCTCTAAAACAACAATCATGTGTTAGTTCACAATCCTATCCGGGCTCAGTCCTGGGGCTGCAGGTGGCTGTTGTGGGGCTGGGCCTGTGTTCCAGGGTGGCTGTGTGTTGGGCACTGGTAGCTGCTGTGCTCACACCTCAGCTCTCTCCTGTCATGCACATGGTGGCAGGTGGCAGGGGTCCTAGTGGGCCAGAGTGGAGGCAGCAACACCTCCTGAAGCCTGGCCACGGGAGGCTCAGCAGGACTCAGGCCACAGGCTATTGGCCAAAGCAAGGCCAGCCTCTCGTTTAGGGGAAGTTGTGCAGAGAGTCTGTGTCCAGTGTTTATTGTTGTTTTTTTAAATTAGTTTTGGCTGTGCTGGATCTCTGTTGCTTCGTGGTATTTTTCTAGTTGCAGCAAGCAGGGGGCGCTGCTCTCTAGTTGCGGTACACTGGCTCTTGCGGTGGTTTCTCCTGTGGCGGAGCACAGGTTCTGGGGCACCTGAGCTCAGCAGTTGTGGCTCCAGGGCTCCAGAGCACAGGCTCAGCAGTTATGGCACACAGGCTTAGTTGCCCTGCAGCATGTGGGATCTTCCCAGACCAAGGATCAAGCACGCGTCTCCTGCACTGGCAGGCAGATTTTTTACCCCTGAGCTACCAGGGAAACCATGTGTCCAGTTTTAATTTGCTGTTTGATAAGTGCACTTAAATGTGATAAAAGCTTAGGATGGTGCATGAACATAAACGGTCTTGAATGTAACTTTTCTTTCATTCTTAAATCTATTGGTTTCAGCCTTACTAACATTTTATTACAGCTGATAATCCATGTGTATTAAGCCTCTTGTAAGGGCTAATAGGAAGGATCATATAATGGCCGATAATACAATTCTTCATTTTGGCTTGTTCTGTTGGAATGTATCATTGGAAAACCAGCAATGAAATCATTATGGAGAATTAGGACTGGATTTACTTTTAATTTTGCTCTGTGTTTATTTTTACATTGTTAACGGGGAGAGGCGGGTAGAGGGGAGAGAGGCAAGCCCCATGTATCATCATCTTAGCACTTGGGGCCCCTTCCGGATCATCTTTCAGCCCTGAAAGTCAGGGTCGGATGATGCAGAGGTCGAAGTGGTAGAGCTGCTAAACAGAAACCAGTGTGTGCATTTGAAACTTCAGATCTGCATTCATTACACATTTGACTTTACACATAACAAAATGTTGGGTTATCACAAGGAAAACATACAGTGACAGACTGGTGCTGAGCAAACTTTTATAGTGTAAATAGTAAGAAAAAAATTAAGTTTTGTGTAATAGTTCATTTACAGACTGAATTTACATTTTATGTTAAATCGTTGGCTGTTCAAACTGCAGTCTTACTATAAGGCATAAGTAGTGAACAGACCTATTTTTATGTGTGTAATTAAACTGGATTTTTTTTTCCCTTATAGGTAAGAAAGAGCATCATTATATTCATAGTTTGTTCCATCTTTTATGCATGTAATGGATACTAGTTTTGTTACAGTAAGTCATTAACCATAAGGAGGAGACATTTTTTTCAATTCTTATGGGATTGTACTGAGTTTAAGCCATCTCACAAAATCAGTCAGAAGAAACTATGTTGGAATTTTTGTTTGGAGCTCTGGACATCTATTTTTGCTTTTAGAGAGTTTTAAAATATTGGTATTCAGCATTAATTCTCTTAGTAATCTAAGTGGAAATTTCATAGGATACAAATTTGAAAATAAGTTACAGAATTTTAAGATGTCTTCTTAAAATTATATAATAACTTTGACTTTTTCAGAAGGGAAATAGGAAGAGATAAAGTAAGAAATGTCTTATAGATAATATTGAGGTCAACATTTTGGTATGTTTAAAACTATATAAATTGACACTGTTTCTTCTCCTTTTGAATTGTCATCAAAATTTATTGCTTAGAAATATGTTTAAGCATTCAGTAAAAGTCACAAAATCAAATTTAATAAAAATTTTTATGTTGTGTCCAGAAGCCTGGACACAAAATGTGTCAGAATTCATCAGTCAGCATGTGCCCAGTGATGGGAATTCCAAGTGTGTTTCTGACACCATGGCAAGCATGAATTAATGTGGCCTTGAATTAGACTGATGTGACGGACCTTTCAGAGACTCTAGCCAGGTTCAGTTTTAAACACCTGCCTGGATAATAAAAATCCTGTTAGGTTCTTCTAACTCATGTGAGAATGCTGTTATTCCAAATAATATTGGGAAGTTTCCAGTGCTCCGAAACGAAATTGTATTGAATAGGATGTGTATTAGTATTTCTATTTCTACAGAGGCGCACACACACAACTTGGGACCCACTGAGTTGGAGTTTCATTACTCTGGTCCCCAGTAAAGTCCTGTTTCCCCCACCCCCTGTGGTTCTGAACAGTCGAGGTGTCCTGAGGGTGCTGCCAGCCTGGGAGCAGATGCTCAGTCCATTTGTGTTTCATTTTCTAGATTTCACCAGAGGGTTGAGTATCACTACTCCTGAACAGATGATTGAAAAGGCCAAAGGGGAAACTGCTTATTTGCCATGCAAATTTACCCTGGGTCCGGAAGACCAGGGGCCTCTGGACATCGAGTGGCTGCTGTCACCAGCTGATAATCAGAAGGTGGATCAAGTGGTAAGTGCTGCTCACTCGGCAGATGTCGGGGAGCCTGTGTTTGGTGTCTGTCACTGTGTTGATACCACAGGTGGGGGGACACGGGGAGCTGTGAAGAAAGCCTGAGACTTCCTCGGCTTGCAGTGTAGGGGAGAAAGGCAGATGCTTGGAAAGTAAGCACCCTGATGTAATGGAGTGAAATGGATAAGTGACCTCAGATTTCAGAGGAAGGAGAGGTCACCAGACTTCTTACAGAGGGCTGCAAGGAAGAAGGGGAGCTTGAGCATATTCTGATAATCTGGCCTTGGAAGTGTGTGTGGCCCGGGGCATGGGAGGCATGTAGGGAGTAGGCATGTTAGTCTGCAGGGAAGTGCGTGACATGTCAGGGGGCGCCGGGGTAAACTGGACGTTGTGAAAGGTTAGAGAGAATAGAATTTCCAAGTTTCACACAAGGATTCCATCACCAGTATAAGGGTCAAGTCTAACAGAGGAGTGAAGGTACATATTATTACAGTCTATTTCCCATGTTTTTGCAAGTTAAATATCCTGTGTGTTGAATGCCTTAAAAAACAAAATAGCAGTTGGCCCTCCAGATCTGTGAGTTCTGCATTGGTGGATTAAACCAATCATGGATTGAAAACATTCAGGAAAAAAAAAAATTCCAGAATATTCCAGACAGCAAAACTTGAACTTCCCACATGCCAGCAACAATTAACATAGCACTTACATTGTATTAAGTATTCTAGATAAAGGTAATCTGGATAAAGTATATGGGATAATGGATAAGTGACCTCAGATTTCAGAGGAAGGAAAGGTCACCAGACTTAGAGAAGGCTGCAAGGAAGAAGAGGAGCTTGGGAATGTTCTGAAAATCTGGCCTTGGAAGTGTGTGTGGCCCGGGGGCATGGGAGACGTGTACGGAGCAGGCATGTTAGTCCACAGGGATGTGCGTGACATGTCAGGGATGCCATCATAGGTCATCTAGATAAAAATATGGGAGGATGCATATGCTTTACCATCTCATAAGTACGTCAGACTTCCCTGGTGGCTCAGTGGTAAAGAACCCACTTGCTAATAATGCAGGAGACACAGGTTCGATTCCTGGTTCAGGAAGATCCCCTGGAGAAATGGCGACACCTGCTCCAGTATTCTTGCCTGGGAAATCCCGTGGACAGAGGAGCCTGGTGGGTCACAGAAGGGTTGAATACGACTTTAGTGACTAAACAACAATATATGTATGCCATCTTACTTGAGGGAGCTGAGTATCTGTGGATTTTGGCATCTGAGGAAGGGAAGGGGAAAAGGGATGAGGTCCTAGAACCAACCCCCCACCCTATGGTTACCTAGGGATGACTGTATTGTTACAGAATTTTTTCTAGTTACACCTTAACAGGGACCTAATGTAGAAAACCCCATTACTCTGTGACCCATAATCAGAGGCATTTTTATAAAGGTGATCAAGGAATTAAAAAAATAATTAAGGCACGCTTGGTCAGCGAAGGCAGGATACACGTGGAGGAGTTTTTATAAGCTGTTCTCTTGTATGCTATTCTGTAAGACAAGCTCAAGACTTCCTGTTAGTCACCAGTTTCCATTAACCCTGTGGGGCGCAATTTCAGCCCAGTCTGCAAATAATGTATCACACTTTGCCTTTTAATGGTACCATAATATTTCACTTCATTTAGAATGCTTCATATCAGCTTTGTCTGACATACTTAAAAATACGACAGTGTTAACAAATACTATTAAACCAGGGAGAGAAAAAGAAGTTCAAATATTTGGAGTAATGTACAATATATATACATATATATATATATATATATATTTGGAAGAGAAATTTTTACTTGTTGTCCATATTCAAAAAGGGGGTTATCCAGGCAGTCTGTGGCTGAATCAGTGCAGTTAGGTAATTAACTGTTTTTGGCAAATACAAGTAGTGTGCCCATGATGTTTTTGTGAAGGAAAAAATTAAGGTGCTTTCCTGAGTTGTAAATGGCTGGGGCCACTCCCTCCAAGGGTATATCTCTACCCTGATTCTGGTATGAGAACTTCCTTCTCTCCCTGAAGGAAAAGAAATTGAGCCTGACTCCTCCTGTCTACTCAGCCCAGATACCCTGTCCCCCTCCCATCTTGCTCTTCATTCCTCCCCTCTTTCCATGACAGTGCCGACACCCTGAACTCAGGCTTCTGCCTGAGCGCCTGCACGCCCCTCATTCCTTTGCCAGTGAAGTGCCCACCTCCTTTAGAATCTAGGACTCTGGTTCCATGGTTAAGATGCGAGAATGGAGAGCACAGATCCTGGCTTAAGGCTCAGGGGTGAAGCCCTGTGACACGGCGCCTCTCGAGACCAAAAAGGCCAGTGTGTCCTGCAGCCTCATGTTTCCATTCAGGGAAGGAGAATCCAAGGACTTCTGTGCTAAGTGGGAGGCCCAGCCTCACTGTCCACAGGACCTGAGAGACAGATGTGATAGTGGGTGCTGGGCTGAAGTGTCTGTTTCTGGTTAAGACACCAGCCTGTAACCTAAAGCACAGTAAATAAGTCCAAAAGAAAGAAGGGTTAGGGAGAGATTGATGCATAGGAGGATGTGCGTACAGAATTACAGCTGTATTATAACGCTTGCTAAATCCTTCTTTTAAGCTAGCAGGCAGTGTGATGGGGGCCTGGGCTGGAGAAATTTCCCTCCTCATTGCCTGTGTGATCTCTTTAATCAGCAGTTATGATGTACTCATGCACTTACCGTGTGCTGGGCTTTATATGCTTTATAAACCCTGGACAGGGTTTTATATACTTTAATTATATATACCTACTTAAGTTTTAAAACAACACCCCAGAATGAAGATCATTATACATTCGAGGAGGAGGAAAAGGAGGCCCAGGAATTTGAAGGAGCATGCCCAGGGTCACATAGCTGGCAACAGACACAGCGAGGGTTTTGAGCCCAGATCTCTCCTGACTACTCCTCCCACCCCCAGCCCTGATCCCGTCTGGATTATCTTTTGCAGTATCATGTACTGCCTCCCATATTTCATAAGCCTCTGTTTCCTCATATCATATGAGGAAACTAAGAACAGGTACACCTGCTTTTCAGGGTTGTGATAAGAATTTTCTGAAAATACTGTATGCTTTAGTGTTTTCTGAGTCTACAAGTCATACAGAAATGTTCATGCAGGCAGCCTGCAATGCCAGACTGGATGGATCTGGTTTGCATTGCAGCCGTATGATTGAAAGAGTTTGTCTGTGACAGCCACTGCCTTCCGCAGGGTTAAAAGGTTAAATGTGGATCGTGCCTCCATCCCCATTGGGCTGTAAAGAGGAATCAAAGTTGCCTGGTACATGTTACTTCCCCATTTCTTAGCTACTGTTCCTAAAATTTTTTTCATGAGAACATGACCAAGTTAGTTTACAAAAATGACTGACTGTGAAGACACATTTGTCAGGCCCTCTTTGAAAGGCTGGGCTTCCAGATGGCTCAGTGGTAAAGAATCCGCCTGCCAATGCAGGAGACTCCAGTTCGATCCCAGGTTCAGGAAGATCCCCTGGGGAAGGAAATGGCAATCCGCTCCAGTATTCTTGACTGAGAAATCCCACGGACAGAGGATGCTGGCAGTCTATGGTTCATGGGTTTGCAAAGAGTCGGACACAACTTAAGGACTGATGACTAGAAAGGCATGTGTGTGTGTGAAAATGAGGGGTTCAAAGTATCATGGGTTGCACTTCCTGGCTTTTCACAACAGGAGAGTCCATTGGTTAATACAGAGGAAGATACACTTAAGGAGTTCTCAGTACTGCTGTTGAAGCTGTTGACAGTTGGATGTGGGCAGAGATGGAGCAAATAAAGTGATGGCTTGTGTTTACGGAGCAAGTCAGCTGTGGACCCTTCAACCGCTTTTATTTACTTAGCAAGCTGATATTGGGTGCTTCCTCAGTGCTGACTCTTAATATGTATCCAGAAGATCTTCAGTGAATTAGGAGCAGGGTCAACATGGTAGAGGAGGTCATGAAAGAAAACCCAAGTCTGTGCTCTGGAGAAATTCCTACACATAATGCCAGTTCTGATCTTACTGAACATACGAGCTAAATGGTCTGCAGGATGTATGCTATAGTTTTCTGATTATTATTTAAGTTTGGTACTATTGCTCTTTGGCCCTTGGGTCTCAGATGGCCAGAATGAAGGACTTCATGAGTGAATAAAACGTAGGAAGTATTTAAATTAATTTTCAGTTCAGTCACTCAGTTGTGTCCGACTCTTTGCGACCCCATGAATCGCAGCACGCCAGGCCTCCCTGTCCATCACCAACTCCCAGAGTTCACTCAAACTCATGTCTGTTGAGTCGGTGATGCCATCCAGCCATCTCATCCTCTGTCATCCCCTTCTCTTCCTGCCCCCAATCCCTCCCAGCATCAGAGTCTTTCCAGTGAGTCAGCTCTTCTCATGAGGTGGCCAAAGTACTGGAGTTTCAGCTTCAGCATCAGTCCTTCCAGTGAACACCCAGGACTGATCTCCTTTAGGATGGACTGGTTGGATCTCCCTGCAGTCCAAGGGACTCTCAAGAGTCTTCTCCAACACCACAGTTCAAAAGTATCAATTCTTCGGCGCTCAGCTTTCTTCACAGTCCAACTCTCACATCCATACGTGACTACTGGAAAAACCATAGCCTTGACTAGACGGACTTTTGTTGGCAAAGTAATGTCTCTAGCTTTTGAATATGCTATCTAGGTTGGTCATAACTTTTCTTCCAAGGAGTAAGCGTCTTTTAATTTCTTGGCTGCAGTCACCATCTGCAGTGATTTTGGAGCCCCCCAAAATAAAGTCTGACACTGTTTCCACTGTTTCCCCATCTATTTCCCATGAAGTGATGGGATCAGATGCTATGATCTTTGTTTTCTGAATGTTGAGCTTTAAGCCAACTTTTTCACTCTCCTCTTTCACTTTCATCAAGAGGCTTTTAGTTCCTCTTCACTTTCTGCCATAAGGGTGGTATCATCTGGATATCTGAGGTTATTGATATTTCTCCTGGCAATCTTGATTCCAGCTTGTGCTTCTTCCAGCCCAGCGTTTCTCATGATGTACTCTGCAAATAAGTTAAATAAGCAGGGTGACAATATACAGCCTTGACATACTCCTTTTCCTATTTGGAACCAGTCTGTTGTTCCATGTCCAGCTCTAACTGTTGCTTCCTGACCTGCATATAGGTTTCTCAACAGGCAGGTCAGGTGGTCTGGTATTCCCATCTCTTTCAGAATTTTCCACAGTTTATTGTGATCTACACAGTCAAAGGCTTTGGCATAGTCAATAAATTAATTTTAGTGATAGTTAAAAATGAATCAAAGCCTACAGCAGTGGTTCAGAAAACTCAGTGAGGTTAGGAAGGGTCTTTGCTTTTAGTCACTGAAGATTAATTGGAAGGTCCTGTTAACCAGGCTGGGCAGACACATCTTAACAGGTTTATGATTTTATATGTTATAGCCTGGAACCTTCAAGTGCCCCCAGCTTAGTATATTAAGATAAAAAAATGTCTTTGTCGTTGTTACTGTTCTGAAGTTCCACAGGTAAATGATCATAAGCCCTCTTTGGGGAGTAGTGATGGTGGTTGATAACCTGATTTTATACAGTTGATTGGCATACTTCTTTCTCTGAGGCAGCTGAAAAACAGTGTATAAGAATTCACAAATCCACGCACTTGTGGGTCTCACCGAATGGCTCGCATAGAGGGCTGTATTATTTAATCATGTCGGGTCTTGGTTTCCCTATCTGTAATGACCACGAGTGACCATACTTAAGGATCATATTGGCCTCTTTCCGTTTTCTTGAGAGCTCGTTTGGAGATTCTAGTAGGGGAGCACAGGTACTCTTTATACCCTTGACTGAAGACCGATCCTCCTCTATCGGGGATGGTCTTCATCTCCCACCGAATGTGCAGCTTCAGGAGGGGCGCTCCTGGAGTGGTGAGGGAGGGAGGGGCTAATCTAGCCAGCCAGATCAGCTGAATCAGCCCCGCCTATCAGTGGGCTGACAGATGTCGCAAACAGCCCTCACATTCTCCTTCCGTTTTCTTAACCTGTGGTTTGAATAATTGTAGATTCCTCAGGATATTGTGTTCTTGTTTTTTTTTTTGGATCCCTACAGTACTGTGGTGTATCTAGAACTCCTTTAACAAGACAGGGAGTTGACTTGCTTGCTTGTTTTCTCATTGTCTTATTTTGTCTTTCTTTCAGATTATTTTATATTCCGGAGACAAAATTTATGATGACTACTATCAAGACCTGAAAGGACGAGTACATTTTACAAGTAATGATCTCAAATCTGGTGATGCTTCAATAAATGTGACAAATTTACAGCTGTCAGATATTGGCACATATCAGTGCAAAGTGAAAAAAGCTCCTGGTGTTGGAAATAAGAAGATTCAGCTGACAGTTCTTGGTAAGTTATTTGTATCAGTGTTACTTATTAACAGGGTAAGGGATCACAGTACTGTAGTAGCAGCATTTACGTGAGACAGAACTTAGAATTCTAGGGTAGTACGTTTAAATATTTGACACACTGTCCTCAAATAGCATAAAGCTGGCAATTTTTTTTCTTATATAGAAAAAATAAGTGAACAGCTTCTTCGTGAAGTTCATGAAAGCATTTGAAAGTAAATGAAGGAGTTCTGTGATATGGGAGATGAACTGTAAGGCAGGGGTAGGGGATCCAGACTTTTTGCCTTGTTCTCAGGTTTGTCCTGGGAATTAAATAGAACCTCTTCATTGCCTGGGCGTCAGCCTACATATTTGAAGCATAAAAATGATAATCATTAAATCTCTATGCAGTCTCATTCAGCTCAAAATTGTGACGTGTGCTTTAAGCTTTATCAAACTGCATATCCCAAGGAATAAATGAGATTTCTATGATGAATAATTGGAGTATTTAGAGTAGAGGAGATGGAATATGGTAGCTGGAATATTGAATTGGGGTAAGGCCATTAGACCCCGGACAGTCCTTTAACTTCCCTGAGCATCATGGGATGCTTTTTTTTTTCATCCTTAAAAGTAAGGAGGTTAGACAGATGGCCACTAGGATGTAGCTCTCCAGGACAGTTAAGAAGAAGAATAAGTATAAGCTGCTTTGTGAACATCATAGACTGAAAAGTTTATTATCCTTCTCTAGATTTTGTGGTCATGCACAAGCACCCTTAAGCCCTGCAAACTGAGAAACTCTGAAAGGTACTGCTCAGAAATATACTTCTCAAATCTTGCTGTGGTAGCTTTGCCCAAAAGTACAATGCATTGCCATGTAGAGAATCTCAACAGTCTGGCACTATTATATGACAGTAAATTCCCGTGTGACCTAAAGTGTCAGGTTTGGGGGATACTTGGGGACCCACTTTACATAGGAAATGCTAACTGCCGAAATTGCCTTCCATATCCCTGGAAATAACTCATCTGCACAAGTCTCCCTCACATCAACTTCTACCTTTTGTTCCTTTTAATTTAGAGAACTGAGCAGGGGTTAAGTGTGTCGGATTCCAGACTTACTTAGAGCAGGTCAGTTCAGTTCAGTCCAGTCACTCAGTCGTGTCCGACTCTGTGATGCCATGAACCGCAGCACACCAGGCCTCCCTGTCCATCACCAACTCCCGGAGTCCACCCAAACTCATGTCCATTGAGTCAGTGATGCCATCCAACCATCTCATCCTCTGTCGTCCCCTTCTCCTCCTGGCCTCAATCTTTCACAGCATCAGGGTCTTTTCAATCAGTCAGCTCTTCGTATCAGGTGGCCAAAGTATTGGAGTTTCAGCTTCAGCATCAGTCCTTCCAATGAACACCCAGGACTGATCTTTACAATGGACTGGGTGGATCTCCTTGCTGTCCAAGGGACTCTCAAGGGTCTTCTCCAACACCACAGTTCAAAAGTATCAGTTCTTCGGCGCTCAGCTTTCTTCCTAGTCCAACTCTCACATCCATACATGACTACTGGAAAAACCATAGCCTTGACTAGACGGACCTTTGTTGGCAAAGTAATGTCTGTGTTTTAATATGCTATCTAGGTTAGTTATAACTTTCCTTCCAAGGAGTAAGTGTCTTTTAATTTCATGGCTGCAATCACCATTTGCAGTGATTTTGGAGCCCCAAAAAATAGCCAGTAGAGACTAATTTTTGTGCATCCTAGCAACAACTCCCAGGGTTGTCGTGATTGATAAGGCAGTCTTTTGGCAACGTCGTCAAGGGCGTCCTGGTAAGAGGCACTCCATGCTGAGTGGAACTCATTCAGAATATGAAAGCAAGTGAACCTGAAGAGGACCTGGGAAAGGCAATATGGTAACATTGGAAGTTCTAGCCTTTTGTGTCTATATTCAGCAAACGTGGAGTTGCCTTTCTTTTTTATAAATGTGAAAGCTGGTAAAAGTTTAATAACTTGTCTGAGCTCTTATCCCAGAACGTGGCATACCTGAAATTATAACTCTGAGTATATCTTCTTTGGGGCTTCCCTGGTGATTTCAGAGGGTAAAGAATCTGCCTGCAGTGCAGGAGACATGGGTTGGATCCCTGGGTCGGGAAGATCCCCTGGAGGAAGGAATGGCCTCCCATTCCAGTATTCATGCCTGGAGAATTCCATGGACAGAGGAGCCTGGCGGGCTACAGTCACTGCTTTCCAGGAAGCGTTGAGTTAGGATATATATGGAATTTTAACTGGTTCCTGATATACCAAGCAGATGATACATATTTGTCAGAATTATTTACTGTGGAGTCCCTGTTTGATGCGGGCAGGTACACTGGGAAGGATGTAATTGGGGCACATGTTCCCAAAAGAGGTGTGGACAGATACTCTGTGTATCTGCGTGTATGTGTGTGAGAGAAAGATCTCGTAGGGGCTGTCGTAGACTCTGGCCAGGCACACCCGAGGCAGCAACCGTGACTGTCGGGCAGGAGGGATGGCCTTTTACATTAAACCTCACACCTCTGACATCTTCGTCCTCAGCCTGGATGGGTGGAAACACTGACACTGTAACTCCTTTGGTCAGCTCTGTCTGGGAACACCATGGCCAAGCAAGGCCTGGTGTCAAACCAAGGGGCAGGGAGAGACTGAACGAGGGGTGAGGGGAGAGAGGGGACAGTGGTGGCCGAAGGGGAAAGCAGGGATGACCTCTGACCTGGTGAGACTGTCTCAGAGCCAGAGGAGAATTTCTTCATCTCTCCTCCATGTTTTCAGATGAGTCAGGACCACTGTGGCAGAAAACACTAGACGTTTCTCTTGCAAGTGAGAGCTGGATAGAAACTTGTTTGCTTTTTTCCTGAAATTACTGCTTAGGCAATCTGGAGGAAAGATTAAACAAAATGCCTTATAGAGACCAGACTGTCCAGTGGAGCTTTTGATTGCCTCACTGTCAGAGGCTCGGCCTGATACTTCGATTTGCTTGTCTGAAATCTGTAGGTGCCACCATGGTGTCCCCATAGTAATAAAAACTTGTTCGGGAACTTCCCTGGTGGTCCAGTGATTAAGACTCTGAGTTCCCGATGCAAGGGTCACAGCTTCCATCTCTGGTTGGGGAACTAAGATCCACATGGCACAGCCAAAAAACAATTAAAAAAAAAAAAGAAAGCTTGTTCAGAGCCCTGGTTGCTGTACAGACATAAACGGGGATGACTGTTAGCTGCCTGGGTGTGAGGGGTGGCGTGTTGATATCCCATGCTCTGTTGCTAGGGCCCGCCCTGCTCTTTCAGATGCTCCAGCTGTACATGTGGATGCAACTCAGTAAAGAAGCTGGACAGGGCGGGTGATGACAAGGGTTAGTATGGGGGCTGCTCACTGCCAGCGCCTTCCCTGGGAACTCCAGAAAAACCTGTAACTGGGAACTTTTGGTGTAAATAGACTTGGCTATTTTGTATATGGTGTACTCAGACTGCACCTGCACCACGAGAAGGGCATGTGCAGGGATTCAGTCAACACTGGGATTTATTTGTTTTTTTTTTTTTTTTTTTTTTCTCTTTTTATTCTGAAAAAATTTTAGTTTTACAGACAAGTTGGAAAACTAGCAGAAAGTTGATGAGAGTGTACCCATTACCTAATTTTTCCTAATGATAACATTTTGCAAAATCATAATACAACTACTAAAACCAAAGATCCAACCAGTCCATTCTGAAGGAGATCAGCCCTGGGATTTCTTGGGAGGGAATGATGCTGAAGCTGAAACTCCAGTACTTTGGCCACCTCATGCGAAGAGTTGACTCATTGGAAAAGACTCTGATGCTGGGAGGGATTGGGGGCAGGAGGAGAAGGGGACGACAGAGGATGAGATGGCTGGATGGCATCATGAGTCTGAGTGAAGGGAGTTGGTGATGGACAGGGAGGCCTGGCGTGCTGCGATTCATGGGGTCACAAAGACTTGGACATGACTGAGTGACTGAACTGAACTGAACTAAAACCAAGAAATTAGTATTGAAGCTATACTATTAATTATGGGCCTAATTTGAATTTTATAGCTTCCCATTAGTGCCTGTTTGTTCCCCTGTCAAGTCGAAGGTCCATGCTGAATTGATGTTCCCTTTAGTCTCCTCAAGTTAATGTCAAGGGGCACATGTTGTTCTATCTTATTGTTAACCATGATCACTTGGTTTAAATTTTATCTGATAGATTTCTCCATTATAAAATTACTAATTTTCCCTCTGGGATTGAAAAATACCACCCCCCCCCCAAATCCCCAATACCAGCTCTTTGTATATAAAACAAAAATTTGAAAACTTAAAAAAAAAATCCCAGTCGGGGAGCCACTTTGAGACTTTGAAAATATCCTTTCTCCTCAAACTTTTTGCCTATTGATTTTTAGCATCTATGCATGGATTTTCACCAGAAGTCAAGGTATTTTGAACCAAACAAAAATACTATTCCTGGGTGGATCACATGATGATAAAAGTATATTCTGTCCCAAATAGAGATTTGGAGTATTTTCTGTAGTCTGAGGTAGTGGGCCCCTAGCTTGGAGGGATGATGATATAACACACAGATGGAACACAGCATTACTGAATTGGTGGGATGCCAACCAAGTGCAAGTTGAAAGTCATAGATCTTTAACTGAGAAGGATTATTTGTTGGTTTTGTCACTAAACATGGGGACAGATGTTCTGAGGACAATGGCTGGGTATCCTGGAGCCCCAGACCAAAGAAATGTTAGGTGATAAAACTTGATCTTTGTTCCCTTTCTGGTTTTATCTTTCAGTCCAGCAAGGTGTAATGGATTAAGAGTTCATCTTCCCTATATTGGGATGGTAAAATTATAATATGGTTAGTGGTTGGGGTTGCCATGTAAAAGGCTTGCACTTTCTCCTCCCTTTGGAAAGCAGGTAGCCACCCCTAGGCAGGGTTTCCCAGGTGTCACTAGTGGTAAAATGCCTGCCTGCCAACACAGGAGACATCAGAGACTCGAGTTCAGTCCTTGGGTTGGGAAGATCCCCTGGAGGAGGATATGGCAACTCATTCCAGTATTCCTGCCTGGAGAATCTCATGGACAGAGGAGCCTGGTGGGCTACAGTCTATGGGGTTGCACAGAGTTGGACACGACTGAAGCAACTTAGCACACTTGTACTCCTAGGCGACACTCAGAACTAGTATTGGTAAAATCTTGCTCTGTTGTGGATGGAGTATCTTGAAATCTCACACTCAGTGGAACCCTGACTTCCTGAGCAGCCACTATAAATAACTGCCCTTTATTGGATATATTTGGGAGGGGGACATTTTCAGTAGAAAAAAGTTTAGGGTTAGAATGCTGTATTACCAATAGATGCTTGATGTCCGAAGCATTGCTCCAGTATCTCACTTACTGCTCATCTGTGTAATAAAGGATTTATTGGTAGTTTGAAAAAATGGAGAACAAGACTCATTTTGTTGAAGACTCAGAGGATGAAATAATTGTGCAAAGCTGATTCAAAAGTCCAAATGATGTAGTGTCCAGGGCGACTGATAGATGTGAAAAAGAAACAGATTTGCTTAGGAAAATCAACAACACAGTTAAATGCATCTGTTGATCCTTATTAAAAAGAGTAAGTTGTAACAGAATAACAGACAAAGGGGAGAAATCCAATTAAATTTTAGAATTATCAAGAAATGTGTGAAATGAGACCATGATCAACACCCTTATTTAAAGAGACCCCACTGGGTATGACAGACCCTGTCAGCCAGATTTGGAAAACAGTTTGACATTTTCTTATAGAGTTAAACATTCACTAACCTGATGTGAAAAAGGAAAACATATACCAGCACTTATAAGCAGCATTGTTGTTCATAACAGTGCAAAACTGTAAAACCCATTCACATATATTCTTAGTAGTGAAAAAATAAAAGCCCAACCAGGACTTGAAAGACTCAACAAAGAAAAAGCAGTCCTGCTATCTGTCAGACTGGGAGGATGGCTTCAGACAGTCAGGTCGAGGGTCTCTGGGAAGGTTGCTCTCCCAAGGGTGTGGAGCGTTGGTAAACTCTGGCCTATGGCTGTCTCCTCACTGTTGCCCCCAGAGACACCGGCACTGCACCTCCTGTCCTGGAGGGCTCAGGTTGCTGGGTTGTCCTCGACTCCAGTTTAATCCCCACTTCTCCTAATCCTGCTGCAGAAACGGCATCAGATTCAGAACTGGTCTCTGCTCTTGAAGACTCTTCTCCAAACCTTCAGACTCTCTCTCTGCCTTGTCCAGTGACATGCCACCGCTTCTCACAGTGCCTCCTCGCCAGTCCATCTGATTCCTGCTGACTTCACACCTGCTCCTGGTCTAACTGGGCTTTGGTAGTAACCCTCAGACAGAAACAGCATTCATCAATATCTGAATGAAAAAGCAAATTTATGTTACAGTCAATGGGATCCAACTCAACAATAGGAAGGAACAGATAACTGATATATATACAACAACATGGATCAATTGGATCAATCTCAAAGTGAAGAGGAATTAAAGAGCCTCTTGATAAGGATGAAAGAGGAGAGTGAAAAAGCTAGTTTTAAAGTCAACATGCCAAAAAACTAAGGTCATGGCATCCATTCCCATCACTTCATTTCAAATAGAAAGGGAAAAAATGGAAACAGTGGCAGATTTTATTTTCTAGGGCTCCAAAAAATGGAAACAGTGGCAGATTTTATTTTCTAGGGCTCCAAAATCATTGCAGACAGTGACTGCAGCCAGGAAATTAAGTTATGACCAACCTAGACAGCATATTAAAAAGTAGAGTCATTACTTTGCCAACAAAGGTCCATCTGGTCAAAGCTATGGTTTTTCCAGTAGTCATGTATGGGTGTGAGAGTTGTATCATAAAGAAAGCTGAGCACCAAAGAATTGATGCTTTCAAATTGTGGTGTTGGAGAAGACTCTTTGAGAGTCCCTTGGACTGCAAGAGGATCAAACCGGTCAATCCTAAAGGAAGTCAACCCTGACTCCATTGGAAGGACTGATGTTGAAGCTCTAATACTTTTGCCACTTGATGCAAAGAGCTGACTCAATAGAAAAGACTGATGCTAGGAAAGATTGAGGGCAGGAGGAGAAGGGGGCGACATAGTCTGAGATGGTTAGATGGCATCACCAACTCAATGGACATGAAGTTGAGCAAACTCCAGAGATAGTGAACAACAGAGGAGCCTGGCATGCTGCAGTCCATGGGGTCACAAAGAGTTGGACACAACTAAGCAACTGAAAAACAATAACAGAAGCCTTATGATGAATAAAAGAAGCAAAAGTACATACTGTGTATTCCATTTATGTGACTCACAGAGAAGCAGAACCAACCTATACCGATTATGCAGTTCAGCAAGAGGGTATGACCTGCCAAGGTGTTAACTAGGATTGAGGTGGGTTGCATGTAATGGAGCTATTAGCAGCTGCTCTAAACAGTACCCCAGAGAGACCTGGAGTATAACCTCAGAACTGCCTTTTTGTAACACTGCTCTCTAGGGGGGCTTGGATTGCTATAACCATGGAATGTAATTGGCCCTTGCTGCTCTTATGTGAGTTGTCCCTTTTATCAGCATACCTTATCATAAATCCCCTGACTGTGGGCTAACAGATGTGACAGTGCACACACACTCCAAGGGGACCACATACTCCCGGAAAACTATGCTACGTGTCAAGCTCCAAGTAGAAGAATAGGTTTAGGACTGGAGGGGAAGCGTCCTTGGGTCTGAAGCAGCCCAGCCGGCATCATTCTTGCTTCTTTCAGATGTGCCCTGTGGGAGGGGCACAGACCCGCGTCTGAGCTGCTGCCTGGCCTCTTACGCAATGGCTGCTTGCCTGAGCTCATTCTCGCCTGTTCTGAGCTGGATGCAGCTAAGGAAACTGGCATTGGCAACCTGTTTTAGTCTTTCAGTCTTGTCTGCTCCGAACCCAGGACCGCTGCTCTTGATTTAGCGGTTTGCGACATGCTGTGTTTGTTTAAATCAACATTTAGAAACACACGTTCCGTTTTCCTGTATAAACTTATAACTTGATGTCTTTTCTTAGTTAAGCCTTCAGGTATACGATGTTATGTTGATGGATCAGAAGAAATTGGAAATGACTTTAAACTCAAATGTGAACCAAAAGAAGGTTCACTCCCACTACGATATGAATGGCAGAAGTTATCCGACTCACAGAAACTGCCCACCTCTTGGTTACCAGGTACTGCTGATTATACAGCTTGATTCTGTGCCATCAATTTGAACTTAAGCCTGGTAGGATTTGTGCATGTATGTATAGATGTTTTAATCTCCAAAGCATTCCCTTTCCTAGACAGAGAAATCGGGATTCTAAGGGTATTCATGTTTTATAATGACAACTTGGTGTCATGCAGTATAAATGAAGAGACATTTTATAACTGTTTAGGATATTATAATTGATTTCTTTGGTGTGTATTTTTAATTATCAGTAATATTGATGGAAACTTCCTTATCATAAATTAGTGGCTAAGCTACAAGGAGAGATGGATCTTCAGTGTTTTGGTTGAATTCAGGTTGAAGATATGGTTATTTACACATGGCATGTCTGTAAAAACAAAATAGCTGTGTGACACTAACCACAATGACTCGAATTGGTTAAATCTGATCACTCATCTATGTGTTACAATTAATCTATTCAGACTGATTAATTCCCCTCCATGCCCTGTCCTCAATAGGATCTCTCTCTACCTCTGTCTTTTTTCAGACTAAGAGGCTGAACAGGGGGACCCCGTCTACTTTTCTGTTTCTTCTGTCTGGTGGGATGAGATACATTTTGCAGATCTTGTTGCTGCACCTAAGAGCTTTCATGCCACAGAGTATTTTTTTTATAATCAGTGTGGCTCTGTTTCAGCAGAGACTTTGTGCCTGACCAAAGGGTTCATGATTACTTTGGCTCTGACATGAATGAACCGGAGGCGCAATGGTTTGCATTCAGGAGAAATGCACGTGTCTTGCTCTGTTTGTTCTGCATCTCGCTTGAGTTTGTCTCACTTTTACCTGGATTGTCAACCAAGTAGGGTTTGCCTTACTAGAAACTCAGCAGTCTGTTATTATAAAAATGGGTTTTGCTCCCTCACCCCCTCTTTCTTCCCATAGAAATGACATCACCTGTTATATCTGTGAAAAATGCCAGTGCCGAATACTCCGGGACATACACCTGTACGGTCAGAAACAGAGTGGGCTCTGATCAGTGCCTGCTGCGCCTGGATGTCGTTCCTCGTAAGTATCTTCCCTGTGCTCTGAGAAGGTGGTTTCGTGATGTTTATGCAGTCACCTTCGGTTCCATCAGCAAGTGTGTGTGATGGGCAGTGGCATGCTGCCTTTGAGCAAAGCACTCTGGCTTGGTTACTCGCTTTTTTAAGACATGGAAGGGAAAGAAGTACTACATTTTATTAATAAAACCTTCATTATTGTAGCACCATTATGGAGGCAAGAGTTGTCAAGTTAATTCTTGTACCATATTTAGCCAATGTAAGTAAGGCGTCCCTGGTGGCTCTACTGGTAAAAAAAATCCACCTGCCGATGCAGGAGATATAAGAGATGCAGTTCAGTCCTTGGGTTGGGAAGATCCCCTGGAGGAGGGCATGGCAACCCGCTCCAGTATTCTTGCCTGGAAAATCCCATGGACAGAGGAGCCTGGCGGTCCATAGTCCGTGGGGTCGCAAAGAGGTGGACACGACTGAAGTGATTTAGCATGCATGCAACTAAGGACAAATTATTTAGAACATTCTTATGCCAACCTAGCTGTGAATAGTAAAATCTTTCAGAGTGGTTTTATTGTTTTTATCCTTGAAATAGATTATACAGTTCAGAAGAAAGTTCGTTTAGTAGATTTTCCCCCGACCAGAAAAAGCTAGCTAATTTGTCTCTTAAAGTTAATATATGCAATGAAATCAATCTGTTATTGTGTATCATTACCTTAAATATGACTAGGTAAAAAGTATTTTTGTTTTGTGTTGTTTTTACTATTATTTATTTTCTTGTTAACATTTTTTTCTAGCTTCAAACAGAGCCGGGACAATTGCAGGAGCTGTTATAGGAACTTTGCTTGCGCTTGTGCTTATTGCTCTTATTGTCTTTTGCTGTCATAAAAAGCGCAGAGAAGAAAAATACGAAAAGGAGGTTCACCATGATATCAGGTAATTAAGTGACACAGGAGTTGACTGATATACTGAATTTATTACGTCATTAAAGCATTAGTTCTCTTAACCATCTGAAGCATTTGGCCGCATGAGGACTGGATGAAAGCTGTAGCTTTTCCCCTTAACACATTTGCAAGCATTTTAATACTTATTTCAAGTGTGTGGAGCCAACTAACCTCTCCCCTACTTGGTGCCTTACTTTAAGAACCACTGCTGAATGGTTATCTCAAGGCTATTTGCCTTCTCCCATTAAAGTACAGGCATGCAGTTTTCAAGAAATGAAGATGTTAAGGTTGGTTAGTTTGTTTTTTAAACGTCTGATTGTATCTAGTGACGTAGCTAGTTAATAGATCTATTGGTAATGTGATTTACTTTTTTAAAAATATTCTAAACCAGTAGATCTTAACTAGAAGTGAATTATAACATTGAATTATAGATCTTGTAAGAATAACAACATATGACCAAAGTAACACCCAGAAAATTGACATTTGCTGAGTCTGGGGTGGGGTCTGGCACTTTTCTTTTTGAAGTGTACCAGAAGTGACTCAGATATATATTCTCTGTCAGTGCTTATTATGAAAATTCTTATGCCTGCTTCTCAGTTTTTGCAAACTTAAATCTGCTAAGTTTTCAGCTGAAGTCTTAGATGAGTAGCTTTCATAATAAAAACAATATTTTATCTTTTTTTTTTTTGGTTGAAATATCTGTCAGTTTATTGACTATGGAGTATTACACGACTATAACTAGGTTATCTAGATCAGTGATACTAGAATATGAAAACATTTGAGGTTTGTTCTTTGTGAGACAACATTATAGAGTCATGCATTTTTGTAAAACCCACATTTCGTTGTGTGTGAAGATGGAAACTCTGTATTGATAAACTCGGGCCAAACACACAGTTGCTGACATTATGCCTTCCTGTGCTTGTTTTCTGTGTGTCACTTGCACTGTTACACACTTGATGCTTAAATAGCGGCTCTTCCCTCATCCCTACCCATGATTCACAGCTCACATAGTCTAAGATTTTTTAGAAACGTTCTTTGGGATCTTCGCTTTCTAGAGAAGACGTGCCTCCTCCCAAGAGCCGTACGTCCACTGCCAGAAGCTACATCGGCAGCAATCACTCATCCCTGGGATCCATGTCCCCGTCCAACATGGAAGGATATTCCAAGACTCAGTACAACCAGGTGCCAAGCGAAGACTTGGAACGCGCTCCTCAGAGTCCGACGCTCCCACCCGCCAAGGTAGCGGCCCCTAATCTCAGTAGGATGGGGGCGGTGCCTGTGATGATTCCAGCGCAGAGCAAGGACGGGTCCATAGTGTAGAGCCTCTGTGCCCGTCACCCATGCTGTCCTCTGGAAATATGAACATCCGTACATTTTGCTACCAGCCTCAAAATAGGTGAAAAAAGAAAAGCTAACCAAAAACTGTAAGAAAAAACATCAAAAAGTTTTGTTTGGTTATACTGAAATAGTAAAGGCATTGAAGTTCTGAGGAGATTCACTATCTAAATAATATTTCCTTTAAGAGCTTGACTTTATAGGTTTCTGAATATCAATACTTAAGTCAGATGTGGCACTTTGAATATGAAATCAGAGGTGAAGAAAGAAATTGGTGAACTTTGGTGCACACCAAGTTGATACTTGAATCATCTGAAATTTCTGCCATTGTCTTCAGATTGCTTTTTTTCCACGTAATTTATGTGACCCGATAGTGTTCCCCTAACCCCTCAAAATTGGTAAAGAAAGATTCATGGCAAAAAGACTTAGATGCATTTATGTTTGTTCTTGTTTTCACTTCTTTGAAAGCTTTGTGTTTGAAATGTCTCTAATAACTAGGAAACACTACAGGGTTCTAGAAATCACCTAGTTCCGTGTCATTCATAAGCCTTGGATATGAAATGACTTCTTAAGTATTTAATGGATAGATTGCTGTGGGTGGCAGGGACATAGTAGGCTCTTTGGTATGCTAAATTAAAGGAGCATTTATCTAATTCGTTTAGAAAATTTGCTGTTACCTGTATACAGTGATGATACTCGTGGTGCAATAGTGAGGAGAGGATGGATTTTGTTGATTAATGTTCCAGTGCCCCGAGGCCTGTGGTGGTCTGCAGAACAGTGGCCTGTTAACAAAGATGTAGAGTATTTTGCAGTTGCCAAGTAAATGCTGGCCCTGCGCTTTAGGTGATATTTTCCTAATAAGAAAAAAAATTATAACTCATTTATTGTTTGGCAATTACAGATTGTCATTCTCTAAATTATTGGTTCTAAATTGAAGAATTTTTTGTTTTCCTGGTTCGGTTCTTTTGTGTTTGTGATGGTGTTGCATAGTATATGTTCTAGAAAGGTAATCTGAAATTTACCCTCTTGAATGCAGTTCCTGGGGGGTATTTTCTTCATAGACTTAGAATGATGAACTACATTTTAAACTAGTAAGTGTCCTCTGTCAATTCTGTATTTCAGACTTGGGAGGATGTACAGTTGCTATTGTATGGCCAACATGTCTTGTGTAGTTTCAGAAAATCAAGTTGAGCTTGGAAAAGTTTGTCTTAGTTTTGTGGAAGTGACTTAATCTTTTTAAAAGACAAAAAGAGAGAGAGAAATGAAAGGAAAAGGAATTAGAAAAATACTCCTACTGCCAAATGTGTTAAATACTGTTTTAGTAGATGAAAGTGAATTTATTGTATTTCCCTTAAGATTGTGAGGGAGTGTGGATTTAGTAGAATGAGCCAACAGTTTCTTTATAGTAATAAGGTCTGCAATAAATTATTTCACTAGCTCTAAAACCTTTTCCCTAGATTTTAGTAGGGAGTTGGTTTCTGTTCATCTCTTTGGGTGCTGTGGTGGTAAATGCTACATTATACATTAATGTTGGCATGTATTTATGATTAGACAGAGTATTGTATACATTTTTTAATGGCAAATTAAAGCTGAATGTGTAATGGATTCGTGTATAGTTTTACATATTTGGAAGCATTTTTAACATAGGTTTTTAACGTTACATAATGTTGCTTTTATACTTACGTTAACATTTTCATCCGTGCCTTTTGGGTAATTTAGTTGTATTATGAATTTCTGGTGCCTATGAGCTAGCTATCACCTGAAAGGTGCTTAGAGGTGAAGGTACTGGTCCTGGAAATGCATCACTGTGATACCTATCTATCTTCATACCTTCAGTCTTGCCTCTTCCTGTTCTTTTTGGATACAAGGTAACTGATTGTGTTACTCATATAAAGTTTTTAAAATGTCAACATCCCCTACACTCTTTGACTGTGTTTCTGATTTTATAATAATAACTATTTTTGAATATCAGAGCTCTGATCTGTTTTATATGAATAAAATATATAAGGTATTATAGAAGTAAATAACCAAGCACAGACATTACTAATAAGAATTTTGGTCCTTCCTGGTCCCAGTTTTGTAATGAAAAGTATGCTATCAGTATAAGTAGAAATCCCTACAAAAAGTGGACATATGTAAGGCTTTCCTTACCTTAGACTTTGTAGTTAATCTGGGGTTTGGCTGTAGAATCTCTTCCGAAAGTGCTTTTCAGGCAAGAATCTTGGAGTGGTTGCCATTTCCTATTCCAGGGGGTCTTCCCTACCCAGGGATCAAATCCACGTCTCTTGCGTGTCTCCTGCGTTGGCAGGTAGATTCTTTACCTCTAGTGCCATCCGGGAAACCCCCCATTGTTTTCTCTTCCCTTAGACTTCGCAGTTAATCTATGATTTGGCTGTAGAGTCTCTTCCAGAATGCTTCCTTCCAATTCAGGTCCATTACCACCTACAGCCTGAGAAACAAGCTCAGGAAAAAAGGCCACTGTCATGACCTCAAGAGACCTGTTAGATGTGGTTGAGTTTAGAGGACAGAACTCAGTTTTCAGTTTTTATCTCCAGCCACTTGTACATTTCAGTGAATCCAAAAGTCAGATAGTACTGGTAACTTCCTAAATAATTCTGACTGAGAGTTTCCACTGAACTAGAGATCAAAGATGTGTTCTAGAATTACTGTTGGTAATCATCAAGCAAGTCAACAAAAGATTATTATTCAAGCATTTTGAAACATCAGTCAAGGACAGCACTGAACCATCAAAGCAAGGCTGTTCTATTCCACTTTGTACCTAAGAGATTGACACCGTATTTTTGAGTTAGTTGGGGTAACTTTAAAAGAAATATAGAGGTTATAATTCTGTATTGTGAATATGTAGGTTACAGGTGTTTGTTTTCATATGGCAACCTTACTAATATTTCCCTGAATGGAGATCAAAAACAAAATTTATTAAACTGGCCAGTTATTCCAGGCAGATAACCTTTAAATTTGGGCTGTCATGGAGTTGTTACAATGGAAACACAGACTGAGGGTGTCTTATAGGGAGGTTAATTCAAGAAACACGATTAGATTATTGGTATGAAGACATGGTTCTTACTAAAAAGATGATTTTTAGGATTGAGTTCTGGAAATTTGTAGCAGGTGAAGGGGCAGATACGACAATTTGATTAAATATGAAAAGAATTCATTGCATGAAGTTGGATATCCAGTCCTGTAATGTATGGCTTCTTAACTATTCTGTCTTTCTGTGTGCGTGCAGCATGTAAATTTGAAGTTATATAAACGTTGAAAGTTTTTTTCTAATCTTTTTTCATCTCCATAGTGTTTAAGGCTTTCAGATGGCCTTATTCCAGTGTGCAAAGAAAAAAATTTCATATTTTTTGTGGTTAATGCTTTGATGTGTCATGTAAGGAGTAGTTTGTAGAAAATGTTGGCACAATTTTAACTTTTTAGTGGCTTGTGACATATTATATATATGTGTATATTATATATATCTTTATAATATTTCTGTGTTTAGTAGTAGAAATGTTCTGGGCAAGTTTTAATATTTCAAATGCCTTTGGATATTCTTGCAATAAAGGCGACGTGTTCTGTAGTTAGACCTTTTTTACTCATTTGACACTAAAATGGTTCATAACTGAGCACAAATTCTACCTAATAGAAATAGGAACGAACAATGTATACATTGGTGAATTGTGGTTCTGTTTGTCTTATGAAAGGTAACGCCAACACACGTTTGTTGTTTTGGCTTCTCACTGTTAATTAAAATCTAGTTTTGCAAAATATCCTAGTTAATGATTTCAGAGTGTGGTAAATGTCAGTCGAGTTTGGTTTAGACCTCAAACACTAAAAGCTCCAAAGAACTCTGTTTTCTACTAACTTATTTTATGACACAAGCATTGAGAGAGCCACAGTTCACTGATTGTCCTGTTCTCATCCCTAACTGTGAATTGTTGTGACAAATGTACTACTGAGAAGAAATATTTTGACACTTCACACATGCAAGTAGAGAACTGCGAGTGTCAGTTTCAAAAATGATTTTTTTGTATTTCAAGTTTCTGGCTTAAATATCCAATGGTGCAGATTTTGAAATTTGTAAGAACAAAGTTTGGTTTGAAAAAAGCCAAAAACTTGCTCTAGTTTTGTGACTTTGTGTACTTTGAAAATAAAATCAAGAAAGCAATGTTTTGCCTCATGGTGTGGCTTCATTGTGCCTCTTATTTAAAAAAAAAAAAAAAGTCTACTTTATAACGTTTCAATATTACTGTTCTCCCTGCTTTCTTGAGCCAGGGTTTCTTCCCCCGCACCCCCCTTGCATCTTTTATTAAACAAAGTAAAGATCAGAACAATCACACATCAATGAAAACTTATCCATGAAAATTTCTCCAGTCCTGTGCATCTATTTGACAGTGTATAACAATGTTTTTGGGGTTGAAGCCTCCAAACTTCCATGGAGGATCATGTCACAATTATAGTCTAAACTCAAGAGTTTTCAGATACATTGAAAATGTGTGTACAGTGGCTTCCCTGCTGGCCCCGTGGTAAGCCTCCGTGCTTCCCATGCAGGGGGCTTAGGTTCAGTCCCTGGTTGGGGAACTAAAATCCCCCATGCCCCATGGTATGGCCAAAAAGAAAAATGTTCATGCATATATGTATTAAATACACATACATCTAGTTATGCTTAAAGCCATTTTCATTGACTCTAAACAGTGATTTCAGAAAAAATGGGGTAGTAAAGCTTTTGTAAGAAGATATTTTGAGAAATATTTTGTTTTTACTATAGTTTCTCAACCTTGGCTCTTTTAACATTTGGGGATGGATGATTCTTGGTTGCTGGGGACTATCTGTGCATTGCCAATGTTTAACGGCATTGCTGACCTTTACCTGCAAAATGCCCATAGCTCCTGCCCTCCCCACCAAGAGGTGACAACCAAAAATGTCTTCAGTGTTGCCAAATAGTCACTGGGGTGGGACAAAACCACCCCTGGTTGAGAATCAGTGGTTTATACTAATGTGAAGCTTTCCACTCACATTAAAAGGAGAGCATAGAGTTTGGAGTCAGACATATCTGAGTACCATTTATTACTAGATGCTTTGCTTCACTTCAGTTGCCTGGTGTTTAAAACGGGGATAAAAATACCTGCATCACAGGGGATGTTGAAAGATTTTAAAGAAATAAAATTGATATAACGATGAAAATTCTTTGCATTTATCTCTGTTTGCTGGGATGCTGATAGGGAGGCACAGATTTTCAGAGCATCAAGATTACAGTAATATAGGCTTAGTGAAACTACTAAGTATAATTCAATGCTTTTCATTTAGATCATATTTTAATCATGCATTTCTGAAGGCCAGATCATACTTCTGGATAATTAAGTGCCAAATGGCAAAACTGTTGAAATTGAGACAAAATTTTTGTCTCAAATTTGAGCATGAAATAATTTGTTGTTAAATAAAAATGGTTCAACTCTAAGGTGTAAACAAATGTAATTTCTAAATGTGGCAAAGGCAACTGAAAAAGATCAGGAAGCCAGTGCTAGAAATTCAGCTGTTTTTCTTGCTGGTATTTCTGATGTATAAATCATATTGGATTTGTTGTTTTTCTACTTATATGATTTTTCTAAATTTTTAAACTATTTACAGGGGAAAAAAGTCATCCTAAGATAACTGCAGAGAAAGTAGAATTTCCAGAGTTAATGAAGCACTGAGAAATAAATTTTAGTCCAGTTAACCAAGGACTAGGTTCTCGATCAGTGTGTTTCTTGTTTTAAGTGCTGAGCTTGGAAATTCTAACTCTATTGGAGAATGAGAGCAGGTGAGAAGAAGACACAGGAAATTACAGAGGTGACATCTGATGTTAGCTGCCGAGAAAGTGCTAAAAGCCGTCATTATCTTGACTTTGTCTTTCCCTAAGTCATTTGTTGTCTGTGGTCCTAGCGGATTGGTTGTCTTAAAGTGTAAATCTGATCGTATTGAAATTTAAACCAGATCATCTTAAGCTGATATAGAAGGTCTCTCATGACCACTCCATTTCCCTGTGCTTTATTTTTTGTGCAGTTCTAGGTGCATCTCTGTGATAGCCATACTGCAGAAATAAAGGGCACGGTCTCATAACTTTGTGAACATACCATTTCCTCAACCAGAAAGGAGCCCAGCCTTGTTGATCTGCCCAGTGCATATTTGCCTGCCCGTATCAGCCCACACTCTTGTCTCCTTGGAATCATTTTTCCTATTCACAACCCTGCCCTCAACTCAAGCTAAGCTAGGGGTGCAGGACCCTCAACATTGCCAGTGTGGGTCTTTATGGCACAGAACCTTTTGCATTCTAACTGTTCAGCATGCTCAATATATCTTCTTGATGAGTTTGACTGACTTTTATCCCCAGTTCTTAACTCTAATTTGCATATTGCTTAGTAAATGCCGAATAAATTTTTGGAAGGGACGTTATGGGCATGTGTCATATGTTTCGTAAGACAATTGGCCTGATTTCTTCCAAGAAGGCAGTATCAAGAGAAAAAGGGTGAGTAAGTGTGGTGACGGAAAATTCTGCATAGGGCTTAAAAAGATAACTTGTGCAAATAAAGACTAGGTGAACTGACTCAATAAGAGCCAACACAGAAACAAGCTAGTTATTATACCAACCTAGAGCGGTGGAGAAGCATTGGAGAAATACATTTCTAAAACCCTCCTCAGAGATTCTGAGTAGGTTCAGGTAAGGTCAGTGGGTCTGTGTCTCTCCCAGGTTATTTTCAATAATCACCCAAACTTGGGAACTTCTGAATGGTTTGGAAAACTGTGCAGATGACTGGTGTCCTTGCTACGTCACTTGTGGTAGAATGGTTTTTCTTGAGCTTCACGAACTTTGAGAAGTATTTGAGTCCACCTTCAGTGAGACCAAAAAACTTAAATGCTTTAGATATCATGGCCTAATTTGAATATCAAAATAATATTTCAGAATTTAGGGAAACCTACTTAGGTAAATAAAGCACCATATCTTAGAAGATTTAATTTCTAATGAAAAAAAATTTTTTAGATGGCATTATGTCAGTTGTTTTCAAGTCTCTGAAAATGATTAGTCTCCCAAACAGACCTGGTCATTTATGATTAATTCTGCGTATAGTTGTATTAGTTTGCTGGGGCTGTCATAACAAAGTACCACAAATTGGGTGACTTAAGAAACAGAAAGTTACTGTCTCACAGTTCTGGAGGCTAAAGGTCTGAGAGCAAGGTTATGGTAGGATTGGTTCCTTTTCCAAAAAAATTTGAAGTATAGTTAGTGGATTTCCAATATTGATTTCAGGTGTACAGCACTGTGATTCAGTATTTTTTTTTTATAGATTATACTCCATTCAAAGTTACTATAAAACAATGGCTGTATATCCATGTGCTGGATGATGAATACTTGTAAGCTTATTTTATACATAATAGTTGGTACCTCTCAATCCCATACCCCTCTCCTCCCCCTCTCTCTGCTGATAACCACAAGTTCTATATTTGTAAGTCTTTTTGTTTTGCACATATATTCACTTGTATTAGTTTTTTATTCCATGTGCAAGTGATATCATACAGTATTGGTCTTTCTCTGACTTAATTCACCAAGTATAATATTCTCCAGGTCCACCCACTTTGATGCAAATGGCAGAATTTCATTCTTTTTAATGGATGAGCAGTATTCCATTTTATATATATATGTGAGGTTTTATATATATATATAAATATATGAAATTTATATATATGGATATAGATATATATATATGGTGGTGGGTTAGTCATATCCCACTCTTTGCAACCGCATAGACTGTAGCCCACCAGGCTCCTCTGTCCATGGGATTTCCCAGACAAGAATACTTGAGCAGGTTGCCATTTCCTTCTCCACATCTTAATCAATCATCTGTTGATGGGCACTTGGGTTGCTTCCATGTCTTGGCTATTGTAATAGTGCTGTTATGAACATTAGAGTACACTTGTCTTTTCAAATTTGTGTTTTCATTTTGTTTGACTGTATACCCAGGAATGGAATTGTTGGATCACATGACAATTCTATTTTTAGTTTTTGAAAGACTTCCATACTACTCTCGATAGTCAGTCAGTCAGTTCAATCACTCTGTCATGTCCGACTCTTTGTGACCCTGTGGACTGCAGCATGCCAGGCTTCCCTGTCCATCAAGAAGTCCCAGAGCTTGCTTAAGCTCATGTCCATCGAGTTGGTAATGCCGTCCAATCATCTCATCGTCTGTCGTCCCCTTCTCCTGCCTTCAGTCTTTCCCAGCATCAGGGTCTTTTCCAGTGGGTTGTTTCTTTGCATCAGGTGGCCCAAGTATTGGAGCTTCAGCTTCAGCATCAGTCCTTGCAATGAATATTCAGGGTTGATTTCCTTTAGAATTGACTGATCTCCTTGCAGTGCAAGGGACTCTCAAGAGTCTTCTCCAACAGCACAATTCAAAAGCATCAATTCTTCAGAGCTCAGCTTTCTTTATAGTCCAACTCTCACTTCCATACATAACTACTGGAAAAACCATAGCTTTGACTAGACGGACCTTTGTTGGCAAAGTAAGGTCTCTGCTTTTTAATATGCTGTCTAGGTTTGCCACAGCTTTTCTTCTAAGGAGCAAGCGTCTTTAATTTCTTGGCTGCAGTCACCATCTGCAATGATTTTGGAGCCCAAGAAAATAAAGTCTGTCACTGTTTCCATTGTTTCCCTATCTATTTGCCATGAAGTAATGGGACTGGATGCCATGATCTTTGTTTCTTGAATGTTGAGTTTTAAGCTAGCCTTTTCACTCCTCTTTCACTTTCATGGAGAGGCTCTTTAGTTTCTCTTTGCTTTCTGCCATAAGGGTGGTGTCATCTGCATATCTGAGATTATTAATATTTCTTGCAGCAGTCTTGATTCCAACTTGTGCTTCGTCAAGCCTGGCGTTTCATATGATGTACTCTGCATATAAGTTAAATAAGCAGGGTGACAATATACAGCCTTTTCCATAGTAGCTAAATATTTTCATTAGTAGCTGTATCAATTTACATTCCCATCAACAGTATACAAGGGTTCTGTCTTCTCCACATCCTCAGCAACATTCATTTGTAACTTTTCAGTGATAGCCATTCTGACAGGTGTGAGGTAATGTTGTGTTTTTTTTTTTTTTATGTTGTGGTTTTGATTTGCATTTTTGATGATTAGTGATGACCATCATATCATGTGTACCTTTTGGCCATTCGTATGTCTTTAAAAAAGTATCTATTCAGGTTTTCTGCCCATTTAAAAAAATATTTATTTTTAATTGAAAATTAATTAATTTACAAAATTTTGTTGGTTTCTGCCAAACATCAACATGAATCAACCATAAGTATATATATATATCTCCTCCCTCTTGAACTTCCCTCCCATCTCCCTCCCCACCCCACCCTTCTAGGTTGTTAGCCCCTGTTTGGGTTCCCCAAGTCATCCACCAAATTCCCACTGCCTGCCCATTTTTTAATCAGCTTGTTTGTCTGTTTGATATTGAGTTGCATGAACATTTTATATATTTTGGATATTAAACCCTTACCCATTGTATTGTTTGCACATTTCTCTTTTAGTAAGATGTCTTTTTGTTTTGTCGACAGTTTCCTTTGCTGTGCAAGAGCTTTTCAATTTAATTAGGTCCCAGTTGCTCATTTTTGCTTTTGTTTCCTTTGTTTTAGGAGATAGATCCAACAAAATATTACAATTTGTTTCAAAGCGTATTTTCCCTTTCTTTTAGGAGTTTAATGGTTGCTTTCCTTTAGGAGTTTAATGGTTTCTGGTCTTATATTTAGGTCTGTAATTCATTTTTAGTTTAGTTTTCTGTATGGTATGAGAAAATGTTCTAATTTCATTCTTTTACATGTGGCAGTCCAGTTTTCCCAGCACCACTTACTGAAGAGACTGTCTTTTCTCCATTGTGTGTTCTTGCTGCCTTTGTCATAGATTAATTGGCCATAGGTGTGTGGGCTTATTCTGGGTCTTCTGTCCTGTTCCACTTATCTGTTTTTGTGCCAGTACCATATTGTTTTGATTATCATAGCTTTGTAGTATAGTCTGAAGTCAGTGAGCATGATTTCTTCAGCTTTGTTCTTTAGCCTCAAGGTTGCTTTGGCTATTGGGGATCTTTTGTGGTTCCAAATAAATTATAGGATTTTTGTTCTAGTTCTATAAAAAATGTCATGTGTGAAATTATCCTTCAATTGAAAAATATAAAATTTTTAAAAAATGTCATGGGTATTTTGATAGGGATTGCATTGCATTGATAGATTGCCTTGGGTAATATGGACATTTTAACAATATTCCTCCAATCCATGAACATGGAATTTCTTTTCGTTTGGTTGTGTTTTCAGTTTCTTTCATCATTGTCTTATAGTTTCAGAGTATAGGTCTTTCATCGCCTTGGTTAAGTTTATTTCCAGGTATTTTATTCTTTTTGATACAGTGGTAAATGGGATTCGTTTTCCTAAATTCTCTTTGTGATAGTTCATTGTTAGAGTATAGAAAAGCAACACAATTCTGTACATGAACCTTGCATCCTAAAACTTTGGTGAGTTTCTTTCTTAGTTCTCGTAGCTTTCTTGGTGGAGGAGGTCGGTTCCTTCTGATTGTTGTGAGGGAAGTCCTCTCTCCGTGGCTGTGGTTGGCTGTCTTCTCTCTGGGTCACTTCAGGTCACCGTTCCTCTGTGTGTCTGTCACTGTGCCCTAGTTTTCCCTTTTTATAAGGACACCAGTCATTGGATGAAGACCCAACCCTAATGACCTTATTTGAACTAATTGTGTCTTCAACAACCCTATTTTCAAATAAGGTAACATTCTCAGGTACTGGAGATTAGAACAGCAACATACGAATTTGGGGGCACACAATTCTACCCATGACAGTAATGATGATTGGAAATTGTGAAGCAGAACTAATAAAATAGTGGAAGTTGGACAGAATACATTCCCAGAAAGTTTTCCTTTTTTTCTTAGTTGTTAGTGGTATGCTAAAAAAATATCAGCACCTAAGTAACTATGCCAATATAGTTTTTTCATAGTTTTCGGTCTCCCCCATTCTTAACCCAGGAGTATACTATCTTTATTTCAGAGATGGAATGACCATAATACACTATTAACCTCACATCTGCTTGTCAGGTGAAAGAGTCATTGATGAAATGATTATGGATTGTTTTCTTATGAATCTTGCTGACAAGGTGAAACTATTTTTCCAGGGAAATCGATTTTTAAAGTTCTGTATTTCAAGTTGCTAATACAGTTTTTTGTGAAATGAACAGCTTTTTTTTTTTTAATGTTTCAGATAGATAGTGCACATGATATAGAGTGAAATGTAAATCACCTTCTCATTCACGTTTTTCAGTTTCTGTCCTCAGTTTCCTTCAAGAAACATAACAGATTTTTGTTAATTTTTTAAATAAGTAGTTCATTAATGGGGTATAAAATTCATAAGGTATAAGAGCATGTAGTGAGAAGTATGATCAGCTTCTTATTTATCCTTCTAGAAATACTTTATACTTATAGAGATACATGTCTGTATTTTTAATACTTATTTAAAAAAAACTAATAGTAAATGGATTGGCCATAGGGTTATGAGGGGATATTGAGTGGGAAATGGAAACATTGAATCCTGTTTCTATTAGAATTCATTGGAATCTATGCAGGATGATAGTAGGCAGGTGAATCCTGAACCTGGATCTAAATAGAAAACTCAGGGCCAGAGATACAAGTGTGGCAGTCATAAGCATGAAGACAAGAATAGATCATGACAGAGAAATAATAATGGTGGGGATTGGAGCCCTGACTCTTTGAGTGTTTGAAAGTTAAGCTAAAGAGATCAGTTTTTAACATGTTGAGTTTGAGAAGTTTATTATGTGTATTAATGAAGTGTTGGATGGACACATGGATATGTGGATCTAGAGTGTGAGGGGTGGACTGAAAATGGAAGTCATGTGTGTGAAAACTTTGGAGGTTACTCAGGAAGTGAAGTAGGGGACAGTGAGTGACCAGACCAGGCACTTCACTTATGGAACTAGAAAGAAAATGAAGGGGGGAAAAGTGTATGTGTGTGAAAGGTTTGATATTGTGGGAGTCCAATGCTGTCAGCCAGTGGAGAACTAGTATTCCTGGGAACTTCGGAAGAGCTGTTTCAAACCATCTTTCTGTTCCTGTTGAGAAGGTTTTTCTGGTATTTTGAAGAGTTTCTGTTCCTCAGTTTTGGATTTTTATTTTTTAGGGGATTGCTGCTTTAGTTGGAGAGAAAAGTACCCAAGAGGGATCCATTTATTGAACACATTTTATTTGGTATAACAGGCAGTCAGTGTAGGTGTGGGGTGAGGGTGGGGCCTTCAGACAGGGTAATACTATAAAATGAGTTTGGAAGACAACTTGCTTGATTCTATCTGGGTAACCTTAGACAAAACACTTTACCTGTATTCTCCTTTTCCTTAACACTACAATAATAGGACCAACTTTGTGGAATTTTTCTGAAAATGATTAGTCCATCTGAGGCACTTAGGCTAGCACATCGGTGCTCTGTAAGCATTGATTGCTGTCATTATGATTATTACTGTGTTGTAATAACAGTATTTGCCTCATATCTTATGGGATTGGGTGACTGTATCCCTTTCACCAAGACAGTTCTGTCTTTGCCTGTTATCTCACTGTCAATACATACAGCAAGAGATGTTTTGCTCTAGAAAATGTCTCAGTTTGGACAACAAGATCTGCCATTACCCTGCCTTTGACATGTGTCGAGTCATGGTGATGTAGTACTTGGCATGAAGAAAGGAAATGTCTGTGTCCATTTTTTCTGACACTGTTCAATGAAAAGCAACACCAATATATTTACATATAATTAAATTTCCTGTATGTTTAGGTTATTCCTAAAAGTCTAGAACATGCACCAGTACTACTATAATGCGTGGGATTGTCCCATGTGTTACGTAGGAATATTTACCAGTATGGAAAGTAGTGAAGAAGTGTCAGTTCCAAAATTGGTTTAACTCATTACACCTTCTAAATTTGATTTCATCTGACTTAAATGGTGGAATATTTTGAAAAACTCTTTCCTTATTAAGATAGCATGGTAACAACAGTAAATGAGTTGAAAAATAATTTCACCTAAATGACATCACTACCAAAGACCTTTCTGTTCTATTTCTCTTCTAGTATATTTAATATCCCTATTAAAGTAAACGTCCTCTATTTGATTTCTTTCTCCTACGTGATATTGTATCATATTTGTATATCTTCAGTTCAGTTCAGTTGCCTAGTCATGTCCGACTCTCTGTGACCGACTCTCTGTGACCCCATGAATCGCAGCACGCCAGGCCTCCCTGTCCATCACCAACCCCCAGAGTTCACTCAAACTCATGTCCATCGAGTCAGTGATGCCATCCAGCCATCTCATCCTCTGTCGTCCCCTTCTCCTCCTGCCCCCAATCCCTCCCAGCGTCAGAGTCTTTTTCCAGTGAGTCAAGTCTTCACATGAGGTGCCCAAAGTACTGGAGTTTCAGCTTTAGCATCGTTCCTTCCAAAGAACACCCAGGGCTGATCTCCTCTAGAATGGACTAGTTGGATCTCCCTTCAGTCCCAGGGACTCTCAAGAGACTTCTCCAGCACCACAGTTCAAAAGCATCAATTCTTCGGCACTCAGCTTTCTTCACAGTCCAACTCTCACATCCATACATGACCACTGCGAAAACCATAGCCTTGACTAGATGGACTTTTGTTGGCAAAGTAATGGCTCTGCTTTTGAATATGCTATCTAGGTTGGTCATAACTTTTCTTCCAAGGAGTAAGCATCTTTTAATTTCATGGCTGCACTCACCATCTGCAGTGATTTTGGAGCCCCCCAAAATAAAGTCTGACACTGTTTTCACTATTTCCCCATCTATTTGCCATGAAGTGATGGGACCGGATGCCATGATCTTTGTTTTCTGAATGTTGAGCTTTAAGCCAACGTTTTCACTCTCCTCTTTCACTTTCATCAAGAGGCTTTTTAGTTCCTCTTCACTTTGTGCCATAAGGGTGGTCATCTGCATATCTGAGGTTATTGATATTTCTCCCAGCCATCTTGATTCCAGCTTGTGCTTCTTCCAGCCCAGCATTTCTCATGATGTACTCTGCATAGAAGTTAAATAAGCAGGGTGACAATATACAGCCTTGACGTCCTCCTTTTCCTATTTGGAACCAGTCTGTTGTTCCATGTCCAGTTCTAACTGTTGCCTCCTGACCTGCATATAGGTTTCTCAAGAAGCAGGTCAGGTGGTCTGGTATTCCCATCTCTTTCAGAATTTTCCACAGTTTATTGTGATCCACACAGTCAAAGGCTTTGGCATAGTCAATAAACCAGAAATAGATGTTTTTCTGGAACTCTTTTGCTTTTTCCATGACCCAGCAGATGTTGGCAATTTGATGTCTGGTTCCTTTGCCTTTTCTAAAACCAGCTTGAACATCTGGAAGTTCACGGTTCACGTATTGCTGTTGTTAAAAGTATTTATATATATATATATATATATCCATTTTAATAGCTGCATGATGTCTCATTAAGATGATCCTCTATAATTCCTTTTTTTCCCCACTTTTGGACCTAGAAGTTACTTCTGGTTTTTTGGTTATATGTAATTTGATTTGCATTCCTAGAGTCTCCCCCATTCTTTGAGGTATTTCAGAGCATAAGTATTAGAACAGTGGGTTGTTAGGGCAAGTTAAGTTGTGGGATTTAAGTGAAAGTACTGTTGTTTCTTATACAACTAAACTAGATTATTTCACAAGCTTCTTTTTGTGAATGCAAAGCACAATTTGAGGAACCTGGTAAGGTGAAAAAGTGAAGTTCTGGCCTTTTTAAGCTAAAGGCATATATATATACATTAAATCTGAAAGAAAAAAAAAGGTGGGGGGAGGGTGAA
The DNA here is from genome assembly GCF_003369695.1 of Bos indicus x Bos taurus. Classification (NCBI taxonomy): domain Eukaryota; kingdom Metazoa; phylum Chordata; class Mammalia; order Artiodactyla; family Bovidae; genus Bos; species Bos indicus x Bos taurus. The sequence goes on along the minus strand of NC_040076.1, from coordinate 19,223,331 downwards.
ATCACTCAGGAGAGAGTTGTGTGGGATGAGAAGAGGACCCGAATCAGCCCTCTGGAGCACAGCAGACTGAAACAGAAACCATTCTGGGAATGAAGTCATTCATAATGACGGACCAGTTCTGGTGGAATGGTTGTCCCAATCCTTAGTTCTATGGGTTGAAGCATGCATGAAAGCTGAGGAGGATCTAGAAACATAGTTAACATTCAAAACACACCCCACTCAGATTAAATCCTACCAAGTCCAAACTGTTGTTGTTTCTCTTCCCACGATATCCCCACCAGCTCTTGAGATGTCTGATTCATAAGATGCAACTTGAAAGCTATATTAGACTGTTCTTTCAATATTCTTGGCCATGAAGGGAAGGAGGAAGGCAGAGGAAACAGTAACTAGAGTGGGGTAAAGGTTAGCTACTTTGTGAGGCTGCGGAAAAGGAGTCTGGAAAGAGGAAGGGGTCAAAACGGAATGTGGGTAGGATTGAGTTGACGAAATCAAGGAGAACGTCTTCTGAGATTGAGGGGAAAAGTCAGTGAGGTTGGGGGCAGATTTAATAGGATTGTGACTGTGGATGGAATATAATTAGATAGTCTCACTTTTCTCCAGGAAGTAAAGGTGAGGTCATACTCTGGGAGGGTGGGGGGTGGGTGGCTAGGTGGTAAGAGGACTGAGGAAGGAGATGAAATTAGAAAGTTTTGGTTGAAGAATGGGAGAAGGAGGAGGCTAACACACACAGAAAAGGGACCTCAGATAATTCTGAGAGAGCAGATGCAGTTTTGACCATGAATGTGTTATGCCTAGCCTGTTTAGCATCTGGTACTAGAGCTGACTAAAATTAAGTATTCAGTGAAAGCGTGCTTGTATGATTTGTTTCAGCTCTGTTGCTTTTATAAAAAGAAATATCCTTTTCCATTCATTTACTACTTGCTTGGTGAGAACTGGAAGCATCTAACCTCAGGAAGACCTGAAGAGGTGCTTATTGCTCAGTCACTAAGTTATGTCCAACTCTTTGCAATCCCGTGGACTGCAGCACGCCAGGCTTCCCTGTCCTTCACCAACTCCTGGAGGTTGCTCAAACTCATGTCCATCGAGTCAGTGATGCCACCCAACCATCTCATGCTCTGTCTTCCCCCTGCTCTTGCCCTCAATCTTTCCCAGCATCAGAGTCTTTTCTAATGAGTTGGCTCTTTGCATCAGGTGGCCAAAATACTGGAGCTTTCAGTATAAGTCCTTCCAATGAATTTTGACTGCTTTAGATAGAAATAATCTATTTGATATTTGAAGTGAGTAGATGACCATTTCTCTATAGTTAACCTTTGTTCAGACAAAAGTTGATTAAAACTCTCCGATTCAAAGTTAATCTTCTTAAAACACTTCAGTGCACTCCCTTGCTCAAAAGTTTTCCTGGACAATATCTAACTTAAAGTCCACACTCTGCCTACCTTTAAACTTTCACAGCTAGCTCTCCACTGCAACATTTACTCTATGCTTATGCCTGCATATATGTACATGTATATCATGTGTTCATTCACTCAGTTGTGTCCGACTCTTTCCAACCCCATGGACCGAAGCCTGCCAGGCTCCTCTGTCCCTGAAATTCTCCAGGCAGGAATACTGGAGTGTGTTACCATTTCCTCCTCCAGGGGATCTTCCTGACCCAGGGATCAAACCTAGGTCTCCTGCACTGCAGGCTGATCTTTACCAGAGTCACCAAGGAAACTCCACGTATGTGTTTTTTTAAAAAATAATGTTTTATGCACACTTATTTTTTTAATTTAACAAATCCTCTCAGACCATCCTACGTCTATTTATCTATTACATATCATTTATATATCTATCTAAAATAATCTTATTTTCAAAACTGTATAATATTACTTCAGAGTGCTACACTGTAACTTACTTAACCAGTCTCCAATTGGCCACTTAAGTTGATCCCATCTTTTTGATACAATGAGTAAAATTATAAGTAATATTTGTCTATATATCAGTTTTCTTATGTGCAAATATGTCTTTAAACTTCCAGAAGGGAGAGGTATGAGTAAAGCCTATTTTGAAGCTGTCATTACAATATCTTCTTTAATTAGTGTAGCAGCTTATGCTTGCAACGGATAAGAGTGCTTTACTTATCCCCTTCCAGTTCCTCACCAATACTCTTATCCAGCATTTTTTATCTTTCCTAATCTCTGAGAAGAAAATTTTGTCATGGCTTAAAATTCTATTTCCGTGTAGTTAATTGAGCATCTTTTCCTATGTTTAAAAACCATTTGTGGTTTTGAGAACTATGTTCATATGCTTTGCCCATGTTTCTTTTATATCACAATTCTGCTTATTTGGTGTGTGTATTGTGTGTGTTAGTCACTCAGTCATGTACGACTCTTTGCGACCCCATGGATTGTAGCCCGCCAGGATCTTCTGGCCATGGGATTCTCCAGGCATGAATACAGGAGTGGGTTGCCATTCCCTTCTCCAACCCAGGGATGGAACCCAAGTCTCCCACATTGCAGGCAGATTCTTTACCATCTGAGCGGGAGCTCTTAAATATTACAAAAGATAGCCCTTTGTGATACGAAATGCACTTTTTTTTTCCTTTTACCAGGTTACTCTTTTTCTTTCATTCTGCATATGGTCTTATCCTTTTCTGACCATGTAATCCCAATCCTTTCTAAGCTCTCCTCCTAATCTTTTCCTTCTTGAGATTGTACCCTCCGAGGAAACTGAGGGTTCCGTCTTCACCTGTCTCCTCTCTGTAAGCAGATGTCACTCTTCTCAAAGACAGATCATGTTTACATCTACATGACCAATGCATAGTAGAGTCTCAGTTAAACTTTGTTGATGGAGTAGGAAATGGCAACCCACTCCAGTATTCTTGCCTGGAAAATCCCAGGGACAGAGGAACCTGGTGGGCTACAGACCATGGTATCACAAAGAGTTGGATACCACTGAGCGATTAAGCACATGCACTCAAACTTTGTTGATGATAATTGGAGCAGTTCTGACTATGTTCATATCAATTCATTGCCACAAGTGTACCCATCATTGTGTATTTCTTGGTTTATTTATCCTTGGTTTCTTCAAGTTTATGGAGGTTTTGCCCACAGCAGTTTTATGGAATCAGCACAAACTACTAATGGTGAACATGAGTTATCTTGCACTTGAAGAAGATGTGTTGGTCACGTGTTAGGTCAACTGTCACGTTGGCTACTGGCACTGTGTTCTTTATATGTTGCTAAGTAGGACATTTTTCCTCATGGCGTCCCAGAACTGTCAACAGTGAGAACATTTCTGGAGACCAGTACAGTGACCTTGCAATTCTGAGAGGAGACTGTGATGGTGAAGATCCAGTAGTCCCCCCTTACCGGGCATACAGTCCAAGACCTCCCTTGGACACCTGGATCTGCAGATAATACTGAACCCTATGTTTACTGTGTTTTTCCTACACATACATACCTGTGTTACTGTTTCATTTATAAATAGGCACAGTAAGAGATTAATAACATAATAATAAAGTAGAACAATTACAACAATATGCTATAATAAAATTTATGTGAATGTAATCCCTCTCAAAAATCTTATTGTACAAATTTAATGCCTTTTCCATTTAATTAAATACCTGCCCCCTCTCAGTGGCTATAACTTGGCAGTTTGAAGTGTGACAGCAAAACCAGCACATTTTTTTTCCTTTTTCACAATTTACGGATGAATGATTTATTCTTCCTGTAGATGTTAGCAATCTCAGCAGTTTTTTCTTATTAAGTAAAGTTTTACATTTTCACTTAAAGGAAGCACTTTATGGCTTTTCTTGGGCATATTACAATTACCAGCATCGCTACACTTGTTAGAGCCATCATGAAGTAACACAAAGGGTTACCGGGACACGAATGTTCATCTGATGACTGAGAGGGTCACTAAGTGACTAGCAGGTGGGGTACACAGGACAAAAGGATGCTTCATGTCCCAGGCAGGATGAACAGCATGGTGCAATATTTCATCACACTGCCCAGAACTGTGCAGTTTAAAACTTATGAATTGTTTATTCATAACAGTAATATTAAATGGAAAAATGTTTGAACCATGGTTGACTGCAAGTAAGTGAAACCGTGGAAAGTGACACCATGCAGAGGCCTACTGTGCCAATGATTTGAAACCTTTTGGACAATCAGCCCTCCATCATTCAGTCTCCACCAGCCTTCTGACCTCCAGATAAGGGGGAAGATGATTTATATGTTCACAGAAACAAGAGAACACAAAGCAAGATAATTACATGAAAGGAAATGTAATCTCTGCCTTGCCAACTTAAAGATACAGTCTGTTACATCCAAGACACTGGATAGTAGCCAACAGAACTTGATGAACACATGTTTTTGTAGGTTTCATTTTTTGGTGTGTGATTTTGTAGCATTTTAATTTTCACAATATTATGGGCAAAAGATTTGTAATATAGTTAAGTGAAGAAAATTCACATAGCAGTTAAATTTGATAAGTCAAACAACCCCCAAGATATCCTTGGGCTATGTTATCTAATTCAGTATCATTTTATGAGAGGTTCCCTGGTGGCTCAGTGGTAAAGAATCCACCTGACAATGCAGGAGACTCAGGTTCAATCTCTGGGTCTGGAAGATCCCCTAGAATAGGAAATGCCAACTCGATCCAGTATTCTTGCCTGGAAAATTCCATGGACAGAGGAGCCTGGTGGGCTACAGTCCATGGGGTCACAAGGAATTGGACATGACTTAGCAACTAAACAACATCATTTTATGAAAATATCAAGATTCAGAAAGGTTTGGATTTACCAAAGCAAACAGAAATGAAATTCAGGTCTCCTAATTCTATTTTTTTGGCTGTGTGGGCTTCTCTAATTGTTGTGCACTGGTTTAGTTGTGGCATGCATATGAGATCTTAGTTCCCCAACCAGGGTCAAATCCTCTTCCCCTGAATTGCAAGGCAGATTCTCAACTACTGGACCACCAGGAAGTCCTGATATTAGATGACTGACTGTATACTGATACATTTTAAATATTTAAAATGTTTATTGGGTAGATCATTTGTAATGGTTTCCCACCTAAACTTTTTGATTGGCAATCCTAATCATGCTAGGGAGGGTAATTTTACAGTAAATCTGCATGCCAAATCCCTGTAAGAGAGCTTGCATTTTAGTTTTTTCTGTCCAGATTTCACAGTGACTATCGAGCATTCACAAGCTGTCTTTTCAGAATTATTTATGAAATAATTTGATCTTATCAGCTATCAATATCTGATTTTAAATATGGTCTGTATTAACATTGGCAATATTAGGAAACATGAAATATTATTTGACCTTAACTCAGGTGAAAAAATTTAAGTTTACATTTGTCATGTTCCAGTCACTTTAGACAAAGTTTATAAATTTTAAATACTTTTATTTTTAATCAGTAAATTTTATTTCATGTCTTTATATGTGTTTGATGATCAATAAGATTCAAAACCAAAACTTTTTTTTCATTGAATTTAGTGCAACAGTCCTATTTTTCTGTTGAAATTTTACAGCTTATTGACTTGACTCTTAAGAAATTTATCATCTATAGATGATATGTATGTATGTAAATTAAACTGGCAGCTCTGAAACAAATTTGCTCATTTATTTCTGGACTTCAAAGAAATACCTCCCTGCCTGCAACCACCTCCAACAAAGGAGATATATATTTAAATAATGTGGCTAAAAAAAAATTTCCTATAGAGATCAGTAGCTTACAATACAGTATTGTAATTAGTCTCCAATTAAAATAAATAAATTTACATTAAAGCTTCAATAAACAATTATGGACAAATAAAAATAAACCGGGGGGGGGGGGGGAGAGATCGGTAGCTTAATAGCTAATGATAAAGACTGGTTAAATCAATTAAGGTACATAAATATGAATACCATGAAAATATTAAAAATCATGTTTTAGGAAAAAAATCAATGACATAAGAAAATGTTCCACATTTTCAAACTGTGAGACCATAAAATGAGTATATTTCATAACAACAAAACAGGTTTATAAAGTAAAAGCTCTCTCTTTTATATATCCCCATCCACTAAAATAGTAACTCGGCTACTAGATAAAATACTTTGCTAGATAAAATAGTTATCTCAGCTGGAAATATTATAGTTAATTTTGATCATCTCTTTCTTTGTGCTTTTAGGTACTTTTATTTTCCTAAATGAACTATATATTTTTTTTAATTAACAAAAATGATTCCAGTAAAGCCATGTATATAATAACAACTTTGGCATACTTAACATTCTCCATTACAAGTAGCAATTTCTGTATGTAGATGTCTAGGAAAAACAGTGATTTAAACTATAACCACAAATACTTTACCTTGGAGAAGGGAGATTATAATTACAACCTTTAGTTTGGAAGTTGGAAAAAGAACATCTGATGCCCTCTTGTGGCCAATAATTTTGATAAAGTGATTTTCATTGAAATCCAGTCTTAACTAAGAGAATAATACCATAGCTCTGTCGATAAGGGGCTTCCCTGATAGCTCAGTTGGTATACAGTCTGCCTGCAATGCAGGAGATCGTGCCTGGTTCCGATTCCTGGGTTGGGAAGATCCGCTGGAGAAGGGATAGACTACCCACTCCAGTATTCTTGGGCTTCCCTTGTGGCTCAGCTGGTAAAGAATCCACCTGGGTTAGGAAGATACCCTGGAGAAAGGAAAAGGCCACCTACTCCAGTATTCTGGCCTAGAGAATTCCAGGGACTGTTTAGTCCATGGGGTTGAAAAGAGTCAGACACAACTGAGCAACTTTAACTTCACTTCACTTCAGTTGGTAAAGAATCTGCCTGCAGTGCAGGAGACCTGGGTTCAAGCCCTGAATCGGGAAGATGCCCTGAGAAGGAAATGTCAACCCATTCCAGTATTCTTGGCTGGAGTATTCCATGGACTAAGGAGCCTGGCAGGCTACAGTCCATGGTGTCGCCAAAGTTGGACATGACTCTGCAGTTAACTAGCGCTACTGAAGAGCACAGTAACATTGAAACCAGAAGTCTCTGAGGTTTAAAGGTAAATTTTCTGTTGAGATTGCAGACATTTTGAATACCACATACCCTGAGAGCTATGTATCTTTATGATTTGTGCACTTTTCTGGTAGTCTATACTCAACAGAATTTACCAGCAACAGGAATATCTGGAACAGCCAAGGACATCCAATGTTTATTAGCAAGTGTTGATTTTTCTGATCAAATAATTTAGGACTAGAAATTTAAAGATGTGTATAATGAGAAAGTGTAATCATCTTAGTTTTTAAAAATACACCTTCGGGGAAAAAATACAATTTTTTTTTAAATCCAAATTTTTCTATCTCTTTTTGTTTTTGTAGTTCAAGTACACTTACGAGACTGATGGCACTACAGTGGTATAAATACGAAGGACCACTGAAGAATCTGAAGTACTGTACTGTTTGACTTTATTTTAGACCACTAATAAAGACTTTTAAAAATTCCATCGAATAGCTCAGACTGTATGGAAGACGCGGGTTCAATCCCTGGGTCAGGAAGATCCTCTGGAGAAGGAAATTGCAACCCACTCCAGTACTCTTGCCTGGAAAATCCCATGGACGGAGGAGCATGGCAGGCTACAGTCTATGGGGTCGCAAAGAGTCGGATACGACTGAGCGACGTCACTTTCACTTTCACTTTAATAAAGACTTTAACGTGTTGAAGAAAAAAAGCACAAGGCAGAGCTTAGAGCATCTACAAGGACATTTCTGCTTTATGCAGTGGCACTAGGCATAGTCAGATGTCTTATCAACATTTGTACAGGCCAAATTCCAGGCTAAGAAAATCCTATGTATAGTGACTTTGATGACTGAAAGATGTTTCACTGTATTTATATTTTCAATTAGGTACTACTAACAAATTTTAGACTTTTTATATGAATCACTTGCTACTATAGCCTTTGGGAAAGTTATGGTTAATAAAAAAATTTTTTAAAGAAAAATGGAAATTGCTACATGGCTTTTTCTTTGCTAAATATTTAACTAAACACTGCAGTGAGATATCCCTTTCACTCTTCTCTGTTTATGCACAGAACAGCAGCACACATTGTCATGCCTCAAACTACTTTTTATTTGCAACTACATGATTTTATGCAATTCTTCTAAACAACATAAAATAGATTTCCATGTGTATAAATAACTTACATACTTTCCATAAAGTAAATGCTCAAAGGTGCTAGATCATCCACTCCTACAGTATCCTCATAAGCAACAGAGCTGATGCACAATATATAAATACTCAAGTTTAATATTAAAAACTCAGGCACTTGACTAACTTTTATAAAGTTTCTCAAACTATATCAATATATCTAAAGTGCATATATATTTTTAAGAAAAGATTATTCTTAATAACTTCTCTATAAAAATAAGTTTGATGGTTTAGCCCATCTAACTTTACTACTTTAAGTATGAACTTTTAATGTGTAGTCAGGCTTATTCTACCTTCGCTCAACATGACACCAACAGACAAAAGCAGCTAGTGAGGTGCTAACATGTGAGGATTAATCCAGTGATTGCGGTCACAATGCATTCCAGGAGGAGGTACCCATGTTACTGGAACTGGGCGATATGGTTTATTCTTCCGTCCCTGATTTGGATAACCAAATGGAATGGGAGGAGGGTAGTGACTTTGATTGCCATTCCCTCGATACATTATTGGCTTTTTTCTGGGCAGCGGGTGCCACATTGGAAGAGGTGGGAATATTAATTCCGAAATCTGTAGGGAAAAGAAAATGGTAAATCAATAAAAAAACAAACTCACTCACCCACAACCCAAAGAGTAGCTCTAAGGGACATTCCCTACAGTCAAGTCTAAATATGTTAAAAACTTCAAATATAGTAAGTGATCAGTATTTTTCAAATGAACAAAAATTAATAAACTCAAACACACCCCTCGAAAACCAGGTATTCTCTGGCTGTATCAACCAGAAAAGATGAAAACACAGAATGAGTAGAGGCCTGTAAGGACACATCATGTTTAAGACCGCTGGTGTCCAAAGCTGGCTGAAGAGTCACCTATGAAGCTTTTAAACACAAAAATGTCATGCCCCAGTCCTGGTCTAGTGAACAGTATTAACAAAATTTTAGGAAGAGAGGCCAGGTATTTTGATGACACTCTGCAGGTAATTCTAATGTAGCCAGTTTAGCATTTTGGAACAACAATCTTAGATTATGCTGTAAGTCAAGTGGGACATCAAGTTCACATTATGCAAAATGTTTTCAGCAGTCTTGGACCTCTCTGCTCAGAATACTGTGCCCTGTGACTATGAGTTTCAGAGTTCTCTGATTTCTAATCTGCTCTTAGCATAGGGATTAAAAAATTTATATTCTGTATATCAGCACTACATTCAGGATAGAAAATTCAAAAGGCACGAAGTTGTATATAGTGGGAAAAAAAAGTCTCTCTTTATCTGATTACCAGCTACCCTCTCAGAGGCAGCAGACACTAATCAATTTTTTGATTACCTTTAGAGAGATTCTATGAATATACTTGTGTGTACATCAATATACACATTAAATATCCACAATTCTGCATACTGCTTCTATACTCAAATACATATCAGAGACATTCATATATATAATGACTTTTTCCATAAATCTACAGCTAGACAGTAATGCAGTGACTATGCCATAACTAAATCAAGTGGTATCTTGTTGATAGGACATTTCGGCTAGTTTCAGTCTTTTAAAACAACAATGCACAAAAGCACACAAAACAATGCTGCAGTGAATAACCTTAGCATGCACAGTTAATTCTTGATTACCTACAATGGGGAAATGAAAACATTTATTAATAGTTCCAACTAATAATTGACCTATACTAAAAACCAATAGTGAAGTGGAATGTTTTCATTTCTTTCTACATTGGGGTCCTGGTAAGCTTTTAAAACTCAAAAAGTAGACACAATTCTGGAACAATGATTCCCACAAGCAACCACTGTTCAAATTTCTATCACAGACTGAGTTTTCCCTGTTTGTGAACACCATATAAATGGAAGGTATATATTCTTTTGTGTCTAGCAATATTCTTTTTTTGGGGCTGTAACACATGACTTGTGGGATCTTAGTTTCCCTACCAGGAACCAACTTGTGCCCTTGGCAGTGAAAACAAGAGTCCTTAACCACTGGACCACTAAAGAATTCCCTGGCAAAATTGTTCTGCTCAAAAGAATGTTTTTTAGGTCCTTCTGTACTGTGTCTATTATGAAATCTGTTTTATTGTTATTATCCTATGGTATAAATGAATATATGACTATCTTCCGCCATTCACTTGTTAATGGATATTTGTTTTTTTTTACTGTTATAAACATTCTAGTAAGAGGCTTTGTAGATATGGTTCTTTTCATTTCTCTTGTTAAAATACTTAGGAGTGGAACTGTTGGGTTATAGGGCAGATGCATATTTAAGTGCCAAGCAGTTTTCAAAGTGATAGTACCATTTTTTACACTTTCATCAACAGTTTATGAATCCAGCTTCTTCACATCCTTGTCAGCACTTGGTACTGTCAGATGTTTTAATTTTAGCCATTCTGAAAGTAGTGTTTCACTGTGGCTTAAATTTACAATTACCTGATAACAAATAAGGCTGAGCACCTTTTTCATTTGCTTACTGGCCATTTATATAACTTCTTTTGTACAAGTGTTTTTTCACATCTTATACCCACTGTTGTTATTTGGATCATTTGTCTTTTATTGTTGATTTATAGGACTGATTTTTAAAGTATATTCTGAAAACAAGTCCTTTGACAAATATATGTATTGAGAATATTTTGTTCCAGCCTATACTTCTGCCCATTCATTTTCTTTACAGTTTCTTCTGATGGGCAAAGATTTTTAATTTTGATGAGGTCAAATTTAATAACATTTTTGGAAGAAATCTTTGCCTATCCTAAATAATAAAGGTATCTCCCTATGTTTTCTTCCAAGTGTCAGATTTAGCATTTATGTTTAGACCTGTGACCCATTTAAAATTAGTTGTTGTTGTTGTTGTTTTAATGTATGGAATAAGGTAGCAGTTAGGGTCACTTTTTAAAAAATAAATGGATTATCCAATCGTTTCAGTACCAGTTCTTATAGATTTTCCCCACTGAATTGCTTTGGCACTTATTAAAAAAAATTTTGTACGTAAATCTGTTCCAATAATATATTTGTGTATCTTTAAACCATTACCACAGGGATTGCCTAGTGGTTCAGTGGTAAAGAATTCATCTGCCAGTGTAGGAGAGGCGGGTTGATTCCTGGGTGGGGAAGATGCCCTGGAGAAGGAAATCATAACCCACTCCACTATTCTTGCCTGGGAAATCCCATGAACAGTGGAGCCTGGTGGACTACAGTCCATGGGGTCACAAAAGAGTTGGACACAACTTGGAGAGTAAACAACAAACCATTAACACACTGTCTTGATAAACATAATGACTTGATATTAGTGTGAGATCTCTGACTTGATTCTCCTTTCTTTCAATTTTATCTAGAAAAAAGCCTTTTGGGATTTTGATAGCAAGGTGAATCTATAGACCAATTTGGGGAGAAATTACATAATCTTCATTTTTAGTGGAGAATTATCTTTGGAGGTTCCTTTCAGAAAACACAGACCCCTATCAGAGAACAAAGACCCCCAAGCTAGAAATTATTTTGTCCATACTTTGATAACCTCTTTTTTTAAGGTTCTTCTTGGTAAAGCCAGATCCAAGATGAAAAAAATGGACAGGTAAAAAAGATCTTAAAGTGGACCATCTGCTCCAACTTTCTACACAATGACTGTTAAGAGCTGAACTATACTTCTCCATTATGAAATGTTTTGTGAAAGTGAATGTAATGTCAAAAAGAACTGTTTTATTTTAAAAGCACATAAAAGACACTTCCATTTCTATGCTTTTCTGTTAGAATTTTATCCCAGTAGTCTTTCAACAAGGGGGAAAACAAGTACAATTTAATTTTAAAAGAAAATCTAAAAATTAAAGGTCAATTTACTTGTAAAAATTAGTAGCAATAAGTTCAATTTGGGATTCATATTCTTGCTTTACTGAGTAACAACAAATAAAATTCTGAGATCAAATTACCACACATCTCAATGAATTGCAAGTAATTTAACAATGGTAATTTGTAGCACATAATGTATCACACAGGGAAAAAAAGTCCAAAATATTTATGTCAGTGGTCTTAAAATGATCCCTGAAATACAAATATTATGTTTACTTATCTATATAGGGACTCTATTGGGAAGGATACAAAAATAACTGGTAATGAACACCTTCATGCAAGGGCACAAGACTGGTGGCTGGGGAAGCGGAGGACCTGTCACTGTTGTACTCTGGCTTTCCAGGTGACGCTAGTGGTAAAGAATCTGTCTGCCAGTGTAGGAGACGTTAAGAGATGTAGGTACAATCCCTGGGTTGGGAAGAGTCCCTGAAAAAGGGCATGGCAACCTCTCCAATATTCTTGCCTGGAGAATCCCATGGACAGAGGAGCCTGGTGGGCTACAGTTTATAGGGCTGCAGAGTCGGACACAACTGAAGTGACTCAGCATGGACGCACATACTGTTTCAAGTTAATTTTTTAAAGGTTCAGTCTCTAATACTCATGATACTCTGATTTCTTACTCATTAAAATCTAAATTCTCATTTTAGGCCAAATCAAACCATACCAGAAACCTGTTATGTTTAATTATATCTAATTAAGCCCAACTTAATAAAAACAGGTATATTTAAAAATAGACTCAAAATCAGAAAAAGTACATGTACAGAATAAGGCTCAACTCAAAAGATTTTTTTTTTTTTTACTTGACAATATTTCCTGTTGAAAAGTCCTGTTAAGAATTTTACAATCTATAATACATTAACTGTTCTTTGGTATGTGGGGTATAAGTAATAAATAAGTGAACAAAGTACACGTCTGACTGCTATGTGTTAGTTGCTCAGTTGTGTCCCACTCTTTGTGACCATATAGACCACAGCCTGCCAGGCTCCTCTGTCCATATAATTCTCTGGGCAAGAATACTGGAGTGGGTTGCTATTCCATTTTCCAGGGGATATTCCCAACCCAGGGATCGAATCCGGGTCTCCTGAATTGCAGGCAGATTCTTTACCAACCGAACCAGCAGGAAAGCTCTCATGCTTGCTATATGATTCTTACATGTTAAGGCAAAGAAAGATATTGTTTTGGCTTGAATGAAAAATTAACTAAAGAAAAATTTATTGATGTTTCTCTTTAACCACAGGGAGGGAGGAACATGAAAGTTAAACCTAAAGTTACAAATTGGAAGAGTTAAAGGCTACAAAAAAAAAAAAAAGTAGCTGTTTCTGAAAGCACTAAGGATTTTAAAACATCAGAAATGTTTTATTTCCATGATTCTTCCTATTCTTTTTGAAATATATTTATCCTACATATTGAATAGTAAAGCAGACCTTTGATAAAATGACTCAGGATGCCTATTCTCATCTCAGATGAAACAGCTTCCCCTTAGTGTGGAAAGGCAAGAACTGTGATCTAAAATCTCAAGTCAGAAATCCTGGGCAATATGAGCAGAATTACCCAGGATGACCTTGCAAGCCCTGCTCAGGACCTTCAGTATGGAGCCACTTCATGGTTACCTGGTACACAGGGCTGGGGGTCGCAGCCACAGAATTCGGTTTCACTTCCACTTCCTTACATGTTTCTTCATCTGAAGAGGAGGATCCTGAATGATAATCAGAGGTAACCTTATCAAGGGCCCTGGTAACTTTCTTGGAAATCTCATCCTTGTTTTCATCCTCATTTTCAAAGCTGGCAACAATGAATGCATTATTTTTCTCTCCATACCTTAGAATAAAAAAATCCAAAAACAAAAAACTTAGAAACCCTGAAGTTATATCAACAAAGCAACAAATGTCCATAAAAACAACTGAACAGGTCTGGACATGCCACCAGTCCCGGGCCAAGAAGGAACCCTCCCAGAACTTGATTCTACATATATAGTATGTTAACCCAGCTCCATGCCAACAGGCAGGCGACAGTTTTCCAGTCTATTAACGTATCAAAAAAGTGACCTCATTCATTCTCTTTTCCGATTTTCTTTTTTACTGCCCCAAGAGAAATTCATTGATTACATTTTTGTATGCACCACTGAAATTGGCCATACATTAAAGTACTGGACATTTACATTAATACAGTAAAACTTTCTAATGAATTTTTAATTGACCCCTATATTGTAGATCATAGTAATTCAAGTCAAAAATCAACTAGATATTTCTTATGGGATTTACTTTTACTGCAATTAAATTAAAAAAGGGGCCTGTGTTTCCTGTATCTACACTGACAAAAATGAGAACTGAGGGAACTGTTGAGGTTAAAGAGAAAAAGAAAATATAGCTACTGTTGAGGAAAATAAAAGGATTTTTCTTGAATTACACTGCTGATTTCAGAGATTCCTATGATAAATGTTCACTTCTTTTAAGCAGTGTTTTTATTCTTCCAAAACATTTTTAAAGCCTTGATCTAAGAAAAACTGTCAGGATATCTAACTTTGGCTATTGGTTACTAGAAAAAAAAATTCTGCGATCAGGGGAAAATAGCATAATACACAGTAAAACTAGGAGTTTTCATTGAGAGGACAGAGAAGAAACCGACAAATCCATTCAAATAAATTAGACATCATAAACACTATGAAACAATTTCTAGGAAGTGTTAGGACAAAGGAAATGAACTGTTAAGCAGTCTTACACAACATGTAATTAAAGTTAAACAAATGATTCCAAGCTTACAAAATGTAAGAATGACTTCAAAAGAAAAATAAGGTTAACTATGATGTCAATTAATTTCAAGATAACTCATCTCAAATTATTTCTGAATCAGGATATTAACAATTAAGTAAAAGGCCTAATTACAACAAAGTCTATGAAAGTTTAAATAGCAATCAAGTAGTCTCATAGGTGAGTTCTATTTCTTTTAGCTGTGCTATCTTCTATTCTCATGGGCTGAATGGGGCCATAAATGCAATCTAAATACAGTATATAATTCCCTTTTTCTATTCTCTTTCAGTCTGTCTCATAAACTGCTATAGGATGGTGGAAAGAGCACAAGACATGTTTTTGGTTCTGCTCTGCCATGTACTAGCTGTAACCAGGTACAAGTTATGCAGTCTGTCCAGGCCTTAGTTTCTTATCTGCAGGATGAGGAAGCTGGAAATAGTTGGATAGTGGTTGTTCTTCAACTGGTGATTCTTCTTCTTAGAAAATGCCTGAACAATTGGGTGAGTTCTTCACAACACAGAATTCACGAACTACAATTTCAACTCAGGCAAAACAGAAAGGCAGGAAATCTGAGAAAAAACCCTACCTCAGTAGAAACAGAAACCTAAACCAAGGGCAGACATCTAAATGACTGAAGGATCAGCTTTATTAACTCAGATTTCTTTGACACTTGAGCTCAATTAGGTTTTGCATTTTTCCCTTGGTAGTATTTTGGCATGAGGGCTCTCTTCAGGGTAAGTGAAACAGCTTACTATATTACCGTAATAGCAGAACATGCAATTAATTCCTCAGAATTAGTAAGGGACAAGTTTTAAACTTTACAATTTAAAATTTAAACACACTGCTAAAACATTAAGACCAACTGAGTTAATTTGAAAAATATCAATAGTATCTAATGCTCTTTATCAGGAAAAGAAAGGATTACAGAAATTACAAACAAAAAAGAAGTGTAGACTACTGAGTAGATAATAACATGCCAGCTATTTGCAGGATTTCTCCTTATAGGAAAGATCTGTTTTCTATTCAGTATAATCTGAAGTATTTCACGAAGTGATTACCTTTCTAACTATATAACACTTTTCCATTTTTCCAATATCTATCCTGAGGGAATAATTCTATGAATAATGTTCTGAGTAGATTTCAAATATTTTTTACAACCACAGCCTTTAGTATACAATGATTTATTATTTTTAATGACTCACATTATTTATTCAACTATGTAACTGCTGTATCAGTTTTAATTTTCAGAATATTCCCAGTTTGGATTCAAAAGCACTAATAAATATCTCAATTTCCTTTATTAATTTATAGCAATCATCTCTACCCAATTACTAACACTTTGTTTCCTCTGGGGTTTCTATCATCACTTAATGAACATTCTAAAGATAATTTCTATTAACTGTGAAGAAACTCACATCATAGTCAATTTGGGGCAAAATTTTGATCATACAGAAGGCAATGCAAGGATTTTCTTATACTAGCAAGATGAGAAAGCTCAGTAATTTTTCATTATCTGGTATTATCATATAATGAAGTATTCACTTTAAAACAGAATGTCCACGTAACTAAAGCTCTCATCTTCAGGTGTCAAGATATGGTTTAAGCATTTCAAATAAATATGTCCATAATGTTCATGTAATTCACCAACTTCTTAAACATCCTTGGATATAGAAACTTTCCCCTATGATTTAAGACTGTTGTATTAAATATTCCTTATTTGACAGTGTGATAATATATTTGGCTCAACTCTTGCTTTTTTGTTCCCACTTCTATGTTAGACTATTACTTTTTTTGTAAATTTATGACAACAGTATCCTAGGGGACTGGTTCCAGGACCATCCCCTCCCCCTCCTCTCCCAGTGTGAAAATCTATGGCTGCCCAAGTATTGTACCTTAAATAAAATGGCAAGGTATTTGCATACAACCTGCCCACACGCTCCCATACACTTTAAACTATCTCCAGATTACTTATCATATCTAATACAATGTAAATATTATGCAGATACTTTGAATATTATGTAAATAGTTGCATAGCATGGCAAATTCAAGTTTTGCTTTTTAGAACTTATCTTTAATTTTTTCCCCTCAAATATTTTTGAACTAAAGTTGGTTGAATGGGTGGATATGGAACCCTCAGATATGGAAAGTCAACTGTATTTTGAACAGTCCCCCTTCAAATGTCATGTAAGTCTTAATGGCTTAAAAAACTATACAACTTAAAGAACTGTGCATGAAGTAAGAGTAAATCAGGATCAACGTATAGGCCTTAAAAAAGTAAGTATTTCAATATAGTTATTTTTGTGATAGCTATTTCTTATATACTGAAAAGTCTTCTGCAGGGATTCAGTGGACCAAGTCTACAAAACAAAGTCTGACCCTGGCCTGAGGTAAATCCGTCCTTAGTCCCAGACTCTAAAAATTGTCTGACCTTCTCAGACCAAAAATTGCTGCTATTCCTTTTTATGAGAAATAAGTACTGGAAAATCTACCTGCCTCCAGTTTTCCAAAGCAATAAGCTTACATAAGACACCAGCTTACATCAAGCAGCCCCAGGGTGGTCTAGAAAATTGTTGCAGAACAACCATGTATTTATCCAGCATGTCTTCGTCACCACTTTCATTGATGAAGATCAAGTCACAGCCCATGACCACCTTTAGAAGATATTAGGGTTACATCAAAAGCACCTCTACTACAATCAATGGGTAAACTGTACCTCTAAACCAAAGAGAAAACCCTAATGGAACAGCTGTAGGAAATCACTCACAGGGGGTTCCATGCATCTGTTCATCCTGTCTGGAAACATCTTTCCTACTTTGTCATCTAGTCAGTCAACTGCAACTCCTTCACCACTCAGCTCAAGTATCACCTACTCAATAAAATCAGTCCTCTGTATCTATGGGTTCTGCATCCGTGCATTCAGCCAACCACAGACCAAAAATATTGGGGGGAAAAAAATCTAGAAAGTTCGTAAAAGAAAAACTTGAACTTCTTCAATTTAAGGCAACTATTTACATAGCATTTACATTGTATTAGGTATTATAAGTAATCTAGAGATGATTTAAAGTAAATGGGAGGTTATACACAAGTTATATGCAAATACTGCACTATTTTATATAAGGGACGTGGGCATCCAAGGATCTTAGTTCTGGCTGTGTATGCGCGTGTGTGGTGAGGAGTGTCCTGGAACTAATCCTTCACTGATTTACCAAGGGGTGACTACAGTCTTCCGTGAGGCAGTAACTTTCTCCTTTGTGCCACCAACCAGGGCATCTTGTACATATTTCTATTATAGCATAAATCTCACTCTGTTGTTATCTGCTTATTCTTTCTTCTCCCTTATTACGCTTTGAACTACCTGAAAGAATAATGTCACTTTCATTTCCACAACTAAGAATGCCTGGTCCACAATGAATGCTTTTAAAGTGAATGAAGTTCAGCTTCATACCTAACACACCTAGCTTTTACAATTCTGCTCATTAGGAAACAAGAAATAATTTCCATTATGAAAATAAAACCACAGAAAGTTCACTCAGCCACTTAAAAGCCAAAAGGGGCAGGGGGCAGGGAGAGGCAAGAGTAGAAACAAACAGCAACAGAGACCAACCAAAAGTAATTATCCAGTATTATTTGGGATTAGCAACTTTCCTAGTTTGAAGAGGGGAAAGGGCACTATCAAATGCGAGAAGGTAATAACTGACCTATGGGGAGTCAAGGTATCTAAATTCTACAATAAACTTGGTAAAGCTCTTCAAAAAAAAACCCCTACTCTATCATTTCTTAAGTTTCTTTAGTTGTAAAACAGGAGTGTAACCAGTCTTTTACTATCACCTCCTAGAAGATTAGTTTACAAAATTCACATCTGAGAAAGCCAAACAACCAGCTCCTGGCCATTAAGATACGTGTATAGGCAGTACCTGAGAGAATTTCATAAAAATCAATTCCAGCATGGTGATCAGTTCAGTTGCCAAACTCAAGAACTCACCTACAGCACACCTCACATGGGTCCACCCATAGAGTGAGTTCCTTTGGCAAGCCCAGGTCACTGTACAAGATGCAGCTGTTCTCACAGGCTTTCAGGACATCAGGATCAACTCTCTGAAACTTATTGACACGAATGCATCTACAAAAAAGTGGAGTAATGTTAATAGCTTTAAATAAAATTTAAACCAGAAACTTAGTTATATCTACTAGTATTTGCCAACATGAATTAAAAAAAATAAAACCCTGGTAAAGAACTCAGGAATACCTATCCTAAATAGATTAACAAATCTGAACTAAAGGCAAAGAGACAGCAGCAGCATCAATGCTGCTGTCTACCCAGCCTGGTAGAAAGAAGAGGGCATCTGCATGAGCACAGGGAAATCAGAACTGGCTCTACCTCATTTCAGATAGTAACTACTCAACCTCACATGTACTTCAACAAGCAAGGAGTATGAAAGTTGCATGAAATTACTTAGAACTTTGAATGCAAAAAATTAGCCAAATTCCTATATAACAAAATCTCCAGCTAACAAAAAGACCTCAACTAATGTTTTAAACAATATTCAGAAATTTTTGTGACAAGTTTTGCTCTGTCATTACTTTGCTTAAGAAGAGTATCCTTTGCCTTACCTATAACTGTTCTCTAAATACCAAATCAGTCAAGGACACAGAACCATTTTTATCATGTATTAAGAGTAAAATATAATCCAAAAGTGTTACTGGCTTATTTAAGTTGTGTTACTCAAGGGTTTTCCTATTTTTTAGTTAGCAAAAAAGTGAAAAAATTCTAAACCAATAAAGACTGTTCCAGCACACAGTTTATAGGATCTTAGTTCCCTGACCAGGGATCAAACCTGGGCCCACAGCAGTAAAAGCACAGAGTCCTAACCACTGGGCTACCAGGGAATTCCCATCTGTCCCATTTTTTCTTTTAACTCAAGAAGTACCAACCACAGCTACCTAACAGAATGCTCAAAGATGGCTCTCAGTATGAATGCAAAAATACCTCTTAAAGTAAGTATCCTGCTTACATAGAGAAATTTTTAGTTACAATGAAAGTATTTACTGCCTACAGCTAAGAAATGAACCAAGAGAATCCAGGTTTTTGTACTAATCCTGATTTATAGTGTGAAAGTATGAAAGTAAAAGTGTTATGTCTCTCAGTCATGTCCAACTCTTTGTGATCCCTATGGACTGTAGCCCCCAGGTTCCTCTATTCAAGAGATTCTTCAGGTAAAAATACTGGAGTGGGTAGCTATTCCCTTCTCCAGGGGGTCTTCCCATCCCAGGGATTGAACCTGGGTCTCCTGCACTGCAGGCAGATTCTTTACCGTCTGAGCCACCAGAGAAGCCCACGATTTACAAGGTGAATTTAGATTAAATCATTTTACTTCTTCTTCAGACCCAAAGCTTTAAAATATAGAAAATATAAGTTAATTGACAAATATTGATAATACTACTAACTATAATACTGTAACATCAAGAGAATAATGTGTTTATATTTAATTAGTCAATTTCCATTTTCATTTAAAACAGTGAAAAAGTTCTCATTAGATAATAGCTAATATATATTTCTAAGTAATAATAATAACAACCCTTTTTGAAAGTTTTCTAAATACTTTGTATGTATGGCCATACCTCAGACATTGTGGGTTGGTTAAAGACCAGAGCAATAAAGTAAGTATCACAATAAAGCCAGTCACAAATTTTTTATTTCTCAGTGTATATAAAAGTTATATTTATACTACACTGTAGTCTATTAAATGTGTAATAGCATTACATCTAAAACACAATATACATAGCTTTATGCTAAAAAATGCTAACCATCACCTGAGCCTTCATCGAGTCTCTGTAATAGTAACATCAAAGATCCCTTATTACAGATCACTGAAACAAATATAATAACAAAAAAGTATGAAATACTGTAAGATTTACCAAAATGTGACAGAGACGCAAAGTGAGCAAATGCAATTGCAAATGTGGCGCTGATAGACTTGCTCAATGCATGCTTGCACAAAACTTCAATTTATAAAAACCACATCTGTGATATAAAATAAAGCAAAGTACAATAAAACAAAGTATGTCTATATTAACTCTTTAAATTTTCACATTGATCCTGTGAGTTACATACTATTTTCTCCATTGCAAGAAAGAAAGGAGGCAGAGAGAGTTTGAGTAACTTGCCCAACATTACCCGGCAAGAAAGTAGTGAATGCAGGGTTCAGATCCACAACAGATGCCAAAGTTCATCTTATTGAACAACCCAATTAGGCCTATATTTATCATAACATCACCATTAACAATTTAGCAAATTCAGAGTAAAAATTTAAAACTAGTTTAAAACATGTAAGAAAATCTTTGTTCCTTTCTATGAGATGGTCTTATGTTATAGATTCTAATGTTGTGTAGGTTGATTCAAAAGTCCCATGTGCCCAGG
Source organism: Bos indicus x Bos taurus (assembly GCF_003369695.1). Taxonomy (NCBI): domain Eukaryota; kingdom Metazoa; phylum Chordata; class Mammalia; order Artiodactyla; family Bovidae; genus Bos; species Bos indicus x Bos taurus. Next base: position 19,202,172 of record NC_040076.1, on the reverse strand, counting down.
ATCAAAATCAGTTAAGGGTAAGGAGATAGATCTTACATGTATACATGTATGTGTTTTTTAACACACAGTGAAGATGTAGGCTCTGAGCTTAAAAAAAAATATGTAAATATAAAGGCTTAGAGACACTGTTTCAACAAAATTTGCATACCATACATATTTCTATGCTATTTTTTTTTCACTCTAGATACTGTGACTACTTACCCATTAGCCACTCTTCAAAAACAAGATTTTAAAAGTTGCATAAAAATAGTCTATCATTTACTTGACAGTGTAGTGCTTTCCAATTTTTTGCAATTATAAAGTGTAAGAAATATCCATATTCATACATATTTGTCTGCATTTCTGATTATGATTCTAGAATAGATTTTAGGAGACTCAGTTTTCAAAGACTATGAATATTTTTACAGATCTCGGTAATGTTGCCAAATTGCCCTTATTTGTGTATGTTGCAGAGAAACATACTAATATAAAAACTTTAGAAGAAAAAGAACACTTCCAACCTACTCTATGAAGAGTCTAAAACTTTGGTTAATTCTATAGTCTACTAATTTTTATAAAAGAAAACAACCCACTATTAACTCTAATAGTTTTCTACTTCAAAGATGGCTTCAAAATGACTCAATAATGATAGTTCTGATTACATGCCAATTTAATCCTGTTTGGCTAACTTTTTTCCTCAAGTTTTTGAAATTAATGGAAATGAAATTGTACACTGTCTGATCTTTAAGCATTTATTTGACAGTGTCTCCTTTTTCAGTAACAGTACAGTGGCTTGGCACTACCAAAAGCCTTAGTCCAATGTCAATTACATCAGTGTAAAAAGCCTCAAGAGCTCTAATTCACAAAAGCTGTACACTTTATCAGAAATGAAGATATGCAGGAAAAAACTGAGAGAATCAAGTGAGAGGATAAAAAACAATAACTTGAATTATATCCACATCTCTACTTTCACTCACATTTTCCAGTATACTAGGAAACCTCTTTGGATAAAAATGAGAGAGAAATATATCAATTACTTTGATTCTTTTCAACAGATCACATGCTTACCTTGCTTTTCACAAATGAAAACTAAACAAGTCATATTTTTACCTCCTTTGCACACTGAATAGTCATACACTTGACAAGAACACAGTGACTGGAAGAAAATTCTTTTTACTGTGAAGTGCTGATTTGTGGAGGAATCTTTAGGGGCAGCAATATGCATAAATAAAAGAATTTATATTCATGACAGTCACAACTGTTCCACTTTTATTTTTTGGTCACATCCACAAATGGGACACAGTTTGACAGCTGAGTTTAGTAGAACATTCTCAACTCAGGTTCCCAAGTAGTCACATAAACACTAAAGAGAGAACATGCCAGGACAAGTTTTACAGGAGTCTGCTCTTCTTTAAACTGTATATGCAACTTATAAACTGGAGTACAAAAGACAGCTGGGAGTGAGAACTGCCTTCACCCTCAGAGACAAGGCAGTGGTCAGACTGTGGTGTAACAGAAAGCTCCTAAGAATTTAGGGTGAGTTAGACCTGAATTCAAATTCCAGAGCTAGTATTTACCATTTGCAAATCATAGGTAAGTTACCTTCATCTATAAAATGGTTACACTGGCTTCTACTACAACGAATTATGCACAGTACAAATGAAATCATTCCTGTGTCGAGAACATATCAGGTGTTCTAATAATCTTATTTCTCATTTGCCAGAAAACTTTTAATATGTCGCATGTAATTTACTTTTAGATACAAGGATCTCATTTCTCTCAGCTCTCACCATGCCCTTTTCTAAGTGATAGTTTCAGGGGTCCTCTACAATTGTGAAAATCCTCAACTACCTGTGATACACAAAGAAAAACACTCAGGAGTCACACTATGACCACAAAACTAATTCCCAGGAGTCTACAGATTGGCATCCCAAGTCCAGGCAGTAGGAGTCCCAACAACAAATGCTTGTATTTTTAAGTGAATAAGGAAAAAATAAATGAGCCACTCCTGAGCTGGGTATGATGCAGCTAAACTGTGAAAGACATAGACAGGACACCATCACTCCTCTGGCTCCTAACCCTAACCCTAACCCTTTGAGGAGCTGATGATCATCCCCTTCACTCAGTCCAATTCAAATGTCCAAGCTAATCCTTTACCTGTAGGCTTGTCCTTTTGATGGTTTTTCCGGATACCAGTGATTTTTATATTTTTCTTGAAGTATCAGGGTCAATTTCTCAGCAAACCTCTCGACTGCTTCTTTTTTCAATTTATCATGTTTTCGAACTAGTCTTGTGAAAAAGAAGACTACAGCAGCAATTTCGTTCTTCATTTTCTCCTGCAAAGATAAAATAGTTTTTCTCAAAAAAGTGGAAACATCAAAATTTGAAGATAAAGCTCTGTGAAATATACCTCCTTTACAGCCCCCTTTCCTCCTGCCAATTTTATCTCATGTTTCATTGGCTGATATCTGGAGCAAGGAACAGTCACTAATTTATGCCATAAAGACCTTATTATTAAATACTGCTTAAGAATTTTATCACCTTTGTAAGGAGTTCACTAAAGAGAGCACACCAAGTTGTTCCTGTTAGCTAAAATAAAAATCAGAGATATCACTCAGAAGTACTACAATGATACCACTATAAGCTTTTACTACATGCATAAATATTTAACTATAATAATTCAAGTTTAAAATTATAAGAAATAACATGTACTTTAAAACATAAAAAAGTCCACTTTAAAATCCAGTATTGTAGAGCCAATATAGAAAACAGTTTAGCAGTTCCTAAAAAGGTCATATATATAGGGCTACCACATGACCCAGCAATTCTACTTCTAGCTCTATACCCAAGAAAAATGAAGCCATATGTTCACACAAAAACTTGTACACAAATGTCTGCAGAAACATTATTCATAATAACCAAAAAGCAGAAACAAACTAAATGGGGAGCAACCGATATATGCATAAATAAAATGTGGAATATTATTCATCAACAGAAATGACAAACTGGTAGGTGCTACAACATGTATGAAACTTGAATACATTATGCTAAGGGAAAGAAGCCAAAAGACCAAATACTGTATAACACTATATGAAATGTCCAGAATAAGCAAATCTATATAAACAGGAAATAGATTAGTGGCCTAGGGGTAGGAGAATGGGGGAGGAGTGATGTCAGTGAGTATAAGACTGCCTTTTGAAATGATGAAAATGTCCTAAAATTGACTGTGGTGATGGTTCTACAACTTAGTGAATATACTAATACCAATGAACTGTACATTTTAAATGCGTGGATTATAGAGTGTGTGAACTATATTTCAACAAACCTGTCATACACAAAGATCCACCATCGAGCTTCTCTAAGTATTCTTTCAGGACCAGAGACATAGGTAAATATGACCAAAAAACCCAGCTCTATCAAAGCATATTTAAGAAAGTGGAAATTCAGGATCATTCATGGAAAACCAAACTAAAAGGAATAATTAGACATTCAGTTGCATTTTGGAACTGCCTCAAGAAGGATTCTTTTTAAACGTCAGATCTGATTTATCATTGATTAATCCATAAAAGCAAAAACCTTGTACTGGATATCTTTCTTGTACTGGGATTGTTTCAATGTATATTCTGTCTTTACCCGATGAGCTCATTCATTTGGCTGCTGTAAGTAACTTGGAGTTATCAGATGCTGCATTTACTAAGCAACACCACCTTTTCAGAGCCAATTATTAAAGACATACAGCCTCTGCTATGTCTGGTGTAAAAACTGACTAACCTAGCCTATAGTTCTTTCAGATTTAAAAACTAAAGCTGATTCTGTTAGCTTCCTTTTTCTTTTCCCAAACTTCCTCTTAAAGTCTGTCTTCATAGTATGATTCCTTTCCTCCTTGTGCAAATTCAAACAAGGGACATCAGTGTGAAATAAATTCTGTATGGTATTTGAGAAGTATGCTGGCAGCCATAGCTACCCTGATCCTAGATGGGAAGACACCCAAACCTTCCTCCTGGAACCCTAGAATGGGTTTCTTCTATGGCCAGCGGCACACAACCCCAGCCCTCTGCAACTGCTGTGCAGCCTCCTGTTGAAAAAAACGTCAGCCATTTCCACATATAAAGCTATATTTATACTCCACCACGTTATGATAGAAAAGAAAACCCACTGCAATTTAATATATGCTTTGGGATGAAACTTGCTGATGGAACTACATCAGCCTCCACCCCACCAAAGAAAACAAGGAATCACGCTAAAGAAATATACTCCATCCCCAACTAACTCATTTTCTTCATTCAATTTGCCAACTCTGCTCTACATATCTGAGTGTGGGGTTTTGTTTTCCTTTCTTGCCCCCCTCCACCCCTCCTCGGCCCTCTGTTTCACATCAGAAAATAAAAGGAAGAAAGGAAGGAAAGAACCACTTAGTGGTGGCTTTGGGTTGTAACACAAGATGAGTCATACGGAATTTTTTTTTTTTTTTTTTTCTTCACTTTTGAAGGAATAGTGCCTGATTTGCTGACAATTTAACCCACCCTCACAGGTCAGTATTCCAGGAGGATCCGAAGGGTACCCCTCAGAGGGGAGAGTTATAAAGTCAGGAAGCAGAACCCAGCAAGGCCCAGAAGACCCGAGGTACGCAAGCGAAGTATCTCGAGTAAGGGGCCACAAACCCTCCACCCACACTCGGAGCGAAAAGCTCCCATTTTAAATCTCGCACGGTGACGTCATCCGGGGACGCAGTCACCGCGGCAGCTCCTCAAGTTCTACTTTGTTCCACAGTCTCCTCGGCTCCCGGCGGCGGGCCGAGAACCCCAAGGAAAACCCAGCCCTGCCTGCCAGGAGTTTGTAACTTTGTACTTTTCCCTCCCTTGTAACGAGAGGCGAGTCGAGCCCGTTTCTGGAAACAAGTATTTTTCCGGACAGACTTTCCCAAGGTTGAGGGAATCCCAGCCGCGGGGGGCGGGTGAGGAGCCTCGGACCAGCCTCGCGGCGCCACAAAGCGGGCTCCAGACCCCGAGAGGCAGGATTCCCGCGGCGCTGGGAGGTGGGCTTTTCATGCCCCGGCAGCCCGCGGCCCGGCACTGGCACGGGGCTCTTGAGGAGCGCTAGGTGAGGGGGCACCCCACGTATCCACCCACTCCTGGAAGAACCGCCCGCGAGCGCGTCCAACTTCTGCAATCGCGGATTTTCCCGAGTTAAGGGGGCAGGGCCCCGAACCCCGTTCCCTTCCTCCCCCGCGAACAGTCGCGCAGGGTCCGTCGCCCCCGGGCAGGTTCCAGCCTTCGGAGGCCCGGGTTCGAGAACTCGACTGCCCTCAGGCGCGACCTCCCTCCACCCCGACACAGCAAGCCGGGTCTCCAGGTCCAGAAAACCCACGGCCGCGCGAGGAAGGCTGTCGCCCACCCCGAGCGGAAGGTAACGCGCTGTGGAAACGTGGCAGGAGCCTCTAGGCGGCGTCTCCGCCGTCGCGATGCCCCTGAGGGTCTCGCGGAAACCCTCGAGGACCGCCCCCTTCAGTTCCCAGCCCTTCCTTCGCGCCGGGCCAGAGCCGATGCAAGCCTGTTTGACCCAACACTCCTCGCGGTCCCCCCACGCACTGCCCGCCCGCGAGCCTTCGACGTGGCCTCCTGGGCGCCCGGACCACCCTCCTCCCGCTGCCCTGAGCCCCGCCATGTCCGCCTCCTCCTGGCCCAGTCCTCTCACCGCCGCCGCCTCCGCTCTGGGGCCACAGATTCGGCTACCCCGACAGTCCCCGGGCCGGGAACCGAACGTACCGCCTTAGCGGACAGGCGCTCAGTGGTAACGAGCGCTGCAAGCCTCGTCAGGTTTGTGAGGCTCCCGCGTCGTCGGGCTGCCAAGCGCGCGCTGAGAGGGCGGGCTGGCTAGCGCGCGAGAGCTAGCGAACGCGGCCCAGAAGCGACGCGCGGGGGGCTCGCGGGCCGGAAGAGGGGCGGGGCGATGACCCGGGAAAGGGATGGCGCCGCTCAGGACTGGCTCGCGCTCCTAGGGGGAGGAGCCTGAGGCGGGGCTTCGCCTCGGCCACGCCCCCGGGGCGCCGGCCTCGCGGCGCGGGCGGCGAAGCACCCTCAGTCGTATCACGCGCGCGGCAGACCCTCCAGTCCGAGCACCAGGGCAACAACGCCATGGGCTTCCCCCTTCCGGAAAGAATGGCACTGAGGGTCTAGCGGACTCTCGCCAGCCCGACCCACCTGCCGCAGCCCCTTCGTGGGTCGCGTGGGCCACTTCCCCTCTGCTGCTGGGGTCTCTGCTTCTTCCTCTCGTGTCTGCTTGTTGCCCTGCGCCCTGACACCCCGTGGCGGGGAGGGCGAGTCTTAGACCCTGCTCTGTAGAGGCCCAGCTCTCTAGTCCCCGGGCTTGGGGGGCGGCGGTGAGGGATGCGAGTAGGGGGCGTTTACACAGATCAGACGGAAGGCAGACGTTGCTTTTGTGGACAGAACCTCTTCATTGGTTTGATAATTAGGGGCACGTCAGCTGTGCAGCCTCTTGGTGACATTTCACTTTGTTTCAGAGTCCTAGTTGGGCCGCTCCCTGAGCGGCGGGTAGCTCCCTGAGAGCAGGGACTGCCGCCTGCTGACCTTTGTGTCCCAACCGCACACAAAAGAGGGTCTCCTGCACAGAAGAGGGTCTCCAGGGATATTAGCTGAATGAAACCTTGAGTCCAAGCTTTCTGTTTCCCAGACGCTTCTAGTCAAGGACTTCCACATGCAAAATTTAATCTTTGACCAAATACATATGTGAAAAATGTATATTAATTTTCTGGGCGGGGGGGGGGGGGGGACATCTTTCTAACGTTTCTTACTGGCCCCATGGTATTTGTTTTGTGAAAGCACTTTAATACATTAAACAGGCCAGAAAAATACAAGATATTTCTACTTTTTTCTTTTAACTGAAAACTAGCTTTCACTGTTTCTAGCCAAAGCATAATGCAAATTACTCAAGAACTTATTGTTCAAGTTATATGTTGACCAGATATTTCACTGCCTGCTAGGCCTGGGAGTATTTTAAGTTTGCGTTACTGGTGGTGAGTGTAGCCTATTTGCAAATTCAAAATGCTAATATTTTAGCAGTAAAAAAATATGCGATTCCCAAACCAGTACAATAAAACTGTGTGTGTGTGTGTTTGTATAAAGTATACTGTTCTAACTGAAGCTACTCACCGGTCATTTAAAAAGGATACTTAAATTCACACCCTAGTCTGTTCTAGGAGATACGAAGGTGTTTTCATTCTAATCTCATAACGGAGGTTATTTTCCTGTTGAAGCCTTTTCTGTCTACAATTTAATAAAATAGCTAGGCAGTGACAAACACTACTCAGAACTTGTCCAGAAATATCTATAGCTCAAGATTAGTATTTTGATGTTTTTTAATAAATCTGTGACCCATATGGTCCAGTCTTAGAGCACTACTATATTCAAAACACACAGGAATACCTGAAACCCAATTTCAAAATCCAAAAAATTCTCATAGCCTTGAAACTGGGAAGCAGGTAATTAAAAAACTATCTTAAACACTTCTGTCATCAACCGTTCTTACACAAAGTAACTGATTGTGTTCCTCTTTTTCAAACCACCCTACTCTTCTTCAGTTCTGGCTGTGTGCTTTAGATCTTTCTCCCTCAGCTCTTTCCTCTTAATTCAGAATCACACAAGCCCAAAAGAATTGGTCTCAATGCAGGTCCCTACTCTAGGAGGCTGGAACAGGGGAACAGAGCTGATACAAACAATTACCCATTCATATGGGTTTTTTCCTTTCACAGTTGATTTCTTTTCTCAGTTCACTCTAAATGTTCACTAAATCATGTATTAATAGATGTAGTTTTCTTTTAGCACAAGCTGTTTCCTTTGAGAATGAGCCACCTAAATGAGCCTAGGGCAAGGGCTGTATAATCACACACATAAAGTCACAGAGACCATGATTCAACAATCACCAAAATTTCAAATCTGTTATTCCTTTGAGCTCAGAGAAATTCAGCATTGAAAGCACAACAGTCTCAGGTACCATCTTCTCAATCCACATTTCTAGGGGAAAGTGTGCGGCCTTTGAAGGCCTTTGGAGGTCTACCAAGTGGGATTTAAGACTTTTTAATTCTAAAAACACTTCAACATATTACTTCAAAAATTTCCAGGACCTAACCACTTGGATGAATTAAAAGAAACTAAATCTGCTTTCTTTGCTTCAACTTCTTAAATATCCATAAACTGGCAGTAGTTTAAAACAACATAAGCATAAAGAAAATTTGTAATCTTCATTATTTTCTCCATTACATCATGCAATAAAACTGACTTCCAAGAGTCACAACACAAACTCTCTTGATGAATGAGGCAATGGAAACTGGGCAAACCAACATCTTATTTTGAGTTGCATTAACTCTTAAAACCCTCCTCCCTGTCCCAAATATGGTCTATCTTTTTGGGGAAAAAAAAAGTTTTGATCAAGCTTCTCAGTTTATTAGAAGTTGGTTGTTATGTTATTGTTTATTTGCTTGATTTGTGTCCCACTCTTTTGAGAGCCTATGGACTGCAGCCCATCAGGCTACTCTGTCCATGGGATATCCCAAGCAAGAATCCTGGATTCCTGCCATTTCCCTCTCCAGGGGATCTTCCCAACTCACGGATCCAACCCACGTCTCCTGCATTGCAGGTGGATTCTTTACCACTGAGCCACCAGGGAAGCCCATGGAAATTGCTTAGGATTTGTCAGTTCATATGAATTAGCTTAAGAAAATCTGTGTGTTTAGTCATTCAGTCGTGTCCAACTCTTTGTGACCCCATGAACAGTAGCCCACCAGGCTCCTCTGTTCGTGGGATTCTCCAGGCAAGAATACTGGAGTGGGTTGCCATTTCCTTCTCCATAAGAAAATCTATAGGTAGGTTGCACACTCTGGACTCAAATAGAGCTTCATACTGAAAACTTCTGGTATAGGATTTCCCTGCTTGCCAGGAGAGGTGCCAGTGTTGTTGGATTCCTTGCACAATACTCTCTTGTTCTTCACACCAGCAGAATTCACTATTAGTAAGCAGTATGTAAACTCCTACCCCTATTCAATATAACGAAAGTAAGAATAAAGATATATTCATTAAGCAAAACATTCAGAAATACTGTGAAAGAAAGAACTGTTTAGAAACACAGTTGTGTTAGGGTTCTTCAGAGAAACAGAACCAAGAGGATACATATATGGCAAAAGAGATTAATTTCAAGGAATTGGCTCATGAGATTGTGGGAGCTGGAAAGTCTGAAATCTGTAGGCCAGGCCACCAGGAAACACAAAAGAGTCAGAGCTGCTGTCTTGCGTCCAGAGTCCATAGAAGGGATTTTTATGTTAACCTGTTGAGGAAGGAGTAATAATCCTTCTACTCTGGGAAATCTCATTTATTTGCTCTGAAGGCCTTCAAATAATTGAGTCCCACCCATGTTATTGAGGGTAATCTTTTCTTGAACTCCTAGTTATAAATGTTAACCAACATCTACAAAATACCAGTTGCAGCAATATCTAGGCTAGTGTTTGACCAAACAACTGGACACCACAGTATGACCAAGTTGACACATAAAATTAACTATCACAACTACCTTCATTCAATAGTATTTCCTCAGTAGGTTTAAAAATATAAATTCCCTTAGTGAACACTGTAAAGCTTGCTTTTAATAAGAAAACAAATCCCCTCATTTTTATGTTTCTTTGCTCTTTTCAGTCAGTTGTCTGGTGATGGGGATGGGTGGGGGTGAGGGAGAGAGGATTGGATGTTGGTCTTCAGGTACTCAAGTCTGCTTAGTGATGTCACATATCTATGCTAGAGTACTGGGGACAGGACCCTGTGTCCATTCAAGAGGATCTAAAGATGAGCAAATGAGTTGCTCACAATCTAGTGGAAGATAGAGATGTAAACAATCCACCTGACATGTTACATGTTAACATATGCAGAGTACATCATGAGAAACGCTGGGCTGCAGGAAGCACAAGCTAGAATCAAGATTTCCAGGAGAAATATCAATAACCTCAGATATGCAGATGACACCACCCTTATGGCAGAAAGTGAAGAAAAACTAAAGAGCCTCTTGATGAAAGTGAAGAGAGTGAAAAAGTTGGCTTAAAGCTCAACATTCAGAAAACGAAGATCATGGCATCTGGTCCCATTACTTCATGGCAAATAGATGGGGAAAAAGGGGAAACTGTGGCTGACTTTATTTTTGGGGCTCCAAAATCACTGTAGATGGTGATTGCAGCCATGAAGTTAAAAGATGCTTACTCCTTGGAAGGAAAGTTATGACCAACCTAGACAGCATACTAAAAAGCAGAGACATTACTTTGTCAACAAAGGTCCGTCTAGTCAAGGCTATGGTTTTTCCAGTAGTCATGTATGGATGTGAGAGCTGGACTATAAAGAAAGCTGAGTGCCGAAGAATTGATGCTTTTGAACTGTGGTGTTGGAGAAGACTCTTGAGAGTCCCTTGGACTGCAAGGAGATCCAACCAGTCCATCCTAAAGGAGATCAGTCCTGGGTGTTCATTGGAAGGCCTGATGCTGAAACCGAAACTCCAATACTTTGACTACCTGATGTGAAGAGCTGACTCATTTGAAAAGACCCTGATGCTGGGAAAGATTGAGGGCAGGAGGAGAAGGGGGTGACAGAGGATGAGATGGTTGGATGACATCACCGACTCAGTTCACGTGGGTTTGGGTGGACAGGGAGGCCTGGCGTGCTTCGGTTCACGGGGTCGCAAAGAGTCGGACATGACTGAGTGAATGAACTGGAACTGGACATGTTACAAGTTGTATTATAAAGTCCCACAAAAAATATATAGGCAATAGTGATGTAGGTATATAAAAGGGTGTGGATGTGATTGGGACCCCATCTGAAAGGAAGTTTCACAGACTTGGAAGGCAGCATTGCAAACCTTCCTTGCTACTTTTTCAGTTCAGGTGGGTGGAGGGGGAGAGACCATAAGCATAAAGAAATTGCTCCCAAGGCAGAGTCACTCCTCTGATGCAGCAGCATCAGTTGCACCACAAAGATAGCTAGAATTAGTCAAATTCACGCAGCATGTCCTGACACTTGATGGCTTAATTAGGATGATTATGGGTGAACTTTTAAAATCTGCTTTGTCAGCAGATGATCCCATGAGATGTTACCATAAGGAGCATGTTTCCATCCCTCACCCAGCCCAGGAGAAGCTCAAAACATGGAGCTAAAGTTAGTACATTAATAGTTTGTGATGTGGTTGGTGAAAATACTTTGTAATTGTGTCTATAGGAGTACTTTAGGTACTTTACTACTTTAGATAATTGCAACAGGTCAGGTTTTTTTTTTTCCTATTAGGTTGTTGCAAAAGTAATTGCAGTTTGCATTGTTGAACTTTGCCGTTTGATATTGGAATATATTCTTAAATGTGGTTATGTTTTATACCATTTTAATCCTCATTTCTCACTTTATTTTTTTTTGCTAATGATATTACTTGATGCTTATTTTATATTTATTTTAGACTATAGAAATGATGTTAGACAAAAAGCAAATTCAAGTGATTTATTTTATTCAAGTTCAAAGTGGGTCATAAAATAGCAGAGACAACTTGCAACATAAACAGTCTTTTGGCCCAGGAACTGCTAATGAATGAACAGTGCAGTGGTGGTTCAAGAAGTTTGCAAAGGAGATGAGAGCCTTGAAGATGAGGAATGCAATGGCTGGCCACAGGAATTTGACAACTATGAATTGAGAGGGATCCTTTTACAACTACCTGAAAAGTTGCTGAAGAACTCAGTGTCGACCATTCTATGGTCATTTGGCATTTGAAGCAAATTGAAATGGTGAAAAAGCTCGATAAGTGTATCTCATGAGCTGACTCCAAATTTAAAAAAAAAAATTGTCAATTTGAAGTGTTATCTTCTCTTATTCTGTGCAACAACAATGAACCATTTCTCAATTGGATTGTGATATATGATGGAAAGTGGATCGTATATGACAACTGGCAATGACCAGCTCAATGGCTGGACAGAGACAGAAGCTCCAAAGCACTTCCCAAAACCAAACTTGTCCCCCAGAAAACGTCATGGTCACTGTTCGGTGGTCTGCTGCCTGTGCAATCCGCTCTAACTTTCTGAATCCCAGCAAAACCATTACATCTGAGAAGTATGCTCAGCAAATCGATGAGTTGCACCAAGAACTGGAGCCGGCATTGGTCAAGAAAAGGCCCAATTCTCCACAATAATGCCTTATCGCATGTGGCACAACCAGTGCTTCAAAAGCTGAATGAGTTGGGCTATGAAGTTTTGCTTCATCCACCATATTCACCTGACCTTGTGCCAACAACTACTTCAAGCATCTTGACAACCTTTTGCAGGCAAAGTGCTTCCACAACCAGCAGGAGGCAGAAAATGCTTTCCAAGAGTTCACTGAATCCCGAAGCATGGATTTTTATGCTACAGGAATGAACAAACTTACTTCTCATTGGCAAAAATGTGTTGATTGTAATGGTTCTATTTTGAGCCTAGTTATAACAATTTAAAATTCATGGTCCAAAACCACAATTACTTTTTCCCCAAACTAATATGTTGTAGGAAGATTGCAACAGCTCTTTGTGATACAAAAAGTTTTATGTGTAGGACACACACATATGTATTTACACACAGATATATATTTGTATATTTGTAATACTTATAGATAGGTATCTATATAACATATATGTATAAATAAAAGCTTTATCTCTGAGAGAGAGAATAAGACAGAAAATGAGAGTCATGATACAAAGAGAAAGATTTATGACAGAGTTGAGTTTTTTTTTAAAAGTGTTTTTATACTAGCCTAGTATGAAGGCTAGCCTAGCTGAAGCTGAAGCTCCAAATATTTGGCCACCTGGTGCAAAAAGTCAACTCATTAGAAAAGACACCAATGCTGGGAAAGACTGAAAACAGGAGGAGAATGGGACAACAGAGGACAAGATGATTGGATAGCATCACCAACTCAATGGACATAAGTCTGGGCAAACTCAGGGAGGGACTTAGGTGAAGGACAGGGAAGCCTGGTGTGTTGCAGTTCATGAGATTGCAAAGAGGTGGACATGATTGAGCAACTGAACAACAAAATACTAGCCTAAGGGCTTTCCAGGGGGCTCAGTGGTAAAGAACCTGCCTGCCAAGCAAAAGATGCAGGTTTGATCCCTGTGTCAAGAAGATCCCCCCGAGAAGGAAATGGCAACGCACTCTAGTATTCTTGCCTGGAAAATCCAATGGACAGAGGAGCCTGGCGGGCTACTGTCCATGGAGTTGCAAAGGGTCAGATATGACTTAGGGACTAAAAAACAACAAATACCAGCCTAAAGTGCTCACAAATTTTTTTTTTTTTTTTCAGAAGGAAAGTTGGTGAGAGTAAACTAGCTATGACCCATACCATGACTAACAACTGACAATGGTGGCAGTATGTGTGAAAGAAAACAAAGAGTAGAACAAAGCTGCTGGGTTGGTAATTTTCTGTTTTTTTTATTTTTTTTTTGCAGACATGTAAACACTCAATTCTCATAGGGCTGAGGTACCAAAAATGAATTGAAAAACAATACCCCTCACCAGATGTTTAGCATGTTATATAAAAATGGACATAATTCTAGGATGTTAAAATGCCTCAGAGCAACAGGGTAATATAATTTACTGGGTTTTTGATATGGGTGTGTAGCTTATGCTGAATTCACTGGGCTTTTTCAACTCTTTGTTTTGTGTTTAATTTAGAAGACCTAACTAAAATTAAGTGATGACTGTGTATTTGGGGTTTTCTGTGATAGTATGGGTTTTATTCAATTTTCTCATTTTTTAAGACAGGGAATTCATTAAACATGTAACTAAATATTTTTAAAATATTTTAGTTTCTGGGGTTATTCTTATATTTGTATTTATAAATTAAAAAAATAATAGCATCTAGGAGAGAGTTTTAAAAAGGGGGCTTCCCTGGTGGCTCAGATGGTAAAGGATCTGCCTGCAATGCTGGAGACCTGGGTTCAGTCCCTGGGTCAGGAAGATCCCCTGGAGAAGGGAATGGCAACCGACTCCAGTATTCTGGCCTGGAGAATCCCATGGACAGAGGAGCCTGGCAGGCCCCAGTGTGTGGGGTCACAAAGAGTCAGATACATGACTGAGCAACTTTCACTTTGACTTTCCAAGCCAGGAAGTACCATTCTTCTCTCTTTGTACTCTTTTCCATGGCATTTGAACTCATCATCTTAAGACTTTGGACACTGTTGATGAGAGAGAACTCCCTAATGAATAGTTCCAGCTCCAGATAGTTCTCTGAACTCTAGACTTTTGCATGTAACAGTTCAGTGAACATCTCCACTTGGAGTCTGATTGGCCTTTCATATATATATGTTCCAGGATGAACTCTTCTCTGCCCCTGGTCCCCAATCCCCCTCTAGACTTGCTCCTCCTGCATTGTTAGTCATCTCAGTACTACACTTCTACCCTTGCCTCAGGCCAGTGGTTTTGGAATCAACAATGACTCCTCTCTCGAAAGCATGTCATGGGCCATGTGCGTGTGCATGCATGCTTGGTCGTGTCTGACTCTTTGTGACCCTTGGGACTGCAGCCCACCAGACTCCTCTGTCCATGGGATTTTTCAGACAAGAATACCAGAGTGGGTTGCCATTTCTATGAACCAATCTTCTTGACTCATCCTTTGATTTTCTACTCTTTTTGAGCCACTCAGATGGCAGTTTTATATACTTCAGCCTGATGTACCCAGACTCTGAAGTCTTCTCTCTCTTACAGTTTCCCCAGGTTTATATTGTTGTGTCAACTACTACAGCATCCATCTAATTGGATTCTTACACAGGATAGTTCAAAGTGATCCTTTCACAACATAAGTTTGATTATGTTATGCCTGCCCCAGTCCCCCTCTGACTCCTCATTTCACCCACAGTAAAAGACAAAGGGCTTCCAATGGTCCACAAGGCCCACAGGAGCTGCCCTCATGTTTACCTTCTTCTAATCCATGCTTTTTAACACTTGCTTCATCTATTACGTTCCCCCTCATTTCTTTCTTTTTTTTTGAACTACGTAATTCTTTTTTTTAATTATTTATTTATTTTATTTTGGTTTGCTAGGTCTTTTGTTGTGTTTGGGTTTTCTCTGGCTGCAGTGAGTGGGCACTACTCCTCACTGTTCTCATTTTGGTGGCTTCTTTTGTCGTGGAGCACAAACTCGAGGTGCACCGGCTTCAGTAGTTGCGGCACAGGGGCCCATTAGTTGTGACCCGAGGATCGTAGAGTGTGTGGGCTCAGGTAGTCGTGGTGCAGGGCCTTAGCAGCTCCACAGCATGTGGAATCTCCCTGGACCAGGGATCGAACCTGTGTGCTCTGCATTGGCAGGTGGATTCCCATCCACTATACCACCGAGGAAGTCCTCCCCCATCATTTCAATCCATTGTCGTGGTCTACGACTTTTCAATTGCTGCTTATGGCCCCAAAGGCCACAAATTGCCACAAATTTAGCAGCTTAAAACAATAAAAATTTATTATTTCACAATTTTGAAGGTCAGAAGTTGGGTTGGTTCAGCTGGTTTTTCTGGTTGTTAGAGACTTGGGCTTGATGTTTCTAGGACTAAGGTCTCTGTTTCCTTGCTGGCTGACAACCAAAGGCTGCTGTTAACTCCCTAAGGCCTCTCTCCTCACTCAGGGGACCTTACATGTCAGAGCCAGCAACATTGTGTGGTTGTATTCTCACACTAGGAATCTCTCTGGTTTCCTTTTCTGCCAAATCTCTCTTGCTGCAGCCAGAGGAAGTTTTCTGCTTTTAAGGACTCATGTAATTAGATGTATGTGGCGGGGGGTGGGGTGTGGGCCGGGGCCCTGCTTCCCAGGTGGCTCAGTGGTAAAGTACATGATTATATGGGACTCACCTGGATAAACCAGGATAGTCTATTTTAGGATCTCAAACTTCAATTCCATCTGCAGTGTTCCTTTGCCATATAATATAGCAAATTCACCCCAGTGGCTCAGTAGTAAAGAATCTGCCTGCAATGCAACAGATGCAGTTTCGATCCCCTGGGTCAGGAAGATCCCCTGGAGAAGGAAGGGCAACCCATTCCAGTATTATTGCTTGGGAAATTCCATGGACAGAGGAGCCTGGTGGGTGACAGTCCATAGGGTCACAAAGAATGGGACACAACTTAGCAAGTGAACAACAACACAGCAAATTTACAGGTTCTGGGAGTTAAGGCGTGGACCTCTTTGGGGAACTATCATTCTGTTTACACAGGGCCACTTGGATAAAAATGCCTCCATCTCATGGCTCATATACTTGCTGTCCTGTTACCTGGAACATTCCTCCTCAGATAACTACACAACTCATTCTATCACTTTGTCCAGATCTCTCAGTGAAAGATCTGTTATCACTATATCCTATCAGCTTCTCTGATCAGCCTTTAAAAGAAACCTCTCCTTACTCTTTTTTTCTCTTTAACCTGCTTTTTTTTTTTTTCCTTTGTCTCACCAGTACCTGACAAAAGAATATAACCATTAACTTCTCTGTTTTCTCCCTCGCTCAGCCACATCCTTTGAGATCAGGGACTTTGATTTATTTACCACTGGATTTCCACTTCCTACAGCAGTTCCTGGCACATGGTAAAATGTTCAATACATATTTGTTGTATTAATGAAAATCACTAAACAGACCCAGAGACCACTCCATTAATCATCTCTGAGAAAAATTAGTCAAGTAACTCTGAATTGGCCTACTAATAGAATAACGTAAAAAAAAAAAATCTTGTTCATGAGAATATCATTAGTTTGCCAAAAGTCTTGCTGAAATCATTAGTGGCAACTTCCCTAGCATCTCCCCATCTATCATAAAAGGAAACAAGGAGCTTGGCATTTGTGTCCTTGGTGTACCTGAACTAGCTCAAAAATTTTATTCCCTTCCATTTCTAAGAGCTGACAAGCTTTTTAATAATCTGTTCTAAAATCTTGAAAGAGCTCAAGTCTGTAGTTTTCAGAATTCCCTTTTTTCCTTCTTTCAAAATCAGGATATCTCTCATTTGCAAATTCTTTAAAAAATTTTTTATTGTATTTATTTTTGGCTGCGCTGTGTCTTCACTGTGGCACAAGGGGCTCTTTGTTGCTGTGTGCAGACTCTTTCTTGTGGCACACTGGCCTCTCGTTGCGGTGGCTTCTCACGTTGCGGAGCACAGACTCTAGGCACATGCTCCGTAGTTGTGACTCAGCTGCAGACTCAGTTGCCTCGTGCAAATGGGATCCTAATTCCTGGGCCAGGGATCGAACCTATGCCCCGTGCATTATCAGGCAGATTCTTAAGCACTGACTCACCTGGGAAGTCCCTCATTTGAAAATTCTTGATACTTGTCTTAAATATTCGCTCAAGATGATTGACAGTGCACTCTCAATCTATCAATGGCTCTATAATTAGAGATATGAATCCCTTTAACATTACCATTTCTTCTTTTGCTTAACCCCCAACCATCCAATCCCCCTCCTCTGTGATGTTTCTTTTGTTTATTCTTAGTTAAGGTTGCTTTGCTTGGAGCAAAGAATCAGCACAAAATGAAACTTTAAGGTTTTGCTGTCTGTCTCCAGCTGCAGCTGAGCAAAGATCTGAACATTTTCTTTGCTGCTAAATCACTTCAGTCGTGTCTGACCCTGTGTGACCCATAGATGGCAGCCCACCAGGCTCCCCTATTCCTGGGATTCTCAAGGCAAGAACACTGGAGTGGGTTGCCATTTCCTTCTCCAATGCAGGAAAGTGAAAAGTGAAAGTGAAGTCGCTCAGTCCTGTCAGACTCTTAGCGACCCCATGGACTGCAGCCTACCAGGCTCATCTGTCCATGGGATTTTCCAGGCAGGAGTACTGGAGTGGGGTGCCATTGCCTTCTCTGGACTTAGCTAAACAGCTGCTTGAGAAGTTCTGACACATTCTGACAGTTAACCTTCCCCTCACCACTGTTCAGGGTTGCAGTGACTATCTTTTTTACTTGTAGCTGATCCACCAGACAGCACCTGGTGCAATCTCTTTGGTTTCCTATGATTTTCTTCTTTCCTTTCCTCTTGGGTAATATTTATAATAATATGGGCAAAATATTTTAGTTTCCCCTTCTTCCTGAGCCATTTCCTAGTTTAGATCTGTGTCACTGCAAGTATACCTACACTTCTGAATTAAAACAGGTTTTTCAAAAAATATTTTTTTGGAACCAAGCACAAGCAAAATGTGCTGTATGCAGTGGAGCAGTTATTTTGTCAAGGTGTGCTCCCTGGACTACTGCATTAGAATCATGGGATAGGAAGGGGGCTGCTTATTACAATGTATATTATCAACTGTGTGTGTGCTCAGTCATGTCTGACTCTTTGCTACCCTACGGACTATAACCCAGGCTCCTGGGCTCCTCTGTCCATGGGATTTTCCAGGCAGGAATACTGCAGTGGGTTGCCATTCCCTCCTTCAGGGGATCTTCCCAACCCAGGAACTGGACCCGAATCTCCTGCATTGGCAGGCAGATTCTTTATCCCCAAGCCACCTGGGAAGCCAGAACTGGAAAGAGGTGGATGGGAGGCTTGGTAATCATCATTTTAAACAAGTTTCTCGGGTTATACTCTTCAGAGTTTGAGAACTTCATTTGTCAAAGATACGCAGGAGCATAAATTATTGCTATTAAGGAGGTAATGCTATATTTAAGGTAAGGTATAAAAATAATATATGTCAAATGAATGGCCTAAAGAGTAAGTGCATTCACTTGAGTCAGCAAATCCAGCTATCAAGGATGGGGTGGGGGGTGTTCAGGTTGGCTTCATGAAAGACACATTTATTACTCATAAGAGATACTCAAGAATTGTTTGTAGAATTAATGACCGATCTGTCCTGAAAGGTGAAGAAACCATAACTTTTCTTTAATGGTGAACGAATTCCGGATCCTCTTGTTGTATATCATTTTTATGCAGATAAGGAAACTGAGTTTCAGAGAAGTTATTTGACAATTGCCCCATGTCACACAACATGGTAATATTGAAAAAGATTGAAACAGAGGTTTTCTAATTCCAGAATTTGGACTGGGATAAGAGTGAGGGGAAGGTTTTCTTGTCTCTTCTTGCTATTCTTTGGAACTCTGCATTCAGATGTTTATATCTTTCCTTTTCTCCTTTGCTTTTCACTTCTCTTCTTTTCACAGCTATTTGTAAGGCCTCCCCAGAGAGCCATTTTGCTTTTTTGCATTTCTTTTCCATGGGGATGGTCTTGATCCCTATCTCCTGTACAATGTCATGAACCTCTGTCCATAGTTCATCAGGCACTCTATCTATCAGATCTAGGCCCTTAAATCTATTTCTCACTTCCACTGTGTAATCATATGGGATTTGATTTAGGTCATACCTGAATGGTCTAGTGGTTTTCCCCACTTTCCTCAATTTAAGTCTGAATTTGGCAATAAGGAGTTCATGATCTGAGCCACAGTTAGCTCCCAGTCTTGTTTTTGCTTACTGTATACAGCTTCTCCATCTTTGGCTGCAAAGAATATAATCAATCTGATTTTGGTGTTGACCATCTGGTGATGTCCATGTGTAGAGTCTTCTCTTGTGTTGTTGGAAGAGGGTGTTTGCTATGACCAGTGTGTTCTCTTGACAAAACTCTATTAGCCTTTGCCCTGCTTCATTCTGTATTCCAAGGCCAAATTTGCCTGTTACCCCAGGTGTTTCTTGACTTCCTACTTTTGCATTCCAGTCCCCGATAATGAAAAGGACATCTTTTTTGAGTGTTAGTTCTAAAAGGTCTTGTAGGTCTTCATAGAACTGTTCAACTTCAGTTTCTTCAGCCTTATTGGTTGGGGCATAGGCTTATGGCAGAAAGTGAAGAACTAAAAAGCCTCTTGATGAAAGTGAAAGAGGAGAGTTAAAAAGTTGGCTTAAAGCTCAACATTCAGAAAACGAAGATCATGGCATCTGGTCCCATCACTTCATGGGAAATAGATGGAGAAACAGTGGAAACAGTGTCAGAATTTATTTTTGGGGGCTCCAAAATCACTGCAGATGGTGACTGCAGCCATGAAATTAAAAGACACTTACTCCTTGGAAGGAAAGTTATAACCAACCTAGATTGCATATTCAAAAGCAGAGACATTACTTTGGCAACAAAGGTCCATCTGGTCAAGGCTATGGTTTTTCCTGTGGTCATGTATGGATATGAGAGTTGGACTGTGAAGAAGGCTGAGCACCGAAGAATTGATGCTTTTGAACTGTGGTGTTGGAGAAGACTCTTGAGAGTCCCTTGGACTGCAAGGAGATCCAACCAGTCCATTGTGAAGGAGATCAGTCCTGGATGTTCTTTGTAAGGAATGATGCTAAAGCTGAAACTCCAGTACTTTGGCCACCTCATGGGAAGAGTTGACTCATTGGAAAAGACCCTGATGCTGGGGGGGATTGGGGGCAGGAGGAGAAGGGGACAACAGAGGATGAGATGGCTGGATGGCATCACCGACTCGATGGACGTGAGTTTGAGTGAACTCCGGGAGTTTGTGATGGACAGGGAGGCCTGGCATCCTGCGATTCATGGGGTCACAAAGAGTCGGACACGACTGAGTGACTAAACTGAACTGAATTGACCTGAAGAGTAAGGGGAAGGCATTCTGAGAGCTGGAGTAAATTTAGTTCAGTGTTTAGAGAGGAAGGGCAGAGGATTTGATTGAGAGTTTAATAGTGACAGACAAGCCTGAAAAGGTAGATTGGAACCAGATGGTGAGCAACTGTGAATACTAGAATAATGAATGTATCAATAGATAATGGATACCTGCTGAAAATTTTAGGATAAGGTAAAAGCAATTTATTAGGAAGATTTACCTGTAATTGCTACAAAGATGAGAAGGATGAAAGGCCAGGGTGTCACAGTGAGAAGGAGCCAGATTCATGGTCCATGATGAGAAAATTCAGACCCAGTTTGTTAGAAAATGGATGTGACCAAATTTAAAGAATGAATCAATAAGCCATGGAAACTAGTTAAATTCTGATCTACTTCAGTAGTTTCCTTCTTTTTCTAGTTGACTAACTGTTCAGTTGCAGTTTCTAAGAAGCTGCTGCTGCTGCTAAGTCACCTCAGTCGTGTCCGACTCTGTGCGACCCCGGAATCGGCAGCCCACCAGGCTCCCCCGTCCCTGAGATTCTCCAGGCAAGAACACTGGAGTGGGTTGCCATTTCCTCCTCCATTCTAAGAAGCTAGGGATTCACTTTTTGTCATTCCAATATAGGGCCCAACTTTTTTTTTTTTTCCCCAAAAAATAAATAAATAAATAAATCTAAGTCTTACATTTAGGAAACAATAAAAGCGCTGTTTTAAAATACCAATTCAGGGTATTCTCTGGCTGTCCAGTGGTTGGGATTCCATGCTTTCACTGATGAGGGTCCAGGTTCAATCCCTAGTGGGAGAACCAGGATCCTGCAGGTAGCATGGCATAGCCAATAAAAGAAAGAAAAAGGAAAAAAAAAAAAGCCAAGTCATTCAGTAAACTTTTAAAAGAAGCATCTCTTTGTTTGGCACTGTACCAGTTCTGGGTGCTTAGAAATACATGATTTATGGTCTCTGTATTAGTCAGAGTTCTCCACAGGATCAGAACCAATAGGGTGTGTGTATGTGTGTGTGTAAATAAAGATTTATTTTAAGGAACCAGCTCATGCAATCATGGAGACAGAGAGGTCCCAAGATCTTTGGAATGAATCAGCAAGCTGGAGCCCCAACTGTATTTCTAGTTCCATGGTTAGCAGACTGGAGACCCAATAAGTCTCCAAATATTCAATTTGAGTCTAAAGACAGAAAAAAGCTGATGTTGGAGTTCAAAAGCAGGAATCCTCTGTGACTTAGGGGAGGGTCAACATTTTTGTTCCATTCTGGTCTTGAAATGATTGAATAAAGCCCACCCACATTATGGAAGATAATCTGGTTTGCTCAGTCTACTGATTTAAATGTTAATCTCATTCAAAAACACCTGCACAGAAATACCCAGAATAACATTGAATCAAATCATTGGTCATTTGGTGGCCCAGTCAAAGTGAAAGTGATATCGCTCAGTTGTGTCTTTGCGACCCCATGGACTACGAGACTCCTCCATCCATGGAATTTTTCAGACAAGAGAACAGGAGTGGGTTGCCATTTCCTTCCCAGTCAAGTGGCCACATAAAATTAACCATCATGGCTGCTGTCTTCAAGGAGGTTATACTTTTTTGGGAGAAGACAGACAAGTAAAATAATAACACACCATTTTAATGCTCCAATATATGTACTTTAAAAGTACTATGACAACAAAGGGAGAAGGATGAATTTTGCCTATAGAGAAAGAGAAAAATCAATGAAGTTTTAGGACAAATAGGAAAACACCTGGACAGACCATTTTGTTCATGGATATCAGGCTTTCTGAGCACAGCAGTGTTAACCCACAATACTCAAAATTGTCCCGGGTGGGAAATAAATGCACATTTGAAGTTTGGATGTAGCCAGGAGATTAAGAGCTAGATTCCAGGAAGAAATCAAAGCAACCACAAAATGTATTGAGCTAGTTCTTAAATGGAGAAAAAGCTCCAGTGAAAATTTCTAAGATTCAGGATTAATGAGAAGTTCTAAGAACAGGAATATATCATTTTTTACATTTAAATTTAAAAATTACATGAAATTTAAACACATACAAAAGAGACTAGCACAGCAAAGTTCCCTATCCATCAAGATTTAACAGTTATTAAGATTTTCCCATACTCAATCTGTTTTCTTTCTTTGCTGAATATTTGATAACAAAGCTCAGAAATGCTGTCATTTCAATTACATATACTTCAAAAAAGCGTCTCTAAAAATATGGACATTTTATAAACCTTAGCTACTTTTAAAAAGACAATGCAATTTTGACATCTAACAAAATTAATAGTAATTCTTTAATATCATCTGAATATTGTCAAACATCCAGTTCATATTAAAATGTTCTGTTGTCTCAAATATTCCATTTGAATGCACTGACTCATGAATCTTTTTTATCTAGGGAGGACCCACTTCTTTTTCTTTTTCTTTGTTTTTCATGCTATTGTCATATTGAAGAAATTCAGTCTGTTGTCATTTAAAATATCCCACATGCTGAGTTTGTTCCAATATTTATGTATAATTTATTCACTATATTGTTCTGCAATATAATCCTCTATCTTTTGCTCTGTGTGTGTGTGTGTTAGTTGCTCAGTCATGTCTGACTCTTTGCAACCTCTCGGACTGTAACCCGCCAGGCTTCTCTATTTATGAGATTCTCCAGGCAAGAATACTGGAGTGGATTGCCATTCCCTTCTCCAGAGGATTTCCCCAACCCAGGGATCGAACCAGGCAGGGTCTCCTGCATTGCAGGCAGATCCTTTACTGTTTGAGCTACAGGGAAAGCTTTTGCTCTGTACCTTCAGTCATTTCTACTCCCCGCTCTGCTTTAAGTCAGAGGTTCTTATGGGAGCAGTAGACTTGGAGAGATGCTTTCCAAAGGAGGATAGTGGATCATGGAAAAGGGAATGCCTGAGTAGAAAGTGATATGGCAAAAAGACAAAGGAGGGACTTTCCTGGTGGGCCAGTGGCTAAGACTCCGCTCTCCCAGTGCAGGGGGCCTGAGTTCGATCCCTGCTCAGGGAACTAGATCCCACATGCCACAATTAAGAGTTCACATGCAACAACCAAAATATCCAGAATGCCACAACTAAATCCTGGCACACTCAAATAAGTAATAAATAAATAAGGATAAATATCAAAATAGAAAGAAGACAAAGGAAGCAGAAATGGAAAGAGAGAGAGATGATGAAGAGAAACATAAAGCCTTGCCACAGCTCCCCTACACCTATCAAAGAAAGTAAATGAAATTTGAGGCAATAGAGACATCAAGTATAGATATTAAGATAATTATAAAAAGATCACTATTACAGAAGGAGGATGATATAAATCTGAATAGTAAAATGTGTTAAGTCTACTAAATAGATTACTGTTACTGCTACATTGGCATTGTGGGCTCTTTCAGTTCAGTTCAGTTCAGTTCAGTCGCTCAGTCGTGTCTGACTCTTTGTGACCCCATGAATCGCAGCACGCCAGGCCTCCCTGTCCATCACCAACTCCCGGAGTTCGGTCAGACTCACGTCCATTGAGTTGGTGATGCCATCCAGCCATCTCATCCTCTGTCATCCCCTTGTCCTCCTGCCCCCAATCCCTTCCAGCATCAGAGTCTTTTCCAATGAGTCAACTCTTCCCATGAGGTGGCCAAAGTACTGGAGTTTCAGCTTTAGCATCATTCCTTCCAAAAACACCCAGGGCTGATCTCCTTCAGAATGGACTGGTTGGATCTCCTTGCAGTCCAAGGGACTCTCAAGAGTCTTCTCCAACACCACAGTTCAAAAGCATCAATTCTTCAGCACTCACTTTTCTTCACAGTCCAACTCTCGCATCCATACATGACTACTGGAAAAACCATAGCCTTGACTAGATGGACCTTTGTTGCCAAAGTAATGTCTCTGCTTTTCAATATGCTGTCTAGGTTGGTCATAACTTTCCTTCCAAGGAATAAGTGTCTTTTAATTTCATGGCTGCAGTCACCATCTGCAGTGATTTTGGAGCCCCAAAAGATAAAGTCTGACACTGTTTCCACTGTTTCCCCATCTATTTGCCATGAAGCGATAGGACCAGATGCCATGATCTTCGTTTTCTGAATGTTGAGCTTTAAGCCAACTCTTTCACTCTCCTCTTTCACTTTCATCAAGAGGCTTTTTAGGTCCTCTTCATCTTCTGCCATAAGGGTGGTGTTATCTGCATATCTGAGGTTATTAATGTTTCTCCCGGCAATCTTGATTCCAGCTTGTGCTTCTTCCAGCCCAGCGTTTCTCATGATGTACTCTGCGTATAAGTTAAATAAGCAGGGTGTGGGTTCTTTGCTGAAATATACAGCTACAATTTTTTCTTAAGGAAAGATTATGACACTTATTGTAGAATAATGTAGAATTCAGTAGTAAATGGTTTAGTATAGCTTTACAGTTTGTAGCTTTTATAGTCTTAGACTATAAAATAAAAGAGTTGGACTGAAAATATCTTGCTCTTACCCAGTTTCATCACCCTACTGCTTTCCACACTCTTTTGCTTTTTGTTGGCCAGAACACTCCTTCATTTTAAGCCAAGTATTTGAAAGTGTCATGCAAAAGTTCTCCTGCAGCCAGGCAGCAGCTGACTTTATTTTTACTCAAGTGTGAGATAGCACTCACAGATGTCAGCTTGTATTCTTTTGTAATGAAATAACCTTTGTGAATTCCAAATACACTAAAACACTGCCAGAATTATTTAGAAACTTAGTGTACAGTGATCAATGCAGACTCCAGCAACACCTCAAATATATCAAACATCCATTCTCATAGAGACCAGATGAGATCAACATGACAGGCATAACAAGTTTAGCTTTTTTATAAAAATTCACTCACTATCATTTTCATTTTATACATTTCTCTGTAGACTGTCATTTTATACATTTCTCTACATTGCTTCCATTTAAGATAGAGTGAAGCTGAAGACATTTATTTGTTCTGCCTATTAAGATGACAGTGATATTTCACACTATTGAAAAAACATCTGAATTTGGAAACTTTTCAACAGGAAGAAGCAAACATGTTTGAGAATTTGTGTATAAATAACTATTTACTTATTTATTTCCAGTTTCATTACCACATAGTAAGAGATTTGGAATGGACCATTTGAAGTTGACAAAATTCACACATCTCTTCAAGGGTGAGGGGTTTTGCAGTCTGTAGGTTAAAATTGGGGCCGGAGTTTAAAAGTCTGTGAAATACAAAGTTTAGGGGTTCAGAGGGAAATCTAAGAGAATACAACACAAGTTAAGAGCCTTAGGAAAGATCAAGGATGGGAAGAAATATAAAAACAACAGATAAAGAGAGCAAACAGAATAACAGAGTTGCATATTGGTGTGGAGGCTCAGCTAAAAGAAGATTAAGACATACTGGTCAAGGTTTCCCAAGGATGATATTTAGGAGACACAAGCCAAGTTGGCAACTTCATTGGTCATTAGTGGTTTCAGTTCTATTTAAAACTAAAGGAAGAGACTTGGATCAAAGCCCATGCCAGGAGGTATGAAGGGTTTGAAGGAGGGAGTTTAGATTCTGGTTAGAGCTACAGTTAAGATGGTCCCAAGGTTTAAGTCTAATTCTTTAAAACTGTGCTAAGGTAATTGTATATCACGAGACCAAATCTGGAATTTTCCTTAACTATATGAAGTTTGTATCTCAGAATAGCCTCACACATAGTAGTAAAGATTAGCAATTTGGGACTTCCCTGGTGGTCCAGTACCTAAGTCTCCATATTCCCAATGTAGGGGGCCTGAGTTTGATCCTTGGTCAGGGAACTAGATCCCACATGCAGTATCTAAGACACCTCGCAGC
Organism: Bos indicus x Bos taurus; assembly: GCF_003369695.1. Taxonomy (NCBI): domain Eukaryota; kingdom Metazoa; phylum Chordata; class Mammalia; order Artiodactyla; family Bovidae; genus Bos; species Bos indicus x Bos taurus. The sequence goes on along the minus strand of NC_040076.1, from coordinate 19,175,781 downwards.
CACAATAAATAAATGCATATATATATATATATATTTTTTTTTTTTTTAAAGATTAGTAGGGCTTTTGGATGAAAAGTTCTCTTCTGGGATAATGTGAACAGAACAGGAAGGAAAATTTCTAAAGGTCATGAACCCAGGAGTATGATCTTCAGAAGAGAGATTTCACTTCTCTTAAAATCTACATGGACCTCCCTGGTGGCTCAGATGGTAAAGAATCTGCCTTCAGTGCAAGAGACCTGGGTTCAGTCCCTGGGTGGGAAAGATCCCCTGGAGAAGGGAATGGCAACCCACTCCAGTATTCTTGCCTGGAGAATTCCATGGACAGAGGAGCCTGATGGACTATTGTCCATGAGGTCACAAAGAGCCGGATATGACTGAGCAACTAAGCACAAAACTTAATGTAATGGAGGAGCCCTATATGGGACCTGCCATCTGGGAACTGCCTAGGGCAGAATAAGATAGGGGGTACCTCATTCTAACACAGCAAAAAGACAAAGTCATTTTAAGACTTTGAAAAATTTTGCTCATGTTGCACATCTTTTTAAAATTCTGGCTTTTTATTAATACAGTAAAAAGAGAGAACCTAAATAGGGCTCTTTTCAAACTAAGATCCTAATAGGCACAGTAACTCTTCCAGTAAGTCAAAGATCAGAAATACCAGAGGGAAGGACTAGTGGCTAAGACTAGTCCACTGGCTAAGACTCTGAATTCCCAATGCAGGTGGCCTGGGTGCTATCCCTGGTCAGGGAACCAGATCCCACAGGCCACAACTAAGAGTTTGCTTGCAGCCACTAAAAGATCCTGTGTGTCCCAATTAAGACCCAGCACAGCCAAATAAATAAATATTTTTTAAAATATCAGAGGAAGCTTTTCAGATATAGCTAGAGAAAAGTCAGTTGGTGAATTGAACTATTTATTGGTATTTAGCATCTTGAAATTTTTTGATTCACTCATGTATCCTCCAATACTCTAGTTTTCTCTAGAAATCAGTAAAGAGAAATAACAGTGGTATTTCAGGCACGTAATGTGTCAAAGATGGAGGACTATAGAAAGAAGAAAAAATAAGACCCATAATCAATGATTCTGCTGCTGCTGCTGCTGCTAAGTTGCTTCAGTCGTGTCTGACTCGTAGCGACCCCATGGACTGCAGCCTACCAGGCTCCTCCGTCCATGGGATTTTCCAGGCAAGAGTACTGGAGTAGGGTGCCATTGCCTTCTCCAATGATGAAAACATGCTAAATGTCTTCTTTACTATTTCTGGGTGGTGAAAGGGAAAACCATTTCATAGCCTCTGATTCCTTGAACACAACCACAGCAATCTCCAGAGTAATATTCTACAATAAAAGTATGTAAGTTACAAGGAATTGGAGCCTATGGAGACAATATGAATGGAAATTAACTCAAAAACACAGAAAGGCTTAAATAGAAATTTTAGCATAGATCTGGAAAAAGGCTCTTAGAAATTATTTCCTTTAGTAGCTTCCTTTATAAAAAATGTTTATTTTATATTGAAGTATAGTTGAGTAACAGTATTGTGTGAGTTTCAAGTGTACAGCAAAGCAATTCAGTTACACATACATCTATTCTTTTTCGAATTCCTTTCCCATTTTGGTTATTAAAGAGTATGAGCAGAGTTCCCTGTGCTATATATTAGGTCCTTGTTTGTTATGCATTGTAAATATAGCAGTGTGTACATGTCAATCCCAAACTCCCAAGCTATTCCTCATTCCCCACCTTTCCCCTCTGGTAGCCATAAGTCCTTTCTCTAAGTCTGTGAGTCTATTTTGTAAATAAATTTGTTTGTATCATTTTTTTAAAGAGTTCACACAGAAGCGATATCATATATTTATCTTTGTCTGACTTACTTCACTTAGCACGGAAATCTCCAGGTCCATCCATGTTGTTCCAAATGCCATTATTTCTTTGTTTTTCATGGAGTAGCCTCCTTTTAAAAATATCCAGACTCTGATCCAGAGGAGTAAAGTGACCTGCCCAAGGTCGGATAAGTGATAAACCCAGTATTAAAATTTTAGGTCAGCAGATTCCCAGATTAGTGCATTTTCTGGAGCTTTCTGAAAACTGATATTATTATTCTTTGCTGTATTAAAGCATAATTAATAAGCATCAAATATTTATAAAATATCTTCTGTGTCATAGTACACTATCTTTTTATTTATCAGTAAGTTTACTACTGTATTAATTTATTTAGTAAATTAGATTTTTCTCTCTGCTCATCATATACTGCACTTACTACACTTCCACCCCATCCCATTTCCCTTTCACCTGGCTGAAGGATGGAGTTATTTGTAAGTAAAATAACTTGTTTCTTCCTTTCCAGTCTGTTTGTTTTTATTCCTTTATTATCTTAGAGCCTTCAGTGAAATGGTGGGAGTGGACATCTTTGCCTTGTTCCCCATCTTAGGAAGGATGTGTTCAGTCTTTCATCATTTATATAACACTAGCTGTAGGATTTTCATATATGCCTCTTATCAGGTTGAGGAAGTTCCTTTCTGTTTTTCTGAAGTAATATGCAGACTGCAATAGTAATTGCCAGGTTGGCACAATTTTGAGTAATTAAAACATTATATCTCAATTATGTTTTTTTAACCTTGATGTACATCATCTTTTCAATAAGATTTTCATCAGTAATGAGAGCTGAGTCAGTTGCGGCTCCTTTCTTGCCTTGGACAGAAAACTCAATGTTGGCTGAAGTGAAAAGGAGAGATTATTTGATCATGTGACCAAAAGGCACTGGGACTTTTGGTGTCCCTAGGTCCAATTTCTCTTGCCCAGGCTCTCTGCTCTTCTCTCTGACACAATTCTTAGATATCTTCTCGTGATGTTAAAAGGGCTTCAGGACTCTGTCATCCTATGGACTGCAGCCTGCCAGGCTCCTCTGTCCACAGGGATTCTCCAGGCAAGAATACTGATGTGGGTTGCCATGCCCCTCTCCAGGGAATCTTCCCCTGACTCAGGAATCTTATCAGGGTCTCCTGCATTGCAGATGGATTCTTTACCAGCTGAGCTACCAGGGAAGCCCAACAGCACTTACATTTCCACTTTTAATCTTCACAACTGCCAAAGAGAAAGGTTCTATAGTTTTCCTCACTTTGTAGATGAGGAAACTTAAAGATTTTGAGAGGTTTAGTAATTTGCCCAAATACAGACAGTAAATGGCAGAACCAGGAATCCAACTAGGCTGGCTACAGACCTGGAAGGTTTTATTACTATGTTAAACTTATTTAGTATTATTTAAATAAGGGCTTCCCTGGTGACTCAGATGGTAAAGAACCTGCCTGCAATGCAGGAGATGCAAGAGATACGGTTTCGATTCTGGGTCAGGAAGATCCCCTGGAGAAGGGAATGGCTACCTACTCCAATATTCTTCCCTGGAAAATTCCATGGACAAGGAGTTCTTCCTGGGAGGCTACAGTCCAGGGGATCACTAAAGAGTCAGACATAACTGAGCAACTTTCACTTTCAATTATTATTTATTAATTTTTTTCAAAGAGTGCATGCTGATTCTCAACCTAAATGAAATTATAACAAATTAGTAAAGTAGACATGAGTAAAGGTTTCTTCTACTAATTAAAATTAGAGTACTAATTAACCAAAGATATAAATGATACTTTTAGTCTCCAAAATTTGCTTTATGTTCTTTTTCTTCCAAAGGCTGGCCTTGGTAATAAATTCTTTGAATCAAATATACCCCAAGATGTTCTTTGAAATGATCTTATCAAATGTCTCATAAACCATTGGTGGTTCCTTGCTATGGACTGAATGTTTAAGCTAAGTCATTTCAGTCGTGTCCGACTCTGTGCAACCCCATAGACGGCAACCCACCAGGCTCTGCCGTCCCTGGGATTCTCCAGGCAAGAACACTGGAGTGGGTCGTCCTCTCCAAATCAGATGTTGAAGCCTGAATCCCGAGTGTGATGGAATTGGATGTGGGGCCTTTGGGAGGTAACTAGGTCATGAAGGTAGGGCCCTTATGAATGAGATTAGTGCCCTTAGAACAACAGACCTGAGAAGGGTCATTGCTTTCTCTCTCTGCCATGTAAAGACACAGCAAGAACATGACCATCTACAAACCAGAAAGTGGGCTCTCACCAGACTCCAAATCTATCGGCGTTGATCTTGGACATTTCAAGAAATAAATTTCTCTTGCTTACAATCAAACAAACAACAAAGAAGGGGTCTAAGCAGCCCCAAGACCTTATATTTTCTCAGCCTTTAGGCCTCTAGAATACAGTGACTGACTGTCCAGAAGTTTCATCAAAAGTCTTACTATATTCTCAGCCTGAGTTGGGTTGCTTGCCCATTTTGGAATGAATTTGGCCTGGCCTGGGGAATATGATGAGCTGATTGGTTCTGGACCATGTAGAGTGTACCACCTGGAGTTGGGGTGGGGCCAGCATCAACAAAACTGTGTGGTCTGAGATTGGCAGAGGTATTTCCCTGATGAGAAATAGGGATGTGGTTAACAAACTTGGAATGGATTACGAATAGCCAGAATCAGTAATAGTCCACTGTATTAATATTTATTCAGCATATAATATATGCATATAAACTCCTCCTCAAAATAACCCTGTAGCAATGATTGTTATTCCAACTTCCCAAATAAGGAGACTGAAGTGCAGAGGTGTCACAAAGATCCAAATTCATATGGTCAAATTGTCCCACTTCAAGACTGAGCAATTAAGTCCTCTGCCTGACTGCCTCTCAGTTAACTCACTGCCACGATCACGTGTAATCTTCTCAGGGTCAAGAAATAAAAGAACACAAGGCAAATCTAGCCAGAGAACCCACAGAAGGAAAGAAGTATTTTTATAAAACATACGTAAAGGAGATACATTATGACTATATGAAATATTTTAATAGTTTTTCTTTTTAATACACTTTATTTTTTAAACACTATTTTTTAGAGCAGTTTTAAGTTCACAGAAAAATTGACTGGAAAGTACACAGATTCCCCATGTACTCCCAGCCTCCCAAGTATCAACATCCCCCACAAAAGTGGTACAACTGTGGCAATCAATGAACCTAAAATGACACGTTATCACCCAAAGTTCCTGGCTTACAATTGGGTTCACTTGCGGTTTTGGCAAGTGTATCCATCATTACACTATTATACACGATGGTTTCAGTGCCCTAAAATTCCTAGGCAGAGCACATTTCTGGGACTGGTTCCAGGACCAATACCAAAATTTGCAGATGCTCAAGTCCGTTATATAAAATGGTATAACTATTTGCATGTAATACTTTACTTTTCCCTATTCTTTAAGTCATCTCTAGATTACTTATAATACCTAATACAATGCACATGCTATGTAAATACTTTCTGGCACAGCAATCTCAAGTTTTGCTTTTGGGAATTTTTGGGCATTTTTTTCAAATTTTTTTTATCCATGATTGGTTGAATCCACAAATGTGGAACCCATGGTTATGGAGGGCTAGTTTTACTGTCCAAAAGACAATATCAGTTCAGTTCAGTCTCTCAGTCATGTGTGACTCTTTGCGACCCAAGGGACTGCAGCACACCAGGCTTCCCCGTCTTTTACCATCTCCCTGAGCTTGCTCAGATGCATGTCCATTGAGTCAGTGATGCCATCCAACCATCTCATCCTCTGTTGTCCCCTTCTCCTTCAATCTTTCCCAGCATCAGGGTCTTTTCAAATGAGTCAACTCTTCACATCAGGAGGCCAAAGTATTGGAGTTTCAGCTTCAGCATCAGTCCTTGCAATGAAAATTCAGGGTTGATTTCCTTTAGGATGAACTGGCTTGATCTCCTTGCAGTCCAAGGGACTCTCAAGTGTCTTCTCCAACACCACAGTTCCAAAGCATCAGCTCTTCGGTGCTCAGCCTTCTTTATGGTCCAACTCTCACATCCATACATGACTACTGGAAAAACCATAGATTTTACTAGACGGACCTTTGTCGGCAAACTAATGTCTCTGCTTTTTAATGTACTGTCTAGGTTTGTCATAGTTTTTCTTCCAAGGAGCAAGTATCTTTTAATTTCATGGCTGCAGTCACCATCTGCAGTGATTTTGGAGCCCAAGAAAAGAAAGTCTCTCACTGTTTCTGTTGTTTCCCCATCTAATTGCCATGAAGTGATGGGACCAGATGCCATGATTTTCGTTTTTTGAATGTTGAGTTTTAAGCCAGCTGTTTCACTCTCCTCTTTCTCCTTCTCCAAGAGGCTTTTTAGTTCTTCTTCACTTTCTGCTGCGTATCTGAGGTTATTGATATTTCTCCTGGAAATCTTGATTTCAGCTTCAACTTCATCCAGTATGGCATTTCGCATAGGATACTCTGCATATAAGTTAAATAAGCAGGTGACAATTGACAATATACAGCCTTGATGTACTCCTTTCCCAATTTGGAAACAGTCCATTGTTCCATGTCCAGTTCTAGCTGTTGCTTCTTGACCTGTATACAGGTTTCTCAGGAGGCAGATATGGTGGTCTGGTATTCCCATCTCTTGAAGAATTTTCCAGTTTGTTGAGATCCACATGGTCAAAGGCTTTAGTGTATTCAATGAAACAGAAGTAGATGTTTTTCTGGAATTCTCTTGCCTTTTCTATGGATCCAGCAGATGTTGGCAATTTGATCTCTGGTTCCTCTGCCTTTTCTAAATCCAGCTTGAACATCTGGAAGTTCACGGTTCACATACTCTTGAAGCCTGGCTTGGAGAATTTAGGCATTACTTTGCTAGCGTGTGAGATGAGTGCAATTGTGCGATAGTATGAACATTCTTTGGCATTGCCTTTCTTTGGGATTGGAATGTAAACTGATCTTTTCCACCTCTTTTTTTTGTTGTTGTTTTCCACCTCTTTAGAGGGCCTTTAAATAGGTAATTAGCTAAGACAGTATGTTAGTTCTGAGTTAGTCCCCAAGAAGGGTTCTTCTGCCAGGTGTCGGGGGTTCCAGCCAGTAGAACAAATTTGGCTCAAAGCAAAGGAAAGCTTTGCTCTCTGATTAGAAAATGGAGAGGTGGGAGCCTGCTCTAGAGCAAACAAGCTCCTTGTTTGCTTTATAGGGATCAGTGGGCAGGGCTCGCTTTATAAGGATCCCTGTCAGCTGGGAGGGAAGGGGGCGGAGTTCTCTCAAGGCAGGCATAGCTGTGCTGCTCTGGCTCTGGGTTCCAGTGCTGGGCTCAGCTAACAGCACTGCTGTCATCATGAATTGCTGTGTTGTGTGTGGCTTCTGCACACAGTATGAGGTGTTGGTGCAGCAGTTTCTCACCAAGATCTCTGGTCCGAAGGGTCACATGCAAGGCCTCTGCATACGACACTGTATGAGCAGGCACCAAGACTAGCACCAAGGAAGAAAAAGGTTAGACTACTTTATTACCTAGATTCTATTTTTATTTCCTGAAAACTGTTAATGGATTTCACTGGTGGTAGTTATATAGCAACATTTATTTTTTTACTCATTTATTTTTATTTGTCCCTGTAAATGAAGCTTCATAGCTGCAGAAAACTTATCAATTTAGTCACTGCTGTATCTCTGTGTCTAGTCCTGTGCCTGATGTTTCATCATAACCGGAAGAGCTGGATACTATTATCCTTCTCACTTCACTGATAGGAATTGAAGTCCAAGGCCCATAGGTGGTAAACGACACAGCCAGGCCTGGAACCCAAGGGCTTAGACTCCAGAAACGATGCTCTGATTTACTGTGCTCTAAATGATTTGGTAAAAGAGGAGACGCGTGCACTAATTTGGCCTGCTCCAGGTGATAGGGAAGGACTTTGTTAGTGCTAAGGCCTTTTGAGTAGGGCCTTGAGTGTTGAGGACCACTTTCTAGCATGGTGATGGGAAGAAGGATATTGCAGGTGGTGGAGAAAATGACCAGGGTTCTTGGTCTTTCTCAATCAATAGAAATCGACTAGAGGCCAGACAAGAAATTCAGGCAAGGCTTTACTGGGGCCCCTGCTGCAGCAGGTGGGAGCAAGAACAAACAAGGAGTTCCCTTGCTCACTCGCCCACTGAGGGGGCCAAACTCATTCCTTACATGGGGTGAGGGTAGGAGTGTGTCCAGGCTTCAGGCTAGAGGAGTAGCTCAGGTGGTTTGCCCTTCCCTCTGGTGGTGTCGAGGGGCTTCCCTGACTCAGATGATAAAGAATATACCTGCAATGTGGGAGACCTGGGTTTGATCCCTGGGTTGGGAAGATCCCCTGGAGAAGGAAATGACTACCCACTCCAGTATTCTTGCCTGGTGAATTCCGGACAGAAGAGCCTGGCAGTCTACAGTCCATGGGATCCCAAAGAGTCAGACATGACTGAACAACTTTGACTTTCACTTCACTGGTGGTGTTGAGTGCAGGGGTCAGGCACAGTACCCTTCTTTTGCTCCTGACACTCAGTTTTTGCTCCAGGCTCTTTAGAAGTGGCAGTTGGGTTTTTCGGTCTCTTTGTATCTTTTGTACAGAATTTGCACCAACTGGGCATGCATGCAGTTATTTTTAGTCCCATACAGTTTCTTTAAATTTTGTTGCTGAAGGAGAGGTGTGTTCAGATGCAAGCATTGCAGCAAAGGGTGCCTGGTTCCAACCTGTCTCAGTGGGAAGAGTGTGAACAAAACCAGGATTGGGAAAGCACCGGAACATTCTTCGAATAGTGAGTAATTGTAGAATAGGGTGTGGGGGAGTTAAAATTGGAAAGGTGGGTCGCATCATTCTGTAGAGAGTTAGAAGACATCAACATTATTTCATTTTGTTTGTTAAGAGGAGGCGCTTCTGTATTTCAGGAAGAGACAGCTGCACAGGATAAGTGTAAGAAGGCAGCTGTTGGTTTTGAACAAATCACATAAATACTTAGAATCCTATTTTACTTATTTGTAAAATGGAAATATAAATACCTTGTTCATAGTTTTTCATTTTTATTTTTCTCGGGAGGGTTAAATAGGATTATCTTATGCAATTACCCTATAAACTTTAGTTTATACAGTACACAAAGGTTAGTGAAGATTTTCATCATATGGTCCCTGACTGAAGAAAGTGTAGAAGTTAGCAGGTGGGCAGTAGCAGAGATCTGAGTGAAAAATGACCAGAGTCTATAAGATGATAAGATAATTAGACACTATTGTCTAACAAGATTAAGTTTAAATGAGTTTATGTTTGTAAAGCTCTTAGAAGAATACCTGGCTCATAAGTCACCATAAGTGATTATCTTTCTATCATTCTGTGTTTTTTAAGTAATAAGAAGGCAAAAGATGTTTAAGGGATGGAACCAATTACGATTATATGCTTTATTGTGTGAAGGTCTGTTGCAGAGAAAATGGAATCAGAAATAACAGCAATAAAAACTTATAACCTCAGGTGCCTAGGGGAGTGTTCATTAATTGTTATAAGGAAGAAAGAACAGAGAAGAGATGAAGACTTCCTTTGAACATGGTACATTGTCCATTAAAAATTCATAGTGGATGTTCGAAAGCTCTGAAAATGGGGGCATGGTGTAAAGGATGGAATGAACTCATGGTCAGAGGAATAAATTGGGGGATTTTTGTTTAGAATGGTTACTTGGAGTTTGGGATCATATCAAGAATAGAATGAACAAAGGTTAGAGAGAAAGGCCAAGGGCAGAAATGTAGAGCAATGCTTCTAAAGCTTTACCATGTGTATAAATCACCTGGGTATTTTATTGAACTACAGATTCTGCCTCAATAGTCTAAGGTGGGGCCCGAGATGTTGTTCACCTGACAAGCTCCCAGGATGCAGCAGTATTGCTAGTCCATGGGCACAGCCTGAGGTACTGAGATGAGGTCAGAAAATTGAGAGCCAGAAGAGACAGAAGCAGAGAGAAAGAAAGGGAGAGAGAGGGAGCAAAAATAAAATTATTGAGAATGCAGTTCTGCAATGCCATGCAAAAAAGGGGAAAGAAAGTTTCAAAGTAAAAGAGTGCTCCTTAGTGCAAGGACAATAAATGAGGCTTAATTTTGACAAGTAATCCAGCATATGTAAATAAGAGCATGGTTTCAGCAGGTAAATGTTGGAAGTCACATTACAAGGAAGAGGTAGAAACACTAAGAGTGATTTTAAACCATCTAATAGAAAAGTTAAACAGAGAAAGAAAAATTGAGGAGTGATAGTAGCTTTAATGCAGCTGTAATTGTAAGGGAAGCATTACTTTAAAGATGAGGAAAACTCCTAAGTAGGCTTAGAGAAAAGAGGCAGTAGAGAAGAAATGCTTGACTGGAGAAAGAGAAGAAGACCGAATATGTATCAGAGGGAAAGAATGGGGAGCGGGGAAGAGGTTAAATCTAATCACAGGCAGAAGTTAGACATGGAAAGAGAACAGATGAAAATATAGAGATGGTTTCAGGCAGAGGAGAGACTAGGGGAATAGATAACATTAATATCAGATGGTTTAATCTATGAGGGGATACAGAGCTAAGGCAAGTGAAAAGATTTGGAGCAGACTCTGTGACTGGCCTGACAAGGAACAAAAAGAGGGGAGTAAGGATGGCCAAGCAAAATGAGCACACACTGAGGTTAGATCGCATGAATGTGTAGTGTGGGCCAACGGGCACCATTCATCAATGTTCTTAAGCAATGCACAGCAACAGTGCACTGTGGCACAGAAGAGGTGTGGGCTTCCGCAGGTGGTGGCAGCTGGACATGTGGGTCCATGTGAAGAATGTGTTCATTGTGGTCACATTTTGGTATTTTTAATTTTTGCCTCGAGGTTAGGTAAAGAGCCAGGTGAAGCTGAGAGAGAGGACGGAATCATGAGTCAAAGCAACTTGATGCATGGGGGATGAGTACTAGACTCAGAGCCAGGAGACTGGGTTTCCTACCTTGCCTTCACTTTCCAGATAGCAGACCTTGGATAATCTCCCTTAGCTTTTTATCTTTACAAAGGTGTTGAAGTAAATTAGCCCTCAACCTCGGCTATACATAGAATTGCCTGGGGAAGTTTCAGAGATCCCTATCTTAGAATAATTCAGTCAGATTAGGAGGTGTGTCTTAGGTATCTGTTGTTGTGGTTTGTTTGCTTGTTTTTAAAGCATGTCAGGTAACTTTTCCTCCCAGCTCTGTTAAGACAGAGCTGCTTCCCTGGTGGCTCAGCTGGTAAAGAATCTGCGTGCAATGTGGGAGATCTGGGTTTGATCCCTATGTTGGGAAGATCCCCTGGAGAAGGAATCGGTTACCCACTCCAGTATTGTGGTCTGGAGAATTCCATGGACTGTATAGTCCATGGGGTTGCAAACAGTGGCATGACTGAGTGACTTTAACTTCACTCTTAAGATATAATTGACATAGAGCATGTGTAAGTTTAAGGTGTATAAAGGATGATTTGATAAACATATATATTGTGTAATGATTACCATGTTTGTTAATAAGATCAGTAAATATATCTGTCATCTCACATAGCTACCCTTTCTTTTTTTTTTTTTTTTGTATTTGGTAAGAACTGATAAGTTCTCTTAGCAACTTGCATGTATACAATGCAGTATTGTTAACTATAGTTGCCATGCTGGACATTAGATTCCAAAACTTATTCACCCTAAAACTGGAAGTTTGTGTCTTTGACCAGCTTCACCCGTTTGCACCCCCAACCTCCACCCCTGGCAACCATGTCTCCTCTGTTTCTAGGAGTTTTGTTTTTTAAATTCCACATATATGTTCAGTTATACGGGGTGATTGGAATGTTGGAAAAATAGGTCAGAAGGTGAAATATCAGGTTGATGATGCAGTTGAGAGAAAGGCCCCCATGTGGGTGGCCATTGCTACTTAGGGTTGAGTTTTGTGACTCCACAGAAACCATTTTTTACTGAATTTCTATCAGGAACACTGTGTAGAGAGCCTGTTGAATAAATGCCAGACCCTGATAGTTGAGAGTACATGGGTTCTAGCCAGTGCCAATCGCAGCACTTATACACTGGGTCACCAGCTAACACTGTTGGGTCACTTGGGACTCTTGCCCAAACTGACATTGCTGAAATCATAGAACCTTGTGAACTGCTAATTTCTTTCATGCCTCTCATGGCTGTTGCCCTCAGGTCTAGAATTCAGGCACATCAGGCATTGCTTTCTAATTTTCTTCTCCTTTATGCTCTGTGTTTTTTTTTTTTTTTCCCCTCTGAGTCATCTTCTCATTGCTTCCCACTGATGACCTCTCTCACAACCCTTTCTCTTGCTCTCCTGAAATCTTATTCCATTTCCACAAAATCCTCAGTCTCTTCTCAGAACTCGTTGTGTTCTTGTCCTAATGTAAACTTGGCTTTTCCTTGACGTCATCACCTCTCAGGCAGCTTTCCTTAAAGATGCTAGCCATTTTCTCTTCATTTGCATCTCTGAAATAGTGGGTGATATTGACCTAGACCCAAGATTTGTAACTTTCAAACCTCAACACCCCAATCATATCCAAAAAGCCCCCTCTCTTTGAGTTATCTGATATGATGCACAACTGTAACTCCCACTACCCTGCCTCAAGTAATCAGGTCACTTCCATGATTAATGAGGACTCTACAAGTGGCTACTCATCAAAAAGTGACAAATGAAAATTATCTTCTCCCCATGTCTTTCAGTATTCCAGTACCCCTCTCTGGAAGCAATTATTATCACCAAATTTTGAATATTTTTCCAGAAATATTTTATGAAAATATGATCATATGTATGTATATGAATATACATGCATATTTATAAATTACTTATTCTTAAAAATAGACAATGGTAAGATATTATATTCACTGTTCTAAAACCTTTCCTTTTTATGCTTAACAAAATATTTTATGTTTATTTTTAGTTGAAGTATTGTTGATTTACAGTATTAGTTTCAGGTGAATGACAGTGATTCCATATTTTTTTAGATAATACTCCATTTAAAATTAATAAAATAATTACTATATTTCCCTTTGCAATATATCCTCATTGCTTATTATTTTTTTGTAACTTTAACCTTTATTTTGTATTGGGGTGTAGCTGATTAACAATGATGTGATAGTTTCAAGTGAACAATGAAGGGATTTGGCCATACATATACATGTATCCATTCTACCCCAAACCACCTCCCATCCAGGCTACCACATAACATTGAGCAGAGTTCCATGTGTTGCTCAATAGATCTTTGCTGGTTATCAATTTTCAATATAGTAGTGTGTTCATGACCTCCCCCAAATCCCTAACTATCCATTCCCTCCAGCAACCATGAGTTCATTTTCTGTCTGTCCATGGACTGTAGCCCACCAGGCTTCTCTGTCCATGGGGTTTTCCAGGCAACAATACTGGAGTGGGTTGCCATTTCCTTTTCCAGGGGATCGTCTCCACCCAGGGATCGAAGCCAGGTCCCCCGCATTGCAGGCAGACCCTTTACCCTCTGAGCCACCAGGGAAGCCTCCCCCCACTTTTTTTTTAATACACAGTATAGTAGTTTTTAATCTCTTAGTCTGATACCCCTACTTGCTCCTCTCCCACACTTGTTTCCTATACTACCTTTCTTCCACCTTTCACTACAATATCCCAGAGCTTCTCATTGTCTGTGAGACCCTTTTCCATTTCTTAAAACTTAGAACTCTCACATCCCACTCCCTCATCACAATCTTCTGTTCTTCTAGGTCTTTGCTCTCTTAGTTTGACTATAAATTTATGTTAGTTTAGTCAAGATCTCTGATTTATTGACTGAAATAAAAATGCACAATTATATCTGAAATTAAAAAAAAAGAGATACAAATGAAATTATTTACAAAACATAAATAGACCCACCGACACATAAAACAAACTTATGTGTACCAAAGGGGAAAGCATTGGAAGAGTAATAAATTAGGAGATTGTGGTTAATATATACATATTGCTGCTACTGCTACTGCTAAGTCGCTTCAGTCGTGTCCGACTCTGTGCGACCCCATAGACGGCAGCCCACCAGGCTCCTCTGTCCATGGGATTCTCCAGGCAAGAACAGTTCAGCAGTCGCTCAGTCGTGTCCAACTCTTTGTGATGCCATTGACTTTAGCATGCCAAGCCTCCCTGTCCATCACCAACTCCTGGAGTTTACTCAAACTCATGTCCATAGAGTCGGTGATGCCAACCAACCATCTCATCCTCTGTCATCCCCTTCTCCTCCTGCCTTCAATCTTTCCCAGCATCAGGGTCTTTTCCAATGAGTCAGTTCTTCCCATCAGGTGGCCAAAGTATTAGAGTTTCAGCTTCAGCATCAGTCCTTGTAATGAATATTCAGGGTTGATTTCCCTTAGGATGAACTGGTTGGATAACCTTGCTGTTCAAGGGACTCTCAAGAGTCTTCTCCAACATCACAATTCAAAAGCATCAATTCTTCAGCACTCAACTTTCTTTATAGTCCAACTCTCACATCCATACATGATTACTGGGAAAACCATAATTTTGACTAGATGGACCTTTGTTGACAAAGTAATGTCTCTGCTTTTTAATAAGCTCTCTTGATTGACCATAACTTTTCTACTAAGGAACAAGTGTCTTTTAATTTCATGGCTGCAATCACCATCTGTAGTGATTTTGGAGCCCAGAAAAATAAAGTCTGTCACTGTTTCCACTGTTTCCCCATCTATTTGCATAAAGTGATGGGACCAGATGCCAGGATCTTAGTTTTCTGAGTGTTGAGTTTTAAGCCAACTTTTTCACTCTCTTCTTTCACTTTCATCAAGAGGCTCTTTAGTTCCTCTTCACTTTCTGCCATAAGGGTAGTGTCATCTGCATATCTGAGGTTATTGATATTGATTCCAGCTTGTGCTTCCTACAGCCCAGCGTTTCTCATGATATACTCTGCAAATAAGTTAAATAAGCAGGGTGACAATATACAGCCTTGACGTACTCCTTTCCCTATTTGGAACCAGTCTGTTGTTCCATGACCAGTTGTAACTGTTGTTTCTTGACCTGCATACAGATTTCTTAGGAGGCAGGTCAGGTGGTCAGGTATTCCCATCTCTTTCAGAATTTTCCACAGTTTGTTGTGGTCCACACAGTCAAAGGCTTTGGCATAGTCAATAAAGAAGAAGTAGATGTTCTTCTGGAACTCTCTTGCTTTTTTGATGATCCAATGGATGTTGGCAACTTGATCTCTGGTTCCTCTGCCTTGTCTAAATCCAGCTTGAACATCTGGAATTTTATAGTTCACGTACTGTTGAAGCCTGGCTTGGAGAATTTTGAGCATTCCTTTGTTGGCGTATGAGATGAGTGCAATTGTGCAGTCATTTGAGCATTCTTTGGCATTGTCTTTCTTTCGGATTGGAATGAAAATTGACCTTTTCCAGTCCTGTGGCCGCTGCTGAGTTTTCCAAATTTGCTGGCATATTGGGTGCAGCACTTTCACAGCATCATCTTTTAGGATTCGAAACAGCTCAACTGGAATTCCATCACCTCCACTAACTTTGTTCATAGTGATGCTTCCTAAGGCTCACTTGACTTTGCATTCTAAGATGTCTGGCTCTAGGTGAGTGATTACACCACCATGATTGTCTGGGTCATGAATGTCTTTTTTGTATAGTTCATCTGTGTATTCTTGCCACCTCTTCTTAATATCTTCTGCTTCTCTTAGGTTCATACCATTTCTGTCCTTTATTGTGCTCTTCTTTGCATGAAAAATTCCCTTTCTATCTCTAATTTTCTTGAAGAGATCTCTAGTCTTTCCCATTCTGTTGTTTTCCTCTATTTCTTTGCATTGATCGCTGAGGAAGGCTTTCTTATCTCTCCTTGCTATTGTTTGGAACTCTGCATTCAGATGCTTATATCTTTCCTTTTATCCTTTTCTTTTGCCTTCTCTTCTTTTCACAGCTATTTGTAAGGCCTCCTCAGACAGCCATTCTTCCTTTTTGCATTTCTTTTTCTTGGGGACTGTCTTGATCACTTCCTCCTGTACCATGTCACCAACTTCCGTCCATAGTTCTTCAGGCACTCTATCAGATCTAATCCCTTGAATATATTTGTCAGTGCCACTGTATAGTCATAAGGGATATGATTTAGGTCATACCTGAATGGTCTAGTGGATTTCCCTACTTTCTTCAATTTAAGTCTGAATTTGGCAATAATGAGTTCATGGTCTGAGCCACAGTCAGCTCCAGGTCTTGTTTTGCTTAGTATATAGAGCTTCTCCATCTTTGGCTGCATAGAATATAATCAATCTGACTTCAGTATTGACCATCTGGTGATGTCCATGTAAAGAGTCTTCTCTTGTGTTGTTGGAAGATGGTTTTTGCTATGACCATCATGTTCTTTTGGCAAAATTCTGTTAGGCTTTGTCCTGCTTCATTCTGTACCTAAAGGGCAAATTTGCCTGTTACTCCAGGTATTTCTTGACTTCCTCCTACTTTTGCATTCCAGTCCCGTATAATGGAAAGGACCTCTTTTTTGGGCATTAGTTCTAGAAGGTCTTATAGGTCTTCATAGAACCATTCAACTTCAGCTTCTTCAGCATTACTGGTTGGGGCATAGACTTGGATTACTGTGATATTGAATGGTTTGCCTTGGAAACGAACAGATATCATTCTGTCATTTTTGAGATTGCATCCAAGTACTGCATTTTGGACTCTTTTGTTGACTATGATGGCTGTTCTATTTCTTCTAAGGGAATCTTGCCTACAGTAGTAGATATAATGGTAATCTGAGTTAAATTCATCGGTTCCAGTCCATTTTAGTTCACTGATTCCTAAAATGTCAATGTTCACTCTTGCCATCTCCTGTTTGACCACTTCCAATTTGCTTTGATTCATGGACCTAACGTTCCAGATTCCTATGCAATATTGCTCTTTACAGCATTGGACTTCACTTCCATCACCAGTGACCTCCACAACTGGGTGTTGATTTTGCTTTGGCTCTGTCTATTCAATTTTTCTGGAGTTATTTCTCCACTGATCTCCAGTAGCATATTGGGCACCTACAGACCTGGGGAGTTGATCTTTCTGTGTCCTTTCTTTTTGCCTTCCCATACTGTTCATGGGGTTCTCAAGGCAAGAATACTGAAGTGTTTTGCCATTCCCTTCTCCAGTGGACCATGTTTTGTCAGAACTCTCCACCATGACCCGTCCGTCTTGGGTGGCCCCACACAACATGGCTCATAGTTTCATTGAGTTAGACAAAGCTGGGTCCATGTGATCAGATTGGTTGGTTAGTTTTCTGTGATGTGGTTTTCAGTCTATCTGCCCTCTGAAGGAGAAGGATAAGAGGCTTATGGAAGCTTCCTAATGGGAGAGACTGACTGAGGGGCAAACTTGGTCTTGTTCTGATGGGTGGGGCTATTCTCAGTAAATCTTTAAACCAATTTGCTGCTGATGGGTTGGGCTGTGTTCCCTCTCAATTGTTTGACCTGAGGCCAAACTATGGTGGAGGTAATGAAGATAATGGTGACCTCCTTCAAAAGGTCCCATGCATACACTGATACACTCAGTGCCCCCAACCCTTCAGCAGGCCACCGCCGACCCACACCTCCACCAGAGACTCCTGAACACTCATGGGCAAGCCTGGGTCAGTCTCTTGTGGTGTCACTGCTCCTTTCTTCTGGGTCCTGGTGCACACAGATTCTGTTTGTGCTTTCCCAGAGTCTGTTTTTCCAGTCCTGTGTAAGTTCTGGAGGCTCTAAGGTGGGTTGATGGTGACCTCGTCCCCGAGGGCTTATGCCATACCCAGGTCTACTGCACCCAGAGCTCCTGTCCCGGCAGCAGTCCGCTGCTGACCTGTACCTTCTCAGGAGATACCCAAACACAGTTCTGTCTCAATCTCTGTGGGGTCTCTGGGTCCTGGTGTGCATAGGTATGTTTGAGCCCTCTAAGCGTCTCTGGCAGGTATGGGGTTTGATTCTAAATGTGGTTTTGCCCCTCCTACAGTCTTTCTGGGGCTTCTCCTTTGCCCCTGGACATGGATATCTCCTCAAAGTCACTCCAGCGCCGCACAGCTGCAGCTCCAGTGCCTACCATCTGCCCTTGGACGTGGGTTATATCCACACAATCACTCCAGCGCCACACAGCTGCTGCACAGATAACCAACAAGGACCTACTATGTGGCAAGGAAAATATACTCCATATTTTCTAGTAACCTATAGGGAAAAAGGAGAAAAGGCAATGGTACCCCACTCCAGTACTCTTCCCTGGCAAATCCCATGGATGGAGGAGCCTGGTAGGCTGCAGTCTATGGGGTCACTGAGGGTCAGACACGACTGAGCGACTTCATTTTCACTTTTCACTTTCATGCATTGGGGAAGGAAATGGCAACCCACTCCAGTGTTCTTGCCTGGAGAATCCCAGGGACGGGGGAGCCTGGTGGGCTGCTGTCTATGGGGTCGCACAGAGTTGGACATGACTGAAGCGACTTAGTAGCAGCAACAGCAGCAGCATAGAGAAAAAGAATCTAAGAAAACTATATATATATATATATATATATATCAGTTCAGTACAGTTCAGTCACTTAGTCGTGTCTGACTCTTTTCGACCCCATGAATCGCAGCACGCCAGGCCTCCCTGTCCATCATGAACTCCCGGAGTTTACCCAGACTCACGTCCATCGAGTCAGTGATGCCATCCAGCCATCTCATCCTCTGATGAGAGGCTTCTCCTCCTGCCCCTAATCCATTCCAGATCAGAGTCTTTTCCAATGAGTCAACTCTTCACATGAGGTGGCCAAAGTACTGGAGTTTCAGCTTTAGCATCATTCCTTCCAAAGAAATCCCAGGGCTGATCTCCTTCAGAATGGACTGGTTGGATCTCCTTATAGTCCAAGGGACTCTCAAGAGTCTTCTCCAACACTACAGTTCAAAAGCATCAATTCTTCGGCGCTCAGCCTTCTTCACAGTCCAACTCTCACATCCATACATGACCACCGGAAAAACCATAGCCTTGATTAGACGAACCTTTGTTGGCAAAGTAATATCTCTGTTTTTCAGTATGCTATATAGGTTGGTCATAACCTTTCTTCCAAGGAGTAAGCGTCTTCCAATTTCATGGCTGCAGTCACCATCTGCAGTGATTTTAGAGCCCCCCAAAATAAAGTCTGACACTGTTTCCACTATATATATATATATATATATATATATATATATATATATATATATAAACTGAGTTACTGTGCTGCACACCTGACATGAATGCAACTTTGTAAATCAACTATAGTTCAATAATACATATATGTATATTTTAAATGCAGTGAGTTGTGAATTTCAATTTTATTTGGAGACTTACTGAGGACTATGGAACAGAAGACAGCCTCTCAGGTAACTCTGAGGAATTTCTTCAAAGAGACAAAGAGGTAGATCAGTGTGTATGTGATTTTGGAAAAGAAGTACATGCAATTAAACACACATCTCAGTCACGAGGAACATATTATCTCTGTTAATGACTTTAGTGCTTTTCTAAGTATGGGAAGATGTAAGAATTGGGGTTCATAACATTTTCTCCTGAAAATGTCTAACTAACAGAAGATCTGTTTCTGTTAATTTTCCCAGAGCACAGAGGGCTTCATTCATGATCTATGTCCTGAATTTCTTTCAGGGTATTTTGAAGGTCAGCAACTACAGTAGCTAATGACTTAATTCTTGTAGAACTGGGTGATTAGCAATATTCTTTAATTGGTGCCTTTATTAGTATTATTATTGGCCATACCGTATGGCATGTGGGATCTTAGTTCCCTGACCAAGGATCAAACCTGTGCCCCTAGCAGAAGAAATGTGGAATTTTAATCAACTGGACTGCCAGGGAAGTCTCTAGTTGATGGCTTTAATATTTTTTTTCTTTAATATTTCTCTTGTTCCTCCTAGGGAGGAATACATAATGACTTTTCTAAATTCTATGCATTTTTGCTTTTTATGGGCTCCCTCCTCCATACAAAGTGATTTTCACATTCATATTTTACACTTGTATTTATATAAGCTAAGCTAAGTCGCTTCAGTCATGTCCGACTCTGTGCAACACCATAGACGGCAGGCCACCAGGCTCCACCATCCCTGGGATTCTCCAGGCAAGAATACTGGAGTGGATTGCCATTTCCTTCTCCAATGCATAAAAGATAAAAGTGAAAATGAATTTGCTTAGTCGTGTCCGACTCTTAGTGACCCCATGGACTGCAGCCTACCAGGCTCCTCCATCCATGGATTTTCCAGGCAAGAGTCCTGGAGTGGGTTGCCATTGCCTTCTCCGTGTATTTATATAAAGATATATAAACTGTGGAAAATTCTTAAAGAGATGGGAATACCAGACCATCTGACCTGTCTCTTGAAAAACCTGTATGCAGGTCAGGAAGCAACAGTTAGAACTGGACATGGAACAACAGACTGGTTCCAAATAGGAAAAGGAGTATGTCAAGGCTGTATATTGTCACCCTGCTTATTTAACTTATATGCAGAGTACATCATGAGAAACACTGGGCTGGAGGAAGCACAAACTAGAATCAAGATTGCTGGCAGAAGTATCAATAACCTCAGATATGCAGATGACACCACCCTTATGGCAGAAAGTGAAGAGGAACTAAAAAGCCTCTTGATGAAAGTGAAGGAGGAGAGTGAAAAAGTTGGCTTAAAGCTCAACTTTCAGAAAACTAAGATCATGGCATCTGGTCCCATCACTTCATGGCAAATAGATGGGGAAACAGTGGAAACAGTGTCAGAATTTATTTTGGGGGGCTCCAAAATCACTGCAGATGGTGACTGCAGTCATGAAATTAAAAGATGCTTACTCCTTGGAAGGAAAGTTACGACCAACCTAGATAGCATATTGAAAAGCAGAGACATTACTTTGTCAACAAAGGTCCATTTAGTCAAGGCTATGGTTTTTCCAGTGGTCATGTGTGGATGTGAGAGTTGGACTGTGAAGAAAGCTGAGCACCAAAGAATTGATGCTTTTGAACTGTGGTGTTGGAGAAGACTCTTGAGAGTCCTTTGGACTGCGAGGAGATCAAACCAGTCCATCCTAAAGGAAATCAGTCCTGGGTGTTCATTTGAAGGACTGATGCTGAAGCTGAAACTCCAATACTTTGGCTACCTCATGTGAAGAGTTGACTCACTGGAAAAGACCCTGATGCTAGGAGGGATTGGGGGCAGGAGGAGAAGGGGACAACAGAGGATGAGACGACTGGATGGCATCACCAACTCGATGCACACGAGTTTAGGTGAACTCCCGGAGTTGGTGATGGACAGGGAGACCTGGCGTGCTGAGATTCATGGGGTCACAAAGAGTCAGACATGACTGAGCGACTGAACTGAACTGAAAGATATATATTAAAACACTATTTTACTTACAGGTTAATTTTCTTCATTACATTTGAAAAAAATTAAAATACCTCTGTGGGCCCTAGGTTCTGTGCCTAAGCATCAGTTTTGTACAAACATGATTTTTGAAAATTGGTTATATTCTTACTAATTTAATCTTTCTGACTTCTAATTTTCTTTTCAATCTACTAGATACTGGATATGGATTGCCACCACTACAACCATATTGAAACTATTCTTCTTGTGGTTACTAAAGACTTCCTAATTGCCTAATCCAATAGGCACTTTAAGATCTCTACCTTGACCTTTTGGTAATTAAAGATACTGATTACTTCCTTGTTCCTGAGAGTATTCGTGGGCTTTTGGGAGTCCTTCTCTATTGCTTTTTTTATGACTTCTTGGCACTATATAGATGGCCAAGTAAGTCTTAGAGAATTAAGGTAAAGAGTTGGATAGTATGTTAGTTTCCTATGGCTCTGAAATGCCACACACAGAAATTTATTTTCTTTCAGTTCTGGAGGCCAGAAATCCAAAATAAATTTCACTAGCCTGAAATCAAGGTGTAGGCAGGGCTATCCTCCAAAGGTTCTAGGGAAGAATAAATTCCTTTTCTCTTCCAGCTTCTGATAACTTCTGGCATTCCTTGCTTGTGGCTGGATCACTCCAGTGTTTAGGGCCATCATCTTCTTCAAATCTCTCTGTCTTCATATTGTCTTTTCCTTTGTATGTATGTTGAATCTCCTGTAAGGGCACAGGTTAGCAACCAAAGTTGGATCTGCTCACTCATGTGCAGTGAACCCAATATGCTAACACTGGGTTATGGTGAAGGAAAGTACAGCATTTATTGCAGGGCACCCAGCAGAGTCCAGGACAGCTAGTGCTCAAAAAGCCCAAACTCCTCGATGCATTTCAGGAAAGCCCTTTAAAGGCCAGGTGAGGGAGGGGACATCATGAGAAACACTGGACTGGAAGAAACACAAGCTGGAATCAAGACTGCCGGGAGAAATGTCAATAACCTCAGATATGCAGATGACACCACCCTTATGGCAGAAAGTGAAGAGGAACTAAAAAGCCTCTTGGTGAAAGTGAAAGAGGAGAGTGAAAAAGTTGGCTTGAAGCTCAACATTCAGAAAACGAAGATCATGGCATCCGGTCCCATCACTTCATGGGAAATAGATGGGGAAACAATGGAAACAGTGTCAGACTTTATTTTTTTGGGCTCCACAATCACTGCAGATGGTGACTGCAGCCATGAAATTAAAAGACTCTTACTCCTTGGAAGAAAAGTTATGTCCAACCTAGATAACATATTCAAAAGCAGAGACATTACTTTGCCAACAAAGGTTCGTCTAATCAAGGCTATGGTTTTTCCTGTGGTCATGTATGGATGTGAGAGTTGGATTGTGAAGAAAGCTGAGCGTTGAAGTATTGATGCTTTTGAACTGTGGTGTTGGAGAAGACTCCTGAGAGTCCCTTGGACTGCAAGGAGATCCAGCCAGTCCATTCTGAAGGAGATCAGCCCTGGGTGTTCTTTGGAAGGAATGATGCTAAAGCTGAAACTCCAGTACTTTGGCCACCTCATGCGAAGAGTTGACTTATTGGAAAAGACTCTGATGCTGAGAGGGATTGGGGGCAGGAGGAGAAGGGGACGACAGAGGATGAGATGGCTGGATGGCATCACCGACTCGATGGACGTGAGTCTGAGTGAACTCCGGGAGTTGGTGATGGACAGGGAGGCCTGGTGTGCTGTGATTCATGGGGTCGCAAAGAGTCGGACACGACTGAGCGACTGAACTGAACTGAACTGAGGGAGGGGAGTTACAGGGTATATGACTAGCTCATGCTCAGTCATCTGACTGGTTGATGGCAAGGTAATAAGACAATGTCACAGTGGTTAACATTATCAATCCTTAGGCCCCAATAGGTCTGGGAGCTATGTGCTCATGGTCATCAAGTAGTCAATATATTTCATGTGTGGGGGTTTTAGCATCTGTAAGATAACTCAGGAAATGTGCACCAGATACTGTTATCTTGGTTCAGCGAGAAGCTCCGACAAGGGAGGGGTCCGTTCCCTGCTCAGTTACCTGTGACAGCACTGACGAGTCACCCAGATGGTTTAGGACAATCTCCTATCTCAAAATTCTTAATTTAAGGACATCAGATTCTTTTCAAATAAGGTAGCATTTACGGTTGCAGGGATTAGGGCATGGATATATTTTGTGTTCCCATTTATTTAGCCTACCATAGATGGACAAGAAAACTTAAAAACCTAGTAATTCAAAACCTTATGGAAGATCATAGTTAATCGTCTGAGGTGGGTCTCATAGAAATAAATAAATGAATTTCAAAATAAAAATAGAATTTATTGAAGTTTATTAAAAAAAAAAAAAAAAACACCTGGAAATCAGTCTGAAAGAAGAAAAATGTCAACTCTTTTGCAGGTTTAGGACCAGCTGAAGCAAGCAACTGTCACTGGGTTGGGCTGCAAGGGAAGGAATCAGGTGAAAGGTAAATTTCGCTTAGACGAGATAGTCAGAGTCATCTTAGATGAGTGCATGCTCAGTTGCTAAGTCATATCCAACCCTTTGCAACCCTATGGACTGTAGCCCACTAGGCTCCTCTGTCCATGGGATTTTCTAGGCAAGAATACTGGAGCAAGTTGCCATTTCCTTCTCCAGGGGATCTTCCTAACCCAGGGACTGAACTCACATCTCCTGCATTGGCATGTGGATTCTTTACCACTGCACCACCCGGGAAGCCCAGTCTTAGATGAGTACCTACCTTAAAATAACAGTTATGATACAGTGGAGTCTTGTTAGTATGGGGAGAGGACACTATATATCAACCTGAAATATAATTTGTTTCAAACCAGCAGTGGTAGCACAAACCATTAATCATGGTTTCCAAGTTACTGTCCAAGAATAGATGCTATATAGTTAATGCATAATTAATTAATTATGGCCTTATAGAAAAACTACTAAAACTCTAGACAGTAGTGCTTGACTACACACTTATGCAAGAACTTTAATTAAGTGGAATTAATTACATTAATGATCTAATGAACATAGGGATCTTTAGAAGGACTTGCAGCCCAGCCTCCCTACCTGGAGAATAGTTGTCCCAGGAGATGCATTTGCGCACTGACCTGTCAAGGAAGGCACACCTGCTTGTATAGCCAAGTAATTATTCAGAGACACAGTTCCTTAAGTCTAATTTACATAATCCCTTTATTCTTAATTTTCTATCACAAGTGGTAAGAATTTAAAAAGCAGTCCATTGTTAATCATAGTAAAATCATTTTTCAAATGATCATGAATTTGCTTTGAAAAATGGAGAAAAGATTTTTAGTGTGGATCAAGATAGACTAAAATTCAAAAAGAATCAAGGCAAAAATGCACCATAATTGCTCCTTTAGCAAAGGCTATTGATTTCTTCCTCATCATCTCATCAAACAGAGAATGAAGGGAGAAAAATACCAAGTTCAAAGGGATCAGCTACTCAGGTATTGGGCAGGAGCTTCCAGTGAAAATTTCTGCCCCATTAAAAACATTTAAAGGAAGCAGCTTGTCTTCAATGTAGGAATCATTATTCTTGGTTTGAGTTCGTCCTCTGGAGTTTTCACCTCTTTAGAAGGGCATATTCTCTGTAATTTCTAAAAAGTGCTTTTTTAATGGGAGGGATTTATGTTAAGTTGGTTCAGGAAAGGTAGACAATTGCAGAGCCTTTTTAATGGACTACAAAAGACTGTCAAGTAATTAAATAGATTTTTTCTTTTTCCTTAGATGGTTCCATGGTTTTAAAAACGCTCCACTGAGCATGTAAAATCAATTTCCATTACTGACCTTGACCTTTGCAATTTTATAAACATGTTCTTTCCTTGGGTTTGGAATGTGGTTCAAAAGCAATAGTAGAAGACTAGAGGATGAGACAGGTCCTTCTAATAAAAGCTGCTGCTTTTCCAGTGAAAATCTCCTTTTCCCACAGGCATTCATTCAACAGTGTGTGTTAGAGATATAATTGTATAAATACTTTTCTATTTTCATATTATAGATGTATGTGTGTGTTTCTATTGGAGGCAAGATTTGTTTTTCTCTACAAAAAAAAAAAAAAAAAATACTGTACCTTGTTTTCACCGCTAAGGGTTTTTTTTCCCCTTCCCATTCCAAGACAGTAGCCAAGCCATTGTGTTCCTTTGCCCCAGGGGCCTTGGGTTGCTGATGGAAAGCAGATGTTGCCAGAGGCTGGCTTCATTCTTTGTGTGTATTTCTCTGTGTGGGGTGGGGGGTGGAGTGGGATTGGAAAAGTATAATAATTGAGGGGACTATGCCCCGTCACCTAGAGTGGAAGGAAGAAGATAATTGCTTTTGAGGGGTGCTGGGATTGGAAAGAGAACTGACTACTGGCAGTAATTCCTTGAAACAGCAGGAGGAAATAGATTTGGGTGATTTTCAAAAGAGATAACCCACCCCTGCTCTACTTGTTAACTCCCAGTGAGTGGGTTCCTAGCAGACTCTAGGGAGGAAGGTCTCTAGGAGCCACTGCCTTGGGAATGGAGATGATAGGAACTCTGGGTCAAGATTATCCAGGTGTCCTGGACAGTGAGTGTATCAATGGGGACCACAGCCTTCTTTCAGTATTTCAGATTGCAGAAGACAGTCCCCACCCCCAACCTTTGCATCACCTGGAAATAGGAGTGGAGGAAGGGAGTCCAGAAATGACTGAAATAGAATTTCCTGCCCATTCAATAGCTACTTTCTTTAAGCAGTTTAATCTGAAGAAATGTGATATTTCTTACACTCAGAGTTGTGGTGAAAATTTTATTGCCTTTCCTCTTTTTCCCACTTCATCTGTAAAATGACAATTATTAAACCCCTCCTGCAAAGTTGTTCTAGCATGAAATTAGATGGCATGTATAAAGTGACTATATCACATAATATATGTTCAATGAATAATTACTAAGAAATATGTGTCTCCACACATTGCAAGAATGGAATCAGGTGTTAAGTTTTCAAAGAAGAACAAGACATGCTTTCAGTTCTCAAAAACTTTGTCATAATTAGAGATGTAGATTGAGTATATAGAACTATTTAAAAGTACTAGATTCATAACTCTTAGCAAAAAATGCAAGCAGGTAAGATGTATGAGAGGCCATAGGGAAATTGAGTAGAAGGATTTGGAGGCAGGACTTGTGACATTAAACAGAAAACCTAGGGGAAGCTTAGAAGGGAAAACACTGGGGGTGAAAGGAATTTGTGTATGATGCTATCACTGGCATGCAGCTTTGGGTTTTTTTCCCTTGTACCCTTTTCTCCTCATTTTCTAGAAAATGAAAGTTATAGGTGCGCACACTGTACAGAGTAAACTAACTCAACAGGAATGTGCAAAGAAAAGCTTAGTCTCTCTCATCTACCTCTCTTTACCCATGCGAGGGGAAGTTTTCCCTATTAACCTTCTTGAGGTCTTTTGGCTGCTCTAATAATTATATTGACACAAGACAGATTAACCAGAAGAAAAATTAATTCATAGGTATGGAGGTCTCATAGAAATAGGATCCCCAAAGTGATCAAAGCAGGCTGTTTATATATCATCTTTACACAGAGGAAACAATCATTTGTGAAGATTTAACAAAACAACGGGTCTTGTGCTTGGGGTAGAGACAAATGAAGAAGTAACGAAGTTTGTTTACATAACTTTCTTAGTCTTGAGTTCCCTAACTTTTGTTGTTAAGGATGTTTTCTATCCTCCTTGGTATATAGAAGATACCTTTACAAGGGAGATTTCTTTCTCACTTTCAGGGGGAAAGAGGAGGGTCAGAGTGTTTTAGTATCACTTTTTTTTTTTTTTTTGCCAGTTGTTTCTAGAGTGATTTTAATTTGAAATAATTGATATGTCATTTTGGTATCTTTGAGGGTAGCTTGCCTTGAGTCCCCACAGTTTTGTCCTCTAAGACTTCCCTGGAAGTTTCACATATTAAAAGCTGAGCGGATGGATTTTTCTATTATTTCATTGAATCGGGTTCTTAGTCCTGAGCATAGGTCAGTTTAGTTAAACTCATTTCAGGAGATGGTGATACAAGTGGGCTCCCAAAGTCAGGCTTACATTGCACAAGCAATTGGGTATTTGAGAAGAGATGTATCTATGGAAACAAAGAAAAACAGAGGTTAATGATTGGAGCCAACTATAGTCAGTTTCTGAGCCCAGGAGGCAGCTAGTCAAGATTTCTAGATGTCAAAAGTTGAAGCATCTTTTGCAGTTTGAAATATCTCTGATAATCTTATCGAGTGTTCAGCAAAACTTTCTGAGCAGCCTGTACAACAGACATGAAGAAGATTGCTTAAAAATATGAGCAATTTCTGTGATTTCTTTGAAGTTTATATCAAGTCATCTAGCTTCGATCTGCAGGGCTTCAGGAAAAAGGACAATCTTAGGCAATCATTCCAAGTAAAAAGGTTGGGAGGAAAAATTTGAAACCTGTTTCAAGAGGTGTAGCCAGATATTGGAGGATACCAGAAGAATTAAAGATTCCATCCAGTGAATAGGTAGGAAACAAAATCTTGAAGACAATTAGTAAAACTTGAATCTGATATCTACAAGTGTGTTTTATAGCAGCTTCCACTGAAACATAATTTTTCTCTCTAAAATCACTTATACTTTTACCAAAGATAGCCTTTAAGACTAATTTGTTTGCAAAATAAGTCTAGATTTAATACATCTGACATGGCTGTTTATGTGAGTTCTGCAAGAACAGTGATTACTATACAGGTTTTTAAAAAGTCTGTTTTGCTGGCACTTTTCATAAGGAATCTTCGGATTGAACGTTTTAAAAAATCAGTCAGTTAATTACTGGGGGCGGGGGGGGGGGGGGGGTTCCTGCCCTGGGTCTCTTTCACTGCGTGTGCACAGGCTTTCTCTAGTGGTGGCAAGCAGGGCTACCCTCTAGTTCTGGTGCATGGGCTTCCCATTGTGGTGGTTCCTCTTGTGGGGTACAGGCTCTCGGTACAAGGGCTTCAGTAGCTTTTGCACATAGGCTCAGTAGTTGTGGCACATGGGCTCAGCTGCCCCTCAGCATGTGGAATCTTCCCAGACCAGGGATCAAACCCATGTCCCCTGCATTGGCAGGCAGAATCCCAACCAATGGACCACCAAGGAAGTCCCAGAGCAAACTTTCAATAGCCTCTCAAGGCTAAGAAGCCAAGTCAAACATTTGCCATCAGATATCACCTGCAATATTGATAGATTTGAGTGAATTCCTTTCTTCTTGAGGTCCCCAGAATATCCTGAGATTCCTGGGCCTGCCTGGGAACCGATCTTCCTTACGCACCTGGTAAGGTTTCTGGGAAACCTGTAAACAAGGTGGGAGAAGGCAATGGCACCCCGCTCCAGTACTCTTGCCTGGAAAATCCCATGGACAGAGGAGCCTGGTAGGCTGCAGTCCATGGGGTCGCTAAGAGTCGGATACAACTGAGCAACTTCACTTTCACTTTTCACTTTCATGCATTGGAGAAGGAAATGGCAACCCACTCCAGTGTTCTTGCCTTGAGAATCCCAGGGATGGGGAGCCTGGTGGGCTGCCGTCTATGGGGTCGCACAGAGTCGGACATGACTGAGCGACTTAGCAGCAGCAAAGTCAATCTTAGTTCCTCAAAGCTGTCTGGTCATATCTGAATCTAGGTTCATTCTCAAATGTGAAATTCCAGCTAAAGCCTTGGCAATAAAACCAATGTTTCTATTTGTGTCCTGTTACAAGAAGAGTAGATTCTTATTGAACTTATGAAAGCAACTATATTGCCATGAAAATAAGAATAAGCACTGTGAGTTTTCTGAGTTCCAGAGGGATCAGTCAGGGAGAAAAATGATAAACATTTCTATTCTGCTTACAAAGATAAAATTTATCAAACTATTCTAAGTTGTTAAAAGAGAACAAATATGCTCTAAGTTAGATAAAGGAGAAGTTTTTCTTATATCTGGAGGAACAAAACATCTTTTGAAAATTAGCAGTTTCAAGTGAAAAAAATTATAAAACATTATAATCATCTTCCTTAGTACAGGCAGTCCCATGTAGTTAATTCTTGTTCATCTTCCTCTTCTATTAGTTTTATTTTAGACAAAGACACAATTACTTGTGAAGATTTAACAAAACAAAAGAGCTTGTACTTGGGGTAGCAAGCTAATAAACAAAGTAACAAAATTTACTTACAGAGCTTTCTTAGCCTTGAATTCCCTAACTCTTGGGATAAGGATACTTTC
This sequence comes from Bos indicus x Bos taurus, assembly GCF_003369695.1. NCBI lineage: Eukaryota > Metazoa > Chordata > Mammalia > Artiodactyla > Bovidae > Bos > Bos indicus x Bos taurus. Next base: position 19,146,369 of record NC_040076.1, on the reverse strand, counting down.
TATCCTCTTGTTATAGGGAGGATTCCTTCACATGGGAGATTTATTTCTCATTGTCAGCAGGACAGAGGGGAGTCAGAGTTGCTTTTTATATCTTATTTCCCACCAGTTGTTTCTTCAGTTCAGCTCAGTTGAGTTCAGTCACTCAGTCGTGTCGGATTCTTTGCGACCCCATGAATCGCAGCACGCCAGGCTTCCCTGTTCATCACCAACTCTGGGAGTTCACCTAAACTCATGTACATCAAGTTGGTGATGCCATCCAGCCATCTCATCCTCTGTAGTCCCCTTCTCCTCCTGCCCCCAATCCTTCCCAGCATCAGGGTCTTTTTCAATGAGTCAACTCTTCACATGAGGTGGCCAAACCACTGGAGTTTCAGCTTCAGCATCAGTCCTTCCAATGATCACCCAGGACTAGTCTCCTTTAGGATGGACTGGTTGGATCTCCTTGCAGTCCAAGGAACTCCCAAGAGTCTTCTCTAACACCACAGTTCAAAAGCATCAATTCTTCGGCACTCAGCCTTCTTCACAGTCCAACTCTCACATCCATACATGACCACTGGAAAAACCATAGCCTTGACTAGACGGACCTTTGTTGGCAAAGTAATATCTCTGCTTTTTAATATGCTATCTAGGTTAGTTGTTTCTTAAGTAACTTTAATTTGGAATAATCAGTATGCCACTTTAGCAAGCTCTGAAACAGCCCTTTGTGAGCCTCAACACCCAGAAGCAACCACTTTCAACACATTTTACTTTTTTCCCTTTTCTACATCATATAACACGTGGGATCTTAGTTCCCCAACTAGGGATCAGACTTGCGCCCCTGCAGTAAAAATGCAGACTTAACCACTGGCCAGGGAAGTCCTGATTATTTATTTATTTTGGCTTAGTTGCAGCATGTGAGATCTAGTTCCCTGACCAGGGATCAAACCTGGACCCCTTACACTGGGAATGCAGAGTCTCAGCCACTGGACAACCAGGGAGGGCATCAAATCTTTTATTTGTTTTGTTCTGTTTTTCCCCTTAGGTATATGATCTTATTTTTTCTAAGTTATATACTAATATTTCCATTCTTGATTTTTTTTTAGTCATTATCTATTAATATTAATTGAAAGATGCTTACTCCTTGGAAAGAAATTTATGACCAACCTAGACAGCATGTTGAAAAGCAGAGACATTACTTTGCCAACAAAGGTCCGTCTAGTCAAGGCTATGGTTTTTCCTGTGGTCATGTATGGATGTGAGAGTTGGACTGTGAAGAAGACTGAGCGCTGAAGAATTGATGCTTTTGAACTGTGGTGTTGGAGAAGACTCTTGAGAGTCCCTTGGACTATAAGGAGATCCAACCAGTCCATTCTGAAGGAGATCAGCCCTGGGATTTCTTTGGAAGGAATGATGCTAAAGCTGAAACTCCAGTACTTTGGCCACCTCATGCAAAGTGTTGACTCATTGGAAAAGGCTCTGATGCTGGGAGGGATTGGGGGCAGGAGGAGAAGGGGACTACAGAGGATGAGATGGCTGGATGGCATCACTGACTCGATGGACATGAGTCTGGGTGAACTCCGGGAGTTTGTGATGGACAGGGAGGCCTGGCATGCTGCGATTCATGGGGTCGCAAAGAGTCGGACACGACTGAGAGACTGAACTGAACTGAGCTGAACTGATTAATATAAATGGGCTTCTCAGGTGGCTCAATGGTAAAGAATCCACCTGCAAATGCAGGAGACCTGGGTTTGATTCCTGGGTTGGGAAGATCCCCTAGAGAAGGAAATGGCAGCACACTCCAGTGTTCTTGCCTGGGAAATCCCATGGACAGAAGAACCTGGCAGGCTACATTCCATGGGATCACAAAGAGTCAGACATGACTGAGCAACTAACACCATAACATTATAACAACAACAAATTAATATTGACATATCTCATTTTGGAAGATGAGTTTTCTTTAGTTCTTATACTTTCACCTTGTCCCTGTACATGCATTCCTTTTTGCTCCCCATCTGTCTAGTATAGTTATTTCATAATTTGTGACAGAGCAAAATTATTGCATTATGATGATGATGTAAATGTTATTCACAGCTATGCCTTATAGAATACAGTGACTTATATAAGCGTAATCATTTCTCTGATTCACAATTGTATTTTCTCTGGATTAAAAAATTATCCTTTAATTAAAAATAAAATAGTTTCCTATGCATGCTTAATGGACATGTTCTGCCAATTGCTTAAATCTTTTGATGTGTCAGACATGTCCAGTATTGTGATGTTGCATATCCCTGAAGCATTCGTTCCTGAGGCATGCTAACCTGCCCTCATCTGACTGTCCTTAGTGTCCTCACATACCTGTGATCATTGAATTGCTTATGACCAGGCTTCTCTGATTCCCTCCACTTCTCCCCGCCGTACCATCTCACAGCTTCCTTTGCTTAAAAAAAAAATTTATCCACTGACGTTAAGGAAGCACAGCTTGTAAGTGGCTATCTGAGAGAGGGTGCAGGTGATGTAAACAATTGGATACCCTGGATGTCTGAAAATGCCTTTATTTTTCCCTCATGCTTAATTGATATTCAGAGTCTCTATGCTTTTAAGTGACCAAGCCCCTGCCTCCACCGGAGGCTTGCCTCTGTCTCAGTATTTTAAGATTTCATGGTGAGGTGACTTGGGTGTGGTTATTTTCAGCCATTATCTGGGTATTCTGGATTCTCTTTCAGTCTGGATACTCGGGTCATTCCACTCTGGGAAATTCACTTGAAATGCTTCTTAAATAATTATCTCCCCTCATTTTCTCTGTTTGGTTTCTTGGGAGCTCCTTTTGTTTGAATGTTGAACTTAAGAAATTATCCTTTGCTTTTCTGGTTATTTTCTATTGTCCAGTCTGCTTTCTGAGCAGTTTCTCCAGTTTTACCTTCTATAACATGTCTATCAAGTTTGTAACTTACGTCATTGATTTTTCAAAATATTTATTTTTTTGGCTGTGCTGGGTCTTTTTGCTGAGCGGGCTTGCTCTAGTTGTGGAGAGTGGGGGCTGCCCTCCAGTTGAGGTGCATGGGCTTCTCTTGGTGTAGGGCACAGGCTGTAGGCACAAGGGCTTCCGTAGTTGCCGCACTGGCGCTCATTCGTTGTGTCTCACGGGCCCCAGAGCGTGCAGACTTCAGTAGTCGTGGCTCATACGCTTAGTTGCTCTGAGGCAGGTGCAATCCTCCCTGGACCAGGGATCGAACCCGTGTCCCCTCCATTGGCAGGTGGATTATCATCCACTATACCACCAGCAAAGCACTCCATCATTGTATTTTTAAAAATATCTAATATCTTCTATTTGTATGTATTGATTTTTTTTTTTTCAACAAACTACCTTACTTCACATGCTAGTAAAGTAATGCTCAAAATTTTCCAAGCCAGCTTCAGCAATATGTGAACCATGAACTTCCAGATATTCAAGCTGGTTGTAGAAAAGGCAGAGGAACCAGAGATAAAATTGCCAACATCTGCTGGATCATTAAAAAGCAAGAGCGTTTCAGTAAAACATCTATTTCTGCTTTACTGACAATGTCAAAGCCTTTGACTGTGTGGATCACAATAAACTGTGGACAATTCTGAAAGAGATGGGAATACCAGACCACCTGATCTGCCTCTTGAGAAACCTGTATGCAGGTCAGGAAGCAACAGTTAGAACTGGACATGGAACAACAGACTGGTTCCCAATAGAAAAAGGAGTACGTCAAGGCTGTATATTGTCACCCTGCTTATTTAGCTTATATATGGAGTACATCATGAGAAATGCTGGGCTGGATGAAGCACAGGCTGGAATCAAGATTGCTGGGAGAAAGATCAATAACCTCAGATATGCAGATGACACCGCCTTTATGGCAGAAAGTGAAGAAAAACTGAAGAGCCTCTTGATGACAGTGAAAGTGGAGAGTGAAAAAGTTGGCTTAAAGCTCAACATTCAGAAAACTAAGATCATAGCATCTGGTCCCATCACTTCATGGCAAATAGATGGGGAAACAGTGGAAACAGTGGCTGACTTTATTTTTCTGGGCTCCAAAATCACTGCAGATGGTAATTGCAGCCATGAAATTAAATGACGCTTACTCCTTGGAAGGAAAGTTATGACCAACCTAGACAGCATGTTAAAAAGCAGAGACGTTACTTTGTCAATAAAGGTCTGTCTAGTCAAGGCTATGGTTTTTCCAATAGTCACGTATGGATGTGAGAGTTGGACTAATAAGAGGGCTGAGCGCTGAAGAGTTGATGCTTTTGAACTGTGGTGTTGGAGAAGACTCTTGAGAGTCCCTTGGACTGCAAGGAGATCCAACCAGTCCATCCTTCGTCCTTGGGTGTTCATTGGAAGGACTGATGTTGAAGCTGAAACTCCAATACTTTGGCTACCTGATGTGAAGTGCTGACTCATTTGAAAAGACCCTGATTCTGGGAAAGATTGAGGGCAGGAGGAGAAGGGGACAACAGAGGATGAGATGGCTGGATGGCATCACCAACTCAATGGACATGAGTTTGGATAAACTCTGGGAGTTGGTGATGGACAGGGAGGCCTGTCGTACTGCAGTTCATGGGGTCGCAAAGAATCGGACATGACTAAGCAACTGAACCGAACTGAACTGAACCTTACCTCCATGAAGATATCAAAGATAACGTTTCTTCTCTGTATATTTTCTTTGGTTCTTCCAGTTTACTTAAACTGTAACTCAGTTCTCTTTGTGTGTGTGTGTCTGTGTGTGTTAAAAGATGTCTTAGACATCTGGCGATCCTTCATGTTTGCACATAGTTGAGAGCATGGCACACAGCATGTGAGGGTGGAGCCTGTTGACTCTGCTGTATGAAGATTTGTCAAGACCAGTGCTAATATAACTTTATCTGATGATGGGCATGTTGTCTGTCAAATAACCAATAGCCATACATCTTTGATCACTTGAAATGTGGCTAGTGCAACTGAGGAAATGATGCTTTAATTTTACGTAATCTAATTAATCTAAGTTTTATCAGCTTCTCCGGTAACTCAGCTGGTAAAGAATATGCCTGCCATGCAGGAGACTCCTGTTCGACTCTTGGGTCAGGAAGATCCCCTGGAGAAGAGATAGGCTACCCACTCCAGTATTCTTGGGCCTGGGTTCTCAGATGGTAAAGAATCTGCCTGCAGTGCAGGAGACCTGGGGTCAATCCCTGGGTTGGGAAGATCCCCTGGGGAAGGGCATGACAACCCTCTTCAGTATCCTTCCCTGGAGAATCCCCATGGACCGTAGCCCACCAGGCTCCTCTGTCCATGGGGCTGTAAAGAGTCAGACACAACATGACTGAGTTTTACTGTAAATCACTACAAGTGGCTGCTGCTGCCGCTGCTGCTAAGTTGCTTCAGTCATGTCCGACTCTGTGCGACCCCATAGATGACAGCCCACCAGGCTCCTCTGTCCCTGGGATTCTCCAGCAAGAACACTGGAGTGGGTTGCCATTTCCTTCTCCAATGCATGAAAGTGAAGAGTGAAAGTGAAGTCGCTCAGTCGTGTCCAACTCCTAGTGACCCCGTGGACTGCAGCCTACCAGTGGCTAATGACTACTATATTGGACAATGCAGGTCTAGGCTTTCCCTTTGATTTTTTTTTTTTTTTTGTAGTGAATTGGGCTGGATTCATTAGAGAAAGAGTTTTGAACTCCTTTCTGAGAGGCTCAGGCTTGAATGCTATCATTCTCAGAGCCAGGTAAAGAAAGAGGAGTAGGGGCAAGGAGGATTTTTGTTCCAAAATGCCAGTATCCACATATTTTTAATTTATTGCTTGGTATTGCAGTTCTCCAACTCTCCCAGAGCCCCGTTTTAGGTTTTCCAAAAAGAAACTTCTAGGTTTTGTTGGGGGTGAATAGGGGTTTGAGACTCTGATACTGATTTTTTTCTCTACCTTCAATCCCACTTCCATAGCTGCCCAGTGCACAAATTCCCAAGACTCAAGTGTAATCAATGCCTCTCAGCTTTTGTGTCATCATTTTGGGACCCAGGGCTTCCCTGGTGGCTCAGATGGTAAAGCATCTGCCTGCAATGTGGGAGGTGTGGGTTCGATCCCTGGGTTGGGAAGATCACCTGGAGAAGGGAATGGCAACCCACTCCAGTACTCTTGCCTGGAAAATTCCATGGACGGAGGAGCCTGGTAGGCTACAGTCCTTGGGGTCGCAAAGAGTCGGACACGACTGAGTGACTTTACTTTCTTTCCTTTTTGGGGGACCCCGTACTCTTGGAACTGGTACATTTAGCGATCTTTCATTAACCTTCCAGACTTCCAAATTTTGATGCTGTTGTGTGTGTCCCCATTCTTTGTCCTTGTGATTTGATGTCTTAAAAAATTCTTTACCATGTCTTAATAGGGTTTCTGAAAAGTATAAAAAACAAATGAATATATTCAGTGGGTCGTATTTACTCCACAGTTGGTTTATTTCCCATATGAGTTGTCTTAATGTATTCAGGCTGATATTACAAGAATACCACGGACTGACTGGCTTCAACAACCAACATTCATTTCTCACAGTTATGCAGACTCGGAAGTCCAAGATCAAGGTGCTGGAAGATTTGATGTTTGGTGAGGACACTATTCCCATTCATAAGAGTTCCATCCTCATGAATTTGTTGATTCTCAAAGCTCCTACCTATGTAATCACATTGGGGGTAAGGATTTCAACATATAAATTTTGGAGAGATACAAACATTGTTTATACCAGCAGATCTACATTTATTATCTTTCTAAACTGATCACTTACTATACTACTTTTTAAAGTTGATTTTTAAAATGATTATTTGCAATGTCATCCAACTATTATAATTTATAATTCCTATCTTAAGGAATAACTTCAATTCTGTGTAAAATATTTTTGCCTCCTTTTTTACCAACTTCATCAGCTGACTTCAGTAAGCATTTTAAATTTTCACTATTGAGATTGAATCAGGATAATTAACTTTGTAAAGACTTAAATATTGGGTTGGCCAACAAGTTCATTAGGATTTTTCTGCAATGTCTTATGGAAAAAACCCGAATGAACTTTTTGGCCAACCCAATATAAGGTAACTCTTTTTACGTCTGTGGAATAGTTTTCGGAGAAAATATTATTTATATTCAAGTTCACATGGTATTTAGGCAAATCTGTACACAATAGTAAGCCTGGGTGTGATTTAAATACACAATCAATGCTATTATGTTTTCTTCCTCTTTTCCCAATAAGGGGATGGTCAAGCATAAAGACTGGATTTTCCTGGGGGATTCAGATTCAAATTACTAAGGTTTATAGAAAAATAAAATGCTGTCTATTGTTTATCCATTTTTATGGAGTTGGGCATAACTCTAATACATATTTAAAGATATCTATGACAAGGGAGCCGTCCCTGTTAGTCTAGTGTTGAGTATCCCCGCCTGTCACTCGGGAGACCGGGGTTCAATTCCCCGACGGGGAGGCAACACACCCTTGGGCTTCCCTCATAGCTCAGTTGGTAAAGAATCTGCCTGCAGTGCAGGAGACCCAGGTACAATTCCTGGGTCGGAAATATCCCCTGGAGAAGGAAATGGCAATGCACTCCAGTATTCTTGCCTGGAGAATCCCATGGACAGAGGAGCCTGGTGGGCTACAGTCTGTGGGGGTCACAAGAGTCGGACACAACTTAGCGACTAAACCACCACCACCATGACAAGGGAGAACAGCAGAGTCATGGGTAGAATCAGCCATTTTTATTTTACAAAGTACCACATGTTAAACTTGTATTTCAGTTTGGACTTTTTATGGAGTTGGATGATTTATTTCTGCTCATTTCCTAACTTTTCTTGTAGAATAAAATTGGTTACTCATCTCCTGTCTACCACAGGTGAGCCCAGTCAAGGTCCATGCTTAGAGCTTCCAAAGGGCTCCAGTCTTCTTTGAGAATGATGCCTTGGTGAATAAGCAGCCAAAGTTGACTTTTGCTCAGATATCCTTTGGGTGCTTAAATGAGCCTCTTCTCAGTGGACTGCCCTTTTGTCTTTGTTAAATCTACAGTTTCACTTCTGTGTGAACCTTCACTTCAGTTCATTCGCTCAGTCGTGTCTGACTCTTTGTGACCCCATGAACCACAGCACGCCAGGCCTCCCTGTCCATCACCAACTCCCAGAGTCCACCCAAACCCATGTCCATTGAGTCGGTGATGCCATCCAGCAATCTCATCCTCTGTCGTCCCCTTCTCCTCCTGCCCCCAATCCCTCCCAGCATCAGGGTCTTTTCCAATGAGTCAGCTCTTCTCATCAGGTGGCTAAAGTATTGGAGTTTCAGCTTCAAAATCAGTCCTACCAATGAACACCCTGGACTGATCTCCTTTAGGATGGACTGGTTGGATCTCCTTGCAGTCCAAGGGATTCTCAAGAGTCTTCTCCAACACCACAGTTCAAAAGCATCAATTCTTTGGCACTCAGTTTTCTTCACAGTCCAACTCTTACATCCATACATGACCACTGGAAAAACCATAGCCTCGACTAGACAGATCTTTGTTGACAAAGTAATGTCTCTACTTTTTAATATGCTGTCTGGGTTGGTCATAACTTAGTGGTGGGTAAACCCCACTTGGGTTTGCTTTTCTGCTCAAGTGATTGAAGTTATCACTCTACTTGCATTGTTCTTCCTTTCCCCTGAGCTTCTCCCCTGCGTCGAATTTGTGCTACACTATTGACAGACAGTCCCTGATGTACTGTGATTTCAACTTACAATTTTTTTGACTTCACAGTAATGTGAAAGTGATACTCATTCAGTAGAAACATTCCTTTTGAATCTTTTCCCGGACCATCCATATGTAGTACAATACTGTCTCGTGATGCCAGGCAGCCACAGCGAGCCACAGCTCCCAGTCAGCCCCATGGTCACAAAGGTAAACAGCAGACACACAGAGAACCATTTAGTAACCTTACAACTATTGTTTTTCACTTTCAGTACTGTATTCAATAAAGCCCATGAGATACTCAGCACTGTATTATAAGATAGGTTTTGTGTGAGATGATTTTGCCCAACTGTAGACTGATGTATTCTGAACACGGTTAAGGTAGCCTAGGCTAAGCTATAATGTTCAGTAGGCTAGGTATGTTAGATGCATTTTTGACTTGGGATGTTTCCGATTTATACAGGGTTTATTGGGACTTAGCCCTGTCCTAAGCTGGGGAAGATATGCAGTATCTAAGTCTACAGTGTTGTTTTGTTGTTGCTTGTTTCAGTCCTCACACCCCTTCTGCCTCCCAACCAGCTACATTGTGAAGGTTCAGGAAAGAAGTCATACTTGGCGTGTCTTTGTCACCCGCACAGTGCCGCCTGTGTGTGAGGCACTCAGCTTAGGCTTTCCTGTCAAGAGAGAGAGAATTGTGACACACGCTCCCATTTATTGTGCACATCCTGTGTTCCAAGTGCGGTGCAGACACTTTACATATTGTTACTCATCCTTACATAGGAACTGATAATTTTACCTCTTTTCTCAGCTGAATCGGACATTCCGAAAAAGCAAGTAACTTATGTATAGCTAGTATAGGGTTTGAACCCAGATTGAACCTAGGATTTGAACTCAGTTCTTTTTACTTCTGTATATCTACTTGCCTCATTCTCAGAGCTCACAAAGATTCCAAATAATCACATTATAGCAGATTTACTGTGCTTGCAGGTTGGACTGTTAACCTGGATGAACACAAGTTGATTTTCAGTGTTACCTCTGCTGAGAATTAAGTGAGCAACTTTCTGAGCAAAAGTCCTTTACTCTTTAGGGCCATTAGGGCTCAGTTGTTGTTTAGTTGTTAAGTCGTGCCCGACTCTTGTTACCCTGTGGACTGTAGCCCCCCAGGGTCCTCTGTCTGTAGGATTTCCTAGGCAAGAATACTGGGATGGGTTGCTATTCCCTTCTCCAGGGGATCTCCCCTACCCAGGAATCAAACCTTAGTCTCCTACATTGCAAGCAGATTCTTTACTGACTGAGCCAGCAGGGAAGCCCACTAGAGCCCAGTGAGAGCCGCCAAATATCACCAATGAACAGCTTGGTTCTGAAACCCAGGACTTACCCTGAGTCTCACAGTGGCGGGGCTGTTGTAGTGACGAAAGGCCTATAACTTGTCCCTTCATTTCCTGGTCCACATTTCATCACTCCCACATTTTAAAAACAATACTTCCTCTATGACATAATCATAGGCAAGCACTCTAGGAGCTTTCAAGTGACAAGGAAGTGCCAGGAATATTTTATTTGCCTTGGAAAGATATAAATTCCTGGGTCTATTCAGATTCCAGTGGCTTTCAGAGAAACGGAGCACACGGCTTTCCCTAAGAAAGGCCGCCAATGGGAGTGATTTCTGGTGATGCAATGCTGGTATTTTGGTACCATCCTGGAGAAGGAAGAGGTGGGGTTTCTCTGGAGCCAGAAGAACTCATAATTAGTTCTCACCCAGGCTGCTTAAGCAATTATGGTGAAACCAAATCACATTACGTTTTTTCTCCTGCCCTTGATAAAAGCTTCAACCCTGCTCCTTCTGCCCCATAGGGCACTTGGCTGGCCATTATTTCTGACATCACAGGCACTATTCTTTCCTGTTGTTTCCAGGCTACCACTGTCACTGTGTAAAATCAGAAGTGTGGGGGAAATAATGCACACCTCTTGGTCTCACTACTTCAGAGGCACCTAGCAACCCTGTCTCCAGGCAGGCAGCACGCATCTCTCTGGTACTTCACTGCCCACTCACAGCAGAGGCGGCGTGCTCTCTGCAAATAGCCTACCTCTTTGCCAGTGCCAGCTTGGTGGTGGGGTGGTGGTGTCATTTGGCGTCCTCAGGGATGTTTGGTTCTTGTTCTGGGAAGGCTAGGGTAAAGTAATGACGATTTCCCCAAAGCTGTTTGTGGAATCAGAAATTAGGTCAAGCAGTTCTGTGCTTGGGGTTGCATGGTCTAAAATCAAAAGCAGCGGTTTCCAACCTTTGTTTTTTCCAGTCTCTGACATATTTCAGACATAAACCTTCCAGAATGTTCCTGACATTCTTTCCTAAAGGATGTTTCCCAAGTATATTTATGTAATGAGGAACCCTTCTGGCCATTTTGTCCATCCACTCCTGGCCTAACAATACTAGGCACTCCAGCCACTGGTTTTCTTGATATCCATTCTCTGCCTCAAAAGGTGTCTGTAAGCTGGGATGACGAAAGCCCTGCAGTGGCTTACCAAACAGCAACATGGACTTTCCATTTCAGGACATTATGATGAGATGTTGAGACTTTACAGTTTCCTTTCTGTACTTCATGGAATTGTTAAAGGTGTTTTATTTCCTTACTTCTTATATTTGATCCGCATTTTGACCCTTCCACAGAGTAAAGGCCTTAGAGAGTGAAAGATGCATCTCTTTTGGAGGGAAATCCAGCTTTTCCTATTGTGACTGATCGTGTCAGACTCCTAGGCATGTAAAGCTTCATTTGGGAAATCACAAGTGCTGCTGGTGGAGGAGTGATTCCAAAACCATAAAGGCAATAAGTGTTAACTTCCAGGAGTCACTTCCTCACTAACTCACCAAGCAGCTTTTGCATTCCTATCACATGCCAGGCCCTCTACTGGGAGAAAGGCTGATGAACGTGAATGAAAAACCTTACTTAAAAACTCATAGTCTTGGGGGTGTCTTAGTGAAAATAACAGGAACAATGTCAGGTGTGTTGTAATACAAGTACTTGCAAGTGGGTTTGGGAGCTCAGGTGGGGATAGAAGGGCTCTTTAAGGAGATAGTAGAGAGAGGGGAAATAAATGTATATCATTTATAAAAAAAAATCAGTGGTTCTGGGGGGGTTGGCAGTGGGAGGGAAGCATAAACAGGTGGAACACAAAAGACTTTTAGGTCATTGAAAGGACTCTGTATGATACTATCGTGATGGATACATATAATTATGTTTGTCAAAACCCATAGAATGTATAAAATCAAGAGTGAACCCTTGAGTCAACCTGTGGACTATGTGTGATAATGATGTGTCAGTGTAGGTTCAACAGTTGTAGCAAATTACCACTGTGGGGGGGAATGTTGATGGGGAGGCTGTGCATGTGTTGAGGACAGAGGATAATAGGAACTCACAATGTCTTCCATTCAATTTTGATATGAACAAAAACTGCTCTAAAAATAGTCTTAAAAGGGAAAACAAAGTGTCTGGGAATTAGTATGAGGATTCATGACTCAGTACCTAAATGTTGCTTATGGACACTAGAGCATTTCTATGTTGCCTGAAGATAATATTCTGAGACTGTACTTGCATAAAGATCAATGAGCCTGTCAACGAAAACAAATATCATTCTGGCAGGGAAAATTGAGGTATACAGATTATTATGAGCTGTGTGTTGAAGAATGGAGTATGAGAATTTGAACCAACTTAGTCCCAGTTACTTTTCGTTGCATGAATATCAGGTAATTTTGAACTTCATCAGAGGTCTCCAGTAGTTAGAGGGAGTATCACTTACCACCTTTCTACCAGATAGTTGTAGCAAAAGTATATTTCAGACCATATTATTCTTTTTTAAAAAAAACTTTTTATTTTGTATTGGGGTATAGGCAATTATATGAAGACTGGGCTTCCCTCATAGCTCAGTTGTTAAAGAATCTGCCTGCAATGCAGGAGACCTGGGTTTGATTCCTGGGTGGGGAAGATCCCCTGGAGAAGGAAATGGCACCCCACTCCAGTATTCTTGCCTGGAGAATCCCGTGGACAGAGAAGCCTGGCAGGCTACAGTCCATGGGGTCCCAAGAGTCGGATGTGGCTTAGCAACTAAACCACCACCATAGCCAATTGACAAATGATGTTGTTATAGTTTCAGGTAAATAGTGAAGGGACTCAACCATGTATATATGTGTATCCATTCTCTGCCAACTCCCCTCCCATCCAGGCTGCCACATAAGGTTGAGAAGAGTTCTGTGTGCTATACAGTAAGGCCTTGTCGATTATTCATTTCAGACCATATCATTCTAAGTACACAAATACTGGGTAGCAAGCAGGCATAAAACAATTGTACAGTCTCTGTTTACATCTAATATTTTCAGTTTTCACCCTTGACACAATGACCAGGACCTCCATGAATGACTCGCCCCAAGATGAAGACAAGTGTGTTGTGATGGAGCCAGGGTCAGGCCGTTTAGTCAGATCAGAGAACAGGACCATCCACTGATGGGCAGGGTACAGGGCCATACCAACTCTCCTCCTGGTGTGAACTACTGACCCAGACAGGTGTTTCTACCTTGTTCCTGCAAAGATGGAGATGCCCAACTTCTAACAATTTCATAACTTAAACTCTACTGATTTCACCAGTTGGAAAGTCTTTCTAACACACTAAAATAATAGGAATTTTAGTGTTGATATGGGCTTTTCTGGTGGCTCAGAGAGTAAGGAATCTGCCTGCCATGTAGAAGCCTGAGTTGGATCCCTGGGTCAGGAAGATCCCCTGGAGGAGGGAATGGCAACCCACTCCAGTATTCTTGCCTGGAGAATCCCATGGGCAGAGAAGCCTGGTGGGCTACAATCCCTGGAGTCGCAAAGAGTCAGGGTAACTAAGTGACTAACAATTTCACCTTTTTTTTTTTTTTTTTTTTTTGACAAAAATACTTTTGAATGCCACCTGGCCAATTCTTAGGGTGTTTATTAGATCAGGCCACTTCATATGTTCATTGATCCCTGGGGTGTAGATTAGAGTTGAATTGTGCCCACAGAGTTCCAAATGTTTACATACTGTGATATTGTAAAGCAAATTGCAACAGACAATTAAAATGAAAGAAACATCATCGAGAAAAAGATTTTTTTAAAGAGATCAATCAGAATGAAACTCTTTGCTTTGCATTGTACTAGTAACTATGACATCTAATTGTACATGTTCCCAATTATTGTGCTGGAGAGAGTGAGTGTGTACGAGGCTTTATAACATTTAAACAGAAACAGCTTAAAGCAATTTGCTGCCTCGGTTGATGGAGCATCATAGCTCTTTTCTGAGAGTCCCCATTAACAAAAGATTTCCCGTTAACAAAACCCTTGACGTAAGGCTTTATTTGATGATTTTCTTTGGTAACAAGAAGAGCCATGAGTACTAAGGATGGGCAGAAAAATATCTGAGAGAGCCGTTGTCATAGGAACTGTGCCGGGAGAACAGCTATGTACAGGATAATTGCACCATCCAAAGAAGAGAAGAAGGAAGTAATTTTGAAGCTACTGCTTCCATCAGTTTTGGGGAGTAGAGCTCTCATGAATTTCATGTCAATTATCTTCAGTGATACCTGGGGTATGTGGGATGCTAGGAGACAGTTGGAGGGGGGCTGATGATATGTACCTCACAGGATTTTTTTTTTTTACATTTTAGCTTTTTATTTTGTTCTGGGATATAGTTGATTAACAAACAATGTTGTGATAGTTTCAGGTGAATACTGAAGGGATTCAGCCATACATATACATGTATCCATTCTCTACCCAACACCCTCCCATCCAGGTTGCCACATAACATTGAGCAGATTTCTATGTGCTATACAGTAGGTCTTTGTTGCTTCTCCATTTTAAATATAGCACTGTGTACTTGTCCATCCCAAGCTCCCTAACTATCCCTCCACCCCCATCCTTCCCCCAGGCAACCATAGGTTCATTCTCTAAGTCTGTGAGTCTCTTTCTGGTTTGAAAATTTATTTGAATCAATTCTTTTTAGATTACACATATAAAGGATGTCATACAATATTTCTCCTTCTCTGTCTGACTTCACTCAGTATGACAATCTATAGGCGCATCCATGTTGCTGCAAATGGCATTATTTCCTTCTTTTCTGAGTAATATTCCACTGTATACATGTACAACATCTTTTTTATCCATTCCTCTGTCAATGGATATTTAGGTTGCTTCCATGTCTTAGCTAGTATAAACAGTATTGCAATGAACATTGGGGTGCAAGTATCCTTTTGGATCATGTTTTGCTCTGGATATATGCCCAGGAGTGGGATTGTTGGGTCTAATTTTAGTTTTTTAAGGAACCTCCATTCTATTCTTCTCAGTGGCTGTACCAACTTACATTCCCCCAGCAATGTAGGAGGGTTCCCTTCTCTCCACACTCTCTCCAGCATTTATTGTTTCCTCACAGGATTTTTGTAGGAGATTAAAAATAGATAAAATAGTGAGCTTGGGTGTCTTGATTCTTGTTTTCATTCCCTCGTGCTTCTTGTCTGGCCTCTTATCAATTTCTATTGATTCAGGGGCCCAAGAGTCCAGGTCAGTAATTACATGCGTTACTTGGTCCAACTGGGTTCCAGTTTGTGAGCTTCTTTCTGATTAAAGTTACCCCCATGGGCATGCTGCGATTAAACAGTTTAATCTCTGTCTCCATAAAGTTCTGTTATCCTGGTCCAAGAGATTTAATTGACAATCTCTAACTTCCTTAATTGTTTTAACACAAGAATATAAATCTTAAAACCTTTTTGCTTTGAAGTAATTATAGATTCACAGGAAATTGCAAAGATCATACGTGGAGGCTCCCTGTTCCATTCACTCAGTGTGCCTAAATGGTTGCATCTTACATAAACATAGTACATTATCAAAGCAAGGAAATTAACAGTGGTATAACACGTGTATACAGCTATGTAATTTTTAAATTTTAAATTTATTTAAAAGATACAAAACATAAAATTTTTCATCTTAACCATTTTTAGGGGTACACTTCAATAGTGTTAAGTACATTCACATTGTTGTACATCTAAGCTCCCAAATTATTTGATCTTGCAAAACTGAAATTCCATACCTATTGAACACTAACACCCCATTCCTCTCTCCTCTCAGCCCCTGGCAACCACCCTGTATTTCTTTTCTTTTAAAAAAAAAATTGGGTTATAGTTGTAATTTCTGTTTCTATGAATTTTATAGGTGACTTATGTAAGTAGGATCATACAGTATTTGTCTTTTTGTGACTTTTTTTTAATCCATTTAGCATAATATACCCAAGGTTAATCCTTGTCATAGCATACATCAACATTTGTTTCATTTTTAAGTCTGAATAATATTCCACTGTGTGTGTGTATGTATATATGATTATACAGTGGAAGTGAGAAATAGATTCAAGGGATTATACAGAGAAAGTGCGAAATCCCTTATGATTATATAGTGGAAGTGAGAAATAGATTCAAGGGATTAGATCTGATAGAGTGTCTGAAGAACTATGGAAGGAGGTTGATGACTTTGTACAGGAAGCAGTGATCAAGACCATCCCCAAGAAAAAGAATGCAAAAAGGCAAATTGGTTGTCTGAGGAGGCCTTACAAATAGCTGAGAAAAGAAAAGTTAAAGGCAAAAGAGAAAAGGAAAGATATACTCATCTGAATGCAAAGTTCCAAAGAATAGCAAGGAGAGATAAGAAAGCCTTCCTCAGTGATCAGTGCAAAGAAATAAGAGGAAAACAATAGGATGGGAAAGATTAGAGATCTCTTCAAGAAAATGTGGGATACTGAGGGAACATTTCATACAAAAATGGGCTCAATAAAGCACAGAAATGGTATGGACCTAACAGAAGCAGAAGATACTAAGAAGAGGTGGCAAGAACACAGAAGAACTGTACAAAAAAGATCTTCCTGACTTAGATAAAGCATGATAGTGTGATCACTGACCTAGAGCCAGACATCCTGGAATGTGAAGTCAAGTGGGCCTTAGAAAGCATCACCATGAACAAAGCTAGTGGAGGGGATGGAATTCCAGTTGACGTATTTAAAATCCTAAAAGATGATGCTGTGAAAGTGTTGCACTCAATACGCCAGCAAATTTGGAAAGCTCAGCAGTGGCCACAGGAGTGGAAAAGGTCAGTTTTCATTCCAATCCCAAAGAAAGGCAATGCTAAAGAATGTTCAAACTGCTGCACAATTGCACTCATCTCACACACTGGCAAAGGAATGCTCGAAATTCTCCAAGCGAGGCTTCAACAGTATGTAAACTGAGAACTTCCAGATGTTCAAGCTTGATTTAGAAAAGGCAGAGGACTTGAGAGATCAAATTGCCAATATCTATTGGATCATCAAAAAAGCAAGAGAGTTCCAGAAAAACACCTATTTCTGCTATATTGACTACACCAAAGCCTTTGACTATGTGGATCATGACAAACTGTGGAAAATTCTTCAAGAGATGGGAATACCACACCACCTGACCTGCCTCCTGAAAAACCTGTATGCAGGTCAAGAAACAACAGTTAGAATGAGACATGGAACAAGGGACTGGTTTCAAATTGGGAAAGGAGTATGTCAAGGCTGTATATTGTCACCCTGCTTATTTAACTTATATGCAGAGTACATCATGCGAAATGTTGGGCTTGATGAAGCTCAAGCTGAAATCAAGAGTGCCAGGAGAAATATCAATGACCTCAGGTATGCAGATGACACTACCCTTATGGCAGAAAGTGAAGAGGAACTAAAGAGCCTCTTGATGAAAGTGACAGTGGAGAGTGAAAAAGCTGGCTTAAAACTCAACATTCAAAAAACTAAGATCATGGCATCTGGTCGCATCACTTCACGGGAAATAGATGGGGAAATAACAGAAACATCGAGAGACTTCTTTTCTTGGGCTCCAAAATCACTGCAGATGGTGACTGCAGACATGAAATTAAAAGACGCTTGTTCCTTGGATGAAAAGCTATGACAAACCTAGATAGTATATTAAAAAGCAGAGACATTATTTTGCTGACAAAGGCCCAAATTGTCAAAACTATGGTTTTTCCAGTAGTTATGTATGGATGTGAAAGTTGGACCCTAAAGAAAGCTGAGTGCTGAAAAATTGATGCTTTTGAACTGTGGTGTTGGAGAAGACTCTTGAAAGTCCCTTGGATGGCAAAGTGATCAGACCAGTCAATCCTAAAGTATATCAGTCCTGAATATTCATTAGAAGGACTGATGCTGAAGCTGAAGCTTCAATACTTTGGCCACCTGATGGGAAGAACTGACTCCTTAGAAAAGACCCTGATGCTGGGAAAGATTGAAGGCAGGAAGAGAAGGGGATAACAGAGGATGAGACATTTGTTGTTTATCATTCAGTGAAAGCGAAATATCACTGGGACGTGAATGGTCGGATGGCATCATTGACTCAATGGACATGAGTTTGAGCAAGCTCTGGGAGTTGGTGATGGACAGGGAAGTCTGGTGTCCTGCAGTCCATGGAGTCACAAAGAGTCAGACATAACAGAGCGACTAAACTGATACATATATACCCCATTTTATCTATTTATTTTTTGATGGACCCTTGAGTTGCTTCCACCTTTAGGCTATTGTCAGTAATGCTGCTATGAACATGAGTATACAGACGTCTCTTTGAGACACTGATTTTAATTATTTTGGGTATTTTTAGGGGCTGAATTGTGTTCCCCCAAAAATAAAAAAGATAAAATATAAAAAATTCATGGACTTTTATATATAGTCCCTGACTGTATTAACACTAAATCATATCTCATATACCTAACTAGAGCCATCTGAGGAAGACACAGTCATTGTTCAAAGTTTCCAGAAGAGAAGATGAGGTGCCTAGAAGTTGAATTTTTCAAGGTTGCATGGTAAGTGATACAGCTGGGACTAAAATGCAAGGTTGTCTGACCCTAGGGTCCTTACTGTCTCTGCTGGACTGAACTAGTAGGCAATCAATAACTGGTAATAATCATAAACATGACTCTCTGGTGATGGAATAGTAGTGGGCATTTCAATTGCCAAGAGATACATAGGGCTACATGTCAGAGCGTTGTTTGATTTTGTGTTTTCCTGAGGTTTATTTTTCCTAAACCACACAGAAGTGTTATCCTACAGGAAGCCAACTACTTTTTTCATTCTCTTCTCCTTACTCTCCAGTACAGAGCTTGAGGTTATCCCAGCCAATCCATGCCCTCTTCCAGAGCTCTAAGAAAACCAAGAATCTTCTCTCCCTCCCTCCGTCTTTCTGTCTTTGTCTCTCTCAGGAGAAGCTCTTCACTGGAGCTTCCTTACCATACTTTCTCAAAACTTTCAAAGCTCTATATTATCAGCTGAATTGAGTCACCTTGCTCCAAAATTCATATGTTGAAGTCTATTAAGAAGAAAATTATTCATGACACTTGTTAAAGCATGCTAAGGCAGACTTTATTCAGGGGAACTATCACAAAAAGTATAGGAACCATTACAAAGAGGTTTTATAGTAGGGGAGAGAGATTGGGCTCAATTCCAATCAACTCAATAAGGAAAAATGGGTATTTGTAGCCAAGAAGCAGGGTGGGGCTTAGTGGATGGAAATTTACCAGAGGAAACATCACAATTAAGGGAGAATTCTTTTTTTTCCCCAAATTTTAAACTTTTTATTTTGTATTGGGCTATGGTAGCTCAGAGGAGAAGGCAATGGCACCCCACTCCAATACTCTTGCCTGGAAAATCCCATGGACGGAGGAGCCCAGTAGGCTGCAGTCCATGGGGTTGCTAAGAGTTGGGCACGACTGAACGACTTCCCTTTCACTTTTCACTTTCATGCATTGGAGAAGGAAATGGCAACCCACTGCAGTGTTCTTGCCTGGAGAATCCCAGGGACAGAGGAGCCTAGTGGGCCGCTGTCTATGGGGTCGCACAGAGTCGGACACGACTGAAGCAACTTAGCAGCAGCAGCAGCATGGTAGCTCAGAGGGCTTCCCAGGTGGCACTAGTGGTCAAGAACCTGCCTGCCAATGCAGGAGATGCAGGAGACTTGAGTTCAATCCCTGGGTTGGGAAGAACCCAAGCTTACCCCCTCTCATGAGCACTCCAGAATTACAACTATATACAGAGCAACTGCTGATGAGGATGACTTGAAAACTAGCTAGAGAAGATTGTCTACAGCTAAAGATATAGAAGTGAAAAGTGAAAGTGTTAGTCGTTCAGTTGTGTTCGACTCTTTGCAACCCCGTGGACCGCGTAGCCTGCCAGGCTTCTCTGTCCATGGAATTCTCCAGGCAGGAATACTGGTGTGGATTGCCATTCCCTTCTCCAGGGATCTTCCCAACCCAAGGATCAAACCTGGGTCTCCTGCATTGCAGGCAGATTCTTTACCATCTGAGCCACCAAGGAAGTCCAAAGATATAAAGGGAGAACCACAAGAAGACAGGTAGGGGGGTGGAGGTATGGTACAGTCAAGACCCACACCTCCAGGTGAGCAACCCACAAACAGGTTGCTGATTATAATCGCAGAGGTTCTTCCTCAGGTGTGAGATATCGGAGACCCACCTCGGGCTCCTCGGTCCAGGTGTCCTGCATGGGGAAGATAAGCTCTCAGAACATCTGGCTTTGAAGGCCAGTGGGGCTTACTTTCAGGAGAGCCACAGGGCTGTGGGAAATAGATACTCCACTTATAAAGGGTGAACACAAAATCGCACACACTTGAAGACCCAGGGGAGATGTTGAAAGGGTCCGACCCACTTTCTGATCTTGGAGAGCCTTCTGGAGAGGAAGGAGGCAATTTAGACCCACCCCCATGACACAGACTGGTGACAGACTCTGGCAGAAGCCGTTTTAGGGGGCTTGTCTTACCACGAGCCACTGGTGCTGGCAAGCAGCATTTTACAATTCTCCCTCCAGCTTATTGGTGCCAGGACCCTGCCCTGCCCACTACCCACTGGCCAGTCTTGTGACACCCCAGGTCAAGCAGGAGCTGAACTGGGGACACAGCCCCACCCACCAGCAGACCACTTGACCTGGCCCTGGACGTTAGCCAGTCCAGGACCTAGCCTCATCCACCAGGGGTGAGCACAGCCCTGGGACCCTACCCCTGGGCCCCAACCCCATCCCTCAGCAAGCTGACTAACTTCAGGATACCTTGGGCCCCACAGCCAGCTGCCCTAGGATCGGGCCTCACTCGCCGTTAGGCTGACACCAGCTCCAGGATTCCCAGCCTGGCAGCCAGCTATGCCAAGGCCTGGCTTTGCCCACTAGTGAGTCAGCACTAACTATGGGATATGTCCCTACCCCCTGCCCCCAACCCTCCCACCCTACCCTGAGCCCTGCAGCTAGCCTCCTTGTGACTAAGGCCCATCCACCCTAGACCAACAATATCCTCTCAGGCTCTTCCAGGGAGTGGTACCTCCTTCAGAGGTAACCAAAACTTTATTCATTTCTAGATGCAAGCTCTTACAGGACTGCATTACCATTAACTTTTTATATGTCTATTTACCTCCCCCACCTTGCTGCTGCTGCTCTTTGCAACCCCATAGACTGTTGCCCCCCAGGCTCCTCTGTCCATGGGATTCTCCAGGCAAGAATACTGGATGGGCTGCCATTTCCTTCTCTAGGGGATCTTCCTGACCCAGGAATTGAACCTGCATCTCTTGAATTGGCAGGCAGATTCTCTAGCACTGAGCCACTAGGAAACTCACCACCACCACCTCACCTCTAGTTAATTTCTGAATTCATAGACACTGAAATTTTGCCTATGAATTATTCATTTCTATACTCCCAGGACCTACTACAATTCTTGGTTCAAAGAAGACACTATGTTATGTTTGGACTTCTTGAATAGATGTATCTATATCTATCTATCTGTATATATGTGGGGGCTTCCTCAGTGGTTCAGTGGTAAAGAATCTGCCTGCAATGCAGGAGACATAGGAGATGCAGGTTCAGCCTCTGGGCCAGGAAGATCCCCTGGAGAAGGAAATGGCAACCCACTCCAGTATTCTTGCCTGGAAAATTCCATGTACAGGGGAGCCTGGCGGACAACAGTCCATGGGGTTGCAAAGAGTCAACACAACTGAAGTGGCTTAGCACGTATATACACATAATTAAAATTTTTTTCTTCCTTGTTTACTTCTGATGAAGGGAACTTGTAGTAAAGATTCAAGTGAAAGAAAATTTTAAGCACATTAAACACATTTTTAAAAGGGTTTATTTGAATGGTATCATCAGAAGATGCTGAAATGATAAGCTTCTTCTTATGAGGGAGAAGGCAAGTGT
The DNA here is from genome assembly GCF_003369695.1 of Bos indicus x Bos taurus. Taxonomy (NCBI): domain Eukaryota; kingdom Metazoa; phylum Chordata; class Mammalia; order Artiodactyla; family Bovidae; genus Bos; species Bos indicus x Bos taurus. The sequence goes on along the minus strand of NC_040076.1, from coordinate 19,124,456 downwards.
AACAGGTTGAGTCGTCTAAGAAAAACGATCATGATGACCTCAAGGAATCTCACTACCTACTCACTCCCGAGATGGAGCCAGCACCCCTAGAATGGGGTGGGCATCGTTGGGGCCATGGAGAGAAAAAAGAGACTGCAGAGGAAGGGGTTCCCAGGCTCCCACTGAAGACTCTGTAAGCACTGTCAGGCATAATAAATATCTCTCCTCTGGACATCCGCTGGACTCTGTCAGCACTAGTTACTAGTAGGATTGTTTCTTTGGGGAATGAACTGTACCTCATTCTCCTCGAGCTTTGGGACAGAAGAGAGGGAGTATATTTTGATACAAAGTGTATCCAGCTGGTCTCACTAACTCAGAGCACGGCTCATCCTTTCCTCAGTCCAGACCTATGAGAGGAGCTGCTTGCTCAACCGGGGGATCTGGTCCGAGGCAAAATACAGTCCTTCACTTGGCTCTTCCAGGGGTACAATCCAAGGAGGTCAACTCCTCCAGAAAGTTTTAGTAAAGAGTTGGGTCAGGAACATTCGTTATTCTTAGACAACAGTGGGCCATGGACAAAGCAGGACAGGTGACTAGCAACACATGTGTTCACACTGCTTGGAGCACAGTCCCCCTTCAGGGGTTTCCAATGGGGAGCTCATGGCCAACACCCCACAGATGTGTGTCAGGGACTCCAAAGAAGCAGCATTGATCATTTGTCAGGAAGCAGAAAAGTCCTCCATTAGACTTTGCTTATTACTGAAAATGAGTGCAAGTGAAGGTCAACTCTATCCTCCAGTTTCCTAATTATAATTCAGAGGCAGGAGAGAAAGGGAATAGAGAAAAAGGAAAAAAAAAATTTAAAAAGAGACTGCCTGGAGTTTGGGAACACTAAACAAGAGATGGAAAATATTTCTGCCTTTGATGTGAGACATCCATATGTCTTTTTGTTTTTCTCCTAAAGACACTTAATTTTGTGGGATTGACTTTTTTTTCTGATGCCTAGGAAAATATAAACACCAGCAACCGTTTGATCTCATCTGGGTAGTTTGAAGGCTGTGTGTTTGCAGATAGGGAAGTTAATGCCACAGAAAGCACTAAAATCCTGCAGCATGCCAGCTTTGAATGATTCACTGTGACCAGTCACAAGGAAGGTCAGATGGGGCATTTCTGAGGTTTAAAAAAAAAGGCTACTTAAAAGTGTGTGTCCAGAAAACACAAGGCATTTGTAATGTTTATCTTTCAGTGAAAGCGAAATAGCACTGGGACATGAATGGTTAGATGGCATCATCAACTCAACGGACATGAGCTTGAGCAAGCTCTGGGAGACAGTGAAGGATAGGGAAGCCTGGCGTGATGCAGTCTATGGGGTTGAGAAGAGTCAGACATGACTTAGGCACTAAACAACAACGGTTAAGTTATGGTTTGAAAAAACAACAAAACCATTATTTCTGAAAACCAAAAAAAATTTTGTTTTGCTAATTTGAATGATTTTGAGAATTGGCACAAAAGAGAGAAAGGAGATTCTCATGTGATATATAAGGAAGATCTGCCGGAATAGGATTGATAATGTGACAAATACTCACTTTGATCTAAATTTAACATCTTCCCACATTTTCAACATTCCAGTGACTTCCAGTTACTATAGTGATGATACCTTGCAACTCAACATTTAATTCCTAGGTAACAGGCAACAGTCATGGATACCAACATGAGTATAGTTAAAAACTTGTTTATTAAATATTATCTGGAGTAGTCTGTTTGGAATCATCTCTCTCTCTCTAGAATGTGTTACTCTTACTACATCTAATAAAGACATTGAAACATCTGCAAATATAAACCATACAAAAAGAATCAAGGCTCCTTTTTAGGCCCTATTTTTGAGTGTAAGAACCTTGACGTGATGTCAGAGCATTGCTAAGGAAACAAAAAATTGCGTTCTAAAATAAGTACTTTTCAGCTGGAGTTGACCTAGAAATTCACTTTTAATGTTTGATGAAGCTGTGGACAAAAAAAAAAAAAAAAAAAAAAATACCCTCAATAGTTGGAGCACCTGTTCCCTCCAGTGATGTTGTACCGCCGTCATTCTTCACTTTTCTTCTAAAATGGACAGATCCGTGATGTGGGAATTGCCTGACCTGCATCAGAAGCTTCTAGGTCAATGCCTAAGAATCATCTGACCACTGAAAGAACAAAACAGTAAGTACTTCCTCAGGCTTCTCAGGTGGCACCAGTGGTAAAGAATCCACCTGCCAAGCAGGAGATGCAGGAGACATGGGTTTGATCCCTGGGTTGGGAAGATCCACTGGAGGAGGAAATGGCAACCCACTCCAGTATTCTTGCCTAGGAAATCCAGTGGCCAGAGGAGCCTGGCAGGCTATGCCGTTGCAAAGAGTCAGACCTGACTGAACGCACACGGGTGCATGCACACACACACACACACAAACTTACACACAAGTACTTCCTTGTATTGCTCTTCAAACTTTTTAATCATCAGAAGGTCTCTCTCAGCTCTTCAATAAAAAGGGTGTCCAGGGATTCATAGCCATGTAACACAGAAATATTCCACTATTTACATTTCTAGGTACTGGCCCTAAAAGGCAGTCTTCTTGTGTTAGAGGAGTAAGAAGTCAATTGAAATCCAGGCTTCAGAAACAAGAGCCCACACTTTTAAGGCTAGCTTTTCCATTTCCACACAGAAAGCAAAAGCAAATATGAACAAAAACAAAATTTAAGAAAGCAGATTAAGAATACACTTGAAAAGTAGGGGTGGCAAAAGGAGAGGGGGGAATATTAAGAAATCACAGTGTTAGGGTATGTTTGAAAACCTCATCAGTACTGGCTGTAACACATGTTAGTCTCTTCTGCTGCCGGCCTGAACTAGGCACCTTAATATTCATTCTTGTATTCAATCCTCATGACAGCTATATGAAAGTGCCATTGTTAGTCTCTCCATTTCACAGGTAAGACGTTAAGGCTGAGACTATTAGAGTAGTTTGCTCAAGGGATCCCAGTTAAACTAGTAAGTGATGGGCTTGTATATTAAAAAACAAAAGAATCCCAAGCAGTCCAGGGGAGACATTACAGGGAGCTGGTCCCACCAGTACTTCCCTGGTAGCTCAGTTGGTAAAGAATCTGCCTGCAGTGCAGGAGACCCCGGTTCATTTCCTAGGTCGGGAAGATCCCGTGGAGAAGGGAGTGGCTACCCACTCCAGTATTCTTGCCTGGAGAATTCCATGGACAGAGGAGCTTTGTGGACTGCAGTCCATGGTGTCGCAAAGCATCAGACAGGACTAAATGACTAACACAGGCACACAACGAACTGCTTGCTAAATTAGTAGTAGAAAAGAACAGTAACTGCAATGTGCCACAAGAGGGCGTACTGGTACTTTTAAATGTCAATAACTTGGCAGGCAAAGTGAGCATAATTAAAGAAAAGGTCCAGATTTCAGGTACAAGTCAGTTGCATTTTGACAATCATTAAATATAAAATCTTGAAGATTTTCTTTAGTGACTTTTGTGATATTTGAAAAGAATAATGAGATTTTTAAAAGCGTGTTATTTCTTATTTTTGTAGAAAGCAATGAGACTTTTTTCTAAGATTTACTTTCCTGGGTTGATATTTTATTAGATATATACTTTGTACCATCACTAATTATCAAGATGGCTTAGGGAATATTAAAAGAAAATATTGATTCATTTTGTTATCAGAAATACACTTTACAAATTGGTGAAATTGGGGTTCATTTTAGCAGATGGGGGAAAGGTTAAGAGGAGAGAATTAATGACAAATGAACAGAGATTCAAATAATCTTTTCCACAGTACTTCTGCTTACATATATAAATAGGTGACTCATCATATATTAAAAAATGGCTTTTATTGAAAAGACTATCCATCATTTTTACACCCTAATTTTGCCTCATTAATAATCTGAACATGTGATTTTTTTAAAAAAAAGAATACATATATTACTGAGGGCAGGAGGAGAAGAGGGTGACAGGGGATGAGGTGGTTGGGTGGCATCACCGACTCAATGAACATGAGTTTGAGCAAGCTCCAGGAGATAGTGAAGGATAGGGAAGCCTGGTGTGCTGTAGTCCATTGAGTTGCAAAGAATCAGACATGACTATTATGCTGTAAAAATAGGATTAAAAATAAAGAAAAATAGGCAAAGGACAAAATCCTCATACCATATGGGTTTTTGAGTGATCCTAGAAGTATATGTGGTATTTCTCTGTTGCAGGAAAATTTATAAATGTTTTCACTAGAAATATTCCTTTTGTCCATGGATCCACAAACTTTTTCTGTAAAGGGCCAGAAACTAAATGCTCCTGGCTGTGCAGGGCATGTGGTCTCTGGCTACCCAGTTTTGCCACGGCAGCATGAAAGCAACCTCAGACAAGCAGATGAATGGGTCTGGTTGTGTTCCAGTAATATGCTATTTACAAAAACAAGTGCCAGGCTAGATGTGGCCACTAGATCACAGTTTTCTAAATCCTCCTTCAGTCTAGCTGTGGACTCTTTCACAGAAAAGGGTGAGTAAGGAGAAATAAGCTTTGGATACCTGGACCCAGGGGCACAAAGAACCTCAGCTGAAAGGCATAAGGATGTAAAAAGCTTCTCCTCAGGTCTCAGGAGGGGCTCATCAGGGTCTTTAGCAGGAATTTGAAATTAAAATGGTCTTTAGGAAAAAGTGCACTGTAGAAAATTGGTGAAACAGATGCACAGCCCGTGTCTAACACAAAGAAAGCCCTGAAGGTACAGTAAATCAGAAGTGTCTTAAGAGGTAGGAAGTTGGTACCGGTAGCCCTGTATTCTCAGCCACTCAGAAGTAAGGAAAATCTTGAACCCTGCAGGAAATGACTGAGTTTTGCAGCAAGCCAATTGTAGGTTACACATTCGTCCCAAGGATGCACCCTCATTCTTTGAACATAAGGAAGCATGTAATAGAGCTCAAGGACGTCTTCCAGTGGAGCATAGAATTATAAATACTTTGAAAATATACTTCACAGTTCAAAGAAACATCAGATACATTCCCTATGAGTGATGGATGTATTATACTTTGATTTGGGAGATGAGCTAAGATTTGCACAAAATCGATTAACTGCTGGAAAAAAGGCTTAGAAAAATATATACTGCACTGGTTCCCAAGTCTGGCTGCAAAAGATTGTCAAGGTAAAACTTCAAGAACACAGTTTCCCAGGTCTCATTCCAGATCTACTGAATTAGATTTTCTAGAGCCTGTATGTGGTCTAGGCATTTTGACAATGCTGCCCAGGTGGGTCTTCTGAATGGTTGGGCTAGCTTAAGTCCAGCGACCGGCATTTGGGAATCACGAGGACAAAGGACCAACCCTGGGTCGTAAGTGTGGCCATGCTGGGTTCACATTCAGGCTCTGGGGACTTCCCTGGTGGTCCAGTGGTGAAGACTCTACCTTCCAGGGGCTCCCCTGGTGGTTCAGTAGTACAGAATCCATGCTGCCGATGCAGGAGACATGGGTTTGATTCCTGATCCGGGAAGATCTCACGTGCCACGGAGCAGCTAAGCACATGTGCCACAGCTATTGAGCCCGTGCTCTTGAGCCTGGGAACCATACCTACTGAAGCCCACGCGCCTGCAACAAGAGAACCCATTGTAATGAGAGGCCTGCACACTGCAACGAGGAGTAGCCCCTGCTTGCCACAACTAGAGAAAGCCCATGCACAGCAGTGAAGAGACCCAGCACAGTCAAAAAATAAAATAAATATATAAATAAGTAAAGTAAACCTTAAAAAAAAAAAGAATCCACCTTCCAATGCATGGTTGACGCCTGATGGGCAAACAAAGATTCCCATATGCTGTCCTGGGGCAACTAAGCCCACACCACAAGTAGAGCAGCCTGGGCATCACAACAAAGACCCAGCACAGCCAACAACAACAGATTCAGGCCCTGCCCCTTATTAGTCATTTGACCTTGAGCTAGTGATGGAACATTTCCAAGCTTCAGTTACCAGACCTGTAACGTGGAGCCAAAGTTTGCTCCTGCTGGAAGGCCTGAAAGTCTGATGCGGCTCTTGTCAGGATGTCAGGATGCCAGCATGTGGGCTTCCCTGGTGGCTCAGATGGTAACGCGTCTGCCCGCAATGCGGGAGACACGGGTTTGATCCCTGGGTTGGGAAGATTCCCTGGAGAAGGAAATGACAACCCACTCCAGTATTCTTGCCTGGGAAATCCCCATGGACAGAGGACAGTCCATGGGGTCGCAAAGACTGGGACACGACTGAGTAACTTTGCCTTCTTTCTTGTCAGGATGTGGCTGTTGGCTCTTTTCCATATCCTGTCCCCATTCTTCAAGGGAACAAAGTAACTGGATTTGTTCCACTCACCCGCAAACAGAAGCTTACTGAAAGCGAAAGCATTTTGAAGAAGATACCTAAGGTTTAGTCTTGCTCCACAGGATCTCCACTTCTTGAATTTCCTGAGAACTCTGGGTTCAGGTCACACCATCTCTACTCTTAAGCTTCAGCTGGGAAGAAGCCAAAGAAGGGAGCTGTCAAGTCCTGAGATACCCGGTCAAGTCCTAGCCTGTGCTGATTTTCTTTGCAACTTGACTTAAGGCAATTCCAAACTTGGCTTTCAATCTCAAATTCCTGCTACGGTAAAGCTTTGTCCTTACATGCAGGTGTAGGGGATTTTTGCTTCTTTGTCTGGAGTCCAGGCTCAGCGAATTATACCACACCTGCTGCTCTTTTCTCTGGTTTATCTTAATGAAGAAGGGCGTCACCCTCACTGAATCTGGAATGTGGAAAATCACGGGGCAGCCTACCAACTGTTACTTGGCAGGGAACGTGATACCAAGGAAGGAGCTGGCAACTCCCTTCCTCCTGCCCGGGAGCATTCTTCTTACTTGTAAGCAATTATTCATCTGCTCCTTGGGAAGAGGGGTTGTTTCTCCTTCCTGAACGCCGAAGGTCAAGATGAACTCATCAAGGAGGGAAATAATTTCTACAGTGTGTGTTATTAAAGCTCACTCCATGGTAGGAAGGTATTTGTGGAACAGAAGTGGAGTTTTGCAAATTGCTCCATTATTTGGTTGAAAGAAGAAAGCCAGGAAAGAATAAAGTTCTGGTTGGAGGAAGAGTTAATGATTTAGCATGCAGGTCCATGGCGGCTTCTCCAGTGGTTGTGGCTACAAGCCAGGGAGGCATATCTGCATTGTGGGAGTTTGTGGACTCAGCATTTGAGTTCGGTTTTTTCACACATAAAACTTGAGAGTTTTACCGTATTCTGATTTAGAGCTGGGCACTAGCCAAATTAAGAACGAAGAGTCCTACATGGGCAGGTTTATTGCAAAACTTCACAATTGGTTCTAACTTGGCAACTTCAAGCAGAGGAAAGGAGGCCGCTATCATCTTTCAAGGAATCACGATATGGCGACTGGACAGCATTTCAATATTGATTGTCAGTCGCTCAGTTGTGTCCGGCTCGGTATCACTCTTTGGATTGTAGCCTGCCAGGCTCCTCTGTCCATAGGATTCTCCAGCCAAGAATACTGGAGTGGGTAGTCATTCCCTTCTCCAGGGGATCTTCCCAACCCAGGGGTCAAAACTAGGTCTCCTGCATTGCCGGCAGATTCTTTACCGTCTGAGCCACCAGGGAAGCCCCTTTGAATATTAAAGTGTTATTTTAACACAATTGCTCTAATGTTGAATGACACCTTTAAAGCCCAAGAGTAAATCTAAATATTAAGTTATCCCTTTGAATCTATGCATATCTCTCAGAATCTCAAGAGAAATAAACATTCCAAAAACAAAACTTGATTTTGAATAATTTTTACCAGAAAAATTCTCTCCAAGCCGAACACTAAAGCAATGCACATATGTTCAAATTAGTCAGAAGTAAAATTGTTAAGTAAAGCTGAAATACTCATGTGAAAAAAAAAAGGAAACAAAAAGATGAGTAGCCTGCCACTAATTTAAAAAAATTTTCAGATTAGCAGTTTTGAATGCAGAGCTTCCTCTCTATGATAAACTATTGATGCTTTTTAAATTTTTCTAAAATAACATCTCAAGTGGATTACTTTGGGTTCAGAATAATAGCATTGCTTCTGGGGGCTGAAAATGATCGCTTTATACATTTCCAGGCACTTTTGATATTTGTGGTGGAGAAAATTAGTTCCAACCAGTAGGAAGGCTTTCAAAACGGCAGTAGTTTCAGTGTTGTTGTTTTTTTTTTTTTTTAAATAAATGGGCTGCAACAAACTGTGACATCATTTAATAATGGTGCTTCCCCATGCAAGGAAAACTTTGAGTAAGATTAAAAAGTAGGTAACAAGTGATTTAGAAGCAAATTGCTAATGCAGCAAAAGCATGGTTTTATGAAACTAAAAACCTTGACATCATCTCTGCTTTTATTCTCTCTGCCTCTAATCTGTGACCAAGTTCTCAGTCCCCTGTCTTCATTTTCTCAGCCGTTATTTGCACAGTTCTTCACTGTCTCCCATTAAACTACTACTTCAGTCTTCTAAATGTTTCCCCCTATTTTTTGTAATCCATCTGCCTAAAATATAGACCCAGTTATGTCATCCTGTTGAAACCTTCATTTGCCAACAAAACTTTGATGAGTCTGGCCAGGACAAGTGTCTGAGATTCTCTTTGCTGTGGAGTCAGACCTTCACTAATGTCCAGCCCTACAAGGCAGGAAGTGCAAACATGAGGCAGTTACCCCAACCAAGTAACTCAGGGCTCTTACAGAAGCTACAAGTCTAGAGGAAAACTGGATCGCAGATGAGGACATCGAGACAAAGCGAGCCCCTGGACCTGGGCCAGAGGCCCAGTGGACATCAAGTGCCCAGGCCCGCGGGGTGATGGGCAGAGTAGAAGGGCTAGACAGAGTCCATTCTCATTGGATATGCGGTAACCAATCTGCTTCCTGTCCTGCTGGGGAACTCTCCAAAGCTGAACCAACCAGTTTTAGATCTTGGTAATGGCCTGTGGAGCAAGACTAAGAAGGGTTTCCTCTAGTCTCCACCTCAAGGTTCCCAACCTGAGCTCATTGTCCGAGTTTCTCAGAAACAGTCCAGATGGTCTGAGTTCCAAGTGGTCTGAATCAGATTATCCAGGTATGACTCCCAAGAATATAGATTTTAAACAAGTTTTGCAGGTAATTCTGACATAGCCAGTATAGCTCAGGTGAGGGGAACCAGTGAATTGGTGGTGGGGGTGGGGAATGAACATTCCTCACCATGACATACAATGCTCTCAACTACCAAGCTCTCATCATTCTGCAGTATTCACTTTAGTGGGGTTTTTTTTCTCCCTCTCTCTTCTCTAGTACTTGATCACACTCCTGAACATTTGCTCAAATTTTTCCCTATGCTTTGAATGCTATTGTCCATCTTCTCCAGTTAGAAAAATCCCATAGTTACATCAAGATTCAACTAACTGATCTGTTGTGAAATTTCCCCTGATTCTACCAGCAGAGTTAGTTGCTTCTTTTATGCTCCCAAAAGAACAAATACTGTTGACAAGTATTTATTATGTTCAGTTTTGGGTTACAAGATCAAGATATTCTGAATCACAAACCAGGACACGTGATCCAACAATCAGAATTGTCTCAGATAATCTGTTACAGTTGTTTGTGTGTCTTCCTTGATAAAAGTACGAGCTCCTGGAGGCAGAGATAGTGCTCAATTCACCAGGGTAACCCACACAACACTTAATATAGCACGAGGCACATAGAAGGTGCCCAGCAAATGTTGAATCACAGAGCATTTATGTGCCCATGGTGCCACCCTTGGGAGGGCCAAGATACTTTTAGCACCACTCAGAAACTAGGTGCTTCAGATTTTTCTCAGAAGCTGCATGGAGAGAGTTTTTTGGTTTTTTCTCTCTTTACCATATTTCAGTCAGGACCAGGCATAAAGCTTGCTGGTTTATCAGCAGTATTGGGCCTGGAGGGTGAGAGAGGAATTCATGACCTGTCAGAAGGGAAACTGGAGTTGGCTATATAGTAATATATATATATATATATACACACACACACACACACACAAGATCTCAGCTCTTATAAAATTTAAATTTTAGTAAGGGAGGTGGGCCCAAAACAAGTTAAACATAATATTTCCAAAATGATAAGTGCTTCAGTTCAGTTCAGTTCAGTCGCTCAGTCGTGTCTGACTCTTTGCGACCCCACGAATCACAGCACGCCAGGCCTCCCTGTCCATCCCGGGAGTGGACTCCCGGAGTTCACCCAGACTCACGTCCATCGAGTCAGTGATGCCATCCAGCCATCTCATCCTCTGTTGTCCCCTTCTCCTCCTGCCCCCAATCCCTCCCAGCATCAGAGTCTTTTCCAATGAGTCAACTCTTCACATGAGGTGGCCAAAGTACTGGAGTTTCAGCTTCAGCATCATTCCTTCCAAAGAAATCCCAGGGCTGATCTCCTTCAGAATGGACTGGTTGGGTCTCCTTGTCGTCCAAGGGACTCTCAAGAGTCTTCTCCAGCACCACAGTTCAAAAGCATCAATTCTTTGGTGCTCAGCTTTCTTCACAGTCCAACTCTCACATCCATACATGACCACAGGAAAAACCATAGCCTTGACTAGACAGACTTTTGTTGGCAAAGTAATGTCTCTGCTTAGTCTGTAGTAAAGAGACAATAAGGAAATTCACAAATCAGATGATTCAAATAGTGATGAGTGCCGTGAAGATAATAAAAGTGATGGTGTGTCTGCAAGGGTCTGCTTATTGTGGGTGGGGCAGAGGGGGGCAGTGATGGTAGTAGAGCATGATTAGAGTGCTCAGAGATGGCTTTTGTGTTGAGTACATATAAGAGAAGAGCGAGTCACATAGAGAGATGGCAGGAAACATTTCCAGGAAGAGGAAACCTCAAATGACACAACCTGGAGATATGAATGAACTCGAGTATTTGAAGAACACAAAGAGAGGCAATGTGGCAACAGCCCAGTAACAGAGGGGCCAAGATCATGTGGGTCTTGGAATTTCCATTTTATGCCAAGTGCAGTGAAAAGCCATTAGAGAATTTTGAACAGGGAGTGACATGATCTCACCGTCTAATCTACAATTCTGAGAAATATGAGGTGTAATTAGCAGAGCTGGGCTAATTTCTAGCATACATCTAAAGAAGAGAGTGGAATGAGGAATTTTAAAGGTTCAAAGGCAAATTTCAGATTTTTGGCTTAGCCAATTGGGTGGCTGTTGGTGCTATAGAAGGAGAAAGCACTGTGAGAGTTGATGTGTTACTTTAGACATGCTCAGTCTGAGGTTTCCGTAGGATGTCCAAGTGGAAATGGTGAGTAAGATATTGAGTGCATGTTTCTGAAGCTTTGAGAGAAGTCTCAGTCAAAGGTGTAGATGAGAAATTCATCATCTTCATATATATAGGTGGTTGTTAAAACCACAAGAGTGATTGAAATTACACATGGGTGTGCAGCATGAGTAGGCTGGAAATGGGCCCTTGGGAACAAGAATATTTTAAGAGAAGATGAAGACAGGCCGCCTCTTTCGCCTTCTGTGACAGCCCACACTCTATGGAGTGTGCATCTTTCTAGATAAATCTGCCTTCACTTTAAAAAAAAAAAGAAAAAGAGTAGATGGAGATAGTATCAACAAAGGAAAAATGGAAAGAAATCAAAGGAGTCATTTTTAAAGACTTAAATATTCATTAGAGTTGATGTTATGGAGTCGTTGATCCTGGGGAGGCAAATTGCAGCAAAAAGTGAATGCTGACTGCTCTTTGAGAAACTTGGCAGAGAATAGAAGGTGGCAAATTATAGGGAGCAGTAGGAGGTTAGTAAAAATTTTTTTTTATGGTGGAAGAGTCTTGGGACTATTTATAGGCTAAAGAAGAGAAAAGAATAGAGGGGAAGGGATTGCATATTTCAGAGAAAAGGAAAAGTTGAAAGAGTGAGGGCTTAGAAGAAAGAATGGAGGGATTTGAGGAGTTATCTTCAAATGAAGTGGATACCTCATTCTCTTAGTATGAAATGAGGTAAAAGTTTGATTGCATGCAAGGTGATGAGATTTAAAATTGAAAGAGTTATCCTGGGTGATCCCAGTTATCTTATTTAATCTAGTTAGATAGTAAGAGGTTGCTGATCCAAGAGTTAGTTCTACATATGAATGAGAGTACATACATGTGAGCACATATACACACATACACACACAAATATATATATATTTGTAAATATATATATATATATATATATATACACACACACACAGAGATAAAACTAAGATCATGGCATCTAGTCCCATTGCTTGATGGCAAATAGAAGGGGAAAAAGTGGAAACAGTGACAGATTTTATTTTCTTGGGTTCCAAAATCACTGTGGACAGTGACAGCAGCCATGAAATTCAAACTCTTGCTCCTTGGAAGAAAAGCCATGACAAACCTAGACAGTATATTAAAAAAGCAGAGACACCACCTTGCCGACAAAGGTCTGTCCGGCCAAAGCTGTGGCTTTTCCTGTAGTCATGTACAGATGTGAGAGCTGGACCATATAGAAGGTTGAAAGTGAAAGCAGCCCCTCAGCCCTGTCCAACTTTGCTACCCATGGACTGTAGCCCCCCCAGGCTCCTCTGTTCATAGAATTCTCCAGGCAAGAATACTAGAGTGGGTTGCCATTTCCTTCTCCAGGGGATCTTCCCAACCCAGGGACTGAACCCGAGTCTCCTGTGTTGCAGGCAGATTCTTTACTGTCTGAGCCACCAGGGAGGCCCATTGATGCTTTTGAGTTGTGTTGCTGGAGAAGACTCTTGAGAGTTCCTTGGACTAAAAGGAAATCAAGCCAGTCAATCCTAAAGGAAATCAACCCTGAATAATCACTGGAAGGACTATTGCTGAAGCTGAAACTCCAATACTTTGTCCTCTTTACACCAAGAGTTGACTCATTGGAAAAGACCCTGATGCTGGGAAAGACTGAAGACAAAACAAGAAGGGGGCGGAAGGGGATGAGATGTTCAGATATTGTCACTGACTCAATGAACATGAATTTGAGCAAATTCTGGGAGATGGTGGAGGACAGAGGACTCTGGAGTGTTGCCATGGGGTCACAAACAGCTGGACACTACTTAGGGACTGAACAACAACATAAAATGTATGTATGTGTGTGCTAAGTTGCTTCAGTTGTGTCTGTCTCTGTATGACCCTATGGACTGTACCCTACCAGGCTCCTCTGTCCACGGGATTCTCCAGGCAAGAATCCTGGAGTGGGTTGCCATTTTCTCCTCCAGGGGATCAAACCTGCATCTCTTACAGCTCCTGCATTGGCAGGTGGGTTCTTTACCACTAGTGCCTCCTGGGAAGCCCAAAATATATGTATATTTCATGTTAAACATAATATTCAATGCTTTAATTTTTTGAAGTGAAATTCACATAACATAAAATTCACTGTTTTATAGCAAATAATTAAATGACATTTAGTATATTCACAGCATTGTGCAGCCACAACCTATAACTAGTTCTAAAATATTTTCTACATCCTCAAAAAACCCACTTATCCACTAAGCAGTTATTTTCCATTCTCCCCTTTCTCCTATCCTTTAGCAACCACTCATTTGCTTTCTGTCTCTATGAATTAACCTATTCTGCATAGATTCTATAAATAGAATCATACAATATGTTACTTTTTTTATCCAGCTTCTTTCACTTATCATAATGTTTTCAAGTTTCACCCAGGTGGTAGCCTATACTCCATTCCTTTTTATGGTTGAATCCCTTGTATAAATATATATCACAATTTGTTTATCCATTCATTTGTTATTGGACACTTGGGTTGTTTCCAATTTTTTTAAATTGTGGTGAAGAACATAAGGTAAAATCACTATCTTAGCCACTTTTTAGTGTATAATACTGTAGTAGTTAACTATGTGCCTATTATCATACAATAGATCTCTGGAACTATTTCATCTTGCAAAACTAAAACTCTACCTATTGAACAAGTATTCATTTCCCTCTTCGCTCACCTCCTGGTGACCACATTCTATTTTCTGTTTCAAGTTTGACTATATGAGGTATCTCACATAAATGAAATCATGCAGTATTGTCTTTTTTTGTGATTAACTTATTTCACTTAGCATAGTGTCCTCAGGTTTCATCCGTGCTGTGTATCACAAGATTTCCTTCTTTTTTAAGACTAGCATGCCATTGTATGTGTGTATATACATATTTTTTCTTTATCCTTTCATTTGTTTGTGGACATTTAGGTTGCTGCTACTTTGTGGCCATTGTGTTTAATGCTGCAAGGAACATGGGTTTGCAAATACCTCTTTGTGATCCTGTTGGGTATATAACAAGAGGTGGGATTGCTGGATCATATGGTAATTCTATTTTTAGTTTTTTGAGGAAACTCCATACTGTTTTCCACAGTAGTTACACCATTTTACATTTCCACCAACCCCGTGTTCAGAGGTTCCAATTTCTCCACATCCTTGCTTGTTCTTTTCTTTCTTTCTCTATTTTTTTTTAAGTGGGTAGGTATGAGGTGATATCTCATTGTGACTTGCATTTCTATGATTATTTATATGCCAATCAGTGACCTTGAGTATTTTTTCATATGCTTTTGGCAATTTATCTTCTTTGAGAAATACCTATTCAAGTTCTTTGCTCATTTAAAAAATCAGGTTGTTTATTTTGTTGTTGTTTTGTTAGAGTACCTTTTTATATATTATGGTTGTCAAATATATGGTTTGCAAATATTTTCTCCCATCTGTAGATTGCCTTTTCACTCTGTTGATTGTTTCCTTTGCTGTACAGAAGTTTTTAAGTTTGATGTACTTCCATTTGTATATTTTTGGTTTTGCTGCCTGTGCTTTTGCTGTCATATTCAAGAAATAATTGCCCAATCCGATATCATGAAAATTTTCTCTATGTTTTCTTTTAGTAATTTTAAAATTTCAAGTCTTATGTTTAGGTCCATAATCCATTTAGAGTTTATTTTTGTCTATGTTTAAGGTAAAGATCCAAATTCATTCTTTTGCAGATAGATATCCAGTATTTTCAGTACCATGACTACCCTTTCTCTGCTGTGTAGATTCGGGGCCCTTGTTGAAGATCATTTGACCTTACACATGAGGATTTATTTCTGGGTTCTGTATTCTGTTCATTGGTGAATACATTTATTTTAATGTCAGTAACTTACTGCTTGGGCTTCCCAGTTAGTGCTAGTGCTAAAGAACCCACCTGTCAATGCAGGAGATATAAGAGATACGGATTCAATCCCTAGGTCAGGAAGACCCCCTGAAGGAGAGCATGGCAACCCACTCCAGTTTACTTGCCTGGAGAATCCCATGGCTAGAGGAGCCTGGCGGGCTACAGTCCATAGGGTTGCACAGAGTTGAACACAACTGAAGTGACTGAGCATGCGTACACACACCATACTGTTTTGACTTGTAATATGTTTTGAAATCAGGAAATGCTGGGGCCTCAGAATTTGTTCTTTCTCAGGATTGTTTAGCTGTTTGGAGTCATTTGAGGTTCCAAATAAATTTTGCATTTTTTTCTATTTATATAAAAGATGCCATTGGGATTTTGATAGGGATTTCATTAAATTATAGATCACTTTGGATAGTATGGACATTTAAAAAATATTAAGTCTTCCAATCAATGAACATGGAATGCATTTCCACTCATTTGTATCTTCTTTATTTCTTTCAGCAATGTTTTATAGTCTAAAGTGTACAAGTCTTTCACTTCCTTGGTTAAGTTTATTCCAAAATATTTAATTGTTTTGATGCTATTGTAAATTTGATTTTTAAAAATTTCCTTTATAGATTGTTCATTGTTAATATATAAAAACACAACTGATTTTTGTGTGTTGATTTTGTATCCTACAACTTTGCTGAATTCATTTATTAGTTTTAACAGGTTTTTCTTTGTAGAATCTTTAGGACTTCCTATGTATAAGAACATGTCATTTGCAAACAGATGATTTTACTTCTTCCTTTTCAAATGAGATGACTTTTACTTCTTTCCTTTTGCCTAATTGCTGTGGCTAGGACTTCCGGTGCAGTGTTAAATAAAAGTTGTGAAAGTGAGCATCCTTGCCTTGTTCCTCGTTTTAGAGGGAAATCTTCTGGTTTTTCACTATTGAGTATGATGTTAGATGTGGGTATTTCATATATGGCCTGTATTATTTTGAGGTAATTTCCTCCCATTCCTCACTTGTTGAGTGTTTTTTTTTTTTTTTTTTATCGTGAAAGGATGTTGAATTTTGTCAAATGCCTTTTCTGAATCAATTGAGATGATTGTGTGTGTTTTTTTTCCTTCTCTATTTTGTTAATGTATTCATTGATTTTCTTTTTTAAAAACATTTTATTGGAATATAGTTTATTTACAATGTTATGTTAGTTTCAGGTATATAGCAAAGTGAATCAGATATACACACACACACACACACACACACACACACACACACACATGTATATATGTATATATGAAGTGAAGTGTTAGTCCCTCAGTCATGTCTGATTCTTTGCAACCCCATGGACTAGGGCTCTCCAGGCTCTTCTGTCCTTGGAATTCTCCAGGCAAGAATACTAGAGAAGGTTGCCATTTCCTTCTCCAGGAGATCTTCCTGACCCAGGGATCAAATCCAGGTCTCCTACATTACAGACAGGCTCTTTACTATCTGAGCCACCAGGGAAGCTCATATATATATATATATATATATATATATATATATGTATATTCAGTTTTTTAAAGATTCTATTCTCATATAGGTCATTACAGAGTATCAAGTAGAATTCCTTGTGCTATAGAGTAGATCTGTTGATTTTCAAAGTTGAACCATCCTTGCAGCCCAGGAATAAAGCTCACTTGGTCACAGTGTTTAATCTTTTAATAAATTGTTGAATTTGGTTTATTATTGGGTTGTCCCAAAAGTTCATAAGATATTATGGAAAATTCCAAATGAACTTTTTGGCCAACCCAACACAATTTTGTTGAGGATTCTGTTTATGTTTTTGAGAACCAAGACAGTAAGACAGTTAACATTAGCATCTTATGGATAGGGGAAAGATAGACTCTGTTTCTCTGTTTTGGAGTCGGTAATGGCAGGTTTAGAAGAAGGAGCTAGAGTATTAGGAAAACAATCTGTCAGAAACAAGGAGCGTCAGACAAAACCACATTTGGTAGAAAACAAATGATACCCAATCCAGGGTTTGTTTAGTAGCAAAAGAATCTTAGCCAGCAGGCAGCTATGGAGTACAACTCCTCTTACTTGGTCACCAGGCCCTGGCCTCAGAGACTGAGTTAATTCTGAGACACATCAGAAGAGAGTCTGTGGATAGGTAATTTCTTTTCTCTGCCAATGGGACCGGGTCAGGTGAAAGCTACACTGGGAGATGATCATTAGAGACCTCTCCTGCAGAGCAGGAGATGCAAGATCTGGGGAAGCCTGATAGGGGTTCAGAATCTTTTATAATTAGAATTATAAAGTCCCAATATGTTTCTCTTCAACCACCTCACCCTCATCTACCTCCCTCCCTCCTTCTTTTTAAGATAATTTTTGTTTAGTTATTTATGTCTTTGCTAGGTCTTCGTTGATGTGTGAGGGCTTTCTCTAGTTGCTGCAAGTGGGGGCTATCCTAGCTGTGGTGTGTGTGCTTCCCATTGCAGTGGTTTCTCTTGTTGTGGAGCACACGCTCTAGGGCAGGTAGGCTCAGTGGTTGCAGCTCGCTGGCTCTAAAGCACAGTAGTTGTAGCACATGGGCTTAGTCGCTCTGCAGCATGTGGGATCTTCCCAGACCAGGGGTCAAACCTGTGTCTCCTGCATCAGCAGGCAGATT
The DNA here is from genome assembly GCF_003369695.1 of Bos indicus x Bos taurus. NCBI lineage: Eukaryota > Metazoa > Chordata > Mammalia > Artiodactyla > Bovidae > Bos > Bos indicus x Bos taurus. Next base: position 19,106,687 of record NC_040076.1, on the reverse strand, counting down.
CTTTACCACTGAGCCACCAGGGAAGTGCTCCCTCCCTCCCTTCTGTCTCTCTTTCTTCTCTTATCCTTTCTTCTCCCCTTTTCTCTGTTCTTCCTCCTCTTCCTTCTTTTCTCACCCCTCTATCTGCCTTAATTCTCCCCGTCTCCCTTATGCTGCTATTTTTCTCTTAAATCATCATGGACACTGTGTGCAGGAGGTAGGTGGGGAGTAGCTAAAACTATTTGTCTTTCTACACTTTTGTTATCTTCGTGCCCTCAGTTCTCACAGCTTCACATTTATTCCCCGGTGCGGACCAATTGATCTGAGGAACTGCCACCAGGCAAAATTTTCAAAGACAGAACCACTGTTCCTGGCTAAAGAATCTGGCCACTTCATCTTCTCCCAAAAAAGGATCTACATTATCTGGAAGACAGGGACCCATACCTTCACCGCCTGGGGTGAGTCTGCTTGAGGTTTTCCCTCCGTTTTACCTCCCACTCCAGATCTAAAGAGACAAGAAGACTGACTGCAGCAATCCAACCCTATGAAGAGGACAAGAAGGAAAGTCAAAGTGTCGCCCAGTTGCCAGGATGGCTTCCAACTCCCCAAAGTCTCACTTACTCCCTTAATTGGCTTGGTGACACTTAATACTTCTTATCAGAGAAGACATCAAATTATTAAAGACTCTCTTCTCCCCACTCCCATCCGCTTGAAAGTCTTGCATTAGTGAGCTTACAGGAGACAACCCGTGGGTAGCAGGGTCCAGGAGCAGGCACTGGGGTAGGGAGGGAGCAGACAGGGACACCACCTGAGCCATATGCCAGTCAAGTGAGCAGTGAGCCACAGCTGCTTCCTAGGAATTCATATCAGTCTGTGCCCCGATCCTTGGGCTACTTGGGCAATGACATGTAATTTGAACATTTACTCTTGCTTTCTGCACTTTCTTTTTTAAAACTATTTATTTATTTAATTTTGGCTGTGCTGGGTGCTTGCTGCTACATGGATTTTTCTCTAGTTGTGAGGAATAGGGGCTTCTCTCTAGCTGTGGCTGTGTGGGCTTCTCACTGCGGTGGCTTCTCTTGTTGCAGAGCACAAGCTCCAGGGTGCACAGGCTTCAGTAGCTGCGGTATGTGGGTTCAGTAGTTGTGGCTCCAGTCTCTATAACACAGGCTCGGTATTGTGGTGCATGGGCTTAGTTGCTCCTTACCATGTGGGATCTTCCTGGACCAGGGATTGAACCCGTGTCTCCTGCATTGGCAGGCAGATTCCTTATCAGTTAGTCATCAGGGAAGCCCTGCACCTTCATTTATTTTACTTTTTGTTGTTGTTAAAGTTCTTTTTAGAAATATTCATCTTCTTTTGCCCTACCCAAGGGAAAGGAAAAATAAGGTTTTGGTTCATGCCTGGGCCTGCAGAGAGGATCCATGTGGCACAGAAATTTACTTAATCAGTTGGTGTTGAGAGAAGCCCAGGAGAGAGGTAAGAATTTAGCAGGAGAGAGAGGTCTATCCAGAGAGTCCTTGACCATTTCTCCTGACCACCTGGAGCTGTCTACCATGCAAGTCCATCCCCATGTTTTGCTCTGGGGATTTCTGTTTGATTTGGCTTAGATCTGTGGAAATGTTGCTGCTCAGCTGAGTGAGCAGCTTCTGCTTGCTCAGCAGGTAGGTAGAAATAGGGCCAGAGGGAGAAAGGAGAGGCCTCTTTAATTTGGCCATCAGATCTGTATGTTCCAGGAATTCCAACAGGGGGCTCTAGAAAGAGTTTCATATAATAATTACTTATCAGGTATAGCTGCATTCAGTGAGTTTGGCCACGTTAGGTGGATGCTCTTAAAGCCCTTAGCACCACCTATACATTTTATCTATGAAGATACAGTTTCCAGTCCTGGACAACCAAACTAGATGTGAGCTCTTAAACCACAAATCATTTAAAACCATCTGGATGTGAACCATCTTTGTTGTTCCTTGCTCTTTAGTGGCTCATATTAATTCATAATCCTGCTCAAGCCAAGCACTCTTTAAGGCCAGAATAGGATAACTGCTCTTGGTCAGAACTGGAGGAGTAAGTGGCTACCCATCATGTACAGAAACCCAGAGAAACCCAGGGAGACTGAACAATGAGATCTTCATTTCTGAGCAGTCCAAGTCCTCAGCCAGTTAGTCTTCTCTGGGCTCAAGGCCCAGTTACCCTGGAGGCAGTGTTAGAGCACAGCATCGAGGATGAGCCTGTTGCAACAGTTGATCTCTGAAACCTGGGATGTAGACTGGCCTGTGATAAATGAGAATGACCTTTAGAATCTTACAGGGAATTGATAATGGTGTTCACATCATAGGAAAGGCCCAGAAAGGTTATCTCCTCTAACCCATCTTAAAAAGTAATAACTGAACTAGAGAAAATCTCCAGGAGACTGTTGGGCAACCATGTAGTTAGATAACACACAAAACTCAAACCCAAGAAAATCTTCTGTCCCTTGAAGCAGAAGTCAGAGCACTCCCATAAAACAACTTTCTCAATGCTCTCTACCATTTCTTGTTTTCTTTGTAACATTTCCTTTTCTTTTATATCTTTTTTAAACTCTCCGATTTCCAAAAGGTTACTTAGCATCTCATAGACTCTGTGTGTGTGTGTTATTTGCTCAGTGAGGTCTGACTCTTTGCGACCCCATGGACTGTAGCCTGCTGGGGTTTCTCCAAGCAAGAATACTGGAGTGGGTTGCCATGCCCTCCTCCAGGGGCTCTTCCCAGCCTAGGGTATGAGCCCACGTCCCCTGCATTGCAGGCAGATTCATTACCATCTGAGTCACCAGGGAAGTCCCTCATAGACTGTACTTTTCAACAAAGTTGATTATTGATATTTCCTAGGCCACAATGGTTAAAAAGGGAATTATCAGAGGTGTTTATCTTAATAATTGCACGCTCTAGCTAAGAGCCTTCATTAGGGTAATTGCTCAGTTTCAGATCCAAATTTCAAACCACATGAAGATTTCTTCTTGGATTTAGAAAAGCACTCCTGTGTTAGTTCCTTAGGCCTGCCATAACAAAATGTCACAAACTGCGTGGCTTAAGGCAACAGACATGTATTCCCTCGTGGATCTGAAGGCTAGAAACCTGAAGTCAAGCTCTCAGCAGGTTGATTCCTTCTGGAAGCTTGGAGGGAGAATCTGTTCCAAGCCCCTCTCTTCTGAGTTCTAGTGGTTGCTGGCCGTCAGCTTTCACAGCTTGCAGACACGTCAGTTCAATCTTCTACCTCCATCTTCATATGATTGATCCCCCATGTGTATCTGTGTGTCTCCCTCTCCTGCCATGGACGCCAATCATTAAATTTAGGGCCCTCCCTAATCCAATATGACCTCATCATTACATCTGCAAAGACTGTTTTCAAGTATGGTAACATTCACAGGCCCCGAAGTTAGGATTTCAACGTATCTTTTGGCAGGGACACAAGCCAACCCACAACAGACCTCAACAACAATTCTAAAGCCAAACTCATACTCTTCTCCCTAAAACTATACCTCAAACTTTCCATTCACTTCAATCATTCCTTTGTTTAGTAAATACTAGGCACCCGCAACAGTTATTAGGCATAGCTGTTGGTGATGTGAATTGTTGTTCAGTCACTAAGTCAGCTCTGCAACTCCATGGACTGTAGCCTGCCAGGCTCCCCTCTTCGTGGGGGTTTTCCAGGCAAGAATACTGGAGTGGGTGGCCATTTTCCTTCTCCAGGGGATCTTCTCAGATTAGGGATCAAACCCGCATCTCCTGCATTGGCAGGTGAATTCTTTACCACTGAGCCACCAGGGAAGCCTTGTGCTGTGAATAGGACAGTAAAAATCAACAAAGACCATGAAAATCATTTATGTGAGTCTGAAAGCATCCTATAGTTTATCACCACCCTCCTTCCCAAATCTAAACCATCATCATGTCTTGACTTTATTTCCTGCTATTTTTCCAGATCCATTCCCTTCTTCCCAACTCTACTTCCATTTCTGGAGCTCAAACTTCCACATTCTCCAACTTGGATCATAGTAGTCACCTTCCAGTTGTAAATCACATTTAATTCCACTCCTGTCTAATAAAGTTTCTATATTGCTGCTAGAGTCCCTCCTGCCTCTCCCCCCGTCATGTGCATACTTAAAACACTTCATGACTTGCCAGTACTTTCAGAATAAAGCCAAAGTTCTAAACGGGGCTGATGAAACTCTGAGCATTGGACTCTCGCTGCCTGTCTAGCCTGGGCTCACAATATGCCCCGCCTCCCCTTTCCTTAGGTCTAGCCACACTGGTCTTCTTTCAGCCTCTCAGATTTTAAAATGTGTATACATTGCTTGGAGATCTTGTTAAAATCAGGTTCTAATTAAGTAGAACTGGGGTGAAATTTCTGATTCTGCATTTCTAACCAGCTCCCAGGTGATGCTGGTCAAGACCCTGCTTTGAATCCAAAGGTGTGTTGGTTGCTGTGTTCCTTTTGCACCTGCTCTTGTACATGTTGTTCCTGGTTTTCAATACTCTTTCCTCCTCTCTCACTTGAACACATGTTCAGATCTCTTCTTAGAGACTTCTTTGATCTACTAAGTAAAAAATCACCTCAACCCCACTGTGAATCTCATGGAACCCCATGTCTCTGCTTCTTTCTACTTGGCACAGTTGGGTTTTAAGTTTTCTATGACATCGTTTGATCAAATATTTATCTCCTCCACTAGAGTACCAGCTCTGCGGTGGAGAATACATCTGTTTCTGTTATCGTTGATCTCCAGAGTCCCACTCAGTGTGTGGCTCTGAGAATAGACACTCATTATATAGTTGTTGAATAATAAGGAATGGTACTCAAGTTGCTCACAGTCTTTTCCTTCACTAGCAGGCAAAGGAGTGACTTAATCATGCCGCCTAGATGGATATTTAGACCCTCAGAAGAAAATGGCTTTGTCTTTGTCTTTCCCTTGTTGTCACAGGGATTCCGCTGTCTTTATTTTGGGTTGCTCCCAATGATATCAACAACCTTTGCACACAGTCTCAATTTGTTTATGCCTTGTGGCTGTTCAGCTCAGATGGTGACCTGGGATTAATAAACTACTGTTTTTGCAGGCAACAGCGATTTTCTCTGATTACTTCAACTATCAGGGCTGACTGTAAAGATGTATGTGCTTCCCATGTGGTGCTAGTGGTAAAGAACCTGCCTGCCACTGCAGAAGACTTAAGAGACACAGATTTGATCCCTGGACTAGAAAGATTCCCTTGAGGAGGGCATGGCAACCCACTCTGGTATTCTTGCCTGGGAAATCCCATGGACAGAGGAGCCTGGCGGGCTACAGTCCATGGGGTCACAGGAGAGTCTGACACTGAAGCAACTCAGCTCAGCTACTCTTCCTGTCTTTGCATCATGCATCGCCTGGAGTGTCTTTCAGTTTCTGTGCTTGGTTTTGATCGGTTATCTCTCACTATCAAAGGCTTGCTCATAGTTAGCACCACTTCCTGGCCCCTGTGGTGCCCCTATAAGCTGCCTTCTTAGCTTTACTCCCTGGCATCCGCTGCTCATATTCTCTATATCCTTTGCATTCAGATTCACCCAGAGAGCAACTGACTGCTTTGCTTAAATCACTCTGATCTTTTTCTGATTCTCATGCCACCACGAGCCTAGGCCACTGACAGGCCCATACTGGATTTGCTGTGAGTTTGGTGCTCATGGCTGATCCAAGCAGGTTTGAACAGGACAGTCTGTTCACATGCAGTGATGTGCTGGAGTTGCCCCTTACTGGTCCCCTAGAGCTGATTGTGAAACATTTAGAAATTTGATGAGCCCAGTTGTTAAACAGTCCATGGTTTGAAATCACCCAGGGTTGGAGTACTTACACATGGACATCAGGAAAGGCTAGAAATCAGGGTTGTTTTCCTTCCAGAGAGCCGGCTTGCCAGCATGCAGCTGAGTGGGTTAGAGAACAAGGTTCACCCCCAGGAAGCATTCAGAGCTCTTTCCCTTGCTTATGTGGTTGCCATTCTGAGGCTTTCCTGATGGGGGCAGTGTAACTGGAAGGTGCCCTGCATAATTGATTGTCTCACCTGGCCACACCCAGGGCTTCCAAATTACACAAAGCCTCCTTTCATAGTTGTTGCTGCACCGATTGCAATCTATTTATGGTTGAGTTTCCCAGGGAATAAGTTCTGAGATGGAGCTTTGTGTATGGAAACTTATCAGGGAGAGTGAAAATCATTCAGTCGTGTCTGACTCTTTATGACCCCATGGACTGTAGCTCGCCAGGCTCCTCTGTCTGTGGAATTCAGCAGGCAAGAATACTGGAGTGTGTAGCTGTTCCCTTCTCCAGGGGATCTTCCCCACCGAGGGATCAAACCTAGGTCTCCTGCATTGCAGGCAGATTCTTCACCATTTGAGCCATGCCCCAAGTTGAACTGGTGAGTGTGCTTCAGTTCATTTCTTATGAAGAAAAGGAGGTAAGATTGCAGAAGGAAGGGTTGAACTGTAATGTAGCCATCAAGAAGGTATCAGCCAGCTCATGAGAAGGACCAGTGGTTAGATGGGGGCTGCCCATTGAATATGGTGGCTCTTTTCAGAACAGAGTGTTTCCTAGGGAGGAACTCAGCTGAGAACTTTGGTTCAGCCACCAACAATCCCAGCAGATAGGGAATGAGTACCTGGTCTTAAGGGGCAGTTTGGTGGGTAAGTGGGGGGCTGGCTGGGGCTTACATACATCTCCTACACACAGAAGGGAAAAAGTATGTAAAAGTTGTTAAAGTTTCCCAAGAGCATACTAAAATTCCCAAGTAGGAAAGTTCTCATTATTAAAAGAAAAAACAACAACAAAGATTGAAGATTGTTAACTCATATTTTATACAGTCTTCCCATTTTTCAGAGCTCTCATTTCCTGAAAAGAATTGTGACCCCAGTTTCCTCACCAGTGGGATCAGAGGACAATATAATTGGCATTTCATAGTATCACACTTCAGTTCAGTTCAGTGCTCAGACGTGTCTGACTCTTTGCGACCCCCTGGAATGCAGCACGCCAGGCTTCCCTGTCCATCCCCAACTCCTGGAGCTTGCTCAAACTCATGTCTATCGAGTCGGTGATGCCATCCAGCCAGCTCATCCTCTGCTGTCCACTTACCTGTCTGAATCATCTATGCCCAGCTCTGCTTGTCCTCTCTCCTCAGAGGGGCTCCTGTCTCCAGCATGAGTGTCATAAGCCAATGAGGAGTGATCACACTGCAGCCTCTTTCTCTTCACATTGACACATCTCAATCCTGGCATTGGTTTCAGTGTTCCCTCTTTTTCAGCGTTCCCTCTTTTTCTGGCAGATGTCCTATACTATTTTCTAGGTCTCAGCAGCCTATGTTGACTCATACAACTGTAGATGTGGATGCTTCAGGAAGTGTTACCTTGGGGGGACCTGGCCAGATATGGCATGTTAAACATGACTCTTGAGTTCTTTGACTCTTCTTCCAAGAAGAGATTGGTGGGCAGGTGGGGCAGGGGTGGGTGTGGGTTGTCTATATCTCTTTACCTTGAAAATGTGTATATCAGTGATTGCAATGACCAGGAGAAAATGGCAGAGATGATATTGTACCGGTTGCCTAACCAGCCCTTAAGAACCTGGCAGGTTCCATCTTGTGGGTTTTTTATAAAACTTCCTCCAAGAGCACTAAGCCATGTAAGTCCAACTACTTGAGACCACTGTGCTGCAGAGGCCAGCAGAGGTGCTCTGGCCAGTGGCCCCAGCTGAGCCCAGCCCGCCAGGCCATCCCTGCCTGGGTGCCAGACACGTGCATGAAGACACACTGGACCCTCCATTCAACCTATCCACCAGGCATAGATCCTGAGCAACCTCAGCCAAGGCCACAGAGAGCAGAAGAATTACCCATCTGAGTTCCGCCTGATTTCCTGATCTGATGCACAAAGTCCTTGTTGTGTAGCCACTGAGTCACGTCTGACTCTTTTCGACCCCATGGACTGTAACCTGCCAGGCTCCTCTGTCCATGGCATTCTCCAAGCAAGAATACTGGAGTGGGTTGCCATTCCTTCCCCAGGAGATATTTCCCACCCAGGGATCGAACGGGGGTCTCCTGTACTGCAGGCAGATTCTTTACCTACTGAGCCACCAGGGAAGAACAGACATGTATAGGAATGTGTATCTGGAGTTCAGGGCCCTTTTTTCTGAGGTGAGTTGATATGGAGACTCCCAGATTTTTTTTTCTCTGTGTTGTCTTCCCTTTTCCCCTTTCTCTTAGACTTAGAGTGTAGTCCTTTTGATCCAATCTATAACCTTGTAAAAAGGAATATGAAGAGGTTGGGAAATTGAGGATTAAAAGTAGTGGTATTTGGGGTCACCTTCCCTCCTTCAGAATGGAGTGGGACCCTGGAACATGTGCCATTTACCTCTTGCAGGAATGTATCTCCTCTTAAGGACAGAGAGCTTTCAAAGTCTGACCTTGCTAAGACAATGCTATTATCTGGTCTCCTTCCACTGGGGAGAAACTGGCTTTTCATGGAAATTTTTCAATTGTTTTTAAAAAGAGAAGGAATAGAATCTTCACTGAACTGCAACGAAAATGTAGACCTCATGGATGGAAATATGATTGAGAAATTACTCCTAAATTGAATCGACAATGCACAAAGAATCTAACTTCTGCATACCAAGGCTTTGTCCCTGTGAGCCTTGCTGTTGTAGTTTCCTGTGGTCAGGCAAACTCAGATACCCCGAGAAGCCTTCTGAGAATTCTTTGTAATTTGGTTCATAATTTTGCACTCCCTGCCCTTCTCTGCTGTGCTCTTGGGTAAGTGTAGAGAGGACTGATGAACAGACCAAGGAAAGAGTGCAGTGCAGAAATTACCATGCTGTGCACAAGACTAGCCCCAACACCCTCTCTTCTGTGCACTGGAATTACAGAGGGGAAGACGGGTTCCATCCCAATTCCCTCTTTTACTCAAAAGGAAAAGGGAGGCCCAAAGAGTTTAAATGACTTGTTCAATATCACACAGCCAGTTACCGGCAAGTTGGGATTAGAAAACCAGCATTGTTTGTATTGTGGCTATTAATAGAACAACTCCTGCCTTTATAAACATTTATTGTTGTTGTTTAGTTGCTAAGTTGTGTCTCTTTTGTGACTCCATGGACTGTAGCCTGCCAGGCTCCTCTGTCTGTGGGATTTTTCAGGCAAGAATACTGAATTGGTTTGTCATTTCCTTCTCTAGGGGATCTTCCTGATGCAGGGATCAAACCCGTGTCTCCTGCATTGGCAGGTAGGTTCTTAATCACTGAGTGGCCTGGGAAGCCCAGTCCCTTTTTTAAACATATTCTTTCCAAAATATGTATCCAATTTAATGTCACATCACGTTCTGGGCCAGGCACTTGTGATCAAGAGCTGAGTAAGACAGAGGTGGTCATACCTGTGGTCGATTCATGTTGATGTATGGCAAAAACCATCACAATATTGTAAAGTAATTATCATCTAATTAAAAATAAAAATTAAAAAGTCAGGGGTCAAATAAAAATATACAGAGGGGGTGTTGGCCTCATGGAGCCTACTCAAAGTAATCTTTGAGTGAGACCAAATAAAAAAATGGGACCCTGTGATGGCATATAAGATTAGTACAATGACAATCATATTAAACTTTCCTTAGTCTAGCCTTTCTTAGATGTTAGAGCCAGGAAAGTTTCTTTTAGGATATCCTGATACCCAGAACATTCTAAGGGGAGAAAAGTTCCTCTTCTTCTTTGATTTTATTAATGATTTTATTAGAGATTAAGTTCACAGACTTCATTTCTGTTCCTTGGCTGCAAGTTTTGCCCTTGTTCTGATGGAAAGCTGGAAGCTGCCTGGTCAACCTCACTTCTTCCTGCAGAGGTTGATAACCCTATAAAAAGTTCATTAGCCTGATTTTGTTATTAGGGAAAGTCATTTATTCACTCTTCTCTTGGTTTATAGTTTTTATCACATAGAACCAATCGCTGATATGAGACAAATAGAAAGACAAGTTGATATATGAATATAGACAACTCTGGTATGATGAAATTAGTATTCAGAAGGCTTTGGAGGACATTGGTTTTCCCAGGTGGTGTAGTGGTAAAGAATCTGCCTGCAGTGCAGGAGATGCAAAAGACTGGGGTTCAATCCCTGGATCAGGAAGATCCCCTGGAAAAGGGCATGACAACCCACTCCAGTATTCTTGCCTAGGAAATTTCATGGACAGAGGAGCCTGGCGGGCTATAGTCCGTGGGGTCTCAAAGAGTCGGACACGACTGAGTGACTGAGCATTCACGCACAGAGGACTTCCAGGCCAAGATACAATTAGACTTTCTAAATAAATACGTGAATAAGAACCTAGAGACAAGATTGGATGGGAATGTATTAGGCTAAGCCATGTGAAATTTCCTGTATTCAACTATTTATAACCTACAAAAATGGTGATGTCTTATAATTCAACCAAATATATTCTACAGCCTGTATCAAAATCAGTTTGATTTGGTAATCATTTATTTTTGAACAATTGCTGTAATAAGAGCTTTAGGCAGTTTTACCTGTGTGTGATTCAGTTGCCTTATTTGACAGTGGAGATAGTAATATTAATAGATTCATTGATCTGTTTATAAAGGCAAACTTCTCTAGCCTGGCACACGTTGCTTACCACTCAGGTCCTCCACAGGCAAGATCTAAGTGTTGCTCTCAGACTGACTGCCTCTCACTTATAACCTGCACTCCTTGGATTTGTTGTTGTTTAGTCACTAAGTTGTGTCTGACTTTTTATGATGCCATGGCCTGTGGCCGGAGAAGGCAATGGCAACCCACTCCAGTACTCTTGCCTGGAAAATCCCATGGATGGAGGAGCCTGGTAGGTCACTAGGAGTCGAACACGACTGAGCGGCTTCACTTTCACTTTTCACTTTCATGCACTGGAGAAGGAAATGGCAACCCACTCCAGTGTTCTTGCCTGGAGAATCCCAGGGACGGGGGAGCCTGGTGGGCTGCCGTCTATGGGGTCAAACAGAGTCGGACATGACTGAAGGACTTAGCAGCAGCAGCATGGCCTGTAGCCCACCAGGCTATTCTGTCCATGGGATTTCCCAGGTAAGAATACTAGAGTGGGTTGCTGTTTCCTGCTCTGGGGATCTTCCCAACCCATGGATTGAACCTGTCTCCTGCATTGGCAGGTGGGTTCTTTACCACCGAGCCACCTGGGAAGCCCATACTCCTTGGGTTACTTATGCCTGTATTCCAGACCTCTTAGTCCCAGGTTGGAATCACTCTGTTTACAGCCACCTGAATCTCACCTCATTGGCTCCAACATGCTTACACTGTATTGGTTTTTCTCAAGCTCTGCTTTATTAGATCAGTGGTTTACAGCTTCTTGGGTGCATACTGGAAACACCCAGTGAGATTTCAGGATGTACTGATGTCTGGACTCCGCCTTAGAACTCCTGATTCCAGTGGTCATGGGGATACCAAGGCCTCGGTGTTTTTTCAAAGGTTCTGTAAGTGATTCTAACACGCAGCCCAGGCTGAGAACCAAAGTGCCCAGAGAAATTGCCCATGCTTCTGCATCTTGATGAGTATTTCTCTTCTTCCTTCTGAGGTCCCTGGATCCTGAGGAATTATCCCAGGTCATATTTACACTTCTTGTTTGATTTTTGCATGCAGCCCTTTCTATCATATTCCCTGTTTTTCTGCATCAATAAGTTGTTTGTGAGGACGAGGTTGTTTCTGCTGAAAAGCCTGAGGGAAGGGAGGTGCTTAGAAGAAGGCTGACACTGGAGACTCCAGCGTACTTGGGTGTGGAGGGCTGGGGCCACTGTTGGCGGCATTCTCCTGTTCCAGTGGGGATCCAGACAGACTTGGGTGTAGCAGTGAGAATTGCCCAAGAGATTCACGAGGTAAGGCTTTGAGGTCTCCTGAAATGTGCCAAGTGGGGTTCCTGAGCTGTATCACCCTTGCACTTTCTCTGCCTCTCTCTTGCCTGGTCCTCTGAGGGCAAGCTGAGGTGCTGGACACCCGCCATTTATTATTAATATCTTTGCTGGCCCAGTTCCTTTCTCTGAATTTTGATGGCTAGAATTCTGTCCAAATTCTGCCTGTTTCATGAAGCATTTCCTGAGTTCACTCCAGCCAGTCTTGTGTGTTGTTTGGAATTTCCATAACATCTGGCTGCAAGATTTGAAGTAGTAGTGGATTGGGGACCAGACCAGGTTTCAGTTTTGCACAAATCAGGAGGGTCTGATCATCTATACTCATAGTAGGTATTTGTCAAATGACTGAATGATGGAATGAATGAGTTGCCTTGGGCAAGAATCTTTTCTGAATCTCCATTTCTTTATTTCTGGGATAAGGCCAATATATAGACATTTTTTTTCTCTCTCTAAGAGTGGACTTTGGAATGTCTGTATCAAAACCCTGTGAGGTTCTTGTTTAAATGCTGAGTTCTGCCCTCCCATCTGAACCAAAATTGCTAGAGACCTGAGAATCCACATATAATATGTTCCCAAGTGATTATTATACGCAATACAGTTGGAAGACCACTGAATTAGCAGTTATCAGTTCAATTAAAGTGATGTGATGGTAGTCACAAGTGTAAAACCTTGGTATTTATAGAGATGGGAAATTCTTCTTGTTCAAGTTAGATGGAAAAACTCTCTTGGTTGGAAATGTGTTAGGCAGTGGAAAGAACTCCAGGCACATCAGTATCATCTGCAGGTGGAAATGTGTCGGGCAGAGTGACAGCAGCCCATTTAAGTATCACTGATTATTTATTGAATACATGTTCCACCCCCTTCATAGTCAATAATTATGTATTAAATACCTGCTCATCAGGCCAAGCACAGGGGATACAAAGGGTGATTTTTGTCACATCTGTTCCATGTAGTATAATTATTTCTACTTTGCAGTGTTGGTTCCAGGGCTTCCCTGGTGGCTCAGCAGTAAAGAATCCTGTTGCAATGCAGAAGATACGGGTTTGATCAATGGGTCAGGGGGATCCCCTGAAGGAGGAAATCGCAACTGAATCAATCTAGTATTCTTGCCTGGGAAAACCCATGGACAGAGGTGCCTGGTGGGCTACAGTCCATGGGGGTCACAAAGAGTCGGACTCAACTGAGTGACTAAATAACAACAAGTGTCAGTTCCAGAACAAGGAAAGAGAAGCTCTAGGAAGTGACAGAGTCCAGTTTCCCAGATACTTGATTGTCTTCTTACCAAATCTTGAGCTATTCATTGAAACTTCTGTTTCCACTGGGGTCTATGGATTCTGTTTCCCATAGGAATGACTCCTGAATTTTATAAATGAAATAAATGAAGTAGAATAAGATTTTCTTTATAGAAATTTTTGGGAGTCATTATCTTTGCTGTGATGTACCAAATCTAAGCAGAGTCTACATGTTATGTTACCAGTTTGGGGACTGACGGTCTGCCAAAGAAACAGTGTAATCACCAGTTGTGGCAATGTGGTTCTTCTCACCTCATCATCTGGTTTCAGATGAAATTTCTAGTCATCAAAGAGCAGACTTTCTGTGTTTCTGATTAATTGTCAGAGCCTTTCTTGTTAGAAAAGCTGGCTTTTATTTCTGACTTTATTACTGAGCCGCTGTGTGATCTTAAGTATGTTAAAGAGCTTTGGGATATCTTAGTTCCACATTCCATGAGATGGAGATAAAAATACATTCCATACATCTTTCAGAAGCACCATAAGGATTAATGAGACAAGGTTAGCAGGCATATTAAAGTCACCCAATTTTTTTTTCATATTCAGATTCATTTCCTAATACTAAAAAAGGGTCATGTAGTTTAAAAAAAAACAACTATGCAGTATTAAGATTATTTCCCCAAAAGAATGAACAGATGACAAGGAGGATTATTAAGCTTCTATATATAAATCTTCCCCTTTACTTTAATTCTGTGTTTTGTCCATATTGTAGAAGAGATTTTTTTTTTTAATAGTGCTTGGAGTCTTGATCCATATGCCAAGCTGTCTGTTTAATTTAAAAACCACTGGAATGAACTAAAACATTATAGCGTTAGCAGTAATTTGCTTTACTGAGTAATGAGGGCAGCAGCTATCCCTAAGCAAGCAATAAGCCCAGAACCCAGCTCCCGACTGAGTGCTGTTATCTCTGGGACAATCCAGCCCCTGCTAGGGGAGTCTCCTGAACCAGAATTCATGGACTGAGGGTGAGAGAGGAGCTATCCATCATCACCGGCCCATCCATCACCCGTTGCCCCATGCTGAGCAGGGAGTTTGCCTGCCATGAATTTCATCAGAGGTTGTATTTCATAAGTTGAGCCTGGTGATCAGACAGGGTCACCCTGAAACCCCATCTGGAGAGTGAAGCATCACATGGCTTGCATGTCTCTCCTGGATTGATGGCTGTCCTCACATCTGTGGGTTTTAAAGATATGGAAAGCAGCTTAGGAAAAGCTATGGGAGCAGTTCTGTGGCTACCAGCAGCTACGCATGCATGCGCGCTAAGTCGCTCAGTTGTGTCGGACTCTTTGTGACCCTATGGACTGTAGCCCCCCAGGCTCCTCTGTCCATGGAATTCTCCAGGCAAGAATACTGGAGTGGGTTGCCATGCCCTCCTCCAGGGGCTTCCCAGCCCAGGGATCAAACCCGCATCTCCTGCAGGCAGGAGAATTGCAGGCGGATTCTTTACTGCTGAGCCACCAGGGAAGCCCCGGTGGTCGTATCAGTGGACACAAAACACAGGAGTTGCGAGGTGGGCGGGGGAGGGAAGGAGCGCGAGGGAGTTTAAAAAAAAAAAGAACAGAAAACACAGGAAATGAAACCTGGGAAAATAAACAAAATACAAGCCAAGCGGAGGAAAAAGATAACCAGAATTCTATGTAAGAGTTAGGATAAAAGGAAAAGAAAGAAAGCACTGATGGAAATAAACCAGAAGAGACTGATTTTTATATTCACTGAGATGATAGGTTTGCAGGCAAATCTTCCAAGTTCCTATGTCAAGGGTACATGTATCTACTTTCCCAGGAGCCTTTCATTTCAAAGTGTTTGTGTGAATCTTCCCCACTCAATCCTTTCAAGAAGCTTAATATTATCCCTGTTACACATGTGAGGAAAAGGATGCAGATTATTGTAAAGATTAAGCTTCAGAGCACTTCACTAGCACAGGCTCCTTCCAGGGAGGGGCTCTGACAATATAATTATATTGTCCCATATTTTTGTAAACTTTACAAGAGAAACCATCACCTTCAGATGACTGCTGTTTCCTTTCTGACTTCTCTGACTTCTCCATTGTGCTTCAGCTCGTCTTGGATGGCACTGGACCATTTGTGGCAACTGCCTGAGGGAATTTGATGTGAGATTGCATTTAGATGGGGTGTGGTGGAATATATTTAGAAAATGAAAGGCTCCCAGGAAAGTAGAAACAGTACCCTTGACAGAGAGGGGAAAGAAAAAACAAAAGCCTCTTTCAGTTCGATTGCCTCATCAGCTCTAACTGCTGTCTAGTTTGCATGCTTCTGCGGAAGCATTCAATTTTGTATATAAGCTCTACGAGGAGGTTTCTTTGGGAATGGCGGGAATGTATTCCATCTCCTTTCTCTCTCTCTGTACCTCTTAAGAGTCTCAAGTTGTCCTTTTATTGTCCATTTCATTCATTCTGGAAAGATGTCTAAAAAATGCTCAGTTTTAAGCCTGGAACGTGACAGGAGACAGGTCAGTGTCCAGTGGAGGGGGTATCCAGTTTAGTTGCACAGAAAATAGTATATTTTAGAAAAACTGTTCACTGATTGACAGCTCCACCCCACAAATAACACCCCTTAGCACATTGAAAAGGCTTTTTTCTTTTTTTTTTTTGAGCAAGAGAGATTGTGAGGGAAGGTGGGAAAAAGAAAGGAAGAGGAGTATTATAATAGCAAATGCCAGTTAGGAAAAAGATAAAATGGTGCATTTAGGATCTTGAAGACAAGTCTGAATGAACAAAGAAGATAAAATCTTTCCTTGAATGCTGTCCCATAGTCTGATGCCTCAGACACAATAAAGGGTAAACATTATTTTGGTTGGTACAGTAATTAACCTACATATATATTTTTGTTTTTTTTTTTAATTTTTAAAAATTTTTTTTTTTTTTTTTTTTTTTTTTAAAAGTATAAACTGTTTATTTTTAAATATGTGAGTTTACTTTGACCTTTACATTTTATTTTATTTTTTTTTGGTTTTAATTTTATTTTATTTTTAAACTTTACATAATTGTATTAGTTTTGCCAAACATCAAAATGAATCCACCACAGGTATACATGTGTTCCCCATCCTGAACCCTCCTCCCTCCTCCCTCCCCATACCATCCCTCTGGGTTGTCCCAGTGCACCAGCCCCAAGCATCCAGTATCGGGTTTATTTTATTTAACTTTACAATATTGTATTGGTTTTGCCATATATCAAAATGAATCTGCCACAGGTATACATGTGTTCCCCATCCTGAACTGTCCTCCCTCCCCATACCATCCCTCTGGGTTGTCCCAGTGCACCAGCCCCAAGCATCCAGTATTGTGCATCGAACCTGGACTGGTGACTTGTTTCATATATGATATTATACATATTTCAATGCCATTCTCCCAAATCATCCCACCCTCTCCCTCTCCCACAGAGTCCAAAAGACTGTTCTATACGTCAGTGTCTCTTTTGCTGTCTCGTATACAGGGTTATCGGAGAAGGCAATGGCATCCCACTCCAGTACTCTTGCCTGGAAAATCCCATGGACGGAGAGCCTGGTAGGCTGCAGTCCATGGGGTCACTAAAAGTCGGACACGACTGAACGACTTCCCTTTCACTTTTCACTTTCATGCATTGGAGAAGGAAATGGCAACCCACTCCAGTGTTCTTGCCTGGAGAATCCCAGGGACGGGGGAGCCTGGTGGGCTGCTGTCTATGGGGTCGCACAGAGTCGGACACGACTGAAGTGACTTAGCAGCAGCAGCAGCATACAGGGTTACCGTTACCATCTTTCTAAATTCCATATATATGCATTAGTATACTGTATTGGTGTTTTTCTTTCTGGCTTACTTCACTCTGTATAATAGGCTCCAGTTTCATCCTCCTCATTAGAACTGATTCAAATGTATTCTTTTTAATGGCTGAGTAATACTCCATTGTGTATATGTACCACAGCTTTCTTAGCCATTCATCTGCTGATGGACATCTAGGTTGCTTCCATGTCCTGGCTATTATAAACAGTGCTGCGATGAACATTGGGGTACACGTGTCTCTTTCCCTTCTGGTTACCTCAGTGTGTATGCCCAGCAGTGGGATTGCTGGATCATAAGGCAGTTCTATTTCCAGTTTTTTAAGGAATCTCCACACTGTTCTCCATAGTGGCTGTACTAGTTTGCATTCCCACCAACAGTGTAAGAGGGTTCCCTTTTCTTATTGCTTGTAGACTTTTGGATTGCAGCCATTCTGACTGGTGTGAGATGGTACCTCATAGTGGTTTTGATTTGCATTTTTCTGATAATGAGTAATGTTGAGCATCTTTTCATGTGTTTGTTAGCCATCTGTATGTATTCTTTGGAGAAATGTCTATTTAGTTCTTTGGCTCATTTTTTGATTGGGTCATTTATTTTTCTGGAATTGAGCTGTAGGAGTTGCTTGTATATTTTTGAGATTAGTTGTTTGTCTGTTGCTTCATTTGCTATTATTTTCTCCCATTCTGAAGGCTGTCTTTTCACCTTGCTTATAGTTTCCTTTGTTGTGTAGAAGCTTTTAGGTTTAATTAGGTCCCATTTGTTTATTTTTGCTTTTATTTCCAATATTCTGGGAGGTGGGTGATAGAGGATCCTGCTGTGATGTATGTTGGAGAGTGTTTTGCCTATGTTCTCCTCTAGGAGTTTTATAGTTTCTGGTCTTACATTTAGATCTGTAATCCATTTTGAGTTTATTTTTGTGTATGGTGTTAGAAAGTGGTCTAGTTTCATTCTTTTACAAGTGGTTGACCAGTTTTCCCAGCACCACTTGTTAAAGAGATTGTCTTTAATCCATTGCATATTCTTGCCTCCTTTGTCAAAGATAAGGTGTCCATATGTGCGTGGATTTATCTCTGGGCTTTCTATTTTGTTTCATTGATCTACATTTCTGTCTTTGTGCCAGTACCATACTGTCTTGATGACTGTGGCTTTGTAGTAGAGCCTGAAGTCAGGTAGGTTGATTCCTCCAGTTCCATTCTTCTTTCTCAAGATAGCTTTGGCTATTTGAGGTTTTTTGTATTTCCATACAAATTGTGAAATTATTTGTTCTAGCTCTGTGAAGAATACTGTTGGTAGCTTGATAGGGATTGCGTTGAATCTATAAATTGCTTTGGGTAGTATACTCATTTTCACTATATTGATTCTTCCAATCCATGAACATGGTATATTTCTCCATCTATTCATGTCCTCTTTGATTTCTTTCACCAGTGTTTTATAGTTTTCTATATATAGGTCTTTAGTTTCTTTAGGTAGATATATTCCTAAGTATTTTATTCTTTTCGTTGCAATAGTGAATGGAATTGTTTCCTTAATTTCTCTATTTTATAATTATTAGTGTATAGGAATGCAAGGGATTTCTATATTCATTGATTAGTTCTAGTAATTTTCTGGTGGAGTCTTTAGGGTTTTCTATGTAGAGGATCATGTCATCTGCAAACAGTGAGAGTTTTACTTCTTCTTTTCCAATTTGGATTCCTTTTATTTCTTTTTCTGCTCTGATTGCTGTGGCCAAAACTTCCAAAACTGTGTTGAGTAGTAATGGTGAAAGTGGGCACTCTTGTCTTGTTCCTGACTTTAGAGGAAATAAAAATATGGAACGCTTCACGAATCTGCATGTCATCCTTGCGCAGGGGCCATGCTAATCTTCTCTGTATCATTCCAATTTTAGTATATGTGCTGCTGAAGCAAGCACCATATTTATTTTTGTATTTATTTTCAAGTTTATCAAGTCCTAGGCAAGTGCCTATTAGACAATATTGCCTTTAATATTTCAAGTGATGGTATTCCTCTTGAATGGCATTAGAATTACAAAACAAATTTGCAATGTAATTTATTTTCTGGCTGTATAAAGTCTTGGCAATACAAAATTCCCATCAGAACACACACATACAAACATACTCACACACACCCCCACCCCTATACTTAAAAAAAAAATTCTAAATATGGAAAACTATGACTGAGAAGGGCCTACTTTTTACCTAATCGAGGGTCCAGTCTTTTAAGAGCCCTTTCAGCAAAGTGATCAAGTCTAACCCATCAGTGGTGGCTCAGACAATAAAGAACCCACCTGCAACGCGGGAGACCTGGGTTCTGGAAGATCCCCTGGAGGAGGGCATGGCAACCCACTTCATTATTCTTGCCTGAAGAACCTACATGGATAGAGGAGCCTTGCAGGTTACAGTCCATGGGATCGCAAAGAGTTGTGGTGACTAAGCACAACCCATAAATCATATCTCTCTACTGATATCTTTCTTCTAGTGTCCATGCTGGAAATCTTGTCTGGGTCTTTGAAGGCAACATCTCAGAGGATACTCAGTGTATTTAAATATGATCTTTGTCAACACCCTCCTTTCTCTCTGCACACCTGACTTCCCTCTCACTGTCAATCTCCTAATTAGCCACTCTTATCCTGTATCTCTATTTCTTGTCTCCTGGATCTCGCTGTATCCCCAACCTAAATCCCTCTTCCTTCAGTCTCACAGCCCCGTCCTCACCATGTCCTTCTGAGTCTGCTTCTTAAACGCACCTCAGTTCCATCCGTTTGTTTCTGTCTCTACTATCAAGGTACACTCTTCTGGTCTAACGCTCACTACTACCTTTCTTCTGGACTAATGCTAATCTCCAGTGCAGTTGGAGTGATAGTCCTGAGATGCAGTTCTTTTTGTTATTTCCAGAAGCTGTAAGTTTTTTTAAAAATTGATTTACTTTTCATTGGAGGATAATTGCTTTACAATATTGTGTTGGTTTCAGCCATACATCAGTATGAATCAGCCATAGGCATACATATGTCCCTTCCCTCTTTGCCGTATGATGCTAGGAACTCAAACCTGGTGTTCTAGAGGAGTGGGATGGGGTGGGAGGTGGGAGGAAGGTTCAGAAGCTGTAAGTTTAAATGTGGCTTCATTTGTTTCCCCCTGAGGACAACAAAATTCTTGTAAAAAAACTGATAATAGGTCTAGCCCTGCCAAATCTTGTCTTCCCTTATTTCCCCAACCACATCTTTGGCATTTCCATCCTGTTTGGAAAAACTATGACTGGGAAGGTAACTATGATGGTAAGTACCATTTCTCCTGCTTTCCCCTTTGTCCATGTTTCTCTCCACCATTGATGCTGCATCCATTTCTTTTGGTACCTAGAATATGCCCTGCTCTTGTCCTCTCTTCCCAAGGCCTTCAGTCAAAGAAGGGTCCAATCCCTTCTTTCTGGTCCTTTAGGATCCCACACTCCTATTCACCCCAAGGAAAGTCTCCCTAACTCTCCTCTTCTATTAGTTTACATTGGGTGTTTATTGTGTGTCTGAGGAATCCTCATCTTCCCACTTAACATACCATACTCTTTTGTGATTGTTTGTGGGCATGTTTGTATTTTGTAAATGAATAAATTTTTAAACTATTTCAAAGAAATGCATCTTAGAATCCCTCATGGACCATATCATAGAGGACTAGAAGATTCACCTGATTTGCAAACATATGGCAAGTAAGTGGTAGAAGGGTCTAATAACTGGTGTCTCTTCTTTGTAAGCTTTCTTTTACTAGACAAATGTTATTGGTAATTGTTCTATGTGGCACTTTGAAATAGCTACAACCTATGGGAATATTTCTCCTTGATAATATGCTCAAAATTTAATTTTCTCTTCCTCCATTTTTATCATGAGAGCTCACCCACAATAGGAGGAACTGGTTGGCGCAGTTGAATATATTGTGGTTCTTATGAAGAGAGTAAAACTTGCCAGGGATTGTTCACAGAAAATCACTGACTGTGCTGGAAACAATCTTGGTTTTGTTATATGCCTGCATCTATTCTTAAACTGGAACCAGATACAACAACTATAAAAATTGGTGGGAAGGGTTGCATGCTTCTGGAGAATGAGCTATTATTGCTGGTGTTCAGTTGCTAAGTCATGTCCGATTCTTTGCCACCTGATGGACTGCAGCATGCCAGGCTTCCCTGTCCTTCTCTATTTCCCGAAGTTTGCTCAAACTCATGTCCATTGAGTTGGTGATACTATCTAACCTTTGTATCCTCGGCTACACTCTTCTCCTTTTGCCTTCAATCTTTCCCAGTATCGGGGTCTTTTCCAATGGGTTGGCTCTTTGCATCAGGGAGCCAAAGTATTGGAGCTCCCCATGAAGCAAAAAGTGTAACTGTGGATTGTAGGTAGGAGTTTAAGAAAGATTTAGAATCACTGACTCTATTCTCTTCTAAATACTCCTCTGTTCAATCTTCTAACACGTCTACACTTAACAAACTCCCTCACTCTCCATTTTTTGTGAGTGTTGCTCATGAGTCTCTTCCCTTTGAAAATACTTGTGTTTTTCCTTGGTTATTTCTAGAGAAATAGTTTTCTAGAAAACTATAGTTTCATATAAATATGAAAAAAGTTAAAAGAGCTTGAAGTTTAATCCTGAAAAGCCAGTTTTGTAGATAGAAATTTAGATATTGTTCTTTGGAAGCTGCTGAACATTGACTCATACATTTTTACCATCAATATCCATTCACATAGAGAGCTAAAGTGCATTTACATATCCCATGGACGGAGAAGCCTGGTAGGCTGCAGTCCATGAGGTCGCTAAGAGTCGGACATGACTGAGCGACTTCACTTTCACTTTTCACTTTCATGCACTGGAGAAGGCAATGGCAACCCACTCCAGTGTTCTTGCCTGGAGAATCCCAGGGACGGCAGAGCCTGGTGGGCTGGCATCTATGGGGTCGCACAGAGTTGGGCACGACTGAAGCGACTTAGTAGTAGTAGTAGTATAGTATTATTTTGTTCTGCAGTAGGAAATGGCAACCTGCTCCAGCATTCTTTCCTGGAAAATCCCGTGGACAGAGGAGCCTGGCAGGCTACAGTCCATGGGATCACATAGAGTCAGATACAACCTGAGCGACTGAACACATAGTATTGTTATGTCACTAGAGATCCTGTATTTTATCCCAACTGAATATAGGGGATTGTGGAAAAATGAGCAAGAATGTCTTGGGATTTTCATTATGACTATGATTGACTTGCTATGACTTTCCATTCTCCTAATGAATATAAAATCACTGCTAAAATGTCCTCATTCAGCAGACCTACAAAAACAAAGAAGGGAAGTAATTTAATTTTAGCTTATATTTAGCTTTGACTCTGTGGTCACCAGTTTTGGATGGCAGCCACAAAAAGCCAGGCAAATTCCCACAAAGCCAGGCCTATACGAGAATTTCTGGCAAGAGCAGGTGGTTGCAGTTTTCTCCTTAGAAAAGTCCCATGGTATTTCATAATAACTATTTATGATCAAATAGAGGCACATTCTCTGGCTTATGAACATGCACTTTATAAACTTCCTTCATGTACACTTCCTGTTTTGCAGCTGTCTTGGAGTTCCCTATTCTCCATGACCTCAGGAACTTCCTTATTCTGTTGAGCCAACTGACCAAATCTTGTGGTCACTCATACTCAGTCGGCCTCATGCCTGCCACTTCCCCCTTTCCTAGCCCTACTGCCAGCACTAACCCATCTTAGTCACTGGGCCACCAGAGCAGTCCCTACGCTAATCCATCATTTCACACCTTTTTTCTTGATGTCAGAGCAGAGTTGAATTTTGTAGCTGTGGAAATGTGGACACACTTGCTACAGTCCAAACTGGAACTCTAAATGTGTTTCCCTTAGGAATTCATGTGGTAGCATTCCTCCAAGAAGGGTTGAATAGAGTTTCCTCTCAGCCTTGGAACCAAATCATCACAGAATAATGATTGTGGAAAGTATGTTAAACAATGGACTTGGGGTGGGGTGGATGATGATTTGGGAAAAATTGGAATTGTCTGGGCTTCCAATGCTATTCATATTTATGATTTACTCATACTCAGTAACAAAATAAATTGTGATTTTAAGTGTTTCATTTTGAAATAATCAAAATAGACTATTATTGCAGGCATAATTTAGTAATCAGGTCAAAAGTATGAACGACAAAGCTGACTAGCCTCTGAGAGTGCCCTTCATCCCATATTTACAAAGTGTTGTAATGCTAGAATTTCAGCAAAGGAAAAGTATGTGAAATCAAACTGAGTGGGAATAAGTTGGGTTTTGACTTTTTCTTTTTCACCCCTGAAATTTAATATGTATTTAGAAAACAGATTCAAAAGTATATGATGTTTTGCTGCTATATTTAAAATGGATATGGTCTACTGTAGAGCACACGGAACTCTGCTCAGTGTTATGTGGCAGCCTGGATGGGAGGGGCGTTTAGGGGGAGAATGGATACATTTATGTTTGGCTGGGTCCCTTCACTGTTCATGTGAAACTGTCATAACATTGGTAATTGGCTATACCCCAAGACAAAGTCAAAAGTCAAAAAAAGAAGTGTATGGAGTTTAATTAGGTTATTTTGGAGAAGGAAATGGCAACCCACTTTAGTATTCTTGTCTGGAAAACACCATGGACAGCCTGTGGGGTCACTAAGTTGGACACGACTAAGCAACTAAACAACAAGTTAGGTTATTTATACTTTTAAAATGTTATTTCTAAAGGCAGTGTTGTCTGGTAAGCCATAAACACTGTGCCCTGAGAATCTAGTGAGAAAGAAATGAGTGAGAAGGAAAAGAAGTGCTTGTATTGGCTAAGCCGAATGTACAGGTGGTTGGAACGGTCCTATGGCTGCAGGAACGAGGATGGATTTCACTAATTAAAATGAAAACTCAGAGTGGAAATTGTGTAAGAAATAAATGTTTATAGAAAATTGAGAGCTGCTTCTTACATAAGAATTAAGTGGCTAAAAATGACCTATTGCATAAATGGATATTTTCTCTGGTGAAAGAAAAACATAATTTGAAGACTAAAAATAGGGGAAAAGAGTGGGGCAAATAAGCTAGATATAGGAAGGACTTCTGTTCTGCAGCCAAAATTTTTCTAGTGATAATTTTTAATGGCTGATGGAGATTGAGTTTTTTCTAAAGATGAGGTCTCTAATGCATGAGTTCCTCCTCTTCTACTAAATTTCTCACCTTTCTAAGAGAAGCTCTACAGAAATTTACTTTCTAAAATATCAGGGGAATGATAAGTAACAAGAAGATGGGACAAAATGAAAAGAACTAGGAAAAAAACCACAAGCTTGAGGAGCTGAAAGTGCAGAAAAGAAACTGCATCTTCGTGTAGAAACATTTGTTTATGGGGGAGAGAACAGTACGGGGCACTCTGCTTGCAGAAAGGAAAAGCAAAATCAAAATGTCATGCCAAACCAAACAGCAGGCAGGACCTCTGAACCTTGGGTTTATGTCCAAAGAACCATATCAGGAGACTCACAAAGAGAAAGATCAGGAACGTTAACCAGAATTCCAGGCCAACACAGCTCAGTAGAAATCATTAAGCACACGAAAAGCAAACAGTGTGCCAGGAACTCTGCTGGGGGCATGGTGCACAAGGCGCAGTCAGAGATGTAAGCCAGGCTTTGTAGGTGTTCGGGGACTGAAGAGGAAGGAGAACAAAGAGGGTGAGATGTGGGGAGGCAGGAGCTGGTAAAGGTATGAACGGCTTTCTAATATGATAGAAGAAATGAGTCTTATAGACATTACACAAAAACCTTTAAGGAAGGGAAAAATGTGTTTGTCCAGTAATGTTGTAAAGAAGTGTCTCTGATGAATGAGGGGACAGGAGACAGGAATCTGAACCAATTATGTTGAGAGTATCAAATTGCATTTGGGACCTTATTGAGGATTTGTCTTAGTTATCTCTAAGTCTTTAGAGTCTTTAGTCTGGTTCTTTAGGACCTAGAGCTGAGGCTGAATTCAGTTCAATTCAGTCTCTCAGTCTTGTCCAACTCTTTGCGACCCCATGGACTGCAGCATGCCAGGCCTCCCTGTCCATCACCAAATCCTGGAGCTTGCTCTGACTCATGTCCACTAGTCGGTGACACCATCGAACCATCTCATCCTCTGTCATCGCCTTCTCCTGCCTTCAATCTTTCCCAGCATCAGGGTCTTTTCCAAGGAGTCAGTTCTTTGCATCAGGTGACCAAAGTATTGGAGTTTCAGCTTCAGCCTCAGTCCTTCCAATGAATATTCAAGACTGATCTCCTTTAGGGTGGACTCGTTGGATCTCCTTGCAGTTCAAGGGACTCTCAAGAGTTTTCACCAACACCGCAGTTCAAAAGCATCAATACTTCAGCACTCAGCTTTCCTTATAGTCCAACTCTCACATCCATACATGAATACTAAGTTGGGGCTCAATAAGGTATTGACTATTCTTAATAAGAGCCTTTAAAAGTTTTCATTAGTGATCTTTATTGTTCAGTTTCTCAGTCACCTTCAGTTCAGTTCAGTTCAGTTGCTCAGTCATGTCTGACTCTTTGCAACCCCATGAACTGCAGCATGCCAGGCCTCCCTATCCATCACCAACTCCCGGAATTTACCCAAACTCATGCCATTGAGTCAGTGATGCCATCCAACCATCTCATCCTCTATCATCCCCTTCTCCTCCTGTCCTCAATCTTTCCCATCATCAGGATCTTTTCAAATGAGTCAGCTCTTCACATCAGGTGGCCAAAGTATTGGAGTTTCAGCTTCAACATCAATCCTTCCAATGAACATCCAAGACTGATCTCCTTTAGGATAGACTGGTTGAATCTCCTTGCAGTCCAAGGGACTCTCAAGAGTCTTCTCCAACACCACAGTTCAAAAGCATCAATTCTTCTGTGCTCAGCTTTCTTTCTAGTCCAGCTCTCGCATTCATACATGACTACTGGAAAAACCATAGCCTTGACTAGACGGACCTTTGTTAACAAAGTAATGTCTCTGCTTTTTAACATGCCATCTAGGTTGGTCAGAACTTTCCTTCCAAGAAGTAACCGTGTTTTAATTTCATGGCTGAAATCACCATCTGCAGTGATTTTGGAGCCCCCCAAAATAAAGTCAGCCACTGTTTCCCCATCTATTTGCCATCAAGTGATGGGACCAGATGCCATGATCTTCGTTTTCTGAATGTTGATCTTTAAGCCAACATTTTCACTCTCCTCTTTCACTTTCATCAAGAGGCTTTTTAGTTCTTCTTCACTTTCTGTCATAAGGATGGTGTCATCTACATCTCTGAGGTTATTGATATTTCTCCCGGCAATCTTGATGGCATCTTGTTCTTCATCCAGCCCAGCATTTCTCATGATGTACTCTGCAAATAAGTTAAATAAGCAGGGTGACAATATACAGCCTTGACATACTCCTTTTCCTATTTGGAACCAGTCTGTTGTTCCATGTCCAATTCTATCTATTGCTTCCTGACCTGCATATAGGTTTCTCAAGAGGCAGGTCAGGTGATCTGGTATTCCCATCTCTTTCAGAATTTCCCACAGTTTATTGTGTTCCGTACAGTCAAAGGCTATGGCATAGTCAATAAAGCAGAAATAGATGTTTTTCTGGAACTCTCTTGCTTTTTCAATGATCCAGAGGATGTTGGCAATTTGATCTCTACTTCCTCTGCCTTTTCTAAAACCAGCTTGAACATCTGGAAGTTCACAGTTCACATATTGCTGAAGCCTGGCTTGTTGAATTTTGAGCATTACTTTACTAGCGTGTGAGATGAGTGCAATTGTGCAGTCATTTGAGCAGTCTTTGGCACTGCCTTTCTTTGGAATTGGAATGAAAACTGATCTTTTCCAGTCCTGTGGCCACTGTTGAGTTTTCCAAATTTGCTGACGTATTGAGTGCAGCACTTCCACAGCATGATCTTTTAGAATTTGAAATAGCTCAACTGGAATTCTGTCACCCCCACTAGCTTTGTTCATAACGATGCTTCCTAAGGCCCACTTGGCTTCACATTCCAGAATGTCTGGCTCTAGGTGAGTGATCACATCACTGTGATTATCTGAGTTGTGATGATCTTTTTTGTACAGTTCTTCCTTGTATTGTTGCCACCTTTTTCTCAATATCTTCTGCTTTGTTAGGTCCATACTATTTCTGTCCTTTATTGAGCCCATTTTTGTATGAAATGTTCCCTTGGTATCTCACATTTTCTTGAAGAGATCTCTAATCTTTCCCATTCTATTGTTTTCCTCTATTTCTTTGCACTGATCACTGAGGAAGGCTTTCTTATCTCTCCATGCTATTCTTTGGAACTCTGCATTCAAATGGGTGTATCTTTCCTTTTCTCCTTTGCTTTTCACTTCTCTTCTTTTCACAGCTATTTATAAGGCGCCCTCAGACAGCCATTTTGCTTTTTTGCTTTTCTTTTTCTTGGGGTGGTCTTGATCCCATCTCTTGTACAGTGTCATGAACCTCCATCCATAGTTCATCAGGCACTCTGTCTATCAGATCTAGTCCCTTAAATCTATTTCTCACTTCTTCTGTATAATCCTAAGGGGTTTGATTTAGATCATACCTGAATGGTATAGTGATTTTCCCTACTCAATTTAGTCTGAATTTGGCAATAAGGAGTTCATGATCTAAGTTACAGTCAGCTCCTGGTCTTATTTTTGCTGACTGTATAGAGCTTCTCCATCTTTGGCTGCAAAGAATATAATCAATCTGATTTCGGTGTTGACCATCTGGTGATGTCCATGGGTAGAGTCTATTCTTGTGTTGTTGGAAGAGGGTGTTTGCTATGACCAGTGCATTCTCTTGGCAAGACTCTATTAGCCTTTGCCCTGCTTCATTCTGTACTCCAAGGCCAAATTTGTCTGTTACTCCAGGTGTTTTTTGACTTCCTACTTTTGCATTCCAGTCCCCTAAAATGAAAAGGCCATCTTTTGTGGGTGTTAGTTCTAAAAGGTCTTGTAGGTCTTCATAGAACCATTCATCTTCAGCTTCTTCAGCATTACTGGTTGTGACATAGACGTGGATTACTGCGATATTGAATGGTTTGCCTTGGAAATGAACAGAGATCATTCTGTCATTTTTGATATTGCATCCAAATACTGCATTTTGGACTCTTTTGTTGACTATGATGACTCTTCCATGTCTTCTAAGGGATTCTTGCTCACAGTAGTAGATATAATGGTCATCTAAGTTAAATTAACCCATTCCAGTCCATTTTAGTTCACTGATTCCTCAAATGTCGACATTCACTCTTGCCATCTCCTGTTTGACCACTTCCAATTTGCCTTGATTCATGGACCTAACATTCCAGATTCCTATGCAATGTTGCTCTTTACAGCATCGGACCTTGCTTCTAAAACCAGTCTCATCCACAACTGGGTGTTATTTTTTCTTTGGCTCCATTTCTTCATTCTTTCTGGAGTTATTTCTCCACTGATCTCCAGTAGCATATTGGGCACCTACCAACCTGGGGAGTTCATCTTTCAGTGTCCTATCTTTTTGCCTTTTCATACTGTTCATGGGGTTCTCAAGGCAAGAATACTGAAGTGGTTTGCCATTGCCTTCTTCAGTGGACCACATTTTGTCAGTCACCTTTGGAAAGCAGAAATAGATAGGAATAAATCAGGACAGGTTCTAGCTATACTGAAATTGTGCAGTATCCAAGTGACATTTGAGGTGCTGACTTCAACCTACAGGCTTATGATATTTTTTTCTTTGTCTTAGTTCAGATTTTTAAATATCATTGAATTGAATTCCCTTAGGTAAAAGATGTACCCTTCAGTTTGCCATGGTCGCACACATTCCTTGTTATATGACAATTGTTTCATTCCTGAAGGCATTTGAGTTTGAGACTTTCTCATTACCTGGGAAACAAAGAACCACAGTCAGCTGAGTGAGTGATGTGAGTGAGCGAGCTGATATAAAAAATAAAGTTTTGTAAGTTCACATGAGATATTTCCAAATGTGCACCATTGCCTCAAAAGTAGGGGCAGATGACTGCATCCTCTTATTTGCTCAATTAATATCCCTAGTACCCATTTGTCATTTTTTAAAAAATTGAAGTATAGTTGATTTACAATATTGCGCTAATTTCTGCTGTACAGGGAAGTGATTCAGTTATACATCCATATGTTCTTTTTCATATCCTTTTCCATTGTGGTTTATCACAGGATAGTGAATCTAGTTCCCTGTGCTATATAATAGGACTTTGTTCATCCAGCATCTGCTAATCCCAAACTCCCAGGTTTTCCCACCTACCCCCATTTGCCTTTGAAAAAATAATAGGTCTAGAACCTCCTTCTTAAGAACTCAGTTGTTTAAGGACTCCAGCCAGGTTGGTTATATTTGTAAACACCAGAATTTCCAAACACTTATCCGAGACTGATGATTCAGTTGGTTGACAAATTTCTCTTGATGCTTACTTACAGGCTTAAGCACTTCCAAACACAACTGTTGAGGTCAGATTCGTCAGCTGCACACTGTGCTGAAACCAGCACTTTCCCCATCTCCATCAACTTTGTCCAGTTCCTTCACAGACCCCAGGTCCTCAGCCAGATGGGCCCTCCCCTCCAGGTTACTGTCTCCAGGACAACCCTAGTTGATCCAGAGTTTTCTTAACTTCAAGACTCCGGGAGCAGAGTTGGACTATTGAAACCTCTCCCAGAGGCTCTGGATTCTTTGTATAAAAAGACTCATTTCCTTCCAAGTGACAGCCTCACTACCTGCTGTTTCCTTGCACTAGAAAACCTTGCTTGAAAAACAGAAGCTTTGGGACTTCCCTGGTGGTCCAGTGGTTAAAACTTCCGCTTCCAGTGCCTGGGCTGCTGGTTTGATCCCTGGTCAAAATGCTTAGATCTCAAATGCCTCCCAGCCAAAAAGCTATAACATAAACACACAAACAATATTGTAACAAATTCCATAAAGACTTAAAAATGGTCCATGTTAAGAAAGTCTTTAAAAAAAGAAAAACAAAAGCTTTTTTCTCCCACACTTTGGAGCCCTTCACCCTCCCCATGTGGGCCAATTTCCCCTTGTTATTTAACAAAGGCAGACTCCTCAAATGCATCCTAAAACAGAGAAGATTTGCTTCTGGGTGACTCTCTGTAATTAAACTACGTCAACCATCCTGTTTGCTCTCTGCTCAGTCTTTCTGACAGCATTCACATTTTTCATATGAAACTTTGCATTGACTCAAAAACTCGAGTATAAAAAAAAAATTGTATAGAAAGATGATCAGCTCTAGTAACCCAGGCAAGTTCTGTAAAACACCTGAATTATAAATGATGTAAGAGAGGCCGTGGAAGCTCAGTTCTTACAAGGCTCTCTTCTACCAAATGTAATAATTCAGTCAATTGCCAGAACTTTGTAAATGCTGAGCTGCTTTCCAACAGGGCCTCATTTATGCTCCTTCCTATTTTATCTGTGATAGTCGTTCAGTTGTGTTTGACTCTTTGCGACCCCAGGCTTGCAAATGTAGCCCACCAGGCTCCTCTGTCCATGGGATTTTCCTGGCAAGAACACTGGATTGGGTAGCCATTCCCTTCTCCAGGAGATCTTCCTGACCAAGGGGTTGAACCTGAATCCCCTGTATTGCATGCCATCTTTACCATCTTTACCATCTGAGCCACCAGGGAAACCTAAGACAGTGGAGTTACAATCAAACTCATTTACAAATGAGGCATGCAGTGAGGATGGTCAAATCCATTTTATACACAGGGACATGAGGCACCTGCCCAAGGTCACACTCCCACCAGCAGCAAGAGCATGCGAACCCAGACAGTGTGCTTCCAGGCTGGTGGTGTTCAGTCGCTAAGTCATCTCTAGCTCTTTGCGACCCCATGGACTGTAGCCTACCAGGCTCCTCTGTCCACAGGGTTTTCCAGGCAAGAATACTGGAGTGGGTTGTCAGGACCTCCCCTCTAACCTATGCTCTGTGGGGAGATGCTCAGTCTTGAAGGATGAATGCAAAGTGATAAAGAGGGGTGGGACAGAGTCTTAGTATGGCATCCAACCGTCCAAACCTCACACCTCTCAGGGAAGCTGAGGAAGCTGTCCACTAGGGCCACCTGGAAGCCAAGCCCTGATTTGCATAAGCTTAATAGAGGTTTCTTTTTAAAATTTTTAAATTATTAAAATAGTAATGAATCTTCTTAGTTAAAAATACCTATAAAAATCTACTCTGAGCAATATTGTTCCTATCCATCATTACTTTCCCTAGCTGCCACCCTCTTTCCAGTAGGGTAACCACATTTTTAAAATTAATGCTGAAATTTTTATTATGTTTTATGGGCAGAGGGGGAAGAAATGGAGGAGGGAGAGAGGAAGATGGACACATGGAAATTAGGTTTATTAAGTACAAATGTTATTTTCTGCCCTTTTAATATAAATGGCAGGTAGCATATTATATAAACTCTTTGACATCTTTTTTCATATTAATATATTTTCAGATAATTATATAATAGTACATAAATAACTTCCTCATTTGTTTTCTAGTTACAAAATATTTTATTGGATTGTTTCCAATTTTTTGCTATTACAAAAAATGCTTCAGTGAGAACCTGTGTGTGTACACCATTTTACATACATATAGGTATTTCTGTAGAATAAAATGTTAAAACTGGAATTGCTAATTGCAAGAATATAATAGGAATTTGTTATTCTTGTAGATGTTGTCCAGTATTCCATTAGGAGTTGTGACAAGTTATAGTGCCCCCAGCGATTCATGAGCGTGCCCATTTTCCTGCAGTTTAATTAATGTAGTATATTATCAAACTTCTGGCTTCTTATTCATCTGACAAGTAAAAATGACAGGTAGCTCTGATCTGTATTCTTTATGTTACAAGGGAGATTACAATCTTTTCCAGATATTTGAGGCACATTTATAATTTCTTTTTGGTGAACTGTCTATCCAGACCCTTTATCTGGGGCTTCCCCCATAACTCATTATTAAAGAATCCACCTGAAATGCAGGAGACATAGGTTTGATCCCGGGGTTGGGAAGATCCCCTGGAGGAGGGCATGGCAACCCATTCCAGTATTCTTGCCTGGAGAATCCCCATGAACACAAGAGCCAGGCAGGCTACAGTCCATGAGGTCACAAAGAGTCAGACAGGACTGATGCTACTTAGCATGAACACATGCACATCCTTGTCCATTTTTATTGTTTCTTATCTGTTGAAATGTACTTTATATTTTACAAATGTTAGGCCTTTGTCTACAGTAAATTTCAAATACTTTATCAATTTGTCATTGTCTTTTGATTTTGCTTATTAAGATTTTTGGTTTTGATTATCTGATTTGTTTTGTTTTGTCACCTTGATTACATAGTTGGTTATATAGAAATTGTCAGTCTTCTATTAAGACTTTTGCATGTTGGGAGTCATAGAAACATCTTTTCTTATTTTCTTCTAGTACACTCAGCCTTCTTTTTATAAAAAATTTTATTAAGATTTTTTTCTAGTGTACATTGTGAGATTTGAGTTCTATTTTTTTTCCCAAATGGCTTCCCAGTTCTCCCACCAGCATAAATTAAATTGCTTATCTTTTCCATATTGATCTTAATTGTCATCTTTAATCCTCCTATGTATTTTGACCTATTTTTAGACATTCCATTCTGTAACTTGGTCTATTTATTCATGAGTCAGACAACACTGCTGTAACTGTTAAGGCTTTATAATATATTTCAGCTTCCCAGGTGGCCTTAGTGGTAAAGAACCCATCTGCCAATGCAGGAGACATAAGAGACGTGGGTTCGATCCCTGGATAGGGAAGATCCCCTGGGGGAGGGCCTGGCAACCCACTCCAGTGTTCTTGCCTGGAGAATCCCATGGACAGAGGAGCCTGGAAGGCTCCATTGCAACAGTCCATTGAGTTGCAAAGAGTCAGACATGACTGAAGCAACTTAGCTTCAGAGGAAAACAATAATGGGAAAGACTAGAGATCTCTTCAAAAAATTAGAGACATGAAGGGAACATTTCATGCGAAGATGGGCTCAGTAAAGGACAGAAATAGTATGGACTTAACAGAAGCAGAAGATATTAAGAAGAGGTGGCAAGAATACACAGAAGGCCTATACAAAAAAGATCATAATTACCCAGTTAACCACGATGGTGTGATCACTCACCTAGAGCCAGAAATCCTGGAGTGCAAAGTCAAGTGGGCCTTAGGAAGCATCACTACGAACAAAGCTAGTAGAGGTGATGGAATTCCAGCTGAGTTATTTCTAATCCTAAAAGATGATGCTGTGAAAGAGCTGTACTCAATATGCCAGGAAATTTGGAAAACTCAATAGTGGCCACAGAACTAGAAGAGGTCAGTTTTCATTCCAATCCCAAAGAAGGGCAATGCCAAAGGAAGCTCAAACTACTGCACAACTGCACTCATTTCACACGCTAGCAAGGTAATGTTCAAAATCCTTCAAGCTAAGCTTCAACTCTTTGTGAAATGAGAACTTCCAGATGTACAAGGTGAATTTAGAAAAGGCAGAGGAACTGGAGATCAAATTTCCAACATCTGTTGGATCATAGAAAAAGCATGAGAATTCCAGAAATAAACATCTACTTTTCCTTCATTGACTATGATAAAGCCTTTGAGTGTGTGAATCATAAAAAAATGTGGAAAATTCTTAAAGAGATACCAGACCATCTTACCTGCCTCCTGAGAAACTTGTATGCAGGTCAAGAAGCAACAGTTAGAACTGGGCATAGAACAACAGACTGGTTCCAAATTGGGAATAGAGTACTGTATATTTTTACCTTGCTTATTTAACTTATATGCAGAGAACATCATGCAAAATGCTGGACTAGATGAAGCACAAGCTGAAATCAAGATTGCCAGGAGATATATCTATAACCTCAGATAGGCAGATAATACCACCCTTATGGCAGAAAGTGAAGAGGAACTAAAGAATCTTTTGATTAAAGAGAAAGAGGAGAGTGAGAAAGCTGGCTTAAAATTCAACATTCAAAAACGATGATCATGGATTCTGGTCCCATCGCTTCATGGCAAATAAATGGGGAAACAAGTGAAAAGTGACAGATTTTATTTTCTTGGGCTCCAAAATCACTGTGGACAGTGACTGCAGCCCTGAAATTAAAAGACATTTGCTCCTTGGAAGAAAAGCTATGACAAACCTAGCCAGCGTATTAAAAAGCAGAGACATTACTTTGACAATAAAGGTCTGTATTGCCAAAGCTATGATTTTTTCCAGTAGTCATGTATGGATGTGAGAGTTGGACCATAAAGAAGGCTGAGGGCTGAAGAATTAATGCTTTTGAACTGTGGTGTTGGAGAAGGCTCTTGAGAATCCCTTGGACTTCAAGGAGATCAAATCAGTCAATCAGTCAGGAAATCAACCCTGAATATTCATTGGAAGGACTGATGTTGAAGCTGAAGCTCCAATCCTTTGGCCACCTGATGTGAAGAGCCGATTCATTGGAAAAAATCCTGATGCTGGCAAAGATTGAAGGCAGGAGGAGAAGGGAACGACAGTGGATGAGATGGTTGGATGGATCACTGACTCAGTGGACATAAGTTTGAGGAAAGTCTGGGAGATGGTGAAGGACAGGGAAACCTGGAGTGCTGTAGTCCATGGGGTTGCAAAGAGTTGGACATGACTGAGCAACTGAACAACAGAAACAATGTATTTCAACACGAATCAGTCCTCCTGTATTGCTCTTCATTGTTAGTTTTCCTTGTTGCTCTTGCCTAGTTAATATTTTTAAATGAACTACAGTGTTCTCTAGGCTTCCCAGGTGGCTCAGAGGTAAAGAATCTGCCTTCTAATGCAGGAGCTGCAGGAGACATGGGTTTGATCCCTGGGTTAGAGAGGCCCCCTGGAGAAGGAAATGGCAACCCACTCCAGTATTCTTACAGGGAAAATCCCATGGACAAAGGAGCCTGGCAGGCTACAGTCCATGGGTTCACAAAGAGTACTGAGTGAGATACTGGCATACTGAGTGACTGGATACTGAGTGACTGAGCACAGTACAGTGTTATCTAGTTTTTTGTTTTTTTTTTTTTAAGTCATTATTTATTGTATTACAAGGGTTAAAAAGCATATGGGTAATTGGCATTTATATGATATCGATTTTTTTTTTTCAGATTAAATAGAAGCATGCCTTTCCTTTTGATCAATTTTTCTTTTGTGTCCTTCAGAGGGTTTTAAGATTTCTTACCTTCAGTTTTTGTTCATTTCTTGTTAAGATAATTCCTAAGTATTTTATATAATGTTTTCTATTGTAAATGAGACCATCCCTTAAAGCCTGTTGACACATGTAAGGACACAAGTCAAAAGTCAGAGGCTTAATTCTCCTTGTTGAAAAGCAAGGAAAAGATTTCCCTCCCTTTCTTTTTTCTTAGAGCACTTACTTTAGGAATTGTAAGTGGAAGTGGAAGTACTTTCTCGAAATGAATAAATGTTTTTGTGCACTAGATAAACATTTTGTCAACTTTCTGACCCAGGAATGCATTTCTCAGGAACTTGGGAACCATCTTTTTTCCATGTAAACATCCAAGGAAGATAGCTTCCTATCTCCAAGTTTCAGCAGGCATATAGGAGCCCAACTCTAGCTGACCTTGCTCCAAGCTTCTAACACAAAGATATGAGAAGTTTTTCTTTTGCATAAACCCAAGACTCTAACATAGATGGGTATCTCAATACCCAGGTAAATGTAGGATGAATAATGCGAAATAGTGCAGCCAAGTCTTCTGACTTAAGGATTAGTTATTGTTTATCTTGAGAACCTATAGGAAATGGGTCCTATCTGCTTGGTTATGTGGGTGAGAGATGGGATTTCTCTCTGTTGTTTTTTTTTTGCTATTTATTTTTATATATTTATTTATTTGGCTGTGCTGGCCTTAGTTGTGGCAGGTGGGACTTTAGTTGCAACATGTGGGATCTAGCTCCCCAAACAGGGATCAAATCCAGGCTCTCTGCACTGGGAGTGTGAGTCTTAGCACTGGACTACCAGGGAAGTCCCCATCTCTCTGATTTTTAAAATCTCTTTTTGGATTGCCTGTGTTGGGCATCACATTCTTAAAAAAAAATTTTTTTTTAATTGAAGTATAGTTGATTTACATTATTATGTAAGTTTCAGGTGTACAGTACAGAGATTCAGTTTTATAGTTATTCATATACATATAGTTATTCAGTTATATATGTATATATAGATAGATACTTTTAAAAATTCCTTTCCCTTATATGTTATTATAAAATATTGAATATAGTTCCTAGTGCTATACAGTAGGTCCATGTTGGTAATCAAGTTTATACATAGTAGTATGTATATGTTAATCCCAACCTCCTAAATTATCCCTCTCCCCACTACCCTTCGTAGAAGGCACTGGCGACCCACTCCAGTACTCTTGCCTGGAAAATCCCATGGATGGAGGAGCCTGGTGGGCTGCAGTCCATGGGGTCACGAAGAGTCAGACACGACTGAAGCGACTTAGCAGCAGCAGCAGCAGCAGCAGCCACTCCCCTTTCTCCTTTGGTAACCATAAGTTTGTTTTTTATGTCTGTGAGTCTCTCTGTTTCGGAAATAAGTTAACCTGTGTCCTTTTTGCTTTTAGTTTCCACTTATAAGTGATATCATTTGGTATTTATTTTTCTCTTTCTGATTTACTTCTAGGTTTATCCATCTAGGTTTATCCATCTTGGTGCAAATGACAGTATTTCATTTTTTTTAAATGACATCACATTCTGATGTAATATATATTCAAGAATAAAAGTGTTTTCTTTCTCCACTTCCTTTATGGAGACAATTTCTGGATTGGGAAAAGATTTGTTTTTAATTATATTTTCCCAACACTCACTCTTTCCTCCTCCTTCTACATACTTGGGCATGTTGGCAGAAGTTGCAGCTGCCATCTTGGACCATGCAGGTGACTTTGCAAATGAAAATCATCCTAGGATGCTAAGGGTGGTTGAGGAACCTTGGTCCTTTGACTACTGAACCACTGTACCAGCCCCGAGCTGCCTATCTTTAGACTTCTTTTATGTACAGAGAAATAAAATTCTCTTATTTCAGTCACTGTTAGTTTGGTTTTCCCATTAAACAAGGCTGAAACTTATTCTGATACAGTGCCAAAAAAAATAAACCTCAAATAAAATATAGCCATATCAGCTTTCTTATTTAAGCATCCTCTAACATTCAACTGGCTTTTGCTTACATGTATGTAAGTCAACTGACTTACAAGTTATCAAGATGTACATTTTGTAATTTGTTTATTTTTGGTCTTTTACCATGAAGCCATTTACTCAAATGTTCTCTCAATACATCTGTGGCTCTATAAAATGACTAAGATGAACTTTCTTTGAAAATTGACCTATTTTTAATTGGAGGATGATTGCTTTACAATATTGTGTTGGTTTCTGCCATACATTAATATGAATCATACTTAGGTATACATATGTACCCTCCATCCTGAACCTCTTTCCCACCTCCCACCCCATCCCATCCCTCTAGGTTGTCACAGAGCACCAGTGTGAGCTCCCTGTGTCATACAGCAAATTCCCACTGGCTATCTATTTTACATATGATAATATACGTTTCCATGATATTCTCTCAGTTTGTCTCCCCCCGTCTCCTTCCCCTACTGTGTCCATAACTCTGCTCTCTATGTCTGCATCTCCATTGCTGCCCTGCAAATAGGTTCATCAGTACTATAAGATGAACTTTTGATTATACACGTATTTCTCTTTTTCAGGCAAAAATACTGAACTTCAGTCAAGGTTTAAGCATCAGTCCTCCATTCGTGCATATATTGGAATGGGCCTAAAATGTTCTTAAGGGAAATCTTGACCCTCTTATCAACTCACAGAAGTAGCTAGATCTTCTACTTTTAAAGGGGATGGAAACACTCTTCAGCTTGTGTTAAAAGATGTTAATTCAGTGCTTACATTGTTGATGATTAAAACCCATCATTCTGTCCTAAAGCAGCACCTGAGAATGTCCCCAGGCACTTGTCAAGAAGTATAACAGTAAATTCCCAGCCACTCAGTATGATACAAAAGTCTGCTGAGGAGAGAGGGATTTTTGGAGGACAACTTTAAAAATATGCAGTCCCCCTTTCCTCAGATGAGCTGAAATCCACGCTTAAGTTAAATGGGTTATGGCAGGGTTGCTTATCTAGATTTCATTGGTTTTTGGTCCTTTGTACCATGGCTTATACTCAGCTATATTTTGTAATTGTGGCCTCTGCCTATTTTTAAAGATATTATAAATAGCAGCACTGTGAGCTTACATTGACTGCTGGAAGGCTACTTTTGGGTCAGTTATTCATTACTTGACATGGTGTTTTTCTTTATGATGTCACATGCAATGGCTTTCTCTGGCTTCATTACCAAACTCTGTATGCTCATTGAGCGAGTGACTAGTTAATTTGTATTGAACAACTGGTTTATTCTTATGGACCTTGCATTTTTGTGTGGCTTATAATTTGTGAAGTCCAATGACATCTTTTTCTGAAACGAGGGACATCAAAATAAATACTTGGCCTAATGAATCTTCCTCTTTAACATTTTCATGTGTTTTTCATGATAGCTATTCTAATGACTTTTTTCCTCACTGGCTCATTTCTTTGGCCTTGACTCTTTGGGGTAAGGGTGAAGAAGGAAAATTGGTTCATCCTGTTTTTCTTAGCAGGACATATATATGTTATTTTTAGCATGGAGAAGTTTCATTGAGTTTCTAGAATAAAAAGAGCTTCAAAATTGATAGTCTTTTAGAATGATTATCTTAAGAAAAATTAGAATTTTTTCAGGATAATAATTTAGTCATTTTTAAGAATCTGTTTAGAATTCTTATTTTACTTATTTTCTTAATTGATACACAGGTCTAAACTCAAAAGAGCTTCACTAGTGGCTCAGATGGTAAAGAATCTGCCTGCGATATGGGAGACCTGGGTTTGATCCCTGGGTTGAAAAGATCCCCTGGAGAAGGCAATAGCTGCCCATTCCAGTATTCTGGCCTGGAGAACAGTCCATGAAGAGTCAGACATGACTAAGTGACTTTCACACTTTCACTTTAAACTCAAAAGGAACCAAAGTTTATGAAATGAAATTCTTTTCCATCTCATGTCTTTAAGTTTCTTTCCTTATAGTTGCCAGTGTTATTTCTTTTGTTCCCATATTTTTCATATGCTAAGTCACTTCAGTCGTGTCTGACTCTGTGCGACCCCATAGACGGCAGCCCACCAGGCTCCCCCATCCCTGGGATTCTCCAGGCAAGAACACTGGAGTGGGTTGCCATAATCCTTCTCCAATGCAGGAAAGTGAAAAGTGAAAGTGAAGTCGCTCAGTCATATCCGACTCCTAGAGACCCCATGGACTGCAGCCCACCAGCCTCCTCCATCCATGGGACCCTCCAGGCAAGACTACTGGAGTGGGGTTCCATTGCCTTCTCCGATTTTTTGTATAGATAAATATATAGAAATTCCTTAAAAATTTTTTATAGTGATATACTGATTACAGTGTGCTACCACATTTGTCAAAACCCGTGTATATTAGAGCTTTCTCCATATTAGTACATAAAGCATTTCTCACATTCTTTGCTCTGATTAACAAGTATTTATGGCTATACTTTAGTTAGCCAGTTCCCTATTTATGGTCACTTGGGTTGTTTCTAATTCTTTTTAAAAAATATTAATACAAACAATATTTTATTGGACAATCTTGTACAGAGCCAATTTGCCTATTTGAGTATACCTGTAAGATAAAACCCTTGAAATATAATTTTGACTCACATTTTGCATGCACTTTAAGTTTTGATAGGGCTTCCCTGGTGGCTCAGATGGTAAAGAATCTGCCTGCAATGTGGGAGACCCGGGTTCGATCCCTGGAGAAGGGAATGGCAAGTCACTCCAGTATTCTTGTCTGAAGAATCTCCATGGACAGAGGAGCCTGGCAGGCTATAGTCCATGGGATCACAGAGAGTTGGACACAACTGCACACTTAGGTTTTGATGGGCATTGCCAACATTCTGTTCATAAAAATAGTAGTAATTTACATTCCTTCTGCTATTTTAGTATTGCTCCCGAGGTCCTCAAAGCAGCAAATGACTTTATATCATTCAAGTGTTATTCAAAATTAACCATAGAAGCTCTTTGCCCACAAGAACTAACATTCAAAAGAGAGAATTTTTAAAGTATATATATATATATACTATTTGCCTTTTTATAATTTGCCCACAGTTCTTTGCCTAGGCTTAGAAAAGTCTAGAGGAGTGATTCTGGAAGAATGTAATGAAACAGAAACAGCTAGCAAGGTAATTAACAAATGATAGTCCTCCCTTGCCCTAGAACCCATCATGTTGTCACAGATGTCTCTCGTCCCTGGATTTAAAGAGGCCCATGGCTACCCATTAGTCCATCCACAGCCCCACGCAGGAGACAGGAGTGGGGACGGATGAGCTTGAAGCCTGGTGTCTAAAAGTGGAAGCTTAAACATAGCCTTGTCCAGGATACTTTCCAAACTACAAATTACTCTTGACTTAAAAAAAAAAAAAAAAAAAAAAAAAGTCCTCATTCCCCAGGAAGGAATCTGATGAGAAAGAATAAAAAAGGTGACTTAGAAATCCTATGCATTGGCCACAAGAGCCATGAAGAAATACCTAGTCTCCCCAGCAGTGGGTCCAGGAATGTAGCTTTGTCTCCAAATGACTTCGACTCATTCCTGCTCATTCCATTTTTCCCTGTGAAATAGGACAAGTATGCTTTCTCTTTGTCGAAACAGTGTCTCAAGGAGCTTAAGCGCTGTGCCGGTCATCCCAGATGGAGATGTGGCTGAGATGGAGAAGAACCTGAGAAGCTGGTTCTACTTGCCTCTATTACAGGCCTTGGGACACTGTTCTCACTCATCAGAAGCCAGAACTCTGCCTCGCTCTCAGAACCTTCCCTCCAAAAGCTGACCCCACTCTAGTATTTTGTTTTGCTTTCTCAGATTAATCATTTTCATAGATTCTACACTCTTAATGAAATGGAATTAGATGCTCATTTCAAGATAAACTCTAAACTTCCCAGGTGGCTCAGTGGTAAAGAATTCGCCCGCCAATGCAGGAGAGGCAAGGGATGTGGGTTCAGTCCTTAGGTCGGGAAGATCCCCTGGAAGAGGAAGTGGCCACCCACCCCAGTATTCTTGTCTGGAGAATTCCATGAGCAGAGGAGCCTGGTGGGCTACAGTTCGTGGGGGTCACAGAGTCAGACACAACTGAGCGACTGAGCACACAGGCATGCTTGAAATGCACTCTCTTCTTTTTCACTTCTTTTCTTTTTGCTCTTCATGTGCCTGGAAAGTTCTCTTTCCCACTTACTACATGTCAAAATTCCAACTACACTGTACATTCATTAAATTTTCCCTAACCCCACCCCAACATACTA
This sequence comes from Bos indicus x Bos taurus, assembly GCF_003369695.1. Lineage (NCBI taxonomy): Eukaryota > Metazoa > Chordata > Mammalia > Artiodactyla > Bovidae > Bos > Bos indicus x Bos taurus. The sequence continues at coordinate 19,065,361 of NC_040076.1, read as the reverse complement.
TGTAATTTCTGCCTTGGCCAATGTATGCTGCACTTTCTTGAATTTCTCATCCAGCATTCTGGGCAGAGCTATTTATAAACAGCTCTTTATGAATTTGCCTCTTGTCTTCCTCTGCATTAGATTATAAGCTCTTTCGTGACACAAACCATTATCTTTATACCCAATGTAGTGCCTGAGTCATCTGAGGGGCTTACACATACACAGAATATATTTAGCAATTATGATTAAAGTAGATGAATTAATAAAACAGTGTAACTTTTCTTTAAGTGGAATGGTGGAGAACATTTTTCATATTGATGCTGTGTATTTTCAACCAAAAGATATTATTTCTTCCATTTCTAATGGCTCAGTGGTTCCTAATGCCATCAGGATCACCTGGATGGATTTCTTAAACTCAAGTTCCTGTCCCTCACCCTCAAATTTGACTCAATGTGTCTGAGATTGTGTATTTCTAACAAATTCCCAGGTTATGCTGATACCCCAGTTCAAGGCACTAGATTTTTAGATCCATTGTAATAAGCACCTGGAAAATCCCATGGACGGAGGAGCCTGGTAGGCTACAGTCCATGGGGTCACAAAGAGTCGGACACTACTGAGTGACTTCACTTTCACTTCACTTTCAGTCACAGCGTCGGTCAGTCAGTTCAGTTGCTCAGTCATGTCTGAGTCTTTGTGACCCCATGGACTGCAGCACACCAGGCTTCCCTGTCCATCACCAACTCCCGGAGCTTGCTCAAACTCATGTCCCTCAAGTTGGTGATGCCATCCAACCACCTCATCCTCTGTCGTCCCCTTCTCCTCCTGCCTTCAATTTTCCCCAGCAACAGGGTCTTTTCCAGTGAGTCAGTTCTTTGCATCAGGTGGCCAAAGTATTGGAGTTTCAGCATCAGTCCTTCCAATGAATATTCAGGATTGATTTCCTTTAGGATTGACTGGTTGGATCTCCTTGCAGTCCAAGGGACTCTCAAGAGTCTCCTTCAACACCATAGTTCAAAAGCATCAATCACAGGCTAGCAACATAATTAAGCCTCTGGTACTTTTGTCCAGTTAGCCCTGATATGTTTACCCAAGAGGATGGTGGAGAGACTCAGAAACAGTTTGGACTGTGCCAGCGTGTCAGTGGGCTGTGACTGATGAGAAGACCAACCTTCCTGATGGGCATTGTTTCAGAATTACTGCTCCTTTGAATCTGTGAAGGAATCTAAACAAATCCTTTTACTCTAAGGCTTCCCCGGAGGCTCAGAGGTTAAAGCGTCTGCTTGCAATGTGGGAGACCTGGATTCAATCCCTGGATTGGGAAGATCCCCTGGAGAAGGAAATGGCAACCCACTCCAATATTCTTGCCTGGAGAATCTCATGGACGGAGGAGCCTGGTAGGCTGCAGTCCATGGGGTCGCAAAGACGGACATGACTGAGCGACTTCACTTTCTTTCTTTTCTTTAACTCCCAGAGAAAGGACAGTAGCACTTGAAGGCCAGTCACTGTTTAGACATCAGTAAAAATTTCTTGTGATGCAGCGTGGGTGGCCATATAGCACACGAGGGTCATGTGCTGTGCTGACAGAGAACCCGTGTGGTCGTGTTATGGAATCCAACCTTGTGCTGCTTGCCACATGACAGGCCGATAAATTTGAGAGAAGTATTGGGGGAAAGAACAGAGACTATTCAAAAAGCCAGCAGATGGAGACTATGTCAGACTAGTCTCCCAAAGAACCATCTGACCCAAGTTAGAATTCAGGCTTCTTTTATACTAAAAGGCGAGGAAGAGAGTATATGGCTAGTTGTTACAGACTTCCTGGCCCTGGAATCCTTTGTTATTGCAGCTGTTTGTGAAGGTCTGGTCACAATGTTCCTATAAAACTCTTATTTTCTATTCTGCATCTTTTTATTATACCTTAAAGGTCAAGCCTGGGAGCAGAGCCTTGAGAATGGGCTATCATGTTTATTTTAGGCTATTGGGAGTCAAGTGTATTCTTCTCTGATTTGAAAAGAATGGGGTCACGAGAATATAATTTGTGGGATCCAGTGCAAAATGAAAATGAGGGATCCTTTGATAAAAAGTTACGTAGAATTTCAAGGTGGCAACAGCAGAGCAGAGAGCAAATACGGGGCTCTTCTGAGTGGCCAGGTCACATGTCCGTGACATTGGTCTTAGCCTTGGCCATGCAAAGATTCTAGCCATTTTTGGAAGAGAAAACAAATGCCAGGGAAAGACTGAGTGAGGTGTTGTGGGGGGAGCTGATGATACAGGTATAGATGGTGGGGCAGAAGACTGGTGTTAGACGTGATTTTCCTGGCCCTTTTGTCTCTCCATGTTGTTATGGCATGGCTTTTTTATCTCCTTGTAACAGAGTGGTGAAGGGTTGGCTTGTCCTTCAGTGTATGTGGACTATGACGGCCTAAGAAAGAATGTTAAGAACACCATGATGAGCCTGTCACCTGCAGTGGAGCAGTGAACAGCTCTGAGAAAGAGGCACCCTGCTGATTGAATGCAAAAGCCCTCCACCAAGAAAGAGAGCTCAACACAGATTAGAGTGGATGCTGTTTTCCTCCTTTACTACATCTTTGTCCTTTTACTTATTTTTTTAAACTACATTTGTTTGAGGAAATTACATTTATTAGAAAAAAAAAAAAAAGGAAGGAATCTCTATGTTTTCCACTAAATGGTAGACTCCCCAGGAGCCAGTTTCTGTCCTATCCATCTTGGTGTCCTTGTTCCCAGCACAGCACTAGATCCCCCAGACAAACAATTATGTTGAAAAATTGAACCAAATTGTTTTTGGCATTGATTCTGGAGCTTCAGATTCTCTTCTAGCATGATGTTATTGTTTAAATATTAAACAAAGAAAATATCTAATTTTGGCAAACATTTGGTTTATGAGCTAAGGTTTTTACCAAGCTTTATTATGGAATTTTTTTCTTGTTATGATAAAACCCTTTGCTGGATTATGCATCCAAAAATTTTTAAACGCCTTTGAGGAAATGTAATTTGATACCAAGGGGCTTCTCTGGTGGCTCAGATAGTAAAGAATCTGTCTGCAATGCAGGAGTTATTGGTTCAATCCCTGGGTTGGGAAGATCCTCTGGAGAAGGAAAAGGCAACCCACTCCAGTACTCTTGCCTGGAGAATCTCATGGACAGAGGAGCCTGGCAGGCTATAGTCCATGGGGTCACAAGAAACAGACACCACTGAGCGACTCACATACACACAGCTGTGTGATATGAAGTAGCTGGTTAACAAATGTGGGCCTTATTTTCCTTATGCATTAATTTATTAATTTGTCACTTAATTGAGCAATCAATTAGTTAATACCCATTTTTTGAATCAGACATTGCTAAGCACAGAGGATCCTTTTTTAAAAAAGTATTTTCTTTTTACTGAGGTAACATTGGTTTATAGCATTATATAAATTTCATGAGCACTACATGTTCCCTGCCAAAAGTTTAGTTTCCATCCATCATCCTGCAGTTGACCTCCTTTACTCATCACCTTTCCCCCACCTTTCCGCTCTGGTAACCATCGCTCAGTTCTTTGTATCAATATGTTTGTTTTTGGTTTGTCTGGTTTGTTCATTTATTTATTATGATTATATTTTATGTATGAGTGAAATCATATGGTGTTTGTCTTTCTCCATCTGACTTATTTCACTTAACATAATACCCTAATGGTCCATCCAGGTTGTCCCAAATGACAAGTTTTATTCTTTTTAATAGCTGAATAATATTTTATTGTATTTATATACCACATCTTTATGCATTCATCCATTAATGGGCACTTATGTTGTTTCCATATCTTGGCTATTGTAAATAATGCTTTGATGAACGTAGGGGTGCATATATTTTTTTCAAATTAGTGTTTTTGTTGTCTTTGGATGAATACCCGGAAGTGAAATAGATGGATCATATTCTATTTTTAATTTTTTGAGGAACTTCCGTACTGTGTTCCATAATGACAGGACCAGTTTGCACAACAAACATACCAACAGTGCGCGACACTCGTTGTTTCTTGCGACTTTGATGATGGCTATTCTAACATGCATGAGATGATGTTGCACTGTGGTTTTGACTTGTGTTTCCCTAATAATTAGTGATGTTGATCATCTTTTCATGCAAGCACAGAGGATATTAACACACAGACAGACATGAGTACTAGTTCATCCCTTCTTATCAACTGGTGCTCATAGACATGTAAAGAAATAATGATGTGGTTGTGACATGTGCTAAATGGTAGCAACAGAAAGAAGGGCTCTGAGAACATAGAAAAAGAGTCCCTCTCTCTACCTGGGGAGTTAAGACAGATTTCACACAGGGAGGTGAACCTGAGGACTGTCTCTAGAAGTGGTAGATAAGCTTCCCAGAATGGCCTCAATTTTTTCCTTCTAAGTTTGTCAAGCAGAATGGAAGAGTCTCTATAGGTCTTTCCAGGGCTACCATGTTAAGATACAGTAGTCCTACCTTATCTGTGGGAGATACATTCCAAGACCCCCGGTGGATGCCTGAAATTACAGATGGTACACAACCCTACATGTACTATGTTTTTTATTACGTATGTGTGCATGTGCTCAGTCACTCAGTCACATCCGACTCTCTGCGGCCCCATGGATTGTAGCCCACCAGGCTTTTCTGCTGATGGAATTTTCCAGGCAAGAATAGTGCAGTGGGTTGCCATTTCCTACTCCAGGGATCTTCCCAATCCAGGGATCAAATTCTCATCTCTTGCATCTCCTGCATTAGCAGGCAGATTCTTTATCACTAACGCCACCTGGGAAACCTGTTTTTTCCTACATAACAATACATATCTATGATAAAGTTTAATTTATAAATTAGGCACAGTAAGGGAGTAACAATAATAACTAATAAAAAATAGAAAACATATAATAATATACTTTAATAAAAGTTATGTGAATGTGGCCCTTCTCTCTCCAAATATATTATTGTACAAATTCAATGCCTTTTCCACCTTAACTAACCATTTCTCATGCACTGTGGCCCGAACTTCTGCACTTGGAAATACGACAGCAGAACAACAGCACAGATTTCTTTTTCCTTTTTCATAATTTCACGAATAGAAGATTCTTTCTTTCTATAGGCCTTAGGCATACATTCTTTCCTTCCATAGGCAACCTCAGCATACAATTTTTTCCTTTCTTTAAGTTGAGAGCTTTCACCTTTTCAATTAAAGGAAGCCTTCATGGCTTCCCTTTGGCATATCAAAATTCCTAGCATCATTACTCTTTCATTTTGGGACCATTATTAAGTAAACAAGGGTTACTTGAATACAAGCACTGTGATACTGTGACAGTCAATCTGATAACCCAGTGATTCACATCCCTGGTGGAAGGGAGCAAGACCACATGACAGCTCATCATGCCACTCAGAAGGGACCTATTACTTAAAACTTATACATTACTTATTTCTGGAATTTTCCATTTAATATTTTTGGACTGCAGTTGACCAAGGGTAACTGAGACCATGCAAAGCAAAACCATGTGTAAGGGGGGACTACTGTGTTAGGATTTAAGAGGTGGCCTAAAAAATGTTTGAGAGCAGTGATTGTTTCTATATGCTCTTATTTTTTCTATCAGCCACTGTCTTTCTCCCATTCCAAAACGTAACTGTTTTGACTACATGGTTCTATTTGTTGTAGTGAACATATTACTCTTTAACATTTTTATTAAGGAGCATAATTTCTGTCCTCACCACCCCCATATATTGGTTTCTTTTTTTTCTCCACTTTTTTTTTAAGATCCTTGAAAAAGCCTTGTTTTACAGAACCCTCTCAAGCAAGAGCTAAGTAGTTTTCTCAGCATAATTGCTAGTGCTGCTGCTGCTGCTAAGTCACTTCAGTCGTGTCCGACCCTGAGACCCCATAAACGGCAGCCCACCAGGCTCCACTGTCCCTGGGATTCTCCAGGCAAGAACACTGGAGTGGGTTGCCATTGCCTTCTCCAAATTGCAGGTGAATCATCTTCAAAACTCACAGACCTCTTGAACTTCTAGAAAGAGTCTGTTGTCTTCTGATGAAGATTTTTGTTGATGGTCATTTGTTATGCAAACAACTTTGCTAACTCTCCAGAAGGTGGAAGGGAATCTATTTCTAAAGAAACTATGTAAGATTTAAGAATTGTATGACTATATTAAGGAAACATTTTAACTTAACAAAATAAGGTATAAAGTTTAGCCCTCCCAATTCTTTACCACCTGAGACCTTGTTAAAAACGGAAGTTCCCAAATATTCAGAGCTCCTCTGTGCAAACTGCTAGGGGCAGTTTTGACCTTGAACCTCTCTCTGTTCTCAAAATCGCTACAACAGAACTTTTGAAAGTTTGTGGGCTTGGGAAGAACAGCAAATTCTTAGAACCCTGGATTTTCCAGCGAATAAAACCATTGATTTCCATCCTATGATGCATGACAATGTCACTTCAATTTTGTTCCCTTATGATGGACAGGGAGGCCTGGCACGCTGCAATTCATGGGGTCTCACAGAGTCGGACACGACTGAAGCGACTTAGCAGCAGCAGCAGCAGCAGCAGCTGTGAATAGGTGGAGAGCATTCATATATGAGGTTTTGGGTTTTTTTTTTTTTTTTTTTTTGCTTTTATAGTGTAACACACAGAGTATTTAATAAGGACCCTTTGGTGACTGCTTGTGTCATTACTAAAGGAAGCAGAGATATTGAAACAAGCAGAGAAACTACCAAGTTTTGTGCTTTACTCTTTGGTAGAAAGTTGCTGTGGCCTTCATTTGTCCAATTTTGCTCCAGCTCTTGGGGTGGAAGTGGTTTGAAAAATTAGAAAGAGTTTTGATGGGAGGCCAATGCTCTCAGCCTCCCCAGGAACTACCATTCATCACACCCCTGCCCAAGCCCCCGTAGTCTTTACACTCTTTGGCGCAGAGACTGGTTTTTGTCTGTTTTATGACATTGCACTGTCTCCTTCTTTCCCCATTGACTCTTCCTAAAACTTTTGATCTCCATGAGTAAGAGATGCTGCTGCTAACCTTCCGCAGTTCAAAGACAGCTGAGAAGGCTGGAATATTTAAGTCTGATTCTCTCCCCTGTGTGTTTGTCCACAGTTTCAAAAGCAAAATTCTAAGAGTTCCTGAGACAGGGTTACTTGGCAACTGTCAAAACTGCTAACACACTGGCATCTTCTCAGCTTACCTTCACCCATGTGGAAACTGTTTGTTTCAAAGATTGCTTCTGTTGCTGAACTAAAGACAAAATGAAGATGAACTGTGGTAACACATTTCTAAGAAATGTTTTATTATTTGCTCGTTCAGACTGAGTTAAAATAGATTTGTCCTCTTTAAAAACAAGCCAACAAACAAACAAAAAACCCGACCGTGCTCAGCAAAATTTGTTTTTGTTTTCCTCCTTGTAACTTACTGCCTGGTTGTGGTTTTATGACACAAGGCACTCTAGTCCCTGTCCCATAAAACTGGCAGACTGAGAAGCAGCTGCAGTCAGATACGTTCCCACTCTGGGTCAAGAAATAAAATCCTAATGTTTAATCTTGGTGAAAATGGAGTTGGGAAATTATGAGGCAAAGAGAGTTGATCAGACATTTTGGCTGAGATAAGGTTGCTAGACATTTCAGCACTTACAGACCTGCTAGGGACCTCTCTCGCCCAGCACACTCAAATGCTCTCATGTGGTTTAATTTAATTACGAACAGCACTTGCTGGTGCTGTTCATTTCAGGTGATGCTATTGTACCAGAGTTATGAATGAGTTGAACAGTGCGTCTAGAGGCTTTCCAGTGAAAGCACTTTTGGGTAACAGAAGGGTTAAATCCACAGTGATTTCAATGTTTCTTACTTTCACTTTGTGGGATTAAAGCCAATGCACGGGGTGATGGGATATAAAATCACTGAATTACAGGAGGTCTTTGTTTATGTGCCTGTTATAAAATGGGGAGTTTTTATGACCCAAAGATAAGTTTATGAATAGGCATGAGAAAGATAGTTGAAGAAACAGCATCTTTTATTAGTTGTCTCCTACTTTTTAAATGAAAAGATCATCTCTGTTGTAGTCTATTTAATTAATATTACATAACTATTTCTATAATTTCTCCTCTCATGTAGATACTCTTTAAGATGAGGGCTGCTTGGAGACAAATCTCCTGATGCTTAGAAACCCAGACAAATGGGATAAATCGTAAGTGATGAGGCGGTACGTTTTCTAAATAGATACTAGAATTGGGTACTGTCGGAGCTGGTGGCTACAAGCCCAGACACAGCCAGAATGTATGATCTCAGTTCCCAGCTCTACCATGCACAACTGTGTGGGGTGGTCAACTCGGCCTTGCTGTGCCTGCTTCCCACCTGTAAAGCAAAAGTCCCCTCCTCTTGGGTTGATTAAGAGGAATAATTCATTTAAGATATGTAAATATTTAGTGATTATTGTATTAGTTTTTGTGATTATTATTTGTCATGATCATTTATTCCAAGTTTCTCTGCTCAGATATCCTGATTTTTAGTCTAGTGTTCTTTCTTTTATTCTACTGCTACCCAGAAAAGAACACAAACTGTAAGTTCAAATGTGCTGGTAAACACAGAGACTGAAAGAGTGAGTGTGTGTGTGTGTGTGTGTGTGTGTGTGTGTGTCCATGTGTCTCTGGGTATGGCAGGCTGGACTTCATATAATAGAACAACTTCAAAGAAGTGGCTTTGTCTCCTTCATCTAGACTATTATAAATGACTCCTAAGTGACCTCTCCTTAGCCATCTCTCTTGCCCCAATGCCCCAGAACAAGCTTTCATATAAACATTAGGCTTTTTCTTCAAGTAGAAGTTTTAAGGTCACCAGTGATACAGTTAGCACTTAAAATTCTCAAAGAAACGTTTGGCTGAATAGCTTGTTACAGGCTCTGTTTGTACAAGTCGTCTGTGTGGGAATCTGGCAGTTCATCAGCACTAATGATAGTCAGATATACCAGCCCAAGACCGGGAACATGCCTCCCAAAAAAACTGTACAGTTTTGTAAGTGATACTAGGTTTTCATCACTGACCACAGTCAGCATCAAATTTACTGTTTTAGTCTTCAAGACTGTTGCTCTGTTCAGAAAATAAAAAAGCGCTTTTACCTTGAGGCCAAAATGTAAATGTGTGACATGTACTTTTCCCCGGGCAACTGACTCACTGCGGATGTAATGACAAGCTATCCTTCAGTTTGATAGTTGATCAGTGAACTGGATGTGCAACTGCAGGAAATTTGCAGGGTTAGGAAATTAGATAAGCAAGATTATCGCTAAAATAAAACTCTGCTCATTAAAATTATCTACTACTCTGGCCAGAGTTAATGGCCATCAAAATTTGGAAAGAGTATATTCTTAACTTCAACTCACTCCCTCAAAATTAATTTAATGAATGTCTACTAAAGGTCCCTGCGCAAGGGTTGTTGTTGTTCAGTCACTAAATCCTGTCTGACTCTTTGAGACCCTGTGTAGTAGGCTTCCCTGTCCTCCACTATCTCTCCACTGAGTTATTGATGCTATCTAACCATCTTATCTGTGTAAAGGATGAGGATACAAAGACAAGGAGATATAGTCCTTGCCCATAGGGCATTTTCAGGTTTTGAAGTGAAGTTGCTCAGTCCTGATCAACTCTTTGCGATCCCATTGACTGTAGCCTACCAGGCACCTCTGTTTGTGGAATTTTCCAGGCAACAGTACTGGAGTAGGTTGCCATTTCCTGGATCTTCCCAACCCAGGGATTGAACCCAGAACTCCTGCATTGCAGGCAGATGCTTGAAGTCTTTCCTACCTTGAGTTTGTGAATATTTGTCTGTTTTACCTTCTGGAAGTCCTACTGTTTTGCCTTTTGCCTCTAGATAAATTCTCAGGGTGCGGGGCGGTGGGGGAATAGGTGGAGAGTGAAGTTTCATTTGTTTCCATGTAGATATATATTTATTGCAGGTTTTCTGTACCTACTGCTCTGCAGTGATATTGTTGTAAAGCAAGTATCCCTATGTGTTTCTGGCTTGTCCATTTTATTTCATCCCGCTCATCATACAAGTCCTCTGGGCAACCAAATATCCCTATGAGGAAAAGGAGGTAAGAAAATAGCAGAAAACTTTGCTGATTATGTGGCTGAAATTGGCAACTGGGTTAAGATCTTAATTCTGCCACCTACTAGTCCTGTAACATTGGGGTACATTGTTTGACTTCTTTGGGGCCCTGCCAGGGACCAGCCCCGGCTGATCCAGGGTATTCGAAGCAGGGACGGCGTCAGCGACCTATTTATTTAAATATTTTATCAAAGATATAAAGAGTAATAGGATGAGGATAGCTCAGTAGGAAAATTTAGTGGAGAAAAGAGGCTGAGTAGCTTGGTTTACACGGGAGACCAATAAAACTTCAAGACAAGAAGTTTGCACCACTTACGTAGGCCGCAGGCGTCCTTCCGTTCTCCCGAAGGAGAGGAGACACTGAGGCCTCCCCAGTCGGATCTTAGAAGCCCAGGCATAATTAGTAAGCATGGCGGGTTCCGCGCTCCAGATGGAGACTCAGCCAGAATTTGGGGGAGAGAGAGACATGCGGAGACCAAGTTTCGGTGAACAAGGCCCGCACTTTATTTTCCAAAGTAGTTTTTATACCTTAAGTTGTGCATAGAGGATAATGGGGGAAGGGGTGGAGTCATGCAAGGACAGCAGCTCCTGGTCCTAATCGAAGCCAGGCTTTCAAACTTATCATATGCAAAAGTTCAGGTGAATTACATCATCTTCTGGCCAGGAGGCCTGTTAACATTTTAAGAAACTTATCTTTCTCTAAAGGTGATTATTCCAAAGTCAGGCACCAGCCTCCAAAGAAGCATTGGACAAAGCTGCATTCCTATAGGGCAAAGGTGAGGTGGGCTCAATCAAGAAAAGAATTAACTCAAGGGTCCAAGGTTACAAACATTGAGGCTACTACTTACATTTCTATGCACCCATTATATCAATCAATACACTGCCAAGGACACAGTAGGTAAGGAGTATGGAGACTTAGCAGCAAACGTTGGCCCAATAAGTGAAAAACCCTTCACCAATACAATTTCTAATCAATCTTTTAACTACTCAAAAGAATCTGTGTTTAGACAGTTTAGAACATCTCATGCCTCTCACAGTTGGGAGGCTCTGAGAAATCACATGTGGCCGGAAAAACCTATTCAGGCAGGCTAGAGGATTTCCAAAGGAGTTTGTAGGTTAAACACTGTCACACCCAGGAATTATTAAATGGAGCTGTAAGCTAACTCTTTTTTTCAGAGAGAGGTAGTGGGGGACAGTCCCCTGTAAAGTCAGAGGTGTAGGTGAAAGCACAAAGCATAACGTAGGCAGACTCTGGTTTTGGGGGTAGATGCTCAAGAATTTCCAGGGAGACTCCTGAGGCTTGATCCCGCCTTTGCGTATGCCAAGCCTCCTTCCTCATGACCTTTGCCATGGGCGGAGCTCGCTCCCTGCATCGGGCCCCATTTCCTAATCTTTATATTTAGCTCATAGTGTTATAAGGATTAATGACTGTATATATATATATATATATATATATATATAATGTTTACAGCAGTACTTGTACACAGTAGTTCAGTTCAGTTCAGTTGCTCATTCGTGTCTGATTCTTTGTGATCCCATGGACTGCAGCATGCCAGCCTTCCCTGTCCATCACCAACTGCTGGAGTTTACTCAAACTCATGTCCATTGGGTGGGTGATGCAATCCAAACATCTGATCCTCTGTTGTCCCCTTCTCCTCCTGCCTTCAATCTTTTCCAGCATGAGGGTCTTTTTCAATGAGTCAGCTCTTCGCATCAGGTGGCCAAAGTATTGGAGTTTCAGCTTCAGCATCAGTCCTTCCAATGAATATTCAAGACTGATTTCTTTTAGGTTGGACATACTTGCTGTCCAAGGGACTCTCAAGAGTCTTCTCATACACCACAGGTCAAAAGCATCAATTCTTCAGTGCTTAGTTTTCTTTATAGTCCAACTCTCACATCCATACATTACCACTGGAAAAACCATAGCTTTGACTAGATGGACCTTTGTAGGCAAAGTAACGTCTCTGCTTTTTAATACGTTGTCTAGGTTGGTCATAACATTTCTTCCAAGGAGTAAGTGTCTTTTAATTTCATGGCTGCAGTCACCATCTGCAGTGATTTTGGAGCCCCAAAAAGTAAAGCCTGTCACTGTTTCCATTGTTTCCTCATCTATTTGCCATGCAATGATGGGATGGCAAATAGATGGCAAAGATGCCATGATCTTAGTTTTCTGAATGTTGAGTTTTAAGCCAACTTTTTCACTCTCCTCCTTCACTTTCATCAAAAGGCTCTTTAGTTCCTCTTCACTTTCTGCCATAAGGGTGGTGTCATCTGCCTATCTGAGGTTATTGGTATTTCGCCCAGCAATCTTGATTCCAGCTTGTGCTTCATCCAGTCCAGCATTTCTCATGATGTACTCTGCATAGAAGTTAAATAAGTTGGGTGACAATATGCAGCCTTGACATACTCCTTTCCTGATTTGGAACCAGTCTGTTGTTCCATGTCCAGTTCTAACTGTTGCTTCCTGACCTGCATTCAGGTTTCTCAGGAGGCAGGTCAGGTGGTCTGGTATTCCCATCTCTTGAAGAATTTTCCACAGTTTGTGGTGATCCAGACAGTCAAAGGCTTTATCACAGTCAATGAAGCAGAAGTAGATATTCTTCTGGAACTCTCTTGCTTGTTCAATGATCCAACACATGTTGGCAATTTGATCTCTGGTTCCTCTGCCTTTTCTAAATCCAGCTTGAACATCTGGATGTTCATCGTTCATATACTGTTGAAGCCTGGCTTGGAGAATTTTGAGCATTACTTTGCTAGCATGTGAGATGAGCTCAACTGTGCAATCGTTTGAGTATTCTTTGGCACTGCTTTTCTTTGGGATTGGAATGAAAACTGACCTTTTCCAGTCCTGTGGCCACTGCCAAGTTTTCCAAATTTGCTGACATATTGAGTGCAGCACTTTCACAGAATCATCTTTTAGGATTTGAAATAGGTCAACTGTAATTCCATCACCTCAACTAGCTTTGTTCATAGTGATGCTTCCTAAGGCCCACTTGACTTCGCATTCTAGGATATCTGACTCTATGTGAGTGACCATACCATCGTGATTATCTGGGTCATGAAGATCTTTTTTGTACAGTTCTGCTGTGTCTTCTTGCCACCTATTCTCAATATCTTGTGCTTCTGTTAGGTCTATACCATTTCTGTCCTTTATTGTGCCCATCTTTGCATGAAATATTCCCTTAGTAGCTCTAATTTTCTTGAAGAGATCTCTAGTCTTTCCCATTCTATTGTTTCCCCCTTTTCCTTTGCATTGTTCACTGAAGAAGGCTTTCTAATCTTTTCTTGCTATTCTTTGCAACTCTGCATTCAAATGGGTATATCTTTCCTTTTCTCCTTTGCCTTTCACATCTCTTTTCACATCTATTTGTAAGCTCTCCTCAGACAACCATTTTGCCTTTTTGCATTTCTTTTTCTTGGGGATGGTCTTGATCATTGCCTCCTGTACAATATCACAAACCTCTGTCTATAGTTCTTCAGGCAGTCTGTCTATCAGATCTAATCCCTTGAATCTATTTGTCACGTCCACTGTATAATTGTAAGGGATTTGATTTAGGTCATAGCTGAACCGTCTAGTAGTTTTCCCAACTTTCTTCAATATAAGTCTGAATTTTGCAATAAGGAGTTCACGATGTGAGCCACAGTCAGCTCCTGGTCTTGTTTTTGCTGACTGTATAGAGCTTCTCCATCTTTGGCTGCAAAGAATATATTCAATCTGATTTCAGTGTTGACCATCTGTACACAGTAGCACTCAATAAAATACCTTAAAAGTCTTCATTTGAAGAAAAACATTTTTGTAACTGTGTATGGGGACAGATGTTAAGTAGACATACTGTAGTCATCCTTTTAATGGTATATGCAAATAGTGAACAATTATGTTGTACAACAAAGTGAAAATTGCTCAGTCATGTCTGACTCTCTGCGACCCCATGGACTATACAGTCCATGGAATTCTCCAGGCCAGAATGCTGGAGTGGGTAGCCTTTCCCTTCTCCAGGGGATCTTCCCAACCCAGGAATCGAACCCAGGTCTCACACATTTTGGGAAGATTCTTTACCAGCTGAGCCACAAGGGAAGCCTGGTTTTGGTGGAGACTGACCCTAAATAAAGCTTGTCAAAATAGAGCTATAAGCAAAGTCTTATGGGAGCACAGAGATTTGGCTAAATCTTTTCCAAAGATTGGATACTTAGAGTGAGTCTGAACAGGTAAAAGGAAGTTTCTGGAGAGAGAATAGGGGCAGGGAATTCCAGAAATGGCCAGAAAGAATGCATAGGAGTAGAGAGATAGAGGATGTATATCCAAACATTTGTTTGGGGGTGTTTGGGGAATTGGCTGGAGGGAACATTTAGAGAAAAGTATAGTGAGAAATAAAGTTTGTAGAAGTAATTGAGTCCAAGGGTATGAAGCTTCAAATACCCTCCTGAAGGATTTGAATCCTGCCCTCAGACACCATACCCTTACATATTTTTAAGTAGGAATATGACATTGATAAATCTGTCTTTGAAAACTTACTTGGGAGATAGCCTTGAGTATGTATCAGTATGGAGAGAGTCTGTATATCATTTTATATATATGTGTATATATATACATATTGTTGTTGTTGTTTAGTCACTAAATTGTGACTATCCAACTCTAGGGATAGTATATTAATCAGGCTGTTGTAGCAAATACCATAGGCTTGGTGACTTAAACAACAGGTATTTATTTCTCATAGTTCCAGGGGCCTGGAAAGGGCCAAGATCAGTTGCTGGCCATTTGGTTCCTGGTTAGAGCTCTCTTCCTGATTTGCAGATGACTACCTTCTCACTTGTGTCCTTGCAAAGCAGAGAGAGAGAGAGAGATGGAGGGGGAGAGGGAGACGGGAGAGTGCTCTGGTCTCCTTTCCTATAAGGACACTAATACCATCATGGGGACCACCCTCTTGACCTCACATAAACCTAAGTACCTCTCAAAGACCCTACCTCCTAACACTATCACACTGAGGGTTAGAGCTTCACCATGTGAAATCTGCGGGGACACAAATATTCAGTGCATAACAGAGAAGAATTAGAGGTCTCCTTAATAACCAAGGCATTAAATAGCAGGGTTAGAGTTAAGGTTGAGATAGTCATGGTGGTAGAGATAGCTGTTACATATGTCATTACTAGATCTTAGATGACCTGAGGAGGAAAAACACTAAAGGTTAGAGTTTAGGATTAAAACTGTCAGTGTGATTAAATGCATAGGCACAAGAGGAAAAGTCCCTGAGTTCATCCCTCTGACTGTGTGATATGGGGCTAGATTTTTAAAGTCTCTACCTCAGTTTCCTCATTTGTACAGTGGGGATAATAATTGTACTTTCCTCATAGCGAAATTGTGAGTTAAACATGATAATGGGTATAAAGCACTAAGAAGAGTTTTTCCCCTTCAGTAAGATTGCAGCCATGAAATTAAAAGACGCTTACTCCTTGGAAGGAAAATTACGACCAACCTAGGCAGCGTATTTAAAAGCAGAGACATTACTTTGTTAACAAAGGTCTGTCTAGTCAAGGCTATGGTTTTTCCAGTAGTCATGTATGGATATGAGAGTTGGACTATAAAGAAAGCTGAACATGGAAGAATTGATGCTTTTGAACTGTGGTGTTGGAGAAGACTCTTGAGAGTCCCTTGAACTGCAAGGAGATCCAACCAGTCCATCCTAAAGGAGATCAGTCCTGAGTGTTCATTGGAAGGACTGATGTTGAAGCTGAAACTCCAACACTCTGGCCACCTGATGCGAAGAGCTGACTTATTTGAAAAGACCCTGATGCTGGGAAAGATTGAGGGCAGGTGAAGGGGACAACAGAGGATGAGATAGTTGGATGGCATCACCGACTCAATGGACATGGGTTTGGGTAAACCCCGGGAGTTGGTGATGGACAGGGAGGCCTGGTGTGCTACAGTCCATGGGGTCACAAAGAGTCAGACACAACTAAAGTGACTTAGCATGAACGCATGTTAAGACCCTACAAATGTTAACTAGATAGTATTTTATTACCAACAATAACTCATAATATTTTTCACTAAATTTTTTGAATTGCTTCATTCAAATTGATAACATCTTAAACTCTAAGGATCCAGAGTTTTCTTAAGAGCCATTTTTTTTTTTTTGCTTTGTAAAAATTGTTTCATGGGTTTTTTTTTGTTTTGTTTTGTTTTTGTTTTTTGGTTTCACATACTATTTTATCATTGAATGGTCTTCATTTATAATATTTGTTGTTTATTTTCTGGCTTTCTTAGGTCTTATTCTAATGAATAAGACCTAAGAATAACAGATAAGCATTTTTGTTAAAATTTTTCCAACGTAATATTTTTTTTTATCACAGTTACACATTTATATCATTTAAAAATCAATTATACTTTCTTATGAAAAATAGCAGTCTCATGCTCATTCCTATCTTTACCCTCATTCCTGATATGGCTTTATCACTTGATTAAGGTAGACACTTAAACCGTTTTTCTTCTTTGTAAATAATAATTATTCGGGGGGAGATAAATTTGAGATGAAGTCGTGAAACTAGCAGGACTCTGTGGGGCTCATGGGCATGGTAGCCTTTCTGTCTTCCCCCATTCCTTTTTTCAAGAGAACCAGCCACTATGACCTTCCTTGAGTCCTGAAGGGCATATTCAAACAGTTGCTAATCAGGGAAGGGAGGGCAGACAAGGGAGGGGCAAGCTTGGGGTCCTGCTTCTACTTCAAGGGATACACATAATAATATATTTGAGCTGTTTATAGAACTAAAACCCCTAGCACATGGACTCAGCATTGTTCATTCTGAAGAGGCCAGAAGGAACCAGAGAAGCTCATTAAGAGATTACCGGAGACCAGATTAAATGAGTGCAGGCCCTGCACACTCTCTAATGTTATCAGCAACCCTGCCCTTGACTCACTGCTATAAAACGCCTCCTCACATCCTCCCAGGTTGGGACACATGGTTTCTGAGGCATGAGCCCTCAGTGTCCCTCTCCGCTGGGTAAAGCAATAAAGCTATTCTGTCCATGTCACTCGAAACTCTGTCTCCAAGATTTGATTTGGCACTGGTGCACAGAGGTCAAATTTTTGGCATCAGTAACTCTCCCATCTCTCACGACGAACTCTCCATTCACTCATTTTTTAAGAAACAGTATGGACACATATTTTTAAATTTTACTCAACTGATTCACTAATTATTTTGATACTTAAATCGTCTCTTATTTGGTCAGTGCATCCTCTTCAACATAGCTTCTGTGTTTTTTGACATGTCCATATCATTTTTTGAGCCCTTTTTGGGGGCAAAAAGGTCCATCTTCTTCTTTCCCTGTGTTTTGCTCTTCATCCTGTTCACAGTGCCAGTTGTCTTGCTGTTCACACTGCTGGCACTGTTCGCTGAACTCAGGGTAGGCAAGGCATGAGCTGAGGCCAGAAGGCCGGAAGAAGACGCGAGACGCCATGGGAACTGCAGACATGTTTATTCTCTTCGGGCTGGCACAGCAGCCATAGCAGTAGCCATAACATAACACAACATAACTGCACACACCCTCGCTCCGGGCTGGCACAGCAGCCGTAACAAGTCTTCTCTCCCGGCTGACTGCAGCAGCCAGAGCAGTCTTCAGGCTATATTCTCTCCTCTCGTGGCTGACCCAACAGACACAGCCATGATAATACACAGCGGTAATTCCCGAAGCTTTATGGGTGGAGGTCACATATGCTTACAGCACACAAAAACCCGTGACCAAGCGAGTCCCTCGTGACGCACATCCGCGGTGCTGTAAGTGATCGCAGCAGCTACAAAACTTGGGGCGAGAGAGCCTGAATATTCCATCTTGGCTAATTTGCTCTTTCCCTATATCCTGTCTCAGCTCCAAAATCAGTCATTTCCCCAAAGGGGTGCTGATTTAATGGAGAATGATTTTAGAGAGTAACACTTGAATTCTAGATGTACCCATTGCTTTTGTCTGAGGTCACTCTCTCAGACCTTCTTAGTGAACAAACACAGGTGTGTCCATGGGTATGCATCTGTGTATTTAGGTATCTATTTGAAAATGATGAGTTTACCTCATTATCTTCAATTTCACTTAGATCCACAGGGTTCATTCTAGTTTTTTCCATTTCGAACTCCCTTTCTAACTCCTTCAGGAATGAGAAACTAGGCCCCCATTATCCTTAATATATTTACTTATCTGATCAATCTCTGTGTGTGTTACGATTTTTCATTGCCACTCTTTCCTCTGCAGGTGGCCTTTTTAGCCCACTGAGGCTCTGAGCCCCATATGCAGGCCCTTATCTCTCCTAACACCCCCATGATTGCCCTCCTTATCCTTCTGTCAGTCTGACAACCTACATAAGAACCTACTTCAAGTCTAACACCCCCCATCAGCAGTGCCCCAGCCCTGCCCCCGCCCCACCCCCCGCCGGCTCCCCGCATAGATACCACCCTCGTTTGTCCCACCTAATAGCTCTTGGACTGAATTGTTCCAGAAGGAAAGGAAAAGGGACAACACAAACTTACTGCTCTTTCTTAGGTCATTTTGCTGGTGTATTTCTAGCATCTCTAGTAATGAGATTTTACCTAAGTTGACTGATCAGAACTCAGCACACCGAGACATGTGGCCAAACAGCAGGCTACAGCAGACACAAATTCTTGCTTTCCAGCAGTCTCAAGCAGTGGGTAATTGAACAGGTCCTCCTTTTACTTCTAATGAGCATTAAGTTACTGGTAATGACTAAGAAGAGGGCTATTTAACTAACAGTTTTAGATCTTGTTCAAAGTTTCTTTGTAGCTAACTAGGTTTCCATTTCAAATTCACCTCCATATGAGATTGGAATTAGGTTTCATAATGACCCTTTTTGCTGGGACCCCCTATGTTAGCCTTCTTCGGTTCTAGGGTATGGTGCTGCTGCTGCTGCTGCTGTTGCTTCAGTCGTGTCCGACTCTGTGCGACCCCATAGACGGCAGCCCACCAGGCTCCCCCATCCCTGGGACTCTCCAAGCAAGAACATTGGAGTGGGTTGCCATTTCCTTCTCCAATGCATGAAAGTGAAAAGTGAGAGTGAAGTCGCTCAGTCGTGTCCGACTCTTAGCGACCCCATGGTACAGACGTATGTAATTTCTGCAGAAGAGGTATAATATAATATAATGTAATATAGTATATTTGGGGCTTTTACACACTATTACCATTTCCTTCTGTTGACAGAGGAAATCCCCCCAACACTATGCACAGTCCCTTGTATGTATGACTATAATAATATATGACTTTATTGCCTCTGCTTTGAAGAGTCAGTCAGGAGCAGTGGAGTGTTTCCCTTTATTTTCTAAGAAAAGCAATGAACATTTATAAGCTTTGACATTTCCTAGGACTGACTGCTGCTAAAACTGGCTTTTTGATATAAGAAAGGTACTTGCTGTCTTAGGTTCTGATGGGAACTGTCTTTGTAGCCTATCCTGGTTGCGTTCCAGAATAGGGGCAGATAAGGTCCCCTCAGGATTCACTAGCAGTTGTCATGGTTCAGACTAAACCCTGTTTTGCTTAGCGGGGAAAACTTGCCCCACCTTTTCTTTACCCTCTGTTTTCCTTTCCTGGCTGTTTCTTTGGTCCCTCAGAGTGTGGAGAAATATCCTGTAATTCCCTCAAACAGAAGATCTTGTGTAATAGAAATAAAAGCTAGGAGCCCAGGCAGAGGTGATATCATGTCACAGGAACTCTGGAAATGGAATCAGGAGGTTTGGGGTCCAGTCTTTGCATCTGTGGCTAATAAGGACTGTAGACGGTTTGGAAGTTTCTTAAGCAATTTAGGCCATTTTATGTGGGTGAGACCAGATGAGTTTCTAATGAGTACTTTTTAGATCCCCAGGCCTGTAGGTCACTCAGAACTGCTTCTGGGGGCTCGTGGTGGTGGTTGTGGCGGACTGGGGAAATAGTAACTAAGGATATGGAGAAGGATGTGAAGCAGGCTGTGTTGGATAATCTCCACGGTCTTTCACACAGAGTAGAAGCAGCTCAATTTTCATATATGTTGCAGCTTAGTTGTTCTTAAAGGATTTTTTTTTTTTTTTTTTTTGAAGAAAACATTCTCACAAAAAAAAAAAAAAAAAAAACAAGGGAAAGTCAAAGAAAAGCTATGAGACCCCTTTAGTGCCACATATTTTGTGGTCTCCTATGACAGCAGACCCCAACTACACTATGCCAGATCTGTGATTTCCAGACTTATTAGATTCGTGGAATATTAAAATAAAAATAGTAACCAACTGTGATGATTAATTTTATGTGTCAACTGGCCTAGGCTTTGGTGCCTAGTTGGTCAGTGCCAGTTGAGATATTGCTGTGAAAATATTTTTTCGATGTGACTAATATTTAAATCAGTAGACTGTATAAAGCAAATTATGCTTGATAATCTCCATAGTGTGGGTGGGCCTCATCTAACAAGTTGAAGGCCTTAAGAGAAAAGACTAAGTTTCCCTGAGAGGGAAGGGATTCTGCCTCCAGACTGCTTTCAGGCCCAAGACTGCAACATGAATTTCCAGCCTGTAGCCCCTACAATTGTGTAAGCCAGTTTCCTTAAATCATTCAACCCCTTCCCCAGGCCATCTGTCTTGTCTATCTATGTATCTATCTGGGTTCAATCCCTGGGTCGGGAAGATCCCTCAGAGAAGGGAATGGCCACCCACTCCAGTATTCTTACCTGGGAAATTCTATGGACAGAGGAGGCTGGGAAGCTATAGTCCATGGGATCACAGAGTCAGACACGACTAACACTTTCACCTACCTATCTGTCTACCCACCTACCTGTCTACCTATCCTTATTGGTTTTGTTTATTTGGAGAACCCTGAATCATGAACCAACATAAGACTGTGGTTTTAATATTTACCAAGTAAGGACTCAAATCCAAACAAATAAAAATGAAAACCTACCATCTACTGTTATCACTTCATGAAGAAACTTTTCTACTCCCATAATAGAAAAGCTGTAATCTCAAAATAAAGGACAGTTTTATTGATTGAAAAGATCATGTCCTAGCAAACAGCTTCATGCACAGCTTCTCTTCATTTATAGTTTTTCATTTTCCAAACACAGGTGGAAGTGCCTGAGCCAGTCTTTAGGAGCTCTACTGTGGGTGACCCAGCTTTTGATCGTGTGAGAGAAGAGTCTCCCCAAATATTTTCCCCTGATAAAAGAAAGTAGGAAAGTAATGAGGTGTCAAGACTCACAGTCCCTTTTTTCTTTCTATAAACAGCACGTAGGGAAGTGTAGGGTTGTTTGTGAGCCATGCTCACTCTTGTGTCCTATCTCTTTTGTTACAGATGATCACAGAAATATCTTGCTGTAAAAGCACCTCACGGTTTCTTCTAAATGAAAGCACATTTCCTATGTCCTTTCAGCTCAGCTCTACTGTTCATGCAGAGGCTGAGGAAACTGTCCATCACAGGCTTCTTAAAACTCATTATCCTTATAGAAGGTGAGAGCTGGAAGTTCCCCTGAAGATCATCAAGTTCAAGTCCACTTTTGACAGGCAAGATAACAGAGGCCAAGAGAGGTGAAGTGGAGCCCAGGAGCGGCAGTGGTGGGTTAGGCCCCAAGTTCCCGAATTTCAGTTCAGCAATGGCCTTGCTCATTTCAGCTTCCTCTTTTGCCTTCATCACTTTCGTTTCACTTGGCTCTTTCCCCCAGAAGAGCCTTTCTCCTTTTACATCTCCTTTCCTTTACTTTGAAGTTACAGATCTGAAACTCTGTGTTTAGCTATGCCTTGGCTTTCTTCCACGTTCTGTGAGGAGGTTGATGGCCTCTCAACAAACTCCTTTTATCTAGGTTCAAATTTCCCCACTTCCCTCTGCTGAAGCTTGATACCAACTGACCTGTAAGGGCTTGTCCTTCAAAACAGACTTAGGACCTTGCCTGTAGGACCAATACTGAGAGGACAAGTGAAAATTATTGCTTGCCGCTGATAAGTCGCTTCAGTCGTGTCCGACTCTGTGCGACCCCAGAAACAGCCCACCAGGCTCCCCCGTCCCTGGGATTCTCCAGGCAAGAACACTGGAGTGGGTTGCCATTTCCTTCTCCAATAATTCATTGTTTCCTACATACTATTTATAGGAGCTTTTCAAATTTTTCATTCTCCCCACACTTGAAACTTTATCTATTGGGTGGTGGTTTGTGAATTTTTCACTTGAAACTTTATCTATTGGGTGGTGGTTTGTGAATTTTTGAGCCACGAATTTGAGTTTTAGATTCTATTTTCAGTAGCGCTCTCAGTTTACTCCAATTGCAAAAATACTCCTCTGTATTTACAGTAACAAAATCAGAACGCAAATTTAGAGAAATTCAATCAATGGTGAGTCATGGGTGCCAGTCTCCACTTCATCTAAAGTGTGGCAACCCTTCCTGTTGTAGCGAGACATTTCTCATTCCTTCAGAAGCAGCTGTTTAGCACATCACCACTTCCCTCGAGCTTCTGACCCCATCATCTTTTCCTTTTCTCTCACAGAAAATGGAAACAGCCAGATAGGGACTTTTTCAACTTACTCTCCAATAAATCACCCTCAGATACGTTCATTTGTGGTTTTAGCTTCTGTCCAATGTCAAAGCCTGAGATGATCCTAGACCTCCTCGAAGACAATTCATTCTAGGTGTGCCGCACTGTTTCAGCTCTTCAGTCCTACTCTACTCCTTTGATTATTGCTGCCTCTTCATCTTTAGCTCTTCCAGAAGATGTCTTCTCAGTATTTATGCTTAAGTATTGGGTTGTCCAAAAAGTTCTTTCAGGTTTTTCCTGTAACATTCCTAACAAAATTTTTGGCCAACCCCACCACTTCCCAACATGAAACAAAACCTTGGACCCACCGTCATGACTTCAACTTTACGGTTAGACTCTAAAGAGCTCATACCCCAAATCCACTATCCTACCTCCCACCCACACTTCATTAGGATCTACTTTTGCTCCCATAGGTGCAGCAAAACTGTTCTCATTGAAATCCTGGTGGCTAAATCCAGTGAACCTTTTTCAGTCCTTAGCCTCAAGGCAGACTCTCTTTCAGTTGGCCGATAAAGCCTTGTTGGCTTTTATATCTCTCAGACCCTAAGCCTATAGGGTTTGTTGAGTTCCTGGAACACGATCTCAATTTGATGAAATAATTAAAATGGAAAACAGGTGGGAGCCAGGTGATGAAGCCTTCTAATGCTGAGCTGTGAGGACTGATTTTTAATCTCTAGGCAGTAGTAATCTAGAAACGTCTGAGGAGCAAAGTAGTAATGTATCTTTTGTGAAGTAAACTTGGGCAGTGGATGATTTTGGAGCAGTGTTTTGCAGAATGCCGTGTAGATCAGCAGGATCAGCATCACCTGGGAATTCATTAGATGAAATTTTTGGGTTCCACCCCTGACCTAGTCATTGAGAAACCCTGGAGGTGCAGCCGCTTGACATCTGTTTCATGAAGCTCTAAGTTAGAGAACTTACTGGTTTGGAAGGGAAATAGAGACAGAACAAGTGTCAGTCATCAAAGGCTTGAGTCACAGAGATGCTGTGGAGAGTGGGGTATGTGGAATGTGCAGTATTCAGTCACTGGATGACAGCCTTAGGCATTTATTTATTTTTCCTGTAGCTACTGTCATTGGAAAAGGCCCTGATGCTGGGAAAGATTGAGGGCAGGAGGAGAAGGGGGCAACAGAAGATGAGACGGTTGGAGGGCATTGCAGACTCAATGGAAGTGAGTTTGAGCAAACTCTGGGAGACTGTGAAGGACAGGGAAGCCCGGGGTGCTGCAGTCCATGCAAAGAGTTGGACATGCCTGTGCAACAATGACAATTGATATGGAGAATATGCAGGCTTGGTGTGCCTCTGGAGTCTCATCATTCAGTCCTTCATTCAACATATGCTTACTGAGCTGGGGTCATTCACTATGACCTGAGAGAACACAGGTCAAGCCCAGAGCTAAAGTTATGATTAGCATTGTCTCATATCACTTCCTCCAAGATCCTGGTAGATACAAACATGAGTACTTTCAGTAATTCATACTGGAGAATTACTGAGAGAGAGAGAGAGAGAGAGAGAGAGAGAGAGAGAGAGAGAGAGAGAAGAGCTCCAAAGTCATCCCGCCTGTGAACAATCAACACTTTTAACAGGAAAACAGACATCTATGTTACCAAATGGAGAAGGCAATGGCACCCCACTCCAGGACTTTTGCCTGGAGAATCCCATGGACGGAGGAGCCTGGTGGGCTGCTGCAGTCCATGGGGTCGCTAGAGTCGGATGTGACTGATCGACTTCACTTTCACTTTTCACTTTCCTGCATTGGAGAAGGAAATGGCAACCCACTCGTGTTCTTGCCTGGAGAATCCCAGGGATGGGGGAGCCTGGTGGGCTGCCATCTATGGGGTCACACCGAGTCGGACACGACTGAAGTGACTTAGCAGCAGCATGTTACCAAAAGGTTTCTCTTCAGAACCGTCCCATCAGTTGCAGCTGACCCAAAAGGCAGACCATGTGGTCCTGAGGGGCAGCTTAGATAAGGGGTGGTTCTCAGCGGTTCACTTTTAGAAACCAATTTTGAAAGATCTGAGTGGGCAAGCATTGAAGTGAAGCGTAACAGCGTTCTCAGTTGCAAGCTAGAGAAGGCGACTGGTTGATTTAGGCTGAAAAGGAATTGATTCAACGGGCAGAGATTGCCCAGGAAGCTTGGAAACTAGGCAGCAACAAAGGTGATTACTCTGCTACTAGGTTCAAGGCCAAATCCTCTGAACAATGGCTACTCAAGCCCAGATGCCAGGAGCTTACGTGTTGCCTGCACTGGGTATGACACCAGATGTTTTCTCTGTTGCTGGTTAGACGCTGCTGTTCTCATCCTCGAATACCATTTCTTTGCTTCACCAACTAGGTGGAGTGTCCCAGATGCAAGGGAGGTAGGGAGAAATTTTTGCTTCCACAGGTAAAGGTGGTCTGTGCTATCTGAGCACCAGAATAAGATTCAGATGCAGAGCACATGCCCCTCCCCGCTTCCCCTGAAAAAGTAAAATCCGCTGATGTTTATTTGCAAGTCGTGTGGAACCTAAGACAGAAGGGGATCTAAGACATCATCTAGATCAGATTCCAAAGATAAAACTTTTAAAAGCCTTTTAACAAATAATTTAGAACACCTATATGTAAACGATGTAAAAGGCGTTGTTCTGCTGGCAGCTCCCCTTTATTCGTGGAGGAGAGAAGTGCTATCAACATACTCACTGCTACCGGTCAGTCTCTAAAACACCTGTAAAAAATTTGGGGTTCTATAATGACATTTAATAACAAGGGTGAACAAACCATTTTATAAGTAATTTGAAAATTCTTAAGAAGGCTCAGAACCTGGGCAGGAACAAAAATGATTAAGCAGCATTAGGCTTACATTTTACCAACTGTTTGCTCTAGCTCAGTGAACTCAGAAAAGTTTATGTGATGAATTTCCCTTAATGTCACAGAACAGTTCAAAGCTAAATAGGAGAACAGCTTCGCTTGTGGTTTGGTGCTTTTTCTAGTACTTTCTCCAAACCAGACTCTTTTGGTCTTCATTGCCTTTTCTGGAAAACAAAGTGGTCTTAGACTTTGAAGAGAAC
The DNA here is from genome assembly GCF_003369695.1 of Bos indicus x Bos taurus. Taxonomy (NCBI): domain Eukaryota; kingdom Metazoa; phylum Chordata; class Mammalia; order Artiodactyla; family Bovidae; genus Bos; species Bos indicus x Bos taurus. The sequence goes on along the minus strand of NC_040076.1, from coordinate 19,039,717 downwards.
TTCATGTTTAAGTTCTCAAACACTCATTATTTTATAATCTACCTCTGATCTCTTGAACAACTGTTTCCTAATTTTAAATTAATACCACAGGTATATAAATTACTTTAAAAATCGTTTGTGGGAAAAGTGGTAATTTGAAAAATATTCAGATTCATAGTGCTAACCACAAGTAATCTTGAATAATTTCTACTTCAGTATCCTTTTAAAAGCCAATTTAAAACTACTCACAACAGCTTTATTTATAGAACCCTAAATTGGAACAACTCAATGTCCTTCAACAGGATGAATGGATAAACAAACTAATACATACAATAGAAGACTAGTCTGCTAAAAAAAGAGGGAATGAACTACTGATCCTTGCACTAATACAGATGAGTTTTAAAGCAGCCAGTTGAGTGGGAAAAAAAAGCCAGAGGCAAACAAGTACATCCTGTAGAATAACATTTATGTAAAGTTCTAAGGCAAAGTATGGTGACAGAGATCAGAACCCTGGAAAGGAAATGGAGAAGGAAGAGATATGAAAGGCATCGTAAGAGGGGATGGTTATACAGTTGTATGCGCTTATTAAAACTTAACACACTTAAAACCTTAAAAAGTTGCACAGGCATCTAGACAGCCACAAGAATCTTATTTTCTGCTTCTGAACTCTTGGGGCAGCGGGAATATTATCAAAGAAAGATTCTCACAAAGAATTAAGAAACTGTTAGATAACCATTCTTAAGTGTAGACTTCCTAAACCTGAAAATGAAACTTCTCACTTGGTCAATAATTTAGAGAAAATATACGGACACTTAAAAATAGCCACTAAAGCTAACAGATAATAAAATATTTATTTTATTTTTGTAAAATTAAAAATAGTAGACAAGCATATGTAATTACAGTTCCAAAGCAGAGCAATAGAAATATATAAATTATTGCAGTTTTAAAAGGAAAGTATAACAGCCAAGTAATGTCTAAATAAACTTTTTTGAAACCAACTTGGTTTTCATCACGGCAGCTTCATTTTCTTTTCTCAGACGTCTTAGGCAATTTTGTATGAATTTCTGCTCAAATTTAAAGCAAGGTTAACACACACACACAAATTATAAAAGTATAAAATAGCATTTAACAGAAGTCACTACTGAACACTTTCTAAAATGCCTCTTTTGGAGGCAGTAGGATGGAAATAAACATTCTATATGTTTGAAAAAAGAAACACATTTACTAAAATTCTTTTTTTGGGTGCAGTTGAAGGAAGCTCCAAGTAACACTTTGTGAAGGGAGGGTGGAGGGCAATACTCACATGATTTTTCAATGTTTTAATTTGCTAAGGTTAAAATTGTGGACTAATTCAACATCTAAAATGCCTCTTTAGAGGCAGTAGGATGGAAATAAACATTCTATATGTTTGAAAAAAGAAACACATTTACTAAAATTCTTTTTTTGGGTGCAGTTGAAAGAAGCTCCAAGCAACACTTTGTGAAGGGAGGGTGGAGGGCAATACTCACATGATTTTTCAATGTTTTAATTTGGTAAGGTTAAAATTGTGGACTAATTCAACATCACTAAAATGCATTAGTAATCTGAATTCTTTTAAACTGAAAAAGAGTATGAGAAGTGTATGTTACAAACTAGGTGTTAAAGATCTCAGTTTTAGAGACTTGCTATGATATGGTTCATAGCAAGGTGATGAAGTTGCTTAATAGGGTAGGCTACATTATTAATAAGGTCAGTTATGAAAGGATGAAGTGGATAAAAATACCGAGACGCTGGACAGAACTTTGTTATTCCAAGCACAGTATTACAGCTCTTCTCCAAGATACATTTACTTGTGCCAGGGCTTCATTACCTTATTATTTGGCCAATGAAGTCTAACCCATTCCACCACAAATTTCCTCAAATAATTATTTCCACCAACCTAAACTTAAAAACGCAACTGAACACTGAAATCAATTATCTTTGTTTTACAGCCACATCTGAACAAAAGATACTTGAGCACTAAACTTTTTTTTATTAAGTACTTTAAAAGTACTCAAACATCTTACTTCGGCATAAAAATAACACTACAAGACCTTTACACTGTACCATTCGAAAGTTTTTATGTCACATAACCTAATTTTATGGTCACTAGCCTGAACTGCTTACTGAGCTACACAAATAATTTATTCTTTAAGAGTTCCTACTGAAATTTTGAGCATATACATTTTGTATTACATTTTACAACATTAATAACACTAGCAGATTTCTTCTAAAACAAAATAAAGCCAAGATTTGTAAACATTAACACATACACATCTATCCCCAAAAATTCATTAAAAAAACACACACACAGCAAAAACTGACTGAAAGCAACAGCATAAACACCAAGGTAAAAAAATATATAAACAAAGAAGAATGAGCTCTAAACCCTTTTCAGTGGTAAATGGTAAAATAAAAAACCCGAGAAATCTCAAGATGCCAACAATATATTTTGACTATATTTCTGAAATCACTTCCCAACATGAAATTTATTTAAAAGTAATCCTCAAATGTATATAAAAGTGGGCACTCTGTGGTGAAATGAAGATATAATTTGAAAAACTAAAAACATTTCTTTGCTCCCAACACTGTAAGAAGCTACATAATGGACTGGAACACATCTGGCTGCCGGCATGCATCATCTATCACTGGTCTGGTTTGAAAAGAGCATGCCTTTCAAAAGACTAATTTGGACACTAAATACTAGGATCAAAGGGTAATAATCGCAAAGTAAACACATTTTTAGCTTAATTAAAAGGCTGACAGCATTTAAAATCTTTAAAGAGAACAATCTTGTGTTGTCAAAAATCACTTTCAACTTCAAACTAATTTTTTAAACTTAATTCAACTTGCCTAATTATGAACTCTAAAGTGAAAAAATATTAGTCTTATTTCACTCTCCTTAATCATATAAGCCATTAAAATGTCAGTAATGGCTGGCTGACAATCTCTTTTTTGCCATTTTTGAAACTAAAAGTATAGGTGAGATTTTCTTCTCAACATCCTCAAAAAGTACTAACAACTCTGCCGAAAAATGGTCAAGTGTGGTAACCAATATTTGCAGTATTTCATATTCTCTGAAGGTAGAACTCAACTCTATCCCTTATCCTTACTTCAGCATATAGAATAACTGCATATTTGAGAAAACTAACATAGGAATATAAAATAAGTTTACCAAATATTTGGATAAACTGCTCTGCAAAATACTTTAGTCTAAAAATTTTTTAAACTAGAATATCCATCCAAATCAAGTACTAGTGTGAGTACCAGCACCACAGGTATTTTTTAAGAGCACCGTGCCTTTGAAGAGCTTATGTATAAATATCTAACTGGAGTAAATCAGAGTCTCCAAATAAGACCTTGGTACCTGTATGATCCCATCTAATTGTGCCAAACTCAGTAGTAAAGCTACATATTTGCCAGAAATAAGCAAACACTTTGTTTGGATAACACTGTTGTATTCAGGACTGTACCATGTGCCTGCTGTTCTGGAAACAAGCTATTGCTTCTATCAAAGGCAACGCATCCCCAGTTTTTACGACTGTCCCTAAGTGATCTAAATAGAAGCACAAATGTGTGCAAGCAGCACACTGGCTGGTAACATCCTTAGTGAATTATGCCAAAAAAGGAGAGTGAAGTCAAATTTGAACATCTGTCCATAACAAGGAAGCACTGAGATACTTACTGGCATCAGGAAAGATCTCTATTCAACTTACAATTTATAGGGATTTTTGATATTGCACACATTCAATTTAAAGCTTATCAAAACTAAGGCAATGAATTCATTCCCCACTCCTTGGATTTTAAATTCATTTTGGATGACTCAAAGAATCGAGAAAAATGCAAAGTGTCTTTCAAAAGCTCCCTCCAAAAAGCAGTTATGTCATACTTCAAAGAAAACAAGACAAAAATCAGTAACATATCATTTAGTATCCTCAGGCAAATTTAACACATTTTACATTTTAGCATGACAAAAACTTGTTTTCTACTAGATGGAGGCGTTTCTTTGCTTGGTCAAATACTCTTTGTGTTCAAGACTAAAATCTGACTGACCCAAGCCAGGGCAGGCTGCCAAATTTAAGGCAGAAGTTATTCATATCTTTGTGTATGAAACTGCCAAGCTAATGGGCTTTTCTCTTGATGCTTTCATGCAAAGGATCCTGTCTCATAAATACATTCTAAGTACCAGCAGAAAACAGAATTTAGAGCCCATTATAAATCTGCGTTGGTTATAGCATTTACTATACTATATGGTTTGAAAACTTCTCTGTTTGAGACAACCTGTTTGTTCAAAACTCTTGGAAACATGAGAAACAACTAACAAGAATATCTTCTTAAAAAGGAGCTTATTTTTTTGAATTAAGAGTTTTACTTTTCTGTCACAAGCAATCTTCTCTTTTCCTTTATATTCTAAAATTTAGAAAATGCTTTCTTTGGGCACGACTATCAATGATGTTAACAGAATTTGGACAGTTGAATTCTTGAACTTTTATCGAGCACACAAAATGATTTTAATTTTTTTCAAAGACAGGACAACAGTTTCATGGCATATTAAATTCGAAGATAGATACTACATTTGACTTGGAAGTGAGGCTTGACTTAAAATTCTTGTCTAAATTCTAACACATCAAAGTCATTATTGAAAGTAATACTGACTAGAATAGGCTTTTACTTCTATAGAGATGAGCTGACATACAAAAACTAGATTAGTATTTTCTTCCTGAACTCATAATTGCTTTTATTAGAAAAAAATAATGTCTTTTATTTTCCTGTATACTTGCTTTAAAAAGTTATTAACTCCTCTAGAAGTCAAAACAGTTCAACTAGATAGATTTCTATTCCAAAATACATTTATCTTTGGAAAACAAGATAACAGCTGTAAAAACATTATTAAGAGAATAAAATGCAGTGATGTGAAATATGGGTAACATATTCACACACGAAGTGTAACTATAATATATAGAGCCATTCAAATACACATTTATAAAGAGAATGAAAAGGTACCTAAAATAGCATTTTTATATATAAAATTTTCATATTAAAATATTGCTCAATAAATAAGAGGTGATATTATGAATTCCATTTCCCTCTTATATGTTATCTTCAGTAATTTAGACTAATATAAGAACTGTTAACCTTCTGTTGTTTTGACAGGTGAATTACATTAAAACATGTTTAATAAAATCACTTTAACAGTATATTTAAGTAGTCACATGTGGTATAAATTAGGGAGGGCTGTTTAGTAATTACGGGAAAACAGATTCCCCAAATGAATCAAAATGATTAACCCTAGCAGACTAGAGTGTAATGGTCTGCTTTATTTGGCAAAGATGTTGAATATTGCCTTAATCTTTGCAAATTTAATGACCATAAAATAATTGACCATAACTTTCTTCAACTTCTTCAAAGTGAACATGCCCAGCAGACCAAAAAATGGCAGAGCATAGGAAGTAAGTGTAAGTTGAGTTCAGTTGCTTATGGGCAGGTGTGACTTCAATCCCGTTCGGCCCATCTGCAGACATGGTAACTTGGAATAGTTCTTGAGAAGCTGTTCGATGGCAACGTGGCGGACATGGAGCTCTGAGGCTAAAGAATCTTTCTCTTGCACTTGGTGGGCTAACTCTTCAAAAACTTCTGTAAAAATTTAAAAGTAATTCTATTTTTAATACACAGAAAGCTAATCTATGATTTATATTTCAAGTACTTAAGCTGAAATGAACACATTGGGCAAGTGTTTGTAATGAAAGTAGTTTGAAACCAAGGAAACAGCTGAGTTTTGATCATCCTAGGAAGTTGTACACGTTGCATAGCCAACTGGAATATGGTGTTCTCCATCAAATGAAACTTGCGAGTCCTAAGCAGTGACCCGGATGCACAGCAGAGATGACAGTTACAATCATCTCTGAGATCCTTTCCTCACATGGAATATACAGGTTCAATGAATTTCTAATATGATTTATGGACAGTAAAGTGCCTGTTAGTACCCAGGTCTGGAACCTCCTCTAAGAGGCTCTGGAATCAGACTACCTGAATTTTTGAATTTTTGTTCTGACTCTTACGTGTCTCAGGCAAGTAACTTAAACTATGTTTTAATTTCCTCTTATGGAATAACCTCAGTAATGAAAGTAAGCACCTCATAGGGTTACTGTGAGGATTAAATAAGATCATACTTGTAAAGTACTTGTCACAGGATAAGTACTTGATAAATGTAAGTTGCTATTATTATGTTATTATCCTGAGAGGCTGTGTGGTCAAGAAAGACCACTACCTTTGGAGTTAAAAGGACAGGAATTAGAATCCTTAATCTGTTGCTTACTGAATGCAAGATCTCTGTAAGCAACTGAAGCAACTGTAAGCAACTTAAGGTTTCTGAAGTGCAGTTTCCTCACCTAAATGGGAATTAATTGTAGGGGAAAAAGAAAAAAAGACAATGGGGAATTTGAACACTGTTAACTGTATTAGCATCATACTTGAATGATGTTAACAAACTACTGTTCTTTTTTTAAAAAGATGAGGTTGTGATTGCCTAAAAAAGAATGTTATCTTTTAGAGAAAATTCTAAACTATTACATTTATGGACAACAAAATAAAATATTGTCTGGAATTTGTTCCAAAATAATCCATGCTGGAGGTGGGGGTAGGGGAAGGAAAATGGGTACAAGTAGAGAAGAAGGAAAATTAGCTAGCTGAAATTGGGAAAGAGGGTTTCACTACATTATTCTGACTACGTTTGTGTTTGGAAGAGTTAATAATAACAAAAAAAAAAGGGGGGCCAATACCACCTGCCTTAAAAATCTGCTAAGGAGCACACCTGTGCAGTGCCTTGTACAACAGTAGGTAGTAAAAACATGTTAGTAAGAGATTTAAGTTGTAGTCTCTGTTTTCACCAGAAAAAGAAGAATCTACTTCACCAGCAGGTCACAGAGAAGACTAAGAAAAATTCTTTTTGCTCTGGAAACTCTAAGAGGATCATTTCTAAATTTAAATGCAAATAATGCTAATAAGGGATTTTCTGTATCAAAACTGGCACATGTAAAAAGTACTGACATGAGTCTTTACCCTGTATTTGCTGTTGGAGCTCTGCATTCAGTTGCTTTACCTCACCAAGAGTCATCGAATTCACTGAAACATGAAAATACATTCATTACTACCATGACAACCTGGGAAAATAAGTTATCTACACCATCAACACAACATCCTATTTAAAAAAAGTATCTGCACTTATTTCTGAACATGACATTTAACAGGACCCTAGGATTCATTCATTAACTCCTAAAGTGCTGGGTTTTCAAATTCTGCCCACAATTCACAACCAGTCTATTTTACAACTGGTCTATTTCCACCTGAAATAAAAGGTTCACTGAAAATTCTTAGCATTAGGTCCAGTGGGTTCTGATATTTCTCATGCTGTTTCAGTTTTTAAAAAGGGCTAGTTACTACCCATTGAGTTGACTTTGCTAAAGCGCCACACGCTTCATGATGTGTAGCTTGAAAAAGACTAACGTACTATGAAAACCAATTTATCTAGCTATATGTTGTTAAGTCACTAAGTTGTGTCTGACTCTTTTGTGACCCGATAGACTGCAACCCACCAGGTTCTTCTGTCCATGGAATTCTCCAGCCAAGAATACTGGAGTAGGTTGCCATTTCCTACTCTAGGGGATCTTCCCATCCCAGGAACTGACTTCGTCTCCTGAATTGGCAGGCGACTCTTCACCACTGAGCCACCAGGGGAGCACCGTCAACTGGAGATAACTCAGATGTAGAATCAAGGAGTTATATAAAAATATACCCAAGGGCCCTTCTAGCCCTAAGATCACTTGATTCTAAGGTAATTAAAATTAACTCCGCTCCTGTGTGTTTTTGAAGAAATAGATGCAGACTGAATGAGTCACTTTTTCCAGGTGCCCACGTTACCTTTAGCCTTTGGTAAAATGTCAGATTTCTGCTTTTGAAATACCAGCCCCAATTAGTCTTGTAGGGATTAGCAACATAACAGTGTGTGTTTGTCAATGGTGGAGGCTCTGCTTCTAAACTATATGAACCCTGAACTTTCTAATTCCCAATCTGTTGATTCCGTTCTGTTAATCATTTGAAATGGCAAAACAAATGATGGGACTGTAGAATTCCAGTGGTTTTAGGACATACTAAGGAATATTCCAAAGACATGATGGCATTTTTGCTAGGGTGAACCTGTCATTTAAATGCTAAATTAACCAAACCTGTACTTCCACAGCAAAATTCTTGACACATCACATATATAAAACATTAAAAAAATAAAAAAGAACCAACAGAACTCCAATCTTTACCCCTTTTCCCTATACTTACATTCCTCTCTGCTGTAATGTGGATGCTGGGTCTGGACATGAGCCTCTGGACCAGAGATTGTCTTTTCCTTTTTCTGTTCCCGGTTGTGACTATGAGGCCACAGTACACTATTATGGCATAAAGTGGTACCCGAATCTTGTAACACAGCAAGCCCAAAGTTTGTGTTCTCCTTCTGTTCCAACATTCGTTGTGTACAGTTTGAGAGGCCACCTGCATTTCCTTCTATCCACTTTGCAGAATACTTTGGTACTTGAGAGTCAAACTGTGGGAGTAACTTTTTATCTGGCTTATGCCTGAAGTTAAACAGGTGATGCTGGGGGTTTTTAGAACATTCGGAGTCTGAATCCAGATCCTTATTTTGTGCATATTGTACAATCCAATTTATCTTCTTACTCAAAATAGTTTTAACTTCTTCATAAGTACTTTTTGAAAGCTTAGATCGAGGACAATCCTGGTTTGCAATCAAATGATATTTTTCAAAGCAGTCTTTATGGCCCCTTAACGATTTGGTGTGCAGGAGATCAGATTTTGGTATTCCTAAAGAAAAAAAAAGAAGTAAGACTTGATACAATTTTGTTTTTTATAAGCTGCATTAAAAAATACAAATCTTAGTAAAATACCGAGTCACTGATTAATTTGCAAATTAGTGGAAAAATGCTAAAGAATATTAATATTAATAATATACATGTATATATTACAATAATGATATAGCCTAATAATTTATGCTTCAGTTTAACTATATATTCAATAAATTCTGAATAGCAGAAATATTAAATTCTTATGAATAGCAAAGCCTTTCTTAAGGACTTAATGATTCAATTTCAACCTCAGTCCAGAGGCATGTTATTGCATAATATTAAAAAATACCACTGAACCAGCAATCTATACTTACAGAATCTTGACCTGTACATTATAAAGCTTTCTTCACTAGCTCTCCTGAAGTTACACATTTGTAAAAATTTTTGTTATAGGTTTAATAAGAGAAATGCTTCACAGTTTTTTCCCTAACAAAAAAACATAGTAAATCATGATTTAAAATTAACTTATATTTTTACTGGGGAAAGATAAACCAGAATCAGAAAAATATACATTAATAAAAGCCTCAAAAAGTCAATGAACTGTCTCGACTTTTTCAAGTAAGAAAATAAAAACATCTAAAATGTTTTTACATGTTTAATACTTACTAAAACTTTATCAAGATAATTTTATCTCTAGAAGAAATGCACTACACACAATTCTTATTCTCAGAGCAACAAATTTAATCTACCAAGATACAATAGCCAATATAATTCTTCAACTCACAAATGTTCATTACGTACCACAAATCATGGAAAATCTTACACATTTACATTTCCAGCTTTTTAGTAGAGCTCAAGTATGCTATCTCTATTGTTTTTTAAAAGAGAGAATACATTTTCAAATATACAACATACTTTGAAATATAGAATACATTGATACATTTTTGTAAGTTCAAACCATTTAAAATAAAACAGCAGTGCTTTCATATTGAAGGTGAACATGGGATGTGGAATGGAAAATTAACGCCTGCAAGAATTAACCAGTCTAAACTGCTTAGCTTTGAAAACAGGAAGCTGAGAGCCACTCAGGTGTTAGTTTAAAAAAGAAGTTTTAACTGACTCATCAGAAAACATTACATTCCGTATTCATCCCTTGTTTTAAAAGCTGAAGTTGTAATAATTTTATTCACTGACTTGCAAACCCTGGCTAATACTAAGATAGTGATGTATTTGTATTTTAACAGTATTAAATCAGGTGCAAAATACTCACAAATTCTAACTTGTTCTAAAACATCACATCTAAAACATCACAGCCAATGGTGGGTCCTGCCAAAACCAGTACTAACTGGGCTGTCAGTTCCCTCACAAGTAAGCTATGGGGGTACCCCTCTTAAATACTAACAGTCTAATTAAGTAGACGTGCCTCACCAGGTAAACTCAACTATCTCAGTCTTGTTTCTTCCACCGAGTGTAAAAACCAAACTTAAAACAACTGCATACACATTTTATTTACCCCTTTGGTGCCTGTGCTGCAATTGTGTGTGTATATACTTTTTACCAGTTATTGTCTAGTTAGGTCAAATTTCCTGCAAAATTAAAATATTCAAGCACAAAACTTCAAAGCTCTATTTGACAACACTGTGTATGCCTTCGAAACCTTAACATAAAAAGGAAGTGCACAAATCTTGATTAGAAAGAAACCATTAAAAGTATTTTATAATATTATGTATGTTTTAATATAAGTAAGACAAAAAGGTAGTTAGTATCAATTACAGATAAAATAAATACTTCCATTCTGCTGTTTGATTCTAATACTGATTGCTAGGCAGAGAGAACCTGAAGCTCGCTTATTTTACTAGCTTTGGGAAATTCTTTAAAGAGCTTTCTTACTCTCTTAGGGCTCACTGCCAACAGATAGCTGGCCAATCCCTGAAACCATAAATGGGCTCATTCTCAGTCCACTGCCACAGCACTAATCTATGTAGCCATGGGTTAGCTGAATCCAAACCTTGTAAGTTCTATTTCTCCTCCTCCGTCCATGGGATTTTCCAGGCAAGAGTACTGGAGTCGGGTGCCATTGCCTTCTCCCTCCCTTACTATATATGAAAGGAAATCCTTCTGTGTATAAAAAGGATTCTAAACTAGGCTATGTGCGTTCACGCTAAGTTGCTTCAGTTGTGTCTGCCTCTTTGTGACCCCAAGGACCATAGCCTGTCAGGCTACTCTGTCCATGGGATTCTTCGGGCAAGAATACAAGAGTGGGTTGCCATGCTCTCCTCCTGGGGATCTTCCCAACCCAGAGATTGAACCCATGTCTCTTATGTCTCTTGCATTGGCAGGTGGGTTCTTTACCACTGGTGCCACCTGGGAAGCCAAAAGAAAGTCATTATTCTTTGCTGCTAGTTTTTTTTTTGGTTTTAAAAATTTATTTGGAATGTTCAGAAGTTGTATTAAAAAAAAAGACAAAAAAATGAAACAACAAATTTCCCAATGTGCCCCAGAGCTTTAATAAGTCAATATAATAAATGTTTATTTGAAGAATAATGTGGGCTTTTAAAGTTAATGATTTTTTTAATCCAATCTTTCTTCTTAGTAATTTATGTAATAGAACTTTTTGTTCTCCAGAAATAATATTTTAAGTTTTACTTAAATCCCCACCCAAATGAATGTTTGGAGCCCAGTAAACACATAATTATATGCGTACTGGTAATCAGCTGAGATGAAAAGCAAGTCAGAGAACAACAATATTCAATTTACTATGAAAATATGTAAATGTGAATTTCAGATTCAGACACTCAAGTGAAAAATCCCCTATAAAAGACAAAAAAATGTCATGACAGGAAGAGTTCTGAACGTGGGAGTATTTCTACTTAGATGTCTCATGTGCTTATTCGCTCAGTCATGTCCAACTCTGTGATCTCCTGGACTGGAGCCTGCCAGGCTCCTCTGTCCATGGAATGCTCCAGGCAAGGACACTGGGGCAGGCTGCCATGCCCCTAGAGGTCCCAACTGCTCCTTACATTCACCCTGCCTCTTCCTCCATTCTTGCACCCACACCCAATCCCCCTCCTGAGTCTGGCACACCCAACTGCTCAAGGAAGAAATCTGGGTGTCCTCTTTGACAGTTCCTCCTTGCTCCCCATCCCAGATGTTTTACTGTCCACCTTGCTAGACTTCTTCACCCTAAAATCTAGCATATTTAATATTCCTTCACTCCATTACCACTCCCACTACGTTATTTGGGTCTTCATCACCATCCCCTCTCTAGTTCTTCCTTCCTCTAAGAAGCCTTTTCTAACCAGTTACATCTTAGCTAATGGCACCAGATTTTAAAATTGCTTGTTCACTGGCCTTTATCTCCTGCTAGATGTAAATTCTGTGAGAAAGAGCACCATCTGTATTATGTACATCCTTATTATCATAGTGCCTAGCACATAGCAAGTACTCAAGAAAAAGTCATTACATGAATAAAGGAAAATTAAAATTGTATTTAAAAAGCAAACCTAAAACTTATCACCAATTATTATTTGAGGTCTACTGCAATGAAGTTTTGCCCATCTGCAAGGTAACTAGGCTGTGCAGTTTTGCAGGCTCTCAGAAGTTAACTGGGCTTCCCAGGTGGCACAGTGGTAAAGAATTCGCCTGCCAATGTGGGAGACCCAAGTTCAATTCCTGGGTTGGGAAGATCCCCAGGAGGAGGAAATGGCAACCCGCTCCAGTATTCTTGCCTGGGAAATCCCATGGACAGAGAAGCCTTGTGTGTTATAGTCCATGGGGTTACAAAGAGTTGGATATGACTGAGCGAACACACACACACACAGAAGTTAATTAAAGACATCTTCCAGTGAAGTTACTCCTACATTTGGTTTAATATGACATTAATCCCAAGAACTGATGAGTGGCACTGATATATAGAGATGCATTCCAGTGGCATCATTCAATCTGCCAAATAAAATCAGGAACTTGTACTCAATTACTTATTTTTATTATAAATATACATACTGTGAATATACAAGGCTGTTTTATGTAAACTGTAGCTCATTCATCCAGATCTGTATCTATATCTTCTTTAGCTCACTAAAAATTTAGCCCTCTCAATTTGTATCAACAATATATGTGTCATTTTATAAATTCCTGAAGTGATTTTGTTTTTTTCACCTCATCAGTTTGAATTAATATAAGAGAAACAACCACTGTTATTATCAGAGATCCCAGTGAGTTTTCCAATTGACTTTATAAATTTTAATTGCATTTACAAGTGTTAACAGCTCTGAGCACTAATTCGTTTCTTCAGAAGCTTTTCAAAGGAAATGAATCTAAATGCAATTAAATGAGTTGGTACTTTTCAGAAACTGAGTTACAAGTAATTTCCAAACCAGTTTCACAAAAACTGTACTACAACTTCCTAATAAAACTGAGGACCAATATAATTGACAACGTGCTGCTGCTGCTAAGTCGTTTCAGTCGTGTCTGACTCTGTGCGACCCCACAGACGGCAGCTCACCAGGCTCCCCCGTCCCTGGGATCCTCCAGGCAAGAACACTGGAGTGGGTTGCCATTTCCTTCTCCAATGCATGAAAGTGAAAAGTGAAAATGAAGTCGCTTAGATGTGTCCGACTCTTAGCAACCCCATGGACTGCAGCCTACCAGGCTCCTCTGTCCATGGGATTTTCCAGGCAAACTGACATCCTAAGTATTAGGAAAACTTTAAAACTTATCACACAGATAGCTACGTAACTTTGGGTCTTGAGTTCCTGATTAGTAGAGAACCAAGACCTTACTTGGCAACCATAATTGACAATATTTTGGAAATTTATTTAGGTGGACATTTCTGTATGAACAGAGGTATTTTAAAAAATTAAGCTGTTTCTATTCAATAGTTTTCTTTATAACATCTTTCCCCACTTCCATTTCTGATTCTGTTATACCATTCTCACATACTTTGAAAACCCTCCCACTAACCCATCTGCCATGCTATCTCCATTTCTATTCTTTAAGTTCCTTTCTAGGATCAATTTGCTTTAAGAAAACTTGGTTAAAGCCATAAAGGGCAAAAGCCACTCAAATGTAGACCTTCTCGTTTGCTTATCATTGTCACCCTTTTAAAATGAAGATGTTTCCATGCATATATTTAATATGTTTATTGTAGTAACAGTTTGTCCTCTCACAAGATGATACTCCAAATGGCACTAAAAAACAGCCACAGAACCCCAAACACTTAAGTTTTACGACATGTCCCATCACCTTCTGCTTTTCCCTTTTAGCCTCTTGAAGATCTTATTTATGGGTTGGTGGTAATTAGAGAAGCAAAGCAATCTTTTCCTGCTGGTTCCCCAGCTGGTCCTATCAAACAGTACCATCTCTCAGCCGACTACACTGATGTTACATGCCTTATTTTCACAGGTTCTCGACTCCTATCATCTGACTGCCATATGCATATTTACTCTGCAATTAGTCTTCCTTCTGAATGTGACTGCTATATTTCATTTCTCAGTCAAAGGACTGGCTTCATATAATTTGGTATTCCATAGGTTGAGCAAATATAATACAACCAACTGTTGGATGTAAAGCTGTAATACCTGTTATCATATCAGCAGGAGACTGGAAAGCTCTAAGGGAGTAAGCATTTTAACTTTTACTACAGCTTCAAAATAAAAAAATAAAAAATTAGAGAACTGGCAGTATTGGTTTTCCAAATGGTGGGTTTGTGTATTCTTTCTTAATTTTAAAGTAAAGCAAGATAATTTAGTTATGATTCAAGTTTCAGGTTAACAGGCTGTGAAGAAATTTTAAGCACACTGCCTCCAGACATAACCAACATTTGTGCAACAATTCACAGTACTGCTTCAAAATCTTTTTTTATGGAGGCTCACATTTGCCCAGCATAAAGAGTTTTCCAAGAGTTAAGGTGTTTCTTCTTGTGATGATCTTATCCTGGTTGCTAGGAATGGGAGAACAAGCATCTACATGATTATGTGTTGCCCATATTAAGCGATGTTTATGTACATCTTTGTTGTTCCATCATGTCCGACTATTTGTGACCCCATGAACTGCAGCATGCCAGGCTTCCTTGTCCTTCACTATCTCCTTGCTCAAACTCATGTCCATTAAGTCAATGATGCCATCCAACCATCTCTCCTCTTGCCCTCAAATCTTTTCCAGCATCAAGGTCTTTTCCAATGAGTCAGCTCGTTGCATCAGGTGGCCAAAGTATTGGAGCTTCACTCTTCCAATAAATATTCAGGACTGCTTTCCCTTTAGGACTGACTGCTTTGATATCTTTGCAGTCCAAGGGACTCTCGAAAGTGTTCTCCAGCATCGCAATTCAAAAGCATCAATTCTTTGGTGCTCAGCTTTCTTTATGGTTCAACTCTCACATCCATACATGACTACTGGAAAAATCATAGCTTTAACTATATAGACCTTTGTCAGCAGAGTGATGTCTCTGGTTTTTATTTTTTAATATGCTGTCTAGGTTTGTCATAGCTTTTCTTCCAAGGAGCAAGTGTCTTTAATTCACGGTGGCAGTCACGGTCCGCAGTGATTGTGGAGCCCAAGAAAATAAAGTCTGTCACTGTTTCCACTTTTTCAGTAAGTGTTAATTGTAAAGATGGGAGCAAACAGCTAAACTCTATTGAAGAAAGAAGGAAAGGAAGGAGCTGTTATGCCTTTGTTTCTGAGGACCAGGTTTCCATTTCTGAAAAAAGGAATAGAGGAAAAGTTGGGCCTTCCCTGATGGCTCAGATGCTAAAGAATCTGCCTACAATGCAGGAGACCCAGGTTTGATCCCTGGGTCAGGAAGACTCCCTGGAAAAGGGAATGGCTACCCACTCCAGTATTCTTGTTTGAAGAATTCCATGGACAGAGGAACCTGGTGGGCTATAGTCCATGGGGTCGTAAAGAGTCAGATATGACTGAGTGACTAACACTTTTCACTTTTCTGGAAGTAGAGGTGGCATGCCCACAGCTTGAAGTCTGGATCCATACTGTAGCAAGTTCTGTTTAGCCTATAAATGTTTTTTAAAAATTTAGATTCACTTACAGTTTTCGATTTCTTGGTTTCCCTTAAAAACAAAATCAGAAGATCTGACAGCAAATGGCTAGTAATGAGAAGCAGCTACTGCCTGAAAATTGGGCAACTGCTCTTCAACAGTCCTTATCTTTCCCTTTGGGAGTGTGCAGGTACTTGTGACTTATCCAGTGGCAAGCACAGCCATGCTGGTTAGTGATTCTCACACTGCACCAAGACTCTGTAATGATGTAGGTCTGGATTGCTTCTGCATAGGTAATGGCTGGACACCCCAAGTGACCAGGCTCCTCTGCATTTGATGATCAAGCAGCAGCCAAGCCATGATTCAAGAAGAGTGATCACCTTTAGATCTACTGCCAGTCACAGGAAAGCAGTGGGAGGACGCTCAGATTATCTAGGCTCTTACTAACGAAAGGCAGATTAGCCTGAAGGTGGGAAGCGAGGATGAATAGCTGGGGCACCTACTTCCTTAAATCTGCAACAGGACAAGCTTCTACCTCTTGGAAAATTTTATCAGTTGTGCTCTGTGCCCAGTGGGTTCTGTGGTTAACAGTGCTCCATTCCCCTCCCCCTCACATCACTTAAGAGTCTGTCGTGTTCAAATACCCAACATACAGTTTAAAGGAACAGGGAATTGCTTATCTCTGCCTTGGAAACAGATGGAATTATTGGAAACTGTACTAAGCCAATACACCGATGGGCTCAGCAACTTGCTTTTCCAAATTTTGAGAATCATTGCCTTAAAGAAAGATATACCAACAGGAGGTCTGTGGACAGCATATTTCAGTTTAGGAGATGTTTATGACAAAGGTTTTTGGGTGTGCGAAGAGAAGGATTGAGCAGTTAGTCAAAGCAGCTTATAATCCAATAAATGAATTATAAGGGCAAATTTCAATCAGCAAAGAGTTCAGAAGGTTGATGTTAAAAGGCAAACCTCAACCTCAAATAACCAAGGAAGCCACAGTAGAACTGAATTCTTGTAATGATGGATGTATAACCTGCAAATAATTTATCAAAAAGAAAACCTTTCTCAGTGAATTTTACTTTTTCATCATAACAGTTGGGAAACTGGAGAAACACACCTACACAACAACTGTTTATTACTAACTGGGTACAAAAAATAACAAGCTACACTCAATCCTGCTCTCAAGTTTAGTTACCTATTTTAACGAGAAAGGTCCACTAGAACTCTCTGTGATAGTGGACGTGCTCTCGCTCTGTGCTATATACAGTACGATAGCCACTAGCCTTATGTGGCTACCAGGCATGTGAAATGTAGCAAGTATGACCAAGGAACCATGTTTTACTTTTAACTTTAATTAACTTAAATTTAAATCACTACCTTGTGGCTAGGTTACCAAATTGGACAGGGTAGCTTGTCCATAGATAACTGATGAAGTACAAGGGTATTTGGAAAAAGAATACGAATGGAAGTTATCCATCTTTAGGATACTAAGCTCACAGTAGCACAGAATATAAAAAGCTAAAACTGCTTTTCTAGCACATTAAAAATACTATGTTTAGACTATAATTGTTAAGTGGCACAAAGAATTAAAAGTTATAAAAACTTGTAAATAACCCAGTTGACCTAAGTAACCTTCTACTTATTCCATTTTTCTAAGTAAAACTTTCCCCCAAATAGGCAAAGTCAAAAAGATACACATTACTTAAACAAAAGGTAAGTCTAGAAAAAAGGCATTCATAATACATGGATGAACGAGGATAAACCATTATGAAAAAGGAAATTTATGAGTTCAAAAGTAAGAAATGTGATAGCTATGTGAACTCTGCCCTTTATCTCCTGAACTGCTGTCTGCCTAGTTAAGGTTTTGCCTGATTTATTTTCTTACAAATAAGAAAAACAAAATAAAAGCTGTCCTGCAGCTATTTATAAAACATGTTTTATATCTCAACTTCTTTGCATATATCTGAATCATTGTTCCTGAAATTTTAGTTGACTATTCCTTATATAATGCTTTACAGCAGCATCTAATAGAGATTTACTAGCAAGTGAATTTGAAGTCATTTATAATTCAATTACTACTATAGGTAGTAAATGGTAAAAATTAAAACTGATGGGAAAGCCATTTGATTAAACAAACTAAAGATTTTTCAAAAAGGCAATAATTGATGAATCATACTAAAAAATGCTAAAAAAGATTGTGACTATGTACTATAATTGAATCACAGCATTTCTAGAATAAAAGGAACTTTGATTTACAGAAAGGGTTTGGAGAGCTAGTGTCCAATAAAATCGTTCCATGATGAAACAATTATAAAAATTACAGACCAATGCAGTGCAACCTTTTTTATCCATTAATATGAAAAAGATGTTTCTGATATATTAAATTAAAAGACCAGTTATAAATGGTATATATAGCCTGATTTCATTTTTAAACACAATTTACCATGTATACATGCATACTCTACTGCAGAAAATAATTTATAAAACACCAAAAATATTAAGAGATTATTGGTAGATATGTGGGATTGTAAATCTTAAAATTCTTTTTGTTTCCTGTATTTTGATTTTTCTGTAATAGTTTGTTTTTTCAATGAAAATAAAAAGAGATGGAAAGAGAGAAATTTCATTTCAATGAGAGAAAATCTTTCATCATTTAAATACTGAAAATTTAAAACATTTTTTAAAAAGCCTATAAAGAAATATTTTGGTTTGGGAAAGAAAACAGTGTGTCTTAGTGCAAGACAAATCAGGTTTTAAGTTATATACTGTATGTTCCAATGTACTAAGTAAAACAAAAAAATTATACTGGAATGATAAAAGATACACAGTCCTAAAATATCCCAACATTCTGAATATTTTTAAGGTTGAAAATTTCCTTAGGCTAACAATGTATCTAGCAAAGGATAACTTTCAAATCAAAGATTCCCCTCCTCCGAAGTCAGATTATAACCACTGCATAGTTTTATCTGGAAATCCTTGTTGGAGACCCAAAGACTTGAAAGGCACTGAGGGAAAAAGACACTGACGTGTGAACACAATTCGTATTGTTGAAAGAAACTGGGGAAAGGATTAGCTTTGATTGTTGCTGTTTAATTGCTCAGTCTTGTCCTAGTCTTTGTGACCCTATGGACAGTACGCGGCCAGGCTCCTCTGTCCAGGGCATTTCCCAGGCAAGAATACTGGAGTGGGCTGCCATTTCCTTCTCCAGGAGTTCTTCCCAGGGACTGCACCCACATCTTCTGCTTGGCAGGCAGATTCTTTTACCACTGAGCCACTGAGCAGGGCAGCTGCTACATGAGGGAAATTACAGGGGCTAGAGCAGAAAAATCTACTGAAAACCAAATCATAAAAAGGTAAACTCAGGGGACTTCCCCAGTGGTCCAGGGGCTAAGACTCTGCACTCCCAATGCAGGGAGCCCAGGTTCTACCCCCGGTCAGGAAACTAGATCCCACATGTTGCAGCTAAGAGTTTGGATGAAGCAACTAAGACCCAGTGCAGCCAAAACTGAGGATAAAGTCAGACTTCAATGTATGTAAAACACTGAATTATTTTGGCAATGGAAGAGTTGTTCAATACACAAATGAGTCAGAATAATCTTTTCAGAAGACTTCATCTTTTCAGATGAGATGAAAACAAAACACTTCTATATTTTAATTTAAATAAACATGAACAGTTGCACCACATGCTGCTGATGTATTTACCAAAGAGCTCCTACACTTAGTATCTTTTTGTGATCTTTGAAGTGGCCCTGTGAACACTGGCAACAGTGTAATTTATCACTTCTATTTAATATCAATACAGGTTGCTGCTGCTAAGTCACTTCAGTTGTGTCTGACTCTGTGCGACCTCATAGACAGCAGCCCACCAGGCTCCCCCGTCCCTGGGATTCTCCAGGCAAGAACACTGGAGTGGGTTGCCATTTCCTTCTCCAATGCATGAAGTGAAAAGTGAAAGTGAAGTCGCCCAGTCATGTCCAGCTCTTCGAGACCCCATGGAGGCAGGTGCATACTAGGAGGAAGGTGAAGTCAATTGTGTTTAAGACACAGGGAACTAAATAAACAAAGTATGGAAGTGAGAAAGAAATGGAGGAAACTAGAGGAAGGGAGAGACAGTGGGCATGGATGATTGGCTTGTAGAGTGCCTTTGAAGAGGTAATAAAGGTAGCCAGTTAAGTAGATACCTGGTCATGAAATGTTTCATGTGTCATGTTAGGCAGTTAACAGTCTAACCAGAAGAAAATGGTAAGGAATCAGTGAGGAGTTCTAAGAAAATTAATGGCATATCAGATTAGCACTTTAAAGACCCTTCTGGTGATACTGAGAGAACTAGGGGTGTGGGGTAGTGACGGGGATGGGGGATCAAGTCTATAAACCTGACTAAGCGGGTCTTGAGGTGGTACTGTAAGAAGGAATAAAAGGCATACAGCTCGAAAAGCAGAGCTTACGTAAGATTTCAGCCACAACCCATCACCTCAACTGCACAACTTTACATGGAAAGTCCTGAAGAAACTGGAACCATTCATTCGCAGGGCAGTTTTTCAAAGTTTGGTCCCGAGACCACCTGCTTAAGAGTCAGCTGGGATTCCTGGTAAAATGCAAATTCTGGTACTCAACTGTAGATCTATTGAAACACAATCTCTGGGGTATTGGGCCTGGAATTCCATGTGAACCAAAGATGAAGGAAATAAACACACATGTGTATATGGAAATAAGGAGATAAATTTAGTCTGAGAAACTTAAATTCAAGATACCTGTGCTGTCGTTCACTCAGTCATGTCTGACCCTTTGCTATCCCATGGACTGTAACATGCTAGGCTTCCCTGTCCTTCACCATCTCCTGGAGTTTGCTCAAACTTATGTCCACTGAGTCGGTGATGCCATCCAACCATCTCATCCTCTGTTGCCCCCTTCTCTACCTGCCTTCAGTCTTTTCCAGCATCAGGGTCTTTACTAATGAGTTGGCTCTTTGCATCAGGAGGCCAAAGCATTGGAGCTTTAGATTCATCAGTCCTTCCAATGAATATTTAGGGTTGACTTCTTTTAGGATTGACTGGTTTGATCTCCTTGCTAAACAAGGGACTCTCAAGAATCTTCTCCAACACTACAGTTCAAAAGCATCAGTTCTTCAGGACTCAGCTTTCTTTATGGTCCAACTCTCACATCCATTGGAGAAGGCAATGGCAACCCACTCCAGTACTCTTACCTGGAGAATCCCATGGGCAGAGGAGCCTGGTAGGCTGCAGTCCATGGGCTCGCTAAGAGTCGGACACGACTGAGCAACTTCACTTTCACTTTTCACTTTCATGCATTGGAGAAGGCAATGGCAACCCACTCCAGTACTCTTGCCTGGAGAATCCCAGGGACGGGGGAGCCTGGTGGGCTACCATCTATGGGGTCGCACAGAGTCGGACACGACTGAAGCAACTTAGCAGCAGCAGCAGCAGCTCACATCCATACATGACTACTGGAAAAACCACAGCTTTGACTATATGGACCTTTGTAGGCAAAGTAACATCTCTGCTTTTTAATATGCTGTCTAGGTCTGTCACTGCTTTTCTGCCAAGGAGCAAGTGTCTTTCAGCATCTAAAACACCTGTAGAATATCTAAATGGAGAAGCCCAGAAGGTGGCTGGATAAATAGGTCTGGCATTTAAAAGAAAATTGGCCTATGATATGTTTATGGAGTTCCATTAGCTCATAAAGGTATAGCTGAAGCTCATGCAATGAAAGAAACAGATAGTGAAATATGAGAAGAAAAGAAAAACAAGGACAGAATTCAACAAAAGAGTATTTCAGGGATCTGCAATAGCTAATGAACTAAAGAAGAAGAAAAGAGGGCAGAAATAAGAGGCCAGAGCTATTTTAACAGAGAACCCAAGGAGCTGAGTGTTTCAAAGAAGAGGGAAATGTTAAATGTCAGATTTTGAAAATGGCAAGGACATGAAACTCTTTATTGTATTGACAGCTAGGAAGTCACTGGTGAAAGCAAAAGAGGAGGCCAATTACAGGGGCATTGAAGAGGAGGTAGGGAGGAAGGACAGAGGAGACACTGAATGGACACTGCTCTTGCGAGAACTAGCTTAAGGGACAGAGAGGAAAGCTTTCCCCCTTGGTTTTTTTCTTATAAATACAGGAGACAGGAGCATTTCCGCCATTCTAATCATCTTTTCGGTCAATCTGCCAGGTTACGGAGAAGATAACTGTAAGTATGCAAGATGATGTGTCATTATACGATAAAACAAATGAACGCAAGAATAAATGAAGAGTGGGTGGTAGAAAAGAGAGACAGGGTGTAAGAAACATGAAATTAAATTATGCTTTAATTAGTCTCGACTGAGAATTGTGATATTTTAATTTCTTTCCTCAGATACTTATGACTGCTATTTCATTTGGTTAGCAAATACACTGGTAATCAAAAACTAAGTTTTCTTAAGAACTGTCTTATACATTACATAGGAATTATTATACTGTATTTGTTCTACTTTGTAGTATAAATACAGCCAAAATGTTGACTGACATTGAACTGAACTTGATTGTTGACATACTGAAATTATTCCAATGAGTCAAAGTAACATGGTCAAGGTTATGAAGGATACTTTAATACCACCAGACTTCCTCTATGTGTGAACTCTGTTTTCACAACAGACTAGCAATTATCATTTGCTAAATTAATGGCAGATATTATTTCATCAGTTATTGTGAGTTTTAGATATTGAAGATGTCATTCAAGTGTATTTGAATAGCACTCTGGTGGTTGGAAGGCGCTTTTACTATTAAATTTAATCTCCATTTCATGTAGGAAATGAACACTAAGTGTGAATTTTAAATAAGGTAATACATGGAAAAATATAACGGCGACTGAATTTATTCTTCATAAAAGGCAAATGTCTCTATATTGCCTTCTAATATATCATATAACTTATTCTTGTTAACTGTATTATCCTTAGCTACCAAGCAATTGCTGGCACACAGCAGTTGCTTAATTAATATTTACTGAATGAATGTGTATAAAAATCTCTATGAACATAGCTTTGAGATTCAGATTTTCATGGGTGCCACAAACCATTATTTTGCCTTGCTGTTATACAGCTGAGACAGTAATGCCAAAACGCTAACTGAAATAGATACACTAGTTTAAAATTATTTGTAAGCAGTCACTGTTTTCCCTTATTACAAACTATAAATCCAAGGCTCAGTGTTTAATGGGCTTATTCCCTTTATCAAAATCCTAATAGATGGTGTGCCAAACTGGATTAGAATGATTTAAATTCATTCTAACTAGAACTATAAGTGACAGCATTTTGATAATTCTGCAATGTTACTTGGCCACTTGGATTTCAATTACTTGTTACATTTTCCATGTTAACACCTTATTTGAAATTCACAATTAGTGTTACTATTCTTTACAAGGTAGAAATTAAGGTGCTGGAAAAGTACCTTTGAACATCTAAAGTGCTATATAAAGTTATGCTGTCTTACCACCTACTTCTTCTCTTTCTAGGAAGTATTCCAGGCTCACCTACCAAAGGAGATAGTGTGTAATTCCAGGATTGGTGCTGATAATTTCACTTTAGTTTGTACTGTCTGCCTCCACTTACTCAGAACCTATTCCCCCTTGAGGGAGGCTAATCAGGCTAAGCACTGTTACTTGAATGGCTGGAAGGAAGGAGAGCAGTGTCAGAACACTGCCTCATGACGAGCTGACACCTGTACGATTCTGTAGCAAATGTCAGTCTACAGTTCAGCTTCCTCATGTCTTCTGGGCAGCAAGACTGTCATGTGTGTGTCTCTTCTTCCCAGCCCTTCCCTCTTCTCTGATGATCTAATCTATGTGCTGTGAAGACTATATTTTCTTGACAGACTATTTAAGTTACAAACTATATGGAGACTGTATCATCCTACTGTCTTCGGTCATGAAAAATGTCTCCTTTTGGATATTCCACCAAATGTGTATTAATTAAACAGCATCACAAGTAGAAATAGCTTTTAAAAAGCAAGCACTTCTTGGGACCCAAATTTTCTTCCTTGCTTGAACATTCACATTGGTGTAATTCATCTGTAACTTTGCCTAGAAGTTATTTAGTATCTCTGAGATTTCTTAAGAGTTCATGTAATTTTCGTTGGAAGCAGAAATGATTTAGGCACTTGGACTTTTGGGATCAGGTTTGGACTTCCAAGCGGTGTGATTCTAGATTAGCTTCCCAGACTCTCTCCTTATCGCCCTCATTTATCAAATTGGGATAACCTAGCACCTATCTCATATAGCTGTATTAAGAATGAAATAATGCATGTGGAACACAGAATAGCTGATAAATACCTATTATTTAGATAAGTCACTTACCTAAAAGTGTAAATCTCTTAAGTATTTGACAATTGGACTAGCTTCTCCTAACTAGAGAGTCATTATTTCATTTCTTCCTGAGTAGAGAAATTTACCTTTGTCTTCTTTCTTCACAGGCAGTATTATTTCGTATGCAACAGGAAAATTATTTCTGGGCAGCTGATTTCTCTTTATCAGCTTTCTAGTAACAGCTATTATAAAATTATTTCAATCCTGAAAAGTGTATCCCTTTACTGAGAATAGATAATTTTGACCTAACAATTTAAAAGATTTCTAATCTAGATTTAATTTGTTTCTGGATAACTCATAAAACATTTCTTTTCATCTCTGCCAACACACTGGGTGGAAATGAATTATGAATTTGAATCAGAATGTCATTTTTATCTATTGTAACAAATACTTTATTTATAATCGTGATGCTTCTATTAATAAGATACGCTGGTAATATACTGTTTGTTTTCAACTTTAAATCACTGATTTAAAGAGCATACTTTTATCACAGACTTAACAGGCACTCCAGATCATCAAACACCTTGAAGGGGTCATCATCATGAGCAAACACCACTCTGCTGAGGTGTTCAGAATAATAAGATTTGCAGCATGTAAATGAATGTAGAAACTCCCACTCTAAGCACAGTCCTGTTTAAGACTTCTTGCTCTGTGGAGAAAAAATACTGTTTTCTATCCTCCTGATTGCAAAAAAATAACCAGATATTACTGCTAATATTATTTGCTACATTTTTCTTTTGAATATAATACAAAGTTCTATTAGTAAGAGTCACAAAGCTTTTAGGAGACTCTAGAAAGTTCTCAGACAATTCTGTGCAAGGACAGAAAAATAGCAGAAGAGTTTCACTGTGGGCAAGATTAAGGGAAAAACAGAAAAAAAAGACAGTCCTCTACAGTCTCCTTTAGGCTAATTCACTCATCAATCAAAGATTTCAAGTACTCATTCATAACTTCTGGCCAATCCTCGCGCTACTGCTAAGTATATACTAGTAAATAAAGGAGGCTCAAACTCAATTCCTTAGAGAGCCAGAAATGGAGGAGGGGGAGCACAAAGAAACAAAGAAATAAACCAATAGTTACAGCAACAAATTATACCAAGTGCCATAAAGAAAAGGGTGCTAACAGGAAAAGAACACGGGGGTTGACAGTGGTGCTGGGTGGCAGGGAAGGCTGCTTTGAGAAGTATTAATAACTTTTTAAAAGTTAGGGCAGGCATGTTCTTGCTGTGGCACCACCTCTCAAGTATTTTAGCCAGGCATGTATGTCTTCACCTTTTCCATAGTTCACTTCCAACCCCAACATTTTTTATTGCAGGGATGGAGGGGGAATTAGCTTATTTATTCACTCATTCATTTTGAAAAGAAATATACGTAGTATAGGATAATACTTTACCTTTAGACATGCAGTGTGAAGTAGTTATGGGCTATACAAGTGAGGATGTCTACAGATTAGGTGCATATACAGATGTGTAGTTTAGGGGTGGGGAGAAACATTCTGCAGCTTCATTCTGAGTATTAAGAGCAAACAAATAAATCTGAGCACCATTGCTTATGTTGCCAAGTATTCTTGGAACAAATGGCAACAACTGGAGTTCAGCCTTCTGAATTAGATTCTGGCACAATAATTTCAAGATTAAGAAATGAAAACACAAAACTGCTCTTACTGGTAACATTTGAGAACCAGTATGACCCAATGAACTTAGGTATCTTGCCAAGAAAACCCAACTAGTAAGTGGCAGAGTCAAGATTCAAGGCCAGGTCTGAGTCCAGGGCCCACATGGAGCAGAAGGGGAGCAGTGGCAGATGTACCCAGCTGTAGAAAAGCAATCTTCCCTGGAAAGGTGAAAGAAAATTAGAGACACCAAGGGAACATTTCATACAAAGATGGGCTCAATAAAGGACAGAAGTGGTAGGGACCTAACAGAAACAGAGATATTAAGAAGACATGGCAAGAATACACAGAAACTCTACAAAAAAGATCTTCACGACACAGATAATCACAATGATGTGATCACTCACCTAGAGCCAGACATCCTGGAACGCAAAGTCAAATGGGCCTTAGCAAGCATCATTATGAACAAAGCTAGTGGAGGTGATGGAATTCCAGTTGAGCTATTTCAAATGCTAAATGATGATGCTGTGAAAGTGCTGCACTCAATATACTAGCAAATTTGGAAAATTCAGAAGTGGCCACAAGACTGGAAAAGGTCAGTTTTCATTCCAATCCCAAAGAAAGGCAGTGCCAAAGAATACTCAAACTACTGCACAATTGCACTCATCTCATACACTAGTAAAGTAATGCTCAAAATTCTCCAAGCCAGGCTTCAACAGTACGTGAACCGTGAACTTCCAGATGGTCAAGCTGGATTTAGAAAAGGCAGAGGAACCAGAGATCAAATTGCCAACATCTGCTGGATTATCAAAAAGCAAGAGAGTTTCAGAAAAACATCTATTTCTCCTTTACTGACTACGCCAAAGCCTTTGACTGTGTGAACCACAGCAAACTCTGAAAAATTCTGAAAGAGATGGGAATACCAGACCAGCTAACTTGCCTCTTGAGAAATCTGTATGCAGGTCAGTAAGCAACAGTTAGAACCGGACATGGAACAACAGACTGGTTCCAAATAGGAAAAGGAGTATGCCAAGGCTGTATACGATCACCCTGCTTATTTAACTTATATGCAGAGTACATCATGAGAAACGCTGGGGTGGAGGAAGCACAAGCTGGAATCAAGATTGCCGTGAGAAATATCAATAACCTCAGATATGCAGATGACACCACTCTTATGACAGAAAGCAAAGAAGAACTAAAGAGCCTCTTGATGAATGTGAAAGAGGAGAGTGAAAAAGTGGCTTAAAACTCAACACTCAGAAAACTAAGATCATGACATCTGGTCCCATTACTTCATGGCAAATAGATGGGGAAACAATGGAAACAGTGACTGATATTATTTTTTTGGTCTCCAAAATCACTGCAGATGGTGACTGAAGCCATGAAATTAAAAGACACTTATTCCTTGGGAGAAAAGTTATGACCAATCTAGACTGCGTATTAAAAAGCCAAGACATTACTTTGCCAACAAAGGTTCATCTAGTCAAGACTGGTTTTTCCAGTAGTCATGTATGGATGTGAGAGTTGGACTATAAAGAAAGCTGAGTGCCAAAGAATTGATGCTTTTGAACTGTGGTGTTGGAGAAGACTCTCCAGAGTCCCTTGGTCTACAAGGAGATCCAACCAGTCCATTCTAAATGAGATCAGTCCTGGGTGTTCATTGGAAGGACTGATGCTGAGGCTGAAACTCCAATACTTTGGCCACCTCATGCAAAGAGTTGACTCATTGGAAAAAGACTCTGATGCTGGGAGGGATTGGGGGCAGGAGGAAAAGGGGATGACAGAGGAGGAGATGGCTGGCTGGCATCACCGACTCGATGGACATGAGTTTGCGTGAACTCCAGGACTTGGTGATGGACAGGGAGGCCTGGCGTACTGCAATTCATGGGGTCGCAAAGAGTTGGACACGACTGAGCGACTGAACTGAACATATGTATAATGAGCAGTAGCATTAACCATTATATTTTATGTCCTGAGATGGGTCAGAAACTTGAAAATTCTCATAGCTTTTTTGCAACAAGTTCATATGAGATCTGGCTGTATGCCTATCCTCAGAATACAATGCTTCTTTTGTAAAAATCCATTCCATTTTAAACTCCTGTGTTAGAAGAATCACCGGAGCTTTACTTGTTGGTCTTAGTTGTAGCTCAAATAGTTTGCTTTCAACATAGTAACCTTCAATTACTAGAAAGGCCTCTCTATCGCTGATCTTGGTAGGTGGACACTCAAATGTCTTTCACCCCTTTCTTTGTAAAATACTGATTTTATTTGGAGCAGCTTCTCCTGAAAGGGCAGTGGAATGTATAACAAATTGTTAAGGAGGACTTTAGGAAAAGCTCCTTTATAGATTCAGGAGAGAAGGCTACTATGTACCTTTTGTCAGATGCCCCTTCTATTCTGTCTGAGAATAAGGAAGCAATGGCTGGAGTTCCAGGAGCCATCCTGGCTCATGAGATGACTGTTGATGGCAAATATGTGTTAAAGAAAGTGGATTAGTAAAACAGAAGCAGCTTGAGTCTTTCTGATCATGGAGCTACCACACAGACTCCAGATTCAACTTCTTTTACTATGAGATATGTAAATATTCATTCCATATCATTTCATCATTATTATTTGGATTTTCTATTACATATAGCCAGATCTAATTTCTAATGGGTATCTTTCCAACCAAAATTTATGTATGATCTCAATTTTAAATTCATCCTAAACTTTAGAAAGTTTGAAGTTAAAAAGAGAAAAAATTGGGAGTAACTAAAACGAGGCCATCATAAAATTAGGACAGGGAAAAGAATCTGGAACCTGGCTCCTCAGATATGGCTTGTTAGCTTACTAGATGTGGCTTAGCCTAGCTTTATCTTTTTAAAGAAACAGTCTATAAAGTAATCACCAATTAAACCTATAATTTCACTTCCACCCCTCCTAACTCCTGTCCAAATAAAGAGGTTTTACTGTTAGAGACATTTTAAAAGTGTTCAAATTTATTTAAAGTGACATTAAAAGGCAGTTAAAAAATTAATTCTTCATCTGTACTTCTAAGTATAAAGACAGCTAAGCTAAATTCAAAAGTCACATCAGGCTTTATATTTAAAAGTACTCTTTTAGCTAATAACAAGGCATGATGCTTGTCATTATGCAAAGCGAGAGAAAGAGGTTAATGCCAGATGGAGTTAGCAACATACAGCCTCCCTATCACAAGTAAAGTGGTGAGCCTTTACTCAAGTGGAAAGATGCTGACGTGTTAGAAGCATGCTGATGTGTTAGAAGCAAGACAAAGGGAAGAGCTGTTGACATGCTTTGGGTAGTTAATAATCAGTCCTGACTTCCAAGCTAAATCACAATATGAGATTCAAGCTGCTCCATGACTACTGGCCCTGGGAACAATGTTTTGGTCAAAGACTCAGAGAATCAAGGAAAAATGAGATTAAAAGTGAGCACTGGGTCCACCAGTGCCTTAACTAAGAGAAAACATCTACAGACTTCTTGCTGGAAAGATTACTAAGGATCTGAATTCGGGTCTGTTTCTAAAAAACTTCCCAGAAGGTTCAACCAATTAGGGGAGAATGAACTCTGAGATGGATTTTACAGTCTAGGATGGACTGGTTTGAAATGCTTACTTAATTAACTAGCAAGATCAACTCACACTGAAAACTCTGGCATAAGAGGAACTGATCTCTGTCTTATAAAAAGCTCCTCTCTACTGAATAAAAAGGAAGTCAATTATTAGAGGAGGAAGGTAAAAATACTAAGGGTTTCCCTGAACACTTGGACAGTAAAAAAATCTGCCTGCAGTGCAGGAGACCTGTGTTTGAGCCTTGAAGAATCCCATAGACAGAGAAGCCTGGTAGGTTAGTCCACGGGGTTGTATAGCGTCAGACATGACTGAATGACTAACACATACATAAACAAAAATACTAATTATTCGCACAGTATTTTGGCACAAAATGAAAACTGATACTATGAAGTAACAGACTGTAGCCCTGGATCTCCCCCACCCCCTATCTTTAGTTTCATTTCTGACTGTGCTATATTAACAGCTGAGTTTCATGACTGGCTCCTGACTACCCTGGGCTACCTTCTTCCCAGCCTTAATAGCCTAGGGATTGGTCATCAGTAAAGAACTTTAGAAAGATTTGCGTACCATGCACTACGATGCACATTAATGTATTTGATTATACATACATAAAATGTTTATAGTGTCTTGGCGCCAAGGACAGGTCATAGTATTAAGAAGTTTATGCATCTTTCTCCTACTCCTAGAAGTAGACAAGTAATTCCAATGGTGAATTATATGTCCCTCCCCACTCCTTGCCCAAATCAATTTCCTTAAAGTGTATTTCTTAGGTTCTTGAAGTATATCACCTCTGGTTTGAAAGTATATGAAATGTAGGTACTCATTTCTTTGTAAGTACTTTAAAGACACAGAAAAAAGGCAACTTAGAGCCATGCTCAGAATATGAAATCTTTCCTACAAGATTAGTTTATTTCTTTCTTCTTTCATTTTCATTTTATAAATATATGTATGCACAGTTTTAAAAATCTGATTAGTTTAATTTTGATTTTATGCAAGCAACATTTGATTAGGCTAGTTTTGATCTGACATAAACTACAATCCAGAAGGTGTAAGATATTAATATTTGTGTTTACTATGAATCTGTGGACTCAAAAAATTCCAAGAAAATTTTTAACTAGCCTCTTAGGTGAAAGATGAATAGAAGGCTTTAGAGCAAACTTGGCAATTAGAAAGCTAACAAACCAAGTGAGAGCAACATTACCACACTACAGAAAGGTTATATCAAAGGTAGGAGAGTTAAATGTCACACTTTTTAAAGTCCCACTTACTTATCGAACATTTATTGATTGGTACTGTGCTTAGAATTTGGTAGGGGACAAAAATGTTCAAAAACATTTTAAAAGGTTTATTGACATAAACAAAGAATATAACTTGTTTCACCTTTTTTTTCATTGACTTTTAAAAAACTTGTATACTGATATAAAACTTGAAATTTTGTGGGATTCAGGGCTCTCATTTCCGTTCTTTTCCCCTAAGATTTCTAAGATTAAAAAAAAAATCTCATATTAAAATGGTTATAATGCAGAAGCTCATCATTGTGTTAAATATGAAATGTATTATATTTGTGAGACTTAGGAATTGACTTCAGATAAGTTGAGAAAAAATTTAAGTCTAAAGTAATTTTCCCTAGGAAAGTTTAATTGGCATTACAAATATAAAATCTTGAGTGTATGTAGAACATAAGGAGAAATAGTTCTAATTCAAATTGAGAATTATTTTTGTCTTTTAAGTTAAAGATAACTATATTTCAACATTGTAGGGCTTATGACAAGCTTATACATTGAGAGAGGTTTATCAGAGATGAAATATTTATAAGGATGGTACCTGAGAAATATCTGTATATTCTCTATACAGTGATGAAGAATCAGTTAAAAGACATTAAAAAACAACAACAACTAGAAAAGCAAATATGAAAGTTTAGGTTTCTTCAGAAAAATCTTACCACAGCATGAACACCACTAATGATAATGTAGCAGGAAACACTGGCTAGGAAAAGTTGGCTGGCTGAATATCAAGGACAGCGATTAGTATTCAGGAAAATAGGTTTCTATTACCCCATCAACTAAAGTAACTATCGACAGTAGATCAATGGAATTAAAAGGACATATGCTAGAACTAGATTGCCAGGCTTCCGCAGTCGAGCACTGTCATACATTGCTGAGCAACTTCAAAGTGCAGTTTCTAGGTCTTGAAGGTTAGGCTCCATCAACTTTAAAATGGATAATAGTAGCCATCACAGAGATATTTTGAGTTGAATAACATAATCCACATAAGGTGCTTAGTGCAGGGCCTGGCACGAAACAACAGCCTGCCATCACCACCAGAGCAACCCTCAACAGTCCCGCTACCTGGTTGTGTTTTCCTCAATGTAAACAACTTTGGGCTGAGTCATTTCCAATGTCTGTCCATCTAGAACCAAAATTTACAATGGAAAAGAATATACAGGGCCAATATTGTTTTATGCATTTTATGCAATCCACAGGAAATCCATGTTCTTCCACAGATTAGCATGTTTAGCAACTACACTTCTGAGTACAATGGCAAAACTATCACAACCAGTATCTTAAATGGAAAATGAATGTCATATAATTAACTCTACATGTTTTTAATAGTCTATTTATAGTTATAATTTTGACTTTTACTACAAAGTATCTAAATATATTAATTTGGTGCCTATAACAAGTTCTGAAAAACAAGTCTTAAGAGAAATCTCAAGGTAGATAATCCTATTTTTTTTCAAATGGAAAGAACATTTGTTATCTCCTACTTAATAAACAGAACCAGTAAAGAATAAAAATTAATCTAAAGGTCTAACAAAATCTCTCTACTGGTATGTTATCAGAATATTAAGATCCTTTTTTGTGTGACATAAATATTTAAAAAAATCAGCATTTATCAAGGTAACATCAAGATTAAGGAAACATACCTTACATGTTTCTTGGAGGCAAACTACTAATACCCACAGACACATTAGCTGTGCATCAACCTAAACACTTTAATAATAGAGATTTAAAAAAAAGGTATTTGGAGAACTCATTTGTGTACTGTTAGAGATACTACTGAGAAATTTTAAAAGCCCTTTTAGTTTAAAAATTATTAAAGGCGTGTGTGATCATTGAAAAGTTCTCTAAAAATTTAAAAATGTGCTTCAGATAATGAGCACTGGAGAAAAAATTAAAGCTCACCTCAATTATGTACGAGCATGGTACAGCCAAAACAATATAGTTATATTTGCCTATCAACGTAAATGTTTGGTTATGTTAGTTCTTAATATTAAAACAAACACACAGATCTGTTAAAATCTGACAACTCAATAAGCTCTCAAAACAGAAAAGTTTAGCAGTCACTACTCATTTTTATATTAGTAAAACTGAGTTAATACTGTGGGAGTAAAAAAAAAAAGTTTCTCTTAAATTCATAGCTGTGCTACCTTCAGTTTCATTTCCAGAAACCCTTATCTTTAACAGATTTCCACTTGACACAATTTGCAATCATTCAAGAAACTAGTTTTACCTTATAACCAGAGTTCAGCATGAAGTAGTTCTGTAAAGTTCACGGCATAAAATGAACCTATCCAGTGTCCTTACCGTCAATATTTAGCTCAAAACAAACGTGGCAGAAGGAGAGTGTTTCTTTGTCTGTTCCCAGTTTACAAACACTGCAGATGTTGTCATCATTCAAATCAATGCTTACAAACTGCTCCTCTTCGTTCATAATGCCCCTATTAAGAAACAGAAAAACAAAGTTACACAATTTCAAGAACTTGTCATCACGGCAATAGTAGGAACTTCTAGGAAAGAGAAGGATGCTTTTCAGTTTATCTAAGGCAACAGCCTCACGAAACAAGCATCGCCACACTAATACTTTTACCGTCCAAGGACACAAAGCTAGAAAGTCCAGCCGCAAGTGACACTATGCCCAAGCGCCTTTTTTGGTCCTGTGTTGTATTTAGTTGAGGGGAGCTGATGAAGAGCAATTTTCGGGTATTCTAGACCGCTTCCATCCCCGACCAGGCGCAGAAACAGCTTAGCAGCGCGGCCTCTCCAGCTACCGGGGTCTGTCAACCTACTTAACGCTGTTGAAGGGAGGACGAGCGACGCGCTCGGGACACCGCTCTCCTTACTTCATTGTGGGAACCTTAGATGCGTCTCGCTAGCTCGGCGTAGCGAGATCTGCTATTCCAGGTCCGCGGCAGGCAAAATGCACGTGGAAAAAGTGAACACTAGGGAGGGGTCCGCCGCGTCCCCGGCATCCGCACGGAAGATCGGGCAGCGGCTCAGCGGAGCGGCTCGGGCACCGCCGGACGAGCCGGGATGGCCAAGCCCGGCCGGGGGTTTCGGCGGGGGGAATCCCAGAGCCCGGCCGGCGGGAGCGTCGCGTCCCCCGGCCCCGCGGCTTCCTCCCACCCGGGGAGAAGGCGTTAGAGAGCTCCAGCAGCCGGTTCGTACGGACTCAGCGCTTCGGAGAGCCTGGTTCCCGCCCGGCCTCCGGCGTTTGGGGGCGCGCGCCCGCCCCTCAGGATGCCGTGTCCTTCTCCCCGACCGTCCGTCGGGGCGCCCCGCGCGCAACAGAGACTGGGGCCGCGGGGCTGAGAGGGCAAAGGCGGCGGGACCGCGGAGTCGGGGACCAGGGCGCGGGCAGGGGAAGCAGGAGCTTTACCGTCCGAGTTCGCGCGCCACCACAGCCGCCGCCGATCCGCGCGGCTCGGGCTCCTCACTATTGTTTCCGGCCGCAGCCGAGCAGCCAGCCCGCGCGGGCCCCGCCCCTCCCGGGGGGCCCCGCCCCCTCCCGCCGGTGCCATCCTTCCGAGGCTCTGAGGGGAGAACGGTGGGGAGGCGCGGAGGGCTAAGCCCGCGCGCTCGACCGGCGGCCGCCAACCCCCGCAGCTCCCCGGCTGCACCGACGCCGCGGCCTCGGCTCGGATTTCCTCCTGATCCCGCGTCTCCTGGCCCGGATCTCTCACCGTTCGGTGGAAGGTGGCTCCTCACACGCCCCTCCTCGAGGCAAGTAGATAGAGGAATCCGTTGTCACCTCCCCCTTTAGCGTAGAGGAAACTACTGCCTCCCGGCGGGGGCCGCGTGGGCCGCCAAGTGACGAGGCTGGGGGACACGGCCAGAGATACGCGGGGAGAACTTTGGGTGAAATCGCTAGACCGAGGCAAAATAGTATCGCTGAACTTTTGAGTTAGGTGCCGGTTGACGAGTTTAATGGGAGAAAAGTTTGTGTTTCAAGTTTTCGTCATTTAGGGGTAATTTAAAATCCAGAAGCTTTATTTTTTAAGATTGTTGTAGAAATGGGGCGCCCCTCCCCTGTAATATGGCGCATTCCTAACACGCCCACGAGGATAATCCCGGAGCCCCACCTCTTATTTTAGGTTCCGCCCCTTTAGAAAACCGAGGTACTCAGGATCTCTTTTGCCCACTTTGCTTTCTGGTTGACATTCTTTCTTTTAAGGTTATGATTCATATAACACTTTGACTTACATTTTCTATTGTAAGACTCACAACAGTTTAGAGAAGAGAAACCAGAAGAGTTCTTATTTTGCCTCCTAAAAAGGACTAACCCAGATTATCTCTTGGTTAGAAACAGAGGTGGGGACTTGATCACAGGGGTTAGCTGTTATTTTCCAGAACATCATAAACACCTGTACTGTTTACATAGACGGGACTAGGTTGTCAGTCTACAGGTGACTGGTGGTAGGAATGGATTCCGTAGAACTTGGGAACTTCTAGACCAAACTGGCACTTAATGTAAACTATCAGTGCCCCAGAAAAGTGATCTGTGTTTTTGCTACTTGAAGTATAGGAGGTGAGTCAGCAATATTGGCCTGGTATCTTGTTAGAAGGAGAAGGGGACTACAGAAGAGGAGATGGTTGGATGACATCACCGACTGGATGGACATGAGTTTGAGCAAGCTCGGAGAGTTGGTGATGGACAGGCATGCTGCAGTCCATGGAGTCGCAGAGTTAGACACGACTGAGCAACTGAACTGACTGATCTTGTTAGAAACGTAGAATATAAAGTCTCACCCAAGACATCCTGAATCTGAACCTGCTTTTCACAAAACCCCGAGGTGATTACTGTACACATGAGAATTTGAGAAGCACTAATAGAAACAGAAGGGCCTCCCGGGTGGTTCAGTGGTAAAGAATCTGCCTGCCTATGCAGCAGCCGCGGGCTGAATCCCTGGGTTGGATCCCTGGCAACCCACTCTGGTATTCTTGCCTGGGATATCCCATGGACAGAGGAGCCCAGTGGGCTGAAGTCCATGGATTCTCAAGTGAGTGAGCCATAACTTAGCTGACTGAACAACAACAACAGATTGAAATAGAAAAGTCTTTGTGTTACCTATTTGAATTTCACATTTTATGTAAATATGACTGAAATGTCTTACATCTTGGGTTCTACTCATTTTTTTTTCAATAAAGTGTTTTCTAAAATCAGTAAGGATTTCCTTGGATCAAAGTTATTTTCATTTCTCAGTCAGTGTTCTCTCTCTTTCTGTAGCATTTTGCCTATCTACCTCTCCTTAAAACTTTTACCTTGTTTTTTATTTTAAAATTATTTTTAAAAGTCTACACTTTGGGGTTAAACTTACAGAAATAAAACTTTCCCATTTTAAAAGTGCAGTCCCTGAGTTTTGCCAAATGTATACAATAGCATGTCCACCACCCCAATCAAGATATAGAACATTTCCACAACCTTGAAATTCTCTATGCCCCTTCTCGGTCAAACCCCCTCCCCCATCTGATCTAATTTATATTTCTAAAGATACGGTTTGCCTGCTCTAGAACTTTATATACGTGAAAATAAATGGTGTGTATTCTTTTGTGATTGCCTTATTCAGCATATTTTTGAGATCCATGGTGCTGTTTTGTAATAGGAGTTCCTTTTTGTTGCTGAATAATATTCCACAATTTGTTCATCCATTCAGCCCTGTGCTCTAGGGGGGTGGGATGCAGGATGGGATGGGGATGGGAGGGAGGCTCAAGCAGGAGAGGAATAAATGTATATTTATGGCTGATTCACATTGTTGAATGGCAGAGATTAAAGACATTGTAAAGTAGTTATCCTCCAATTAAAAAAAAAAAAAAAAAGACTGGACCCCAGCAGACAGCCAGCTACGAAATGTGACTTCAATTGAATTCAGCCAAAAAACTGAATGGATTTGGATGTTCAATTCAATACCTGTCTGATGTATTGATTTTAGCTTTCTGAGGTTCTAAATGGAGGGTTAGAATTCCGTTGTACCTGGACTTCTTACCTATGCGATTTAGAGATAGTAAACTGTATTATTTTAAGCCATTAAATTTGTGTCAAATCGTTATGACAGCATTATAAAATGAATACATTTGAATATCCAGGTTTTAAAAGAGTATTGGGCTTTGTTTTGGGAGGCTGTTACTCTATTAGCTTATTAAACTTTGTGAGTGTCTACACTATCCTTTTGTTATAAGAATTTCTAGTTCTCTTCTTAAGGAGTGGCTTAAGTCTTCTATTGTATGTCACAGGTCTTCCAATAAAGTTTCTATTCTCTAGTTGTATAAAACTCAAATGATTACGTTCCTATTAGTTCCAGTAGTTGTAAAGATTGTCAGTTCAGTTTGGTTCAGTTCAGTCACTCAGTCCTGTCACACTCTTTGTGACCCCATGGACTGTAGCACGCCAGGCCTCTGTATCCATTACCAACTCCTGGAATTTACTCAAACTCATGTCCATTGAGTTGGTGATGTCATCCAACCATCTCATCCTCTGTCGTCTGCTTCTTCTCCTGCCTTCAATCTTTCCCAACATCAGGGTCTTTCCAAATGAATCAGCTCTTCACATCAGGTGGCCAAAGTATTGGAGTTTCAGCTTCAACATCAGTCCTTCCAATGAACATTCAGGACTGATCTCCATTGGGATGGACTGGTTGGGTCTCCTTGCAGTCCAAGGAACTCTCAAGAGTCTTCTCCAACACCACATTTCAAAAGCATTAATTCTTCAGCACTCAGCTTTCTGTATAGGCAGCTCTCACATCATACATGACTACTGGAAAAACCATAGCCTTGACTAGACGGATCTTTGTTGGCAAAGTAGTGTCTCTGCTTTTTCATATGCTGTCTAGGTTGGTCATAACTTTTCTTCCAAGGAGTAAGCGTCTTTTAATTTCATGGCTGTAGTCACCATCTACAGTGACTTTGGAGCCCCCCAAAATAAAGCCTGTCACTGTTTCCACTGTTTCCCCATCTATTTCCCATGAAGTGATGGGACCAGATGCCATGATCTTAGTTTTCTGAATGTTGAGTTTTAAGCCAACTTTTTCACTCTCCTCTTTCACTTTCATCAAGAGGCTCTTTAGTTCTTCTCTTTCTGCCATAAGGGTGGTGTCCTCTGCATATCTGAGATTATTGATATTTCTCCCAGCAATCTTGATTCCAGCTTGTGCTTCCTCCAGCCTAGCATTTCTCATGATGTACTCTGCATATAAGTTAAATAAGCAGAGGAACCAGAGATCTTAAAGAGATAGGAATACCAGACCACCTGATCTGCCTCTTGAGAAATTTGTATGCAGGTCAGGAAGCAACAATTAGAACTAGACATGGAACAACAGACTGGTTCCAAATAGAAAAAGGAGTACATCAAGGCTGTATATTGTCACCTCAATCTTTCCCAGCATCAGGATCTTTTCAAATGAGTCAGCTCTTCACATCAGGTGGCCAAAGTATTGGAGTTCCAGCTTCAACATCAGTCCTTCCAATGAACACTCAGGACTGATCTCCTTTAGGATGGACTGGTTGGATCTCCTTGCAGTCCAAGGGATTCTCAAGAGTCTTCTCCTGCACCACAGTTCAAAATCGTTAATTCTTCAGCACTCAGCTTTCTTTATTATCCAACTCTCACATCCATACACAACTACTGGTGGATCACCTGATGTGGAGAGCTGACTCATTTGAAAAGACCCTGATGCTGGGAAAGATTGAAGGCAGGAGGAGAAGGGGATTACAGAGGGTGAGATGGTTGAATGGCATCACTGACTCAATGGACATGAGTTTGGATAAACTCTGGCAGTTGGTGATGGACAGGGAGGCCTGGTGTGCTGCAGTCAATGGGTTTGCAAGGAGTCGGACAAGACTGAGCCACTGAACGGAACTGAACGGAACACAGTGCAGGCTTTGGCATAGTCAGTAAAGCAGAAGTAGATGTTTTTCTGGAACTCTCTTGCTTTTTCGATAATCCAGCGGATGTTGGCAATTTGATCTCTGGTTCCTCTGCCTTTCCTAAAACCAGCTTGAACATCTGGAAGTTCTCAATTCACGTATTGTTGAAGCCTGGCTTGGAGAATTTTGAGCATTACTTTACTAGTGCATGAGATAAGCAATTGTGCGGTAGTTTGAGCATTCTTTGTCATTGCCTTTCTTTGGGATTGGAATGAAAACTGACCTTTTCCAGTCCTGTGGTCAGTGCTGAATTTTCCAAAGTTACTGGAATATTGAATGCAGCATTTTCACAGCATCATCCTTTAGGATTTTGAAATAGCTCAACTAGAATTCCATCACCTCCATCCACTAGCTTTGTTCATGGTGATGCTTCCTAAGGCCCACTTGGCTTCGAATTCCAGGATGTCTTGGCTCTAGGTGAGTGATCTGAGTCATGAAGATCTTTTTTGTATAGTTCTTCTGTGTATTCTTTCCACCTCTTCTTAATATCTTCTGCTTCTGTTAGGTCCATACCATTTCTGTCCTTTATTGAGCCCATCTTTGTATGAAATATTCCCTCGGTAGCTCTAGTTTTCTTGAAGAGATCTCTAGTCTGTCCCATTCTATTGTTTTCCTCTATTTCTTTGCACTGATCCATGAGGAAGACGTTCTTATCTCTTTTGCTGTTCTTTGGAACTCTGCATTCAAATGGGTCTATCTTTCCTTTTCTCCTTTGCTTTCACTTCTCTTCTTTTCACAGCTATTTATAAGGCCTTCTCAGACAGCCATTGTGCTTTTTTGCATTTCTTTTTATTGGGGATGGTCTTGATCCCTGCCTCCTGTAGAATGCCAGGAACCTCTGTCCATAGTTCATCAGGCACTCTGTCAGATCTAAGCCCTTGAATCTGTTTCTCTTCAATCTATTTGTTCAGATTGTAGTTCCCCGGTAGTTCTTTTCTCCCTGGTGATTAACTTTTGCCCAGCCTTTCAGAGCTTCTACTTTGTACATGCACAGTGTATTCAAGTGAAGTCTTAAAGCATATTCTGAAACTCTTTTCCAAGTAGTTCTTCCTTTCTGCACTCCTAATTGCAAATTCCAGACATCTCATACTCCTCAAACTCAATTTTTGTCTCTTCACACCAGCTTTGCTAGGATATCCTTATGTGCACTTTGGTCTGAAAGTATCTCCAGGCATAAAACCAGGGCAATTGTAAGGCTTACCTCAGTTGTGGCCTTTTTTCCTGAGATCACATTTTGCTCTGCCTGTGTTTCAGCATCTGAAAATAGGTATTTCATATATTTTGTCCTGTTTTCTAACTTTGCAGAGCTATTCTGGTACTCCTTACTCCATCCTGGCTAGAATCCCTTGTTATTTTGTCAGTGGATCCTTCATTTATCAGAGCTTCTTCCCAGGTCTCTTTGCTTCCAGTCTAGTTTTTCCAACCCATCTTTCACAGTCCATTATTAAATAAACACAGATGAATTCCCATTCTCAAAAACTTGTTATGGCTTCTTGCCTTTCTTATAACAGTAATACATAAATCTATTTAGTGTTTAGACAGTTACATCAGGCTTTCCAGTTTATTGTCTCATTTAATAAGATCTAACTTATTTACTTGAATAGTCAAGGATTTCATCTTTAACTGCAATCCTTAATAATTTAGTAACTGAGTAAAAAGTACAAAAATGTGTTATAAACTGTAAGGGGACATATCAATACAAAGATCAGTTGTATAACTGGTTCTTGACCTAAAACGTATTACCTTGATTTTAGGCTTAAATCAGTTTAGGAATCCTTTCAGATGCAAGTAACAGAAAACCTGATTAACAGTATCTGAATCAGGGTAAGGTTTTATCTGTTTAGCCAAACAAGATCAAAAGAACCAACTGCTCGCTCATTATCCCAGGACCAGCCCCTCAGAAGTCTATTCTGGCTTTCCCTCTTAAGAGCAGAATGACTGCCCTGCAGTTAAGCAACATATTGTCTTCCAGGCAAGAAGATAGAAATGGAAGATGTAGGGAGAACCCATGCATTGGAGAAGGAAATGGCAACCCACTCCAGTGTTCTTGCCTGGAGAGTCCCAGGGACGCGGGAGCCTGAGTCGGACACCACTGAAGTGACTTAGCAGTAGCAGTAGCAGGGAGTAGTGGGAGGGAAAGCTGCCTTTTCATTTTTGTAAAGAAGAAACAGTTTTCCTGAGAGATCCCAGCAGAACTTATGTTGCAACAATGGATTCTAGGGAAGTACGTAGTTTTATCAACCTCTGTAACAGAAGGCAAGGCAAGGAAATTAGGTGTATAGCCAACAATGATTGCTAGAGAATGCATAATTTGCTTTTCTGAAAATCATTTTTATGTCTACTCTGGTGAAGATGACCCTTACTTGTCATTCCAATGAATGTCTGCTACAAAAATTTCTCTGATCTTCTCACTGTTCTGAATCCTTATAACACTTGTTCATGTTATTGCTATTCTTGGTATTTTTTCTGGCATGTTCCTCTTTTAAAGTAAAGGATTCAGTATGCTTTGTGTATCTATCCACCCATCTCTTACTTTGGCTATCTTTGTTTCTCTCCATGTGTTAAGTCATTCTCTGCCATTGGGGACATGCTTCATTCTTTTAGCCTGGAAGATTGGCACATGCATCCCAAGGCTTAGAGCCTTTTAAGACCACCATGACCCTAGAGGTGTCAGCAACTCCAGATGTGTGCATAATTGACACATCGATTGTGTGCATTATTAATTCCACTTCTTCATATCCTCCGTCTATGTGACCTCATAGTTCACTATAGTGGGCAGAATATGTTTCCCCACCCCAATGGAATATTAATCTGAATGACATGAGTAGAGACCTTAAATTGTTTGTGTGATTTAGCTTGACTTGTGCCTCAGCCATATATCACTAAGAGAATTTCACTCAGGTTGTTGCCAGTCCAAGGAGGATGAGAGATATGGAGCAGACCTTCGTCCAGTCAGCAGCCTAAAGCTAGGGAGGCCCAGAAGACCTACAGATTTGTGATGAATGCTTGAATGCTTGTTGTTGTAAGCACCGAGTCCTGAGTTGTTTTGTTATGCGACATCTTGTAGTGATGGTGGTTAACACAGCAGGATTCTAAATGGCCAAGTTTAATTGGCTCATTTCTGAATCAGTTTTACTGACTGGTACTTTAATTGGCCAGTCTTGGATTACATTCCCACCTCTCCCCTTCACCTCTCCCCCCAAAATAGATTGGCTGAAGAATGGGGCTACAGGGATGAAAATCTGATATCATAATGTGGGAGAGAAACTTCTCTGAAGAAAAGTGGTTGTTGTTACCAGAAGAAGGGAGTTGGTTTGAAAATAGAACAAACAGGCAAAAACAGTCATAATTCACTTCGGTGTTCTTTATACCTCAGTACTGATTGCTAGAACTTACTCTGGCTGTGTGCAAGGAAATCTGCTTCAGTCATTGTATTTTAGTACTTACCTTCAGCTTGTGCTTGTGTCAGTTAGGATTAGGTTCACTGCAGTAATATAAAACCCCCCAATACAAGTGACTTTAAAATATAGGACTATTTTTTTCTCTTGCGTTAAAGTCTGAAGATGGACAGTCTAGGACAGATGTGGTAGCTCTGACCTACAAAGTCCTCAGGAATGAATGCGGGTTCTGGCTTTCTAGTCTGTCATCCCTAGAATGTGT
The DNA here is from genome assembly GCF_003369695.1 of Bos indicus x Bos taurus. Taxonomy (NCBI): domain Eukaryota; kingdom Metazoa; phylum Chordata; class Mammalia; order Artiodactyla; family Bovidae; genus Bos; species Bos indicus x Bos taurus. Next base: position 18,997,487 of record NC_040076.1, on the reverse strand, counting down.
GCTCATTGTTTTGTGCAAGAGAGAGCCTCTTTCATTAGAGACACATTTTAAACAGCAAGGTGGAGAAAGATGAGAAGACAGAGCAAAGAATATATACTGGCTGCTTTTTAAGGATATTTCTCAGAAGCTGCTACATAACATTTCTGGTTACCTCTCACCCTTCCAGTCTAAGAGCCAGAATGAAAGGGAGACTTGGGATCAGATCTTTATTCTAACATCCAGGAACCCAGCTAAAAATCAGGACTTCTAGGTAGGGACAGTGGACTTCCCTGGTGGCTCAGGTGGTAAAGAATCTGCCGGCTAATGCAGGAGACCCAGGTCTGGTCCCTGGGTTGGGAAGATCCCCTGGAGAAGGGAATGGCTAGTATTTTGGCCTGGAAGATCCCATGGACAGAGGAGCCTGGCGGGCTATGGTCCATGGGGTCGCAAATAGTTGGACACAACTGAAAGACTAACACTTTATCTTTTTTCAAATAGGTACAATGGATATTACACTAGGCAATAAACAATCTCTGTCCTAGTACTCAATACATATTTCTTGAATAAATATGTTGATTGAATGAATCATGTATTAAAAATTAAATTTGGTTAGTGAACTAAGTTTTCAGTCTTAAATTCAATGCCGGCTTAAATAATCTATTTGAGATAAAATACCTATTTAAACTATTTCTCATTTTTAGTAAGCAAAAAAAGAAAAAAATGACTATTTGCTTTAGAATTCTTTTTGCTTTACACTCAGATTGAATAGTGTGGTAGGCTTATTTCAGTATTGTTGATCCATTTTCTAAAAGTCTAATTTTTATAGGATTCTCGACAGAGTTTAGTGCTTCTCCATTGGAATTCTTAACTCTGAAGAAAATGTCTCTCTTAAAATTATGGGTCCTCTTAAGCTTAGACCAGCATCCCTTTGAAAGTTTGGGCTACAAATACCTGGATTAAATGGATTTACCACCTATAGTTTCAGTAATGCTGACATTATGGGTAAGCTGTCTGCTGATCCATTGTCCTATTGTGCAAGCAGACAAACCAAACCTATTTCCTGTCTGTGGATAAATTCAACGTTGACATTGCTGGGAGGAGATTGGGAGTTAACTACTAAGCTATTGATTTTTTTTTTTTTCCACTGTGGGTCAAATCCAGTTTTTAGTAATATGCACAATTCCTGCTGTTAAATTCAGAGTGGTAAAAGGAAAGTTTAGAGTTGATGTCAAAGTTAGAAGTCTATTTCATAATATTTTACCAAAGGTTTATTTTTATGTTTCATTTTATAAGTATCAGATGTCTGAGTGTGGAATACTCAAGCTAGAAATTGAAATCCTGACATATTTCTGAGTTAACTATTAGTGTGCCTGTCAAGCTAGACAGGGTATTTTAAATTTCAGAATTTTAAATTTTTAGGATTTTCTTTAATTCAGAGAGATTTGTTGATGGGAGATGATAGCATTAATGGTGAAAAAGAATACAACATTTTTGGTTTTTGAGTTTCTACTAAACACGGTACCTTTCCACAAAAGTTAAAACTGATTTAATATTTAAAATACTTTTTTTCATTCATTCATTCATTCATTCATTTAACAATTTCTTATTATTAAATGTTCATTATATTTTTTGAAACTGTTCTGGGTATTAGTTATATAGCAGGAAGCAACAGAGTCCCTACTCTTGAGAAATTTCCCACCTGATGTAAAAGAAAGGCATTAAGTAATTGCTTTTGGAATGGAGTTTTTAACGCATTGGAATATATTTTCATTTTAATTGCTGTAGCACTATAAAAATGTCTAAGTACCACATTGGCCTATATTTTTCTGTGCTTTTTTCCTGCATTATTCTGCTAAATTTTACATGCTAAGTATAGTAATGATTCACTTATCTGTAATCTGTAGGAAATTAGTGGTTCCACCACAGTTTTTTTTTTAATAACTGGAAAATAATAGTTTTTAAAGCTTTAAAAATTTTTAGCTGTTTTGAAAGAAAGTTGAAATAGACTGAATGTTCTCCCCACATTCTTATGTTGAAATCCTAACCACCAATGTGATGGGATTTGGAGGGTGGAACCCTCATGAATAGGATTAGTATTCTTATAAATAAAAGAGGCCTTCCTGAGCTCCCTTCCTCTCCTGGTCATGAGAACTCAGTGACAAGGTGGCTGGCTATGAACCAGGAAGTAGCATCTCACCTGGACACTGAATCTGCCAGCATTACCTCAGTCTTGGACTTCCAGCCTCCATAACTATGAGAAATAAATTTATGCTGTTTATAAGCCCCTTAGTCTAAGGCATTCTGTAATAGCAGCGAAACAGATTAAGACAAAAGTTTTCTACAATGTATTATGTGCTTTTTGGCTATGTAGAATATATATATATATATGTATATATACATATATATATATATATTTATATAAGATAATTGCTACACTAGCTAGGGTGTTATGTTTCTGTTTTAGACTCAGTTGCTGTGAAAATAGACTTAGAAAATCAGTGACCTCGTGAACAAGAAGGTTATTTCTTCATAATAGAATAACAGGGTATACCAGGTTGGCCTTTCCTGGTGGCTCAGATGCCAAAGAATCTGCCTGCAATGCTAGAGACCCAGGTTTGATCCCTTATTCAGGAAGATCCCTTGGAGAAGGAAATGGCAACCCATTCCAGTGTTCTTGCCTGGAAAATACCATGGACAGAGGAGCCTGGAGAGCTGCAATCCATGGGGTTGAAAAAGAGTTGGACATGACTGAGTGACTAACACACACCTGGTTGGTAGTAACTCTGTTCCACATGGCAATTCAGGGATCCAGATTCTGCCATCTTGTCATCCTGTGATGCTTTTATCCTCTAGAACCTTGTCATCAGGTCAAGGCTTGTTCAGGTTTCAACCAATGGAGAGAGCAACATGTGGACAAGGCACACGTCTCTTAAAGGCTGAAGTTTTGAAGAGTTAGGCACATACCACAGCTGCTCATGTATTGTAGGGCTTCTCTGGTGGCTCAGAGGTACCCACTTGCCAATGCAGGAGACTCGGATTTGATCCTGGTCAGGAAGATTCGCTGGAGAAGGGATTGGCAACCCACTCCAGTATTGTTGCTTGGGAAATCCCATGGATAGAGGAGCCTAATGGGCTATAGTCCATGGGGTCACAAAAGAGTCGGACATGACTTAGTGACTCAACAGCAATAACATGTATCATAGCTGAGATTTTAGTCACGTGGTTACATCAGTCTTCAAGGGAAACTGAGAATGTCACCTAATTATGTGGCAGGAATAAGGGGTGGATGAATATTGGTGGGCAGCTCTCTTTCTCATAGCCTGCAACTCTGACTGCCCAGTTTTTGCATGTATCCTTCTCACATTCATCCCTTTTCCATGCAAGGAACATAGAGCACACTCACCTCTGTCCCAAGGCAGATGACTCTAAGTTCCATCCAGTTACTGTATCCAGCTTAAATCCAAAGATTTCTGAGTGACATTCAGTCTTTCCACTCAGGTCCAAATATAACTCAGGTATATAAGATCAGAGTGGGCCAGGAAATTAAAACCCCTGTTCAAATAGGAGAAGAATGAGAGACACAGCAGTCATTGGTCCACAGCACTGATGGAGACCAGCTGGACAGGGGTCTCAAAGCCCTCTGCTCTGGCAGTGGAGGAAGTTCCTTGATTGGATCCTGTTTGCTCTTTGGGAGGGAATTCTTACTCATTGCTTTCTGTGGTCCCCTACCCTACTCTCTGGAAAAATCTTCCTTGTCTATTAATCTTCTTGGCCACATCTGAAGTGGGTTGTGGGAATGTGTTCTGCTTAGGGGCTATATGTATTTTGTGGCTGTTTGTAGACCTATAGGTTGTTAAAGACTCAGAGAGACACACAGCTCTTTGGTTCTCAGGCTCATGGATTCTTTACCAACATAGTTTCCTCAGTCTTAGTAAGCCTTCAGTTTGCTTGCTTTCAATATGTCTGTAAGCACAACCCCAATTTTTTTCTGAATATATTCTACACAGTACTTCAGTTTTTGCTTTCTTGTTCTTCTTGTGACATGTTCTTTTATTTTAGTGGCAGCTGTCTTAAGGCCATCTGAAAAGTTTGGGTGGGCCAGAAAGGCAACAATCTGACCCGCTATTTAATCACTATCACTCCCTCAGGAGGTCTTCTATGATTAGCCTATTTAGAGCCCCATCTCAGTCCCACCTTACCCCAATCTTGAAAAAAAAGAACAAAAATGCATCACTTTAGTATATTTACAAAATATGTATACATGTGATGCATTTATCTTATTTATAATACTTGTGTATTGTCGGTCTTCATCCTCTAGCATGTAAATTTCATGAGATTTGGAAGTCATAGTTTGTTCTCTCATGTATCTTAGGGACAGAGAATGTTGTTGTTTAATCACTCAGTTGTGTCCGACCCTTTTGTGACCCCATGGACTGTAGCCCACCAGGCTCCTCTGTCCATGGGATTTTCCAGGCAAAGATACAAGAAGAAATCCCTTCTCCCGGGGATCTTCCTGACCCAGGGATCTAACCTGCATCTCTTGCTTTGACAGGTGGGTTCTTTACCACTGAGCCACCAGGGAAGTCCTGGGACAGAGAATAGTGCCTGCCAAATATTTGTTGAATGAATAAATGAATGAGTGATTTGAAAGTATGGTGACTTTTAGGTATATTATGCTGTTAATGAGCTGTGCAAATACTGTGGATTATAGCTATTTTCTCTTCTTCCACGTAAACAGAATTCTCAATTTGTTCATTTGGTAGAGGAGAGCAGGGAGGATACATCTTTGTTCTCTGCTCTTTAGCCATAGAGAACTCTTCTATGCCAGTTATGGAAATTCCATTCTTCTTCATATTGTCTTATGACAAATCTAAACAGTGTATTAAAAAGCAGAGACATCATTTTGCCAAGAAAGATCTGTATAGTCAAAGCTATGGTTTTTCCAATAGTCACATATGAATGTGAGAACTGGGCCATAAAGAAGGCTGAACGCTGAAGAATTGATGATTTTGAACTGTGGTGCTGGGGAAAACTCTTGAGAGTCCCTTGGACAGCAAGGAGATTAAACTATAGTCAATCCTAAAGGAAATTAACCCTGAATATTCACGGAAGGACTGATGCTGAACCTGAAGCTCCAACCCTTTGGCAACCTAATGAAAAGAGCTGACTCATTATAAAAGACCCTGATGCTGGTAAAGATTGAGGGCAAGAGGAGAAGAGGATGACAGAGGATGAGATGGTTGGATGGCATCACTGACTCAGTGGACATGAGTTTGAGCAAACTCCAGGAGATGGTGAAGGACAGGGAGGCCTGGCATGCTGCAGTCAACGGGGTCACAAAGAGAGGGGCACAACTTAGCAACTGAACAACAACAAGCAATATCAATCTTGGCAAGTGAGAGGTAAGCAAAAATGTAGTAGAATGGAAAAAACCTGTGGAAATAAACAAAAATGTGCTTACCCACTTCCTGCTTTGGCTATTGTTTACCCTTGTGTTGGTGTGATCTTGAAGCTTTAGCCACCATCTTGTGACCACGAAGACAAACTTCACTAACAAATTGAGGTGGGAAGGGTGGAAGGATAGAAAGAACCCACCTGACATAATTGAATCATTGCACCAACCTTGGATTCACTTTCTTTTTTAAATGAGATAATGTCTACTTTATTTAATCTATTTTTGGTCTGCTATTCTGTTATTTGCCATGAAGTGATGGGACCAGATGCCATGATCTTCGTTTTCTGAATGTTGAGCTTTAAGCCAACTTTTTCACTCTCCTCTTTCACTTTCATCAAGAAGCTTTTTAGTTCCTCTTCACTTTCTGCCATAAGGGTGGTGTCATCTGCATATCTGAGGTTATTGATATTTCTCCTGGCAATCTTGATTCCAGCTTGTGCTTCTTCCAGCCCAGCGTTTCTCATGATGTACTCTGCATATAAGTTAAATAAACAGGGTGACAATATACAGCCTTGACATACTCCTTTTCCTATTTGGAACCAGTCTGTTGTTCCATGTCCAGTTCTAACTGTTGCTTCCTGACCTGCATATAGGTTTCTCAAGAGGCAGGTCAGGTGGTCTGATATTCCCATCTCTTTCAGAATTTTCCACAGTTTATTGTGATCCGTGCAGTCAAAGGCTTTGGCATAGTCAATAAAGCAGAAATAGATGTTTTTCTGGAACTCTCTTGCTTTTTTGATGATCCAGTGGATGTTGGCAATTTGGTCTCTGGTTCCTCTGCCTTTTCTAAAACCAGCTTGAACATCTGGAAGTTGTTCAGTGGTCATGTATGGAAGTTGTCCAGTGGTCATGTGTGGATGTGAGAGTTGGACTGTGAAGAAAGCTGAGTGCTGAAGAATTGATGCTTGTGAACTGTGGTGTTGGAGAAGACTCTTGAGAGTCCCTTGGATTGCAAGGAGATCCAACCAGTCCATCCTAAAGGAGATCAGTCCTGGGTGGTCATTGGAAGGACTGATGTTGAAGCTGAAACTCCAGTTCTTTGGCCACCTCATGCGAAGAGTTGACTCATTGGAAAAGACTCTGATGCTGGGAGGGATTGGGGGCAGGAGGAGAAGGGGATGACAGAGGATGAGATGACTGGATGGACATGAGTTTTAGTGAACTCTGGGAGTTGGTCATGGACAGGGAGGCCTGGCATGCTGCAATTCATGGGGTCGCAGAGAGTCGGACATGGCTGAGCGACTGAACTGAACTAACTGATTCTGTTATTTGTTGATTGCAGCTGAAAACATCCTAACTGATAGAGTAGCGGTATCTTCAGTGTTTGTTGAGACTAATTGGCCACCATTCTGTTACTCTTTCAACCATTTGTCTGTTTACTCATTTATTAAGTTTTATTATATACCAGGCAAAACTTAGAGTAAAGAGATTAAGAGACAGCTCATGCATATCCTTGAGGAATTGACAGTAAAGGTGCAAACAAATAATCACTGAGTCATCTATCTAGCACACTGTTACCACAGAGCAGGTGCTTCTTAGGTTTCAAATTCACTATAACTAGTGGAATCTGTTAGTCTTTTAGGCACTTTAATTGGATAGAGGTAGTCAATCCTGTCATTTCTGCAGTGGGCCCACATGGGGTCTACTCTCAGGCGTGATTTGAGAGAGGCTTTTTTCTGTTTCCATAAAGGAGTGACACCAATGTAGGCAATTTGGTCATATTGTTTATTGTTTGTCTACTCAGACATAAACTCCCTGTTGAAGATTATAGGGTTAAGGAATTGGGTGAGTTAGTTTGCTTGTTTTTCCTCCATCTCTATCCGAGATCCTTTTAAACACCCAGGCTAGAATGTGTTGATCAACTTGTGGCAGCTTAGGTATGTTGCTATAGGCTATTGGTAAAATTTGCATGTATGCCTAGAAAATAAATTAGAATTGCAGATTATTGAACATTTCAGTTTAATCATCTGGAAAGCCATAGTGTTTTTGTCTTTAAAAACAAAGCAAAATAAAAGCCCTGCAGCTATATCATCTAGTCATTGATATATTGAACTTTAAAAAAAATTTTTTTACAGAGTCATTCAGTATGTGCAAATGGTAATGTTAGCTACCAAATGAGGGTGTAGGCTTTCTACCTAGAACTCAGTAAGAGAAGGTGCTGTTTTCATAATTAAAGTTCAAATGACAAATTCATGTGTACTCAGAATGAGTCTTAATCTCCCTATGGTAGATCATACTTTTAAGTTCACTGACTTACCTTTTATGTTGGATTCATTAAAAGTTTATATAGGAAAAAAGTTTATATAGCAAGCTCAAGAAAAGTTAGTGACTGATGGTAGTATACTGATTTCTGATAGACTTAATAGGTAGAGTAATTCAAATGGTCATGGGAAACTGTTCAGGAGCTAGTCTTAGTTTATTAAAGTTTGTATCAAGTACTTTTAAGTCTAAATATCCTTATTTTTTTCTTTCTGCTTTAGAATGGTTTGGGGATTTTCATTCCATTCTCTGTTTCTGTCTACTCTTTGGTCACCAACTTCTCTTAATGATATTTGACCCTTTGTTTTCTTTTGGTTTATGATATTTAATAACTAGGCACAGTTAACCAGATGTAAGGGAGAGGTTATATTTTCATCTTTGTTACACATAAGCTTTATTTTTTCAAAAATGTTTTTATGTATTTGGGCTTCCCTGGTGGCTTGGACAGTAAAGAATCCACTTGTAATGTGGGAGACCTTGGTTTGAGCCCTGGGTCAGGAAGATCCCCTGGAGGAGGACATGGCAACCCACTCTAGTACTCTTGCCTAAAGAATCCCCATGGACAGAGGAGCCTGCTGGGCTACAGCCCATGGGGTTGCAAAGAGTGACTGAAGCACCACGTTTATTTGTTTAGTTGACTGTGCCGAGTGTTAGTTGTGGCCTGCAGGATCTTTGATCTTCCTTGTGGCATGCGAGATCTTTATTGTTCAGTTGCAGCATGCAGATTCTTTTAGTTGTGGCCTTAGAACTCGTAGTTGCATGTGGGATCCAGTTCCCTCACCAGGGATCAAACCTGGGCTCCCTGCTTTGGAAGCATGGAGTCTTAGCCACTGGACCACGAGGGAAGTCTCCAGTACACATAAACTAAAGAGGAACTACTTATGTATGTATCTGAGAGGAAAACAAAAATAGAAATACATTGTTGGGCATCCCTCTTCAGTAAGACTCTTGCAGCAGTCCTCACATCTGTCAGGGGACTGATCTCTGGCTTCCAAGTTGACAGTTCAGGTGCAAGGCAATGAGACACATGCTTTCGGTCCTGATATGAAAGCGTCATATCTCAAATAGGAACCAGTATCTGTTATAACAACATTTGAGGCATAAATTCTGGAGTTCCTGCAAGGGGATTGCCTAGTTATAAGAGTCATCACATACAGGGAGCCCCAAACTTTGGTTTCCCATCAGGTTTTTACAGTTTATATATAGTTTCTCTCCTGCCAAATGCAATTTGTCATGTTTTATCATAAGAAATACTGTCTAGTAACACCACTTCGGTTCTGCTTTTTTCAGGTTTCTAGGGAAACAGTGCTGTAAAGTTAGCCAGGGCCAAGTTTGTTCATAAAGTACAAGAGGTTTTGTTAATGCTTTACCTCAGTGATGTAGTCTCTTCTGTACTATTAAGACTGAGCTGGAGTCTTAGCAGATCTTGGTCTCTGATCAAGTGTATACTTGCTCTGGTCCTTGAAAAGATGGAGTGGGTTACATTTACTTTATTTTTATAAAGAAAATCCTGTTATTCCATATTCGATATTTACAACTTTTAAGTAGAGATTGAATTCACTCTTGTCACTTGCCCAGTAGTACAGGTCAAACATAGTGGATAACATAGCCCCACTGTTGGGAATTCCCACTGAGATTAAATGCTGTAATCTAGAGAGAAACAACCTTCAGCACATAATCTGACTCTCAGTTCAGTTCAGTCGCTCAGTCGTGTCCGACTCTTTTCGAGTCCATGAATTGCAGCACGCCAGGCCTCCCTGTCCATCACCAACTCCCAGCGTTCACTAAAACTCACGTCCATCGAGTCAGTGATGCCATCCAGGCATCTCATCCTCTGTTGTCCCCTTTTCCTCCTGCCCCCAATCCCTCCCAGCATCAGAGTCTTTTCCAGTGCGTCAGCTCTTCGCATGAGGTGGCCAAGTACTGGAGTTTCAGCTTTAGCACCATTCCTTCCAAAGAACACCCAGGACTGATCTCCTTGAGAATGGACTGGTTGGATCTCCTTGCAGTCCAAGGGGCTCTCAAGAGTCTTCTCCAACACCACACTTCAAAAGCATCAATTCTTCAGCGCTCAACTTTCTTCACAGTCCAACTCTCACATCCATACATGACCACTGGAAAAACCATAGCCTTGACTCTCTACTTACATCTAAAAGGGTACAGACGAAGACAGATCTTCGAGACATATAAGAGATTCAGGCACTCCCCAAAGGATTTCTCCTAGTTAAACATTTTTCTAGTAGAATACCTGTGACTTTTAATAAGTCATAAAGTGTACATATCTTAGCTGTAGGAAAAAATTTATACTTGTGGTTCTAAAATGTAATATGTTTATTTTTGAGGTATAATTTACATGTAAAATGCACACATTTCAAGTATATAATTCAGTAACAAATCAATATACCCATGTAATCCACTCCATTGTCAAAATATAGAATATTTCCATCACCTTGGGAAATTTCCTTATACCCTTCCTGTTCAATCTCCTATCTTTCTCCCTACCCCAAGGCAATCAGTATTCTAATTTATATCAATATCAGGATCGATTAATTTTCCCTGTTTTGAAATTCACATAATGGAACCATAAAGTATAAACTCTTTTGTGTCTGGCTTCCTTTGCGCATCGTTTTGTTAGATGCATCTGTATTATTGTTTGCAGCTGTAGTTCATTTATCATTGTATGAATATACTAAAGTTTGTCTGCTACCTCTTGTTGAACAATTGTGTGGCTTCTAGTTTTATTATGAATATGGCCACTAAGGATTTTTGTATAAACTTCTGATGGACATATTTTCACTTCTCTTGAGTAAGTACCTAGAGTTGCTGGGTCATAGAGTAGGTATATGTTTAACATCTTAAGAACCTACCAAGCAGTTTCCCAAAATGCTTGTACCATTTTGCATTCTTAGCAGCAAATTATGAAAGATATGGTTGTTCCATATCCTTACCTACATTAGGTGTCATCAACCTTTATTTTTAGACATTCTAATGCGTATTTCAGAGAAGGCAATGGCACACCACTCCAGTGCTCTTGCCTGGAAAATTCCATGGACAGAGGAGCCTAGTAGGCTGCAGTCCATGGGGTCAATAGGAGTCGGACATGACTGAGCGACTTCACTTTCACTTTTCACTTTCATGCATTGGAGAAGGCAATGGCAACCCACTCCAGTGTTCTTGCCTGGAGAATCCCAGGGACAGGGAAGCCTAGTGGGCTGCCGTCTTTGGGGTTGCACAGAGTCTGACACGACTGAAGTGACAATTCCATTCACCATTGCAACGGAAAGAATAAAATACTTAGGAATATATCTACCTAAAGAAACTAAAGACCTATATATAGAAAACTATAAAACACTGGTGAAAGAAATCAAAGAGGACACTAATAGATGGAGAAATATACCATGTTCATGGATTGGAAGAATCAATATAGTGAAAATGAGTATACTACCCAAAGCAATTTATAGATTCAACGCAATCCCTATCAAGCTACCAACAGTATTCTTCACAGAGCTAGAACAAATAATTTCACAATTTATATGGAAAAACAAAAAACCTCGAATAGCCAAAGCGATCTTGAGAAAGAAGAATGGAACTGGAGGAATCAACCTACCTGACTTCAGGCTCTACTACAAAGCCACAGTTATCAAGACAGTATGGTACTGGCACAAAGACAGAAATATAGATCAACGGAATAAAATAGAAAGCCCAGAGATAAATCCACGCACATATGGACACCTTATCTTTGACAAAGGAGGCAAGAATATACAATGGATTAAAGACAATCTCTTTAACAAGTGGTGCTGGGAAATCTGGTCAACCACTTGTAAAAGAATGAAACTAGACCACTTTCTAACACCATACACCAAAATAAACTCAAAATGGATTAAAGATCTAAACGTAAGACCAGAAACTATAAAACTCCTAGAGGAGAACATAGGCAAAACACTCTCTGACATACATCACAGCAGGATCCTCTATGACCCACCTCCCAGAATATTGGAAATAAAAGCAAAAATAAACAAATGGGACCTAATTAACCTTAAAAGCTTCTGCACATCAAAGGAAACTATTAGCAAGGTGAAAAGACAGCCTTCAGAATGGGAGAAAATAATAGCAAATGAAGCAACTGACAAACAACTAATCTCAAAAATATGCAAGCAACTCCTACAGCTCAACTCCAGAAAAATAAACGACCCAATCAAAAAATGGGCCAAAGAACTAAATAGACATTTCTCCAAAGAAGACATACAGATGGCTAACAAACACATGAAAAGATGCTCAACATCACTCATTATCAGAGAAATGCAAATCAAAACCACTATGAGGTACCATTTCACGCCAGTCAGAATGGCTGCGATCCAAAAGTCTACAAATAATAAATGCTGGAGAGGGTGTGGAGAAAAGGAAACCCTCTTACACTGTTGGTGGGAATGCAAACTAGTACAGCCACTATGGAGAACAGTGTGGAGATTCCTTAAATAACTGAAAATAGAACTGCCTTATGATCCAGCAATCCCACTGCTGGGCATACACACTGAGGAAACCAGAAGGGAAGGAGACACGTGTACCCCAATGTTCATCGCAGCACTGTTTATAATAGCCAGGACATGGAAGCAACCTAGATGTCCATCAGCAGATGAATGGCTAAGAAAGCAGTGGTACATATACACAATGGAGTATTACTCAGCCATTAAAAAGAATACATTTGAATCAGTTCTAATGAGGTGGATGAAACTGGAGCCTATTATACAGAGTGAAGTAAGCCAGAAGGAAAAACATCAATACAGTATACTAACGCATATATATGGAATTTAGAAAGATGGTAACAATAACCCGGTGTACGAGACAGCAAAAGAGACACTGATGTATAGAACAGTCTTATGGACTCTGTGGGAGAGGGAGAGGGTGGGAAGATTTGGGAGAATGACATTGAAACATGTAAAATATCATGTAAGAAACGAGTTGCCAGTCCAGGTTTGATACACGATACTGGATGCTTGGGGCTAGTGCACTGGGACGACCCAGAGGGATGGTATGGGGAGGGAGGAGGGAGGAGGGTTCAGGATGGGGAACACATGTATACCTGTGGCGGATTCATTTTGATATTTGGCAAAACTAATACAATTATGTAAAGTTTAAAAATAAAATAAAATTAAAAAAAAAAAAAGAAGTGGGGTTGACGTGAAAAAAAAAAGAAAGTAAAAGCTTGACAATTGGATTCATTAAAATTAAAAGCTTCTTCTCTTTGAAAAACATTTAAAAATGAAAAGCAGACTATAAACTGGAGAAAAGTATTCACAGTGCATATGTTTGACAACAGACTTACACCTAGAATATATTAGCAACTCATATCTCAAATAGTATAAATACATTAAAAAAACAAGTTTCAGTTGTGTTCCACTCTTTGGAAATACATACATTTAAATAAAAGAAACAGCTAAAGTACTTGAACAGAAATTAACAAGGGAAGGTGTACAAGTACCCTATGTTCCAGCTAAGTTGCTTCAGTCGTGTCTGACTTTTTGCAACCCTTTGGATTGTAGCCCTCCAATAAGTATATGAAAAATACTGTTGGTTGTCAGTGAAATGAAAAATCAACAAAATATTTCCAATGAAACAATGTTTAGGAGTGTTTCTGAGTTATTTAAGCCACAACATCAGACTCACATGTTGATATTTTGAAAATCTCCTGAGTCTTAGGAGAGGTGATGTTTAGTATGTTGCTAAATTATTAGCTGATTCAATTTGTTGTTTATTGGGAAGTAATGTTTCAAGCATTATATGTCCTAATGTGAGAGTTCGTTAATTATTTAAGATTGTTTTACTGAATTTTAGAAAATTGGCCGTGGGTTTGTGGTTGACATATACATTATAATTTTTCCATTTAAAATTGTGGTAGTTAGGTTCATAGAAGTGAAGTATTTTTCACAGAACTATTCAAGAACAGATTACTGAAATTAAGAGGGAGATGACCATTTATTGATTAATTGATTCTATAATTAAAGGAAAATATTTAAAGACAGTCTGTACTTTTTATTTATAAGATAAAATATTACTTAAAACAATTGAATGACCATTTAAAATTTTGAACTTTATATTTTTCAAAGCTCGTTTTACTAATGACCCAGTAATTTGTTTCCTGGTACAATAGAAATGATAATATTGAGTTTCTCTTACAGACTTCAAGCTTCCCTTGTGGCTCAGCTGGTAAAGAATCTGCCCGCAATGTGGGAGACCTGGGTTTGATCCCTGGGTTGGGAAGATCCCCTGGAGAAGGAAAAAGGCTACCCACTCCAGTATTCTGGCCTGGAGAATTCTAGGGACTGTATAGTCCATGGGGTCACTAAGAGTCAGACACGACTGAGCAACTTTCACTTTCACTTATGTACTTCTTCCTTTCTCTCTTTTCTGCCTCTCCCCTGATCTTTGTATTTAAATACTCAGAATATAGAATCCAAAATAGACAGATGAGTAGATAGTTATCTGTATCTTTTTTGCTCTAAACTATAGCTAGAACTAAGTTTACCTGATTTTTATTATTATTATCATCATGAGGAACCCTTTTTTAAAAGAAAAGGAATTTTTTGGTCACAATTCTGGAGGTTTTCTCCAAGCTCCTCCCAGAACAAATGATCCCATGAACACCTTTTTTTTTTTTTTTTCCTGTTAGCACTTCGAAGTGATCAGTCAGCTTCAAGAGGCTGCCAGGATCCTCAGCGTGGATATGCCTCACCTCTAGAGCAGGTCTCTCAGCCGTGGCTTTTTTTTTTTTTTTTTTTGACCACTGGTTGCTGTGGAGACTCTGTGCATTGTAGGATGTTTAGCAGCATCTCTGGCCTCTACCCTCTAGATGCTCATGGCACCCACCACCTTCAGTTACGACAACCAGAGCTATCTCTAGACATTGCCGGCTGTCCCATGGGGAGTAACCCCCCACTCCCTGTACACCGTATCCCGCTTCAACCAACCACCTGCTGTCTCTCCTCCATCTTCTCCATAAAGAACCACTGCTCTAGAGTTTATCTTAACTATCAAGTCATCTTCATACCTTCATTGCATTTTGTGGGAGCCCTTTAGACTTTAACTAATCCAAGAATGGACTGGAAATCTTTGGAATACCCTGTACTAAAGAATATTGATTCGTAATCCTTATCACCTTACTGATCAAGTTCAATTCAGTTCAGTCACTCAGTCTTGTCCGACTCTTTGCAACCCCATGAACCGCATGCAGCATGCCAGGCCTCCCTGTCCATCACCAACTCCTGGAGTTTACCCAAACTCATGTCCATTGAATCGGTGATGCCATCTAACCATCTCATCCTCTGTTGTCTCCTTCTCCTCCTGTCCTCAATCTTTCCCAATATCAGGGTCTTCTCAAATGAGTCATCTGATCAAACCCAGCACTAAATTACAGTCAGACCATGCCTCAGAGCGAAGTCCAGGCAGGAGGGAAATAGCAATTCACTTAAATGTCAATTTAGCATTGAAGCATTTCAGTCAGTCGTTTATTATGTTTTTTAAATAAAATATGTTATAGTTTCCCAAAGAGAATTATTAATCCTCTTTAAGAATGTAGTAAATTCCTTTATACCTGCTGTAAGTATAATTTTTGTGAACCCTGAAATCATATTTTCAAAACAGGTAACATTTTATTTTCCCATTTTTGCATTTAGTTTCTATTATATGCCTTATTTTTCCTGATGCTATAACACTGTATCTAGTCATTTCCAGGTGAATTCAGTCTTTGTCATACTTTTTCAGACAAGCTTAAATTGTGTCAGTTCTGGATTTTACCTTCTTTCCTTCTCTTTAGGGTGGCCCTCCTTTCCAGGGCTGTGTGTGATAACGACAGGATGGGGGTTGAGATGGGAAGTCAGGGAGAGAGAGTATCTGCTCTCTGGTAGTCATAATATTTGTCACTCTTCTGAAATCTCTGTGTTTATAAAAACCTCAGTTTCATGATTCACACTGGTATTTGGGTTACAAATATAAACCCCACTGACCCTCAGCTGTCTCCTTCAACTGACATCTGAGCCCTGCTTGGGGAAGTGGGGAAAGTTTATTTGTTCACTGCTCAGTGGTGAGTCTAAGGTAGAATCAGAGCCTCATTGTCCCCTTATGTCGCACCCAGCCATGTAACTGTTGGCTTGATATCATTATGGTGTAGAGAGACCCACACCAAACTTCTTCCCTGAAGCTTCAATACCAAACTGAAGTGGTAGATCTAGAACACCATACTTTTCTCCATCCTTCTGTTTCCCCCAGCTACACATCTGGGAAAGTAGGTCATGTTCCAGTCCTCCTTGCATGTGCATTTAACCCCTTTGCTTCTCCCTTGTAACTTCTTTTCATCCTAATCAGAAGGCTCTTATCTTCTGGGCCTGGAAGCTTGAGTGGAGAGGAAGGACGTAGTCTCTTTCTGAAAGTGCTTTTATAGTGTCTTTGTTTTCTTGGAATATTGCTTTTGAAGTTAGGAATAAAGAATATGACATCCTTTTCTGCTGTTCTGCAGTCATTTTTCTTTTCCTGAGTTAGAAAATACCTTTGAATAGTGAGGGAAAGTTCTTAGGGCAATTTTTTTTTTTTGAATAACATTAGCAATGGCACCCCACTCCAGTACTCTTGCCTGGAAAATCCCATGGGCGGAGGAGCCTGGTAGGCTGCAGTCCATGGGGTCGCTAAGAGTCGGGCACGACTGGGTGACTTCACTTTCACTTTTCACTTTCATGCATTGGAGAAGGAAATGGCAACCCACTCCAGTGTTCTTGCCTGGAGGATCCCAGGGACAGAGGAGCCTAGTGGGCTGCCATCTATGGGGTCGCACAGAGTCGGACACGACTGAAGCGACTTGGCAGCAGCAGTAATTATAGAACATGGATTTCTAATGAATTTCATACTGCGATGAAGACATAAAAACTTCCCTTCCTCTCTTCTTTCTCTACCTAAAACCAATCAGTTTCTAGCATTTTCTTAATTTTATCTTATGATCTGATTTTCTTCCATTACCATGGCTACTACTTTCTATTGGCAAACTCAGCATTTTGCAATAGCCTGCCAGCTAGGCTGTAGTCTCACTTCCACTTTTGCATCTTACATACTGATTCCACATGAATCTTTCTAATGAATAGTACCAAAACCTTCAAGAATGTTATATTGCCTTTGAGATAAATTGCACTGACATCCTGTATAATCTGACACCAACCTATTTTATAAAATTCACTGTTTATTTCTTACTGTAATAAAATCTCTAATTTATTTGTGCAGAAGGAAACATGGAGAACTTACTGTGTTCCAGACACTGGGAAATAAGTGAAAGATTTCATTCACTCAGCCTGAAAGTTTCTTAATGATAAGAACTGTGACCAAAAGGAAACTAAGGAAACAGTGGGAGTACTTATTGCTTTGATAGGTTTCATGCCTTTATACATTTTTCTGATTCAGCCAGGATGAATTTCTAATGTAATTTAAAAATTTTAGTAGCTACATTATAAAAAGTAAAAAGAAACAAGTGAAGTTTATGTTAGTGATACATTTGAAATATTTAACTCAATGTATGTATAATACTTTTGAAGACTCTTGAGAGTCCCTTGGGTTGCAAGGAGATCAAACCAGTCAATTCTAAAGGAAGTCAACCCTGAATATTTGTTGGAAGAATTGATGTTGAAGCTGAAGTTCCAGTCCTTTGGCCGTCTGATGCGAAGAGCCAACTCGTTGGAAAAGACCCTGATGCTGGGAAAGAAGGAGGGCAAAAGAAGGGGGTGGTAGTGGAGGAGATGGTTAGGTAGCATCACAGATTCAATGGACATGAATTTGAGCAAACTCCAGAAGATGGTGGAGAGCAGAGGAGCCTGGTGTGCTGCAGTCCATGGGGTTGCAGAGTCAGACACAGCTTAGTGACTGAACAACAACAATAAATGTAAAATACTGTGATTTCAACTAACCAATATGTGATTATTAGTAAGGTAGTTTATATTCTTTTTTTATTCTCAGTTTTCAAAATCTGTTATATGGCTTACACTGTCAGCACCTCTTAATTTGGATTAGCCACATTTCAAGTCCTCCGTGGCCATGTGTCACTAGTGGTTACCATATTGGATAGTTGTATCTAGCACATTATTTTGCAAGAGTCAGTCTTTGATAAGGACTAGAAATCTGATTCATCAGTAGAGGAAATGGCATTTATGAAGAGAGGCAGGGAAGGGAACCATCATGTACCAACCACATATTTTGTACTTGCACTGTTAAAAGCCCTTTAGTTTGTTTTTTCCTCAAAGTGGAGTCTGAGATAAGCATTTGGAAGAAGGTAATCTATTAGACGGAGAAGGCAATGGCACCCCACTCCAGTACTCTTGCCTGGAAAATCCCATGGGCGGAGGAGCCTGGTAGGCTGCAGTCCATGGGGTCGCTAAGAGTCGGACATGACTGAGCGACTTCACTTTCACTTTTCACTTTCATGCATTGGAGAAGGCAATGGCAACCCACTCCAGTGTTCTTGCCTGGAGAATCCCAGGGACAGGGAAGCCTAGTGGGCTGCCATCTATGGGGTCGTACAGAGTCGGACACGACTGAAGCGACTTAGCAGTAGCAGCAGCAATCTATTAGAGAGATGATTCCAGGAAGCCAATTAAGGGCGCATTATTGAGACAGTTTTGCTGTGGGCAACTGGTACTCATTTCCACTGGGGACCCTCCAAAGAACTGTGTAGAACGTCTCTTCAGAAACAGAAAAGAAACAAAAATAGAAGGCATTTGTCCACTGACTCCCATTCCTCAGTGGTTGAGGGTTGCCCCTCTGGTTGTTAATTGCCCCCATGTTTCTGGAATGTTCTCAGAAGGATGAAAAATTTTACTTCTTCAGAACAAGTCCTGAGACAGAAAAGTTGAAAGATAAGACAGATACTTGGGGTAGAGTTTTGCCATCAGCATGGGAATTATCTACCAGCAGTTGGAATTGGAATCAACGGTGCACCAGGCCCATGGCAAAGCCTCTGCTATGCATACATTGTATCATACTTATAAAATAGACAATATTATTTCCAGTTTAAACATAAGGAAACTGAGAGACAAATTCTCATTCCTATTCAAGATGACATAGCCTTCAAATGACATTGTGTGTTTCTATACAAATATGACTCATAACAAAGTTCACAAAGGGTATATTTTCTATTTTTGGGGGGCAAAATTGAGAGTTTTTTTCTTTTATTACATCTAATTTATTATTCCAGAAATTTAGACAAATCTACAAGGTGGGTTTTGATTGAAGTCTCTTTTACCTGTTTTTGTTTTTTTGAAAGGGATGGATAATAAGCTTTTACATCAGAGTCTCCTAAAAATATGATGTACTGTTAAAAATGCACATTTGCTGTTGTGCTTAATATGTTCTCTAACCTTCAGAAAAAAATTTCCAATAAATTTTGTAAGCTCCTTTTTCCATTATTCACTGCTAGATTTCTAGTGCAGAGCTCATTTTCAAGTCCATTATTAGTGCAACAGATCCTCCTTAAATGAAGTGGACCGAACACATCACACACTGGACAGCTCCCATTATCTGAAATAGCCATAAGCGGCTTTAATGTTAGAGATTTGGTTTAAAGGATTGTCCTCTTGGAAGGCTGACTGTGGTTGTTTGTGAGGCAGAACAAATTATAAAACTATTATGGCTTCAGAGATGTATGTTTCTAAACTATTGCTTCACCAGTCTGTAAAATGTCTGCTTTTAAAAAAACAGGTGAAATATGAGAGCCTTAAGAGATTAGATCACTGGGATATTATTAAAAATGTCTTTATAGAACCTGGATGCAAGGCCACTGGGGTATATAACTTACCAGGAATACTGACAGGAAGTCATCAGCCTAAAGAAAGAAAGGCAAGTTTAAAAATGAAAAAGCAAAGCCTCAACAAGATAGTAATAAAACTAACCTAGAAAAACAGTTGGAAAGTGTACAGCCTAAACTGTTATCAGTGTTTTACTCTGCAAAGGGGATACTCAGGGGTGAGAGGGGGGAAACAAAGGAGCCTTTTCTTTGTCTCTGTTTTCTTCTGTATTTACTTGAATTTTATGTACAAAAGCACGTATCATGTACAATTTGTGTAATTAAAAATAACCTTAGGCTAAAATGCCACCAACTTTCAGCTTTATTTTGTTTTCACCTCTGATTTAAATTTAATAACTGCAGGAAAACAAAGATGAAGGCAGGGAATCTTCAGAATATTCTGTTATCAACAATTCCATTTTATAGTTAAGGAATACATTGCAGGTTCTCAATGTTTTCTTCAAAAGTTAAATTTTACTGTTAAATATGATTTTATGCCTGTCAGACTCATTCTGTGCAGTGAAGGACATGGTGCCCTATACTAATAGGCACTCATAGAAGCTTTTTACACATTACAATGATGAAAAACCTACCTGAAACAGAGAAGAAATATTTAACAAAAAGAGGAGACTAGATTTTTAATATTTCATGCTCTCCTTTGATCTCTTCTTTGCAAGTGTTTGAAAGTGAAAGTCTTTCACTCGTGTCTGACTCTTTGTGACCCCATGGACTGTAGCCCACCAGGCTCCTCTGTCCATGGGATTCTCCAGGCAAGGATACTGGAGTGGGTTGCCATTTCCTTCTCCAGGGGATCTTCCTGACTCAAGGATTGAACCTGGGTCCCCTGGCATTGCAGGCAGATTCTTTACCATCTGAGTCCTGAAATTTTTAATGTTTCATTATCTACTTTTGGTCTCTTTAGAAGTATTTATTTTAAAGATATTGGTTAAGTCCTATGTGTCTTCTTAGAGATATATTTGGAGTCTTGCTTGGCCTGATTCATTGGAGTTACCTCTGTTCCTGACATTGGGAAGAAAGGGGTTGGGTTGTCCTTATATTTTGACCAGCTGACTTCTCATTCCTGGTTCTAGCTGACTGAACCAAACAAGGAGCCTTGATTCAAGCTGAGCCAATCAGTTTGCCTCCTGTGTATCTGAAGAAGACAAAGACTCAGTCAGGTGATGGTGGTCTCTGAAACTATGGGGTGAGACAAAAGTACCCACACTGGAGTCCTGTGCATTGTTCCGCAAGCAGAGGAACTCAAGGGAATGGTTCAGAGTCGCAGAAGGAACCATAAGATGCTTGTGCTCATTGAGAATGAGTCATGTGCTCTGTGAGAGCAGGATCAGAAACAATTATTGTCTTATTTTATTGCTTTAAGGTTTAAATTTCTTGTGAGATCTGGCCCTGCTTCCTGCCTTTGCTTACATGGGATGGTCCCGAATATTAGCTTGTTTAAAGTAGATTGAGTGAGTTTTGATTTTTGCAAAAGAAAAGAATACAGAAAAAGTTAAAATTGCCTGTAAAATCATACCTAATGTAAACATTTCCTTTCAGTCTGTTTTGTTCCTATAGAGGTACTATAATCAGACTCTATAAAATCTCCTGTCTCTCTTTTTTACAAAATTGTGAACATTTCCCTCTTTTATTAATCTCAATGCTGGTTGAAGCCAATTCTCCTTTATTAGGACCTACCATCATATGGTTGAACAGGTCTGGAGAAAAACACCACCTTGATGACTGGCCTTATTCGTAACTCAGTATTAACCACAATGGTCACTTAATAACTGACAGTGATACTGCATGTCTCTAGTTCTCCACTTGCCATTGCCCAAAGACTGTTTTCTTCTTTATTTTCTCTCCTCCATGTTTCCTGCCCCACCCTTACTCTCTGCTGAGACCTTGTTTCCTGTTTTACTGGGATAATAAAAGACCCCAGGACAATTGTAATGTGCATCACATCCACCCAGCTGCATACTCTGTGTCCATATATTCTCTTTCCTCACGACAGGTAAACTTGCCACAGTCTTTTAGCTGAGGCCAGTCCCTTCCACTGGCTCACCAGTTGCCACTCCCTGTCACATGTTTAAGGACCACACATCAGCAGTTGGCTTCTCTCTTCTGTAAAATCATGTTTTCTCTGTTGCCTGCTCATTTTCAAGAAACTTATAAAATGCTACTACTTCTTCCAATATAGGGAGGAAAAAAAAATTCTGGGCTCTATTTCACTTTATTTACAGGGCCATTTTTCCTGCTTCTGTGACAAGCAAATCTTCTCAATGGTTCTATTTACTTGTTATCTGCAGTTTGCTCATCTCCTATTTTCTAATCAGGGATTCATTCTTGTGACTCCTACAAAACAGTTCTGGTCAAATTTCCATTGAGTTTCACATAGCTAACACCAGTGTTTGCTCTTACTTTTCGTCTCACTTGAGCTCTTGTCAGGATTTGACAGATGATCACTCTTCCCTTAGGTATTTTCTTCACTTGACTTTTAGGACACTGTACTCTCGGCTCTTCTTACTTTTTTGGCTCCTCCTTTTCAGGATCCTTTGCTCAGTGCCCTGTGCTGTGGTTCCTCTATATATCCCCAGCCTCTAATGTTGGCATGCCCTGGACTCAGCCTCAGAGCTGTATATTTTCTACACTCACTTTCTAGGTGATCTCACCTAATACAATGGTTTAAAATACTATCTATATACTAAGGGCTTTCAGATTTATTTTTCAAGCTCAGACCTTTCTCCTCATCTCCAAAGTCATACCTCTAACTCCCTACTCTAAACTTCCTCCTGGATGTCTAATGAATGTTGTGCGTACATACTCACTTGCTCAGTTGTGTCTGGCTCTTTGTGACCCCATTGGCTGTAGCCCACCAGCTCCTCTGTCCATGGGGTTCTCCAGGCAAGAATACTGGAGTGGGTTGCCAAGTCCTCCTCCAGGGGAGCGTCCCAACCCAGGGATCAAACCCATATCTATTATGTCTCCTGCATTGGCAGGTGGGTTCTTTACCATCTGAGCCCCCAGGGAAGCCTCTCTAAAAAGGCTCATTAATCCCCAAAATTCTGATGGCTTCAGGATTCAAACCTTGGAACTGTCCTCTGTTTCTTTTCTTTTCTTTCCTTCTTTATTTTTTGGATAGTATTACTGAGCTATAATTCACATAGCATACAATTCAACTGCTTGAAGTGTACAATTCAATGGTTTTCAGTATATTTACAAAATTGTTCTATGCTTACCATAATCAATTTTAGAACACTATCATTGCCCTCAAAAGAAACCCCTTGTCCCTTAGTTTTTACCATCTACTTAGCTTTTCATCCCCCCATTCCCAGCCCTAGGCAGCCACTGCCTCTACAAATTTGCTCACTCTGGATGTATGAAAATTTATACTTTCATATAAATGGACTCATATGATATGTGGTCCTTTGGGACTGGCTTCTTTCACCAGCATAATGTTTTCAAGGTTCATGCACATTGTAGCACATACTTCATTCCTTTTGATTTCCAAATTACATTCTGTTGTGTGGATATACCACACTTTACCCATTATCAGTTGATAGTTGAGTTGTGTCCACTTTTTGACTCTTACAAATACTCCTGCTGTGATCATTGATACACAGTTGACCTTTGAATATCACAGGTTTGAACTGCACATGTCCAGTTATATGTGAACTTGTTTTTTTTCAATAAACGGGTACTACAATAATGCCTAATTCATGTTTGGTTGAATCTGAGGATGTGGAACCATGGATATGGAGGACTGATAATAAAGTTATACTTGAATTTTTCAACTGCAGGAGGATCAGTGTCTTTACATGTTGTCCAGTATTTTATATGCATGTTTTCATTTCTCTTGGGTATATACCTAATAGTGGATTTGCTAGATTATAGGGCAACTCTAGCTTTCCAGGTGGCTCAGTGGGTAAAGAATCTGCCTGCAATGCAGAAGATGCGGGTTCCATCCCTAGGTCAGGAAGATCCCCTGGAGGAGGGCATAGCAACCCACTCCAGCATTCTTGCCTGGAGAATCCCCATGGACAGAGAAGCTTGGTGGGCTACAGCCCATTAGTGTCGCAAAGAGTTGGACACGACTGAGCAACTGAGCATGCGTGCAGGGCAACTCTAATGTTTAATCTTTGAGGAGTTGCCATATTGCCTTCCAGAGCAGCTTGGAAATCTTTTCTATGTGCACATTCCATTGATCTCATCCAGTCCATGATTTTCAGAATCATCTATATGCTGAAGACTTGGAAATTTCCACCTGCAGCCTAGAGCTTGCCCTTGAATGCCAGATTCATATGACCCATTCATTGACCATTAACACATCCATCACTGAACTCCTAATTTTCCCCTTCACCTCATGCTACTAACTTCAAGCTTGTTTTTCTTCTTGACTTTTTCTCAGTTAGTGATTATTCCATTCCTCTAGTTGCTCAGGACAAAAACCTCAGAGTCACTCTTGACTCCTCTCTGTCCCAACCCACATCTGATCTGGCAACAAATCTTGTTGGCCCTGCTTTCAAAAACTCTCTCCACTCCTGTACAGTTGGTCCCTTGCTGCGGTCTCAATTCAGATCACTGTTCTGTCTGTTCTGCATTATTGTCATAGCCTCCTAACTGATCTCCCTTCTCCAGCTTTGGATCCCCTTCAGTCTGTTTCCAGCAGAATATCACAGATGAACTTCTCAAAGACACTCAGGTGGCTTTCCATCTCATTCAGAGCGAAATTCTAAGTCTTTAACATGGCCCATGAGGCTCCCAGCGAAGCAGCCCTCCTTTTTTCTCTGATGATATACTTTCCTTTTGCCTCTATATCCTTAATGAGTCCTTTATGAGGCCTGTCTTGGAGAAGGAAATGGCAACCCACTCCAGTACTCTTGCCTGGGAAATCCCATGGATGGAGGAGCCTGGTAGGCCACCATCCATGGGGTCAAGAAGAGTCGGACACGACTGAGTGACTTCACTTTCACTTTTCACTTTCATGCATTGGAGAAGGAAATGGCAACCCACTCCAGTATTCTTGCCTGGGGAATCCCAGGGACAGAGGAGCCTGGTGGGCTGTTGTCTGTGGGGTTGCACAGAGTCGGACACGACTGACGTGACTTAGCAGCAGCAGCAGCATGAGGCCTGTCTAAAGGATTTACCTGGCTGAGGGAAGCCAGTTCTTCTTCTATCCTGTCATTATCCCTCACTCTGTTATAAAGGCTAACTGCTGTCACATCCCGGCATACTCTGGGGACCAGTTTAAAAACAAAACTCCGACATGAAAGAATTCCCACATAAAAATAACTTTGTTAGTTTACATTAAAATTGTATGCATGTGTGTGTGTGTGGATTCTGAGAGAGAAAGGCCAAAGGGGAACTGATAATTTTAGATAATGTTGATTTTAGCATGATGGGGACATTCATTGAGATTCTGGATTCAGTGTGCCTCTTCAAGCTGGGAGTAATTCTCATTGTTTGCTTGCTCGGTTGACTAAGAAACAAAGCCTTACACTGTGTTTGTATCAGAAACAACCAGTGGCATTATTATTCTCAAAACCAGCAGATGTTGGGGAAATAGCACAATCTGAACTGATTTCTCCTCACACAAAATTTTTATAATATATGTAGATTGGAAGACTGTAGGGGGAAAAAGAGGAGAAAACAAATGGTGCAGGGAGGAGTTTCTTATAATAAATACTTATGAATGAATGAAATCAGACATATTCATTTATTACAATACTGTTTGTTTTCAATTCGTTGGAATACTCTCAAACAAAATTTAAAATTTGTTAGGACTTTGAGGGGTAAGATTCATTCACTTGTTCTTTCATTAAAATATTTATTGAATATCCCATATGTTCACAGTTTTCCAGGCACTGGAGACATAGCAATAAACTAAGCAGATGAAAATTCCTTCCTGTAACTGGTAGTCTGACAGAGGAAAACAGAGCATAAGCAAATATACTGAAACACACAGTATATTAGAAGGTGATCTGCATAAGGAGAAAAATCAGGATAAATTAAGATTACCAGGGTGGGAACTTTTTTTAATTTAATTTTTTCATTAAAAATTGATTTCATTGATTCATTCATTAAAAAAATTTTATTTATTAAAATTATTTTTAGCTACACAGCATATGTAATCTTAGTTCCCTGACCAGGAATCAAATTTGAGTCCCCTGCATTGGAAACTCAGAGTCTTAATCCCTGCACCACCAGGGAAGTCCTAGGGTTTAACTTTTAAAAAGGGTTGTCAGGGAATGTTGTCACCAACAAAGTATTGTTTGATCCATGGCCTGAAGTAGGTGTTTAGGTAGCTTGTGCATTTCCAGAGCAAAAATATTCTAGGTGGAAATAAGAAGAAAAGCAGAGATCATGAACAGGACTGGCTTGATGGAGGCAGAGAGTAGCTGGAGTCGGGTGACCCAAGGTGATAATGGTAGGAAGAGATCAGAAGCATGGAGTTTAGGCAGTTTGGATTATTTCTTTACCAATAAGATGAAGAAAAGAAGTTACACAGTAATCAGTGAAGGATTTGAAACCAACACTGATGTTAGACATGGCCTGAAGTCGTCTGTCAGCAAGTGAAAGCAATATATTCAGGATGAGGTCCATGCAGGTGTAAAGGATAAGAAATAAGTTGCATAAGTAGTTTTAACTCTCACCTTCCCTCCTACTGCTGTACTACACTCCATTCTCATGGGAAAATTACTTCAAATCAACTGACTAAAGAAGAAAATATTTGAATCTGGTTAAAAATAGGTCTTAAAGAGATGGAAATACCAGATCACCTGACCTGCCTCCTGAGAAATCTGTTTGCAGGTCAAGAAGCAACAGTTAGAACTGGACATGGAACAACAGACTGGTTCCAAATCAAGAAAGGAGTATGTCAAGGCTGTATATTGTCACCCTGATTATTTAACTTATATGCAGAGCACATCATGAGAAATGCTGGACTGGATGAAGCACAAGCTGGAATCAAGATTGCCGGGAGAAATATCAATC
Source organism: Bos indicus x Bos taurus (assembly GCF_003369695.1). Taxonomy (NCBI): domain Eukaryota; kingdom Metazoa; phylum Chordata; class Mammalia; order Artiodactyla; family Bovidae; genus Bos; species Bos indicus x Bos taurus. The sequence goes on along the minus strand of NC_040076.1, from coordinate 18,970,995 downwards.
ACCTCAGATATGCAGATGACACCACCTTTATGGCAGAAAGCGAAGAACTAAAGAGCCTCTTGATGAAAATGAAAGAGAAGCGTGAAAAAGTTGGCTTAAAACTCAACATTCAGAAAACTAAGATCATGGCATCTGGTCCCATCACTTCATGGGAAATAGATGGGGAAACAGTGGAAACAGTGTCAGACTATTTTGGGGGGCTCCAAAAATCACTGCAGACAGTGACTGCAGCCATGAAATTAAAAGACACTTACTCCTTGGAAGAAAAGTTATGACCAACCTAGACAGCATATTAAAAAGCAGAGACATTACTTTGCCAACAAGGTCCATCTAGTCAAAGCTATGGTTTTTCCAGTAGTCATATATGGGTGTGAGAGTTGGACTATAAAGAAAGCTGAGTGCCGAAGAACTGATGCTTTTGAACTGTGGTGGAGGAGACTCTTGAGAGTCCCTTGTACTGCAAGGATATCCAACCAGTCTATCCTAAAGGAAATCAGTCCTGAATATTCATTGGAAGGACTGATGCTGAAGCTAGAACTCTAATACTTTGGACACATGATGGGAAGAACTGACTCATTGGAAAAGACCCTGATGCTGGGAAAGATTGAATGTGGGAGGAGAAGGGGACGAAAAAGGATGAGATGGTTGGATGGCATCACCAACTCAATGGATATGAGTTTGAGTAAACTCCGGGAATTGGTAATGGACAGGGAGGCCTGGTGTGCTGCAGTCCATGAGGTTGCAAAGAGTCAGACACAACTGAGTGACTGAACTGAACTGCACAAATTTGCACCAGCAAGGAGTAGATCACTATAACTTGCTCTCTTAGGAGTGACCCTGCAGGACAGTGGATACAAAAAATTCTCCTAGTGGACGTAAGTCAAACAATTTATCTTCTTATTCACTTTATTAGTAGAAAGCCTGAGGGCAAGTATCTATATTGATCAATGGGCAGTGCTAATGATATAATCATATTGTCAGGGACCTAAAAGAAACAGAATTGTAAGACTGACCACAAAGTTTGAGAGAAGACATGACTGAACCTGTTTCAATGAGGTTCCAAAGTGTAACTGAATTTGTTCTATGTGAATGACCAGCAAAAGGTCACTGTGGATAGGCTTTTAATTCAGGGAAACAAGATGATTTCACTCCATTTACACTGCCCAGCTTTTTTCCCAAGACTACTTAGTATTGATCAAAGCGCATTTGGTGACAGGTATTAAAACATGGACTCCTCAAAACTCTGACCTGGCTCTACTTCCCAGGAACAGGTACCAGCCTTTAGCTTGCAGTGTCATACCATACCCCAGGGAGGCAAGCTAGCTGCCTGCCATCATGGAGGGGGCTGCTGCTGCTGTTGCTAAGTCGCTTTAGTCGTGTCCGACTATGTGTGACCCCATAGACAGCAGCCCACCAGGCTCCCCCGTCCCTGGAATTCTCCAGGCAGGAACACTGGAGTGGGTTGCCATTTCCTTCTCCAATGCATGAAAGTGAAAAGTGAAAGTGAAGTTGCTCAGTACTAGAGTGGGGTGCCATTGCCTTCTCTGATGGAGGGGGCTGTGATGCTTTAAAGTTTAATTTGCCTTTCCTCTGAACTTTTTTCTTTTAGTATCACTGTTATGGACTAACTGTTTTTATGAACTGTTATGGTATTCTAGCCAACCTTCCTCTGACCAAGGAAGTTTATCTTATAGTGAAAGAAGTGGGGCAAATAGTGGTTAAATGGTCTGAGGTACGTCAGGGCCCTGAGACATTCATGGTCTAGCTGGAGTCTTGAACATGATATAGATGAGATACAATACCTTTTGAGTAGTGGACAGTCTTACAATAATATCCTTTTTAGCTAATTATTAATTTATCATTTATTATTATATTACTTTTAAGACTTATTATTAAATAATAATAAATATTATTATTTATTATTTTAGTATTAGTATTTCTTTTAAGACTTTTATTTATTAAATAATAATAAATATTATTATTTATTATTTTAGTATTAGTATTTCTCCCATATATTGAATATATTGGTTTGGAAATGATAGGATAGAAGTGAGACTAGGTATTCTTCCTATTGTACCTATTAGCCTAATTAAAAATGTTTTACCTCCCGTCTCCATTCTTCTGCACTTAGTTTTATAGTATTGAACAGTGGGATGTTTCCACCTGGGATATAGCAATCATTTGGTTTAACCTGAAGTTTAGACTGCCTCTCATGCCATTTAAGTTTGTTCATGCCACTGGGTAAATGGGCAAAAAGGGAGTAACTGATGAATCTTACCAAAGGTTTCATTACAAAGTGTGTCCAGAGAGCAGCATGGACAGAATGAAAGCATAATTTCCTCCTAGTACTGCTATGTTCAGTAGTACAATTTAATAAAAGACTGAAGCAACCTTTATAAGCAGAAGTATCATTGTCTCAGAGACAGCCAGACTGAAATGTTGAGCCATCCACTAGTGGAAGAGCCATGACTATCTGGAGTCCTGGTTGGAGGTGCGCCACGAGTGAGTCATGGAGGAGGGAGTTCGTAAGTGCTGTCCTTTCTCAATGGAAAGCTGTGGAGTTGATCAAGGCCTCTGTTTCTTTGTGGGCCCGAAACTTCAATGTTTGTTCCCCTGCCTCATGAGACTATAGGGAGCTCTGCTCACCTTCTGATCCTCCACTAACAGTTAGCAAATTCCATAAGAGGAATAGTTACTCTGACTGTCAGATTCACCTCATGAACTTCTCTCTTCTCTTGGATTTTAGCCCCATAAGCTGTCATAGCCTCAGTAGCTTTATGACATATTCATATGGATTTTAAAATTCCATTTTTCTAGTTTACTTGCTAGGGTGCTTGGTCTGAAACAAGCTAATCTGTGATTAGCAGACTCATAGGACCATATTCCTTTCTTTCTAGCACTAATCTCAGTTTGCAATTATAAACTCATTTCTGTGATAGTTTGCATAATACTTGTCTTCCCCACAACATGGAATTAGATAGAATACCTGTTTTTGCTCAGTGTAGTATTTTTGACCTAGTGCAGTGCTAACCACATAGCAGACACTCAATACTAGTAAGTCAGTGAATGAATTAACGTTGGACAGCCGCTTGTTATTGAAGTCATGTGTGTACCTATTAAGTACAAAACAGCGGAGTCAAGATATGGTGTTTCAGTCTAAAAATATCTGATCTCAAATCCTATCATTTATCCTTAAAAACAAAGCAAGGCTGAATCGAGGCTTTATCTTACATGGACTTTAAATGGCTCAGGAGGGAGTGAGTATGTGCAGAAATCATTGCACAAAGTGAATGACCATCTCCTGGGTTGGGGAGAGCGCTAAACAGTGACATAGAAACAGCTGGTGGTACAGACTCTAAGCAGGTCAGAGCCTCTCAGAAAATGGGCCTTGATAATTGTTGAAAAGTTAGCATTAAACGATTGGAGTAGAGGCCATGTGCTGCCAGTGTCTAGGTAGCCACTGAGTAGAGTTTAAACTGAGCTAATATGATATAAAAATGGCCTGTAGTCACTCTGAGTGGGAACAAGATTAACAAATGATTAAGTCATTAGAAACACAAAGTATGATATTTGTTAAGTCAGAGACCCAGGATCCAATGTCTGTTTGAAATTTGGTGTGTATATATATGTGTTGTTGTTTTATTTTATACTGGATAAATGGAGAGACTAAGTGAAAAAGTAATAATTTATATTTTCTATCTACATAAAGATTTATATTTGTGCATGCACATAGATCCTTGTAAATACATGATAGTTTATTAATACTTTCTTGGTTATAAATCCTTGAAAGAACTCTAATTACTCTGTCCTTATTTCTTAATTAGGCACTATGAAACCCCCATAATAGTTACTAGCTGTGAATAAGAATACTATAAAAGCTACTCATGTAATTACCTCAGAAACTCCAACTCTACTAAAGTGTCAAGTCACCGAGTTAAATAACAGTTGGAAAAACAAAGTAGCTCACTAACTATTAAAAGTCGCCCAGCCCACGAGTTTTTAGATGAAGCTGAATAGAGTAATACCTTTAAAATTAGAAGTGTGTTCATCCTAGATGGTCCCAATTAAGCATTTTTTCATGATAAATTTTAGTTTTCAGTTCCATCATTGAAGAAAAAACTTTTTTTTTTTTTAAAAAAAACCTTTATTTTGTATAGGAGTATAGCCGATTAACAAATGATGTTGTGTTAGTTTCAGGTGAACAGGGAAGGGACTCAGTCATACATATACACATATCAATTCTCCCCCAAACTCCCCTCCCATCCTGGCTGCCGCATAACATTGAGCAGAGTTCCAGTGGTCCTTGTTGGTTCTCTATTTTTAACACAGCAGTCTGTATAATGTCCATCCCCAACTCCCTAACTGGAAGAAGCACAAGCTGAAATCAAGATTGCCAGGAGAAATATCAATAACCTCAGATATGCAGATGACACTACCCTTATGGCAGAAAGTGAAAAGGAACTAAAAAGCCTCTTGATGAAAGTGAAAGAGGAGAGTGAAAAAGTTGGCTTAAAGCTCAACATTCAGAAAACTAAGATCATGGCATCTGGTCCCATCACTTCGTGGGAAATAGATGGGGAAACAATGGAAACAGTGTCAGACTTTATTTTGGGGGGCTCCAAAATCACTGCAGATGGTAATTGCAGCCATGAAATTAAAAGACGCTTACTCCTTGGAAGGAAAGTTATGACCAACCTAGATAGCACATTCAAAAGCAGAGACGTTACTTTGCCTACAAAGGTCCGTCTAGTCAAGGCTATGGTTTTTCCAGTGGTCATGTATGGATGTGAGAGTTGGACTGTGAAGAAAATTGAGCACCGAAGAATTGATGCTTTTGAACTATGGTGTTGGAGAAGACTCTTGAGAGTCCCTTGGACTGCAAGGAGATCCAACCAGTCCATTCTAAAGGAGATCAGTCCTGGGTATTCATTGGAAGGACTGTTGCTAAAGCTGAAACTCCAGTACTTTGGCCACCTCATGCGAAGAGTTGACTGATTGGAAAAGACTCTGATGCTGGGAGGGATTGAGGGCAGGAGGAGAAGGGGACGACAGAGGATGAGATGGCTGGATGACATCACCGACTCGATGGACATGAGTTTGAGTGAACTCCGGGAGTTGATGATGGACAGGGAGGCCTGGCGTGCTGCAACTCATGGGGTCGCAGAGAGTTGAACACGACTGAGCGACTGAACTGAGTTGAACTGAACTGAATTCCCTAACTATCCATCCCCGCCCTTTTCCCCCTCTGCCCCAGAAACCATGAGCTCCTTCTTGAAGTCTGTGAGTTTGTTCCTGTTTTGTAAGTAAGTTCATTTGTATCATTTCTTTTTAGATTCCACATAAAAGGGATGCCATATGATATTACTCTAAGAAGAAACTTTTATTCAGAACTAGTTGCCACTATTGTATTCAGCTTCTAGTAACAAAGACACAGATAGGCTAAACAAAGTGTGGACCATAGTCTCTCATGTAACAGAAGTCTAACAGAATGTTATCTCAGGCTTGTATGAAAGCTCCATGGTCATTCGGTTACCAGACTCCTATCTTTACAGTATGGATTTGCGTTCAAGGACACATGATGTCTCCTGGAACTCTAGACATTGTGAACATGTTTCAGGCAAAAGGAGGGGATGAATAAAAGACAAAAGCATCTTTTCCCCAATTGAGTAAACCTCTTTTAAAGCCGTTTCCAATTGGTCTTCTGTCTTAGCAAGAGAAGTTAAGAAAAGTCATCACTGAGCTGGGCACAGAGTCGCCAGGAATAAAATTGGAATTGAGCAGAATAAAAGAAAGGATAAAAATAGATAAAAGGTTCTGCCACAGAGATTCAAACTGATCACAAACATTATAATGCTGTAGCAATTTTTAGGTACCTAACGTGTGCCAAGCCGTCCACTACATCCTGGGGCACAAAAACAGACATTATAGTGGGCCAGTTCTCAAGGACTTGATGGTTTAGTGGGAGAGACTGTCTATGAATAGGCAGTTATGTGGTAATGAGAAGTTATGTGGTAATGAGAGGTTTGCCAAGGGTGGCGGGGGGATGTGGGAGAGCAGAGTGAACTCAGTTCAAACCAGAGCTTTGGGCTTCCTGGAAGAAATGTTCCCAGAATCTAATCTTGAAGGACGGGTAAGAACTGAGTGACATTTCAGGCTCGAGGACAGCATGAGGGAAGCTAAAGATGAAGGTAACGTCTCTGTTTGATAGTAATTGAAAATTGGTGATTATAGAAGGTAGTCGTGAGGAAGTGAATAAAAGAGTCAACTTATAGATGGCCTAGTCTGTTAACTGAATAACAAGGCTGAGGAAAGCCTTTAAGAGCTTTAAGCAGAGAAACTCCATAGGCAAATTGAATTTTAGGTATGTCATTCTGGCTTCTATGTGGGGGAAGCTTCAAAGGAAGGCAAAATTGAGATAAAAAGAGTTATTATTATTAGGAGGCTATGTCAGTAGTCAAGGTAAGAAAGAATGGAAACCTGATTAGGCAGTAGTAGTAGGAATGGGAAGAAGATTATAGAATGATGTGGGAGGAATAATTAGATAGTGAATGAAAAGGTGTGGGTAGACAGGAGTTTAGAATGACTACTAGATTTCTGCTTTAAGAAACTAGGTGGATGATGGCACCATTAACTGAGACTGTAAAAGTTAAGAGTAGGAGGAATAGGTAGGTGTGGGAGTGGGGGAGTGGGAAAAAAATTAGCTTGGTTGGAACATGTTGAGTTTGAAGTATCTGTATAACATCTAGTTGGAAATACTTAGGAGGCAATTAGATATACAAATCTGAAGCTTGTGATAAACGTGTCAGAAATATATTTTTAAGTCATAGCATGAAAGAAATATATTTTTAAGTCATAGCATATAGCTAGTTAAATCCATGTAAATAGATGGGTTTGCCTTTGAATAGAGGGTAGGCAGAGAGAACCACCAAGTTAAGGTAGAGACTCTGCTGACATCAACTTCTAGGGAAGAAACCCTGTTAAAGGCAAGGAATAAATTTAGACTGGGAGGTTACTGAGTTAAGCAAAACAAAATAAAACAGGATTACTAAGGGGTTCTCATGAACTGAATACTGTACTATGGCTGATAATCCTGCCATGAACATGACAGAGAGAGTCTCTTTCCTCATAAGGGCTTAGAGTATAGATCTGTATGTAATAGCATTTACCTCCATTATGAAAGGCATAAATGAAAAGAATTGTCTATTGGAGCTTAAAAAATGGTGATTGCAGCTAGTTTGGAAAAGGCTTCTTTGAAGAAGTCATATTTTAGCTAAGACCTAATGGGACGATAAGTGAGGGGAGGTGGTTAGAAATCGAGACAAAAGTATAACAAGAGGATACAGCAGTCAAGTATGAGCAAAGGCCCTAGATCTGGAGAGAACTTAGTGCGTCTGAGCTGAGATGTCAACATGTAGAACATGAGAAAGAGGGGAGAGAAGTATATGACACACCTAGCGAGACAAGTAGAAGCCAGTTCACGCAGAACTAAATAGTTCATATTTATGCTGTATTCCAAGAGAAATAGGGATCATATGCAATGACCAGTCTAAAATGTCTTTTGTCTCCCTAGCTCCCTTTTTTCCTTTCTCTTTATTTAACTGCCCCTATGAAATTTCTACTCTGTAAAATGTTAGTAGAATTTTCAGTTACCAGGGTGGACAAAACAGATGGAAAGCAGTCACATGAAAAGTTGCCTAAGTCCTTGCTGCTGCTGCTGCTAAGTTGCTTCAGTTGTGTCCGACTCTGTGTGACCCCATAGACGGCAGCCCACCAGGCTCCCCCGTCTCTGGGATTCTCCAGGCAAGAACGCTGGAGTGGGTTGCCATTTCCTTCTCCAATGCATGAAAGTAAAAAGTGAAAGTGAAGTCGCTCAGTCGTGTCTGACTCTTAGTGACCCCATGGACTGCAGCCTACCAGGCTCCTCCGTCCATGGGATTTTCCAGGCAAGGGTACTGGAGTGGGTTGCCATTGCCTTCTCCGGCCTAAGTCCTTAGGGCAATGCAAATTTTAACATGATATCACCGTATATTCATGAGAACAGCTATAATTAGAAAGACTGCCAATTCTAAGTATGGGTGAAAATACAGAACAATTGTAATTTTCAGATGTTATTAATGAGAATTAAATTGGTGCAACCATTTCAAAAAATTGTCAACATCTATTATACAGCTAAGTGTGTAAGCCTATGAATTAGTAATACTATTTCTAGGTGTATATCAATAGAAATTTATATAGTATGTGCACTAAAAGGTATGTATGAATGTTCTTATCTACTTGTTCACAGTAGTCCTGTAAACTGGGCACAGCCAAAATGTTCATCAGCAATAGAGTGGATGAATAAATTGTGGTGTAGTCATGCAATTAAAATTTACAAGGCAATGCCTTTGAATAAGCTACTGCCATGTGCAAAGCTGTAGAATGAATGTCACGTATATGATTTTGAGGGAAGGAATCCAAGCACAAATGCAGTGTGTGATTCCATTGAAGTTCAAAAACTGCGAAAGTTAGTGGCTAGTGTTGGAAGTCAGGATGGTAGTTTCTTTTTGAGGGTATAATTAGTCACTCAGTCGTGTCTGACTTTTTGTGATCCTATGGACTGTAGGTTGTTTGAGGGTATAGGTGTGATATACAGTACCTGGTCTAGTTATGTTTTACTTCCTGATCTGTTGCTGTCACAAGGTTATATGTTTTTTTTTTTGGTAAAAATTCATCAAGCTGTACCTTCACGATTTGTTTGCTTTTGTTTGCTCTTCTGTATGTAAGTTATGCATCAATTAAAGTTCCTTTAAAAAGCTGAACTCATAGAAACAGGGTAGAATGGTGGTTATCAGGGGTTGGGGGTTTGGGGGAACTGGGGAGATGTTGTCTAAGGGTAAAAACTTGAAACTAGTAGATAGGACTTCTTTGGTGGTCCAGTGGTTAAGGGTCCACCTTCCAATGCAGGGGATGCAGGTTTGATCCCTGGTTGGGGAACTAAGATCCCACATGCCACAAGAGCTACAAGAGAAGCCTGTGCACTGCAACAAAAAAAGCATATGCCCCATAACAAAGACCCAGCACAGCCAAAAACAAACAAACAAACAAAAAAAACTAGTAGATAAATAAGTCCTGGAGATCTATTGCACAGCACAGTGATTATAGTCAGTACTATATTATCAACTTACAAAATTGCTAAGAGACTAGACCTTAAATACTCTCACCATAAAGTGAAATAGTTATGTGATGTGGTGGAGTTGTTAACTAATGCTATGATGGTAATCATAATGCAGTATCTAAAGGTATCAAATCAGCACGTTGTATATCCTAAACTTAATTATCTCTCAAGAAAAGAGACAGAGTTTCAAGAGGGCATGAATGCATTTATTTCAGGATAAAATTTGGAGGTTTTTAGAAACAGGTTTTTTTTTTTTTTCCTTTCTCACATTTTTTCCCCCTCAGTATTCCACAGTCTTTACCATTTCAGGCAGTGGCATCCATTAGCTAAGAGGAAGAACAGATCTAGAAAAAGAAGTCAGTTGACTATTTGAAACCTATAGCAGATAAGACTCTTAAAAAGCCTGTTTTATTCTTTTCGTCTTTATTGAGGTAGTTGGAAGCCTAAATTTTCATTGAAAAGCCTAATTCTTGAGCCAGAGAAGTTTTTATGGATCTCTCCAAAGCAGGATTATCATCATCAGTAAATTCTATTTACTCTTTGTCAGAGCCTGAAGAAATAATATATAACATTTATTCACAAATAAGAGAGAAGATTCAGGCCCGATTCCTCTGACATACAGAGAAGTTCTTTGAACACTTTTGGCAGGTGAGTGGAGCTTTAGAATTGAGATGAGGGAGCAAGAGAGTTAACAGCTGGTGTGGATTTCCAAGAAAGGGTTGAGACACCCTCCTGTCAAGTTTTAGACGTTGATGGGAGTAGTGTTGGGGGAATTGTAGGAATGTCAAACCTACCCATGAATCTGAGAGCAGAGGGAGCCCATATCTTGCTTTCCTGGGAGTAGTGTGGGGTTGCTACAGTGGTCAGAGAGAAGTCTCATGCCCACCATAGCACTGGAGTACAGAAGGGCAGGGATTAGTGAGATATTGGGCTGAACAGGCTTAAGCATAGACTGAAAGAGTTCAGAAAACACATGCAGTATGATGTGGAAAAAGCCACAAAGGCCCTTGGTTTTCTGAGGCAGATTAGGGAGCACAAAGTGCTAAGAGATGACAGACCCAAGGCATTGTGAGTTAAGTGAGTTGATATATGTAGAAGACTTAGTTTTTAGCAGCTGTGGAAGCACAGAGGACAGCATTGGTGGGGTCAGTCAAGATGAGGTCAGTTTCAACAGAGGTCCCTAAGGATAAAGGATGATTATGGAAAAGTTACCTTATGCCTCATTCTCTCAAGGCTAGGATACTATGCAGTCATCACAGGATCATGGATTATCCTCAAGTGGAAGGAAGACAGTTTGGAGAATCCTGAGGGGGGATCTTGTAGTGGTTGGTTGGTTGAATTGGAGTATTTAACTCAAGTGATGTCATGCACCTTGCTTTTCCAAGATTCAGTTTTTCTACTTCTAAGTACATTTGCGACTTTAGGACGAAGTTCATTTTCAGAGCCCTAAAAGATGTTACATCTCTGTACATTTGAAATCTTGACTGTATGGAACTCATGCTTGTTTTCACACTTACAAAAGCATACTCTGGCTGTCATGTGAAGAGTGGACTAGTGGAAGGCAGGAAGTAATTCAGGAAGATAATTTAAAAATATGTCATCCTGGTCCAAGTGAGGGTTCATTTGCAGACTTGGCCTTTGGTGATGGCTTTGGGGTGAAGAGAAGTGGATGTGATTCAAGATATGTTTTGAAGATGGAATTGGAAGCCTTTAGTTGGTGATTGGATATGAGAAGTAGTGGAGACCAAGGTATCAAAGAAAGCTCCTAGGTTTCTGTCTGTGAGATAGCATACTGCAGGAATAGTGGGTCTCAAGTTCAGTTTTGAATAATTAAGTAGTTTTGTTGTTTAGATTCTTCTGCGACCTCATAGACTGTAGCCTGCCAGGCTCCTCTGTCTGCAGGATTTCCCAGGCAAGAATACTGGAGTGGGTTGCCATTTTCTTCTCCAGGGGATTTTTTTGACCTAGAGATCAAACCTGCATCTCCTGCATTGTCAGGCATATTCTTTGCCACTGAGCCACTAGGGAAACCCATTAAGTAATGAGTTATCTGTAAAATAAATATATAGCGATGTTGCATAAGTTGTAGGCATGTGGATCTGTATTAAGAAAAGAAGCTCTCAGCCAGAAATATGAACTCTCAGCATGAACTCGTTCTCATGTGAATCCATGCAGGATGCAAAGCTCCAGTGGGTGCCATTCCCCTTCAGCTCCTGGTCCTGTGTGAGAATGGAGTGTGGAATTGAAAGAGTGCCTGGAATATTTTCCTGAGGAAATCCCATGTAGAATTGTCAGGTAAAGATGGAAGAGGAACCAAGAGAAGACAATGAGAAGAATGTTCTAGGAGTGGCTGTTGTTCAGTTGCCAAGTCATGTCTGACTCTCCGAAACCCCACGGACTGCAGCAATCCAGGCTTCCCTGTTCCTCACCATCTCCTGGCGTTTGCCCAAGTTCATGTCTATTGAATCGGTGATGCCGTCCAACCATCTCATCCTCTGATGCCCTCTTCTCCTTCTTGAAGCCTTCAATCTTTCCCAGCATCAGGGTCTTTTCCAGTGACTCAGCTGTTAGCATCAGGTGGCCAAAGTATTGGAGCTTCAGCATCAGTCCTTCCAAAGAGTATTCAGGGTCAATTTCCTTTAAGATCGACTGGTTGACCTCTTTGCAGTCCAAGGGACTCTCAAGAATTTTCTCCAGCACCACAGCTGGAAAGCGTCAATTCTTCAGCGCTCTACCTTCTTCATGGTCCAGCCTTTACGTCCATACATGACAACTGGAAAGACCATAGCCTCGACTATATAGACCTTTGTTGGCAAAGTGATGTCTTTGCTTTCTAACACACTGTCTAGGTTTGTCACAGCTTTCCTGCCAAGAAGCAATTGTCTTTCTAATTTCATGGCTGCCATCACCATCCATAGTGATTTTAGAGCCCAAGAAGAGAAAATCTGTCACTGCTTCTGCCTTTCCCCCTTCTATTTGCCAAATGGTGATGGGACCAGATGCCATGATCTTAGTTTTTTGAATGCTGAGTTTTAAGCTGGCTTTTTCACTTTTCTCCTTTACCCTCATCAAGAGGCTCTTTAGTTCTTCTTCACTTTCTGCCATTAGAGTGGTATCATCTGAATATCTGAGGTTGTTGATATTTCTCCTGGCAATCTTGATTCCAGTTTGTAACTCATCCAGCCCAGCACTACTATAGGTCAAGGAACACGAGGGTTTTAAGAGGATGACATGGCCAGATGTCATCTGAGAGCTTGGGTAACAGAACTGGAAATTGTTCTTCAGATTTCTTGACATGGAGGCGATCTGGATGTTAGTGAGATGGTTTTGGTGGAGTGAGGAGCGCAGTGAGCAGAGGAGTTGATGGGAGATAAACAAAGATGGCAAGGGTAGAACTAAATGAAATTTTGTTTTCAATAGGAGAAGGGAAATAGGACCACATGAGAGGCAGATGAGACCTAATGCCCTAGACAGCCAGAAGTTCCTTTGAAAAACTCCTGTTTTGAAAGGTAAGCATTCTCCTTCCTGCTCTTCCCCCATTCTCTGATTAGCTCCAAATAGCACAGAATTATCGGCAGTGGTACAACTGAGTGACTTTCACACATAGTCAGTGGTATATGCTTGTATATCATGATGAACTGCTGAGGCTCTTCAGTTCAGCTTTCAGAGCAAGTACAAGAGAAATAAAGAGCCCAGAGCAAGCATACTCATTACAAGAGCAGCACTCCTTTCAGCTGCGTACATCACCTTCTCCCTGCCTCGGAAGGGCAAGGATTTTGGAGACTAAAGGTCAACGTATAAGAAAAAAAAGATCAGGACTTTGGGACACTTAACTCACCTCTTTAGGGCAGGGTCCATGTTTTATTTGACTTCATATACCCCCAGTTGTGGACTTCTCAGGTGGCTCAGTGGTAAAGAATCCTCCTGCAATGCTGGAGACATGGATTCGACCCCTGGGTTGAACCAGTGCAGAAGGAACTGGTAACCCACTCAGGTATTCTTTCTTGGGAAATCCCACGGACAGAGAGCCTGAAGGGCTACAGTCCATGGGGTCTCAAAGAGTCAGACACGACTGAGCCTGCGTGTGTGCATGCGGATACACGCGCACACACACACACACACACACACACCTGGGTGTAGTGGCAGGACGTGGAAATCTCTCTGTGTTGTTGGAATGAATAATCAATATAGTTTCCTGTGGGAAAATTATTCAAGAACTAGTGCTACCACTACCTCCCCTCCAATAGGTTCCTCAGAATGGTTACCCTACAAGGTGCCACAGATGGGAGCCCTTCAGACCAGGCTGTAATTAGGCCTTTGTGAAACCATAATCAGAATCAGCACTCCTTGTCAAAGCTTCCCCAACTCTATAGATTCTTGTATTCTTACTCTCTGCCCTCTAATCTCTCAGGAGTGAGTGGGGAGGGGTTTTAACCTCAAGTTATATATTAAAATACCTTTGGTTCAGCTTATTATTGGATAATAAAGTTGGCATTGTTTTTCAGGAGCTGTGTCCAAATGTCATTCCTGTAATATGACCAGTCAACTGTATGCTGACATGTTTTTGAGCCCTTTGGAACACAAATGCTTGTCCTGCAATTTCTCTTTATTACAAAATGCATTCTGAATAGACAGTATGGGGTTTATCCTCCAGGTTCACGCCCTCATCTAGACATACTAGCTCTGTGTGTGTGTCTCTATGTGTCTACTCCTCTGTAAATCATGCTTTATGCTAACCTTCTCTTATTTGCAGATCACCCTGTTTTCAGCAGAAGAAGTGAACTCACTCTAACCCCTCTGCAGATACATAGGGGAGTCTGCCATGGATGTTACCTGCCAGGTTCTCTGGCTTATTGCTGGCATGTTCTCACTGCCACTCCAGAGTTATTTCTCAACCCACCTTTAGTAGAATTTCTTCAACCCAAGCACTGGTGGGAGATGGCAGCCTAACTCATGCTCAGTATCCTTGACATATCTTTCAGCAAGAAACACATCTTTCTGAATATCTTGATGGGGCAAATATTACCTGGGAATACTTTTTCACTTAAAAATATTAAAAAGAATTAGGCATTAACAATATTTCAGACTCCATGTAAGGTACTGGTGTTGTGTTCCATATAGATCTTACAGGAGCTGGTCATTTCTGTTTGTCTCTCTTTGTGTTTCCATCTTCTCTCTTGTCCCCTCTTGTATTCCCAAATTGGCCTGTGGTGGTTTATAACAAGCAGAGGTAATAAACTAATAGGAAATGAGAAAGAGAGTCATGAGTAGAGGAGACATCAATAAGAACAGGAAGAAGATCCCAAACATCCAGGCCATGTGGCTGTTAGATTTGCTCTGACATTTGGCTTTGGGTTTGCTGGTAATCAACTGTAATTCCATCACCTCCACTAGCTTTGTTCATAGTGATGCTTTCTAAGGCCCACTTGACTTCACATTCCAGGATGTCTGGCTCTAGGTCAGTGATCACACCATCATGATTATATGGGTCGTGAAGATCTTTTTTGTATAGTTCTTCTGTGTATTCTTGCCATCTCTTCTTAATATCTTCTGCTTCTGTTAGGTCCATACCATTTCTGTCCTTTATTGAGCTCATCTTTGCATGAAATGTTCCTTTGGTATCTCTGATTTTCTTGAAGAGATCCCCAGTCTTTCCCATTCTGTTGTTTTCCTCTATTTCTTTGCATTGATCGCTGAAGAAGGCTTTCTTATCTCTTCTTGCTATTCTTTGGAACTCTGAATTTAGATGTTTATATCTTTCCTTTTCTCCTTTGCTTTTCACTTCTCTTCTTTTCACAGCTATTTGTAAAGCCTCCCCAGACAGCCATTTTGCTTTTTTGCATTTCTTTTCTATGGGAATGGTCTTGATCCCTGTCTCCTGTACAATGTCATGAACCTCATTCCATAGTTCATCAGGCACTCTATCTATCAGATCTAGGCCCTTAAATCTATTTCTCACTTCCACTGTATAATCATAAGGAATTTGATTTAGGTCATACCTGAATGGTCTAGTGGTTTTCCCTACTTTCTTCAATTTAAGTCTGAATTTGGCAATAAGGAGTTCATGGTCTGAGCCACAGTCAGCTCCTGGTCTTGTTTTTGCTGACTGTATAGAGCTTCTCCATCTTTGGCTGCAAAGAATATAATCAATCTGATTTTGGTGTTGACCATCTGGTGATGTCCATGTATAGAGTCTTCTCTTGTGTTGTTGGAAGAGGGTGTTCGTTATGACCAGTGCATTTTCTTGGCAAAAGTCTATTAGTCTTTTCCCTGCTTCATTCCGTATTCCAAGGCCAAATTTGCCTGTTACTCCAGGTGTTTCTTGACTTCCTACTTTTGTATTCCAGTCCCCTATAATGAAAAGGACATCTTTTTTGGGTGTGTGTTCTAAAAGGTCTTATAGGTCTTCATAGAACCATTCAACTTCAGCTTCTTCAGCGTTACTGGTTGGGGCATAGACTTGGATTACTGTGATATTGAATGGTTTGCCTTGGAAACGAAAAGAGATCATTCTGTCGTTTTGAGATTGCATCCAAGTACTGCATTTTGGACTCTTTTGTTGACCATAATGGCCACTCCATTTCTTCTGAGGGATTTCTGCCTGCAGTAGTAGATATAATGGTCATCTGAGTTAAATTCACCCATTCCAGTCAATATGCCAGCAAATTTGGAAAACTCAGCAGTGGCCACAAGACTGGAAGAGGTCAGTTTTCATTCTAATCCCAAAGAAAGGCAATGCCAAAGAGTGCTCAAACTACCACACAATTGCACTCATCTCACACGCTAGTAAAGTAATGCTCAAAATTCTCCAAGCCAGGCTTCAGCAATATGTGAACTGTGATCCTCCTGATCTTCAAGCTGGTTTTAGAAAAGGTAGAGGAACCAGAGATCAAATTGCCAACATCGGCTGGATCATGAAAAAAGCAAGAGAGTTCCAGAAAAACATCTATTTCTGCTTTATTGACTATGCCAAAGCCTTTGACTGTGTGGATCACAATAAACTGTGGAAAATTCTGAAAGAGATGGGAATACCAGAACACCTGATCTCCTCTTGAGAAATTTGTATGCAGGTCAGGAAGCAACAGTTAGAACTGGACATGGAACAACAGACTGGTTCCAAATAGGAAAAGGAGTTCGTCAAGGCTGTATATTGTCACCCTGTTTATTTAACTTATATGCAGAGTACATCATGAGACATGTTGGACTGGAAGAAACACAAGCTGGAATCAAGATTTCTGGGAGAAATATCAATAACCTCAGATATGCAGATGACACCACCCTTATGGCAGAAAGTGAAGAGGAACTAAAACGCCTCTTGATGAAAGTGAAAGTGGAGAGTGAAAAAGTTGGCTTAAAGCTCAACATTCAGAAAACGAAGATCATGGCATCCGGTCCCTCCACTTCATGGGAAATAGATGGGGAAACAGTGGAAACAGTGTCAGACTTTATTTTTCTGGGCTCCAAAATCACTACAGATGGTGACTGCAGCCATGAAATTAAAAGACGCTTACTCCTTGGAAGGAAAGTTATGACCAACCTAGATAGCATATTCAAAAGCAGAGACATTACTTTGCCAACAAAGGTTTGTCTACTCAAGGCTATGGTTTTTCCTGTGGTCATGTATGGATGTGAGAGTTGGACTGTGAAAAAGGCTGAGCGCCGAAGAATTGATGCTTTTGGACTGTGGTGTTGGAGAAGACTCTTGAGAGTCCCTTGGACTGCAAGGAGATCCAACCAGTCCATCCTGAAGGAGATCAGCTCTGGGATTTCTTTGGAAGGAATGATACTAAAGCTGAAACTCCAGTACTTTTGGCCACGTCATGCGAAGAGTTGACTGATTGGAAAAGACTCTGATGCTGGGAGGGATTGGGGGCAGGAGGAGAAGGGGACTACAGAGGATGAGATGGCTGGATGGCATCACTGACTCAATGGACGTGAGTCTCAGTGAACTCCGGGAGTTGGTGATGGACAAGGGGGCCTGGCGTGCTGTGATTCATGGGGTCACAAAGAGTCGGACACGACTGAGCGACTGATCTAATCTGATCTGATGTGATCTTGCTGGTAATCAAAACAAATAGCAAGACCCAAGAGCCTTTTTTGGGAAGGAGGAAGTATCTCAGTTTCTTAGGGAAGGCAGAATTGTTTTTAGCACTAAGTTCTGAAAAACTTTTTCAATGTGGTGCTTTATATAAAGGACACCAAATGAGGCAGTAGACAATGCCTTAAATTGATATGACTGTCTCTTGTCTTATCTTTAGATAATAGTGATATTATCTTAAAATACACCCCGAGGGAAATGATTCTCAAAGGACTGACCACTCATTGCCAACAAAATGAAAGCTGTCTATACCAAATGAATTGTATCCAGCAGATGCTTGCATCCAAGGAAAAGGGTTGAATACACTCAGTCTCTCCTTGGGAAGAGTCCATACTCACTGTCAGCATTCTCTTCATCATCTGAGCACTGCTTTTTGGCCCCAATCTTTTTTGTTTAATTTTTGGTGTCTTGCATTCAGCCAGCTGTTTTTATTAACCCTCATAGCTGCCAGAAGAATCTCAATGTCAGATGAGTTTTGGAATTGCTGAATTTTAAAAAGTTTAAGTTTCTTTTTTTTCCCTATTTGTAGCTCTTTCTACAGCTTGTCATATGCTAATATATATTGTGACTCAATATGAAAGAAAAATAATATTTAGTGCTTTTTGACCTTATTTGAGCATGGAATTCCTTTCTCATGCATCAAACACCTGTTGGGGAATGCTGCTGAAAGCTATTCTTTGATAATGTCTCAACATTAGTCCTTACAGCGTACTGGCACTTTGACAAAGGTTTAATCATGGTCAATAAATCTTTGAAATTAAAGGCTGTGAATTTTCAGTAGAGCATCCTGGATGCTCTGGCAAATAGATGAAGCATATCTGGGCAAGTGGGCCTTCCTAGAATCCCTCAGATCCTTACCATGTATCTATGAAACTTGTGCCCACAATCTTGGCCATGGTATAAAAGTGCATCTTTTCCTGAGAAATCAAGATAACTATTTTTAAACTTTTTTTTCTTTACAATTTTTCCTTTTCTCCCTTTGCCCTATTGTCTACTTAAATTTTTTTTTTCCCTTCCTCCCATTTGCTCTCATTCTCTACCTTCAGCCTTACCTTTGAATTCATCTGAAAGATATAACAATAAAAACACAGTTGAGTGGATCAAGATGGCAGAGTAGGAGGATGTGGAGTTCACCTCCCCCCACTGAACACATCAAAAATACATCTGCATGTGGAGCAATCCTCACTGCAGACAAGCTGAAGACTGTCGGGAAGACTCTTATACAACCAGCTCTGAAGATACATCCACACGGAATTATGTAGGAAGGGAAGAAAGCATCTGTGCCCCTGGGAGGAGTGGGATAACACAAGCTTGGAGATCCTCCCTGAAGAGTGAGTGGTTTGAACCACATATTGATTGCCCCAGCCCTGGGGTCCAGTTCCTGGAGGATGAGTCCCCTTTGCTAGTTTGAAAACCAGTGGGAATGATAGTGATGCTGTAAGAAAACTAGACTCTGCTCGTGAAGAGCATGCACATACATGCTAACATTTCAAACAAGGCAGAAGAAGTATTATACGGAAAAACCTTTTATATTTTATTACAAGATAATCACTAAAGGGATGTTGCCTATAAAGCTTAATTTATACATAATGGCTCATTTCTGGGAAACCTGCCTCCCAGGTAATGAGCATTACGCTAAAATACCGTTGTTTAGCTCACAAGAAACATCCTGG
The DNA here is from genome assembly GCF_003369695.1 of Bos indicus x Bos taurus. NCBI lineage: Eukaryota > Metazoa > Chordata > Mammalia > Artiodactyla > Bovidae > Bos > Bos indicus x Bos taurus. The sequence continues at coordinate 18,952,070 of NC_040076.1, read as the reverse complement.
CGAGGCCCTCCTGTGAATGACTGAGGGAGGAAAAATGAACACATTCCCTCCAGAACCTCATTGGAACCAGGAAATGCTTGACTTTACTCTCTCCCCTTTTAGTATAAAAGAAGCCTGCATTCTAACTCAGGCAAGATATTTCTTTGAGGCACAAGCCCACCTCTTTTCAGTTTGCTGGATTTTCAAGTAAAGTTGCTATTCCTTGCTCCAACAGCTTATATATTGATTTATTGGCTTGTTGGGTGGTAAGCATTACAAGCTTGAACTCAGTAACAGAAGAGATTGAAATTGCACAAAACTCTGACTTGTTTCCCATGACCAGTATAAAGTTAGAAATCAAATACAGAAAGAAAAATGGGGAAAACAAATACATGGGGGCTAAGCCACATGCTGCTTAAAAACCAGGACGTCAAAGTGGAAATCAGAAAATACTTGAGACAAATGAAAATAAAAACATAACTTTCCAAAATTTATGGGACACAGCAAAAGCAGATGTAAAAGGGAAGTTTATAAAAAACAGGCCTACCTCAAGCAACAAGAAAAAAACTCAGATAAACAACCTAACCATCAAGTAAAGAAATTAGAAAAAGAAAAACAATCAAGAACCAAATTCAGCAGAGAGAGGGAAATAATAAAGATCAGTTCAGTCGCTCAGTCGTGTCTGACTCTTTGCGACCCTCTGAACTGCAGCACGCCCGGCCTCCCTGTCCATCACCAACTCCCGGAGTCTGCCCAAACCCATGTCCATTGAGTCGGTGATGCCATCCAGCCATCTTATCCTCTGTCGTCCCCTTCTCCTCCTGCCCTCAATCTTTACCAGCATCAGGGTCTTTTCAAATGAGTCAGCTCCTAGTATCAGGTGGACAAAGTATTGGAGCTTTAGTTTCGGCATCAGTCCTTCCAGTGAATATTCAGGACTGATTCCCTTTAGGATTGACTGGTTGATCTACTTGAAGTCCAAGGGACTCTCAAGAAGCTTCTCCAACACCACTGTTCAAAAACATCAATTCTTCCGCACTCAGCTTTCTTTATAGTCCAACTCTCACATCCATATGTGACTACTGGAAAAACTAAAGGTTTGACTAGACGGACCTTTGTTGACAAAGTAATGTCTCTACTTTTTAATATGCTGTCTAGGTTGGTTATAAGTTTCCTTCCAAGGAGCAAGCGTCTTTAATTTCATGGCTGCAGTCACCATCTTCAGTGGTTTTGGAGCCCCCCCAGATAAAGTCAGCCACTGTTTCCACTGTTTCCCCATTTATTTGCCATGAAGTGATGGGACCAGATGCCATGATCTTAATTTTCTGAATGTTGAGCTTTAAGCCAACTTTTTCACTCCCCACTTTCACTTTCATCAAGAGGCTCTTTAGTTCTTCTTCACTTTCTGCCATAAGGGTGGTGTCATCTGCATATCTGAGGTTATTGATATTTCTCCCAGAAATCTTGATTCCAGCTTGGGCTTCCTCCAGCCCAGCGTTTCTCATGATGTATTCTCCATATAAGTTAAATAAGCAGGGTGACAGTATACAGCCTTGATATATTCCTTTTCCTATTTGGAACCAGTCTGCTGTTCCATGTCCAGTTCTAACTGTTGCTTCCTGACCTGCATATAGGTTTCTCAAGAGGCAGGTCAGGTGGTCTGATATTCCCATATCTTTCAGAACTTTCCACAGTTTGTTGTGATCCACACAGTCAAAGGCTTTGGCATAGTCAATAAAGCAGAAATAGATGTTTTTCTGGAACTCTCTTGCTTTTTCAATGATCCAGCAGATGTTGGCAATTTGATCTCTGGTTTCTGTGCCTTTTCTAAAGCCAGTTTGAACATCTGGAAGTTCACAGTTCATGAATTGCTGAAGCCTGGCTTGGAGAATTTTTTTTTAATATAAATTTATTTATTTTAATTGGAGGTTAATTACTTTACAATATTGTATTGGTTTTGCCATACATCAACATGAATCTGCCACAGGTATACACGTGTTCCCCATCCTGAACCCCCCTTCCTCTTCCCTCCCCGTACCATCCCTCTGGGTCATCCCAGTGCACCAGCCCCAAGCATTCAGTATTATGCATCGAACCTGGACTGGTGATTCGTTTCATATATGATATTATACATGTTTCAATGCCATTCTCCCAAATCATCCTACCCTCTCGCTCTCCCACAGAGTCCAAAAGACTGTTCCATACTTCTGTGTCTCTTTTGCTGTCTCGCATACAGGGTTATCATTACCATCTTTCTAAATTCCATATATATGTGTTAGTATACTGTATTGGTGTTTTTCTTTCTGGCTTACTTCACTCTGTATAATAGGCTCCAGTTTCATCCACCTCATTAGAACTGATTCAAATGTATTCTTTTTAATGGCTAAGTAATACTCCATTGTGTATATGTACCACAGCTTTCTTATCCATTTATCTGCTGATGGACATCTAGGTTGCTTCCATGTCCTGGCTATTATAAACAGTGCTGTGATGAACACTGGGGTACATGTGTCTCTTTCAATTCTGGTTTCCTCAGTGTGTATACCCAGCAGTGGGATTGCTGGGTCGTATGGCAGTTCTATTTCCAGTTTTTTAAGGAATCTCCACACTGTTCTCCATAGTGGCTGTACTAGTTTGCATTCCCACCAACAGTGTAAGAGGGTTCCCTTTTCTCCACACCCTCTCCAGCATTTATTGCTTGTAGACTTTTAGATCACTGGCTTGGAGAATTTTGAGCATTACTTTACTAATGTGAGATGAGTGCAACTGTGCAGTAGTTTGAGCATTCTTTGGCATTGCCTTTCTTTGGGATTGGAATGAAAACTGACCTTTTCCAGTCCTGTAGCCACTGCTGAGATTTCCAAATTTGCTTACATATTGAGTGTAGCACTTTCACAACATCATCTTTTAGGATTTGAAATAGCTCAACTGGAATTCCATCACTTCTACTAGCTTTGTTCATGGTGATCCTTCCTAAGACCCACTTGACTTCACATTCCAGGATCAAGGAGGAAATAAATAATTTAGAGACCAAAAGAAAAATAGGAAAGATCAATGAAAGCAAAAGCTGTTTTTTTTTTTTTTTTTAATAAATTGATAAGTCTTTAGCCAGGTCTCAAGAATAGAGGACCCAAATAAAATAAGAAATGAAAGAGAAGAAATAACCAATATCACAGAGGTAGGAAAAATAGAAGGGGATACTACAAACAGTTATGTGCCCAAAATTGGACAACCTAGAAGATGATTTATGAACCTAGGAACATAAATCTTCCAAGATTGAATTGGGAAAAATAGACAGAATGAACAGGCTAATCACTAATACTGAAATTTAATTTATTAAAAAATAATTCTCAGCAATTGAAAGTCCAGGATTGGAGTGCTTCCCAGGGGAATTCTACCAAACATATAAAGAGAAGAGCTATCCTCCTCAAATGATCCCAAAAAACTGAAGAGGAGGAATACTCTCAAATTCATTCTACAAAGCCACTATTACCCTGATACCAAAATCAGACAAAGATACCACAAAAAAGGCAAGCTACAAGCCAATATCTCTAATGAGTATAGAGGCAAAAATTTTCAACAAAGTATTAGCAAATTGAATTCAACATTATACAAAAAAGTGTCATACATTATGATCAAGTGGGACTTATTCCAGGGATACAAGGATGGTTCAATATCCACAAGTCAATTAATGTAATACACCACATTGGCAAAAAGATGGATAAAAATCACCTGATAATTTCAATAGGTGGAGAAAAAAGCATTTGACAAAATTCAACATCCATTCATGGTAAAAACTCTCACTGAAGTTGGTTTAGAGAGAATATATCTCAACATAATAAAGGCCATTTATGAAAAACCCACAGTTGACATTATGCTCCATAGTGTAAACTGAAAGATTTTCCTCCAAAATAAAGACAAGGTTATACACTCTCAGCACTTCTTTTTAAATTAGCACAAGAAGTCCTAGCTATAGTAGACAAGAAAAAGAAGTAAAAGGTATCCAAATTGGAAGGGAAGAGGTAAAACTGTCACTATTTTCAGATGACATGATACTCTCTATATAGAGAACTCTATAACTGAAAAGCTATTGGAACTAATAAATAAATTCAGCCAGCCTGCAGGATATAAAATTAATATACAGAAATCTATTGTTTCTATACATTGATAATTAAATATCATGAAGAGAAACTTAAAAAAAAAAGCATAAAAAATACCTTGGAATAAACTTAACCAAAGGGATGAGAGACCAATACATTGAAAGCTATAAAACATAGATAAAGAAAATTGAAGATAACTCAAAACAGTGGAAAGATACCCCATGCTCTTGGCTTGGAAGAAATAACGTTGTTAAAATGGCCATACTATCCAAAATAATCTACAGATTTAATGCAATTACTATCAAAATAGCCCTCAGATAAACTCATGCACCTATAGTCATTTAATCTGTGTCGAAGGAGGCGAGAATATGCGGTGGAAAAAAGCAGTCTCTTCAACAAGTAGTGCTAGGAAGTGGATAGTTACATATAAAACAATGAGATAAGAACGTTTTCTCACACTGTGCACAAAGATAAACTTGAAATATCTTTTTTAAAATAAATAACTCTCAGCTGTGCTGGGTCTTTGTTGCTGCATGCTGGTTTTCTCCAGTTCAGAGAGCAGGGGCTACTCTCTGTCTGTCGTGCACGGGCTTCTTGTGGCTGTGGCTTCTCTTACTGTGGAGCATAGACCGTAGAGCGAGTGGGTTTCAGTAGTTGTGACTTGTGGGCCCTAGAGCACACTCAGTAGTTGCGGTGCATGGTCTTAGCTGCCCTGCAGCATGTGGAATCTTCCAGGACCAGGGATCAAACTCCTGTTTCCTGCAGGTTAATTCTTAACCACTGGACCACTAGGGAAGTCCTCAAAATGGTTTAAAGACCTAAATACAAGACCTAAAACCATAAAACTAAAAGAGAACGTAGGTGAAACACTCTCTGACATAAATTGGAGCAGTATTTTGTTGTATTTGTCTTCAAAGATGAAAGAAATAAAAGTAAGTATAAACAAACGGGACCTAGTTAAGCTTAAAAGTTTTTACACTGAAAAGGAAGTAATAGATAAGATGAAAGGATAACCTCTGGAATTGCAGAAAATATTTGAAATGATGTGGCCAATGAGGATTTAATATCCAAAGTATACAGACAGCTGAAACTCAAGGGAAAAAAAAAAAAGCCCAAACAATCCAAATGAAAAAATGGCAGAAGAGTTGAGTAGACATTTTCTCAATGAAGACATACAGATGGCTAACAGGCACAGGACAGGATGTTCAATATCACTAATTAAATTCAAATCAAAGCTTCAATGATGTATGACCTCACACCTGTCAAAATGGCTATCATCAAAAAAGTCTGCAAATATTAATAACAAATGTTGGAAATGATGTGACGACAAGAATGCTCATACTCTGTTGGTGGGAATGTATATTGGTGTAGCTACTATGGAAAACAGTATGGAGATTCCTTAAAGAACTAAAAATAGAACTATCAGTTCAGTTCAGTCGCTCAGTCATGTCTGACTCTTTGCAAACCCATGGACTGCAGCACACTAGGCCTCCCTGTCCATCACCAACTCCCAGAGTTTATTCAAACTCATGTCCGTTGAGTTGGTGATGGCATCCAACCATCTCATCCTCTGTCGTCCCCTTCTCCTCCCACCTTCAATCTTTCCCAGCATCAGGGTCTTTTCACATGAGTCAGCTCTTTGCATCAGGTGGCCAAAGTATTGAGTTTCAGCTTCAGCATCAGTTTTTCCAATGAACATTCAGGACTGATGTCCTTTAGGATGGACTGGTTGGATCTCCTTGCAGTCCAAGGGACTCTCAAGGCTATATGATCCAGCAATTCCATGCCTAAGTATATATCCAAAGAAAATGAAATCACTTTAAAAAGATATGTGTATTCTAATGTTCATAACAGCATTATTTACAGCCAAGATATGGAGTCACCCTAAGTTTTTATCAAAAGATAAATGAAGAATATGTGTCCTATGTGTATGTATGTGCATGCATGCTCAGTCGCTCAGTCATGTCCAACTCTTTGCGACCCCATGGACTGCAGCCTGCCAGGCTTTTTTGTCCATGGAGTTTTCCAAGCAAGAAGACTAGAGTGGATTGTCATTTCCTGCTCCAGGGGATCTTCCCGACTCAGGGATCAAATCCATGTCTCTTGCTTCTCCTGCATTGGTAGGTGGATTCCTTATCACTGTGCTACCTGGGAAGCCAATCTGTATGTAGAGATACACACAGTGGAATTCTCAGCCATAAGAAAGAATGAAATTTTGCCGTTTGCACCAATGTAGATGGGCCTGGAAAGTATTATGCCTAATAAAGTAAGTCATACAGAGGAAGATAAATACTGTATGTTATCACTTGTATGTGGTATCTGAAGAATAAAGAAATAAATAAAACAGAACAAAGGCAGATTCACATAGATTGAGACCAAAACTAGTGGTTACCAGTAGGGGAGAAGGAAGGAGGGAGGGGCAAGATGAGGTAAGGAATTAAGAGACACAAACTACTATGTAAAATTAAATAAGCTATAAGGATATATTATTGTACAGCCCAGGGAATGTAGGAAATCTTTTATTATAAGTTTAAATGAAGTGTAATATATAAAAGTATTGAATCACTATGTTGTAAACCTGAAACTAATATTATAAATCAACTATACTTCCATAGTAAAAACCATTAAAACCAAATAGGGAATATTTATGTCCACACAAAACCCTCCTGTACTCAAATGTTTATGACAGCTTTATTCATAATTGCTAAAACTTTGAAGCAACCAAGATGTCTTTTGTAGATGAAAGGATACGCTGTGGACTATTATTCAGGAATAAAAAGAAATGAGCTATTAAGCTATCAAAAGACAGAGGAATCTGAAATACATAGTGTTCCCTAAGTGGAAGCTCTAATACTTTGGCTACCTGTTGTGAAGAGCCAACTCACTGGAAAAGACCCTGATGCTGGGAAAGATTGAGGGCAGGAGGAGAAGGGGACGACAGAGGATGAGATAGTTAGATAGCATCACCAACTCAATCGACATGAATTTGAGCAAACTCCAGAAGATAGTGGAGGACAGAGGAGTCTGGTGTGCTGCAGTCCACTGGGGCACAAAGAGTTGGACATGACTTAGCGACTGAACAACAAGTAAAAGAAGTCAATCTGAAAAGGCTGCAAACTTTATGATTTCAACTATATGACATTCTGGAAAAGGTAAAAATATGGAGACGACAAAAAGATGAGTAGTTGCCAGGAGTAAAGAGAGGGGAGGAGGGATGAATAGACAGAACACAGAGGAGTTTTAGGTCAGTGAATACTCTGTGATACTATAAGGGTGGATGCATGTCCTTATACATTTGTCCAAACCCATAGAATGTATAGAGCAAGAATGAATCCTAACATAAACGATGAACTTCTTTGACAATGATGTGTCACTGTAGATTCATCAGTTATAATAAATGTACCGCTCTGGTGGGGCATGTTGATAGTGGGAGAGGCTGTGCATGTGGTGTGGAGGGGATGGGGATATCGAAACTGAATTTTCTGCTTAGTTCTGCTCTGCACTGAAAACATCTCTTAAAAAGTCTATTTCAAAAAGGATATTGAAAAAAATTCTGTTGAGGTCATTAAAAGTATAACTTGTTTGTCAACTACCACTTAAAGAAATTGTGCAGAATAATCTTTGAGCAAGAATTACAAAGGATATATAAGATGATGGCTCTAAAATACCTATTCAGTTCAGTTCAGTTCAGTCACTCAGTCCTGTCCGACTCTTTGTGACCCCATGGACTGCAGCATGCCAGGCTTCCCTGTCCATCACCAACTCCCAGAGCTTGCTCAAACTCATGTCCATTGAGTTGGTGATGCCATTACTGTCAATATTGACACAAAATTATTATGACAACATTTTTTAATAGTTGTTACAAATACTTTTCAGAAGACAACAGTGAATTAGTGACATCTAGCACCTCCATAGTTTTCAAAACTGGAAATCCCTAGAGATCTTGAGACTGGATAGAATGAAAACAGATCTCACTTTTTACATCTTAGACATATATTTGTGACCATCTGGAGTCTATTCTCTGAATTGAGGACAAGAACAATAACCTCACAAATTTATCTTTGAACTGTCACTTTTTATTTTTGGTGGCTGAACAATACTACAGTTTTTTCCCCTCCGTTACACTGAATACACTATTAAATATTTTCTCTTTAAAAATAGAGTCTTAACAACTTGAAACAAAGGTAGTTTCTATCCTCTAGGCTATAACATTAATAGCCGGAGAATGGAATTCTGTCTGAAGATTTCTTTTCTCTATTATGCTCTGTTTAAACTGGGCACCTAACCCTTCCACTCTTCTGTGTTTGACTTCCTGTTTTTTTTTTTACCTGTAGGGGACTCTCCCCAATGCATGATGAACTCATATTCATACTCTAGAACCTGAAATAGTTTTCTTCTCCAGGAAGACTTTTCTTCTCCTCCTCCTAGCTTCCATATGTATTTTATCATTCTCTTCTTTGTGCTAACTTTGTGCTTATATTTAGTTCCATTTTCCCATTTATCATACCATGTTCTTACAAAATTGTTCCTCATAAAGAGCTGTGAACTACATCTTTCTCACTTCTGCCTTTTGGGGTTAAAGTTTGCACTGCCATACAAATCTGCACTAAATAACTTGCTTTTTAAAAATTTGCTGTAATTAATCTTATCTAGCTCTGGATACCCCAGTTCTGCTGCTAGTGGGAGGATGAGTGTGGTAGAAAACAGTTATGTTGCCTATTAGAGGTAACTCAGCCTCTTCTGGTTTAACAAAAGTTTCTTTGTGATCGCTTTAGTCTTTGTGATTCATCTTTAGGGCAAATGGTAGAATGAAATATTCCTTCAGTTCAGAATTTAAACTCCCAATCAGGATTCTTTCTCCCCGCCTCTCCTAAGATCTCTTTTCCTCCTTCTCCCCAGGATAGCATGTTTGTTCTGAGAGAAAACTGAATTGTTCAATGCACTGTGGAGAGAGCCTTCTGGTGTTTGGCTTCCTTATTTGTTCTTGCTGGTCTCTATTGAGGAGTAATTCTCCAGTTCAATGCCTGGTTTTGTTTGGATGGTGTCCACTAAGGTATAAGTATCCTACCTAGTCTACTTGGGTTTCCTGCTGGGACCTCTCTTAAAGTCTGTAGTTCCTTCCATTTGTGTGGTGTTCCAGAGTTCTGTGTTCTATGGCTCATTCTCCCAGTACCAGATCCTTCAGCTCTCTCAACGTCAGAGCTCCCAGCTCTTCATCTTGGGCTGCTGGAACCTCACAATCTCCATATAACAAGTTTTGGTCATAAGGGATAGGAATGCTCACTTCCATCTGCTCATGTTTCATCTTCAGTAGTTGAGAAAGGCTGTTCTAGAATGATAGGAAAATTTCAAGACATCACTGCTTCAATCTGTCTGATCCCAGCAAAGAGTGACCACTTAGAAAATTATTGTCATAATACAGCTAGAAGAATCAAGAAGCATGGAATAGATTTTTGTCATTCTTGGTCATGCAAAGGGGCCTTCTTTCAGTTACTGAGTTTTGCTAGAAAACTGGTTATGTCAGATTGGAGAGTTGATCTACTAAAGCATAAATTGAAGAAAGTTGATAGGTTTTCAGCTATAGATACTTCAGTGACTCTGACACTGTTTGGGATTGATATCTTGATTAAAGAGATATCATTAACTTTTGCAGAGTAATTTATTAGTTTCCAACAAAAACTTCTTAAGGTTGGCAAATAGAATTGCTTACCTGTCATTGCCCAATCCTTGGAGAAATAACTGGATGCTACATAATTCTTTGTATCTCTTCCACTAAAATATTGTGCTCCCTGTGACAGAATAGAATCTGGTAGATAGTGGGTAGCACATGAAAGCAGAGAATAATATCCATTACTTTCAGAGATCATTTTGCTTGGCTCACTTGCTTTCCCCTCTTCTGCAGAAAACCTCTACAACTTTCTGAGAAGCTATGAATATAAAAATTATAACCTAAGAATTCTCAGCAGGTCAAATTATTTGCTGAAACCTTAAAACCAGCAGGTGTTTTGGGAAAATGTGGCATCAAAAGCCATTTTCTCTCAGCTGAAGCAATCTTTCACATGGAGGTATAAAATGGAATCAAGATTGATACAGGAAAAATGCTGAAGCAGTCTCTTATTTTTCTCTCTCAAGGCTGTGTTTGAGTTTTGTTTTTTTGCTCATTTTAAACTTTTTTATTTTTTGAATAATCAATCCTTATTTACCCTTTAGTTCTTTGGACTTAATCACCTGTGTGTCTGCTTAGTTGCTCAGTTACTCAGTCGTGTCCAATTCTTTGCAATCCCATGGACTGTAGCTTGCCAGGCTCCTCTGTCCATGGGATTTTCCAGGCAAGAATGCTGGAGTGGGTAGCCATTCCCTTCTCCAGGGGCTCTTCCCAACCCACGGATTGAACCCAGATCTCCTACATTGCAGGCAGATTCTTTATCATCTGAGCCACCAAGGATGGAAGCCCCTTAATCACCTGTAAACAAATGAAAACACATTTGTTATAAAATTAATCAGGAATTACTCCCTTTCTAAAGTTCCATAAGAATTATTGGCATTATCATTCAAATTAGTACTTAATCATATATCATTTTATCATTGTTTACCACTATTGTGTTTGTCTTATATCTGTCTTATATCTTTCACAAATGTTTTGTATATTTGAATGTGATGGTTATTTCTCTGTGTTAACTTGGTTTGGTCACTGGAGTGCCCAGACATTTGGCCAGTTATTCTCCAGTTGTCTGGATGAGGTTACATTTGAATCAGTAGACTTTTTAGGTGGCTGCGCCTCCATCAAGTAAGACTGAACTAGAACAACACAGTAGAGTTAAGAGGGAGCTCCTGCCTGACAGCGTTGGACTGGGACACTGGTCCTTTCCTGCTTTCAGACACAAATTGAAATCCTGACTTTTCCTGGTTCTGAATACTGCCTCGTTTCAGGCTGGAACTTAACACTATCTATCTGCTGACTGCATATCTTGGGTTTTAGCCTGCATAGTCATGCGAATCAATTTCTTAGATAGGTCTCCTTATATATGCATACACGTGTGCTAAATCACTCCAGTGGTGTCTGACTTTTTTTAACCCTGTGGACTGTAGCCCACCAGGCTCCTCTGTCCATGCAATTCTTCAGGCAAGAGTATTTTGGGGTTGCTGTGCCCTCCTCCAGGAGATCTTCCTAACCCAGGGATTGAACCCTCATCTTTGAAGTCTCCAGCATTGACAGGCAGGTTCTTTACCACTAGTGCCATCTGAAAAGCCCCTCTTAACATGTATATGTATCAAATTGCCAACATCCATTGGATCATTGAAAAAGCAAGAGAGTTCCAGAAAAACATCTACTTCTACTTTATTGACTATGCCAAAGCCTTTGACTGTGTGGGTCACAATAAACTGTGGAAAATTCTTAAAGAGATGAAAATACCAGACCACCTGACCTGCCTCCTGAAAAATCTGTATGCAAGTCAAGAAGCAACAGTTAGAACTGGACATGGAACAACAGACTGGTTCCAAATATGAAAAGGGGTACGTCAAGGCTGTATATTGTCACCCTGCTTATTTAACTTATTTGCAGAATACATCATGAGAAATGCTGGGCTGGAAGAAACACAAGCTGGAATCAAGATTGCTGGGAGAAATATCAATAACCTCAGATATGCAGATGACACCACCCTTATGGCAGAAAGTGAAGAAGAACTAAAGAGCCTCTTGATGAAATTGAAAGAGGAGAGTGAAAAAGTTGGCTTAAAGCTCAACATTCAGAAAACGAAGATCATGGCATCCAGTCTCATCACTTCATGGCAAATAGATGGGGAAACAGTGGAAACAGTGACAGAGTTTATTTTTTTGTGCTCCAAAATCACTGCAGATGGTGACTGTAGCCATGAAATTAAAAGATGCTTGCTCCTTGAAAGAAAAGTTATGACCAACCTAAACGGCATATTAAAAAGCAGAGACATTACTTTGCCAACAAAGGTCCGTCTAGTCAAAGCTATGGTTTTTCCAGTAGTCATGTATGGACATGAGAGTTGGACTATAAAGAAAGCTGAGCGTCAAAGAATTGATGCTTTTGAACTATGGTGTTGGAGGAGACTCTTGAGAATCCACTGGACAGAAAGGAAATCCAACCAGTCCATCCTAAAGGAAATCAGTCCTGAATATTCATTGGAAGGACTGATGCTGAAGCTGAAGCTCCAATACTTTGGCCACCTGATGCAAAGAGCTGATTCATTTGAAAAGACCCTGATGCTGGGAAAGACTGAAGGTGGGAGGAGAAAGGGACAACAGAGGATGAAATGGTTGGATGGCATCACTGACTCAACGGACATGAGTTTGAGTAAACTCTGGGAGTTGGTGATGGACAGGGAGGCCTGGCGTGCTTCAGTCCATGGGGTCGCAAAGAGTTGGACATGACTGGGTGTCTGAACTGAACTGAACAGATTGATTATATTTCTTTGGATAACTCTGACCATCACAGTGGATCACATCTGATAGTAGCACACCATGATTGTGTTAGCAACTTAAACTTTTAAAAGCAGAGGTACCCTTGATCAAAATGACTCATAAAACTTAACTCTGAGACAAAATTCTGACTGCACATTTGCTAAATTCTTGAATGCATGTACTATTGCATTTGTCAGTTTTGACAACAGTGAAAATAAAGCCAGTGAGAAATTCAGTATTGATATTAATAAGGTGTTTATCAAAGGAGCTAAATTTCTTTATTTGAATGGTGAATTGTAATTATAGCTCATTATGCAATGTGATTCTCATCATGAAATATATTATTTAAAGAGTAATTTAAACTCATTTACCGTAGTCAAGGGCTTCCCAGGTGGCGCTAATGGTAAAGAACCTGCCTGCCGGTGCAGGAGACTTAAGAGGCACGGATTTGATCCCTGTCTCAGAAGATCCCCTGGAGAAGGAAATGGCAACCCACTCCAGTATTCTTGCCTGGAAAATTCCATGAACAGAGGAGCCTGGTGGGCTACAGTCCATGGAGTTGCAGAGGGTCAGACACGACTGAGCACACACACATATGACACACTCAGAAAGTAATTTTCTTCCATGCTACTTCACTAGATTGCCCATAGAAATATTGAAAATTATAACACATGCTAATGTTGCCATCTGATACTGAGCATGATAGAGTTAAATACTCCTGCTAGATTGCCCATAGAAATATTGAAAAATATAGCACATTCTAATGTTGCTCATCTGATACTGAGCATGATAGAGTTAAATACCCTTGAGCTGAAACTTCTGGGTTGAAAGTTGATCCTATTTCAGGGCCAGTAAGTGTGGCATCCCTGTTACTTCCCTGGAGGGGATGTCTTCAACTCTGCTCTCATTAAGTAGCTTTTCTTCCTCTTCAAATATGAAGAAAATAGAGCCCTCTCATCACCTGAACATGGAGTATACCCGAAGTGGGTGCTCCCCAGGGGACACGGACTGCTTAAAACAGAAACAAGTGGCAGAAGGAAGGCCCTGTGTCTGTATAGGGGAGAGCAGTGAAAATACCCACATTAACAGTGTAACTGTTAAGAGCAGATACTAAATGGAACGCTGAGCAAGCTCATGAGCAGACAGTAAGTGGAAATTCTGCTAGAAGCAAGTTACTTGTGGTGCACACCTGTACAACCACCAACAGTGTGTGGCTCTCAACCAAAGGGATGTAGAAATTGGATAAGCAGGAGACAAGGGGACTTGGACCTGGATTGAACCCCGTTAGCAATGATTCTTTTGATCATCCATGACTGAGGATTTTCTTCCAAGACATGTTGAGAAAAATATTGGAAATTAATTTTAGAATTCTTTGTATGCCATTTGTTATTTGTATTCAGTATATCATTATGATTATATTAGTATTATTAGTAGTAAACTATATAGTAAAATGTCATTTAAAAAATTCTACAACATGGATCCTTTCCATCTAAATTAACATTTTTATCATCCCAAAGTTCTTGAGTTAAAGCTTGCTTCACATGTTGTAGATGACTGGACTAGGAAGACACTGCCAAAACAGCTGTCTGCACTGGGGGCCCAGAAGAGGAAACCTGGAAATCAGTCCTTTGTCCAGACTGCTGGCTTCCTCATGCTCATTTCTAGCCTGGGATCCTAGACCATATCCATGTTTTCTAGAGATCACCAAGGCCTTCCTGAGGCATTTAACAGGGGAAAAGTGAACGTAATTAGAAAGAATGTCTTTTGCACTTTATTCAGAGAGATCACTTATTAAGTGTGACTTGATCATTTATTAAGTGTGACTTGTCTCAATCACTTATTAAGTGTGTATTCCTTGTTTCAGGGCTTCTCAGGTGGTGTTAGTGGTAAAGAACCCACCTGCCAATGCAGGAGACCTAAGAGATAAGGTTTGATCCCTGGGTTGGGAAGATCCCCTGCAGAAGGAAATGGCAACCCATTCCAGTATTCTTGCCTAATAAATTCCATGGGGGGCTACAGTCTGTAGGATTGCAAAGAGTCAGACACGACCAAGTGACTAAGCATACACTCAGTCCTTGTTTAAGAATGTGCTGGAGGAGAACTCGTACATTCCCTATTCCCAACTAAGATCTGTGCATGCTAAGGAGATACCCCTCTTACCCAATACCAGAAATGGAAGCAAATCAATATATTTATTCATCCCTTTTTATGGGCCCAACACTGGACTAGGTGTAAGGTATACAAAATAGAGATCACCTATATTTTCCTGAATCTTGAATATATTATTCTAACACAGAGAAAGAATTGTCACAGTCTAAAATACTTCATATTAGCTAGAGAGGCAGTAAGAGACAATTTGAAAGACATGAATATGAGCTGGAGGAGAGATTTCATGAAAGAGACACAATTGGAAATTTCCTGGAAGGAGAAGGATGTAGGAGAGGGGGATGGACAGGCAGATGGGAGGAGTAAATTCTCCACAATGAGAAAGCCATCCCAGGCTTGTGCATCATCCCTGAGCTTCCTCTTAGCTTTCACAGGCATCATGGCCCTGTATTTCTATTGTTAATACTGTGGTGCACATATAGAATAACATCTGTGGCTGTTTCTTAAAACTCAGTTCTTAAAACTTAAAACTCAGTTTATGATATTAAGTTCCCTCCAGTTTCAACTCTACTCCACCATCTTGACTGTTTGTCCTCCATGGGGAGAAAGGGTCTGAGAGAGAGACATGGTTTTGATCTCAAGATTTGTTTTCTGATTGCAAGGTAATTTTCTGTGCTTGCTTTTCTCAGGAGAGATCATTTCTTCTCTCTGCTTTTTTTTTTTTTTTTTCAGTTGTGCCCCCAACTCTCTCCAAAATAAGATACTGATTTCAGCAGATGCTAGTATTCCCCCACACCTGTATTATCTTCTTCCTGACCCCCCCAGGTGACCCACATTTTCTAGACTCCACTGCAGGTATTTGTTGCCAGTTGAGTGTTCTGGGCAATGACAAGTGAGCAGGAATGATGGGACCATTTCAAGACTGGTACACAGAGAAACTTCCACGTGCATTCCTCTTTTATTACCTGGCTGATTGGAAAGGACTCTTGGGGACTAAAAGAGGATAGGGTCTCTGATGGAGAGGGTCCTGGTCCCTGACTCTTGGGCAAAGGTAGAAACCCCCCTGCCCCTCCCACCCATCACCATTCATTCTGGACTGTGATGAGATGTGAGCTAGAAAGAGTCCTGATGAGTTGATTTTTCAAAGCAATGTTACTATCACTTTAAGGCATGTGAGTGAATTTCTTACAAAGGAGCATAGCTAATTCTGATTAACTTAAAAAAATGTTTTTATTTGGAACTAATTTCAAGAAATAATGGTTGTAAGAACAGCACAAAGAACAGCTGTATGCCCGTCTCGCTGGTTTACCTACATTTTGTTCCATTTCCTTTGTCTCTTGCTCTTTACATATATGTGGATTGTTCATTTTTTTTCTAAACCCAGTCTCCTCTTAAGAATGAATATTCTCACAAATAATCATAGCATAGTCATCAAACTAAAGACGAAAGCAAAATAACCCTAGCCTCTATTCAGTTCACTGGCTATGTTCCAGTATATGAATTGACCACTGTCCTTCATAGCAGTTTTTTTTTTTTTTTTTTTCTGCCTGGTACAGTGTCCAGTTTAGGGGGATGTATGGACTTTACTTGTAATATCTCTTTTGTGTCCTTCAGTCTTTGCCTTTAAATTTCTGTGCTCTATGATATTGACGGTTCTAAAGAACACACTCTTCCCTTTTTAGTGGAATGTTTCTCATTTTGGGTTTGTCTCTTGTTTCTTCATCACTGGAGTCAGCTTATCCATTCTTTTTGTGAATCTTTTTATTGATGTACAATAAGCAAAGCATTTTGAACTGAAACTTGCATAGCACCGTGAACAAGAGAGAGTGAAGCATCATGATATAGTTGTTTAGTTGCTGGGTTACAAGGTGGGTGCAATTTCTAAAAACAACAAAATGTAGTTTCTTACAACATACCAAAAATACCAACTCTTTTGGGGAGGGAAAATTGTGTGTAAAATTAGGATATTGGTGGTTGTTGACGTTAAATCACAGCTTCCCTTTTAGCATAGCAGAATCTCCAGCTGCTCAGTGCTTTCAGAATGCCACAGACTTTCTTCTGTCTGGAGAAACATATGTGACAATCTGGCAGAGGCCCATTAATGTGTAAGTAGGTGTATTAACCTACCAAGGATTTATGCATTTTAGAAGATGATATCTGAGAGGAGAAATCCATGACTCAAAGCATGATTTTCCAAGGATGGTATTTTAGAATATGGCACTTAGATAGGGGAAATGTTGTGGAGCAATATGATGGTTAGTTTTATTGATCAACTTTGCAAGTCTTTTCTAACCAGTTACTTAATTAAACTCGAAACTAGGTGTTGTTGTGAAGGCATTTTGTAGATGTGGTGAATAGCTTCTTTTATGTAAAAGACATTAGGTTTGATAATGTAGATGGGCCTCACCCAGTCAGCTGAAGGGCTTAAGAGCAAAACCTGAGGTTTCCTAGAGAAGAAATACTGCCTTGAGACTGCAGCATCAACTCCTGCCTGAATTTCTAGCCTGCCATCCTGCCCTACAGGTTTCAGACTTCCAAACTCCATAATTGCATGAGCCAGTTCATTAAAAAAAATCTCTTTACACACATATGTGACTTCTGTTGTTTCTTTGGAGAGCTCTGACTAATACAGACTGGCAATCATTTTTGTATTCCTCAAGTTATGCCTCAGAAGTGGTGACTGCTAACAGTGTTTTCAATGTGAGAAGTGTGCAAAAACATAAATGTTGAATGGATCCGTGAGTAACCAGCTCAAGATTCAACTACTAAGAAAGTTAATACTGTAGTCCCACCTTATGCATGGGATATCCAAGACCTCCAGTGGATGCCTGAAACCGTGCATAGTACCAAATCATGTATATGTACACTGTGTTTTTTCCTCTTCTAATGGGCTGGTAGGGCTTCTCCATGGCTCAGTGGTAAAGAATCTGCCTGCCATTGCAGGAGACACAGAAATTCAGGTTCACTCCCTGCGTTGGGAAGATCTCCTGGAGGAGGAAATGACAACCTTCTCCACTATTTTTGCCTGGAGAATTCCACAGCCTGGTGGGCTATAGTCCATGGGATTGCAGAAGAGTTGGACATGAGGGAGTGACTAAACAACAAACAGCAATGGTCAGGCAGTGTATACATTGTGGATACCTGGACAAAGGGATGACTCACATCCTGTGCGGGATGGTGAGCGATTTCATTGTGCTGCTCAGAATGACTGCCATTTAACTCTTATGAATTTATTTATTTTTTTCTGTAACTTTCCATTTAATATTTTCAGACCACAGTTGACTGAAGGTAACTGATTCATGGAGAGAAAAAAAATGTGAGAATAAACTGGACTACTGGTTTGAGGCTTTGAAGTAAAAAATAAAATTTGAGCCTTAAGATATTTCTTCATAATGTTGAAATTCTCAAAAGTAAATAGGAATATTCATGCATTCATGATTTTTTTTTGTCTTAAGAAATAAAGTCTCCTAGTTATTTTTTGCCACATTAAATTGTCTAGGACCTAATGGTTTTCTATTTAGCAAGAAATAATACAGGTTTGCTTTCAATTTCTGCATTGAGTAAATGTTATTCACATATAAAAATTTTTGCTGCCCTCTGGTGGACATAGTTCTATAAATCAAAAGTATATAAATACATGTCAAGTAGTCTTCTATTTGAATATGTTTCCAAAGTTCCCTTCTAAGTTTGGAAGTCTAAATGTATCTTTCTTGTAAGGAGATCAACACCTCTGATTTGCTTATAAATCCCTGTTAGAATACATGAGGTACTTAAAATATAACACCAAAAGAGCCTAACAGAATATTGTGACAATGATTCCATGAGAAAATGCCCTGGAAATTATGACTTGGGAGTTCAGGGCCGACCTCCTCAGCTGCGGTCTTGATTGCTGAGGGAAGCTGTGTAGAATCTCTGGACCCCTCCCCAGAGGCAGTGGGGAGGCTTCCATGGGCTGGCATGGTGTGTGTTGGTGGGAGAGGGGCTGGGCGTGGTGAGGTACAGACATGAGAGTTTTGGTAATAGGGCCAGGTTGGGGTAGTGAAGGAAGTGTGGCTGAGCTCAGCCTTGAGGAGCAGGGTGAGGAGCCCGGATTGAGAGAGACAGAACATCTGGAAATAAGGTCCATAAAAGGCCTGGAGGAGCCAAAGTGACACCCAAGACATGGACATATAGGATAGAACAATGGTACGGGCTGCGGTATACTGGAGCTCAATCACAGGAACCAAGTGTTACATTTTCAAGAATTTGACTGCAGCCATGAAATTAAAAAACACTTGCTCCTTGGAAGGAAAGCTATGACAAACTTAGATAGCAAACTGAAAACCAGAGATAGCACTTTGCCAACAAAGGTCTGTATGGTCAAAGCTACGGTTTTTCAGTAGTCATGTATGGGTGTGAGAGTTGGACCATAAAGAAGGCTGAGTTCTCAAGAACTGATGCTTTTGAATTGTAGTGCTGGAGAAGATTCTTGAGAGTCCCTTGGACAGCAAGAGATCAAACCAATCAATCCTAAAGGAAATCAACCCTGAATATTCATTGGAAGGACTGATGCTGAAACTGAAGCTCCAATCCTTTGGCCACTTGATGTGAAGAGTCAGTCATTGGAAAAGACCCTGATGCTGGGAACGATTGAAGGCAAAAGGAGAAGTGGGTGGCAGAAGATGAGATGGTTGGATACTATACTGACTCAATGGCTATGCATTTGAGTAAATTCCAGGAGATAGTGAAGGACAGGGAAGCCTGATGTGTTGCAATCCGTGGGATCACAAGGAGTCAGATGCAGCTTAGCAACTGAACAACAACAAAAGTAATATTATGCTCAAAACTCATCACTCCATAATTATTTTATTACAGTTCTACTACATTACTGATAATAGTAAAATCGCCTGTTGAGATGTTACGTGTTCTGTATTTATATGGTGGAAATACCAGATAATGGTGTGTTGGTAGGTATCTCTAACAACTCTGCATTCAGTGACATCAGTAACTTGTAGTTGGTCATGGTGGGAATGTGTTTTCCAATAAAATTGAGAAATTCTAGAAAACCAAGGGTTGGTTGTTAATCTTTATCAACCACTGGGTAAGGAAGGAGCTTTGGAAATGAAAAAAAGAGACTTATTTTATTTTATTATTTTTTAATAATTTATTTTACTTATTTTTTATTTTACATTTTTAATTTCACCATGAATGCTCAATTGATGCTCTAGTTTATTTATTTATTCAGTCAACAAATATTTTCTGATCCTCTACTTGCTGGCAGTCAGTTTTTCATGGATCTCTTGTGTTCCTGCACATCGTACAAGAGAAGCACTGACTGCCCTTTGTCCCACAATATCCTTCCATGGGTGTTCATATAGGGAATGGCCTTGGAAAGTAGACATTGTGTCTCCCTTGGAGTGAAGGACACATTCTTACTGTCATTGTCCTACTTTTTGGATTCTCTACACTCAGGGTTCATGTCTTGTACCTCAACCCAGCTGTGTATGCAGCTATCATCTGACCCTTTTGCTGTCACCCTGTAGGACTTGGGTCGGCTCAGGGAACTGGGGCAAAAGTGCCAGTGTTCTGGCTACTGCTATTGTTGTGATTAGTAAACTGTCCTTCATTTCTGACCCAGAGTCTCATGTCTTCTCTCAGCATCCATGAAATTGTGTTGACCAACTTAGTGGCTTTCAGGTAGGATAACATTTTAGACGCTTCCCTGTTTTTGACACACTGTGTGTCAGGCACTGGGCTAGGTGCTGGTACAAAGCAGTGGACTAGGCAGACAAGATCCTGCCCCATGGGCCTCAAAATATCTTACGGGGTTATTAACCAAAAAAAAGCATTAACGCTAAACAAGAAACATTAAACAAATGTATTGGGATAAGGATAAAGAAACAAATGGTGGTGTGATATGAGTACTGAGGCAGTATAGGTTCCTTCTGGTGGGCAACTGAGTGAGGAGAAATGAGTTAGGACTGAGGGGTGAAGAGGGGGAGTAAGTAAAACAGTAAGGCCCTAAGAACCATAGTGAGGTCATGAAGCAGCAGCTGTTGATTGGGTCAGTGATTGATTGATTAGGATAATGAAATAACATTGGTTGATTGATTGATGAAAGGGATTTTTTAAAATTGGGGGGATTATTTAGTCTATAAATAAGGTAAATAAATGGGGAAGGGGGTCATCAGACTGTGGCAGTAATTGCAGGAGAGTCCTACTGTGTTTTTTTTTTTTTTTTAATATTTATATTCCTTTATTCATTTGACTGAGCTGGGTCTTATTTTTGGCATGCAGGATCTTTAGTTACAGCATGCGGACTCATGTGGGATCTAGTTCCCCAACCAGGGGTCAAATTGGACCCCTTGCATTGGGAGCCTGGAGTCCTAGCCACTGGACCACCAGTGTAGTCCTTCCAGCATTTTCTTGCACTGCTGCTGCTGCTGCTAAGTCTCTTCAGTCGTGTCCGACTCTGTGCGACCCCATAGATGGCAGCCCACCAGGCTCCCCCGTCCCTGGGATTCTCCAGGCAAGAACACTGGAGTGGGTTGCCATTTCCTTCTGGAATGCAGGAAAGTGAAAAGTGAAAGTGAAGTCGCTCACTGGAATCACATGAAATTTGAAATATTGTGTGAAGATATGGAATCCCTGGAACTAATGCTCAGGGTCTGGATGGGAGGAGTGTGAGGAGTATAGTTTGAAGAGACCAAGGAGGGCAGAAGAGGAGCTACAGTGAAGGGAATTGAATTCCCATTTGTTTGGTGATAGTGAGGACTGGAGCATGCCCTGGGCGGCTTCCTAGGTGAGAGCATATGAGTCAGGGATGAAGTATCATCAGTTTTACAATTTACCTCAACTATTATTTTGAAAAATTAGGTAACAAAGTCCACGGAGTCTGGGTACACCAATTGTTGAGAGTTAGAGTGAAGTTAGTCTAGCTGAAAGACGGAAAGAAGGTTTCTGAGGCTTAGTTCTTGTCACTTAATTGATGGCCCTGTGAACTCTCTACTGTCCTTGTGAGTTGTGAAGCTTTTTATGAGAGGTTATTTTAAAAGCTTTGCTGAAGGCATGAGACCTGAAAGCATAGGCAGAATAATAAAAGATGAAAGTTCCCTATGTCTTCTGCACATGGGGCTTGAGAATTTCTGTGGATTTTTAGAAATAATGTTGGAGTGTGCACTCAGAGCAATTTAAAGATAACATTTTTTATGCTTAATTATTTTTCTTGATGTAAATATTGCAGATGGTATGTTCTAGATGGAATCTGCCAACCAGTTGTAATTCCTTGTTTCTTTTAGTATTAGACAACCTTAAGGTATACACGAAACGTCTGCCCCTGGGTAATAAATACAGTATTATCTTCTAGGGAGTTTCCACAGTAAAGTGCCAACAAAATAAGTCTAACATCCAAATTGTTTTACTGTGTAATTTTGTTAAAATGAATATATTGCTGTAATCCTATACCCTTATATGTACCAAGTGCTCAACATACGTGATCAGTACTATGTAAAAGTTCTCCGAAGTAGTTACTGTTATTATTCCCTTTTTTTACTGGTGAGGCAGCAAACTCAGAGGTGGAGTGAGTTGCACATTACTAGTAAGTAGCTGAGTGTGAGCTAACAGTAATTCTAAACTGCTGTAAGCCTTTTGAACATGTAGGCAGTGCTCTCTGGTCAGAGACCTTAAGAAATTTGAACAGATTTTCCTTCTGTTGCTCCCTTTTAATTTATGGAATATCCTCAGCTTCCCAGGTGGCACCTGATTCTTGGCACCACTGAGGGTTCTTGCTGGTCCAAGCTTCCTCTATTCACAGATCTGAGTTGACATTCCAGCCCCAGGCCTCATCCTCCTGAAAAGCAGGACCATTGCGTGTCTCCAGTGTACTGGTCATTTCGTATACCCTAGAGTTTTTGAAAATTCATCCACAAGAAAATACCTTTTTGTTCAAGCCTGGGCCATCTTGAAAACTGATCCCAGCACAAATTAATTTAGCATCCTATTGGTGAGGATAGAACATATCCCTTCTGTTAAGAAAAGAAAATAAAGGCTAAAATGTATATAGTTCTTAGGAGAAAAAAACTCAAAGATACTGTCTCTAAACAACCACCCCCAGGAATATTAAAAACTCAACTTGCTGGGAAACCTAGAAAATGATTATGCTTAGGACTAAAAATATGAGCTATGAAAAGAAAAATTCTTGACGTAGTCAACTAGCAAAACCACTAGGGGGGCATTTAAAATAGGAAAATAAGATAATAAAAAGAACATGAAACTATAAATATATGGTACCAATCAAGGAACCTCAATGTAAGTACCACTCAGGTCAAGAAATAGAATATTGCCAACATCTAAAAGCCTCTTCCCGAGCACAAAACTCTCCCCTGCCCCTCTGTAAAGGTGATTTTTACAATAAATCATTTTCTTTTGTTTGATTTTGTTTTAACGCCTAAGTTTATATACCCTACGCATATGTGTGTATAAAATAGTGTGTATATGTATTTATTATGTTGGTGTGCATGTTGTTTATATATTTATATATATATATATAATTTATAATAATATGTATATCTTGTATATTTAAAATTAAATACAGACTGTGAGATTTGTGAATTCAAGATTAACCAGGAATACCCATCTTTATATATTTAGTACCTCACAGACTCTGACACTTAATGAGCTTGTAATAGCATGCTATAAATCTGTGTCACATGAAAAAGACTGCTAAATAGAAACCTTGATTAAATAGAGTTGAGAGCGCAGAAGAGGGAGTTCTCCTGCCTGTGATGATAGCAGAGCCCAATAGAATGAAAAAAGACTTCTCTTCTTCCCTGACAAGGACTTAGCCAATGAAAAACCATGGGTTATTTGTACGTCATAGCCCTCCCAGGCTTCCCACGTGGCGCCAGTGGTAAAGAATCTGCCTGCCAATACAGGAGACACAAGAGACACAGGTTTGATCCCTTGGTCAGGAAGATCCCCTGGAGTAGAAAATGGCAACCCACTCCAGTATTCTTGCCTGGAAGATCCAGACAGAGGAGCCTGGCAAGCTACAGTCCATGGGTTCTCGACGGGTCGGATACAGCTGAGCACATGCACACACATAGCCCTTCCAGCTTTCTTTTCACCTCTTTAAAAGTTCCCTTGCCACATGGATACTTGCCTGTGGCTCACCATGGCCCTAGATCCCAAACTGCAATTCTCTGATCTTGATAAAAGCCACCTTTGTTGGAGAAATATCTGGCAGTCTGCTTAAGGTCAACATGATCAAGTAAATGATGTTATTAAGTAAGAGATTATTATTTCACTTATCTTTTGGAGATTATTTTGACTGCATGGTGGAATACTATATATTGAGATTTAAATTGATACTTGTTTTTTTTTTTTAAGATTTCCTAAATCCAGTTTCCTCCATTTCAACAGTTATACATTCTGCCTACCTTGCAGTAGGGAAGGGACAAACAGATAAATCAAATTACAAAAGAGGTATGTTCTTGGCTAATCTATTTCTGTTTCCAGTAGTCAATGGATTTGGAAAATTAGATAGAGGGTTGTTTTCTGCTCCTCATTTTCTTGGCCAGTGAGGAGGAGACTAAGAACCCCTGCTAACGGGGTTCAATCCAGGTCCAGTGGAGGGGAGGTGGTTGGGGGTGGCTGCAGGGCCTTGTATTGCATGAGATTTAGTTTTTGAATGAAAGCTTGAGATAGATAATGAGCTGAATTCCAGAAAAATAAAATTCTGTCTCTTGCACATGTGACTTGTGGGCTTAGATTTGCCCACAATAGATTGTTAGTATATTTAGATGAAACAGCCGTATACTGGAAAAAGATGCTGTCTAGGACATTCATAGCTTGAGAGAAAAAGTCTATGCCTGGCTTCAAAGCTTAAAAGGACAGGTTGACTCTCTTGTTAGGGGATAATGCAGCTGGTGACTCTAAATTGAAGCCAGTGCTCATTTACTATTCTGCAAATTCTAGACCCTTAAGAATTATGCTAAAACGACTCTGCTTGTGATCTATAAACAGTAGGTGTTTCATTTATTCTAGGTGACAGTACATCTGCTTATAATATGGATTACTGATATATTTCAAGCCCACAGTCGAGACCTGTTGCTCAGAAAAAGAGATTGCTTTCAAAATATTGCTGCTTATTGACAATGCACCTGGTTACCCAAGAGCTCTGATAGACATATATAATGAGATTAATGTTGTTTTCATGCCTATTAACACAACATCCATTCTGCAGCCCATGGACTGAGGAGTAATTTTAACTTTCCAGTCTTACTATTCAATAAATACGTTTTGTAGTTCTATAGCTGCCACATAATGATCACTCTGATGGATCTGAGCAAAGTAAATTAAAAACCTTCTGGAAAGAATTCACCATTCTAGATATCATTAAGAACACTCATGATTCAGGGGGAGAGGTCACAATATCAACACTGACAAGAGTCAGGAAGAAGTTGATTCCAGCCCTCCTGGATGACTTTGAGGAGTTCACTGTTTCAGTGGAGGAAACAACTGCAGATGTGGTAGAAATAGCAAGAGAACTAGAATAAGAAGCAGAGCCTGAAGATGTGACTGAATTTCTCCAATCTTGGGATAAAACTAATGGATGAAGAGTTGCTTCTTATGGATGAGTAAAGACAGTAGTTTTTTGAGATGGAATCTAGTCCTGGTGAAGATGCTGTGAAGATTGTTGAAATGACAACAAAGAATTTAGGATTTACATGAACTTAGTTGATAAAGCAGATGTAGGGTTTGAGAGGACTCTAATTTGGAAAGAAATTAATACTGTGGATAAAATACTATTAAATAGAACTGCATGCCTACAGAGAAATCATTTGTGAAAGGAAAAGTCAATCAATGTGGCAAACTTCATCGTCTTATTTTAAGAAATTGCCAGTTACCCCAGTCCTCAGCCACCACCATCCTGGTCGGTCAGCAGCCATCAGCATTGAGGCAAGACCCTCTTCCAGCAAAAAGATTACAACTTATCAAAGGCTCAGATGATGGTTGGCATTTCTTAGCCATGAAGTATTTTTTAACTAAAGTATGTACATTGAGTTTTAGACATAATGCTATTGGACACTTAATAGACTACCATATAGTGTAAATGTAACTTTACTATACATCCGGAAACCAAAAGCCTGCTTGCATGACACAGTTTATTGGGATATTCTCTTTATTGAGGTGGTCTGGTACCAAACCTGCATCTGAGGTATGCCTGTACCTGTGTGTATGTGTACACATCTCTCTCTATATATATTCAGTAGTTTATTACAGTCTGTTAGCTTTTCTGGAACCAGAGTTAGAGTTACTGGTCTATAGTTCTTGTATATAGTACTATAAATATAAAGTTATAATTACTGGTGTATAATACTTATATATAATACTTATCCCTTCAGTGTTTTGTCAAAAATGAGAGACATATATTTTGAACCAGTTGCATAAATTCATGCTTCATTCATTTTCTGTCTTAGGTAATGTCAACTTCCATCTACTACCTGCCTCTGCCAGTTCTAGTAGGAATTTGAAAAAAAACAAGCTGACATTTTTTGGTCTAACTATTAAGTTTGATGAAAACATAATAGTGGTTTCGGACTGTGAATTTTAAATCATTATAATTAGGCCCAAACACATCTTTATTAATCAAAATAGGAACTGTTACAATCAACACATTTTTGCTGACAGGAAATAAGTTCGTTTATTCCTGTAACATGAAAGTCTGTGCTTCAGGATTTGAGGAATTCTTGGAAAGCATTTTCTGGTTGTGGAAGCATTTTTCCTGCATAAAATTGTCAAGATGCTTGAAGAAGTGGTAGTTGGTCAGCGAGAGATCAAATGAATATGGCGGATGAGGCAAAACTTTGTAGCCCATTCATTTAACTTTTGAAGTGTTGGTTGTGCGACTTGAGGTCGGGTGTTGTCGTGGAAAATAACTGAGCCATTTCTGTTGACCAATACTGGCTGCAGGCATTGCAGTTTTCGGTGCATCTCATTGATTTGCTGAGCATACTTCTCAGATGTAATGGTTTCGCCAGGATTCAGAAAGCTGTAGTGGATCAGAGAGGTAGCAGAGCACCAAACAGTGACCATAACTTGTTTTTGGTGCACGTTTGGCTTTGGGAAGTGCTTTGGAGCGTCTTCTCAGTCCAACCACTGAGCTGGTTGTCACTGTCAGTGATGTAAAATCACTTTCATGACATGTCATGATCCAATCAAGAGATGGTTTGCTCTTGTTGCACAGAATAAGAGAAGACGACACTACAAATCAATGACTTTTATTTTCAGTTATCTCATGAGGCCCCCACTTATGAAGGTTTGCCACCTTTCCAGTTTGCTTCAAATGCTGAAGAACTGTGGAATGGTCGATGTTGTGTTCTTTGGCAGCTTCCTGTGTAGTATAGTAGCAAGAGGATTAGCTTTGATGATGCCTTTCAATTATTTGGCGTCAACTTCTGATGGTCAGCCACTACACTCCTCATTTTCAAGTCTCTCATTTCCTTTTCAAAACTTCTTGAACTACCACTGCGCTGTATGTTCATTAGCAGTTACTGGGCCAACTGTGTTGCTGATGTTGTGAGTCATCTCTGCTGCTTTACAACCCAGGTGGCTCAGTGGTAAAGAATCCTCCTGCAATATAGGAGTTGTGGGTTTGATCCTTGGGTCAGAAAGATCCCCTGGAGAAGGAATTCTCACCTGGGAAATTCCATGGACAAGGAGCCTCACGGGCTACAGTCCATAGGGTCATAAAGAGTCATGACTGAGTGCCTAGACAACGATAGAAGATGGTGCAGCATTTCTGATTCACAGGAGTTGTATTATTTCTGCTTGTCCTTATGAACATAATGCCTGATGAAATATTAAAACAGCATTTCTTTGTGAACAATAACTCCAAAAAGAATGTCAACTGATATTACTGGTGATGAAAATGAATAGAAAATGAGAAAGTAAAAGAAAAGAAAATCATTATTCTTAGGCATGAAATGTAAGATTTATGAACAGATGACAGACTGCATTGATATTAATAAATTGGATCAGGACTGTCTCATTTGCAAGTGTCAGAAGCCCCACTCAAGCAAAGTCCTGAGAGCTGAACTTCTGGTGCTGTGAAGGTGGGCCGGAATGTGGAGTGACAGGAAGCATTGAAGATGCTGGGATGTGAGGGTCACCTGAGCCAAGTCCAGACCAGGGGAGCAGTCTGAAGGTCAAGGCTGCAGGGCAAAAGTTAGGCTACAGAAAGAAGGCAAGATAAGACCTGAGTATGAGAGGGTGGAAATACACTGGGAAATGGGACAAGACCCCTCTATCTCTTTTGCCCTTGGTGGGATTTCTGGCAGTGCCTGCATCTCCTCTGTGGCTCCTGCTTTCTGTGATGATGCTTGCCCTGGTTCCAAGTTTTCCTTGGTGACCCAGCCCTGAGGCTCCTATAACACTACCTCTTCCTTTGGTTCCTCTAGCTTGCTGGTATCATTAGATTGCTTTGCCAACCCTATTTGCCTTCTTGGCTTTGCCTCACTTGCGCTATCAATTTCCTACACATAGTTCCCTCTGGTTTAAATATGTAGAGTGGTTTCTAATTCCTGGTTGAATCTTGACTTACACACTGTGCTGCTGGTCTTTGACCTTTGTAAACCTAGAACCCAGTAATGCTTTAATCATCAGTGACATACGTATCAGTTCAGTTCAGTTCAGTCGCTCAGTCATGTCTGACTCTTTGCGACCCCATGAATCGCAGCACGCCAGGCCTCCCTGTCCATCACCAACTCCTGGAGTTCACTCAGACTCATGTCCGTCGAGTCAGTGATGCCATCCAGCCATCTCATCCTCTGTCGTCCCCTTCTCCTCCTGCCCCCAATCCCTCCCAGCATCAGAGTCTTTTCCAATGAGTCAACTCTTCACATGAGGTGGCCAAAGTACTGGAGTTTCAGCTTTAGCATCATTCCTTCCAAAGAAATCCCAGGGCTGATCTCCTTCAGAATGGACTGGTTGGATCTCCTTGCACTCCAAGGGACTCTCAAGAGTCTTCTCCAACACCACAGTTCAAAAGCATCAATTCTTCGGCACTCAGCCTTCTTCACAGTTCAACTCTCACATCCATACATGACCACTGGAAAAACCATAGCCTTTATTAGATGGACCTTTGTAGGCAAAGTAATGTCTCTGCTTTTGAATATGCTATCTAGGTTGGTCATAACTTTCCTTCCAAGGAGTAAGCGTCTTTCAATTTCATGGCTGCAGTCACCATCTACAGTGACTTTGGAGCCCCCCAAAATAAAGTCTGACACTGTTTACACTGTTTCTCCATCTATTTCCCATGAAGTGATGGGACCAGATGCCATCATCTTCATTTTCTGAATGTTGAGCTTTAAGCCAACTTTTTCACTCTCCTCTCTCACTTTCATCAAGAGGCTTTTTAGTTCCTCTTCACTCTGCCATAAGGGTGGTGTCATCTGCATATCTGAGGTTATTGATATTTCTCCCAGCAATCTTGATTCCAGCTTGTGCTTCTTCCAGCCCAGCGTTTCTCATGATGTACTCTGCATATAAGTTAAATAAGCAGGGTGACAATATGCAGCCTTGACGTACTCCTTTTCCTATTTGGAACCAGTCTGTTGTTCCATGTCCATTTCTAACTGTTGCTTCCTGACCTATATAGGTTTCTCAAGAGGCAGGTCATGTGGTCTGGTATTCCCATCTCTTGAAGAATGTTCCACAGTTTATTGTGATCCACACAGTCAAAGGCTTTGGTATAGTCAATAAAGCAGAAATAGATGTTTTTCTGGAACTCTCTTGCTTTTCCATGATCCAGAGGATGTTGGCAATTTGATCTCTGGTTCCTCTGCCTTTTCTAAAGCCAGTTTGAACATCTGGAAGTTCACAGTTCATAAATTGCTGAAGCCTGGCTTGGAGAATTTTGAGCATTACTGCTAGTGTGTGAGATAAGTGCAATTGTGCAGTAGTTTGAGTATTCTTTGGCATTGCCTTTTTTTGGGATTGGAATGAAAACTGACCTTTTCCAGTCCTGTGGCCACTGCTGAGTTTTCCAAATTTTCTCGCGTATTGAGTGCAGCACTTTCACAGCATCATCTTTCAGGATTTGAAATAGCTCCACTGGAATTCCATCACCTTCACTAGCTTTGTTTGTAGTGATGCTTTCTAAGGCCCACTTGACTTCACATTCCAGGATGTCTGGCTCTGGGCAAGTGATCACACCATCATGATTATCTTGGTCGTGAAGATCTTTTTGTACATTTCTTCTGTGTATTCTTGCCACCTCTTCTTAATATCTTCTGCTTCTGTTAGGTCTATACCATTTCTGTTCTTTATTGAACCCATCTTTCTATGAAATATTCCCTTGCTATCTCTAATTTTCTTGAAGAGATCTCTAGTCTTTCTAATTCTGTTTTTTCCCTCTATTTCTTTGCATTGATCGCTGAGGAAGGCATTCTTATCTCTCCTTGCTATTCTTTGGAACTCTGCATTCAAATGGGCATATCTTTCCTTTTCTCCTTTGCTTTTCACTTCTCTTCTTTTCACAGCTATTTATAAGGCGTCCCCAGACAGCCATTTTGCTTTTTTGCATTTCTTTTCCAGGGGGATGGTCTTGATCCCTGTCTCCTGTACAATGTCATGAACCTCCATCTTATAGTTCATCGGGCACTCTATCAGATCTAGGCCCTTAAATCTATTTCTCACTTCCACTGTATAGCCATAAGGGATTTGATTTAGGTCATGCCTGAATGGTCTAGTGGTTTTCCCTACTTTCTTCAATTTTAGTCTGAATTTGGCAATAAGGATTTCATGATCTGAGCCACAGTCAGATCCTGGTCTTGTTTTTGCTGACTGTATAGAGCTTCTGCGTCTTTGGATGCAAAGAATATAATCAAGCTGATTTCGGTGTTGACCATCTGGTGATGTCCATATGTAGAGTCTTGTGTTGTTGGAAGAGGGGGTTTGCTATGACCAGTGTGTTCTCTTGGCAAAACTCTATTAGCCTTTGCCCTGCTTCATTCTGTACACCAAGGCCAAATTTGCCTGTTACCCCAGGTGTTTCTTGACTTCCTACTTTTGCATTCCAGTCCCCTATAATGAAAAGGACATCTTTTTTGGGTGTTAGTTCTAAAAGGTCTTGTAGGTCTTCATAGAACCCTTCAACTTCAGTTTCCTCAGCGTTACTGGTTGGGGCATAGGCTTGGATTACCGTGATATTGAATCGTTTGCCTTGGAAATGAACAGAGATCATTCTGTCGTTTTTGAGATTGCATCCAAATACTGCATTTCGGACTCTATTGTTGACCATGATGGCTACTCCATTTCTTCTTGGGGATTCTTGCCCACAGTAGTAGATATAATGGTCATCTTAGTTAAATTTACCCATTCCAGTCCATTTTAGTTCGCTGATTCCTAATGTCAACATTCACTCTTGCCATCTCCTGTTTGACCACTTCCAATTTGCCTTGATTCATGGACCTAACATTCCAGGTTCCTATGCAGTGTTGCTCTTTACAGCATAGGCTCCATCCCTTCATTCTTTTTGGAGTTATTTCTCCACTGTTGAAACACTTTATGACATACTAAAGTTCTGATGTATGTTTATACTTTCTTTTTTATTTCAATGAATTTTTAAATCAATTCTTGAATAAGAACTGTGTTATTCTTGGTATTGTAGCTTTATAACTTATTTTATAGGTGGCTCAGATGGTAAGGAATCTGCCTGCAATGCAGGAGACCTGAGTTCAATCCTTGGGTCAAGAAGATCCCCTGGAGAAGGAAATGGCAACCCACTCCAGTATTTTGCCTGAAGAATTCCATGGACTGAGGAGCTAGCGGACTATAGTCCATGGGGTTGCAAAAGAGTTGGACATGACTGAGAGACTAACGCTTTCATGTAACCAATAGGGCTGGTTCTTCCATGTTACTCTTTTTTTTTTTCCCCAGAATTTTCCTTTTTATTTTTGCTTATTATAATTTTAACATAAGTTTAAAATTGACTTCTTTAGTTATAAGTATTGCTAGTATTTTTACTAGAATCAATGTAAAATTATGGATTATTTAATGGAGATTTACACCTTTATTAGGTTGAGTTTTCCTGTTCAAGGAAAACATTTTATGCTTTTACACTTATATTTTTATGCCTATTTTGTGTCCATTACTAGTGTTTTAAAGCTTCTTAATACAAATTTTGCACATTTTTTTATTAAGTTTTCTGCTGTGTGTATTAATCAGGGTCCTGGCAAGAAAGAGACAGCAAATCCTCAAATGAAGTAATGAAGGAGAGTTTAATGAATGGGCTATTTTTTTTAAAGGTGTGGGAAAGGCATAAGAAAACTCAACAATGGACAGTGTAACATCCCTGAATTATTGTAAGAAGAGAGTAGCAGGAGTGGGAAGGAAGGGTTACCAGGTATTGGAGGGAACACTTATGGTGGCTCAGAGGTTAAGCCTCTGCCTGCAATGCAGGAGACTTGGGTTCGATCCCTGGGTTGGGAAGATCCCCTGGAGCAGGAAATAGCCACCCACTCCAGTATTCTTGCCTGGAGAATCCCATGGACAGAGGAGCCTGGTGGGCTACAGTCCACGGGGTCGCAAAGAGTTGGACACGACTGAGCGACTTCACTTTCACTTTCACTTATAGGAGAAGACTGATGTTCAAGAACTGTGGACATCCATAGAAGGACAGAGACAAATGGAGGAGGAGATAACTCGACCTTGCTCTGTGCTTACCATGTGGTGACCTTCCATGCCCTCCTGTTGGACAAACCCAACAGAAGCAGAGGGCAAGGGAGACCACTGATATGGGCCACAAATGTTGGCCTCCTTAGATGCAGAGAGAGTAGAAAAGGGTGCAATGAACTGAATGTTTGTGCCCCCCACTCATGTATTGAAAGCCTAATCCTGAATGTGATGGTATTAGGAAGTAGATACTTTTGGAGATAATTAGTTCATGAGGATGAAGTCCTCACAATACGATTAGGGCCTTTACAAAATGGACTCTGAGATCTCTTTCACCCTCTTTCCACCATGAGATGATACAACGAAAAGTTGGCAGCATGTAACCTAGGAAAGGGTCCTCACCGGAACCCAACCATACTGGTACTCTGATCTTAGTAGACTTCCAGCCTCTAGAACTATAAGAAATAAATTTATGCTTTTATAAACCACCCCAGTCTATGGTACTTTGCTATGAAAGCCTGGACTAAGACAGAAATTGGTAGCAGGAAGTGGGAATGCTGCTGTAATAGATACCTAAAAATGTGATTGAAACTGGATAATGGGTAGGGGCTGGAAGTTCTGAGATGGGTGCTAGAAGAAATGGGGATAGTTGTAAATAGACATTTAAAGGTGATTCTGATAAGAACTCAGAAGACAGAGAGCTATAGAGAAAGCTTCCTTCTTCTTAGAGAATACCTAATCACTCATGAAGAGAATGTTGGTGTAAAATGCAAAGTATAGGCCATTTTAATGAGGTCTCAGATAGAGATGAGGAATATGTTATTGGAAAATAGAGGAAAGGTGACCCTTTTTATAAAGTGGCAAAAATTTGTGGAATTTTTACATTGTGGGAGGTGGAACGTGCCAGTGATAAAACTGGATATTTAAATGGAGAGATTTCTAAGAAAATGTTGAAGGAGAAGCCTGGTTCCTCCTGACTGCTTATAGAAGAATGTGAGGAGATAGAAATGCTCTGAAGATAAAATCATTGAGCATACAGGAACCAGAGCTTGCAAATTTAGGATATGCTTAGCCTATCCATATTACAAAAGATAAGAACATGTGTTTGGAAGAAAGCACTTAAGGGATGTGAACCATGGAGTTAATCTACCACCTCAACAAAAAGCAAGAGTAGAGATTAGGATTACACCAGGAGACAAACTGCCAGCTGAAACTAAAAGAAGCAGAGAAAATGGGACAAAACGAGGGAAGTCTGTCAGACTTCATAGATCCTACAGGACTGGCCCGTAACACTATTTGAATGTAAACACATGCTATTGCTCTAGACAAGGGAAGAAGAACCCTGAAGTCAATTCAGAAGATCATCAGGGTTGCCACTCCTAACACAGGCCCAGCATACTTGGGCCCTGGGGACAGGATTGTATCAACCTTGATTTCAAACTCAGTGGAGTCCTGGAGGTGCGACCCTCATCCTGACAGAGTGGCACCCACTGCAGAGAGAAATTTAGCATGGGCAATGCCCTGCCAAACTGTAGGGTGACAGTGACACCCCAGTGGGTCCAGAGGGCAGGATCACCTAGTGGGAGTGAAAGGCAGAGTATGGAGCCAAAAAGGATTATTCTGGCGTCTCAAGATCTCAGGCAGTTTGCCTTGCTAGGTTTTGAACTTGCATCACTCCTTCCTTTTTTCCTTTTCCTTCCATTTGAAACGGGAATGTCTGTCCTGTGCCTTTCCTACTATTGTGTTTTAGAAGCACAGGATTTCATTGGTTTACAGCTGGAGAGGAATTTTGCTTGAGTATGAATCTCACTCCTATCTGATTTAGATGATTTTTAGATAAGACTTTGGACTTTTGGACTTCAAAGTTGATGCTGGAATGAGTTATTAATAAGACTTTTGGGTTATTGGGATGGGATGTGAGAAGGACATAAATTTGGGGGGGTCAGGGCTAGAATGCAGTGAACTGAATGTTTGTTGTCTTCCCCAGATTCCTATGTTGAAATCCCAGCTCCCAGTGTGATGGTATTAGGATGTGGAGCATTTAAAATGTGATCATGGAGGTAGATTTTGTAAGGGATTAGTGGTCGTATATTAATAAAAGGGATCCTAGAGAGTCTTTTAACCCAGCTCTGCCATGTGAGGATAACAAGAATTATCAGTCTGCAGCCCAGAAGAGAGCTCTCTCTAAAATCTGACCACCTGCCACCATCATCTCTGCCTTCCAGCCTCTAGAAACTGTGAGAAATAGATTTCTGTTATCAATAAGCCACCCAGTTTATGGTGCTGTTATAACACTTGAACTGACAAAGTCAACAGTAAAGGGTGGATCTGAAGGGGAAATAAGAGATATTTAGTACACTACATATCTTTTTGTTAATATTGTAAATGAAATATTTTGTCATCTTTTCCTGGTGTGTGTGTATGTACAGTTCTGCCATCTTGAACCTAAACTCTAAAGGAGTTGATGGACATCTATACAAGTACTTGCAATACATGTGCAATCATAGGGGTAATAAAAGGTCCCCTAAAAGCTTTAGCAGGTAGACCTGATAAAGGCTGCTGCTGCTACTGCTAAGTCACTTCAGTCGTGTCTGGCTCTGTGTGACCCCATTGATGGCAGCCCACCAGGCTCCCCCGTCCCTGGGATTCTCCAGGCAAGAACCCTGGAGTGGGTTGCCATTTCCTTCTCCAATGCATGAAAGTGAAAAGTGAAAGTGAAGTTGCTTAGTCGTGTCCAACCCTCAGCGACCCCATGGACTGCAACCCACCAGGCTTCTCCGTCCATGGGATTTTCCAGGCAAGAATACTGGAGTGGGGTGCCATTGCCTTCTCTGTGATAAAGGCTATGGAGTTATAAAAATCTCCTGAAAGAAGAGAATTCTGTTGATAGTCTAAGGATAATAAGGTGTTACACAGATGAAGAAGCAGTGGTGGTAGATTGTGGTAAAGAGAAACTGGAGATGAAGGAGGTTTTCAAGTTGGATGAGGAATTTGAATTCTTTTTCACTGTTTACTTGCTGTCTGACCTTGGTTGCCTTACCAAGTTCTCTGTGTCATGCTTTTACCATCTGTAAAGTATATGTAATAATACCTGACAGGGTTGTTGTAAGAATTAAATAAGAAATGTATTTGATTTGAGGGGTACAGTACCTGGCAGATGGTGAGTGCTCAGTAAGTGTTAGCGATGGTCATTAATAATGTATGAGAAAGACTTAGAGTCAGCAGAGAGTGAGACCCATCAGATGAAATTCATTAGAATGTGTAGTGGCAGCTGGTCAGAGGCTCAACTGGAAATGTAGAAAAAGATAAGAATTTGGAGGACTCCGACTTGCTAAAGAGTTTGGACGTTGTTCCAAGGCAATAGTAGGAAGTGTCCCTTATTACAGGGAAGTGATATGATCAGATGTTTGTTTCAGAAAGTGCTGATGCTCACTATTTGTGTCTCTTCTCTTCCTCCTGGGCACACTACCAAGCCTAGGGGCCTGCATTCTGGCCAAGAGGATATATTAGTTAGGATTCTCCAGAGAAGCAGAACTACCAGGATGTGTGTATGTGTGTGTGTTGTGTGTGTGTGTCTGTATATGTTTATGCATATAAAGAGATTTATTATGAGGAACTGGCTCACCTGTTTATGAAGGCTGCTGAGTCCAAAATCTGCAGTGAGGGTTGGCAGGCTGGAGACACATGAGAAGTGATGGCACAGATGAAGTCTGAAGGCAGTAGGCTGGAGAATTCT
Organism: Bos indicus x Bos taurus; assembly: GCF_003369695.1. Taxonomy (NCBI): domain Eukaryota; kingdom Metazoa; phylum Chordata; class Mammalia; order Artiodactyla; family Bovidae; genus Bos; species Bos indicus x Bos taurus. Next base: position 18,916,061 of record NC_040076.1, on the reverse strand, counting down.
CTCTTGCTTAGAGAGATGGCTCCTTTTATTCTATTCATATCTTCAACTGATTGGATTTGGACCACCCACATTATGGAGGAGAGACTGCTTTTCTCAAAGTTCATTGATTTAAATGTCAATCTCATCTAAAAGTACCCTGAAAGTTACAATTAAAATTCAATGTCACAGGAAGGGTGTGTTCAGCAAAGTGATATGTGCCCCTTACAGACTGGGCCTTAGACATAGTCCTCCATGCTTGCTTTCTTTGCTTCTTGGAAGGTGGGAGGCAGAGGATCTGGAATGGGATTGTGAATCTTGGGGGAATGAAACTGAAGTGATAGCATTAGTTGCTCAGTCATGTCTGGCTCTTTGCATCCCCGTGGACTGTAGCCCGCCAGGCTTCTCTGTCCATGGGATTTCCCAAGCAAGAATACTGGAGTGGGTTGCCATTTCCTCCTCCAGGGGATCATCCCGACCCAGGGATTGAACCTGGGTCTCCTGCATTACAAGCAGATTCTTTATTGTCTGAGCCATAGGGGCTTCCCAGGTGGTGCTAGTGGTGAAGAATCCCCCTGCCAATGCAGGGGGAATGAGGGAGTCACTAAATGGAAGGAAACTGGGTCCCTGAAAGACTAGATGGAACAGAGCCTTTATCCCACTTTATCTTTCATTGAGCGGTGACATGTGTGAAAGAAAAGCATATGTTGTGTTAAGCTTTGGGATTTCAGGGCTTGTTTATTAGGCTGAGAGCCAGGAATTCTTTGGAGAGTGTTGTTGGTATGCTGTCCCTCCTCCCCCTTTCTTTGGAAGAGGAGAAGGGTGTCAAGGGATGCTTGCATATTGTGGATTTTGAGAGACAGAGGAAGTCATATTTTGATTCATGCCTGAGGCGTCTAAAGGTAAGAGATGTGTCTTTAACAGAGGTTTCAAGGGCATTCTGGATGAATGAATGATGCAGTCATTCTGGCAGCAGTAAGAAGAATGTGATGAAACAGGTAAATGCTAAGAGTCAGGGAGATCAGTAGGAATTTGTGGTTCAAATCTAGGCAAGAGGTGATGTTGATCTGGATTACGTTGGAACAGTGGGTGTGCAGAAGCTGTCTAAATTAATCAAACTGTGGTTAATAATAAACCTTCAGTGCCTTACGAATTTATCTCAATGTAAATTCAAAATTTTCTTTTTTCTAGGTAAAATCAGAGTTGATTATTTGGATTCATTCTACGATAAAGGAAAACTTACGGAATACGATGCTCTTTTGGGTGTTCCAGTTATACACCATCATATCCATCCTGTAAAATCAACTAGGTGTACTCTTTATCATTCTACTATATTGCCATGAAGATCTTTCTTATTTGGCTTTGTTGAAATGCTACATAAGAAGACAGAGACATTCATCCATTTTCACTTCATGATGCCCATAGTCTGAATTAGTTAATACCACTTGATATCATTTTAGCAAGCAGGTTCTAGCTATGTTAGAGACCCAGGGTTAAGAGATTTTAGGGGCAGGAATTATAAAAAGAATAATATGAACGCTAAAACACTGGGATGCTGAAATAGAGTGTACCGTTGGGATATTTGGGCAACCAAGCCGAAGGGAGGTGGCACTAGGTACCAGGGTATCTTTCCCCCTTTTACCTGGGTGAAAGTAAGAGGAAAGTGCCGAGGAGAGTCCAGGTGCTCTGTTTTATCCATCCCGCAAAAGGGGCAACCTCGGTGAAGCCCACCTCACGTGACCTTCTGTGGTTACTTGGCACAGTTCGGCATGTGTGTCCAGAGCAGTGACTGTGGCAGAAAATTGAAGTTGACTCCCAGTCCCTCAGTTTAAAATTTTAGAACTTTCACACTGCAGGACGAGAGTTCTTAATGCATATTAATGGCCCGATTGTTCAGGTGGAAAAGGACTGAGGATGAATACACCGAGGCTAGTAGTCTGCGAGCTGACTTCTGTGCTGTGTGTAAATTTGGTCACACACTTGAAGCATCAGAGGGAGAATCATAGGATGGCAGAAGAGAGTTAAATAATTCATCAGTTTCTCAACCAACCTTTGGCATAATTCAGAAGAAGCTCATAGAAGGCTCTGAATAAATCCTGTTTGAATAAATAAACTGGGAACTACTGATTATGTGACTTGCTTCTGTTGTTGTGAACTGGGAGAAATATTTAAATTGTAGAAACAGCAATGATTCCTGCACAATATCCACAAATTTCAAATTCACCTGCAAATAAAGGAATAAATTTATCTATAATGAAAGATTTCTTACCTGGAGTTATTTTATTTAGTGTATTTTATATAAGGAATCCAGGACTATAGTTAGGTAACATCTTTCTGAATGCTTTTGAGTAGATGGATTTTTCCATGTTAATTGTCCATAAAGGGCAAATAATAGACACAAAACTTGCCTTTTTAATTTGAAAGTTTAATGTTACAGTGATTATCTATCAATAGTTCTTTGAGATTTTTAGAAGAAATTTTGTATTGCAATAATTATTATTTTAATTTGTGACTTGATTAATATAGTCAGTTATCAGTTTCAATAAACATAATGCATTGGGAATACTGATGAGTCCAATTAGTAGACGTAATGACTCGACTCTCCTCAAGAGGGCAGCAAAACTGCATAGCTCAGTTCTGAAAGATAGCGAAGAAAATATTAAAAAGCAAGTTCGCAAAAAAAAAAAAGAGCAAGTTCACAGACGTTCCCTGACCTGATCATTCATATTACGCCAACTAATTAAGCATAACAGGCTCTGGTATTTGTATTGGCATTTTGTGGACATTTAGCCTTTCCTTTGTGGAATGAAAAAAAAAATCGTTTTCATTTTAGGTTAGACAAAGGAACTATACTTGCTTGGGGTCTCAAAATGCATTGTTTACTTTAAATGACCAAATGTTTAAATAAATTACTGTTTATAACAAAGAAGTTATAGGTCTCCCCCCCCACCCCCCCCCCACCCCGCCCCGCACCGCCCCCCGCCCCCTCCAGTAGAATTACTTCATTTGTGAAGGACAAGATAATGATTGTGTTTGCCTGGGGCTATTTTGGAAATTGACTTTCTTTTTATGATCTGTCCCAGGTAGAAAAATTTCTGTGTCCCAGAGAGAAGGAAATATGAAGATTGGTGTCAAGAAAGAGAAATGGGAGAGAGTTGAATGCATCCCTGCCCAGTTCTATAGAAGGAGATCTGGTCATTTTCTAGACCAGTTACAGGTGAGGGTTGGCATTACCAGGTACCACATCTTGTAGTACTTTCTCTGTTTTTCCAGGCACCATTCTTGCACCAGAAGGTGATCAAGTGATTCTGGTAAAGGTGTTACCTAACAGTGGTTCAAAATGTTTCTTCCCTGTGGTGTATTTGCATTGAATAGAGGATTTGTGAAGATTAGAAAATTTCCAAGGCATGAAGAAATGGATTTTAGAATGGTAGCATTCTGGTCCTCAGCAAGTTTATCCTTTGTATATAGCAGGCTTCTACTAAATAGTTACTAAATGAATGAATAAACACCTAAAGGGATAAATGAAATATGTAGCTGCTCTTCCAGCTGCCCAAAGTACAGAATAGAAATTCTCTTTTTTTGTGAGTCTCTTTTGATGGGGTAAAACTTTGCTAATTATTTGTAGAAATAGTTTAGGTAGATGATTTAAGCAAAAGTATTTGAAGGTTCTTCATTACATTATATTAAATAGATTGAAAAGGAGTCAAAATGGTTTAATAGCATGGTGGCCACCAGGAATGTACTTAAAGTTTGAATTTAGGATTCTCATCTTTCAACTCTTTAAAGATTTTGCAATAACTGTTATTTAGTTGCTAAGTTGTACAGACCGCATGGACTGCAGTCCCCCAGGCTCCTCTTGTCCATGGAATTTCCCAGGCAAGAATACTAGAGTGGGTTGCCATTTCCTTCTCCAGGGGAATCTTCCCGATCCAGGGATCAAACCCACATCTTCTGCATTGACAGGCAGATTCTTTACCACTGAGCCACCAGAGAAGCTGAATTAGTATTCATATTTATCAAACATGTATTCTTTGCAAATACTTGTGCTAGTCCTGTATTGTAATTTGCTGCACATTTTGAAAAGAAGAATAAACTGCAACATATAAAACATATAACAATGTATTTATGATCTCCCTGGAGTCCCAAGACTAATACACATGACAACATTGTTAACCACAAAAGGTATAGATTACTAATGCGGATGAGTGAGTGCACAATCCAGGATTAAAACAGTTCTGAAGAAGAGAGGTCAACACAGTTCAAGACCCTGGGGAAGGCTACACACCGAAAGGGGCCTTGAGCAGACTTCTAGAGTGCAGGTAAGATTCAGATGCAGAGAGAAAGGGAGGGTGTACTAGGAAGAGCAGCTTGTGTAGACATGAAGTGATGAGCATGGCACATTCAGCAAATAGACTAGAGAGGAATTGCAAATTGGATAATAAAGCTAAAGCTGGAGGAGTGATTTGGGGCCTTTAATACTGCTACTGAAATCTCCATCTCTGTACACCAGCACTGAATCAAAATCATGGAGACAACTTTGGGTAAGAAAGAAAAGAGTAGCTTTATTTCTTTGCCAGGCAAAGAAATCCGCATCAAGCTAGTGCCATCAAGACTGTGTCCTTCCTGAAAGGGTTCAGTAAGTAAAACTTACAGTGTTAGCTCAAAATATGGTTCTCTTTTTTTTGTTTGTTTTGATTTCTTTATTTTGGCTGCATCCCTGCAGTGGAAGTGTGGAATCTTAACCACTGGACCATCAGGAAAGTCCTCAGAATAAGATTCTTGATGAGGACGGAGCAGTTGTTGGGTCTGTATCCTTCTGTTCTTATGGAACATTTAAAAACCATCAAGGCTGGTGTCAGGAGTCCTGGTGATGGGCTCTGGTGGTCTCTGAGATTGCTATACTGGGATCTCCTCTTCTGGAATGAAGAATGCTTACAAAGAAGAGGAGTGTTAGGGAGTGTCTCAAAGAGGAAAAACGCCAGGTGCCTGATAGAGCTTTAACTAACAAGTGAATTACTTTAAGCAGTCAGAGTGCAAAGGAATCATTAACAACAACAACAACAACAAACAGAGAAAGAGAACCTACAAGTGAAGCATAACGTGATGGAGACCTAGCCGGTCAGTTTGAGCTTTACCAGCATAAAGGTTTTTGCAATTCAAGTTATAAAAAAAAGATGAACTGTTTAACACTGTTGAGTAGGAGAATGATGAAAGGATAGTCATGTTTCCAGAAATGTACTCCTCTCCATTTCCATGGTTGTGGAAGCCACCAAAAGCCTGTGGAATAACAGTGAGAGGAGGAATATTTGACGGTGGGAAGGGTAAAGGACAGAGGGACCTGTTTATTTTTCTTAACTATAAATGTTACAGTTACAGCTCTGAGTTATATTTTCAAACCTATATTATGATATATTTTAAGAAAGGAGGCTTAGAATAAATCTGTCTCAATTTCCATACTAAGATTGCATTAATGATAGGATAGATTCCAACCTGGATCCCATAAATGTGTCATAGTCACTAGGAATCCACGTAAAAGATGAAAGCCAATGATGGTACAGTTTTTCACTAAGGAACTGCTTCTAACATCAAACACTGGCAAACTAATGGTTTGCTGGAAGGAAAGTGAAGTCGCTCAGTCGTGTCCGACTCTTTGCAACCCCATGGACTGTAGCCTATCAGGCTCCTCCGTCCATGGGATTTTCCAGACAAGAGTGCTGGAGTGGATTGCCATTTCCTTCTCCAGGGGATCTTCCCGACCCAGGAATCAAACCCAGGTCTCCCGCATTGCAAGCAGACGTTTAAACATACCCTTTAATAGATAGTCACAGATTCAGTCAGGAATATCTTATTTCTTCCAAATGGAAATCCACTACAGAAGCCACATTGTTTTTTTTTTTTTTTTTTTGAATGGATGTATGAGCGCCGAAGAATTGATGCTTTTGAACTGTGGTGTTGGAGAAGACTCTTTGAGAGTCCCTTGGACTGCAAGGAGATCCAACCAGTCCATCCTGAAGGAGATCAGCCCTGGGATTTCTTTGGAAGGAATGATGCTAAAGCTGAAACTCCAGTACTTTGGCCACCTCATGCGAAGAGTTGACTGATTGGAAAAGACTCTGATGCTGGGAGGGATTGGGGGCAGGAGGAGAAGGGGACGACAGAGGATGAGGCGGCTGGATGTCATCACTGACTCGATGGACGTGAGTCTAGGTGAACTCCAGGAGTTGGTGATGGACAGGGAGGCCTGGTGTGCTGTGATTCATGGGGTCGCAAAGAGGCAGACATGACTAAGCGACTGAACTGAACTAAACTGAACTGAACTGATTAATATATTGCAGAAACATGCACAGGGTATTTTTATGTATCAAACTAAATGTCTTTGCCAGGTTGTGATTGTGTACTTTCATGATACAAATACTATCACTAAGAATTCATCATTTCTAAACTAGATTTCACTTGAACTTACAAACTTACCATTTTAATCACATATTTGAAAAAGTTATTTTCTTATAGAAAAGTACAAATAAGTAAAATAAAATAGAATACATGAAGGAAATGTACCACAAAGTTATGGAGTTAGAGATATATAAGCACCAAAAAGAATTTGGTAAATGACCGTGGGGAACTATTTTTGTTAATATCCAGTTCATTCATTCTTCTCTCCTTCTTTCCTCTTGTCTCTCCCTACCCCTTTGCCTCCACTTCCAGGCCTGTTCTCTGACTCTTTCAGATTGTCAGTAGAGCTGGTTTTCAAACATATTTTAAACTTTTATTCTCAACCATAATCCTTGTATTCTTTCTCACTTTATATTCACGTTATTGCAAGAATTTGATTGTTTTCCTTAGAGTGTATCAAAGTGTCATTTTTAAAATTTTATTTCTTTTTTATGTGTTTTCAAGAAATATAAACATATATCTACTCTTTTTAGGACTTCCATGGTGGCTTGGTCAGTAAAGAATTGGCCTGCAGTGTGGGGTACCTTGGTTCGATCCTTGGGTTGGGAAGATCCCCTGGAAGAGGGCTTGGAAACCCACTCCAGTATTTTTGCCTGGAGAATCCCCATGGACAGAAGAGCCTGGTAGGTATAGTCCATGGGGTCGCAGAGTTGGACAAGACTGAGTGATTAAGCACAGCACTCTTTTAAGATTCTTTTCCCATATAGGTCATTACAGAGTATTGAGTACAGTTCCCTATGCTATACAATAGGTCCTTATTAGTTGTCTGTTTTATATTTGGTAGTACGTATTTGTCAATCTCAAATCCCCAAATTATGCCCCTCTTTCCCTCCCTTAGTAACTTAGTAATTATAAGCTTGTTTGCTATATTTGTGACTCTATTTCTGTTTTGTAAATAAGTTCATTGGATCATTTTTTAGATTCCACATGTAAGTGATATCATATTTATTTTTCTCTGTGTGATCTACTTCACTTAGTTATGCTAATCTCTAGGTCCATTCATGTTGCTGAAAGTAGCATTATTTTGTGTTTTTTTAATGGCCGAGTAATATTTCACTGTGTATAAGTACTACATCTTTATCCATTCATCTGTTGATGGACATTTAGGTTGCTTCTGTGTCTTGTCTATTGTAAATAGTGCTGCTATGAACATTGGATTCATGTATCTTTTCGAATTAGTTTTCTCTGAATATATGCCTATTGGAGAAGACGATGGCACCCTACTCCAGTATTCTTGCCTGGAAAATCCCATGGATGGAGGAGCCTGGTGGGCTGTAGTCCATGGGGTCGCAAAGAGTTGGACACGACTGAGCAACTTCATTTTCACTTTTCACTTTCATGCATTGGAGAAGGAAATGGCAACCCACTCCAGTATTCTTGCCTGGAGAATCCCAGGGACGGGGGAGCCTGGTGGGCTGCTGTCTATGGGGTCTCACAGAGTCGGACACGACTGAAACGACTTAGTAGCAGCAGCAGCAGCAGCAGCAGTAGGATTGCTAGATCATATGGTAGTTTTATTTTTGGTTTTTTAAGGAACTTCCATACTGTTCTCCATAGTGGTTGTACTAATTTACATTCCCACCTGGTGGCTCAGCTTGTAAAGAATCTGCCTACACTGCAGGAGACCTGGGTTTGATCCCTGGGTTGGGAGGATCCCCTGGAGAAGGGAAATACTCTTACAGACCAGTATTCTGGTCTGGAGAATTCCATGTGTACAGACTAGTATTACAGACCAGTATTCTGTACTGTAGAATTCCATGGACTGTATAGTCCATGGGGTCTCAAAGAGTTGGACACGACTGAGCAACTTTCACTTTCACTTCACTTTCACCAACAGTTTAGGAGAATTCCTTTTTCTCTACACCCTCTCCAGCACTTATTATTTGTAGACTTTTTGATGATGGCCATTCTGACTGGTGTGAGGTATAGTTTTGCTTTGCATTTCACTAATAATTAGTAATGTTGAGCATCTTTTTGACCATCTGTATGTATTCTTTGGAAAAATGTGTTTAGATATACTACCCTGGCATGGCCTATTTTTTGATTACATTGTTCGGTTTTTTTTGACATAGAGCTGCATGAGTTTTTTTGTATATTTTAGAGATGAGTCCCTTGTCAGTTGCTTTGTTTGCAGATATTTTCTCCCATTTTGTAGGTTGTCTTTTCATTTCGTTTATGGTTTCCTTTGTTGTGCAGAAGCTTTTAAATTTAATTAGGTCCTATTTGTTTATTTTGGGGAAGAAACATAAGCTGGAATCAATATTGCCAGGAGAAATATCAGTAACCTCAGATATGCAGATGACACCACCCTTATGGCAGAAAGTGAAGAGGAACTAAAAAGCCTCTTGAAGAAGGTGAAAGTGGAGAGTGAAAAAGTTGGCTTAAAGCTAAACATTCAGAAAACGAAGATCATGGCATCCAGTCCCATCACTTCATGGGAAATAGATGGGGAAACAGTGGAAACAGTGTCAGACTTTATTTTTTTAGGCTCCAAAATCACTGCAGATGGTGACTGTAGCCATGAAATTAAAAGACGCTTACTTCTTGGAAGGAAAGTTATGACCAACCTAGATAGCATATTCAAAAGCAGAGACATTACTTTGCCATAAAAGGTCCGTCTAGTCAAGGCTATGGTTTTTCCAGTGGTCATGTATGGATGTAAGAGTTGGACTGTGAAGGCTGAGCACCGAAGAATTGATGCTTTTGAACTGTGGTGTTGGAGAAGACTCTTGAGAGTCCCTTGGACTGCAAGGAGATCCAACCAGTCCATTCTGAAAGAAACCAGCCCTGGGATTTCTTTGGAGGGAATGATGCTGAAGCTGAAACTCCAGTACTTTGGCCACCTCACGTGAAGAGTTGACTCATTGGAAAAGACTCTGATGCTGGGAGGGATTGGGGGCAGGAGGAGAAGGGGACGACAGAGGATGAGATGGCTGGATGGCATCACTGACTCAATGGACGTGAGTCTCAGTGAACTCCGGGAGTTGGTGATGGACAGGGAGGCCTGGTGTGCTGCAATTCATGGGGTTGCAAAGAGTCGGACACAACTGAGCAACTGAACTGAACTGAACTCTAAGAAGTGGATCAAAACTGTGATCTGTGTCAAAGAGTGTGTTCTGCCTATGTTTTCCTCTAAGAGTTTTATAATGTCTGGCATTACATTTAGGTCTTTGATCCATTTTGAGTTTATTTTTTTATATGGTGTTAGAAAATGTTCTAATTTCATTTTTTTCTTGTAGTTGTTCAATTTTCCCAGTATCACTAGTTGAAAAATTTGACTCTTTTTTCCCTTAGAGTGTCTCAAAGTGTGTTGTTACCTTTTGCTTTTATAACTTCAAACAAGAATGTATGATTTGACCACTTTTTCAAAATGGCCATCAACAAAAATCTACAAACAATAAATGCTGGAGAGGGTGTGGAGAAAAGGGAACCCTTTTGAGCTATTGGTAGGAATTTAAATTAGTATAGCCACTATGGAGAACAGTGTGTGATTCTTTAACAAACTAGGAATAAACCTACTATGACCCCAAAATCCCACTACTAGGCAATCCCGCTACCCTGAGAAAACCATAACTGAAAAAGACACATGTACCCCAATGTTCATTGCAGCATATTTATGATAGTTAGGACATAGAAGCAATCTAGATGCCGATTGACAGATGAATGGATAAAGAAGTTGTGGTACATATACACAATGGAATATATCTCAGTCATAAAAAGGAACACACTTGCATTAGTTCTAATGAGGTAGATGAACCTAGAGCCTATTATACAGAGTGAAGTAAGTCAGAAAAACAAATATCATATGTTAGCACATATATATGGAATCTAGAAAGATGGTTATAATGAATGTATTTTCAGAGCAACAGTGTAGACACAGACATAGAGAACAGATTTTTCAACACAGTAGGGAAGGAGAGAGTAGAATGAATTGAGAGAATAGCTGCTGCTGCTGCTAAGTCGCTTCAGTCGTGTCCTACTCTGTGCGACCCCATAGATGGCAGCCCACCAGGCTCCCCTATCCCTGGGATTCTCCAGGCAAGGGAACACTGGACTGGGTTTCCATTCCCTTCTCCAATGCATGAAAGTGAAAAGTGAAGTCGCTCAGTCATGTACGACTCTTAGCGACCCCATGGACTGCAGCCCACCAGGCTCCTCCATCCATGGGATTTTCCAGGCAAGAGTACTGGAGTGGGGTGCCATTTGAAATATATATATTATCATATGTAAAATGGATAGCTAGTAGGAATTTGCTGTATGACACAGAGAGCTCAAACCTGGTGCTCTGTGACAATGTAGAGAGGTGGGATGGGGTGGGAGGGAGGTTCAAGAGGGAGGGAACATATATGTACCTATGGCTGATTCACACTGATGTATGGCAGAAACCAACACAACATTGTAAAGCAATTATCCTTTAATTAAAAACAAATTAAAAGAGAAGATATTATTTGACCACTTTTAATTTTTATTGTTATAATATTTCTTGATAAATATTACTGTATTACCTCTATTGTCTATAATATTGAATTGCAAAATTTATGTGATCTTTTCTTTTTGTTTTCTCTTATCATCCCAGATATCCTGTTTTTCCACTTTCATTAGCATAAAAAAGTTTATACACACATATATTTTTTAATTTTGTTTTCTAAAACAAATAACTTCTATATTTAAAATAGCTTTGTAATTTAAGTATTGTTTTAAGACTTGAAATCTGAGAGAGGAGAAGTTATGCCAACCAACAAATATTATTAACATCGTGAATGAATCTTGGGCAGTATTCAGTGCTGTGAGGGACAAAAGAAATACATTAATTATTTGGAATATTTTAGTAGTATTTCCTGACACCAGATTTGCAAGTACCACCAGAAAATATGAGTTTTCTTGTATACTTTATTCTTAATAGTCATGAGAGCAGAAAATATTAATAATAAATTTCTTTTGCGACTATGGACTGCCCACCAACAGTAGCAGCAACAACACCTAATCTTTATTGAGGGCTTAATATGTACCAGTCAATTTTATAATCACTTTTTATGTATTTACTTATTTTTTCATTGAAACAATCATATGGTATAATCATATTAATATACTGCTCCAATAAGAGATAATGTAGCAAAAAACATGAAGTAACTTGCTAATGATTACCCTGTTTGTAAGTGATGGAGCCACAGATTCGCACCTGGGTAGTCTGTCTTCAGAACCAACACTCATAACTACATTTACCTTTTATTACTCTGTGTTTCCCCTACATTCCTCACCAAGCTCACTCTAATTAGGAGCGTGACTATCTCATGGTGTGCCTTAAATTACAAATTATTTTATATCAGATACTTTCCCAATTATTTGGAAATAGGCAAAATCAAGCATTTAAATGACAATTATTTTTTTTTTTCTAATTAAGACTTAGTCTTGATCACAAAATGTATACAATATAGTTGGAGAAATTAGATGCAATTTAATGTGCAAACTAGCCACCTATACAAGTACTATATACTGATTTGTTAAAAGTCTAAGGAGTGTAGTATGGACAACATTAGGGGGAATTATTGGAGGGGATCTGTAGGGTCTCAATGTACACAAGGAACTATCTTCTGAGAATGCTGAAGAGTATGTAGGTTCTTCAGTGGGACTGCTAGTTGGGTGAGGTGGCAGATGGTGAGCAGAGCATGAAGACAGAGGAAATGCGCTGCAGGGAAGCAATAAGAAGTGGTGAGAGCCACTTCCGAGCAGAAACTTCAAGAGCTGCCTTCTGGTTTGCCATCATCTCTTTTCTTTTTACTGTGAGACTGGTAAATTTTTAGAAGAGGGTGGCTTCATGACCTAGAATCTTGGGGTGAAGAAGCACGGAGCAGAGTCACCAGCAACCTACACCTTAAACTTGAAATAAACTCTCTTCCTGTTCGCCATTAAGCTTTGGGATCATCTATTGATGCAGCATTTCCTAGCTAATAAAGCTAGCTAGTAGGCAGTATCATTATCCCAAACATAAATGGTTAGGGATTTGGGCAATGAGAACAAGGGACACATCTAAAAGTCAGTGTCAGGGAAGAGTTGACAGGACTTGGTGACTGATGGGTTGTAAGGTGCAAAGATTTAAAAGAAACTGGCAAGATGACCTTAATGGTTTTGCTTTGGCAGAATAAATCATTTATCAAAAATGATGAAGTATAGAAGATGTGTTTGAAAGATTTAAAGGGTTTAAAGAGAAACCCTTTAAATCCTTTTCAAGGAGTTAAAAAGATACTGTAAGGTGGGTAAAGAAAAAAAGCTACTGGGCTGAGCTCACTGAAAAATTTGGTAGTTCAGAGAAATTTCATAGTGCTGAGAAGGTGAACTTTCAAAAGAAAATCTTTGTTTTACTATGTTTTTTTTTTTTAAAGTTAGGCCATACATTTGCATGTACACCAGGGCTTCCCTGGTGGCTCAGATGGTAAAGAATCTGGCAATGCAGGAGACCTGAGTTCGATCCCTAGATTGGGAAGATCCCCTGGAGAAGGGAAAGGCTACCCACTCCAGTATTCTGAACTGGAGAATTCCATGGACAGAAGCTTTATCTATCTCTTTTATACTTTAATAAAACTTCATTACACAAAAGGTCTGAGCAATCAAGCCTTGTCACTGGGCCCAGATTGAATTCCTCTCCTCCAGAGACCAAGAATGGTGTTGTTCATGGCTCATAGCAACAATCTTTCAGAAGGAGGGAGAAAGTAGAGGAAAGAGGGTTTGAAATTAGCCACTGAGAGAAACAGACCCGATCATGGTTAGGGGATTGCTGAATACAGTGGGCTTGTTTGATGTTAGACTAAGAATTCACAGTGTGCTGAGTCTCAATAGATCTCTGTCTTCTCTCAGCAGTGTTTAGTGTCCTGGGCACAGGCAACAAAAGCTCACAATAAGCATGATCCAGATTTGTGAGTTTTACAGATTAAATTATTTGCCCAAGGTCATACTTAGAGTTCTGTATAATCCCTTCTCGTTGTTTTCTCAGAAAAATACAGTGTCTCCTCAGGGATATGTTTTATATTCCTGTGGTTCTGATAATATTCACATTGGCTGGACATTCATCTCTTTAGGGGGACTTAGATTTTTTTTTTTAAATATCCTTGGTTCTTTATAAATGGTGATTTTGGTTTTTGGATAACTTTTTCACTTTGGTAAGCTTTTCAGATAACTTTCATTGGTGGGAAAAATTTTCTGTGTTTTTTTAAATAGAAGCTTGTCACCTTATTTAATTCATATGTCAGATAATTAACAATCATTATTAAGTGCTGGATATATGCTAAATGCTATGCTAAAGCCCAAGGATACCAAGATAGGGCTTCTCTGGTGGCTGAGATGGTAAAGAATCTACCTGCAATAGAGGAGACCCAGTCTCTGGGTTTGGAAGATCCCCTGGAGAAGGGAATGGCTACCCACTCCAGTATTCTTGTCTGGAAAATTCCATGGACTAAGGAGCCTGGTGGGCTCTAGTACGTGGGGTTGCAAAGAGTTGTACACCACTGAGTGACTAAATGAAATAAGGATAAATGAAATAAGGCACACGTCCTTGATGTGCTTAGAAAGGTCAAAACTGGCTGGAAAGTATAAACGGAAATAACTTATAACACCAGAAAGTGTTACTTGCAGCTTCTTAAGCTCCTAGAATTTGTATAACTTGTTTTCTAGTGACCTTTGCTCTAACTTGCTATTGAGGGACCTGCCTCTGAAAAAATTTCTACTATCTCCCTACTTTCCTCCACTCCCACCCTCAGTCCACATACACCTATTACCGGACTGCTTTTCATCAAATTTGGTCACTCATTACATGGAATGAACCCCACCAACCCTGCCACAACTAGCTTCAGTCCCCTTGATCAAGATGATGCTTGTTATTGACACCATTTTATCCTACTAGTTACCATATTCTCTCCGGTGGGTTTTGCCGTGTCTTTGCAGAAGTGCTGTTACTTCTACGGGCTGTTCCAGTGTCTACTGGTATACTGGAACCCTTGAGTATTAAAGGTGATTGCTGTTCTCTTTTGACAAGAAGGCAATGTTTTCCTATCATATCACATTGATTCAGAGATGAACCAATGCAGTATGCGTGATCGCCGTCAATTGATATGGAAATAGTGACATCAGGTATGCAGTGTTGTGGATCCTGCTTTTAAATAAAATCAGTGGAAATCCACATTTTATGCTTTGTGAAGGTCTAGGCGCTTAAAGAATTTCACAAGGGCATGTGGACTTGTGGGCATTCATGATTCCAGTTACTGCTTCTGCTAGATTTTTGCGACTGTGGGATCTATTTTTGTTTCCACGGAGGCATTGTTTAAATGAGGCACATTATTCCTTATTGATATCTACAAAGAAACTATCCTCACACCATCAGGAAAATTTATTGGTGGGAAACAGGGAGAAATGCTTGCAATCTAGAAAGGCAAACAAATTAACATTGAATATTACAAGTTCTTATTAACAAAAGTCTGACAATGGGCATTTTTCACCATCCAAACTAATTTTTCTTTCACTACCTTTTCTTTCTTCTTTCCCTTCTCTGCATTTTACCTCTCACCTCTCCTATGCAGTTCATAGGGAAATGCATTTCTCATATTATCTCATGAATAAAGTCTAGTGTTCATTTTGATTGCCATGGTTTTTCCTTCAGAATCTTTCCCTTTTCCATGTGAGCTTTATTAAACAGTGTTTTCCCACATTTTTTTTTTCCCTGAGCTAGAATTCTGGGGCTAGCTCTTATAACCATAAAATGTTCAGCCCAGTTACAAGGCTCCCAATTTCATGAACCCAATGACATGAAGAGGCTTCCCAGGTGCTGCTAGTGGTAAAGAACCCACCTGCCAATGCAGGAGAGTCAAGAGATGTGTGTTCAATCCCTGGGTCGAGAAGATTCCCTGGAGTAGGAAATGGTGACTCACTCCAGTATTCTTGCCTGGAGAATCCCATGAACAGAGAAGCTTGGAGGCCTATGGTCCATGGAGTTGCAAAGAGTTGGACACAACCAAAGCAACTTTAGCAATGACATGAAAAACTCTGGAGTATAAAAATTGGTGCAATCACTTTGGGAAAGAGTTTGGCAGGACCAGTCTTGTGAGTGAATGATGTGTGTTGTCACAGAGGGCCCTGCACTTGTTTTAATGTTCTGTTGTTTCTGTCTTGAGATTCTTAATCATTTTTGAACAAGGTACCCTGAGTTTTCACATATCACTGAGCCCAGAAAGTTATGTAGATGATCTTGCAGCTTGACATTATTTACGAAAGCTGAGCATACCCAGGAATGACCCAAGGATTTCACTCCTGGGTAAAAATCCAACTGCATCTCATCTCTGTTTTCATCAAAAGATGTTACAGAAACATATCTCAGCTTTTTATTTGTAGTAGCCAAAAACCTAGAAACAACCTCATTTCCATCAACAATGAATGGACATGTAAATTCAGTTATATTCATGCAAACAAGTATGATACAGCAAAGAAAATGAATGACCTACTCTGACAAGTTACAGTGGATTAATCACACATCGTACTAGGGAAAATAATTTTGAGGTCTATTTACATAAAGTGTGTCAACAGGCCCACTTATAATGCTACTAGAGAGTATAGTGTTTGATTTGGGGGAGCAGAGGGTCATAGTTGTTGGGAGGGAACATTATGGAGGCTCCTGTGTTTCTGCTAATGTTTCATTTTTTGACCTGAGTGCAGGTTACATCGGAGAAGGCAATGGCACCCCACTCCAGTACTCTTGCCTGGAAAATCCCATGGACGGAGGAGCCTGCTAGGCTGCAGTCCATGGGGTCGCTAAGAGTCGGACACGACTGAGCGACTTCACTTTTAACTTTTCCCTTTCATGCATTGGAGAAGGAAATGGCAACCCACTCCAGTGTTCTTGCCTGGAGAATCCCAGGGGTGGGGAGCCTGGTGGGCTGCCGTCTATGGGGGCACAGAGTCGGACACGACTGAAGCGACTCGGCAGCAGCAGCAGCAGCATGTCTTGTACACACAGAAATTTAAAAAATAGTATGCAGCATGTTGTTGTTACCAAGTAGAATTGAATTATCTGTTGTGAGTAGAGTGGAACTCGTAAATAATCTCTGATTAAGCACTTTATTGTATTAATAGAAACTCTTTGTTCTTGCTGTAAAGCACACCGTCAGATTACAAGACTTGCTAAATGTTTGTATCTCGTAAGCTTCTCTCTTGTGTGTCCTTTTAATAAACCAACAAGCTTCCATTTGGATAAGATAAGGGCATCTATGGTCTTAGAAATGTATTCATGCTACTTATATAAAAAAAAACTTAATAAGGATTTAAGAGATTTTTCATGGGATTCCAAGTCTAGAATAAAGATAGATCTTTGTAGGGTCTAGAACAGGGAAGTATAAAGCCAACATAAATTGCTTGCCATCACTGACCTCTGAATCACTGATCTCTGAATATGTATCTGCTTCATTCATCTCCGTTGTTAGTCTTATTTTTCTTATATTCAGTCAACTTGGTAAAATATGGCCATGCCATAACTTTCAAGACCTTATGTCCCTTTTGTTTTAAAAACAAGGCAAACTAATGTATTCTCAGACCTAACTGCAGATTTTAAAAGAAAAGACTCTGGTGGGTCAACTTGCCTCGGTTTCCTTCTCAGGGCCTGGAACAGTGTCACATAGCAATAACACCGTTACAGCTAACTATTCTATAGAATCCAAAAAGCTAGTTTATAATTTTTAACACACGTGCACACATAAATTAAGGAGCAGGACATGAAGTCCTCTAAATCCTCAGGATGGTACAGCTATCCTGTCTTTCTAATCAATGAATAGACTTTGGTTCACAATGTGAAGGAAATATTAGTCAAGTGCCTTAGTAAAACATACAAAACAGAAATATAATGTTCCTATGAAACCCTTACTTACAAGCAGCATGGTATTTCGAATGAATGTATCAAAAGTTAATTTTTTGAAAAATCATGTTAGAACATCTGACTATCCATCTTAGGGGAAAGGTGAGTTTTCTTACCGTACACTAGTCATTAAAGAATGAGGGTAGGTAGAGTGTGTGTGTGTGCTCAGTTGCTTAGTCATGTCCAATTCTTTGCAACCTCATGGACTGTAGCCTGCCAGGCTCCTCTGTCCATGGAATTTTCCAGACAAGAATACTGGAGTGGGTTGCCATTTCCTGACCCAGGGATTGAACCCACATCTCTAGCATCTCCTGCATTGGCAGGCAGATTCTTTACCCCTGTGCCACCAGGGAAGCCCAGGTAGATAGAGTATCTAATAGTAATTCTAAAGCAAACAAAACCACAGGGATCGTAAAAATAGAATTGTTTATAAACATGGGGAAAAGAAATTGTTTTAATTTTTTATTATTATTTTTTATTGAAGCATAGTTGGTATGTGGCATTGATTTCAGGTGTACAACATAGTGGTTTGATATTTACATTCATTATGGAATGATCTCCATGATAAATCAAGTAACCATCTATCACCAAAATTATTGTAATATTGTTGAATATATTTCTTATGCTTTATATTCATCCCCATGACATTTATTACATGACTGGAAGTTTGTGCCTCTAATGTCCTTTGTTTATTTCATCCATTCCCCCACCCCTTCCCCTCGGGCTATCACTAGTTTCTTCTCTGTGAGTTAGTTTCTGTTTTGTTTTGTTTGTTCGTTTACTTTGTATTATAGATTCCACATATAAGTGGAATCATATTAATATATTCAGTTCAGTTCAGTTGCTCAATCATGTCCAACTTTTTGTGACCACCAGGGACTGCAGCACACCAGGCCTCCAGGTCCATCACCAACTCTTGGAGCTTGTATAAACTCACGTACATCGAGTTGGTGATGTCATCCAGTCATCTCATCCACTGTCATCCCCTTCTCCTCCTGCCTTCAGTCTTTCCCAGCATCAGGGTCTTTTCAAGTGAGTCAGTTCTTTGCATCAGGTGGCCAAAGTATTGGAGCTTCAGCTTCAGCATCAGTCCTTCCAGTGAATATTCAGGACTGATTTCCTTTAGGATGGACTGGTTGGATCTCCTTGCAGTCCAAGGGACTCTCAAGAGTCTTCTCCAATACCACAGTTCAAAAGTATCAATTCTTTGGTGCTCAGCCTTCTTTATGGTCCAACTCTCACATCCATGTGAGACATGACTACTGGAAAAACCATAGTTTGACTAGACGGACCTTTGTTGGCAAAGTAATGTCTCTGCTTTTTAATATGCTGTCTAGGTTGGTCGTAGCTTTTCTTCCAAGGAGCAAGTGTCTTTTAATTTCGTGGCTACAGTCGCCATCTGCAGCGATTTTGGAGCCCAAGAAAAGGAAGTGTGTCATTGTTTCCATTGTTTCCCCATCTATTTGCCATAAAGTGATGGGACCGGATGCCATGATCTTCATTTTTTGAATGCTGAGTTTTTAAGCCAGCTTTTTCACTCTCCTCTTTCACATTCATCAAGAGGCTCCTTAGTTGTTCTTTGCTTTCTGCCATAAGTGTGGTGTCATTTGCATATCTGAGGTTATTGATACTTCTGGAGATCTTGATTCCAGCTTGTTCTTTATCCAGCCTGGCATTTCATCTGATGTACTCTGCATATAAGTTAAATAAGCAGAGTGACAATATACAGCCTTGACATATTTCTTTCCCAATTTGGAACCAGTCTGTTGCTCCATGTCTAGTTCTAACTGTTGCTTCTTGACCTGCATACAGGTTTCTCAGAAGGTAGGTAAGGTGGTCTAGTATTCCCATCTCTTGAAGAATTTTCCAGTTTGTTGTGATCCACACAGTCAAAGGCTTTGGCATAGTCAATAGAGCAGAAGTAGATGTTTTTCTGGAACTCTCTTGCTTTTTCCGTGATCCAGCAGATGTTGGCAATTTGATCTCTGGTTCCTCTGTGTTTTCTAAATCCAGCTTGAACATCTGGAAGTTCTCAGTTCACATACTATTGAAGCCTCATTTGGAGAGTTTTGAGCCATATTGGGTTGGCCAAAATGTTGCTTCAGTTTTTAAGACACATTTTTCATTTTCATCAAGAATTTTATTGAGCAATGAATGTGTTCACTGTTTTATTTCACTACCTTCTGCCATTTTTCAGACAAAATCATAATTCCATCTTGCCAAAACTTTATCTTTTGAGCAAAGAACTGTTCCAAGTGTCTTTTACAGTCTTCCAGGGAATGGAAAATTTTTCCATTAAGATATTTTTGTACAGAGTGAAATAAATGGAAATGCAGAGGTACAGTGTCTGGTGAATATGGTGGATGATTTAAAATTTCCTAGCTAAGCTGTAACAGATATTGCCTGGTCATAGAAAAAAAGAATTCAGTTTTGCCTTGTCCTGATGGAAGATTACACATTTTCTGTTGACTAATTCTGGATGCTTTTCATCGAGTGTTGCTTTCAGTTGGTCTAATTGGGAGCAGTATTTGTTGGAATTAATCATTTGGTTTTTTGGAAGGAGCACAAAGTAGAGGACTCCCTTTCAATCCCACCATATACACAACGTCAGCTTCTTTGGTGGAAGACTGGCCTTTGGTGTGGTTGATGGTGGTTCATTTCACTTGCTGCATGATCTCTTAAGTTCCACATTAGTGTACAATATCCACTTTTCATTGCTTGTCATAATGTGCTTTAAAAACAGAACACTTTCATCATGTCTAGGTAGAGAATTGCATGTGGAAATATGGTCAAGAAAGTTTTTTTCAGCTTAACTCACGTGGTACCCAAACATCAAAGCGATTAACATAATCAAGCTGGTGCAAATCATTAATGATTTTTCAGTGCTTAATTTGGATACTTTGAGTGTGTCAGCTATTTCCTGTGTGGTGTCACATAATTGCTCTCAGTTAATGTCTTGATTTGATCACTATCAATTTCAGCTGGTCTACTTGACCATGAAACATCATCCAGCGAAAAGTCTCCAGCATGAAACTATTGACACGTTTGATCAGTCTCAGCACCTTCTCCATACATTGCACAGATCTTTTTATTTTTTGCTGTTTGGTTGTATTTTTACCTTTCTTGAAATAATAAAGCATAATATGCCAAAATGTTGCTTCTTTCATTTATCTTCAATACTAAAATGGCTACAAAAAAATTAGAAAATTTTGATTTTTTAAAAATGCATGCTGATTTTATGTCACAATCTTACAAAACTGTTTTGAATGAAGTTAGAGACAGCAAAGTGCTCTACTAGAGCCCTCTTATAGAAAAAAAAGTTAATGGATGTTTTGGCCAACCCATAGTATTTGCCTTTCTTTGTCTATTTCACTAAGCACAGTATCCTCCAGGTACATCATGTTGTTGCAAATAGAAAAATGTCATTCTTTTTTATTGTTGAGTAGCTAGCCAATCTGATCACATGGACCACAGCCTTCTCTAACTCAGTGAAACTAAGTCATGCTGTGTGGGGCCACCCAAGACAGACGGGTCATGGTGGGGAGGTCTGATAGAGTGTGGTTCACTAGAGAAGGGAATGGCAAACCACTTCAGTATTCTTGCCTTGAGAACCCCATGAACAGTATGAAAAGGCAAAATGATAGGATACTGAAAGAGGAACTTCCCAGGTTGGTAGGTGCCCAATATGCTACTGGAGATCAGTGGAGAAATAACTCCAGAAAGAATGAAGGGATGGAGCCAAAGCAAAAACAATACCTAGTTGTGGATGTGACTGGTGATAGAAGCAAGGTCTGATGCTGTAAAGAGCAATATTGCATAGAACCTGGAATGTTAGGTCCATGAATCAAGGCAAACTCTTGAGAGTCCCTTGGACTGCAAGGAGATCCAGCCAGTCCATTCTAAAGATCAGTCCTGCATGTTCATTGGAAGGACTGATGCTGAGGTTGAAACTCTAAATTTTGGCCACCTCATGCGAAGAGTTGACTCATTGGAAAAGACCCTGATGCTGGGAGGGATTGGGGGCAGGACGAGAAGAGGATGCCAGAGGATGAGATGGTTGGATGGCATCACCGACTTGATGGACATGAGTTTGAGTAAACTCCGGAAGTTGGTGATGGCAGGGAGGCCTGGCATGCTACAATTCATGGGGTCGCAGAGTCAGACACGACTGAGCGACTGAACTGAACTGAACTGAGAATTCCATTTTGTGTGTGTGTGTGTGTGTGTGTTTGTATCACGTCTTCTTTATCCATTTGAATTTTTAAAAAAATTTAAGTATAGTTGATGCACATATTAAATAAGGTACAGGTGTACAATGCAGTGATTTACAATTTTTAAAAGTTATTCTCCATTTACATTTGCCCGGTGCTCAGTCCCTCAATTGTGTCTGCTCTCTGCAACCCTGTGGACTATGTACCCCTTCAGGTTCCTCTGTCTATAGAATTCTCCTCGCAAGAATACTGGAGTGGGTTGCCATTTCCTCCTCCAGGGCATCTTCCCAGACTCAGGGATTGAACTCGTGTCTTTTATGTCTCCTGTATTGGCAGGTGGATTCTTTACCACTGAGCCATCTGGGAAGCCCCATTCTCCATTTATAGTTATTATAAAATATTGACTACATTCCCTGTCCTGTACAATATATATCCTTATAGCATATAGCTTATCCATTTTTGCAGATGGCAATAGTTCATTCTTTTTATGGCTGAATAGTATTACATATACTGAATAGTATTTCATATACACGCACATGCACCATACCACAGCACATCTTCTTTGCTCATTCATTGATGGACACTTATATTGCTTCTGTATCTTGGCAATTGTAAATAATGCTGCTGCTATGAAAATTGGGGTACCTGTATCTTTTTAATTAGTGTTTTCATTTTCCTTAGATATATATGCAGTGGTAGAATTGCTGGATCATGTGGTAGTTCTATTTTTAGTTTTTTGAGGAACCTCCATATTGTCTTCCGTGGTGGATGCATCAGCTTATTCTTCCTTTCCTCTACATTCTTGCCAACATTTATATGCTTGATGAGAGCCATTCTGACAGGTGTGAGGTGATATATTTGTTTTTGTTTGAATTTCTCTGATTATTAGAAATGTTGAGCATCTTTTCATGTGCCTGTTGGCCATCTGTATGTTTTATTTGGAAAAATGTCTGTTCAGATCTTCTGCCCATTTTTTTTGTTGGATTTTTTTTTTTTATACTGAGTTGTATGTACTACTTATATATTTTGGAAATTAACCTTTTGTCAGTAACTTTGTAGTTTAGTTTGAAGTCAAGGAGCATGATATCCCAGCTTTGTTCTTTTTTCTCAAGACTTCTTTGGAAGTTTGGGGTCTTTTGTAGTTCTATATGGATATTAGGATTATTTGTTCTAATTGTGAGAAAAATGTCATGGGTATTTGGGTAGAGATCACATTAAATCTATAAGTTGCTTTGAGGAATATAGCCATTTTTACAGTATTAATTCTTTCAATCCAAGATCATAGGGCATCTTTCCATTTCTTTATATCATCTTCAATTTCTTCATCAGTGTTTTATAGTTTTCAGAGTATAGGTCTTTCACTTCCTTACTTAAATTTATTCCTAGGTATTTTTTTCTTCTTGATGCAATTTTAAATAGGATTTTTTTTTTTTACTTTCTATTTATTATTAGTGTACAGAAAAACAACAGATTTCTCTATATAAATCTTGTCTCTTGCAACTTTGTGAATTTATTAGTTTTATTATTATTATTATTATTTTTTGGTGAGGAATTTAAGGAAAGATTCCCTTGGAGAAGGAATGGCACCACACTCCAATATTCTTGCCTGGAGAATTCCATGGACAGAAGAGCCTAGTGGGCTACGGTCCATGGGGTCGTAAAGAGTCAAACATAACTGAGCGACTAATACTTTTATTTTTTCACTTAAGGTTTTCTGTTTAAAGTATCATGTCATCTGCAAATAGTGATTCAGAGTGAGTGAGTTTTTTAATGCACCCTTCAGGAGTAGAGCCTAGGTTTCCTACAGCTCTTTGGGTATTCTGAATGTAAGCCCTGCTGGTTTTCAAAGACAGACATTTTGAGGGCTTGTCTTCCCAGTGGGCTGGGAACCCTGATACGAGGATCAGATTCTCTGCTTCTGGAGGAGGAACTCCCTGGTTGTGATTTTTCCTCCCATTTGTGTGTTACTGTGCTGAGGTTGTGGATCCTAACTAAACCATATCTCCATTCTTCCTACCCATTTCACTGTGGCTCTTTCTTTATATTTCTAGCTGTAGAAAACCTTTTTCTGCTAGCTTTCAGGTTGTTGTCAGAGACAGTTTGCTCTTTGTTGTGTTGTGTGTGTGTTAGTCGGTCAGTCGTGTCTGACTCTTTGCGACCCCATGGACTGTAGCCCACCAGGTTCCTCTGTCCATGGAATTCTCCAGGCAAGGATACTGGAGTGGGTTGCAGGGATTGAACCTTCCCAAACCAGGGATTGAACCTGGGTCTCCTGCATTGCAGGTAGATTCTTTACTATCTGAGCCACGAGGGAACCCACAGTTGCTCTTTAAGTAGCTGTAATTTTTGTATGCCCATGGAAGGAGTTGAGCTCAGGGTCTCCTAACCCATTATCTTGACCCAGACCCCCAAAATTGTTTTTAAACATGATCACGGAAAACATAAGTTAGAAGCTTGACACATTTGATTACATCAGAATAAAAAACTTAATTTTGACTAAAGGCACCAAATAAGTTTAAGCAAATGTGATGGCCAATTTTACATGTCCACTTGGGTTAGCTACAGTTTCCATTATTTATTCTAACATTAATCTAGGTATTGCTGTGAAGGAATTTTGAAGATGCTATTAAAATCCATAATTAGTTGACTTTAGGTAAAGGAGATTATTTTAGATTATGTAGATGGGCCTGATTTAATCCATTGGAAGCCCTTAAGAGTAGAATTAAGGTTTCCTTGAAGGAGAGGAAATGGTTCCCCATGGACTGCAGCTTCTGTTCATTTGAAGTGGCCTGCCCTGTGGTTTTGAACTTACCTAGGCCACCTCTACAATTGCATAAGCCAATTCCTTGCATTAACCCTGTTAATAGATATTTCCTACTGGTTGTATTTTTCTTGATGAACACTGATACAACTGACAGGCTAGGAAAAATTATTTGTGACATCTAAAAAGGAGTATTTCAGAAGAAAAAGTTAAAACAACATTCTAAAAAGGAGTAAGAACTAGCCTAATAGAAAAAGGATTCATTTTAGTTATATGCTGCTGTGTAATAAGGAAGTCTGAAACCTGATTACTTAAAGCAGTGTATTATTAATTCTTGTTATCTGTAGGTTGGAAATCTGGGAAGTTCTTATCATCACCTGGGATCATTTAAGCTGTAGTTACCTGAAGGCTCCATCGTGGCTGGAGGGTCCAGGTTGTCTTCACTCAGATGTGTAGCAGTTGTTCCTGGATGTCGGCTGAGACTCCTCAGTTTTCCAGATGATTTCTCATTTTCTGGTTAGTTGGTCTGCACTTCTTCATAACACTGAGATGGAAGGATTAGAATAGGTTGAGTGTGGGAGCTGCAAAAATAGGGGTTATCCTTGTTCAGTGATAGGAGAGTGTTACTCAGAGGAGAATTTTTATCTTATCTGAAATATTTAAATGTTATAATGTTAAGTCATGATTTACCTGTATAATTAAAATGATATATAAATATATTATAGACAATGTTGTACCCCTGACCAAAATTTGTGGATTGAAACCTAATCTCCAATGGTATTGTGAAAGTGGGGCCTTTGGGATCTGATCAAGTCATGAGGAGGGAGCCCTTATAAATGGGATTAGTGTCTTTCTAAAATAGACCCCGGCCAAAGAACTAAATAGACATTTCTCCAAAGAAGACATACAGATGGCTAACAAACACATGAAAAGATGCTCAACATCATTCATTATCAGAGAAATGCAAATCAAAATCACTATGAGGTACCATTTCACGCCAGTCAGAATGGCTGCGATCCATAAGTCTACAAGCAATAAATGCTGGAGAGGGTGTGGAGAAAAGGGAACCCTCTTACACTGTTGGTGGGAATGCAAACTAGTACAGCCACTATGGAGAACAGTGTGGAGATTCCTTAAAAAACTGGAAATAGAACTGCCTTATGATCCAGCAATCCCACTGCTGGGCATACACACTGAGGAAACCAGACGGGAAAGAGACCCATGTACCCCAATGTTCATCGCAGCACTGTTTATAATAGCCAGGACGTGGAAGCAACCTAGATGCCCATCAGCAGATGAATGGCTAAGAAAGCTGTGGTACATATACACAATGGAGTATTACTCAGCCATTAAAAAGAATACATTTGAATCAGTTCTAATGAGATGGATAAAACTGGAACCTATTATACAGAGTGAAGTAAGCCAGAAAGAAAAACACCAATATAGTATACTAATGCATATATGTGGAATTTAGAAAGATGGTAACAATAACCCTGTGTATGAGACAGCAAAAGAGACACTGATGTATAGATCAGTCTTATGGACTCTGTGGGAGAGGGAGAGGGTGGGGAGATTTGGGAGAATAGCATTTTTTTTTTTTTTTGGTCTTTTTTTTAGTCTCCTGAGGTATAATCTTTTTTTTTTCTTTTTTCTTTTTTTTTTTCTAATTTTATTTTATTTTTAAACTTTACATAATTGTATTAGTTTTGCCAAATATCAAAATGAATCCGCCACCGGTATACATGTGTTCCCCATCCTGAACCCTTCTCCCTCCTCCCTCCGCATACCATCCCTCTGGGTCGTCCCAGTGCTCTAGCCCCAAGCATCCAGTATCGTGCATCGAACCTGGACTGGCATCTCGCTTCATACATGATATTTTACATGTTTCAATGCCATTCTCCCAAATATTCCCACCCTCTCCCTCTCCCACAGAGTCCATAAGACTGTTCTATACATCAGTGTCTCTTTATAAACCTTATTCTGTATGTGGTGAACTAATTGAGAGTTAACTGGTTGACTTCTACTGGCCAAAGATGAATATGAAATCAGATTTTTAGACTGTTTTAGAAACTTATGTTTTTATCCAATAATAATGATCCTCCATGCAGTAGCTTCATTGCTGGCTGGAAACTTTTAGAGTTCTCCTTAGCCTGCTAAATTAGGGGTGTAACATAGGAATCAGCCTAATGCTAAATTGGAAATATGGACTCTAGCTCTCTATTGTTTTCACCCTGTGGTCCCCTCCCCTCACATGGTAGGTGCTTAGTATGTGTTTAGTAAAGACTGTGGGAAGCATTTCTCAGTTTGGGAATGTATTACTCGGTGTGAATAAAGACAAATAACTCACAGATTATTAGATTACTATTGTGTGATTGAAAACTGCTTCATGGGATATATATAACCCCATGGACTGTAGCCTATCAGGCTTCTCCGTCCATGGGATTTTCCAGGCAAGAGTGCTGGAGTGGATTGCCATTTCCTTCGCCAGGTGATCTTACCGACCCAGGAATTGAACCCGGGTCTCCTGCATTGCAGGCAGACGCTTTACCGTCTGAGCCACCAGGGAAGCTATATATAACTCTATGGAATGCTAAATTTGAATATGGATTTAGAATGTCTCTTTATGTAACAACTTGAATAACTTTCAGCTTTCTTTTTCTGACTGGGTACTGATTTCACCAGTCTTATAAACCCCAAGTACAGTGTTAATGGTGGTTACAACATTGACATGCGAGAGACATGAAGCTTCTTACAACAGTCTACACTTTGCTTCTTTTTTTAAAAAATAATTTCTGGAGGGAAATGGATTCCCAGTTCCCAGATGTAATTTAACTGACTTTTGGACCCAATTTCTAGAAAGCTGCAGAGTCATGCTGGATAATACATTGGCTCAATAAGTCTTCCAGATTAAATTGTCTGGGTAAGAAGTATAAAAACATATATATTCTGGAAGTGCAGCCTAATTGTGTCACATCCTTGGCTTTTCAGTTGCAAGTTAAATATTATATATGTTTGAAAAAAAAAACTTTTTGTTAAGGATTATGAATAAAAGATGTTTGTCTCCATTTAATTTACTCCAAAATGGCCATAAATAAAACATGTCATTAAGAAATTTTATACAAAAGACCAGTTCTCTTCTAAGAAATTTTCAGTCTATCACCTTGACCAGTTGAATCAAAATGGCCAGTTTAAAAATAAATTTATGCTTTCTTTTCTTTCCCTTAAATAAACTCACCTGCCTCAAGTCATGTGATTAAATAATAATATTCCTGGATTCATTATATGATTGTAGATGACATTCATTGGATGAATAAATGGCTACTCTTGACCTCCTGTTGTCCATCTCTGAGATAGTTTCCCTGAATACAAGCCCTGGAAACATTCAAGTGTTTCTTTAGTAGAGTTTGTGCTATTATTGTCATAGATGTAAGTGCTATACAATTGTTCTGTTCCCTTCTCTTGAAATCTTACAACCTGACTTTAAGCTCTTCTGTTCTATTACTTTTCTTTCCTCTTGGAAACACTTACCTTTAATCTCCAGGAGAGTGTTAGGCAGATTCAATTAAAACTCTGCATGACGACTCTTATACAGTCATCAGGGGAGTGCTAATGCAGAAACCACCAAAGCCACTTATTTTAGAGTTTTTAAAGAAACCTGAAAATCATATAATGAGTGGATTTGCTATTGCACATAAGATTTAGAGTAGTTGGCAAGTTTTTTTTTAATTTTATTTTTAAACTTTACAATATTGTATTGGTTTTGCCAAATATTGAAATGAATCCGCCACAGGTATACATGTGTTCCCCATCCTGAACCCTCCTCCCTCCTCCCTCCCCATACCATCCTTCTGGGTCGTCCCAGTGCACCAGCCCCAAGCATCCTGCCAGAATACAGAAAGGACACCCCAAACTCAGCAATTTAAACAAGATGAAGAGACAGAGGAATACCCAGCAGATAAAGGAACAGGATAAATGCCCACCAGAGTAGTTGAAGTTTTGATTTGCTCTTGGAAATGATGTACTTTAGGGGGAAAAATCACTTGAGTTTTGGGAATAGAATTTTTACAAAAATTCAAAGTGCTGTGAAGCAAGTCAGGGTATTTGGATTCTAGACTTGCATGGTTTGGTGTTTCTAGCACTTCATTTGTCAAATGATTTATGGGGCATTTGTCAGGCATGACATTTGTCAAGTGACTTTTGAGGATTAAACAAGGATATCTCAGCAAGACGTCAGAAATATGTTAAAGGCAGTACAACTATTTGTTCAACTGAATGCCAATGCCTTTGATCCAGGAAGAAAAAGGTTTTGAGGAGTTCGTATAACTGCTAGGAAATCTTCTCATATGTACTCTTGGAGCTTTCAGGCTTGGTGTCTGAGCTGAAAAAGAAGCACCTCTGTCCTTCCAACCTTATTTAAATCAGATACCTGAGAATTGTCCTTGATTTTTTTGTCATTTGCCAACCCTGTATTTCATCTAATTAATCACTGTGCCCTGTAAATATCTTTGGAACTACTTGACATGCTCCACCTTGATTGCCACCACCCTGTTTAAGTCATCATTATATCTCACCTCTGGTCTCATCTCAACTCTATTCCATTCTCTGCATTTTCAGAATGATTTCAATAAAATAAACATTGGATTAGATAGATTTTCTACCTAAAATCTTTTCAGTGTTCCCCCCATCTTATCAAAATAAAGTTCAGACTTCTTACTCTTCTTCTTTTATACTCTCTCCCCTGGAGAAGGAAATGGCAGGCCCCTCCAGTATTCTTGCCTAGAAAATTCCATGGACAGAGGAGCCTGGCAGGCTATAGTCTATGGGGTTGCAAAGAGTGGACATGCCTCAGCACACACGATGGACACCAGGTTTTATTCTTACTTCTTTCTTAACTTTATCTCTCTTTTCTCCTCCACATTTTGTTCATTCGGGTTTTAGGAAACTCCCTGGGGTAAGCTGTTATTAATGTGGTGAAGGAAACTCATCTGGAAAGGGATCATGAGTTATAGAAATGGAAGATGGTTTTATTTTTTAGCTTTTTGATATAAGCCTTGACCAGAAAGTCAATTTGGATGTCTCATGTGCTATAATCCAGAATGTCTTTATCTTCTTTTCAATAACCTTAGAGCCCTAAAGGACCCTAATTACTTTAAAGAGACTCTGATGCTAGAAAAGAGCCAAAAATATATTATAGAAATGATTAAAAAAATTGAACACAAACGCCAGGCTTCTTAAGTTTAATCAGATAAAACTTCGAGGTGTCAGAAATATAAATAGTTTATGAACAAAATGTTTTGAGCCTGGGAATTTTGATCTGACCTTGCTTTTTAGGTAGATAAATTCATTTAAGTATGCTTCAAGACCGAGACTTTTAAGAAGTTATCCATTTAAAATATTTTTCTTGTGGCAGAAAAATGCCTTCATCAATTAGTACAATCAATTGGATTGTTATAGATGTTTCCAATACATTTCACAACTTTTTTGACAGTATACTCCAGACTTCCAATGTCAAAGCTGAGAGTTTCTTATGTCTAGCCAAGTTCTCTTGCCCTCACTCTGATTTTAACACGTTTCCTCTCATTATTTCCTCAATCAAGATGTAGAATAATTTTGCTGACTTTTTACTTACTATGACATTTCTCATTTAAATCTCCCCCTAGGTTTTTCTTTTCCAGGTTAAACAACCTTGGTGTCTTTAATCTTTTCTCCAAATAACTGCTTTTCATTTTTTTTCCCTCAGTGTATTTTACTTGTTTTGGTGTCCTCTATCTCAGATTTCTTCATATGCATTTTAAACTGCAGAGACAAACACTGGACATAGTATTCTATTAGGTTGTGGCCCTTGCCAAGAAGTGGAAGGTTGCTTCCTGACTCCTGGCAAGTTGCACCCCTGTTAATACATCCTGGTATCCTTCTACTTTTAAAAATGTTAGTCTTCCAATAATATTATCTGCAAAAGCATTTATCCAGTGTCCATGTGCCGAGCCAGCTTACAAAAGTATCAAAATTCAGACTCATCTGTTTCCGTCAGACTGTTGGTAGGAATAAACACCCAGTGTCAAGAGCCAAAGGGATACAAAGAGGGACGATTGTAAAGCCAAAATTCAGATTTTCTCAGTGGAAGTTACTGAGAAAATAAGAGTCTAGGGTGCTATTTCTGTCTACACTTGCTGGAAATAAATACAAAGGACCAGCAGTACAACAAAGGCAGGTTTACTTAGCACTGAGCCTTTGATTATAAGCTGAAAAATTCAGTCCACTCTCTGAATACAGGGGAACTACATATGGATCTTTCAGTGCCAATCCTGAAGGTCCTTGCTTGGCCCAGAGTGATTCAATGTGTTCCTTCTGTTTTGGTGCCAGATTGGGGCTTTTAGCCTGAATTCCTTGTCATTTTTGGAGAAGGCAATGGCACCCCACTCCAGTACTCTTGCTTGGAAAATCCCATGGATGGAGGAGCCTGGTGGGCTGCTGTCTATGGGTTCGCACAGAGTCGGACACAACTGAAGCGACTTCACTTTCACTTTTCACTTTCATGCATTGGAGAAGGAAATGGCAACCCACTCCAGTGTTCTTGCCTGGAGAATCCCAAGGTTGGGGGAGCCTGGTGGGCTGCTGTCTATGGGGTTGCACAGAGTCAGACACAACTGAAGTGACTTAGCAGCAGCAGCCTTGTCATTTTTGGCTGATACTACTCTGTTCCATATTGGAGAAGGAAATGGCAACCCACTCCAGTGTTCTTGCCTGGAGAATCCCAGGGACGGGGGAGCCTGGTGGACTGCTGTCTATGGGGTCGCACAGAGTCGGACACTACTGAAGCGACTTAGCGACTGTTCCATGGATGGTTTTTCTCCCCTTGAGTCTTTTCAACTTCCTCTTTCTTTCTTGCCCACAAAGACAAAAACACTTGCTCCTTCTATGTTAAGGATGCAATCACCCTCACTAAGAGGAAATAAAGAATCAGCAAGATTTTTTAAAAAGCAAGGGGAAGGTACATAATTTACAAGAAGTGGCCTTTGAGATGACAGCTATTGCTATAAAATATTTTTGCTGTCAGCTTTTAGCCCGGGGCATTTGTATCCCAAACCTCCTGTACCTTTCTGATGGTACCCTTAGAAGTAATCAGGGCCAATTTATGGGGGAAAAAAATGAAATAGAACAATGGTGAACCTTTGGTTCAAGTGGAAAATGCATGTATCTTTGAGATTTCCTAATCAACTTTACTTGGTTCACTAAGTTTTTAGTCTTATCCTTTCCTCAGCATTCCTCAACGTCTACATATATGTTTGACAGTGTGAGAACATAGTTTAAGGAAATCCCTTTTCTAAAACAATGAGACATTTGAAATTCAGAAAAGATCCTCGGGAGATTCTATACTCTTGAGTTTTGATGAAAGTCATGGATTTTGATCATAAGTATTAACTTGAGAGAATTCTCTCTTACCATATAAAGATGAGGTAAATAAAAAAGGAAAAAGTGAAAAGAGTCATAGACTACAGTATTTATTACAATCAAGAAAAAAGTCTGTTACTGTAAAGAATATGTTTAACTCACTCATAGAAAATTACCATATTTTCCTCTTACTTTCCAAAAGTTAACAGTCCATGGTCTGAGTCAGTTGGCATTTATATTTATCATTTAGAGAAAGTAAGTAGGCCTTATAAGGAAAGAGAGAAAATTATTTTCCTACATTTCAGACAGCCTCAGATGTTATTTTAACATGGTAGTTTCAGTTTAAAAAAGGTGATCCAGTGTTATAACCAGTATATTTGGTATAATCATAGTTAGAATTTTCAGGAAATTAAAATGGAATTACTGCCCTTTAAAAGATTATAGTGGCTGTGTTCTACAGTATTATCAAAAACTTCAATGATATCAGCACTGACATCATGATTGGTGAACAGTGAGGAGACAATAAGGGAACAGATAATTATGGGATGAAGAGTTGGCAGAGAAGCCCATCCTGGGTTGGATGATGTAGCAGGGTTGAATGTGTATATCTGGCATCTCTGCTCTTCATGATGCTCTTCTCAGATCCCTGCAGGTAATTCTTCATTTTAATAGATGGGAAAACATGGAAACAGTGTCAGACTTTATTTTTCTGGGATCCAAAATCACTGCAGATGGTGATTGCAGCCATGAAATTAAAAGATGCTTACTCCTTGGAAGGAAAGTTATGACCAACCTAGATAGCATATTCAAAAACAGAGATATTACTTTGCCAACAAAGGTCCATCTAGTCAAGGCTATGGTTTTTCCAGTGGTCATGTATGGATATGAGAATTGGACTGTGAAAAAAGCTGAGCACTGAAGAATTGATGCTTTTGAACTGTGGTGTTGGAGAAGACTCTTGAGAGTCCCTTGGACTGCAAGGAGATCCAACCAGTCCATTCTGAAGGAGATCAGTCCTGGGTGTTCTTTGGAAGGAATGATGCTAAAGCTGAAACTCCAGTCCTTTGGCCACCTCATGCGAAGAGTTGACTCATTGGAAAAGACCCTGATGCTGGGAAGGATTGGGGGCAGTAGGAGAAGGGGATGACAGAGGATGAGATGGCTGGATGGCATAACCGACTCGATGGACGTGAGTTTAAGTGAACTCCAGGAGTTGGTGATGGACAGGGAGGCCTGGAGTGCTGCGATTCATGGGTTCGCAAAGAGTCAGACACGACTGAGCAACTGAACTGAACTGAACTGAATCTACTCTTCGATGGTTCAAAGACACAAATCACTTGGTGCTAATGCTGGCCTTGTTCTTCAACCAGAGGGGTCCTAGAATCTGAGAACTGACAGATCAGATTCTCGGGCACTGGAGGAGACATTGGAAAACAGATAATCTGAAGAGTCCTTTTACATAAAAAGCCAGTTGAGAACAAAAAAGAAGAAAGGTAGATGCTTTCACCAGGGTCTCACTGTAAAGTAGCACAGAGAAAGCCCTGGGGTTTCTATTGAGTCAAGGGCTAGTTTGACTCTACCAACTGACTCTAAAATTTCACTTCTGTTTACTTTGAGATAAATGTGACTATAGAGGAAATAGAGTTTCAACTACATTTACAACTATATTTTCAACTATATTTACAAATACCCTAATTTTCAGTACAAGCCTCACCTCTGAAATTTCTTTAAACAATATTATATCATTCTGATCACTCCCTTGAGCTTGGCCCTACTGGAATTTATATTAATTTTTTTTTCTCATCACCATACTATTTTTTTAAAATTTAGTTTTGACTGTGTGCTGGCTTTCTCTTGTTGTGGCAGGGTGGGAGGACTTCTCTTGTTGCAGAGCATGGGCTCTCGTCCCAACGGCTTCAGTAGTTGTGGCTCATGGGTTTAGTTGCCTCATTGTGTGTGGAACCTTCTGGAGCAGGGATCAAACCTGTATCCGATACACTGGCAGGTAGATTCTTATCCACTGCGTCACCAAGAGAGTCCAGCATTGTCACACTCTTACTTCAATGTTAGTAATGTTTGCCGGTTGTTTTAGCTATCCCCCATTTATTTCCCTGAATGGAATGTAGGGTCACAAAGGCTGATCTTCTACCTGTTTCAGATCGTTCATTGTCTAAACCATGTTGTGTTCTGAAAGAATGCAAAACATATACAGTATGTATAAATTGCATATAGGATACACAAGTAAATTGAAAAAAATGTGTTACCACTTACTACTTTAGGGTTAAAAAGCTAACAATTTCAAGTTGAAATTATCTGTGTGATCAGCTTTGTTTATTAGTTATCTTGAGGGTTGATAATCACTATATACATACTGATATAACCTTATAGGTTGGTAAAATATCAATATGTTTCTACATCGTTGGTTAAAAAAAGCTACTACATCCTCTCTACTTCATCCTCTCCAACCCAGAGCCCTAGTCCTTCCCCTCAGGGGATACCCTAGACTATGATACAGCAAACAAAGGGTTAATGCTGGCTACAGAGCCTTCCCAAGACCCTGCACAGCAGCACTGGTGATATTTAAGTTATTGGATTTAGAATACAATGGGCAAGTTGACAAGACAGTGTCTCTCACAGCTCGCCTGAATTTTTCCGTGTAAAAGCTGAAACTAATCACTAGATAAACAGATATTCCGGTTTCTCAGCCAATATGATCTATTAAGTTCTCCAGTTAAGGTTATGTTAGATGATTAATGGCTTCCTAAACATTGAAATGCCCAGCCTGTGAAACTGATTTCAAGGCTCTCTTGACTGCTCTCGCCAAGTCCAGTAGCATTTTCTTAATATTTGAATCCAAGAAATATTTTTCAGTCTCCATCTTAACTTTTCTGAGACATTTGATACAATTGACTGCTCCCTGTTTTGAAACTTTGTTTTTGGCATCTCCATGGCCACTATATTTTGGTCGCCTTTCTCACCAACTGTTGCTTTTCAGTCTCCTTCACCAGATGCTCTTATTCTGTTATCCCCTGAAACTTGGTGTGGTTCAGAATCTGTCCTTAGTCTTTTCTTTTCCTTATAGGGTAATACACTAGTTCCTCTTTGCATGACTTTAACCCCTTCTGATGCACTGAATGACTCCTCAGTCTCTGTCTCTCCTCCAGCCTTCACTTCTGCTGTATTCTTCCTGCTCCCTGTACTGTTTCCCAAACCTGATGCTTTTCTCTCCACACCTCCCGCATCTAGTTTGTCTGCAAAAAATCGTATTTATGTATGTCTCTTGTTTGGACTCTCCTTTTTGCTGGGTTTCCACTGAGATTAGTTCAGAACTTCATATTTCATGTTTTACTTATGTATTATTTCAATAACCTTCAAACTAAACTGCAATATATTTGTTTATATGGCTCTCTCTGTTATAAGATCATAGCTTCTGGGGTGCAAATTCCGTGTCTCTGTCATCCCTGGAATCTCAGTACCTAGAAATGTCTGCTACATAGTGGGTGCTCCATAAATGCTCATTGAGTGAACAGGACCCTGTAATCTGAATGTTCACCTTTTGGGGAAGTTCTTTTGCCTAAGACTTCAATGTTATTATGGCCTGTACTTTTACTGTTTCTTTACGTCTGTGAATTGAGCTCATTAACTTTGAAGTGCTGATCAGTTCAGTTAGAGCTACCTAAAAGCAAGTTTGGCCGCAGTGAGCATCTTGTTGTAAATGACCAGCTTTGAAAGGTTCCTCTGTGAATCTAATCAATCTCTGAATAGGGACATCTTGCACTGTTGCTTTCCAGGAAGCTGCCAGATGGCTCGAGGAAAAGCATCCTTATTTAAAATCGTTTCAGAGGTGTCCAGGGAAAATGTTGTGGGCAAGTATTCAAACAAGATCAGTAAATGAAGTAGTGACTAGGGAGAGAGTATCATTTAACTTACCTACCCCCAGCTGATCCTTATGCTTGCTTCTGAGCAAAGAGAAATCTGATTTACTAACTCATCACAGTCCTTAAACTGTGATTTTTAATTCCTGAGAGCCATCACCAGTGAAGAGGCTACAAATACACCTCTTAACAAAACCTTTAAAATATGTCTTAGGGATGGGATTATGTTGCTACTATGGTTTTTTGTTAAAGGAAGACATATGGATGGTAACAGAGCTTCTCAAATATAAACAAGCTTTGGGTGATAAATTCTCAGTGTATGAGAGCTTATGAAAAGAGTAGACAACAGTGAACGGACTTATTTGAAGAAGAGAAAAGGGCTAGTGTTTGCTTCCCCTAAGGCTTTTATTGTTTCTTCTTCAGTCTCTAATGTGACCGCATCAAAAGAGCTGGAGATGTTAAAGAGAATTGGAATTAAGACAAATTCAATTCCATGAATAGAAGTTTCTAGGAAGTTTCCTGGTCCTGGGTAGATCAAACCACACCAATAAATTCTGGATGTTCGCAACGTGGGGCTGGATTACTTCAGAGATCAATGGGTAAGTAAGTGTATAGGGTTTTATTTTTAAGGGCGTGAGAAAGCGGAAATAACTTGCAATTTTTCTATACTTTTCTCAACAATGAGAATCAAGAATGTTTATCCTTTCTCAAAGTTGTAATCTAAGCTTATCCTAAAATCTTTGGGTTTATTTATCCTTTGAGGCACATAAGTGGCTAAATAGCAAAATTTTTCCTTATAAATTGAACTTTTGTATTCCAATATGAAGAAATGAGAATATAATCAATTCTATTTCATTATGCTGGATAAGAAGTCAGAGTTTTAATTTATTCCCATTTTTTATCTGAAAGCAGTTTTCTCAGGAACTGAAGGTGGATTTGGGCAGTGATCCTGAAACATGGATTCTCTGGAGTTGTGTTATAGAAGTTTGTTGCAGATGGGCAAGCTGACCCAGAGTATTTGTCTGTGCTCTGGGGCAGGGTGGTTCATTGGCCATCTGTGAGTAATTATGCATAATATTAATACCTGGGCACGGGACCTATGTTATTGCCAGATGTGACCATTAAAAGGAAACTCAAAAACTGGAGAGTTGCCCAGTTTATAAATTAGTATTTTCTTTCCTTGAAATACAAAAAGAGCTTTGAGAAAATAAATTACATTGTCACAAGCATAGCTTGCAGTTAATAAATCTAGTGAGAATTGTTAAGAAGTAACACTTACTTCCTGGAAAGGTAGTCAACTCAATCTTACCTTATTCTTCTCAAAAGTGTTAACAAAAGCGTTCCCTTCATTCATCCTTTTATTCTGTCGTATATGGCAGGGGTGCCACTGCAGGCATGCATGGCTATTTACTTCAGAGTTTATGTGCCAACAATGAGTTGGATAAAAACCAAATCTAAGTTGCTAATCTACTTGTCAGATAGAGTTTACTAGTATTTACATAGAAAAATGTCACACTGGGAAAATTCCAGAAATTGGTACCATCATAGTTATCATCTTTCTG
Organism: Bos indicus x Bos taurus; assembly: GCF_003369695.1. NCBI lineage: Eukaryota > Metazoa > Chordata > Mammalia > Artiodactyla > Bovidae > Bos > Bos indicus x Bos taurus. The sequence continues at coordinate 18,878,940 of NC_040076.1, read as the reverse complement.
ACCAGAAAAAGACCTCTTTCTCCTTTGCCTTTGGCTTCTGCATCTTGTATGAAAGTGAAAGTCACTCAGTTGTGTCCAACTCTTTGCAACCCCATGGACTGTAGCCTGCCAGGCTTCACTGTCCATAGGATTCTCCAGGCAAGAATACTGGAGTGGGTTGCCATGCCCTTCTCTAAGGGATCTTCCCAACCCAGAGATTGAACCCAGGTCACCTGCATTGCAGACAGATTCTTTACCATCTGAGCCACCAGGGAAGCCCAATCTTTGTGTGGCTTCTCTCTAAAATACAGCTGAAGATAAGCCCCCATGCTGCACCATCTCTCTTATGTCCCTACTTTCATTTCACTCCTTCGTGACCTTTTGCAATAATACTTAGAGAAAAGCACCAGAAAAATAAAGAGCAGTTGGCTAAAGTGAAATCACTTTATATTTAATCTTTTAATAGCTTTTATTCTCCCATCCATAGAAACAACTTGCTAAAAAATCAAACATACACAGTTATGGGAAAATGCATTCAGAGTGCATAGTCTCACCCTGTTATTCATCTTTGACTGTGAAAGTATTTAATCAAGAGACTTGTTAAATCAGAGATTGTACAAATTAACATACCATTCATGTTTTGAAATTCCTTTAAGAGAGAAAAGCTACCTTTGAAGTTGGAATAAAATTAAAAGATTGTCTTTTATGTATCAAATCCATTACATTTAGAGAATGATAGGTACATGTGTTTCATATTTTACATGTGAATGACCTGAAAAAAGCCATGACATTTATCCAAAAAGAATAAAAGGAAATTAAAAGTGCACAAAGACTAGCTGTAGAAGGAATACACACACAGACACAAACATGCACATATACATACTTAAAATGTGTACATGAAAATGCCCAAACCAATTTATTTTAGTTTAAAAAATAAAAGTCAATAATTTGATCTATTAGGGAGCTCAAGGGAAGTGACTTGGTAGCTATATTCTAGAGGGGATTATTTTTCTTTTTCAGAGTAAGTAGGTACACTTATTTGTGGGTAATGTTTTCTTTTATGTAAGAATTAGTTCTAGTCTGTTTCAGTGTTTGTTTAAAAGGTTTGTTTTGAATTCTTTGTTTCTACCAGGTTGAGGATTATTTTCCAGACAAGGAATTCCTGGTTTAACTAATTTGGAACATCTGTAAACATTGCTGCTTCATTTGTGATATGTTTAACATAATCAGTGTCTGTCTGGATATCTTAAAGGACTTTTGTGCTGTGTGATCTATTTCTGATTTCCCGGATCTGTGTTGAAACATGAAACATGGTGCCACAGATATGTTAGTTCCACAACTGCTGATTTTCCCCTGGTCTTGTTTAGCACTTTCCTTTGTTACATGTAGGCAAATAAGATAAAAGCCAAGAACATCTGGAAACAATCAGTAAACAACAGTTGGAAAATTTCTGCTTCATTTAGACTCATACTTCAGAAAAGAATATATATAGAATAATTAAATTTACATTTTAATTTCATCTGTAAAAATTTATCTACATCACATCTCTAAAACTATAAATTCCCCATTTACATTGTCCTAAATTAGCAATAATTTTGTAGACCCCTTTCCTCCTCAAAACATGTACACCCAGTCTCCAGTCATAAAGTTTCTTCCTAAAACGTAAGACGGGGCATCCTGTTATTCTCCACCTTACAAACCTCCAAAGTCTTCCAACAGTTTGATCACAAATATCAAGCTCACTTGGGCTTCCTTGGTAGCTCAGCTGGTAGAGTATCCGCCTGCAAAGCAGGAGACCCTGGTTCGATTTGTGGGTCTGGAAGATCTGCTGGAGAAAGGATAGGCTACCCACTCCAGTATTCTTAGGTTCCCTGGTGGCTAAGCTGCAAATGTGGGAGACCTGGGTTCAATCCCTGGGTTCGGAAGATCCCCTGGAGAAGGGAAGGGCTACCCACTCCAGTACTCTGGCCTGGAGAATTCCATGGACTATATAGTACATGAGGTTGCAAAGAGCTGGACACAACTGAGAAACTTTCACTTTCACTTTCATCAAAGCTCACTAGTTTCAAATTCAGCATTCACCATGTGCTGGGGTCTATTTGGTCTCACCTCGATCTCGTCTCTTCACACAAGATGTTGTCCAGCCATATCTTTCTATTTTGCTGTGTGTGCTTACTTTGCTTCCTCTCATCTTCTTCCTCTTCTTCTTTTTCTTCTTCTCCCTCTCCCTTTCCCCCTCCTCTTCTTCCCCATTCTTTCTTCTTCTATCATCATTATTATGATTATTTTAATATTTAATGACAGATTATTCAGTCTTCAAATTCACCTCTGTCATTCTCTCCTCCATTATAGCAAACTGCTATTTCCTTTGGGCTTCTATTATAAACTGTTTATACCCTTATGATGTAATTGTTTTAATTCTTAACTTGTAGATGGTTGCACATCACTTTCTTCTGCTAGATTTCGAGTTTCTTGAGCTTGGGGTCCACATCTTATTCACCATTTTATCTAATGCCTAGCATTGTGTTGTGAAAGGAACATCACATTGAAAAGGAACAAAATGAAAATTAGTAAAGGGGAAGAAAAAAAGCATGGATACATGAAAGACCCAGGGTCACCTTGTTACAAAAAGAATAATTGTTATATGACCAAGACATCTCAAATTTAAAAATACTTAATTATTTTATTAACAGACAGTTAAACACTGTGCACACATATAAATGGCTATCAAAGGAAGCTCAGACTTAAGAAAAAAATTTTAGGAGACTGATTTTGGCAACATAAAACTTGGAAATATTGGAATTCCTAGCTCTTATATACATCATTATTAAAATATTATTTCTTACACATTTTAATATTTTGTGTGCTTTATGGGATTCATATCTGCATATCTGTCATTATCTATCAGACTCTGATTTGATAAGAAATGATGGAGAGTTAGCACTCCTGGTTTCAGACAATATACTTAGGCCCATGACTCATCTGAATTAAACTTCCTTTAGGTCCCCTGAAGAAAGTGTTGTTTCATCTTGGCAGTGATTGTAGAAATACAGTTGCAAATTAGGGCCACAGTAGATATCACTAAGAAGAGGAATTTGAAGGAGTACACAAGAGCTGGTTAACAGAGGCAGGAAGAAAGAAAGATTATTTACCTCTTAATATTTCTTAGAGTTTAAAAAGGCTTTTTGATTGATGTACTCTGATGGAAGGTTGGCTGAGTCCTCACTTGTCTAGCTCTAATTTCTCAGGTCACCTCAACTACAGGTAAAGTACTGAAGATGTGGATTATAATCCAGAAGTACGGGGCTGGATGTTAGTGTCTGAATTGGTTGCTTTGCTTGTTCATTGTTTTATCCACAACTCCAGGATTTTCTCACAGACTTTTCCCATCATCTTTTGTAGAGTCAGGGTAATGCACTTCAGTGAGAGGAGAAACGGGCCTAAAGTAGGGTGAGTCCTTAGGCAGTCAGTTTAGTTTTAGTAATTCCTTGGAGTGACTCCTGCCTGGGCTTCTGTTGCTACTGTAGCCATGATTTCCATTTGCTCTAGTGTCTGATGATGCAGAAAGTCCCAAAGAAGTCTGTTTGCCCTCAGCAGTGAAAAGATGTGGCTGGCAAATAATTATAGCTTCTTTTGACCATGGAAGTTTCATTTCTCCAGTTATTGAGGTACTTGTGCCAAAGAGTTGAAGTAGAACTTGTTAACAATATAAGTGCACTTGTTAACAATATAAGGGAGTATATTTTTAGGGACTACAAACCTACATTCCAGAAGTGAATCTTATCCTTTTACTTTTCTGTACTAAAAAAAAAAAAGTCTTTTCTTTCTTGGCACATGCTATAATATCCTCTTATTTGTGGAGTATCTTAATTGTAGCCTTAGGGTGTGTTTGGAGAAGGCAATGGCACTTCTTGCCTGGAAAATCCCATGGACGGAGGAGCCTGGTAGGCTGCAGGCCATGGGGTCGCTGAGGGTCAGACATGACTGAGCAACTTCACTTTTCACTTTCAAGCATTGGAGAAGGAAATGGCAACCCACTCCAGTGTTCTTGCCTGGAGAATCCCAGGGACAGAGGGGCCTGGTGGGCTGCTGTCTATGGGGCTGCATAGAGTTGGACCCGACTGAAGAGACTTAGCAGCAGCAGCTGCAGGGTGTGTTTACATTTTGACCTAAATTTCTCTTCAGTTTCTTCCTAGGAGCCTGGGTTTTCTTACACAGCTAGGGACTCTTGGATTAATTTCAAGCTCTCAGATTTGCTGAACTGAATGAGCCCAGTAGTCTCCACTGTGTTCTTCAAAATGTGTTCTACCCATAATAATATTATTGCTACTTGTGCACATACCTCTCCTTTCAATAGGAGATGTATGGTTGGGATTAAAGAAGTACAAAGATAGTCTTCAGTCTTCCTGAAACTGGAATCTTTCTTAAACATATTTCTAGTGGTCCGGGGTCAATCAGTCAGTTAATCAATCAATATTCAAATACTCAAGGACTATTCAAGGACCAATGCCTACCTTGTTGCTTGACACAAATCAGATGGTCATTTAACTCCATAGTTCAATCTAGGTCCATTCAGAACCTATGAATGGACCAATGTCTATGTGAAAACGATGTTTGTCCTGAACAGTTACAGGAATTTTCCTAAAAATCTGCCTGTGCTCCAATATCAACATCAGGAAGCATTCATGGCTAAATTTCTCCATCATGAGGTATGAGTGACCTTGTGATTATAAGAAAGGTACATTTGGTCCTTGGGCAAATTTCTAGCACACTTCCTGAAATATTTGGAATTTCATAGAAACCCCAAAGGACAGTGTTTGGAGGGCTTCCAGGTTGGAGAATATGTGAAGATTAGGGGAGTGTGTTGTGATCAGAGAGTATAGAAGCCATGTGCCCCTTCCTACATACTTTGCCCTATTTGCCTCTTTATATCCTTTAATATACACTTTGTAATGAACTAGTCATCTGGTAAGTAGTTTCCTAAATTCTGTGAACTGCTCATAAATTAATCACACCTCAGCAAGAGGTGGTGGGAACCTCTAATCTATAGTTGGCCCAAAGCACGGGTGGTAACCTGGAATGATGACTGGCATCTGAAGGCAGGCAGTGAGCAGTCTTATGTGACTGATGCTGATACCTGTGGAGTCTGATGCTCTCTCTCTGGGTAGACTGTGTCAGAACTGGAGCTTCCCTTGTGGTTCAGATGGTAAAGAATCCGCCTGCAATGCAGGAGACCCGGGTTAGATCCCTTGGTCTGGAAGATCCCTGGAGAATAAAATGGCTACCCACTCCAGTATTCTTGCCTGGAGAATCCTATGGACAGAGGAGCCTGGCAGGCTACAGTCCACAGAATCACAGAGTCAGACATGACTGAAGCGACTTAGCATGTTGGATACCCAACTGATGCTGGAAAATCGCTTGGTGTGAAATTGCTTGGAGCCCCTTGCGCCACATTGGACTTTGTCCCAGACGCTTTAGAGGCCATCCTGTCTTTTGTTCAGGTCCCTTGAGAAGGTGTGTTTTCTTTCCAGCATTTACAATTGCCCATAGCTTTTCCCTTTCAGTCTCCTCTGCTACTTAAAGCCAGGGGTTTATCCAGTTCCTGGCCATTCATGCTTTCTTTTGGTGTTAATAGTTTGGTGTTAATAATTTCTTTTTCCATGATCCTCTATCTCCTCTATGTACGTAGAATGGCTTTGTATAAAACTCAAATGTTATACATCATACCTGGTACCAGGTTTCTTCCTCCTTTGCATGAAAGGTGGCTGGAATTGATGTGCTTTTGTTTGCATTTGGTCCTGGTTCCAAACTGAGAGGCAGATAATCATTTTACCTATAGTTTCCTTTTATTAAAAATTAGATTGTCCTAATTCTTCTTTTAGACTTAGAAACCCTATGTTCCAGAACCTTCCCGCCAATAGGTACGGTGTACTTCAGTCTGTTGAAAACTTGGATTGATAGATCCAGTTTTAGCTTCAAGTGCCATTTCCAGGAATCAGCCTTCAGGGGCACTGACAGGGCGGTCGTTCAAGGTCTGAGACCTGCCTTCTATTGCCTGTTTCTCAAGGAAGATCAAGTGCTCTGAATCCCACACATGGTTTAGGATCTTGATAGCTTGCATTGTGCAGTGCCCCGCATTCTGCCTGCCCGTCTCCTTGCTCTGTTTAGCATCACCTCTCCTGTATTACTTGTTACTGTCTGGGTTTCCCTGTACATTTACCCGCATATGCTTCTGCTTCTAAGATTAGATCATTTGTGTTGGCTCTGTGCCTCAATGATTGTATTTGTTTTCTTTTTAAATTTATTATACTGAAGTATACTTAATTTAAAATGTTGTGTTGGTTTCTGGTGTATAGCAAAGTTATTCAGTTATACATATATAGAATAGTTTGCATCTGCTAATCCCAAACTTCCAATCCAGCCCTCCCCCACCCTGCTCCCGCTTGGCAGCTACAGGTCTATTCTCTGTGTCTCTGAGTGTTTCTGTTTCACAGATAAGTTTTTTTGTGTCATATTTTAGATTCCACAGATAATACAATATGGTATATTTCTTTCTCCTCCTGATGTACTTTGCTTACTATGATAATCTCTAGGTCCCTCCATGTTGCTGCAAATGGCATTATTTCATTCTTTTTATGACTAATATTCCACTATATATATATATATATATATATATATATATATGGTGTGTGTGTGTATGTATATATACACACACAGATGAATGGAGATATATATATATATATATATATATATATATATATACACACACACACACACACATATACACACATACCACATCTTTATCCGTTCATTTGTTGATGGAAATTTAGGCAGTTCCTATGTCTTGCCTATTGTAAACAGTGCTTCTGTGAATATTGGGATATATTTATCTTTTCAAATTACAGTTTTGTCTGGGTATATGCTCACAAGTGGGATTTCAGGATCATATCGGGACTCTATTAATAATTTTGATTTTTTAAGGAACCTCCTTATTGTTCTATATAGTGGCTGCTCTTATATTCCCAACACAGTAGGAGGGTTTCCTTTTCTCCACATCCTCTCTAGCATTTTTATTTGTAGACTTTTAAATGATGGCCATTCTGACTGGTGTGAGATGGTACCTCACTGTAGTTTTGATTTGCATTTTTCATATAATTAGTGATGTTGAGTGTCTTTCCATATGCCTATTAGACACCTGTGTGTCTTCTTTGGAGAAATGTCTATTTAAATCTTCTTCCCATTTCTTTCTTATTGGGTGTTTTTGTTTTTTGTTGTTGTTGTTGCTTTTGAATTGTTTGAAATTAAGCCCTTGCTTTAGAAATTAAGAAATTAAGCTTTAGAAATTAAGCCCTTGTTGGTCATATCATTTGCAAATATTTTCTCCCAGTCCACAGATTGTCTTTTCATTTTGTTTATGGTTTCCTTTGCTGTACAAAGGGCTTCCCTGGTGGCTCAGACAGTAAACAATCTGCCTGCAATGCAGGAGACCCGGGTTCAATCCCTGGGTTGGGAAGATCCCCTGGAGAAGGAAATGGCAACCTACTCCACTATTCTTGCCTAGAGAATTCCATGGACATAGGAGTCTGATGGGCTACAGTCCGTTGGGTCACAAAGAGTCGGACATGACTGAGTGACTAACACATTGCTGTACAAAAGCTTGTAAGTTTGATAAGGCCCCAATTGTTTACTTTTGTTTTTTTATTTATTTATTTATTTTGGCCACACTGTGTGGCTTGCAGAATCTCAATTCCCCAACTTGGGAGTGAACCTGGGCTGTGGCAGGGAAGTCTGGAATTCTAACCATTAGGCAACCAGGAAACACCCTATTTTTGCTTTTGTTTCTCTTGCCTTGGTAGACAGACCTAAGAAAACATTGATACAGTTTATATCAGATAATGTTTTGCCTATGTTCTCTTCTAGGAGGTTTATGGTATCATGTCTATCTCAACCATTATAATTAAATCATGTGTTCTTACTTATTGAAATCTCTGTCAGCCAACTAATACCATCAACCCCTAATACAAAATCAACCCCTAATCCCCGAGCCAGCCTCTCATTCTAGAGGATGGTTCACATTTGGGAGCTAGTCCTTTCTCTAGATAACTAGTTTTCTAAGTACCCTTCCAAGCCTTGTTTAAAAAAATCAGAGATACAACACAAAACACATTATTGATGCCTGTTGTGGAGTACCATTTCTATGATACTGTTATTTATCATATTTACCTCCAATAAAATTGGGATAAACCTAATGGGAATGGCTACCCACTCCAGTATTTTTACCTGGAGAATTCCACAGACAGAGGAGCCTGGAGTGCTACAGTCCATGGGGTCATAAAGAGTCAGACATGACTGAGCCATTATTATTATTATTATTTTTAATGAAGGAAGACCTATGCATTGTCAGCTTTGAATTCCCTTTTTCCTTCCTCTTGTGATACCCAATAAACATTTACGAAATGGTAGCTAATGAGATCAGAGCAGAGTTCATTTAGAATTTCTCATCACTTAGGGCTTTCGTCTTAGATGGAAGAAGAAATCTTTATCTTATTCTCACTGATGATTCCCATGCACCTGCTGCCTGTGTCATTTAAGAACTCAGTGATTGTTACTTAATGTCTTTCAACTTTAGAAATCAAAAGACCTTTAAAAATAAAGGTTCTTTATGCTCCAGAGTGCATAGCTTGTCAAGAGCCATCAACGGTGTTTTTGTAACTGTCCAGAAAATAATAAAGTCCAGGAATGTGGACACCTAGGGTATCTGTTTAAGTTGCCTCTTTTAAAAGTGTCAATTGATTATTTTGGTCAACATGATTAAATTAAGCTGTTGCTCCCCTGAAACCTTCCAATTCATAGGTTGAAAACGGTAAATGTACTCAGTTACTCATTTGTGTCTGACTGTTTGTGACCCCATAGATGGTAGCCCACCAGGCTCCTCTGTCCATGGCACTTACCAGCAAGAATACTGGAGTGGGTTTCCAGTTCCTATTTCAGGGAATCTTTCTGATCTAGGGATTGAATCCGTGTCTCTTGCGTCTCCTCCATTGAAAAGTCCATGGACTGAGGAGCCTGGTAGGCTACAGTCCATGGGGTTGCAAAGAGTCGGACCTCCATTGATAGGTGGATTCTTTACTACTAAACCATGGGGAGAGCCCTAAAAGGGTAATTAGTTGTTTTAAATGTCAAGATCTTGAATAATTTTCTTCTCATATTCATTATATCTTAAATATTCATTTGTTTCTTAAATTATCAAAAGAAAAAAATAGATAATTCCATTGCATAAATTATAATTGTGTAACATTTTATGGTAATTTAGAAATTAAATGTATGTGTGTATGCTAAGTCACTTCACTTGTGTCTGAGTCTTTGCAACACTATGGACTGTAGCCCACCAGGCTCCTCTGTCCATGGGATTTCCCAGGCAAGAATACTAGAGTGGGTTGCCACACCTTCCTCCAGGGGGTCTTCTGGACCCAGGGAGCTCTTGAAATTAAATAGTCAACACTTATTTGATATCTTAAATTTTATAAATTTATATTTTTCACATTCAAGGAGAGAATAGTGAATAGATGGAAGGCATCCTTGGTAGCTCAGGTGGTAAAGAATCAGCCTGCAATGAGGGAGACCTGGGTTTGACCCCTGTGTTGGGAAGATCCCGTGGAGAAGGGAACAGCTTACTCCAGTATTCTGGCCTGGAGAATTCCATGGACTATATAGTCCATAGGGTTGCAAAGAGTCAGATACAATTGAGTGACTTTCACTCACACTGGAAAATGTGAAGTAAAGAGGAGAAGGTATGCTAAGATTGCATCACGAATACCATTCAAAATGCCAGCTATTTATATGAAAATGTTATATGGAATAAATCCACAGCAGCTACAGAACTAGTGACTCATCAGCTTAAAAACTGAATTATGTTTTTATTAGGAAATACATTTTGGCTTATGTTACATTTTACTTTTTGATGAAATTCTAGTTTTTTTCCTCTTAGTGAATATAAGTTTTATGATGAGAAAATTAATATTAATTATTTAAATACATCATTGTTTGTGAGCAAGTTAGAAAAAGTACAGAAGAGGCTTTTCCTTCCTTTTCCTGAATCCTGGAGATACAGTGAAGTGAAGTGAAGTCGCTCAGTCATGCCCAACTCTTTGTGACCCCGTGGACTGTAGCCTACCAGGATCCTCCCTCCATGGGATTCTCCAGGCAAGATTGTCCAGTACTCTTGCTTGGAGATACAGTACAGTGTTTTAAATAATGGTATATAATACCTAGGAGAGTTCTTTGGGGAATTAATATAAATCAAATCTTGATTATGAATTTTGATGACCTAAAGTAGACACAAAGAGATCAAACCAGTTCATCCTAAAGGACATCAGTCCTAACTATCCACTGGAGGGATTGATGCTGAAGCTGAAACTCCAGTACTTTGGCCACCTGATGCCAAGAACTGACTCCTTGGAAAAGATCCTGATGCTGGGAAAGATTTAAGGCAGGAGGAGAAGGGGACAACAGAGGATGAGATTATTGGATGGCATCACTGACTCAATGGACATGAATTTGAGCAAGCTCTGGGATGGACAGGGAAGCCTGGCGTGCTGCTGTCCATGGGGTCGCAAAGAGTCAGACATGACTGAGCAACTGAACTGAACTGAAAGTGGACACAATCTTATGGTTCCTTAATTTTTAACATCTGGAGAATTCTTGGGATATACTGTTTAGGCCTCAGATGAGTTTAATCTTCTTTCCATTTGCTGCATATTTTTATGTGGAGAGATTTTTGCGAAGAGTCAGACACCACTGAGCATGCAGGCTAAAAGAAAAAAAAGAAGACCAAAAACACTTTGGCCTCTTGCCCCATCTGCTGTTCATTTCAATACATGAGATGAAGTGAGTTTCTTAATTGATAAATGGCATCTGGATCTGTTTTCTTTATTGTACCCTGGGCTTAATTTGCTTTTCCTTCTCACATTGCCCTAGGCCAGGGTGAGTGACCAGTTTTGGATAAGTGCATCTGTTCTTCAGATTCAAAATTTTCTTTGCTGGACTTCCTCAAGTATAGAGTATCTATGTGTCTTATGGGTGGTGGTAGTGTGGGAGGAGGGAAGATAGTAAGTCTTTTGATTATAGAACTAAATCCATATTTTCCAAAAAGCTTATAAAAATAAAGCCAAATTTTAATTTCCATCTATCTATCTTTCTCCTCTGTCTTATTCCTCAGTTTTTTCCTAAAAGCAGCAGAAGGTAGGAATGCTGCCAAATCTCAACATTTCCTGTAATAATGAAGTAGGTGTGTGGATGCTACCATCCATTTCATAAATGATGTAGTGAATAATGCCTTACTTAAAGAGAATAAGGCTTTTTCTGGAATGTTAATTCAGACCAAGACATGCCTGCCCAGTGGCATTATTGGTACTTATCCAGAAGCTCCAGATCTCATTATTAGGCATCTTCTAAGGATTCTGTCCTAGGAAATACACAAACTTCTTACTAAGTTACTAAAATACATCCTGGACAAAGGAATTAGTGAAACTCTTCTCTTTATTCGGCCTCTTCTCCTTCTTCCTCTTTTCTTCTCATCAATATCTAGTCCTGGAGATATAAGTTAAGGGATGGATTGGGAAAATATACATAGGGTAGATTCATATAAAATCCACTTTTAATAAATGTAATGAGAAATAGCAATGGCCTGTCTATTATTCCGTCCCACAGTGAGATTCTCCCAGCAATGGATGTAACTTGTTCTCATTTTTATTTCTCATTATGACTGCTTGTACTTTCCTACCCATCTCATACCATTTTGAATTTTCCTAAAGTCTTTGAAAAATAATGTTATAAAACAACAACAGCAATAACAACAAGCAGATATGATGAACAAAAATGACATTTATAATAAATAATCTAATTAGTAGGGATTCAAGTAGGATGAATGCCTCTTTGGTTTATAGACTTTTTAGTATAAATAAAATTTATTGAAGTAGTACCAAATTCTTCCACTACGCCATTCACTGGAGAAGAAAATATTCTAAAAAGAGCTTTTTGATAAAATTGTCTTTATGAGCATTGGTTATAAAGTCTTGAAATTGGGGTTATCTTATATTGTATGTTAGATGTTTGAAGATTATTTTGGTAAAAGATATATCAAAAGAGATAATTCCTTGCAAAGCAAAACATCTTTAATCACTATTGAAAGGCTCATTAATGAGTCAATAAATGTAGAGGACTAATTACATCAGAATCAGTTCAGTTCAGTTCAGTCGCTCAGTTGTGTCCGACTCTTTGCGACCCCATGAATCACAGCACGCCAGGCCCCCTGTCCATCCATCACCAACTCCTGGAGTTTACCCAAACTCATGTCCATCGAGTCGGTGATGCCATCCAGCCATCTCATGCTCTGTTGTCCCCTTCTCCTCCTGCCCCAAATCCTTCCCAGCATCAGGGTCTTTTCTAATAAGTCAACTCTTCCCATGAGGTCGCCAAAGTATTGGAGTTTAGCCTCAGCATCAGCCTTCCAAAGAAATCCCAGGGCTGATCTCCTTCAGAATGGACTGGTTGGATCTCCTTGCAGTCCAAGGGACTCTCAAGAGTCTTCTCCAACACCACAGTTCAAAAGCATCAATTCTTTGGCGCTCAGCCTACTTCACAGTCCAACTCTCACATCCATACATGACCACTGGAAAAACCATAGCCTTGACTAGACGAACCTTTGTTGGCAAAGTAATGTCTCTGCTTTTGAATATGCTATCTAGGTTGGTCATAACTTTCCTTCCAAGGAATAAGCGTCTTTTAATTTCATGGCTGCAGTCACCATCTACAGTGATTTTGGAGTCCCCCAAAATAAAGACTGACACTGTTTCCACTGTTTCCCCATCTATTTCCTATGAAGTGATGGGACCAGATGCCATGATCTTCGTTTTCTGAATGTTGAGCTTTAAGCCAACTTTTTCACTCTCCTCTTTCACTTTCATCAAGAGGCTTTTTAGTTCTTCTTCATTTTCTGCCATAAGGGTGGTGTCATCTGCATACCTGAGGTTATTGATATTTCTCCTGGCAATCTTGATTCCAGCTTGTGCTTCTTCCAGTCCAGCATATCTCATGATGTATTCTGCATATAAGTTAAATAAGCAGGGTGACAATATACAGCCTTGACATACTCCTTTTCCTATTTGGAACCAGTCAATTGTTCCATGACCATTTCTAAGTGTTGCTTTCTGACCTGAATATAGGTTTCTCAAGAGGCAGGTCAGGTGGTCTGATATTCCCATCTCTTTAAGAACTTTGCACAGTTTATTGTAATCCACACAGTCAAAGGCTTTGGAATAGTCAATAAAGCAGAAATCGATGTTTTTCTGAAACTCTCTTGCTTTTTCGATGATCCAGTGGATGTTGGCAATTTGATCTCTGGTGCCTCTGCCTTTTCTAAAACCGGCTTGAACATTGGAAGTTCACAGTTTACATATTGCCGAAGCTTGGCTTGGAGAATTTTGAGCATTACTTTACTAGTGTATGAGATGAGTGCAATTGTGAGGTAATTTGAACATTCTTTGGCATTGCCTTTTTTTGGGATTGGAATGAAAACTGACCTTTTCCAGTCCTATGGCCATTGCTGAGTTTTCCAAATTTGCTGGCATATTGAGTGTTGCACTTTCACAGCATCATCTTCCAGGATTTGAAATAGTTCAACTGGAATTCCATCACCTCCACTAGCTTCGTTCATAGTGATGCTTTCTAAGGCCCACTTGACTTCACATTCCAGGATATCTGGCTCTAGGTGAATGATCACACCATTCTGATTATCTGGGTCGTGAAGATCTTTTTTGTACAGTTCTTCTGTGTATTCTTGCCGCTAGGATTGCCAAATATCAAATGATTTTAAGGAGAAGATACATTACTACTGAGGCAGCTAAACTATCCTTTTAATATAGAGAGATATATTCTATTAATTTTTCAAGACAGTCATTTGAACTTGCATTTAGAAAGGCCAGTGACATTTTCTTCACATTACTTAATATGGAATGTATGTTAATAGGTGGTAGATATGTTATTATTCTTAAAAATTTAAACCCATTCTTAAAAATAAAGAAACAGTAAGTCATTAAAATATAAACTAAAAGAAAAATTTAGAAGAAGTACACATATCCAAACATAGGTTTTTCTTCTATACCTTGGGAAAGGAAATCTAATTGTTTTAAAATATCTGACAAAGCCTCGCAGTGGCTGACTCCTCCTACAGATTTTCATTCCTACGGTGTAATTTTTTTTCCCCTTCGTACATCACATTCTTGGCATACTGAACACTTTTCAGTTCTTCAAACCCACTCTAGTTTTCCTGACCTCGAGGGCTTGAATCTAGGGATCCTTATGAAATATTCTGCCAAGAGTGCTCCCCCTTCACAGTTTACTGGGAAAACTCCCAACTTTTGAGGGCTAGTGTCATCTTAAGTGTCATTTCCTCAGTGAGGTCATCTCTTCCCACACTCACATGACTCCCTTGCTAGAACAGCTAAAAATCTGTGATTCTTATGTTGAAGTATGGTCTTCCCAGGTGGCACTAGTGGTAAAGAACCCACCTGCTAATACGGGAGGCATAGGAGACGTGTGTTTAATCCCTGGGTTGGGAAGATCCCCTGGAGGAGGGCTTGGAAACCCACTCCAATATTCTTGCCTGGAGAAGTCTATGGACAGATGGGCCTGGTGGGCTACAGTCTATGAGGTCACAAAGAGTAGGGCATGACGTAAACGACTTAGCATGCAGGCATAGTCAGTCACTAATAAATTCAAGGGACACAAAGGGCCCTCAGTATTTACACTCTTTATTAGAACCCTAAATGATCAAGTCAACAAGTATTTTGACTATTTGATCTGTGCTTCCCTGATAGCTAAGTTGATAAAGAATTTGCCTGCAATGCAGGAGACCCCTGGTTCGATTCCTGGGTCGGGAAGATCCCCTGGTGAAGGGATAGGCTACCCACTCCAGTCTTCTTGGGCTTCCCTGGTGGCTCAGCTGGTAAAGAATCTGCCTGCAATGCGGAAGACCTGGGTTTGATCCCTGGGTTGGGAAGATTCCCTGGAGAAGGGAAAGGCTACCCACTCCAGTATTCTGGCCTGCAGAATACAGTCCATGGGGCTGCAAAGAGTCAGACATGACTGAACGACTGTCACATGAAAGTCTAGTACACGTTTTCTGGAGGAGAAAATGGCAACCTGTTCCAGTATTCTTACCTAAAAAATTCCATGAAAAGAGGAGCTTGGTGGGCTACAGTCTGTGGGGCCACAAAGAATCTGACATGACTGAGCAATTGCGCACACGTGCACAGTACAAATTTTAAAATAATTTTGAGTCATGAATAATTCTCAAACTTAATGTAAAGAGTTATATTTTCAGAGATACTCTTATATTTTATCATCTAAAGTTTCTATGAGAGATAGACTTTGTTAACTTGCCAAAACTGTAAAACTGATAGATTAAAAGTAAAATTTTACTTCGTGTGGTTTTTTTAAGTTTCTATAATCTGGTGGTTAAGTGGTAAAGAATCTGCCCACCAGTATAGGAAAGGCAAGTTCAATTCCTGGGTCAGGAAGATTCCCTGGAGAAGAAACGGCTACCCACTCCAGTATTCTGGCCTGAGAAATCTCAGGGACAGAGGAGACTAGTGGACTATAGTTCATGGGGTCATGAAAAAGAGTTGGACACAACTCAGCAACTAAACAACAACTGCAACAAATACTTTTGATTAGAAGTTTGGAAAAGAGGTGGGTAGATAATTGATTATTTTTAGCATAATAACATGATTCCAGGAATTTTAAAGATAAATTTAAGGCCAAATATGACACCAATATTCACCATTTATTCAACAAATGTGTATTGAGCATCTTTCATGTACCAGTGAGATGCTGGCCAAGAATCTGAGAATCTGGCTGATCTCTGAGAATCAGTTCTCCCATTAATCAATCCATCTAATAATCAATTCACCCAGTTCAATCAGTTCACTTACAAGAGTTATTGGCAATTGTTTCCTACCATCTCTTCAGCTATAATATTGTCAGCATATATTCTACACTGCAATTTTCTGCACTAGAATTAGGTAGATTATCTATGTTTGTTCAGTTCTTATTACTCTTGTCCTTAGTTACTCCTTTTGCTTTTTATGCTCTTTATTTTGAGAGATTCTGGTTTTATAATTAAAATTATTTCAAAAGTTATTTTTGTTATTCAGATTGTACAAAGATCAATGTAAACTTGAAATTATAAGAATATCCTCTTCTTTTATCTGAGTTGTTGGGAATCATGACCTCAGGCCTGACTTCCATAGGATAGTCCTTGGAAATGCTTTCCAGGAAGATTTAAATCACTTTGATCAAGTTTGTCCTATAAACTTCCATTGCTTTGTGCAGCTACCTAGGGATGGAGTGGTTGAAATAGTTTTTTTTGAACTTGGGATTGCAACCTCCAGAAAGTGTTAAAAGAGACTGTGGAAGAGGAGACTGAGATGGATTAAGCATTTTCTACATGTTTTTACATTTATTAAACCCTCTATTCATTCCTCAACCTGTCAAGAAACTGACTTTCTCTCCAATGTATAGCTGAGGAAACTAAAGTTTGAGGAGGTTAAAGAACTTGGCTCACCTTTTTCTTCCCCTTTATTCTTTACCCTCTGCTATTTTGCATCTGCCAGAAATAGCAAGAGATGGATCTCAGAAACACCAGCAATCGATTGAATCCTCATGCTTGGATTCTCATTTGCCTTCTTCATCTCCTTCCAGCTGGAGAACTTTTCTACTTTGTAGAGCTTGTGAGATTAGATTGAGGCAGCTGAGAAAATTCAGGGTAGTCTTTTTAATTTAAAGATTAGAATTACATCTGCTGAGTACCTTTTGCCATGTAACGTAACATACCCATAGGTTCCAAGGGTTAGGTCATGGATGTTTTGGGTAACTATTACCTACTGTAGACAGAAGAGGAGGAGAAAAGGGAGAAACTTTTCTCACTTTGGAAGTGTATTTGAGGGAATTCTTGACATTTTTTATGGTAATATTTAGTGTAAGTACAAGGATCTCTGTTTAATGATTGTTTACCACAAATTGGAATTTGTGGGTAAATAAATATACAGAACTATAGTGTAGGGTTTATCTTCCATTTCTGGTGTAGGCTGGTCTTACTTTCTTAGTTCTAATTTATACCTTGGCAAGTGTAATTAAAGTTTGGATTTTTTTTTGCTTACCCATTTGGAATACATTTTCCTTGATTGCTACAGATTTTTGGTTTATTGTAGTTTCATTTGGATTACTGTGGTGATTAACATCATGGATGAGCACAGAGGTTTGGAAATTTCTAAGTATCGCTTCTAAAGATCTGAAAATTGATGGAGCAGTTTATTGGCAGGAATAAGTTATAAATGGCAACATATATATATATATATATATATATATATGTATATATATTTGGAAAAATCACTTTTTTCTTGAGGAATAAGGTTTTGAATTGGTTTTCAGAGTGTTTGGTCTTTGGAGAGGTCCCTATGATTTTAGGAAACACTGTAATTGTATCTTCAAATTAAATGTCACTTAGGCCTTTGATATCATGCTTTCTAAGCTCTTTAATTTAGAAATAACCTTAGCAGTACTGCAAAGAATCCAAATAGTTCAAGGTTAAATAGTGTGTGATTGTGATGTCAGCAATGCCTCAACTCTGCTTCTCCAAAAAAATGTCCTCTTCCATGGCTTCCTTTCCTACTTCAATAGAAAAATATTGACATAAATTAAGAGTGAGCACCGAGCTGCTCTTTGGGGAACTGCCCCATCTCTTTTTCCTGTACTGACATTAAAATCATCCATTTCATTTCGCCTGGAGACAAAATCTGCTATATCAGGTTTCCATCTACATTTTGCCTGAGAAAAAATGTGGAAGACAGCTGTTTCATGTTGAGATGGATCCAATTTCTACTAAGTATGTCTGCAGAGCTTTTGGGGGTTTATTTTTAACTCTGACAGAATTAACTTCAAGTAAGACATAATGAACATGACTGTCCCTATCTAATTTTCTGAACAATGTGTGGTCACCTATGCCTTTGAGGGCACAGTAGAAGTGTACACTCTCAAGTAAACCAGAAAAATATTATTTCAGGGTAACATAATGCGTCTGTTCAGTTCTTGCTACAATCAACAATTGACCAATACTTTCATTATTTGACTAAGAATTTCAAAGAAGTTATTAGTTCATTTAAATCAGCACACCTATGTTATATATAAAGCCTCTACTCTAGGCATTGTTCAGTTTATATGTTAGGTTATAGTTGGTGGTGAGAAGGTGAGGTGTAAAGCGGGAAGCAATATTGCATTTAACTCCATCAAAAGGTTGTAGGCTTGTGAGATTAGGATCCATGTTTGGGCTTCAGGGGCACTTAGACATTCTTTATATGATCTTATTGGAGAAGGAGCTAACAGTGCTTAAACATTGTTAAGCACTAAAAATATTAAGCATTAAAAAATGAAGTCCAATTTCCTCTTACCTCATTCACTCTATCTGCATTGAATCACCCACATGCATTGTGTGGTATGACTACGTGGGCATACACCTGTGTTGGCAGTGAGGGCAGGAATTAAATATTCTGCTCCTGTTCCCTGCTGCACTTTGAAAAGAAGAAGAGACAAACCCTGGCCCCAGAGCAGGACAGAGTTGAGTTAAAATCATGGCTACCTTGTCTATACCTGTGAAACCTTCCATGAGAAAATGGAGTTAATAATAGTGAGGACTGGAGATCATTTGGTTGGGAAGATCCCGTGGAGAAGGAAATGGCAGGCCACTCCAGTATTCGTGCCTGGGAGATCCCATGGGCAGGGGAGCCTGGGAGCCAGTTGCAAAGAGTCGGACATGACTAAGTGACTAAACAACAACCAGCCTGAACACTTTTGGTCCCGCTGTAGACAGTTAATTATAAGTACTTATTATTATCGTCATCATTACAAAAATCCTCCTATCACTATTTAATCAATGTATTCCATTTGTGGGAAACATATATATATAGAAACAGAGTCGTTCTTTATTATTATTTAAGAAACCATGTTTAGAGCCCTACACTGCAGGTGGCTTCCTGAGCACAATGGACTCAGAGGGTGTAGGTGTTGTTGTCAGTAGGAGTTTTTAGAGCTCAGCTCTATCTTTGTTGTTTATTAATCTGCTACCATGGCAACAGGTATTTAATCCTTAAAAACAAGAAAATGGCTTTCAACAAAACACTGTTTCAAATTATATGGTGGCGGTGGGCAGTATTTGTTTCTTTAAAAATAATATGATTTTTAAGTGACTAACCTCATTTTTGGCAATCTGATTTGAGTTTCCATGGAAACAGAAGTGACAGCTGAGATCTCCAAGCTCTTGTAACTTGTGGGGTTCAGGTTAAGTCTGGAAAATATCAGTTGTCCCAAGGCACCTTGAGGAGCCAACAGAAATAATAGTCAACTGAGCTTTGGGGAAAAGGAAGGAAAAACAATAAATCAAACACTTACAAATTGTATCTGCACAATGCCATGAGTCTGAGAAAAGCACATGTGATAGCTAAGTAGAGAGAGACTCATGGACGTAATTCAGGGCTACAGGTTTAGTATGTGGCTTTACCTCATACTAAACACCTTTTTTATGAGTGGCTAAGCAACTTATCTATTTACAATGTATTTTTTAAATACCAGGTAGAGGAATATTAGGGAAGGCTAAAAGAATGGCAGATTAATGAAATATCCTATAATGGTTCTATTATTTACTAGCATAAGAACTAACTATCTTGAGAAAGAAGAATGGAACTGGAGGAATCAACCTACCTGACTTCAGGCTCTACTACAAAGCCACAGTTATCAAGACAGTATGGTACTGGCACAAAGACAGAAATATTGATCAATGGAATAAAATAGAAAGCCCAGAGATAAATCCACGCACATATGGACACCTTATCTTTGACAAAGGAGGCAAGAATATACAATGGATTAAAGACAATCTCTTTAACAAGTGGTGCTGGGAAATCTGGTCAACCACTTGTAAAAGAATGAAACTGGACCACTTTCTAACACCATACACAAAAATAAACTCAAAATGGATTAAAGATCTAAACGTAAGACCAGAAACTATAAAACTCCTAGAGGAGAACATAGGCAAAACACTCTCCGACATACATCACAGCAGGATCCTCTATGACCCACCTCCCAGAATATTGGAAATAAAAGCAAAAATAAACAAATGGGACCTAATTAACCTTAAAAGCTTCTGCACATCAAAGGAAACTATTAGCAAGGTGAAAAGACAGCCTTCAGAATGGGAGAAAATAATAGCAAATGAAGCAACGGACAAACAACTAATCTCAAAAATATACAAGCAACTCCTACAGCTCAACTCCAGAAAAATAAACGACCCAATCAAAAAATGGGCCAAAGAACTAAATAGACATTTATCCAAAAAAGACATACAGATGGCTAACAAACACATGAAAAGATGCTCAACATCACTCATTATCAGAGAAATGCAAATCAAAACCACTATGAGGTACCATTTCACACCAGTCAGAATGGCTGCGATCCAAAAGTCTACAAATAATAAATGCTGGAGAGGGTGTGGAGAAAAGGGAACCCTCTTACACTGTTGGTGGGAATGCAAACTAGTACAGCCACTATGGAGAACAGTGTGGAGATTCCTTAAAAAACTGGAAATAGAACTGCCTTATGATCCAGCAATCCCACTGCTGGGCATACACACTGAGGAAACCAGAAGGGAAAGAGACACGTGTACCCCAATGTTCATCGCAGCACTGTTTATAATAGCCAAGACATGGAAGCAACCTAGATGTCCATCAGCAGATGAATGGATAAGAAAGCTGTGGTACATATACACAATGGAGTATTACTCAGCCATTAAAAAGAATACATTTGAATCAGTTCTAATTAGGTGGATGAAACTGGAGCCTATTATACAGAATGAAGTAAGCCAGAAGGAAAAACATAAATACAGTATACTAATGCATATATATGGAACTTAGAAAGATGGTAACAATAACCCGGTGTACGAGACAGCAAAAGAGACACTGATGTATAGAACAGTCTTATGGACTCTGTGGGAGAGGGAGAGGGTGGGAAGATTTGGGAGAATGGCAATGAAACATGTAAAATATCATGTAGGAAACGAGTTGCCAGTCCAGGTTCGATGCATGATGCTGGATGCTGGGGGCTGGTGCACTGGGACGGCCCAGAGGGATGGTATGGGGAGGGAGGAGGGAGGAGGGTTCGGGATGGGGAACACATGTATACCTGTGGCGGATTCATTTTGATATTTGGCAAAACTAATACAATTATGTAAAGTTTAAAAAATAAAATAAAATTAGAGGAAAAAAAAAAAAAAAAAAAGAACTAACTATGAAAAAAGAAAATTAAAGGAAAATGTAAAAGTCAAATTATAAAAACATGTGACACAAGCTCAAGTATTTCTTAAGGGTTTTTTTATTATTAATCTTTGTAGAGATGTTTCTAATTCTGCATATTTGACAATGGCATACCTCCCAAGCTGGGTGATATGAAGGAACTTTTTACTGTCTTTAGAAAGACTTGTTCGGAGAAGGCAATGGCACCCCACTCCAGTACTTTTGCCTAGAAAATCCCATGGACGGAGGAGCCTGGTAGGCTGCAGTCCATGGGGTCGCTAAGAGTCGGACACGACTGAGCGACTTCACTTTCACTTTTCACTTTCATGCATTGGAGAAGGAAATGGCAACCCACTCCAGTGTTCTTGCCTGGAGAATCCCAAGGATGGGGGAGCCTGGTGGGCTACCGTCTATGGCGTCGCACAGAGTCGGACACGACTGAAGCAACTTAGCAGCAGCAGCAGCAGCAGCAGAAAGACTTGTTAGTAGTACCACATCACATTGGAGAGGGAATCAAATGAGAATTCACTTCTTGAGTATCTAACATACTCTAAAAGATAACTTTTTTTTTCAACTCAAGTTCTTTGTAAGTATGTGGGTGTTTGCTGGCACTGTTTTACTCCCTACAAGAAGAGCTGTATCTCTGAATTGCTGTGTGAGAGGTGGGACTCATACAGTCTAGGCTGCTCTGATCCTCTACTGAAAACCTTATTTGAGATATATAGGTATTTATAAATTTTTCTTTAAAAGTATTAAAAAGGTTTTCCATAAATGATTTTTTTGAAGAAAGCAAAAGATTTGGTTGAGAAGGACTAAGTTTGTGGCATGAGCAATATAAAGTTTCTGAATTTTTAAGCCTAAATAGATACACAGCAAATGGAATGCAATATTTAGACTAAAATATAACCTCATTTTTTATCCCACTAAGGAATGATATTATTTATAGGAAAATTTTATTACTTTTCTGATTATAAAAAATATGCATGCTTTTAAAAATATTTTATTTTATTTTTTTTAATTTAATTTTATTTTTTAACTTTACAATATTGTATTGGTTTTGCCATATATCAAAATGAATCCACCACAGGTATACATGTGTTCCCCATCCTGAACCCTCCTCCCTTCTTCCTCCCCACAGCATCCCTCTGGGTCGTCCCAGTGCACCAACCCCAAGCATCCAGTATCGTGCATCGAACCTGGACTGGTGACTCGTTTCATATATGATATTACACATGTTTCAAGAAGATGAAAGCCATCCACGATCTAACCACTTAGTGTTTACATGTAAAGCATACACTATCGCATGTATTTTTATACCAATTTTCAGTTAAATGTAATAATAATATCCTTTCACCTATGTACCTTCAAGTGTATATATACTTGTATAAATTTATAACATATTTTTTCTGATCTACTTTATTTTTCAACAAATATTTTCTTTTTATTTAAATTTTGTAAAGTTTAATTTTATCATTTAAAAATTATGATAAGAACACTTAACATGAGATCAATTCGCTTGACAAATATTTAAGTGTACAATACAGTATTGTTAACTTTAAGCACAGTGTTAACAGCAGATCTATAGAGGTTTATGCCCATTGATTGGCATTTTCCATTTCCTTCTACACTCTGCACCTGGAACCCACCATTTTACTCTCTGATTCTATGAGTCTGAATACTTTATATATGTCATTGAAGTGGAATCATGTGGTGTTTGTTCTTATGTACTGGTTTATTTCCCTTAGCATTACATCTACAAGCTTCATCACTGTTGTGTATTGCAGGATTTCCTTCTTTTTTAAGGGTGAATAATATTCCATTGGATTTCCCTGGTGGCTCAGTAGTAAAGAATCTGCCTCTATGCAGATGTTTAATCCCTGGATCGGGAAGATCTCCTGGAGAAGGAAATGGCAACCGACTCCAGTGTTCTTGCCTGGAGAATCCCAGGGACGGGAGAGCCTGGTGGGCTGCCGTCTATGGGGTCTCACAGAGTCGGACATGACTGAAACGACTTAGCAGCAGCAGCAGCAGCTGCCAGTACTCTTGCCTGGGAAATCCCATGGATAGGGGAATCTGGTGGATGCAAAAGAGTTGGACATGACTTAGTGACTAAACAACAACAACAAATATTCCATTGTAGGTATATACCACGGTTTCTTTATCTGTTCATCCACTGATAGACGTTTAGATTATTTCCAGATCTGTGGCTATTGCAATGCTGCAGTGAACATGGGAGTGTTCATAGCTCTTGAGATCATGACTTCAGTTCTTTTATATACATACCCAGAAGTGAGAATGCTGGATCGTGTGGTAGTTCCCTTTTCAATTTTTGGAGAAACTTCCATACTCTTTTCCACAGTGGCTGTACCATTTTGCACTCCCATTAATAAGGTTCCAGTTTCTCCACATCCTTATCAACATTTTATGCCTCCCCCCCCTTTTTTTTTATAATAACCATTCTAACAAGTGTGAGGTAATATTTCATGGTGGTTTTAGTTTGCATTTCTCTGATGGTAAGTGATGTTGAGCATTTTTTCAAATACTTACTTGCCATATGTATATCTTATCTGGGGAAATGTCTATTGAATGCCTTTGTCCATTTTTAAATTGGGTTACTTGTGTTTTTACTATTGAAATGTAGGAGTTCTGTCTATGTATTTCGATAGTAACCTCTTACAGATACAGGGTTTACAGGTATTTCTCCCTTTCCATAGATTGTCTTTCATTGTGTTGACTGTTTTCTTTGCTGCACAGAAGCTTTTTAGTTTGGTGTAATCCTGTTTGTTTTTGCTTCTGTTTCCTGTGCTTTTTGATATCGTACCTAAGAAGTCATTGCCAAGACCAACATCATGAAGCTTTTCACCTATGTTTTATTCTAGGAATTTTACGTTCCAGGTTTTATGTTTAAGTCTTTAATCTATTTTGAGGTCATTTTTGTGTGGTGCAAAAGAATGATCTAATTTTATTCTTTTGCTTATGGATATTCTTTTTTTAAATTTGTTTTTAATTGGAGTATCATTGCTTTATAATATTGTGTTAGTTTCTCTTGTACAGTGTCGTGATTCAGCTATATGTATACATATGTCTCCTCCCTCTTGAGTCTTTCTCTCACTCCTCTGCATCCTACCCCTGTACATCACCACAGTGCACCTAGATGAGCTCCTTCTATTTGTTTTACACTTGGTAATGTATATACATCAATGCTATTCTCTTAGTTCTTACCACCCTTTCCAACACCATTTGTTGAAGGGACTATCCTTTCCCCATGGCAACACTTGTTTCTTTTTTACAGCTGAATTATATGTATGTATATGTATTTACAAAAATCTTATATTTTTCTTTCTTTACACCCAGCATTTCATTTTATTGCCTTTTTAGCAATCTTTTCTCATTATATCAGAGTATTGCTTTATGGGCAATTGCTAAATATCCTTATGTCTGTATTTATATCTGCATCTATCTATACATCACATATTCTTTATCCATTCATCCAGTCATGCACACTTAGGTTGTTTCTATATCTTGATTTATTGTAAATAATGCTGCAATGAACACAGGAATACAGATACTTCTTTGAGAAATGATTTTGTCTCCTTTAGATATATTCCCAGAAGTGGGACTGTTGGGTCATAAGGTCGTTTTCGTATTAATTTTTTGAGGACCTTCCATACTGTTTCCATAGTGGCTGTGCCAGTTTGCATTTCTATCAGCTGTGCACAAGGGTTCTCTTTCCTCCATATCTTTGTGAATATTTGTGATCCTTTTTTTTTTTTTGATGATAGATGTCCTAACTAGTGTGAGATGATAGTTTTGATTTGTATTTCCTTGATGATTAGGGATGTTACTAGATACCTATTGACCATTCATATATCTTCTTTGGAGAAATGACTATGGAGTTCTTCAGCCCACTTTTTAATCAGGTTATTATTACTTTTTGTTTTAAGTTGCATGAGTTCAATATATATTTTGAAAAAGTGGTTATGTGATTTGCAAATATCAATACCATTTGTACTTGATTCTGATTTATTTTGTATCATGGCAGAAGTATGAATATAAATATTTCTGCTCAGGATATATAATTTTTTCCCATTCTATTGTTGCATTTTTATTTGGTTTCCTAGGCTGTGCAGAAAGTTTTTGGTTTCATGTCAGTGCAGTTTAGTTGCTCAGTTGTGTCCAACTCTTTGTGACCCCATGGACTGCAGAAGCCAGTCTTCTCTGTCCATCATTAACTCCTGGAGCTTGCTCAAACTCACGTACATCAAATTGGTGATGCCATCCAACCATCTCATCCTCTGTTGTCCCCTTCTCTTCCTGCCTTCAATCTTTCCCAGCATCAGGGTCTTTTCCAAGGAGTCAGTTCTTCACATCAGGTGGTCAAAGTGGTTCAGCTTCAGCATCAGTCCTTCCAATGAATAGTCGGGATTGATTTCCTTTAGGATGAACTGGTTTGATCTTGCAGTCCAAGGGACTCTCAAGAGTCTTCTCCAACACCACAGTCCAAAAGCATCAATTCTTAGGTGCTCAGCTTTCTTTATATTCCAACTCTCACATCCATACATGAATACTGGAAAAATACATGACTAGATGGACCTTTGTGGGCAAAGTAATGTCTCTGCTTTTTAATATGCTATCTAAGTGGGTCATACTGAGAAGGCAATGGCACCCCACTCCAGTACTCTTGCCTGGAAAATCCCATGGACAGAGGAGCCTGGTGGGCTGCAGTCCATGGGGTCGCTAAGAGTCGGGCACGGCTGAGCGACTTCACTTTCACTTTTCACTTTAATGCATTGGAAAAGGAAATGGCAACCCACTCCAGTATTCTTGCCTGGAGAATCCCAGGGACGGGGGAGCCTGGTGGGCTGCCATCTATGGGGTCGCACAGAGCAACTGAAGCAACTTAGCAGCTAGGTTGGTCATAGCTTTTCTTCCAAGGAACAAGCGTCTTTTAATTTCATGGCTGCAGTCACTATCTGCAGTGATTTTGGAGCCCAAGAAAATAAAATCTCTCACTGCTTCCATTGTTTCCCCATCTATTTGCCATGAAGTGATGGAACCAGATGCCATCATCTTAGTTTTCTGAATGTTGAGTTTTAAGCCAACTTTTTCACTCTCATCTTTCATGTTCAACAAAAGGCTCCTTAGTTCTACGCTTTCTGCCATAAGGGTGGTGTCATCTGCATATCTGAGGTTACTGATATTTCTCCCTGCAGTCTTGAGTCCAGCTTGTGCTTTATTCAGTGTGGCATTTCGCATAATGTACTCTGCATATAAGTTAAATAAGCAGGGTGGCAATATACAGCCTTGATGTATTCCTTTCCCAATTTGGAACAAGTCTCTTATTCCATGTCCAGTCCTATTTGTTGCTTCCTGAACTGAATACAGATTTCTCAGGAGGCAGGTCAGATGGTCTGGTATTCCCATCTCTTTCAGAATTTTCCAGTTTGTTGTGATTCACACAGTCAAAGGCTTTGGTGTAGTCAATGAAGCAGAAGTAGATGCTTTTCTGGGACCCTCTTGCTTTTTCATTGATCCAACGGATGTCGGCAGTTTGATCGCTGGTTCCTCTGCATTTTCTAAAGCCAGCTTGAACATTTGGAAGTTCACGGTTCATGTATTGCTGAAGCCTGGCTTGGAGAATTTTAAGCATCACATTACTAGCGTGTGAGATGAGTGCAATCGTGTGGTAGTTTGAGCATTCTTTGACATTGCCTTTCTTTGGGATTGGAATGAAAACTGAGCTTTTCCAATCCGGTGGCCACTGCTGAGTCTTCCAAATTTGCTGACATATTGAGTGCAGCACTTCCACAGCATCATCTTTTAGGATTTGAAATAGCTCCACTGGAATTCCATCACCTCCACTAGCTTTGTGCGTAGTGATGCTTCTTAAGGCCAAATTGAGTTTGCATTCCAGGATATCTGGCTCTAGTCCAGTGACCACTCCATTCTGGTTATCTGGGTCATGAAGATCTTTTTTGTACAGTTCTTCTGTGTATCCTTGCCACGTCTTCTTAACATCTTCTGCTTCTGTTAGGTCCATACCATTTCTATCCTTTATTGTGCCCATCTTTGCATGAAATGTTCCCTTGGTATCTCTAATTTTCTTGAAGAGATCTCTAGTTTTTCCCATTCTATTGTTTTCTTCTATTTCATTGCACTGATCACTGAGGAAGGCTTTCTTATCTCTCCTTGCTATTCTTTGGAACTCTGCATTCAGATGTTTATATCTTTCCTTTTATCCTTTGCCTTTAGCGTCTCTTCTTTTCTCAGCTATTTGTAGGGTCTCTTCAGACAACCATTTTGCCTTTTTGCATTTCTTTTTCTTGCTGATGATCTTGATCATTCCCTCCTGTACAATGTCATGAACCTCCATCCATAGTTCTACAGGTACTCTGTCTATCAGATTTAATCCCTTGAATTTATTTATCACTTCCACTGTATAATTGCAAGGGATTTGATTTAGGTCATACCTGAATGGTCTAGTGGTTTTCCCTACTTTCTTCAATTTCAGTCTGAATTTGCCAATAAGGAGTTCATGATCTGAGCCACAGTCAGCTCCCAGTTTGTTTTTGTGACTGTATAGAGCTTCTGCATCTTTTGGCTGCAAAAGAATATAATCAATCTGATTTCGGTATTGATCATCCAGTAATGTTCATCTGTAGAGTCGTCTCTTACATTGTTGGAAGAAGGTGTTTGCTATGACCAGTGCATTCTTTTGGCTTCTGTTAGGCTTTGATGTAGTGACACTTTTTATTTTTGGGTTTGTTGTGTGTGATTTGTTTTTAATTTTAAAAACTGAATTTTTTACATAGTTTTATTGATACTATTCTTTTTCTTCATGGGTTTTGCTTTTTGATAGCATTTATAGAAAGGCTTCTTCACTCTAAGTTTATATCAATATACCCTTAGATTTTCTTCTAGTTTATAGGTTTTATTTTTCCATTTGTACTTGATTCTAATTTACTTTGATATCATGGTGGAAGTATGAATATAAATATTTCTGCTCAGGATATCTAATTTATCTGCTTTCATGTTGATTTTTCACTAATATGAAATACTTCAACTATCATTTCATTTCAGTTCAGTTCATTTCAATTCAGTCGCTCAGTCATGTCCGACTCTTTGCGACCCCATGAATCACAGCACGCCAGGCCTCCCTGTCCATCACCAAATCCCGGGGTTCACCCAGACCCACGTCCATCGAATCAGTGATGCCATCCAGCCATCTCATCCTCTGTCGTCCCCTTCTCCTCCTGCCCCCAATCTCTCCCAGCATCAGGGTCTTTTCCAATGAGTCAACTCTTCATATGAGGTGGCCAAAGTACTGGAGTTTCAGCTTCAGCATCATTCCCTCCAAAGAAATCCCAGGGCTGATCTCCTTCAGAATGGACTGCTTGGATCTCCTTGCAGTCCAAGGGACTCTCAAGAGTCTTCTCCAACACCACAGTTCAAAAGCATCAATTCTTCGGTGCTAAGCCTTCTTCACAGTCCAACTCTCACATCCATACGTGACCACAGGAAAAACCATAGCCTTGACTAGACGAACCTTTGTTGGCAAAGTAATGTCTCTGCTTTTGAATATGCTATCTAGGTTGGTCATAACTTTCCTTCCAAGGAGTAAGCGTCTTTTAATTTCATGGCTGCAGTCACCATCTGCAGTGATTTTGGAGCCCAGAAAAATAAAGTCTGACACTGTTTCCACTGTTTCCCCATCTATTTGCCATGAAGTGATGGGACTGGATGCCATGATCTTCATTTTCTGAATGTTGAGCTTTAAGCCAACTTTTTCACTCTCCACTTTCACCTTCTTCAAGAGGCGTTTTAGTTCCTCTTCACTTTCTGCCATAAGGGTGGTGTCATCTGCATATCTGAGGTTATTGATATTTGTCCCGGCAATCTTGATTCCAGCTTGTGTTTCTTCCAGTCCAGCGTTTCTCATGATATACTCTGCATATAAGTTAAATAAGCAGGGTGATAATATACAGCCTTGACGTACTCCTTTTCCTATTTGGAACCAGTCTGTTGTTCCATGTCCAGTTCTACATCCTTAATTTGATTTGTACATATATGGAGTCTGTGGTTTCTATTAATAAGTTTTCAAGTTTGACAGCAATATTGCACTATGTATTATAACTTGATAATATAATATCTAGTATAGAAAGTTTATTATTAATCCTTGTTTTCACAAATTTTGAGATGAAATTGAGTCCTATAATCTAGTTCCAAAGAAAAACTCTCATTTGGAGGTGGATGAAACTGGAGCCTATTATACAGAGTGAAGTAAGCCAGAAAGAAAAACACCAATACAGTATATTAATGCATATATATGGAATTTACAAAGATGGTAACAATAATCCTGTATGCGAGACAGCAAAAGAGACACAGATGTATAGAACAGTCTTTTGGACTCTGTGGGAGAGGGCGAGGGTGAGATGATTTGGGAGAATGGCATTGAAACATGTATAATATCCTATATGAAATGAATTGCCAGTCCAGGTTCGATGCAGGATACAGGATGCTCAGGGCTGGTGCACTGGGATGACCCAGAGGGATGGTACGGGCAGGGAGGTGGGAGGGGGAGTTCAGGATGGGGAACACATGTACACCCGTGGCGGATTCATGTTGATGTATGGCAAAACCAATACTATATTGTAAAGTAATTAGCCTCCAATTAAAATAAATTTAAATTAAAAAAATAAAATAAAAATAAAAAAAGAAAAACTCTCATTTGGATTTCAATCAGGATTGCATTAAATTATATATAAATAATCTATGTATTGTAGATTAATTTGGAGAAAGCTGATATATTTACAATATAAATGCTTCCTATCTGGAAACATGGGTAGTACTACATTTTTGACTCTTCTTTTATTTCCATTAGTAATTTTATTTATCTTTCCTTAAACCCAGTGTTTTATTTTTTTGCCCATTTAGGACTCTTTCTTCATTATAGTAGGAGCATTACTTTATGGACAATTGCCTTTTCCAACATTGAGTTATCTGTTCCTGAACTCCACCACTCATATCATCTGGGATTTTGCTATTTACCTGCTCATTTTAACCAATTAGTAGCAAACCTGGCAACGGTCTGCATTTACCGGAAGTTCTCACAGAATCACACGGTCATGGGAGAATGGCATTTCTACAGTGAGAGAGGGAAAATTCCAGTTGTTTGTCCTTCTTTTTGGTCCAGTAGTCAATTAGTTCCTGAGATAAATTGTTCTGGCTCACATATTGCAATTTTATGGGGACTGTGGGGTGTGAATTTAGGAGCGAAAGGAGGGTTCCTATGATCATTTATCTTCAAAGAGAGGACACCTTCTACTCTGAGGTCATGTCTTTTGGTTTAAGGCTCTGTCTCCAACACAAGGAAAATAACTCTTAGAGGAACAACTCCTTAAACTATTATAGCCTAGTAATGTTTTAATTTGCATGTTGTTCCCATCTGGATTATTGTATAAGAGCAAGACTCTGACCATTCTTAGACACTGGACACAATTTTAATAGTGGGGTGATTGGTAGAGGACTGTAGGGAATAAGAGGACATCAAAAAATGGCAAAGTTGGAGGGAGAGAAGTGCTCTTTTAAAGAGAGAGAGAGCAGATCTCTATGAGAAGTTAGCAGAGCTCAGAAAATGAAACTTCTTTATATTTGTAGCTTGTTCTGCCTAATTGTATAGAAAAATTGCACGAGGAATAGAGGAATAGAAGGGGTGGAGGTTATAGCTGCTTTTACAGTAAGATCCATTAAATTTCTTTCCCACTAGCCTAATCTCAGCCAACAGAAGGCATGTTTATTACTATGGAAAAGGAAGCAGCAGCAGGGCTCCCACCACATATAGAATTCTACTGTCACCAATGCAGTCATTTTTAGTGACACATTAAAACAAACATCCAGGCTATAATTACTTTGAAAAAATATCTTTCCCAACTGTAATCATTAGGATAATCATTCAATACTGCATTTTCTAATAAAATATAGCCCTTTATTCTACCTAGTAATCTATGTGGCATTATTACCGATGTGCCAAATTAAAAGAAAAAATCACTTCCAAGCAGCTACATTTAGTGTGCAGCACTCACAGCTGCCACAGGAAGCTCAGCTCACAATCAATTTGATAAATCAATCAATTTTCATTTTGTCTTCATCTCCTAGGTAACCAGAGCATCCATCCAGACCCTTGCCAAGGGAGAACATTTAAAAAGTAATATGTATTCATAATCGGTTTTCTTCTAACACTGACTTAATAAAAACACAAAAAGCTACCCATGCAGTATTTTAAATCACAGTAACACAAATATTCTTTGATTCTGGAGAGAGAGCTTGAAGGGAAACATACTATAGAATACAGCATCATTGTTTTTCAGTCTCTTATGATCTATCAGGAACAAAAACTGCACCACCTGCTTTGTCTATTATGTATTTAATGTGAATAACAAGCATCCCACTGCTAGTCATTAAAACAAATCGTAAGCCATCTGACATTATACTTACAACTTGTCCCCTGCTTCTTGACTCTGAGAAAGACATAACTTGCAGGGGGAGGAAAGTATTGGGGCAAACCCTTTGATGTGAATACAAGGCATCTGGCCTCAAAGGAAGTTATTTATCTGCCTCCAAATCCCTAAAAAAGCATTATGTAAAATATAATTAACCTTAAAAGCTTCTGCACATCAAAGGAAACTATTAGCAAGGTGAAAAGACAGCCTTCAGAATGGGAGAAAATAATAGCAAATGAAGCAACCGACAAACAACTAATCTCAAAAATATACAAGCAACTCCTACAGCTCAACTCCAGAAAAATAAACGACCCAATCAAAAAATGGGCCAAAGAACTAAATAGACATTTCTCCAAAAAAGACATACAGATGGCTAACAAACACATGAAAAGATGCTCAACATCACTCATTATCAGAGAAATGCAAATCAAAACCACTATGAGGTACCATTTCACACCAGTCAGAATGGCTGCGATCCAAAAGTCTACAAATAATAAATGCTGGAGAGGGTGTGGAGAAAAGGGAACCCTCTTACACTGTTGGTGGGAATGCAAACTAGTACAGCCACTATGGAGAACAGTGTGGAGATTCCTTAAAAAACTGGAAATAGAACTGCCTTATGATCCAGCAATCCCACTGCTGGGCATACACACTGAGGAAACCAGAAGGGAAAGAGACACGTGTACCCCAATGTTCATCGCAGCACTGTTTATAATAGCCAAGACATGGAAGCAACCTAGATGTCCATCAGCGGATGAATGGATAGGAAAGCTGTGGTACATATACACAATGGAGTATTACTCAGCCATTAAAAAGAATACATTTGAATCAGTTCTGATGAGGTGGATGAAACTGGAGCCTATTGTACAGAGTGAAGTAAGCCAGAAGGAAAAACATAAATACAGTATACTAACGCATATATATGGAATTTAGAAAGATGGTAACAATAACCTGGTTTACGAGACAGCTAAAGAGACACTGATGTATAGAACAGTCTTATGGACTCTGTGGGAGAGGGAGAGGGTGGGAAGATTTGGGAGAATGGCAATGAAACATATAAAATATCATGTAGGAAACGAGTTGCCAGTCCAGGTTCGATGCATGATGCTGGATGCTTGGGGCTGGTGCACTGGGACGGCCCAGAGGGATGGTATGGGGAGGGAGGAGGGAGGAGGGTTCGGGATGGGGAGCGCATGTATACCTGTGGCGGATTCATTTTGACATTTGGCAAAACTAATACAATTATGTAAAGTTTAAAAATAAAATAAAATTGGAAGAAAAAAATAAAATAAAATAAAATAAAATGATCATGTCAAAAAAAAAAAAAAAAAAAAAAAAACAGTATTGTTGGCACAGTGTAGAGGATGAAAATTTCTAGCAGTTGCAAAAAGCATTAGGTTTTGCCTTACCTGAAACCTCTTGGTGTGTGAAGTCATGAGAAAAGTGGAACATTTGGTGTTTTAGGAATAACTCACATGCAGGAAGTCATGGATCTTGTAAAGTTTGCTGATACAATGTGACATTCAAATTCCACTGACTGCTCAGGCTCTCAGTTCTGTTAAGCCTGTGCCTTCTACCTGGATATAGCTAGTTGGCATGTTGGCTGTTGTTTCCTATGGAAAGTTTTAACCCATGCTATGTAAAGGTTCAACACCAAATACACATTGGAGAACTTACATGTAAATATACAGGAGAAGACTAATATTTGCTGAACCCTATTGAAATTAAGAAAAGGAAGACTCTGAAAATAAAACAGTATGGATGAGATTATCAGTCTTTGACTTTCTATGTTACAAATACTATTTTTGTTTGACTGTTTTAAAGAACTTGGAACATAAGGTCATTGGATTTATATCCAAGAGTAAAATAAAAGCAAAGATTAGACATAGCATGCTCTTATAGGAAAATCACTAACCTGAAAATCTTTCCTGGCTCTCCTAGGGCCCTTTGGTGGGAATTTGATGAAATTCAACTCATTTCTGTTTGGGCCTCATCTGTCAAATGAAGTGTTGATAAAGAGGACATTAAGTTTCTCCCAACTCTAAAATGCTATGGTTTTATCTAATAGATTAGGAGCACTCAAGGAGTTCCTTCCTACCCCCACATATGTACACACAGACTATGTTTATTGCAAATGCTCTAAAACTGAGGAACACATAACCAGATATTTAATACTTACAAGATTTACATTAGAATTTCAAAATAACATTTGACTGAGTATTTATAAATCATTTTTATGTCATAATTTAATGTAACCAAACACAAAACAAGCAGTGCTATGTGTTTGGATTTGAATCTCCTTGAGTTCATTTTATTTTGTACCATCCTGCATTGAGAGCCAAACTCTTATTAGCTAACAGAGGGACCCGTGATGTGTCAATTAATTCAAGGCTTTTGAGGTTATTTACAACCTGTAGTAAATTCATTCCATTTTACAAAAACAAATAGGTGCCATGGGCTAAACAGTGAGTATTCTACAAACTCATTAAGGTTCCGTTCATGAAAGAATTGAAGAATGTGTGTTGGGGGGGAGGAGGGTAAACATATAAACATTTCTGGAAACCTCTTGATTCTTCTTGGTAAACATAACAAGAGAAAGAGTGCAGATTAAATTTAACAAGATCTTTGTCTCCTACAGAGCTCTTTGTAGCTCCCTTATGGTCCTTGTTGAGGAGAATAACAGTCAGTACATAACACTTTGGGAAGTTTCAGGCCTCCTAAAACTCTTCATGAAATGCCATTATTACCCATAGTTGATCTTAATTTTAATTGTAGCCAAGCCATTATATATGTGTGTATACAATGTATTTTAATAAACATAGAAACACAATTTGAAAATGAAAGTGTTAGTCACTCAGTCATATCTGACTCTTTGCAACCCCATGGACTCCTCTATCCATGGAATTCTCCAGGCAAGAATACTAGAGTGGGTAGCCATCCCCTTCTTCAGGGGATCTTCCCAACCCAGGGATTGAACCTGGGTCTCCTGCATTGCAGGCAGATTCTTCACCATCTGAGCCACCAGGGAAGCCCAAATATAAAAACATAAAATGCTATATGTCATTGTTATTGTTCTTCAGTCACCCAGGTGTGTCCAACTCTTTGCGACCACTTGAACTGAAGCACGGCAGGCTTCCCTGTCCCTCACTGTCTGCTGGATTTTGCCTAAGTTCATGTGAATTACATTGATGATGCCATCCAGCCATCTCATCCTCTGATGTCCTCTTCTCCTTCTGTATTCAGTCTTTCCCAAAATCAGTCTTTTCCAATGAATCAGCTGTTCACATCAGGTGACCAAAATATTGGTGCTTGAGCTTCAGCATCAGAAAACTTGATGCCTTTGAACTGTGGTGTTGGCAAAGACTCTTGAGAGTCCCTTGGACAGCAAGGAGATCAAACCAATCTTTTAAAAATAATTATTTATTCATATTTTAATATTTAATATGTCATATAGTAAAATTTCTTCTGAAATGCATTGTTTTTCCTGAGGGCCCTATGTCTTTTCTTTCTCATCTGTCTGTGTTGTATGTGCCATTTCTATATTTAATCTTACCACCAAGATCAAAGGATGGGCCCTATTATTTTGGGTCCTCAACATTATGTTTTGTGAGGTTTGTCCATTTGATATGTTTATGGCTAGTTCCTTTTAACAGCTATAGAGAATTCCATTGTAGGAAGAAAACAATGTATTTAGTCATTCTTCCATGAAGTACCTTTAAGTTCTTTACGATTCTTAACTACAAACAGTGCTGAAACATTCTTTTACATGCTTTCTTCCACACATGTGACAGGGCTTTTAGGGCAGTGATGCTTAAAGTGTGCTCCTAGACCAGCAAATTGGCATTTCCTGGGAACTTGTCAGGAATGCAGATTCCTGGGTCCTACCTTAAGGGAATTAGATGT
Source organism: Bos indicus x Bos taurus (assembly GCF_003369695.1). Classification (NCBI taxonomy): domain Eukaryota; kingdom Metazoa; phylum Chordata; class Mammalia; order Artiodactyla; family Bovidae; genus Bos; species Bos indicus x Bos taurus. The sequence goes on along the minus strand of NC_040076.1, from coordinate 18,843,164 downwards.
TCTAGGGGATGGACAGTAGCCATCTATTTTAAGAAGCCCTGCACATGATTCTGTTGTATCAGCTCAGTTCAGTCACTCAGTTGTTTCTGACTCTTTGCGACCCCATCGACTGCAGCGCAGGCTTCCCTATCCATCACCATCTCCCGGAGCTTGCTCAGACTCATGTCCATCAAGTCATTGATGCCATTGAACCATCTCATCCTCTGTCGTCCCCTTCTCCTCCTGCCTTCAGTCTTTTCCAGCATCAGGGTCTTTTCCAATGAGTCGGTTCTTCATATCAGGTGGCCAAAGTGTTGGATCTCCAGCCTCAGCATCAGTCCTTCCAATGAACATTCAGGACTGATTTTCTTTAGGATTGACTGGTTTGATCTCCTTGCAGTTCAAGGGACTCTCAAGAGTCTTCTCCAACACCACAGTCCAAAAGCATCAATTCTTAGGTGCTCAGCTTTCTTTATAGTCCAACTCTCACATCCATACATGACTACTGGAAAAACCATAGCTTTGACCACATGGACCTTTTTTGGCAAAGTAATGACTCTTCTTTATACTATGCTGTCTAGGTTTGTCATAACTTTTCTTCCAAGGAGCAAGCATCTTTTAATTTCGTGGCTGCAGTCACTATCTGCCATGATTTTAGAGCCCAAGAAAAGAAAGTCTGTCACTGTTTCCCTGTCTATTTGCCATGAAGTCATGAAGTAATGGGACCAGATGCCATGATCTTCATTTTTTGAATGTTGAGTTTTAAGCCAACTTTTTCACTCTCCTCTTTCACTTTCATCAAGAGGCTTTTTAGTTCCTCTTCACTTTCTGCCATAAGGGTGATGTCATCAAAAACTCTGAGGTTTTTGCTATTTTTCCCGGAAATCTTGATTCCAGCTTATGCTTCATCCAGCCTAGCATTTCACCTGATTTACTCTGCATATAAGTTAAATAAGCAGAGTGACAATATACCGCCTTGATGTCCTCCTTTCCCAATTTGGAACCAGTCTGTTGTTCCATGTCCAGTTCTAACTCTTGTTTCTTGGCCTACATACAGGTTTCTCAGGAGGCAGGTAAGGTGGTCTGGTATTCCCATCTTTTTCAGAATTTTCAAAAGTTTGTTGTGGTCCACACAACCAAAGGCTTTGGCATAGTCAATAAAGCAGAAGTAGATAATTTTCTGGGCCTCCCTTGAGTTTTCTGTGATTCAGTAGATATTGGCAATTTAATCTCTGGTTCCTCTGACTTTTCAAAATCCAACCTGAACATCTGGAAGTTCTTGGTTCAGGTACTATTGAAGCCTTGCTTGGAGAATTTTGAGCACTACTTTGGTAGTGTGTGAGATGAGCACAATTATATGAGACAAACAAGTCAATCTTAAAGGAAATCAGCCCTGAGTACTCATTGGAAGGACTGATGCTGAAGCTGAAAATAGTATATATTAACATTTATTTAATGTTATTTAATATATAAAATAAAAAGAAATATTCCATTTCTTCCCTTTCCTCTTCTCCTTTCTTCTCTTTCTCTGCCTGTCTTTGTCTCTCAATCTCTGTTTTTGTCTCTGTATGTTGGCTTAAAGCTCAACATTCAGAAAATGAAGATCATGGCATCTGGTCCCATCATTTCATGGGAAATAGATGGGCAAACAGTGGAAACAGTGTCAGACTTTATTTTTCTGGGCTCCAAAATCACTGCAGATGGTGACTGCAGCCATGAAATTAAAAGACGCTTACTCCTTGGAAGGAAAGTTATGACCAACCTAGATAGCATATTCAAAAGCAGAGACATTACTTTGCCAACAAGGGTTCGTCTAGTCAAGGCTATGGTTTTTCCTGTGGTCATGTATGGATGTGAGAGTTGGACTGTGAAGAAGGCTGAGCGCCAAAGAATTGATGCTTTTGAACTGTGGTGTTGGAGAAGACTCTTGAGAGTCCGTTGGACTGCAAGGAGATCCAAGCAGTCCATTCTGAAGGAGATCAGCCCTGGGATTTCTTTGGAAGGAATGATGCTAAAGCTGAAACTCCAGTACTTTGGCCACCTCATGCAAAGAGTTGACTCATTGGAAAAGACTCTGATGCTGAGAGGGATTGGGGGCAGGAGGAGAAGGGGACGACAGAGGATGAGATGGCTGGATGGCATCACTGACTCGATGGACATGAGTCTGGGTGAACTCCGGAAGTTGGTGATGGACAGGGAGGCCTGGCGTGCTGCGATTCATGGGGTCGCAAAGAGTCGGACATGACTGAGCGACTGATCTGATCTGATCTGTCCACTCTTAGTAATGCTTGGGAAAAGGCATAGTGAGAATCACTGTAAGTTTTCTGTCTTGAAAGCTGCAGATATTTTCCTACCAACTCTGTTATGTAGATCTTCTGTAGTCCTTTCTTTCCTGCATAGAAAATGCAAGAACACCCTCTTGGACTAGTTATACTGCTCCCCCTGGAGAAAATTTCAGGTCACCTTCATCTTCCAGATAACTTCGTTTCTCTCATTGGTATGTCTGGATGTGTGTAGTAATAAAATAGTTGTGTTTTAAGTCAAAACTTCTTCCCTTCTCCAGACCTGCTGAGCTCAGAACCTGCACAAGGAGGTGGCGCACGACCAGTTTCCTCGCCTTCTCCCACAACAGTGTCTCTCCTTTCTTTTTTCCTGTGTGTGTTTCTGCCTCCACCAGGATCATGCAGAGGAAGGGAGCAGGGAAGGTTTTACTTGGTTTGTCTTGCCATCAGCATTCTTTGGGCTGGGTAGATGGAAAATGATGGGTTGTAGAAACTTTGTAGACCTTTTCTCAGCCAGGATTCTCTCCTCTGAAGTCTCTGGACATGGGTGGTTGATTTCTACCTGGGACGTGTATTAGCTTCTCTAGACAGACCTTTGGAATTTTCTTCATCATGCTCCAGTGAAGGAGAGAAACATAGCCTCTTCTCCTTCATAGCAGCGGAGAAAGAAGCAGTCATAGTACTCCAATAGTTTTTTTTTTTTTTTTCAAAAGAAATTATATGTTTCAAATACCTAGCTTCAGCTTCTTAAAACACAAAGTGGGTGCTAAAATAAAAGTTGCAAAAACTGAGTTTTGACTGTGTCCTTTTCAAATATTGTTATATTTTGGTGGACTAGCAACTCCATTTGGAATATGATGGTAATTATATGTGTGTGTGTGTGTGTGTGTGTGTGTATTTTACTAAACTGTAGTTGATTTATAATATTAAATTAATTTATAGTTTTGACTTAGGGCCTCAGTCAGACTTTCCAGGCATCGTTAGTGGTAAAGAACCCTCCTGCCAATACAGGAGACATAAGAAACGCAGGTTTGATTCCTGGGTCAGGCAGATCCCCTGGAGGGGGATCTTCCATTGGCAAGGCAATCCACTCCAGCACTCTTGCCTGGATAATCCCGTGGATAAAGGAGACTGCTAGGCTACAATCCATAGGGTCACGAAGAGTCAGACATGACTGAAGCGACTTAGCACCCATGTATGCTTAGTCATGGCTGATACTGAGTCTTATTTTAATATTCTTTGTCTTAGGATCTTCCTAAACACACCAATAGGTTGAAATGTACTAGACTTTTGCTGAATGTATGGAAGAATCTCATAGCCTTGACCCTTGGCCTGTAAAAAATATGTGACTCTAATAAAACTCTAATAGAGTTTTAGTCTTAAGATATTTTGGGGTGCAGAGTGCTCTTCTGCTTGTCTTTTTTGGTTTCCCTATGTCCTATATGAACTTTGGTGACCACTTAACTGAGCCAGATATCTCATTTGCTACTTATTGCTGCTCCCATTTGTGTCTCTTGTTCCAGGAATTACCCTTTTTTATCTATATTTTTGTCATGGTATGTTCAAGTATGAAAAACACATTAGTTCTTTCTCTCTTGTGCATGTTAAAAGTTTTCTTTTTTCTTCCTAAAAAAGAAAGGAACAAGAAAAAGGTTCACTTGATTTTCTATAAAGTCTTTCTCCTCATTCTATAGAGAAAGGGCTTCCTTAGCTTCCCCATACCAGTAATGAATTATGAAAGAGGTCTCAGGGGCAAGAAAGGGAAATGTGGTCCTGCTGACAGCACTGTGATACATACTCATATTAATTATCAAAAATAACAAGGGTGAAAGTTCAAAATCCAAACTTTGCTCTCAGAGAACAGTTTTTTTTTTTTTTTTCTTTCCCGAGGTAGGTTTCAGCTTTCAAGTTTGAACTTCCTGAAAAATAGACTGCAACCTGATCCTAAAGATTAGTTTAGCATGCTCTGTCTCTTTGCTTTGGTTTTTAAAGAGGAAATACCTAAATGAGCTAAAACATTAATAATTTAGTTGATTATTAATTAAAGTCAGAACCTAGACAGGAAGCAAGAGGCTATTTTGAAGCTCTGGGCATGGGCGACCATCTAGCTTGGAAAGGGGGTTGAAGTGCAAGTCCTGTTACCACAGACCATGGAACAAATGCAGGCAAGGTAGGGCAGAGTAAAATTAAACAGTCAAATGACTTGACTAGAAGTTGAAACCAAGAGGGCATTTTCAGTCAATGGAGGCAGAATATATGAGAACAAGGGCCATCCACTTTAGGGAATTTTGATACAGTCTGATAACGTGCCAGGATTCAGTTTTATTGGCCTTGCTGGCTACAAGACAAACTTTCCTGGGGGTGTATTTAAAGAGTCCATGAGGCTCTAGGCAAATGGTCCATAAGGATGTCTTTCTTTTTGTTATAAGTACCATGTAATGACATGCCTCATTTACCAGTTAAAGCTATAATGGCTTATTCAGATCCATCACGCTAAGGATTATTTGGGGACTGTTGAACAGACACATGTTTCTACTGCCAGCAAATACATTTGGTACCCCTGTTGTGGACTGTGGAGGATATATTACACTGTGATATGTTGGTTTTTCATGAGTTGTTAGAAAAGCCTAGGTAAAGAAGGGAGAAAATTTGTGCCATGAAATTGGCCTCATCTTCCCATTGATTATTTTCCACAATCCTCTCTTTAAAATTTTAATTTTTATTGAAGTATAGTTGATTTACAATGTTCTGTTAGTTTCTAGTATACAACAAAGTGATTCAGTTTATTGTTATTTATTTGCAAAAGCAAAGCAAAAGCAAATTTAATAATTTAAAAATAGGTCACTTTTATAGAAAATATATGAACATAGTCTATTTGCCATAAGTATAATAACACATTAGAAAACAAAGACCATGGCATCTGTTTCCATCACTTCATGGCAAATAGAAGGAGAAAAAGTGGAAGCAGTGACATATTTTCTTTTCCTGTGCTCCTAAATCACTGTGGATAGTGATTGCAGCCATGAAATTAAAAGATGCTTGTTCCTTGGAAGAAAGCTATGACAAACCTAGACAGAGTATTAAAAAAGCAGAGATACCACTTTGCCAACAAAGGTCCATATAGTCAAAGCTATGATTTTTCCAGTAGTCATGTACAGATATAAGAGATGGCCCACAAAGAAGGCTGAGCACCAAAGAATTGATGCTTTAGAATTGTGGTGCTGGAGAAGACTCTTGAGAGTCTCCTGGACAGCAAGGAGATCAAACCGATCAATCCTAAAGGAAGGCAACTGTGAATATTCATTGGAAGGACTGTTCAGCTGAAGCTGAAGCTCTAACACTTTGGCCACCTGATGTGAAGCACTGACTCACTGGAGAAGATCCTGATGCTGATAAAGATTGAAGACAAAAGGAGAAGTTGGCAGCAGAGGATGAGATGGTTAGATAGCATCACTGACTCAATGGGCATGAATTTGAGCAAACTCCAGAAGATAGTGGAGGACAGAGGAGCCTTTGCAACCACAGGGTTGCAAAGATTCAGACACAAGTTAGTGACTGAACAATAGCATAATAACACATCAATTTATGATTCTGCCTGATTGTTTTTTAGACTTGTCAAGTTATATGAATTAAATGATTTAAAGTTAATATTGACCTTAGGTCTTTATTCTTCCTTAAAAATTATGTTTTTCATGCTACTGCTAAAGGAAAGATAGAAATGACTCCTAACAGATGAAATCCAAGTCTTAAAGATGCCAAGAACTTAGTTCTAATTTCTGTCAGTTTTTTTCTTAGTGCTAAGCCTAAGAAATGCCCGACTCTTTGTGACCCTATGGACCATAGCCAGCCAGACTCCTCTGAACATGGGATTCTCCAGGTAAGAATACCAGAGAGGGTTGTCATGCCCTCTTCCAGGGGTTCTTCCAACCCAGGGATCAAACCTGAGTCTCTTATGTCTCCTGCATTAGCAGGAGTGTTCTTTACTACCAGTGCCACCTTGGAAGCCCATTTTCTTTTTAACTTTGTTATAAATTTTATACTTATTTCTGTCTTAATTTAAAAAATCTTTACTTTTAGTTTTTAAGCCTTTTCCTAACATGCTGGCTTTGAATAGTAAGATAGCTGTTCTGAGACATGCGAAATACATGAAGTTCTGATCTGCAAATGGCCTTAAACTAGGTTCTCCAAGAATTTATCATGTGTACTTTACCCCCCAAGGAAAGCAACCTCGTCCTTGGCCTGACTCCAACACTCAGACCCAGATAGACACCCTTGTAGTGTGGAAGTCATCCTCTCTCCCACTGTAAGCTTTTTATAGGGGCCACTGAAATATATACTGATAATAGATAGGCCTTCTGGGGATCAAAGACACAATGTTTTTAGGATCAGTAAATCAGTCTTATTTTGAACTGCTGTTAACAAAGTACCATAGACTTGGTGGCTGACGTAAACAGCATAAATTTATTTATCACGGTTCTGGAAGCTGGAAGTCCAAGATCAGGGTATTCATATAGGTAGGTTCTGGTAAGGCCCTTTTCCAAAATACAGCCAGCCATCTCCATATTGTATTCTCACATAGCAGAAAGAGGGCTAGAAACCAAACTCTCTGGAGTCTCTTTTATAAGACCACCAATCTCATTCATGAGGGAAACACCCTCATGCCCTAATGACCTCCTAATACCATCACAGTGGGAGTTAAGCTTTCAACATGTGAATTTTGGGAGGCTACTTTCAGGACAATGCACTCTCTTTGGTAGGGGACAGAGTGCTGCTAAAATCAAAAGCCCTGGGGGTTTACCTTCATCAGCTTTATCTAGATTCTGATGCATTTCTCTTTTCTACCTTACTGTTGGCTGATTGCTGTCCAGTGCATACCAAGTTTTTTCAAATGGCAGATAACGTGCAATGACAAACCTCTTAGTAAAGAGCCCTTTTACCTAAATTAAAGACTTTTTATACAGCTTACAGGGAGAAGGCAATGGCACCCCACTCCAGTACTCTTGCCTGGAAAATCCCATGGATGGAGGAGCCTGGTAGGCTGCAGTCCATGGGGTCACTAAGAGTCAGATCCGACTGAGCAACTTCACTTTCACTTTTCACTTTCTTGCATTGGAGAAGGAAATGGCAACCCACTCCAGTGTTCTTGCCTGGAGAATCCCAGGGATGGCGGAGCCTGGTGGGCTGCCGTCTATGAGGTCGCACAGAGTCGGACATGACTGAAGCGACTTAGCCGCAGCAGCAGCATACTGCTTACACTGGTAGATCATAAAGGCTTCAGAAAAATAATATATTAGCAATCTAAAGCATAGTATTAAAAATGAAAGCCAATAGTGATTGATTTCTAAGTCATGAGAAGACTATTAGGCACTTTACATATGTTATTTCATTTAATAATACATGTTCATTTAATAACACATGTTCATTCAATAGTATATTGAAGGGATGGATGGCAGTTATTTTATATGTAACTCAAAATACAGGAAAATTTTCTTTAATTTTGTCTTATGGAAGAGTACACAGTTTACTGGCTAAAATAAATATTTAATTTGTCTCCCTATTTCTTAGAAAAATAATAAATAAAAATTTTTGATAGCTGAACCTAAGCAAAGCATTATTGTCCTGAGAAAAGACAGGTTAGTAAATTTTCTTCAATTTCCTTATAGTTTTGCTAGCTTAAGGAGACAGTTGACTATATTTTTAATTACTTAGCATGTTTAATGGATACTGGAACAGATGATATACTCTTGTAATCAAGCATAATATGTAAATAGGCTTTTAAAAGAAGAAGGTTTTAGCTTCAACTGTTTGAGTGGTGTCAAAGGTCTAAATCAATATGTATTAGCATACTCTACTTCTGCTACAGTAAATCTTCCTCAAGGATCTTGAAAAAAATCAGTTGCAGCAGAAATACTCTTGGGAAGATTAAAACAGAATGGTGTTATATTATGTTTGTTGATGTACCTGAAATATATACCAGTGGCTTTTAGGTAATCAAACATAAGATCATTTGAGTTAAATGGAAAAGATCAGGTCAAATGAGGACAATTAAGTCTTTACAGCTTATAAATTCATTTTTGTTTTGTTTATTTTAAAATCCATTTACTCACACATAACAGAAGCAGTCACTTCACTGGCCTCCAATTCATTTTCTTCTCCCTTTCAAAAAACCACACAAACTCTTCCAGTATATAGATATGAGTTCTCAAGTTTATTACTCAATTTTGGCAACATATGTTTTTAATTATGTGAAACAGTTAGCATCTTTTCCTTGTAACATTTTTTTTTCAAAGATTAAATGAAATAATGAATTGTTGAAACTATATTAGATGTCCTAAACATCATAGTTGATGCTATTTCTATTTGTGTGAAAATATCCTGCCAACACCTTTGGCAATGATGTGATAAAACTAGCAACACTCAGTTGTGGCTATGCCTTCTAGGTGCCAGGGAGTAGGCCGAATTTAGCTTTACTTCAGTCCTTTTCATTTGAGTTAGTTTAGTTTAGTTTAGTTCAGTCACTCAGTCGTGTCCGACTCTTTGCGACCCCATGAATTGCAGCACACCAGGCCTCCCTGTCCATCACCACCTCCCGGAGTTTACTCAAACTTATGTTCATCGAGTCGGTGATGCCATTCAGCCATCTCATCCTCTGTCGTCCCCTTCTCCTCCTGCCCCAATCCCTCCCAGCATCAGAGTCTTTTCCAATGAGTAGGCCAGGTTATTCCCATTTTACAGAGAGAGGAAGCAAATACTTTGTCAAATACTTAACCAGTGGCAGAGTATGGATTCAAATTCAGGTGCAAGTGCCATTAATCTTAAAAGCAATCAGCTAGGATAGGTGTCGGAGAAGGCAATGGTACCCCACTCCAGCACTCTTGCCTGGAAAATCCCATGGACAGAGGAGCCTGGTAGGCTGCAGTCCATGGGGTCGCTAAGAGTCGGACACGACTAAGCGACTTCACTTTCACTTTTCGCTTTCATGCATTTGAGAAGGAAATGGCAACCCACTCCAGTGTTCTTGCCTGGAGAATCCCAGGGACGGGGGAGCCTGGTGGGCTTCCATCTATGGGATCACACAGAGTCGGACATGACTGAAGCTACTTAGCAGCAGTGGCAGAAGCAGGATAGGTGTAGCAAAGCATTTATGAGCCCGGGGCTCATAAAGTAAATGAGCAAAGCATTTACTCTGGGGGCAGATCAGCTGGATTTTACCCCTGCCATTTCCTTGCAGCGTGGCTTGGGCAAGTTGTACATTCACTCTCCTTGCCTCAGTTTCTTTATTTGTAAAGTAGAAAAAGCAATAATATTACCTAACTCCTGAGGTCATTACGATCATTAAAGGAGCAGTGTTTATGAGACATATTAGAACTGTGCCTAGCATATAATAAGTGCTATAAAAGATGTAGACTACAAACTTATAACTACCAGGGGATAAGGGAGGGAGGAATAAATTGGGAAATTGCGGTTGACATATCCACATTACAATAAGTAAGATAGATAACTAATAAGAACCTATTGTGAAGCACAGAGAACTGTACTCAGTATTCTATAATGACCTATATGAGAAAAGAATCTGAAAAAAAGAGTGGATATATGTATAGGTATAACTGATTGACTTTGCTGTACACCTGAAACTAACAAAGCATTGTAAATCAACTATAATCCAGTAAACATTTATAAAGAGAAATTCTCCTTTGTACACGGCCTATAAAATTAAAATGAAATAAAATAAAGGCTCCAAATTTCACTCCATATTGGTAATGAATATTTAAAAGGCAATTTAAAATAGCCTTCTTTAGAGATTTTTGTAAGTTGATTATAACCCACAGATCTAAAATGATCTGTGTTAAAGTTATCTGGAGACAGCATTCGATTCAGGAGAGAACAAAGGAACAGGCATTCCTGTAGATCATAAGCGCCTTTATGTAAGTTATATTTCATCTTTCTGAGGCACCATGAATAGCTTGACTGGCCCTAGTTTGAAGGGCTGGGTTCTTTAAGGAGCTGACAGGATCCACATTCACTCTAGGAAATGTGGAGCTCCCTCAGCACATGCCTGTGCCCAGGCGGGAACAAGCACAGGCCTCCTCACGTACATTACGGTCACCTCTGTTGCTTGGTTTACACATCTGTGGTGTTAGAGAAGACTCTTGAGAATCCCTTGGACTGCAAGGAGATCAAAACCGTCAGTTCTAAAGGAAATCAACCCTGGTTATTCATTGGAAGGACTGATGCTGAAGCTAAAGCTCTAAAACTTTGGCTACCTGATGCGAAGAGCTGACCCATTGGAAAAGACCCTGATGCTGGGAAAAATCGAAGGCAGGAGGAGAAGGGGGCAGCAGAGAATGAGATGGTTGGATGGCATCACCAATGCAATGGACATGGGTTTGAGCAAACTCCTGGAGATGGTGAAGGACTGGGAAGCCTGGCCTGCTGCAGCCCATGGGGTCACAAAGAGTTGGACATGACTGAGCGAGTGAACAACAACAGCATACTCAGAAGCACTGAGGTGTGAACACACAGAAGCAATTCAGTCATAGCTATACTGACACATAGATTCCATACAGTCACTCAGTGCTAAAAGTGATAAAATCATAATTGTTGTTTAGAATATTCTTTCCATTCTTATCTTAGAATCAGAACTAGTGGTGTTTTAGGCTAAAATGATAAGATTACCCTCTAGACCATCTCGCCAAGGGTTATTTTTCTAGTGAGAGAGATTTCCTAAAATGGTTTTATACACATTCATGGTAACTCTTTCCAGTACTTAAAACTTCACTACCAGGAAACTGGTGGCAGAATTATAATGTTCCCTCCCCGCCACCCCGTCAACTCTGCCATCCTTATGCAATTTGGCAGCCCTGTGAAGCACTTAAGCAAGTTTAGTGCCTTCAGTCTGACACTTCAAAAGTGGTCATCGACTAGCAATTCTTGGCTTAAAGCTACAGATGCAACTGTGAGCCTATCAGTGTATGACAAAGAGCCTTTTTCCCCTAAACTGGGGTTCAGTGGAATCATTAAACACAAATACTTTGTGTTGATATATGGGGATTGAAAAATCAAAATATTCAAAAAATTTCTATGGCAAATATTGTATATATAGTAGATTTTCAAAGAATATATGTTGAGTAAAATTGGGAAAAAACTCAAGAAAAAAAATGGAAAAGTATGAGGTAGTTGTCTAAAATATCAAGTTAAACAATCTGTCAGGCATCACAGACTGGAGAAGTGTGCTGATCTGTAGGTGGGCTGAGGCCTCCTTGCAGTCTTTTTGAATGACTTTTCAAAGTGCTGACAATTCAAATATGTCATCTGTTATGGAAAGTAATGAGTAATGTATTTTTACCAATGAAATACCTTTTCATTGAATTTCCAGTAGGTATTTACTGTATACTTAATTATGAGCCACTTAATTATGAGCCAGCTTCCCGATAACTCAGTTGGTAAAGAATCTGCCTGCAATGCAAGAGACCCTAGTTTGATTCCTGGGTCTGGAAGATCCGCTGGAGAAGGCATAGGGTACCCACTCCAGTCTTCTTGGGCTTCCCTTGTGGCTCATCTGGTAAAGAATCTGCCTGCAATGTGGGAGACCTGGGTTTGATCCCTGGGTTAGCAAGATCCCCTAGAGAAAGGAAAGGCTACCCACTCCAGTATTCTGGCCTGGAGAATCCCATGGACTGTATAGTCCATGGGGTTGCAAAGAGTCAGACATGACTGAGTGACTTTTGCTTTCACTAATAAGCCAGACAGAGAATTATGTATGTAGAATATAGGTCCTCACCAAGCTGATAGCCTGGTATCTATGCGTGTGTACTTATTCACTCAGTTGAGTCCAGCTTTTTGCAACCCCATGAACTGTAGCCCCGCTGGCTCCTCTGTCCATGGAATTTTCCAGGCAAGAATACTGGGTTGGGTTGCCATTTCTTCCTCCAGGGGATATTCCTGACTGAGGGATTGAACCCGCTTCTCTTGTGTCACCTGCATGGGCAGGCAGATTCTTTACCACCATGCCACCTGGGAAGCCTCCACACCCTGGTATTTGTACTGATTTTCATAAACACTTTGAGTTCAAATCTGCAGGAATAACTTCCAATTTTGATTAGGTGCATGCATTGTAATTAATGTTTCAGAAATACTGATGTGAGAAAATATTGGCATTTGTTGATTGCATACACTGTCTAAATTAACCTAAGTCATTCCATAGTCCCTAAGAGAACCCAGAAACTCCTTAAACTGAGCCCACTATTTGTTATCCTCAAACAAGATATAGCAAATAAATGAACCATGTAGCAGAAGTTTTATTGGTGAAATAGTTCCTTGAAGGTTTTTCAGTTTATACAAAAGAAATGATGGCATCACCCATAGAACTTAGCTAGAGATTTTAGATAGTCAGAGTCTATATTTTCCACATCAGAGTTGTGTCAGTGAATATATTTTGGATCAGTATTGGTTCAAGAAGAATCCTAATACAAAGTTCAGAACAGTTGAAAACTGATCAAAGAATAGTGGGATAATTCCTTGAGTTTTAATGGTAATTTCATGAATTTAAAATCCATGCACACATCTATTATTACATTGTTTTAAGTAAGTGCATTTGTTTTGAAGAAAACGAGGGAAAGAGTCACAAGGAGTTATTGTTCCAGTGAAAAATGCTTTGCTAGAGGTATTATAACACATTAAGTTGGAAAACATTTTCTGTTTAAGTCTTACAATTTCCCCTGTGTAAATTGTTCCAATTTTTATAATGATAGGGATGGCTAAATCATGTTTTATTTTATGTTACTCTGTTGGCATATTGGTTCCAGGTAAATGACTAAAAATTAGCCTAGTCTGGTTACTCTTAGAAAAGTTTCATTAAAATAGATAAGAAGTCCCCCAAATACACTCCAATTACTGATATTTTTGAAATAAAAAAAAAACCCACTTTAAAACAATATTGATTTTCAGATATATTCACTTTAAGATAATATTGGGTTTCAGACATACTGTTTGCATAGAATTTTGTGATGAGTAAAAGAGAAAAAAATATCATCACACTATTTGGTACATTGATTTTCTGATTTTTTGTTTTTCTGAAGCATTACCTCATATTTTTTCCATAATAGATAGTTGAGTCCAGACTCTGTTCATGGTTCTTTCATGACTACAATTCCATTCAGCTTAGGTCCAATGGACATTTATTTATGTGTTTTAAACTGTATGGCTAAAAATGTGGGAGTTGGACTATATGTTTGATTTTCCTCTTGTCTCCCTCACTTTGAATTTGTGCTTAACAGATATTTCATTTTAAAACAAACTAAAAATAAAGCAAAGAGATGCATTTTTCCCCCCTGAAAGTACAAATCTAGGAGTTGAAGAATAATTACTATATGCCCAGTGAGCATAATTAATTGGATCCTTACTCATAAATTATACAAAATCACATTTTATTTTAAAAATGCTATGTATAATTCAGTTATATAACAAAGCATAAAATGAGAAGAATATGAAAAATAACCTATAACTTAAAGAGTTCAAATTTACTCTTAATGGTGTACAACCTAATAGAAATTCACAATATATTGGAATAGTTGTCTGGCTTACCTTTCAAAAGAAGACCGTTGGAGTCACAGTCAGTTAGACTTGAAGGAATGCACACGGGGCACATAAGTCCAACCAGACATGCAGACATGATCTACATGACTCTGAAATCACTTCCACATTCACATTCCCATATGGTCAAAACTTGGACTGTTCATTGTTAGAATTGTTAAAAAGAAAAGTGATTATTAACTCAGGGAATTCACCTGGTGGGCCAAATATTCCCACAAGTAACTGGAGAAGATTCATCTGGTAAAGATCTTGACAAATTTTCACTGCAACCTATTTGCTTCTTCATCTGTGTCCCATATTTAAATTCTTAGTAGTTCCACTGATTCCTTCTCAAAATTCCAGCCTTCTACACTTTCTTTTACAAAGTTGTTTTTATTTAATCAGGAGTCCACTTTTTCACAAAGGTAATTTGTGCTCTCTTTCTCCCCCAGGTAAGGTTTTATTTTATTTTTTAAAATAATGTGAATCATTTGTGGGTTATAATTGGGAAAAACAAAGCACTCAGATACCAACTATTGAGGGAGACAGAAACAAAATGCTTAAAAATAAACTTTCTTTTAAAGGGAAGCCTAAAATTTTTGAGATTTTCACATGCTTCCACTTAAGCTTTTTAGTACCATCATTATGAAATATCCATCAAATCTTGACAGCTCTGTTTATTTAAGCAAGATGAAATGAAAAACATACAATTTAGTCTAGCTTTCAGGAAGCAAAAGTTCTTTGACAATATAAGTATCAACAAGGACCACTTTCTAATGTTCTTAGAAGATATAATGACTTCTGAACATTTATGTGAATGTTTCAACCAAAGTGCTTTTTTAAGTCACTAGGATTTTTAGTATGGCAAAATATTTAGAGAGAATATTCAGATTTGTTATCTATGTTGGATGTAATGCTACCAATTTCCATATTTACTCTGTACTATGGCAAATGTGTGATAGTAAGGATAAGTAAACAGGGGGAAACAAATTATATATTTTTGCCCAAATATTTAATGATCATGTTAAATATTAACTTAGAAGCAAATAAAAATTGTTTTTTTGAAAAAAAAATGTAAAATAACACTTCTGTTTTCCCCAGTGTTTCTTTTAGGAATAAATACAGTAGATAGCTGGCTGTAATCACTACTACAGTCTGAGTAGACAGCCAGGCAAGAAAGAAAGCATAAATGTGTACTTAAAGATAAAACTGGGAGCTTGGGTTTTGAAGACACAGGTTATGGAAAGGGATGTTTTCTTCCAACTGTTTTGGTTTTTTTTTTGGGGGGGGGTATAAAAATATAACTTTGCATAGTTATTATTTTCTCTTACTAAAAACTTTCTTCTCCCACCGATGAAAACTTGTCCCAAATAGTTTAAGTCTGCTACAACTCTTTCTGAAAGGCAATATTTTTATTTTTAAAAGACTCTGCTATTTTCATTTTATCAAGCAGACTTTAGTCTTTACAGTTTTGCAATGAATAACTCATCTACACTTTTGTTACGTGTCAGAAAGTTTTAAAGCTCAGGTAATAGGAATATATATATATATATATATATATATATGTATATATATATTTTTTTTCTTTCTCTTAAGCTGTGATGGTCAAAAAACAATGACATTTCAGTAAAGCAGGTTGCCAAGGAAGATTTTGCAGATCTTATAGACAGAGTATGCTGCAGGCTGCTATTCTGTTCTACATGAACGTTCTACAGGGCTTCTCGTGGTATTCCTGTTTCTTTTTCCGAGAAGACAAATGGGCTCAGTTCACTCAGCAATACTGAGTGCCTACTAGGAGATGGACATCATTCTAGGTGTACATTTAATAATGTAATCAAGTTGAAGCAAAATGATGTCTTTTAATATGACAAATACATTTAATTCTCTATTTGAAGTTTATCCATCTTGCATCTCCTCTGTTTTAACATGGTGAAGACTTAGAGGATACTGACAGGTCCAAAAGGATAGGTGGCTGGGCATTGGGATGCTGGTGCTGTGAGTGTCTGGGCATTCAGCCGGCGGCATTAACATCTCCCAGACACCTGAACTCAATGACATCGTGACTTCTGCTCCTTTGGTCTCATTTATCATCACAAACATCTTTCCTTTAATAAATACATCATTTCCCTCTATCTCTTAATTTCTACTGACCTTCCTTATGTCAGGCCCTCTTTTCACCTTAGATTATTCCAATAACCTCTGACTTTCTCTCTGTCCAAATGATACCCTAGATTAATCTTTACAATGCATTCCTATGATCTATTCCTTGTCTGCTGAAACATGTTAAAGAATATGTCTTCAAACAATCTTAAAGCTCTCTGTATCACGTTTATTAATGCACATAGACTAACTTAACTGTCATACTCTGAGCAGGTAATTGTACACTTGAGGAAATTGAAGCCTAAAGAAGCTTAACTGACTGGTCCAGTTTACTGATTATTAAGAAGAAGTGTTGGAAATAAAACAGAGGTCTTTTTTATTTTATTTTTTAAAAGATTTTTTTGTATGGACCATTTTAAATGTCTTTATTGAATTTGTTACAATGCTTCTGTTTTATGTTTTGTTAATTTGACCTTGAAGAATGTGTGATCTTAGCTCCCAGACAAGGGATTGAACTAGTAACCCCTGCATTGGAAGGTGAAGTCCTAACCACTGGACTGCCGGGGAAGCTCCCAGGAGAAGTCTTTTAAATTTCAGTTCTATGTACTCTTGTCACAGAGCATCTTACATTATTTTTTTCCTCCTCCTGTGAGAACTCCTAAAGGTTAGTTACTATGAAAAAACATCCAAAAGAGACAGAAAAGAATACTAGTGAATTGGGTTGCCAGGCTACAGGACTTATAAATAAAAATTGTCCACTTGAGTCATTGTGCAACCTTAATTACATCTACAAGTGTGGCTGTGGTGGAAATGTGGTTGTTTAATAAATGGATGAATGAGTGAATAAATGAATGGGTGAATGAATGAAAAAATAGCATATTGAATGTGGCATTCAGGATGTAATACAAGTGTAAAAGCTTGTTGGGAGTTCTAGTTACTATCTCAGGGAGTCAAGGACCGTACATCCCAAACCACTACTGTAGGAATCTAATTAGTTTTGAGATTTCTTACGTAATTTGTTTCATTTTTTTCCCCAGTGATTTTCCTGCAGAGGTAACCTGATCAATAATGTACTGGCTTCCTTCCTTCCCTAGCTTACATTCTCACTTCTGTTAAGTGTGTGTCTTGGGATCACCTCTCAAATAAACTGTTTTTACTCAATTCCTTGTTTCAGTGTCTGCTCTGGGGGAGCACAAACTAAGAGATTATTTAGGGTGCAACTTGGCTCTAGTTGTCTGTGCTGGTCATTCAAAAATAGTTCGAGTGTGATCATCTTTAAGAATTTGTCCAAGTACTGCCAATTGTCAGCTATCCACAGTCATTGTTTGAATTCCTCTTACTACACTCTCAGGACTCCTTAGTACTCCAGGTTTAGGCTGTTGTAAAAATTAGGGATGATTTATGCCTACCTTGATGGAATTTTTAAGACATGAAGTTATTGAGAGGTTGAATGAGTAGTCTTCTGTTTCTTCTATTCTTTACTACCCAAACAGTGCCAAATGATACACAAATATCGTCAATACCAATCTTCTGCTTCTTAATAATAGGACTGGAATGAAAACTTACTGATACTGAATCTCCACCTCACTGACTTTTGGTGTGTGTGCGTGTTAAATAGCTTTAGTTGTGTCTGACTCTTTGCAACCCTGTGGACTGTAGCCCACCAGGCTCCTCTGTCCATGGAATTCTCCAGGCAAGAATACTGGAATGGGTTGCCATGCTCTTCTCCAGGGGATCTTCCCGACCCAGGGATCAAACCTTCATCTCTATGTCTCCTGCATTGACAGACGGGTTCTTTACCACGAGTGCCACCTTTGGGGATGGAGACAAAGGAGCTTGCTCAAAACGTATATCCAGGCTCTGTGGGCACAAGCTAGTTGGTTATTTCCTCAAACAGAGGAAATACTCTTATCCCCAGTGTTAAATCTCCTGTGACAACAATGCTGAACATTTACCATGGTTACAATAATATGGTAACATGAAACTGGTAACATTCAGCCTTAACAATATATTATTGAGAGCTGATTAAATGGTCATTTGTTTTCTTTCCTGACAACAAGACTAAGCTGGTAAGGAGGTGTACTTTGTGAACTTTGTGTGAAAAGTACATTGTGTGAAAGTAAGTTTTGTGTGTTGAAATGTGTAATTTCTAGGAAGCTGACTTAATGAAAATGGGTAATCTTTGAAACAACCTTATTAGTTCCCCAAGTTAGGTGAAAAGGAATAATATGCAAGTGGTGGAATTTTGGTGCTTGTCAGGAAGCCATATGTTTTACAAATGGAAATCTGACCAACAACCTCCCTAAACAGTCTTCTGTCTCTCATGGTATTTCTCTTCATCACTCTGCCTGGATTTCCCTTTGGCTGTCTCATCTTCTACTTCTCCAAGAGAGATGTGCTGAGCTCAATTAGTTAACAACCAGCTCAGGTTAATCCTATTGAACAGAGCTCACAACCCAGGTCACATTATGGGCTGTTAGTGTCGAGCATGCTGCCCTCAAATGAGACACAGTTCAATTCACTTCAGTTGCTCAGTTGTGTCTGACTCTTTGTGACCTCATGTACTGCAGCACATCAGGCTTCCCTGTCCATCACCAACTCCCAGAATTTGCTCACATTCATGTCCATCAAGTCAGTGATCCCATCCAACCATCTCATCCTCTGTCATCCCCTTCTCCTCCTGACTTCAGTCTTTCCCAGCATCAGGGTCTTTTCCAATGAGTCACTTCTTCACATCAGGTGGCCAAAGTTTTGGAACTTTAGCTTTAGCATCAGTCCTTCCAATGAATATTAAGGACATTCAGGACTGATTTCCTTTAGGACTGACTGGCTTGATCTCTTAGCAGTCCAAGGGACTCTAAAGAGTCTTATCCAACACCACAGTTCAAAAGCATCAGTTTTTTGGTGCTCAGCTTTCTTTATGGTCCAACTCTCACATCCATACATGACTACTGGAAAAACTGTAGCTTTGACTAGACAGACTTTTGTTGATAATGTCTCTGCTTTTTAATATGCTGTCTAGGTTTGTCATAGCTTTTCTTCCAAGGAACAAGTGTCTTTTAATTTCATGGCTGCAGTCATAATCTGTAGTGATTTTGGAGCCCAAGAAAATAAAATCTGTCACTATTTCCATTGTTTTCCCATCTATTTCCCATGAAGTGATGGGACCAGATGCCATGATCTTAGTTTTTTGAATGAGCTTTTCATTTTCTTCTTTCACTTTCAACAAGAGGCTCTTTAGTTCCTCTTTGTTTTCTGCCATAAGGGTGGTGTCATCTGCATATCTGAGGTTATTGATATTTCTCCCAGAAATCTTGATTTCAGCTTGTGCTTCATCCAGCCTGGCATTTCTCATGATGTACACTACATGTAAGTTAAATAAGCAAGGTGATGATATACAGCCTTGATGTACTCCTTTCCCAATTTGGAACCAGTCCATTGTTCCACCTATGGTGTTAACTGTTGCTTCTTGACCTGCATACAGATTTCTCAGGAGACAGTTCAGGTGGTCTGGTATTTCCATCTCTTGAAGAATTTTCCACAGTTTGTTGTGAGTCACACAGTCGAAGGCTTTAGCGTAGTCAATGAAGCAGAAATAGATGTTTTTCTTGAATTCTCTTGCTTTTCTATGACCCAGTGGATGTTGGCAATTTGATGTGTGGTTCCTCTGTTTTTCTAAATCCAGCTTGAACACCTGGAAGTTCTCAGTTTTCATACTGTTGAGACCTAACTTGGAGAATTTTGAGAATTCCTTTGGTAGAGTGTGAGATGAGTGCAAGTGTGCAATAGTTTGAATATTCCTTGGCATTGCCTTTCTTTGGGATTGGAATGAAAACTGACCTTTTCTAGTCCTGTGGCCACTACTGAGTTTTCCAAATTTGCTGGCATATTGACTGTAGCACTTTCACAGCATCATCTTTTAGGATTTGAAATACCTCAACTGGAATTCCATCACCTCCACTAGCTTTGTTTGTAATGATGCTTCCTAAGGCTCACTTGACTTGCACTCCAGGATGTCTGGCTTGAGGTGAGTGAGTGATCACACCATCATTGTTATCTGGGTCATGAAGGTCTTTTTTGTATAGTTCTTCTGTGTATTCTTGCCACCTCTTCTTAATATCTTCTACTTCTGTTAGGTCCATACCTTTCCTGTCCTTTATTGTGCTCATCTTTGCATGAAATATTCCCTTGGTATCTCTAGTTTTCTAGACGAGATCTTTAGTCTTTCCCATTCTATTGTTTTCTTCTATTTCTTTGCACTGATCACCAAGGAAGGCTTTCTTATCTCTCCTTGCTCTTCTTTAAAACTCTGCATTCAGGTTGGTATGTCTTTCCTTTTCTTCTTTGCCTTTTGCTTCTCGTCTTTTCTCAGCTATTTGTGGAGTCTCCTCAGACAACCATTTTGCCTTTTTTCTTTTTTGAACTTTTGGGGTACTTTGTGTTTAAGTTAATCATTTCTTTTTTCCCTTCTCAAGAAGCAGTTTTGAAATTGTTTACATGACGCAAACAGACTGATACAGTTTTGTGGAATATTTAAGAAATAACTGAGGGTTTTTGTTCATTTACAGAATGTTCTGAATCCCTTTAATAACATCAATTTGAAAAATTGTTTTCTAGATGTTGAAAGAGGTCATCAAGAGAATGTGACCCAGGAGTAGACCCAGGCAGCTGGAGGCTTCTCACCCCCTCACTTGTCCTTTGACTGTACATTCAGCCCAACATTCACTCCCATACTATGAGCCACTTCAAGCACACAGCTTTGGAAGAGTAATTTGTTGTTGAGACCATCTGAACTGATTCCATTATTGAATCTAGTTAAGGCCTCTGTATAAGCTTTTTAGATTCTGGCCAGTGGAGGCTGAGATCTACTTGTCTTGATGCTGCCTGAGACAAGTCTTGTATGTAAGCTCCCTTGCTTATTAAAACCCCTAACAATCTGGGGGTGATCCTCCTCTTTCCTTACTCTCAGAGAAGGGACACTTTCAGATCTCACCTAGGAAGCTCCCAAGTTTGCTAAGCAAAAACCAGGTCAAGAAACTGCTGCTGCTGCTAAGTCGATTCAGTCGTGTCTAACTCTGTGCGACCGCATAGACGGCAGCCCACCAGGCTCCCCCATCCCTGGGATTCTCCAGGCAAGAACACTGGAGTGGGTTGCCATTTCCTTCTCCAATGCGTGAAAGTGAAAAGTGAAAGTGAAGTCGCTCAGTCTTGTCCGACTCTTAGTGACCCCATGGACTGCAGCCTACCAGGCTTCTCTGTCCATGGGATTTTCCAGGCAAGAGTACTGGAGTGGGTCGCTATTGCTTTCTCCGAGGTCAAGAAACTAGTTAAAGGAATAAAGAGGAGATAAAAAAAGTTCCGACAATATGACTGACTGACAGCTACAAGTACTAGTTAAATTTTTTCCTCTCTTTAAGTGCTTTCAAATTATATTAGTATCCTAATACATATATCAATCTTAGTCTACCTGAATTTTTATCTTTAATCACCATCCATCATTTACATAAGTAATTTATGTTAAGGCATGAAACCAAGCCCTGTATCCTTTTATTTTTACCTTTCTCATTCTGAGAGATTTTTTTTTAATTAAATTTTATTCTTTATACTCTTCAGTTGCTCTTAGGATGGAACATTGGTTTCTTCAATGCTAATTGTTTTTACTTCATTTATTATGGATTGAATATTTATATCCTTAAAAAATTAATTATATCGAAGTACTAATCTCCCAGGTGGATATTTTTGAATATGGGTCTTTAAGGAATTAAAGTTAAATGAAGTCATGAGGATGAGGCCTAGATCTGATAGGATTAGTATATTTATAAGAAGAGATACCTGAAAGTCTCCCTCAACCCTGTGTACATACCAAGGAAAATCACGTGAGACATAGCTAGAAGGCAGTTGTATACAAGCCAGGAAGAGAGCTCTCACCGAAACCAAATCTGCTGGAATCTTGATTTTGGGGTGCTAGCTTTCAAAACTGTGATAAATATTATTATTATTATTATTTTTGATTGAAGCCACCAAGTCTATGTGTTTTATCATGGCAGCTGGAGTAGACATCATTCAATAAGCAAATGTTTGTTGAGTGCCTTACACTATTTTAAATATTGCAAACACAGCAGTGAATAAGATAGACAAAGTTGTTGACCTCATGGAGTTTACATTCTAGTTGAGCAGGCAGATCATAAATAAACAGTGAGTGAATGAGTGAGTGAGTGAAGTCGCTCAGTCGTGTCCGACTCTTTGTGACCCCGTGGACTGTAGTCCACCAGGCTCCTCTGTCCATGGGATTCTCCAGGCAAAAATACTAGAGTGGGTCGCCATTTCCTTCTCCAGGGGATCTTCCTGACCTAGGGATCGAACCTGGGTCTCCTGCATTGGAGGCAGATGCTTTAACCTCTGAGCCACTAAATACACTGAGTGGTGCTAGTGGTAAAGAACCTGCCTGCCAGTGCAGGAGACATGAGAGATGAGGGCTGGATCCTTGGGTCAAGAAGATCCCCTGAAGAAGGGAATGGCTACCCACTCCAGTATTATTGCCTGGATAATCCCATGGATAGAGGAACCTGGCGGGCTACAGTCCATGGGGTGACAGAGTCAGACATGACTGAAGTGACTTAGCACAAGCACAGCAATAAATATAAAACATAAGTCAACACAAAAAACAATGAAGCAAAATAAATAGTGAATGATGAAGGAAAGCTAGCTTAAACAGTGATTTAAAAAAACAACGAATCTCTCTAATATGGTGACATTTGGTCATAATTTTGAATGAAATGAGTAATATAAACATCTGAGATGAGGTTTTAGACAGAGATGTGGTCAAAGGAACTGGAGCTTAAAATGCCATGTATATTATAAATGTAAAGGGAAAACATTTTAGGATTTTGAGCATAAACTTGATATGATGTTTATTTTAAAATCTCATCTTGCCTACTGTGGAAAAAATAGACTTATAAGAGGCCAAAGAAGGATCAGATGAGTTGGCATGTTATTGAAATAATCTGGGTATGAAATCATGACAGCATGGTCCAGGTTGGTAGCACTGGAAGTAATGGGATGTGGTCAGACTTGGAAAATATTTTAAAGATAGAATTGATAAAATTTATTTATGGATTGGCT
This sequence comes from Bos indicus x Bos taurus, assembly GCF_003369695.1. Lineage (NCBI taxonomy): Eukaryota > Metazoa > Chordata > Mammalia > Artiodactyla > Bovidae > Bos > Bos indicus x Bos taurus. Next base: position 18,820,110 of record NC_040076.1, on the reverse strand, counting down.
GTGAGACATGGAAAGGAAGGTAGAATCAAGAATGACTCCTAGATTTTTTGGCTGAGCATTAGAGTGAAAGAAGGTGCATTTTAACAAAATGAGGAAGATATAAGAAGTGAACTGGAGGAGGGGTGAGGAATTCATGGCACTGTTTTGGGTTTTATTTTTGAAATACAGATTTCTCCATCTCTGGTGGGATGTCAAGAGGTGGGCAAGAGACATGTTTGGAGTTTGTCAGCATATGCTGTTGTTGTTCAGTTGCTAAGTCCTGTCTGACTCTTTGCAACCTCATGGACTGCAGCACACCAGGCTTCTCTGTCCTCCACTATCTCCCGGCGTTTGCTCAGATTCAAATCCATTCAGTCAATGATGCTATTTAACCATCTTCTCCATCTTGTCAGCATATAGGAGCCATTTAATACTGTGGCCTTAGATTACATTGATTATATCTGAATGTAATTGGAAGAGACAAGAGTACTGAACTCAGGAATACTGTGATATTTAGAGAACAATCAGAGGGGGAAGTTTGAGCAAATGAGACTGAAAAGCAGCAGCCAGAGAGGTAAGGGGAAAGTCAGAAGAACTTGTTATGCTTGGAACTAAGTGATGGTCAAGAGATTCCTCATTTTGGTTCCAGTACTCCAGGCATATGGGCTTCCCAGTTGGCTCAGTAGTAAAGAATCTTCTTGCCAATGCAGGAGCTACAGGAGATGTGGGTTCAATTGCTGGGTTGGGAATATCCCTTGGAGGAGGAAATGGCAACCTACTTCAGCATTCTTGCCAGGATAATCCCATGGGCAGAGGAACCTGGCAGGCTACAGTCCATGAGGTTGCAAAGAGTCAGACATGACTGAGCACCCAGAGGGAGGGAGGAACCCCATGCATATGCATCAAAAATTAAGCTTTATGGCATTCACTCTCTTCACCACCTTTTTTTTTTTTTATTCCAACTCTAGTTCACCTTGTCCAGTGGCCATTTTCCTTTAGGATGAGAAGCAATAACTTGAGGCTTACTCTTCGTGCCCCATTGGAGTAAAGTAAGCATGTTATTCTAGATAGAAGGGGCCCCAGATTCTAAATTGTATGGTAAATGAAACATCTATATATTTTTCACCTTGATCCCCAGTGATGTCGACTAAAAGTTGCTTAATATGCATCTAATATAGCTTAATTTAATGACTGGATTTTAGAGTGACAGAACTGATAGCTCGAGTAATAGAGCTGTTTAGAGGGTGTATACTAAGTCTCTGTGCTTTCCCCAAGACCTCAGAGTAGAGAATACAAAGCCCCACTTTGTGAGTGGTAAATAGTGGGAGAATGTATGATATTGTTGTTCAGTTGCTAAGTCGTGTCTGACTCTTTGCAACCCCATGGACTGCAGCACGCCAGGTTCCCTGTCCTTCACTATTTCGAAGAGTTTGCTCAAACTCATGTCCATTGATTCGGTGATGCCATCCAACCCTCTCATTCTCTGTCGCCCCTTTCTCCTCCTGCCCTCAATCTTTTCCAGTATTTACAGGTAATCTACAGGTAATCTACTCTTCCAATGAGTGGGCTCTTTGCATCAGTTGGCCAAAGTATTGGAGCTTCAGCTTTGGTATCAGTCCTTTCAATGAATATTCAGGGTGATTTCCTTAAGGATTGACTGATTTGATCTCCTTGCAGCCCCAGGGATTCAAGAGTCTTCTCCAGCACTACAATTCAAAAGCATCATTTTACTTATTGGTTAATTATTTTTGCCTAGAAATGCTTTTCTATATTCAGTTAAATTCAAATTTTCGTTAACTTGTATGGAGAAGCTCTTAGGTGTTTTGTATTGTTCTAAGCTCTCTAATAAACATCATCTTTTTCAGAACCTCAGAACAGAGGTTCTGAGATGTTAATTGCTCAGGTTCCCTTTGAACCTGATTTCTTTATTCTAAGTTCAATAATTTTTCTAAACTTCTCAGGTGGCTCAGTGGTAAAGAATCCACCTGTCAATGCAGGAGATGCAAGAGACACGTGTACGATCCCTGAGTTGGGAAGATCCTCTGAAGTAGGAAATGGCATCCCATTCCAGTATTCTTTCCTAGGGAATCCCATGGATAGAGGAGCCTGGCAGACTACCAGTCATGGGCTTGATAAGAATTGGACATGACTGAGTGAGTGAGTACAAGCCTAGGAAGGCAGGACTGATGAAAGAGGAAGGAAGGCACAGATTAAGGTCTTAATGTCTATTGTCTAAATGCCTAACTAAAAGTTTTACAGGAGTTATTTGACAGCTACTCTTTTTTTGGCTGCACCATGCAGCATGTGGGATCTCATTTCCCTGACCAGGGATCAAACTCACAACCCCTGCATTGAAAGTGTGGAGTCTTAAGCACTGGATCCTGGGGGAAGTCCCTTGACAGCCATTTAGAGCAATAATGGGCCATGGTGAGCTCTGGAATGGCAAGGAGCACTACTAGCCACTTTACTAATATCTGTCGGGTTGGCCTCCATCAGGACAGAAGTGGGCCTGCTTGCTTAGCTGCAGAACCTGGCTGGGACCAGCTGAGTATAAAAGAGTCAGGGGCTGGCTTTCTACAAAGCGATTCCCCAGCTGGAGCTGCTCACATGGGGAGGTAGTGCAGAGGCCAAGCTACTGTGAACAACTGGGTGGCCAGTTATTTGCCAGTTCCAGCTGATAATCTACAAGATGCAGGATGCCCGGCGGAGGTAGTAGCAGGCAGGGCTGGGAAAAGCGTGGGTCAGGACAGAGCTGAGCATGGGCAAGAAAGAGGCTGCCAGCGTGTGGAGCCATGAGCCTAATCAGGAATGAAGAGTGGCCAAGTGTCAAGATATGTAGAGCTCTTGGCTGCGCATCTGGTCTAACTCTTGTCTATAGAGACACAGCTGGCTGGGGCAGGCCAGCATCTGACATTCTTCTGAACTTGTCCCCCAGACCATCTTTGGCAGATATACTCTAGCTTGTTGTCTCTTCTTTTTTAAATAAAATATGTATTTATTTGGATGCTCTGGATCTTAGTTGTGGGATTTGGGATCTAGTTCCCTGACCAGGGATTAAACCCAGCCCCCCTGCACTGGGACTACAGAGTCTTAGCCACTGGACCACCAGCGAAATCCCTGTTGTCCCTTCTTGACTAATCACAGTGGTGGGTGGGGGTCGGAAGATGTAGGGCTTAAAGCAGGAATTGCCTTTATCTTTACCCCTTATGTCGGAGAAGGCAATGGCACCCCACTCCAGTACTGTTGCCTGGAAAATCCATGGACGGAGGAGCCTGGTAGGCTGTGCAGTCCATGGGGTCGCTAAGAGTGGGACACGACTGAGCGACTTCACTTTCAGTTTTCTCTTTCATGCACTGGAGAAGGAAATGGCAACCCACTCTAGTGTTCTTGCCTGGAGAATCCCAGGGACGGGGGAGCCTGGTGGGCTGCCGTCTATGGAGTCGCACAGAGTCGGACACGACTGAAGTGACTTAGCAGCAGCAGCAGCAGCAGTTACCCCCTATGTGACATTGATATTCTTGATCTACAAAATGGAAACATTTTTACGTTCCATTGCTCTTTTTCATACAGAGGCTGTGAGTATCAATAAAGCAGTATACACATGACTTTCCTGGAAAGAATTGCTGTGTATATAAACATGCCTTGGAAAGGAGTTGAAAGGGCACAAAATATCTAGTTTCCAAAAGCATGAAAAACTAGTGATTAGCCATGGTAAAAGAGAAGGCAGGAAACAGCTTTTTTTGTTTTCCCCCTGTGAGAATAACTTTGGCTGTCCTACAATTTTCAAATATGTATTTGTTCATTATGCTGAAATTGTTGGCCAGAGACTCTCATGTGACTTTTTTTGCTGCATTTCCATCTATCTCCTTACTTTATTTTTTCCCAATTAACTTAGTTGCAAATTAAAAAAGTAAAAAGTTAAACACTTTAAGTATATTTTGGAGATATTTCTTACCATGATAATAAAGACATGACTTCATTTGTTTGCCTAGGGACAACTGGTATCCTGTCCTTCCTTTGACTATGAATTTTATACTCTGGCAGATAGAACTGTGAGCATGATAATAGAGAAAAAATAGGGGCAGGCGCAGCTCTTGAGTCTTGATGCATTCTATGAGATTTAGAAGTTCAGATGAATTAAAGTTTCTAAACTGGTTTACTTACGACTGTACAAGCAAGGCACATAAAAATTGAGAAGAATGAAATTCTGCTTGATTGGTGCACAAATCTGAGGATGCCATCAAAAAGGACATTTGGCTCCTTTACTTCCATGCCTAATTGAAAAGAGGCAATTCTGAAGAGAGCAAATCTATGGGAAACTCTTTTCTGGAACTGGCGAAGTGCATCTCCACGTGGCGGGGGAGGAGGGGAGTGACAGTGGCCAAATCCACTGAATCACTCCTTACCTCATTCTTTGGTGATATCATGAAGCATTTTGCCAGTCTTTGGAAGTTCTATTTTATTGAAAGTCATGCTCCTGGAAACATCTCTGCAGAAAGATAATATCATGGGACTGTTTTGGCTAACTCATAGAAGTTTATGGAGTTGTGTATTTTCTTCCAAGATTTACCTCTGCACTGGGCATCACTCAGTGACCCAGAGAATTTTACAGTTTAAATAGAATATTTCATAAGACTGAACTCTATGTATTTGCATTACTTAGCTAAATGTCTGGTCTAACCTCAGGAGCAGTGAATGTATATATCCTGTGGCTTACATTTGCCAGACTAAGTCTGCACAGCAGTGTTATTTCCCAGAGCCCAAAAGACTCTACCCACAAGAAAATTTCTGCTTCTACTTTTAAAATTGAGGGGGAAAAACTTTTCACAGTTTTTGAAATGTCTATGTTGTCTGTAATTTCTGCTATATGAAGTTTAGAAATATGGAGTTTTGGACTCAAAGCACAGTAAAAATATAATATTTAAAAGAGACATTTATGTGTTTTCTAAATAATTTTATCAAATAAGAAGTTAAAATAATCAGTCTGTTCCAAAAACTGGTTACTCAGCTAGCTTAACCTTGACATATTAAGCATAGGTGGGCCAGTGGTAAAGAACTCACTTGCCAATGCAAGACGTAAGAGACATAAGAGACATGGGTTCTATCGCTGGGTCAGGAAGATCCCCTGGAGGAGAAAATGGCAAGCCACTGCAGTATTCTGCCTGGAAAATCTGATGGACACAGGAACCTGGTGGGCTAAGGTCCATGGGGTTTGCAAAGAGTTGGATACGACCGAAGTGACTTAGCTTGCATGCAAGAAAATTTTGATGCTGTAAAACATACTGATAAGCATCAGATTTTGCTATGTGGCTATTGACAAGGGGAGAATGATAGCAGAAACATAACTGGTAAGAATTTATGAAAGCATTTCTTTTCCCTTACCAAGAACTCTTCTGGCTGTGATCTTATTTTTGTAGAATTGGTGAGTATGCACACTTCATAGTGACTTTCTCAGAGATGGAAGTAAATGAAGGCTCCCCCTACTTCACAGTTCTGTTTTATTGCTCTCTCTGTCTCTCTCTCTTTTTTTGTTTAAGATTGTATTCCTTTCTAAATGATATAATTTATTTCTTTAAGCTTTGTTTTATTTATTGCCATATTAGCTTCTAGGGCTGTTGTAAAAAATACTACAGAATGAGTGTCTTAAACAAGAGAAATTTATTTTCCCACAGTCTGGAGGCTAGAAGCCTGAGATCAGGTGGTTGACAGAGTTGATTTCATTTTGAGGCCTCTTTCCTTATTTGTAGATAGCTGTCTTCTCCCTTAGTCCTCACATAGTCTTTCCTCTTTATGCAAGTCTGTGTCCAAATTTCTTCTGTTTATAAGGACACTAGTCATATTGAATTAGGGCCTATTCTAAAGACCTCATTTTAATTTAATGACTTCTTTGAAGATCTTTCACCCAATACAGTTAGATCTGAGGTACTGAAGATTAGAACTTCAACATATGACTTTTAGGGGACATAATTTAGCCCATTTGTTATGGGTTTAAATCCAGCTACTATAATATTGGTTCTGTGAGGTCAGAAATTTCTATTTCTTTTTTGTTGTTATTCACTTATGTATCTTAAGCACCTATTTGTTGCTGTTCAGTCGCTGTCATGTCCAACTCTTTACAGCTTCATGGATTATAGCACACCAGGCTTACCTGTCCTTCACTATCTCCCAGAGTTTGTGCAGATTCATGTCCATTGAATTAGTGATGTATCTAACCATTTCATTCTCTGCCACCACCATCTCTTCTCCATTTTCCTTCAGTCTTTCCCAGCATCAGGGTCTTTTCCATCGAGTCAGTTCTTCACATCAGGTGGCCAAAGGATTGGAGCTTCAGCTTCAGCATCAGTTCTTCCAATGAGTATTCTGGGTTGATTTCCTTTACAATTGACTGGTTTGATCTCCTTGCTGTCCAAGGGACTCTCAAGAATCTTCTTCACCACCACAATTCAAAAGCATCAATTCTTCACCACTCAGTCTTCTTCAACTCTCACATCTGTACATGACTACTGGAAAAACCATTGTTGTTCAGTCACTGACTCTTGGTGACCCCTTGATCTGGTCATGATCTTTGTGACCCCATGACCCCATGAGGCTTCCCTGTCCTTCATTATCTCCCTGAGTTTGCTCAAACTCATGTTCATTGAGTCAGTGATGCCACGAAAGTTTTGACTATATGGACCTTTGTCTGCAGTGATGCCTCTGCTTTTTAATACTCTGTTTAGGTTTGTCTTAACTTTCCTTCTAAGGAGGAAGCATCTTTTGATTTCATGGCTTCAGTCACTGTCCACAGTGATTTTGGAACCCAAGAAAATAAAATTTGTCACCTGAATCAGTGCTTGGAACATAAAAAGCAACTAAATTAATATTTGCTGAATGAATAAATGGCAAGAATACACAGAAGAACTGTACAAAAAAGATCTTCAAGATCCAGATAATCATGATGGTATGATCACTCACCTAGAGCCAAGCATCCTGGAATATGAAGTCAAGTGGGCCTTAGAAAGCATCACTATGAACAAAGCTAGTGGAGGTGATGGAATTTCAGTTGAGCTATTTCAAATCCTAAAAGATGATGCTGTGAAAGTGCTGCACTCAAATTGCCAGCAAATTTGGAAAACTCAGCAGTGGCCACAGGACTAGAAAAGGTTAATTTTCATTCCAATCCCAAAGAAAGGCAATGCCAAAGAATGTTCACACTACTGCACAAGTGCTGTCATCTCACACGCTAGTAAAGTAATGCTCAAAATTCTCCAAGCCAGGCTTCAGCAGTATGTGAATCGTGAACTTCTAGATGTTCAAGCTGGTTTTAGAAAAGGCAGAGGAACCAGAGATAAAATTGCCAACATCCGCTGGATCATTGAAAAATCAAGAGAGTTCTGGAAAAACGTCTATTTCTGCTTTATTGACTACACCAAAGCCTTTGGCTGTGTGGATCACAATAAACTGTGGAAAATTCTGAAAGAGATGGGAATACCAGACCATCTGACCTGCCTCTTGAGAAATCTGTATGCAGGTCAGGAAGCAACAGTTAGAACTGGACATGGAACAACAGACTGGTTCTAAATAGGAAAAGGAGTACATCAAGGCTGAATATTGTCACCCTGCTTATTTAACTTATATGCAGAGTACATCATGAGAAACGCTGGCCTGGAAGAAGCACAAGCCAGAATCAAGATTTCCAGGGGAAATATCAGGAACCTCAGCTATACGGATGACACCACCCTTATGGCAGAAAGTGAAGGAGAACTCAAAAGCCTCTTGATGAAAGTGAAAGAGGAGAGTGAAAATGTTGGCTTAAAGCTCAACATTCAGAAAACTAAGATCATGGCATTGGGTCCCATCACTTCATAGGAAATAGATGGGGAAACAGTGGTAACGGTGGCTGACTTTATTTTTGGGGGCTTCAAAATCACTGCAGATGGTGATTGCAGCCATAAAATTAAAAGATGCTTACTCCTTGGAAGGAAAGTTATGACCAACCTAGACAGCATATTAAAAAGCAGAGACATGTATAATATCATATATGAAACGAGTTGCCAGTCCAGGTTCGATGCATGATACTGGATGCTTGGGTCTGGTGCACTGGGACGACCGACCCAGAGGGATGGTACGGGGAGGGAGGAGGGAGGAGGGTTCAGGATGAGGAACACATGTATACCTGTGGAGGATTCATCTCGATATATGGCAAAACCAATACAATATTGTAAAGTTAAAAAGTAAAAAAAATAAAATAAAATAAAAATAAAATAAAAAGCAGAGACATTACTTTGTCCATAAAGGTCCGTCTGGTCAAGGCTATGGTTTTTCCAATAGTCATATATGGATGTGAGAGTCAGACCATAAAGAAAGCTGAGTGCTGAAGAATTGATGCTTTTGAACTGTGGTGTTGGAGAAGACTGTTGGAGTCCCTTGGACTGCAAGGAGATCCAAACAGTCCATCCTAAAAGAGATGAGTCCTGGGTGTTCATTGGAAGGACTGATGCTGAAGCTGAAACTCCAATACTTTGGCCACCTGATGCGAAGAGCTGACTCATTTGAAAAGACTCTGATTCTGGGAAAGATTGAGGGCAGGGGGAGAAGGGAAAGACAGAGGATGAGATGGTTGGATGACATCACTGACTCAATATATGAGTTTGGGGGAACTCCGGGAGTTGATGATGGATAGGGAGGCCTGGAGTGCTGTGGTTCATGGGGTCGTGAAGAGTTGGACACAACTGAGCAACTGAACTGAGCTGAACTGAATGAATAAATGAATGAATTAGTTAATGAATAAAATAATCTGAATGACAAATATATTAACCTCAGAGTTCTCTGCATATAATAGATGCCATGCTTGCTATTAAAGATCATTTGTACTTGAATTAGTAAGATGTGAATAGTCTTAGTTATGGTTATTCTAGCATATGGGCATAACAGTAACATTTGTGAATAGTCTGTAGTTAGAAATAAGTACCAAATAATTTCAGAATGAAATAATAAAATGAACATCAGCTGTGGAGGAAAAACAAGGGAACAGTAGGAGTTCTTTCAAGCCAATAAAACTTTAAGGGCAAAGATTTGTAATTAAAACTGAAGTGAATTTAATCTTTCCTGCTAATCACTACCACACTGTTAGCCTGTTTTCATCAAACTAATCGATGGCAGATGGAACAGATGTGTGATTGCAGCTCCACTTTATGGCAAGGTTATAACAAATGTGACTTCCCTCCATTGTGTGCATTAACATTCTGAAAAAGCACTCCTTGCCTTTCTTCACACACCAAAATTGTTTCTTCTTTTGTGTGACACTGATTAAAAGGAATCGAAGGATGTTTTATATAAATGGAATCCATTTGATTCCTTTAAATCCGTCTTAAGTAAGCATATATTGAATACGGACTATGTGCAAGGTGTTGTGGAAGAGAGGGCTTGCTAACTGCAAGGAGCCTGCAGGTATTTTATCTTCAAAAGGTTACACACAGTCATTAATTTTTTGACAAATTTCAAAATTACAGTTCTTGACATGTATGCGGTTTAAAATTGAGTCTCACAACATTTATCTCTTTAATTCTGTTTCAACAAAGGAAACTCAAGTACAAAGCAAGGAATACCTTTAAAAAGTTCTTTCCAGAAATAACATCCCTTTTCATTAGTTTTCTTATAGCAGTAATTAAACTATATTGAAGCAAACCCAAATAATTTGGGCATCATTGAAAGAAAGGAAATACAAATGATGATATTGTTGCTCTGTAGTTACAGAGAAGAATCACATGTGACTTACTTAACATTTGGCATGAGTTACAGATGTTAGATAACTTAGACAATGAGAATTTCATTTTGAGGGTTGGAAAGCAAACACTTAAAGTATGATGCCTTTTAATATTAACCACTACCTTGTTCTTTCTTAGCTTGATCCTCTATTCTGTACCTTTATGTGATCCCGGTAGCATTTTAGCTCCTCTAATCCATTTTAATAAAAATACAAAAATGTAAGAAGTTTCATATTTCAGGTCTTAGATGTTTTCTATCTGTAGGAAAATTTTTGTTTATGTCAAGTACATTAGCTACGTTTCCTATCTGTTATTCTCCATCACAGCATCTTATTTCCAGTCTTCTTCATAGCAGTCTATCTATTCATCTATCCTATCATCTGCCTAGCTCTATTATCTATATAACTTGTTTAATGTCTCTTTTTACATAGAAGCTTCACAAGATCAAGAACTAGGTTTGTCTTCTTAACTGTTTTATATCCAGTGCCTAGACAGTTACCACTACATAATATATGCCCAATAAGTATTTGTTGAATACAGTAGTCCCTACATATGAACAAGTTCCACTCCAAGAGCAAGTTCATAAGTCCAGTTTTTTTTGTAAGTCCAACAAAATTAGCATAGATACCCAACTAACACAGTTGGCTATATAGTACTGTACTATAATAGGTTTATAATACTTTTCACAGAAATAATGCATAAAAAAAATAGAGAAAACATTTTTAATCTTATAGTAAATTACCTTGAAAATACAGTAGTACATTATAACAGCTGGTGCTTCTTAGCAGTATCAGCTGTATCTTTACTTCTTTTGCAGTTGCTTCTGAACATCCTGGGCTTGAAATAAAGGCACTGTACTACTGTACTCTATATAGTACTGTACAGTAAAGTATGCAAAATCATAACTAATTGTAGAGGATGCATGCACATGACAACATATGAAAGACATGGGAACTAACTTACATGATTGGAGATGCCAACACACGTTTGCATATTTGAGTTTGCAGCTTAAGGGTTCATATATAGGGGACTTACCGTATTGTTGAATAAATGATTTCAAAGTCGTTTATTTAGCTCAGCCCAGTTTAAGATGGATATGTACTTTATCACCTAAGATAAATCAGTTCAGTTCAGTTCAGTTGCTCAGTCGTGTCCGACCTTTTGTGACCCCATGAATCGCAGCACACCAGGCCTCCCTGTCCATCACCAACTCCCGGACTTCACTCAGACTCACGTCCATCGAGTCAACGATGCCATCCAGCTATCTCATCCTCTGTTGTCCCCTTCTCCTCCTGCCCCCAATCCCTCCCAGCATCAGAGTCTTTTCCAATGAGTCAACTCTTCGCATGAGGTGGCTAAAGTACTGGAGTTTCAGGTTCAGCATCATCCCCTCCAAAGAAATCCCAGGGCTGATCTCCTTCAGAATGGACTGGCTGGATCTCCTTGCAGTCCAAGGGACTCTCAAGAGTCTTCTCCAACGCCACAGTTCAAAAGTATCAATTCTGCCAGGAGCCGACATATTGTATATTGAGTGCATATTGCATATTGAGTGCAGCACTTTCCACGGCATCATCTTTCAGGATCTGGAATAGCTCAACTAGAATTCTATCACTGCCGGGAGCCAGCGTGAGGAGCTCCACCCATGACAAAGGTCATGAGGAAGGAGGCTCGGCATATGCAAAGGCGGGATCAAGCCTCAGGAGTCCCTCTGGAAATTCTCGAGCATCTACTCCCCAAACCAGAGTCTGCCTACTTTCTGCTTTGTGCTTTCACCTACACCTCTGACTTTACGGGGGACTGTCCCCCACTACCTCTCTCTGAAAAAAGAGTTAGCTTACAGCTCCAGTTAATAATTCCTGGGTGTGACAGTGTTTAACCTACAAACTCCTTTGGAAATCCTCTAGCCTGCCTGAATAGGTTTTTCCGGCCACATGTGATTGTTCAGAGCCTCCCAACTGTGAGAGGCAGGAGATGTTCTAAACTGTCTAAACACAGATTCCTTTGAGTAGTTAAAAGATTGATTAGAAATTGTATTGGTGAAGGGTTTTTTCACTTATTGGGCCAATGTTTGCTGCTAAGTCTCCATACTCCTTACCTACTGTGTCCTTGGCAGTGTATTGATTGATATAATGGGTGTATAGAAATGTAAGTAGTAGCCTCAGTGTTTGTAACCTTGGACCCTTGAGTTAATTCTTTTCTTGACTGAGCCCACCTCACCTTTGCCCTATAGGAATGCAGCTTTGTCCAATGCTTTTTTGGAGGCTGGTGTCTGACTTTGGAATAATCACCTTTAGAGAAAGATAAGTTTCTCAAAATGTTAACAGGCCTCCTGGCCAGAAGATGATGTAATTCACCTGAACTTTTGCATATGATAAGTTTGAAAGCCTGGCTTCGATTAGGACCAGGAACTGCCATCCTTGCATGACTCCATCCCTTCCCCCATTATTCTCTATGCACAACTTAAGGTATAAAAACTACTTTGGAAAATAAAGTGCGGGCCTTGTTCACCAAAACTTGGTCTCCCCATGTCACTCTCTCTCTCAAATTCTGGCTGAGTCTCCGTCTGGAGCGCGGAACCCGCCATGCTTGCTAATTATGCCTGGGCCTCTAAGATCCGACCGGGGAGGCCTCAGTGTCTCCTCTCCTTCGGGAGAACGGAAGGACACCTGCAGCCTACGTAAGTGGTGCAAACTTCTTGTCTTGAAGTTTTATTGCTCTCCCACGTAAACCAAGCTACTCAGTCTCTTTTCTCCACTGAATTTTCCTACTGAGCTATCCTCATTCTATTACTCTTTATATCTTTGATAAATATTTAAATAAATAGGTCGCCTATGCCGTCTCTCCTTCGAATACCCTGGATCAGCCGGGGCTGGACCCCGGCACAATTCTTCGGCGCTCAGCTTTCTTCACAGTCCAAGTCTCACATCGATATATGACCACAGGAAGAACCATAGCCTTGACTAGATGGACCTTTGTTGGCAAAGTAATATCTAAGATAAATAGCTAACATATATTCTTTTGATAAAAAATGAAATGCGATTTTATAAATTCAGTCTTTTCTCATTTTTTGGTTCTGGTCTGATTTAGAACCTGACATAAAAATTAAGTGGGCTAAGCATGTAATGTTCTTAATTTTGCCTTATTTCCTTTCTCACTTTAAAAAATCTTTTAAAGCATTCTTATGGTCTCTTTACCTTCTTTCACATCAAAAGAAATGAAATGAGATATCACTTTCAGTTGGGTGTAAATAAATCAATAGCATCTCTCCTAAAGCTATATAGATTTATAGGGATCTCAACTTTAAATATATAAAATGTCATACATTTGTCTGATTGTAGGCATGTGTTCAACCAAGTTACCAGGGAGCGGGTGGTAGGAATTTCTACATTAAATTATGATCTTACAACCACACTATGTTGTCACCAGATACTTTATTTATCAACATGTTTCACTTTGTTGAATCTGCAGTGAAGGCAGATTAAGCCATCTGTGTATGTTTTAAACTTTTTAGAAACTGAAAAATGAGTTTCACTGAATGTAGTGAAAGTGTTAGTATCTCAGTCACATCCAACTCTTTGAGACCCCATGGACTGTAACCAACCATGCTCCTCTGTCCATGGATTCTCCTGGCAAAGATACTGGAGTGGTTTGCTGTTTCCTTCTTCAGGAGATCTTCCCCACCCAGGGATCGAACCTGGGTCTCTTTCATTGCTGCAGATTCTTTACTGTTTGAACCACCAGGGAAGCCCACTGAATGTAGAGATGTGAATTAATACACAAATATTTTGGAATTTTAATTATGATAGCAATAACCATTGCTTGCTTTCGTAAGAAGAAAGGCAACAATTCAAGGGGACTTTTTATGTATTATTATAGATAAATATGACCTGGAGCCAGACATCCTGGAATGTGAAATCAAGCGGGCCTTAGAAAGCATCACTATGAACAAAGCTAGTGGAGGTGATAGAATTCCAGTTGTGCTATTCCAAATCCTGAAAGATGATGCTGTGAAAGTGCTGGACTCAAATTGCCAGCAAATTTGGAAAACTCAGCAATGGCCACAGGACTGGAAAAGGTCAGTTTTCATTCCAATCCCAAACAAAGGCAATGCCAAAGAATGCTCAAACTACCACACAATTGCACTCATCTCACATGCTAGTAAAGTAATGCTCAAAATTCTCCAAGCCAGGCTTCAGCAATATGTGAATCGTGAACTTCCTGATGTTCAAGCTGGTTTTAGAAAAGGCAGAGGAACCAGAGATCAAATTGCCAACATCCGCTGGATCATGGAAAAAGCAAGAGAGTTCCAGAAAAACATCTATTTCTGCTTTATTGACTATGCCAAAACCTTTGACTGTGTGGAAAATTCTTCAAGAGATGGGAATACCAGACCACCTGATCTGCCTCTTGAGAAATTTGTATGCAGGTCAGGAAGCAACAGTTAGAACTGGACATGGAACAACAGACTGGTTCCAAATAGGAAAAGGAGTACGTTAAGGCTGTATATTGTCACCCTGTTTATTTAACTTATATGCAGAGTAAATCATGAGAAATGCTGGACTGGAAGAAGCACAAGCTGGAATCAAGATTGCTGGGAGAAATATCAATAACCTCAGATATGCAGCTGACACCACCCTTATGGCAGAAAGTGAAGTGGAACTCAAAAGCCTCTTGATGAAAGTGAAAGAGGAGAGTGAAAAAGTTGGCTTAAAGCTCAACATTCAGAAAACGAAGATCATGGCATCCGGTCCCATCACTTCATGGGAAATAGATGGGGAAACAGTGGAAACAGTGTCAGACTTTATTTTTCTGGGCTCTAAAATCACTACAGATGGTGACTGCAGGCGTGAAATTAAAAGACGCTTACTCCTTGGAAGGAAAGTTACGACCAACCTAGATAGCATATTCAAAAGCAGAGACATTACTTTGCCAACAAAGGTTCGTCTAGTCAAGGCTATGGTTTTTCCTGTGATCATGTATGGATGTGAGACTTGGACTGTGAAGAAGGCTGAGCACCGAAGAATTGATGCTTTTGAACTGTGGTGTTGGAGAAGACATCTTGAGAGTCCCTTGGACTGCAAGGAGATCCAGCCAGTCCATTCTGAAGGAGATCAGCCCTGGGATTTCTTTGGAAGGAATGATGCTAAAGCTGAAACTCCAGTACTTTGGCCACCTCATGCAAAGAGTTGACTCATTGGAAAAGACTCTGATGCTGGGAGGGATTGGGGGCAGGAGGAGAAGGGGACGACAGGATGAGATGGCTGGATGGCATCACTGACTCGATATATGTCAGTCTGAGTGAATTCCGGGAGTTGGTGATGGACAGGGAGGCCTGGTGTGCTGCGATTCATGGAGTCGCAAAGAGTCGGACACGACTGAGCGACTGATCTGATCTGATAAATAAATATTAGATATTTTGTGTATATGTAAATCTAGCTAGGTCTTTGTATTTGTTTATTTATGGTTATCTTGAATTTGAAACTCTTCCCATGTAGTAGAGGGGATCTCAAATACATTTTACTTCCCATAATGGGACCCATTCCTCAACATTTCTTTTAACTGGAAGTTTGTAGCTTTTGATCACCTTCATCCCATTTACTCTCTCCCTACTCCATACCTTTCATAATCACAAATTTGATTCTCTTTCTATGAGTTTGTTTTTAAAGTACATTTGACCTACAACACTATGTTAGTTCCTGGTACACAACATGATAATTCAGTTTTTCTATGCATTATGCAGTGATAACCACAGTAAGTCTAGTTACTATCTGTCACCATACAAAGATAATACATAACTACTGCCTATATTCCCTTCACTGTAAATTTCAACTCGTGACCCATTTATTTTGTAACTGGAAGTTTGTTCCTCTTAATCTCCATCACCTATTTCTCTCATTTCGCCACACCCCTTCCCTCTGGCAACCACCTGTTTATTCTCTGTATCTGAGACCATTTCTGTTTTGTTATGTTTGTTCGTTTGTTTCTTAGACTTCATATGTAAGTGAAATCATGCAATATTTGTCTTTGTCTGTCTGACTTACTTAGCATAATGCCCTGTAGATTCATCCATTTTACTACCAATGGCAAGATTTCATTCTTTTTTTTAATGACTAAGTTCAATTGCATATGTATACCACATCCTCTTTACCCCTTCCTCTATTGATAGGCACTTAGGTTGCTTGGCTATTTTGAATAATGCTGCAATGAACATCAGGTTCATATATTTTTTCAAGTTAGTGTTTTAATTTCCTTTGGAAAAATAGCCAGAAGTACAACTTCTCGATTAGAAAGTAGTTTTATATCTGCCTTTTCTTTCTCCAGGGAACTTCCCAACCCAGGGATCAAACCCAGGTCTCCCGCATTGTAGACAGACGCTTTACCGTCTGAGCCACCAGGGAAGTCAGTTTATATATATATATATTTTATTTTTATTTTTTTTGATTAACCTCCATACTGTTTTCCATACCAAATGCACCAATTTACATTCCCACCAAAGGGCACTAGAGTTCTCTTTCTCCACATGCTTATCAACAGTTGTTATTTGTTGTCTTTTTGATAATAGCCATTTGGACAAGTGTGAGGTCATATGTTATTGTGGGTTTGATTTGCATTTCTCTGATGATTAGTGGTGCTGAGCATCTTTTCTTGTGTCTTGGCCTTCTCTATGTCCTCTATGGGAAAATGTCTGTTCCAACCCTCTGCTTATTTTTTAATCAGTTTTTTTTTTTTTTACATTGAGTTGTATGAATTCTTTGTTTATCTTGAATGTTAACCACCTGTCAGCTATATTGTTTGTAAATGTCTTTCCTCATTCAGTAGGCTGCAAAATAATTTTAGTAGCTGTGCAAAAATTTTTTAGTTTGATGTCCCATTTATTTTTGCTTTTATTTCCTTTGTCTTCAGTGACAGATCCAACAAAATATTGCTAAAGGTAATGTCAAAGGGCATTATGTTTTCTTCTAGGAGTTTCATAGTTTCAGGTCTTACATTTAAGTCTTGAATACATTTTAAATTTATTTTTGTATATGTTGTAAGAAACTAGCCCTATCTGATTTCTGTGCATGCAGTTATCTAGGTTACCCAGCACCATTTACTGAGGAATCTGTCTTTTCCCCATTGTGTATTCTTGCCACCTGCATGTCATAGATCAATTGATCATATAAGTGTGGGTTCATTTCTGAGCTCTTTTCTGTACCATTGATCAGTGTGTCTGTTTTTATGTCAGCATCATACCATTTTGATTACTGTAGCTTTATAGTATAGTTTGAAATCAGGGAATGTGATACATCAAGTTTGTTCTTCCTCAAGATTGTTTTGGCTTTTCAGGGTCTTTGGTGTGTTCATACAAATTTCAGTATTATATGTTTTAGTTCTGTGACAAATGCCATTGGTTATTTTGATAGGGTTTGCATTGAATCAATAGATTGTTTTGGGTAGTATTTTAATTTTTGCAATATTAATTCTTTTTTAAATTTAATTTTATTTTTTAACTTTACAATATTGTATTGGTTTTGCCATATATCGAAATGAATCCACCACAGGTATACATGATCCACGAACACAGTATATGTTTCCATTTATTTACATTGTCTTCAATTTCCTTCATAAGTGTCTTACAGTTCTTGGAGTACAGGTCTTTTACCACCTTAGTAGGTTTATTACTAGGTATATTATTCATTTTGAAGTGATTGTAAATGGGATTTTTTTCATAATTTCTCCTTATGATAGTTTGCTGGTAGTGTATAGAAATGTGACAGATTTCTACATACTAATTCTGTATCCTTCAAATTAACTGAATTCACTTATTAGTTCTAAGAGATTTTGGGTAGACTTCAGCATTTTTTATATGTAATATAATGTCATTTCCAAATAGTGACAGTTTTACTTCTTTCTTTCTAATTTCCATGCATTTTATCTCTTTTTCTTGTTTGATTTCTGTGATTAGGACTTCCAATACTGTGTTAAAAAAAATTATGAGTGAGCATGCTTGTCTTGGTCTTGAGCCTAACAGAAATACATTCAGATTTTCATTATTGAGTACGACTTTTTCTGTAGGCTTATTATATGTGGCTTTATTATATTAGGGCATATTCCCTTTATATCCACTTTGTTGAGAGTTTTTATGATAAATGGATGTTGAATCTTTTCAAATGCTTGTTCTGCATCTATTGAGATAATCATATGATTTTTAATCTTCAATTTGTTGATGTGGCATATCACACTTATTTGTGGATATTGAACCATACTTGTATCTGTGATATAAATCTTACTTGATCACGATGTACGATTCTTTTAATTTATTGTTTAATTCAGTTTGAAGATACTTTGCTGAGAATTTTTGCATCTATGTTCGTCAGGGATATTAGCTTATAATTTTGTGTGTGTGTGTTGTCTCTGGGTTTGGTATCATACTGGCCTCATAGAATGAGTTTGGAAGCATCCTTTGTTCAAATTTTTGAAATAGGTTGAGAAGGATAGGCATTAACTCCTCATTTAAATGTTTGGTACTTTTAAGCTCTGAAGTCATCTGGTCCTAGACTTTTGTTTGCTGGAAGTTTTTTTAGTTACTAACTCAATTTCATTTCTGATAATTGGTCTGTAATTAACTGGTAATTCCATTTCTTCTTGATTAATTTTGAGAGATTCATTTCTGGGAATTTATCCATTTCTTCTAGACTGTCCATTTTATTGGCATATTGTTGTTCATAGTAGCCTTTTATGATTCTTTGTACTTCCTTGGCATCATTTATAACTTCTTTTCATCTGATTTCATTTGAATTCTCTCAATGAGAGAGTTTTTTTTCTTAATGAATCTGTCTAAACACTTATCATTTTGTTTATCATTCCAAAAAAACAGCTCTTAGTTTCATTAATTCTCCCCTCACCCCTTTTAAAGTCTCTGTTTCATTTATTTTTGCTCTGATCTTCATGATTTCTTTCCTTCTACCAATTTTGGGTTTTGTTTGTTCTTCTTTTTCTGGTTCCTTTAAGTATAAGGTTCAGCTCAGTTCAATTCAGTCGCTCAGTTGTGTCTGACTCTTTGTAACCCCATGAATTGCAGCACGCCAGGCCTCCCTGTCCATCACCAACTCCTGAAGTTCACTCAAACTCATGTCCATCAAGTCAGTGATGCCATCCAGCCATCTCATCCTCTGTCGTCCCCTTCTCCTCTTGCCCCCAATCCCTCCCAGCATCAGAGTCTTTTCCAATGAGTCAACTCTTTGCATGAGGTGGCCAAAGTACTGGAGTTTCAGCTTTAGCATCAGTCCTACCAATGAACACCCAGGACTGATCTTCTTTAGAATGGACTGGTTGGATCTCCTTGCAGTCCAAGGGACTCTCAAGAGTCTTCTCCAACACCACAGTTCAAAAGCATCAATTCTTCGGCACTCAGCTTTCTTCACAGTCCAACTCTCACATCCATACATGACCACTGGAAAAACCATAGCCTTGACTAGACTGACCTTTGTTGGAAAAGTAATGTCTCTGCTTTTGAATATGCTATCTAGGTTGGTCATAACTTTCCTTCCAAGTGTAAGGTTAGATTGTTTATTTGAAACTTTTCTTGTTTCCAGAGGTAGGCTTGTATCCGTATAAACTTCCCTCTTAGAACCACTTTTATATATCCCACAGATTTTGGATCACTGTGTTTCTCTTTTCATTTGTCTCCAGTAATTCTTTTATTTCTTCTTTGATTTCCTCAATGACCCATTGGTTGGCTGGTAGCATAATATTTAGCCTCCACATGTTTGTGGGGTTGTTTTTGCAGTTTTCTTGTTATTATTGTTTACTAGTCTCATAGCATTCTGATTAGAAAAGATGCTGATATGATTTCAATCTTCTCAATTTTATTGAGACTTCTTTTGTTGTTGCATGTGATATATATCCTGTATAATGTTCTATGTGCACTTAAAAAGAATGCCTATTCTACTGCTTTGGGATGAAACATTCTATACATATCTCTAAAGTTCCTTTGCTGTAATGTATTCTCTAAGGCGAGTGTTTCCATGTTGACATTATATCTGGATGATCTGTCCATTGATAAAAGTAGGGTGTTGAAGTTTCCTACTGTTATTGTGTTACTGTCATTTTCTTTTTTTATATTTGTAAATATTTGCTGTCCATGTTTAGGTGTTCTATGTTGGGGCCATATATAAGTATATTTATGTGTGTGTATGTGTGTGCATATGCATGTGTATACATATTGGGGCTTCCCTGGTGGCTCAGTGGTAAAGAATCCACCTGCAATGCAGGAGACACAGGAGATGAGGGTTCGATCCCTGGGTCGAGAAGATCCCCTGGAGGAGGGCACGACATCCCACTCTGGTATTCTTGCCTGGAGAATCCCATGGACAGAGTCTGGTGGGCTACAATTCATAGGTTGCAAAGAGACATGACTAAACAACTGAGCATGCACATACATATATGTGTATATAGATATGTGGATGTAAATGTTATATCTTATTGCTGGATTGTTCCCTTTATCATTATGTTATATCCTTCTTTGTCTCTTATAACAGCTTTTATTTTAAAGGCTATTTTGATCCTTGGGTTGGGAAGATCCCCTTGAGAAGGGAATGGCTACCCACTCCACTATTTTTGCATGGAGAATTCCATGGACAGAGGAGCCTGGCAGGCTACAGTCCATAGAGTTGCAAAGAGTCAGACCAACTCAGTGGCTGAGCTACTTTCACTTTCATTTCCAAGTATTGTTACTCTAGCTTTCTGTTTCCATTTGCATGGAATACCTTTTTCCATCCCTTCAGTCAATCTGCTTGTGTCTTTAGATATGAAGTGAGTCTCTTGTAGCCAGGATATAGATGGGTCTTGTTTTTGCATCCATTTAGCCATTCTATTTCTTTGATTGGAACATTTAGTCCATTTATATTTAATTATTTGACAGATACTTATTGCTATTTTATTCATTGTTTCTGTACTTTTTTATTCATTTCACCTTTTTTGCTCTTCCATTGTGATTTGATTATTATCTTTAATGTTATATTTGGATTCCTTTTTACTTTTTGTATATCTATTACAGATTTTTGGTTTGTGGTTACCAGGAGAAATAAACATATATGTATATAATTAAATTGATAATCTTTTAAATCTAAATTGATTCTAACAGCCCTGCATTTTTACTCCCCCCGGTTTAATATTTTTGACAACATATCTTACATCTTTTATGTTTTGCCTTTTTATTGTTTTCCTACTAGCTTAATAAGTGTTTGAACGATTATCTTTACTGTATATTTGCCTTTACTAATGTGATTTTTTCCTCCTATAATTATCAGATTTTTAATTTTAGCCTTTTCTTTTTCACCTAGGGAAGTCCCTCAAACATTTCTTGTAAAGCTAGTTTAGTGGTGCTGAGCGCTTAGCTTTTCTATAAAACTCTTTATTTCTCTCAAAGAGAGCTTTTTGGTTAGAGTATTCTTGGCTGTGTTATTTTTTCCCCTTTCTTTCTTTTCTTTCATCATTTTAATTATATTGTGCTACTCTTTTCTGGTCAGCAAAGTTTCTCCTCTTGGACTGCAAGGAGATCCAACCAGTCCATTCTGAAGGAGATCAGCCCTGGGATTTCTTTGGAAGGAATGATGCTAAAGCTGAAACTCCAGTACTTTGGCCACCTCATGCAAAGAGTTGATTCATTGGAAAATACCCTGATGCTGGGAGGGATTGAGGGCAGGAGGAGAAGGGGACGACACAGGATGAGATGGCTGGATGGCATCACTGACTCGATGGACGTGAGTCTGAGTGAACTCCAGGAGTTGGTGATGGACAGGGAGGCCTGGCGTGCTGCGATTCATGGGGTCACAAAGAGTTGGACACGACTGAGTGACTGATCTGATCTGATCTGATGGGTGTTCTTTTGTATATAACCATTTGCTTTCCTCTTGCTGCCTTTAATATTCTCTCTTTATCTTTAAATTTTGCCACTTTAATTACAATGTGTCTTGACATGGATCTTTTTGGGGTGTATTTTTTGATACTCCATGTTTTCCTGGAACTGGATATCTGTTTCTTTCCCAAAGTTAGGAAAGTTTTCAGCTATTATATCTTCAAATATATTCTCTGACATTTCTCTCTCTCTTCCCCTTCTGATACCCCCAAAATGTGAACTTTAGTATGCTTGATGTTATTTCAGAGGTCTCAAAGTGTCCTCATTTTTTAATCTTCATTTTCTTTTCTCATGGCTTGGGTGAATTTCCACTACTGTGTCTTCTAGTTCCCGGAACCATTCCTTTATTTCATCTAATGTACTGTTGAATTCTTCTAGTTCTTTTTCATTTAGTTATTGTATTCTTCAGCTCTATTCAGTTCCTCTTTATATTTCTAACTCTTTGTAAAGCTTCTCATCCTGATCATCCATTCTTCTCCTAAGTTCACTGAACATCTTTAAGATCATTACCTTGATCTCTGTGTTAGGTAGATAGTTTTGTCCAATATGCTTAGTTCTTCTAGAGTTTTACCTTTTTCCTTTGTTTGAAACATATTCCTTTGCAACATCATTTTGCTTAATTCTTTGTATCTATTTGTATGTATTCAGTAGATTGTTTACATTTCTCCATCCTGGAGAAGTGGCCTTATGTTGGAGTTGCCCGATAGACCCCAGTAATACACTCCATTCTGGGCACAGCTTGGGGCTTGAGAGTTTTTGTATTGGTCTCAGCCTGCCTGTGGATGTTCCTGGATCCCCACAGAACTGGCTGCTCTGCTTGCGGGGTCTTAGACTGGGTAAACCAGCTTGGTGGACAGGGCTGGGTCCCAGTACTAATAAGCTGGAGTGAGAATTCCAACATGATGTTTGCCAGTGCCAGTGTCTTTATGATAGAACAACCTCCCCAAAACAGCTGCCTCCAGCATCTCTGTCTTCAAGAGGAGTCCCACTGACCTGTTGCTTCTCTGAGAGGCTCTTCAAGATCAGCAAGTTGGTCTGATTCAGGCTTTTATTAAATTACTGCCTCTATGCTAGGTCTCAGAGTGTGTAAGATTATGCCTGTGCCCTTTGAGTGTGTATGTTAGTCACTCAGTCATATCCAACTCTTTGCGACCCCATGGACTGTATGAGGAGCCAGTAGGCTCCTCTGTCCATGGGATTTTCCAGGCAAAAATGCTAGAGTGTGTGGCCATTTTCTTCTTCAGGGGATCTTCCCAATCCAGGGATCAAACTCTGGTCTCCCACATTGCAGGCAGATTCTTTATTGTCTGAGCCACCAGGGAAGCCCTTTGAGAGTGGAGTCTTTATTTCCTGTTGCCTTCTGGCTCTCCCATATGCAAGCTCTGCTGGCCCTCAAAGTCAAACATTCTGGGGACTTGTCTTCCTGCTGCAAGATCCATGGACTAAGGAGTCCAGTGTAGGGCTTAGACCTCTCGCTCCTTGGGAAGAACCTTTGCAGTTTCGACTATCCTCCTGTTTGTGGGTCACCTATCCTGGTGTGTGGGTCTTGACTATACTGTTTCTCTGCCCCTCCTACCCCTCTCATTGTGGCCCCTCCTTTATATTTTTAGCTGTGAAAAATATTTCCTGCTAGTCTTGTCATCCTCATTGATAGTTGCTCAGTAAATAGCTGTAGTTTTGGTGGGCCTATGGGACAGGTTGAGCCCAGGGTCCTACTACTCTGCTATCTTGCCCACTCCCCAGAGTAAGATCTTGTTCATAACCAAGAATCCAGAAATTATTATCAGGAGTGGAAATAAGTGGAATATGACATGAAAGTGAAAGTGAAGTCGCTCAGTCATGTCCGACTCTTTGTGACCCCGTGGACTGTAGCCTACCAGGCTTCTCCATCCATGGGATTCTCCCGGCAAGAATACTGGAGTGGGTTATCATTTCCTTTCTCCAGAGGATCTTCCTGACCCAGGGATTGAACCCGGGTCTCCCACATTGGAGGCAGACGCTTTAACCTCTGAGCCACCAGGGAAGATGACTTAGTAGGGAGTAAAAGCAGTGAGAATATTTTTAAGATTCTTGAAAAAATAATCTGGAAATTCATTATATGCATTAGTGATGTAGTTATTTAAACTAAATTAAATTTTACCTGTAGTCAATTATGTTAAAGTATCCTTTGAAAGCAAATCCTTCGAAAACCCAGTGTCTCTTGCCTTAGAAAAATAGGATAGGTAAAAAGAAATCAAGGACTGTGAGGTTGGGTGGCTTTTTCTAACAGTACTGGACAGGTCAGAAAGGTAGAATGACAATTTTAAGTGCCTAGATTCTCAGCTCAAGGCATTGATGTTCTATGACTTTTCCAAAGATTCACTAACCTTTTGAAGCTATAGGGCTGAGTTAATCAGGAGCCAAATGTATACTTTGATCCAATTAGTTACTAAATTAAAATATCAGTTGACTTTTTGGTCCATGATATCTCTTATAAAAAGGTCTGGAAACTGAGAATTGGAATGGAAATATAGATGATGATGTAAGTTCAGTTCAGTTCAGTTCATTTGCTCAGTCATGTCTGACTCTTTGCAATCCCATGGACAGCAGCACACCAGGCTTCCCTGTCCATCACCAACTCCTCGAGCCTACTCAAACTCATGTCCATCACATTGTGATGCCATTCAGCCATCTGATCTCTGTCGTCCCCTTCTTCTCCTGCCTTCAATCTTTACCAGCATCAGGATCTTTTCCAATGAGTTGGTTTTTCACATCAGGTGGCCAAAGTATTGGAGTTTCAGCTTCAGCATCTGTTCTTCCAATGAATATTCAGGACTGATTTCCTTTAGGATAGACTGGTTGGCTTTCCTTGCAGTCCAAGGGACTCTTAAGAGTCTTCTCCAACACCACAGTTCAAAATCATCAATTGTCAATTCTTTGACACTCAGCTTTCTTTATAGTCCAATACTCACATCCATACATGATTACTGGAAAAACCATAGCTTTGACTAGACAGACCTTTGTTGGTAAAGTAACATCTCTGCTTTTAATATGCTGTTTAGGTTGGTCATAGCTTTTCTTCTAAGAAGCAAGCGTCTTTTAATTTCATGGCTGCATTCACCATCTGCAGTGATTTTGGAGCCCAAGAAAATAAAGTCTGTCACTGTTTCCACTGTTTCCCCATCTATTTGCCATGAAGTGATGGGACCAGATGCCATGATCTTAGTTTTCTGAATGCTGAATTTTAAGCCAACTTTTTCACTCTCTTCTTTCACTTTCATCAAGAGGTTCTTTAGTTCTTTTTCGCTTTCTGCCATAAGGGTGGTATCATCTGCATATCTGAGGTTATTGATATTTCTCCCAGCAATCTTGATTCCAGCTTGTGCTTCATGCAGCCTGGAATTTCACATGATGTACTCTGCATATAAGTTAAATAAGCAGGGTGACACTATACAGCCTTGATGTACTCATTTCCCAATTTGGAACCAGTCTGTTGTTCTATTTTCGGTTCTAACTATTGCTTCTTGACCTGCATACATATTTTAAGGAGGCAGGTAAGGTAGTCTGGTATTCCTATCTCTTGAAGAATTTTCCACAGTTTATTGTTCCACACGGTCAAAGGCTTTGGTAAAATCAATAAGGCAGAAGTAGATGTTTTTCTGGAACTCTCTTGCTTTTTTGATGATCCAGCAGATGTTTGCAATTTGATCTCTGGTTCTTCTGCCTTTTCTAAATCCAGCTTAAATGTCTGGAAGTTCATGGTTCATGTATTGTTGAAGCCTGACTTGGAGAATTTTGAGCATCACTATGCTAGCATGTGAGAGGAGTACAACTGCTCAGTAGTTTGAGTATACTTTGGCATTGCCTTTGTTTGGGATTGGAATGAAAACTGACCTTTTCCAGTCCTGTGGCCACTGCTGAGTTTTCCAGATTTGCGGGCATACTGAGTGCCGGTGATATGAAGTACTTTGCAAATCTTAAATTGCCGTCTCTATTAAGTCAGTCATGCCAACCAATGCAAGCCTTCCTGAAAAAGTTATCCTCTTTGTGCCCAAAGATGTCATAAGTTTTTAATCTCTGGGAGATTCTTTACTAAGGTAACTTTCCCCTTTTTCACTCAGAATTATTTTATTTTATTTATTTTTTAATTTTTATTGTTTTGAGAATTATTTTAATTATTCACTTGGTCAGTTTTCAAATACAAATTGAAACCTGTACTTAATGATGGCCCGTATTTAATGAAGGAGCGGTGCCAGAAACTTGATACTAGTGGAGAAGAAGTTCAAAGACTTCAGGAGACTCAGGTGATGGGGTGAATTTATCTAACACGATCTAATGTGGCTCAGAATATATTTTACCAATACGTTGAAAAAAATAAATTTGTGAGTAAAAAATGCTATTACTTTGGAAAGGGTCTTTAGTAGTTTCTCCCTGTAGGCTGGGCACATAGCGAGATGTTGGAGGTGAAACTGATTCCTTGATAGTTGAATTCTGGGGAGGACAAGGAGTCTCACTTTTCCATTACTGAAAACATGGGGAACGAAGTTAGTCTTGTGTCAGAATGGCTTGCCTGCATCCCGTGTTAGGTAGAAAGGAAGTATATTAGGATGCTGCTTGATTTGAACTGAGGCCTGATGAATCAGTTTTTAGAGAATGTACATCCCTCTTCCTCATCATCAAATGAATCAATCCATTGAACAAGTATCTACAAGTGAAGGGAGTTTAAAGTACCTTTGAGGAAAAACAAACACATAGTGAGACTCTTCATTCTAGGATTCTCTAAATTATCCTCTTTCCACTTGCCATCATGACTGTGTCACATTTATGATTAGTTGACAGTGTCTGTGAGTGCACACTAATTTCTAGGAGTTCACAGTGCTACTGCAGACTGCCAGGTGGTGTAGGCCCTAATGGAAAGTTACCTGATAAATAGAATCTTGACCCAAGCAATAGTGCATCCCTGTGGAAGAGCAGAGGTTAGTGTCACAATCAAATACTTAAAAGATGTGGGCAGCTGATTTCTACTCCATCTGCATTTATCTTTACAATATGGCTGGTGCTAAAGATAGATGAGTTCCAAAAAATGCCAGGTGGTTACTTCAATCACAGCTGCTGTTTCAAATGTGGTCTCCTTAGTGGAGCAAATCAATGTACCCTGACACCTGGTATGTAATTATCTGAAAAATTGTTTTTCTTATTTCTTTTATTCCACTGAGTAGAAGATAGCAGGACTTTGAAAAATTATCATTGCATCTTCAAAATTTTACTCAGGATTCCATCAACATATAGTTTTACTATATTGATTACATTATGTTGGTTGGAACTGGAAAGAGGTTACCTTAATTGGGGTAGTATAACAAGTGCCTGTTATTAATTAATTCATTCAGAATAGCTATTGAGGGTCAATTCTGTGTCAGTCATCTTTCTAAATACTAAAAATGAAAGAAATAACAAGTTCCTGTCCTTTTGAGCTAACATGAAGGGGAGAGAGTGATGAAAACATATTAGCATGTAAATACATCATATATCAAATTCTGGTGTATGCTATACAGAGAAAAAAGCTCAAGGGAAATCAGGGAGGTCAGAGGATGGGACCCTGTAACAGTGTTGGATGTTAGAGTGAACTATACCAATGGAAGCTTGATGGAAGAGAGGATGTACATCATAAAAATATCTGGGGGGAAATTTTTTTCAAGTATAAGGAAGAAGAAATGTAAGGACTATAAAAGCAGTGGCCTGAATTTCAAGGTGGTAAGAGTAGCTGATACATAGTGAATGAGGTGGCACTAGAAATACAGGCAGCAGATCATTTTGGGCATCACAGGCCATCTTTTAAGTGAGTTGGGAAACACATCACTTTATGAAGTGTGACATGATCCAAGTTATATTTTAAAAGGACCACTGTGGCTGAAGGATAATGAATATACTAAGTGGAAAATAGAATGAAGTTAGGAGGCTAAAAGTGCAATGATTAAGATGAGAGGTGATTGTATCTTAAAACAGGTTGGTAGTAGTGGGAGACAGTGAGAAATAATCACACTCTAGATACATTTTTAGAGTAAAGCCAGATAATTTTCATGATGGTTTGAATTTGTGAAATAAAAGAAAGACAATAATTAAAGATTTTGACCTGAGATTAGCCACATCAGGAAATAGCTACCACTCTTTGGGCTGGAGGAACCTCTAAAGAGACTGGGCATTTCCAGAGTCAAAAATTATGATTTATAGGAAAATTGTTGAGAGAGAAAATCTGATGGGTTCTTATCACGAGGTGAATTTGTTTTGCTTTTTCTCTTTTTCCTCACTTATATCTGTCTGAGAAGAAGGATGTAACTGATGGTAATCATTTTACATTATATTTAAGTCAAATCATCATGCTGTATACTTAAATCTATACAGTGGTATATGTCAATTATTTCTCAATAAAACTGGGAAAAAAATTGGAGCCATCATGGATACAGAGCCAAGATGGGAGCTTCCCAGTGCATGAAGGAGCTCCAACTGGAGCTGACAATGAAGTAGTAGCACTTGTTGCTTTTTTTTTTAATTTATTTTTTTTATTATTATTTTATTTTCCTGTCCACTTTTATTTTACTTCTGCCCTCCAGGCTTCCGCAAGTGCCATCCACTAGCTGAAAGGGTCTGGAAGCCAAAAAGGAAGGAAACAGGAAAAGGCAGGGAATGAATCTGAAAGCAAACAAACAGGCGAACAAGATGGTGACCAAGAGGCAGTTGGATGTGCTAGTCTGAACCTCAGGGTGCGATGGCTTACATGTTTGTGCCCCCCATTTTATATGCTAAAACCATAACCTCCGGTGGGATGGTATTAGGAGGGAGGCCCTCTGGGAGGTACTTAGAGCAAGAGGGTAGAACCCTTACGGTTGAGATTATAAAAACTCTTATGATTGGCTCTTATGAAAGGGATTCCAGGGGGTTATCTAGCCCCTCCCACCATATGATGACACAGTGAGAAGTCAGCGATCTACAACCTGATTGAGGACCTTCTCCAGAACCCTGCCATGCTGACATCCTGATCTCAGATTTTCTAGCCTCCAGAACTGTGAGAAATAAAATTCTGTCATTTGTAACCCACCCAATCTCTGGAATTTTGCTAAAGCAGCTGGAATAGACCGAGATGACATATAAATTTGAATTTTTAAGGCAAAACACTCTCTGACATACATCACAGCAGGATTCTCTATGACCCACCTCCCAGAATATTGGAAATAAAAGCAAAAATAAACAAATGGGACCTAATTAAACTTAAAAGCTTCTGCACAACAAAGGAAACTATTGAGCCTGAAATACTGAGCCTGTCTTTTAAACATTTGATTATTTCACTGTGACCTTTGGCATTAATTTTGACTTTGAAATATTCCCTGAAAATCATTTATCTTCATAGATGAATTTTTATTGCCTCTTGCATTTTGTACCCAACACAAGGTACAATTTTATTGCCTCATTTATCTCACTGTAGCGCTGTTCCTACTTAACAGAAGTATTCTCATTTGAGAGATAAGGGTGAAAGCTTAATTGGAGACTGGGGAGGGAAGTGTTGGTGGATTGAGGAGAGGGAAGAGTGAACGGATCAGGAAAGGACTAGGTGATTTCTGCTCCAGCCTGGATCTAAGAAAGAAGAAACATGGAACAGATCTGGTGCCTACCCACATATGACTTGCCACTTTCATGTAACTTGATGGAGAAGAGTTGTTACCACATTGAAGATGATCTATAAAAGTTCTCTTCCATTGGGAGTAGAAATTTGAGATATCTTACTATGTAAAGAATCTTAATTAGCAGAGGCACTGTTTTAAGGCAAAGGGAGTATAGTGCTTATATTTTATGGGTCATTGGGTTTTGAATATTTTAGTTAGTTGAACTAGTTTTCAATTTCTCCTGGTCATTTTATTTTCCTATTCTAATTTAAGGGAGTTGGTTATGGTAAAATTTACAGTTTATTTCACTGATTATAGAATATCCACATAAAGCAGTGAAAAACTATAGAGAGGATAATGATAATCTAGATGAAGTAACTCATGAGGTTTTGGGAGGAGGAGATCCTTTTGTGACTACGCCAAAAAAATTTAATTGTATCATTAAAATTTTTGCTTTGAAATGGTAAATATGATAAGATAGATAAAATAGATCCTGGGTAGTGCAAGCTGTGAACTCCAATACATTTGAAAGGCATCAGAAAATGAGTAGGAGGCTCACTTTGCTTATTTTATAGAGAACTGGGTGGGACATAAAATCCTTTTGACTGATCCCTAAAATCAGTGAGGTGGCCTATGTCATAGGCTCATACAAGTGGGTTCTCTACTTTGGCTTTGAAATCTTTAGGGGAGGGACATAGACTCATGGACAGTTAAAGAGTTTTAAGTCTCAGTGTTAAATACTAATTCTGGTGGATACTGTGACATCCCATGAGTGCATGCTAAGTTGCTTCAGTCGTGTCCGACTCTTTGCTACCTCATGGACTGTAGCCTTTCAGGCTCCTCTGTCCATGGGATTCTCCAGGCAACAATACTGGAGTGAGTTACCTTGCCCTTCTCCAGGGGATCTTCCTGACCCAGGGATTTAACCCATGCCACTTATGTCTCCTGCATTGCATTGGTAGGTGGGTTCTTTACCACTAGTGCCACCTGAGATACCTTCTCATTAAACTGTACCATGGTGAGGCTTGGACATACTCTTCCCTTGTTCTGAGTCTTGAATTCCAGTTTTCTCTCAGTTGTTTTAGTGACTGATGTACTTTCCAATCAGATATTATTGATTTGTTACACAAGTTGATTTCTCTTGGCATATAACCAAGAATCCAGACTGGTACACCCAGATTCTGAAGGAAAGGTAATAAACCATTTCAGCAAAGATTAAAAAACTTCAAGCCAGAAGTAAAGCAAGTCTAGAACAAGATAAAAGGATATAGTATCACTCCAGATTTCAGTTTGTAAACCCTGTGACTTGCATTCCCATTTGTGGCTACCCAGCCCAAATAAAGTCACAGTAGGTAAGGACATACTAAGGATGTCTTTGACAGGATTGTTAATCACAAAACTGGAAAAACAGTTAACTACCCAAGTAGGTGAACAGTCAAACAATCCTACATTCATACCAGGAAGCAATATGCAGACACAATAAATACTGAATTAGGTTGATCAACAAAGGTTCGTCTAGTCAAGGCTATGGTTTTTCCTGTGGTCATGTATGGATGTGAGAGTTGGACTGTGAAGAAGGCTGAGCGCCGAAGAACTGATGCTTTTGAACTGTGGCATTGGAGAAGACTCTTGAGAGTCCCTTGAACTGCAAGGAGATCCAACCAGTCCATTCTGAAGGAGATCAGCCCTGGGATTTCTTTGGAAGGACTGATGCTAAAGCTGAAACTCCAGCACTTTGGCCACCTCATGCAAAGAGTTGATACATTGGAAAATACCCTGATGCTGGGAGGGATTGGGGGCAGGAGGAGAAGGGGACAACAGAGGACGAGATGGCTGGATGGCATCACTGACTCGATGGATGTGAGTCTCAGTGAACTCTGGGAGTTGGTGATGGACAGGGAGGCCTGGCCTGCTGCGATTCATGGGGTCGCAAAGAGTCGGACATGACTGAACGACTGATCTGATCTGATCTGAAGGAGAAGGCAATGGCAACCCACTCCAGTACTCTTGCCTGGAAAATCCCATGGATGGAGGAGCCTGGTGGGCTGCAGTCCATGGGGTTGCTGAGAGTTGGGTACGACTTCACTTTCACTTTTCACTTTCATGCATTGGAGAAGGAAATGGCAACCCACTCCAGTGTTCTTGCCTGGAGAATCCCAGGGACGGGGGAGCCTGGTGGGCTGCCGTCTATGGGGTCGCACAGAGTTGGACACGACTGAAGCGACTTAGCAGCAGCAGCAGCAGCAAGTAATCTCTTAGAAAATTCCATAAATACTTTTGTAGAGATTAGAGAAGTATATGTAAAGTATTGCATTTTTAAACCACATCAATGTTCAAGGAAGAAAACAGAAAGAGAATGCAAACTGAAATCACATTTTGGGAAATTGGCTTTTGCCCATCACCCACCAACAGAAATAGGCTTCCCTTGTGGCTCAGCTGGTAAAATATCTGCCTGCAATGTAGGAGACCTGGGTTTGATCCCTGGGTTGGGAAGATCCCCTGGAGAAGGGAAAGGCTACCCACTCCAGTATTCTGACCTGGAGAATTCCGTGGACTGTATAGTTCATGGGGTTGCAAAAGCTGGACATGACTGAGCGACTTTCACTTTCTCTCACCAACAGAAATAAGCATTAAATAGACCCAGAACACATACCCCATGCAAACACACACTTGTACTTCATCTTAATATGAGCAATACAGTTTTATTTTTCTATTCTTCCTATTTATCCTATTTCATATTTTAAAATGATTATCATAACCAAATGATTGATTTCATGACCCACTCACTGATTTATTAATATCCATGATTCAAAAATAATCATTTTTCACAGGTACACCTGTTGCTTCTCTGTCTTCACTTTCTTAATTTCTTCATGTGATGTTAACAATTGGTCCCTCCTGTAGTATCCTGTGATAAAGCAGTTTTGCAACTTTAATAATCAATGTGTAGATTTATTTGTGGTGAGATGGCACCAGGTAATAGTCCTATAAGCTCAGACCACAGGAACAAATCACTATGACTTGGGGAATGATTAGAACATAGTTGCTTACTCACAGCAGGACAAATCTGTGAGTGATAACCCATTTTTATTTTGCAGTTGTCAAAGTTCTTTCACATAACTCTCCACTTCTAATGAACTGGTGAGATAGAGACAATAAGAATATATTTACAGAAAGGACCATAAGAACATCCTGAGAAGAACTCAAGATAGAAAAAGAGAATCAAGACCATTACATATAAGGTTAGTTCAAAGATGTCTAATTTAAAATAATATACAGCTAAAAGTCTTCATACAAGGGAATATTGTGTGTGTGTATGTGTGTGTGTGTGTTAGTCACTCAGTTGTGTCCCACTCTTTGAAACCCCATGGACTGCAGCATACCAGGCTTCCTTATCCTTCACTATCGCCCAGAGTTTGCTCAAACTCATGTCCATTGAGTCCGTGATGCCATCCAACCATCTCATCCTCTGTCATCCCCTCCTCCTGCCCTCAGTCTTTCCCAGCATCAGGGTCTTTTCCAACAAGTCAGCTTTTCACCTCAGGTGGCCAAAGTATTGGAGCTTCGGCTTTAGCATCAGTCCTTCCAATGAATATTCAGAGTTGATTTCTTTTAGGATTGGCTGGTATGATCTCCTTGCTGTCCAAAGGACATGCTTAGAAATCAGAATCTAAATTATGATCCTAGCTATGTGAACAAAATATATTTGCATAAAGAGATCTTACGACTTGCCCCTAGGTAAGTCTATGGAAAGCCCAAATGACTTCCTTTTTATAAATTCATGGTTCAAACTGAAATATTAAGTCATATTTTATCCCATTTTAGGATTGCATCTATTTGGTGTAGTGATAATTCTGATTTTGGGCATTCATAATGGTTTGGATTTATGGTGCCCTAATGTCAAGGGCATACTAAATATTTATCCTTTGTGTAAACACATTGAAAATGAACCTGAGAGATTTACAACTATTATTTACTAACTCAGAGTATATTTGTTTATTAAAATTTCTATCCTCGTAACATTTTAAGAAGATATATGTTTTGCTTTTGTGTGAGAATGAAATAGAAAGTATAAATCTGTAGTTGTAATAGTTAGGGGTGAAAGCAGGGGGTAAGGTCCCAAGTTCCCAGAGTCCTTTAGAAAATGACACAGATTCCATGAAGGCCCCTGAATCTGCGCACCATGAATGCATTTTGCTCCCTTCTCATTCCTACCTCTTAGGAATCTTAGTATATAATATAAGATTTTAAGGTTCAATCTTAATTTTATAATCACTTTTCATGAAGGCCAAAAATAGTAATTAAGATGGATTATTGCCTATGCATATTGATTCTTAGACTCTTGAAACTGGTCTTCTTATTTAGGATCTCCTTTATATATATTTCCCATATACTTCATCTAAATCCAGAAATATTGGACAACTTTTCATTCTGTGTCCATGCCACTCTAGAACTCTGAACTTGATTTGCCCTTGTGGCTTCTGGTTCTAAGTTGTGGTTCCTCAGAGAACCTGACTATAAGTGACTCACTAAACCTTGTTACTTATTGGAAAAACTCAACCCCTCCTACTCTTATATCCAATCCTGATGCCCCCAAAACTCAACACTGGCACTGTATGAATTGTTTTTATTAATTAAAAAGTTAAAAGAATATTTAAAGCCTTTGTTGATTAATGTTTAAGTGATTTATGTTTTGTTCTTTTTCTATTTAGCACTAATGAAAGAGATATGGAGACTTAAATTATTTTGATTGGTTCCAAATGATCCTCCAAACATGGGCCAAGTTCATGGTCATGTTTTTTGTTGTTGTTGTTTGTTTATTTTTACAAATAGACGTGGTCAGTTTCTCGTGTCTGACTCTTTGTGTCCCCATGGACTATAGCCCATCAGGCTCCTCTGCCTATGGAATTTTCCAGGCAAGAATATTGGAGTGGGGTGCCATTTCTTACTCCAGGGGATTTTCCCAATCCAGGCGTTGAACCTGCATCTCTTGCATCTCCTGCGTTGGCTGGTGGATTCTTCACCACTAGCGACCCCCGGGAAGCCGCCGATGGGTTACATTACACAAATAAGAATATGACTTTACTCAGAAAATTCTTTAAAAAAGAAATATGTTAATCATTCAATCAACTTATAAGAATGAATTCTTATCACTTATATGTTAAGGAGCCCTATTTATTTTTGCCTATGAAATAACATATTTAAAAATGGCTCATAAAGGAGCATGGTCATGCTAGAGTTAGCAAAAGCCCCAGAATTCGTCATGCTTTGCTCTTCCTCCTGCATGTGAACTGCCCTTTTCTGCACCCTCATCACCTATCCTTTCACACTTTATTATCTTTTTAAAAAGGAAGGAGACAACATACAAAATTAATTTAAGTAAAGGTCTGCATTACAACTGAAAGCCATTAACTGGCAGCCGTTTACCAAAGCACAGGCAAAAATCAATTTTAATTAGTATTTTTGGCTTTAATGAAAAGTGAATACAAAATTGGCATTTTAGCTAATACTGTTGAGATTTATGTTGAGGTGATACTAATTAATTTTCTGTTGAATTGCTGTGAGCCTTGAATATCTGCAATAAGATCATATATTTTCTGATCCCAGGGCTACATCAGCATTTCAGAGTTTCGTAACAACAGGCTTCCTGGTGGTTTACAGACATATTTCACACTACTTCTCCTAAGTTGCAGGCTATTATTATTTTTTCCATAAAAGACTGTTATAGGCAATCAAATTTCATATCATTTTATAAATTGGGGACTTATAATATTAATGTATCTTGAATGTTAGCCAAAGAACCCGTTACTCCAAATACAGCTTTCTTTTGTTGTTACCAGTGGTATAGAAAGGACATGATATACTTTAAGTAGCGAACACTTAATGAATGATTTCTCTTTATTTTCCTACTTTTTCTCTTCTTTTTATTATATTGGTAATAAATTGCCTACTAAACTTAGTAATACATGTTTTAGATCCAATTGAAAGCAGGAAATAAAGAATTAAGCTTTACAACCACTCTTGTCATATGATTTGAGTTTCAAGTGCTCTTCAGCTTGCTTTAACTGTGATAATTTCTTCCTCTCCCTACATTTATTTAAAGAAAAGACTGATGACTGCAGGCTTAAAAATATATATATATATATATATATATATATATATATATATAATACTTTTGCCTTATAGGCTAAAAATCTGCATGCTTGCATTAATTTTATTTGACCTGTGGTTAGAAAGTCATTTTATTCCTTTGTTGTTGTTTTTGGCTGTCATAGAGATATAGGAGGCATAATCTTGACTCAATTGCAAGGGTGGCCTTTGGAGAGAGAGGGATGGTGTTGGAATCCTGACTCGATCAATCATTGGCTTTGGGGCCTTGGGTAAATTCCGTAACCTCTCTAAGCCTCACTTATCTCACCTGTACAATGGAAATAACTATGTCCGTGTCAAAACAGATTTTGAGTATTTAAAACATATAAATACATTAATGTAAAGCACTTAGCCAATATCAGTTGTTATTTTGGAAATGAAATCCTATTTGTTAACATTATCTTATTATGTACTGAACTATGTATAAACTTGGGTTATATTTTAAGATCCAAGTTCAAGTCATACAAATGTATTTTTATAATCATAAAAATCTGAATGTAATTTAAGAATAAATTGTTAACCAAAAATTCAAAATGAGGGCTTCCCTGGTGGCTCCGTGAAAAAGAGTCTGCCTGCTAATGCTGAAGACGTGGGTTCAATCCCTGATCTGGGAAGATCCCACAAGCCGTGGAGCCACCAAGCCTTTGTGCCACAACTGTTAAGCCTGTGCTCTAGGGCCCAGGAGCCACTACTGAAACCCATGCGCCCTAGAGCTCGTGCTCTGCAGCAAGAGAAGCCACTGAAATGAGAAGCCCATGCACTGCAGCTAGAGCATAGACCCTGCTTGGTGCAACTAGAGAAGAACCTGTGCAGCAATGAAGACCCAGCACAGCCAAAAATAAGTAAATAAATAAAAATCCAAAATGGCAGAAAATATAAATTAGTAGCTATACATTCTTGTTGCTCTTCAGTCACTAAGTTGTGTCCGAGTCTTTGTGACCCCATGAACTGCAGCACACCAGACTTCCCTGTCCTTCAGTGTCTCTTGGAGTTTGCTGAAACTCATGTCCATTGAGTCAGTGATGCCATCCAACCATCTCATCCTCTGTTGCCCCCTTCTCCTCTTACCCTCAATCGTTCTCAGCATCAGGATTTTTTCCAATGAGTTGGCTCTTTTCATCAAGTGGCCAAAGTATTGGAGCTTCAGCTTCAGCATCAATCTTCCAATGAATATTCAGGGTTGATTTCCTTTAGGATTGACCAGTTTGATCTCTTTGCTATCCAAGGGACTCTCAAGAGTCTTCTTCAGCACCACAGTTTGAAAACATTAATTCTTTGGCACTCAGCCTTCCTTATGGTCCAACTTTTACATCATTGCATGACTACTGGAAAAACCATAGCTTTGACTATATAGACCTTTGTTGGCAAAAATTCTTAGAATTTTAAAATAGACTCAATAGAATAAATTCAAATAACTGAGTCATCTAGTCCAGGCTTTTTTTCTTTAAAAAATTAGTAAGCTAAGCCTCACAGAAGTTAAATGACTTGGTTTATGATTCATTACTGAGTATCAGAGGAATGGCTCAGTTAAGTCTACTTTAGTGGCAAATTTTATGATCTTACACGTGTATTTTTACATGTCAAAGGGAGGCAATGTAAAATCTACTCACTACAGATTAGCAATAACTTTGTGAGAGAAAGCTACCTTATGTGGTTTAGATTTGGACAATGTAGTGTGGGAAGTTGAACCTTAAGAAAGGAAGTCTTAGACTTTAGAGAAGTAGAAAAATATTGCTTCTTTTCATTCTTGCCTGAAATGTTAGACAGACTATCACGGAAGCCAATAGACAGTGTGCTATAGGTTTGAAGGACAAGTATACACTTAAAATCCCATCTGAAGTTTTTAAAACATCCACAAACATCCCTGTTGAAAAGCATCTGGAAATATTTTCTATTTCAAAGATTTCAGTTTTCATTCAGGAAGTAATATTTACTTTTTTTCCCAAAAAGAATTTTTAGAGCATGGCATACATATGTATACACATTTGTTAATCAGGTCTTGGTTGAATGGCTCTATTCTATCTACCTTCCTGTGAAAACACTCTTACCCCACTTGACTGATATGGCCTCATGTTTGGGACCAGAGGATCTGTAGGAGGTATTATATGACTCAGAACTATAGCATATGTTTTTTTTTTTTTTTGGTGTTAGTTTCTTTGGGTATTTTTGTGTGTGTTTGTTTGGTACTGAGGAATCATAGAATTCTAAATAAGAATGGAATGTGAGGGATTATTTACTCTAAAATTCTCATTTTGCTGATGAGGAATTTGAAGAATTGAAGGAGGTATAAAACTTACCATTGTTACCCAGCCAGTATGAAGATCTGGGACCAATCTAAATCATATATGGGCGATCTTTCCTTTATTCCATATATCCAATAGTCTACCAATAAGTTAAGTATTTGGTTTAAAATGAGCATCTTATCGCATTACTAATATCATTTGATATTAGTAAACTTCCATGTGAAATATTTTAAGAGAAAAATTCTCAGGAGTACAAGGTGAAATAATGGAGATATGGATCTAGGGTGATGGCTTGGATGTGGAAATGCAGATGACCAGGTTATGGCCATTTTCTTTCTTAACTAAATTCACAAGTCTTATGCATACAGCAAAATGACAATGTTAAACTATACTGGGTAATTTAAATTGCTCCTTGTGACTTGGAGAAATGTCTATATGAGATGGCAAATTACAATTGTAAGATTGCCTCATAGATTTAGAGCAGGAGAAGCTGGTTAAATTCTCATAATGATTTAGGTCACTGAGATGATTGCCAGATGAATCCAGGTCCCCTGTAGGAGCAGGTTGGCCTAGAAGAACCAGACTATTCATTGCAGGACTGAGTTCAGGGTCGCTTGATCTGTACCGTCACAAAGAGCCCACACTTAAAAGGTACCCATCCTTGGTGTAATGCGCTGTTACGGCAGTCTTGAAATTCTTAATGATGTTATCTTTGCAGTTGTGCTTTGTAAGTGAAGTCTGATGGGTCAATGGGACATGTCTGTGAGCAGAGGAGATACACGTGGTATGTGTATCTGCTATTTCCTGACACCCCATCCTCACGTTGTGTCCAGGATGCTCCATAAGCATAGAATTCCACTGCACTTTAGTGTATGGGACTTCAAAGAGACCCAAAGCTTGTTAGCTGCATTGAGGAAACAGGGTGCCAAGAGGCCATGGTTTTGTTCTAGCCAGAACTTGCTTAAAGAGCAGAAAGAAGAGAAACACAAATGACCACAGAACCCTATTATGTTCCTTCTTACTCATGCTGCTTCTCTTTATAGCCAACAATTTATGATGAAAACAATGACATAAAAGTTTAAAGAAAGAGCAACCTGTAATTTCCTTTCCTTTCAATCTTTTTTTTTCACTCATCAGTAGCCAGATGTAGAAACTATAGGTGAAATCTTAAAAATGGTTGAGTTACTTTTGTGCTGTTTCCACTTTTCTGATATGAATGAATACACATGAGTGTATGAGCTCCCAAACCAATTTGTATGATGTTGATGATTTAACATACAAGTTAAATGCTCTTATATTTTCATTAAAAACTAACATTGTGCAATATCAAGATAAATAGTAAAAGCCATGCTGGTAATTAAAAATATCAATTTTTCTTTACTTAATTCAGTTCAGTTTAGTCACTCAGTCGTGTCAGACTCTATGAGCCCATGGACTGCAGCGTGACAGGCCTCCCTGTCCATCACCAACTCCTGGAGCGTGCTCAAAAGCATCCAAAGGATCAGTGATGCCATCCAACCATCTCATCCTTTGTCGTCCCCTTCTCCTGCCTTCAATCTTTCCCAGCATCAGGATCTTTTCCAATGAGCTGGTTCTTCTCATCAGGGGGCCAAAGTATTGGAATTTCAGCTTCAGCATCCATCCTTCCAATGAATATTCAGGACTGATTTCCTTTAGGATGGACTGGTTGGATCTCCTTGCAGTCCAAGGAACTCTCAAGAGTCTTCTCCAACACTGTAGTTGAAAAGCATCAATTCTTTGGTGCTCAGCTTTCTTTATAGTCCAACTCTCACATCCATACGTGACTACTGGAAAAACCGTAGCTTTGACTAATGGACCTTTGTAGGCAAAGTAATGTCTCTGCTTTTTAATATGCTGTCTAGGTTGGTCAAAGCTTTTCTTCCAAGGAGCAAGTGTCTTTTAATTTCATGGCTGCATTCACCATCTGCAGTGATTTTGGAGCCCAAGAAAATAAAGTCTGTCACTGTTTCCATTGTTTCCTCATCTATTTGCCATGAAGTGATGGGACCGGATGTCATGATCTTCGTTTTCTGAATGTTGAGTTTTAAGCCAGATTTTTCACTCCCCTCTTTCACTTTCATCAAAAGGCTATTTAGTTCTTTTTTGCTTTCTGCCATAATTGTGGCATCATCTACATATCTGAGGTTATTGATATTTCTCCCTACAATCTTAATTCCAGCTTGAGTTTCAGCCAGCCCAGCATTTCTCATAATGTACTCTGCATATGAGTTAAATAGGCAGGGTGACAATACAGCCTTGATGTACTCCTTTCCCAGTTTGGAACCAGTCTGCTGTTAGAACCATGTCTGGTTCTAACTGCTGCTTCTTGACCTGCATACAGATTTCTCAGAAGGGAGATAAGGTGATCTGGTATCTCTTCAAGAATTTTCCACAGTTTATTGTGATCTACACAGTCAAAGGCTTTGGAACAGTCAATAAAGCAGAATTAGATGTTTTTCTGGAACTCTCTCTTGCTTTTTCAATGATCCAAAGGAAGTTGGCAATTTGATCTCTGGTTCCTCTGTCTTTTCTAAAACCAGCTTGGATATCTGGAAGTTCTCAGTTCACATACTGTTGAAGCCTAGCTAGGAGAATTTTGAGTGTTACTTAGCTAGCATGTGAAATGAGTGCAATTGCTCAGTAGTTTGAGCATTCTTTGACATTGCCTTTGTTTGGGATTGGAATGAAAACTGACCTTTTCCAGTCCTGTGGCCACTGCTGAGTTTTCCAAATTTGCTGGCATATTGAGTGCAGCACTTTCACAGCATCATATTTCAGAATTTGAAATAACTCAACTGGAATTCCATCACCTCCACTAGCTTTGTTCATAGTGATGTTTCCTAAGGCCCATTTGACTTCACATTCCAGGGTGTCTATCTCTGGGTGAGTAATCACACCATCATGGTTATCTGGGTCATGAAGATCTTTTTTGTATGGTTCTTCTGTGTATTTTTGCCACCTGTTCTTAATAGCTTCTGCTTCTGTTAAGTCCATACCATTTCTGTTCTTTATTGTGCCCATCTTTACATGAAATTTTCCCTTGGTATCTCTAATTTTCTTGAAGTAATTAATCTTTAGTCTTTCCCATTCTATTGTTTTCCTGTATGTCTTTGCATTGAGCACTGAAGAAGTCTTTCTCATCTCTCTTTGCTTTTCTTTGGGTCTCTGCATTCAAATGGGTATATCTTCCCTTTTCTCCATCGCCCTTGGCTTCTCTTCTTTTCTCAGCTATTTGTAAGGCCTCTTCAGACAACCATTTTCCTTTTTGTATTTCTTTTTCTTGGGGATAGTCTTGATTATTGCCTCCAGTACAATGTCACGAACCTCTGTACATAGTTCTTCAGGCACTCTATCAGATCTAAGTCCTTGAATCTATTTCTCACTTCCACTGTATAATCGTAAGGGATTTGATTTAGTTCATACCTGAATGGTCTAGTGGTTTCCATACTTTCTTCAATTTAAGTCTGAATTTGGCAATAAGGAGTTCATGACCTGAGCTACAGTCAGCTCCCAGTCTTGTTTTTGTTGACCATATAAAGCTTCTCCATCTTTGGGTGCAAAGAATGTAATCAATCTGATTTCAGTATTGACCATCCAGTGATATCCATGTGTAGAGTCTTCTCTTGTGTTGCTGGGAGAGAGTGTTTGCTATGACCAATGGGTTCTCTTGGTAAAATTTGGTTAGTCTTTGCCTTGTTTCATTTTGTACTCCAAGGCCAAATTTGCCTATTATTCCAGGTGTCTCTTGACTTCTTACTTATGCATTTCAGTCCCCTTTGTTGACAAGGACATCTTTTTTGGGTGTTAGTTCTAAAAGGTCTTGTAGGTCTTCATAGAACTGTTCAACTTCAGCTTCTTCAGTGTTACTGGTTGGGGCATAGACTTGGATTACTGTGATATTGAATGGTTTGCCTTGGAAACAAACAGAGATCATTCTGTTGTTTTTGAGATTGCATCCAAGTAATGCATTTTGGACTCTTTTGTTGACCATGATGGCTACTCCATTTCTTCTGAGGGATTCCTGCCCACAGTAGTAGATATAATGGTCATCTGAGTTAAATTTACCCATTCCAGTCCATTTTAGTTTGGTGATTCCTGGAATGTCGACGTTCACTCTTGCCATCTCCTGTTTGACTACTTCCAATTTGCCTTGATTCATGAACCTAAGATCCCAGGCTCCTATGAAATACTGCTCTTTACAGCATCAGACCTTGCTGCTATTACCAGTCACATCCACAGCTGGGTATTGTTTTTGCTTTGGCTCCATCCCTTCATTCTTTCTGGAGTTATTTCTCCACTGATCTCCAGTAGCTCACTGAGTACCTACCAACCTGGGGAGTTCCTCTTTCAGTATTCTATCATCATTTTGCCTTTTCATACTGTTCATGGGGTTCTCAAGGCAAGGTTTGCCATTCCCTTTTCCAGTGGATCACATTCTTTCAGACCTCTCCACCATGACCTGCCTGTATTGGGTGGCCCCACACAGCATGGCTTAGTTTCATTGAGTTAGACAAGGCTGTGGTCTGTGTAATTAGATTGGCTAGTTTTCTGTGATTATGGTTTGTGTGTCTGCCCTCTGATGCCTCTCACAACACCTACCATCTTACTTGGGTTTCTCTTACCTTGGACGTGGGGTATCTCTTCATGGCTGCTCCAGCAAAGCGCAGCCGCTGCTCCTTATCTTGGACAAGGGGTATCTCCTCACAGCCGCCCCTCCTGACCGTGAACATGGAGTAGCTCCTCTCGGCCCTCATGTGCCCGCTCAGCCACTGCTCCTTGGAATAAATGAATGTATCCTTTATTCATAATGTCTTGATTTTCTTAGTTTAGTTCTCACAAGATGATGTCTCACACGTGATGTCTCTTGGGGACATCACTCCATCATTGCTGTCATTGATATCATAATTGCTATCATAATTAATCACTGCAGTGATTAATTCTTGCCTTCATTTATTGTTAAGTGGACTCCTGTTCTTTAAGGGCAAGGTTCCAAGAGCTGAGCTAATTTTCATGTCTCCAAATTTCATCTTTCTACACCAATCTACAGCTCAGAGAGTATCTTTATAAGTTTAGGGTTAACTTGCACTTCAGCATGGAAGGTGATTCCCCCACCCCGCATGTAAGCAATTCTCTGAACTTCATGATTTGCTTAAGTGCTTAATCCACCCACTAGAGGAAATGCAAGAATCAACTTTTAGCCCAAACTCTACTTTAATCTTGGCTCAAGAAGCCTAAAAATCTGGGCTTCTCGATGCTCTTTCTAACCCTACTCCATTTAATCAATAATGACTCTGGCAGAAAGAGAAAGTGTATCTTTTTTCCCTAACAGAGGTAATTGAATATTGCCTAATTAGATTAACTACACTGCTTTGATGCCATAGTGATAGTTGATGTGTAGGAGGCCTGGCAGTGATAATTGTGAGAGAGATTATTTAATGTAAAATGAAAGTACCGGGTGTGGAGGCCACAGCTTTGAATATGGTGTCTCTTCCCCACTCAAAATTTGAGTGTGTGTTTTTATGTTAAAAATAGAATATTTTCTATTATTAAAATACCTTATGCTCCTTTCTGTGGTTTCTAAGTTTACATGCTAATACTTTTACCCTGGGGCTTCCCAGGTGGCTCAGCGGTAAAGAACCCGCCTGCCAGTGCAGGTCACACGAGAGACACGGGTTCAATCCCTGGGTTGGGAAGATTCCCTGGAGCAGGGAGGGCATGACAACCCACTCCAGTATTCTTCCTGGAGAATCCCTTGGACAGAGGAGCCTGGCAGACTACAGTCCATAGGGTTGAAAAGAGTAGGACATGACTGAAGCAACTCATGCACAGACCCATTACTTTAGATTGCTTGAGTTATTTTTGCTTGGGCAGGAGATAGCAGTGATAGTAGGGAGGAATATACCGCTGGCCCTCCCTGCATTCACATTGCAGTAAATATAAAATCATCAAAACCGGGGAAAGCTAGAATGCCACATATTGTGACCCTTCTGGTCTCATTTTGACTAGAATTAAGCTGAGTTACTATGTCTGCTAAGAGTATGGGTACCTGGTCTCCTTGCAAAGGAAACTAAAATAGAAAGAATCTTGGAGAAAAGCTACCAACTTAGACATTGTGCCATCAGGTTTGACTTAAAGCGATTTGGTGGAGGTGAGGATGGCAAAAATGTATGAAGCAACACAATTGAGTACAGAGGACAGAAGGCCATTTAAAAAAAGATGTGACATGGATTCTGTAACTCTAACCTCCACTCTTGGAAAAATAGCCACCAGCTCTTTCATTGTATTGGTTGTGCTCTGTCTCCACAGTCTGCAGGAAAACATCACATTTTTTCCTCTAACCCACTGATGAATGGCTACTATGTTCCATGCTTGTGAGGAGTCCAGGGGTTAGCTGCATTTGGTTGTATGAAGCTGTTTATGGAGAAAGGAGTTGACATGGGTACCTGTGTAATCATGTGAAAGAGGCCAAACTTAAAAGCTTTGTTTTCTTAGAAAAAAAGGAGAAATTGATTCTGTTAATGATAATAGAGTTTAAATTTTTTTCCCGAAATTCCAAATAGGAGAAGTGGAAATTATGGATGAACTTGAATATGTTTCTTGTCATTTATGCAATTCTGAAATTTTTGTTAAAATAATATGGGATTCTGTAAATTTCAAAATCTTTTTCCTTTGTAAAGTGAAATAATTCCTGATGAGGTAATTTGGGTAGAGGAGAGAAAGAGAGAGAGAGAGACAGTGGAGGTAGGTATAAAGACGAAGATATATGACCTTTTGTAGCTGTATCTTGCTTGATATATTGTCTTCATATTCATGAATTTAGAAGAATCCTATACTTAAGAGTGGTAGATAACAAGAGCTGAAAAATGTAATGCCAAATGAAAAAGAGAAACAAAAATTC
This sequence comes from Bos indicus x Bos taurus, assembly GCF_003369695.1. NCBI lineage: Eukaryota > Metazoa > Chordata > Mammalia > Artiodactyla > Bovidae > Bos > Bos indicus x Bos taurus. The sequence continues at coordinate 18,775,540 of NC_040076.1, read as the reverse complement.
TGATACCCATTAAACTATGTGTAAAAAATGGCAAGATTTCTATATAGGCATATTAAATCTATGACAAATTCTTTATAATTGAACTACAAAATGAATGCATGCAAAGTGATAGAATAATGCTTTCAAATGAGGAGTAATTATAGGCATCAGAAGAAATATCAATAACCTCAGATATGCAGATGACACCACCCTTATGGCAGAAAGTGAAGAAGAACTAAAGAGCCTCTTGATGAAAGTGAAAGAGGAGAGTGAAAAAGTTGGCTTAAAGCTCAACATTCAGAAAATGAAGATCATGGCATCCAGTCCCATCACTTCATGGCAAATAGATGGGGAAACAGCGGAAACAGTGGCTGACTTTATTTTTCTGGGCTCCAAAATCACTGCAGATGGTGATTGCAGCCATGGAATTAAAAGACGCTTACTCCTTGGAAGGACAGTTATGACCAACCTAGATAGCATATTAAAAAGCAGAGACATTACTTTGCCAACAAAGGTTCATTTGGTCAAGGCTATGGATTTTCCAGTGGTCATGTATGGACTATAAATGAGAGTTGGACTATAAAGAAAGCTGAGCGCCAAAGAATTGATGCTTTTGAACTGTGGTGTTGGAGAAGACTCTTGAGAGTCCCTTGGACTGCAAGGAGATCCAACAGTCCATCCTAAAGGAGATCAGTCCTGGGTGTTCATTGGAAGGACTGATGTTGAAGCTGAAACTCCAATACTTTGGCCACATGATGTGAAGAGCTGACTCATTTGAAAAGACCCTGATGCTGGGAATCATTGAGGGCAGGAGGAGAAGGGGATGACAGAGGATGAGATGGTTGGATGGCATCACCAACTCGATGGACATGGGTTTGGATGGACTCCGGGGGTTGGTAATGGACAGAGAGGCCTGGTGTGCTGCAGTTCATGAGGTCGCAAAGAGTCGGACACAACTGATTGACTGAACTGAACTGAACTGAACTGAACTATACAGACATATTGATGATACTGTAGACTGAAAATCTTTTTTTTTTTTTTTTTGTATTCATTTTGTATTTACATCCATTTTGACATCCATCTTTAGAGTAGTGAGGTTGAGGGGCAGAAAGGCAATGTGCAGTTTATTGTTTGTTTGTTTTTTAATTTTTGGCTGTTTGTTTTTTAATTTTTAAATTTTGGGTCTTTGCTGTGACATGTGGCTTTCTCTAGTGGGGGCTTCTCTAGTTGCAGAGCATGGGCCCCAGGCATGTGGGATCTTAGTTCCCCAAGCAGGGATCGAATCCAAGTCCCCTGCATTGTATGGTGGATTCTTAACCACCAGACCACCAGGGAAGTCCCCTCTCTACACACAGTTTTAGATCTATAGAGACATACTAGATTTGTTTCAACGTTCAGGACTTCAAAAGTTTGAAAAAAAACTGGCTTATAATGATTTTCAGATGAGCTCAAAGAATATTTGATTATTATTAATTCATTTCAGATTTGAAAGTTGAGATGAACATAATTATAGAACTATATAAAATTACTATTTTCTGTTTGGGAAAATTTTTTATGACTTCACTGCTCTTGCATAGTCTATGCAATGTCAACAGAGCAGACTGTAAGCTTTAGCTTTAGTAATGACTGATGGTGATACTCTTGAATAATTTTATCAACAATTGAACTGATACAGCTTACCTAAATATGTTCTTGCAGTTGGTCAGTTACTAAGTCATGTCTGACTCTTTGAGACCCCATGGACTACAGCATGCCACGTCTCCTGGTCCCTCACTATCTCCTGGAGTTTGCCCAAGTTCAAGTCCATTGAATTGGTGATGCTACCAACCATCTCATCCTCTGCCACAGAGGTTGCCTTTTGCCTTCTCCTTTTGCCTTCAGTCTTTGCCAGCATCGGTGTCTTTTCCAGTGAGCTGGCTCTTGGCATCAGATGCCCAAATTATTGAAGCTTCAACAGCATGAGTCCTTCCAATGAGTATTCAGGGTTGATTTCCTTTCAGGTTGACTGGTTTGATCTCCCTGCTGTCCAAGAGACTCTCAAGAGTCTTCTCCAGTACCACAATTTGAAAGCATCAATTCTCAGTGCTCAGCCTTCTTTATGGTCCAACTCTCACATCCATTCATGACTACTGGAAAGACCATAGCTTTGACTCTATGGACCTTATGTTTATGCTTTCTAATACATTTTCTAGGTTTGGCATAGCTTTCCTTCCAAGAAGTAAGCATCTTCTAGAAACATAATATTAGTCAAAGTTGTCATTTATGCAGATAAAAGGTAATGTTTGATAAATTATTTTGGAAAATTTTAAGTTTGCCAAATCCAAGCATAAAACTATGGAATTTATCTGTTTTTATTAGCCAGATTGACTAGATATTGAACAGAACTGCAATTCACACTACATTGTAATTATAAATTCAAATAAAATATGACTATTTTCATATAATGTGATTTGTTTTTATCTTTTCATTTTAATTTCCACTTGTATAGCTTACTAGGGTTGCTGTAACAAAATATCACGGACTGGTTAGCTTAAACAATGGAAATTAATTATCTTACAGTACTGGAGGCTAGAAGTCCAATATTAAGGTGTTAGATCATTTGATTTCTTCTGAGGGCTCTCTGTGGATGTGACTGGTGATAGAAGCAAGGTCCGATGCTGTAAAGAGCAATATTGCATACGAACCTGGAATGTCGGGTCCGTGAATCAAGACAAATTGGAAGTCGTCAAACAAGAGATGGCAAGAGTGAATGTCGACATTCTAGGAATCCGCGAACTAAAATGGACTGGAATGGGTGAATTTAACTCAGATGACCATTATATCTACTACTGTGGGCAGGAATCCCTCAGAAGAAATGGAGTAGCCATCATGGTCAACAAGAGTCTGAAATGTAGTACTTGGATGCAATCTCAAAAATGACAGAATGATCTCTGTTCGTTTCCAAGGCAAACCATTCAATATCACAGTAATCCAAGTCTATGCCCCAACCAGTAACACTGAAGAAGCTGAAGTTGAACAGTTCTATAAAGACCTACAAGACCTTTTAGAACTAACACCCAAAAAAGATGTCCTTTTCATTATAGGGGACTGGAATGCAAAAGTAGGAAGTCAAGAAACACCTGGAATAACAGGCAAATCTGGCCTTAGATTACAGAATGAACCAGAGCAAAGGCTAATAGAGTTTTGCCAAGAAAATGCACTGGTCATAGCAAACACCCTCTTCCAACAACACCAGAGAAGACTCTACACATGGACATCACCAGATGGTCAACACTGAAATCAGATTGATTATATTCTTTGCAGCCAAGGATGGAGAAGCTCTATACAGTCAACAAAAACAAGACCAGGAGCTGACTGTGGCTCAAATCATGAACTCCTTATTGCCAAATTCAGACTTAAATTGAAGAAAGTAGGGAAAACCACTAGACCATTCAGGTATGACCTAAATAAAACCCCTTATGATTATACAGTGGATGTGAGAAATAGATTTAAAGGCCTAGATCTGATAGACAGAGTGTCTGATGAACTATGGAATGAGGTACATGACATTGTACAGGAGACAGGGCTCAAGACCATCCCCATGGAAAAGAAATGCAAAAAAGCAAAATGGCTGTCTGAGGAAGCCTTACAAATAGCTGTGAAAAGAAGAGAAGTGAAAAGCAAAGGAGAAAATGCAAGATATAAGCATCTGAATGCAGAGTTCCAAAGAATGGCAAGGAGAGGTAAGAAAGCCTTCCTCAGCGATCAATGCAAAGAAAGAGGAAAACAACAGAATGGGAAAGACTAGAGATCTCTTCAAGAAAATTAGAGATACCAAGGGAACATTTCATGCAAAGATGGGCTCGATAAAGGACGGAAATGGTATGGACCTAACAGAAGCAGAAGATATTAAGAAGAGGTGGCAAGAATACACAGAAGAACTGTACAAAAAAGATCTTCACGACCCAGATAATCACGATGATGTGATCACTGACCTAGAACCAGACATCCTGGAATGTGAAGTCAAGTGGGCCTTAGAAAGCATCACTACCAACAAAGCTAGTGGAGGTGATGGAATTCCAGTTGAGCTATTTCAAATCCTGGAAGATGATGCTGTGAAAGTGCTGCACTCAATATGCCAGTAAATTTGGAATACTCAGCAGTGGCCACAGGACTGGAAAAGGTCAGTTTTCATTCCAATCCCAAACAAAGGCAATGCCAAAGACTGCTCAAACTATCACACAATTGCACTCATCTCACACGGTAGTAAAGTAATGCTCAAAATTCTCCAAGCCAGGCTTCAGCAGTACGTGAACCGTGAACTTCCAGATGTTCAAGCTGGTTTTAGAAAAGGCAGAGGAACCAGAGATCAAATTGCCAACATCTACTGGATCATGGGAAAAGCAAGAGAGGTCCAGAAAAACATCTATTTCTGCTTTATTGACTATGCCAAAGCCTTTGACTGTGTGGATCACAATAAACTGTGGAAAATTCTTCAAGAGATGGGAATATCAGACTACCTGACCTGCCTCTTGAGAAACCTGTATGCAGGTCAGGAAGCAACAGTTAGAACTGGACATGGAACAACAGACTGGTTCCAAATAGGAAAAGGAGTATATCAAGGCTGTATATTGTCACCCTGCTTATTTAACTTATATGCAGGGTACATCATGAGAAACACTGGACTGGAAGAAACACAAGCTGGAATCAAGATTGCTGGGAGAAATATCAATAACCTCAGATATGCAGATGACACCACCCTTATGGCAGAAAGTGAAGAGGAACTAAAAAGCCTCTTGATGAAAGTGAAAGAGGAGAGTGAAAAAATTGGCTTAAAGCTCAACATTCAGAAAACGAAGATCATGGCATTGGGTCCCATCACTTCATGGGAAATAGATGGAGAAACAGTGGAAACAGTGTCAGACTTTATTTTTGGGGGCTCCATAATCACTGCAGATGGTGACTGCAGCCATGAAATTAAAAGATGCTTACTCCTTGGAAGGAAAGTTATGACCCACCTAGATAGCATATTCAAAAGCAGAGACATTACTTTGCCAACAAAGGTCCATCTAGTCAAGGCTATGGTTTTTCCTGTGGTCATGTATGGATGTGAGAGTTGGACTGTGAAGAAGGCTGAGCACTGAAGAATTGATGCTTTTGAACTGTGGTGTTGGAGAAGACTCTTGAGAGTCCCTTGGACTGCAAGGAGATCCAACCAGTCCATTCTGAAGGAGATCAGCCCTGGGATTTCTTTGGAAGGAATGATGCTAAAGCTGAAACTCCAGTACTTTGGCCACCTCATGCGAAGAGTGTACTCATTGGAAAAGACTCTGATGCTGAGAGGGATTGGGGGCAGGAGGAGAAGAGGACGACAGAGGATGAGATGGCTGGATGGTATCACTGACTCAATGGATGTGAATCTCAGTGAACTCTGGGAGTTGGTGATGAACAGGGAGGCCTGGCGTGCTGCGATTCATGGGGTCGCAAAGAGTCAGACACCACTGAGCAACCGAACTGAACTGAACTGAACTGAGGCCTCTCTCTGTGGCTCGCAGATGGCCACCTTCTTGCTGTATCTTCATATGGGCCTTTCTCTGTGTGCATACATCTCTAGTTTCCCTTTTTTATTTTCAAATTTCCTCTTCTAAGAACTCCAGTCAGATTGGATTAGTACCCACAGTAATGGCCTTATTTTGACTTGATCACCTTCTTAGAGCCTTGACTCCTAACATTCTGAGGTACTAGGAGTTAGGAGTTCAACATATGAATTTTGGGGAGACACAGTTTAGCCCATAACACCAATGTATTTCACACACCTAACCATATTTGTTGAGCATTTCCTAGGAATCAGCACTGAGAAATACACAGGTGATACAATAGAGATACACAGGTGATACAATAGAGATGAAGGGCTACAATAGAGACCTGGAGTTTCAGATGCTTATTACATTATCCCAGGAGGGTCATAGAGTTGATCAAGTTGCTTTCATTGAACTAACAGCTTAATGAAGGGAAATTCAATTAAGAGTTAAGCTACCAAATAGCTACGTATTTATAGATAGGATGATGGGAGAAGGCAATGGCACCCCACTCCAGTACTGTTGCCTGGAAATCCCATGGATGGAGGAGCCTGGTAGGCTGCAGTCCATGGGGTCGCTAAGAGTCGAATACGATGGAGCAACTTCACTTTCACTTTCCACTTTCATGCACTGGAGAAGGAAATGGCAACCCATTCTATTGTTCTTGCCTGGAGAATCCCATGGACCGATGGGACAGAAGCCTGGTGGGCTGCTGTCCATGGGGTCACACAGAGTCGGACAAGACTGAAGCGACTTAGTAGTAGTAGTATAGATAGGATGACAAATTCTTTGAAGGTAATGAAAGCGCATGTGATAAAGATCAATGAATGGATGGGGTGAGAGAGGAAGTGTCGGAAATCTGCATAGGTGAGATCTTTAAGAAAAGCATCCATGGAAGGGCATTTCCTTTGAGGTGTGAGAGGTTGTGTTAAAAAAAAGAACAAAAACAAAAAGACAACTTTAAGGGGGAAAAAAGACAAAAAAGCCAACAAATAACAAAAACTCTAAACTGAAATGAGGTCAAGGTAGTCTAAGCATAATGAATTTGTGAAATGAGACTGGATGGAGGCCCATCAAGTATTTGGATTCATATGATCCTGGAGGCCTTGACAAGGAGTCTGGGTTTTATCTGAATTACAGTATGTAACATTTAAACATGCTTAAGCAAGAAGCTATTTCTGCTTTAAAAACCTTACCCTGGCTGTTGTGAAGTGGAAGGAACAGAGTGGGCGCAGGGAACGCATTTAAAGGCAGTGAGTTGTTAAGGGCAGTGGTGATGGTGGACCGGATAAACCTAGTAGCACTGAAGACCTGTAAAGCAGATTGGTCCCCAATGTATTTGAAGGGTAGAAATGACAAGCCTTGCGGAAAATGTTGGATGCTACAGTAAGTCAACGGAGAAGGCAATGGCACCCCACTCCAGTACTCTTGCCTGGAAAATCCCATGGACAGAGGAGCCTGGTGGGCTGCAGTCCATGCAGTCGCTAAGAGTCAGACACGACTGAGTGACTTCACTTTCACTTTTCATTTTCATGCATTGGAGAAGGAAATGGCAACCCACTCCAGTGTTCTTGCCTGCAGAATCCCAGGGACAGGGGAGCCATCTATGGGGTCCCACAGAGTCAGACACGACTGAAGCGACTTAGCAGCAACAGCAGCAGCAGAGTAAGTAGAACCAAGAATGACATCCATGTTTGAGCAGCTAAGTAGATATTAGTGCTGTGAAATGAAATATTTCCTGCTCTACACTCTACCAGTAAACAAGCCTTTTCCAAATGCAAATTTCTGAGCCCAGGTGAAAACAAAGCCAGATAATTGGAAGCCATCAGCTACTTCCTCCCGAGTAAGCACTGAGGAGCTGGGGGATGTGAGAGGCGGCCATCTGCCACATTTGCCTCTTATACGGTAAACAGGGAGTTAATATGTGAATAAGAAAGCAGGATTGGCCCCAGATAGCTAGATGCATATGAAAGAAACGATTTCAACATGCATCCGCCACAGGTATACATGTGTTCATGTTGATATATGGCAAAACCAATACAATATGGTAAAGTTAAATAATAAAACTTAAAAAAATAAATAAATAAAATGCAAAAAAAGAAAAAAGAAATGATTTCAGCAAGCCTGGACACTTGTACATTTTCATACCTAGAAGATCGCTAAATCTCTTCACTTGAGATATTTAGTTTTCTCTTAATTAACAGTTAGCTTTTAATATTCAGATTACCTGCCCCTTGCTGCAGGCTTGTATACAGCCTGGCTCCTTCCCTGCCTCCTCAGAATCAGCTCTCTTGAGGTCACCTGCATTCCCACTGAATAAAACCTAACTCTCAACTTTCAGGTTGCCCCTATTTTTATAGATGACAGTGTCATTTGCTGTGAAGGAGTGTGTATGTGTGTGTGGGAGGGGACGAGTTGGAGTGGGAGGGGCAGAGATTTACATAGGGAGTGAGCTTGAGAACAGATGTTGAGATCTGTTTCAGTTCAGTTCAGTCGCTCAGTCGTGTCCAACATTTTGTGACCCCATGAACCACAGCACACCAGGCCTCCCTGTCCATCACCAACTCCTGGAGTCCACCCAAACCCATATCCATCGAGTCGATGATGCCCTCCAACCATCTCATCCTCTATCGTCGCCTTCTCCTCCTGCCTTCAATCTTTCCCAGCATCAGGGTCTTTTCCAATAAGTCAGCTCTTTGCATCAGGTGGCCAAAGTATTGGAGTTTCAGCTTCAACATCAGTCCTTCCAATGAACACCTAGGACTGATCTCCTTTAGGATGGACAGGTTGGATCTCCTTGCAGTCCAGGGGACTCTCAAGAGTCTTCTCCAACACCACAGTTCAAAAGCATCAATTCTTCTGCACTCAGCCTTCTTTATAGTCCAACTCTCACATCCATACATGACCATTGGAAAAACCATAGCCTTGATCTGTGAGTTTACATTTGTTCATTTTTTCCCTATTTAATAAACATTCTATTTTTGTAAAGAATAATTTTAGATACATATACATTCTGAATTTCAACCTTGAAGTTTGAGTGACTATTAAATTAACCACAAAACACTGACATTTCAGACTGAAGATATCTGCCACAATTTGATATGGTGACTGTAGCCAATACTTCAGTTTTAGACCTCAAATCACTTGGAAGAGTTGAAGATCTAAAGGACATTTGGGGAATAAGACAGACAGAGTGAAGCCACAAGACAGAGATACATCATGGAAAGAAGAAAAGTATCAAGAGTGGGCTCAGGAGGGCAGGAGAGATGGTCAAGATGAAGAGGAGAAGACAGGTCCGGCTTCACTTCTCTATCACCTCCATTTTTCCTGGAGACCTGGGGTTTCAGGTGCTTATTATGTTATCCTAAAAGTACCATAGAGTTAATCAAGTAGAGACATGTTATGAAAGCAGAAAAAAAGTACATGAAGCTGGAGGAAAAAAAATATCCATTTATTAATGATAACTAAAGACTCAGAATTAAAATGATATCTGTGAGCTTAACTTGCTTTCAGCTTAAGATTTGACTAAGGGCTTAGGTACAGCTCTTTTTCTCCTATACAACAGAGTAGGTACTGGACATTTATTGATGACATAGATTCCAGACTCTGTCAGAAGGTTTCATCTTTGTCTTCCTATCTAATTCGTTGGTGCTATTATTTAAGGTGTCTTGGAGGGGTAATGTCAAATTATTTGAAACTAAAAGCTGGCATGCTAGACTTTAAAAGTGCAATAGCAGAGTATTTTAGAACTTTAATGAAATTGCCAACCAAAATGCTTTTAGCATGACTTTGCAAATTATATATCTGGCAGAGATTTTAAGAAATGTTTGGCTGCTCTTCCTTTAGTGATTTAGTGAGGTTTAGTGATTTAGTAAACACTCCCTGTTAACAGTTTCTTAAATATTTAATGGTCTAAGCAGAAAGATAGAATGATAAAAAGTTTGCTGTTGATGAAGAAAATAAATCACTGGAGCCCTAACTATTGGGACCTAAAAGAATCTCCTGTTTCAATAAGTTAAGAAAAGCCTTTTTGTTATTTTCTAATGTTTCTTAATTTTGAAAACAATTTATAATGAAAATCAGTGGTCAGGAAAATAAACTAGAATCTAATATGCATGAAACGTTTAAGTGAGAGTCTAAGTATAAACTACAGAGTGTCCTAAATAGATGGGGCTTTCCTGGGGGCTCAGACAGTGAAGAATCTGCTCGCAATGCAGGAGACCCAGGTTTGATCCCTAAGTCAGGAAGATCCCCTAGAGAGGGAAATGACAACCCACTGCAGTATTCTTGCCTGGAGAATCCCATGGACAGAGGAGCCTGGCAGGCCCCAATCCATGGAATCACAAATAGTCAGACACGACTGAGTGACTAACACTTTCAACACTTTCTGATACAGATATGAGCAAGAGTTCAATATGATTCTAAAGGTAGGAAAAAACTCTTTAGCTGTTCTGTCATTCTTAGCTTCTCTAGAAATTTGATTGGCAGTAAGGATTCTATTTTTAGTGCTTAAATTGCTCTCAGGAATAAAGTGAGCTTTACCAGTAGTTCATTGCTAAATAGATCAGCAAAAATCTTGGTATTTGTGTGTACCAAAGGCTAATCTTCATTTACCCATATAAGGATAGTGATCATCAGTAGGGCATGCATTTAAGTCATTTTTTCTAATCAGTTCAGTCACTCAGCTGTGCCCGACTCTTTGCAACCCCATGGACTGCAGCATGCCAGGCTTCCCTGTCCATCACCAACACCCGGAACCTACTCAAACTCATGTCCATCATGTCGGTGATGCCATCCAACCATCTCATCCTCTGTCATCCCCTTCTCCTCCCGTTTTCAATCTTTCGCAGCATCAGGGTCTTTTCCAATAAGTTGGTTCTTCGCATCACATGGCCAAAGTATTGGAGTTTCAGCTTCAGCATCAGTCTTTCCAATGAATATTCAGGACTGATCTCCTTTAGGATGGGCTGGTTGCATCTTCTTGCAGTCCAAGGGACTCTCAAGAGTCTTCTCCAACACCACAGTTCAAAAGCATCAATTCTTTGTCACTCAGCTTTCTTTATAGTTCAACTCTCACATCCATACATGACTACTGGAAAAATCATAACTTTGACTAGCTTTGACTTTGTTGTCAAAGTAATGTCTCTGCTTTTTAGTAAGCTGTCTAGGTTGGTCATAAGTTTTCTTCCAAGGAGCAAGCATTTTTAAATTTCATGGCTAAAGTCACCATTTGAGTGATTTTGGAGCCCCCAAAATAAAGTGTGTCACTGTTTCCACTGTTTCCCCATCTATTTGCCATGAAATGATGGGACCAGATGCCATGATCTTAGTTTTCTGAATGTTGAGTTTTAAGTCAACTTTTTCACTCTCCTCTTTCACTTTCATCAAGAGGCTCTTTAGTTCTATGCTTTCTGCAATACTCAGATCAGATTAGATCAGTCGCTCAGTTGTGTCCGACTCTTTGCAACCCCATGAATCGCAGCATGCCAAGCCTCCCTGTCCATTACCAAATCCTGGAGTTCACTCAGACTCATGTCCGTCGAGTCAGTGATGCCATCCAGCCATCTCATCCTCTGTTGTCCCCTTCTCCTCTTGCCCCCAATCCCTCCCAGCATCAGAGTCTTTTCCAATGAGTCAACTCTTCGCATGAGGTGGCCAAAGTACTGGAGTTTCAGCTTTAGCATCATTCCTTCCAAAGAAATCCCAGGACTGATCTCCTTCAGAATGGACTGGTTGGATCTCCTTGTAGTCCAAGGGACTCTCAAGAGTCTTCTCCAGCACCACAGTTCAAAAGCATCAATTCTTTGGCACTCAGCCTTCTTCACAGTCCAACTCTCACATCCATACATGACCACAGGAAAAACCATAGCCTTGACTAGAAGAACCTTTGTTGGCAAAGTAATGTCTCTGCTTTTGAATATGCTATCTAGGTTGGTCATAACTTTCCTTCCAAGGAGTAAGCATCTTTTAATTTCATGGCTGCAGTCACCATCTGTAGTGATTTTGGAGCCCAGAAAAATAAAGTCTGACACTGTTTCCACTGTTTCCCCATCTATTTCCCATGAAGTGGTGGGACCAGATGCCATGATCTTCGTTTTCTGAATGTTGAGCTTTAAGCCAACTTTTTCACTCTCCTCTTTCACTTTCATCAAGAGACTTTTGAGTTCCTCTTCACTTTCTGCCATAAGGGTGGTGTCATCTGCATATCTGAGGTTATTGATATTTCTCCCGGCAATCTTGATTCCAGCTTGTGTTTCTTCCAGTCCAGTATTTCTCATGATGTACTCTGCATATAAGTTAAATAAACAGGGTGACAATATACAGCCTTGACGAACTCCTTTTCCTATTTGGAACCAGTGTGTTGTTCCATGTCCAGTTCTAACTGTTGCTTCCTGACCTGCATACAAATTTCTCAAGAGGCAGGTCATGTGGTCTGGTATTCCCATCTCTTGAAGAATTGTCCACAGTTTATTGTGATCCACACAGTCAAAGGCTTTGGCATAGTCAATAAAGCATGCTTTTCTGGAACTCTCTTGCTTTTTCCATGATCCAGCGGATGTTGGCAATTTGATCTCTGGTTCCTCTGCCTTTTCTAAAACCAGCCTGAACATCAGGAAGTTCACGGTTCACATATTGCTGAAGCCTGGCTTGGAGAATTTTGAGCATTACTTTACTAGCATGTGAGATGAGTGCAATCGTGCGGTAGTTTGAGCATTCTTTGGCATTGCCTTTCTTTGGGATTGGAATGAAAACTGACCTTTTCCAGTCCTGTGGCCACTGCTGAGTTTTCCAAATTTACTGGCATATTGAGTGCAGCACTTTCACAGCATCATCTTCCAGGATTTGGAATAGCTCAACTGGAATTCCATCACCTCCACTAGCTTTGTTGGTAGTGATGCTTCCTAAGGCCCACTTGACTTCCCATTCCAGGATGTCTGGCTCTAGGTCAGTGATCACACCATCGTGATTATCTGGGTCATGAAGATCTTTTTTGTACAGTTCTTCTGTTTATTCTTGCCATACACAGAATACTTGCAATACTCATGATTCATTTTATTGGGTGTTATAGAAAATCCCTTAAAGAATTTTTCCACTTTCTTCTTTTTATAGATAAGAAAACTAAGCTCCATATAGGTGAAATGTGCCCAGTCCACAGCTGTTTAGTGAAAGCACTAAGTCTTGAATCCAGGGATTCTGATTGTTAGATTAGTGCTTTTTAATTCACAATGTTTCATTTTATAGGGTGATCTCTCTTTCAGTATATAAAACACTTGAACAGTTTTTTTAATTAAAACTATGTTCTTTGTTAGAAATGCTAACTGGATCTGAGTTTTTGTTAGAGATCTTTACCATATATATTAAGAACCTCAATTTACCAAGTCGGGGGAAATAAAAAGACTTGATAGGAAGGGTGCACCAGGTTTTAAACAGATTATTCTGTGTGCTTCCATGCAAAAATATTGATGTCTTCTGACTAGCATTGATTCATCTTTCCCATTTAGTCCAGCTTTAGTTGTCTCTCATATTAGACATTTTGCCACCATTGTCCAGAATGAGGGAAACATCTCTGGTCAATATTTTGAGATTCTCCTTGAAACATGTGAATTACATTTGTTGCTTTTGATTTTGTTAGCATTATTTTCAGCCTAAGTGCTCTGATAGACAAATTTAAGCTAAAGGGAATCAGGGCTTTAGACCCTCACAAATAATACTTATTTTTCTTTAGCCCATGTCTAAGTAGATTTTCATACATTGAGGAAACATAAAAATATTGCAGAGTATATTAAACTTTTCACTAGTTACACTACAATCAATTCAAGGTAAGTATTCATTGTCATGGTTGATATAGCAGTTTTCAAGCCCAAGCTCTTTATGGATTATATGTAATGACACAGAAGTGACACAGTCTATAGATGGTGAATGCAAAAGAAGACTCCCCCTGAAGGAGTTAACTGTATAAGTTACATCAGAACAGTTCTGCCCAAAAGTTCAGGAAATGGAATGAGGGCTATGACAAACAGCTAAATATAGTGGAAGAGGAAAGATGTAATAATATGATACAAAATTTGGCAAATATCAAAGGGGAGATATTTTTTTCTTTTGCCAAACAAGTGTAGAATCTTTACATCATCGATATTGGCAATGCTAACCTAAGTACTGTTTAATGAAATGCTGATGGTGCAGTTCTGCACCGACCTCAGAAGACATTGTGTTGCCTATAGAATTGCCAATGCCATGAGTAGCCAAAATAGTTTTGTTTGGTTTTTATTAAAATGCTGACCTGATCTGCCAGTGATTAATTTGTGATGGACGGAAGGACCAAAATTTTGCAGTGATTTCACTGCAAAAAGACTACCCACTCCAGTATTCTGACTTGGAGAATTCCATGGACTATATAGTCCATGGGGTTGCAGAGTCAGACATGACTGAGCGACTTTTACTTCACTGCAAGTGAGATTACTATTTCCAAGCTGAACTTCCATGTTGTCATTGACTATATCAGGACCCTCAAGTAGTCTTACAAAGGCAAGTCAATAACAGCATGTTTCTGGAGAAAAATAGAAAATCTATTTGACTACATCTGTCTATTTCTTTGTTAGGTTAATATTATGGTGGCCAGAATACTGCAGTGGATTCCCTTCTCCAGTGGATCTTCCCAACCCAGTGATTGAACCCCAGGTCTCCTCATTGCAGGTGGGTTCTTTACCAGCTGAGCCACCAGAGAAGCCCAAGAATACTGGGGTGGGTAACCTATCCTTTCTCCAGAGGATCTTCCTGACCCACGAATCAAACCAGGGTCTCCCACACTGCAGGCATAAAGAATCTGCCTGCAGTGCAGGAGACCTGGGTTCAACTCTTGGGTTGGGAAGATCCCCTGGAGGAGGGTATGGCAACCCACTCCAGCATTCTTTGCCTGGAGAATCCCCGTGGACAGAAGAGCTTGGCAGGCTATAGTCCATGGGGTTACAAGGAGTTGGACACAACTGAATGACTAAGCATATCTATTTCTTAATATTTATTTTGGACAAATTTTCCTTGACTTCATTTTAAAGTAAAGTGACACATATAAAGAGCAGGTAAGGAATTGTGCAGACAGTAAGAGATTGCTTTGTAGAGTAATTGCATTACTTTTGTTGAAATTCCAACCTCGAGTGTGGCCATATTTGGAGATGGGGCCTTTAAGGAAATAATTAAGGTTAAATGAGATCCAGATAGGATCTCATAGTGTTCTTATAAGAAAAGACACCAAAGAACTCTCTTTGTCTTTCTCTCTCTGTTTTTACATCTCCCTATGTGCAGAAGAGAGGTTCCATAAGCATACAGTAAGATGGAGACCATGGGCTTCCCTGATGGCTCAGCAGGTAAAGAATCTACCAGCAGTGCATAAGACACAGGAGACGTGGGTTTGATCCCTGAGTGGGGAAGACCCCTGGAGAAGGAAAATGGCAACCCACTCCCGTTTCTTGCCTGAAAAATCCCATGGATGGAGCCTGACATTTACAGTCTATGGGGTCACAAAGAGTCATACACAATTGAACAGCTGATGCGTGCACTCAAGATGGAGGCCATTTACAAACCATGAAGAAGGCTCTCACCAGAAAATAAATTTGCAGAAACCTTGATCATGGATTTCTAGCACCCATAACACTGATAAAATAAATGTCTATTATTTAAATGCTCCCAATCTGTTCTTGTGATATTTTGTTATGAAAACATGAGCAGATTGACATATCTGGTCTTCTCAAATCATCTCCAGAACCTTTATTCAGATATAAGCTTTTTCATTTGTATCCTCTAAACTTCCCTCCAATTACTCAAACACTCAAACTCATGATCTTATACTTTATTGCTCATTCCCAACTTGTAAAACCTAGTCTTTCCCCAATACTCTTTCTCAGTGAATGGCACTCTCTATCCTATAAGGTAAGTCAGAACCCCAGGATTCACTCTTGACACTTCTTTCTTCCCTGTGCCCCATATTCCATTCATCCATCCATTGTTTTACATTCTTAGTATTTCTTAAATCTGTCCACATTTCTCCTTTCCTGTTTCAAACATGGCCTTCTCAGTTCAGTTCAGTTTAGTTGCTCAGTTGTGTCTGACTCTTTGCAACCCCATGGACTGCTGCATGCCAGGCCTCCCTGTCCATCACCAACTCCTAGAGTTTCAACTCATGTCCATTGAGGCGGTGATGCCATCCAACCATCTTATCCTCTGTCGTCCCCTTCTCCTCCCGCCTTCAGTCTTTCCCAGCATCAGGGTATTTTCTAATGAGTCAGTTCTTTGCATCAGGTGGCCAAAGTATTGGTACTTCAGCTTCAGCATCAGTCCTTCCAGTGAATATCCAGGACTGATTTCTTTTAGGATTGACTGGTTGGATCTCCTTACAGTCCAAGGGACTCCCAAGAGTCTTCTCCAACACCACAGTTCAAAAGCATCAATTCTTTGGCACTCAGCTTTCTTTATAGTCAAACTCTCACATCCTTACATGACTACTATAAATACCAGAGCTTTGACTAGACAGAGCTTTGACTAGCTTTGACTTTTTGGCAAAGTAATGTCTCTGCTTTTTACTATGCTGTCTAGGTTGGTCATAACTTTTCTTCCAAAGAGCAAGAGTCTTTGAATTTCATGGCTGTAATCACCATCTGCAGTGATTTTGGAGCCCAAAAAAATAAACTCTGTCACTGTTTCCACTGTTTCCCCATCTATTTGCCATGAAGTGATGGGACCAGATGCCATGATCTTCATTTTCTGAATGTTGAGCTTTAAGCCAACTTTTTCACTCTCATCTTTCACTTTCATCAAGAGGCTCCTTAGTTCTTCTTCACTTTCCGCCATAATTGTGGTGTCATCTGCATATCTGAGGTTATTGACATTTCTCCTGGCAATCTTTATTCCAGCTTGTGCTTCATCCAGCCCAGTGTTTCTCATGATATACTGTGCATATAAGTTAAATAAGCAGGATGACAGTATACAGCTTTGACGTACTCCTTTCCCTATTTGGCCTTCTCAAGGTCCCATTATTTTCTTGATGTGGCAGTCTCCTAACTGATCTCTTGGTGTCCATTGTCACCTTTCAGTTTTCTCTTCTGTAACTATGGTTACAATGTAAAATTTTAGAATAATTAAATATTTTAATAAAGGGTCAGTGATGCTTCAAAACTTGGAGACTAGCTCACCTGCTATCACATCACCACGGCAGTCCACCAGCTAAGATGTGATAACTGAGTTCATCTCATAGAAGGATTCTGCTGCTGGCTGAATCACCATGAGTATGAATACAGACTAACCCAAAGCAGGAAGGAATGCCAATCTGAAGACCTAAGTGCCACTGAATCACAGAACATACAAAGCAAATCTTACCTCTCTTACCAAAAAGAGAAAGCAGGATAGTGGTTTCACTACTGAAGTTGATTAAACTATTTGCTAATGGAGAAACTCTGAAACAGAGTCAAACTGTTTGGCTGTGTCTGGGTTCCTGGGACACATCTGAAGGGTGGATATCTGAAGGCAATTCATAGTTTATCTACTCCAATGTCAAGTGATTAAAAAACAAGGTAGTAAACAGGTAAATACTTTGCATAACTGGGTTTCATACTAAAAAAAATTCATAATGATTCTGATGGTAATTCCTTTAATAAAATTCATGGAAAATACTAACAGTACAAGTACATGAAAGTCAGAATGAACAACTCAAGTTTATGCTTTGTAGGGAAGTAACAAAGCAGCACTGTTGGGTGGTTTAGCTGAAGATGGTAAATGAATAATAGATGAAAAAAAAAGAAATGGATGAAATATTTTGCAGGCAGATAGTCATTGTTAGTGTCAGTACAGTAGACTTCAGTTTCTTAAAGAGAGTCAAGCTCTCAAGATAGCAAAATTATGTTAGAGCTGCCATGTATGGGTCTTGAAATTATAATGAGATTTTTAGCTCAAATAACTGAAGTTGTAGAAGTGAATGGGATGAAAACAGAGGGAGCACCAACAAAAGACAACTGTGTTGGGGGAAGCAATGATAATTTCAATAGAAATGAATGCAGAGTAGGCATCAGTGAAGACATAAACACTTAAAAGCGGTCAGTTTTGAACGGGACACTGAACCATGCTAACTATGTCAAAACTTGTCAAGACCCAGGGTAATGGTGATTCTATTTAATTGATCCTCAGTGTTCATTCAAGCTAGATATCTGAAACGATGAAAGTGATGAAAATCCAGTGTTTAGCAGAAAAGAACGATTAAAAGAAGTCACAGGTGGAAGATTCATGAAACCACAGGCCACGTGGCAATGTGTTGTTTGTAATTGACATAGTCCCTGGGTTGAGTGTTGATAGAAAACAAAGCAAGCTAAGTTAGTATTGGAGCACCAGGAAAACAGGAAGAATATTTAAAAAAAAAAGAAAGAAAAACCACTGGATTATAACAATGATAACAGTATGAGTTTAGGGACTAACTTATCAAATACAGGCATGCCATGCTTTTCGAAAGTTTGCTTTATCCCATTTTGCTTTTATGAAAGACCTACATTAGTACCTCTTTTCACTAACTGAAAGAACCTTTAAGAGGATTTTTGCTTTTATGACAAAAGGAGAATAGCAAAAATACGATTCAACATTTGTTTTGCAACCAGCCCTTAGCGAAGAGGTGCACATCCTGAGCAGCAAGAGTAGCGCCACCAAGCGGCTTCCCTGGGAACTACACTCAGCTTCTCTAGAGCAGGCCACAATGGCTTTAAACTGTGTCTGCAAGCATGTGTGCTTTAATCTTGATTTATTCTGTGCATCCATTAGCAAAATGCGTCCAAAGGTAATTGTTCCTTCCTTTCCCACCATCTCAGCTTGTGAAAGGTTGTATAGGAAAGCTCTACTTTTGAATAGTAGGGGAAAACTAGCACAGAGTTGGAACATTAGAAAATAGCAGGCAGCAGTCCACACCCTGACCAGAATTTGAGGGTTGGTATGTTAATTTTGACTCAGAAAAAAATATGCTCTAAAAGGAAAATCCTCCCCCAGAGTTAGAAAAAAAGAAACAAAGTATCCCCTATAGAAAACTATCATTTTGTCTGACTTTTGAGGAAAACAAAACTGCCTTATGATGTAGGGAATTACAATGTCAGAGAAACTAAAAAAACAAACAGTGACAAAAACAGCAGGATATGTATGCCTGGTTTGGTGAAAGTTCCAAAAAAAAGACTGAACTTAAACATCACATCAAAGAACTGAAGATAGAATTGTCAGGCAAGTGTATGCTCCTCGATTCTTTGTCTCGTCACAACAAAGATTTGGAGTGATGGACATTAAAGCCCCCTCAGCGTGTCACAGCTCTCGGGTCTTGGACAGACCACGTTATAGCTCTCAGGTCTCAAACGGATCAGGTTATAGCTCTTAGACAAATCAGTGTTACAGCTCAGTGTTACAGCTCTATTTTATTTAGAAGATAGTAGGAAAATCCATCTTCGAGGCGTGAGGGCATGTCGATGCAAAGACGAAAAGAGAAGAGCACCCCAGCACGCGGGGGTGGGGGGGAGGTGGGCGGGGGGAGAGAGAGAGAGAGAGAAAGCCCTTTCGCTCCTCTTTTTATATGTTCCCCACCCCCGCCCCGGGGCTGCCTTATGCAAATTGGGCTTAGTCAGGAGTGCTGTTCTACCTGAAGTCCTCACTCTGGTCCTCAGACCTTCCTTTGACCTTCCTCTGTTCTATTTTCACGGGCTTTTCCCTTCCTTGTCTTTTCAGTTCAGTTCAGTTCAGTCTCTCAGTCGTGTCCAACTCTTTGTGACCCCATGAATCGCAGCATGCCAGGCCTCCTTGTCCATCACCAACTCCTGGAGTTCACTCAAACTCATGTCTATTGAGTTGGTGATGCTATCCAGCCATCTCATCCTCTGTCGTTCCCTTCTCTTCCTGCCCCCAGTCCCTCCCAGCATCAGGGTCTTTTCTAATGAGTCAACTCTTCACATGAGGTGGCCAAAGTATTGGAGTTTCAGCTTCAGCATCATTCCTTCCAAAGAACACCCAGGACTGATCTCCTTTAGGATGGACTGGTTGGATCTCCTTGCAGTCCAAGGGACTCTCAAGAGTCTTCTCCAACACCACAGTTCAAAAGCAATTGATGCTTTTGATCAATTCTTCGGCACTGAGCTTTCTTCACAGTCCAACTCTCACATCCATACATGACCACAGGAAAAACCATAGCCTTGACTAGGTGGACCTTTGTGGGCAAAGTAATGTTTCTGCTTTTTAATATGCTGTCTAGGTTGGTCATAACTTTCCTTCCAAGGAGTAAGCGTCTTTTAGTTTCATGGCTGCAATCACCATCTGCAATGATTTTGGAGCCCCCCAAAATAAAGTCTGACACTGTTTCCACTGTTTCCCCATCTATTTATCATGAAGTGATGGGACCAGATGCCATGATCTTTGTTTTCTGAATGTTGAGCTTTAAGCCAACTTTTTTACTGTCCTCTTTCACTTTCATCAAGAGGCTTTTTAATTCCTCTTCACTTTCTGCCATAAGGGTGGTGTCATCTGCATATCTGAGGTTATTGACATTTCTCCCGGCAATCTTGATTCCAGCTTGTGCTTCTTCCAGCCCAGCGTTTCTTTTAGCCACCGCCATTTTGGACTCCTTTTCCTTATTCTATCTACCTAACAGAATTAGCATGGATTCAAAAAAGTTGACAAGAAGGATGATAGAGACGGTTTCCAGATTAGACATTTGCTGACCATCCAGCTGTGTTTACCATTCATGAATCCCTGAGGAGCAAAGTAACAAAATCAATATAGAGATGCTGCTGGTGGATTCAGAGTTCAGGGTGAAGTTGAAAGTTGTTGCTGAGCCATACAAGACGCTGGGATTCTTGGACACCAGAGGAGAAGAATTCAATCCGGGGCCAGTGACAAGGCTTCATCATTCAGAGCTTTTGTGTAATAAAGTTTTATTAAAGTGCAAAAGAGATAGAGAAAGCTTCTGACATAGACATCAGAAGGGAGCAGAAAGAGTGCCCTCCTGCTAGTCTTTAGCTGTTTGTTATATAGCTGCAAGCAGTCTACTAATTAGAGAAAGGAAATGTCTCAAAACTCAGAGATTGGCACCAGGCCCCTCACCCACAAAATGCATTTTGAGATAACATTGGCACAAGGTGAGTTGTCCTAGGCCATAAAATGATTGACATGAATCTTGAAGAAAGGCAGGTTTCCAAGCAAATACAATCTCTTTAACATAGCTTAAGAGAACATTTGCATGAGTAAAACATACTGGCTTGTCAAGCTGGTTCTGAGTCTTAGATAGAATGACTTGAAGACAGAGTCTAGGGTAAATGCATAGTTCATTAACATAACTTAAGACTAACATTTCCATAAGAAAAACCGCGTTGGTTAACTCAAGGCTTGAGAAAAGTTCAGGTGGACCCAGGTATTGTCATGGCAACACAGAATTTTAAAAGAAACCTCTTTTGAAATTTGTATAAAGAAGGGGAAAAAGTACAACACTAGTAGTTTGTTTCCTCCTGCCACTTAAGAGAAAGATAAAAAATGTCTGATGCTTTCAGCCTATTTCCTCTGTTTGGAGACCCCTGGCCTTCCTGCTTGTTACCCTCTCAAAGTGTTCAGAGAAAATGGCTGAAAGTGCTGGCCAGGTGTATCAGTGGGAAAACAAACTTTGTAATTAGGATTCAGTGAGCACACTGCCACACTTTACCACCACGCTTTCCTTCCATCTATTTACTGAAGATATATTGAAAACAAACAGTAAGACATTAATTAATTTAAAATAGACTGTCCTTATTTGTATACAGATTTTTCTCTGTGATAAATAATTAAGAGAGGATCAATCATGTGCCATTTTTTACAATCATGTAAAAATAGGTGTATTTGCAAGAATCTCACCCAGGTTCACACTATCTGAGGAAAAAGAACAGTAACCACAACCACTTTCAAGCAAATTAAAATGTTATGATGATTTTAGATTTGGGGTGGTTAAATATAAGTGTGACATAAAATATATTCAGGAGATTTGAGATTTGTAAACATTCAAAGAATTATTTGCCTGGAGAAGGAAGTGGCAACCCACTCCAGTATTCTTGCCTGGAGAATCCCATGGACAAGAGGGCCTGGCAGGCTACAGTCCATGGGGTCGCAATAGTCAGACACGACTTAGCGACTAAACCACCACCACCACCACATGCAGGTGACACCACCCTTATGGCAGAAAGCAAAAAGAAACTGGGGAAACTCTTGATGAAAGTGAAAGAGGAGAGTGAAAAAGCTGGCTTAAAACTCAACATTCAGAAAACTAAGATCATGGCATCCGGTCCTATCACTTTATGGCAAATAGACAGGGAAACAATGGAAACAGTGACAGACTTTATTTTCTTGGGCTCCAAAATCACTACAAATGGTGACTGCAGCCATGAAATTATAAGACGTTTGCTCCTTGGAAGAAAAGCCATGACCAACCTAAACAACATATTAAAAAGCACAGACATTACTTTGCCAACAAAGATCCAACTAGTCATAGCTATGGTTTTTCCAGTAGTCATGTATGGATGTGAGGGCTGGACCATAAAGAAGGCTGAGCGCCAAAGAATTGATGCTTTTGAACTGTGGTGTTGGAGAAGACTCTTGAGAGTCCCTTGACTGCAAGGAGATCAAACCAGTCAATCTTACAGGAAATCAGTCCTGAATATTCATTGGAAGGACTAATGCTGAAGCTGAAGCTCCAATACTTTGGCTATCTGATGCAAAGAACTGACTCCTTGGAAAAGACCCTGATGCTGGGAAAAACTGAAGGCAGGAAGAGAAGGGGATGCCAGAGGATGAGATAATTGGATGGCATCACTGACTCGAAGGACATGAGTTTGAACAAGCTCTGGGAATTGGTGATGGACAGGGAAGCCTGGCGTCCTGCAGTCCATGGGGTCACAAAGAGCCAGACATGACTAAGCTACTGAAGTTAACTGAACTGAACTGGGAGGTACTCTGGGTAATATAGAGACTTGAATAATATCCGCTGCTTGACATTCAAAGATTCTTAATTTAGCAGGTAACACGCACATATGTAAATGACTTAAATACAGCACAAATTGCTGTTTAAAAAATAAACTAAATGCATAAGGGAAAAAAAAAGAATTATTTGTTTATATGATCAAGGAATCATATAAATGACATTATTTTGAAAAACAATTGAAGAAGTAGACATTTCTGGAAACCCTGCCATTTGTGACAACATAGATGATCCTGGAGTATCTTATGGTGAGTGAAATAAGCCATTTACAGAAGAACAAGTAACTACATGATTTCATTTATATGAGGAATCTGAAACAGTTAAACTAATGGAATCAGAGAGTAGAATACTGGTTGCCAGGTCTAGGGGGAGGAGGAATCTTGGTCAAAGGGTACACGGTTTAAGTTATGTAAGTTCTGGAGATTGATTGTACAGTATATAGCTTATAGTTAGCAATACTGTGTTTTATACTTAAAATTTGCTAAGAGATAGATCTTTTGTTTAGTGTTCCTATCACAAAAAAACCTCCACGAGTAAAGAAGTCAGGAGGAATCTTTTGGATGTGATATATGCATCGTGTTGATTGTGGTGATGGTTTCATGGATGTATCAGTTCAGTTGTTCAGTCATGTCCAACTCTTTGCTTCCATGTCCATCACCAACTCCCAGAGCTTGCTCAAACTCATGTCCACCGAGTTGGTGGTGCCATCCAACCATCTCATCCTCTGACATACTCCTTTCACAGTTTAGAACCAGTTCTTTGTTCTATGTCCAGTCCTACCTGTTGCTTCTTGACCTGCATACAGATATCTCAGGAGGCAGGTAAGGTGGTCTGTTATTCCCATTTCTTGAAAAATTCTCCACAGTTTATTGTGATCCACACAATCAAAAGCTTTAATGTAGTCAATGAAACAGAAGTAGATGTTTTTCTGGAACTCTCTTGCTTTTTCTATGATCCAACAGATGTTGGCAATTTGATCTCTGGTTACTCTGCCTTTTTTAAAATCCAGTTTGAACATCTGGAAGTTCTTGGTTTGCATACTATTGAAGCCTAGCTAGGAGAATTTTGAGCATTACTTTGCTAGCGTGTGAGATGAGTGCAATTGTGCAGTAGTTGGAACATTCTTTGGCCTTGCCTTTCTTTGGAATCAGAATGAAAACTGACCTTTTCCAATCCTGTGTTCACTGCTGAGTGTAAGGCTTCCTCAGACAAGGCCTTCTCATTTTGCCTTTTTGCGTTTCTTTTTCTTGGGGATGGTTTTGATCACCACCTCTTGTACAATGTTCTGAACGTGGCTATATAGTTATCTCTAAACTCATCATTACATTATACAGATTTTTGTATGTCAATCATACCTCAATGAAATACTTAGTTTAAAAAAAAAAAATCTTAATGGGTTTCCATTGCTTGTAGGCTAAAGACCAAAATTTTGAACATGACCCCTTGGTACAAGCATAGCCTGGCATCCATCCTCCTTTTCTGCATCTCATTCTTCTTTTTTCACCTTTCTTACTCTTACTTTCTGTTCTTCATCCACACTATTCCTCAGTGTGATCGGCTGCTTCTCATTAAAGCTCATTTCCTCTTTCTGTATCGTCTTTACCTA
Source organism: Bos indicus x Bos taurus (assembly GCF_003369695.1). Lineage (NCBI taxonomy): Eukaryota > Metazoa > Chordata > Mammalia > Artiodactyla > Bovidae > Bos > Bos indicus x Bos taurus. Next base: position 18,751,398 of record NC_040076.1, on the reverse strand, counting down.
TTACATTCAAGCAGTTCTTCATAACATATTTCTCCTCCCTGAGACTATAAGATCAGTCTTCACTTTTTCTAAGAATCCTTCACTGGCCTCCTGCTCTGGGTCAAAGGTTCCTCTAAGTGTCCTTCTTTGTCAGCACTTATTACATTTATAGTTTACATTGTATTACACTTAAATAGTCCCCATCTTGCCATGAGAGCTCCAAGGATGCTGGCCCTCTGTCAGGTTTTACTTATTAATTTATTCCCAGTGCCTAATACAGTGCCTCATACACACTAGGGATTTGATAGTTTTTGATAAAGTTAACAAAAATGATTCTAAATTAAACATGCAATGAGTATCTGCCTCATTAATATTTCAGTTGTTTATAATTAAATCAATTCAGTGAGAGTAAATAAGAATATTTCTAATAACACAAATGGAATCATAACTTCAAATGATTTGTATATATAGTGCTAGCAGTTATCCCATTGATCTGTGTTGGGTGGATGAAGTCATTTGTGAATCCAATACAGCTCAGGCTCTTGAAAAATGTGGTTGCTACTACCAATTGAGGGACAGCTTTTATGAGTAGACTTCATGGAAAAGATTGATGCTTGTACCCACTAATAGTATCATGGTTATCTTACAATATCTTCCTCTTTGAGCACAAAAGCACAAATGCATGTGCATCCACACCCAGGTTCGCTTGGTAGTCAGTCATGCCCACTTTCCGGTTTAGTCCACAGCTGTCAGTTCTGCACTGAAACAGGCATTACAGGGTATTGAAAACCACCTGATGGGATGCATTTTCTCTTTCATCTTTGTATCTTTAAGCTCTAACAGAATACCTGGCTCATAACCACTCTAAAAACTGTATGATAATTTAGTAAATTTAACAAATAAATGAATGTACAAAAGACATGGAGCTCTTTGACTGGTATTAATGCACAAAGATATTTGAGAGTGGAGAATACCGCAGATATTGGGAGACTTGAAATTTAGTGTCAGTAGTGTTATTTCTTTCCTGATAAGATGATGAGTAGAGTGTTATTTAAGAAGAAGTGATGAACTTTGACCAAAGCATGGCACTCCTTGAGACTATAATCAAGTTGCTAATGAAGCCCGAGTAAAGAACCAGGTGGACAAACATTAGATTAATTTTTTTTTTTTAAGTTTAGGAGGAAAATATCAGAGTTATAGCAAAACCAGTGCCTATTTTACAGAGGTGCTCATTGAATACAATATTGGAGACAAATTTGATAGAATACATGACACTAAGGCACTTTCTTTTTTCTTGGCAAGAAAAGTTCAAGTAAAATTTGAATAATTGTTTGAGGGTATTAAGAAATACATTTTTTTTTTAACATGAATGCTGTGATGGCACATTTGAGGAAGAAGAAGCTCACAGTTGTTAATGATGCATTGCTATTTAACATAAGCAACCTATTCCAATTCAGCTACTTCATCAGAAAATTTGAAAGGCAAATATTTCTTGCATTTCAATGATCACCCAATATATAAATCATTAGCAAATTTTGTTGGGGAGGTTATGGAGGATTTTGGTATTGATTGCTGACTCTAAAACTGAGTTAGAATTAAATTAACTTTGAAACTTGGAATTTCTTTTTTGATGCCCTCAACTCATGATTTATGCCACTAAATCACATTTTCTATGAAATATAATGTCATATATTTTATTTTAGGTTAGTAAAAAGCTAAGAAATTATGTACTTGATTTCCAATCTTATTTCATAAATATGCAACATTTCCTTTCCTGTAAACTAAGGTTTTCAAGCCAGAAATTGTTCAGTTCTAAGAAGGACTCTAGCAGTTTTCTTTCTCTTGGTTACATAGTTTTGTGTTTAATTTTTAGACCACAATAAGGGGAAGTCTGACTGTTGTTTAATTCACATTTGAATGTTTTGTGTCTGTATTATTACTTTTTAAATGATGCTGTTCATTTTAAGGATGTTTTCTAGGAACTGGTAACTAGTGAGAGAGACCATTGTGCTTTCACCATGAATTAGAGATCTCATAACAACTTTGTAGGGTGGACCTTAGAATGAAGGTAGAGAAAATCAGGCAGGGAAAGGAAGATAGTCCCAGCTATCATCCAAACAGAAATATGCTTGGATTCTTATTACCACATTTTCCTGGGAAGTATAACTTAGGGGCCCATTTGGGCTGAATTTGTTGTTGTTTTCAAGCTGCTAAGTTGTGTTCAATCCTTTTGCTACCCCATCGACTGTAGCCCACCAGGGTCCTCTGTCCATGGGATTTCCCAGGCAAGAATACTGGAGTGGGTTGCCATTTCCTTCTCCAGGGGATCTTCCTGACTCATGGATTGATTGGCGTCTCCTGCATTGCAGGCAGATTCTTTGTGGCTCAGACATTAAAGAATCTGACTGCAGTAGAGGAGACCCAGGTTCAGCCCCTGAGTTGGGAAGATCCCTGGAGAGAAGAATGGCAACCCACTCCTGTATTCTTGCCTGGGAAATCCCATGGACAGAGGAGCCTGGTGGGCAGTTCATGGCATCTCAAAGAGTAAGACGCTACTGAGTGATTAAATCTTTCACTTTTTTCTTCTTTGTCACGGAGCCACCTGGGAAGCCCATGGACTGAATTATGCCTCCTTCAATGTCATAAGTTGAAGCCCTAACCCCCAGTACTTCAGAATGTAACCTTATTTACAGATAGAATATTTAAAGAGGTAATTTAGGATGGGCCCTAGGACTCCATAGACAGAGAACCCTGGTGGGCTACAGTCCATGGGGTCGCAAAGAGTTGGACATGACTAAGCAACTAACATTTCACTTCACTTTTTTTTCTAATCCAGTCTGACTGGTATCCTTAAGAAAAGAGGAAATTTGGACCCACAGATACCAGGGCCATGCATGCATAGAGGGATGACTGTGTGCAGAGGCAGCAGAAGGGTGGCCACGTGTGAGCCAAGGAGAGGCCTCAGGATAAACCACATCTGCTGACACTTGGTCTCCGACTTTAGATCAAGTCCAAGAAATAAACTTCTATTGTTTAAGTCTGTTGTCACCGTTGTTTAACCTAATCTGTGGTTATTTGTTATGGCAGCCCCGTTCAAAAAATACAGAGGCATGGAAGATACTTAGTGAGCTCTGCTTCATGTCAGACAGCATTGGGGGCTCCTTGTAGGCACTCACTTCAACACATGTTGGTGTCTTTTAAGCAGTGTAGACAGAGATCAGAGTCAGTGGGAGAAGACTTCTGTTTGAAAGATGAGTATAAATTTTATTATGAGTTGAATCGTGTCCCCCTCAAAAGATATGTTGAAGTCCTACCCCCAATAGCTCATAATGTGACATTTTTGGAAAGTAGGGTCTTTGTAGATATAGTCAAGTTAGGATGAGGTAATAAGAATGGATCTTAATGCAGTAGGACCCATATCCTTATATAAAGGGGACATTTGGACACAGCTGTGCACGTGGGAGTCTTCCCTGGTGGCTCAGACTGTAAAGAATGCACCTCATTGCAGAAGACATGGGTTCAATCCCTGGGTTGGGAAGATCCTCTGGAGAAGGGCATGTCAACCCACTCCAGTATTCTCACCTGGAGAATCCCATGGACAGAGGAGCCTGGTGGGCTACAGTCCATGGGGTCACAAAGAGTCGGACACGACTGAAGTGACCTAGCACACATGCACATAGACTAGTTTGCTAATCTCAAGCTCTCAGTCCTTCCTTCTGTCACTCCCTCCCCGCCTTGACAACTACAAGTCTGCTCTGTATGTCTGGGAGTCTGTTTTTTGTTTCGTGTCATATTTTAGATTTCATGGAAGTGATATCATATGGTATTTGTCTTTCTCTTTCTAACTTACTTCTTTAGTATGATAATCTCTGAGTCCATCTTTGTTGCTGCAAAATGGCATTATTTCATGCTTTTATATGCATGAGGAATATTCCATTGCATATATGATCCACACTGTCTTTAAGCACTCATCCGTCAGTGGACATTTAGGTTGCTTCCACGTCTTGGCTACTGTGTGTAGTGTTGCTGTGAACACAGGTGTGTATCTTCAAATTGTAGTTTTGTCTGGGCATATGTCCAGGAGTGGGATTGTTGAATCATATGGCAACTCTGTTTTCACCTTTTTGATGCACCTTTCTACTGTTTTCCATAATGGCTGCACCAATTTGCATTCCCACCAAGAGTACAAGTGAATTCCCTTTCTCCACACCCTCTCCAGCATTAATTATTTGTGAATTTTTAAATGATGACCATTCAAACTGTTATGAGGTGATACCTCATTGTAGTTTTGATTTGCATTTCTCTATTAACTAGTGATGCTGAGCATCTTTTCCTGTGTCTTTTGGCCATTTGTATGTCTTCTTTGCAAATGTATATTTAGGTATTTTTCCTATTTTTAAATTTTTTTTTTTTGATTTTTGTTTTTGAATCTTATGAGCTTTTTGTATATTTTGGAAATTAAGCCTTTGTCAGTTGGATCATTTGCAAATATTTTCTCCCAGTTCATAGATTGCATTTTTGTTTGTTTGTGGTTTCTTTTGCTGAGCAAAGGCTTGTAGATTTGATTTGGTTCCATTTGTTTTTTTGCTTTTATTTTTATTTCTCTGGGAGACTGACCTAAGAAAACACTGGTACAATTTATGTCAAGAACAAACTTCTTTAAATAGCTGTTTCAATCTGCTCTCACTATAGCCTTCCTTAAACTTTATTCCTCAGTCCACTGGTTGCTGTCTCACACCCTATCTCACCTTGATAGTGTTCTTGTTGATTTTACCAAATTGAATTGACCTTTTGAAGTCATCTTACTTGACATCTCTGCATTGTTGAACATTTCCTTGTTGAAAATTCCCTTCTCTCTGGAAAGAAAGCTCCTGTTTCTTTCTGCCTAGTTGGCCAGCCCTTTGCAATATTGAGGAGATTTCTTTTAACCCTTAAATGTTGAAATTTTCCAGATGTCAAGAACTATTAAGGGCCTGAGGTTTTACTTTAATTACTGGTTCATCTACCACAGTTTCATGCAACTCTTGGGTCAGAGACATGGGATCATTTTATTCACAGCACTGGTAGTGACTAGAGAATTAGAATTTGCATTGTTCTCTGAGCTCTGATTCCCAGAGGTTGACACAAAGAAGGCCACTCTGTGAATGACATTACAGAAGGAATCTTGAACTTAGAGAAACCGAATATTTTGTAATGGGCTGTTAAGTCTGCCTGATCTCTGCCCCGTAGGAAGACATTATCTTTTCTTTACTAGATAGGAATGAAAACTCCCTGTGCCGGGAGGGAGACACTAAGTCTGTCTTGTACGGTTATTAGCTACACAAACATCCTTGAAAATACAGTCCAGAGCAAAGGCCATCAATGCATCTGCTTCCAAGATATGCAAAAACATGAAAGATTCATGGAGAACTGTCTCCCAACCCAAGAGATGTGACCTCAACTACCATTTGTACCCAATTACCCCTAAAACGCTCCCTCTCGTTAAACTCTAATTGTAGCAACTTGGAGAATATGTCCAAAATAGAACCTTTTTTCTTTACTTTGATTATGTTCTCTTTCTGTGTTTCTCAGTTTAGTAAATGATGTTAATATTTACTGTTTAAAAGTAGTAAAATTACAGTCATTATTTGAACCTTTTTCCTCTCCTCAGTGCATGCATGCATACGTGATCAGTCACTTCAGCTGTGTCCAACTTTTTGTGACCCCATGGACTATAGCCCACCAGGCTCCTCTGTCCATGGTATTCTCCAGGCAAGGATACTGGCGTGGGTTGCCTTGCCCTGCCCCAGGACATCTTCACAACCCAGGGATCAAACTCACATCTCCCGCATCTCCTGAATTGTAGGCAGATTCTTTACTGTTGAGACACTGGGGAAGCCCCTCATACTCACTAATAAGTTATTAAAGACCTGCAGATTTTTCTTGAATAATTGTTTTCCTTTCCAGTTGTTAACACCTCTTGCCCATTTATGTTTTAGTTCAGCCCTGAACATCCTATTCAGGACGGCGACTATAGTTCCTTAAATGGCCTCTCTGCTTCTTTGCTCACTGCTTCAGCTTTATCCTCTACGTGGTTGTCTGAGTGATCTTTCTAAAACTGTATTTATTTCATTTCAGGATCAGAGCTCTTTAGTAACTCCCTGTCTTAATGGCACTCGGTGACTCTTCTCTGTCCCCTAGACTATCATGTGGTTATATTTCTTGCCAAGTAAGGTGAAAAGAGACCTTATTTTTGGAATATACATTGTTATTTTATTCAGTAGAAAATTATACATGCCTATATTTTATATAATAAACATCCAATGTAAGTTTTATTTTCACCAATGCATATTACAAATGTTATGCCCCTCTTCAAATATAAGGCTTACTTTTGTCTCAGTTAATGTTTCTACTCTGATAGTCAACAGGTGGTAAAAACTTTATTATGGGTTTTTAAAACCAATTTCTTTAAGCTTTTTCATAGAAGAATATAGTAACCTGTTTATACAAATATATTTTTTAAATAGTTTAAACTACAGAACTGTATGCTGAGTATTGAGCTACTAGCAGACCTTAAAATTTCTAGTTCTCAAAATAGTAATCGTAAATTAGCAAACAAACAAACAAACAAAGAAAAACACAAAACTTATAATGGTGATTGAAAAGCAACTTTAAAGACTTCTGATTAGTTAGAAGCTCTTCAGTGTAATTTCTGTCATGACAAACATTAAATGACACACAGTTCATCTGGAAATAAAGCATTTGAAATTTTAAGAAATATTTTTTAGGATAGGAATGGCAGTTACATGGATGTAACTTTTATTTTTTAAAGGTTTAACATTATCTAAAGAAGAGCTTCCATTTCAGGTTGGGATTGAGGAGAAAAGCTTTAGCAAACAGAAATAAGCAAATGGGACCTAATTAAACTTAAAAGTTTTTGCACAGCAAAGGAAACTATAAATGAGGTGAAAAGACAACCCTCAGAATGGGATAAAATAATTTCAAATGAAGCAACTGATAAAGGGTTAATCTCCAAAACATACAAACAGTTCATGCAGCTCAATATTAGAAAAACAAACAACTCAACCCAATCAATAAATGTCTCCAAAGCCTTAAGTGAACAATACAAAGAAATAGATGAAAGCAATAGAATGGGAATGACTAGAGATCACTTAAAAAATTTAGAGATACCAATAGAACTTTTCATGCAAAGATGGGCACAATGGACAGAAATGGTATGGAGCTAACAGAAGCAGAAGATATTAAGAAGAGGTGGCAAGAATACACAGAATAACTGTACAAAAAAGGTTTTAATCACATGGATAACCATGATGGTGTGATCTCTCACCTAGAGCCAGACATCTGGAGTGCAAAATGAAGTGGGCCTTAGGAAACAACACTATGAACAAAGCTAGTGGAGGTGATGGAATTGCAGTTGAGCTATTTCAAATCCTGAAAGATGATGCTATGAAAGTGCTGGACTCAATACGCCAGCAAATTTGGAAAACTCAGCAGTGGCCACAGGACTGGAAAAGGTCAGTTTTCTTTCCAATCCCAAACAAAGGCAATGCCAAGGAATGTTAAAACTACTGTACAATTGCATTCATTTCATATGCTAGCAAAGTAATACCCCAAATCCTTCAAGCTAGGCTTCAACAGTACGTGAATTGAGAACTTCCAGAGGTACAAACTGGAGTTAGAAGGCAAAGGAACCAGAGATCAAATTGCCAACATCCATTGGATCATAGAAAAGCAAGGGAATTCCAGAAAAATATCTACTTCTGCTTCACTGACTACACTAAAACCTTTGACATGTGGCTCACAGCAATCTGTGGAAAATTCTTTAAGAGATGGGAATAACAGGCCACCTTATCTTCCTTATGAGAAACCTGTATGCAGGTTAAGAAGCAACAGTTAGAACTGGACATGGAACAATGGACTGGTTCCAAATTGGGAATGGAGTTCATCAAGGTTGTATATTGTCACCCTCTGCATATTTAATTTATAAGCAGAGTATATCATGCGAAATGCCAGGCTGGATGAATCACAAGCTAGAATCAAGATTGTCAGGATAAATATCAATAACCTTAGATATGCAGAAGACACCACCCTAATGACAGAAAAGGAAGAACTAAAGAGCCTTTTGATGAAAGTAAAAGAGGAGAGTGAAAATCTGGCTTAAAATTCAACATTCAAAAAATGAAAATCATGGGATCTGGTCCCATCACTTCATGGCATATAGATGGAGAAAACAATGGAAACAGTGACATTTCTTATTTTCTTGGGCTCAAAAATCACTGTAAATGGTGACTGCAGGTCTGAAATTAAAAGACAATTGCTCCTTGGAAGAAAAGCTATGACAAAACTAGAGAACGTATTAAAAAGCAGAGACATTACTTTGCCTACAAAGGTCCAGGGGGAGCCTGTTGGGCTGCCGTCTATGGGGTCGCACAGAGTCGGACACGACTGAAGTGACTTAGCATAGCATAGCATAGCATGGTTTTACTAGTAGTCACGTATGGATGTGAGAGTTGGACCATATGAAGGCTGAGCACTGAAGAATCATTGCTTTGGAGTTGTGGTGCTAGAGAAGACTTTTGAGAGTGCCTCGGGCTGCAAGGAGGTCAAAGCAGTCAATCTTAAAGGAAAACAGCCTTGAATATACATTGGAAGGAATGATGCTGAGGCTGAATCCCCAGTACTTTGGCTACCTGATAGGAAGAGCTGCCTCACTGGAAAAGATCTTGGTGCTGGGAAAGATTGAAGGCAAGGGGAGAAGGGGGCAACAGAGAATGAGATGGTTGGATGGCATCGTTAACTCAATGGGCATGAGTTTGTCCAAACTCTGGAAGATAGTGAAGGACAGGGAAGCCTGGCATAGGTTGCAAAGAGCTGGACATGATTGAATGACTGAATAACATAACAGATCAAGAATGAGTGGAAGACCTAAATATACATTTCTCTGAGGAAGACATACAGTTGGCCAACAAACACATAAAGAGATGCTCAACATCACTCATTACTAGAGATATTTAACTTAAAATTACTATGAGGTATCACCTCACACCAGTCAGGACAGCCGTCATCAAAAAATATACAAAGAATAAATGCTGGAGAGGATGTGGAGAAAAGGGAATCCTCTTGCAGTGTTGGTGGGAATGTAAATTGATACAACTACTAAGGAGAAAAATATGGAGATACCTTTAAAAAACTAGGAGTAAAACTACCTTATGACCCAGCAATCCTAGTATTTGGCACATACCTTGAGAAAAATGTAATTCAAAATGACACACTGTTCTTGCCTAGAAAATCCCATGGACAGAGGAGCCTGGTGGGCTGCAGTTCATGGGGTCGCAAAGAGTTGGGCACAACTGAGTGACTAACACACACACTCACACCTCAATGTTAATTGCAGCAGTATTTACAACGGCCAGGATATAGAAGCAACAAAGATGTGCATTGACAGATGAATGGATAATGAAGTTGTGGTATATATATATTCAATGAAATATTACTCAGCCATGAAAAGGAATGAATTTGAGTCAGTTTTATTGAGGTGTATTAACCTAGAGCCTGTTTATCCAGAGTGAAGTAAGTCAGAAAAACAAATATTATATGGTAATGCATATATATATAAATTATTTAGAAAAGTGGTACTGATGAACATATTTGCAGGGCAAAAATAGAGATGCAGAGGTAGAGAATGGAGTTGTGGACACAGTTGGGGCAGTAAATGATTGGATAACTTGAGAAAGTAGCACTGATATATATATACACACTGCCTTGTGTAAAACAGATAGTTAGTGGGAAGCTGCTATATAACACAGGGAGCTCAGCCCAGTGCTCTGTGACAACTAGAGGGATGGGATGAGGGGGTGTGAAGGAAGCTCAAGAGGGAGGGGATATATGTATATTTATGGCTGATTTACCTTGTTGTATGGTAGAAATCAACACAACATTGTAAAGCAATTATCCTCCAATTAAAATAAATTTAAAAAATGAAAGATTATTATAAGTTTTGCTAAATGTGGAAATTTAATAACATGAAATTTGATAGTGGTAAGCTATTTCAGTGAGAATAAGTTCAAAACACTGAAAATAAAGCTATTTTCAGTGAGAATAGAGGGTGGTCCCAATCTGGTGTATATTATTCATTTTTGTTGTTCAGTTGCGAAGTTGTGTCTAACTATTTGGAGCCCCAAGGACTGCAGTATGCCTGGCTCTTCTGTTCTCCACTATCTCCCAGAGTTTGCTCAAATTCATGTCCATTGAGTTGGTGATGCTGTCTATCTTATCTTCTGCCACCCCCTTGTCTTTTTGCCTTCCATCCTTCCCAGCATGAGAGTCTTTTCCAATGAGTCAGCTCTTTGCATCATGTGGCCAAAGTATTGGAGCTTCAGCTTCAGCGTCACTCCTTCCAGTGAATATACAGGGTTGATTTCCTTTTGGACTGACTGGTTTGATCTCTGCAATCCAAGAGACTCTCAAGAGTCTTCTCTAACACCAAGTTGGAATTTGGTATATGCATAGTGACGATTTTTAGGTATTTTCTTAAGAGACTAAGAAATGTTTACCTAAACTAAATTCAGGAAGGAATAAAAAATCCATGCATACGGTAAAATAGTCTTTAGTGATTGTCCAGATAGTTTCATGACCCGCAAATGGAATTCCAGCTGCTGCAAGTCAAAAGAGTCACAGCCCGCCACCTCTCTGAAGATGGAGGATTTCTTACACCAAATAAATGTGTTAGTTGCTCACTCATGTAAAAGTCTTGGCAATCCATTGGCTGTAGCCTGTGGACAGGCTCCTCCATCCATGGAATTCTCTAGGCAAGAATAGTGGAGTGGGTAGCCATTACCTTCTCCAGGGGATTTTCCTGACCAAGGGATAAAAGCCACACTCTTGCACTGCAGGCAGATTCTTTACCGCCTGACCCACCAGGGAATCCTGTTACACTAAATCAGTTCAGTTGCTCAGTTGTGTCTGACTCTTTGTGACCCTGTCTACTGCAGCACACCACGCTTCCCTGTCCATCATCAACTCCCAGAGCTTGCCCAAACTCATGTTCGAGTCAGTGAAGCCATCCAACCATCTCATCCTTTGTTGTCCCCTTCTCTCCTGCAAATACAGCCATACAAAAGTTTTGTTTTTATGTTCAGAGCTCTCTTAATTTTAAACTGTGTTATGTTAGAGTTCATTATTATGTCATTTGAAAAATGTTAATATCTCCATCTATTTTGGTGTTTCATTTATTATTAAATTATATATGTTGATATATAAAAGCTAAGCTTTTGGGAAACTTCTTTTCTGTATATAACCTCTTCAGGAAAAATAGCACTAGATAAGAAATTTCTTCTCAGAGGGGAATTACTACAAACCATCTCAGTGCAGATTTGTAACATTTATCTCATTTACTGTGACTTTAGTCTCTGTTTGTATTGAAGTATCTATCATTAACACCACAGCACTGGGAAATGTTTTTGATGTAGACAAAACATTAGTGACTTTGATCTGGAATACAAGGTTAGTAAAATTTAGTAAAATTTTTAGGTAAAATTTAGATGAAAATCAGAGCAATGCCAAGCAACCAGTTTAAAAAATGATATCCAGAAGTTGAATAAAAAATTCAGGAGCAGGTCAAGCTGGTTGCATTTTGAATTGGTTTCAGATTACAGTTTTTCTTTAATAAATGCATCAATTGCAGTCTTCTTGAATGATTATCTTTAATCATTACCCATCTTCTGCATCGTAATATATGGCATGGCATGAAGCTTTTCTATACTTCCTACGATTATACTAAATTGACTTAAACTTTCAGTAAGAGTCTATGATGTTTATCTCCTTTAAACTATTCACCTTAAACCATAAAATGTTTTTCCCTGTTTGCTTTATCTTTTTAGCACATGAGTTCTAATTATTCAACCAGCATTATTTGCCTGAATTAAAAAGTATAGTATTCACATTGAGATTTCAACTAATTCCTTTCTAAGTCTATATTTTTTTGGTAGAAAAAGCATCTGAGGATAAAGAGTGACTTTCTCTGAGGGTATGTGTTAACTTGCTTTACCACTCAAATCCAGACACTCCCAATATATGGTGTGTTTATCAGTAATTACTCATTTTATTTGATTATTCAATTCACTCATGTAACACATCATATACTATATCATCTGCAGATTATATGTAAATTAAATTTATCATGATGCAATTTGTCAAATAACCTCTATTTTTAAAGAATAAGAAATTAAACATAAATTTCATATGTTTAGCTTTGAATAGAAGCTCATTTTATTTTCTTATGACAAAATTAAAATTTTGTGCCACTTAGGCATGGGATTAAACTAATGTATGAACAGAAATGTTGAAAAAAAACCCACTTTATTTCAGTGCCTGAGACAAATGAATCTGATTACTGCTCAATGGATCATTGAGCTATTGACTGTCATAATGGCTGATGGAATTGATTATATAGAAAATAGCTGTTCTTCTCCAAATGATTGAGTGATGAGAAAGCTTTCATTTGCCAGTCAGCCTTTCTGGAATCATCCCTGGCAAGAAATCTTAACTGGCTGTATGCATGCCATTAAAATAATGAGAAATAATTGCTAAATAACTTCTGACTTAGCCACAAGTCACTTGCCCATAAGCAAAGCTTAATAACTCAGATTTGAAGCAGTGATCATTTCGGTGTTGGAGTGCTGTTTAAACAAAGAATTTCTCAGTTAGACTGTTCTGACTTGCCTGCATTTGCTATTCTGAGAAACATTAGGTAGCCTTTATGTGAATTTCTTTTAAAGATACTGTAAGAATATGTATGGCAGAAAGTGAAGAAGAACTGAAGAGCCTCTCGATGAAAGTGAAAGAGGAGAGTGAAAAAGTTGGCTTAAAACTCAACATTCAGGAAAATAATATGATGGCATTTGGTCCCATCACTTCATGGAAAATAGATGGGAAAATAATGAAAACAGTAAGAGACTCTATTTTGGGGGGCTCCAAAATCACTGCAGATGGTGACTGCAGCCATGAAATTAAGAGACGCTTGCTCCTTGGAAGAAAAGTTATTACCAACCTAGACAGCACATTATAAAGCAGAGACATTACTTTGCCAACAAAAGTCCATCTAGTCAAAGCTATGGCTTTTCCAGTGGTCACATATGAATGTGAGAGTTGGACTATAAAGAAAGCTGAGCACCGAAGAATTGATGCTTTTGAACTGAGATGTTGGAGAAGATTATTGAGAGTCTCTTGGACTGCCAGGAAATCCAACCAGTCCATCCTAAAGGAAATCAGTCCTGAATATTGATTGGAAGGAGTGATGTTGAAGCTGAAACTTCAATACTTTGGCCACCTGATGCGAAGAACCAACTCATTGGAAAAGACCCTGATGCTGAGAAAGATTGAAGGCGGGAGGAAAAGGAGACGACAGAGGATGAGATGGTTGGATGGCATCACCAACTCGATGGACATGAGTTTGAGTAAGTTCCAGGAGTTGGTGATGGACAGGGAAGCCTGGTGTGTTGTAGTCCACGGGTTTGCAAAGAGTCGGACACAACTGAGTGACTGAACTGAACTGAAGAATATGTATGCGATAATAATGTACATATTGAGACACTGCTGTATCTACACTAGTAGATGAGATAAAAATAAATGAATATATTGTGTTCTCTCCTTGTAAAATTTTAAAAAATTTTCACTTGGCTAATTGATTTAAGTGCTTGCAGAGGGAAAGGAAAAGATGCCTGGCTTGTGGTAGGATAAATTTTCTGAAATAGTATTGAAAATTTCCTCCGTCGCCTTTTTCTTCCACATTCTATTATTAGGGTTTTCTGTGTTTATTGCCTAAGGAAAGAAAAGAATGCAGAGAAAAATTAATCTACCCCTGTACAAGAAAGAATATGGAAATCTTCATGATGAGTCATGAAAATACTATTCAGGAAGAATGTTTATTCAGTCTAGATTAAAAACACTGTTGATTGTGGGGCAAGAGAAGAGAAGACAGATTTGAGATGGCACCCCACTCCAGTACTCCTGCCTGGAAAATCCCATGGACGGAGGAGCCTGGTGGGCTGCAGTCCGTGGGGTCGCTGAGGGTCGGACACGACTGAGCGACTTCACTTTCACTTTTCACTTTCATGCATTGGAGAAGGAAATGGCAACCCACTCCAGTGTTCGTGCCTGGAGAATCCCAGGGATGGGGGAGCCTGGTGGGCTGCCGTCTATGGGATCGCACAGGGTCGGACACGACTGAAGCGACTTAGCAGCAGCAGCAGCAGCAGCAGCAGTGTGAGACTTGGAAGGCAGAAATGAACCTGAAGCCATACCATTGCTCCTTTATCTGCAGTAGGCTGCTGTGTAGGCTTTGATAGATGCAATGTTTTCAGTGGCCTCTAGTTGTCCTCTGAATCACTCTCTTGGGTGCTATAAGCAGCTCACAGCATAGGTTTAGGTTACCTCCAATTTCTGCCATGTTCAATACTTTGAAAGTCAGAAGTCAGCTGGAGAGTTTATCCCTTTCCTTTTTTTTTTTTTTTTTAACGTCACTCCTGCGGCCCTTCCAAGAATTTTTATAAATAACTAATCCATTGTATTTTATTCCTTACTGATTAAAATCCCTGGAATATTGTTGTTTTCCTGACTAAACCTTGATGGACCCCTTCATATATATATGTACATATATGAGTATATAGATATATACATATAGATAGATAGATAGATACATATTCAGTTTTGTCTAACAGTTTCTCTAATGTCAGCGGACACATCTGTCCAAATATTTTTCCTGAACTAATTCTTCCATCAGGTCAGTACTTCAAGGTACAGTCTGACCCAATTTTGAGCTCCCCATTTATAACCTGCCAGGTCTCAGTGAGGTCCCTGTCCTCAGTAGAGTTTGCCAGATGGGTTTATCTATAACCACCAAACAGGTTGCCCCTGCTCATCGCAACTCATGTATATTTGTTTCTTGTGATGGGAACTCTTGTATTTTCTAACTATGCATGGCCAGTTCCACTTTAAGATTCAGTTAAAATTCCCTTTTCCTTATCAAGCTTTCCTTGGTTCACTCTGACTAAGAGTGATCGTACCTACCTTTGAACTACATCACCCGCTTTGATATTTTTTGTGGTTGTTTACTGTTATTTTTTATGTGCATGACTTAAAGCTGAAACAATCATATGCTCCTGATGCAGAAAGCCACCATATATCATTTTATACTCCATGCCCTGGTGCAGAGCTTTATAAGGTTTTTGCTTTTTAAGGTTCCTGTCCTACAAGTAGGCAAGAATCCTTTCACAGTATCTCTGACAGATCACCATACAACCTCCAGTGATGAAAAACCAATTATGTATTTGAATTGATGGAGCTGTTAGGAAGTTCTCTTATGGTGTGTGTGCATAAATACAGCTGCCTGCAACGTGAAGATCTACTTTCTTTAGCTACCCTGACGGGTCTGGACAATCTCTTTTGTGTTATGCTTTCTAAAAGTTAGCATCATTTTTAAGGCCCTACATGATCTCTATCCAATTTTTTTGAATATGTTCCCCAGAAGAAATCTTATATGGAAACCAATTCACCCAAGGATTAACAAGTATATGTGAAACAGATGCTTCAGGAAATAAAATTTACCTTTACTTTGTGTATTATTTTATCTTTTGTGCAATGTATTTAATTTGTATAAAACATGTAAATGTTGACTTGATCATTTGAATTCACCACCAACTAACGTTGTGAAACATTGATCCAGGATCTCATTTCCATTCCAGTCTTGTCTTACATGATAATCCTCCATTCTCTTCCTGTGTCAGTGAAACTGGCCTTTTCTCTGTTTTATGAATGGGTCAAAGTACTTCCTATATCAGGGACTTTACACATATTCTCTTGAATATCATCACCATTTAACCCTTGCTTTTCTGACTTAGATAACTTTGGATCTGGTTCAGTTTCTTAATTTTACTCTTATCAGTAGATAAGAAAACTTAAGCATGGAGAGACTAAATAATTCTGTATTTATATATACTAAATAAATATATGTCAAAATTTTATTACCACTGTGATGAAAAGCTATACCCTATTACTTTGCCAACAAAGGTCCGTCTATTCAGGGCTATGGTTTTTCCTGTGGTCATGTATGGATGTGAGAGTTGGACTGTGAAGAAGGCTGAGCGCTGAAGAATTGATGCTTTTGAACTGTTGTGTTGGAGAAGACTCTTGAGAGTCCCTTGGACTGCAAGGAGATCCAACCAGTCCACTCTGAAGGAGATCAGCCCTGGGATTTCTTTGGAAGGAATGATGCTGAAGCTGAAACTCCAGTACTTTGGCCACCTCATGCGAAGAGTTGACTCATTGGAAAAGACTCTGATGCTGGGAGGGATTGGGGGCAAGAGGAGAAGGGGACGACAGAGGATGAGATGGCTGGATGGTGTCACTGACTCGATGGACGTTGAGTCTGAGTGAACTCTGGGCGTTGGTGATGGACAGGAAGGCCTGGCATGCTGCGATTCATGGGGTCGCAAAGAGTCGGACATGACTGAGCAAGTGATCTGATCTGATCTGATGGATAATATGAAAATATTAATAGCATCTTCCCTCCCCTCCACCCAAACGCACTCACCACAGACACACACACCTTCTGGATATCCTTATGATTAACTTCTTCAGGTTTCTGCTCAGATGTTGTTCTTGAAATGAGACCTATCTCAACCATTCTAAGCACTGACACTTATTCCCCCAGCTCTGGCACTCACTGTTTTCTTTGCTCTACTGTTAAGTTTTTCCCACAGCATTTATCGTGGTCTAATGTACCAAATTTACTTATATATTGTGTTCACTTTTTATTTCTGTATTCTCCTGCAAGAATACAATCTCCACGAGAGCAGGAATATTTGTCTTCAATGATGTATCATAAACTTTTAGAACTTGAATCAGAGGAAGTAGGCATTCAGTTAATTAGTAAATGACTGCGAGTGCTTAGTCACTCAGTCATGTCTGATTCTTTGTGACCCCACGGACTGTAGCCTGCCAGCCTCCTCCATCCATGGAATTCTCTAGACAATAATACTGGAGTGGGTTGCCATTCCCTTTTCTAGGAGATCTCCCCAACCCAGAAATCAAACCCAGATCTCCTGCATTGCAGGCAGATTCTTTAGGCCTGAGCTACGTGAAGCCCTAGTAAATGAATAAATGAATGCAAATATCTACTTTGTCAAAAATCACAGCTTATTAGAAGATTAGAAAAAAAGCTGGATCTGCTGATTCTTATTTCAAGATTTATCCCTTTGAATCCCACTGACATTAATTTTCAAGCTAAGTAATTATCCAATATGAGTCTTAATCAAATGGCATCACAGGTATTGAATAAATAGGAATTTCTCTCTAATACAAGTGATACTCAAAATAAGTATAGGGAATGTGTAAACTCTCAGGGATGATTTAAATATCTGGATTATGGTAATGAAGCATTATTGCTTTCTCTTTATATGTAAATACTCTAATTTCATATGCTCTTTTACCTCATAGGTTTGTTCAGTTTCCTTTAGCACTCTGATTTATTACTATAGTCTTCTAGCCAGCTCCTTGCTACAGGCCTAGGGAAGGGCTAATCTCCCCACTACACCATCCTTCTCACCTTAAGCTATACCCTAAGCATCTGCTGCTGAGCTGTGCTCTCACTTCTATATGTGTCCATCTAGTAATACTCCCCCTACAACATTCAAAGTTGTTAATTCTGAGGTTAATTGGTGAACCATTAATGGGTTCATCTTAATCACAAAAAATATCCAGTCATTTCTGCTAACACAGAGTATCTTCCCAAGGATGCTTTCATTCATTTCTCTACTATAATTTTTACGAGAACAAGAAATGATAATGTTAAATTTGCATGCAATACAAGCTCTAAACCAAACCAAATGTTACAAACATCTTCCTTTCATCCCACAGTGGTACCATAATATCTTATGGATTATTCACTTTTTCCTGAGTTTCCAAGTGTAGTTATACAGCAAATTTGATAGTCAATATATGTAATGAATTTGTTTTTAGATTTTATGTCCCCGTCCATGATATACTGTTCTTCTTGAGCTTTTATATTTCTAGTTTAGGCTAGTTATAGCCTCCTACAGGGTCCCAGAATGTCACACCTATGCCATTTTACTCCATCTTTTATCCTGCTTCCAGATTAGCTGAACTAAAGCTCCCTTCTGATCATACCACTCCTGAGATCTTTATTGTCTGTTTGTTAATGTAAAACTATAGTGATAATTCTTAAACTTTTCTGTGATTGTCATTATATGTCATTATATTCCAATAATGTTTTAAATCCTTATCACTAAGTTGCTTATCCTGATACTCTAAGAATATTGTCCAGGGAGTATGTGAACATCTGGAAAAATTGCTACATTTCCCCTGGTCTCTCACATACTACAGTTTGAGAAGCACTATCTTCCACAATATGGTCCTAACTTACATTACCAGTCTTGTCTCTCACCATCACCTGCTGGATCCATACTCCAGCAGATAGATGATTTGATGTTCTCTTTTCAATTAATTTGTTCATTTTATTCTTACTTTTAGCAAATTCTTCTTGTTATCCTCTATCTCCTTAGTTTTATTAATGTCTTCCATTTCCTTCCATCACTTTTAAACACATAGATACTTCTAGTTTCATCAGATTTGTAATATTCTAGTTAAATAAAGGGAACCCTCTTACACTGTTGGTGGGAATGAAAAATTGTACAGCCACTATGGAGAACAGTGTGGAGATTCCTTTAAAAACTGGAAATAGAACTGCCGTATGACCCAACAATCCCACTGCTGGGCATACACACCGAGGAAACTAGAAGTGAAGGAGACACGTGTACCCCAATGTTCATTGCAGCACTGTTTACAATAGCCAGGACATGGAAGCAACCTAGATGTCCATCAGCAGATGAATGGCTAAGAAAGCTGTGGTACATATACACAATGGAGTATTACTCAGCCATTAAAAAGAATACATTTGAATCAGTTCTAATGAGGTGGATGAAACTGGAGCCTATTATACAGAGTGAAGTAAGCCAGAAAGAAAAACACCAATATAGTATACTAATGCATATATATGGAATTTAGAAAGATGATAATGATAACCCTGTATATGAGACAGCAAAGGAGACACTGATGTATAGAACAGTCTTTTGGACTCTGTGGGAGAGGGAGAGGGTGGGATGATTTGGGAGAATGGCATTGAAACATGTTTAATATCATATGTGAAATGAATTGCCAGTCCAAGTTTGATGCAGGATACAGGATGCTCGGGGCTGGTGCACTGGGATGACACAGAGGGATGGGATGGGAGGGAGGTGGGAGGGGGGTTCAGGATGGGGAACATGTGTATACCCATGGTGGATTCATGGTGATGTATGGCAAAACCAATACAATATTGTAAAGTAATTAGCCTCCAATTTAAATAAATAAATTTATATTAAAAAAAAAACTGGGGAAGAGCTTATGTCCACACAAGAACCATGCACACAGATGTTTACAGAAGCTTTATTCATAGTTGGCAAAACTTGGAAGCAACCAAGATATTTAATAGGTGAATGGATAAATAAACTATGGTGCATCCAGACAATGGGGAAAAAAAAAACTTTCTTAGAAGTTCATTTTCTCTTCTGTTCATATTTTTTTAAAGTGAGCAGAAAATACTTTTCTCACATTTGATATTGCCTTAAATTATGCTGCGTGCAGGTGTGCATGCTCAGTGGTGTCCGACTCTTTGCGACCCCATGGACTGTAATCCGCCAGGCTCCTCTGTCCAGGGGATTTTCCAGGCAAGAATACTGTAGTTGGGTTGGAGGGTTGCCACTTCCTCCTCCAGGGTATCTTTCACACCCAGGGATGGAACTCATGTCTCTTATGTCTCCTGCATTGGCAGGCAGATTCTTTACTACTGCACCACCTGGGAGCCCAGTCTAAATTATGCCAGTTATGGAATGATTTGTATTATAAACTTCTCTCCAACCAGTTGTATTTGTCACAGCATCTGAAATATAAAAGCACCATTAGAATTTTATATTGTATTTTATTTTATAATAGAGCCCATGAGTATGTTGCATTTTGTAATTTGCCCCTTCTCTATCAAACTATAATTTGTTCTAGATTATTAAATAATTTTTAATTTCTACATCGAGGCTAGATATTGAGGCCCTGTGGAATATACTTTTTCTTTTTGAGATTCTGTTAAAATTATGATAAATATATAAGACACTTTTAAGCTTATAGCAATGAAGAGGATGGGGGATGGCTATCAGGGTAGTTCAACACATTTACTGCAAATAAAAATCAGATGAATGAGTTTAGCTTGTTGAGCCAGAGTATAGGAAGTTTACAGTGTAACTATTTATGAAAAGTTCTACAGTGAAAGGAAGTTGCAGACTAAGGGATTGTAAAATTAATGAGTGGCATGGGTTCTAAGTCAGTCATAATGAAATACTCAACTACTTATATAAACATTAAAGTTAAAGTGAAGTCGCTCAGTCATGTCCGACTCTTTGCGGCCCCATGGACTGTAGTCTACCAGGCTCCTCTGTCCATGGGATTTTCCAGGCAAGAATACTGGAGTGGGTTGCCATTTCCTTCTCCAGGGGATCTTCCTGACCCAGGGATTGACCCAGGGATCGAACCCGGGTCTCCTACATTGCAGGTGGATGCTTTACCCTCTAAGCCACCAGGGAAGTCACAGTCAGTGTAAACAGACAATTATAGTTCCTGTGTGCCTATAACGGAGAAGGCAATGGCACCCCACTCCAGTACTCTTGCCTGGAAAATCCCATGGACAGAGGAGCCTAGTAGGCTGCAGTTCATGGGGTCGCTGAGAGTCAGACACGACTGAGAGACTTCACTTTCACTTTTCACTTTCATGCATTGGAGAAGGAAATGGCAACCCACTCCAATGTTCTTGCCTGGAGAATCCCAGGGACGGGGGAGCCTGGTGGGCTGCCGTCTATGGAGTCACATAGAGTTGGACACGACTGAACCGACTTAGAAGCAGTAGCAGCAGCAGCAGTGTGCCTATAAATGTGATAGTTTACTTCACTTATACTGAAGCAGAGAGTGGCTAGAAGCTTGCCGCTTTTATCCTGGCAAGAAAAGGAAAACACACAATGAGGTACCATTTCACGCCAGTTGGAATGGCTGCGATCCAAAAGTCTACAAGTAATAAATGCTGGAGAGGATGTGGAGAAAAGGGAACCCTCTTACACTGTTGGTGGGAATGCAAACTAGTACAGCCACTATGGAGAACAGTGTGGAGATTCCTTAAAAAACTGGAAATAGAACTGCCTTATGATCCAGCAATCCCACTGCTAGGCATACACACTGAGGAAACCAGAAGGGAAAGAGACACGTGTACCCCAATGTTCATCGAAGCACTGTTTATAATAGCCAGGACATGGAAGCAACCTAGATGTCCATCAGCAGATGAATGGCTAAGAAAGCAGTGGTACATATACACAATGGAGTATTACTCAGCCATTAAAAAGAATACATTTGAATCAGTTCTAATGAGGTGGATGAAACTGGAGCCTATTATACAGAGTGAAGTAAGCCAGAAAGAAAAACACCCATACAGTATACTAATGCATATGTATGGAATTTAGAAAGATGGTAATGATAACGCTGTATGCGAGACAGCAAAAGAGACACAGATGTATAGAACAGTCTTTTGGACTCTGTGGGAGAGGGGGAAGGATGATTTGGGAGAATGGCATTGAAACATGTATAATATCATATATGAAATAAATCGCCAGTCCAGGTTTGATGCAGGATACAGGAAGCTTGGGGCTGGTGCACTGGGATGACCCAGAGGGATGGTATGGGGAGGGAGGTGGGAGTGGGGTTCAGGATTGGGAACACGTGTACACCCGAGGTGGATTCATGTTGAGGTATGGCAAAACCAATGCAATATTGTAAAGTAAAGTAATGTAAAACAGGTTTCACATCATTACCATTGCTTTGTATCTTCCCTAAATTTTTAAACATTCTGGCATTTTATATATCTGTAATTAGCTATAAAGATATAGGCACATTTGTTTCAGTTGGCCATTTATGGATTTGGTTAGAAAATTACTTGCTTTTGTGTGTGTGTGTATAAAGAATAGAAAGCTGAAAAAAAAAAGATTATAAAAAAAAGGAAAACAAAGACGAAAACACAAAACAAGGACAAAACAAAAGCAGAAACTGACAGTGACTTATTTTCTACAGAAATGAAATAAGCTGAGTGGTAAAAACTAGGGAAGATAATATGATTCTTGTCTTCCTAGGACACACTGATTGTGTGTTGATGATCAAACTCAAGAATCATCCCAAGGGGAAATAAAGATATTTCAGGCAATAAAAGATAACCTAAAAAAAGAATGTAGTTAAGAACTTCAAAGCACTTGAAAGGATATTATATCCCTAATGTAAGAACTTTGTGCAAATTCACACATAAAAAGCTTTAAATTAAATGAAGAATGTCTATTACAGGAGGAATAAAAAACAGGGGATAGGAAACATGAAAAGAAAGATGGAAGATATACAATATCAACTCAAGAGTTTAAAAATCCAGAGAAAATTAAAGCAGGCTATAATATATTAAAGACAATGTATATTGTATAATAATTCTTGAGACTAAGATGTAACGTATGTTTGTATTTCTTTAAGGCCTACTAATGCCAAACATGCTGGAAAAATAAAAAGAACTAACTGGATATATCACTGTGAAATTTTTTAAAAGAAAGAGATAATCCTAAATCTTTCAAAAAGTCACCCAATAAGAGGTCAAAATCAATTGAAATTATAACTCTTACTAGTGATGCTGGCTTTGGAAGATAAAGAAACAATAATTGCTAAGTTCTAATGGGAAAATATTTTCATCAGAAAGCTTAATTCTCCATATTCTTTCTTTGGTTGGTACTTGAGGATATGCGTAAGTAAAGTGAGGGAGTAAATTAAGAAATAATGCATCTGATCTAGGACTTTCATTTAGATATAGCTCTGAAGAGCAATGACAGAAAATCCCCAGAAGATTTCAGTGAAGCAGGACTACAGAAGGTTTTGAGTGATTGAGACAGGAGAATGGAGAACTCTAGAAGGTAACCAAATGGGAACATGCATTGCACAGCTTCAGTAGTATGCCAGACTAAGGATAAACCTAAGGACATATCAAAGGCAGAGAATACAAGAAAACATTAAAGATCTTTAGAGATTCCAGGAAAAGGAAAGAAAAAATAATGATGTAAAAGAGGATAGTAATCCTATTCTATGTAAACTTAAGTGAAAAATGTTTATGTAGCCTAAGTAATATAAATGCTGTTTTTCTCATACCCAACACATTGAGTCAACATATAGATGAAGTGGTGGAAAGACACATTATCATCCTTAATCCTTTAGAAAGTTAAAGTATGGATAAAAAAATTGAAGGTGCAGGGCAAACAGAAGTGAGGCGACGAACAGGAGTGATCATAAGTATGGAAATGGAATATACTGCTTGCAGTTGGTAGAGTAAACAAAAGAGAAACATAAATATAACAGAAGCATAAATATAAATATAACTAAAAGTTGAAATATAACTGTACCAGGAGGCTGGCATAGGGAACAGAAGGTAGTGGGTGGTGGGTGTATGGTTGGTATAAGTAATTTCATATATAATGCCTGATGTTAATAAAGAAATATAAGTAAATTATTTACAGATACAATGATACTTAAAATACAAATAGGAGAAGTTTTAATATGTTGCCTTTGAAGGGATGGAGCTGGATAAGTAGGACTAGGATATAAATCATTTAATGTTTTCATCTCATGCACATATTCATTTGATAAACACACAAAAAAATAAGATGGAAAAAACTGGAAAGATTAACCAGGACTTTATTAAGATTTTTCCTAAGCCTGCTGAATACACATACAAATAATTTGTGACAATACCTATATACTATATTTGAGAAACTTCTTTTGTCTTGTGAATTTCATCTTATATAGAAATAGTGGTCTTAAGATTTTTATTCTAATTTTTGAAATTTCAGGCAAGTTAATGAATGCTTTAAGACCTGTTTTGGTTCAGTTCAGTTCAGTTACTCAGTCGTGTCCAACTCTTTGCGACCCCATGAATCGCAGCATGCCAGGCCTCCCTGTCCATCACCAAATCCCGGAGTTCACTCAGACTCACGTCCATCAAGTCAGTGATGCCATCCAGCCATCTCATCCTCTGTCGTCCCCTTCTCCTCCTGCCCCCAATCCCTCCCAGCATCAGGGTCTTTTCCAGTGAGTCAACTCTTTGCATGAGGTGGCCAAAGTACTGGAGTTTCAGCTTTAGCATCATTCCTTCCAAAGAAATCCCAGGGCTGATCTCCTTCAGAATGGATTGGTTGGATCTCCTTTCAGTCCAAGGGACTCTCAAGAGTCTTCTCCAACACCACAGTTCAAAAGCATCAATTCTTCGCTGCTCAGCTTTCTTCACAGTCCAACTCTCACATCCATACATGACCATAGGCAAAACCATAGCCTTGACTAGATGGACCTTTGTTGGCAAAGTAATGTCTCTGCTTTTCAATATGCTGTCTAGGTTGGTCACAACTTTTCTTCCAAGGAGTAAGCGTCTTTTAATTTCATGGCTGCAGCCACCATCTACAGTGATTTTGGAGCCCCAAAAAATAAAGTCTGACACTATTTCCACTGTTTCCCCATCTATTTCCCATGAAGTGATGGGACCAGATGTAATGATCTTCATTTTCTGAATGTTGAGTTTTAAGCCAACTTTTTCACTCTCCTCTTTCACCTTCATCAAGAGGCTTTTTAGTTCCTCTTCACTTTCTGCCATAAGGGTGGTGTCATCTGCCTATCTGAGGTTATTGATATTTCTCCTGGAAATCTTGATTCCAGCTTGTGCTTCTTCCAGCCCAGTAGTTCTCATGATGTACTCTACTCAGCAGTAAATTGAGGATATTGGACTAGAGATGGAGAGATGTATTTCTCATGTAGATTAAAACATTATAGTCT
Source organism: Bos indicus x Bos taurus (assembly GCF_003369695.1). Lineage (NCBI taxonomy): Eukaryota > Metazoa > Chordata > Mammalia > Artiodactyla > Bovidae > Bos > Bos indicus x Bos taurus. The sequence continues at coordinate 18,726,432 of NC_040076.1, read as the reverse complement.
TTGTTCTAGTTTTAAAGAGTTTTTTTTTTTTTAATGAGAATCTTCATGCTATCTTAATTTTCACCCTCCATCTATTTTTTTCTATTTTTTTTTATTCCTAGCCTGTAGTCAGTTTTAGAATTTTTTTAGTGCTAAATGTAGAGATTTCCTCTATTAAGAGGATCTGGAAGGTAGATACTTGAATTTTTTTATGGTTATAAAGGATGGTTGACCTGCATTTGAAATGCATTACTGTAACAATTGAAAATATGTCAATACTGAAAAACAGAAAAATAAGAAATGAAGCCAATAGCTACATTTTTCAACACTATTGTCTATTTCCATTTACCATAGATTTTCTGCTGATTTTTTTATCATGTGCGTACATAAGAAAGTTTCTTATCCAGGGTTAGGAGAATTAATGAGATTACTGTGTGGCAGTCTTTGAAAAATGAGAGAAATCCACATTTGGTTTTTGTAATGAAATTTATATTCAGTTGGTCATGGTCCAAATTGGTTTTGAAAAGTATATATCTAATCAAAGCAGATGAAGTTGTCCAAAACTTAATAAGAATAAAAAGAAGGAAAATTTAAAGAGAAAATTTCCAGTTGAAAATGAGTAACTGTTGATTACTCAGGTCCAAGAATTAATGTGATGAATATTACATAATTTAGCAGATCTTGCCAGGATAAATTTGAGTGTAAGCTCGATATCACGTAGTTGTATAGCTGCTTTGCAACTTGCATTTTATGTCAGCTTTCGTCTCCCTAACTCTATACCCTTAGGGTAAAACTTCCCTTCAATCACTCAGACCTTCCCCAAACTGTCAACTTAAAAAGTTGCACAAAATGAGAGTTGTAAGTTAAGTTTTACTTGGGGCAAAATGAGGACTATAGCCAGGGAGACAACATTTAAGATAGCTCTGCGATACTGCTCCAAAGGGACAGAGAGGAAGGTCAGTATATATGTGATTTTGGTGAAGAGGGAATACATGCAGTCAAGCACATTTTTATTTTTTTTTTTGCAGGTTTCTGCTAGTCTCATGAAGCTTATTGCTAATCTTGAGAAGCATATGTCACTGTGAAGGGTTTCTAGTGCTTTTCTAGATATGAGGAGATATAAGGGTCGGATTCATAAAATTGGTTCCTGAAGATATTTAACTATCTGAAGAACTGCTCTGCCTGTTTCTCCGAGTACACAGTGCTTCATTTCTGAGAAGTTCAGAAACGAGTGCCCTCTTTTCTGAACTCCTTTCAGAAGATGCTGAAAATCAGAACATGATTTAATCCTTATAGAGGCAGATGGCAAGTGCCAATATGTAGCTGTCACTAGGAGATTGTTCTTTCCAACTTCTGAGTTTTTATCTTTGTCAATCACCAAAGCAATGCCCAGCATTTTTGTTTTTAATAACTTCAGGATTCTGCCTGATATTCCTTTACCTGGTTGTTTTCTAGATGTACTTTTCACAGTAAGTTCCTGAATAGTGTACTGTGTACTGAATGTCTGTAAGTTCTGGCCAGATTTTAACTGTACAAGGAGATGAAATGTATTTGTTCACTACATCAGTTTTGTGAGGTGGATTTAGGGAGAAGTAGGTGACATCTACTATTTCATCATCCACATAAATAACAGTGTAAATGGAAGCTTATTTTTATTCTGGTTTATTTAGAATGTATTCTTTTGCTCAATTTTGAAAAGGTTTTAAGGCAATTAATGGTATCTTTAAAAATGGATGTTTTAAAAAAACTCATTAGAAATGGGCAAGGTATAGTCTGAAACTCTAAAGAAATGTCTGCTGCTCTTTATAATTGTCTAGCTCATTTATTGATTTCATAGTTTTTAGACAAGTAGGACTGGTCATAAAAATGAACATAGAGATCAGCTGGGGTCCAAAAGAATGATCAGGAAGAGGAATATAATATTTTAATTGGAAAGGATGGAACTTAATATCAATGCCTACTGCCATCAGCTACATCACTTTAGCATTTAAAGGGGCTAATGAATATTTTGCTGATAGAAACACTTTCTGGATTTCTCGGCTGAGTAGAAACTGTTTAGTGCAGGAAGGGACAACTTTAGTAAATGGGATACTATAAAACTTAAAGTAAGAATTGGAACTTAAAGTAACAGTATTAATTTCCTTGGCATAAATTTCTGCTTTCTCATCCTGAAGTTTTATTTTGGCATGAAGATAGCAATAACACTAAGCCCTCCACTGGAATCCAAACTGAAGATAGATTATTTTGTCTTTAAAAATTTCATTATAAAGGACCAAGTATGGAATAGATGAAAGAGTATTTTAATTTAATGGTAAGAGTTTCCCATTTGGAGTAAGAGAACCCAGACTGGAGACACAGTTTCATTTGTTTGTAGCCTCTTCTTTTATAAAATAGAAACAATAGGATTTATTTCAATGTGTGGTTATAAGAAAGAAAGATAAGAGAAAGTGTGACACTTTTTAAGCTATAAGCTTTATACAAAATTGGGATACTAAAACAGAAAAAATACTTTGACATTTTGTCTATTTAAATAATAATTTCAAAGTATAAATATCCTAGTCTGTCGTTGGAGGCAGTATGAAATTGTTGTTGTTTAGTCACTCAGTTATGTCCAACTCTTTTGTGAACCCATGGACTGTAGTCCACAGGCTCCTCTGTCCATGGGATTTCCCAGGCAAGAATGCTAGATTGGGTTGCCATTGCCTTCTCCAGGGGATCTTCTTGAGCCAGGGATCAAACCTATGTCTCCTGCATTACAGGCAGATTCTTTACCACTGAGCCACCTGGAAAGCCCACTATGAAATTAAAGGATGTTAAAACGATCTGAGTTTGACTCTTGATTTGAACACATGTTTTAGCTAAAAGAACCAATCAGTTTACTTAATGTCTTTTCTGGTTATCTATTGCTCCGTGTAAAACCTACCCAGAAACCAAGGAACTCAAAGCGACACTTTTTGTTATACCTCATGATTTTGCGGGTCAGGAATCTGGGTGGGCCCAGCTGGTGCTTCGTTAGCTTCAAGTAGCATTGACTGTCTCTCAGTGGTATTCAGGTGGGGGATGGGCTCCTGTGGCTTCTTGTGCATGGCTGGCACCATGTTGGGAATGACTGGAAGGTGGCTCTGGTAGGCCTGTGGAAGAGCACAGCAGTGCCTGACATCTTCAGCATGTCAGTCGAAGATAGCTTTTCCCAGAGTGAACATCCCTATGGACCCAGGCAGGAGACACAAGCTTTCTTGTGACTCAGCCCTAGAATTTCCAGGACATCCCATCTATCACTTTCTTTTCATCAAGGGAAACACAAAGTTCAGTCAAATTTTAAAACGAAAGGAATAGACTCTATTTCTTAATCTGTCTTGGAACCTTCCAGCCTCAGCTTTCTCCTTCTGTAAAACCTTTCCCAAAGAGTTGTTGTGAAGCTCCAATGAGATTATGTCTTCAAAGTGGCTCTCATAGAATCTTACCAAAGAATATTTCCTTTTCTTTTCTTCTTTATGCAAGTGGAGATTCTATTACCTAATATCACTAGTTACCTGGGAACCACAGAAGTAAACATAACTGCCTCCTGAGCATTCGAAATAGCAGAAGTAAATTTATGACTTTTCTGGTGGATCAGATGGTAAAGAATCTGCCTGCAATGCAGGAAACCCAGCTTTGATCCCTGGGTCAGGAAGATCCCCTGGAGAAGGGAATGGCAAGACACTCCAGTAATCTTGCATGGAGAAGTCCATGGACAGAGGAGCTTGGCGGGCTATAGTCCATGGGGTCACAGAGAGTTGGACACAACTGAGTGACTAATACCTTTGCTGTCACTTTAATCATAGAAATACCCAAGGCTCAGACCATGTAAAGTCTCTAATTTATTATAGGCCAATTCTCAGAGTTACTTGTTTTCCCAGCCTACAGAAGATTAGAAAGGAAAAATTAAAAAAAAAAAAATTTGGACTACTTAAAAGACACACAATAGAAGAACCTGGAAGCCAAGGAGAAGAAAAAGTCTAAAGTACAGGACCCTACAACTCTAGCATTTGGGACCTTTTAATGGGATCATAGAAGGCTATCAGGACCTTAGTAACTATGGTTTTATACCCTAAGTTAACAATTGCTGTTCCAAATGATTTCAGTAACGCAAATTTAAATTTCATTTTATGTCACGTGTAAGTATGAAAGAATGTATAACCTATTTTAGAAAAATTTTAAACTTTTATAGTTAGCATTAACTGTGTATCACATGTGAAGTAAAAGTTTCAAGATTTTCTATTCACATAATTTTTCTTTCCCTAGTGGTGTTACATATTGATAGGTTTCATTATGATGTCATGACACAATATGGGAAATATCTATCATTTTTTGGCCACCTAGCAGCTGAACCATATTTTGATATTTTTGGAGTAATTTATCTTGAATATTGACGCAATCCAGAGAGTGCCTTCCTGTAAAATATAGAAAATGGCAGATATTTCCTCCCCCAGTCTTCTCAGCAACAAGAGATATAGCCATGCCATAGGCTTAACTAGTGGAGAAGGCAATGGCACCCCACTCCAGTACTCTTGCCTGGAGAATCCCAGGGACAGGGGAGCCTGGTGGGCCGCCATCTATGGGATTGCACAGAGTCGGACACGACTGAAGTGACTTAGCAGCAGCAGCAGCAGGCTTAACTAGTCATAGTTGTTCCATGTGAGGAACCATGATCCCGTGATATAAAGAACCAGGGCTACAGAGAGCAGGACAGTGGCAACCTCCAACTCTCATGACCCGCTGTTGTTATAGAGTAAGCTGTGATGTACAAACCAGACTAGTTTTGTTGCAGGATTGTACGCTAATCCTGCATGATGCCTGCCTTCTTCTTTTTTTTTTTTAATTTATTGCCATTTTATTATCATTTCCTGTTTTTTTTTTTAATTTTATTTTATTTTTAAACTTTACATAATTGTATTAGTTTTGCCAAATATCAAAATGAATCTGCCACAGGTATACATGTGTTCCCCATCCTGAACCCTCCTCCCTCCTCCCTCCCCATACCATCCCTCTGGGTCGTCCCAGTGCACTAGCCCCAAGCATCCAGTATCGTGCATCGAACCTGGACTGGCAACTCGTTTCTTATATGATATTTTACATGTTTCAATGTCATTCTGCCAAATCTTCCCATCCTCTCCCTTTTCCACAGAGTCCATAAGACTGTTCTATACATCAGGGTCTCTTTTGCTGTCTCGTACACCGGGTTATTGTTACCATTTTTCTAAATTCCATATATATGCGTTAGTATACTGTATTGATGTTTTTCCTTCTGGCTTACTTCACTCTGTATAATAGGCTCCAGTTTCATCCACCTCATTAGAACTGATTCAAATGTATTCTTTTTAATGGCTGAGTAATACTCCATTGTGTATATGTACCACTGCTTTCTTAGCCATTCATCTGCTGATGGACATCTAGGTTGCTTCCATGTCCTGGCTATTATAAACAGTGCTTCGATGAACATTGGGGTACACGTGTCTCTTTCCCTTCTGGTTTCCTCAGTGTGTATGCCCAGCAGTGGGATTGCTGGATCATAAGGCAGTTCTATTTCCAGTTGTTTAAGGAATCTCCACACTGTTCTCCATAGTGGCTGTACTAGTTTGCATTCCCACCAACAGTGTAAGAGGGTTCCCTTTTCTCCACACCCTCTCCAGCATTTATTATTTGTAGACTTTTGGATCGCAGCCATTCTGACTGGTGTGAAATGGTACCTCATAGTGGTTTTGATTTGCATTTCTCTGATAATGAGTGATGTTGAGCATCTTTTCATGTGTTTGTTAGCCATCTGTATGTCTTCTTTGGAGAAATGTCTATTTAGTTCTTTGGCCCATTTTTTGATTGGGTCATTTATTTTTCTGGAGTTGAGCTGTAGGAGTTGCTTGTATATTTTTGAGATTAGTTGTTTGTCAGTTGCTTCATTTGCTATTATTTTCTCCCATTCTGAAGGCTGTCTTTTCACCTTGCTAATAGTTTCCTTTGATGTGCAGAAGCTTTTAAGGTTAATTAGGTCCCATTTGTTTATTTTTGCTTTTATTTCCAATATTCTGGGAGGTGGGTCATAGAGGATCCTGCTGTGATGTATGTCAGAGAGTGTTTTGCCTATGTTCTCCTCTAGGAGTTTTATAGTTTCTGGTCTTACGTTTAGATCTTTAATACATTTTGAGTTTATTTTTGTGTATGGTGTTAGAAAGTGGTCTAGTTTCATTCTTTTACAAGTGGTTGACCAGATTTCCCAGCACCACTTGTTAAAGAGATTGTCTTTAACCCATTGTATTTGTGTCTTTTTCCAAGACATGTTTTACATGTTTCCAAGCCATGTTTTACATAGTGTTCCCTGCAATCCTGTGAGGTACTTGATCATTTCACTATATATCATTGCTTAAATCAGAGTTGGATTCTATTGCTTAAGAATCCTGATTGTTATGGAACTTACTAGCAAGAGTGCTTTCAGGCTACATCCATAGGGAAATGGTGGCAGTGGTTCTAGATTTTGGCTCTGTGTTAGAATCCCCTGGAATGTTTGGAAAATACCAATGCTCAAGCAAACTCAGATCAAGCACACTGAATGGCCAGGATTAGGACCCAGGTGTTGATACTTAAAATTTATTTAGATGATTATAATGTGAGAATTGAGGGCTTCCCTGATGGCTCAGGTGGTAAAGAACCCACCTGCCAATGAAGGAGCTGCAAGCAACACAGCTTCAGGAAGATCCCCTGGAGAAGGAAATGACAGCACACTCCAGTGTCCTTGCCTGGGAAATCCCGTGGATGGGGGAGCTTGGTGGGCTACAGTCCATGGTGTGACAGAGTCAGACTTGACTGAGTGCACACACACATACACACACACACAATGTGAGAATTAATACAGAGAACTTAATGACTTATAAAGATGGGGATGTTGAAGGAAGGATTAATATGTAACCTGTCCACCCATCACCAAATTGTGTCCCATAAGAAGGCCTAGCATATACTTCTTTCACCAAGGCACTGGGTGACTAACAAGTGTGCCTGAAGATCATTTTTACAGTTGTTCTCTCTAAGCCCGAAACAGTGGCAACATTGCCGTGAAGTGGGTTCTCTGACTTCAGTGGAGGTAACAGGATGCAAGGTAGCAGTTTCCACCTAGCCATATCTAACGTCTAGGCTACTCTGTAGCTCTGGTTCTTTACATCGCTGGATCATGATTCCTCATATGGAGCAGCTATGAATAGTTAAGCCTATGACATGGTTACACCGCTTGTTGCAGGTATTGCAGTAGTCTGCAAAGCCTCCCTGACGATAACAGTGATTAGTCCAGCTGGGATTTTTGGTATCGCCAAATTAATCACGGGACCCTAGCACTAAAATGGATGGGAAACCTCCAAAGTTTGTATCTGATTTGTATAAATGGAAAATTTCTATATCTGGTGAACAGAAAGCTGACTTGATATATCTTTTGACACTCATAGATCCATGTCCAGTTTCCACACTTAAGTCAGTTCACACACCCAGAAGCCTTGAATAAAAAAATAGTGTCTTTGAAGATACAACCACTGATAGTGTCAAAGTACTAACAGAGTTTCTGACTTTTAGCCTTTCAAGGTTCTCTGCTCAGTTGCCAGGTAGCTCAAAGGTTTTTGGTTGGCACGAGGAAAAGGGCTATTCCAAGACTTCAGAAGTTTTTTGTTTTTGTTGTTGTTACTAGATCTGTGTTCATTCTAATTCCTGGGGGCCCAGAATGCCCTGCGAGTCAGACATAAGTGGGGTCTTGGTTCATCTGCCATATGCCAGGCCCTGTGGGACCTTGATGCTCCCCTGTGGTTATTGTTCTGCACTCAAGTGTAGAAGTAAGGGAGATGCTTAGCGATAGGCAAAATCCATTCTTCTATTTCCTGCCCTAGAGAACAAGAGCTATTATGCTAAAAAGGACTAAGTGGAAACCTCTGGAGCTCCATCTCCCTAATAAATAGTACATGTAAGAGAAATATGAGTATCAGTGCCATTTTCAGTTTTGAAAGGAACAGGGGTAATGAGTTCTTCATGTTTGCTTTTAATCTGCCAGCTTGCCTATTGCTTACAGGGGCTGGATATGAACTTGGAGAATGATGGTGAATTGCTGGAAGCTTAATTGGATGGTTACTCCTGTAGCAGCTGCAGTTTCCAGATGTGGCCTTTTAATGGGGGCAAATAAATAGAGGACCTAGCTACTGACATGCAACTCTCAGTCTGGCTGACCCTTTTTTTTCTTTACTCCCAAAGCAGAAAATATCAGATGTATTCTGCTTTCATTTTGAAAAGACACATGTGTGACAGAGGATAAAGGCAAATATCAGAAAATAAAAGGGATTTATAAAATTTGTGTTATAAGCAGGATTCTGAAAAAAATAACCTTGTAAGTGGCTTGGATATTTCTATTTTGCCATAATGCTGTCCTTCCCTCAGCTTGCATCTTTTAGCCTCATGAAGAGTTGCTAGGAAAAGTGGGCCTAGCATGATGGAAATGTATTGTTGCAATATCATAGCTGACTGCAGGGTTTGCTTTGAAGGAAAATGAAAATCTTCCCACTGGGCAGAACCTGGAGTGCTGTGCTGTGCTGTACTTAGTCACTCAGTCATGTGCGATGCTTTGCAACCTCATGGACTGTAGCCCGCCAGGCTCCTCTGTCCATCGAATTGTCCAAATAAGAATACTGGAGGGGATTTCCATGTTCTGCAGGAGATCTTCCCAACCCAGGGTTGAATCCAGGTCTCCTGCATTGCACCTGAGCCACGAGGAAAGCCCAAATTGTCCGTATGGCCTGGACTACAAAAAATGTCTTGAGCTGAGTAGCTATATTGCTCACTAGGCCATGGCTAATATTTGGTGGGGAAGTGAAGGAAATTAAAAGGAGAATGAAAAAAGAAGAAGTAAAATGTATAATGAATATGTGTTTGGATGTAAGACTATTTGCTTCTACATGAAAGCTCATCAGAAGGCCCTTAGTGGAGAAAACTATTGATAAGTATGTGGAAAATATGACCCTAAAGTAGAAATATAATTGCAGGTTGAGTATTTTAGACACTTCTATTTCTGCTGGCTCATTTGTTAAAGAATCTGCCTTCAATGCAGGAGACCTGGGTTTGATCCCTCTGTCTGGAAAATTCCCAGGAGAAATAAATGACAACCCATTCCAGTATTCTTGCCTAGAAAATCCCACGGACAGAGAAGCTTGGCAGGCTACAGTCCATGGGGTTGCAATGAGTCAGACATGACTTAGCGACTTAGCCACCACCACTGTGTAGAAGTTATTCTGCTCTGGGATTTCCTTGCCCTGCTTTTCATGCAATTGCAAAACCATGAACTTACGGATTTCCTTTTACAACATCATGAAGTATCCACACAGTCTTGCCCCTGACCAAGGAACTCAATTTAGTGAGCAGTTGCCCATCAGATTCACACATTTTACCATGATCTTCTTTAGCTGTCTCTGACTTTTTTGCACCAGAGACCAGTTTCATGGAAGACAATTTTTCCACAGACCCAAGGAGCAGGGAGTGGTTGGGGATGATTCAAGCCCTACATTTATTGTGCACTTTACTTTATTTCTAATCTACTGCGGCTGCTGATCTGACCAGAGGTACAAGTCTGTGGCCTGGAGACTGGGGGCCCCTGTAGCTGTTGATCTTTCAGAATAGGGGGATGGCCAAATAATTATCATGTTTGTTGAGAAGTCACAATTGTGTATGTAGGATATTGTCCTCTAGGACACACTGATACTCTTGCTGCTGCTGCTGTTTAGTCACTAAATCATGTCCAACTCTTTGTGACCTGTGAACTGCAGTCCTCCAGGCTCCTCTGTCCATGATTTCCCAGGAAAGAATACTGGAGTGGGTTACCATTTCCTTCTCCAGGGAATCATCCTGACCCAGATATCGAACCAGTGTCTCCTGCTTGGCAGGTGGGTTCTTTACCACTGAGCCACCAGGGAAGCTCCCTATTGATACCCTTAACCAGCAACTAACACAGGATGTTGTATTGCTCATGTATTGAGGAACTCGTGGATGGAACTGGGTATCACATGTTCACAATAACATCTGATTATGGCTAGAAATATTTCCTTTCCTGTCCCTAAAATGCCATACTAGTGCAGAGGTGTTTGTACTCAGGGAGAAATGTTTCTACTAAGGGATACATAAAGTGTCCCTTATGTTAAATTAGAAGATAAAACTTCTACCTCACCATTTTGGGATACTCAAGCCACTGAAATTATCCATTAAAAAGGAGGGCTATGATGTGGCTCTAATGATTGATCTTGACCATCAAAGGTGCTAACATAGATGATGTACTTTAAAGAATGTGAAGTCTCTAAATAGAACTCACTGGATATCTTGGCAGCTCTATAGTACTGCCTTGGCAAGTGGTCTAAATTTAATGCTGTTCCAATGAGGCCCTTTAGAAATTAGAATTCGATTCCTCTACTGGAAAACTGACCAGCTAGCTGCTGGGAAAAATTATAAGAAGGGAGAAAAAGGCAAGGAGTCATTAAAAAAAAAGCGCCTTTATGAATAGCCATAGAGATAGGATTATAGTGTTCTCCCACAATTTCTTCTTTACCACATTAGTGTGTGTGAGTGTGTGTTTGTGTGTATGTATGTGTATATATATATGGTTGGCCAAAACATTCGTTTGGATTTTTCCATAAGATAAAATGCAAAAACTTCAGGAAGTGCTTTTTGGCGATCCAATACATGTGTGTTTCCTCTTATTTCCTTTTATGTCAGGTAGTTTGGTATATATTCTTTTATATCAGGTTGTTGTTCAGTTTACAGTTTAGTACACATGTACACATGTGTACAGTTTAGTACACATGTACTTTAAAGAATGTGAAGTCTCTAAATAGAACTCAACGGATATCTTGGCAGCTCTATAGTACTGCCTTGGCAAGTGGTCTAAATTTAATGCTGTTCCAATGGGGCCCTTTAGAAATTAGAATTCGATTCCTCTACTGGAAAACTGGACACAGTTTAGTACACATGTCACAGAACATTGAAATGTATCATCAGTTCAGTTCAGTTGCTCAGTCGTGTCCGACTCTTTGTGACCCCATGAATCGCAGCACTCCACGCCTCCCTGTCCATCACCAACTCCCGGAGTTCACTCAACTCATGTCCATCGAGTTGATGATGCCATCCAGCCATCTCATACTCTGTCGTCCCCTTCTCCTCCTGCCCCCAATCCCTCCCAGCATCAGGGTCTTTTCCAATGAGTCAACTCTTCGCATGAGGTGGCCAAAGTACTGGAGTTTCAGCTTTAGCATCATTCCTTCCAAAAAATCCCAGGGCTGATCTCCTTCAGAATGGACTGGTTGGATCTCCTTGCAGTCCAAGGGACTCTCAAGAGTCTTCTCCAACACCACAGTTCAAAAGCATCAATTCTTTGGTGCTCAGTTGCAAGAGATCTAGGACTTAAAGCACAACATTAATTAAAATTTGGATTGTCCCTTCTTAAATAAGGGCTATAGGTGCTTCCAGCATATAAGTGATAGTTAAGGCATTAATTGTGTAGAAGCACTTTTTAAACCTTAAAAAATTGCAGAAAGTTGTATGTGGATACTATACAGTTCAAGGGATGAATTATATTAATTATTTTGGTTTCATTCCCTGGCAATCATCTCAGTTCTCTTTACTGGGGATTGTTCACGTCATGAGTCATGGTAGACACCTGTCACTTTCTTCCTGAACAGAATCTGAAAATAAATGGTCTAGCCTTTCTTCCAGCTAGAATGGGTATAGATGATGTAGGGTTAGCCTATCAGATGCAGGCACCATGGGATCACATGGGTAATTAATGATTCAAGCAAGCAAAGGGAGTGGAGTTTCCCCTTGGTAGTCGTGAGCTACAGCAGCAGTAGCGACAAAATCAGGTTCCCAGGAGCATATGTGGTAGTGCTCCAGGAGTGATGTTAAGTATCCAAGACTGGCATTAAGATGTTAAGGAACTGACTTTTTGGCATGACTCAGGCTAGGGTTCTGAGTGTTGCTTCATATATTTTATTCCTATCTTTTTCCATACCTGTTTTTTTTCCCCCTACCTTTCTAGAGATTCAGTAAATTTTTCTAGATGTTCAGGGCTGCAAAAATATGTGTATATATATATATATATGTGTGTGTGTGTGTGTGTGTGTGTGTGTATGTTGTTGTTTAGTCACTCAGTCATATCTGACTCTGCAATCCCATAGGATTTCCCAGGCAAGACTATTGGAGTAGGTTGCCGTTTCCTTCTAACCCAGAAGATCCAACCCCCATTTCCTGCATTGGCAGGCAGATTCTTTACTCCTGAGCCACCAGAGAAGCCCGTATATGTGTATAAAGATATATATATATATATATATATATATATATATATATATATTTATGTCAGCAAGAGTTTTGTACTGTTGCATGCAATAAGGAGTCAAACTAATAGAGAAGGCATGGAAGGCAAGAAGGGGAAAGGTGAGATGAGCTTTCTTCTCCTGGGTGACCCAAGGTCGAGTGATTGGAAAGAGCTTAAAATCCAAGAAGTAAGAGGTAAGAGGAATGGAACCCTTTCAGTAATCAAGATGGTTTTTCCACTCAGCCAGGAGGACCAGAGTTAATGTACTCTCTTAAGATAGTGTTTGAGAGGAGGGAGGTAAAACCATAGTAGCCTCAGAGTCAGCAAGGAAAAAAGTGTCAGGTGCTTTGCTGACAGCTTCTGGGCTGAGAGTGTGGTGCTGAGGATGGGCACCGAGACATACACAGTGGGCACTTGGGGGTTATGAATACTTTGTTTGAATAGTTTGGGTTAATCAACTGACCATAAAGGTACGTTGCAAGTAACTTTGCTCTATTTTAATCTTCCCAGGCTTTACTAGCTACAGATAAGTTTGTATTTTAACACTAACAACCCAGTTCTACTGACATTTCCTTCCTCTTTCTACTGTAAGTCATTGACCTTATATCAAGTGCTCTTCAAATATTTCCAGGAGTCTCTGGGGGTGCCTTATAGTGGTAAAGAATCTGCCTGCCAATGCAGGAAGCACAGGAGGCATGAGTTTAACCCCTGAGTCAGGAATAGCCCCTGAGGAGGGCATGGCAACCCACCCCAGTATTCTTACCTGGAGAATCCTATGGACAGAGGAGCCTGGCGGACTATAGTCCATGGGGTCACAGAGAGCCAGACACGACTGAAGTGACTGAGCAGATATCATGGTACAGTGGAGATGAACATGAATTCTTTGTCATGCTTTCCATTGAAAAGGGAAGCTTTCCCTTCCCCTTGATCCTAAAGTGGCTCTGTGACTTGTTTTTACCAACAGAATGCAGCAGAAGGGGTGTTGTATAGAGTCTGAGGCTGGGCCTTAAAAGGTCCTCAATTTCTGCTTTTACTTCTTGGAATGCTCCTTTTGGGGCCCCAGCTGACATGATTGGAAGAAGCCATTTGGGGAGAGAGGGACAAGGCCATCCCAGTCAAAAGCTGGAACTGAGGCTTGCCAGGCACCATCACTGAAGACTGGAGTCTTCACAACACAAAACTATAAGTTGCCATTTTGTAACATGCTTTAGAATGGTGGTGGGGAATCACTGTTGTTTGCTCACTGCTTTTGGAATAACTTAAAATTCCTCATTTTGGAAATATGTATCATGAGTCGTAGTACATGAGAGCATGGGGCAAATCCAAGTAAGGGACTTTAGTGTGCTTGAGATACTCCCACTCTTCTGATGTCCAAAGATTTTGATTTTCATTGCTTTTCCTTATTGAGGTTAGCTCATTGTGCTTGGTTCTTTCCTTCATCAGGGTTTATTCTTTTACAGAAGCCCCCTTAGAATACTCTTCCTGCTCCGTCAATTCTCTAGAGACATCCAAGTAAAGTCTGCATCTCACTTAGATTCAAGCTAGGACAGCTGGCATGCTAGGTAGGTGTTCAAATGTAATGTGCTAGAAATTAGAATTACAAACCAGTATTGAGCTTCGACTCACCTACCTTCTCCATGTCTGTGAGATGCATCAAGTGAATGAATTGGTGCAACAGGGCGTAACTAGTTCATGGAGGTTCTTTATAGTAGCTCACAAAAGATTCCTACGTGTGGAAAGAGACTTTCACATCTTACACTGTAGATCTTTTCATGCTAAATTCAAAACACCTAGAGATGGAGGCAGGTGAGCTGAAATAAATTCAATTTGCATTTCTGCTTTAATTTTTCAACTTCAACTAACTTTATGCATTCGTTAAGAAGTTACACATATTTTTTCAGTTATTCTTTTTGTTAGTTGATGAGATAGTTAGATAGTATCATCGACTCTATGAACAAGAATTTGAGGAAACTGAGAGATAGTGAAGAACAGAGGAGTCTTGTGTGCTGTAGTCCATGGGGTTGCAGAGTTGGGCATGACTTAGTGACTGAACAACAGTAACAGGGGCAATGTATGGGCCCCTAATCCATAACGATGATGTTGTTGGCTATGCCCATGAAGAGCCTACTAGTATTTAATGATACAGATTTTCCTTAGAGAAGAGCTAACTTCCCTATTATTTCATGTCACCTGTTATGGTATCAGTTTTCTCAACCACTACAAAAAGATAGATTGGTATTATTTCCTTAAGCTGCATAGTCTAGCTTAGAAACTTTAATCACAATGTGGCATGGCAGTTTTTAAATACCTTTGCTTTTGTGAAGTATGCAATAATTCATAATATTCCTCTGTCCACTGGTAAATGATTCATCAATTATTAATTTATACTACCACTTCAATTAATTTCAAGGAAATCAATCTACATTCATGTCTATAAAGTAACTGTATTTTTGTCCCAGTATATTTTATTTTATTTATTTTTTAAAGTGTTTTATTTTTATAGGGCTTTCCAGGTGGCACTAGTGGTAAAGAACCCGCCTACCAATGGAGGAGACTTAAGAGTCGTGGGTTCAATTGCTGGGTGGCGACTCACTCCAGTAATCTTGCCTGTAGAATTCCATGGACAGAGGAACCTGGTGAGCTACAGTCCTGAAAATTGCAAAGAGTCAGACACAACTGAAGTGAGTGACTTAGCATGCATGCACACATTCTCCTTCTAATCTGTCATTATGGGTTTTTTTTTTTTGGCTGCAATGCATGATACATATGGAATATTAGTTCCTTGAGGGATGGAACCCATGGCCGCTGCATTGGAAGGTGAAGTCTTAACTCCTGGACCAGTAGGGAAGTCCCCCCAGTATATTTTAGATTAGCTTATTTCTTATCCTGTAGGTTCTTTGGCTGCCACCAAAAGCAGTGATCTGTTCAGCACTACAGGGAAGCTTTATACTCACTCTGGGAGTGCAGCTCGCTCAGCAAAGCTCTCCCCATACCCTCAGTCCTTCTGAATCCTCAAGGAGATAAAAGACAACACATAATCAGACATCCTTTTACCCAAACCATATTTACTGAGTGTTTCTTTGATGCAGGCAAACACCATGCCAGGAAAAGGGAGTGAAAAAATGAAGTCCTTGCTCTTAAATGTCTGGTGAGGACATGTGCACATATAATAGCAATGATAATGCATTGAAATAATCACTATTAGAGATATGCATGGTGGCTCATGAAAGTCCTGAGGATTGGTGTAATACCTGCTTTGTAGAGTCAGTTAAGGCTTCACAGAGAAGTGATATCTGATTTAGGGTGAAGATATTTTGTTGTTATTATTTAGTAGCTAAGTTGTGTCTGATTCAGCAACTCCATGGCCTTCAGCCTGCCAGGCTCCCCTGTATTTCACTGTCTCTTAGAATTTGCTCAAATTCATGTCCATGGAGTTGGTGATGCCATCCAACCATCTCATCCTCTGCCACCCACTTCTCCTTTGCCTTCAATCTTTCCCAGCATCAAAATCTTTTCCAATGAGTCAGCTCTTTGCCTCAGGTGACCAAAGTATTGGAGCTTCAGCATCAATCCTTCCAATGAATATTCAAGGTTGATTTCCTTTAGGGGTAACTAGTTTGATCTCCTTGCAGTCCAAGGGACTCTCAAGAGTTTTCTCAAGAACCACAATTCAAAAGCATCAATTCTTTGGTGCTCAGTCTTTTTGATGGTCCAACTCTCACATCCGTGTATGACTCCCGGAAAAGTCATAGCTTTAAATATAGGGACCTTTGTTGGCAAAAGTTGAAGTAATAGTAGAAGTTGGGTAAATAGATCTGGAAGAAGAGGAGCTCCAGTTCTTCCAGTCATTCCAAGTGATACCAACATAGAGCTGGTGACAATCAGCCAATTGCTAGACATCTGAGTGAGACCATCAATCCCCAGCTGACTGCAAATAATATTTGACTGAATGGCAATGAGGCTGGAAGAAGACCTACCAGCTTAAACCAGCCCAGATAATCTCCCAAGACTTCCTAAGTTAAATAAATGCCATTGTTTTAAGGCACTGAGGTATGGAGTGGTGTGTTATGAAGCAATGGGAAACTGATGCAATCATATTCGCATTCTAGAATGCTTAATAACAGAGTGGTAGAATGAATCATTAGGAACACTTAGGAAAGAATTAGAAGAGCCCAGGGAAGACCAATTGTTGTTCCCCAGGAGACTGTGCTGGAAGCCTGCAACTCAAAGACTTTTTCTGAGGTCTTATGCAAATATTCAGGACTTTTTCTGACTACATTCAGAGTACAGCATCTTCTTTACCATCAAAGGCTTCTGGATTTATTAAATATGAGTGAGAGTCATGTGCAAAATAGTTCCAGTGCTATTTCCTCTCAGCAGAACTCCCCACCAGGTCATGACACACCTATTCTGCCACTCCAGAGAATCTCCTTGCCTGGCTTTCCTTTTTTCATACCCTCATCCATTTAATTTCTTCTAGAACTTACTCATCTGTAGAACTTGTAGACAACTAAACTCATGATGTCTTTTTTGTATGCCATTCTTTTTTGTTTCTCAAAAATTTAACCCTGATTCATCTTTTCACACAGTGCTATTCACTTCTATGTTCTTTCCCCATGACTTAATTTGTTATTCTGGTCAAACTTTTCCACCCTTCTCTCTATTGTTTCTGATAACAAAGACAAACCCTCTGTTTCTTTATTGAATTTTTTATTTTATTGCCCCAAACTTGAGGCTAGTTCTATTTTAAGAATACTCCTTCAGTACTCTCAAACACAGTCTGTTTCATCTTTTAAAACCTGTGGGTCCTGGAATCATTAGACAAAAGCAATATCTTACCACTTCAGTCTAATTGCTCTTGAAAAATAATTAGTGATCTTCTAGCTGAATCCATTGGGTATTTTCAGTGGCATTGGACCTTCTTGACCACTATTTTTGAAATGCTTTTATCCTTTAGGTTCCTTAATATGTCTCCTAACTTTCTAAACTTTCCCCTTAAGAATACTTTTTTAATTTATCTTTTTTTCTATCTATTCCTTAAATTTTGGCTCTATTTAGCAGTTCAGACAAAATCCTCTTTTCTTTTTACATAATCTACAGAACTTTCTTGATCTAATCTTTTCATGGCTTCAGTTATATATGGCTTCATTCAAGTATGTCATTGCCTTATATGAAGCAGTTTTCTCCTTAGATCTGATCCATATTGCACCTTTATGTGGATATTCCAAATTTAAGTTAAAGTCAACATGTTCTTTAAACCTATTTCTCTTACTGTCCCAAACCCCCATCCCTATCTCCTTCAGTAGTACCTGCATCCAATATAGTTGCCTAAACTAAATCCTGGCTCCCATACAGCGACCAATGTCCAATCACCAAGTCCTATTGAATCTGTTTTCTAAATATCTTTATGATCTGTCCACCTAGCTCTATTTTTATTGCCACCATTCTAGTTCAAATCAGTAACATCTCATTTTGAGATTAATTCAAAGTAGGGTCCTGTCTAGGACCATGCCACCCTGAACATGCTCAATCTTATAAAATTGGGTCCTTTCTCTTTCTTTTCTATCGGGATTAAAAATATAGAAATGCCTCTGACAGACTAAGGGATCCCTATTCAAGGCCATATTTTTAGGAAAGAAAAGCTGGAGAGTAGAGTCTGAAATGAATACCAGGTCCTGGGTCATTATGGGGGAGAGCTGATTCGGAGCACCATCCAGATGCCACCACCCCACCAAAGTGGGTGCATCTTAGATAAAAGGATGCAGATGCGTCTAAAGATATCTCCTACTTGAGACCTGCAGCATTTGGGGCTCAGTCAGTTTTGCTGCAGGACAGTCCTGAATGAGCGACAGTGAGAGAAGGATCAGCCTTCTCTGCATGGGAGGGAATCGCTATGGCCTGATTGAACGACCATGGATGCCAACAGGAAGCATATTACCAGGGGAAGGCACGGCAGGACCCTGCACCGGGCTCACATTTTTGTAGATATCCAGAGCATCAGCAGGGCTCCCCACGTGGCTCAGTGGTAAAGAACCTGCCTGCTACTGCAGGAGATGCAGTTTCCAGCCCTGGGTCAGGAAGGCCTGGAGGAGGAAATGGCAACCCACTCCAGTGTTCTTGCCTGAAAATCCCATGAACAGAGAAGCCTGGTGCCTTATGGACATGACTTAGCAGACGTTCAGGAGGCAGGCAGAGCTTCAGCAAGGGGAGCCACTGACAGCGACTTCCTGAAGGAGTCAGCCAGCAAGACACTAGGCCCCGAAAGGAATGGAAACTTTGTCAGGCTATAGCAGTGCTCTACTATCAACAGCAAAGCAATGATGTAGGAGGTGATGCTATCTGGGCCACTTCCAAAGATGTCAAAAAAGTAGAAGTTTTGAGTCAGAGCTTCCCAACCTGTGGCAATGGGTTCACCGATGGGTTATTGAGTGCCTCAGCCCTTGGGATGGCTGGGCAGGAACTTGGGCAGCTGAAGCTCTCAGGATTCTTGCATCATTTATTCTAACATTGCTAACAGTGCTATTTTCCTTGATGCTGTGGTGGAATATTGGGAAGTTCTGTAAATTAAGAAACATATAGCCATCATTAGATTAAATGACAGTTCTATTCCCTTCATATGACATACTGATTGATGCCTGATATAAACCGAAAGCTCACAGACCAGAGGCTCCTCCTCCCACCTTTGTGGTTCGGTTAATGTACACAATATAGTCAGTTACATCTGTTTCCAGTCCTGTTTCTACCAACTGTATTTTAATTATTTATTTAAAAATGAATGAATGAAACTACTGTTGCTCCTGCATTTCCCCTAAGAATAGACTGATGAACAAGACTGATGAATTTTGTATCTTCATGAACCTTATATTTTAGTAGGAGAGAAAAACAATAAACACATGACTTATTATAATTATGACTTGTATTAAATATCCAATAAAACAATTGCACTCATCTCACACGCTAGTAAAGTGATGCTTAAAATTCTCCAAGCCAGGCTTCAGCAATACATGAACTGTGAACTTCCAGATGTTCAAGCTGATTTTAGAAAAGGCAGAGGAACCAGAGATCAAATTGCCAACATCCGCTGGTTCATCAAAAAAGCAAGAGAGTTCCAGAAAAACATCTATTTCTGCTTTATTGACTATGCCAAAGCCTTTGACTGTGTAGATCACAATAAACTGTGGAAAATTCTTCAAGAGATGGGAATACCAGACCACCTGACCTGCCTCCTGAGAAACCTATATGCAGGTCAGGAAGCAACAGTTAGAACTGGACATGGAACAACAGACTGGTTTCACATAGGAAAAGGAGTATGTCAAGGCTGCATATTGTCACCCTGTTTATTTAACTTATTTGCGGAGTACATCATGAGAAACACTGGGCTGGAAGAAGCACAGGCTGGAATCAAGATTACTGGGAGAAATATCAATAACCTCAGATATGCAGATGACATCACCCTTATGGCAGAAAGTGAAGAAGAACTAAAGAGCCTCTTGATGAAATTGAAAGAAGAGAGTCAAAAAGTTGGCTTAAAGCTCAACATTCAGAAAACTAAGATCATGGCATCCAGTCTCATCACTTTATGGCAAATAGATGGGGAAACAGTGGAAACAGTGTCAGACTTTATTTTTGGGGGGGGCTCCAGAATCACTACAGGTGGTGACTGCAGCCATTAAATTAAAAGACACTTACTCCTTGGAAGGAAAGTTATGACCAACCTAGACAGCATATTGAAAAGCAGAGATATTACTTTGCCAACAAAGATCCATCATAACAAACACCCTCTTCCAACAAAAGAGAAGACTCTATACATGGACATCACCAGATGGTCAACACCGAAATCAGATTGATTATATTCTTTGTAGCCAAAGATGGAGAAGCTCTATACAGTCAGCAAAAACAAGACCAGGAGCTGACTGTGGCTCAGACCATGAACTCCTTATTGCCAAATTCAGACTTAAATTGAAGAAAGTAGGGAAAACCACTAGACCATTCAGGTATGACCTAAATCAAATCCCTTATGATTATACAGTGGAAGTGAGAAATAGATTTAAGGGCCTAGATCTGATAGATAGAGTGCCTGATGAACTATGGAATGAGGTTTGTGACATTGTACAGGAGACAGGGGTCAAGACCATTCCCATAGAAAAGAAATGCAAAAAAGCAAAATGGCTGTCTGGGGAGGCCTTACAAATAGCTGTGAAAAGAAGAGAAGCAAAAAGCAAAGGAGAAAAGGAAAGATAAACATCTGGATGCAGAGTTCCAAAGAATAGCAAGAAGAGATAAGAAAGCCTTCTTCAGTGATCAATGCAAAGAAATAGAGGAAAGCAACAGAATGGGAAAGACTAGGGATCTCTTCAAGAAAATCAGAGATACCAAAGGAACATTTCATGCAAAGATGAGCTCAATAAAGGACAGAAATGATATGGAATTAACAGAAGCAGAAGATATTAGGAAGAGATGGCAAGAATACACAGAAGAACTATACAAAAAAGATCTTCACAACCTAGATAATCATGATGGTGTGATCACTGACCTAGAGCCAGACATCCTGGAATGTGAAGTCAAGTGGGCCTTAGAAAGCATCACTATGAACAAAGCTAGTGGAGGTGATGGAATTCCAGTTGAGCTATTCCAAATCCTGAAAGATGATGCTGTGAAAGTGCTGCACTCAATATGCCAGCAAATTTGGAAAACTCAGCAGTGGCCACAGGACTGGAAAAAGTCAGTTTTCATTCCAATCCCAAAGAAAGGCAATGCCAAAGAATGCTCAAACTACGGCACAATTGCACTCATCTCACACGCTAGTAAAGTAATGCTCAAAATTCTCCAAGCCAGGCTTCAGCAATATGTGAACTGTGAACTTCCTGATGTTCAAGCTGGTTTTAGAAAAGGCAGAGAAACCACATATCAAATTGCCAACATCCGCTGGATCATAGAAAAAGCAAGAGAGTTCAAGAAAAACATCTATTTCTGCTTTATTGACTATGCCAAAGCCTTTGACTGTGTGGATCACAATAAACTGTGGAAAATTCTGAAAGAGACGGGAATACCAGACCACCTGATCTGCCTCTTGAGAAATTTGTATGCAGGTCAGGAAGCAAGAGTTAGAACTGGACATGGAACAACAGACTGGTTCCAAATAGGAAAAGGAGTTCGTCAAGGCTGTATATTGTCACCCTGTTTATTTAACTTACATGCAGAGTACATCATGAGAAACGCTGGGCTGGAAGAAACACAAGCTGGAATCAAGATTGCCGGGAGAAATATCAATAACCTCAGATATGCAGATGACACCACCCTTATGGTAGAAAGTGAAGCGGAACTCAAAAGCCTCTTGATGAAAGTGAAAGTGGAGAGTGAAAAAGTTGGCTTAAAGCTCAACATTCAGAAAACGAAGATCATGGCATCCGGTCCCACCACTTCATGGGAAATAGATGGGGAAACAGCAGAAACAGTGTCAGACTTTATTTTTCTGGGCTCCAAAATCCCTACAGATGGTGACTGCAGCCATGAAATTAAAAGACACTTACTCCTTGGAAGGAAAGTTATGACCAACCTAGATAGCATATTCAAAAGCAGAGACATTACTTTGCCAACAAAGGTTCATCTAGTCAAGGCTATGGTTTTTCCTGTGGTCATGTATGGATGTGAGGGTTGGACTGTGAAGAAGGCTGAGCACCGAAGAATTGATGCTTTTGAACTGTGGTGTTGGAGAAGACTCTTGAGAGTCCCTTGGACTGAAAGGAGATCCAACCAGTCCATTCTGAAGGGGATCAGCCCTGGGATTTCTTTGGAAGGAATAATGCTAAAGCTGAAACTCCAGTACTTTGGCCACCTCATGCGAAGAGTTGATTCATTGGAAAAGACCCTGATGCTGGGAGGGATTGGGGGCAGGAGGAGAAGGGGACGACAGAGGATGTGGTGGATGGATGGCATCACTGACTCGATGGACGTGAGTCTGGGTGAACTCTGGGTGTTGGTGATGGACAGGGAGGCCTGGCGTGCTGCGATTCATGGGGTCACAAAGAGTCGGACACGACTGAGTGACTGATCTGATCTGATCTGATCTGAGTCAAGGCTATGTTTTTTCCAGTGGTCATGTATGTATGTAAGAGTTGGACTGTGAAGAAAGCTGAGCTTGGAATAATTGATGCTTTTGAACTGTGGTGTTGGAGAAGACTCTTGAGAGTCCCTTGGACTGCAAGGAGGTCCAACCAGTCCATCCTAAAGGAGATCAGTCCTGGTTGTTCATTGGAAGGACTGATGTTGAAGCTGAAACTCCAATACTTTGGCCATCTGATGCAAAGAGCTGACTCATTTGAAAAGACCCTGATGCTGGGAAAGATTGAGGGCAGGAGGAGAAGGGGACAGCAGAGGATGAGATGGTTGGATGGCATCACTGACTGGATGGACATGGGTTTGAGCAAGCTCCTGGAGTTGGTGATGGACAGAGAGGCCTAGTGTGCTGCAGTTCATGGGGTCACAAAGAGTCGGACGTGGCTGAGAGACTGAACTGAACTGAAAACAATGAAATATGAATTTTAAAAATAAGAGAGTTGGTATTATAAAATTAAACTGAAATTGGAAAGTTTGGTTAAGGTAAGTTGTTTACAAATTGCTTTTATTTTAGCTTTAAGCAAGAAATCTTACAAGATTGAGAGAAAATTCTAATTCCAATTCTGCATTGGGCTTGCTTCACAGGAGTCTTTAAGTTTTAACTCCATTTTAAAGAAATAAAAATCTGAAATCATATACCATATGTGTTACAGTGCTGGCATGTCAAGTCACTTTAGTCCTGTCTGACTCTTTATGACTGTATGGACTACAGCCCACCAGGCTCCTCTGTCCATGGGGATTCTCCAGGCAAAAATATTGGTCTGGGCTGCCATGCCCTCCTCTGTGTTATGGTGGTTTACATAAACAGCAACTGGGAACATGACCCGTGTCTACATTTAAAAAACAGGGAATTAATATGTGCTTGTATGTGTGTGTGTTACTTGCTCAGTTGTGTCTGATTCTCTGCAATCCCATGGACTGTAGCCCACCAGCCTCCTCTGTCCATAGAATTCTCCAGGAAAGAATGCTGGAGTGGTTGCCATTTCCTTCTCTAGGGGATCTTCCTGACCCAAGGATTAAACCTGGGTGTCTTGCATTGCAGGCAGATGTTCTTTATTAAAATATAGTGTTTGGTAATGTAAGTTTACATGTTATTCTTTGCATACATCTCACCCTCTCCTCCCCTCTCCCCATGTCCATAAGTCTATTTTCTATGTCTGTTTCTCCACTGTTGTCCTGTAAGTAAATTCTTCAGAACCATTTTTCTAGATTCTGTGTATATGTGTTATAATATGGTATTTATCTTTCTCTTTCTGATAGATAGCCAATTGGAATTTGCTGTATGGCTCAGGAAACTCAAACAGGGGCTCTGTATCAACCTAGAGGGGTGGGATGGGGAGGGAGATGGTAGGGAGGTTCAAAAGGGAGGGGGATATATGTATACCTATGGCTGATTCATGTTGAGTTTTGACAGAAAACAGCAAAATTCTGTAAAGCAATTATCCTTCAATAAAAAATAAATTAATTAAAAAATTAAAAATAGAACTATTACATGAAAAAAATACAATGTTGGAAGCAAAGCATATTCTATGTTAATGACTTACAGCTTTAACTAAATTTTTTTATTAATTGACATGAATTGTTTTAGATGAGAGGGCATCTCTTCAAAGCTCTGTTTAGGGTGTTCTGGGAGATGCAGAAATGAGTCAAGCATTCTATCTTTAATGGGTTGGTAGTTCGAATGAGATGAATGCAAATAACTCAAGGGTAACAGGTAATAAGACATATGACACCTTTCAATCACTGGTCTCTCCTCAAAAAATGCTAATTGATGACCTTAAATATTTGTCAGAAATCTTATTATCAAGACTTTATTCTAAAAGTTATGAACTTCTGTTATGAATTAGTTTTGTCTACCATTTTCCTGATCATAAATTACTCTTCCAGCAAAAGTATAAAGTGATCACACTAATACTGGAATGTTTTTAAGATGTTAACAAATGCAACTTAAATAGGTCTTATATTTCATGTAATTAACTTGACACTGTGCTCATATGGGACTGACAGGTTTTTTTTTTTTTTAAGTAATTAATTCAGGAAGGAATGAAGCAGGCTTCGAGTACCACTCAATCACAGAACAACACATTCTGCATTCCCCCAGCACTCGTCTTTGCCGCTACTCAGTCATTAATTGTGTGCTTCCTCTCATGACTTTTCTGTCTTAAAAGGACAGTTAACTATACTTCAGATAAATCTTTAAGACATGCTAAGTGAAAAAAGCCAATCACAGAAGGACAAATACTGCATGATTCTGCTTATCGGAGCTCTCTAAATTAGTCAAATTTATACAATCAAAAAGTGGAATAATGGGTGCCAGGGCTAAGGAAGGCTGAAATGGGGACTTACTAATCACCACATATAAAGTTTCAGTTATGCAAAATGAATAAACTCTAGATGTCTGCTGTGCAACCTTGTGTCTATAGTTAACCATGATGTATTTTACACTAAAAATTTGATAAGACAGATCTCATGTTAAGTGTTCTTTAACACAGTTAAATAAAATTAAAATGCAGTTGTATGTTCAGCATCTTAAAAAATAGGCACTTTTTACTATATTGGTACTTTACCCCTACAGTTTTCAGGATGCCTTCACATACGTTTTCCACTTCAAATTTGTGCCCCTGTCCCACAGGCATTATCTGCTGTATTACCTTGGAGAAACCTGGTTCTCTAAGCAAGATGGGAGAGTCAGCTTAGCCTGCTTCAGTAACCACTCCCAAGTCAGTCAATTTTAACTCCTAGATTGATCAATCAATCAATCTCTCTCTCTCTCTTATTTTTTATGATTTTATTTTTTAAATCCCATGACTATTAAAAAATAGCCTTATTGAAGTGTACATGGCATATGTTTAATGTATACAATTTGATAAACATCGACGTAGGCTCACACTCATCATAGCATCACCACTTTCAAGATAATAAACATACCCGTCACTCTCCAAGTTTCCTCAAGTCCTCTGTAATCCCTTCCTCCCACCCTTGTCTTGCCCAGTCCCCAGGTGACTGTTGATCTGATTTCTGTCCCAGATCCCAAGGGTGGACTCTGGGGTGGTAGGTAAGGACCCACATTGGTTGAGGTAACCCCCTGCTTGCTTACCCCATGAGACTATCAAACTGTTTGGAAGCTGATTCAGGAGTTGGCTTCCTATTTCCAGTCTGAACTTCTGACCCCCTGTAGTGTGGTGTTCACAGCTATGGTTCACATGGGTATGATCATGAAAGGGGTTGCTAATAAAATGACCCAGGCATGTACCGTAAGAAGAAGGGTAATGTTGGCTGTTTGAAGACGTAGTGGTGAGGACTTTAGAATGTCAAGGTCAAGCACAAGGAACACAGTTCTAAACTTTGGGATGTGAAATGGAGTTGGTTTAAATTAAGAAGTTGCCTTATGAAAACTTCCAGACCTCAGAGTAGGGGGGTTAGGGATTTCTTCACTGTGTAATAACAGTGAAGAAAGAGAACATCAAGTAGTGATGGAAAGAAATAGGAATTTATGTAGCTTATAAAACATGATTTGAGCATTAAAAGGAACATTAGAAGCAACCTCAAGAATCATCTGATAAATCCCATGCTCTTATTTTAGAGTTATAAAAATGAGATATTTGGGGTCATCCAGTTTAACTATGGCAGACCTGGAGTTAGGATCCAAACCTCCTGATTCTGAATTTGTAAGGATTTTTCCTCAAAGAATTTTGCTATAGAAAATGGCTAAATACACCAGAATCTGCTAAAATTAACTAGTATGATTGGCAGTGCAAACCAGAAATTTAAAAGTCCTAAGATGGTGGTTGCAGTTTTTTGTTTTTGTTTTTCCTTTTTATTTTCACCTTTTCACCAGGTGAAAAATATTGTCTAGCAGCCCTTGAGTAGTCCTAAAACCACTGGAGCAAGAGAAAAAATCTATACTTGTAGACCTCTGAAAATAAGAGTTGTTTTACATTATGCTGATGGTATTCTTACAAGTATAAATTATGGAGCTATGTCTAATGTGAGGTTCTATCCCTTGCTTGTGTCAGAAACAGACTTACCCTATGTCTAGCGTCTAGCATGTGCATGCTCAGTCATGTTCAACTCTTTGCAACCCCATGGACTGTAGCCCACGAGGCTCCTCTGCACATGGAATTTCCCAGACAAGAATACTGGAGTTGGTTGCCACTTCCTCCTCCAGGGGATCTTCCTAAACCAGGGATGGAACCTGCATCTCTTCTGTCTCCAGCATCAGCAGGCAGATTCTTTATCACCTGTGCCATGTGAGAAGCCCTTACCCTGTGTATGAGGTGGAAACTACACTAATAATATTGGTTGGGCTTATTCATTTCTTGTGACCATTTGTCCTCTTTTCATTTTCAATCAGCTTCATGGATCCATGAACTGAAATGAGAGGGAGCTAGTTCTACCTTTTTTATGTCTCCGGCTTTAGCTTAAACTTGTCTCCTTTTCTCACAATGTGTCAAAATGACTTATAGAAGACATTATTGTAAACCATAATGAACTTGTTTATTGTTTGTACCTTCTTGTTTAAAAAAAATGTGTGTGTATCTGTATATCTACATGTATGTGTGCATGTGTTAGTTTTTCAGTCATGTCCAACTCTTTGTGACCCCATGGACTGTAGCCCACCAGCTTCTCTGTCCATAGAATTCTCCATGCAAGAATACTTGAGTGGGTAGCTGTTCCCTTCTCCAGGGGATCTTCCCAACCCAGGGATCAAATCTGGGTCTCCTGTGTTACAGGTGGATTCTTTATCGTCTGAGCCACCAGGGAAGCCCCATATCTACATGTATGAGCTTAGTTGCTCAGTCATTCCGACTCTTTGCAACCCCATGGACTCTAGCCCACCAGGCTCCTCTATCCATGGGGATTCTCCAGACAAGAATACCGGAGTGGGTAGCCATTCCCTTCTCCAGGGGATCTTCCCAACCCAGGGATTGAACCCAGGTCTCCCACACTGAAGGCAGAGTCTTTACCATCTGAGTCACCAGGGAAGCCCATCTACATGTAAACAAATATTTAAATATTTTCCTACCCTGTCCATAGCTAATTATGTTTCTGATTTACCTGGTCTAAACAGTATTGGACAAGACCTCTGTGAATATCCTGATAACGTAAGAGTCTTCTCTCCGAACTATTCATCTACTTTAGTCCTAGGCTTCTCTGTTTAACTATTCATCCATTTTAGTCCTATTACATGTAGAAAAAACTAAAATTTTGTATTCAAATTAAATGTGCTTTCCACATGCACTCACACGTCAGTGCAGTCACCACCAACAAAAACAAAGTTCATATAACATTTCCTTGGAGCTCAGGAAAGATTACATGATAAACAAACAATTGTCATTCAGTTATCTTTAATTGTAGGGCAAGGACTGCATTTATTAAGCATTGAAACTTTTACAAGTTTTCCAAGTTCTCTTATTTTTTATCCTAACTCACTGGTTACACGTTTCTGTCTTTGATAATCCCTCTTTCTCTCAAACTCAGACTTTGAAGTTTCCCAGGGTCCTGTCCAGGGGTCTATCCACATTCTCTCAACAATCTCATCCATTTGCATGGTTTAAAAATACCGTCTTTAAGAAGATGACTCAAGTGCTTACTGTACCTAAAATTCTGATTGAACCAACTGGTCCCTTGATATTTCCATTTAGTGAAGAGGCATCTCAAACATAATATGGCCCAAACTTTTTCCTATTTCTCCAAATCTGCTCCTTACTCTTCTTCCTTATTTCAGTAAATACCATAGTGAATATCTCCCCCCAAAGACTTAAGGCAAAAATCAAGTTATTTTGATTTCTCTATCTCTCTCATAATCACATATCCAATCTTTTGGACACAACCTTACTGATGTGCCAGTTTTGACTCTTTCAGCCTTCCAATCCTGGCTCTTTTTAAATCCAGAGTGACCACAGCATCCTTGTTTTTAACTCTTTAATTACCACTCATCACACAGAATAAAATCCACTCCTTACCCTGCTTTATCAATCTCATCTAGATTGTGCTTACCTTTACTCCTCTGACTAATTTCATATGTTGTTCAGTCGCTAAATCACATCTGATGATATGTGGTTACATGGACGGCAGGCATGCCAGGCTTCCCTGTCCTTCACTATCTCTTGGAGTTTGCTCAAATTCATGTTCACTGAGTCAGTGATGCTATCTAACCATCTCATCCTCTGCTGCCCCCTTTTCTTTTTGCCTTTAATCTTTCCCAGCATCAGAGTCTTTTCCAATGAGTCAGCTCTTTGCATCAGGTGGCCAAAATATTGGAGTTTCAGCTTCATCATCAATCCTTCCAATGAATATTCAGGGTTGATTTCCTTTAGGGTTGACTGGTTTGATCTCCTTGTTGTCCAAGAGTCAGAATTAAGATTAAATTCCATTTTTCAGATCTTCCTGACCATGTAATCTAAACTAGCACAGTTTTTAACATTATCATTTAATTTTAATAATTGCATAGTGCTAGTCAGTAGTTAAAATTTTTTCTCATTTATTGTCTTTGCCTATCATGCTCAAAACTGTAAATTCCATGAATGTAGATTTTTATCATCACTTAGCAAATACTCTATTTATCAATCAGTTTATCTAAGTTAAATAAAGAATGGTTGTATTACTGCAAGTGAATTGTATCGCCCTTGAAGAACAACTGTCATCTTAAATTTTCTAAAAATAATTACTTTGTTTTAATCTCCATTCACGAAGAATTTAATTTTATGATGTATAAAATAATTATGGGGTTCTAAATGCCTAAACTATTTCTTCTGAAATGATCCTATTTTCCATCTTTTGTTGAATTTGTTTTATTAAAAATCTCCAAACAAATAACATATGTAAGATGAGATGCATTCAAAACTACAAGTGCATATATATTCCTTTAAAGATCTTTTAAAATTATATACTTTCTTAACAGCCACTGGACAAGGTCCATATACTGCATTAAATTCATGTAAAATATGAGTTTTCTACCAAAGGCAGATAATTAATTTGAACAGTTCAAACAGAAAGTTAGCATATTGTTGCACCATTTTCTGGAAGAAATCCTCTGTGAGCATGAATGGCTAATTAAAAGTCTGTGCCAAAGTTCAGCAACTCAAAGCTATCAAGAAAACCCCATCAACACATTTCTGCTCATTTTGGGGGAGCATTTTAACAGGGTTTGTCAATGCCAGAGAATGTCAGTGTCAGCGTGGATGTAGAAGTAATATCACCAAAGATTCTACCACCACTGAAAATTGTCTTACCTAGGAATGAGGGTGGTTTACAAAAGACATGATACATGTAGATTAGAAATAAAACACTATGAAAGCTAATGACTGGATATTTACAAAATGCATTCATCAAATAAATGTACATTTCTTGTCTTCTTCCACAGTGATGGTTCCATTAGAGGCTTCATCATTTACCAAGTTTAAGGTGTCTGTCAGTTTAAAGTGGTTTCATTATTCATTTTATATTTATCATTTGATATAAAGCACTGCATTCTGTCTCACAGTTATATGTTCATTTAATCACCAATCTGTATATGTGCAATTTGCACAAGCCTATTTGGATATTTATTTTGGTTTCTGTATGAGATTACTAAGATAAGCCATTGGTTTTCCATGTTGAAGATTTCAGACATCTAGGACACGTGCAAAGCATCAGAGTAAAGTCTTTCATGCACAAGACTGCTTAGGTGGATGTGTCACAGGTAGGGTGGACTTGAGAAAAAGATGAATTAAAGAGCTGCTTCAGGAGCTTTTTCAAATATGCTTTTCCTCCAGGCAACCACCCTCACTGGATACTGTAGTTTAAATACCTTACATTTAAGGTATTTACTAATTTACCTTAAAGTTGTGTATTGTGTGCCGACTTGAAGTTTCAGGGACCCTTTCGGTCTAACTGCAAGTCTCCCATGACTACCACTCTGCTCCTGTTGGATGAGGTTTCCTAGTCAAACAAGCCTCTCATAAAGCAGACCAGGTGCCATTTCTGTTTCCCGAAGTAGACGTTTCAGTTCCCTGCCAACCTATAGCATTATTCAAACAAGGCAATTGCAACCTCCCACAGAAACTGGGCAGTTCTGGGGGTGGTGGAACCTCACTGTTTTGATACTGTGAAGACTGTTCATTCTGTTCCTAGGTGCAATTCTGCGGAAACCAAGGACCTACAGATTGTCATACTGAGTGAAGTAAGTCAAACAGAGAAAGAGAAATATATGATATCCCCTATATGCAAAATCTAAGAAGAAATGGCATAGATGAACTTATTTTCAGAATAGGAACAGACTCACGGACTTAGAGAACAAACTTTGGTTACCTGCAGGAAGGGTGAGGGGAAGAGACAGGGAATTTGAGACCAATATGTAGACACTTCTATAATCTAAAATGGATAACAAACAAGAACCTACTCTATAGCACAAGGATCTCTGCTCAATGTTACATGGCAGCCTGGGGAGGGGAATTTGGGGGGAAAATGGATACATGTACATGTATGGCTGAGTTGCTCTGCTGTGTACCTGAAACTATCACAATGTGGTTAATTGACTATAGTCCAGTATAAAATAAAAAGTTTAAAAAATATATTTTTCATTAAAAAAAAAAAAAAGACTACACAGGATACAATTTCTCAGTGGTTAGTTTGGCAAAGTCCAATGTTTGACAATATATTCTTTTGGTGTGTCAATGGGAAAAAAGACATACTTGTGTATTTGTAATAGGAATGCAAACTGGTTCAATCTCTATGAAGGGGGATTTGACAATACTTAGGTCTTCCTTGGGCTTCCCCTGTGGCTCAGCTGGTAAAGAATCCCTCTACAAAGTGGGAGACCTGGGTTCGATCCCTGGGTTGGGGAGGTCCCCTGGAGAAGGGAAAGGCTACTCACTCCAGTAAATTGACTGTTTCTGGGGCTTCCCTGATAGCTCAGTTGGAAAAGATTCCGCCTGCAATGCAGGAGACCACAATTTGATTCCTGGCTCAGGAATATCTGCTGGAGAAGGGATAGGCTACCCACTCCAGTATTCTTGGGCTTCCTTTGTGGCTCAGCTGGTAAAGAATCCGCCTGCAGTGCAGGAGACCTGGGTTCGATCCCTGGGTTGGGAAGATCCCCTGGAGAAGGGAAAGGCTACCCACTCCAGTATTCTGACCTGGAAAATTCCATGGACTGTATAGTCCACAGGGTCGCAAAGAGTCAGACATGACTGAGCAACTTTCATTTTCAGGTCTTCCATAGTGGCTAAGATGGTAAAGAATCTGCCTGCAATGAAGGAGACCTTGGATCAGGAAGATCCCCTGGAGAATGGAATGACAACCCACTCCTCTATTCTTGCCTGGGGAATCCCATGGGCAGAGGAGCCTGATGGACTACAGTGCATGGGGTTGCAATAAGTCAGATATGACTGAGCAACTAACACAGCAAAACTACATATATGCTCACTCTTTGACCTAGCAATCCTACTTCTAAGAATCTATCCCAATAATATGGTGACAAAAAGTTCCTTGTTTTTTGTTGAGACATATTTCTTTCATCATGGGAGAAAGTAAATACAGATTAAGGTTAGTAGGCAAGGTCCCTGCACAATCACTCATGTCCGACTGTTTACAACCCCATGGACAGTAGCCGACCAGGCTCATCTGTCCATGGAATTTTCCAGGCAAAAATACTGGAGCCACTTGCCATTTCCTTCTCCAGGGGAATCTTCCTGACACAGGCATTGAACCTGTCTCTCCTGTGTCTCCTGCACTGGCAGGCAGATTCTTTACCACTGTGTTATCTAGGGCCTGTTAAGTAAAAATCTTAGAGTTCCAGTTGTTGTCGTTCAGTCTCTCAGTAATGTCTCACTCTGTGACCCAATGGACTGCAGCACGCCATGTTTCCCTGTCCTTCACCATCTCCCAGATTTTGTTCAAACCCATGTCCACTGAGTTTGTGATGCCATCCAGCCATCTCATCCTCTGTCATCCCCTTCTTCTCCTGCCTTCAGTCTCTCCCAACATCAGGGTCTTTTCCAAATAGTTGGCTCTTTGCATCAATGGCCAAAGTACTGGAGCTTCAGCTTCAGTATCAGTCCTTCCAACAAATATTCAGGGTTGATTTGCTTTAAGATTGACTGGTTTGATCTCCTTGCAGTCCAAGGGATTCTCAAGAGTCTTCTCTAACACCACAGTTCAAAAGCATCAGTTCTTCAGCACTTGGCCTTCTTCATGGTCCATCTCTCCCATCCGTACATGACTACTGGTAAAACCATGACTTTGACAACATGGGCCTTTGTTGGCAAAGTAATGTCTCTGCTTTTAAATATGCTGTCTAGTTTTGTCATAGCTTTTCTTCCAAGCAGCAAGTGTTTTGTAATTTCATGGCTGCAGTCACCATCTACAGTGATTTTGGAGCCCAAGAAATTTAAATCTGCCACTGCTTCCGCTTTTTTCCATGAAGTGATGGGACCAGATGCCATGATCTTAGTTTTTTGAATGTTGTGTTTTAAGCCAGACTTTTTCACTCTCCTCTTTCACTTCCATAAAAAGACTCTTTAGTTTCTCTTCACTTTCTGCCATTATAGTGGTATCATCTGCATATGTGAGGTTGTTGATATTTCTCCATTCAATCTTGATTTGAGCTTGTGAGTCATGCAGCCCAACCTTTCACATGATGTACACTGTATATAAGTTGCATTAGCAGGGTGACAATATACAGCCTTGACATACTCCTTTCCCAATTTTGAACCAATCTGTTGTTCCATGTCTAGTTCTAACTGTTGCTTCTTGTCCAGCATACAGGTTTCTCTGGAGAAAGATAATGTGGTCTGGTATTCCTATCTCTTTAAGAATTTTCCAGTTTTTTCTGATTCACATAGTCAAGGGCTTTAGCATAGTCAGTGAAACAGATTTTTTTATTTTTTAATTCCTTTGCTTTTTCTATGATCCGATGGATGTTCACAATTTGATCTCTGGTTCCTTTGTCTTTCATAAATCCAGCTGTTACTTCTGGAAGTTCTTGGTTTATGTAATTTTGAAGCCAGTCTTGAAGGATTTTGAGCATTACCTTGCTAGTATCTGAAATGAGCACAATTGTACCATAGTTTGAACATTCTTTTTTTTTTAATTTTTAAACTTTACATAATTGTATTAGTTTTGCCAAATATCAAAATGAATCCACCACAGGTATACATGTGTTCCCCATCCTGAACCCTCCTCCCTCCTCCCTCCCCATACCATCCCTCTGAGTCGTCCCAGTGCACTAGCCCCAAGCATCCAGTATCGTGCATCGAACCTGGACTGGCAACTCATTTCTTACATGATATTTTACATGTTTCAATGCCATTCTCCCAAATCTTCCCACCCTCTCCCTCTCCCACAGAGTCCATAAGACTGTTCTATATATCAGTGTCTCTTTTGCTGTCTCGTACACCGGGTTATTGTTACCATCTTTCTAAATTCCATATATATGCATTAGTATACTGTATTGGTGTTTTTCTTTCTGGCTTACTTCACTCTCTATAATAGGTTCCAGTTTCATCCACCTCTTTAGAACTGATTCAAATGTATTCTTTTTAATGGCTGAGTAATACTCCATTGTGTATATGTACCACAGCTTTCTTAGCCATTCATCTGCTGATGGACATCTAGGTTGCTTCCATGTCCTGGCTATTATAAACAGTGCTACGATGAACATTGGGGTACACGTGTCTCTTTTTCTTCTGGTTTCCTCAGTGTGTATGCCCAGCAGTGGGATTGCTGGATCATAAGGCAGTTCTATTTCCAGTTTTTTAAGGAATCTCCACACTGTTCTCCATAGTGGATGTACTAGTTTTCATTCCCACCAACAGTGTAAGAGGGTTCCCTTTTCTTCTTAGGCATTACCCATATTTGGGATTGGAATGAAAACTGACCTTTTCTATTCCTGTGGCCACTCCTGAGTTTTCCAAATTTGCTGGCATATTGAGCACTTTAGCAGCAGCATCTTTTAGGATTTTAAGTAGCTCAACTGGAATTCCATCATCTCCACTAGCTTTGTTCATAGAATGCTTCCTAAGGGCCACTTGATTTTACACTCCAGAATGTTTGCTCTAGGTGAGTGACCACACTACCTTGCTTATCCGGTTCATTAAATCTTTTTGTGTATAGTTCTTCTGTGTATTCCTGCCACCTCTTCTAATCTCTGCTTCTGTTAGGTCCTTACCATTCCTGTAATTTATTGTATCCATCTTTCCATTTCCAAAGAATGCTCAAACTACCACACAACTAGATTCATCTCACACCCTAGCAAAGTAATGCTCAAAATTCTCCAAGCCAGGCTTTAGTAGTACATGATCCATGAACTTCCAGATGTTCCAGCTGGATTTAGAAAAGGCAGAGGAACCAGAGAACAAATTGCCAACATCCACTGGATCATCAAAAAAACAAGAGAGTTCCAGAAAAACATCTACTGCTTTATTGACTGCACCAAAGCCTTTGACTGTGTGAATCACAACAAAATGTAGAAAATTCTGAAAGAGATGGGAATACCAGATCACCTTACCTGACTCCTGAGAAATCTGTATGCAGGTCAAGAAGCAACAGTTAGAACCAAACATGGAAAACATACTGGTTCCAAATTGGGAAAGGAGTACGTCAAGGCTGTATATTGTCACCCTGTTTATTTACCTTATATTCAGATTAAATCATGCAAAATGGTGGGCTGGATGAAGCACAAGCCGGAATCAAGATTGCTGGGAGAAATGTCAATAACCTCAGATACCCAGATGACACCATCCTTATGGCAGAAAGTGAAGAAGAACTAAAGAGCCTCTTGATGAAAGTGAAAGAAGAGAGTGAAAAAGTTGGCTTAAAACTCAACATTCAAAAAACTAAGATCATGGGATCTGGTCCCATCACTTTATGGCAAATAGGTGGGGAAACAATGGAAACAGCAACAGACTTTCTTTCCTTGGGCTCCAAAATCACTGCAGATGGTGATTGCAGCCATGAAATTAAAAGACACATGCTCCTTGAAAGAAAAGCTATGACCAACCTAGACAACATAGTAAAAATCAGAGATATTACTTTGCCAACAAAGATCCATCTAGTCAAAGCTATGGTTTTTCCAGTAGTCATATATGGATGTGGGAGTTGTACTATAAAGGAAGCAGAGCATGGAATAATTGATGCTTTTGAACTGTGGTGTTGGAGAAGACTCTTGAGAGTCCCTTGGACTGCAAGGAGATCAAACCAGTGAATTCTAAAGGAAATCAGTCCTGAATATTCTTTGGAAGTATTCATGCTGAAGCTGAAACTTCAGTACTTTGGCCACTGGATGCATAATACTGACTCCTTGAAAAAGACCCTGATGCTGGGAAAGATTGAAGGCAGCAGGAGAAGGGGATGACAGAGGTTGAGATGGTTGGATGGCATCACCGACTGGATGGACATGAGTTTGAGCAAGCTCCTGGAGTTGGTGATGGACAGGGAAGCTTGGTGTGCTACAGTCCATGGTGTCACAAAGAGTCTGACACGACTGAGCAACTGAATTGAACTTCCATTGAAATTGCTTATTTGACTTTCCATAAAATGGAGAGATAACCTTGGTATCCTCAATTTTCTTGAAGAGAGCTCTAGTCTTTCCAATTTTATTGTTTTTCCTTTCTTTGTTTGACCTAAGAAGGCTTTCTTATCTCTCCTTGCTAGCCTCCATAATTCTGAATTCATTTGTATATTTCTTTCTGTTTCTCCTTTGCCTTTTACTTCTCTTCTTTTTGCAGCTATTTGTAAGGTCTCCTCAGACAACTGCTTTGCCTTCTTGCATGTCTTTTTCTTGGAGATGGTTTTGGTCACCACCTCCTATACAATGTTGTGAACTTCTGTCCGTGGGTCTTCAGGCACTCTGTCTACCAGATATAATCCTTTGGATCTATGTGTCACCTCCACTGTATAATCATAAGGGATTTGATTTAGGTCATACCTGAATGCCCTAGTGGTTTTCCCTACTTTCTTCACTCTGAGCCTGAATTTTGCAATAAGGAGAGCATGATCTGAGCCACAGTCAGCTCGAGGTCTTGTTTTTGCTGACTGTATAGAGCTTTCCATCTTCAGCTGCAAAGAATATAATCAATGATTTCAGTATTGACCATCTGATGATGTCCATGTGTAGAGTCACCTTCAGCCAAACCATATTTCATGTTACTAATATGTTTTGCCATGTTTATTGATTTTCACATGTTGAACCACACCTGTATCCCAGAGATAAATCTCACTTGATCATGGTGTATAATCCTTTTAATGAGTTTTGCATTTGGTTTGCTAATATTTGTTGAGACATTTTTCATTTTTTTTATTATGAATCCTAGGCTATCGTTTTCTTTTCTTGTGGAGTCCTTATTTGGCTTTCTAAGGGTAATAGTGGTCTTGTTCAATGGGTTTAGAAGTGCTCCCTCCTCTACAGTTGTTTTTAGAAAAATTTGAGAAGGACTGGCATTAATTCTTCTCTAAATGTTTGGTAGAATTTGTCATTGAAGCCATCTGGTCCTGGGGTCTTCTATATTGGGAGGTTTTTGATTACTGGTTCAATAGCCTTACTCTGCATGTTCAGGTATTCTGCTTTTTCTTGCTCATTTGTGGTAGTTTGTATGATTCTAGCAACTTATCTTTTTCTTACAGGTTATCTAATTTGTTGGTATGTAATTGTTTTTGTTTGTATGCTCAGTTGTGCCAACTCTTTGTGACCCTATGAACTGTAGCCTGCCAGGCTCCTCTGTCCATGGGATTTTTCTAGGCAAGAATACCAGAGTGGGTTGCATTTCATCCCTCAGGGTATCTTCCCAACCCAGGGATCGAATCTGTGTCTCCTGTGACTCCTGCATTGGCAGTTGGATTCTTTACCTCTGAGCCACCTGGGAATCCCTGTAATTGTTCATAGTAGTCTCTTATTATCGAAGAAGGCAATGGCACCCCACTCCAGTACTCTTGCCTGGAAAATCCCATGGAGGGAGGAGCCTGGTAGGCTGCAGTTCATGGGGTCGATAAGAGTCGGACACGACTGAGCGACTTCCCTTTCACTGTTCACTTTCACACACTGGAGAAGGAAATGGCAACCCACTCCAGTGTTCTTGCCTGGAGAATCCCAGGGGTGGGGGAGCCTGGTGGGCTTCTGTCTTTGGGGTAGCACAGAGTCAGACACAACTGTAGTGACTTAGCAGCAGCAGCAGCAGCAGTCTCTTATTATACTATGTATTTCTGTAGTGTCAGTTTTCATTATTCCTCTTACATTTCTGATTTAATTTGAGTCTTCTTTCTTAGTCTCATTAAAGTTTTGTCACTTTTGTTTTATCTTTGAAAAAAATAGTTTTATTTATATTTTTTGTTTTTTTTTTTTTGGTGTGATTTCTGTTTCATTTATATCCACTTTGATTTTATTATTTTCTTCCTTCTGCTATTTTTGGACTTAAGCTGTTTTTCTTTTTCTAGTTAATTGAGGTATAAAGTTAGGTGTTTTTTTTTTTTTTTTTTTGAAATCTTTCTAATTTCTTACTGTATGTACTTATCACCATAAACTTCCCTCTCAGACCTACTTTTTCAGTGTCCCATAAGTTTTGATATGTTGTGTTTCCATTTTTATTTGTTTTGATATAAGCTTTGGTTTTTCTTTTGATTTCTTTTTTGATCTGTTGGCTGTTCAACAGTGTGCTGTTTAGTTTTTAGATATTTGTAGATTTTCCAGATTTTCTGCTTTCATACTATTGATGTCAGAATATATACTAGGTATAATTTCAACCGTCTTAAATTTATTAAGACTAATTTTGTATCCTATCATATGATATATTCTAGAGAATGTTCTGTGTGCATTTGAGAAGAATGTGTATTTTGCTCTTGTTCGATGGATTGTTTTATAGATGTCCAGTAGGTCCATTTGGTCTAATGTTTGCTTCAAATCCATCATTTTCTTGTTGATTTTCTGTCTGGATGATCTATTCATTGTTGAAAGTGGGATATTGACATCCCCCACTATTACAGAATTGTCCATTTCTCCCTTCATATCTGTTGGTATATTTAAGTGTTCCAATGCTGAGTACATATTCATTAACAATTGCTATAGCTTCTTGATGGATTAATCCCTTTATCATTACATAATGAGTTGCCTTGTCTCTTGTTACCATTTTTGGCCTAAAGTCTATTTTGCCTGATGTTAGTACACCTTCCTCTGCTTTCTTTTGGTTTTTACCTGCCCAGAAATCTTTTTCTACTCTTTCTCTTTGAGCCTATGTACATCCTTATGAGTCAAGTGAGTCTCTTGTGGGTAGCGTATGCATGCTAAATTGCTTCAGTCGTGTCCAACTCTTTGCAACTTTATGGACTGTAGCCCTCCAGGTTCCTCTAGGGACTCTCCAGGCAAGAATACTAGAGTGAGTTGCCACACCCTCCAGGGCATCTTCCCAGCTCAGGGATTGAACCCATATCTCTTACATTTCCTGCATTGGCAGGTTGGTTCTTTACCACAAGCACTCCCTGGGAAGCCCCCAGGCAACATATAGTTGGGTGCTATTTTTTAACCCATCCAGCTACTTTGCTTTTGTTGGTGAATTCAACCATTTACATTTAGAGTAATTAATGGTATGTAGATGGTGACTGCAGCCATGAAATTAAAAGACGCTTACTCCTTGGAATAAAAGTTATGACCAACCTAGATAGCATATTGAAAAGCAGAGACATTACTTTGCCAACAAAGGTCCATCTAGTCAAGGCTATGGTTTTTCCAGTGGTCATATATGGATGTGAGAGTTGGATTGTGAAGAAAGCTGAGCGCCAAAGAATTGATGCTTTTGAACTGTGGTGTTGGAGAAGACTCTTGAGAGTCCCTTGGACTGCAAGGAGATCCAACCAGTCCATTCTGAAGGAGATCAGCCCTGGGATTTCTTTGGAAGGAATGATGCTAAAGCTGAAACTCCAGTACTTTGGCCACCTCATGCAAAGAGTTGACTCATTGGAAAAGACCCTGATGCTGGGAGGGATTGAGGGCAGGAGGAGAAGGGGACGACAGAGGATGAGATGGCTGGATGGCATCACTGACTCGATGCGCGTGAGTCTGAGTGAACTCCAGGAGTTGGTGATGGACAGGGAGGCCTGGCGTGCTGCAATTCATGGGGTCACAAAGAGTCGGACACGACTGAGCAACTGAACTAAACTTAACTGAAGGACTTAATAATGCCATATTATTATAATAATTTATTTCTGGTTGTTTTGCTTTTCTTTTTTTTTTTCTCTTTCTGTCTAGCTTTTAAAATTTATTATTTTCCATGGTGGCATGCTCTGTTTCCTATTTCTTTGTCTGTTGTGGATTTGCTTTAGGTTTTTACATTGTGGCTACCATGCAGCTTATATAAAATAACTTACAAATAAAATATTCAGGCTGATAGAAATTTAGTGTCTATTACCTATGCAGGCATGAATCTTTTATGTCTTCCTTTTATATTACTAATATCACAATTTATCTCTTTTGATGTGTGTTTCTTAACAATTTATAGTAGCTATGGTTATTTTTACTATTCTTTCCTTTAGCCTTTATACTATAATTGAATTATATAGCATCATTCTAATATAGAGTTACAATTTTTAAGCCTGTCTATGTATATTTTCACCTTGGTCTGTATATTAAATACTTAAATATGTTTTCATTCACTGATAGGCATCTTAGCGCTTTGGCTAGAAGATCTCCTTTCAGCATCTTTTCAAGGCATGTCTAGTGGTGGTAAATTCCTTCAGCTATTTATTGACTTAGAAGGTCTTTTCTTCCACTGAAGGATAACTTTAGTGGTTCAAGTCTTGGCTAGCAATTTTATCATTCAACACACTGATTATGTCATTTCATTATCTTCTGCTTTGTGGTTTCTTGAGAAATCTGCTCATAGCTATGGTGTTTCCACTGTAGGCTAAATTTCCACCCCTGCCTACCTTTAAGATTTTTTCTTTATCATTGATTTTTGGCACTATCATTGACTGTGTCTTGGAGAATGCCTTTTTGTGTTAAGAAAATAGAGGGCTCTATTAGCGTCATGGACTTATATGTAAAAGTCTTTAACCAAGTTGAGAAATTCTCAGCTATTACTTTTTTAAAAAAATATAAATGTATTTATTTTAATTGGAGGCTAATTACTTTAAAATATTGTATTGGTTTTGCCATACATCAACATGAATCCGCAACGGGTGTACACGTGTTCCCAATCCTGAACCCCCCTCCCACCTCCTTCCCTATACCATCCCTCTGGGTAATCCCAGTGCAACAGCCCCAAGCATCCTGTATCCTACATCGAACCTAGACTGGTGATTCGTTTCATATATGATATTATACGTGTTTCAATACCATTCTCCCAAATCAACCCATCCTCGCCCTCTCCCACAGAGTCCAAAAGACAAAAGAGAGACATCTGTGTCTCTCTTGGTGTCTCACATACAGGGTTATCATTACCATCTTTCTAAATTCCATATA
This sequence comes from Bos indicus x Bos taurus, assembly GCF_003369695.1. NCBI lineage: Eukaryota > Metazoa > Chordata > Mammalia > Artiodactyla > Bovidae > Bos > Bos indicus x Bos taurus. The sequence continues at coordinate 18,685,558 of NC_040076.1, read as the reverse complement.
TATGCATTGCTGCTGCTAAGTTACTTCAGTCATGTCCAACTCTGTGTGACCCCATAGACAGCAGCCCACCAGGCTCGTCCGTCCCTGGGATTCTCCAGGCAAGAACACTGGAGTGGGTTGCCATTTCCTTCTCCAATGCATGAAAGTGAAAAGTGAAAGGGAAGTCGCTCAGTCATGTCCGACTCTTAGCGACCCCATGAACTGCAGCCTACCAGGCTCCTCTGTCCATGGGATTTTCCAGGCAAGAGTACTGGAGTGGGGTGCCATTGCCTTCACTCTGTATAATAGGCTCCAGTTTCATCCACCTCATTAGAATTGATTCAAATGTATTCTTTTTAATGGGTGAGTAATACTCCACTGTGTATATATACCACAGCTTTCTTAGCCATTCATCTGCTGATGGACATCTAGGTTGCTTCCATGTCCTGGCTATTATAAACAGTGCTGTGATGAACATTGGGGTATATGTGTCTCTTTCAATTCTGGTTTCTTTGGTGTGTATGCCCAGCAGTGGGATTGCTGAGTCATAAGGCAGTTCTATTGCCAGTTGTTTAAGGACTCTCCCCACTGTTCTCCATAGTGGCTATACTAGTTTGCATTCCCACCAACAGTGTAAGAGGGTTCCCTCTTCTCCACACCCTCTCCAGCATTTTTTGCTTATAGACTTTTGGATAGCAGCCATTCTGATTGTCATGAAATGGTACCTCATTTGGTTTTGATTTGCATTTCTCTGATAATGAGTGATGTTGATCATCTTTTCATGTGTTTGTTAGCCATCTGTATGTCTTCTTTGGAGAAATGTCTGTTTAGTGTTTGGCCCATTTTTTGACTGGATCATTTATTTTTCTGGAATTGAGCTGTAGGAGTTGCTTGTATATTTTTGAGATTAGTTGTTTGTCAGTTGCTTCATTTGCTATTATTTTCTCCCATTCTGAAGGCTTTCTTTTCACCTTGCTAATAGTTTCCTTTGTTGTGCAGAAGCTTTTAATTTTAATTAGGTCCCGTTTGTTTATTTTTGCTTTTATTTCCAATATTCTGGGAGGTGGGTCGTAGAGGATCCTGCTGTGATTTATGTCGGAGAGTGTTTTGCCTAAGTTATCCTCTAGGAGTTTTATAGTTTCTGGTCTTAGTTTAGATCTTTAATCCATTTTGAGTTTATTTTTGTGTATGGTGTTAGTGCTCTAGTTTCATTCTTTTACATGTGGTTGACCAGATTTCCCAGCACCACTTGTTAAAGAGAGTGTCTTTTCTCCATTGTATATTCTTGCCTCCTTTGTCAAAGATAAGGTGTCCATATGTGCGTGGATTTATCTCTGGGCTTTCTATTTTGTTCCATTGATCTATATTTCTGTCTTTGTGCCAGTACCATACTGTCTTGATGACTGTGGCTTTGTAGTAGAGCCTGAAGTTAGGCAGGTTGATTCCTCCAAGTTCCATTCTTCTTTCTCAAGATTACTTTGGCTATTCGAGGTTTTTTGTATTTCCATACAAATTGTGAAATTATTTCTTCTAGCTCTGTGAAAAATACCATGTAGCTTGATAGGGATTGCATTGAATCTATAAATTGCTTTGGGTAGTATACTCATTTTCACTATATTGATTCTTCCGATCCATGAACACGGTATATTTCTCCCATCTATTAGTGTCCTCTTTGATTTCTTTCACCAGTGTTTTATAGTTTTCTATATATATGTCTTTAGTTTCTTTAGATAGATATATTCCTAAGTATTTTATTCGTTTCATTGCAGTGGTGAGTGGAATTGTTTCCTTAATTTCTCTTTCTGTTTTCTCATTATTACTGTATAGGAATGCAAGGGATTTCTGTGTGTTGACTTTATATCCTGCAACTTTATTATAGTCATTGATTAGTTCTAGTAGTATTCTGGTGAAGTCTTCAGGGTTTTCTATGTAGAGGATCATGTCATCTGCAAACAGTGAGAGTTTTACTTCTTCTTTTCCAATTTGGATTCCTTTTATTTCTTTTTCTGCTCTGATTGCTGTGGCCAAAACTTCCAAAACTATGTTGAATAGTAATGGTGAAAGTGAGCACCCTTGTCTTGTTCCTGCCTTTAGAGGAAATGCTTTCAATTTATCACCATTGAGGATAATGTTTGCTGTGGGTTTGTCATATATAGCTTTTATTATGTTGAGGTATGTTCCTTCTATTCCTGCTTTCTGGAGAGTTTTTCTCATAAATGGATGTTGAATTTTGTCAAAGGCTTTCTCTGCATCTATTGAGATAATCATATGGTTTTTATTTTTCAATTTGTCAATGTGGTGTATTACATTGATTGATTTGTGGATATTGAAGAATCCTTGCATCCCTGGGATAAAGCCCACTTGGTCATGGTGTATGATATTTTTAATGTGTTGTTGGATTCTGATTGCTAGAATTTTGTTAAGGATTTTTGCATCTATGTTCATCAGTGATCTTGGCCTGTAGTTTTCTTTTTTTGTGGGATCTTTGTCAGGTTTTGGTATTAGGGTGATGGTGGCCTCATAGAATGAGTTTGGAAGTTTACCTTCCTCTGCAATTTTCTGGAAGAGTTTGAGCAGGATAGGTGTTAGCTCTTCTCTAAATTTTTGGTAGAATTAAGCTGTGAAGCCATCTGGACCTGGGCTTCTGTTTGCTGGAAGATTTTTGATTACAGTTTCAATTTCTGTGCTTGTGATGGGTCTGTTAAGATTTTCTATTTCTTCCTGGTCCAATTTTGGAAAGTTGTACTTTTCTAAGAATTTGTCCATTTCTTCCACGTTGTCCATTTTATTGGCATATAATTGTTGATAGTAGTCTCTTATGATCCTTTGTATTTCTGTGTTGTCTGTTGTGATCTCTCCATTTTCATTTCTAATTTTATTGATTTGATTTTTCTCCCTTTGTTTCTTGATGAGTCTGGCTAATGGTTTGTCAATTTTATTTATCCTTTCAAAGAACCAGCTTTTGGCTTTGTTGATTTTTGCTATGGTCTCTTTTGTTTCTTTTGCATTTATTTCTGCCCTAATTTTTAAGATTTCTTTCCTTCTACTAACCCTGGGGTTCTTCATTTCTTCCTTTTCTAGTTGCTTTAGGTGTAGAGTTAGGTTATTTATTTGACTTTTTTCTTATTTCTTGAGGTATGCCTGTATTGCTATGAACTTTCCCCTTAGGACTGCTTTTACAGTGTCCCACAGGTTTTGGGTTGTTGTGTTTTCATTTTCATTCATTTCTATGCAAATTTTGATTTCTTTTTTGATTTCTTCTGTGATTTGTTGGTTATTCAGCAGCATGTTGTTCAGCCTCCATATGTTGGAATTTGTAATAGTTTGTCTCCTGTAATTGAGATCTAATCTTACTGCATTGTGGTCAGAAAAGATGCTTGGAATGATTTCTATTTTTTTGAATTTACCAAGGCTAGCTTTATGGCCCAGGATGTGATCTATCCTGGAGAAGGTTCCGTGTGCGCTTGAGAAAAAGGTGAAATTCATTGTTTTGGGATGAAATGTCCTATAGATATTAATTAGGTCTAACTGGTCTATTGTATCATTTAAAGTTTGTGTTTCCTTGTTAATTTTCTGTTTAGTTGATCTATCCATAGGTGTGAGTGGGGTATTAAAGTCTCCCACTATTATTGTGTTATTGTTAATTTCTCCTTTCATACTTGTTAGCATTTGTCTTACATATTGCGGTGCTCCCGTGTTGGGTGCATATATATTTATAATTGTTATATCTTCTTCTTGGATTGATCCTTTGATCATTATGTAGTGACCATCTTTGTCTCTTTTCACAGCCTTTGTTTTAAAGTCTATTTTATCTGATATAAGTATTGCTACTCCTGCTTTCTTTTGGTCCCTATTTGCATGGAAAATCTTTTTCCAGCCCTTCACTTTCAGTCTATATGTGTCCCCTGTTTTGAGGTGGGTCTCTTGTAGACAGCATATGTAGGGGTCTTGTTTTTGTATCCATTCAGCCAGTCTTTGTCTTTCGGTTGGGGCATTCAACCCATTTACGTTTAAGGTAATTACTGATAAGTATGATCCCATTGCCATTTACTTCATTGTTTGGGGTTCGAATTTATACACCATTTTTGTGTTTCCTGTCTAGAGAATATCCTTTAGTATTTGTTGGAGAGCTGGTTTGGTGGTGCTGAATTCTCTCAGCTTTTGCTTGTCTGAGAAGCTTTTGATTTCTCCCTCATATTTGAATGAGATCCTTGCTGGGTACAATAATCTGGGCTGTAGGTTATTTTCTTTCATCACTTTAAGTATGTCTTGCCATTCCCTCCTGGCTTGGAGAGTTTCTATTGAAAGATCAGCTGTTATCCTTATGGGAATTCCCTTGTGTGTTATTTGTTGTTTTTCCCTTGCTGCTTTTAATATTTGTTCTTTGTGTTTGATCTTTGTTAATATGATTAATATGTGTCTTGGGGTGTTTCGCCTTGGGTTTATCCTGTTTGGGACTCCCTGGGTACTTGGACTTGGGTGATTATTTCCTTCCCCATTTTAGGGAAGTTTTCAACTATTATCTCCTCAAGTATTTTCTCATGGTCTTTCTTTTTGTCTTCTTCTGGGACCCCTATGATTCGAATGTTGTAGCGTTTAATATTGTCCTGGAGGTCTCTGAGATTGTCCTCATTTCTTTTAATTCGATTTTCTTTTATCCTCTCTGATTCATTTATTTCTACCACTCTATCTTCTAATTTACTAATCCTATCTTCTGCCTCCTTTATTCTACTATTTGTTGCCTCCAGAGTGTTTTTAATTTCATTTATTGCATTATTCATTATATATTGACTCTCTTTTATTTCTTCTAGATCCTTGTTACACCTTTCTTGCATCTTCTCAATCCTTGTCTCCAAGCTATTTATCTGTGATTCCATTTTAATTTCAAGATTTTGGATCAATTTCACTATCATTATTTGGAATTCTTTATCAGGTAGATTCCCTATCTCTTCCTCTTTGGTTTGGTTTGGTGGACATTTATCCTGTTCCTTTATCTGCTGGGTATTCCTCTGTCTCTTCATCTTGTTTAAATTGCTGAGTTTGGGGTGTCCTTTCTGTATTCTGGCAGTTTGTGGAGTTCTCTTTATTGTGCTGTTTCCTCGCTGTGTGTGGGTTTGTACAGGTGGCTTGTCAAGGTTTCCTGGTTAGGGAAGCTTGTGTCGGTGTTCTGGTGGGTAGAGCTGTATTTCTTCTCTCTGGAGTGCAATGAAATGTCCAGTAATGAGTTATGAGTTATCTATGGTTTTGGGGTGACTTTGAGCAGCCTGTGTCTTGAAGCTCAGGGCTGTGTTCCTTTGTTGCTGGAGAATTTGCTTGGTATGTCTTGCCCTGGAACTTGTTGGCCCCTGTGTGGTGCTTGGTTTCAGTGTCAGTATGGAGGCGTTTGATGAGCTCCTGTCAATTAATGTTCCTTGGAGTCAGGAGTTCCCTGGAGTCGGGGTTTGGACTTAAGCCTCCTGCTTCCAGTTATTGGTCTTATTTTTACAGTAGTTTCAAAACTTCTCCTTCTATACTGTACCATTGATAAAACATCTACATTAAAGATGAAAAGTTTCTCTACCGTGAGTGTCACTCAGAGAGGTTCACAGCGTTACATGGAGAAGAGAAGAGGGAGGAGGGAGTTAGGGGTGACCCAAATGAGATGAGGTGGAATCAATAGTGGGGAGAGTGGGCTAGCCAGTAATCACTTCCTTATGTGCACTCCACAACTGGACCGCTCAGAGATGTTCACGGATTTATACAGAGAAGAGAAGAAGGAGGAAGGAGACAGAGGTGGCCAGAAGGATAAAAGCGGGGAATGAAAAGGAGGGAGACAGATCCAGCCGGTAATCAGTTCCCTAAGTTTTCTCCACCGTCTGGAACACACAGAAATTCAGAGTTGGGTAGAGTAGAGAGGGGTTAGGGAGGAGACACAGGCGACCTGGTGGAGAAAAAGGAGAGTCCAAAGGGAGAGAGAGCAGTCAAGTAATCTCACTCCCTAGTGAAAAATGGGTACTGAAGATTGGGTTCTTAAAGGTACAAAATTCATAACAAATACATAAAAGCAAAAGTTAAAAATCTAAAGTAGAGTTTGGAATTTCAAAAATATGATGTTAAAGAAAAGAAGAAAGAAAAGAAAGTGAGAAAAAACGAACAAACAAAAACAAACAAGGTCGTGAAAATTATAAAGAAAATGTAGGTACAAAATTGATAACTAATACCAAAAAGCAAAAGCTAAAAATCTAGAGTAGAGTTTGAAATTTCAAAAATACAATGTTAAAAAAAAGAAGAAAAATAAAGAGAGAAAACGAACAAAGAAACAAAAACAAACAATGTCGCAAAAATTATAAAGAAAATACAGGTACAAAATTGATATCAAATACCAAAAAGCATAAATTAAAAATATCCTTTCGAAGACTTGGGTTGCCTTTCTGGGTGCCTGATGTCCTCTGCTGGCTTTCAGAAGTTGTTTTGTGGAATTTACTCGACGTTTAAATGCTCTTTTGATGAATTTGTGGGGGAGAAAGTGTTCTCCCCGTCCTACTCCGCCATCTTGGCTCCTCCCTGGAATTGTTTCCTTAATTTCTCTATTTTCTCATTATTAGTGTATAGGAATGCAAGGGATTTCTGTGTGTTGATTTTATATCCTGCAACTTTACTATATTCATTGATTAGCTCTAGTAATTCTCTGGTGGAGTCTTTAGGGTTTTCTATGTAGAGGATCATGTCATCTGCAAACAGTGAGAGTTTTACTTCTTCTTTTCCAATTTGGATTCCTTTTATTTCTTTTTCTGCTCTGATTGCTGTGGCCAAAACTTCCAAAACTATGTTGAGTAGTAATGGTGAAAGTGAGCACCCTTGTCTTGTTCCTGACTTCTGGGGAAATGCTTTCAATTTTTCACCATTTAGGATAATGTTTGCTGTGGGTTTGCCATGTATAGCTTTTATTATGTTGAGGTATGTTCCTTCTATTCCTGCTTTCTGGAGAGTTTTTCTCATAAATGGATGTTGAATTTTGTCAAAGGCTTTCTGTGCATCTATTGAGATAATCATATTGCTTTTATTTTTCAATTTGTTAATGTGGTGTATTACATTGATTGATTTGTGGATATTGAAAAATCCTTGCATCCCTGGGATAAAGCCATTTGGTCATGGTGTATGATCTTTTTAATGTGTTGTTGGATTCTGATTGCTAGAATTTTGTTAAGGATTTTAGCTGTTACTTTTTTAAGTAAACTCTCTACAAATTTCTTCTTCTCTTCTCCATCTGGGACACCAATTTTTCTTATATTTGTCTTTTCTATGGAATTACATGGCTCACATAGGCCATCTTCATGCTTTTTAAATCTGTTTTTTTTTTTTTTTTGGTCTCTTCTGTGTTATTGCAAAATTCCTATCCAAGTCACTTACTCATTTTTCTGTATGATCTTCCCTGCTACAGTTCAGATCAGTCACTCAGTCATGTCTGACTCTTTGCTACCCCATGGACTACAGCACGCCAGGCCTCCCTGTCCATCATCAATTCCCTGAGTTTACTCAAACCCATGTCCATTGAGTTGGTGATGCCATCCAACCATCTCTCACATCCATACATGACAATTGGAAAAACCATAGCCTTGACTAGATGGACCTTTGTTGGCAAAGTAATGTCTCTGCTTTTTAATATGCTGTCTAAGTTGGTCATAGCTTTTCTTCCAAAGAGTAAGTGTCTTTTGATTTCATGGCTGCAATCATCATCTGCAGTGATTTTGGAGCCCCCCAAAATAAAATCTGTCACAGTTTCCACTGTTTCCCCATCTATTTGCCATGAAGTGATGGAACTAGATGCCATGATCTTCATTTTCTGAATGTTGAGCTTTAAGCCAACTTTTTCACTCTCCTCTTTTACTTTCATCAAGAGGCTCTTTAGTTCTTCTTCGCTTTCTTCCATAAGATTGGTGTCATATGCATATCTGAGGTTATTGACATTTCTCCCTGTAATCTTGATTCCAGCTTGTGCTTCATCCAACCCAGCATTTCTCATGATGTACTCTGCATATAAGTTAAGCAGAGTGACACAAATATACAACCTTGATGTATTGCTTTCCCTATTTGGAAACAGTCTGTTGTTCCATGTCCAGTTCTAACTGTTGCTTCTTGACCTGCATACAGATTTCTCAAGAGGCAGGTCAGGTGGGCTGGTATTCCCATCTGTTTCAGAATTTTCCACAGTTTGTGGTGATCCACACAGTCAAAGTCTTTGGTATAGTCAATAAAGCAGAAATAGCTACAGATGCTCTCTGTTGCATTCTTCATCTCCCTCATAAATTCTTTAGCTCCAACCAAACCGAAATTTCTGTTTGGTTCTTTATTATAATTTCAGAATCTTTGGAGAAGAGCTCATTTTTTTCATATACTTTATTCCTGATTTCACTGAACCACCTTTCTGAGTTTTTTAAGTAACTTACTGCTCTTCTTTATAAGTGCAATTTAAAATTCTTTTTCAGTTAAATCACAGTATTCCATGTTTTTAGACTTGATTCCTGCAGAACTATTATTTTCTTTTTGATGCCATACTTCCTTGGTTTTTTATACTCCTTATAGTTATGTACTGGTGCTGTCATAGTTGAAATAGCAGCTTCCTCCTTAACTCTGTGCTCCTTGCCTTCAGCAGAAGGTATACTCTGTGGTATTGTTATTACCTGGGTTTTGCCTCTGTGTTTGTGAAGTTGAACCTACTCTACTCTTTGTGCTTTTGCTTGTGTCTAAATTCTTAAACCGTTATATCTTTTCTGGTTCTTATAATTCATCAGGCTGGAAACCTCTCTTTTGTTTTTGAGGAAGTAGTTTGTATTTCGTGTTTGTGCTTTCCACATTGCTCACTGACTGCTGCCTGTTTTCCAAGTACTCCCCATCTACCAGAGCTTTTTCTCACAGATATACTGAGCAGCATGCGCAAAGAGAGTTGAGGGGAGGTGTGGGCTTAGCACTCAGTGGGTTGGGGGATCTGCTCGGAGGAGACCCAGTGGTGGTACTCCCAGAGGCTCATGGGTGAAATTCCTGCTGAGCACAATCTTTTAAACATGGTTTGCAACACTTACCTGCCTCTTTTCCAATATAATCCCTCTGCCTGGGTCAGGACTAATCTGGTTTTTGCCTGACAGTCAGGGCCTAGGCTATTTTGTTGGCTCTCCTGGTTCTTCAGCCTGTACAGAGGTTTTTCTATCTTTTATCAGCTGCACTGGTGGACAGGACTTCTAAGTCCCTTAGTGTAAAGTCCTAGGACTTACCAAGCTGTTTTGTTAGTGATTGTATGTCTAATTCATTAATTTAAAAGGAAGAATGAAAAGAAGGAACATATGTTGCCATGTTGCTGACATCACTTCAAGAACAGATAAATAAGGCCCATTCGCTGGCAGTAAAGAAGTGGGAGGGAGGCTCAAAAGGGAGGGGATATATGTATACTTATAGCTGATTCACATTATTGTACAGCAGAAACCAACATAACATTGTAAGCAATGCTTTATCCTCCAATTAAAAATAAAACTTTTAAAAGATATGGTCTTTGAGGAAATTGTGACATTGGACTTATTAGACACAGACTTTAAAGCAACTAGCTGAAGTATGCTCAAAGAACTAAAGGAAATCATAGACAACAAACTGAATAAAACTAGGATAACTGTATGGAGGAAAGAAAGAAAGAAAGAAAAGAAAGAAACCACTATATAGAGGTTATCAACAAAGAGAGAGAAATTATAAAAAGGAGGAACCAAATAGAAAATTGGGACTTGAGAGGTATAATAATCAAAAGAAAAATTCACTAGAGATTTTTAACAACAGAGTTGAGCAGGCAGAAAAAAGAATCAGTGAATTTGAAGGTAAGTTATTGAGATCTTCCAGTCTCTGTAGAAGAAAAAAACATGAAGAAAAATGAAGAGAGCCTAAAGAGACCTGTGGGACACTACCAAAGGTATCAGTATATGCATATTTACATATGGGAATTTTTGTTTTTAAAAAATATGTTTATTTTTGTTCTCACTCATTGTAGAAGATTTCAAAAGTATAAAGAAGAAAAAATAAAATTCATCTAAAATTCTACCATGAAAAAAAAGATGCTTGCTCCTTGGAAGAAAAGCTATGACCAACCTAGATAGCATATTAAAAAGCAGAGACACTACTTTGCTGACAAAGGTCCATGTAGTCAAAGCTATGGTTTTTCCAATAGTCATATATGGATGTGAAAGTTGAACTGTGAAGAAAGCTGAGCACTGAAAAATTGATGCTTTTGAATTGTGGTGTTGGAGAAGACTCTTGAGAGTCCCTTGGACTGCAAGGAGATCCAACCAGTCCATCCTAAAGGAGATCAGTCCTGGGTGTTCTTTGCAAGGACTGATGCTGAAGCTGAAACTCCAAAGCTTGGCCACCTCATGCAAAGAGTTGACTCATTGGAAAAGACTCTGATGCTCAGAGGGATTGGGGGCAGGAGGAGAAGGGGACGACAGAGGATGAAGTGGCTGGATGGCATGACCGACTTGATGGACATGAGTTTGGGTGAACTCCGGGAGTTGGTGATGGACAGGGAGGCCTGGCGCCCTGCAGTTCATGGGGTGTCAAAGAGTCAGACATGACTGAGTGACTGAACTGAAACTGAACTGAAACTTGAGCAACCATCACCACTTTCTAATTCTAGTACATTTTCATCACCCTCCCACCTCAAAGAAAACCTTTACTCATCAGCTGTCACTCCCAGCTCCCCTTTCCATATCCTCTGACAAGCTCTAATTTACTTTCTATCTCCATGGATTTGCCTATTCTGGACATTCATTTAAAAGGGATCATACAATATGTAACTTTTTGTGCCTGGTTTATTTCACTTAGCTTAATATTCTCAAGCTACATCAATGTGTGTACTCATGCATCTATTCATTCTTTCTTATGGCTGAATAATATTCCACTGTATGGCTTGATCACATTTTGTTTACCTGTTACCAATTGGTAGGCATTAAAAGCTGTTTTCCCTTTTTGGTTATTGTGAATAATACTGCTATGAACATTTGTGTAGATGTGTTTTCCATTTTGTTGGATATATAACCAAGAATGAAATTGCTGGGTAATATGGTAACTCCATGTACAATATCTTGAAGAACTACCAAAATATTTTCCAAAGTGTCTGCACCATTCCTACCAGCAATATAAAGGGGTTCCAATGTTTCTATATCCTTCTAAGCACTTGTTACTGTCTTTTTGATTATAGCTATCCTGGTGGGTATGAAGTGGTATCTCATTGTGGTTTTGACTTACACTTCCTTAATGACCTATGATGCTGGGCATCTTTTTATGTGCTTATTGGCAATTTGTCTATTTTGTATGGAGAAGAATGGAAACTTGTAAAAGATGTAAGAGATGAATCAAGCAATTTTAATATTAACAACAACAAAAAAATCTCTCTGAGCATTGAGTTCAAACAAAAAGATTTGCCTTCTACATAAAGCAGGCTTCCCTAGTGGTTCAGACAGTAAAGGATCTGCCTGCAATGCAGGAGACCTTGGTTTGATCCGTGGGTTGGGAAGATTCCCTGGAGAAGCGACTGGCAACCCACTTCAGTATTCCTGCCTAGAGAATTCCATAGACAGAGGATCCTGGTGGTCCATGGAGTCACACTGAGAGATTAACCTCTACAGGATCCAGTCAGGAAGGTGGAAGAGGTTGTAAATTATTGTGCAGGTAGGGCCAAGCCTTCTTAGAAAATTTGTTAGAATCAGCAGAATAGCCTAACAGTGAGCTTTGTGACAGTCTGCAGTTTGTGACTCAGCTGCACTATCTGTACTCAGTAAAGGGAACTGGAATCGGCAACTTGCCTCTACTCAGTCCTTCTGTGAACCAACAAGCCAAAGACAAATTGCTTTTCTTTATGATGCTTGTCACCACCCTATCCCTGCCTTTGATCATGTGACAATCTTCCAAGGGGCTGTTGTATATTCCTGCGCAAGAGTAAATCCTCCATGTTTCAACAAATGGTCTGTGATTATTCCTTATCACCTATTCTGAAGATCTTGTCCCACAGAACCCAGCTCCTTTGTGTTGGGTCAAGTTTTCTGTGCCTTGCCTAGTAGTAAGCATAGCTCTATACTTACTGTATATCTCAGATTCATATATATATATATATATATATATATGTGTGTGTGATGATACTTATTTGGATCTTCATTCAAACATTTGAAAAAATAAGTGATACAAGTGAATTTAGAACACTGATTTATTAAATTATTACTGTAATTTTTTAATATCTATAAGATATTCTGTAAAATATGTAATTACATATTAAAATTGTTACAGATTTTACAGAGTAGACTATAGAGGTATAATCTAAACTGTTTACAGATAAAATGATATGTAGTCCAAGATTTATTTCAAAATAATCCAGAGTATATATAGAATATATGGGTATAGATGTAAAAAGATAGCCATGAGTTGATAATAGTTGAAGTTGGTAATGAATACTTGGGGTTACATTATACAGTTTTGCCTACTTTGGTGTATGTTTAAAATTTCATATAATAAAAGAGTTTTAAAAGAAGATCCCATCCTGCATGGTCATATATTCTTGTGGGAGTTAGCCAATAAGTAATCAACATACTAAGAATAATTGTATATGTACTATTTCAGGAGGAAATGAATGCCATTGTGAAGGGGGTATAAGGTATGATGAATGTAGTATTTCCTAAGAGGATCAATAATATGTGCAATTAAGATATCAAAATATAATCTCACATATAATCTCATAAATATACATATATACATACACATACATATGTATGTGCTTATATGCATATAACATTTCCATAATACACATTTGTAAAATTATCTTAATGTTTTTCATCCTTAGTAATGATAATACTATGCAATTCACTGTAGACTTATAAAACTATAATTCTTCAGGCCCTGTAAATTTGAATTAGAATATATTTATTTGTTATCTATTTAGATAATTTAGACCCTGTTTAGTAGTTTTATGTTGTTTACTTCTTCCATGGGTTGCCAAATTTAGCCATATGAGATATATACTAAGATATTTGAAATGTATTTATTAAACAAACTTGTTTTATATCTTACTGGATTTTCTTCACTGTTAATTGCTTTATATTCTATAACATTAATTTCTGTAAAAAGGGAGAGTTTTCTTAATTATAAAAAAGAAAATAATGGTGAGTTTATTCTAATAAAATTCTACTGCATAAAACATATTAATAAAAATCATTTTTAGTTTAATAAAATTAGATCGCTCATCAAAACTCACTACAAACCTGACAAAGGACAGATTTGTTTTTTTAGACATGCACCATTACTTTATTGAATTGCTTTTGGTTTATTGCCCTGTTATTCCAATACTAGATTGACATTTTCTATGACAAGTCTTATTAATTTGCAAGAGTTATTCCTTCTGGCAGCACTTTCAGAAAGCATGGTATTAGAAGGGATTGGGGGTAGGCTGGAGAAAAATGGAAGTGAATTGAATAATGTAATGTATTAGAAAAGCAAATGTTATGCAACAGTACCAGAGGAAATTCCATGAATTTGAATAATAGCTATAATAGATGGTGAAGATTCTTAAGTGCCTCAGAATATTAGCATCTCTGTAATAGAGCCTGAGACTTGGAAAGGACCATACAGGTCATCTGGCATCACCTTACCTTCAGCAGAGCCTCAACTTAGGTAGCTTAGGCAGAAGTAAAAATCTATTGAAGATCCTCTGCAAGAGGACATTCATCAAACTCTCCCTGTGGGCCGTATCTTTGGGGAAATCATATTTGGATACATTTCTGATGATACAGAAATGGTGTGATGTTCCTGGAATTGGACTTATGAATACCTGGTGGTTGCAAAGCTAAAATTGTATACATCATGTTGGGTGATAAATGAAGCTCTAGTATTGGGTATATGTATATGTGTATGTATGTGCGTGTGATCCTAATAGAGCCTGTATTTTTATGACAGAGGTCTCTTTAACAAACCTATTTTGGAAAGCCAAGGAGTTTCTTTCTACACACGGATTTTCATTGCAATAAGGAGATAGAAAGAGAGCAAATTGGTGTCTGTCTTAATCAGTTTTTTTTCCCCCTAGCTTTGATTTCCTTTTTTGTGATCATGTCTATGATAGATACTAAATAACCTAGATATTAAATTCCTTTAACTTCAGTTTCCTCATTTATAAAGTGGTAAGAATAACAGTATCTTTGACAGAAGATTATTTTACCAATTAAATTAGATTATTATAGAATTCTTAATGCCATGCCTGGCACACAGGAAATGTTCAACAAATGTTAGTTATTGTCTGTATTATTATCTCTTATGCTCACTGTCATCCACACAGGTTGCTAGTAAGATTAATGCCACCTTCTCTCAATCTCTGTGCATACTAAATCAGCTTTTAACTAATGAAATGGACATTATAACAGCTGGAGGTGTTTCTGTACTTTAAATAGGGTGTAGAGGGAATCTGTGTGCTTGAAAAGCATTTTAGAAAGTTAGTCCAGGAGCAGAGGGGTGACAAGACTGAATCATGGGGACTTATAGTCTACCTTTAAGTAAAAATGAAATTGTCCATTCGTTCAACATTCAGTGGAATGTAGCATAAGGAAGCATACTGTGTTGGCTGTTGGTAACAGGCATTAACCAATCTGTCTGAAAAAAAATCTATTCTTCAAATTAGTTGAGGCAAGTCAAGATCAAATTGTAAAAAGATATATGATATTATCTTGGCACTCCAGTTTGACAAATGCATATTATTTGGCTAGATAAAAATGGCTTGGCTCCCAAAGCAGCTTGGTTCCTAAAGAAGAGTGTTATTTATCCCAATTATTTACATACTTGTAGAATCTTTTAAATATTGAAACACTTTGAAGGGTTTGCCCCTTGTTTTTGGTCTGTTGTGTCTGACTTGGGATACCATACAAAATTGCATAGACTGAGTGCTTTTACATTATAAAAATTCGTTATCTCACAGTTATGGAGGCAAAATCTGAGATCAGGGTGCCAGCATGGTCGAGTTCTGATGGTGGCTCATGTATCCACCTTCTCACGGTATGCCCATATGCTGGGGTCAGCTCTGTTGTGTCTCTTCTTGTAAGGGCACTGATAGCAGACCAAGGCCCTGCCCTCTTGACCTAGATACCTCCCAAGGTCCCATTTCCACATGCCAGTATACTGAGGATGAGGGCTTCAATATATGAATTTGGGGAGGGCACAGACATTCAGTCCATAACAAGATCTTAAAATAATGAGGTAGCAGCATTTGTTTCATAGATGAGTAGTATCACAAATTATTTGAATCATGCCAATATAAATCTATTGTTATAACTTTACTATGCATTACAATTTGTAAATTTTATTTAATGTAGCAATAAATTAGAATATTGAAAATATTACTATGTTGGCTTCAGGTAAATAGTTGAATTATTACATAGGGAAAATTTACCTTTAGTAACATCTTATTCAGTTATTTCATCTTATAATTAAAATATTTAATATTTGATCTTTCTATCATTTGCATTGTAAAAATTATCTTAGATTCTGTTTCAAGAATGATGAAAGTCATAGCTCTACAGGTCCTACATCATTACTGGATATGCCTCCTAGCAGTTTTTCATTTTTTTTGTATAGATGACAGCAAGAGCCTTATAAGTAGTCTTTTGTTTCCAGTCTGGTTCATCTCCAGCTTATTAACAGCATAGTAGCTCAATCTTCCTTCTTTCCTTACTTCATTTCCCCTTTTTTTCTCCCTTATTCTTTCTTTTATTCTCCCATTATTTAAAAATTCTTTTATTTTTCTTAAAAGTTGCATGTGGTATTATTATTGCTCCTAATTGTTTTCCTAACTTTCCCTGAAAATAGATTTACTAACCCTGCCTCACTGACTTTATTTGCAGTCATTGCTTTCACCAGTGAAACAAGAAAACAGGATATGTGCCAGACCTATGCAGAAACCTGTATTATAGGTAGCTGACATTTTCCAGCCTATTTTCTGAAAAGTAGAACAGAACCATAGTGGTAACTATA
Source organism: Bos indicus x Bos taurus (assembly GCF_003369695.1). Classification (NCBI taxonomy): domain Eukaryota; kingdom Metazoa; phylum Chordata; class Mammalia; order Artiodactyla; family Bovidae; genus Bos; species Bos indicus x Bos taurus. Next base: position 18,669,565 of record NC_040076.1, on the reverse strand, counting down.
GCTATAGGAATATAGCATAATTATGTTATAAATAAAGATTTACTAATATTGTGTACTGATAATTTGAGATTCTTTGTAACCTTCAGCATCCCCTAGACAAAGCCGACTAATACTTATGTAATCCGTGTTTTATTTGCATAAGAGGCAAACATATAAACACTTGAAACAAAATATGAAAGCCTTGTGAATACACTTGCTTCTGGACACCTCTCTGTAGTTATCTATTGCCAACTGTTTGATCTTCATCATTTCTGGACTTCTTTCCATATTGAATGTATACACCGATACATAATTATAGAACTTGAATAGTTCACTTCTCTGTTTTATTTAGGATGCTTTGCTATAAGTAACAGAAAATATCTTCTGACACCCATATGGGTTAAATAAACATTAGAAATTATAAAGTAATTGGAAGGAAATGCACATACACACATATAATTCACCATTTGTCTCTTTCATTTCTGTATATCTTATATAACTTTATTTTGGACTATATTTACAGGAGGTTTGCATGACAATTAGCATTTCCTTGAGGTAGGAAACAGATAAGTTTGCTGTCCAAGATAATAAAAATAAATATGTCCTTCCAAGACAAATATTGGGCAAGTTTGCTTGTAGCCCCCTTTACAAGATTGGGGCTTTATAAGAATGGAGCTGCTCAGGGTTCCTTATCTGCTGCACAAACCCACTTTATGTGTAGCATTCATCTAGACCTTGTACCGGTAGGAACCTGTGTGAACATAAAGCTCATTCTGCCTCCTGTGCTGTGAATAATAAAGTCCTTTGTTTCTGATCCAGGAGTCTCATGTCTTATGCCAGAATTAATAAAACTGTCAGGATAATTTATTTTGCAAGGAGATTAAAATTTCAGACTCTTCACAGTTCTTGGATATTTCTATATCTATATCATCTAGCATCTATTTCTATATCATCTATATTGATTATATATCTATTTACATATCTATCTGTCAATCTATCTATCTACAGAGATAGATCTGAGGCTTTGACAATGGGAATAACCTTTTTAAGCAAGATACATATTTTCAAACTGAGTAAGTCTAAATGGAGGAAGAGGACATATAATGCTCTCACGTATACACACACACACATACACTCACATCTATGTTCTCCCACATAAATCTCTCAGTGGTCCTCTGGCAACTTCAAGATGAGGTTCTTTCACTGTTCTTTGCGATCTAGATATTCAGTTGTTTCTTTTCCCAATCTTGCTGCTTTTATATTTAGATGATCTCTTTTTCCATTGTCATCTCGTGGATCTCTTGGACACTGTCAATGAACAGTGGTGATTTCACTTTATAATCTACCCAGTGAAGGATAGAGATGGTTTGCAAAGCTGACACCCCACTTCTGAAGCTGTACCTCTATCATCACTTCCTTAGGCCATCTTGCCTTGCTCATTTCCTTCAAAATAAACACACTGGACTAGAATACAGGTAATATGGATCCTGCAGCCAAAGGGCCACATTGCTCTCAGAATGTTAGAGTGTGCGCTGAGGAACAGAGACAGATACAGTATAGACTGAGGAGTCTTCTGTAGGATGAAAGCGAAAACTTTTTTAGACTAAGACCAGTAGTGTCTTTTACCTTTCTTTCCCTCATCAGTTATCCATTTAAATGACAATTAAGAGCTGGGACTCTTATTCCCTCCCTCTCTGACAAGAGGGGACGATTCCGTCTAAGTCTTGCAAACTCGGATGACACTTTAAGATTCAGTCAAATGTTAATGGAATTCTTTTCTGATCAAGCTACAAGAGGTCTTGGATGGTACCTTAGTCCTTGCAGGTTGCTATTAAGAAAAGAGCACTTTAGGTTGGATAACTTTGCTGTTCAGTCACTAAGTCATTTGTGACTCTTTGAGACCCCCCTGGACTGCTTGTAAACAAATGTATTTTTCGTAGTTCTGAAGGTTGGGAAACCCAAGACCACGGTACCTACAGATTCAGTATAAAAGCCTGCTTCCTGGTTTATTGATGAGATCTTTTTGCCATGTCCTCCCTGGGTTGGGAAGATCCCTTGGAAAAGGAAATGGCTACCCACTGCAGTAAACTTGCCTGGGAAATTCCATAGATGGAGGATCCTGGAGGGTTACAGTCCCTGGGGTTGCAAAGAGTCAGACACAACTTAGAGACTTAACAACAGCAGCAGCACATGTAAGAAGGGAGCAAGGGAGCTCTCTGGAGTCTCTTTGGTAACAGTGCTAATCCCGTTCAAGAGGCTCTCCCCTCAAGACGTGATCACCTCCCAGAGGCCTCACCTTCTAATACCATCACACTGTGGGTTAGGATTTCAACATAAGAATTTTGGAGAGACACAATCATTCAGTCTGTAGGAGGTGGGAAGTTACATTAATTCCATTTCTGTTTTCCTCAAGAAACTGCTTTTATCAGTTTACCTAAGATGTAGACATATTGCATCAAGGAGAAGATTCATATGGGAGAAAAGCTAAGTTAAGAAAAATGTGTTTTTTTCTTACTAGTTTGGCTTTGATCTTGTTTGGAACAGTAGATTTTCTTTCTTTTGAACTTTTCATTCTCTGCTGAGGTATAGCCACTTAACAATGATGTGCTAGTTTCAAGTGAACAGTGAGGGGACTCAGCCGTACGTGTACATGTAATCCATTCTCCCCCAAACCTCCCCTCCCATCCAGGCTACCACGTAACACTGAGCAGCGGTTGGAACCATAGATTTTATCAATATTGTGAATAAGAAGAATTTTGCCTTTTCTTGACACATCCCAGCTGTGCTTATAAGACCATACCTAGTATCAAGTGAATGGCTCTCTCTCTTTTTTTCTACTGAGATGTGATGGTGCCAGTTCTGATTAGGGTCTTTTATCCTTATATAAGAGGAAAGTTCCATCTCATCCCATTATACTTAATTTCTCACTTAATCAAGTTTACAATTTGTTCTTCACAAATCCTGTTAATTTAATCTTCTGCCAGTTCTACACATATCCTCTCAGTTTTGGCTATTTTGAACTCCTAACATTTCCTTACTACAAGCTTTTAATCTTTTTTATCTTTATGAAACTTCACTGAAGTACAATACTAGGTAAAGCTCAAAAGACAGACAAAAAGAGTTGCTTTTGTGAAAGTAAGGAGTGACTCCATCATTCCCCCCAATTGTCTTCCCTCTCCCATGGGTAGACTGTCATATTCCTACTGAATTCTGTCCATTTGTATCTTACTCCTTTATCTAGCCAGTTCCTTCTCTTACTTTGGGATTTTCATTTTCTGAATTCTTTTCTAATTTCTTCATCTCTGAGAAGTCATAGCAGTCCAATCTACCTCTATCATAAAACATCATGCAGCTTTGTTAGAGCAGATTCTTTTACTGACTTAGGATCACATATTTGAGAACAAGTAAGACTCATTTATTTTTGTCTTCCTTTTGCCCCATATAGTATTCAAGACGTGGTTGGCATTCAATAAGTATTTGCTGATTGAATTAATGGATGAGAAAGTGTTTCTAAATACCATCACTGCTTTAAAGCATATTTTCTTTGTTTATTAGCTTTACTCACAAAAATACAATCTAATCTTGAGTTTCTAATGTTATGGGAAAAAATGAATTGAAAACATCGTATTAAAATATTTTGATCTGAAATTAGGATTCACTTCTATTCTTACTGAGTAATTATCTTTCATTTTCTGGGAAGTCTCAATGTTTTATTGAAAATAGTTGAGCACCGTTGCTCTATTGACTCAGAAAGAAGGGTAAATACTGTCCAAGTGCACTGTCTATGGGGCTTTCCCCCTGGCTCAGTGGTAGAACAATCTACCTGCAATGCAAGAGATGCAGGAGACCTGGGTTCAATCCCTGAGTCAGGAAGATCCCCTGGAAGAAGAAATGGCAACACATTCCAGTATTCCTGCCTGGAGAATCTCATGGACAGAGAAGCCTGGTGGGCTAGAGTCCAAAGGGCTGGGAAGCCCTATATGCATAAATATGTCTATATATATGTGTGTGTGTGTGTATACATATATGTAAGTATACATATATATAATCTATAAATAGTTTTTGTCATTAGGCACTGCAATTGACTAAATCACATCTTCCCCAAATTCATTTGTTGAAGCCCTAGACCCTGGTGATTTGGAAGCAGAACCTTTGAGAAACAATTAGATTTAAAAGAGGTCCTGTTAGTGAAGCCCTTACAATGGAGTTGACATCTTTATAAGAGATATCAGCGAGCTTGCTTCCTCTCCCTCTGCCACGTGAGGACACAGCAGGAAGACAGCCATGTATCTACAAGGCAGAAGAAAGCCCTCACCAGAACCAGACCATCCTGCCGCCCTGATCTTGAATTCCTAACCTCCAGAACTGTGAGAAATACATGTCTGTTGTTTAAGCCACCCAGTCCACGGTTCTTTGTTACAGCAGCCAGAGCTAAAACAGGCACTTTGTATAATCTCTCTCAGTGTGATAATTCAATTAGAAATGCCTAATTTGAAGTCTACGTGGTACTTACTATGAGGTGCAGAAAATGTTCATCTCTTTTTACAATTTGTATTACATTAAATTATCAGTTTTTATAACACAATAATATTTTGTGTTTAATATCCCTGCTGCTGCTGCTAGTACTAAAGATGAACGACAGCTGTTTGGGTATCCTGGGTAGCCCCAAATCTTCCTCTAATATCCACTTAAAATAGCTTAAACCCACTGCTCATGTACAGTGTGAAACCAGCATGGTCTTCATTATTTCTGAGAATTTTTAAGGCATTTTATGTTGTTCAGACCTCTCTAATTCTGAATTCTTTATCTTACTGTATTCTTATTTATTTATCTGTCATTACTTCTGCAACTGCTCTTTTTTTCTCTACCCAACTTTTTATACATAATGCCTCTTCTACAAAGAAATCGATGAAAGCTAGCATAATATTAGCATTTTAAAAATTATTCTTATTTATTTGGCTGTATTGGGTCTTGGCTGTGGCATGGGGAATCATTACTGCAGTGTTCAGGCTTCTGACTAGTTGTGGCGCTGGGTCTCCAGAGCTTGTGGGTTAGTTGCTCTATGGCATGTGGGATCTTAGTTCCTTGATCAGGGGTTGAACCCACAACCCCTGTACTAGAAGACAGATTCTTAACCACTGGATCACCAGGGACATCCTAGCATTTTTTAAATGAAAGATTCAGGATAATGGGTAAGAACTACAAAATGCCAACAATTTCAACCCGAGTATATTAAATATGTTATTTTCTCATGTCTCCCTATGTAGACCAGTTTTCAACAGGTGTCTTTATCTATTAATTCCCCAAATCCTCAAGATCTTTCTTTGTCACTTTTGTCAAATTACCTTTCTCAAACTCCCAAATTTTTATTCTGCAGGACACTTTTACTTTCAACTTTTGTCGTGTACTAGACTCTGGGACTAACTTTGTAAATCTAAAGTGGTTCATTGATAACCTTCTGAAATAAAATCGTCATCCACCTCTGAAATAAATGCTGCCTTTGCCTGAAAAATGTAAGCATATTTTATTTAAAATGATAGCAATATTATATAGATGTGGGTGCGTTCTTTCTTTATATACCTGGAAGAACTGGCATTTTTAGGAGAAATAATTCATTATTAATAATTAATAATAATTCATTCAGGTAGTCAGTTTCTTTACCATTGTGAACTGTGTGTATGCACATCTAGCTCTATTATACAAACATGTATAAAGATACATAGTGTATATTTTTATGTTTATCTACAGTAAGAACATTTCTTTGATAAAAAAAAATCTTAAAAAACTCAATTTGTCTCTGGGAATTTAAGTAGAAAAACTTAAAAATTTTTTTTTTTTCTGAAAACTTACACACAAATAAAAAATATATTGTCAGGTTTGATTTTGCCTTTCTTATGAAAAAGCATTTTGTTACAAAAATTCATTATTAAAATAGATTAATTTCCCATACACATAACAACTTATATTTTAAATTATCTTTTCTTGTATATAATAGTTCCAGAATTATAAACAATTGAAAGACGTGTCTCTTATTCTATTTTCCACTGAAAAATACTCATTTATTTAATTTATTTCATATCTATAAATATATGTTTAGAATCTAATGTCCAAATTACAGATGTCCAAATTAGGGAAATTTTTGGAGTCATTTTTAATTTAAAATCTGGAACCATAAAAAGTTTTAAATAAACTCGAATTAATGTGATACTTTATTATACTTATGGTAATTACATTATTTTCCTAAAGTAAAATTGGATCATCATGTTAGAATTACCCTCCCTTCACATTTTTTGGTTAGTTAAAATATGACAACTTTTTCTGTTATCATATTTATAGTCCTATTGATGGAGATTCATTTTATTTACAGAATTACATTGATTTTGCAAGTTCCTAAAAGGCTCTTGGAGAGAACAGTAATGGAATAGATGAATACGTTGCCTTGTAGATCAATCAGTGAGAATTTCATGGATTGTAAAGTGAGGACAAATGTACCGAGGTCAGCATTTTTGTTCCTGCTGCTCTTTCTGGAACTGCAGCCAGTGACTTATTAGTACTAGTTACATACTTTCTGGAATAGCAAGCGAATGAGAGCACAGTATGGCAGAGTTTCTTGGCAGGGAGTTGCATTCTCTTAACTGCTTTAATTCTGGTGATTGCATTAGGTGCAATTCATCCGTGATGAAATGCTCTCAGCCAAGACTGAGGAATATATCAAGTAGGAGCTGATGCTTCATTTCTCTGAGCAGGGCTCTCAACTGCAGATATAGGCATGGAAGGATTTAAGTGCAGTTGCAGTAGAAACGAAAAAGTTAACAAATGATTTCTATAATCGTTTATTTTATTTTCTTTATTGGTATTTTAAGGAAGATAATGATTCTATAATCAGCCTGGTGTGTGTGTGTGTTTGTGTATATGTGTACAAACCTATGAATAACATGTGAGTCTGTGTATATGTGCATGTGTTAATACCCATATAAAAACTATGTCTTTTACAGTCATTTGACAGTTATCTCTTACATAAATATAGTTTAATCTGATATTCACTAGTACAGGTAGGAATTTTTATTCTCTCTGGAAATTAAAAGCATAATAAGACTATGACATAGGGACAGGATATAAAGAAGGTCACCAATACAGAACTGATGGAATAGGGTGAAGAGCCTTTGGAGAATCTATAGAAGGGGAAATTAATTCCGTTCCCCTCTCCACCTCTCCAAAAAAGAAACAAAATGAGAAAACAAATAGCAATTATCAGTGAAAGTGACACAGCTATTCTTCTTTCAGGTGATATCATGGGGTTATGTAATGTTATGTAAAATATAAAATTTACTATTGGAACTTGAGACATGACAGTTCACAGGCCAAGTGATCTGAAAGCAGAACCTGAGCCAATGACCAAGACCTCTTGGCTGTGTTCAAGATTTCCTGTGTGCGGTGGAATTCTGGGAAAGCTAGGAACTATATTCTTGTACCCTGAGATTTTGTAGGCCCATTTGGAAAGCTAAATAAATCATCAATGGTTAGAGATAATGCCAATGAGTTTTGTATCCAAAAACATCTAAGAAATTTTGATGTGTATTCCAGGCTATACATTTAATGTTTGCTGTAATACTGTGTAGGGTATTCTGTTAATATTATTTATTACCTAAAATTTTTAAAAATAATATACTTGAATGTCGGGAATTGATAGGAAAATAGGTGAGGATGAGGCTAGGAAACTATACCAATGTTTAATGACTCTAAATACTTGGGAGAAATGAAGAGCTATCCCATGGATTATGGTGCCCAAAAGGGCTCAATTATCTAATTGAATTATTTGTCCCAAATCTCTTTCCCACTCTTTATCTCATTGCACTCTTACATCTCCTGCCACTTAAAGTCACATAAACAAAGTATTAGTAACTATCTCCCTGTCCTCTGACTTCCCAGAGGAATTTAATAAAAATGACTAGATTTCTAGGAAGAAAGTATCTTTTTGGAGTCCACTGTCTCAGAAAACTCTTCTAGCATCTGAGGGTAAATGGAGAGTTTAAAAAGTAATGGAAGTATTTGGAGACATGAATAATTAGCTCCTTGATTTTTGAATAATTTATTTAACCTCTTTAAACTTCAATCACCTTGTTACAAAGTGGAAGGGTAAACTTGATAATCTCCAAAGTGTAAAAGTCCTATAATGTATATAGAGGGGGCAGTGGTAAACTCAGGAATACTGCCCATTCTATATGCTAATTATTTTATACGTGGCAAAATATATCCTTTCTAAAGCACCATTGTTCACTCTTTGACTTTGTCAGTAGCTTGCCAGTAATGCTTTTTTTTTCTGATGGCCCATATAGTTATATGAAGAGCCCCTGTAGATCCATCCCAAGTGGAGGGGAAGCTCTGAAGCATGAAAGATGAATATTGTTTTGACGTTCTTTTGACAATGGCTCACTGCTTGTTCTGGGATATGAAAATCCCCAAGTACAGGAAAAGTAGATAAAATAGAGGGAGCAAAAGAGATCAGGTAGGACTGCATGGATCCTTCAAAAACAGTTGACCCTTGAACAATGAGTGGGTCCACTCGTGTGTGTGCTCAGTCATTCAGTGGTGTCTGCCAGGCTCCTCTGCCCACGGAATTATCCAGGCAAGAATACTGGAGTGGGTTGTTATTTCTTTCTCTAGGGGATCTTTCTGATGCAGGGATTGAACCTGTGTTTCTTGTGTCTCCTGCATTGACAGGTGGATTCTTTACCACTTTGCCATCTGGGAAGCTTACACTTATATCTGGAATTTCTTTTAAAAAAATAATATGGAGTTGGCCTTCTGTATCTGTGGATTCTGCATTCATAGACTCAACCAACTGTGGACTGCAGACTCCATACAGAATCTGAGGTTGGTTGAATATATGATGCAGAACCTGTGGTTGTGGAGGGCTCACTCTGAGAGTTGAGTATATGCAGGTTTTTGTATTAACACGGGTCCTGGAACCAATCCTCTTGCAGACCCCAAGGGAGGACTGTAATTCTTATGCTTGATGTCCTTTAATAATGTGGAAAATTTAATAGTGTGGGAAGATGATGAATTTATGTTGGAGATTGAAAGTTGGACATAACAGTGTGATCCATGTGATCTAGATATTTTGAAATGCTGAGAGAGGTTAGTGCTTGAAATAGAGATTTGTAGGTCATGAGGGCTTATTTGGTGGCTCAGATGGTAAAGAATCTGCCTGCAGTGCAGGAGACCTGGATTTGATCCTTGGGTCGGGAATACCCCTGGAGAAGGGAATGGCTACCCACTCCAGTATTTTTGCCTGGAGAATTCCATGGACAGAATCCATGGGTTCACAAAGAGTCAGACACGACTGAGTGACTAACACTTTTCACTTCCAGGGTATGGTGGTGATAGAATTGAAGGAGATTTCCCTTGAGAAACAGTTGGAAAAAAAAAATGAAAATGTTAATGTGATGTTGGGGGAAATTCCTGTGTTTTTAAATCAGCAGGAGAAATCTAAGCCAGAGAAACAAGCACTGAGAATGAGGATAATGAAGCATTTCAAGAAACTACATTGACTTTGACGAGCTATGTGGAGACTTTTATGGCAGTTGTCCAGGTATTGATATTATTGATCTACTGTGAGTGACCTGAGTTTTACTTAAAACTTGAATTCTTCAACCTTATATTTTGATCAGACCATATAATGAAGAATGAATAATGAGGGTTATGAGGAGGTGTCTGCAAAGTACTTAACATTTTTGCTTTTTTGAGAATAAAACAAAAATCTATTGAGAATAGAAATTATATTCTCTGGACCTACTTAGAAAAATGTAATTAAGGGGAAAATGGATGGGCTTGTACAGAGAAGGTCCTTGAAGGCAGGAAAATTTCGAACTTTCAGATTAAGCCATGTCCAAGATGACAGACATGATATTTGAAGAGAGACATGATCAGTCCATTCATGAACAAAGCAGTTTTATTTTTTCTCTGTGTATATTTATATATATTTTAGACCTCATCATGGCTCCAGTAAAATATTTATGATGTCACTGTTTGGGCTTTGCCTTAATTCTGTGCCAGCGATCACCTACTGATCTAATCATTTGGCTAAAAATATTGGAGGAAATTGGACTTCAGAAGTCATACTCTCTACTACAAATGAATAAAGTGATATTTTTAGTTATACATAATTTTTGATAAGAATTTAGCTAGAGTGAATTTTATCACTTATTTCTGGATACAGTATTAAGTCCCAGTTTCTGGCCTTGAGAGATTGAAGACCAGATTGCAGTTCATGGTCAATCCACCTAGGTTATGTTATACAGTGAGGCCATCAAATGTCCACTTCCTTCTTTTCCTTCTCAACTTTCCACCATCCATTTTCTATGCCAAAGATTTCCAAACCTGTAGTTCTCTGGTGTTCAATGGTATTTTCTTATTAAATATGTATCCAGATCTGCTAGGAGAATCATCAGTTGTTATACGATTTTCTGACAAATATATGCAGACGATAGCTGGCTGAAAGCCTAGATCAGTATGTGGTAAACACAGCTGGCTGATTGGCCAGGATCTGGTTTGCATTTGATGGTTGCAGAATACTTAAGTTCTTCATGTATTTCTGTGTTAGGGTTGCTCAAATATAGAAATTCTTGAGATTTTTGACACCAAGTATAACCATACTACAGAACAGGAGAAATATAACTGAGCTATAGTTAAGAGTCCACTAAATCAATAAAATTCAGCAATTCTGATATTCCAATTAATTTACTCATTTTTCTATTTCATATTTTTGTTCCCTTTCAGAGATCAGAATTGATTGACTACTAGTAAACCCTAGGGGAAAACACTTTATAAATGAACTGATAGTTATATAATTTCATGTGTTATTTATAGTAAAAGGAATCACACCAGATTTATTAGGTATCTGAGAAGATATTTCTCCATATTTGATAAATATTTTATTGTTACAGAAATTTTTTCTGTAAACCTCTTAGCTTAATGAATTGAAATGCTATGTAGAATATTGTATTAATATAAAGCAATAGAAGAATTTGGTTTCACTGTTAGAAGAACTAATGCAGTTTGTTCCAGTTATCAATCTTTACTTCACATTCACAAGTAACCTTAAGGCCATGATTACATGGAAGTTGTATCACTTTGAACCTGCCTCAGAGGCAGGTCAGGTGGTCTTTTTCAGAATTTTCCACAGCTTATTGTGATCCACACAGTCAAAGGCTTTGGCATAGTCAATAAAGCAGAAATAGATGTTTTTCTGGAACTCTCTTGCTTTTTCGATGATCCAGCGGATGTTGGCAATTTGCTCTCTGGTTCCTCTGCCTTTTTTAAAACCAGCTTGAGCATCTGGAAGTTCGTGGTTCACATATTGCTGAAGCCTGGCTTGGATAATTTTAAGCATTACTTTACTAGCGTATGGGATGAGTGCAATTGTGCGGTAGTTTGAGCATTCTTTGTCATTGCCTTTCTTTGGGATTGGAATGAAAACTGACCTTTTCCAGTCCTGTGGCCACTGCTGAGTTTTCCAAATTTTCTTTCTATAGTATTATTGAATTCAGGGTGGAAGGGCAAACAAACTTAGAAAGAGGAATTCTGTAATAGAAAAGATAAAAAGCCTTAAAGAAACATTATACTGAATTACCTTAATAAATAAAAGTTCAAAAGACTATTTTTAAGTGCAAATATAACTGAAACTTTCAAGATAAATTATTTTAAAGCTAATTATAAATGACCATTTAAATTCAGTTATTTTTTACAGTAACAAAAACTTAGAAAAATGATTTTGATCTTTTTAAAAACTACTTTTACTTAGTATGAATACATTTTGTGGGTAAAGGAAAATACTTATCTCAATGAAATGGAACACTTCTGTAATACTGTTGATTAGAAGCAGCATTTAATATGATGTTGAGATCATCTTAAATCTGTGTGTGAAAAAAAGTTGAGTGACAGATATCCAGAAGTTGGTTTTTCTTAAAGCTTGGTTCTACAGCACAGAATAGAGGGGAATTGTTGTAAGGAGGCAATAACCCTCTTTCATTCAGAGTTGATGTGTTCAAGAAAGAAAGCTTGGGATTTGGCCAAGTTTTGTGAAATATGTCATTGTGTTTCTAAGACTTCATAAGGAATCTCAGAACCTTTCAATTTTGAGCCTGTGAATCTGGTTTGAGAATGTTTATTGATCAAAGAAGCCAGATGATGGTTGATATTTCTTTCACATTATGATGATTTGAAGATATTGATACATCCACGCACACATACACCCACATGTGCACTAACTCTCGTGCCTCTAACCCAGTCCTCAAAATTGGGTCTATATGAGTCGAAGTGATTGTGCATATTGAGAAAAGAATCCTGGTCATGTCAGGAAAAAATAAAAAGACAGCAATGGAGTTTCATTAGTTCACTGGACCTATATATCATTTGCTTACATTTATGATCTCTTTTATATCAGAAGAAGCAGTTAACCTAAGCCTTTCTCTTATTATCCTCTTCTGTCAAATATTGTGAAGAAGAATGTTTTGGAATTCTCTTGTTTTATAGGCTCCATCAAAATTATTTGAAGCTCATTGGCTTTTTCTTTTTTTCTTTTTTAAAGCATTTCTGACTCATGTCATTTTGATCAAACCTGAAATGTCTACCTCTTCCTCTCCAAATTGCTTATGTTTGGGGATCTTGGAAGAGGGAGAAAAGTGATTCACTGTTTTTTCCAGTCCTTTTCTGATCCTTAGCTTCCCCCTTCCTGGCCTTATGTATTCTACTTGGCGAAGGGAAAGGAGCTTCATGTTCCGACCTTTGGAAAACAATTTTAATGTGTTTTAAATATGTTACTATCCTCTGGGGCAATCTTGCTAGACAGGTTTAATGTTTATTTGAGTTCTTCTTACTCCTGTATTTGAGCTTTAAAATCCCCTGGGAGAGTACACTCAGAGTCATGTTTTGGTTTGGTTACAAGGGTACAGAGAAGAAGCATGGCCTACACTGCAGACTCAGCACGGTTTTCTCTGGGAAACTTGGTCATTTTGGAATTAGAGTCTTCCACATCCTTGACGGAGCACCCCTGCCCTCTCCAAATGCAGGTTGTGTTACCTGTTTTCTAGTTTTTCTTTATTCCAATTTCATTCCCAAGCTTCATTTCTATTCAATAGGTAAGAGCTGGTTAAATCTGCAAACTAAAAAGATTTTAAATCAGTAAGTTTTCTTTCTTTTTGTGGGTAGTTTATAGACAAACCTATCAATTTTGTCCTTAGCATAATTACAGTAGGTAGTTCTAGAACTTTTTTGTCTTTATCCTATAAATTGTTGATGACACTGTTGATTACTTGATCTGGGGGACTGGCTAATTTTTTCTTAAGAGGGCCAGGCAAGAAATAGTTTAGGTATCGTATCCATATGGCTTCCCAGGTGGCACTAGTGGTAAAATCCACCTGCCAGTGTAGGAGACGCAAGAGTTTGATCCCTTGGTCAGGAAGATTCCCTGGAGGAGGAAATGGCAATCCACGCCAGTATTCTTGCCAGAAACATCCCATGAACAAAGGATCCAGGTGGGCTACAGTCCATTGGGTTGCAAAGAGTCAAACACGACTGAGCACACACATACACCACATATATCCATATAGTCCTGTCATAGCTACTTAATTGTGCTGTTTTTGTATGAAAAGGAGCCATATATACAACACACAAACACAAGTTTTCTAATACCAGTCCTATCCAGTCAATTCTCCCTTCATGATAGATGAAGTCGTCTCTCCCTGTCCAAAACCCAGTTTTTTTTCAGTATTAAATTGGTGAGCACATTGTCAGGGAAGTAGGCCTCAGATGATGAGGCATGATTGATTTAAACCAGCAAGGATCTTGTTTTGCCAATGATTGGCTTAGGGGTAGGTCTAGATCCCATTTCTGAACATTGACACAAAGGGAAATCTTTTGGGGTCTTCTGGTTAAGTATTAGTTTGGCCAAAAAGTTCATTCATTTCCCCCTACCCATCCGCACCCCCCCAACCCAACACACACACCGTAACATCTTATGGAAAAACTCAAAGTAATATTTTGGCCAGCTCAATATTTTGTGGGAGAAGGTCACACAAGAAAAGTAATTTCCTGAAGCAACTCCATCATGATGTGAGTCTATCACATCTGTTATCATGTGATGATGATTCTATTTTATTTATTTTCTTTTTTTTAATATAAATTTATTTATTTTAATTGGAGGCTAACTACTTTACAATATTGTATTGGTTTTGCCATATATCAACATGAATCTGCCATGAGTGTACACTTGTTCCCCATCCTGAACCCCCCTCCCACCTCCCTCCCCACACCATCCCTCTGGGTCATCCCAGTGCACCAGCCCCAAGCATATTTTTAATTGAGGTATAGTTGATTTACAATGTTGTGTTAGTTTCTGGTGCACAGCAAAGTGATTCAGTTTTATACGTACATCAGATCAGATCAGTCACTCAGTCGTGTCTGACTCTTTGCGACCCCATGAATCACCGCACTCCAGGCCTCCCTGTCCATCACCAACTCCTGGAGTTCACTCAGACTCATCCATTGAGTCAGTGATGCCATCCAGCCATCTCATCCTCTGTCGTCCCCTTCTCCTCTTGCCCCCAATCCCTCCCAGCATCAGAGTCTTTTCCAATGAGTCAACTCTTCGCATGAGGTGGCCAAAGTACTGGGGTTTCAGCTTTAGCATCATTCCTTCCAAAGAAATCCCAGGGCTGATCTCCTTCAGAATGGACTGGTTGGATCTCTTTGCAGTCCAAGGGACTCTAGAGTCTTCTCCAACACCACAGTTCAAAAGCATCAATTCTTAAGCGCTCAGCCTTCTTCACAGTCCAACTCTCACATCCATACATGACCACTGGAAAAACCATAGCCTTGACTAGACGGACCTTTGTTGGCAAAGGAATGTCTCTGCTTTTGAATATGCTATCTAGGTTGGTCATAACTTTCCTTCCAAGAAGTAAGCGTCTTTTAATTTCATGGCTGCAGTTACCAACTGTAGTGATTTTGGAGCCCAGAAAAATAAAGTCGGCCACTGTTTCCACTGTTTCCCCATCTATTTCCCATGAAGTGATGGGACCAGATGCCATGATCCTTGTTTTCTGACATATATATATATATATATTCTTTTTCATATTCTTTTCCATTATGGTTTATTACAGGATATTGAATATAGTTCCTTGTGCTGTATAGTGGGATCTTATTGTTTATTCATTCTATACATAATAGTTTGCAACATGATGATCATAATAGTTATGATTCATGCTAATTTCAAGTATCTCATTGGAACAGTCCCAAATCTGTGACACACATGGCACTACTTTTTTTGGTAGAGATTTTAATATTTGAGAATGAATACTTTTGTTTCATAAGCAACCAAAACTTCCCGCAAAGATAAACTCTATGTCTCTAGAATCATAATTAAAAATCTCATGAGACACATAAGTACCTTAAAAAGCTATCTTTTTCAAAGATTATTGCACAATAAAATTGTGAAATAACACTTCTTTTCAGATTTCTTAGGGAATGTAGTACTGCTACTTAATATAATTTTTATACATATAGGAAAATATTTTCTTTTAAGATTTAAGAGAAATAATAGAATAAAATTTAATTAAAAGCTTGGGAGGTTTTTTTGTGGGGAATTTGTATATTTTACAGAAATGTATTGTACTTATGCACATGCATACAGGTATTCTTTAATTGGAAAACGGGTACAGTTCATCTCATACTGAGTCATTTATGGGATGTGAGGCTATAAAAGCCAGCCTCAAAATATTCATATTTATGTGAATTTCCTTTCCCACCATTCCCTCCTTGTTCAGGAAGTATTACTTTATACTGTATACACATTTCATTATGTCTTAAACTCCATACAATTAAGCAGTTTAGTTGCTGACATTGGGAAACTTTCTATTAATCCAGAAATAGCTTTGTCTTTCCACTTACAATTAACATTCAAATGGAAATGCATTTCAAATATACTCCAGTTTAAATCTTAGCTCAAAATCTTGGTGGTCGAAGGAAACAAGTTCAGATGGAGCCCCCTTTCCCACCTGTTACTCATGGAATAAAGACACCAGTTTATTTTAAAAGCAGGCTCTTCTGCTTGGAGTGAGTAGTTCTGCCCTTAATAACTGGCCTTCCTGCTTTCTAATTACAGAATTTATTATTTTTTTTCCTTGAACATTCTGTTTGTATTCGTTTCCCTGTCCTGTTTAATTTCTTCCTGATTTGTTAAAGTAAAACATAACCATGAGAGTCAGATTTTGGATTCAGCTTTAATGACATTGAAGGGAAAAACAAGAAAAGGAAAGTAGTGCTTTTTTTCAGATGAATTGTTCTCTTGTCTTCATTTGTTGTTATTCCATCCGGCAAAACTTGGCTGTCATGGTCATTCTCGGGAAGAGGAGTCTTACAGTAAATGGATGCTCCTCACATAGACTCTCAAAGCCTGAACGCTAATGGAGGACTGCCCTTGATAAGCACACGCAGTTCCTCCTGTGGCACCAGTGTTCAAACCGATAGACATTACAGTGCTCAGAGACATATCTAGCAAACGTTTATAGGAAAGTTGATTTGTTTTTAAGCAAAAGAGTCTTATGGGTCTGTCTACATGAACATGCTCCTTTTGCTTATGGACAATACCTAAGCTCTAGTCTTTTAACTGTCCTGAGCTGTTTTAATCCTACAGATTCTTCTAAATAGGCAAACTTCTATTATGGAATTTACATTTTAGTGAGATTATCAATTCAGTTACACACAGTCAAAAATTTAAAGTTCCTGGAGCAGAATTGCAACTGTCTTGTAGAAGTTAATACCATAGTGGTATTGCCTAAAGTGGCTCTCCAACAAGTTAGCTGTCCTTTGATAGGAAGGTGGCTCCCTAGGATGAGATAATATTGTATGTAATTGTGTGTGGGTGTGTCTATGTATGTGAACCTGTATGTGTAACTTATCGATATCAGAGCAAATATTTTGATGAAGTTTGATAAAATTGGTTGTAGAATGATCCGGAATACACGAATAATCCATTTGCCAAGGTAACAGTTGTATAATACCCGGACGCATGAAGTCAAAACCTGGCTTTTAACCCCAACTCTGTAGTTTAGCATCACTTTTGCCTTTGAAGGGTAATCACCCTCTATAACACTGTTTACACAATGGTAGGCTTGGATTAAATGAGTAGATTTACAGTTGTTTTATATTGCTGCATAATGAATTACCCCCACAAACTTCATGACTTAAAATATACCTATTTATTATCACTTAGTTCTGAGTTAGGAAATCTGAGCACTGCTCAAATTAAGTTTTCTCCTCAGGGTCTCATCAGACTGAAATCAACACGTAGGCCAGAGATGGATTATTGTTTGGGGCTTAGAGTTCTTTTTCAAGCTCACTGAGATTATTGGGAGAATTCTGTTCCTTGCAGTCGTGAAATCCCTATTTAATTGTTGGCCACAGATCAGTGGTTGTCAGTTCACAGAGCCCTCCCTCAGGTCCTAGCCATGGAGCCCTTTCAAAACATGGCAGCTTCTTTCATCAAAACTCGCAGGAAAACTACACTCTAGTCTTCTATGATGTATTTTACAGGCCTCAACAGAATCAGAAGAATAACTTTACTATAATGCTCACAGGTCCCACCTACATCCAAGAGGAGAGAATATGTACACGGCGGGGCAGAGATCTCGGGGTTAGTCTTAGAATTCTGCCTAACACATGAACATATTCATTTTCAAGTTGCTACAATAATTATGAGACTCCTCTTCTGATAAGAAATTAAGAGGATAAATAGCCATTGCCATCAACAAGAATGATAAGCCCCAATTTGGATCTATATCATGGTCTTAAACATTCCTTGGAGATTTCTACATTTATCTTGTTAAGTGTTCCCTTGAGTGTAGTAGCCTACACAGAACTGATTAATTATTATCCTAGTAAATACTCTCTGTATAGGTTTTCTATCACTGTTGTAACAAATTACCACCAATTAACAGCTTAAAAAAGCCCACCCATTTATATCTAATAGTTCAGTATACTGCAAGTCCAGGCACACTTGGCTCAGCTGGTTCTTTACTTTGGGTTTCAAAAGGCCAAAATCAAGGTGTCAACAGGGTGACTTCCTTTCTGGAGGTTCTGGGAATAAGTTTCTTCTAAACTTATTTAGAGTTTGGCAGAATTCTGTTCCACATGATTGCAAAAGTGAGGCTGTCATTTCCTTGTTGGCTGCTGACTGGGGTCAGTTCTCAGCTTCTACGAGCTGCCAAATTCATTGGCTCATGGCCACCTTCCTTCATCTTCAACCCACAGTAACAGGTTGAGCCATTCTCATGCTTCAGACTTCTTTGACCTCCCTTTTGCTTCAATATCTCTTTTCTTTCCTTCTTCTGCTATATATCTCTGACTCTTCTGCCCTTTTTGAAGGGCTTATGTGTCTTTATTCAATCCACCTGGGTAAATCCATGCTCATCTCTCTGTTTTAAGCTTAGCTGATTAGTAACCTTAATTCCCTCTACAAAGTTCATTCCTACTAATGGTTAGGTTAGTATTAGAATGAATAACCAAGAGACAAGGAACTTGGGGAGATCTCTTTAGAATTCTGCCTACCACATCCTTCATTCCTAAAATTAACTAATGTGTTTATAATGGGCTTTCTATGTTTAGTATTTTGCACTAAATATGGGGGCCCACACAAATGAAAATGATGTGTTCACACAAATGAAAATGATGTGTTCACTGCTCTCTAACTGCTTTAAGTTGGTGGGAGAAAAAGTCAAGTCTGTGTAAGAGATGTTGTGATGGAGATATGCAGAGATTATATTTGGGAAAGATGTAATAAGCAGACTTAAATGATAGTGGTGGGCAGACACACAGACATCACCATATATGGCATAGCTGTGATCTGAAAGACAATGTGAATTAATGCTGGAGAATGAGGGAATTGGGAGAATCTGGCAAACCTGTCCTGTGAATTTTCCTGTAACAGAGAATTAGACTGACATATTTATTCATCCTGTTGACAGTAGAGGAGACTATTTATAACATCCCTGTTCCCTATCAGAATTTGGAACCAAATAAGAGAATAAAGTCAGGTTGGAAGGAATAAAATATCACTGATACAAGAGTCAGGCTAATAAGTCAGACTTATCCACTCACAGTTCCTGAAGTTTGCCAAGTCTCCAGTATTCCCTTAGGAGAACTTGTCCTTGTAAATACAATAGCAGGAGAGACCCAGAATTTATGCCCCCTATGGATACAATGACTACCCTTGATCCTAGCCCCAACAAAGGTTCTTTCATATTACCCTCTGGAGAGGAGGGAATGATAGGATGGGACAAGAGACTGGGCATGTTATTCTAAGTTAAACTTCCTACACCATGAAACATGAGTCAGAAGACAAAGCATTCTTTCCCACAGATGCTGCAAACTTTTGCCTTCAACTAGAGTAATACTGGGCTTCCCTGGTAACTCACACAGTAAAGAATCTACTTGCAATGCAGGAGACCCAAGTTAGATCCCTGGGTGGGGAAGATCGCCTAGAAAAGGAAATGGAATACACCAGTATTCTTGCCTGGAAAACCCCATGAGCAGAGGAGACTGGTGGAGACTGGTGGGTTACAGTTCATGGGGTGGCAAAGAATCAGACACAACTGAGTGACTAACACTTCACTTCACTCAGAGGTAATACCATCCACTCTTCAGATCTCCTCTAGAAGTACTTTGTTAAAATATGATAAAATACAAGGGAAGCTCTTTGAGGTTTCAGAGAAAACTTGTGGCAAAATATAAGACCACTGAGGTTAGCTAAATCATGGAACACTTCAGTTAGGAAGTTAGTAAGTAGTCTGCAGTCAGCTCTCACTCAGGTTATCAGCGCTGGGAGGGCAGTCATTGAAAAGATGATCTTGACTTGAATTGTTCTATCAGATGGAGCTTTACGCTTCAGTATTTCAGTCTAAGAGGAGGCTACTGATTCAATTCTAGTCCTTTTGAGCCCAGCTTAAATTGCTATGCAATGCCAGACTCAAACCATTTATACTAAATAGCTTTAGAGATGTGGGGTCATTAGTCCACTAAAAGGAAATACTGGAACTGAGTAATTTAAAGGCATTATGAACATGGAGTACTTTTACAGCCAGGTTAGAGGCCAAGTGTTACTACTGTTGAACTGTCAGTAGTGTTAGATTCTCAGAGAATAATAGGGAGGTTCTCTGTTGAAATATGGCCTAACATATTTCTTTTGATCTTGGACTCTTGGAGGGAACCGCAAGTGATTCATTCTATCTAGAAGATCTGATGAAAACTTTGTCCAAGTAAAAAGACACTCTAAAAGGCAACTCATTTTCAATTAACTCATCTAAGAAAGAAAAAAAAAAACATAACTGCAATTAAAAATTAGAATTGGCCTATAGATTGAGGGTTTAACATTTTTATTGCTTATTAAAATAATTTTAATAAAATAAAAATTAGCACCTATATGACTGGTAAAATCTACATTCTGAGTCAATGTAGTATCAATAAAATTTAATACTACCGTTGGGTTTGTTGTGTATTGTTCTTGATAAATTTAATATGAACATCATAGTAAAATATGTTTGCTTGTGGTTAGCCCATTTGTTCCAGTGTCTATTGATTTGAAACAAACCAGCAAACACTCTGTGGTGTAAAACAAGCTTTCATGTAATCATGGCTTCAGTGGGTCAGAAATTCCTAGAAGGCACAATGGAGATGACATGTCTCTGCCTTGCAAGGTCTGGGTCCTCAGCTGGGAGAGGGGTTTTGTTTGATGTCTAGGGCCTAGTATCACATGATAAGTTGTTCACTCACACATTGTCGCTGTGCTGGCAGAACCCAAAATTTAGGTCGGCCAACAGGTGTGTCTATCCTTGACTTCTTGGAGTGTCTGATTTCCTCACAACCAGGGCAGTTTACATGCAAGTTCAAGGTTCCAAGAGCAACTGTTTTGATGAACAAGGCAGAAGCCGCCTTAGAAACCATGTAGTGCCACTCCCGTTACTGCCACCACGTCCGTCCGTTGGTTACAAGCTAGTCACACACCTGTGCACATGCAAGGGAAGTGGACATAGGCGCCATCTCTCAATTGGAGGAGTGCCAAGGTCATATTGTAAAAGCAGGGGTATGTGAGCTGGAAGCTAGTTGCAGCTATTTTTGAAAGTGCAATCTGTCACAGTGTTTATGGTCTGCATATTAATTATGCAGTTGAGAGGATCTTTCTCACTGCAGTTTGTCTTGCTTACCTGTCATTATGCATTGGGGAACTATTGAGAAAAAAAAATCTTTCTTTGTGGTCAAAAAAGAAATGAAATTACATAGTCTAATAATAGTGATGAAAATAACAAATGTTAAATTGAACAATGCTATGATACATTTATTACTCAGTTCACTAGTAAAATTATATATATATATTCTATTAAAAGTCCATTTATACATATATGTATTAAGACTTTATTTCTGTTTTTTCAGGCAGGTTGTCAGACAAACAGCAGATGGCCTGCCCATAATGCATTTGGGCAGATGTTCTCATTTGGGTCATATCATGTGAATAAAAAATGTCATATTCCAAACTATCTCATCATCTGCAGTAATTACTGGATAAAGTCCAATGTATATACAGGTCTTTTATAGCTGTGTATTATATTGGCTAGACCTACTACTGGATAATTAGTTTATAGTAACACTGTTTTGCTAAGTTTCAGAATGTATTATTTTAGTCTGCCCAATTTGATATTTACCAAATAGTCATAGTATATATGCTATTTTACGTATAGAATTTAGGCATAAAGTTAATAAAATTATTTTATTAATTCTAACTTCCTGGTTTTATTATTTTTAAAAATCATATTGCCAAAACAAGTGCATATAATTATTGTATCTTGTAGTAGATTGGAAAACTGAAAATAAATCTATTCCAGAAAAGAGGTACATAAAAAAAGAAAAGCCAACAATAAATTGGACAATTAGTAGAAACATTAAGGTGGTTTTATAGTGTGTTTCCTGGAGGAGGGCATGGCAACCCACTCCAGTATTCTCGCCTGGAGAATCCGCATGGACAGAGGAGCCTGGCGGGCTACGATCCATGGAGTCACAAAGAGTTGAACATGACTGAGCGACTAAGCACAGCACAGCACAGCACATAATGTGTTTTATTTGAGGATTTATTTCAATCATGTAAGACTCCAAGTGTTTTGTTTTCTTTTGAAAATTCAGATGTTCATCATTAGTGGAACTTCTAGAGATACTAGAACTAAGCTGTTTGAGTGGTGGGAGTGAAAAATGGAAGACAATTACTTCATTTCATGAAAGAGGAAAACATTCAGAGTCTGACGTACAATAGATTTTGTGGGGGACATTTTCTTTCTTTCAGTCTTGAATACCGTTCAATCACTCATACTTTCTTTATCTAACCTCTACAGTTTCATGAAGATGGCCCCTTTTTAGCATCTGCCTGAAACTTGAAAAGGGGCAACAGAAGGAACTGCATATAAAAAGTCCTTATTAGTGTTGCTTCGTTCAGTCTAAGACAGAAGTACAAATTATTCAAAAGACTTAATTAGAAGACAGGCTCTCTTGTGTTACTCTGCACGTGCATCTTCCATTTACATTTTCTATTCACTTCACCTACATGCTCAGGCAATAATGCTGAGAAAATGACATGTTAAGAAAAGCAAGCATCAGAATACATACCTACTTTTCAATTTTATTAGTGTGCCATGCATCTAGGCAAGTGAAATGTAGCATATATCACAAGTAGGTTCATTTTTTACAAACATTTTGGCAGTGTGTTCTGGCTTTTGTTTTCCGTGCTGTTTATGAAATGTCACTCCATTAACTAGAAAGTTTATATACTATAGTTCAGAGCAGTGGTTCTCAAGTGCAGGCAATTTTGACCCCCAAGGGACATTTGGCAGTGTCTGCAGATAGTTTTGTTTGTCTCAACTCGGGGTGGGGGCAGGGGATGGGGTGAGAGTGCTGTTGGCATCTAGTGGATAAAAGTCAGGGAGGCTGCTACTCATATATGCCAGTTAATTCCCTGTCAAACATTTGCATTTAAACGTGCTCTGAAAGTATGATTGCTCTACACCAGTTTCTCAAGCATGGCACTATTGGCATTTTGTGCTGGATAATTCTTTGTTGGTGTTGGGGGTGGTATGTCCTCTCCTATACAGGACTGGCATTTAAGGCTGCAAATGGTGATGATTTATTATAGGAACTACTTTGTTCCTCTCCACCACAATTTAAGTTTCTCTGTGTATTGATATTTTATTTTCAAAACAAGCCTCATCAGATATTGAAAACCCTTAGTTTTGCAGGATAACTTCAAATATTATTGGAGTAATTTTTGCATGGGGGTTTCCCTGGTGGCTCAGTCATAAAGAATCTGCCTGAAGTGCAGGAGACCTGGGTTTGATCCCAGGGTTGGGAAGATCCTCTGGAGAAGGAAAAGGCAACCCACTCCAGTATTCATGCCTGGAAAAATCTCATGGACAGAGGAGCCTGGCAGGCTACAGTCCATGGCACCAAGAATTGGACATGACTTGGTGACTAAACAACAGCAACAAAACTTTTCCATATCAATGACTTGATTGTTATCCCTGACTTGATTATTAACACTGACTTGATTGTTTAAATAAAGGACTTACACAGTGTTGTATATCATTTATGTCACAATAAAACTGGAAAAAAAAATATTTAAAAATAAGATAATTTTTTGAGAGCTTTCCTTATTTGGGCATTCTGTTCAGTATTTTGATAGACATATGGACCCCATGAAGTCCATGCCATAATTATTGAAACCTGTGAATCTGTTGCTTTAAATGTTAAATGAGGCTTTGCTCATGTGACTAAGACTAACGGCCTTGAACTGGGTTTATTCAGGTGGGCCCAGTCTAGTCACACAAGTCTTTGAAAAAAGGAGCATCTTCTCCCACGGCAGTCAGAAGACTAGAGAGATGGTGAAGTGAGGAGGACTCGTCTTGCCATGGCTGCCTTTGAAGCTGGAAGAAGGACACCATGAGTGAGGGGACGTGGATAGCTCCTAGAAGCCAGGCAAGGTAAGGGATTCTTCCTTAGATCTCCAGGAAGCAGAACATACCTGCCGATACCTTGCTTTTAACCCAGGAGACCCTCTTCAGACTTTGTACCTTCACACCTGTAAGATTAAAAAATCTTGGCCTTTGTTTAGGCAATTAACTTGTGGTAATCTGTTATGGTAACAATAGGGAATTCATATTTTAATTTTTAATTAATATTTTAATTAATATTTTATTTATCTCATTTAATCATTTCAGCAACCCTAGGAGAAAGGAGTTTCTCTTTTCTGTAGTTCACGGGTGGGGAAATGAACATTGGGAGAGGTCCACACAGGGCCACCTGCTAGCAGGTTGGAGGACAAGGTCTCGAACTGACCTCAACATTGTTTTCTAGGTGAAAGGTGGTGCTCCTTTTCAAAAGTATAAAACACATCCCATCTTTGGTCCAAATTCTCTTTATAAAGTGTGAACCCTATGATTAACTGGAACTAAGAATTATTTTCTGGAATTTGCAGAGTTCAATGCCAGCTGGCAAAAGGGAGGGCATATTTTCATCAGTTTATATAAGTTATTTTCATTTTAATATTTGAAGAAACAATACTTAGCTCTGTGACTTCCTATTAAGATGGTCTCCAAAGCTTCACGGCTTCTTCCAAAGTCCTCCATTTCGCAGCTATTGCCTGTTTCTCCGCTGGCTCTCTCCTTCCATTGGCTCTAGCCAGTGAAACTTCTAGTTCCTCCCATGAGTCAAGCTCTCTCCTACCTATTTTTGCTTTTACACATTCCCCTCTTTTTTGACAAGCTGTTTGCTCTGACTGCAGCACATTT
Organism: Bos indicus x Bos taurus; assembly: GCF_003369695.1. Classification (NCBI taxonomy): domain Eukaryota; kingdom Metazoa; phylum Chordata; class Mammalia; order Artiodactyla; family Bovidae; genus Bos; species Bos indicus x Bos taurus. Next base: position 18,644,708 of record NC_040076.1, on the reverse strand, counting down.
TGCACTCCTTCGTTTTACACTTGGTACTCATTCTTCCAGTCCCAGCTTCTGGTCATTCAGTTCCTCCCGGAATCATATCCATTGCAGCTCCCTAACCCCCAAGACTGAGTATGCTCCTCCTGCATCTGACCTGAACCCTTTCTCTCCCTCAGAAATTATTTTTTAACTGTAACTTTTTTTTTTTGCCTTCTCTTCATCTCCAAGCTGAAAGTTCCTCAAGGATAGGATTGTATTCACTGGTAAATATTTCTTGAAAAAAGCGTATTTATTAAGACATAGCTCACAACTGGAAAGCTCACAAATCCTAACCTAAAGATTGCATGTTAATAAAATGACAATCACGTGTCACCAGAGGAAGATATTGTCAGCTGCCCAGGAGCATGCCACCATCATCTTCCTCATCCTCTTTGAGTCACTAATATCCTCTCTGCAATCCGGCTCTCTTGACTTCCAGTGCCATGGATTGGATCTGCCTGTTGTATTAGTTTGCAGGGGCTGCCATAACAAAGTACCACAGACTGGGTGGTTTAAACAATGGAAATATATTGTTTCATCGTTCAGGAGGCTTGAGGTTCAAGATCAAGTTGTGACGTGGGTTCCTCGTGAAGGAGGTGAGGGAGAATGTGCCCATGCTTCTCCCCTGGCTTCTGGTTGTTTGCTGGCGATCTTTGGCTTGTAGACGAATCACCCCAATCTCTGGCATCCCCCACCGTGTATATGTCTCTGTGTCTAAATTTCCCCTTTTATGAGGGTTTGGCCATATGTGTGCTCAGTCGTGTCCGGCTCTGTGTGACCCCATTGACTGCAGTCCACCAGACTCCTTTGTCCATGGGATTCTCCAGGCAAGTGTACTGGAGTGGGTTGCCATTTCCTATTCTAGGGGGTCTTAACACAGGAATCAAACCTACATGTCTTGTGTCTCTTGCATTGGCAGGTGGATTCTTTACCACTGTGCCATCTAGGAATCCCTTTATAAGGACACTATTCCTGTTGGATAAGGGGCCTAGGCTACTCCAGCATGACTTCGTTTTAATTACATCTGCTATGACCCTATTGACAAAGTCACATTCTGAGGTACTGGGGGTTAGGACTTCAACATTATGAAGGGACATCAGGGGCACAATTCAACCCAGAACATCTGATTTTGAACTTTTATAAAATTGCATACTATATGCTTCATATCTTCAACTCAATATTATGTTCATGTGATTTATTATCATGTGTATCAGTGATTCATTTTCTTTTTTTTTTACATTTGCATAAGAGCATAATTTTACCTTTCTTTTTTTAAATTTTATTTTATTTTTAAACTTTACATAATTGTATTAGTTTTGCCAAATATCAAAATGAATCCACCTCAGGTATACATGTGTTCCCCATCCTGAACCCTCCTCCCTCCTCCCTCCCCATACCATCCCTCTCGGTCGTCCCAGTGCTCTAGCCCCAAGCATCCAGCATCGTGCATCGAACCTGGACTGGCATCTCTTTTCATACATGATATTTTACATGTTTCAATACCATTCTCCCATTTTCATTGCTATTTCACTGACTGTCTATACCACATACATTGATCTATTCTACTGTTGAAGGATATTGGAGGGTTTATGATTTGGGGCCATTAAAAATAGTATATACACTACTATGCATAAAGTAGATAGCTTAGTGGGAACCCGCTTTATAGCACAAAGAGTTTAGCTTGGTGCTCTGTGGAGACCTAGATGGGTGGGATGAGAGAGGGAGGCAAAAGAGGGATATATATATACATATGTGTGTGTGTATGTGTGTGTGTGTGTATAGCTGATTAACTTTATACAGCGTAAAATAGCACAACATTGTAAAGCAGCCATTGGAGCTTATTCAGTGGCTCAGCGGGTTAAGAATCTGCCTGTAATCCAGGAGACACTGGTTCTATCCCTGGGTCAGGAAGATTGCCTGGAGGAGGAAATGGCAACCCATTCCAGTATTCTTGCCTGGAGAATTCTATGGACAGAGGAGACTTGTGGGCTGCAGTCCATTGGGTCACAAAGCAGTGATATGCCAATAAAAAAATAAGGCTGCAAAAAAAATTTTTGTATATGATTTTTGGTACACATAAGTAAATACTGAATAGGTGAATTATTATGAGGCAACTAGAGTACTTTTTTCTTTCATAGATTTACTAAATGAACAAATGTCAAAGTTTGAGAAGGACAAATCACATGTTTGTCCAAACATATTTGTTGGAATACTACCCCTCCCTGCAGGATCTTACAAAAGGTGTCACTTTTTAAGGGTTTGATGACTTGGCAATAATAGATTGAGTAAAGTAAGATATTTTATTCTTCTTAGTTATACTGCAGGATTTTTTCAGAACTTTATAATGCTAATGTGAATTGTGTCTGTCCTGGAGAGTGAATATGAAAGGGCATATTTTTCAAATTTGCTTGACAGGGAAACTTTTTTTTGTTGTTGTTCTAAGCAGGATATATCTAGGAACCCAAATTCCATTAGGCTGTATATTTCCTTACTAAATAGGTAGTGGATTTTCTTTTAAATCCAAATGGGATATATTATGAGCTCTTTCAGTAAATTACTTAAACCTAAGAGTCTCAGGAGGATAAAAATATGATTTGGATTCTAGTTCATTGCCTAACTTAAAGCCTCATGCTGAGTGCTTCACTTGCTTTTTAGTGAGAGGATAGCTTAAATTTCTTGAAATACCATTTATACTTCAATGATAAACCATTTTTATAGGGGCTTCTCTGTATTCACAGGTTTTTTCTGATAAAAGGCCACTGTCTCTAAAAGAGAAGGCTCAAAACTTGGCAAGAATGGTGATCAATCAGCCAGGGCAAGGCACATACAATTGTTTTACTGATCGGCATATGATTAATGCTTAAAAAAGAGGAGTAACCCCATTTTAATTCCCCTTTCAACTTTACTCTTAGCAGCACAATGGATTAAATGCTTGCAGAAGGACTTGTTCTTATTGTATATCTTTAAAGAATTAAATTTTAATCACCAGATGCATTAAACCTGTATATTAATTAAGTGGTTCTGGGTTGCAGTGGCTTAGGCATCAGCACTTTGCCTTCCATCTCATTTTGCTGACTGCAGTCTGAAGGGAAGCTTGTCCCAGGCAAGAGGCAACAGGACCAGGGCTGCCAAACAGCACGGGGGCCAAACAAAAGGGCTTGCACCCCAATTAAGTTAAAAGTCTCTGAGCTGCTGCTGCATTCCAGATGGCAAGTAAATTCAAATCTACAGGAGAGATTTAATTAAGATACTCTGATTGCAAGCATGAAGCCAGGAATTCAATCTGAAGCAAGCATGCACACACACACACACACACACACACACAGTGCTGTGGCACTTAAATATGACTGCAGTAGAAGTCAGATCTAGACCACAGTCAAAAGTCAGGAAGCTGATAGCCAGTAATATTCTTCATCTTGTGCTTTGGCTATCAACAACTCGAAAAGTCTGGCTCTTTTGGCTGCTGTGGTCACTTGAGTTTTGTGTTCTTGGTGGTTAGAAGCAAAGGCTTTGGATTTAGACAAATCTGCAATGGCATCCCACTCCAGTACTCTTGCATGGCAAATCCCATGGACGGAGGAGCCTGATAGGCTGCAGTCCGTGGGTTGCTAAGAGTCGGACACGACTGAGTGACTTTACTTTCACTTTTCACTTTCATTCGTTGGAGAAGGAAATGGCAACCCACTCCATTGTTCTTGCCTGGAGAATCCCAGGGACAGGGGAGCCTGGTGGGCTGCCGTCTATGGGGTCGCACAGAGTCGTACACGACTGAAGTAACTTAGCAGTTGTGCTTGTGCTCAGTCGCTCAGTCGTGTCCAACTGTTTGTGACCCCATGGCCTACAGCCTGCCTGTCTCCTCTGTCCATGGGATTTCCCAGGCATGAATACTGGAGTGGGTTGCCATCCTTCTTCAGGGGATCTTCCTGACCCATAGATGGAACCATCTCTTGTGTCTCCTCTATTGGCAGGCAGGTTCTTTACCACTAGTGCCACCTGGTTAGTGATCATCAGAAAGCTAAGGATTACTCCTCCCTTCCATGTTCTCACATAAGCCATTCTGTTACTTCTACCTCTAACATATTATTGGCCTTCCATATTCCTGGGTTTCACGTCTGTGCATATGGAGGGTATATAGTACTGCTGCTGCTGCTGCTGCTAAGTCGCTTCAGTAGTGTCTGACTCTGTGTGACCCCATAGATGGCAGCCCACCCGGCTCCTCTGTCTCTGGGATTCTCCAAGCAAGAATACTGGAGTGGGTTGCCATTTCCTTCTGAAATGCATGCATGCATGCTAAGTCGCTTCAGTCATGTCTGACTCTGTTCGACTCCATGGACAACAGTCTACCAGGCTCCTCTGTCCACAGGATTCTCCAGTCAAGAATACTGGAGTGGGTTGCCATTTCCTTCTCCAGTATATAGTACCAAGCCATTTTATATAAGGGACTTGAGCATCCTTGGATTGTGGTATCCTCGGGTTGGGAGGTGGGCAATCCCCTGAGGACATTGGGTGTTGACTATACCTTGAAGATGCCCGTTCTTTTGCATTGCCATTACACAGGCTAGTGTTTGAGCTTGGTACCATTTATCTTGGGGCAAAGAAGTCTTTACTGTGGACATATAGAGATGTTTAACAGGATTCTTGATCTCTACCTACAAGAGGTAAATAGCACTCTGCAAGTTATGAATCCAAAATGTCCCCAGACGTCAACAGTTGTCCTGTGTGTGTGGATGCTGGTGGCGGAGGGGAGAGATGAACTCCTGTTAAGAACTGCTGCATTCCTACAATTGATTATTACCTCTTTTTTGTTGGAATATAATTGTTTTACAATGTGTGTTTCTGCTATACAATGAAGTGAATCAACTACATGTATACATATGACCCCTTCTTCTTGGCCCTCCCTTTCATCCCACCCCCATCCCACTTAAGCTAGGTCAACATAGTGCACCAAGCTGAGCTTCCTGTACTTTTTGTAGGGATATGGATAGACCTAGAGTCTATCACAGAGAGTGAAGTAAGTCAGAAAAACAAATATCACATATATGTGGAATCTAGAAGAACAGTACAGATGAACCTGTTTTCAGGGCAGGAATAGAGAATGGACATGATGGACACAGAGAGAGGGAGAGATGGGAGAAAGAAGAGGGCGGCATGAATTGAGAGATTAGAACTGATATATATTTGTTGTTCAGTTGCTAAGTCATGTCCAACTCTTTGGGGACCCCATGGACTGCAGCCTGCCAGGCTCCTCTATCCATGGGATTTCCCAGGCAAGAATACTGGAGTGGGTTGCCATTTCCTTCTCCAGGGGATCTTCCTACCCAGGGATGAAACCTGCATCTCCTGCATTGCAGGAGAATACTGCTGAGCCGTCAGGGTGTGAATGTGTGTGTGTGTGCTTGCATGCTAGGTCACTTCAGTTGTGTCCAATTCTTTGTGACCCTGTGGGCTGTAGCCCTCGGCTCCTCTGTCCATGAGATTCTCCAGGCAAGAATATTGGATTGGGTTGCCATGCCCTCCTCTAGGGGATCTTCCCAACCCGGGGACTGAACCTCTCTTATATCTCCTGCATTGGCAGGCATGTTCTTTATCATGCCACCAGGAATGCACCTATTACCTCTTGACACATAAAATTAACAACCACAAAGCCCACTTGAGGTACTTTGTGTTTTTCTGGTTGACTCATTTAGATGTTTTGTTATAATGTAATTCACCATTTCACATATAACTTTGCCTCCTTTCAATCTTTAAAAATTTAAAATTTTTGTTTATTCTGGTATCCATTTCTGCTTTTTTTAAAAAATTAAAAAGTAACAATACTTATTTTGCTTACAAATCTGAAGTTTGGGCAGTAGGTATTGGCAGGGACACCTCATCTCTGCTTTACTCATGTCAACAAGAGTGGCTAGAAGCCTGGACAGTAGGGCTCTTTTCAACATGATGGCTGGCTTCCAAGAAATGGCCCAAGAGGGAGAGAACCCAGTGAAAGCCAAGAACCTAACCTCAGAATTCATAGTGTCACTTCTGTGATATTCATCAGAAGAGTCACAAATCTACCAAGTTTTCAAGGACAGGAAAAATCACCTTGTGATGAAAGAAGGATAAAATCCTAGAAGGGTATGTGGATTAAAATGACTACAGTGACCATTTTTTCAGAGAATACTACTACCACACTATCTCAAGAGGAATATTAAGTTGGGAGTCAAGTTGGACATTTTTGTTAACTTGAATGAAAAATGTGTATTGGTTTTGTTTTGTATTACAAACTATCATAGACTTAGGGCTTGAAGCAACAAAAAGTTATTTTACAGTTTCTGTGGATCGGAAACTTGGACACAGCTTAGCTGGATTGTCTGCTCAGAGTTTTACAGGACTGTGAATAAGTTATTAGTTATTAGCTACATCATTTCTGGAACTTGAAGTCCTTTTTAATTCACAGGATTGTTGGTAGAAATCAGTTTTTGGTGGTACAGGATGAAGGATTCCTGTTTCCCTCTTTCTGGTTGTTAGTTGGTGGCAGCTCCCAGCTGCTAGGGGCAGCCCACAGTTTCTGCTTGGATCCCCTCGCTCACCCACCTATCCTCTCACACTTCAGATGTATTCTTTTTCAGGGAAGTGCTGTTAAAGGGCTCACATGATCAGAATAAGCCCACTTGAATAATCTCCTTTATGTGAGCTGAGAATCAGCTGATGGGTAACCTGAATTATTCAGGAAAAATCCCTTTGGTATATAATAAAAAAACTTGGGAATGACATCCCATGATGTTATATACACACAGGTTCTGCCCACATTCAATGAAAGAGAATTATGTGAGATATGTACATTAAGGGAGCAGAAATCTTAACCATCTTAGAATTCTGCCCACCATACAATATTTATAATGCTTCATTAAATATTATGCTAACTCTGAGGTATGTAGGTCTGTGTAATATAAGGGTAGCCTAGGTCTCTTTCCTAAGAGGTCTTTTCTTCCAAATTAGTATTATGCTAAGTTGCATTAATAGACACTCAAATATTTTATCCTGATATTCCCAAAATGACCTCACTTGGTGTTACTGAATTCTATAATTTTATTTTGGATTTTGTATCATTATTTACTGATAAGGTTGATTGTGTAGATTTCTTTTACTGTGCTAGTCATGTTGGAATTAATTCTGTGCTGGTACTATAATTTCCCATCTAATGTTTTGAATGGTTTAAATAACAATGGAGTTTCCTGATCCATGAAAGTTTGCTAAAGCGTGCCTATGAAAAGATTTAGGCATTGGAATTTTTTTTTTTTTTTTTGGTGGGGGGATGGCACTGGGGAAGGGAGGGGGGAGGTGGAAGAAGTAGACTGTTCCTTTTTAAAATGTTTTAGTTTTTTAAAGTTTTTTTTTTTTTTTAATAGCCAGGTTAACATTGTCATTTCTGCTTTCATGTTTTATGTTTCTTTTTTGGGGAGGAAATAAGATTTTTTGTGAGGTGTTTTGATTACAACTTTTAAAGTATTTTATATGCTTCTGCGTGTCTGATTCTTTGCAATCCCATGGACTGTAGCCTGCCAGGTTCCTTTGTCCATGGAATTCTCCAGGCAAGAATACTGGAGTGGGTTGCCATTTCCTTCTCAGGGGATCTTTCTGACCCAGGGATTGAACCTTGGTCTCTAACATTGCAGGCAGATTCTTTACCATCTAAGCCACCAGGGAAGCCCCCTTCTATGCTTCTACCACTTTAAAACTTTTTTGTCTGTTTTTTCTTTTTATACTTATTATTTGAATTAACCTTAAAACAAGTCTGTAAGTAGATTTTTACTAACATTTTTTCCAGTAAGAACTGAGGCATAAGGGATCCTGAACCACTATTCTGAGGTCTTGGTTAGTACATGGCAGCACTTGCATTTCAATTCAAGCATTTATTCTCCAGAGCTCGAGGTGTCAACACTAGTAATTGTCCTTTTATTTTAGCCATTCTGATGTGGCAAAATAGTATCTCATTACAATTGTGATTTGCATTTCCCTAATGATTCATTGGAAGAAAAGTTATGACCAACCTAGATAGCATATTGAAAAGCAGAGACATTCCTTTGCCAACAAAGGTCTGTTTAATCAAGGCTATGGTTTTTCCAGTGGTCATGTATGGATGTGAGAGTTGGACTGTGAAGAAGGCTGAGTGCTGAAGAATTGATGCTTTTGAACTGTGGTGTTGGAGAAGACTCTTGAGAGTCCCTTGGACTGCAAGGAGATCCAACCAGTCCATTCTAAAGGAGACCAGTCCTGGGTGTTCATTGGAAGGACTGATGCTAAAGCTGAAACTCCAGTACTTTGGCCACCTCATGCGAAGAGTTGACTCATTGGAAAAGACTCTGATGCTGGGAGGGATTGGGGGCAAGAGGAGAAGGAGACTACAGAGGATGAGATGGCTGGATGGCATCACTGACGCAATGGACGTGAGTCTAAGTGAACTCTGGGAGTTGGTGATGGACAGGGAGGCCTGGCGTGCTGTGATTCATGGGGTCGCAAAGAGTCGGATATGACTGAGCGACTGAACTGAACTGAACTGAATGACTTATGGTTGGCAAAGTAACGTCTCTGCTTTTCAATATGCTATCTAGTTTGGTCATAACTTTTCTTCCAAGGAGTAAGCGTCTTTTAATTTCATGGCTGCAGTCACCATCTTCAGTGATTTTGGAGCCCCCCCAAAAAAAGTCTGACACTGTTTCCACTGTTTCTCCATCTATTTCCCATGAGGTGATGGGACCAGATGCCATGATCTTCATTTTCTGACATACATACATACATATATATATATATATATTCTTTTTCATATTCCTTTCCATTATGGTCTTGAAATGTCTTGAAATTTTTCTGGAAATTAGACATTTTAAATGTGATATCTCTGAAAATCAGACCTCATCCCCATGTTCTCTCCTTTATTTGTTGCTGCCGGCCTACATTTTTAGTGTGGCCACTGATTTCTCTGCCCAGTTAGCTTAGTGGTCAGTTGATGATTGGACCAAATTTGCCCTAAAAGCCTTGAAAGTGTATATCTCCCATGCTTTTCTAAGAACTCTGGGAGTACTGGGGCACACCTTCAATTGCCCCAGCAGTTATTGCTTATCTTAGTGGTCACTTCCTGCTTGTGAAGATCCTGGAGGTGAGTTACAGATGGGAGAATAGGGAGTCTCAGGCCTTTACTCAGCATCACCCTGATTTCAAGAACTTTTACATTCCCAGGAATATGTCAGTTTTAAAACTTCCTTAAAGGCATCTCATTCCACAGTTTTTCCTTTTTTAAAAAATTTTATTTTATTTAACATTACAATACTGTATTGGTTTTGCCATACATCAAAATGAATCTGCTGCAGGTATACATGTGTTCCCCATCCTGAACCCTCCTCCCTCCTCCCTCCCCATACCATCTCTCTGGGTCATCCCAGTGCACCAGCCCCAAGCATCAAGTATCATGCATTGAACCTGGACTGGCAACTTGTTTCATATATGATATTATACATATTTCAATGCCATTCTCCCAAATAATTCCACCCTTTCCCTCTCCCACAGAGTCCAAAAGACTGTTCTATGCATCAGTGTCTTTTTGCTATCTCGTACACAGGGTTATTGTTACCATCTTTCTAAATTCCATATATATGCGTTAGTATACTGTATTGGTGTTTTTCTTTCTGGCTTACTTCACTCTGTATAATAGGCACCAGTTTCATCCACCTCATTAGAACTGCTTCAAATGTATTCTTTTTAATGGCTGAGTAATACTCCATTGTGTATATGTACCACAGCTTTCTTAGCCATTCATCTGCTGATGGACATCTAGGTTGCTTATATGTCCTGGCTATTATAAACAGTGCTGCAATGAACACTGGGGTACATGTGTCTCTTTCCCTTCTGGTTTCCTCAGTGTGTATGCCCAGCAGTGGGATTGCTGGATCATAAGGCAGTTCTATTTCCAGTTTTTTAAGGAATCTCCCCACTGTTCTCCATAGCAGCTATACTAGTTTGCATTCCCACCAACAATGTAAGAGGGTTCCATTTTTTCCACACCGTCTCCAGCATTTATTGCTTATAGACTTTTGGATCACAGCCATTCTGACTGGCGTGAAATGATACCTCATAGTGGATTTGATTTGCATTTCTCTGATAATGAGTGATGTTGAGTATCTTTTCATGTGTTTGTTAGCCATCTGTATGTCTTCTTTGGAGAATGTCTATTTAGTTCTTTGGCCCATTTTTTGACTGGGTCATTTATTTTTCTGGAATTGAGCTGTAGGAGTTGCTTGTATATTTTTGAGATTAGTTGTTTGTCTGTTGCTTCATTTGCTATTATTTTCTCCCATTCTGAAGGCTGTCTTTTCACTTTGCTTATAGTTTCCTTTGTTGTGCAGAAGTTTTTATTTTAATTAGGTCCCATTTGTTTATTTTTGCTTTTATTTCCAATATTCTGGGAGGTGGGTCATAGAGGATCCTGCTATGATGTATGTCGGAGAGTGTTTTGCCTATGTTCTCCTCTAGGAGTTTTATAGTTTCTGGTCTTACGTTGAGATCTTTAATACATTTTGAGTTTATTTTTGTGTATGGTGTTAGAAAGTGCTCTAGTTTCATTCTTTTACAAGTGGTTGACCAGTTTTCCCAGCACCACTTGTTAAAGAGATTGTCTTTAATCCATTGTATATTCTTGCCTCCTTTGTCAAAGATAAGGTGTCCATATGTGCGTGGATTTATCTCTGGGCTTTCTATTTTGTTTCATTGATCTATATTTCTGTCTTTGTGCCAGTACCATACTGTCTTGATGACTGTGGCTTTGTAGTAGAGCCTAAAGTCAGGCAGGTTGATTCCTCCAGTTCCATTCTTCTTTCTCAAGATAGCTTTGGCTATTTGAGGTTTTTTGTATTTCCATACAAATTGTGAAATTATTTGTTCTAGCTCTGTGAAGAATACCATTGGTAGCTTGATAGGGATTGCAGTGAATTTATAAATTGCTTTGGGTAGTATACTCATTTTCACTATATTGATTCTTCCAATCCATGACATGGTATATTTCTCCATCTATTAGTGTCCTCTTTGATTTCTTTCACCAGTGTTTTATAGTTTTCTATATATAGGTCTTTAGTTTCTTTAGGTAAATATATTCCTAAGTATTTTATTCTTTTCATTGCAATGGTGAATGGAATTGTTTCCTTAATTTCTCTTTCTATTTTCTCATTATTAGTGTATAGGAATGCAAAGGATTTCTGTGTGTTGATTTTATATCCTGCAACTTTACTATAGTCATTGATTAGTTCTAGTAATTTTCTGGTGGAGTCTTTAGGGTTTTCTATGTAGAGGATCATGTCATCTGCAAACAGTGAGAGTTTTACTTCTTCTTTTCCAATTTGGATTCCTTTTATTTCTTTTTCTGCTCTGATTGCTGTGGCCAAAACTTCCAAAACTATGTTGAATAGTAATGGTGAAAGTGGGCACCCTTGTCTTGTTCCTGCCTTTAGAGGAAATGCTTTCAATTTTTTGCCATTGAGGATAATGTTTGCTGTGGGTTTGTCATATATAGCTTTTATTATGCTGAGGTATGTTCCTTCTATTCCCACTTTCTGGAGAGTTTTTTATCATAAATGAATGTTGAATTTTGTTAAAGGCTTTCTCTGCATCTATTGAGATAATCATATGGTTTTTATTTTTCAATTTGTTAATGTGATGTATTACATTAATTGATTTGCAGATATTGAAGAATCGTTGCATCCCTGGGATAAAGCCCACTTGGTCATGGTGTATGATCTTTTTAATGTGTTGTTGGATTCTGATTGCTAGAATTTTGTTAAGGATTTTTGCATCTATGTTCATCAGTGATCTTGGCCTGTAGTTTTCTTTTTTTGTGGGATCTTTGTCAGGTTTTGGTATTAGGGTGATGGTGGCCTCATAGAATGAGTTTGGAAGTTTACCTTCCTCTGCAATTTTCTGGAAGAGTTTGAGTAGGATAGGTGTTAGCTCTTCTCTAAATTTTTGGTATAATTCAGCTGAAGCCGTCTGGACCTGGGCTTTTGTTTGCTGGAAGATTTCTGATTACAGTTTCAATTTCCGTGCTTGTGATGCGTCTGTTAAGATTTTCTATTTCTTCCTGGTCCAGTTTTGGAAAGTTGTACTTTTCTAAGAATTTGTCCATTTCTTCCCCGTTGTCCATTTTATTGCCATATAATTGCTGATAGTAGTCTCTTATGATCCTTTGTATTTCTGTGTTGTCTGTTGTGATCTCTCCATTTTCATTTCTAATTTTATTGATTTGATTTTTCTCCCTTTGTTTCTTGATGAGTCTGGCTAACGGTTTGTCAATTTTATTTATCCTTTCAAAGAACCAGCTTTTGGCTTTGTTGATTTTTGCTATGGTCTCTTTTGTTTCTTTTGCATTTATTTCTGCCCTGATTTTTAAGATTTCTTTCCTGCTACTAACCCTGGGGTTCTTCACTTCTTCCTTTTCTAGTTGCTTTAGGTGTGGAGTTAGATTATTTATTTGACTTTTTTCTTGTTGCCTGAGGTAGGCCTGTATTGCTATGAACTTTCCCCTTAGGACTGCTTTTACAGTGTCCCACAGGTTTTGGGTTGTTGTGTTTTCATTTTCATTCATTTCTATGCAAATTTTGATTTCTTTTTTGATTTCTTCTATGATTTGTTGGTTATTCAGCAGCGTGATGTTCAGCCTCCATATGTTGGAATTTTTAATAGTTTTTCTTCTGTAATTGAGATCTAATCTTACTGCATTGTGGTCAGAAAAGATGCTTGGAATGATTTCAATTTTTCTGAATTTACCAAGGCTAGATTTATGGCCCAGGATGTGATCTATCCTGGAGAAGGTTCCATGTGCGCTTGAGAAAAAGGTGAAATTCATTGTTTTGGGGTGAAATGTCTGATAGATATCAATTAGGTCTAACTGGTCTATTGTATCATTTAAACTTTGTGTTTCTTTGTTAATTTTCTGTTTAGTTGATCTTTCCATAGGTGTGAGTGGGGTATTAAAGTCTCCCACTATTACTGTGTTATTGTTAATTTCTCCTTTCATACTTGTTAGCATTTGTCTTACATATTGCGGTGCTCCCGTGTTGGGTGCATATATATTTATAATTGTTATATCTTCTTCTTGGATTGATCCTTTGATCATTATGTAGTGACCGTCTTTGTCTGTCTTCACAGCCTTTGTTTTAAAGTCTATTTTATCTGATATGAGTATTGCTACTCCTGCTTTCTTTTGGTCCCTATTTGCATGGAAAATCTTTTTCCAGCCCTTCACTTTCAGTCTGTATGTGTCCCCTGTTTTGAGGTGGGTCTCTTGTAGACAGCATATGTAGGGGTCTTGTTTTTGTATCCATTCAGCCAGTCTTTGTCTTTCGGTTGGGGCATTCAACCCATTTACGTTTAAGGTAATTACTGATAAGTATGATCCCATTGCCATTTACTTCATTGTTTTGGGTTCAAATTTATACACCGTTTTTGTGTTTCCTGTCTAGAGAATATCCTTTAGTATTTGTTGGAGAGCTGGTTTGGTGGTGCTGAATTCTCTCAGCTTTTGCTTGTCTGAGAAGCTTTTGATTTCTCCTTCATATTTGAATGAGATCCTTGCTAGGTACAATACTCTGGGCTGTAGGTTATTTTATTTCATCACTTTAAGTATGTCTTGCCATTCCCTCCTGGCTTGGAGAGTTTCTATTGAAAGATCAGCTGTTATCCTTATGGGAATTCCCTTGTGTGTTATTTGTTGTTTTTCTCTTGCTGCTTTTAATATTTGTTCTTTGTGTTTGATCTTTGTTAATTTGATTAATATGTGTCTTTGGGTGTTTCGCCTTGGGTTTATCCTGTTTGGGACTCTCTGGGTTTCTTGGACTCGAGTGATTATTTCCTTCCCCATTTTAGGGAAGTTTTCAACTATTATCTCCTCAAGTATTTTCTCATGGTCTTTCTTTTTGTCTTCTTCTTCTGGGACCCCTATGATTCGAATGTTGTAGCGTTTAATATTGTCCTGGAGGTCTCTGAGATTGTCCTCATTTCTTTTAATTCGATTTTCTTTTTTCCTCTCTGATTCATTTATTTCTACCACTCTATCTTCTAATTCACTAATCCTATCTTCTGCCTTTGTTATTCTACTATTTGTTGCCTCCAGAGTGTTTTTTATTTCATTTATTGCATTATTCATTATATATTGACTCTTTTATTTCTTCTAGGTCCTTGTTAAACCTTTCTTGCATCTTCTCAATCCTTGTCTCCAGGCTATTTATCTGTGATTCCATTTTGATTTCAAGATTTTGGACCAATTTCACTATCATTATTTGGAATTCTTTATCAGGTAGATTCCCTATCTCTTCCTCTTTTGTTTGGTTTGGTGGGCATTTATCCTCTTCCTTTACCTGCTGGGTATTCCTCTGTCTCTTCATTTTGTTTAAATTGCTGAGTTTGGGGTTTCCTTTCTGTATTCTGGCAGTTTGTGGAGTTCTCTTTATTGTGGCATTTCCTCGCTGTGTGTGGGTTTGTACAGGTGGCTTGTCAAGGTTTCTTGGTTAGGGAAGCTTGTGTCGGTGTTCTGGTGGGTGGAGCTGGATTTCTTCTCTCTGGAGTGCAATGAAGTGTCCAGTAATGAGTTATGAGATATCTATGGTTTTGGGGTGACTTTGGGCAGCCTGTATATTGGAGCTCAGGGCCGTGTTCCTGTGTTGCTGGAGAATTTGCTTAGTATGTCTTGCCCTGGAACTTGTTGGCTCTTGTGTGGTGCTTGGTTTCAGTGTAGGTATGGAGGTATTTGATGAGCTCCTGTCAATTAATGGTCCCTGGAGTCAGGGTTTGGACTTAAGCCTCCTGCTTCCAGTTATCGGTTTTATTTTTACAGTAGTCTCAAAACTTCTCCTTCTATACAGCACCAATGATAAAACATCTAGGTTAAAGATGAAAAGTTTCGCCACCATGAGGGTCACCCAGAGAGGTTCACAGCATTACATGGAGAAGAAAAGAGGGAGGAGGGAGTTAGAGGTGACCTGAATGAGATGAGGTGGAATCAGTAGAGGAGAGAGTGGGCTAACCAGTAATCACTTCCTTATGTGCACTCCACAACTAGACCACTCAGAGATGTTCACAGAGTTATACAGAGAAGATAAGAGGGAGGGAGAGGACAGAGGTGGCCAGGAGGATAAAAGGAGGGAATGAAAAGGGAAGAGACAGATCCAGCCAGTAATCAGTTCCCTAAGTGTTCTCCACCGTCTGGAACACACAGAAATTCACAGAGTTGGGCAGAGTAGAGAAGGGTTAGGGAGGAGACACAGGTGACCTGGTGGAAAAAAAAGGAGAGTCCGAAGGGGGAGAGAGCACTCAAGCCAGTAATCTCACTCCCTAGTAAAAAAATGAGTACTGAAGATTGGGTTCTTAAAGGTACAAAATTGGTAACAAATACCTAAAAGCAAAAATTAAAAATCTAGAGTAGAGTTTGGAATTTCAAAAATACAATGTTAAAGAAAAGAAGAAGGAAAAGAAGGAGAGAAAAAGAAAAAGAAAAAAAAAGTTACAAAAATTATTAAGAAAATATAGGTACAAAATTGATAACAAATACCAGAAAGCAAAAGTTAAAAAATCTAGAGTAGAGTTTGGAATTTCAAAAATATAGTGTTAAAAAAAAGAAAAAGAAAGAGAAAAAAAAACAAAAACAAAAACAAAGTCACAAAAATTATAAAGAAGATATAGGTACAAAATTGATAACAAATACCAAAAAGCATAAATTAAAAATCTAGAGTAGAGTTTGGAATTTCATGAATACAATGTTAAAGAAAAGATGAAGAGAAAGAAAGAGAGAAAAAAAAAGTCACAAAAGTTATAAAAAATATATATATAGGTACAAAATTGATAACAAATACCAAAAAGCTAAAATTAAAATTCTAGAGCAGAGTTTGGAATTTCAAAAATACAACGTTAAAGAAAAGAAGAAAAAAAAAAACAAGGTCACAAAAGTTATAAAAAATATATATATGAAGTTTGCTTTTTTACAAAAAAAGGGTCTTTTTTTTTTTTTGCAAAGTAATAGTAGGTTATAAAAGTGGAAATTAAAGGAGTAATAGAGGACTTAAAATTTTTTTAAAAATTAAAAAAAAAAGAAAGAATGATCATAAAAATAGTAAAAATATATATAGGACTATCTCTGATGTTGTTGTGGGTATTGTGGGTTCAGTTCATTTTCGGCTAGTTTCTTGTTACGGCTTATATTTCTCAAGATCTATAGGCCCTGTCCTATGTAGTTGGTACTAACCACGGGGTTTTAATCTATTGCCTGTCGCTTCCAAGGCGGTTCCCTCTGTTATAGCTTCTTCTGTTTGCTGGTCTCTTCAGTGTCTGATTTCCACCCTGATACAGAGGGGGCTGGTGGTGGACACCTTTTTTTTTTTTTTTTTTAAGGCTCACTTGTTCAGTCGTGCTGTGGGGAGGGAGGGACGCTGCAAATAAATAAGACTGGCGTGTGCTTGCAGTGCCTCAGCCACACTGCGCCTGCCCCCGCTCACGGCGTGTGTAGCCTCCCTGCCCACACTGCTCAGGCCCTAGATTGCTCCACTGGGAACCATTCACGGCCGGCCCCAGGCTGCTTGCACCTCCCAGGTCTAAGCCGCTTAGGTTCAGGCACTCGGGTAGTCCTCAGAAGCACAGACTTGGTTGGGCCTGCATTTTGTGCCCTTCCCAGGTCCGAGCAGCTCAGACAAGAAAGACAAGACATATACTTGTCTTTCAGTGACGAGGTGTTTGGCGAGTGCGGTTGCTGCGACTAATCGCCTCCCCGCTGCTCGGTTATCTGGGTGTACTATCGGCGCACCTTCTCAGGCGGATGTTGACTGTCCAGAACCCCAAGAAGTTTTAGTTAGCAAAGAAGCCTGCTTACAGTTTTGTAGATAATGTCTCTCTGGGGCTGCCATTGCCCCCTTCCGGCTCTGGCTACCTGTCACTGGAGGGGGACGGTCTGCAGCCGGCTATCTCTGTACAGTCCTTTGTTCCGTGCGTGGGCCCTGTGGTGTCTTAGGTTAGGGCTGGCTTTTCACGTGGTAGATATCCCACAGTCTGGTTTGCTAGCCCAAATTATTTCACTCAGGTAGCGCTCGGGATATTCAGGCCAGATCCTTACTCTAAGCGATGCAACCAGCGCCGTGCCTCCCTGCCCAGCCCCTGCTTGCTAATGCCAGATGCAGGCCTCTGCGCTGATTCTCCGCTGGGGGAGTTACCATAGGGCTCGTAATCTGTGGGTTTTAATTGTTTATTTATTTTTCCTCCCTGTTATGTTGCCCTCTGTGCTTCCAAGGCTCGGCACAGACTCGGCAGTGAGAATGTTTCCTGGTGTTTGGAAACTTCTCCCTTTTTAAGACTCCCTTCCCAGGATGGAGCTCCATCCCTCCCTCTTTTGTCTCCGTTTTTGTCTTTTATATTTTTTCCTACCTCCTTTCGAAGACAATGGGTTGCTTTTCTGGGTGCCTGATGTCTTCTGCCGGCATTCAGAAGTTGTTTTGTGGAATTTACTTGGCGTTTAAATGTTCTTTTGATGAATTTGTAGGGGAGAAAGTGTTCTCCCCGTCCTATTCCTCTGCCGTCTTAGCTCCTTCCTCTCAGTTTTTCCTTTTATTTTTATTTTATTTTTTTTAATTTTTTTAAAATTTTATTTTATTTTTAAACTTTACAATATTGTATTGGTTTTGCCAAATATCGAAATGAATCCGCCACAGGTATACATGTGTTCCCCATCCTGAACCCTCTTCCCTCCTCCCTCCCCATACCCTCCCTCTGGGTCGTCCCAGTGCACCAGCCCCAAGCATCCAGTATCGTGCATAGAACCTGGACTGGCGACTCGTTTCATATATGATATTATACGTATTTCAATGCCATTCTCCAAAATCCTCCCACCCTCTCCCTCTCCCACAGAGTCCAGAAAAACACCAATACAGTATACTAATGCATATATATGGAATTTAGAAAGATGGTAACAATAACCCTGTATACGAGACAGCAAAAGAGACATTGATGTATAGAACAGTTTTTCCTTTTACATGCTCCCTCTATCCCCCATTTTGGGCTTCCCCAGTGGCTTGGCAAGTAAAGAATCTACCTGGAGTACAGGAGATACAGGTGACGTGGGTTCAATCCCTGGGTTAGGAAGATTCTCTGGAGAAGGAAATGGCAACCCCCTCCAGTATTCTTGTCTGGAGAATCCCATGGACAGGGTTGCAAAGAGTCATGACTGAGCAACTAAACAGAAAGAACAGATTTTAAGCTTCTTATTTGCTTCCATTGTTATTCCTGCTTAAGCAGGTGTGGTGTTAGACAATTGCAACTGATTTTCTTTTACCCTAACAAAAATAAACATAAGAGAAAAGTTGTTTGCTGTGAGAGAGTTCTCAACCTGGTTAAATAAAGGCAAGTCCTATGAGTGTAGGTTTTCAGGGAGTAATTATGTAGATCCAATAATGAATGTTCTCTGTGCATGGGGCATTTCAGTTCAAAACAGTTCAAAATCTAGTTTTTTTTTTTTTTTTTTCCAGCTGGTGATTGCTCGTCTTGCAATTTTCATAGTGATGTTAGTTATAAGGCCAATTATTCAAGGCCAGAAATGGGGAGAAGGTGCTGGGATTAATGTAGGTTAAAACATGACTATTCTCTTTTTCAAAAAGCATTTATTTAGTTTTAGCTGTGCTGGATCATTAGTGCTCAGGCTTTCTCTTGCAGTCTGTGGGCTTCTCACTGCAGTGGTGCCGGGAGCCGGCATATTGCATATTGAGTGCAAATTGCATATTGAGTGCAGCACTTTCCACAGCATCATCTTTCAGGATCTGGAATAGCTCAACTGGAATTCTACCACTGCCAGGAGCCAGCGTGAGGAACTCCGCCCATGACAAAGGTCATGAGGAAGGAGGCTCGGCATACGCAAAGGTGGGATTGAGCCTCAGGAGTCCCCCATCTACCTCCAAAACTAGAGTCTGCCTACTTTCTGCTTTGTGCTTTCACCTACACCTCTGACTTTACCGGGGGATGTCCCCCACTACCTCTCTCTGAAAAAAGAGTTAGCTTACAGCTCCAGTTAATAATTCCTGGGTGTGACAGTGTTTCAACCTACAAACTCCTTTGGAAATCCTCTAGCCTGCCTGAATAGGTTTTTCCAGCCACATGTGATTGTTCAGAGCCTCCCAACTGTGAGAGGCAGGAGATGTTATAAACTGTCTAAACACAGATTCTTTTGAGCAGTTAAAAGATTGGTTAGAAATTGTATTGGTGAAGGGATTTTCACTTGTTGGGCCAATGTTTGCTGCTAAGTTTCCATACCCCTTACCTGCTGTGTCCCTGGCAGTGTATTGATTAATATAATTGGTGTAAGTAGTAGCTTTAATGTTTGTAACCTTGGACCCTTGAGTTAATTCTTTTTCTTGTTATAGCCCACCACACCTTTGCTCTGTAGGAATGCAACTTTATCTAATGCTTTTGGAGGGTGGCGCTTGACTTATCACCTTTAGAGAAAAATAAGTTTTCTGAAGAAAGGGTCTTAAAATGTTAACAGGCCTCCGGGCCAGAAGATGATGCAAATCACCTAAGCTTTTGCATATGATAAGTTTGCAGGAAGAAAGCCTGGCTTGCTGCATGACTCTACCCCTTCCCCCATTATCCTCTATGCATAACTTAAGGTATAAAAACTACTTTGGAAAATAAAGTGCGGGCCTTGTTCACTGAAACTTGGTCTCACCATGTCGTTCTTTCTCTTACCTTCTGGCTGAATTATTCAGCCTCTTTTCTTCACTGAATTTTCCTACTGAGCTATCCTTATTTCAGCCTCTTTTCTTCACTGAAATTTCCTCACTGAGCTATCCTCATTCTATTACTCTTTATATCCTTAATTAACGTTTAATTAAGCAGTTGTTTCCTGATCCTCGCCGACGCCGTCCCCGCTTCGAATTCCCTGGATCCACCGGGGCTGGACCCTGGCACAGTGGCTTCTCCTGTTGTGGAGGATAGCCTCTAGGGTGCACAACTTCAGTAACTGCAGCTCCTGGGCTCTAGAGCACAGGCTCAGTAGTCCTGGCACCTGGGCTTAGTTGCTTCGTGGCATGTGGGATCTTCCCAACCCATGGATCAAACCCGTATCTCCTGCATTGGCAGGCAGATCCTTTACCACTGAGCCATCAGGGAAACCCAACATGACTGTTCTTTAGGAGATTCAGCAGTTTTCCTGGAGTAGACAATATTCAGATTGGTATGTCTTTTTTTTTTTTTTTAAGTTCTGAAAGTTGATTTGAAAATCTTTAGTGTTTTTATTGCTTTTATGGAGGAGAAGATTTTCAGATGTACTTCCTCCCCCATTCCAGAAGTCCTATCTTCTAGTATATTTTCTATGCTGCATGACAACCACACCTTTCATAACTTAAAACATACCCAGTTACCATGTCACTGTTTTGTATGTCTGAAGTCTAAGTTCTGATCAGCAGGGTCCTCTGTTTAGTCTCACAAGGCTAAAATCAAGACGTCATTTTGGGCTGGCTTCTCATCTAGAGGTTATGGTTCTCTCACAAGCTTAATGTTGACAGGATTGAATCCCTTCTAGTTGTAAGACTGAGGTTCTCATCTCCTAGCAGCTACTTTTCTCCATAGGCAGTTTACAACATGTTGGGTTGCTTCTTCGACACCAGAAAGAGTATCTCTTTGACTTCAAACCTCTAGAAAAAATAAGTGAAAATGTTAGTTGATCAGTCATGCCTGACTGTTTGTGACCCTATGGATTGAGAAGAGCTTTCCAGCCTCTTCTGTCCGTGGCATTCTCCAGGCAAGAGTACTGGAGTGGGTTGCCATTCCCTTCTCCAGGGGGTCTTCCTGACCCAGAGATTGAACCCAGGTCTCCCACACTGCAGTATATTCTTTACCATCTGAACTACCAGGGAAGCTCATGAAACCTCTAGACTAGTTGTTAAAAAAGCTTACTTGTTTATACAGTTCCACTGATAATTTCTTCTTTTCCCCTTGACTAACTTAAATTCAGTTGATTAGGGACCTTCATTACATCTGCCAAATCCCTTCATCTTTGCCATACAAGATAACATAATCATACAAGTGATATCCCATCACCTTTGCCATGGTCTGTTCTTTACAAATAGGTTAAAGGTCCTATGTACACTCAAGAGGAGGACATTATTCAAGGATCATCATAGGATTGTCTACCCCAAATAGTAAACTCTGAAAGTTCTCATTCCATTAATTGGCTTGGTAATTTTCAATTCATGTTTTTGTTTTCATAATTTCCTAATTATTTCAAGCATTATTATAATGTGATAGTGGACTGAGTGAATTCCAAGTGATTAGTCAAAGTCTAATGCCCAGTGTAACAGGAAAGGTTTTGACAGTATTATTCTTACAAGGTTTGCTCATGTTGGGGACTAACTATAACTTACACAACTGTGTTGCCACTCCAGTGCTACTCTCAGTACACTAACCTATACTCATAACTCTGCACTGGCATTCTTCTGGTAGAAACAATTTTCTTGACAAAAGAAAATTAGAAAGTATAAATACATCTAATACCACATTTCCCATGAATGCTAATTTTCTCAGGATATGTTTGTGTGTGAGTTCCATGGAATCTCACTCTTTGTGGCCCCATGGACTGTAGCCCACCAGACTCTTCAGTCGATGGGGATTCTGCATGCAAGAATACTGGAGTGGGTTACCGTTTCCTCTTCTAGGTGATCTTCCTGACCCAGAGATGGAACCCGTGTCTCTTGCATCCCCATCATTGGCAGGTGGATTCATTACTACTGGTGCCAGCTGGGAAGCCCATTCTCAGGATACATTATACGCCATTTTGCAGGAGTGCCTGATGATCTGAGGTGAAGCATAATGCACCTAAATCATCCCAAAAGTATCCCCAGAGTCCATGGAAAAATGTCTTTATGAAACTGGTCCCTGGGGCCAAAAAGGTTGGGGACCACTATAATGTGGGGGACAATGGTGAACTTTATACCATGATGGTATCCTTTTTAGACCTAAGTAAAGGCTTTAAATTTACACTTATATAACTGAAAGACAATTGAAATGTACATGATTAGCCCTACTTTTCTTAACTTATAAGATACAATACTGCTCTTTATCCCTGAAAAAGTAGAAATTATGAAGGAAACCATTAATCACTTATAAAATAGAATGCCTGGTGCTGCTGCTAAGTCGCTTCAGTCATGTCCGACCCTGTGCGACCCCATAGACAGCAGCCCACCAGGCTCCCCCGTCCCTGGGATAGAATGCATAAATAACTTCAAACAGAAAATTCTAACCATCTGTAGTATTCTAAACAAAATTTTCTTAATGCATATATAGGATGTATTCGACTAGCCTTTCAGAATAGTGGTTTATTTTCATTCACATTTTGACAAGAAAATTCTTAAAAACACAGTGTAACACTAACTATGGTAATTGGGCTTGAAAATTATATGTAAGTAACACAAAGGGATTATTTCTTAGCATTAAAGTTTTTATACTAGGTTAAGTGCTATTCCAAGAATTGTATTGAATATCTACTAGTTTTCCTCGCATCTTAATGCTAAAGTTCTAATTAAATGAATTTTATGGCATCAATAATTCTAGAATTCTTTCAGGACTGCATTGGATTAGGAAGCACAGTTGCTCTTGGCCATTAACTTTCATATTTAAGACCAAGTTTATAAGCTTTTCTTGTCGTTTCTGGAAGATACATTTTTTGCTGACAGGGCTTTTGGAGATAAGTAATGGATGAATGTATGATTGTGCAAAAATGTTAAATGACGAAATGGCTTTTTCTAATTAGAAAGGAACTGGACCAAACAGGTTCCACTTAAGTCAATGAAGGGAAAAATATACCTATGTTCTCACCTGGCAGAGTTTGTTAGGCCTGGACAGGAATACAATTCTACTTCATTTTATACCACAGATAAAGTTCCAAGGGCTTACTTGCACGTCTCATTTTTTTTTTTTTTTTCAAATGGAGCTACATTAAAAAAAAAAAAAAGACTAAATGAAATTGAGTCAGTTTTAGTGAGGTGGATGAACGTAGAATCTGTCATACAGAGTGAAGTAAGTCAAAGAGAAAAGCGAATATCATATATTAACACACATATATATGGAATCTAGAAATACTGATACTGGTGAACCTATTTGCAGGGAACGAATAGAGACTCATGTATAAAGAATGGACTCATGGACACAGCTGTGGAAGGAGAGGGTGGGACAAGCTGAGAAAGTAGCATTAACATATTTACACTGCCATGTGTAAAATAGCTAGCTAGTGGAAAGTTGCTGTGTAATACAGGGAGCTCAACTTGGTACTCTGTGAGGACTTAGAGGGGTGAAATCGGGGATGGGAAGGTGTGAGGGAGGCTCGAGAGGAAGGACATACTTGTAGCTGATTTCACACTGTTGTACAGCAGAAACCAACACAATACTGTAAACCAATTATCTTCTAATTAAAAGTTAAAGCAACAAAACTAAGATATACCTAGATATTAGAAGCATTTTGGCATAGCTATTGTGGTTGGACTAGCAGGCAGACTCTGCAGCTAGACTGCCTGCACTCCAGTCCTGGATCTTCTATTTTTAACTCTGTGAGTCTGGGCAAGACACAGACCTACCACCACCCCACCCCCAGCCCCTGCCCCATTTCTTTGTTTGTAATGTGTGTGTGATGTTAGATACTACCCCATAAGTTTGAAAGAGGATTAAGTAGTTAATATCTATAAAGCAGTTAAACTAAAGTGAACATTGTATGAAAGTTACCATTTATTAAGACAGTTATTTACTTTGTAATGGGACTTTTATGTTGAGGTTTCCTATATGCAGTACAGATGCAATTTGAATGTAGCTGGTAAGGACATTCTCACTTACTGTGATATTTTACATAGTCATTCAGTGCTTTTTTTTTTTTTTTTGGCAACTATTTATTCATTTAGCAAATGTTTTCAGAGATACTACTATATACTTGCAAGACCCTGGAGCTACATTATTGAACAGAAAAGATATAGTCCTTGCCCTCACAGAATTTATAATTGGGTAAAGGAGATAAATATTTTATTTCATCAGTTGCTTTTTATCTAAAACTTGTGTTAAAAAATTCTGTAAAACAGAGTACTGAGATAGAGACATTCAGAGAAGAAGCTATATCATTATGTTGTAGTCTTTGAGAAGGTGCCATTAAAACTGACCTTGAATTTTAAGAAAGAATCAGAGACTAGCTGGCAGTACTCTATAGATGTGTGAAAGATGATCAAGGCATGAAAGACCTTGACTTGTCCAAATAAAAAAGCTGAAGAAGATATCAAAGCGGTAGTGGGAGAAATAGTATCTTAGTAGTGGTGGTGGGAATCCAAAGATCAGTTTTGAATATGTTAATTCTGTTAAATGTTTCAAGATTTCCATACAGAAATGTCTAGTAGACAGTTGAATACATGTATTTTTGAACTCAGAAGAGTCGGAGCATAAAGAAAAAATTAGGAAATAACAGAATGTGGGTTATATTTAATGAGCTCATCTTTGTTTCTGTTCAGTTGCTCAGTCACGTCCAACTCTTTGCAACCCCATGGACTGCAGCACGCCAGTCTTCCCTGTCCATCACCAACACCGGAGCTTGCTCAAACTCATGTCCATTGAGTCAGTGATGCCATCCAATGATATTGTCCTCGGTTGTCTCCTTCTCCTCCTGGCTTCAATCTTTCTGAGCATCAGGGTCTTTTCTAATAAGTCAACTCTTCACATCAGGTGGCCAAAATATTGGAACCTCAGCATCAGTTCTTGTAATGAATATTCAGGACTGATTTCCTTTAGAATTGACAGGTTTGATTTCCTTGCAGTCTAAGGGACTCTCAAGAGTCTTCTCCAACACCACAGTTCAAAAGCATCAATTCTTTGACGTTCAGCCTTCCTTATGGTCCAACTCTCCAATCCATACATGACTAGTGGAAAAACCATGGGTTTGACTATATGGACCTTTGTCGGCAAAGTAGTGTCCTTGTTTTTCACTATGCTGTCTATGTTGGTCATAGAATTTCTTCCAAGGAGCAAGTGTCTTTTAATTTCATGCCTGGATTCACAATCTGAAGGTATTTTGGAGCCCAAGAAAATGAAGTCTCTCACTGTTTCCATTGTTTCCCCATCTATTTGCTATGAATGTGATGGGAAATGTGAAAGTGATGGGACCCAATGCCATGATCTTAGTGGTTTTTTTTTTTTGTGTGTGTGTGTGTGTGTGATTTTATTTTTTTAATGGTTTTTTTAATTTATTTATTTTAATTGGAGGCTAATTACTTTACAATATTGTAGTGTTTTGAATGTTAAGTTTTAAGCCAACATTTTCACTCTCCTCTTTCACTTTCATCAAGAGGCTCCTCATTTCCTCTTCACTTTCTGCCACAAGGGTGGTGTCATCTGTATAACTGAGGTTATTGATATTTCTCCCGGCAGTCTTGATTCCAGCTTGTGCTTCTTCCAGCCCAACGTTTCTCATGATGTATTCTGCATATAAGTTAAATAAGCAGGGTGACAAAATATAGCCTTGATGTACTCCTTTCCCAATTTGGAACCAGTCTGTTCCATGTCTGGTTCTAACTGTTGCTCTTGACCTGCATACAGATTTCTCAGGAGGCAAGCAAGGTGGTCTAGTATTCCCATCTCGTGAAGAATTTTCCAGTTTGTTGTGATCCACACAGTCAAAGGCTTTAGTGTAGTCAATGAAGAAGAAATAGATGTTTTTCTGGAATTCTCTTGCTTTTTCTATGATCAATATGATATTGGCAATTGGATATTGGTGATTTGATCTCTGGTTCCTCTGTCTTTTCTAAATCCAGTTTGGATATCTGCAAATTCTCAGTTCAGGTACTGCTGAAGCCTGGCCTGCAGAATTCTGAGCATTTGCTAGGATGTGAGATGAGTGCAATTGTGCAGTAGTTTGAACATTCTTTGGCATTGCCTTTCTTTGGAATTGGAATGAAAACTTACTTTTTCCAGACCTGTGGTCACTGCTGAGTTTTCCAAATATGCTGGCATATTGAGTGCAGCACTTTCATGGCATCATCTTTTAGGATAGAAATGGCTCAACTGGAATTCCATCACTTCCACTAGCTTTGTCCTTAATGATGCTTCCTAAGGCCCACTTGATGTTTGGCTTAGGTGACTGATCACACCATCGTGATTATCTGGGTCGTGCAGATCTTTTTTGTGCAGTTCTTCTGTGTATTCTTGCCACCTCTTCTTAATATCTTCTGCTTCTATTAGGTCCATACCATTTCTGTTTTTTATTCAGCCCATCTTTGCAAGAAATGTTCCCGTGGTGTCTCTAATTTTCTTGAAGAGATCTCTAGCCTTTCCCATTCTATTGTTTTCTTCTATTTTTTTGCATTGTTTACTGAGAAAGGCTTTCTTATCTCTCCTTGCCATGCTTTGAAACTCTGTATTCAGATGCTTATATCTTTCCTTTTCTCCTTTGCCTTTAGCAGCTTTTCTCAGCTATTTATAAGGCCTCTTCAGACAGTCGTTTTGCTTTTTGCATTTATCTTGGGAAGGGTTTTGATCACCAACTCCTGTACAATGTGACAAATGTCCATCCATAGTTCTTCAGGCACTCTGTCTATCAGATCTAATACCTTGAATCTATTTGTCACTTTCACTATATAATTGTAATGGATTTGATTTAGGTTATAGCTTAATGGATGTGAGAGTTGGACTGTGAAGAAGGCTGAGCGCCGAAGAATTGATGCTTTTGAACTGTGGTGTTGGAGAAGACTCTTGAGAGTCCCTTGGACTGCAAGGAGATCTAACCAGTCCATTCTGAAGGAGATCAGCCCTGGGATTTCTTTGGAAGGAATGATGCTGAAGCTGAAACTCCAGTACTTTGGCCACCTCATGCGAAGAGCTGACTCATTGGAAAAGACTCTGATGCTGGGAGGGATTGGGGGCAGGAGGAGAAGGGGACGACAGAGGATGAGATGGCTGGATGGCATCACTGACTCGATGGACATGAGTCTGGGTGAACTCCAGGAGTTGGTGATGGACAGGGAGGCCTGGCGTGTTGCGATTCATGGGGTCGAAAAGAATTGGACACAACTGAGTGACTGATCTGATCTGATAGCTTAATGGCTTAGTGCTTTTCCACACTTTCTTCAATTTAAATCTGAATTTTGCAATAAGAGGTTCTTGATCTGAGCCACAGTCATCTCCCGGTCTTGTTTTTGCTGACCATATAGAGCTTCTCCATCTTCACAACTGCAAAGAATATAATCAGTCTTATTTCAGTATTGACCATCTGGTGATGTCCATGTGTAGAGTTGTCTCTTGTGTTGTTGGAAGAGGGTTTTTGTTATGACCAGTACATTCTCTCAGCAAAACTCAGTTAGCCTTTGCCCTGCTTCATTTTGTACTCCAAGGTGAAACTTCCCTGTTACTCCATGTATCTCTTGACTTCCTACATTTGAATTCCCGTCCCTGAGGAAGAAGACATCTTTTTTTGGTCTTAGTTCTGGAAGGTTTTGTAAGTCTTCATAGAACTGTTCAGCTTCAGCTTCTTCAGCATTAGTGTTTGGGACATAGACTTGGATTACTGTGATATTGAATGGTTTGCCTTGGAAACGAACAGAGATAATTCTGTCATTTTTGAGACTGCACACAAGCACTGCATTTTGGACTCTTTTGTTGACTATGAGGGCTACTCCTTTTCTTCTAAGGGATTCTTGCTCACAGTAATAGATATAATGGTCATCTGAATTAAATCTGCCCATTCAAGTCTATTTTAGGTCACTGATTCCTAAAATGTCAATGTTCACTCTTGCCATCTCCTGATTGACCACTTTCAGTTTACCTTGATTCATGGACCTAATATTCCAGGCTCCTATGAAATACTGTTCTTTACAGCATCAACCTTTAGTTTCACTGCCAGACATCCACAACTGCACATTGTTTCAGCTTTGGCTCAGCCTCTTCGTTCTTTCTGTAGCTATTTCTTTGCTCTTCTCCAATAGCATATTGGGCACTTACCAACTGGGGAGTTCAATTTTTAATGTCCCATCTTTTTGCCTTTTCATATTGTTCATGAGGTTCTCAAGGAAGAATACTGAAGTGATTTGCCATTCCCTTCTCCAGTGGACCATGTTTTGTCAGAGCTCTCCACCATGACCCATCCATCTTGGGTGGTCCCACATGGCATGGCTTATAGTTTCATTGAGTTAGACAAGGTTGTGACCCATGTGATCAGTTTGGTTAGTTTTCTGTGATTGTTGTTTTCATTCTGTCTTTCCATGATGGATGAGGATAAGTGGCCTGTGGAAACTTCCTGGTGGGAGGGATTGGGTGTGGGTAAAACTGGGTCTTTCTCTGGTGGGTAGGTCCATGAATAGTAAACCTAGAAGGAGTATATAAAGTGAAGATCAAGGACTGAAATGGGAGGAACAGAAGTATTTGGAGAGTGTGAGGTCAGCTGCTCTGGGACCATTGTTATGATAAGTACATAAGATGGTCTATTAGTTATATTCTCACAAAATCAGACACTAGAATGTTAGGACAGTAGAGTAGAAGTTCATGGTCATTGTGTATGCCTATATATTAGAGATAAATTATTTCTGTCAATAGGACATTAAAATTTCTACAGTGCAAAGAAACAGAGGACAACAGAATGGGAAAGACTAGAGATCTCTTCAAGAAAATTAGATACCAAGGGAACATTTCATGTAAAGATGGGCTTGAAAAAGGACAGAAATGATAGGGACCTAACAGAAGCAGAAGATATTAAGAAGAGATGGCAAGAATACACAGAAGAACTGTACAAAAAAGAGCTTCATGACCCAGATAATCACGATGGTGTGATCACTCACCTAGAGCCAGACATCCTGGAATGTGAAGTCAAGTGGGCCTTAGAAAGCATCACTACGAACAAAGCTAGTGGAGGTGATGAAATTCCAGTAGAGCTATTTCAAATCCTGAAAAAAATGATGCTGTGAAAGTGCTGCATTCAATATGCCAGCAAATTTGAAAAGCTCAGCAGTGGCCACTGCAAAAAGTCAGTTTTCATTCCAATCCCAAAGAAACGCAATGCCAAAGAATGCTCAAACTACCACACAATTGCACTTATCTCACATGCTAGTAAAGTAATGCTCAAAATACTCCAAGCCAGGCTTTAGCAGTACATGAACCATGAACTTCCTGATGTTCAAGCTGGTTTTAGAAAAGGCAGAGGAACCAGAGATCAAATTGCCAACATCTGCTGGATCATGGAAAAAGCAAGAGAGTTCCAGAAAAACATCTATTTCTGCTTTATTGACTATGCCAAAGCCTTTGACTGTGTGGATCACAATAAGCTGTGGAAAATTCTGAAAGAGATGGGAATACCAGACCACCTGACCTGCCTCTTGAAAAACCTATATGCAGGTCAGGAAGCAACAGTTAGAACTGGACATGGAACAGCAGACTGGTTCCAAATAGGAAAAGGAGTATGTCAAGGCTGTATATTGTCACTCTGCTTATTTAACTTCTATGCAGAGTACATCATGAGAAGCGCTGGGCTGGAAGAAGCACAAGCTGGAGTCAAGATTGCTGGGAGAAATATCAATAACCTCAGTTATGCAGATGACACCACCCTTATGGCAGAAAGTGAAGAGGAACTAAAAAGCCTCTTGATGAAAGTGAAAGAGGACAGTGAAAAAGTTGGCTTAAAGCTCAACATTCAGAAAATGAAGATCATGGCATCTGGTCCCATTACTTCATGGAAAATAGATGGGCAAACAGTGGAAACTGTGTCAGACTTTATTTTTGGGGGCTCCAAAATCACTGCAGATGGTGACTGCAGCCATGAATTTAAAAGATGCTTACTCCTTGGAAGGAAAGTTATGACCAACCTAGATAGCATATTGAAAAGCAGGTATATTACTTTGCCAACAAAGGTCTGTCTTAGTCAAGGCTATGGTTTTTCCAGTGGTCATGTATGGATGTGAGAGTTGAACTATGAAAAAGCTGAGTGCTGAAAAATAGATACTTTTGAACTGTGGTGTTGGAGAAGACTCTGCAAGGAGTTCCAACTAGTCCATCCTAAAGGAGATCAGTCCGGGGTGTTCATTGGAAGGACTGATGCTGAAGCTGAAACTCCCAATACTTTGGCCACCTCACGTGGAAAGTTGACTCATTGGAAAAGACTCTGATGCTGGGAGGGATTGGGGGCAGGAGGAGAAGGGGATGACAGAGGATGAGATGGCTGGATGGCATCACCGACTTGATGGACATGAGTTTGGGTGAACTCTGGGGATTGGTGATGGACAGGGAGGTGTGCTGTGGTTCATGGGGTAGCAAAGAGTTGGACATGACTGAGCAACTGAACTGAACTGAACTGAAGTCAAATAAGATATGTATCCATTAGGGGTGCTGGAAACTATTCATCAAAGGGCATTAACTTCTCAACAGGAAGCTAGAGTCAATCCTTACCACTCTGACATCTGGGACTAAGCCATAATGTGGCATCCATTGAGTTTGAGGAAGAAGTGTTTTTTTCCTATTTATCCCTTTCTGAGTTCATTTCACATTGAGCAGATTGCAGAATGTTGCTGTCTTTTTATGGTATCTCAGGATTTTCAGCTTCATCTTTCTAACTTGTTCCTAGAACATTTTTTAAAGTAACTTTATTTTCAGCTGTTACTTAGTTAATATCATTTTAAAAAGCTGTAACTGTAACTATAACACAGTATCTTGGCATCCTGACACTCTCCATAGCACATAATGTTGACATGTGTATCCCAAGCTAGACTCCAAAATTATAGAGAAATTCCAAATTTATAGACACTTTCTTTTGTCTCCATTGAGTGTAACACAGTGTTTGGAGGATGGTACCAAACTTATTTCTAATTAATGGGAAACTATAACTAATATATATAAGAGTATTATTAAAATAGATGCATGTTATTATTACATGGTACATAGGATAAAAGGGTGTTGAAGTATACTAAATAGTTTAAAGAAAGGCTGTTTTCTGTCAAGCCCATAAGCAATAGTTAAAATTGGAAAAAGATTCAGTACCTTCTTACTGGGTAAAATAAGAGAATTTATGTGTTAATAACAAAATATATTAAAATTATATTGAGAACAAATTTAAATAAAAAATATAATTTCTGATCATGAGTTCACAGCATGATGATCACACAAATGTTAGCAAGAGCAAATTTCTATAGCTTTCATTGTGTGCTAAGTGCCATGCTGTGGGGTTTATATGTATTATTGTAAATCCTCTTAGCAACCCAACAAGGCAGGTGTTATTAAACCTATTTTTCTGTTGAATAAGGTTGAAAAAGTTTGTGTATATTATCTAAAATTTTGAAGCAGTGAAGAAGTTAGAGAGGTGAGACACATCTAAATCCTTCTTTCTTCACAAGATTTTTCTACGATGCAGATTTTTACCATTTGCTGTTTCTGTTTTTCTTGTATGTGTTTCAGCATAATTCTTGACACCATAGAATTTACAAAATCATATTTTGACTTTATATCAATGGAATTCATGACAATTTCATATTAACGTACTTCACAAAAAGAATTATATTTGACTCAAAACTGAAATGCTCAGCCAACGCATGGATGCCTCATAAAATCAGAAAATATGCCAACATACATAAACAAAATGATACCAATATAGTCAGTAAATTGTTTCCATAGATTTAATTTAACTAAGCCTGCCTGGTCCATGGGGTCTCAAAGGGTTGAACATGACTTAGCAGCTAAACAACAAATAATTACCAAAGTTTTGCTGATTTTAAAACTTATTTAATATTGGATCAATTATCCAATTTACAATATAAGTAAGTTGTTTATTCAACTGGTTTAGAGTGTCACATCAACAGTAAATTATTTATAATACACTTTCAGGAAAAGTTAATTGAGTTTACTCAGTTGATTTAGGATCTCACTTTATAAACAAATCTGCTAATCTGAAAAATCTACTTGCTGCTGCTGCTGCTAAGTCGCTTCAGTCGTGTCCGACTCTGTGCGACTCCATAGACGGCAGCCCACCAGGCTCCCCTGTCCCTGGGATTCTCCAGGCAAGAACACTGGAGTGGGTTGCCATTTCCTTCTCCAATGCATGAAAGTGAAAAGTGAAAGTGAAGTCGCTCAGTTGTGTCCAACCCTTAGCGACCCCATGGACTGCAGCCTACCAGGCTCCTCTGTCCATGGATTTTCCAGGCAAGAGTACTAGAGTGGGATGCCATTGCCTTCTCCAGAAAAAGCTACTTACTTGGGTCCAAATGAAAAAAAAAAATTATTTTCAACAAGAGCACTAGTATGATGCTTTAATACTCTCATTCCCTATTCAATTCAAAGAATAGGTGTAAACCTTGAAGAATTATCTAGGTCATCAATGTTCTATCTTTCTGCCTTTTCATACTGTTCAGTATTCTTGCCTTGAGAACCTCAGTAAGTGGTTTGCCATTCCCTTCTCCAGTGGACCACATTCTGTCAGACCTCTCCACCGTGACCCGTCCATCTTAGGTGGCCCCAACACGGCATGGCTTAGTTTCACTGAGTTAGACAAGGCTGTGGTCCATGTGATCAGATTGGCTAGTTTTCTGTGATTGTGGTTTCAGTCTGTCTGCCCTCTGTGGAAAGTTCTGAAAGAGATGGGAATACCAGACCACCTGACCTGCCTCTTGAGAAACTTGTATGCAGGTCAGGAAGCAACAGTTAGAACTGGATATGGAACAACAGACTGGTTCTAAATAGGAAAAGGAGTACGTCAAGGCTGAATATTGTCACCCTGCTTATTTAACTTCTATGCAGAGTACATCATGAGAAATGCTGGGATGGAAGAAGCACAAGCTGGAATCAAGATTGCCAGGAGAAATATCAATAACCTCAGACATACAGATGATGCCACCCTTATGGCAGAAAGTGAAGAGGAACTAAAATGCCTCTTGATGAAAGTGAAAGTGGAGAGTGAAAAAGTTGGCTTAAAGCTCAACATTCAGAAAATGAAGATCATGGCATCCGGTCCCATCACTTCATGGCAAATAAATGGGGAAACAGTGGAAGCAGTGTCAGACTTTATTTTTGGGGGCTCCAAAATCACTGCAGATGGTGACTGCAGCCATGAATTTAAAAGATGCTTACTCCTTGGAAGGAAAGTTATGACCAACCTAGATAGCATATTAAAAAGCAGAGACATTGCTTTGCCAACAAAGGTCCATCTAGTCAAGGCTATGGTTTTTCCAGTGGTCATGTATGGATGTGAGAATTGGACTCTAAAGAAAGCTGAGTGCCAAAGAATTGATGCTTTTGAATTGTGGTGTTGGAGAAGACTCTTGAGAGTCCCTTGGACTGCAAAGAGATCCAACCAGTCCATCCTAAAGGAGATCAGTCCTGGGTGTTCATTGGAAGGCCTGATGTTGAAGCTGAAACTCCAGTACTTTGGCCACCTGATGCAGAGATCTGACTCATTTGAAAAGACCCTGATGCTGGGAAAGATTGAGGGCAGGAGGAGAAGGGGATGACAGAGGATGAGATGGTTGGATGGCATCACCAACTCAATGAACTTGAGTTTGGGTAAACTCTGAGAGTTGGTGATGGACAGGGATGCCTAGCATTCTGCGGTTTATGGGGTCATTAAGAGTCAGACACAACTGAGTGACTGAACTGAAGTGAACTGAAGTCTTGGTCATCAGGCTTACGGTTGGTAAATAGTTCAGAGATCTTCTAGATAATAGTATACTGTAAGGCCACAAATTAATAATCTATAATATAATTCAAATTATTATTTGTGATATAAATTTTATACCTATATCCTGGATACACGTTATTTTAATGGGGCTGTTGGATAGTATATTCACTACAGTATTTTCTTCAAAATATCTGTGTTTTAGTAACATGAGAAGATAATTTTGGTAAATATAGGTGCTACCTTATGCTTAGATGCAGTTTGTTTAATCTTTCATATTTTTTCTTCTTTCATATACAAAAATTTCATGAGCTTTAATTTCAAATTATCATGAATTTATCATACTTATAGTTTTGTAAGGTGTGTTAGGAAGTATTGTGGCTATCTTAATTTTTTTTTTGTTACTTTTGAGTTTCAGTAACAAAACACAGTATGTATTTAAGATACATACTGTATTAGTTTTTGTGTGTGCTAAGTCACTTCAGTGGTGTCTGACTCTTTGTGACCCTATGGACAGTAGCCTGCCAGGCTCCTCTGTCCTTGGGATTCTCCAGGCAAGAATACTGGAGTGGGTTGCCATTTCCTTCTCCAACTGTATTAGTTTACTGTGGTGGAATTATACCATTTTGGGGTCAATAACATCTTCTGGAAGCTTGTCTCACTTCTTGCCAGTCTTCCAAAACCATGCCTTCTTTTGATAAGATTGAATATTGTTAAAAGGTCAGCTGATTGCCACTAAACACACAGACCCATCCTTAGAAATGGCTTTTGGACAGTTGAAACCTCAACAGACTCAAGGTCTTGAGTTAAAAACCCCCATTTGTTTTGAGGTTGTACAGGAACACCCAGCTTCTTGGCAAAAATCTAAGCCAGGCTTCTGCTTTGCCGTCTAATTTTTTCTACAGAAAAAATTTTGACACATTTTAGCCCCTTTTCTGACTCTAGTTCTAACTCTTGGACTTTTGCCTCTGTTCACTGATTCTTGTCTTACTTGTGCTTTCAGAATAGTACCTTAAGTCATTTCCACTGTTGTTCTCACCATTCTGAAAGGATTCAACTTTGCTTCTTGGTTTATGGTTCCAGACTTGTAAACAAATCCAAGCTAGTTACTTCAAAAGTTTTCAGTAGGCTTATCTGGATTGGATTGAAACTCCAATACTTTGGACCCCTGATTTGAAGAGCTGACTCATTTGAAAAGACCCTGATGCTAGGAAAGATTGAAGGCGAGAGGAGAAGGGGATGACAGAGGGTGAGATGGTTGGATGGCATCACCGACTCAACGGACATGAGTTTGAGTAATCTCAGGGAGTTGGTGATAGACAGGGAGGCCTGGCGTGCTGCAGTCCATGGGGTCACAAAGAGTTGTACACAACTGAAAGACTGAACTGAACTGAACTGAATCCAGATTAGCAGAAACTTGCCTTTGCCCTTTTGTTCTTACCAGGCTAGAGTCAAGGCAATATCATCCTTAAGTTTAACCTAAGAATAGTTTGGGGAAATCATTTTATCTTGACTCTCCTGTTCCTGTTACTATGTATGGATCAATTAAGTGTGATGATAGTATTTCTTTTCCCTCTACTCTCCTTTTCCTTCTACTTCACAAAGGACTTATGAGAGCAGTAAAAGTGAAGTCTTTACACTAGGAATATCAGAAAATGATACATATTTTACAAATGAATCAAAATGCCTGAAAAAATATTCTGGATGGTTGGCAACCTCCCTTCTGCTTGATTTTAACAGGGATCTGCATGACTGGGTCTGTGTTCTGAACTAAGATAATAAATGAATTTTTCAACTATTAATAATATATCAGTGACATGTTTATCAATGTCATAAATGTGGGCTGGTACTGCATACACCCTGGAGGAGGGCATGGCAACCCATGCCAGTATTCTTGCCTGGAGAATCTCTTGGACAGAGGAGCCTTGTGGGTTACAGTCCAGTGGTCACAAAGAGTCAGATACAACTGAGCAGCTGAGCACAAACACCCAAGATCTGCCAGTGTTGCTGAGGCATGCTGCATCACTCAGGATCGCAGTGGTGACCCAATGGTGGTGAAGGAAATCCTATTAAGGATACATGATGAGACTTCATTATTATCTGTGTAAAGGGGTGCTGTTGAGCCTCCTGATGTGGCACTGGTTTGTACAAATCAATCAGTAATAAAGAGTTTACACATGACTACAATATGTAACTCAGAAGAGTTCATATTCTCTGATGGTACTGAAAATGTACAGAAAGAAACAATATTGTTCAGTCTAGCTTATATAATTCCCCTGAAATATGGGGAGGGGCATTTGTAAATGTATGATTAAATCAGATATCCTAAAACTATTTACATATACCCACCCATCAGGTCACTAAAAGGGAGGCTGCCTGGTGATTAAGAGTTTGACTTATGCAATCAGCTAGCATTGGGTTAGGAAATGGCAACCCACTCCAGCGTTCTTGCCTGGAGAGTCCCAGGGACGGGGGAGCCTGGTGGACTGCCGTCTATGGGGTTGCACAGAGTCCGACATGACTGAAGCGACTTAGCAGCAGCAGCAGCAGCAGCAGCAGCAGCATTGGGTTATTGAAATGCAGAGATATTACTTTGCCAACAAAGGTCCATCTAGTCAAGGCTATGGGTTTTCCAATGGTCGTGTATGGATGTGAGAGTTGGACTGTGAAGAAGGCTGAGTGCCGAAGAATTGATGCTTTTGAACTGTGGTGTTGGAGAAGACTCTTGAGAGTCCCTTGGACTGCAAGGAGATCCAACCAGCCCATTCTAAAGGAGATCAGTCCTGGGTGTTCTTTGGAAGGAATGATGCTAAAGCTGAAACTCCAATACTTTGGCCACCTCATGCGAAGACTTGACTTATTGGAAAAGACCCTGATGCTGGGAGGGATTGGGGGCAGGAGGAGAAGGGGATAACAGAGGATGCAATGGCTGGATGGCATCACTGACTTGATAGATATGAGTTTGAGTGAACTCCGGGAGTTGGTGATGGACAGGGAGACCTGGCGTGCTGCGATTCATGGGGTCACAGAGTCGGACACGACGGAACGACTGAACTGAACTGAACTTAACATTGGGTTTATCTACTTTACTATTTAACAGAAGTATAATTTGGGGCAGTTAATGAATACTTTCTAAGCCGCAGCTTATATGTAAAATGGATTAAGAGTGCTTACCTCTCGTAAAATTATTAAGAATATTTAATTAATAAATTACAAATGCTTAGCCCTGTGCCTAGTACATAGTATAATTCATAGCTATTTTTATGAATAATATTATTAGTTAATATTACTAACATTATTTAGCATCATTCCTTCCAAAGAAATCCCAGGGCTGATCTCCTTCAGAATGGACTGGTTGGATCTCCTTGCAGTCCAAGGGACTCTCAAGAGTCTTCTCCAACACCACAGTTCAAAAGCATCAATTCTTCAGCTCTCAGCCTTCTTAACAGTCCAACTCTCACATCCATACATGACCACTGGAAAAACCATAGCCTTGACTAGACAGACCTTTGTTGGCAAAGTACTATCTCTGCTTTTCAATATGCTATCTAGTTTGGTCATAACACTCCTTCCAAGGAGTAAGTGTCTTTTAATTTCATGGCTGCAGTCACCATCTGCAGTGATTTTGGAGCCCCCAAAAATAAAATCTGACACAGTTTCCACTCTTTCCCCATCTATTTTCCATGAAGTGGTGGGACCCAATGCCATGATCTTCATTTTCTGAATGTTGAGCTTTAAGCCAACTTTTTCACTCTCCACTTTCACCTTCATCAAGAGGCTTTTTAGTTCCTCTTCACTTTCTGCCATAAGGGTTGTGTCATCTGCATAACTGAGGTTATTGATATTTCTCCCAGCAATCTTGATTCCAGCTTGTGTTTCTTCCAGTCCAGCATTTCTCATGATTACTCTGCATAAAAGTTAAATAAGCAGGGTGACAATATACAGCCTTGACATACTCCTTTTACTATTTGGAACCAGTCTGTTGTTCCATGTCCGGTTCTAACTGTTGCTTCCTGACCTGCATACAGATTTCTCAAGAGGCAGATCAGGTAGTCTGGTATTCCCGTCTCTTGAAGAATTTTCCACAGTTTATTGTGATCCACACAGTCAAAGGCTTTGGCATAGTCAATAAAGCAGAAATAGATGTTTTTCTGGAACTCTCTTGCTTTTTCCATGATCCAGCAGATGTTGGCAATTTGATCTCTGGTTCCTCTGCCTTTTCTAAAACCAGCTTGAACATCAGGAAGTTCATGGTTCATGTACTGCTAAAGCCTGGCTTGGAGTATTTTGAGCATTACTTTACTAGCATGTGAGATGAGTGCAGTTGTGCAGTAGTTTGAACATTCTTTGGCATTGCGTTTCTTTGGGATTGGAATGAAAACTGACCTTTTCCGGTCCTGTGGCCACTGCTGAGTTTTCCAAATTTGCTGCATATTGAGTACAGCACTTTCACAGCATCATCTTTCAGGATTTGAAAGAGCTCAACTGGAATTCCATCACCTCTACTAGCTTTGTTCGTAGTGATGCTTTCTAAGACCCACTTGACTTCACATTCCAGGATGTCTGGCTCTAGGTCAGTGATCACATCATCGTGATTATCTGGGTCGTGAAGATCTTTTTTGTACAGTTCTTCTGTGTATTCTTGCCACCTCTTCTTAATATCTTCTGCTTCTGTTAGGCAGATACCATTTCTGTCCTTTATCAAGCCCATCTTTGCATGAAATGTTCCCTTGGTATCTCTAATTTTCTTGAAGAGATCTCTAGTCTTTCCCATTCTGTTGTTTTCCTCTATTTCTTTGCATTGATCGCTGAGGAAAGCTTTCTTATCTCTTCTTGCTATTCTTTGGAACTCTGTATTCAGATGCTTATATCTGTCCTTTTCTCCTTTGCTTTTTGGTTCTCTTCTTTTCACAGCTATTTGTAAGGCCTCCCCAGACAGCCATTTTGCTTTTTTGCATTTCTTTTCCATGGGGATGGTCTTGATCTCTGTCTTCTGTACAATGTCACGAACCTCATTCCATAGTTCATCAGGCACTCTATCTATCAGATCTAGGCCATTAAATCTATTTCTGGTGCTGGGAGGGATTGGGGGCAGGAGAAGAAGGGGACGACAGAGGATGAGATGGCTGGATGGCATCACTGACTTGATGGACGTGAGTCTGAGTGTACTCCAGGAGTTGGTGATGGACAGGGAGGCCTGGCGTGCTGTGATTCATGGGGTCGCAAAGAGTTGGACATGACTGAGCGACTGAACTGAACTGAACTGAACTAACATTATTTAAAACACCTAACTAGTACTTAGAGTATTATTTGCTATATTCCTTTTTATGCTAAGCCATGGTGGAGTGATATAATTAGAAATATGAAAGAAAAGTTTACATGTAAAGTTTATCCTGGCATGAATAAATTATAAATTGATGTATTTCACACATTATCACCTTTTAAAGGAATTTTACTGAAATATGATTTGTTTAAACTTACTCATTTAAAGTATTCCATTGAATGTTTTTTTTAGTGTAGTCAGGGTTATGTACATTGTTGCTGTTGAGTCGCTCAGTTGTGTCCAACTCTTTGTGACCCCATGGACTGCACCAAGCCAGGCTTCCCTGTCCCTCACCATCTCCCAGAGTCTGCCCAAATTCATGTCCATTGAATTGGTCATGCTATCTAACCATCTCATCCTCTGTCACCCTCTTCTTTTGCATTCCATCTTTCCCAGCATTAGGGTCTTTTCCAATGATTCAGAAATTTGCATCAGGTGACTTCAGCTTCAGCATCAGTCCTTCCAAGGAGTATTCAGGGTTGATTTCCTTTAGGATTGACTGGTTTGATCTCCTTAGAGTCCAAGGGACTCGAAGGAGTCTTCTGCAGCACCACAGTTCAAAACCATCAGTTCCTCAGTGCTCTGTCTTCTTTATTGTCTAGCTCTCACATCCATACTTGACTACTGGAAGACCAAAGCCTTGATGATACAAACCTTTTCTTTGTTGGCAAAGGTTACACAATGTAATTTTAGGACATTTCATCACATCAAAAAGAAACCCTGTACCTATTATTTGTCACTTTCCATTCCCCTCCCCCAGACCTAGGCAACCACTAATGTATATCCTGTCTGTAGATCTGCCTACTCTGAACATTTCATATAAATAGAATCATATAATATGACATATTTTTTGTGACTGGCTTCTTTCACTTAGGGTAACATCATCAAGGCTCATCCAAGTACCGACACCTTATTCCTTTTTATTGTTGAATAATATTCCATTGTGTGAATATCATATTGTTACTTATCTGCTGATGGATATATAGGTTATTTCCATTTTTGACTATTAATAGTGCTATGAACATTCAGGCATGTATTTTTTTGTAGAACTATGTTTTCAGTTCTATTGGGTGTATATCATGGGAGTGAAAATGCTGGGTCTTATGTTAACTCAGTATTTAACCTTTGGATTAAGGTGCCAGACTGTTTTCTAAAAACAGTTCCACCATTTTACATTCCTCTTAGCAACATGCAGTTACCAATTTTAATCTAAATGAATATCATTTTAAACTTTCCTTTTGAAATTCATGATGAAGAAAGAACCTGGCATTCACATAATTTAAGAATGTTACCCAAGGCTGTCTCAAAGGATAATGTGAGGGCAGATGCCAGGATTTGAGCCTGAGTTTAACTGGCTCCAAGGCCTGTGCTTTCTCCACAGTGGTAAGATGTTCTCAGGGACACAGAGTGGTTGAGTTTCATTAAGAATCTATTGGTCCTGAATTTTCTGTTTCAAGTATACCCTGTTTTCCATGATTAATGTTCTACATTTTAATAGAGCCTAGTGAAAAATAGACTCATGGAAAAGCCTAAGTAGAAAATGGAAATTCACACCCTTTTAATCAATTTGATATAAACTGATCCAAATTAAAAGCAAGTATGTTAGTCATTCCTAGGGCTGTGTTACCCACTATTTAATACACAGCAATATCCTTGGTCATCATATTCTCATTTTGTTCTACAGACCTAGTCAAGTTGAAGTATTGTGGGTTCTACCTTGGCTCCTACCTTCTCTGTCCACATGTGTATCACAATGTTAGTTTGAGCCAAGGTATTTGGAGATAAACCAAGAGGCTATCTTTCTGCTACTACAGAAGGAGAAGAGGGTAACAGAGGGTGAGATGGTTGGATGGCAGCACCAATTCAATGGAAATGAACTCAGGCAAACTCTGGGAGATGGTGAAGGTCAGGGAGGACTGGCATGCAGCAGTCCATGGTTTGCAAAGAGTTGGGCATGACTTGGTGAGTGAACAACAACAACTACTGTTCTGAAGGCTAAAAACGTTTATTCACATGATCTAAGTGGAGGGTTTCCCTGACGGCTCAGATGATAAAGATCTGCCCGCAATGCAGGAGACCTGGGTTCGATCCCTGCGTCAGGAAAATCCCTGGAGAAAGGGGTGGCACCCCACTCCAGTATTCTTGCCTGAGCAATCCCATAGACAGAGGAGCCTGGTGAGCTACAGTCCATGGGGTCATAGAATTGGACATGACTGAGCTTTTAACACTTAAGTGCAGAAAAGATGAGATTGTCATATAAATAAATATAAATATAAAAGCAGTCTCCAAAGACTTTTGAAAAAGAGGATAACCTGTCATATTGTTTTCTAAATACACTTTAAACTTATTTTGAACAGATATATTTGGGGGTTGTCTCTCTCTGAGAATGCATTCCACCTTTTTCCATGAAGCTTTTTGAGATGCTTCCTAAAATATGTTTATATTATAGCTATGTTCCTATGATCTTATTATCTTGTGATTATAGAAGGCTGGACCAGGGGTTGACCCAAACTGTGTCAAATCATGTCCTTTTCTTTCCCAGGAATTTAAAACTAGACCCAAGGGATTTTAGCTATAATTCAGGATAAACTTGTGGATAAATTTTACCTATTAGAAACTGTGGCATAACCATCTTCTATTGTGTCGTCTCAGTACAGAAAAGTAAAAAGATATAGAGTAATATATCTAGAAAGAGGGAAGCAGGGAGAGAGCTAGAGAGATGGAGATTCTAGTTCTTGAAGCCAACTCTGATAACTGCCTTTAATGTCTAAGACATCCTCACTTTATTTCCTTCCATTTTTTCCCCCTCTAAGTTAGATTGAGCTTTTATTACTTGCAATAAAAAAGCACTAATGATTCAAGCTTCTTAGGCCACAGAAAGAAGAAAGCAATGCTTTTCTCTCTATTCCCTACATTTGCTGATAAGAATAGTTTTTATACACATAAAATGTCATAAATCTATGCACACTGATGTAACAAAGGGAATTCCTTTAAGAAAGGTGTGTCTTTGATGGTTTATATGTTATCTAAGTAGGGGGGGTGGCTGCAGAGTAGGCCAGGAAAACTGTATTCAACATTTCATATGTGTGTGATCAGTTGCTCAGTTGTGTCCAACTCTGTGCGCCCTCATGTACTGTAGCCTTCCAAGCTCCATTGTCCATGGGATTTCCCAGGCAAGAATACTGGAGTGGGTTGCCATTTCCTTCTCCCTGGGATCTTCCCAACTCAGGCATTGGAAAAACCAACAAAATAAAAACCGACTTATTTTGATATTGTGATTTTTGTCATGTGAATGT
This sequence comes from Bos indicus x Bos taurus, assembly GCF_003369695.1. Classification (NCBI taxonomy): domain Eukaryota; kingdom Metazoa; phylum Chordata; class Mammalia; order Artiodactyla; family Bovidae; genus Bos; species Bos indicus x Bos taurus. The sequence goes on along the minus strand of NC_040076.1, from coordinate 18,602,425 downwards.
GAATTTTCTTCTGCAGTAATTAAGTCTTAGCTTTTAGAAAGCCTATTTCTATTTTATACAGAGAAATACATTTCCCATGAGCTGACAAGAATCTCTTGAAACATAACATTAGAGGCTTACTTTGCCAAAGCTACTGTTTTCATCTGGGGGGTCAAATGATATTTAAATATATGATTTATTCATATTTGAATTTCAACTACACTTTCTAATAATATATTAGCTACAGTTGTCATACTTTTTTCTTATGTTTTGCTAAAATGTATCACATAAGGAAACCTCAAAAACTCAGTTGATTTTAAGGGAAGGATGCTGATTTTAAAAAGCAACTGAAAGTTTTCTCCAAATGTAACTAATTATAGTGATTGAAGATTTCTTTTGCAAATATATAGGACAGAGGAGCCTGACATGATTCTATAGTTCTTGGGGTCACAAAGAGTTGGACATGACTTAGCAGCTGAACAAAAACATAAATTTGAAATATGGATGCTTTACTTTTTGTAATTGAAGTATAATTTATTTACTATGTTATATTAGCTTCAGGTGTACAAAATAGTGATTCAGTATTTTTATACATGACATAACCACAGTAAGTCTAGTTACCATCTGTTATCATACATAATTATAATATTACTGACTAGATTACCTATATTGTACATTGTATCCCTGTGACATTTATAACTGGAAGTTTGCACCTCTTAACCACCTTCACTTATTTTGCCCATTTCCTGCCCCCACCCTCTCTGGAGACCACCTGTTTGTTTTCTGAGTCTGTTTCTGTTTTTATATTCACTTGTTTTTTTACTAATGTACCACATAAGTGAAATCACATGGTACTTGGCTTTCTATCTGAATTATTTCACTTACCAGACAACCCTTTAGGTCCACCCATATTGTTACAAATGGCAAGATTTTATTCTTGTTTATGGCTGAAGGATATACCATTGTATAATACGTTTGCATGTATGCTAAGTGGCAGACCTCCTTACCTGCCTCCTGAGAAATCTGTATGCAGGTCAAGAAGAAGCAGTTAGAACTGGACATGGAACAACAAAATGGTTCCAAATTGGGAGATGAGTATGTCAAGGCTGTATATTGTCACCCTGCTTATTTAACTTATATGCAGACTATGTCATGTGAAATGCCAGGTTGGATGAAGCACAAACTGGAATCAAGATTGTAGGGAGAAATATCAACAACCCCATATGTACGTGACACAACCTTATGGCAGAAAGGGAAAAAGGACTAAAGAGCCTCTTGATGAAAGTGAAAGAGGAGAGTGATAAAGTTGGCATAAAACTCAACATTCAGAAAACTAAGATCGTGGCATCTGGTCCCATCACTTCATGGCAATTAGAAGGGGAAACAATGAAGCAATGACAGAATTTATTTTCTTGGGCTCCAAAATCACTGCAGATGGTGACTGCAGTCATGAAATTAAAAGAGGCTTGCTCCTTGAAAGAAAAGCTATGACCAGCCTAGTGAAAGTGGAAGTCACTCAGTCATGTCTGACTCTTTGCTACTCCATGGAGTATATAGTCCATGGAATTCTCCAGGTCAGCATACTGGAGTGGGTGGCCATTCCCTTCTCCAGGGATCTTCCCAACCCAGGGATAAAACCCAGGCCTCCCACATTGCAGGCAGATTCTTTACCAACTGAGCTATCAAGGAAGCCCTGACAAGCCTAGATAGCATATTAAAAAGCAGAGACATTACTTTGCCAACAAAGGTCAGTCTAGTCAAAGCTATGGTTTTTCCAGTAGTTATGTATGGATGTGAGAGTTGGATCATAAAGATGAGCACCAAAGAATTGATGCTTTTGAAAGAATTGATTGTGGTGTTGGAGAAGACTCTTGAGAGTCTCCTGGACTGTAAGGAGATCAAACCAGTCAATCCTAAAGGAAATTAACCCTGAATATTCTTTAGAAGGATTGATGTTGAAGCTGAAGCTCCAATGCTTTGGCCACCTGATGAAAAGAGCCAACTCATTGGAAAAAACCCTGATGCTGAGAAAAAATTGATGGTAAGAGGATAAGGGGGTCACAGAGGATGAGATGGTTGGATGGTATCACCTATTCGATGGACATGAGTTTGAACACGCTCCAGGAATTGGTGATGGACATGGAAGCCTGGTGTGCTGCAGTCCCTGAGTTTGCAAAGAGTCGGACACAACTGAGCAACTGAACTGAACTAAGTCGCTTCAGTCATTTCCAACTCTTTCTGACACTACGGACTGTAGCCTGCCAAGCTCCTCTCCATAGGATTCTCCAGGCAAGGATACTGAAGTGGGTCACCATGCTTCTCTCCAGGGTACTTCCTGACCCAGGGATCAAAGCTGCATCTCTTATGTCTCCTACGCTGGGAGGTGGATTTTACCACTAGCACCACCTATTTACTACATCATTTTTTAATCTATCAGTGGACATGAAGGTTGCTTCCATATCCTGTTGTTGTTCAATTGCTAAGTCATATCCAGCTCTTTGCAACCCCATGGACTGCCGCACACCAGGCTTCCCTGTCCTTCATACCCATAAGGATTCTATGAAAGAGAAAAATTGCTCAGTCATGTCCAACTCTTAGCGACCCCATGGAATATACAGTTCATTAAATTCTCCAGGCCAGAATACTGGAGTGGGTAGCCGTTCCCTTCTCCAGGGGATTTTCCCAACCCAGGGATTGAACTCAGGTCTCCCACATTGCAGGCAGATTCTTTACCAGCTGAGCCACAAGGGAAGCCCAAGAATACTGGAATGGGTAGGCTAGCCCTTCTCCAGCAGATCTTCCTGACGCAGGAATTAAAGTGGGGTCTCCTGCATTGCCAGCAGATTCATTACCAACTGAGCTATCAGGGAAGCCCATAAGGCCTCTATATCCTGGCTGTTATAAATAACGTGACAATGAGCATAGAGGTGTATATATATCTTTCTGAATTGGTGCTTCTCTTTTCTTCAGATAAATACCCAGAAGTAGAATTGTTGAATCGTATGGTAGTTGTGTTTTTTATTTTTTTTTTGAAGAACCTTCCTATGGTTTTCTATAGTGGCTGCACCAGTTTGTATTCCCATCAACAGTGCATGAAAGTTCCCTTTTTTATGCCATCATCATAGTTCTTATCTTTTTGATGACAGCCATTCTGACAGGTGGGAAATGATATCTGATTATGGTTTTGATTTTCATTTACCTAATGAATTATTTGTATGCATTTCAGGAAGTAACAATTAGAACCGGACATGAAACAACAGACTGGTTCCAAATAGGGAAAGGAGTATGTCAAGGCTGTATATTTAACTTAAAGCCTGCTTATTTAACTTAAATGCAGAGTACATCATGAGAAATGCTGGGCTGAACGAAGCAAAAGCTGGAATCAAGACTGCCAGGAGAAATATCAATAATTTCATGTATGCAGATGACACCACCCTTATAGCAGAAAGTTAAGAACTCAAGAGCCTCTTGATGCAATTGAAAGAGGAGAGTGAAAAAAGTTGGCTTAAAACTCAGCATTCAGGAAACTAAGATCATGGCATCTGGTCCCATCACTTCATGGCAAATAGATGAGGAAACAGTGGAAACGGTGACAGACTTTATTTTGGGGGGCTCCAAAATCACTGCAGATGTTGACTGCAGCTATGAAATTGAAAGACATTTGCTCCTTGGAAGAAAAGCTATGACCAACCTGCTGCTGCTGCTGCTAAGTCACTTCAGTCATGTCCGACTCTGTGTGACCCCAGAGACGGCAGCCCACCAGGCTCCCCCTGGTGTTCTCCAGGCAAGAACACTGGAATGGGTTGCCATTGACCAACCTAGACAGCATATTAAAAAACAGAGACATTACTTTGCCAACAAAGGTCCATCTAGTCAAGGCTATGGTTTTTCCAGTAGTCATGTATGGATGTGAGGGTTGGACTATAAAGAAAGCTGAGTGCCGAAGAGTTGATGCTTTTGAACTGTGGTGTTGGAGAAGACTCTTGAGAGTCCCTTGGACTGCAAGGAGATCCAACCAGTCTATTCTAAAGGAAATCAGTCCTGAATATTCATTGGAAGGACTGATGCTGAAGCTGAAACTCCAATACTTTGGCTACCTGATTTGAAGAACTGATTCATTTGAAAAGACCCTGATGTTGGGAAAGATTGAAGGCTGGAAGAGAAGGGGATGACAGAGGATGAGATGGTTGGATGACATTGTCGACTCAATGGACATGAGTTTGAGTAAACTCTGGGAGTTGGTGATGGACAGGGAGGCCTTGTGTGGTGTAGTCCATGGGGTTTCAAAGAGTCAGACATGACTGAGAGACTGAATTGAACCGATGAATTAATGTGTGCTTGGGTGGGGGTGCTTGGCAGGCCAGCTAGAGTGACTGGACTCTGTCCCTACCTGAGCTATCAAGATGGTATGTGTGAGTCGCTCAGTTGTGTCTCTTCGTCACTGCATGGGCTGTAGCCCACCAGGCGCCTCTGTTCACAGGGATTCCCCAGGCAAGAATACTACAGTGGGTTGCCATTCCCTTCTCCAGTGGATCTTCCCAACCCAGGGATCAAACCCCGGTCTCCCTCATCACAGATGGACTCCTTACCATCTGAGCCACAAGGAAAGCCAAGGTGGGAGGGGCATAAAAATGGTGCTCTCTGGTGCCACCAAACCTGGAGAGAGTTCTAGCAGTTCCCTGCCCATTTGGCAGATGCTGGTAAGTGGATTTCCTTCATATATAGTCTGTGCTTAGTTGCCCAGTCGTGTCTGACTCTTTGTGATTCCATGAACTGCAGCCCGCCAGGCTCCTCTGTCTATACGGTTTCTCCAGACAAGAATACTGGAGTGGGTTTCTATACCTTCCTCCAGGGAATCTTCCCAACCCAGGAACTGAACCAAGGTCTCCCTCATCACAAGCGGATTCTTTACCTTCTGGGCCACGAATGAAGCCACGTATATAGTCTAGTTGCCTTTAAGCTGCTGTTTTTGTTCATTTGTTTTGGGGTGAGTATAGTTTTCATTTGCTTGCTTGCTTTGTGAGCCCAGACAGGTAAGTCTGCATTCAAACCACTCAGTGATATTCCTCCCTATTGCAGCCTGCTGTGTCAGGATGGGGTTTTTGTGAATACCAGGTCTCCACCTCTCCTACCAATCTGCATGTGGTCCCTCTAGTAGCTTTTGTGCAAAAGTTGTTCCATCAGCCCTCAGGAGGGCTCCTTCTTTTTCAGGAGGAGCCCTCCTGAAAAGAGCCCTCCTTCTTTTTCAGGAGGAAGTATTCTATCTGTAAGTTTAGAGCCAACATGTCTTGGGAAGATAATGAGTTCAAGATCTTTTTACTGCTGTCTTGGACCAGACGTTTTTATTTTTCAAACACAGAATATATATAGATGATCATTATAATACTAAGTAAAATTCAGACTGAGAAATTGGGAAAAATCAAGTTAGAATTCTTATTGTCTATAAAAGCACACTTTGAGGAACTAAAAAAGACTTTAGAATAAACACATATTTAATTTTACAATGTCTCAACCAGGCTTTGGCTTAACAAATATGTATTTGGTATGAATTTTCTCCACAATACCCAAGTGTATAAACTGATGAAACTAAAAAAAAAAAAAAAAAATAGCTGTTTGTTCTCTCCCAAACTCCCATCCCTTGGAGAATGGATGCATGTATATGTTTGGCTGAGTTCCTTTGCTGTCCACCTGAAACTATCACAACATTGTTAATTAGCTGTTGTTGTTTAGTTGTTTAGTTGTTTAGTTGTACCTGACTCTTTGTGACTCCATAGCCTGCCAGACTCATTTGTCTATGGGATTTCCCAGGCAAACATACTGGAGTGGGTTGCTGTACCACAATACAAGGTACAAAGTTGAAAAACATACACACACACACAACTATTTATTTGTTTTAAATTGAACTGAATCTGATTCCAAGTTCTAAGTCATTAGGGCTGTGCACTACCTAATATCAAATACTATACTGGGGAGAGAGAGAAACTTTGTAATCCTCAAATAAAGAAAGTTTGTAAATCCCCAAATTTGGATTCTGATTTTCAGTACATTGCGGGCAGGGGTGAGTTAACATCCTTTGCGGAAAACTGGGGACAGGGACTTTTCACCAAGATTTCTAAAGGCCAGGGGTAAGGATCCAAATTCCTGCCCATCTTGGCAGCCATTTGTTTCTAAAGAATTGTGGATAAATGGGAACCAGTTGTGTGTCATAAAAAATGTCAAGACCCCATTATCATTTGAGATTGGCAAATACTCACAAGATTTCTCCTTGGTTGATTCGCTTTTGTTTGGAGAACTGCTGGAAGTAGCTTCTCTTTTCTCAATGTGTCTCCAACTTCTAAATAATCCCAGTGCTGGCTTGTATCATTCAGGTTTATTCAGTTGCAAGATAACAAGAACCAAACTCACTGAAACACGTAAGGGAGTTTATTGCCTTAGAAAATGGGAACTTCCTAGGAACGATTGCTACCTCTACACCCTTAGTTTCTCCCTATGTTTCATTTCCATCAGCCTACGAATTTCATTTACTCTCTTATATCTTAAGAGTTTGAGCAAGCTCCGGGAGTTGGTGATGGACAGGGAAGCCTGGCCAGCTGCAGTCCATGGGGTCACAATGAGTCCATGGGGTAGCAATTAGTCAGACATGACTGAGGGACTGAACTGAACTGAACTTTTATATCTTAAAGATACCTCCTTGACTTAAAGTTTTATCTCCATTTCCTTAACATATAGCCTCAAATCAGTGGAGTTATCTCAACACTACACTGAGATTGTTCTTTTCAGGATTTCCTATGTTTCTAAATCTATCATATTCTTCTTTCTTGATGTTTATCAGCATTAGTTAGATTGGGACCATTTTCTCCTTTTGAAGCACATTTTTCTGTTGGACTTTATGATTATATCCTAAACTGGATGTTTTCACTGAGCACTGAAGAATTGATGCTTTTGAATTGTGGTGCTGAAGAAGACTCTTGAGAGTCCCTTGGACTGCAAGGAGATCAAACCAGTCAATCCTACAGGAAATCAACCCTGAATATTCATTGGAAGGACTGATGCTGAAACTGAAGCTCCAATACTTTGGCCACCTAATGTGATAAGCCAACTCATTGGAGAAGACCCTGATAGTGGAAAAGATTAAGGACAAGAGGAAAAAGGGGCAACAGAAGATGAGATGGTTGGATGGCATCATCGACTCAATGGACATGAGTGTGAGCAAACTCCAGGAGACAGTGAAAGATAGCCAAGCCTGATGTGCTGCAGTCCATGGGGTCACAAAGAGTAACATACAACTGAGCGACTGAACAACAACAATCATAAACTTTCCTACTGGTGACTACATTTAAGTTTATTTTGATCTGTTCTTCCTTTTATTTCATCTGTAAAATATTGTAATAATGCAGGCTTATTCTTGGACTTTATCTTCCTATATTATTTCATTCATACTTGTATTCATAAATATACACATATATATTGAGAGCCTAAATATAAGTGTATATAACTCTGACTTACGCAACTCCGGGTTTGCTAATCTATATTTGATTCCCTAGTTGATATCTCTACATGGCTGTTTTAATAGGCACTTCACATTTAACCAGAACAAAATTTTATTTTCTTTTACATTTTCACAAATGGATAAGTTGTCATTCTGATTCAAAGAAAATGTAAATCTTAATTATCAATAAAAGTTAGTTTTGAGTAAGAATGTATGGAAGAATGAAGCAGTACTAGACCGCACTGTTTTCTGGGATGCCTCACAACATCATAGGCGGCATCTTAAATGCTCTTTTCCATACTAGATATAATTAGATATTTTGGAGAATCTGAGCAAGGCCCCCATAATTTACAAGCCATTTAGGGGAGCCACTACATTATGGAGACTCAGTATCTATACTTGCTAATAAGACTAACTTTCATTCCTCAGTGTAGATGTACTCCATAAATCCAGAAATTTCAGGTTTATAAATGTGTGTTTTTTAATCACAACTGAGATCTTTGATTCTTAACTGGGATTCCACAGAACTTTGGGATTAAACAATAAAGTGAGATTAAAAAAACCATAAGAATTGAACACATCATGTGATATCAGTACTCATGGTGATGGACATGATTAAATTTATTAGTGGTCTTTCTGTCCCATATGGCAGGGCACAGTAGGACCATTCTCTCCTTTAGTCTCATTCTTTTGATGCAAGACTGAAAGACTGTTAATGATTGGTGAGCACTGAATTGCATGGAGGTGATGAACTGATGACAGCCTATCACTCACAAATTACTTCACACAGTCTGCCGTTATGTACTGCAGCCTGACTAAAAGAAGTTAACTTTTGGGTATAATAGAAAATTGGAAGGACATTCTAAAGAAGGAATTTTTTGCCTCATGACTTATCACCTAACTCCCCTTCCACCGCTTTATGTTAGAAATATTATGTTTAAAAAAATTCAACTGAGTACATGTAAAGGCTTAGTTGTCTTTATTCAATTATTCATGAATTGGGCAGCAACCCATTTAGTAAATAGAAAGATTTTCTGAGGAATTGACAAAATGGAAGGCTTTTATTAAGACAAGGCAGGACAAGAAGATTATTAATGGAAGACAGGATTGTTGCAGGCAAGGTTGCATCACTAATGCTGCCCTCCACTCTGAGGAGAGGTTGAAACTTCAAGTAAGTCTTGGTTTGCCATCCTGGGGGCAGGTGGTTCCTCCTGGGTCTGCAGTTTCTTTTTTCTTTTTAAAAAAATCTTCCTTTTGATCAAAATATCAGCCTGGGAGATGTGAGAAATTTAAGGCAGAAGGACTACTGTTAGCTACCACTCAGTTTTCTCAGTTTTGTTGATTTTTGTTGTATCACAGAGCATGACATTTCTCCTAATTCCATATGACATTCACAGGTCAAAGTTTCAGGTTCATAATCCTTTAGTTGGTCTTTCTCTTTGCTTTTCTGATATTCCAGTCTTGAGGAGATCGTTTGTTTGATAGTTAGCAGCTGACAACATGCATTTGAAGCTTTTTAGCAAATACAACACACCAGAGGCACTATAAGGAGAATAATGCCCAGTGTTTAGAATGCATTTTGGAGTCATGGTCCACAAGACTCAAACCAATCAAAGCCCCCACTGAAGGAGTCACCATATTTTTTAAAAAAATTAATTTATTTTAATTGGAGAAAATTACTTTACAATATTGTGATTTTTTTTGCCATACATCAGTATGAATTGGGCATATGTATATATGTGTCCCCTCCATCCTGAACTGCCCCCACCTCCCTCCCCACCCTTTTAAGCCAAGTGACTTGCTCAGTGATTTTACATAAGTGAATGTCAGCTTCATAATGAAACTCATCCAAATATGCCACAAGAAAATCTTTCATTATGTCTTACCAAGAGCAGGCCAATAATCCAATAAAGTTTTGTTCTTTTAGCAGATGAAAGAAAATTAGGTTACTTTTACGTAAGTATACAATTGATATTAAAGCTCATTCATAAAACTCCCACAATAACAATTCAGTTTTAGCCAGCTTGATTACAGGATTGATTCCTTCATTTTCTTTCTTCCCAACTTTTTGTCCTTAGCTTGTCCTTTATTTACTTCCTTCCTATTCTGAAATAATAAAAAGTTTTAGTTCAGATAAAATTATTCTCATTTCCTTTAGCAAGAACCGAGTGAGAGGTAGCTTTCACATCAGCAGCTTACCTACATCCACCCAGGAACTGAGTATAGTTGGTAGATGACATGTCTGAGAGAGGCATTTAGGAGTGGAAGAGGCCCAGCTGGGCTTCCCAGGGAAGTAAGATACACAGAACTGTGGTCTTGGTGCTTTCGTTTGGAATTTTCTTTTTAAGAGCACGAACAATGACTTCGATACCCTGACACAGTTCCTTAAATTATTATGGATTCTGTCTTAAACTTCAACTTGTTTCAAAACCAAACATTGATCCCATGAGCAGCCTCTAACTAGTACAGTCCTGACCATTCTTCGTGTTCTTGTAGGCTATTCACGGCCCTTTCCTTCTCATAGCTCGAGAGGTTGCCCTTGCTTAGCAGTTTGTACGGCACCCCCACTCCTGGTTCTTGTTTTTTTTTCTTAGCCAAAAAAAGACATGTTGCTTTTCTTGTATGCAGAGTTGTTTACCTTATTTCTAGTAGCTGTAATACATATGCTAGAATATGTAAACCTTAGAAACTTTAATGTCTAGTGAAAACTAAGAAGTAACAACTGTGAACCTTGTATCATAAGAGAATTTTTTGACTGGCAGCTTTGTTTATCTCTAGAATCATGCTTCTTCACAATATAGTCATTCAATATTACTTAAAATGTTTACTAATAGACCCGAATTTATCTTTATTTCCTTTGCAATAGGTTCAGTTCAGTTCAGTTCAGTCGCTCAGTCATGTCTGACTCTGCGACCCCATGAATTGCAGCACGCCAGGCCTCCCTGTCTATCACCAACTCCCAGAGTTCACTCAGACTCACGTCCATCGAGTCAGTGATGCCATCCAGCCATCTCATCCTCTGTCGTCCCCTTCTCCTGCCCCCAATCCCTCCTAGCATCAGAGTCTTTTCCAATGAGTCAACTCTTCACATGAGGTGGCCAAAGTACGGGAGTTTCAGCTTTAGCAACATTTCTTCCAAAGAAATCCCAGGGCTGATCTCCTTCAGAATGGACTGGTTGGATCTCCTTGCAGTCCAAGCGACTCTCAAGAGTCTTCTCCAACACCACAGTTCAAAAGCATCAATTCTTCAGCACTCAGCTTTCTTCATAGTCCAACTCTCACATCCATACATGACCACTGGAAAAACCATAGCCTTGACTAGATGGACCTTACCCAAAGCAATTAAACCTATGATCAGTAATCAATATTTCACTATATTTTACTTGGAAATGATCTACATATTTAATAAATTTCTATCATACCATTTAACTTAGTAACTAGAGTGAACTAGTTACCATGGTAAATAAATTTTGTAAACAAAAGTTTTGAAATCTGTTTTTTAGTACACATACCATTGAATATTTTTGTTGTGAAAAATCCCACTCTTATCCCCCTTACATGTACATCATTTGCTCTGAATAATTTTAGATTATCCATGAAAACTTCATGAGATAGTAGACAAAATCAGTCATCATCGTACATTGTTGTTGTTATTTAATGACATATATCACAATAGAGATAACATAAATTTGACTAGTAAACCCAAGTAGAAGTTTATCTGCATTATATTTAATGTTGATGAATTAAAAGATATGTCTGTTTTAATTAAATCAATGAACTTAGATTACTGAAGATTATCCAGGAACACATGAACTTGAAAAGCATTTAGGTTGATTCCTGTTATATTTTTGAGGGCTTTAGAATGATTCAGTCCTTTAAGACCTTGCCTTCAAACCAACTTTGCTGTTCAGTTACGAAGTCCTGTCCAACTCATTGTGATCCCATGGACAGTAGCATGCCAGGCTCCTCTATCCTCTGCTATCTCCTGGGGTTTACTCAAATTCATGTACATTGAGTTGGTGATAGTATCTAACCATCTCATCCTCTGCCACCCCCTTCTTCTTTTGTCTTCAATCTTTCCCAGAGTCAGGGTCATCAGATGGCCAAAGTGTTGGAGCTTTAGCTTCAGCAACAGTCCTTCCAGTGAATATTCAGGGTTGACTTCCTTTGACTGCTTTGATCTCCTTGCTCTCCAAGGGACTCTCAAGAGTGTTCTCCAGAAACACAATTTAAAAGCATCAATTCTTCCTTTAGTGCTCAGCTTTGTCTATGGTCTAGTTCTCATATCCATACATGACTACTTGAAAAACCATAGCTTATGCTATACAGACCATAGCAAAGTGATGTCTCTGCTTTTTAATATGCTATCTAGGTTTGTCATAGCTTTTCTTCCAAGGAACAAGTGTCTTACTTTCATGGGTGCAGTCACTGTCTACAGTGATTTTGGAGCCCATGAAAATACAATCTTGGATGGTAAAGCATCTACCTACAATGCAGGACACATGGGTTCAGTCCCTGGGTCAGGAAGATCCCCTGGAGAAGGAAATGGCAACCCACTCCAGTATTCTTGCCTGGGAAATTCCACAGACAGAGGAGCCTGGCAGGCTACAGTCCATGGGGTTGCAAAGAGTCAGACACGACTGAGCAACTAACACACTTTCCCTCCATCTATTTACCATGAAGGGATGGGACTGAATGCCATGATCTCAGTTTTTTTAATGTAAAGTTTCAAGCCAGATTTTTACTCTCCTCTTTCTCTGTCACCAAGAGGCACTTTAGTTCCTCAAACTGACTAAATAGAGTTTTTTTTTTTTAATCAATTTTGGCAATATCATCTGTAAATAGAAAAACGTTACACATCTACAATATCCATATATGGACACACATATAACATATGGGCAGACAGACATTAATTATAGTTAATATTTGTAGAGCTGTAGGATGTTTCATTAGCTCAATTTCTAAATTCCTCTTTTTTTCTTCTCCCCAGAGTTTACATTTCAAAGAATTGTCAGGTTCTAGAAAAGATAAATTTGGGAAATCTGCATCACAAAAGCACAAATTAAGTGCAGGACAATTCTGTTTTCTTTGTCTTGATCTTTTCAGACATTATGAGAAAAATAAGTAAGCTTTGATAGATGGCCAGGGGAAAAAGAAAAAGAGAAGTGGTGTGTGTGTGTTGGGGTGTGGATGAACTTTGAATTTCTGTGACCTGCAGAGATTTGCAAGATAAACAGTTTTCAATTCCTCAAATAATTATTAGCTTCTTTTTAGATATCATTTATCATTTTAACTTTTTATTTGCATTTTGAAACCATTCCATGATGCATTTTGGAAGTTTCTGCATACTAATTAAAATAGGTACCCTATTTATTTATTTGTGTTCTGTTTGTTTGATTTAGAAGCTCTTGATTTTAAGTGCATTTCTCAAATCATACCTATTTGGAATAGTCCTCATAATGGCTATGGGCTTCTCTGGTAGCTCAGATGGTAAAGCGTCTGCCTTCAATGTGGGAGACCCAATTTCGATCACTGGGTCAGGAAGATCCCCTGGAGAAGGAAATGGCAACCCACTCCACTACTCTTGCCTGGAAAATCCCATGGACTGAGGAACCTGGTAGGCTACAGTCCATGGGGTCACAAAGAGTCGGACACGACTGAGTGACATCACTTCACTTCACTTCATAATGACCATAGTAATTTCCCTTGAGGGCTGACAAGAGTTGGTAGGTCCCTTGCTGCAAATGGAGTTCAACTGGTCTAACCCTGTCTGGCTGCAAATGGGGCACAACTTACACTTCTACTTGTCAATTATTTTGAGTGTCCAATCTGACAGCTACCAAGCCAAGGTCTCAGGACACAAAACAAGCTTACTAGGATAATATCATTTTTGTAAATATCTACAACTTCTCACAGAGGACTGGAAAAGTCAGTTTTCATTCCAATCCCAAAGAAAGGAAATGCCAAAGAATGATTAAACTACTACAGGATTGCAGTCATCTCACACACTAGCAAAGTAATGCTCTAAATTCTTCAAGCCAGGCTTCAACATGAACCGTGAACTTCCAGCTGTTCAAGCTGGATTTAGAAAAGCCAGAGGAATCAGACGTCAAACTGCCAACATCCGTTGGATTATTGAAAAAGCAAGAGAGTTCCAGAAAAACATCTACTTCTGCTTTGTTGACTATGCCAAAGCCTTTGACTGTGTGGATCACAACAAATTGTGGAAAATTCTTAAACATATAGGAATACCAGACCACCTTACTTGTCTCCTGAGAAATCTGTATGCAGGTCAAGAAGCAACAGGTAGAACTGAACATGGAACAAGACTGGTTCCAAATCGAGAAAGGAGTACGTCAAGGCTGTATATTGTCACCCTGCTTATTTAACTTATATGCAGAATACATCATGAGAAACGCTGGGCTGGAGGAAGCACAAGCTGGAATCAAGATTGCCGGGAGAAATATCAATAACCTCAGATATGCAGATGACACCACCCTTATGGCAGAAAGCGAAGAGAAACTGAAGAGCATCTTGGTGAAAGTGAAAGAGGAGAGTGAAAAAGCTGGCTTAAAACTCAACATTCAGAAAACTAAGATCATGGCATCCAGTCCCATCACTTCGTGGGAAATAGATGGGGAAACAGTGGAAACAGTGGCAGACTTCATTTGTGGGGGCTCCAAAATCACTGCAGATAGTGATTGCAGCCATGAAATTAAGACACTTGGTCCTTAGAAGAAAAGCTATGACCAACCTAGACAGCATATTAAAAAGCAGAGACATTACTTTGCCAACAAAGGTCCATCTAGTTTAAGCTATGGTTTTTCCAGTGGTTATGTATGGATGCGAGAGTTGGACTATAAAGAAAGCCAAGGGCCAAAGAATTGATGCTTTTGACTGTTGTGTTGGGGAAGACTCTTGAGAGTCCCTTGGACTGCAAGGAGATCCAACCATTCTATCCTAAAGGAAATCAGTCCTGAATATTCGTTGGAAGGACTGATGCTGAAGCTGAAACTCCAATACTCTGGCCACCTGATTTGAAGAACTGACTCATTGGAAAAGACCCTGATGCTAGGAAAGATTGAAGGCAGGAGGAGAAGGGGACAACAGTGGATGAGATGGTTGGAGGCATCCCTGACTCGATGGACATGGGTTTGAGTAAGCTCTGGGAGTTGGTGATGGACAGGGAAGCCTGGTGTGCTGCACTCCATGGGGTCGCAAAGAGTCAAAGACGACGGAGTGACTGAACTGAACAACTTCTCACAGTTCTCAGACATAAAATAAGCAGATGTGTAGCAGATGGGGTTTGATCCCTGGGTCAGGAATATCCCCTGGAGAAGGACATGTCAACCCACTCCAGAACTCTTGTGTGGAAATTCCCATGGACGGGGGAACCTGGTGGGCTATCGTCCTTGGAGTTGCACATAGTTGGACAGGACTCGAGCTAGCAACTAAACCACCACCAGGAAGGTTGTGCACTTCCTGGATATAAAGGATCCCGTTTAAACAAAATCTTATTCATCTAGGCCCCCTCACCCGACGCATGTGTGCTACGTCCCTTCAGTTGTGTCAGACTCTGTGTGACCCTATGGACTGTAGCTTTCCAGCCTCCTCTGTCCATGACATTCCCCATGGAAGAATACTAGAGTGGGTTTCCATGACCTTCTCCAGGGGATCATCCCCATCCAGGGATTGAACCCATGTCTCTTATGTCTCTTGTATTGACAGGTGGGTTATTTACTTCCAGCACCAGCTGGAAAGTCCCTGACTGGATGTAATTCAGTTTAAATTATATCCTGTCTGATTTTTAAACTGGACTTAGCCCACTCCTAGAGCCAGTCCATTTTTAAGTCAGACCTAATCCCACTCCAGCTTGTAACCATCAACAATTCTCAGCATGGAATCTGGGGAATGTTCCAAACAGATGGGAAACTACAGCTTAAACTAACAGCAGTTTCCAGTGTGAAAGAACCTAGAGCCAACCAAGAGCTGGGGTTTCCCATTCAAAAACCTGGAAATTAATTTTGTCAGGCTATTTTGGGGCCCTGGGGTTAAGTGGCTCCTCCCCGGGCCTATAGTTTCTTTCTTTTTTCTTTAACAATTGTAAAACTTAGATTATGCATATTAGACTATAATTAATTATAAAGTTTTATTATGTATTTGGTGATTTTTTTTCTCATTTTTATTTATGCCTGTCTTATATTTTATTGGATTTTGTATTTTACAAATACATCTGGTGATCCAGTGTGGTGTTTTTGGAGAGAAGATTCTAGTTTGAGGTGTACATATAATCTCATGAATCACGTCACTGCAGTAGTCCAAGGGTGCAGCACAAATCCTTTATGACGAAAGCTACTTATCAATAGAGTGTTTGTTGGCTGGTCATCCAAACTGGCTTATTTCGTTGCATTTTGTGTAAAATGCAAGTCTATCAATGGCATCTGCAAAACTGAAGAGATACTTCATTACAAATCCCACTCATTTGACAAATAAAGGTGCTGATTAGTTTAAATGGTTATTAAAGTCTCAAAATAGAGTAAAGCTTTTGTTTAAAGAAAAATCTCTGGAACAGTGCTATTTAGTAGCAGAAAGAGACCTTATTTCTCAGAAGAGTAAAAGTCATGCTGTTGGTGATAACCTGTTTAATGGTGGTTGTAAAATTACAGAAAGTGAAATGTTAGGGAAAGATACAGTAGAAGAAATTGAGAAAGTTCCACTTTTAACTGCTATGTCACATCGTCACAAAAGGCTAAAGAGATTTCATGTAATAAACTGATAAATGATGGGTTTTATGTTCAGATTAATGAATGATCAGGTTTTACCAATAATTATGTTGTACCAGTTATAAGATTTATGATAGTGAAATTCAAGAATTTTTTCTGCTAAAGAGAGTTGTCTGATATTAGCATGCTAAGATTTACTTCATTTTTATCTTAACTGGAAGAAAGGCCTGTTTTGAAGAAGCCATAGTTGCATCTGTACTGATACTAGCCCATCAATACTGGCTCCATAAAAGATTTGACTCCATAGTAAAAGAAAAAAAATAAGATTCAAGCAGTCATAACACCCTGTTTTCCTCAGAGAGTGCTTATTTGAAAACTCAGAGATAAAATAGAGCTCTAGATGATAGTATAAAAGCGTTAACTTTATTAAATTGTTAGTTTTATTTTGTTATCACTCAAGAGTGAGTTAGAAACTGGAGACCGGCACTAAGGGGCCATAAATGACTTCATACTACAGAAATTTATTGTCTTAGTAGCAGCAGAGCTCTGACAGGTAAATTGTGGGAAGACTTTTTTTTTTTAAAGGCCAGATTTTGCAGAGATCCTTGAAGATGACAAATAGCTCTGAAACAAGACTACTTAGAAAACACTTTTCATCATGTGAATCAGTTGCCAAGTCTCTGCAAGGCCTTGGGGAAATGTTTTGACCTCAAATGGAAAGTTTCTTTCAAGAAAACTGGTAATAGCCGTAGGAACAGGTGTGAATGCTATTTTATTGTGGTTTTGATTCATATTCCTCTGACTAGTGATATTTAGCTTGTTTCCATATACCTATTGGCCATTTGCATGTTTTCCTCAGTGAAATGTTTACTAAAGTGTAGCTCTGTTAGTTTCTGAAGTTATAAGAGTTCCTAAGTGAAATAAAACAAAAGAAATACTGCATGATTTTACTTCTATGATGTATCTAAAATAGTTAACAGTGACAGACTTTATTTTTTTGGGCTCCAACATCACTGCAGACGGTGACTATACCCATGAAATTAAAAGATGCTTACTCCTTAGAAGAAAAGTTATGACCAACCTAGACAGCATATTCGGAGAAGGCAATGGCAACCCACTCCAGTACTCTTGCCTGGAGAATCCCACGGACTCATGACGGAGGAGCCTTGTAGGCTGCAGTGCATGGGGTCACTGAATCAGACACGACTGAACGACTTCACTTTCACTTTTCACTTCATGCATTGGAGAAGGAAATGGCAACCCACTCCAGTGTTCTTGCCTGGAGAATCCCAGGGACTGGGGAGCCTGGTAGGCTGCCATCTATGGTGTCGCACAGAGTTGGACATGACTGACGTGACTTAGCAGCATTAGCAGCAGACAGCGTGTTAAAAAGCAGAGACGTTACTTTTCCAACAAAGGTCCATCTAGTTAAGGCTATGGTTTTTCCAGGGGTCATATATGGATGTGAGAGTTGGACTATAAAGAAAGCTGAGTGCCAAAGAATTGATGCTTTTGAATTGTGGTGTTGGAGAAGACTCTTGAGAGTCCCTTGGACTGCAAGGAGATCCAACCAGTCCATCCTAAAGGAGATCAGTCCTGGGTGTTCTTTGGAAGGACTGATGCTGAAGCTGCAATTCCAATACTCTGGCCACCTGATGCAAAGAGCTGACACATTTGAAAAGACCCTGATGCTGGGAAATATTGAGGGCAGGAGGAGAAGGGGGAGACAGGGGAGGAGAAATGGGAGACAGAGGTTGACATGGTTGGATGGCATCACCGACTCAATGGACATGAATTTGAGTAAACTCCAGGAGTTGGTGATTGACAAGGAGGCCTGGCCTGCTGCAGTCCATGGTGTTGCAAAGAGTTGGACACGACTGAGTGAACTGAACTGAAAATAGTTAAACTCATAGAATCAGAGTGGAATTATGGTTGCCAGGAGGTAGAGGAAGGAGGAAATGGAGAGATATTAATCAACAGGAATAAAGTCTCAATTATGCAAGATGAGTAAGTTCTAGAGATCTGCTGAACAACATCAAATCTATAGTCAACTATAGTCAACAAGACTATAGACTATGGTCAACAAACAAACAACAATATTGTTAAAACTTAAATTTTTTAAGAGATTAAAAAAATGTAAATTTTGTAAAAATCATGACGCAAATAAATCTTAATGTTTTTACTGCTGCTTGCGTTTGACTGAGAAAAAGGCAAGATTTGAGAAAAGGCAAATGTCAAGTGTTACTGAAACTACCTGGGAGAACTGATTAACACTGAACATTAATGTCCTTGCCTTTCAAAACAAGTATGTGTCAGGGGAGAGTCTTTTCTCTGACTCTTCTACTTGGGTTGGAAACGTGATTTTGAGAGAGGAAATGTAGTCTGATCAGACTCGATATAATATTACTGATCTGCTTCTGGATTTATGTGAGGAAGGGTAGCCAGCCATTCACAGGACAGCAAGAAACATTTTTCAGTTTCTGATTTATACATATGAGCAAGAGTTTTCATATTTTACAGGTATCATGAACAAAAAAGGAAATAATCTCATTTCAGTTAAAAAAGAAATATGTGTGCTTACATTTGACCCAAAATGAATATTAAGACAGCAAAAACTCTAATCAATAGCAACAAAAAAACAAGCATAGCTTTCACATTAAAGATGTAAATTTCCATCTTTATTATGGTTTCAAGCAGAACACCTTTTTATGTTTATATAACCTAATTTTAAAAGATCAAGAAACCAATGTATTTGCATAATTGATCAACCCTGTATTTAACCTGAATGTTTTTAGATTAAAAAAAAGAAATGTAAACTTTGCAAAAATCATGATGCAAATAAATCTTGATGTTTCTACTGCTGAATTCGCAAGGAACTGAATGTTCAAAGTCTTGTATAAAAAGAAGCAGTAGTACCATATGTAGAATAGATAGCCAATGGGAAATCGGTCCTGAATATTCATTGGAAGGACTGATGCTGAAACTGAAACTCTAATACTTTGGCTACCTGATGTGAAGAACTGACTCACTGGAAAAGACCCTGATCCTGAAAAAGATTGAAGGTGGGAGGAGAAGGGGACGACAGAGGATGAATGGTTGGATGGCATCACCGACTCAATGGACATGAGTTTGAGTAGGCTCCTGGAGTTGGTGATGGGCAGGGAAGCCTGGTATGCTGCAGTCCATGGAGTTGCACAGTCAGACACAACTGAGCGACTGAACTGAATGGGAATTTGCTATATTACTCGAAGCTCAAACCAGTACTCTGTGACAACTTAGGTTGGTTGGATGGGATGTGAGGTGGGAGACAGGTTCAAGAGGGAGGGGACATATGTATACCCATGACTGATTCATTTTGACTAGGGAAGAAACCAGCACAATATTGTAAAGCAGTTATCCTTCAATTAAAAATAAATAGGTATTTTTGTTTGCATTGCTTCAACTTAAGGTTTTAGTAATTTTACTTTTGGATATGGTCAATAAGATTTTAAAGTTATTTAAAATCTATTTTAATAAAATTAAAAGTAAAGTCTACTGACCCTACCTTTAGAAAATTTAATCCTGTTTTTTTATTAATTTTATTTTATTTTTAAACTTTACAGTATTGTATTAGTTTTGCCAAATATCGAAATGAATCCGCCACAGGTATACCTGTGTTCCCCATCCTGAACCCTCCTCCCTCCTCCCTCCCCTACCCTCCCTCTGGGTCATCCCAGTGCACCAGCCCCAAGCATCCAGTACTGTGCATCGAACCTGGACTGGCGACTCGTTTCATACATGATATTATACATGTTTCAATGCTATTCTCCCAAATCTCCCCACCCTCCCCCTCTCCCTCTCCCACAGAGTCCATAAGACTGATCTATACATCGGTGTCTCTTTTGCTGTCTCGTACACAGGGTTATTGTTACCATCTTTCTAAATTCCATATATATGCATTAGTATACTGTATTGGTGTTTTTCTTTCTGGCTTACTTCACTCTGTATAGTAGGTTGCCTTTACAAGTTTTAAAAACTTATAAGAAAAGGTGAACTTCAAGAATCACAAGGCATGTTCAGTTATTTTATAATAGAGGTTCACTTTAAAGTTATTTTACTCTAAGGTTAGAATTACTTCTGTACTACATATTGTAACTTATTAACATCTTGTATAGTAGAAATTTGTGATAAGATTTTTAAGCTTACTGAAATAAAGTTTAAAAAAAAAGCATGAATTAAATAAAACTGAAGAAAAACCTAAATACTGGCTTACATTAGAACTGATATCACTATGAAAGACCAAAAGGTTGGTGTGGATATGTAGAAAAGGGAACCTTTTTGCTTTGCTCTTGGGATTTGTAAGTTGGTACAACCACTATGGAAAATAACAGCAAAGATATCCTGCTTGTTATTCCTAATCTAGAGATTTTCTAATCAACTCAAATTATATTCCCTTATAACATGGTTTATTACCAGCTATATTTCAAACAACTTTTGCTGCTACTGTAAAATTTTCAACATAAAACCTTTATTAAAATGAATTAAAAATGACAGCATTTCCAAATACCAGGAAAAATTTCCTCCTTTATTGATGTGGAAGATTTTCAAATATGTCTTCATCTGGAAATGTTTATTTCCATGTCCTATAGCATTGCTGAGTTACAGTTAACTTTAAGTGGTGACTGGCATATGTAACTGACAAATATATTTTGAAGGAGGGCAGAAGCTTTCACAAAATCAATATGCAACCATTTGGGAAAGTGGAATTGTTTAGAGAAATATAAATATCTTCACTCAGTTTCTGCCCATTTCCTGAAAACAGTGTGAAACTAAAATTGAAAAAAAGCAATGTTCTTCTAAACATCTGTCCATTAAACTTTGTATCATATAAACATAGTTTTATGACTATTATCACAAACACTTTCTTCTTATTTAATAATTTCCCCATTCCCTTGTGACTAACTGCATCAATTTTAGCAAGGATCCCTTAATGGAAATTCATAAAATTCTCTATCATTTTAAAGATACTCTTTTTAATGTGTCAAATATATACTATTAACTCTTTTGTAATAGCAGAATAGTTATTAAAGTATCTTTGTGATAGTAATCAAAATATCTTTGGATTTTTTTGTACTTTATTATTCTGAGGAAAAGTAAAGGCTGATAGTAAACAATATACTTTATATCGGCTGATTTATGAAGCTAGTCAGCAAAGCAAACAAATCTCCTACTACCTCCACCCTATTAACAGAAAGCCAAATGAAATATTGATTTCTACACAAAACAATAAAAGGAATCATTTAAACTCCTTCATAATTTCTTCCAAAGATTTGTTGCTTTTCCTTTACGTTCAGAACCTAGTTTGCTCTTACTTCAGTTTTCACCAAAATTTGTGTGGGTAAAACCTACACCTGGAAGCTCAATTCTATATGACCAAATCTCTATCAAAATTTTTCCCTTAGGGATCCCAGTGTTGCTTTAATCTCAATATATTCCTAAACAGAAGTAATTTTTAGTCCCTAAGTCAGCTTCCATTGTCAATGTCCATGTTTCTGGCTGTGATATTACTTTTCTGTTAGTCTTCAATAATTTTAAGAAATATAGGTTGAGCACTTACTATTTACTCAGATCTGCACCAAACACTGGGAATATAAAAAGGACAAGGTCCTTGAAATAATGTTTGTAACCAGTGAAAGATTCAAACCAGTCTCGGTCCACTACAGTTCAAAGCAGTAAGTGATAAAGATTAGCCTAGTGTTTCAACGTGAGAACATTGAATTAGCCTAGTGTTTCAATGTGAGTGCATTTCCCTGGTGGCTCAGCTGGTAAAAGTGTCTGCCTACAATGCGGGAGACCCGGGTTTGATCCCTGGATGGGGAAGATCCCTGGAGAAGGAAATGGCAGCCCACTCCAGTATTCTTGCCTGGAAAATCCCATGGACAGAGGAGCCTGATAGGCTACAGTCCATGGGGTCCCAAAGGGTCGGACATGACTGAGCAACTTCACTTCACTTCAATGTGAGAGAAATCTTCCTGAGGAAAGCCTAGCTAAATAAAACTATAAAGGAATAATATAAATAGTCAGGTAAGGGAACCAGTAGTGGTGTTGGAGCAGTATTTCAGCTTGTGTAACCTTCTGCAAAGGTTTAAATGCAAAATAGCATGTAGGTAGAAAACATTCAGTATGGTTGAATAGAATATAAAAGGGCATGTGATAGGAGGTGTGTCTGAAAAGGTATTTAAAGAACTGCAGTTTTACTTATTGACTGATTTTTAAAATTTGTTCTTATTTATTTATTGGCTACCCTGGGTCTTTGCTGCTGCTCAGGCTTTTCTCTAATTGTGGCAAGCTAGGCCTACTCTCTGTGGTGCTTGGGCTTCTCACTGTGTTGGCTTCTCTTTCTGCAGAGCATGGACTCTAGGGTGCATGGACTTCTTCAGTAGTTGTGACTCCCAGGCTCTAGCGTGCATCTCTGTAGTTATAGCTCACAGGCTTAGTTGCTCTGCAGCATATGGGATCTTCCCAGATCAGGGATTGAACTCATGTCCCCTGCATTGGCAGATAGATTCCTAACCACCGGACCACCAGGGAAGTCCTTATTGACTGATTTTAAGCAAGGATTGGCTTGATTATATTTTAGAAGTGTCTTCAGTATAGTGTGAATGCCTGTTTAAGATCAAGAAAAGAGGAAATTGGTCCAGTGGATGATGATGGTCCAGGTCACGACAACTTCAGCAAGGTTAGGAACAGAGGGGAAAGAATTGGATGGATTGAAGCAGTATTATTGAAATGCTGCCAATGAGATTTGATGATTACATGTGAGTTTCAGTGAGACCTGAGTAAAGTTCACTCTTCTTTGTATATCATGGCAGATGGTGGAGTATTTACTGAGCTAGAGAATATAGGAGGGCTTATTTAGAAAACACTGAGTTGTTGGAAATTTAATGGAAATGCTCATAAGTTGATTGTGTGGAGTTATTTTCAAAAGGGGTAAGGGTTAGAGATTATAGATTTAGAGTAATCAGAATATAAAGGTAACTGAGGGACCTCACAGTGGAGGAAGTAGTCAGGATACATGAATAATGTGAAAAGAAAAGTAGCTTAATGAGAACACTGAGTTTAGGGCTTTTATTTTTTCCCCACGTGGCATGTGGGATCTTAGTTCCCTATTTAAGGATCAAACCCATGTCCCCTGCATTTGAAGCATGGAATCATAACCACCGAACCACCAGGGAAGTCCCATGACTCTTCCTGTTCATTCCCTACGGGAGGTTTATTAAAGGTATCCAGAAGGTATGGAAAACCACAAGGTATAGTAGTATTTGGAGACAGGAAAATGAAGTACTTCACAAATTCTTGAGGTGTTTCATTTTTTGGGGGGGGTATAGTATGTCACATGACCAAGTTTTTCCAATAATTAATTCTAATATTTAACAGTTTAGCTTATGTATTTCTCTGTATTTTGAATATCTAAATAATTATATAAACTTGTTTATGTTACATTTCTGAATTTCATAGGAAATTATATTTTTGGGGGTCTATCTTTTCTAATGATCAGATGGAAGCAATAACTAATTTTTTTAAAAAAATTATGGAGGTATAGTTGCTTTACAGTGTTGTTAGTTTCTACCGTACAGCCGCCCACCCTCATGGACTTCCTTCCCATTCAGTTCACCACAGAGCATTGAGTAGAGTTCCCTGAGCTACACAGCA
Organism: Bos indicus x Bos taurus; assembly: GCF_003369695.1. Lineage (NCBI taxonomy): Eukaryota > Metazoa > Chordata > Mammalia > Artiodactyla > Bovidae > Bos > Bos indicus x Bos taurus. The sequence goes on along the minus strand of NC_040076.1, from coordinate 18,578,542 downwards.
TGTTCTCATTAGTTACCTATTTTATTCATAGTATCACAGTGTATGTGTGTCAATCCCAATCTCCCAGTTTTTAACAGTATCTGAATTTTAAGATTCTGGTATCTAAATCCCTAAATGAAAATGAACTGTTGTTTTGTTTGTCACTTCCCTGTTTTTTATTTATTTTAGCTTTAAAAAACTATTGAAGTATATTTGATTTACAGTGTTAATTCTGATCTACAGCAAAATGATTCAGTTATACATTTATATACGTCCTTTTTCATATTCTTTTCCATTATGATTTATCACAGGGTATTGAATATAGTTCTCCAAGTGCACTATTGTTAAAGCCCTTAGCTTGTTTGCATCACAACCCAATAATTCAATTTTACCAATAGTGTTCATAAAAATGATTATTTTTGTCTAAATTCTGTAATTTATTCTAAAGTAGTCATACTGAGAACTTATGCATGCAGCTCCAACTAGCAAGTGTATTTTAAATTAGCACTCTGTGTGTGTGTGCATACTAATATTGTGTGATTTGAGAAGTGCTTTCTAGAAAGTACAGCATTTTAACATCAATCTATTTCTGAAAATCAGGTGTTTTGGGTGATAGTGCTAAATAGGAGCTTAATCCCGGTTCCATTTTTTTTTAATGGGAAAACCATAAGCTGGACATGACTGAGTGAGTGCACATGTATGTATATGCATGTAACACACACATATATATATACAGATCTGAAATGCTTAGCATATCATTTTGTGCTCATGTTTAAAAAATTACTTTGTATGAATTAACATGTAAAGTTTATAGAGTCAAAATTATTATATTTACAACATGGTGAATGCCTGACATTAAATAAATTTATCTTTAAAAGCAGTAAAAACAGACAAAAAATACAATAAAACAACTGGAAAATGTTACATAATGAATGTTTTCCCACCAAGCAAAGTTGAAACTGAACACAACTAAAAAATAAGCTGAATGGTTGAAAATGTCTTTTTTGGTGATAAAGGGACATGAACATGGGCAAAATGAGTGGAGAGGGTCAACCATATGGTTATGGATGGAAACTTATATAATAATAATAATAATAAAAGATTTCCCACAAATGCTCCCACACAGACTTCCATTTATATTTCATTGGCCGGGTCTAGGTTATGTGGCTGCCCATACCTGTAAAAGAACCTGAGGAATAAACAACAACAACAAAATGTATTAAAAAGCAAAAACATCAAGCAAATATCAAAGGAGGAGATAGTTTTGTAAAAACACTTTTAGGAGTGATGATTTTCCTGGCCATGTGTGCTTTATCATAGCTTCAGTGGAGGTGGTCAATGAATGAGAATGAAAAACTGTAAAATGGACTTTCTACTCTTCTGGTGATTATATTTCAGAAAGAAACAAGAAACTGTTTTAAGAAGAGTAGCTCTTCATTGTACCACTGTCACTTTCAAGAGTGTCTCTTCCATCATCTTTGTGATCCATCAGACCTTGATACCTCCTTCGACTGCAGTGATATCTCAGACATACTTGTCCAATTTTAATACTTGGCATCCTTCTCAAAATGTCTACACATAATACATAATGTCTGATGCTGTCCTCTTAATCATATCTGGATTATAATCCAAAACTTTCCCCACACATTAATATAATCTTGTTGTTGAGTTTTGGAGACAGAGTTATAAGCTACCTTGTTTAAACATCAGCTGATCAGTATTATATTGAGAAAAATGTACATTATTTGAAATTTGGATTTTAAAATGAGACATTCATCAGGAAAACATTACCCAGAGAGATAATGATATGTGAGGTATGATTCATGTTCTTATTTTTGGTAGTATTGCTTAGTAATATTGATACATTTGAGGGGAATGAATTCATCACTACTCCAATTAAAGCACAAATGTTAGATATGTTTGAAGATGCTAGACTGAGCACAGGTGTTAGGATCTTTGAGGGTACCAAACACTTTTCTTTTTTCCTCAGTGGGATCTAAAAAAGTGATAAATCCAAAAAAAAAAAAGAGTACAGAAAACATAAACAGTTTCGCTCACTCATATCCAAGTTTTCTGAGACCTCATGGACTGCAACCTGCCAGGCTCCTCTGCTCATGAGACTTTTCAGGCAAGATTGCTGGAATGGGTTGCCATTTCTTGGTCCCGGGGATCTTCCCAACCCAGGGATTGAACTGCCATCTCTGTGTGTCCTGCCTTGCAAATGAATTCATTACCACTGAGTCACCAGGAAATGCTAGCAGAAGCTGAAGTATATAGCTTAAGGTAATCACCAATGGGCCTGGCAAATGAACACCAGAATTGGACAGATGAACCTATTCAATTATGACAAAACAAGACCTGAAGAAGGCTCTTAAGCATTAAGTCAAACTCTTACTGTAGAATCAGAGAAAGTCTCCATTCTACAGGCAAAAAGCAGCTCCTGAGAGTGGGGGGTGGGAGGAGGGAGTTGAGCAAGCCCATTATAGCCTCATCACATTTACCTATTAGAAAAGTCACTGCATCTCCCATTGGACAGAGTGAGTGAAGGGCATAGAGAGAGTCTGGAATATTACACTTTCCAATGAAATTCCACAAAGAAGGAAACAGTCATTTTCTCTTAATATTTCCCAAAGCTTTATTCTCTGTTAAACTTTGAAAGAAGACAGTATTTTTTTATTCAAATACTCTTCTCTTGGAGACGAGATATTGTATACAGGTGGGGTATTATCTAGAGATGGGAGATACACAGTGCCAAAATTATCTTGTCTGTCATGTGTGGATATAGCACTCCTGCATTTGTACTAAGTCGCTTCAGTCGTGTCCGACTCTGTGTGACCCTGTGGGCTGTAGCCCACCAGGCTCCTCTGTCCATGGGATTCTCCAGGCAAGAATACTGGAGTGGGTTGCCAAGCCCTCCTCCAGGGGATCTTCCCGACCCGGGAAATGAACCCATGTTTCTTGCATCTCCTGCATTGTCAGGCAGGTTCTTTACCACTAGCACCAAACCTGGGCAGCCCCCTGGATATAGCCCTCAAATTAGCTACATCTGATTCTCCAGCTGCCACTTTCATGAGGTCACTCCCCTGATTCCAGCCCCTGTATCGTGAGTATCTTTCTGCGGAAAAAAAAGACTCTTAAAATTGTTTGGGACAATGAATCCATGATCACTATGCAACAAACACTGAAATTCTTTTAATTCAACTTTAATTAGTTGAATTAAAACTTTATCCAGTTGCATCAGAAGTTTCTTTATGTTTCAGTAAATATAGCATAAAGATGTTTCAAGAAAAATGTTCATAGTTCACTAACAAAATGTTAGCAACATAGGGATATAAAAAGTTGAATATGTCTGCCTCATCAATTTTATGGGAAAATTAATATTAAAATATTCCTTTTTGCAAATTGAAGTCCAATGGCCAACAGATTGAAATCCAAATTTCTGCCATCCTTTGTGAGTGAAAAATCCAAAGCCTTATTCCCTGTCTTTCTCTGAGTCTCAATTAGAGATATTCTTAATACCTAGAGAGCTGGGCTGTGTCTGTCTGGAGTGGAATCAGTTACACAGTGGCTTCTATAGTCTCAAAACCAACTTTGACATGCTTGACTTTAAGCTTAGAAAGAGCATCTAGACTGGTGTTTAGACGTCAGTGAAACCTTCCTGAAGAAAGCCTGTATAATTAGAACTATACAAGACTAATAGAAATAGTCAGGTAAAGGAAGAAGCGAAGGTGTTGTAGCAGTATTTTAGTTTGTATAATATTGTGCAAAAGTTTAGATGCAAAAGAACACTCGCATATGTAAGACGTGTTCAGTATAATTGAACAAAATATAAAAGGACAAGTAATAGAATGTGTGTTTGGAAAGATTTTTAAAGAACTGAGGCTTTACTTACTGACTGATTTTAAGCAGAGGATTGGGATGATTACATTCTAGAAGTGTCCTCAGTATGGCATGAAAAGTCAATGTAAGATTGGCGAGAAATAAGGCAGTTGTTCCCCTGGATGATGATGGTCCAGATCATGATAACCTCAATAAGGTTAAGAACAGAGGAGAGAGGACTGGATGAATTTAATTAGTATTAGTATAGCTAATGTACAACACTGTGTCAATTTCTGCCATACATAAAAGTGATTTTATATATATATACATATATATATGCTGTATAGCACAGGGAACTATATTCAATATCTTGGGAAAAACCATGATGGAGAAAAATATTAAAATGTATGTATATGTATATACATATACACTTTCAATATTTTAAATTAAAATATTAATTTAAAATGTGACTATACAGTGAATTGCCAAGCCCTATACCAAACTGTAGGACACGGTTGTTTATACACCCTGTAGGTACTTGTTTTTTATCTACCAACCCCAAACTCCCACTCCATCCTTCCCCCAACCCCTTCCCCTTGGCAACCACAAGACTGTTTCTTAGATAAGTCCATTTATTTCATATTTTAGATTTGACATATAAATGATATCGTATGGTATTTGTCTTTCACTTTCTGAATTACTTCACTTAGTATAATAATCTCTAGCTTCATTCTTTTTTTATGGCTGAATAGAATTCCATCGTACATATGTACCGCATCTTCTCTATCCACTCATCTGTTGTTTGACATCTAAGTTGTTTCCATGTCTTGGCTGTTGTGAATCGTGCTGCTATGAACATAGGGGTGATGTATCTTTTTGAATTCTATAGCTTCCCTGATAGCTCAGTTGGTAAAGAATCCACCTGCAATGTAGGAGACCCCAGTTCAATTCCTGGGTCAGGAAGATCCGCTGGAGAAGAGATAGTCTACCCACTCCAGTATTCTGGCCTAGAGAATTCCATGGACTATATAGTCCTCGGGGTCGCAAAGAGTCGGACATGAGTGACTTTCACTTTCACTTTGTCTGGATATATACATACCCAGGAGTGAGACTGCAGATCATATGGCGACTCTAGTTTTAGTTTTTGCAGAGCCTCTATACTGTTTTCCATAGTAGTCGCACCAACATACATTCTCAGCAACAGTGTAGAAGGATTGCCTTTTTCCCACACTCTCTTCAGCATTTGTTATTTTTAGACTTTTTAATGCTGGCCATTTTGACAGGTGTGAGGTGGTATCTCATTATAGTTTTGATTTGTATTTCTCTAATAATTAATGATGTTGAGCATCTTTTCATGTGCCTATTGGCCATCTCTATGTCTTCTTTGTTGTTGTTGAGTTGTGTGAGTTGTTTGTGTATTTTGGAAATTAATCCCTTGTTCTCCTTGTTTGCAAATATTTCTCCCATTCTGTAGGTTGTCTTTTCCTTTTGTCTGTGGTTTCCTTTGTTGTACAAAAGTGTGTATGTTTGATTAGATCCCATCTGTTTAGTTTTGCTTTCATTTCTGTTGTCTTTGGAAGCTGACCTAAGAAAATATTAGTATGGTTTATCACATGCTTGGCTTTTTAAAGAGACCAAAGACTTAGTAAGACATAGATTACAATAGAATTTGCCTTAATCAAACTAAGGTAAAAACACAAGCAAATTTCCATCTTCCTGAGCAGTTATCACAGGCCAATTAATGTTTCCAAAACCTAGTATCTTTTGCAGAGGAACATAACAGGGACTCAGTAGTGTCTGAGGATACCATCTCAGTGTTGTTTTTGCCGGGATAGCAGTTACTACCAATCATCCTAACCTGAATCTTGAAAATGAACTGGAACCTACTGGGACAAGTTAATTTTGGCACTGGGAATCTATTATATTTGGATTATGACCATGGCCCATCTGTGAATATTACCTCCTCTCTAAGCAAATGGTGTTTGGGAAAAATATGTGATTTTTTTTTTTTTTTTTTGCAAAGTTTAAAATGTGCTATATTAGAACCCCCCATCAAAGGTCTTACTTGAAGTTCCTTTCTTTTTCAATTGCGCTCCCCTGGTGTCTTAGATGGTGAAGAATCTAAGACAGTGCAGGAGACCCGGGTTCCATCCCTGGGTCAGGAAGATCCCCTGGAGAAGCGATGGTTACCTACTTCAGTGTTCTTGCCTGGAAAATTCCATAGACAGAGGAGCCTGGTAGGCTACAGTCCATAAAAACGCTCCTAATTTTTTGCTTAAACACTTTGTTTTTGGCATCCCAGTACTGAAATGAGTGTGAGTTATATGTAAGAGTAAAGCTTTGGCCACCTCTCATAAGCAGACATCGTTAGTCCTGTGCACAAAGCCGTCTCTACTACCTCTTTCCAAGAAATCACATAAACCTGATAAGGCTGCATCCATGGGAAGACTACTTTCTCATATACACTATTTATACTACTTATATATTATTTATACTACTTATACTATACAATAAGACTATTTAGAAGCAAAGTGAGACCATGTGGCATGGTGATTGTTGAGCTTATGAACAAATAATAATCCAAATTTAGCCCCTCCGGAGTTCATTCCTTTGTCTCAAAGATAGATCAATACAACATAAAAAGTAGCTTAATTAGGGAAGTGCATTTGTTTCTATCTAACCCTAACACCAATACTTTCTTGTAAACTGGGTTTTTTTTCCTTTATAATCATTGCCTCACCCATGCCTGCTGAGCACAACTAGATCTACGTTGTGGAGGGCTACAGAAGCCTGCACCATAGGGTCACTGGTGCTTGCTGAGAGCTCATGTTCTTGCCAAGAAGTCTTGGAAAAATACCCAAATTTATAGCACACTGAATGCCATACAGAATTGCCACCATATAAGTCCCAAGGAAGCCAAGAAAATGACAATGAAGGCCAAAAGCGCCTGGTCAAAGGACCATCAAATGGAAGGAAGGAAAAGCAAACATAGCTTTGTCTACTTTACAGTTACTCACATGAGTACTATATAATTTGCAAATGCAACCAAATAAATATTTCATGATGATTTAAACTTACCTAAGCATTTTGAGTCCCCATTAAGGAGAGAGGCACACAGTTGAGTTGACAATCACAAGGCATTTAGTTAATGAAAAGGTATTGTTATTAGTGGAATTTATTATTTATTTGAAAATAGCAAGCTGAAAGTTATCTACAGGTCAGCAAATAACAGACAATTGAAAGCACATAGATTCCTCTACCATCTACATTAATTAGACTTTTCAGTTAGATGCAACATAGTCCATTACACAAAGAACTCCTGTATTCCCTAGGGAGATATAATACTTCATGGAGGCTTTGCATTCTATTAATGATGGTGAAATGGGGAATCAAAGCAAGATTATATGCTTCATTTTACAGAAGATAATGCAAATGTTGCAACAAGGTTAAAATAGTGCAAAGAGTTATTGAAATTGTTTATTTTCCCCTTTAGTGTCTCAAAGTCTACCATGAACTTTACAGAACTCTAAAAACAGAAGGCACTATTACAGTTATGTAAAATAATACAGCTTCATTGAAATCATAATAAATTTAGTTAATGTGATCTGACCTTGTTGTTGTTTGGCATAATTGTTGCCATACAAAAAAATCTCCAGACTCTCAAAGAACAGGTTTTCTTGATGTTTTGCACTCAAAAAATTTTGCTGTTTGTGGTAGTATTTTAGAAGGATAAACAACATACTTTTTAAAAAAAAATATTTATTTTAATTAGAGGCTAATTACTTAACAATATTGTAGTTTGTGAAATAATACATAACATTAACATGAGGAGCATATCTGGGAGTCACATTATTTTTCTGTGTGACTCCCAGACATGCTACTCGTGTTAATGTTATGTATTATTTCACAAACATGGAAACCTTCAAAGAAGGGCTATAATAATATCACCAAAAGGGAAAAAAACACATTCTGTGGCATTAGATAGCTCTGCCCCAATGGATGCTCAAAGAGATAGAGGAAATGAAAAATAATGCATGTATTAGAGTATCAGCATTGTCATTTAACGCATACGCTTGTCCTTGAATCCAAAATATTATAAAATCAATATGAAATGACATTTTCTAAAAAAAAAATGAAAATTTCAGCCCATGTCTAATGCTATTTTAAAGATATTGAGAGAAATCCTACAGGCCAAAGAATTAAAATAAATTGATTAAGTAATTTCCTGCTGGATAGAAAATCTAAAATGCTAATAAGTTTACATTTGGAGATTTAGTTCTCAAATACAGATTTATTTTCTGGCTTTTTGATATCATTGTAACGGAGCTCCCAAAAATATACAAAAGAAGAAAATAGAATGATTGCTCATAAACCAGACAGCTTGAGTCAGCAGGGTAATCCTACATCATTCTCAAGGGCTGTATTTTTTCAACCAAACTTGATTTGGGATTAAAAAAAAACATGATATTTTTTATTAATAAACTCTAATTTTTAAAACAGTTTTAGATTTTCAGAAAATTGAGTACAGAGTATTTCTTTTGCATTTACTTCCTCTTTCTACAGTTTCTCACTTTAGCATCTTGATGATTGTAACAAACCAATATCAATGTGTTATTAACTAAATTCCATTGTTTACATTAGGGTTCACTCTGTGTTTGTAGTTCTATGTTTTTCTTTTCTTTTTTTGTTTAAATGTATGATATTGGAGGATAATTGCTTTATATTATTGTGTTGGTTTCTGCCATATATCGCTTGAGTCAGCCATAGGTATATGTAAGTCCCCTACCTCTTGAGCCTCCCTCCCACCTCCCACTCATCTCACCCCTCTAGGTTGTCACAATATGTTCTTGACAAATGTATAATGTCATGTATTCACCATTCTAGGATTATGCAGTGTAGGTTTGTTGCTTTAAATCCCCTGTAGTCTACATATTCATCCATTTCCTCCTCCCTGAACCTCCGGTAATCACTGATTTTTTTTTTACTGTCAAAAAATTTGCGTTTTCTACAATGTCATGTGTTTGGAATCACAGTGTATAGCCTTTTCAGATTTCTTTATCATCAATATCCTTTTACATTTCCTCCATATCTTCTCATGACTTGATAGCTTGTTTCTTCTTATTGCTGAATAATTTACCACTGTATTGATGTACCACAGTTTAACCCATTCACTTTAAAAAATTTATTCATGTATAGTTGCTTTACAATGTTGTGTCAGCTTCTACTGTATAACAAAGGGAATTAGTTATATATATAGTTATATATATATATATATATATATATATATATATATATATATGTATATATAAACTCTTTTTTAAAATTTCCTTCCCATTTAGGTCACCCCGAAGACTGAGTAGTTTCTTGTGCTAAACAGTAGGTTTTCTACTGCTGCTGCTGCTAAGTCATTTCAGTCGTGTCCGACTCTGTGCGATCCCATGGACTGCAGCCTACCAGGCTTCTCCGTCCCTGGGATTCTCCAGGCAAGAACACTGGACTGGGTTGCCATTTCCTTCTCCAATGCATGAAAGTGGAAAGTGAAAGTGAAGTCGCTCAGTCATGTCTGACTCTTAGCGACCCCATGGACTGCAGCCTACCAGGCTCGTCCATCCATGGGATTTTCCGGGCAACAGTACTGGAGTGGGATGCCATTGCCTTCTCCCAGGTTCTCAGTAGCTATCTATTTTGTACATAGTATCAATATGGATATTTGTCAACCCAATCTTCCAATTCATCCCATCCCTCTCTACCCCCTTGGTATACAAATGTATGGATTGTTGTTCTCCAGTTGCTGAGTCATGTTCAACTCTGGGACCCCATGGACAGAGTTCTGACAAAATGTGGTCCACTGGAGAAGGGAATGGCAAACCACCAGTATTCTTGCCTTGAAAATGCCATGAACAGTAAATATATGTATACCCATTCACTTTTAAAGGCCATCTTGGTAGATTCCAGTTTGGAACCATTATGAAGAAAGCTCTGTAGCTCATATGCAGATTTTTGTGTGGGTATAAATTTTAAGTGTATTTGGGTAAGTATGGAGGAGCTCTGTTGCTGGACCTTAAGATAAAATGCACGCGAGAACCTGCCACACTGTCTTGCAAAGTGGCTGTACACTTTTGTGTTCCCACCAGCAACGAACAGCGGTTCCTCTTGCTCTGCCTTTTTGCTAGCATTTTTCACTTTTTCACTGCCTGCTTTTTGGATTTTAGCCATTAGAGATTTTGGCTTAGTGTTGATTCAGGGCTTTAAAATAAAAGTCTTTTCAATATTCATAGTTCTAATACCATTAAGACAATAAAACTTATATAATAAAAATGGTACATATAATTGTATCTAAAGAATTACACTGACAAATATATAAAATTAGGATATAAATTAATTCAATACTCTATTAAATTGAACTTCTAAGTAAGCTGCTTATTTCAAGGTACTAATCTTAATACAGAATGTTTCTAACTGCTCTTTTTGTTTTTATTCTTGAAGAATGTACTTTAATTATTGAGGGCAAGATACTTTTTACTCTTATTACATACACAATTAATTTCAGAGAGTAAGATGAATATAAGAAGTAATTATAAATAAAGATAACTAGTTTTCCTCTTTATATCCTCCATTTCATTTCTCACATACCTTCAGTTCAGTTCAGTCACTCAGTCGTGTCTGACTCTTTGCGACCCCATGTGCTGCAGCACGCCAGGCCTCCCTGTCCATTACCAACTCTCGGAGTTTACTCAAACTCATGTCCATTGAGTTGGTGATGCCATCCAACCATCTCATCCTCTGTCGTCCCCTTCTCCTCCTGCTCTCAACCTTTCCCAGCATCAGGGTCTTTTCATATAGTCAGCTCTTCACATCAGGTGGCCAAAGTATTGGAGTTTCAGCTTCCACATCAGTCCTTCCAATGAATATTCAGGACTGATTTCCTTTAGGATGGAGTGGTTGGATCTCCTTGCAGTCCAAGGGACTCTCAAGAGTCTTCTCCAACACCACAGTTCAAAGGCATCAATTCTTCAGCGCTCAGCTTTCTTTATAGTCTAACTCTCACATCCATATGTGACCACTGGAAAAACCATAGCCTTGACTAGATGGACCTTTGTTGGCAAAGTAATGTCTCTGCTTTTGAATATGCTATCTAGGTTGGTCATAACTTTCCTTCCAAGGAGTAAACGTCTTTTAATTTCATTATATACTTGAAAGTGAAAGTGAACTCACTCATTCGTGTCCGACTCTTTGTGATCCCATGTAGCCTATCAGGCTCCTCCGTTCATGGGATTTTCCAGGCAAGAGTACTAGAGTGGTCTCCCGCATTGCAGGCAGACACTTTTACCCTCTGAGCCACCAGGGAAGCATTATATACATATTTTCTCTTATAATTATTATATATTATTGAGTATAGTTCCATGTACTATATAGTAGGTCCTTGTAGGTTACCTATTTTATATATAGTAATGTGTGTAAATTAATCCCAGCCTCCTAATTTATTCCTCTCCCTGCCCCACCTTTTCCCCTTTGATAATCATATGCTTGTCTTCATACGTCTGTGAGTCTCTTTCAGTTTTGAAAATAACTTTTGTGTTTTTTTTTTTTTTTTTAAGATTCCCACATATAAGAGACATGGTATTTGTTTTTCTCTGGCTTCAGTCTGTTCCATTCAGTTCAGTTGCTCAGTTGTGTCTCACTCTTTGTGACCCCATGAATTGCAGCACGACAGGTCTCCCTGTCCATCACCAATTCCTGGAGTTTACTCAAACTCATGTCCGTGGAGTTGGCGATACCATCCAGCCATCTCATCCTCTGTCATCCCCTTCTCCTCCTGCCCCCAATCCCTCCCACCATCAGAGTCTTTTCCAATGAGTCAGCTCTTTGCATGAGGTGGCCAAAGTATTAAAGTTTCAGCTTTAGCATCAGTCCTTCCAAAGAAATCCCAGGGTTGATCTCCTTTAGAATAGACTGGTTGGATCTCCTTGCAGTCCAAGGGACTCTCAAGAGTCTTCTCCAACACCACAGTTCAAAAGCATCAATTCTTCGGCGCTCAGCCTTCTTCACAGTCCAACTCACATCCATACATGACCACTGGAAAAACCATAGCCTTGACTAGATGGACCTTTGTTGGCAAAGCAATGTCTCTGCTTTTCAAGATGCTATCTAGGTTGGTCATAACTTTCTTTCCAAGGAGTAAGTGTCTTTTAATTTCATGGCTGAAGTCACCATCTGCAGTGATTTTGGAGCCCCAAAAATAAAGTCTGACACTGTTTCCACTGTTTCCCCATCTATTTCCCATGAAGTGATGGGACCAGATGCCACGATCTTCGTTTTCTGAATGTTGAGCTTTAAGCCAACTTTTTCACTCTCTTCTTTCACTTTCATCAAGAGGCTTTTTAGTTCCTCTTCACTTTCTGCCGTAAGGGTGGTGTCATCTGCATATCTGAGGTTATTGATATTTCTCTGGCTTACTTAATGTGATAATGTCTAGGTCCATCTGTGTTGCTGCAAATGGCATTATTTCCTTCTTTTTATGGCCGAGTAATATTCTATTGTGTATATATACCATTCTTTGTGGCTTCCCAGTTGGTGCTAGTGGTATAAAACCCACCTCCAATACAAGAAAAATGATCCCTGGGTTAGGAAGATCCCCGGAAGGAGGGCATGGCAAACCACTCCAGTATTCTTGCCTGGAGAATCCCATGGACAGAGGAGCCTGGCAGACTATAGTCCATAGGGCTGCAAAGAGTCGGACATGACTCAAATGACTTAGCATGCATACACCATTCTTTATCCATTCATCTGTTGATGGACCTTTAAGTTGCCTCTGTATCTTGGCTATTATAAATAGTGCTTCAGTAAACATTGGTGTGCATATATCTTTTCAAATTGTGGTTTTCTCTGGACATTTGCCCAAGAGTGGGATTGTAGGATCATATGATAGCTCTTTAGTTTTTTAAGGAACATCTGTATGGTTCTACATAGTGGCTGCACCAATTTACATTTCCACCAAGAATGTAAGAGGGTTCCCTTTTCTCCACGCCCTCTCGAGAATTTATCATTTGTAGGCTTTTTGATGATGGACATTCTGACCAGTGTGAAGTGATAATCTCATTGTAGTTTTGATCTGTATTTCTCTATTAACCATATTGCGGAGAAGGCAATGGCACCCCACTCCAGTACTCTTGCCTGGAAAATCCCATGGACAGAGGAGCCTGGTAGGCCGCAGTCCATGGGGTCGCTAAGAATCAGACAAGACTGAGCGACTTCACTTTCTCTTTTCACTTTCATGCATTGGAGAAGGAAATGGCAACCCACTCCAGCGTTCTTGCCTGGAGAATCCCAGGGACGGGGGAGCCTGGTGGGCTGCCGTCTATGGGGTCGCACAGAGTCGGACACGACTGAAGCGACTTAGCAGAGCATAGCATTAGCATATTGAGAATCTTTTCATATACCTTTTGTCCATCTGTATGTCTTCTTTGAGAACTGACCATTCAGGTCTCCTTGCCATTTTTTGATTTGCTTGTTTATTTTTGATATTGAGCTGTATAAACTGTTTGCATATTTTGTGAATTAATGAATCCCTTGTCAGTAGCATCATTTCCAAATAGTTTCTCCCACCTCATTTCTTATATATGAGAGAAAGGCAGAAGCACATTTTGAAGTTTATATTTTATAAACAATTTTTCTTAAAGTTCAAAAGCTCTTATGACAGCTTTCAATTGTTAAAAAGTTATTCTAAAAAGTAGTTTTTATTCTAATAAATCCTGAGAAAGTGGAAGTTTAGATTATGAAATAGTTTTATTTAATACATTCCAAGTTAAAATGATTTACTGATGATGTAAATGGAAAATGGAAAACACACAACCTCAGGATTAGTTCTTAATTGAATACTTTATGTTTCTTAGTAATTTTATATAAATCTCACTTTTGATAAAATAGACTGAGGCTAGTAGAAAAGAACCTTTTTTGTTTTCAACAAAAGAAGACCAGATTTTCATTTTCGTCCATCTTGGCCCTTAAAAGTATAATATCCTGCACAATTTAACATAGACAGTAAATAATCTGCATGTGTCTACATCTACTGAAACTAGCTGATCATTCAATGTCAGTGATGAACTTGAATAATTTAAAAGGAAAGTTCATCTTGAAAAAGCATTGTTAGAGAATGTCAGCCAACATAAATCAAAAATAATATTTTATATGGTAAAGATTAATCTAGTCATTAAGCTCTGAATTTGAAATACAGTGGGTTTTTGGATGTGCAGATTAAATCCATTTAGAAACTATCAGAATTATTCTCTTATGTTATTTGGTGATCTTTTGGTTCTCCAGAATTTTGTTTCACTAAAGTCTTAGAGGATCCTTGCTGATTTATTTTTTGTGATCATAAGGGAAAGAGTGAGGATAGAAATCAAGTTTAAGAGCCATTTGTATATCCATTAGCTTTTGACATATGAAGGAAAAGTCAACTCAGACAGCTGATATATCTTTCTTTTCAACTTTTGAATGAAATTCTGCAATATTCTCAAGTGATTGCCAAATAATTTACAAGTAAAAATGTACTTATACATAAAAGCAATCATACAGTTTGCTTTAAAATTTCAAATGCTCTTTCAAGTTGCATTTAAATTGACAAAAAGTTTGTTATGATTTATAATTTCAAGTTTCATTTCTAGATAGTGTTGTACATCTTATTGTAAGTGAAATTATAGAGTTTTCTGATTATATTAATCTGGGGTCTTTAATCATGGCTTCTTAAAACTCTATCATTCCCAAGTTTTTCACTTAAGGGTGTTTTGTTTTTTTTTAATTACTTTCTCTCGCTAAGACAAATATCATTTAATATCACTTATATGTGGAATCTAAAAAAATAGTACAAATGACATTATTTACAAAACAAATAGAGTCACAGATGTAGAAAACAAACTTATGGTTACCAGGGGGAAAGCAGGGGCTGGAGTAGGGATAAATTGGGAGATTGGGATTGACATATACACAGTACTATACATAAAATAGATAACTAAAAAGGACGTACTATATAGTACAGTGAACTCTTCTCAATACTCTGTAATGACCTATACATAGAAAAAAATCTAAAAAAGAGTAGACATACGTATGTGTGTAACTGATTCACTTTGCTGTACAGCAGAGACTAACACAATATTGTAAATCTACTATATTCCAATGAAAATTAAAAATACTATTTTCACCTATCATATATTTTGGAAGGTTTTGATCATAACTAGTATTTAGAAATAATACATAACTAATTTTATATTAATGAAAGGCATGCAGTAGTGTGCTCTGATCAGCATGATATAGTAAGTTTAGCCAGTAAGTTGATATAAGTTCAGTTAAAGACAGTCTGGTATTTTAGACAACCTGGGTATATTCATCCACAGCAAAGGTATGACTATGATTCATACTTGTGAAATATTAATTTTTTGGACCTCATTCTTATCCTCATAGATAAACTCATAGAGAAATACCATCTTGAAGACAATTGATATAAATCTTAGGGTAGTACTTGCATGCAATTTATGCCAAAATAACCTAACATGGTGTTATTTGATACCTTATTTTCACTCAAAAGTCGCTATAGGATTTGAGAAATGAACTCAATAGAAATGTTTCAATTAAAAGTAACAGATTAATCAAAGTCTACTATTACACATTTTAATTGAGGTATAGTTGATTTACAATGTTGTGTTAATTTTAGTGGTACAAATTGATTCAGTTATACATATACATATATATATATATATATATATATATATATATATTCTTTTTCAGATTACACTATTATGCATTTTTAATACTCTTGGACTTCCCGGGTAGTTCAAATAGTAAAGAATCTGCCTATAATGCAGGAGACCCAGGTTCGATTCCTGGGTTGGCATGATCCCTTGGAGAAGGGAATGGCAACCCACTCTAGTACTTTTGCCTGTAGAACTCCATGGATACAGAAGCCTGGTGGGCTACAGTCCATGGGGTTGCAAGGAGTCAGACACGACTGAGCTTCTAACACGCAGAGTGGTATCTAATGGAGAAGTCAGTGACTGAACAAAGAATCCTAAAAAAATATCAGCTCACTGAAAAAAAAGAAAAATTAAACTGCCTCTTTTTTTTGTATTCTGTTTAGAAATTTTTTAAACTTTGGGACAAAAAAATCTCAAGGGATCTCTGCAGTTTACCAATTATGATTCTGTGTACTTTAAAAAATGTTGTGGCTATGGAAATGGAAAAAAAAACAACTCATAGGAGCTGAAATATTACTGGAAACTATTAAGACATCATTATGGATTCTTTATTCTAAATCATACCAAGGTCCTATAAGACTGTTTTAAAATGAGTACTGCAGTTATCTGGGGAATAGGTAACTAAAAATTATGGCAGTAATACTCATACTTCCAGACATATTGCAGCCACATTAAAGGTCAGGTTCTGCCATTCCATGATGTTTGGTTTATTTTTTTAATGTAAAACATAGGCCATTTTTTTTCCCATTGCATTTTATTATTTCCGTCTGAGACACAGTACCTGAGAAAATGCTCAGCATCCCTGAGAGGATTTCAGGACATGAAGCATAGGGTTTGGAGAGCTTTACAAAATAGCGGAGACAGGTTTTCCTTTTAACAAACTGTCAATATATAGAACTATTAAAATATTTTCTTTTTCTCCTTCCCTGATGGATCAAACAAAGCAACTCTTGGAAATTATTTTTTCTGTGGTCACCATTTGACTGTAACCTCTGGAAAGACAACCATCTGCTCAACCCTGTTTACATCTTTACAAAACACTCCTGAATTAAGAGCGCCATTGAGAAAACAGAGTTGCTTAATTCCAGTGACACTTAAACTTTCTAGCAAAGATTTGGTTTACTTAATAGGTGTCACTTGGTTGTTTTTAAAATTTATGTACAAAAAAATAATTTATTCAGGCTACAGATGGTAGGTCCAAATATTTGAGTCCATTAATTATGTATAGTTCTGAACTTTCTAGAAGCTCAATAAGCAGAGGGGGTAGAAGAATAAGATAAAGAACAAGACAAGTTTGCTGTCCTGTCTGAGTAACCCCACAGTTCTTTTGAGATATAATTGACATAAAACATTGTATAAAGGTATACAACGTAATTTATAAACATATAGCAAAATGATTATCACAGCAAGTTAACATACATTACTTCATGTGGTTACAAAATTTTTCTTTTTCTGAGAACTTCGAAGATCTATTTGCTTAGCAACTTTCAAGCACATAATACAGCATTGTTAACTATTGTCTAAAAGTTTCTTAATTTTCCCGCATACCACAGTTCAGTTCACTCACTTAGTTATGTCGGATTTTTTGCAACACCATAGACTGCAGCATGCCAGGCTTCCCTGTTCATCACCAACTCCCAGTGTTTACTCAAACTCATGTCCATTGAGTCAGTGATGCCATCCAACCATCTGATCTTCTGTTATCCCCTTCTCCTGCCTTCAATCTTTCCCAGCATCAGGGTCTTTTCCAATGAGTCAGTTCTTCTCATCAGATGGCCAAAGTATTAGAGTTTCAGCTACAGCATCAGTCCTTCCAATGAATATTTTGGACTGATTTCCTTTAGGATGGACTGGCTTTACCTCCTTGCAGTCCAAGGGACTCTCAAGAGTCTTCTACAACACAGTTCAAAAATACCAATTCTTCGGTATTCAGCTTTCTTTATTGTCCAACTCTTACATCCATACATGACTCCTGGAAAAACCATAGCCTTGAGTAGACAGACCTTTGTTTTGGCAAAGTAATGTCTCTGCTTTTTAATATGTTGTCTAGGTTGGTCATAGCTTTTCTTCCAAGGAACAAGTGTCTTTCAATTTCATGGCTGCAGTTACCATCTTCAGTGATTTTGGAGCCCAAAAAAAGAGAGTCTGTCACTGTTTCCACTGTTTCCCCATCTACTTGCCATGAAGTGATGGGACCGTGAACTTCCTGATGTTCAAGCTGGTTTTAGAAAAGGCAGAGGAACCAGAGATCAAATTGCCAACATCTGCTGGACCATCGAAAAAGCAAGACAGTTCCAGAAAAATATCTATTTCTGCTTTATTGACTGTGCCAAAGCCTTTGACTGTGTGGATCACAATAAACTGTGGAAAATTCTTCAAGAGATGGGAATACCAGACCACCTGACCTGCCTCTTGAGAAATCTGTATGCAGGTCAGGAAGCAACAGTGAGAACTAGACGTGGAACAACAGACTGGTTCCAAATAGGAAAAGGAGTATGTCAAGGCTGTATATTGTCACCCTGTTTATTTAACTTCTATGCAGAGTACATCATGAGAAATGCTGGACTGGAAGAAAAATAAGCTGGAATCAAGATTGCCAGGAGAAATATCAATAACCTCAGATATGCAAATGGCACCACCCTTATGGCAGAAAGTGAAGAGGAACTAAAAAGCCTCTTGATGAAAGTGAAAGTGGAGAGTGAAAAAGTTGGCTTAAAGCTCAACATTCAGAAAACGAAGATCATGGCATCCGGTCCCATCACTTTATGGCAAATAGATGGGGAAACAATGGAAACAGTGTCAGACTTTATTTTTGGGGGCTCCAAAATCACTGCAGATGGTGACTTCAGCCATGAAATTAAAAGACGCTTACTCCTTGGAAGGAAAGTTATGACCAACCTAGATAGCATCTTGAAAAGCAGAGACATTACTTTGCCAACAAAGGTCCGTCTAGTCAAGGCTATGGTTTTTCCTGTGGTCATGTATGGATGTGAGAGTTGGACTGTGAAGAAGGCTGAGCGCTGAAGAATTAATGGTTTTGAACTGTGGTGTTGAAGAAGACTCTTGAGAGTCCCTTGGACTGCAAAGAGATCCAACCAGTCCATTCTGAAGAAGATCAGCCCTGGGATTTCTTTGGAGGGAATGATGCTGAAGCTGAAACTCCAGTACTTTGGCCACCTCATGCGAAGAGTTGATTCATTGGAAATACCCTAATGCTGGGAGGGATTGGGGGCAGGAGGAGAAGGGGACGACAGAGGATGAGATGGCTGGATGGCATCACTGACTCGATGCATGTGAGTCTGGGTGAACTCCGGGAGTTGGTGATGGACAGGGAGGCCTGGTGTGCTGCGATTCATGGGGTCGCGAAGAGTCGGACACAACTGAACGACTGAACTGAACTGAACTGAACTGATGGGACTGGATGCCATGATCTTTTTTTTTTGAATTCTAATTTTTTGAATTTTAAGCCAGCTTGTTTACTGTCCTCTTTTACTTTCGGTAAAGCGTCTGCCTACAATATGGGAGATCTGGGTTCTATTCCTGTGTCGAGAAGATCCCCTGGAGAAGGAAATGGCATCCTACTCCAGTACTCTTGCCTGGAGAATCCCATGGACGGAGGAGCCTAGTGGGCTACAGTCCATGGGGTCGCAAAGCATCAGACATGACTGAGCGACTTCACTTTCACTTTCCTTCACTTTCATCAAGAGGCTCTTCAGTTCCTCTTCACTTTCTGCCATAAGGGTGATGTTATCTGCATATCTGAGTTATTGATATTTCTCCCGGCAACCTTGATTCCAGCTTGTGCTTCATCCAGCACAGCATTTTGCATGATGTACTCTGTATTTAAGTTAAATAAGCAGGGTGACAATATATAGCCTTGACGTACTCCTTTCCAGATTTGGAACCAGTCTGTTGGTCCATGTTCTGTTTTAACTATTGCTTCTTGACCTGCACACAGATTTCTCAGGAGGCAGGTCAGGTGGTCTGGTATTCCTATCTCTTTAAGAATTTTCCACACTTTATGGTGACCACACAGTCAAAGGCTTTGCTGTGGTCAATAAAGCAGTGGATGTTTTTCTAGAACTCTCTTGCATTTTTGATGATCCAACAAATGTTGGCAATTTGATCTCTGATTCTTCTGCCTTTTCTAAGTCTATCTTGAATTGCTGGAATTTCATGGTTCATGTACTTTTTAAGCCTGGCTTGAAGAATTTTGAACATTGCTTTGCTAGCATGTGAAATGAGTGCAATTGTGCAATGGTTTGAGCATTCTTTGGCATTGCATTTCTTTGGGATTGGAATGAAAACTGACCTTTTCCAGTCCTGTGGCCACTGCCAACTTTTCCAAATTTGCTGACATATTGAGTGCAGCACTTTCACAGCATCATCTTTTAGGATATGAAATAGCTCAATTGGAATTCCATCACCTCCACTAGCTTTGTTAACAGGGTTGCCTCCTAAGTCCCACTTGACTTTGCATTCCAGGATGTCTGGCTCTTGGTGGGTGACCACACCATCATGGTTATCTGGGTTGTGAAGATCTTTTTTGTGTAGTTCTTCTCTGTTTTATTACCACCTCTTTCTAATAGCTTCTGCTTCTGTTAGGTCCCTACCATTTGTGTCCTTTATTGTGCATATCTTTGTATGATATGTTCCCTTGGTATCTCTAATTTTCTTTCAGAGATCTCTAGTCATTCCCCTTGTATTGTTTTCCTCTATTTCTTTGCATTGATCACTGAGGAAGGCTTTTTTAAAAATCTCTCCTCACTATTCTTTGAAACTCTGTATTCAAATGGGTATATTTTCTCCTTTTCTCCTTTGCCTTTAACTTCTCTTCTTTGTAAGGCCTCTATTTGTAAGGCCTCCTCAGACAACCATTTTGCTTTTTTGCATTTCTTTTTCTTGGGGATGGTCTTGATCCCTGCTCTGTACAATGTCATGAACCTCTATCCATAGTTCTTCAGGCACTCTCTCAGATCTAATCCCTTGAATCTGTTTGTCACTTCTGCTGTATAATCATAAGGGACTTGATTTAGGTCATACCTGAATGGCCTAGTGGTTTTCCCTACTTTCTTCAATTTAATTCTGAATTTGGCAATAAGGAGTTCATGATCCAAGGCACAGTCAGCTCCCAGTCTTGTTTTTCCTGACTGTATAGAGCTTCTCCACCTTTGGCTGCCAAGAATATAAGCAGTCTGATTTCAGTATTGACCATCTGGTGATGTCCATGTGTAGAGTCTTCTCTTGTATTCTTGGAAGATGGTTTGCTATGACCAGTGCATTCTCTTGGCAAAACTCTGTTAGCCTTTGCCCTGCTTCATTTTGTACTCCAAGGCAAAATTTGCCTGTTATTCCAGGTATCTCTACTGGAGTTCCTACTGTTGCATTCCAATCCCCTATAATGAAAAGAACATCTTTTTTTCTTGTTAGTTCTATAAGGTCTTGTAGATCTTCATAGAACTCTTCAACTTCAACTTCTTCAGCACTAGTGCTTGGGACATAGACTTGGAATACTGTGATATTGAATGGTTTGCCTTGGAAATGAACAGAGATCATTCTGTTGCTTTTGAGATTGCATCAAAGAACTGCATTTTCAACTCTTTTGTTGACTATGAGGGCTACTTTCTTCTAAGAGATTCTTGCCCACAGTAGTAGATAAAATGGTCATTTGAGTTAAATTCACCCATTTCAATCCATTTCAGTTCATTGATTCCTAAAATTTTGATGTTCACTCTTGCCATTTCCTGTTTGACCACTCCCAATACCTTGATTCATGTAGCTAACATTCCAGGTTCCTATGCAATATTATTCTTACAGCATGAGACTTTACTTCTATCACCAGTCACATCAACAACTGGGTATTGTTTTCACTTTGGCTCTGTCTCTTCATTCTTTCTGGATTTATTTCTCCACTTTTCTCCATATTGGGCATATTGGACACCTACTGGCCTGGGGAATTCACCTTTCAGTGTCCTATCTTTTTGCCTTTTCATACTGTTCATGGAGTTCTCAAGGCAAGAATACTGATGTGGTTTGCCATTCCCTTCTCCAGTGGACCCCATCGCACAGGTGGGGATAACAGTAACATTTCAGTTTTTAGAATGGTAAGGTATATGTCTCTTGGGATAGATTTTCCAAATTACTGAAAACTAAAAAAAAAAGTTAATGTTTATATGCAAACCTTTATAGGAGAACAGTTTAAAAATGTAATTCAGTATTCTGAATACCATGAAAAGTTTTTCCTCTTTCAGGAATTCAGGCTCATCCTTATGATCTCTATCTGTTGCCCTCTGACCCTCCCATGTGCCAGTAAGCAACATCAGTTTCTTTTATTCTTACCCTTAGATTTCATGGCTTTTCTAGGAAATGCCTTTCACCTTGCTTTCATTGTGGACACTTCGGCATTCCCTGCAAACAGTTGTATCCTTCTTTGGTCTTAGTGGGGTTCTCTGATGATTCAGACAGTAAAGAATCTGCCTGCAACACAGGGGGTCTGGGTTCAATCCCTGGGTCAGGACGTTCCCCTGGTGAAGGGAATGGCTACCCACTCTAGTATTCTTTCCTGGAGAATTCCATGGACAGAGGCACCTGGAGGGCCATAGTCCATGAGGTTGCAGTCAGACATGACTGAGCAAGTAATGCTTTCACTTTTTTTACTACTTTTTGGTCTTAGTAGTCTTCCATGATGCCTGTGGGTTTCAAAGAGAGTTTAGATTTTGATGACTCCCAAATTTATATCTGGACTTATCCTCATTTTCTTTAAACTCTAAAAATTTTAAAACTACACACAGATATCTAAGAAACATCTCAAATCAACTGAATTCAGAATTTAGCTGCCAATGTCTCTCCCCAAATTCCTAGTTTCCAGTTGCTTCCATTTCAATAAATACCACTCCAATCAGTTATTCAGGTTAAACATCTTGACTCTTCTTTTCTCACATCTACAGTAGATCCATCCAGTTCATCCAGTCCCTTAGATGTACCTTAAAACTATATCTAGAAACTGATCATTTTTTATCTGAGCCAATGCAAAGTCTCTTAATCCTGAGCTCCTGAACCAGATTCCCTTCTCCCTTGACTCTTTGCAGTCTTCACACAGTAGTCAGAGTGAAGACTAACCCCATCAAAGTTTATATTACAGAATAAACATTAAAATAGTCCTTAAAATAGTCTTCAAAGTCTATACTCTTTAGCCTTCATGACTTCTCTGATTTGCCTCCTGTTCCAGCTACACACAGTTTTCTTGCTCTGCCCCCATCCCTATTTTTACCTCTGACTGAAAAACCCTTCCTTTAAGTAGTCATATGGTTTGCTGTTGTTCCATGGAATAAAAGATTGGTTCCAAGTAGGGAAAGGAGTATGTCAGGGCTGTATATTGTCACCCTGCTTATTTACAGAGTACATCATGAGAAACGCCGGGCTGGATGAAGCACAAGCTGGAATCAAGATTGCTGGGAGAAATATCAATAACCTCAGATATGCAGATGACACCACCCTTATGGCAGAAAGTGAAGAACTAAAGAGCCTCTTGATGAAAGTGAAAGAGGAGAGTGAAAAAGTTGGCTTAAAGCTCAACATTCAGAAAACGAAGATCACGGCATCTGGTCCCATCACTTCATGGCAAATAGATGGGGATACAATGGAAACAGTGACAGACTATTTTTCTGGGCTCCAAAGTCACTACAGATGGTGACTGCAGCCATGAAATTAAAAGATGCTTACTCCTTCGAATAAAAGCTATGACCAACCTGGACAGCATATTAAAAAGCAGAGACATTACTTTACCAACAAAGGTCCGTCTAATCAAAGCTATGGTTTTTCTGATAGTCACGTATGCATGTGAGAGTTGGACCATAAAGAAAGCTGAGCACTGAAGAATTGATGCTTTTGAACTGTGGTGTTGGAGAAGGCTCTTGAGAGTCCCTTGGATTGCATGGAGATCCAACCAGTCCATCCTAAAGGAAATCAGTCCTGAATATTCATTGGAAGGACTGATGCTGAAGCTGAAACTCCAATACTTTGGCCACCTGATACGAAGAACTGACTCACTGGAAAAGACCTTGGTGCTGGGAAAGATTGAAAGTGGGAGGAGAAGGAGATGAGAGAGCATGAGGTGAATGGCATGACTGACTCAATGGACATGAGTTTGAGTAAACTCTGAGAGTTGGTGATGGACAGGGAAGCCTGGCGTGCTGCAGTCCACTTGGTTGCAAAGAGCTGGACACGACTTAGCGACTGAACTGAACTGAACTGAACTGAATGTTTTGTTGCCTTGCATCCTAAACATGTGGGCTAGTGGTAAAGAACTTGTCTGCCAAGCAGGAGCCATAAGAGACATGGATTCGATCTCTGGATTGGGAAGATTCCCTGGAGGAGGGCATGGCAACCTATTTTAGTATTCTTGCCTGGAGAATCTCAGAGACAGAGGAGCCCATCAGGCTACAATCCATATAGTTGCAAAGAGTCAGACTCTGAATCAGCTTAGCATGTACACAGGCTTCCTAAACACCCACACAAACACACACCCTATTCTTGCTTGGTTTTGTTCCATAGCCCTTGTCATCCACTAGCATATTTCAATTGTGTCATTTGTTCATTTTTTTTATTCCTCTACTGTAAGCTCTAGGAAGCAGGGATTTTGGTTTTCTTTGTTCAGATCTGTACCCCAGTGTCTGGAACACTAAACAGCCTGTAAGGTGATACCCTATAACCATTAAACAAATGAATTATTCAAGTTGGAGGAAAGCAAGTCAAATTAAAAGCAATCAGTGGCTAAACAATGAGTCCAAAGGGAAGGTTAATGTCAGAGTCGTAATAGTTCCAGGGAAATTTGGTGGCACAGCATGTCATCTTGGCATATTGTGAATTTGCCTATTACATTCTGGAAATTTGTGTCTGAGGTCTGCATGTTTCAAGAAGGATGAACCCTGGTTATACTCACTGGTTTTTAAATAGCCAGTTCTGTTGGTCATCACCCTCTTGTACATTTAATTTCCTTTTTCTTTGTTCATCTGCTTCAGTTCAATTTTCCTTTGGGGCTCAGTAAATAGACATAGCATCAAAAGGCAATGGTTTTTGAGTCTTTAGATCTGGTGGTGGGATATCTTCTCACTCTTAATTTAAAATTTTGGTGTTTTTTGGTCTCCATCAATGCAGACTTCCCTATGACATCTCATTAACGGTAGGGTAATCTTCAGTTGAATTCCCATTTTAGCTTTATGATTTCCTGACATTTTTGGAAGAAAATTGGCAATATTTCAGAAGTATAGGTAAAGTGTATTTCTTAAAGAGCATCTAGAAATGTGCTGTCCAGTACAATAACTGCAATATGTCTCTTTATATTTCAATTTAATTTTAAAGGAAAATAAAATTTAAAATTCAATGGTAGTAGCCACATATTGTGTGTAACAGTCATATGTGGTTGGTGGCTCCTGTACTAAATAGCATTGATCTAGGACATTTCAATTTTCACTCAAAATTTTATTGGATACTGCTCTCCAGATTTACTGTTGCTGATTGGAATATGTCTATCATAAGTGCATTCATTTGAAAATATTTATTCCATGGTGAATATATGAAAGCCTTCCAAGTAAGTAGGACCCTGGAATTTTAAAGAACTTAGAATTCATGTACAAAGTAAACAATAAATACTAGGTAGTAAGTGTTCTACTCAAGGCATATACAGGGTGCTATATAGGCATGAATAAAGCAGTCATTCGTTGTGGCACAGCTATGGGTTTGGTCACGCAACACATGTTTTGAATCTCTTTTTGCTAGTTCCATAACTGGCAGAAAAGAAATAGTTGAACATTGATGTCTAGTAAGTTTATATTTATTGTCGAAAAAAGCCAATCAATATCAGTCTGAACGTTAACTAATAGCATGGCTTTACCACTGCCCAAACAATATCGTAGTTAATAGCAATTTTAAAGTCTGAAACCACCGTAATTGCCGTCAGAAGTCAATAGATCAATAGGAGAGTCTTTTCAGTTTTAGATATGAGTATTGAGCAATACATCACATCTTGAAAAGGTTGCTTTTGATCATGGCAATCTCGACAAATTTAAAATTAGTTTGAAACCTAAATATAAACAAGAATTTTTGTTTTTAAAGTCTGTAAATTTAGACTTAAAACAGTGCCAACAGGCATTTACACTTTGTTATTATTTAATGAGTCTGCATATTTACATTGGAAATATGCATTAAACTGAAAGAATTCAGAAAGCTGCAACTAAATAATCATGTTCAAAATAAATTTAGAGCAACATAAATTATAGCTAAAATAGTAAATTATCAAAATATACTGAGATAAATATTTTGGATTTTAAAAATAAACTTAATCTAGAAACAATAGAAAGATTTCTGTAAATATTCTCTTGAAATGAGAATAGTTTCCATTTGTCTTTTTTATTCTTTATACATGTTATATTTTGAGATTCTCCTATGACAGTATCATATTTTAAAATGTTTGTCTACAAAGGGAAATTGCTAATTATCCTGCACTGGCATGTGTAAATACCTTGTTATCTCAGCTAGACATCCAAACTAAGATGAAAGCAAAAAACCAAAGACCATCACATTATTTGGAAGAAGTGATGGAGTTCTCATTTAAAGAGCAATCACTTATATTGATTGCTTTCATCATTCAGGAAACACTAACAGAGTGCAATGATTTGTTTGTTTTCTAAGTTGTTAGGTGATGTCAAGCAAATTACCTGGATCCAATTTCTGATAGATGAAAAGTTCTTCTTTTGGCATGTGTTACTGGAATTGTGAGTAATGTTCTGATCGAAGGTACATCTTTTGAGACACTCTTATAATTTAACCAGCCTTGCTGCTTTAGATGGCTGTTTGTACATTTTCAGCATTTAGTACCTGTAAGGCTTGTATTAGTACAGACTGCTTATTGTTTTTGAAATGATTATTAGCCTGACCAAAATGAGTATAATTTCTAAGGAGATAGAAAGCAATCCTTTCTGATCTAGAATTCAAACAAAATGTCCAAAGGGATGATGGATCATCTTATCTCATTTAGTATACACCAATCAAACAACAAATGCTATTATTATCCAGTTCTCATTTTTGCCTATTTTGGCACATAAAGAATGCTTCTTTGTCATCACAACCAATAGGGTTTAGATATCTTAGCATAGTGCCAGTCTTTGGTAGACTAAACTTTGAGGTAGAAGAAATTAATAGGAAGATAAAAGAAATGAAAATGCTGGGGATAAGCTTGGGTGTGAAGGGAGACAAGATGAGACTAAGTATAAAATAGAATAGGGCTGGGGTAAACAAGACCAGACACTAAGAACCTGGGGACATCTGTTCTAATTTTGGGTGGGCATCTTAAAGGCTACCTCAATTCAGTTCAGTTCAGTTCAGTCGCTCAGTCGTGTCCGACTCTTTGCGACCCCATGAATCGCAGCACACCAGGCCTCCCTGTCCATCACAAACTCCCGGAGTTCACTCAGACTCAAGTCCATCGAGTCAGTGATGCCATCCAGCCATCTCATCCTCTGGCGTCCTGCCCTCAATCCCTCCCAGCATCAGAGTCTTTTCCAATGAGTCAGCTCTTCGTATGAGGTGGCCAAAGTACTGGAGTTTCAGCTTTAGTATCATTCCTTCCAAAGAAATCCCCGGGCTGATCTCCTTCAGAATGGACTGGTTGGATCTCCTTGCAGTCCAAGGGACTCTCAAGAGTCTTCTCCAACACCACAGTTCAAAAGCATCAATTCTTTGGCGCTCAGCCTTCTTCACAGTCCAACTCTCACATCCATACATGACCACAGGAAAAACCATAGCTGGACTATCACGTCTGTTGACTAGACGGACCTTTGTTGGCAAAGTAATGTCTCTGCTTTTCAAGATGCTATCTAGGTTGGTCATAACTTTCCTTCCAAGGAGTAAGCGTCTTTTAATTTCATGGCTGTAATCACTATCTGCAGTGATTTTGGAACCCCAAAAAATAAAGTCTGACACTGTTTCCACTGTTTCCCTATCTATTTCCCATGAAGTGATGGGACCAGATGCCATGATCTTAGTTACCTGAATGTTGAACTTTAAGCCAACTTTTTCACTCTCCACTTTCACTTTCATCAAGAGGCTTTTTAGTTCCTCTTCACTTTCTGCCATAAGGGTGGTGTCATCTGCATATCTGAGGTTATTGATATTTCTCCCAGCAATCTTGATTCTAGCTTGTGTTTCTTCCAGTCCAGCATTTCTCATGATGTACTCTGCATAGAAGTTATATAAGCAGGGTGACAATATACAGCCTTGATGTACTCCTTTTCCTATTTGGAACCAGTCTGTTGTTCCATGTCCAGTTCAACTGTTGCTTCCTGACCTGCATACAGATTTCTCAAGAGGCAGATCAGGTGGTCTGGTATTCCCATCTCTTTCAGAATTTTCCAGTTTATTGTGATCCACACAGTCAAAGGCTTTGGCATAGTCAATAAAGCAGAAATAGATGTTTTTCTGGAACTCTCTTGCTTTTTCCAAGATCCAGAGGATGTTGGCAATTTGATCTCTGGTTCCTCTGCCTTTTCTAAAACCAGCTTGAACATCAGGAGGTTCATGGTTCATGTATTGCTGAAGCCTGGCTTGGAGAATTTTGAGCATTACTTTACTAGCGTGTGAGGTGAGTGCAATTGTGCGGTAGTTTGAGCATTCTTTGTCATTGCCTTTCTTTGGAATTGGAATGAAAACTGACTTTTTCCAGTCCTGTGGCCACTGCTGAGTTTTCCAAATTCTACCTAGCATAGGCTAAAGGAGATTTCAATTAACTATGCCAATATAAGGATTTTTATATATAAAATTGAGACACTGGAATAAGAACTGAGCCCAGTCAATGGGTTAGGCCAAAATGAGTTTATTCAACAGTTGTCAGTGTTCAGGAAGGAGCAGTATTCCCACCACTCTAAACAGTGAACTAGATTGAAAAATGTAGGAGAGGGTTCCTTGGTATTTCAGCTAGTTTATTCTTCCTCTACTGGAAGGGTTCAAGCTAGAAATTCTAAAATATATGGGGAGCTATGACAAGTCTTGCCTCAAAAATTTCAATGAGGCTATGGTCTCTGAAATTATTTTTTTCTCTGTCCATGGAATCTAATAAATTTGTAATGTTAATTTTATCACCATCTATTTTCTCCCCATATCCAATTTCCTTCAGCTTGCAGTGGTTTGAATTATGACTTGTATTATTACATTATCCCAGCATTCTCCCTTCTTTACCTTTTAAAGTCTTATCCATTAAGGGAATGTTAAGTCACCTCATTTTTAAAGCTTTACTAGGTCTATTCATCATAATGAGTAACATCTTCCTCTGGACTTTCTGCTTCTTTAAGGCTAAGTCGTGCGTATTTCATGCCATGTTTCAGTTTCTGTATTTTACCATTTAGACTGTAAGCTTACTATGCATAGGAAGAATGTCTTAATTATCTATCTCACTAGCATCTAGCAAAGTGGTTTGCCTATAGTAATCATTAATTGACATCGTTTCAATCAGGTTACTTGATATTTACACAAATTCTAAGCTGGACTCAATGGATCACTTATTGTTCTCATGTTACTAAATCTGTCTTTCCCTCAGTTCTTTATTTGTAAATCGAAGGGGGATAATTTAATTTCAGTAGCTTCCCTGGTGGCTCAGTGCTAAATAATCTGCCAGCAATGCAGGAGACTTGGGTTTGATCCCTGGGTCGGGAGGATCCCTTGGAGTAGGGAATGGCAACCCACTCCAGGATTCTTGCCTGAAAACTCCCATGGACAGAGGAGCTTGGCAGGGATACAGTCCATGGTATTACAAGAGTCTGATGTGACTGAGCAACTAAACCACCACCACCAATTTAATCTCACTATAGATTAATTTTATAGTTATGAAATCCAAACAAGGATGACATAGGGAAGATAGTCATTGACTGTGTACATAATTTTTGAGAATCTAAAATTTGCCAGGCACTCTTTTGAGCATCATTATTGCTAAAGGAATCCCTCTTGGGCTAGCTCAGTGCAGACAGCATTTGAGCTTTGGCCAGTATCACAATGAGATAGCCACATAATATCCTTGATTTACAGCATGGATCAAACTCCCACCTATGGTTCCCATCATAGCCCTTGCTATGATGGTTTCGCTTGGGTGATACTTTTAAAAGAGAGGAGTATGGAAATAACAAGAAAGTAGAATTAGCAACACATGAACAATAAGAGGTAAAAAGTAGAATCCAAAAAGGATAAAAGTGGTAGATTAAAATACTAAGCAGAAAAATATAAGCAAAGATAGTCATGATAAAATAACAGTGGTCATCCTAAAACACGAAGCATAATTTTGGTAAAGTGCTGTGTCTTGAGGTTGCTCTCCGTGATCTGAAAGCATCTTGCCTCATTATTCCCTTCACACTTGGGCTCATGTTAAGTAATTCATGGGTCAAAGAGAGCTCAGGCTTATATCCTTTAATTTCTGCCAATATAAGCAAAAATATTGTTCTCTGAGTCACCTCCAGTGGGAAAATCCTATGATTCCCAAATAAACTTGCTCAGTTGGGGTGGCTCTAACCCTCCTTCCCTATGATGCTTTCAAATTTTGGTGTTTGAAAAGACTCTTGAGAGTCCCTTGTGCTCAGGTGATGGAGCTAATCCTCCTACCTTATGATTCTTTTGAATTTGGTGCTGGAGAAGGCTCTTGAGAGTCCCCTGGAGAGCAAGGAGATAAAACCAGCCAAGCCTAAATGAAATAAGTCCTGAATATTCATTGGAAGGACTGAGGCTGAAGCTCCGATACTTTGGCCACCTGATACAAAGAGCTGACTCATGGGAAAGGACCTTGATGCTGGGAAAGATTGATGGCAGGAGGAGAAGGGGACGACAGAGGATGAGGTGGTTGGATGGTATCACCAACTCAATGGACATGAATTTGAGCAAACTCTGGGAGACAGTGAAGGAAAAAGAAGCCTGGCATTCTGCAGTTCATGGGGTCACAAAGATCAAACATGACTTAATGACTGAACAAAAAGCATGGCTTTTTCAGGGCTTCCTTGGTGGCCCAGCAGTAAGAATCTGTCTGCAATGCAGGAGACACAGAAGACATGGGTTCAATCCCTGAGTTAGTAAAGATCTTCTGGAGTATGAAATGGCAACCCACTCCAGTATTCTTGTCTGGAAAGTCCCAAGGACAGAGGAACCTGTCGGGCTGCAGTCCAGTGGGTTGCAAAGAGTCAGATATGACTGAGTATGCATGGACACACATTATTATTATTCAGCTTTGGAAATGGAGTCAGACAGTGAATTTTGAGTACAACCAGGCAAGAGAAAACTTCTAGGAACACCATAAATACAGGGATACAAAGAACCTCACTGCCAGTAAAGTTCTATATTATTGATATGAAACTGTCATAATATTTCATTTGAAGAGAAATTGAATAGCAAAACTATTACAAAGTGGAAAGCGCCAATGACTAGAAGGTTTTAAATCACATAAATGAGAGAAATGATCAGAAATTGAAGAGTGATAATAAGTTAAAGTCATGGAAATTTAGAAACAAAAGCTATTGGTCCAAAGAACTCAATTAGTATATTTTCTAGGATGTTTTATCTGCAATATCTGTAAAGTGCAGTCACTGGCACCAAGAGAAAACCATAAGCATTTTTTTCCTGAGTTTCAAAGTGAATTCTATTAATACTTTTCATTTTCTTAAAGAGGGTCATATCCACATTGGGATATCACAGCATTCCCTACCAGAAATACAATTGTTCAAGGGACTTGGAGGCCTCCCAGGAGACATGGCCTGTGAAATTTGAGACTCAAAATGGACCAACTAGAATGCCAAAATCAATAATCGAGAACAAAAAAAGGCAACAGGAATGTCTAACTTCTGAAAGGGTAAGCTGTTTGTGGTGGGCACATAGGGCCCACCCAAGCCCTGTGCCCCACTCTGCTCCCCAGCTTCCTCTGCAGTTAGAACTTACGGGTTGAGGCAGCTCAGTAGGTGTGCTTCTGCCATTTTTCCATCAGTTTTCACCAGTGGCGGGCTTCCCTGTTGGCTCAGAGGTTAAAGCGTCTGCCTGGAATGTGGGAGACCTGGGTTCAATCCCTGGGTCAGGAAGATCCCCTGGAGAAGGAAATGGCACTGCACTCCAGTACTCTTGCCTAGAGAATCCCATGGAGGGAGGAGCCTGGTAGGCTACAATCCGTGGGGTTGCAAAGAGCCAGACACGACTGAGTGACTTTCACTTACTCACTTACTCACTCACTCTCACCAGTGGCAGATGGCATAACTAAAAGATGAAAAGAAACCATATCAGAGTCTATGGTCATAAAATAATATTGTTTGTTGTAAAGGCATTGAGTTATAAAATACACATTAACATAGGTATATTTTTAATACAAGAAGTCAAGGAATTCTCAAGAAAAAACATATCTATGAGCCTTATGATACCTCTGTGGAAAGGATCATAAAACTGAAAGAAGCCTATCATTACCAAGAGGCCAGCTTTAGAGGTTGACTGAGAGAATACCAGCTGCTGGAGGAAAATCGCCTCAATTTTGGAGACCCTCTAAACTATGACTCCTCAGGGAGTCACAGTGGGAAGACTAATGAGGACCCCAACACTGACCATGCTAATCTCCTTGGGACTCTGACTACTGAGTTGAGCCCCAGTTTTCTGAGCTCCTGTGCCTGGAGCCCTATAGTCCACTGCTGTCTGATTGAGGTCCCTCACATGCTCACTATTTCTTGCCAAGCTAACTCTTCCATACCTCAGACTTCTGTTAGACACTTGCTCTGAGCCACTGCTGTGCTGAAAATCAGACTGACTGGCTATAAAATCCTGCCTCCAACACTTCCAAGCTGGATGATCTGTTCCAAATTGCTTTTTTAATCACTTCAGTCCCTCTCTACCTTTGCTCGTCTTTAACATAGAGATAATAATTATTCTGCTCTCATAAAGTTGATATGAAGATTAAGTGAAATAATCCTGTAAAGTGCCTAGGGTAGTTTCTGTCATGGCAAAATGCTCAGTCATGGTTTGCCCTCCTTAATCAATTGCTGTAATTAACAACTAGTTGCTGTAATTGCCCACTGTTCCTGGCACTTCCTGGTTCTCCATTTTGGATCTAATCTCTGAAATGTAAATCCTAGACACAAATTAGCAAGGAGTTTGTTATATTCCCTTAGGATTGAGAAAAAAAAAATTTTTTTTTTGCCCTTCCTGAATATGCCTCCCTCTTCAAACCTGCAAGTTTCTTGGATTTCAAACATCAACTATATTTTCAGCATTGTATAAAAACTGAGAGGGTAGGAAGTTATAGACCTCCTATATATATAAATAAAGAGAGAGAGAGAGAAGTGAGGTGTTGGAGTTAATATCTTTAGAGTTTTAATGGTTTTTCTTCAACTTCTCATAAAAGGCAATTGTTCTCCTTTTTTTTTTAGTCTATGTAATACCTCTGCCTGTTCTTTTTTTTTTTTTTTTTCACATGGGCAAATCTTGAAGTGAGGTGTTAGTCATTCAGTCACGTCCAACTCTTTGCGACCCCATGGACTGGGGCTCTCCAGGCTCTTCTGTCCATAAAATTCTCCAGGCAAGAATACCGGAGCAGGTTGCCATTTCTTTCTCTAGGAGATCTCCCAACCCAGGGATTGAACCCGGGTCTCCTGCACTGCAGGCAGATTCTTGACCATCTGAGCCACCAGGGTAGCTCAGGATAAGTCTTGAGGGCGCTGGTAAATCTTCCGTTTCTTTATTAGGGTGTTGATTACACAGGTATGTTCACTTTGTGAAAATGCGTGGATTGGACACTTATGTTTACTCTTCTGAATGCATGTTTTACTTCCTAAATTTTACATTTAAAAAGGCTTGGATAGAAGTGCAGTTTAGTATTCTTTACATTATAGAGTTGATTTTTCTACTATATTGGGAAAGTTTTACACACTCCCCCACACACTCATTTTATGATTTGTGGTATTACATAAATAGTTATATTACATAAAATAGTTATTTATGTAATAGTCTTAAGTGTGTAATTATTAAAAGGTGACATATTTCATTTGAGTTAAACATACATACGTTCACTTAAAATGTTTTCTTTCTTTTAAAAAAATAAGTCTTTTGTTTACTCCTGATTGTGTATCTAATGTGTTTGGTCTTGTATTTAAGGGCAATTGCTTATTATTTGTAGGTGTTACCTTATAGACTCAATTTGCCCACTGGTGGAAAAAGTTCTGTTAAATGAATTATGCAACTTGATTAGGTGTTAATCTTTTTTTAATTGAAGTATTTTTGATTTATAATATTGACTTTCAGGTATACAGCATAGTGATTCAGTTATATGAGTGTGTGTGTGTGTGTATATATATATATATATATTTAAATTTTATTCCATTATAGTCTATTACAAGATGTAATTGCCTATGCTATATGGTAAACCTTGTTGCTTATCTATTTTATTTATAGTAGTATGCATCTATTAATCCCTACTACCAATTTATACCTCCCTCCACCTTTGATCATCAAACTATGTCTGAGTATTCCTGTTTTGTAAATAAATACATCTGTATAATTTTTAAAAAACATTTATTTAGCTGCAGTGGGTCCTAGCTGCAGCATGCAGGATGTTTAGTTGTGGCCTGCAGAATCCACCTCCCCATCCAGGGATGGAATCTGGGCCCCCTGCATTAGAAGCTTGAAGTCTTAGCCACTGGATGATCAGCAAAGTTCCCTATTTGTTTAATGTTTTTTAGATTCCACATATAAGTGAAATATTATTTGTTTCTGTCTGACTTATTTCACTTAGGTGTGATGATCTATAAGTCTATCCATGTTACTGCAAATGGTATTATTTCATTATTTTTTATGGCTGAGTAATATTCCTGTGTGTGTGTGTGTTTGTGTGTATGTGTATGCCACATGTTCTTTATCCATTTGCTTGTTGACAGACACTTAGGTTGAATCTATGTTTTGACTATTGTAAATATTACCACTGTGAATATTGGAGTGCATGTAACTTTTTGAAAGAGCTTTCATCTTTTCCAAATATACACCCAGGAGTAGGATTGTTGGATTACATGGTAACTCCATTTTCAGTTTTTTAAGAAAATTTTATTCTGTTTTCCATAGTGACTTTGCTAATTTACATTCCTACCAATAGTGTAGGAGGGTACCCTTTTCTCCAGGCTCCCTCCAGCATTTATTTTTGTAGACTTTTTGATGATAACCATTTTGACTGATGTGATGTGATATACCTCATTGCAGTTTTGAGCTGCACTTCTCTAATTATTATTTTATTGACTATTTAAACTATTTGAAGACATACAGACCTTCTTATATTGTTAATATAAATGAAATATATTTTAACAATTTAAAAGAAAGATTTCTTATGTAGTTGAATGCAAAATCTTCAGAATATACTGTAAACTTAAAAAAAGCAACATAAATATTTGTACATTATTCAATTTTAGTAGGGAATAAGATAGACTATATATTTTTTTCTTACATATGCTTAAAATATACCTGAAAGAACACATGAGACAGATACAGTAATTTTTTTTTTGGTGAGATGAGTGGAAACCAGGAAAACTTGGAAAGCAATTGAAGCAAGATGACACTTTATGTATCTTTCATTTCAAGTTAATGAAAAATATAAATTGATTGTATACTCAAAATTGGGCTTCACTGGTGGCTCAGGCTGTAAAGAATCTGCCTGCAATGCAGGAGACCCCGGGTTGATCCCTGGGTTAGGAAGATCCCCTGGAGAAGGAAATGGCAACCCTCTCCAGTATTCTTGCCTGGAGAAATCCATGGACAGAGAAGCCTGGCAGGCTACAGTCCAGGGGTTACCAAGAGTTGGGCACAACTAAGCAGCTATCACTTTGACTTTCACATACTCAAAATTAACACACAAGCACGCTGTAACTGTCTTAAGATAGTAATTCTTTAGATTTTAGGGGTATTTATCTTCAAGACCCATGTAAAATAAATGAATACACACAGACAATAAAGTCCATCTGGATGCATAATACTGTTAGCAAGGGAGTCTAGTGCATCAGAAGAAAAGGCAGGAAGCGGGAGAGAGGAGGGATCTAAAGTGATATGGGACAGGAGCCAAAGGTAAACTCGACTGCCTTGTAAGTATGTCTTTTAATGAATGTGAGGGCTGCCAAGTTTGGGGAAAACCTGAGGTACATCATTTCACAAGGGTTCTTCCCCTTCACGCTTGGGAAGATGGAATGCTTATTTCTGCCAGTTCCAAGGGATGGATTCATTATTTTAAGTTATAGAGAAAATGAGTTGTGATTGAAAGGAAATGTTTTGCTTTTTCTATCCTAAATAGAAGATACTCTTCCTGTCTCTTAGCAATGTTCATTGAAGTGAAGCTATAATATCTTGTTTTTTGTATAAATTGATTTTTTTATTATAGTCCTCTGGAAATTTTCATGTTTCCTGTCATTTGTAATAAAATAAATATATGGATCCATTTATTTTATGTAGTTGTTTAAAGTCTATTTTAAAGCAGTAAAATTTTTAAAAAAATTCTGGGGCAAGAGGAAAAAAAAACAAATAATAGTTATATCCCAGAGAAAAGGTTCATCCTTTGTATGCATCAAGCTCCTAAAATCTTAGGTTTTTGTTGTCGTTCAGCCGCTAAGTTCTGTCTGACTCTTTGAGACCCCATGGACTTCAGCATTCTAGGCTCCGCTGTCCTTCACTATATCTCAGAGTTTGTTCAAATTCATGTCATTGAGTTGGTGTTGCTATCTAACCATCTCATCCCCTGCCACCCCCTGTTCCCTTTGCCTTCAATCTTTCTTAGCATCAGAGTTTTACCAATGAGTTGGCTCTTCGCATCAGGCGGCCAAAGTATTGGAGCTTCAGCATCAGTCCTTCCAATGAATATTCAGGGTTGATTTCCTTTAGGATTAATTACTTTGATCTCCTTTCAGTCCATGGGACTCTCAAGAGTCTTTTCCACAGCACAATTTGAAAGCATCAATTCTTTCAATTCTTATTTATCTGCATCTTCTTGTCAAACAGATTTTGGGGAAACTAAGTGACCTAAATAATGTAAACGTTTGTAATGGTGGTAAATGTAAAGTAATTCTGCTGTGGAATCAAGGTTCTTAATATAATTCTGCTGTGGAATCAAGGTTCTTAATATGAAACTTGTCAAGATTTCCTGTGTCTGACATTTATATTAAAAATACTGTTTAATATTATTGTTTAAGCATACTTGTTTTGTGTAGTGGGTATTTAACTTTTGTTAATGTAATACTCATATGAAGAGAGAAAACATGTTAATTTAACTAGTAAATAAAAACAATCTGTTTGCTTATCAGAAATTCAACTTGATTTGGATTTAGAAAAATCTAGGTTCAAGTCTAAATTCTTCCAATTCCCTGTGATGGGAAAGGAGGACAGGGTCATGCCCCTCTCCCTATCTCGGGAGCCTCACGGTTAAATGCAGATAATAGTAACTAACACACTAGGTGGTTAACTGAATCAACCATACAGGCATACCTTCTTTGTGCTTCCCAGATGTTGTGGGATTTTTTGTTTGTTTTTTTGTTTTACAAATTGAAGCTTTGTAGCAACACTATGTTAAGTCTATCATCATGATTTTTCCAACAGCATTTGTTCATTGCATGTCTGTGTCACATTTTGGTAATTCTAACAATATTTCAATCTTTTTGTTATTATATTTGTTATAGTGATCTGTGATCACTGCTATTTGATGGACTCACTGAAGGCTCAGGCAATGGTTAGCACTTTTTAGCAACAAAATAATTTTTAATTACCGTATATACATTGATTTTTGTGTGTGTGTGTGTTTTTGTACATTGATTTTTGAGACATAATGCATTTGTACACTTAATAGACCACAGTATAGTATGAGTATAATTTTTATATGCATAAGAAAAAAAATTCATGTAACTCACTTTACTGTGATATTTGCTTTATACTGGTGGTCTGGAACTAAGCCTGCAATCTCAGGTATGCCTGTAAAATTGTATAAAAACATTTTCTAAATTTTAATTATTTATAAAATGTTATTATTCAGTTGCTTATAGTGTAAGTTAACTAGAAAATTTGTTTCTCCACAATGCTATATATATCTGCAAAGCAAAATATTGTGAGTGACAATATCTGAATGAAAATAGTGGTTTGTGATAACAAGTTTAAGCTTTCTAAAAGACCGAGACTTTTGTGTTGAAGTCTCTATTACGAGTATTACTACTACACAAGAATTCAGAATACTGTTTTGGCTATGGTTGGGGCTGCTAATTTTTCAGTTCTGCATCTTTTTATTTGATAGGAACAAACCCAACCATTCAGTGTGGCAATGCTATTTGTTTACAGTTTTTTAAAAGTCAACTTTTTAATCTGACTTTTCTCAAGGCTTCGTACATCTCACATCAAGATTTTATAGTAATTAATTGATCTGATGGCTTACTTACTGCAGCCAATAGTTTAATTTTGCAACCTGCTGGAGTCACAAGCATAATTTATGTAGATAGTATAACATAAGACAGTGCTGTGGATGGATAGTTGCAAATTTATGGGTGTGTATAGTCATTAGGGCGTGTCCACACACCACAAACCTCCCTATCTAAATTGCTTTTCATGCCATGTTTTTTCCTTAATGCTCATCTGTAGTGACAAAATGGTGGGCGAATAAACCAACAGATGGTTTTCTCTCAATGGCTACATCATGGAACGCATCATTAGTTTCATGTCTACACCGCACAAGGAATGCTGGCATTTCTGTGGGCATCTGGTTGGCAGTCCCTCGTGGGGTTGCCACACACATAATCTAAGCATCCCAGCTGTGCTTTCAGTTCCCTGATGTCTACTTTGGCACGAGAAGGTGTTCACAAGCCAACTTAATTCTCTTGTTAATTCTGCCAGCGGTTAGAAGAGAGCTCTTAAATCCCAAAACCCTAATAATCTACCCTGATGTAATTTTTTCTTTAAATTGGTTTGGAAAAGCTTTTTTCTTTAGTTTTGAATAATGAGATTTAGGGTTATAGAAGATAGCTTATTTCAACTAAATCATTGATATAAATGTATGTAGGTTATGATTTGGGTTACTATTAGATGCAGTACAAAGGTTGTGTTGTTTTGTATTTAACTCACCAAATAAAAATAGTGGCTTTTATTTGGTGAGTTAAATGTGAGTTAGTGTTAAATGTAATGCTTCCATATTTATTATAAAAAGACAAATCTTCTATAAGGTCTATCCAGTTGACCTCACGAGCCCAACAATTTATGAATCTTCTAAGTCCCTTGGATGTCCTAGGGAAGTATGCGTGAATACAACAGACACCAACAAAAGTGTACTTTTGTAGTATGGTGACACAGACCTACAAATAAAACTACAAAAACTGCATATATAACATATGTGAAAGTGGAAGAACACAAGATCAGGTGAAATATCACTGTTTTCTCATGTGTACAGATGGCAGACACATTATTTTGAAACTGTATACTAGTCATTTTCTGTGATAATGTCACATAACATGAATATTTCCATGACTTGCATCAAAAAACATTCATTTCTTACTCACAGGTCTTGTAGAGGGCTGAGGCATCTCTTCTTGAGATTCTAGGTGTGTTTTGATGTGTTCAATATTTCTGCCATTCTAAGATGCAAGCTAACCAGAGCATATTATTCTCATGGCAGAAAAGAAGAGATATAAGGCTAAACCAGAACACATAAGCACCTTCAAAGCCTCAGTCTGAGTTGGCTGTTTGTCATATTCCTGTGGTCAAGGCAAACATCAATAGTGTGAAAATATGTACTTCTCCAGTAATGTGGGCTGGGAGGATAAATATTTGTGCTGTAATTATGCAATCTATAATTTGTTGTTTGGAAGACAAATGTTAACTTTTCTTTCTTTCTTTCTGGCTGTGCTAGGTCTTCACCGCTGTGTGTGCGCTTTCTCTAGCTGAGTGGTGGGGGCTCTTCTCTCGGCGCATGTGCGGGTTTCTCACTGCAGTGGCTTTTCTTACTGTGCGGTGTGTGCTCTAGACTGAGTGCTCGGTAGTTGTGGCACGTGGGCTTAGTTGTCCTGCACCATGTGGGTTCTTCCTGGACCAAGGACCGAACCATGTCCTCAGCATTGGCAGGTAGATTAACAACTGGACCACCAGGGAAGCCCAGCTTTCCTTTGTTCCACCCATAAAATGTATTCATCCCTATGCCAGTGAAGACCCCTTGCTTCCCTCAAAATTTTATGCTTTTATGGCATCATACTTGAAGTTCGAAATTGTGTGGTAGCCTCTACATCATAGCTGCCCCTCCCCGATCGCCAAGCAATATCCAGAGGTGGAATAGTAGACTAATCTCTAAAAATGTAAGTTTCCTGGCCACCCACATCTGGCCCTAAAGCCAATGTTATTAATTTTACATTTTCCTTCAGGCATCCCATTTCTGGTATCAATTTCTGTATTTGTTTGTTTTTGCTATACTGATGGTACGTAACAGTGGATTGAAGCATGCTGGCAACTTACAATGACATACAATTAATCTCTAAAAATGGTCCTGTGTGTGGAGGCTGCGCAGGCTCTGCTCTAGGCTGTCCCTGTGGATCTGGTTGGTGCCAGATCTTTGTTATCCTGTGACCCAGAGTGAAGAAGCAGTTTCTGCTAGAGAGAGATCTTTGTGGAAAGATCTAGGGTGTGAAAGAACAAGATACATCACCCAAGCACATCTTAGGTTTTGCTTTGATATGCTTATGTCGGGCCGCACAGTGGCACTGGTGGTAAGGAACCCACCTGCCAGTGCAGGAGGCATAAGAGACGTGGGTTTGATCCCTGTGTCAGGAAGATCCTCTGGAGTAGGAAATAGCAACGCACTCCAGTATTTTTGCCTGGAAAATCCCAGGGACAGAGGAGCCTGGTGGGTCATAGTCCATAGGGTTGCAAAGAGTTGGATATGGCTGAATCGACTTATTATGCACAATGGCTTATGTCACATTCTCTCACATTGTTGGCCAAAGTAAGTCACATGACCCAAATTGAAATCAATTAAATGGGGAATTTTATTTCTCCTTGGAAGGTGCAAGTGGGGAGTAAGTATTTGTGAAACTAGAAACATCCATAGGGCTAAAGAATTCACCTGCCAATGCAGGAGAGGCAGGTTCGATCCCTGGGTTGGAACAATCCCCTGGAGAAGGAAATGGCAACCCACTTCAGTATCAGTATTCTTGCCTGGGAAATCCCAGTTGCAAAAGAGTCAGATATGACTTAGTGACTAAAAACAAATGGTACAATCTATGTCAAATGCTTAAGTGCAATGTAGCCAAATAAAACATACCCATGGAATTTAGGGGGAAAAAGTTTCTGAACTTACCCTAAGTCGAAGCTATTACCTTTTACAATATCCTCATTTGTTTTTTCGGGCAATTTTCTCAATACCATTCAGGGTCTTCATAGTTCTAGTTCTAAACAATATCTGGCTTTGCTAAAAAAATCCTTGTAGTGAAAATAGCCAGGAAGGTCAGGAAGTAGAACCACACAAAAACAGCAAAACAAAAACCACTCAAATGGTATGCCTCTGACAGTTGTTTTGTATTCCCTTGAAAAGATTATTTTCAATGAGAGAATCACGTACTTCAAGATTACAAAATCAGCATTATTAATTCCTTGGGCAGTTGTGACCTTTTAAATAGCTCTACCTTTCTGTGATCACTAAATAAAAGAGAGGGAAGTAGAAACTAAAAAGAATTTTAAGTATTTAGGCTTACGATTACCTGGAGTTTATTACCGCTAATGCTCATTGACTCCATATAATATGGCTTTATAATTTATTATAAAATGTTAAAAGAAAGACAAAGTGGAGGTAAATACTCACAAATGCAAAGGAATTAACATAACAGAAAATTTATATCTAGTATCATTTTATAAATAAAAAGTTTGGTTAGAGGACTGTTGGAGTTACAAGGGGGGCTAATGTGCCTCTTAATAGCAGCATTATGCGTTAAAATACCAAAGAAGAAGGTAAAATATGACTATGAGTCATTGAGTAGTAGAGTTATAACTTTAGCATAATATATGTCATAATTGGCCAAAATTATTTTTATGATAATGACTTTCTCAAAAGATATCTCTAAAAGAAGATAAATACAAACTACTAGAGATACAAATACTTTTTTATTTTCTGATTTTTCTTTCACATACACTTAGAGGATCTTCATTATCCCTGCACAGGTGTTTCAACCTTTATAATGTGTTTGCTTCAATTCAACAAAATTATATCTGCAATCATGGGCATGATGATATGGGGATATAAAGACAAAAATGGCCCTTTGGTTGGTGATATTATGGTTCACTGGGGAGAATGTCTGTTGTAGCTTGTCTTTGAAGAAGCACATTTACTCAGCTTTTTAAATTAAAAAAAAATACTAATCAATGTTACAATAAAATAATGGTACTTCTAATAAAGATTTTGACAAGGTAACTGTCAGCTCCTCTCCCTGCCAGTCCACTAACATGCTCAGTATTTTTGGTTCCAACATCATGAAATGATAGTGCTTGGAGAGTTCCCTGCAGTCGCCTATTTGTTTTATAACCTATTCAGCAGAAATTGTTTCCACGGCTGCTGGCCACTGGGCGTGTACTAACTCTGTGACTTGGCACAGCAGACCTTCCTTCCATTTGACTTAATTTAAGCATCTTCTTCAGCCAAACATTTTCTCAGCCTTCTAGCCAATACCTACACCTTTCCGAAAAGGGTGCTAGAAAGAGCATTGAACTGGCCGTTTGGATATCCATGTTGTAGGTCTGGCTGCATGGCCATTTGGCTCTGCCTTACTTTAATTTCCAATCTATTAAAAAGATGTGAAATGTATCATTTCAAGGTTTCTTTCAGTTTCATTTCACTATGTATTGTTTCTCTTCTTCAGCCTCTACTGCACAGTACAGTAGAAATCCTCCAGCTTCAGAATCAAAGAAGCTTTGTGGGCTCGTATGTCCTTTTCTAAAAAAGAGGGACAATGATGTCTTCAGATCAGTTATTTGGAAGAGTAAACTAGCTAGTTGCTACAGTGCTTTGAAGACACTACTCAGCACGGTGTAAGTGCTTTCCCTTTTCGGTCTTCCAAGAATCACAGTTCCTTTTTCTTTTCATCTCTATTCATGTATACCCTTGTTTGCTGCGTGTGTGTGTGTGTGTGTGTGTGTGTTCACTGGTTGACTCTTTGTGACCTCATGGACTGTAGCCCACAAGGCTCCTCTGGCCATGGGATTTCTCAGGCAAGAATGCTGGTGTGTGTTGTCATTTCCTTCTCCAGGGCATCCTCCTGACCCAGGGATTGAACCCATATCTCCTGCATTGGCAGATAGATTTCTTACCACTTAGCCACCTGGGAAACCTTATTTTTGCTGCTTGGGCCTCTACAGAGGGGTCTGGCTAGGTGTTCTGAAAAAAACAGAGACATGAGCCTCACTGGGTGCTAGACAGGCTTCTATTTGGAAAGACCATAATTGAAAAATGCATATGACTGCTCGGCGACCCTGGGAGTTTGTGATAGGATGCTCTGTGATGACCTAGAGGGCTGGGATGGGAGTGGAAGGGAAGCTCAAGAGGGAGGGGATATATGTACACATAGCTGCTGCACTTTGTTGTACAGCAGAAACTACCACGGCATTGTACAGCAATTATATTCCAATAAAAGCAAAATGGTGGCAAAGGAGATGCGACTAGAATAATTCTGCCTTAGGTTAATTGAGACACTCCAAGGCTGGTTATCTGGAAATTCGACTCTCAGAAAAAAGCACTGCTGAGGTCAATGTTTAGCAAACATCCATTGGTTACATGCCATCGTCAATATTTCTGCCCCATTTGTCCTATTACTTGCTTAATATTTTTTCTTTAAAATGATCTAAATTATTCACTATTCAGTCTAGTTCATATCTGTATGATCATGTTGATGTGCTAATTATGTTGATTTCTTAATACACATAAAGGTTAATCTATAGCTATTAAAATTTTAAAACTACTTCACCTAAAACCATGTAGATCATCTTTGGGAAACACTGGCCTACTTTTTGACTAGAGTTGGTGGATGGCTGTGTGATGGATGGAGGATTAGGTATATGAAACGGATAAAAAGTCTGCCTTGGAAAATAGAAGCTAGTGGAAGCTCAAGTCTTTCTGTGTCTATCACTCAGGAGGGCTTACCCTTGAGAGCTGGTTTGATGTTGTGTTAAGAGCCAAGATTCTAGAGACTGACTCCTGGGTTCAGATT
Organism: Bos indicus x Bos taurus; assembly: GCF_003369695.1. Taxonomy (NCBI): domain Eukaryota; kingdom Metazoa; phylum Chordata; class Mammalia; order Artiodactyla; family Bovidae; genus Bos; species Bos indicus x Bos taurus. The sequence continues at coordinate 18,534,759 of NC_040076.1, read as the reverse complement.
CCCGCTCTCATCTTTCAGCCAAGTGTAGCTTTGGGCAAGTTGCTTAACATCCTTGGGCTTCATTTTCTTTATCTTAAGAAATGGGGGAACTTCCCTGGTAGTCCAATGATTAAGATTTCACCTTCCAATACAAGGAGTACTAGTTTGATTCCTGCCTGCGGAGCTAAGATCTCACATGCTTCTCAGGCACAAAGCTAAAACATAAAAAAAGAAGCAATATTGCAACAAAATACAATGAAACTTTAAAAATGGACCACATCAAAAAAAATCTTTAAAATAAAATAAATGGGATAACAGGAATATCTTGATTTTTGTGAGGATGCAATGTATTGACATATATAAATCTTTCAGAATAGTTCCTGTTCTCAGTGTAACTATAAACTGATTTTACCATTATTGTTATTCTTCTCTTATGAAACTCATAGTCTCCATAACATTATATGATATGAAGGCCTGAGTTTAGTTTTTACAGCCCAGCTAATATTTTGCTAAAACATCAAGCCAAATATTTTGGAATATATTGAATATATGCATAAATTTTCTTTTACTTACATAATTTGGCTTTAATTTATAAATTGTTAGGCTCCTTCTGGTAAGGCTTTATGCATTTCCTTTTCTGCTTTTCTGAAGTGCCAATGAAAAGATTTCATATGCAAGATTGTATTATTTATTGCTTTACACTGTGACTTAAAATAACCTATCAAGACTTAAATGTTTAAGTCAATAAAATACTGTCTATAGACTGACTACAACTTTCAAAAAAACATAGTACAGACTGCATGGTATTTAAATTCCTTAGTGATATATCAAAGGGTGATATTCCAAATTGTATTATTCATAGAATGAATCAATAAAGCTTAACCTTTAAAAATGCTAAGATAAAGAAAATTTCCACGCCCAGGACTCTTGGTTAACTGTATGCATTAACGCAAGTGCAAGAAAACAAGTCACATATTTTTTTTTTTTTTTTAACTTTAGGGTGTAGAATATCTTGTCAAGAAACTGGGCTTAATTGCCTGATATGGACATCACCAGATGGTCGACACTGAAATCAGACTGATTGTATTCTTTGAAGTCAAAGATGGAGAAGCTCTATACAGTCACCAAAAACAAGACTGGGAGCTGACTGTGGCTTGGATCATGAACTCCTTATTGCCAAATTCACACGGAAATTGAAGAAAGTGGAGAATACCACTAGACCATTCAGGTATGACCTAAATCAAATCCCTTATGCCTATACACTGGAAGTGAGAAATAGATTTAAGGGACTAGATCTGCTAGAGAGAGTGCCTGATGAACTAGGGATGGAGGTTCGTGACATTGTACAGGAGATAGTAATCAAGACCATCCCAAAGAAAAAGGAATGCAAAAAAGAAAATGGCTGTCTGAGGAGGCCTTACAAATAGCTGTGAAAAAAGGGAAGTGCAAAGCAAAGGAGAAAAGGAAAGATATTCCCATTTGAATGAAGACTTCCAAAGAATAGCAAGGAGAGATAAGAAAGCCTTCCTCATTGATCAATGCATAGAAATAGAGGAAAACAATAGAATGGGAAAGACTAGAGATCTCTTCAAGAAAATTAGAGATACCAAGGGAACATTTCATGCAAAGATGGGCTCGATAAAGGACAGAAATGGTAGGGTCCTAACAGAAGCAGAAGATATTAAGAAGAGGTGGCAAGAATACACAGAAGAACTGTACAAAAAAGATCTTCACGACCAGATAATCACGATGGTGTGATCACTCACCTAGAGCCAGACATCCTGGAATGTGAAGTCAAGTGGGCCTTAGAAAGCATCACTAAGAACAAAGCTAGTGGAGGTGATGGATTTCCAGTTGAGCTATTCCAAATCCTGAAAGATGATGCTGTGAAAGTGCTGCACTCAATATGCCAGCACATTTGGAAAACTCAGCAGTGGCCACAGGACTGGAAAAGGTCAGTTTTCATTCCAATCCCAAAGAAAAGCAGTGCCAAAGAATGCTCAAACTACTGCACAATTGCACTCATCTCACACACTAGTACAGTAATGCTCAAAATTCTCCAAGCCAGGCTTCAGCAATATGTGAACCGTGAACTTCCTGATGTTCAAGCTGGTTTTCGAAAAGGCAAAGGAACCAGAGATCAAATTGCCAACATCCGCTGGATCATGGAAAAAGCAAGAGAGTTCCAGAAAAACATCTATTTCTGCTTTATTGACTATGCCAAAGCTGTTGACTGTGTGGATCACAATAAACTGTGGAAAATTCTGAAAGAGATGGGAATACCAGACTACCTGACCTGCCTCTTGAGAAATCTGTATGCAGGTCAGGAAGCAACATTTAGAACTGGACATGGAACAACAGACTGGTTCCAAATAGGAAAAGGAGTACATCAAGGCTGTATATTGTCACCCTGCTTATTTAACTTATATGCAGAGTACGTCATGAGAAACGCTGGGCTGGAAGAAGCACAAGCTGGAATCAAGATTGCCAGGAGAAATATCAATAATCTCAGACATGCAGATGACACCACCCTTATGGCAGAGAGTGAAGAGGAACTAAGGAGCCTCTTCATGAAAGTGAAAGTGGAGAGTGAAAAAGTTGGCTTAAAGCTCAACATTCAGAAAACTAAGATCATGGCATCTGGTCCCATCACTGATGGGGAAACAGTGGAAACAGTGTCAGACTTTATTTTTCTGGGCTCCAAAATCACTGCAGATGGTGACTGCAGCCATGAAATTAAAAGACGCTTACTCCTTGGAAGGAAAGTTATGACCAACCTAGATAGCATATTAAAAAGCAGAAACATTATTTTGCCAACAAAGGTCTGTATAGTCAAGGCCAGTGAGAGTTGGACTATAAAGAAAGCTGAGTGCTGAAGAATTGATGCTTTTGAACTGTGGTGTTGGAGAAGACTCTTGATAGTCTCTTGGACTGCAAGGACTGCAAGGAGATCCAACCAGTCCATCCTAAAGTAGATCAGTCCTGGGTGTTCATCAGAAGGCCTGATGTTGAAGCTGAAACTCCAATAGTTTGGCCACCTGATGCGAAGAACTGACTCATTTGAAAAGACCCTGATGCTGGGAAAGTTTGAGGGCGGGAGGAGAAGGGGATGACAGAGGATGAGATGGTTGGATGGCATCACCGACTTGATGGACATGGGTTTGTGTGGATTCCAGGAGTTGGTGATGGACAAGGAGGCCTGGGGTGCTGTGGTTCATGGGGTTCGCAAAGAGTCAGACACAACTGACTGAACTGAACTGAACATAACTGGCAGTTAATCAGAAAAGAAACACCTATGTTTCTGGTATTGTTTCCTAGCTCTTAACCCATTTTTCCAGCTTTCCTTGTGTGCATTATGGGTGTATGCTAAGGACCTCTTACATAGGTAACTCATGAAGTAGTTGTTTGTAGCAATCATGCATTATCTGGGATAAAAGAAGAGAATACAATTAAAAGAGGGAGGAGACAATACATTCCTTCACCTTTACTCCCCAACGGTGTGTCTGATAACGTATGGCTGCAAAGTGAGTTATTAGAGTGTATCACTGGAAGTCAGGAAGGATCTGGAATACCACTTCTACTCTGAAGGCTCTTCTATTAAGTTGTTGTTCAGTCCAACTCTTTGCCACCCCATAGACTTCTGCATGCCAGGTTTCCCCATCCTTCACTATCTCCCAGAGTTTGCTCAAACTCATGTCCATTGAGTCAGTGATATCATCCAACCATCATGTCCATTGAGTCAGTGATATCATCCAACCATCTCATCCTCTGTCGCCACCTTCTGCCTTCCATCTTTCCCAGGATCAGGGTCTTTTCCAATGAATTGGCTCTTTGCATCAGGGGGCCAAAGTATTGGAACTTCAGCATAAATCCTTCCAGTGAATTTCCTTTAGGATTGATTGGTTTGATCTCCTTGCTATCCAGAGGATTCTCAAGAATCTTCTTCAGCAGCATGGTTTGAAATCATGAATTCTTTGATGCTGAGCCTTCTTTATGGTCCAACTCTCAGATCTGTATATAACTACTGGAAAAACCATAGTTTTGACCATAAGGACCCTTGCTGGGGAAAAGTGATGTCTCTGCTTTTTAATATGCTGTCTAGGTTTGTTATAGCTTTTCTTCCAAAGAGCAAGAATCTTTTAATTTCATTGCTGCAATCACTGTCCACTGTGGTTTTGGAGCCCAAGAAAATAAAGTCTGCCAGTGTTTCCATTTTTTCCCCCATCTATTTGCCATGAAGTGATGGGGACCAGGTGCCATGATCTTTGTTTTTGTAAGTTGAGTTTAAGTCAGCTTTTTCACTCTCCTCTTTCACCTTAAGTAAAATAGACAAAATTGTTGTTGGGTTGGAAAAAAGACACACCAAACAGTTCTGTTTCTGAATGAACTTACTTTCCAGTTGGGAAGGTAAAATACTTGCATGTAAGCAGCTAAGTAACTTGTGAAAATTGATAACCTGAAACATTCTACAGAGTAGATTCTATTAAAGGACAAAATAAGTTTGTTTGTTTTTTTCCGTCTGGGAAAGGTAAGAAGTTAACTGAGTGGCTCTTTTTCTTTTTTTCGAGAAAAGGGGAATCCATGTTTATGATAGGCATGGTGAGAGAGACAAGCATGAAAAGGTGTGGAAAATTGTAGCAGCGTGCACTGAGCTGAGAAAACATAAAGACAGACTCTCAGTCACCTGGTTGGTGGTACTGGCTGACGTATGAAAGTAGGAAGTGGGAATAAATCTAGAAAGGTAAACAGGGTCAAATTTTGGAGGGCTTTGGATGCAGCACAAAGGAATTAAAATTTTGTTCTACCAGCTAGAATGTAATTGAAAACCTTTGAGAAGTAAAATATATGAAAACCTGTGTGTGTGTGTGTGTGTGTGTGTGTGTGTGTGTATGTGTGTGTGTGTAACAGGAGCTTTTGGTAGTGGCATCATCCATACATTTTCTTTCTGATATTTATCTTGTTTTCTACAAGTATATTTATATTAATCAGATCAGATCAGATCAGTCGCTCAGTCGTGTCAGACTCTTTGCGACCCCATGAATAGCAGCACGCCAGGCCTCCCTGTCCATCACCAACTCCCGGAGTTCACTCAGACTCATGTCCATCGAGTCAGTGATGCCATCCAGCCATCTCATCCTCTGTCATCCCCTTCTCCTCCTGCCCCCAATCTCTCCCAGCATCAGAGTCTTTTCCAATGAGTCAACTCGTCTCATGAGGTGGCCAAAATACTGGAGTTTCAGCTTTAGCATCATTCCCTCCAAAGAACACCCAGGGCTGATCTCCTTCAGAATGGACTGATTGGATCTCCTTGCAGTCCAAGGGACTCTCAAGAGTCTTCTCCAACACCACAGTTCAAAAGCATCATAAAGAACCACAGTTCAAAAGCATAAATATAAATTAATATATAATTTATATTAATAGTGGAAGCAAATTAAGAAATTAAAATAATGAATATATGAGAAATCTATATTTCAGACAAACAACATGTTGCTGGTGTAGAGGATAATTGGATATATTGGGTTTGGGGGAAGCAAAGCCTAAATCCCAGGCAGCTGTTTGGATTGGCTATAGGTATGTCTGCACTGAAGTTATTCCTAGTATTGTCAATGAACTGTAAAAGTTATTTTATGTCATAAAAAGTTTAAGAAGCAGTACTCATCAGGAATAATATGATCAAATAATTCTGTACAAAGTTAAAATATCTGTCATACATGCAACCAAGTTAATGTACTCCACTTATACTAAATTAGGTGTTCCACACAGGTTTTCTACCAAAACTTATTGAAAATAGCATTTTGTTGCCATGACAACCTAGAAGAGCAATTGGAAGCTAGAGCATTAAAGGTGAGACAAAAAAGACAGACAAATAGCTCATATTTAGCTAGATGGTATTTCTTTTTAATTTTTTTAAATTTTATAAATCCAGGGAAGACTTTGAAATTCTTTAGTGTTCAACAATGTTTTGAATAGTTTTCCCCCTTAAAATCATATAGATTTAGAATATTCAGTTAAACTTGCATCATCTGCTGGTTATTAAATGAGTCAACCATCCTTCATTTTTAAATCTCAAAAGTCTTCTTCATCTACTTGAGTTTTGATTGCTTTTTGGTAGATTCAGAACATTTTGACCCTTAGCTCAGCATATGATAGCTATTTATTGATTGAAACTCTGGTTTTCAAAATGTGTTTTATAAATCCCAAGTGTTTCACAAAGTGTCTCTAAGGTTTCTTTGGAAGGAAGCGTGGTTATTATGGTTACTTTGTTTAGGTGCTTTCTATTTCTTTTAGATTTTTACCTTACCACCACACTAGAAATTGCAGTTGTGGTACTTAGCAAAAGAGTAGGTAATTCCAGACTTCTAAATGTTTGCAGCAATTCGATAAAAATTTGAGCAATAAACACACATTTTCTATTTGTATTTATAAGATATCCTCAGTCTCTTATACTCAAAGGTAAAAAATAGAATATGAAAAGATAAATGTGGTAAAATACTAAACAGGAAAATGTAAGCACAGATAATCATGATAAAATAATCACAGTCATTCTAAAACATTAAGCATAATTTTGGCAAAGAAGCAATTATAAGAATATATAAAGATGGTGAAATTTTATATTAACCTTCAAATAGGCTAAATTTTATTCTGTAATGTCTATTTGTAGGATTTTGAGAACAATTAATTGAAGTCAACACTTAAGAATTCCTAGACACTGCAGGATATTAATGACAAGGAATCTACCCTAAAGGAAATTGATGTGTCTACATAAAGAGATATAATGTACCCAATTAAGTATTGGAGAAAAATATAGTATGATATTTTTTAAAAATCAGAGCAAGAAAATATTTTTTCTGGAAATTAAAAAATAAGCTTCATATAGAAAGTGATAGTCACCCATCAAGGTGGACAGGCATTGTTCTGGGAAAAGCAGAACTTTGCCAGACAAATTGGAATGTGTGGATACCATATTCATGGAAGATGTTACTGATGGGAGTGTGGAGCTGTGTGGAGATAGAAAAACAAAATTTGGAGCCTCTAACATTATCATCAAGGAATGTATATTGGAATTTTAGATTCATGTTCACTCTCACACAAAAAAAATATCTAGCTGAAATGTGTGTGACCACAATTTCTGCAGATTAGGAAGAAAGGTTTAAACTAGGATTCTTGAATGCAAGTGAGGTGAATTACTCTTGAAAACCTCTTTCCATTTGCAGGCATAAGATCTGTCAATATCAGTCAAGGAAAATAAGGGTTCCTCAGAATTGCGGAAGCCTCTTTTCATCCCTGCCAGGTGATGGAGTAGGTTGGAGGGAAAGAGACTGTCCTTTCTGTACTGGATGCCACATGCGAGGTCCCTCTCACTCCCACCACCCTTATTCCTGTGAGCAGAAAAGGAAAAGGGAGAAGTGCCAAAATTGGCTTCAGGTGAAGGTAAAAAGTTTAATGCAGAGATTCACTCATTCTTTCACTTATTTACCGGATAAATAATTATCAGGCACCTACTGATGGAAAATAAAACCAGCTCAGAATTTATAACCGAAGAGGGACAGGCAAGCATTAAACAACTAAACAGATATACCCTCGATTTTAACAGGAAAAAAAGTACATCATGTGCTCCTTAAATGTTTGTTGAGTGAGTAATAGATGTTGTCACTGGAAAAACTGGGAGAGAGATAAACAAGGGGTAGATTTAGATTGTGTGGCAAGGGAGATCTTTCGGCAGGTCTAGGCAGAAGAGGAGGACAGTGTCTTCACTTCCTTTACGGTCATCATAAAGAGCTTCTTAGCCCCATGAACTACTAAGTCGAGTTAGAGAAATCAACGTAGAGTCTGCAAGAAGACCCCAGCATTCTAGTGGCCCTCAACGTGTTAGAGTAAGCCACGCGAAGTTATCTGTTCAGGGAGGGGTTGACGCATGTGTGTGGGGAAATGATTTGGGGATGAAGACATCCAGACCTACTACCTCTGTTCCCCATTTTATTCCCAATAGATATATATTTTTAAAGTCATTAGGTTACATGCTAATGATCTCCAGTGGGGATGAACCAGAATCCACAATGATCATCCCAGTTTGTATTAGGAACTTTATACCTTTTTGCAACTGTTGTATTATTTGAGTTCACAAATATTTAAAAATCTAAACTATTTTTTTTTCAATTGTTTAGTATCCAATTAAATGACCCCTTAAGTGCTGGAAAAGATAGAAGATACTAGGTCATAGATTCATGATGATTTCTTGCCTCTCTGTTATTTATTTTTTAAATTTTTATTTTGTATTGGAGTATAGCTGATTAACAATGTTGTGGTAGTTTCAGGCGTACAACAAACTGATTCAGTTATATGTATACATCTATCTATTCTTTAAAAAAAATTTTCCCAATAGGTTGTTGTATAATATTGAGTAGAGTTCCCTGTGCTATACACTAGGTCCTTGTTGGTTATCCATTTTAAACAAAGCAATGTGTACATGTCCATCCCACACTTTCTAACTGTCCCTAACTTGTCTCCAATCTTGAAAATTCTGGAAAATAAAGGCTGTCTTATGAATCTTATATGTCCATTCTTTGGAGAGAAATATTATAGCATCCATTCCTTATGTAATATGACCAGTTTATTTTTTCTGATATAAAAGATTTCACCATAGAAATATACTTACTTTTACTGTTTTTATTTTTCCCCCCTTTCTGTTCAGGTTTATTTTAAAAGGGTTTCTTTACATTGCAGAATATTTAGACCTTTTTATAGATAAATGGGGCTTCCCTGGTCACTCAGTGGTAAAGAATCCTCCTGCAATGCAGGAGATGCAGGTTTGACCCCTGGGTGGGCAAGATCCCCTGAAGGAGGACATGGCAACTCACTCCAGTATTCTTGCCTGGAGAATCCCGAGGACAGAGGAGCTTGGAGGGCTATAGTCTACTGTGTCACAAAGAGTCAGACACAGCTGTAGCAACTGAGCACGCAGACGCAGATAAATGATAACTTGTATGTATATTTTAAAAAGCATAGTCTAGAGGATAAGGAGATTTTATGGATGCCAGTAACTACGAGTTACCTGACAATGTGTTTCTTGCTTGTCCTACAATTTCCATTTTGCTGTGCTGCAGTATAAACATGCATTTGGGACATAAGCCTTTCCCCTTAGAAATGGTATATGAACAAATATTGCAGTGACAGATGTACCTCCAGAAGGAAATTTAAACTGATTTTTTTTTTTTTTTTGGTCCAAAAACCTTTGTTTCCCCACCACATTCTAACTTTATATGTCATTCCACATAACTCAGTTTATTGCTATTATGGCTGCTCTGACACCATTGTTTTCCAGTCATTTGATATATTTGGAAAAACACTGAATATTTGTGAATACAACAAAGGCATCTTTTATGTTTTCTGGGTCTTTAGCTATTTTTCTTCCTGATACAATTTCCTTTTGAATAAAATGGAGCACTTTTATAGAAAAAAATTTGAGTTCACCAAATATTTATTTATACTTTTATAGTCTCTTAATTGCATTTTATTTAACTCAACCTGGCACTCAGTTTTATTTTGCTGTGTTTGGATTTTCAATTTATGTGGCAACTGCAATATATTCAAAAGATCGTAGGAAAATTTTCCAGGACTCCTATCTTCTGATTAACTTGGAAATCAAATGATGGGGTGTATCCACTCATTGTAAATTGACACTGGATTTTTTTTTTTAATAGAGAGAGTAAAGGAGGGAGGGAAGCAGAAAGAAAAGTTGAAGGAAGGAAGAGAAGTGTTAGAGTTTCCTAACTTTAGAGAGAACGGGTTGTAAAGCTGAAAGGAACTTTAGAGATAATGTATTATGCTTTAGTGATTCTCTATCTCTATGACTGTGATGCTGGAATTTTACTAAACATATTATTCCATGACCCCACATAATAACAATTGTTCTTTCAGTAAATATTGATAAAAATATGTGGGGAAAAGAACTTTATGAATTTATTGATACTGAAAAATTTAACTTCCATCTGTATAAATTTGGAAAACCAATGTGGCCATATCTGGCCCTGTTACTTCATGGCAAATAGAAGGGGAAAAGGAGGGAGCAGTGACAGACTTCCTCTTCTTGGGCTCTGAAATCACTGAGGATCATGACTGTAGCCATGAAATCAGAAGATGACTGCTCCTTGGCAGGAAAGCTATGACAAACCTCAACAGGGTGTTGAAAAGCAGAGACATTGCTCTGCCAACAAAAGTCCATATAGTCAAGGCTGTAGTCTTCCCAGTGGCTACGTATGGTTGTGAGAGAAAGACCATAATGAAGGTGGAGTCCCAACGAATTGATGCCTTTGAACTGCAGTGCTGGAAAAGACTCCCAAGAATCCCTTGGATGGCAAGAAGAGCAGACCAGAAAATCCTAAGGGAAATCAACCCTGAACTTGTTGGGAGGACAGATGCTAAAGCTGAAACTCTAGTATTTTGGTCAACTGATACAAAAAGCTGACTCATTGGAAAAGTCCCTGATGCTGGGAAAGATGACGGTAGAAGGAGAAGACATCCCAGAGCCAGATGTAGAGCCAGACATCTGGAGTTCAAAGTCAAGTGGGCCTTAGGAAGCATCACTACGAACAGCTAATGGAGGTGATTGAATTCCAAATGAGCTATTTTAAGTCCTAAAAGATAATGATGTTAAAGTGCTGCATTCAATATGCCAGCAAATCTGGAAAACTCAGCAGTGGCCACAGGACTGGAAAAGGTTAATTTTCATTCCAATCCCAAAGAAAGGCAATACCAAAGAGTACACAAACTACTGCACAATTGCACTCATCTCACATGCTAGTAAATTAATGCTCAAAATTCTCCAAGCCAGGCTTCAACAGTACATGAACTGAGAAATTTCCAGATGTTCAAGCTGGATTTATAAAAGTCAGAGGAACCAGAGCTCAAATTGCCAACATCCGATGAATCATCAAAAAAGCAAGAGGGTTCCAGAAAAACATCTACTTCTGCTTTACTGACTACACCAAAGCCTTTGACTATGTGGATCACAACAAACTGGATAATTCTTCAAGAGATGGGAGCACCAGACCACCTGACCTGCCTCCTGAGAAATCTGTATGCAGTTCAAGAAGCAACAGTTAGAATGAGACATGGAACAATGGACTGGTTCAAAATTGGGAAAGGAGTATGTCAAGGCTATATATTGTCACCCTGCTTATTTAACTTTTATATAGAGTACACATGGGAAATGCCAGGCTGGATGAAGCACAAGTTGGAATCAAGATTTCAGGGAGAAATATCAATAACCTCAGATATGCAGATGGCACTACCGTTATACCAGAAAGTGAAGAAGAACTGAAGAGTCTCTTGATGAAAGTGAAAGAGGAAAGTGAAAAAGCTGGCTTAAAACTCAACATTCAGAAAACTAAGATCATGGCATCTGGTCCCATCACTTCATGGCAAATAGATGGGGAAACAATGGAAACAGTGACAGACTTTCTTTTCTTGGGCTCAAAAATCACTGCAGATGGTGACTGCAGCTATGAAATTAAAAGACACTTGCTCCTTGGAAGAAAAGCTATGACCAACCTAGACAGCATATTAAAAAGCAGAGACATTACTTTGCCGACAAAGGTCCATATAGTCAAAGCTAAGGTTTTTCCAGTAGTCATGTATGGATGTGAGAGTTGGACCATAAAGAAAGTTGAATGCTGAAGAATTGATGCTTTTGAACTGTGGTGTCGCAGAAGATTCTTGAGAATCCCTTGGACTGCAAGGAGATCAAACCAGTGAATGCTAAAGGAAATCAGTCCTGAGTATTCATTGGAAGCACTGATGCTGAAGCTCCAATACTTTGGTCACATGATACAAAGAACTGACTCATTGGAAAAGACCCTGATGCTGGGAAAGATGGAAGGCAGGAGGAGAAGTAGATGTCAGAAGATAAGATGGTTGGGTGGTATCACCAACTTGATAGGCATGAGTTTGAGCAAGGTCTGGGAGTTGGTGATGGACAGGAAAGCCTGGCGTACTAAAGTCCTGGGTGTCGCAAATAGTGAGACACAACTGAGCAACTGAATTGAGACTGAAACTGAGAAGAAGAGAGTGTCAGAGGATGAGATGACTGGATGGCATCGCTGATGCAATGGACATGAACTTGGGCAAATTTCAGGAGATGGTGTGGGACAGGGAGGCTTGGTGTGCTGCAGTCCATTGGGTTGCAAAGAATCAGACATGACTGGTGACTGAACAACAGCAATTATATACATCACTACTTATCTTGGTTGGGGATAATTCTTGGTAAACATAAAGATTAAGATTTGAAAATTTTGTGAAATAAACCTTTCTGGGCCAGAATGCCAACCAGTCAGGGAGCACAGAACTTCAATTCATTCTCTTTTTATATTTTAAAAGTCAAAACCAAAAAAATGAAGAAACTTGCCCAAGATCATATTAAATCTAGATTAATGATTCTCTTAGCCAAGTAATTTTTCCATATTTCAATACACAGAAAGGAGTTTGTCAATTACACACCTAGAGAATTCAAGCTGGACACTTGAAGTAAGGATGACTTTAGCTTATATGGTTTTTTTTTTTTTTTTTGCTTTAATTACCTCAATTTTGCTTGTTTGTATCAATGTATATTGAGATCAGATTTAGTATTTCAGCAAAGATTAGAGTAAAAAGTATTGGCCCATGATAAATTGGTAACAGCAGTACTGAATGCATTGCTTTCAATTAATAAAGAGGCACTAAAAGGAAATTTCAATCCACTGAGTTGATATTTAATTACATATTCATATAAATTCATAGGAATCTTAAGATCTGATAACATATGCTTCTAATAATGGAGTTCCATAAATACTAACTCATCACCTGAATGGTTAAAACGTGTAACAGACTCAAGAGTTCCTGAATTTAAACTTTAAATGATAGGAAGGCAGGTTTTACTCCACAGATGGTGCTAGTGGCACCTGCCAAGGCAGGATATGGAAGAGAAGGGGGTTCAGTCCCTGGGGTGGGAAGATCCCCTGGAGGAGGGTATGGCAACCCACTCCAGAATTCTTGTCTAGAGAATCCCATGGACAGAGGAACTGGGGGGGTTACAGTCCATGGGATCGCAGAGTTGAACACAATGGAACATGCACACACATAAGTCTTCATTAAATTTCAAACAGCATTATGAACATTGAAGCTCATAAGATAACCCTATAAAAATTAAGGCTTCTAGAATTATGAGGGAGAGTAAAACTGGCTCTTGAATGAGGCAGGTCATGTATTCCATAGCACAGACATGGTTTGAAAAGAATAAGTAAATCTGGGGAGAATTTGACCAAATGTTCATCCTTGCATTTGAGTCAGTTATAGGCCTGAACAGATGCCAAGGCGTCACCTCTGAAGAATTGGAAGGAAAACCTTGGATTCAATGGTCTCTTTCTGGAAGTGACTGTTAACTATTATTTAGAAAATAAAATAAATAAAATAACAGTTTGTGCCTACTGCTGATTTGGTTATATTGTAATAGCTTTATTTTTTCATTTTCAAATATTTATTTTATTATGTCCTACCAATGATATTGATAGTCCTCAGAAGAATCATTTACTATCTTTAAACTGTAATAGAATGAGTAAATTAGTTACCATTGGATTCCAATGACATTTCAAATATATTCATATAAAGTTGTAATAATCTTAAATGTAACAAATCTCCTTTGTAGCCCATTGCAGTGAACTGAATGTTTGTATCCCCACCCCTGCCCCCCAACCAAATCCACATGTTGAAATTCTACCTCTCAGTATGATAGTTATTAGGAGATTGGGCCTTTGGGCAGGAATTAGGTCATGAGAGTAGAACTCTCATGAAAGCAACTAGTGCCTTTATTAAAGATACCCCCAATGCTCTTTAGGTTTCTTTCCTTCACCTGAGGACCTAACCAGAAGTCCACAGTCTGAAACCCCAAAAAGTGCCCTCTCTAGAACCCCTAGAGCAACTTTCTGACATAGCCACACCCAGGGACACTCTTTGACATGGCTTACAGACTGAGCTACATATTCCTTCATGGCTTTGAGGACTTATGTTTTCCATTTTCCAATCAAAATCCTAGCAACAACTCTTTCTTTTGGATCTGTGGCTAGTGGTGAAAATCCACATTCTTTACATGATTTGCTAATTGCCCTGACCCTAGAATAAACTAGTATTTCTAATGGTTCCGCAAGGAAAATAAAATAATAGACATCATAATCATTTTGGGATTCTACTTGAGTAGGGTGGATTTAATATTCCATAAGATCCTTCCAAGTGTTTAAAATGTCTTATTCTGTAAGATCTATCATTACTGTAAAATAACTTTTTCCCTAAGAAAACAGTCCTACAAGTGTTGAGTATACTCATGGCTTATAAAAGCCAAAGAATTTTAAAATAACTAAAAACAGAGGATTTTATTTAACAAATTCTCATGCACTGAAAGCAACCTAATGGCAAAATATCAGTCTTACTGAAGCCCACTATGAGACCATCCTCAGGGTTCCTATAATGGACCAGATATAGATGAAACTCTCATGAACTTCTTTTCAGTACTCCAGGAAAATTTAGCATCCTTGAGTGGACTGTTACAATAAAGACCAAATCAGGTTATGGAAAAGTTCGTTTGTTAACCATACCTCACTGATTTGTTCTTGTTCAGTCACTCAGTTGTGTCTGACTCTTTACCACCCCATGGACTACAGCAAGCCAGGCCTCACTGTCCTTTACTGTCTCCCAGAGTTTGCTCAAATTCAGGTCCATTGAGTCATGATGCCATCCAACCATCTCATACTCTGCCTTCCCCTTTTCCTCCTACCCTCAATCCTTCCAAGCATCAGGGTCTTTTCCAATGAGTCAGTTCTTCCCATCAGGTGGCCGAAGTATTGAAGCTTCAGCGTGAATCCTTCCAATGAATATTCAGGACCAATTTCCTATAGGATTGACTGGTTTGATCTCCTTGCAATTCAAGGGACTCTCAAGAGTCTTCTCTAGCACCATATCTCACTGATAGATGATTGCAAAGAAATGCATACCTTTATGTCCAGGAAATTCCCAAGTATTCCGAAATACTGAGATGAAAATCAGTTGGGAAAACTGTGTTTCAAATATTCTCTTCAATTTACTCCTGTGGCAATTTAGTCAAACAACCCTGCTTGGAAGTAATCTTCTTGCAGAACCGAGGTGGGGGAAAACCTGCCAAACCGTATAATTCATCGAATAGGTTTTGGCTCCCACTCCACCAATCCATCTTAAATAGTGGCTAGTGCCCTGCATCTAGCAATACATGTGATAAAGCAATATAGCACAAAGAGAGAGAGAGAGAGAAAGGCCCCACAACTTGGCATCCCCGTGGCCATTAATCTTTGAGAAAATCAAATGGATCCAACTTTTGCCAGAGTTTAATAGCAAAACTGTCTCATTTTACACAAATGAGTCTGCTAGCGAATGGAAAGAGAGCGCGAGGAGGTGGGGCTGCTGACTGGACTGTTTTCAAAGTGGCTCCAGTTTTTAGGGGAGGGGCCAAGGATGCACCGCAGGGCAGGAGAGACGAAGTAGTTAAAAATTATTACTGGCGAGGGGCTGGAACCTCGGGGACGTGGGTATATAAGACGGCGCCTCCAGCGCAGAGCTGCTGCTGCGTCTGTAGGAGCCACGACCTGGGCATACCGGCTCAGCCTCTCGCTGGCCAGAGGCCGAGGAGAGGAGCCAGGGGCACGGTGCGGGCCACACCGGGGCTCCTTCTTCTTCTCTGGGACAGACACGGGACCGCTTCACTTCAGGTGCCTCTCTGGAGACGCGCACCCGCAGGGTCGTGAGCTCCAACCCGGCACACTCGCGCGCGGCATCAGCGCGCCCGGCGCCAGGTCCGGCCCGAGGCGATGCTCTCAGGGGGCCGGGCAGCCGGGCTCGGACAGCGGGAGTAGGGCCTCCAACGGGGAGGCAGGGGGATTGAGGGGTTAGAGCCCGGGCCTCCAGGCGGGCAGAGACCACCTTCGCTCCACGCCACACCTGCCGCCCCGTCGCGATGAGCCGCGTGGTATCGCTGCTGCTGGGCGCCGCGCTGCTCTGCGGCCACGGAGCCTTCTGCCGCCGGGTGGTCAGCGGTGAGTCCGGGGCAGCCCGCCCGGCTCTCAAGCCGGGAGAGGGGATCGCGGGGCGCGCGGGCGAGGGCAGGCGTGTCCAGGGGTGGAGGCTCTCCCAGGGGTTGGAGACCCGTGCGGGATAGGTAGGGGGCCGGAGGAGGCAGGAGGAAATTGATTGCATGCTGCTTTCTCCCCATCCCTCCCTAAACACCCAGAAAAGTTTACATTCTTTTGGAAGTGCCTGGTTTAGTGGCTACGAAGAGAGCTCTGCTTCATCCTGGGCAGTACAGCGTTTTCTAGGACTTATTTCGACTTTCTTTGTAAGAGAGTTGGCCGCAGGGCTGGTACCTGTAGAAAGGGTGGGGTACCGCGGAGGCAGACGGAGCCCAGTGACAGAAGAGCCGCTGCAGAAATGCCACCCTCTGTTGGCCTGGCTCGACTCCAGTCCCCGCCCGCCCGCACGGGTTTCATGCAGATGATTTCTGAGACCAGATCTGTTCGCTGTGGGTGGCTCACGACCCCGGGGTGCTCAGCCTTTGTTCTCAGGAGGGCTGACAAAGACCAGGCCACTGGTCGTCGTGGGAGGAGATCTTTCCTTTACATACCGTGTTGCAAGTTGGGGACTTCTCAGAACACGAAATCGGCTCGAGTTGGGTTGAGTTGTGCATGATCATCAATGCAGGTCTATGCACACAGTAGATGCCCAATTAGGTCGGTTCGAGTCTATGCCCAGGAAAGGGATCAGAATTGGCAAGCTTCTCGGCCTTTGCTTTGCCTTTTTTTTTTTTTTCCTTCGACGACTTTTACTGTCCTGTTGTTGAGCAATTCATACCACATTCACTCTCCCTTACTTTTGGGGAAGGTTTCTGAAAAAAAAAAAAAAAAAGCCAAGATTCTCGAAAGCCTAGGATGAATGAATGGGGCCTTACAGGAAAATTGAGCATAGCTACACTTATTGAAGTTTCTTGTGATGCTAATTATAGCGTTGCAATAGACATTCGTTGAAGATATGTGGGTTGGGTTTTAAGTGTGTAATTTTTTTTTTAAATGTAGAAAGCACAGATTCCTTTTCACATTCTGTGCATCTGTATAACAGGTGTCACTAGAGGTAGATGACAGATGACAGCGACTTAATCAGTAGTGAAGTCAGACCTTTAGAAATTGGCCTATTAAGCTTAATTGTTACTGATATTCCCCTCAGCAATGTGATGTTCTGCATCTTCTGAATACAATCCTTCAATGTCTGGGTATCAATCACTCTCCACTAACTTTTTGGCCCTCTGGAGATATTGGAATTAAATACATTGTGTGAAAGGTCACTTGGAAATACATATTGCTTACATTTTTTTCCCAGGCTGTTATTATTTAAATATAAAATGAAAACATTGCAGAATCAAATAAGGTTACACAAGCCCTAGCTTTGGATTCTTCCTGCCGATGTTAGCTTCAAAGAAAAGTCCAGCATACAAACTCATCTGAATGTGTAAATTAAGCATCTGACTGCCTTTGTCTCTGTCAGAATTATTCGTGCAAATGAATGAACAGTAGAGATCAGGCTCTGAGCTTAAGGTGTTTCTTAAACACATGGAAAAACTTCACTGATTTAAATAGTCTCCATTAGGTATATTCTTGTTTCATCTCTTAAAATTTGCAAAGGGAGAAGAAGAATACATAAAGCAGACCTTGAGAAAAACCATTGATGAAAAGTTTATGTTGTGTTCTATTATTGCATAAATACTTACAAACCTTTTGCTGTGTTCTTCTAGAAAGTATTTATAGACATCTTGTAGGTGACATCTGGAAAATTTCTAATTAAGTGAACGTGATTTATTCAATTTAACATAAATGATGATGTTTACTTGATAGTAAAATAATTACCAAGTTATGTTCTTCTTATGAATAATTTGTCTTTGCCATACAAACTCACATTGAAATCTAACCATTATAAATTGATTTGTAATTTTATCCTCTGAAGACTAATTTTTAAAAATGTATATATCAGCCATGATGGCATGAAAACAGAGCAGTCTAAAGCCTGATATTTCAGAAATATTAGGTCTAATGTCTCCCTGGATGCTGTTAAGCTTTGAAAGGTGTGTCAACTTTTTCATGCCACTAGGGACCATTTACCAAAATTCTACTTAACTGTCTGTCAACTGAAACAAGCTTTTTAGGGCCATTATTAGGAACATACTTACGATATATGGAATGCATTTTTTAGTTATTGAAGATCATTATAACCATTATAATTTCCATATAATGTATCATTTATCCTAGGGAAAAAAGATAAGAACTCATAACTTTATACAATAAAATACTTTCCAATACTGTTACATACACCACCTTTTTAAAAGTTGAGAGCATTATTTATAAATGAAGTGAAAGCATTTCAGGAGAATAAGCTTATGAAACATTATCTTAACCTGCCTCATAAGATTTCCTAGCATCTAGCAGTAATAGATGGAGAAGGCAATGGCAACCCACTCCAGTACTCTTGCCTGGAAAATCCCATGAATGGAGGAGCCTGGTGGGCTGCAGTCCATGGGGTCACTAAGAGTCGGGCACAACTGAGCAACTTCATTTTCACTTTTCACTTTCATGCATTGGAGAAGGAAATGGCAACCCACTCCAGTACTCTTGCCTGGAGAATCCCAGGGACAGAGGAACCTAGTGGGCTGCTGTCTATGGGGTCGCACAGAGTCGGACACGACTGAAGTGACTTAGCAGCAGCAGCAGCAGCAGCAGTAATAGAAAAGTATGTTTATAAATTCCTGGCTATGCTTATTTTGATGCATGAATATGCAATAAAAATATATAACCATGAAGACAGTGATCACAGAATATCTAGTGAATTTTTGATTCTAATTTGGGAATTGCTTTAAGATCTTAGACCAGTACTGATTTGTTGCTCTACACAGATGTGTAGCAATGGGCCCAACCTTTTTTGGTACCAAAGACTGATTTCGTGGAAGACAGTTTTTCCATGGAACGAGGGGTAGGAGGTGGTTTGGGGATGATTCAAGCCCGTTAACATTTATTGTGCACTTTATTTCTATTATCATTACATCAGCTGTACCTCAGACCCTCAGGCAGGTTGGGGATCTCTCGTGTAGAGGATATCTCTGGGGGGGGGTGCAGTCATTTAAATTTGTGAAGTGACTGGTGGATAATGACATCTTCTTTAGGACAAAGGTAAGACGATTTTACTTTGGGGGTATATGCATACATATGAAAAAGAATTCAAAATTCAGGTCTCTAAGATGGGAGAATATATCTGAAGAGCATGTGGATATTCTTAAGCATTTACAGTGTTCTGAAGTAATGTGTGTGTGTGTTTACTTTCTCTTTTTAAGTGTACCCAGCAGTGATCCATCAATCTATTTATACTGCAAAGTGCATTAGGTGTGTTTCAGGGTACCTCCATATTTCTGCAGAACACTTTAATATGTATTCACTTGAAATTATTGAAATTGGCAAACATTTTATTTAGAAGACTGAATGATTTAGAGACTTCCATTTTGATCATCCAAATGCCACAGAATATTACAAAATCATAGGTGGTGACCAGTAGCCCATAGATTAATAGCAAGGGACACACAAGTTTTTTTTTTTTTTAATTGAAAAAAACTGCTGAGCGTATTCCAGCTTGTGGTACTATTCCATGACGTCATCAAAAGCATAAAGTGATGATAGTGCAGTTTTCAAAGATGCAATTACTTTAAGTATCTCTTGGGCAAGAGAGGAATGAATTAATCTTATTAGCAGTCACTTAATAAACTACACATTCATCATAGTCATTAATCCTTACCTGCCATTTTTCATTATTTTATGGTTTTATTTTCATAATTCTTTTACCGGAAGATGATAATATCTGTTACATTAACATTAAAAAGGGACAGTATTATATAAAGATGTCCAAAGTGGAAATTCAGCTGATGGTCTCATTAGCAATGCTGATCTTCTCCAACTCTCTGTCTTCTGTGTTAGATGCTTGGCACACAGGTAAATGATAGACACAACCATCAGGCGAGATTGTTTCTTTCATGTTTTAATATATCACTGATGATAGAACATAGCCTGGCAATTTGACTAAAGTTATACTCCTTTTTGTTGGGGATATGTTCAGGTTGGACCTTGTCTATTTTGTTTGGAAAATAGAAGGTCTAGACTTAAAAATCATTGAGGAGATATGGGGTCTGAAAATCTGAGATGGATGTTGCAGTAGGAAACCTATGTCTAAATGTTAACCAAAAGAAATTCTGCATTCTGCTTAGAGGGAAACTCTCCATGTACAACCCTAAGCGTGTGTTAGCCATCCAGTAATCAATCATGAGCCAATGCTAAACATGATAGCATAGGTTATACTAATTATGTATATATGAATCAGTCCCTTTATTCATGAATTTTTTCACCTAAGAAAAATATACCTGAGACCTCCATGGAGGCAGCCTAGAAGTTTGGGGACATGTGTGAACTGTGGAGCCAGACTGCCTGGTTCCAAACCCTTAACCATTTATGAGCTGTGTGAATTTGGCTAATGATTTAATTTTTCTGTGTCTCCCTTGCTTCATTGTTAAGATGGGATGAGAGCATCCACACCATAGGGTTGCTGTGGGGTTGTTGTTGATGTTGTTCAGTTGCTAAGCAGTGTCCAACTCTTTGTGACCCCATGGACTGCAGCACGCCAGGTTCCTCTGTCCTCCACTAACTCCCTCCCGGAGTTTGCTCAAATTCATGTCCATTGAATTGGTGATGCTGTATAACCATCTCATCTTCTGCCATCCCCTTCTCCTTTTGCCTTCAATCTTTCCCAGCATCCAGTTGTGGGGTTAGAGGGGTTCAAACACAATAGTGCAGGTCGTGTCATGGACACAGGCTCACCAAGAAAAGGTGAGAGGTCACTCAGGCATTCAGGCCCCACAGCTACCGCTGAGGCCACCTACAGGAGACCAGCCTGTATCACCTCTTTCCTAATTTACCCAAGGGCATGGAGAAGACGCTTGAGAGTCCCTTGGACTGCAAGGAGATCAAACCACTCCATCCTAAAGGAAATCAGTCCTGAATCTTCATTGGAAGGACTGATGCTGAAGCTGAAACTCCAATACTGTGGCCACCTGATGTGAAGAACTGACTTGCTGGAGAAGACCCTGAGGTTGGGAAAGATTGAAGACAGGAGGAGAAGGGGACAACAGAAGATGAGATGGTTGGATGGCATTACCGACTCTATGGACATGAGTTTGAGCAAGATCCAGGAGATAGTGAAGGACAGGGAGGCCTGGCATGCTGCAATCCATGGAGAAACAAAGAGTTGGACAAGACTTAGCGACTGAAAAACAAAGGATTGTGCTAGCTGTGAGGGTTTGCACACTTAGCTATTGATAAATCTCAGGCTATTATCATTATTTCTTTAAATCGCTGAGCTACTCTTACTTTTTAGGTAAGAAAACTGAGGCTAGGAAAGTTTTAAATAATGTCCCTAATATTTCCACAGTTCAAGTAAAGCTCTTATTGATTGAAGTCAGCTTTTAGTGATTCAATGTTTGAATTCTTCACTCACATGATTACTTGGTTTACATTTATTATGTAGATCTTATTATAAATACTAGGTTAATGAAATAAATTTCATCCTCTTCTCAGAAGACTTGTGGTGTTTCCCAGGTGGAGAGTTAGGATTTGCTGATACCACCATTATTCAAACAATGGCCAAGACTATAGTTTTCACTGTTTGTCAGTATAGGAAGATGGATTCCAGCATGATCTTAATAGTGCACTATGCAGTTAATTACATTACAACATCTGTTGCAAAAGTAAAGTTTATTATAGCAATACATTTTTATGATGAAAAAGTCTTAAAAAGTTGGTGTGATATTGAACAGTAAAAGCAGAACGAATAACTGATAGCTTTCCTTTTTAGTTTCAAAGTTTGGGCATTATGATCGGAAGTCATTTCACATTGTATGTTATCGTTTCAGCATATTTATCCCTTTGATTTTGAGTAGAGTAAAAAAGAACCAGGAAAAGCAAATTGGTTTATGGTATTCTAGTGAAATGTCCAAAGTCCAGTTAGTCTGATTTGGGGAAGATTTATCATGTAGGTCCTCTTTTGTACAACTTGTTTTTTTCTTTGCAACTAAAGGTAGATCATAATTGAACAACTGGAATTCACAGTATGTCTTCCATGTTTTTACTGAAAAACATGATAAAATTCCATACTTATTTAATGTTGCTAATATGTGATTATAGTGTGAGGTGTAAGAAAAAATGTTATTACTTTCATAACTGAGGACTCAACTTTCAGAAATTTTATAAATATAAATGAAACCCAACCAAATCATAGGCTTCTCAGGTAGATCTCATGGTAAAGAACCCACCAGCCAATGCAGAAGATGTAAGAGACATGGCTTTCCATCCCTGGGTGGTAAAGATCCCCCAGAGGAGAGCATGGCAAGCCACTCCAGTATTCTTGTCCCTGGAGAATCCCATGGTCAGAGGAACCTGGCAGGCTGCAGTCCATAGGGTCACACAGTCGGACACAGCTGAAGTGACTTAACATGCACACCCGCAAACCAAATCATAGATCCTTTCTATTCAGGAAGAAAAATTCTTGCCATGACTTTATGAATTGGTCCCACTTTTACACTGTTACTAAAAACATTTAAAATTCTGCCAATATTTAGATCTACAGGAATTTTTATGACTAAGAAAAAAGAGAATTATCTATTTGTGGAAATAGTAGAATTTTAGCTGTGATAATGATAGGAATGATTATTTTAGCAGGCAATACTAAAAATTATTGCTGAATTAAAGTGCATATGTATCTGTGTAGTTGTTTGAGTGTGTGTGTGTGCATGCATGCATGTATGAATGTATGTATTAAAACCAGGAGTTGTTGACTCCTAGGTAAAAAGTCTTTCTCTTTTGTAAATAAGCCAACAATAAAGGGAGATTTCCCACCACAGATGTTAGGTAAGTTTTAGTAAATTGTCATCAAGCTAGCCTTAGTGTAATAAAAACTGCTAGGTGGGTATCTGATTATTTTACAGGTGGTAGAATGGTCCGTGGAAGATTAAATGTAGTAAACGGAGTTAGATGTAGTAGATGGAAGACTAGCTTCCCGTTGTTCAAAAAAGTCAATGGAGGATTTATTCTGAATATCTAAAAACAAGAGAAAAGGAAATTTTCCATGTGATCTCACAGAATGAGAAGGGATGTAGTCGTAATGGCTCCCTAAGATTAGCCTTCAGAGAAGTGGGAAAGTTGCTTCCAGAAGGCCCATATTAATGGAACTTTTCTGGGAATTAGGGCAACATTTGTTTCCCAGCTGTTGAAAGTTCCCCTGCTCCTGCAGCCAAGTGTGTCGGCTGAAGCGGTGAGTGGTTCAGTAGCTGCTGCTTCTGGTGATTGTGCTGCAACTTGGACCAAATTTGCTGACTAAGGTGGAAGTCGATAATAAAATAGAATTGAATGTGAAGAAATTCAGTGTCAGCTTTAACTGATTTTCTATATAAATACCATAAAAATGTGCAGTATAGCTAATAATTTCCTCAAAACTGCCTTGCTGAAGCTGAACTGCTAGTAACTTCAGTTTTAAAATGTGTGGACACAGCTGATATTCCATTAGTACACTTTGCAGTTAACATATGTCTGTAATTGGTAATCGGCCATTGTCCTTGTCCTCTACGAGTCCCCCTGATATGCAGCCACCACAGCCCACACCCCATCTTCCAGGATCCTAGACCATTCCTTCATCCACTGCCAAAGAAATGGTACCTGGCGCAGAGAGTGCAAAGGCTGGCTATAGTCCAGGGCTCCTCGTATTAGTTCCTAACTATTTAAAATATAATCCCTGTCTCTAGATTTTTCCTTTATTATTATTATTTCTGTTTATCTACAGGTTGACATTTCTAATACCTAGTAGTGGTATTAGGAATTTCCACAAGACACTGAAAGCTCTCTTATGCATTTAATTAGAAGTGCTATTTTAATTTTATAAATACAATTTCATCATTTTTCTTGTGTCCTCATCATAAATAACAAATCTCTGCATTTATTTTTCAGTATGTCAAAGATAATGAGCAGAGACTTTTAGCTTATAAAGTGAACTAGGCATATCCTCTGAACTACTGTTGCTGGCTTTGTTACATAAATAATTTTTAACTCATTAAAATTTCTGGCTAATCTGTTTTTATTTTTTTAATTTGGTTTCTTTCTGTTATCTTGCCAAACAATCTCATTGGACAAGTTAATATTTCAAAAGCTGGGATCACATTGAAGTCTGAGGTTCTTGGGTGGAAAATTGAACACATTGAAAGCTCAAGGGAATGCAGCTCAGATATATTTTGAGATTTAGAAGTATGTAAAAGATGTAGAAATGAAAATAGAGATAGAGATTGCTTTAAAAATACAAGCCTAAAAATCACTAGGCTTAATGGCATTACTAAAGTATTGCCAGGGACAACCATTTTGAACATTGACATCATCACAAACCCTAATAATAAATTAGAAATTAAAAAAAATTTGTATTAGGATCAACCATTGGGACTTCTATGTCATCTCCCCCAGATTATTTATTTCAGGCTCATTTGTCCTTTTGGTGTCTCTTTAATTCCAGTTTCCTGTAGTCATTCATATTAACATGTTAGTTTTCATTAATAGTTGGGGCAGTCTCTTAATTTGTTCTTATTATTCAGTGCATTAGTCCTGAGTCCAGATCAGTTAATGAGACAAAGAGGACACCTGGCTTGCTGTCTTGCTTGCATTGCTGGAACTTCTGTGTTGTTCGTTGGCTGTTCTCAGCTTGTATCAAGATACTGAATGCCTATCACTCAAACACTGGTGTGAGGTTAATGGCCTTCCACTGATTTCTTCCCTCCTGCCTCTGTCATCAGAGGTCATTAATTGCTGATTCTGGAGGAGAATGGATGTGATACCAACACTGGCTCAGTGTGATGTACTGTAATTAAGAGTATAAAGCTTGAATGCTTTATTTTAAATATTAAAACACTGGCTAGAAACTGTTATAACAGCCCTCTAATACTGACAGATTTCCTTGATCAGCTACAAAATTAAATACACAGTGAATAAAGCCTTCAATCCCAAGAAGAATAAGAATTGTAAGCAGTAAAGCTATGTCTTGATCTCTTGGTATAAAGTAACTCACCTTAATTTTACATAAAATACTAGCTTATTTTCCAAGGGCAAAGCTCAGGCTGAAACGAGAGACTGAAAGGGAGGTGGAGACTGTGGACAGCAGGCTGGGGATAAGGAATAATGACAGAGATAGAGCCATGGCAGTTTTTAAAGTTGGCAGCAAAGATTTGAGGTGAATCATGGAAGCTAATGAAAAACAAAACAGAGCAGCATGACCTTTGTGGAGACCGTGTCTATAACCTTGGCATACTTACTTGGTGATAAAAGAGGCAGGTGCAAACAATAGAACAATAGGAATTCCGTTGCTAAATCCTGGACACTATTCCTGTTATTTATATGGCTTTTTTATGATGCAGTGTGATCATTCATATTTGTAGTTCTGTCACGAAGTAATTAGGAGTATTCATTCTGAACTATATGTAGAGGTATGTGAAATTCAATTTTGAGAGGCCTTTTAAGTCAAACTTTTGTTTGCCTATGTATTTAAGTCTTCACAGATGTTGTTAGTGATGTCGTAGCAGTGAAGCTTGATAAAAGGTGATATTTCATTAAGAACTCTTGAGAATTATCTTAAACTTCATTTGTGGTTCAATCTAATATCGTGACATAAATTTGTATTCTCTCTATATATAGTGACTTTTAAAATCATTCATAGATATCAGCATAGATGGTTGAACTGAGTGTTGTAACTTATAAAAACCTTTAAAATACAAGTGAAAATTTGCATTTTAAATTTCTGTTCCAAATTCTGAGTATCCTAGAGTACTCTAAAAGGTTTACCTGTCACTTCTAATACCACACTATATTAATAAACTGTTTATTATTACCCTTACCTTTATACTGACTTCTATTAACTTTTAATTTTAGTATGTTTGCTCTCAAATATATACAAGAAAAACAAATATTTACAGTTTATATTTGCCACTTTATTTAAATTTAAATTATTTGAATGTATTCACTTCATGATGCCTTATGTAAAGATTGCTTTTTTACTTTACTTTTTATTAATTCCTTTGTGAATTGTGATTCTTATTTCATAATTTTGACCTTTTAGCTTCCTTTACTGTGTATACTTGACATTTCTTTATCTACTTTCACTTGCTTTAGCTATCAGTTTGCAAAAGGTAAGCCAGAAGAATTATGATTTACAAAAATTTCCTTGGTGTACTGATTCCCTGGTGGCTCAGATGGTAAAGAATCTGCCTGCAAGGTGGAAGATCTGGGTTCAATCCCTGCATCAGGAATATCCCTTGGTTCAGAAGGGAAAGGCAACCAACTGCAGTATTCTTGCCCGGAGAATTCCACGGACAGAGGAGTCTGGTGCATTGCAGTCCATGGGGTTGCAAAGATTTGGACACGACTGACCCACTTATACTTTCTTCTCCCCTGTTTGGAAAGTTTGGGTTACTAGTTAGTTAGGGTATCAATTAGCATTTGTAGATTGAAGTAGGAATCTAGAATATTTTCTAGATTTTATGCAGTGGTTTAGTGGGAGAAGCGTTCTTCGTAGATTCTTTCTGATTTGATTGGTTCTTTCGTTTTAACATGTAGTAAGTACCATTAGGAAGATAGTTCAGGTAATCAGTACATGGACATCTTTTCTTTTTTTCAGGCCAAAAAGTATGTTTTGCTGATTTCAAGCATCTCTGCTACAAGATGGCCTACTTTCATGAGCTGTCCAGCCGCGTGAGCTTTCAGGAGGCACGGCTGGCTTGCGAGAGCGAAGGGGGAGCCCTTCTGAGCCTGGAGAATGAAGCAGAACAGAAGTTAATAGAAAGCATGTTGCAGAACCTGACAAAGCCAGGAATAGGAATTTCCGATAGTGATTTCTGGATAGGGCTTTGGAGAAATGGCCAGGGGCAAACATCCGGTGCCTGCCCAGATCTCTACCAGTGGTCGGATGGAAGCAGTTCCCAGTACCGGTGAGTGGGGATCCTGAGGAGGCAGAGGTCTCTGGGGGGACTCAGAGGGCAAAGAATGGGGGGAGATGTCCATTACCTGTAGAGGATGTCAGAGTAGAACAGACGAAGTCACTGAGAAGTGTCCCTGGTACTCTGTCCTTGCAGAAACTGGTACACTGATGAACCTTCCTGTGGAAGTGAGAAGTGTGTTGTGATGTATCATCAGCCAACGGCCAACCCTGGCCTTGGGGGCCCCTACCTTTACCAGTGGAATGACGACAGGTGCAACATGAAGCACAATTACATCTGCAAGTATGAACCAGGTAGGAAGCATTGTAAGTCAGTAGGAGCAGATTGTATATGTGTATTGGCTTACATTTTTCATCTTTAGCCTATGCTACCTGGGCTCTTTTTGTTTTTGTGCAGTGAAACACAAAATTACTTTGCAGTTCGATGACAGAGTATTGAAACAGCCTAAGCTATAAAGCAAACAACTGCCCAATGAGTTAAATAGAAGGGAGTATCTAGAAATATCCAGAGAGGTATCTTTAAAAGACAGTAATTATTTCTAATATTAAGGCCAAATTGTGTTTTTGTAAACAGGTTTTATGAAGAATAAATATCTATTCACAAACATTTAAGCATTTAGTATAGTGCATGTGAAATAAGTATGTCACCAAAGCACCTAGGAGTTTACACATGTGATTAGTAGTTTTTTAGAACATTTTCTGGTATATTTAAGGGAACCAAGCACCATTCCTCTGGGATATTAGCTTATCATATAATGGCATGATATTTGGCTTGTACTCCTCAGTGAAAATCCGAATATCAGAGAACCCTGGTGCAGAAAAGTAGGGGCAGGTGGCATGTTCTTGCTGTGGCCCTCAGTCTATGGAATATGGCTCCTCAGTTTCCTTCTGTTTGAAGTCTCCAGCTTTCTTACCCTATGCAGCACATGGAGAGATTGCTCTGACCTGAGCTACGGTAGTATGGTTTCCTACTGAAATGGTAAACTTGAATTATTTTGAACATGACAGCTGAACTGAATTGAAATTTGACCAAAAAAGAGACTGATCAGAACTATGTAAACTCATCTTTTTAATGATCTGAGAAAGTCAACTTAGACACTTAGGCTTTGAGGTCTTTTTGCTGTTTTTCTCCTCTCAGTGTTTGGAAGTTTCATTTGAACTCTCCCAAGGGCTGTCTACTTGACCTCGAAGCATATGTTCATGGTAGGCAATTATAATCAAGTGCTGCTATTTCCATTATTCTCTTGAAATTATACTTCTTTACTCATAAGACTGTAAAGCACAAGGGATTAGTTGGATTAGATTTACCTTTCTCTTATATTTATTCTGCGCTTGAGTATATTAGCCTTCTCTCTTTATCCCTGGTGAGTTTATTATTTAAACCTCTTGGTGGTTAAATCCATCATTACCCTCTTAGAAGCCTTTGCAAAATGAAATCTGTTTTGCACTTAGGTTCTTTGTCTAAATTTTTTTCCTTAGAAAAATATAAAGTTGAAATTCTCTGACATTTTAACTTTGTGACACTAAGTGCTTGAAACTGTTAAATGAAACAAAGTATATTATGGTATATTCTTAATACAATATTATCTTCTTTCTTTGAACTTTTAGCTGACCCTTGTATATTATTTTATCTTGCATCACACTTACCACCTTATTCAGGACACTATTACCTCTGGATCCTGTTTTGTATCAGGTAGTCTAAGTTTATACTACTTATGGAACAGCATTTTAGACAAGGAATTATTTTTTCCTTTATCTTCTATATTCTACCTAAATCTTCAAATATGTATAGCTTTTGAGCAAGATTATTTTATGTACTTATTGTTTTTGAAGCACTTGAACACTTCCATGGTTGGTCTTATTAATGTACTTAGAATTTCTGTACTTTATTTTCATTTTATTTACCTTATATGTAACTGATGGAGAGGGCTTTCCCAGTGGCTCAGTGGTAAAGAAGGATATGGCAACCCCCTCTAGGCAAGTATTCTTGCCTGGAGAATCCTGTAGACAGAGGAGCCTGGTGGGCTACAGTCCATGGGGTCACTAAAGAGTTGGACATGACTGACTAACACACACATACACATATGTAACTGATTTTCTTTCCTTGAGCTTAGTGTCTTGTTTATGAAGGATGTTGGCTTGACTAAATTCCTTGCTTGTATAGTCAGTGCTATTTTGGTGGTGAGTAGGTAGCTTCCGAAATCACTGCAGATGGTGACTTCAGCCATGAAATTAAAAGATGCTTACTCCTTGGAAGGAAAGTTATGACCAATCTAGATAGCATATTGAAAAACAGAGACATTACTTTGCCCACAAAGGTCCATCTAGTCAAGGCTATGGTTTTTCCAGTAGTCATGTATGGATGTGAGAGTTGGACTATGAAGAAAGCTGAGCGCCAAAGAATTGATGCTTTTGAACTGTGGTGTTGGAGAAGACTCTTGAGAGTCCCTTGGACTGCAAGGAGATCCAACCAGTCCATTCTGAAGGATATCAGCCCTGGGATTTCTTTGGAGGGAATGATGCTGAAGCTGAAACTCCAGTACTTTGGCCACCTCATGCGAAGAGTTGACTCATTGGAAAAGACTCTGATGCTGGGAGGGATTGGGGGCAGGAGGAGAAGGGGACGACAGAGGATGAGATGGCTGGATGGCATCACTGACTCAATGGATGTGAGTCTAAGTGAACTCCAGGAGTTGGTGATGGACAGGGAGGCCTGACGTGCTGCGATTCATGGGGTCGCAAAGAGTCAGACACGACTGAGCGACTGAACTGAACTGAACTGAGTTAGCTTTCATGCATTGGAGAAGGAAATGGCAACCCACTCCAGTGTTCTTGCCTGGAGGATCCCAGGGATGGGGTAGCCTGGTGGGCTGCCGTCTATGGGGTTGCACAGAGTCAGACAGGACTGAAGCGACTTAGCAGCAACAGCAGCAGTTAGCTTTTTAGTGGTGTGGGGATTGGAGGAGCAAGCAGTAAAACTAATTTACAAATTGTAACAATATTTTGAACTTTATTCTCCAACTATACCAGAAGTACTATGTGACTTGAACTTGGTCTCCTCTTTCTGCTCCTGCATATTATCTAATAGCATGACTTGTTGTTTGGTTGCTAAGTCATGTCCGACTCTTTGTGACCCCATGGACTGCAATATGCCAGGCTTCCTTGTCCTTCACTATCTCTTACAGTTTGCTCAAACTCATGTCCATTGAGTTGAAGATGCCGTCCAACCATCGCATCATCTGTCGCCCCCTTCTCCTTTTGCTTACAATCTTTTCTAGCATCAGGGTCTTTTCCAGTGAGTCAGCTCTTCGTATCAGTTGATTGAAGTATTGGAGCTTCATCTTCAGCATCAGTCCTTCCAATGAATATTCAGGACTGATTTCCTTTAGAATTGACAGGTTTGATCTCCTTGCAGTCCAAGGGACTCTCAAGAGTCTTCTCCAACACTGCAGTTCAAAAGCATCAATTCTTCGGTGCTCAGCTTTCTTTATAGTCCAACTCTCACATTCATACATGACTACTGGAAAAATCATAGCTTTGACTAGATGGACCTTTGTTGGCAAAGTAATGTCTTTGCTTTTTAATATGCTGTCTAGGTTGGTCATAGCTTTTCTTCCAAGGAGCAAGCATCTTTTAATTTTGTGGCTGCGGTCACCATCTGCAGTGATTTTGGAGACCCCCAAAATAAAGTCTGTCACTGTTTCCACTGTTTCCCCATCTATTTGCCATGAAGTGATGGTACTGGATACCATGATCTTAGTTTTCTGAATAGTGAATCCAATTTTTATATTTATTAAAATTACATTAAGCACTGTTATTCTTAGACAATAAAAATGGCATGTATTAGATTGTATTTCTAAAATTTTCTCAATCAGCAATTACATTAAAACTTTTGAACGATTTAAAAAATAACCAGTTCTATATTGATAAATTGTATAATATCTGTATTATTTGCTCAGCAAATACCAGTTGAGCACCAGAAGCAAGGAGTACCTAAATTCTGTAGAAGAATGAGTGTAGGGTAGGACTGAAGACTAGAGGAGGCAAAGTGTCAGGGTAAGATATGTTTAAAAGATAATAAATATTATTATAGGATGGTGTACGATTAAATTTCTAATGAATAGAGACCATGTAGCCAAATTAGAATAGTAAACAGTACATTGAAGTGATTTAATATTCTGAAATTAATGTAAGATGCTGCCTGTGTTTTTTCTTTTTCATTAACTGAGAAAAATAAGCAGAGTTATATTTTTGGAACAAATGAAAACAAATGTACAAGTTATTTCTTAGTAATTCTATTTAATTTCTCTATGAATTCAGCCACTGCTTGTGCTTAGTCGCTCAGTCATGTCTGCTTCTTTGCAACCCCAGGGACTGTAGCCTGCCAGGCTCCTCTGTTCATGGGGATTCTCCAGGCAAGAATACTGGAGTGGGTTCCCATCCCCTCCTCCAGCTTAATCCAGGGACTGAACTCAGTTCTCCGGTATTGCAGGTGGATTCTTAACAATAGTGCCCTAGAGAAAGAAATTAGACAAGAGAGTAGTACCAGATCGTTATTAAAAAAAAAACAACAACAGCATTTTTCAGGTGTGTGGCAATTGAAAAAGTCTTGCCTCAGAAAAAGCAGGGAGAGAAACAATGTGCAAGCCTTAATTTATGATAATTTTTTAAAGATGCAGATATTGTTGAGAAGGAAATCTAAGGATGGCATTGTTTGTAGGGGACAGAAATGTGCTTTAGAACATTTTTATTTGAATCATCAATTCCGGATACTGTCCATATGCAGTTATCTGCTGTTTTTTGTTGTGAGGAGAAATCTAAATTATACACCATCGTAGTATAAAGACTTCACTGGTGGCTCAGTGGTAAAGAATCTGCCTGGAGCCCCAGGGTCGGGAAGATCCCCTGGAGAAGGAAATGGCAACCGACTCCAGTATTCTTGCTGGGGAAATCCCACAGACAGAGGAGCCTAGCAGGCTTATAGTCCGTCCATAAGGTTGCAAAAGAGTCAGACATGACTTAACGAGTGAACAACAGTAGTGTAGAAATCATCTTTGTTGGTCTTTATTCACAGCTAGTGCCTCACTTTCTTATGCTTTCTGATTCTTGCCTATCTTTGCCTACTTTTGTACCTCCTTGGTCATTATTACCTGTAATAGGTTATCATCAGCACAGATGCTCTGGATTGTTAAATGCAGTCTGGGGTTACAGGAATTCACCCAGTGGATCCAAGTTGCAAAGAGTTAACCAGGCAGATCTTTTATTCAGAGACAATTAAATGCTGCCTTTATTGTTAAATCATTTCATATAAATTTAAATGCAAAATAGAATTAGCTGGAAGTTGTTCAGAAATCAATGTTTATTTTGTTTTGTAATAAGCTTTTATTTTCATCTACATTTGCATTTGTCTTATTTATCATTATACATGATAACTGTACTTATTATTTACAGAGATTAATCCAACAGCTCCTGTAGAAAAGACGTATTTTACCAACCAACCTGGAGACACTCATCAAAATGTAGTTGTTACTGAGGCAGGTAATTAGTTCACATGTCTTTAACTCACTTATAAGGAGAAGAAAAGGTACTTATTTTTTTTTTTTTTTTGATTGGAGGATAATTTTGACAATGTTGTGTTGGTTTCTGCTGTACAACAATGTGAATCCGCTATGAGTGTGTATATATATTCCCTCCCTCTTGAGCCCCTTCTTGCGAGCATCGCAGAGCACTGAGCTGAGCTCCCCATGCTACACAACACTTTCTCACTAGCTATGTATTTTACACATGGTAGTGGGTATATGTCAGCGCTACTCTCTCAGTTCACTTTTGCTTCATGTTGGCCCCAATTTTCTTGTTGCTTAGTGAAAAAGTACACTAAATATAGGCGTATGGAGATTTATTTTAGAATTGCATTGGAACAAATGATGCTAAGCTAGTTTTTGTGGGTGCTTCTTTTTTGGCCGCACAGTGCGGATCGTGAGATCTTAGTTCCCCAACCAGGGATCGAACCCATGCCCCCTTCAGTGGAAGCACAGAGTCCTAACCATTGGACCTCCAGGGAAGTCTCCTAAGCCAGTTTTTGAATAGAAATTTTGTTTTCTGTATCTAGTACTAAACTAAGTATCCCATGTTAAAATGTGGATTCATAAGGATCTTCCCCAATTTGTAGGTGTTATGATGTAAATTGGCACGTTCAGTAGCCTATAAACAGTAGGGAACTGGTAAATGTTTAGGGATTGACTAGAGTAAGCTGGGATTTAAAAAGTCCAATTTGTAGGCTTTGAGTTTTCTGTGGTATGGAAAACTGCCACCCTGGCCAATTTCAAGTTACCAAGTGACATGACTAAAGAGCAGATTGGGTAGTAGACACATACAATGAGCTTTCAACTCAGTGCCTATGGCACACCAGTGTCTGCAAAAGACACAGAACACAATCCCAATGCAAACCTCTTTTTAGTAAAAAGAAACTGCTCTTAGTATCAGTTAGGGCCTGTTTTAGCATGGTGCTGCTGGTAAAGAATCCACCTGTCAGTGCAGGAGACACAGGAGATGTGGGTTCGATCCCTGGGTTGGGAAGATCCCTGGCAGAGGAAATGGCAACCCACTCCAGTATTCTGGCCTGGAAAATTCCATGGAGAAAGGAGCCTGGTGGACTAAAGTTCATGGGGTTGCAAAGAGTCAGACATGACTGAGTGATGGAGCACACACACATTTAGACTAAGATAATGGCTTTCAATTTGCTATCTCAATACATAGCTTTCTAATTTGCTTTTCTTGTATGGATGTGATATTAAACCTTAGTGCTTTTCACTTTCAGTCGTCTGATTTTAAAACCATTCAGACCATGTAAATCTAATCAAACAGATCACTAAATAATTATATTAGGAATATTTTCCCTCTTATGACATTGAGAAATTGTTTAATAAAGTCATTGCAAGCTATATGGGGGTTCTGTGTGGCAGTTTTTTATTTTTCCAAGAATATCTAACATTATCTACTGTGATGGAACAGGATTAAAAAATGATTCATCTTAGAATTTAATTAAGATCAAATATTTATGCCTCTGGAGTCTTATGTCTCTAGGTTATGACTCTATCATCAGTTAATATTTACGTATTTTGGCTTAATCCCAGAGAGTTATGCATGTCATCATGGCACTGAGCTTATTAGGATAATTACATATCTAATAAATCAACAATTACTTTAATCATGATTATTCTTTAATAATCAGTGCTTGTTTTCAAAGTAATAACTGAGAAGGATTAATGGAGTGAGATAGCTAAGATTATTAATATGTTATGAAAGCCAGTCCCTATCTGAATTGCAAATTTAATAATAGTTTGGAAATATGGTCATTTAACCGGAGCATGGCAACCATGCAGCATGATTTTGTTTTTAACTTTTAACCAAACATAAATATATTACTTGATTAGATTATTCAGTATTTTGGGAAGACCTTACTTGGTATCTGCTTATTGATAATAATTCTATTTTTCCTTAATTTTTTAGAAAGCTTTTATAGAACCATAATGTCAAAATCCTGCCTCAACTATCTGTTTACATTAAGACTGTTTTACTTTTGTAGGAATAATTCCCAATCTAATCTATGTTGTTATACCAACAATTCCTTTGCTCTTACTGATCCTGGTTGCTTTTGGAACCTGCTGTTTCCAGATGCTACATAAAAGGTAAATAATTCATACATGGAGAGACAACTTGAAAAACTTTAAACATGTTTTCATAACTCTGTAAAAAATTATGTTTTTAAGTTGCCTTAAGAAAAGTGTGATTCTAATTCTTTCAGTACAAATACAGTATATATAATCTAATAACATATACCTTGATTATAGGATTATGAATTATCTCATTTCATCCTCACAGACCATATGAAGTAGGTATCCTTCTGTTTTCTCTTTTTCAGTTGGGAATATGGTTGCTTAAATGGGTCATACAATTTGCCTTGGGTCTCATGGCTAATATGTGTGATGGATCTGAAATGTGAATGTTTTTAATTCCACAACATATGCGACTATACTGTACTGTCTCTTTATATTAAGTACAGGCAGTAATGCTAAACCTTTTAATCTTGACCTCAAGTTGTATGCCAGACTTGATTTTTGTGTGTGAACTTTGTAGTACCTTTTGCAAAAACAGCCTTCTGTTTTATTTCCAAAGGATATTTTAAGTATAGGAACAATGGTAAAATGAGTCACTTTTTAGTAGGCATCTTGAAATAAAGTGATATATCTTAACATCCAGACTCTTGAGAGTATTCTTTTATATCTGTTTACTCATACCCTTGAATTACAGGTGAAATTTTTTCATAGGTGTCAGTTTGACAGTTAAACTAAAACATTAATGTGTGAAATATAAGTATATATCAAAGAAAAGAAGATGTGGATTTAAATTAGTGCATGCTTGTTAGAATAAACTAGACATTTTTGTCAGTGTTTTAAATAAAAAATGATAGAATGTTTCCAACAGGGAAGGACATGCAGATAAGTAATTTTTTCTTTTATCTTCATTTTCTTTTCATGAACCCTAAAGAATTTACTGAGTTAAAAAGCTCCAGAAAAAAAAATTAAATAGATATAAACTCTAAATGGTACACAAGAAATTTTTTTTTAAAAATCCAAGCTCTGATATATTGACTGTTTAAAGAAGCCATTTTTGAATAATGATAAATAAAGCCTGGCAAATTAATACTATATTTTGTGTACTCAGTTTATATATATATATATATATATATACACATATATATATATATATACACACACACACACACATATATGTTTTCAATATTTTATACAGAATAAAGACAATAGTAAATATCTGATTTTTACCCTTAATTCTAAGACTATAGATGAAAAGATAATTTATCAGTATGAAAAACAATGAATCAGAGGAAGGGTTTGATATAAATCCCCCCCATAATCCAGCCAAACTGTAATGAAGGGCTGTAAATAGCTAATCGCTGTGAACAAAGAGTTGAGAAAAATTATGTAGATCTTCTCATTTCTAAAAGTAAAATTACCAAAGTATCAGCAACTGAGTTTTCTCTGAAGTTTGCTTTCCTTCTTCCAAAATAGTATATTATTGTGGAGACTCTGCTCATTCTCAAGTCTTCCAGGTTTTTATACTTTGAAGACCTTGGAATTTTCACATGTTGGAAATTCTCAAGGGTGAGGAAATATTTCTCAAATTTCAAACATATTTCTCAGAGTAAGAAAATATACTCACTCAAACATAAGCCATCTCCAGACACCAGAATTAGCTATTAGTGCTTAATTCATCCTCTCTTAGATCCTCCCATTTTCCTTTCTTCCAGGAAAGCAAGGAAAAACTTCATCAAAGACTCCAATCCATTGTCATCTGAGTGCATTGCAGAAAGTTTAAGTTCCGGTTGGGTACACATGATGGCTTCTGTGATTCCATGTCATGTTCAAAATAAGAAGTCTTGTTTCCTTAACCCATGATAACTCTTAAATCAAATAAATACTAATGCTACCCCAAAGCCACATTAATAACTTAACCACCCTTTTGTTTCAACCATTTAGGAGAATTTCATGTTTTTCATCAACTTTGCTTGGCTTATTTTCCATTCATGTAGGATAACTTCCTGGGTAGAGATGTGTTGATCTTACTTATTTGGATGCACATTTCGAAAATGTATCATTTAGATACAATCATGTATTAGCAATAAATTTACAGTTAAATTGAAGTCAATTAAGTAATAGTATGAAATTCTATGGCTCAGGCTTATTTAGAAAGACTATTTCTTTCTTTGAAGGGATTCAGCAACACAGTGTCTTGTAGACAGAGATTGAATGGGATGGGGTAGGAGGAATGCCTGGAGCGTGGGGTGGAGGCAGATGCTATTGAAGGAAGCATCTGTAGGAGCAAGGAAGTACAGAAGAAAATGAACAGGAACCACCAGGGGTTAGTGATCTAGGCGAGGGCTCATTCCCAGGAAACTGGATCAAAAAAGAGCCTCAATCTTGATAAGTATCTTGAAGAGGCTGACTCAGGAAGGGAGAAACTCAGGAACAGTCACTTTTGCAGGAGTCTTAGAAGTGACCATCTTATGGAAAAACTTAGAAGACATCCCCTGGAGAAGGGAATGGCTACCCACTCCAGTATTCTTGCCTGGAGAACTCCATGGACAAAGGAACCTGGTGGGCTGCATTCCATGGGGTTGCCAAGAGTCGGACAGGATTGAATGACTAACACTTTCACTTTTCACTTTAGAAGACATCACAGCTTGAGGGACAGGGTGGAGTGTGGTCGGCCTGAGAGCTAGAGGAACTCTCTCAGGCCTGAATCTGCCTTGAACTGCCTTTGTTTCAGAAACTATAGCAAAATTAAGCTTTGGGGAATTAAATGACTTAACTATAGGACAGAAAAACATGATGGGTGGAGGGGATAGGACAGTTTTTACATGTAGGACAAAAGCACTATTTTGATGATTTGACATTAAAGTACATCATATGTTAATGGCAGATTATTCAAAAAGCAAAATTATAAAAATAACTGATCAAAGAAAATGAAGATTTATTGGTGATTACAATGAACATTTTGAAACTGGGTTAAACATATTTGTGTATATGTCTGAATTCTAAAATATGAAGGGTCAGAGAAAGTTTTTTTTTTATTATCTTATATGAACTGCTTACCCTCTTCACCTACTGGAATAATCCAGAATTTTTTGTAGGAATGAAAAAAATCTGCTGATGAGAGAAGAAAAATACTTTTATAATAAGTCTGACAAAGCTCCATTTGGACCAAGACATGCCTAGTTTGATGGGAAGTCTCAGACATTGAATTTACTTCTTCTTCTGTTTTTCAGTAAAGGAAGAACAAAAACTAGCCCAAACCAATCCACACTGTGGATTTCAAAAAGCACCAGGAAAGAAAGTGGCATGGAAGTATAATAATCCACTGACTTGGCTCCAGAAAAGAAAATAGAGTTTTATAATTCTGGAACTGTATAAGGAATGGCATCAGAACATTAGCTTGGAATGGCTTGAAATCTCAAAGGATGTGCAAGATGAACTGTAAGCTCCCCCTTGAGGCAAATACTAAAATAATTTTTATATGTTCATTATTTCATTTATAAAATAATGCTGTGCTAATAATGGAGTGAGACATGCTTATTTTGCTAAAGGATGCACCCAAACTTCAAGTCGATGAGATGGATAAAATGCAGATAAAATTGCTGTGAACACATCAGAACAATGTGTGCATTGGAAGCAGTTATCTTTGTCTCTTTCACCTTTCATAAGTTGTAATCTAGTTAATGTAATGTAAATTGCATCGAAATTTACAGTGTGCAAAATATTTTTCCTTTACATGAGTGTTTGATAGAATGGACTGTTCTAGTATTTATTTTTATGATGTCTCATTTTTCAATACATGCTGTTTTGATTAAAGAAATGTATCGCTGTTGTCAACTGAATTCACACACACATAAATCTATTACCGTAGAAAAAGTTTCATTTTCTAGAAATGGCTCATCTTCTTTTAGTTTCTCTGCTTTGGGTCAGAGGAAGTTTAGGAAATGTCTTCAGAAATAAGAAGTTATTTCATTAACCGTGGTATCTACTCAAATATTTTACTTAGAGGCAAGAATTGTCTAATTTCAATTGTGCAAGACATGTGCCTTACAATTATTTTGAATTTAAAGTTCAACAGATTTTGTAATAACTTTGTTAAATAGCTGTATAAACAATAATATATTCAATCTAGAACAAAAAAGGTGGATACACAATCAAGATAATGTCTTCACATGTTGCCTGTATAACCACAAGTAGCTCTCTGAGGGTTCTGAAATCAGTCCCTCTCTTGCCAGCAAAGCAAAGATGGTTCTGGTGTTGACTTTGGAGGCAAACTCCTGCAGAGTTTGATTAAGGTCTTTCCTGGCTCTGTTTAGCCTCTATCAGCATATAAGGGGGTTTAAGAGTTGGGACTAGTTGAGCGGTCACCATGAGTGTGCAGTTAAGCACAGCACGTTGACATTTCCGTGAGGAAAGAAACTGAAATAGTGTAAAAACGCATTTGTAGGCATCAGTGATCATGGGTTCCCTGTCCAGGGTTTGGCTGGGAGAATAAATTGGGGTGGCTCTGTATTCTCTTCTAGTTTCTTCAATGCTTGTGGCTCCTTCCTCTCAAGAGAGAGATGTAACTATCTGGTCTTCAAACGTCTCTGTGCTCCTTTTAACCAAATAAAAAGTTCTTGTTTCTGAAGAATGATCATTGGTGCTGTCTAAATCTCTTACATGAACGAAGTACAGATGTGTTTGCAATAATGCATGGAAACAAATGACTGTTTAAGTGTGGTAAGAATGGAAGTTACAGTTGCCGGGTGTTCTAAACCTCATCTTTTCAATTAGATAATGAAAGTGCTTTCATTGTGGGAATTCACAATTCCAGTTGTTTGGTAAAATTAAGAGACAAAATAGAAATTAGTGGGCAGTGGTCTGTTTTCAGCTGCTTAGAGACTGAGGAAATGGGCAGCTGCCTTCTAAGCTTACAGCTGCCCACATTTAACACTCCTCTTTCCTTTCTTGGAGACCCATCTTTCTGGGCAGCATAGGAGACCAGCTGCTGAGACCCACCTCTTTCCTCCAGGCTCCCACCATACATTATTTCCTTCAGTCCGGACTGGATGGAGGGAGACTGGGCTTTCCCCAACGTCTGTGCCACCCACAGCTACAACAGCTGCAGGGGGGGGAGAGGAAAAGTAATGGGGAAGGGACTTGGTTTTGCTTTTTATCTTGTTCCAGACCTGGATTACTCTTCTGGTATCAATTACTAAACCCATAAGTTCCTAGGGATGGGATAAGGAACTTCTCTCTTAATAGAAGATGGTAAAGAGTGACTGTCCTAAGGGTTTCTAAAGCTGACCTTTGAAAAATAAAAAGGAGTCTGTGATATATCTGTTGTAATTTTCAGAACATGCTTCTAATAAATGTTTTGAAATGCAGATGAAACATTTGTGGAACAATATTTGGGGAATCAAATCAAATAACACACTCTACCCTTGATGCTCCATCCTTCCTAATCACTTCATCCTTTCTATTAGGAACAGGTCATTGGAAAGGTCTTAGAAAGAACAGTGTGTTCAAGGACTCCCAATTTTTGTTCTAGTAATAAATTCCATGAATTTGTAGTCCTCAATCATCTGGCCACACCTTCTTGTTATGACCTTGTTTTCCCTTTCTCTGACCATTGCCCAGAGAGAACACCTTTTACTAGGACAGTTCATGATTGTCTACTGTCCCTTCTCTCTGAACTTTCAGGGTCACTCCCACCTACATGGGAGTGACCTATGTATGCCGATGCCTTTTTAGTCCATCAGTAACAATTATTCACTCAGGTCTAGCCCAAGTCTCCTTTCTTCCATAAAACAAGTATGAACTTATGGATCTCTTCTTTCAACTGCTTGAAACTTTTCTATTCCTTTGGACTATACAGACCCATGTAAGAATGTGTGTGTGTGTGTGTGTGTGTTTGTATTAATTTATATAAATTTTTTCTTTCTGAATAAATCAGTAGATTTTGTGGGGTGAGCTATATTGAAGTTTGTACTTTGGAAGTGATCCAAGAGATTAAAGCTGTGGAACAAATGCATTTATTCTACATTTTTGGCCTTGTAATGGGCAATTCAGCTGTGTCTAAATAAGCTTTGGACATGTTAGAAATACCCACTATAAACACATCTGTCAGAGAAAACCCACGTTTGTAATACTTGTATCTCTTTGATATGATTGATAATTTTTGTAAACCCAAAAAAATGCCAGCTTGGAATAAATGGACTGTGATATAATAATCCAAGTAAAAATGATGTGATGAGAGAAAGACAATGTTAATTATTTTAGCTTTTATTTTGATGCAAGGGCAATATATAGACTTGTGCTAGTTTTCTGTTTAACTAGCTTATTTGAGAGGATTGTACAATCAGTTTAGTCCAGGCTTGTGACATGAGCTTACAATAAATATATTTTATTATGGGGAAAATATTAAGGATGTGCTCAAGATGGATTGAAAATGCATTTGGATAGAAAAATAGCAAAATGATTGAGATGCTGATAATAGTGACCTATCCTGGAATTAGATAACTTATAACAATCTATTTCAAACAATACCCTACTTTGTGTAAAAGTTTATTTCACGTCTCTTCCTAACTTTGCTTAAACATTATATTACATGATTTGAAATATAATTTCTTTAAATAAGAATACGATAAAAATAATGATTAAGAACAAAGAAAATAATGATGTCTGTGAAAGAATAACTGTTGACAATAAAATCAGAATTTATTATTTTATAGTTACTTTGTATTGTAAAGATTAGTTTTTGCTTTTTTTTTTTCTGTAGCATTTCAGTGCCTTAGGTAAGAATCAAGACTTTTATAAATTATTATTTTTTTAACTCTCAATTTCCATGCTTCTTAAAGTGAAATGGGAAAACTGCCTGATTTTCATCTTTGTTTCTGGAAACACTCTAATGTAGAAAACTTTGTATCCACTCTGTGAACCTTGGCACCCGGGCATACACCCCTGGGCGATTAGGCAGTGCACATTGATATCCAAATGACGTCACGCCAGCCAGGAGCCATCTGTTGTTTTCTTGGCACATGAGTGGTCCGCCTGAATCCCCCTAAACAGTAAATTGCCAAAGAAAATCATCGATGTGTGGTCAATTGATATAAATACATATATAATTGTTTAGCAAATAAATCCAAAACTGAAGATCAAAAATATGATTTCATTGCAAGTCAACTATGAATAGTCTCATCGTCACACTAGATCAAGAATGAGAACCTTTAGCTGGTCAGTAAGGACACAGAAACTGTGACAACTAAAACAAAATTTGTGTGTAATTTTTTGTGATTCACTTTTATAGCAAGCATTCCCTTTAATTATGGCATTTTAATGGGTACCAAGAAACTTTCCTGGGAAATCCCATGGACAGAGGAGCCTGGTGGGCTACATTCCATGGGGTCTCAAACAATTGGGCATGACTTAGGGACTAAACAACAAAGACACTTTCTAAGGCACAACTCTGAGAGCATCCCAATCAAAATATATGTTAAAAGCTAATCTTTTTATTAAAGGAGATATTGATCTATCCTAAGTATTATGAGGGACTTTGTGGAAAGACAGTCATTCCACATTATGTGCTTCAGGATGACTAAGAACTCACACATAAAATTGATTTTAGTTCTCTTGAGTAGCATTAGGTTTTGGTATTAGACAAGCATAATCAGATTTGAAAAAGTAATATTTCAATGGAAATAGGTACATTTATAATATAATTTCTAGTGACAGGTACACATGTTTTCATCTGAGATTTTAATTGATGTAATTTTATGTCTGTAATTTTAACAAATATTAATTATAGCAATTCCTAGTTATTTACATAGTTTACTTACACATGACTGTTCCTGTGTAATAGAAAGGAATGTAAAGCAAATGTATAATACCATTATTTAATGACAGAGAATTGACAAATATTTTCCCACATTAATGTGAAACATATTTTAATTAGCCTTTCCTTTTTTATATTTATGAAGGAACATAAACCCCTGTATGCTGTGGTTGAAATCACTGGTACAATAGAATATTTCACACAAGCTTATTTAAAAAATTATCCTGAGAGATTTTTTGCCTGATTCTTGATTACCTTTGAAGCCTACATATAAGGGGAAAAAATGTATTTAGAAAATCACCCTTTCTCTCCTGGGTGCCGAAGAGCATAAGTCATATTGGCAACCACTGGTTACTTTCTTTTCTAAATGTAACAAATGCACTCAAGTTGTTTGAAGGCAGAGCTTATGATTTGATTAATACTTCTACATCCTCAACCCTTAGTCCATAATATAGG
Source organism: Bos indicus x Bos taurus (assembly GCF_003369695.1). Taxonomy (NCBI): domain Eukaryota; kingdom Metazoa; phylum Chordata; class Mammalia; order Artiodactyla; family Bovidae; genus Bos; species Bos indicus x Bos taurus. The sequence continues at coordinate 18,491,748 of NC_040076.1, read as the reverse complement.
TTCAGAAATATTTATGGAACAGTGTCAATTCAAGATAAGAATAAATACTGACTCTAAGTTATATGTGACTTATAAATTAGTAAAAATAAACTCCAACTCTTTGGGTACTTTCAAAAGGACTCATTTGGTTTTCTTCATATTTTCAAAATAATTTTCTAATAGATGGTAGAATCCAGATGTTGATTACATGAACAAGGATTTTAAATTACCCAGCACAGACTGGCTCATTTGCAATTATTTGAAGAATCCACCAGCAGGCTTGAGGCCAAACAGCTGGGTGGTCCGTCTGGTTGAGAGACCTACGTCTGGGGCTATTTCTTCCCATCATCAAACTGCACCATGTCAGTTCCACTGTGTAACTTCTCTTTGCCTTTATTTTCTGATTTATTCAATGAAGGTATAATCTTCTTTCACTATCTCTGATGTGTGTAACTACTTCAAAAATATGAATAAAGGTTCAGAACATAAGGGCTCAGCTGGTAGAGATCCACCTGTATTGTGGGAGACCTGGGTTTGATCCCCAAGTTGAGAAGATCCCTGGAGAAAGGGAAGGCTACTCCAGTATTCTGGCCTGGGGGGTTGCAAAGAGTCGGACACGACTGAGTGACTTTCAATTTCACTTTCAGAACATAAAGTATTAACCTAAAGTGTGTTTCCACTGAGATGCTATATTTGTGAAGAAAACAAAAATCACTAACTTCTATGACTGAGAATCTGAGTATGAGGATTAGAGACCATTTTTGTTTGGGGTAGTGGTTCTTAAACCTTGGGTTGCATCAGAATCACTCCGGGGGCGGGGGGGCTTGCTCACACATACATTGCTGGACTTCTGCCTCTAGAGTTTCTGACTTAGTGGCTCTCTGGCAGAGCTAAGAATCTGCACCTATAACAAGTATTTGGGTGATGCTAATCTGGATTGGAGGCCACACTTTGAAAACCAGTTTATAGAATAAGGATCAAAATAGTTGGCAGAACAGGTTTGCTCTTTGTATGTCATTCACTTAGTTTTACAGGGACTTTTGACAGCTAATCACGGTGCCGTAAAATCCAAACAATTGTTTAGCAAGCACAAGCCTTTGGGAAACCGGAAGATATTCAAGAACGTGTGAATGACTAATAAGACAAATTCTTCACCACTAGAGGGGAAGAATATAATGTTTTGAAGAACTTAAATGATGTACCAATAATAACATAGGCATAATTTAAAATAATGTATCTTTGTTTAATCAATCTTCCTGTTTAACACAATATTAAAGTTGAACAAAGAAAATCATGTAATTCTCTTAGTATAGATTGAGTGGCTTTAACTAGAATGTGATCCCAGTTTTAACAAAATCTATTCACTTGAATAAATAGTATCTTAAAAAAAGAAAATCATGTAATCTCCAGACTATCAATTCCTCAATCATGACAATATTATGTTACAAAGAATTGTCTTGTGTGGGAGCTTTCTTACTTGCTAATGAATAACACACTTGACTCTGTAGAAACCAGAGCCAAACAGATTTCAGAGATCTGGCATGAGTTACTGGCTTAATGTAGCCCGAGCATCGATAGCGTCAGCGGTCATACTTTCTACCTCATGTGTGAGGGGGTCCGCTACACAACCCCCATTAACTCTAATTGAAGGTGTACTGCTGATTTCTCTTCTAAACAATAATTATATAAATCTCCCTCTAAGTGGCAATGTATCTTACCTTTAGCACACTTATCATTTTAAAGGGTAGTAGACATCAGAGATAATTTTTAAACAAGAATGCAATCCTATTCATCTTGAATGTGCAAGTGTTCATCAAAGCAGAGTAAATGTAAAACTAAGCTGAACATTTAAGATGACATGAGACATGGACTCAACTAGAGGACACATATGGATCTACCAGCTTAAGTGTCTAAGAAAGTCTTGTATCAAGTCAGATTATTATGACATATGTATTAATACGTGTTCATGTATATAACAAGTTATTTACACCTTAACAAAGTGAAGCCATTTCTGCACTGGATAAATTGCTACATTTTCATTTGTGAATTATTCATTGGCTCAATCTTGCTATCACGTTTAATCTAAGCCAGTAGATGTTAATACATTAATATTTTATTAATTTTCAAATATAGCAAACATGGGCTTCCCTGGTGGCTCAGATGGTAAAGAATTTTGCAATGCAGGAGAACTGGTTTGATCCCTGGGTTGGGAAGATCCCCTGGAGAAGGGAATGTCTACCCACTCCAGTATTCTTGCCTGGAGAATTCCATGGACAGAGGAGCCTGGCAGGCTTCAGTCCATGGAGTCACAGAGTCAGACATGACAAACCCTCACAATCCTGTTATCAGATTTAATCTAATCCAGTAGATGTTAATGCATTAATATTTTATTAATTTTCAAATATAGAAAACATGCCACAAAATTTATTTACACTCTTACAATAACAATTTTTACTCTTTTTGAGTGCCTACTTAGTGCCTTACATGTGTTACTGCTTTCAAAACTCTATTTAATCATACCTATGTGACTTGCCCACTCTCACTGGTAGGTTTTACAGCAAGGGTCAAATAAGTAGTTTGAATGTGGAATCCATGCTCTCATGGTTATTTCATGCTGTACCTGAGAATTAATTAAATTCTAAAATCTAGCAGAGTTTACTTTGTATTTGTTGAGTGTATGTAGATTTCCTAGAACTGATAGATGGCTACATTATTTCTAGGTGGTAAGATGATTTTGTTTTCCATGAGGGTTATTTTGTGGGTAAGAGTTTTCTCTGAAAGTCACACAAGTCAAAAGCTAATGATACTTCAAATACCTTGCATGCTCTCCAGCTTGGTTTTCATCCAGAAATTATTTTGGGTGACTGGATACCTGCACCAGACTCTGAATAAGGGTTGAGAATGGGAGAAGTATTGGCTAAATTTGGCCTACAGATCTGTTTTGTTTGTATTAGGGTTTTTTTTTTTTAAAGAATTGGAAATCTGAAAGTAAATGCTTCTAACTAAGGTGTACCTCTCCAGCCCACCCACCCCTATAGGCCCACTCTATTTCACTTGGCATTTGGACACATTCTTATTTTATGCCTAGTCTCTAAAAACATCTGATTTGTAACTCTTGTTGTTAAAATTAGCTTTGTTTCTGACTTGCTCAGGTCTACCCTGGAGGACTATTCAGATAAGCCACAAATAAAAGTGAAAAGTCACAGTTTTGTAAAAGAAGAGATACTTAAGATCCTGGTGAGTTCTGTACTCCCTGGTCATAATGAATGATGAGCTCATCATGTAGCAATGCTTTCTTGAAATTGAAGGTGAGCAGTTTTACATATTTACCTGACAAGAATCTACCCCTCCTGCTTCGTAGCCTGCACACACCATATTTTCCGTAATGTTATATTCTGGCATCTGTTGTTGACATTTCTCATTTGATAGAAGGGGAACGTCAGCTTCTTGCAGTACGTCTGCAGTAGAACCTGTTGGAGATGGATAATGCAGCCAGCCAGTCAGAAGTGATCAACATGCATCAGCGAATGAGCCACCATCAGTCTTATTTATTTCAACAGTTCCCTCTCATTACTGAGTACTGTGTGCATATACAATGAAACTAAATGCTAAACCCTGTACTTTAAAGCACATAATAAAGCCCATCTGCGGATTTTGCCAAATGAGTGACAGTAAAGCACTTTCTTTAGTTCCCAAGGGTTAGCAGGGATGGTTGACTGGACTAGACAGTCTTTGGGTATTTTCAGTAATTTCAAGTGGTGACCACATGGTTCATGGGGAAAAAAGCCCACCAACACAAAAAGCTTCATTCATGAAAATTAGCAAAGGCTCAGAAATCCAGAAGTGCTTTTCATCTGCCACCTGAATAGGTGCTCCCTTATGATGGTATTCAGCTCCTTTGTGAGCAAACAGGTGCGAACTGTGCAGGAGACAAAGCTCAGAGGAACTGTGCCCTGGTCTCAGGGCAATCAGCTTGTCATCCATGTGCAGAGAGAAAGGAGGCATTGAGTAGCAGAGCATACTTCCATGCTTTTTACAAAATGACTCATCCACTGAAAGCCTGAATCTTTGTTTACTGAAACACCAATCCCAAGAGGGATGTGAAAAAAGCAGGTGTCTAGTGCCCTAGAAAAGGTACATGATAAGCACTTTCCAATAATTAGCAATTCTATTTGGTTTCTCAAGAGAGGCAGAAAGTTGAAAATCAGCTAGCGCATGTGACAGCCAGTGTTGGTGTGACCTCATTTCCAGTTACGTTTTGTTGCCACACTAAAAGATGAGAAACAAACATGTGTGTGTGTGTGTGTGAGATTTAGGTGCAAAGCAATGTGTAAATAACCCAGTGGTGTGTTTGTAAATGTTCAGTAACTGGTTTTCAAAAATGAAGACAAAGCCCCAACATGTATTGTCTGTCAATGTGCCTGTTATAAGCACTCTAACCATGGTCAATTTCAAGGCATCAGTGTGACAGTGAACATGAAGTTGGGAACTGATTCCAACTGGTGCCAGTGACTTCAGAGGCTGGATGACTTTTAAAGTTTGACAATGGACTTTAAAAAGTGAATTATAGAGGTTATGATGGAGAACTTTCAGCATCTCACTGTCATTTATTCTATGAAGATGGAGTATGGCCTGGTAGACTTAGTTTTACGATAAAAATCAAAGACAATTTTGCTGCTTGTCAAGAAATAAAAAAATTGGTTCGCTATATGATAAAACTTTTTAAAAAGTTAAAAAAAATTTGAGCAGTGGTCTTACAGTTAATACTTGTCAACATGAGTTATCAAGAGGACAATTGAAAATATACATGTTCACACAGAAAAAACCCACACAAAAATGTTGGTGAAATTATTTTAATTTTACTAGTTGCCTTGATTTAATCAACTAATACTTCTTTCTTTTCTTTGTAAGCAATATGTTCATAATCTTCTTAGAAAATTAATTAGTATATTATATTCAAAGGGGAAAAACTGTTATTTTAGAAATAGTTGGAAACCCTAAGACAAAGTTTATAAAATTCGTTAAAATTGCCATCACCCAGGAAGTATTTAAATATGATTTCTTTATTTCTAAGTGAAATTGATCTCAGATGCAGATTTTTTTTTTTCTTGGCTCCATACCACTCCCAGAGTCTTTTCTTAAGTCAATTAAATGCATATCTTTAGTAACAATAAGCAAATCTGAACAAGTTTACTCAACTCTTAAAAAAATAATTTCTTATGCAATAAAGTCTTAAATTTTGTTAGTAGATAATTTGTTTTTAAAGAGTACATTGTAGTCATAAATGTCTTTTAGCTTGAAGTCTGATAGAAAAAATATCTAAGAATCATTTTTACTCTTCAGATTTCAAAGTTAATAAGTCATGACATTTTTCAAATGGAGGAAATAGAATAATAAACAGTCTTTGACTTCAATATACTTTCCGGGCAGCAGAAGCAAAGCATTTCAGCCACATAACGTAATTGCAGTGGAGAACCTTTGTTGGAACCATCAGACAATGATTTGACTCACATATTATACTCTCTCCTACAAGAAGTAAGGATATTTTTACTGTGCATCTTTTGCTTTTGGGACCTGCTCCTGTCCACAAGATTTTGTGCATTTTCATCTTAAATGCAATTAGGATTTTTACATAAGATGGCAATGACCTGTTGTAATTCTAGAGACCAGGTTTTTCCACCTGACAATAGTTCTTTAACTTTTTGCTTAGCTATGAACGAATGGTCAAATTATCCTACATGGAGTTAACTCCCATGAAGAATTTTGAAACCAATGAAACTTGCAGTTACATTTATGGGGTATGAAGTACTAGAATGCTTTTTATTTTTAAATGCTTGATTATTTTTAATATGGGCATGTTTTCTTTGTTTGGAAAGCATGCTATCAAAAAATGCTAGTGAGCCAATGGTTTATTAATTTATAGTCTGTCAGTAGGTGGAATCAGCATGTTGAAAAGAATTTCCTACTCATCTTTACATTTATATGATTAATTTATATGATTTATCATGTAAACATTTATATGATAATTTATGTAATATAAATTATATTATTTCTATGATTAATACAAACACTTTCATTGCTTTGGGAAAAGTAGTAGTTAATAACTTGGCTTCTTAAGATACAAAGCCCAGAAATACACCCATGTATCATGGGTATCTTATTTTTGACAAAGGAGGCAAGAATATACAATGGGGCAATGACAGCATCTTCAATAAATGGTGCTAGGAAGACAGCTGCATGTTAAAGAATGAAATTAGAATGCTTCCTAAACTATACACAAAGATAAACTCAAAATGGATTAAAGACCCAAATGTAAGACCAGAAACTATAAAACTCTTAGAGGAAAACATAGGTAGAACAGTTGATGACATAAATCAAAGCTAACCCTCTGTGACCCACCTCCTTGAGTAATGGAAATAAAAACAAAACTAAACAAGTGGGACCTGATTAAACTTACAAGTTTTTGCATGGCAAAGGAAACTATAAGCTAGTTGAAAAGACAACCCTCAGAATGGGAGAAAATAATAGCAAATGAAACAACTGACAAAGGATTAACTTCCAAAGTATACAAGCAGCTCATACAACTCAATGCCAGAAAAACAAACAACCCAATCAAAAAGTGGGAAAAAGACCTAACAGACACTTTTCCTAAGAAGACATATATAGACGGCTAACAAACACATGAAAAGATGTTCAACATTGCTCATTATTTGAGAAATGCAAACCAAAACTACAATGAGGTATCACCTCACACTGGTCAGAATGGCCATCATCAAAAAGTCTACAAAAGAACTGCCTTATGACCCAGGAATCCCACTGCTGGGCATACACACTGAGGAAACCAGAAGTGAAAGAGACACATGTACCCCAGTGTTCATCGCAGCACTATTTATAATAGCCAGGACATGGAAGCAACCTAGATGTCCATCAGCAGATGAATGGATAAGAAAGCTGTGGTACATATACACAATGGAGTATTACTCAGCCATTAAAAAGAATACATTTGAATCAGTTCTAATGAGGTGGATGAAACTGGAGCCTATTATACAGAGTGAAGTAAGCCAGAAAGAAAAACACCAATACAGTATACTAACACATATATATGGAATTTAGAAAGATGGTAATAACCCTGTATACGAGACAGAAAAAGAGACACAGATGTATAGAACAGTCTTTTGGACTCTGTGGGAGAGGGTGAGGGTGGGATGATTTGGGAGAATGGCATTGAAACATGTATAATATCATATATGAAACGAGTCACCAGTCCAGTTTCAATGCACGATACTGGATGCTTGGGTCTGGTGCACTGGGACGACCCAGAGGGATGGTATGGGGAGGGAGGAGGGAGGAGGGTTAAAGATGGGGAACACGTTTATACCTGTGGTGGATTCATATTGATATATGGCAAAACCAATACAATATTGTAAAGTTAAAAAACAAAAAAATAAAAAAAAATTTAAAAGAGTTATTATAAGGTCCTATAAGAAGAACTAAAGAACCTCTTGATGAAAGTGAAAGAGGGGAGTGAAACAGTTGGCTTAAAACTCAACATTCAGGAAACTAAGATCATGGCATCTGGTCCCATCACTTCATGGCAAATAGATGGGGAAACAATGGAAACAGTGACAGACTTTATTTTTTGGGCTCCAAAATCACTGCAGATGGTGACTGCAGCCATGAAATTAAAAGACGCTTACTCCTTGGGAGGAAAGTTATGAACAACCTAGACAGAATATTAAAAAAAACAGAGACATTACTTTGCCAACAAAAGTCCGTCTTGTCAAGGCTATGGTTTTTCCAGTAGTCATGTATGCATGTGAGAGTTGGACTGTGAAGAAAGCTGAGCGCCGAAGAATTGATGCTTTTGAACTGTGGTGTTGGAGAAGACTTTTGAGAGTCCCTTGGACTGCAAGGAGATCCAACCAGTCCATCCTGAAGGAAATCAGTCCTGAATATTCATTGGCAGGACTAATGCTGAAGCTGAAACTTCAATACTTTGGCCACCTGATGCAAAGAACTGACTTGTTTGAAAAGACCCTGATGCTGGGAAAGACTGAAGGCAGGAGGAGAAGGGGACAACAGAGATGAGATGGTTGGATGGCATCAATGACTCAGTGGACATGAGTTTGAGTAAACTCCAGGAGTTGGCGATGGACAGGGAGACCTGGTGTGCTGCAGTCCATGGGGTTGCAAAGAGTCAGACACAACTGAGCAACTGAACTGAACTGAACTGATAAGGTCCTATGAGCTTGAATAAAAATATACTAAAAGTCTACAAACAATAAATGCTGGAGAGGGTGTGGAGAAAAGGGAACATTCTTGAACTGTTGGTGGGAATGTAAATTGATACAGCCACTATGGAAGACGGTATGGAGATTCCTTATAAGACTAGGGATAAAACCACCATAAGACCCAGCAATCCCACTCTTAGGCATATATCCTGAGGTAACCAAACTGAAAAAGACACATGTATCCCATTGTTCATTTCAGCACTATTCACAATAGCTAGAACATGGAAGCAACCTAGATGTCCATCGACAGATGAATGGATAAAGAAGTTGTGGTACATATATACAATGGAGTATTACTCAGCCATAAAAGGAACACATTTGAGTCAGTTCTGATGAGGTGGATAAACCTAGAACCTATTATACAGAGTGAAGCGAGTCAGAAAGAGAAAGATAAGTATCATATTCTAACACATATATATGGAATCTAGAAGAATGGTACTGAAGAACTTATTTGCAGGGCAGCAATGGAGAAACAGACATAGAGAACAGACTTATGGACATGGGGAGAGGGGAGGAGAGGGGGAGATGTATGGAAAGAGTAACATGGAAACTTACATTACCATATGTAAAATAGTCAATAGGAATTTGCTGTTGGCTCAGGAAACTCAAACAGGGGCTCTGTATCAACCTAGAGGAGGTGGGATGGGGAGGGAGATGGGAGGGAGGTTCAAAAGGGAGGCTCAGACTATGGCTGAGTCATGTTGAGATTTGACAGAAAACAACAAAATTCTGTAAAGCAATTATCCTTCAATAAAAAACATTAATTAAAAAGAAAATAATTTGACTTGACGAGACTTCATCCATATGCTTTACAAAAATACATTTTTGTCACTTTTGGCTATATTCATTTCAGTGAGTATATCTTTTCATCAGATTGTTTATAATATTAATATTAACATTAGATATTGAGCTCGGGGGATGCTTGGATTTCCCTCTTATAATAATTATAGTTTTATAATATGGTAATGCAATTTGGAAATGAAATTTTTAACTATACAAAAAAGAACATACGAATATAAGCCTGACAGCGCTTTTAAGAGACATTGAGGAAAAGTGTTATAATATGAGTCTTTTGAAAACAGTCACAGGGTAGAGTACTAGCAAGCTTTTTATATTTTCTTTTGAATCTGACAATTTACCTTGATATATAAGTGCCCCCCAGCCAGCAATAGAACAAATTCTTCCTGGGGAAAAAACTTGATTTTCTTCTGGTAAACAAATAGGCTGTATATAATCTGGAAATATGAAAGAAAACAAAACAAGGACAAACACACATGCATTTCCAAAAGTTTTAAAAATCAATCCTTTTCAACATTTCATCGAAAAAAAACTTGTGTTTTCATTTTATGCTGCCTGGACATGTTTTAGACATCAATCTTAAGGGAAATAAGCATTGCAGAGCAGCACTTCTTTGAAAGTGGATTAGGTACCACTGGTGGCCTTTTAGGATCCCCTGCATTGTCTCAATTACTCTGCTGTAATGTACACATCTTAGTTCTGGAATTAGTCATACACATTCGATTTTTAAATCATCGTGGTACTTAATAGAATGTGGTGCCAGTTCTGTGAAAATCTTGGTAAGGCTGTTTTATCAGGGTTACTTAAGAGAAATTTGGGCAAATGTTCTGTGGGGGATTTTTCTTTCCCCCAATTATCCCCACATTAAAAAGGGTCTTAGGCGATTGTTTTACAGGGTACTTATGGAGGCATTAGCACAGCTTGCTGACTTTTTAAGCCCTTCTCCAATAATTTGCAAGCCTCCTAACATTTATTCAGCATCCGAGACATGTAAAACACAGGGCAGACACAAAAGTAGATAAAAAGATAGGCTCATACAACCAACGGCAGCAAGCATGTGCCTTTGAGAAGTGGTCTCCTACACGTGGGGCCTTCCCTGGTGGTTCATGGTAAAGAATCCGCTGTGATACAGGAGACCCGTGGGGAAGATCCCCTGGAGAAGGAAATGGCAACCCACTCCAGTACTCTTGCCTGGAGAATTCCATGGACAGAGGAGCCTGCAGGCTAAAGTCCATGGAGTCACAAGAGTTATACACAATGGAGCAACTAACACACACTCCTACACATGGAGACCAAGTTCCTTAGAAGCACAGGAATGCCAGCACTTTCTCCTGACTGGGGACTGGAAAGTCTTCAGAGTAAAGGTTGGAGCTGAGCAGAGCCCTTCAGGATAAGGTTTACTCTCTCAGGTGATTTCTTGTACCTTATTTACATTTTTGGAGGAAGCCCTCCATCTGCCATTTCATTAATATTACTGACTCTCTTTATGAATGGTGGCTGGGTGGTAAAGAGTCTACCTGCCAAGGCAAGAGACAGAAGAGACATGGGTTTGACCCTTGAGTCAGGAAAATCCCCTGGAGGAAGAAATGGCAACATAATCCAGTACTCTTGCCTGGAAAATTCCACGGACACAGGAGGCTGGTGGGCTACAGTTTATGGGGTCACAGAGAGTCGGAGATGACTGAGCACAGACACACACACACACACACACACACACACGGATAGCCATTCTCACTCCCTTTGCTCTTTGAACACATGGTCGTCTCACTTTGTCCTATTCCAGAATCTGTAGCAGGTGAACCTACCTTTCTTTTCCATGAGAAAGAGAGGTTGCGTGCAGTAGAGCATGATCTACCTTCTCTGGGTTGCTCCTTGGAGTTGACTGTTATACAGGACTCTGAGAGTTTTATTTTACTGGTCAATTTTCCAGAAAGCTGGATTTAAGCACCTTGATGAAGGTAATTTAATATGTGTCTCCCCATTCCCCAATTCCATTTAAATTATAATGATTTCTATAACAAATAACCCAACTTTTATGGACTATTAATACACTGGTACTGATAATATTTCAAGTCTGATCTTGAATTAATATGGTCAGATAAGATGACTAAAGCTGATTTCTCCTACCTGTGTAGTTCACTTTCATTTCAAGATGCATCATGGCGATGTCATTGTCCTTTCTCCGTTTATTGTAGTGTGGGTTTATGACAATTTGGTCAATCAACCTAGTTTCTATCTGAGGAGAAGTCAGATTTGATGCCATATGCAGGCCTAGCACTGCTTTCCACTTAGATGGCTCCATATTTCTCCTAAAGGTTATGAAAACAAAAGAAGAAGAAATTTCCCATCCACCACAGTTACACTCTAGAGAAATTCACAGTAGATATTTCAGAACCACTTGTTCATATCTTCAGGTAATCTTGCACTTCTCTGACGAATTCTTCTTTAAAAATATTTCCTTTAATTTCCAAATTGGCGAAGGAGTACATCAAGGCTGTACATTGTCACCCTGCTTATTTAATTTATATGCAGAATAAATCATGTTAAATGCTGGGCTGGATGAAGTGCAAGCTGGAATCCAGGTTGCTGGGAGAAATATCAATAACCTCAGATATTCAGATGACACCACCCTTATGGCAGAAGGTGAAGAGGAACTGAGTAGCCTCTTGATGAAAGTGAAAGAGGAGAGAAAAAGCTGGCTTAAAACTTAACATTCAAAAAGCTAAGATTATGGCATCTGGTCCCATCACTTCACAGCAAATGGATGGGGAAACAATGGAAAAAGTGAGAGACTTTATTTTTTGAGGCTCCAAAATCACTGCAGATGGTGACTGCAGCCATGAAATTAAAAGAGGCTTGCTCCTTGGAAGAAAAGCTATGAACCAAACTAGACAGAATATTAAAAAGCAGAGATATTACTTTACTGAAAAATGTCCCTCTATTCAAAGGTATGGTTTTTTTAGTAATCATGTATGGATGTAAGATTTAGACCATAAAGAAATCTGAGTGCTGAAGGACTGATGCTTTTGAATTGTGGTGTTGGAGAAGACTTTTGAGAGTCCCTTGGAGAGCAAGGAGACCAAACACCTCAATCCTAAAGGAAATCAACCCTGAATATTCATTGGAAGGACTGAGGCTGAAGCTGAAGCTCTAATACTTTGGCCACCTGATGCAAAGAACTGACTCCTTGGAAAAGACCGTGATGCTGGGAAAGATTAAAGGCAGAGAGAAAAGGGACAACAGAGGATGAGATGGTTGGATGGCATCACCGACTCAATGGACATGAGTTTGAGCAGACTCTGGATTGGTGATGGACAGGGAAGCCTGGCGTGCTGCAGTCCACATGGTCTCAAAGAGTTGGACACGCCTGAGTGACTAAACTGAACTAGATTGTGGTTTTCAACTTATGTTTCCCATTAGAATCACCTGTTTCACTTTTAAATAACACTGTTCTCCTTTCCCTATCTCTGATTTAATAAGTCTGGGATGGAGAGAGGCATCTTTAAATATTCATTTTTAAATTAAATCTCCATGTTGTTGGTAAGGTTTGAGAACTACTGCTATAGATCACATTCCAGTGTGGAGACCACCTCTTGGTCCAAGGCTCCTTCCAGCAACCACAGTAGCTATGGTAACAATGAAAGGAAGTTCAGCAGCACCTCCTGTTTAGGGGATCACTGAATTCACAGAGGTCACATAAACAATAAAACCTATTATATTTATAAGGTAATACATGAACTTGAGCAGTTTCCACACATAATGAACTCACAATTTTTCATACACAATGTTGACTACTGATAATGTACTGGTAAAGGATAACATTTGTATTATAGGCAAATTAAATTGGAGATTGTACTAGAATTTGAAAGTGTACAGAAATTCCTCAATGTGCTGTTGGTAGGCAACATCTCCATACCAAGAAATTACCGTTGGAAAACTGGTATTAAGCCAACTGAGCCATATTCACAATGAAGTGAAAATTCCAATAACTGTAATATAACAGAACTAGTCATTCAATTCTCTGTGGTCATAAATGCCTCGTTTAACACGGTACTTCAAATATTAGAATCCAAGTCACCTACAAATATATGTAAATATATAAAGGGCATGAAGTTATTTCAAGTCCATCTGTTATGTTTTTACCTATTTATTCATTACTTTGTGTATTCCTCTTAAATAATTACTCCTCTGAAAAAGCTGTATGTATTTTTACTCAGCATTTAATTTATATATTTACTTCATATTTACAAAAAATGCATCTTAAAATTGCCCCACTATTTTCCTACTTTGCATTTAATTGTATTTATTTATATATATCTTGCATTATAGTTTATATAACCAATGCATTATATTATTATTTATATGTTAAATTATACATACTAATCACTTATAGTTAGTATTATTTAGTAATGATAAGTCATTATTACTTTTGTTCATTTATTATTAATAAATTATTAAATTTACTATTTATAATTAAGTAGCCCATAATCAAATCACTTATAAATACTGAGATAAGTTATTTATTTAATAAATTATTAATTATTGATTTCATTATGAATGAGAATAAAGTATTGTTTATTAATTGGTATAATTGGTATACTAATTATTATACTAATAACACTATATTAATGGTATAACATTTCAATAATAATTATTAACATTTGTTCAAAGGAAGTATGACCCCATTTTATAGATTTCATTTTGAAATTGAGTACATTTACTTAAAAAATTTATTGTCTCCTTAAATGTTTCTACATATTTTATATTCAGAAAAAATACAAAAAAGTTCTCAGTGGTATATTCAATTTACTTGCTATCAATTTAAATCAATAAAACAATGCAGCTCGGATAAAATGCAGTTTAGTAGCTAAATTCCCAAATTATCTCTTTTGTATGTACTGTACTCTATCTGAGAACTATTGAAATAACACTGATATGAGAGAATTTGTAGGTAATGCAAAGTTTAGGAATCAGCATTTTCTCTCATTATTTTGGTATTTCAAATAGAGAAGCAACACAAACAACAAACTAAGATTAAACATGCATGTTTTAATCTTCTGGTCTAATGTGGCTTACTGCAATGTTATTCTGACATAATTCTTAACGATTTCTGAAATTATTATTGTGCTACAATGAATAGAGCCTCTCTTCCATGTTTCTTCCCACCATCTGTAAGCAGCGCTATGGGTAAGAAATATCTCTCCAACATGTGTCATTTGCACTTCTCTCTCATGTCCCTTCTGCATAACTTTCCGTGTCTGTGTAATTAACTTCCCCGGCATGAGCCCCACACTAGCACAAGCCAAGTAAAATGACTACGTCCTTTTCTCTGAGCACAAAGACCTGAGACTACGGAAGTCATAGCCAACGGTACTTAAATCTTCTGAATGACTGGAGAAATTTGCTAAAAATTCAGATTCCTACATTCTATCTTTAGAAATTCTAATTTAGAAGGTTGGCATGGGACTCAAGAATCCGTACTTTGTAATTACTATTGGTATATTGAGCAATACATATCCTTCCTAGCTTTTCCATTCATCCAGAGCCAAGAGATGGGGGAAGAAAATCTTCAGAGAAATCACTACAGACGAAGAAAGGGGACTTGGTATGTTTCAAAAATATTTTTGTTTCAAAGCATCTGTAATCTCACACATCAAGGAAAAGCTATAGGAGAGAAGACAGGTTGGGATGGGAAGAGTATATAACCCCACTGGATAGGCAGACCCAATCCAGCAGAGGCTAAAGATGGCAGAAATAGGGTATTTTTAGTTAGGGCAAGTGGGTGGAATTTCTGCTACGTTTCATCTTTGCCTGCTCTGTTCAAGCAAAGTGTTATTCTCAGTAGTGAGGAAAAGAAAGGCATAGGTTGAGATGAAATAGAAAGATGTGTGTTCCCGACCTCTGCAACTTCAAAGACTGTGCACCTCATGGCATATACCAGGTGCTCCATAGATGCAGCCCACTCTATGTTGCTCTGTCCTGGGATTAAATAACTTCACTAATGTAAGCATAACATTGTCCAGGGGACATCCCTGGTGGTCCAGTGTTTAGGGATCTGCATTTCCACTGAAGGGAGCATGGATTCTATCCCTGGTTGGGGAACTAAGATCCCATATGCCACTCGACATGGTCAAAAGTAAATATAAATAGTCATCTGATCTGTAAAAATCTTAAAAAAAATGTCCATTTGTAAGTGGGATTTTCACTGTGGTAGGAAGTAAATATGGTAAGATAATTATCGTACAGCAACGCAATATGCTAAAAGGAAAAAAAGATCAATGGGAACCCATACTATAAACTGAATTTTTTAATATTCTCCCATTTCTAACGGTAGCATAAAGCAACCTCAGCAAGTTTACCCACTGCCAACCCATATGTTTACAGAACTTTTAGTCTCTATTTTCATTCTCCATGAATGGAAAAGAATTCCTAATGGAATAGCCAATTTTCAAAGGCAAGAAAGAATTGGAATGCCACTGAAATGTGCTACTGTTGTCAGAGATCAGTAAAGTTTTCAAGAGTATCGGAGGTAATTTTAAAAGAACAAAGGAACCATATTAAATGGGATAACACTGGCTAGCTTTAACAATTTGAGCATCATATAGTAATCACAATAATTATTCTAGTTAATAAAATACATTGTTAATAAAGGGCCATGAGTCCATAAAGAAACTCAAAAGAAAAAAAGCCAAGTGTGTAAAAAGGCAGATGTATTGTAAAGGAGGGTTGACAGGAAGGGTGTGTTCCAATATTATCCTTTCTCATGAATAGGAAAGTGTTTCATACATATGGGACTTTTAATTTCATCTATTAAGTATGTTTTTAAAATAAAGTTATGCATCTATGTGTTTAAGTGTGAAAAGAGAAATAAGTACAGGGAACCAAGACTAAGCCAAACAATCCTCAGCACTATTTGATCTGGTGGATTACTGCTGGGCTTCCCAGGTGGTTTTGGTTAAAGAATATACCTGCATTGCAGAAGATGTGGGTTCAGTCCCTGGGTCAGGAAGATCCCCTGGAGAAGGAAATAGCAACCCCTTCCAGTAGTCTTGCCTGGAGAATCCCATGGACAGAGGAGCCTGGTAGGCTATAATCCACGGGATCGCAAAGAGTCAGACATGACTTAGCAACTGAACAACAACAAGGATTATATTTGGAAACTTAATAAATCATCTTTGAGTGCCTTTCTTCACTTGATTCCCCAGACTATCCACGGATTTGTGATTTTCCTCTCATTTCACTCTCTACTCTTCCTCAGTTTCTCTTTGCCAGCTCTTTTCTTCTCAAATATTTAGATATTAGAATATTCTAGAATTTGCTTTCTGCCTTCTTTTCTTCATTAACATTAGTTTCAATGATGATCTTATCCAATGCCATGACTTTAAATACCAGAAATACCCACGTCTCTTGAGTCTCTTGCATTGGCAGGCAGGTTCTTTACCACTAGCGCCACCTGGGAAGCCTGGATTCTGAAAGGAAGTTTCAAATTTAATACACAAAACATCAGAACTTTTATTCCCTTTCTAGTTCTGTTTCTTCTCATTTTCATCATCTCAATAAATGATATGAACACTCATCTTATTGCTTAAAGACAAACCCTTTATTCTTCTCCTTATCTATCTGTTGTTGTAGTTTGGTCACTAAGTCATGTTCGACTCTCTTTTCAGTTCAGTTCAGTTCAGTCACTCAGTCATGTCCGACTCTCTGCGACCCCATGAATTGCAGCACGCCAGGTCTCCCTGTCCATCACCAACTCCCAGAGTTCACTCAAACTCACGTCCATCGAGTCGGTGATGCCATCCAGCCATCTCATCCTCTGTCGTCCCCTTCTCCTCCTGCCCCCAATCCCTCCCAGCATCAGAGTCTTTTCCAGTGAGTCAACTCTTCACATGAGGAGGCCAAAGTACTGGAGTTTCAGCTTTAGCATCATTCCTTCCAAAGAAATCCCAGGGCTGATCTCCTTCAGAGTCTTTTCCAGTGAGTCAACTCTTCGCATGAGGAGGCCAAAGTACTGGAGTTTCAGCTTTAGCATCATTCCTTCCAAAGAAATCCCAGGGCTGATCTCCTTTAGAATAGACTGGTTGGATCTCCTTGCAGTCCAAGGGACTCTCAAGTGTCTTCGCCAAAACCACAGTTCAAAAGCATCAATTCTTCGGCACTCAGATTTCTTACAGTCCAACTCTCACATCCATACATGACCACAGGAAAAACCATAGCCTTGACTAGGTGGACCTTTGTTGGCAAAGTAATGTCTCTGCTTTTGAATATGCTATCTAGGTTGGTCATAACTTTCCTTCCAAGGAGTAAGCATCTTTTAATTTCATGGCTGCAATCACCATCAGCAGTGATTTTGGAGCCCCAAAATTAAAGTCTGACACTGTTTCCCCATCTATTTCCCACTCTCTTTTAGATCCCTTTAACTGCAGCATGCTAGGTTCCCCTGGCCTTTACTACTTCCAGACTCTGTTCAAATTCATATTCATTAAGTTGGTTATGCTATCCAACCACCTCATCCTCTGCCGCCCACATCTCCTTTTGCCTTCCTTCTTTCCTAGCATCTGCTGGTGGCTCAGATGGTAAAGCATCTGCCTGCAATGTGGGAGACCCAGGTTCGATCCCTGGGTCAGGAAGATCTCCTGGAGAAGGAAATGGCAATCCACTCCAGTATTCTTGCCTGGAAAATCCCATGGACGGAGGAACCTGGCAGACTACAGTCCATGGGGTCGCAAAGAGTCAGACATGACTGAGCGACTTCACTTTTCCCAGCATCACGGTCTTTTCTAATGAGTCAACTCTTCCCATCAGGTGGCCAAACTATTGGAGCTTCAGTTTCAGCATCAGTCCTTCCAATGAATATTCACAGTTGACTTCCTTTAGGACTGACTGGTTTGATCTCTTTGCAGTCTGAGGGACTCTCAAGAGTGATGTCTCTGCATTTTAAAATGCTATCTAGGTTTGTCATACGTTTCTATCCAAGGAGCAAGCATCTTTTAATTTTGTGGCTGCAGTCACTGTCTGCAGTGATTTTGGAGCCCAAGAAAATAAAATCTGTTGCTGCTTCTAGTTTTTCCCTTTTTATTTACCATGAAGTGATGGGACTGAATTCCATGATCTTATTATTTTTTTTAATGTTGCGTTTCAAGCCAGCTTTTTCACTCTCCTCTTTCACCCTTATCAAGAAGTTCTTTAGTTCCTCTTCACTTTCTGAGATCACTGCAACTTTAGATGACTCAGCGTCTGAGCGTATTAATAAGATCCAGGCATTTGTCCAGCTTCCTCTAACATAATCTTAGAGCCACCATTGTTTCTTTCTGACTGGTTTCCCCAACTTTACCCTTGCTCCCCTCAGCAGTGGAATCTCTACACAGATACCGGACAAGACAAGGTCACTCTTCCACCTTCCAAGCTCACATCCCACTTCCCACGGCCAACTGAGTCCTCATCAGGGCCTAGGATACGGTCTTGCTTATATCTCATATCTTGTTCCTACCCCACTGTCAATCACTTCCTGATTAACAGTGGTAGCAAGGCTTCTCAGTGTTTTTGTTCTCTGCCCTAGCCTGTAATATAAGCATCATTCACACAAAAACTTTGTTGATCTGTAGAGCATTATTACCCCTAAAACTTAGAACAGTGCTTGGCACAGGCTATGTTCACTGGACTTCCCTAGTGGTCTAGTGGTTAAGAATCTCCCTTCCAATGCAGGGGACACAAGTTACACCCCTGGTCAGGGAACTGGGAGCCCCAAACTAAGCCTGTGGGCCACAATAGAGAACTCACACACCTCAGTGAAGACTTGGTGAAGCCAAAAGCAGAACAAAAAATGGTGAGTGCTCACTGACTGAAGGAATATATTAAAAACGAGATGCAATCCAGGAGTCAGAAAGATTGAGCACAACCAGTGGTTACACATTTCAGCCAGGTAGAGAGAGGAGTTGCAGATCAAGCCATATCAGCACATGTGATTACAGAAAATAAATAAGGGAAGAGAGCTCACAGTGATGCCATCCAAGATGAAGAATTTGTTCTCAAAGTAGAAGTAGCTTCAGAGATCAGATGCTGAAACACTTAGGAAATGAAACTTCTGAGTGGACTAATAATAATAATGTTACCTGTTAATAAAAGTTGGAGAAGGCAATGGCACCCCACTCTAGTACTCTTGCCTGGAGAATCCCATGGACGGAGGAGCCTGGTGGGCTGCAGTCCATGGGGTCGCTAGGAGTCGGACACGACTGAGCGACGTCACTTTCACTTTTCACTTTCATGCATTGGAGAAGGAAATGGCAACCCACTCCAGTGTTCTTGCCTGGAGAATCCCAGGGATGGGGGAGCCTTGTGGGCTGCCGTCTATGGGGTCGCACAGAGTCGGACATGACTGAAGCGACTTAGCAGCAGCAGCAGCAGTTAATAAAAGTATGTTATTAAAAGTAGTGCTGATAGAATACTATCAAGGAAATGAGTTATATGATATGAGCCAAAGGTGACTTTGTGTAGATGACACCAGATTAGGAATTGGTATCTCTTAGAAAAGGAATCAAGATCCATGCCATAACCAAAACCAAATAAGTCACTAATCTTGAAATCTCTACTGGCTTAGGAAAATACTCTTCGTTTTTTTGATCTGTAAAAATTACTAAAATCTTGAAAAAGTGCTACAGGATTTCTGCAACCTGAAGGAGATAATTTATTATTAGCTGATCTCCTAAAACCGTAAGAATAGGTAGATAGAGAAACTAAACCCACAATATTTTTTTAGAGTATGTTTAAGTAGAAATGAAATAATTTCTAAAACATTATGTTTGGGTAGATTCTGTGTCCTAGATCTATCTGTTTGAGGCATTAAAAAGAATCCAAATTTTAAACTGTAATTGCAGTATCAATTAATTAATTAATGTTGGTGGATCAGATGGTAAAGAATCTGCCTGCAGTCCAAGAGACATGAGTTCAATCCCTGGGTAGGGAAGTTCCCCTGAAAAAGGAAATGGCAACCCACTCCAGTATTCTTGCCAGGAGATTTCCATGGACAGAGGAACCTGGCAGGCTCCAGTCCATAGGGTCACAAAGAGTCGGACATGACTATTCAGTCATGACTATCGCTCACTGTAGTCAATACTGTTTAAAAAGTTGGCTTTCAGAGTTTTATTATCACTATAAGTTAACTTAATTTAGCACTAAATAAAGCATAAATAGTAATGTGTATTTCTTGTCATACACCAAAACACCTGGTTATGAAATCATCTATTTCAGAAATGTTAACACCTGTTTCAATAAATTGTTTTAATGAGAAATGAGGTAATCCACATGGTGCATTTGATCTTCTCTGAAGAGCAAATTAAAGAATGGAAGATTGACGAGAGGCTTCTCATCAATGATAATTTCATTATTGTGCTTAAGTCACTCAATCATGTCCAACTCTTTGTGACTCCACTGACTGTAGCCCGCCAGGCTCCTCTGTTCATGGGATTTTCCCAGCAAAAATATTGGAGTGGGTTGCATTTCCTCCTCCAGGAATGTCATCATGGATAGATGTCTATTCAATAGATGTGATCCATACTGTAAATTATAAATGAGTGACCCACCCAGACTGAACAGTGGTCCCTTTTGGAGTCTACTTCAAGGATGGTGATGACTGGGAAGGGGTAAGGGAGGAATTTCCAGGTGGTGGAAATGTTTTATGTCTTGATGAGAGTGTGGTCACACAGACATATGCATTTTCAAAACTAATCAAATTGGACATTTAAGATTAGGCATTTTGCATATGTCAGTGGGAAAAAATGAAAGCAATATTAAACTCTGGTTGCTTTAGACAGTGCTATGGTTCACAATTTTCAAACTACTTTTCCATTCTAAGCTTGATCAAATCCATAGTTATTTTGTAGACAGCATAAATAAGCTTTGTCATAATTGGAGATGAGTTATAAATATGGAAGGAGAAAAGACTAAAATGTATTCTATTCTGTTTTATTTGAATTATCCCATTTTGAGTTCATATTTATAAAGCTATGAGAATATAGAGATATGCCCACTGAGAGGGTCTAGAATCAGGGCATACCACCAGGTGTAGGGCTGTGGATGATATTAGTTTTTTAATGTAGAAGGATCTAAAATTGCTGAATGGATTTGGGGTCTCTTATAGAAAGCTTAATTTGAGAGCAAGGGCAGGGAAAGTACAAGATGGACCTGGAACATTTTATTTTGCCAGAAAGTAAGGAAGTTCTCAAAGAATGGGGATATATCAAGACCAACAAGGGAGCAAGCTTGAAGGGTTTCCCCAAATATAAGGACTTTCTAAAAAATAACTTGCTTGTATCAAAAAGATATCAAAGACAAGAAAAAAAGGCTGAGGGGTTGTCAGAGGTTACCGTGCCGGGTGGGGGTAGTCAGCCCAGAGGGCTGTGCCATGGCCTTCCGGAAAAAAAAAAAAAAAAAAAAGAAAAAAAGGCTGAGAAAGACAAAGATAGTAAGGCTAACAGAAAGGCTGTTTTAGATTAAAGATGAAAGAGACATGGCAACCAAATTGAGTGCATTATTCTTAATTGGTTCTTGGGTGGAAAACATACAAGCTACAAATGTTCTAAAAAACATATTTGGGGCAATTGATAAAAGTAAATATATACTGTATTAATTAATTAGATAATTGTATTGCATGCATGTTAATTTCCATGATTTTCTGTGATTATGAAGGAAAATATTCTTGTTCTTAGTTTAAAAAAAATAACAAAGAACACAGTGTAAAGAGGCATATGTCTAACCCACTGTCAAATGATTCAGAAAACAAATATTTCTCCAAAGTGGAGGGAATGAAAGAATGATGAGAAAGTTCTCATAGCATAAAATGTAAACAAATGGTAAATGTCAGTGAAGGTACACAGGATTTCTCTGTATTATTATTTGCAATTTGGGGGCATGTCTGAAATTTTATCAATATAAACAATTTAGAAAATAAATGTGCTGAGTATCTCATGGGTAAGACTTAGAGTCTTCTTCCACGGACATTTCGTGAGCAGGAGCAATAAAAATTTTATTGCACATTTCTCTAATTCACAAAAGTATTGCCGCATCTTAATTTTGCCCTGGCAATCATCCTAGGAGGTAGATAATCTGTGGACACTCTACAGATGAGATCCTGAAACCCACAGATTGATTCGAAGTCACACAAAGTCAGTGCCATGAAAAAGTGAAAGGGAAAGTGAAGTCGCTCAGTTGTGTACAACTCTGTGAGTCCATGAACTGTACCTGTCAAGCTCCTACATCCATGGGATTTTCCAGGCAAGATTATTGGAGTGGGTTGCCATTTCCTTTTCCAGGGGATCTTTCCAACCCAGGGATTGAACCCGGGTCTCCTGCATTGCAGGCAGACTCTTTACCATCTGAGCCACAAGGGGGCTTCCCCTTAAGTCAGTACCATAAGTACCCTTCAGTCAGTACCATCAGCAGGATCAAAATCCTATTCTCTGATTTGAAGTCAACCTTCCTTGTCTTTAAATCACAGCAAAGTCAGCTCATACTTTCCAAATATCTCTTTTAAGGTTGGAAAAAATAAAAAACAAACAGACGCAACAGTAAAGGAGAAATGGAACAAGCACAGGGAAGTTTAGTGACATCCAGGAATACTGCAGCTGAGGGATGGGAAAAGGGGTGTAAACATACAAATGTAGACGGAGAAGAACTGACCAATTAAACCATTTAACTATCCATGGGTGGAAACTCCTGGAGCAGATTTACATCGAGGTCAGGTCAGATCAGGTCACTAGCTTCCCAGGTGGCTCTAGTGTTAAAGAACCTGCCTGCCAATGCAGGATACATAAAAAATATGGGTTTAATCCCTGGGTTGGAAAGATCCTCTGGAGAATGGCATTGCGACGCACTTCAGTATTCTTGCCTGGAGAATGCCATGGACAGAGCAGCTGAAAGGGCTACAGTCCATAGGGCTGCACAGAGTTAGACACGACTGAAGTCACTTAGCACACAGTACAGACATCGGTAATTTGTGTGGGGCTTCCCAGGTGGCCCTAGTGGTAAAGAACCCCCCCGCCCCACCACCCTCCTGCCAGTGCAGGAGACATAAGAGTGTTTGATTCCTGGGTCAAGAAGATCCACAGAAGGATAGCATGACAATCCATTCCATTCTTGCCTGGAGAATCCCATGGACAGAGGAGCCCAGGAGCCCAGTGACAGTTGGATGCGACTGAAGTGACTTAACGTGCACACAGGCACAGGTTATTTGTATGGTTTGGTTTCAGTAAATTTCTTGATTTGGGGTCTCCTTTTTATTAGGAAATTAAGCTTTTCATTGTATAAGTAGAGTTTTAAAAATCAGAGGCAGTATTAACATATTTGTAAGAACATTTTTTGGATAAAACTCTCTGAAATAATATCAGAAACTTTCTTGGTTAGAGACATAAATAAAAAAGAAAGAAAACTCCTGGCAACTGATGAAGAATGAGATATAATACCACTGAGGGGCTAAGGAGAGTGGGTACAATAGGTTGCTGAGGAAAAGTCTGAACCATCAAAATTCTATTACAGCTTACACTTGCTTGCCTTTGTTCAGAATTAAAACTGTGTGAAAAGTTATTTTATATGCTGTATGACTGAACATGTGTTTATATTAAATGAAAATGTTTTTCCATTTCCTTCATGTATTTGTGGTTTGAAAAGACGCTGTTGATATTCCTAACCTAACCTAGACACCTAACCCTGTGTCTTCAGGGCAGACACACTGATACTATAATCACAGAAAACTCGTCAATCTGATCACAGATTGATTTGATCACAGCCTTGTCTAACTCAATGAAACTAAGCCAGGCCGTGTGAGGCCACCCAAGACAGGCAGGTCATGGTGGAGACATCTGACAGAATGTGGTCCACTGGAGAAGGGAATGGCAAACCACTTCAGTATTCTTGCCTTGAGAACCCCATGAACAGTATGAAAAGGCAAAATGATAGGATACTGAAAGATGAACTCCCCAGGTCAGTAGGTGCCCAATATGCTACTGGAGATCAGTGGAGCATGATCTCCAAAGCCAAAGTAAAAACAATACCCATTTGTGGATGTGACTGGTGATAGAAGCAAGGTCTGATGCTGTAAAGACAATATTACATAGGAACCTGGAATGTTAGGTCCATGAATCAAGGCAAACTGGAAGTAGTCAAACAGGAGATGGAAAGAGTGAACATCGACATTCTAGGAATCAGTGAATTAAAATGGACTAGAATGGGTGAATTTAACTCAGATGACCATTATATCTACTACTGTGGGCAGGAGTCCCTTAGAAGAAATGGAGTAGCCATCATGGTCAACAAGAGTCTGAAATGCAGTACTTGGATGAAATCTCAAAAATGACAGAATGATCTCTGTTCATTTCCAAGGCAAACCATTCAATATCACAGTAATCCAAGCCTATGCCCCAACCAGTAATGCTGAAGAAGATAAAGTTGAATGGTTCTATGAAGACCTACAAGACCTTTTAGAACCAACACCCAAAAAAGATGTCCTTTTCATTATAGGGGACTGGAATGCAAAAGTGGGAAGTCAAGAAACACCTGGTGTAACAGGCAAATTTGGCCTTGGAATATGGAATGAAGCAGGGCAAAGGCTAAGAGAGTTTTGCCAAAAGAACACACTGGTCATAGCAAACACCTTCTTCCAACAACACAAGAGAAGACTCTACACATGGACATCACCAGCTGGCCAACACCAAAATCAGATTGATTATATTTTTTGCAGCCAAAGATGGAGAAGCTCTGTACAGTCAGCAAAAACAAGACCGGGAGATGACTGTGGCTCAGATCATGAACTCCTTATTGCCAAATTCAGACTGAAATTGAAGAAAGTAGGGAAAACAAATAGGCCATTCAGGTATGACCTAAATCAAATCCCTATGACTATACAGTGGAAGTGAGAAATAGATTTAAGGCACTGATAGAGTGCCTGATGAACTATGGATGGAGGTTCGTGACATTGTACAGGAGACAGGGATCAAGACTATCCCCATGGAAAAGAAATGCAAAAATGCAAAATGGCTGTCTGGGGAAATCTTACAAATAGCTATGAAAAGAAGAAAAGTGAAAAGCAAAGGAGAAAAGGAAAGATATAAGCATCTGAATGCAGAGTTCCAAAGAATAGCAAGGAGATATAAGAAAGCCTTCCTCAGCGATCAATACAAAGAAATAGAGGAAAACAACAGAATAGGAAAGACTAGAGATCTCTTCAAGAAAATTAGAGATACCAAGGGAACATTTCATGCAAAGATGGGCTCAATAAAGGACAGAAATGGTATGGACCTAACAGAAGCAGAAGATATTAAGAAGAGGTGGCAAGAATACACAGAAGAACTGTACAAAAAAGATCTTCATGACCAAGATAACCAGGATGGTGATCACTCACCTAGAGCCAGACATCCTGGAATGTGAAGTCAAGTGGGCCTTAGAAAGCATCACTACCAACAAAGTTAGTGGAAGTGATGGAATTCCAGTTGAGCTATTTCAAATCCTGGAAGATGATGCTGTGAAAGTGCTGCACTCAATATGCCAGCAAATTTGGAAAACTCAGCAGTGGCCACAGGACTGGAAAAGGTCAGTTTTAATTCTAATCCCAAAGAAAGGGAATCCCCCAAAATGCTCAAACTACCACACAATTGCACTCATCTCACCATGCTGGCAAATTAATCCTCAAAATTCTCCAAACCAGGCTTCAGCAATACATGAACCGTGAACTTCCAGATGTTCAAGCTGGTTTTAGAAAAGGCAGAGGAACCAGAAATCAAATTGCCAACATCTGCTGGATCATGGAAAAAGCAAGAGAGTTCCAGAAAAACATCTATTTCTGCTTAATCGACTATGCCAAAGCCTTTGACTGTGTGGATAACAATAAACTGTGGAAAATTCTGAAAGAGATGGGAATACCAGACTACCTGACCTGCCTCTTGAGAAACCTATATGCAGGTCAGGAAGCAACAGTTAGAACTGGACATGGAACAACAGACTGGTTCCAAATAGGAAAAGGAGTACGTCAAGGCTGTATATTGTCATCCTGCTTATTTAACTTATATGCAGAGTACATCATGAGAAATGCTGGGCTGGAAGAAGCACAAGCTGGAATGAAGGTTGCTGTGAGAAATATCAATAACCACAGATATGCAGATGACACCACCTTTATGACAGAAATTGAAGCAGAACTAAAAAGCCTCTTGATGAAAGTGAAAGAGGAGAGTGAAAAAGTTGACTTAAAGCTCAACATTCAGAAAATGAAGATCATGGCATCCGGTCCCATCACTTCATGGCAAGCAGATGGGGAAACAGTGGAAACAGTGTCAGACTTTATTTTTGGGGCTCCAAAATCACCATAGGTGGTGATTGCACCCATGAAATTAAAATACACTTATTCCTTGGAAGGAAAGTTATGACCAACCTAGATAGCATATTCAAAAGCAGAGACATTACTTTGCCAACAAAGGTTGGTCTAGTCAAGGCAAAACTCCCGTGGTCAGGTATGGATGTGAGAGTTGAACTGTGAAGAAAGCCGAGCACCGAAGAATTGATGCTTTTGAACTGTGGTGTTGGAGAAGTCTCTTGAGAGTCCCTTGGACTGCAAGGAGATCCAACCAGTCCATTCTAAAGGAGATCAGTCCTGGTGTTCTTTGGAGGGAATGATGCTAAAGCTGAAACTTCAATACTTTGGCCACCTCATGTGAAGAGTGGACTCATTGGAAAAGACTCTGATGCTTGGAAGGATTGGGGGCAGGAGGAGAAGGGGACGACAGAGGATGAGATGGCTGGATGGCATCACTGACTTGATGGACATGAGTTTGAGTGAACTCTGGGAGTTGGTGTTGGACAGGGAGGCCTGGTATGCTGCAATTCATGGGGTTGGAAAGAGTCAGACATGACTGAGCTACTGAACTGAACTGAACTGAACCCATAATAAGTACATCTGTAAAGTAGATAATTGAAAGATGTCATTAACGTCACTGCAAGCCTAGCTGACATTTAGAAAACATATGTTCTGCAAGAACATCGGATGGATGAATTTATCATATCTGATGTTAATACAGTAAGTTGGTCTCTTACTAAGACCTACCTATGGTGCAGCAGAAAACACTGAATTTCTAGCTAAAGATACCTTTTACCTATAACATAGTTAGGATAGAGGTTACCCATTGGTGACATGTCCAACGCATAGAGTATGTGTAGGTAAAGGTTGAAGTTTTGTTTAGCAGGGAATGGGAAAATTGACTGCTACAGATTTTTTTTTTTTTTTATGATATGGTAGGGAAAAAAAGATTAAAATAGAGTTATCAAGAAGCAGCAAAATGAAGGTACAGTTTAGATATGGGAGAGGCTTTAATATTTTCACCCAGATACAATGTAATGCACAGACTCAGAACTTTAGAAGCAGACAGACAGTACCTTGGAGAGTCCTCATGAAGCCCAGGTAATTGGCCAAACTACAAATCAGGGTCCTCGCCTCTAGGCTCCCAGCTTTCTCAGTGTGAGTTTGCGCTCATTCTGGTATGATAGATATTTCACATTAGGCTCAATTCATTAATACTCATTCTCCCTGGACCTCCCTGTCTCCCAAACGATTTTGACTGCCTTTGTGGTTGACAGTTTATCTCCATTCATCCAAGAACTTTCAGTGTTTGTGTTTGTACAAAGTTAGTCTTTTAATCTGATTAACGACAGTTGTCTCTTCCATTCTGCACACACATTGCACTTTTTCACTTAGAGATTCTGGATGTTTGTGGCTCATTCTAACCCTCACAATTAAGGTCATTTCCTGGAGGCCTCTTCTACTCATTCAGGGGCAGGAAATCACCCTAGTCAGGGCTCATGAATCAATGACAAAGCTACCTTTTTCTGACCTAATTCAGAAATGTTGGAGTATAATTACATAAAGAGGTGACATCCTTCAGGCAGATGAAGAAATTAACACATTCTTCGACCCAGGAATACTGATGTTTATTTTCTACCTCCTCCATCCACTCTCATTTCTCCTGGGGCACTGCTCTAAGGATGGCTGCTCTAGAGGGAGAAGACAAATCCTAGAATTCCGCATGCACTTTGTCAAATCATACTACAAGAAGAGCATTAGACATGGTTGTTTCTTAGTTCTAAGTTTTAGTTACGGTTGGCGTGAAAACGGACTTCTGTGGTGGCTGGGTGGTTAAGAATCTCCCTGCAATTCAGGAGACCTGGGTTCGATCCCTGCGTTGGGAAGAGTCCCCGGAGGAGAGCATGGCAACCTACTCCAGCATTCTTGTCTAGAGAATCCCACGGACAGAAGAGCCTGGCAGGCTGCAGTCCATAGGGTCGCACAGAGTGGGAGACAACTGAAGCGACTCAGCAGCAGCACCAGCATCAAAACAGATCTGACTTGAGAACTAAAGAAACCTTTTTAAGCTAATTCACAGCGAGGTGCTTACATATGAATTTCAAAGAGTACACTTTTTAGTTTGTAACTCCAGATCTATTGATACATGCTCTTTTTTTTTTTGACACTGATGACTTAATGACAATAAATATTGTTCTAAATGACTGACAACCAGCACAAATCATATAGTAAAAGCTCATTTTATACCTTTAAAAATGCTTACCTTGTGAATAGGTGGAAATTTCGATTTTTGTGTATGTGGGAAACATAATTCTTGATGTAAGATTCTAATGAAAATGAGTTTTAATTGTACTTTAGTTTTATACATGACTTTCATGGGAAAATTACTGGACAGTTTATAGTGTTATAAACAGTGGGGATGTTTCCCTGCTGGGAGGATTTAGGGAGGCCACCTGGAATGGGATGCACAGGATCTGCCAGGGTCACCTCATTGGGGAAGTGAAGTCACACTCACCCGTACACGCAGTGGGCGGCCGACACCAGCCAATCCCTGCTCACCAGAGAAGCTCCGCAGACCTGTTGATCGTCGAAATACAGAGCAACGACCCAAGGCCAGGCTCCTTCTCTGGAGTCACTTCCTCCGACAATCTTCGGGCTAACTTCTTGAGTCACCAGTTTTTTCCCACATGCTATTAAGATAATTGAAGAAAGAGCCTCTAGTTAATTTCGGTGAATTTCCTCTGATCCTGAAAATTGAATGGGCCACTACAAAATAATTTAAGGTGACACCAACTCCAGGACATTACACTGAAGGCTTGAAGGAGAACAAGAGGAAATATTTACTTACATTTGTAGTTACATTGTAGCAGAATCAGTGAATCCTCTAAGCACTGTTGGCTGTAATAGAAGAGCAACTACATTTAAAAAATGGTGCACATAACATTTCAAACAAAACATAGTATTATAGGTTATCCTATTTTTCCTCTTTAGTAAAATGGGCTTTTAAATATGTCATACGCAAAATGTAGGGAGGTTGAAACGTACAGCAGAGAATCTTCAATTGAAAGTCAAATAAAGCTGAGTTTGAACCTTTAACTCTGCAACGCAGGTGATTTTAGATAAGTTGCTCCATATCCCTGAGGCTCAGTTTTAATATCCATTAGTTGGGGTATAGTACCATATTGGAGTTTTGTGAGAAATAAAGAAATATTTGCAATGGAATTACTATTGTGCATTATACAGAATAAGTATTCCATAAACCATGCCAACTGTTAGCTTCTGTGAATCAACCTTGGATTTCATCATTCTATAATACAGAATATGCCTCAGTGCCCAACACTGTGTGTGAGGCTGTGTACTTATTCAGGGAATTCAATGAATAAATCATAGGTCCTATTTTCAAAGGAGACAGACGTGTAAACAGGCACATAAAGTGCAGGCATAAATAATTAAAAACTCACTCCCTGTTCAAATATTTGGACACCGACTTTTTTCAAAGCCAAGAATTCTCGTTTAAAGAAATTAAAAGAAAAATTGTTTTAAAAAGTTATACTTACCAACCACTAGAGATCAGTATAATACAAGGAATTAAAGAGCTTGCCAACACTTTTTCCTGATGCAGCTACGTAGCTATCGCTTATGTTAAAACACACATGTGCATATAATTTTAAGTTTCTATTTAAATATTTAACACCATATCTTGTGCACAGTGTTTAGATGCTTGTAATTTTAGAAAAGACCAAATCAAAAAACACGAAACATGACCCAAGATCCATGTGAGATGATAAGCACAATCAGAGCAATTCAATGTTTCTAGAACATACATGGTAAGTATTTGATCACAGGCATTCATGTTGTCTAATGGACAAATTCTTTAGAGTAGACATATTCAATTGAAATATAAGGAAATGTATATTTTATTAATAAGCAACACGCATGTAGGTATATCTATCTATCTATAGATGTATCTTTATGGCTTCCCTGATAGCTCAGTTGATAAAGAATCCGCCTGCAATGTGGGAGACCTGGGTTCAATCCCTGGATTGGGAAGATCCCCTGGAGATCCCCTGGAGAAGGGAAAGGCTACCCACTCCAATATTCTGGCCTAGAGCATTCCATGGACTGTATAGTCCATGGGGTTGCAAAGAGTCGGACACGACTGAGCAAATTTCACTTTCTGTAGATGTATCAGTATGCATTCAACATTCCCCAAAGAAGAAGCCTCAGTTAACTCTCCTTCTGTTATCCACCTAGGGTTAAGAGATACGCAGTTTTTAGGATATTTTCCACGATGATGTCCCGTTTCATCCAAACTTACCACATCTACGATACTCATCGATAAAAACTGATATTCAAAATGGATTCTATTCTTCGGTGTTAAACAATACTTAATGTTATGTTGTCTGTATAAAATGGATGGATTTCTTTTCAGCAAGCACAGAAAAGTTTTTGGCTAACTTAACAGATAACCAGAAAATTAAAGTGAACTTAGCACCTCATTCTTCATGTGTTTTGCTGAACCAAACTTTTCCTACACAAGCACATATGTGCTCTCAGAATAGAGCAGCAAGAGGCTTCACTTCCAGTCAGAGTGAGCACTGAGTCCATTTGTCGAGGTACATTTAGAGAGATTAGAGAGAAATAGAGTAACTGTTCTGGTCTTCGGTCCTGGCGTCAGAACTAGGTTAGCCCCCTCTATGGGAAAATAGGCAATGCCATATGCTGTGGCTTACTCCCAGTCCAGTGGGGCAACACTGGGATACAAATGGATGTCTCTCTCTGCTGTGTCGACAAAGTGAACTAAATTCTCTCCCTATATTTGCCCAACAACACTGGCCCTTTTTCTTTCTTTTTCCTTTCTAGAACTGTTATTTAAAGTAAGATGCTGCCTTGGAGCATTCACAGTATAGTAGGGTAGAGTGGATAGTGGAAGGCTTAAAATCTCATGTTGCCTCCAGCTTTCTGAATGTGTCCAAGTCACTTATCAATACCAGGCTTGTTTCCTCAACCTTAGAGTGGAGAAGTACCACCCAAGTCACAGAGCTTTTATATGAACTGGAAATACCCTCTGTAGCATTGTAATGTTTAATTGAGATGCAGAATGTAATTGAGATGCAGAAGATGCAGTTTCGATCCCTGGGTCAGAAGATTCCCTGGAGTAAATAATAGCAACCCACTCCAGTATTCTTGCCTGGAAAATTCATTCTTGCCTGGACAGGGGAGCCTGGCAGGCTACAGTCCGTGGGGTCACAAAGAGTTGGACATGATTGAGCGACTGAGGGGTAAAGTGTTGATAAGCACTCTACATCCTGTATCTAGAACACATTCTCAACCAACATGTATCAAATCAAAATTTGCTTATCTAGGACTAGCAGACAAAGAAAAAGGAAGCCTAGTACTGGAAGTAGCACAATTCTACATTTCCAGTTATATCAGGTCAAGTTGCTTCTGTAGTTAGAAGAATCATCCTCCTTGATATCCTCTTCTTTTTCTTATTTTTTTATTTTGACCACTAATGAAAGAGCATTTTCAAAACATCAGATTACACGGGGGCAATAAACCTGTCTCTTCAAAAAATAAATAAGTATATTAACAAATTAACTAAGTGCAAATATATCTGATTTCCTGCCAACCCAGTATATGTGGCTAATCAAGAAAGAGATTAAGAATGCCCTGGCTTATTGATGTGCTGAAAGTTTCAAGTATCTCTGTCTATAAATGGTATCTCTTTCAAATAACACAAACGTACATACAATTGAGACATCAATGTACAATGATCCTGGTATTTTGTTGGTAAGCATAGAATAACCTAGTTTTATTTTAAACATGCATATAATTAATATGAAAATATTTAACATTTTTCCCTTTTTTCCTAACTCATCCTTAAATATTTGTAAAATATAAATGAGAGGCATTCTCAACATACAAGCTGCTCAACATCTGTAATGGTAATGTAAATTTAGACATGCCTTATAAAAAGGAAATCTATGAAAGGAGATCTTGTGGATTCTTTGCTTCATCCCCGATGAGACTAATAATATCAGCTAAGGCTGTGCAAGCATTCATATAAAGTATTCAACTGCAAAGTACTTTGGTACTAAAAGTACTCCTTTAACAATTTGTTTTACTGGTTGAACTTACAGAAATGGCAACTTTTCATGAATAGCTGAATAATTATATAATTTCACTTTTCACCATTTAATACGTTAAACCAAAAGCTACAACCTACTGTACCAGCAATAATGTCTTAAATTCTTATAGTTATAGTCTTTTCTTAAGGTTACTTTCTCCACCCACCCACAAGCTGGCCTTTAGTGGAGCTGTAAAATTTGAAGCCAATTCAACTGAAGTTATCATTAATGCCCAAACAGAAGAAATGACATAATCTAAGCTAAAACAGATATTTGAATACAGGAAAGATGCTGCTTTTAAAACATGAGTAAAAGCAAACCTAATTTTAAAGAGTAAAAGAGAAATGCAGACACGACTTAGAGTCTGGATTCCTTCAGTTAATATCCATGTTCTGTTTACTAAGAAAAGGCTTCCCAGGTTGATCTAGTGGTAAAGAACTCCCCTGGCAATCCACTCCAGTATTCTTGCCTGAAAAATCTCACAGGCAGAGGAGTCTGGTAGGCTACAGTCCATAGGATCACAAAGAGTTTGACAACTGAAGCAACTTAGCATGAACACATTTGCCAGGAAAAAGAATACTGTGCTTTTTGTTTTTCTTTCTTCTCTTTTGATGATACATACTGGCATCACTCTTTTTAGTCTGTCCAACATGTACTTATTTATCTCAACTCTCACGATTTAAGTCGCTCAGTCGTGTCCGACTCTGCGACCCCATGGACTATAGCCTATCAGGCTCCTCCGTCCATGGGATTTTCCAGGCAAGAGTGCTGGAGTGGATTGCCATTTCCTTCTCCAGGGGATCTTCCCAACCCAGGAATCGAACCCGGGTCTCCCGCATTGCAGGCAGACGCTTTACCGTCTGAGCACCAGGGAAGCCTTCTATGGGATTTACTTTTTTTTATTTTATTTTATTTTTAAACTTTACAATATTGTATTGGTTTTGCCAAATATCGAAATGAATCCGCCACAGGTATACATGTGTTCCCCATCCTGAACCCTCCTGCCTCCTCCCTCCCCAAACCATCCCTCTGGGTTGTTCCATTACTTTTTTTAAATCCAAGAATAGGGATAAAAAAGATATTGAAGTAAAACTTTTTGAATCTCTGGGTGCTATTTAGTTACACTACAATACTTCATTTGACCATCTTACCATGTATATGGATTAGGTAATGTTATCCAATAGGATGGATTAGATACTGCTTGAAATTATCTGAATAACAAAGAGTTAAATACCTTTCAAAATTATATGGCCAGTATGCGATGGCTTCAAAATCTGAATGGCTTTGAAATCTATTATTTGGTCCATGTACATCTCATCAAAGAACACATTTTGTAACCTACCTTGGCGTTAGTATTAAGCTGCCATTAGGTGCTGTGTTTAAATTTACATATGGTCCACCTCCAGTAGAAAAGGTTGGCACGGATGAGTTTCCAGTCCTAGGGAAAAACCCATGAACAAAATAAAAATACAAACAAACAAACAAAAACATAAATTAAATTACTAGTTATTTAATGCTGTGGATATTGAAGTAAACTATGAAATTCCTGACAAAGAGATTAACATTTTAATACTCAACTTCAAGTGTTTTAATGTTTAAAAGAAGTTATAGATCTGTAGAAGAATTACTCACAATGACATAAATGTCATTTTAATGTTTGCATAATACTTCTGGTTCTTATTTGCCTGCTCATATATATTATTTAACTGAGTTAAGATCAGTGCATACATCACTTGAGTGTCTGAGTTTGTCATTTGAGTTTTTCTATGTTGTCCAGAAAGTTCCATAATGGTCAATTATAATGACAACTTCACAGACTTGCTGCACCATAATTTATTAAACATTTTTTCCTTTTGAGTGTAATTCACTTTTTAAGAACGTGCACATTGTCTAAGAACGCAGAAAAAGGAGATCTTCAGTGTTTACTTTAGTCGCTCTGTTCTTGATATTTTATTCAATGCAAAGCCTATTAATAACTATCTTAATTTAAAGTCAGAAGCTATGTGATTGTTCTAAAAGATGGAGTATGTAGCCTGGTCTTCTGAGTATCAACCAGGGAGCCAGAATGGGTTACACACCTTTATGTGACAAAAGACATTAAGTTACTGGCCTTTCTTGTCCTTGAAAGCCTATTATAGCCATTCTGTCAACTGTGAGCCTTCATGGATGATGTCTTTTAATTATCCACTCTTCCCTAGGCTTAGGCTGGAAACTTTTAGCTTCTAAGTTTTTAATATTTTTCCTGCCTTTTATTTATTCTAGATTTCAATCTTCATATAAACTATGCCTTTAGGCTAGAGACTTCCTGGTGCCTGCTCTCTCCTCCTGGCTGGCAGGGAGATGATGTGCTTCCTATCTTTTGGAATATCATTATGGACCCGCCCACTGCCTCTTCAAAAGACGGTCCAGTGTCTTCCCCGGACGATAGTCAATGCTGAACATTTCCTAACTCTGTACACAGAGGAGATTCCAAGGAAGACTCATGGCTGTTATGATCAGTAAGAGGAAAAGAACTAAGGAGAGGGTGTTTCCTCTCTCTTTCAGGTCAGACAATACCTTAAAGACTGAAAGTGTCTAGTAGCTTTCATCCACTGAACAGAAAGCTGGAACAATGAAACTCCTATGTAATGTCCCAGAATTTAGCACTTGCACTTTCATTTTATAAACAGATGAAAGTAACTGAAGCACACAAATCAATGACCAGTCCTTTAATAAAATCTAAAATGGATTTACTGAAGGGAAAATGAGTCTTAGTACTATTATTGCTAAAGTTTAATATATTCATTCCATGCAGGAAGAATAATTATTTTTTTAAAGACTTATATAAAATATAGTTGTTATAGCTCAGAAAAGAAAACAGGAATAAAGATATCCAAAGAAAAGGAAAACATTCACTTAAGAAGATAAACGCACCTCAGTGTTAACAGGAGTATTATCTACAATAACCAAAATATGGAAGCAACCTATGTGCCCATGAACAGGTGAATGGATACAAAAGAATAAAATTTTGCCAACTGTGACAAAATGGATGGACCTAAGCAATCTGTTTAAGGCACTGATAAATTAACTCATAAATCAGGATCCACAAAATGAATATCACCCAGGGGCCTGGTCCATGTCACAAATCTAAATCTAAGTCAACCTGCACTTACAGGAAGTGCTTCACTGTCAAGAAAATGTAACACCAGTCATAATCCTCCAACCCAGGGTTAGCTGGCTCCACTCAGTTTCTCAGTCGTGTCCGACTCTTTGCGACCCCATGGACTGCAGCACACCAGGCCTCCTTGTCCATCACCAACTCCCGGAGTTTAACCAAACTTATGTCCATTAAGTCAGTGATGCCATCCAACCATCTCATCCTCTGTCGTCCCCTTCTCCTCCTGCCTTCAATCTTTCCCAGCATCAGGGTCTTTTCAAATGAGTTAGCTCTTCACATCAGGTGGCCAAAGTATTGGAGTTTCAGCTTCAACATCAGTCCTACCAATGAACACTCAGGACTGATATCCTTTAGAATGAACTGGTTGGATCTCCTTGCATTCTAAGGGACTCTCAAGAGTCTCCTCCAACACCACAGTTCAAAAGCATCAATTCTTTGGTGCTCAGCTTTCTATATAGTCCAACTCTCACATCCATACATGACCACTGGAAAAACCATAGCCTTGACTAGATGGACATTTGTTGGCAAAGTAATGTCTCTGCTTTTTAATATGCTGTCTAGGTTGGTCATAACTTTCCTCCCAAGGAGGAAGCGTCTTTTAATTTCATGGCTGCAATCACCATCTGCAGTGATTTTGGAGCCCCCCAAAATAAAGTCAGCTACTGTTTCCACTGTTTTCCCATCTATTTGCCATGAAGTGACAGGACCAGATGCCATGATCTTAGTTTTCTGAATGTTGAGCTTTAAGCCACCGTTTTCACACTCCTCTTTCACTTTCACCAAGAGGCTCTTTAGTTCTTCATTTTCTGCCTTAGCTGGCTCACCTTACCCTAGAAAATAGGACCTGGCAGCCTGTCAGCCTATAAGGAAATCCTTGGCCTTTTAGCCAGTGGTACTCTGTTTCTCCCTTGCCTCTTCTAACATTCTATAAAACTCATTCTTGCCCCAAATCCCTCAGTAATAGTGCTCCACCACTTGTGAGACATTGTCCCCTCCTATCTATGGGCTATTTTTTCTTGAATGCATGTGTATGTGTGTGCTCAGTCATGTCTGACTCTTTGAAACCCCATGGACTAGCCTGCCAGGCTCCTCTGTTCATGGGATTCTCCAGGCAAGAATACTGACGTGGGTGGTCATTTCCTTCTCCAGAGGATCTTCCTAACCCAGGGATCAAACCTGCATCTCCTGCGTCTCTTGCATTGCAGGTGGATTCTTTATCACTGAATCACTGGGGGAAGTTCTTCTCCTTAAATAAAGGACATCAACTTGTTATTAAATTGGTTTAGTTTTGTCATTTTACAGTGACTACGTGGGGGAACATTTAGAAGAGTTAGTCATTAAAAATACACATTGAGGTTGTGGAGTTAAGGCTTCCTTTGTCTCTGGCTGCTTTTAGTCTATTGCTTAGTTGTCTTTTAAAGATAGATCCTGAGGGGATGTATTAATTTCTGTGGAAATTCAAAGCAAAGTCTAAGCAAAATGAAATTGAAAAAAATATTGAAAAATATTTATAAATCAGTTTTTAATCTAATATCTGTTCATCACACATCTACCACTGGCACTGCACTGTGGTGGGATTTTCAGTTACATTTTTAACACAAGCCTATTCTAAAAGAAAGAAGACTAGAGGCAAAGCTTTAAGGATGAAGAATATTTAGTAAATGCTGAATGTTCTACCTGGGATTCTCAAGTACTGTTCCATAGTTATGTTTTCACTAGCTGGCTGAGAAAAATAGATTATGTATGTATGTGGACAAAATGACACACGTCAAGCTTGTATTCTAAGCTTGCGTTCTCAATTTGTAAATTCAAACTTTATATGAGAAAAAAACTGCAGTTAATGGTGCATGTATATTGTTTTGGGTTACTCAGAACAACTGGGTAAAACATTCTTTTGGAAAAAACTTCTAAAGTACTCACATAATTAATTAATTTTTATTGTAAATATTGATACCAGCAACCTAAGGGTGGTGTATAGAGCCCATTGGTTCATACAAACATTTCCAGGCATCAGTGCTGGATATTAAAGTTAGAATTTAATATGAGAGAGAGTATCTGCATTTCTAACCCTGCCAAGCTGAACTCACCTTTTTCAAACCAAACACGATGTCTTCCAACTGGTATTCACAATAAACAAAATATAAGCAGCAGAGGAAGTTTATGATAAACTATTTCTTATTTTAGAAAATGATGGAGATGATAAGGATACATTTAAAATATCCTTGGCAAAATAAAATGTTGGCAACCATATGTTAAGTCACTATTTAGTTCATAGAAACAAAATCTCAGAACTGAGCAGTTGAACTGTTGAGAATATATTATATTAAGTTCTTTAATTAAAGCATGTAACTGAGGCACTCCCTGACTCAGTTTCCTCTTTGCAAGAAAACTAGTTGTTCACATTAAGAGAGGCATTCTGTCAAGATTACAACTGGAGTTTGCATTTTTTTTTTAATTCTGAAAAGGTCCCAGCTCTGCAGATTTAGATAACTCTGTGCATATTTGCATAACTGTTTGAAATCTGCAGTTCGGTGCCACATAAAAATGCATCTACATAGCATCACCTTGATGACATGGTAATGCCTCCTGACTGCCTATTTCTAAGACTTTATTACCATTTTTATACGTTGTGCACCCTCAAAGGGCTCCCCCGGCTTCAGGGGAACCTTATTCTCTGTGAGAAAAGAAGCATATAAATGCAACCCACCATCATTATTTTTGAGGTCATATATGGAGTATAAAAATACACTCAGAGAGGAATTCTAGAGAGAAAAAGAAGCCTATCCCAAGGCGTCTTGCATGGTATTAAATCTTCTGCCTCTCTTCTCAGGTCTCTTGGAGGTTTCCTCTCTTTTGTCACCCTCCTTAGACTGTGTATGCTGTGATAAGAATTCCTCCCTGAAGCTGGAGCTTAGGTAGGGATGTTTTAAGCTTTGGACTCACTAAAGCTGCAAAGAATAATAACAAATGTTGCAAATGCTGCAGTCAGGCACTGTAGCTCATTTCACACCCCAAAAGGTTTAAGTAATGAATGGAACCAGATGGGATTAGTTTGAAAATGGTTTAGGAGAAGAATGGGCCTTCCCTTTCAATGGGAGGGAAAGAGGGGGATCGATTTGGCAGAACAGAAGGTAGGAGAGAGCATTTTAATAGGCAGGGGAAGGGTGAATGAAAGGAATTTGAGGCAATGGATGGCAAACCATCCCACTAGGAGAGTGGGGACAGGTTGGCAATTCCATAAGCATCATGACTGAATTGGACACATTGTAACTAAAATAGCTTATTCATTTAACACATTTATAACAACTCACCTAGCACTTACCCAGCCATATGTTAGCTCTTAGAAAACAAGTAAGCTTTATTAATTTTAGATTTTCTGATCTCAACTCGAAATTTCATGACACACAAAAGGAAAAAAAATTTTCTTCCCCTGATCAATTTACCCCTTTGTACAAGCTACTGTATTAAGAAGCAGAGAGAAATTGATAGGGTCAGTCTGGTAGCCACTCTCTACCATATTAATGGTATTTGCAAAGAGACAAACTCCTGGTATTTCCTACTAAAAACCAAAAACATGGCTGAGAGAAGTGATACTTCGATCATGGGAGAGGGGATCTCTGTGGACAGCATCTTGGATAAAATGATCTTAATCCCTTGTACTATATTCTTGATTCAATTGTAACATTGTTTTCTCAGTCATTGCCATTTATTTATCTTTGAATAAGAGGTGTATGATATACATCTCCATGTTTACTATAAATTTTTCTTAGTGCATGCTTTTTAATGCCTTACTACATTTTAAGGTCATACATGCAAAATTTCCTTTAGAATTGAGGGTTCAGAAGAAATCTGTCTTCCTATGGATGGAACTGGTATTATTCAACTTATCTCATAATTAAAATTATGCGGTTTTTAATGTTTTCTTTTTGGCATGGATTTCCAGGAAATCTAAAACACATGTATTAGTAATTGTGGTGACTCTGTATATTGTATCTATTTGGTTCCTTCTTTCTTAGACCTTATTTACTTTTCTAGTGTATTAACTTTACCACATATACTCTGTTATAAGTCAATGCAGTTTCTTTTGAAAAGATAAGAGTGTAAAGAAAAGAAGAGAGAATGGAAGGAAATAGAGATGAAAAGTTGAGGGGAATAAGGAAGTGAAGACGAAAGCAAAAAAAATAAGGAAGAAAGAAAGATAGAGAAAGAGGAAGGTATAATTAAAGGAAAGGAGAAAAAAGTATAGTATCCCACTTGATTTCATCAATTTAATGCAAAATTGTCCTTGATCTCAAAAAATATACCATGTTGTTTACAGTTTGATCAGTTGGAAATAATTTTTAGGAGGGAGGCTAAATGAACAAGGAGCTTCCCTGTTGGCTAAGTGGTAAAGAACCCGTCTGCCAAAGCAGGAAATGCAGGTTCCATCCCTGGGTAGAGAAGATCTCTGGAGAAGGAAATGGCCACCCAGGCCAGTATTTTTGCCTGAGAAATCCCATAGACAGAGGCGCCTTGGTGGGCTACAGTCAGTGGCCTCGCAAAAGAGTTGGACACGACTTACGGCTGACTGAATAACAACAACAGAATGAACAAGAAAACGCTTGTTATTCATTCAGGGAATGATAGTTTTCTCCTGCCTTTATCTGTTTCTATTTTAGAATATAGACACCTTCCTCTCTCTCCGCAACAACAGTATTTAAGGGAATGGTGAAAGATATTTTGGTTTAGGGAAAACTATAATATTTGTTATTTTTATGCAACCATCTTTAAGTGAAGAAAAAAGCCTTCAATTAAAAAAGCAGAAACAGCAACAAAAACCAAATGAAAAACCCCCAACTCTGCAACAGGCTTTTGTAGACTAGACAACTGAGTTGCAGAAAATTTATTGGTAGATGATTCACAGTTGACCAGAAGAAATTTTATCTCTTTATGTGTATAATTATATTCTCAGCAATTTCCTTGCCTCATAAATTTCTCTGGGTTGCAAAATACTCATTCAAGTTTAAGTCAAAATAAAAGTTAAAGACAACAAAGAGTTTGCTCCCTACATTGAATTAATAAAAATAAGTGATTTCTTATAAAAGAATCCTTTATTTTCCGATAATATGCTTTCAAATACTTACTAGGGTACATCAGGAATGAATTTTTCCCAAGCAAGCAATAATACCAACCTGTGTTGAAATCTTAGCCTTGATTTTTTTTCTTTTTTCTAAAAAAAAAATACCATTTTAATGATGTCCTACTTACAGTGGTCTTTTTAAACTCTAATTTGATCTACTGAGCGAAAAGTTTTCCAGAGAAGTTAAAAGAAGTTAGTGTCAGAATGAAAAGCTGAGGAATCCCCTGGATTAAGCCAGAGTTGACCTGCACACAGGGAAGCTAAACCTGAATGTCGGGGCTTCTGGGGTGGTGCTGGTGGTAAAGAACACAGCTGTCAATGCGTGAGAAGTAAGAGAGGAGGGTTTGATCCCTGTGTCGGCAAGATCCCTGGAGGAGGACATGGCAACCCACAACAGAATATTTGCCTGGAGAATTCCATGGACAGAGGAGCCTGGCAGGCTATAGACTACAAGGGTCGCAAAGAGTCAGATACGACTTAGCACACATGTTCTTAGTAGGAGAAAAAAATGTATAATTATTTTTAACTTTGTTTTTAATACCAGATGAAATCAAACTGCCAAACTTCAGAGATGTTTTGTATAATTTCTATGTTTTCTACTGAAACACATATACAAGGTTTCTTGGGTTCTTTTGATATGACAGTTCTACTTTCCTGTAGTAGGAGAATCATCCAGCGTTCTTGAAAGAACCAAGACCTCTGGCTCTTCCTCTAGCCAAAATTCCAGCCTGAGTTCTATGGAGCCCCTAGCAATTCATGATAACATGTAGCCAGTTTATAGTTGGAGGAGAAATAATGACATCTTTATTTTTACTAACTTGTAATTGAAACACAGTCTTTATTTCTGCTGCAAATGTAGGTGACTAACCACAATATTATTAGCAGCACCTATAATTTTGTCACCAAGACAAATTACACATATCTTCAGATCTTAGTGCATTCTTCTAAAAATATCACTTATGCTCATCTTTGATAGCACAGCAATCATTAGAATCACCAATATATCTTATTTACTCTCTTAAAAAAGAAATATATAATATCATACTATATTTTTAACACTTTGATAGCTTTTTCAATGAAATGAATTTCCTTCAAAATTATGTGTATTTTACTCTTTTGCAACTTAAAAAAACCTACCTAAGAAGAGGTTGGTAAGTTCCACCAGACTGCCAGAAATGTTCATGACACATAGAAGAAGGTTAAGGACAACCACACTTTGATAGTGACTCTCAAACTATACAGAGCATCAGAATCACCTTAAGGGCTTATTCAAATACAAATTGTCGGTCTCTGTTCTAGACTTTCAGATGGGTGGGTCTGAGGTGGGGCTCCAGAATGTAAATTTCTATACATGCATCCAGGTGGTTGTTACAGATGCTGCTAATTCTTTTTTATCGTATTTTTTAATTTAATTTTTATTTTATATTGAGGGATAGTTGATTAGTTGATTTGCAATGCTGTGTTAGTTTCAGATATACAACAAAGTGATTCAGTTTTATACATACACTCATTCTTTTTCAGATTCTTTTGCCATGTAGGTTATTACAGAATATTGAATAGAGTTCCCTGCGCTATACAGTACATCCTTGTTGATTATCTATTTTACATATAATAGTGTGTATATGTTAATCCCAAACTCCTACTTTATCCCTCCCCTCAGCCTTTCCCCTTTGGTAACCATACGTTTGTTTTCAGAGTTTGTGAATCTCTTTCTGTTTTGTAAATATGATCATGTGTATCATCTTTTTAGTTTTCACATATAAGTGATATCGTATAATATTTGTCTTTCTTAAAATTTACTTGATGGAGGTATAGTTGATTTATAAAATTCTGTTAATTTCTGATGTAAAGAAAAGTGATTCAGCTACTAATTTGATTTTAAAATGAAGCACTGGGAACCGATGACCTAGACCACCCTGAACCTGAACGTCTGGGAACATGACTGGGTGATTTTAATGTATCATCAGGTTTGGGAAGTGCTGATCCAGCTCTTGGGTATACTTGTTTTCATGCCCTTGCCCATAGCAGATATAATTACCTACCACTGTGTTTTCTACATCTTTGTGAGATGATATGCCTATTACAGATTAATCTTAGGAAGTTATAAATTATTATAGTTTGCTATTATTTTCTCTTTGCTTATTTTTAATTAATGTATTTCTCATTCTAAAACAGGAAAAAAAATCAGAGCTACAAATTTCAATTCAGGCAAATTATTAGCTTTTTAGCTTGGTCAGTTAAACCAAGTAAAATAAAATTTTTTTCACCATTTTGCCCATAGCCCCTCCTATCCAACTAGCCCACTGCCTCAACCATTCCACCCAAGGAACATAGCTAAGAATAAAATTAAAATTTTCTTGCATGTTGAACTTGTAAATTAAAATTTTAAAATAACAGAAAACATTTATTATTTTTTGTATAAAGTTAGCAAATTAAAAAATCATTTAAATTTGAGGTAGCAGTTATACTTTTTCTACTAATCCCTATATCTAATCTTTGCTGTTTTTTTGTGTTAAGGCTTTGCCTTCATAGTTGAAAATTTGGGGATAGTGACAGAAAATATGTACAACAACAGGAGCATTATTTGTCTACCATTTTCTTAAACTAATAGGAAACACAGATTCTATTTTCAATTTTCTATGAACCTATTTTTAGTGCTAAATTGTGAATACGAATTTGCTCTAGTGCTTACACAGGAAATTAAATTTTTTGGGCTCCAAAATCACTGCAGATGGTGACTGAAGCCATAAAATTAAAAGATGCTTACTCCTTAGAAGGAAAGTTATGTCCAACCTAGATAACATATTCAAAAGCAGAGACATCACTTTGACAACAAAGGTCCATCTAGTCAAGGCTATGGTTTTTGCTGTGGTCATGTATGGATGTGAGAGTTGGACTGTGAAGAAGGCTGAGCGCCAAAGAATTGATGCTTTTGAACTGTGGTGTTGGAGAAGACTCTTGAGAGTCCCTTGGACTGCAAGGAGATCCAGCCAGTCCATTCTGAAGGAGATCAGCCCTGGGATTTCTTTGGAAGGAATGATGCTAAAGCTGAAATTCCAGTACTTTGGCCACCTCATGTGAAGAGTTGACTCATTGGAAAAGACTTGATGCTGGGAGGGATTGGGGGCAGGAGGAGAAGGGGACGACAGAGGATGAGATGGCTGGATGGCATCACTGACTCGATGGACGTGAGTCTGAGTGAACTCCAGGAGTTGGTGATGGACAGGGAGGCCTGGCGTGCTGGGATTCATGGGGTCGCAAAGAATCGGACACAACTGAGCGACTGAACTGAACTGAACTGATGTATGTGAAACGTTAATTAAAAAAAATATTTACCACTCACCCCCCAACATTTTTAAAACACCTCTGAAATGGGAGAACATTGAAGTAATTCTATTTCTTATTTTGGGTTTCAGAATGAGAGGGTCAATTAGATGTTTTTGATATTTGAACTGAAGGTATCTAGTACAAGACTACTATGGGATTTAAAAATTAACATCAGTTCCTCATGGGGATACATACAGCTAATTCTATTTTTTAAATGTTAGCATTTCCTAAATTTTTAGAGCTTTATAGACCTGATGACTTCTTGATTTTAATGCCTTAGCAGAGCACATCAACTGCATCGTTCATTTATTGGGTTAATAACAGGGTAGTGTGGTTTCCTAGGAAATATTCTAAAAATCACTGCTCAATATTTCTTTAACATTTATTCTTGCATCAGTCTAAAATGTTTTCTTTCATACTTTGATCAGAGACATGAAAATGTTATTCAAAATTCTTTTTACTTATGCAGCTATCAATGGTGGGGAATGAAAATATTTCATTAAAAATAGGAAAGCTGATGAAATCTGCCTCATATAATTTACTAGAACCTGTGGGGAATTGCATTTTGTACCCTAACTGTGTAAATAATCTTGAGAGGCTACAGTGCCCTTTTAATAAATTGACTCTTAAATTACTTTCCTCTATATGAAACACATCATTTTAAACACACTAAGGTTTCTTTTGTTAGCATGCACCAACCTAGACAAATTCGAATTAAGGCTGTAACTTTCTTTCAATTACTAGAGCACTAGGGAGACTAGTTAATAAGTGCTGGTCCAAAGATTAAAGTCTTTGCAGAGATTACCTGACTCATTTCTGAAGAGAGCCAAGTGCCTGACCTC
Organism: Bos indicus x Bos taurus; assembly: GCF_003369695.1. NCBI lineage: Eukaryota > Metazoa > Chordata > Mammalia > Artiodactyla > Bovidae > Bos > Bos indicus x Bos taurus. Next base: position 18,446,769 of record NC_040076.1, on the reverse strand, counting down.
ATGAAAAACATTGTATTGAAGGCAGTGGGGTGTACTACTTGCTTAACACACACTAAAAAAAAATCTAGTTCTCTGTCCCTCTCTGTGACTGTGATCCATTAGAAATGAGGTCAGTGAACTAGAGAGTAAAATCTGGCTGGAGTTAAAACCTTGTAAATAGATAGTATATGGTTATATGGAATTGGCCGTCATCTATACAGCTCAGGCCACTTTCTAGAAAGCTTTCCCTGATGTGCCCAAATTGAGTAGAGGTTCTCCTACAAGACATTGTATTTATCACAATATATTGTAATTCTCTATTTCTGTGTCTGTCTCTACCATATAAGCATTTAAAGTAAAAACTATTCTTATTTATCCAAAGACAAGACACATTATCATTGCCAATGCACAAACTTCTAATCTATGAGTAATCAAAATAATGTGTTTATATTAGCAACTGTTAGAAAAAATAATGAAGATAAATGTTCCCTTTCCAATATGCTCTTGCATGCAACTGGAGTCAGCTTTATGCTATCACTCAACATATTTTATTCAAATGCATTGAAAATATTTTTGGCAAAGAAGATCTTGATTACTTTCATCTTTCTAAAGGCTTCACCTTAACCCCAACATTGTCTCTTTGAGGGGACAGTTAGCTAAGGTTCACACATCACAGAGGAAAGAACACCTGTGTTGACAGTCATATAGTGATACTTAGTAATCTGTAACACAAGCTCCTGTACAGTCAAAGCCCAATCATCCAGGGCATTTAGGTCCGTCAACTGTGGTCACAAGGTCAAGGAGCCAATCTCCTTAGCCTAAGCTGTACTAAGTTCCTGAGTCTATAAAACAGCTCCTCAGGATGACTATCAAATTGAGTAGTGGAAGCAACTGTGGAAAATTCTTAAAGAGATGGGAATACCAGATCACCTCACCTGGTTCCTGAGAAATCTGTATGCAGGTCAAAAAGCAACAGTTAGAACTGGACATGGGACAACAGACTGGTTCCAAATTGGGAAAGAAGTACGTCAAGGCTGTTTATTGTCACCCTGCTTATTTAACTTCTATGCAGAGTACATCATGAGAAATGCTGGGCTGGATGACACAAGCTGGAATCAAGATTGCTGGGAGAAATATCAATAACCTCAGATATGCAGATGACACCACCCTTATGACAGAAAGCAAAGAAGAACTAAAGAGCCTCTTGATGAAAGTGGAAGAGGAGAGTGAAAAAGTTGGCTTAAAACTCAACATTCAGAAAACTAAGATTATGGCATCCAGTCCCATCACTTCATGCCAAATAGATGGGGAAACAATGGAAACAGTGAGAGACTTTATTTTTCTGGGCTCCAAAATCACTGCAGATGGTGATTGCAGCCATGAAATTAAAAGACACTTTCTACTTGGAAGAAAAATTATGACCAACCTAGACAGCATATTAAAAAGCAGAGACATTACTTTGCCAACAAAGGTCCGTCTAGTCAAAGCTATGGTTTTTCCAATAGTTATGCATGGATGTGTGTGTTGGACTATAAAGAAAGCTGAGTGCTGAAGAATTGATGCTTTTGAGCTGTGGTGTTGGAGAAGACTCTTGAGAGTCCCTTGGACTGCAAGGAGATCCAACTAGTCCATCATAAAGGAAATCAGTCCTGGGTGTTCATTGGAAGGACTGATGCTGACGCTGAAACTCCAATATTTTGGCCACCCGATGCGAAGAACTGAGTCACTGGAAAAGACCCTGATGCTGGGAAAGATTGAAGGCAGGAGGAGAAGGGTACAACAGAGGATGAGATGGTTGGATGGCATCACTGACTCAATGGACACAAGTTTGAATAACTCTGGGACTTGGTGATTGACAGGGAGGCCTGGCGTGCTGCAGTCCATGGGATTGCAAAGAGTCAGACATGACTGATCAAGGGAACTGAACTGAGTGGAAGCAAATAACTTCCTAGGGCCTCACCTGCATGGACTCACTATTTATCTAAAAGCAACATTAAAGTAGGAATCTCGAGTCAGTGCCACTTATCCAGTGCTTTACTTGAAGTGAGGATATACAACTATCCATTTCAGAGTTTTGTTGCTTTTTCATCAAAAAACATTATGCCCCATAACCAACACCCCACCGACTCAATGGACATGAGTTTGAGCAAACTCTAGGTGATGGTGAAGGACAGGGAAGCCTGGTGTGCTGCAGTCAATGGGGTAGCAAGAGTCGGACATGACTGAGTGAATGAACTGAACTGATAGTAATTTTTTGAGAGTCATTAATATGGAATTATTACTTGAATTAAGTCTTGCAATCCTGCACATTTTCTTTCTCATGACAATAATACTTCTTCAAATTTTCCAAAAGAACTATCATGAATGGGTCAGGAAGACATAGCAAAAGCATGTTCTCTCCATTACCCATGTGATTAATTATAATTACATTATAATAGAGCATAAAATGGAATATTTCCTTTTGTTAAAGAAGACAACTTATGAACAATATTTAATGACATGAGAAATGTTCGTGCATAAATAGGTTACAAAACAGCTTATAATATGGTATTTTGCATGATTTTATAATATACTATTTCTGTATACTCATATTTATGTAATATTTCTTGAAAGATTATTAACTGTGGTTGTCTTTTTGAGAATGGGGTTAAACAAGATTTATGTTTTCTTCCTTTTGAGCATATGTATTTTCTAAATTCATGACTTCCACAAATTTTAAATTTCTTAATAAACCCAATTTGAAACCCATAAAAAAGCTTGAGAATAATTTGAGAGCTGAGTGGAATTACTTACCCTAGTCCCAGCAGCTGACACACATCATCTGAGATCTGGGTTGTCCAGTTCTCGGCACAGGCTACATGCCATATGCTTTGGATCCTGAACTGCACCAAACCACTGCTGTCTGTCGTGCCATTGAAGAGACGCACTAAAAAGATGAGATCATACACAGGGTCACTGTGACCCAAGCCAGTAAGCACATGTTGGACTCTTAAGCCAAATATGTAATGTTCTTAACATTTAGAGATTGATAGTGTATGATTTTTCTTAAGAACATGCTGGAAGTCTTAAGTTGAAAACGATAAGTTTGGTAGTATGAATTTTGCTTTTTCATGTGTTTATAAAGATGGAACTGGCAGAGATACGTAAGTTCCTTGCATATCAGTACAGCACATAAACAGAAAATAAAGCTATTTTGAAGAGCTTATCTTATAAGCATAGTTACCAAAAGAAGGAAAACAAATTCAAGAACAACTTTAAACATTTTTTTTTCTTACTTCTCTTTCCGGAAGGTATTTTCTTTGACCTTATTTTTCTGCTGTTTGGTTTCTGTCATTCCCCCTTCAACTGACAACCATTTTGGACAGAGTGTTAAGGCCATTAGTGGTTAGGTGGGAGACTGGGCTAAGAGAGTTAGTTTATCAAACAGATAAAATATCATCCATCGTAGTTTTTCCCGCAAATGCCATACAATAATTCTGAAAGTGTTTGCTACTGTTCACCATTTTTTCTGATGATAAAAAGAATAAAGGCATTGCCTGTAGAATTAGACAGACTTCGGTTGAAAACATAGCCCTAAGCCTTACTAGATGTGTAATCTTTTGCGACTACTTAACTCCTCCAAGCCTCAGTTTTCAGTGAAACAGAGTTAATTCCAATGATGTTAAGATCATTTTACAGCACTCCGTTACAGCACATGCACATCATAAATAGCTTTTACTATTTTTTTTTTTTGAAATTATAAAGTAGGACAGAGTAAAAGTAGTCATTATTCCTAACGTAACAGAGAGCTGGAGGAGGGCTGGACAGGAGACTCAAGGCAGGAGGAGAATTAGATACTGAAGAATCAAGAATGCAAGGAAAAGTCTAAGAAAGTCCGTTATAAATGAGCATGAGGGGCCTCTGTGTGTAGGCAAGGTACAAAGTATAAGAGTAAGAGTGGTGGCTAGACTGGCTGGCATGGGCTGTTGTCTTTCTGAGGTATTTTATGCTCTTTACTTGAAAATGCTTTGTCCTAGACCTAAAGCTGGGCTTCCCAGGTGGCCATAGTGGTAAAGAGTCTGCCTGCCAATGCAGGAGACCTAAGAGGTGCAAGTTCGATCCCTGGCTCAGGAAGATCACCTGGAGAAGCAAATGGCAACCCACTCCAGTATTCTCGTCTCGGAAATCACATGGACACAGGAGCTTGGCAGGCTGCAGTCCATAGGGTCGCACAGAGTCATACACGACTGAAGCAACTTAACGCACACAGACTTAAAGGTATTAAATGTAGTCAACTTTAAACAGAAATAAGTTTGCGCGTTAGCATTTCTTATAACCAGAATTGTGGCAGAGGCACTAAAATCACCAGGAAATCATAACCCATAAGTACCAAGATATGTCCTAATAGATATAGTCATAATCTTCCTTTTGCATTTGTAGAATCCAAATGTAGAAATTAAGATGATCAAAGTTTTTCCTAAAAATAAAACGTACCACAGTGTGCTTCATCTGAGCCATCCTTACAGTGTGGAAAACCGTCACAGAGATTCACCAGCGGAATACACTCCCCATCCTTGCACTGAAAATTGTCTTCCTTGCAGGGTTCTATGCAGGGAAAAAATATGTATTGTATAGGATAGTGAAATGACAAATAGACCATTCTGGAGTACCCATCCCATTTTTGTCCCTTTAAACATCCATTCTTTGCCACAGTCCTTGGTTAACCTGACTTTGATATTGAATATGAGAAAACAATTCCTCCAAATGCTTTTGCAATAGTCCTGTCAAAGCTGGAGACATGGTTTAGTTAGAATATGAACAAAACCTTAATTGTCTCTGCAGCAGAGGTCAGGGCAGTTCCAAGCGATGTGTGAGAGATTTTGGACATACCATCCCACACAGTCTCCGTGAATCTTATAAATTCTTCCAACCCAATGAATGTGAATGTACAAGTAACAACCACTGGAATGTTCACAAGTATAGAGAGATCTCCTGGTTTTACCAGCTAAATGATACCTCTAACCCTTTCTTACATAGAAATGTGGAAGCTGTCTTTCGGTGGAATCAAAGTTGTACCAAGCTGGAAATAGTTTAATTAAAGCATGGTCAGGTGGGAAAAAGTCATCTAAAGAAATGGAAACTGCAATAGCAGTCATTTGAAAGGAAACAGGGAAAGCAGGGCTGGAATTATTGGGAATGTGCTTGGACATGAAAACACAGAAGGACAATGAAGAGGATCGGAATACATATATGGTGCTTGCTTCCAGAATTTGAGTTGTGCAAAAGATGTCTACTTGATGTAGTCATTGTTGAAAGGGAGTGAGAACTACTATGCTTCCTGGAAATGTTTGTTTATTCTTATGGAGTCTTGCTCTTGGGGAACCCTCATCTCACGGGAAAAGAGGGGTTTGCTACCCTAGAGTTGTTTTCTGATTGTGGCTTGGGAGGAGTAGCTACATCCTGATATTAGAATCTCCACTGGGGCCATGTGGAATCTGGATTTTTTTGAGAAAGGAAATAGCAGTTGGGTATTAAAGGCTTTTCTTGGGCTCCAAATAGTGACTGCAGCCATGAAATTAAAAGATGTTTGCTCCTTGGAAGAAAAGCTATGACAAACCTAGACAGTGTATTAAAAAGCAGAGACATTATTTTGTCGACAAATGTCTGTATAGTCAAAACTATGGTTTTTCCAGTAGTCATGTACAGATGAAAGGCTGGACCATAAAGAAGCCTGAGTGCAGAAGAACTGATGCTTTCAAACTGAGGTACTAGAGAAGACTCTTGAGAGTCTCTTGGACACAGCAAGGAGATCAAACCAGCCAATCCTAAAAGAAATCAACCCTGAATATTCATCGGAAGGACTGATCCTGAAGCTCAGGATTGAAGCTCCTCCAATACTTTGGACACTTGATGCGAAGAGCTAAGACATTGGAAAAGACCCCGATGCTTGGAAAGATTGAAGGCAGGTGGAGAAGGGGACGACAGAGGATGAGATGGTTGGAAGGTATCACTGACTCAATGGACATGAGTTTGAACAAACTCTGGGAGACAGAGAAGGACAAGAAAGCCTGGTGTGCTGCTCCAAGGCATCACAAAGGATTGAACATGACTGAGTAACTGAGCAACAACAAAGATGAGTAAAAGCAAAGCTTTTTCTATAAATGGTCTCATTGAGTCCATTCATTAAATTGAATCTGTAATTTACTAGCTGTAATATCCATATGCCTTGTTTCTTCATTTTTATATGCCTAGGACTTGACAAAATGACTGGAACAAAGTAAGAATCAGTAGATATTTGTTAAATGTTAAGTGAATTAATTTGTATTAGGTAAGTGGATATGCCTCAAAAATCAGCATGCACATTAATCATAAACACAATACGAAGAAATCATTAAAAGTATGATTTCAAAAAATACATTTAAAAAGTAGACAGTTGATTGGCTGATGATAGCTATTGACTTGAAAAATAAAAATCAAATCTATGAATTATGAAGGTAAAATTTAATTGTTTGAATTTGGGGTGCAGGTTAAAACATAAGCTCTGGAGTCATGTGACTGATTTGACCTTCAATTTAAACATTTTCTTTTCTTTTATTTTTGACCTTGGACAAATAAATTAATCTTTTGAAGCTCAGTTTCTTTGATATAGTGGGATAAATACTGCTTATGTCTTAGGTATATCATGAGAATCATTTTTTAAAAAATTGAATGTATTTACTGTGCCAATATGAATACACTGAATGCAGAATAAATTTTATCCTTAACAGTAAAAGTAGCAATCCTTAGAGGTCATCCTTTTCATTGATACTTCTGTGTGCTGGTTGTGCTACTTTCTTCTCCAGATAATGCAAGAAGTCATACCTAATGCTTTCCTCCAGGAATCTCACAGCAATAATTGGAGGTATTTGTATCTGTTATTTTAAACTTTGATAAAGCCTATATTTTTTCAACCCAAATTTAAGTTACTTTAATAAAAAATACTTTAAGAAAGGCGTGATTGGGATAGTTGCTTCTACAAATGTTTATCCACCGAGTGTAGGTTACATATATCAAATATAATACTATTAGGAAGGTTCTTGTAAATGCAATTATCAATTTATTTCATGAACACATATTTCCAAACCAGATTAGTGAGACAATAAATGGGCAAAGACAGCTACTTATTCTATAGGCAAGCCTCAATGTTTTAACTGACTTTATATTTTAATCTTTCCAGTATTGAGTTTAGAAAGCAGAAGTACTTAAAACGAGGTATACGTGTGTTGAATTTAAGTCTATTTTAAATCTATATTTTAATATATATTATATTTATTTTAAAAGCTGACAGCTTAATTTTGTATCCATAATCAAATAACTTAATATACTTATAGAATATTAGTCACCACTAGTTATTTTTAAATTATCCCATTACTTTGTTTTCATAGATTTTTAAAGTCATTAGGTAAAAATGAGTTTTAAATGCCAATAATTTAATCATTGATAGTTTATTAATAATTTTACTCTTTTACTGGTATAGCCAGGCTATATTTAATTCAAAAAGCATGTATCCATTGAATTAAAATTTAAATAACTGAATAAAAACATGAATGAAAGCATGTGCAAATATCTGAAAATTGTAGTTCATTTTTCTGCTCTAGCCAAAGCTGTTAGTGTTATACCAAATGAACACAGAAAAATTACCCTATCTTCATAAGATGAGTCTGTTGGATTAAAAATAATGCTGAATGGGAAAAGATAATCTATTGCTGCTGAACTGAAAATAAATGACAAATTCTGAGAAATTTAAATAAATTGTTTCAAAATTTTCCTTTACATACATGAACTGGATTCTGATTCTTCGCAGCATGTAACAATTCGACTTCAAGAATTTAATCCAAAAGTTTAACTCTCTGGGGCCTCTGGAGTCCTATTTCTGATCATTTTATGCCCATAGTGAGAGAGACAAAAAGAAACATTGCTAAGAACTGAATTTCCCCATCTCCTTTTTATGAAGTCTCCAATAGCCCTGCCTCATTTAGTCAACATATGCCTGGTTTTAAATGGAACTGAACTGATCTCTAAGGCACATGCCACACAATCTGGGGAGGGCGCTGAACCCCTAAATGTAATCAGCTGCCACTTCCACAGTTGCCAGATAAGCACTATTGAGTTCCAAATTAAGACTCTGAGATTCAGAAAAGAGCAATGAGGGGACATTCAGAGGAGAGTGATCTTAATAAATCCTATTTCTTATACTCTAGTTTAATGTAAATAAAATGTGAAAACTAAGATAAAGAAAGAAGAAACAAAAAATATGTTGTACAATAGTTTTACATGTCACTTAAGTACTTTGGAAGGTGTACCTAAAATATCTTAGAAGATAAATGAAGCACATTCATGCTGCATATTTATGATATTCCTTTGCTCCTGTTTTCCTGAAATGACCAGCAAAGCAGGACACCAATATAAAGATGTGTGTGCCTAATCTCTCCTTCCATTACCAGTGTGATTATCTGCCACTGCCAATTCACTGTGTCTGTAATTGCTTTTCAGCCTTTTGGTGTAAAAAAACCCCTCTGGGAGAAGATTATGATGATAATGACTCAATCACTCCATTTTCTAGTCCCTAGCAGCATAAGTCTTCCCTGGCCAAGAGGAATTTTGAGACCACATTCTCAACATATTCAACACAGAGTGATGGTCATGGAAGACTCCATTTTAGTTTCAATCCAGGAAATTTTCTCTAAATGATTTATTGCCTAAATAACATTATCATAGTAACTGAAATCTTTTGAAAGGGCAAACAAATAAAAACAATACCTAGGCCATAAATCTATCTATTTTGTGTTGTAAGCCATAGATTATGTTCTTTTGGCTTTTATCTTGACTAGAAATTGCGTGTAATATTTTTCAAAGTCGTAATGTATTTACTTTATTAGAAGACTTGAATAAAGCCAGCAACTGTAATATTTTTGATGAAAGAGGTGTTGCTGCCTTCCTTTCCCCAACCTATTCTCTTTATAATTCTTTCCTCCCTTTTTCCTTTACAATTTAAAATATGGCTTAAAGACCTACTATTTCTCTAAAATTTTGTTTCAAGATGTTTTTATTTTTGCTGATGGTAGATGGTCAATAATTACTTTTTTGGATACATTCACTCCCTTATTGGTTACAGCTATTAGGTTTTCTTAATCTCATTAGTTCAATTGGTTTTACAATTCATCTTCATTACTTTAAAAATATAGTAATTTTCAGTCAGATACAGAAAGACCAGCATCATATGACATTACTTATATGTGGACTCTAAAATAATGATACATATTTTATCCTTTCTGGTGCAATGGTAAGATGGTAAATGGGATTGGTTCCTTAATTTCTCTTTCTGATCTTTTGTTGTTAATTTATAAGAATGCAAAAGATTTCTATGTATTAATTGTGTATCTTGGAACTTTATCAAATTCATTGATGAGCTCTATTATTTTCTGGTAGTATCTTTATTATTTTCTATGTAACTGACCCAATACTATAAAGCAACTATACTCTAACAAAAAGTTTAAAAAAATTAAAAAGAATACAAATGAACTTATTTACAGAAAGAAATAGAAAAAAACAGAAAGAGACTCACAGACATAGAAATTAAACTTACTGCTATCAAAGGGGAAAGTGAGGTAGAGAGAGGGATAAATTAGGAGGTTAGGATTAACACGAACACTATTATATATGAAATAGAAAATCAACAAGGACCTATAGAATAGGAGACTGTGCTCAATATTTTGTAATAACCTATAAGAGAAAAGAATCTGAAAAGGAATATATATATAATATATATAACATATAAATGAATCACTGTACTGATATATGTGAAAATAACACAATATTGTAAATCAACTATACTTCAATAAAAAAAGAAAATAGAAAGAACTGAAATTAATTTTAATTTGGTGAATAGACATGAGACAATATTAAACAGCTAATAACTCAATTTGCAGTTAATATAATATGCCACAAGTTTTTAATTTGTGTTTTATACTCACTGGAAATAAACATTGAAAAATGAATTTTATTGTAATAACAAATAAATATAATTAGAATAAATTTAAAAACATATAAAGTGAAGGTGAAGTTGCTCAGTCATGTCCGACTCTTTGCAACCCCACGGACTGTAGCCTACCAGGCTCCTCCCTCCATGGGATTCTCCAGGCAAGAGTACTGGAGTGGGGTGCCATTTACAATACTCCTCAAAAGTTCCTTCCGTGACATCTCTGGAAAAAAGTTGGGAAGCCCACCTCTCCAAGAGAGTAACTATTAGGTATTTTCTTGTTCTATTTTAAAATAGAGAACCAAGCACATAATTGTATTTCATTAAAATACAATGATACTGATGTCACACATTTTCTTTATTGCAGAAGTTTCTCCTTGAAAATTTAGAAATATCATGCCACTGTTTTAAAATATACATCATGAAATGACTAAAATATAAAGCTGAACTGGTTTTTAACATCTTTAAAAACTGATTCTGCTTATTCTCCTTTAAAATTTAATGAAAACTTTACTTTAAAATTTAAAATATGAAATGTTCTAACACTGATTTCTACTTATAAATTTTTATAATAAGCAATCATATTTCATGATTTTTCAGACACTTTAATCAGATCTAGACATTATATTGTTTTTTTCCTATTATAACTTTCAGTGTTAGTTTTAATTGGCTCTTCCTTTGGGAATGACTATTACTTTCAATTTGTGTGTTGGTGTTTTTCCTGTATGCACATCAGAGACTTCCATATATTTCCATCTCTTTACCTATCATTTTTGACTCTTGATCACGCTTTTTGTGCAGCGTTTTTGTGAGAATGTGGTATTTTGGTGTCAGAGTTTTTGAATAGGTATACGATTGACCAAAAATCTGTGCAGTTCACTTCACACCATTACCAAAAACCTCTGATGGAGTCAGAAATAATAATTTGGTGGTGGTAGAGTTTCAACAAGAAATTCCTCTTCTCAAAGAAGAGAATAGGTCATAGAGATAGAAAAGTGACTTAATCCAAAACAGGTGGTCTCAAAATTACCTTGATTACTACTTTCCAAAGCAGTGATTTAATTAGTTAGCTTCTGATTTTGTATATATTTTATCTATCTACATCACTCTCTCTATATATCTTACACATTATATTTACACAAACATATGACATCTATTTAGAGAAGGCAATGGCACCCCACTCCAGTACTCTTGCCTGGACAATCCCGTGGACGGAGGAGCCTGGTAGGCTGCAGTCCATGGGGTCGCTAAGAGTTGGACACAACTGAGCGACTTCACTTTCACTTTTCACTCTCATGCATTGGAGAAGGAAATGGCAACCCACTCCAGTGTTCTTGCCTGGAGAATCCCAGGGATGGGGGAGCCTGGTGGGCTGCCGTCTATGGGGTCGCACAGAGTCGGACATGACTGAAGTGACTTAGCAGCAGCTGCAGCATGACATCTATTTATATTTTCATATCAATATATTTTCTTTTTTGCTATTTTGAAAGATAATTATAAATATAATTTAAAATAAATAATTTTCTTTATAAATTAAAATAATTGTAAATCATATTACTTTCTATATGCTTCTCATTTTTCATGTACTCTTTTTTAAGGTAAATTCTAATTTTCAGTTGCTCTGAAGTCTTTATTCCTTTTCTTTGGTGCTGTATATTCTTTCATAGGCCTTAATGTTTTTGTTTGTCTACTTCCCTAATTAATGTTTTGTTTATTTACTTCACTAGTGGATTGTTTGGTTGATTCATGTCAATGTTGCTTATAAATCCTAAGTAGGTGTATCTAATACCAATCACTTACTCCCATCTGAGTAGTTTGGACAGTAATAATTGTTATGACTTATATTCAGGGCCAGAGGATAGATAAGCTACAGGTCATTTTTCACATTTGCAGTAATGTTCAAAGCACACAACTTTCTGGGATGAGGTCTAGGTTGTGAGTGGAGGAACAGATATTTGTACAGATGACTCTAGTATTAGAGAATAGGCCAGACGATGATCAATAGTACAATCCTACCTCTTTTCTAGACATCCTAATTAAAGACATACTGATCACAATTTCCTATGGAAGGGAAATGTAGACGTAGGAAGCCATGTGTATTCTGTTTTCCTGACATATTTCCACCCAGAGAACCACTAAGTGGTGGGGCAGAGGTATTTTAAAAAATCATAGTTCAGGAGGAGCAGCAAGCCATAAAAATTCTCTTTAAACCACTGAAGGCAGAGTTAAATCTCACATATATGAATGAAAATATCTGTATCTGTCAGTTCAGTTGCTCAGTCGTGTCCGACTCTTTGTGACCCCATGAATTGCAGCACGCCAGGCCTCCCTGTCCATCACCAACCCCAGGAGTTCACTCAGACTCACATCCATTGAGTCTGTGATGCCATCCAGCCATCTCATCCTCTGTCGTCCCCTTCTCCTCCTGCCCCCAATCCCTCCCAGCATCAGAGTCTTTTCCAAAGAGTCAACTCTTTGCATGAGGTGGCCAAAGTACTGGAGTTTCAGCTTTAGCATCATTCCTTCCAAAGAAATCCCAGGGCTGATCTCCTTCAGAATGGGCTGGTTGGATCTCCTTGAAGTCCAAGGGATTCTCAAGAGTCTTCTCCAACACCACAGTTCAAAAGCATCAATTCTTCAGTGCTCAGCTTTCTTCACAGTCCAACTCTCACATCCATACATGACCAGAGGAAAAACCATAGCCTTGACTAGACAGAGCTTTGTTGGCAAAGTAATGTCTCTGCTTTTCAATATGCCATCTAGGTTGATCATAACTTTCCTTCTGTATCTGTGTCTACAACTATATCTACATCTCTCCATGATGAGCAGGCAGGTCATGATTTTGATTTCTGCTGATTATGTTATGGATGTAATAAAAAATATAGGGTAAGAAGGTTGTGAAAAGTGTGAAATGAAAGTGTTTGCTGCTCAGTCCTGTCCAACTCTAGGAGATGCCATGGACTGTAGCCTGCTAGGCTCCTCTGTCCATGGGATTCTCCAGACAAGAATACTGGAGTGGATTGCCATTCCCTTTTCCAGGGTATCTTCCCCACCCAGGGATCGAACCTGGGTCTCCTGCGTTGAAGGCAGACTCTACCATCTGAGCCACCAAAAAGGTTGTGCATTCCAGCAAATATCAGCATCAAATTCCTTCTGCCTTCATGGCCGTGCCTTTTCACACTGTCTGTCTCCAAGAAGTTGATGTTAATTTTTTAACTGGATGTTGTTGGCATTCAAACAGCTCATTTGCTTGTTTTCCTGCTGTTCTCTGAAAACGTTCTTGGCAAAAGGAATGTGATGGACAATCCTCCTTCCTCATAGTGCCAAGAAGCCCCCCTTTACAGTTTAAAATGGCCCTTTTCAGATACAAGATGCACAACTCTTTAAATAGCAGCGAATAGGTCTGTTGAAAAACCCCTGTGGATTCCTGCTTTAAGCAAAGTCAGCTAGTGGTTAATCAGGTGTAAAGGAAGGAAGAAATTCTCCTTTAAGATGAGGAAAAATGAACGAATGTACTAGAATGCAAACATTGAAATTAAGTTCTGGCTGTTTCTATTGTTTGGCTCCAAAACTTATAAGGCAGCATGTAATCCCACACCTACTTACCTGGAATCCCCAAGCCATAGCCAGTAGTGAAATTTGCTTTAAATCCCTGTTTTGCCAGCATATTATCAGTGATAAAAAGCACAGTCATTCGGTTGGTGGTTGAGAACACATCGTTTACTGGACCAGGGCCTGTGTACACAGCTGCTCCCAAAGAAAATGGGATAATCAGTGAGATAATCATCTGACTCTAGAAGGAAATGTACCCTTTTCCTGAATTCTGTCTCCCAGACATATGCAACACGCAGCGTGGCTTGCTCAAGAAGCACCCACACATAGAACGTGTACATTCTCTTATATTCTAGACACTGCTTCTAAGAAAGCCAACTTCTTTGTTGATCTTTTCCAGTATTACTTAAGGTTTCTGCAGCTCTAGAATTGTAATGATGAAATTACTCATAATATTGTCTAACTTAGCACCAGTACTATTCAAAGCTCATGCTACCCCAGAAAATTATTTACCTGCTTTTAAAGACCTTTATAAAATAATGGAGATTATAATTTTTTACAATTTTTGTCTCAATAAATTTAGTCTGAATTTTTATCTTAATAAATCAATTGCCTTTTTAATACATTTTTGTTTAAATTCATTTGATATTTTTTTATAAATTGAATCACTAACCTTATCTGAAAGATATATTAGAGACGGATAACGTAGACCTAAATGGTGGTATTCAATTTTTCCCCCTCTAATCCCTAGGGCTACTGGCCTTCATAAACAATACAATCCTCTTGGTAACCTTTCCCTTCTCCAGGGGATCATCCCAACCCAGGGATCAAACCCAGGTCTCCTGCATTGCAGGCAGATTATTTACCAGCTGAGCCAGAAAGGTAGCCCTGTTAAAAAGTACTGGCTTCAGTTACTTTAAAAATACATTCATTGTGTTAAATGTTTTATATATTGGAATACTTGAAAGTGATTCTGTATCATAAGAGCTTCTTGCTGATAAATTTGAAAACAATGATTATGAGATCCTTTTGGAATTCTCATTTACTTTTCAATGATTGATGGAAATACTAAGAGGTGAAATGATAAAAACTGATCATGAGAACAGAAATTTTTATTATAAAGACAACGTAAAGTGAAAATGGAAAAACTACTCAAAATGCATTTATAACTGTTCTGAAAATCAAACTTGAAGTTCCTCAGTTCTTGCTGGTACAAGGCACCGTAGTCCACCGAGACTTTCATTGTTACTGGTTTTGTGTGTGGCTCTCGTCTCCCAGGAGGCTTTTGAGAGTCAGACACGACTGAGCACATGCACAAAGCACAGTTAGATAAAACACTTCTGAAAAGTGTGCTGTTTTTTCGTTCCAGTTGATGTTTCATGTATTTTCATAGTTTAAAGCATGACTTATCAAGGGACACTTCTTTCTTAAAAGCTGGTAGTTGTTTAATAAGATATTAGCCATTCTATTTCATAGAACTTTATTATATTAAAAGGCATTTATGATGTAGGTATAATAACTTCTGGAATAGTACACTTTTCCTCCATGTCTATTAAAAATTAGTGATCAATAAATGATTGGGAAGAATCAATTTGATCAATTTTTGATTCATTCTCAGATATTTATATAGAAGCAGCTAGTACTAGAGACACAAAGTAATAGTGAAACACAAAGTAAATATCATTTAAAAATTTTGCAAAGTAAACATAATTGATCCTTCAGTTTGAAATGAAATAAAATGTATTATAATAGTTATCCTTGGACATACAATGTATACATAATGCATAGAATAGAAAACTGCATAATGGATGTTCTTGGCTTTTAGTCTCTAAAGTATAATGCTTAGTGTTCTTGCCTGGAGAATCCCAGGGACGGGCGAGCCTGGTGGGCTGCCGTCTATGGGGTCACAGAGTCGGACAAGACTGAAGTGACTTAGCAGCAGCAGCAGCAGCAGCAGTATCTCTAGGACCTGCTAACTCAAAACTGTGAATCTTGATTTTCCAAGAATTCTAAAGAATATTTTTCCATCATCATTGTGAACGCTCCCCATATTGGAAATGCCACAATTTGATGTGTTATTCTACTGTTGTGTTTTCACTTAGCTCTTTGTAAAAAAGTAACTACATGTATTGAGAAATTCTCTCTCCATGGGCTTCCCTGGTAGCTCAACTGGTAAAGAAGCCACCTGCAATACGGGAGACCTGGGTTCGATCTCTGGGTTGGGAAGACCCCCTGGAGAAGGGAGCAGCTGCCCACTCCAGCATTCTTGCCTGGAGAATCCCGTGAACAGAGGAGCCTAGCAGGCTGCAGTCCATGGGGTGGCAAAGAGTCGGACACGACTGAACGACTTTCACTTTCATTTTCTCTTTCCATCAGTCTGTCTTGAGCCATACAACTTTCACAATAAACTGGAGACTTACCTAAGAACAAGGAATCATCTCCTTCACCGTCTCTGATTTCAACTACATCTGCAATATTTTCCAGGTCAAATTCTTGAAAGTGGAGCTGAATATTTTTTCCCTTTTGTGCATTTAAATTCCAAATACCTTAAAAGTAATAAATAATAAAGTTAGTTTAAACATACTTCTTTTGATTTCTCTTAACTTCAATCTTCTGAGACTTTCAAATCACTTTCAAAAATCTTTCCTTCATTTTATAAAACCTAATATTCCAAACTATTTGTCTGTGTGAAGAAATATTTCATCTATTCTAGAATACTTACAGTAAAATTTCAACTAAATTTGAGATCATTTATTCTAATTGAATTTATTTTATTCATATAAATGAAATACTTTCATCAAAGCGTGCAAATAGCCTTTTACTCCTACAACCTAAAATATATGAACGTCAAAAGATATGAATATTCTACTTCTATTTATTTTATTTCCAAGATTAAATGTAGAGGAAATGAGGCAATTAAAATGTAATTTGTAGGGCAACTAAGCTTTAGTATTTCTTTAAGTAATTGTTGCCATTATTTATATATGTCATATGATGGCAGTTCCTTTTGAAACAAAACAAAAAAATATTTATAGCCTTTTAGTATCAGGGAATGGCAACCCACTCCAGTGTTCTTGCCTGGAGAATCCCAGGGACGGGGGAGCCTGGTGGGCTGCCGTCTATGGGGTCGCACAGAGTCGGACACGACTGAAGCGACTTAGCAGCAGCAGCAGCAGCAGCAGTATCAGGAATCCCTGGTGGCACAGCGGTAAAGAAACTGCCTGTCAAAGCAGGAGATGTGGGTTCAATTCCAGAGTTGGGAGAACCCCCTGGAGAATGGAATTGCCACCCACTCCAATATTCTTGCCTGGGAAATCCCATGGACAGAGGAGCCTGGGCAACTATAGTCCATGGGGTCCAAAAAGAATTGGACATGACTTAGTGACTAAGTCAGCAGTGGCCACAGGACTGGAAAAGGTCAGTTTTCATTCCAATCCCAAAGAAAGGCAATGCCAAAGAATACTCAAACTACCACACAATTGCACTCATCTCACATGCTAGTAAAGTGATGCTTAAAATTCTCGAAGCCAGGCTTCAGCAATACATGAACCATGAACTTCCAGATGTTCAAGCTGGTTTTAGAAAAGGCAGAGGAACCAGAGATCAAATTGCCAATATCCGCTGGATTATCAAAAAAGCAAGAGTTCCAGAACAACATCTATTTCTGCTTTATTGACTATGCCAAAGCCTTGACTGTGTGGATCACAATAAACTGTGGAAAATTATGAAAGAGATGGGAATACCAGACCACCTGACTTGCTTCTTGAAAACCTGTATGCAGGTCAGGAAGCAACAGTTAGAACTGGACATGGAACAACAGTCTGGCTCCAAATAGGAAAAGGAGTATGTCAAGGCTGTATATTGTCACCCTGCTTATTTAACTTATATGCAGAGTACATCATGAGAAGCGCTGGGCTGAAAGAAGCACAAGCTGGAATGAAGGTTGCTGGGAGAAATATCAATAACCTCAGATATGCAGATGACACCACCCTTATGGCAGAAAGTGAAGAAGAACTAAAGAGCCTCTTGATAAAAGTGAAAAAGGAGAGTGAAAAAGTTAGTTTAAAGCTCAATATTCAGAAAACTAAGATCATGGCATCCGGTCCCATCACTTCATGCAAATAGATGGGGAAACAGTGGAAACAGTGGCTGACTTTATTTTTTTGGGGCTCTGAAATCACTGCAGATGGTGATTGCAGCCATGAAATTAAAAGATGCTTACTCATTGGAAGGAAAGTTATGACCAACCTAGATAGCATATTAAAAAACAGAGACATTACTTTGTCAACAAAGGTCCATCTAGTCAAGGCTATGGTTTTTCCAGTAGTCATGTATGGACGTGAGAGTTGGACTATGAAGAAAGCTGAGCGCTGAAGAATTGATGCTTTTGAACTGTGGTGTTGGAGAAGACTCTTGAGAGTCCCTTGGACTGCAAGGAGATCCAACCAATCCATCCTAAAGGAGGGCAGTCCTGGGTGTTCATTGGAAGGACTGATGTTGAAGCTGAAACTCCAATACTTTGGCCTCCTGATGTGGACAGGCGACTCATTTGAAAAGTCCCTGATGCTGGGAAAGATTGAGGGCAGGAGCAGAAGGGGACGACAGAGGATAAGATGGTTGGATGGCATCACCGACTCAATGGACATGTGTTTAGGTGGACTCTGGGAGTTGGTGATGGACAGGGAGGCCTGATGTGCTGCAGTTCATGGGGTCTCAAAGAGTTGGACATGACTGAGCGACTGAACTGAACTGAACTAGTGACTAAACCACCACCACCTTGTTTTTTATTGATTCCTTAAATGATTTATTCTTTAGATTTTGCTCCCGAACATTTCTTCATTCTACATGAATTTCTCATTCACTCTTAAGGAAGTCACTTCACTGACATAGTAATGGACCTCTAAGTTATCTTCTACATTTTCTTGAGAAGTAGATCCAGTTATCCAATATTTACTGTGTATAAATGTAAGTATCTCCAACTCAACAAGTAATAAAGGGAACACAGCAATCTCTTTTGCCAACTCATTCCTCTTTGCATTCTTCCTATTTCAGTGAATAGTACCACTAATCAGCCACTCACAGTTTTCTACACCAGAAGCTTCCTCGTCTTCCTTGACCTCTCTCCTCCCATATACAATCAATTACCAAGGGTGCCAATACTAGCTCCTACATCCCTGGGATCCCATTGCCTTCTCAGTCTCCAATGCCACTATCCGAATTCAAGTCACTGTTATTTTTCATCTCCTAATGAGTGAGGCTAATTGCTCCCTTACAACCAATCTCTGATCCTGCAATAGAATTTGTTGTTGCTCGGTCACCATGTAGTGTCCAACTCTATGCAACCCCATGGACTGCAATACAAAAGGATGGATCCATCTAACATGCAAACTTGATTTTACCACTATTTTCCTGTAAGCCAGTGAAAGTCTCCTCAGTGCTCTCAGAATAAAATTCAAACTGCTTAACATGGTGTGAGATAACTTCACATTTCATTTTCATTTGTTATCATTACTTAATTTTGCTTGAAGATTCAAGAAAAAATCAAGGTCTTCTACTTTTGAACTTTTGTATGTTAAATACTTCTTATGTTCCTGCACAGCCTCCTGTCTTTGCCCTTATTATAAACAGGGCCTTAGGCATTGTGTTATGTCTGACAAGTTATCTGAATCCTTATCTAGACTGAATTGTTTGTTTCTTCTTTACTTACTTCAGTACCTAACAAATAAAGCACTCAAAAAAGATTTCATGAATAAGTTAATAAATTTAATAAATGTCTCCAAATTGTTCTTTCAATGTTCCACTTATTTTTGGATTCTTTTACATCGTTACTTTGTACAATTGATAATGTACAAATCATATTTTTACATTATTACTTTGTACAAATGTTTCAAAGATAGTTTCTATGCTAAGTAGAGATGATAATCTCTGGTTCCCCATACAAGTCAAATTAGATTAATGGCTGTTTATTTTTTTTAATCAGATATCTCCCTAATAATAGTGACTCTATTATCCTTTCAGAATGATATGATCTCTGGATCATTTGAAGGAAGAGACACTGACATTTTCAAATAACACATTTTTCACTGTCATTGGGGTATTTTTTTCACTGGTAGAATTTTCCATTTAGGTTGGTGGTGCTATCAGAAGCCATGGAAGGCAGGGGAAGAACATGTCTGTTTCTCAAAATACTAGTGTGGAATCTTTGGAGGGATGGGCCATGGAATTTTCATCTTTAACACAAACAATCTCTGTGTAGTTCTAATGAGCATCTCTATTTAGGACTAATGATCTAGATATAAGCTTTATCTGGTTTTATCATACAAGTCTCTTCTTTCTAGACTTAGAATTTTTTAGTATCCTTCATACTAGATCATCCTTTATGTTGGGACATATTGGGACTGCTTCCCTGGTGGCTCAGGTGGTAAAGAATCTGCCTTAAGTGCAGGAGACCTAGGCTTGATCCCTGGGTGGGGAATATCCCCTGGAGAAGGGAATGGCAACCCACTCCAGTATTCTTGCCTGGAGAATTCCATGGGCAGAGGAGTCTGGTGGGGCTATATAGTCCATGGGGTTGCAAAGAGTCAGACATGACAGAGAGACTAATACTTTCACTTTATATTGGGATTCTAATCACTGCCTGCTTTATTCTCTTTAATCTGTAGTTATAAAAGATATATATATATATATATGGATAAGTCTCTTTGCTGTCCACCTGAAACTATCACAACATTGCATATTGGCTATATTCCAATACAAAATAAAAAAAAAATAAATTAAAAAAAAAGAAATTGTGGAGGTCAGAAATAGTGAAACACTATTTATAAAGTGCTTTGAAAACAAAACAGAAAACTATCAACCCAGAATCGTTTAATCAGCAAATGTATCCTTCAACAATGAAAATTAAAACCATTTTCAGAAGAAAGAAAATTAAGAGAATTAATTGCCAGTAGACCTGAATTAAAAGAAATGTTAAAGAAAGTTCACAGGGGAAAAAAAAATGATAGCAGAGGGCACCCTGTAATGCCAAGAAATAAGGAAAAATAACAGAAATGGTAATATCTGAGTAAATAGAATAATTTTGTTCACAGTTTACACTTGTTAAAATATGTATAAATAAATAGTATTTAACATTGGGGAAAAAAAAAAGATGTGGGTGTCACAATTGGCTCTTTGCTTTATGTACTTTCCACTGATCTTATACTATGGAACTCAAACTTGTTATACACAAGATAAACAATATATGCATAATCAAGGAGACTGGTATCTGGAATAAGGCTACTACCTCTTTTACTTATTTTTTTAAACTTTTAAATAGAAGAATTATCATAATATCACCTGTTTTAAAGAATTATTGTAAGAACTGACTAAAATAAGTTATATTAAGCACTGATGCTGTGACTGGCATAAAATAAATGCTAAAAAAGTTAGTCATTAATCATTGTTATTCTTCTCATTATATTAAGTGAGCTCATAGATGTAGTAGTTGTATCCAGATATAGCAAATTTATAATCTAGTTTGCTGTGTCAAGGGGAGAATCTAACTTTGATATATACATTTGTTTTCCATGATCTGGAAAAGAAATGACTCACAGAAAGCCTGATTAGGGTAGCTGTTTGGGAAGTTTATAGACGTGAATGTTGTATTTGGCTCCCACAGGTCATGAGGCCCTCCACAGTCCGCTGAAAAGGAAAGCAAAGAAAAATCATGAGTAACATAATATTTATTTCAGAGCTGTAATACTATATGCCAGCAAATTTCCAATTTTATTTCTTGGAATACTGGTTTTGTCAGATACATGTTAGAGCTTGTGTAAGGGAAAATATAGGCTAACAGGTTTCTTTACTGAAGAATGTCTCAAACCCTTATATATTTTTATGATCTTTGTGATTCCCCAAGAAGGCATAATAGTGTTCTGCATTTTCCAAAATTATCTGGCCAAGGAAACAATTTTGACAAGCATCTTTTATAGGTAGTCTTCATGAAATAAAGTATCAACTCCTTGCTTTAGAAAAAATAGATGAATCTTTGTAATGGAACAAATACAGTATATGCCTCTCTCTTATGAGAAGGACTAGTAAATAACTAATCCTATCATTTCTTGTTTTTTCTTCTTTTTTTCCTACTTTTCTTTAGTAGAGAAGCTTCACCATTCTGTATACTGTATTGAAGCATGTGATGTTCAAGAAAGGGAGACAAACACAATTGCTACTTTCTAAATAGTTACCCTAGATTGTCTAGGAGTGAAGTTGGGACTGAACTAAATCCAAATTTATAAGAAAAAACATAGCACCAATCTTCCAGTTAAGAGTATGATGCTTCAAGTAGGTAAACTAACTTTTTGAAATTTGTAACCTACTTCATATTTATTTATCTTGCTTATTAGAAGACCATTCTAAGGTAATATAAAAATTCCTCAGCTACGTTGAGTATTCCAGTTCTTACTTTTTAATATTATATTATATTTAAGATCAAAAGAATAAAAGTAACCTAAATAGAAGAATACAGAGGATCAGGATAAGTATATATTTTCCTGTAATTAAAGCAGATGAAAATGATATGGCTGTGTGTGCTTAGTCACTCAGTCATGTCTGACTCTTTGCAACCCCATGAACTGTAGCCTGCCAGGCTCCTCTGTTCATGGTGATTCTTCAGGCAAGAACACTGGAGTGGGTTGCCGTGACCACCTCCAGGGGATATTCCTAACCCAGGGATTGAACCCAGGTCTCCCACACTGCAGGCAGATTCTTTACTGCCTGAGCTACCAGTGAAGAGGAATAATACTGGAGTGGGTAGCCTATCCCTACTCCAGTGGATCTTCCTGACCCAGGAATCCAATTAGAGTGTCCTGCACTGCAGGCAGATTCTTTACCAGCTGAGCAACCAGGGGAGCCTGATAATGGTGTACTTACTCCCAATAACATAGAAGTCAAATTAGAGAAGAGAAAATTAAATGTCTCTACATCTACAGCAGTGTCTTTTATCAGACTCTCTTGTTTAATCCCTCTTTCACAGGTCATCTGCCTTATTTATGTGGATCCTTCCAATTTATGTGCATTTTTCAAGCTTGTAGGTAATAATGTTCTTTGATTTGGGTTTTGTGATATGCACAATGGGACAGAGACAGTTACTGTGGCTCAAACTAGTATCATTACCAATATATCCTGTTCTGTAAGGTGATAGGGATTGGCCTAACTTATATGAACTCCTGGGACTGGCTTATCCAGAAACAAATGAGTTCAGCAGGAATAATAAAATCTTTCTAAAAACTCATTGTTTGCAAAATGTCCGTGCACATTGTCTCATCTGGAGAGAGAACACCGTGTGCAAAAGGAAGATGTGTTGTAGCTGGTGAAGTAAAACGGTTTCTCTGAGTTTCTCATCTTTTTGAGACTGGGTCTTCTCATATATAAACTAGACATATATTAGAGATTTTCAAGGTTGTTGTAAAAATCAGAAATAATTTGTGAAAAATGCCTGTTACATTCAGTACTCATTTTCAAAGCACCTCTGTGATATAGGTAATTACTATGACTTTTTCAGTTTTAAATGGGCAATCCAGACTTTGGAGGTATTCCATTAGTTGTTAATGCTGTGCACATTCAGTGAGTGTCAAGGCTTCAACTCAGTTAACCTCAAACTCATCTCACAGTATGTTACTGTCTCCTATTGGGTTGATTAAATGGAATCATTTTAACCATCTGGTCCAAGCCATAGGCAGGGTTTAGACTGCATCTCAGTAAATGGCACTTGGTGGGTAGGTGATATATACTTGATGGGTAGGTGACAAGGAGAAGGAGGACAGAGGGGAAGGTGGATGAGATCTCTAAAAAGTAAAGTCAATGATGAACAGATCTAGAAGGAAGAAAGCAGAGTATACAGGGTGCTGAAGAAGACATTGGAACCAAAAAACGTGGTAATTCAGAACAAGGGCAATTTCTTAAGAAAGTGGTAATTCAGAACTAGGGCAGTTTCTCCACTGAGAAAGGCTGAAGATACTTCGAGCTCCCAGGCAGCTGTCCCTTGGAAGCAAATCATCTCCTTGATTGTGTGACTCTTTGTCTTGCAAAATTTCCTGAAAAGGGATCCACTACAACCCCTCAACTCTTCCCCACATACAATGCGTGTAATCTTCTGTAATTCTAAGTGCCTCAAAATTCTTCCTTCAATCATCTAGGAAATGGATGGAAAGGGAGAATGTAACTACAGGACAAAAGTAACACTGCAGATTGAAGAAGGATGGTGGCGGGGAGGAAGCCAGCTCTTCCTACTTTGTAAGTTTAGCCATACCCAGTGTGGCGGCTAGGGATGCTGCTGTTTAAACATCATTGTCATTTCCTCTTCAAGGAACAGGAAAATTTCTAAATTGTATACTCCTCATACAGTAAATAGTCAAAATTTTGGAGAATGCATTGCTTGTTCACCTCTCTGAACATTTGACAGTACGTTATATTATATGTAGATGAGTACATAGGACTTAAATACACGATCAGAACTAAAATGCTGTTAAGTGTATTGTTAAGTCTGTCAGGGCAGGCAGTTGACTTAGCATTTCTCTTCTGAATAGTAATCTTGGAAAATTCAACAATTTGAAGTACTTTTAAAATAATAAAATCCTTAAGAAGTACTTTTTGAAATACATTTCAAATGTAATTTTATATCATATAACTGATCAATAAGTATCTCTGTTCATTGGCCTTATAAGATGCGTATCAGTTACTTCTGGTATATAAATGACTGTAAGAAATTGGCAAAGGCACTTTCAGCCATTCTAAACATGATGACACAGTTGATTTTAATGGTAGTGTTGCTATAGTAGAGATGTAGCATGTGCTTAATAGAGGAGCCAAAGACTCATGAAATGTAATTCTGGAGATCAAGGTCCTGCTGTGTCATTTAATAAGCCATCTCCACACAGAGAATGAGAGTCAAATAGCCTCTTGATATGGGGAACCCTATTCAGTTACGGTTGTTAAACTTTCCCATTTTTCTTTTTTTTGGAGCTGTTCTCTCAAAGACTTGTTTTCTGATTAAGTTCTTCCTATGCCAGTAGGGATCTTCACTGCATGCAATATGTAAATAATATGCAGTATTTTGCAAAGTGGTTGTCAGGGATAGATATTTTCCTTGAGGCATGTCATTTTTAATCCATGCTTAAACCTCTAACATAAATGAGATATGTGTCAATGTGGAGGCATTTACTGTATGGTGGAAAACAGGAGAGTCAGGCCTTCACTTACAATAAAAGGGTTCAAATTAAAGTTATTTCTGACAAGATATTTCAAGCAAGAAATAAGGGTGATAAAAATAGGTTTCTGATGGCTACTTTTATGTAGGGAAATAATAGGTGCAGTTTAAGAAATACTACTCA
This sequence comes from Bos indicus x Bos taurus, assembly GCF_003369695.1. Classification (NCBI taxonomy): domain Eukaryota; kingdom Metazoa; phylum Chordata; class Mammalia; order Artiodactyla; family Bovidae; genus Bos; species Bos indicus x Bos taurus. The sequence continues at coordinate 18,421,872 of NC_040076.1, read as the reverse complement.
CATTGATATTTGAATATGTTCAAAGGGGCTAATTTTTAAAATTAGGAATTTTCTTGTAATCATAGTAATACATAAGTCCTACAATATTACAGACAACATTTTAAAAGATTAGGTTGCTATATAAAAAGAAAATTTGGAGTTCAGTCAAAATTTTTATTTCCATTCACAGGTTATAGTGATCAGTCATGATATAAATATTTTTATTATATTTGTGGCAATAAAGGTCAATTTTTATTCCCAGTGATTTTCATTTTATTTATAATTAATAGCAATCTAGCCAATAATAGATCTAGTAAGTAGGCTGTTTTGAAGGTAAAAGAATAAAACAATAGAATAGTCAAAAACACTGATAGGAGCTTAGCAAATTTGGAATTTGCTAAGAGTTTGAATATTGAATCATACTAATGATATAAAAGCCAAGCAGATCTACATGACCATCAATTATAAAATAATTGAATAGTTACTAATTCATTTCACATGAATAACAAGAGTCAAAGATTATTTAGCTCTAAGTATAATATCCATTCTGAAGGAGATCAGCCCTGGGATTTCTTTGGAAGGAATGATGCTAAAGCTGAAACTCCAGTACTTTGGCCACCTCATGGGAAGAGTTGACTCATTGGAAAAGACTCTGATGCTGGGAGGGATTGGGGGCAGGAGGAGAAGGGGACGACAGAGGATGAGATGGCTGGATGGCATCACTGACTCGATGGACATGAGTCTGAGTGAACTCCGGGAGTTGGTGATGGACAGGGAGGCCTGGCACGCTGCCATTCATAGGGTTGCAAAGAGTTGGACACGACTGAAGCGACTTAGCAGCAGCAGCAGCAGCAGCAGCAGCAGCAGCAGCATACTATTTAGTGGGTTTCCCAGGTGGCGCTGATGGTAAAGAACCCGCCTGCCAAGGCAGGGTTTGCAAGAGATGCGGGTTCAATCCCTGGGTCGGGGAAAATACCCTGGAGAAGGAAATGGCAATCCACTCTAGTATTCTTGCCTGGAGAATCCCGTAGACAGAGGAGCTTCCTATAGACAGAGGAGCCTGGCAGGCTACAGTCATAGGGGCACAAAGAGTGGGACAGGGCTGAAGTGACTTAGCACGCACGCATGCATACTATTTAGTAAGGACTTGTGATGAATCATTCTGATTGTGTTGCAAGTTGGCATTATATTTGTGTAATGGAATGTTTACTTTTTAAAATGTTCTCAATATAGTCCCCATATTTAAATTACTTGTGCTAATGTCACAGGGCAAAAATGATAGAGCTGATGTAGCAGCAAGTGATAAAAATAGAAGGAAAAAAAAAAAGAAGAAAAATCCCTGCAGTTTGGAAAACTGAACTTGTATTTCCCGAAACAGGGCACAACCTGAATCCCTAGAAACAACAGAGAAAAATGGCTTTAGCTAGTCAGTTACTCGACTGGCAATATTTTCTTATTTAAATGCTCTCTAAGAGCCAAAGAAAAGACTATTAGGCAGTCAGCCATGGTTTCTTTTGTTTCTGCTTAAACAAATCACTGATCTGGAACCAGAAAAGCTCTGCTCAAATAAGAATTTCACTGAACCAATTGAAAATGGCATTTGAATGAAATTGTTCAGAATGCATTTGATGGTAATTAACATTTTTTGCTGTGCTAAATATTGCCCTGAAGTGAACCATTTGGAAACTGGAACAGATACACTCTGGGCAAATTCTAAAGTTTATATTTTAAAATCAGATGAATTATTCTACCGTTATAATTTCAGTATGGTGAAAATATGCAGGTATATCATGCTTCCTTGACATTGAGGTATTATATTTTTCTCTTTCATGTTGGAATAGATTAAGTGGACTGTGCATTACACAGATAAAGTTTTAATACAAAAAATTAAAGTTTTATTTATATATGTATGATTTTATAGATAAAAGTTATTTCAAAGTTTTCTCAAATTTTTTATTTTGTATAGTGATGAAATTTGGCTACTTTTAAAATATCAATTCTATGAAACTATGTTACTTTCACCTAGAAAAGTTTTCTTCTTGACAACTTATTGAGGAATAGAGAAACAAGCTAACAGAAAAGATTGTGAAGACGGTCTGTTTTTTAAATGATTGCACTATCAAAATAGCAAGATGTTGGTAATGCTTGGTATCCATAGCAATTATGTATCAAATCAGCAATGATTTTAATGATTGTAATACTTTTTGCAGAAAAAAAGTTTTATATAATAGACCAGAAGAGTGTGAGACACCTTTACAAAATCAAGTGAGACAATTATTTTTGAACAATGTTGTGGAGCCCAAATTATTGGTTTCAGATTGATATTTTCTCTATGGCTAGCCCCACAATGATTTGCAAGCTTTATTTCTGGTATTAAAATTTTGTTTAGCAGAAATGTTTTTGTTACCAAAAGTAACAAACAGCTGAGAAAGAGATACAGAGAGAGAGGCTTTAGTTTATACCTAACAGTATTTATTGATGATCTATATATGCAATATTAAGAACCAGACAACAGTGAAGCAAAGGTGATTAAGATCCAGAGTTTGGCGTCAAGAACACAATTTTGGAGGCAATATTATTATATGGAAATGACTGAGCATGCATACATACAGACACACTTGGTATTTTCCTTCTTTTGTTTCAACTTTTTTGTGTCATTCTGTTGCTTGATCTTAGTGCTTCCTTGAAGCTTTTTCCAGCTCACACTCTCTTCTCCAAAGTACTCTACCACTTAAGTCTCTCATGTACTAATTTTAGGGGCACATAGTTAGATGTTGATTTTTGTATCTATTAATTTATAAATTAATATTATATGGATTTTTCTTTCATGTAATAGTGGTTATTGATATATCTTACATTTTCTTATGAAGTGCTTTGTATGCAATATTTATAAAATTTGAATGACTATTTCAAATATTGAAGAATTTATGTAATCCATACATGCACCAAGCACTGTGTGCATGCTAAGTCGCTTCAGTCATGTCTGACTCTGTGTGATCCTATGGACTGTAGCCCACCAGGCTCCTCTGTCTATGGGATTCTCCAGGCAAGAATACTGGAGTGAGTTGCCATGCCCTCCTCCAGGGGATCTTTCTGACTAGGGATCAAATTTGAGTCTCTTACTTTTCCTGCATTGGCAGATTTTTTTTTTTTTTTTACCACTAAGGCCACTTGGGAAGCCCCACACCTAGCATTAGGTTGTATTAAATTGAAAACAAAATGGCAATCAGCACCTAAATTATTTTCAAAAATGAAAATGTACTAAAATTATCATAAACATGAAGCATAACAGGATGCACAGCATTATTTCATTGGTGATCTATATTTAATGTGTAATATTTTACTAGTTTCTGTTTTACTTATATTTTAAAGTTTCTGATTTTCAGTGAAAAGACAGCACTATGGCAAGATAATAAAAAAATAAATCAGAGAGAGATCTACCTGGAAATACTAATAACCTAATTAGGGAAAACACATGTTAAGGTTACTTACTGGGAAGTTCTGGTGGAGGAGTTGGGACTAAAGTTGGTTCTGGATAGACACTCACATTACAAATCCCATATGTTAGGCTAATGTCATCCAATGCTATATCACTCAGGATCTGGTTTTTAAACCCATAGAAAGAAACCTGTAATTCAGAGAGGTACATAAAATGATTCCACTTTAATCTTTTCTGATTGATTCTTCTTGTAGCCCAGTATTCTCTGGAGAATCAATACGGTCATGTCCAAGTAAATGTGGACAAGTTATCACACAGTGAAATACTGTTTTTCAAGATCCTTCGGCTGAGCCCAGCTCCCTAACTATGTGTTTACGGTGGTCTAAATTTTTGCTAGTGTCTTCTTTCTGTGTTAGGCAATATCGTCACAATTTCTCTATGTCTCTAGCTCTTTCTTTCATGATATTGTCATGCTCCATTGTACTCTGTCACATATACACATCATCTTGCATGGACAGCAACCTTATTCTAGGTTCTTTCCACAACATTGTTAAAAATCCAGGTAGCTGTCTGCCTTCCTAGAGCATACAACCCTGAAGAGATTAGAAGTCACGCTGTTATGTCCAATTCTTTGCAATCTCTTGGACTATACAGTCCATGTAGAAGTCACGCTGTTATGTCCAATTCTTTGCAATCTCTTGGACTATACAGTCCATGGAATTTTCCAGGCTAGAATACTGGAGTGGGTAGCCTTTCTCTTCTTCAGGGGATATTTCCAACCCAGTATTGAACCAGGGTGTCCTGCATTGCAGGTGGCTTCTTTACCAACTGAGCTATCAGAGAAATCCCTGGAGCATAACACCCTGAAGAGAAGACACATTGATTAGGTAATTTAAAAGAGAGAAGAAGAAAACAAGAGAAAATATAAATATGATATAGTTATTAAGAGCCAGGTAGTGGCTCTAGTGGTAAAGAATCTGCCAACGCAGGAGACACAAGAGAGTTAGATTCCTGGGCTGAGAAGATCCCCTGGAGTGGGGAATGCCTGCTGGTACTGGTCATAATTGACCTGGGAAGTTTGTGTGAGATACATTACAAAGGTGATAACCAGAGGACACAGACCCAGACCTGGGAGAAAGGCCCAGTGTTCAGATGAAACATATTAGGTTCTTAAGAACAGTGGGTATTTTTGATGGACTTTGTTGGATCCTCTCCTGTCTGGGAAAGGAAAGACATAAACTGAACACCTGATGTGCTATTTGCTATGCAAGGTGCATTGTATGCATTATATTATTTAATTTTTCTGACACTAAATTGAATTTACAGTCATCTATTCACTCATTTGTTCACTCATTATACCTACTTCAATATACAATCATCTATTCACTTGTTAGTTCATTCATTCTACCTACTTCATGGTAGACACTACTCCATGTAAGAATTATCTTTTCCTTTCAGATACACACAAGCTGAATGTCAAAAAGAATACAGTAACTTTTTTAAGATTTTGTAACTGAAGTGGCAAAGCCAAGGTGTAAATATTTCTAGAACTCAGTCCTCTCACTCTGCCTGATGAAAAAGTGGATGCAGTTTTGTGACTTTTAAGACTCTCCATGTGTTGCCCAAGATTTAGTTACTGCCATACTTATCTTTCTGTTTTTGCCATCTTTTCATTCCTTCATGTTCCATTTTCCTTTACCTTCCTTGAACTGTCAGAAAATTAAGGTGGAAAAGAAAACTTTACAGAATTATAGAATCAGAAGAAAGAGGATAAGGAAAAAGGATAGGGGGAAAAAAAAAGAAAGCTAAGAAAGCTGGGAGGAATACAAATGAGAGTCATTGATTATTGCCTGCTTTTTATCAAGTCACAGAAAAGCACGAATCTTCACTAATGACAATGTCTGTCCAAACATCTTCTGAAAGTTATACTCTTGTATCTGAAATTGCCCAGTTAAAACATTCTTAATTTGGTCAAGCTATTAGCTTATATGATCCTATATTTTAATTGCAAACACCCTTGGGAAGAGAATACATTAAGCTGTTACGTGAAAAATTAATTCACCCTAAAGTGAAATAAATGATCAGAGACTTCCCAATGATACAGCTCATAGAACTTGTCTCTAGAGGAAATATATGGCGATTAAGTTAGAATGTGGCAGCATGTGGGGATACTGGTGGGTGTGGATGTTCTAACAGCAAAAGATGATTCCCTAGAAAAGTGTAGGGGTCATTTAGGTGGTGGTCTTGAAAAGTTGGAAAACCTAGTTAGGCAGTGGAATAGGAAGACATGGTTGACTTGTGCTAGAAAGTTGCTGAAGAAAGCTGAAATATCCTTCAAGTTTTCTGTGAATTTTATGGCTCATTATAAGTAGTACTTCCATGTAGTAAATTGTTCCTCAGTAAGTGGTTTTTAATGTCAGTGAATAATTGAAAATAGGGGAACTCAAATATAAAAAAAAAAAGAGAGAGAAAGATCAGGAAAGAAGAGAAAACGACTTAGCTATACCCAGAAAGTAAATTGTTTTTCACATATCACCATAAACTATAATTGTATCACCATTTTGTAATACAAATACATGGTTATAAAGTGTTTTGCCCACCTTAAATTCCACTGTTTCATTTAATGTTACTTGTCCATAGTTCCAATTTTGTCCATAATTTCCTTCTTTTTGGAAAATTGTCTTCTCCATGTTTTGGTCACTGCTGATATTAATGCTTAGTTTGTAAACATTTTCACCATACATATAATACCTAATTTGGAAACAAGCAAAAATTAATCAATTCCTAGAACACTAGAAAAAAAATATACATATATTCACATATATGTAGATATATTCGGATTATTCTAAATCTTTCACTCAATTACCTCTTTTCTTTTGGGTAAAGGAGCTGCTAGAGAAAAGAAAGTTTTTAGTATTTGCTACTTTATTAATGGGAAAAGTAATGACTAATGCATTAAAACTTGGGGCAACATCTTAGTAAAATTTGAGCTTGGCAATGTAAGAAAAGCAACATCACTTATTAAATAAGATGTTACTTAACATGTGTCTATAACATACCAGAAACTAAGGCAGGCTTGTTCAGGAGTGGGATCTAAAGGGAGAGTTAAAAGTCCTACTCTTTCTCGTCTTCCTCCTGGTCCAGTTGGGGTGGAAATGTAAAATCCTGTAAAAAACAACAAAAAATATTTTGCTTCACTTAAATATTAGCAACTTTTTTGGTTGTGCTTTCCTTTTATATAATTTATAAGCAGGAAAGCACAACTTTAACATGAAAATATAAGAAACATGTTTAGGTAGAATGGAAAGGAGCTATATTAGAAGCCAGAAGGCAACTTCCATAATCAATTGTTATTTAAGAAAGTCACTTCTCAATTTAGGACTTCCCAATAGCCTTGAACAGGAACGTCCCTAAGGATATAACAAAATCTAAGTTACTAAGAGTTCACATGACTGTTTCATCTTATTACTTTGAGAAAATACCACTTTAGCTCCAATTTATTAGATGTTTTGAGTATTCACTCCTGTAGAGACAATAGGACCATGAAGATATTTAGATATGCTGATGGACTAACTCACTTAAGGTAAGTACTTAAATGCAAATTCCAAGGGAAAGTTCAATTCCTTCTACTGGAGTTTCCCTTACAATTGTAACTGTCACTAATTTTTGAGGTCATTTAAGTCTAATTAACATCTTGAGAAAATCCTTTTTGGTCTTTCGAACTAGATGTGACTCTTGAATTCTTAGTTACGCTTGTACTTCTCTGATGTCACTTAGAGTATTCCATCGTGTATTATATTTATATTCATATGTGCTGTTAAAAACTTGTTAGAAGTTTGGATAAAAGAAAGACATTTGGTACATTTTCTTAATTCTCTGTGTGGATTAGCTAAATATTATTTAATATATTCATGCTACATTAAATTGGCTTTTTATTTTAAAATTTATTAAAGTACTACACAATTGAAATGATTAAATAGGTATCTTCCACAACCCTACGGGGAATTATAGGTTAAATGATAATTCTTTTAAAATATCTTTGAGAGTTCTTGGAATTAACCTCAAGAGTCAGCTTCAAAATTTGTAAGTTAAGCATTCAGTGAGTTTTTGTGAGCCATTTGGTTTCTCCTACAACGTCCATCTAGCCTTTTATTCTGCTTATTTCTTCATGAACTGAACCTAACCTCTGCCCCTCCAACACTCCAACCTCCAAAGAAGTCGTAACACTACTTCACTTCTTCTCTTTGGAAGAGAAGTAGTACTGGATGTTGATGTAGAGACAGCAGAGATTGCAGAGAGAGTAGAACTTTCTGGAAAACTAGAGGGCCCTCTCAACTAAGAATCACTTTGTGAGTTTGTGGGTGCATATAAAATTAACTGAATCTGGTAGATAAATATCAAAAGTTTTAGATTGAGAATGGTGCAAATTCAGCCAGGTTCTCTCAATATTAAAGAGCAACATTATTTTCTGAAATTCAACATCACAGGAAAAATAAGGAAATAAGGACAATTTTACTTTGAAACATTGAAATTACTCTTATTTTAGAATAGGTTTATAGGCTAAATAAAATGCAGATATCCCCAAGACTTAACATACTTTTGAAAATTGAATCTATAACTATTTTCCTCTTTGGCATAATATTTAGAACAGTATCACAGCCAATTTGTTTCTGTTGAATGTTTCTGTGGTATGCAAAGAAAATAGTTATGATACCTAATATGCATAAAGCATTTTTCATATGCCAGGCATTTTCCTAAGATTTTAAAAAACATATTAATTTAATGTTCATAATATTCCTCCAAAGTCAGGTTCTATTATCATCAACCCACTTTCCAGATGAGGAAACTGAGATAGATGATGAAATGATTGATGATGACGAGTCATCTAACAGAGTAGATTTAAATGGCAGAGCTCAAATGTAAACCTAGCTATGACTTTAGGGTCTCTATTTGAATGATTCTTACTACTATACAGTGCTAGCTAACCCCCAAGTGTTGGAATGATTATGATTTCATTGAGAAAAGCCAACAAAAAATACTTTCTTCATCTCTTCTAGCTCTTTTGTGACTCCTCCATTTCTGAAAATTTTATGTTACTCATCTCATATCCCTGAATGTTCTGGAAAAATGGGTCTCTGCTGAGCACCCCAAGCTGCTGCCCTGAATCAGCACCAATGTCTCCACCAGTTGCTTTTGTTTCTAAGAAGAACAGAGAAACGGAGCATTGACAATACAGAGATTTCAAAGCAGGTGCTCCACTAGGAGAAACTTCTTCAGAAAGACTTGGAGAGTTAAGGGTCTTAGCTATTCTTCCCTAAAGCAATGTTAATTCCAAGTTTATCTGTTTCATTTAGGCCTACCTGTCATTTAAAGTGAAAGTAAAGAACAAAAAACATCCTGCATGGATAAGAGGAACAGCAGGAAAGATTTAATTCCCTTCCATCTCAGAGGCAGGATGTCTGACACATAAAAAGCAAGCTGGAAGAAAAATACCCCTTGGAGGGGAATGACTGCTAGATTATGAAATCACCGGTATGAGACTTGGGAAGGACCTATTAAGGCCTCTCATCCGTTCTTATTACACTGCTGCCTCTGGTGGGCTCTCAACTGCTCTGACTCATCTCACTTTAAATAACTCCTGCTTCACAACCTTCTCCTGAGACTGCATTTCCAACCCGACTATTTAAAACCTCCACCTGACATTCAACCTGTCTCACTTTGGTCAGTTTCATCTTATTTCTTTTGTGATTTAATCTGTTGGCAAGCCTAAATCATTTTTCTCCCCTAATGTACTTATAGTCTTCAAATATCAGTAGAATGATTTTTCTCTCTTATTATGATGACATAAAAGGAGAAAATGATAATTTGAACATCAAAGATTTCGACTACATAAAAGCCATCTGTCAGAGTCAATGGATATAGGTGCTTTCTGTACTTTCCTCTAACTACTTTCCAAGTGTGAGAGAGAATTTTTTTTTTTATTATAGTTAAGGAAAAAAAAATGGTCAAATTATTTGACTGTTTTAGGTCAGGATTCTCTAGAGAGTTGGGGGTGATTATCACTTTGGGGTTAGTCTTCAACTGTGCAGATTACTAATTATCCCTAGGGGACCAGGCTGTGGGAAATCACTGATTCAAAGGAGAATAATTATGCATAAGACGATGCATGTCATAATATTTAGTTTTAAGCATGCAAGTCTAATGAGATTGGCCATCTATGCAGAGCATATATATATTTTTTTATCCATAGGGTCACACTGGTTAACTAATTTAGCAGGATCCTGTTAACATTATTTTTAGATTATATCCAGAATCTGACCTCATATGGCCACATGTGAGTCCCATGGCCTCTTTTCTGGATTAAGTGACAACTTTTCATTGGTCTCCTTGACAACTCTCTTGCCCTTCCATAAACTATTCTACCAATCAAAGTGAATCTTCTCCTTCCTACACTTAAATGTCAGTGGCTCCTCATGTCACTGGGGAAAAGGGCAGAGCCATGGAAGACTCATTATTATCTGAATCCCATTGGCCCTATAGATTCTATTTCAGCAATGCTGGTTTCCTGGCTTTCCTTCATGCAGGTCAGGCATGCGTCCTTCAGAGCCTTTACTCTGTGTGTTTCCTATGCCTGGGGTAATCTGTATGTCCCTTAAAGTTTTGATTCAAGTATCACTTATTGTTTCAATGAGACTCAACCTAATGACTATATTTTAATTTGCAGAAACACCTCAACATCTGCCCTCCCCACTGGCCTTACCAAGCTCTGTATTTTCCCTTAAGTACTCATTAACATTAAACAGACGCCCAAAATGTAATGATTTGTGATGCATAGTGCTTATTTCCTGTTTTCCTTTGCTATAAAATGTGTTCCGTAAGAGAAGAAAATCTGGTTTCTTTTATTCACAGATACATCCAGAGGTCTTGACTCAAGAAAATACTTCTTAAATAAGGGAGTGAATGAATGCTTCGAGTGGGAGTTTCAATGATTTCTTAGAGAAATAGATCAAAAGCAGTCACATTCCTGTTAAGAAATGCTTCATGAACTGTAATTTGTGTGAACTGTATTTTGTTATCCTGGGGTGCATTTTCTAAGGAAGTGCTCAGGCTATTTTTATGTTATAAGCAATTTCATATAGTCAATCACTTATTTAAAAATGACTTATTGAGTCAAAACTGTAGACATTCACTCATTAATTTAAAATAATTTTACATGTTAGTTATATTCTGGCACTGAAAATGCACTAGCATCTCAAAGATGAAAAAGACAAGGTTCTTGTTCCTGAAGAGAACATTGTGATGAAAAGAAACAAACAAGTAAGCAGATAAAAGGTCATGTGATAGGAAAAATAAAAGAGGTGCTTTAAAGCTTAATGGAAAGGAAGATTTTAATTTGGAAGTTCCAGAAAGGCTTTGTAGAAATTGTGATGTGTGATCCCAGTCCTCAATACCTAGAACCATGTTTAGTTAAAAGAAGCATTTAATATGTGTTTTTTGAATTGAATTGAAATCTCAATAGTAAAATGTATTATAGGATTGATTTTGTCTAAGAAAATCATCTAAAGGCATGAATTTCTATTCTGTCCTTTTTGTAATTTTCTTTGTTTTTTAAATGGGCTTCCCTGGTAGCTCACCAGGTAAGATCAAAAGCAATGCACCTGCATTGCTTTTTTGAATTGAATCCACCTGTAATGCAGGAGACTCCAGTTCGATTCCTGGGTCTGGAAGATCTGCTGGAGAAGGGATAGGCTACCCACCCCAGTATTCTTGAGCTTCCCTGGTGGCTCAGCTGGTAAAGAATCCACCTGCAATGTGGAGACCTGGGTTCTATCCCTGGATTGGGAAGATTCCCTGGAGAAGGGAAAGGCTACCTACTCCAGTATTCTGGCCTGGAGAATTCCATGGACTCCATGGGGTTGCAAAGAGTTGGACATGATTGAGCAACTTTCACTTTACTTTGTAAGATCCACATTACATCTGGATTTGTAGTTAGATCTACTTCTGCTTCATTGACAATGCTAAAGCCTTTGATTGCATGGATCACAAAAAACTGTAGAAAATCCTTAAAGCGATGGGAATAACAGACCATCTACATATCTCCTGAGAAACCTGTGTGCAGGTCAAGAAACAACAGACAGGGCATGGAACAACAGATTGGTTCAAAATTGGGAAAGGAGTATGGCAAGGCTGTATATTGTCACCTTGCTTATTTAACATATACGCAGAGTAAATCACTGAAATGCTGGGCTGGATGAATCACAAGCTGAAATCAGACTCTTGGGAGAAATATTAATAACCTCAGTTAGGCAGACAATATAATTCTAATGGCAGAAAGTGAAGAGGAGCTAACAAACTTCTTGGTGAGGGTTAAAGAGGAAAGTGAAAAAGCTGGTTTAAAGCTCAACATTCAAAAAACTATTAATATCATGCATCCAGTTCCATCATTTCATGGCAAATGGCAGGAAAAAAGGTGGAAGCAGTGACAGATTTTATTGTCTTGGGCTTCAAAATCACTGAGGACAGTGACTACAGTCATGAAATTAAAAGACACTTTCTCCTTGGAAGGAAAGCTATGACAAATCGTGACAACATATTAAAAAGTAGAGACATAACTTTGCCTAAAAAGTCCATCTAGTCAAAGCTATGGTTTTTGCATATTGTATGGATATGAGAGTTGGACGATAAAGAAAGCTGAGTACCAAAAAACTGATGCTTTTAAATTGTGGTGATGGAGGACTCTTCAGTGTCTCTTGGACAGAAAGGAGATCAAACCAGTTGATCCTAAAGGAAATCAATCCTGAATATTTATTGTAAAGACTGATGCTGAAGTTGAAGTTCCAATACTTTGGCCACCTGATGTGAAGAGCTGACTCATTAGAAAAAGACCCTGATGCTGGGAAAAAATAAAGGCAAAAGGAGAAGGGGGTGACAGAGGATGAGATGGTTAGATGCAACTCAATGGACATGAATCTCAGCAAACTCTGAGAGACAGTGAAGAACAGAGAAGGCTGATGTGTTGCAGACCATGGGGTAGAAGGGAGTCAGACACAACTTAGCGACTGAACAACAATAACAAATATTATGAATACATGCATCCAAGGGATATGTAGTTGGTCTCTTCACTACAAGTTCCTTATTCCTTAATAATCCCCAATAATTTCTGGTGTTCTCAGTCAAATTTTATTATCTTAATGTTAATGTTTCCACCTGAAATCCAGTTCTAATATCTCACTTATGTGACAAATATACTTACAAAACATCACCTTTCCCTTCAGTTCAGTTCAGTTCAGTCGCTGTTGTGTCTGATTCTTTGCGACCCCATGGACTGCAGCGGGCCAGGCTTCCCTGTCCATCACCAACTCCCGGAGTTTACCCAAACTCATGTCCATTGAGTCGGTGATGCTATCCAACCATCTCATCCTCTAGGACCAGGCTTTAGAATCAGATCTTCCATAGTTTTTCTGTTATGGTCTGAATGGTGGTCTCCCTCCTGCCCCTAATATGCTGAAACCCTAAACCCCAATGTGATGAGAGTGGAAATGGGTCCTTTGGAGGGTAATCTTTTCATGAAGGTGAGCCCTCATGATGGTATAAGTGATCTTGTAAAAAGAGACAGGACAGATCTCTCTCTTACATTCTCTCTCTCTGCTACATGAGGATATAGTAAGAAGGCTGGTGTCGGTGAACCAAAAGGAGGGCTCTCATCAGAACCAGACCATGCTGGCATCCTGACTTCGGACTTCCTGTCTTCAGAATTGTGAAAAATAAATATTGATTGTTTAAGAAAACCAATCTCTAGAATTCAGTTATAGCAGCCTGAACAGTCTAAGAAGGCTTATCAGAAGTAAACCTGCCTCGTTATCTGTATTTCAAGATGGTATGATATTGATCTATTGAAAAGTCTTAAAACTAATTTCAGCAAAGCTGCAAGGCACAAGGTCAATATGCAAAATCAACTGGATTTCTATACACTAGCAATGAACAACGAGAAAATGAAATTAAGGCATAGTAGACCAAAGTTCAGAAAAGTTAATTACCTCCCACAAGTCCACTTAGTTAATAATAAGTGGCAAATCTAGAGTGACAACACAAGTCTCTTTGTCTCTAATGGCCTGTGTTCTTTTCAACATTTTGTGAATATATAAGGTAAAAAAATATATTTCTTGAAATACTTTTACTTGCCTAATTGATACCATTTTCAGTTAAATTCATTTTATTAGGAATGATTAAAAAAATCTGAAGAAAAAAGGTCTTGCATTTAATACTGCTCAATTTGAACTGTGGAATAAGATGCCATAGTTTTTTCTTGGTTTCTGAACTAAATATGAATTATACCTGACTCATTGCCAAAAGTGTGGTCAAAAGTTGGTCCAGTAGATGGAGGAAAGGTGCTTCCCTGAGTCCTTTCCCACTCATTGTCATCATTTAGATCCTGGATCCAGAAACAGAAGCCATCTTCAAAATTACAGTTGATTTTCTCATAATCTGTAAATTAAAAATTTGCTTCAAATTGAGTCAACAATATGACTAATTATAATAGATTGAATTGAAAATAATATATACTCATACAGTTTATAATCAAGTGGCATGCACAGAATTATTTTTCTTAATTAATGCTGGCTGTTTGATTTAGTTAAAAAAAAAAAACAAACAAACACCAGCTTTTGTTGCCAACAGTGTTAATATGTTTCTTATGCCGCATTAGGGCTTTAGCCAAGACAAGCCTTTCGTTCTTATTGTTCTTTAAATTTTATAGCTTACCTCTGTTGACTTACCTGCATAAACTTTGTCCCCATTTTTTTCTCCCCCTATCTATTTACTAAATTTAATACTCTGGTCAAAACTGAATTGATGTGGAACATTCTCACGATTAGTTTTATGCTAATTTTAAATCTTTGAATACTTGCAGTATATAAAAGTTTGATTTAATTTTTCTATTGTTATATATTTTTTCAAATTGCTTATGTCATTGTTTTGAAGGATGTGAGTGATTTTCTGAATTCTCATTTCTTTCCAAGTATGAAGTGGAGAAAGGTATATGTAAGAGATACTCATTGAAGAACTTGCACAATGAAATGGATAATGATCCTTTTCTAAAATATTAGGTTCTGTTGCTTTTAAAATTCCACCACAGCATTAAAGTACTTGAAGATTCAAAGGCTAAGGAATAAACAGTACTTACTATTAAGCTCTTTGCTGTTAAATGCAGTGTATGTTACTTTGAAGCCAATATAATCACTTTCATCAGACTGTATAAGAAAAGTGGCAGTAACTTGATTGGAAAAAATCCTAATTATGCCAGGATTATTTGACCAGAGAGAAGCTACAAAAAAAAAAAAAAAGAAGAAGAAGAATGTTATATGTACATATGTATCTATTCACTTATCTATTGATGTGTTCATCATTCATCTATACATTCATCATTCTATTGATCTATCAATCTTTTTATCTGATCCTAAGGTTAACTGAAAGCATTAGTCCTAAAATTAATTTATTTGAAATAAAGTGTTCCTTGTTCTATTATAATAATGTTTCAAATTAGAAGTACATAAGTTAAAAAGTTATGAAACAAAAAATGACTTTAATACTATCAGTATTTCCCATGCTATACTAACAGGGGCTAAACTTCATCAAAATAATATAAATAAGGGTGTCTGTTTGTCTCTTTATTTACATAACTATAGGACTTGGACTGCAAGGAGATCCAACCAGTCCATTCTGAAGGAGATCAGCCTTGGGATTTCTTTGGAGGGAATGGTGTGAAGCTGAAACTCCAGTACTTTGGCCATCTCATGCGAAGAGTTGACTCATTGGAAAAGACTCTGATGGTGGGAGGGATTGAGGGCAGGAGGAGAAGGGGACGACAGAGGATGAGATGGCTGGATGACATCATGGACTCGATGGATGTGAGTCTGAGTGAATTCCAGGAGTTGGTGATGGACAGGGAGGCCTGGTGTGCTGCGATTCGTGGGGTCTCGAAGAGTCAGACATGACTGAGCGACTGAACTGAACTGAACTGAGGACCTCAAAAAAATCCTAGGCAACTTAAGTATTGTTTCTACAACTTAAGTATTGTTTCTACAGAATTTTATATTGATCTTGTGTGCTGTGCTTAGTCGGTCAGTCGTGTCCAACTCTTTGCAACCCCATGGACTATAGCCTGCCAGGCTTCTCTGTCCATGGGATTCTCCAGGCAAGAATACTGGAGTGGGTGGCCATGCCCTCCTCCATGGGATCTTCCCAACTCAGGGATCTAATCCAGGTCTGCCACATTGGAGGCAGATTCTTTACTGTCTGAGCCACCAGGGAAGCCCACATTGATCTAGTCACTTTTCTATCTTAATTCTAGCTAAAAAAGATATTCTCTTTCAAAATCTTTGATTCTCACAAATTTATATAGTGCTTGAGAAATAAGTACTCACATGATGATTTTTAAAAAGCATTATTATATAATATTTTCTTTTTATAAAAATTTGTTTTTAGCACATACATTCTCAAGGGTGATATTGCCTCTTAGCTGGTAAAAAATTATAAATGGTAAAATTTTTCTCAGGGGCAGAAGAAAAATTCTTAGTTTTTATAATTGTTAAAAAACTATAAATGGTAAAATTTTTATCAGAAGCAGAAGAAAAATTCTTAGATATTCTACAGTATGGGTATAGACAATATCTGAAATATTAAAATTTCATGGGTGAGCAGCTAGGGGGAAAAACATCTAAGAAGTTTCTTAGTGGGAATAATAAAATAGGGTAGGAAACAGTAGCTTAAATTTTAGTGTAACAGTTTGAACTGGGTATCAGATTCAAGTTTATGAAAGTTATTATGCTTGCAAGTTGAAGACAAAACATCACTGTTACTTACTGAGTTCCAAAGAAAAATACTTTCAAAACTACTGAAAAATTCTGTGCTTATTGTGTAGAAATTAGTGAAAAATATGATACATGCATGACAATTTCAGTCACATCTAATGGAAAGAAAGCCATGGATAAGGTTTCACTTCTATCTTATTCTTTTTCCCAATAAAGTTGTATGTCATTCTTTCAGTATTTTCTCATGAAGAATTACATTGGTTATTTGGATTCCTTCTACTAGCATATGTAACTGTGCAGTCTAAATGGTTGGGCTTCTCTGATAGCTCAAATGGTAACGAATCTGCCTGCAATGTGGGAGACTGGGGTTCAAGGGAAGATGCCCCGGAGAAGGGAATGCCAACCCACTCCAGTATTCTTGCCTGGAGAATTCCATGGGCAGAGGAGCCTGACGGTCTACAGCCCATGGGGTCACAAAGAGCTGGACGTGATTGAGCGGCTAACACACACAATCCAATGGTTCCCATATTGAAACTTTATGTAGTCCATAAATATCTAGTTGCTTAAAGGATGTGAATATTTAAGAAATTTTGCTTCAAACCTATCTGCCTATCCTTCTTGCTTTCTTTTCTATAGCAATAAAGGTTTTGGGGAAAATGACTTCTGGTAGGATCTAACTGTGGCTACTGGTTCAATAGGGACCTCCCTTGTGGCTCAGTAGTAAAGAATCTGCCTGCCAATGCAGTAGATGTGGGTTTGATCCCTGGGTCAGGAAGATACCCTGAGAAGGAAATGGCTGCTGCTGCTGCTGCTGTCGCTTCAGTTGTGTCCGACTCTGTGCGACCCCATAGACGGCAGCCCACTAGGCTCCCCTGTCCCTGGGATTCTCCAGGCAAGAACACTGGAGTGGCTTGCCATTTCCTTCTCCAATACATGAAAGTGAAAGTGAAAGGGAAGTCGCTCAGTCGTGTCTGACTCTTAGCAACCCCATGGACTGCAGCCTTCCAGGCTCCTCAGTCCATGGGATTTTCCAGGCAAGAATACTGGAGTGGGGTGCCATTGCCTTCTCCGAAGGAAATGGCAGCCCACTCCAATATTGCAATCCATGGGATTGCAAAGAGTTGGACATGACTGAGTGACTAATATACATACACCACAATGTGATTATTTTTGTCATAGGACAAGTTGACAATTAAAGACGAGCCTCAAGAAGATCCATTATGTTTATTACATATCTTCAGCTATACTGTGCCCACTTTTGTGTGATTCAGTTTTAAAAACATGGTCTTAAAATATAAGCTCCAATACTAAGGATATGATAATAACAGTCCTTTGGGAATGGAATAACAGCTAAGCATTTAGGATATAAAGAAAAGAGTAATAACTACACACACACAAAAAAAGAATTTCTGAGAGTGGCAACTTGGAATTACTTTCAGCATTCTCATATAGGCAGTTTTGTTGTCTTTCTTTGCAGATTCATAAATATACATCTATGTATTTTTAATAAAATATTAACAGAATATTTATCATCTTCTATAATTTTCATTATAGGGGACTGGAATGTAAAAATAGGAAGTTAAGAAACAAACGGAGTAACAGGTAAATTTGGCCTTGGAGTACAGAATGAAGCAGGGCAAAGGTTAATAGAGTTTTGCTAAGAGAATGCACTGATCATAGCAAACACCACCTTGCAACAACACAAGAGAAGACTCTACACATGGACATCATCAGATGGTCAACACCGAAATCAGACTGATTATATTCTTTGCAGTCAAAATGTAGAAGCTCTATCCAGTCAGCAAAAACAAGACCGGGAGCTGACTGTGGCTCAGATCATGAACTCCTTATTGCCAAATTCAGACTTAAATTGAAGAAAGTAGGGAAAACCACTAGACCATTCAGGTATGACCTAAATCAAATCCCTTATGATTATACCATGGAAGTGGGAAATAGATTTAAGGGACTAGGTCTGATAGACAGAGTGCCAGATGAACTATGGATGGAAGTTCGTGACACTGTACAGGAGGCAGTGATCAAGACCATCCCCAAGAAAAAGAAATGAAAAATGCAAAATGGCTGTCTGAGGAGGTCTTACAAATAGCTGTGAAAAGAAGAGAAGTGAAAAGCAAAGGAGAAAAGGAAAGATACACCCATTTGAATGCAGAGTTTGAAAGAATAGCAAGGAGAGATAAGAAAGACTTCGTCAATGATCACTCAAAGAAAGAGAAGAAAACAATAGAATGGGAAAGACTAGAGATTTCTTCAGGAAAATTAGAGATACCAAAGGAACATTTCATGCAAAGATGGGCTCAATAAAGGACAGAAATGGTATGGACCTAACAGAAGCAGAAGATATTAAGAAGAGGTGGCAAGAATACACAGAAGAACTGTACAAAAAAGATCTTCACAACCCAGATGATCACGATGGTATGATCCCTCACCTAGAGCCAGACATCCTGGAAAGTGAAGTCAAGTGGGCCTTTGGAAGTATCACTACAAACAAAGCTAGTGGAGGTGATGGAATTCCAGTTGAGCTATTTCAAATCCTGAAAGATGATGCTGTGAAAGTGCTGCATTCAATATGCCAGCAAATTTGGAAAACTCAGCAGTGGCCACAGGACTGGAAAAGGTCAGTTTTCATTCCAATCCCAAAGAAAGGCAATGCCAAAGAATGATCAAACTACCGCACAATTGCACTCATCTCACACACTAGTAAAGTAATGCTCAAAATTCTCCATCCCAGGCTTCAACAATATGTGAACTGTGAGTTTCCAGATGTTCAAGCTGGTTTTAGAAAAGGCAGAAGAACCAGAGATCAAAGTGCCAGCGTCCACTGGAGTATTGAAAAAGCAAGAGAGTTGCAGAAAAAAAACCATCTATTTCTGCTTTATTGACTATGTCAAAGACTTTGTGTGGATCACAACAAACTGTGGAAAATTCTGAAAGATATGGGAATACCAGACTGCTTCACCTGCCTCTTGAGAAATTTATATACAGATCAGAGAGCAACACTTAGAACTGGACATGGAACAACAGACTGGTTCCAAATAGGAAAAGGAGTATGTCAAGGCTGTATATTGTCACCCTGCTTATTTAACTTATATGCAGAGTACCTCATGAAAAACCCTGGACTGGATGAATCACAAACTGGAATCAAGATTGCCGGGAGAAATATAAAAAATCTCAGATACGCGGATGACACCACCCTTATGACAGAAAGCGAAGAGGAAATAAAGAGCCTCTTGATGAAAGTGGAAGAGGAGAGTAAAAAAGTTGGCTTAAAGCTCAACATTCGGAAAACTAAGATCATGGCATCTGGTTGCATCACTTCATGGCAAAAATGGGGAAACAGTGGAAACAGTGACAGACTTTATTTTCTGGGGCTCCAAAATCACTGTAGATGGTGACTGCAGCCATGAAATTAAAAGATGCTTTCTCCTTGGACAGAAAATTATGACCAACCTAGACAGCACATTAAAAAGCAGAGGCATTACTTTGCCAACAAAGGTCCGTCTAGTCGTGGCTATGGTTTTTCCAGTAGTCATGTATGGATGTGTGAGTTGAACTGTGAAGAAAGCTGAGCACTGAAGAGTTGATACTTTTGAACTGTGGTGTTGGAGAAGACTCGAGAGTCACTTGGACTGTAAGAAAATGCAACCAGTCCATCCTAAAGGAGATCTGTCCTGAGTGTTCATTGGAAGGACTGATGTTGAAGTTGAAACTCCAATACTTTGGCCACCTGATGCAAATGACTCACTCATTGCAAAAGACCTTGATGCTGGGAAAGATTTAAGGTGGGAGGAGAAGGGGGAGACAGAGAATGAGATGGTTGTATGGCATCATCGACTCAATGGACATGAGTTTGAGTAAACTCTAGGAGTTGGTGATGGACAGGGAGGCCTGACATGCTGCAGTCCATGGGCTTGCAGAGTCGGACATGACTGAGCGACTGAACTGAACTGAACCATTTCAATACCCAGCACTGATAACAATTAACACTAATGAATTTAATATTGTAGCTTTATAACCACAACATAAAGAAAACATTTTTTAACTATCCTGTTAATTTATTCTAATTTACCCTGATTCCCATACTTACTTGGAAATAAGTATTTCCAAATACTTCCTACTGCTCTCGATATTGTCTGTCTTTACGAAATGCCCATCTTCCTCTGAAACTTTCCACAGGAGAACTTTTACATCATGACTTTATATAAAAATGACTGAAAAATGCCTTTAAAATTTGTTTATACTGACATATTCCTAATCAAGTATGCAATAGCTATTTTATGGTACTGGAAACTTGTGTTTTCTTATAATTTAATTATATAATCTTATTTTCATTGATTTAATTAAAATATCTGTTTATTTCCATGTTATAAAGGTAATTATCTTTATTCTGAATTGTAATTTAATAAAAGTGAATTTGTACATATTTCTCACAGAAAGAAACTTACTGAAATATTTAGAAAATAGATAAAAGTATCAGCATATTTAAAAAACAAAATACCTTTAAAACTGCAAGAAATGTTATTGGTGTCCATTGATTAACTATTATATACCATATCAACCTGTAGATTTTACTTTAAATTAAAAAATACAAAGTTTTTACAATATATCAGGCATGTGCTAGAATCTAGAGGTAAGATAGTTTTACCTATCTTCAACAAGGTATTATTTTAAAATGTAAAGTGTAATTATAATAACAATACCATTTCTCATATTTTTTCAAGTTAAATTAATATATTTAATTTAAAAAACATTGAAATATTTTCATATTTCAAAAAGACCCTAAAAACTAAACAACTACCTATTTATTATAATTTAAATTAATTTTCTTATTTTTTTTTTCTATTTTCTATTTGGATATTTAGTTTTCTTATTGGATATTTGTGATAATTATTTATGCATTATTCATATCACTATATCTAATGACTCGAAGATTTTGTTATATATTTCTGATGATCTAAGCATGTGAAAATAAGTAAAAATAGCATTCAGGCAAATTGTAGCTGAAGAGAAGAGAGCATGAGGGTAATTTCACCTACCACTTTTGGCCAGTTAACCTCTATGAATTTAGTTTTTATCATTCATAAAATAAAGATTGTAACAGCACCTACATAATATGGTTCACAGGAGCATTTTTTTGAGTTAAGGTAATGATTACACTACTTTGAATATTTCAAGTGATCAAAGCATGCTAAATTTTATTATTAACATCACATTAGCCCTTGGAGAAATTTATATGACCTGGCTTATTTATTCAGCTATGTAAATATTTATGTTGACATAATTTGAATGAACCTGATTTATCAACTACAGAAATAAGTAGATTATGAAATGACTGGCCCATTTATTTAAGCCAAATGTAACTTGCCATGAGTTCATCTGTTTTATGTATACTCATTATTATATTTGTACTTGGAGCTTTTAAAGCACAATAAATTAATACACTGTGTTTGAAGTCGAGAGTGTTTGGGTCTGATTTCTATCTCCAACACTAACTACCTTTGTGGACTTGGCATCATTTAACTTCTTGGACATCACTTTCCTCTCATGTAATGCATATTTTTCAGATTTATTAAAAATGTTAAATAAGGTATCCACAAAGAGCACTCAGTATGTTGAGTTCCATATTGAAAGCACCCAGTAAAAAGGTATATGTTATTATCATATGCTCAAATATTTCTCAGATCAATAAGTCAATCAAAGCATGTGTTAGATAGGATCTACTTTTCATTACTCATAATTGCAATTTAAAATCCAAAATTATATATATATATATATATATATATATATATATATATATATATACAGCTCAGCTATACTGGTGGCTCAGTGGTAAAGAATCCACCTGCAATGCAGGAGCTGCAGGAAACACAGATCCAATCCTTGAGTCAGGAAGCTCCCCTGGAGGAGGGCATGGCAACCCACTCGAGCATTCTTGCCTGGAGAATTCCATGGACAGAGAAGCCTAGAGGGCTACAGTCCATAGGATCGCAAAGAGTCAGACACGACTGAAATGACTTGGCATTCATGAATATATGTAGCTATTATTCAAACTTTAATAAGAGATACCACTTGTAACCTCATCTTAGCTCTGCACTTGATTATTTCTCAAAAGTGTGAGGAAAACTAGTTATTCCCTGGATTTCACTGCCACATTCATCCTTATTTTATTTCCTCCTTCATACCTATTTTATTTTCACTCCCATTTTTTTGGCTACCATGAATAGGTCTATGCATTTGGGGACCAGATGGTATAAAGTGGGGTAGCCACACATATATTATTAGTGCTTTCCCTGCCTTTTCTCAGCTCCCACTGATGTCTATGTTCACAATGACAAATGGTTGCACAATACCATCCACACCATCCATTTAAAGCGCTTATATCTTGATCTAGTCATTGTGTTATCCATTTTACTGGTAATAGTCCTGAAAGAGCCAGAGAACCAGAGTGCATATTAAAAAGAGAAAAAAAAATCAAATGTTGAAGAAAAATAGTCATTTTTAGGGTTTGTTTGAATTTTGCTTAATGAGAAGTAACACGGGGTAGAGTAAAATTCCACATGAAGGGGATCATGTGAAACAATATCTCTTTTATTACTAAGAAGATTGATTACACAGAGCACTAAATTATTAATTTTTATAATGAAGATCAGTTTTTCCTTTTAGAAACAAAGTACAAATTCATATTCAGCTCAAAATCAAAGCGAAAGCACAATCTACTCCATAAATTTTGTACATATTTTCATTTTGATAATGGACTGTATATTTGCTTTAACTTACCTCTTAAAATCTTGCTTGAACCCATTCCTTCATAAATATTTAATACATCTGCATAATATGTATTAAAATAATCGAAGTTCAGTTGAATGGAAAGTCCTTGGTTTACACTAAATTAAAAGCAAAAAATAAATAGATTATTACACATTTAACAGTTGGCACAACTCAATGCATTCTCAAATTTGAATGTATTATTCCAATTGTAATAAAAATATATAACTTGTGATGGACACTCAGCAAATATTTAAATGTAAAGAATGGTATTTGTAACACAATATCGTACTTCAGCTCTCTGGAACTCTTTTAATTTGCATGACTGAAACTCTGTATCCATTGATCAGTAACTCCCCACTGTTTGCACTGTTCTACTTTCTGTCTCTATGATTTTGAATGCTTTAGATACTTCATGTAAGTGAAATCATGCAAGATTTGTCCTCCTGTGACTGGTTTATTTCACTTAGTATAATGTCCTTAAGGTGCAACCATGGTATCACAGGTTTTTCTTCTGCTGTAAAGATAGGATTTCCCTCTTTTAATGACTGAATAATATTCCACTGTATATAAAGTGAAACCATAGTTTCTTTAAAAATTTAGGCTAGTGTCAATAAAAATTTAGGCTAGTAATACATGTTTTAGGCTGTTTAGGCTGTTTCTAATTTAGGCTGTATCTACCTCTTGGCTATTGTGAATAATGCTATAATGAACATGGGACTGTGTATCTTTTAGAGATCTTGATTTCAATTCTTTTGAATAAATACTCAAAGAAATCAGATTGCTAGATCATATAGTCGTTCTATTTTTATGTCTTTAGGGAAATTTCATACTGCTTTCTATAATGACTATACTATTTTACATTCCAATTAACAGCACACAAGTGTTCCAGTTTTTCCACATCCTCACCAATATTTATAATGTTCTGATTTTTTTAAATAATGACCATTATTATTTTGATTTGCATTTCCATGATGATTATCGAGGTTGAGCAATGCCTGTTGGCCATTTGTATGTTTTTAAAAAAGAAATATCTAAAAAAAAATTAAAATAAAAAAGAAATATCTATTGAGACCTTTGTCCAAAGTTTATTTAGTTTATTTTGCTATTGAGCCTTTGAAGGAGTTCCTTATATATTTTGGATATTAACTCCTTATTAGAAAATGGTTTGCAAATATTTTCTTGCATTCCTCAGGTTGCCTTTTCATGTTACTGTTTCTTTTACTGTACGGAAGGTTTTGAATGAGATGTACTGCCATTTGTTGATTTTGCTTTTGTTGCCTGTGCTTTTGTTTACAAATTCAGGAAATCATTGTGAAGACCAAAGCTATGAAGTTTTTCTTACATATTTTCTTCTATGAGATTTATAATTTCAGGTCTTACATTTAAACCTTTAATTAATTATGAGTTGGTTTTGTGTATGGTGTACGATAAAGGTAAATTTTGTTCTGCATTAGAATATCTCATTTTACCAACACCATTTGTTGAAGAGAAAGCTGTTTCCCCATCGTGTGGTTTTTCCATCCTTGTTAAAGATGATTTGATCATATATCTGTGGGCTATTTCTGTCCTCTCTGTTCTTCTTCATTGGGCTTTATGTCTATTTTTATGCTGGAACTATACTTACTGGAGAAGGAAATGGCAACCCACTCCAGTGTTCTTGCTTGGAGAATCCCAGGGACAGGGATCCTGGTGGGCTGCCATCTATGGGGTCGTACAGAGTCAGACACGACTGAAGCGACTTAGCAGCGGCATACTTACTGATTACCATAGCTTTGTAATATAGTTTGAAATCAAGATGTGAGACTTTGTTCTCTTTCTCAAAATTGTTTTAGCTATTTTGGGTCCTTTGTGATTCAATGTGAATTTTAGGATTCTTTTTTCCAAGTATTTTTAAAGTCACTGGGACTTTGATAGGGATTGTGATAAACTTGTAGGTCATTTTCAGTAATATGGACATTATTATATTATGTTACTATATTTTAATGACATTAGCTTCCAATTCATGAATGTGACATGCCTTTCCATTTGTCTTTAAATTACGTCAGCCATGTTTAATTATTTTCACTGTTTAAAACTTCTACCTCCTTGATTAAGTTTATTTTGTAAGTATTATACTTTATTCTTTTCACTGCTATTGTAAATGGGATTATTTTCTTGATTTTCTTTTTGCATAATTAGTGTGTAGAAACACAAGTGATCTTTCTATGTGAATTTTTGTATCCTGTAACTTTTCTTAATTATTTTATTACTCAATATTTTTTCTCTTTTTTTTTGTGACATTTATGGTTTTCTATATATAAGATCTTATCCTCTGTGAACAGATATTTTTACATCTTCCTTTCTTATTTGGATACACTGCATTTTTTTTCTTGCTTAATTGTTCTGCCTGGAACTTCCAGTACTATGTTAAATAAAAGTGGTGAGAGGGGGCATCCTTGTTTTATTCCTGATCTTAGAGGAAAAGTCTTTACTTTTTCATCAGTTAGTATGCCTCTTGAGAAACCTATATGCAGGTCAGGAAGCAACAGTTAGAACTGGACATGGAACAACAGACTGGTTCCAAATAGGAAAAGGAATATGTCAAGGCTGTTTATTGTCACCCTGCTTATTTAACTTATATGCAGAGTACATCATGAGAAACGCTGGGCTGGAAGAAGCACAAGCTGGAGTCAAGATTGCCGGGAGAAATATCAATAACCTCAGATATGCAGATGACACCACCCTTATGGCAGAAAGTGAAGAGAAACTCAAAAGCCTCTTGATGAAAGTGAAAGAGGAGAGTGAAAAGTTGGCTTAAAGCTCAACATTCAGAAAACTAAGATCATGGCATCCAGTCCCATCACTTCATGGCAAATAGATGGGGAAACAGTGTCAGACTTTATTTTTCTGGGCTCCAAAATCACTGCAGATAGTGATATCAGCCATGAAATTAAAAGACGCTTACTCCTTGGAAGGAAAGTTATGGCCAACCTAGACAGCATATTGAAAAACAGAGACATTACTTTGCCAACAAAGGTCCGTTTAGTCAAGGCTATGGTTTTTCCAGTGGTCATGTATGGATATGAGAGTTGGACTGTGAAGAAAGCTGAGCACCGAAGAACTGATGCTTTTGAACTGTGGTGTTGGAGAAGACTTTTGAAAGTCCCTTGGACTGAGAGGAGATCCAATCAGTCCATTCTAAAGATCAGTCTTGGGTGTTCTTTGGAAGTAATGATGCTAAAGCTTAAACTCCAGTACTTTGGCCACCTCATGCAAAGAGTTGACTCCTTGGAAAAGACTCTGATGCTGAGAGGGATTGGGGGCAAGAGGAGAAGGGAACGACAGAGGATGAGATGGCTGGATGGCATCACTGACTTGATGGACGTGAGTCTGAGTGAACTCCAGGAGTTGGTGATAGACAGGGAGGCCTAGCATGCTGCAATTCATGGGATTGCAAAGAGTCGGACACAATTGAGTGACTGAAGTGAACTGAATTGAACTGAACTGAGTATGATATCAATCTGGGCCTTTTCTTATACGGCCTTTGTTCTATTTAGGTAATTTTCTTCTATTCCTAGTTTATTGTATGTTTATTTTTTTATCATGAAAGACTATTGAATTTTGTCAAGAGCTTTATCTGCATCTATTGAGTATATCCTGTGATTTTTATCTTTCAATCTGTTAATAATTGTATATCAATGGACAGATTTTTATATATTGAAACATCCTTGCATTCCAGAGATGAACCTCACTTGGTGATGGTGTATGATTCTTTTAATTTGCCATTGCATGTGGTTTGCTGGTATTTTACTCAAGGATTTGTGAATTTATGTTAATATTTGTCAGGGGTCTTGGACTAGAGTTTTCTTTTCTTCAGGTGACTTTCTATGGCTTTGGTACCAGAGTAAACATTCTTATTTTTTAAGTTATGGAAGAATTTGAGAAAGATTAGTATGAATTCATCTTTAAATATTTGGTAGAATTCACTAGTAAAACCACTGTGTTGCAGTATTTTGTTGAGTGGTCTTTGGTTACTGGCTCAATTTTCTTAATAGTAATTGGTCTGCCGAGATCTTTGTGTTTCTTTATAATTCAATCTGAATAGATCATATGGTTCTAGGAATTTATCCCTTTCTTCTAGGTTATCCCACTTCACACTGCTTTTTCTCTATTCCCATAAGGTTTTTTTTTTTTTTTTGCTTGTTTTCATTTGCTTCAATATATTTTCTAATTTCTTTTTTGATTTTCTGAGATCCCCGTTGACTATTCCAAAGCAATCAGAGGTTCACAATACCAAAGAAAGGCAATGCCAAAAAATGCTCAAACTACTGCACAACTGCACTCATTTCACATGCTAGCAAGGTCATGCTCAAATTCCACCAAGGCAGGTTTCAACAGTAAGTGAACTGAGAACTTCCAGATATACAAACTGGATCTAGAAAAGGCAAAGAAACCAGAGATCAAATTGTCAACATTTGTTGGATCACAGAAAACACAAGAGAATTCAAAAAAAAACCACATCTACTTCTGCTTCATTGACTATGCTAAGCCTTTGTCCGTGTGGCTCACAACAAACTGTGGAAAATTCTTAAAGAGATGGCAATACCAGACCACCTTACCTGCCTCCTGAGAAACCCCTATGTAGGTCAGGAAGCAACAGTTAGAACTGAATATGGAACAACAGACTGGTTTCAAATTGGGAAAGGAGTGTGTCAAGTCTGTATATTGTCACCCTGTTTATTTAACTTCTATGCAGAGTACATCATGTGAAATGCCAGGCTGGATAAAGCACAAGCTGAAATCAAGACTGCTGGGAGAAATATCAATAACCTCATATATACAGATGATACCACCCTTATAGCAGAAAACAAAGGGGAACTAAAGAACCTCTTGATGAAGGTGAAAGAGGAGAGTGAAAAAGCTGGCTTACAACTCTTAAAACTCAACATTCAAAAAAGTTAAGATCAAGGTATCTGATTCCGTCAATTCATGGCAAATAGATGGGGAAACAATGGAAACAGTGACAGACTTTATTTTCTTGGGCTCCAAAATAACTGCAGACAGTGACTGCAGTCAAGAAATTAAAAGACTCTTGCTCCTTGAAAGAAAAGCTATGACAATCCGGTACAGTGTATTAGAAAGCAGAGACATGACTCTGCCAACAGAGGTCCGTATAGTCTAAGCTATGGTTTAACCAGTGATCTTGTACAGATGTGAGAGTTGGACCCTAAAGAAGGCTGAATGCTGAAGAATTGATACTTTTAAACTGTGTTGTTGGAGAAGATTCTTGTGAGTCTCTTGGACTGCAAGGAGATCAAGCCAGTCAATCCTAAAGGAAATCAACCCTGAGTACTCATTGGAAGGACTGATGCTGAAGCTGAAGCTCCAATATTTTGGCCACTTGGTGCAGAAAGCCGACTCTTTGGAAAAGGTTCTGATGCTGGGAAAGATTGAAGGCAGGAGGAGAAGGGGATGACAGAGGATGTGATGGCTGGATGGCATCACTGACTCACAGGACATGAGTCTGAGCAAGCTCCAGGAGATAGTGAAGGACAGGGAAGCCTGGGGTGCTGCAGTCCCTGGGGTCACAAAGAGTCAGACACAACTGAGCCACTGAAGAACAACAAGAGGCTGGCAGGTTTCTTCTTTGGTGGTTTCTGTTTCTTACTCTCTCTGGTGTCTGTAATGTGGGCTGCACGTTTTCTCTTCCTACCACAGCAAGTCACCCCACTCTCCCTTATTCTCTGCAGCCACCAGGTCATGCAAATTG
Organism: Bos indicus x Bos taurus; assembly: GCF_003369695.1. Classification (NCBI taxonomy): domain Eukaryota; kingdom Metazoa; phylum Chordata; class Mammalia; order Artiodactyla; family Bovidae; genus Bos; species Bos indicus x Bos taurus. The sequence continues at coordinate 18,393,113 of NC_040076.1, read as the reverse complement.
TGCTGGTTCATCAGCTTCCCATTCATGCAAGGTACACACCAGTTGCTGGGGAAGTTGCTGAAATAGCTAGAATGTTGGGAACTTCCTGCAATTCTTTCTTTTCATCTTTAGGGAGAAGCCTTGATTTGTTCATCTTTTCCTAATGGTATCAAGTCCTGCTGATCATAGCAAGCTGCACCCACTCCTATTTGTTCTCAGTATCTCTCAGGCATTCAAACAATGCCAGGTCCATTAGTGATACATACGAGAACAGAAACTAGTTCCTTTGGAAACTCTTGGAAAAGTTGGGACACTGGATGCATGTTCCACCCTTTTCTTTCCTTCCAAGGAAGAAGTAGAGAGTTAAGACCTGTGTTGGGCTGTGCTGTGTTGGGGGAAGTGCTGATGGAGGTTAAAGCTTAATCTTCTTGCCCATTTCTTGCAGCTGTTCTTGGCTTTGCAGTCACGCAGGGTATGCAACTTCTAAACTGAATTCTGGAATTTTCATTCATTTCACTTCATTGTTAAATTGATACATCTGTGCAGGAACAAAGGTGAATCATTCCTGACTATAGAAAATTTCTTTTCTCATCTGTATGAAAATCTCCTATGGTGTGATTTATTCATGGCAAATTAAAAGTTGGGAATACCCTTTATATACATCCTTTTTGCTAAGTCTTGAATAAAATTTGGATCAGTTGCTATATATTTGATCTCTAAACTCTTGATTTGGTTGAATGGTTCAGTTGTTATGATGATCACAATAATCAAACTGCCAATGGCTGATCTACATTATGTTGAATACTCTGTGGGGAAAGTGTTCAAATTTTAATTTTCAGATTGAGGAAATGTATCTAGGGCAATGTCTGTTTATAATTACATTGTTTCACTGAACTGTGAGATCAGAAATGTCAATAATTCTTTAGTGTTTTGGAGGAACAATGTTCCCCTGAACTCTTCACAAAGGAGGAAGCTGAACAGCAGAGTAAAGCATGGGTGATAATGTTGAAGCTGGCTAAATACTGAAAGGGCTGAAAATAGGGAGATGGCTAATCTCCAAAGACAAGAAGACTGAAAAGACTCTTGACTTCAGAGGCTGACTGTGGAGGCTACTGAATGAACCAGGATTCCTGGCCAGGGGCATGGCAAGTTCAGATTTTTGGTAAGTTATCAGTAATACTCAGTCAATTGAGAAACTGGGGACATTCATCACAAATAAAATAACAATGATAAAGGAAAAAAATTAAAAATTAAAAGAAAAAAAATTAAGACTAACACACTTTTAACCTTTAATAACATCAGAAATAAAAAAATTTTGATATTATCAATTCTATTTAGGATTGTACTAAAGTCTTAATCAATGTAAAAAATAAAATTAAATTAAAAATATAATAAAAATAAAATTAATAAAATAAAATCTTTATTTGAAAGTAAAAGAAAAAACAAATATAGTTAATTTTGAAACTCTGAATTTCATGGTAGGAAAATGTCAAATTGGAGCACTACCTCATTGCATAAGATTCCTAATGATGCGCTGGAGGCAGGACTAGGGTTTAGTCTTCAATGAGTGGGATTGACAACACTGAAATGGCCATGACCAGCAGTGCAGGATTAAAAGACATCTAAACAGAAATCTAGGTTTTTGGATCTGACCAGTGTTTATTGCCTGGAAAGTGAGGGTAGAGCACTGGCAGGTTGCTTATTATTTTAAATACTGACATGTGGACTTCAATTGTGGATATCAGATTCAGTGGTTCTGGAGTGGATTAGGGGATGTGTATTTTTATAGGAAGATGGGCAGATACAGAGGATGCTGCGCTCATGGGCTACCCTCAGATGTCCACAGGAGGTTGACAGAGGTGAGAGGAGATCAATATGAGGAGCATGAGCTCTTCCCAGCCCAGACTGAGAGAAGAACAAAGCAGGTGGTGGCAGCTGTTTAGAAGAATTCCACCAACTAAAGGCCTCTTCAGGGACTGGGGGAAGTGAGCTTGCGAGTGAGACCTGTAGGGAATCCAACATCAAAGAAGAAGACAGAGGAAGAAGAAATAAGCAGCCCCCTCAGGATGATTTCTGTTCTTTAATGAAAGTTTTGGTGTTTCCAGGCAAGAAAATAGTGATTCTTTTTTTCAACAATTGATGTTGTTTTTAAGCCTTGAAACTAAGGGATCAAGAAAAGCTCCCTAAGAAACTGTGTTCCAAAGCCCTTTACTTTTTTCAAAATAGATAACTGAAGGCGGAGGAGAGAAATGAGTGCATACTGTGTTCTACTTCTGATTCAGAAAACTCAAATTACTTGCAATAAAACACAGGCATTTATAAAGGTGAGATTAATTGGTAATTTTAGCCATAGCTACCTTATGAATTTTTTAAGGGAAAGGGTACTTTTCTAAATGTCATTTTTATATTTTACATTTTTGTATCAATAGCTACTCTTCTTAAAGCCCACTTTTATTGAGCGCCTAATAGAGACCTAAGTGTTTTACAGTTCATGATGACTTTGACCCCTGTAGTTAGAGGCCCTGACCCCTACAGATGTAGAAATTTTGAGTCTAAGAGATTTAGTCATTTGCCTGAGATCGTAGATATTGAATGTGAGGAGGCCAGGTTTGAAGCCACACAGACTGTCTTCAGCACTCACATCCTTCATCACTGACACTCTGCTACACGGGGCCTTAATATAATTCCAAAATATAGCTTAACTGTATCATAACCATTTCTCGACTGGCTCCTGGGTCTTCAAGCTTGTAAGAAACATTATTACTTTCATACCCTACTTTGATCACCATTAGGAAAAACAAACCACCATCTAATGTAATAATCAGTTTGGAGAAGAAAATACACTTAGAAAATTTATATACTTTTAAATAAATTTTTATGTTGCAGTACAGTATTTACTGTGTGTATCACAATAAACTGTGGAAAATTCTGAAAGAGATGGGAATACCAGACCACCTGACCTGCCTCTTGAGAAATTTGTATGCAGGTCAAAAAGCAACAGTTAGAACTGGACATGGAACAACAGACTGGTTCCAAATAGGAAAAGGAGTACATCAAGGCTGTATATTGTCACCCTGCTTATTTAACTTATATGCAGAGTACATCATGAGAAATGCTGGGCTGGAAGAAGCACAAGCTGGAATCAAGATTGCTGGGAGAAATATCAATAACCTCAGATATGCAGATGACACCACCCTTATGGCAGAAAGTGAAGAGGAACTAAAAGCCTCTTGATGAAGGTGAAAGAGGAGAGTGAAAAAGTTGGCTTAAAGCTCAACATTCAGAAAACGAAGATCATGGCATCTGGTCCCATCACTTCATGGCAAATAGATGGGAAAACAGGGGAAATAGTGTCAGACTTTATTTTTCTGGGCTCCAAAATCACCGCAGATGGTGACTGCAGCCATGAAATTAAAAGATGCTTACTCCTTGGAAGAAAAGTTATGACCAACCTAGATAGCATCTTGAAAAGCAGAGACATTACTTTGCCAACAAAGTTCCGTCTAGTCAAGGCTATAGTTTTTCCAGTGGTCATGTATGGATGTGAGAGTTGGACTGTGAAGAAGGCTGAGTGCCGAAGAATTGATGTTTTTGAACTGTGGTGTTGGAGAAGACTCTTGAGAGTCCCTTGGACTGCAAGGAGATCCAACCAGTCCATTCTGAAGGAGATCAGCCCTGGGATTTCTTTGGAAGGAATGATGCTAAAGCTGAAACTCCAGTCCTTTGGCCACCTCATGCGAAGAGTTGACTCATTGGAAAAGACTCTGATGCTGGGAGGGATTGGGGGCAGGAGGAGAAGGGGACGACAGAGGATGAGATGGCTGGATGGCATCACTGACTCGATGGACGTGAGTCTGAGTGAACTCCTGGGGTTGGTGATGGACAGGGAGGCCTGGTGTGCTGCGATTCATGGGGTCGCAAAGAGTCGGACACGACTGAGCAACTGAACTGAACTGACAGTATTTACTTAAAGTAATATTTTAGATTTTGTAGGTTTTAAAAATCATCCGTAATTAATGGTGGATTTCTTAAAATAGTTTTAAAAATTAAGTCATTGAAAGGAAGTTAAAAGTACAGACCATACAAATATTTAATTAACATAATGTTGATTATGCATAAATAATATTACTATTGTAGCGAAAATAATATTGTTTACTGTGGTCTGCTTATAAGACTTCCCTGAAGACTTGACATAGTTTTACTAAGAAGTGGAGGGTGGGTGATTAAATATTAATTACATAAAAATTAAATTATTATTATTTAGTATTAATAAAGTTCCAAAGATTTCATGATGAAATCATTGTGCAATTAGGAATGCATCATAGATCAGTTACAATTAATTTTATTTCCCTTTTTAAAGGAAGTAATATAAGATTTTTCTAAGACTCTCTGCTGACATTTTAGGTAAAGAATGGAATATTTTTTCATTGTACTAAAAATAGTACTAATAGCCATTTATAAATCTTCTTTTTAAATGTGATTATCAGAAGTGATGTCCTAATATTTTTAAATAAATATTAAATTTTAAAAAATTTTCAGTTGAGAGTTACTTAGAACTGCCATTTTTAATATGCAAAATTTTATCTTTTGCACACAAATAGAGTGTTGTTTAGGTACTTCCCAGGTGGCTCAGTTGTAAAGAATCCGCCTGCCCATGCAGGAGACATAGGTTTGTTCCCTGGGTCAGGAAGATTCCCTGGAGAAGGAAATGACAACCTACTCAAGTATTCTTGCCTGGGAAATACCATAGACAAAGGAGCCTAGTGAGCTATGTTCCATGGGGTAGCAAGAATTGGACACGTCTTAGCGACTAAACAACAGCAACAACATGTTGTTTAGAGCACTGACAAGAAGAAAGTGTGCTTCTAGTTATATAACATAACTTACATGGGGCTGAGCTCCAAAATAGAAATTATTTAAACAGGACAGCATGTTCTTTGTTCCCTGAATAATGCCAAGTAAATGTGTTTAGAACAATCTTCCCTTCATACCTCATGTCCTCTCTGCAATATGTCTACACAGGAAAAGAACTCATGTGAGCATTTACGGGGCCATTTCCTATCACTTGTTTGGCAAGAACCTGAGGCTCTGTCTTTCAACCTTGTTTAATCAGTTGATATATCGATTTCCCATTTTCTATTAAGTCATCATAATGATTAAAATAAATATATGGTAGGTCAGAATGGGAAACCAAACTCCCTTCCAGCTGTTAAGAGAAATGAGCTAACTAGGATTCATTTATCAAAGTGAATTCCACAAAGCATGTGTGTTGAATACTCCTGTGGGGGGGAAATTTCAGTGGCTTAGTAGGAAATATACAGTTGACTCTTGAACAATACTGGTTTGAAGAATGTGGGTCCACTTATATGTGGATTTTTTTTTTTTGAAAAGTGCATATTACAACACTACACAAACCATAGGGAACTACAGAACAGAGGGCCAACTGTAATGTTCTACACGGATTCTGACTGCACAGGGTGTTGGCATCTCTATGCCTTCTGTTGTTCAAGGTCAACTGTATATTTGGGGGGAGATTTACTTGCATCTTAACCTATCTAAGGCTATGAGAAGTTTTGCACTTTAAAAGATTGCAATGAGCTTATTTCAGTATTGCTTATATTTATTTGAGTACAGATGATACTTCTCTTGGAATATCTGGGAGAAACATCACTCCTCTGTGAAAAATGCTTAGGCATATATTAAGGTAGACCAGTTATCAGCAGTTTGATTATTTTGATTATCATGATTGCATTCATCAACTGAATTAAGACTTGGAGGTCAAATATATATTAAGTGAACTAAGTGTTTTTCAAGATACAGCAAAGAAGATGAGTATAGAGGGTGTCCCAGATCTTGATCTGCATGACCAAATCACAGCATAGGAGATTTCATACAGATACAAAGCATAATGAGAAAGGAACTATTCTGCAGTCAGGATGCAGCTGAAGGAAATACGGTTTCTTGTGATATACAGATACACGGGTGTGCTGTTCATTTTGGTAGCACTTGATTTGTGACAACCATATGGGGGAAAAAAGAAAAAACTTGCTACAGAGCCCAGTGAGATGGCCCCATTTATAGGGCAAAATTCCTTTTTAAAAGGTTGAGAATGAGAGAGAAACTTCTTGGACAGTATATCAGATGGGAAGACTTTGTTTTGTAGCTAATGGAAACAACTATCTAGAAAATAAATGCATTACTAAAGATGCTAAGACTTCCTGCATCAGAGAAAGACTTCATGACTTAAGTACATGGAATAAAAGGTGGTTTCCCTGCTGGCTCAGATGATAAAGCGTCTGTCTGCAATGTAGGAGACCTGGGTTCGATCCCTGGGTTGGGAAGTACCCTGGAGAAGGAAATGGCAACCCACTCCAGTACTCTTGCCTAGAAAATCTCATGGACGGAGGAGCCTGGTGTCCATGGGGTTGCAAAGAGTCGGACACTACTGAGCGACTTCACTCACTATTACCGTATAATCCACCGACAAACAGCGCTTGTATTATTAGAAGGCTTGGGATAATGCAGAGCCTCAAAGGACCCAGAAGATCCAGTCAACAAAAATCTTCCATCACAAGCTGTGGCTGTGAAAAAGAGAAAATTAATGTCAGACAAAAATCATCTTGGAAGCATTTCACAAATGAAATGGGATTCAAATTCGCTAATGAATCTTCATAGAACACTCATGACTAAATCTATAGGAGGCTATTTCACAAAACCAAAATGATCAAATGGAAGTAGATCAAATTTCATGTTTTAAATCTATTACTTATTTTCAGATACTTTTACACAGCCCATCAGAGTCCATAAAAATAGAAAAGCATTCTATTTCTAAATACCCATAACTAAGTTGCATTTTAGTATATTCTTCCACATTTGTAAAAAATATGTATATCTGAATTACAAACTTCCAATTTAAACAAATGACTACTGTGTTCTTAATTTTATTTTCCCTATTAAGTTGGAGCTAGAGTGAGTTTCAACTATGTGTACTAAGTGATTTGTCTTCCTGAAAATGGTCAGAATATGACCAGGCAAATGAAACATACGGTGCAAGCGGCTTGAAGAGAACTTTCCATTCAAACTACTGCACACAACTTCTAGACTTCACTTTTGCTTCTTTTATACGAACTCACAATCTAGTTCAGTATTTTCATTCAGGATCTCTGAATGTGTTTTTCCTTCCTATGGCAACTCACTTTTCTCTTTTAATTCGTGTAGCATGAATATATTTATGTTAAGTCAAAGTGTTAAAGTATCAGAGTGTCGGAGTGCTCAGTACTCAGCCGTGTCAGACTCTCTGCAACCCTGTGGACTCTAGCCCACCAGGCTCTGCTGTCCATGGAATTCTCCAGACAAGAATATCGGACTGTGTTGCCATTTCCTACTTCAGGGGAACTTCCTGACCCAGGAATAGAACCCGTGTCACTTGCGTCTCCCTCATTGGCAGGCGGACTCTTTACCACTTACCACCTGGGAAGCCATTCTCTTCAATGTCATGCATTACTACTGATCTTAGTTTCCATATGAATCATTTCCAATTAGAGTAAACCTTGTTGAAAGCATGAACCAGGAGTCATGAATTAACAGCTTTTCATTTTATACTTGCTATATATCATATCTATTAAAAATAACATTAATGTTTTTCTTAGGTTATTTTCTGTATACTTAGTTGTATGGATATTATATTCTAAAATAAAGACTTCTAAAATGTGTCCTTTCTCTTTTGGCATGTTGTTAATTCCTCATATGCCAGATGTGTTGATGGAGGGCAGGGAAATCAAGGAAATTTATCAAAATCAGCTTGCTGGTCTTGCAATCTGAGTGCTAGCATAAGCTAATCCTAAATTGATAGATGGAAAAGCCCATTCTAACATTATACAAAAATGCTGTCAAATTATAAAATACAAGCTATTACGTGACATGAAATATTTTACATGAACAAAAGAAATAAATTGATCAGCACACAGAAATCTAGGTAAAAATCTTGCATTTTGGTTGACTTTTTACTACTTTGGGCATATTAGGTAAAGGCATAAAAAAAGTAGGTACATGTTAAGATTCAAAGTCTGTTAAGAACAATGGCCTAGGAGTTAACTGTATTGGATTATGAATGGGATTGTTGTAGCCTAGTTCCCAGAAGGTGACAAAAGAAAGAAAAAAAGAACAAATTAAGAACAGAAAAGATAATAACCTAATATCACAAATTTCAGGAAATAAAAGGGAAAAATCTGTGATTTGTTGAGAGAACAGACTCAGTTGGTGTGTTATACTTACTGGAGCAAAAAGGACAATTAAGGCTAGTTTATATGATTTGAAAGTAAACAGTGAAAATATGACTTTTTAAGGCAGAACTAAACAAATTTCTAGTTGTAAAAAAACTCCCTTGTTCATTCAAAGCTGTCTGTCATAAACCACACCAAAGAAATGAGACTATTAATCCCTTAGCTTCACTGATCATAAAAGTAAGAATAATGTCTGCTTGTATTTTAAATGATATATGGAGCCTTTTAATCACAGTTTGTAAAGAAACATGTGGACTCCAAGATTATTGGCAATGCATGAAAATCCACTACTATTGTAAATAGTTTATATTTAAACTATGATACTCAGGAACTCAGTGAGGAAGAGCAATTAATCCTACCAGCAATAAAATACAGCTGCTAGCATTGGTGGAGTATTTCTTATGTACTGGCCTTTCCCTAAGGTCACTTCATAAGTATTAATGTTTTCTTCACCACAAACTTATGATGTTTTAGGTGGGGAAACTGAGGTACAGAAGGGTTAAATAACTAGCATAAGTTCTCCCAGCTTATAAACAATGTTTCAAAGACAGGCAGTCTTACCCAATACCTAATATTATCTTAATACTACAATATATAAAGCTATCATAATGATATCACTCAAATCTCTTTGCGTTGAAAAGCAGGGGTGTGTGTGTGCATGTGTGTGTGTGTGTGTGAGAGAGAGAGAGAGACTGCAAATGAAAAAGGAAATGAAATTAAAAGAATTTCATCAATCCAGCGTTTTTAAAATTATAATATAGATCACATTTGCAATAGCACTTCGCAACAAACAGGAGAAATAAAAGGAAAAACATATGGAGTGAAAAAGGGAACAAAACAAGAGCAGTTTTAGAATGTATAAATCCTATTTGCAAAGCTGATATTTTAGTAATCCTCCTCGTCCACTCCGGAGAAGGCAATGGCAACCCACTCTAGTACTCTTGTCTGGAAAATCCCATGGACTGAGGTGCCTGGTAGGCTGCAGTCCATGGGGTCGCCAAGAGTCAGACACAACTGAACGACTTCACTTTCAATTTTCACTTTCACACATTGGAGAAGGAAATGGCAACCTACTCCAGTGCTCCTGCCTGGAGAATCCCAGGGACGGTGTAGCCTGAAGGGCTCCCGTCTGTAGGGTTACACAGAGTCGGACACAACTGAAGTGACTTAGCAGCAGCAGCAGCAGCAGCTTCGTCCACTCACTACATATTTGTGGGGAAAGGTATCAACAGCTTTGGGCTGCACAACAGGATTAATAAATTAAAAAAAAAAGTGAATTATGTCCCTGTTGGCAAAGATGGTTGTATGTCTGCTGTACCTTTACTCAGTCCCTTTCTAGGTTCATGACTAGACTGCGTACCTCCAAATGGGTCATATGACAGAGTCTGGTTAATAAACTTTGGTGGAAATTATTGTATTTATTTCCAGATCTGATTTATAAAAAGATCTTCTGTAACATTCTTCCATTGTCTGTCAGCAGGTTGCAAAGAATCCAGGGGAGAACTTGGCTCAGAAGGTATGGTGGAGGCACTGGAACCCTGAATGCTTCAGAGCACAGCCTCTTGCCACCTTTCTTGAATTATATTGTCAGTGATAAATTGTAATTGTCCTATATTGTTAAGATTACTTATCATAGTATTTTTTGTTGTTGTTCAGTCACTAAGCCATATCTGACTCTTTGCAACCCCAGGGACTGCAGCACACCAGCCTTCCCTGTCCTTTGCTATCTCCTAGAGCTTGCTCAAACTCATGTCCATCGAGTTGGTGATGCCATCCAACCACCTCGTCCTTTGTTGTCCCCTTCTCCTCCCGCTTTCAATCTTTCCCAACATCAGGGTCTTTTCCAATGAGTCATTTCTTCGCAGCAGGTGGCCAAAGTATTGGAGTTTCAGCTTCAACATCAGTCCTTCCAATGAATATTCAGGACTGATTTCCTTTAGAATTGACTGGTTTGATCTCCTTGCAGTCCAAGGGGGCTCTCAAGAGTCTTCTCCAACATCACAGTTCAAAAGTATCAATTCTTCAGTGCTCAGCCTTCTTTAGGATCCAACTCTCACATCCATACAAGACTACTGGAAAAACTATAGCTTTGACTAGACGGACCTTTGTCAGCAAAGTGATGTTTTTTTTAATATGCTCTTTAGGTTTCTCACAGCTTTCTTTCCAAAGAGCAAGGAGCAATTCAACTTCTTTGAATTTCATATCTGCAGTCACTATCCACAGTGATTTTGGAGCCCAAGAAAATAAAGTCTGTCACTGTTTCTATTGTTTCCCCATCTATTTGCCATGAAGTGATGGGACCAGATGCCATGATCTTCGTTTTTTGAATGTTGAGTTTTAAACCAGCTCTTTCATTCTCCTCTTTCATAATATTTAGTTTGCCCTTAAGGACACGATCAGTTTGTGTGTTCAGTTTTCTATGAAGTTGCTGAATTTTAGTGGAAATGGATACTCTATAGATCAATTTATGCTCTAAAGGAACTTTGGGAATTTCTGCATTTGAGAAAAGATTAAGAAGAACATTCCTGAAGGCATTTAAAATAAAGTTACAATAGTATTGAGCTACTTATAACAGCTATGACAAACCTAGACAGCATCTTAAAAAGCAGAGACATCACTTTGCCAACAAAGATCCATCTAGTCAAAGCTGTGGTTTTTCTAGTAGTCATGTCTGGATGTAAGAGTTGGACTATAAAGAAAGCTGCAGCCAAAGAATTGATGCTTTTGAACTGTGGTGTTGGGGAAGACTCTTGAGAGTCACTTGGACTGCAACCAGTTCATCCTAAAGGAAATCAGTCAGGAATACTCATTGAACAGCTGATGTTGAAGCTGAAGCCCCAATAATTTGGCCACCTGAGGCGAAGAACTGATTCCTTAGAAAAGACCCTGCTGCTGGGAAAGATTGAAGGCAGGAGGAGAAGGGGATGACAGAGGATGAGATGGTTAGATGGCATCACTGACTCGATGGACATGAGTTTGAGCAAGCCCTGGGAGCTGGTGATGGACAGAGAAGCCTGGCACGCTGCAGTCTTTGGGGTTGCAGAGTCAGACATGACTGAGCGACTGAACCTAACTGAATGTTACAATAAGACATGAAGCAGGGCATACTTCTGGAAAAACAGATATAACCCAGCCATGGCTGAGTATGATTACTAAGTATTCAGGATTATAATTTTTTAGACTACAAAGTGCTTTTTAGTGTGGTGCTAGGAAAAAACTCTCAGTGGGAGATAAATGAGCCTGTCCAATATTATACTATCAGCCATTCTATTGCACTATCCAAAATTGAGTATAATGGAATGGGATTCATATAGGTGTGTTCTTAGGACCCACTGAGGGCTCCCTCTGCTGGTTCATTATTTTTTAGTAGTGTGTTTGCTCAGTACACTGAATTCTCCAGGAATATACATCAAACTGGAAAAGGGCATGACAACCCACTCCAGTATTATTCTTTCCTGGAGAATTCCAGGGACAGAAGAGCCTGGCGGGCTACAGTCCATAGGGTAGTAAAGAGTTGGACATGACTGAGTGTCTATCTCACACACACACACACACAAATCAAACGTGATCTCTGCCCATCCACTCAAGTCTATTTTGCATGTACATATGAGACAGACAAACAACCTTTGGAGACACTTGCCAGCTTTCAAAATAGGCCTGAACATTGGCCTGAAGGGTATGGATCAGCACTTTTTCTTCTCACAGGTCAGCTAAAAAGTAAACTTTCCTGCTGATTCAATCCTCATCAGAAGAAAAGAACAGTTTAAAGAAATCTTGGTTCTGCTATCGTCAGCTATAAGTTATGAAAACCTAAATAACTAAAGCCTAAAAAGAAAGCTGTTTAGGAAGTTAACATTAATATGACTCTATTAATAACACCGACTAGAATTAGAGCTCACAGATGGAGGAATAAGGGAGAGAAGAGAGAGCATAGGTCAATTTCACACAGATAGTTTTCTTAAAATCATCTTTCAGTGAATGTAAATTGATGGACAGGGCTTTATTCTAGAAATTATGCTACAATTTGAGCACAAGTTTGAAGTGGGGCTGAGGTGAAGTACTCACAATCATTTATGATTAAGTAATGAATGAAAGTGTGAGAGTGAAAATGTTAGTCGCTAAGTCATGTCTGACGCTTTGTGACCCCATGAACTGTAGCCTACCAGGCTCCTCTGGCAATGGAACTCTCCAGGCAAAAATATAGGAGTGGGTTGCCATTTCCTTTTCCAAGGGATCTTCCCACCCCAGGGATCTGACTAAATATATGAACCCGGGGTCTCCTGCATTGTGGGTGGATTCTTTACCATCTGAGCCACCAGGGAATCCAAATAATGAATAAAACAACCTATATGACAGTAAATCCTGGATAAAGATAGAGTAGTTGATTGATTTTTTCTCTTCTTTATTCCACAAAGACTTTAACTTGTTTTTGAAAAAAAAAAAAAAAAATAGATACAGTGCTAACTTTAAAGTGCAAATAATAAAGAGAATCAAGAAAAATGACAGACAAGGATCTATAGGCTTCAGAAAGTTAGTGACTTGGATGGTGAATTGATAGTAAGTTTCAATTAACACAAAACCTTCATGATATTGAAAAGTAATAATGCAGTTTGATTATGTATTTAATGCAAACACATACTCATAATTAGAGATTTCAGTTCTAAAACTGAAGTTCATGTCATGAGTTTAGCGTGACTTAGAAACATAATTCATGGCCTTATAACTTACTTCAGGACAAGTTTCCACATATAGTGTATTTCTATGGTTATTATTTGATATGCATGGATACTAATTTGTTATGAAAATTGTAAACTCTGTAACCGTGGAGAGCACATAACAGGTATGGTTCATTTTCTGATTACACATCTTAGATGTTTCTCCCCATTTACAGTTAGTGATCAGCATCATATAGACTTAAAGGTATGTGGCTCACTCTGATACACGTAATTTTTGAAATATAAATTGGGGGAACATCACCTCTATTACCTCATGATGGCACACTTGTATCACATTCCCACTGAAAAGGTTTTTAAACTGCCTGAAAACCAGAGCAAACAAAGACATGGCTTTCTTCTTCTTTGAGTAATTTAGTTATATAAAATAGATTAAAAAATATTCTGTAGCCTGCACTTTCTTCCAGTATGCTCTGAGAGCACTTCAAAGTATGCTGTTAAACTTTGAAGTTTGAATTTTATCCAAGAACATTTGAACTAGGAGTGCTTAGTTGAAGACACTTTAGTCAAGTTGCTGGTTTTTGAGTTGGTTCTGGGAAACAGACCAACTGCCTATCTTTTCAAGTATATCCTGAGTGGATAGGTAATTTTTAAAACTTCAGTTGGTATTTGAGTATTTGTCTTCAATTAATATCAAAAAGAAGAGCAAAGTATAACAAATAAAGTGAAGTAAATTGTAACTAAAGCCTTTACACATTTCAGGAACTAACTGTGCTCACGGTCAATTTTTAAACTGATTATAAACTATACCAAAAAATTGCTCAATTCCTGCTCTTTAATTTTTCAAGAACAAATTGTAGGTTAGAATTGTTCAAATAGTTCCTCACATTACTTACCAGTCATATATACATTATATTACCCAGGCAATAAAATGAAGAAACAAGCCAAAAAAGAAATATGTTTAAATTACATATTTAAATTACATGTTTAAATTACAGCTATGTTCAGCATTTATTAAGTGCTACTTAAGTGTTAACTAATAGTAATAATAGTGATTAAAAAAACTATTAGCACTCTAAACAAATGCCAGTATTTACAAAAGATGAAACAAAACAGATATTTAGTTTAACAGACATGAAGATCTTACTCTTAACTGATTTCCTTTACTCACAGAACTACAACTCAAGTACACTTTTTACCTATTTTTTGTTTCTTTGCCAAAAGTTGAATAAAGGCAACAATTTGAATTAAGGAGTGATGATTCCTGAGTTAAAGACAAAATTTAAGAATATTAATATTCTTAATATTACTTTTAGATTTTTGTCTTAAATCATAAACATGACTAAGGGTATATCTCAATCTCTGGTAATTTCTGGCACCTGAGGGTTGTGTGTGTGTGTGTGTGTGTGTGTGTGTGTGTGTATACACAGTGAGGGAGGGAAGTTAATCACTTACCACAAGTTTTATTGTCTTCATCAGAGCCATCTGGACAGTTTAATTCTCCATCACAAAATAAATCAATTGCTATGCACTTTAGAGCATCAGCACACAGCCTTGAATCAGGTGGGCACTCTATTGAGACATTTCCTTTAAAAAAAATTGAATTTAAAGGTTATGATGTATTATTCTTTGTCATTTAGGTAAGTATATACTTGAAAGTGAAAGTGAAAGTCGCTCAGTTGTGTCTGACTCTTTGCAGACCCATGGACTGTATAGTCCATGGAATTTTCCAGACCAGCATACTGGAGTTATACTGGAGTGGGTAGCCTTTTCCTTCTTCAGGGAATCTTCCCAACCCAGGGATCGAACCCAGGTCTCCTACATTACAGGCGGATTCTTTAGCAGCTGAGCCACAAGGGAAGCCCAAGTAAGTATATGCTTACTTATAATTATTTCAACTTCCCCCAAAATATGTATTTCATTTAATGAATTGATCTTATAGTTTTAAGTTTTGAAGAAATGATACATATTTCTTCATAGATATTAAATACGATGCTTACTATGTTGATTTTCTGAAAAGGTTGTCTATTTATTCATTTGCTTTTGGTTGTGTGTGCTGGGTCTTTGCTGCTGCCCGGGCTTTCTCTAGTTGTGGCAAGTGCGGCTGCTCTCTAGTTGCAGACTGCAGGCTTCTCATTGTGCTGGCTTTTCTTATTGTGGAGCGAGAATGGGCTTTAGGGCACGTGAACTTCAGTAGTTCTGGCTCCCTGGCTCTAGAGCACAGGCTCAGTGTCTGTGGGGCATGGGCTTAGTCGCTCTGAGGCATGTTGGATCTTCCTGGAGCAGGGACCAAACCTGTGTCTCCTGGATTGGCAGGCAGATTCTTTACCACTGAGCCATCAGGGAAGCCCCTACTTTGCTGATTTTTAATCTTGATAAATGAATGCTACAGTTTGGACATTTAGTCCCCAATATTTACACCTCCTAGGATTGTTATGTGTAATGTGGGGCAATTTGCTAAAATGTATATCTCATCATCTACAGTATCTAATAGCCACTTCATTTACTTATAAACTTATGACTTGAAAATATAGTAGTTGAAGTTAAGGTTTGCATCCTGCAGAACAAAATTTGTCAATGAAAACTATTTTATAGTAAAATGAAACTTAAAATCCACAGTACATTGAACAAGAAAACCCAATGGTTTTCTTCTGTTCATTATCTCCTTGCTTCTTCTTCTTCTTTTTTTAAATATGTTATATACTTTTATTTTTTTATTATTTTCTTTTGTTTCTTAGATGATATTATACATATTTTAATGCCATTCTCCCAAATCATCCCCCCCTGCCTCCCACAGCTTCTTGGGTCAGAGTTTCTTAGGGGGAAAGTTGCAAACATCCCCCTGAAGGATTCCATGTCATACTCTGACCAGGATCTGATAAATTTGCACCTCTCAGCCTGTCCTGTCCTTCACCTGCTTCTTTCCACATTGCTAAATATAAAGATGGACCGAGAAACATATTTTGCTTCTAGAAATTGACTTGGAAAATTTAGGTGCAATCCTAATAATATATGCCCATTGGATAACTACATATGTTTTTAATTTTCTGAGCAATGTGAGAATTTCAATGTGTTTCTTTATGATTAGAATAACAATGACAGTTTAAAGTTTTTGGAAAATCTTTAAGCTCAATAGCATTTTTTTTTCTTTTTGTTATTGGTCTTAATCTTAAAGCCAGCATTGTACTGCCATCTGCTGGGTTTTAAAAATATATTTGATTCTGAAATTTCTCTTAGGCTCCAAGAAATAAATTGGGGAAAGTGCTTCTGTTAATAAATCTGCTAAAGTAATGCTTAATTAAGAACATTATAGACAGAGTTGCTGGGTATAAATACAACTAAATTGGTCTTTTATAATTGTAATTAAAATAGATATAAGCCATTGTGAAATTCATGGACCAGCTAACATCTAAAATAGGACAGGATAAAGCTGAATCATTTCCAAGTGCTAAACTACTCCCATTTAAGAGAAAAAAAATAATTAAAAAAAATATGTTAAATAAACTTGTATATTATGACACATATGAGATATTCATCAAGAGTTCTTAATTATTGAGCCACTAATCCATAAGAGGTATCATGTTGATAGTATTAAAAAAAATGCTTGGTAAAAAATAAATGAGAAAAAGGACATCATTGTAGTAACTCTGTCTCTTAAACAGTGGTTGAAGGAGTTCTAGGTATTCAGCATCTACAAGAATAGACTTGGGCATTTAACTAGAGACATTATGATTTTGTCTGATCTAATGCTTTCTATGGAAACTTCACTTATTGATATTTCATATCTTTGTCTATTGCTTATTGAAATTTATAGATTGAACTTCAAAACCACACTGTCAAGAGACACCATTTGAAACATTTGATCTCATTAATGATTATTCATTCACTTTACAAGTATTTATTTCCTATTTACTTGTGTCATGTCTTTTTAAGGGATAGAAATAATAGGATGAGTAAGGCAGAGACTATTTTTATAGAGTTTGGAGTTTAGTGGTCAACTGATTCATTGGCTAGCAAATTTTGTAAATGAGGTAGAAAAAAGTGATGTGGGAACATAAAAACTGGGCTATGCCATGGATTATCTTCCTTCTGAGTCTGGGATTGAAAACATCTTCATATAAATTAAAATTTGAAAGATGTTTAGAAATGCACAATGAAAAGAGGTATGTGAAATGTACATATGATGATATGACAAGAGCATATTACTACAGGGAAAGCAGGGGCATCTAACTTATCTAGATGTTGGCGTGCTTACTGAAACTATGGCAGGAAGGGAGTTTAGTCAAATTCTGGGGGACATTTTAAAAATCATTTTAACATATTAAAATATTTTTTGTAAATAACAGTATTGAAAATTTTAACATATATATGCGATATGACCAGTCCATGTTTCATAAAGACAATTCTGCTACCAACTGAGAAACCATTTCAACATTCAAGGTGAAAGTTGATGAGAGTTGGAACTCTTGCACTAGCAGGGGAGATGGGGATATATTCCAGTTGCTATTTTACAAGTAGGATTGATGGGCTTTAGTGGTCAGATATGCTCCTGGCCAGAGGGAGGTGAAGAAAAGGGTGCTCAGAATGATAGATGCACTTTGGTGTGGCCATGAAATGCCAGTGTTCATCAGTCACAATAGGCATTATCAGAGAAATAGCTGGTGGGATTAGTAAATGACTCTAGTTTGAAATATTTAGATTTGAAGGTGGAAATATTATACTCTTGTTTAGATTGTACTCTCCATATCTCCATATTCTGTTGTACAAACATTCTTCATCTGTCTTGGTCCATGAATAAAGAGAAATTCCTCTAATTTAAAGCCAGAATTGAAAGAGACACGTGTACCCCAATGTTCATTGCAGCACTGTTTATAATAGCCAGGACATGGAAGCAATCCATCAGCAGATGAATGGATAAGAATGGATAAGAAAGCTGTGGTACATTTACACAATGGTATATTACTCAGCCATTAAAAATACATTTGAATCAGTTCTAATGAGGTGCATGAAACTGGAGCCTATTATACAGAGTGAAGTAAGCCAGAAAGAAAAACACCAATACAGTATACTAACGCATATATGTGGAATTTAGAAAGATGGTAACAATAACCCTGTATGCAAGACAGCAAAAGAGACAAAGATGTATTGAACAGTCTTTTGGACTTTGTGGGAGAGGAAGAGGGCAGGATGGTACGGGAGAATGGCATTGAAACGTATATTATCATATGTGAAACAAATCACCAGTCCAGGTTCGATGCATGATACAGGACGCTCGGGGCTGGTGCACTGGGATGACCCAGAGGGATGGGATGGGGAGGGCAGTGGGAGGGGGTTCAGGATGGGGAACACATGTACACCCATGGCGGATTCATGTCAATGTATGGCAAAACCAATACAATATTGTAAAGTAAAGTAAATAAATTAAAAAAAATAAAATATGAATATCGTCTTCTTATATAAAGGAAGTATGTTTTAGGATTTTATCAGATTTTATTTTTACCTAGTGTTCAGTCTCCCTCTCATCTCCTTACATACACAGGTATGATGTCCATTTCCAACAAAACCATTGATTAAAACATTAACTGCTACAGAAATTAGCCAGATGCCAGTTTTTAAAGTAACCTTCCATTCTTAAAACTAGAGTTCTTTGGCTGGACTATTTAGTTTGCCATTTCATCCGTTAGTTTTTACTTTAGTACGTCTCCTTTTCTCGGGAATCTCTACTGTGATTCTTATAAGGACTATTTAACAAAACAGTTAAGGATTTCTATTTAAGGAAATGTGTAAAAATAATTGATTCTGTTTATTAAAATCTGTTCAAATTGTCTAAATATTACTTGCTGTTTTCTTGAATGGAAAAAAGATTTGCATATTTTTATATTATATGGCATTTTAATCTTGAGGATATTAATTTTTGGCATAATATGGAAACCCACCATAAATTAGTATTATTCGTAATTCTGCAAATTGAAGGCTTTATCGTCTATTTATATTTGTATCAGGAAGGATTCAGTATACCCTAAAATGTGATTACTTCAGAGTAATCCATGGTCATAACACTGTCCAGTGACTTGAGGTGAGGAATCTCTCTTGTCTGTTTTGTGCAGACTCTGGACTAAGCATTGTGGAGAAGAAAAAGACTGAAACCCATTATTTGTTTTCTTCCAAACCAGTTATAAGAAGTGTTGCATACAAGACAGTAATTTGAAAATCATATTTGGGAAATATTAGACTTTTATTTTTCCTAAAAATGGGTGTAACAACCCTTGGTGACCAAATATGAGACAAATTAAACCCAAGATTTAATAGCTTACTTAGTAATGAAGTCAGAATCTGAATGCATGAATGCCTGCTTTAAGAGACCAAGTTCATTTCACTGTACTGTGTTTGGGAGATATCACTTTACAGAAATTCTCCTCTACTTTAAAAGAACAAATTTAATCATTTTAGCAAGACTGTGGCTGTTCAAATGAAATTAAAGTGGGAAAATACTTTAATGGTTCTGTTATTATTTGTGTAGGAGTGTCTTAAATTAGAGGAGAGTGCTTAGCAGGATATGTATGTTGTTTTCTCAGATGCAGAGAAAACAAATACTTGAAGTCAAAAGACATTTGGTGTTGGTTGCGGTGCCTGTGTCTGAGTCCTGGGACAATCAATTCAATTGAAGAGTATAATTCTGCCTTAAATTCTCTTGAGCCAATTTCACATTCTTTACTAAATTAGCCAGTTCTTTTCCTTCCATCCTCAAACCCCTCCACATGGTGGAACTATAGAAAATTGCATTTTGTTGAGACTGAGAAAGCCCATGATAGTTAATCTTGTTTTTCTGCAATCATTGCCTGACCAGTAAGCAACAAAAGACTAGAACAAGCTGTATTCTAGAAACCCTTCAAGCATATGAACAATTGCGCAAAAGAGCCCCTCTTGGGCACACTGTAACAGCTAGAAATCAATCGGTGTAATGCAACCTTAGTTCCCATCTCTCCCTTTACTGTTCCGAATGGGTTAGTAAAACTTTACGGTAATTGGCAACAAAGGCAGTTGAACAATAGAACATAATCCTCATGGACTTTGTACCCACTATCAAATAAAAATTCTCTTTGGCAGAATTTATAATAGTAGTAACGCCAGGTATATGGTGCATGCATTTGTTGATTTTTCTCAAACTCTGTCTTCCAGGCATATAAAAATGAGAATAAACTTAACATCCCTGAAAGTCATATTCATAATAAATTACTGCTTGGAAACTGTGGTTTTCAAGTTTAATTGCCACGTTCCCCTCTATAAATCTATAGTGTCTTGCTGTATGAGAGGAATGAATAGGAATGAATGGTGACTGGGGACTCATGGATCCAGTAAAAGAGGGAATGTGATATTTTACCACCTACTTACATTATGAGAATTCTTCAAGATTGAGTAAGGTAATTCAATATGGTCTCCAATAATAGGAAAGCTTTGGAAATGGAGTTTTTGTGGCCAAAGAAATGATCAGATTAAAACGGGCACTACTGAACACAACAATCTTGTTTTAACCTTAGTCTAGTTTTTAAAAGATCTTTTTGAAAAAGTATACAACTTGCTATTTTTTTTTTTTTGGTTGTGTCCCTCCTTTATGCCAATCATGAATTGGTATCTGTATTATTTCCTTTCTTCATGACTGCTCTTTAAAACATATATTTAAATCTTTGTCTTTCAGATAATAAATACAAAGTTCAAGAACTAGGTGGCTTACCAAACATTATATGACGGTAATTGGTGGAAATAGTTAAGATGGATTCACCTACACATTTTCAATCTTTGAAAATTGTATGTTAGTTTTTGGTCTTCATTATGATTATCAAATGTTCATATAAAATGTGAAAGATAGAAATAAATATATACTGATTCCATTCTTACAGTTTACAGGTTGGAAAGATTTCTGTCCTACTCTCTAGGAAAGAAAAGTGCTGGTCAATCATTACCCTCATGCTCTGTGTTCCCCTTTCACCATATCCTTTTGCCAGAAGCTGGGCTGTTAGCCTATGTTTGATCCTACCCAGCTTCTCTGGTGGTTCAGAAGACAAAGAATCCACCTGCAATGCATAAGCCCTGAGTTTGATCCCTGGGTCAGGAGGATCTCTGGAGAAGGGAATGGGTACCCCTTCAGTATTCTTGCCTGGAAAATCCCATGGAGAGAGGAGCCTGCTGGGCTATAGTCCACAGGTCATAAATAGTCAGACACAACAGAGCAACTATGTGTATGTGTACATAGCACATCAAATGTCATAATACATTTGGTGTGTGGGATATTTTGGTCCATAAGACATTTGGTTCTTAAACACTTGATCCATTCCAAAAGGTCCTTAAAATTTGCTCCTATCTGAAGTATCCATGGACAGAGGATCCTTGGCGGATTACACTAAAAGGGGTCACAAAAGAGTCAGACACAACCGAGTGACTAAATAACAACAACAAAAAGTGTCCAAGAGCATATCTGTTCCATTCAAATGATTTGGGTTTTGTTGTTGTTGTTTTTTTTTTTTTAATTTATTTTGGCTGAGCTGGGTTTTTTTTTGCTGCATGTGGGCCTTCTCTGGTTGCGGTGAGCCTGAGCATCTCTATACTTGCAGTGTGGTGGCTTCTCTTGTTGCAGAGCAAGTGGGCTCTAGGGCACGTGGGCTCAGTAGTTGTGGTGTACATGTAGTTGCCTTGCAACACGGGGAATCTTCCTGGACCAGGGATTGAACCCATGCTCCCTGCATTGGCAGGCAGATTCTTAACCTCTGCACCACCAGGGAAGTCCTTCAAATAATTTTGGACAGGACCAAATCATCAAGGACCATTTTGGTGTGGGCAGATGTCTTATGGGCATTCTGGATAGGACTAAAAGTCCTGCAAGAAACTGGGCATATTGTTCAGTCACTTTTCATATTTTTGGTGGGCTTGTCTTCAAGAGAGTAAGAAAGAAAATTTGTTTTAAGTCCACAGATATTTTGCTCTAGCACTTTTTTTCCTTCTATGTCTTTCCACATATTTCCCTTAGGGTGTTTTGTACACCTAAGAGGTCCTCAATAACTGTGGGTTGTATGAATCACCCAGTGAATCAATAAATAGGTAAATAGAAAACACAGCACTAACTTTGGTATTTGTTGCTGACTTTTAAAGTTATAAAAATATTTCTTAAAATATATTAAAGTTATTTAAATTTTAGATTAAATTAATTGGTCATTATTCATCCTAAGATCACTTTTTGAGAGTGTGTTGAAAGGTGATTTTAGATGTTATAAATAGTTTTCTGCATTGCATAAGGGACAGTGGGCTGAAGAGCAGTTCCATTTTTCACTGTGTTGTGCTGCTCTCTGAACAACACCAAAATACAACCCCAGGCAGGCTTGTCCTACCATAAGAGCCCTCCATGGGTTTAGAGGTGGGATGATTTGTTTCATAAAGTATTTTGATACATCATTCATATATCACTCTGCTTTTCAAACTTCATACCTACTGTTATATCTAGGAATTGCTAAGTCTTACCCAGAGACCACTTATAGTTTCACAAATGTTCTCTTCTTGTATTACATAATCTTTGATATAAATTCTAATAACATGAAAATAGCAGCATTATTTCAGGAGCTGAAGAGTTATACAATATTGCCTGCATGGAGTTTACCTAAAGAGACTATGTACACATTCAGACTGTTTAACATGAAGATTAAGTTAGTAGAGAAGACACTTTGGTTAAGCAGCAGATAGACAAAGGCAAAGTAGACAATTATTAAGAATCTGGAAAAATTATGACATTAAAGACACATGCCAACCATACACAAAACTTAAAAATAAACTCAAAGTGGAGCAAAGATAAATGTAAGGCCAGACATTATAAAACTCTTAGAGGAAAACATAGGCAGAATACTCTTTGACATAAATCCAAACAAGAAATTTTTTGACCCACCTCTTAAGAGTTACTTTGCCTCTTTGATTTCTTTCACCAGTGTTTTATAGTTTTCTATATATAGGTCTTTAGTTTCTTTAGGTAGATATATTCCTAAGTATTTGGAAAAATATACCATGTTCATGGATTGGAAGAATCAATATAATGAAAATGAGTATACTACCCAAAGCAATTTATAGATTCAATGCAATCCCTATCAAGCTACCAACGGTATTCTTCACAGAGCTAGAACAAATAATTTCACAATTTGTATGGAAATACAAAAAAACCTCGAATAGCCAAAGCTATCTTGAGAAAGAAGAATGGAACTGGAGGAATCAACCTGCCTGACTTCAGGCTCTACTACAAAGCCACAGTCATCAAGACAGTATGGTACTGGCACAAAGACAGAAATCTTGATCAATGGAACAAAATAGAAAGCCCAGAGATGATCTACGCACCTATGGACACCTTATCTTTGACAAAGGAGGCAAGAATATACAATGGATTAAAGACAATCTCTTTAACAAGTGGTGCTGGGAAAACTGGCCAACCACTTGTAAAAGAATGAAACTAGAACACTTTCTAACACCATACACAAAAATAAACTCAAAATGGATTAAAGATCTAAACGTAAGACCAGAAACTATAAAACTCCTAGAGGAGAACATAGGCAAAACACTCTCCGACATAAATCACAGCAGGATCCTCTATGACACCTCCCAGAATACTGGAAATAAAAGCAAAAATAAACAAATGGGACCTAATTAAACTTAAAAGCTTCTGCACATCAAAGGAAACTATAAGCAAGGTGAAAAGACAGCCTTCAGAATGGGAGAAAATAATAGCAAATGAAGCAACTGACAAATAACTAATCTCAAAAATATACAACCAACTCCTACAGCTCAATTCCAGAAAAATAAATGGACCAATCAAAAAATGGGCCAAAAAACTAAATAGACATTTCTCCAGAGAAGACATACAGATGGCTAACAAACACATGAAAAGATGCTCAACATCACTCATTATCAGGGAAATGCAAATCAAAACCACTATGAGGTACCATTTCACGCCAGTCAGAATGGCTGCGATCCAAAAGTCTACAAATAATAAATGCTGGAGAGGGTGTGGAGAAAAGGGAACCCTCTTATACTGTTGGTGGGAATGCAAACTAGTACAGCCACTATGGAGAACAGTGTGGAGATTCCTTAAAAAACTGGAAATAGAACTGCCTTATGACCCAGCAATCCCACTGCTGGGCATACACACTGAGGAAACCAGAATTGAAAGAGACACGTGTACCTCAATGTTCATTGCAGCACTGTCTATAATAGCCAGGACATGAAAGCAACCTAGATGTCCATCAGCAGATGAATGGATAAGAGAGCTGTGGTACATACACACAATGGAGTATTACTCAGCCATTAAAAAGAATACATTTGAATAAGTTCTAATGAGGTGGATGAAACTGGAGCCTATTATACAGAGTGAAGTAAGCCAGAAACAAAAACACCAAGACAGTATACTAATGCATATATATGGAATTTAGAAAGATGGTAACAATAACTGTATACGAGACAGCAAAAGAGACACTGATGTATAGAACAGTCTTTTGGACTCTGTGCTAGAGGGAGAGGGTGGGATGATTTGGGAGAATGGCATTGAAATATGTATAATATCATATATGAAACGAGTCGCCAATCCAGGTTCGATGCATGCTACTGGATGCTTGGGTCTGGTGCACTGGGACGACCCAGAGGGATGGTATGGGGAGGGAGGAGGGAGGAGGGTTCAGGATGGGAAACACATGTATACCTGTGGCAGATTCATTTTGATATATGGCAAAATCAATACAATATTGTAAGTTAAATAAATTAAAAAAAAGTTAAAAAAATTAAAAAAAAAAAAAGAGTTACTTTGCCAACAAAGGTCCATCTAATCAAGGCTATGGTTTTTCCAGTGGTCATGTATGGATGTGAGAGTTGGACTATAAAGAAAGCTGAGCGCAGAAGAATTGATGCTTTTGAACTGTCATGTTGGAGGAGACTCTTGAGTCCCTTGGACTGCAAAGAGATCCAACCAGTCCATCCTAAAGGAGATCAGTCCTGGGTGTTCATTGGAAGGACTGATGTTGAAGCTGAAACTCCAATACTTTGGCCACCTGATGCGAAGGCTGACTCATTTGAAAAGACCCTGATGCAGGGAAAGACCAAGCACAGGAGAAGGGGACGACAGAGGATGAGATGGTTGGATGGCATCACCGACTTGATGGACATGGGTTTGGGTGGACTCTGGGAGTTGGTGATGGACAGGGAGGCCTGGCGTGCTGTGGTTCATGGGGTCGCAAAGAGTCAGACATGACTGAGCGATTGAACTGAAGAGTAAGGAAAATAAAAATAAATAATGGGACCTAATTAAACTTAAAAGGCTTTTCACAGCAAAGGAAACCATAAACAAAAAGAAAAGACAACACTCAGAATAGGAGAAAATATTTGCATACAAAGGAACTGACAAGGGATTAATCTCCACAATATGCAAAGAGCTCATGTAGCTCAATATCAAAAGAACAACCCAATCAAAAATTGGGTGGAAGACCTAAATAGACATTTTTCCAAAGAAGACATACAGATGGCTAAAAAGCACATGGAAAAATGCTCAACATCACTAATTTCTAGAGAAATGAAAAGCAAAACTATAACGAAGCATCTCCTTATACTGGTCAGAATGTCTGTCATCAAAAATTCTACAAACAAATGTTGGAGAGGGTATGGAGAAAAGGGAACTCTCTTGGTGGGATTGTAAACTGGTATAGCCACTCTAGAGAACAGAATAGAGGTTCTGCAAAAAACTGAAAACGGAGCTACCACATGACCCAGCAATCCCACTCCTGGGTATGACCAAAGAAAATTATAATTCAAAAAGATGCATGCACCCAGTACTCATTGCAGCACTGTTTACAATAGCCAGGACTTGGAAGCAACCTAAATGTCCATCAACAGAGGACTGGATAAAGAGGATGTGGTACCTATATACGATGGAATATTGCTCAACCATAAAAAGGAATGAAATAGGGCCATTTGCAGAAACTTGGACAGACCTAGAGACTGTCATACAGAATGAAGTAAATCAGGAAGAGAAAAACAAATACCATACAAGATTGCTTACTTGTGAAATCTAGAAAAATGGTACAGATAGACATATTGGCAAAGCAGAAATAGAGACACAGATGTAGAGAACAGGCTTAAGTTTGTTAGCAAACTTAACAAACTGAGAGCAGAATGTGGGTAGGATGAATTGGGAGATTGGGATTGAAATAGATACACTATTATGTATAAAAAAGATAACAAATGAGAACCTACCGAATAACACAGGGAACTACTGTTTTACTCAGTGCTCTAGTCACCTACTCATTGTTCTTTGGTGACCTAAATTGGAAGGAAATCTAAAAAAAAAGGGGTATATATGTATATGTATAAGTGATTCACTTTGTTGTACAGTAGAAACTAACACAACATTTAAATCAGCCGTACTCCAATAAAAATTTAAAAACAAATACATGCCATGTGTTGGTATAAAATACCCACTTAATGAAAAATTGTTGAATGACTGAATCCAAGGGAACGTTGGTACTGATTTGGCAACCATACCATGTTAAAAGGAGAGAGCAAGTATGTGTCACTTGTATTCAGAGAGAATAATTAGAGAAAAAAGTCCCTCACACCTGATGAAACCTGTATCCTTTCTGGAAAACATTTTGATCCTTTCTGGAAAACATTTTGATCCTACTCTTGGCATGCTTAGCAGAAGATAATAACCATGATTCTAATAGATGGAGGACTAGAGTGAGATTAGATAATACAGGCATTAATTAACCTCAAATATGTTGTTGCCTTTTGGTAAAAATTAGACTAACTATAAACTTTCATGCTTTACTTTTCTTATCTATAATAAGGGTACTGTTAACTGCTGTTTATCAGATAATTCTCAGAAGTCCAAAATGAAACATAACAAAAACTTTTTAAAAAACAAGAGAAATTATATTATTAAAACTGACCTGGGGTTGCCAGAGGAATGCTGGTTGTTAGCTTTTCTGTAAAAATAAATAAAATAAATAAAAATTACATTTTTAAACCGATTATTAGGAATTCCTCCTGTTTAATATTTTATGTGAGAGTTTTTTAAATTACTATGAATTATTAATGTTCATTAACTTAATATATGATTTGTATCTGGATCTAAAAAACAAATCTTTTATGTTTTTTATTGATTTTTATAGTAGTATAGCAGAGGTTTTTAGATGTGTTCACTTTTTTAAGGAAAAAAGATTTTTTCAATAATTAATATAAGAATTCACTTATTTCATAATGGCTGTAGACATAAATGTCCTAGATTAATCTGATGCTATTTGAAATAGGAGCTTGAGATATGCTTAAACTACTGGCCTTGGAGTCCAGAGAATTACTTTTAATTCCTGACTTTGATAAATTTAAACTGTGTGACTCTGGGCACTTTCTTTATTACTTATATATTTTTAAGTAGAAAAAGTATTAACTCTCTACAAAATCATTCTGAGAATTAAATGAGATAATGTTTGTAAAATATAGTACCTAGTAGTAGATACTTCAAATAGATTTTTTAAATATTATAGAAGTGTTCATGATTACAAGTGATATAAAAAGTAATACAGTTATAGTTTTATAACAATTTACAGTTTAAAAAGCACTTGTTTATGAATTTGATGTTTGGGATGACTTCTAACATTTTTAGAAAACTTTTATTATTCACAATTTATGGGAAACAGATTTTCAGAAGGTGAAATGCTCAGTGATTCTGATAGTTGGCAGAGACAGGATTAGTGTTCAGATCTTTTGACTTCAATTTGAATAAGATGTTTACAACAAAATGATTTTACATTTTAAGATAACTCAGGTTAATTTTAAAATGATAATTTCTCAAAGCTCTCTTTTGATAATCAGTATCATCTTGATAAGACAAAGTGAAGTCCTCAATTTTATGAGCCATAGTGACCAATTGTAGTTAGAAAGAGAGAGTGAAGAAAATGCTGGAATAGAGCAAAGTTAATATTAAACTTTAGATTGTCCTTTCCAAACAGTACAATACATTTTGAAAGTTATCATTTCATTATCTTTAGGATTCCTTTCCCTCATTCATAGTGACCTTAGCAATGTCAGGGCTTCATTTCCAAGGCTGCATAATCAGAGTCATATTTTGAGATCACACACGCATCATATATGCATACATATGTATATAGAGTTTGAAATATGAAGGGATGATTGCAATTTGAAATGCATATCCTTGCATATATATCTAAGCATTATGAATCCTGGATACTATGAACTACATTATTCCAGGCCAAATGTATACTTTTTACATTTTTAAATGAAGACTAAATACCTCATTTAGAAAGAGCCACCAGAAAAAAATAGAATCCTTGCTTAATGTCATAAAGTTTTATGGTCACCGAGTTATATATTTTAAAATGTCGTTAAGTACTGACCTGACGTTGTTGCAGGACTTATCGTAGAGAAATTCTCCAAAGAGGCTGGAATAAAGTTGGTTTGAATATAGTGCTTAGAGTATTACAAAACATCGAGTGCAGTTCAAATAGTTATTCAAAGGGCATCTGATCTAGAGTTTCCATTTCATCCTTTCTTACCCTGAACGTTCCTATTTATTTAATTACCATTTGATTATGATACATTCAATGAATTTTCAGAATCTTTATATAGTCTCTCTATAAAATTTATATATAACAGAATATTTCATTTATCTTATCCATTTAAGAAGGATATCTACTTATTCATCATAGTTATATAGAATAATTTATATTTAAGAGAGAGAATCTAATACCCCCGATCTTGTGGGACCTAGAATCAATGGTTTTGCGTGAAACAAATGGATGCCAAAATAATCTGGCACATGATAACATCTATTGAGAACTAAGAACTGTTTAAGAATAAAGTGATTTTCACTTAAAAGATAAAAATAGCTATTTTCTTCACCATTTAACATGTTTAATATTTTTAAAGACACAATGACAGCTATGTTAAAAATAGAGGAAACCAAAGTATATCTTCTGAGAAGCCCTGATCTAATGAATTTGATTTTATTCAAAACAATATTTATAGTAAGTGGGCTAAGAGGTAGGTCTTCTTCTACTAACTAGATGGTTTATTGCATTATTTCCTCATTACTGCATTGTCTTCTTTGTAAAAGACCTGTAACAGTTTCATAAATATGTGGTAGATTATTAATGAAAAAGATAAAATCAATTTTATAAGATTTTTTTCTTAAAGAAGACAATATCTTAATTTTTCATTGTGTTTGGCTTGACAGTTTACTGTATAAAAATCTAAGATGTTTGTGAGATTATTAACCAATTTTAAAATGTAACAAATTTGAAAATTGACATGATGCAAATAAATATTAAAATGAAATACCAGGCTCATCTGTATCCACAATCTCTTCTCTGTAAACCTTCAGCTAAATATGTTTTCGAATTCAGAAATTTTTAGATGTTAGAAAGCTCATCAATATATAAATATCCACTTCAACAGGAATAAATGCACACTCTAAGTAACCTATTGCCAGTTCAAATAGTTTTACTTCAGCATAAGTCAGTATCGATTTGCTCTTAAGCAAATATATAAAGACATGAGTGCTTTGTTTCTTTGATTTTGTGATAGTAGATACAATATTGCAGACCTCTAGCTGCTTTTCTTTACAGCAAGGGCTCATCAAGCACAGTTTACTTTTATCCAGTTTCCTGCTTTATCCTGCTGTGCCTGTTCAGTGAGAAGGCAACTCAAGTTCTTTAGTGCTTCCTCTACTGATGGTTTGGTCCCCTCTGGCACACCTGCTGCAGCAGAGACTATTTTGGTTTTTTGTCTAATTCAAATGGGCTGAAAAATATTACTAACTATTATTAGCTAGAACAAGTGTTTTTTTATCAACACATTTACCCCTGAAAACAATGCTACTACACAGTATCTTTACTATTCCCATTTTCCAGATGAGATAACGAACATACAGAAAATTTTGGTAAACTGCCTTAAATAACACAGCTATTTAGAGGTAGATTCAGTATTCTAGGGGCGTCCCAGGTGGTGAAGTGGTAAAGAATCCGCCTGCCAATGTAGGAGGTTCAAGAGACTCAGATTCAAACCCTGGGCTGGGAAGATACCCTAGAGAAGGAAATGGCAACCTACTCTAATACTCTTGCCTGGAAAATTCCATAGACAGAGGAACCAGGTGGGCCTACCAGAGTGTTGCAAGAGTCAGACACAACTTGGTGACTAAACAACAATATGACTATCAGAAAGTAACCCTGTGTACGAGACAGCAAAAGAGACACTGATGTATAGAACAGTCTTATGGACTCTGTGGGAGAGGGAGAGGGTGGGAAGATTTGGGAGAATGGCATTGAAACATGTAAAATATCATGTATGAAACGAGATGCCAGTCCAGGTTCGATGCACGATACTGGATGCTTGGGGCTAGTGCACTGGGACGACCCAGAGGGATGGTATGGGGAGGGAGGAGGGAGGAGGGTTCAGGATGGGGAACACATGTATACCTGTGATGGATTCATTTTGATATTGGGCAAAACTAATACAATTATGTAAAGTTTAAAAAAAAAAAAGTAATGTGTCACTTTCAGATGGAGGGTTCCTAGAAAACCAGTGTTGTGCTTGGCCAAGGCCAAAAGTGTGATTAGACTCACAAACATTTATGCATGCCAATATTTTCAGAACTTCTTTGGTATTTGATATTTTACAAAGATTTTCTCATTGGCATTTTTTTTTTCTGTTTTCTCCATATTTCACTATCCTTATGTAAATGTGTTACTCATGCAATAAGACAGGTTCCTAAAAGTCCAGGGTGATCCCATTGCTCCTTTGGTACATAGAATTTTAATTTCATGGCTTATTGATTCAAAGTATCAAATAAGGTTCACAGATACCTGTGATATCAATGCTGTTCAAGTCAATGTGGAAAGTGACCAGTTGGCTGGATTTATTTGCTTCAATGCCTTGGATCAGTTCTTCTTTTACATTTTTATCTGACACCCACTGATCAAAGAGAAGGTCAAATATGACTATAATGCTGCCATTTCTGCAAAGCAAAAAGTGACATAAGAGAAAAAACTCAGCCCTCTTCAAATGATTTGCGTTTGGCTCTCTACAGTCATCACCTTGTTAATCCTATCACACTTGTACAAGGAAGGTCATGTCAAGTGTTATCTTTATTTCACAGGTGGAAGAAAGAGAACTTAAACAAGGGACCGTTTCTACAAGAGCACAAGATATATCCAGAATTAGAACCCAATTTTTCTCAGTTCCACAGTAGCACACTAATCCCTAGGCCAAACCACAATCACTTGAGTCAAATTAAACAAAATCACATGATATCATGACATTTATTCCTATTGCACTGTTTGAAAAAATGAGGATTTGTAATTGGATTTTTTATTTTCACTGATGACTTCTAAGTAGGAAGAAGTCTAAAGTAGTTACACTGATTTCAGAAAAAAATTTTTTTTTCTATGTAGTTAACAAAGGCCTGATGGCAAGCTTATAACAACTGTTAATACATTATATCTACTTTTTCTTCTTCATTCTTAATATAAAATATTGAAATATATCCTGACTTAAAAAAGCAGAAAGAAGACAAGCATACATGGGTTACTGGGAAGTTGTGGGCTATACTGTCTCATTGTCAAGAGTTGGATTATGTTGTCTGTTCATCTCTGACCATGATGTTAGAGTTCAGTTATATGACCCAAGTCATCATTTCTTTTCTCCTTCTCTGAAACCTGCATTTTAAAGTTTTCCTCTCACCGGTAATTTGTTTACAGTTTAAAGAATCAAAAAATTAATATTTGGCCAAGTGGAAATACTACAGGGATTTTTGCTCTTTGGTCTATGTTTCTACTTTGCTACTATGCTTTTAAGGGCTTCCCTGGTGGCTCAGTGGTGAAGAATCCACTTGCAACGCAGGAGCCTCGGGTTCGATCGTTGGATCAGGAAGATACCATGGAGGCGGGCATGGCAGCCCACTCCAGTATTCTTGTCTGGACAATCTCATGGACAGAGGAGCCTGGTGGAAAAGAGTTCATAGGGTCGCAAAAGAGTTGGGCATGACTGAAGTGAATGAGCAGGAGCAATGCGCTTTTAGGATACGACTGTTTGGAAAATGAACGCTAGCTCTGGTCTTCATTCTGTACGCTTCAGTAAGCTAAGGCTACTCAGGGTTTACTTGGATCCTTACGAGGCAGACTTAACGGACTTCTCTGGTGGTACAATGAATAAGAAAATGCCTGCTAACGAGAGACGTGGCTCAGGTTCGATTTCTGGTCTGGGAAGATTCTACCTGTTGCAGGGCAACTAAGACCCGAGCACGTCAACTACGGAAGCCGGCAAGCACAGAGTGAGCGCCACAAGAAGCCAACAAAATGAGAAGCCTGCATGCCACAACCAAAAATAAATAAAACCAAAATGCAACCAAAATAATAAATTAATAAAATAAATAAAAATAGTAAATAAAGATAATTAAAATAATATATTAATATAACAAGAAGATAAATGGTAATCAAATAACAAAAATAATAAATAAATAAGTAAAACCAAAATGCAACCAAAAATAAATAAATATCCATTAAAAATAATGGAATATTAAGGAAAAAAAGGCAAACTAAAGAGAACCGAATTTTGCATAATATGTTTGCTATTTCTGAAATTTAGGCATTTAAATTCATATCTGTAAATTAATTAGTTTCTTGAAGGGCTTCATCAACTCCTGAAGGGTTCTTTATGTATCTGTATGTATAAATGTCTTGGTAGAGCCTACTCAAAATGTCCCTGAAAGATCACAGTAGATCACCATTCCCTCTCGGTAGGATATTCCTTTTTAGTTTCTGTGCTTTTATTCAAGTTCACAGTTTAGAAATAATTCCTTTCTATGTAGCTAGGTTTTCATGATTGATGTGAACGGGCTGATCAATAATTGCACATTTCACCTCTATTAAGTATAGAATTTTAAAATGTTAGAATGTTTAACTTTCCAATCATTTGGTTAAATCAAATTATCCAAATCTTTTAAACACAAGGCTCCTTAATAACTATTTACTAAGTAACAATGTCTCAAATTCACCCATACATGTAATCACTTGCTATCCATGATAAAAGTAGATTTTATTACAGACACTGTTTTTACATACTCCTCCACACTTGTGAATTTTTCCATGCTAGTCAGTCTCTCTTTATTTGAGAATAATGCTCCATCTTCACATAACTTCTGCAACCATTGCTCATGTCAATGATAGTTTTATTCATGAGCATGTGACTAGGACCTGGCCAATGGAATATGAGGTAAAACTGATTGCAGACTTCTAGGAAATGTTTCCATATTTAATGTAATAAAGGCTCATAGTGGACTACTACTCTGTTGTTGATTATTATTATGTCTACATGTGATTGCTGGAACTGTTGCATCTATTGTGGAACCATGAGGCAAGTTATGATTGTCAAGCTGCAGATAGCATAATAAAAGATTGAAAACACGTACATTTTTGATCATGTCACAATCATTGTAACACTGAATTAACCTCTTCTGAAACCTACAGATTTCTTGTGATGTCGGATGATAATCTCTTTTGTTTAGGATACTTTCAGTCATGTGTTCTGTTAATTGCTATTTTAAAAATCCTAACAGGCATATAACTCTCAGGTTTCATGCTATATTTATTTAAACAGAAGCTTGAGTAAAGGAAAATGACTCTAGTATTTTTCACCTGATGTTGGCCAACACTAATTTTAGCAATAAGGAGACTGAAACTTAGAATCATATATGTAATTGTGCCTAGAGTTATATAGCTTACTAGTACTAGATGGTGGAGAAGACAATGGCACCCCACTCCAGTACTCTTGCCTGGAAAATCCCATGGACAGAGGAGCCTGGTAGGCTGCAGTCCATGGGGTTGCTAAGAGTCGGGCAAGACTGAGCGACTTCCCTTTCACTTTTCACTTTCATGCATTGGAGAAGGAAATGGCAACCCACTCCAGTGTTCTTGCGTGGAGAATTCCAGGGACGGCGGAACCTGGTGGGCTGCCGTCTATGAGGTCGCACAGAATCGGACATGACGGAAGCGACTTAGCAGCAGCAGGAGCAGCAGCAGCAGCAGTAGTACCAGATACAGGAATAAAACCCAGAAACTCTGTGTCCCAGATGTGTTTTGATATAGTTCTGATTCCCCACCCCCCTGCACTGCTATCAACACCATTATGAACTATTTATTGATACGGAAGACAATATAATACATTTGCCTAGATGCAGGTCCAGGTTTTTATTATCTTGCATTGTTAGCAGAACTTTATATCCAAAGAGATGGGGGAAATGGTTGGTTGGAGTTGGGATGGCGAGTGAATAGTTTATTGCCTCCACATTTTGGGGAAATAGAATCTTCCCTCCTCCTTTTCTCTCCCTCTCTCCTCTCCTGCTCCTCTAATAGCTCTTCATCTTTTTCTTTTCCTTCTCACTTTCTCCATCTTTTCCTCCTCTTCTTCTTCTCTTTTTCCTTGTCTTCTTACCAGTCTTTATCCCAGACTTCTTAAATGAATAGAGTTAAATGTGGTTAAAATAAAGTGAGAGTCAACAATGTCCATTAGTTCCTCTGTCTTCAATTCATCATTGCCAACTCATCCTTGGTTGCCCAGCATATAGTTTTAATCCTGATTAAAACAGATTTTTTCTCTTTATGTAACTTTCACAGATTTAATTTCACTTACTACTTTCTTTTATTTTATTTGAATTAGGAAATAGAAGAGGTAAGGTAATTTTGGCAGAGAGCATACAAATCTGGAATTTCCTTTCACTGAGTTGAAAGTAACCGGATTAGTTTATTTTCAGGCATAAAACATCTTTGTATGAAAGATGTGGGGATTTTTTGGTTGTAAATTATATATTGCATTTAATAATTCATTTGCAAGGACAGGAGTTACATATTCTATACACACAGTTGCATTCTTTAAAATTTGTTTCTTATTCAGTATAAATATTGAGATATGAAAGATATACAGTAGAAATCAGGGAAACCATAATAAACATGTATGCTTTACCTAATAATAAAGTTAAAGCTGTTATGTGGTTTAGTAATCATCTCTATCACAGCTGTGAGATTGAATTTATTTACTAAGAAAATGCGAATTCTTCCTTTAGAAAACAAAAAAAGGAAACAATGACCATTTTCATTTCAAAGCCCTTTTTCAGTGGAATATCTGAGTTCATCCTTTTTTTTTTTTTTTATAAAAAAAGATAAATCCTATCATTATACAGAAAGCCTGTGTGCAATAAATCAAACGTTTCTTATCTCTTATTTTCCTTAATGATATTGATAACCTCTAGGGTTGCTGAGTAAACAAAAAAGTCTTTCCTTTCCTAACTTGATGACTTATCTGTGCTCAAAGGGCAAAATAAGCTTCCTATTGCTACAAAGGGTAAACAGCACTTTATTAAAAGAATCAACTCTTAAATGCTCTTTGGGTCAAAGCATTTTCACAAAGCAGGGTAATAAAAGGGTTTCCAGACATGGGTAGACCATTTGCTTGTCCTGCAGAGTAGCTCAGCACACACACACACATACACACATATGTACACAAAACTTAATGGAGGAGGAAAGAGTTGACATTAAATAATATTTTTAAAAGGAAGAAGAGAGAGGTTAATGACTAAGTGTAGTATTCTGAGTGCTGTAATTTGACCATATACATGTGCATAAAGTGTGTATTTCATTAAAATCAGTAACAAAAAATGAAATAGGCATTTTTAAGGATTTTTAGATGTATTTTTCAGAGTTGATATGGCTACTGTTAGTTGAGAAGTCAGTTATTTCTGTTTCTTAATTTTATCAATCAGTTTAAAGTACAAATACTTTATAAAAGCAATTAAGAGTCTGTCACTTATTTCTATAGGCTTTTCTGATGGCTCAGGTGGTAAAGAATCTGCCTGTATTGGAGACCCGGGTTCGATCCCTGGGTTGGGAAGATCCCCTGGTGAAGTGAATGGCAACTCACTGCAGTATTCTTGCCTGGAGAATCACATGGACAGAGCCTGGTGGGCTACACTCCATGGGGTAGCAAAGAGTCGGACATGACTGAGCAACTAACACTTTCACTTTTTTCTGTAACTGGAATATGTCATTTTATATCACATTAGTTAAAGTAAACCTAAATGTTTGCTTGGTACTTTCTTCCCTGCTTCTAAATTTCTTTTCTCATCCTTTTCTTCTCAGTCTCCCAGAGCACCTACCTATAATTTATCTTACAGACATTTTCATGAAATTCCTTTGCGTTGCATCTTTTAAAAACTCACTTCTGATTTAAAAGTAGTTCAGCTACAACTAGGTGAAAGTTTCTCTATACTGAGGAAGTATATTATTTGAAAATTGTTATAAAATATGTATCAAGGTATAGGCACTATATTGGTCTCCTAGGTAGTTTAAAGGAAGGGAAAGAAATAATTCCTCAGCTCAAATAATTTACAGTTTCAAATATAGTGATTTTACTATCTAGAGAAATGTAAGGTTACTTAATAAATACCAAAGAAAATGCTAGGGTTTTGATAAACTACCAGACCTTATATAAAAGTCTGTATTCAGCAAATTTTCTCAGTTGAGTAAAAACAAAGTTATCCAGCAAGTTGTAAGCAAGAGAAGACAAACAGTTCCATTAGGGAAACTATCCTAATAAACTCTGCACTACATACTGTGCTTAGCGTGGATTTCACTGTGCAGAGCCTTATGAAGGTGAGGAAGAACATGGGATTCCGCTCCTTAAAAGAGATAGTTGCTCAGTCGTGTCTGACTTTTTGTGACCCCATGGACTTAGCCTGCTAGGCTCCTTTATCCATGGAATTCTCCAGGCAAGAACACTGGAGTGGGTAGTCAGTCTCTTCTCCAGGGAAATCTGTGCTAAACCTTTAAGAACTAAATATTAATTGAAGCTTTAATGCAGATCTCCACATTTAGTCCTCTCTAAAACTGGAAAAGAGAAATCAGTTCCACTTACTCTAAAATAGATAATTAACTTAAAGTGAAATAAAATCTTGCATTCATGGCTTTACCTACACAGAATAAATACTGAATAAATATTTTAAAACAATATTTTGAGTAAAATACACAAACAAAAAACACTAATAAATCTTTCCTGAGAGGCCATATGTCTCCTTCTAGCCCTGAAGTTAGGTTATGAAAGAGGTTATCAGAGATCATAAACCCTGGAAAACAGGAGTCAAAGCCTCTCTATTGTGGACAGGAATGAAGACAGGACATGGGGTGGAGTTGACTGGCTACTGAGACTAAGATATCATGAATGTGCTATCTGGGATAAAGAATGATAAAGATAAATAGATAAGTAGGTGAAAAATCGCCTTTTTTTTTTTTTTTTTTTGTATTTGGTAAAATAAAGCTTTGTGCTTTTGTTCATTTTGTTCCAAAAAGAAACAGCAAGGACTAACATTTCCTTCTCCCCATTAACTAATTTGACCTTCTGTCATTGTTCTTCTAAGTATAATCTCTTTTTCTTTGACTTGACCTATCTCTGTTTGGTCCCTGTGAACCAAAGGACTGTTATACAAATGTCAGGACTGTTGTGAAGACCATGTAACAAGTATCTTTGGTGGTAGACTCTCTGGTTTAATTGTTTCTGATCTGAGATAGATTGCGTGAGTGCTCAGTCATGTCTGACTTTTTGAGGCCTTTTGGACTGTAGCCTGTCAGGCTCCCTTATGCGTGGGATTATCCCAGAAAGAATACTGGAGTGGGTTGTCATTTCTTCCTCCATGGATTCTTTCCCACTTAGGGATCAAACTCGCATCTCCTGAGGCTCCTGCAATGGCAGGCAGATTCTTTACTGAGCCACTGGGCAAGCTTGGAAATAAATAAATTAATTAATTAATTAATAAAATACAGTGAGGCTCTTTGTATTCTCCAATGACCTGAAACCCCCTGTGGCTTCCATTGGATATAGGTTAACTGTCAGACTCCTAGACATCTGCATAAAAGCAACCTCACTCTTCTTCATGTGTCTCTGAAAGATTTTGTACTCAAGTGACGGAAATATGTTAATATGAGATCAATTATCTAGCATTGTTATTTTCTACCAATATAAAAGTCTATACTGTGCCACTTTTCTCAACCCTCCCAGAAAATGTTGAAAATTTAAAATATTCCATTTTCTCCAAAAATTGTGATGCTCTATTTACAAATATTAACAAGAGATTACTATGTTGTGATTCTGTGCTTTCTATTTATATAAAAATTTTGAGCTATACTCACTCAAATTGTAAAACTCTTGAGTTTTTATATTCATTTTTCAGATTACTTGATTGAAAGATATCATCTATCTGAAAGTTAAAAAGACATATTAAATTTAATATGTTATTTATTAAGTAAACTAGTAAACAAATTTAAACAAAATAACTTTTATATAGGACTATTTTGGGGTACTTTCCTTCTCTGTGATGATACATTTCATATATTTAAGTATCCTGAGCAATTATATTTATTGGCTGATTTTTTTCAAAGAGAATAAGATCTATGTGGGCTTCCCTGGTGGCTCAGATGGTAAAGAATCTGCTTGCAACTTGGGAGACCTGGGTTCGATCTCTGGGTTGGGAAGATTCCTGGAGAAGGGAACAGCTACCCTCTCCAGTATCCTAGCCTGGAGAATTCCATGGACAGAGGAGTCTGGCAGGCTACAGTCCATGGGGTCACAAAGAGTCAGACATGACTGAGTGACTTTCACTTTCACTTTCAAGATCTATGTATCTCTAGCAAGTAGTTAGTGAAATTATGTTATGAAATTTTAACATAGTTAAAGAGAGAAAGAGAAAAAGTCTCCTACCATTTGCTGAATGTCAAAAGCAAGAACTTTGAAGTCCACTGAGAGTTTGTCTTGCAAATGAGGATTATAAGTAGCTCCGGATATTATTTTCAATGTCCCTCTGGCTTCATGACTTTTTCCAAATGCTGCATCTAGATGAATTTATTAGAAACAAAACTGAAAATGTGAATGATGAGTAAGAAAATATGCACATTCTGGTTAAGACACAGAAGTAAAGTTCTTACTTAATGTGCTGACTCTGGAGTTCTTGCTTTTTCTTTTTAGTCTTCCTGTTTCATCATCAGCTGCTTTTATCCTTTATTTTTTTTCTTAGCTATCTAGTTGTTTTAAAAGATTGAAAATTAAAACTTCATCTCTGTCCCATTATAATTTTTTTTCTTTTCTTTGAAATCTAACCAACTCTGCAGACTTCCAAGTTTTGTTTTGTTTTTGTTGGTTTGTTATTGAGATTCCTGTCAGAAGATACAGGAATGATCAACTTCCACCAATTATGGGAACTGATTCAGGGAAACATGGTGAGAAAGGCACCATTAAAAGTTTTGTAGTTGCTTTCAGATACTTCTTGAACACCTAGAATCAAGGGACACTGCTGGTTTTCTACATGTGGATTGCTGTGAGGATTTCAGTATGTGCATTACTTTGAAGCATAGCTTTGAAACTACTTCTTTCATTCTAATAATTATAAATTTGACATGTGTAACCTTTTGCCATTAGATGGGGACTGTCATTATTGGAGAAGTTTTTGAGAATGCTGCAGAAAATATAATTATCTCAATATGAAAAATATGTTTAAAAAAGCTAACAATTTGGGTAGGGACGTGGGAAATAAAATATGCCATTAAGTCCAATACAATACTATTATGTGATTATTTTCCTTGAATGTCTGTTCAAAATGAATTGCTTCAGATGAAGCTCATACAATGATGAGATCATTAATAAATGTGCTAATAATGATGCATTGACCTGATATGAAAAGATGCTATTTCTTTTTTTTCCAGCTGGGGAAATTGGGGCTTAGACTCACTAAGAAAATTTTTCAGTGTTAAAGAGTGACAGATATGTAATTTGGACAAAGGACTGACTGACTTCAAACCTCAAGATCTGTCATGCTGTGCTGTGCTTAGTTGCTCAGTCATGTCTGACTCTTTGTGACCCCATGTCAACTGTAGCCTGGAAGGCTCCTCTGTCCACGGGGATTCTCCAGGCAAGAATGCCATTCCCTTTTCCAGGGGGTCTTCCCAACCCAGGGATCAAACCCAGGTCTCCCATATTGTATATATTGACACAAATCTCTTAGTTCAGAAGAAACTTTTAGAATTAATATTTTAAACAGTACTCAAAATTTAGATTTGTGTATTTAAAACACAAGGAAAGACTGAGGAACTGTCATGAATTTCCAGAGACTGAGGAAACATGGAAACTAAATACAATGTAGGAATCTGTACTGAATCCTGAACAAGAAAAGCCATTAGTGAAAAAACTGGTGAAATTTGAATAGAGTGTTTAGTCTAGCTAATATTATTGTAACAATTTTATTAATTTCTTGGTTGTAATAGTTGTATATATATATACTAGATACTGACTTGAGGGGAACTTGTATGAATGTATAAAATAATTCTACAATTTTTACAACTTTTTGAAATCTAAAACAATTTCCAGTAAAAGTGTTAAGTATATTAAAGTGTATAGTATGAAATACATAAAAGTAAGTACAAAGTAAACTAAAGATTGAAGGCAAAATGAGAAGAGGGCAGCAGAGGATGGGTTTTAGATAACATCACCGACTCAATGGACATGAATTTGAGCAAGTTCTGGAGACAGTGGAGGACAGGGAAGCCTGGCATGCTGCAGTCCATGAGGTCTCAAAGAATCCAACAGGCTTAGCAACTGAAGAACAACAACAAATATTGAAGTATGTATTGAAAGTGTGTCTTATATCCTGTGGTGTAGTGTTATAGTGAAGCGAAGTCGCTCAGTCGTGTCTGACTCTTTGCGACCCCGTGGACTGTAACCTACCAGGCTCCTCTGTCCATGGGATTCTCCAGGCAAGAATACTGGAGTGGGTTGCCATTTCCTTCTCCAGGGGATCTTCCCAACCCAGGGATTGAACCCCGGTCTCCTGCCTTGCAGGCAGAAGCTTTAACCTCTGAGCCACCAGAGAAGCCCTGGTGTAGTGTTATAGCTTTATTTCAAATCTCTTCTTATATTCAGTTGTTCATGATTAAACCACACAAACTTTTAAAAGTATTTATTCTTTTATTTTCCTGGTAAAAAACTAACTTTTGTATTTTTATTGAGTATGAAACATTCCAATG
The DNA here is from genome assembly GCF_003369695.1 of Bos indicus x Bos taurus. NCBI lineage: Eukaryota > Metazoa > Chordata > Mammalia > Artiodactyla > Bovidae > Bos > Bos indicus x Bos taurus. Next base: position 18,352,037 of record NC_040076.1, on the reverse strand, counting down.
GACTTCCAAATGATTACATGTCCTTGAAGGTATTCACAGGGCATTTAAGACCAAAGTGGTCACTTTTCTAAAAGGCTCAGTGAACTTCTAAAATTTATTTAATTTTATATCCACAAGCCTTCCTTCTCTTTGTATATAGCTATAGTAGTAATATAAACCAGGGATTATATTGGAATTCTTTTATAAAACTATAAATCATGTTTATTGTTTCTAATTTAAACTTATTTGCTTAAAGGAAAAGAACTAACTCAAAGGTTGAGAATTTTCTCAGTAAAACCAAAATCACTACCATTAAATGGTTTTGAAGGAATTAATATACCATATAACTCATCATTTTATAAAAATGTGAAAATTTTCTCAGAAAAAATAAATCCAATATTCAAGGTTTTTGCTATGCTAACATTTTTAAAAAAATCATATAAATGAATGAATGGTAGAGTGCACATTATCCAGTTAGATTATCTAGCTTGTACTACCTGGCAATGCTGCAAATTGAAACAAGTTACCTAAATTCTGCCTCTGGTTTTTCACTTGTAAAATGGGTGTATCAATAGCAACTAACTCATAGGTTTGTTGTAACAAGAGAATACATTTGTAGAGCTTTTAAAAGCAGTTGGTACAGGTAATTTGGACTTCCTGGCTGGCTCAGATGGTAAAGAATCTGCCTGAAATGCAGGAGATCTGGATTTGATCACTAGGTTAGGAAGATTCCCAGGAGAAGGGAATGGCTACCCACTCCAGTATCCTTCCCTGGAGAATTCCATGGGCAGAGGAGGCTGGTGGGCTACAGTCCATGGGGTCACAAAGAGTTGGACATGACAGGTCAGCTTTCACACACAGGTCATTTAGCTCTAAAGAAGAGGTTTTTATTTAGTTATTTATTTTTTCTGTTAATCACAAATTGCTACTCAGGCATCTTGAGACATTTATAACTCCACAATTATACCAAGGTTCCCTTATATTGTTATAATTAAAATTGATGTACTAATAAGAATGAAGATATAATTCTCTAGAAATAAGCAATATTTTTCTTTAAATTGGCCTATTTAGCCACTATTATAGTCAACAAGGTTTGAATATGTTTATGAGTTAAATTCTATCAGAACAGACCCAAAGGCTATGAACCTACTTTGTTATATGTTGACACTGAGAATCTAATCATTTTTTAATTTTAAATACTTAGTCTCATATTCAAATTCTGAATTAAATTTAAAATTATATACCAACTTAAAAAATTCCTATGATGTGAGCTAAGGTGAAGCATCTGAATGCAATATAAATACCTTGGCAGGAAATCAATCACAGCAATGGATACAATATGCTGGCAGGATTCTGGAGACTGAAGTGTATATATTCACCTGTGAGCACTTTCTGTAGCCAACCTTATGTAACTTACCTTTTACTGATCCCTGGATTGACAGCCAGGACACGGCAATTAATCCAGCACAGAGCGCCACCAATATGACAAAGAGAACGGCAAACATGACTTCATAGGTGGTGAGAGAACGGTGCCTTGATGGTACACTTCGCTTTGACCCCATTTTTGGTTTTTGAAGGTTTGCTACTCTAAGGACTCTGGAAGAGCACAGAAGCTTGCAGCAGTTGAAGAGCAGAAACTCTCCAGTTTTCAAAGTTTTGTCAAACAACAAATCTACATTAGTCTTACTAGTCAGTGTATATGAGTGTGTATGTCCCTTTGGCAGCATTATGTCTCTATACATTAACTAGCTTTAATCTTTAAGAAGTTAATCTTTAATAAGATACTAGTGAGTACAGAGGTGTTTAGAGTTATAAATGTTAATCACCCAAGCAGGTCAGTGTCAATGTGAATGAAGTTAACTGCATGTTGTAAACAAAAATGAAACTTTATCACTTTGAGAACTGGTAGAAGAAATATGAAATTCATGATAGTCAAATTAATCATTGGGCACACACATGATATTTGTAGTAAGTCCCTAACAGATCAACCTTCTACCCTCTGACTCAGGTCATTATTAAAGCATTTTTCCTGTTTTATGTAGGTTTAGACATTCTAAAGATAACTTTTAAACACAGATAAATAGCCTAATATATATATTAACACTTATACCTGTCTTCCCGTCCTTCCTCTATCCCACTTTCTTTCTCTCTCTCTCGCAATATATATATATATATATAGCAGGAGGCCCGGATTTGACCCCTGGGTGCAGAAAATTCCCTGGAGAAGGGAATGGCAATCCACTCCAGTATTCTTGCCTGGAGAATTCCATGGACAGAGGAGCCTGGTGGGCTACAGTCCATGGGGGTCACAAAGAGTCAGACACGAAACAATCACAAATTTTGCGATCTTCACTATGTCACCCATCTAAAGTTCCACAATGTAAGGGAGTATTGATCTAACCTAAAGGAAAGTCCACATAAACAAGGCATCACATGCCAACATTTTCATGTCCTCACGTAGTTATCAATGAACAAGAGTAACTGCTGTGGGAGGAATTAAGCATTTGTTTCTCTTTTAAGGAAGTGTTCTGGGTGGGGAAAACATTACTCACTTGCCTTGAACTTTACTATTTTAAGTATCCCAACAATAATGACAGGACAGGTTGAGATAACCACGCTCATGACGATAGTTACGTGAAAACCAAGACTGTCCTGTGATAATAAAAGTACACTTCATCATGAGGCCTTCCACACTTTGAATAACAATTAATTTAGAATTAAAATTAATAAATAAAACCAAACTTGTTCTGAAGTAAGCCAATTTGTCTCTAGTTCTGGCAAGTAAAACTGGTCAGAGGCAAGGAAGTACTAGGTCTAGGGTTAATGTGTTGAAAGTGTGGCCTATTATATTGGCTCAAATAAGCAATAACTTATTTGTTTCTTCTTTACTCTTGAACAAAAAGAACCACATGTTGCTCTCTGAAAGCCTTGCTAATAAAAAGTGGAATATAAATAAATAAAGGTATGTCATGGAATATATTTATATTTTTTATTTAACTGAGTTCATACTAAGTATTCTTGATCACTTTAAAATACACATGAAAAGAGAGAAACCATGGATGGAGTTGGGAGAGCTTTATCTTTATCATGTTCTAGGAGATGATTCTAACGACTGGTGAGACACTCCTATACAATGGGAGACCTGAGAGGGTCCCCTTGAATTTGGGGAGTCAGGAAGATGGAGATAAATGACTGTCTTCTTCATTATAGCTGTTGCATTGGCAATTGCTTTCAGAAAAATCGAGTAGAATTTTCTTTTTACTTTATATAAGGGAAGAAAAATAGCAAAATTTGTTCATGCACCATCCTCCACATAGGGCAATAATATACATTAAACAGAAAATTGAAAATCAGCAATTATATACTTATGTTCAGAAATGAAATCAGCATTCATATTATAATTTTTCCTCAAATTATATGCTTTAAGTGACTATGCTTATTATGTTCAAATAAATGAGTGGAAGAATAGCTTTTCTTTAAAAAGACGTTGATATATGAAGGACAGACTGAAAGAAGACGAATAGGTTAATGTGAAAAAGGACAAATTATATGTCTTGAAACTGAAAAAATTACTAAAATAAAATGGAACTTGTCATGCTGTGCTGCACTCAGTTGCTCAGCCATGTCTGACTCTTGGCGACCCCATGGACTGCAGCCTGCCAGGCTCCTCTGTCCATAGATTCTCCAGGCAAGAATGCTGAAGTGGGTAGCCATGCCCTCCTCCAGGGGGTCTCCCAAACTCAGGGATTGAATGCAGGTCTCCTGCATTGCAGGTGTATTCTTTACTATCTGAGCCACCAGGGAAGCCCAAGAATACTGGGGTAGATAGCCTATCCTTTCTCCAGGGGAACTTCCCAACTCAAAAATCGAACTGGAGTCTCCTGCATTGCATGTGAATTCTTTACCAGCTGAGCTACCAGAAAGAAAGAAAGTGAAGTTGCTCAGTCATGTCCCACTCTTTGTGATCCTATGGACTGTAGCCTGACAGGCTCCTCCATCCATGGGATTTTCCTGGCAAAAATACTGGAGTGGGTTGCCATTTCCTTCTCCAAGGGATCTTCCCTACCCAGGGATCAAACTCAGGTCTCCCACATTGCAGGTAAGCTCTTTACCATCTGAGCCACAGGGAAATCCCCCAAGCTACCAGAGAAGCCCAGAACTTGCCATCTCAGATAACAAACCTCATTACACAGTTATAATAAAGAGTGAGTGATATTGGGCCAAGAGTGAAAAAATATCTCAGTGAAACAGAATAAGGAATTCACAAGCAACTTGATTCATATATGGAAATTTCATATGTCAAAAAGATAGTCTTATTAATATGTGAAGAAGAATGCTCTTTCATAAATAATGCTGGGTCATCAGGTTATTCTTCTACGGATATAAAGTTAGATCTTTATCTCACATCATAAGAAAAATAAATTCCAGGTGGATAAATAAACCAAAAACTATAGAAATTGTCATTTTATTAAAAATGTGAACTAGGAAGAATATTGATAAATTTAGCCAATAATAACACAAACTGGATTTTAAACAAAGACATACAATGAAAGTAAAAACAAAACACAAAGTAGATTGCTTCTTTTTTTTTTTTCATTTTTTTTACTGTGTATGTTTTTATTTGGCTACAACAGAACAGAACTGAGGCCAAGATTTTTTTGTGAGTTTCTCAAATTTATTTGGAAGGTAATCCAAACAAAGTCCATGAGAAGAGTTGGGAAGTGAAAAGTGGGGAACAATAAAGGCAATAAAACTATATAATCAAGCCAGAAACCACCGTAGGCTCAGGAACATAATCCTGCTGTGGACTGTGTGAAACAGAGAGAAAAGTCCTCAGGATTATCCCAATTAATGGGCAAGGAAGCAGGGATGTTTATTAACCAAATAGCCTTGCTCACTGGCAGAAAGTAGTTTCTGGGGCTTTAACTCTCCTACTTTCAGCTCACCCAGTGTGTGTACAGAACATTCATGAAAAATTGCTTTCAGTTTGCAGAGATGAATCAGAGCATATGTAGGAAGGACCCTTACAGTTTCCAACCGAGAAAATACTTTCAAGAGTTCATGTGGCGGATTCATTTTGATATTTGGCAAAACTAATACAATTATGTAAAGTTTAAAAATAAAATAAAATTAAAAAAAAAGAATTCATGGAGAATTTCTGCTAAATAACATTTAAAAGACAAACACCAGGCAATTAACAAAAGCACAAATCCTAACAAATTTTAAAGAAATAAAACACAAAACACAAATGTCTATAGGCAGTCAATTTTAGTAGATGGTCAACTTCAGTAATAATTATAGAATTCCAATTAAAATTAAAAAATGAAATATTATTGACTTCAAATATACTAGCAACATTTAACATCCTTAGTATTGCTAAGCAGTGGCAACTATTAACTGTGAGAAAGAAAATTAAAATCATATTGAAGAGCAATTTGGTAGTATCTATCAAAACTAAATATACATGTAGAATTTGACTCCCAAGTTCATCTTATAATTATACCTCCTAGAGAAACTCTAACACATCCAGATAATGAGACAATATGACAATATTTACCATGAAACTACCTTAAGCCTCACAAAGTAGAGAGAAATCTTGTGTCCATCAATAGGGAAATGAATTGTACTTTTTACATGATAAAATATTATTCACATTATAAGTATACAAACCAGAGCTCTATGTAGCAGTTTGGAAATAACCAACAAACTTTTTACATAAAGAAACCAGTTAAACCCCAAGATCTAGCCATGTCCACCAAAGGAGAGACAGACAGACAGACAGATAGAACATCCTTTCAAATGTTGCTGAATACATATTCTTTTCAAGTGATGTGGAACATTCTCCAGGATAGATCAAATACTAGACCAGAAAACAAGCCTTATCAAATTTAAGAAGACTGAACTCATATTAAGCATTTTATGAGATGAGACTAGAGACTGTGAACTAGAAGTCAGCTACTATGTAGCACACCTGGGACTAATGTATCATTGTATGTCAAATTATATTTCAATAAAAACAAGAAAGAAGTTGCAGAAGAATATATGCAGTGTTAAACTTTTTAAAGTAAAAAAAAGAAAATAATTTGTTTAGGAATGTAGTTACATGTAATGAAAGTTTACATATGAGTGATAAATTAAAAATTCAATATAATGATTACTTTTAGCTAAGAACAGGATTGAATAGTGTGGGAATGGAATACCAACCAAGGGGACTTCAACTGTATTTGAATTGTGTTGATTCTCTTAAAATTTTTGAAATAAATTAATGAACCATGTTAACTTGACAAAATTAGATGATTGGGACACATGAATTAATAGTTTTGCATTATTCTAATATATGTATGGTCTTCCCAGGTGGCTCAGTGGTAAAGAATCTGCCTGTCAATGTAGGAGATGTGAGTTCCATCCCTAGGTTGGGAAGATCCCATGGAAGAAGAAATGACAACCCACTTCAGTATTCTTGCCTGGAGAAAATCCCATGGACAGAGGAACCTGTTGGGCTGCAGTCCATAAAGAGTCAAACACGATTGAGTATGCACACAATATATGTATGTCTGTGTGTGTGTGTGTGCACACTCAGTCATGTTTTATTTTTTGTGACCCCAAGAACTACAGCTCACCAGGCACCTCTGGCCATGAAATTTTTCAGGCAAGAATACTGGAGAGAGTTTATATATATATATATATATATATATATATATATATATAGGCTTCCAAGGTAATTCAGCTGGTAAAGAACCTGCCTACAATGTGGGAAACCCTAGTTTGATTCCTGGGTCAGGAAGTTCCCCTGGAGAAAGGATAGGCTACCCAATCATGTATTCTTGGGCTTCCCTGGTGGCTCCGATGGTAAAAAATCTGCTTGCAGAGTTGACCCCTGGGTTGGGAAGATCTCTTGGGGGAGGGCATGGCAACCCATCACAATATTCTTGCCTGGAGAATCCCCATGGTCAGAGAAACCTGACCAGCTACAGTCCATGGGGTTGCAAAGAGCTGGATACTACTGAGCAACTAAGCACAGCATATATATATATATATATATATATATATATATATATATATAATGAAAGGGGAAGCATATGATTGAAGTCTCTGTTATATTAGTTCCATCTTATTTAATAACAACTTATTTAATAACATCTTATTTAATAACAAATAAGTTTAATCTTATTTAATAACAACTAAATTTTAAAAACCTTTATGCCTAAGGCTTTTTACTTTGAGAAATGTAGAAGTCATAGAAACACCTGACCCTACTTAACTCAAATCATTGAATATTTATAAGTAAAACATATATTTTAAACATATATTAAAATGTAACCATATATGCTAAAATGATCTAGATGAAGTAGAAACAAATAAGTAGGAAAAAACATCTGGCATGGTTAATGAAGAGAATATATAGCTCTGGAAAAGTAAGGATCATTTATATTCTTAATGAAGTTTTCAGTGAGGAAAACAATTGTGACCACTTCAGTGATGGGAATGACACATTTCAATTAAGTGAAAAATGAAGTGGGAAGAGACTTGAAGATAGTGAAAAATGTAGTAAGTAGGGCTAATATTGAACTTTTAAGAGTTCAGTATTGAACTCCTGAGTGATACTGCAAGCATTTTAGCCTATAATGAATGAAAGGTTAAGAAAAAAACAAACAAACAAACAAAAAACTGAGAAAATTGAATCTATAAACTCTTGTTAATATTATTGAAGCAAAAGAACTGGAGGGTTAAGAATCATGTTATATAATATAGTCCATTCATTTGCTAAATGTGATTTTATGCTCTGACTGTGTAAGTAGCTGTAGTAATTACAAAGAGTTTCTTAAGATTAAGGCCCTGAGCATTAATGAAACATTTCTTCCATTATTCAATAAGATGTGAGAAAGTCCTAATAGCTTTCACCTTTAAATATGCAAAATTCCTGTGACCGTGGTCTGTTACTGGAAAAATTTCTTGAATGAATATTAAATTTAAAAAAAAAGCTAATATAAAATAAGAAGAGCAATATTGCTCACCAGGAATACTTTTGGTGATTCTACAGATGATTTTTTTTTTCTCTGAAAATGTGTTCAAATAATCCAAAGTGGTCAGTAAATTAACACTTTGATGACTTTTATGATACATGATTCAAAGACGACTGAGCTGTATGAAATACACATTTGCTTGTCTCCATGCTGGTGTATTTGTTTTCTTTACTTTTTCTTTTCTTTTTTTTTTTTGACTTTTCATATAATTTTAACACATTATTCTAAAACTTAATTAATGAGTCTCTTTTTATTTTAGATGTTGTAAGGGTAGAGTAATCTTTCTTTGTGTAATATCTGAGGACTTTGATAAATATCTCTGGGGTGAAAGAAGATGGGATTTAGGTCCTTAAATATTTTTGTCAATGAACATCTTTAGATACTGTAATCACAGACATTTGTTCACTAGGTAATTTTTTTTTTTATAGTTTTGACACTTGAAGAAAAACTTGACTGAATGTGAAGTGTGGAACCATACCATCCTTCCCTCAGAAGCTTGTAGATACTCTTCCACTAGTCTTTGGAAACAATTATTGAACTAGTTCTCTTTTATTACCCTTTCATTCATCTTTGATTGGATGCCCATCATGATTTGCCAGGTGCATGTGTTATTTTTAGGGCTGATGGATTTTATATTCCCTGAGTTTATTTATATGTGAGAAACCTTCCTCTTTCTTTCATACTTGAGTGATACTTTTCTGGGGATCATATGCATGGGTAAATAACAAGTTTATTTTTTTCTGGGAATTCTGAAAATGTTTTTCTAATAATTAATCTTTGCTTTTTGGTATTTGTTATCAATTTTGTACCTTTAAGAACCCAATCTTCAGTACCTAATTTTACTTGGGAGCGAGATTACTGGCTTGACTGCTCTGTCCCCCTTTGGACTCACCTTTCTCTCCACTAGGTCGCCTCTGTCTCCTCCCTCCCCCCTCTCTTCTCTACCCAACTCTCTGAATCTCTGTGTATTCCAGACGGTGGAGGACACTTAGGGAACTGATTACTGGCTGGATCTGTCTCTCTCCTTTTCATTCCCCCCTTTTATCCTCCTGGCCACCTCTGTCTCCTTCCTCCTCTTCTCTTCTCTGTATAACTCTATGAACATCTCTGAGCAGTTCAGACTGCGGAGCGCACATAAGGGAGTGATTACTGGCTAGCTTGCTCTCTCCTCTTTTGATTCCACCTCATATCATTCAGGTCACCTCTAACTCCCACCTCCCTCTTCTCTTCTCCATGTAACTCTGCCAGCTTCTCTGGGTGTCCCTCACTGTGGAGAAACTTTTCATGTTTAACCTAGATGTTTTATCAACGGTGCTGTATAGAAGAAAAAGTCTTGAGACTACTGTAAAAATAAGACTGAAAACCAGAAGCAGGAGGCTTAAGTCCAAATCCTGAGAACATCATAGAACACCTGACTCCAGGGAACATTAAGCGATAGGAGCTCATCAAACCCCTCCATACCTACACTGAAACCAAGCACCACCCAAGGGCCAACAAGTTCCGGAGCAAGACATACCACGCAAATTCTCCAGCAATATAGGAACACAGCCTGGAGCTTCAATATACAGGCTGCCCAAAGTTACTCCAAATCCATTGACATCTCATAACTCGTTATTAGACACTTCATTGCACTTCAGAGAGAAGAAATCCAGCTCTACCCACCAGAACACCGACACAAGCTTCCCTAACCAAGAAACCTTGACAAGCCACTGATACAACCCCACCCACAGCGAGGAAACTCCATAATAAAGAGAACTCCACAAACGGCCAGAATACAGGAAGGCCACCCCAAACTCAGCAATATAAACAAGATGAAGAGACAGAGGAATAACCAGCAGGTAAAGGAACAAGGTTTTGCCCACCAAACCAAACAAAAGAGGAAGAGATAGGGAATCTACCTGATAAAGAATTCTGAATAATGATAGTGAAAATGATCTAAAATCTTGAAATAAAAATGAAATCACAAATAAATAGCATGGAGGAAAGGATTAATATTGTCTTTTTGACACAGAGCAAAACTAGAACACATTTAAAGCTAATCAATATCTTATTTTTGAATGACATGCTTTACATCTGCTTAATTGCCTAGAGAATTCTTTTTTCATGCTTAAGTCTCAATAGGAAATAAGTTGGCATTGATTATTATGAATTGAATTTTCTTGGAATGTTGCGTACCTTTTTCAGTTTCCACTTCATCTAAAAATTAATCTTCTTTTATTAAAATTAAAAAAATTTTGTGTTGTTCAATTTACTGGATATCTTACTGGGAGTTGGAGCCCAATTATTTTGGTTGTATTATCTTAGTAATTTCTTTATATTTATAAATTTCTCCTAATTATTACCATATCTGTAAGTCTCTCATATATTTTAATTATATACAATGTTCAATTCTATGCATTCTGTTCTGTTGTTTCTAATTTATTGATAGTTTGTATAATGCTATTGATTCAGATTGCAGTTTTTTTTTTTAAGTAATCTTTCTCTTTTAACACGTCTATGTTTTATGGCAACCCTACTCCAGTACTCTTGCCTGGAGAGTCCCACGGACAGAGGAGCCTGGTGGGCTGCAGTCCATGGGGTTGCTAAGAGTTGGGCACGACTGAGAGACTTCACTTTCACTTTTCACTTTCATGCATTGGAGAGGGAAATGGCAACCCACTCCAGTGTTCTTGCCTGGAGAATCACAGGGACAGAGAAGCCTAGGGGGCTTTTGTCTATGGGGTCGCACAGAGTCGGACATGACTGAAGTGACTTAGCAGCAGCAGCATGTTTTATTATCTTATTGTTGATTTATTACTATCTTGAACTTATTTTCTTATTAACATATTTTTTAATAAGTAATACTGTAGAAGTCTGAGCACTGAAGAATTGATGCTTTCAAATTGTGGTGCTCAAGAAGACTCTTGAGAGTTCCTTGGACTGTAAGGAGATCAAACCAGTCAATCCCGAAGGCAATCAGTCCTGAATATTCATTGGAAAATCTGTTGCTAAAGCTGAAGCTCCAATACTTTGTCCACGTGATGTGATAGAGCTGACTCATTGAAAAAAGACCCTGATGCTGGGAAAGATTGAAGGCAAAAAGAGAAGAGGGCAGCAGAGGGTGAGACTGTTAGATAGCATCATCAAATCAATGGACATGAACTTGAGCAAACTCCAGGAGATAGTGAAAGACAGAGAAACCTGGCATGCTGCAGTTGTAAAGAGTTGGACATGATTTAGCAACTGAATAACAACAACAAAACTGTAGAAGACTTTCCTTTGGTTGAAACTGCTTCTAGAGTCAGATTTTTGGACAACGTTTTATAAATTAGTCTCTTCCCTTCTCCCTTCTTTCCTTCTGAGATATATTTGAGTGGCTGCCATGCTATTTCTTTTTATTTGGTTTGCTTAGTTCGCTTAGACTCTTTCCCATAGTTTTCCCACAGAGTGGGTGAATTCTCCATGCCTTTGTAGGCACTACATTTTGAGGAATTTATACAATATGCTTTTTTTATTTTTTGTAAACTGAGGGGTTGGGAGAAGGTTTTGAGGATAGAGAACAAACTCATAGGAAGCTATCTATTCCATATTTATGACCATTCATATTTCTTTCTCTCCTGCAATTTTGTCAAATAACCTACAGCAACGTTCACCCTGTACTAATGTGGGGGTTTATTCTATTTGTGAATGTGTGTGAGGTACAACTGTGCTTTATACTCTTTTCTACAAATTTGTGAATAGTGCTGAGAGATTACAAGGCCCTATGGTTTCTACTTGTCTCCACTGAGATGCCCTGGCAGTCAGTAGTCACTAGGGATCGCTGTGCTGGGTGCTAAGTTGCTTCAGTGTGTCAGACTCTTTGCAACCCCATGGAATATAGCCCACAAGGCTCCTCTGTCCATGGGATTTTCCAGGCAAGAATACTGGATTGGGTTGCCAGCTCCTTCTCCAGGGGATCTCCTTGACCCAGGGATCAAACCCACGTCTCTTATATCTCCTGTTTTGGAAGGCAGGTTCTTTACCACTGCTGCTACTTGGTTCACCAGTTACAGATTGCAAGATATTAAAAAAATTAAAACTATTTTTGGTTCTCTTGAGCAATCCTGGGAGCTCCCCTGATGGACAGTGGCAAAGAATCCTCTTGCAATGCAGAAGACTCAGGATCCCTGGGTCAGAAAGATCTCTTGGAGGGGGAAATGACAGCCCAGGATTCTTGCTTGGGAAATCCTATGGACAGAGAAGACTGGTGTGCTACAGTCCAAAGGGGTGTGGGAAGGATAGGGTTTGTTAGGTAACTAATAGAAAAAGACAGGTTGAGCCTCATAATATTCTTGCTATTGGACAGACATTTTGCCGGGAACTTTGTTCATTGCTGTTGTCGTTTGTTTGTTTGCTTTGTTTCTGCACCACCCCATGCCCCCTTCCATTGGTGAGTTTCAGCTTATAACTAGTTTATGACTCATTTAATTACATTCTAGAGAAAGATGTGTTAAGCTTCAACTTCATTTCAGACTTTACCCAAAAGTCTATCCAATGTAATTTCAGACCTAAAGACTGTACAAATTTTATTCAACTAAAACTATACCTAAACATTAATTTATATATCATATCAAAAGTTCTTGGCTCTGAAAAAGTCTGAGGATACAATATTACTAAGTTCATTTATGGACCATGTTTTCAGCTAAATATTAGTTTACGAAAAGGTACATCCATGAAAACTGAAAATAAAGAGAATAAAAATCCTTTCAATTTATAGTAACCTCTTACATCATCTTACAGTTGTTGGGTTCAACCAGTTGTTGGGTTCCTCTATATTTAGGCTAATAGTAAAAAAGAAATCCCTTTAAGTTTTTACATACTGAAATATTCTGTTTAAGTTGTAAATTGCATTCCTTAGTTTGCTAAAAAGTGTATTTTCCATTCAAAGAAGGGGGTGTGAGGTTGTGGGAAATGCTCTAGTCTTGTAGACAGTAGGCTCACCTTTATGTAAAGCCATAGACCCTTATCATGCAACATGGGGCATTTCACTAAACCTCTTTTTGAGCTTCAGTTTTATTATCTGGAGAACAGTTACTGACCTTAAAATCAGTCTTATTTCTAAAATTTCCTGAGGTTATGACTTTTATGACGCTTTCCAAAGGAAAGTATATGATTTATGTCCCTTCATGTTAAAAGTCTTTGTTTCTCGAATTTCTTTCAGAGATTCACCAAAAAATTATCCATGTGAGACAATGTCTTTTCAAACATTTTCTTAAGATCTTTTCCTTCATCTCTCCCACTGACCTTTCATTCTTACTGCTGCTTCTTTTTTATCCTTCTCTTGTCTGAGGACAGTGAAACCCTATTTACTTTCCCTTTGCTAATGCAAATTGTGCGTTGAAGTTCTTCATCCTTTGTTCCTGCTCTGCATGTAGCTTCTTACCTTGCTATATGAAAGTCACTCACACCAAGCGTATCTCCCTAATCTACTTTTGTCTGTAAAGTGGATTATGAAACTTTTAAATCAAAGGTATTATACCAGGACATGCTGAACTGCATAGCACTTAACTGTTTCGAAAGAGACCTCTATTCATGACAGCATTCAAAGATAGACCTGTGTTTCAGGAAAGAAAAATATACTAGGCTGGGAGAGATTGGTTTTTCCTAGTAGGGGTTACCACACTTTTTATAGCATTTTAGTTGGTTAGTAGGGAGCTCTGAAAAAATATCAGTGTGTTCCTCCCTATAAGTAGCTAGTTTAGGTCATTTTCAAAGAAACCCCCTATGTACTCAGAATCCTAACCAATTCACAACCCCACGATTTTATATTGTTGTGATGGTCACATCTGTAGCTCAGGCTGGCTTTATTGTCTCACCATGTTTCTTTTTAACTTTAATCATCTTAGTTCCTGGAGGTCAAAAGATTTTTTGATATTGAAAGGGAGTCAGCCCACTTGTCAAATTTTCTCGGTTCCTTTTCATCTAATTGCCCTGCTATCATCACTAAAGTTTTCTATCAAGCATTACATTTTCCATAGAACAAGTTTTCCACATCAACTTGCTAAAGCAGTTTTCACTGCCCTGTCATTAAAACAGTTCCAGAAAGTTCATTTTCTTTTCTTTCCCAACTAAAAGAATAAAGATCCAACTAAGAAATCATCTACTTCAGAAAACTAAAGTTTTCCACCTGGATCCAGATCTCAACCTCCCATGTAAAACTCTGCACTTCATTTTTTATGACTATGCCTTTTTAGATGACACCCAAAGAAATTCTTTTGGCAATATTTTTACTAAGTAAGTGTAATGTGTGCATGTCAGACTCTTTGCAACTCCATGGACTGTAGCCCACCAAGCTCCTCTGTCCATGAGATTCTCCAGGTAAGAATTCTGGAGTGAGTTGCCATATCCTCGTCCAGTGGATCTTCTCAAATCAGGGATTGAACCCGTGACTCCCATATCTCCTGCATTGCAGGTGGATTCTTTACCTCTGAGCCACCAGGGAATCCCAATAAATATCAATGCATAGCTTCTTTATATGAATTTTGTTTACTTTTTTTTTAATTGAATGTCAGTTTCTAGATGAAAGTGGCCAGGTATGCAGTTTTTGCTTAAATAATGTACTGTATCAAGAATTGTATGCTTAATGAATGTTTCTTGCCGCTACTGCTAAGAGGGGATTATACGTATTAAAAATAAAATAACTTGCAGTAACCAGAAATGTAGCTTTGATCTTAAGCCACTATTTTAAGATGCAAAGTCAATGATAGAGGCATGAGTTTGGCAAAGTTAATTAGGCATCAGGAATTAAGCAGGATACATACATATATTTACTAAGATTTCTTACATTAGGTCATTGGAGAGATTGCACTAAAATAAGAAAAACGTTATGTAAACAAAACTGTAGTGGAGATCACTCTTCCTCTGTTTTCATTTTCTCTTCATCCTTTTAGTCATGGAACTCCCTGAGTTTTCCCTGTGAGTCACGAGCAACAGCCCTTTCAGTTTAGATGTGGCCGTGTGATTAATTTCCGGAAAGTGGGGTATGAGAGAAGGTTACATGTGCAACTTCTGGATCATCTCTTTATAGAGACTTGCTAGATTTTCTCCTTTTTTCCTGAAGGCTAGAAAATGAGGAAAAGTAGTAGTCTTGGAAGCTCTTAATACTTGTGAATGGCAGAGCCAGTCACACGCCCTGGTCCTTTGTGTCTGCACTAACATAGAGAGGAAAACAAACATCTGCGTTATTTAATCAACTTATTACTTCTTTATCTCACTTATACAGTAAACTGTTACTGTGAGTTTTATGAGGAATTTCAATATAATCCATGATATACTTCTAAAAGATTTTAAAAACATCTTTAGAAAATGCTTCTTTGTTTATTTAAAAGTAGAAATTCTCTAATTATGATATTTTGATAACATTTTTCTTTTCCATGAGTAATTATTCAAGTGTAGGAATGTATTTGTTCTCAACTTAATACACTGCCATTAGAATATTAATTAAAATATCTTATTTATTTTCCCTTAGTTTCTTTAAAAGTTTTTCTAATTCTTATGATTTTCCCCTGTGCAATGAGAAAAGCAATCTCTCATATAGGACTGCTCTATCAACCTGGGCCACAAAATGAAGACAACATGAAGCAGAGTCACAGCTGACAAATTGTGGGTATGCAATATGAGCAAGAAAGGGATTTTGTTGTGTGCCACTGAGACCTGAGAGTCATTTTCTAATGCAGCACAGCTTGGCTTACCCTGACTGATCTAATAGTAATAGTGGGGTCCGTCAGTCAGTCAGTTCAGTCTCTCAGTAGTGTCCAACTCTTTGCAACCTTATGGACTGCTGCATACCAAGCCTTCCTGTCCATCACAAAGTCCCAGAGTTTACTCAAACTCATGTCCATTGATTCGGTGATGCCATCCAACCATCTCATCCTCTGTCATCCCCTTCTCCTCCCACCTTCAATCTTTTCCAGCATCAGGGTATTTTCAAATGAATTAGTTCTTTGCATCAGGTGGCCAAAGTATTGGAGTTTCAGCTTCAGCATCAGTCCTTCCAATTAATATTCAGGATTGATTTCCTTTAAGATGGACTTGTTGAATCTCCTTGCAGTCCAAGGGACTCTCAAGAGTCTTCTCCAACACCACAGTTCAAAAGCATCAATTCTTCGGCCCCATAGTGGAGGTGGGTATATCCAAATAGAAAGTCATTCTTCCCTAAACACCAGACTAGGAGATAAAATTTTAAATCCCTTTCTTGATTTTGCTAATAATATTATCTTAAACAACTTAACTGAATTGTTCAAGTTTCAGTTTCTGCATTTATACAATGAATATTTTGGATGAGACAAAGTTGTCCAGCTATAACATTGTTGAGTCTATGGTAAGAGTAACCTTAAGCAGCATTGCTAAAGTCACCATTTATCTTATTTCAGTCTGCTAACAACAAAATACCATAGACTGGGTGACTCATAAACAATAGACATTTATTTTTGATGGTTCTTGGACAGCAAGGAGATCAAACCAGTCAATCCTAAAGGAAATCAGTCTTGAATATTCATTGGAGGGTCTGAGGCTCTAATACTTTGGCCACCTGATGTGAAGAACTGACTCATTGGAAAAGACCCTGAGGCTGGGAAAGACTGAAGGCAGGAGGAGAAGGGAATGACAGAGGACAAGATGGTTGGATGTTATCACCGACTCGATGGACATGAATTTGAGCAAGCTCTGGGAGATGGTGATGGTCAAGAAAGCCTGCCATGCTGCAGTCCATGGGGTTGCAAAAAGTCAGACACGACTGAACTGAACTGAGTGTGAAGTCTGAGATCAGGGTGTCAGCATGATCAAATTATGGTGAAGGTTCCCTTCTGGTTGCAGATGGGCACTTTCTCATTGTATCCTCACATGGCAGAAAAGAGAGCAATCTGGGGTCTCTTTATTAAGCTCATTTAACCCATTGATGAGGGTTTCACCTTATGACCTAATCATCTCTCGAAAGCTTCTGGAGCTTAGATTTCAACATATGAATATTGGAGGAACACATATGAATTTGAAGGAATTTGGGAGAAACACAAACATTTAACCCTTAACTCTATGATCAAGCTTTGCCATAATCTTTCCTTTCATTATTTCTTTATTAGGTGACCAGAAGTTACTTTGTAGTTGGAGAGAATACAGACTCAACTGAATTTGCTATTTCTGTGTGCTTAAAAAAAATCTTCAACATTTAAGAGGCATAATAAAAATTCATGTGTTGCGGTAATAATCAGATCAATCACCACCACTACCTTACACATAGTAAAACTCATATACTACCTCAAACAATTAGCAATTTGATTTAGTGATATTGTTATTCTTTATGACACCATACTGGATTAAGATGTGTAACATATAGCAAGCACGCTTGATCTTGCTGCTGGGTAAAACAAGCTTTTGATCTCTGATTTTTTGTTAGTATAAATAGCATGGCCAGGCTTAGGCAGTGGGGAGATACTCCTAGTGGGATTCACCATGTAGATGTGATCCAGGGGGCTTAGTGACATTAGAGACATCACTGCAGTCAGTCCCAGCAATATATAATCAAAGAGTTTCCTGGTGTGTGGGCTTTCTTTCTCTCCCATGAGTTATCTAGAGAGGACGTGAAGAGGTTATACCTTTACCATTCAAGTTAAGTCTCTGAACATCAACTGGAAGCAACTGGAAGCTTGTTAGAAATGCAGAATCTCACCCGAATAATTTACCAAGAATCTCTATTTTAACAAGATGCTCAGATGACTTATATGCACATAAAAGTTCTGACAGTACAGACTTTTCAAAGAATAAGCTTATGGAGAAACTCAGAAATTCTATTTTTAACTGTTATTTTAAATATCTGACTTGGGACTAATATAGTATTGAGTATTACTGGGGAACACTGCTGCTGCTGCTGCTGCTAAGTCGCTTCAGTCGTGTCCGACTCTGTGCGACCCCATAGACGGCAGCCCACCAGGCTCCCCCGTCCCTGGGATTCTCCGGGCAAGAACACTGGAGTGGGTTGCCATTTCCTTCTCCAGTGCATAAAAATGAAAGTGAAGTCGCTCAGTTGTGTCCCACCCTTCGCAACCCCATGGACTGCAGCCTACCAGGCTCCTCCATCCATGGGATTTACCAGGTAAGAGTACTGGAGTGGGGTGCCATTGCCTTCTCCACTGGGGAACATGACCTACTAATAATTGTAAACACTGAGAAAATAAATACTAATAGATGCTAATTTTGAGAAACAGCATTAATAACGAATTAATGTGACCTGCAATGATATAAAAATAAGCAATATATTAAACATTTCAAATCAGCTCTTGGTCTAGCATAGAAGAATCTGTAATTTTATGTTCTAAGACCTTGGCCACAGTTTTCAATGTTTCCTGCTGATTGTGAATCAAAGGCATTGCTTTCACTTTCATGCATTGGAGAAGGAAATGGCAACCCATTCCAGTGTTCTTGCCTGGAGAATCCCAGAGACAGGGGAGCCTGGTGGGCTGCCGTCTATGGGATCGCACAGAGTCGGACACAACTGAAGTGACTTAGCATATAAAAAAAAAAAACACTGACTTTGAGTTCAGATCTTGGCCTGTTGTTACTAGTGGTAAAAATGTAGGTAGATTTTACCTAATTTCCCTGACCATTGGTTTCCTCATCAATACAATGGATATAATAATTGTCTGTTAAAGGAAAACTTCAAAAAAGTTCTCCTTTGATACCAGATATTGTTATGCCTGGTCAGATAACAATGTTTCCTTTCTTACAGTTCTAATAAGATTCTACCTAGTGTTTTAATTTAGGCATGCCAGAGGTCAGCATGTTTTTGGAAGATAGCTACACAGTTCATTAAAGAAAAAAGATAATGTGCAATTTCCATCCTTTTGTTTGGGGATAGTTCTCTCATGCCAATGAATGTATTTATCCTTTACCTATTATGGAATAGTTTGCTCTTTTGTTTAAGGTCTGAGTAGCATTTTTCTGATTTCAACTTTTGCCTGGAAAGATAACGGATTAAGTCTCAGGGAGATTGTAAGTAGATTTCATCATCTGTTTTAAGTTCAACCTTCACTGCCCTAAGAAAAATTGTCATTGACACATCCCTTTGGCTATGTCCACTGAAAATTACAATGCCAGCTTAGAGCAAAAGTCTTCTTACACTTTTGGTTTCTGCCTTCAAGCAGAGGGCTGAAAGCAATGTATTACCCCTAATAGACAATAAATAGAAAATAAAACCCTTGGAGTCTTGATATTTTGTCGTATTATGGTTTTTAAAAATTACAGTATGCTCTAACTAGAGAAGAAGCATGCTATTTCAGAATAGATCCCAAGACACCATTTCAGGAGACTATTTTGAAAATAGAGTAAAAAGAGATTAAATAAAATAATATGTAATTACTTATATTTAATGGTCATTTATCCTTGCAGTCCAAGGGACTCTCAAGAGTCTTCTCCAACACCACAGTTCAAAAGCATCAATTCTTCGGCCCCATAGTGGAGGTGGGTATATCCAAATAGAAAGTCATTCTTCCCTAAACACCAGACTAGGAGATAAAAATTTTAAATCCCGTTCTTGATTTTGCTAATAACATTATCTTAAACAACTTAACTGAATTGTTCAAGTTTCAGTTTCTGCATTTATACAATGAATATTTTGGATGAGACAAAGTTGTCCAGCTATAACATTGTTGAGTCTATGGTAAGAGTAACCTTAAGCAGCATTGCTAAAGTCACCATTTGTCTTATTTCAGTCTGCTAACAACAAAATACCATAGACTGGGTGACTTATAAACAATAGACATTTATTTTTGATGGTTCTTGGACAGCAAGGAGATCAAACCAGTCAATCCTAAAGGAAATCAGTCCTGAATATTCATTGAAGGGAGTGAGGCTCCAATACTTTGGCCACCTGATGCGAAGAACTGACTCACAGAAAAGACCCTGAGGCTGGGAAAGATTGAAGGCAGGAGGAGAAGGGGGTGACAGGCCGTGTGTCATTCTAGGAGCTTTACATGTATTTACTTATTTGCTTCTTATAATAACACTGTGGGTAAGGCGCTACTATTATTCCCACTTGAGGGATGTGGAAACTGAGTCACTGAACTTTTGAGTAGCCTGAGTTATTAGAGCCAGTAAACACCAAATACAGGAAATAGATGCAAGTAATCTAGGTTTAAAGAGCAAATTCAATGGTTTTACATGTGTCCATTTATGTAAATTAGCATGATGTTTCAAGTGTCCTTCTCTGTATGGTTCTGGGTGTCAACTACATATTGGTACTCGTTGTCTATTTTTCCAAGGATTAAATCATGTGTTGCTGTACCTGCTGGCCTTCAACACCCCCTAACCTTCAACACTCCATGAGAAGAGTTCAGAGTGGAGAGCAGAAATAGGACACTCTGTGATCTGGGAAAAACTGATAGGACAAGTCTTCAAGTAGTCAGATAGTTTTAGGAGCTGATTTTATGAGACCAACTCTTGCATCTCCTCATATCTAGAAAAGTACTAAATTCCTTTAAGGTGACATCCGAGCCTCATGATTAGCAGTAACCTCATGAGATTAGCAGAAACCTTCTGCAAAGAATACGTGCTTGATTGTGTGTACTCTCCCTTCACTAAAGTCACATAAATACTGACCTTCCCCCTACCTCTTTGGAGCAGTTTCTCAGAGCTATCTGAAATGCTGCCTCTCGGTCTATTGTTTTCATTTTGTTCCAAATAAAACTTAACCCCAAACTCTCACATTTTACATTTTTGAAGTCGACATAGGCTAGGGTGGCCACCAAAGAAATGAGTGAGATTTGGAAGGTGAGTATGAAAAAGCAGCTAGTAAGCTATTAATAGGAGATTGGTGCAAAGGATCCAGGCATTACTGCAGGTCTCACATTGCTGCTGACTGGCTAGCTCATGGCCAGCCAGCACAGAGCTCCCTCTGATTTAAGTTGTCGGCAAGGCTTCTATGCAGTGCCAAGGTGAAGGGCCCCAGCTTCTTCTGCAGGTCATTCAAAGCTATGTGTTGCATTAGAGACAATAAGGAAAGCAATGAATAAAAGTACAGGTTTTAGTTTAATCCTGTAGATTTTGGTTTGTCCTCATGGGTTCTTATTCAATTTTTCTCATTTTAGGTGCAGCCCTGCCGATCTGTAGTCTGTCCACTTCCAAATGCAGAGGCAACAGTCTTCTATGTGTGTGTTAGTTGCTCAAACGTGTCCAACTCTTTGTGACCCTGTGGACCATAGACCACCAGGTCCCTCTGTCCATGGAATTCTCCTGGCAAGAATACTGGAGTGGGTTGCCATTTCCTTCTGCAAACAGTTTTCTGTAGATTTCACCAACTCTTGTCTGTGATTCTTTGTTAGTGACTTTTCTCTCATCCTCCAGCCATACATTTCCTGATCTTTCCTTTGGTGGGTTTTTTTTCATAACTGTGGAGAATCTAATCCCCTAAATGAATTTCTGATTTATTCAGTGGTTCTCCTTCCTTAGTAGAATCCTCACTAATATATACCTCTTAAAAATAAAAATACTGATTATCTATAAAAGTAAGTCTTCCCTTATATTAACAGGTTATAGCTCAATGTGTTTAGCATGATGCCAGGGACATTAAGACCACTCAGTGATGTTCATATCAACCTCATCTTCATCTTCATCCTCCTTAACGGAAGACTTATCATAGCATGAACCAAAATAGAAAGTTGCTTTAGTTAAAGAAAAAATCATTTCAACTAGGTGTCAAAAGTTTGCCTAAATATTTTTATAGAGAGTTCCTCTGTAAATTCTCAAATGGAAAGCCATTATATTTTCCACTTCCAAAGAAAATAATTTAAAGGTTCACCAATAGACTCATAATGTTATCTGAGACCTTGTATTTATTCTTTAGGCTTCCATTTAGTTCAGCAATAATTTCCAAAGCTTATAACCTCTGCTCATTTGAAAGAAAATTCTATTCTCCAGCTCTTTCATACTCCTTTTCATATCCTGAACATCTTGCTTAACCTCCAGTGCCCAGACGTCTCCCAATGGTCTAACAAAGCTCTCAGCCCAGCCAAACATTGTGGAGAAACCATTCAGACATTCCTTTATACTACACTCTTGCTTTGACATTTCTGAGAGTCTATTTACATGTAGTAATTTCCCAGTGCCAGTTAAAGTCAGAAAAGTGATTCACAGAGGCATTCTTGCAAAATATGACAGAGCGCTCATTAATCCTTTGATTCATAAAATCTATGCTACTGTTTTGCTTAAAATAAGAAACACAAAGTAAGCAAGTCCCTGATAGGTTTAATTCAGAATCAGAGCTAAGCAATGCCAACTCTGCAGTTTCAAAAAAGAACTGACAAAAGGAGCAGTAGGGCAAAAAAGACCGTACACACGAGTGAATTATGCTTTGTGAAAAGTTACAAGCTATCAGCTGATGGTTCAAAAAGGGCTGGGAATCCAACAGCTAGAAAAGAGGCTGAAAAGCAAGGGCGATTTACTAAGTTGCACAGTGTTTATGTTTTCTTGATGTAAATACAGCAGTAGAAAGAATGAAAAAAACTGAACAAAGGAGACTGATAGAATGTTGAAAAAGTAAGATGCCAGCGATTTTCAGGGCAAAGAATTCCCTAGCGATGTATGACTAATGCAATACAGAATAGTATCTGTTCACAAAGAAGCCAAAATAAAGGAAGAGGACATTGGAATGCTGACACTATAATCTCTTCAAAGAAAGTCGTAAAGTAACTGGCTGCCAGCAGAAAAGTATTCTTATTGAAATTTGCATCCATATTGATCGGCCATCCATGTTTTGTTGCAATCAGCAAATCTGCCCGGTAGGAACCCACAGTCAAATCTGAATTTAAAATTATGGACAGTAGGTTTTCAAAACTTCTCTGCTGTCTTGCCTTTGAATGAAACTTAAAGAAAGTCTGCCTAGGTTGCAATATTTCTTACACTTTTTAAGAATAATTTAAAAATCAAGAGATAGAAAGAAAAGAAGTCCCATAATGTAAATCCTCATTGAGCAAACAGTTTCCACCAGTAACCTAAAATATCTCTATTGTTGGAGAAACTATGGCTCTTTTGGTTTCTCCTGTGGTGTGTCTGTTTCTGTCATTGTCTTCCATGGCATGCAAATCATAAGTAATATCTTATTATTTAGCAACTACTTACATAGTTACATATATAAACTATTTGAGAAGTGTGTGTGTATATGTGTATATATATATATATATATATATATATATATATATATATATATGAATTCCCTGATAGCTCAGTTGGTAAAGAATCTGCCTTCAGTGCAGAAGACCAGGGTTCAATCCCTGGGTCAGGAAGATCCCCTGGAGAAGGAAATGGCAACCTGCTCCAGTATTCTTGCCTGGAAAATCCTGTGGACAGAGGAGCCTGGTGAGCTACAGTCCATGGGCTCACAAGAGTCAGACACTACTTAGCGACTAAACCATCACCAAATATATGTGCAGATAAGAACTTCTCAAAGTTTCAAATGCTGTGATAATATTGAAAAAAGTGAAAGTGTTACTCACTCAGTTGTGTCTGACTCTGCAACCCTGTGGACTGTTATCTGACAGCCTCCTCTGTCCATGGTATTCTCCAGTAAAGAATACTGGAGTGAGTGGGTAGCCATTCCCTTCTCCAGTGGATCTTCCTGATCAAGAGGTCGAACCTGTGTTTCCTGCATTGCAGGCAGATTCTTTACCAGCTGAACCACCAAGACCTTAATAATATTATACCTTACATCACATTCAGGAAAGAAAAAATGTTTAAAAATATCTTCCAAATGTACTTGTACATCTTTCTCTTGGAAATTTTGATGATTCAGATATATTGGTATTCTGACTTTCAAGCAGGCTTGGTGTCAAAAACCTGAATGAAACAAAAATACATTATTTTGTGGGAAAGAGAAAGACATTAACATTGATTTTTGGCTCTGTACAAGCTCAATGCTATGAATGTGATAAATGTTAACAAAATATCTTCTGTATTCATATAATTATTTCCTCCCTAAATATTTTCAAGAAACCTTTTTTAACTCTGCATACCTTTTTTCTGTAATGATGTCTTTGTTTTCCTTTCCATCTCCAAGGACATACATTTAGTTTATTTCATAAACTCTTATTTAGCCACTAAGTATATATGTAGGTCTATGTCCGTATACAAACATATAGATTTGTGACAGTTGCCCTAAATACTCACACTTTACAGATATAACCTCATTTAATCTGCATATGTATTCTATAAGGTAGGAAATAATAATATTCCCTTTAAATGGAGGAGGATACCAAAGAATAGAGAAGTTAATTCACTCTTGCATTGTCACTTAGCAAGTAAGTGGCAGATTCTGGAGTCAGGTGATCTGGTCACATTTACATGCTCTTCTGCACAGTGTTGTGATGTGTAACGAGAGGCTCAATGAAGAATTGAATTCAGTGACTTCTGCTCACCCATTAGAAAACTTTCTATTTCTCAGTTTTACTAAAGTATCCTTTCTGATAGATTGACCACCTCAATAAAATGTGTTCCATTATTTAATTCTGTTGAACTCAGCTTATATTATTTCCTGCTTTCCAAAGAGTCCCATCATTATAAAATTGTATATTTTCAATGATAACATTTGAAAAATAGGGAATACCTTGGTGGTTCAGTGGTTAGGGCTTCATACTTTCACTGCTGTGGGCCCAGTTATGATCCCTGATCTGGAAAATAAGGGCACAGCTGAAAAAAAAAAGTTGAAAACTAGAGAGGTGGGAAAATGTGTTGCCAACTGGTTCACCAATTATGCTAATAGTATAATGATAATATATTTCAATTCTTCCTAGCTTACTCACATTGTCATAATGTGAATTCTTTTTCTTTTTTACCACAGGCATTAAATGAACAACAATTTTTTGATTAAATGTTATGAAATAGAAAATTTAAAAAAGAAAAGTCTCCCTTCCCATACCCATCCTCCACCATGCCTGGTTTAGGGTAAATTAATTCTATTTAGAGTTTGCATTTGTGATAAAATATGTCATTGAAATCCCTTTCATTGCAACAATTTTGCTTGTTGGTTAGTTGGTTCTTACAGAGAAAGTGATTGGCTGTAAGAGTCAAGTTAAAAGGTATGCATGGCAATGGTCCTCTGAGAATGGATTCAACACCCTGCCTACCATTTGCTCATCTGCCTCTGTCTATGGCATACAGTGTTCGATGCACAACCAAAATTCTGCCTCCCTTCTTCTTTGCTAATAGAACCCTAATTTTGAGGAGGGTGTTGAAGTATGCAGTCCTCAACAAACCATCATGGTTAGTATAACCTTTGATCTACCTATTTTCTACATTCCTCAACTCACTGGCTATTATATTTAAGAAAATGAAGACAATATGCTAAAGATTCAAAAGAAAATTCTTATCTTTTTATATCATTAAGCAGCTGCTTTGATTCAAGCAGACCCTCTTGTTTCGTGACTCCATGTGAATAAAAACTATTTTGTTGTAGTCACAGCTGGTGAAGGACTTTAGTCATAGCCATGTATTACAAGTTTACTACCAGAAGCAAAATTGATCAGAGCTGCTCTATTTCACCAAAGGCTGTCCCATCGTATTTCTATTCACTGATTTATTTTCTCTCAAGAAAATGTCATAGGTGCAGGGTTCTATTGCTCTTGGTTTAACTCCTTTGTCTTATCCAGGAGCAGATTTTGGTAATGTTCAAGATCAAAGCGTTATTTGCTGCAAATGTGCTTCTTCCATGATAACTTTGTTATGTCCTCTCCTGCCAGATCTTTAAAATTCAAAAATTTTCACTAAAATGTGTCTGGGGATTTATATTTTATTATGAAGTTATACTAATAAGTGCATTTGCTCAAATCTTTCTTTAAATCAGGAAAGTGTTCTTCTATTATTAATATTTATTTAATTATTCCCTTTCTTCCTCTTTGTAATTTATTATTTTTTTTAGAGCCTGTATTGGATTTGTTACAATATTGCTTCTGTTTTAGGTTTTGGTTATCTGGCCAGGAGGCATGTGGCATCTTAACTTCCTAACCACACCCCCTGCAATGGAAGGTGAAGTCTTAACCACTGAACTGTCAGAGAAACCCCTATGTAATTTTATTTTAGAAATTCCAATTCACATATAAGAAAGCTTCTATATTTAGTAACCACGCTTCTTAAAATTTTAAATTTTCACATGCATAATATTTACTACTTAATAAATATTCATGTGTAAACATACACACAAACATAGGCTTTTCCTCTAATGCCCAATGTCTTCAGTTGGTCTTTTATGTCCTTGATTTATATGTCTTCAGTATTCAGCATACTTCTCTGAACTTTTCAATTTGGTACAAATGCTGCTCATCTGAAAACAGTTTTTAATTGTCTCAAAATTTTCTCCTTCACTTAATCCAATTGAAAATCATGGTGAAATATTTCTCCAGAAAGAAAGAATTACTAGTGGATCTGTGACATTTCCTCTGGTGAAATGCCCCTTGCAACATCAACTTAAGGAATATTCACAGGATCAAAATGAACAGTGGAAAACAATGCAGAATATACTCTATGCCAATTCAGGGCCTGTCTTGTGTGTTAGCAAGATTCTTCCTAAGAATCTGTAAGCACTGAATAACTGGTAATGAACGAGATGCAACCACAATGGAGAACGGCACTAGACAGCCCAAAGTAGCCATATGATGAGAAAGATGTAAAGCTGGAAGGGATTCCTGGGCTGACAACCTCCCTGAGCTGAGGGGGTGTCCACTCATTCAGCCTTTGCTCTAATTAGCATATATGTGCCCCAAATGCAGAGTGATTTACGACCTCCACTAGCTATCATTGTACATGTTGTGTGACTTGCCTTGGATCCTTTCTTAAAGGTAAGTCAACTTGGGACGTCCTTGGTCATCCAGTGTTTAAGAAACCACCTGCCAATTCAGGGAAGATGGTTTTCCCAGGAATTAAGATCTGACATGTCGTGTGGCAACTAATCCTGTGGCCACAACTACTGCGTCCATATGCCCTAGAGTCTGTACTCTGGAACAAGAGAAGCCACTCCAATGAGAAGCCCGCACATGGCAACTAGAGAGTAGTCCCTGCTCACCACCAAGTAGAGAAAGCCTGTGGCAGCAGTGAACAGGCCATGTACCACACCTAAGACCCAGGAGAGCCAGAAATAAATTTAAAAAATGTACCTGGCCTTTCATTTAAAAAAAAGGAAAAAAAAAAAGCTAGTCAGCTTGATACTGACCTTTAATGTCTCATGTGTCTTTTCAAGACCACTGTTACCAGTCAAGGAGAGTGAGCTTTCATTCTTACTTTTTTACTTAAAATACTTAAAAATATTTTCCTTAATATCTTGTAGTAGGAAGTTTGTATCAAGTCTTCAGCTCTAACAATGTAAATGTTTTGCTTTTGAGTGACTAGAATGACCTTTCTGAGGTCCTGCTTAGATGAACCAAGTTTCAAATCTAGTTTTGTTAAGTAGGGATCACTTGCCTTGTATTAGCAGCTTCATCTAGTTTTCTTTCTAAAATCATCCAGCATACTCTACTATCATTGAATCTCTTGATGTCTTTCTCACATTCACTAAGAATTTTAAAGACAGATATGACTTTTCTATTCAAATCATTTCTTGATTTTAGACATAGTTTTAGTTTACCAGATGGTCAACACCAAAATCAGGTTGCTTATATTCTTTAAAGCCAAAGAAGGAGAAGCTCTATACAGTCAACAAAAACAAGACCAGGAGCTGACTGTGGCTCATATCATGAGCTCCTTATTGCCAAATTCAGACTGAAATTGAAGAAAGTAGGGAAAACCACTAGACCATTCAGGTATGACCTAAATCAAATCACTTATGATTATACAGTGGAAGTGAGAAATAGATTTAAGGGCCTAGATCTGATAGATAGAGTGCCTGATGAACTATGGACTCACGTTCGTGACATTGTACAGGAGACAGGGATCAAGACCATGGAAAAGAAATGCAAAAAAAGCAAAATGGCTGTCTGGGGAGGCCTTACAAATAGCTGTGAAAAGAAGAGAAGTGAAAAGCAAAGGAGAAAAGGAAAGATAAAAGCATCTGAAAGCAGAGTTCCAAAGAATAGCAAGGAGGTATAAGAAAGCCTTCCTCAGCGATCAATGCAAAGAAATAGAGGAAAACAACAGAATGGGGAAGACTAGAGATCTCTTCAAGAAAATTAGAGATACCAAGGGAACATTTCAGGCAAAGATGGGCTCGATAAAGGACAGAAATGGTATGGACTTAACAGAAGCAGAAGATATTAAGAAGAGGTGGCAAGAATACACAGAAGAACTGTACAAAAAAGATCTTCACAACCCAGATAATCATGACGGTGTGATCACTGACCTAGAGCCAGACATCCTGGAATGTGAAGTCAAGTGGGCCTTAGAAAGCATCACTACCAACAAAGCTAGTGGAGGTGATGGAATTCCAGTTGAGCTCTTTCAAATCCTGAAAGATGATGCTGTGAAAGTGCTGCACTCAATATGCCAGCAAATTTGGAAAACTCAGCAGTGGCCACAGGACTGGAAAAGGTCAGTTTTCATTCCAATCCCAAAGAAAGGCAATGGCAAAGAATGCTCAAACTACCGCACAATTGCACTCAACTCACATGCTAGTAAAGTAATGCTCAAAATTCTCCAAGCCAGGCTTTAGCAATACGTGAACCATGAACTCCCTGATGTTCAAGCTGGTTTTAGAAAAGGCAGAGGAACCAGAGATCAAATTGCCAACATCCACTAGATCATGGAAAAAGCAAGAGAGTTCCAGAAACACATCTATTTCTGCTTTATTGACTATGCCAAAGCCTTTGACTGCGTGGATTACAATAAACTGTGGAAAATTCTGAAAGAGATGGGAATACCAGACCACCTGACCTGTCTCTTGAGAAATCTGTATGCAGGTCAGGAAGCAACAGTTAGAACTGGACATGGAACAACAGACTGGTTCCAAATAGGAAAAGGAGTATGTCAAGGCTGTATATTGTCACCCTGCTTATTTAACTTCTATGCAGAGTACATCATGAGAAATGCTGGGCTGGAAAAAGCACAAGCTAGAATCAAGATTGCCAGGAGAAATATCAATAACCTCAGATATGCAGATGACACCACCCTTATGTCAGAAAGGGAAGAGGAACTAAAGAGCCTCTTGATGAAAGTGAAAGTGGAGAGTGAAAAAGTTGGCTTAAAGCTCAACATTCAGAAAACTAAGATCATGGCATCTGGTCCCATCACTTCATGGGAAATAGATGGGAAAACAGTGGAAACAGTGTCAGACTTTATTTTTCTGGGCTCCAAAATCACTGCAGATGGTGACTGCAGCCATGAAATTAAAAGACGCTTACTCCTTGGAAGGAAAGTTATGACCAACCTAGATAGCATATTCAAAAGCAGAGACATTACTTTACCGACAAAGGTCCATCAAGTCAAGGCTATGGTTTTTCCAGTGGTCATGTATGGATGTGAGAGTTGGACTGTGAAGAAGGCTGAGCGCCAAAGAATTGATGCTTTTGAACTGTGGTGTTGGAGAAGACTCTTGAGAGTCCCTTGGACTGCAAGGAGATCCAACCAGTCCATTCTGAAGGAGATCAGCCCTGGGATTTCTTTGAAAGGAATGATGCTGAAGATGAAACTCCAGTAGTTTGGCCACCTCATGCAAAGTGTTGACTCATTGGAAAAGACTCTGATGCTGGGAGGGATTGGGGGCAGGAGGAGAAGGGAATGACAGAGGATGAGATGGCTGGATGGCATCACTGACTCGATAGCCGTGAGTCTGAGTGAACTCCTGGAGTTGGTGATGGACAGGGAGGTCTGGCGTGCTGTGATTGATGGGGTGGCAAAAAGTTGGACACGACTGAGTAACTGAACTGAACTGAACTGAACTGAGTTCACTGAATGTGACTCCAACTAATTAAAAATATGCATTTGTATATGGATGTGTTTTTAGCTCACAAATCATCCCATTATATTTATCACCACTGACTGATGAGCCTTAGGCCCACCTTTACACAGTGTTAGTGTCAGCCATAGCTATAAAAGTTGCTGCTGCTGTTGCTGCTAATTCGCTTCAGTTGTGTCCGACTCTGTGTGGCGCCATAGATGGCAGACCACCAGGCTCCCCTGTCCCTGGGATTCTCCAGGCAAAAGTTGCAGTTCTTAGTAATTCTTTTTAAGGAGGCATTAAAATTTGGGGCTATGAGTTAAGCTACCTATTAGATATGTATCCATGTTAGTGAGTAGTATCATATACAATAATTAGTGACTTTTTTTCCTTGAAGGAAGTTCCATATTATTTTGATATTTTTTAGGTATTTTCTCTTAGAGGAGTTATGAGTCTCTTTTAAAAACATTTAGTTCTAGTAAAAACAGAAAACGAAATTATTTTTTCCTTTGGTCAACTTTCTGTTACTTGATCATATGTCTAGTTATAATTTGGTGAACAGGAAATATGCTGATGATGACCTGAAAGGAAGATTGAATTCTAAGTGGATTGATTCATTCATCTCTGAAGAATCATTGATCATCCTTGATCTAATAGGTCAAACACACCTGGGCACTTTTTGGCTTGTTCAACTGGTGTGCCTTAATAAGAGCCATCTCTGACAGTATCTGCATTTCACTTATGCCATACATTTCAAATGAAGGATGATCACAATTGTCACAATCTGCTGCTCTGTTTGCTGGTGACATAACACATTATTGGACTGTCAATATCAGCCTCACACACACACCGTGGTGATCTAACCTAGTTTCGTGGTCACCTATCATTTCAAGGGTCCAAGGCACAGGGAAAGCAGGGTGGGGTCAATGTCACCAGTGCAGCTTCTGCTGTTCTTTCCTGCTGCATCAGAAGAAATAATTCACATGAGTATATGAAGTCTCTAATAATACATGCAAGTACATTGCTTACACAAAAAAGAGTTCTTCTGGTCTGGAAACATCCCTTTTTGATTTTTATAAGTTATGTAACATATAAGAAAGAGGAGAGTGAAAAGTTGGCTTAAAGCTCAACATTCAGAAAACTAAGATCATGGCATCCAGTCCCATCACTTCATGGCAAATAGATGGGGAAACAGTGGAAAGAGTGACTGACTTTATTTTTCTGGGCTCCAAAATCACTGCAGATGGTGATTACAGCCATAAAATTAGAAGACACTTACTCCTTAGAAGGAAAGTTATGACCAACCTAGACAGCATCTTGAAAACAGAAACATTTACTTTGCCAACAAAGGTTCATCTAGTCAAGGCTATGGTTTTTCCAGTGGTCATGTATGGATGTGAGTGTTAGACTATTAATAAAGCTGAGCACCAAAGAATTGATGCTTTTGAACTGTGGTGTTGCAGAAGACTCTTGAGAGTCCCTTGGACTGCAAGCAGATCTAACCAGTTCATCCTAAAGGAAATCAGTCCTTAAGACTGATGCTGAAGCTGAAACTCCAATACTTCGGCCACCTGATGTGAAGAGTTGACTCATTGGAAAAGACCCGGATGCAGGAATGGTTTGGGGGCAGGAGCAAAAGGGGATGACAGAGGATGAGATGGTTGGACGGCATCACTGACTCGATGGACATGAGTCTGGGTAAACTCCGTGAGTTGGTGATGGACAGGGAGGCCTGGCGTGCTGCGATTCATGGGGTCTCAAAGAGTCGGACACAACTGAGCGACTGAACTGAACTGAACTGAACTGATGCTGCTGCAAACCAAGAAATGTCAGAGGCACTCAGAAACTGGAAGAAGCAAGAAGAGATGCTCCCTGAGAGGTTTTGGAGAGAGTACAGCCTGGCTGGGAGCTTCCCCGGTGGCTCAGTGGTAAAGAACCAGCCTGTCAATGCAGGTGTGTAGGTTCGATCCCTGTGTTGGGAAGATCCCGTGGAAAAGGAAATGGCAGCCCACTCCAGGATTCTTGCCTGGGAAATCCCATGGATAGAGGAGTCTGGTGAGCTATAACCATGGAGTTGCAAAGAGTACAACTCTTTGGATAGAGGAGACTGGTAGGCTATAGTCCATGGGGTCACAAAAGAGATGGGCATGCCTGAGCAACTAAACATCAGCCTGGCTTATACTTTGATTTTGGACTTCTAGCCTTCAGAACAGGAAAAGACTACACTTCTGTTCATTTAAGCTCCCTATTTTGTGGTACTTTGTTATTGCAGTCTAGGAAATTGATGCATAAGGATATCTTAAATATGAGAAATAGTCAAATTCTCTTTTATACTCATCAATCATTATATAATTTTTTACTTTGAAAAATTGGGAGTAATCTTTTATGACAACTATTTTTAATCAGTTACACAAAGATTTCTGTCTTAGATGAAGTTCTTATTTGCAAAGAAATGGGAAGTGTAAAACTTAAAATAAGTGAAAGTGAAAGTTGTTCAGTCATGTTGTACTTTTTGTTACCCCATGGACTCTACAGTCCATGGAATTCTCCAGGCCAGAATATTGGAGTGGGTAGCCTTTCCATTCTCCAGGGGATCTTCCCACCCCAGGGGTCAAACCCAGGTCTCTTGCATTGCGGGTGGATTCTTTACCAGTTGAGCCACACGGGAAACCCAATACCGGAGTGGGTAGCCTATCCCTTCTCCAGCAGATCTTCCTGACCCAGGAATTGAACCAGGGTCTTCTGCATTGCAGGCGTATTCTTTTCTAACTGAGCTAAATACCCTGGTAAAAAAATCTCAGTTCAGAAAGCATACAAATTTGCTCTTTTAATGTTAATATTAAATAATAGCAAGTGTGCTGTTCATGAGACTTGCTTTCCCTGGGGCAATGGATACATTGCCTGATCTTACCACTGCCGAGAGCATCTGTCCTTTTAATCCTAGAACTGTCCAATGGCCCAGATGATGGGGAGGAGTGGCCTAATCCTCTGTGACCTATGGAAAAAGAAGAGGTTTCAGGAATAGTGGAATGAAGCCGGTTTGCTGTTATTCACACGCTCTACATGCTAGTGCTGAAAATAAAGAAGTAGGAGAAATTCTTTGATTAATGCCTTGGAGTTTTTGTCACATCATTTCTCTTAAAAATAACAAGGATTTAGCCTATCTTCCCAAAGGTAGTCACCTCTGATTTTGGTAAAGGCCAAATATATTCAGATATACCTTTCAGGCACTGGCATTATCTCTGTCCATTTTCATGAAAACTTTAATTATTTGTTCTGCAGTTTTGTAGGAGTTTTGTAATTAACTTTTCTCTCATCCTGAATATTTGAAAACATCTGTCCATCATTTTATTCCACTTTACTCAGTAAAATGAATAATTATTCAAGGGAGGATGAATATAATTACCAATGTCTCTTCAGATCATCCTGTATATCAGCATGTGGTAAGCTAAAAGGTATAAAAGTGGTTAAGCAACAACTATAAATATTGCTTTACATTTGTGTGGTGCTTTATGTAGTCTTTTTCAAGGGCTTTCATATCACTGCATGCATGTGAAGTTGCTTCAGTCATGTCTGACTCTTTGCGACCTGTAGATTGTAGTCTGCCAAGCTTCTCTGTCCGTGAGATTCTCCAGGCAAGACTACTGGTGTGGATTCCTCTTCCAGTGACTCTTTCTGACTCAGGGATTGAACCTGCATCTCCTGAGATGCATGCATAGCAAGTGGATTTTTAACCGCTGAACCACCTGGTACTGCATACTATAAATTACTACTAACATTATAAAACTGGTTCTGAATCACAGTAGGGAGATTAACAGAAAAAAAAACAACAATCTAATATCAAATCATACTCTAATATATGCAAAATATGTGTGTGTGCATGAATGCATTTTTGTGTGTGTATGCATGTGTAAATTGAGTGGTGTGGTTTTGAAAACTAATGCGCTGTAAGTGTTGGCCTAGAAAATAAACCTAAAGCAGAAAATTTGTGTGTCAGTTGTGGATACACATCAACTTAGGTTTCTTTTTGCAGCCACCATTTAAAGGAAGTGGAAATTTCACTATGAGAACACTGAACTAGATCTAATTAACAATTTCAAGTCATCACAAAAGAATGCTTTATTGCAGAATGTTATAGATCATTCATTTGTTCTTTTTAAAAGTCTGAAGCCCTTTAATCCATATGGTTTTCTTTGAAATCTTTTAATTAATCTGTGCTCTGCATTCTTTCTTATAAATCTTTATTCTTAGGGTTAAACAATGATGAAAACAATCTGCTCTAAAAAGTCAATTCTCCCTTCATATCCACTTTCAGATAAAATCTCTTCTATACTCCTCAGGAATTACTGCTGGCCATTTGAGATTTATGTGTATTCATCTCTGTATTTGCTTTGACAAATTTACCCATGGCAAATAGCCCTTTTTTGTTTGTTTGTTATAATGCTTTGCATTTAAATAGTTCATTACATTTTGAAATTAAAGTAATTCTGCTAACTTCTCCAAAAGGAAAGAATGATTTCTGTAATCATATTGTTGATGGAGAAACTTTAGTTCTAAGCGTTTAAAAAATGTACCCACAAATAGTCAACAAGGGAACAGTTGGCTAATCATATCAAGGCAGGGATATCTATTTTTCAGCAGTCTTCTTTCTTTGAAGTGGTCTTTTTTCAGTATGTATAGTAAAGTTTTGGAAGAATTTCAGGTAAGAATAGTGAATAGGTTTTTAATTTTATTTAAAAATATTTAAGTTCTGGAGTCATCAAACTATAAAATGTATAGTTGAGAAATTTCACACTTATAGCATTTTCCATTGCAAATAGCATTCATCACGTTTTCTTAAAGAAATAAGATTTTGAAAGGTGAGTTATACAAGTATCATGATCAAAGTCAATAACAGGAAGACAGGTTAAGGAGAGGTATATATTACATTGTATTTATAGGTGGACAAGAACAGACCGGTTAGATTTAGAAGCAGAAAATTATAGCATGTTATAGCATGGAGAGAGACTGGCTATCATCTTCAAATCTCCTTTTAAATGCAAAGTTTTCTGAGTGGTTGGCAGTACAACCCAGTTCAGAGAAGTTTACACAAAGCTAGAAATCACTAGAGAGCAGAGAGTAGAGGTCTAAGATAATGCCTTAAAGGGCATAGAATATTTTCATGTGGGATTGTTGTGAAGAGGGTGTGGAGTCATCATGATGTCTTATAATTAAAGAGCATGGGGTTGCTGGATTCCCAGACAAAGTGCTCAGGGAAAGTTACGTTCAAATCTTGTAGGTGTGTACTCAGTCATGTCTGACCCTTTGTGACCCCATGGTCTGTAGCCCACCAGGCTCCTCTGTCCATGGGATTTCCCAGGCAAGAATACTGGAATGGGTTGCCATTTCCTTCTCCAGGGGATCTTTCTGACCTAGGGATCGAACCTACATCTCCAGTACTGGCAGGAAGATTCTTTATCACTGAGCCATCAGGGAATCCCTATAGACAAGTCTTACCCATGTGAATTTATTTGTAAAAATGGCAGATATGTATGGTCAGGCCACCCAAGATGGCTGTTCTATTGCTCTCTGTACATCCCCATTTGACCAGGGCCCACCTTGCCTATATGTTACACAGATGACTGACCTTGGTACATACTTGCTCCAAGCCCCAGCTACTGATTGTTCTATTTTATTATTAATTTTTATTGGAGTATAATGTTGTGTTAGTTTCCACTGTACTGTTTACAACAGTCAGGGCATCCTAAATGTCTATCAATAGAGGAATGAATAAAGAAGATGTGGTACATATATACAATAGAATATTCAGCCATTTAAAAAAAAATGGGTCATTTGTAGAGACATGGATAGACCTGGAGACTGTCATACAGAGTGAAGTAAATCAGAAAGAGAAAAACAAATATCATATATTAACTCATGTATGTGGAATCTAGAAAAATGGTATAGATAATCTCATTTGCAAGGCAGAAATAATGATTGTTCTTATCAAAGTAGTGCTGAGGGGTACGACCCTCTACTGGTTTCTGTGGTAACTGAGTCCACTTGAAACCAATCAATTCCCCAATAACTGTTAGTTCGTCCCCTCCTCACCCTATGCCTCCACCCCAGCTAAGACTGCCACCCTGATGTCTTGCCCTGTCAGGCTCCAGGTCCTCGATTCAGACATGTAAGATCCTCTCTCCATTAAACCACTGATATCTCTGTTGTCTCTGAGTTCTTTCTTCAGTTTCAAAGCTGGGCAACTGCAAATCTTGTAGGCCTGTGGGGTGCAGTCCAACAATATATCTTTCTATGAGGATCAATACAAACAGTCTGTGTAACCCAAAAGGAGAAAACATTGAGATTATAAATACTGAAACCTCTATTTCCATGTCAAATTCATGGATCTGTTGTATATAAGAATCCTAGACATACTTTCAAGTGTGATAAGTCTTAAAATTTGATATTAAATAATTAAAAAAACCCTCAACCTATTAAACAATTAGACAGTATTCATGCATTTTGAATAGTTGTATATTTTAAAATTTCAAATAGTGCTTCATTAAATTTTTGTCATGACCTATTCATATGAATGTTAGTTAGTTCATATGAATGTTTATTATGATAGCTTTCCTTCCATTCTTTAAAGATCTAATTAGAAAGGAAATCAGTATAACATAGTGATTGATAATAATATATTTTTCTCTGCATAAAAGATCATTATTTTAATGCTGCAAAATGATCAAGGCACTGCCCAAAAGCAAGAGTTAAGATGAACTCTGTGAACAATTGGACATGTAGGAGATTCTGGAAGAAAATCAAGATGATAAAACTTATCTGCTTTAGGATACCTCGATTTTATTAAATTCCCTTCTCTGATGAGCAAGTTCTTCCTTAGTTTAACCCAATCTCCTATTCATTTTTTCCCTCCTTCTGTATCCTTATTTCACTATGACCATCTTTTCTGTTATTAAATTCCTATCTTTCCAAATGATGCAGTTTAAATTTTAGCATGATTGAATGTTCTTTCATAGCTATCCTGAGTGTTATTGTCATTAATTTCACTAAAAAAAATATTTCCACATCTTCTTTGATCTCTCCATCAAATATAGCTCTTTCCAAAGATTGATATTTTTCCTAATTTTCTGCTCATTAGCTACTCGTGTGGACACACTTAATGCATTTGTCAGCAGATTATCTCAGTTCAGTTCAGTCCAGTCATTCAGTTGTGTCTGTCTCTTTGTGACTTCATGGACTGCAACATGCCAGGCTTTCCTGTCCATCACCAACTCCTGGAGCTTGCTCAAACTCATGTCCATCGAGTCAGTAATGTCATGCAACCATTTCATCCTCTGTCGTCCCCTTCTGCTTCTGCCTTCAGTCTTTCCCAGGATCAGGGTTTTTTCAAAAGAGTCAGCTCTTCACATTGGGTGGCCAAAGTATTGGAGTTTCCGCTTCAGCATCAGTCCTTCCAATGAATATTCAGAACTGATTTCCTTTATGATGGACTAGTTGGATCTCCTTGCAGTCCAAGGGGCTCTCAA
Organism: Bos indicus x Bos taurus; assembly: GCF_003369695.1. Taxonomy (NCBI): domain Eukaryota; kingdom Metazoa; phylum Chordata; class Mammalia; order Artiodactyla; family Bovidae; genus Bos; species Bos indicus x Bos taurus. The sequence goes on along the minus strand of NC_040076.1, from coordinate 18,314,655 downwards.
GAATCTTCTTCTCCAACCCCACAGTTTAAAAGCATCAATTCTTTGTCATTCAGCTTTCTTTATGGTCCAACTCCCATATCCATACATGACTACTGGAAAGACCATAGCTTGGACTAGATAGGCCTTTGTCAGCAAATAATGTCTCTGCTTTTTAATATGCAGTCTATGTTGGTCATAGCTTTTCTTGCAAGGAGCAAGTGCCTTTTGATTTCATGGCTGCAATCACCATCCACAGTGATTTTGGAGCCCAAGAAAATAAATCTTGTCACTGTTTCCATTGTTTCACCATCTATTTGCCATGAAATGATGAGACTAGATGCCATGATCTTAGTTTTCTGAATGTTGAGCTTTAAGCCAACATTTTCACTCTCTTCTTTCACTTTCATCAAGAGGCTCCTCTGTTCCTCTTCGCTTTCTGCCATAAGGGTGGTGTCATCTGCATATCTGAGGTTACTGACATTTCTCCTGGGAATCTTGATTCCAGCTTGTGCTTCATCCAACCCAGCACTTCACATGATGTACTCCGCATATAAGTTAAATAAGCAGGGTGACACTACACAGCCTTGATGTATTCCTTTCCCAATTTGAAACTAGCTCTGTTGTTCCTTTTCCAGTTCTAACTTTTGCTTCTTGAGCTGCAAGCAGATTTCTCATGAAGGAGGTAAGTTGGTCTGGTATTCCCATCTCTTGAAAAATTTTCCAGTTTATTGTGATCCATACAGTCAAAGGCTTTGGTGTAGTCAATAAGAGAAAGAAGATGTTTTTCTGGAACTCTCTTGCTTTTTCTATGATCCAATGGATGTTTGCAATTTGATCTCTGATTCCTCTGCCTTTTCTAACTCCAGTTTGAACATCTGGAAGTTCTCGGTTCACTGTGGGAGTCTGGCTTGGAGAATTTTGAGCATTACTTTGCTAGCATGTGAGATGAGTGAAATTTTGTGGTAGTTTAAACATTCTTTGGTATTACCTTTCTTTGGGATTGGAATGAAAACTGACCTTTTCCAGAACTGTGGCCATTGCTGAGTTTTCCAAATGTACTGGCATATTGAGTACAGCACTTTCACAGCATCATCTTTTAGGATTTGAAATAGCTCAGTTAGAATTGAATCACTTCCATTAGCTTTGTTCGTAATGATGCTTCCTAAGGCCCACTTGACGTTGCATTCCAGGATATCTGGCTCTAGGTGAGTGATCACACCATTGTGGTTATCTGAGCAGATTATCTACTCTAAGCAGTAAAATATTCTGGCTTCATATGACTATTTATGTGAACCAAACAAATGCTTTTGTTTGTATTTTTCTCCTCATATGTATTTTTTATTCACTTTTTCAAACTTATATTCTAAAATGGAAATTAAGCTATTATTTGTACTTTTAGAGAAATTATTCATGATCATCAGTGCTAGGCTTTCTTTGCTGTTGCTGCTGCTTAGTCACTCCAGTCGTGTCCAACTCTGTGTGACCCTATGGACTGCAGCCTGCCAGGCTCCTCTCTCCATGGGATTCTCTAGGCAAGAGCACTGGAGTGGCTTGCCATGCCCTCCTCCAGGGGATCTTCTCGACCCAGGGATCAAACCCAGGTCTTCTACACTGCAAGCAGATTCTTTACTGCTGAACACCAGGGAAACCCAGGTTTTCTTTAATGACACACAATTTCTGTAGGCATCCTTAGGAGAGGAAATTAACCTCCATCATACAAGGTCAAAGCCCCACGACCTTGAAAATCTTGTTTCTTATCAAAGCGAGTTTGGGACAGCTGATGAGGCTTTCTCAGTTTTTCAGCTAGTTGGGCAAAAATTCAATATATTACAGTCTATTTTCTTATTCAGGTAGTCAATGGTAATTCTTTCTAAGTTAAAAACAAATTATTTATCAAAAAGTTTGTTGTGGGAATTCCCTGGTGGTTCAGTGGTTCAGTTCAGTTCAGTTGCTCAGTTGTGTCTGACTTTTTTCAACCCCATTGACTGAAGCACTCCAAGCTTTCCTGTCCAATCAGCAGTGGTCCAGTGGTTAGGACAATGCACTTCCACTGCAAGGGGACTGGGTTCAATCTCTAGTTGAAGAGTTAAGTTCCCACAAGCCATGTGGAACAGCCAAAATCCATTTTTTTAAGGACTGTTTCATTCTGGGGTTCACACAGATAGTGTTCTGTTTGAATAAAATAAGTGCCAAAGTAGAATCCATTTAGCGTGTTTCTAATTTATAAATTCTATGTAGCCTAAACAAATCAGCTCTGGATATGATAAATACAGTCATCAGAAGGTATTATGAGAAAAGTTATTGAACAGGTTAGGGAAAGCAGGTGACTCTGTCGGATGGTAACAATTACATTCAGATACGTTGGCCTTGTGTATTCCCCACCGCTGAAGACTATCCAGGGACATTTTGTTTGTGTGGATTGCCATTTCTTCCTCCAGGGAATCTTCCCAATCCAGAGATAGAAACTTCATCTTGTAAGTCTCCCGCATTACAGGCAGATTCTTTGCCACTGAGCCACTGCAGAAGCCTCCGTTTATATACAGTTAATAAAAAACCATCAAGCTAACTTTAATTAAGTAAGTGTAGAAAAACAAGACATGAAGAAACAAAACAAGAGAAGAGACAAAGGGAGACACTAAATGTGGAGGGAGAAAAATTGCAAGACTACTGTCTTTCTAAAGTAAAGTTCTGAAGTTTCTGTTGGACATGGGGGAGAGTCAATTTAGCCATGAGTCCCTTCTCCCTTGGCTAATTTCCTCTGAACATTATTTGCTGCTCTTACTATCAAATCTGGCCCCAAGGGAGCAGCTCTTTACCATTATATTTCACAGCTTAAGTCAAGAACTTATAAATAGCAGTTGATAGCCACTAACAGCAGTTTAATAGGAAATTGCAAGAGAATAATCTGGTTTAAACAACTCAGAGCTGAGACTGAATGTGCCCACCCAAAATTCATGTGTTGAAGCTTATTTCTTACTATGAAAGTATTTGGAGGTGGGGCCTTTGGAAAGTGATTAGGTCATAAGTGTAGAGCCCTTAGGAATAGGATGAGTTGCTCTTGTAAAGGGACATCAGAGATCTCCTCCACCCCTTCTGCCATGTGAAGACAGAGAGAAAACAGCCACCCCTGAACTAGGAAGGGGGTCTTGCCAGACACAATCTGGAGGGGCCTTGATCTTGAACTTTCTAGCCTCCAGAAGTGTGAGAAATAAATGATAAATTTCTGTTATTTTTAAGCACCACCTCCAAGACTTCAGACTATGGCCTTTTGTTATTTATAGCAGCCTGAATAGTCTAAGACAACTATTTTATACCTGCAGTCCAAAAAAAGGAAAATCTTCATGCCCTGGTTTTGGTCTTCATGCCCATTACTGATGGTAGGGCAGAGACCATAAGTAATAAATAACCACCTAGGCACAAGCAGAATCATCTTTGGTATTCAAACTCATTATCTAGGGAAACAGCTTCCCCAAGATTGGCATTTCAAATTTACATATCTTGTCTTCAAACAACAACTAACATGTGATTAACCCAATCACTTTTAGGGAAAGTTATAGATAACCATAAATGTATGGCCTTCTCTAATGATCATTTCAGTATAAAATAATAAACATTCATATATTAAAAAAAAAAAAACAAAAACATAAATATCAAATGTGGGAAAGGAGAGTATTCTTTTGTCATAGATGCCTAAAGATACCACCCAGGGTCATGTAATGTTCTGTATTGGGACTCTTAGTTGTATGTGAATGCTATGTCACTTCGGTTCAGTTCAGTTCAGTTCAGTTGCTCAGTCATGTCCGACTCTTTGCGACCCATGAATCGTGGCATGCCAGGCCTCCCTGTCCATCACCAACTCCTGGAGTTCACTCCGACTCATGTCCATCGAGTCAGTGATGCCATCCAGCCATCTCATCCTCTGTCATCCCCTTCTCCTCCTGCCCCCAATCCCTCCCAGCATCAGAGTCTTTTCCAATGAGTCAACTCTTCGCATGAGGTGGCCAAAGCACTGGAGTTTCAGCTTCAGCATCATTCCCTCCAAAGAAATCCCAGGGCTAATCTCCTTCAGAATGGACGGGTTGGATCTCCTTGCAGTCCAAGGGACTCTCAAGAGTCTTTTCCAACACCACAGTTCAAAAGCATCAATTCTTTGGCGCTCAGCCTTCTTCACAGTCCAACTCTCACATCCATACATGACCACAGGAAAAACCATAGCCTTGGCTAGATGGACCTTTGTTGGCAAAGTAATGTCTCTGCTTTTTAATATGCTATCTAGGTTGGTCATAAGTTTCCTTCCAAGGAGTAAGCGTCTTTTAATTTCATGGCTGCAGTCACCATCTGCAGTGATTTTGGAGCCCAGAAAAATAAAGTCTGACACTGTTGCCACTGTTTCCCCATCTATTTCCTATAAAGTGTCACTTCAGTTCTGTCCAACTCTTTGGGATCCTATGGACTATAGCCCGCCAGGCTCTTTTGTCCATGGGATTCTCCAGGCAAGAATACTGGAGTGGGTTGCCATGCCCTCCTCCAGGGGATCTTCTCAACCCAGGGATTGAACCTGTGTCTCTTGGGCTTCCTGCATTGGCAGATGTGTTCTTTACCACTAGTGCCACCTGGGATACCCCTTACTTGTATATTTAGAGACAACTTTGGAAATTATTGCAAAAATTAAAAGAAAATGAAATAAAAGACACAGTTGTTTCAGAAAGTTGACAGTGAAAATTGCAATATTCCTATCTTAAAAAATGAGAATATTTATATTTTCCCTATGTTTAATTCTAAAAATACTAAGTTTGGTGTTTTGGACATATATAATCCTCACAGGAGATTTCTGTTTTGTTTTTCAAAGCAGTTATTTGTATTTAAATAATTCCAAAGTCATTCACCTTTGTATACATCAATCCTAGAGCAGTGTGCAGGAGTGATTGACCTGGTGGTGGAATAGGTGAAGCTACATGAGAGAAGAACGAAGCCAAGAAGGCTGGTTTGATTTACCGTATATGCATGGGGGTATCTATTATGGCAAACATTTTTGCTTTTGATAGATGTCAGGTGAGTGTATGCTCCTCGGTTCTTTGTCTCATCACAACAATGATTTGGGGTAACAGACATTAAAGCCCTCTGCGCGTCACAGCTCTCAGGTCTTAAACAAACCGTATCATAGCTCTTAGATAAATCAGTGTTACAGCTCTATTTTATTTAGAAGATAGCAGGAGAATCCATCCTTGAAGAACAGAAGAGAGTGGAGGAGTGTGCCAGCGTGCGGTGTGTGGGGGTTGAGGGGGTGGGGGGTAGTAGAGAGAGAGAGAGAAAGCACATGCATGCGGGAGGGAGAGAGAGAGAGGGAGAGAGAGTCCTTTGGCTCCTCTTTTTATATGTTTCTTTCTTCCCCCTGGGCTTGCCCTCTGCAAATTGGGCTTAGTCAGGAGTGCTGTTCTACCTGCAGTCCTAACTCTGGTCCTCAGACCTTCCTTTGACCTTCCTTGTCTTTTAGCCACCGCCATTTTGGACTCCTTTTCCCTATTCTACCTACCTAACACTTTTATTTATTATTGATTTATAAAGGAAAGGATTTGTTGACATACATTGTTTATTGTGTTTAACATACTTATTGAGTTTACCTACTGTGTATGTTGTAGGGGCTGAGAACACAGATTGTATCCTGTTTTAAAAGCACATAGAGTTGTTCAAATATCATGGGTTTGAGAAACATTTGGGGATTTTGTTAAAATTAGACTAAAAAAAAAAATTTTTTTTTCAGACCCATCACCAAGCATTCTGATTTCATTTGCTCTAGCTAATCCAAGAAGATGCTTTTAAAAAAATATTTATTTATTTATTGGGCTGTGCCAGGTTTTAGTTGCAGCACTAGGCTCTTTGAACTTCATTGTGACCTGTAGGATCTTTCGGGTGAGGCATGTGGGATTTAGTTCCTTGACCAGGGACTGAATCTGGCCCCCTGAATTGGGAGATGCAGTCTTACTTAGCCACTGGACCACCAGGGAAGTCTTTATAATAACAACATGAGGTATTTATATAATTTTAAATCATTTGCAATATGGCCTCATTCTGATATTCAGATGCCCAGAATCCATTATATTTGCATTTGTTTTACAACTTTTATTTGTAACATCGAGACTATCACTTAGATAAGCTGTTATTTACTGTTTCTGCTGTTAGGTTTAGTAACCAAAAAATTAGCTACTACATAGTAACATAAAACATTTCTATCAATGATTTGAAAGTGGTCTGATATTTTACAATATATTAGCATGTTTTATTCTTTTTTTGAAATAAGAATGACTCTCAAAACATGTCTTATAATTATGCTTTTTGTATCCCTGGTGGCTCAGATGGTAAAGCATCCACCTGCAATGTGGGAGACCCGGGTTTGATTCCTGGGTTGGGAAGATCCCCTGGTTAGAAATGGCAATCCACTCCAGCACTCTTGCTGGAAAATCCCATGGACGGAGGAGCCTGATAGGCTACAGTCCATGGAGTCACAAAGAGTCAGACACGACTGAGCGACTTCACATACATGAGTTATATGAGGCTAGTTGGTAAATGAAGAATAGACCTTTGAGAAATTAAAATATATGAACATAATTTGCTCTTCTGACCTAAGGCCACACTGAGAAAATTTGCTGATCTTTTTGTTCCTTTATTTGAGAAAAAGAAGGGAAAAGGCTACTATTTATCCAATGAATTATGACCTTATTCCAGGAGTTTTTGAGAATGTAGTTTTATATGAAAAATAGATTTTCTATATACAATACAAGATTTAACAGTTCACACACAAAAAAACAACATTTCATATTTTGAATTCTATTCCATGCACATAGTAATGCGGTGAGATGGGGACTGCTAATCCATTTTTTTTTTTAATAAACCAAAACCTAGATCCTCTCTCCCAGATGAAGTAAAACCAATCTACCGACACCAGGTTGTTGTGAAGGAACGTGCAGCACTTATTGTCAGGCACCAAGCAAGGAGTCCAACCTAAAAACTCGAATTCCCCAAAACTCAAATTCTGCAATGGGTTTGAGCAAAGCATTCTTAGAGATTAGGTGAGGAAAGGGAGTCCCGGAGTATGTGATCCTCTCATGCACAATTCTCTGATTGGTTGATAGTGAGATAACAGAGTGAAGTCTAAGGGTTAATCTTTATCAATCCTTAGACTCAGGAGGGCTGAGAGGAGCTACTCCACATTCAAGGTCAAGAGGGGTGGCCATGAGGAGATATTCCTCATCCAAGGTAAGGAGCAGCGGCCGCACTTTGCTGGAGCAGCCGTGAAGAGATACCCCACGTCCAAAGTAAGAGAAACCCAAGTAAGACGGTAGGTGTTGTGAGAGGGCATCAGACGGAAGACACACTGAAACCATAATGACAGAAAACTAGTCAATCTGATCACACGGACCACAGCCTTGTCTAACTCAGTGAAACTAAGCCATGTCATGTGGGGCCACCCAAGACTGGAGGGTCATGTTGGAGAGGTCTGACAGAATGTGGTCCACTGGAGAAGGGAATGGACAACCACTTCAGTATTTTTGGCTTGAAAACCTCATGAACAGTATGAAAAGGCAAAATGATAGGATACTGAAAGAGGAACTCCCCAGGTCAGTAGGTGCCCAATATGTTCCTGGAGATCAGTGGAGAAATAACTCCAGAAAGAATGAAGGGATGGAGCCAAAGCAAAAACAATACCCACTTGTGATGTGACTGGTGATAGAAGCAAGGTCCAATGCTGTAAAGAGCAATATTGCATAGGAACCTGGAATGTCAGGTCCATGAATCAAGGCAAATTGGAAGTGGTCAAACAGGAGATGGCAAGAGTGAATGTCAACATTCTAGGAATCAGCTAACTAAAATGGACTGGAATGGGTGAATTTAACTCAGATGACCATTATATCTACTACTGTGAGCAGGAATCCTTTAGGAGAAATGGAGTAGCCATCATGGTCAACAAAAGAGTCCAAAATGCAGTACTTGGATGCAATCTCAAAAATGACAGAATGATCTCTGTTCATTTCCAAGGCAAACCATTCAATATCACAGTAATCCAAGTCTATGCCCCAACCAGTAATGCTGAAGAAGCTGAAGTTGAACAGTTCTATGAAGACCTACAAGACCTTTTAGAACTAACACCCAAAATAAATGTCCTTTTCATTATAGGGGACTGGAATACAAAAGTAGGAAGTCAAGAAACACCTGGAGTAACAGGCAAGTTTGGCCTTGGAGTATGGAATGAAGCAGGGCAAAGGCTAATAGAGTTTTACCAAGAGAATGCACTGGTCATAGAAAACACCCTCTTCCAAGAACACAAGAGAAGACTGTATACATGGACATCACCAGATGGTCAACACCGAAATCAGGTTGATTATATTCTTTGCAGCCAAATATGGAGAAGCTCTGTACAGTCAGCAAAAACAAGACTGGGGGCTGATGTGGCTCGCAGTGGTTCATGATGAGATCATGAACTCCTTACGGACAAATTCAGACTTAAATTGAAGAAAGGAGGGAAAACCATTAGACCATTCAGGTATGACCTAAATCAAATCACTTATGATTATACAGTGGAAGTGAGAAATAGATTTAAGGGACTAGATCTGATAGAGTGCCTGATGAACTATGGACGGAGGTTCATGACATTGTACAGGAGACAGGGATCAAGACCATCCCTATGGAAAAGAAATGCAAAAAACCAAAATGGCTGTCTGAGGACGCCTTAAAAATAGCTGTGAAAAGAAGAGAAGCAAAAAGCAAAGGAGAAAAGGGAAGATATAAGCATCTGAATGCAGAATTCCAAAGAATAGCAAGGAGAGATAAGAAAGCCTTCCTCAGTGATCAATACAAAGAAATAGAGGAAAACAACAGAATGGGGAAGACTAGAGATCTCTTCAGTAAAATTAGAGATACCAAGCGAACATTTCATGCAAAGATGGGCTTGATAAAGGACAGAAATGGTATGGACCTAACAGAAGCAGAAGATATTAAGAAGATGTGGCAAGAATACACAGAAGAATTGTACAAAAAATCTTCATGACTGAGATAATCACGATGGAGTGATCACTCACCTAGAGCCAGACATCCTGGAATATGAAATCAAGTGGGCCTTAGAAAGCATCATTATGAATAAAGCCAGTGGAGGTGATGAAATCCCAGTTGAGCTCTTTCAAATCCTGAAAGATGATGCTGTGAAAGTGCTGCACTCAATATGCCAGCAAATTTGGAAAACTCAGCAGTGGCCACAGGACTGGAAAAGGTCAGTTTTCATTCCAATCCCAAAGAAAGGCAATGCCAAAGAATGCTCAGACTACTGCACAATTGCACTCATCTCACACGTTAGTAAAATAATGCTCAAAATTCTCCAAGCCAGGCTTCAACAGTATGTGAACCGTGAAATTCCAGATGTTCAAGCTGGTTTTAGTAAAGGCATAGGAACCAGAGATCAAATTGCCAACATCTGCTGGATCATCGAAAAAGCAAGAGAGTTCCAGAAAAACATCTGTTTCTGCTTTTTTGCCTTTGACTATGTGGATCACAATAAGCTGTGGAAAATTCTGAAAGAGATGGGAATACCAGACCACCTGAGCTGTCTGTTGATAAATCTGTATACAGGTCAGGAAGCAACAGTTAGAACTGGACGTGGAACAACAAACTGGTTCCAAATAGGAAAAGGAGTACGTCAAGGCTGTATTTTGTCACCCTGCTTATTTAACTTATATGCAGAGTACATCATGAGAAACGCTGGGCTGGAGCAAGCACAAGCTGGAATCAAGATTGCCAGTAGAAATATCAATAACCTCAGATATGCAGATGATACCACACTAATGGCAGAAACTGAAGAGGAACTAAAAAGTCTCTTGTTAAAAGTGAAAGAGGAGAGTGAAAAAATTGACTTAAAGCTCAACATTCAGAAAACGAAGATCATGGCATCTGGTTCCATTGCTTCATGGCAAATAGTTGGGAAACAGTGGAAACAGTGTCAGACTTTATTTTTTGGCTCCAAAATCACTGCAGATGGTGATATCAGCCATGAAATTAAAAGATGCTTACTTCTTGGAAAGGAATTTATGACCAACCTAGACAGCATATTGAAAAGTAGAGACTTTACTTTGGCAACAAAGGTCCGTCTAGTCAAGGCTATGGTTTTTCCAGTGGTCATGTATGGATGTGAGAGTTGGACTGTTAAAAAAGCTGAGCACCAAAGAATTGATGCTTTTGAACTGTGGTGTTGGTTAAGACTCATGAGAGTCCCTTGGACTACAAGGAGATCCAACCAGTCCATTCTAAAGCAGATCAGTCCTGGGTGTTCATTGGAAGGACTGGTACTAAAGCTGAAACTCCAATACTTTTGCCACCTCATGCAAAGAGTTGACTCATTGGAAAAGACCCTGATGCTGGGAGGAATTGGGGGCAGGAGGAGAAGGGGACGAGAGAGGATGAGATGGCTGGATGGCATCACTGACTCGATGGATGTGAGTTTGAGTGAACTCCGGGAGTTGGTGATGGACAGGGAAGCCTGGCGTGCTGTGATTCATGGGGTCGCAGAGAGTTGGACACGACTGAGCGGCTGAACTGTACTGAACTTAGACTTCAGTAGGCCTGTGGGGAAGGGGTAAGTGCTCTTGGTCATCAAGTAGTTAATGTCTTCCATTTGGTGTTGGTTTTAGCATCTGTAAAACAACTCAGGAAATGTGCATCAGATACTCTTATCTAGGTACTTCAGAGAGGAGCTAAAACAGAGGATGTAGGGGAGGGGTCTGTCTCAGGAAGACCCCATGGCGTCCTGCTCTGTTACAATTTCACTGAAGAAAAATAGCTCCTAGTTGGGGTGACTTGTCAAAGCACTACATATATGGGTGTCTTCTGATTTCAAGATCACTGCAACTTCTACCAATACTTTAAAGTGTAAACAAGAATTAACATTCTTGAGTTCAGTTCTTAATATTACCACTTACTAATTGTGGGACTTTGGTCCCACAAAATTTATTGAACTTTTTTTACTTCATTTTCCTCCTTCATAAGATGGAAATATTCACTGAATTCCCTTCCCCAGGACTCTGTGACTATAATTGGGCTAATTCATGTAAAGTGTTTAGGGCTTCCCTGGTGGCTTAGATGGTAAAGAATCTGCCTACAATGTGGGGGACCCGGCTTCAATCCTTGGGTCAAGAAGATCCCCTGGAGTAGGAAATGGCAACCCAATCTTGTATTCTTGCCTGGAGAATTCTGTGGATAGAGAAGCCTGGTGGGCTACAGTCCATGGGGTCACAAAGAGGTGGACATGACTGAGTGACTAACATACAGCTATGCTAGATGACAGCATGCAGTGACTCTCATTCATTATTGTCATTTCATTTTTTAAACCAGACTTTTGAAGTTGTGAGTATCTGAGCAATGATAAATTTCCAGTCTTTCATGAGAGTCATCCTTGAATGACTCTCAGCTCACTTTACAGGCTTCAGTTAGAAATGTCTTCATTCTGAGATAACCCAGGAAACTCACCAATCTTCTCTTCCAAAACAAAGACAAATCTACATAAAATGAAATAATAATCCTTAGAAAATAGAACAAAAAAAATATCATTTTTATGATTCAGTACAGTTTTTTCCTAAAACTGGTACTTTTCAGGTTTCCATCACTTCCATTTTTCTTACCTCTTTCATTCTCAACTTGTGGTAGAAATTGGATGAATGGAAGCTCCGAGGAAATAAACAGCCCAGAACATAGTGCTTCAATACACTTTTTACATTCTTTTATATACAATGCATATTCATTTACAAATTGATAAATATAATCTTAACTTTGATATTTTACTGTTCATATGAATTATTTCAAATTAAATAAAATGCATATTCCATTATTTCCTATATTTTTCTGGCATTCTAATCCATCTGGGATTGTGGAATGGGAGGATATATTTTCTTCTGAAAACTTTTGTTATAGTTTGAACGGATCAATGAGTGTTCTTTGTGATTCAGTTTCACTTGGCTATTTCCTAGGAGTCCTTAAAACTGAGACTCTCAATGCATTTTTGTCTGCTTAAGAATTTTAAATCTTCTTACTTCATTCTGTGATTATGCCATCCCTTGACAATAGTTTCACTGAAAGATTTTCAAAAGCTGAGTTCTGGGAGTAGAGACAGGTTTCAAGTTTGAATGCTATTTTCTGATCAATTGGAGCTCCTTAATCCACTTCCTTTACTTGACTGTGCTCTGGTAAATAGCTGTCAGCAAGGGAAGAAGTTCAATACCTTTGGGCCATGACCCACTTAAATGCTCCTTCTGCTGGGAAAAAAAATCCACAGCAGCCTTAAATGTCAGTATTCTCCTGGCATCCTCTGGCCTGAGCCTCAGGGGTTTGATTATTATGTGTATATATAAATTCCAGCCTTTTCATATAAAACGCTGGAAGTTATTACATCTGTCAGGTGAAACCCAGTTAAATATAGGCCTGGGATATAAATATTTAGTCCATGTATATGTGGTAAACAATAACAAAGCCAGGGAGACATTCTAATATTCGAACTTGGATAATCAGCTCTATAGTTATGTGTGATATTCATTATAAATTATAAATTTTTATCCTATTCATTTCAAGCTAATCCATGATTAATCACTGGCACCACATTACAATGCAATGTTCCATCAAATTTATGCAGATTGACCTACTTTAAAAAAACAAAAACACTGAGTGCATCTTTTTCATTTCAGATGCAGTGATTTTGTCAAGAACTTTATTATAATACAGTTCTTCAGTTCCCTGGGAGTTTGGACCTCCCTACATAAAGGGGCATTTCTTAATAAAAGGTCCATGAAGACCATGAAAAGGGTAGGATGAACTAATGTGCCAAAAACTACGTCAGGTTACCAATCGTTATGAAGTTAGTTTAACTTCAAGTAGTTCACAAAAAACCCTACTTAATTAAATGTCCTTTTTTATTAAGATCTTAGGGGATAGTGCTCAGTCGCTCAGTCGTGTCTGACTCTTTTTGACCCCCTAAACTGTAGCCCCCACCCAGGCCCCTCTGTCCTTTGAATATTCCAGACAAGTATACTGGAGTGGGTTGTCATTTCCTTCTCAGGGATTTTAGGGGATTGGTTATAGATTTATCTGCCACATCTCTTTTATAAGATGATAAGTTATGATATTGTACAAAACTGCACATGTATACATCTTTAAATGTAAACTGCCCAAAATGAAAGTCAAAGTTCTTATTGAAATTGTTAGTCTCTTAGTTGTGTCTGACTCTTTGCGACCACATGGACTGTAGCCCACCAGGCTTCCGTGTCCATGGGATTGTCCAGGCAAGAATACTGGAGTGGGTTACCATTTCCTTCTCTAGGGGATCTTCCCAACCCAGGGATGGAACCCAGGTCTCCTGCACTGCAGGTAGATTCTTTACCATCTGATCCACAAGGGAAGCCCACTATTCTTAGTAGGAGGGATAAATCTTGGTTTCCCCATGTGCAGCACTTAAGTCTTCAAGCTAACTTGCATTTCCAGTATAGAAGGGTCCTCTCTCCAGAAAGCAGGAATAGAAGGAACATACCTCAACATAATAAAAGCTATATATGACAAACCCACGGCAAACATTATCCTCAATGGTGAAAAATTGAAAGCATTTCCTCTAAAGTCAGGAACAAGACAAGGGTGCCCACTTTCACCATTACTATTCAACATAGTTTTGGAAGTTTTGGCCACAGCAATCAGAGCAGAAAAAGAAATAAAAGGAATCCAAATTGGAAAAGAAGAAGTAAAACTCTCACTATTTGCAGATGACATGATCCTCTACATAGAAAACCCTAAAGATTCCACAAGAAAATTACTAGAAATAATCAATGACTATAGTAAAGTTGCAGGATATAAAATCAACACACAGAAATCCTTTGCATTCCTATACACTAATAATGAGAAAACAGAAAGAGAAATTAAGGAAACAATTCCATTCAACATTGCAACAGAAAGAATAAAATACTTAGGAATATATCTACCTAAAGAAACTAAAGACCTATATATAGAAAACTATAAAACACTGGTGAAAGAAATCAAAGAGGACACGAATAGATGGAGAAATATACCATGTTCATGGATTGAAAGAATCAATATAGTGAAAATGAGTATACTACCCAAAGCAATTTATAGATTCAATGCAATCCCTATCAAGCTACCAACAGTATTCTTCACAGAGCTAGAACAAATAATTTCACAATTTGTATGGAAATACAAAAAACCTCGAATAGCCAAAGGGATCTTGAGAAAGAAGAATGGAACTGGAGGAATCAACCTACCTGACTTCAGGCTCTACTACAAAGCCACAGTTATCAAGACAGTATGGTACTGGCACAAAGACAGAAATATTGATCAATGGAATAAAATAGAAAGCCCAGAGATAAATCCACGCACATATGGACACCTTATCTTTGACAAAGGAGGCAAGAATATACAATGGATTAAAGACAATCTCTTTAACAAGTGATGCTGGGAAATCTGGTCAACCACTTGTAAAAGAATGAAACTAGACCACTTTCTAACACCATACACAAAAATAAACTCAAAATGGATTAAAGATCTAAACATAAGACCAGAAACTATAAAACTCCTAGAGGAGAACATAGGCAAAACACTCTCCGACATATATCACAGCAGGATCCTCTATGACCCACCTCCCAGAATATTGGAAATAAAAGCAAAAATAAACAAGTGGGACCTAATTAACCTTAAAAGCTTCTGCACATCAAAGGAAACTATTAGCAAGGTGAAAACACAGCCTTCAGAATGGGAGAAAATAATAGCAAATGAAACAACCAACAAACAACTAATCTCAAAAATACACAAGCAACTCCTACAGCTCAACTTCAGAAAAATAAACGACCCAATCAAAAAATGGGCCAAAGAACTAAATAGACATTTCTCCAAAGAAGACATACAGATGGCTAACAAACACATGAAAAGATGCTCAACATCACTCATTATCAGAGAAATGCAAATCAAAACCACTATGAGGTACCATTTCACACCAGTCAGAATGGCTGCGATCCAAAAGTCTACAAATAATAAATGCTGGAGAGGGTGTGGAGAAAAGGGAACCCTCTTACACTGTTGGTGGGAATGCAAACTAGTACAGCCACTATGGAGAACAGTGTGGAGATTCCTTAAAAAACTGGAAATAGAACTGCCTTATGATCCAGCAATCCCACTGCTGGGCATACACACTGAGGAAACCAGAAGGGAAAGAGACACGTGTACCCCAATGTTCATCGCAGCACTGTTTATAATAGCCAGGACATGGAAGCAACCTAGATGTCCATCAGCAGATGAATGGATAAGAGAGCTGTGGTACATATACACAATGGAGTATTACTCAGCCATTAAAAAGAATACATTTGAATCAGTTCTAATGAGGTGGATGAAACTGGAGCCTATTATACAGGGTGAAGTAAGCCAGAAGGAAAAACATAAATACAGTATACTAACGCATATATATGGAATTTAGAAAGATGGTAACAATAACCTGGTGTATGAGACAGCAAAAGAGACACTGATGTATAGAACAGTCTTATGGACTCTGTGGGAGAGGGAGAGGGTGGGAAGATTTGGGAGAATGGCATTGAAACATGTAAAATATCATGTAAGAAACGAGTTGCCAGTCCAGGTTTGATGCACGATACTGGATGCTTGGGGCTAGTGCACTGGGACGACCCAGAGGGATGGTATGGGGAGGGAGGAGGGAGGAGGGTTCAGGATGGGGAACACATGTATACCTGTGGCGGATTCATTTTGATATTTGGCAAAACTAATACAATTATGTAAAGTTTAAAAATAAAATAAAATTAGAAAAAAAAAAAGAAAGAAGGGTCCTCTGTGCTTACCTAGGATCTGGTTTGCCTTTCTTACAGTAGTACTTTTCTGCAATTACAAAAAAAAAAAAAATCTTAATAGCAGAGCTTGTGCTTTTCTAGACACAAGCATATGTTACTTGTTATTAAACTTACTTTTGCTTTTTTTCTTTGACTCTGTTTCATATACTCCCCAGGAGGAAAAGTTTCAGTTTTCATATAGCACTTCAAGATGAAAACAGAATTACTGGATATAAGCTTTGGCTCCGGTGAATTTAGAGGAAATCATTACTGTCAATCCAGTGTCAAGGTTCACACACTAGGCATGCGCAAAGCAATTACTTTCCTACTTGTGATTTTATCCTCTCATTGTGATTTTTTTGCTTCCAATGGATGCATTTGAATTAAAAAACACTTGTTACAATTTTACTTGAGAAAAAAAATTCCCTCTAGACTTCCTCAAAGCCCCTGCAGGTTGGAAAAGGTACGTCCTACTCTGGTGCTCTTGGAGAGAGATCAGCTGACAATAATGAGCTAATATTAATGTAACAGCATTAATACAAGTGTATAGACTCTGAAAGTGTTCGGGACTTAGTTGAGCCTTACCCCATACATTCAGAGAAGGCTGGCAAGCTACAATCCACAGGGTTGCAAAGAATTGGACGTGACTGAGAGACTGAACGCACACACACACACACACACAAACCCCATACATCAATATTCTTCAGGTTTGTAATTTCCTCAGCATGGTTTGTTGAAATTAGCAAACATAGGTTTGAGGAGTAGAAATAACTTGTTTAGGTTATTCTCTACTTACAACTCAAAGACACATATACATATACACACGGAAGGCATGTATTATGCAGCATTAAGATTCAGTAGGTTCCTCTCCATCCTATTGAATATTAATGTTGCATAATATGCACCTTCTGTGTGTGTGTGTGTGTGTGTGTCTTTGAGTTGCCAGTAGAGAAGAACTTAAGCAACTTATTTCTACTTCTCAAACTTGTGTGTGCTAAGTGATGACTTAGAGGGGTGGGATGGTGGGGGGAGGGAAGGGAGACTCAAGAGGGAAGAGAGAGAGAGAGAGAGAGAGAGATATATATATATATGAAAAATTATGACTGAGTCACTTTTTTTTCTGGCAGCAACCAGCACAACATTGTAAAATAATTTTTCTCCAATTAAAAAATTTTTATAAAATTAAGAAAAGATTCAATAGGATATCTTGATTTTGAGGGCTGTATTATCAAATAAGAATACAAATAAATGTGAACAAATTGATAACAATTTCAATACAAGATTTATACTATAAATCAACAGTAAACATTTTCATACTTATCTTTAGTTCCTTGGACTTAATTATCAAAGGTAAGATGTGAGTGTTGGAAATTTAATATTGGAATATTTGAATAAATATTATCTCCATTTAATCTATAATGGAGACAATGTCATATAAAGAACTCAAATTTTCTTTATAAAGTTCCAAAAAGGATGCTCATACTTGTGAAGTAAATTCTAATTTGAAATCTGGGCATTTTGAAAACCATTTTACAGAAAAACTGGTTAGATATTGAATGTACCATTTTTTCCCTTGTTTATGTATTAGTACTTTATCCTGATATGATTTTTACCCTTCAGTTGGAATTTTTAGGAGCATGTGAGATTCATTTTAATGGTTTGATTAAAACTCCATTATTGTCAATAGAATCATGTAATTTTAATCCTTCATGCAAAGCTATTAGATAAGTTCTAGATACTTCCTCATCAACATCTGAGTTACATGAAAAATGTATCTGATCTGCTGTTAGGAAATAATTGATCTGGTGAAGTCATGACCTCTACTCACCAGATATATTAGAACTTTGGTTTCTAAATCCTTATTAAGCATCCCAGACCTTGAAATGATTCATTTATAAAAATTAACTTTTGAACATTTTCTCCTTGCAAAGGAATAGCTGCTCATCTTTTAGTCTTGTGCTTAAATTCCTCAGCAAGAGACTCTGGTTTTATGTCCAGTATTAATAATGAAAATCAGTGAGTTTTGCAGAAAGAAGTATAGTTGTTTAACTGTATAAAATATTTTAGGAGAAAAGGGGTAACAAATAATAGTTACTAATTTTAACAATTGAGAGGGTGAAATCAGGACCTCAGGGTAGTAAAAATACAATATCTCTCCTCATATAGTTTTGAATAACAATCTAGACACCATTTGATTTGATTTTCTCAGAAGCATTAAGTTCTAACTACTTATAGATTACTGAAATGAATAAACCAATCCCTTTGCAAATTATTTAAAGTAAAATAAATTCCTTGAATAAAACTGAATGAATACAATTAACATGGGAAGCAATCCTTTAATTAGAAAAGTTAAATAATTATTTTTCTTCAAAGAGACGAAATGACTGAAATTACTTTTTGAATAGATAATACAGAATTATTTAATAGATAACTTTAAAAAGTTCACAAGAAGGAAATTTAACTAGTCAGTGAAATATTTACAGGGCATTCAGGGATTAACTTTCTCTTCTAGAAGATTTCTTAGAACTTCAACATTTATTACCAAACCTAAAAATAGAATGATTGTGCAGTCTCACAGTTTCATTGAACAACTACTTGGGCAAATTTATTTTTATCTTAGAAATTATTAGTCAAATAGGACTTTAAATGTAACAATTAAAATTATGTCATTTTGAATTCACTTTAATAAAACATATAAAGCACATAAAGTCCATGTATTGTGCCAGTTACTTATCTCAGTGTTTAAGACATTTAAACTGGACAATTTTATGTTTTAGAAGGAATTTAGTAATGAAACTGAAGGCAGCTATCTAGTTTCCTACATTCCGATATATATATACAAACCAGAAAATTAAGATACTCATTAAAAAAAAAATTCATGGGGAAACAGTACAGATATTTAGCAAGATTCTTACTACAGTGCTGATTAAAATTGTTAGTTAGAGTTGAGCACTGTTCATGAATTTGTCATAAATGCATCATTTAATTAAGTAATGCTACTGATGCTTATAAGAATCAGCAAAGTTTATTCTTGGAATAAACATATTATCTTTGATACACACATTTGCAAATTAACAGAAATTTTTCAGAGATTTTTTTTTCTTTTTCTTTTAAGACGTGAGCAGTTAATTAAAAAATAATAATAATAGCATTCTTTCATGTAAGATATATTGCTCCACACAGTAAGATGTTTAAGTAGCCTGAATTTGGCAATCAAGATTCAAAATAAAATTTTCCATATTGTAGCCCATCACATTTAGAAAATATATAAGATTGTGATTAAGAAGGTGGGCTCTGAAATCAGGCAGATTTGCATATGAATTTGTTATGCATTCCTTACTGTGCAGCCTTCTCAGTAAAGCACCTGACTCAATGAAGCCTCAGTTTCCTCAATGTGAAATGTACAGAGAATTATAACTGTATCACAGGATTGCTGAAGGCATTGGAATATACATGGAAAATTACATGGAACTTGCTGAGCACAGTGATTATACCAAGGGCCTCAATCCATGTGACCTACTATCACAATGATTTTCCATACAGACTTACATAGGAAGAATGAGTTACAATGTGGGTGGTTGTCAACCTTAGAATATTTGAGAATTTTCTGCTCAAGTAGGCCATTCTTGGAGACACATATTTCTCACTTACCCCAGTTCACCTGGGAGAAATAAAGTTCTGCCTCAGAACAGACACACATAAGCAGCTTTCTGTGCCTCCACTTAATTTGGAATGGGTGCTGATTAAGAACCTTAGGTGGCATAGGATTACCTAGGTACAGGAAATTGCTTCACTTTCTCTGTGTGATTATCTTGGCCTGAAGGTTTCAGACTACAAAACAATGCTTAGCATCATTTTATTTTTTGAAAGTAACAATCTTACACTAGTCAATAATGCAAGTTTAAAATCCTGAAGTAACAAAACAGCTTCAGCAAAAAAGGTAAAATGTTTGGTCTAAAAAGAAGCAGGCTTTCAATTCTAATAAGAAGGACTTGATCCTAAACAGGCAACAAGATTATGCCTTCTATTTCTAGCAATGAGAGGTCATTAAAGAAGCAGGGGATTACTTTAATGCCAGGGGGTTAAAACCAATGAAAGATGACTGAATCCTTATCAATGGATGGGGTAATAATTGATATAACCATATACATGTATATTTTTTGTTTGTTTTGTTTAACATTTTGTAGGCTGAACACTTAACAAACTTTGAACAACCAAATCAGTTTGGTAGGCCAAAATTATAATGTTCCATTCTAGGGAAGGGGCCACTTCCATTGTTAGTTTGGCCTTACATTGCCAGTAATATCCTTTATTAGAAATGATTTAGCCCAGACTGGGAGAGAATACTGCTTTGAGACCAAGGCAAGAAGTTTAATCAATGTATAGTCAGTGCTGCTACATCTTTTTTAATTCACTGACCAGAAGTGAATAAGCCTATTTTTCAATAATAGCCTTCTGGAGAAGGGAATGGCAACTTGCTCCAGTATTCTTGCCTGGGGAATCCCATGGAAAGAGGAGCCTGCGGGCCACAATCCAGAGGGTCACAAAGAGCCAGACGGGATTGAGTGATTAACACTTATCCCTTTTTCAATAGCCTTAAGGCTATTATTAAAGTAATTCAATTAGAATGACAGGATAAGGAGGATTGAGATGAAATCATTCCTCCACTCATTTTTGTCCTTTGTCTAATTCAGACGCTATTTGGAAATGGCTATTGGAATCTTGCGGACTTCCCAGGTGGCTCAGTGGTAAAGAATCTGCTTGCCAATGCAGGTGACCCAGGAGATGTAGGTCTGATCCCTGGGTCAGGAAGTTTCCCTGGAGGAGGAAATGGCAACTCACTCCAGTATTCTTACCTGAAAAATCCCATGGACAGAGGAACCTGGCAGTTTACAGTTTATGGGGTTGCAAAGAGTCAGATACAGCTGAATGACTGATCACAGCACAACACCTTGGAATCTGTGCATGAGGGAGGAAAAAAGAATAGGAGGATTAGAGTGCTTGGGCATTCTCCAAAAAAAAGTGAGAGTGGCATCACTGGGAAGGCATGTTAAAGTCTACTTTTGGCATCCATGTTCAGGTTGAGAAAATATTAGACATTTGACTCAGGAATGCACACTGGGCCAGAGCTGTGTTAGAACTTTGAGATTTCAAACTAAAAATCTCAACCAGTCCTTGAATAGATGAAGTTGATTACTGGTAGCCAGATATCTTTTAATAAATGTCAGAGAAGAACTCAGAAAAGGTGGGACTGTTTTTGCAAAGTGCTTGGGCGAAAATATTTCGATTAAGGAAATTTCTGATGTGTGACAGCAGCTAAACAAGTGAGAATTGCGCTTTCTCTAAGAATAGAAAGACTCGAAATTAACATCATACTACAAAAGATATGCATTTCATAGCCAAAGAAAGGATTAAGGATGATCTCTGAATGCCATCTCTATAATATCTATGAGTGAGTGAAGTCACTCAGTCATGTCCAACTCTTTTTGACCCCATGGACTATAGTCTACCAATCTCCTCCGTCCATGGGATTTTCCAGGCAAGAATACTAGAGAGGGTTGCCATTTCCTTCTCCAGGGGATCTTCCCAACCCAGGGAGTGAACCCAGGTCTCCCACATTGCAGGTGGATTCTTTACTATCTGAGTCACCAAGGAAGCCCAAGAATACTGTAGTAGTTATCCTATCTCTTCTCCAGGGAATCTTCCTGAGCCAGGAATTGAACTAGAGTCTCCTGCATTGCAGGTGGATTCTTTACCAGCTGAGCAACCAGAGAAGTCCATCTATATGTCTATCTTAAGCTAATATCTCATCTCTTAATTAATATAATTTTAAAGAAAAAATATATATCAAATAGTGTAAATCCTGCCAATGCATTGTTCTGTTTTGAATATTTTTGGTCTTTTAAACTTCTATGTAAATTTTATAATCAGCTCGCCAATTTCTATTTAAAAATAGAATTTGATGGAATTTGCTGGAATTCTGGTGAGAATTGTTTTTGAATATATCAATCAATCAGGAAAGAACTAATGACTAAACATATTGATTTTTCTAATCTGTAAAGATCTCCAGCTTTTTAGATTTTCAAAAATTGTCTTAGAGATGTTTTGTAGTTTTAACTTTTGGGGTATTACATACAATAGTGATAGCTTACAGTGAACGATGTCAGATTCATGATCTCCAAAGAAAATTTAGCTTCAGGACCAGGGACCAGGCTCGATTGTTCAAGAGCTTTTGTGCAGCAGAGTTTTGTTAAAGTAAGAAAAGAGACAGAGAAAGCTTCTGACAGACATAAGAAGGGGGATGGAGAGTGCCCCCTTGCTAGTGTTAGCAAGGGAGTTACATATATTTTTAAATTAGTCATTACAATAAATCAAAAGAACGTCTCAAATTTGTGAAAATTTTATGAGATCCACTCCCATAATTTACATTTTAGTATAACAGGATTAGAATTAACAATAGAAAGATCCTACCAGACCCACTCCCATAATATACATGTTAAAATATCAGGATTCAGTATCAGTATCAGTTCAGTCGCTCAGTCGTGTCCAACTCTTTGTGACCCCATGAACCACAGCATGCCAGGCCTCCCTGTCCATCACCAACTCCCGGAGTTCACTCAAACCCATGTTCTTTGAGTTGGTGATGTCATCCAACCATCTCATCCTCTGTTGTCCCCTTCTCCTGCCAGCATCAGGGTCTTTTCCAATGAGTCAGCTCTTCACATTAGGTGGCCAAAGCATTAGAGTTTCAGTTTCAACATCAGTCCTTCCAGTGAACATGCAGGACTGATCTCCTTTAGGATGGACAGGTTGGATCTCCTTGCAGTCCAAGAGACTCTCAAGAGTCTTATCCAACACCACAGTTGTCAGAAAGTTTCCATGAAGGAGAAATTGTCCTCAAGTAGGATACATTGTTGCTATATAATCCCCCATACAGAGTTTAAACTGAGTTTGTTGTGTAAGCATCAGTTCCAGGGTTAAAGAAATAAAAAGAAAACTTTTATGCGACTAAGACTAAGGAATGTAGAGGGAAAAAAAAAAAAACGTTTGTCCTTTCCTCCTCCTTGAGAATTCCAGACTCCTATCTCCTCCTTGAGAATTCCAGACCCCTCTCTTCTTGGGGACTTTCAGACTTCTTATCAACCTGCCTAAGAATTCACTCTCTCAATAGGCTAAACTGATTTTTGAGAATTTTGTTTGATGCTTTTATATGTGGATTTAAACAAAATACATTATTGATAGCATAAAGAAATATAATTAATTTAAAAAATTTTCTTCTGTGACAGAATGCCAAATTTTAAAAATCAATTATATTTCTTTATGCTATCAATAACGTAATAAAGAATCCGAAACAGACTTTATTTTCTTGGGCTCCAAAATCACTGTGAATGATGACTTCAGTCAAAGTTAAAAGATGCATGCCCTTGGAGGAAAGTCAATGACAAGCCCAGACAGCATATTAAAAAACAGACATTTCTTTGCCAACAAAGGTTCATATTGTCAAAGCTATGGTTTTTCCAGTTGTCATGTATGCATATGAGAGTTGGACCATAATGAAGGCTGAGTACTGAAGAATCAGTGCTTTTGAACTGTGGTGCTGGAGAAGACTCTTGAGAATCCCTTGAACAGTAAGGATATAAAATTCAGTTCAGTTCAGTTCAGTTGCTCAGTTGTGTCCAACTGCGATCCCATGAATCACAGCATACCAGGCCTCCCTGTCCATCACCAACTCCTGGAGTTCACTCAGACTCACGTCCATCGAGTCAGTGATGCCATCCAGCCATCTCATCCTCTGTCATCCCCTTCTCCTCCTGCTCCCAATCCCTCCCAGATGAGTCAACTCTTCGCATGAGGTGGCCAGAGTACTGGAGTTTTAGCTTCAGCCTCATTCCTTCCAAAGAAATCCCAGGGCTGATCTCCTTCAGAATGGACGGGATGGATCTCCTTGCAGTCCAAGGGACTCTCAAGAGTCTTCTCCAACACCACAGTTCAAAAGCATCAATTCTTTGGCGCTCAGCTTTCTTCACAGTCCAACTCTCACATCCATACATGACCACAGGAAAAACCATAGTCTTGACGATGGAATTTTGTTGGCAAAGTAATGTCTCTGCTTTTCAATATGCTATCTAGATTGATCATAACTTTCCTTGCAAGGAGTAAGTGTCTTTTAATTTCATGGCTGCAGTCACCATCTGCAGTGATTTGGGGACCCCCCAAAATAAAAGTCTGACACTGTTTCCACTGTTTCCCCATCTATTTCCCATGAAGTGATGGGACTGGATGCCATGATCTTCATTTTCTGAATGTTGAACTTTAAGCCAACTTTTTCACTCTCCACTTTCACTTTCATCAAGAGGCTGTTTAGTTCCTCTTCACTTTCTGCCATAAGGGTGGTGTCATCTGCATATCTGAGGTGATTGATATTTCTCCCAGAAATCTTGATTCCAGCTTGTGCTTCTTCCAGCCCAGCGTTTCTCATGATGTACTCTGCATGTAAGCTAAATAAGCAGGGTGACAATATACAGCCTTGATGTACTCCTTATCCTACTTGGAACCAGTCTGTTGTTCCATGTCCAGTTCTAACTGTTGCTTCCTGACCTGCATACAAATTTCTCAAGAGGCAGATCAGGTGGTCTGGTATTCCCATCTCTTGAAGAATTTTATGCAGTTTATTGTGATCCACACAGTCAAAAGCTTTGGCATAGTCAAGAAAGCAGAAATAGATGTTTCTCTGGAACTCTCTTGCTTTTTCCATGATCCAGCAGATGTTGGATATCAAATTGGTCAATCCTAAAGGAAATCAGTCCTGAATATTCATTGGAAGAACTGATGCTGAAGCTCTGATATTTTGATCACCTGAAGCAAAGAATCGACTCATTGGAAAAGACCCTGATGCTGGGAAAGATTGAAGGCAAGAGAAGGGGACAATAGAGGATGAGATGGTTGGATGGCATCATCAACTCAATGGACATGAGTTTGAGCAAGCTCTGGGAGATGGTGAAGGACAGGGAAGCCTTGCATGCTGCGGTCCATGGGGTAGCAAGTAGGCAGACAACTTAGTGAGTGAACAACAACAACTGCAGTTGACTGGAATTCACTTCTGTGTGTTATAGAAGAGCCATAAGCTTCTGCTCTTGGAAAAGAAATTTCTTTCTACATCTTTGTTTTAATTATTTACAAAAACAAAATTTTATTAACTGCATGCAAAATTGCCTTCATCAAATATATTAAATTTCTAAATGTTTTTTTTTGAGTCATTATATCTTGCTCTATTTTGTTCATAATTCTGATATGTCTCAAAATTATTCCTTCTAATGTAGTTGTACACATTCCAGTGATAGGGAAAGAATAGTAACTTAGATGTTTTTACAGCTTTGATAGTACAAAGAAAATACATTTTCATCCTAAAAAGACAAAATTAACTAGCACTCAAGGTCACAGAATGCTGCAGTTTATTGGGCTTTTGAGAAATTAAGTCTTGAAAGAAAATTAAAAGTTGCATTAAAATATTATTCATGATTATGTACAATAGCAATATAAAACACAATGTGGTAAATTATTAATACAATAAATTCTAATAGCGTGTTTCTACAAACCTTTGCCCTATGAAATAGAGTATAATGTAGTCTCACAATCTCTAGTTGGAATTTCTGTTTTAACCATGACATTTCTAATGCAGGTCTCCTACTTGCGTGGGTATGTTATACTCAAAAGAGAATCAATTTTGTGAGGAAAATTAGTACTGGAGACAATCAAGTAATTAAATGGACAAATAAGAGGAAAGAATGCTAGTCTTTGAATGTCGTCTTACATATTATTAAAGAAAAAAAAACTTTTGAAACATTTTGACAGAACATACTTAAAAATTCTCTTTTAAGATGTTGAGAACTTGAACTTGGTCTAAGGAAAATAAACATAAGAAGTGCAAGCAAGCAAAAAAAAAGATTATTGAAACAGCTTTCACTTAGAAAAACTCTTGACTGAACATCAAAGTTTGAAATCTCAGATTAAGGAAAAACAAATCCCTACTTACCTATTGAGTTTCCCAGATGGTGTCAGTAGTTAAGAACCTGCCTACCAATGCAGAAGATACAAGAGATACAAGTTAGATCCCAGGGTCAGGAAGATCCACTGGTGGAGGACATGGCAACTTACTTCAGTATTCTTGTCTGGAGAATCCCATGGACAGAGGAGCCTGGAAGGCTACAGTCCATGGGGTCGCAAAGAGTTGGACACAACTAAAGTGATGTAGCACACACGCACACACTTACCTATCATGGAGCTAAACTGTGAGAACAAATATGAATCTGTCAAGTAATAAACCTTGATTAATAAGAATAATTCACCTACTTTGGCCACTTGATACAAAGAGCTGACTCACTTGAAAAGACCCTGATGCTGGGAAAGACTGAAGGCAGGAGAAGAAGGGGACGACAGAGGATGAGATGGTTGGATGGCATCACCGACCCAATGGACATGAGTTTGGGTAGGCTCCGAGAGTTGATGATGGACAGGGAGGCCTGGCATGTTGCAGTTCATGGGGTCACAGAAAGTCGAAAACGACTGAGAAACTAAAGTGAACTGACCTGAACTGAATTACTCTAATACAAAATGATTAATGTACCAGGGTTTGAAAAGACTTTTTTTTTTTTTTCCTTGAAAAAGTGTTTTAGAGGAGAACTGAAAAGAGGAGAAACAATAGAGTTCTTGAATCTGAGAAATGCAGGTTTAATCATGAGGGAGAAATTCTGTGTCTGGATGAAGCAGAGGGTGAGGGTCAATCAGGACCAGGGGTCAATGACTTAAGATTTGTGTTGCAAGGATGACAATATGATGAGGATATTATCTTACAGTTTTGCCTTGTGGATCCTACTAATATGTGAAACCAAGAAGATAGGGGAGTAAAAAGAAAAGGAAGATTATGGTTGGATAATCCCAGAAAAAAGGAAAGTCTTTCAGAATCCAGTGTTTCTCTAAGTTGATTTTTATTAAAACAGAAGAGAAAGATACAGGAGAGAGAGAGAGAGAGAGAGATGATGGGGAAGGAAGAAAAAAGAAAAAGAACTGGTGAGACTTCCCCTACTGCTGCCCCTGGAGATCGAGTAAATGTTTTGTGTACAAAGCTTTGCCTTGGGAGAATGTCCTCAGCTAGAATTTTAGCATATTTGATCTTTGAGTCTTGCTTCTTTAAATTACTATTATGCAATTAATATCCAGCAATATTATTAACTTTACTATCTGTGGAATATTTTTTAGTGTATCCCGTTTTATGAATATCACATTCTATTGAGGGACATTATGTTGGTTCCAGTGTTTAGTTATTATGAATAAAGCTGATCTTGACTGAGCAACTTAACTTTCACTTTTCACTTTCATGCATTGGAGAAGGAAATGGCAACCCACCCCATTGTTCTTGCCTGGAGAATCCCAGGGACAGAGGAGCCTAGTGGGCTGCCGTCTATGGGGTCGCACAGAGTCGGACACGACTGAAGCGATTTAGCAGCAGCAGCAACACACATTAAAAAAAAAAGAATGTTGAAAATTTCACTGGAAAGTTTCTGTCAATTGCTCAAGTTACAATGAGACCATATTTACATAAAATAACAAAATTATAGAATATACACTCGAGTAATTAAAATGAATTCTACAGATTTCCATTTCCAGAATGGTTACATCGAGATTTTATTTTCATTCTTAGCTCTTAAGAGAGTTAGAAAGCTTATGTGGATAATTGATGTTCTCTGTTCCAACCCACTCATTTACAAATAAGGAAAAAAAAGAGACTCCTTTCAGTGGGTGATTTAGACTTAGTGCCATTGCTTTTTCCTCTGTGTTCTTTCCAGGGCATTGCACTCATGGGCAAAATACACAATTGCTTTATCCATTCATGGAAGCACTACTTAGGTTGTTTCCATATCTTGACTACTGTGAATAATGCTACAATGAACATGGGAGTGTAGATAACCCTTCAACATATAGATTCCGTTAACCTAGAGTGGAATGCTGGATTAGACAGTATTTCTACGTTTTCTGTATTGTTTCCCATGATGGCTGTACCAGTCTATATTCCCTCTTCTCCACACCCTTGCTCACATCTGTTGTACCTTGTCTTCCTGATCAGTTCAGTTCAGTCACTCAGTCGTGTCCAACTCTTTGCCACTCCATGAATTGCAGCACACCAGGCCTCCCTGTCCATCACCAACTCCTGGAGTTCACTCAGACTCACGTCCATCGAGTCAGTGATGCCATCCAGCCATTTCATCCTCTGTCATCCCCTTCTCCTCCTGCCCCCAATCCCTCCCAGATGAGTCAACTCTTTGCATGAGGTGGCCAGAGTACTGGAGTTTTAGCTTCAGCATCATTCCTTCCAAAGAAATCCCAGGGCTGATCTCCTTCAGAATGGACTGATTGGATCTCCTTGCAGTCCAAGGGACTCTCAAGAGTCTTCTCCAACACCACAGTTCAAAGGCATCAGGTCTTCAGTGCTCAGCTTTCTTCACAGTCCAACTCTCACATCCATACATGACCACAGGAAAAACCATAGCCTTGACTAGATGAACCTTTGTTGGCAAAGTAATGTTTCTGCTCTTGAATATGCTATTTAGGTTGGTCATAACTTTCCTGGCAAGGAGTAAACGTCTTAATTTCATGGCTGCAGTCACCATCTGCAGTGATTTTGGAGCCCAGAAAAATAAAGTCTGACACTGTTTCCACTGTTTCCCCATCTATTTCCCATGAAGTGATGGGACCGGATGCCATGATCTTAGTTTTCTGAATGTTGAGCTTTAAGCCAACTTTTTCGCTCTCCACTTTCACTTTCATCAAGACGCTTTTTAGTTCCTCTTCACTTTCTGCCATAAGGGTGGTGTCATCTGCATAATTGAGGTTATTGATATTTCTCCTGGCAATCTTGATTCCAGTTTGTGTTTCTTCCAGCCCAGCGTTTCTCATGATGTCCTCTGCATATAAGTTAAATAAACAGGGTGACAATATACAGCCTTGACGTACTCCTTTTCCTATTTGGAACCAGTCTGTTGTTCCATGTCCAGTTCTAACTGCTGATTCCTGACCTGCATATAGATTTCTCAAGAGGCAGGTCAGGTGGTCTGGTATTCCTATCTGTTTGAGAATTTTCCACAGTTTCTTGTTATCCACACAGTCAAAGGCTTTGGCATAGTCAATAAAGTATAAATAGATGTTTTTCTGGAACTCTCTTGCTTTTTCCATGATCCAGTGGATGTTGGCAGTTTGATCTCTGGTCCCTCTGCCTTTTCTAAAACCAGCTTGAACATCAGGAAGTTCATGGTTCACATATTGCTGAAGCCCGGCTTGGAGAATTTTGAGCATTACTGTACTAGCATGTGAGATGAATGCAATTGTGCGGTAGTTTGAGCATTCTTTGGCATTGCCTTTCTTTGGGAAAATTGGAATGAAAACTGACTTTTTCCAGTCCTGTGGCCACTGCTGAGTTTTCCAAATTTGCTGGCATATTGAGTGCAGCACTTTCACAGCATCATCTTTCAGGATTTGAAATAGCTCAACTGGAATGCCATCACCTCCACTAGCTTTATTCATAATAATGCTTTCTAAGGCCCACTTGACTTCATATTCCAGGATGTCTGGCTCTAGGTCAGTGATCACACCATCGTGATTATCTGGGTCATGAAGATCTTTTTTGTACAGTTCTTCTATGTATTCTTGCCATCTCTTCTTAATATCTTCTGCTTCTGTTAGGTCCATACCATTTCTGTCCTTTATCGAGTCCATCTTGGCATGAAATGTTCCCTTGATATCTCTAATTTTCTTGAAGAGATCCCTAGTCTTTCCCATTCTGTTGTTTTCCTCTATTTCTTTGCATTGATCACTGAAGAAGGCTTTCTTATCTCTTCTTGCTATTCTTTGGAACTCTGCATTCAGATGCTTATATCTTCCCTTTTCTCCTTTGCTTTTTGCTTCTCTTCTTTTCACGGCTATTTGTAAGGCCTCCCCAGACAGCCATTTTGTTTTTTTGCATTTCTTTTCCATGGGGATGGTCTTGATCCGTGTCTCCTGTACAATGTCATGAACCTCATTCCATAGTTCATCAGGCACTATATCTATGAGATCTAGGCCCTTAAATCTGTTTCTCACTTCCACTGTATAATCATAAGGGATTTGATTTAGGTCATACCTGAATGGTCTAGTGGTTTTCCCTATTTTTATCAATTTAAGTCTGAATTCAGTAATAAGGAGTTCATGATCTGAGCCTCAGTCAGCTCCTGGTCTTGTTTTTGCTGACTGTATAGAGCTTCTGCATCTTTGGCTGCAAAGAATATAATCAATCTGATTTCAATGTTGACCATCTGGTGATGTCCATGTATAGAGTCTTGTCTTGTGTTGTTGGAAGAGGGTGTTTGTTATGACCAGTGCATTTCTTGGCAAAACTCTATTAGTCTTTGCCCTGTTTCATTCCGTATTCCAAGGCCAAATTTGCCTGTTACCCCAGGTGTTTCTTGACTTCCTACTTTTGCATTCCAGCCCCCTATAATGAAAAGGACATCTTTTTTGGGTGTTAGTTCTTCCTGATACTAGCCATCAAAAGAGATGTGAAGTGGTAGCTCATTGTGGTTTTGTTTTTTATTTCTCTGATGATTAGTGATGTTGAGCACTATTCCATGTACCTGTTAGCAATTTTGTGGTCTTATATACACACAATGTTATTCAAACATCAAAAAAGGAAATCTTGTTGTTTGCGACAACATGGATGGAGCTGGAGGACTTTATGCTAAGTGAAATAAACCAGAGAAAGAAAGACTCTCTAATATCTCGTTTATCTATAGTATGTAAAAAAGTGAAACTCAGAATCATAGATTAGAATGGTGGATGTGAAGGGCTCAGTGGTGGGAGAGATTAAGAGAGGTTGGTCAAATTTTCAGTTATAAGATGAATAAATTCTAGGGATACAATAGTCAGCATGGTGATTACCATTACACATACAGTATTGCATATGCTTGAAGTTTGTTAGAAGTGTAAATCTCAATTATTTTTAGTGCACACACACACATACACGCAAAGTATGTAGGTTAATGCAGCAGCTCTCAATGTTTTTGGCAAAAGGAAATGGTTTCGTGGAAGACAATTTTTCCTCAGATGGGGGGTGGGGTGGATAATTTCAAGATGATTCAAGTGCATTGCAGTTATTGCACGGCTTATTTCTACTGTTATAACATCCAGTGCACCCCAGATCACCAGGCATTAGATCCTCGAGGTTGCGAACCCTTGAGTTAAGGGATATGTTAGCTTGATTGTGGTAATCACTTCACAATGGAAAAGTATATTTAACCATCACATTATATACTGTAACAAAAACCTGAAACATCACAGTATATGGCTTAAATAGATATGATTTTTATTTATCAATCATACCTTAATAAAGCTGGAAAAAAATAAGCCATTGCTCTATTTTCATTATGGAAGTACACCAGCCACTTCAGATTGATATATAATTGCTACGTAATTGCTGGTCAGTGAAGGAGACATTTCTATTGCTCATTGGCTGCAACATCACTTACTGGCTTCTTTCCAAAAGCTCTCTGGAACCTTTAAGTTTTCACTTAAAGTTTTGCATATTTTTTCTCTGCTTCATCAATTATTTCTAAGAACTTTTCATTATATATGTTTGTAAGGCATATTTAAGTTGCAAATTGAGAAATGAGGCAAAGCTTGAAAAATATAAGGACTACTTCATAAGCAGGTAATTGTTTCCTTTACCCACACTCAGTGTTTCATTCTATTTCATTTACAATAAACAAGTAACTGTACTATGTATACTTTGTACGTGTACTGAGTTCCCTGCCTTTTAATTTAGCCTCTCAAGACCTCTGTATGGAACCATATGTAATTCTACCTTTCACGGAAAAGGTGCACCCTGTTAAGTTCAATAAATGTGTTCTGTTAGTATAACTTTTAGTTTGGAAAAGCAAAACAAAATACAACGTATTCAGTCATGGTCTTAAGTTATGACTTCCTCTGAATGGAAAAGAAATCATTCTGGTGCTAATAAAATTTGCATATATATAAAGTAAAAACCACATGCTTTAACAAAAATACCAGAGGAGAAAGCAACAGGAATTGGTTGTTGAAATCTGTGGTTCCTGGGTCCCCCTGAAATGAATGAAAGCAGCCTTAACTACAGCTGCATTTCCAGCAATTTTCTTTTATTTTGCAGTCCAAGGGACTCTCAAGAGTTTTCTCCAACACCACAGTTCAAAAGCATCAATTCTTCGGCACTCGGCTCTCTTTATGGTCCAACTCTCACATCCATACATGACTACTGGAAAAACCATAGCCTTGACTATATGGACCTTTGTTGGCAAAGTAATGTCTCTGCTTTTTAATATGCTGTCTAGGTTGGTCATAGCTTTTCTTCCAAGGAGCTAGTGTCTTTTAATGTCATGGCTGCAGTCACCACCTGCAGTGATTTTGAGGCCCCCCAAAATAAAATCTCTCACTGTTTTTATTGTTTCCCAGTATATTTGCCATGAAGTGATGGGACTTGATGTCATGATCTTAGTTTTTTGAATGTTCAGTTTTAAGCCAGCTTTTTCACTCTCTTCTTTCACTTTCATCAAGAGGCTCTTTGGTTCCTCTTCGCTTTCTGCCATAAGGGTGGTGTCATCTGCATATCTGAGGTTATTGGTATTTCTCCCAACAAAGTTCCTGCTTGTGTTTTATCCAGCCCAGCATTTCACATGATGTACTCTGCCTAGAAGTTAAATAACAGGATGACAATATACAGCCTTGACGTACTCCTTTCCCGATTTGGAACCAGTCGGTTGTTCCATGTCCAGTTCTAACTGTTGCTTCTTGACCTGCATACAGATTTCTCAGGAGGCAGGTAAAGTGACCTGGTATTCCCATCTCTTTCAGAATTTTCCACAGCTTTTTGTGATCCACACAGTCAAAGGCTTTGGCGTAGTCACTAAAGCAGAAGTAGAAGGGTAGTTGTGTGTTTTATTAAATTTTCAAGTGAACATATCTACTTTGTGGAACAAATGAGGATTAGTAGGGGATATCCTCCCAAAGAAAAGTGATCTAAAGCACCCATATTATTCACTTTCTATTTCTTTCATTCTCCTCCAACTTTTATTTGGGACTTCAGGTCATCTGTAGCTATTTTTTCTTACAATTCCAGATCCCAGTACTTGATGCCACATAGTTCCTTCTCATATACAAAACAAAAATTGCAATGCTACTTCAAAAGCTTCCTTTTTCTTATAAAATTTTAAGAATATTGAAGACCGTGGCCAAGAACTACAAATTTCCGTATTACTATATGGTTCTGCAGTCTATGGGGTCGCGAAGGTCGGACACAACTGAGCGACTTCATTTTCACTTTTCACTTTCATACATTGGAGAAGGAAATAGCAACCCGGTGTTCTTGCCTGGACAATCCCAGGGACCGCGAAGCCTGGTGGGCTGCCGTCTATGGGGTTGCACAGAGTCGGACACAACTGATGCGACTTAGCAGCAGCAGCAGCAGCAGCAGCTTCTGCGCTTAAATGGCACTGAACTGTTTTTTCTTGGTGATACTCTAGAATATGATCAATATGTGTAAAACAAGCAAAATAAGAATAGCTTGCTGCTGCTGCTGCTGCTGCTAAGTCGCTTTAGTCGTGTCCAATTCTGTGCGACCCCATAGATGGCAACCCACCAGGCTCCCCCGTCCCTGGGATTCTCCAGGCAAGAACACTGGAGTGGGTTGCCATTTCCTTCTCCAATGCGTGAAAGTGAAAAGTGAAAGTAAAGTCACTCAGTTGTGTCCGACTCTTAGCGACCCCATGGACTGCAGCCCACCAGGCTCCTCCATCCATGGGATTTTCCAGGCAAGAGTACTGGAGTGGGGTGCCATTGCCTTCTCCGAAGAAAAGCTTAAACTCTTAAAATTCATTTGTAGGCAAATTAATATTGACAAGGTCTACTTTTTAACTTCACATACATCTCACTTAATTCTTTATTTTTCTTTTCTTTATTTATTTTTGGATGCAGTTACTGATAGTGATAAAGTATATTGTATGTAGGCATTAGGAAGACAGGAAAAGAAGTATGAATGAATGGGAGATACACAGGCTAAATAATCATATAATGAATATACAATATTGTTAAAAACAAAGCCAGAGACTCAAAACCTTGAAATATGTAAGAAAAGGCTTTTTTCACCATAGATATTTTAGTGCTAAGTACCCACATAATGATTTTCTTTAGATCTTAAAAAGATTGGTCTAGAAGTACAGACATTACAAAGTTTGTAAATGTTAGCATCACTGTTTTTTACTTCTTGAGAAACCTGTATGCAGGTCAGGAAGCAACAGTTAGAACTGGACATGGAACAACAGACTGGTTCCAAATAGGAAAAGGAGTACATTAAGGCTGTATATTGTCACCCTACTTATTTAACTTATATGCAGCGTACATCATGAGAAACGTTGGGCTGGAGGAAGAAGAAGCTGGAATCAAGATTGCTGGGAGAAATATCAGTAACTTCAGATAGGCAGATGACACCACTCTTATGGCAGAAAGTGAAGAAGAACTAAAGAGCCTCTTGATGAAAGTGAAAGAGGAGAGTGAAAAAGTTGGCTTAAAGCTCAACATTCAGAAAACTAAGATCATGGCATCCAGTTCCATCACTTCATGGCAAATAGATGGGAAAATAGTGGAAACAATGTCAGACTTAATTTTTCTGTTCTCCAAAATTACTGCAGATGGTGATTGCAGCCATGAAATTAAAAGACGTTTAATCCTTGCAAGGAAAGTTATGACCAACCTAGACAGCATATTGAAAAGCAGAGATATTACTTTGTCAGCAAAGGTCCATCTAGTTAAGACTATGGTTTTTCCAGTGGTCATGTATGGATGTGAGAGTTGGACTATAAAGAAAGCTGAGCGCCGAAGAATTGATGCTTTTGAACTGTGGTGTTGGAGAAGACTCTTGAGAGTCCCTGGGACTGCAAGGAGATCCAGCCAGTCCATCCTAAAGGAGATCAGTCCTGGGTGTTCATTGAAAGGACTGATGTTGAACCTGAAACTCCAATACTTTGGCCACCTGATGCGAAGAGCTGACTCAATTGTAAAGACCCTGATGCTGGAAAAGATTAAGGACAGGAGGAGAAGGGGGATGACAGAGGATGAGATGGTTGGATGGCATCACCAACTCAATGGACATGGCTTTGGGTGAACTCCGGGAGTTGGTGATGGACAGGGAGTCCTTGAGTGTTGTGGTTCATGGAGGTGCAAAGAGTTGGACACGACTGAGCGACTGAACTGAACTGAAGCCAAAATCTCTCTTATCCAGGGATGATTGATATATTTACAAAAGAAGTTATCCAGATACCATGAAACACATGACAGAATGAACTAACAGGTGGAACTCAGCTTTCTTCAGTGTCAAGGACAGAAATGTTGGTTTCCACAGTCTGAAGTTTGGTAGAACTGCATCAAGTATAAATGTGCATGTGTGCTCAGTTGCTCAGTTGTATCTGCCTCTTTGAAACCCCATGGACTGTAGACTGCCAGGTTCCTCTGTCCACGAGATTCTCTAAGCAAGAATACTGGAGTAGCTTAATATCCGCAACAAAGAAATCGAATCCAGGGGATCACATCTCCTGTGTCTCCTGCCTTGGCAAGCAGATTCTTTACCATTGAGCTACCTGGGATCATGTTTACACAGTATCTCCTAAAAAACAAACAAACAAACAAAAAGACTGTTTTTCATTAAAAAAAAGGAAGGATTTAGTATTCTACTTGTGGTTTTATATCATGTTTATGAATTTATTGTAATTTTTTTCAATCCATCTTAACAGTTAGAACTGGACATGGAACAACAGACTGGTTCCAAATAGGAAAAGGAGTACATCAAGGCTGTATATTGTCACCCTGTTTGTTTAACTTATATGCAGAGTACATCATGAGAAATGCTGGACTGGAAGAAACACAAGCTGGAATCAAGATTGCCAGGAGAAATATCAATAACCTCAGATATGCAGATGACACCACCCTTATGGCAGAAAGTGAAGAGGAACTAAAAAGCCTCTTGATGAAGGTGAAAGTGGAGAGTGAAAAAGTTGGCTTAAAGCTCAACATTCAGAAAATGAAGATCATGGCATCAGGTCTCATCACTTCATGGGAAATAGATGGGGAAACAATGGAAACAGTGTCAGACTTTATCTTTCTGGGCTCCAAATCACTGCAGATGGTGACTGCAACCATGAAATTAAAAGATGCTTATTCCTTGCAAGGAAAGTTATGACCAACCTAGATAACATATTCAAAAGCAGAGACATTACTTTGCCAACAAAAGTTCGTCTAGTCAAGGCTATGATTTTTCCTGTGGTCATGTATGGATGTGAGGACTGTGAAGAAAGCTGAGCACCGAAGAATTGATGCTTTTGAACTGTGGTGTTGGAGAAGACTCTTGAGAGTCCCTTGGCCTGCAAGGAGATCCAACCAGTCCATTCTGAAGGAGATCAGCCCTGGGTGTTCTTTGGAAGGAATGATGCTAAAGCTGAAACTCCAGTACTTTGGCCACCTCATGTGAAGAGTTGACTCATTGGAAAAGACTCTGATGCTGGGAGGGATTGGGGACAAGAGGAGAAGGGGACAACAGAGGATGAGATGGCTGGATGGCATCACTGACTCGATGGACGTGAGTCTGAGTGAACTCCAGGATTTGGTGATGGACAGGGAGGCCTGGCGTGCTGCAATTCATGGGGTCACAAAGAGTCGGACACGACTGAGCGACTGATCTGATCTGATGCTGCTATTGTGCTAGAAAAACCTACTTAGTCACCACTCTCTTGACTATTTTAGTTTTTTTTGTTGTTGTTAACAGTTTGTACCACCAAAAAAAAGTGACTGTTCTAAATCTCTGTCTCTGTAAAGGTCATAGTTTTCATGGTTCTTAAGGACCAAGTAATATTTGCCCAAGTTGGCAAACATACAGTGTAGAGATAAGTGTACACTCATGAATATGCATATATATGTATATGGTTTAGATACAACATCTCAAACAAATGTCCTACAAATAATGCATGTGTGTATATTTGAAAACAAGGGTAATCTTCATTGGGAGTTTTGCAGCCAAAGTTAGTTATTTAAAAAGCAAAATCACTTTGAATGTGAAAAGTCTGCTTGCTCACATGCCAGAGATGTTGATGCAAGTTGTCAGTTCCAGATTTTTAAGATCTCTCTGCAAGGCAGAAGCCAAGGAGGGTTTTCCAAGGTAGCCACATGTGGGAAAAAAAAGAAACCAGACAGGAGAATTACATCCAGTGACATGATGGGGGTCAACAAGACAACATGATCACTGTGGTCGGCCTGCTGCGGTGAGAGCAAAGGGCGGGCTTATTTGAGAGCAGAGGATGGCTTATTTGAAAATTCAGCTCAGGATGGTTAGCAGAATGTTATTTTATAAAATGTGCATTTTGCGATTATGAGCCTTATATTTGTCCTTACATTTTTTGATAGAGTCCGTAGGCTGTATCCATACAGACACATCTATGCCTTTTTTGATTTTTACAGTAATCTCTTATTCATTTCACTACTTTTTTTGGTATTTCTTATAAATGGATATGTGTGTGTATTTTCATTCTTCTTGACTATCTTTTCTTCACATAAATATTTTGAATAAATCTATCTTTAGGAAAGGGTCCTATAGTAGCTTCAGGGAATTGGGTAAGACAACTACTCTTTTTAATAAAGAAAATAAAATTGATTATACAAATGATTATAACACCAATTACATACTGTGAAACTATCCATTTCTAATTTCTCTCTTCCATCTTAGTGACTGCAAGTGTGTGCTTTCCTGAGTGCTAAGTCGTTTCAGTTGTTTCTGACTCTTTGTGACCCCATGGACTATAGCCCACCAAGCTCTTCTGTCCGTGGGATTCTCCAGGCAAGAACACTGGAGTGGTTGTAATTTCCTTCTCCAGGGGATCTTCGTGACCCAGGGATCAAACCCCTGTCTCTTATGTCTCTTACACTGGCAGATGGGTTCTTTACCACTAATGCCACCTGGGAAGCCCAGGTGACTACATATTATATTTAATTACTGAGTAAGCATTTTTTTTAAGTTATGGCAAACTTCTTGTTAATATTTTTTATTAATGTACAAGAAAGTTGATTTTATTGATATAATTTACTACCTGCTTTTTCTTAACTACTCCTACTCGGTTGCTCTCAAGAATTTGCTCTTTCTTGGTCCAAGTCTCATTGGTATGTGGTTGAGTCTACTGGTACAGTTAGATGGCATTAAACAGAGGTTATATGCACATGATCATTGAGTTATTCAATGTGGTCAGACTTTTTACTTTCAAATGGGCAGTTCTTAAGTTCACTGTAACCCTGTGTATATTATGAAATATGTAAAGTGTCATATGCTTCAATATACATCATATACAGAGAGATATACATAGCCATATATCTATAAGCAATACTTAAGCCACCTATCTATCATTTATCCATATATCAACAGAGTTACGTGGATAAGTACGTAGGCAACAATATAAAGAAATAGTTTTTTCTTTATCGTGAGTTTGAGCAAACTCCAGGAGATAGTGAAGGACTGGGAAGCCTGTCATTCTGCAGTCCATGGAGTTGCAAACAGTCGGACATGACTGAGTGACTGAACAACAATAACAATATATATATATATTTTTAAGAATATGATATGTGAACTGGCTATCATGATCAACAAAAAGAATTTTGTAGAGAAGCTAGGAAGAGCTAATTAGCCAAGCTCTAGATGAGGGAAGTTCCAGGTGTGGAAATTTTTAATGTTTGTGTAAATAGAAATAACAATTTGGAACTGGCATTTATAAATGATTCAAATCAAATTAGAAATGACTAGTCTTTCTGTACAGACTCATGTAATAGTCCAGCTGTGGTGAACAAAAAGTAAAAATAGTGAATTATAATCAATATTTTTACACTTAAAATATAATTTTTCTCCCAATCACTTCAAAATGAAGGAGAAAAGGGAGGTTAATTAAAAAAAAATGCTGAATTTTCTTCCATCGATTTTGAATAAATGGATAATAAATAAATATAAATTATTTTGAATAATAATAGCAGTATTATTAGGCTGAAAACTGCTATCTTTATCAATCACTACCAGCAAGTGCTATAATTTTTAAGATAAAGTGGATGTACTAAAATCAAGGGAGCAATTGCTTTGACTTACAGTTTGTAATAGCTTGAACTTTTGGGTTTTTTTTTAATACCACTTTTGGACTTTGTACAGATTTTATTTCCTCAATAAAATTATGATCCTTATCTACATCTATTAAATGTAAGAGTTAATTTTATTGACAGAACTGTAGAAATGCTACATTAATTACAAAAGCCTTGGTGATGCAGATTATAGTAAGTTAAGTATTAATGAGAATTGTATTTTACTGTGTTGCAAAGAAGCCAAAAAAGTGTTTGACGTATTATATGTAAGTCTGAATTATAGGAACATTCACACAGCATTAAGAAATTATATATGAAAAAAGAATTATATGCCATAAAACTATTTTATCGGAATCATATTTCTTAGTATTCTTTGCCATTAAATAGCTGAGTTAGGGCTTTAGAACATCCTGAGAAATGATGTCCTTCTAGGAGGCGTTTATAAATACTTCTTGACAAGAGAAGATACATATAGTCCACATTTTTAGCATGCATTATTTTGTGACTTCAAACTGCAACCCCAGATTTTTCTCCATATAAAGCTATTTTTGGATATGTGGTAGAAAAATATATTTCAAATCTTTGTGGGAGAGAAATATTCTTGAAAGGGAAAAAAAACTATAACATCAAAATAAATAGATAAGTGATTTTTGCAGTGTTTGTTTAAGTAATGGGAGGGACAGAAAAAATTACAGGAAAACTTTCAAGCTTAAAAATCCAAATTATTTTAGACCAAAGCCAAACTATTACTGTCATTTGTCATTAAGTCAATAAATATTTATTGAGCATTTGTTGTGTTCAAGGAATTTTGCTGTGTTGTGAGTTTCTAAGATCTACAGTAGGCATAGCTGTGCTAAAATTACTTACAACCAGAAAAATGCTTTCTTTGTCGATTATGGTAGACCATTTATAAACATGTCAAGCAGGACGTTTAGCTAAAAGTAACAGAGTGCCTGACTAATGGTTAGATAATAATAATGATACTGATTTGCCTATCTTAACAAGAACTCTGAAAGACCTCAGTCCAAGGGCTGGTCAGGGCATTGCTGTTGTTTAGTCTCTCAGTCGTGTCCAACCCTTGTGATACCATGGACTTGTGATTCATCCAGGCTGATACTTCACATGATATACTCTGCATGTACATTAAATAAGCAGGGTGACAATATACAGCCTTGACATACTCCTTTCACAATTTGGAAACAGTACATTTTTCCATGTCCATTTAAACTGTTACTTCTTGACTTGCATACAGGTTTCTCAGGAGACAGGTAAGGTGATCTGGCATTCCCATATCTTGAAGAATGTTCCAGTTTATTGTGATCTACACAGTCAAAGGCTTTAGCATATTTAAAGAAGCAGAAACAGATGTTTTTCTGGAATTCTCTTGCTTTTTCTATGATCCAATGGATGTTGGCGATTTGATCTCTGGTTCCTCTGTCTTTTGTAAAATCCTCTTGAACATCTGGAAGTTCTCAGTTTCAGTTCAGTTCAGTCGCTCAGTCATGTCCGACTCTTTGCGACCCCATGAATCGCAGCACGACAGGCCTCCCTGTCCATCACAAACTCCTGGAGTTCACTGAGACTCACATCCATCGAGTCAGTGATGCCATCCAGCCATCTCATCTTCTATCGTCCCCTTCTCCTCCTGCCCCCAATCCCTCCCAGCATCAGAGTCTTTTCCAATGAGTCAACTCTTCGCATGAGGTGGCCAAAGCACTGGAGTTTCAGCTTCAGCATCATTCCTTCCAAAGAACACCCAGGGCTGATCTCCTTCAGAATGGACTGGTTGGATCTCCTTGCAGTCCAAGGGACTCTCAAGAGTCTTCTCCAACACCACAGTTCAAAAGCATCAATTCTTTGGTGCTCAGCCTTCTTCACAGTCCAGCTCTCACATCCATACATGACCACAGGAAATACCATAGCCTTTACTAGACAGACCTTTGTTGGCAAAGCAATGTCTCTGCTTTTGAATATGCTATCTAGGTTGGTCATAACTTTTCTTCCAAGGAGTAAGTGTCTTTTAATTTCATGGCTGCAGTCACCATCTGTGGTGATTTTGGAGCCCAGAAAAATAAAGTCTGACACTGTTTCCACTGTTTCCCCATCTATTTCCTGTGCAGTGATGGGACCGGATGCCATGATCTTCGTTTTCTGAATGTTGAGCTTTAAGCCGACTTTTTCACTCTCCTCTTTCACTTTCATCAAGAGGCTTTTTAGTTCCTCTTCACTTTCTGCTGTAAGGGTGGTGCCATAAGTTCTCAGTTTATGTACTGCTAAAGCCTGGCTTGACGGATTCTGAGCATTACCTTGCTAGCATGTGAAATGAGCTCTATTGTATGGTAGTCTGAACATTCTCTATCATTGCCCTTCTTTGGGACTGAAATGAAAACTGACATTTTCCAGTCCTGTGATCATGGCTGAGTTTTCCAAATTTGCTGGCACAATGAGTGCAGCCATTAAACAGCATCATCTCTTGGGAATTTTATCACCTCCACTATATTTGTTCATAGTTATGCTTGCTAAGGCCCTCTTGACTTCACACTCCAAGATGTTTGGCTCTAGTTGAGTGACCATACCATCATGGTTATCCAGGCCATTAAGACCTTTTTTGTATAGTTCTTCCCTATATTCTTGAGACCTCTTGTTAATCTCTTCTGCTTCTTCTAGATCCTTGCTATTTCTGTCCTCTATTGTGCCCATCTTTGCATGAAAATCTGACTTGTGTTCCCTCTAAATTTATGTATTGAAATTCTTATCTGATTGTCTCAGAATGTGACTGTATTTGGAGATGGAGTTTTTAAACAGATTATTAAGTTAGGATGAAGACTTTAGTTCAGTCGCTCAGTCATGTCTGACTCTTTGCAACCCCATGGACTGTAGCACACCAGGCTTCCCTTTAAGCGGCACTCCCAGAACTTGCTCAAACGCATGTCCATTGAGTTGGTGATGCCATCCAACCATCTCATCCCCTATCATCCCCTTCTCCTCCTGCCTTCAATATTTCCCAGCACTAGAGTGTTTTCCAAGGAGTCAGTTCTTTGCATCATGTGGCTAAAGTACTGGAGTTTCAGCTTCAGCATCAGTCCTTCCAAGGACTGATTTCCTTTAGGATTCACTGGTTTTAGGTTGGGGCCTAATCCTGTAAGACTGGTGTCCTTACGAGAAGAAATTTGAACACAAGGTAGACAACCATGCACAAAGAGATGACCAGGTAAAGACACAGGGAGAAGAGAGTCATCTGCAAGCAAAAAAGGTCCCAGAGAGAAACAAACTTTCCAACTCCTTCATCACAGGCCTCCAGTTTCCCTACCTGTGAAAAAATACATTTCTGTTAAGTCACTCAGTCTGTGGTAT
The DNA here is from genome assembly GCF_003369695.1 of Bos indicus x Bos taurus. Taxonomy (NCBI): domain Eukaryota; kingdom Metazoa; phylum Chordata; class Mammalia; order Artiodactyla; family Bovidae; genus Bos; species Bos indicus x Bos taurus. The sequence goes on along the minus strand of NC_040076.1, from coordinate 18,272,251 downwards.
TGTGTTATGGTAGCCAGAAAGAACTAATCCAGCATTAACTTTCTCTCTGAATTATTTCACATTAAATCTCTTCATATCCTCCAATTAAAATAAAGTGATTTAAAAAATTTCCAATTTTTTCAAATGCTTATCATAATAATATGGTGGCCAGCTCTCCTAGCAATGCTGGACATTGCAGCTTTTAGCACTGGCATTCTCACATCCTGAGGAGCTTCTCACTCCAGTTCATCTACAGGTGTTTACATGTCTTTCTGAGTCTCTTTTGAATGATGCTTTAAGTTGATAATGGCTTTTTACAGTAGACCCTCTGGGAGATTTTAGTAAGCTTTCTGTAGACTAGCCCAGGTTATGTCATATCAACTATGCACATACCAAAGTTCAAAGGAATATGTGGTATATTCTTAAAGTGCGATTGAATTTTACTAACATCTACAAATACAGTTTTTAAGTAACTATGAAATGACTGCACATCACTGGATGGACTTTAGTTGTTTTGCCTGCGTGTGTGATGATGAAGGCTCAACTGTAAGCTCTTATCTTGCCTCCCTTGTGATCAGCCTTCTTTATTTGTTGGAAAGAAATGACTGGCTTGGATTTGAGAGGGCAATAGGTAGCTATTAAGTCTAGAAAATTTATGGGACTCAAATGGGATTTAAATTCATGACTCTGCTTCATTAAGACTAAATTAAAAGCAAGTGAACAAGATAAAGAATATTAACTCTTGCTTCATTTTCATATGCTCTTGTTATATTACTAAGTATTGGTGGAGGTTACCTATTCAGTCATTATTCCTAAAATGACTGATTCATCAACAAGATAGCATAATGAAAGAGCAAAAGGTACCATGACTTTTTCAGAATAAACATATGAGTCATCAGTAGTCCCATTAATAGAATTTAATTGTCTAAATATAAGTCTTAATATCAAAAAATTTTTAAATTATTTTATATTGGAGTATAGATGATTAATAATATTGTGTTAGTTTCTGGTGTACAACAGAATGATTCAGTTATATATATGCATGTATCTATTATTTTTTAAAATTCTTTCCCACATGGCATCCGGTCCCATCACTTCATGGCAAATAGATGGGGAAACAATGGAACCAGAGACTTTGTTTTCTTGGGCTCCAAAATTACTGCAGATGATGACTGTAGCCATGAAATTAAAAGATGCTTGCTCCTTGGGAGAAAAACTATGATCAACCTAGACAGCATATTATAAAGAAGAGACATTACTTTGTCAAAAAATGCTTGAATAGTTAAAGCTATAGTTTTTCCGGTAATCATGTATGGATTTGAGAGTTGGGCCATAAAGAAAATTGAGCGCTGAAGAAATGAACTGTGGTGTTGGAAAAGACTATTGAGAGTCCCTTGGTCTTCAAGAAGATCAAACCAGTCAATCCTAAATGAAATCAGTCCTAAATATTGATTTGGAAAAACTGATGCTGAAGCTGAAGTTCCAGTACTTTGGCCACCTGATGTAAAGAACTGACTGACTTATTGGAAAAGACCCTGATGCTGTGAAAGATTGAAGTCAGGAGAAGAGGCGACAGAGGTTGAGATGGTTGGATGGCATCACTGACTCAATGGACATGAGTTTGAGCAAGCTCCAGAAGTTGGTAATGGACAGGTAAGCATGGGATGCTGCAGTCCATGGGATTGCAGAGTTGGACACAACTGAGTGACTGAACTGAACTGAAAATATTGAGTAGAGTTCCCTGTGCTATATATATAGGGGGTCCTTATTAGATATCTTTTTTTTTTTAACTTTACAATATTGTATTGGTTTTGCCATACATCAACATGAATCCACCAAAGATATACATGTGTTCCCCATTCTGAACCCTCCTCCCTCCTCCCTCCCCATACCATCTCTCTGAGTCGTCCCATTGCACTAGCCCCAAGCATCCAGTATCGTGCATCGAACCTGGACTGGCAACTCATTTCATATATGATATTATACGTGTTTCAATGCCATTCTCCCAAATCATCCCACCCTCTCCCTCTCCCACAGAGTCCAAAAGACTGTTCTATACATCAGTGTCTCTTTTGCTGTCTCGTATACAGGGTTATTGTTACCATCTTTCTTAATTCCATATATATGCATTACTACACTGTATTGGTGTTTTTCTTTCTGGCTTACTTCACTCTGTATAATAGGTATAGCAATCTGTATATGTCAATCCCAGTATTCCAATTTATCCATCTTCCCCGCTTAACTCTTGGTACCCATATGTTTATTTTAAAATCTGTAACTCTGTTTTCTAGATAAGTTTACTTGTACCCTTTTTTTTGAAGATTCATATATAAGCTGTATAATATGATATTTTTCTTTCCCTGCCTGATGTACTTCACTCAGTGTTACAACCACTAGGTCCATCCATGTTGCTGCAAATGCCATTATATTGTTCTTTCTAATGGATGAGTAATATTCCACTGGCTTCTTTGGTGGCTTACTGGTAAAGAATCTGCCTGCCAATGCAGGAGACACAGGAGATGCAGGTTGGGTCCCTGGCTTGGGAAGTTCCCCTGAAGAAGGAAATGGCAAACCATTCCAGTATTATTGCCTGGGAAATCCTATGAACAAAGAAGCCTGATGAGCTGAAGTCTTTGGGGTTGCAAAGAGTCAGACATGACTTAACAATTAAAACAACAACAGATATTTCATTGCACATATGTACTACATTTTCTTTATCCATTCCTCTGTTGATGGACATTTAAGTTTCTTCGATGCCCTGACTATTTTAAATAATGCTGCAGTGAACCTGCATGTATCCATATAACACAATCCCAAGAGACCTGTAAATGGGGGGAAGCACAGGGTAATGATTGTTATACGATTGTCCCTGGGTAATTGACTGGGGACTGGTTCCAGGAACCTCCTCAGATACCAAAATCAGCTGATATTCAAGCCTCATAGTTGGCCCTTTGTATCTTTGGATTTAACCAGCCACAAAACCTAACGTGATACACTATTTGCAGTTGCCTGAATCCAAGTTTGCAGAATCTGTGCATCCTGAGGGCCAACTGTAGTGAATTCTAGGACCAGATGACACATCAGGATTTGAATCTGGGCTCTGCTATTTGATAATTATGGCCTCTAGAAGGTTACTTAAACTTTCTGAGACTTTACTTTCTTAAGTATAAAGTGATACTGTTTATAGTTCTTCTCTTGTTTGATCATCAGTCAGCTGACTTCAGTCTGTTTTCTTGACTGTTCTGAGCTTCCTTCTGCTCATTTACCAAATACTTGGTTTGGCAGCATAAATTTAAATTTGTGAGGTAAAATAAAGTATATAAAGTCCTTAATCAAATTCACTAGGTTATCCAGATGTTATGTATAATCTGTTTTATTCTAATAAATCAAAGAAGAAATATATGGTTTATTAATTACATATAATGTTCATTTGTAGAATAATCTATGTTGCTCCTTGATGTGACATTTTGCTGATTCATGCTTGATGTCAGAGGTAGGGAGTGTTGTCAAATAAACTTTGTACTTAAATTATCAAGTTGTCAAAAGCAGAACTAAAAGACAGATCAGAAAATAAATAATTTTATCTTGAGGTAAAACAAAAAGTCAAGTCTTAATCATTGGCATTTTTTTTTCCAGCCCTATGTATGGTTCAGTCTTATTATCCCTTAATTATTTTTTCCTTTTTTTCTCCTGCTGCTGCTGGTGACAAGTGCTTAAGTGTGTCTGACTCTTTGTGACCCCATGGACTGTAGCCCACCAAGCTCCTCTGTCCATGGAATTTTTCCAGGCTAGATAGAATACTGGAGTGAGTTGCCATTTCCTACCCTAGGGGATCTTCCAGACCCATGAATTGAACCCACTTCTCTTGCATCTCCTGAATTGACAGATGGATTCTCTACCACTAGCATCACCTGGGAAACCTCCTTTTCTCTTGTTTTAACTTAAAACAACCTTTCTCAAACTTTGTATAGCAATACAGGCAGACAAAACAATACATGTATCATTTAATCAAGTGCCTACTTCAAGGCTTTATAGCTACAAGGTAGATTTGGTTTCAGTAAAAATTAATCTTAATATATTTAATCAAATGCAGTGGGGAGAAAAAATAAAACATGAAAGCAAGTGCTGAGAAATTGTTTCATAAACACTTTTTTTTCAGATATATTTGAATATGAAAAACTTTTGTCTTATACAACTCATTGTTATTTTAGTTCCCCTTGTTTTGGAAATTACATTAGTATTGTAATTTTATCTATGATAGCTATGATTTCAATAATTTTATATGTAAACATTTATTGTTGTGAATATATTTAAATTGAAATTATGTTACTTCTATTTTTTATTCACTTTTATTATTTATGTAATATAAATAACTGATAAACTAAATTTAACTAAGAGTTATCCAATTTGATCAGTGACTTTGATTACACTCATGAATTTGATTGCAGAAAGTATGAATTTAAATCAATATTCTTACACTACTAAGCATAGTGTATCTTGAATGTGTTTTCAAATAAGCATATATTCTTAGAAAGCATTACTTTTCTCATAATTTTTCTGTTAAGGCAACACTGGTTTATAACACTATATGTTTCACATGTACAATGTTATATTTTGACCCCTGTATACACTAGAGCGTGGTCATCAGCAGAAGTTCGGTTTCCATCCCTCACCAAACAGTTGACCCCCTTTACTCATTTCACCCCTCCCCAATTATTTTCCTCTGATAATCCCTGCTCTATTCCCCATGTGTTTGTTTTGGTTTGGTTTGATTTGTTCATTTCTATCTTTATTTTATTTTTTCTATTCCACGAATGAGTGAAATCATATGGTATTTGTCTTTTTCGATGTGACATTTCATTTAGCGTAATATTTTCAAGTTCTGTTGGTATTGTCCCAAATGGCAAGCTTTCACCTTTTTTTTTTTTTAATGTCTAAGTAAAAAGTATTTCATTTAAGGATTTACTACTAAAATTTTGAAAGAACAAGGAACTTTGCGTGCAATCATCTGTGTAGTAACAGTGATAGATGCCATCTTTAGTATCAAAGCCAAGACTGTGTGGACAACCATAGAAGTCACTGATGTATTGAAAAGTCAAAGATGTGAAATTCATGAAGATGTCTTTTTTATCCATTCATCTTTCCATGGACACATAAGTTTTTTCCATATCTTGGCTATTGTAAATAATGCTGTGATCAACATAAGGGTGCATACATCTTTTTAAATCATTTTTTCCCCCCTTAGGATAAATATCCAGAAGTGGAATAGCTGAATCATGTACTGCACTGTGCTTAGTTCTCAGTCATGTCCGACTCTTTGTGACCTCATGGTCTGTAATCTGCCAGACACCTCTGTCCATGGAAATTCTCCAGGCAAGAATATTGGAGTGGGTTGCTATGCCCTCCTCCAGGGGATCTTCCCAACCCAGAGATTGAACCCAGGTCCCTCATATTGCAGACATTTTCTTTTACCATCTGAGCCACCAGGGAATCCCATGAATACTGGAGTGGGTAGCCTATCTCTTTTCCAGGGGATCTTCCCAACCCAGAAATCAAACCAAGGTCTTCTGCATTGCAGGCAGATTCTTTACCAGCTGAGCTACCAGAGAAGTCCAGCTGAATCATATGGTAGTTCTATTCCTAGATTTTTAGAGTCTCCATATTGTTTTTGATAGTAGCTTCAGCAATTTGCATTCCCACCAAAACTGTTTCCTTTTCTCTCCAACATTGGCTATTGCTGGTAGCCAGGTAATAGTCATTCTAACTGTACATATTCTTTTGGAAAATGTCTACTAGTCTCCTCTCTCCATTTTTTAATTAGATTGTTTGGTTTTTTGGTGGTTGAGCTTTATGAGTTCTTTTTATATACTGGACATTAACCCCTTATCAGATATAATTTGTAAATAACAAAGAACACCATTAAGAAAGCTAAGTGGTGTTGGGAAAACTGGATGGCCACAGGCAAAAGAATGAAAGTAGACCCATTTCTCACACCACACACACCCACCCACCCACACACATACCCAAAATGGATTAAAGATTTGAATGTTAAGACCTGAAAGCATAAAGCCCCTAGAAGAAAACATAGCATGCTCTTTGGCATGGATTTTAGCAATGTCTTCTAGATATGTCTCTTCAGATAAGGGAAACAAAAGTAAAAAATGAGCAAATGGGACTGCATCAAACAGAAAAGTTCTCCACAGAAACAAAACAAAACAAAATATTAGCAAAACAAATAGACAGCCTACCTAAAGAGAGAGGACATTTGCAAATCAGATTTCCTAATTTTATTCAATTTAATACTTCTTCTTTTTTTGGTAATTGTAATTTTGGTTGGAGTGTGCCTAGGGCAAATAGTATAATTTCAAACTCTGAGGAAAATATCTTATTTGGAGACATTTTGAACACTCCAGAATAAAGATTTTTAAAATCTTTTGTGCCTTAATATACTTATCTCTCATTTCTCTTACTATCTCAATCAAGTCCAAATGCTGAATGAATACATAGATAGAGCAAGCATCCTCAAATCCATTTTAACATCAAAAATATTTGAAATCTGACATGGAATTTTATGAATTACATTTGTTTTCTTTCAAGAGTGAGCACTTAACTCTTTTCCAATTTGACAGCTCAAGATGCAGTGTTTTTTCTATAGGGAGTCATTCTTTCCTAAATTCAACTTAAAGGTCTTGTTTCTCATTTCTAATTTACTTATCCTAATGTGCTTCTATCTCTTTTTGTTCCCTCCATACTCTTAGATTATCTCTAAAGTCTTGGGCCTTGAATAGCAAAAGTTCATTCTTTCCAAGTAGCTATGGGTAGTACTATTAGTGACTCTAGTTCCCAGGTAGGTTTTACTCACTGAAATTCCTAATTTTTCCTCATTGAGTTGTTATATAAAATTTCTACATTCCCTACCATATATATTGATATTTTATTTGAAACAATTCGTAATTCTTAAGAAGAATATTTATTCTCTATATTTTTTCTTTACCTCTTTTATTTTGCCCAACGCATCCTAGATTTCAGGCAAGATGTGATTTTTAAGCCAGGCAAAGCACAGGCAGTCTTTACTTGTCACTGCTATTTATCACTTTTCTGAACAGTTAGCAGTTAGGTTCTCTGTACCTTGGGCTATTTCTCAACTAAAGTAGATTGTACTCTGATGTTTAGCAACTGCTTATGATTCAGCCCTTTGGTTCTAATAGCAGAGGTTTCATTTTAACATTTGCTACCTCATGGAATTTTTGTGACCTTGGGCAAATCTTTTAAGGTGTGCTACATAATTTTTTCTCTTTTAGCGGTATTTATATAGCAAGTAACTTAGCAGCAGCAGCAGCAGATATAGCATACATTTTTTTTTTTGGTTGTTGTTGGCATTTTGTATAATATATTTGTGTTATTCATATTTATTCATTATTAAAAAGGTAGGATAAGACCTGAATGTTATTTCAGCCCATTTTCTTAAGGCAAATGTGTGTTTCTTGAAAATCCATCTCACTTTTCTAGATCTAATTTTGTAATCTTTTAAAAAAATTGAACCAGAACATATATCAGTTCACTTCAGTCACTCAGCTGTGTCCAACTCTTTGCGACCCCATGAATCGCAGCACACCAGGCCTCCTTGTCCATCACAAACTCCCAGAGTTCACCCAAACTCATGTCCATCGAGTCAGTGATGCAAACCAGCCATCTCATCCTCTGTCATCCCCTTCTCCTCCTGCCCCCAATTCCTCCCAGCATCAGAGTCTTTTCCAATGAGTCAACTCTTCGCATGAGGTGGCCAAAGTATTGGAGTTTCAGCTTTAGCATCAGTCCTTCAAATGAACACCCAGGACTGATCTCCTTTAGGATGGACTGGTTGGATCTCCTTGCAGTCCAAGGGACTCTCAAGAGTCTTCTCTAACACCACAGTTCAAAAGCATCAATTCTTTGGTGCTCAGCTTTCTTCACAGTCCAGCTCTCACATCCATACATGACCACTGGAAATACCATAGCATTGACTAGACGGACCTTTGTTGGCAAAGTAAGATCTCTGCTTTTGAATATGCTATCCAGGTTGGTCATAACTTTCCTTCCAAGGAGTAAGCGTTTTTTAATTTCATGGCTGCAGTCACCATCTGCAGTGATTTTGGAGCCCCCAAAAATAAAGTCTGATACTGTTTCTACTGTTTCCCCATCTATTTCCCATGAAGTGATGGGACCGGATGCCATGATCTTAGTTTTCTGAATGTTGAGCTTTAAGCCAGCTTTTTCACTCTCCTCTTTCACTTTCCTCAAGAGGCTTTTTAGTTCCTCTTCACTTTCTGCCATAAAGGTGATGTCATCTGCACATCTGAGGTTATTGATATTTCTCCTGGCAATCTTGATTCCAGCTTGTGCTTCTTCCAGCCCAGCGTTTCTCATGATGTACTCTGCATATAAGTTAAATAAGCAGAGTGACAATATACAGCCTTGATGTACTCCTTTTCCTATTTGGAACCAGTCTGTTGTTCCATGTCCAGTTCTAACTGTTGCTTCCTGACCTGCATATAGGTTTCTCAAGAGGCAGGTCAGGTGGTCTGGTACATCCCCACAAAAATGCACAAATTATTGCATATACATCAATAAATTTTCTCAAGGTGACCACACTCATATAACCAGAATCCAATAGAGAAAATGTTACCAGCATCCTAGCAGCTTCTCTTGTGTTCACATCCAATAACTAATCATCAGAGATGAACAATATTCTGACTTTTAAGCCCAAAGATTAACTAGGCTTCTCAACTAATCTTTGATTTAGAACTTTATATAGTTGGAATTATAGTATGTATGACTTTATATCTCTCCTCACCCTTTCTTTTTTCTCAAAAAGTTGTCTTTGTAATATTTACCCATATCATTGCATACGGTTGCAGATTATTGCTCTATACACAGTGTACTTATCTCTTCTTAGAAGGGATTTGCTACTTCGTGAGCTAAGACATCATTGTCTACAATAAAGCTTAAGTTTTCATATCAGGTAGAATATAATTAGAAAAAAAAAAAACTTACTCAGTATCAAATTTCTGATGATTCAGAGAGTACAGGCAGTAGAAAAAAACATGGGTAGGCTTTGTGGGGAAGGGGTCCAAGATTTTCAATTTTACTCTTCCAATGTTCTTCATCTCTTGCATTCAGAAATGCTCTGTTTTGGATTTAACTTGAGAGGTTTTGCAATGTCTTTACTAGTACATCTGTTTACCGGCATAATTGCAAGGGGTTTGACAGACTATTTCATTTCTCAAGAGTTGGTAGTAAAGGGAGAAAATAGGCTACAAACTTGCTTCCCAACTTTAACCCTATCTTTCTCATGCAGAAAAACATTTACATTGATTAATTGATTGATTGATTCATATACTGTATATATTTAGATATGTAAATCATCATATACTGTTATATCTAATGTGATGTATATATATATGAATTAAGACATAATTTTTTTCCAGTTGGATTTCCAATTGATTGAACATGATTTATTGAAAAGAATTATCTTTCCTCATTATATTGCAGGTCACTTGACATAAACAAGGTGATCCTGTATGTGTTATTCTGTTTCTCTATTCTATATTTTGTTTCCATTATCTATTTTCTACCATAATTATCTATCCAGCTAGTGGTACAGAATCCCCTGGCCAATGCAGGAGACATAAGACATGCTGGTTCGATCCTTGGGTTGGGAAGATCCCCTGGAGGAGGGCATGGCAACCCACTCCAGGAGACCGCTAGCCAGGAGAATCCCATGGACAAAGGAGCTTGGCAGGCTAAAGTCCATGGAGGCTCACAAGTTGGGCATGACAGAAGTGACTCAGCACACAATCATCATGCAGTCAACAGCAGCTTCATCATGCAGTCTTAATTAACTGCTGTAAGTTTATAAAATATCTATGAGTGTGCATGTTTCTGTTTTTGTTCTTATCTTTCAAGATTACCTTGCTTATTTTCAGCCCTTTGCATCACTTGATACATTTGAGAATCAGATTGCCATTTTCCTCTTATTGCATAAAAGATTTTTAGCTGCATATCAAATGAGGAGTAATTGACACCTTTATGATATTGAGTGTTTCAATAAACTGACTTAAATCTATTTTATCTTATTTATTTGTGTTTTAATATAGAGTTCTTATATATATATTTCATTAAAATTGTGTATAATTTGCTTGGTATGTTGTTCCTATTATAAATTGTATCTTTAAAAATTTCAGTTTCCATGTATTTTTGGCTAGTAAACAAGATCAATAGAATTGATATTTTCATATTGACTTGTATCCAGTACATTTGGTAAATTACTAAATTTTTTATGCACAGAATCTGTTAATCTCTGAATAGTGACAGTTTTGTTTTCTCCTTATTTGAATCTTTATTTTTTCTGTTCATATTTTAACTCTAAAACCTTCAATATAATGTAGAATAAAAAGGGATTATAGTGGACATTCTATTTTTCATTCTTAAAGTCAATAGGAAAAACTCATCAAATATAATCTTAGCTACATGTCTTTTGTAGGTATGATTTCTCAGGTTAAAGAAACTCAACACTATGTTTACTTTGCCAAGCTATTTTGTTAGTTTTTAATCATGATTGAGTACAGAATTTTGTCAAATGGTTTTCAGCATCTATTAAGATAATGACATAAGTTTTCTTAAAACTCAACATTCAAAAATTAAGATCATGGCATCTGGTCCTATCAATTCAGTTCAGTTCACTCACTCTGTCATGTCAGACTTTTTGCGACCCCATGGACTGCAGCATGCCAGGCTTCCCTTTCCACCGCTGACTCCTGGAGCTTGCTCAAACTCATGTCCATTGAGTTTGTGATGCCATCCAATCATCTCATCCTCTGTTGTCCCCTTTCATGGCAAATAGATGGGGAAAAAAATGGAAACAGTGACAGGCTTTATTTTATTGGGTTCAAAAATAACTGTGGATGCTGACTGCAGCCATGAAATTAAAAGATGCTTGATCCTTGGAAAAAAAGCAATGACAAACCTAGAAAGCATGTTGAAAAGCAAGAACATAACTTTGCATACAAAGGTTTGTATAGTCAAAGCTATGATTTTTCCAGTAGTCATATATGGATGTGAGCGCTGAACAATAAAAAAGGCTGAGTGCGGAAGAATTGATGCTTTTGAGCTGTGACGTTGGAGAAGACTCTTGAGAGTCCTTGGACAGCAAGGAGAGCAAACCAATCAATCCTAAAGGAAATCAACCCTGATATTCATTGGAAGGACTGGTTCTGAAACTGAAGCTCCGGTACTGGCCACCTGATGTGAAGAGCTGACTCATTGAAAAGACACGATCCTGGGAAAGATTGAGGACAGGAGAAGAAGGGGATGACAGAGGATGAGATGTTGGATGGCATCACTGACTCAATGGACATCAGTTCAGTTCAGTTGCTCAGTCGTGTCCGACTCTTTGCGACCCCATGAATCACAGCACGCCAGGCCTCCCTGTTCATCACCAACTCCTGGAGTTCACTCAGACTCACGTCCATCGAGTCAGTGATGCCATCCAGCCATCTCATCCTCTGTCATCCCCTTCTCCTCCTGCCCGCAATCCCTCCCAGCATCAGAGTCTTTTCCAATGAGTCAACTCTTCGCACGAGGTGGCCAAAGTAGTGGAGTTTCAGCTTTAGCATCATTCCTTCCAAAGAAATCCCAGGGCTGATCTCCTTTAGAATGGACTGGTTGGATCTGACTCTCAAGAGTCTTCTCCAACACCACAGTTCAAAAGCATCAATTCTTTGGTGCTCAGCCCACTTCACAGTCCAACTCTCACATCCATACATGACCACAGGAAAAACCATAGCCTTGACTAGATGGACCTTTGTTGGCAAAGTAATGTCTCTGCTTTTGAATATGCTATCTAGGTTGGTCATAACTTTCCTTCCAAGGAGTAAGCGTCTTTTAATTTCATGGCTGCAGTCACCATCTTCAGTGATTTTGGAGCCCCAAAAAATAAAGTCTGACACTGTTTCCACTGTTTCCCCATGCAAACTGGGAGATAGTGAAGGACAGGAAAGCCTGGCATGCTGCAGTCCTTGGGGTTGCATAGTCAGACAAGACTGAGTGACTGAACAACAACAAAATATATTTTCTACTTTGTTCTATTAACACTGTGAATAATAGTAATTGATTTATAAATATTAACTTCCTTTGAATTCCTGAAATAAACCAGACATTGTCATAATTTATCACCTTTGTTTATATATTGTTGTACCATAGTTGATAATATTTTTATGAGATCAGATCAGATCAGTCGCTCAGTCGTGTCCGACTCTTTGCGAACCCATGAATTTCGGCATGCCAGCCCTTCCTGTCCATCACCAACTCCCAGAGTTCACTGAGACTCACGTCCATCGAGTCAGTGATGCCATCCAGCCATCTCATCCTCTGTCGTCCCCTTCTCCTCCTGCCCCCAATCCCTCCCAGCACCAGAGTCTTTTCCAATGAGTCAACTTTTTGCATGAGGTGGCCAAAGTACTGGAGTTTCAGCTTTAGCATTATTCCCTCCAAAGAAATCCCAGGGCTGATCTCCTTCAGAATGGACTGGTTGGGTCTGATACATCTGTAGTTTTCCTTTCACATGTTTTCAGATATTGATCTTAAAATCATGTTAGTCTCATAACTTTTCAGAACTCTGGAAGTTCTTGCAAAAGTACTTGGGAAGTTTGTATATTTATATTTTTTCCTCTTTTAAATAGCTTAAAGAAGTCCACAGGGAAGCTGTTTTATTCTAGAGTTGGAACAGAATTTTTAAACTGCTACTTGTAATAGTAGTAAATGTTGCAGAGTAACAGTGAGGTCTTATTTTGTTCCAGGAGAACTACTAAAATAGATTATTTCATTTCACTTATACAGAAACTCTATGAGGAATTACCAATATTTTAAAAACTGGGAAATTGAAGTTTAAGAACAAAAGACTTGCTCAATGTTATCTGTGTTAAAGAGCACATTTTTATAAACTCTGTATGTGTCAAATGAAAAAGTTGAGTGAATTGTAAATGTTCTCATCAAAAGAAGAGAAATTATAATTATGTGTGGCAGTTAATGTTAACTAGATTTACTGCAATGATTGTTTCATACTATGTACATATATCACATCATTATATTGTACTATTGAAGCTAATATAATGCTATGTTAGATTATATCTTGATAAAAAAGTGAAAAAATGACAAAGTGAAATATCGACAGAGACAAAAGGGTTAGTCAGGATAAAAAAGAATATATTTAATGTTATAAATAGGAGCATTGTGTAAATTTTGCGTAAATTATTTAAAACATATTAAAGACAGCTTAGGTAATACAAATGCTTTTTAACTCTTCATGAAGCACACAGTCTCCATTCAGAGAAATGCAAAATGAGGTAGAAGGCAGGAAGCTTTTGTGGGATGAAGACTAAAGGACCAGGAAGAAACAAATACAAAATATCTTGTTGGCTGGGGCCTACGGTCACCTTGTTTGAGCTATGTCGTTTTCACCTTGACTCTTGCACTTCTTATCTCAAATTTCAACATCCTGCCCCCTGAGCACAATCTTCCATCTTTGCAGCCATCATTGCTCTCCTCCATCCAGTGCAGATTTCCTTTGACCCTTGGTATCAAGATCACATCACCTATTTTCATTAGAGCACCTACGTTCTTTCATCTCCACAACATGAGGCCAGTGGAGCCCTGAATCTTGGTCACTACTGATTGTCTGTCTTCTCTACAACTACCCAGGAAGGGTTGCTTTCATATACAAGAATGTTGAAGAGTCATTTGAACTGTAGACGCTTCCATCTTCCCAGTGCTTCTTAAAGGGAAGCACTCCCTGAGGAGTTTCTTTCCTGTTTTTTTCACTGGCTATTTTAATTCTTCACAGTCTTTTCAAGGGTTGTATTCCATGATGTTTCAACTCTCACTTTTAACTGATATTCTTGTCCAATTACTTCATTTGGAATGCAACAATATTGGGCTAGGAACAAAACAAATGGTTTTTATATTAAAATATGAAGACCTTCATCTGTAGTCACTTCACCCACATATAAACTCATTCTTTGGTTGTTATTCATAGAAAGAGTCTTTCCACTTACATGCCTGAGAGGATTTTCTCCTATTTCCTCCCTTACTTCCATAGAGGACTTTTTGCCTGTAAATTATCCCATCCCTTTATTATTTATTCAGCATGCATTATTTCAGTCCTTACTGTGCATTAATACTACACTAGATATTTTAGACACATTAACAAACAAAATAGCCAAAGGAACCTGTTCTCTTAGTGAATCCATTGTAATGGGAAGAAGGGGACAAATAATAAAAAAATGAATAAGTAGAGTTGATGAGATATTGGAAATTTGTAAGTCAAAAAAAAGTAGATAAAAGTCAAGGAGATTGAAAGTATTCAGGGAGCAATGAGCAGGTTATAGTATTAATAGACTATTATGATCAGGTATAATTTCCTCTAGAACCCTGGTAAAGTATTTATGTTTCTTCATTAATGAATTGATGTAATTGAGTGACATCCAGATTTTCTTCTGCCCTCAAAATTCTATGAGTCCATATAAGTCATAAGTAATTACAATAATAAAAAATGTATTAAAGTGTTCTTTTTTGTTTCTAGGACTATTATTCAAATCTTAGCAACACCATAATGTTGATCAACACAGTGTTGCTCAGTCATGGCATTTCTTATTTAACAAATAATTTCTTGTAGCAGAAATACAAGTTTAACAAGAAATTCCTAAGAGAAAAATTAACTTTCTAAGTATAAAACTCAGGGGAGTCATAATTAAGGACTTGAAATAATTAGTCTGGTTCTCCAGGGTTATACACCTTTCCTTCTTATGGTTTAGTCTTGCTCTAAAAATTTAACCCCAAGTGCATTGATCATTCCAGAAATCATTCTTATACTGTGTCTAGCAACATCTTAGGTATCAATTCATCTTGCAAAGCAGAAACATCTTTTATTTTTCTCTTCTTCTCATATCTCAGCATCTTAATTGCACTTATTCATGAGTTGAGTCTGTTTTTATTTTTTTATTATTTTTGTCTGCTAGCAGTAGTGTTGATTGTCACAGAACAGTGGCTACAACATCTACCGTGATTGATGGGAACAAATTCTCCTGGGATGTATTAATACAGCTGCAGGCAGAGTGACAAGCAGTGAACAGAAAGTAAACGGGTTCAGGAGCTCTAGAGACACTGATGTTGCTGGAGGCAGGGAGGTAGGCAGTCACTAATAACTACAGCTGAGCAGTGGGAAGAGAGCGTGCACTAGGCTTATTTCACTCATCGTGATGCATCACACGCACTTGGCAGTTATAATCAAGTATTATTTTCCCAAACCAATTAGCCGTCGCTGTGCTGCTAACTAATGCATGTCTAGCTGCTAGTTATGATGATCACTAGGCTTTTGATTTTAAGCACCCATGTTAAGGATATAGATTTTGTCTGGGATTTCAAAGACAAATCTTATTTTCTCAATCTTGAATACATTTTCCAAAGACCGAGATTCTATTTCATTTAAAATTCTAAGACTACTGTTTTACATTTTTAATTGTGGGGCTTTTCTGATTCTATTAGACCCATAGAATTTTAGTTCTGATTAAAACAGTTAACTGTGTTGATTAAGAGCTCGCTTTAGAGAGAATGAGTTACTTGCCCAAAGTGCAAAAATTGCTTATGGGCCAGCCAATGCAGGAGATATAAGAGACACGGGTTTGATCCCTAGGTCAGGAAGATTGTCCTGCAGGAGGGCATGGCAACTCACTCCAGTATTCTTGCCTGGAGAACCCCAAGGACGGAGGAGCCTGGCAGGCTACAATCCATATGGTTGCAAAGAGTTGGACATGACTGAAGCGACAGGATGCACACATAGCTTTTGGGTAAAAGCAAAATGCTATGGTTTTTCATGCTAGAATTACTAACAATTCAAAATATATTGAGCACTCATGTGTGTTAGGCATCGTGCTAAGGGGTGGGAAAACAAAGACACACTTAGAAATATACAAGCACAAATTATTTCAGGGCATATCTTTATTTGCTAGTGACTTAAAGATAGTGGGAGCAAAAAGAAGGAAATCATGAACTTTGATTAGAAAGCTGGAAAACAATGATGTGTCTACAACTAGTAGCAGACATTATTGGGAAGAAAAACAGGAAACTTGTTGCAGAGTCTCAGCAGGACACGATGAAACAATGCAGAAGTCACTGACCTGGGGTACCTGTTCTCTAACAACTTTTGTGAGTTGTGTTTACCCTCTGAGTTTCACAGTTAAGATGAAGCTGCAATTTTTCTGCCTGGAATTTCCTTTTTTATGGTGAGGAAAACCCAGACACACTTAGCTTTGATATGAAATCTGTACATATCCAGTACATCTAATTCTATAATTCCTTCTTAAATATCTTCTACACCTTTACATTGCAAAGTTCAGTCTACTAAATAATGAGAAAAAGAAAGACATCCTGTTTGATTCATGCTTTCCACACCCTTGACTTTTCGAGACATCAATGACTCCGTGGCTGTCCACACCATCGTACTTTTGATACTAACTATGGCAGCTAGCATTGTTACTACACAGATGATTGCATACAGAGAGGTACTTGTATTTTTGAATCTTTAGTAATAATCCCTTAAACGTACATATTTCTTTATAAATAAAGAATCTGGAATGAAGTTAACTCACATGTTCATGGGGGGGAAATTTAATGACTCCACCACCACATGGCATCTTCCGAGCTAGCCTTGAGTTACACCAAGATGAAAAGTCACTGTACCGAGTGCCTGATGTGGATTGCAGTCTCCTGTGGAAATACACAAGCCGTATTCAATGTTTGTGTCACTTTTCAGCAGGCATTTTGATGAATATGAATGTAATAGAAATGTCTGAATCTGTGTATAAATCAAATATAAACCAAAGAGGAAATGCCTGCTTCCCAAGAGGAAATGCTTTGATTTCTTTTGACTTTTTTCTTTTTGCCTGGTCTTTTCTTGAGGCACCAGGAATAAGACTGGCTTAGTGCCAGAGTCTCCTTTTCCTGGGGAGAAGGGAAATGTTTAGGGAACACATACAAGTAAAATAAAAATATCTTAATTCTGTAACATTTTAGAATGACTCCCTGAAGTTTATTATTATCAAAAGAAGCTTTTAAATTGACAAAACAGTTTTGTTTGAAGAACTTGTATTATAATTACATAACCATGGAGCAATATTAATTTTTCTTTACAAACTGCCAGATCTATTCAAGATAATTGTAATGTGAAAGATTTTGTCTGATTGAAATGTTAAAGCATCATCAAATCTCTTGTGAAATAAACATCTCAGAGTTTAGAGAGCAACATTCTTTTTATACCCCATTTGGAAAAACAGAGAGAAATAAGTTGAGCATAATATTGGTTGGTCAAAAATACATTGAGGATTTCCCTTAACATTTGAATGAATTTTTTGGTCAACTCAATACTATAGAGGAAGAGGAAAAGGAGGTAGACAAAAATGCTTTATAGTTATATTTTTGTCATGAACACTGTAGGACCAGATTTTTATGAACTTCTAATTGATGCACAGTGGGTTCATTAAACACTATGATCAGGTTTTAAAACAATCTTAACCACATGATATTTGAAAACTTGACAAGACTCCTCAAGACCACAAGTCCTTAGAGAGAAATGATTTCTCCATTTCTTGCAAAAGAATAAAAATATGAAAGCTAACTAAGCACACATTTGTCTGACCATAACTGACCAACTCCAGCTTTAATAGCTCAATTTTGACCTGTGTGTTTATATATGCCTCTTTCAGTTCAGTTCAGTCACTCAGTAGTATCTGACTCTTTGCGACTTCTCTTTAGACATTATCAATTTTCAGAGACAAGGAATAGTTCAGTTAGAGTGTTCTCTATTTGCCAGCCCATCAAGAAAAAACAAACAAACGGACAAAAAAAAAAAAAGAACCAGAAAATGGAAAAAATCATAACATAGCTAATGTGAAATAGTTGATGTCTGGTAAGGAATCTGAGTATGAAACCCATGCCTAGATGAAAAAGCTTTATGAATAAAGATTTGATTTTATCATGTGTAAAATAAATGCTTATATTAAAACATCTTCTAAAATTAATTCTCACAGATTCTTAAGAAACATTACTCTTTTTTTTTTTTTTTGAAAAGGTGTGATCTTGGAATAGTAGGCATAAAAACACTCTGTAAATGAGTCAACAGGATGCTGTTTTAAAATAATTATGTTTCCTATTTAATTGTTAAAATGTGTTAAATACATATTTCAATCATTAAAATTATTTTAGTTAAAATTTTTCTATGCTTAAATACTCTTGCACCTTATTTTGAGTTAAAATCATATATGGACATGTAAAACTTATACTTTATATTAATTTGATGAGATCATATGCTTTCTAATAATGATACTTCTTTATTACTCTTCTCAAGGAGATTCTTCACTGAATATAATAAATCAGATGAGAAGTTATTAAGTTCGTTTTTAGATTTATTTTCCTATCTGTAGTAAGTTGAGTGGTATTCCTCCAGAAGAAATTTTGCCTGGAGCCTCTAAGTGTGACCTTTCTTAGGGAAAAAGTTCTTTGCAGATGTAATTAATTTAAGAACCTTAAAATAAGAATACCTTGGATGATTATGGATAGGTCCTCAATACAATAACAAATATGCTTGGATGAGAAGGGAAGGGAAAACATAGAAGAGATTGTTATGTGAAAACAGACACAGAGATTGGAGTCATGTACCCTAAAGAACCTCTGGAGCAACAGAAATGGGAAGAGGTGAGGATGAATTTTCGCCTAGAACTCTCAGAAGGAGTAAAGTCTTGTTGAAATCTCTATTTCAGCTAGTCACCCAAACTGTTCTAGGAAACTATCATGGCCATTAACTTAAAAATACAAAAACAAAAAGACCCAGGGATATCACAAAAGGGTGAGTCAATTAGGAACCATGTGACTCTGATAGGGTATTCAAGACAATGTAACAAACAGATTCTTTGTAATGGTGTGATCAGGCTGTAAGGAAGTTTTCAGGTATTAGTTTGCCAGGGTTGCCATAACAAAATGCCACAGACTAGGAGGCTTAAACAACAGAAATTTATCTTCTTCCAACTCTGGAGGATGGAAGTCCAAGCTCAAGGTGCTGGCTGGGGTCTCCCCTTGACTTGCAGATGCCTGAGAAAGGCTTCGCCTAGCTGCCCGTGCCTTCTTGTCTGGGCTAATGTCCTCTTCTTTGAAGGCCTCCAGGCACACTGGATTAGGGCCTTATTTTAATTTAATGACCTGTTAATGACTATTGCTCCAAATATAGTCACTTTATAAGGTGCTGGGGTTAGGGCTTCAACATATGAATTTTGGGGCACAGTTAAGTCTATACCAATGCTCTTGGCAAAGCGAGTATGCAGAAATGAGAAGCGGCAGCATTAGGCAGAGAAGGCCTTGCAGAGAGATAACCAGAAAGGAGCTATGAATGTCGGTGGACAGAAAAAGAGAAAGAGAGAAAAGAGTCAAAGCAAACCCTCAAAGGAAAGGAGGCTGGGCAGTGAATTCTTCTTTCCCCTTTTTCATCTCCTGGGAGGCACAGGAAAACCAGAAGACCCACTTCTTTTTTTCTTCTTTCTTATCTTCTTCCTCTTTCAATTTGTCTGAGCTGGGTCTTAGGTGCAGCATGCAGGCTCTAGTTTCCTGACAAGGGATTGAACCTTGGCCTGCTGCATTGAGAGCACATAGTCTTAACCACTGGACCAGCAGAGAGGTCCCAGAAGACCACTTCTGTAGTGCATATATGTCAGTCCGTCAGCACTCGGAGCAAGGTTGGGAACGGTCGAGATGATCTGGAGTCAAATGAGGCACATCCAGCACAAATGAAATCTCAATTATTTCATGAAAATCACTTGTAGCCACTTCTGCAGTTTGAAGGCATTAGCAAATGAAGTCCAGAGTAATAAAGTGTTTAACAACTCCGTCTTTTAAAAATAATTGAGGAGTTAATGACAACAGCATAGCTTTGTATAATATATTCTCAAAATTATAGATCTATCATGAAAGCTTTAAACATCTTACTTCTTACGGAATTATTTTTCACATTTTTGATTAAAGTGGATGTGCACATGTGTTTATAAATTATGTATTTTAAAACATCCCACAGATTGACAGGTATTCTAAGATTTAAATGCTGAATGCCTACCTGGGTCCTACTCCTTATAATCAAAATGCACCTGAACACATTTTGACCTTTCTTCATCTAATTGTTTTATTGGTTCAGTAGGAAGATTATTGATATCCAAGAACCTAATGAAATAACTATGGAATACTTATTTATTTATTTATTGACCATGCCCTGGGCTGAATGTGGGACCTTATTTCCCTGACTAGGCTTTGAACCTGCACCCCCTGCAGTGGAAGCGGCAAGTGTAACTGCTGGACACCAGGGAAGGCCTATCGAATATTATATCCATAAAACAAGTGCAGGGGAAATGCTGTTTGTGACTGAAGCACATATCTTCACTAGTAGTGTATCAGCACCAAACAGTGCTGGGAATTGATAATTATTTATTTAATTGAATTAAACTGAAAATAGACATTTGCTAATTTTCCTAGGTATGGAAGTCAGTGGAAGAGAATTATTATTTGAACAACCTTATGTATTCTGGGCAGCTTAGTAATGGGGATTTATCTATTTGGACTTATTATCAGGCTGTTCCTTTTCCTCATGGTTCTCTTAGCCATTTTACACTAAAATTTATTATAGATAAAATATATTTAAAAAATGCTTTGTACCAACTGCCTCAACGTTTCATATATATATTGAATTTCTAGTCCTACTTGGCAATAAGTTGAAACTGATTTCTGTGAAAAGTTGTCAGAAATGTTCTATAGATTTGATTTCAACAGTAAAAAAATTAAATCCTTGAAAAATCATTAAATTAATGTTTGCGTATGTTTTGATATATTCTATGAGAGACAATTTGAAAAAATGTGTATCCAATTATAATTTGTGACACGCTCCACTAGAAAACTTCTGTGAAAAACAGTGAAAAAGTGGTTAACAGTATTTAAGGAAACAAAAATATATGCAGTGTAAGAAACGAAAGTGGCCACTAGAGGGCACTACTGCTCTATATCAAACCAGTGTGTACTTGTAATAAATATTGAAGATGTAAATCAGGGGTTCAACTTGGCAAGTTTGGACTGTGATTCGAAATGTTCTAAAGGAAGAAAAATAAATTTGTTACAGCTAATATCACTTATCAGACAAATTTGAAAACTGTGAGTACTTAAGCTGGCACTTCCATCAAGCTAATTGTACTAGTCTTTGAGATGTACATTCAGGGAGAAAATGCACATAAAGAAGAAAATATTTATGGAATTTAACAGTAGTTTTGCTTAGATAGGTACTGTTATCTACAGTTTTAAAGGTTTTTAACTCCTCATAATGTCAAATAATAATGGTAATAACAATTTAATTGCATAGACTAACTTTCCTCAGAAGGGCTGTGATGTATTAATATTTATAAACAATATATTAATAACACAGTACATATTCATGTTTATACCCAAAAGTGAGACAGTAAAGACGGTTAATAATATAATCACCAGCTTAATAGAAAAGAAACTGAGGTGCAAAATGTCAGTGCTTATCTAAATTTCGGAGAGTTTAGAAGATAAATCTGTATGTGTCGATGTCCACATTCATTATCCTTGTTCAGTCGCTAAGTTGTGTCTGATTCTCGTGATCCCAAGGACTGCAGCATGCCAGGTTCCCTGTACTCCACTGTCTCCCAAAGTTTGCTTAAACTCAGGCTGATTGTGCCGATGGTGCCATCCAACCATCTCATCCTCTGTCACTCCCTTCTCCTGCCCTCAATCTTTCCCAGCATCAGTGTCTTTTCCAATGAGTTGACTCTTTTCATCAGGTGGCCAAAGTTTTGGAGTTTCAGCATGAGTCCTTCCAATAAATATTCAGGACTGATTTCCTTTAGGATGGACTGATTTGATCTCCTTGCTGTCCAAGAGACTCTGAAGAGTCTTCTCCAACACCACAATTTGAAGACATCGATACTTCAGTGCTCAGCCTTCTTTATCATCCAACTCTTAAATCCATACATGAGTACTGGAAAAATCATATATTTGACTATACAGATATTTGTTGGCAAAGTGATGTCTCTGCCCTTTAATACTCTAACTAGGTTTGTCATAGCTTTTCTTACAGGGAGCAATTGTATTTTAATATCATGACTGCAATCACTCTCCACAGTGATTTTGGAACCTAAGTAAAGAAAACTTGCCACTATTTCCACTTTTCCCCATCTATTTGTAATGAAGTGATGGGACCAGATGCCATGGTCTTAGTCTTTTGAATGTTGAGTTTCAAGTCAGCCTATTCACTCTTCTCTTTTATCTTCATCAAGAGGCTCATTGGTTCCTCTTGCTTCTGCCATTAGAGTGGTATTATCTGCATATCTGAGGTTGTTGATATTTTTCCAAGCAATGTTGATTTCAGCTTGTGATTCATCCAACTGGGCATTTTGCATGGTATATTCTGCATATAAGTTAAATAAGCAGGTTGACAATATATAGCCTTGACGCATTCCTTTCCAAATTTTGAACCAGTCTGCTGTTCCATGTACAGTTCTAACTGTTGTTTCTTGACCCACATACAGGTTTCTCAGGAGACAGGTAATGTGGTCTGGTTTTCCCATCTCTTTAAGAATGTGCATTTACAGGGGCAAAAATGGAGATAAAGAAATATTTTTCCAATAAAATTGAAAGAAAGAAATATCCACAATTAAATAATGTGTTATATGCATACATGTAACATAAACATATTGGAGAGAGAAAATGAAGTTAATTATTATGTTTCATTAATATTGTGATCTTATTTAAAAATTTAAAAAGCAATAAATATCTTACTGTCCTTAATATGAACTAACAGTGAATGACTGGCATAGAAATACGAGACATGTCCTCTGAACCAAATAAATAAAATGGAGTTGTGGATACACAATATACATGTCAAAGTAGAATATATTACATAATTTTATGTGAATAATAGACTGGATGTTTGCTGTATATATAGAATTTAGGAGATCATCATGAGTTGGTCTAAACCAAGATAGTCCATAAACAGGGGTTAGAATTTGAACTTGGTTTTGAAATTTTAGAAAACATCAGATAAGCTGTGAGAATGTTAAAACATGGGAAGACTCAGAGATCCAGATGATCCAGACATAGACAGATGCCAGTCAATGTTCAAGGCTGTCTGTTTTGGTGAGTAGGGCAAGAGAGGAGTAGTTGGAGGGATCTAGAAAGATACATCAGGGATATACTCTATGTGATTTTGATCCAGGTTGAGATGCTTTCATTTGATCCAAAATGTTGGAATCAGATCTGAGATGTTTTCATTTGATCCAAAATGTTGGAATCAGATCTGAGATGTTTTCATTTGATCCAAAATGTTGGAATCAGATCTGTGGCATGATCAAAGCAGTGTTTAGAACAATTAATCTGCTTACAAGATAGATTCATAGGAGGAGAAACTTGAGTAAGAGAAGACCTTTGAGGAATCTGTTTCATAGAACAAACTTGAGATGCTATGAGCCTTAATTGAATCAGTGGTTATGGATATAAAAAAGAAAAGACTAAACGAGAAGTGAGAGTTGGACCATAAAGAAGGCTGAGCACCAAATAATTGATATTTTTAACTTAGGTATTGGAGAAGACTCTTGAGAGTCCCTTGGACTGCAAGGAGATCAAACCAGTCCAAAGGAAATCAGTCCTGAATATTCATTGGAAGGACTGATGCTGAAGCTGGAACTCCAATATTTTGGCCATCTGATGCGAAGAGCTGACTCACTGCAAATGACCCTGATGCTGGGAAAGACTGAAGCCAGGAGGAGAAGGGATGACAGAGGATGAGATGCATCACCAACTCGATGGACGTGAGTTTGAGCAAGCTCTGGGAGATGGTGAAGGACAGGGAAGCCTGGAGTGTTATAGTTCATGGTGTCACAAAGAGTCGGACATGACTGAGCAACTGAACCACAAAAAAGGAGAAGTGACTTAGAAATAGGAAACAATATGGATTTGGGTTGATTAAATGTGGAGATCTCAGAAGGGATGGGCTTCACAGGTGACTTGGTGGTAAAGAATCTGCCTGGCAATGCAAGAGTTGCAAGAGATGCAGGGTCTATCCCTGGGTCGGGAAGATCCCCTGCAGAAAGAAATGGCAACCCACTCCAGTATTCTGCGAAATCCCATGGACAGAGGAGCCTGACATGCTACAGTCCATGAGGTTGCAAAGGAGTCAGATAAAACTTAGTGACTAAATAACAACAACAGAAGGGATAGGAGATGAGAAGCAGTTAAGAGAATTTAAGTCTAGAGGACATGAAACAAAAGGAAGAAGAAGTAGATTTGTACTGAGAGTGAAAGGCAGAAAAATCTGTTCAGTTTTAGATATGTTAAAATGTGTTTCACTGATTAAATATAATGATTCTTTCAGAATGCAGGGCAGAGCTGCAGAGAAGTGTTAGACTGTCAGTATAGATTTAACAGTTATATTTAGAATTGCTAACTTAATCAAGAGAGGATACATTTTTTGAGTGAAAGGGAAAAAAAGGAAATAAGGAACTAAAGGCTAAAATAAGGGTTCATCTGAATTTAGTAGTTAGAGAAAGAGTAGCCAGTAATGAAATATGCAAAATGATCATTTTAGATATGCATAGGAGAGAATAGATCAATTAACCAGAAGCACAAATTGAGGGATTCTTTGAAGTCAAACTCTCAAAATAGGTCAAGAGAGCTGGGGAAAATATCATGGAGCTAAGTAATTAAGAACAGATCAATGATTTATTGAAAAGTGTTATTTCATCAGAGTAATGGAGATATGTTGATAGAATAGAATAAGAAAGAAGGGGAAATAGATGCTGGAGTAAATTATTGGTTGAGAATACAGAGAGTGAAATAAATAAGAATTAGGATCAAGGGATTACTATCAGGTTTAACCACTGTGTTATAAGATTAGGAAATATTGCTCTTTGTTATTTAGGAAATATTGTGTTATAGTATTTAGGGGATATTGTGTTGTAATATTTCGGAGAAGGCAATGGCACCCCACTCCAATACTCTTGCCTGGAAACTCCCATGGATGGAGGAGCCTAGTAGGCTGCAGTCCATGGGGTCGCTAGAGTTGGACACGACTGAGCGACTTCACTTTCACTTTTCACTTTCACACATTGGAGAAGGAAATGGCAACCCACTCCAGTGTTCTTGCCTGGAGAATCCCAGGAACGGGGGAGCCTGGTGGGCTGCCGTCTATGGGGTCGCACAGAGTTGGACACGACTGAAGCAACGCAGCAGCAGCAGCAGCAGTGTTGTTAATATTTAGGAAGCATTATGTTATAACATTTAGTCAAGTAGATTGCTTGTTTGCTGCCAAACAGGGAAAGGAGAAGGTCAAAGTGAAAGCGTTAGTCACTCAGCGAGCCCAACTCTGTGAGAACTCACGGACTGTAGCCTGCCAGGCTCCTCTGTCCACGGAATTCTCTAGGCCAGAATACTGGAGTGGGCTGCCATTTCCATCTCCAAGAGATCTTCCTGACCCAGGGATCGAACCCAAGTCACCTGCATCTCCTGCATTGTCAGATGGATTCTTTACCACTGAACCACCTGGAAGCCTGTTCTGTCAAACTGCCTGTTTAAGTCAAACAATAAATGAAAAGCAAATTGAGCCTTTTTATAATCCTGAGAGGAGTCGCAATAGTAGAGCCTGTTGACTAATGTTCTAAACCTACTTGCTTTTGTCACTTAGCTTTATGGGCTTTCATTTTTTTTTTTTTTTTACCATCTTGAAAAACCAGACATTAAAAGTCTGAAATATTGTATAATTTACAAATAGCAGAGCAGCAAGATTGCTGGTTGCATTTGATCCTGACTGGTGAGATGTCCCGCCTGTCAAATTCCCTCATTCTCCTGCTGATCTGGTTGCAGACCCTCTGACCTCACTCTGCTCTTTGCTTCCTCTGAATTTTCTGATACCTGACTACCTGCTCAGCCTTTCACTCACCCAGCATCTTTTTCTAGAAACTTCTTACTTGTGTACTTTTGATCCTCCAGCTGCCTGTCTAGCTGATTGACTACCATGCTCTGACCTCCTGTATCTAGATTGTTGTTGATCAAGTGTTGCTTACTTTAGTGCCAAATTGCCTCCTCCAACTTGGTGTCGGATGTGTCAACATGCATAGACTTCCTGCCTGAACTCCTGTACCCTATCTTCATCAAGCCTTGGTTGGCCTTTCCTAATCCTAATTCATCATCCTCCTTCAGAGAAACATATTCCCCTAAATCCTAACTGAACAGCAATTAAAGATGGTGCTAGGGTTTTTAATCTTGGTTAATGGGGATTAAATGTGTGGGGAACAGTGCAGGAGATTAGGAGCTTGATTGTAGACTTCTTTAGGGTTATAATATTTTACACTGGTTGCTTACAAGATTTAAGGTGTATTTCTTAATTTCTCCATAAGGAAAACACATCACCAACTAATTTCATTGTAATGAAGTACCTATTAGGATGTATTTTATTATAATAAAATATTCTATTTAATATTTTAAGGTCCTAATTGTGGACTATTATAATGATTTTTTCTAAGATTTAAAACTATGTAACTCTCTTAAGACAGAACAACTTTAGACTTAATTATGGTCGAAAAAAATCTTAACTGATTCTACTACACACATGTATATCTTACCCATATGAATTCAATAAAAGAGAAAGTATCACCAATGTTTCTTCTCTGAAAGATTTATTATGGCATGATATTTACTAAGTCAGAATTATTTTATGTGTCTAAATTCTCCATGGGGTTTCTTTCTAAATTTTCCTACACCATATGATTCTTAGGAAATGAAAATATGTAACATGCATTTGAAGAAATGTAGCAGGCTTCTCCCTTCTCAAATTTTGTGGGCACATGTTGAGGGGCTCATCTACCCCTAGTCTCACTAATCATTCTCAGAGCTAACGTGACCATAATGTTTGCTGAATTTCAACCAGTTACTGGCCTGGAAATTCTGTTTGGGCATCACCATCCAACCAAACAATAACCTGAAAATGTGGGAGTTATCCTTTAACCTTTTTCCTCTCTCGCACCCTGGTGGCTCAGACAGTGGAGAATCTGCCTACAGTGCAGGAGACCTGGGTTTGATTCCTGGATTGGGAAGATCTCTTGGAGAAAGGAATGGCAACCCATTCCACTTTTCTTGCCTGGAGAATCCCATGGACAGAGGAACCTGGAGAGCTACAGTCTATGGGGTCACAAAGAGTTGGACACGACTTGAGAAACCTATATGCAGGTCAGGAAGCAACAATTAGAACTGGACATAGGACAACAGACTGGTTCCAAATAGGAAAAGGAGAACCTCAAGGCTGTTTATCGTCACCCTGCTTATTTAACTTATATGCAGAGTACATCATGAGAAACGCTGGGCTGGAAGAAGCATAAGCTGGAATCAAGATTGCTGGAAGAAATATCAATAACCATAGATATGCAGATGACACCAGCCTTATGGCAGAAAGTGAAGAGGAACTAGAAAGCCTCTTGATGAAAGTGAAAGAGGAGAGTGAAAATGTTGGCTTAAAGCTCAACATTCAGAAAACGAAGATCATGGCATCTGATCCCATCACTTCATGGGAAATAGATGGGGAAACAGTGGAAACAGTGTCAGACTTTATTTTTCTGGGCTCCAAAATCACTGCAGATGGTAACTGCAGCCATGAAATTAACAGACGCTTACTCCTTGGAAGGAAAGTTATGACCAACCTAGATAGCATATTCAAAAGCAGAGACATTACTTTGCCAACAAAGGTCCATCTAGTCAAGGCTATGGTTTTTCCTGTGGTCATGTATGGATGTGAGAGTTGGACTGTGAAGTGGGCTGAGCGCTGAAGAATTGGTGCTTTTGAACTGTGGTGTTGGAGAAGACTCTTGAGAGTCCCTTGGACTGCAAGGAGATCCAACCAGTCCATCCTAAAGGAGATCAGCCCTGCGTGTTCTTTGGAAGGAATGATGCTAAAGCTGAAACTCCAGTACTTTGGCCACCTCATGCGAAGAGTTGACTCATTGGAAAAGACTGTGATGCTGGGAGGGATTGGGGGCAGAAGGAGAAGGGGACAACAGAGGATGAAATGGCTGGATGGCATCACCAACTCGATGGACGTGAGTCTGAGTGAACTCCGGGAGTTGGTGAAGGACAGGGAGGCCTGGTGTGCTGTGATTCATGGGATCGGGAAGAGTTGGACATGACTGAGCCACTGAACTGAACTGAATGACTAAGTTTCTCACATTCATCCTTCACCAAAACATCTAGAAACATTTTGAATCCCTTTCTTTCTATGCCTCTATCTCTTGTCCTAGTTCAGGCAACATGATATTTTTCTAGAATTCTTGTTTTACTTCCCTAAATTGATCCTCTTGATTCTAGGATTTTCTCCCTTGTTTGACATTGGTCTCATTGCCCCTCTTCATGGAATGCCCTTTCAACAACTGTTAGCAGGACTACAGATTCCAATTTTTGAAACTCAGCTCGAAAGTCACCTTGAGATAACTTTCCTGAAATCTCAGACCTCCACCTTAACTTGGTGCTGCAAACAGGCTGCGTGCTCCGCCCTGTTTCTATAAAACCCTATACATATTTCTGCTTCAACGTGTAAAACATAGTGTAATTGGGCTTTTGGGTCTATTTCCTCCATTCCACATAGATTTGATTGAAGTTAAAAAAAAAAAAAAAAGAACACATGTTATTGTTTATCCAGAACTCAGTTTAATGCCTAATATATATTAGACATTCCATAAATGCTCGTTAAATAGATGAATGAATATATAGACCTGTGTTTATACTTTGTTTTCCATGGGCAAGAACTCTTATTTTTGTGTTACATGGCACTGTTACAAATACATGGCAGATGCTTAAAAAATATTCATTCAACAACTATCTTGATATACCATCCTCATTTCCTCCTTCAAAATCTTATGCAAGAAGAGCTCACAGTATGTATCTATTTTTCAATAACTTGATTGTTCTTCTCTGGTGCCTAGAGGTAAAGATTCTGCCTGCCAATGCAGAAGACGCAGTAAACACAGGCTTGATCTCTGTCTGGATCAGGAAGATTCCCCTGGAGAAGGAGATGTCTGGGAAATGGTACGGACAGAGGAGCCTGGCAGGCTGCAATCCATGAGGTCACAAGAGTAGGATATGACTGAGCGACTGAGAATGCAATAACTTGATTTTTTGTGATAAAAATCAAGTTTTTGTGATAATTTCTAGATTTTGCTGTAAAACTATGGTTTATAAAAAAGAGTTTAATAAAATGTTCCTATGAATGCCTTGGAGAATTCTACACATTTCCAAGGTCTGGACAAGAAGAGTTCATTTTAGCTGAAATAGGATTACAATGAGAACATGTAGCACATTCACTGTCTTCCCAAATACTGATGATATGATACGGTATGATATATATAATGTAATATGATTAATAGCATTGAGAACCTCTCTTTGGGTGAGGAGAGATCTTTGAAGAGCTCAGTATAGGGTGAAGTAGAAGTTGATTGATTGCTTCTGGATCTCATACTATCATTTGCTATTCTAGGAATTCAGGCCTAAAAATAATTAAGGAGGTGGGCAGACAGGATTATTTCAACTCAATTTAACACTTGACACATATTCTTTGCTCATTGCTACAATTGCATTTTTCGTTGTTTCATGATGCTTCACATGCCTGCCACCTTGCTAGAACTGTGAACTCCCATTCTCCAATCCTGTGTGTATATTCACGTTCAAATATCAAAAAAGTAGCACAGTTTGTAAGTCAGAGTAGGAGTCAGATGTAGACTTTTTAAATGGTTGAATGAATACATTTTTATTAACAATGTACAAATTATTGTTAAAGTAAACATTGCCAGACATGCATGCATGCTTAAGATACATTTCCTTTCCTCAGTCAAATAAAGAGGGGACAAAAAATGGGAGAATAGGATCCGCCTGCAATGCAGGAGACCCGGGTTCAGTCTTGGGTTGGGAAGATTCCCTGGAGAAGGGAATGGCTACCTAGTCCAGTATTCTTGCCTGGAGAATTCCACGGACAGAGGGGAATGGCTACCTACTCCAGTATTCTTGCCTGGAGAATTCCATGAACAGAGGGCCTGGCAGGCTACAGTCCATAGGGTTGCAAAGAGTCAGACACGACTGAGCAGTTAATACTTGCATTTTCAGTTTTCTTCAGGATGTTTGTTATACAAAGAAAAGAGATGATAAAATCATGAAAAAGATACCTAAATAGTACCATGGCCATATCTGTACAAATGGCCATATTTTCAGCTTTATTTAGACCTACTATTCAAACTGACAGGAAAAGCTCTAGGATTCATGTAGAATGGTTTTTTTCAGGAGGCCATGGCACTCTGGATCCTAGAGTTTGAATTCATCATGAAGTTCCAAAAATATTTTGACTTGTTGAGATATATAAAGTGAATCAAATAAGGTAATATTTGGTAGTGATAAATGGAAAACCTTGTTCAACCAAATACAAAATCAAAGAATGGGTAAAAAAAAGCCTTAGATTTAAACAAAAAAAAAAAGGAAAGAAAACAACTCTGAGTCCAATACATATCAACAGTGAATTAGTTCCTAAAATGTAATAAATATCAGATTTCATTGATAGCACAGTATCTACAATAAGACAAATATTTGTTTTTCTGTGCATGCTGGAATTTGCCAAATGCATTGACAATTTATTGATTATTATTTGCCTAATTTATATCCTACCTAATTTCTAAAATAAATTGAGACGACTAGTTTGGCTGTTTTTTATGTAAAGATTCCATATAAAGTTAAGTACAGAAAAAGTAGAAAAGATCCAGAATGATAACTGGAGTTAAAGCAGTGTAGCATTAGCAATAATTAAGGAATGAGCAAGATATTTATTTATTCACCAAAGAGAATTCATTAAGCAAATGTTTGTTGAATACCTACTGTGTTCCCAGTAATCAGTTAGGTCCTGGGATTCAAAAGTGAAGGTGGAAGAAAACAAGAAAAAACCCTCCTACATGTTTATGAAGCTTAGGAGTCAGATGGGGCTTCCCAGGTGTCCAGAGGTAAAGAACCCACCTGACAGTGCAGGAGCTACAGGAGACGTGGGTTTGCTCCCAGGTCAGGAAAATCCCCTGGAGGAAGAAATGGCGGCTCACTCAAGTATTCTTGCCTGGGAATCCCAGGGACATAGAAGCCTTGCCGGCTTCAGTCCATGGGGTTGCCAAGAGTCAGATGTGATTGAGTACAGCATAGCACAGGAGTCACATGAAGAAACATAATCAAATAGATCTTAGAAATAAATGTATACTGCAACCATAGTAAGCCCTGGAAAGACAAGCATGTTGTATCCTGATGGTATAAGTAATGAGAAGTATTAGTTTTGGTAATGGTGGTCAGTGTAAGCGTTGAGTTGAGGTCTTGTCGATAAATAAAATAATAGTAAAATATACCCCTTATTCTATTGTTGATGGATGTAGAAATCAACATAATACTTTAAGAAGGTAATTTCACAGTAACTATTAAAATGTAAAACATAAATACCCTTTGAGCCAGTGTTTTGGACTGCATGCTTGTGTCTCCCCCAAAATTCATATATGGAAACCCTTAACATTTGATCTTTTTAACATTTAAAGATATATTTTTTCAGTAATTTAGATAAATGCATTTATTTTTTCATTCTCTGAGAAATGAAAAATTTTAAAAAGTCACTTTTAACACAGACCTAAAGCAAACTAAAAACTTTTTTTTGGTTTTCAGTGATTGATTTCTTTATTTTCTCCAGCTCCGATTTTACTACTTTCCTTTAATCCCCCACAGACTTCACTGGTGGTTCAGATGGTAAAGAATCTGCCTGCAAGGTAGGAGACCCGGGTTTGATCCTTGGTTCAAAAAGATCCCCTGGAGAAGGAAATAATAACCCACTCCAGTATTCTGGCCTGGAGAATTCCATGGACAGAGGAGCCTGGCAAGCTCCATGGTGCCACAAAAAGTCGAGCACAACAGAGACACTAACACTGGCACTTTAATCCCCAGGTTTTCCTTTCAGCTTATTTTGTGTATTAGAAATCAGTTTTCTCAAAGTAGAAATCCAAACAATATTCTCTCATATCACTAATGTATTATAGTTGCTTGCCTAGTAACACTTTTGGGTGCTTTCCTGAATACATTCCAAGCTTAACTTAAATCTTTAGAGAACTAAGCACAATTTAGGGGATAAAATAAAGTGTACAATAGCCCGTGTGTGTGTGAGTCACTCAGTTGTGTTCGACTCTGTGCGACCCCATGGACTGTAGCCTGAAGGCTCCTCTGTTCATGGGGATTCTCCAGGCAAGAGTACTAGAGTGGGTTGCCATGCCCTTCTGTATAATAGCCCAGATATACACAATTTTTAAAAAGTGAAAATTGTTTATTTATCTACAAGCTCAAGAAAAAGAGGATCAAGATATTTAAGAACCCAAAGTTGAAATGCCTTAAGAAGCCATTCAGGGGTCTCCAATTGCTGAACTGGGTCAGGTACTAGAAAACAGGTACTGATGGGGATTTTGTTGAATTAATAACTATAGCTTTGACATAAAGAGGTCCTCATCTCCACAGAGATTCACTTTTGCTATACCTTCTTGGATTATTTTAAAAGTAGCTGGAAACTACTGAGCTTTCATAGGAAGTTTCTCAATTTTTAGAATTTTTGTCTGCTGGATCAAAGAGCACAGGAAAGAGTCTTAAGGTTAGACTTAGATCTCAGAGCCGCTGCCTAGAAACAGTTGAGACAATGGCAAAAGGAAGAGCTTGATCTGGAGAACAGATGGAAAAGAGCCAGACCACTGGGATCCCAGTATTCTCCAGAGGGAAGGGATGCCATCCTGTCATATCCATGACTATGCTAACCAGCTTGAGAGACTACAGATAAGGCTTTCACAACTATGAGCAATATTTGATCACTAGGGATATTTTTGCCATAGTATTGTAAAATTGATTGTTTCACTCCTCAGGAAAATAAGAGAATATTAAAAAGCTAGTTGTTCTTGTTCAGTTGCTAAGTCATGGCCTACTCTTAGCAACCCCATGGATTGCAGCATACCACACTCCTCTGTCCTCCACTATCTCCCGAAGTTTGCTCAGATTCATGTCCACTCATTCAGTGATGCTACCTAATCATCTCATCCTCTGCCATCCCCTTCTCCTTTTGCCTTCAATCTTTCCCAGCATAGAGTATTTTCCAATGAGTTGGCTCTTTGCATCTGGTGGCCAAAATATTGGAGCTTCCACTTGAACAACACTACTTCCAATGAATATTCAGGACTGATTTCCTTTAGGATTGACTAGTTGGATCTCCTTGTAGTCCAAGGGACTCTCAAGAGTCTTCTCCAGCACTACAATTTGAAAGCATCAATTCTTTGGTGCTCAGCTTTGTTTGTGCTCCAACTCTCATATCCTTATATGCCTACTGGAAAAACCATAGCTTTGACTACACGGACCTTTGTGGTGTCTTTGTCGGCAAAGCGATATCTCTGCTTTTTAATATTCTGTCTAGGTTTGTCATAGCTTTCTTTCCAAGGAGCAAGCATCTTTGAATTTTATGGCTGCAGTCACTGTCTGCAGTGATTTTGGAGTCCAAGAAAGTAAAATCTGTCACTGCTTCCACTTTTCCCCTTTCTGCTGATGGTTTGCTATGATCCACACAGTTAAAAATCGAGATCCACTCCTAGTTCTTAGAAACTTAGCTGCCTTTGAATATAGGCATTTTCAGAAAACAACTGAACAAGCAAACAAGCACAAAAAGGTAATTTCTACAGATAGAGCTATTTACTGTATGTTATTCTTAATGTCATATTACTCTTAACTTTCTTTTTTTTTTTTTTTTAGATGTCATTAACTTTATCTCATTTGCTTTCCTTTAGCTCTAATTTCTTTGGTTACTAACAACGGTTCAAAGGTTATCTTTGACATATTTATCCATATTGAAGTTTTAGTGTAGATACAAACATATATATATATATATATGTTTATTTATATATTTATATAAATAACAGTAGGGGTAGTTACTCTTAAACAAATTGCCTAGTCACATCTTTCTTGGAATATGATATAGTTGACCAATTCAACTCTTCTAGCACTTCTGAGAATAATAGCTGCATGGAACAGATATCCTTAGGTAGAATTATCTTACTAGAAAGTTGCTAAATGGGAAACATTCAATCAGTAGCTAATACGGTGGCTAAAATTTCTCATGGTGCCAAGTTACACTTCTGTGCATGTGTTGACAACGTTCTCCTCCTCTTTGCAGAGCAATCAGAGAAGATTCCTGAGGGGTCTTCTCCGGAAAGACTTCACTAAGGAGCGTGATTTCTGATTTATTTACAACACACATTAGAAACATGTTGTTTACTTAATTTCCTTTAGAGAAGTTGGGTCAAGAGGCACTTGACTGATTTCCTCCAAGACTATATACATGGTTGAATGAAAGCATACCTATAAAGAAGAAAAAGATTCAGATAAGAAGGAGGAAAGATGTGTGCCATTATGAGACAGAAGTAATTATGTGTCTAGAAAAATAAGCATCTTTGATAAAGAAATGGAAAAAAGTAAAGATGGTAGTTATTGATTACTGTATATTGAATATTATGACAAATAATTATATAATAGTCCTCATGGAGGTCAAAAAGCCTCCACAATTTATTTAAATTTCTCCACAGTTTATTTTACCTGCACCTTTTATTTTAGAAAGACAGAGCAAGTTCTTATATCTTCCTCGGGGTGATGGTTAGTTTTATGTGTCGATGTTATACTGCCACTGGGTGCCAGCATAAAACATTATTTCTCAGTGTATGTATGAAGGTATTCTCAGATGAAATTGGTATTTGATTTGGTGTTCTCCCCAGTGTGGGTGGGCATCAGCCAGGCCTTTGAGGGCCTGAATAGAACAACAGGGCAGAGCGGGGAGTCATTAGTCCCTTTTGCTTCCTGCCTGCCTGCACAAACTGGGATGTGTGTCTTTTCCTGACCTTGAACTGAGATTTGCACCATCAGCCTCCCTGGTTCTCAAGTCTTAGGAACTAGACCGAAATGACACCAGGGGTTTCCCTGGGGCTCCAGCTTGAAGGCAGCAAGCTGTCTGGACTTAGCCTGCACAAGCCAATTCCTAGTAATACATCTCTCCATTGTTGTTGTTCAGTCACTAAGTTGTGTTCCACTCTTTTGCGACCCCATAGCCTGTAGCCTATATAGCCCATATCCTATTCTGTTTCTCTGGAAAGAACCTCTCACTAGGGCATTAGCCTTAATTCTTTTCTGTCTTTTAAAAATTTATTTTTATTTAAAAAAATTTTTTTAATTGCAGGATAATTGTTTTACAATGCTGTGTTGGTATCAGCCATACAACATGAATCAGCCGTAAGTATATATATATCCCCTCCCTCTTGAGCCTCTCTGCCATCCCATCTCCTATAGGTCTTTTAGAAGCCATCCTTGATTCTGCCATCTTTGCAGATCCTCAGTCGTGGCATCATTGCATTTCTTTATATCTTCTTTTATGGAAAATCTGTAATTTATTCTTTCAATGATACACTGGTATTTGAAAAAAAAAAAAAAAAACAAATTTTGGAGGGGAGAAAAGTAAAAAGTGACCTGACCTGCATTGGAGCATTTTATTCTCTCTTCACAGGTGGCTTTCTTGTTTTACATCTATACAATCACTTTTGTTAGGGATATTTTTCCATTCACCTTTCAACCCAACCCTACTTTCAGATATGTTCCCCTGGCTGCTTCTATTTCCATCAGCTACAATCCCTAGCTATGCTGTCATAAGGATTACATTCAGTTATATAGGAAATAAATATTCTTTACTTAGCATAATTTTACTATAATAGCTTTCTGAACCTAAAGATAATCTTATATCCTATTAATATTCTCTGATGCCTCCTTCAAGGTTTCCTGAAGAAATGAATTGTTCTGGAAGCCTGAATGATCTAAATCTTGCCATCATTTTCTCCTAACTGAGTCATGTAAGGCTTGGCCACCAAGATTACGTATTGCTCTATAAGAGACGATAAGTCCAGCTAGAGGGGTGATAGCTGATGTGTAAATGAGGGTCCAATTCAACAGATACCAATTGTTTCACCTTCTGTAAATTTAGTCGTCAGGCTTCTATCAATTTTTTCCTCACACAATGCTTCCTCTAATAGGGTGTCTTTAGTAAGAATCCTATTTTCCTCCACTTACATTATTTTTAAGTAATCTCCAAATGGAATATAACAGTCCTGAAAAAATTCAGCCAGAAACATGTTATCACTCACACAAATTTGCTCCAGTCTCAGCAGAATTTATCTAATTATGTCTCAGAACAAGCCTTCGTAGCCTAATATCCTGTGTCTCTGATTCACAGTCATGGCCCTGGAGTGGAACCATGTGAACAGAGGACCCCCACCATTAACACTCTTGTTGCAGTGCCCAATTAATAGATACTACTAGATCAAAAACATTTTTTAAAGTAGTCATCTCAAACATATGTTTTTATGTTACCAGTAGCTTCTGTTAAAATTCTTTGTCATCTGTTGGAGGTTAGGAGCATGGGGACACAGGCCTCCAGAAAGGGGACACCATGTGATATCTGCAATTAGGAGCAAGCTCAGTTGACAAAATGAAGAGTCACGGGCACATGCAGTGAGCTAGGCAGGGTGAAGCTGCCCCTGGAAAAGTTAGGAAGCAAACACCTAGCTGACATTGTGGTACCAGCAAATGTACATGGATTTCTTTTCCCCATTTTTTGTTGTAACTATCAAATTAGCCTGTGTGTTTGAGAGACTGCCATGCTCCCAGGAAGGGGCAATCATTTCTTCTCCTCTCACTCATATTCCTGGTTGACAGTTCCCTAGGGGGACAGCAGAAATAAATTCAAGGCTGCCCTGATGGAGGCGAGTCAGCTCATTAGCAGCTGCCATCACAGCACTTTACCTCGAGCTCACAGATGGAGACAAGGGCTCTTTGAAGGCGATTCTAAGGCAGCTTCGTATGGAGCAGCATAAGTGGGGATCCTATAAAGTGTTGTTTCCCTGGAAACCAAGAGCAACAAATACCGTGTTGTCATCAGTTCAGGATGTGTATAGTTCATACATAAATGCTGGGTTTGTGAAGAAATTTGCACAGTGGATGCCTATGTTACAGATACACATAAGTGAGTGATCTTTAGCACGGACAGTCAGATCCTTCAGGAAGTCGTAGACCGTCTTTGAAAGAGTAGCATGTTAAAGGTATAAGATAAATGACTCCTGCATGATGTACGTGTGATACCCAACTCCTGTGTGTTCCCTTGTGCAATTCAGAAGGAGGTGTCAATTTTAATTGAATTAGATCTTGTTTTAACATCGAGGCCTATCTTGTTCATTTAATTCCCAGATTCTTACTTGTGGGAACACCTGTAGTAATTACCTGTAGTCATCTGATTTCTCAAGTAACAATATCATCACAATTTCATTCATATCCATTAGACCCATAATACAACTGAAAAAGGGGGCATTATTTTTTGCAATGTTTTGTGCTTAAGCCTCTAATGATTAAAAAAAAAGAAAAAGAACTACCAGGTTTTAAGAGGTGTCTGGCTTTAAATTGTGTGTGATTTAGCCTTCTGAATGTCTTAACATTAGGTTGTAATGAGCAAAAATAAATAAATAAGTTTAAAGAGTTAGTCTATAATCCTGGATTGCTGCTATCTTGTCAGAAAATTCATGCCATCAAATTAAGATACCAGGAGAGATTCCTCAAAAGGAATTCAAACGATGATTGTTCAAGTAGAAAAGTTTATGAAAATAAATTGCCTGCTCACCATATAGTTTGGAGACATTTTTATCAACAGCAATTGAAAAGGATCTCTAAGTACCTCTACAGCATAAATACTAAGCTAGAAACTGGCCTGAAAAGCTCTTAAATGCATGACATGTTTTTAACAATTCAATGTTGATATATTTATGTTTTGGTCTTTATCAGAAATGTTAGTGACACCATAGAGAAGCAGTCTTTATGTTTTTTGTACATTTATTATTGATCTTTTCCATATTCTTCACTTGAACCTTCATTCATAGTCAGTGGAACCCTTTATTAAAAATATCCTAAAGCTATCCAGCCCAGGTAGGGATTATATTGGTGTTGTGTTGTTCAATTGCTAAGTTGTGTCTGACTCTTTGAGACCCCACGGACTGCAGCATGTCAAGCTGTTATGCATGGAGAAATGGGTACCAAGGACCTCAGTCATTAATCTGTGTTCACATTAACAGAGCCAGGTTCGGATCCAGAGCCAGATTTTCCTTATTACCATTTAATCACCAGTTTGTGATAGGATACAATTCAGCCTACCTAATTAGCCTGCATAAGCATAACCTGCTGATTAGTTAATACAGACACATGTACTTACTTTAACTGCCATTTGATCTACTTAGGCTTGAAATATGGTTTTGCCCTGTCTAGACTGTCAGAAGAATGAAACTCCTCCTTCCTTTTCTCATGTATATGAAATCTCATTTTGACATTACTGCACTGTAATAGTGTCTGATCTATGGCTTCTATATGCAACTAAACTCAACTTTTCATTTTTTAGCTGTTAGTTCCATCGTCCTAAATGTATTACAAATAGTGCTGATGTTGAATGTTTTTTACTCCACAGTGTGTTTCTAATGGGATTTTACCAAAGAGCATGACCTCTAATCATATTAATACTTAATCAAGCAATAAACATGCTTTGCTGCAAAGCTCAAAGCTAATAGAATTCTCTCTGATGATGATTTTTCTATTAAATTGACTAGGATTTCTTTCATTTTATCTCATTATTGTAAAATTGGGTTTAATATTCCAGTAAGTGCCATAAAGGGCTTCTTCCTAACTCTTTGACCTAAATAAGTGAAGTATCCCAAACTGAACATTAATATATTAAAAGATCTTATGGAAAAACCCAAACAAACTTTTTGGTCAACCCAATATTATCCCAAAGCTTTGCTTCTTTAGTTGTTCTTGTTCAGTTACTAGTTTGTGTCTGACCCTGAGACCCCGTGAACTGTAGCGCACTGGGCTCCTTTGTCCTCCAATATCTCCCAGAATCTGCTTAAATTCACATCCATTGAATCAGTGATGTTATCTAACCATCTCATCCTCTGCCAGCCCCTTCTCCTTTGGCTTTCAATCTTTCCCAGCATCAGGGTCTTTTCCAATGAGTTGGCTCTTCCCATCAGATGGCCAAATATTGGAGCATCAGCTTCAGTGTTAGTCTTTTCAATGAACATTCAGGGTTGATTCCCTTTAGGGTTGATTGGTTTGATCTCCTTGCAGCTCAAGGGACTCTCAAGAGTCTTCTCCACCACCACAATTTGAAAGCATGTATCTTTAGAAATACCTCAAAACCCAATTGGCCTATTAGATAAAGCATTTTGGAATAGGAAGACAAAGGAAAGGTAATCATTTGTTAAGCTTAAGACCTTGCATTATGAAATATTGAGAAATTTAACAAATATAAATGTGCTAAGGAAAACAGTGGGACTTCCCTGGTGGCTCAGATGGTAAAGTGTCTGCCTACAATGCGGGAGAGCAGAGTTCAATCCCTTGGTTGGGAAGATCTCCTGGAGAAGGAAATGGAAACCCACTCCAGTATTCTTGCCTGGAAAATCCCATGGACAGAGGAGCCTGGTAGGCTATACTCTCCCTAGGGTCTCAAAGAGTCGGACACGACTGAGTGACTAAGGCAAACAGTAATGACTTATGTAATACTATTAACATAGTGGCCCAATGTGAAAGCAATGTGCTTAGAGTGTTCTCACTTATCCCGTATAGGAAAGTGGGACAGGGACAAGGTTACACTGTCATCATACCGTTTGTTTCTTCTGCAGACACAGAAAAACATTTTCTAGATCATCATCCTTCCTACACCTGTCTGTGGTCAGAGTGAGAGGTGACTGGCTGAGTTTTGGTTGGTAGTTTATGGGCAGAGGTGAGGTAAGCCCCCTCCAGTTCTCCTTCTTAAAAATGAGTTCGCAATGTGCCCTCAGGCTTGTCTTTCCCATTGTTGTAACCTTGAAAGCCATCTCTCGTAGATGATGTAGCTTCGAGATGGGAGAGACCTGGGCCCGTATAGCTTACAAATGTGCTGTCTTCTTTTAAACATACTTATGGAAATCAACTAACTTCCTCAAATTTCTTAAAATTATGTTACATATCGATTCTGCCAGTCATAGAATCAAATCACGTAATTCTAAAGGTAATTTGAAGATGTTCTAAATGGTATATTAGTGATAGCAGAGCTCCGTTCATCAGTCAGGCTTCTTATTTTTGTCTTTGTCCTTCTTATAAGGAGAAAATTAAATTTATGGCTAAGAAATAATCTTTAACATTAAGCACATTTGTGTGGGTGTATGTTTGCTGTGTTTTACCAAAGCGGGGCATATATTGCTCATCTCACTCCAAGACTTTGTGTGGCATTTGTGGCTTTAGCTGTGAAAGGAACATCTCTAGTCAAGGCCTCAGGGATCAACCTAGGCCTGCAAGAACCTCAGAATTGCCAGTCCTCATGACTGGTCAGACCAGGGACTATGCTGCAAAGAGAAGAGCTGTCCTGGGCTGTCTAATTTTTAACATGTCATGTCAACCCAGCCCTTGTTCTACTAACAGGCCTTCCTGTCCTTTAATATTTAGGGGAATATGGGTATCATTCCTAAAGAAGGGCATGACAATCCACTCTAGTATTCTTGCCTGGAGAATCTCCATGGACAGAGGTGCCTGGAGGGCTGCAGTCCACGGGGTGGCAAAGAGTCAGACACAACTCAGTGACGAAGTACAACACATGGGTGTCATTGTTCTGCATCTATTCCTAAAATGACAATGCATTCTCAGTGCTTATTTTGAGAGAGCCATTTTGATCAAAACATTGATGTGGAGTTCTCTTTGTTTGGTTCACCTGAAGTTTATCTTCATTTACTTTCTCCAAAACTTACTTGAAGGAGGGCAATTTCAAAAGGAATTACCCTTTAATGTGGGCTTTGCATATTCCTTCTATTTATTCAAGCAATATACAATGATTTGTTTCTATCCATATTGAATTATTACCATGCAAAATGAGTGAATGTGAATGTAGCTGGATCTTTGCTCTCTCTCGTTTAAATTCTTTCACAATATTCCCTTGAAAGAGTCAGGAGGTCTCTGTTTGTTCAGGAATCTATGCAAGGGGCTTGGAAGGAATAGTCTAAAAGAATATAAACGCTGCAGTAAATTTATTAAGTAGTAGTTCCAAACAAATGCTGTGCAGTACAAGAGTAATTGCCAACATTGACGCTCTTAACTCAATTTCCTACAGAAGGAACAGCTGAAAAAAAAAAAACTATTAAAAATCCATTACCTGTTGTTTAAGAAGCAAAATAGCATTTTTCAGAAGCTCCTTATCAAGCAATTGGATGCAGCAGAATGATGTACAGTGAGAGTGAGGGTTAGGCTGGCATTGACATTTTGCTTCCTAACTTAAATGATTAAACCTTCACTAAATTAGATCAAGGAATTTAATTTCTTTTCAAGCCTTTATGATTTTTCTCTAATACAGAAATGATCCGAGACAGAACACTCAAGAAAATTAAACAGACACAACACTAAAATAAAATGTCTGCATTGCACCCTGTGGAGGGCACTCACGGACCATGAAAAACATAGCATTTCTTCAACAATTTTCTCAATACCATTTTCAAGGCAAATTCAGATGTGTTTGCTGTGTATTCACAATGTACTCATGAGTCAAGAGTTGGATGATAGAGCTAAGCCTAAATTGGAAGCATCCATTTTTTCTTAAGGTCATGTAAGTTACTTTTATATACTGAAATCTATCTGTGGTTGTAGTTACTAGGTAAGTTCAGCATATATAGCAATTTTTAATCTATATCTGACATAGGCAGAATGAAATCCACATGGAGGGGAAATCAATACTAAAACTGCCACATATTAGCATGGGTCATATTGCACATGACAGAGAGCAGAAAGACTTACAGTAACGCAGTTATATTTCACAGCAGCCAAAGACAGGCTGTCCTTCAAGTAAGCAAGATCAGAAAACTGCCAGGTCTTTCTGTCTGAGGCCAGGGCAGTAGGAGCATCTCCTGGTCATGAAAGAAGAGTAAATGGGGCTCACAGGTCAGTATTATCATGGTCAGCTCAGAGTCTGCACTGTTTGATGATCTAAATAATGGAGATGCCAAGGGTAGCTTCTAGGGAGGTTTTAGATTTCCCTTCTAAAGAAGAATGAATCCATTAGCCTTAAAGGCACACACTCTGTTCATCTGTCTCAATGTTGTCTTAAGCTGTTCAAATAAATGCACAATCTAAATGAAAAAAATCCAAGTGCATGCTAGTTACAACAGCTTGAAGACCCTCAACCACTGAGTCCTTCTAAGCTTGACCCCATTCTGAATAGATTGCCCA
Organism: Bos indicus x Bos taurus; assembly: GCF_003369695.1. Taxonomy (NCBI): domain Eukaryota; kingdom Metazoa; phylum Chordata; class Mammalia; order Artiodactyla; family Bovidae; genus Bos; species Bos indicus x Bos taurus. Next base: position 18,229,750 of record NC_040076.1, on the reverse strand, counting down.
CATATATTTATTTATTTGTTTAATTTTTATTGGAGAGTAGTTCCTTTATGACACTGTGTTAGTTTCTGCTGTACAGCAAAGTGAATCAACTCTATGTATACACATGTTCCCTCTCTTTTGGATTTCCTTCCCATTTAGGTCCCCACAGAGCACAGAGTGGAGTTCTCTGTGCTATTCAGTAGGTTCTCATTAGTCATCTATTTTATCTATAGTATTAAGAAAACTAGAATATTCTTTACAAGGCTTGAACACTTCAGTAGTTAACAGATTCCCTTTAGTTTGACTCATAGTTGCCATAGTAATTTGCTGAGGGTTGTTACAACATATTAATGAAGTGGCTTTTGTCATTTCTTTCTGCATTTGCCTACTTCTAAAAATTAACCATCACTTTTAGTATTTTAAAAAACTTACTAAAGAAAAGCATTTTTAAGGATTCCATCAAGCCAGTGGAGTCTAACACTTACTATCATGACAAATGGGACTACTTCAACCGAAATACGTGACCATTCCTTTGTACCCACTTGTTATATCTAAGTGATATATTTAATATCCCCAAAATAGATAGTATATAATCTATATGTGTAACAAAGAACATGTAAATCAATAAAATAGTAGACAAAGTCATGATTTGTTTCATAAAAAGCATGGAATTGAAAAATGAATGGTAAAAACTCATCATTCTCAGAACGGACCCTAAAGAATTTGGTAATTAATACTTCAAGGTTAAGTGGTAAGTAATTGATCAAGCCTTGCTGTTCATAATATTTTTGGTGAGAGGATTAAATTGAAGTGCCCTAAATTTCTTGGTTGCATACATTGTTATGATTAAAATAGCCAAAATAAGTTTTCATTATGATTTTTACACTCTTTGAGATTGTTGAGTGGGATACTGTGTTAAGCCTTTGTATTCTGGTGTTGGTGTCTGTTCAGGAAATGTAAGAAGGTGACAGGCAAAGCCAGTGTTTTTCTAAGAAACACATTGTTACACCTTTGTCCACATTACAAAATGCCTGAGTGCTTGCCAGAGGTGTCAGACTCTGCTTACTGGGATGCTGGAATCTGAATTGAAGCAAGAAAATGAAGTGAAAAATGAATGGCTTTATCATTTTGGTTTCTGCAGTTCCAAAGGCGAACTCAATGAGGAGAGACAGGATTCTCTAGAGCATCAGAAGCTTCTCAATCGTGACATAGATCTCTGTGCCAGCCACTGATAAACTGTGCCTAGCTCTTCTGATGAAAGAAACAGATATGGCTCCCAGAGCACTGAGACCAACAAAATCAGATGGGAGAGCCTCAACTCTGGATTCGAAACCTTACACGGGAGAGGGAGGTGTGTTCGGGATTGCCACTATTTTCTGCTCTCCACCAAATGTGTGTGCAAGGCATACATTTTCACACAATCCTAGGGACTCATAGTCATTTTATATTTCCAAATATTTTCAGAGAAACATACTTAGCAATATCCTGCATGAACATGACTGTTTATTTCAGCAGCTTTTACTTTGATTTCTCTTAACCTTGCTTGCACTTTAGTTAAGGGACAGTTTTACCTGAAGTTTAATTAAATCCATTGTCTTCAGGGACTGATTTGCATCAGTGCTCCTTTCTCCAAGGTCCCCAACTCATATCAGGCCTTCTTGAAATATCCTAAGTTAATGATACCTGTTAAGGGGTGTCTTCTCACAACGGAAAATTTCAAATCATTCAGTATATCATTTTAGGCACACAGCTGAATCTTCTGCTATGATGATATCCTTGCCATTTATTTTTGTAATAATGAGTTTTTTCCTAGTTTCTGTATTCTGATGCTACTTACAAATTATCTCCTCTTTTTAAATATAGATTGGTTATCTTTACAAAATAATTTGGTGAATGATTTAGTCATTATTTTAAAAATTATGTAATTTTAAGAATATTATCATAGTATTCAAAATGAACCTGAATTTTATCAAAATAATAGAGTTAAGTGGCTAACAGGTCAATGTAAAAACATGAATTAAAGATAATAGGAAGAAGAATATTTGCAGTAAAGAAAATCTATTACTAGTCACAAAATTTTCATAACAAGCATATTTCCATACTTTAGTACAGGTTAAATTTAATGTGTATGTCACCTAGATGAGCTAAATGCTGTATCATTTGTTCCTTAAAAATATATTTCAAATTATTGTATATATATTAAAATATATTAAGCTGATCTATGTTTATAGAATATATTTTCACTTTTTAAATCAATTTTAGTGTTTCCAGTCACAAGAAATAGAAATTCTAACTTGAATTTATTTAAGCTGTAAAGTAAATTTATTAGTCTAGGTATCTGTAAAGTCTGAAGTTAGAAAAGTTTCTGGATTGGTTTCATTTAAGCCATTCAATAATATTATCAATGACCTATTATTATTATTCCCATTCCTTACCCTTCCTTTCTCGCTCACTCCCTTGTTTCTTCCCTTCCTCTCTCTCATCTTTTCATCTTCCTTCCTCCTCCAATCTCTCCCTCTCTCACTCTTTTCTCTCCCTTTTTCTTTCTTTCTTCCTTCTTCCCTTTTTCAGTAGTTTTATCCAAAGGTGGAGTTTTTTAATGTTGGGAAATTTGCAATAGTCATTCCAGATTTCATGTCTGTCTGTTATATGTTCACTAGACTTTTTTCCCCAGAAGCTTTCAGTACTAGTCTTGTTCAGATATTTTTCTGAATTAGAACCTATACCTGTTAATATCTGTGGCTGCAATGAAGAAATTCAGCTAATTATCTTAGATTCCAGCCACACACCTCACTCTTTGTACCGTGGGGGCATCAGTTTCTTTAAAACATATGAATTCAATAGGGTAAGTCTGAATGCCTAACTGAAAAGAAAATAGATATTGTGGAAAAAACAGTTAAAAAACCCACTAAAATAGTACAATGAGACTTAATTCATCTCTTTTTCTCCTTGTCTCTCCAGACTTCCTCTTTCTCTCTCCTGTGTGTGTATGTGTATATGTGTGTGTGTCTGGCTAGAAACTTTGTTTCTATAAAAACCAAAAGGCTATAGACAAAATAGGCCATTTTCCTCAGCCTCCCAATTTCCAAACCATTTCCATCCTCACTACTTGTTTTTTGTAATTCATTTTTTGTTGGATAATATTTTTAGATTTATGAAGTTGTGAAGATAGTACAGATTTACATATATCCCTACATCCAGTTCCCTATTGTTTATATGTTAACATTCAGTTCAGTTCAGTTCAGTCACTCAGTCATGTCCGACTCTTCGTGACCCCATGAACTGCAGTGCGCCAGGCCTCCCTGTCCATCACCAACTCCCAGAGTTCACTCAGACTCACGTCCATCGAGTTGGTGATGCCATTCAGCCATCTCATCCTCTGTCGTCCCCTTCTCCTCCTGCCCCCAATCCCTCGCAGCATCAGAGTCTTTTCCAATGAGTCAACTCTTCGCATGAGGTGGCCAAAGTACTGGAGTTTCAGCTTTAGCATCATTCCTTCCAAAGAACACCCAGGGCTGATCTCCTTTAGGATGGAGTGGTTGGATCTCCTTGCAATCCAAGGGACTCTCAAGAGTCTTCTCCAACACCACAGTTCAAAAGCATCAATACTTCAGCGCTCAGCTTTCTTCACAGTCCAACTTTCACATCCATACATGATCACAGGAAAAACCATAGCCTTGACTAGACAGACCCTTGTTGGCAAAGTAATGTCTCTGCTTTTGAATATGCTCTCTAGGTAGGTCATAACTTTCTTTCCAAGGAGTAAGCATCTTTTAATTTCATGGCTGCAGTCACCATCTGCAGTGATTTTGGAGCCCCACAAAATAAAGTCTGACACTGTTTGCACTGTTTCCCCATCTATTTCCAATGAAGTGATGGGACCAGATGCCATAATCTTAGTTTTCTGAATGTTGAGCTTTAAGCCAACTTTTTCACTCTCCACTTTCACTTTCATCAAGAGGCTTTTTAGTTCCTCTTCACTTTCTACCATAAGGGTGGTGTCATCTGCGTATCTGAGGTTATTGATATTTCTCCCCGCAATCTTGATTCCAGCTTGTGCTTCTTCCAGCCCAGCATTTCTCATGATGTACTCTGCATATAAGTTAAATAAGCAGGGTGACAATATAAAGCCTTGACGTACTCCTTTTCCTATGTGGAACCAGTCTGTTGTTCCATGTCCAGTTTTAACTCTTGCTTCCTGACCTGCATACAGGTTTCTCAAGAGGCAGATCAGGTGGTCTGGTATGCCCATCTCTTTCAGAATTTTCCACAGTTTATTGTGATCCACACAGTCAAAGGCTTTGGCATAGTCAATAAAGCAGAAATAGATGTTTTTCTGGAACTCTCTTGCTCTTTCGATGATCCAGCAGATGTTGGCAATTTGATCTCTGGTTCCTCTGCCTTTTCTAAAACCAGCTTGAACATCTGGAAGTTCACATTACTGTGGTACAATTTATTGTTGTTGCTCAGTTGCTCAGTTGTGTCTGACTCTTTGTGACCCCATGGACTCCAGCATGCCAGGCTTCCCTGTCCTTCACCATCTCCTGGACCTTGCTCAAACTCATGTTTATTGAGTTGCTGAAACCATCCAATGATCTCATCCTCTGCCATCCCCTTCTCCTCCTGCCTTCTATCTTTCCCAGCATCAGATTCTTTTTCAGTGAGTCACTTCCTTGCATCAGATGGCCAAAGTATTGGAGCTTCAGATTCAGTATCAGTCTTTCCAATAAATATTCAGGGTTGATTCTTTTAGAATTGACTGGTTTGACTGACAGGATTCATTACCTTTAGGATTGACAGTCCAAGGCACTCTCAAGAGTCTTCTCCAACACCACAGTTTAAAAGCATCAATTCTTCAATATTCAGCCTTCTTTATGGTCCAAATCTCACATCCATACATGACTACTGGAAAAAACATAGCTTTGACTAAACAGACCTTTGTTTGTAAAGTATAATGTCTCTGCTTTTTAATAAGCTATCTAGGTTGGTCAATGCTCTTCTTCCAAGGATCAAGCATCTTTTAATTTCATGACTGCAGTCACTGTTTGCAGTGATTTTGTAGCCCAGGAAAATACAGTCTGTCACTGTTTCCATTGTTTCCTCATCTATATGCCATGAAATGATGGGACCAGATGAAATGATCTTCATTTTTTGAATGTTGAATTTGAAGCCAGCTTCGTAAATCTCATCTTAACCTTCATCAAGAGGCTCTTTAGTTCCTCTTTGCTTTCTGCCATAAGGGTGGTATCATCTGCATATCTGACTTTTTTTGATACTTCTCCCAGCAATCTTGATTCCATCTTGTGCTTCATCCAGACTTGTTTTCACATAATGTTTCCTGATATAAGTTTAAAAAGCAGGGTGACAATATACAGCCTTTACGTACTCCTTTTCCACTTTGGAACCAGTCTGTTGTTCATTGTCTGGTTCTAACTTTTGCTTCTTGACCCGCATACAGCTTTCTCAGGATACAGGTCAGGTGGTCTGGTATTCCCATCACAAAGAATTTTCTATAGTTTGTTGTGATCCACAGAGTCAAAAACTTTACTGTTCGCATTGAAGCAGATGGTTTTCTGGAATTCTCTTGCTTTTTCTATGATCCAATGGCAGTTGGCAATTTGATCTTTGGTTCCTCTGCCTTCTCTAAATTTAGTTAGTACATATGGAACTTCTTTGTTCACGTCCTATTGAAGCTAGCTTGACAGATTTTGAGATTTACTTTGCTAGCATGTGAAATGAGTGCAACTGTGTTGTAGTTTGAACATTCCTTGGCAGTGTCCTTCTTTGAGATTGGGATGAAAACAGCTTTTCTAGTCCTATGGCCACTGTTGAGTTTTCCAAATTTGCTGGCATATTGAGTGCGGCACTTTCACAGCATCATCTTTTAGGATTTGAAATAGCTTAACTGGAATTCCATCACCTCCACTAGCTTTGTTTATAGTGATACTAAGGCCCACTTGACTACACATTCCAGGATATCTGGCTCTAGGTGAGTGATCGTACCATCATGGCTATCTGGGTCATGAAGATCTTTTTTGTATAGTTCTTTTGTGTATTCTTGCCACCTCTTCTTAATATCTTCTGCTTCTGTTAGGTCCATACCTTTTCTGTCCTTTATTGAGCCCATCTTTGCATGAAATGTTCCCTTGCTATCTCTAATTTTCTTGAAGGGATCTCTGGAAATTCTCACATGTTGCTTTCCTGTATTTCTTTGCATTGTTCATTCAAAAAGTTTTTCTTATTTCTCGTTGCTATTCTTTGGAACTTGGCATTCAGAAGGGTATATATTTCCTTTTCTCCTTTGCCTTTCACTTCTTTTCTTTTCTCGGCTATTCGTAAGGTCTCCTCAGACAACCATTTTGCCTTTCTTTTACCTGCAGATGGCTCTCATCACTGCACCCTGTACCATAATCCGTCAGGCACTTTATCTGATCTAATTCTTTGAATCTGTTTGTCACTTCCACTGTATAATTGTAAGGGATTTGATTTAGGTCATCCTGAATGGCCTAGTGGTTTTCCTTACTTTCTTCAATTTAAATCTGAATTTTGCAATGAGTTCAGAGCCACAGTTAGCTCCCGTTGTTGTTTTTGCTGACTGTATAGAGCTTCCCTATCTTTGGCTGGAATGAATATAATCAGTCTGATTTCAGAATTGATCATCTGGTGTTGTCCATGTGTAGATTTGTCTCTTGTGTTGTTGGAAGAGGATGTTTGCTATTAACAGTGCATTCTCTTGGCAAAACTGTTAACTTTTGCCTTGCTTCATTTGTCAAAATTAGTTAACATCACTAATTAATTAGTTAATCTTGGTCATGTTGTAGGGCTTCTCAGGTGGTGCAATGGTAAAGAACCTTCCTGTCAATGCAGGAGACTCAAGAGATTCAGGTTCAATCCCTGGTTAGGGAAGATCCCTGGAGTAGGAAATTGCAACCTGCTCCAGTATTCTGGCTTGAAAAATTCCGTGGACAGAGGAATCTATCAAGCTCCTAGGGACCTCTCAGGGGTCCCAAGGAGATGGACATGACTGAGCAGGAGCATATATATTGTTATTAATTAAAATCTATATTTTATTCAGATTTCCTTAGTTTTTACCTATTGTCTTTTTGGAAATCCAAAATTTTATTGAAGATTCCACATGTACCTTTAGCCTTCATTTCTCCTGAAGTCCAACTTGACTATTAACAATTTCTTAGACTTTTCTTGTTTGAATGACACTTTTACCTAGACAGCTTTGAGGACTCAGTTAGTGTTTAGAATATCCTCAACTGGAACTTGTCCTATTTTTTCTTATGATTAGAGTTGGTTTATGGGATTTTGAGAGGAAGATCACAGAGGTGATTTTTCATCTCATTTTATATCAAGGATACATACTGTCAACATTGTGTTGACATGATGTTATCATTGATTGCTTGACTGAGATAGTTTTGGCAGGCTTTTCTGCTGTAAAACTTCTCTTTCACACTTCTCTTTGGAAGGAAGTCACTTTGTACAATGCACACTTTAGGATGGGGAATTATGCTCCATGTCCTCAAGGAGGGAGTATCTACATAAAATATTTGAAATTTTACAGATTTGTCTATTTTCTTTCAATTATTTACTTACACAATCATCTATATCATTATGGATACCTTGGTATTTATTTTATACAATGGGTTATTAAAAAAACTACTAATTTATTTTGTTGTTCAACTTATTCTACCTTTGTCCAGTAGGAACTGTTTCAAATGTTTCCCTTTTAAATACTTCCTTCCCCACAGATTTCCTTTTTAAATTTCTATCCTACATGGAGTTTGAATCATTATTCTAGGGACATGGCTCTCAAAGGTAGTTGCCTATCTAAAGGCATCACTGACATCTGAGAACTTGCTGAAATATGGGCCCACCCTGGTCATACTGAATCAGAATCTCTGAGTGTGAAAATGGCAATCAGTCTTTTAATTCTTGTAGGTGATGCTGATCCACAGGAAAACTGAAGAACTGGTGACCTCAAGCCACATGAGAAGAAAGGAGGAGAGTATTATTTACTTCATCCATAGCAGACAATTGAAGAATAAAATAGGTGAATGGATTCACTCATAGGCACTCAGCAAATATCTTACATTCTGTATGAAATGTGCTGATTTCTAGTCTGAAGCCATTTTTGAATAATAATTTGAGTTCTTCTCTTGAAATGACTGTCTCTTTCTGTTTTAAGTCAGTTATGTAGTAACTTTATGGAGAGTTTAAAATCCATTCCTGTCCACTCTAAATTCTTCCAGCTTCATATCATTCAAAAATTTTATCAAGGGATTTAATTTCTCTTTCATACAGTTATTTTTATTAAGACAAAGTCAGTAAATGTATCTAAAATCTCTATGAAGAAATTAAGCATACATATCCTCTAGAACTATATTAAACTATAGTTTTTTACTAACCCCAAACTCCTTATTGGTTGTGTGTGTGTGTGTGTGTGTGTGTGTGTAGCTTGTTTCTCACCAAAGCCAGCTAATACCATAAGGCAAATATTGAGTTGTATTTGGTTTTGGAATAAGTGTTGAAGAGTGCCAGTATTTAGTAAAATCTTCCCATTCTGACTCAGCTGAAACCCACAGACAATGTATTCCTAGACTGCTTTTTTTCTGGTATTTGTCTTAATTTTGTATAATGCTTTATTTGGAATTATTTTCAGCTTAAGAGATTTTGTTATTGATATCTTTATAAGCTCCTCTCAGATTTTAAAATATTAACAAATGCGTAAAACAAATAATTGATAATAATATTTACATTAAACTGAAAAAGTATTATTCATCATCTCTGAGAAGAGCTTCAAGTAGCTATCATCTGCCTTATTTGCAGAGGCTATTGTTAATTTGCCACAGAATCTCAAGGAAAATTAAAATATATATGACAAACTGTGATATCCTAAAATATTGCACTTATCCTTTTATATATCATTTTCATGTTATTTTTCTCATAATTACAAGTTGTAAAGCAAAACAAAATAGGTTTATAAAGCTTTTGAATTTCTAGAAGGGATTTTGTTCTCCAAAATCAATGTGGATGGTGACTGAAACCACAAAATTAAAAGACACTTGTTCCTTGGAAGAAAAGCTATGACAAATGTAGAGAGCATATTAAAAAGCAGAGACATTACTTTGTTGGCAAAAGTCCATATAGTCAAAGCTTTGGTTTTTCCAGTAGTCATGTGTGGATGTGATATTTGGACCATAAAGAAGGCTGAGTGATGAAGAATTGATGCTTTTGAATGGTGGTGTTGGAGGAGACTCTTGAAAATCCCTTGGAATGCAAGGAGATCAAACCAGTCAATTGTAAAGGAAATTACCCCTGAATATTCATTGAAAAGACTAATGCTGAAGCTAAAGCTCCAATACTTTGGCCACCTGATGTGAAGAGTTGACTCTGGAACAAACCCTGATGCTGGGAAAGATAGAAGGCAGAAGGAGAAGGGGACAACAGAGGACAAGATGATTGGATGGCATCACCGACTCAATGGACATGAGTTTGAGCAAGCTCTGAAAGATGGTGAAGGACAGGGAAGCCTGGCGTGCTGCAGTCTGTGGGGTCGCAAAGAGTTGGACATGACTGAGTAACTGAACAACAACAACAGAACAGAAACAATTAGTTGTATTCAACTGATTTCTTTTCTGTTACCAGACTGTTCTTTGACTAGTTTGTGTGTGTGTGTACTTACATAAGTGGGATAATAATAAATCCTTAAAAAGTGTTTATTTGAGTTGAGTTTTAGTCTATAAAATCTGAAAGTCTCATGTCATAAAGAATAGTATTCTAACAGTGAGGAGGTCTGTTCTTATTGTCTGACTCACACCTCCCAACTTCACAGTATTCTATACAGAACCATGGTTTATCACTGCCAAGGACTTCAGTGCTTCCACTTGAGGCTGGATGATATGTTACTGCCAAAGTGATGCATCAGTCATTACACATGATGACTCACACCACCCGAGCCTTGGCAGGAATATACATGGTACTAACAACAGCGTTTCTCTGGAAAGCTTTAAGCATTAATGCTTTCCTATTTTTATTCTAACCAAAAGCTCTGAATGATAGGAACATTGTCAACTTTTCTCACAACTGTGTAATCATTCTGGCCAGCTTTAAACTATAACTAGAGGGTGCACTTTATTCTAATGACTTTCTTATGATTTGTCCTTAAAAACATAAAATTATTGCCAAATTATAAATCTCATTATGGAGTTCTCATATGTCGATATTTTTGGTGTCTATTTGTGATTCAAAATACACTGATTCCACTATTAGGTTAATAGTTTTAATTAAGAATATATTAAATTAAATGAAAAGAAAGTTTTATGTGAATAATAAGCCTGATGCTCAGAAATCAGAAGATTTAAAAGATAAAAATTTTTAGTACAGAGGATATCTTCCTTTTCTATTCAGCAAAATTTTACTATCAAGAGCCTGGTATATAACTTGATACTATTTCAAAGAAAAAATATATTGGATCTGCTCTTTGTCTTTAGTTTCTTTATGGTGTGACTCATTTTTAAGGGCACAATGGTAGTTATTTTATAATTAATTATAAATCATAAAAATGTATGACTTTATACTGAATATAATAGATATATTATGTGCCAAGTTTCAAATACTGTATCATTTTAAAGATATGTAATGTTTAAATGATCTCTCAGGTAGTTTGAAGTAATTTTTAGTGTAAAATGAGAAGGAAAGATTTTAGAGTATTAATTATTCATCAAAGGACATGTTCAGTTCAATTCAGCTGGTATAAATTGACATGATAGTCAATAATGAGTTCGAATTATTAAGGAAATGTTAGTATCCATTAATGGTAATAAGAACTAAGTAATGCCGTTTCTTTCTTAGAAATAACTACATTATCTAATGGGTAATATTTCAAGAAATGAAGTAAAGTAGATGAACTTACTCTTATCGTGACACAAATTTACTTATTATCTTCTTAGATTTTATTTTAGCTTGAATAAATATCCTTGGATATGATCAGCTTGATCTAATATGATTGCCTTATTTAGAAGTAGTGTGTAAATCTTGGGGCCTAGAATATGCCTCAAGTGGAAAATTTTTAAAGAGATGGGAATACCAGACCACCTGACCTGCCTCATGAGAGATCTGTATGCAGGTCAAGAAGCAACAGCTAGAACTGTACATGGAACATCAGACTGGCTCCAAACTGTGAAAGGAGTACACCATGGCTGTATATTGTCACCCTGCTTATTTAACTTATACGCAGAATACATCATGCAAAATGTGGGCTGGATGAAGCACAAGCTGGAATCAAAATTGCCAGGAGAAATATCAATAACCTCAGATATGCAGAGGACACCACCCTTATGGCAGAAAGCGAAGAAGAACTAAAGAGCCTCTTGATGAAAGTGAAAGAGAGTGAAAAAGTTGGCTTAAAGCTCAACATTCAGAAAACTAAGATGATGGCATCTGGTCCCATCACTTCATGGCAAATAGATGGGGTAACAATGGAAACAGTGAGAGACTTTATTTTTTGGGGTCCCCAAATCACTGCAGATGGTGACTGCAGCCATGAAATTAAAAGAGGCTTGCTCCTTAGAAAAAAAGCTATGACCAACCTGGACAGCATATTAAAAAGCAGTGACATTACTTTGCCAACAAAATCTATCTAGTCAAAGCTATGGTTTTTCCAGTAGTGATGTATGGATATGAGAGTTGGACCATAAAGAAAGCTGAGTGCCGAAGAATTGATGCTTTTGAACTGTGGTGTTGGAGAAGACTCTTGAGAGTCTCTTGGACTGCGAGGAGATCAAACCAGTCAATCCTAAAGGAAATCATTCCTAAATATTCATTGGAAGGGCTTATGCTGAAACTGAAACTCCAATACTTGGGCCACCTGATGCGAAGAACTGACTCATTAGAAAAGACCCTGATTTTGGGAAAGCTTGAAGGCAGGAGGAGAAGGGGATGACAGAAGATGAGATGGTTGGATGGCATTACCAACTCGATGGACATGAGTTTGAGTAAACTCTGGGAGTTGGTGATGGACAGGGAGGCCTGAAGTGCTGCAGTCGGTGGGGTCACAAAGAGGCTGACACAGCTGAACTGACCGACTGAGAATATGCCATTTCCAAACTTTTAATCACCTGACACATCTCAGGTGATGTTCTCATGTGATGTTTCCCCTAATATCAGTTTACAAAATATTTTTCTTAACTTTTATTATATTCAGTATTTAAAGGATATTCATGTTCTCCTCTGAGAGTGAGAATCAACAGTCAAGCTGTCAGATCATAAACCCATATTTAGAATTCCTCATAAGTGCCATAATCATGTTGGTGTTTTTGAGTGATAACCTAAATAAAATATTCATTAAAATATTCTTAGGTTGAAATTAAGTGTACAGAAGTATAGCAAGACACTCTGAAGAATCAAAGATTCTGCAGATTGTTTTCAACAATCATAGCAGCTTTCAAATATGTACATTGTGAGAAACTCTTAAGACGTCTCCCTCACATCTACATGATCCTTCATTATTATTTCTTACATTTTTCTTATTTTCCAGATTTTTGTCTGAACTGACTTAACTGTAAATTCAAGTGTCCTATTCTGACACGATAGGATTAGAATCACTGTGTTTATAGAGTTTTAGATGTTGTATTTTAAATGATAGATGCAACAGAGGTATCTTTGAAGGAATAGCAAGTGATAGGAGAAAACACAGGTGGAATATATTACTACATATTTCACACCTTGAAATATATTTCATATATAATAAAAAACACCTCAGATTGTTACAGATGGATGCCTTAAAAATTCCCTTATCTGTGGTGCATGATATAAAAATTATGTGTTGTCAAGCTGAACAGAAGCATTTTCAATGTGTTTTGTAGATTTAATGTGTTATGACTAAATACAAAGTGTGGGTTGGTGGATCGATTAGTGTTCAACTGAAGGAATGAGTTGGGTTCCCCCCCCCAAAAAAAAACCAAACAATTTTCTGGGTACTAATTAAGCAAGGGCAGGAATAATTTGATTCAAATCACATATTCTGCCTCCAAAAATATGCAAAAGCTTATTCACAACTGTTTACATTTTGAGACAACTGTTACTTTATATATTTTTGTTTGATTATTTATTTAGTTTTATAATATTTCCCATGCTGTACATTTCAACACCGTAACTCATTGACTTTGTAACTGGACATATGTACCTCTTAATCTCCCTTATCTGTTTCCCTCATTCCACCACCCCTAAATCTTTTGGAACCCCTTGTTTTTTCACTGAATCTATGTGTCTATTTATGTTTTTGTTCTGTTTGTTCATTTGGGTTTCGTTTTGGGAAGATAACCTGGAGAAGGAAATGGCCAGCCACTCCGGTACTCTTACCTGGAGAATTCCATGGACAGAGGAGCTTGGTGGTCTACAGTCTATGGGGTCACAAAGAGTTGGACACGACTGAGGGACTAACACTTTCACTTGTTTTGTCTTTATATTTTACATACAAGTGAAATCATGATAAATGATTATTTACTATATGATTATTTCACCATAATTATTTACCATGGCTTATTTCACTCTAGGTCCACCCATATTATCCTAAATGGCAAGATATATTCTTTTTTATGGCTGAGTAATATTAAAGGCTGAAGAATTGATACTTTTGAACTGTGGTGTTGGAGGAGACTCTTGAGAGTCCCTTGGACTGCAAGGAGATCCAACCAGTCCATCCTAAAGGAGATCAGTCCTGGGTGTTCATTGGAAGGACTGACGCTGAAGCTGAAACTCCAATACTTTGGCCACCTCATGTGAAGAGTTGACTCATTGGAAAAGACCCTGATGCTGAGAGGGATTGGGGGCAGGAGGAGGGGACGACAGAGGGTGAGATGGCTGGATGGCATCACTGACTCCATGGACATGTGTTTGAGTACACTCCAGGAGTTAGCGATGGTCAGGGAAGCCTGGCGTGCTGTGATTCATGGGGTCGCAAAGAGTCGGACACGACTGAGCGACTGAACTGAACTGAACTGAATATTAAATTGTGAATAGACATACCCCTCCTCCTCACCCATTCATCTATTCATGGACACATAGGTTGCTTCCACGTCTTAGCTATCCTAACTAATGCTAGAATGTGCATAGGGGTGCGCATATGTTTTTGATTTCTCGTTTCATTTTCTTAGATGACTACCTAGAAGTGGAATTGTATCATATGGTAGTTTATTTTCAGTTGTTTTCAAGAACTTCCATACTGTTTAATACAGCGATACTGTATCATTTTACAACCCCACCAACAGTGTATGGAGGTTCTTATTCCACCATATCCTCACTTATACTAATTATTTGCCATTTTGATAACAGCCATTCTGACAGGTGTGAGATGATACGTCACTGTGGATTTGTATTCATTTAAGCCTTGTGTTTTGAAATTCAATGAAATAATCAATCTCTTGATTGCTCTTTGAAGCCTATGGTAATGCAAACTAAAGTTCTGCTTGACAGTACATTCTACTGGGTTGTATTTAACCTATCACTACTACTTTTCTTATTTTTCTGGCTGTGATCATTTATCCTTGAAAAGCAGTTAGTACTTTTCAAGCTGGACACATGCAGATCAATATTAATGATGTATTTAAAAATGGACTGTCACATCATCTTTATTTAGTATATTAATAAATATACTTCATGTCAAATAGATGGGGAAACAGTGATAGACTTTATTTTGGGGGCTCCAAAATCACTGCAAAATCAATGCTTGTTCCTTGGAAGAAAAGTTATGACCAACCTAGACAGCTTATTAAAAAGCAGAGACATTACTTTGCCAACAAAGGTCCATATAGTCAAGGCTATGGTTTTTCCAGAAGTCATGTATGGATGTGAGAGTTGGACTATAAAGAAAGCTGAGCACCAAAAAATTGATGCTTTTGAGCTGTGGTGTTGGAGAAGACTCTTGAGAGTCCCTTGGACTGCAAGGAGATCCAACTAGTCCATCCTAAAGGAAATCAGTCCTGAATATTCATTGGAAGGACTGATGCTGAAGCTGAAACTCCAGTACTTTGGCCACCTGATGCAAGGAACTGACTCATTAGAAAAGACCCTCATGCTGGGAAAGATTGCAGGTGGGAGGAGAAGGGGATGACAGAGGATGAGATGGTTGGATGGCATCACTGACTCAATGGACATGAGTTTGAGTAAACTCTGGGAGTCGGTGATGGACAAGGAAGCCATACATGCTGCAGTCCATGGGATTGCAAAGAGTCAGACACGACTGAGCAATTGAACTGAACTGAACTGAAACATTAAGACTATAGGAACTTCTATTTCTTAATCTGTTCTAAATTGTAAACTTTGTTGAACCAGGTTACTGCTTCCCAGGCGATGCAGTGGTAAAGAATGCGAATGCCAATGCAGGAAATGCAAGAGACATGAGTTTGATCCCTGTGTTGGGAAGATCCCCTGGAAAAGGAAATGACAACCCACTCCAGTATTCTTGCCTGGGAAATCCCATGGATAGAGGGGCCTAACTAGTCCATGGGGCTCTCAAAGCGTCAAACACAACTTAGCCCAAGCACACACAGCTTGAAAATATTTATGTTTTCCTTGCTTTTAGGGATAATTTTATATACCTCAGAATGGCATTCAAAGTCTCTGCATCTAATTGGTCTTTTATCTTAAACTAAACAGCTGTGTTTTTTAAATATGTCTACCCCTATTGATCTTGAGCACATCCTGTTGAGTATTACTATAAACACTCTCAACAAACTGGTTTTTTTTCTTTGAACATATAAAATCTTGATCATTTTAAATTTAATTGAAAGTTTTAAATTATATTTTACAATATTTTGTCTTCTCATTTTTCATATAGTTTCTTCCTCAAGTTATAAGCTGTTAGATAGAAAGCATTATGACTTGTTTTGCATATTTTATGTACCTAGCACAATGCTTATGACAACTCTGGCCACTTGACATATCTGCTCAAGAGAGTGAGTAAATCTAATTCATTATCATGTAAATGGACTACGTAATTACTAACCTTCCTTGTCCTTGCTAAGGGCACCCAGTTATACTACATTTTCCAACTATCTTTTCAGTGAGATGAGGCCATGTAACTGAACTGGCATCAATGGAGAGAATTACAGTATCCTTTTTTGCTATTCTTTCCTAAGTCATATCCGACTCTTTGTGACCGCATGTATTGCAGTATGCCAGGCTCCCCTGTCCTCTACTATTTCCTAGAATTTGCTCAAATTCACGTACATTGAGTCAGTAATGCTATCTACCCATCTTATCCTCTGCTGTCCTCTTCTCCTTTTGCCTTCAATCTTTCCCAACATCAGGGTCTTTTCAAACATGTCAGCTCTTCACATCAGGTGGCCTAGTATTGGAGCTTAAGCAATGCCACCTCAAACGAAGGCCCATCAAAACCTTCTATGCAAGACCTTCCAAGTTTTTTCTTCTTAGTAAGCTTGGTAGCAATGATAATGGAGAAGTTTTGGAAATCACACCCTGAAGATGGAAATAAATACAAAAGCAGTCTATGACCCTCCTTACTCCCTGAAAACAATGCAAAAGAAAGAAACACCCACACACACAACTTAAAGAGAACCCACCAATTAAAAAACAACTAGTGTGTTGGATTTTCTCTGAGGGGAAAAAAAGAGGTCCACATGTTTGAATACTCTCTCTCTCTCTTGGAATAACATGGGGGTGAAGAACACCAACTCCTGGCAGCTGAAAATATGCGTATTGCTTTATAGTCGACCTGTCTGTGTTCCACATCCTCAGATTCAACAAACTGTGGATCATGTAGTAACTGTAGTAAAATTGTAGTACATACTGAAAAAATTCTGCATATATGTGGACTCACACAGTTAAAACCCTTGTTGTTCATGGGTCAACTGTATTTAATTTGTTGCAACAGGTAACATTATCTTAATACATGACATTGCTAATTTGGTATAAGTTGTGGCTACCAGTGTTTACAAATAATCTAAGATTTACCATTGAATGAAAAATTTTAACAAAAAGGAGGTACTTTCAAGTTTGAACATTTACTTAGATTTTACCTGATTCTTCCTTTTTCTCTATTCACCAAGATTTATGACTAATATTTAGTATGTATACAACTCATATATGAAACTATTTGCTGTTATAAATATCAAAAATAATGGCATCATTTTAGCATAAAAATTCCTTTCTAAATAGTAATAAGCAAGTATCATAATGCAAACTTTAGAAAATTAATGATTTTTCTTCATTTAAAAGGATGTGTTGAGCCATTTTGTTCCAAGTATAGTGAAAGCCTTTGTATTTGTCCTATATAAAACCTACTCTCTTCTTAAAGTACAACTAAAATGCAAACACTCTTAAAATAGCTTTATTTTTATATCTAAAGAAATCTTATTCTGCCCTGGGCTCCCAATGTCTTTTGGGGGCTTCCAAAGCAGCCTGTAATTCACACGGCCTCGCATGACACATCTTTGTGCACAGGCATTTCTTAGTAGAGAACTGCAATCATGGAAGCCAAGCCATTATGTTCTGCTTCACATGATATATATTTTATTAATAGTTGTTACATTGATGTTATGAATTGACTGTTTCTAACTCCTTAACCAAGGGTTAGGGTTTCTTTTTGTTTGTTTTAATTTTTTCTGTTTCTTTGTTTAGTCTTTTGCTGCATCATTTGCTGAAGAGAGAGTAATAATTTCCAAATGAATTTACCCTTTTGATTTCACCTAACCAGAACTGAAAGAGTCTGAATTGATTTTTTCTTTATTTAGACTTGAAATGTTTCTCATCCTTTCTTGAGACCCCAGTCTAATAAGTTTTGGTAATGTATATGGTTGTATATTTTTTAAAACATACTATTGTTTAAATTTAACTAGTGTTCTCAAAATTCTATGAGCTGTAATTCATCTTGGTAGACTATCGGCTAGAAAATATCCCATTCCTACTCAGGTTTAGAGTAGGGAAAAAATCTAGCCTCACTATACAGGTCAAAGTGGTATCTTAACTTTGGAAATGCCTGACTAATGAAGGATATGTTAAACTTGTTACATGTTTTGTTAAAAAGAAATGAATATTCATTTTATTTTACAGTAACATATTTAGGGTAGTTAGAAACCAGAGGCTTCTTCTATAAAAGCTATAATTATTTTATTATTCTTTACACTAAAGAATAAAACACATAGAGAAAGGCTGAAACAATAAAAATGTACTTCCTTATAAATTTTCAAAATGTGAAAACAGTCTTATAATCACTACTCAGATCACTAAATTTCCTACCAATATCTAATACCCGTACCAGCTACTCCTAACCTTCCTCCTAGAAGTAACCACACTCCTAAATTTTATCACCACAGATTAGTATTGTTTCCTTTGAACTTTATATATATATATATATGAGATAGAATAATATTCTTTAGTCTTCTCTGATTTGTTTAGTGTTATGTTTTCTTTGTGTGATTTGCCTATATTTTTCATGCAGCACTAAACAGTTCATCAATATAACTATCTTACTTTTTGATAAACACTTAATTTGTTTCCAGTTTGAAGCCATTATGAATAAAATGTACTGATCATGTTTTACATGTGGTTTTTGTAATTATATGCAAATATTAGTACCAGGCACAATTATAGGTCTTACAGCATGTTTGGCTTTGTTACATACTGCCACAATAGTTTATAAGAATGTTTTCTTTTACAAGCAGCTTTTGAAAGTTAATATTTTGTTCCACATCACTAATAATACACTATATATCTGTATTATCATCTATTTAACTATCTACCTATCTATCTGTGTTTGCTTCTCTATATAAACAGTTATATACATGGCTTTTGTATGTAACTTTTTGTATGTAAATTTAGCTCTTATCTTGTGCATATAATAGTATCCAGTTGTGTTTTTGTGATTTTAATTCACATGACTTTGATCATTAATGAGGTTGCGTACTTCACATGTTCACATAAAGACCTTAGGCAATGCATGGATGCCTGTACTGCACAGACTTCTCACTGGGATACTAGTCTTCAGCTGGGAGGATTCACTATACTATTTTCTTTATTGTGAGCCACTGCTGAGCACTTATTTCAGTTTTTCCTTGTAAAATATAACTAGGTTTCATCTTTACTTTGAAAGTTTATTTTCACTAGACATATAACCCTAGGGTCTCAATTTTTTTTAAATCTCGGTGCTGGAAGATATTTTTCAACACTTACATGGCTTCTTCTTTATTCCTTTCACTTCATCTCCTCCCTCTCTTCTTTTCTTTCTTCCTTTCCTTGTTTCTTTATTTCTCCTTTTCTTTCTGAGGTCTCAGTTTTCAATCTAATTGTGACTTACTTTTCTCATTTTAGGTAATGTGCATTTTTGCTCTGCATTTTAATGTGTTTTCTCTGTCTGATTTTCAGCAGTAATATATGTATATATTATGCTCATTCATATTTGTTTGTTTTGAAATTTAATTGCTTGTTAAAACTTTGGCTTGGTGTCTTTTATCAGTTTTGAGACAGTTTTTCTCATTTCCTTTTCTAAATTGCTTTTGCCCCATTCTCTCTTTTTTCTCCTTTTGGGAGTTCAATGACTAATGTTAGAAGCTTTCACCATTTTCTGTGTATTTTATATGCTCTTTCTTTATTTTTATCCTTCTTCTAGAGATTTTTATTCATTCCATTTTTTTAAAATTTTATTTTATTTTTAAACTTTACATAATTGTATTAGTTTTGCCAAATATCAAAATGAATCCATCACAGGTATACATGTGCTCCCCATCCTGAACCCTCCTCCCTCCTCCCTCCCCATACCATCCCTCTGGGTCGTCCCAGTGCACTAGCCCCAGGCATCCAGTATCGTGCATTGAACCTAGACTGGCATCTCGTTTCATACATGATATTTTACATGTTTCAATGCCATTCTCCCAAATCTTCCCACCCTCTCCCTCTCCCACAGAGTCCATAAGACTGTTCCATACATCAGTGTCTCTTTTGCTGTCTTGTACACAGGGTTATTGTTATCATCTTTCTAAATTCCATATATATGCGTTATTGTATATATACAGTACAGTATACTGTATTGGTGTTTTTCATATTTCCTTTAAACTTTGTTAAAATTTTCCATGAATTTTTAAAGTTTACTTATTTTACTTTGCAGCAAAGAACTTTCATTCGATTTTTTAAAGTTTCCATTTCTCTGTCAAAATTCACCAGGTTTATGTTATTTCCTTGCACATACACTTAATAGTTATTTTAATGTCTATAAAAATGACTTCAATATATGAGTCTCATAGAATAGTTCATATTCCAAGTTTTCTTTTTTATTACTTCAGGCCAATTCTTATGCTTACTTTATTATTTTCCAGCTGAATAAGAGACCTTTTTGATTAAAAAATTGCAGATATATTTTAATACTTAATATACCTGATATAATATTTTCCTTCATACAGGATTGTTTTGGTTTAGTCTGCCAGTTAGATTGAGGTTATTTCATCAAATATTTATCTGAACTTTACTTCTTGTGGTTATTAACCTATACTCTGTTCAACTCACTCCTTGGGTTTATGCACAGCTGAAAGTCTGTGTTACTTACAGGGTCCTTCATCCTTGGTAGACCCTAAGCTGCGATTTTCATCTGTCTGGTTCTATTAGTTTTCCAATATTTCTCTTCAGCTTCTTACCCTGTTATCCATAGTGTTGAGACTGGCAAACAACCTAAAATGGAGAACTAAGAAGAATATTGGTCTGATATCCAGGGGACTGTCTTCTCTCTGAGAGTTTGTTTTTTCTCTCCCTCAAACCCTAGTAGTCTTAGAAATTCTTCCAATGCTTTTAAGCAGATTCTCAAAATATATCAATTTGTCCAGCATTTGTAGTTCTCACAGTGTGGTTTTTGAAATAGAAGAATACCTTCTGTACATAATTATTTGTGCAATCCTAAATAAATACAAAACCACTTGAAGCCAAAGGCGAAATATCACAGTTCTTACAAAGAAAAATAAATGGATAGAGCAGGAATATATTCTGTCAGTTTGATAATAATTAAGACGTATTTTACTTGTGCTAAGTAAAGGTCACTGGCCTTTACACAATAACTTACTATTGATTTTTACTGCTACTCACATAAATTTTATTTTATAAATGTGTTAGATACTGATATTACATAAATAGTTTCAAAGAGCATTCAGTAAACAATTTGCTGATATAAAGTAATCTTAAATATTGTTATGCTTATGCTTAACATTAATTATATATTTTAAGCACTAAGATTCCATACATAAATAATTTTAAAACTTTCTCTTTTCTATTTGTCTACTTTGCCATAGAAGTTACTGGATAATTATACAATTGTCTCCTCCAAGTCTTTTTATACTTTTAGAATGCAGTCCTGAAAGATAGTCCTTTTCACCTCAACAAATATACAAATTGTAAAAGGAGGCCTTTTTTTTTTAATTTTCAGATTTCTGTTCCCTAGCCCTTCTTTATATATGACCTTTAGTGTAGCATCTAAATCATTATACATGTAGTACCTGGTTTTGAGACCAAGATCTATTTACACCATGTAAGAAGTCTCTGGCCATAATTTACTGACACAGAAAATAAAGGGGAAAAATTCTCAACAGGCGATAGTTGATTATAATTTTTGTGCCAGGTATTGTACTAAGAGTCTGAAATTACACTGGTGAAAAACATACATTTCTCATACTCAAGGAGCTCACCATCTAGCAGCTGTAAGCACAGGTAAATAAATATATAATATAGTGCTGTAAAGTGCCATGAAAGAGGATTTTAAAAGGTATTTCAGGATAAAGAAAACATCGTAAATCATATGGAGTGTTTACACCAAAATATTGAATTTTGGTTCTGTTAATCAGAGAAAACTCCTGGCATTTATAGAAAGACATGAAACTTAGAGGGGTGAATTGAATGAGATCAGATAATAAAATATCTCACGTGATACACAAGGCAATATTTTCTTTTATATGTATACCCGCTCCATAATTAGTAGTTTAAATATCATTTATATGTTTATAACAACCAAACGTACTTTAATCCTTTATTTCTATTGATCTCCAGTAAGCAGTATGTCCCCGCTTTCCAAGTGGCTCAGTGGTGCCTGCCAATGTCAGAGATGCAAGTTCAGTCCCTGCGTTGGGAAGATCCCTGAGAAGGAAATGGCAACCCACTGCAGTATTCTTGCCTGGGAAATCCCATGGAAATAGGAGTCTGGTGGGCTACAGTCCATGGGTTTGCAAAAACTCAGTCATGACTTAGCAACCCAAGCAACAACAACAGGCAGTAGGTCAGTATTTTGTGAGAGACTTATGTTGGGACACTGAAAGAATCCGTAAGAACATAATAATTCTGCTACTGTATCTGGGTGGATTTGAGGCCTTATTAACAATACTAACAATATTACTACTACTACTAACAGTAATGACTATTGAATCTCAATTCTGATTCACTCAAAATATGGTTTCATTTCAAACAGTGCTCTGATACAGGTATTATTTTCCTGATGTTACAGAGAAAGATTTGAAAGCATAGAGAAATCCTTAAGAAGCCAAGTTAGAATGCAAACTTTGTCCCTCTGAAGTGGGAGTGTGTGTTATGAAATACAGAAAAAAAGATAAGGGGGTGCCTTTTGAACATTTGATTTTGAGAAAAGGTTGAGATACCCATGTGTGGTAAAGAGGTTATTGAATATTTTTAAATGAAGCACTTGAAATTATCCTACATAGGTATTTGTTCTTAAATATGTAAGAGGCAGGTTAAAACTGTGTGTTTGAGCCTACTGAGAGTATTTGTGCAAAGAATAATGAAGAAGACAAGTATAAAGCCTTG
Organism: Bos indicus x Bos taurus; assembly: GCF_003369695.1. NCBI lineage: Eukaryota > Metazoa > Chordata > Mammalia > Artiodactyla > Bovidae > Bos > Bos indicus x Bos taurus. Next base: position 18,206,956 of record NC_040076.1, on the reverse strand, counting down.
AATAACACAACGCTTCATAAACAGTCAAAGGAAAATGAGCAAAGGAAAGAGAAGGAAAGAATTTAAAGCTTAGAAGAAAAAAAAAAAAAATAGAGTCAGCTATGACATAGAAACCAAAGGAGAGTGCTTCAGATAATTGAAGATAGTCAATGTTTGTGCCATAGAAAGATTAAGATGGAAAGTCAGCTCTAAAGTTCAATTTTACTTGGATTCTGCCTCCCTGACTCATCTAAGCCAAAAAAGGACCTTTAAACTCAGAGCCAAAGAATTCTAGGATTTTTATCCGGTCCCATATCTCTCCAAACAAAAGAAGAATATTCTACAAAATTGTCAATTATCTTTTGTTTAAATATTAGCATCCAGAATTGAAGTGGTGAAATTACAATTACTGCAAGAAACAAAGTGTTTTTTTTTTTCAGGTATAATTTTAGCTATTTAGGGGAATTTCTAAAAGGGTTTTGTAAGAGACTAACATTGTTCTCAGTCAAGACTCACTAAAGCTACAAAAATAATGAAAGAATCAATATAAACACATGTGTGTGTGTGTGTTAGTCGCTCAGTGGTGTCTGATTCTTTGTGACCTTATGGACGGTAGCCTGCCGGGCTCCTCTGTCCATGGACTTCTCCAGGCAAGATTACTGGAATGGGTAGCCTTTCCCTTCTCCAAGGGATTTCCCAGACCCAGGGATCAAACCCTGGATTTTTTTGACAGTACAGGATGATTCAACCAATCAACCTGGGATGTAGGAGCTCTAGAAATACTTGTGTTGCTGTAGTGGGGAGAAGGCAATGGCACCCCACTCCAGTACTCTTGCCTGGAAAATCCCATGGATGGAGGAGCCTGGAAGGCTGAAGGTCCATGGGGTCACTGAGGGTCGGACACAACTGAGCGACTTCACTTTCACTTTTCACCTTCATGCATTGGAGAAGGAAATGGCAACCCACTCCAGTGTTCTTGCCTGGAGAATCCCAGGGATGGGGGAGCCTGGTAGGCTGCCATCTCTGGGGTCACACAGAGTCGGACACGACTGAAGTGACTTAGCAGCAGCAGCAGCTGCTGTGGTGGGCATATATAATTTCCACTGCTATTCTTTTTGTCTTTAATACATTTAATTTCAATTCTTTCAGCTCCTGACATTTGGCTCAAAAACAAACAAAAAAAGTAAAAGAAAGAAAAGCTATTTTATTGCCTACAATTTGGATAGTCAAATTTTCACTGCCTATACACTGAAAAGAATCTTCCCATTTACCTGTAGCACAACAAGGACTTCTACATTATGCTAAAACATTACATACTGCCAATAGCTCAATTATATATACTTTTATAGTTCATTACCCAAACCATCTCTCTCCCTGAGAATTCCAGAAATTTAGCTATGCTTCATTGATTCACAGTAGATACGCCAATCTGGATGGAGTTTCTAAAAAAGAAAAAAAAACTACAGAATTAAAAACAACTGTACTCATTAGCATATGTACTATACTGGTGTTCTTGTTATTACTTTATTACAGCAATGGTTCTTTCAGCCATTGAATACAGTTGTATTAGTTTTAAGAATATTCTAAAGCCATGTTCAGAATCTGATCTCTGTGTTGAACAACTGACCTTCTTCTAATCCAGCCTTATTCAAGTCTGAGTGTGTTCAGTGGATTACAGATGTAAAAGCAACAAAAGGCTTTCTTGTACTGAGTCAACATTATATTGAACAGTATACCCTTGTTCCTGAGAGACGTATGTGTATGTATCAGAACATAGCGATCATCACTAGAGGATACTATCATATTTTCTTAACCATTAAGTTTCCTCTAGTCTTTGATGCATGTAACGATAAGCATTATTAATAATATGACTATGCTTATGATAAGAAATTTACCCAAGTACAAATGGAAAGAGTGATTCACCTTTCCTCATCATCTTTAATATTTTACACAGCTGTGTCTGTAATGACTCTATATAAAAGACAAAAAGTGAGAGTGTTGGTTGCTCAGTTGTGTCCAACTCTTTGCAACCCCAAGGACTGTAGCCTGTCAGGATCCTCTGTCCATGGAATTGTCCAGGCAAGAATTCTGAAATGGGTTGCCATTTACTTCTCTAGAGGATCTTCCCAACCCAGGAATCAAACCCAGGTCTCTTGTATTTCAGATTCAGGAGAATCATAAATCATAAAGAACCTCCTAAAGGCAGATTCTTTATCATCTGAGCCATCAGGGAAGCCCATAAAAGATGTAAACTGGAAAAACCGTAGCTTTGCCTGGATGGACCTTTGTCAGCAAAGTAATGTCTCCGCTTTTTAATATGCCGTCTAGTGCTGCGATTCATGGGGTCGCAAAGAGTCGGACACGACTGAGCGACTGAACTGAACTGAACTGAGGTTGGTCGTAGCTTTTGTTCTAAGGAGCAAGTGTCTTTTAATTTCATGGTTGCAGTCACTATCTGCAGTGATTTTGGAGCCCAAGAAAATAAGGTCTGTCACTTTTTCCATGAATTGATGGGACCAGATGCCATGATCTTAATTTTTTGAATGTTGGACTTTAAGCCAACTTTTTCACTCTCCTCTTTCACTTTCATCAAGAGGCTCTTTAGTTTCTCTTGGCTTTTTTCCATAGGGTGGTGTCATCTGCGTATGAGGTTATTGATATTTCTCTTGGCAATCTTGATTCCAGCTTGTGCTTCATTCAGCCTGGTATTTTGTATGATGTACTCTGCATATAAGCTAAATTAGCAAGGTGACAATATACAGCCTTGATATACTCCTTTCCCAATTTGGAACCAGTCTGGTTCTAACTGTTGCTTCTTAACCTGTATACCAATTTCTCAGGAGGCAGCGTAGATGAACATATTTTAGAGGAGTATCAGACATAAAGGTGGAGAAGACAATGGCACCCCACTCCAGTACTCTTGCCTGGCAAATCCTGTGGACGGAGGAGCCTGGTAGGCTGCAGTCCATGGGGTTGCGAAGAGTCAGACACGATCAAGTGACTTCACTTTCACTTTTCACTTTCATGCATTGGAGAAGGAAATGGCAACCCACTTCAGTGTTCTTGCCCGGAGAATCCCAGGGACGGTGGAGCCTGATGGGCTGCTGTCTATGGGGTCACAGAGTCGGACACGACTGAAGTGACTTAGCATCAGCAGCAGCAGACATAAAGGAAGAGGAAAGCTCAACATCTATTAACAGAAACTATTTCAAGAAAAATAATTTGATAAAAATTCCATTTATCTTTGAAATAACAGATGTTTTTCATCAAAAACAAGACTGAGAAAACACTAAATTTCAAATCTTTTTTCCCTCAAATCAGCAAGACAGCTATGTAGATTTCTTAAAACTTATGTCTAAATTATGCTAAAATCTTAATTTTAATGAATCAGTCATGGTATTAAAATTGATTCAACTTTGCTGACAAATTTATAATAAAAATAGGTTTTTCCTTGATTTTATTTGAGAAAGTTAAACAATTCAGCCCAAGAACTTATTACAAAAGAAAATGGTGTACAATTTCTTCTCTTCATTCTTTGAATCTAAATGTAGATTATGTTCTCCATTTTACCAGGTTGAAAATTTATACTTTTTTAATAATTAAGTTGGCATTTCTCAATGATGACATTTTAATATCCAGTTATTGGTGGATGATGCTTGCACTGTATGATATTTTTCTGTCTTCTCATTTGAAACTATTGAACATTTGCATGCTTAAATCGCTACTCATCAGTTTCAAAGTTGAGTTTTTTGACTGATAGCACATTTAGCACATAAGAGAAATACATTTTAGTGGTGTTACATATGACTAGGTAAGGAAGATTCCTTGGAGAAGAAAATGGCTACCCACTCTTTTAGTCTTGCCTAGAGAATCCCATGGATAGAGGAGCCTGGCAGGCTACATTCCATGGGGTTGCAAAGAGTCAGACAGGACTGAGCAACTAACACTTTCACTTTTTCACATTTAGTACATAGCACAAATAATTTTTAATGCTGCTGCATGCATGCTAAGTTGCTTCAGTCATGTCCAACTCTTTGTGACCCTATGGGTAGCCCACTAGGCTCCTCTGTCCATGGGATTCTCCAAACAAGAATACTGGAGTAGGTTGCCATGCCCTCCCCCAGGGGATCTTCTTGACCCAGGGATGGAACACACATCTCCTGTGTCTCCTGCATTGCAGGTAGATTCTTTACTACTGAGCCACAAGGGAAGCAATTTATATTGGTACCATTACATTTTGATGTTTTTATTTACAAAGTTTTTAACATAAGCCTAGAGAACAGAGTATCATGGGAATTTAAAATAGGAGGATCCCAAAAAGATCCAATAAAAAAATAAATAAGAAACTGGCTTTTCATGAAGGAAGTGAGTACTTTATGCAATCTGGGGTCCAGATAATCAAGAAAACTAAGGAATGTGATGGAGAAGGTAATGGCACCCCATTCCAGTACTCTTGCCTGGAAACTCCCATGGACAGAGGAGCCTGGTAGGCTGCAGTCCATGGGGTCGTGAAGAGTTGGACACTGGACACGACTGAGTGACTTCACTTTCACTTTTCACTTTCATGCATTGGAGAAGGAAATGGCAACCCACTCTAGTGTTCTTGCCTGGAGAATCCCAGGGATGGGGGAACCTGGTGGGCTGCCTTCTGTGGGGTCGCACAGAGTCGGACATGACTGAAGCAACTTAGCAGCAGCAGCAGCAGCAGCAAGGAATGTGAAGTCAAGTGGGCCTTAGGAAGCATCACTATGGACAAAGCTTGTGGAGGTGATGGAATTCCAGTTCAGCTATTTCAAATCCTGAAAGATGATGCTATGAAAGTGCTGCACTCAATACACCAGCAAATTTGGAAAACTCAGCAGTGGCCACAGGACTGGAAAAGGTCAGTTTTCATTCCAGTCCCAAAGAAAGGCAATGGCAAAGAATGCTAAAACTACTGCACAATTGCACTCATCTCACACTCTAGTAAAGTGATGTTTAAAATTCTCCAATCCAGCCTTGAGTAATACGTGAACAGTGAATCTCCAGATGTTCAAGCTGGTTTTAGAAGAGGCAGAGGAACCAGAGATCAAATTTCCAACATCAGCTGGATCATGGAAAAAGCAAGAGAGTTCCAGAAAAACATCTATTTCTGCTTTATTGAATATGCCAAAGCCTTTGACTGTGTGGATCACAATAAACTGTGGAACATTCTGAAAGAGATGGGCATACCAGACCACCTGACCTGCCTCTTGAGAAACCTATATGCAGGTCAGGTGCAACAGTTAGATCTGGACATGGAACAATAGACTGGTTCCAAATAGGAAAAGGAGTACGTCAAGGCTGTATATTGTCACCCTGCTTATTTAACTTCTATGCAGAGTACATCATGAGAAATGTTGGGCTGGAGGAAGCACAAGCTGGAATCAAGATTGCTGGGAGAAATATCAATAACCTCAGATATGCAGATGACACCACCCTTATGGCAGAAAGTGAAGAAGAACTAAAGAGCTTCTTGATGAAAGTGAAAGAGGAGAGTGAAAAAGTTGGCTTAAAGTTCAACATTCAGAAAACTAAGATCATGGCATCCGGTCCCATCACTTCATTGGAAATAGATGGGGAAACAGTGGAAACAGTGGCCGACTTTATTTTTCTGGGCTCCAAAATCACTGCAGATGGTGACTGCAGCCATGAAATTAAAAAGACGCTTACTCCTTGGAAGGAAAGTTATGACCAACCTAGATAGCATATTCAAAAGCAGAGACATTACTTTGCCAACAAAGGTCCATCTAGTCAAGGCTATGGTTTTTCCAGTGGTCATGTATGGATGTGAGAGTTGGACTGTGAAGAAAGCTGAGCACCGAAGAATTGATGCTTTTGAACTGTGGTGTTGAAAAAGACTCCTGAGAGAGTCCCTTGGACTGCAAAGAGATCCAACTAATCCATCCTAAAGGAGATCAGTCCTGGGTGTTCATTGGAAGGACTGATGTTGAAGCTGAAACTCCAATACTTTGGCCACCTCACGCGAAGAGTTGACTCATTTGAAAAGATATTGATGCTGTGAAAGACTGAGGACAGGAGGAGAAGGGGACGACAGAGGATGAGATGGTTGGATGGCATCACCGACTCGATGGACATGGGTTTGTGTGGGCTCTGGGAGTTGGTGATGGACAGGGAGGCCTAGTGTGCTGTGGTTCATGTGGTCACAGAGAGTCTGACACGACTGAGCGACTGAACTGAACTGAAGGTATTTTAAGGACATTAAAATCTCCTTAACTCTAGTGTGTTATAAAGAGATTAGAAGAACAAGCTAAAACAGAAATTCTTTGAGGACTGTCAGTGCTAAGTGAACTCTCTCAGAAGTAGAAAAAGATACAGTGTACTCAGGAGTAGGCTAATTACCTTTCAAGTATGAGATGGCTTAGGTCTCATTGGTAACAATTAGGATTAAATATTTTCATTTGTAAGGCTCTTGTTTGTACTCATGTGTGTTCGATGTATTTATATGCACAATATCTAAAATTTTAGGAACACTATCAAACTTAAAGAAAAACTCAAATATATGTGTGTATGTATTTGTAAACATCTATTTATCTATCATTTATCTATCTGTGTACTTATCCTGTCTCTCTTTTATGGGAAACTAAAGCAAAATAGTAAATAGCACTGTAAGTGTTTTAAATTCATAACCTCTTTAATCTTTCTTGAGGATGTATCTTTCTTCAGGGAGATAATTCATCTGCTTTTCTTCCACCTTTCATTCCGTAAAGTTCACCTTCGCCAGGCTTGTTAATCCTAGGAAACGTTTTCATTATCTTAGGCCTTAAGCTTAAAAGTATGATTGAGAATCATTCATAATAGTCACATAATTTTCCACTGACTGATTGCTGTCTGCTCCCAAAGAACAATCATTTGTAATCTTATGATAGGATAGTGAGCGCCATCTTCGAGCAGCTTCTTTCCTGTTAACCTTTCTGCTAATGCCACAACATGCTTATGGCAAATACCAGTCAGTCAACACTTTTGTAATTTTCATTAGTGGCACAGCTTTTCTGTCTGATTCAAAAACAAAATGCTGCTCGGTTGATGTGTTCATTACATTCTTTTTTTTTTTTTTGTTCCCTGCAGTATTACAAAACAACATGTGTGATTCTTTTTAAAGAGAACTAGAGTCTGAGAGAAATCAAAACCAGAGTTCTGTCATCCCTAATATGCCCTTCAGAACTGACTGGATTTCCTAACTGTGTCCATTCTAGCACATTTTAGGCTTATTGTGTGTGTCAAGGAGTGGCGTTGGAGGGGGGAATGGTGGCGGGGGGCAGGGGAGGCTACCATGAAAGGCAGATGGATACTTTGTGAATACTTTATACTTAAGAAAAAAAGAAGAGTGCGATGCAATAACTCCAGCCACTAATAGATCCTGAACCTATCCTGTTTTAGATACCAATTGAGTAAATGTGGACATATATTGATTGCCTTTCTAGAAATGATTGCTTTCTTATTTTCTTTTTGGCTTCCTATCCCTGGCACAAGAGGCTGATACATTAATATTGCTTTACTATGAAGATGTGAAGGTTTATTGCCTGGAAATTATGTATGCCATTTCAATTAATTTTATAAAACATCTGTGTACATGTGATATACAAAGAATTTATAGTTAGTCTTAATCTACCCAATGTAAACTACATAAAATTATTCTTTTCCCCGACTGCATAGCCTACTATTAATTTTGTTAATAAGCTTAATTGTCAAATCAAACTAAGACCTTGGGTAATGACAAAGGACAAATCCTTAGTGAGCTGGGCATTTAAAATATTTTTTAAAGGTCACACTAATTTAAAACACTACATTATTTCCCTTTAGTCATTTTGTTCTACAAGTATTTCTACCACTGTTTGTCCAAATGGAGCATATGCTGTCTAATAAAAAGAGAGAAAATAAAACAGTGACTGTCACTTGCAGAGGTCAATACTGAAAAGCCTTCTACAAGTTCTATTAATAAAGTTAACAATATATGATTTGAGTACATGCTGACAGGCAGTACTTTGTCAGTCACTCTTAGAACACCTCCTAGTTTTTTATGACAATTTTCATTGCTGTGATAATTTGAATTGCCACCATCGAATAACATTGCTGAGAGTCCAGCACTCTATAGTGCCAGGTTTAATGTTATATCTCAAACAGAATGACATTTCCTGCCTTCTAAATACACTGTGGCTGCTTGAGAAATATCTGGTGAAAATAAACACAATGATATCTTTATCTTAGTTCAAGGTCATTGGTAAATTTTATCAAATTAATTAAAAATGTTGGGTCAATTGAAATATATAAAACAGATAAATAATGCTTGACAATCCACTTTGTCAAGGGCTTATCATAAATTCTGTCAAAAGATATGGTTTATTATAACACCTTAGAAAGAAAGAAGTTAGAAAGTGAAAGTTGCTCAGTCCTGTCCTACTTTGCGACCCCATGGACTATACAGGCCATGGAATTCTCCAGGCCAGAATACTGGAGTCGGTAGCCTTTCCCTTTTCCAGGGGATCTTCCCAACACAGGGATCAAATTCAGGTCTTCTGCATTGCAGGCAGATTCTTTACTGGCTAAGCCACCTGGGAAGCCCATTATAGCACCTTAAGTGTAAGTAAACATATAAAATTACAACATAAACACGAATTTTTAGTAATTTTTAGTAATCATCTTGCCAACTGAAGTTTCGATCCAATGTATATATTATGTGTGTGTATATATATACACACACATACAAACACATACAAATTTATACACATATGAAATTTCACTTTTTTGAAGTTCTGGGTGTAACTAGTCATAGAAGAAAGCAAGCACAATAGAAAGAAGAGCACAGTTTTTTTTTTTAAGTTTTTTAATCCTATCATTATCAATATTTAGAGATATTTTGTTGACAGTTTATTTTTTACTGAAACCTTCTAATCAATGATTAACTTCTAGCTCTTACTTTCTTTTTTAAAGTATGAGGTATAGTCATATACTTTGATGGAAAAACATCCTCTTAAAATGGTTCACTCTTGTTTCCAACTCCAGTCCAACTGGGTTAAATTTTTAGTGCTTAAAAGTATGATGAATAGGAAATTGAGTCATTTAAACCTACACATGTCCCAGGAAATGTATAGAAAGAAATTTGAGAGCTTAGAGACTTTTTTGTATTTGACAATAAGCTCAGGATTTCATCAGGCATTTGCAACAGCTAAGAGAGTGAAGGATGGGATAACTTCACAAATGGCAGAGATAATGCTTCATTCCCATAGCAGCTGTATAATACCAAATCACAGGAGCACTTCATCGTTAACAAAAGACCAAATGAATTTTTTCTGGGAGTTACTTAAAATATGGACCAGGATGATAAAGAGACTGAAAGTTAGTGTGTATTGTTCACAGTCAAGGATAGAGGGCAGCAGGAGCTGGGCAAAGCAAGGCATGCTCCGCTTAGTCGCCCAGTCATGTCCAACTCTTTAAGACTCTAAGGACCGTAGCCCACCAGGCTTCTCTGTCCATGGGATTCTCCAGGCAAGAATATTGGAGTGGGTTGCCATGCCCTCCTCCAGGGGATCTTCCCTACCCTGGGATCGAACCCGTGTCTCCTGTATCTCCTATGTTGCAGGCAAGTTCTTTCCCCTCTGAGCCACCTGGGAGCCCTAGGCTCCTTGCTATGAAGTTCCCTTGATGTCACATTTGCCCTTACAAGTTTCAGTACAGCCTCAGTTCCCATTCAGTCAATTCTAGTAAAATTTAAAGATTTCTGAGGCCAAAGAGAAGTGGAGACATTAATTCTGGTAATCATTTGCCAAGTCCACATTTATAGTTAGAATGATTCACCACATTTGGAAAAATAACTAGGACTCTTTACAAAGAAGATCTGAGATTTCTAGTTTTATAAATGATTATATTTTGGAATATTCATATGATTCAGCTAAACCCATTAACTTATAGTTAAGGGATAGCCATGAAATCCCTATCAATATTTTAGCCTATAGAGCTTAATTGATATAATTTCTTATGCAGTTCTCACTAGAAGGAGAGAAAAAAAGTCTACAAACTTTGATGAACAAACTGGAATGATTTCAAGGAAAACAAAAACTATTAGCCTCCTCTGTGTTAGTCAGGTTCTCCAGAAAACAGAGCAAATAGAGAGAGAGTGAGAGAAGGAGAATATAAGACATTTGCTCATGTGATTATGGAGGCCTGCAAGTTTCAAGGTCTGCTGTATGCAAGGTGAAAACCAGGAGGGTGGGTAGTATATTTAAAGTCCAAAGGTTGGTAAACTCAAGATCTAGGAAGAACTGATATTTCAGCTTGAGTCAAAAGGTAGGAAAAAAGCAATGTCCTAGCTTGAGGACAGCAAGGCATGGATAAATTCCTTTACTGTCTGGAAGATCAATCTTACTGTTCTATTCAGGTCTTCTTAAGATTGGATAATGTTGACCCATATTAAGGATGACAATCACTTTACTCCATTCACTAATTCAAATGTTAATCTCACCTAAAAACAACTTCACAGACACACCTAGAATAATGTTTGACCAAATGTCTGGGCAACCTAGGGACCCAGTCAAGGTGACCCAATTCATCTATCATAAGTCCACCCCTTGTCAATACAGCACACATAAACATCTCCTTAAACCAAACTTAATCTCCGAAGAAAGATAATGACTAGGTCATAATTCTACCTAATGTGTTATTAGCTATGCTGCATATAATTTAAAAACACACTAACTCTTTCCCCAGAGGAAAAGGTAAATTTCTTGAGTGATGTTTACTTTTCTTGATATCCCATAACTTAAATACTATGATGTAGATTTGACAATACTTAATTTTTATACTATAATATAAAATCAGCACCTCTCATATCACATAGTGAGAGAATAAGAGAGGTATGAAAACAAAGTGATTTTCTACGCACACACACATCATCCAACACAGTCATAACATAATGAAGACGTCCTTATTTCTGTAACTGGTTGTGTGTGCAAAGCTGGTATTTATTCTGTCTGCTTCTATTACCCACGCTGGATTCCCTCTGCTTTGAGCAAGCACCTCAGCTAGTGGTGGTTTTTTACCTGGTAGGGTGACCCACACCATTATTTCTGAATTCCTGGTGAGTCAGAGCCATTAGTAGTCCTGCTTGGACAGGACTATAGTTTTCCACTGGCCATACTCACAAAACATGGTACTACTATTTGATGCTCTAGGAAATCTATATTCTAGATGTATTCTTCCTTACTTGTAGTATAGAGTCGTTGTCCAGTTTCCCCTTAATGGTCAGGACCAATCACCCCAGACAATACATTATTTCCTTTTTTTTCCTGTTGACTTGAGGCCTGAGGAACCCAAACTGGGCGAGTAAATCTTAACTTTCAGTTTAATGGAAACATGATGTTTCTCCTAGTGAAAGTATTCCTTCTTTTAGAACTAAAACCTCTAAGAAAGTAGAGCATAAGGTCATGGTAACAGGGAGCAAGAATTTTGTGAACGTATGTCTGTAGGGGTAAAAGTAAATGGTGCCACTCTTATTTCTTGATTTCTGGACCTATTAATTCCGTATGGGGAAAAAGCAGTACCATGTACTGGATGGTGATTCAGAGCATGTGTAGACTCTGGAGAACCTCACCTCAGTTTTGCAAAGTATTTCCACCTAGCTGGTATTGTAACCAAGTTTTCAAAAAGCCATTCTACCATTCTATCATGGTAAACAGTGAATTTCAAGATTATGATCCCATTGATATACTTTTTCTGCTGTGAAGTGAATTCCTTACTCAGAAGCAACACTGTGTAAAATATCAGGATAGTGGATAAGGCATTTTGAAAGCCCACAGATGAGAGTTTTGGCAGAGGCATTGCCTGCAAGGAAAGCAAATTTGTATCCAGAGTAAGCATCTGCTTCAATCAGAATCAGACACTGCCTGTCCCGACTCTTAGCGACCCCATGGACTGCAGCTTACCAGGCTCCTCCATCCATTGGATTTTCCAGGCAAGAGTACTGGAGTGGGGTGCCATTGCCTTCTCCAAACTGTTCCTAGATAGAAGCTGACAAATGTGATCAACCTGCCATAAGGTAGCTAGATGACCACCCCAAGGAATGGTACCAATATCGAGGACTCAGTGTTGGCTTCTTCTGCTGGCAGACTGGACACTCAATGGTGACTGAGTCCATGTTGGCTTTAGTGAATAGAAGTCCATGATGCTAAATGCATGCATAACCTCCATCCCTGATATCATGGCCATTTTGTTCCTGAGTCCATTGGCCAATGATAGGGATGGCTGAAGAAAAGTGTTGACTGATATCCACAGAATGGGTCATTCTATCCACTTGATTATTGAAATGCTGTCTTTGATGACCATTCAAATGGGACATATTGTCTTTGCATTCAGAGATGTCTACCAACATACTCCTTCTCTACATTTCCTTGTCACCAATTATCCAATCGTGTTCCTTCCAAATCCTTGACCATCCAGCCAAACATTGGCCACAACTCATGAATCAGTATATAACCTCATGATTGGCCATTTCCTCTTTCACAAAGAGTGGACAGTTGGGTGAACCATTCAAAGTTCTGTCCATTGGGAGGATTTCCCTTCACCACTATCTGTCATGATTGTCTCAGAAAAGGATTGTAATGCTGAAGTTGTCTCCTTGAAGGTGGTGCCTGTCTATCATGCAGAAACATCTATAAATCAGGCCCCAAAGATTTTCAACCAATTTAGGAAATTTTTCCAGTGGTCAAAAGTATGGGCAGGGAGAGAGAAAATTGTAGTGGAAGAGGGAACCATGAACATTTGGGCCACTTTTTCATGTGACTTGTGCTTCAAAGCTAGCTCAAGTCTTATCATGTGTATTTCCATTCAAAGATGGAATGTTGCTGTTCATGTCTATCTTTGTAGCTTGGTGGGTAATATTATACCCATTTCATGATAGGCAGCTATCAGGCAACTTGGCAGCCCATGGTTTAATGTCTAGTCTGTACTCTTGTCCAATAGCTCATGGCAGGCCAACAGCTCTTTCTCAAAACGATAATAATTCACAGAGGATAGCAGGGCTTTGCTCCAAATCTTGAGGACCTGCAATGAGATCCACCTATATTCCTATGTGTATGTCTGTGTTAGTTGCTCAGTTGTATCTGACTCTTTGTGACCCCATGGACTGCAGCCCAGCAGGCTCCTCTGTCCATGAAATCCTCCAGGCAAGAATACTGGGGTGCATTGCCACGTCTTTCTCCAGGATATATCCCTATAGACCTGCAAAACTCTCCAAACAGCATCCCTCTCTGCCACTGCCGATTCAAATACAATTGCGTCTGCTAGATCATATGGACGAAGCAGCCACACAGCTTGCATGGTAGCCTAAGTCTGTTGAGAACTCTTCCCTTGTTCTGGGCCTCACTCAAAACTAGCAGCTTTGGGGATTACTCAGTGAATAGACCAGAGTAACACACCCAATTGAGGAATATGCTGCCTCCAATTCCAGAGATCCTCTAGGTGTTGTTCCTCCTTTCTGGTTATAGGAGGGGCCAGATACAACAACTTATCCTGACTTTTTGTCATATTTTCCCCCATACTCTGTCAGGCAAGTCTCTTGATAGCTCACGGTGAACAGTGTTGGATTAGTGATCTCGAAGAAGATTTAGCTTCGGGACAAGGGACCAGGCTTGATCACTCAAGAGCTTTTGTGTAACAGAGTTTTGTTAAAGTATGAAAAGGGAAACAGAAAGCTTCTGACATAGACATCAGAAGGGGGATGGAGAGTGCCCCCCTTACTAGTGTTAGCAAGGGAGTTATATATTTTTTAATTAGTTATTATAATAAATCAAAAGAATGTCTCAAGGTTGTAAAGATCGTACTAGACCCACTCATAATTTACATTTTAAGATAACAGGATTAGCCAGAAGGTTGTCAGGAAGGAGAAACTGTCCTCAGGCAGGATACATTGCTGTTATATAATACTTAGTACAGAGTTTAAACTGAGTTGTTTGTTGTGTGATCATCACTTCTGGCTTAAAGAAAAAAATATTTTATGTGACTAAAACTAAGGAATGTAGAGAGAGAGAGAGAGAGAGAGAGAAAAGATGTTTGTCCTTTCCTCCTTGAGAATTCCAGACCCCTATCTCCTCTTTGAGAGCCCCATACCCCTTTCTCCTCCACCTCCTCCTCCTCCTCCTCCTCCTCCTCCTCCTCCTCCTCGACTCCGGACTTCTTATCAACCTGCATAGGAAATGACTGTCTCACTCTTACCAATAAGCCTGGAGTAGTTGCTACTTCGTTCTTCGTTTTCACCAGGTCTAGTCAGTGTAATGTCATCAATGTAATAAGCCAGCACGATACCTTGTGGAAGGGAAATATCATGATCTCTGGAAACTAAATTATGGCATGGAGTTGAAGAGCTTATAGACTCTTGAGTTAGGACAGGGAAAGTGTATTTCTGGCCTTGCCAGCTATAAGCAAACTATTTCTGATGATCCTACTGACATGTATGGAGAAAAAAATTTCCAGGTCCATAGCTGCAGTTCAGGAACAGGGGGATGCATTAATTTCCTCAAGCAGTGAAACCATTTCTGGTACAATTTTTGCTTAGATGCTTAGTCCTGTCCTGCTCTTTGCAACCCCATGGACTGTAGCACACCAGTCTCCTCTGTCCGTGGGGTTCCTCTAGCAAGAGTAGTGGAGTGGGGTGCCATTTCCTTCTCTAGAGGCTCTTCCCAATCCAGGGATTGAACCTGAATCTCTTATGTCTCCTGCATTGGCAGGTGGATTCTTTACCACTAGCACCATCTGGTACAGCAGCTGCATTTGGAGTCACAACCTGGTTAAGGTTATGATGATCCATGGTTATTTTCTAAGATGCATCTCTGTCTTTTACAGAGGCTGCATAAGCAAATCTAGTGGGGATATGGTAGGAATCACCATCCTTGCATACTTTAAGCTCTTGATGGTGGCACTATTTGCAATCCCTTCAGAATTGCTTTTGGCTTTAATTTTGTAATTTCCTACATAGAGACAGTTACAGCAGCTTCCACTTGGCCTTTTCAACCATAAGAGCCCTCAGTTCATAGGTCAGGAAACAAAGCCATTTTATGAGTATATCTAATCCAATTATGCATTTCAGATCTGAGGAAATAACCACAAAATAGGTTGAGAGATACACTTGGCCCACTATGAGACAGACTTAAACAAACTCCATTGGCCATCAGACTTCCGTAAATCCCTTCTCTGACGGAAAGACAACAAGTGAGGTTTTCCGTTTCCTGGTATTAGTATTAGTTCAGAGCCACTTTCCTCCAATGTCATGATTTCCTTCTCCCCAGAGCACAATTACCCTGGTAAAGCTCATAGGCCCTGAGTAAGGCTTGGATAAAGATGAATGATACATTTTTAGTAAGGTACCAGGGACACTCCTCAAGGGTACTCAATGTTCTCTTCATTCAAATATTCTGGGTCTGTAAACTGGCTCAGAAATCTGTTTTTAATTCAGCTTAGAGGTGGCACTAGTGGTAAAGAACTCACCTGCCAGTGAAGGAGATATAAGAAATATGAGTTTGATCCCTGGGTCAGAAATATTTCCTGGAGAAAGTCATGGCAACCCACTCCAGTATTCTTGCTTGGAGAATTCCATGGACAGAGGAGGTTGGCAGACTATAGTCCATAAGGTCACAAAAAGTCAAATATGACTGAAGCAACTTAGTTCTCAGACTTTTTGTTCGCTTGTTCTAGAGCTTTTCTGCTTTTACAGATCAAGTAATATTTTAATAGATTTTGTGTTTTGCTTCTAGGAACTCCAGAATCAACTAGCCAGTTTTATAGGTCTCTATGAGTCAGACGAATCTGATTATTGCTTTCATCCTGTGGTCCATTGATAGGAATCACACTCACCTTGCATTTGGTGGTTGACACTGACATTTGGTCCCTACCACTCTAGGATCATTTAGGCTTGATCATCACTTCGTATGTAGCTTTTCCAATTCAGTGACCACTGTGCCCAGTCACTATAAGTTCTATTCTATAGCAAAGAGTGTCACAGGGCTTACAAATGTATTTCTCATTCTTGTGATGAAAGTTGTGTCTCTGGACCTTTCCAGTGTGGGTGAGTAGTTTCTAGAAGACAGATCTATTCTAAAATCCCAATCTTGCTAAGCCCTTGAATCCCTTCTCCTATATTAAATCAAGGGAGGTCCTGAATCTGAGCAGGTTCTTGTGAGGCTCCAGGGCACAAAAGCCTTCATGTGTTCCCCATTTCTTGATTACAGGAAACTTAATCAAGACTTTTCCTGAGAAATGGCTGCTAATTAGGGAAGGGAGGAGATGCAAAGACAAGGAAAGAACAGTCAAGAAGCAATAGTGCGGCCTTAGGTCTAGGTCCTGTTTCCCCTCAAAGCATATACATAATGATATCTTTGAGCTGTTTTGAGGATACTGAAACCCTCATTGTGCTCAGTTGCTCAGTCATGTCTGACTCTGCATCCTTAGGGACTGTAGCCCACCAGGCTCCTCTGTCCGTGGGATTTCCAGGCAAGAATATGGGAGTGGATTGGCATTTTCTATCCATGGATCTTCCAAACTTAAGGGGATTTGTGGGAAGATTCCGATAAATATGGAGATATCAAGCCTCTAAATTCTGATGAGTCTTATTTGCCATGGAAGAGGTCTGCCCATTCCCAGCAGAAGGAGACTCCATACATCTTGAGTAGAGTGCCTCTCTACCATGTCTGAAAATATGAACTCTGCAATCCCTGAGGAAATTGTAATGACCTCCCCAGAAGCAGTTGTTAGGCAAGACAATGCAGATTGTCCTCAGGATTCAGTTCCCTTCCCCCAGCTTTCTTTGCTTCTAGACCTGTAATTATACTCAAGACTCAGCAGGCCTTTAAAAGTGCAGAACAAAGTGTATCCCATGAGGAAGTACACTAGCACTTCAAAAAAACTTCTCAAGTTTTCTAATTTACACCAACAGAAGTTTGACAAACACATCTGAGAATGGACAAGTGTGGGATAATGGAAAAATATAGTTGGACCAGGCTGAATTTTTTTATATGGGCTCTCTAAGCATCAATCAGTTCAGTCATTCAGTAATGTCTGACTCTTTGCGACCCCATGGAGTGCAGCCCACTGGCAGGTGGGTGATTTTTTTACCACTAGCACCAGCTGGGAAGCCCGACTAGGTGGAAAAGATTAAGGATATGCTGACCTCAAGCAAGTGGACCCCAGACTGGTTGAAACCAGAAGGTTGATAATGCTGACTGCCACTCTCCTCAACACCAACCAATCAGAAGAATGTCCATGAGGTGATCACTGTCTCTGAACCATTTCCAACTCACTCATTACAGACCACTTGTCAGTGATCTATGTTTTAGGCAAGCAACCTGTTAGTTATTTGTAAGTCTCCAAATTGCAGTGTTAAATGCAGAATATGCCATAAATAAAGCTGAGTGCTGAAGAATTGACAATTTTGAACTGTGTTATTGGAGAAGACTCTTGAGAGTCCCTTGGACTCCAAGGAGATCAAACTAGTCAATCCTAAAGGAAATCAGTCCTGAATATTCATTGGAAGGACTGATGCTGAAGCTGGAGCTGAAGCTCCAATATTTTGGCCACCTGATGTGAAGAACTGACTCATTGCAAAAGACCCTGATGCTGGGAGAGATTGAAGGCAGGAGGAGAAGGGGACAACAGAGGATGAGATGGTTGGATGGCATCACTGACTCGATGGACATGAGTTTGAGCAAGCTCTGGGCTGCACTCCATGGGGTCGCAAAGAGTCAGACATTACTGAATGACTGAACTGATTGATGCTTAGAGAGCCCATATAAAAAAATTCAGCCTGGTCCAACTATATTTTTCCATTATCCCACACTTGTCCATTCTCAGATGTGTTTGTCAAACTTCTGTTGGTGTAAATTAGAAAACTTGAGAAGTTTTTTTGAAGTGCTAGTGTACTTCCTCATGGGATACACTTTGTTCTGCACTTTTAAAGGCCTGCTGAGTCTTGAGTATAATTACAGGTCTAGAAGCAAAGAAAGCTGGGGGAAGGGAACTAAATCCTGAGGACAATCTGCATTGTCTTGCCTAACAACTGCTTCTGGGGAGGTCATTACAATTTCCTCAGGGATTGCAGAGTTCATATTTTCAGACATGGTAGAGAGGCACTCTACTCAAGATGTATGGAGTCTCCTTCTGCTGGGAATGGGCAGGCCTCTTCCATGGCAAATAAGACTCATCAGAATTTAGGGGCTTGATATCACCATATTTATTGGAATCTTCCCACAAATCCCCTCTCCAGCTTATAAGATCCCATTCTTTACAAATTAATGCCATCACATTCACAGTAGACACTATGAGGCTGGGAATTTAATTTACATTGAAATTCATCCATTGGCAGGAAGGAATTCTGGGCTAGGTTTTCAATATTCTCAGTCCTGTGTCAATCAAAGGTAAGAGTCTCTTTCCAGGGCATACACATAAGTTTTTAGATCTTCATGTAGCTCTTGACCTTGGAATTAAAATCCCTGACTTCATTCATTTCTTTTCCTACTTTGTCCAGTGATATTCAGAGCAACCAGTCAGTCTCATTGACAATTGGTTTGAAAAAAAAAAAAAAAATCCCAAAGTACCAAATGCACAGTTATCCAGCCCCTTGCTTCACAAAAACTTGAATAGGATTATCCAATGTTGACATTTGTATACTTCCATTGCTCCATCATTTTGTAGACTACCGATGATCTCTTTTACTACTGGAAATAAAGTCATTTATATCTTTAAATATAATAAGAGTTGAGAGCCAATTCCAGAAACCCCTGAATCAAATTAGAAAACTTTTCCTTACAGATCTGTTTCTCTTTAATCATTCTTGGTATAAAACTCTGTGTTAGTCAAGATTTTTAAAGAAACAGAACCACTTATAGTCCCAAGAGTACCAGCCAGAAAGCTATAGGCCCAGGAGAGTCAATAGTGTAGGCTCAGGCTGAGCCTATATTTCAGTTTGAGTCTGAAGGCATTAATAAACCCATGTTCCAGCTCTGAGGCAGTCAGGTAGGAGGAGTTCCCTTTACTCTCTCAAGGGTCAATCATTTGGCTACTCAATCTTTCAACTGATCCCACTTGTATTGGACAGGCTCTTTTCTACTCATTTTGTGATTTTTTTTTTTTATTTAAAGATCATCACTTTATAGATCTTTGTTGTTTTCTTTCAAACCATGATCTTGAAAAAATTAATAAATAGAAGCCTGGGTTCAGTGGAGTTAGGAGACCAGAAGAAGATGCTCTCCTACCCTGTGACAATAGCAAAGCCCAATAAGAAGAAAAAAGACACCTCTTCTTTCCTGGCAAAGACTCATCAATGAAAAACCATGGAAGAACCTTGTTTATTAAATCCCTCTGAGCTTCCTTTCCCCCTCTATGAAAGTGTTCTCTTTCCCTTTCCATGTGGTGACTTGTATGTGGCTCACCAGAAGATGTTAGTGGTAAAGAATCTGCCTGCAGTGCAGGAGATGTGGGTTCTATCCCTGGGTTGGGAAGATCCCTGGAGGAGAGCATGGCAACCCACTCCAGTTAATCTTGACTGTGAAATTCCATGGACAGAGGATCCTGGTGGGCTACACTCCATGGAGTCACAAAGAATCAGGCATGACTGGGGCAACTTGCACACACTCACGCACCATGGTTGCAGACCCTGAACTGCAATTCTCTTTTGTTGTTGTTGTTTATTCTGTAAGTCATGTCCAACTCATTTCTTTCTCCAGGGCATGTTCCTGACCCAGGGATGGAACCCACGAGTTCTTTGATAGCAGGCAGATTCTTTTACTACTAAGCCACCCAGGGAAGACCTGTGCAATTCTCTACTGATTCCAAATAAATTCATCATTGCTGGAGAAATATCTGGTTATATATTGTTTCAACTCATGTTTTGGAGGCCTGCACAGGGACCTCTTACAACTTTGGGGCTGATGAGCAAAAAAGTCCAGTATTCACAATTGAGACCATTGTCACTCACTGCTTTTTTCTCAGTGAGCTTGCTGTTTGAGGTACATCCTCCTCCTGGATCCAAACTCTTGCATTCCTTACATTTAAACCTCTCCAAACTTTACTGGAGATCCATTTAAGATTTTACCTTTCTGGTTAAGGCCTTATTCTGTCTGTAAGTACTCATTTGGCTGTTTAGTCTGATTTCAAGATCACACTGTTTCCCTGAAACTGGTTTGCCTATAGCCTTTTCCATTCAGAACAGGGGTTACTTCTCTTGAAGCTGTCCAGTCTTGACCCATTCCTTTTTGAACAAGTGTTGTTTCTCTGAAATTGTGCATGGTTCTTAGCCTTTAGCCTACTCCTTTGGAAAGCTGTGTTCTAGACACTGGCTGAAAAAAAAAAGAAAAAGAAAAAGAAAAAGAAAAAAGATTTTTGGCTTGGCTCTTCTGAGACCAAACTGGGTTCAGCTTGCAAGCTCTTTGAATTAAGTTGTTGGTCCTGTAGGCTGTTTGAAAATTGTTCTTTGTCTAGAAGGAAAGGCCTCTAGAAACTGGGATCTCAGTTATCCAAGTATTTTGAGGGTGTTCCCTTCACAGTGACTATGTTTAAAAACTGAGGTCTTTCCTCATGAATATTTCTAACTAAAATAAACATGCCTGACTAAAGGCAATTTAGAATATTAGTGGCTACTGTAGGGAACTTGTGAAATCCCCAAGCTTAATTTTCTTAAAATTGAACTGCACTAAAACAGCTCAAAACTTTCCAGAAGTGAGTGCAATGCTTATTTCCATTTTGAAATTCTCCAACATTATCAGGAACCAGAATTTGCCTTTCTTCAAAATTAGATTTTAAGATTTGGACCAAAAAAAAAAAAAAAAATTAAGAAAAACAAAATGGCACCTGAAACCTAGAGCTCTCCTTCCTGAGTTTCTTTGTCTCAGGTGTCATCTTCCTCTGTTCTTTCTATACTACCTCAATACCCTCAAGTTCACCACACTAATGCTCCTGGCAAGCTTCCTACTTTCTCTGAAACTTTCCCCATTTCCTTTTCCTCTAAACTTACCAGAATCTGTTCCTTCAAAATTAAAGTTCTGAGGACCCAGAGGCTAAACCCTTCATTTCTTAGACTCCCTGGACTAAAGCTGAACTGTGAGCCATAGTCAAAAGATTTTTCCAAAATAACAAGAAATTTCTCATGTTTGCTGAGTAATTTAATATAGTCATTCAGACATTGTTTCTCTGACTTATATCAGCTTATTCATTTGCTTCTCAGTGAAAACAAGTGCCAGTATTGAATGAAAACTACCAATTGGGAAAATCCTGAAAGATATCTAGAATTACAACTTGGAAACCAGCCTGCTGCTGCTGCTGCTAAGTCGATTCAGTCGTCCGACTCTGTGCGACTCCATAGACGCCAGCCCACCAGACTCCCCGGTCCCTGGGATTCTCCAGGCAAGAACACTGGAGTGGGTTGCCATTTCCTTCTCCAATGCGTGAAAGTGAAAAGTGAAAGTGAAGTCGCTCAGCCGTGTCCAACTCCTAGCGACCCCATGGACTGCAGCCTACCAGGCTCCTCTGTCCATGGGATTTTCCATGCAAGAGTACTGGAGTGGGGTGCCATTGCCTTCTGCCTACTAGTTTATTAAATGATCAATCAACAATCATTAGGCAACTTCAGCAAGCAATTCCTAGGGCTTTTTTAATACCTGTTTATTGGAAGAAAATTTAGACTTGAACAAGAAAATCTGCTAAACCTACCATTAACTACTACTATGAACAGTTGATTGATTGTTGTCTTTTTTTTTTTTTTTTAATTCTGGTCTTCTGTCAGATATTGGTTCCACCCAACTAGCTTTTAACTGTTTGTTGAAGTTAGACTTTTCCTTTCTAGTAAAAAAGGACCAGGAAGGAATGAGAAACTATGTCCACTCCAGATTTGGTTACTCTGGTAAATCAGCTCTCTCATACTCTACATGAGTCATCTCCAAGAGAGATCATCAAAATTCTTAATCTTCAGCTTCAGCAAATGAAGCCTCCTAAATTAAACCAAGTCCTCCTAGTTTCTGCTGTTATTACAAGGAGCCAGGTCATTGGCAAAGAGATTGTTACAAATAAACACTTAAGTGCCTTCAGACCTCAAAGCAAACTCCTAATTCTCAATGACAGGGATCTGAGGAATTACAGGGCTCTTCCCAGTCCTTCCTCTTAATTGGTTTGGAGAAACATCTCTCCAGATTGGAGACAAATCTCTTCCAGTCCTAACTGGCAACAGAGCTACACTGTTGGTGCTCAACCCCACTACTAAAAACAGACCCTGCTTCCTAGTAGTAAAACCGTTCAGATAGTAGAGACGCTTTAATGAACCTCTAGAGGATTCTGTCTCTGAACTTTTCATTTTGTGTAGACACTTTGAGAGAGACAGCTTTTTCTCCTTGTTTCCTGTGTTCTTGTCCACTTATTAGGTTGAAAGTTATAAGAGAAGTATTGTGCTAAAATATTTTTCTCCCAAAAGAGGAAAATAACCTAGAAATTGACAGTAATCATCAAAGTAACCAGCCAGGTGTATTAAATGACACTTTGACATCTTTTTTTTTGTTCTGAATCTGACAGTAGCTGTTACAGCCAATTCTGGAAACATTTGTCCCTATTGAATCAGCTACCACCTTTCTTATAGGCAGAATCTCCAACTGTTGTTGGCAAAATTCACAATGCACCTCCAGTCTAGATTCAAGCATACTCCTCAAAACCTCTGCCCATTTACTAATCAATACCCTATAAGGAAAGAAACACTACAAGGCATAAAGGATATAATGGAAGATTACAAGTCTCAAGGCCTCCTTGTCCCTTGTACTACACATTAACACTTGCATTGTATAGGTGACAAAACCTAAGTATTGACGGTAAAGATTTGCCAGGACCTGGAGAAGGCAATGGCACCTCACTCCAGTACTCTCGCCTGGGAAATCCCATGGACTGAGGAGCCTGGTAGGCTGCAGTCCAGGGGTTGCTAGGAGTTGGACACGACTGAGCGACTTCACTTTCACTTTTCACTTTCATGCATTGGAGAAGGAAATGGCAAACCACTCCAGTGTTCTTGCCTGGAGAATCCCAGGGACAGGGGAGCCTGGTGGGCTGCCATCTCTGGGGTCGCACAGAGTCAGACACCACTGAAGCGACTTAGCAGCAGCAGCAGCTGAGCAATAAACATCATTGTTATCCCTTAACAATGTTATTCCTAATTCTCATATATTAATAATATCTATCCCCACTAGAGCTTCCCTGGTGGCTCAGAGTCTGCCTGCAGTGTGGGTGACCCAGATTCGATCCCTAGGTTGGGAAGATCTCCTGGAGAAGGAAACAGCAACCCACTCCAGTATTCTTGCTTGAAAAATTCCATGAGGGAAAGACCTTGGAGAGCTACAGTCCATGGGGTCACTAAGTGTCAGACATGACTGAGCGACTAACACACACACATTCCCACTGGAAGTAATTTTTTTTTTACTGTAATTGATGTATGTTGTACATTCTCTAGTTGATGAAGCTAGCCAGTACCTTTTTGCCTTCACTTAGGAAGAAAAACAACTCAACTAGATGGTAATGCTTCAGATTTACATGGAGAGTCTGTCTTATTTCTCCCAAAACCTGAAGGCTAAGATGAATGATTTACAGTTCCCTTGTTTCCACTTGCAATATGTGGATGATTATCCATTGATCTATTGATGGACATTAGAGTGGTTTTCAGTTTTGATGACTACAAATAATGCTTCTCACAACATCTGTTTATAAGTCATTTTATAGGCATGTGCTTTTATTTCTCTTGAGTAAATGCCTAGCAATAGAAAAGATTGCTCCTGGGACTTCCCTGCAGGTCCAGTGGTCAGCACTTCACATTCTAATGCAGGGGGTGTGGGTTCAGTCCCTAGCTGGAGAGCTAAGATCCAACATGCCTCGAGGCCAAAAAAGCAAAATATAAAACAAAAGCAGTATAGTTAACAAATTCAATAAATACTTTAAAAAAAATGGTCCACATCAAAAAAATCTTTTAAAAAAAGGGATGACTCATAAGTTGAGATGTATATTTAACTGTTTAAGAAGCTACCATACTGTTTTACAAAGTGGCTTTATCCCTTTACATTTTCAACAGCAGTGTGTGAGAATCCCCGTTCCTCATTCTCACAAAGATATTTGGTATGATTGGCCTTTTTATTGTAAGCCGTTCTAATAGGTGTATAGCAGTAATTGAAAGAAGTTTTACCTTGCATTTTTAATAGGATAAAGCATAAAATATTTAGGACTGGAACAGAAAAAAATAAGTGAAACACCTGTTCCCTGAGAACTGATGTAGATCACATGATATAGCTTAGAGAAATTAAAGAAGACTTAAATAGAGAGATATACCATGTTCATGGGTCTGGAGATGCAATAATTTTTTTAATTTAAATTTATTTATTTTAATTGGAGGCTAATTACTTTACAATATTATATTGGTTTTGCCATACATGAACATGAATCTGCTACAGGTGTACACGTGCTCCCCATCCTGAACCCAACTTTCTCAATAGATTCAAGAAAAATGTTTAATGGTCAGCGATATTCAGCACCCGTTCATAGACTTTTGCATCATCTATATATATTCTCTGGTGCAATGTCTATTTGAACCCTTTGCCTCTTTTGTTTTAATTGACAAAATCTAACATCCATTCTTGCTAAAAATTTTCAACCAACCAGGAAGAGAAGGTAACTCCCTCTATCTATAGCTAATATCAAATGCTATTATCTAGTATCAAGCTTAAAGGTAAAAATGTGAATTAACATGAATTGATTTTTAAAAAGAGGTATATAAGTAATTCAGTGGAGTTAGGACAGTCATTTCAACAATCATGGTAGAGCAATCAGATATCCATAGGGGAAAAAAAACCTATACCTCAAACTATATACAAAAATGAACTAAAATGAAACATAAATGTCAAAACATAAACAATAAAAAATCATCTATAAATAAGTATTACAGTACAAAGAGAAGGTTTTGCACATGGAGTGGAATGGAAAGAGATGCTTATTTCCTCAACAATAATAAGGCAGGAATTATGAGGAATAATATATATATATTTTAACTGAGGCTGGCAAATAGCCACAATCATTGAAGGAGAATGTAAGGGTGAAGAGGAATGCTGATGAGATAAACAGTTTAAGTCCCAGTCAATAATGGAAATTGCCCTGCTGCTGCTACTGCTAAGTCGCTTCAATCATGTCTGACTCTGTGCAACCCCATAGACAGCAGCCCACCAGGCTCCTCCGTCTCTGGGATTCTCCAGGCAAGAACACTGGAGTGGGTTGCCATTTTCTTCTCCAATGCACGAAAGTGAAAAGTGAAAGTGAAGTCGCTCAGTCGTGTCTGACTCTTAGCGACCCCATGGACTGCAGCCTACCAGGCTTCTCCGTCCATGGGATTCTCCAGGCAAGAGTACTGGAGTGGGGTGCCATTGCCCTACTTGGTCTTAAAAAGGATGAGTTTTTATTCCTTCTGTTTTTGTTTTTACATGAATATTTATAAATGCCTTTAAGAATTATTAAGTTGGTGGTTTGGTTCAGTCTTGACAGTTATGAAACAAAATTCATCTATCAATTCAGTGATCTGAACTTTCATGTTTAATAAAAAAATATTTATCTAAGAGATACAGAAGAGTAGTAATAATGTTGAAACATTTTTGTTGAAGATGTTAAACTTTTACATGGTATGTTCTGAACATCAAGAACTCCAATATTTGATATTCTTTTTTTTTTTTTTTTTTTTAGGTTTTCAACATTGCCCAAAGGATACAGACCTGGAGTATGTGACATAGTGAAATTTTATAAATAATGAATATGCCCTGTGTGAGTGAATGAATATTTCAGATCCCTCCTGACTGACAGAATTAATAGGCAGAATGCAGATGAAACATAGCATTAGCAGATTCAGAAGTGCTACATAAGGTGCAGGTAGGGAAGCTAGAGGTATTATGTCCTAACTACAGATACTGGGGAAAAAAACAAACAAACTTTTCTAGATGCCTTGGGAGTTAAGATATGAATTAAACACTATTTAGCATCTTATATTTATCTTCAGGAACAAGTTCACCTGCACTTCATGACTTGTTAGGGATAGCCTCTTTGAATACTCAAAATACTAAAAGGTTCAAAATAAGAATGATTGAAATACTCTTAAAACAAAAATACCAGAGACAGGAGTTAAAGGTCTGTCTACCTTTGAAAGCAGTCAGGATTCTTGTATTTTTCTATGCTATCATCATAATATCCACCATTAGGTTGACTCATGCTCCGAATTGGCTACCAGGATATCAGGTCCACACCTCAATACAAGTGGGTGGTGGAAACCACAGAAACGTTCCATTTTCAACTGAGTAGGCTTTCTTTAAAGAGCTTCCTGAAAGTCAAATCCAGCCCTTTTGTTTACATTACATTAATCAGATTCTAGGTCATAGGGCCACACCAAGCTGCAAGTGTGGCTGGGTGATTCTATCTTTGCTTGGCTTCCCTGGTGGCTCAGACAGTGAAGAATCCGTTTGCAATGCAGGAGAACTGGGTTTGATACCTGGGTTAGAAGATCCCCCTGGAGAAGGGAATGGCTACCCACACCAATATTCTTACCTAGAGAATTCCATGGACAGTGGAATCAGGTGAGCTATAGTCCATGGGGTCACCAAGAGTCAGACATGACTGAGCAATTAGCACTTTCACTTTGTATAAGAAAGAGAGGAGAATGAAGGATTGGGAGGGCAACCAGCAGACTGCAGAAATCCCTATGATTATTTTACCACATTAAATTTTCATATTACTTCTCTAAAGGTACGAAAATGCCAAATTACTAGTTAAGAACAATCATTCTTGAATTTATAAATGTGCCAGTTCACTTCAGTCACTCAGTCATGTCTGATTCTGTGACTTCATGGACTGAAGCACACCGGGCTTCCCTGTCCATCACCAACTCCTGGGTCTTGCTCAAACTCATGGCCATCGAGTTGGTGATGCCATCCAACCATCTCGTCCTCTGTCATCCCCTTCTCCTCCTGCCTTCAATCTTTCCCAGCATCAGGGTCTTTTCCAAAGAGTCAGCTCTTTGCATCAGGTGGCCAAACTATTAGAGCTCCAGCTTCAACATCAGTCCTTCCAGTGAATATTAAGGACTGATTTCCTTTAGGATTGACTAGTTTGGTCTCCTTGCAGTCCAAGGGACTCTCAAGAGTCTTCTCCAACACAGTTCAAAAGCATCAATTCTTTGGCACTCAGCCTTCTTCACAGTCCAACTCTCACATCCATACGTGACCATAAGAAAAACCATAGCCTTGACTAGACGAACCTTTGTTGGCAAAGTAATGTCTCTGCTTTTGAATATACTATCTAGCTTGGTCATAACTTTCCTTCCAAGGAGTAAGCATCTTTTAATTTTATGGCTGCAGTCACTATCTGTAGGGATTTTGGAGCCCCCCAAAAATAAAGTCTGACACTGTTTCCATTGTTTCCCCATCTATTTGGTATGAAGTGATGGGACTGGATGCCATGATCTTTGTTTTCTGAATATTGAGCTTTAAGCCAACTTTTTCACTCTCCACTTTCACTTTCATCAGAGGTTTTTGAGTTCCTCTTCACTTTCTGCCATAAGGGTGGTGTCAGCTGCATATCTGAGGTGATTGATATTTCTCCCGGCAATCTTGATTCCAGCTTGTGCTTCTTCCAGTCCAGCGTTTCTCATGATGTACTCTGCATAGAAGTTAAATAAACAGGGTGACAATATACAGCCTTGACGAACTCCTTTTCCTATTTGGAACCAGTCTGTTGTTCCATGTCCAGTTCTAACTGTTGCTTCCTGACCTGCATACAGATTTCTCAAGAGGCAGATCAGGTGTTCTGGTATTCCCATCTCTTGAAGAATTTTCCACAGTTTATTGTGATCCACACAGTCAAAGGCTTTGGCATATTCAATAAAGCAGAAATAGATGTTTTTCTGGAACTCTCTTGCTTTTTCCATGATCCAGCAGATGTTGGCAATTTGATCTCTGGTTCCTCTGCCTTTTCTAAAACCAGCCTGCACATCAGGAAGTTCACGGTTCACATATTGCTGAAGCCTGACTTGGAGAATTTTGAGCATTACTTTACTAGCGTGTGAGATGAGTGCAATTGTGAGGTAGTTTGAGCATTCTTTGGCATTGCCTTTGTTTGGGATTGGAATGAAAACTGACCTTTTCCAGTCCTGTGGCCACTGCTGAGTTTTCCAAATTTGCTGGCATATTGAGTGCAGCACTTTCACAGCATCATCTTTCAGGATTTGAAATAGCTCAACTGGAATTCCATCACCTCCACTAGCTTTGTTTGTAGTGATGGCAGGATGTCTGGCTCTAGGTGAGTGATCACACCATCGTGATTATCTGGGTTGTGAAGATCTTTTTTGTACAAGGAAACCCAAAATCAATTGCAGTATGTGTGGGCTCAATATCTAGACTTCAAAATTCTCTCCAATCTCACTTACTTCTAGCCCCTCCTCCAGTGGTCCTTCTCCTTGTCCTTAGAATCAAAGAGTTCCGGTCATTGGCTGTACCACTTACCATTCTCCTCAGTATACCTCATTACCATTGTATTATATATTATGTACTCATCATTTACAATACTGTCAGATACTTCATCTCCCATGAGAAGGAACATAAACATACATACCAGTTGTAGTCTTAATATTTAACTATCAGTGCATAGCAGCCAGCATCTGCCTTGAATTATTTTGCCCCATTCGCTTTGCAGGACATCTACTATATACGCCCATGGCTTCCTACTTTATGAAAATGTATCTCTACTTGAGAGCTTTCTCTGGCTGCAGAGCTTATGCCAAGGACATAGAAGAAATGCTAAGAAGCTAATGCACCAAAGTATGGATTTAGTATATTATACACTATTTTCTGGGCTTCCCAGGTAGGGCTAGTTGTAAAGAATTTGCCTGCCAGTGCAGGAGAAGTAAGAGACGCGGGTTTGATCCCTGGGTCACGAGGATCCCCCGAAGGAAGGCATGGCAACCCACTCCAGTATTCTTGCCTGGAGAATCCCATGGACAGAGGAGCCTGGTGGGCTACAGTCCAAAGGGTCACAAAGACAAGAACACGACTGAAACAAATTAGCATGCATGCATGCATGAAAACTTCCATCAGTAATGTAGTAAGACTTCCATTTAACATTCTAACTGACAGCCCCTAATCATTGTGTTCTTTCCCTGTTGGTCAACTGGAGTTGTAGTTTAAAAGTTTAGATAAATATTACTATCATACCTGTGATTTTTGACCTTGACTATTACAGGGAATTAGCAGTGCTGTTACATGATGGAATTATAGAAGTTAGTATGTAAAACCTATAGGATATTTGTTTGTGTATCTCATGATGTCTCTATGCTCAGGAATAATGGTGAACAGGAAGTTACAGCAGTCAGGATCTGACAAGGATATATTAACCTAAAACACAGTCCTTTCTATTACATCTTAAGTCCAAGATCTATATAATCTCCCTAGTCAAACAATCTAGCAAAAGTGCCAGGTAAATATGAAGAAACTATAAAGGGAGTGGTAGAAGGAAGATAATGAATACTAGTTATTTTCTTAGAATTTACTCTGGCAGTTTAAACTCTAGTTTTAATAACTCTTATGTGGCAGATCTTATTTTCTTAGGAATCATGACCATTGATTACCTTGAAGAATCAGTGAAGGGCGAAGGGTATTTAATGTTTAAATTGTACAAGGCATAGACTGCAGGATGAACCTAAGATGTGCTTGGTGCTTCACTCAAATTCCCTTAGTTAGTTCACCCTAGATGATAATTGCGACTTGGGTGGAGTCACACTGTATGTAATGCCTTCCTATATTATGTGCCTTTATCTGTTTGATAGTTTTCAATGCCTACGTGAGCAAGATCAACTTGCCTGTAGGACAGTTCCGAAGTGCCAGTGGGCTAATGATTGCAGTAGCAACCTTCAAACTACAAGGAAGAATGTTGGTAAATAACAACCAAAGTTAGTCATCTATCAGGGCACAATTCTGAAATATTTTCAACACAGTTGTTCATTGGCATCGAAGTCTAGTTCCTGCAGTGGCTTCTAATGTGTATGTAATGGTCACTAGTGTATCTTTTTGTTGTCGTTATCAGTTATCCCCCCTTATCCGTCTCACATTCCTACTCTCTCACCATGCTTCTGGCTGTTGCTATTCAGTTGCTAAATTGTGTCTGACTCTTTGTGATCCCTTGGACAGCAGCACATCAGGCTTCCTCAGGCTTCACCATCTCCTGGAGCTTGCTCAAACTCATGTCCATTGAGTCGGTGATGCCATCCAACCATCTCATCCTCTGTCGTCCCCTTCTCCACCTGCCTTCAATCTTTTCCAGTATCAGGGTCTTTTTCAATGAGTCGGGTGTTTATATCAGATGGCCAAAGTACTGGAGTTTGAGCTTTAGCCTGGATTCCCTTTTAAATAAACCCATAGCACAAAATCACTTCTTTTGGGAATTACTTTTTAAAGAACAAAAATTAAGACACTGTCATCACACAACTTACTATGGGCCTCTTTGACTACCAAAAGTCTAAGTTATATAGAGATACTTGGTTGAATATACATTATACCTACATTCCCTACGATGAAAAGAAAATATACATAATTTCCAGACAAAGGTATCTAATGAAAAGAGAAAAACACTTAATGTATGACTGAAGTGATTATCAGAGCCAGATTCATGAAAAAGGTCAAGTCATTAAATTCATGACCAGACAAGCACAGGAATCTTGATAAAGAAAATGAACATTTTAAATGAACCAGAAAAGGCAACTTGCCAGAAAAAGGCTCCCTTTCCGGGCATTGACAGGACTTTGAGGTCACAGAGCCAACTGTACATCAAGAGCACATGTTCTTTGAGCTATATTTTCAATAGATTTGTTAGATTTACACTGTGTATCAAAGTAGCTACCAGGAGTGAAGGTAATAGTCAGTTTGCTACAGATAGAAAGCAAAACTGTTTCCTGGGGAGACCAGGGCCACAAATTAGATTCTTTGGCTTTAGCTCCTGGTATGCTTTCTTTAATCACTTGACCCTTGCCCACAGGCTCAGCTTTGCCCACAGTTCAGGATCAAACATGCTTCTAGTCTGGACAAATTTAGAAAACTTGAATTCAGTTCCACTGTGTGGTCAGTACAAACACACTTGCTGCCAGTTTTTTTGTCTCAGAATAGCTCCATTCTGTCTCATTGCCTCGACCCACCCCGACCAGTGCACTAAGGCTGCTTTCCACAGTCATATTGACATCGAAGATAAAATCCTGTGCTTTCTCTCTCCACTGCTTTTTCTCAGATGTCCCTGTGGTTCTTGCTTTTTAAAACTTGCTTCTTCCTATCTTGGTCCAATCTTAGTCCTTCTGTTACTCAGTGACTAGTCAGTCCTCTTTTCTACACCTCTGTTTAGTTTCTTATCTTGCCTTATCCCAGAAATACAGCAAATCATATTACCTGTTATACATAATTGTTGTTATTGTTTAGTTGTTAAATCGTCTCTGACCCTTTTGCGACCCTGTGGACTGCCAGGCTCTTCTGTCCATGGGATTCTCCAGGCAAAAACTGGAGTGGGTTGGCATTTCCTTCTCTGGGGGATCTTTCCACCCAGGGATTAAACTCATGTCTCCTGCATTTCAGGCAGATTCTTTACCACTGAGCGACCAGTGAAGCCCATTATACATAATATATAACCTTTAAAATATGGATAAAAGAAAAGTAACATAAAGAGACAAAAGCACAGTACAAGAAAATCAAAGACCAGGATATTTACTGCAAACAAGTCCATAATATAGATCTGAGCAGTTTTTCCTTCACCCTATTTTCTGCTTCTGCAATTTCACCCATGTTCCCTGTCTCACCGAGTGACTATGCATATGTCCTACAAATGTGGATATCTGTTAAGAAACTTTCACTTAGCTACAGACCTGTATTTCCACAAGGCCTGCTAAACAATTCCAAAATGATGATTTGCTTCATTTTCAAACTCAGCTTATTCCATAATGAACATATTTTTTGTTTTTACTCAGCCTCAAATTTTATCATTCCCTTACCACCTCCTTTGACACCTATGATCACCAAGGCATTGTTCTAGCCTCTGGTGATACAACAGAATTTTATTGTCCTCAACAAGTTTGGTATTTATTGCAGCAAGCTGTCTCATGAGAGTGCTCACTGGAATCATCAGGGACTAAACCTGTTACCTTCAAAGACCTGCACTGGGATGACCTCCCATCAGGGATGCACTGGGATGACCTCCACATCTTCAGCACGTCTGATAGTCTGTTAAAGAAGACAGTCAATCACCTAAAAAATGAACACCAGGACGTCATAACCAGACCAGAAGAGTAGGTCCAAGACAAGATTAGTAAATAAGGACAGAGTGGAACAGGGCCTGCCCACGACTTTCTTGGGAACTTAGCCAGTGAAAAAGAATATGTGCAATCTGGACAATGAAAGCATGTGTAAGGAATTTAACTATGAACAGAAGGTGCATTTGCTGTACAGCAAAAATTAAAGGTGACAGTCTAGTGCACATAGCTCAGTTCAGTTCAGTTGCTCAGTCATGTCTGACTCTTTGTGACCCTATGGACTGCAGCATGCCAGGCTTCCCTCTCCCTCACCAACTCCTGGAGATTACTCAAACAAATTAACAACAAATTCAGCTCTGTTTATGTTAATGTTGATGTCATTTTCATATTTTTCTACTGGGGAGATTTCTTTTTCTTCCTTTACTTCCGTGTTTCAGTCATCAGGGGGCTTTCCTGTTGGCTCAGATGTTAAATAATTTGCCAGATTTGATCCCTGGATCAGGAAGATCTCCTAGAGAAGGGAATGGCAACCCGCTCTAGTATTCTTGCCTGGACAATCCGTATGGACAAAGGAGCCTGGTGGGCCACAGTGCATAGGATCACAAAGAGTCAGATATGACTTAGCAGCCAACACTTTCAGGCATCAGAGCCGTATATTACCTGGTAGATCTGAATCCTTCAGATTTATACTTTGCAACCATCTTATCACACATGAATGCCCTTGATGATGTATTCTGTGATACAACTGCCATCACGTAGAAGATCCTTGGTCCAAATATAGAAGCTAAATTCTTTGTAACATCTTAGAGATTACTGAGTACACAAAATCCTGGGCTGTCTCTTTATGGTGCAGCCTTTGACCATGCAGGCATTAAGCTACGCCCTGCAGAAGGTCCTGGGGCTGGGTATGCAAGTGACTGATTTTGTCTAGCTCAAACCATAATTAAAGTATGAATTTAGCTCAGAGCAAAATTGTAATTCACAGGTTTGTATAATAACATTAGACAATAAGATGTTATTGTAGATATTGCTGTAAAAGTGTGTTTATATGAAGTTACCTTCCTTTGGTCACAGTTCTTTTAAAAATAATAAGTAAAAACTCATTAAAAAAAGGGTAAGTGCAATTAGTCTCTGTGTAGTGTTATCAACTGTATAGAAAGGAAATATAATGCTAAGCTATAAGGTAAAGTACTAAAATGAAGCTCCATCAGGGTTGAAGTTTGAATGGAATGAAAAATTAGTTAAATTAAGAGGGAGAGGGGACCTCCCTGAAAGTCCAGTGGTTAAGACTCTGCCTTCCAAGGCAAGGGGCATGGGTTCGATTCCTGGTTGGGAAACTAGATCCCACATACTGTGAGGTAGGGCTGAAAATTAAAAACAATAGTAATAATAATTAAATGAAGAGGGAGAAGAAGACAATAGGTGAAAAGCTTTCAGGAGAGGAAAGATTTTAAGGCAAGGACTTGCAGCCCAAGGTGCATTATAACTAATACCATGGCCCTGACTTTGAAGAAAGGAAAGAGCTTTATCCTAAGGGCAACAAGCAAGAGAAAAAAGGCAAGGTGCTCAGTCTTTCTCCCCATGAGGGGTTCAGTCAAACTTATTTGAGTTAGGGAAAGAGAATTGGTGTGCTAAAGCACTAATGGGCAAGTTTTGACTGAAGGGCTTTTGAATTAACCACTTACGGTTAGGTAGGATAAAGGACCTTTAGCACCAGATCTTCCTGGATAGTGAACCCTTTATTCTGAAAGATTTCCTGCATTCAGGTTTAGATTTTTCCCCAGTCCTTTGGTTCTTTTGGGGAATTGGGTGGCTTTGGTTTTGGGTGTTATTTAGAGTCATTTTCCTCCCCTCTGTATGTGCTTCAGCTGCACGATTTACAGTTTTGTTCTGTTGTCTCCAAAAAATAACTCAGTATCTTGTAAGAAACAGGATAGGGCTGATTTGGGTTTGCTCTGTAGTTTCAAAGTAGCTCAGGAGAAGGCACAGAGGAGAGGAAGAAAGGTGCATTTAGAAAATGGTGAAGTCCCATTAATAAAACTATCATTAAATAAAACTATTTAAAGGAATCCTTTAAATGAGGCTGCCTATGCTGAAAGAGAGATGTCATTTTAATCTCTCCCACCTACCTGCTTTTTTTAGCCTAGAAGATATTTTTTGACCAGCATCCATTTCAGCTGAGAAGATATTGCCAAAGATGTTACCAAATTATATGGACCCCGGGAAACAAGGAATAATGATATAAGAAACCAGGAAGCTATTGAAAGCTTGAAAGGGGTAAAGAATTTCAGATAAAAATGGAGATTGAAGAAAAAATTAAAATTGTGAGTGAGCAGGAGCCCAGTGTAGCAAGGGAAGCATAGTAGTTTTTAGAACAGTTAGGTCTAGGAGTCAAATTCTTCGCAGAGTCAGGCTTGGTACGGACTGACTGTATTATTAATGAAGTCTTGGCTCAGTTCTGCTCCCAGTGGATCCAACAGTTCGCAGAACTCTGATTGGGGTTGGAAGGAGTTGCAACCTCAGGTGAAAGTGTGGTCTTTGAAAAATGTGACCCAGCACCTTTGTTCTGGTGTTACTATTCTACTAATGGCACCGATATTCTCTAACACCTAATTTATTCTCATTCCCAATTATGTGGAATTTATTTACTATTTATGGCCTATTGATCTCAAACTACTATAAGGAAACAGGTACAATAAAACTACTATTTCATTAAAATAATGGAACCACTTTAAAAAGAAGGGATGAATGGGTTTGAAATTCACAATTAATTTCCCCTATCTTTTAATACTTCAACCAAATTAAACAATTTTTAAAAATTTTCCTTGTCATTCCCACTTTTGCACCTTTGCTCATGATAATTACTTAATCAAATGTTTTTCTCTGTGCTTCCCAGGTGGCTCAGTGGGAAAGAATCTGCTTGCCAATGCAGGAGATGAAGAGATGCAGGAAAAATGGGTCTAATTCCTGGGTCAGGAAGATCCCTTGGAGGAAGAAATGTCAACCTACTCCATTATTCTTGCTTGGAAAGTCCCATGGCCAGAGGAGCCTGGTGGACTACAGTCCATAGAGTTGCAAAGAATTGGGCACTGGACATTACTGAATGACTGAGCATGCACATGTGTACCCACTGTATTCATATTTGTCATTCAACAGGCATCTCAGATGTAACATATATAGATAGCTCAAGTGAAAAAAGGCTCCATGAAACCTTTCTTAATATTTCCACCCATCTATTATCTTTCTTTCCTTTGGCTCTCCTTAACACTTTGTGTATCTGTTAGCATGCTAAAGACACGATGCCCCTATATTTTATTCATCTCTGATAGGTGCTGATGTGTACCTCCTGGAGCCCCTTTTAGGGCTTTCCTTATTTCAACTTCTGGGAGTGGGACTGCAGACAGCCCTCAAATGTCATCCAGCTTTAAGGATTGCTTTATCTGAGGAGCAGGGCCTCACCCAGGGGCGCACTCCATTCCCTGCATCCTGAATCAATGACTGATTAGCAAGTGGATATGAACGCCAGCACCATTTCTCCAAATGCAGGCCATTTTAAAAGAGTTCCTTGTAAATCAACTGTGGAGCTCTTCATTCAGGTTGTATCACAGAGCAACTCCTCCCCCTGCTCACTCCTGCTTTCTGCCCTTTCCTTCCATAGGTGTTAATCCTAAAAATGTAAATAAATCCTCTGTGTGTTATCTTTATCTCTTAATGAGCTCCTGGCTACATGCTGTGCATGTTCAGTGGCTTCAGTGTGTCTGGCTTTTTGCGACCACATGGACTGTAGGCCACCAGGCTCCTCTGTCCATCTGGTTCTCCAGGCAAGAATGCTAGAGTGGGTTGCTGTGCCCTCCTCCAGGGGATCTTCCCGACCCAAGGAATGAACCCAGATCTCCTGCATTGCAGGCAGATTCTTTACCCACTGAGCCACCTAAAAAGCCCCAATGTGCTCCTTGGGGGAAATCAAACTGTATTATGATTCATTCATTGAAACATAGATAGAACTATTCCTAAGGCAAATACCACTTTGTATGCAAGACATAAGTTCTAAATGTAGAAGAAACAGAAGAAACAAAAAATGTTTCTTCCCTCAAAATTCTAGGATGAGAAATGAGTGAAACATATATGAAAGTTACAAAGTAATTAAAACAAAGATAAATAATGTGGGGATTCTGATATAGGAATCACACTTTAACATTTCATGTCTCCTGGGAGGGGTTATCAGCTTTTTTATGACAGGAGTATGTTTTCATAGACCTTTTGCTACCTTGCTGTATCCAGTGACTTGAATAAAATTTATACTCAGTATGCAATTGTTGAATTGATCTCATATTGGATTGTTCTGGAAAAAAAAAAATAAAATCTACAAGAAACACTCGACAGAGGCATCCTTACACAATGACTTTGAATAACTAGGAATTAATTTGAGTGCTTAGGGAGTTATTTTATTCTTGTATTTACTTATCACTGAAAACAAGAATTATAACTAAATAACTCTGAGTCAGAAATGTCAATGCTAAAACCTGACAAAAATGCTGAGGTCCGCAAAGATGGGAACGACGTTTACAATTTCAAAGACTCTCAGGTTGGTTGGTTCAGTTTTCTAGACAGGTAGGTACTACCCTCCTTTTACAATCATACATAAGCCATTATATTTTATATTTTTTTCAATTCTAATTTGGTTCATCTCTAACATAACCTTTCTGTAAGACTAATGCACAAGACCATTATTTGTCTATTGTTTTACAGCAAGTTTGTTTAAGAAATTGAGATGGTTATAGGGGTCACTAAGTGCTTACCCTAAAGGAAAGAGTTGTATGTCAATGTCCTGCAGAATTATCTTATTTAATCTAAAAAAAGTCTTGTTTAGAAGAAGCAAATAATAGTGTGGTTCAATAATCTGTGTAGGAAAATGAAGAATTAAACTTATTTGGTGAATATATTGCTAAACAGCTATTTTTTTAGTTTTATTAGATAGACAGCCAAAGTAATTCTACTACCATTATGTATGCTCAGTTGCATCTGCTTCTTTGCAGCCACATGGACTGTAGCTGGCCAGGCTCCTCTGTCCATGGAATTTTCCCGGCGAGAATACTGGAGTTGGTTGCCACTTCCTACTCCAGGGGATCTTCCCAGCCTAGGGATCAAACCTGCGTCTCTTGTGTCTCCTGCATCGACAGGAGAATTCTTTACCACTACAGCCACCTGGGAAGCCCTGACATTAATTTATAAAGACCTGTATTTCTCCACACATTGGTATTTACTACATGCATTATATTTTTATTTAATTCCACTTGTCAATGTGATCAAAGAGAGTTGATTATTTCAGAAAAATTACTGTATATTTTGACTAGATGTAAAAAGAAAGTGATAGTGATTATTCTGAATTTTCAACAAACTATATTCATTGGTGAAATCAAAAGGGGGAAATATGTAACTGAGTTTTGATTACCCCAATATGAAAGCATGGTAATGTAAGCTCATATGTTGCAAGTTCACATCCAAATCTAAAATTTCATACACATTCTAATGTATTCTCACCCCACCACCCCACAAATGACTAAGGATGGGTGTATGTGAGATTTCATTTCTATTCCCTGCTGTTTGTTCAGTTACTTTTTTTTTTTTGAATTTCTTAATTAAAGGAGAACAGTTGACTAATGACTCATGGGCAACTTATTTTTCAAAAATGTCAAAACATATTACAAAAAGATATTTTCATAAGCTTAGATACTAATGTCTACGTCACTCCTTTGTTCTGTTTGACTTGGCATTACTCTGTGAAAATAGGTTTTTCCCTCTTCTGAAATGCATCAAAACCATCCAAAATGAAGAGATTATTCCAAAAGCTTAGTATTTCAAAAATGCAAATAATAATTACATGCATATTATGGTATATGCCCACTTGATGTTTTGCTCTATGAGAATCTTGTCTCCTCTGAGAACACTTACTTCCCTTTAAGGCCTTTTAAATGGGGCATTTTTCTCCTGTGTTCTCAATACCATAGGCCTTGAAGAGGAAGACACGTCCTTGTCTCTTTGCTGTTCATCTAGGCCTTTCCTCTTTCCTCTTGTTTTGGATTTCAGGTCACCGGACTGTACAAGCCAAAACTCCTCTTGTTGTAGTTAATGCCCCAATTCCTAGTCACTCCTCTTCTCCATCCACAAACACACCCCATGATTTTCTTGAAGATATTTTTTTACCTGAGTCACTGCCATCTCCTAATGACTATTGTTACTGTTCCTATCTTATATATTCACATCAGTTGTCAGTGACATTTCAAGTCACTTGGACTCTCAATGTCTTGACTTGTTTTACTCCAATGATCTTGATTTCTATTCCCCAACAGTCTGTACCCAGTTCTTACACTGGCCTAGGCATTGAATACAACTCTTTCCCCAAGCAACAATCAACAGATGCATTCACTTTCTAAACACCACCTCCTATCTTTCCAAAACATACTCTAAAACACCCAGTCTTTCAAACTCACCCTGTACCTACAATTCAATGATCCTGCTACATTTTCATGGAGATTCCTTCTCTCACAGTTTCTCATACAGATTAAAACACGTGGTTCATCTATAAACACTGTAGATCAATCTTTAATAGTTCTCCTTTTGTTTTATGTTGGAAAAAATTCAACACTTCACTTATTTGTATATAGATGAACAAGACTCTGGTCTCTTTCTACCTTTATGACCATTTATATCAACTGGACCATAAGGGGTCCTGTCTATCATGTGGCATTCCCTGGCCCAGTCAGTCCTCTGGTCTCTGAGACAACTACTTCTTTGTCTTTACTGCTCCCAAACCTCCAAACCTCCCCTAAATTCTCACATTTGATCTTTCTCTTAAACTGAGAAAATAAAAATATATATTGAAGATTGCTTCTGAAAGCTTCCTTCATCATATCTATCCAATATATTGAAATTGTGCATTATATTGTTCCCACTCTGTTTCTCTGGATAAAACATCTTGGCTCCTAGATATGATCAACATGTACTTTCATTTGAGACTGATTTCATTCTTTGTCATCTTCTCAAGGACACACTCTAGGAAACATCCTCTCTCTTCTTAATGATATCTACTCTCCAGAAAGTATGCTCCATTACCCCACTGGCATAACTGTCATTGAAAATGGCTCTACTTTCAAAGAAGAAAATAGCCAATTGATGCTCATATTTTTTCATTGGTCTAATTGGTTATCCTACCACACAAATATAGCAGGATAATCTTAATCTGAGACTGATGATCAGATTAACGTACTTTGCTCTTTTCCTTTTTAGTTGCTTTCAGTGCAGTTGGTCAGTTGTATCCAAATCTTTGCAGCTCCATGGACTGCAGCATGTCAGGCTTCCCTGTCCATCACCATCTCCTGGAACTTGCTCAAACTCATGTCCATTGAGTTGGTGATGCCATCCAACTATCTCCTCTTCTGTTGTCCCCTTCTCCTCCTGCCTTCAATATTTCCCAGCATATCGGTCTTTTCTTTTTTTTTTTTAAGCATATTTTTATTTTATTTTTTAACTTACAATATTGTATTGGTTTTGCCATATATCAACATAATAATGAGTCAGTTCTTCACATCAGGTGGCCAAACTATTGATCTTCAGCTTCAGCATCAGTCCTTCCAATGAATA
This sequence comes from Bos indicus x Bos taurus, assembly GCF_003369695.1. NCBI lineage: Eukaryota > Metazoa > Chordata > Mammalia > Artiodactyla > Bovidae > Bos > Bos indicus x Bos taurus. The sequence goes on along the minus strand of NC_040076.1, from coordinate 18,166,992 downwards.
TTCAGGACTGATTTCCTTTAAGATTGACTGACTTGATCTCCTTGCAGTCCAAGGGACTCCTTGCAGTCCAAAGGATCTCCTTGCCGTCCAAGGGACTCTCAAGAGCCTTCTCTAAAACAACAGTCAAAAGCATCAATTCTTTGGTGTTCAGCTTTCTTTATAGCATAACTCACATCCATACATGACTACTGGAAAAACCACAGCTTTGACTAGATGGACCTTTGTTGGCAAAGTAATGTCTCTGGCTTTATAATATGCTGCCTAGGTTGGTCATAGCTTTTCTTCCAAGGAGCAAGTGTTTTTTAATTTCATGGCTTCAGTCACCATTTGCAGTGATTTTGGAGCCCAAGAAAATAAAGTCTGTTGCTGTTTCCATTGTTTCTCAATCTATTTGCCATGAAGTGATGGAAGAGATGGAACCAGATGCCATGATCCACACGTTTTGAGTGTTGAGTTTCAAGCAAAGTTTTTTGCTCTACTCTTTCACTTTCATCAATAGACTTTTTAGTTCTTTTTCACTTTCTGCCATAAGGGTGTTGTCTTCTGCATATCTGAGGTTATTGATATTTCTCCTGGCAATCTTGATTCTAGCTTGTGTTTCATTCAACCCCATATTTCCCATGATGCACTCTGCATAGAAGTTAAATGAGCAGGGTGACAATATACAGCCTTGATGTACTCCTTTCCCAATTTGGAACCAGTCTGTTGTTCCATGTCTGGTTCTAACCGTTGCTTCCTGACCTGCATACAGATTACTCAGGAGGCAGGTCAGGTGGTCTGGTACTCCCATCTCTTGAAGAATTTTCCACAGTCTGTTGTGATCCACACAGTCAAAGGCTTTGATATAATCAAGAAAGCCAAAGTAGTTGTTTTTCTGGAACTCTCTTGCTTTTTTGATGATCCAGAAGATATTGGCATTTTGATCCCTGGTTCCTCTGCCTCTTCTATATCCAGCTTGAACATCTGGAAATCATGGCTCACATACTGTTTTTTGAAGCACGGCCTGGAAAATTTTAAGCATTACTTTGCTAGCTTGTGAAATGAGTAAAATTGTGCAGTAGTTTGAATATCCTTTGGCATTGCCTTTCTCTGGGATTGGAATGAAAACTGACCTTTTCCAGTCCTGTGGCCACTGCTGAGTTTTCCAAATTTTCTGGCATATTTAGTGCAACACTTTGACAGCATCATCTTTTAGGATTTAAAATAGTGCAACTGGAATTCTATCACCTCCACTAGCTTGTTCATAGTGATGCTTCCTAAGACTCACTTTTACAATAGATTTGAATATTAACCAAAAAGACTGATTCACAGACCAAGGTATCAAAAGGCAAAGCTATCCTTTGCCTTTTCCACAGGAGCATACCAGTTTTCTATAGATAATTATATCTGTAATACCCCCACCAGTATCCTGTTTCTGGTGTACAGAATGTGACTGTTCTTTTTGGTGACCCCCACAAAGTTCTATATAGTCAGCTAGGCTTTTTTAAGCTGTGCTAACTGCAAAGGTAACTTCAGGAAGGCATGATTTAGGCAAAGACAAACAAATTCAGTTACATAATTTTAGCTAATGAAATCAGAAAAGAGAGACAACTGTACATCAAAGATGGCAAACTGGTAGAATACAAATGTGGGATGCTTTTATGGTTATTTTTGTTCCTGGATGAGAAGAGATACCTGCTAGTGAAATCAATAAATCTAAAATGTAATGAAAGACATTTTCTTGAGGATATTCTTTGAGCATTTGTGTCTCACTTTTTCTAAGCCATTCTTCTTTCAGTTTCTATCTAATTATGCCAATGGATTTCAAGTTTGAGTTAGGTTCTGTCACTTACAGAAGAAAAAGTCTTGATATCCTAATTAATACAGACATATTAGGGAAACAAAGGAAACAATGAGAGACTATTTTCTTGGGTTCCAAAATCACTGCAGATGGTGACTGAAGCCATGAAATTAAAATATGCTTGTTCCTTGGAAGAAAAGCTATGACTAACCTAGATAGCATATTATAAAGCAGAGACATTACTTTTCCAACAAAGGTCCATCTAGTCAAATCTATGGTTTTTCCAGTAGTCATGTATGGATGTGAGAGTTGGATCATAAATCTGAGAGCTAAAGAATTGGTGCTTTCAAACTGTGGTATTGGAGAAGACTCTTGAGAATCCCTTGGACTGCCAGGAGATCCATCCAGTCAATCCTAAAGAAAATCAGTACTCAATATTCACTGGAAGTACTGATGCTGAAGCTGAAACTCCAGTAGTTTGGTTACCTGATGTGAAGAGCTGACTCATTAGAAAAGACCTGATGCTGGGAAAGATAGGTAGGAGGAGAAGAGGATGACAGAGGATAAGATGGTTGGATGGCATCACTGACTTGAGGGACATGAGTTTGAGCAAGCTCCGGGAGTCAGTGATGGACAGGGAAGCCTGACATGCTGCAGTCCATGGCGTCACAAAGAGTCGGCCACGACTGGGTGAACTGAACTGGATGATAGAATAGTATTGAACACCACCTAAGCAGTCTAAAGTGATAGAAGAGTGAATCTATGGTAAAGTTTCTATATGGTAGAGCTAGCTGGCCAGGAGTTAGTGAGCTTCTACATGGTTTTTGGTTGTACAACAGATAGTTGGATTCTGATATCAGTATTTGGGATTTTAATAGATGAAAAATATATGTGTACACACTAAACTGCAGACTTTACTAAACCATTTAACCATCTATTTTTCTCAACTTCATTTTAAAACATTTTAAGAGAATCTCCTTTTTAACTTTCAGAGTATCCACCATTCACTTAATTAAATTGTGATTATTAAGTGCTTGTACTTGTATAGGTTATTTGTTACTGATTTAGGGGAGAGAGATTGAATAAGTCTGAACTAATAATTATTTCTTCTGCAAACTGCTTCCTTTAATTCAGTGCTGATAGTTTAATTCAGTTTAGTTCAGTTCAGTTTAATTATTGGCTCTCAAAGTGAGTTGAAGATCGTTTTCTGGGAATTTGAAACTTGGAATTAGTGAAAGAAAATTATTTCTTAAAAACAACACTGAAATATGTACATTTTATATTTTATGTTGTCCTTTCCCAGCATTCAGATAGGGGGCAGATTGAGAAGAGAGAAGGAAATGTGCAGAGATGAGCCAGAGAAAAAGTATAATGAAGACGTAGTTCTCATTTTATCTTGAGGTCTTGAATAAAAGTCCATAAAACATTTCACTATCCTTTCTAGTTCATTTCCTTAGTTGGAAGTGTCCCTATAGACAGATGTCAGGAATATGTAGGGACCTTGTTTTATTCTTCGTGGTTCATGAAGTTTAAAAAAAAATTATTATAACAATATTACTGACAGAATCAAAAAGTATATAAGTGAATAAAAATGATTGAATGACTAAAAATGGGTTAAGTATTGTTCTCTACTTAAATGTGCAGTAAAGAGAAATGACATTAATATGAATTAAAATGGATGGTGATGAATCAAGTGTATTATGCATGTTTGAGTGGGGATGATACAGACATTGATAAGTAGTAGCCCATTATTAATGTCTGTGTCATCCTTACTCAGAAATGCATAATACGCTTGATTCATCAGTTTTCCATTGATTAGTAGTAGCCCATTATTAGGAGAAGGCAGTGGCACCCCACTCCAGCACTCTTGCCTGGAAAATCCCATGGGCAGAGGAGCCTGGTAGGCTGCAGTCCATGGGGTTGGGAAGAGTCGGACACGACTGAGCGACTTCACTTTCACTTTTCACTTTCATGCATTGGAGAAGGAAATGGCAACCCACTCCAGTTGTTCTTGCCTGGAGAATCCCAGGGATGGGGGAGCCTAGTGAGCTGATATCTATTGGGTCGCACAGAGTTGGGCACGACTGAAGCGACTTAGCAGCAGCAGCATCCTTTATATAGTCTTATTTATTTTTGCTTAGTTTTTGGTCAGATTTATGTTATGGTTGTTCAGTCACCCAGTTGTCTCTGACTCTTTGTGACCCCATGGACTGCAGCATGCCAGGCCTCCCTGTCTCTCACCGTCTCCCAGAGTTTGCTCAGGTTCACGTCCGTTGCATCAGTGATGCCATCCAGCCATCTCATCCTCTGATGCTCTCTTCTCCTCCTGCCCTCAATCTTTCTCAGCATCTGGGACTTTTCCAGTGAGTCGGCTGTTTGCATCAGATGACCAAAATACTGGAGCTTCAGCTTCAGCATCAGTCCTTCCAATGAGTATTCAGATTTGTGTTACTTCAACCAAAAGTACACTGAACTGTGAGGCCGTTTTTTATGTGTCAATAAGCCTATGATTTAAGAAGTTGATTGGTACATACTGTATATGAACATTTTACAAAGGAGAAGGTGGGCCAAATTGACAGTAGCACTGACATATATATGCTGCTGCTGCTGCTAAGTCATTTCAGTCATGTCCGACTGTGTGACCCCATAGATGGCAGCCCACCAGGCTCCCCCGTGCCTGGGATTCTCCAGGCAAGAACACTGGAGTGGGTTGCCATTTCCTTCTCCAATGCATGAAAGTGAAATGTAAAAGTGAAGTCGCTCAATTATATCTGACTCTTAGCGACCCCATGGGCTGCAGCCCACCAGGCTCCTCCGTCCATGGGATATTCCAGGCAAGAGTACTGGAGTGGGGTGCCATTGCCTTCTTCGCATATATATACTACCGTATGTAAAATAGATAGCTAGTGGGAAGTTTCAGTATAATGCAGAGAGCTCAACCCTGTGCTCTTGACAATCTAGAGGGATGGGGAGGGGTAGGGAGTTGGAGGGAGGCTCAAGAGAAAGGGAACATATGTATTCTTATGGCTGGTTCACATTGTTGTATGGAAGAAACCAATAAAACATTGTAATACAATTATTCTGCAATTTAAAAACAGATAAAGAGAAAACACAAACCAAGATTAAATTTAAAAAAAGAAAAATAGAAAAGCAAGGAAAACATAAAAGAACAAATAGAAAGTATAAAATAAGACAGAAGAAAAAAAATCCCAAATAAAAGTGTCAACAATAAATGTCAATGGTTAAAATGCTCCATTTATAGAAAAAATATAAGACTGAAGTAAAAAAGAAAATCCAACTACTGTCATTCCTTTAAAACATAGTGATAAAGAAAAAAAATACTTAAAAAAAATATATATATTAAGCATTTTTTTTAAAAGAAAGGCGTTTGTTCAAATTTTTCATAAAGTGTTTATGTTAAAAAGGAGAACTATGGGATGATTTAAATCAGAGAAGTGTTTTTACTGCGGCAATGAGAAAACAGTGTCTATTAATGATTCTTTTTGGTAGTTTTAAGCCTTAAGTTACCAGTCTCTGTCCTCAACTTTGTTCTTGTCAACAGTGTTTAAATTAATGATAGAAGAGGGATTTTGTTGGCATGCTTATCAAATTCAAACATAACATCAACGTGGGAGGGATAGAAAAGTATAAGTTGGCAGAATCAGTGTTTTAGAAAAAAAATAGTGCTAAAAACTACATTATAAAATTTAACATGGATAACTGTAAAAGTAGAAAATATGGCACTTCAAATAATACCAAGAGACAAGTAAAAGTGAGACATAGATATAGCTAAACAGCAAATATTATTTTTAAAAGTATTACTTATTTTGGGTAAAACTGAGCTCACTTAGGTCAGCAATATGATAATACTTAAAGCAGTATTCAGCGGTACTAATAAAAGTACTGCAACCAGAACTCCACCATAGTTAGAATAGTTTATATACATGGAATAGTTTAAACAGCAGAGTAACCAAATAAAACACGTTTAAAGACAAGTACTCTGATGAATTTGTAGAAAATATTGAGTGTTTATCACTGCAGATGGTGACTGCAGCCACCTTGGAAGAAAAGCTATGACCAACCTAGGCAGCATATTAAAAAGCAGAGACATCACTTTGCCAACAAAGTCCATCTAGTCAAAGCCGTGGTTTTTCTAGTAGTCATGTATGGGTGTGAGAGTTGGACTGTAAAGAAAGCTGAGCAGCAAAGAATTGGTGCTTTTGACTGTTGTGTTGGAGAAGGCTCTTGGGAGTCCCTTGGACTGCAAGGAAATCAAACCAGTCCATCCTGAGGCAAATAAACCTTGAATATTCATTGGAAGGGCTGATACTGAAGCTGAAACTCCAATACTTTGGCCACCTGATGCGAAGAACTGACTCATTTGAAAAGACCCTGATGCTGGGAAAGATTTAAGGCAGGAGGAGAAGGGGACGACAGACGATGAGATGGTTGGATGGCATCATTGACTCAATGGACAGGAGTTAGAGTAAACTCCGGGAGTTGGTGATGGACAGGGAGGCCTGGTATGCTTCAGTCCATGGGGTCACAAAGAGTTGGACATGACTGAGTGACTGAATTGAACCGAATTGATTGAGTGTTTAAGCCAAACAGATGAAATATTGTCTGGTTATTGTGAAGAATTCAGGTGGGAAGTGGGATGGAAAGTAAAAATTTAATGGTCATATTCCTATACAAAAAAAAACCCTACAGTGTGGAAAATTGTATTTCATGAATTATAAATGTTTTTAAATACAGTGATACTATTGAGTGCCAAATAGAGAGTGAAGGAGAAAAATTCAATCCTTATGACAAATACATATATGAGGATTGGAGGTGCCTGAAAATGAAATATGATGTGGCAAAATGTTGTGAATTCTCTATTTTGCTGTTGAAACAGAAACAGTAAAAATACTAAAAGGAAGTTATAAAGGGAACTTCCTAGTTGTGTATAAATTTCATGGGTGATTTCTAACTTTTTTTTTCAATTCCAAACACTATGACCCATCTGTATTACTGTACTGAATATATATAGTTTTTAATAGCCAGATTTGTTTCTATAAGAAATGATGCTTGGTATATTCTATTAAAGTACAGTTGATTTCTTGGGTTGTTCAGTGGTAAAGAATCTGCCTGCCAGTGTAGGAGATTCAAGAGACTATGGTTCGATCCCTGGGTTATGAAGATTTCCTGTAGTAGGACATGACAACCTACTCTAGTATTCTTGCCTGGAAAATCACATGGACAGAGGAGTCTGGTGGGCTACAGCCTATGGGGACACAAAGAATCAGACACAGCTAAGCGACCGAGCACACACACAATGTTGATGCACAATGTTTAAGGTGAATAGCAATTTTTTCATTATATATGTTGATATATATATTCAGAAGATAGCAGATAATTTTCAGAGTCTAAGGTTGAGTTTTGGGGTTGCACAGAGTCGGACACGACTGAAGCAACTTAGCAGCAGCAGCAGCAGCAAAGTTGAGTTAAACCACAAATAATTTCATTTCAGTCGAATATAAGTCAGGCTATGTCTGCTGAATGATAAATGAATATATTTCTATATTTGAAAGAGTATGGAGGAGGGATTTTCTAGGAATTTTGTATAATGACTACTTTAAAAAAATAACTTTTGGGCAATTTTCAAAATTATGAGCAGATTCTGGAAAAAAAGTAGTTTCAGATTATAAAGGAGTCCTTCTTATTAAATTTTTTCAGAAGTGTATCACACCAATTTGAAATTTAAAATGAATTATTTAAGATATTTTAAAGCCTCATAGACCATATCCTTAATCCTAATGTTATTTTAAACTCTTCTAACTGAAGTTAAGTAGAAAAAATGTATTTTTAACTCGACTCATATTTTTAAAGTTTGGTTTTGAAAACTTAAGTCCATAATGGAAGTGATTTTATATATCATATCTGAAATCATTCCAAGAACATTAATATTACATTCTAGCATTATTTCATCACATTTATTCCTGTGTCCATGGATATACTTCAAACTGTCTTGTTTAAATATAGTAAGTATCTCAACACATAAATGCACTTTTGACTATCACGTTTGGTTTCTGTTTTGAAGAAAGTACAGCATCATAATTTTTAAAGCATTCTAAATGGTCAGATTTTGGAGGAGACAATTTTTTTTTGGCTAAAGTAAATGTTCTTAGAAAAAGCAATAAAAATAAAGAAATCTTAAAATTATTTTTAAAAACATTTAAAACATTTATGACTTATTGTGTCTAGTTGTGAAGGTCCCTCCTATTTAAAAATACAAATGAATTGAAAATCTTATTTTTTTTTAATGAATATCTGTTTTAACTGCTCAGTGTCAGCACAGAATGTTAATGAACAATTTCAAAACTTGGAATAATATATTTAGTATGATTTAGTTTTTGTTTGTTTATTGAGTTGGTAGTTATAGTTTTGAGGTGCAGATGGTGAAATAGCCTATATCAGTGGTTTATGGTTCATATTGTCTCTAGAGTTTTAGGTTCCAATTGCACCTATAAAAGGGGTAATTAGTCCTTTCTATTTCATTGCTGTTAAGGGAAAGAAAGCTGTTTCAGTTAACTGCCAATTAGATACTGCTGCTGCTGCTGCTAAGTCGCTTCAGTCGTGTTTGACTCTGTGCGACCCCATAGATGGCAGCCCACCAGGCTCCCCTGTCCCTGGGATTCTCCAGGCAAGAACACTGGAGTGGGTTGCCATTGCCTTCTCCAATACATGAAAGTGAAAAGTGAAAGTGAACTCGCTCAGTCGTGTCTGACTCTTGGTGACCCCATGGACTGCAGCCCACCAGGGTCCTCCATCCATGGGATTTTCCAGCAAGAGTATTGGAGTGGGGTTGCCATTGCCTTCTTGGCAACTAGATAGTACTCTAGATTAAAACCTTGATATCATTAACTTATTCTTTTCAAGTTCTAAGTTGAGAGTTCTAAAAAAATAAGAAATGTCACCTTCTTAAATATTATGGTCTATTAATTATGTCACTGTGGTGAAGTTTATTGATGCAGTTAGTTGACAGATAGGAATATCATTCTTTATAAAGTTATATGTAGTGGAGACAAGGTTAATACTAATTTAATATGCATTAATAATATGATTGAATGCATTCAGAGATGAGGGAGTTATGATATTAGCAAAATGGCATATTTTGATTTGTTTAAAAATTTGAAAATAAGAATATGCCCAAAACATGTACAGTATTTCTTCACAAATCCAGTGCTGTTGGCAAGTTGCAAATGTGCAATAATTTTTTTTCATTTAGATATGAATTATTTTGACAGCAACTTCTCATTCACATCAAATACAATGAACTGATTCTAAAATATTTTCATTCCTCCTTAACTACATAGGTGACTCCAATATCAAAGGAATGATAAACATTCAATTTTAGTCAGATGCATAAAAGTTACTCCAGCTTCCAAAATTATTTTCAAATTTGTGAAGAATATGAATTTCAAATGTTAATTACTTATAATTTAATCTTCAATTCCTCATAGGCAATGTGGGTAACTCACAGAAGCTTTCAAATATTTCTGTATAACTTTTATCACTTTAGAGATGTGAAAACAGATAATCCAAGGAAAGATAAATAATTTAAAATGATTGACATGTCACATAAACTAACAATGGCATTGGCATTTGTTTGTAGTTTAATTATATTAATAATCATAATTAGGATAGCTTGAGCTTTTGCATTGATATAATGGGAGTTTATTTATAATGTTATAGTCTGTGTTTTAATTCTGCCTACTGTGAAATGGGATAAAATGTCAATACTGAGAACAAAGTAGAATTTGCATAGGAATAGAACCAGCTACATAATGACAAACAAATCTTGAATTAGCTCATAAACTGAATAATGTCATGAGTTTTTGTACTTAGAAATTTATTTTTTAAATCCATATATACCATGAAAGATTGATGAAGACAGCTGTTTTTTTAATTCAAGTGAGATCAGCTGCTTGGCAGAGGAGGCAGAGCAAAGAAAAAATTGCTACAAGGATTTAAGTCGAGTGAGAAAATCAAAGACAAAGCAGAACACAATGAAATCATCACACAGAATACACATTAAATGTAACTTCATTCATTTTAGAAGGAAGGTTTGTCTAATTTGCTTTCCAGCATGCCTAGTATAGTTTATAACCCTCCAAAGTTTCCCTAAATAAATATCCCTTAATGAGGACATAAGGGAAATCAAAGGTTAAAAAAAAATCAATGACTATTTGAAGAAACAAAGTCCTTTAATCAGCTTCATCAGCGTTATGCTATCATCATATTATGTTGCTGGCTATAAGCTTTTATTGCACTTTTTATGACCAAATTTCCACTTGTATACCAATTCCTACCTGGTTGCCTATATCTCATTCCTTGTCGTGAGTGCTTTACCTGACCCAGAATCAAACAGCTCAGATGACCAGATATCCACACAAATGACTGGCAGATGCCTCTACCTAGAGGCTACCCGGTAGCCTACCGTGTACTGATGGGTGTCTCCCACACTACCTCGACTCATCCACCAGCGTTCCAGTTGGAACCTGTCATTGAATCTGCTTATTGCTATCTTGTCTGAAAGTCCAATTGTTACTAAAAGTCATCTGCCAAATTGTCTTCTTCAGCCACTCCTATTAGGTGCATGGGTTTCCTTTCTTATCATGTATGGGAATTCTCCCTTGAGTCTCAGAAGCTTGCTTTACTTGGTTGATTAAAGAAACGCAATTCTATCAGTAATGTTCATTCAACCAAAAATATTTATTGGTCTGCATTTTGCTTGTAAGAGCTAGTTGTACAGCGATAAAACAGATGTAGTACTTACTTGCCTGGACATTAGAGTTTACTGGACTGTGTAGATTATACACACGTAAGTCAATAAATATATATTTAAAATATTAATGTGATTTTTTAAAATCAAGATTTTGTAATAGAGACGAACATAAAGAATCTAAATTAGAAAGGACTAGAAGTCAAGGGCAACCCACTCCAGTACTCTTGCCTGGAAAATCCCATGGACAGAGGAGCCTGGTAGGCTACAGTCCATGGGGTCGCTAAGAGTCAGACACGACTGAGCAATTTCATTTTTACTTTTCACTTTCATGCATTGGAGAAGGAAATGGCAACCCACTCCGGTGTTCTTGCCTGGGGAATACCAGGGACAGGGGAGCCTGGTGGGCTACCATCTATGGAGTTGCACAGACTTGGACAGGACTGAAGTGACTTAGCATTAGCATCTGTCCCTAAACTGTGGAAAATTCTGAAAGAGATGGGGATACCAGACCACCTGACTTGCCTCTTGAGAAACCTATATGCAGATCAGGAAGCAACAGTTAGAACTGGATATGGAACAACAGACTGGTTCCAAATAGGAAAAGGATTACGTCAAGGCTGCATATTGTCACCCTGCTTATTTACCTTTTATACAGAGTGCATCATGAGAAACGCTGGGCTGGAAGAAGCACAAGCTGGAATCAAGATTGCTGTGAGAAATATCAATAACCTCAGATGTGCGATGACACCACCCTTATAGCAGAAAGTGAAGAGGAACTAAAGAGCCTCTTGATGAAAATAAAAGAGAAGAGTGAAATAGGTAGCTTAAAGCTCAACATTCAGAAAACAAAGATCATGGTATCTGGTCCCATCACTTCATGGAAACAGATGGGGAAAGAGTGCAAACAGTGTCAGACTTTATCTTTCTGGGCTCCAAAATCACTGCAGATGGTGACTGCAGCCATGAAATTAAAAGACGCTTACTCCTTGGAAGAAAAGTTATGATCAACCTAGATAGCATATTGAAAAGCAGAGACATTACTTTACCAATGAAGATCCATCTAGTCAAGGCTATGGTTTTTCCAGTGGCCATGTATGGATATGAGAGTTGGACTGTGAAGAAAGCCGAATGCCGAAGAATTGATGCTTTTGAACTGTGGTGTTGGAGAAGACTCTTGAGAGTCCCTTGGACTGCAAGGAGATCTAACCAGTCTATCCTATAGGAGATCAGTCCTGGGTGTTCTTTGGAAGAACTGATGCTGAGGCTGGAACTCCAATACTATGGCCACCTCATGTGAAGAGCTGACTCATTGGAAAAGACCCTGATATTGGGAGGGATTGGGGGCAGGAGGAGAAGGGGATGACAGAGGATGAGATGGCTGGATGGCATCACCGACTCGATGCACATGAGTTTGGGTAAACTCCAGGAGTTGGTGATAGACAGGGAAGCCTGGTCTGCCGCAATCCATGGGGTCACAAAGAGTCAGACACAAATGAGCACCTGAACTGACTGACTGACTGACTGGATCTTATCAAGTTACTGAAGAGTTAGCTATACTTACATTATTGCTATTATTTTATTAATTACTAATGGGTTCATCAAGGACATTTTACTAAGATGAAGCTCTAACAACTGACTTAAGTGCTTAAAACATACTAAACAGCCTTTATAGTGCTTTCAGTTTAGTTCAGTCACTCAGTCATGTCCGACTCTTTGTGACCCCATGAATCGTAGCATGCCAGGCCTCCCTGTCTGTCACCATCTCCTGGAGTTTACTTAAACTCACGTCCATTGAGTCGGTGATGCCATCCAACCTTTTCATCCTCTGTCGTCCCCATTTCCTCCTGCCCCCAATCCCTCCCAGTATCAGAGTCTTTTCCAATGAGTCAACTCTTCGCATCAGGTGGCCAAAGTACTGGAGTTTCAGCTTTAGCATCATTCCTTCCAAAGAAATCCCAGGGCTTATCTACTTTAGAATGGATCCAACCCAGGGTTGGATCTCCTTGCAGTCCAAGGGACTCTCAAGAGTCTTCTCCAACACCACAGTTCAAAAGCATCAATTCTTCGGCGCTCAGCTTTCTTCACAGTCCAACTCTGACATCCATACATGACCACAGGAAAAACCATAGCCTTGACTAGGCGGACCCTTGTTGGCAAAGTAATATCTCTGCTTTTGAATATGCTATCCAGGTTGGTCATAACTTTCCTCCAAGGAGTAACCGTCTTTTAATTTCATGGCTGCAATCACCATCTGCAGTGATTTTGGAGCCCAGAAAAATAAAGTCTGACACTGTTTGCACTGTTTCCCCATCTATTTCCCATGATGTGATGGGACCGGATGCCATGATCTTTGTTTTCTGAATGTTGAGCTTTAAGCCAACTTTTTCACTCTCCACTTTCAGTTTCATCAAGAGGCTTTTGAGTTCCTCTTCACTTTCTGCCATAAGGGTGGTGTCATCTGCACATCTGAGGTTATTGATATTTCTCCCAGCAATCTTTATTCCAGCTTGTGCTTCTTCCAGCCCAGCATTTCTCATGATGTACTCTGCCTAGAAGTTAAATAAGCAGGGTGACAATATAAATCCTTGAAGTACTCCTTTTCCTATTTGGAACCAGTCTGTTGTTCCATGTCCAGTTCTAACTGTTGCTTCCTGATCTGCATTTTCTTCAGGTTTCTCAAGAGGCAAGTCAGGTGATCTGGTATTCCCATCTCTTTCAGAATTTTCCACAGTTTATTGTGATCCACACAGTCAAAGGCTTTGGCATAGTCAATAAAGCAGAAATAGATGTTTTTCTGGAACTCTCTTGATTTTTCGATGATTCAGTAGATGTTGGCAATTTGATCTCTGGTTCCTCTGCCTTTTTTAAAATCAGCTTGAACATCTGGAAGTTCAGGGTTTGCATATTGCTGAAGCCTGGCTTGGAGACTTTTGAGCATTACTTTACTAATTTGTGAGATGAGTGCAGTTGTGTGGTAGTTTGAGCATTCCTTGCCATTGCCTTTCTTTGGGACTGGAATGAAAACTGACCTTTTCCAGTCCTGTGGCCACTGCTGAGTTTTCCAAATTTTCTGGCATACTGAGTGCAGCACTTTCACAGCATCATCTTTCAGGATTTGAAATAGCTCAACTGGAATTCCATCACTTCTACTAGCTTTGTTTGTAGTGATGCTTTCTAAGGCCCACTTGACTTCACAATCCAGGATGTCTGGCTCTAGGTGAGTGATCACACCATTGTAATTATCTGAGTCTTGAAGATCTTTTGTACAGGTCTTCTGTGTATTCTTGCCACCTCTTCTTAATATCTTCTGCTTCTACTAGGTCCATACCATTTCTCTCCTTTACTGAGCCCATCTTTGCATGAAATATTGCCTTGGTATGTCTAATTTTCTTGAAGAGATCTCTAGTCTTTCCCATTCTGTTGTTTCCTCTATTTCTTTGTATTGATCGCTGAGGAAGGCTTTCTTATCTCTTCTTGCTATTCTTTGGAACTCTGCATTCAGATGCTTATATCTTTCCTTTTCTCCTTTGCTTTTCACTTCTTTTCTTTCCACAGCTATTCGTAAGGCCTCCCCAGACAGTCATTTTGCTTTTTTGCATTTCTTTTCCATGGGGATGGTCTTGATCCCTATCTCTTGTACAATGTCACGAACCTCATTCCATAGTTCATCAGGCACTCTATCACATCTAGTCCCTTAAATATATTTGTCACTTCCACTGTATAATCATGAGGGATTTGATTTAGGTCATACCTGAATGGGCTAGTAGTTTTCCCTACTTTCTTCAATTGAAGTCTGAATTTGGCAATAAGGAGCTCATGATCTGAGCCACAGTCCGCTCCCAGTCTTGTTTTTGCTGGCTGTATAGAGCTTCTCCATCTTTGGCTGAAAAGAATATAACCATCTGATTTCGGTATTGAGCATCTGGTGATGTCCATGTGTAGAGTCTTCTCTTGTGTTTTTGGAAGAGGGTGTTTGCTAAGACCAGTGCATTCTCTTGGCAGAATTCTATTAGTCTTTGCCCAGCTTCATTCCATATTCCAAGGCCAAATTTGCCTGTTACTCCAGGTATTTCTTGACTTCCTACTTTTGCATTCCAGTCCCCTATAATGAAAAGGACATCTTTCTTTTTGGTGTTAGTTCTAAAAGGTCTTGTAGGTCTTCATAAAACCGTTCAACCTCAGCTTCTTCAGCGTTACTGGTTGGGACATAGACTTGGATTACTGTGATATTGAATGGTTTGCCTTGGAAACGAACAGAGATCATTCTGTCGTTTTTGAGATTGCATCCAAATACTGCATTTCGGGCTCTTTTGTAGACATGATGGCCACTCTATTTCTTCCAAGGGATTCCTGCCTGCAGTAGTAGATATAATGGTCATCTGAGTTAAATTCACCCATTCGAGTCCATTTTAGTTCACTGATTCCTAGAATGTTGACATTCACTCTTGCCATCTCCTGTCTGACCACTTCCAATTTGCCTTGATTCATGGACCTGACATTACAAGTTCCTATGCAATATTGCTCTTTACAGCATCAGACCTTGCCTCTATCACCAGTCGCATCAACAGCTGGGTATTGTTTTTGCTTTGGCTCCATCCCTTCATTCTTTCTGGAGTTATTTTCCCACTGATCTCCAGTAGCATGTTGGGCACCTACTGACCTGGGGAGTTTCTTTCAGTATCCTATCATTTTGCCTTTTCATACTGTTCATGGGGTTCTCAAGGCAAGAATACTGAAGTGGTTTGCCATTCCCTTCTCCAGTGGACCACATTTTGTCAGATCTCTCCACTATGACCCTCCCTTCTTGGGTGGCCCCACAGGGCATGGCTTAGTTTCATTAAGTTAGATAAGGCTGTGTTCCTAGTGTGATTAGATTGACTTAGTTTTCTGTGATTGTGGTTTCAGTGTGTCTGCCCTCTGATGCACTCTTGCAACACCTACCGTCTTACTTGGGTTTCTCTTACCTGGACGTCGGGTATCTCTTCACGGCTGCTCTATCAAAGCGCAGCTGCTGCTCCTTACCTTGGATGAGGACTATCTCCTCACGACCACCCCTCCTGACCTTGAATGTGGAGTAGCTCCTCTAGGCCCACATGCACCAGTGCAGCCACCGCTCCTTTACATGTATGATATTATTTATTCCTTGTGACAAATCTTTGAGGTTGGGGCTATTCAGATCAGATCAGATCAGATCAGTCACTCGACTCTTTTCAACCCCATGAATCGCAGCATGCCAGGCCTCCCTGTCCATCACCAACTCCCAGAGTTCACTCAGACTCATGTCCATTGAGTCAGTAATGCCATCTAGCCATCTCATCCTCTGTCATCCCCTTCTCCTCCTGCCCCCAATCCCTCCCAGCATCAGAGTCTCTTCCAATGAGTCAGCTCTTAGCATGAGGTGGTCAAAGTACTGGAGTTTCAGCTTTAGCATCATTCCTTCCAAATAAATCCCAGGGCTGATCTCCTTCAGAATGGACTGGTTGGATCTCCTTGCAGTCCAAGGGACTCTCAAGAGTCTTCTCCAACACCACAGTTCAAAAGCATCAATTCTTCAGTGCTCAGCCTTCTTCACAGTCCAACTCTCACATCCATACATGACCACAAGAAAAACCATAGCCTTGACTAGATGGACTTTGGTGGCAAAGTAATGTCTCTGCTTTTGAATATGCTATCTAGGTTGGTCATAACTTTCCTTCCAAGGAGTAAGCGTCTTTTAATTTGATGGCTGCAGTCACAATCTGTAGTGATTTTGAAGCCCGGAAAAATAAAGTCTGACACTGTTTCCCCTGTTTCCCCATCTATTTCCCATGATGTGATGGGACCAGATGCCATGATCTTCGTTTTCTGAATGTTGAGCTTTAAGCCAACTTTTTCACTCTCCACTTTCACTTTCATCAAGAGGCTTTTTAGTTCCTCTTCACTTTCTGCCATAAGGGTGGTGTCATCTGCACATCTGAGGTTATTGGTATTTCTCCCAGCAATCTTTATTCCAGCTTGTGTTTCTTCCAGTCCAGCGTTTCTCATGATGTACTCTGCAGTTAAATAAACAGGGTGACAATATACAGCCTTGACGAACTCCTTTTCATATTTGGAACCAGTCTGTTGTTCCATGTCCAATTCTATATGTTGCTTCCTGATCTGCATACAAATTTCTCAAGAGGCAGATCAGGTGGTCTGATATTCCCATCTCTTTCAGAATTTTCCACAGTTTATTGTGATCCACACAGTCAAAGGCTTTGGCATAGTCAATAAAGCAGAAATAGATGTTTTTCTGGAATTCTCTTGCTTTTTTCATGATCCAGCGGATATTGGCAATTTGATCTCTGGTTCCTCTGCCTTTTCTAAAACCAACTTGCACATCAGGAAGTTCACGGTTCACATATTGCTGAAGCCTGGCTTGGAGAATTTTGAGCATTGCTTTACTAGCGTGTGACATGAGTGCAATTGTGCGGTAGTTTGAGCATTCTTTGGCATTGTCTTTCTTTGGGATTGGAATGAAAACTGACCTTTTCTATTACTAGCCACATTTTATAATGAAGAAAATGCAATACAGAGATGCCATGCTGGTGATGAAAGGTTGATTTGATATTAGGCTGTAGGTGGTCTGGTTCCACAACCACAGTGTTATACCACCTGCCAACATGCTGAGACTTGAAATCTTAACCAAGTTGAGAAATGAAAACATAATACAAATCAAGCCAGTCAACTTCAAATAGAAAGAAAATCACATGGACTGATTATCATTTAGAGCAGAGTTGTAGTGTAGTGACTATGGATTTGGGCAGAGTAGCTCAAGAAGAGGGTTAAGACATTGTTATGAATATATAATGTAGGATTCTGAGGAAAAAGAAAAACCATTAAAACACTCCTAGCAGGCCACTGATCTAACCCAACTCATGCCTTTCTTTTTTATTTCATTTTGCTTTGTTTTGCTTTATTCAATCATTCTGAATATTGGAGTGACTTGCCATTTCCTCCTCCAGGGGATCTTCCCAAATCAGAAATCGACCCTGTGTCACCTGCAAGTCTCTCACATTGCAGGCAGATTCTTTATGGCTGAGCCACTGGGGAAGCCCCTCTGAATGTTATATAGGGAATTAATTGGAATGAAGCAGCAAGAAAGGAAGTGAGGATAATAATTCAGGGACCATTTTTGCAGCTCAAGAGGAAGATGGTGATGGTTGAACTACAACTGTAGCTGTAAAAATATAGAATGTTGAACAGAATAGAGAGACATTTGAAAGAGAATAGATACACAAGATATGTGGAAGACAAGTAATGAAGGCAAATGCTAGATTTTCTGGCATGTACTCAATCGTGTCCAACTCTTTGAGGTCCCTTGGAGTGTAGCCCACCAGGCTTCTCTGCCCATGGAATTTTCCAGGTGAGAGTACTACAGTAGGGTGCCATTTCCTCTTCCAGGGGATCTTACTGACCCAGGGATCAAACTCACATCTCTTGCATCTCCTGCATTGGCAGGTGGATTCTTTACCACTAGAGCCACCTGGGGTGGGAAAGGTCTTATTCTAAAATAACTAGAAATATCAAAATTTAAATTTAAGTCATTTAGTAACATTAAATATTTTGGATTTGAAACAAATGGGCGAATACTTTTACTAACTAGGTAAGGGCAATATGTGGCTAACACAAAGATTAATAGATGAAACTTTTGAATCCTTTACTGAAAAGTGATGAATCAACAACATAATAGAAAAGTGAAGAATTATAAATAGAAAGATTAGAGGCAAAAATATAAAATATGTTTTTGTAAGTTTTCTCTCTTGTTAATAAGATATGCTTACATTAAAATAAATTTAATGTTATAGAGGTATAATTAATAGCATGAGATTCAAATAATCAGTCACTCCAGATTCACTTGACAGATTTAAATACAATTGCACAAATAGTGGAGGAAAGAGCTAGAGCAGCTGTCACATATTTGGACTTTGGGAAAGCAGTTTATACTGCTTCTAATACACTTGCTTACACAATAAAAAGTTTAAAATGTAGCCTGAAATACTGTAAATAAATATAAATGGCCAAGTAATCTATCTAATAGAGGGTATTTATTTTTAGTAGTCTTGGTTTGATATTATTTGACATCTAAACTAAACAAATAAGGTAAAAAAGGAGGAATAAGCAAACTCAACTTGGAATATTTTAGGCACTGAACTTAAAGACTTGAAGAGTGAAAATCCCAATATATTTGAAGAGGTAAATGTTTTGCTTATGAGTAGGCTATGGGCTTCCCTGCTGACTCAGTGTTAAAGAATCTATCTGCCAAAGCAATAGACACAGGTCCAACCCCTGGCACAGGACCCTTGAGAAGGAAATGGCAACTCACTCCAGTATTCTTGCCTGGGAAACTCCATGGACAGAGGAACCTGGTGGGCTAAAGTCCAGGGGGTCACAAAAGAATTGGATATGACTTAGCAACTAAACAACAACAAAGCTAATGGAAGGTGAAGGATGAAATTAATTTAAGAAAGCTGCTACTCTCCAGAAACAAAAACAATGAATACTTGCTACATAGATCTTACTGAGCAACATGACCCCTCTGAGTATGAAAATGGATTGAGATATTTACACAGCACAGAAATATTAGAAGTCTGATCTCTGAGAACTATAGTCACATATGTGTCTGGTTACCATGGTATTAAATTGATATTAGCAAAGAGTACTTTCTAAATAAAAATGACTCACTTTTTAAAAAATATGCTATTTTAAAGAATCTTATGCCCATATTTTTAAGATAATACTTTTTTTCTTTCTTTTGGGCAACGTTTGACATTCTTACAAAATTTTAAATTACGTTGTCTTCAGCATTGGAAATTAAAGGCAGATCTTTGTGCTTTGATAATCAATCTAGAAGGAAGTAGGATGGCAACTGTTAATGGAATCTAGCGTCTCAAAGCAGAACAGTTAATAAAATGCAAATAAAATGATGCAAGTCAAAGATGTGCCTTAAAAAAAACTCTAAGGTAGGTCAAAAATTTTTTCAGAAAATACTGTCCAACACGGAAAAATATGGCTTGAAAGTTTCAAAAATATTATGTTATTGCTTTGAGCATAGCTTTCACATGTATTAGCCAAATTGGACTTAAGGCAGATGCAGTTAATTACAAACTACAGTGATTTTCATTTGAGGTTGTTTCCATGTTATTAAGAGTAAAACTTTATTACATGAATAAAGAAATATGTTTATTCTCTGTATAGGGAGCTGGGGTCAATGGCAGTGAACCTGACTTCTCAAGAAACATAATAAAAATATAACTAAATAAATTTGAGTATAAATGTAGCTGTAGATAGAGATATAAAATGTCAAAATAATTTCTAACTTATCTGACTTCAAATTTTTATGAATTTTTTGCAGCATCTGTCAATATAGTACTTATTTCTTCTTTATTTCTTATTATATAACCATCCATCTTTTACTTATAAAAACAAAGCATTCATGTTAACTCTTATCTTTTTACCTGAAGTAGATGCTATCAATACTGCCATCCCAAATCTTGTGTTTTAAGATATTATTAATATTTATACCACATTACAACTATTACAATCTGTATAATATTCTAAATTAAAAAATAAAAATTTAAGAAATTACCCTTAAGGTAGATTGGCAATTATTTTGTGTTCTGCATGGAAATGGCATTAAAAAATCAATTTCCAAAGGAAATTGACAAGGAAGAAGATAAAGAATGTCAGTAAAACTTCAGCGATAGCCAACATTTCTCAACGTGTCACACAATCACAAATATGTCAACCCTCTAAGCTGGTCTGTGAATGTCTCACCCTCCATTTTCTCAGGCATTTGGACTGTGAAAGTAACATATATTTATTTGTTTTTTGCAAGGCAGGCAAATATATTTTTAAGAATTTGTCTATATTTTAGACATTAAGTTTAAAGATGTGTACAATTGATGTTAAAGTGAGTAATTTTTGTAACTTTAAGTAATATTGTTTTTCATTCTAACATTGATTTATGTATATAACAGTTTGAAATATGCCTTAAAATGTTTCTATGAAGTCTAGGTGTAAAAGTAGAAATATACACATAAATACCTTTCTAAACTTAATGGAATGGATACTTCTCATCTGGAAAAGATATTATGAAATAAACTTTACATTGCTAACCAAATATAGCAAACATATATTTTATGCTAATTATTGATAAATACTTTGGTTTATTGAAGTAGACAAGTGCACCAAATACAATGTCTGTATACTTAGCTTTTGGTGATATGGGACAATATCTTGGGGGACACTTTTTCCTTCAAATGTGTTATTGGTCTTGACGGAGTAGCAAGTATGTTGCATCCATATATCTGAGTAATAGTAAGGACTGGCAGCAATAGCCAGAGAACAGACCTAGAGTGATTAAAGAATTTGGGAAAGTTAACTATGAAAATGGGACTTCCCTGGTGGCTCAGATGGTAAAGAATCCACCTGCAATGCAGGAGACCTGGGTTCTTCCCAGACCTTCCTCAGTTGGGAAGATCTCCTGGAGGAGGGCATGGCAGCCCACTCCAGTATTCTTGCCTGGAGAATCCCCATGGAGAGAGGAGCCCGGCAGGCTACAGTCCATGGGGTCACAAAGAGTCAGACATGACTGAATGACTAGCACAGCACAGCACGGCACATCTGTGAAAATATGATAACAGAATAAGCATCAATTAGTGGAGAGAAGTAAAACCTTGGGGGGCACCCACTTTATTTCACTGATAACTGATAATGAATTCTGAGTAAATGGTTCTACATTTCATTGGAGACAGTTGTTATAAATTGAAAGGACTTATCAGAAATGCAGAGTGTAAAATAATCCAATCTAAAGAGTGTATTCATGGTAAGCAATTTAGATTCATAAAATAACAATGTAGTACAAATGGTGAAATATTATGATAAGAGATATTTGAAATAAGATTGGAAAATTAGTACTACCAAGTGGATAAGGGTAAAATTGAATATTGTGATATGTATTTGTTTTCATTTAAAATTATAGTAGCAATGGGTTTAGTTTAACTTTTTAGTATATTTGGGGGAAATTTTCTTGAAGGTTTAGTAACATGTAGAGAATGTCCTTTTGTTTACTGATATCAACAAATATATATGCATCATTTGACAAATTAAATTTTATTCCAGCTTTGTGATGAGTATCACAAGATGAGAAGTTGTTCCTAATTGATTGGCAATTTCCTTTCTTATAAGGCCATCAGCAAACAAAGCCTGATATAGCATTTGACAGTCTCACCAAATCCCATATTTCCTCTGCCCTTAGAAGAAGAACACCAGAACAGGTGCTACATTATGACCGTCAAAAAGCCGTTTTGTTTAACATGAATAATGTCATTCAGAGGGTTAGCCATCTGTTTGCTGAGTGTTTGTCAGCTCTACACCCACAGCAGCAGAGAAGCTATGCATGTTGGTGCCATAATGGTGACTCTTGAAAAAAAACTTTTGTCTCATGTAAAAATGAAATAAAATTATTTAAAAAACTAAGCTATATTAGAAATATAGACACTTAAATACTGTACCTTGTTGCCTGATGGATCCCAGATAAAATAAAATATTGAGTTTGGGCTTTTGCATATGATTTATGAGTTTAAAAAAGAGATGCTGAGCAAATTACAGTTCAAAATGTACAATTATTGAACAATTCTGTCTTCTGTGTGTATATTTCTTAGACTTTAGAACCCATCCTAATTTTTATCCAGAATATTATATTATATTTCACTTGTATTGCTTGTCAGGAAATACAGGTAAGAATTTTCTTTCCAAAGGATTGAGCAAGAATTAATCACTGAATATTTTTCCAGAAATAATGTGTAAGGGAACTTAACAAAGTGCTGAGTAAAATCAACTTTTTAGAATGCTTCTAGTTTGCTATTGAAATAATAACCATAGACTTATCTCTGGGTATTATCAAGTTCCACAGTTTTACCACTACAACACTGTGATGGCCTTTCCAAGATTAGGGCTGCCAACTTCTGACATTTAATAAATACAAAGTAATATGTAGATAAAGAAATACTGGTGAAACCTTAGTAAGCATGTCATTAAAACTATAAATACACATTAAAAATAGAGCACAACTCTTAATATTATTCAATTTAGCCAGAACTATTATATATTCTTTAAAAAAAGAACTCCTCCTAGCATAGGATTGCCATTGTGTTTAGGTAATGAGTGATGACAGTGCTTAATCTACTTTGAAGGAATTCAAACTTATATCAACCAAAACTTAGCAATAGAGCTTGAATATGTTTGAAAGTATAGAAAGTATATTGAGGAATTTGATTCCATCAGTTCAGTCAGTTCAGTTGCTCAGCTGTGTCCAACTCTTTGCAACCCCATGAACTGCAGTACACCAGGCTTCCCTGTCCATCACCAACTCCTGGAGCTTACTTAAACTCACGTCCATTGCATTGGTGATGCCATCCAACCATCTCATTCTCTGTTGTCCCCTTCTCTTCCCGCCTTCAATCTTCCTTAGCATCAGGGTGTCTTATAATGAGTCAGTTCTTTGCATCAGGAGGCCAAAGACTGGAGCTTCAGCTTCAGCATCAGTGCTTCCAATGAATATTCAGGGTTGATTTCCTTTAGGATAGACTGGTTTGTTTTTCTTGCAGTCCAAGGGACTCTCAAGAGTCTTCTACACTGTAGTTCAAAAGTATCAATTATTTGGTGCCCAGCTTTCTTTATGGTCCAACTCTCACATCCATACACGACAACTGGAAAAACCAGAGCTTTGACTATATGGACTTTTTTGGAAAAATAATGTCTCTTCTTTTTAATATGCTGTCTAGGTTTTTTATAGCTTTTCTTCTAAGGAGCAAGGGTCTTTTAATTTCATGGCTGGGTCATCACCTGCAGTGATTTTGGAGTCCAAGAAAATAGTCTGTCACTGTTTCCATTGTTTTTGCCATCTATTTGCCATGAAGTGATGGGACTGGATGCCATGATCTTCATTTTTTGAATGTGGAGTTTTACACCAGCTTTTTGAAGACTATTTAAAATCAGTTTATATATATATATATATATATATATATATATATATATATAACTGGATCAGTAATAAAATAACTTTATGAAGTTCAACTACTTCCTAAGGATATATGGAGCACTGTCATTATGGTCATCACTGAATATGAGTTAATGTTAATTGTTGTTTGATACTCTCTAGGTATAGAATATGTAGAAATGCAGCAAGAAAAATGAACATATAAAAGATGTGGTTTATGAGTTTGAGGCTCTTAAACCACTGTAGGCAAGAGAGAGAAATCCATTTCATAGACACTTCAGAGTATAGTGTGGCTATACTATACACCAACCACTTCTGTACAGTGTAGCTGTGAGTTTGTATATAGGTCCAACCCAATATTCTTTGTCTGGGAAACCTAATTTAACTTCAGTTGGTGGGAATAAAGACCTACAGATGAAGACAGAAAGTTAGCACTCCCTACATAATGATGTGCACGTAGGGTCTAAACTCTAGAAAGAAGTGCTGATGACTTTCATTCTATGCTAGACACTGAGTGAGAGCATGAAGCATAAAAGAGCAGAAGCAGCAGAGCTGAATCAGAGCTTTGAAGGCCATAGGAAGCAAAATGAAGAGTCATTATGCATTTACTGACAAGGAGGAAAAAACATCCAATAAATGTGCTTTCTTTTCTTGGAAAGTGATTAAGAAGGTTGAGAGACCAGGATTTTAGCACTTCCAGTTACATGAGTATAAGATGAAGATCTTGTTGATTACAATGATTTCTTCGCTTAGGAGTATAAGCTTATAAAGAAAGTCATTGATCTTATCTTTTAAATAGACTATTTTAGAGTGGTTTGCCATTGATTTTTTAAAATTGTGGAATATATGTAAAAATAAATTATTAGAAAATGAAAATTAGATACATTTCTGCTCAAGTGCCACTTTTTGAGTAATGACATACTCAATTTCCCTATATAAATATACTCCTTCAAGGTATTTGTATAGATCTTTATTGCAATCTTAGTCACACTAATTCATATTCAATTAGTTTTATGTTTTTTATTTCTCTTGCTTATGAGGTCATTCACTCCTGAAATCAGAGACACATTTAATCTTCATATCCCCATGACATAGCACAAAATCTGGTATATAATATGCACAATAATGTTTGCTGAATGAAAAATAAATAAAACTATTCTAAAATACATATATTGATACTGTGAATATTAACTTAATTCATTTTAAAATCACATAAAAATTACACATTTTCCTTACTGTGGGAGACATAACATAATTCCAAATAAAAACAGTGTTGAAGTAGTATTAAGAAGACAGTTCAGGACTAAATATAGAAGTGGCAATTGTTTTTTTTTAAATGTGCCTGAAACTGTCAAAAGACCTATCATAATGTCAAGAGAGTGAGAAGTTCATGAGGTATACAATATAGATGAGACTTCTGAATACATTTAAAAGCTCAATAAATAAAATAATCCATGAGGGGATTTCTTTATTTGAACTAATGATACAAAGCCACTTGTTTCCTAATGTCTTTTTGTTACTTTCCTTAATTAATTCTTTGTTATACTCTTCTTTCCCTTATGTTTTAATTTTTACCAACTAATAACAAACATTCTCTGCAATTTTAGTCAGAATAATTTCAGCCGAAATAAACTATGCCCTACTGAATTTGTAATTCTGAAGATGGACTGATTGGATCTCCTTGCAGTCCAAGGTACTCTCAAGAGTCTTCTCCAATACCACAGTTCAGAAGCATCAATTCTTTGGTGCTCAGCTTTCTTCACAGTCCAACTCTCGCATCCATACATGACCACTGGAAAAACCATAGCCATAGGTTATACTACAAGGTAAAGAAGAAACATTTTCATAATATACAAATTATAGAAAAGAGGTAATATCAGTTTCTCAAGTTGAAATTATTAATTATAAGGAGAAACTGTAGGAATTATTTATTTTCTAGGAATTTTAACATGTACTCAAACTTATACAAAGTTACCTTCGAGCCTCACCAGTTCGTTAAGGACTGTTGCTGAAGCTGAAGCTCTAATACTTTGACCACCTGATGCAAAGAGCCAACCCATTGGAAAAGACCCTGCTGTTAGGAAAGACTGAAGGAAAAAGAGAAGTGGGCAGCAGAGGGTGAGGTGGTTAGATAGTATTATTGACTCAATGAACTTGAGTTTGAGCAAGCTCTGGGAGATAGTTAAGGAGAGAGAAGACTGATGTGCTACAGTCCGTGGGGTCGCAAAGAGTTAGAGATGACTTAGCGACCGAACAAGTACTTTAGAGATATTAAGTTCATACAGTTCTCACACCAATACTTAGGGTTAAGTTTACAATTTTTTCTCCATTTTTATGGATAAGATAACAGAGCAAAGTTTACACAGCCCGTATTTTGCAAGAATGGAATTAAGATATACCTTTACCTTTTCTGGCTCTAAAAATCTCTTCTTGAATCATTCTTCTCTAATGCCTCAGTAGCAAGGGTTTAGCTTATAGAAATCTAAGGAACCACTACATTCAGGAGAAAATGTACAGGTCAGCCAGAACTTGTAGGGAGAAAAGCAAGGAAGAAAAGCTGTCAAGAGACGTGCAGTTGTTTGAAGTCTTGGAACCAGTAAAAGGCAAGCACACTTAATGCTGTGCCCATAAACTTCTCAGCTATGAGGTGTATCCTGGGATGTGGGCCTTTGCGTGGACCCTTAAGAAAGAATATACTTCCACATATCCAGTTCTTGGAGGTGGGAACTAGAAAGAAAACTGGAGGGTAAGGAAACCCTCTGCAGTGGTCCTCTCTCTGCGAGGTAGCCCATAGAAAAGACCCATAACAGGAAGTCTACCGAAACATCAGAGGACACTGCTAGCTTTATTTATTAGAAACAATTTCCAGAGTAGAAGTGTGAGATAAGATGTTCTTACACACTGTAAGTTGTTTATGTGATATGCCTCAATCTTAAATAATGAACATTAAAAAGTCCTAGAGTGAGTTTGGCAGGTAATGAAGAATATGTAAAAGTGTGGAGGATAC
Source organism: Bos indicus x Bos taurus (assembly GCF_003369695.1). Lineage (NCBI taxonomy): Eukaryota > Metazoa > Chordata > Mammalia > Artiodactyla > Bovidae > Bos > Bos indicus x Bos taurus. The sequence continues at coordinate 18,140,414 of NC_040076.1, read as the reverse complement.
ATACTCTCACTTTAATTGGGGAATTATTTTCTTAGTTTTGCCTTCACTAGGCAGAATTATAAAGGGAAGGTTGGCCAGAGAATATTAAGTGTTTAATTTTAGCTGTAAGGGTTTAAGATTTTGACAGTGGGAAGAAAGAAATCCTGTAGCTATACAATGGTGGACGTGCCATAAATTCAACCAGTATTTAGAGAGATGCTTTTCTTTGTGGGTAAAGAGGATTGATACATGACCTAGAAGTTTCATGCAAGTAGAATAATTGATCTGCACATCTGAGGTTATTAATATTTCTCCCGGCAATCTTGATTCCAGCTTGTGCTTCCTCCAGCCCAGCATTTCTCCTGAATGTACTCTGCCTATAAGTACTGCCTATGTACTCTGCCTATAAGTTAAATAAGTAGGGTGACAATATACAGCCTTGACGTACTCCTTTTCCTATTTGGAACCAGTCTTTTGTTCCATGTCCAGTTCTAACTGTTGCTTCCTGACCTGCATACAGGTTTCTCAAGAAGCAGGTCAGGTGGTCTGGTATTCCCATCTCTTTAAGAGTGGACTGCAAGGAGATCCCACCAGTCCATCCTAAAGGAGATCAGTCCCGGGTGTTTATTGGAAGGACTGATGTTGAAGCTGAAACTCCAATATTTTGGCCACCTGATGCGAAGAGCTGGCTCATTGGAAAAGACCCTGATGCTGGGAAAGATTGAGGGCAGGAGGAGAAGGGGACAACAGAGGATGAGATGGTTGGATGGCATCACCGACTCAATGGACATGGGTTTGGGTGAACTCTGGGAGTTGGTGATGGACAAGGAGGCCTGGAGTGCTGTGGTTCATGGGATCGCAAAGAGTCGGACATGATTGAGTGACTGAACTGAACTTAACTGAGAAGAATTGATTGGTAATGATAATTAGCCTTGTGAGATAATTCATATACAAAGAACAAGAGTATTTCTTCATCAAGCTCATAATGAAAAATTTAGCAAATCAGTACTCTATTTTCAGAAAATCAAATATTATTGACATATATCTTTAAACATAAGATTTATACTTAAACAATTTTTAAAGTATAAGTGACTATTCTGCCCTATTTTAAAGTTATAAATATAATGCAATTAAGTAGTCTATATTCCTCTACTTTAATTGAGTGAAAATAACTAGTACTTATTTCTCTAAAGAATCTACTTGAGGAAATAAAGCAGTTTTGCTTCATAAAATAAATAGATTGTTACAATTTAGTTGTTTATAAAATGAACAAAATTTTTTGAAAATGTTAAAATACATACATATGTGTGTATATATATATATATATGCATCTATATAGGATAGTATAAACATGATTTATTATAAGTTTTATATTTATCAGTGTCATAGAAACTTCACTGTGGTGTGAAGAAACTCTCTTTCCAGATGTCAGAGCTCCTGACCTTAATCTAGCCGTACTTTGGTATGAGCAAAGTTTGCCAGGCTGAAGATTTGCACCCTTACACAGTACAAAATTTGAAAGAAGCAGAAAGAGGGAGTATGCATTTGTGGTGTGGGTCAGAGAAGACTCATCATGACAGATAGGAAATGAAGAGTATAGCTTATTTTTGTTGCTGTTTAGTCACTTAGTTGTGTCTGACTCTTTTGCAACCCCACCAAACGGGACTGCAGCCCACCAAACTCCTCTGTCAGTGGGGTTTCCAGGCAAGAATACTGGAGAGGGTTGCCATTTTCTCCTCCAGGGGATCTTCTTGACATAGGGATCAAACTCGAGTCTCCTGCATTGCAGGAAGATTCTTTCACCACTGAGCCACAAGGAAAGCCCTTACAGGTTGCTGGCCCTAAACCAAACAGCAATTGGGGCCTACGTTTATTTCTTATTTAATACTTATAGCCTTACAGTCAATACTAAAAAGTTTTGCTTTGTCTGTTTTCATTTCCCAACAGTATTTATATTGGGGAGAGCTAGGACTATTTGAAGTCATTCCATTAATTGCTTCATTCAGTACATAACTTGAATTTTCAATTAGAATAAATTATGGAATGACAACTAACTTTTAATGAATGAAATATGTAGAGCTAAATGAAAAATGAAATAATGTGACTCCCTAGTTGAAAATATACAATTTCAAGTAACCAACCGACATCGTTAAACCATGCAAATACCAGAGTTTATTTGATACTGAGTTGTTATGAAGTTCAAAGAGTTCAGAATTATCTATAGTTAGAGTTTAATCTAAAGTTTCTGTTGGAAAATTGCTTTAAACTATAAAAATCTGTGTACATTCGAAATTTTCCTTCTTTCTTTTCAGCAGCGCTAGTTAAGTCAAGAATCCTGCGTCAGAATATTTTTATAAGAGAAAGAGAACAGAGAAGTTTTAATGGAACTAAAAAATCATGACGAGGCTTTATGAAAAATGTAGGTGTTCATCATCTCTCCCTTTTATAATCCCACTAAAGTGACATTTAAAATAGGGTAAAAACACAATAATGAAGATCTTCACTAGTAATTTATATTTTAAGTCTTTCCGGTAGATGTAAAATGGATGATGAGATGAGAACTAATTCTGTGGATCAGGGAGATAGATTTCTGATGTAACAACAACAACAAAATCAAAACAAAAACAAAGCCAATATACAACATGGATCTAGGAGCTAGATAGAGTGTAGTGAGGAACTTATTAGGTGATAGAAAGTGCATTATTCACTGTGAATCATTTGATATTGGTGACAATTTAAGAGGCAATAATTTACTGAGTAATACTTCATGCTAAGAAATTGAGAAGTGAAGTATTAGCAAAGTGCTTTGTTTTCATTGGCTAAATCTGGCAATTGAATGCATAAAAGATGAACTCATTAAAAAAAAAAAAGTCCAGCTTGCATGCAGAAATAACACAGACATATTAAGAACTCTCAGGAGTCTGAGGTTATATACTACTTGCAAGCTAACTGTTATAGTTAGCCTGCCATGATTTCATGGGTGACTCTTGGTAGAAGACATGAGACTTCTGGGTCAAAGTTATGGAAGTAATAGTAGTCAGAGTATCAGCATTTTGTGCTAGTTCCTTAAGCCCAAAGTTCATACACTTCTGGGAAGAGGGCCAGATGGCATCTGCACATTCAATGTGTTGCATTACAGTAGAGGAATTCTGAGTTTAGGAAACACAAATATTTTATGATAGAAAATAAATGTAATTGCCCCTGCTGTACAAGACACTTCAGCTTGTTTGGACAATAAGCATATCTACACTTTGCTTTAGAGGGAGGACACTATATCTTCTTCAAAGGCTATTAGTTATTTAGATGTCTTTGAGAAAGTAAGGAGTCAGTGTCTCACCCATGAGATGTGCAAAAAGGGATAGACTGATGGAAAAATGTCCTCCAATAAAAGTAGGACCAGAAATTCAGGAACTTCAAGGTAACTTCCTATCAATTGTAAATATTAAAATATAAGACTGAGATAAAATCTGAATGACAAGCCCCAAAAGAAAACTCAGCTTTATGTTAAAAACCAAATTAATAGTCTGGTTGGCAGTAAACAATAAAGGTTTCAGTTGAAGGAAATGACTCAATGAAAAGAAATCAAACATGTGGTTGTTGGGTGGCAGATAACCACAAAAATGTGTAAAGAGCCAGAACTAATTGTGGGGGCTTCTCACTGTGGAGGCTTTTCTTGTTGCAGAGCACTGGCTCTAGGACACACAGGCTTATTTGCTTCACAGCATGTAGGATCTTCCTGGGTCAGGGACTGAACACATGTCACCTGCACCAGTAGGCATTTTCTTTACCACTGAACCACCAGGAAAACTCTGTTTTGTTTTGTGAGGTTTTTTTTTTGTTTGTTTGTTTGTGGCAAGGTTTCTGGATGAAGAAAACCTACAGAGACCTGGATTTGAGTCTGATGCCATTAGTAAATTACATTTTGTGTGGTCTACCCTGGAGAGTCTGTGAGTGTACTTGCATATAGAAAGAAGACTACACCAAATATTTTTCACAAGAATAATTGACTGTAAAAGACTCTACTATCGCTTGCAAATACCTGCTTCCCCCTTCCTTGAGGCCTCACTGACATCAGACTTGGACTTTATGACTTGTTTTGGCCAATCAAAGTCAGCAGGAATAAAGTATGTCACCTCTGCACAAAAGCTTTATGAGCAAGCATATTGTTTAATGTTATTTCTTTTCTTCTTCCATGATGAATGCCAAGTTCTGCTTTGTCAGACCCAGTCTAGGAAGAAGGAGGATGTGGAATACAGTTACCACAGACACAGTATTAACCTGTAACTTTCATAAGAAATAAACTTAAGACTATTGACTTAAGTCTCCAAGATTTGGAAAAGACAAAAAAAAAAATGGCACAGCCTGTCATATTGGAGTATCTTTGTACTATGTCAGTTTAGCTATGCTAGAACTATTCTTATTAGTCCTTCTTTCTCTACATGATTCTAGGCTCTTGTTTAGTAGCTCAGTCATGTCTAGCTCTTTTGTGACCCCATGGAATGTAGCCCACTAGGCTCTTCTGTCCACCAGATTTCCCAGGCAAGAGTACTGGAATAGTAGTAGTTATTTCCTTTTCCCAGGGATCTTCCTGACCCAGGGATCAAAGAATTGCGGGCAAATTCTTTACCACTGAGTCACCTGAGAAGTCCAATTCTGGGTTAGAACAGGACATAAGAGAAAAATACATGAGATTCAGAAGACAGAAGCAAAGTGGCAGCCAGCATGTACTGGCGGTCAAACTAGGGCACTGGGCACCCTGGCGGTTTGCATACATTTTTGCTGATCTGCTGGTTTACTTTGTTGAATGAAGTCTGGTAGCAGCTGGCTCAGGAACTCCTGCAGCTACTCAGAGATCTTCTTCCTCAGAGTCCTAGGTCACGCTTATGCAGCTTCATGGCAAGTGGTACCTTCCTGCAGGATACCTACAGCTAGAGCCTTCAGGAGGCAATAGATGAGTGAAAAATCTAGTTTGTCCTTGTGAATTTCAATTTGGGCTCATGGAATCCAATTTTTCCTTTCTTTCTCTCACAATGCTTCTTGTGTTCCCAATCTTAGGGTAATCACTGCAATTTCATAGACATCTGTATCTGTTCTTAAAACTATTAAGGTTTAATCCTTGTAATGAGTCCATGATTCTATATCATTCATATCAGTTCTGTCTCCAAATAAACCCTAACTGATAAATCTGTAAGGCTTTCTCTAGTTATAACTACCGTGTGGTATTGTAAAAGCCTTTAACAATTGTTGTTTCTATTCCTCAGAATAATTCTTCAGAAGAGGCACGATTGTCATAATTTAGAGATGAAAAACTTGGGCTAAGAAACATTGCTTTCCAAAAGTACAATAATTAGTGAGCCACAGGGCTTGCACCTGGACCCATATTTTGACCATGTTCTTTATACTATACTATGCTTCTCATCACAAAAACTTTATGCATTAATATCAGCAAACCTTGGCTGATCTATAGCATTTGAATCTAGAGGAAGTCATTTTGCACATTTTTACTGCCAATTGACAGCCGTGGTTTGAAGCATGGAATACAGAAATGAACTTGTGTAGCAAAACTGTGCACCCATTTTAGAGGGTAGATAACGACAGAGCAAAAGACGACCCACGGAATATTACTTTGCATGCTGCAGTGCATTTACATCCAGTAATGAAGGCTCTCATATCAGCAGGAGAGGGGAAAGTGACAATGAACATTAACGCTGAACTCCCGCATTCTCTCTCAATGGAGCATGAAATAAGGCACGTCATCATGTCAGCATATGCGGGGAAAGATTTGCTCAGGCCGTCATCCTTTTAGCACAGTGAATCTGCTTCCCAGGGAGCCAGATTCTCTCACTTTGTGACTCTTCCACCTCCTCATTTCTTTCCCTATTCAGTCCTCTGCCTTTACAGATCTACTGTGATACTAAATTGCTACCTTGTCAGGAATACTGAAAGCCTTTCAGGTTTCTCATATGGCCATGAAGGTTTGTGAAAGGTAGATTATTACAGTACTATAAAAATATCATTTCATAAGAGGGAAAAGACATGAAGCCATAGTAAAAGTGTATCTTCATCAGTATTGTCCTTATCTACCCATTTCACATAAATAATGGTATTATGATGTAAATATTAATCTTAAATTCAAACAGTTTATAGTAACAGTAGTAACTAAACATTCACTAATGAACATTTCAAAAATACCTGACATATATTTTATGTAGAATAAATATATTTGTTACCGTGTAAGGTTAAGCCTGCTAAGTTTTCTAGGCCTCACACACACACTCATTTGTAAAATAAGCACGTGCATTTAGATAATATCAAAGCTATATTTCAGCACTTACATTATATGACTATGTTTTAGGCTTGATTTCATTTCTTAAATGATTATTTAGCTACTACAAAGTATGTTCAATAATAGAGTATCATTTTAGTTTTATTTTGCTTTAAGAGTTCACAAATGCTATACTGAACAGGTTTGGAGAAGGAAATGGCAACTCACTCCAGTATTCTTGCCTGGAAAATTTCATGCATGGAGAAGCCTGGTGGGCTACAGTTCATGAGATGCGAAGAATCGAACAATCTACTAAGTTGAACAACTTAGTTGAACAACTAAGTGACTGAGCACATATCGAACAAGTTAGTAAAAATTCTAAGAAATTTTAGAAGTTCTCACTGTAGAAAAGAACTTCTATTAAAAAACAGTCATCAGAACACAACACATACATTTAAAAAAGAAAGAATTTCATCTTACTCTTTGTACACTGAACTGACCAAATTGCTCTTTCTAGCTTATGAGTCTATAAGGAACATTTTTATTACATAGCTTAAAATTAAGGCTATATGCAAGTTACAGCCAAGTTAGAATGTAGTTCAAATATAGATAAATCAAGGGGAGAGGAGTCTAAATAGGGTATTAGAGTCTGGAATGTATGCAGTATGATAAGGAGACAAGAGATTTTCTCACATACTGTAAGCTTCAGTAACTAAAGTGCTTCATTAAATGTCAAAACCATATCGTGTTAATAAGATGTCCTTGTGGGGAGAAAAGTGTTTTATGCTCATAGAAATAAGAAACTACTTATTCCTTGCTTATCTCATAGGTTTTCAATGCACTTTTAAAAATAAAAGTTCTAAGGAGCCTGGCCGACTACTGTTCTGAGGGTAGCGAAAAGTCAGACACAACTGAGCATACACACACACACAGGCACTAAGAGAATCTGCTCTCCAGAAGTTTCCATGATTTCCTGAGATAATAGGATTTGTCTCTGGCATTAAGTTTATATTGATTCAGTGAAATTTCATTTTTGACCAAAACAATTAAAAATGCTTAGTGTCAAGAGATTCATCTTGAGGTGAAAAGCTTATCCATATAAACAGTTAAATAAGTAAAATAACAAATTATTTGAATTGCATTTCTGTAACATTCTATGTTAAGAAATGTATTTTAGGGACTTCCTTGGTGGTCCAGTGGCTAAGATTCCATGCTCCCAATGCAGCGGGCCAGGGTTGCTTCCCTGGAACTAGATCTTAGGGAACTAGAACCCACACGCCTCAACCAAGAGTTTGCATGGCACAACTAAAAAAAGGTCCCATGTGTCACGATGCTTATTACAGGTGCCGTAACTAAGACCCTGTGCAGCCAAATAAATACATATTCTTTAAAAAAAGAAATGTATTTTGATTTCTTGCAAAGTTCCATCTTTGAACTGCACTTTGTTCTCTAACATCAAAAGATAAATAAACCACACACTCTGTTTCTCCTATTCAAGCAAGGTTATTTGAGAGATTTTCTTTACAAACATAAAATATATAGTACATTTAAGATATATAATTTCACAAGTGGGAGACATACTAAGCCTTCACTAAAATTGAAAACCAATGACTATTAAAAAAATGTTCTCAAAACTTCAAAAAAGATCTATAAATATTTAATTTCAAGCCTGATTTTCAAATATAAGATGACAGCAGATGATATGGACATTGATTTAAGTGTGTTTTAGTATTTTAATGAATTAGCCAAGTATTGTAATTTCATTCTTTTTTTTTTTTTCCTGAAAATGTACATTGGTATACTTTGGGGCTTCCATGGTGGCTCACTGGTAAAGAATCCATCTATAATGTAGGAGACTAGGGTTCCATCCCTGGGTTGGGAAGATCCCTTAGAGAAGGAAATGGTAACTCACTCCAGTAATCTTGCCTGGGAAATCCCATGGACAGAGGAGCCTGGTGGGCTATAACCATGAAGCGCAAAGAGTCAGACATGACTTAGCAACTATAAAACAACAACAGACCTTGATTAACCATTTTTGTACCTCCCAGTCACATCACAAAATAAATGTAAAGGTCAGAAAATCCTATTTTCTTTGATTTTGTTTATTAAATGTTATTTTGAGGATTCTTTATTTTGAGTACTCCTAAATGGATCCCATGGATGGAGGAGCCTGGTGGGCTGCAGTCCATGGGGTCGCTAAGAGTCAGACACGACTGAGCGACTTCTTTCACTTTTCACTTTCATGCATTGGAGAAGGAAATGGCAACCCACTCCAGTGTTCTTGCCTGGAGAATCCCAGGGACGGGGGAGCTTGGTGGGCTGCCATCTATGCGGTCACACAGAGTCGGATACAACTGAAGCGACTTAGCATAGCATAGCATAGCAAATGTATATAACATGGAAGTTTAATAAAGTTTTCTTGGCTGAAATTATATTTATACTAGTCTTACATATCCTGAAGTAGAGCTAGATAAGGAACCATGAACCCATGATTACTTAGAACAAAAATTATTAAAACAGAATATGAATTTTCTAAAGGAAATATGGCCTTTTATCACATTTTTGCACAGTCGGGTAACTAATGCTTAAGAAATATGCATTTCTAGAAAATTATCTGAATATTTGTGTATATTCTTGATCTTTCTTGAGTTGAGGTTCAAATGTACTATTGTAGATTTGTTTTATGTCATCTTTCTTTTAAAATGAAATTGAAAATAATTCCCAGTCTATGGCCATACCACCCGGAACGCTCTAAATCTTGTCTGATCTCAGAAGCTAAGCAGGGTCGGGCCTGGTAGTACTTGGATGGGAGAAAATAATTTCCATTCATTTTGTGTTGTATATTCAGAATTGGCCGCAATCTTTGACACTTTTTAAACAGTTTGATATTTTAAATAAAAAAAGATACCTACAACAGGCATCTCAAAGTATCCAAATCTTTGATATGATCTTACTTAATTTTGCTTAACCAGAGAGCTATAATTCAATAGCGACTATGAATTTCCTAACCAGATTGTGGCTATCCAGTATTGGAATGATAAGGGCCAGATGCCATCTCAACAGCAGGTCTTGAATGAGAAAAATTAACTCAGCTTCTGCAGTCTTTGTTTTCCAATCAGCATATATCCACATCACAGCTGGGAATCAAAGACAGCTACTCATTTCAGCTAGCTCTTTGCCCTTTATACTTTCCAGAGAAAAACATATTGACCTGAAACCAAGGTGCTCACAGTCATTTGACCTTTAAAAGAGAATGAGTCCTTGTAAGAACCAGTTAAAAAAGTCATAGGATGCTTTCTTTTTTTCAAGTAAGCAGCTGGGTTCAGAGAAATGTGTTTCTATATGTCAAGCAGCATTCAGAACCCAGTCTGGACTTTAGAAGTAAATCTCACTATTTTGATATTTGAAGGATTTTGGACAATTAGTTCCTTTTGTTTTTAAGGGATGGGGGGAGGCGGAAACTATAGGAGTTGGGTTAGCTGTAGATTTGTAAAACAATCTTTTTTCTCTAACAGTGTAAGACTAGAAAGGTGTGATTTCAATCACAAAGTTAGGAAAGTGAGATTACATACTCTACCTCCAAATACATGAAAATGCAATGAATGAAAGTGGTTTGGTCCATGCTGCTGTTTATTTTCTGATTATTCCAAGTAGTATTCTGATATCTCTTGTTCACTGAACTGAAAATTGTTGACTGTTTATACAAAAGTTACATATCACTGAATATGGCACATAAAATGTTACTTTTTTTAAAAAATGAGGTAGAGTTGCCTTATAATATTCTGTTAGTTTTTGCTGTACAAGAAAGCAAATAAGCCATATATACACATATCCACTTGCTCTTGAACCTCTCTCCAACTCCCTTCCATCTCACTCATCTAGGGCAACCCGGAGCACAGAACTGAGCTCCCTGTACTATGCAGCGGCTTCCCACTAGCTATATATTTTACACATGATAGTGTATATATGTATATGTATATATATATATACTATTGTCCCAATAATCCCACCCTCCCATCCCCCTCTGTGTCAATATGTCCATTCTCTATTCCTGCCCTGCAAATAGACTCACCTGTACCATTTTTCTAGATTCCACATATATACATTAATATACAAAATTTGTTTTCCCTTAATGACTTACTTTAAAATGCACTTCTTAACTAAATATCAATGCTTATCAGTGCAATCTGGGGAATAAATATCCAGGGCAGTCTTCTGTTAAGTAAACAGGAACAATAAAGAATATCAGAGTAATGCAAGTCAAAATCTATGTAGTACTTCTCTGTGCATTCATGTCTGTGTTTCACTGCAGGGGAGAAAAGTTATATAGTAAATAATCTAATTTAATTACTAAAAGTGTCATATATTTACATCCTTTTAATTTGGCGTAGCTTAGATATGATAAGAGGTTTTTCCTTTCCCTTTTCATTGCAGATTGATGAGTTCAGTGACAGTGCTCAATGCTGTAACTTAATGAAGAAATATATTTATGAATTTTAAAGATTTTTAGTATCAGGATAGATGTTCCTAGAAAAGTGAAAATACATGGTCAGTGGGGCTGCTCTATATCCTGATTAAGTGTATTTGTTTTATAGACTCGAATTAAATTAATTCTGAAATATTTAAATATATTCAGTATCAGTACATAAAGCTGCTTTATTCTTTCTAATAACTACATATTATTATGTAAAGAGATTATTTTAAACCTTTCACTCACTTATAGTGGAAGCATGGAAATCCCTGTCCCATTTTCTGCTGTGGTGTTTATTATTATCTCCAAACACTAGTAAATTTCAATGCACTTACATTTTCCCTTAATCATTTTTGGCTAATTTTGAAAATTTATTCTTGGCAGCCCCTTTATGATGGAAGGGACAGTACATATACAATGTGACATTGTTTCCGCCTTCCCTCCAGCTCCTTCCTTGCACAAAACTGGCTACAGAAGATAGGGGATTAAAAATATATGAAAATATCATGGCAGGCTTTATTACATGTTTTTTTTTTTATTTAAGTTTTCCCAAAATCAACTCAAAATGCTGTTCCTTCAAGTTATTCATGAAATTCTTCAACCTAGTCCTTTTCCTGAAATTTTTTTTTCCCCCAGCTGAGTGTGTTTAAATTATGGAAAGTCTTCATTTATAAGCCCAAGGACTTATACAGCTAATGAGACATTTTCCAGGGGACCATGGCTCATAGATCCTGGATTCTGTTTACTAAACATATTTCTAACCAAGGATATGCTTCTAAGGCTTTGCAGAGATCAATTCAAAGTTTCTTCTGAAGTGATACTGTGGTCTCATGCTAACAGAAGTAATTTCTGTTCCAGTATTATGAGAATTACAAGATATATAGACTAAGTATAAATAAAAAGAAATGACTGTAAGATCTCCAAAGAAACATAGATCAGCTGGTTATGTAGTCTAGGAAGTAACTTACATTCTTTTTACCTGTCTTCTGACTGAGTTCACAAGTTTATTTAAACACCATATAAAACAAAAATTGGTATCTCCTTTGAAGATGCATCAAATTCACAGCCCAAATTCTATTTTAAGTGCAGATAAATCTGTACCAAACACCAGATATTCATCTGTTTACCTCTCTGATTCTTCTTTGTCATCTTGTTTGGTCTATGCCCTTACCTGAGCAAAAGAGGAAATGGTAAATCAAACTAAGAAACATGTATGTTTCCTCTAGGCTATCCAGATGGCTCAAGACTGTGGTTTGAGATGATGTCAACTTCACAATGGGGCAACCTAAGATGATTCTGATAATTGGATTAAAAATGTCACAAACATATTCAAATTGGCTTGAACCTTTATTTTTTACCTTATTGAGTATGAGAGCCAAACCAAAAGAAACAAGCAAACAACTTGGAGTTTGTTCATTAAGGGGAAAAAAAAAAAAAGTAATGGTCTTAACCTGGGAAGTTCCTTGCCTTATTACACTGTTACCATAGACAAAGCAACATTATAAACAATAAAAAGTGATATAAGCACAAATTGTGCTTTTTAGTTATTTCTTATTAGACAGTGTATACAAAATTATCTTTAACTTTAACATCATTTCAGGGATCTGGCAAGCAAACTTATTACAAATATCCAAATATGATACTGGTAAATCAGTTCAGATGAAGTATCTGTAAATTTAGTGCCATTATACATGGTAAGGCCCAGAAATTTATATGTACACATTCTACTTGGTAGCACATCCCTTCACTGGCCAAGAATCAAGAACATAAATTATATTCTTTTTTTTTAAATTATATTCTTTTTATCTCAAAAAAGGTATAATACCTCAGCAAAAAAAAAAAAAAAAAAAAAAAAATCCACACAGAGATCAACTTGTTTAAATAGAGACTGTATTAATCTTAGTTTTGTTTTACACAAGCAGGCCCTGAGACAAGAATTCAAGAGTAACTACTTTGTTTTATTTGGAAGGTAATCGTAGGAAACACTAGTAAGAATGGATAAATGGGAAAGGGAAGGACAGGATGACAATAATGATACATTATTAGGCAAGTTACCACCTGGGGCAACTAGAGATTGATCCTACTATAGAAACTTGGGGGATAGTATAGAACAGAAGTATCATTTCCTATCCTGAGGGACAAATGAGTTTGATCTTTATGCACAAACTCTCTTTGGTGTTTTCTGAGGGCTGCCCCAAGGGGTATGTTAATTGCTCAACATGGCCAGCTTGCAGTACACACAGGCATGGATAGCCAACTCTTGTACCTCAGGCAAAAAAAAAAAAAAAAAATTCTAGTAGAGCTGGCATACTCGGAAACAACATTAGTTCTTGAGGAGTATGGTTGTGACACAACAGCTTTTACACAGCCTCTTTTTGGGAATTGAGAATTCAAAGACACAGGTAAGAGTCTAGATGGTGATTGTTGTTCAGTGGCCAAGTCGTGTGTCTGACTCTTTGAGACCCCATGGACTGTAGCATGCTAGGCTCCCCTGTCCTTCCCTACCTCTCAGAGTTTGCTCAAATTCATGTTCATTGGGTTGGTGATGCTATCTAACTATTGCATCCTCTGCCACGGCATTCTCCTTTTGCCTTCAATCTTTCCCAGCATCAGAGTCATTTCCAATGAGTTGGCTCTTTGCATCACGTGGTCAAAGTATTGGAGCTTCAGCATTAGCATCAGTTCTTCCAATGAATAGTCAAAATTGATTTCCTTTAGGATTGACTAATTTGATCTACTTGAGGTCCAAGCAACTCTTATAAGTATTCTCCAGCACCACACTAGATGGTAATATGTGTGTGTTTTCTTTTAACTAAACTAGCACATAAGACTTAAAGATGAATACACAATTAAGTGAAAAATTGACCAAATGGGAGGGGAAAGAAGGTTATTGGAAACCAAAAATATTCTGGATATGAGACAGACTGGGAGATGGCCAAGTGGATTTGTTAAAAGACAATTTCAATCTCTTGATTATATTTAACTGCATTACACTATGCTAGCTTAGTTCATCATTTTTCCACTTTCTTGAATCCACTTCATCTTCTATAAAAATTCATTCAGTGGCTTTAACCAGGAAAAAAATACTCAGGCTGAAATCAGTCCTAATTCCTAAATATAATGCTAAGCCACTTGTTAACCAAGAATAAATTTGTCCAAAATAAATACTGTTTTAAACATGATAAATCAAGTTTTTAATAATATTGGCAGATGCTTTATAACTGTGGAGGTACAAGCATATGTTACTCTCCATGTTATATGCAAATTTGTAGGGCTCTCCTTTATCAACAACTTATAGAATTTTAATTCTTATATTTAAATATTCTGTAAATAGGTTATGGCATTTTTTTTTGGTTTTAATTCTCTGATTATTAAGGAATTTTAACTTCTTTTTATATGTTTGGGGTGTTTGTATTTACACTTGTACAAAGTGTCTCCAAGTGTTTCCAAGAAAAATAAATGCATAAAGACAGAATGGTTGTGATAGGAGGCCTTACAAATAGCTGAGAAAAGAAGAGAAGCAAAAGCAAAGGAGAAAAAAGAAAGATATACCCATCTGAATGCAGAGTTCCAAAGAATAGCAAGGAGAGATAAGAAACCCTTCTTAAGTGAACAGTGCAAAGAAATACAGGAAAACAATAGAATGGGAAAGACTAGAGACCTCTGCAAGAAAATTAGAGATACCAAAGGAACATTTCATGCAAGGATGGACACAATAAAGGACAGAAATGGTATGGACCTAATAGAAGCAGAAGATATTAAGAGGTAGAAAGAATACACAGAAGAACTATACCAAAAGGATGTTAATGACCTCGATAATCACAATGGTGTGGTCACTCATCTAGAGCCAGACATCTTGGAGTGAAAAGTCAAGTGGGCCTTAGGAAGCATCATTATGAACAAAGCTAGTGGAGGTGATGGAATTCCAGTTGAGCTATTTCAAAACCTAAGAGATGGTGCTGTTAAAGTGCTGCACTCAGTATACCAGCAAATTTGGAAAACTCAGCAGTGGCCACAAGACTGGAAAAGGTTAGTTTTCATTCAGATCCCAAAGAAAGGCAATGTCAAAGAATGCTCAAACTACCACACAATTGCACTCATTTCACACACTAGCAAAGTAATGCTCAAAATTCTCCAAGCTAGGCTTCAGCAGTACATGAACTGAGAACTTCCAGATGTTCAAGCTGGATTTAGAAAGGCAAAGGAACCAGAGATCAAATTGCTAACATCTGTTGGATCATAGGAAAAGCAAGAGAATTCCATAAAAATATCTACTTCTGCTTTATTGACTATGCTAAAGACTTTGAGTGCTTGGATCACAACAAAATATGGAAAATTCTGAAAGAGATGGGAATACCAGACCACCTGACCTGCCTCCTGAGAAATCTGTACGCAGGTCAAGAATCAACAGTTAGAATTGGACATGGACAATGGACTGCTTCCAGATTGGAAAAGGAGTATGTCAAGGCTGTATTTGTCATCCTGCTTGTTTAACTTTTATGCACAGTACATCATGTGAAATGCTGGGCTGGATGAAGCACAACTGAAGTGAAGATTTCTGGGAGAAGTAACAATAACCTCAGATATGTAGAGGACAACACATTTATGGCAGAAAGTGAGGAGGAACTAAAGAGCCTCTTATGAAGGTGAAAGAGGAGAGTAAAAAAGCTTGCTTAAAACTCAACATTCAAACAACTAAGGTCATGGAATCTGGTCCCATCACTTCATGGCAAATAGATGGGGAAACAATGGAACAGTGGCAGGCTTTATTTTCTTGGACTCCAAAATCACTGTAGATGGTGATGGCAGCCATGAAATTGAATGATGCTTGCTCCTTGGAAGAAAAGCTATGACCAACCTGGACAACATATTAAGAAGCAGAGACATCATTTTTCTAACAAAGGTCCATCTAATCAAAGCTATGGTTTTTCCAGTAGTCATGTATGGATGTGAAAGCTGGACTGTAAAGAAGCACTGAAGAATTGACAGTTTTGAACTGTGGAGTTGAGAGGACTCTGAAGAGTCCCTTGGACAGCAAGGAAATCAAACCAGTCAATCCTAAAGGAAATAAGTCCTGACAACTCATTGGAAAGACTTGCTGAAGCTCCGGTCCTTTGCCCACCTGATGCAAAAAGCCAACTCTAGAAAAGACCTTGATGCTGGGAAAGACTGAAGGCAGGAGGAGAAGGGAATGACAGAGGATGAGATGGTTGAATGGCATTACTGACTCAATGGGCATGAGTTTAAGCCAGCTGTAGCATTTGGTGAAGAATAGAGAAGCCTGTCCTTTTGCAGTCCATAGGGGGTCAGAAGAGTCAGACAGGACTGAATGATTGAACAACAAAGTGTCTATTTAAGCTTCTTGTTGTCATTTTATTTTTATTGAATTGTCTGCCAAATTTCTTATCGATGACAATAACTTCTCTATATGATTTATTTAAATGTGTTTCAAGTGACACTTCTGTTGACTATATCACATCTTAAATCACATGTAATTTCATAATTAGAAGTTCTTTTTTTTAATACAGTTCAGTTGATTTTATTATTTATTTTATAGTCAGTAGATTTCTATCCTATTTACAAAATCTTTTCCAATGCCAATGGCATTAAGTTACTATCTTACACTGTTGTCCAGAAACTTTTATTCTTTGCTTTCATATTAGACCTATTATTTTTCTGGGATGTATTTTCTGGAAGGTATATAGTCAGAAGGAGCTTGTTTTTTTCCAGTCCTTCTGCACCACTATCATCTTGTGGTTTCCGTTGATGATTTGTACCCTTTTTTTCCACCAATCTCAGGTTTTCTTCTTTTTAGGTTTAAGCTCTGGTATTAATCTCAAGTTCATCCCAAGAAATAATTCATAGGAAATAAATTGATTGAAGAATTCTGGATAAAATATGTAGATTTATAAACTGAATACATATGTTTTTCAAGACTGAAAAAGTTTTCTTTTGGAACATTAAATATTCTAGACTGACCGAGATATTGGGAAGTAGAATTCCACTGAGAATTTTGCTACTGTCTGATTGACAATGTTTCCCCTTTATGGAAATATATAATTTTTAAAAAATTATTCATTCTAAAATTTCACTTTTATGGGTCTTTATATTTTCTGAAATTTTTTCATGTATATTCTTTATTATCAACATTATAAACTATGATGTAATATAAGATTGACCAAAGTAGCAAGGATATTTAAATTTTAGTTAATGAATTCAAAGGAACATAAAGGTCTTATAAAATCATTAGTGACCATTTTGAGAAATGTGTAGACTCATAGTTGCAGACTCATAGCTAAAATATAGCCATATTTCTAATATAAGAGGTTTTTTGAAATAAATCTTATAGTGGTATAGTTTTTGTAATTCATCATTTTAGTAATAGTTTAAGACAGGGATATTTTTATACTTAGAGACAAACATTTTAGATTTTTTAAGCACTGCTCACCGCTCCAGTGCTGTGATCACTCACCTAGAGCCAGACATCCTGGAATGTGAAGTCAAGTGGGCCTTAGAAAGCATCACTACAAACAAAGCTAGTGGAGGTGATGGAATTCCAGTTGAGCTATTTCAAATCCTGAAAGATGATGCTGTGAAAGTGCTGCACTCACTCAATATGCCAGCAAATTTGGAAAACTCAGCAGTGGCCACAGGACTGGAAAAGGTCAGTTTTCATTCCAATCCCAAAGAAAGGCAATGCCAAAGAATGCTCAAACTACCACATAATTGCACTCATCTCACACACTAGCAAAGTAGTGCTCAAAATTCTCCAAGCCAGGATTCAGCAATACGTGAACCGTGAACTTCCTGATGTGCAAGCTGGTTTTAGAAAAGGCAGAGGAACCAGAGATCAAATTGCCAACATTTGCTGGATCATCGAAAAAGCAAGAGAGTTCCAGAAAAACATCTATTTCTGCTTTGTTGACTATGCCAAAGCCTTTTGACTGTGTGGATCACAATAAACTGGAAAATTCAAGATATGGGAATAGCATACCACCTGACTTGCCTCCTGAGAAACCTGTATGCAGGTCAGGAAGCAACAGTTAGAACTGGACATGGAACAACAGACTGCTTCCAAATAGGAAAAGGAGTATGTCAAGGCTGTATATTGTCACCCTGCTTATTTACCTTTTATACAGAGTGCATCATGAGAAATGCTGGGCTGGATGAAGCACAAACTGGAATCAGGATTGCTGAGAGAAACCTCAGTAACCTCAGACATGTAGATGACACCACCCTTATGGCAGAAAGTGAAGAACTAAGGAGCCTCCTGTTGAAAATGAAAGAGGAGAGTGAAAAAGTTGGCTTAAAGCTCAACATTCAGAAAACGAAGATCATGGCATCCGGTCCCATCACTTCATGGCAAATAGATGGGGAAACAGTGGAAACAGTGGCTGACTATTTTTTTGGGGTCCAAAATCACTGCAGAAGGTGACTGAAGCCATGAAATTAAAGGACAGTTACTCCTTGGAAGGAAAGTTATGATCAACCTAGACAGCATATTAAAAAGCAGAGACATTACTTTGTCCACAAAGGTCCGTCTAGTCAAGGCTATGGCTTTTCCAGCAGTCATGTATGGATGTGAGAGTTGGACTATAAAGAAAGCTGAGCATCAAAGAATTGATGCTTTTGAACTGTGGTGTTCGAGAAAACTCTTGAGAGTCCCTTGGACTGCAAGGAGATTCAACCAGTCCATTCTGAAGGAGATCAGCCCTGGGTGTTCATTGGAAGGACTGATGTTGAAGCTGAAACTCCAATACTTTGGCCACCTGATGCAAACAGCTGACTCATTTGAAAAGACCTTGATGCTGGGAAAGATTGAGGGCAGTAGGAGAAGGGGATGACAGAGGATGAGATGGCTGGATGGCATCACTGACTCAATGGACATGAGTTTGGGTTAAGTCCAGGAGTTGGTGATGGACAGGGAGGCCTGGCATGCTGCAGTCCATGGGGTCACAAAGAGTCAGACATGACTGAGTGACTGAACTGAACTTAACCGAATAATACTTTATCCCTAAAGTGCTGTATTATTTATTGATACATACATCTAAAAATATTCACTGAGGGCTTACTATAGTACATACTTAATTAAATTTGATAATTCATGTGAAATGTTTCTATGGAGGCTAGGATGTGGTGGCATTTAAATAGAAGCTGCCCTCATCTTCCTTCTTTTAACTATTTTCCATTAATTAGTTAACCTCATTTATGTCATTGTCAGTCTCTGAAATGAGGACAAATATTGCATCATCTCTCCTCCTTTATAGCTCTAATTGATAAATTACATAATTTAAATGATCTATGTAACATCAGTTTATTAGAAAGGGTTCATATCACCAAATACTTAAGCTTGTCCTTTTTCCTGCAAGAAGCATATAATTTATCACTGTTATTGTAGGATAACTTGAGAGATACTGAAATGTCATCTCATCCACAAGTAACTATTAGATCACCTAGCTCATTGAGTTAAGCTCAGCTCATTGTGTGCTCAGTCATGTTTCTTGTGACCCCTTGGACTATATCCTGTCAGGTCCCCAGTCCATGAAATTTTCCAGGCAAGAATACTGGAGGGGGTTGCCATTTCCTACTTCAGAGAATCTTCCTGACTCAGGGATTGAACCCACGGCTCCTAGTTTCCTATATTGGCAGGCAGATTCTTTACCATTGCACCACTGGGGAAGCCAATTATTCCATTATTCCATAGCCTATGCCAAAAGTCGGTTTTCTGTATGTATCCTGACTGAGGCTTTAGTAGAGAGGAAACCAGTCTGGGTGCACTGCTGAGATCTGAGAACCAACCCCACCCCTTGGTTGCATACTGTAGCCCAAGAGGAACTGGGAACACCTAGACACCAGACACCAAACACAGGACAAGGAATCCCCAGGCCAAGACATAGCATCCCAAGGCCCAAGATATGCATCCCAACACCAGTTCCTTATACCATGGCACATTATTATTGCAAGATACATCAACATCAGCCAATGCCTTGGTGTCTTCCTATAGATTCAGGTCCACTGAGTAAGCTTTGCTTGGCATAATTACCAAGAAGAAGGTCAATGAGTCTCTAGACTATACAGTACTGTTTCAGCACTGACTTAGTTTGGAAGTTCTTTTAGGGATTGAATTGTATCTGGATAAAAGCAATAACATAAGCAATAAGTTGGAGGTGATTAAATAGGTGTTGGGTGGATGTACATTTAGGCAAAGAGAAAAGCATGTACAAAAAGAAAGGCAAAACACTGGATGACATCTTGAGGATCTGCAGGAAGCCTGGAGGGCTGGGTAGCAGATAGCAGGAATACTGTGGCACACAAGGTTGGAGAGTTAGTAAGAATGAAATCTGGTGGGATTTGGGGATGACAAAAAGTCAACTGTTCATTATGAAGAGTAACGAGATAAGAGTACATGGTGTGAGCAGTAGAGAAGTACAATGCCATTGGATTTCATTCTGAAATGATCAGACTGATGGCAACAGAAAGGAAACACCTGAGGATCTTCACAGTGGGTGTCCAGAAACTAGTAACATGTCCAGTAGTCCATATACAATTATGGTGACTCAGACTGAACGGGTAGTAGTGCATGAATTTGAGAGATGCTTAGCACATTTAAAAAAAATACACGTTATTTATAATGTAACTTTTCTTGTTCATGTTATCAATAGGCAATAGTTATTCTTATAAAAATGCTATAGAGTTAACATACCTACTGAATTAAATTGAAATTTTAGTTGGATAAAATGCATGTCTCTTCAGTTTTACTCATGTTACTAGTTTGGAATCTGCACATTCATCTATTCAGAAATGGATAAATATGAAATTTACCACAAACTGATCCTTAAGCTTCTTATTGGTAAACAGAATTCATTCTGGATTCTTCTCTCCAGATGTGAAGAGAATAGTTCTTGGCATATAATTAGGCTTCATATTTATGGGTAAAGAAAACTTATATTATCACTAGCTGGGTATTTAATTTACTGTCCAAATTAGGAATTATTTTTTTTAAGAATGAAAATAGAAGCATGACTACTGATTTGTAGGAATATCAGTTATCTACCAGTACTGGCAAGAGCAAATAGGGACATATGACCCCTTAGTTAGCAAATATTGCTATCATGCCTAATTGCTAAGCAATTGTGCTGAACAATTATGAAAATATATTTGAACATGGAAAAGCCTTGGCCTAGATAATCAATTGTTCCTCAATCTTAAGTTCATTAGAAATGCTATTATAATAATTTCCTATTCATTCAGAATGGTAAGTGAATAGGTTAGTTTTCTACTCACAATGGGTCTAGAATTTAAGTGATAATCAGCTCTATTGGAAATACTTAATTAGAGTACTCTAAAATGACTTAATAACAGATCTTTCAGATTATTGTATAAATAGCACTTTGAAAACAAATTATTTTAAAGGGTTAAAACTCCTAAAGCATTGTAGTTTTAGAGTTAAAGCTCTGATAATATGACATTATATATACATGAGGGAAATGTGGCAAAATAATTAAATTGGACTAAATTACTACAGAGACTAGAAAAATTACAAGTCAATCTGTTGCAAGGCTTCATTACTTTGTCAATGTCCAGAAATTGACTGAAGATTAGCATAAAACAAGGCTACTTACGTCAGCAGGTATTTTAGATTTACCCTGTTTAAATGAGTGTTTAAAAATGACATTATCTGTCCCTATGAATAAGACTTTGAAATAAATATGGGTTATTAAAATAAGACATAAGAATCCACCCCCAAAAGCATCTGTTTATTAAAACTTGGATTTCTTTCAAAGTAAATAAGTACATTTATAAAAATAAGACAAATCACATTTATCTACCTTTGTTTTATAATCTCGGTAAATTCTCAGTTTCAAATATGGATTAAAAAGGAAAACAGAGCAGCTATTCATGAAAAGCAAACACATTATATCACATAACATCCTGTCAGATGATAAAAAGTCAGCATTTTCTGAATTGATTAACAGAAATATTGGATTTTGAACAATTAAAAACTCCCAACAATAAACTGCATGTGATTAGATCCACTGCGTGATTCTTATAAACAAGATGTACAATAAACATTTCCTACAAAGCTAGTGGAGGTGATGGAATTCCAGTGGAGCTATTCCAAATCCTGAAAGATGATGCTGTGAAAGTGCTGCACTCAACATGCCAGCAAATTTGGAAAACTCAGTAGTGGCCACAGGACTGGAAACGGTCAGTTTTCATTCCAATCCCAAAGAAAGGCAATGCCAAAGAATGCTCAAACTACCAAACAATTGCATTCATTTCACACGCTAGTAAAGTAATGCTCCAAGCCAGGCTTCAGCAATATGTGAACCGTGAACTTCCTGGTGTTCAAGCTGGTTTTAGGAAAGGCAGAGGAACCAGAGATCAAATTGTCAACATCTGCTGGATTATGGAAAAAGCAAGAGAGTTCCAGAAAAACATCTATTTCTGCTTTATTGACTATGCCAAAGCCTTTGACTGTGTGGATTACAATAAACTGTGGAAAATTCTGAAAGAGATGGGAATACCAGAACACCTGATCTGCCTCTTGAGAAATTTGTATGCAGGTCAGGAAGCAACAGTTAGAACTGGACATGAACAACAGACTGGTTCCAAATAGGAAAAGGAGTTCATCAAGACTGTATATTGTCACCCTGTTTATTTAACTTATATGCAGAGTACATCATGAGAAACGCTGGACTGGAAGAAACACAAGCTGGAATCAAGATTGCTGGGAGAAATATCAATAACCTCAGATATGCAGCTGACACCACCCTTATGGCAGAAAGTGAAGAGGAACTCAAAAGCCTCTTGATGAAAGTGAAAGTGGAGAGTGAAAAAGTGAGCTTAAAGCTCAACATTCAGAAAACGAAGATCATGGCATCCGGTCCCATCACTTCATTGGAAATAGATGGGGAAACAGTGGAAACAGTGTCAGACTTTATCTTTCTGGGCTCCAAAATCACTGCAGATGGTGACTGCAGCCATGAAATTAAAAGACGCTTACTCCTTGGAAGGAAAGTTATGACCAACCTAGATAGCATATTCAAAAGCAGAGACATTGCTTTGC
Source organism: Bos indicus x Bos taurus (assembly GCF_003369695.1). Taxonomy (NCBI): domain Eukaryota; kingdom Metazoa; phylum Chordata; class Mammalia; order Artiodactyla; family Bovidae; genus Bos; species Bos indicus x Bos taurus. The sequence goes on along the minus strand of NC_040076.1, from coordinate 18,117,629 downwards.
CAACAAAGGCCCGTCTAGTCAAGGCTACGGTTTTTCCTGTGGTCATGTATGGATGTGAGAGTTGGACTGTGAAGAAGGCTGAGAGCTGAAGAATTGATGCTTTTGAACTGGGGTGTTGGAGAAGACTCTTGAGAGTCCCTTGGACTGTAAGGAGATCCAACCAGTCCATTCTGAAGGAGATCATCCCTGGGATTTCTTTGGAAGGAATGATGCTAAAGCTGAAACTCCAGTACTTTGGCCACCTCACGCGAAGAGTTGACTCATTGGAAAAGACTCTGATGCTGGGAGGGATTGGGGGCAGGAGGAGAAGGGGACGACAGAGGATGAGATGGCTGGATGGCATCACTGACTCAATGGATGTGAGTCTGAGTGAACTCTGGGAGTTGGTGATGGACAGGGAGGCCTGGCGTGCTGCGATTCACGGGGTCACAAAGAGTCGGACACGACTGAGTGATTGATCTGATCTGATCTGAGACTTATAAAATGTCACTTTATAGTTGAAACAAGGGGACAGTGAAGGAAAGAATGTAATTTCATTAATTTTTGATCTTAGGTGTATATTATACCACATCATCTATATTAATACATACTTATATTACATATTAGTTGTGTGGTACACCCCCAAAATTCATGTCTACCTAGAGCTTCAGATTGTGACCATCTTTGGAAATAGAGTATTTGCAGATATAGTAAGTTATAAAGAGATCATACTGGATAACATTGGACCTTAAATCCAATGACTGGTATTCTTATAAGAAGGCCATGTGGAGACACATACGTAGAGAAGAAAGCCATACAAAGATGGAGATAGAGGTTGGAATGATGCATCTACAAGCTGTGCATGGTGCATGCTAAGTCACTTCAGTCGTGTCTGACTCTTTGGGACCTTATGGACTGTAGCCTGCCAGGCTCCTCTGTCCATGGGATTCTTCAGGCAAGAATACTGGAGTGGGTTAAGATGCCCTCTTCCAGGGGATCTTCCTGACTCAGGGATGGAACCTCCATCTCTTATATTTCCTGCACCAGCAGGTGGTTCTTTACCACTGGTGCCACCTGGGAAGCTCAAAGTGACAGGTGTGTCCATCTCTTTACAACATGGACTATTCTCCAGGCAAGAATATGAAATGAGTAGCCATTCCCTTCTCCAGGGTATCTTCCCAACCCAGGGATCGAACTCTGGACTCCGGCATTGCAGGCAGACTGTTTACCATCTGAGACACCAGGGAAGGCCCAAGAATACTGGGGTAGAATGCCGAAGATTGTTTGCAACCAACAAATCTTAGGAGAGAGGTATTACATTAAACAAGGAGGATTTTTTTTTTACCTACCTCCATTAGGCTGAGGTGGTTCTGTCTTAGTAACCCAGATAAGCAACAAAACAAACCTGTAAATAGCTTGAGGCTAAGAAATCAAAACCCAAAGACAGCCTGCTGCAAAGGGTAACTGTGCTTTCCCAAATAAGGCAGCCATTTAAGCTGTAGTCAATCAAATATAATTTCCCTGTGTTGCTTTTGAGACTTTATTATAAAGGTCTTGCCCCTAGCTCCTGTTGGTGGAGAGCTCCTAATTATTTCTGGTTTGGCATTGCCTGATTGAAATAGATTTTTGCTCAAATAAACTTTTAAAATTTAATAAGCTTCAGTTTATCTTTCAACAGAGGATGGGACAGTTTGTCTTGGAGACTTGGAAGGAAGCAACCTGCCATAATGTGATTTCAGACTTCTGTGCTCTTGAGCTATGAGAGAATAAACTTCTGTGGTTTTAAGCCACCAAGTTGGTGGCAATTTGTTATGGCCCTAGGAAACTAGGAAATTTGTTTCTTCATGGTTAGGAAGCATTTATTTATTCCAGCCACTGTATTTAGAGCATAGGATTTTAGAAAATTCCAATTGATTTAGACAAGATTTAAAGAAACCCAAGCAAAGAAAAAAGGGATAAGATATGTTGTATTCTAGATAACTACAGTTCCTTTCAATCCTAATAAACCATTGAGAAGGAACAAAAATAAATCATAGTACTCCACATGTAGTTCCTTCAAAAGCCTTTTTTTTTTCTTAAAAGTGTAAAACAAAGTATTAATACATGGAAGAGAATGAATATATTATAAGTTTTTGATATGCTGAGTTTTTCTCCATGAAAACTATGGTAGTAATACCAGGTTGGTGTGCTTGTATCAGACAGAAGGCTTCAACCCAGGAGGTCAACGGGAGACCCAGACCAGCAATCTCGGTCCTTGCCATAGCAACCAAAAATTTGAAAACTACTGCCTTGGGCTTAAGCACAGAGTTTATTAAAGCATAGATACACTCTCAGAAGAAGAGTGGGCAGTTACTTCGAGGTGAAGCCAGCCCTTGTATACAGGGTTGCTGCTGCTGCTTCTGAGTCACTTCAGTCGTGTCCGACTCTGTGTGACCCCAGAGACAGCAGCCCACCAGGCTGCCCCGTCCCTGGAATTCTCCAGGCAAGAACACTGGACTGGGTTGCCATTTCCTTCTCCAATGCATGAAAGTGAAAAGTGAAAGTGAAGTCGCTCAGTCATGTCCGACTCTTAGCAACCCCATGGACTGCAGCCTACCAGGCTCCTCCGTCCATGGGATTTTCCAGGCAAGAGTACTGGAGTGGGGTGCCATTGCCTTCTCTGCGTATACAGGGTTAAGGATGTTTATAAGGAACTGTTTTTCAAGGAGACAGGTGTGGTCAATAGGTAAGTGAAGGGGGAGAAGTCAGAGTGTGATAATTGATGAGTAATAGGCCATCGCTATTTGGTTGAGTGTCTCAAGTTCTGTAACAAATTATTATTGTGCCTGCCTTTAGCCTAGATTTGTTAAGAAAAGCCCACCTGGGGGGTGGTGAAATCACATGTAGATTTTATGTTGATAAGTTTGGGTTTACTAGAGTTTATGTACCTGTCTAGTCTGGGGAAAGTTCTCTTGTGTCACTGTGCTCCCTCTTTATCAGGGTAAGTTGCCCACCACGTGACCATAATTTCACCTGTTCTTCAGATGGTTGGGGTGTAACATGATGATTCTTCTCTTGTCTTTTCATCTCTGTCACCCGCTTGTTGTTAATGTCTAACTATCTATCTATCACTGTTACTACTAAAGACTCTACACAATTCTTATCAATGCTATTATTATAATTCTTTACCTCTTCCAATTTTAATACTAATTTCTTGCTGTATCAAAACAAAATCACATTTTATTTAATTTGATTATTAGCTAATGAGTTATTCAATAGATGTATTAGAATTTTTGGTTCTACTGTAATTAGTGGCATAACATATTCAAATTTATCTAATTTTGGTGTTTTCCTTTTTTATGGTGCTGTAATTAGTTGCTCAGTCATGTCTGACTCTTTGAAGCCCCATGGACTATAGTCCGCCAGGCTCCTCTGTCCATCGAATGTTCTAGTCAAGAATACTGGAATGGGTTGCCATTTCCTACTCCAGGGGATCTACCTGACTCAGGGATTGAAACTGTATCTCTTGAGTCTCCTGAATTGGCAAGTGAATTCTTTACCATTAATGCCACCTTGGAAGTCCCATTTTTTTTTTTTTAGCTAGTATGAGCTTATTTTTTTAACTAGTATGAGCTATGATTCAACAGTATGTGAACCAAGTACTTCCAGATGTTCAGCTGGATTGAGAAAAGGCAGAAGAAGCAGAGATCAAATTGCCATCTGTTGGATCATAGAAAAAGCAAGAGGATTCCAGAAAAACATCTGCTTGTTCTTCATTGACTATGCCAAAGCCTTTGAGTGTGTGGATCGCAACAAACTGTGGAAAATTCTTCAAGAGATGGGAATACTAGACCACTTTATCTGCCCCCGGAGAAATCTGTATTTAGTTCAAGAAGCAACAGTTAGAACAGGACATGGAAAAATGGACTGGTTCCATATTGGGACAGTAGTATGTCAAGGCCGTATATTGTCACCCTGCTTAGTTAACTTCTATGCACAGTACATCATATGAAATACCAGACTGGAAGAAGCACAAGCTAGAAACAAGATTTCCAGGAGAAATATCAATAACTATGTAGATGACACCACCCTTTGGAGAAGGTAATGGCAACCCACTCCAGTATTCTTGCCTGGAGAATCCCAGGGACAGAGGACCCTGTTGGGCTGCATCTATGGGGTCACACAGAGTCGAACACAACTGACGGGACTTAGCAGGAACAGCAGCAGACATCACCCTTATGGAAGAAAGTGCAGAGAAACTAAAGAGCCTCTTAATGAAAGTGAAAGAGGAGAGTGAAAAAGCAGGCTTAAAACTCATCATTCAAACAACTAAGGTCATGGCATCCTGTCCCATTACTTCATGGCAGATAGATGGGGAAAAAATGGAAACAGTGACAGACTTTATTTTCTTTGACTCCAAAATCACTGCAGATGGTGACTGCAGCCATGACATTAAAAAATGCTCCTTGGAAGAAAAGCTCTGAGCAACCTAGACAGCATATTAAAAAGCAGAGTGACTACATTGCTGACAAAGGTCTGTCTAGTCAAAGCTATAGTTTTCCCAGTAGTCATGTATGGATGTAAGAGTTGGACCATAAAGAAAGCTGAGTGCCAAAGAGTTGATGATTTTGAACTGAGGCATTGGAAAAGACTCTTGAGACTCCCTTGGAGTGCAAGGAGATCTAACCAGTCTATCCTAAAGGAAATCAGTCCTTAATATTGGAAAGACTGATGCTGAAGCTCAATACTTTGGCTACCTGATGAGAAGAACTGACTCCTTGGAAAAGACCCTGATGCTGGGAAAGATTGAAGGCAGGAGGAGAAGGGGACGACAGAGGATGAGATGGTTGGATGGCATCACCAACTCAATGAACATGAGTTTGAGCAAGCTCTGGGAGTAGGTGATGGACAGCAAAGCCTGACGTGCTGCAGTCCGTGGGGGTCACAAGAGTTAGATATGACTGAGCAACTGAATTGAACTGATAAGCTTATTTTAAATAAAATTTTTATTGCAGTTTATATTAGTGATTATAGAAATATTCTGTCAAATTTTGATTTAGTTTATGGTTTTTGATATAGCCATAAACTCAGCATCTCTTGGAATACTACTTGACATTTCAAAGTAAATATGTTCAAAACTAAACTATCGTTTTCCTTCAAAGTTGTAAACTACCTGAATTTTTCCCATTTTTAATTAATGGCAATTACATCCTTCAGGTGTTCAGGTCACAAATCTTATGTAAAGAATAAAAAGTATATTTGATGAACATATTTGTAGGGCAGCGATGGAGACACAGATATAGAGAACAGATTTATGGGTATGAGGGAGGGTGGAAGAAAGAGACGATGGAAGAAATGAAGAGAGTAGCATGGAGACATTTACACTACCATATGTAAAATAGATAGCCCATGGGGATTTGCTGTTGACTCAGGGAACTCAAACTGGGGCTCTGTAATAATCTATAGAAGTGAGATGGTATGGGAGGGAGGATGAAGATGGGGAGGACATATCTATATCAATATCAATAGTGGATTCATGTTGATGTGTGGCAGAAACCAACACAGTATTGTAAAGCAATTATCCTTCAATTAAAAACAAATAAATTAAAAGAAAAATTATATCTGGTATTTATTCCTAGTTCCTGACACATAGCTCTTGAAATCCTTGAAATCTGCTGAGTGTTAGCAGTATCTTTTGTTATTCAGAAGGAATTCCTTTCATTTACATTATCCCTGAGTTGAGTCTAATGAGGTCACTCTTGGTGTGTGTCCAGATACCTTTAGGACAGCTCTGGTCACCAGTAAAAATCACTAAGTGATTAGAGGGTTAGAACTTTCAGCCTCACCCACACCCTTTTAGGAGGAACAATGGGCTAGAAAGTGAATTTAATAACCAGTGGCCAATGATTTAGTCAATCACACCTACTTAGTCAAATCTTCATTGAAAACTCAAAGCTAAGTTTTGAGAACTTCCAAGTTGTGAATATAATAGAGTTCTGAGAGTTTGGCACACCAGTAGACAGCATAAAATCTTTCTCTTCCAGTACCTTCCCTATCACTTCCTCCATTTGGCTGGTCCTGACTTGTACCTTTTATAATAAATGGAGAATCATTAAGGAAGTGTTTTTCTGAGTTTTGTGAACATTCTATTGAATTACCAAGCCCACAGAGGGAGTTGTGGGAACCCTTGACTTACAGCCAATTGACCATATGTGGGATTGGTCTTTGAACTTGTGACTGGCCAGTGAAGCAGGGACAGACTTGTGGAAATGGGCCCTTAACTCTTGAGGTTTGCATTAAATCTTATTAGTTAGTATCAAAATTGAATTATTGGATGTATAGTTAACGTCTGAGAACTGGTATTACAAAAGACATCATGTAAAGAAAGAACTTGAAATCCTGTTTTCATCCTTACTTCCTGTTTTCATAGTGTTTTGGGGCTGCTGTAATGAAAACACCATAGACTGGGTGACTTTAACAATGATTGTGTATTTCTTGTGTTTCTGGAGGCTGGTAATTCCAAGGATAAGTGAGAGCAAGTCACCCATGTTTTGTAGGGGCCCACAACATGGTCCATATTTCATTATGTTCTCACATGGCAGACAGGGAAAGGAGCTCCTCAAGGTCTCATTTACAAAGACAGTATTATGGTGACTCCCCACTCCTGACCTATTCGCCTCTCAGAGGCCTGTCTCCTAACATCATCACATAAGATTTCAACATAGGAATTTTAGGCATTCAGTCTAGAGCATCCATGTTTCTCTTAAAATCTACATCCATTTTGTTACAAAATTTTGGGCCTCCACACCTAAATGTTCACCAGAATTGAATCACTCCTACATACCTTGCTATTTTCCTTAACCACAGTATTTTAATCACTATAAATGTAAAGTTATCTATGATAACTCCTACATGTAAATCACCTGTAGGCTTTCTAGGGTGTAATTTTTGTGTGACTTTTTTTCCTCCATGCAGATGGAAATAATTGTTTATATGGCTAATGTTGTGTGAGGCAAATCATGGAGGGAATGGATAACATCATCTCATACCAGAGGGAGTTCACTTTACTCTGTGTAGGAAGAAAAGGTGCTGGTACATCATTCTTTTTTTAAAAAAAACTATTTTATTTAGTTTGGGCTGCATTGAATCTTTGTTGCTGTGCATCACTTTCTCCAGTTGTAGTGCACGAGCTTCTCGTTGCACAGGCTTTAGGAATTGCATCTCGGGCTCTAGAATGCATACACAGTAATTGTGGTGCGCAGGCTTAGTTGCCCCATGGCATGTGGAATCTTCTAGCACAGGGATGCAACCCATGTTCCCAGCATTGGCAGCCATGTTCTTAAACACTGGATCAGCAGGGAAGTCCAGTACACCACTCTATCGTGACTTCAGCCAGAGCAGATTCAAAACTGGGCTATTGTTTTGGGAGAGCTTTGTTCACCCTGATTGTAATAGATCCTAGGGTAAGATCTTCCAAGTTTCCTAACTGAGATATTAGAAGATATGACCTCCTCAATACATGATATTCCTGATATATTTATTCTACCCGTCACCATTCTCCTGCTTTGCTTCTCTCTCTTATACCTTTGTAGTTGAAAAACTTGACCAATGCATCAAAGGAATAGCCAGATTGGGCTCAAAACTTTGTTTTCCCTCTCATTAGAATCCGTATTAGTTGTAACAAAGTCACCACAAAGTACCATAGACTGGAAGGCTTAAACAATTGAAATATATTTCCTTATAGTTTTGGAGGCCAGAGATCTGAGATCTAAGTATTGGTAGATTTATTTTTTTCTGTGGTCTCTTCCTTGGCCTGTAGTTGGCTGGCTTCTTCAGCATCTTCACAAGGTCTTCCCTATGGCTCTTTCCTGTCTCCTTTTTCTATATGGATACCAGTCATATTGGATTAGGTCCATATATCGTATTTCACTTTAAATACCGTTTTTATAGGCCTGTCTCCAAATAAGCATATTCTCAGATAAGGAGGTTAAGATTTAATATATTAATATTGATGTGGGGGACAGATTTACCCCCTTCCCAAATCCTAGCTGCCTCTGTATCTCTGAATTTCAATTTTTCTCTTTCAAATCCTATGAAAGTGCCAATTTTCTGATGAATTTTTTGTCATTTAGCAGTAATTGCTTTATGTTCTGGCCCTCTGTTTTGTTTTGTTTTGTTTTTTTCAACTTCTATCCTACCTCTGGAAAGAATAGGAACATCTCTTGAAGAAAAAGTATGAGCAAAATAGATGCTTATCTCACCATAGTTCCTTCTTCATGTGATGTTGGTACATCACATACCATTAGGCTCATCAGTTCCTAATTTATACTCATGTGTATGTCATGTACACACACACACACACACACACAAACACAATGCACCTACATATGTCAATTCTGGCTTCTCTGGTTTTCCCTGGTAGGAATGCTGATAAGCATTGAAATTCCATAACATCTAGAAAAAATACTATACTTAATAATTAATGAATAGCTATATTATATGGGCTTCCTTGGTGGCTCAGGTGGTAAAGACTCTGCCTATAGTGTGGGAGAACTAGGTTTGATCCCTGGGTTGGGAAGATTCCCTGGAGAAGAGAATGGCTACCAACTTTAATTTCCTTGCCAGGAGAATTCCATGGGCAGAAGAGCCTGGCAGGTGACAGTCCATGCAGTCCCAAAGAGTTGGGCATGACTGCGCAACTAACAGTTTCACTTTTTACTTTATGTTAATGTGTATAATTATGAGAAGACAAGATAGGACTACAGGTATGTGATTCACTTGGTTGTTGTACCAAGGAAGTGATATGAACTAATAATAATAATGTACTGCTAATAAATTTTAATATAATAAATAGAAGATAGTTATAAACATAATATAAAGATCTAAAATTAAATAGGGATGTATGAAGAAAAAAGTGATCATCACATATAATCTTACCTCTTAACGTTTTTGAGTGCAAATATATAAAATCAAGTTTTTCATGCATTTGGCTTCATGTTACAGATGCTATTTTTAAATTTCATCTCTCACTTTAAATCTTGAGCACTTCTGAAAATCAATATTCACAAAACATTTTTATCTTTACTAAAGTTACTTTGTATGATTACAGAGTACTTTTAAAAAACAATCTCTTCTTCATGAGTACGGTAGCAGACTGTCAAGATTTAGCACTTAAACTAACAGAAAGACATATGCATACACAAAGCTGGATTTTGTTCTTTAGTCCCATCATAAATATAAACCTCAGTTTTTACCCTGATATATGGGCTTCTGTAACAAAGAGACTATCTGAATGGCCATCAACAGAAAGAGGAAGTGTTTTATTAAACAAAGACAAAATGTTCCAGTGGAAAGAGTTTGGGCTTTATTATTCTTTTCAGATTGTGCATAGGCAATGCTGACAAGATAAATTATCTGAGTCTCTAAGCCATACAGGCAAATCCAAATTGTGTGAACTCAGTCAAAACAAATAAATGAGAAGACATTTCAAAAGAAAGAAACATGAAACAGAGAATTTTTTACTTGGGAAAAAGCCCTATGATATTACTCTTCACTATTTTGAGCTCAGATGTCTCCCATTCTGTGTAAGCCCTGAGAACTGTTAGGTTAACAGCTCCTCTTTCTTTATTTCCCCAGCTTGTACAGTTTCCCTGTGTTTGCAGAACAATAATTATCTATCTACAGGCAGAAGGATAGAATAACCCAGTCTCCTCACTGGTTTTCTTTTCCTAGGATTCCCCGTCCTATTCAGCTGGTGTATAATGTTAGACTAGCCGTTTCATGTATTTTGCAGTCTTCTTATTTACAGTGAGAAGTTACATCTAATCCTTGTTACTCCACATGGTCATTAATGATTATCCATAATTATATTTTTATTAATTTAGAATTTATTTTGATGCAAGATGAAGATAAACCTTAAGTGAATTTTGGAATACTGGCAATTGCCAACCATCTAACTTGGTGCTTCCCTTATTTATTGAAGACTTATATTTGTTCTTTTATTTTAGTTCCGTATATCATATATATCCATTCATTTTTTAAAAGTCTTTATTGAATTTGTTACAATATTATTTCTGTTTTATGGTTTGATTTTTTGGCCAGGAGGCATGTGGGATCTTAGCTTCTCAACCAGGGATTGAACCCACACAGCCTACATTGAAAATCAAAGTGTTAACTGCTTTATTGCCATGCATATCCATTCTTAAGTAAATGTCTGAATATCTTAAATTTTGTGATATTGAATCTTTTTGATTAATAATGATACTTACTCGATATCTTATGAATAAAATATATTTTTCCCTTTTAGTGATTTAACATGAGAAACTTATGTTGAATTTTTAAAACGTAACTTAAATTTTTCTTTTATGGTGCTTTAATTATTTCACTTTTTTTTTCTAACTTATTGGAGTGATGTACTAGAGAAATAGTTTTATAATAATGAGCTATATTTTTTCTGGAATAAATCATCTTTACTAAGTACAATATTATATACTATACTTATACCCTTTTCAAAATATATTGTGCAGTATTTATTTATTTTTATTCATAAATACTGTTGATCTGTACTCTGAGTTACTTTATAAGGTTTTGGAGTTAAAATTTTGATGACCTAATAAAATGACCTGAGAATTTTTCCAAAATGGTCTTTTTGTTCTTAAGATAGTTTGGACATTTATTTTTATGTGTCTGAAATAATATGTTTCAGTTTCAGTTCAGTAGCTCAGTCGTATCTGACTCTTTGCGACCCCATGAACTGCAGCGTGCCAGGCCTGCCTGTCCATCACCAACTCCCAGAGTCCACCCAAACTCATGTCCATCAAGTCGGTGAAGCCATCCAGCCATCTCATCCTCTGTTGTTCCCTTCTTCTACTATCTTCAATCTTTCCCAGTGTCAGGGTCTTTTCCAATGAGTCAGCTCTTCGCATGAGGTGGCTGAAGTATTGGAGTTTCAGCTTCAGCATCAGTCCTTCCAAGGAACACCCAGGACTGATCTCCTTTAGGATGGACTGGCTGGATCTCCTTGCAGTCCAAGGGACTCTCAAGAGTCTTCTCCAATACCATAGTTCAAAAGTATCAATTCTTAAGTGCTCAGCTTTCTTTATAGTAAAACAAAACAAACAAACAAAAATTACATTGGTTGCATACCTTTTGTGACAGGTATTCCTGGACATCCTTGCAGTGCATTGTAATGAAACAGTTCTCTCAATATTTCTTTTTCCTTTCAAGACTATTTTATCTTATATATATTTCTAATCATTTTTAAGACCTCTGTATTTTCTCTTGCTTGAATTTGATAGTGATTTGTCTAATTTTTTATTCCCAAAGAACTTTTTCTTGTGTTTTTTCCTTCAATTTGTATATTTTGACTTATATTTTCTTATATTATTTTTTCCTAGTCAAGTTATTTTATTATAACCATATTTTTTGAATTAAAGTTTATATTCATTAATTTAAACTTTTTTGTTTGTAACGTTTTAATGTTTAAAACTGCCCCGAGAACAGGTTAGTATATGCACTTTAGTCTTGTTTTAGATAACTTTCAATTAAAAAAAATAATTGACATTCAGTATGCTAAAAACTGAAATTAAAAAAAAAGTCATGCAGATTTTCTTTTTCCAATGTTAGACATTTCCTTTCTCCTAGTAGTGAAATTTAGCAAAGATTCATCTTATATAAAACAGCTCCCTAATTACTGGGGATTTTCATTCCTTATTTCTGTATAATTCTATAACGATAAAAATCCTTCCAGAAATTAACATATTCATTTAGCTAATGGGTAACATAAAGGCTTCCTATGTGTCAGTGGGTAGCATAAATTTTTCCCATGTCAGGAGATAGTATAAAAGGTCTTCTATGTATCTCTACAGTGGCATGGTTACATAAGAATTGAACTGACCTGTTGCAAATTTTGCATAATATGTGTTTTTATATACTATGGTGAAGAAGCATATCAATCTGGTCAACAAACATTTTACAATGCATTAAATTCCTATAAAGTCATTATCTTGAGAGAGAAAAGCAAGAAAAACAGCTGCCACAATTACTGTAGAGTGCCAAGAAGTAATTAAAACCACCAATGGAGACTAAACTGATTGAGGGAAGGAATAATAAAAGGTTCTCCCAGATCTCATGCAATACTGCACAGAGCCAATAAATAGAACACACACTTTCTCAATTTATCAGTCTCAAACACAAACAGACAACAACAAAAACAGAAACTGTAACAAAAGCAGGAGGTCTTAATCGATGGTTAATATGTGTAAAATTAAAATAACGTTATTATTTACAGGTGTCATTACACTCTGGGATTAATAGGAAAGACATCAAATGGAAGTATGTCAGACTGCACAGCAAAAGAAACCATCAGCAAAATGAAAAGACAATCTACTAATAAGAGAAAACATTTATATATTCTGTATATCTGATAAGTGGTTAATATCCAAAATATATGAAGAACTCATACAACTCAATAGCAAACCTCCCCCAACAACACAATTAAAAATGAGCAGAGGAACTCAAAGAAAACTTACAAATTGTCAACAAGTATATGAAAAGTTGCTCAACATCACTAAGCATCAGAATATCAGAAAAATGTATATCAAAACTAAAATGAGATATTACCACACATGGATAATTTGGGTATATATAAAAGTAAATTTTGGAGTTATTTGCTGAAAGAATTTGCTTTGCCTAAGTAAGGCTTTAAACTTTATAATACAAACTAAACCAATAATGTTTTTATTGTACGTTCAATATTTTATTATAAGTTCAGGGAAGCCTGGAGTGCTGCAATTCATGGGGTCACAATGAGTCAGACATGACTTAGCAACTGAACAACAACAATATTTTTGGTATTTATTTTAAAAAAAACATAATACATTGATATGTATTTATCTAGTTTAAAAATCAGATTATTTTACTTTTATATCTCTGAAATGGGTAAAGTCAATCCTTGAATAAGCCAACGAAGAAAGATTTGTTCCTTTTCAAGTGATTCCAACCACATTCATGCTCAATTCTTAAATTTCTGATACTATCTCCATATTTCCATTTTATAAGAATTTAAACACATGAACTGTTCACTGGGAGCTAATATCATGAGCTCATAACAGTCACCAGTAAAGAGTAACTATCACACTGACATACTGCTCAACCCACATCAACTCATCTGAAAATAGCTGGAATTGAGTCACAAATCTCACAAATAATTTTCAAATACATTAAGTGTTTTGTTTGTTTTAGTTTCTGCTGCTGCTTAATAGAATACTCCCCAAATTTAATGATTTAAAACAGAATTTCATAATCTATTCCAAGGTCAAAAATTCAGAAAAAAGTGTCAAGGAGACAGTAGTCTGTTCCACAATGGCTAGAGCTTTAGTTGAGAAGACTTTGAACCATAGGTTAGTGGGTTCAACTGCTTGGAGAGAGAATGATTTGAAGGATATTCACTCACAGGTCTAGTGGTTACTGCTGGCTGTTGGCCTAGATCTCAGCTAGATAGTCAGTGTAAACACCTCCATAGGGACCTTCTCATATGACCCAGGCTTTCTCTTAGCATGGTGGTCTTAGGAGAAGGAAATGTCTCTTAGTAGTATCCAGCTCTTTGTGACTCCATGGATGGTGGCCCACCAGGCTCCTCTGTCTATGGGATTTCCCAGGCAAGAATACTGGAGCAGGTTGCCATTCCCTTCTCAAGGGGATCTTCCTGACCTAGGAATCGAACCCAGGCCTCCTACATTGCAAGTAGATTCTTTACTTTCTGAGCCAGAAGGAAAGTCCACTGGTGGTCTTAGGCCATTAGATTTTCTACATGATGATTCAGGACTTCAGCATTAGTGTTCAGTGAACAACGCAGAAGCTGCATCTCTTTTATCTCTGGAAGCTGCTGACTTCCCCTTCTGCCACTGATTCTCTTGGTCATTAGCAAGGTACAAACACAAATTTAAGGGAGATGATTAGTAATATTTTTTAATGGTATTATGGTAGTGTTCTTAGTCATCTTGTTGAATTAGAAGTATTTTTATGGTGATCTTTGAACAACACAATCTGACTGCCACTCATTGTTTCAAGAAAATCAAAATTACAACCCTCCCAGATAGATATATATTAACACAATCACCTCTCCATATCCTAGAGTTCTGTATATCCACAGATTCAATTAAACATGAGGTGAAAATATTTGTGAAAGTGTTAGTCATTCAGTCATGTCCCACTCTTTGTGTGATTCCCATGGACTGTAGCTTGTCAGGCTCCTCCGTCCATGGAACTCTTCAGGCATGAATGGTGGAGTGGATAGCCATTCCTTTCTTCAAGGGATCTCCCCGACCCAGGGATCAAACCTGGGTCTACTTCATTGCAGGCAGATTCTTCACCATCTGAACCACCAGGGAAAACAAATCCCAAAAGTTCCCCAAAGAAAAACTTAAATTTACCTTGCCCTGGCAACTATTTATGTAGCATTTATAACTACTATATTTACCACTATTTACATAACACTTTGCGTCAGAAAGTGAAGAGGAACTAAAAAGCCTCTTGGTGAAAGTGAAAGTGGAGAGTGAAAAAGTTGGCTTAAAGCTCAACATTCAGAAAACAAAGATAATGGCATCCAGTCCCATCACTTCATGGGAAATAGATGGGGAAACAGTGGAAACAGTGTCAGACTTTTTTCTGGGCTCCAAAATCACTGTAGATGGTGACTGCAGCCATGAAATTTAAAGACGCTTACTCCTTGGAAGGAAAGTTATGACCAACCTAGATAGCATATTCAAAAGCAGAGATATTACTTTGCCAACAAAGGTCCGTCTAGTCAAGGCTATGGTTTTTCCTGTGGTCATGTATGGATGTGAGAGTTGGACTGTGAAGAAGGCTGAGCACTGAAGAATTGATGCTTTTGAACTGTGGTGTTGGAGGAGACTCTTGAGAGTCCCTTGGACTACAAGGAGATCCAACCAGTCCATTCTGAAGGAGATCATCTCTGGGATTTCTTTGGAAGGAATGATGCTAAAGCTGAAACTCCAGTACTTTGGCCACCTCATGCGAAGAGTTGACTCATTGGAAAAGACTCTGATGCTGGGAGGGATTGGGGGCAGGAGGAGAAGGGGACGACAGAGGATGAGATGGCTGGATGGCATCACTGACTCGATGGACGTGAGTCTGAGTGAACTCCGGGAGTTAGTGATGGACAGGGAGGCCTGGCATGCTGCGATTCATGGGGTCGCAAAGAGTCAGACACGACTGAGCGACTGACCTGATCTGATCTGATCTTGCGTGTCCGCAAAGAATTGGATACGACTGAGGGACTTCACTTTCACTTTCGCTTTTCATATAACACTTACTTTGTATTGCTTCCTTGATTTCTTAGCTATAAAGAATCCACCTGCAATGTAGGAAACAGGGTTCTATCTATAGGTCAGTAAGATCCCTTGGAGAGAAAAGACAAACCACTCCAGTATTCTTGGAATATGGAAAATCCCACAGACAGAGGAGCCTGGCGGGCTACAGTTGATGCTATTGCAAGAGTTGGACATGACTTGGTGACTAAACAACAAATTACATTGTATTAGGTATTATAAATAATATATATCTAAATTATGTGGAAAAATGAACATGGTTTTATGTAAAGAACTTGAGATTTTGGTATTCCCTGGGATCCTGGAACAAATCCCACAGATACTAAGCAATAACTGTATATTATATGTATATAACCCCTTGTCTGCTTTGTTACACAGAGGGGATTTTATTGTGTTAAAATTCTTTGTAGTTTCTCTATTTCATATCTTTTATATGCATGTCCATGTAATCCTGTTGCCTTTGGTTCTTCTAAAATCCTATATTTTCCCTGAGGATATTGAGCTGTGGGATTTCTGGATGAAAGTAACTAATCTGCTAGTACACTGACACCTCAAACACAAGAAGACTTGTATTAAAGTGCTGACATTTATAAATGTGACTTTTGAAGTGACAATTGATATTTCTTATCAGAAATGATAGGCATACCTACCTTATTCCCTGAAGCATGCACTTTACAATGTAAATCTATGACTGGCAATACATGCTTAAAAGTTATGCTAATACTTTCAAAGGTTCTGAATAAATAGACACTGCATGTTAATCACGATGCAATCTAGTTTGTAATTGCTGGTATTTATGATCACATTTTCCTCCATGACTCAGTGGTAAAGAATCCACCTGCAATACAGGAGGTATTGGAGACATGGCTCTGATCATTTGGGCAGGAAGATCCCCTTGAGTAGGAAATGGCAACCCCCTCCAGTATTCTTGTCTGGAAAATCTATGGACAGAGAAGTCTAGAAGGCTACAGTCCTTGGGGTTGCAAAGAGTCAGACACAACTGAGCATGCATTATCACATATATGTTTAGTGTTATGTCAAAATCTATATTAGGCTCAAGTTTAAGCAAGCAATTTTAATTATACATATAATCATAAATCCATTTAAAAGGAAATATTGTAAGACTTCAAAACTAGGTAATAAGCAAGAGTGTACACATTGATTAAAATCTACCTTCCATGTTTAACAAAACCATTAATATAACTCTTGAAGATAGTAGAATAAAAGTAAAATATTGTGCCTGTTATAAGTGCAATATTATGCTAGGGGATGCTATAAATTGTTAAATATTAATCTAAAACAAATAGACTGCCAGATATTTCTCTTGCCAAAAATGGGTTTATTCTGGATCAACAGAGAATTACAGTTGGGAGACTGGAGTGAGCCATGTATAAGTTCTGGTACAGCAAGGAAGGAGAACACATATATAAAGAGGGAAAGAAAGTTTGATGAGATGACTGCAGTAAACTAAGAGTCCATGGCTTTTCATTGGTTGAGTCCTTGCCTCAAAGGGACAGGAGTCTCCCTTCTTTATGCTAGGCTTCACCATGGTCACAGGATGTCAGAGCACCCCATTTTGTCTTTTGACTCTAATTAAGGCTTTTTTAAAAAAAGATTTATTTTATTGGAATACAGTTGATTGACAATGTATGTTTATTTCAGTATTTTCTACAGTGCTGGCATACACATCTGAATGCAGGGTTCCAAAGAATGTGTGTGTTCTTAGTCGGTCAGTCATGTCCAACTCTTTATGACCCCATGGACTACAGCCCACCAGGATCCTCTGTCCATGGGGATTCTTCAGGCAAGAATACTGGAGTGGGTTGCCATGCTCTCTTCCGTGAGATCTTCCCAACAATGGGGTTGAACGCAGGTCTCCTGCATTGCAGGCAGATTCTTTACTGACTGAGCTATCAGAGAAGCCCATTCCAAAGAACAGCAATGAGAGATAAGAAAGGATTTTTAAGTGAATAATGTAAAGAAATAGAGGAAAGCAATGGGAGAGACTAGAGATCTCTTCAAGAAAATTAGAGATACCAAGGGACAATTTCATGCAAAGATAGGCACAATAAAGAACAGAAATGGTATGGACTGAACAGAAGCAGAAGATATTAAGAAGAGGTGGCAAAAAAACATGGAAGTACTATACAAAACAAGATATTTATGGCCCAGATAAATACCGTAGTGTGATCACTCACCTAGAGCCATATATCCTGAATTGTGAAGTTAAGTGGGCCTTAGGAAGCATCACTCCGAACAAAGCTATTGGAGGTGATGGAATTCCAGTTGAGCTATTTAAATCCTGAAAGATGATGCTGTGAAAGTGCTGCACTCAATATGCCACAAATTTGGAAAACTCAGCAGTGACCATAGGACTGGAAAAAGTCAGTTTTCATACCAATCCCAAAGAAGGGCAATGCCAAAGAATGTTCAAACAATCACACAATTGAACTTATTTCACATGCTAGCAAGGTAATGCTCAAAATCCTTCAGGCTAGGTTTCCACAGTAAGTGAACCAGGAACTTCCAGACATACCAGCTGGATTTAGAAATGGCAAAGAAACCAGAGAACAAATTGCCAACATCCATTGGATCTTAGAAAAAGCAAGAGAGTTTCAGAAAAACATCTACTTCTGCTTCATTGACTATGCTAAATAAAGCATTTGAATGTGTGGATCACAACAAATTGTGGAAAAGTCTTAGAGAGATGGGAACAACAGACCACCTTACCTGCCTCCTGAGAAAGCCGCATGCAACTGAGGGAGCAACAGTTACAGCCAGACATGGAACAGACTGGTTCCAAATTGGGAAAGAAGTACATCAAAGCTGCATATTGTCACCCTGTTTATTTAACTCATATACAGAGTCCATCATGGGAAATACTGGGCTGGATGAAACCACAAGCTGGAACCACAATTTCTGGGAGAAATATAAATTACCTCAGATATGCAGATGACACCACCCTTATGGCAGAAAGTGAAGAGGAACTAAAGAGCCTCTTGATGAAAGTGAAAGAGGAGAGTGAAAAAGTTGGCTTAAAACTCAACATCCAAGGAACTATGATCTTGACATGTGGTCCCATCACTTCATGGAAATTAGATGGGGCAACAATGAAAACAGTAATGGACTTTATTCTGGGGGGCTCCAAAATCACTGCTGACTGTGACTGCAGCCTTGGAATTAAAGATGCTTGCTCCTTGGGAGAAATGCTATGACAAACCTAGACAGCGTATTAAAAAATAGAGACATTGCTTTGCCAACAAAGGTCTGCATGGTCAAAGCTGTGACTTTTTCCAGTAGTCATGTACTGATGTGAGACTTGAACCATAAAGAAGGATGAGAGCCAAAGAATTGATCCTTTCTAACTATGGTGTTTGAGAAGACTCTTGAGAGTCCCTTTGATTGTAAAGGATCAAACCAGTCAATCCTAAAGGAAATCAACCCTGAAAATTCATTGAAGGGCTGATGCTGAAACTGAAGTTCCAATCATTTGGCCACCTGATGCGAAGAACCAACTCATTGGAAAAGACCCTGATGCTGGGAAAGATAGAAGGCAGGAAGAGAAGTGAATGACAGAGGACAAGATGATTGGATAGCATCACTGACTCAATGGACATGAGTTGGAGATGGTAAAAGACAAGGAGACCTAACATGTTGCAGTCCATGGACTTTCAAAGAGTTGGACATGACTGAAGGACAGAACACAACAAAATGCTGACATATAGGATTAAAGCAAACTGTTGACAGATACAAATACCAGGGATATACTTCCCCTAGGAAACTCTCGAATATCATAGATGAAAGCCTTTGGGTAAACACGTATTTTCAACCTTCTAGTCAATGATTCTGAGAAGCATTAATATGTACAAAGTAAACTGAGTTTTATTTGAACATAATGATGGGATGGATCATGCACATACAATATATTGATATTTAATTGCATATTTCCTAGCAAACATAAGTAAACCCTAGAAGTTGTGTTTACATTATTTTCACATTATGCAAAAAAAAATGTATAGTTTCCATTAATATATTTTATTTGACCTAAGGAGATAAGTTAGAAGTGTGCTTTTGAACTTCTAAATAATTGAGGATTTTCTAGTTATTTTGTGGTTATATATTTTAGCTTAGCGCTACTACAGTCAGACACTAAAACATTGTATTATTTAAGTCATACGAAATTTATTTTTACTTGCTTTATTACCCCATCCTCATGTTTTTAGTGTAATTTTTTCACTTGCAATTAAATAAATTTGCACGCTACCGCTGTTGCCTGCATTATTATATTCAGGTGAATTAGTAGAGTGTTTTAGGCATAATGTTTCATGTCATTTTTTTTCTTACTGATTTTTCTTTTAATTACAGAAAGAAATTTTCATAATGCATAAATAAGTTCATAGATCTGTACATTTCTCTTCTTGAGTCTGTCAACTTTTGAGCATTTATTTTGACAACTTTATGGAGGTATGATTCATATACAGTTAAGTGCATATATTTATTTCATATGTAAATTTGAGGTGTACTGACAAATGTATATGCCTATGAAACCACCACCACAATCAAGATAATGAACATATCCATTGCTCCCTAATGATTCTCAGTGCTTTTTTGTAATCCATTTCTCTTACCCAATTCTCAGTCCCTATGTCATTCCCAAGTAAGCACTGATCAATTTTCTGTCAAAATCTATTAGTTTGAATATCCTACAATTTTATATAAATTAAACTTCTTTGATTCAGCATGACTATTTTGAGATTTATCCATGTTGACATGTATAATATCTAATTCCTTTTTATTACTGAGTAGTATTTCACTGTATGAATGTTTCACAATTTTTTAATCCATTCAGCTATTGATGGCCATCTGAGCTTTTCCCAGTTTCAGACTATTACAAATAATTCTTTTGTAAATATTTGTGTAGAAGTTTTTGTCTTGATATATGCTTTCAGTTCTTTTGAGTAAGTACCAAGGGTTTGAATGGCCAGGTCATATTGTGGGCATAGGCATAACTTTTTAAGAAATTGTCAACTGAATTAAAAAGTGGCTGTCCCATTTCACATTCCCATTGGTAATGTGTGTAAATTTTAAAGCCTCCACATCTTCACCTGATAGTAAGTGTACAATAAATGTTAGATTACGCTTGCTAAGAATAAAAACTTGCTGATCCTCAAGGTTAGCGATCCTATTTCTAATCTGGTTTATGGAAGTTTCATTGCCTTAAATATATGCCTTTGCTTTGTCTGCCAGGTAATTCCTATTCACCTTTCACAATCAATTTCTGACCTACCCCAAAATGTATTTCATCTCCATTTTTGTACAATGACTATTTGTTCTTTACATTCTGAAATTCCTGTGTTCTTTTATTTTAGTCTCTCTTATTAGATTAGGTGTTTCCTGCAGGAAGAGTCATGTATTATTTATCCCTTTCACCTGCCTTGCAGTTCAACATATATTAACAGCTCAATATATTTGGTTTGTTTGTTTGTTTTTTAATTTTATTTTATTTTTAAATTTACATATATTTGGGATTGTTAAATGAAATAGCAAACATAGTTTTATAAATCTATGCCTCCCTGATTATCTGTACAAATTTCCAAATGAACATTTCTTATGAAATGTAGACACATGGAATTGCACTGATTATTTCTAAGACTTGAACAATTCAGAGTGCAATTAATGAATAAAATAAGATATCAAGTTATATCTGAGAACATGATTTGATTTAAAATTTAATCATCGCTCAGTCATGACTGCTATTGGAGTTTAACTTATTAGATACCATCTGCTGCCTAAACATCTAGGGAATATTTTTAAGAAATATCTTTCTGGAGAAAATGATAATCTTGTGCCAACTTGTTTATCACTTATCTGGTTGCTGGCATTTAAACCTTGTAACAACAAAAATTATAGCTGAGTACATATGGCAATAAATGAAAATTAAATATGATAAGAACACAATGAAAATGTAAATGACTTTTGGGGGCCAGATTTATCACTTCCTGTATTATAATGAGCTATGCAATATGAGACTACGTTACATGGCAATAGAGGAGTCATTCAGAATGCAAGCTTCATTCAGACAAGTGCTAGTCTGAATGCTGATTATAATTTTAAATGCCACCATGACCTTAGACAATTGGAAAACCACAGTATTTTAACTGCACTTAGTAGATAATAATAGCCATCTTTTAAACTATTCTAGCAAGTATATGCATATTTACATAATTGGTTAATTTATTTATGGGCCACAAAATTTGAGTAAAGTGGCCATTTAGGACTGAAAGTGTCTAGAATATTTGACTTCAAAATATGTCATTTTGGCCTAGGATTATTTTGAGCTGAAAGCAATTGAAAATGAGCAGATGCAGAAGTTCTCTACCCTTCCCTTTTCCACCTAAAAGTAAGATATAGATTTCCTTTGTGAAGGCAACACACTTTTCCCCTGTGAGGGTGTCCCTCTCTCCTTTACCTGGAAGAAGAGAGTGACTCATCATTGCAGACAGAGTAGGAACAAGATGAGCAGTCATAAACAAACTGTATTGAAATAACCCTTAACTTCCATTGGTTTCCCCATATAGTTCCTAGTCATGTTCCCAGTTTATGCTTCTGTGAAGCCCAAATCCCTTTTCCTTTTTTAAGATGGTACATAGGTCCCCAATTCTAACCACTTTTATGAGTTTCACTTTTCTGTGAACTCCCACCCATGTGAATGTTAACAAAACGTCTTTGCCTTTTCTCCTGTTAATTTGCCTCTTGTTGGTTTAATTCACATACTCCCAGACAATGAGCCTAAGAGGGTAGAGGATAAATTTTTTATCTCTGAAAGAACCCTTAGATATTGGACATTTGTACTTTAATAATGGGTATCTCTACAAAGCATGAAATCCTTTTTTTTTAAAATTTTATTTTATTTTAAAACTTTACATAATTGTATTAGTTTTGCCAAATATCAAAATGAATCCGCCACAGGTATACATGTGTTCCCTATCCTGAACCCTCTTCCCTCCTCCCTCCCCATACCATCCCTCTGGGTCCTCTCAGTGCACTAGCCCCAAGCATCCAGTATCATGCATCGAACCTTGACTGGCAACTCGTTTCTTACATGATATTTTACATGTTTAAGTGTCATTCTCCCAAATCTTCCCACCCTCTCCCTCTCCCACAGAGTCCAAAAGACTGTTCTATACATCAGTGTCTCTTTTGCTGTCTCGTACACCGGGTTATTGTGTCCAGAACACAAATGTTAACAGAAAAAAATGAAAAGGTTAAAAAACTGTTCTTCAAGAGTTACCTAGGTCTCAAATCAGAGAAGGCAATGGCACCCCACTCCAGTACTCTTGCCTGGAAACTCCCATGGACGGAGGAGCCTGGTAGGCTGCAGTCCATGGGGTCGCGAAGAGTCGGACACGACTAAGCGACTTCACTTTCACTTTTCACTTTCATGCATTGGAGAAGGAAATGGCAACCCACTCCAGTGTTCTTGCCTGGAGAATCCCAGGGACGGGGGAGCCTGGTGGGCTGCCGTCTCTGGGGTCGCACAGAGTCAGACACGACTGAAGCAACTTAGCAGCAGCAGCAGCAGCAGCAGGTCTCAAATATTTCTAATCACTAGGAGCTATTCATATTTGCATCTTTTATGGGTCCTAACAGTTTTGATATATAGCAGACACATTGTGCTTGATAAATGTATCAATATTTGCAATGACCTTGAACTACTAATTCTTTATTGTTTTAAGCAATTTTATTAGTTTCCCAAGGCTGCCATAGCAAATCATCATGAAAACTTGGTAATTGATTAATAAGACAATAGAAATTTACTCTCTCACAGTCTGGAGGCTGTACCCCTACTTGAAGTAGTAGAATGGATGTCTTTTCTTGCCTCTTCCAGTTTCAAGTAGCTCTGTAGGTTCACTGATTTGTGGCTTCAAACTCCAAATTGACCTTCTTCTTGACATGACCTTCTCCTTTGTGTATATCTTTCTTTGTATGTCTCTTACAAGGATACTTGGGTTTAGTGGATAGGCCAGGATGATCTCATCCTGAGATCTTAACTTAAATGCATCTACCAAAAAAATTTTGTTTTCTCCAAATAAAGCCTCATTCATAGGTTCTGAGAATTTCAATGTGGATATATCTTTTTATGGGGCCACCATTCAATCCACTCTACCAGTGATGGATTACTTAACTTAATACCAAGTGGTTTTCCTAAACTTGATGCAGTTGATGTCTTAATTTTTAAAATATATTGCCTTTTCTCTTATTTTCCATCTGGATCATTTCTGACAGCAGGCATAAATCTATGAATGTATTCCAATAAAACTACTACTAATCATGGCTGCTCTCCATTGAGTGCATAAAATACCTCAGAAAGTGAGCTAAATATACCGTGCCCATTATTTTGTTATATCTTTTAAAGAAACAAGAAATATACCCACTTCAAAGATGCAGGGATTTATGCTGAGATATTTAGAGAGATTTTGTGACAAATTTGAGGTCTCAGGCAGTAACAGACAGAACTGAAATATGGAGCCCACGTCTCAGTTTACAAAGTGTTCTTAACCACTATGTTATATTCTTTCTTTGCACTTTATTTTGAATTATCTTAAGAAGGGCTGGTCTGGGTTTTTCTATATTTTTGTTGAATCTATACACCGTATACTATTTTTTCTCTTGCACTGGTTTAGAAGCTGATGTTTCTTTGCTGTATGTTCTCTATATTGTTCTGTGGTCGATTTGTAACTGCATCTTGCTATAAAGTGAGTTTCTTATTTACTTAGAAAAAATCCAGCTTTATCTTTCACTTGTTAAAGCTTATGTTGCACCAAGGTCTTATCTGTGCTGAAAACTATTTCCTGGTCTCTGTTTATCACTGACCTATGACAGCGTTCCCTACTTCCTTGTTGTACTCTTTGCAGCTTTTTAGAACCTACAAATTTCCTAGGAGAAACTTCACATCTATTAAAGCAGACACATCTGAAGATTTTTGATCATTTTGATTTTGATCATTTTAATCATCAGAAATCAGATCATTTCTGATTTTGATCATCTGAAAAACAATTATTAGCTAATGCTTCTGTATTATTGGCTCTGTGTGTGTGTGTGTGTATACTTGCATAATGTACTGCAAGGTTATGGCCATTAGAAACTGTTCACAGAAAATACAATACTGAAATCAACTGAAAATAAATACATAGAGAGTTTATAGTATTTTCCCATTCACCTTAATGGATGAACCTATACAAGCACTATGATTTTTATTTTGAGATCCAATATTTAAACAAACACAACATTTGCCACATGCTTATAGGTGATTCTACTCTCTTTAGTCAACTCATCTCAAGACAGTACTGGCCTCAGTCTGACTGTTGCATTCCTACCACTTGAATACATGCAATCTCTTTGATTTTTGTCTGTTTTCCCATAAGGGGGTTTTGTGTTTTTCATACTGTTTATGGTATTCTCAAGGCAAGAATACTATTTCTTTCTCCAGTGGGAGAAAAACTTTCTAAGTGATCAATGCAAGAAAATAGAGGAAAACAGTAAAATTGTAAAGACTGGAGATCTCATCAAGAAAATTAGTTATACCAAGGGAAAATTTCATGCAAAGATGGGCACAAGAAAGGACAGAAATGGTATGGACCTAACAGAAGTAGAAGATATTAAGAAGAGGTGGCAAGAATACACAGAAGAAGTATACAAAAAAGATCTTCACGACCCAGAAAACCACGATGGTGTAATCACTCACCTAGAGCCAGACATTCTAGAGTACAAAGTCAAGTGGGCCTTGGGAAGCATCACTATGACCAAAACTAGGGGAGATTATGAAATTTCAGCTGAGATATTTCAAATCCTAAGAGATGATGCTGTGAAAGTGCTGTACTCAATATGCCAGGAAACTTGGAAAACTCAGCACTGGCCACAGGACTGGAAAAGGTCAGTTTTCATTTAATCCCAAAGAAAGGCAATGCCAAAGAAAGTTCAAAATACCACACAATTGTACTCATCTCACATGCTAGCAAAGTAATTCTCAAAATTCTCCAAGCCAGGCTTCAACAGTAAATGAACCAAGAACTTCCAGATGTTCAAGCTGGAGTTGGAAAAGGCAGAAGAACCAGAGATCAAATTGCCAGAATCCATTGGATCATAGAAAAAGCGAGAGAATTTCAGAAAGACATCTATTTCTGCTTTATTGACTACACCAAAACCTTTGACTATGTGGATCACAATAAACTGTGGAAAATTCTTCAAGAGATGGGAATACCAGACCACCTGACCTGCCTCCTAAAAAAATCTGTATGCAGGTCAAGAAGCAATAGCTAGAACCAGATGTATAACAACAGACTGGTTCCAAATTGAGAAAGGAGTATGTCAAGGCTGTATACTGTCACTCTGCCTTTTTAATTTATATGCAGAGGACATCATGTTAAACTCTGGACTGGATGAAGCATGAGGTGGAATCAAGATTACTAGGAGAAATGTCAGTAACCTTAGATATGCAGATGACACCACTTTTATGGAAGAAAGTAAAGAGGAACTAAAGAGCCTCCTGATAAAGGTGAAAGATGAGAGTGAAAAAGCCAATTTAAAACTCAACATTCAAAAAAACTAAGATCATGGTATCCACCACTTCATGGCAAATAGATGGGGGGAATAATGGAAACAGTGACAGAGTTTATTTTCTTTGGCTCCAAAATTACTTCAGGTAGTGACTGTAGCCATTAAATTAAAAGACACTTGCTTCTTGTAAGAAAAGCTATGACCAACATAGACAGCATATTAAAATGCAGAGACATTACTTTGACGGGAAACTCCATCTAGTCAAAGGTATGGCTTTTCCAGTAGTCATGTATGGATGTGAAAGTTGGACTATAATGAAAGGTGAGTGCTGAAGAATTGATACTTTTGAACTGTGGTGTTGGAGAAGACTCTTGAGAGTCCCCTGGACTTCAAGGAGATCAAACCAGTCAATCCTAAAGAAAATCAGCCCTGAATATTCATTGGAAGGACTGATGCTGAAGCTGAAGATTCTTTACTCTGGCTACCTGATGTGAAGAACTGACTCATTGGAAAAGACTCTAATGCTGGGAAAGATTAAAGGCAGGGGGAAGAGGGGATGAAAGAGGATGAGATGACTGGATGGCATCACCGACTCGATGGACATGAGCTTGAGCAAGCTCTGGGAGCTGGTGATGGGCAGGGAGGCCTGGCGTGCTGAAGTCCATGGGGTTGCAAAGAGTCGGACATGACTGAGCGACTGAAATGAACTGACTGAAGCGGATTTTACATATCTATCTGCCCTGTAATACAGAGAGCATTAGGCAATTTTCAGAATTATGCTACTAAAATGTACCCCACTTCCCAAACCCATAAAAAACAACAACAAAAAAATTTATTTCTTTTCAGAACTATTTTTTTCAAAAGTTACCAAGTGAGAGTTAAAACCAGTGTTTCACATAAGCCTTCAGAAGCATGTTATCACACAATCACTGGCAGAACATTTTTAAAATCATATTAAAATACGTAGCTGTTTTAACTCTCTTGGCATATATCCCTGTGGTGCTGGTACTTCCCTGTGGGCAACCTTTGTGAACTCTCATGGAATATAAACTTTTGTTTTAACCAGTTTTTATGAGAAGCTTTCAGATGAAATCATTTCTAATTTGCTTTTTGAAACTGATTTTTGTGAAAATGATAAACTTGTATAAATTACTTAGAGCTAATCCTAATACTGAATCAAGTAAGCATACAGTGAAAATCAGAGAAAAGTCACTTTTCAGTAGCTATTGTTCTAATCAAATCTGGTCATCCATGTTAAATGTAGATCTTTAGCTCGTTCTGCATTAATATTTGTATGTTGACAGGTTGAACCTGGAGTTTTTATCTCAATGATTTCTTATGGAAATATTTTTGGAACCATGAAGATAATTTATCAGGAGGAAGAATGGTTCCATTTTGTGAGCTATTTCTGTATCATCCATTTAGGCCTCCTTTGCGGCTCAGCTGGTAAAGAATCCATCTGCAATGTGGGAGACCTGGGTTTGATCCCTGGTTTGGGAAGATCCTCTGGAGAAGGAAAGGCTATCCACTCCAGTATTCTAGCCTGGAGAATTCCATTTACTCGTCTTTTAACACAAATTTAAAGCAATTTTAATGTTAGTTAGTATGTAGCCAATTTTCAAGCATTTTGAACTATGTTGCTTTAAAAATCTCTCTACTTTCTTACTGATGGTACACAGTAGCCATGGGCCGAACTGTGGAAATCATTTCTTCCAACTCTGTTCACTCCCTGATCTCTGAAACTCTCAACTATATAATGTAGACATCTTTGTGACTTCCACTGAAAACACATGGCACATTTATTAGCTGTAAGTACAATATTTTAAAAGAGAAGTTACATAGTGCGAAGTTATGGGGCCAGGGATTTAGTCCTAGATCTGACATTCACCAGTTGCCAAAGAAGAAAGCTGTTGCTTTTCTCTTCAGTGTATTTGTTTTCTTTCTTTCTTTTTTTTTAATTTTTCAAAATAATGGTTTTTGACTGTTTGATAGTCATCAGTCTCCTTTTACCTCTGTTCATCAATGTTGAGAAAGGAAAGTCCTAGGTCATATACACTTCCTTGGAGATACATATAAATTTTATTATAGATGATTTAAAAAGTGAGAAACTGCACGTATCTGGCAAGGAGAGTGTTTTATAAAATAGATACAAACTCATCAAACTGTCTTTTTATATTTTATGCTCCATGAATTGATCTGTCCATATACTTATTCATAGAAATATAATTTATACAGAATCAGCTACAGACTTGAACATATTTTTTTCCTACTTCTTGAATCTAAGATTACTGTATCAGATATTCCCTGGTTTGTATATTTTGGCATCACTGAATAAACATCATTTATGTTTATGTCTTGAGTAGTTTATATCAAAAATTTTATATGCTAAGCTTCTTGACATTATTTCTAACATTTCATAATTCAGTGGCAGATAGTGACAG
Source organism: Bos indicus x Bos taurus (assembly GCF_003369695.1). NCBI lineage: Eukaryota > Metazoa > Chordata > Mammalia > Artiodactyla > Bovidae > Bos > Bos indicus x Bos taurus. The sequence goes on along the minus strand of NC_040076.1, from coordinate 18,089,323 downwards.
AGCTCAGTATTACATTAAACAACATATTTCTCATGACTGCCTTGTTTTTTCTTATGACAGATTTAAATATTTTTTATGAGCTGTAAGAGTCAAGAATTATGAAACAGATGTTAATATCTCCTGTTGCAAAGTTAACTTTACCAATTACTTATATCCATCTAATAAGCTTGATGTCTTTGTTAAGACTATTATCTATGTATTTTCTGTAATCTCTTCTTTCTGTCTAGTTTATCTGTATCAATCTTCTATCACCTTCCAATTTAAAAGCTGGAAGCAATTATTTCCTCTATATTGCTTTAATTAATCAGAATAACTTAAAAGAGATTTTATAACATTTAATTACTTTAGTCTCTATGTTTTAAGTTTTAATGGGAAGAAAGTATTTAATCCTTTAAAAGTTACAATTTAACTGTACTTAATACTGAAAATTAAAGTTTTTATCTTTTTATTTTCTCTAACCAGACCAAATATATTTCTGCTTTTTCCTGCCTGAAATGGATTTACTAAATCTAGGATTTTTCTGTGTACTGAGTAGTAACATGTATCAAGATAAAACAAAAGAAAGAAAACAGTATTCTACTGGAATGTAGTTAAGCCAAAGATATTTTATATTTTATTACAACGTAATATTTAATTAAGTACTAAACTCATGAATTCCTTCTCATTGAGGAATGGGAAGAAATATTGATATGAAAAGGGAAGGAGCCTATATTTTAGCACTGATTCTATCACTAAATTAGTGGTTAAAGACCTTTATTTCTTTGCAATGCTGCTTTAATCTTGTGGAAATATTTTTTTTTGATTAATGCTAAGTATTTTAAAATCCAATATTAATTAGATTTTATTATTATTATATAAGGACACTCATCTAAGTGAAGTGATGTATTATTAACATTGAATACTCACAGAAACCCTATTAGACATCTACCTCTTATGACATGGTTGAGGAAGTTGAGATATCACATGACCTGCCTTAGACCTCAGAAGTGATAAGACTTCAACATAAGCATTTATAACATAACATAAGACTTCAGTTTCCCTGGGGATTTGGCTCAATTGTGGGTACCTTCAAATCTACCTTCTCACTTCTTCCCTCCACATGCAAGCACACACATCAAAACATACCCAGTCATCATTGATCTTCTATGGGACTTGTACTTAGCTTGTACTCAGAGCTTGCCTTAGTCTTCATAGTCTGTCTGAGCAATTTTACTTTGTCTCTGAGACTCTCATTTATTGGAGCTGTTTCTCAGAATCCCTCTCATTTCCCCTCATCCTTATTTGGTCTCTAAAACTTTCAGTCTAAGTTTAAAATTTAATCTAATAATCTCTTATGTTTCCCAACTTGTATCCATTTCCTATTTTCTATTTCACAGAATAAAGCACCATTTCTCCTGTGCCAAGAAACAGTAAACTTCCATTTTCTTCCAAATTCTTGCTTGTAAGACCCCACATTAATATTTCAATATTTCCCTGCTAGTATCCCCGACACTTGTTATTTGTTTTCTAATTTCTATTTCTTGCATTAGAATCTCATATTTTCTTAATGGAGAATGAGATTGTTGGATGATATCACAAATTCAATGGACATGAGTTTGAGCAAACTCCAGGAGACAGTGAAGGACAGGGGAGGTTGGCGGTTGCAGTCCATGACATTGCAAAAAGTTGGTCATGACTTAGTGACTGACCAATAACAATTTTCTTAACCTAATAGTTTCATTTCTTTCTTAAACATTTCCCTGCCATCAGGCACACATTTGCTTAATTTCACATGTTCTATTTCTATGACACTCATCTCTCAAACTTTGGAATATGGTTTTGGCAATACTATGGTTATGATAGTTGCCTACTTAGTCCCATAATTTCCCTTAGTGTGTGAAATAAAAATCCAAAATCTTATATTTAATTTGCAATCTCATTAGGTACTGTCAATCTGATGGGTCTTCTCATCTCCCCTCCCTTCCTCACATTTTCTGTTTCACCATTCTTCATCCCTGACAATGCCAGGCTTTCTTATAGCTTTAGGCAATTATTCTGATCTTCCGAGGACATCATATATTTACTGGGCTGCTTGAAAGTTTCTTGGGGCTTCCCTGGTGGCTCAGACAGTAAAGAATATGCCTCCAATGTAGGAGACCTGGGTTTGATCCCTGGGTCTGGAAGATGCCCTGGAGAAGGAAATGGCTACCCACTGTAGTATTCTTGCCTGGAAAATTCCATGGACTGAGGAGCCTGGTGGGCTACTGTCCAAAGAGTTGCAAAGAGTCAGACACAACTGAGTGACTAACATTTTCACTTTTTAAATTTTCAGTTTTGAAAGTTTTTCATTCATCCTCTGTTTTGACTCAAGTCCTGTTTCCCCTGGAAACACTACCTTGATTACTCTAGATATACCTGGGTACATCAATATTCCATTTTTGTCAAAGACATACATTACAAATACGTTTTATGTTAATTTCCATTTACTTTTTGCATGTCTATATCTCATTAGGTAAGAGCTCTTATAAGGGTAATGAAGTCCATTCTTCCCTATGTTATGACATGATAGATTTTAGTGCTTTATAGCTTTAAAAAGCTTTAAAAAGAGATTTAAATGACAAGTGAGAGATCTCTGGCTCCATCATTGCCATCATGTTTGTCATTTTAGTGCTGACTGTGATAGTTATTGGAGAAGGCAATGGCAACCCACTCTAGTACTCTTGCCTGGAAAATCCCATGGGCGGAGAAGTCTGGTAAGGCTGCAGTCCAGGGGGTCTCGAAGAGTCGGACACGACTGAGCGACTTCACTTTCACTTTTCACTTTCATGCATTGGAGAAGGAAATGGCAACCCACTCCAGTGTTCTTGCCTGGAGAATCCCAGGTACGGGGGAGCCTGGTGGGCTGCTGTCTATGGGGTCGCACAGAGTTGGACACGACTGAAGCGACTTAGCAGCACCAGCAGCAGCAGCAGTGCTAGTTATTGGGCTTCCCAGGTGGCGCTAGTGGTAAAGAACCTACCTGCTGATTCAAGAGACTTAATAGATGTGGGTTCAGTCCCTGGGTGGGGAAGATTCCCTGGAGGAGGGGATGACAAACCACTCCAGTATCCTTGCCTGGAGAATCCCAAGGACAGAGGAGCCTGGCAGGCTACAGTCCACAGGGTTGCAAAGAGTCAGACATGACTAAAGTGATTTATCACATGCTAGTAAATATGGGGAAAAAATAGAAAATTATCTCTTTAGTCCATACAGTGTTCTTTCATGGTAAGGTTGAATATAATCCTCACTTTATAGATGATGAAGCTTAGACTCAAGTTCCACACAGTTTGCCAATAGAGCCCATGTTCTTAATAAAAATCTAAATTATTTGAATCCAGTAAATTAATTCATAAAATAATTTTAAGTGTATAGGACACCCAGGTTTGTTATTGACTAAATTCTTCATAAACAACAAAACTATATGTTTCTCTGAATTTTTAATGTCCACCATAAGGGATCATGATGAGAGAAATGTGAGGCTCAGGCAGCATATGTGAGAGAGGCATAGGATTTTATTGAATACCATAGTTGGTCATTCCATAGGCTGAATGTGATCTTAGTGCTAACATAAGGAGCATGACATTTGCATTATGGGAGGTCATTATTTTCTTCTTGTTTCTGTAGGTTATATTGCACATAGGGAATTGCTGTCAGTAATGGATAAAATTAGTTTAAAGACATTTAGTTTGAGTTAAATTCTGAGAAAAAGCATCTTGATATGAAGGATATTTAAATATTTTAAATTTGCAGTGAATATGAAAGACTCTGGAATATATAAGTGAAGTAGAAAAAGAGCTACTTTTCAAATTTTTGAAAACTCTCATGTAGAAGAGGATATGTATTTTATTTGAATCTTAGCAAAGAATGCTCAAACTACCATACAATTGCACTCATCTCACATGCTAGTAAAGTAATGTTCAAAATTCTCCAAGTCGGGCTTCAGCAATACATGAACCATGAAATTCCAGATGTTCAGGCTGGGTTTAGAAAAGGCAGAGGAACCAGAGATCAAATTGCCAACATCCGCTGAATCATGGAAAAAGCAAGAAAGTTGCTGAAAAACACCTGCTTCTGCTTTATTAACTATGCCAAAGCCTTTGATGTGCGGATCACAATAAACTGTAGAAAATTCTGAAAGAGATGGTAACACCAGAACACCTGACCTGCCTCTTGAGAAATCTGTATGCAGGTCAGGAGGCAACAGTTAGAACTGGACATGGAACAACACACTGTTTCCAAATAGGAAAAGGAGTACGTCAAGGCTGTGTATTGTCACCTTGCTTATTTAACTTATATGCAGAGTACATTATGAGAAATGCTGGGCCGGATGAATCAGAAGCTGGAATCAAGATTGCCAGGATAAATATCAATAACCTCAGATACACAGATGACACCACCCTAAAGGCAGAAAGTGAAGAGGAACTAAAGAGCCTCTTGATGAAAGTGAAAGAGGAGAGTGAAAAATTTGACTTAAAACTCAACGTTCAGAAAACAAAGATCATGGCATCCGGTCCCACCACTTCATGGCAAATAGATGGAGAAACAGTGAAAACAGTGGCTGACTCTATTTTGGGGGGCTGCAAAATCACTGCAGATGTTAACTTCAGCCATGAAATTAAAAGGCGCTTACTCCTTGAGAAAAAAAAAAAAAAAAAAACTATGGCCAAACTAGACAGCATATTAAAAAGTAGAGACATTACTTTGCCAACAAAGGTCCATCTAGTCAAGGCTATGGTTTGTCCAGTAGTCATGTATGGATGTGAGAGTTGGAATATAAAAAAAGCTGAGCACCAAAGAATTGATGCTTTTGAACTGTGGTGTTGGAGAAGACTCCTGAGAGTCCCTTGAAATGCAAGGCTATCCAACCAGTCCAACCTAAAGGTGATCAGTCCTGAGTGCTCTTTGGAAGGACTGATGTTGAAGTTGAAACTCCAATACTTTGGCTACCTGATGCGAAGAGCTGACTCAATGGAAAAGACCCTGATGCTGGGAAATATTGAGCGCGGGAGGAGAAGGGGACAACAGAGGATGAGATGGTTGGATGGCATCACCAACTCAATGGACATGGGTTTAGGTAGACTCCGGGAGTTGGTGATGGACAGGAAGGCCTGATCTGATGCAGTTCATGGGATTGCAAAGAGTTGGACGCGACTGAGCGACTGAAATGAACTGAATATTTTTTAAACCTAAGGATGATTTTTAGGCTGCAATTATAATTAACTTATATACTTTAAAATATAATTTGCTTGAATTTATTGCTTTAAAAAGTGAAATATCTTTCTTTCAATGTAGAGACTTTGACGAGTGCAAATGAGTTGCCATGACAAGCAATATCACATCCAAATTTTAATGTCAAAACTTGATCTATTGCAAACCCAAGTGAATTGTTATTCAGAGAATAGAAAATGTATTTTAAAATGTCCTCATAAATCCGTTTCCCAGATTGAAGTTTATATCTGCTTTTAAACACTTACAGTGATGGAAAGTAAACATCATAAAATGGCCCCAAATTATAACAAGTCAATTAAAATCCTTCATAGTGTAACATGGAATAGATACTCTTACATAGTGCTATTAATTTTGTGCTAAGATTAAATATGAAAAATACTATTTTGGCGATATTTTCAGATTAATAAATAATTTTCAGGGGGGACAACAGTTAAAAAAGAAAAGAAACGACAAAATAATTTTTAAAATCAGAAGGCAGTTTGAAAAAGATGTTATAAAAAATTTTCCATATAATATTGAAAGCCTCAAAATATCTGTTTTCAAAGTTCACCCCAGATACAACTTTTAATTAGAATTAATTTCATTAAAAATTAAAACTGATTACAATTATTTCAAAAGCTTGCACAGGACCATTATTAGTAAATCTGTATTGAGTTCTATATATCATCTGATTCATCCTAATAGAATTTCAAATAAAAAAAAGATTAGACTACAAATGGAAAGGGAGAATTTTATGCTTCAAAATAGTATGTGGGAAGTAGAAAACATATGTAATAAAACATATTTAATGAAAATATTTTATTAGTAAAATATTTAATCAACACCTAGGAGAGTAAAGTTTAAAAATATAAATAAATATTTGATTTTTACTCAAATGAATTGAGTAAATAGCAACTTCAGTGTAGATATATCTGTGCCCTAAGAATTCTGTTCCATTTATTAAAATACAAATACAGATTAATAAATGTCCTTCTCTATAATCTGGGTAAGAGATTTGACTTCCCTTGAGGAATAGTCATCCTTTGCTTAGTGATGATTGTCTTGGCATCTGACTTGCCAGGCATGTGCGCTTGCACAGTTCATTCCAGTGATCACTCTGAATACCAAACTCACAATATTTCCAAGAAAACGATGTCTCTGGATAGTAGAATCATGCTATTCAATTTTGAAAGTATAACAATATACAAATAGAAACACCATTAACCAGATGTGTGACCATCTCTTCTATAGACATCACAGACCCAAAGAACAACTTGAGGGCTTCCCTGGTAGTCCATTGGTTAATAATCCCCCTTGCAAAGCGGAGGACCCTGGTTCAATTGCTGGGCCAGGAAAATACCACATACCTCAGGGAAACTAAACCCGGAGTGTGTAGAGCCTGTGCTCTGCAACAAGAGAAGCCACCACAATGAGAAGCCTGAGCCCTGCAACTAGAGAGCAGCCCCCACTCTCTGCAACGAGAAAGCCCTCATGCAACAACAGAGACCATGTGCATTCAAAATAAATACATTTTTAAAAAAAGAAAAAAACCACTCAGGTGGTTACCTGAGTGTTGGTAACTCTTGAACAAGTGATGTTAATATCTCATGGACACCTAAATAGGCAAAGAGTTCTTGGGAGATGGCAGTTTTGTTACACTTTTATATTTTTATGTTAATTATCATATTTTTTCACTTTTAATAGAAATTAAGACACCAGTATTGGGGAGGAGAAGTTGCTAGCTTTGTCCATTTTTGATGGCAGTGACTTGCTATTGATAAAAGCATAGGTCTGAGCACGGGAAGAGCTGCTTACAGTTCAAGCTTCCCAGTGGCCTAGTGGTAAAGAATCCACCTACAAGTGCAGGAGACATAAGAGACACGAGTTCAATCCCTGGGTCAGGAAGATCCCTTGGAGAAGGAGATAGCAGCACACTCCAGTATTCTTGCCTGGGAAATTCCATGGACAGAGGAGCCTGGTGGGCTATAGTCCATGGAGTCACAAAAGAGTTAGAAATGACTTCGTGACTAAACAAGAGAAGAGGTGGAATAAGAGGAATTTATACTGATTCTCCCTGTAATCCCAGTATTACATCATTATGGATGCCTAAGAACAGTATAGAAGAAATATGCAAAGAAATATACCAAGTCCTTCAAAGTAGTGGATATTTGATATAAATAAGATAATTAAATAAACATTTTTTATATCTTGAAGTTAGATCCCTTTAGAAAATAGTTTTAAAATAAACAATATTGTTTTCTTCTCTCAGAAATTCTTTTGAGTTCAATAGAACTTATTAAAATTTGGAGTAAACTTTTCACATATTGTACAAAAGGATGGTAAAATTGGAAAAATATTCTGTTTATATTTTCTAGACATGATAAAGGGACTGAAAAATTTTGTCTTTTTCCCCCAACCTTTCAAAGAGCACTAAATATCTAAATATATGTGGTTATTATTTTATATGAGTATTTCTGTTAATTTGTAAATGAGAAGGTGACATTTTTAGAGATAATATTTGTCAACACAAGTTGATGAAATTCAAACCCTGGAAATACTATAGATAAATGCCTTCATTTTAAAATTAGATTATTGAGTTTTGTATTGTTTTACAGAAGCAGTGACAGATTTTATTTTCTTGGGCTCCAAATCACTATGGATGGTGACTGCAGCCATACAATTAAAAGATGCTTGCCTCTTGGAAGAAAGCTATGACAAACATAGACAGCATATTAAAAAGCAAAAACATCACTCTGCTGACAAAGGTCTGTAAAGTCAAAGCTATGTTTTTTTCAGTAGTTATGTATGGATGTAAGAGTTGGACCATAAAGCTGAGCACCGAAGAGCTGATGCTTTTGAACTGTGGCATTGGAGAAGACTCTTGAGAGTCTCTTAGACTGCAAGGAGATCAAATCAGTCAGTTTTAAAGAAAATCGGTCCTGAATATTCACTGAGAGAACTAATGCTGAAGCTGAAGCTCCAATGCTTTGGCCACCTGATACAAAGAGCCAACTCATTGGAAAAGACCCTAATGCAGGGAAAGATTGAACGCTAAAAGGAGAAGGGAGTGGCAGAGGATGAGATGGCTGATAACATCACCAACTCAATGGACGTGAATTTGAGCAAACTGCTGCTACTGCTGCTGCTAAGTCGCTTCAGTCGTGTCCAGCTCTGTGCGACCCCATAGATGGCAGCCCACCAGGCTCCTCCATCCCTGGGATTCTCTAGGCAAGAACATTGGAGTGGGTTGCCATTTCCTTCTCCAATGCATGAAAAGTGAAAAGTGAAAGTGAAGTCGTTCAGTCGTGTCCGACTCTTCGCGACCCCATGGACTGCAGCGCATCAGGCTCCTCCGTCCATGGGATTTTCCAGGCAAGAGTACTGGAGTGGGGTGCCATTGCCTTCTCCAAAGGACAGAGGAACCTGGCTTACTACATTCCATAGGGTCACAAAGAGTCAGACACAACTTAGCGACTGAACAACAACAATTAATTTACATTATTCCCATGAGTTTATAATTGATTATATGCATTATACTATTTTAAAATCTGTAATTTAAAAAACCCATTCAAATTTTACTGTCTTTAGGATGATATAAAGCATATTATCTAAATTTATATATATATATATAATTCTTTCCGAAATTCAAAAAAATCTTAATTTTCAAGTTCTTATGTCCAGTGTGTGGAAATGACCAATTGCAAACATCTCCTTGGCATAATAAATTTAATCCATTAGATGTAAACTATACACTAAAAAGTTCTTTGGGGCCCTCTAGACCCCATAAACGTGTCCCTCACTTGCCACAAAAATATAAATGCTTTGGAATAGAACACTGTAATATATTACTACTTTTCTGCTTTCAACATTCACTAGAGATTTCAGTCAAGGAGCTGAGAGTCTAAGTAGTTTACCTATAATCTACTGGCTATTTTAAAATTCTGTGTAACATTCTAAAGCAGATAATGGATATTTAAGACAACACATACACAAAGTTTACTTGCCTCCAGAAAAAAATGTATTTTTACTGTATTTATAATAGCAAAACGTTTAAAGTTAACATTTCATTCAAATCATATGGAAGCATCTTGCTTACTGAGACAACTAAGTATCATTTATTACTAGGATTTTTATTGGCTTGGATTGAGATGCAATTGACATAGAAATAAACTTCATGTATTTAAATGTCAGTGTGATGGATTCTACAGATTTTTAGCCTTCTAAAACTACCTGCAATGTCAAGATAATTAATATATAATACCCATCACTTGCAGAAGTTTCCATGTGCCACTAAGTAATCCTTCATTCTTGCCTATCTTTGTATCATGCCCTTCCTTGATCTCCACCAAACATTGTGGGTTTTCTGTCACTACTGTTGTTTAGTCCCTAAGTCATGTCTCTTTTTCAGCCTCATGGGTTATAGCCTGCCAGGCACCTCTGTCCATGTGACTGGGATTAGTTTTAATTTTCTATAGTTTTCATATAAATGGAACTAAAAAGTGTATATTATTTTTCTTGTCTGGCTTCTTCACTTGGTATGATTATTTGAGATACATATGTGGAGTAGCATGTTATAATAATTCCTGTTTTTATGTGTAGTATTTCCTTGTATGATTACGTATTAAATATATATTTATCTGTTCACTTGTTGATAGAAATATTAGTCATTTCCATTTGGGGCTAACGATGCTATGAACATCCATGTACAAGTCTATGTATAACATATGTTTTTGTTTCTGTCCGGTAAGTGGTGAGGAGTAGACTGGCTGAACCATATACACTACATGTGCTCATTCCAGAGACTATCTACGTATGGCTTTTGGCCATCCCCTCCTTTTTCCAACGTTGGCCAAGACAGATCTAGTCCCTTTCATGTTTTGAATCACTCCCTGTTTCTTCCATTGCCATCTCACTTTGACTTTCTGCCTTCCTTTTCCATTTTTAAAGACCCAGTGGCACCCCACTCCAGTACTCTTGCCTGGAAAATCCCATGGATGGAGGAGCCTGATAGACTGTAGTCCATGGGGTCGTTAAGAGTCGGACAGAACTGAGCGACTTCACTTTTACTTTTCCCTTTCATGCATTGGAGAAGGAAATGGCAACCCACTCCAGTGTTCTTGCCTGGAGAATCCCAGGGACGGGGGATCCTAGTGTGCTGCCATCTATGGGGTCGCACAGGGTCGGACACGAGTGAAGCAACTTGGCAGCAGCAGCAGCATGGTTACATTGGCCTCCTCACGACAATTCAGGGTAATCGCAGTTAAGTGTGTGAGCTCCATTTTACCCACAGAGATCCTTTGGCATGTAATACAACAGATTCTTAGCTTCCAGGAATTATGGCATGAACATTTTTGTAGGGATGGGATGGATACTATTCTCTTTCCCACACACAGTTTACAGAAGAGACTTGAAATTATTTTACTTTTGTTTGGGCATCTATAACCACAGAAACAGAAGCAAGTAGGCAATTCTCTCATACTAGCAGCTTGCTGTACCAAGCAGCAAAGAAGACTGTCAGATGAAAAATCAGATTACCTGGAAGTCGAGGTGGCAGTTCACATGTATCAAAACAGCTGTGCTATTTACAAAGGTCTCTTCAGTCTGCTAGAATTATGTAAATCAAAGATCCCAACTTTGCCTCTCTGACTATTTTATTGGTGCTTTTTAGAAATTTCATATACTACTTGTTGACACTATAGGATTGTGCATAATTTTATATTATATAATCCTAGTTGTTGCTCTCTGTTCTGTAGAAAGTTCAAAGTGGAAAGAGAAACAAAAAATATCCACATGTGATGGTTACTTATGGGACAGCAACATGTAGTTTTTTATCAGGTCAAGTATTATATACAACTTAAAAGGCAAATTTGTGATAATGATCGATTTAGAAAAATATTTGTCACTAAACATTTAAAGAAATTCTTTATAAGTACATAAATTTAAATTAGAGTATATTTGTATATGAATTAGCATAAAGTTAGCTCAGTTGGTAAGGAATCCCTCTGCAATGCAGGAGACCCCGGTTCTATTCCTGGGTTGGGAAGATCTGCTGGAGAAGGGATAGGCTACCCACTCCAGTATTCTTGGGCTTCCCTTGTGGCTCAGCTGGTAAAGAGTCCTCCTGCAATGCAGAAGACCTGGGTTTGATCCCTGGGTTGGGAAGATAACCCTTGGAGAAAGGAAAGGCTACCAACTCAAGTAATCTTGCCTGAAGAATTCCATGGACTGTATCGTCCACAGGGTCACAAAGAGTTGGACACGACTGAATGACTTTCACTCACTAGCATAAAGCTGAAGTCATTCTGTTCACAATAAGGATAGAAAAATGCAGTGATGGGTATGTGCTCTCAGAAGATTCCCAATGTCCATTTATGCTTTCAAAACACCTAGTGGGTGTGAGAAAATAAATTTAGAGAAGAATCTGTTCATAACTTGGGCACATCTCCAAGTTAACTACAAAATAATTTACTTAATCGTTACCAAGTGCTAATTCACTGATATGTCAATTAATTTTCAAATCATATTATTAACATCCTTTTCTCCATCATTGAAAAATTACTTTTCTTCTCCAAGGAAATTATTGCATATATCATGTTATAACAAGGAATTTTGATCTTAGAACTATGGGTCAAGATGTATCTCAGTGGGAAAAGAAACAAGATAATCTGAGGAGCTATGCTACATGGATACTTTTGGTGTTCTTTTCCCTCATGTAGGATGTTACCTGGAGCAATGATCCTAAAAATGCTGAGGTTTTACTGTAGGGTAAGTGTGACAGTGTGATGCACAGAGGTAGAATTTAGGGATTTCAATCTATTGTGCTCTGATCTAGTCAGTTACAACACCCTTCACATTTCATTGTTTCCTACACTCATGGGAAAGCATTTCCTATTCACCGGTCAATCAGTGCCATAAACTATTTCAAGCTTTTCTCTTTAGCAAGTTAATAATGTTTGATTTGACATGACTGGGCATAAGAAAAACAAAATCCTAGAATCTGTTTTAAACAGCAGGAACCTAAGATTAGCTATCAAGCTCTAATATTCTAGAAGCAGTGTCATAAACAGCCATTGCTTTTGATAATACATTTTCCCCTCCAGAGTAACTGAAAGTAAGTGATGCAGGAAAAAGTGTTCCAGAACAAAGCCAAATAAAGCATAAAAGTTAACCAGGGGTCATAGACACCAGCAGAATTGAGCACAGAACAATTTTTATTTAATCTACGGAAAGTTCTGCTTACTGCTCAATTCAGTGTTTGATAGAAAGTTGAATTGTACTTTTGTTTTAGAACATCTTAAAAGCACGTAGTATCCTCTAATTCTCTCACAACCTTTAAACATATATAAATGTGTCATTTTAGAAAAAATAAATACTTAAAAAACAAGGTATTTCTTTGCCATTTTATTTGAAACAATGCAAGTCTTTCAACCAAAATTGCAAGTTTTATTCAACAATTTTACTCCCAGGTGTACTGTATTCCTAGTGGGTTTTTCTTTTTATTGATAAATGTCTTGGCTTTTAGCTTGATCATTGAAATAGTGGGAAAGGTAGTCAATCAAAATGTACTTTTGTGCATTCAAATGAACCCTTCAGAAAAATGAACAAGATTGAAACCTTTAAAAGGCCCTAGTATGTTCACTAAGTGCAGAAGTGATTAATCTTTTTACCCTTATGTTGGCAGCAGCCATAAAATGCATGCAATTAAAGTCTATAATGACATATTTCTATGGCATATACAGTGAAGTTGTCCAAGGGATGATAGGTTAAGATAAATAGGCATAGTGAATATGAGTCCCTAATAAATGTGCTCAGTGCAATATAATTTGAACACATTCAAAGTTTAGTCAAATGTTTGTAATAACTGTTTTTCTGCCCTGGGATTGTGTTGAATTCCAGAATAATGAGAGACAACACTTCTTTTTTAATGAACTTACTGATTTTACGTATAGAGTTTTATTTTAGCTTTTCACACATATATGTGTATTTAATTTTGCATTGAAAAATAAAACATACATTTAAAAGGTTACAGAAAACATAGCTAATATTTATAAAGTGTTCACTCATTTAATCACCACTGAGGTTAAGACATAACATTCTCAGTGTTCCAGAAACCCATTCACATGCTTCTCCATCATGACCCTCTTCCTCTTCCAAGATGATCAATAATCCAAGTAGAGTTTTAAATTTAAAGAAGGTAATGATTAAGACACTATCAATAAGAGACAGCATTTTCATTGTTTTGTAAAAAAGAAAGGGCTATTTCAGAACTTTTTAAGATAGAAATTATTTGAAATTGCGTATCAAATAAAGGTTCTTTTTTTTTAAATTTTATTTTATTTTTAAACTTTACATAATTGTATTAGTTTTGCCAAATATCAAAATGAATCCACCACAGGTATACATGTGTTCCCCATCCTGAACCCTCCTCCCTCCTCCCTCCCTATACCATCCCTCTGGGTCGTCCCAGTGCACTAGCCCCAAGCATCCAGTATCGTGCATCGAACCTTTATGACCCACCTCCCAGAATATTGGAAATAAAAGCAAAAATAAACAAATGGCACCTAATTAACCTTAAAAGCTTCTGCACATCAAAGGAAACTATTAGCAAGGTGAAAAGACAGCCTTCAGAATGGGAGAAAATAATAGCAAATGAAGCAACTGACAAACAACTAATCTCAAAAATATACAAGCAACTCCTATAGCTCAACTCCAGAAAAATAAATGACCCAATCAAAAAATGGGCCAAAGAACTAAATAGACATTTATCCAAAGAAGACATACAAATAAAGGTTCTTATTTGGATAGGTTACAGATGTTTTTTTTCCTTCTATCTATCCATTAAGTAATTTTTATTGAAACAGGTAGCTGTTTCCCAACATCTATTCTGCTTTTGTAGAATAACAGGACCCCCGTATACCTGGCTGCCTTTGAGTAGACTGTATTTTCCAGGTTCTCTCACTTTTGTCTGTGAGCCTACAATTACTTTTTGGCTAATGGGACACAAATAAGTGTTGTGCAAGCAGTTTCTATGAAAGACTAAACTTTCCTCATGTCTGTGTCCCTGAAAGCTGGGATGCTATCACGGGACCAGCATTAGAGCAGGCACTTTGGACCACCGGGAGAAGGTGGCTCAGTGACAACATGGACTGAGTCAACAGTGCTTGCGAAACTGCAGCCTGAGCTCTAGACTACCAAGTTTGTGAGAAGGAGAAACATGAAATCAACCCTGAATATTCACTGGAAGAACTGATGCTGAAGTTGAAGCTCCAATATTTTGGCCACCTGATGTGAAGAGCTGACTCACTGGAAAAGACCCTGATGCTGGGAAAGACTGAAGGCAAGAGGAGACGGGGGTGACAGAGGATGAGATGTCTGCATGGTATCACTGACTCAATGGACATGAGTTTGAGCAAACTTTGGGAGATAGTGAAAGACAGGGAAGCCTGATATGCTGCAGTCCAGGGGTTGCAAAGAGTCGGACATGACTTAGCAGTGGAACAACAATGTATGTAAGTCATTCTGTAACTCAGAGTTCTACTTAAAGTTAATACAATAGCCAAAACCTTTAAAACTGTATCATAATAAATAAATATTCAACATTACATTCTAAGTGGCATTTTGTACATGGCAAGTATCTTTTTTTATAATAAATATACACATTGGAAAGGTTACATTAATGGTATAAGGTGAAATGTCACATGTATTCTTGAAAATTATTTTTAACTCAGTTTATTTTATTAACATTAGACATAATTGGGGGAAAGATAAAATATAAGAATATATAAACGCTGCTTCTTTTGCATTGAGAATAAACTATTTTCATAAATCAGATAGATCTGTGATAGTTGTCAGCCTTGCAAGTATGGCTTTAAAATTCTACATTGTAGCTGAAAACAAAAGATAAGAATTTTGAGAGTACATAAGACACTGATAATGGGATGGAAAGGTCTGCATAATGAAGAGTGAGCAGGAGGCAGAAGTGCCCCAAGGCATTAGTAACATTGTCAGCATCAGAACTGGGGATTTCAGGAATATGCCACAAGAATAATTTACTGCCCCTGGATATTTTCTCCTTTTGTAGCTTCAATTTTTATTGGAATAGTTCTCTTTTTTGTACTTGAATTTCCATATTGAAATGATTTGGCATGTACACAAAAGTATACAGGAAGTAGAAGCAGCACAAAAAATTCCCAAATGCACTTCATAATGCTTCTCAAATGGTAACAATGTTCATAATCACAGTACAGTGATCAAAACTGGGATATTAACATTGACATAAAAACACTCTGGGCTTCCCAGATGGCTGAGCAAGTAAAGAATCCATCTGCAATGAAAAAGACATAGAAGATTTGAGTTCGATACCTGGGTTGGGAAGATCCTCTGGAGGAGGAAATGGCAATCCACTCCAGGATTCCTGCCTGAAAAATCCCATGGACAGAGGAATCTCGTGGGTTACAATCTAAAGGATTGCAACGACTCAGACATGACTGAGCATAAAAACATTCTCAACTCTACCAACCTTGTTCAAAGTTAAACATTTGCCCTCAAGTCAAGGCTGTATATTGTCACCCTGTTTATTTAACTTATATGCAGAGGACATCATGAGAAATACTGGACTGGAAGAAACACAAGCTGGAATCAAGATTGCCAGGAGAAATATCAGTAACCTCAGATATGCAGATAACACCATCCTTATGGCAGAAAGTGAAGAGGAACTCAAAAGCCTCTTGATGAAAGTTAAAGTGGAGAGTGAAAGAGTGGGCTTAAAGCTCAACATTCAGAAAATGAAGATCATGGCATCCAGTCCCATCACTTCATGGGAAATAGATGGGGAAACAGTGGAAACAGTGTCAGACTTTATTTTTCTGGGCTCCAAAATCACTACAGATGGTGACTGCAGCCATGAAATTAAAAGACACTTACTCCTTGGAAGGAAAATTATGACCAACCTAGATAGCATATTCAAAAGCAGAGACATTACTTTGCCAACAAAGGTTCGTCCAGTCAAGGCTATGATTCTTCCTGTGGTCACGTATGGATGTGAGAGTTGGACTGTGAAGAAGGCTGAGTGCCGAAGAATTGATGCTTTTGAACTGTGGTGTTGAAGAAGACTGTTGCGAGTCCCTTGTACTGCAAGGAGATCCAACCAGCCCATTCTGAAGGAGATCAGCCCTGGGATTTCTTTGGAAGGAATGATGCTAAAGCTGAAACTCCAGTACTTTGGCCACCTCATGGGAAGAGTTGACTCAATGGAAAAGCCTCTGATGCTGGGAGGGATTGAGGGCAAGAGGAGAAGGGGATGACAGAGGATGAGATGGCTGGATGGCATCACTGACTCGATGGACGTGAGTCTGGGTGAACTCCGGGAGTTGGTGATGGACACGGAGGCCTGGTGTGCTGCAATTCATGGGGTCGAAAAGAGTCGGAGACGACTGAGCGACTGATCTTATCTGATCTGAATGTTCTTTCTGTAGAGCAACACTTAACCCACGCTCTCGCATTGCATGTGTCTCTCATCATTTTTTCTCAGTTTCCTTTTTTTAAAACTTTTTATTTTATATTGCAATATAGCCAATTGAGAATGTGGTGATAGTTTCAGGTGGAAAGGAAGGGGACTTAGCCATAGGTAAACATGTATCCATTCTTTCCACAATTCCCCTCCTATCCAGGCTGCCTCATCATATTGAGCAGAATTCCTTGTACCATATAATAGGACCTTGTTGGTTATCCATTTTAAATATAGCAGTGTGTACATGTCAATCCCAAAGAGTTTCTCACTTTTTTGTGGTATTAAATATTTGAAGAATATTGATAAGGTATTTTATAGAATATTCCTCAATAGCACAGTGCTGTAGTTACCAAGAGAATGGAAACAGATGGGTAAGTCTTAATATTGGACCAGGTCTATACCTGGAAGAATTGTCAAGTTAAGGACTTCCCTGGTGGCTCAGATGGTAAAGCGCCTGCCTACAATGCGGGAGACCCGGGTTCAATCCCTGGGTCAGGAAGATCTCCTGGAGAAGGAAATGGCTACCTACTCTAGTATTCTTGCCTGGAAAATCCCATGGATGGAGGAGCCTGTGAGGTTACAGTCCATGGGGTCAGAAAGAGTCAGACATGACTGAGTGACTTCACTTTCTTTCTTTCTTTATACCTGGAAGAATTGTCAAGTTACTGTGAAACAAGGAAGAAAAATTTTACTGTCTAGAGGCAATTTCCAGGTAAGAGCTCAGGTAGGGAAAAAGTAAACTAAGCCCGGTCAACTTACTGAAATAAGAGACAGAAACCAGAATTTGGAAAAATGTAGGAGGCTCATGTTGTGGGATGTAGTACACAAGAAACTTTCACAGGGAGCTGGCTGTGGCGACCTGCAGGATGGTTCTTTCTGACACTCTTAATTGAAACTGATCTGCATATCTATGATTGTATAAGTAATCTGATTTGTCTTATCTTTAATCTATTTAAAAGATAATTGACATACGTATAGCAATCCTATATACAAGGGCAGCTAATGGTAAAGCTTCAAAGAAATGCACACAAAAATTATGACAGTATCTTCAGGGGAAATAGATTCATAATTAAAATTGGAGATTTAATATAATTTTTCAACAATTGATTGATCATATATACAGCCTAATTGATCTAATGACTTATGAGATATACCTCTTTACAATGACTTGTAAGCTATACAATTTCTGTGCCATATGAGAGACTGAACTCATAACTTAAACCTGACTCTTGTGTGAAGAGAAGCATGAAATATACTTAGAGATTCCCCATCTTATTTTGGACCAGGAAGTACAAGATCAATTTTGGAAAAAAGACTTGGGAAGTCACAAAGACTTGGAATTCTCTCTTCTTCTTCTGAGATACCTGATTGTCTGTAACCTTAAGATTATCAGTAAATCTTGATACTTAGTAAGATCTCTCATTTTTTAAGACTCTGATTTGTCACTCCCTGTGTTAGCTCATAAAATCTGCTCTTGAAGCTCTTGTACCAGGATGACAGGTTGCATGAAATGACACACAGTTGACCATGGCCTGAAGGACAGCAACAACTGGCCAGCAATCAATCCCTATGTAATATAATCAAGAAATAAATATTGTTAGACACTGAGATTTAAGGAGTCTTTATTCCAGCAAGGTGACTAACATATTAGGATGTGTTTGCAATAGGGCTTCCTTTTTAAGCAATCTGTAAATAGTTGTGCATTTTTTAATTTAAAAGCCCCAGACACCATTTTGTCTAGAAAATTGGACTTTGAGAACCATGAGAGAATGCATAGAATCACAGAAGATATGTGCCAAGAAATGTATGCTAATGGATGATGTGATTGTCATTCCTTCTATAAGATTATTCCTGAATTATTTAATAATCAAGTCACAATGTAATTTACTGGAAATCTTGAGAACAACTGAGTCCATGATTCAAAAACACAACTCTATCTAAAATTTTCATACAGTTTCCTGGCTCTTTCTTTCATTACTTTTAATTGGCTGTAGTATTTTAAGACATGGTAAAGCAATAGCACAGATGGTAAAGAATCTGCCTGCGATGCAGAAGACCTGGGCTCAGTCCTTGTGTCAGAAAGATCCCCTGGAGAAGGGCATGGCAATCCACTCCATTATTCTTGCCTGAAGATCCCGTGGACAGAGGAACATGGTGGGCTACAGTCCATGGGGTCGCAAAGAGTTAGACATGACTGAGCAGCTAAACACACACACACACACAAAAACAGCAGCACCACACACACACACACACACACACACACACCCTACTGCTTTATCAATAACTGTTGCTGGCAGGGAGAATTAGATTTACTTTCTAAATTTCAAGTTTGTCAGCCTCCTTTGAAATACAGATGCATTCAACAAGAGAATTTTTAAACCCCACTGTACTTTTATGTACAAATTATTTTTCTTCTTATGAATTGGTTTTAATGGATAAATTGCAGTCTTAAAGAAAGGAGCTGCCATGTTAATAGGAAACATTGCACAAGTCATTGCAGAAGTAAATTTCTAGTCTTTTTTGTGTCAGTTCAAATATAACTGTAAGAAGTCATGTTTCTAGTCTAGACTATCTTTTTGAAGTTATACAAACTCAGATCATGATAAATAACACCTAACACCACTTAAAAATTATTCCTAAATAGTTCAACCAATGCCTATTTGTGAAGATGTGAAAAATCAGCTCATAGAGTTAAAAAAAATAAACTATAAGCAATCATTGCTTTAAGGAGCAATTAATTTGTTGAAAGAGGATAGAAAACATCTAAGGGGATAATAAATGATTTTATTTCTTTAAATTTTAGATTGTAATAAAACCATGATATATTACAATTTCTTGCTCATTTTGCTTTTAAAGACTTGCTCAAGTAATTCCCAGAGACTGCACTGAAGTGCACACTCAGATACCTTGACACTAAGAGGTCTTCTTATGCTAACCTTCCTTTCCCAATATTTAGCAAAAGTGAAGACTGTCATATATTCTTCATTAAGGGTATAGAATAAAACTTTCTCAATATTTAACTAGGGTCAAGAACATTTTCAAGCTTTTAAAGTTTACTCGGGGTAAATTTGTTAGCTTATATAGAAAGGTGTCTAAAAAAGAAAAGAAAGACATTTGAGTGACAATAGGAATACTTGTCAGACATATTTATTCTGATAAATTCAACATGAAGGATGAAGCAGAGTTAAATGCGAATTTCAATGTGTACATCTTCTCTAGCCTACAATGAATTTATTTTCTTTACTGATGTTTTTAATTAGCTTATTTAGATTTCTTCAGCTTTTTTTCTGTTGGCATTTTCTGGATATTTGTCATTGCAATTTTATTAAACCATTTGCAGTAGCCTCTCATCAAATATAGCATATGAATCCTATATGCTGTTTTCTCAGTTTAATTTACTGTGTTCTTTTCTTTGTCTAGTTCACTTCTAAATGCCCTTCAGAATTTAGCCAAAGAATGACAATTTTCAGGGAGGCTTTTCACAAAGATTAGTGTGATTTAAAATTACTGTGTCATACTGCTGCTGCTGCTGCTAAGTCACTTCAGACGTGTCCGACTCTGTGTGACTCCACAGACAGCAGCCCACCAGGCTTCCCATCCCTGGGATTCTCCAGGCAAGAACACTGGAGTGGGTTGCCATTTCCTTCTCCAATGCATGAAAGTGAATAGTGAAAGTAAAGTCGCTCAGTCATGTCCAACTCTCAGCGACCCCATGGACTGCAGCCTACCAGGCTCCTCCATCCGTGAGATTTTCCAGGCAAGAGTACTGGAGTGGGGTGCCATTGCCTTCTCCGGTCATACTGCGAGTAACCTGTATTTAACATATGTGACAATCAGTACTCTATTTGTGGATCTTTAGCAAGTTTTCATTTACTCAGAATAAAAATAACAAGACCCTTCAATTGATATTTTCATGGAAGAAATAAAGTTTTATATTCTAAAATATTTACACAGTTCAATACTCCACTAATAAAGTAGATATGATTAAGAGATAACATTCTGCTTTTAGTCAAAATGGAACAACAGGAAATGTGTTCACACTCTTTCCCTGAATCAATTACAAGATATACCAATAAATCAGTTATTAAGACATTGTGCATATGTGTGCATGCTAAGTCGCTTCAGTTGTGTGCAGCTCTTTATGACCCCATGGACTGTAGCCCATCAGGCTCCTCTGTCCATGGGATTCTCCAGGCAAGAATACTGGAGTGGGTCGCCATGCCCTTCTCCAGGGAATCTTCTTGACCCAGGGATAGAACCCATGTCTCTCACGTCTCCAGCATTGGCAGACGTGTTTGATCCACTAGCACCACCTTGGAAGCTCCAATTAAGACACTGAGTATCAGTCAACTTAGTACTGTGACTTTGTGAAGAAGTTAACAAATCAATAGAATTCTATGATTATTGTGTTGCTGATTTGATAGTGTTTCAAGGACATTGTGAAGAAGTGGGAGAGGGGTAGACATAAATAGAACTTAGACAACATCCTGAGTTAGAGACCCAGAGCTGAGACACACTGGAGACCATAGTGGCTGGAGTTCACAAAGCTGAGTACTGGAGAGGTAAATTAACAAGAGGGGATTGAGATTAAATAAGAGAGAAAGAGAGAGGGAGAGAAACTGACTGAGAATGAAGGGTGAGAGAAAAAATACTGGAGTTCTGTAGGGATTCATTGGAGAAGGAAATGGCAACCCACTCCAGTACTCTTGCCTGGGAAATCCCATGGACGCAGGAGCCTAGTAGGCTGCAGTCAATGGGGTCTTGAAGAGTCAGACACAAACTGAGTGACTTCACTTTCACTTTTCACTTTCATGCATTGGAGGAGGAAATGGCAACCCACTCCAGTGTTCTTGCCTGGAGAGTCCCAAAGATGGAGGAGCCTGGTGGGCTGCTGTCTATGGGGTTGCACAGAGTCCACATGACTGAAGTCACTTAGCAACAGCAGTAGGGATTCATCTACAGTTTTGAAGATAATACAGATCACAATTTGTGTGTGAGAAAACTACTCAAGTCTGGGATGAGTGAAGGAAGGGAGACATCTGAAAGGATGGCAGATAACAGTACCCAAGGCTCCTACAGAACAGGAAATTGTATCTGTTTCCACCAATCACATTGAAAACTGCATAGGGACTTCCTTGGAGGTCCAGAGGTTAACACTCAGTGCTTCCACTGCAGGGGGTGTGGGTTTGATCCCTCGTTGCAGAGCTAAGGTCCCACAGGCTGCATGGTGTAGAGAGTAAATGCATAAATAAGTGAGTAAAAGAAAAATGCACAACTCATGGATCATTGGTTTAGTATTCAGTATTCATTAACGGAAAAACTGTTGACTTGGGAATGACATCTGAAGTTTATTAGCATTATTGTATTAATTAAGAAGAGATGGCAAGAGTACACAGAAGAACTGTACGAAAAAGAACTTCACGACCCAGATAATCACGATGGTGTGATCACTGACCTAGAGCCAGACATCCTGGAATGTGAAGTCAAGTGGGCCTTAGAAAGCATCACTACCCACAAAGCCAGTGGAGGTGATGGAGTTCCAGTTGAGCTATTCCAAATCCTGAAAGATGATGTTGTGAAAGTGCTGCACTCAATATGCCATCAAATTTGGAAAACTCAGCAGTGGCACAGGACTGGAAAAGGTCAGTTTTCATTCCAATCCCAAAGAAAGGCAATGCCAAGAATGCTCAAACTACCAAACAATTGCACTCATCTCACACGCTAGTAAAGTAATGCTCAAAATTCTCCAAGCCAGGCTTCAGCAATATGTGAACTGTGAACTTCCTGATGTGCAAGCTGGTTTTAGAAAAGGCAGAGGAACCAGACATCAAATTGCCAACAACTGCTGGATCATGGAAAAAGCAAGAGAGTTCCAGAAAAACATCTATTTATGCTTTATTGACTATGCCAAAGCCTTTGACTGTGTGGATCACAATAAACTGTGGAAAATTCTGAAAGAGATGGGAATACCAGAACACCTGATCTGCCTCTTGAGAAATTTGTATGCAGGTCAGGAAGCAACAGCTAGAACTGTACATGGAATAACAGACTGGTTCCAAATAGGAAAAGGAGTTCGTTGAGGCTGTATATTGTCACCCTGTTTATTTAACTTATATGCAGAGTACATCATGAGAAATGCTAGACTGGAAGAAACACAAGCTGGAATCAAGATTGCCGGGAGAAATATCAATAACCTCAGATATGCAGATGACACCACCCTTATGGCAGAAAGTGAAGAGGAACTCAAAAGCCTCTTGATGAAAGTGAAAGTGGAGAGTGAGAAAGTTGGCTTAAAGCTCACCATTCAGAAAACGAAGATCATGGCATCCGGTCCCACCACTTCATGGGAAATAGATGGGGAAACAGTGGAAACAGTGTCAGACTTTATTTTTCCGGGCTTCAAAATCACTACAGATTGTGACTGCAGCCATCAAATTAAAAGACGCTTACTCCTTGGAAGGAACGTTATGACCAACCTAGATAGCATATTGAAAAGCAGAGACATTACTTTGCCAACAAAGGTTCATCTAGTGTAGGCTATGGTTTTTCCTGTGTTCATGTATGGATGTGAGAGTTGGACTGTGAAGAAGGCTGAGCGCCGAAGAATTGATGCTTTTGAACTGTGGTGTTGGAGAAGACTCTTGAGAGTCCCTTGGACTGCAAGGAGATCCAAGCAGTCCATTCTGAAGGAGATCATCCCTGGGATTTCTTTGGAAGGAATGATGCTAAAGCTGAAACTCTAGTACTTTGGC
Organism: Bos indicus x Bos taurus; assembly: GCF_003369695.1. NCBI lineage: Eukaryota > Metazoa > Chordata > Mammalia > Artiodactyla > Bovidae > Bos > Bos indicus x Bos taurus. The sequence goes on along the minus strand of NC_040076.1, from coordinate 18,065,836 downwards.
CACCTCATGGGAAGAGTTGACTCATTGGAAAAGACTCTGATGCTGGGAGGGGTTGGGGGCAGGAGGAGAAGGGGATGACAGAGGATGAGATGGCTGGATAGTGTCACTGACTTGATGGATGTGAGTCTGAATGAACTCCGGGAGTTGGTGATGGACAGGGAGGTCTGGCGTGCTGCGATTCATGGGGTTGCAAAGAGTCGGACATGACTGAGCGACTGATCTGATCTGATTAATTTCTGGACGTCTCTGGTAGTACAGGGGATAAGACAACGCCTGCCAAAGCAGGACATACAGGTTCAATCCCTAGTCTGGAAAGATCCCACAAGCTGCGGAGGAGCTAAAGCCACAACTACTGAGCCTATACTCTGGACCCATAAACCATAACTACTGAGCCAGCGTTCTGAAGCTATTGAAGCTCACAACCCTGGAGCCCACGCTCTTCAACAAGAGAAGCCACGGCAATGAGAGGCCTGTGCACCACACCTAGAGAGTAGCCCCTGCTCGCTGCTACTAGAGAAAGCCTAGATTGCCACAGGGCTACGGAGACCTAGTGAAGCCAAATATCAATCAATCATTAAAAACATTAATTTCTTGGTTTTGACAAATGTACCAGGATTATACGTGATGTTAATATTGGGGAAAATTGGAGGAAATTTGAGGGAAAGGTATAAACAGTCTGCTCTGTACCTTCTTTGAAATTATTTTCTAAATTTAAAATTGTTTCATAATAACTTAAAAAAATAAACAAGCAATTCCAAATGAAAATGGGTTGTAAAAAGCACTTTAACAGCCACCTACAAAAGGTGATATTCCCAATCATGAATAAATATGGCAATGGACTCAATTTTATTATTAACTGTAGAAGTTCAGTTTATTATCATGGCATCTCCACTGGAATAGATAAAATATGTATGTTCTTTACAAGAATTCTCATATGTGCACCAAAATAACATGTATAAAAACAAGCATATGTGTAAGAATGATTGTACTAATAACCCCAGAATACACACACTGTATTCAACTCCAATCAAATTCAAACAAGCACAGCAATCCCATGCTACTCAGTCAGGATAGTAGCTGCCATGGGCAAAAGGAAATTGGAAGGTGGAAGGAAGGGGCTTCTAGGAGCCGATAAAGTACACTTTTTGAACAATATGGTAATTAAACGTATATGTGATCTTTACAATAAATTAATGAGACATATATTTTTTATTTTATTTTTGTACCTCCTTCTATTTATATGATAATGAAAAATGTTTAAAAGTACTTAATAAAAAAGCACTTCTCAGGTGTCACCAGTAGTAAAGAACCCACCTGACAATGCAGGAGATAGAAGAGATGTGGGTTCGATCCCTGGGTCAGGAAGATCCCCTGGAGAAGGAAATGGCAATCCATTTCTGTGTTCTTGCCTGAGGAATCCCATGGATAGAGGAATCATGGATAGAAGAGCTACAGTCCATGGGGTTGCAAAGAGAAGGACTCTCAAGTGGACTTAGCACACACTCTTAACACACAGAAAAGTTTCTAAGTTATTTAATCTCATCCTCAGTTCTTTCTTTTTTAGCTTGTTTTTCAACACCACAGAATATCAAAGAGCTGCTTCAAAAGGAATGAATATCTTGGAATCATTGTAGGAGTGAATATCAGCAACTGCTAGGAAATCATTTCTAAAACCCACTGGGCTGAAAGATTCTATTTGACTTTATATAGATGTCTCCTTTCACTCATTGCCTCCTGTAGCTTAAAAATGCAAACATCTATCTGCTTTAAATGTGCTCGCCTATGAAACAGTATCCACAGAAATTAGCTTTAATGAGAGTCAGATAAAAGGGAAACAGGATGCATTCATCCTAGATTCATTAGAATTACATTTTCATACCCAAACCTAATGATTAATTTCCTCAGGACCATATTTTTGACTTGTTGTTGACAAAGAAGTCAGGGATCACACATGCTCTGTAAGCAAAGGATATATCTATTTAACTTTTTTTCAAATTCTTCCATGAAAACATCATGTTGTTAATTTATGAGATTTTTCAGACTGTCTCCTAGGAAACTAATAGAAAAAAAAGTTTTCACAAGAAGTGTTTTACTCCATTCTGTGGGTGACTGTGATTCGAATTTCATTTTCATATAGCCTGTGGTAGTTCCAGGTTTTGTGAAGACCGATGCTGCTCAGTCATGTCCAACTCTTTGTGGCCCCGTGGACTGTAACCTCCTAGGCTCCTCTGTCCATAGGATTTCCCTACTGGAGTAGGATAACATTTCCTTCTCCAGGGGATCTTTCTGACCCAGAGATAAAACCCATGTACCCTGCATTGGGAGGCAGATTCTTCACCACTGACCCACTAGAGAAGCCCGAGAGACTTTATATTAAAAAAATGTGAAAACATCTTACGTTTGTAATTTTTACATGAGCATAGGATGATGTGAACACATTGCGCCTTCCTAGGATTCGTACAAGTTAAAGGAAACTGCTGTTTCATGGTAAGTATGTTTCTGTACTCAGCATAGAATCTAGAGATCATCATTTAAGGCAGGTATCATATAAACTGCACCTATAGGGGAGAAATAGTGTGAATAAATGAAATGATCTGTGTAAATAAAACAATAGTGCAAGTATAATTATAAATGGTATCTTCCAGCCTCATTATCATTGAATGATTATCAGGGATGATGTGACCTTGAGACTCTGGCTAGTATTATGTAAAGCAGCCAAATCCATTCAAATTCTTATTCAGAGTTGACTATTGCTAAATTTTTCTGTTTTGAAGAAATCTGAGGAGCCTAGGGTTTATTATAAAGCTTCCATTAAAAATATTAACAACAAATTAAAATTATTTTCTCAAGAAAAATGTCTCCTTTAGAATACTGAACATTTGAGTTTCACCAAATCTGATGCTCTTGAAGGTGAATAAAATTCATGAAATGTGGCCTTCTGACTAGTCCTAGACAATTGTTGAGGCTAAGAATAGTGGTAAGTTGACTCCAAAAGACTTAACTTTGTTTGTAATGATTTACACTAAAAGATAAAAAGAAAGACCAATAAATAAATAAATAAAAAGAAGACTTGTTAGTATCTGGAATAACTTGAATTAGGTGATTCTGATGGGATGGTGAAAAACCAGTGGACTGCCATGAAAGTTTAGGTCTGTAATATCCTTTGGTCTGAGCTTTCTTTCCCTTAATTAGTTTTCCTAAAAATGGATCAGCAGATAGCAAGTGGGTTATGAATCCTAAGTCAGATTATCTTGAATAACTAAGAATACATGGAAAGACTAAAAATCTTACCTCCGTGTCTCAAGTCCTCCATGTCCCAAGTTAAATGAGTCAAGCTCTACTTTGAGTTTAGATATATCTGTACAAAATTAAGAAAATGGAATAGCAACAGTGTTTACAACACTTCACAGGTTATGTTTATTCAAGGGTAAAAAATAGGGTAAGTGTAGGCATATAGATTCCAGTAAAATAAAAAGTTTGTTTAAATGTAAATGTTTCCAAAAGGAAAAAAAAAATTCACAGAAGAAATAATATAGAAATAAATTTCCTCTCAGCAGAATGTTTTCTTCTTCACTTTTGCAAGAGGCAACCTCAGGTGTCTAATGGAGATATACTGAGGAACTAAAAGTGGATACCTTTGCGAAAGTAGTTTTAGTGCCTCTAAAAGCCTGCTGTTGGAGGCACATTATTTATCTACTGAATTGAACCTGCAACCAAATTACAATCTTACTCTCTTTGCATTTTGTATCCCAATCTTGAGTTCAAGATGAGTTGGCACTTCAAGGCATAAAAGTTCAATTTAGTATCTCTTTTAATCCCCACTTAACTTCAGTGATAACAAGCAACTGCTTAGTGAGGTAATTAATGGGAAATTGTGCTTTTTTATGGGCAACTTGGGATGTACTTTCTAGACTCAAGACAGTACATGCTGAATCATAGTTTGATACCAATTATTTTCTATCACAGCTATTTGGTTGCAGGACCAATATTAATCAGCTACATTAAAGGAGGACAAAGAAATACCTGTTGGCCAGTCAAGAGCCTTTTTTTTTTTTTTTTTTTTAAAGGAGTGGAGCATCAGTGAAATGTATCCTACTTTGGAAGATTTATTTCAATATAAATATCTTCTAATTTTTGCACATGGTCTTATTATCTCATGTGAAATGCAAATGTTAGGTCATATCCCACAGAATGTAGTGAAAATTGCTTAAGGAAAATAAATGACAAAATCTTCATACCTTACTCATACTTTTCTGCAATGGATGAAATGAATATTTAGCAAAGCAAGCTAGCAGTTTGCAAATGTGCAATTAAAATCCTGGCTCTTCTCTAATTATGTAACACTTAAGCTAAATGGTCTTAATAGACATATAATGATAGCTTTATAAACCTACAGTTACTTATAATCAAATGTAATTTCTATTTTGGTTTTAAAGCACCCATTAAATGTCTATTATGATTTTTAAGTAATTTGGCAGACATTTAATGAATACTTTAAAAACCTAAATAGTAATTATTTCAAGAAACAACTGTTAACATATAGGAGTAACTGAGCTATTCATTTGAATACCCAGTTTAGAACTAATTAGTGAAGTGTATATGTAATACCCAATGGCTTTACTACAAGAAGAACATCACAATTTTAATTTAACTTTCTCTCTTAAAATAACAACTGTTTTTCTAATTTTCTTCTGAGTCCTGTGACATACCTATCCTGTTACAAAAATGTAAAACTGAAAAGTTATATCTTCTTACAGTTCTGGGTATATTCTAGAAAAATGATTTCTGTGTCAGGCAGAGTAAAAACATATTTTACACCTTAATTCACTGTGGTATTTAGTGTATGTTGTTAGGAAGCTAAAAAAAAATGTTCAGTATAGACAGTTTTTCATTGCAAGTTATAGGTGATAAGTCAGTTTCCAAGTTTTCAGAATAATGCTGTTAAATTTAACAGAAGACTCTGATTTCCCACTATGTGTAACAAATATAGGTTTGCCACTTCTTTTCACAACTACAGTGCTTCAAATGCTTTCAATGGCAGAAGAAAGCTGCATGTTATATTAAAGTCACTAAAATATTTTTAGGAACAGAGATCATTATTTTTGATTAATGACACCATTCATGAGCTTTATGGAAAGAGTTCAAGGTCTATTTCATATGTGATGCATTTTGATTCACAAAAATTGAAATTGCTTTATTGTTCCTATGAAATATAGATGTTTCAATAGCCTAAATTTCAAATTTTGGATATCTTATTACACAAACATAGACAATTCTTGACTATGAGACAATTTTTAGTGCTAATATTTGTTAATATGTATAAATTTTAATTATTATTATTATAGTATTACAAGTTGATTTTATAATCTAATTGTTTTCATATTCATTCTGCTTCAGTATTGAGGTCATCTATGACTTTCCTGTCCTAAACTTATTTCTCTTATATGACAAGGAAAAATGATGCAAGCTTTTTTCTTTTGTATTGGCACTAACTGCATAAAAGGATACATCCAATTATTAGAACCTACTGCAATATCACTGCAGATGGTAATTGCAGCCATGAAATTAAAAGACACTTACTCCTTGGAAGGAAAGTTATGACCAACCTAGATAGCATATTCAAAAGCAGAGACATTACTTTGCCAACAAAGGTCCGTCTAGTCAAGGCTACGGTTTTTCCTGTGGTCATGTATGGATGTGAGAGTTCAACTGTGAAGAAGACTGAGCGCCGAAGAATTAATGCTTTTGAACTGTGGTGTTGGAGAAGACTCTTGAGAGTCCCTTGGACTGCAAGGAGATCCAAGCAGTCCATTCTGAAGGAGATCAGCCCTGGGATTTCTTTGGAAGGAATGATGCTGAAGCTGAAACTCCAGTACTTTGGCCACTTCATGCGAAGAGTTGACTCATTGGAAAAGACTCTGATGCTGGGAGGGATTGGGGGCAGGAGGAGAAGGGGACGACAGAGGATGAGATGGCTGGATGGCATAACTGACTCTATGGACGTGAGTCTGAGTGAACTCCAGGAGTTGGTGATGGACAGGGAGGCCTCGTATACTGCAGTTCGTGGGGTCGTGAAGAGTCGGACACGACTGAGCGACTGAACTGAACTGAACTGAACTGCAATATGAAATAATTTTGTGGGTATATATAGTATACAAAGATATGCAGATACTTATATATGAATATGCACAGTAAGTATATATACAAGTGTATGTATGCATATACTTGCATTTATGAGTATATCACCTAATAGCACAAAATATACATATATCACATATATTTTATATAAAATATTTAACATGAATATATATGAATGTGAATGTCTATATGAATATATATATACACATGAAATAGTAAAACTCCTCTTTACAAATTTAGGGAAAGCTCTTAAATTTATCTTGGGTTATATGTAAAATAATCCCCTTTATGGATCATAGCTTTGCCATGATGAATGGGCTTGCATAACTCAATGAAGCTATGAGCCATGCTGTGCAGGGCCACCCAAGGCAGATGGGTCATAGTGAAGAGTTCTGACACAACATGGTCCCATGGAGGAAATGGCAACCCACTCCAGTATATTCTTACCTGGAGAACCCCATGGAGAGTATGAAAAGGCAAAAATATGACATCAGAAGATGAGCCCTTCAGGTCAAAAGGTGTCCAATATGCTACTGAGGAAAAGCAGAGGGAAATTACTTATAACTCCAGAAATAATGAAACGAGTGGGCCAAAGTGGAAATGACATTCAGTTGTGAATGTGTCTGGTGGTGAAAGCAAATTCTGATGCTCTGAAGAATAATAATATTGCAAAGGAACCTGGCATGTTAGGTCCATGAATCAAGGTAAGTTGGACTTGGTTAACAGGAGATGGCAAGATTGAACTTCAACATTTTAGGACTCAGTGAACTAAAATGGATGAATTTAATTCAGATTACCATTATATCTACTACTGTGGACAAGAATCCCTTAGAAGAAATAGAGTAGCCCTTATACTCAAAAAAAGAGCCTGAAATGCTGTCAGATCAGATCAGATCAGTCGCTCAGTCCTGTCCGACTCTTTGCGACCCCATGAATCGCAGCACGCCAGGCCTCCCTGTCTATCACCAACTCCCGGAGTTCACTCAGACTCACGTCCATCGAGTCAGTGATGCCATCCAGCCATCTCATCCTCTGTCGTCCCCTTCTCCTCCTGCTCCCAATCCCTCCCAGCATCAGAGTCTTTTCCAATGAGTCAACTCTTTGTATGAGGTGGCCAAAGTACTGGATTTTCAGCTTTAGCATCATTCCTTCCAAAGAAATCCCAGGGCTGATCTCCTTCAGAATGGACTGGTTGGATCTCCTTGCAGTCCAAGAGACTCTCAAGAGTCTTCTCCAACACCACAGTTCAAAAGCATCAATTCTTCGGCTCTCAGCCTTCTTCACAGTCCAACTCTCACATCCATACATGACCACAGGAAAAACCATAGCCATGACTAGATGAACCTTTGTTGGCAAAGTAATGTCTCTGCTTTTGAATATGCTATCTAGGTTGGTCATAACTTTCCTTCCAAGGAGTAAGCATCTTTTAATTTCATGTCTGCAGTCACCATCTGTAGTGATTTTGGAGCCCAGAAAAATAAAGTCTGACACTGTTTCCACTGTTTCCCCATCTATTTCCCATGAAGTGGTGGGACCGGATTCCACGATCTTCATTTTCTGAATGTTGAGCTTTAAGCCAACCTTTTCACTCTCCTCTTTCACTTTCATCAAGAGGCTTTTGAGTTCCTCTTCACTTTCTGCCATAAGGGGGGTGTCATCTGCATATCTGAGGTTATTGATATTTCACCCGGCAATCTTGATTCCAGTTTGTGTTTCTTCCAGTCCAGTGTTTCTCATGAAATGCTGTACTTGGGTGCAATCCCAAAAACAACAGAATGATCTTAATTTGTTTCCAAGCAAATCATTCAGAATCACAGTAATCCAAGTCTATGCCCCAAACACTGATGCTGAAGAAGCTGAAGCTGACCAGTTGTATGAAGACTTACAACACTTTCTAGGACTAATACCAAAAAAAGGTGTCCTCTTCATCATAGGGGATTAGAATGCGAAAGTATAAGTCAAGAGATACCCAAAATAACAGGCGAGTTTGGCCTTGGAGTCCAAAATGAAACATGGAAAAGCTTAGCAGAGTTTTGTCAAGAGAATACTCTGGTCATAGTAAAGATCCTTTTCCAACAGTCCAAGAGAATGCTACACATGGACATCACGCAATAGTCAATACTGAAATCAAGTAGATTATGTTCTCTTCAGCCCAAAATGGAGAAGCTCTATACAGTCAGCGAAAAGAAGACTGAGACAGGACTGTCACTCAGAGCATGAGCTCCTTTTTGCAAAATTCAAACTTAAATTGAAGGCAGTAGAGAAAACTGCTGGGTTCCAAAATCACTGTGCATGGTATGACTGCAGCCATGTAATTAAAAGATGCTTGCTCCTTGGAAGGAAAGCTTTGATAAACCTGACAGTGTATTAAAAAGCAGAGACATCACTTTGTTGGCACATTCCATATAGTCAAAGCTATGGTTTTCCTAGTAGTTATATATGGATGTGAGGGTTGGAGCATAAAGAAGACTAAGCACCAAAGGATTGATGCTTTCAAACTGTGGTGTTAGAGTAGACTCTTGAGAGTCCCTTGGACTGCAAGTAGATCAAATTTGCCAATCCTAAAGGAAATGAACCCTGAATATTCATTTGAAGGACTGATGATGAAGTTGAAACTCCAATACTTTGGCCACCTATTGTGATGAGCTGACTCATTGGAAAGGATCCTGATCTGGGAACAATCGAAGGCAAAAGGAGAAGGGGGTGGCAGAGGATGAGATAGTTACATAGCATCACTGACTCAATGGACATGAATTTGGGCAAACTCTGGGAGATAATGGAGGACAGAGTAGCTTGGTGTGCTGTAGTTGATGAGGTCACAAAGAGTTGGACAGGACTTAGTGGCTGAACAACAATATATGAAAAACAATAGTTAAACAATTCATAATTTTGTGTCAATTTTTTTTAACTTGAGTGCTTTATACATTATGATGGTTACTTTTATTATTCAACATGGTTAGACTATGATGGCCTTGGTTGTCTGGTCAACACTAGTCTAAATGTTAATGTTTCATGAGATTAATTCTGATAAACAGTAGATTTTAGGTAAAGCAAACTGGCTTCCAAAATGTGATTGGACCTCATTCAATTCATTGAAGGCCTTAAGAACAAAGACTAAGGTTTTTAGAAGAGAGGAAGACTACTGCCTTGACACTGTAATAGAAATTCTGCCTGAGTTCTAGGTACTAACTTCCCCTATGAATTTCACACAACTGCCAGCTCCAATAGTCACAATCACATAAGCCAGTTCCTTAAAAGAAATCATCCTAAATCATTTTAAATCATTTCTAAGTTATTCTAAATCATTTAAAATTGTTATTTCAGTTCTGTTATTCAGAATGTGCAATTTTTTTTACTTCATCATTGCCTATTATAAAATATTAAGTGTTTTTAGTTGTTTTAATTATTATTTAATGGCTTTCAACAATGAAAACATATTTCTTTAGCTCAGTATATGTTTTAGGAAAAATGCTTGGTAAATATTGATAAGCTTTTAATAGAATATATTTTGGTTTTGCTGTGCTAAATAAGAAGTTTAAACCAGTTAGCTATTATAAATTAAATATTATACTATATATGAAATCAAAGTTTTGTCACATAGTTCTGAATCTTTTCTACATTTACAGAAATTTTATTTATTCATGAAGAGTACTCATTTGATTGCAGATAATATCCATTTCCCCATCAATTAGCATTTTAAAAAATAGCTGTAACATTTATGTATCATTTCCATGGTGAAACAGAAGATATAAGTTTTTCAAGTTTTTATTTTTTTAACTGAGATAGAAAGTGAGATAGAAAGATAAGCCCCAAATGTGTTAATAATTTAGCTGTCCAAATAGTATATAAACAAGTGATTTCTCTTCTACTGGAAATAAAGTCTCAAGGGCTGTTTATCAGGCAAAATAAGCTTTGGATAAAAGCTATTGAGAAGACTAAGATGAAAGACAAGTTTGTTTGTGTTTATTGTATTAAAAAAAGATTTCTTGGCCTCACTTCTTCCAGACCCTGACCCACTGTAAGGAGTATTTAATCATAAATTGTTTAATTCATACTTAGCAATGTCTGATCCATAAAACATGTCTCTGCATTCATATAATGTTGAAAAAAAAAAAAAAAAACAAATAGAAATTGAAGTCAGTAAGGCAAATTGTGAAATTCAGCCTATTTTTCCAGATATCCTGGGAGAACTTTCAGATCTATGTAAGAAAAGAGTCAGGAACCTGGGACATGGATGGATTACCATTATATGTTAATGTTTCTAGAATTCTTGTGTTATTAGGAATGAATGTTTATGTCTCTGCCAAATACATATGTTGAATCTCTAACTCTCGATGTGATAGTGTCTGGAGATGGGGTCTTTGGAAAGTAATTAGGCTTAAATGAGGTCATAAAAGTAAGCCCCCTGTGATGAGATTTGTTGTTGTTCAGTCACTCAGTCATGTCCAACTCTTTGTAAACCCACTGCGAAGCATACCAGGCTTCCCTGTCCTTCACCAAATCCCAGAGCTTGTTCAAACTCATGTCCATCTAGTCAGTGATGCCATCCAATCATCTCATCCCTGTCATCTCCTTCTCCTCCTACCTTCATCAGGGTACTTTCCCAGCATCAGGGTCTTTTCTAATGAGATGACTCTTTGCAATATGTGGCCGAAATATTGGCACTTTAGTTTCAGTATCAGTCCTTCCAATGAATATCCAGGACTGATTTCCTTTAGGATTGACTAGTTTGATGTCCTTGAAGTCCAAGGGAGTCTCAAGAGTCTTCTCCAACACCAAAGTTCGAAAGCATCAGTTCTTTAGCGCTCAGCCTTCTTTATGGTCCAACTCTCACATCAATACATGACTATTGGAAAAACCATAGCTGTGACTAGATGGACCTTTGTTGGCAAAGTAATAGCTCTGCTTTTTAATATGCTATGTAGGTTTGTCATAGCTTTTCTTCCAAGGAGTAAGCGTCTTTTAACTTCATGGCTGCAGTTACCATCTGCAGTGATTTTGGAGCCCAAGAAAATAAAGTCTCTCACTGTTTCCATTTTTTCCCCATCTGTTTGCCATGAAGTGATGGGACAGGATGCCATGATTTTAATTTTTAGAATGTTGAGTTTTAAGGCAGAATTTTCACTCTCCTCTTTCACCTTCATCAAGAAGCTCTTTAGTTCCTCTTTGCTTTCTATCATAAGGGTGGTATCATCTGCATATCTGAGGCTATTGATATTTCTCTGGCAGTTTTGATTCTGGCTTATGGTTAATCCAGCTGAGCATTTTGCGTATACTCTGCATATAAGTTAAATAAACAGGGTGACAATATATAGCCTTGACGTACTCCTTTCCCAATTTGGAACCAGTCTGTTGTTCCATGTCTGGTTCTAACTGTTGCTTGTTGACCTGTATGCAGGTTTCTCAGGAGGCAGGTAAGGTGATCTAGTGTTCCCATTTCTCTTTAAGAATTTCCCACAGTTTGTTGTGATCCACACAGTCAAAGGTTTTAGCATAATGAAAGAGAAGTAGATTTTTTTCTGGAATTCTCTTGCTTTTTCTATGATGAAATTAACGTCTTTAAAAAAAGAGGAAAGGAGCTCTTTAGCTCTCTTCCTCTTTTATGTCTTGAGAGGATGTTGTGTGTAAATCAGGAAAAGGCTCTTACCAGGAATCAAATCTGCCAGCACCTTGATCTTGAAATTCTCAGCCTCTGTAACTGTGAGAAACAACTGTTTATTAAGTCACTCAGTCTATGGTATTTTTGCTCTAGCAGTCCAAGCTAAGTAGTGTTCTTTCCTTTTTATTGGTGATATTCATATCATAATTAATAGCCTTTTTTCATTAAACAATGATGAGCTTAGGTGCTTACTTTAATGTTCACAGAGAAGGAAATATGGAAGTGAATATGCTCTACCACACATTCAATCTTTGCTGAGAAGCTTTGGAACAGAGCAGTTGGAAATAAGTATCCTGAGAAGTAAAGCAGACTGCAACCTTGCGATATAGAAAGGAAAAAGAAAGAGTCCATGGAGATCTGGCCAGGGACTGAGAAACAGCTTAAAAAACAGGCAACTTGATATTTGGCAAAACTAATACAATTATGTAAAGTTTAAAAATAAAATAAAATTGGAAGTGAAAAAAAAAAAAAAAAAAGACAAAACAGCAAAAAAAAAAAAAAAAAAACAGGCAACCTAGATTTTCAAACAGCAAGAAACAGATAAAAATATCTTGTGTGTTGAGGATACCAGAAAGTTTCCACTCATGTGCTAAGATACTGAGTACAGCCTTCATAACAACAATTTCCCCTATGGTTTATGGACATATATGCGGATGCTTTTATTCAGCCTCCTGGTTTCTCAAAATAATTGTTTTAATTCTTCCAACCAATATTTGTCTTTAATTGATTTTGTTTCTTGTTCTTATAAAGAAGCCGTGGAAGCCGTGGAAGCCGTGGAAGGTTTCTATTCACAACCTTTGAATAGAAATTCCATGAAAGCTCTTGGTTCTCTGCTCATATATTTCATCAATTTCAACTTGTAAAGAAGCTATAAGCTATACGACTTTTTTTATTCTCCAGTTTTCTTAGTTGATCTGGATTAATGACTAGAAAATGAGCATTCTGCTCCCCTTCAAATATGATATGTATTTAATGAGATAAGTAGATCAACATCACTCATTCTCTCTGCTGTCATTGTGTATGCATTTGGTAGCAGTAAATATGACAGTATTAAAACATATTTCAGTAGGGAAATACAGTTTTTATTTATACGTTAGTTGCAGAGATATGAAACATATCCACTGTCTGCCATGTGTTAATGAACATGACAGTTTTTCCTCATATCATATTCAGTCAGATGCATGCAATCATTTTTGTCATTATTAATATTTTCTTTGTAAAGATTAGTGATTGTGAATTTCTATAGAAGCTATGTTTTACTGGATTTACTTTGTAGTTTAGCTTACACATTTCCTGTTAATATTCATTCTAAAAATATTTATGTATTAAGTTACATGTATATGAAAATAATAAAGCTTTGGTTACACATCTCCAAGTTTAAATAAATAAAATATAAATAATACAATTGAAACTCTGATTCCTTATTCCCAGATTAAGAACTTTCATAAAGTTTTATTCCATGTGTTTCATTATACTTTTAGTTTGTGTGCATGTGCTCAGTCATGTCTGACTCTTTGTGACCCCATGGATTGTAACCCTCCAGACTCCTCTGTCCATAGAATTTTCTGGGCAAGAATACTGGAGCAGATTGCCATTTCCTACTCCAGGGGGTCTTTCCACGCCAGGGATTGGACCTACATCTTCCACGGCTCTTGTATTGGGAGACGGTCTCTTTACCACTGTGCCACATGGGAAACACACTTTTAATATAGCTGTAGCCAAATTATATAATATGGTTTTGATACTTCATGTTATGCAAATTCATCATACTATATGAATTATATTTGGCATTATTTCTTTCAAAATTGTGATTGTAATATTCATACTTAGGACCTTGGATCATTTATCTTTATACCTATTGATATTATATTATATTATATGAAAATGCTAGTTTAGACATTTTTATATATGTATCCTAATGTATTTAAATCAGCACTTTACTAAGATTAATCTGGAAGTGCTGAGTCTTAAGGCCAAATAGCTTTTAATTTATTGGATTTTGTGAGATTGTGCTTCAGAGTACTTGAGTTAATTTTAATTCTATCAGCAATTATATACAGAGTTATTTCTATTACATAAAATCCTGACATTCCATTAGTTATTGTAAGATTTTAAAGCATTTTATTTTCAATAATGTTTATGGAGGGTAATGTTTCCAGAGTCAAATGCAGAAATCTTGATAGCTCATACATGTATGTATATTACATCTGTGTCATTGTGTATGTGTTTAAGTATTACCCAGATAAAGATATTGCATACTTTCACAGAAAAATTTGCTCATTCTCCCCAAACTTGAGCCTTTAATAAGCTATCTTCAATTAAAGGCAATCACTATTCAGGCTTCCATCACTGTCTGAAGGAGATCAGCCCTGGGATTTCTTTGGAAGGAATGATGCTAAAGCTGAAACTCCAGTACTTTGGCCACCTCATGTGAAGAGTTGACTCATTGGAAAAGACTCTGATGCTGGGAGGGATTGGGGGCAAGAGGAGAAGGGGACGACAGAGGATGAGATGGCTGGATGACATCACTGACTCGATGGATTTGAGTCTCAGTGAACTCCCGGAGTTGGTGATGAATGGGGAGGCCTGGTGTGCTGCGATTCATGGGGTCACAAAGAGTCGGACACGACTGAGCGACTGATCTGATCTGATCTGAATATTGCCAGATTTTTATTTTCTTGGAAATGGAATTATATAGTTGGTGAAAACAACATATACTGTTCTATATATAAGTAGTTAGTTAATTTATAATGCTGTGTAAGTGTGTTATATTCTGCTATGTAAAAATCCCAAGATCTCTTCATCCACTATACTGTTAATGGATATTTGTACTATTTCCACTTATAGGAATTATAAAGAATGCTGCTGTTATGGCTCATTCATGTTGATGTTTGGCAGAAACCAACACAATTTTGTAAAGCAATTATCCTTCAACTAAAAAATAAATAAATTTTTTTAAAAAGAAAAATAATACTGCTGTAAATATTTTTGTACTTGTGTTGGTGGAATTATGCACATTTCTCTTCAGTTTATTCCTAGAAACAGTGCTTTATAGGTGAGCTTTTTGCTTAGATTTAGTACATAATGCCAATAACTCATATTTCTGAAATTTATTAAATATTTTATGACTTACCATATGAGATATGGAAAGCCCCAGTAGCTCAGTTGGTAAATAATCTGCCTACAATGCAGGAGACCTTGTTCTGATTCCTGGGTGAGGAAGATCCCCTGGGGAAAGGAACAGCTACCCTCTTCAGTATTCTGATCTGGAGAATCCCATGGAAAAAGGAGCCTGGCATGCTACAGTCCAGGGGGTCACAAAGAGTAGGACACTACTGAGCAACTTCCACTTCAGTCAGTTCAATTCAGTTCAGTCGCTTAGTCATGTCCAACTCTTTGCGACCCCATGAATCGCAGCACGCCAGGCCTCCCTGTCCATCACCAACTCCCGGAGTTCACTCAGACTCACGTCCATTGAGTCAGTGATGCCATCCAGCCATCTCAGCCTCTGTCGTCCCCTTCTCCTCCTGCCCCCAATCCCTCCCAGCATCAGAGTCTTTTCCAATGAGTCAACTCTTCACATGAGGTGGCTGAAGTGCTGGAGTTTCAGCTTCAGCATCATTCCCTCCAAAGGAATCCTAGGGCTGATCTCCTTCAGAATGGACTATATTTCTAAGTGATCCAAATGCAGTGAAAAAAGAATGTATATTCTCCAGTTTGGGGATATAGTGTGCTTTAAAATTCGATTTATGTATGTCATTCATTTTTCAAATCTTCTGCATAATTACTGGACTTTATAGAGATGACGTATCAGTCAGCTATGTTAAAGTTTCTAAGTTATAATCTTAATTTCTTCTTTTAGGGCTATTAGTTTGGCTCCATATATTCAAGTGCTATTATTAAGTGTCTTAGTCTTATGATATACTTAATTTCTATTAAATTAACACTTTGTCATAATGCAATAAACCTCTATATTTTATATAACACTCTTTGTCTTTATTTGTTATGATCATTATAAAACCAATCTATCTTTTTAAAACTTTTTTATTCATGATTTTGTTTTCAATTTATCTGAGTATTTGCATTTAAAATACTACCTTTGTAGATAATATGGCTTTGGGTGCTAATATTTAGCTATTCTGACAATAATTGGTTTTAATGCATGTGTTTAGTTTATATATATTTAAGATAGCTATTCATATGCTTTTTTTTAAATTTGACCATCTTGCTATTTATTTTCTATTTCTCACATCTTTATTTTGTTACTTTATTTTCTCTTTTCTGCCATTTTAATTTCCCTATTGCTTTTTCAACTATATCTCTTTTTACTTTAAAAGGTTCCGCTTGGAATCACAACACATAGTTTATGTACCCTTATGTTACCAGAGCTCATCTAGATATCCTTAATGCAATAAAACATCATTTATGGCTTAGATAGTAACAGGTATGAACTAAATCAAATCCCTTATGATTATACAGTGGAAATAACAAATAGATGCAAAGGATTAGATCTGATAGAGAGAGTGCCTGAAGAACTATGGATGGAGATTAGTGACATTGTACAGGAGGCAGTGATCAAGAACATCTCCAAGAAAAAGAAATGCAAAAAGGCAAAATGGTTGTCTGAGGAGGGGTTACGAATAGCTGTGAAAAGAAGAGAAGCTAAGGCAAAGGAAAAAAGGAAAGCTATACCCATTGAATGCAGAGTTCCAAAGAATAGCAAGGAGAGATAAACACACTTTCTCAGGGATTCAATGAAAGAAATAGAGGAAAAAAATAGTATGGAGCAAACTAGAGATCTCTTCAAGAAAATTAGAGATACCAAGGGAAATTTGCATGCAAAGATGGGCTCAGTAAAGGACAGAAATGGTGTGGACCTAACAGAAGCAGAAGATATTAAGAAGAGGTGGGAAGAACACACACACACAAAACTACATAAAAAAGATCTCAATGACCCAGATAATCACGATGGTGTGATCACTCACCTAGAGCCAGACATCCTGGAATGTGAAGTCAAGTTGGCCTTAGGAAACATCACTACGAACAAAGCTAGTGGAGGTGATGAAATTTCAGTTGGGCTATTTCAAATCCTAAAAGATTTGTGAAAGTGCTGCACTCAACATGGCAACAAATTTGGAAAACTCAGCAGTGGCCACAGGACTGGAAAAGGTCAGTTTTCATTCCAATTCCCAAAAAAGCAAAGCCAATGAGTGCTCAAACTATCGCAAAATGCTCAAAATTCTCCAAGCCAGGCTTCAAAAGGACCTGAACCATGAACTTCCAGAGGTTCAAGCTAGATTTACAAAAGGAAGAGGAACCAGAGATCAAATTCCTAACATTCCTAGGATCATTGAAAAAGCAAGAGAGTTCCAGAAAAACATCTACTTTTGCTTTCTTGACTATGCCAAAGCCTTTGACTGTGTGGACCACAAAAAAACTGTGGAAAATTCAAGAGATGGGAATACCAGACCAACTGACCTGCCTCCTGAGAAATCTGTATGCAGGTCAAGAAGCAACAGTTAGAACCAGACATGGAACAACAAACTGGTTCCAAATTGGAAAAGGAGTACGTCAAGGTTGTATATTGTTGCCCTGCTTATTTAACTTATATGCAGAGGACATCATGCGAAATTCCGGGTGAAGCACAAGCTGGAATCAGGATTGCCAGGAGAAATATCAATAACCTCAGATATGCAGAGGACACCACCCTAATGGCAGAACGTGAAGAAATAACGAGCCTCTTGATGAAAGTGAAAGAGAAGAGTGAAAAAGTTGGCTTAAAACTCAACATTCAGAAAACTAAGATCATGGCATCTGGTCCCATCACTCTGTGGCAAATAAATGGGGAAAGAATGGAAACAGAGACTTTATTTTGGGGGACTCCAAAATCACTGCAGATGGTGACTGCAGTCATGAAACTAAAAGATGCTTGATTCTTGGAAGAACAGTTTTGACCAACTTAGATAGCATATTAAAAAGCAGAGATATTACTTTGCCAACGAAGGTCCATCTAGTCAAGGCTATGATTTTTCCATTGATCACGTATGGATGTGAGAGTTGGACTGTGAAGAAAGCTGAGTGCTGAAGAATTAAACTTTTGAATTGTGGTGTTGGAGAAGACTCTTGAGAGTCCCTTGGACTGCAAGGAGATCCAACCAGTCCATTCTAAAGGAGATTAGTCCTGGGTGTTCATTATAAGGACTGATGCTGAAGCTGAAACTCCAATACTTTGGCCACCTCATGCGAAGAGTTGACTCATTGCAAAAGACCCTGATGCTGCGATGGATTGGGGGCAGGAGAAGGGGATGACAGAGGAAGAGATGCCTGGATGGCATCACCAACTCAATGGACGTGAGTCTGAGTGAACTCTGGGAGTTGGTGATGGACAGGGAGGCCTGGTGCGCTGCGATTCATGGGGTCGCAAAGAGTCAGACATGACTGAGTGACTGAACTGAGCTGCCCCTTGTAAGAAAAGCTTGACCAACCTAGATAGCTTATTAAAAAGCAGAGACATTATACTTTACAAACAAAGGTCTGTTTAGTCAAAGCTATGTTTTTTCTGGTAGTTGTATATGGATGTGAGAGTTGGACTATAAAGAAAGCTGAGCACTGAAGAATTGATGGTTTTGAACCGTGACGTTGGAGAAGACTCTTAAGAGTTCCTTAGGCTCAAAGGAGTACCAACCAGTCAATATTAAAGGAAATCAGACTTGAATGTTCATTGTAAGGACTGATGCTGAAGCTGAAACTCCAATACTGTGGAAACTTGATGCGAAGAAGGGACTCATTGGAAAAGATCCTGATGCTGGGAGAGATTGAAGGCATGAGGAGAATGGGATGACAGAGGATGAGGTGGTTGGATGGCATCACTGACTCAGTGGGCATGAGTTTGAGTAAGCTCCAGGAGTTGGTGATTGATAGGGAGGCCTGGCGTGCTGCAGTCCATGGGGTGGCAAAGAATCAGACATGACTGAGCGACTGAACAGACCTGAGTAAACAGAAAGCAATAATCATAAAAGGCCAATTGTTAAGCTCCTCTTTGTCTTACCTTAAATTTCTACTTATTCTACTTATTAAGAAAATGAATTAGCAAGACATACTCTAGGAGGTCATTCTGTCGTTTTAGAGATTGCACCCAATTACTGAATTTAGACTCTTTTTTGGACTATGAGAGCTATTCCGTTTCTTCCAAGGAATTCTTGCCCACGGTAGTAGATATAATGTCCATCTGAATTAAATTCACTCATTCCTGTCCATTTTACGTGACTGATTCCTAAAGTGTTGATGTCCTCTCTTACTATCCCCTCTTTGCCCATTTCTAATTTATCTTGATTCATGGACCTAATGTTCCAGCTTCCTATGCAATATTGTTCTTTACAGCATTGGACTTTATTTTCACGACCAGACATATTTGCAGGTGAGCATTGTTTCTGCTTTGTCTCAGCCTCTTTATTCCTCTGGAGCTATTTCTCCACTCTTCTTCAGTAGCATATTGGACACCTACCAAACTATGGGTTCATCTTTCAGTGTCATATCTTTTTGCCTTTTCCTATTATTCATGGGGTTCTCAAGGCAAGAATGCTGAAGTGGTTTGCCATTCTCTTCTCCAGTGGACCGTGTTTTTCAGAACTCTTCATTATGATCTGTCTGTCCTGGGTGACCCTACATGGCATGACTCATAGTTTCATTGAGTTAAGCAAGGTTGTGGTTCATATGATTTGTTTGGTTAGTTTTCTGTGATTGTGCCTTTAATTTCTCTGCCCTGTGATGGATGAGTATAAGAGGTTTGTGCAAGCTTCCTGATGGGAGGAACTGGCTGTGGGGAAAACTGGGTCTTGTTTGGTGACAAGGCCATGCTCAGTAAGTCTTTAATCTGCTAATGGATGGGGCTGTGTTCCCTCCCTGTATGGTAGGGGTAACGGTGGTAATGACAGCCCTCCCTTGAAAGGACTTATGCCAGCATGCCAGGCCTTGTAGTCAGTGCCCCTGACTCCAAGGCAGACCACTGTTGACCCACTCTTCCTCCAGAGACTCCCAAGCACAACAGGTAAGTCTGGCTCAGTCTCTTGTGGGGACTCTACTCCTTTCTTTTGGGTCCTGATATGCACAAAGTTTTGTTTGTGCCTTCTAAGAGTCTCTGTTTCCCTAGTCTTGTGGAAGAAAAGTAGTGACAAACTTAGACAGCATATTAAAAAGCAGAGACATTACCGATAAAGGTCCGTTTTGTCAAAGCTATGATTTTTCCAGTAGTCATGTATGGATTTTGGACCATGAAGAAGGCTGAGCACTGAAGAATTGATGCTTTCAAACTGAGTGTTGGAGAAGACTCTTGAGGTTCCCCTGGACAGAAAGGATATCAAACCAGGCAATCCTAAAGGAAATCAACCCTGAATATTCATTGGAAAAACTGATGCTGAAGCTGAAGCTCCAGTACTTGGCCATCTGATGCAAAGAACTGACTTATTGGAAAGCACCCTGATGATGGAAAAGCTTGAAGGCAGAAGGAGAAGAGGATGACAGGGGATGAGATGGTTAGATAGCATCACTGACTCAATGGACATGAATTTGAGCAAACTCCCAGAGATGTTTATGGACAGGGAAGCCTGGTTTGCTGCAGTCCATGGGGTTGTAAAGGGTTGGACATGACTAAGTGACTGAACAACAACAACTCTAGGAGAAAATACTTATAAAATATATATCTGAAAAAAGAAGTTATATCTAGAGTCCAAAATATTTTATAACTCAGAAATAAAAGCATAAAGATCCCAATAAAAAGTGGTAAATTTATTGAACAAACCATTTACAATGAAAGATGTATAAATAGGAAACATTAAAAAAAAAAAAAACACACATAAAAAGTTCACAGCCTCATTCAGTTCAGTTCAGTTCAGTCGCTCAGTCGTGTCTGACTCTTTGCGACCCCATGAATTACAGCATGCCAGGCCTCCCTGTCCATCACAAACTCCCGGAGTTAGTTATCACAAAAATGAAAATCAAAACCACTATACATTCAATAGTATGGCTCAAATGTAAGTCTAACAATATTGACCACTCTCAATCATTTGAAACTGTCAACCTCTTATATGTTACTTGTTAAAGGAAGCAACTTTGGAAAAAAAAATTTTGTTTCATTAAAGCAAAACATATATATATATATGTTATAACCTAGAAGTTTCACTTCAAAAAAAAAATTATACGTCCAAAAATAATTGTACAAGCATATTAGTTATACCTCTATTCATTACTGACAAAACTAAAACAATTGAAGTGTTCATCAGGAGAATTGTTAAACGGTAGTATTTTGATACAATGGCAGACAACTCAAGAACTAAAAAAGATAAAAAACTGCTACATGCAACATTATAGATTTATCACACAAGCATTGTACTGAAAAAAATAAATCAGACACAAAAGAGTATATACTGTGTGATTCCATTTGATACGATTCAAAAACTGACAAAATTAGTCTTATAATAGAAGACAGAACAGAGATAGCCTAAACTGCTGCTAAGTCGCTTCAGTCGTGTCTGACTCTGTGAGACCCCATAGACGGCAGCCCACCAGGCTCCCCTGTCCCTGGGATTCCCCAGGCAAGAGTACTGGAGTGGGATGCCATTGCCTCCTCCAGTAGCCTAAACTAGGGGTTGGTATAGACCAGAAAGAGTGGTGAGGGAAATTTCTGGGGTAATAAAATTTGTACCTTGATTTGGGTATTGCTTACAGTAACACATATATTTTCCAAGAATTGTCACATTTTACAATTAAGATTTGGGTATATTTCTGTATGCATTTTTTTTTCAATAACAACTAAAACAAATAAGCAAAACAATTGGTTAACATAGGAAATGGGATATTGAGGACTTAGATACTGAAGAGTTACAATGTTGTAGATAGAATTGGTTTCCAGAAGACAGGCCTCTATCCTACAAATAACTAGCAAGTTACTCCGAATTCATAAAGCTAAGAAAGAGACTGATACTGTTCTTATTCTAAAACCTGAGGAAGAGTCAAAAATTCATAAAATGCACAAAAATGATGAGAAATAAGCAAATGGGCTTGAAAAAGTATACTCCAAATTAAAGCAAACATTGTATGCTAGGAGAAATTATGTACTCATATAAATGGGAATAAAGCTTATCATATTTGTATATTAACTTCATTTAAAGTTTGAATATCTTTGCTCCAGTTGTATCTAAATTTTATCTGTATTTATCCCCTCTTCCTAAAACACAAGAGAAGACTCTACACATGTACATCACCAGATGGTCAATACCAAAATCAGATTGATTATATTCTTTGCAATTGAAGATGGAGAAGCTCTATACAGTCAGCAAAAACAAGACTGGGATATGACTGTGGCTCAGATCATGAACTCCTTATTGCCAAATTCAGACTTAAATAGAAGAAAGTAGGGAAAATCATTAAGCCATTCAGGTATGACCTAAATCAAATTCCTTACTACTATACAGTGGAAGTGACAAGTAGATTCTAGGGATTAGATCTGATAGAGTGTCTGAAGAACTATGGACAGAGGATCGTGACATTGTACAGCAGACAGGGATCAAGACCATCCCCAAGAAAAAGAAGTGCAAGAAGGCAAAATGGTTGTCTGAGGAGGGCTTACAAACAGCTATGAAACGAAGACAAGCAAAAGGCAAAGGAGAAAAGGAAAGATACATCCACTTGAATGCAGAGTTCTAAAGAATGGCAAGGAGAGACAAGAAAGCCTTCCTCAGTGTTCAGTGCAAAGAAATAGAGGAAAACAATAGAATGGGAAAGACTAGAGATCTCTTCAAGAAAATTGGAGATACCAAGGGAATATTTTCGTGTCTGACTGTTTGTGATACCACGGACTGTAGCCTACCAGGCTCCTCCATCCACGGAATTTTCCAGGGAAGAGTACTGGAGTGGGTTGCCATTTCCTTCTCCAGGGGATCTTCCCGACCCAGGGATTGAATCCAGGTATCCCACACTGCGGGCAGACGCTTTACCATCTGAGCTATCAGGGAAGCCACTATTTCATGCAAAGATGGGCTCAATATAGGACAGAAATGGTATGGACCTAACAGAGGCAGATGATATTAAGAAGAGGTGGCAGGAATACACGGAAGAACTATGCAAAAAAGATCTCAATGACCCAGATAATCATGATAGTGTAATCACTCACCTAGAGCCAGACATCCTGGAATGCAAAGTCAAGTGGGCCTTATGAAGCATCACTATGAACACAGCTAGTGGAGGTGATGGAATTCCAATTTAGCTATTTCAAATCCTGACAGATGATTCTGTGAAAGTGTTGCACTTAATATGTCAGCAAATTTGGAAACCTCAGCAATGGTCACAGGACTGGAAAAGATCAGTATTCATTCCATCCCTAAGAAAGGCAAAGCCAAAGAATGCTCAGACTTTCACACAATTGCCTTCATCTCACGTGCTAGCAAAGTAATGCTCAAAATTCTCCAAGCCAGGCTTCAATAGTATGTGAACCATGAACATCCAGATGTTCAACCTCAATTTACAAAAGGCAGAGGAACCAGAGATCAAATTGTCAACATCTGCTGGATCATTGAAAAAGCAAGACAGTTCCAGAAAAATATCTATTTCTGCTTTATTAACTTTGCCAATGCCTTTGACTGTGTGGATCACAACAAACTGTGGAAAATTCTGAAAGAGATGGGAATACCAGACCACCTGACCTGCCTCTTGAGAAATCTGTATGCAGGTGAAGAAGCAACAGTTAGAACTGGACATGGAACAACAGACTGGCTCCACATTGGGAAAGGAGTTTGTCAAGGCTGTATATTGTCAATCTTCTTATTTATCTTATATGCAGGTACACCATAAGAAATGTTGGGCTGGATGAAGTACAAGCTTGAATCAAGATTGCTGGGAGAAATATCAATAACCTCAGATATGCAGATGACACCACCCTAATGGCAGAAAGCAAAGAAGAACTAAAGAGCCTCCTGATGAAAGTGAAAGAGGAGAGTGAAAAAGTTGGCTTAAACTCAACATTCAGAAAACTAAGGTCATGGCATCTGGTCTCATCACTTCATGGCAAATAGATGGGGAAACAGGGAAACAGTGATAGACTTTACTTTTGGGGGCTCCAAAATCACTGCAGATAGTGATTGCATACATGAAATTAAAACAAGCTTGATCCTTGGAAGAACAGTTTTGACCAACCTAGATAGCATATTCAAAAGCAGAGATATTACTTTGCCAACAAAGGTCTGTCTAATCAAAGCTTTGGTTTCTCCAGTAGTCATGTATGAACGTGAGATTTGGACTATAAAGAAAGCTGAGCACTGAAGAACTGATGATGTCTCTGAACTGTGCTGTTGGAGAAGACTTTTGAGAGTCCCTTGGACTGCAAGGAGATCCAAGCAGTCCATCCTAAAGGCGACCAGTCCTGAGTGTTTACTGGAAGGACTGCTGTTGAAGCTGAAACTCCAATACTTTGGCCTCCTGATGCAAAGAACTGACTCATTGGAAAATACCCTGCTGCTGGGAAAGATTGAAGGTGGGAGGAGAAAGGGATGACAGAGGATGAGATGGTTGGATGGCATCACCAACTCAATGGACATGAGTTTGAGTAACCTCGGGGAGTTGGTGATGGACAGGGAGGCCTGGTCTGCTGCAGTCCCTGGAGTCGCTAAGAGTTGGACATGACTGTGTGACAGAACTGAACTGATTCCCTTTTTAACTTATCTTAGTGGTTAGATGGGAGAAGGCAATGGCACCCCACTCCATTACTCTTGCTTGGAAAATCCAATGGATGGAGGAGCCTGGTAGGGTGTGGTCCATGGAGTCGCTAAGATTCGAACACTACTGAAGTAACTTAGCAGCAGCAGCAGCAGTCGTTAGAGAAGAAAGATATTCACTTCACCAATTTTCTTTAATTCATTGAATGTATAAGCCTAGAATGACTGTACCTCAATCTTTGGCAACTACTATGGTTAGAGTGAAACAGACAACTTAATAGATATCTTATTTTCTTACATCTCTATATTCAAAATACTTTTCTGAAAAATAGTTATTGTGGCAAGTTTCCCAAAACATTATTAGGAACTTACTGTGGAACATATTTTAAAATTATATCTAAGGAATTGGATATATAATTTGCTTGTATTTTATTCTAAAATCAAAATTCATTTTTAATTGATACAATAAAGTTTATTTCAGTTTTTTTTTAAACCTTACGGTGTACGAAAGGGAAAAACATAGAGAAATGTGTTCAACATCCCAAAAACAACCCATCAGGAGGAAACTAATGTTTATCTTCTTCCAGACATTTAAGTGTAGTCAATAAATCATTTAATTTACTTTAAATAATTTTGCACAATAGTGCCTAACTAATTTGGGGACAAGGTTATGCCTCCTATTGATACATAAGAAGCCTTCTCATTAAATTTGATCTATTGTACTGTAAATGTCAGTCTCCTAAGCTCTTCTTCTAATCAATACCCTTCACTATCTTTGCCTGTCAGAGGAGATAAAGTCCACCTCTGTGAGAATATTGACTCCATTCCCACCAGAATATGATAACACGCACATTGAATATTTTGCAGTCTTTTTTTAACCCAACACATGATTACATTATACAAGTATTTTTTGTTTAGAGTTTTGCAGATTTTAAAAAAGTAAAGGATTCATTTTGGTGGCCTTTTGAAAAAATATATTCATTTTTGGCTCTTCTGGGTCTTCGTTGCTCTGAGTGGGTTTTCTCTAATTGCAGTGAGTGCGGGCTACTCTTCGTTGCTGTGCATGGGCTTTTCATTGCAGTGGCTTCTCTTACTCAGTTATCGTGTAGCCCGGGGTTTGTTGCTTCCTGGCATGTGGAATCTTCCCGGACCAGGAATTGAACCCATGTCCCCTGCATTGGCAGAAAGATTCTTAAGCATTGACTGAACTATCAGGGAAGTCTTTGGTGAATTTTAATATACTAATATGTTTCCTGATGGGTATTCTTAAGTACTGGCTTCCCCAGTGGCTCAACGGTAAAGAATCCTCTTGTAATGCAGGAGATGCAGTAAGCATGAGTTCAGTCCTAGGTCAGGAAGATTCCCTGGAGGAGGATATGGCAACCCACTCCAGTATTTTTGCCTGGAGAATCCCATGGACAGAGGAGCCTGGCAGACTATAGTCCATAGGGTCACAAAGAGTCAGACGCAACTGAAGTGACTAAGCATGCCCACATATGTATTATATATTATATATATATGACAAAAGATGTATATATCATTATATATGATATATATGACACGTGATATATATGTGTATATATATATATAGACACATATAAAAACCCCATGTATGACATATATGTGTACATGTGATTTCTTTTTAAACATTTTTACTTGATTTAAAATGCATTTATATTGTTAAGTTACTACCAATTAGAATAGCAAATTATAACTTTCATATGTCTAAAAATATTAAGCCTCATGAGTTTGATATTTGGCCCATGGAGCATACTCAATTTACTATATAAAATACTGACATTAACTGTAGTGTTAGAAATGCTGCCAGCCTGGCATAACAAACTCAGACTATTCAAAATATAAAATGACATCTAGACCCTTCGTTTCCACATTGGGAAGTAGCCAGAGAAATTTGCTTGCCACTGAGAAGGGTATGTTATAAATGTCCTCTTTAGAAATGGCCAGAGAATGGGAGCCATGGAAATACATATGAACGGACAGAACCAAGAGCTAAGAGGAACAATGGGGCAGGTTTGTTACCTTCAGGGAAGAGAATACAGACTTAATAATCATTTCTTGCCTTTAAAACAGACAAAATTTCTCACTCATAGCAATATTGATATTTTGGGGTGGTTAACTTTTTGTTGAGAGCAACTGATCTATTCACTGTAGAATTTTAGTTGCATCCCTGTCCTCCATGTAATAAGAAAAAAAAGAAAAAATTAATAGTATATTCTTACTGAAAATGCATAACCTAAATCTAATTATGAAAGAACATCAGACCACTCAAAATGTAGTATACAAATATCTGGCTGTAAACCTCAATGTATTAAGGTCATAAATGTTAAATTAAGACTTAGACTCTGTTCTAGACAGTTCAAGACGTGATTCAGTCTAGATGCTTTTTCTATAAAAGTATGGAGAAAATTGTCAAAACTTGAATGGAATTTGAGGATCAGGTAGTGAAAATATATCCATATTAATTTCCTGATTTTGATAGTTTTATTATGGCTACATAGGAGAATTTTGGAGTATTATATTAACGGTTAATGGGATATTAGATTAGTAATTTACTCTTAAATGATTGAAAATATTTTTTTCGTACTATACTTGCCAATTTTGAGATTTGAATTTGTAATATATGTGACATTCAAATGCATGTCCAAAATATAGCAGAATGAAAATTTTATTGCACACAGTAATAATAGTAGTAAAATATAAGGTCAGGTACAAGTTAAGAATTCCTATTACCATATCTTTTATTCAAAATTGTATAGAAGTACTATCTAATTTCCCAGAAAGAGAAAAAATATATAAAAATTAAAAAAAAAAACTGTTCTTATTTTCATAGAATTATGCTTCTCTTAATAAAAAAAGGTCAAGGAGAATCTGCAAACTACTAAAATATTTAGAAAATCCAGCTTTTTTTCTGAGTATATTAGCACTCTTGCACACAAACAAACAAGCATTAGGAAAATAATTAATTAAGATACCATTTATTAAGATGGTTAACCACGGGCAACTCAGGAAGGCATTTCCCAATTCTTGCAGACAGTTTTTTTCCTGTAATTTCCCTCTATGAAAGATGCATCACAAATATGCTTGCTGCTTTCCTAAACTAATCTGAAGAGAGCTTTTTTTTTTTTTTTCAGTCCCTAGAAATTCTAATATTCAGGGTAGCTTTACTCCATTATTCCAAGCACTATAAAACAGGTTCTTACCAAAAGGTTTTAATTTGCATACTCCAGGCTTTACTCATAAACTTGTGCATGCATCTCTGCTTCTCTTATGAGTTCTTAAACTTTAACAGTTCTTGATTTTTATGATTTTGAATCCATTGTTTCTTGTATTGAGAAATGCTTTCTTTTTTAGTTGCAAGTTTAACTTTATCACATGCACATGTGTGTTTTCCTCCATATGTGTGTGTGTGCCTGAAGCAAGTGGAAGATTCCTGCGCCAGTTCAGCTAATATTCATAAAACATCAGTGATATGTTAAAATATTTTCTATATTGTTTCTGTAACTTCTATTTGTCTATAAGAGGAAAGAGAATTTGATGGCAGTATGTTCTAAGTCCGTCAGTTTCAAAACATTCTATTCAGTTCAGTTGAGTTCAGTTCAGTCGCTCAGTCATGTCCGACTCTTTGCGACCCCATGAATCACAGCACGCCAGGTCTCCCTGTCCATCACCAACTCCCGGAGTTCACTCAGACTCATGTCCACTGAGTCAGTGATGTCATCCAGCCATCTCATCCTCTGTCGTCCCATTCTCCTTCTGCCCCCAATCCCTCCCAGCATCAGAGTCTTTTCCAATGAGTCAACTCTTCCCATGAGGTGGCCAAAGTACTGGAGTTTCAGCTTCAGTATCAGTCCTTTCGAAGAAATCCCAGGGCTGATCTCCTTCAGAATGGACTGGTTGGATCTCCTTGCAGTCCAAGGGACTCTCAAGAGTCTTCTCCAACACCACAGTTCAAAAGCATCAGTTCTTCAGCGCTCAGCCTTCTTCACAGTCCAACTCTCACATCCATACATGACCACTGGAAAAACCATAGCCTTAACTAGATGAACCTTTGTTGGCAAAGTAATGTGTCTGCTTTTGAATATGCTATCTAGGTTGGTCATAACTTTCCTTCCAAGGAGTAAGCATCTTTTAATGTCATGGCTGCAGTCACCATCTGCAGTGATTTTGGAGCCCCCCAAAATAAAGTCTGACACTGTTTCCACTGTTTCCCCATCTATTTCTCATTAAGTGATAGAACCGGATGTCATGATCTTTGTTTTCTAAATGTTGAGCTTTAAGCCCACTTTTTCACTCTCCACTTTCACTTTCATCAAGAGGCTTTTGAGTTCCTCTTCACTTTCTGCCATAAGGGTGGTGTCATCTGCATATCTGTGGTTATTGATATTTCTCCCGGCAATCTTGATTCCAGCTTGTGTTTCTTCCAGTCCAACGTTTCTCATGATGTACTCTGCATATAAGTTAAACAAGCATGGTGACAATATACAGCCTTGATGTACTCCTTTTCCTATTTGGAACCAGTCTGTTGTTGCATGTCCAGTTCTAACTGTTGCTTCCTGACTTGCATATAGGTTTCTCAAGAGGCAGATCAGGTGGTCTGGTATTCCCCTCTCTTTCAGAATTTTCCACAGTTTATTGTGATCCACACAGTCAAAGGCTTTGGCATAGTCAATAAATAAGAAATACATGTTTTTCTGGAACTCTCTTGCTTTTTCCATGATCCAGCAGATGTTGGCAATTTGATCTCTGGTTCCTCTGCCTTTTCTAAGACCAGCATGAAGCCAGGAAGCTCACGGTTCACGTATTGCTGAAGCCTGGCTTGGAAAATTTTGAGCATTACTTTACTAGCATGTGAGATGAGTACAATTGTGCGGTAGTTTGAGCATTCTTTGGCATTGCCTTTCTTTGGGATCAGAATGAAAACTGACCTTTTCCAGTCCTGTGGCCACTGCTGAGTTTTCCAAATTTGCTGGCATATTGAGTGTAGCACTTTCACAACATCGTCTTTCAGGATTTGAAATAGCTCAACTGGTATTTCATCACCTCCTCTAGCTTTGTTCATAGTGATGCTTTCTAAGGCCCACTTGACTTCACATTTCAGGATGTCTGGCTCTTGGTCAGTCATAACACCATCGTGATTATCTGGGTTGTGAAGATCTTTTTTGTACAGTTCTGTGTATTCTTGCCACCTCTTCTTAATATCTTCTGCTTTGGTTAGGTCCATACCATTTCTGTCCTTTATTGAGCCCATCTTTGCATGAAATATTCCCTTGGTATCTCTAATTTTCTTGAAGAGATCCCTAGTCTTTCCCATTCTGTTGTATTCCTCTATTTCTTTGCACTGATCACTGAGGAAGGCTTTCTTTTCTCTTCTTGCTATTCTTTGGAACTCTGCATTCAGATGCTTATATTTTTCCTTTTCTCCTTTGCTTTTCACTTCTCTTCTTTTCACAGCTATTTGTAATGCCTCCCCAGACAGCCATTTTGCTTTTCTGCATTTCTTTTCCATGGGGATGGTCTTGATCCCTGTCTCCAGAACAATGTCACGAACCTCAATCCGTAGCTCATCCAGCACTCTATCTATCAGATCTAGGTCCTTAAATCTATTTCTCACTTCCACTGTGTAATCATAAGGGATTTGATTTAGGTCATACCTGAATGGTCTAGTGGTTTTCCCTACTTTCTTCAATTTAAGTCTGAATTTGGCAATAAGGAGTTCATGATCTGAGCCTCAGTCAACTCCAGGTCTTGTTTTTGCTGACTGTATAGAGCTTCCCCATCTTTGCCTGCAAAGAATATAATCATTCTGATTTCGGTGTTGACCATCTGGTGATGTCCAAGTGTAGAGTCTTCTCTTGTGTTGTTGGAAGATGGTGTTTGCTATGACCAGTGCATCATCTTGGCAAAACTCTATTAGTCTTTGCCCTGCTTCATCCGTATTCCAAGGCCAAATTTGCCTGTCACTCCAGGTGTTTCTTGACTTTCTACTTTTGCATTCCAGGACACGACTGAGCAACTGAACTGATCTGATCTGATCTGATAATGAAAATGGCATCTTTTTTGGGTGTTAGTTCTAAAAGGTCTTGTAGGTCTTCATAGAACCGTTCAACTTCAGCTTCTTCAGTGTTACTGGTTGGGGCATAGACTTGGATTACTGTGATATTGAATGGTTTGCCTTGGAAACGAACACAGATCATTCTGTCATTTCTGAGATTGCATCCAAGTACTGCATTTCGGACTCTTTTGTTGACCATGATGGCTACTCCATTTCTTCTGAGGGATTCCTGCCCGCAATAGTAGATATAATGGTCATCTGAGTTAAATTCACCCATTCCAGTCCATTTCAGTTTGCTGATTTCTAGAATGTCAACACTCACTCTTGCCATCTCCTGTTTGACCACTTCCAATTTGCCTTGATTCATGGACCTGACATTCCAGGTTCCTATGCAATATTGCTCTTTACAGCATCGGACCTTGCTTGTATCACCAGTCACATCCACAGCTGGGTATTGTTTTTGCTTTGGCTCCATCCCTTCATTCTTTCTGGAGTTATTTCTCCACTGATCTCCAGTAACATATTGGGCACCTACTGACCTGGGGAGTTCTTCTTTCAGTATCCTATCATTTTGCCTTTTCATACTGTTCATGGGGTTCTCAAGGCAAGAATACTGAAGTGGTTTGCCATTCCCTTCTCCAGTGGACCACATTCTGTCAGATCTCTCCACCACGACCCGCCCGTCTTGGGTTGCCCCACGGGCATGGCTTAGTTTCATTGAGTTAGAGAAGGCTGTGGTCCTAGTGTGATTAGATTGACTAGTTTTCTTTGAGTATGATTTCAGTGTGTCTGCCCTCTGATGCCCTCTTGCAACACCTACAGTCTTACTTGGGTTTCTCTTACCTTGGGTGTGGGGTATCTCTTCACGACTGCTCCAGCAAAGCGCAGCCGCCTGCTCCTTACCTTGGACAAGGGGTATCTCCTCACCACCGCCTTTCCTGACCTTCAACGTGGGACAGCTCCTTTAGGCCCTCCTGCATCCCTGCAGCCACAGCTCCTTGGACGTGGGGTTGCTCCTCTCGGCCGCCACCCCGACCTCAAATGTGGGGTAGCTCCTCCCGGCCGCTGCCCTTGACCTCGGACTTGGGTAGCTCTTCTTGGCTGTTCCTGTGCCGTTGCAGCCTGGCACTCTCGGCCGCTGCCCGTGACTTCGCACGTGGGATAACTCTTCTTGGCCACTGCCCTTCGGGCATAGGGTCCTCCTGGCTTCTGCCCCTGACCATGGACATGGGGTAGCTCCTCTTCACTGCGCTTAGTGTGCCAGTTGCAGCCGCCCACTCCTAAACATTCTATTAGGTTTTGGTCATTTATTTGGTTAGAGGTTGCAATTGTCAATAGTGTAGGAAAAATGACTTGAAAAACTTAAAATGGAAAGCATCATATGTATTGATTATTTCTGAGAATTGGGAAAATATTTTAGTGAAGTAGTAAATCATTACAGCTCACGAAATACCTATATTTTCTTTAAGCAGTGGTTGAAACTTGCTGCACAGGAAGTCATATATATGCATGTGTGTATATACGTGTGTGTGTATACACACACATATGTGTTATAACTTCCCAGGTGGCGCTAGTTGTAAAGAACCTGCTTGCCAATGCCTGAGATGTAATAGACATGGGTTTGATCCCTGGGTGGGGAAGATCCCCTGGAGGAGGACATGACAACACACTCTGATATTTTTGCCTGGATAATTCCATGAAGAGAGGAACCTGGCAGACTACAGTCCATACAGTTGCAGAGTTGGACATGACTGAAGTGCCTCAGCATGCACATTTTTTGTTGTTGTTCTTCACTACAGGCTGTCAACATAAGTATCATTTTGGCGAATTTCTTCTATAATAGCTGCTGCTGCTATGTTGCTTCAGTCGTGTCTGACTCTGTGCGACCCCATAGACAGCAGCCCACCAGGCTCTGCCGTCCCTGGGATTCTCCAGGCAAGAACACTGGAGTGAGTTGCCATTTCCTTCTCCAATGCATGAAAGAGAAAAGTGAAAGTGAAGTCGCTTGGTCATGCCCGAGTCTTAGCGACCCCGTGGACTGCAGCCTACCTGGCTCCTCCATCCATGGGATTTTCCAGGTAAGAGTACTGGAGTGGGGTGCCATTGCCTTCTCCATCTATAATAGCTACTGTAAATAAAAAGCAAGTTTTACTGCTTTGAGACTTAATTAGGTATTAACGAGTATGAAGTAGGTCTGTTCCATAGAATGTTGAAAAGGGGCCACATTTTCATTCCTCTTCAATCAATATATATCACAACAATATTATCTGCCAGAAAGAATGTCCTTAGTCTATTTATTTCTATTTAATAAGAATTTTTAAAGCATTGTACAAGGCAAAAGCGACATCTTTTTTCTTGTATTTCTATTCTTTCAAGTAGGGCATGTTTTAATTTTTAAGAGAGAAAAATGCCTCTTCCAGATGAAAACTAATCAGGACACATCATTTTCAAGGGTGTAAAGAATAGCAAGTGTTTGAAAGACTGAATGTGTTTCTCTCTGAATAAATATCTCTGATTATTCTTTTCTGTGGTTGACTAACTGTATAAAACATGATTAGGCCTAATGTGCTATTGATGTGTCGGAGTCTTAGGCAGAGTTAATGGTATACTTAGCCTGGGCCTGCCTTTCTTTCTTTTCTCATTTTCCAGGCTGCATTGTGGCATAGACTTTAGTCAATACTGCAACTCCTCCTGAGCAAGCATTAAATTGAACAGATGAATGGCAGCATTTTAAAGGAGATCTGATAACCCAAACATGCTTGCGGGTTTTAAAGAGACCACACCAGATAAAAAGAATGAGTGGACACTTGAGAGCTGACATACTCTTCTAAAAAAGAGAGAATCCGAGAAATCAATTGGGCCATAGAGAATATACTCTCAAGGATCAAATAGGGCAAAAGAATGTTTCTAGTTCTCTACAGAAGCATGTAATATTTAGTGGAAATATTCTTTCAAGTAGTCAAACGGATTCATTCACAGTGTAATTTCACACACAGAGAGTTTGAACTTAATATTTCTAAAAATTACTTTAAAATCTCTCATATTATGTCAGCAATCTTAAACTTTAATTCCAAAACAACAACAAAAAATTATCTCAAAAGTGTTTTCTATCATAGTAGGTACCCAAAGGAAAAAATAGGCTTCTCAAAAAGTGAATTCATAAATCATTTAGCTTTTCAGTACTCAGGAAATCATTTAGCTTTACAGTACTCAGGAAATGGAGTAGAATTTTGTGAAGGCTGAGGGAGGGTGTGTGTGTGTGTGTGTGTGTGTGTGTGCGTGTGTGTATGAGAGTATATATATGTGAGAGAGAGAGAAGGGTGAGTTTAAGCAGAATGCTGCTGCAGTATTCAAAGCTCAATATAATATTATATTAACAGTCATAAGATTTCAGGAGGAAATTAAAACAAAACATTTTTATAGTGATACTGATCTTTAAATCTAACACTTTTTGTGAAAAACTCCTCTAAATTAGAAACATATTTGTGTGCTGCATGCTCAGTCTTTGCCACCCTAGGGACTGTAGCCCACTAGGCTCCTCTGTCCATAGGATTTCCCAGGCAAGAATACTGGAGGGGGTTGCCATTTCCTTCTCCAAGGGATTTTCCCAATCCAGGGATAGAAACTGTTTCTTCCCCATCTTGTGCACTGCACACAAATTCTTTACTGCTGAGCCACCAGGGAAGCCTAGAAATGTGTATGTAATCATCTAAATAAACTGTTAATCAATAGATTACATGTTTATTAACTTAAATCATTTATGCTATTCCTCTTATCATTAAACACCTACATCAATCTTATCAACTAACTAAATGAAATTGGCCTTCTAGGGCTTATAGTTAAGATCAAGTGTAATATGGGGGCTTCCCAGGAGGCACAGTTATTAAAAACAAAAAAACCCACTTGCCAATGCAGGAGATGCAAGTGACACAGGTTCAGTCCTTGGGTAAGGAAGATCCCCTGGAGTAGGAAATGGCAACCTGCTCCAGTATTCTTTCCTGAAAAATTCCATGGACAGAAGAGCCTGGTGGAGTCCATGGAGTCCCAAACAGTCGGACACAACTGAGTGACTGAGCACAAATGGAATAATCTGTAAAAGATTTCAAAGAAGGAAGGATTTAACTCAAAAAATAAATAACGATGCGTTTGTGTGTTTAGCTCATTGTCAAGTTAAACAAAACTTTAGAATTTCCAGGAAGATAACCTAAATAGAATTAGTGCTAACTTGGAACCAGCAGGCTGGATGAGAATCATCAAGTACCAAGTCAGAGATGTGTACAGACTGTCACATCAGTATCATGAGACATGGCTCAAGTTTGTGTAACTCTGTGTATTTTAAAATGACCACAAGCAAGCAAGTGCTTCATGATGTTAAGCCAAACAAATGAAAATGAGTAATTAACAACTGAACATAAATGCTAGTTTCTTGAATGTAAGCCAATAAAAGTATAGGTACCTAAAGGGCAAGAACGATCTCAGAATTATCTTATTCCCTGGAACATTCAGATGTGTGGTGGGGAGAAGAGGGTCAATGATAGATGGTCAATAAGTATAACTTGAGTAAATAAATTAATGCATTTTTTAAAAGAATTATGTGAAAACTACAGTAACACTAGAGGAAATATTCTTGTACTTTTTAAAGTATCCTTGTGCATTCTTTTTCTCCTGTGCACTTACTCATGTAAGATAATGAGATTGTTAGCTCTACTTTGAGCTTCCCAGCTGGTGCTAGTTGTTTAAGAACTCGCCTGACAGTGCCGGAGAAATAAGCTATATTCGATTTGATGCCTGGTCAGGAAAATCAGGACACATAACAGATGGAGTTTCGATCCCTGGGTTGGGAAGATCCCCTGGAGGAGGTCATGGCAACCCATTCCAGTTATTCTTGCTTGAAGAATCCCATGGACAGAGAAGCCTGGCGGGCTACCATCCATAGGGTCGCTAAGAGTTGGACACAATTAAAGCAACTTAATTTCTCTCTGTGTCCAGCCCTCCTCCTGTTTTCTGCCTCTCTTATTTTCCTGCATTCTTTATCCTTGTATCTTTGTGAAAGACAATGATATATACTGTATATTTGATCTTAAAAGTGAAAGTGTTAATTGCTCAGTAGTATCTGATTCTTTGCAACCCCATGAACTGTATCCCGCCATGCTCCTCTGTCCATGGAATTTTCCAGACAAGAATACTCAAATGGATTGTCATTTCCTTCCTCAGGGGATCTTCCCAACCGAGGGATTGAAGCCATGTCTCCTGCACTGAAGGCAGATTCTTTACCTCTGATCACCAGGGACCATATTTGGTCCTGGTCCTTGTTCTTGCCACAGAGCTCCCAAGACCTTTGAAATTTCCTAAGTGATAAGGGAAACAAAGATATCTTTTGTTATTCACAGCAAGCTCTTTTCATCCACACCTGAGTTTATATTAATGAGGTGGCTTGGAAATTCTCTAAGGTTGGGGATTTTTTGCTAGGGGAACCACAAAGGTGATTAGGACTTTCATCCTAGGCCCCAATGTCTGACCTCCAGGGAGGAGAGAGGGGCTGGAGATTGACTTAATCCCTAAAAGCAAGTAACTTCACTGAACATACATACATAATAAAGCCTCCATAAAAATTCCTGAAAGAAAGGGTGGGTCAGAGAGTTTCTAGGTGAATAAACTCCTGGAGGTGTGAAGGCAATGTGCCTGGAGTCTGAGCCTCTGCCTACATACCTTATACATCTTTTCCATCCAACTCTCCTTGAGTTATATCCTTTTATAATAACTGGTCATCTAGCACATAAATTCTTCTTGAGTTCTGTGACAGGCTTTAGCAAATTAATTGAACCCAAAGGGAAAGACTGAAGGCAGGAGAAGAAGGGGACAAGAGAGGATGAGATGATTGGATGGCATCACTGGCTCAATGGACATGAGTTTGAGCAAGCTCCGTGAGTTGGTGATGGACAGGGAATCCTGGCATGCTATAGTCCATGGGTTTTCAAAGAGTCGGATGTGATTGAGTGACTGAACTGAACTGTGGAGGTCTTGGGAACACTTAACTTATATTGGTAGTCAGAAGCACATGTGCAGTTGCAATCACAAGATTGGCATCTGAAATATGTTCCTATGAGTGTTGTGGGGTGGGTAGTTTTGTTTTGCCCTTAACCCATGGGATTTGATGTCACCCTCACATAGATAGGATGAGAACTAAATCCAATTGTAGGAACCCAGCTATAGTCAAATAGTATGAGGGAAAAAATAAACTCAACAGAAGTAGAAATAAAGTATTCTGTGGGTAGTGTTGGAGCAGGCAATGGCACCCCACTCCAGTACTCTTGCCTGGAAAATCCCATGGACAGAGGAGCCTGGTGGGCTGCAGTCCATGGGGTCGCTAAGAGTTGGGCACAACTGAGCGACTTCACTTTCACTTTTCTCTTTCATGCACTGGAGAAAGAAATGGCAACCCACTCCATTGTTCTTGCCTGGAGAATCCCAGGGATGGGGGAGCATGGTGGGTTGCCGTCTATGGGGTCACACAGAGTCGGACACGACTGAAGAGACTTGGCAGTGGTTAATGTGGACGGTAAATAAGAAAAACAAGAGGGACTTTTTCCTTTTGTATGTCTTAGTAAAACTGCACTTAGTCACTCAATTGTGTCTGACTCTTTGTGACTTCATGGTCCTCAGTCCCCCAGGCTCCTCTGTCCACGGGGATTCTCCAGGCAAGGATACTAGAATGGGTGGCCATGTCCTTCTCCAGGGGATCTTCCCAAGCCAGGATCAAACCCGGATCTCCTGCAGTGCAGGGATATTTCTTGACCACTTTAGCCACCAGGAAAGCCCCACGTCTTAGTAAATGGCTGTCTATTTTACTCAAGTTTGTTCCACCATCTAGTACAATATACACACCATCCCTTATTCACAGATATAAAACTTCAGGGATTTGACGCAAAGAAAATTCTGTAACCTACTTACCAGTCAAGAAGATCTCATGGAATGTTGCATCTCTCTTGCTGTTCCTCTAATGGGTAAATTTCTTTGGAACTGATTTTTCATCTAGCAAGATCACTCATACTTGCCATTCTAGCTTCTGGACTGAATTGCTACCTCTTCAGTATGTTGCATGTTGGTTTTATCTTGTGGGCGATACTTTCTTAGCCTAGGAGAACTGGGTTTACACAACGGTCATATGGAAAAGATGTCAATTCTTTCTTCCTCTGCTATCACTTAGGACACTCATCCTTTTCCAGCCAGCTGATAACTCCTTTTCTCATTTGTTATACATTAACCCATTAGTATCATATTTTTTTCAAAGGTTCATAAATTGTCAACAGATCATGAATTGTTGTCTATAAAATGATAAGCATTGTATTCAGGAAAAAGTGATTGAAAAGCTTTCCTGACAAATATATGACAAGCAAGAGTTAAGGCATGTTTGTTATGTTCTAACGTTTGTGATTTCCTATGCTTAAAAGACAAAGAAGAATTGAATGGATAAAAATAAAAGGCTATGGATAATGATAATAGAATAAGTATGATGCTAATTAGTGATATTATCATTTCATTTCTTTTTTTATGAAGTTTATTCCAAAATATAGCTTAACAATTAGTAGATTATGGTGAGCTTTTATTTTAATGATTATCATAAGAGGGAAACTAAGAAAGAAGCAAAAGCCCAGAGGAAAATATTGATCAAAGCACTGTGTACCTCAAAAAAATCACTCTGGTTATATTGATCAAATTCATTCTTCTATGCTTGACAGAGAACATTCAATAATCAGAACTATCCATCTATCATTTTGACATTGCCCTTTGGAGAGTAATTAACAGTACTAATTTATGTAATTTATTTAGCCCATCAGGAGGCTTCAAAACTCACATATGTATTGAACATCTGTGTGGTTTAACTACATCTATGTATGCATTGTATTTCTGTCTTAGGCAATGAGATATGACTGTCATAATATCTTGGGTGATTTTTTTTTAAATTGGAAATGAGTTTCTTTTCAAGTGATATTTTTTGAAGAAGCTTAAAAAATAGTTTTCAGATTTGAAATGAGAAGAGTATTACTCCTTTCTAAGATAGTGTGTGTAAGGCTATCAATTACTAGCAAAGAAATTTTAGAATTTAACAGGAGATTATGAGCTAAAAAAAATCATTAGGAGGTCTAGCACAATGTTATCCAATAGAAATATAATTTATGCCACATCTAGAATTTTAAGTTGCCTAGTAACCACATTCGGAGAAGGCAATGGCACCCCACTCCAGTACTCTTGCCTGGAAAATCCCATGGACGGAGGAGCCTGGTAGGCTGCAATCCATGGGGTCGCTAAGAGTCGGACATGACTGAGCGACTTCACTTTCACTTTTCACTTTCATGCATTGGAGAAGGAAATGGCAACCCACTCCAGTGTTCTTGCCTGGAGAATCCCAGGGATGGGGGAGCCTGGTGTGCTGCCATCTATGGGGTCGCATAGAGTCAGACACGATTGAAGTGACTTAGCATAGCATAGTAACCACATTAAAGCATAAAAAGAATCAGGTAACATTAATTTCTTATAATTTATTTAACCTAATATATCAAAAATATTTCAGCAAGTAATCAATATAAATATATGAATGAGGTATTTTACATTATTTTTTAATACTATAGTTGAGATATTGTATCTTTTACATTTAAAATATGTTTCAATTTGTAATCCCCACATTTTAACATTTCAAGTGCTCAGCAATCACATGTGGCTCCTGACATTAAACTAGATATAGTGTTGCCAAGTCCACGCTTGCTCTGCTCACCACACAGCAGGTCAATGAATCCGAGAGATGAGGTGTTGAGGGAAGGAAGAGACTTTAATTGGAGAGGCAGCAGACCATGAAGATGCAGGCTAGCGCCCCAAAATAACCATCTAATCGGAGTCTGGATACCAGGTTCTTTTATAGATCAGAGATGAAGGGAGGTGAGGAAGCAAAGTAAAAAGGCCATTAATTTTGCAAACATCTCCTAGAATGGCAAGCCTCAGGAAGGGGATGTGTTAATTTCTTCCTTCCTGCCATCGACAGGTGGACACAGGCGCAAACAAAGGCACTCTAGTTTGACAGCCAGGCAAGGGGCAGGATTCTCTGAGGCAAACCATTCCGCATGATTATAATAACAAAAGAAATGAAAAGCAAGTCAAAGAAAACAGTTTCAACATGGAGTCAGAGTTGGCTTCCTCCCTGCAACAGTAGAATCTGGGGAAGTTGATTCTCCAAGGACAACTCCCAGGAAAGCAACTCAGAACTGGCTTGCCAAGAGCATGTTTACTTTTGCCACATCAGGTCACTATAAATCATCTAGTTTAGACTTACTTTTTAAGCTTGAAGACTAATATATAATTATGGTTGTTTGAGATCTATCCAAGGATTTTTAGTTCCCTCTCATTGGCCAAAGCTGACTTGATTTTTAAATGGAAAAATTGCATCTCAGGGCTCCTTCTGTCCTGGGCAAGATGGAATCATTGGTCACCTTGCCTCCCATGTCCCTATTGCTGCTAAAGCTACCTAAGGCCATGGACTTTGGTTAAAGGACAGCACCTTAATCCAATCCCTTTCTCCAGGTTCCAGAGTTTTATAAAGCTTGAGTCTCATATCCTGCTAAGACCACAGTTTTGAGGTCCATAACTTCTTTGGCCTTACTATGTAGTCTCCAGAAATGCAGTGCTCAGGCAGTTTAGAACGTTTTACTTATCAAAGCTCTTGTGTTCCAATCTGTCTCTACATCAAAATTACCTCTCTTGTAGGGTTTTTCTCACAGTAGCCAAAAGCAGCCAACACACATCAATATTCTGAATTTTCCCTGTAGTTTTCTCAAACACCATGGTCTTGGTCAATGCATGGTTTACATTCTAAGAGACTGAAGGAACATTTTTAACTTTATTTTTTACATATAAGGCACATTAGTTTTCTATCTTCCATTACCTGACTGAACCATGCCTCATGCCTAATTATGCAGCACTCCACAGCTAGAAGATGTTATGAAGCAACTCCAGGTCTCCACCAGAGATTTTATCATGATCATTTAAAATTCAATACAGAACACTCTGTTTTCTGTTCAAAACCAATCGATAGACATGGAGGCCAGCTAAAACTTGGCATTTTTTTTCCTAGATAGGTATTTCTGCTTACAAATATGTTATCTCTGAACTAGGTACACATCCAGTCAGTCATTTAAACAGCTGGATAATCACAGGCCTATCCCACAACTCTTGTAGGTTTTATGTTGTTAGGAACAAAGTCCATGCTTGTTGGTAGGCATTTGTAGAGAGAAAGAGCAGATCTATCTCCCCAGGCTCACTTTCTGCCCACCCATCAAGAAAGTCATACCTTATCCGCTAGGGAAGAATGACATGAAACAGAAAAAGAGAAGAAATATAGCTCCTTGGAGAGTTCTGGGCATACAATATGAAGCTGAGGAAAATTACATATTACGATAGAAAATAAATTCAGTAAATACAGTCAAAGAGTTTTATTGAAATAGATACCACTTTTCTTTGATTCTTAATTTATTTTTTGAGAAGTAGTAAATAATTTATTATTTCCTTACAGAGGTATTTCAAGTTATGTTAGAATAATTGACAATGATAATCACTAACTCTCACCCTGAATGAAACACAATCTTGCCTCAAATTTCCAACACATTAGTTTTTACTAAGTGTATCACTCTGTTACTTGCCATAGCTCTCAAATATGTAAACTCAGGAAAGCAAGATTTAAAAATCAATAATTCCTTTAAAACTTTACAAGCTTTTTTAACACAGTGCCAGGAAATAAGACATTCTTGCTTTCACTTTCAGTAAACTGCAAATAATTGCATAAATATGTAAGTAATCTCTGACTTAACAGAATTATGTCATGCATTTCATACTAAGAGCTTCCCTAGTGGCTCAGACAGTAATGAATCTGCCCGCAATGCAGAATCTTCATGCTCGGTCCCAGGGTCAGGAAGATCCCCTGGAAAAGGGAATGGCCATCCACTCTAGTATTCTTGTCTGGAGAATTCCATGGACAGAAGCTACAGTCTATGGGGTAACAAAGAGTTGAACATGACTGAGTGACTAACATGTTCATTTTCTTTTACTTTTCATTCTAAGGTCCTTGTGTAGCATGGCAGAGCTCTATTGCCTTCCTTGTTGTTCAGTCAATCACTAGTGTCCAACTCTTTGCAACCCCATGGACTGCAGCACATCAGCCTTCTCTGTCCTTCACTATCTCCCAGAGCTTGCTCAACTCATGTCCATCGAGTCAGTGATGCTATCCAACCATCTCATCCTCTGTTGTCCCCTTTTCCTCCTGCCTTCAATCTTTCCCAGCATCAGGGTCTTTTCCAATGAGTCAACTCTTTGCATCAGGTGGCCAAAGTAGTGGAGCTTCAGTCTTAGCATCAGTCCTTTTAATGAATATTCAGGATTGATTTGCTTTAGGATTGACTGGTTTGATCTCCTTGCAGTCCAAGGAACTCTGAAGAGTCTCCTTCAATATCACAGTTCAAAAGCATCATTCTTAAATGATCAGTCTTCTTTATGGTACCACTCTCACATTCATACAAGACTACTGGAAAAAAACATAGCTTTGACTATAGAATTGTCTACCTTAGTGATTCTCAAAGGGTAAGATTTTCCCCTAGAGGACATTTGGCAATATCTGGAAACAGTTTGGGCTCTCATAGGAATTGGTGAATAAGGCAATTTCTTCTATATACTGACATCTAGAAGGTAGATGTCAAGTATATCACCATACGTTCATTCTGATATTCACAGGGCAGCCTCCATAACAGATCATTGACCAAAATTGTCAGTAGTACTAAAGTGGAGGAGCTCTGTTCTAGATGAATGTTTCTTGACTTATCAAGGTTTGTATTACTACCACAGGAATTTACAGTTTTGTTTTTTTTTTTTTTCTTTTTAAATCCTACTTCATCATTGGCTAGTTTCACTTTCAACTTTTTTTTTTTAAATCAGATGAAAGCATATGCAGAGATTATAGCCAGTGAAACCAGTCAATCCTAAAGGAAATCAACCCAGAATATTCACTGGAAGGACTGATGCTGAGGCTGAAGCTCCAATACTTTGGCCACTTGATGTGAAGAGCTGACTCATTGGAAAAGACCCAGGTGCTTGGAAAAATTAAAGACAAAAGGAGAAGGAGGAGGCAGAGGATGAGATGGCTAGATAGCATCACCAACTTAGTGAACAGGAATTGGAGCAAACAACTGGAGTTAGTGACGGACAGGGAAGCCTGGAGAGCTGCAATCCACAGGGT
The DNA here is from genome assembly GCF_003369695.1 of Bos indicus x Bos taurus. NCBI lineage: Eukaryota > Metazoa > Chordata > Mammalia > Artiodactyla > Bovidae > Bos > Bos indicus x Bos taurus. Next base: position 18,022,988 of record NC_040076.1, on the reverse strand, counting down.
TGTAAAGAATCCAGCACAACTTAGCAACAGTAGTCAATGAACAACAACATTAGCCAGTGAAGCAAAGCTTTACAAGCAATTACTTTGAATTTACTGGAATTGATTACTCTGAATTTATGTATTTGTTTTTTTCTTTTCTCTTCCCGCTCTATTAGAGGCTTTGTTTTTCTTTCACCCAATTTGTTTGTTCACGTGTTTTACAATATTCAAATTTTGTTCTTTGTAATGATAAGAAATAGTAAGCCACCAGGGAAGCCTAATTTAAACCTATATATTTGTAATAGTTTGTAATGCTCTTTTTTAGTGATTTTTTTGTTTGTTTTTGAAAGCATTACAAGTGAATTAAATAACTGGTGATTAAATGCTAATTAATTGAACTGTTTTGACTATATTGGTATCATTACAAGAACAAAAAATTCAAAGAAGGATATTAAAAACACTCATCTAGTTATCAGTTAATTGACATTTTAACATATATTAATACATTGGAGCAAAAACTATGGAATATAGAGATGAATATGAGTTAATCTGTGGAAAATTCTGAAAGAGATGGGAATACCAGACCACCTGATCTGTCTCTTGAGGAATTTGTATGCAGGTCAGGAAGCAACAGTTAGAACTGGACATGAAACAACAGACTGGTTCCAAATAGGAAAAGAGTTCGTCAAGGCTGTATATTGTCACCCTGTTTATTTAACTTATATGTAGAGGACATCATGAGAAATGCTGGACTGGAAGAAACACAAGCTGGAATCAAGATTGCCGGGAGAAATATCAATCACCTCAGATATGCAGATGACACCACCCTTATGGCAGAAAGTGAAGAGGAACTAAAAAGCCTCTTGATGAAAGTGAAAGAGGAGAGTGAAAAAGTTGGCTTAAAGCTCAACATTCAGAAAATGAAGATCGTGGCATCCGGTCCCATCACTTCATGGCAAATAGATGGGGAAACAGTGGAAACAGTGTCAGACTTTATTTTTCTGGGCTCCAAAATCACTACAGATGGTGATTGCAGCCATGAAATTAAAAGACACTTACTGCTTGGAAGGAAAGTTATGACCAACCTAGATAGCATATTCAAAAGCAGAGACATTACTTTGCCAACAAAGGTTCATCTAGTCAAGGCTATGGTTTTTCCTGTGGTCATGTATGGATGTGAGAGTTGGACTGTGAAGAAGGCTGAGTGCCAAAGAATTGATGCTTTTGAACTGTGGTGTTGGAGAAGACTCTTGAGAGTCCCTTGGACTGAAAGGAGATCCAACCAATCCATTCTGAAGGAGATCAGCCCTGGGATTTCTTTGGAAGGAATGATGCTAAAGCTGAAACTCCAGTACTTTTGCCACCTCATGTGAAGAGTTGACTCATTGGAAAAGACTCTGATGCTGGGAAGGATTGGGGGCAAGAGGAGAAGGGGACAACAGAGGATGAGATGGCTGGATGGCATCACTGACTCGATGGAGGTGAGTCTGAGTGAACTCCGGGAGTTGGTGATGGACAGGGAGGCCTGGCATGCTGCGATTCATGGGGTTGCAAAGAGTCGGACATGACTGAGCGACTGATCTGATCTGATCTGATCAGTGAATCATGACAGTAAAAATTTGGTCTTATATAATATTTATAAAAATTATCACTATAATTATTGTGTTCCAGTAGCCTGTCAGGCTCTACTATCCATGGGATGTTTTTCTTTTGAAATTTCATAGGTGTTCAAATGTAGTGTTTTTCATGAGTGTGTCCATTATACACCATTGATATTTTACATTCTATCAAGTAAATATTCAGAGAAAATAATCTATAAAGTAAACTTTCAAATAGAAGGATGAATAAAAATAAACCAACATTAGTCTAGTCAAGGCTATGGTTTTTCCAGTAGTCATGTATGGATGTGAGAGTTGGACTGTGAAGAAGGCTGAGCACCAAAGAATTGATGCTTTTGAACTGTGGTGTTGGAGAAGACTCTTGAGAGTCCCTTGGACTGCAAGGAGATCCAAGCAGTCCATTCTGAAGGAGATCAGCCCTGGGATTTCTTTGGAAGGAATGATGCTAAAGCTGAAACTCCAGTGCTTTGGCCACCTCATGCGAAGAGTTGACTCATTGGAAAAGACTCTGATGCTGGGAGTGATTGGGAGCAGGAGGAGAAGGGGATGACAGAGGATGATGTGGATGGATGGCATCACTGACTCTCGATCGACGTGAGTTTGAGTGAACTCCTGGAGATAGTGTTGGACAGGGAGGCCTGGCGTGCTGCAATTCATGTGGTCCCAAAGAGTCGGACACGACTGAGCGACTGAACTGAACTGAACTGAGTACTCATTTATGACAACTTTGTCCTTAGGATGTTTTCATTGAGTTTGGAAATTCCTGGGACTCTTTTAAAATGGAAAATATTTTCCCAAGTTTATCTGTAGTTACTTTCATTTGTTGTTGTTAAATCACCCAGTCATGTCTGACTCTTTGCGAAACCATGGACTGTAGCATGCCGGGCCTCCCTGTCCCTCAGCATCTCCCAGAGTTTGCCCAAGTTCATGTACATTGGATCGGTGATGCCATCCAGCCATCTCATCCTCTGACATCCTCATCTCCTTCTACCTTTGTTCCTTCCCAGCATCCGGGACTATTCCAATGAGCCATCTGTTTGCATCAAATGACCAAAATATTGGAGCTTCAGCTTCATTGTCTGTCCTTCCAGTGAATATTCAGGGTTGATCTCCTTTAAGATTGACTGGTTTGATCTCCTTGGTCAACTATTTTCATTAGTTGATGGTAAAACAATTTTCTCATTGATAACATCATTTCGACCATGGTTCGTTTTCCATAGCAGCAGTTTTTTTCCTTTTAAACTTTTCTCAACTTAAAAAGAAAAATCATTAAAAATAAAATTATATGTAATACCCCACCAATAATTATTTGTGTTAATGAAATATCAATGTTTTAAACATTTTTACTTATGCTTAATTTTCAATTATATAAACTATTTTTTTCTGAAATAAATTATGACTCTATTGAATAAAAGGGTTTAATAAGAATATGACTCTGTTTAATAAGAAACAATTAAATATATTTCTTGTTTCAAGGCAAGAGAAGACTTATAAGAAGGCTTGTGTGATGTATCAGGAGTGTAGGGGGCTGGTATTAGAGGGATTGCCACACAGTGATCCAACAAGATTAGGAAATGGTTGCAAAAATCATGAGAAGGGTGCAAGCTATGAAATTTTGTAGTAGCTAGGAACCAAAATAAATATATATTAGACAGAAAAAAAATTGTATCCATTTTTCTGTTCAGTGTAGTTAAATAACCATTAATAAACTCTTATTTTGATTTTAGAAGGGGACATCACCCAAAGTACATTTGTGGGAAGAAATTACAGAAAGGGAAGTCATCATACATGAGTACTGTACCTTACTTGTGTTTGGTTCCATATGTACTTAATTATGTTTGGCAAAATAGAAGCAACAGACAGATAATTTTTACTGATGCATTATTCTGAACACACATATTTCAGTCCAGATTGTGAAGACTTCACTTTCATCAGTGCTATATAAATACCTTAGCATCAACATACTTACATGGGAGGTAATACATTGTTTAGCTATTTTTAAATCCTGCCCTTGATGTACTCATTGGCTCTTATAAGCCAAGGATGGACTGTTTTATGATTATTAAAAACAAAACGAATCTTAGAAAGCAAAGATATGAACAAATACCTAAACTATGGACATTCTTATGGATGAAGATTGTAGAGAAAAGTTAGATGAATAGGGTGGAATAAGTTTGGCATTCTCAGGAATTTAAAAGCCAGAATAACTAGCCAGCCAGAGAAGGAGCCAGCACTTGCCACATTCTCCCACATTCTCATCATTTTTCATCGGCTTGGTACATCTGGGGATTCTGATAACTGAGCTCTGCATCCAGTTTAGAAAGAGCATCGCTAATGTTAGCTGCAGGCAGAAGAGTAGAAATGTAGTACTACAGAATGGAATGCATGCTTTTTGACTGAAAACTGCTTAGAGGAATGCAGTTTGTTTAGTATAAAAGTGAATAGAAATCTTAGTTGTATTTTTCTTTAAATCTATGAACAATTTTATATGCCTATAAGGGAGAGAGACTCTAAGCTGTACTTAGGAAAATAGGAACCATCTTTAGAAAAGAACCAACATTTCTCAGTAACATCTCCATCATTGCTCACTATTCTGGTTCATATTTCATAGGCCATACCACCTGGGATTTTGTAACCCCCCAAAACTTCAAAATCTGTATGTCCATTCAAGCTCCCATAACTGGACACATTCAAATTCAGGAATATCAGGTGTGCAGAGGCTATCCTACTCAGAAAATGACTAGAATCAAGGACTATCAATAGACATTGTGCCATTTCCCCAAAACACTCAATGTGCCTTTGAATAGACCTCTAAAACACTCCCCTCATAGTTCAGATAGTAAAGAATCTGCTTGCAAAGCAGGAGACCCAGATTCCATCCCTGGGTTGGGAAGATCCCCTGGAGAAGGAAATGGCAACCCACTCCAGTATCCTTTCCTGGAGAATTCCATGGACAGAGGAGCCTGGCAGGCTAGAGTCCATGGGGTCGCAAGAGTCGGACATGGCTTAGTGACTAAACCACCGCCACCACCTGAATCACTGTCTCCTGGGTTTGAATGAGTACACGCTCAATGAATGAAGAGAGAACAATGTCTGCCACCCAAAACTCCATGCAAGTACTGGGTATTTTTTTTTTAAATAAAATTATTCTTCAGATTAATCAAATAGCTTGAAACATACATTTTCAATGTGCCAAAATGAAAGTTTTATCCCTTGATTAACAAATATTGTTAGTGGCCACTGACTTAATTCTTCCACATTCTTGAAAGAAGAAAGCAGTATATACGCAAAGGATAAACGTAGAATGGGATAATGACAAAACTCCTGGTATACCCTGCCCAATGTTTTAGGGGATCAGAACCTTCTAGGGCCTCTGAAGTTACAGCTGTGTACAGCAAACTGCTTTTTCTTTTTTCTTGAGAGAGTTGCCATTGCCATTGTTTTCTACTTTTCAAGAGGGGAAGATATGGGGAAACTATTTCCATCCTTTGTTCATACAGCACTCACTCACCACACACTTTTCCTACAGAGCTTTTTCTTTTCTTTACGAGAGGGAACTGCGCATGCATTGCACAGGCCATTGAAGACCTGAAAGGAGCTGTGTTCAGAGCTCAAGCATGAACTTTCTTTACTGTAAAATGTGGAGGAGTCCAGATTCCCCTGTAAATCAAGATGAGAAATATTCAGGGAGGGCACAAAGAAGGTCATTTTGTAACCCATTTATGTCATGTTCTGTATTATTTCACTAAATAATAAAGCTGGGAGGTTGGGGTTGGCCAATGTAAGCTCTTATATATAGAACAGATAAACAACAAGATCCTACTGCAAAACAGATAACTATATTAAATATCTTATGATAAAATATAATGGAAAAGAATATTAAAAGAATACATACATATATATATACATATGTAAAAATGAATCAATAATTTTCACTCTTAAGATTCACACTTTCCACCTAATTTATCATGCTTTTTCTTATCATATCTAAAAAGATTCATTTTATGAAGTGCCAATTTCATAAAATTCTACTGCTAAGAATTGAAATGTTTAATGGAGTTTGTCATTAACAATGTAGTTTTTTTCATGTTGAATCACATTTTTTCACCATGTAGAACGTTCTGCCACAAAAAGAAGCTCAAAAAGTACTGCTGATTTGTTTTAACAAGTGCAGGATTCTTTCCTTTGCCAGGAAAAGCTATTTTATTAGATAAAATATTGACACAAGGAGGAAGTCAACATTTATGATCTAAGCACTTCCAATGTTAATATGCTTAAGACAATTCAAAGTGCAAACAATACTAGAATATAAAATGATTTTGTCTTTCCCTGATCAAAATGTATATATGACCAAAAATGTAATATAAACAAATGTACAAACTGAGTAAGCATATGCCCTATTGTTATTTTTACTTCTGCTTTTCTATGTAAATAAAAATCTGACTCACATAGGAACTGCTATTCTTACATTAGGAAAAGAAAAATGTATCAATATTTACAAGAGAAAATCTTATAATGCCCTTCTTTTTAAGTTGAAAGCCTCTTTGAAAAATATTTTGTATTCAATGTAGATGGCATAAAGAGCCTGCTTGTCAAAATCATTCCAGTGAAAAACAATAGTAATTGATTTATCTAAAACACACATGTACACATTTATCTCATTTCTCTAAACACACACAATACCTGTATTGGTTCACATTTAAAATCTATGAATAAATTTGCTTTAATATGGTCCCTGTGCAAAGTATATATATATATACACACACACACAAATCATTTGGTAACAGAGAATATTCTTCCTTTGCTTATTCCCTCAGGAGATAAAATCTTGCTTCTAAAATTCTTAGGAAAACTAATACAGACAGAGAGGCTTATACATGATTGTAAAGTATGGTTTTCAAATGAACATTGAGAAATATATTCTTTACCTCTAGGTCCCTATTTCCGTATCTCTCTCTCCTCTCTTCCTAAGCTGGCCTATCCTTCCGCTCTTTCTTCTTTAAGACATCTTTTCATATTGTGAATTTCAAGTCATTGCTTCCCATTTTCCAATTTCACTCTTGCCTCACAATCCATATTATAGCAACAAAAAGCACATTTCAGTCACAGAAATGTGCACTTTCTCCAACTAAAGACCACTTGTCTAGATATTTTGCTTTTCTAGCTACTCTTTCTTAATTCCTGATTTATATTTCGGACTTCATTTTAAATGGAAATGCCTTTGAGAAGCCATCTCTTGTGCTACATTATTCTGAGGTAGTGGTAGTGAGGTAGAAATTTCTAGGCAGTCAGTGTAGAACTCTGAAATATAGGTCTTGTTTTCAGTAAACACGTAGCTCTATTAGCCTAAAAGTGTATTGGTTCAGTTCAGTAGCTCAGTCATGTCCGATTCTTTACGACACCATGGATTGCTGCACACCAGGCTTCCCTGTCCATCACCAACTCCCAGAGCTTGCTCAAACTCATGTCCATCAAGTCAGTGACCCATCCTACCATCTTATCCTCTATCATTCCCTTCTCCTCCTGCCTTCAATCTTTCTCAGCATCAGGGTCTTTTACAATGAGTCAGTTCTTCGCATCAGGTGGCCAAAGTATTGGAGATTCAGCTTCAACATCAGTCCTTCCAATGACCATTCAGGACTGATTTCCTTTAGGATTGACTAGTTGGATCTCTTTGCAATCCAAGGGAATCTGAGAGTCTTCTCCAACACCACAGTTCAAAAGAGTCAGTTCTTTAGCACTCAGATGTCTTGATAGTCCAACTCTCACATCCATACAAGACTACTGGAAAATCTGTAACTTTGGCTAGACAGATCTTTGTTGGAAAAGTAATGTCTCTTATTTTTAATAAGCTGCCTAAGTTAGTCATAACTTTTTTACAAGTAACAAATGTCTTTTAATTTCATGGCTACAGTCATCATCTGCAATGATTTTGGGGCCCAGAAAAATAGTCTGCACTGTTTCATTGTTTCCCCATCTATTTGCCATGAAGTGATGGGACCAGATGCCATGATCTTAGTCTTCTGAATGTTGAGTTTTAAGCCAATTTTTTCACTCTCCTCCTTCACTTTTATTAAGAGGCTCTTTAATTCTTCTTCACTTTCTGCCATAAGGGTGGTGCCATCTGCATATCTGAGGTTATTGATATATCTCCTGGCAATCTGGATTCCAGCTTGTGCTTCATCTAGTCCAGCATTCCTTATTTTGAACTCTGCATATAAGCTAAATAAGCAGGGTGACAATATACAGCCTTGACGTACTCCTTTTCCTGTTTAGAACCACTGTTGTTCCGTGTCCAGTTCTAACTGTTGCTTCCTGACCTGCATACAGGTTTCTCAGGAGGCAGGTCAGGTGGTCTGTTATCATCTCTTTCAGAATTTTCCACAGTTTATTGTGATCCATGCAGTCAAAGGTTTTGGTATAATCAATAAAGCAGAAATATATGTTTTTCTGGAACTCTCTTGTGTTTTCAATGATCCAGCGGATGTTGGCAATTTGATCTCTGCTTCCTCTTCCTGTCTGAAACCAGCTTGAACATCTGGAAGTTCACCGTTCATGTTCTGTTGAAGCCTGGCTTGGAGAATTTTGAGCATCACTTTACTAGCATGTGAGATGAGTGCAAATGTGCGGTAGTTTGAGCATTCTTTGGCATTGCCTTTCTTTGGGATTGGAGTGAAAACTGACCTTTTCCAGTCCTGTGGCCACTGCTGAGTTTTCCAAATTCGCTAAAGCCCATACAACTGGTCTATTTTAAAATGGCCAGGGGAAGTGAAAAAGGGTGGTGACTTAATCCAAAAATCAAGAGTAGTCATAAAGATGTTAAGTTAAGCATCTTGACCTTTAAACTGATTGTTTGGATATGTGTGGTTTAAGAATAGGAGCCAACAAAAAAATGTACAGAGTAATACCGATAAAGATATAAAACTGCTATAATCCATGCCTTCTTGAGGACTCTCTCACATCTTACCTTGTCTCACCAGGGGCTTCCCTGATGGTTCAGTGGGTAAAAAGCTTGCCTGAAATGCAGGAGACCTGAGTTTGATCCCTGGGTAGGGAAAATCCCCTGGAAAAGCAAATGGCAAACTACTCCAGTATTCTTGCCTGAAAAATCCCATGGATGGAGGAGGAGCCTGGTGGACTACAGTCCATAGGGTCTCAAAGAGTCGGACACGACTGAATGACATCACATTACCTCACCTCAGTGTATGTGCTGAGATCTTTGTACTTTAGCCCTCTCTAATAAGTCTTATTCTCTAGCTACCCTATTTGTTTGCATGTTCATGGAGTCCATTCTTCAGCTCTGTGGTCAAAGAACTCAGATTCCTGTTTCAGTAGGATTTCCAGATAAAATAGAAGATGCAAAATTAAATTTAAATTTCAAATAATGAACAACTGTTTAGTATAAATATATAGAATATTGCATGGATATGTTCTTTGTGTATAAACATTGAGGAAGAGAGACCCTGGAGGGACAAAGAGCCTTGCAATGAAGGTGAACTTGTGAGTGTGATAAGGCTAAGCAGGATTGTTGAATAGATTTAATGTGAAGTCAGACGTGACTTACTGACTAAATAACAACAACAGTTCTTAATTACAACACAATGGCAACTCCTACTAAAACTTTGTTCTACAAACTGGCTTTGTTTTCCTTAACCTTGAAAGATTCGATGCTTCCATTTTGAGGAAAAAAAAAAAAAATGCATTCTTCTCCCTTCCATGAAATCTGTTTTTAATTATATTTGTGAATGATCTGGAGAAGTTATACTCTATTCAGTTGCAAAGAACTAGATTCGTACAGGTTGACTGGTAATTGAAGAATGGAATATTTTGATTCCATTACTACTAAACAGCTAGAGAGAAATTTCACTCCTGCTACGTACAGAGAACAGTACAGGATCATTTAACCAATAAGTAAAGTGATATTCACCCAGAGGTTGATAAGTGTTCACATTATATGAGGGAAAATGTTATTTCACTCAAACTGACATGTGTACCTGAAAATCACAGGAGATAAAAACACTTTTTTTTTTTTTTAATGCAACTATGGTGTTCGCCTTCCTCTAATGTGATAGTACCTAATTCCCTACAGATATTATTAAGCCCAGATGAAATAAAATGCAATACAGTTGGCCCGTGAACAACATGGGCTTGAAACACACAGGCCTACTTATACATGGATATTTTCAATAGTAAATACTACGGTAATAGAGTTGGTTGAATCCAAGGATTCAGAATTGTGGAAATGAAGGACTGCTCATAAACTATACTTAGAGTTTTGACTGAATGGAGTGTTAGCACTGCTAACTTCATTGTCCAAAGATCAGTTGTATTAGTTTCAGCTTATTTGCTATAACAGATATTTTTTAAAACGTTAGAAATAACATCAAATTATAAAATTTTGCATTCTTTATGATATACTTGAAAGTCATATTGATGTTTTACACACATCTCTATCACACATAGGCACATATAGGAAAATGTTGAAATAAAAATTTGAAACAATTGAACACATAATCAATAAAATACAGTCAGTTGTTTTGGTGGTTACCTCTAGTTAGGAGCATGAGAGACAAATAACTTGATTTTCTTTCTTACTGGGCAATATTTTCTAAATATTCCTAATGAAAATATTTTCATAAGGAAAAAATATATATTTTTTTTAATTTTTTTTAAATTTTATTTTATTTTTAAACTTTACAATATTGTATTAGTTTTGCCAAATATCGAAATGAATCCGCCACAGGTATACCCGCGTTCCCCATCCTGAGCCCTCCTCCCTCCTCCCTCCCCTACCCTCCCTCTGGGTCGTCCCAGTGCACCAGCCCCAAGCATCCAGTACCGTGCATCAAACCTGGACTGGCGACTCGTTTCATACATGATATTATACGTGTTTCAATGCTATTCTCCCAAATAAGGAAAAAATATATTTTACATAGTTATATTTTTAAAAATCTTTAAAAAAATCTGGTAAATCATAATTTGCTTTTGTCCCAAGTAAATACATTCTCTACTGAGCTGTATATACTTAGAAAAGGTAAAATGTGCAGCCAACTGAATGATGAAATAGCATAGAATTCAATAATTTGCTTCCTAATAAGCTACAAATAAGCCATTTCTTGAGTGAAGAATTTGGTCAATTGTACCTTGTTTGCTATTGTTTTTTATAGCTTCAAGTGAATGTTTAACATTTTCTCCAGGGTTTTGCTCTGCAGTTATTGATGATTTCAGCCATTCATTGGCATATGCACGCTTGCTGAACTAAAGCATACCTGGGGATGAATCTCTCACTTTTAAAAAGGAGTAGATTTGTCCAAGAAAATACTGCCTTAAAGCCTCTGTGCTCAGAAATTAATCTTTACAAACAGAGAAATTCCCACTGTGCAAACAAGTACTCAGGGCATGAAATGTGAAGAAATAGCCTGAAATTCATCATCATGACTCAAATATTTCCCCATGTATATTTTTTGAAATTTACATAGCATGTCTAATGCAGCACATTCTAAATCTATTAAATACTATACAGTTTTAAGTGAAGTCATTTTTACTGAGATGAACGACTACATGGCAAAGCAAGAACATAAAAATCCATCCAAAAAGCCTTTGTGAAATAAATGCATTTAAAAATGTACTACCAAAAATGAATTATTAAGGCAAAAACAAGGCATACATAAAGCTTTAAACACTACTAAAATTGCTACTGTGTAAAGTTATTAAATGCAAAATTCTCAACAAATACACTAGTCATGTGCACAAGTATTTTCAGTAACTATTATATGTACTTGCATTTGAATACTTTCATATGCTTTAATATGGTAATGACTACAACTATTTCAAATGTATTTGTTTCTTTCAAACCAGTCATTTGGGCTGAAGTGAAATACCAAAAAAAAAAAAAGAGTGGTATAAAAATGTTGAAGCTCACTTTATATTCATTACAAATTGTCTTCTTTATTTAACTCAAATTTCCACAAGAAGTTCTGGAAAAATATTTGTTCCTTGAATTCTGGCCTCTGAATCAGAGTCCTATAACTTCAATTACATACTGGTAGAACAAAATTCCCTTTTCTTTTGAAGATAAGAATTTTGAACGAACATTCTCTATTCCCTGCCACCTTTTGCTTATCCTACACTTATTTTTTGCTCATTTCAACCACTCACAATCCATCATTCCACTGGGATTCCTTTTTTTTTTTGTTGGAAAATTCATGAAACTATCAGAACCACACTTAATTGAGGGAAACATTTGAAACTTTCCTATCCTTTGACATATTCTAACATGGATATTTTTAAAATTACCTTCTGGATGGTTTGGCTTTCCCTTCCTCACTTCAGACTTATCTTACACACCCTTAAGAGTGGAATTCTCAAGGCCCTGTCTCACCCTCTTTTCTTTCTACTCTGCACACTCTACCTTGACAATAGTATGTATTTCAGTGGCTGCACTGTTCACAGTCTGATTAGATCTACATTTATTTCTCGGCTTTGAATCCTTCTCCTCTTCATTTGTGGGTGCTTAACTGTAAAACAAAAGATCTTCACAACCCAGATAATCACGATGGTGTGATCACTGACCTAGAGCCAGACATCCTGGAATGTGAAGTCAAGTGGGCCTTAGAAAGCATCACTACAAACAAAGCTAGTGGAGGTGATGGAATTCCAGTGGAGCTATTTAAAATCCTGAAAGATGATGCTGTGAAAGTGCTGCACTCAATATGCCAGCAAATTTGGAAAACTCAGCAGTGGCCACAGGACTGGAAAAGGTCAGTTTTCATTCTGATCCCAAAGAAAGGCAATGCCAAAGATTGTTCAAACTACCACACAATTGCACTCATCTCACATGCTAGTAAAGTAATGCTCAAAATTCTCCAAGCCAGGCTTCAGCAATATGTGAACCGTGAACTTCCAGATGTTCAAGCTGGTTTTAGAAAGGCAGAGGAACCAGAGATCATATTGCCAACATCCACTGGATCATGGAAAAAGCAAAAGAGTTCCAGAAAAACATCTATTTCTGCTTTAGTGACTATGCCAAAGCCTTTGACTGTGTGGATCACAATAAACTGTGGAAAATTCTGAAAGAGAGGGGAATACCAGACCACCTGATCTGCCTCTTGAGAAATCTGTATGCAGGTCAGGAAGCAACAGTTGGAACTGGACATGGAACAACAGACTGGTTCCAAATAGGAAAAGGAGTACATCAAGGCTGTATATTGTTACCCTGCTTATTAACTTATATGCAGAGTACATCTGGGAGAAATCTCAATAACCTCAGATATGCAGATGACACCACTCTTATGGCAGAAAGTGAAGAGGAACTAAAAAGCCTCTTGATGGAAGTGGAAGAGGAGAGTGAAAAGGTTGGCTTAAAGCTCAACATTCAGAAAATGAAGATCATGGCACCCAGTTCCATCACTTCATGGCAAATAGATGGGGAAACAGTGTCAGACTTTATTTTTTTGGGCACCAAAATCACAGCATATGGTGACTGCAGCCATGAAATTAAAAGATGCTTACTCCTTGGAAGGAAAGTTATGGCCAACCTAGATAGCATATTGAAAAGCAGAGACATTACTTTGCCAACAAAGGTCCATCTAGTCATGGCTATGGTTTTTCCTGTGGTCATGTATGGATGTGAGAGTTGGACTGTGAAGAAAGCTGAGCGTGGAAGAATTGACGCTTTTGAATTGTGGTGTTGGAGAAGACTCTTGCAAGTCCCTTGGACTGCAAGGAGATCCAAGCAGTCCATTCTGAAGGAGATCAGCCCTGGGATTTCTTTGGAAGGAATGATGCTAAAGCTGAAACTCCAGTACTTTGGCCACCTCATGCGAAGAGTTGACTCATTGGAAAAGACTCTGATGCTGGGAGGGATTGGGGGCAGGAGGAGAAGGGGACGACAGAGGATGAGATGGCTGGATGGCATCACTGACTCGATGGATGTGAGTCTGAGTGAACTCCGGGAGTTGGTGATGGACAGGGAGGCCTGGCGTGCTGCGATTCATGGGGTCACAAAGAGTCGGACACGACTGAGCGACTGAACTGAACTGAACTGAACTGTTTTCTGGATATTTCCCCAAAGAGATTCCATTACACACTTCATACTCCTGTGAACTACAAATTGGCACTTACCAAGAGCATTGTCAATGACTGAGTGAGAAAGACATTTACCATCTACATCTACGGAGATTAAACCCCATGCTACAATAACTGTTGACCTTCAACAACCCTTGAGGGAGTTCAGGGTGGAGTGAGTCACTCTGTGCTCTAGGGACTGGTGGGTCAGGTCTTTAGAGAGTTGGATGTTTTTCAGTTCAGTTCAGTTTAATCCCTCAGTCAGTCCAATTCTTTGTGACCCCATGGATTGCAGCATGTCAGGCTTCCATGTCCATCACCAACTCCTGGAGTTTACTCAAACTTATGTCTATTGAGTCAGTGATGTCATCCAATCATCTCATCCTCTGTCATCCCCTTCTCCTCCCGCCTTCAATCTGTGCCAGCTTCAGGGTCTTTTCAAATGAGTCAGCTCTTCGCATCAGGTGGCCAAGGTATTGGAGTTTCAGCTTCAGGACTGATGTTGGTTGGACTGCATAAATGGGTGGACTTTAGGATGGACTGGTTGGATCTCCTTGCTCTCCAAGGGACTCTCAAGAGTCTTTTCTAACACCACAGTTCAAAAGCATCAATTCTTTGGTACTCAGCTTTCTTTATAGTCCAACTCTCAAATCCATACATGACTACTGGAAAAACCATAGCTTTGGCTAAATGGACCTTTGTCGGCAAATGTCTCTGCTTTTTAATGTCTCTGCTTTTTAATAAGATGTCTAAGTTGGTCATAACTTTTCGTCCAAGGATCAAACATCTTTTAACTCCATGCCATCAGTCACCATCTGCAGTGATTTGGGATCCCAAAAATAAAGTCTCTCACTGTTTTCAGTGTTTTCCCATCTATTTGCCTCGAAGTGATGGACTAGATGCCATGATCTTAGTTTTCTGAATGTTGAGTTTTAAGCCAATTTTTTCACTCTCCTCTTTTATTTTCATCAAGAGGCTCTTTAGTTCTTTACTTTCTGCCATAAGGGTGGTGTCATCTGCATATCTGAGGTTATTGATATTTCTTCTGGCAATCTGGGTTCCAGCTTGTGCTTCATCCAGTCCAGCATTAATCATGATGTACTTTGCATTTAAGCTAAATAAGCAGGGTGACAATATACAGCCTTGACGTATTCTTTTCCAAATTTGAACCAGTTTGTTGTTCCATGTCCAGTTCTAACTGTTGCTTCCTGACCTGCATACAGATTTCATGCCATCTCTTGAAGAATTTTCCACAGTTTGTTGTGATCCACACAGTCAAAGGCTATGCCATATTCAATAAGGCAGAAATAGATGTTTTTCTGAAACTCTCTTGCTTTTTTGATGACCCAGAGGATGTTGGCAATTTGATCTCTGGTTCCTCTGCCTTTCTAAAACCAGAATGAACATCTGGAAGTTCACCATTCATTTCCTGTTGAAGCCTGGCTTGGAGAATTTTGAGCATTACTTTGTTAGTGTGTGAGATGAGTGCAATTGTGTGGTAGATTGAGCATTCTTTGGCATTGCCTTTCTTTGGGATCAGAATGAAAACTGACCTTTTCCAGTCCTGTGGCCACTGCTGAGTTTTCCAAATTTGCTGGCATATTGAGTGCAGCACTTTCACAGCATCATCTTTTAGGATTTGAAATAGATCAACTGGAATTCCATCGCTTCTTCACTAGTTTTGTTCGTAGTGATGCTTCCTAAGCCCCACTTGACTTTGCATTCCAGGATGTCTGTCTCTAGGTGAGTGGTCACACTGTCATGATTATCTAGATCATAAAGATCTTTTTTGTACAGTTCTTCTGTGTATTCTTGCCACCCCTTCTTAATGTCTTCTGCTTCTGTTAGGTCCTTACCAGTTCTGTCTTTTATTGTGCTCATCTTTGCATGAAAATTTCCCTTGGTATCTCTAGTTTTCTTGAAGAGATCTCTTCAAGATGTTTTTAGGAACAGATTTTATGATCTCAACCCTTGCATCTCTTCATATCCAGAGAAGCACTGAATCCCTTCATGGTGACATCATATCCTCATGAATAACAAAAAACCTTTTGTAAAAAAAACCTTCTTGGTGTTAAGTCCCCCTTCACCAAAACCTTATATATTGACCTTTCCCCACTGCTGCTTTGGAGCAGTTTCTCAGAGCTATCTGAAGTGCTGCCTCCCAGGCTGCAGCCGCATTGTGCCCCAAATAAAACTTAACTCGTAGCTCTCAAGTTGTAAATATCTTTGTTGACACTCCACATATTAACACAGGGGTATTTACCATCTTCATTTATAATCAGACTCAGCCTATGACTAGTCACCATAGTTGCATAAACTCATACTATTCTTGGAATATTCTTTGACTCTTCATTTTTTTTTTTTTAATAGCAGAGGCAGACAACTACAGAGTCCTCTTAAGTCAAGTTTCTGAATATTTCTTGAATTTATACACTTCATTAGCCTACTGCCTCCATCTTAATCCAGGCAACATAAATTTCTTGCTAGACTATGGCTAACAAATTCTTTTTTCAAATTCCCTTCCAAAGAGCAATGGAATTCAAGACTGATTCTGTGCCTTGAAACTTAAAGAACTCTCTCAACATCCTTAAAAGGTATATTTGGCATGATTTAAAAGCTATATGTGAATTGGTCTATGTCTCTGAGCATCTCCTATTATATGATCTGTAACAAATCAATACAAATTTTTAAAATCTAACATGGCAAGTTGTTTCAGTTCTCATATATTTTAGGTATCACTCATCTTAGAGAGGGCTCCCTACGTGGCTTAGACCATAAAGATTCGGCCTACAATGTGGGAGACATAGGTTCGATCCCTGGGTCAAGAAGATCCCCTATAGAAAGAAATGGCAACCCACTCCAGTATTCTTGCCTGGAAGATTCCATGGACAGGACAGCCTGGCTGGCTAGAGCCCATGGAATTGCAGAGTCAGACAGAATTGAGATTAACAGATTTTAGAGTAGTTGCCAGCAGCATATGTGCTGTGTATAGTCAGTCGCTCAGTCATGTCTGACTCTTTGGGACCCCAAGGACTTTAGCCTGTCAGGCTCCTCTCTCCATGGAATTCACCAGGCAAGAATACTGGAGTGGTTTGCCATTCTCTTTTCCAGGGGATCTTCCGAACCCAAGTATCGAACTGAGCTCTCCTGCATTGTAAGCAGATTCTTTATCAACTGAGCCACCAGGGAAGCCTGCCAGTGGTATATAGGTCTAGATATATTATTATTACTAATCCTCTGGCCAGGAGTAAGCCACCTGAAATTCTTTGAGTCCCAAAGCTTAAACCTTTAATTGACTGTTTCTCTATTAATTACTTTAAAAATCTTTCATATTCCTCTTTCTTGATATGTCCTCCTTTTGCAAAGTGTTTTTAAGACTTTCTTTCTCAGATTAAGCAGGAACCTTGAAAGAGATTGTTTCCAATTTAACTACTACCATGAGAGATAAAAATTTCACTGACATTGCCAGCATTTGCTGTGAAATGATTCATTTCTGCTTTTGAATAAAAGACTGATCTAAGAATCCTTTCTTGATATGTTAGTTTCCTATTACCCACTCTTTGATTTTTAATGTTAAGCAATGTGTTCTCATTCTTTTTACATTTTCTTAAAATATTAGACTTAGAAAATGGACTTATGGTTGCCAGGAGGAGGGGATAGTTAAGGACTTTGGCAAGGTCATGTACACACTGCTATATTTAAAATGATAACTAGTGAGGACCTATTGTACAGCACATGAAACTCTGCTCAGTGTTACGTGCCAGCCTGGATGGAAGGGGATTTAGGGAAGAATGGATTCAGGTATATGTATGGTTGAGTCCCTTCGCTGTTTATCGGAAACTACTACAACACGGTTAACTGGCTATACTCCAATACAAAAGACAACGTTTAAACTTTGGAAAAGAAAAAAAAAATATCAGTTACTAAAAGCCTCATGAACTATTGGTGGGAGAACATTAAGTCAGGGTATATCCTGGCACCCAACAATCGTCCTTAAGGAGATAGCTACAAAGATAATTGTTGAAGCATTGTTCTCCTACTATTAAATGCTGGAGTCCTCCAAGTTGTCATCATGAAAAGAATAGATAAGTAAAATGTAATAAATGAATGTGATGGAAACAGTAAATAATGAATAATATGGTAAAACAGAAAATTAGTCGCTCTGTGGGGTCTTTGTGACCCTGTGGACTGTGGCCCGCCAGGTATAATAATGAAATATTTCTTAAATGTTAAAAAATGAGCAAAAATATCTCTGTCTCTGAATTGTATGGAATTTTTAAAGTATAGCACTTGTCCTGCTGGTCTTACTTTTGCATATTGTGATATTGCAATCTCCAAATATGCATAATATAGAAAATGATTAAAGGATATTGAAAAAATATAAATAGCTATATATCACCACGTAGTTTTACATGTAAAATATTAAGATACCTTTGAAATCTCTTCAAAATCACATTCCATGCTGAACCCCTCAAGCTATTCATATTTCTGACTATTCTTTTTAATACTACTTTGCTTTCCACTCTAGTTTTGTAAACAGACTTATTTGGTTGTCTTTTCCTATTAAATGGATAGTATTACACTTAATCCTTATACTACTTGCTTTTTCTAAACCAATACAATGTTGTACGAGTCACCTCTGTTTACATATGTGGCCACAGTCCAATTCTTGTAGAGAGCTCAGTGGCATGAATATGTATCCATTCTACTCTTGATTGAAAATTTAATAATTTATAATTTTTTTCATTTACAAACTATCCTGCTATGATAAATCTTATTATGACTCATAGTGACTCATTGAATTTGTATACCTAGGAAGGAAATTACTTCATAAGAGAGTATGCACATACTCCATTTAAAGAAAATGCCAAATTGTCTGCCAGATTATTTTCTATAAATGAACTCTTTCATAAGGAGAATATGAACTCAAGGGACTCCGGACTACAGTCAACCCATTTTATTACTCAACTCTTACATTGCTTACCACTCTAAGGCCAAATTTTGTATAATTATTTTAATTTTCTTGATAACTCATGAGCTTGAGCATCTTCATATAAATCTCCATGATTTATATAAGGGAGTATTTTACTCATATATATATATATATATATATATATATATATGTATTTACTTGTAAAATGCTGTCAAAATCTTTTAGCCATTTTTCTCTTACTTTGGCTAATGTATGCTCATTGTTAGTAATTTTATGTTTTGTCTACTAATGAATTGTGGGTTAACAATGTTTAAACTATCTTTCTCAGTTTGTAACATTTTACTTTCTTATAACGTAAGAAAGAACAGAATGTGATCAAAAACTTCTATTTTTAATAAACTTTTAATTTATGAATGTCTTTAAATTTAAGTTGCCAAGATATACATACCCTTCAAGAGGTTTCCCTGTTGCTAAGCTTATAACTTTGCTATATTTCTCATAACTATGAAGTAAATATTGGTATCTTGCTATTAGCTAAACACCCATAAGTTTATTAGGATTTCACTAGTTTTTCCACTAATGTCCTTTTTCTATTCCAGAATTCAGGCCAAAATACCACATTTTACTTTGTTCTCATGTCCACTTAGTCTCCTCAGATCTGTTAGAATTTCTTAGTGTTTTTTTTTTTTTTTTTTTTTTAATGATGATCTTGACAGCTCTAAGAAGTACTGGGAAGGTATGTTGTTGAGTATTTCTCAATTTGGATTTACCTGATGTTTTCCTCATGATTAGTCTTGGATTACGGACTTTGGGGAACAATAACATAATGTTGTCCTTTTCATGATATCATATCAGTGGGTAGATGATATCACTATTATTTACCACTGATAATGTTGATCACCTGCAAAAATAGTATATAGCAATTGTCTCCATTGAAAAGTTAATTTCTACTTCATTCCACACTCATTTAGAAACAAGTCACAAAGTCCAGCCTTCACTCAAAGAGATGGGATATACTCCCCCTACTGGAGGGGCAAGTATCTACATAAGTACTTTGAAACTGTGATCCCATGGACTGTAGCCTCGGAGAAGGCAATGGCAACCCACTCCAGTCTTGCCTGGAAAATCCCGTGGACGGAGGAGCCTGATGGGCTTCAGTCCATGGGGTCGCTACGAGTCAGACATGACTGAGCAAGTTCACTTGCACTTTTCACTTTCATTGATTGGAGAAAGAAATGGCAACCCATTCCAGTGTTCTTGCCTGGAGAATCCCAGGGACGGGGGAGCCTGGTGGGCTGCTATCTATGGGGTTGCACCGAGTCAGACACGACTGAAGTGATTTAGCAGCAGCAGAAGGACTATAGCCTGCCAGGCTACTCTGCCTGTGGAATTCTCCAGGCCAGAAGGCTGGAGTGGATATCTATTCCTTTCTCCAGGGGATCTTCCCAACTCAGGGATCAAACCCAGGTCTCCCACATTGCAGGTTGATTCTTTACCATCTGAGCCACCGTTTGCAACATATATTTGCATTATCACATATTTATATTTAGATTCTTTTGTCCTAGTCTGCAACTTTCTTGGTTTCCTTTTTATTTTGATAATTTGTATACTAACCTTTTTGTGTCTTATTTAATCTCGGTGTAATCTGAAGCCATAAAAATCCTTCTTTACTCTCTTCTGAGAGTTTAAATGTTTGCTTTATTTTAAATTATTTTATTTTGCTTCTTCATCTCATTATTTACTTTGCTTCACGATGCTGCCTAAGACCCGAGATAACATGTTAAACCCAAGTTATGATGAACGCTCTACCTGAAATTATTTATAATCTTTTTGGTAATGCTACTGTTATATTATTGTTAACAATTGAATTGATAGTAAATTTTTTAAAATATATTTTGCTTATATAATGGCTCTTTAAATTGCTGTTTATGTCATAATTATTTAACTTTTGGACCTGCAAAAAAAAAAAGAAAATACACAGAAATCTTAAAGAATAGAGTAGGAAGGCCAGAAGGGGGTGCTTTCAAGCCCTGTGACAATAGTAGAACCCAACAAGAGGACTCTTCTTTCCTGACAAGAACTCAGCCAATGAAAACCCACGGACTCTCTGTTTACCATATTTCCCTTTTCTAACTTTTCTTTCCTATAAAAAATTTCTCCTTCCCTTGCTGTGTGGGAATTTGCACAAACCTCACCTCATATGCACTGCTGCTACTGCTAAGTTGCTTCAGTCGTGTCCGACTCTGTGTGACCCCATAGACAGCAGCCCACCGTCTAGGGGATTCTCCAGGCAAGAACACTGGAGTGGGTTGCCATTTCCTTCTCCAATGCATGAAAGTGAAAAGTGAAAGTGAAGTCGCTCAGTCGTGTCCGACTCGTAGCGACCCCATGGACTACAGCCTACTAGGCTCCTCCGCCCATGGGATTTTCCAAGCAAAAGTACTGGAGTGGGGTGCCATTGCCTTCTCCGCCTCACATGCACAGATGATGCCAAATAAACCTATCTTTGCTGAAGAAATATATGACAGTCTATTTGTTTTAGTCAACAGATTATACAAGTATGAATATAATTGAGTTTTGTGTGGATCAAGGGGATTTACTGTCATCACAATTCTGTTTTTTTTTTTTTTTTTCCATCCATAGCAAATAGCCCAAACAGGTGACTCTCTTTCCCATCTTTCTTTGTACAGAGGGTTTATTTTATCCCGAAGTTGCAGCACTGAGGGATCCTGATGCACAAGCCGGAGGCTTTGTCTACTTCCCCCGCACATGTCCACTGAAACAAAGCAGCTTATCAGCTGTGTGATACCCACAACCTCAGGGCAGCCTCCAGCACTGCTGCCGTGTGCCTTCTCTGGAGTACTTTCCTTTCCTCATTCTGGCCTGAAGATTTTCCTTACTTTGTTACCAAGTCAGTCATACATTTGACATTTCTTTTAAAAACATTTTATCCAATACTTAAAATTTCTTCTGTGTGAAATTGTTTTTCAGGATCAATAATTTCTATGTTCTGCTTTTAAATATAATTTTCCCTCAATATGTTCCTCATCTTTTCCAGCATCCTCTGCTTTTAAAAGACTTTAATTATTCATTTTTAATATTTATTTGACATAAATTTGTTCATAGTTAAAGATTTCCATTAATTATTCTCATGAGATGAAGTAGGGAGAACACAATTGAGGAAGAGTGGAGAAAATGGAACATTCAGATCAGATCAGTCGCTCAGTCATGTCCGACTTTTTGTGACCCCATGAATCGCAGCACGCCAGGCCTCCCTGTCCATCACCAACTCCCAGAGTTCACTCACACTCACGTCCATCGAGTCAGTGATGCCATCCAGCCATCTCATCCTCTGTCGTCCCCTTCGCCTCCTGCCCCCAATCCCTCCCAGCATCAGAGTCTTTTCCAATGAGTCAACTCTTCCATGAGGTCGCCAAAGTACTGAAGTTTCAGCTTTAGCATCATTCCTTCCAAAGAACACCCAGGGCTGATCTCCTTTAGAATGGACTGATTGGATCTCCTTGCAGTCCAAGGGACTCTCAAGAGTCTTCTCCAACACCACAGTTCAAAAGTATCAGTTCTTCGGTGCTCAGCCTTCTTCAGTCCAACTCTCACATCCATACATGACCACAGGAAAAACCACAGCTTGACTAGACGAACCTTTGTTGGCAAAGTAATGTCTCTGCTTTTGAATATGCTATCTAGGTTGGTCATAACTTTCCTTCCAAGGAGTAAGCCTCTTTTAATATCATGGCTGCAATCACCATCTGCAGTGATTTTGGAGCCCAGAAAAATAAAGTCTGACACTGTTTCCACTGTTTCCCCATCTATTTCCCATGAAGTGATGGGACTGGATGTCATGATCTTCATTTTCTGAATGTTGAGCTTTAAGCCAACTTTTTCACTCTCCACTTTCACCTTCATCAAGAGGCTTTTTAGTTCCTCTTCACTTTCTGCCATAAGGGTGGTGTCAGCTGCGTATCTGAGGTGATTGATATTTCTCCCGGCAATCTTGATTCTAGCTTGTGTTTCTTCCAGTCCAGAGTTTCTCATGATGTACTCTGCATATAAGTTAGATATGATACAAATGCAAGACTAGGAAAGAATTTGAAAACAAAGGAGGTTAAGATGTAAAGTCTTTAACTCACAGTTTAAAAGATGGTATTCTTACTATCAGAAATCTTGCATTCTAGTTTGAATATAATTATAATTTTCAGACTAGCAAAATATTGTCACATTTTTCACAATGCTAAAGACTTGGAACATCTGGCATTATAAAATATATAGCTCTAAATCTTGGGATTTTATTATTTATTAAACTGCAGACCTTATAAGACTATGGTTCTTAGAAATGTGAGCCAAAGAAAGTTATTAAAACAATTAAATACAGTACAAATACTTATTTGAAATTATATATAGATTTTTAAATTGTAGGGCTGCTAAATTTTAGCTTTCTGTACTTTTGTACTTCCAGAAAATCATGTTTTATAGCTGAAGGTTTTGCATGTCAAGGTTGAAGTTTGGCATAGTAGCAGGAGGAAATAATGACAAATATATTCATTGATGATTTCAGATAAAAATTCCTAAAGTATCATGTTTTAAAAGATATGAGAACTTTGAAAGTGGAGTTCTTTTGTTAAGAGAACAAAATTGGCTTTGTTATATTAAATATAAAATGACAATCTACATATTACAAATTATAGTTTAGTTAAAAAATTTAAATCTATTTTGGTTATCTGTGTCCTTGAACATGTATGGTATGTGTGTCTTCTTATATTCTGAAATTTTAAATTTTATTACTTCCAAGACAAAATTCACTACTTGTTTCCATTATAGCTCTTTGTATTAATAATTTTTTCTTTCTTTCTCCCTCCCTCCCCTTCCTCCTTTCTCTCTTTCTCTTTCCCTCCCTTTTTGTTCTTTCATTTTCGTTCTTTCTCCCTCCCTCCCTTATTTCTTCCCTCTTTCCTTCCTTCCTTTCTTTCTTATCCCTGCCCCTATCTCCTTTTCCTCTTCACACTGCTTTGGTCCCTTTAGGTAAAATGCTTTCATTGGAAGAGGCAAAAGTTGGCAAGGCCAAGTCCATCATCCGTTCACTGATAACAAGGGCATAAAGGACCCATGACCTAGACAGATGTCTCTGATGTCTCAGACTTTGACCAGACTGAGAAGTTCCAAATCAAATGGATTATTAGTATAAATTAATTAAACAGGAAGCTATTCGACTGAGGTGGCTCAATGCCCTGATAACTGAAGTAAGCAAACCGAAACCTAACCCAGAGTAACTTCCTGTCTCGTATCCAAGAAAATGAAATTTGAGAATAACTAACCACAAAAAGCCTGCTAGGCTTTCCCAAAGAAGGCAATCATTTAAGCAATAGCCAATCAAATAGTTTTCTTACTTTGCTTCTGTGTCTGCCCTGTAGTATCCTCCAGCTGTCTGAGGAACGTCTCTAACACTTTCAGTTTGGTGCTACACACTAAAACCTGTATTTGTTAAAATAAACTCTTGAAAGTTCTAATGTATCCATGATTACTGGCCATTTTTTTCTCCAATGACTATTTCAGTTCTGTCCACATGTTTTACTTAGGGCAACCAATATGATTTTTTAGTCTGTGCAGTCAAAAATTCTAGCTATTTTTCTTTTTCTTAGATTCTTCGTGGGTTACTTCTTGTTCTTGGCTCTAATTAACACTGTCACTTCTTTACATCACTATTCAGCTCTTTATCCTTTTCACTTACATATTCCAGTAGCTACAAGATATGTCTGTTTGGATTGCCATCTAGGTTCAGTTGCTAAGTTATGGATGACTCTTTGCAACCCCATGAATTGCAGCATACCAGTCTCCTCTGACCTCCACTATGCTCCAGAGTTTGCTCAAATGCATGTCCATTGAGTTGGTGGTGCTGTCTAACTGTCTCATTCTCTGCCACTCCCTTCTCCTTTTGCCTTCAATTGTTTCCAGCATCAGAGTCCAGCATTTAGCATCAGAGTAAGTTGGTTCTTTATATCAACTGGCCAAATGATTGGAGCTTCAGCTTCAGCATCAGTCCTTCCAATGTAATATTCATTGTATTAAGAGTTGATTTCCTTTAAGATGACTGGTTTGATCTCCTTACATGTCCAAGGGAATCTCCAGGGTCTTTTCCAGCACCACAGTTTGAAAGCATCAGTTCTTTAGTGCCCAGCCTTCTTTATGGTCCAGTTCTCACATCTGTACATGACTATTAGAAAAACCATAGCTTTGACTATACAGACAAACCTTTGTTGGCACAGTGATGTCTCTGCTTTTTAATATACTGTCTAGGTTTGCCATAGTTTTTCTTCCAAGGAGCAAGTGTCTTTTAATTTCATGGCTGCAGCCACTGTCTACAGTGATTTGGGAGCCCAAGAAAAGAAAATCTGTCACAGTTTTCACTTTTTCCTCATCTATTTGCCATGAAGTGATGGGACCAGATATCATGATTTTTTTTTTTTTTCATATTGAGTTTCAAGCCAGCTTTTTCACTGTCTTCTTTTACCCTTATCAAGAGGCTCTTTCATTCCTCTTCACTTTCTGCCATGAGAGTGGTATCGTCTGCATATCTGAAGTTGTAGATTTTTCTGCCAGCAATTTTGATTCCAGTTTGTGATTCATCCAGCCCAGCATTTCACATGATGTACCCTGTATATAAGTTAAATAAGCAAGGTGACAGTATACAGCATTGTACACCTTTTCCAATTTTGAACCAGTCAGTTGTTCCTTGTCCAGTTCCAACTGTTGCTTCTTGACGTGAATACAGATCATAAGCAAATCCCTCAACATAGATTCCCCCTAAAATCTGTGAATCTTGTATTTCTACACTCAGTTAATAATGATGTACTCTACTCAGTCACCCCAGCCAGAAATATTTGAGTGATTCTAAATTATTTTTTATTGCAAATCATTTACTCCACGCCAGTCACAAATGTCAGTCTAATGCAATTCCTAAACTTTTCTAGATTATTTTATCACTGCTACCTTAATTTAGATTCTTCCAATATTTCATATTAATTTTTCTGCTGCTTAATATCCTTCCTTTCAGTTTTAAATTATCCCTTAAGTTAAATGTATTCCATATTATGTTTGTCTAAACACATTCTGTCCTTAAATCTTTCAAAAGAATTGCTGTGCTGTAAAGTACAGCCAGAGCCTCTGGTAGGGATTCATAACATTCCTATGGTCTTCTATCTGGCCTCAACCATTACCATTCCCAGTCATGCACTTGATGATTTGGAAGGTTTCTGTAAACACCATACTGTTGCTCATGCTATTATTTTTATTACCCTAATTCACTATCCTAGGTAAGTTTCACTTCTTTTAAAACTCAGGTGTTATTTCCTTTTTTATGCATTACCCTTGAACTCCATGCATAACTTTAAAGAAATTTCTCTACCTTGATATTCATTTACTTCTTGTTGACCCAGAGCAAACCATGAGTTTCTGGGAAGTTGAGTTCATGAGGATTGGGTATCAAAGTCTTGTATTGATGCCAGTATAAGGAAAAAAAAAAAAAAAAGAAAGATTTAAGAATCATGGTGGTCAGCCGATGAAGTCAAGTACGATGATAGATGGTTCGTGTTAGTCACTCAGTAGTGTAAAACTCTTTATGACCCCACGGACAGTAGCCTGCCAGGTTCCTCCATCCATTCTCCAGGCAAGAATTTTGGAGTGGGTTGCTATGGTTTAGGTAAATGAATTTAGAGTCAAAGATGAGCTCTTGTGGATGGTGTTTAAACATATATTGGAAACAGGATTGGGAAACTAGATTATCTTTTCATTCTTCCAGTTGTTGTTCAGTCACTAAGTCATGCCTGACTCTTTGTGACCCCATGGACTGCAGCACGCCAGGTTTCCCTGTCCTTCACTATCTCCTGGAGTTTGTTCAAACTCACATCCATCAAGTCAGTGATGCCATCCAACCATTTCATCTTCTCTCATCGCCTTGTCCTCTTGCCCTCAATTGTTCCCTGTATGAGGGTCTTTTCCAATGAATTGTCTCGTTGCATTAGGTGGCCAACGTGTTGGAACTTCAGCTTCAGCATCAATCCTTCCAATGAATATTCAGGACTGATCTTCGTTAGGATTGACTGGCTGGATCTCCTTGCTGTTAAAGGGACTTTTCAACAGTCTCCTCCAGCACCACAGTTGGAAAGCTTCAATTCTTCCAGTGTGAGTCAATAATTATACCTTCAAATAGTATAGCTTCAGATTAAAATGTGAAAGCAGACCTGCTATCTCTGTTGGAAAGCTTCACAGTGCGTGTTACATCAGGACAAAACCGAGTTTCATCTCAGCAGGGAATTTAAAAGGATTGCTTGTACTGGGAAATTTGAAAACATAGATAACACATTTATGCATGTTTGTCTAATGAATGACTGAAAAGCATAGGTTGTAAATATGGATGGAATGTTTTAAATACTAATGCACATCAGATTATTTTGCTTTAAACAGAGAGAGCTATATTTGGAACAGTTTTGAACAATTTCCTGGTTAAAATAGTATTTAAAAAGTAGCATGTGACATTAAAAAAAAAGAGCTACCTAGTACAATTAATTGGTATTAAATTAATGTGGCAGTGCAGAGAAACCATTTTAAAGAACCACAGACTGTTAAAATGGAAAAAATGGAAGAGATAGTTGGCAAACCTGAAAATCTCACTGTTCCTGTGCGTAGAATAGAGATAGAAGTGAAGGCCTGAACAAAGACGTCATACTGGAAGTGACTCCAGATTTAACTGCTTTGTGAATGTATCCTAGAGGGTTTTTTTCAATTACCCCAACTGTATGTAAAACATGCATATTTCTGTGTTCCTTTGTGGTGAAGCAGGTCTTTGAATATAACAGCTTCATTCAGTTTATCAAGTAGATTTCTGACCCAAGAAACAGAATAAGAGAAAAAAATATATAAAGGAATCTGTGCTATGTGATAACATACAGTTTTAAGTAGTCTTGTGTGTTTCCTAAGGCCAAGTATGGGAACTGACAGATAAAAGCATTTAAGAGAGAACAGCTTAAAGAAGAGCAGTAAAGTTTAAAATACACCATCTGCTCATTCATTTCACAGGTTTTAACTAGGTGATGAGTATACTATTATAGTCGTTCCCTTGTCCCAAACATCGTGGTTGAGATAGAGACTTAAATGAACAATTACACAACAGATGGATGAATGATATGATAATGAAAGTAAGGGACCCTGTATAGGCCCAGGGAAGTGAAACAACTAGAGCTTAGTCTCATCTCTTGTAGGGTTTGGGCATCTTTGTAAACTCATGATAAAAAGTATGACATTAAATTAGAACTGGAAGAATAAGTAGAAGAGGTGTTGGACTAATGAGATTGCAGCACAGTTTATAGAGCTTACTATGCCAGCCACTGTTCTAAGTGGATGGCAAAATAACTCAATTAATTATCACAATGACTTTAGACTGTTATTATCTCCATTTTAAATCCTGAAAGATTGAGGCACAAAGATTTTCAGAACATGCCAAGGGTCATCTTTTACGGAATGGTGGAGCCAGGACTTGAACCAAGGCAGTGCAGCTCCAAAGTGTGTGGACCTATGGCTATATTACACTGTCCTGCCAAGATTAAGGCAAGGATTAATTAACACACTAGGAAAATCAATACACTATTATGAACTTCATAAAAATAAAGATATAGGCACAAATGGCCAACAATCATGAGACTCAACTCATCAATAAAACAAATGCAAGAAAATAAAAACAGGATATAAAATTTACTCTATCAGATAAGCAGAATTGAAAAAAAAAAAAAGATTATGACATCAATGGCATTGAAGATATGATGAAATAGGTGGTCCATATACTGAGACTGGTTTCACAGCTACGATGCTTTTAAAGGATAATTGTTCAGTATGTAACAAAATTTGAACATTATCTGCTAAAATTTCCAGGATCTTATCTAACAAAATATATATAAGCAAATTCGATACTATTTCTACACCTCTCTCACTTAATACTTCCCATTCCCCCTCTTATTTAAATCTGTTCCCCCCTCATAAACTTTTATTAATCTGATACTAGTAGGGATGGGGGAACCTGGTGGGCTGCGGTCTCTGGGGTCGCACAGAGTCGGACATGACTGAAGCGACTTAGCAGCAGCAGTAGCAGTATCAATTTCACTTTCACTTTCGTGCATTGGAGAAAGAAATGGCAACCCACTCCAGTGTTCTTGTCTGGAGAATCCCAGGGACAGGGGAGCCTGGTGGGCTGCCACCTGTGGGGTCGCACAGAGTCGGACACGACTGAAGCGACTTAGCAGCAGCAGTAGCAGTATCAATTTCACTTTCACTTTCATTCATTGGAGAAAGAAATGGCAACCCACTCCAGTGTTCTTGTCTGGAGAATCCCAGGGACGGGGGAGCCTGGTGGGCTGCCACCTGTGGGGTCGTACAGAGTCGGACACGACTGAAGCGACTTAGCAGCAGCAGTAGCAGTATCAATTTCACTTTCACTTTCATTCATTGGAGAAAGAAATGGCAACCCACTCCAGTGTTCTTGTCTGGAGAATCCCAGGGACGGGGGAGCCTGGTGGGCTGCCATCTGTGGGGTCGCACAGAGTCGGACACGACTGAAGCGACTTAGCAGTAGCAGTAGCAGCAGTATCAATTTATTGGCTCCTTCCTAAAACCTTAAACCTAGATCCAGTAACTCTCTTTCCCACCATTTGTCAGTTACAAAGTGCATTTGCGTCACCCTCCAAGTATTAGTCACTCAGTCATATCCAGCTCCTTGTGACCCCATGGTCTGTCCATGGAATTCTCCAGGCAAGAATTCTGGGGTGGTTTGCCATTCCCTTCTCCAGGAGATCTTCCCAACCCAGTGACGGAGCCCAGGTCTCCTGCATTGCAGGCAGATTCTTTACAATCTGAGCTACCAGAGAATCCCCTGTTGCACCCTCTTAAACATGCTTCAAATTCTTCTATTTCTCCCTAGCTCAGGCCGTCCCATACTCTACTATAGTTACAGAATTTCTTTACTGCACAGGCATGAATCACTTAACCAGCCTTCCTACTTCCTTTCTTGCCTTCTACATGCAGAGAGGTCATTTGTGATTGCAATCAGATCATGACAGTACTTAGTTTAGTCTCTTAATTTGACTTCCCTTGATTTGCATAGAAACTAGGCAACTATTGTGGATTCCATACCATAAATTATTTGCCCTGCCAACTTCAGACTCATCAGTTAAGTTCTGTTCAGTCGCTCAGTCGTGTCTGACTCTTTGCGACCCCATGAACCGCAGCACGCTAGGCCTCCCTGTCCATCACTAACTCCCAGAGTTCACCCAAACCCATGTCCATTGAGTCGGTGATGCCATCCGACCATCTCATCCTCTGCCGTCCCCTTCTCCTCAGACTCATACCATACCCTTATTCCTTTCCATGGGCACACTATGCTTCCTGTGGACCAGTGCTATTATTTCCACCTGTTTCTCTCTCTTCTTAGGCCTTTTGTAATCTTTTTTTTTTTGGTTTTCAGTTTGGGTGACATTTCTCCATGGAAGCTTCCCTGATGGCCCTATTATCTCATACTACTCCTCATCTCTCTTTTTTGGTACTTAAGATGACTTTAATTAAATATGTCTGCATTGAATTTTTTTTTTTAGAAATTAGTCTCAGTCTTCTCCAATAGATTATCATCTCTATAGGAGCAGTGAATGCACATATTTCACTCACTGCTATAACCTCAATGCTCAGTAATACCTCTTTGTGTAAAGACAATACCTTTAGACATTTTTAAAAATGTTTTACTCCATGGTAGTATATGGTTCCTCTCCCTAACTCCTTTTCCATTCTTACAGATTAATTTGAGGGCTTCCCTCATAGCTCAGTTGGTAAAGAATCCGCCTGCAATGCAGGAGACCAAGTTGATTCCTGGGTTGGGAAGATCTGCTGGAGAAGGGATAAGCTACCCACTCCTGTATTCTTGCTGCAGGGTAGTTTAAGATTATGCAGTCAGTAAAATGATGAATGTTGACTACATGTATGGAAATGGAAATAAATCATTGTCTCTGATATTTTATTTAATGAGACTAGCATTAACATATATACAGTACCTTGTATGAAATAGATAGCTAGTGAGAAACTGCTGTTTAACACAGGGAGCTCGGCTCTGGACTCTATGAGGACCTGGAAGAGTGGGATGAGGGTAGGGTGAGAGGGAGGCTTGAGAGGGAGGGGATATATGTACACATATAGCTGACTCATGTTGTACAGCAGAAACTAACACAACATTGTAAAGCAATTATTCTCCAGTTTATCAAATTGAATAAAATATATTTCACCTAGAATTTTAAAAGAGATGCCTATTTGTTTACATTGATATGTCAATTTATAACAATGCATAAATGTTAAACTACAGAATGATATTCCATATAACACCCTTTACAACAGTTGCAGTTGTCTCTGGGGGAGTTATTGTGATTAACTTAAAATCACTGCTAAAGGAAACAGCAATAGGGATAGAGTCATAGAGTTAAAAAGCTTGGCTCATCAATCACAGCAGAAGAGTCTTTGGCAGGTTATTTAGTCTTAGGTTTTATAAATCTCAATTTCCTCATCTATGAGTGAATCCAACAATTACTGGTAATATTAACTGTAAATGCATATATAGCACTTACTGATATATAGGGTACTGTACACACTTGATAAATATTTACTAAAATAAACTTTTATTCAACTTTGATGCATTTCCAAATAATTTCACTTCAAATTTTACAAGGAACATGTAATGCTCTTTAATCACTCTAATCAAGACCTATACATCCATTTTGCCAAAAAAATTATCAAGGCGTTACATACTCACAGATTATTTCTCTCCTTGTCTTTCCTAACATTACTTAGAAAAGATGTAGAAAGGTGTCTCTCCTCCTCAAATAACCACATGTTTAGCCAATGCTTTTTTCCTGTTACTGTTCTTCTTTAACTGAGCCACTCACTGCCACATTTGTAACAGATTCAAATGAAAAAAAATCTTTGTATATGCATACTGCCTCCATCAACTTCTAGAGGCCAAAGAGTAGACAGAAAAATTATTGCTTCTGTGACCTAAGGAGACAAACAGTATGTTGACGAATCTTTTTGCCCCTGAGAGATTAATGTCCTGACATCTTAAAGGAGAACTGAAATGTGGTATTACAGTGTTAGTCATTCAGTTGTGTCCGACTCTTCACAACACCATGGACTGTAGCCTGTCAGCTCCTCTGTCCATGGAATTTTCCAGGCAAGAATACTGGAGTGCGTTGTCATTCCCTTCTCTGGGGGATCTTCCTGACCCATGGGTCAAAGCCAGGTCTTCTGCATTGCAGGTGGATTCTTTACCATCTGAGCACCAGGGATAAGATGCCATAAACTAGTGGTCAATCTAGCATAACAACAAATTTGTAAATTCTCATCCAAAATAACTTGGATTAAGAGAACTACTAAGAGACCTAACTGAATTTAGAGACCTATTTTATAATAATCTTCAATAAACTGAAGTTAATGAAAAAGAATGTCAGAATCCATAAGGCATTTTGGGTGCAAAATCCATTCATATTGATTCCTCTGCTGTGCGTTTCTTCACTTAGATTTGTTTGAAGACTTCTAAGTGTTATAAGCTTTGCAATTTTGATAATGCTGTATATGAACCTGGAAAAGAATACATTAAAATAGTGCACAGTTTGCTTTTGAGTTTATAAAACCCAAACAAATAGAATGGACCTGGCATTCGTGATCTAGACTTTTGATTTCAAGATCTGTGAACTCATGGGTAGTTTATAACTGCAATTTGATCACTCACCCTGTGAACCCATCTCAGTTACAAGTGCTGTGATGTGAGTTTCTCTACTTCACCAGAGGCTGCCTAGAGACAAATTACTTTGGTGCCAGACTGAATCCACCACAGTAGCTGCACAGGGATGGCATTTCATTCAGATGCTGAAGCCTTGCAAGTTTCGATCTCTGACCTTCGGGATGACATCTTCTGCCCGATAGTCATTATTTTCTACCTCCAGCTCACTAGGTTTCTTAGCAGAGTAGTCATTAGAGCTCTGCAGGCAGCATAAACGACCAGATAGAGATGTTTCAGTTTTCAAAACTGGAGGGGAGGAGATGAAAGGAGAAAAAAACGCTTCAAACTTCCCTTTATTCATGACTGCATTTTTCTCTTGTTGGCGTGGGAGTCCACCCTTGCTGATTTCTCTGTGATTCTGAATTTCCCTGGGATGTTTCAAACCACATCTGTCTCTAGGATGCATGTGTAAATTGACCTTCTTGTGGTATCATCCCAGGGAATATTGCAAGGCGTTTCTGTCCTACAAGTCTGAAAACTACCTTTAAACTAAGGTTAAAATTCAGTTAAAGTATGTAGGAATAAAGCAGAATCAAGCCTGGAGAATGGTAGAACTCTGAGCAGGATAAATATGCCATAAGAATGTTTCCAGAGGGGGAGATCAGTGTTGAGTAGGTGTTAATATAATGACGAGTGACCCATTTCTCTTAATCCCTTGATACTATTCTTGTTTTCTTATGCCTTTTCTCTGCTCCCAACACCTGCCACTTCCTGCCTTAATATCCTTCTCCTCCATTCCCTCCCTGCCTTTCTCATTCTTTATTTCTGTCTCTCCCTGTAAAAATGTTTTATAAGACTACCGCTGCAAGAATGCTGAAATCTTCTTAGTCTTTGCCTTTATGGAAATTCAGTTGTATTTTTCAATAACAACATGCTAGAAAAGATACTTTGTCTTTTTTTAATTTTAAATGATCAAAAATATTATTTTAACATGTCATCAATATAAGCATTATGAATGAAATATTTTACATTCTTTTTTCCATATTAAGCCTTTAATATCCGGTGTGCATTTTACACTCATGGCACATCTCAATTTGGACTAGCCACATTCTAGGTGCTCAATAGCCACATATGGGGTACTTTTTAAGACCATACAGGGCTAGACCCTCTCTGCTGCCAGTTTCCGTGCTGGTAACATTCTTGTCTTCCTTCTTCCTTACATGTAAGATACCATAAAAAGAAAAGAAAAGAAACATAGTTTATTTTTAATTTTTTTTTTCTAGTTGCCTCACCATCACACACCATAGATAACAATGGTCTCTTATTTTCAAATAATTTTACACTCCTACTAGCAATAGAAGAGAGCTCTGCTTTCTCCAAAGCCTTGCTGATGCTTTTTTAATACACATCTTTTATAAATTGCACATATTTAGAGTGTATAATAGTTACCTTTTAGCATAGGTAATACTTGTGAAGTCATCACCACAATGAAGACAATGAGCCTCTCTCCCATTACCCAAAGTGTCCTTCTGCCCTTCCATTTTGTATTAAGCCCCTGACCTCACCTCTCCCCACCCTTCCCCTCTTCAACCTACCTCTCTGGCAACTCTGGTCTGTTCTCTGCCATAAGCCTTCATTTGCATTTTCTACAATGTTGACTGAATAAAATTATATAGTTTGTAATTAAAAAAAAATCTGACTGATTTCATGTCATTGTTCTAGGTTTTCTTCCTTTTTCTTGCTGAGCAGGTCTCTTATGTAGAGATAGACCACCTTCGTTCATTCATCTCTTGTACATTTGGTTGCTTCTAGTTTTTAACTCTTATCAGTGAAGCTTTCAAAGGCAATCATTTACAAGTTCTCCTAAGGATATATGCTTTATATTTTTGAGTAAATACTTAATGTGTGGAATGAAGGGGTCCTATAAGCTGAAACTCTAGTACTTTGGCCACCTCATGTGAAGAGTTGACTCATTGGAAAAGACTCTGATTGCTGACAGGGATTGGGGGCAGGAGGAGAAGGGGACGACAGAGGATGAGATGGCTGGATGGCATCACTGACTTGATCGACGTGAGTCTGAGTGAACTCTGGGAGTTGGTGATGGACAGGGAGGCCTGGCGTGCTGCAATTCATGGGGTCACAAAGAGTCGGACACGACTGAGCGACTGAACTGAACTGAACTGGACTGATAGTGGTTTTATATTTAATTTCTTAAAAACAACAACTAAAATTTCCCTATTTTCCAAGGTGGTTGGACCACTTTACATTTCTGCTAACACCTTTTTCAAAGATCTTGACCATGTATGTATTGATTCTGGATGCTCTACTCTGTGCCATTGATCTATTTGTCCATACTTATGCCAATATCATGTTTTCTTGTGGGCTTCCCTGGTGGCTCAGTGGTAAAGAATCTGCTTGACAATATAGGAGATGCAGGTTCGATTCCTGGGTCAGGAATATCCCCTGAAGAAAGAAATGGCTAGTACTCCAGTACTCTTGCCTGGGAAAACCCATGGACAGAGGAGCCTGGTAGTCCACAGTCCACAGGGTAGCAAGAGTTGGCCATGACTTAGTGAGTAAACAACTATCTTTGTAATAAACTTCAACACCATGGTGGCTCGGATGGTAAAGCGTCTGCCTGCAATGTGGGAGACCCGGGTTTGATTCCTGGGTCGGGAAGATCCCCTGGAGAAAGAAATGGCAATCCACTCCAGCACTCTTCCCTGGAAAATCCCATGGACAGAGGAGCTTGATAGGCTACAGTCCACGGGGTCACAAAGAGTCCGACACGACTGAGTGACTTCACTTTCATTCACTTTCAACACCATGTAGTAAACTTTGCCTTTCCGTATCAATTTTAAGATTGGTTTCATGATGTCTAAAAGAAATATTTACTTTTTGATTATGGTTTTCCTGAACTTATGGATTTCTTAGACTTGTATTTCAGAAAATATGTTAATTTAAAATTTCAGTTCACTTCAGTCACTCAGTCATGTCTGACTATTTGCCACCCTATGGACTGTAGCATGCCAGGCTTCCCTGTCCATCACAACTCCCGGAACTTGCTCAAGCTCATGTCCATTGAGCCGGTGATGCCATCCGACCATCTCATCCTCCGTTGTCCCCTTCTCCTCTTGCCTTCAATCTTTCCCAGCATCAGGGTCTTTTCCAGTGAGTTAGTTCTTTGCATCAGGTGGTCAAATCACTGGAGCTTTAGTTTCAGCATCAGTCCTTCTAATGGATATTCAGGACTGATTGCCTTTAGGATTGACTGGTTTGGTCTCCTTGCATTCCAAGGGACTCTCAAGAATCTTCTCCAACACCACTGTTCAAAACGATGAATTCTTTGGTGCTCAACTTTCTTTATGGTCAAACTTTCACATCCATACATGACTACTGGAAAAACCATAGCTTTGACTAGACGGATATTTGTCAGCAAATAATGTCTCTGCTTTTTAATATGCTGTCTAGGTTTGTCATAGCTTTTATTCTAAAGAGCAAGCATCTTTTAATTTCATGGCTGCAGTCACCATCTGCAGTGATTAAGGAACCCAAGAAAAAAAAGTCTGTCACTGTTTCCATTGTTTCCCCACTTACTTTCCATGAAGTAATGGTACTGGTAATGATCTTTGTTTTTTGAATGTTGAGTTTTAAGCCAGCTTTTTCACTGCTCTTTCACTTTGATCAAGAGGCTCTTTAGTTTTTGTTCACTTTCTGCTGTAAGAGTGGTATCATCGGCATATCTGAGGTTATTGATGTTTTCCAGCAGTTTTGATTCTGGCTTGTGCTTTATCCAGCCTGGCATTTCACATGATGTAGTCTGCATATAAGTTAAATAAGCAGGGTGACAATATACAGCCTTGACCTACTCCTTTTGTTCCATGTCTGGTTCTAACTGCTTCTTGACCTGCATACAGGTTTCTCAGGAAGCAGGTAAGGTAGTCTAGTATTCCCATCTCTTTAAGAATTTTCCACAGTTTGTTGTGATCCACACAGTCAAAGGCTTTGGCGTAGTCAATAAAGCAGAAGTAGATGTTTTTCTGGACTCTCTTCCTTATTTCTATCACTATTTATTGGTATTTAAAATTTACTCTTGATAATACTTTCAGTGTATATAAAACTGTAGTGTTAAAACCATTTTATCATGTAACATAAATCTATAACAGTTTTCTCCTAAAATTTAATTTTCAGATTAAAATTATAAATTTGATAAATTATTGATAATTTATTCCATTGATAAATTATTGATAAATTATTCCTGTATTATGATTATTTATATCACTATTTACTGGTATTATCTTTATCCTTGTTTCAAACTTTCACAATAATGTTTATGAGTGTTAAATCATTTTCCCCATGCTGGTATGGGAAATTTTTTCCCATGCATTTTTCCCATGTATGGTACTCTTCTGGGCCTTTCAAGCTGAAAACTAATAGCTTCTTGGGAGATTAGGAACATTTTAGATACTCATATTGTTATTAATTATCTTCTATTTTTTTCTCAATTGCTTTAAGAGAAACTCATCTTTCAGTTCTTGAGTTAATCTCCCTTTCTTTTAAAATGTCATTCACTTATCACCTCTTTCAGTATTCGCTCCATATTCTAAAAGATTCCGTAGTTCTGTGGTTGCCTTAATTGAGGTTTTTCCCCTAGCATTTCTTTATTTATAATTAAGTTCCCTTTTAGTCTCTAAATTTACTCCTTCTCTAATATCTTTACTATTCAGTTCCTACTTTTACTGCTGTTGCTTTTTCTTAGATGTCAATGGTTTTATATGTTCAATTATATTTATAGGTAAAGTTACAGATTTTGTAGTATAGCCAGTTATTGCAGGTTTTCTAGTCCCATTAGTTTTTGCTTTTGTTTTCCTCCAGTAGATGTATCCTTTGAATGGGGAGGGCTGGGTGAGATCTACATATAGATAAGACATACCGTATTGCTCCATTTTAATGAGTCAGTGGCAGTGGCAGCTGGGTCTGGACATCTCTCTTCATCTAGACAAATGCCAAAATTATGATGACTTCATTCTGGTGTCCCAAATTCTATACAAACAGTCTCAGTTGTTCTCAACTACAAATGTTCACATTATGTTTAGTGAGTCATTCTTCCATTTTATCCTGGGATAAATTAAAAACTGCTCTGCTCTTGTCAAGAAAGGACCTAGGCTAATTGGTTCTGCTGGTCTGCACTTACCTCCCCAATACTTGTCTTACTTACTATGTCTCTTTCTCTGCCTAAGACTAAACATAAAGCTCTGATTATGCTCTAGTAATTCTTGTCTCTGTCACATGAGAGATTGAAAATAACTCTTTTCACCCCTTTTGGTGCAAGCAGCTTAGGTTGAGAAGGAAGGCGTGACATCTTGGAATCACACTGCAGTCTTTGCATACAGCATGGAAAACCTCAGCAGTGCGGGAAAAGGACTTCAGTGGCAATGGTTATTTCAGTGGATAGGGAGACCTTTGATAGGCAGCAATGGCATAAGCATAACTACTTCTTTGGATATTGTCATAAAAATGTGATTTCATCAGAGGCAATTTGAGCAGCAAAAGAAGACTCTGTGGATTTTATTTGAGTACTGACTAAGAAAAGCTGGCTCATGGGATGCAATTGAGTTAGATTTTGGTATTTCGAGAAATATTAGGTTATATTTTAAGATGATAGGTACTTCTAAACTACAGATAATAACGAAGCAAGAGAAATATTGGTTTGTGACTACTAGTGCCAATGTAATTTTGCCCCAAGTCTGTGAAACATCAGAAAAATATAGCAGATCTATCGTGGTGGTTTAAGACACACATTATTTTCCTCTTGTCTCTAATAAGCTCTAATTCAAATAAGTGGACCCTCAAGTGCTCCTGTGTCTGGGAAAAGATCCTTAATACAGGAGGAACGGAGCCCCTTAACTCAGAATCCAACTAGGCTGGTAAGAATACACTGCTTTTGATTTGTCCAGAGGCAGACAATTGGCCATATTTGTTTTGAGTTTTTGCCTGAACTTTTTCAAGCTATTATTCTAGAAGAAAGACAATTTTTTTATGTTGATGAAAGTTATAAGTCTTAAAAACAGTAAAGGTTCAAGTGGTTAAATTTCCTACTGTTTGACTTTTGCCAAACAGTGAAAGAAGATGAAGACAGCTTACTGAAAGAAAAATAGTAGAGAGTCCTGGTTGTATTGCAGACCCTGGTCCAGCTGTTCATAAGCCTATTTGATCTTCGTGCTGTACATTTTGGTTATTTACACTTTCATTGGGTTTTCTGAGAAAATGAGAAAATATTGTGGTTTTTTTTTGCCTAATTTCAGGTTCTGTAAAATGACATTCAAGAATCATAAGCAATTTGTAAAATGTGTGTCTATTTATACTTACTAAGGACTCTAAATTATTTAATTTTCTCAGAGTAAAGCT
Source organism: Bos indicus x Bos taurus (assembly GCF_003369695.1). Lineage (NCBI taxonomy): Eukaryota > Metazoa > Chordata > Mammalia > Artiodactyla > Bovidae > Bos > Bos indicus x Bos taurus. The sequence continues at coordinate 17,984,170 of NC_040076.1, read as the reverse complement.
GAAAAGTATTGCCAGAGAAGCTCAAGTTTATTTTGAATTAAAGATGAACATATGTAATTATGTGCAATGTTTTCTCAATTATTAAATAATAGGTAATTGTAGGAATCTGATGTTGCCTTATACATTGGTGATTTTTACAAGATCAGAAGTTTGTTTTCAAAGAGAAAACTCACTGTCTCCCTATTTTGGTAGACCTTGATTTTCACATGGAATTTGATGTGTTTACAATTTTTTTTTCACACTATTGTTTATTTAAGAAATTGATGAGAAGGCTCAAACTATGCAGTTTAAATAAATATGTGATCTCATATTAGTGTCTTAAGTTATGTATTTTTTTAATGAATTCAAACTTCATCCATAGAATACAGGTATGAAAAATAGTATTTCTCTTAAAATATTTCAGAGAAATATTTTAAGTATGTGTATGTGTGTATGTCTAAGTACATATTAAATCATTGTGTTCTAACAATCTAATTACTTAAATTGCAATAATAATCTGCAGTAATGTTACACAATCAACTACATTACATTACACAGACATTAGAATCATGCATATTGAATTTCTTACTGTATTAAATTTTAATTATTATTCTAAAGATATAATATTTAAGTGATGGCTTTATTGGATAATGATATGAATGCTAATGGTATTTCATAAAGTGAATATTAAAGCAGTTTATTTTAATTTATTGATCTTTCAGATTTCTAGCAACCTACTCCCTCCCACTTCTTTTCATTTTAAGCATCAGTCAAGGTGATGAGATTGATGAGGATTCAAAGAAAGTATCTGTGACTTCTTTCCAATGCATTGGGAGTTATATATTATATGTTAAGTAAAGCAACATTTTGTTTTTTTAATCTTTTCCAGTTTCATATATAACTTCAAGGAATGTGGCCCATAAGAAATGCTCTGATTCATGACAATTCTTTAAAAATAGTATCACTGACACCCTAAATGTTGCCCATATGTGCTCACTTTTATTAATGAAATTTTATGTACAGATAATTTTCAAGCATATCAGCTTAAAGCAGATTCGATGCACGATACTGGATGCTTGGGGCTAGTGCACTGGGATGACCCAGAGGGATGATATGGGGAGGGAGGAGGGAGGAGGGTTCAGGATGGGGAACACATGTATACCTGTGGCGGATTCATTTAGATATTTGGCAAAACTAATACAATTATGTAAAGTTTAAAAATAAAATAAAATTAAAAAAAAACTGGACTGTAAGAAAATCTTGTATGCCAATGGATAGAAAAAAAGTTATGACTGTCTTTAGTATAGAACTGTCTTCATACAGAAATGCTATGAATGTTCATTAGTCATAAACAACAGTTTTCTAGTAACAACATACCAACAGTCTTTCTAATAATAACAAAAACAACAACAACAAAAAAATGCCAACATAAAGTATTGGTAGGAATATTTCCCAAAGGGGAATTGAATGTATAATGTACCAAACGGTTCAGAGTCTAGACTCTAAACCGTAAGCAATATGCCATATATAAACATTTCATTCACTCTTTTGTTATTTCTTCTGCAATAATTTATCTAATATTATTCTAAAATTTTTTGGCCCACAGTTTTCTCAAAAAATCTTGACTTTGAAACAGAGATCAATGGCAAAATCAACCTCGTACTATGCTGATAAATATTTAGAAGTATACAGCAACTTTCATAAATCATGTTGTCTACTAACACCTCCCTGTTTTGTACTTAAACTTGTCTCTTTTCCTTGTTGACTAACTAGGCTAATACCATTCACTTCATCACAGCAGAGATGGACTCACAAACTTGGCTTTATTTAGCCTTTCTCTCTCTCATCTTCCACTCAGATATTTCATTTGATTATATTAGCATAAATATAAAAGTCCCTAGCATACCTACTGGAGAAGGAAATGGCAACCCACTCCAGTGTTCTTGTCTGGAGAATCCCAGGGACGGGGGAGCCTGGTGAGCTGCCGTCTATGGGGTCGCACAGAGTTGGACACAACTGAAGCGACTTAGCAGCAGCAGCAGCAGCATACCTACACTTTCCCCCAATTAACCAGGAATTATTTTAACAACTTGATTTTCTGAGCAAGCTTTACTTTACCCTCCCCAGCTCTCTTTACCAGTCTAACTTTAAATTTTGTTTCTTACTTATGTTCCCTGCTACTGCACAGCTTGAACTTTCATTGTCTAGAAATTATCCCTAGCTACATTTCCATATACCCCTGAACCTTTTTAAAACTATTCATCATTTTGCTCTCTAATTAATAATAACTTAAGATTTTCAAGTACAAGCTCACAGAGAACAATGCAATTTCCCTTATCCCTTGTTTATATAACTTTTTAATAGTACTTCTCAGATTGGAATATTTTTAGTTTACTCAAATGATTCATTGAGTATTATCTATTTCCCTGTGAGTTTAAAAGTCATGTCAACTTTTGCATTTAGTTTCTTCATCAGCTCCTACAGCAATGTATGGTTCATATGAGTGCTCAAAGATATTTACTCAAATAATTACTAGAAATATTACTCAAAAAAGTCTCAAAATTATAATATAGTTCGTAATTCCTAGTGATTTCATTGAGGCAAAAATTTTTTCTTCTCTCAACACCCAATTGCCAAGAAAGAGTCAAATAATAAAGAAAAACTGAGCAATCATGTAGAGAAAAAAAAAGTGAGGTTATAAGAACCAACTGCAAAGAATAGTCAATTATAATAACTATGGAATCCAATTTACCTATACTTTTAAAGAGTAGACTTCCCTGGTGGTTCAGAGAGTAAAGAGTCTGCCTGCAATTCAGGAGACCTGGGTTCAATCCCTGGATGGGGAAGATCCCCTGGAGAAAGGAATGGCTACCCACTCCAGTATTTTTGCCTGGGAAATTCAATGGACAGCCTGTGGGCTATAGTCCATGGATCACAAAGAGTCAACACTTAATTTACCTATACCTTTTAAAAAAGGGCACTATTTCAGTCATGCATAATTTTACAAAATATGTTTAGTGACTACTTCTGTGCTGTGTTTAGTTGCTGAGTCACCTTCCACTCTTTGCGACCCCAGGAACTGTAACCCACCAGACTCCTCTGTCCATGCGAATTTTCCAGGCAAGAACTGGAGTGGGTTGTTATTCTGTTCTCCAGGGGATCGTCCCAATCCAGGGACTGAAGCCAGGTCTCCCACATTGCAGGCAGATTCTTTACCATCTGATCCATCAGGGAAGCCCAAGAATATTGGAATGGGTAGCCTATCTCTTCTTCAGGGACTCTTCCCCACCCAGGAATCGAACCCCAGTTCTCCTGCATTACAGGTAGATTCTTTACCAGCTGAGTTACCAAAAGCCTGACTACTTCTACAAAAGACTATAAAAACAGAATACCTTAGTAAAATATTTTGTACAATTGTATAATTTATCTTCTTTTCATAGTGAAGTGAGCAGTAAAGTGAAAGTATTTGTCGCCTGATATCCAACTTTTTGCTAACACCATGGAAAACAGCCTGCCAGTCTCCTCTGTCCTTGGGATTTCCCAGGCAAGAATAACTGAAGCCAGTAGCCATTCCCTTTCTTTTTTTTTTCTTTCATTTTAATTTTTGTATTTTATAGTTGTAAAAATAATACATGCTCATTATAGACAATTTAGAAAATAAAAGATTAGCCAGAAGAAGTAATTCCATCACACAGAGGAAAAAGCTGATAACATTTTGGCAGATATTTTCCTATCTTTTACTTAATATATATGTTATTTTAAGAATACTTGTTCCATGCTATATGTATTACCAAATACCTGCTTTAGAAAATAGCCATAAATAGTGAACATTTTCCATGCCATTTTATCTTCTTTGGTGACCTGATTTTAGTGGCTGCAGAGCCCTCCTCAGGGTGAATGTACCATGGTTTCCTGCTCTGGTCCTAACTCGGGGCCACATTGCAGTGTTTTTGGTTTGGGCTACTAAGGAGTGTGGTATTTTTTTGTCACTATTCTTTATGCATAGCTATGATTATTATTGTTGTTGTTTAGTTACTAGGTTGTCTCTGACTTTTGCGACCCCATAGACTCTAGCCCACCAGGCTCTTCTGTCCATGGGATTTTCCATGCAAGAATACTAAGAATACTAGAGTGGGTTGCCTTCTCCAGGGGATCTTCCTGACTCAGGGATTGAGCCCGAGTCTCCTGAATGGCAGATAGATAATTATTTACATATTCAGTTCAGTTCAGTCACTCAGTTGTGTCTGACTCTTTGGGACCCCATGGACTGTAGCACACCAGGCTTCCCTGTACATCAACAACTCCCAAAGCTTGTTCAAACTCATGTCCATCTAGTTGGTGATGCCATCCAACCATCTCATCCTCTATTGTCCCCTTCTCCTCCCACCTTCAATCTTTTCCAGAATCAGGATCTTTTCCAATGAGTCAGTTTTTCTCACCAGGTGGCCAAGGTATTGGAGTTTCAGCTTCAGCATCAGTTCTTCCAATGAATATTCAGGACTGGTTTCTTTAGGATGAACTGGTTGGATCTGCTTTCACTCCAAGGGACTCTCAAGAGTCTTCTCCAACACCACAGTTCAAAATTATCAATTTTTCAGTACTCAGCTTTCTTTAGAGTCCAGGTATCACATCCATACATGACTACTGGAAAAACTATAGCCTTGACTAGACGGACCTTTGTTGGTAAAGTAATATCTCTGCTTTTAGTATGCTGTCTAGGTTGGTCATAGGTTTTCTTCCAAGTAGCAAGGGTCTTTTAACTTCATGGCTGCAGTCAACATATGCAGTGATTTTGGAGCCCAAGAAAATAGTCTGTCACTGTTTCCATTGTTTCCCCATCTATTTGCCATGAAGTGATGGGACCAGATGCCATGACCTTAGCTTTCCGAATGTTTAGTTTTAAGCCAACTTTTTCACTCCCCTCTTTCACTTTCATTAAGAGACTCTTTAGCTCTTTTTCTGGAGAAGGAAATGGCAACCCACTCCAGTATTTTTGCCTGGAAAATTCCATGGACGAAGCAGCCTGGTTGGCTACTGTCCATGGGGTCGCACAGAATCGGACACGACTGAGTGACTTCACTGTCACTTAGTTCTTTACCACTTTCTGCCATAAGAGTGGTCAGAACCCCATGAAGAGTATGAAAAGGCAATTTACATATAATTAATTTTTAAAACCTGGATAAGGGGATCCAAAGGCATGTTTTGAATCTAATTCTTATTCCCTATGCTCACCAAGGAGTTATGGTTTCTGATCCAGGGGATATTCCCAATCCAGGGATCAAACCCAGGTCTCCTTCACTTTAGGAGGTTTCTTTACTGTCTGAGTCACCAGAGAAGCCCTTCTTTTCATAGTACAAGTCAGCAAATGAAACTTTCCTGAAAACTATAGTAAAGGAATCTTTTAACTGTCTTTAAGGGAAAACTTGCCTTTTCAGATCACATCTTTTGCCCAAATACCAATTTTTAATATTCTTTTGAATGCTTATTACTCAAAATAAATTTGAGAAATGATGAAAGTATTAAAATAGCCTAGGGAAGCAAATTTCTAATAATAGTTTCTTCTTTAGAGTAAAAAGAGAAGTATACAGATGATAGCATGACTAAAAGCATGAAATCACAAAATCAAAAATAAAACAATGAAATAATGAATATCAAAAATAAATATTGTTAAATAAGAAGTTGAAAATGTTAGGAAAATATTCAAAGTACTTTCAAGAAAGTGAGTTTCAATAGAAATAAATACAAGAAAAATGCAAAGAAATGTTTAAGCAATAAATGAGTTAATAAATACGAAATTTTATTATAAAATGCAAATGTCTCATATAAAGTAGCTGAAATATTTATTTTAAAAGTATATAGTATAAAATTTAAATTATATTAAAAGACTAATGCACTCAATGTTTCTTATAAATACAAATAATTATCAAGGCTAGTAAATATCATAATAGGAAAAATAGTTTTTTTTAATTAAATAATTTTCTCTGAGAAAAACTATTGTCTAAATGCAGTCCCTTCATTTTATCATCTAATGACAAGTTCCACTTATTTAGTATAAGATGATCAAGAGTTGATAGTGTCATCAAAGATATAAGTGATGTCATCGCTCAGCATTTTACACCATGATTGATATGTTTGTGAATGGTAAATGGTGTCATGTTATAGAGAATTCAACCATTTATCTATTCATTTGACAACATAGTTTACATTGTGGTTAAGAAACATTATTATGGTATCATACATGGTTGGATGGCATCACTGACTTGATGGACATGAGTTTGAGCAAGCTTCAGGAGTTGGTGATAGACAGGGAAGCCTGGCGTTCTGCAGTCCATGGGGTCACAAAGAGTTGGACACGACTGAGTGGCTGAACTGAACTGACTGATACATTTTTAGCCCAGAGAATCTGGAAAAATCATTCTTTGATGCATAGAAACAAATTTAAATTATTAAGTCTCCTGCATTGGCAGGCAGGTTCTTTACCACTAGCACTATCTGGGAAGTCCAAATTATACTTTAACATATACATATTAGGAGCAGTGTATTAAAATAAAATTTCATAAACATGATGTAACATGTAATTATGCAATGTCTCACATATATTCCAAATGTCGTTGTCTTCTGCCCCCACTAGAGGATGAGTCACATAGATGATTCCTGAGAGTCCTCTCCAATGTGTTTCTCCACTGAACCCATTACATTTATTTTGTGCTGAGTGTGGTTATTTAATTATGTGAAGATCTTCAGAGTGAAGACCACCTTTCTCTACAATTTTCCTAAACATTAGAAATGTCAGCAGGGGAAGGCACATAGATGGTTCTGTCCCTGATCTAACTTTCATTACTGAGTTCTGGATCAGGGAGTTCCTTTCTGGAGTATTATGTGTCATTTAACAGATCATTGCTCCTACAATCACAGACTCACCAAGTAGAGTCATTATACTTCCTCCTGGAGTAATAGTCCTTCTCCATTAAGGTTTAACTTCTGCCCTGGAGACTGGAGAACTAGTAATTCTGCCTCAAGATAGGGCAATTAACCTCAAATTGCTTTTCAACATTAGTTGAGTTACTCTTTCCCAAGAATCTTCTCTTTATTTGCTAAGAAGTTGATAAGGCATTCCAGTTGTCCCTTAATATATTTTCATAAAGCACAAGATAGGTGATCAAATCATTAACTCAGGGTCACATACTGGTTAATATCTTCCATCCCCTGTTCATTCAAGGTGAAACCGAATTTAATATATCTGGAGACTGTTGTATGTCTTTGACTTTCATTCTCCCAGTGTATTTGAATTGGAAGGTCAGAACTTAGGTCATTGATTTTGTTAAATAAAACCACCAAATAATGTTAATTAAAAGATATATATATTAACTGGTATCTCATTTACAGAGGGAGATAGTTGGGTCAATGATTTTCTTTTTACACCCTTAACATCTACTGCTTGAATATATGTATTAATTTTGCTAGTATAGCAGTTCTTGAACCTATTAATCAAGCGATGTCAATTTCCTGATTCAAATACATTGCTGACTTGGGTAAGGTTAACCATTTCCATATAGTTTCATTACTGATGATTTATAGTTGCAAACAGTGGATGTGACTAATTCACAGAGGAGGATCTTTTCTATTTTGCTCTAGCAATGACAAAAAGTGGGCTTCCTAGGTGGCTTAGTGCTAAAGAATCCTCCTGCTAATGCAAGGATACAAGAGAGGTCGGTTTGACCCCTGGGTGAGGATGATCCCCTGGAGTAGGAAATGACAACCCACTCCAGTATTATTGCCTGGAAAATTCAATGGACAGAGGAACCTGATGGGCTACAGTCCATTAGGTCGCAGAATCAGACATATCAGACTGAGCACAAAGATATAAATATGTACCACCTGATCATAATAATTTATCCAAAACCCTAGTTAATGCCAATATCAGGGAAGAAAGATATCAGATCAGACTGTCCTGTAACTAGCATTAGTCTTAACCTTATGCATATGGGTTTCTCTTTATAACATAGTCATATACTTTAATGTTTTAAAAAACGTGATAGATGATTGAATGCAGAAATGAAAAATAATTAACCTTTGAGCAATACTTGATAATTTCTTCTTCCTCAAATATACACTTTATGTCATTCTATGTCCATTATGCATCTCCTATCTTTTTTTCTTTTTTAGTTCCACTGTTATTTTTTATTTAGGTCATTAGCATTATCACCATTATTATATAACAGCTTCCTCAATATGTACCCATCTATTTCATCTCATCAAGTTTCTACAGATATTTACCAAATTAATCTCTAATATTGTAACCTTTATCAAATCTCTTCACCACATAATATATACATATCAAACACATACACAGTGGTCTTTCATTTCTTATCAAATCCAACTTCCTCCTACTGTCTCTGACAGTCTGAAATTCACATTCTTATGTGATGAACACATACCTGATGTGATAAGCAAGCAATGCTTAAATCATTCCTGTATCTTTCCTTTTCTGGTATGTAAGCTTCTATTTTAATTTATTAACTTGGCCTCAGATGCCTTTCTGTGAAACTTCAAGGGCAGAGTCAATGTAATTTCTTACCTTTCGAAAGGCCCCAAGAGTGGCTCTTCCTTCCTGAGACATTCATGGAACTTTTAGTACTTCTGTAGTGGCACTTACAATATTTTACTTTGTATTATAATTATTTTGTATATTTTAAAAATCTTCTTTACTTCATCATTGTAGAAAGGCTATTATCTTATTATCATTATATTTATTTCAGGATACAGGCTTTCATAATAAATAGAAAGTGCTTAATAAATGTCTCAATTGAATAAAGTAACTTTATGTTAATTAAACATATACTACATTGTTTTATTTTGTAAGAAAGTGAGACCATTTTACAAGAAAAATGTCTGAATAGTTCTTTTAGTTTTCATTTTGATAAAATATTATTTTACCTAAAATGTCATAATTGGAGTCCAGATTTTCCTACAGTGACTGTAAAAACAGCTTCTAACATTGATTTCTCTATTATCTCTGTCTGGTTCTGAAGTGGCACCACTTTTTGATAAGCAAGGTTCTTAAGAACCAAAATATGTGCATATGAATTGAGAGCAGGAGAAAAGTAAAGCTTTTAAAGACCATTTTTGGTCTGGAAAAATGTAAGTCAAATTTGTTTATTGTGGTTTAAGAGCAAAGTTGTATTCTATGAAAAGGAACCATAAAATGTTTTTAATGCTTTTTATTCAATTACCACTGTTGAAGTAAAAAAAAACAAAAAATTTGTTTCTGTTATAGAAAGCAGGAAGGTGATTACATTTTGAAGCCTGTAGCTCTCATACTCTATGGTGATCTCAAAAATGGCAAATTTTCCTATGAAAAACATTACTTATTTGTTAAGGAAGTCTCCATAAAAGTGTGATGTCATGGATATCAAATAACTTTTGAGATGTTATAAACAAAATAAAATTGAGAGTTTGTTTACTAAGCCAGTCATCCACAAGGCATACTAAGTGAAACTGACTGTCACTTTGATAGCTCCAAACTGGAATTTCTCAAATCTACCCAAGTGCGATGATTCTTCAAACGACATTTTTCTTCAAGAACAGTGAGACAAACTCTGGCTTTATTTTGTCAGGTAAAAATTCAGAATCAGCCTTCTTAGAGATGGAATTGCTCCATGCTGCTGAATTAATGAAGAAACTGATTTCAGGAGTGCCAGGTTCATGGCAAGCACAAATGTCCTTGTAGGCAGCTTTTCTTCAGTGGCTATCTCACTTCTCTGCGCTGTTTCTATCTTTCACATCATGCCAATATTTCCATTCCTGTCAGAAGTGGATTAAACCTTATCTCTTTTCAAATAATGGAATGAGATCACTTAGGAAGTCTGCATCATTTTTACTGAGAAGTCAGGGAGAAACATTTCTCAGCACTGATCTAAAAACAGTTCCTAGTGATATATTCACGCTTTCTTCCTGTGGACGTACTTCTGAAAACTGAATGATAAATGATTTCTGAAGATTGCAAATTCAGAAAGAAGACCCAGAAAATATTTTGAGGGCTCAAAAACATGAGGTTAAAACAATCAAGTTTCTAAAGACCCATCAAACCAATGTCGCCTTTTCCAACAAGGTGCTGCCCTATATTTTCTAAGACATCTTCCCAACATGGGTCACAAATATAACTGAAATAAATCTGCAAACATTGTAAGATTACTGCATCAAGTCTGCAGGAATTCACCTCAGTTTAGATGAAGTACATACAATTTGTGATATCTCTGTTACAAAAGCAAAAAAAAAAAAAAGATACAGTAAAGTCTCCCTAGGGTTGTCAATTGCTACTGGATTTTGATTCTATACAAATATAAGCATAGCAGAATCACTTTGTCACCTGCTGGGAAATGACTTTCCGTGGTGTGAACTTCACTTACATTTGGATTGTTTAGTAACACCTAGCAATTATTGACTTTTCCAATTCGTGCAAGTGTATTTCTTTGAACACAAGCTATCTTTTCTCACCGCTTTCACTGTGAATGATGCATTGAGCTTCAAGACATATGATTATACTTAAAGTATGTTTTTCTACTGAGCAACAATTTCACCAGTAAACTGGTAATAAAAAGAAGTTTAAAGCTGTTGCTGTCAAGAGTCCTGAGTTCCTTACTATCTTTATAGCCATGAATTTATAATTTTTACTAATTAAAATTCTCTTTGAGAAGAAAACACACAAGTGAGGTAAAAGAACTAAATACTCACCATAGAGAAAGAATTCTGAAGCTTAGTCATTTGGGTTCAAATCTTGGTAGCAGTTCTATGGACAGAAGAGACAGAATCCCATGGATAGAAGAGCCTGGTGGGCTACTGTCCTTGGAATCTCAAGGAATGGGACACCCCTGAGTGTCTAAACTACAACAACAGCAACAACGAAAAGCGGTCCTGTGCTCTTAGGAGAGTTTCTGTAATTTCACTATCCCTTAGTCATCTCTTGAGTCAAGCAAAAATAGTTAACAGTACTAATCTAGTAGATCTAATTCTAATCTAGTACAGAGGATTAAATATGTTAATAGATGTAAGGAGTTTAGAATGATGTGCAGCAAATAACATATACAATATGTGTTAACAGTTAATGATTTTTTATCACCAGGAACACAGCCCTAGAATATTACACCCTATGCTTACTGAAAGCCTGTGGGCTTAGATACCTGCAAGACCAGTGTGTGAAGTCGCTCAGTCGTGTCCGACTCTCTGCGACCCTATGGACTGTAGCCTACCACGCTCCTCCATCCATGGGATTTTCCAGTCAAGAATACTGGAGTGGGTTGCCATTTTCTTCTCTAGAGGATCTTCCAGACCCAGGGATCAAACCCGGGTCTCCCGCATTGTGAGCAGACGCTTTTACCTTCTGAGCCACCAGGGAAGCCCATATATGCAAGACCAGTAACGTGTTAATAACTAATGGAACATCAATACAGTATACTAACGCATATATATGGAATTTAGAAAGATGGTAACAATAACCCTGTATATGAGACAGCAAAATAGACACTGATGTATAGAACAGTCTTTTGGACTCTGTGGGAGAGGGAGAGGGTGGGATGATTTGGGAGAATAGCATTGAAATATGTATAATATCATATATGAAATGAATCGCCAGTCCAGGTTCGATGCACGATACTGGATGCTTGGGGCTGGTGCACTGGGATGACCCAGAGGGATGGTATTGGGAGGGAGGAGGAGGAGGGTTCAGGATAAGGAACACATGTATACCTGTGGCAGATTCATTTTGATATATGGCAAAACCAATACAATATTGTAAAGTTAAATAAAATAAAATTAAAAAAAAGAAAAAAATAAAGACAAGAGGATACATTAAAAAAAAAAACAAAACAAAAACTAGTGGATCACAGAAGATACTGCACCCATTTGGTGGAAAACTGTAACTTTTAAAGACTTCTAGGTCCCAGTTCTTCCAATCTATCATGTTTCATACTTCACTGAGTGAATTCTTACATGCGACCATGTCATAAACTGAATGAGGGCAGGATAGTCAATGGGAATAAGTGGGAGAGAAATAGGCTTAAATTTATTAATTAAGCCAGAAATTTGAAATCATCTTTGTTTTATCATCTCCATATTTAAATTGGCACTAGGTGCTATTACTTTAGCTTTTGAAATATATTTAAAAATATGTAATTATTCTATCTTCTTTTGAAGACCATATTTTATTGGGGGGGGGACATATGTAAATGTTTGGGCTTCCCTGGTGGCTCAGCAGTAAAGAATCTGCCAGGAATGGAGGAGCCACAGGAGACATGGGTTCAATGCCTGAGCTGGGAAGATTCCCTGGAGGAGGAAATGGCAACACACTCCAGTATTCTTTTTTGTTTGTTTGTTTTGTTTTTTAATTTTATTATTATTATTTTTACTTTACAATATTGTATTGGTTTTGCCATACATCAACATGCATCCACCACAGGTGTACACATGTTCCCCATCCTGAACCCCTCTCCCACCTCCCTCCCCATACCATCCCTCTGGGTCATCCCAGTGCACCAGCCCCAAGCTTCCTGTATCCTGCATCGAACCTGGACTGGCGATTCGTTTCTTATATGATATTATACATGTTTTAATGCCATTCTCCCAAATCATCCCCCGCCCTCCCTCTCCCACAGAGTCCAAAAGACTGTTCTATACATCTGTGTCTCTTTTGCGGTCTCGCATACAGGGTTGTCGTTACCATCTTTCTAAATTCCATATATATGCGTTAGTATACTGTAGTGGTGTTTTTCCTTCTGGCTTACTTCACTCTGTATAATAGGCTCCAGTTTCATCCACCTCATTAGAACTGATTCAAATGTTGCTTTGAATCAGGTTGCTTCCATGTTCTGGCTATTTTATAAACAGTGCTGCGATGAACATTGGGGTACACGTGTCTCTTTCAATTCTGGTTTCCTACAAAGCCATGGTCATCAAGACAGTATGGTACTGGAACAAATACAGAAATATAGATCAATGGAACAAAACAGAAAGCCCAGAGATAAACCCATGCACCTATGGACACCTTATCTTTGACAAAGGAGGCAAGAATATACACTGGAGAAAAGACAATCTCTTTAACTAGTGGTGCTGGGAAAACTGAAGCAACCTAGATGTCCATCAGCAGATGAATGGATAAGAAAGCTGTGGTACATATACACAATGGAGTATTACTCAGTCATTAAAAAGAATACATTTGAGTCAGTTCTAATGAGGTGGATGAAACTGGAGCCTATTATACAGAGTGAAGTAAGCCAGAAAGAAAAACACCAATACAGTATACTAACACATATATATGGAATTTAGAAAGATGGTAACAATAACCCTGTATACGAGACAGCTAAAGAGACACTGATGTATAGAACAGTATTTTGGACTCTGTGGGAAAGGGAGAGGGTGGGATGATTTGGGAGAATGGCATTGAAATATGTATAATATCATGTATGAAACGAGTCGCCGGTCCAGGTTCAATGCACGATACTGGATGCTTGGGGCTGGTGCACTGGGACAACCCAGAGGCATGGTATGGGGAGGGAGGAGGGAGGAGGGTTCAGGATGGGGAACACATGTATACCTGTGGCAGATTCATTTTGATATATGGCAAAACCCAAACAATATTGTAAAGTTAAATTAAATAAAATTTTAAAAAAAAGAAAAAAAAAAAAAAGAATGAAACTAGAACACTTTCTAACACCATACACAAAAACAAACTCAAAATGGATTAAAGATCTAAACCTAAGACCAGAAACTATAAAACTCCTAGAGGAGAACATAGGCAAAACTCTCCAGTATTCTTGCCTGGAGAATTCCATAGACAGAGGCGCCTGGTGGGCTACAGTCCACGGAGTCACAAAGGGTCAGACACAATTGAAGTGACAGAATGTTTGCTTCATGCTGGAGTGTCCCTAAATACTATATTGCTGAAAGAATAGTCTTTAGCATAGTTTACTTTCTTATATTACTGCATCCAAGAGTTTCACAATGCTTTCACAATTAATTTTAAAGCCTATAGTATTTCATACAAAAACTTTATGTGTTGGTCCTTTCTATTTTTTCAGGCTTATCATCTGCAATGTTCTGAAACATTATCCTCTTTTTGTTCACGTCCCATTCCTGGACAATTTTTCTTCTACCTCTTGCCTTTGTGCGTACTCTTAGTAGTATCGGTAATGATATTTGTAAACTTCAACTTTGGACACCGTCATGCTTGTGCTTCAAGGCGCATGCCTGTATCTTTAACCTGTCAGAATGAGTTAGAACTTTGATTTATATTTTAAATTGCTCTGCATGCTAGTTCTTATTTGTTCTATTAGTTGTAATACTTTGAATGAGAAAAATATTTTTCAAGCAATCATGAGAGTTTTGAAGGCAAAACTGAGCTTTGGTGTCAGTATCTCTGAACTCTAACATGGTCCATCACATTAGGAGGCAATCATTAAGTGAGAGGTGATTGAGAGATTCACTGAATTCTATATTAACAATATTTGATATTCCGTTAATGACAGCTGGCCCATTTCTGGGTTAGGAGCCCAGAATCCTGTATAATTTATTTCTCTACAATTTTGGGGGTCTTAAAAATCTTTTTAAAGAATTATATATAATTTTAGAGGTTACTTTCCACATACAGTTATAACAAAATATTGACTATATCCCCTGTATTGTATTAATGTAATAACATCCTTGAACCTATCTTGCATTCAATAGCTTGTATCCCCACTCCCCCACCTCTATTTTACCCTTTCCCCATTACTGGTTTGTTATCTACATTTGTGAGTTTGCTTTTCTTTGTTTTATTCACTACTTTGTTGTAGTTTTAGACTCCACACATAAATAATACAGTATTTGGCTTTCTCTGTCTACTTTATGTACATCCATCTTTAACTGTTCATCTGCTGATGGACATTTAGGTTGCCTCAGTGGACACTTGAGTTGCTATCGTGGCAAATGTAGTAATAAATAATGCTACTGTAAGCATTGGGATGCATGTATCTTTTTGAATTATTGGGGTTTTTAAGATATATACCCAGGAGTGGAACTGCTGGTTAATATGATAGTTCTATTTTTAGTTTATTGAGAAGCATCCATTGTGTTTTCCGCAGTGGCTGTACTAATTTACATCCCTACCAACTGTGCATAGGGTTCCCTCTTTCCACATCCTCAATGACATTTGTCATATATATTCTTTTCAATAACAGCCATTAACTCCAGGAGATAGTGAAAGATAAGGAAACTTGGCATGCTGCAGTTCATGGGGTGGCAAAGACTCAGGCATGACATAGCGACTAGACAACAACATTCTGACAGGTGTGAGGTGATATCTAACTGCAGTTTTGATTTGCATTTCCCTAAACTCTAGTACTTTGGCGACCTCTTGCGAAGAGTTGACTCATTGGAAAAGACTGATGCTGGGACGGATTGGAGGCAGGAGGAGAAGGGGACGACAGAGGATTAGATGGCTGGATGGCATCACCAACTCGATGGACGTGAGTCTGAGTGAACTCGGAGTTGGTGATGGACAGGGAGGCCTGGCGTGCTGAGATTCATGGGGTCACAAAGAGTCAGACACGACTGAGCGACTGAACTGAACTGAACTGAACGATTAGTGATGCTGAGCAACTTTCCATGTGCTTGCTGCTGCTGCTGCTGCTGCGTCGCTTCAGTCGTGTCTGACTCTGTGCGACCCCATAGACGGCAGCCCAACAGGCTCCCCCGTCCCTGGGATTCTCCAAGAAAGAACACTGGAGTGGGTTGCCGTTTCCTTCTCCAAGGCATGAAAGTGAAAAGTGAAAGTGAAGTCGCTCAGTCGTGTCCGACTCTTAGCGACCCCATGGACTGCAGCCTACCAGGCTCTTCCATCCATGGGATTTTCCAGGCAAGAGTACTGGAGTGGGGTGCCATTGCCTTCTCCAATGTGCAGCAAAGGAAACCATCAACAAAATGAAAATACAATCTATGGAATGGAAGAAAATATTTTCAAATGATAGGACTGATAAAGAATTAATATCCAGCATATTTAACTTATACAACTCAAACAAACAAAGCAATTTAAAAATGGGCAGAAGACCTGAGTAGACATTTTTTCAAAGAGGAAATGTACTTGCTGGTCATCTGCATTTCCTCTTTGAAAAAATGTCTACTCAGGTCTGCCCATTTTTAAATTGCTTTGTTTGTTTGAGTTGTATAAGTTATTTATATATGCTGGATATTAATTCTTTATCAGTCCTATCATTTGAAAATATTTTTTTCCATTCCATAGACTGTATTTTCATTTTGTTGATGGTTTCCTTTGCTGTGCAAAAGCTTTTAAGCTTAATTAGTGCCATTTGTTTACGTTTACTTTTATTTCCTTTACTTTAGGAGAACAGATCCAAAGAGATATTGCTGTGATTTATGTCAAAGAGTGTTCTCCCTGTATTTTCCTCTAAGAGTTTTATGGTACCTGGTCTTAACACTTATTAAGTTTTTATGCCTTAAAACATTTTCCCTAGCTCAGTCTTTTTCTAACTTAATGTTTTAGAAATTGAATTTTCACCTGGGGTTTGCTGTTCAATTCTCATCTTTATCAACCTTTGTTTTCTCTTCTGGGTTGTAACCTTTTTTCTTCAGCCTTTAGGTTATGATCATGAATGAGTTATCTTAGTACGTATCTCACAAGTTGATCCAAGTAGCATTTATAAGAATTCAATATCCCAAGTTTATAAGCATGAAAGTCATTGTTAAAACTCCTTTTGGGGGCATATTAAAATGTACATATTAGAAATATTTTAAAGCAGTGATGAATATATTTAAAAATCAATTACTAGAACTACATAGTTTTCTATAGAAACTTTTGAGTTGTGGTGTACTCCTTAGAATAATGATGAAATTTTCTTAATTTTTCCAGAATTTTTTGCTAGTTGTAAATACTATCACTATCATTTGGGCATTTCAGCAACTTAATATTTTGTTTAATATTAAATGACAAAAATAACTTTAGCAGAATATGATCATGTATTTTGCATACATTATATTTTATTATTGGTTTTGCTGTTCATTCTCTAAGTTGTATCTGACTCTTTGCAACCCCATGTACTTTAGCATGTCAGGCTTCTCTGTCCTCTACTGTCTCCCTGAGTTTGCTCAAATTCATGCTTATTGATGCTATCTAACTATCTCATTCTCTGCTACCCTCTTCTCCTTTTGTCTTCAATCTTTCCCAGCATCAAAATCTTTTCCAATAAGTCGGTTATTTGCATTAGGTAGCCAAAGTATTGGAGCTTCAGCTTCACCATCAGACTTTCCAATGAATATTTAGGGTTGATTTCCTTTAGGGTGGTGACTTCCCTGGTGGCTCAGATGGTAAAGCATCTGCTGGTTGGATCTCCCTGCTGTCTAAGGGACTCTCAAGAGTCTTCTCCAGCACCACAATTTGAAAGCATCAGTTCTTCAGTGCTCCACCTTCTTTACAGTCCAATTCTCACATCCATACCTGAGTACTGGAAAAACCATTGCTTTGACTCTATGGACCTTTGTCAGCAAAATGATGTCTCTTCGTTTTAATACGCTGTCTAGGTTTGCTATATTCTATTATTATCTAATGTACAGAGGGTAAAGCTTAGAAAAGCAAATAGTAATCTAAAATGCCTATTTTTTTCTCCCATGTCAGCTGTCTTAATCAAGCTATTGACAATTGTCGAACCATAGTCAAATCACAGATGACTTGGTAGTATGAAAAATAAAATAAGTATTATAAAATTAGGGTAATAACTTTATTTTAAATTACAATTAAAATATCTTAAAACCAGTCATATTATTTTAGCTGTGAAATGAATATTTTGAAGCAACAAGATTTTGCTGTATAGCACAGGGAACTATATTGTATATCTTGAGATAAACCATAATGGAAAAGAACATTAAAAATGTGTATATGTGTATAGCTGAATCACTTTGCTGTACAGCAGAAATTAACACAACATTGTAAAGCAATTATACTTTAATAAAACTATTGTAGGCTTTGGAATTACCACACAATTATTCAAATATTTTAAAAATATAGAATACATTAAATGCTCATAGTACCTTAGAAGATACAGGCTCTTGAACCAAGAATTGATTTTCCTCTAGTAGCAAGTGGAATTTGAGACTTGAAATGTTTGTGTTCAATTTCAAACTCCAAATCCATGACATTTATGTAGGTGCTACATTTGCCAAATTGTGTTCATCCATTCCTAAAACTATTAGTTCTATCCTTCCAATAGAAAGATAAATAAAAGACAAAGAAAAATCAATATATAACTGAGTTTCTTACTGCATTTTCATTAAAAGAATGCAAGAGTATGACTTAATTCTTAAACATGTGTTTGAAAATATAATTTCATAAGTACTGCTAAAATTGAGCATGAACTGCAATTAACTCTTTTGGAAACCAGGCCAGATCTGAAATGGTAGTGCGGACATATACACACATGCTACTGTGTAAAATCTAGTGTACAGTTAATAACAATAAGATGAATACCAATAGAATATTTTAAATTAAAATACACAACATTATTGGTAACTTAGAAGTTCTGCTCTCCTGATATAAATCCCTTGTCCTAAAAATACATCCTCTCTCTGAGCCATTATACTTACTTTTCTTTTAATCATCCTGTTTATATTTGCATAATTTTTCACTTAAGCATCTTTCCTCAAGTACATTTTATTAGGTATTGCCTGACTTGAAACTTTATATAAATTGAATAACACTGGATATATTCTGTGATTTATATCTTTCACCTTATTGCTCTATGTAAGCAAAGTTCATTCATTTTTGTTACTGAGTATTATTCTACTCTATCCACATACTACAAATTACTTTTTCATTCTAGTCTTGATGAAATTTTGACATCTTCCCAGTTTCTTACACAATGACGCCATGAACATTCAATCACATGTCTAAAAATGCACACATGCATGCATTTATCTAGCCTGTGTGCATGCTCAGTTGCTCAATAGTGTCCAGCTCTTTGCAACTCCGTGGACTGTAGCCTGACAGGATCCTTTGCTCACGGGATTTCCCAGGCAAGAAAACTGAAGTGGGTTGCCATGCCCTCTTCCAGGGAATTTTCTGACCCAGGGATCAAAACTCCATCTCTTACATCTTCTGAATTGGCAGGTGGGTTCTTTACCACTATCGCCGCCTTAGAAGCCCATATCTAAACTAAATATCCATAAATAGAATTGTTCCATTTCCCTGGGAATTGCTATACTATCATGCAAAACAAATTTTCTGATTTATTCTTACTGTGCTGCATATGAATGCTATTCTTGTAGTACATTCTTGTAAATATTTGATATTGTAGACCTCTTAAATTTTAATTACATTGCTATGAGATTGTATCTTATAATTTTAATTTTGATTTCCCTGCTTTCTAATGATATTCATTTGATCAGCCATACATGTTCTTCACTATCCTGAAGTTTTTGCTTTTACATGTTAACACTTTTTTAAAGTTTATGTTTCTCTCTCTCTCTCTCTCTCTCAGAGGTTAAAGTGTCTGCCTTCAATGCGGGAGACCCGGGTTCGATCCCTGGGTTGGGAAGATCCCCTGGAGAAGGAAATGGCAACCCACTCCAGTATTCTTGCCTGGAGAAGCCTGGTGGGCTACAGCCCATGGGGTCACAAAGAGTCGGACATGACTGAGCGTCTCTCTCTCTCTCTATATATATATATATATAAATTTGTATTGAAATTTTAAATATCTTCTCCCAATTTTCCTTTTTAAAAGATTCCTTATAATGCACTTTGATGAAAATAGTTTCCAGTTCAATGCCTATATCATTTTCACATTAAAAATTAGTATTCCTATTTACATCCATATAGAAATTTCTTTACTATTTATCTCTTTTTCCTTTATCATTTCATTTTCAAAGTCACATATAAGAAATTATTTCTTACACTAAGACTTGAAAATATTTTGTTGTACTGTTTTTTAAAAATATTATAATATGATTTTTTGCATGAATGCATTGAATTTTCCTTGATTTCATTTTGACTCTGGTGCAAATTTTGGGCCCAAATTAACTTCTTTCATGTTAACTTATTTTCTCTAAACCATTAAAAATCTTTCCTTTCACCACAAATATGAAATACCCCTTTTTATGTTATCAGATACACATATACTTTTGGACTTCTTAATTTGCTTTACTACTTTAATCAGTCATATTTATATAGCTCTATAATGAGCATTGATAGCTGGTATTGAAATGACATCCATAGACCTACTGTTTTGTTCTTTTTCACATAAATCTCAGATATTTTTTGCCAAATGGACCTTTGCATTCATGTCAGAAGTTTCACCTTCTGTGTGCTATTCAAAAACTTTATTGTTTAGCTATATGTACTATGATTAACCCTCAAAATTCCTGATCAGTTGTTCATTGAAAACAAGATACTAGAAACATTGGTCTCATTCTGTTGTTGAATTGGTGATATGAATTTTTCCAGGAAACAATGATTTTTTGAGCTCTCTTAGGCACTTATAATTGGAACACATTTAATCACGATCAATATTCAGTTATGGTTCTAAAAGGTAAATACAAAATCTGAATATAAATGTGTTAAATGGTTAAGTGTGATTTTCATTGATGTAGCTGGTAGTATGAGCAGATAAAGAAATAGCAGATATAATATGACCAAGACTTACACATGAAGGAAGCAGGCTCCTAAGATTGGAAGGTCAGGAGTAACCTTTAAGAGTAAATAGCTTGTCACTGAAAGATTTGAGAAGTAAGGAGCAAGACTCTCAAGAGGTAGATTTTTTCAGGAATAACATAAATACAGTCTCTTTAAAATCAGATAAACATGTAATTGTGAACCAAATGTCCCTTTAAAATACCAAAGTCTCCATTATTCTTCTTTACTTGTCATTCTATCAAGGATTTAAATTGTAAATTGCCAACTTGATCTAATCTATTACCTGTATTTTCACAGCACATGTTGGGTAAGTTTATTTTATTCAACTTCAAAGTAGCTAAAAATAAATACATGAGAAAGTGAGCGAAGAAAAAACATTACAACAACAAAAAACTTTAATAGTAACAGTTGGGCATTTTTGATATAGGATACTACGTTGTGTCTGGGGAAGAAAATAAAGTGTTGAAGTTTATAATGTGTATTTCTAGTTTGTGGAAATATAAAATATATTAATATTTAACTTGCTTCTGTTTCTATAATACATTTTTGAGGCAAAATGTGCTTTTTAAAATTTTAATAATCATTTTACTAAAGTCCAAATTTGCCCACAGAGTAAGATTCATTCATTTAATTCCATGTGGAAAATTAGTAAATAAAGATTTCTTTGCAGTCTAGCATATTAAGTAGAAATAGTATGTTTATAATTTAGAGATTCTCATGTGCTATTTAATGGAGCAAATGCAGACAAATTATCATAATAGTTTTTCACTTTGTTCAGTGTTCAGTAATTTGAGAGAAGATAAATGGATTTAGTAGTTGTGAAGGGGTTGAGAGAATAAAGAAAAACTATTAAAAGGTCAAAAATAAATGCTTTTAAAGATAAACATTATTGGAAGGAGCTACAGGAATGGATAACTTAATAGACATGTTATCCACTGAACAAAAATTAACTCATTGTTAAATATCAAAGAACTGGACACTTAGATTTTAAAGTTATGGACATATCTGAGTGATGCACATTGCAAGAAAAGTGAGAAGTCCTGTCTCAGTTGATATCATATATTCTGGAAAGAGAATAGAAGATAGGGAAGGACAGAATGAAAAGATAGAGAAAAGAGGTAGGACATAATCCAGTGAATGCTAAACTTGGCATGATCAGGGCTAAACTGCTTATAAATTATGTGGCGTCTCTTTGACCTGGAAAAGATTTTTTCTTTTCCTTCAGCTCTCTAGCTGAGGCCAATTGGGACCACTCTCTACTACAGTCTCTCCCAAAGAGATTCCTATGGAATTTGCACTCCTAATACTCTGATTTCTTGGTCTCATGCTCTATTTGATATTTTAAGCTTACTGACTGTGTTCAAAGGAATAATTTATAAGCAAGAATTTGAGGAAGAGTACAACTATTTTTAATGAAACTGGCAGGTAAGTGTCATCTTGAATACCAATAAGTGAAGACAGACTAATAATTGACATTGGAGATGAGAGAAAAAAAAAATTATATTCCTAAAGAGGCTCCCCACAGGATGCAAGTCAAATTTCCACTACAAAATTTCAGGCAAAGCACCATAAATTTTCACAATATTTGAAATGAAGAGGAGATACAAAGAGTTTCAAAGAAAGAAAAACAAGAACTTTACTGAGATTTTAAAAGAAAATTGGCATCCAACTTTTCCACTGCAGCTGAGAGACAACGGAACAATGGCTTCTAACATTCTGAGAAAAATGATTTTCAGCCTGAATTTTATACACAGGCAAAATGGAACAAAATTGTAGAAAGGTGGGTAAAGACGTTTTAAAGCATATGTATCAGATAGTTTATCTCTAACGCATCCAAAATCTCATTCTTAATTCCTCATATGTCACCGAGGTTGAGTTCCTCATCATAGTGAGCCTACGTCCCTGCAGTGGACTCTCAATGGATTGTCTCCATTCACCTTTTCTCTTTTGTAGTCTCTTTTTAACACAGTATTCAGATAGACTCATGTGGAATTAAATTTAAAAGGTGCCTCTTGGCTCAAAATATTCAATGCTTCTGCATTTCACTCAGAGTAAGTCAAATTTCTTCATGTGGTGTAAATTTATAAATAATCATGTGATAATAATGGCATAAAATATAGATTAAGTCAAATAACAGGCCTTTTTGCCTTAGACATTCTCCTCTAGTAATCTCCCCCTACTCATTCTGCTCCAGTCACACCATCTTTCTGTTCTAACTTGAATTTGTTCCCTGTGCTTGGAGCACCCTCCGCTCTCTAGCTGAGGCCTATTAGGACCACTCTCTATTGCAGTCTTTCCAAAACACATTCACATGGAATTTGCACTCCCAATCCTCTTCCTGTCCTCTATTTTTTTCTTTTTCTATAACAACAATCTACTTGTAACCATGTATGTATTTTACTTATTTCAAATGTTTATTGTTTATTTTGTTTCTGAGGGTATGGCAAACAGACCAGCTAAAAGACAGTTGAATTAGTCCAGTCAAAGAAGGCGAGGAGGGGATGATTTGAGAGAATAGCACTGACACATGTATATTACCATATGTGAAATAGATCACCAGTCCAGGTTCCA
The DNA here is from genome assembly GCF_003369695.1 of Bos indicus x Bos taurus. NCBI lineage: Eukaryota > Metazoa > Chordata > Mammalia > Artiodactyla > Bovidae > Bos > Bos indicus x Bos taurus. The sequence goes on along the minus strand of NC_040076.1, from coordinate 17,960,952 downwards.
TGCATGAGACAGGGCACTCAGGGATGATGCACTGGGATGATTCTGAGGGATGGGATGGGGACAGAAGAGGGAGAAGGGTTCAGGATGGGGGACACATGTACATCCATAGCTGATTCATGTCAATGTATGGCAAAACCCACTACAATATTGTAAAGTAGTTAGCCTCCAATTAAAAAAAAAAAAAAAAAAAGATGCTGGTAGTTTGGCTCAGGGTGACACTGGTAAAAGATAGAAGGTTGTCATGTCAGATTTAAAATCTGGTCCCTAATATTATGATTTGATCTCTAATATTATGCTCTAAGACTTGCCCTTTCATAGTCTTGGCATGGCTCTCTTAGTCTCTTAATCAACTCTAGAATACACCTGGAATGTTCCTGCCTTAAAATTATCAATTTTTGTTCCTTCTTCCTGGAATTCTCTGCCTTGATATTCGCATAGATCCTTCTTCACCTCATCAGATTTCTGTTCAAATTTGAGCTTATGACAGAGACATTTCCTAATCAACCTCTTCATTACTCTTTATTCCCTTATCTCACTTTATTTTTCATGCTAGCACATATTACTGCTTGATATATTAAATTATTTGTTTATTGTCTGCCTTTTTTGAATAGAATTGTACTTCCATAATACTATTTCCAGATCTTAGAGAAGTTACTGGCAGGCAGTAGGTCAATAACTCACTCTTTTGTAAGAATGAATGAGAAAGAGGAGAAGGAGTGAAGCAGGGCTAAATTTCCACGTACCATAATAGAAGTGGGAGTTCCCTGATGGCTCAAGGGGCTTCCCCAAAGGCTCAGTGGGTAAAGAATCCACCAGCAATGCAGGAGAGACAGGAGATTCAGGTTCGATCCCTGGGTCAGCAAGATCCCCTGGAGAAGGAAATGGCAACCCACTCCAGTATTCTTGCCTGAAAAATCCCAAGGACAGAGGAACCTGGCGGGCTATAGTCCAAAGGGTCGTAGAGTCGGTCAGACGTGACTGAACAACTAAGCACATATACATAAAAGGAAGTATACAATAGATAATGTCTATGTCACTTATTCAGCAGACATGGGGATGAACATAGTATTTAAATAATTGAAGCTAAATTATAGTAGAACAGATAAAATTTTGGAGAACACTTGCTTTTCTGGGAGGATGTTGGCATGAGAGAAGATGGAAAGCATTTATTTTTCTTACACCCACTTAACATGGTCTTTTAAACTTAATAGTTTGGCTTAAGAACATTGATAAGCATTGAAAGCCAATTAATATGAGGCAAGCTTGAGTAACATTATGCATTTGACTGTCACTTCTGTCATCTAAAATTGTGTAAGTAGGTATTCCACCACAGAACAAATGCAATAGCCTGAGGAAGACTGAAGGCCCCAAAGTTCAACAGAATTGATGGGAGACACCTTCCAACTTTGGGGAGCCCATGTTCTCATTTCCCTTATTGCAGTCATTTTCTTGTAGCTATCTAAAAATAGTCAGAGCAGGACTTCCCTGTTGATCCAGTGGTTAAGAATCTGCCTCCCGATGCAGGGGATGCAAGTTGGTTTCTTGGTCAGGGAATTAAGATCCCACTTGCTGTGGGGCACATGACTGCATGCCACAACTTCTGAGAACACACATCACAACTAGAGAGAGGCCCACGGGAACTGCAGTGAAGACCTTGTGTGCAGCGACTAAGACCTGATGCAGACAAAACTAGATACACATATTAAAAAAAAAAAAAAAAAAACTAGGCATGAAAATTGTCCACATTGATTCATTTCCAAAAGCTTAGTTTAGTACCTTCACTGCACTTTTGAACATGACAGGGTCCCCAAATCCATTCTTCTCTAAGGAATCTGCCTGTGATGCAGGAGAAAGAAGATGTGATGGCAGAATAACTGAACACCAAGAGATTGTCCTAAAGTATGTGTATTCTAGATGTGTGGTGTCCAGCAAGTTAACTCACATCTCTATGCCTTAATTTCTTCATTGTTAACATGGGGATGCTTATGCTTTAAGACTTACTCCTTGGAAGGAAAGTTATGTCCAACCTAGATAGCATATTCAAAAGCAGAGACATTACTTTGCCAACAAAGGTTCGTCTAGTCAAGGCTATGGTTTTTCCTGTGGTCATGTATGGATGTGAGAGTTGGACTGTGAAGAAGGTGGAACGCCAAAGAATTGATGCTTTTGAACTGTGGTGTTGGAGAAGACTCTTGAGAGTCCCTTGGATTGCAAGGAGATCCAACCAGTCCATTCTGAAGGCATTAAGCCCTGGGATTTCTTTGGAAGGAATGATGCTAAAGCTGAAACTCCAGTACTTTGGCCACCTCATGCAAAGAGTTGACTCATTGGAAAAGACTCTGATGCTGGGAGGGGTTGGGGGCAGGAGGAGAAGGGGACGACAGAGGATGAGATGGCTGGATGGCATCACTGACTCGATGGAGGTGAGTCTGAGTGAACTCCGGGAGTTGGTGATGGACAGGGAGGCCTGGCATGCTGTGATTCATGGGGTCGCAAAGAGTCGGACATGACTGAGGGACTGAACTGAAGTGAACTGAATAAGTATACAATGTATAGACTAGTACTCGCTAATGAAAACAATAAATGATAACATTATAATCATTGATATTATCCTACATATTGTTTCAACTGTTCTCCAAATGGCTCCCGGACTTGTATCTCCCTCTTTTTTATATTTGAATAGTAAGACAACGATGGAAGTATACAGCCAGCACAAAGATTAACGTGTAATCAAGAGCTCATATGAAGGCAATCTTAGCAATTCACATTCATTGAAGTTTTGAGAATTCACTAAAGTAAGTAAGTATTAGTCACTTAGCATGTCAGACTCTTTGTGATTCCTTGGACTAGCCCCCCAGGCTCCTCTGTCCATGGAATTCTCCAGACAAAAATACTGGAGTGGGTTGACACTTCCTTCCCAATCCAGGGATCGAACCCTGGTCTCTCACATCACAGCTGGATTCCTTACTGTCTGAGCCACTAGGGAAGTCCTATGCATTACCAAAGGCTGTTCTGTGGATTTTAGTGAAAAGGAAAAGTGCATGTTATGATTCTCTGTAAACTGAAAATATTAAGATATCTTTCGTTTTAACAGTTTAGGGTGGCTTGGGTGTCACTCCAGAGCAACAGTTCACACTTTTGCCTCCAGAAACTGTGTACTGTGTAGTTGTGATTTTGGGGGGTGAGGTGGAGGGATTATACATTTCATTTTGATGAATTATTTCTGTATATATTTATGAGTGTTATGTGTGTGTGCGTGTGTGTGTGCGTGTGTTTGTGTGTATGTTGGGGCCTGATAGAGGTAGATACATATAAAAAATTCTACCCTTCAGCTTATTTGAAAATCCATGATTTTAATACACTATCAATCATACATTAGAAGGTTTTCCTCTAAGAAAAAAATATTTCTAGAGTAAGCAGTACATACAAGGGCCATGGGATATGTCAGAGATAGAAGAGGCCGATAGCCCTTTCAGCTCTGCCTAGAATATTCTCCTTCGTTCCAGGAGAATAAAGTCTGAGGATGGGACAGAACCTACCCAGAGCAAGATTTTTAAACCTCTGTTAAATTCTTTCAAATGCCTTGCTTTGCATCAAGCAATCCAAAAAGACAAATATAACTCATGTTCACTGATTGATTAGGTTCTATCTCTGTGATTTGGAACTGCAGTGCTCTTAAATACCCATATATTTTGAGAAAGAAGCTATTTTATTTTTCCTACTCCTTCATAAAAAAGTGGAGAAAAAGACACTATTTATAGGAAGATAAAGTGAACATTTATGAAGGTGTACATTTTAAATTAGATGAAAACCAAAATTACCCACAAATATACAAACAATACTATAGCTCAAGAGAATACAACAGAAATCAGGTAGAAAATTATTCTCCTATAAATCTTAATCTCCTACAATTTTATTTTCTCTCATCTATTTGCTATGTGGCACTCCTGAATTTTAGGTGATAGACCTATTACTTGAAAATAGGCTTGCCCTAATAAAACTGACATTTCTAAAGGGCTGTTTATATAGAAACATGTTCTTGCTTCTGAGATCCCTAATTCAATACCATTGACATAGAGTCAATTCTTTGCAGGGTACAATATCAAGAAAAAAGAGAGAAACCACAATAAAAGGGAGAGAAGAGATGAGAGTAGGGATAAACTCTTAAATTTATTTTATTCCTCATAATTCAAAAAGTTAAAAGGTTTCTTATATTGAAGTCAAATTTCTCCATTTTCACACAACCTTGGTCTTCCACCAGCCTACAGGCAAAATCAAGCAGACTCTTAAATTATTTTTTGGTAAGTTCTCCTCTTTAAGAGAAACTAGTTAACTTTTTTTTTCAACTCCAGATTTTATCTCAAGTAGTGGATTGGTTATATGCTATGTACTCTCAGTTTTCATGGAAGTGGTGAAACCCAACATTTTCAGTCTAAGAGAATAACATAAAAACAATAATGACTAAACTGAAAGTAAGATGTAATCTCTTTTAAACTCTTATGAAATTCACACTAATCAAAGTATTCTATTTCATTCAATTATGTCATTTCAATATTTCCTGTGGAAGGCAGTGCTTCAGCAGAATCAAAATGAGATGCTTCATCTTTATGAAAAATATTATTTTTACAATAGGCTGCCTGCATGTTATGGTATCTTAAGTTTTAGGCATCCCATACATTAGCCTTCTAGTATTCCAGTCAAATATATGCTTTAAATAACTCCATATTTTAGTTTTTGACACTGATTCTACCTCTCTTTGTTTCAGGAAAGATATATATATATATATATATACACACACACACATATATTTTTAATTCATTTTAGATGCCACAAACTACCTTTAGCTCTCAATGTTGTGTGAGAAATATGAACTTATTATTTAGAAAAAAAGTAAACTGAAAGCAAAATATGGTCCATCATCTTTGTAAATAAGTCTTTCAGGAGATAGCTTACATAACGTTGGTAAGTGACAAAAACAAGATTTGTTTCAAATGTGAATATCATTTGGTTTAGCATAAGTCATTTCTTTGGAACCAAATTTATCATTACTTTTAAAGCTTTAAGATGCAAAATGCTCAGTGACTGCTCAGTAATAAATATGTTACACAGTACATCCTAAACTTGTTTGACCATGGAGCCATATTTCTTGGAGCATTTGGCCAAAACAGGGTTTTCAGGGACAAAACTCTTGAGAAAGCTTTTGAAGGGCTGCATGAATAAACCTAGTAATAGCATGTCTTACTGATTTTAATATTTCAGATGCAAATATTTTCCTTTCTTTCTTCTCAAATACAGGCAAAGTTTTAGCGTTAATAAATAATTTAAAATATACTAATTTTATCTGAGCACAAAGAAATGATACTTTAAAATGGTAATTGGAGCCTGTTTTGCTTGCTGTTTTTATTTGCTTATTTTATTAGGGAATATACTGAACTGAAGTAATATTCAACTACTTAATATTTATTTGCTTATAAATGTAAAACAGCCTAAAAATGCTAACCAAAATGTTTCTTCATTTTACCATGATAAAAATAGTATTGTTGCAGTTTAATTTTTTATTATTTTCTTTCTTGATAAAAGAATTTTAAATATCTCTAGTCAATACTGGGGAGATTGGGTTAGTTTGAAAAATTCAAACATATAATCTTAATTATATTGTTCATTTTTTAAAAAGGGGTATTTAAATATCTTTATCTCACAAAGATTTCGCTGTAAGGATTTCAATGTCATAAGGCAACTATATCCAAAAAGATAAAATTCTCTGATAAGGATCTCATGAAAGTATGTATTAAAATATGAGAAAATACTTGAAGTTATATATATTATTCATCTTCTTGCCTTTTATTTTCCAGGCCATAATGAAGTGACAGTAGATGGATTCCTCGCAAAAGAAACAAACCCTAATGAGTTCAACAAACCTGGCTACTCATAAGCACTAATAAAAGCTGACATTTCTTTTAAATAGCTAATTTAAAGTTCTAAACAACTTACATGAAATTAATTCTATTTACACATTTATATCCTGTATGTAATGTGTGACTTTATCACTATTTTTCATTGATTTTACAATTGACGCTGACTATAAACCCTTCTTTTTTTAAATCTATACTTTGAAATATTTCTATCACAAAATATCAGTCAAGTGTTTTGCTGAAACAAAATTGTATTGTCAATATATATGAATTACCTTACATTTTAAAGATTTTAATATATAGTAATATGCCTTATTATTTCATCAGGCTTAGGAAAGTAATTTTTCTGGTGAATTTTTAAGTTTGTTGTTTCTGATTGACAATAAAGATAACATATATTTGGGCTTCCCTGGTGGCTCAGACAGTAAAGAATCCACTTGCTGTGCAGGAGACACAGGTTCAATCTCTGGGATGGGAGGATCCCCTGGAGAAGGGAATGGTTATCCACTCCAGTATTCTTGCCTAGAGAATCACATAAACAGAAGAGCCTAGTGGGCTGTAATTCCATGGGGTCTCAAAGAGTCGGACACGACTGAGCAAGTAACACTTTCAATTTTTTGTTTAACTTAAATACTCAGGTAACCAACAAATTCATCTAAGTTGGAGATTTACAAATTTTGGTTTTTTTTTTTTTTTGGCTGGTTGGTTTGTCTGCTTATTGGTGTGTGTGTGTGTGTATGTGTGTGTGTGTGTGTGTGTGTGTGTGTGTTTTAAGAGGCAGAAAGAATTATTTTTATTACCAGTATTTTTACATATGGGCTTCCCAGGGGATGCTAGTGGTAATGTATCTGCCTGCCAAAGCAGGAGACACAAGAGACACGGGTGCAATCTCTGAGTTGGAAGGTCCCTGGGAAGAGGAAATGGCAATCCACTCCAGTACTCTTGCCTGGAGAATCCATGGACAGAGGAGCCTGGTGGGCTGCAGTCCAGGGGGTCGCAAAGAGCTGGACATGACTGAGCATCTGAGAACAGCACATTTTTCCATATGGGCTTCCCAGGAGTTGCTAATGGTGAGGAATCTCTCTTCCAATGCAGGAGAGAAAGAGACTCAGGTTTGATCCAAAGAGTTGGATGTGGCTGAGCAAATACACACAAATTTTTCTATATAATCATTATGTGAAATAGTCATTTAAGCTCTATTATTGATATTTTGGTGTTAGCACTCCCTGAGTCCTGATCGCCAGACTTTGAAAATAACCCCCACGGTGTAAAATACTATAGAGGTTACAAACAGTTGTATTGTTTTACTTCTGTTTTATTAAATTAAAAAAAAATCTGATGCTAAAAATTGGAAGGCTTTTGAGACAAAACAGGACATTGTTGTATGGACTTGGTTCAAGTGAACCTAATAGTTGATATTATATCTTATTGAATCTTTTGAAGTTTCAGAATCAGAGGAGCAGTAAATAATTTTAAGCTGTACTTTTTGCTGTGGCTGTTGCTTTTTAAAAATTTTATTTTGATTAGCATATAAATAGCTGACCCTATTCAACAGTTTTTTGACTGGCACAAATGTCCCTCTCTTTTCTGTGGTTATATGTCATGAGCAGCCTGACCAGATAAAAAGAAACCAGGAAAAAAAAAAAAAAAGAAACCAGGATAAGTACTTAATACAGAGGAAATTCAGTGCACAAAAGTGATTATACAGGTAACGCAAGAGCTAAGAAAACAACAGAGTTTGGCAAGGCGAGTCAGAGATTAACAGAGGAGAAATCCACTCATGTACATAAAATAGTGAGGGATGAGCTTTGTAATTTGTACTTGGGGGTTCCCAGGTGGGTCAGTGACAAAGAGTCCTTCTGCTAATTTTGAGGGCATGGGCTCCATTCATGGGTTGGGAAGATACACTGGAGCAGGGCATGGCAACCCACTCCAGTATTCTTGTCTGGAGAATCCCATGGACAGAGGAGCCCGATGGGCTAAAGTCCATAGGGTGACAAAGAGTTGAACATGACTTAGCAACTAAGCAACAACATCAATAAATGAATGTGTGTGCTGCTGCTGCTGCTAAGTCGCTTCAGTCGTGTCCGACTCTGTGCAACCCCATAGATGGCAGCCCACCAGGCTCTACCGTCCCTGGGATTCTCCAGGCAAGAACGCTGGAGTGAGTTGCCATTTCCTTCTCCAATGCATGAAAGTGAAAAAATAAAGTGAAGTTGCTCAGTCGTGTCGGACTCCTAGCGACCCCATGGACTGCAGCCTACCAGGCTCCTCCATCCATGGGATTTTCTAGGCAAAAGTACTGGAGTGGGGTGCCACTGACTTCTCCGATGTGTGTGTATATATATATGTATTTATATACAAATGTATATAAAGTAAGAGGTTCTCCAGAATATATATCTGGTAGGTTCCAGAGATAGCCTTCCTCCCTGATTTATGAACTATAAGCAATTTGTCACATTAGGATGCATAGAATCCTAATAATTTTTAACAAATGAAGATCCAAGGTATTGCCACATCTCTCCTACCCTAAACACCCTTGCACACAAATAAAAATTTGGGAGAGACTAGAACTTATAATTTGATACAGGTGGTTCACAAATTTTACACTGAGAAACAAAATCCTTTTACCAAAATCCTTAATTTTTAGTTAAATCAAATATTTTTGTTTTTCAAGAACACTGGAAACCATCTTGTCCTGATTTTGTCCTTTGATGGCTGTCTGCTTGATGTCTCCATATTACTTTCAACCCTGATACTGCAAATTGACTTACTTGGAAATAGATTTGAATTGCATATTTCTTAGGAAGGTGGTTCCTTGAGGTATCCTTAGGGTATCTACACCATTAAAATGGATGGAAAGGAAGCAAGATTGGGCAAGGGAGAAGGTGGTTTATGATGAAGACTCAGCAAGGCCTTCAACCAGTGTTCTAAATACACTGAGGCTCGAATGTTTTCTGGAGGTAGCCCCATATGGTGGTTAGGGAGTGGAGCCTTGTAGTCCCACAACATACGCTTGTCACTAGACGTTGGCAGCTCTGGAAATGAGATCTGCCCTTGACAAGCAAAGCTCTTTGGAGTAAGGCAATGCTCAAAGATGACTGAGAGTTGAAAGGTGTCAGCTGCCAGCACCTTCAGCTGCTAAATGGTAAGTCATTCAGTTTTGAGGTGGATCCTGTTCATGCATGAGAACAACAGCTACATTTTATTTATGTTCAATATTTTCTTCAAATAATTTCCCCCAATTATTCTAGTTCTCTATAGTCACTCTCTTCTTTCTGTATACTTTATGGTTTATTTGTAACTCATCTGGTACTCATTAGTGACTTTCCCATTTTGTGATGTAAGTATACATGTGGCTATATGTATGGAGAATACAATATGCACAAATGTGCATGGATCAGTTCTCCACACACAATCTACTTGTTCTTTAGGAAAAAGAGTAACAATATACAGTTACTTGAATATGCATATTGTTAATACTAAGTTAATGCCTATTGTATAATATTGCATTTATTTTTAATTTATGTTTATATCTGTGTGAAGAATAGTAAAATCTGGTAGCTAGATTTATTTTTGATTTGGTAAATGTTAAATATTGCTTTAAAATGCATATATGGTGAGATGAAACATCAGGATATTTGTAATTTTTGAAGCTTTGATGCCTATGTGGGGTCATTATGCTATTTTTCCACTTGTCTATATTTGAAAATAACCTTAATTTAAAATTTCATAACAGAAATAAAATACATGCAAAATGACAAAGTTGATATACTAGATTTCTCCAGAGAAATCAAACCAATAGGGGACACACACACACACAAATGGAAAGACACACATTTATTTGGAGGCTAAGAAGTCCCACCATCTGCCATTGAAGCTGGAGACCCAGAAAAACCAGAAGGGCAACTCTGAGTGTAAAGGCCTGAAAATCAGGGGAGCTGATGGTTGAAGTTCTAGTCTAGGGTCAGAGATGTTAAGAATAGATGTCCCTGATCAATGAGTGAGGAAGGAAAAAAACAAACAGGGAAAAATCCTTCCCTCCTGTCTGCTTTGTTCTGTTCACTCTCTCAATGGACTGGATGATGCTGGCTCACATTAGGGAGGGAAGTGTACTTATTGAGTCTCCCCAATAAAATGCTAATTTCATCCAGAAGCATCCTCATAGACATACCCCAGTAATGAATGCTTAGCTCAGTTAGTAAAGAATCTGCCTGTGGTGCGGGAGACCCGAGTTTGATCTCAGGTTGGGAAGATCCACTAGAGAAGGAAATGGCAACCCACTCCAGTATTCTTACTGGAAAATTCCACAGACAGAGAAGGCTGACTGGCTACAGTCCACGGGGTCACAAGACTCAGACAAGATTTAGGGCCTAAACCACCACACTGGATACAGGAGGACCTTTCAAGTAAGTAAGTGTTAGTCACACACTTGTGTCTTACCGATGGACTGTAACCCACCAGGCTCCTCTGTCCATGGAATTATCCAGGCAAGAACTGGAGTAGGTTGCCATTCTCTTCTCAGAGGATCTTCCTGACCCAGGGATAGAAGCCAGGTCTTCTGCATTGCAGGCAGATTCTTTAATGTCTGTGACATCACTCAAGTTGACAAAAGTAACCACCATGGATTACTATTTTTCCTTGTCACAACACATAAAAAAGATTATAACAGCTGACAAGTTAATAAATATTAAATTATTTTTTGCAATATATGAGTGAGCATAAACAATAATATTCTAAATAAAGCAAAACATTGAAGTGTTTTATCTAACTTTTAATGAATAATTAAAAAATCCTAAAGTGGATTTATGAACAATAAAATATTATATACCATGAACATATTAAAAGTTAATGTCTAATATAATAGCTACAAAACAATATGACCTGTCACTGAAATCAGTTGATTATATTCTTTGCAGCCAAAGATGGAGAAGCTCTATACAGTAAGCAAAAACAAGACTGGGAGATGACTGTGGCTCAGATCATGAACTCCTTATTGCCAAATTCAGACTTAAATTGAAGAAAGTAGGGAAAACCATTAGACCATTCAGGTATGACCTAAACTGAATCCCTTATGATTATACAGGGGAAGTGAGAAATAGATTTAAGGGACTAGATCTGATAGACAGAGTGCCTGATGATCTATGGACGGAGGTTCATGACATTGTACAGGAGACAGGGATCAAGACCATCCCCATGGAAAAGAAATGCAAAAAAGCAAAATGGCTGTCTAAGGAGGCCTTACAAACAGCTGTGAAAAGAAAAGCGAAAAGCAAAGGAGAAAAGGAAAGATATAAGCATCTGAATTCAGAGTTCCAAAGAATAACAAGGAGAGATAAGAAAGCCTTCCTCAGCGATCAATGCAAAGAAATAGAGGAAAACAACAGAATGGGAAAGTCTAGAGATCTCTTCAAGAAAATTAGAGATACCAAGGGAACATATCATGCAAAGATGGGCTCGATAAAAGACAGAAATGGTATGGACCTAACAGGAGCAGAAAATATTAAGAAGAGGTGGCAAGAATACATAGAAGAACTGTATAAAAATGATCTTCATGACCCAGATAATCACGATGGTGTGATCATTCACCTAGAGCCAGACATCCTGGAATACAAAGTCAAGTGGGCCTTAGAAAGCATCACTATGAACAAAGCTAGTGGAGGTGATGGAATTCCAGTGGAGCTATTCCAAATCCTGAAAGATGATGCTGTGAAAGTGCTGCACTCAATATGCCAGCAAATTTGGAAAACTCAGCAGTGGCCACAGGACTGGAAAAGGTCAGTTTTCCTTCCAATCGCAAAGAAAGGCAATGCCAAATAATGCTCAAACTACCGCACAATTACACTCATCTCACCTGCTAGTAAAGTCATGCTCAAAATTCTCCAAGCCAGGCTTCAGCAATACGTGAACTGTGAACTTCCTGATGTTCAAGCTGGTTTTAGAAAAGGCAGAGGAACCAGAGATCAAATTGCCAACATCCACTGGATTATCGAAAAAGCAAGAGAGTTTCAGAAAAACATCTATTTCTGCTTTAGTGACTATGCCAAAGCCTTTGACTGTGTGGATCACGATAAACTGTGGAAAATTCTGAAAGAGATGGGAATACCAGGCCACTTGACCTGCCTCTTGAGAATCTATATGCAGGTCAGGAAGCAACAGTTAGAACTGGACATGGACCAACAGAATGTTCCAAATAGGAAAAGGAGTATGTCAAGGCTGAATTTTGTCACCCTACTTATTTAATTTATATGCAGAGTACATCATGAGAAATGCTGGGCTGGAAGAAACACAAGCTGGAATCAAGATTGCTGAGAGAAATATCAATAACCTCAGATATGCAGATGACACCATCCTTATGGGAGAAAGTGAAGAGGAACTAAAAAGTCTCTTGATAAAAGTGAAAGAGAAGAGTGAAAAAGTTGGCTTAATGTTAAACATCAGAAAACGAAGATCATGGCATCGGGTCCCATCACTTCATGGGAAATAGATGAGGAAACAGTGGAAACAGTGTCAGACTTTATTTTTGGGCACTCCAAAATCACTGCAGATGGTGATTGCTGCCAGGAAATTAAAAGACACTTACTTTTCACAAGGAAATTTATGACCAATCTAGATAGCATATTAAAGAGCAGAGACATTAATTTGCCTACAAAAGTCCATCTAGTCAAGGCTATGATTTTTCCATGGTCATGTAGGGATGTGAGAGTTGGACTGTGAAGAAGGCTGAGCGCCAAAGAATTGATGCTTTTGAACTGTGGTGTTGGAGAAGACTCTTGAGAGTCCCTTGGACAGCAAGGAGATCCACCCAGTCCATCCTAAAGGAGATCAGTCCTGGGATTGGGGGCAGGAGGAGAAGGGGACGACAGAGGATGAGATGGTTGGATGGCATCCCCGACCCGATGGACATGAATTTAGGTAAACTCAGGGAGCTGGTGATGGACAGGGAGGTCTGGCATGCTGCGATTCATGGAGTCACAAATGGTCAGACATGACTGAGCAACTGCACTGAACTAAACTGAACTGAATATGACCTTTCAAATCAAATTATAGGAATCCTGTACAATCCACTAAGATGTCATCAGTATTTGAAAATATGCACATGCTTTTATGTTCACATAACTACATTAAACTAGTTCACTTCTTCTGTCCCCTTTTTTTAGCTTATTCATCCATGATTCTTATACACTAACAGCATTAGCTTTGCACACTAAATCCCTCAAGCTTTCTTTCCTATTACACTTTCCACTTATAGACCTGTACCCTGAGAAACACTTAAGAGATACCAAGGGAACATTTTATGCAAAGATGGGCTCAATAAAGGACAGAAATGGTATGGACCTAACAGAAGCAGAAGGTATTAAGAAGAGGTGGCAAGAATACATAGAATAGAACACTGAATACTAAATAATCACTATAAATACTAACATTGCAACTTCACATTTTGTGCTTATTAAATGCCACCTGATTTTAACTGACCTTATTCTTATGCAACTTACCTAACTCCATATGGCTTTTCCAGATCTTGCTAAATTCATTACTACATTTCATGCTTGTAAGGGGTTATTACAGTTTGCCTAAATACCAGAATGGGCTAGAAGGTTAATGACAGATTTGCTTTTTATAATGCCATGCAAATTCACAGCATAGGACTGGCCATGGTCCAATGGTAATTCATCTATAAATTTAATACTACTCTAATCAATCCTGATCTAAAAATATCTGAAAATGACTTTCGTCCTTAAAACTCGTGAACACTGCTGCTGAGTGGAAAAATCAGCATGGAATTTGAACTGAGAATTAGGTTAGAAAACACACTAAACACTGGAGTCAGAACAGTCATAGGAAATGGAAATATATGTGGGTATATATAGACAGATATATACATATACATATATATATCCCTATGTAATGTCTGCTACTTATTTTAACCAATTTCATGTGTGTAGCAAGAATTAACACAATTTTATAAATCTCTTGTTTTGAAAATGGGGTTGTTGTTGTTCAATCTTTCAGTCATGTCTGACTCTTTACGACCCCATGGACTGCAGCACGCCAGGCTTCCCTGTCCTTCACCATCTCCCAGAGTTTGTTCAAACTCATGTCTATTGGGTCAGTGATGCCATCCAACCATCTCATCCTCTGTCATCCTCTTCTCCTCCTGCCTTAAATCTTTCCCAAGCATCAGGGCATTTTTCAATGAGTCAGCTTGTTGCATCAGGTGGCCAAAGTATTGGAGCTTCAGTTTCAGCATCGGTCCTTAATGAATATTTAAGGCTGATTTCCTTTAGGATTGACTGGTTGGATCTCCTTGCAGTCCAAGGGACTCTCAAGAGTCTTCTCCAGCATCACAGTTTGAAGGCACCAATTCATCGGTGTTCAGCCTTTTTTATTGTCCAACTTTCACATCCTTACACAACTACTGAAAAGACTATAGCTTTGACTGTATGAACCTTTGTAGACAAAGTAATGTCTCTGCTTTTTAAAATGCTTTCTAGTTTTGTCAATGCTTTATTTCTTCTAATTGAGGCTGATTCTCAGCAACACATTTTCATTTCCTTTAAATAAGAGATAGATTATAAAATAATTTCATGAACTAATTGAAGAGAAGCTGAGGAGACCTCATAAACAATAGACGTTGTAACTTAATTGATGGGAATTTGTTTACAGTGGATTTCTCTGTCTCTGAACTTAAAACCTTTCAATTTCCTTAAACAGAAAGGGCAAGATAGTTGAGTTCATAGTAAATTGTCAGGTGAATTAACTCCAGTATTTGTAATTCTCAAACCAATCTGTCTCTTTGTTAGCAGTATTTCCTTCAGCTAGACACATTTTTCCCCCATTTTTTTCCCCTAGATCAGAGAAAAAACAAAACAAAACAAAAAACTAGTGTTGATGCTATGAATATCTATTTTTTTTAAAGATTTTTTAAAAACATGTGGACCACTTTCAAAGTCTTTATTGAATTTGTATATTGCTTCTGTTTATGTTTTGATTTTTTGGTCACAAGGCATTTGAGATCCCCACTCCCTGACCAGGAATCAAACCCTCACCCTGTGCATTGGAAGGTGAAGTCTTAACCATCTTTTTACATGAAACTGTGGAAGGTTTATGGCACCCCACTCCAGTACTCTTGCCTGGAAAGTTCCATGGACGGAGGAGCCTGGTGGGCTGCAGTCCATGGGGTCGCTAGGAGTCGGACTTGACTGAGCGACTTTGCTTTGACTTTTCACTTTCATGCATTGGAGAAGGAAATGGCAACCCACTCCAGTGTTCTTGCCTGGAGAATCCCAGGGATGGCAGAAAGTGAAGAAGATCTAAAGAGCCTCTTGACGAAAGTGAAAGAGGAGAATGAAGTTGGCTTAAAGTTCACATTAAGAAAACTAAGATCATGGCGTCGGGTCCCATCACTTCATGGAAAATAGATGGGGAAACAGTGGAAACAGTGGCTGACTTTATTTTTCTGGGCTCCAAAATCACTGCAGATCATGACTGCAGCCATCCGAAATTAAAAGACACTTACTCCTTGGAAGGAAAGTGATGACCAACCTAGACAGCATATTAAAAAGCAGAGACATTACTTTGTCCACAAAGGTCCATCTAGTCAAGGCTATGGTTTTTCCACTGGTCATGTATGGATGAGAGAGGTGGACTATAAAGAAAGCTGAGTGCCGAAGAATTGATGCTTTTGAACTGTGGTGTTGGAGAAGACTCTTGAGAGTCCCTTGGACTGCAAGGGGATCTAACCAGTGCATCCTAAAGGAAATCAGTCCTTGGTGTTCATTGGTAGGACTGATGTTGAAGCTGAAACTCCAATACTGTGGCCACCTGATGCGAAGAGTTGACTCATTTGAAAAGACCCTGATGCTGGGAAAGTTTGAGGGAAGGAGGAGAAGGGGACGACAGAGGATGAGATGGTTGGATGGCATCACTGACTCAATGGACATGGGTTTGGTGGATTCTGGGAATCGTTGATGGATAGGGAGGCCTGGCGTGCTGCAGTTCATGGGATCACAAAGAGTTGGACATGTCTGAGTGACTGAGCTGAACTGAACTGACATCAGCCTTGGCCTGGAAAAGGATGAAACCTTCTCTTATTTCAAGTGGCAGAATGGTGAGACTGGACACTAGAACCAGAGTAACACAGGGAGGGCTTTCTGATGAGCATGAACTGAGCATATATTTTGCTTTTGTGTTTATGCAGAAATCCATAAACCTGTGGAAGGCAATTATCAGAAAACTGTACTCAGAGACAGAAACTGAATTGGCAGTTGTCAGGGGGTTAGGAGCAGAGGATAGGGAATAATGGCTAACAGATACAGAGTTTTGGGGAGAGGTGGTGAAAATGTTCTTGAATTAAATAGCAGTAATAGTTGTACACAGGAGAGCCAGGAAGGATGAATGACAACCTGGAATCAAGATTGCTGAGAGAAATATCAAGAACTTTGATGTGAAGATGATACCACTCTCATGGCAGGAAATGAAGAGGAAATAAGAGCCTCTCTGATGAGGGTGAAAGAGGGGAGTGAAAAAGCTGGCCTGAAACTCAACATGAAAAAACACTCAGATCATGGCACTGGGTCTCATCACTTCATGGCAAATAGAAGGGGAAAAAATTGGAGCAGTGACAGATCTTATTTTGGGGGGCTCTAAAATCACTGCAAATGGTAACTGAAACCATGATATAAAAGATATTTGCTCATTGGAAGAAAAACCGACAATCCTAGACAGCATATTAAAAAGCTGAGACAACAGTTTGCTGACAAAGATCCATCTAGTCAAAGCTATGATTTTTTCAGTGGTCATGTATGGATGACAGAGTTAGACCATAAAAAAGGCTGAGCATTGAAGAACTGATGCTTTTAACTGTGGTGTTGAAAAAGACTCTTGAGAGTCCCTTGCACTGCAGTGAGATGAAACCAATCCATCCTAAAGGAAAGCAACCTTGAATATTCATTGAAAAGACTGTTGCTGAGTAGAAGCCCCAATATTTGGCCACCTAATGTGAAGAGCCAACTCATTCGTAAAGAGCCTCATCCTGGGAAAGACTGAAGGCAAAAGAAGGTCACAGTGGATGAGATTATTGCATGGCATCACCAAATCAATGGACATGAATTTGAGCAAACTCCAGGAGACAGTGTTAGACAGAGGAGCCTGATGTCCTACAATCCATGTGGTGGCATATGGTCAGACACAACTTAGGGACTCAACAACAAATAATTTTAAAACTCTGTGAGTCCACTAAAACCCACTGAATTGTATAATTTAAAAGGGCGAATTTCATGATCTGTGAAGTATATCTCATAAAGCTGTTATTAAAAACCAAAATGGAAACAGCTACTTTAGACAAAGGGAGCCCAGTACCCGTGCAGGCATCCTAGGTTCAACGAAGCATGCTTGAGCAAATATCTGCTATTTTTAATGTTTAGTGGACTGACTCAGTTCAGTTCAGTCCCGTTCAGTCGCTCAGTTATGTCCAACTCTTCGCGACCCCATGAATCACAGCAAGCCAGGCCTCCCTGTCCATCACCAACTCCCGGGGTTCACTCAGACTCACGTCCATCAAGTCAGTGATGCCATCCAGCCATCTCATCCTCTGTCGTCCCCTTCTTCTCCTGCCCCAAATCCCTCCCAGCATCAGAGTCTTTTCCAATGAGTCAACTCTTCACGTTAGGTGGCCAAAGTACTCGAGTTTCAGCTTTAGCATCGGTCCTTCCAATGAACACCCAGGAGTGATCTCCTTTAGAATGGACTGGCTGGATCATCTTGCAGTCCAAGGGACTCTCAAGAGTCTTCTCCAACAGCACAGTTCAAAAGCATCAGTTCTTTGGTGCTCAGCTTTCTTCACAGTCCAACTCTCACATCGATACATGACCACTGGAAAAATCATAGCCTTGACTAGACGGACCTTTGTGGGCAAAGTAATATCTCTGCTTTTGAATATGCTATTTAGGTTGATCATAACTTTCCTTCCAAGGAGTAAGCGTCTTTAAATTTCATTGGCTGCACTCACCATAGGCAGTGATTTTGGAGCCCCAAAATATAAAGTCTGACACTGTTTCCACTGTTTCCCCATCTATTTCCCATGATGTGATGGGACCAGATGCCAGGATCTTAGTTTTCTGAATGTTGAGTTTTAAGCTAACTTTGTCACTCTCCTCTTCCACTTTCATCAAGAGGGTATTTAGTTCCTCTTCACTTTCTGCCATAAGGGTGGTGTCATCTGCATATCTGAGGTTATTGAGATTTCTCCCGGCAATCTTGAGTCCAGATTGTCTTCATCCAGCCTAGCATTTCTCATGATGTACTCTGCATAAAAGTTAAATATGCAGGGTGACAATACACAGCCTTGACGTACACCTTTTCCTATTTGGAACCAGTATGTTGTTCCAATTCTAGTTCTAACTGTTGCTTCCTGACCTGCATATAGGTTTCTCAAGAGGCAGGTCAGGTGGTCTGGTATTCCCATCTCTTTCAGAATTTTCCACAGTTTATTGAGATCCACACAGTCAAAGGCTTGGCATAGTCAATAAAGCAGAAATAGAGGTTTTTACGGAACTCTCTTGCTTTTTCAATGATCCAGAGGATGTTGGCAATTTGATCTCTGGTCCCTCTGCCTTTTCTAAAACCAGCTTGAACATCTGGAGGTTCACGGTTCACCTACTGCTGAAGCCTGGCTTGGAGAATTTTGAGCATGACTTTACTAGCGTGTGAGATGAGTGCAATTGTGCGGTAGTTTGAGCATTATTTGGCATTGCTTTTCTTTGCAATTGGAAGGAAAACTGACCTTTTCCAGTCCTGTTGCCACTGCTGAGTTTTCGAAAATTGCTGGCATATTGAGTGCAGCACTTCCACAGCATAATCTTTCAGGATTTGAAATAGCTCCACTGGGATTCCATCACCTCCACTAGCTTTGTTTGTAGTGATGCTTTCTAAGGCCCACTTGACTTCACATTCCAGGATGTCTGGCTCTAGGTGAGTGATCACACCATGGTGATTATCTTGGTCATGAAGCTCTTTTTTGTACAGTTCTTCTGTGTTTTCTTGCCACCTCTTCTTAATATCTTCTGCTCCTGTTAGGTCCATACCATATCTGTCCTTTATTGAGCCCATCTGTCCATGAAATGTTCCCTTGGTATCTCTAATTTTCTTGAAGAGATCTCAAGTCTTTCCCATTCTGTTATTTTCCTCTATTTATTTGCATTAATCACTGAGGAAGGCTTTCTTATCTCTCCTTGCTATTCTTTGGAACTCTGAATTCAGATGCTTATATCTTTCCTTTTCTCCTTTGCTTTTCGCTTTTCTTCTTTTCACAGCTGTTTGTAAGGCCTTCTCAGACAGCCATTTTCCTTTTTTGCATTTCTTTTCCAAGGGGATGTTCTTGATCTCTGTCTCCTGTACAGTGTAATGAACCTCCGTCCATAGTTCATCAGGCACTCTGTCTATCAGATCTAGTCCCTTAAATCTATTTCTCACTTCCAGTGTATAATCATAAGGGATTTGATTTAGGTCATATCTGAATGCTCTAGTGATTTCCCTACTTTCTTCAATTTAAGTCTGAATTTGGCAATAAGGAGTTCATGATCTGAGCCACAGTCATCTCCCAGTCTTGTTTTTGCTTACTGTATAGAGCTTCTCCATCTTTGGCTGCTATGAATATAATCAATTTGATGTCGGTATTGACCATCTGGTGATGTCCATGGTGTAGAGTCTTCTCTTGTGTTGTTGGAAGAGGGTGTTTGCTATGACCAGTGCATTCTGTTGGCAAAACTCTATTAGCCTTTGCCCTGCTTCATTCCGTATTCCAAGGCCAAATTTGCCTGTTACTCCAGGTGTTTCTTGACTTCCTACTTTTACATTCCAGTCCCCTATAATGAAAAGGACATCTTTTTGGGGTGTTAGTTCTAAAAGGTCTTGTAGGTCTTCATAGAACCGTTCAACTTCAGCTTCTTCAGTGTTACTGGTTGGGACATAGGCTTGGATTACTGTGATATTCAGTGGTTTGCCTTGGAAACGAGCAGAGATTATTCTGTCATTTTTGAGATTGCATCCAAGTACTGCATTTCAGACAGACTACCCATCCCCAAATTCTCATCGGTTGGATATTAACCAAACAGATAGGGTGATTACAAGCTTCAATGATGACAGAATGAATATACTGGAATCCATAAGACTGACCATGCAATACCACATAAATCCTTTGTACACGTAAGCATATGCAACTTTCATTTGAGTACCAAGAAGTGTTCTCATCTCAGACATGGAACAGCTAAAATTCTGATCAGCTGCTGCATTTAACTTCTTAAGGATTATCCCATGTTCCAAAATATTGGTGATATAAATTGTCATTTTGATATTCCTTAAACAAGGAGTTAAATCAAAATTTAATCTTGACCAAGATATCAATATAAAATCGTATTCATAAAGAATAGGAAAAAGAGGAAATTGAATTATATAAGTATATGGACAATAAAGTGCTTCAGGTGATAATACACAAAAATATATGAAAAGAGTAAAGATCTCATTTCTGAACCTCGTTATAAGGCAGGCTATAATAGTATTTTTTATTTCTTTCATTTTCTACTAGAATGACTATTTGCTTTGGTTTTATCAACATAATCATTGTTGAAATTTGTTATTCTGGTCTTCTTATGACATACCACTTATTCTAAGTTTTTACAATAGTACTTCTATTAAATAAATGTATTACCTGAACTGATACAGGTTATTGAGGTACCATTGTATTTCCAATCTCTGTGACAGTTTTGCTTGATACTGCATGAGACCCTGTATTATCAGAGTGTCAAATTTGAAAGACATCCATTAATAACTCCCCAGATGCAAAGTAACTAACACTTCTCTTTCAAAGACAGCGTGAAAGGTATAATTGATAAATTATACTGAAAATACAAGAAAACAGAGAATGTTGCCTTTTTAGGACTTTCATCCTTAGGTGGTTGTGGAAGACACATTTGCTGCCTCTTAGTCACTTTGTGTTCATGCCTGCTGTATGATGGCATGCCACCAGGCTGCTACTCAGCAGGCTCAACAAGAAAGAGGAAAAATCTTTTAAATGTATGTGAAATATTAACAGAGATGGGTGTCTGTGCACTGTGCCATAAAATTAGTATAGCGTACTATGAATGAATTTTGTTACAGTGACTTTATGATATTGTAGTGTGCAAATCGGAGAAGGCAATGGCAGCCCACTCCAGTACTCTTGCCTGGAAAATCCCGTGGACAGAGGAGCCTGGTAGGCTGCAGTCCACGGGGTCGCTAAGAGTCGGACACGACTAAGCAACTTCACTTTCACTTTTCATTTTCATGCATTGGAGAAGGAACTGGCAACGCACTCCAGTATTCTTGCCTGGAGAATCCCAGGGACAGGGGAGCCTGGTGGGCTGCCGTCTACGGGGTTGCACAGAGTCGGACACGACTGAAGCGACTTAGCAGCATAAGCAGTGTGCAAATCTATAGCTATGCTATCACAAGTACATTTTTGCTTTGCAATGACATGCTTTTAAGAATCAATTATCTGTTTCTCAGAGAAATCAAGAATAAATATTCCTTCCATACAATATTCACCAATGGGCCATAGCTATGTCATCAAGCATTTGAAAGGAGGAAGACAAAATCTGGAGAAATAGCAACAGCATCTACTTGAAAATTTGTAGTCAATAATAAAAAGTGAAGTGAAAGTGGACACTCAGTCATGTCTGACTCTCTGTGACCCCATGGACTGTAGCCTACCACACTTCTCCATCCATGGGACTTTGCAGGCAAGAGTACCACAGTGGGTTGCCATTTCTCTCTCCAGAGGGTCTTCCCGACCCAGGGATCAAACCCAGGTCTCCCGCAGTGTAGGCAAACACTTTACCTTCTGAGCTAACAGGAAAGTCAATAAAAAGTCTATAGTTAATGGTATAAAAGTCTCCCTATCACTTAAATGAAGGATTTGTTATACAGTATATTTAATACAGCTCTTAAAAATATAAGTATCCAGCACATATAGTTAGAAAAATGAGCAGATATACTCTAAATTTTAAAATGTAGTTGTTTTCACAATTAAATATAGAAAAAATTACCAATTATTAAATTAAATGATGGAATTTATCCAGGATCTTTCTAAACAAGATTAAAAGATAGAATGAAGTGAAGTGAAGTGAAGTTGCTCAGTCGTGTCCAACTCTTTGTGACCCCACGGACTGTAGCCTACCAGGCTCCTCTGTCCATGGGATTTTCCAGGCAATAGTACTGGAGTGGATTGCCATTTCCTTCTCCAGGGGATCTTCCCAACCCAGGGATCAAACCTGGGTCTCCCGCATTGTAGACAGACGCTTTACCGTCTGAGCCACCAGGGAAGTCTGATAGAATAGATAGAAGTCTGATAGAAAAGATAGAATAGACTTCGGTAAATCTGGAAATAAAGTGGGGGGAGTGAAAGACAGAGAGGAAGGAAGAAAGGAAGGAAGGAAGGAAAGGAGGGAGGGTAGAGGGAAGAAAGGGAGGAAGAAAGAAAGGAGGGACAATGACCATGTTATAAATGAGAAAGGGAACATAACTACAGACCAGGAGATTTAAAAAAAATGTTTTTTAATGTGACAGTATCTATTTCAATATATTTGGAAATATATATTCTAATCCATTTACAAGCCTAGAAAAATTGAATTATTTTTATGAAAAGTAAAGTATTGAATATGTTTATTCATTTTACCTATATTCTATACATTAAGTAAAAATTTAATCAAGAATATATTAGGAATTTAAATGGGCTAATGAGCAAAGAAAAGATAAAGAAACAAAAGAAAAAAATGTATCTCCAAAAAAATGATTTGATCTATGTAGTTGCTAAAGGTACATTGATAAATTGTTGTATTGTTAAAGTGCCATCATTATCAAATGAAATATATCATTTCACTACACCAAATAAAATACTTTGACTTATTTTTGATTCAGAGTTATCCTAAACATGTTATAAATGTTATACAGGGGTTATAAATGTTAATAAATATTGGTTGCTGAGTTGGCCTCATTAAGTGAAAAGGAAGCATTTATAAGTAATTAAATTATACCAAGCTTTTCAGGAGTAGCATGAGTAGCATCAGTTTTTTCAATTAGGAAATCAGTTTATTTAATTATAGTAAAGCAGATGAGTTATGGAATCAAAGAGGAGATTTAGAAAGTTCATAAAGTGAACAAATACTAAAAATGTAACTATCTTTTCATTTATAGTAGAAAAATAAAATTTAGTATTTGTAATGGTAAGATCATCTACACTTAGTTAAGAAATAAAGTAAAAATCTATATCACATTGATACAGACATAACACATTCATTCATGTATGCATGTGTGGGTACAATTTTTTGTTTGTATAGTCACTCAGTCATGTCCTACCCTTTTACAACCCCATGGGCTAAAGGCCCCAGGCTCTTCTGCACATGGGATTTCCCAGGCAAGAATACTGGATAAGAAAGCTGTGGTACATACACACAATGGAGTATTATTACTCAGCCATTAAAAAGAATACATTTGAATCAGTTCTAATGAGATGGATGAAACTGGAACCTATTATACAGAGTGAAGTAAGCCAGAAAGAAAAACACCAATACAGTATACTAATGCATATATATGGAATTTAGAAAGATGGTAACAATAACCCTGTGTACAAGACAGCAAAAGAGACACTGATGTATAGATCAGTCTTATGGACTCTGTGGGAGAGGGAGAGGGTGGGGAGATTTGGGAGAATGGCATTGAAACATGTATAATATCATGTATGAAACGAATCGCCAGTCCAGGTTCAATGCACAATACTGGATGCTTGGGGCTGGTGCACTGGGACGACCCAGAGGGAGGGTATGGGGAGGGAGGAGGGAAGAGGGTTCAGGATAGGGAACACAGGTACACCTGTGGCGGATTCATTTCGATATTTGGCAAAACTAATACAATATTGTAAAGTTTAAAAAATAAAATAAAAAAAAAAGAATACTGAGTGGGTTACCATTTCCTTCTCCAGGGGATCTTCTAGATCCAGGGATGGAACCCATGTCTCCTGCTTGGTAAGCAGATTCTTTACTGCTAAGCCACCAAAGAAGCCCATGGGTACATACATACTGAAATTAAATTCAATAATGTTAACTACATTAACTACAACATTTTAGTAATGAAATTGACAATAAGTACTAAAACAAACAATAAAAATAAAAGCCTATAGTATCTCAGTACACAATCTTAGATATATTAAGAATGTGAAGGACAACTACCTCTAAAGATCCTCTCATATTATTTAATTTTTGTTGAGGATAAATTCTCCTATAGTCTTCATTACTATTAATATATCATTTGGAAATCTGTAAGCAAATTAGAAAATTGAATGGAATATTATAAACACTGTGCTTTTAAAACTCTTGGTACACACAAATTGTTGAAAACAAAGATTGCAAACAGTAAGTTACTGAAAAATTTTCCCTTAAAAAAAGCATGGGTAGGAATTAAATAAATTATAAAATGAGATCTCAAATTGTATAAAGGATTTATTTTTAAATTCTATGCTTATCTTTATAATGTATCTTCTTGTGAGGGTACTTTTAAAAATAAAGTTCTCATTTTTAATAGGGAAACTTTATATTCTGAAATAGATTGGAATGAAATTGAGAAAGAAAACATGTTTTACAACACCCAAATTAGGCAATGTTTTCCTATTTGTTGAAGAAATGTTCTACAAACAAAGAAAAAAGATAGTACTGGTGAAAAATATTTAAGAAATACAGAAATCCTGCATTGCAGGCGGTTTATTTTCCAGCTGAGCCACAAGGGAATCCCAAGAATACTGGAGTGGGTAGCATATCCCTTCTCCAGCAGGTCTTGCCAACCCAGGAATTGAACTGGTGTCTCCTGCATTGCAGAAAGATTCTTTACCAACTGAGCTATCAGGGAACCCCATATAACATATATAATATACTTATTTGTATATCGTGTGTGTGTGTGTGTGTGTGTGTGTGTGTGTTTTCAGTCACTTCAGTCATGTCTGACTCTCCGTGACCCTATGGACTGGCTTCTCTGTTCATAGTATTTTCCAAACAAGACTACTGGAGTGGGTTGTCATGCCCTCCTCCAAGGGATCTTTCTGACCCAGGGATAAAACTTGTGTCTTTTGTGACTCCTGCACTGGCAGGCAGTTTCTTTACCACTAGTGATACCTGAGAAACCCATGTCATGTATATATACACTTATTGTATGCTAAATGGAAAAAATAAAGTAGAATTGAAAATAGTCTCCATTCAGTAAAATTTGCCCTGTATTTGCCCTAGTGCTGTGGACCAAGCATTTTCTTTGTTAAAATAGGATGGTATATAGAGAAAGTTAACACATTTTGAAATTTATAAAATACAATGATGCTTATCAGAGTATCACTGGTTACATTATCAAAATGTTAATAATAATAATATATAGAAATAAAAACAATCTCTAAAAATAATACCAGTAAAATATTATGAAAAAATATATCAATAAGAAATATAATAAGGTATCTATAGATACCTTAAGTGGGTTCAAAATTCTACTTTCAATATTTAGATACTCTAGAGTTTTTAATATTGCTTTAATCAAGTGTTAATGTGTGTCTTTGTATATTGCTTTTAGATGGAATTTTATATATAAGATTATTTTGAACGGCATCCTCCTATAGGTCCACTTATATAAATGTATTTCTTCAATGAACAGATAAGTGTTTTAGAATACCATACAACCTGACCTGCTTCTTGAGAAATCTGTATGCAGGTTAAGAAACAACAGTAAGAACCAGACATGGAACAGACTGGTTCAAAATCAGGAAAGAAGTACATCAAGGCTGTATATTGTCACTGCTTATTTAACTTATATTTAGAGTACATCATGAGAAATGCTGGGCAAGAGGGAGCACAAGCTGGAATCAAGATTGTGGGGAGAAATATCAATAAATGCAGATATGCAGATGACACCACCCTTATGGCAGAAATCAAAGAGGAACTAAAGAGCCCCTTGATGAAAGTGAAAGAGGAGAGTGAAAAAGTTGGCTTAAAACTCAACATTCAGAAAACTAAGATCATGGTATCTGGTCCCATCACTTCATGGCAAATAGTTGGGGAAACATCAGAAACAGTGAGAGACTTTATTTTGGGAGGCTCCAAAATCACTGCAAATGGTGACTGCTGCCATGAAATTAAAAGAAGCTTGCTCCTTGGAAGAAAAGTTATGACCAACCTAGACAGTATGTTAACAGGCAGTGACATTATTTTGTCAATAAAGGTCCATCTAGTCAAAGCTATCATTTCTCCAGTAGTGATATATGGATGGGAGAGTTGAACTATAAAGAAAGCTGAGCAATGAAGAATTGATGCTTTTGAACTGTGGTGTTGGAGAAGACTCTTGAGAGGCCCTTGGAATACAAGGAGATCCAACTGGTCTAAAGGAAATTAGATCTGAATATTCATTGGAAGGACTGATGCTGAAGCTGAAACACCAATACTTTGGCCACCTGATGCGAAGAACTGACTCATTTGGAAAGATCCTGATGCTGGGAAAGATTGAAGGTAAGAGGAGAAGGGGACCACAGAGGATGAGATGGTTGCATGGCATCACTGACTCAATGGACATGAGTTTGGGTAAACTCTGGGAGTTGGTGATGGGCAGAGAAGTCTGGCATGCTGCCGTCCCTGAGGTCCCAAAGAGTCAGACAGGACTGAACAACTGAACTGAACTGATCTGATTTTAGAAATAGTATTATTTGGGAGCATCTTCTTACACTCTGAAAAGTGTTTTAATTTTGATGTCGAATTACCTTATTTTCCTTCCCATAACTCAGTATATTTTCTATCACCATCACGTAGCTCCTTGTTGAGGGGGGCGTGGTTTTATCTCAGAGGTGGAACAAGCAATGTTCCCTGCAGAAAGCACTATGAGAAAATTTTGATGAGCTTTCACTTTAGTCACATCTAATGACCAAACTAGATAGCATATTCAAAAGCAGAGACATTACTTTGCCAACAAATGTCCATCTAGTCAAGGCTATGGTTTTTCCAGTGGTCATGTATGGATGTGAGAGTTGGACTGTGAAGAAAGCTGAGCACTGAAGAATTGATGCTTTTGAACTGTGGTGTTGGAGAAGACTCTTGAGAATCCCTTGGACTGCAAGGAGATACAACCAGTCCATTCTAAAGAAGATCGGTCCTGGGTGTTCTTTGGAAAGAATGATGCTGAAGCTGAAACTCCAGTACTTTGGCCACCTCATGTGGAGAGTTGACTCATTGGAAAAGACTCTGATGCTGGGAGGGATTGGGGGCAGGAGGAGAAGGGGATGACAGAGGATGAGATGGCTTGATGGCATCACCGACTCGATGGACATGAGTCTGAGTGAACTCCAGGAGTTGGTGATGGACAGGGAGGCCTGGCATGCTGCAATTCATGGGGTTGCCAAGAGTCAGACACAACTGAGCGACTGAACTGAAATGTACTGAACTGAATGTTACCCTCTGGCTTTTCGTTGAAAAGAAATTTCCTCTCTCAAAATCCACTGGCAAAGCCAGCAAATATTGTTAAAAGTGGAGAGAGAGCCTCTCAGGACAGAGGGGATGGGTGATGTCAACTGGGAGGTCAGGCTTATTGCAGGAGGTCCGTTCAATGTTCTCTGAATCTTTGACTATTTCTGAACACACGCATTCTATTTCTCCCACTTTCCTGAATCAATAGCCTAAATTTTACTTAAGACTCATAGCTATGAATTCAGCTTGTGTTGAAACCTGACATTGTAAAATATGTTATATTTGGTGTATGCGTGTGTGTCCAAACATATCAAGATATATATGTTAAACATGTTCAGTTTTTCCATATCAATTACACTACAATAAAGCTAAAAAAGATACTTAGCAATAGTATATTTTAAAGTGAAATTTAAAATGAAATTTATTAAAAATGTCTAATTTTAAGGTATTTGAGATGATATCTTAATTTTCTCATTAGTACATATTATTAATAATTTTAGGAGACTGAATATATATTGATAGACATTTCAGAATCAGAATTTGTTGCAAAGGCCCATTATAATTTCTATTTATTTATTTTTTAAGTACGGATTAGAATACAAAGAAAATGTATGACTAAATATAAGGATAGCATTAAGGGTATGTATTTTATTGTCTAATCCAAATACTGTGAAGCTATTAGTTTTGAGGACCATTTAAAATGAGCCATTGGATTTAAAAGTAAATGACAATCCTTCCTTATTAATCTTCTTTTCCATGGCAGTTTTTGTACTTTATATTTACTGCCTATTCATTTTCTTTGATGAGAAATGCAAACTACAGCAATGTGTCTAATGTGTTGACTAAAAATAACCCTCAACTATATTTTAGACAGCTCCAAAGGCTAGACTGTATTATCTTCTGAAAGATCAGAACAAAAACCCTTTCAGTTCATAAAGAATAGAAGAAAAATTACTCTAAATAGTTTATTTTAATCTGTAGAGAGGAACATAAGTTGTCTACACATTATAAATGACTAATTTTTAGTGATTAGCTTTTATTTCTAGGCATTGTACCCAAGCACCTGGCTTGCTCCTGGTCAGATTTACTCTTTTCATCTTTTCTTCAATTAGATCATGCCCCACCCACCCCCCAAATTCCTGTGATTTAAATGTAAATAATGCTGAGCTCATAATGTGTCATAAAATCTGCTTCTCTTACTTATATTTATGAAAGAAAAAAAATATTCTGCCATTAACTCAATACAGAATTTTAATTTCTTCCTAGCTACTCTCCTTGCACATTAAAATGTTCTCCATTTTCTTTCTGTTTAATCTGCTAAGTAGCTTTACCTTTGGCACCTGTTTATTTGAAACTCCATGCCCTAATTCAGTCCCTTGTTTTTTCCATGGAGTACAATAATGCATTTTAACTGGTATAGAGATTTTTACCTGGATCCTGTCCTGCATTGCTCCTACCAAAATTACTTTACAAAAATGTAAATCAAAATAGCCACCTCTTTGCAAAAACCAGCGACTCTCCAGGTATAACAAAAATCCTTGTATTAACACAATTTACAGGACACCAGTATCCTCCCCTAAACTTACTGCTGGGTACAAATTGTATGACATTCCCTCTATTTCAGTTCAGTTCAGTTCATTCGCTCCGAACTTTGTGATGGACTGCAGCACGCCAGGCTTCCCTGTCCATCACCAACTCCCGGAGCTTACTCAAACTCATGTCCATTGAGTTGGTGATGCCATCCAACCATCTCATCTTCTATCATCCCCTTCTCTTCCAGCCTTCAATCTTTCCTAGCATCAGAGTATTTTCTAATGAGTCGATTCTTTTCACCCAGTTCAGGTTCAGTCGCTCAAAGAGTTGTGCCCAACTCTTTGCGACCACAAGAATCGCAACATGCCAGGCCTCCCTGTCCATCACCAACTCCCAGGGTCTACCCAAACTCATGTCCATTGACTCGGTGATGCCATTCAGCCATCTCATCCTCTGTCGTCCCCTTCTCCTCCTGCCCTCAATCTTTCCCAGCATCACGGTCTTTTCCGATGAGTCAGCTCTTCACCTCAGGTGGTCAAAGTATTGGAGTTTCAGCTTCAGCATCAATCCTTCCAAAGAACACCCAGGAATGATCTCCTATAGGATGGACTGGTTGGACAAATGGACATGTATCAAATCTGAAAGACATGTGACAAAACCCAACTTCTGTTAAGAAAAACTTCAACTAACAGCATTATTAATCTCATGTAAGGGAATATAAAATAAATGTGAAAATATTCTATTTGATGTAAATGTTACCTGTTATCACTATTTGTTCAAATTTCAATTTGTTTAAAAGAAGCTTCTGAATTATGGTTTTAGTTGAAGTAATTCTGATAACAATATTTCAGTATCCATTTCATGCAGATTATTGATAAATAGAAGGGATGCATTTGTATAATTGCTGTTTTTTTTAGAGTGATTCATGGGTAACTAATTTCCAAAAGAAAAGTAGACTTTAGTATTATCAACTAATTTCTATGCTCAGAAACCTTTTGGAATATGCATGTTGATGTTACTGTTATGTACATGCACATCACTGAACAATTTTATTATAAGTAACATTTGTCCAGAAGTCTCAAGGAGCCATGGAGTTATGAAAAATATTTGACAACGTATATTAGTATTTTGATGTCCAGATTTTAAAACTGCTAATTTAAAAGTAGATTTTGTGCATTCTTGAGTAGTGTTTTTATCCATATTTGCTTGATTCAAAAGTCTTAAATACTGAAGACTTGATAGGCTCCACAAACTATTTTTATATTATGCCTATGAAAAATATATTTAGAGAAGTTAAACACTGAACTATGTATATGTATTTTATTAAACAGTGATGTCATTTATTTAAGCAATGCTTAGTACAGTGCTATATAATTAAGTTTTAACTCAGGGTATAGCTAGATGGGTATATCATTAACGATAAAAAAAAAGTTCATCTAGTGATTAAGCTACAAACCCGGTTCAAAGCTGCAGATAAACACTTGCTATTTTCTCCAGAGCTTTACACTAGCATTATCCAAATTCTTAACAAGTTTACTTTTTGTAACTTGTGAGATGTTTTTAAAATTTCAATGTACAGAATATTCAATCTCTATTCCCATAATATACTAACTCAAATAAAAAAAAATTAAAGTAATTATGTTGGATAAAGTTAAGTACCACTGAAGTAAATAAAACAACACTAGAGAGTATGAGGGAACAGAAAACAAAAAAAATATATATATTTTCTCATAACATAGAATATTTCTAATAGGAAAGAAATATTTTCTGGGTCAGCAACTAGCACTTCTATTTTTATTATAAGCCATTATATCCAGTATGTATACACTTGTTATCTGATTTTATTTAACGCTGTGACATCTAGGTTATTGTCAACAGCTCCAGAGTTAAAAATCACAGTTCTATAAAAAGATCGATATGACATTGACATGTAATACATGTGGAAGTCTTGTATTTTCTATATATAGTAAAGCTAACTTTTAAACGATAATAGCCTTTTATTTTAAATTTGTGGTAATAAATGTGTACTATGAAGTTTGGTGTAAACATTCTAATATCACTTTATGAGTTTGCTATCATCATAAAAAGTACTAAATAACAGTGATAATAATAATAACACAAAATCTCAGTAGACTACAACAAGCATTTGTTTGATTCTCCTTAGTGTTTAAGGGAAGATTGATCTAGATGAGGCTCTCCTGAGTGTGGTTCTCATAACACGTTTTCCTCTTTCACTTGGGACAGCAGGCTAACCCAGGAATGCTCTTCTTATTGTGATCACAAAGAAACAGAAGTGCAAATGTGAAACTCAAAATATATTTCAAAGAATTATGTCTGCAAAAATCCTACCAGCCAAAATGAATCATATGGTTAAGCCCAACTTAAAAGGGCAAGAAGAATACTTCATCCAATCTGATGTCAAAGTAAGTTGTACGGCCAATTCCCAAAACAAAGGAGATGAGATATACACTCTGTGGAAGGGAAGAAGAGTGGTGAATATTTGTGAAAAGTAACCTTATTGACCACAATCACTATTTTAGTAGAACTACATGCTATAGTCTCTAATTGGCTGTAGCATAATGTATGTAATCTTATAATTTTTGCAAATGC
The DNA here is from genome assembly GCF_003369695.1 of Bos indicus x Bos taurus. NCBI lineage: Eukaryota > Metazoa > Chordata > Mammalia > Artiodactyla > Bovidae > Bos > Bos indicus x Bos taurus. The sequence continues at coordinate 17,929,382 of NC_040076.1, read as the reverse complement.
CTCATGATTTACTGAGGAATTATCTGTGATCTAACATTTGGTAAAGATATTATTTAAATAAAGAGGATTGCAATGTTAATCTCAAAATACATGCTCAGCAGAACCTGGGTAGGAGGGCTTTAATATTTTTCTTTAGTATAGGTAATATTGACAGCACACAAGTGTTGTAGCTGCTTCCATTTCTAAGTGGACATATTGAGTAAAAGGGGAATCAAGCTTTATGTGATGGAATACTATTTTGAGTCATTAACTGATGTGCTTCTCTTTTAGTTTCCTTGTGTAAAATAGTCTTGGGTGATTCTCATGCATTGGAAAAGGGGACTTTTTTGGGTCTTTGTCTGAATATTGCTTTCTTTATCTATGACATATAGACTTTATAAATTATCAGTGGGAAAGCTTAAACTTTTCATTAGAAAATGATAATTTATATTGTTTAAACAGAAAAAGGTAAAACATGATTTTCATTTAACTTTTGCATTTTATACTATATCATGAAAATTTTTGCATGATTCATAAAGAATCCTGACTCTTGATTCCTCATATTTATAAAGTAAAAAATATAATCAATATCTTATCTGCAGCAATTATTTTATGTATAAATGATAGGTGTAGGCCACCCAAAAGGAGAAAAGTTCTTACCAAGTTATGCAGCAGGGACTTGCTCAAAGATGAGTGTCTTCTTGTTATCCTCCTAAAAGTGAGGCAATAGGGAAAATGTCTGTCTTTTATGTAATACCTAAGCAAATTATTTATCTAGAAGGAGCTATGCATCAGTAGACAAAAAACATAATACTTCATGTGAAGAACCAAAAAGTGCACTTTCTGTGAGAGCAACAGAAGCCATTCCCTACAACCCTTCATAGACACAAGGGTATAAACACCAGCCCTCCTGTCTCTAATAAGCATGGAAAGGTCTGAAGATCATTTCTGCTTCAGATTTTCCTGTAAATTCAGCTGAGGCCTTTTATGTGACTGCATCATATCTCAACTTTTTTCTGCTCAACACCATTTCTGTCCTTTGCCTCACCAATGTTGATCCCAAGAGTGAGCTCTGATGAACCTCTTACATACTGCTCTCTACTTCAGAGTGGTTTCCAGAACATCCAAGAACTGATGGGAGTTTAATCTAATAAACATTCATGAGCTAGTTCACCAAGAGGATTGTAGGCTTCTCAAAGAATTTTCTTATAAATAGAAGTTATAGAAGTATTTTAAGAAGAAAAGTGAAATGATGAGCTTTCCATTGTAAGAATTATATCTAGCAATATCCTGTGAACATGGATTTTAAATGGCAGAGCATAAGCAGGTAAGAATATGGAGTTATTTTATCCATCCAGACAAGAAATGAGTAGTAATAGCTGATTTCTAACACATAGTATACGATAATTTTCTAAGTACTTTTCAGGTGTATGTTATTAATATTAACAAAATGCTATGATTTAGGTAATATATTTATTTCTGTTACCACATATTACAAATGCGAAAACTGAATCTCAGAAAAGATTAAGTGAATTGTCCAAGGTCATGTGACTAGTAAGTGGTGGAGCCAGGATGTGAACCAATGGTGTAGTTTCAAAGTCCTTTCTCTTCCCCACTGTGGTCCTGCTGCATATTTAGTGGTAGCTTGAATTAAGGCAGTAAAAGAATTATGTTAATAGGATAATTTAGTAGAAAGTCAATAAGAATTTGCAAGGTGATTATCTTATTTGAATATCCAAGTTTGATGTGCTAATGAATCCAGGTAGAATTCTTTGACAGCTGACTGAAAGCAGCCTTTGAGAAATCTCAGGAGGTACTGAAGAACTGAGAGTCATCAGTATGTTAATGATAACTAAAGTCATGACTAATGGTCTTATTGCCAATGGAGACTGTAATAGGAAAGCAAAGGTAAGAATAGAATCCTATTGAGTGTATACACCTAAAGAGTCTCTTCACCAAAACATAAAGACATGGGTACAAATAATAAACATCCACAAATTTTATGGTGTGTGATAGCTAATGTTTCCATGCCTCTTTTATACACGTATAAGATTATCAGACTTAAGTTATTCAAATATCCATCTTCTATCTTAGAACAGCAAATGAGTTTATCAATTAATAGAAAGAAGTCTATGATTACTTTTTTCAATCAGTGGCTGCTGAAAACCTTCTGTATTTCAGAGAAACTTTCAGGATACAAAATCTTCAATTTTGTGACTTGATAATTTTAGAAACCTCAATATATTTGAATAAGTTAAAAAGTTAGCATGATTAATTACATGGTTTAGATATCAGATAAATATCTGTTCTTTCTCTCACTAACTCGTTTGTTTTAAAATATTATAAATTTAAAAGAATTTTGAAGTAAAAACTTCGAAGAGTCCAGGAGTTTCACTGTGGTAAATAAGAAAGCATGGGAAATATTTTAATTAATAACAAGAAATTTTATTTAGAACAAACTAACTTTATAGTCTTATTAATAATAACATGGAATTATATAAAATAAATGTTTCTCCCCATAAATTTTGTCTGAACAATTGTCTTTCCTTTGCTATTTATTATTTTTCCCCAAACTTTGTAAGTCTGTAATACAATGTGAATCTATAGCCAAATGCTTCAGAGGAAATTGTCTCTAGTTCTTCCCTCTGTGGTTCCTCTGAAAGTAATTTGCACATATGAGCACTGCAGAAGTATTTCTGGCACTAAAATTCAAATTTTTTATAAGTTCATCTACCTTTGATGTATTATTAAAATAATGATGACTTTTTTCCTCCTTGTCACTTTAACAGTCATTATTATTAATATAAATGATGAATATGCCACAAGCATAATTGAATTATCCCAGTTTATCACTTCCATTTATCATAAAAATTACTTTCCATATATGTTTCAGTTTGCAAGATGCTTGGTCATTTCAAAAGATTATCTATAGCGTTTATCTGAAAAAAAAATACCCAATGGCCTAATATGATAAAAAAAAATCTATAACTATGCCCTGATACATAGGTTATTACTTTTATTTCTGTGGAGAAATAAGTTTAAAAGGACATGGGTTTTACATATTGAATACATGATTTAGAATCATTGATATTTTGTGCAGAAGTAGTGATATGCCTTGAAACCAAACATTCTCAAATAGAATTGTGTGAAATGTACTATTAAATAAACCCATAATAGCTCTTTTAGCATGTTTAAAGGTGTCTGGAGAAGTAAATAAATGAAAAATGTCCTCATTGTAAAAAGTTTGGCATTACCCTGATAAGACAAATTTTTCATTTTAGTTCCATATCCTAAGGACATTTGGAATGCCTGGATGATGAAGAATATGACTGACAATTCAAATTAGTTCCTTTTTTATGTGAAAAGTGAAATTGTTAGTCATTTTTTTGTGTTCAACTCTTTGTGACCCCATGGACTGCAGCCCACCAAGGCTAGTCTGTGCATGGAATTCCTGAGGCAAGAGTATTGGAGTGGGTAGCCATTCCCTTCTCCAGGGGATCTTCCTGACCCAGGAATTGAACCCAAGTCTCCCACATTGCAGGCAGATTCTTTACCATCTGAGCCACTAGGAAGCCCATTTCTTTTTATAAAAAAAAGATAACTAAAATAACGTATTGCTAATATGAACATAAAATTTAAATGTTCATTTTGTTTCCACTCAAGATACATGGAGATAACTACATATATTGTGGAAACCAAGTTCACATGCCATTTGTGAAGAGGCCAAACACACTGGAACATTGAAATTTAGAGAAAAGAACGTTTTATTAACGGGGGCAAACAAGGAGAGTGGGTGCTTTTATGCTCAAAAGGCTCGAACTCTCCTATAGTTTTCTGGGAGCAGTTTTCTATGGGCAAAACTTGGAGGGAAGTCTGTAGGGCATGTGGCCTTTCTCTGATTGGTTGGAGGGGAAGAAACAGGGTGGTCATCCAGGAATCTCAGTTATTAGCCTTCTGATTCCAATCAACCTGGGGTCTGTGCTTGTTCTCACCTCAGTCCTCCACATAGATTAGAGAACCTAGAGATATGTATCAGATTGCTCTGCACATCCTTCCTGGAGAAACCAAGACTGTGTCCTGTTACAGCATTATGGTACCTTGACTGCCTTTTCTTTGTGTTTGCATTCCAAATCTACCCTCTGGAACTCAAGGAAAAGTATAGCAGGCTGAAAGTCCTTTTCCTACTAACAAGAAATGAGGGACAAAGAAAGGTTTTTGTATCCAGGAGGGCACCACAGAGTCCTACTTGGTTTCACTTACTTCTAACCATTTGAAATCACTGATATGTGGCTTATAAATGTGAAATATCTCAGTGTAGGTTATCATTATAAACCATACATATATATATTTTTTTCTCTTGAAAAGCTTTTTTCAATCTGGAAGTGTAGTACATCATAGGCTGTTTTCCATTTATTTCATTGTTTTGCCTAAGGGAGATTTATATATACTGCATTTGATAAAAAAAAAAAAAAAATGAAGGTAGTGCCATTTCAGTTGTAGTCTTCTTAAACCATTCATACTTTTCAGGAAATGTTTTTGAGATGACATCATAAAAATAAAATCTTTCTCATTCATTGTTTTCATCATAATTATCATCTATAATCATTAACTAAAATGATTACACTTTACATTCCAAAGATATGTTCTTGTATGTTATGCATTGTGTGTATGTCTTGTATGTCTTGTATGTTATGTATTGGGAATTGTGCTTCAATGAAGATAAAGTAAAACTATTTTCCCTCTTTTTCTGACAAAGAGCAACTAAAAGTCCTGGATATTATATGTAAAATAAACATAAAAGAAATCCTGAAATAGAAAGTAGATGGCAGAACAGCTAGAAATGGTGGAGCCTAAGGAATGATGCAGAACTTAGAGTCCTGGGTTTTCTTTTTGGCGCATATATCCCATAATTGGTGATGAAGATGCTGGTAATCCAACCAAGGAATGCAGGCCAAAAAAGAAAAAAAAACCAAAATGTTGTTTCTAAGCAAAGGGCCAGAAAAGAGAAAGCCTAGAAGTCAGAACACTTTTATCCAAAAACAACTCTACACATACTGAGTCAACCACTGTGTAATGTCAGGGAGGGACAGCCACCATTTCCAATGTTCCAGCAAATGTCTAGTCTGGGCTTTGGACTCCCACCTTTACCAGGCTGAAATTTGCACCCCTCCAATTACCTGGCTGAAGTGGTGACATAAAGGTCAAATGGGAAGCCAAGACTCTAACCCTTTCAAGATGTAATGAGCTCTCTAATCCCAGCAGCAACAGTAATGCAAGATGCCTGGGTATCACACCTGCTTGGCAGTAAGAGATGAAGTATAGCCTTTCTTTTGGAAGATTTGTATCAGGAGTGTAGCTAAAGTAGACTATTTCCAGAAGGTCCAGAATCTTATAATACTCAAAATGCCCAGGTCCCATTAAGAAATAATTTATCATATCAAGAACCAGGAAGGTATCCACTCAAATGAGAGGAGAAATAGAAGTATGATAGGGATATTAGAATCACTTGAAATGATTTTTAAAGCAGTGATGAATAAAAGACTTAAATGAAGAGGAATCATGTATGTAATTAAAACAAATGAAAACTACAGAGTCTCAGCAAAAAAAAGAAGATATAATAGATGAACCAAAATATATAAGACAAAAGCTTATTTTAAAAAAGTTAGGGAGTTGGGGATTGATATGTACTCACTTGTATATTTAAAATAGATGACTAACAAGGATATAGCTGAATAGCCCAGTGGTATTCCCTAGTTTCTTCAATGTAAGTTTCAGTTTGCAATATGGAGTGCATGATCTAAGCCATAGTCAGCTTTAGGTCTTGTTTTTGCTGACTTTATAGAGCTTCTTCATGCTTAACTGCAAAGAACATAATCAATCTGATTTCAGTTCTGACCATCTGGTAATGTCCATGTGTAGAGTCATCTCTTGGGTTATTGAAAGAGTTTTTGCTGTGATGAGCATGTTGTCTTGACAAAACTCTGTAAGCCTTTGCCCTGCTCCTTTTTGTACTCCAAGACCAAACTTATCTGTTATAATGGGTACCTCTTGACTTCCTCCATTTGTGTTCAAATCCCCTGTGATGAAAAGGACACCTTTTTTTTTTTTTTTGGTGTTAATTCTAGAAGGTGATGTAGGTTTTCATTGAACTGGTCAACTTCAGTTTCTTTGCATCAGAGGTTGGGGCATAGACTTCAATTATTGTGAATGCGAATGGTTTGCCTTGGGAATGAATCAAGATCATTCAGTCATTTTTAAGGTTGCACCCAAGTACTGCATTTTGGACTTTTTTTTTTTTTTGTCAGCTAGGAGGGATAAATCAAGTCCCCAAAATCAAAATATTAAATCTGGTAGCTAAGTCGCTTCAGTTGTGTCCAACTCTGTGTGACCCCATAGACGGCAGGCCATCAGGCTCCCCCATCCCTGGGATTCTCCAGGCAAGAACACCGGAGTGGGTTACCATTTCCCTCTCCAATGCATGAAAGTGAAGAGTGAAAGCGAAGTCACTCAGTCGTGCCCGACCCTCAGGAACCCCATGGACCGCAGCCCACCAAGCTCCTCCATCCAAGGGATTTTCCAGGCAAGAGTACCAGAGTGGGGTGCAACCGTCTTCTCCAAATCTGGTAGATAGAATGCCTAAAGAACTATGGACAGAAGTTCATCACATTGAACAGGAGACAGTGACCAAAACCATCCAAAAGAAAAAGAAATGCCAGGCAGCAAAGTGGTTGTCTGAGGAGGTTTTACAAATATCTGAGGAAAGAAGAGATGTGAAATGCAAGACAGAAAGGTAGAGATATGCCCAACTGAATGCAGAGTTCCACAGAATACCAAGGAGAAAGAAGGCCTTCTTAATATAACTAATGCAAAGAAACAGAGGAAAACAATAGAATGGGAAAGAGTAGAGACCTCTTCACAAAAATTGGAGACATCAAGGGACTATTTCATGCAAGAATGGGCATGATAAAGAACAGAAAGAGTAAGTACCTAAAGAAGCAGGGAAGATTAACAAGAAGTGCCAAGAATACACAGGACAACTATACAACAAGGCCTTAATGACCCAGTTGATGATGATGGTGTGATCACTCATCTAGAGCCAGACATTCTGGGTTGTGAAGTCAAGTGGGTGTTAGGAACCATTACTAGAACAAAACAAGTGAAACTGATGGAATTTCAGCTGAGTTATTTTAAATCCTAAAAGATGATGCTGTTAAAGTGCCACACTCAAATACCTGCAAATTTGGAAAACCCAGGAGTGGCCACAGAACTGGAAAAGGTTGGTTTTCATCCCAATCCCAAAGAAGGGCAATGCCAAAGAATGTTCACATTACCATAAAAATTGTGCTCATTTCACATGCTAGTAAGGCTATGCCCAAAATCCTTTAAGCTAGGCTTCAGCAATACATGAACTGGAGAACTTCCTGATGTACAAGCTGGATTTAGAAAAGGCAGAGGAACCAGAGGTCAGGTTGCTAACATTTGCTGGATCATAGAGAAAGCAAAGGAATTTGAAAAAATATCTACTTCTGCTTCATTGACTATGCTAAAGCCGTTGACTGTGTGGATCACAACAAACTAGAAAATTCTTAAAGAGATGAGAATACCAGATTACCTTGCCTGTCTCCTGAGAAACTTGTAAGTGGGAGTGCGGGGGTGGGTCAAGAAGCAATAAGTAGAACTGGACATGGAACAATTGACTTATTCCAAATTGAGAAAGGAGTATGACAAGGCTGTATATTGTCACCCTGCTTATTTAGCATATGCAGAGTACATTACGTTAAATGCCAGCTTGGATGAATAACAAGCTGGAATCAAGATTGCTGGGAGAAATATCAACAACCTCAGATATGCAGATGATACCATTCTAATGGCAGAAAGTGAACAAAAACTAAAAAACCTCTTTTTGAAGGAGAAAGGGGAGAGTGAAAATCTAACTTGAAAACTCAATTTTCAAAAAAATAAGATTATGGCATCTAGTACCATCACTTCATGGAAAATAGATAAGGAAAAAGTGGAAGCAGTGACAGATTTTATTTTCTTGGGCTTCAAAATCAGATGACTGCAGTCATGAAATTAAAAGCCATTTGCTCCTTAGAAGGAAAGTTATTGCAATCCAAACAGTGTATTAAAAAATAGAGGCATCACTTTGGCAACTAAGGTCCATAAAGTCAAAGCTACAATTTTTCCAGTAGTCATGTATGAATGTGAGAGTTGGACCATAAAGTAGGGTGAACACCAAAGATTGATGCTTTTGAATTGTGTTGCTAGAGAAGACTCTTGAGAGTCCCTTGGTCAAACCAGTCAATCTGAAAGGAAATCAACCCTGAATATTCATTAGAAGGACTGATGCTGAAGCAGAAGATACAATTATTTGGCCACCCAATGCAAAGAGGTGACTCATTGGAAAAGAGCCTAATGCTGAGAAAAATTGAAGGTACGAGGAGGAGGTGGGGAGAAAAGATGAGCTGTTTTGATAGTATTACCAAGTTAGTGGTCATGAATTTGAACTAACTCTGCGAGATAGTATAGGACAGAGGAGTCTGCGGTATTGTAGTTCCTGGGATTACAGAGTCGTACATGACTTAGTGATTGAACAACAGCAAAGAGGTCCTGTACAGCACATGGAATTCCACTCAATGTTATGTAATGGCCTAAGCAGGAAAATAATTTGAAAAAGAATAAACACATATATCTGTATAATTGTATCACTTTACTTAAACATCTGGAACACAGCATTGTTCATCACTTATACCCCAATATAAAGTAAAAAGTTAAAAAAGGCTTATACAACTAAAACAAATAGTCAAGTCTATATTTATAGTTGGAGACTTTGATACCCCTTTCTCAGTAAATGAGAGGATGAGACAAAAAAATTATGAAGGGTATAGAAGTAATTGACAGAGTCATCAGTAGACAGTAGGTAATCAACATTTAACAGAACAATGAAATAGACATCATTTTTGAAAACAATAATAATTTGTATCCGTTTATTTTTTTATTTTTGTCTGTGCTAGCTCTTCGTGCTCTGTGCAGGCTTTCACTACTTGAGATGATGAAGGGCTGCTCTTTGTCACGGTGTGTGGGCTTCTCACTGTGCTGGTGTCTCTTGTTGCTGAGCACAGGTTCTAGACATGTGGGGTTCAGTAGTTGTGCTCAAGGTCTTCAGTAACGTGGCAGGTGGGCTCAGTAGTTGTGGCTCACAGGTTTAGTTGCTCTCTGACATGTGAAATTTTCCCAGATTGGGGATTGAACCCATGTCCCTGGAAATGGCGGGTAGATTCTTATTCACTGCTCCACCAAGGAAGTCCCAAAATAGACACTCTTATTAAATGCCCATGGTCATAAATCAAGATGTACTTTTTCCTGAGCAATAAATTCATCTTCAACAATTAAAATAATTGAATATGTTTTCTGATAACAATGAAATCAAGCCAGAAATCAATAATGGAAAGATAATAGGAACATTTCCAAACAATTGAAAACTGAATACACTTGGAGTTAATCCATGAGTCAGAGATGGATGACTCAAGGAGAATTAAAAACGCACTAAACTGAACAAAAATGAAAACAAAACGTAAGAAATGTGTGGAATGCAGCTAAAGCAGCACTCAGATGGAAACCAACATCACTAAATTCGTACATTAGACATTTCAACTGGTAAGGAAATTTCCTGATAAGGATTAGGAATGCCTGCAGAATATCTAGTCAGCGTTTTGAAACCAATATTCTAACCATTAGTTTTTACAAGCTGACTTTGGTGGTACACTTTTCCTTTCCCACAGTACTAAATTATCCTTGTTTTCTACATTTCCACTGGTATTAATTTTATTTTATGGTTAATTGAAACTTTTTTAAACTTGTTGTTTTTCAGTCACTAAGTTTGTGTCTAACCCTGCAACTCCACGGACTGCAGCACACCAGGCTTACCTGTCCTTTACTGTCTTCCAGAGTTTGCTCAAACTCATGACAATTTAGTCAGTGATGTTATCCAACCATCTCATCCTCTGCCATCCCCTTCTCCTCCTGCCCTCACTTTTTCCCAGCATCAGGATCTTTTCCAATGATCAGGTGGTCAAAGTATTGGAACTTCATCTTCAGCATCAGTTCTTCTAATAAATATTCAGGGTTGATTTCATTTTTAAACTTATTTGTGGACTATTCAAATATATCCACCTTATTTTTTTTATTGATGTGGATGGATATTTAGAATACAAACGCAACTCAGTGGTAAATAGGAATCCCTACAGACTAAGCCTAATGCAGGATGGTTAACTAAATTTTATCTTGTTATGACTTGATCCATGGCATTGCTTGTGTTTCAGGTAGATATACATTAAAGATGCACCCAGCCAGGAGGTCTGCCCTGATTAATATCCTTCACGCTTAAGGTACAGATGGCATGACACTTATTGCCTTTATTAATTTATTAAGGCTGTCAATGCAAGAAATGACTTTCCTTTTTGCTGGAATCACTTGGGGAATAAAAGGACAACCCATTGCCATGCAACCATCTCAAGTTACCAAAACTAGCTGAAGATGAAAGAAATCAATGAATTGCTTGGACAGAAACAGTGTGCACTGGCATTTTTCCACAACTCCTACTTTGAAAACCAGATGGAATGCAGTATGCCAAGTGAGGCAACATTGCAAGTGTGCTCTCCATTAGGAATTTGTTTGTTAGAGTGTGCATTAAATGAAAATATTGTAGACTGAGTTTATAAGATTGTTCAGCTGACCATTAAGATGTCAATGACTTAAATTCAGTGTAATAAAAATGTGATGCAATGTAAGTGGGATAAAGATGATAGTAGATATTCACAGTTTTAATCCCACGTTAACCAATGATTTTGTTTTAAATGTTACATATATGCTAATAGGAGACATATGGAATCTGTGCAGTTTGCTTCGGAATCAAAGGATCAATGTGTAGCAATAGTTAATTCTATAATGGGCTCTTCCTTAAAACTGTGCTTTTTAAGCCTGAATTGAATACGTTATACAAGGAAGATGCACAGTAAATATTTTTTAATAAATGATCTTCAAATAAGTTTCAGTTTAGATGAAAAATTCTCTTTCTTATTTCATAATTCACTAAAAAGTCAAGGGATCCTTTCTGAAGTTCTCAACGAGATATTATCTGACTCACTCATAGAGAATTCAAGTTCAACTTGTATGGTTAGCATTCATAGCAAAAAGTCCTTTCTACTATTTGTATTTTATAGTGTGTTTGCACATCAGAAAATGTAGTTTTTTTTAATAAGTTTTTGGGGCATGAGGAGATGCATATATTTGCTGGAAAGCATTTATATTCAGATGCAAAAGATACATAATAAATATCTTATATTTAGAATTGCACTAACTAACCTTTGACACCACTACTAAAAATAACAATGTGTTGGTTTAGATTTTTTTTTCGTAATATTAATCTATCAGGGCATCTTCGTAAAACAAACAAACCATATTTCACTGAATACCTGAACATATGGAGATTAGACATCGCATGAATTAAATTTTAAATGAACTTACCTTACTGGATCCTTGACAGCAGGAAAAAAGTAAGACCTAACAAGAATGAAAATGTATCAGTGTACCAGATTTACTGCATAAGTATCACATAAAATAAAATATGAAGTCTGTAAAATAAAGAGGAAAATATATAAATCAACATATAAAGTAGTTCATATTTTCCTTGTTACCCCACCATTGGCTTCTCTCCTCTCATACTTTCATTGTAAAACTATTATTACATAATTATTTTTAAACCAGTTAATTTTATTGAAGTACAGTTACTTAACAATATAGTGTTAGCTTCTGCTGCATAGCAAAGTCAATCAGCCAATCAGCCATATATATATACCCACTCCCTTTTGGATTTCCCTTAGTTAGGACATCACAGTGCATTAGAGTTCCCTGTCCTATATAATATGATCTCATTGGCTATCTATTTTATACATAGTATCAATAATATATATATGTGTCAATCCTAATCTCCTGATTTCTCTCACTCTTCCTCTTTCCCCCTTGCTAGCCATACATTTGTTTTCTACATTTGTGTCTCTGTTTCTGCTTCACAAATAAATTCATTTATACTGTTTTTCTATATTATACATATATGCATTAATATACATTTTTTCTCTTTCTGACTTACTTCACTCTATGTCTCTGCAAATGACTCAATTTCATTCCTTTTTATGCTAAATAATGTTCTATTGTATATATGTACTACATCTCCATGGAAAACAGTATGGGGTTTCATTAAAAAAATAAAAATAGAGCTACCATATGACCCAGCAATCCCACTTCTGGACATATACTCAGAGAAAACAATAATTCAAAAAGACACATGCACTCCACTGTTCAAAGTAGCACTATTTACAATAGCCAAGACATGGAAGCAACATAAATGTCCATCAGCAGAGGCATGGATAAAGAAGATGTGTTATATATTATATAGTTATTCAAGAAAATAGGGGATAGCCACTCCATGTCAAGCATTATAGTAGGTACTGAAGATAGAAGTATGAAGAGGAAAGGCAAAGATGCTATCTTAATGGTACCTGCAGTAAAATGGGACTGCCGACAAACATGAAATTAAAATCAGGTGTAATCAGTACAGTAATGGGGAAAGGACAAGATACTATGGGAAAAAGGAAAGATCTCTGCCACTTAGGAAAATTGTATTTAGGCTGAGTCTTGAAACTACTGTCAAGTAAGTAGAATTACTTACTCTAGAATTGCCCTTTTGAAAATGCTACCCTATTCTGCCACCATAATTTGGCCCCAGGTAAACAACAGGAGGCAAAGCAGTTCCATCTGGCAACAGACAGTTGTAATAAGATTTACCAGGTATGGCGACACCCATCAGAACAAGACCCAGTTTCCTCCTCCATTATCTCTCTCATCAGGAAGGTTCCATTAGCCTCATATCCTTCTCCGTAAGAGGGCAGACAGACCAAAATCCACAATCACAGAAAAATAACGAATCTGATCACATAGACCAGAGCCTTGTCTAACTCAATTTAGGTCATTTTAGGAATCAGCGGACTAAAATGGGTGAATTTAACTCAGATGATCATTATATTTACTACTATGGGCAAGAATCCCTTAGAAGAAATGGAGTAGCCATCACAGTCAACAAAAGAGTCTGAAAGGCAGTACTTAGATGCAATCTCAAAAATGACAGAATGATCTCTGTTCGTTTCCAAGGCAAACCATTCAATATCACAGAAATCCAAGTCTATGCCCCAACCAGTAATGCTGAAGAAGCTAAATTTGAAAGGTTCTATGAAGACCTACAAGACCTTTTAGAACTAACACCCAAAAAAGATGTCCTTTTCATTATAGGGGACTGGAATGCAAAACCAGGAAGTCAGGAAACACCTGGAGTAACAGGCAAATTTGTCCTTGGAGTATGGAATGAAGCAGGGCAAAGACTAATAGAGTTTTGCCAAGAGAATGCACTGGTCATAGCAAACACCCTTTTCCAACAACACAAGATAAGACTCTACACATGGATGTCACCAGATGGCCAACCCCAAAACCAGATTGATTATATTCTTTGCAGCCAAAGATGGAGAAGCTCTATACAGTCAGCAAAAACAAGACTGGGAGCTGACTGTGGCTCAGATCATGAACTCCTTATTGCCAAATTCAGACTGAAATTGAAGAAAGTAGGGAAAACCACTAGACCATTCAAGTGTAACCTAAATCAAATCCCTCATGATTACACAGTGGAAGTGACAAATAGATTCAAGGGATTAGATCTGATAGACAGAGTGCCTGATGAACTATGCATGGAGGTTCATGACATTGTACAGGAGACAGGGATGAAGACCATCCCCAAGAAAAAGAAATGCAAAAAAGCAAAATGGCTGTCTGAGGAGGCCTTACTAATAGCTGTAAAAAGAAGAAATGTGAAAAACAAAGAAGAAAGGGAAAGATATACCTATTTGAATGCAGAGTTCCAAAGAATAGCAAGGAAAGATAAGAAAGCCTTCCTCAGTGATCAGTGCAAAGAAATAGAGGAAAGCAATAGAATGAGAAAGACTAGAGATCTCTTCAAGAAAATCAGAGATACCAAGGGAACATTCCATGCAAAGATGGACACAATAAAGGACAGAAATGCTATGGACCTAACAGAAGTAGAAGATATTAAGAAGAGGAGGCAAAAATACACTGAAGAACTATACAAAAAAGATTTCATGACCATGGTGTGATCACTCACCTAGAGCTAGACATCCTAAAATGTGGAATCAAGTGGGCCTTAGGAAGCATCGTTAAGAAAAAAAGCTAGTGGAGGTAATGGAATTCCAGTTGAGCTATTTCAAATTCTAAAAGATGATGCTGTGAAAGTGCTGCACTCAATATGCCAGCACATTTTGAAACTCAGCAGTGGCCACAGGACTGGAAATTTTCATTTTTCATTTCAATCCCAAAGAAAGGCAATGCCAAAGAATGCTCAAACTACTGCACAATTGCACTCATCTCACATGCTAGTAGAGTAATGCTCAAAATTCTCCAAGCCAGGCTTCAATAGGACCTGAACTGTGAACTTCCAGATGTTCAAGCTGGTTTTAGAAAAGGCGGAGGAACCAGAGGTCAAATTCCAACATCCATTGGATCATCAAAAAAGCAAGAGAGTTCTAGAAAAACATCTGTTTCTGCTTCATTGACTATGTCAAAGACTTTGTGTGGAAAAAATTTTTTTTTCTGAGGTTGAAAAGTGTCAGACACGACTGAGCAACTGAACTCACTTGACCCTATTCTGACTCAGCGTATTCCTCCCCTCCTTCTGCCCTCATCACAAAAACAAATTCAGCATTACTGCTCACTCAGCTCTAAAAATAAAGATGAAAATTTGAATTAGAATTCAGAAAAATATGCAATGTGTAGGAAAAACAATGTCTTCACTTTCACTACACATAATACTTTACAAAGAACAACAATGCTCCCAATATAATGGTGTAGTGATGCTCTGTTGAAACAGTGATCCTCATCTGTTCTCTTGGCATGTAGCTCAATCACTTGCATCTAAAAGTAGCCATCTAAATATTTTTGTATAAATGAAATGCATAGATTCATGGAGAAAACATACATAAATAATTCTGATTTCTTTTACAGAGATAGTTAATCACATTTCATGTGTATTAAAGAAATGTTATCATATCAGAGAGTAAAAGTGTAAAACATTAAATTCCATCTCAAGTAAATAATGGGGCTATTATGTATGAATTTTGTCTGCTATTTTTTGAAGAACATTAAAATACACAGGATATATTTTTAGCTTTGCAGTACTTAAAAACTAGTGGGAACATGCTAATACAAACCAAAATTTAAATATAGTGTCTAAAAATAATTTTAAATGTACACGCGGAGACTGGGGAAGTATGTTAATGCACTCTTTATTCAAATAGAAGTTATGTTTTTACAATTCATTTTAACATTTCTCTCATTTTGTTAAATGACTCAAATATGTCAGTAGAGATAATTAAAGTTCATATCACAGGAACAGCACTGTTGCAGAAAGAGGCACTCAAAGAGGTACTTTGATAAAGAAAATGAAAGGCTTGCAAATGCTCTAAATAGCTTTGCTTACAAGGGAACAAACAAACTAAATAAGAAGGAGACAATAGCTTTTGAAGGACATAGTTGGAAAAATTTGAAGAAATATTTATTTAGGAGAAAGAACGGTTTTTTGAATAATTTAAAAAATCCATGTTAATAGACTTGGAATTTTTTTAAAGAAAAAGTAAATTTTAATATCTGGAAAAAAAAAAAAACAGTCTGAAAATTCCAGTAATCAAATACTATTTTTGGTTCCAAAATTCTTCCTACTATCTACTCTATCATAACATTTTACTCTCTGATTAATCGTTTCCCATAGAACCTTGCTTTCATCCTGCTTTGCTTTTTGCTTACCACATATCCTTTATTTTCTGCTCTCTCTCTATATATATACCTGTGTTTACTTAAAAAAATTGATTTACATATCTGAAAGTATCTTTCTTTTTTGCAGTAAAGTAGGAAAGGAAATGGAATGGAAAGTAAAAGGGAAAATAACCATGTAGCTAAAATATAAATATTTTGCAGTGTTTCCCAATATAATCTATCATACATTTAGCAATTTTCGCTAAAGAAAAATAACAACCAAAAATTGGATACAATGAAAAGCACAATTAAATAATATTGTCACTTCAAAAAATCTTCTGTTTTTCAAATTTTGGATGCATATGCATTTGCCAATATATGTATGGAAATAAAGTTAGTCAAATAGACAAACTAATTATAATAAACATGCTCTAGCATAATCAGTTATAATATTCAGTCATTTCTTTAAAGAAAACGCATGGTCACCAAGGGGTAAGCAGTGGGGATGGGTAAACTGGAAGACGGGGATTGACACATACGCAACACTATACGTTTAATAGGTAATTAATAACGACCTACTGTGAGGCAGGCACGACAACCCACTCAAGTATTCTTTTTTTTTTTAATGGTCACAGTTTTAACCTGGAAATTCTATAGACAATGTTTGAGGGTCTTCACGTTTGTAATTTGAAAAAATCTGAGTCCCTAAGTCTCCCTCCCCCTTTTACCTGATCTTTCAAAATGCTGTCTTTATCCCATGGACAGAGGAGCCTGATGGGCTACCGTCAGACACCACTGAAGCGATTTAGGATGCACATGCGCAAGGACCTACCATATAACACATTGAACTCTACCCAATAATCTGTAATGGCCTATATGTGAAAAGAATCTGAAAAGAATGGATATATGTATAGATACAACTGATTCACTCTGCTGTACAGCAGAAACTAACACATTGTAAATCGACTATATTCCACTAATTTTTTTAAAAGGAAACGAAATAAAAGTTTAATCACACAAATTATTTTAAATTTTCAAAAAGCAGATGGATCTCCTAGGCTGAAAGGATAACAGTGTAAAATCTAGGGAACAATAGTATAATCTCTCACAAAAAGTTGTGGAAGCTCACATAATAATTATTTTTGGAAAGGAGTAAAAAATTATAATTTATATATACCAATTATCAAGTGTTTTTTTTTTCAACATAGGGTATAATACTTAAAATTTAACATTATGGAAATTCCTGCTAGCAAAGTCCTTTTAGTCAATATGAAGAAATATATTATACACAGAAAATGACTTAAAATCAAAAGTTGCTGAAGAGTGGTAAAAATGCAGCACATTCATGTTAATAGTTATGATTTTCTAATGACAAGTGCTTTTAAACTCAGAGTAAGTAACTGAATGATTCTATATAGTATTATGCCAACAAGTTACAACTAGCCAATAAAAGAGATGGTTAAAAAAAAAACAATAAAGAAAATGAGACATAGAGAAGTCTATATTCAGAAAACTTAATATATGCTGATGAGCCCAATTTTGCTCAGAAGCAGCCCCTACATAACAGTCTTAAGGGACAGATATGGTAGACACTGGGGACAACTTGAAGAAGGCTTAGAAAAAGTTTTTAAATCAAGGAATTAAATATAAAAATATAGAATTGCTTTTGGAGGGGGAAAAAAAAAAAAAAAGGTAGTTTCCTAGATCTGAATCTAACGCTTTACTTTCTTAAATACTGGGCACTTAAATTGCAGGTCCCCTGAACAGACCCAGACCTTCTGGTTTACAATGGAAAGTAAATGATACAAACAAAATGACAATCTCAGATTAATATATTACCTGTTCTGGGATTTGAAAAAGGCAATTAAGCTGTTTCTTTTCAGCATGCAACCAAGCTTTAAGCTAAAGACTAGTATTTTCTCAGTAGGTTTAATGTACAAGCTCTTAAATACAACAAGCTCCTCCACAAGCCCTGCTGGCTTTTAATGCTGCATCTTGATGGTAAATTAGTTCCAGCAGCCTAATTCTTTTAAGTGCTTGGCCCTTTTGCTGACATCAAGTCTCTTACCAAATATCTTGAAAATACAGGATTTTATGTAAATTGTTCTTCATATGTACCGGGTTTATACTGACTTAATTTGGAAATCATAGGGCAGTGTTGTCATAGTGGATGTACTCTTATTTGGGAAACCATAGTATAAAACAACATTTTTAGTATTTTAAAACTTGATTGTGGTTTTATGCTCTAAATTTTTTAGTTATGCTTAATATGCAAACCCTGGAATTTGTTGCTTTTCTAACTTTTGTGTGCATCAGCATTATCTAGTGAAGTTGTTAAACAGATAGTTTGGATTCACATCCACTTTTTAAAATAGTAGTTTGGGATGGAGTCCAAGTATTTATGTTACTAGCAAGTTCTCAGACAAAACTGATCCTGGTGGTCTGGAGAATGCACTTGGAGAAAAACTACTTTGAAATCTTTTGACTCAAAATTGGTGGTAAAATGTTAAGATAGATACTTTGATCTCTGAGATTGTTTCCACTTCCTTAGATACAAAAGCATAATTATCTCAAGACATTTTTACACTGCATAAATGATTTAGCAGAGATTCTGACATATAATTGATAATTAGCTAGCTGCCACTCCTCCCTTCTTTAAATTTATAGTTACATAATACCCACAGAAACAATATTTTTAAAATAGTCATCTATATGATCTCTTTGAGTGTATGTGAAGAAAGAAATCAAGTCAATATTGAGGCAGAGACTGGCCTGTGCAGGAACAGTTAAGACTTAATCTTTTTCAATCTTTTTCAGGGATGATCAATTCATGTCAATGTCATCTTGTTCCTAAACAGGTGATACTAAAATGCGTTCAAAACAAAGTACAGAAGAAAACAATAAACAATAAAACATAAGGACATGAGGTAAGATATTACCATATACTGAAAATGCCAGGAAGCCTAACAAAAACAGAGGTTTACTTATCTTTCATAACTAGATGGCCAGACATAGACAGTTCCCTCTAGGTTTCTACTTTGCCGTTCTATACAGTCTTCTCCTCCTGATCTCAAAATTGTTGCTGGATTTCCAGATAGAATATCTATGCATCATACAGGAAGAAGAAAAAGGGTAAACTATTTTCTCCAGTTTGGCTATGATTTGATATTAGGAAAGAAAGCCCTCTTTTACCAATATTTTATTATCTTGAACTGTGTCACCTGGTCATGCTCTGTGAGGCAGGAAAAGTAAACATTTTAGCTTACTGGTCTCTCTAGTGGAGGAAGGTCAGGGAGAAGGTTGTGGAGGGTGCTTGCATAGCCAATTCATAATGTGCAGCAGATAAATTTTTAAGGATGGGACTTTAAGGAAGTGTTCTGGAGAAAACTACAATTTTTTTTTTAAACATTGGACATGGAATGCTGACGTGGAAGAATGACTGAGTAAAGTTTGGTTGCCAGTATCTAATTACATGTAATATCTAAGAGAAGAAGAGAACAATACAAGAACTAAAAGTCTGTCTAATAGAAATCAACTAAATAATGAATATTTTCAAAAAGAGAATAGCCAGTGAACGTCAAATGTAGAATGTTTCCACATTCCAAATTCCATTTGACTTCCAAAGGCAGCCATAATATTTGGAAGAGGCCTATAAAAAAAAAGAATTATATGCTAAATTAAAACAACAAAGATTAAGTCTTCCAGTTCATAAATGTGAAATGTTTTCCCATTTATTTGTATTTTTATTCATTCAATTCACTATTTTTTATAGTTTTCAGTGTAAATGTTTACCCCTCCATTGATTAAGATTATTCCTAAATATCTTATTTCCTTTGACACTACTGTAAATGAGACTGCTATCCCAATTTCATTTTCAAATAGTTCATTTTTGATGTATGCAAATGCAAAAGGAAATCTTTCACAAATATTTCTTTAAGAAAATAAAATCACTGGCTGCCTTCCTATCTGGTCACTCTTCTTTCATTTTTTCCCATCAGCAACAATTTTTCTTTTCTTTCCTATTCAAGCTTACCTCTCAATAAACAACCTCAGATATCGTGTTCCAACATTTGGAACCCCTATTCTCCCTCTCCAAGGTCATCTTTCCTTCCAGCAGGAGTGCTGATATAAGCTGTAGATGTAGGCCATATATCAGTTCAGCTCAGTTGCTCAGTCATGTCTGACTCTTTTCAACCCCATGGACTGCAGCACACCAGGCCTTCCTGTCCATAATCGGCTCCCAGGGTTTACTCAAATTCATGTGCATCAAGTCGGTGATGCGATCCGACCATCTCATCCTCTATTGTCCTCTTCTCTTCCTGCCTTCAATCTTTCCCAGCATCAGGGTCTTTTCAAATGAGTCAGTTCTTTGCATCCAGTGGCCAAATTGATGGAGTATCAACTGCAGCTTCAGTCCTTCCAATGAATATTCAGGACTGATTTCCTTTAGGATGAACTGGTTGGATCTCCTTGCAGTCCAAGGGACTCCCAAGGGTCCTCTCCAACACCCCAGTTCAAAAGCTTCAATACTTCGGTGCTCAGCTTTCTTTATAGTCCAACTCTCACTTCCATACATGAGTACTGGAAAAATCATAGCTTTGACTAGACAGACCCTTTGTTGGTAAAGTAATGTCTCTGCTTTTTAATATGCTGTCTAGGTTGGTCATAACTTTTCTTCCAAGGACCAAGCGTCTTTTAATTTCATGGTTGCAGTCACCGTCAGCAGTGATTTTGGAGCTCAAAATTATAAAGTCTATCACTGTTTCCATTGTTTTCCCTTTATTTGTCATGAAGTGATGGGACCAGATGCCCCGATCTTTGTTTTCTAAATGTTGAGTTTTAAGCCAACTTTTTCACTCTCCTCTTTCATTTTCATCAAGAAGCTCTTTAGTTCTTCTTCACTTTCTGCCATAAGGGTAGTGTCATCTGTATATCTGAAGTTATTGATATTTCTCCCTGAAACTTTAATTCCAGCTTGTGCTTTATCCAGCCCAGCATTCCTCATGATGTACTCTACATATATGCTAAATAAGCAGGCTGAGAATATACAACCTTGACGTAATCCTTTTCCGATTTGAAACCAGTCTGTTGGTCCATGTACAGATCTTACTGTTGCTTCTTGATCTACTTACAGATTTCTCAGGAAGCAGGTCAGGTGGTCTTGTATTCCCAACTCTTTAAGAATTTTCCACAGTTTATTGTGATCCACACAGTCAAAGGCTTTGATGTAGTCAATAAAGCAGAAGTTGATGTTTTTCTGGAACTCTCTTGCTTTTTTGATGATCCAGTAGATGTTGGTTCCTCTGCCTTTTCTAAATCCAACTTGGACATCTGGAAGTTCATGTTTCACATCCTATTGAAACCTGGTTTGGAGAATTTTGAGCATTATTTTGCTATCGTGTGAGATGAGTGCAATCGTGTGGTAGGATGAACATTCTTTGGCATTGCCTTCCTTTGGGACTGGAATGAAAACTGACCTTTTCCAGTCCTGTGGCCATGGCTGAGCTTTCCATATTTGCTGGTGTATTGAGCGTGACACTTTCACAGCATTATCTTTTAGGATTTGAAATAGCTCAACTGGTATTCCATCACCTCCACTAGCTTTGTTTTTAGTGATGCTTCCTAAAGCCCTCTTGACTTCACATTCCAGAATGTCTGGCTCTAGGTGAGTGATCACACTATCATGGTTATATGAGTCATGAAGATTTTTTTTTTTTTTGTATAGTTCTTCTATGTATTCTTTCCAATTCTTCTTAATATCTTCTGCTTCTGTTAGGTCCATAACATTTCTGTCCTTTACCATGCCCGTCTTTGCATGAAAACTTCCCTTGGTATCTCTGATTTTCTTGAAGAGATCTCTACTCTTTCCCATTCTTTTTTTTTTTTTTTTTTTGCTCTATTTCTTTGCATTGATCATTGAGGAAGGCTTTCTTATCTCTCCTTGCTATTCTTTGGAACTCTGACCCAAATGGGTATATCTTTGGTTTTATCCTTTTTCTTTAGTTTCTCTTATTTTCTCAGATATTTTTAAGGCCTCCTCAGACAACCATTTTGCTGTTTTGCATCTTTTTTCTTGAGGACAAAAAGATAGAACACTGAAAGATGAACTCCCCAAGTCGATAGGTGCCCAGTGTACTACTGGAGATCAGTGGAGAAATAACTCCAGAAAGAATGAAGAGACTGAGCCAAATAAAAAACAACACCCAGTTGTGGATGTGACTTGTGACGGAAGTAAACTCAGATGCTGTAAAGAGCAATATTGCTTAGGAACTTGGAGTGTTATGTACCTGAATCAAGGCAAATTGGAAGCGGTCAAACAGGAGATGGCAAGAGTGAACATCAGTATTTTAGAAATCAGTAAACTAAAATGGACTGGAATGGGTGAATTTAACTAGATGACCATTATATCTACTACTGTGGGCAGGAATCCTTTAGAAGAAATGGAGCAGCCATCATAGCCAACAAAAGATTACGAAATGCAGTACTTGGATGCAATCTCACAAAGGACAGAATGATCTCTGTTCATTTCCAAGGCAAACCATTCAATATTACAGTAATCCAAGTCTATGCCCTACCAGTAATGCTGAAGAAGCTGAAGTTGAATAGTTCTTTGAAGAACTACAAGACCTTCTAGAACTAGCACCCAAAAAAGATGTCCTTTTCATTATAAGGGACTGGAATACAAAAGTAGGAAGTCAAGAGCTACCTGGAGTAACAGGCAAATTTGGCCATGGAGTACAAAATGAACATGTCAAAGGCTAACAGTATTTTGTCAAGAAAAATTCGCTGGTGATAGCAAACACCCTGTTCCAACAAGGCTCTCCAACAACACAAGAAAACTCTCCACATGGACGTCATCAGATGATCAATAGAAAAATCAGATTGAATATATTCTTTGCAGCTAAAGATGGAGAATCTCTATACAAACAAGACTGGGAGTTGACTGTGGCTCAGATCATGAACTCCTTATTGCCAAATTCAGGCTTACATTGAAGAAAGTATTGAAAACCACTAGACCATTCAGATATGACCTAAATCAAATTCCTTACAATTATACAGTGGAAGTGACAAATAAATTTAAGGGATTAGATTTGAAAGACAGAGTGCATGAAGATCTAAGGATGGAGGTTAGTGACATTGTACAAGAGGCAGTGATCAAGACCAACTCCAAGATAAAGCCCATTTATGGGAATCGCCTTTTCAACTCTTCCTTCATGACCTGTGAATATGTTAAGTCTGAAAGCAATATGCTCATTTCTTATCCTATAATAATTGTGTCTGTGTGTGTGTGTGTGTGTGTATCAACCACTTGCAGAAACTGTTCCAAAAGTCATAATGATAAATAAGAAGAGAGAAAATCTTTTTTGATTTTAGTGAATGCACAGCATATACATAATACAAATATACAAATACAAAAATAATTACACAAAGTTAAATATAGTATAGACTAACCAGGTAAGGGGACTCATTAATAGAGTGGTCAAGGTTGACCTCTCTGGAAAGGTGTCTCTGAAGAGAGAACTGCTATGAGAACATGAGCATTGTAAATATCTAGAGTAAGAACAATCTGAACAAAGATAGACCAAGTTTAGGGACACTGAAATTAAATGTGATGTATTTGGCAATATTTGTGTGATATGTACAACAGAGGCAAGTATGATAAAACTCACTGAGCAATATGGAAAATGGCAATACTTAAAATCACTGTTTCAGATATTTCTGAGTGAAGCTCCATTCTTAAATCATTTAGCAAAGCCTGGGGTAGCAATGATTGAAAACAAATCAAAACAAAAGAAAAAAAAAAAAAAAACACACAGGAAAACTCTAGCCCAAACACAGTTGATGTCTTGCTCATTCTCCATGTCCATTGTGGTTTAGCATAGAGTATCACTTGTTATCACATAAGGATCCTGACTTTATCTCAATGCTGGCTTCTTCAATCACAGAGACTGGAAAAAACAGACAATAGGAATTTATATACTGACTAATAAAACTTCTTTGAATCACTTGTATTAAGCAAGAGGCATCTATTAGCTGGGCTTCCCCAGTGGCTCTTTGGTAAAGAATCTGCCTGCAATGCAGGAGGTGTGAGTTAAATCTCTGGGTCCAGAAGATCCCTTGCAGGAGGACATGGCAACCCACTCTGGCATTCTTCCCTGGAGAGTCCCATGGACAGAAGAGCCTTGTGGGCTACAGTCCATAGGATCACAAAGAGTCAGACATGACTGAAGCAACTGAGCACCCATGAACATCTGTTATCTATTTTAGTCCAAGCAATTCTGCCCACTGATTCCTGGTATGAAAGTCATCAAGGAAAACACAGCACAGTCAAGAACTGGATGAAACAGGTTGGACTCCTTAGAGAAGAGACAGAGCAAGACGAGCTTTTGTAGTAGGCATAGGTCTCCCACCATCAACCAGTCCCTCCTGATGGCTGATTCAGGGTGATCATTCTGCATCCATTCCTCTGGCACAGGAGTTTGAGGATCTCATCCCCTCCCTGCAGGAAGCAGAAACAGTGGAGTTGGCTGGGTGCTAGATGACACATCAAGTAACAACACAGTACATGTTGAATCTGAAACTGAGAGTGGCATTCCCATGGAGAGCATTAAGTCCAGTACAGGTTATTAGGAGTCTTTATTATTTAGCATTAATGTGCTCCAAGTCCGAGGCCTAATTTTAGTGGCCAAGTGGGCAGGCAGGCTGTGTCTGTTTACTGCCCAGGTGTGGGAGAGATGTCCAAGGCTGGATAACAAGACTGTTTTTCTCAACATTTTCAGATCTTAATTCTTTGTGCTTCCCAGGGAGGAAATATGTATAGTCCTCCTTCATCAGAGGACACTGAAGGGATAGCAGCAATGTCATGGATAGTAATAGTCTTATCAGTTACATGTTTAGAAGTTAAACAAGTCATTGTAACTTGTCACATATTTATGTTAACTTGTCAAGGTATTAATGTATTAATAGTTTAAAGATGGGAATGATGTAAAGAAATTCAAAGGCAAAGATAAATTGTAAATTTGAGCCACCAGAAAAAAAAACACAATAATAATAGATCAGTACAATAGGCTTTTCAATAATGTGACATATTTCAACTCTGTTAATAACTTATTTCTTTATAGAAACTTAGGTATAACAGGTAAAGCATTGTTTTATTATCTCATAAATGAAACTTTCTGGCCAAGTATCATTTACATTAGTAACTCTGGGATGGTGTATGTTTTAGGATAAATACATGTTTTTCAGCAAATATTGGTTTTGTCTGCTGGAAGCTCAGAGATTTTATTTCAAAATTTGATATGGTCATCCTTTCCAGTTTGTCACAAAATTTTATTATTGTTTCTTTTTGCTTCCTCAAAATCTCCTCCCAGTTTTGATAAGCCTTATCTATAAATGTGATTGAGAGAGCAGATGGTGTTTCATGGGAGATTGGTGTTAATTTTGAAAATCATGAGGAAAGAGATGGACGTAGATATTTCATTTTCCTTTTTGATGCATTCCATTTTAATAGAAACCATTTCATAAAGCTGAGTTTTAGCTGAATTTGTACAAACACACCTATCACAATTAGTCACATGTATAATTATCCTGTTTTGCAATATTCAGAAGATTTTTACATGTTATTAATGCTGCTTTAAATTTAGGGAAAAAAAGAGAAAGCAATACTGTTGCATTAGTTAGAAATTAATTGAAAGTAGTTGCTCAAAAACAAACAAACAAACAAAACCAGTTTCAGTGTATTACCTCTTTCTTCCGCTATTTGAGAAAATCTATTATTAAATTTCGTTACTTCTGTTTCCTTCATTTGTATGATGCTTAGCAGTATAAACTAAATGTAGACTGCATGCTTAAATATAGTTTAGAATTGCAATAACAGAGACAAGCATATTTCCTTTTATTCAAAGAGGTATAGCTATAAATGTACATGTACATTTCATATTTTAATATAAGCAACTATGTTATTCTTAATGTATGTATATGTGTGTGTGTTTATACACTCACTATATGATCACATAAATTAGAATACACAAATAGATACATGTATACAAATATATGCATACATAAAAATATATAAATATATATTTTTTGAAAAGAGAGGAAAGTCAAGCACCTAACGAGGTCCAATCCTGCTTAGCTTCCAAGATCAGATGAGATCAGGCATGTTCAGGGTGGTATGGCCATAGACTGCATACAAATATATGCATGCATGTCAATATATAAATATATATTTTTTGAAAAGAGAGGAAAAACAAGCACCTACTATTTTGTTCTAGTATACTTGATCTCCTAAATTTGAAAAATTATTTTAAAGAACTGAATCTTATTAGCAAAACTAAGAAATGGTGAATGTCAAAAAGTGATAAAGAAAGAATAAAAGTTATTTGCTTTGATGTCCCAGAGGATGGCAGTATATAGAAGGAGTTGAGGACATCCAAGTGTCAAGAGTCTTAAATAATAAAAATATTTTTTTCTTATAAAATTAAAAGAAAAAAGGGCATGTAAATCTATTTAGAAATTTATAGTTATGATTAATATTAACATTAACCATATTATATATGTTTAATATTATAAGGAGCTTGAAAATTTTCTATGAGCTTATATAAATCTATTATTGGAGGAAGAAGCCACAAAAGCTGATAAGTAAAATATAATTAGATTTTTTGGTTTGGTTATGAGGGCCTTTCCTAATGAAATAGAAGAAAGTCACTTAAAGATCACTTTACATTTGTCCCATATAAGCAAAGATCCATTAACTGTATTGATCTCTCTATAAAATGGTAAGGTAATAATTAGAGCAAAGTCCACATTTCAACATAATTTATTTCAATTTAATACAGATAAACCTATATTGATTTTACCCAGTGCTAGTTATTGTGAAGGTAAGAAATAAAAATAAGATGCAATCCTGCTTTCAGGAGTATAAAAATTAGTGGTAATGTAAGACACCAACAAATTCAAACAAAAAACCTGAACTACTGAGTTTGAAAAACAATTCAAAATTTCATTTATTGCTGTATTTTTGTCACTGTATAACCACTTTATTTGGCTTAAAATATTTCACTTTTTTTTTTTTTTTAAACCATAAGTGTTGAATCCCATTTAATACAGGTAGGGGCCAGGTCAGACTTTCTGTTTCACCTGTAGTACATAAAGAACTTTTGGAAGTCATCACTCTTGTTCTCACAACAAGAAGTTGAACAAACTAAAGCTCATTTTTTTTTCCAGATCTATTGGAAAATTAAGATCACAGGACATAATGCCACTGTGGAATCTAGAATGACAGGCATATACAGAAACCACAGTCAATATCAGCTGTGATTTGGTACAGGTAACACTGGGAACAATAACTGGTAGAGAGAGATACAAGGGTAACTGACAAATTGCTGAAGGAGGAGCTTGAGTATTAGGAATCCCTGGGAGGCCAACCTTTAAGGGTGGCACCACAACTTTGTGATTATTACCTCCAGAGTTTTACCACGTTCTGACTATAAAGTTTTACCATGTTCTTCTCCTCTTGTGGGCATGATAAAGGGAAAAGTTAACATGCTGAAAAATGCCCAAGGGGAACTTAAAAATTCTGCAATATTTAACGTGTGATCTGCATAACAAAAGACTGTATGTAAGCACAATTATTTGAGTAGAGCTTGGTCTCTCTTGGAAATGTGTAACTGGACAACTCCAGTTGCCTCCAGCTGACACTCTCACATAGGAAAGGGAAAACAAAGGCTGAAACACACTTCTGAAAGTCACAGCCCTGCTCAGGTTCTAGGTCAAAGAAAAAACTAAGACTTAATAATAATAACATTTGAGAATGCTTTTGCTGCCCAGCATCTTCACACCATACAAAATGGGTTCCAATATAATAACAAAGATTACTACTAAGAGAGCAAACATACGAAGATGTTAATTTAAAAAAAAAAAAAAGAGTTATTAGGGAAAACCCCAAAATAAAGGACATTGGAGGTGGGAAAAAAATGGAAAACTAGAAGAAACTGACACCTCTAACACCTACAGCTACAGAAAGCATTAAGCACAGCCCAGTTCCTAGCCAAATATATTGTTGTTACTGTTCAGTCACTCAGTCATGTCTGACTCTTTGCGACCCCATGGACTGCAGCACACCAGGCTTCTCTGTCACTTACTGCCTCTTGAAGTTTACACAAACTAATATCCATTGAGTCTGTGATGCTATGCAACCATCTCATTCTCTATCACCCCTTCTCCTCCTACCCTCAATCTTTCCTAGCATCAGTGTCTTTGCAAATGAGTCAGCCCTTTGCATCAGTGGCCAAAGTATTGGAGCTTCAGCTTCAGCATCAGTCCTTCCAATGAATATTCAGGACTGATGTCCTTTACGATGGACTGGTTGAATCTCCTTACAGTCCAAGGGACTCTCAAGAGTCTTCTCCAACACCACAGTTCAAAAGCGTCAGTTGTTTGGCACTCAGCCTTCCTTTTGGTACACCTCTCACATCTGTACATGACTATTGGAAAAATCATAGCATTAACTATACAGACCTTTGTTGGCAAAGTGATGTCTTTACTTTTTAATAAACTGTCTAGATCTGTCATAGCCAAATATATATCTCTATCTATCTATCTATCTATATATATAATATCACAGTAAAAACCTATCTACTTTGGTTCCTTTTCCCCTATATGTCATGTATGCCTTTAAAAAAATTACATTGTATCCTCAAAGACAAGAAAAACTAAATCTTAAGGGAAAAAGCAAGCATTAGAATCAGACTCAAATATGCCAAAGATTTTGAAAATATGAGAGAGAAAATTTAAATGTGTTTGTGTGTGAGCTCAGTCATGCTTGACTCTTTGTGACTGCACAACTGTCACCCTCCAGGCTTCTCTGTTCATGGGATTTTCCAGGCAAGAATACAGGAGTGGCTTGCAATTTCTTACTCCAGGGGATCTTCCCATCCCAGGGATTGAACCCATGTCTCTTGTGTCTCTTGCCTTGGCAGGAGATTCTTTGCCACTGTACCACCTGGAAGGCCCCAGAGACCCTAAATAACTATAATTAATATGTTCAGGGCTTTAGCGAAAGAGGAGAAAACATGCAAGAATAAATGGTTAATTCAAGCAGGCAGATGAAGATCCTAATGTAAAATGAAAGAAAACACCACAGGGGGAAAAAACACTGTTACACAAATAAAAGATGTCTTTGATGAGTTCATCAGAGACTGAAAAAAAGCTAAAGTATGAATCAGTGAGTTCCAAGATATAGCGAATAAACTCCCAAAAATCAAAGCGAAGAGAGAAAAAAGAATAAAAATGGAAAAGAACGTTCAATCTTTGGGACTTTTATTAAACATATATATGTGTAAAGGACATATTAGAAGAAGAAAGTGAGAAGGGAGCCAAATAAATATTTGAAGAACCAATGTCTGAAAAACCCCCCAAGTTAATGACAGACACTAAATCACAGATACAGAAAGCTGAGAGAACACCAGGCAGGATAAATAGCAAAATATTCTATAGTTAGGCATATCATGTCCAATTATAGAAAAGCAAAGGCCAAGAGAAATCTTGAAATAGGCCAATAAATCAAGGGGAGAGTCAGAAGGCAAGATAAAATCTTACTTATAGAAGAATAAGGATAATAAATTATCAGATTTTTTAAAACCAGAAACTACGCAAGCAAGAAAAGAGTGAAGCAAAATATTTTAAAAGTTGAACATAAAAACTTTCTATGTTTTTAGAACACTGTATCCAGCAAAATTATCATTCAAAAGTGACAAAGAATTTTTTCAGAAACAAACTGAGAGAAAGTGTTACCTGTAGTCTTGTCTCACACAAATGACTCTTTGAAGTTCTTAAGAGAGAATAAAAGCAATATTGGTCAGAAGATCAGAGCTTTATGAAGAAAGCAAGTGCATTAGAAAAGAAAAAAAATGAACACAAAATTGTATTTACTTGTTTTTAAGTTATAGGTCATTGTTACTTGAAAATAATAATAGAAATAATGTGTTTCAATAGGTAAGTGAAATGAATGATAACAGCGTTATAAGAGACTGAAAGGCAGCAACCAGAGTATTTTAAATTACCCTCATTAGCCATGAAGCAGATGGTGTTACTTGAAAACTGACTTAGATTATTTGTAAAAGTATTCAAGATGGTTTTAGAAAAAGCAGAGGAACCAGAGATTAAAATGCCAACATCCACTGATTCATGGAAAAAGCAAGCAAGTCCCAGAAAAGCATCTATTTCTGCTTTATTGACTATGCCAAAGCTTTTGACTGTGTGGATCACAATAAACTGTGGAAAATTCTGAAAGAGATGGGAATACCAGACCACCTGACCTGCCTCTTGAGAAACCTGTATACAGGTCAGGATGCAACAGTTAGAACTGGACATGGAACAAGAGACTGGTTCCAAATAGGAGAAGGAGTAGGTCAAGGCTGTGTATTGTCACTCTGCTTATTTAACTTATATGCAGAGTACATCATGAGAAACGCTGCGCTGGATGAAGCACAAGCTGGACTCAAGATTGCCAAGAGAAATATCAATAACCTCCGATGTGCAGAAGACACCACACTTATGGCAGAAAGTGAAGAGAAACTAAAAAGCCTCTTGATGAAAGTGAAAGAGGAGAGTGAAAAAGTTGGCTTAACGTTTTCTAAGATCATGGCATCCGGTCCCATCACTTCATGGCAAATAGATGGGGAAACAGTGGAAACAGTGTCAGACTTTATTTTTGGGGGCTCCAAAATCACTGCACATGGTGATTGCAACCATGAAATTAAAAGACACTTACTCCTTGGAAGGAAATTTATGACCAACCTGGATAGCATATTCAAAAGCAGAGACATTACTTTGCCGCCAAGAGTCATCTAGTCAAGGCTATGGTTTTTCCAGTGGTCATGTATGGATGTAAGAGTTGGACTGTGAAGAAAGCTGAACGCCGAATAATTGATGCTTTTGAACTGTGGTGTTGGAGAAGACTCTTGAGAGTCCCTTGGACTGCAAGGAGATCCAACCAGTCCAGCCTAAAGGAGATCAGTTCTGGGTGTTCATTGGAAGGACTAATGTTGAAGCTGAAACTCCAATACTTTGGCCACCTGATGTGAATAGCTGACTCATTTGAAAAGACCCTGATGCTGGGAAAGTTTGAAGGTGGGAGGAGAAGGAAATAACAGAGAATGAAGCATTTGGATGGCATTATTGACTCAGTGGACATGAGTTTGGGTAAACTCCAGAGTTGATGATGGACTGAGAGGCCTGGCGTGCTGCAGCCCAAGGGGTCGCAAAGAGTCGGACATAACTGAGTGATGGAACTGAACTGAAATGAGGTATGCTGTATAAGTAATGCTCACAAGAAAATCTATGATAATGTACCTATATATTAGAAAATAAGAAAGGTCTACAAGCAATAATCTAAGTTACCATGCCAAAAATTGAGAGAAAAAAGCAATGGAACTCTAAAGCAGGGGAGATCAATATTAAAAATTAGAGCAGAAGTCCAAAGAAGTATAAGCTGAAAATCAACAGAAGAAAAAAATCAATGAGACCGAAAGCTAGTTTTCTTTTTGTTTTTTTTTTTTAGCAATTTACACTGCCTTTTTGAGTCTCAGTTTCTCTTCTAGTGGATGGAAATAGTAATGTCTACATTGAAGTGGTATGGAAGAGAAGATCAAATATAAAATGCTATGGCCCACAATAAGGGCTTCCTAGGTGGTACTAGTGGTAAAGAACCTGCCTGCCAACCCAGGAGACATAAAAGATGCATATATGATACCTGGGTTGGGAAGATCACCTGGAGGAGGGCATGCCAATCCACTTCATTATTCTTTCCTTGAGAATCCCATTGACAGAGGAGCTGGGGGACTATAGTCAGTGAGGTCACAAGAGTCAGGCACAACTGAAGTAACTTAGCATACATAGCGAGGGCAAATTGGATGTTTGATATTATCATTTTTAAGACTATTCTACACAAGAAATTGATATTGATAAAAGATATGAGTAGAGATAAATTCTGAGTATTCAATTCATTGAATTAAAAAGGGAGTGCTTCAAAGATATCTATTATATCTCTACAAGAAATATCCTAAACACAACACTGTCAAACATCATATGATTTTAAATTTGAGATCTGAATATTAAAATATTTAACTCTAATCAGCTGTCTTTTGTTGAAAACTTAAGAAGGGAAGGTTGTATTTTTTAAACCATTTACTTAGGTAGCTTTATCTTCTATAGCCACTCTCTGAAATAATCTCACAGATGAACCAGTTTGATTTTGTACATAAAAATATCAAAGTTGCAAGGTGACAGCTGTGCATACTGATGTCTATATTAAGCTTACCAGAAAAATGACTGAAAAAAATAATTCTTTTTCAGCAGAAATAGATGAAGATTTAGTGTTTCTTGATTTTTCTTTGTAATAAACTGTCTCCAGAGATTCAGTGTTTTAGAACAGTAAAAAGCCTGCCGATAAAGTGATTGATATGGAACACTCAGATCCAGAGGGTAAACGGCAGTGTTTAATGTCCCTGCATTGCACTCAGAGGAGAGAGAACCAGACAGATCCAATTATGGAATTTATAATTCAATAACTAGCTTCACTTTTCTAACCCAGTAATCTCATCAATTCTGACTCTTAAAGAAACAAGCATGTATTTCTCCTCCGATCATATCATCTATTGTTATAAATGAAACAAATAGTAGCATTCCATATGAGATACTAGCTTAGATGTACTTAGACTTATTTAAAATGTAATATTTAATGCCAACGGAACTTTTCTTTCAGCGAGACTAATATTCACCATGCTGATGACTTTATTCCTGATTATTTTGAAGACCTTTGTACAGAGTACTGCATTATTACTAGAACAGCTAGTAGAAAAAAAGTTCTGGTATATAGATAGATGATGCAGTCTCCATGGGCTTTGATTTCAGGATTTTTGACTCTCAAAGTCTTTCTCCCAAGTAATGTAAGATCCATACAATTCCTTTAGCAGGAATGAAAGCTTATAAGAAAAAAAAAAAAAATACTCTTGGAAGGTGAGAAATGTTGAAATAATTTTCAAATTAAATATAAAGTAATATTTAACCTATATATCACTATGGACAGCTCAAAAGAGACAAGAGGGTACAGAAGCCAAAAATAGGGAATTTTGTAAGCACACTGCTTTTTTGTTTTGTCATTTTATATTGCTATATTTTCACCATAGCCAGTTCCTAAATGTTATTGATTTTTCTTTTTCTTTTAAATTTAGGGAGACACGTATTTAGGCAATTTGGTTTTTACCTGGAAAATTAGCAGTAAAATTGTGACTAGTGGAAATTTTTCAATGTGACTCTTTTTAGAGACAAAGGGGAAAATGCAGCTGTAATGAAAAAGGATAAAGTTACAAAGTTACGAACCAAAGAATATAGCCAAGGAATACACTAGTTGGGTAAAGAATATAAGTAGGGACTTGATAAAAGGGGTGGGTTTATGGAAAACTACCCAAGGAAGTAAACTTCTCTGGGACTCTGTAGGGGCAATTTTTTTTTAATATAGTAAAGGAGCCTGGGGTGAGGTGGACAGTGGCAAGACAAATTCTTGCTATTTAAAAAATAATAAATCTGCTTAGTCTTAATATAACTCTAGACTAGGAGTTGATATTCTTATATTTTGCTCCAGACTTCATTTGACTCAAAGACTACAAATAAAAAGTACCTATTTCCCCTGGGGCAAGAATACCTACCTCTACAAATATAATCCTAAGGGAAATTAACCCTAACTATTCATTGGAAGGACTGATGCTGAAGCTGAAGCTCCAAGAATCCAAGAACTCCAAGAATCCACTCACTGGAAAATACCTTGACACTGGGAAAGATTGGAAAGCAAAAGGAGAAGGGAGTGACAGAGGATGAGATGGTTAGATAGCATCATGGACTCAAAGAACATGAATTTAAGCAAATTCTTGAATAGTGAAGGATAGGGAAGCCTTGCCTTCTGCAGATCATGGGGTCACAAAGAGTTGGACATGACTTAGGGACTGAACAAAAACAACAAATACAATAGGAATTTAATGAATATGTATATTATATATATATATATATAGGTCTGTATATATAAATGTTTACCTCTTTGGGAAAAAAAACATTAAATTCAAGATATTATTTTCTGTGTTTTGGGGCACATGGTTTATTTGGTTTAAATTCCCATTTTTGATGACTTTTTCCAGTTGAGACTGATTAAGCATTCCTCCTCTTTAAATAATGAGATTTTAAAAGTCTTGAATAGCCCCAAATTTCTGTGATTGTTAAACAGCAGTTCTTCATTTAACTTAGAAATAATCATTTATTTGGTAAGTGATTTTGTTCCTGGCATTATTGTTTTAGACTTGGACATTGTCTGGAACTAGCAGGCAGATTTTCTAAGAAAGCTGAAGTCAGTAACTGATTTACTGGTATTAGAGTCATAGAAAGGATAATATAGCCACTTTGCCCAAGGTATGCCTGTGTTACTTTATTATTTATGAGTCACTGGCACTGCTGGAAAACAAACAGCTGCATCAGTATTTTCCTGGATATTAAAGTCACTTTTATTGATGCTTCTGAACTTGATATATCATCTCATAGGGACACTGCAAACAAAGCCCTTGTAAATATACAATTTATTACCAAGGAACCTATTTAATGAAAATGTCTGCTGCATGTAGGAAAAGTTAACAATTGTCTGTTTGGAAAACATTCAAATTCTATTTCTAATTATATATTGGTGTGAAGTAGCTGTGGATTTTGCTCTTTATCTTTCTCTTTTAAAATCTCAGTCAGATGATTATTGATCTTTCTTCCACAAAGAGACAGCTTAAATAAGAACAAGCAGTATATATTTCGAAGATTATGAGTGCTTTCGAGAAATGCATCTCCAACACATGAGCACTCTCTGTAAATTAAAATAAGGTTTATTTATTTTGTAGTGAAGTAAATGAATAAAATTTCATATTTAGGTTACTGATTCATGATTTGAAATTATTTTGATCCTTAGCTTATCAGAAAAAGTTTAGCATGCTAAGTGCAAAATAAGTAACTTCTGCCACTATTAATCACTCAAAAACTCACTTTTCCAACAATATGGACAGTTTAAATTACTAACTCACACCTCAAATTGGAGGAAAATATTCAAGATAGTTTAATTCATTATAAAATGTCCTCTTTTTTTTTATAATAGAATTGATATATAGCCCTAAAAAAAGAAAAATGCCCATTTAAGTCCAATATCCTGTTTTGAACAATGCCATAATAAGCCTTTGCTCATAAAACAAGTAGCTTCTTTTGAAGTTGTTCAGATCACAAGACTACTAAAATGCTATATTTATTTAAAAGAAGTTAACATAGCACTTTGGATTCATTTTAAGAGAAAAACAAAATGAAACCCTTTAGTAAATGTGCAATAGTATCACGTTTCTGTGTAACAATAACTCTAATAATAATAGAGTTGTAATAATAACTCTAATAATGAGTCAACATTATCCTCTTTATTTCCTGGAGAAAGAACAAAAGAAACACCAAAAAATATAAGAAAACAACATGGTCAACACCATTTTTAGTGAAATTGGGAGATATATATAATCCATGCAGTCAATAAGTCTCTTCAAAAATGAGTTTGCTCACAAGCTATGTGGACAAGCCAAGCAGCAGGATATCTTAGATACATTTAGATATCCCAACAAACATCTATTGTCCCCTAGATGAGCATCTTGTCTTGATGTGGAAAAGCAAATCACCTGCTCCTTGCCCTGCTCCGGTTGGATTAAAAGAAATACAGACAGCATCGCTATACAAAGGACCATCCACATGGCTTCTGAGACAGCAGAAAAGAGGAAGGTCTTCTAGACACTTGCCCAATCCACTCCCCAGGGAACATTTTCTTTTTCTTTTTTTCTAATTTTATTTTATTTTTAAACTTTACATAATTGTATTAGTTTTGCCAGAACATTTTCAATCCAAGAAAACTCCAATTTGTTATTATTAGCAATACAAAGGAGCTAGAAACCCTCAAAGCAAAGCTATTTTAGTATAGAAGATAAAAAGGAGAATAAAAGCATACTAACATGATGAAGACTAACAGAAAATATAAAAACATGAGTACAAAAAATAAAAGCATGATAAAGCATTTTGTGGCTGTTTAAATAAAATAAATGGGGCTGTTATCTTAATTTTAAAAGTCCAGAGAGAGAGAGGATGGGATAAAGGGATGAAATATATAAGCTACCAATCATAAGGAAAGAAGAGAAAATGAAATAATTACACATAAAGATAAATTGAAAGAATGACTGGAATGGAAAAATAAAAGCTTCTGGGGAAGAAAAAAACAGAAAAAGATAAAGAGAATAGATAATGGAAACTAAATAAAGTGGAAACAAAGGGACTAAAAAATGCTATATGTAAATTATACTTCTAATAGAGTTGCTAGAAAGAAAGACAGGAAGAGAGCAAGGGACTGATGAAAGGAAGAAGTCAGAGCTACTGGATTTTAGTGTTGCTATTCACTGCAGCTGAAGCTATGTGGTGATAGTTGTTAGTTGTTAAGTCATACCATTGATCAAAGATAAAGGCCCAGAAGAAAATAATATTTTATTCTGGCAAAGTGATTTCCTTCATGTTTAGCCTCCTTGGAAGTTACTTGGTTGATTGAAACTCAATAAACATGCCTTCATCATATGTGGGTAAAAACTGACTATTTTTATTATATTTTTCTTTCTGACTTTTTCTATCTTATTTGCATCTTAAAGTCCAAGGGTTGAAAAAAAAGAAAAAAAAAATCCAAGGGAGTACATTTGTTTATCTCTTTGAAAGGACTGCAAATTTGCAGAAGTTGTGGGGTTTTTTACTGAAGTTTTTTCACTGTTTTTCAGATGATATGGTTTCAATAACCTCAGATATGCAGATGACACCACACTTATGTCAGAAAGTGAAGAAGAACTAAGGAGCCTCTTGATGAAAGTGAAAGAGGAGAGTGAAAAAGTTGGCTTAAAATTCAACATTCAGAAAACTAAGATCATGGCATCTGATCCCATCATTTCATGGCAAATAGATGGGGAAACAGTAGAAACAGTGACAGATTTTATTTTGGGGGGCTCCAAAATCACTGCAGATTGTGACTGCAACCATGAAATTAAAAGATGCTTACTCCTTGGAAGGAAAGTTATGACCAATCTAGATACATATTAAAAAGCAGAGATATTACTTTGCCAACAAAGGTCCATCCAGTCAAAGCTATGGTTTTTCCATTAGTCATGCATTGGTGTGAGAGTTGGACTATAAAGAAAGCTGAGTGCTGAAGAATTGATGCTTTTGAACTGTGGTGTTGGAGAAGACTCTTGAGAGTCCCTTGGACTGCAAGGAGATCCAACCGGTCCATCCTAAAGGAAATCAGTCCTGAATATTCATTGGAAGAACTGATGCTGAACCTGAAACTCCAATACTTCGGCCA
Organism: Bos indicus x Bos taurus; assembly: GCF_003369695.1. NCBI lineage: Eukaryota > Metazoa > Chordata > Mammalia > Artiodactyla > Bovidae > Bos > Bos indicus x Bos taurus. The sequence goes on along the minus strand of NC_040076.1, from coordinate 17,892,091 downwards.
CTTCATGTGAATAACTGACTCATTAGAAAATGCCCCGATGCTGGGAAATATTGAGGGCAGGAGGAGAAGGGGACAACAGAGGATAAGATGGTTGGATGGCCTCACCAACTCAAAGGACATGAGTTTGAGTAAACTCAGGCAGTTGGTGATGGACAGGAGGCCTGGTGTGCTGTATTCCATGGGGTCGCAGAGTCAGACACGACTGAGCAAACTGAACTGAACTGAATGATTTCATTGACCTATCTTCTAGTTTAATGCTAAAGATTTCATATCTTTTCTTTCAATGTGATTATATTTTTTGTTAATATTGAGCATAGTGATTAATGCCTTGAAATCTGTGTTTGCTAACTGTAACAATCAAGTCATTGCTCTTGGTTGATTGTGTTTCCTGATTTTTATCATTCATATTTTGATTAATTCTAAATTTTAGCTTGAATACAAAGAGTATTCTGCCACATTCCTTTAAAGATTCTTCTGTTTTGTTTTGTTTTAAGCAGGCACTTAGCTAGATTGGGCTCAAACTGTAACTCATATTCTTTCAGTTCAGTTCAGTTCAGTCACTCAGCCGTGTTTGACTCTTTGTGACCCCATGAATTGCAGCACGCCAGGCCTCCCTGTCCATCACCAACTCCCGGAGTTTACCCAAACTCTTGTCCATCGAGTCGGTGATGCCATCCAGCCATCTCATCCTCTGTCATCCCCTTCTCCTCCTTCCCCCAATCCCTCCCAACATCAGAGCCTTTTCCAATGAGTCAACTCTTCACATGAGGTGGCCAAAATATTGGAGTTTCAGCTTTAGCATCAGTCCTTCCAAAGAACACCCAGGACTGATCTCTTAGAATGGACAGGTTGGATCTCCTTGCAGTCCAAGGGACTCTCAAGAGTCTTCTCCAACACCACAGTTCAAAAGCATCAATTCTTCGGCACTCAGCTTTCTTCATACTCCAACTTTCACATCCATACATGAACACTGGAAAAACCATAGTCTTGACTAGATGGACCTTTGCTGGCAAAGTAATATCTCTGCTTTTGAATATGCTCTCTAGGTTAGTCATAACTTTCCTTCCAATGAGTAAGCGTCTTTTAATTTCATGGCTGCAGTGACCATCTGAGTGATTTTGGAGCCCCAAAAAATAAAGTCTGACACTGTTTCCACTGTTTCCCCATCTATTTCCCATGAAGTGATGGGACCAGATGCCATGATTTTAGTTTTCTGAATGTTGAGCTTTAAGCCAACTTTTTCACTCTCCTCTTTCACTTTTATCAAGGGACTTTTTAGTTCCTCTTCACTTTCTGCCATAAGGGTGGTGTCATCTGCATATCTGAGGTTATTGATATTTCTCCTGGCAATCTTGATTCCAGCTTGTGCTTCTTCCAGCCCAGCGTTTCTCATGATGTACTCTGCATACAAGTTAAATAAGCAGGGTGACAATATACAGCCTTGATGTACTCCTTTTCCTATTTGGAACCAGTCTGTTGTTCCAATTCGAGTTGTAACTGTTTCTTGCTGACCTGCATGCAGGTTTCTCAAGAGGCAGGTCAGGTGGTCTGGTATTCCCATCTCTTTCAGAATTTTCCACAGTTTATCGTGATCCACACAGTCAAAGGCTTTGGCATAGTCAGTAAAGCAGAAATAGATATTTAGCAGAAACTTAAATCTCATTTTTTTAAATAGCTTTTAGCTGGATGAGTTAAGTGTGACCCACACATGCCTGATTCAGGAACAGATATTTAGGTAGAGTTTAAATGGAAATTAAATTTCTCAACTGAGAATATCTCCTGTCTGTGAACTCTCTTCTCATTTTCCAGCTGTTGTGCTTGCTCTAAATTTTGTCTTCCAGCTCTTATATCTGGAAAGAATACATGCTTTCTGTGAGAGTTTGGATTTCCCAGGTGGCACTAGTGGTAAAGAACCTGCCGGCCAATGCAGGAGATGTAAGAGATGCAGGTTCAATCCCTGGGTTGGGAAGAAAGATCCCCCGGAATTCAGCATAGCAAATCACTCCAGTATTCTTGCCTGGAGAACCCCATGGATGAGCCACAGTGCATAGGCTTGGACACGACTGAAGCAACTTAGTGCATGTGTGCACACATGTGCGCACACACACACACACACACATATGAAAGTTTCAGTCTCTATGCAGAATTGGCTTTTTTTTTTTTTTTACCCTCTCAGGCTAACGTTTGTAAAACTAAGAAACCTTTCTATTGTTAGTCCCTACGTCCAAGTATTGACTGTTTTTCAGATTCCGTCTACATATGTGCATGATTTGAGGTCTTTAGATCTTTAAAAAATATATTTTTTAGTTGTTATCTGAAGATAGGTCAGTTCTTAGTAGGAGAATACTTAGATCTGTGCTGAGCAAAATGCCAAGATACACTGATATGAATGTAGGAAAATAAAAAATTTTTCTTTTTATGGAGATTACTATAGGACAGAGTATGTACGGTGACCTGAAAAGATACATTAACAATGATATATAACTAAATAACATAACTAATTAGGTATTTCTATTATCTATCAATAGAGAGCTATGTGGTATATTCTTATCTTCAGTTCAGTTCAGTCGCTCAGTCGTGTCCGACTCTTTGTGACCCCATGAACTGCAGCATGTCAGGCCTCCCTGTCCATCACCAACTCTCGGAGTCCACCCAAACCCATATCCATTGTGTCGGTGATGCCACCCAACCGTCTCATCCTCTGTCGTCACCTTTTCCTCCTGCCCTCAATCTTTCCCAGCATCAGGGTCTTTTCAAAAGAGTCAACTCTTCACATGAGGTGGCCAAAGTACTGGAGTTTCAGCTTCAACATCAGTCCCTCCAATGAATACCCAGGACTGATCTCCTTTAGGATGGACTGGTTGGATCTCCTTGCAGTCCAAGGAACTCTTAAGACTCTCCTCCAACACCACAGTTCAAAAGCGTCAATTCTTTGGTGTTCAGCTTTCTTTATAGTCCAACTCTCACTTCCATACATGACTACTGGAAAAACCATAGCCTTGGCTAGATGGACCTTTTTGGCAAAGTAATGCCTCTGCTTTTGAATATGCTGTCTAGGTTGGTCATAACTTTCCTTCCAAGGAGCAAGCGTCTTTTATTTTCATGGCTGCAATATCAAGTACTAGTCCATAAAGAAATCATAAATAATTTATAGAAAAAGTAAAGATAACACAAAACTATTTATGTCATCATAGTGCATATGATTAGAAACATAACAAAATAGAAATTTGTTAAATGAATCCTCAGATGTGAGATGGTATTTCCATTACAAAATGTTACAAATATTTCTAAATATATACAGATACATTCAGTTCTGAGAATTGCCCCCATTTAGCAGCCATCTAGTGGCTCAGATAATGAATCTGCCTGCAATGCTGGAACCCTGAATCAATCTCTGGATCAGGAAGATTCCTTGGCTAAGGGAAAGGCAACACACTTCAAAATTCTAGCCTGGAGAATTCCATGGACAGAGGAGCCTTGCGGTCTACAGTCCATGGGTTGCAAAGAGTTGGACACACACGCACACACACACAAACACAAATACCTATCAGTACTATATTAAATGTAAATGTAGTAAGAGAGAGTTTTAAGCATCTCTGGCCTATGAAAATTTCAAAATGCTCTAAGCAATTTTGGGGTCACAGAGTAAAAAGAATTGAGGTTTCAGAGTAGCAAACATCAAAAATGAACACATTACCTAGAGACTGCAGCTTAAACTGTGCTCAGAGACGTTTATATAATTTAATTGTTCTACTAATAATCGAGAGAAACATAACCCACCTACTGTAAAGATTATAAAAGCAAAATCAGAATAATTTGAAAACAAGCAGAAAATAATCACACAAAGGCCTAGAGAAAAAAACAACAAAAACCAATCAGATTCAAAAATAAAAACTGAGAAAGGATTGTAACTTATGTCACAAAGAGCTGATTTCTATTATATATGGAAATTAATTAGAAAAATAATACTTGCCTAATATATATGAAAAAAGTGTTAAAGGTCACAGAAATGAAACAAATGGCTTTTAAATATATGAAGACTTAGCAATCTCCCTCTTAATAAAATGGATAAAAATTAAACCTCTGGTAATATATCAATTTAATCTATAATATCAGCTTTAATCTCCAATAAGGAATTATTGAAAGTTTGGGGGAATGTTTTTAGTTGGCAAAATAGATTTAAGGTCACTGATGTTTAGAATATAGGAAACAATGATGCAGAATTCCCTAAAATTAGTGATATTTCACACAGTTTTCAAATGTCTTGCCAGGTATTTAGATATTAAAGAGTTTTTATAATTATCTGAGCCTATAATCTCCATCAAATTTATATATTTTTACTAAATATTAGGATCAGGGGATTCATTGAATATTACAGTAATAGAACTATTCTGTGAATCAATAGAAGTGTCTAATCTCTTTTTGAAGCTTTATCAAGACCTGGCCACAATTTTTCATAATCACAACAACCATGTCAACTCTATGGGTATGAGTTACTAACCCAACATACTTCTGTCAGATCCTTAATTCAACTTAGTACACACACCTGACTACTTAATTATGACTTCTCATGTGGGTACATTTATGTATTTATCGATTGAAACACACATTTTCTTAAAAGTTTTTCTTTCTATTTCCATTTGCACTAGTTAGAGCACTGAATTGACATGCCTATAAAAGTATGTAGATATAAAGGCACAGGATGAATTTCACTGCAGCACAGTGCAAGAGAGTATTACACTTCATTTTTTAATAAAAAAGAAGCACTGGGTCTGCTAGGGTTGAGAATGACTGATGTAATAAAATGACAAAAAAGTGAATGTTTAATAATACACTTACTTTGAAAGGCTCTAGGGAAATAAGAACTTTAATATATTGCTGATGAGTGTGCAGATTGGTTCAATTCTTAGGACTGAAAATATCTATAATTATTTGGAAATATCTGTGACATTTACTAGTGGAAATATCATGTCATATCTGAGGATCCACTAGAAAGATGTAATAGCATGCCTGAAATGATATTTGTACAAGGTTATTCATTGGCCTATCGCTTGTGTTGACAAAAGATTGGAAACAACCATGTAATCAATGCTTGGGTGCTGATTATATGTTCATTCATATTCGTATAATAAAACACTATGCAGATGTCAAATACAATGGGGAATATATTTCCATTCTGATATGGTAAGCTCTCCAAAATACTTTATTGAATGAAAGAAGCAGAATAGTGTGTAGAATGAATGTTCTGATGTGTGAAAAAAGAGGAAAACTAAGAATATATGCTTGTACTTTATTGCTTTATTCCTTAAAAGAAATCTCTGGAAGAAAATACAAGTTCTGAAAACCACTGCTCACCTGTGTGTGTTAGAGTGAGAGAGTTGGTGTTAGAAAAATGGACTGTCATACACAGGAAACAGAGGTTGACTACTCACTGTGTTTAAATTTTAATGATTTAACCAATTGGATGTGTCAATAATAAAATTAATTTTAAGATAAGCTTGAATACAGTTAAGATATATGCCTATATTTATATCTTAAAACTATTCAACACAAAGTATTTCCTAGACCTTCTCACAGAAACAGTCACATATAGCTATCAATAATGGGGAAAATCCATTAGCATAGGGATAGGAGATTTTGAGTAAAAAGATGAATATTTACACATCTCCATGGCTAAATTCACACTGCAGTGCTGCGTGTATAATCCCTTTGATGTTATTAAAGTGCCTAAAACAGCTACCCGAAAGCACTGAAATCATATAGTAAGACATTTCCTGGCTGGAAAGAGAAACCATTCGAAGGTCGTCTATTTGTGTTTTTTAAGGACACATCACCAACACAGAAAAGAAATAGATCTAAGTGTTCTCAATAAAATGAGGTTTGAGGAAGTTGCCTTAGAAAATCAATCCACTCCTGCTACCATCTGGATAACAACCAAAAATATCCACTCTGAACCTTGATGAAATTGTCTTGCCTGCTTTCAGGGAGCATGAGGAAAATCTTAATAGAGGATTTTTATCATAATTTAAGCCTATTGCTTATAATGACTTTTTAAATATTATATTCCACCTTTAAAAACCAATATTCCAGCAGAAATATTACCATTAGAAAAATAGAGACAAATTAATTTTGACCAATATTTTTCAAAGAGCGTCAGCACTGAAATTGCCACATAGAGAGATTTGAAGACTCAGGTTGGGATAGGAATGAGTGTCTAGTAGATAGTTTTAAAGCAGCAATTACTTAACAAACATTGTGTTTTTCTCTTAGGATGGCTAAAACAAGCAGATAAAATTCATGTTGTTCACAAAGCAAGCTAGTTGCATGCATTAATGAAAGAATATGTTAATAATGGTTGAAATACTTTTGCAAATAAAATAAATACATACAATTTCATAATATTAAACATCCACATAAGGTAGTCACTTTTATGTCTTCTCTGTATCTTAATTTCCTTCACCTCATATAATCAGAAATAATAACTAATGTGAAATACAACTTTTGTTTTAATATTTTTTATTTTATTATTTTAATTTTTTGTTGAATAAGAGTATATATGATTCCCATCAACAAATATGTGATAAATAACAAAAGATAAAAATGAAATAAATTAGATTTCATTTGTCGGTCATTTTAACTAATTTAAGTTTCTCATTACTCTGTCTTTAAAAAGATAGCTTTATTAGTTTGCTTAATTTATTCAGGAAGAAACACAAATCTCCATTAAACTAAAGGAATGTCACTTTAGTTTGTTTTTCTGTTAATTTTACCTCTAAAAAAAAGGAATTAACTTATTTTGAAATAAATGTATTATTTTTTATAATTATTATCATGGTATTCTCGGAGAAGGCAATGGCACCCCACTCCAGTACTCTTGCCTGGAAAATCCCATGGACGGAGGAGCCTGGTCGCGAAGAGTCAGACAGGACTGAGCGACTTCATTTTCACTTTTCACATCCATGCATTGGAGAAGGAAATGGCAACCCACTCCAGTGTTCTTGCCTGGAGAATCCCAGGGACGGGGGAGCCTGGTGGGCCGCCGTCTATGGGGTCGCACAGAGTCGAACACGACTGAAGTGACGTAGCAGATCATGGTATTCTATGATTCTTACTAACCATCAACTATGTAGTTACCAAGTATGTTATTTATTTAATCTTAAAAAATAAATACAATCATCCACATTAGATAGATAAGGGAAACTGCAAAGTGCTTGCATGATTTGCTCATGCTCTCTGCATCCAAAGGGGATTCTCATTCTCTTAAACTTAGTGTCTCTGGGACATGTTGACATATTGTGTAAATGATGTCATCCACATTATATCTTATTTTATTTTAAGAAATTGTAGCACTATTGGAAGAGCCTCTAAATTTTTTTTCATAATTATATTTAAAATAACTTTAATAGAGCTGTCATACTTTTAATGGCTTGTCAAATCAATCAGTTACAGTTTGTCTAAAAGCATTGTCCTATTTCAGTTATTACCAATACTTTCACTAAATAGGTGAAATGTACAATCTCATAAATTTAATGACAGCCCCCAGAATTCTGTCTTAGTCTCAAATACTTTAATTCAAATTATGCTTAAGAGGTTCATGACATTCTACAGGAGACAGAAATGAAGACCATCCTCAAGAAAAAGAAATGCAAAAAAGCAAAATGGCTGTCTGAGGAGGCCTTACAAATAGTTGTGAAAAGAAGGGAAGTGAAAAGCAAAGGAGAAAAGGAAAGATACACCGATCTGAATGCAGAGTTGCAAAAAACAGGAAGGAGAGATAAGAAAGCTTTCTTCAGTGATCAATACAAAGAAACAGAGGAAAACAATAAAATGGGAAAGACTAGAGATCTCTTCAAGAAAATTAGACATACCAAGGGAACATTTTATGCAAAGATGGGCTCAATAAAGGACAGAAATGGTATGGACCTAACCGAAGCAGAAGATATTAAGAAGAGGTGGCAAGAATACACAGAAGAACTGCACAAAAGAGATCTTCATGACCCAGATAATCATGATGGTGTGATCACTCAGCTAGAGCCAGACATCCTGGAATGTGAGGTCAAATGGGCCTTAGGAAGCATGACTACAAACAAAGCTAGTGAGGTGATGCAATTCCAGTTGAGCTATTTCAACTACTGAAAGATGATGCTGTGAAAGTGCTGCACTCAATATGCTAGCAAATTTGGAAAACTCAGCAGTGGCCACAGGACTGGAAAAGGTCAGTTTTCATTCTAGTCCCAAAGAAAGTCAGTGCCAAAGAATGCTCAAACTACTGCACAATTGCACTCATCTCACACACTAGTACTGTAATGCTCAAAATTCTCCAAGCCAGGCTTTAGCAATATGTGAACCGTGAACTTCCAGTTGTTCAGGCAGGTTTTAGAAAAGGCAGAAGAACCAGAGATCAAATTGCCAACATCAGCTGGATCATTGAAAAAGCAAGAGAGTTCCAGAAAAGCATCTATTTCTGCTTTATTGACTATGCCAAAGCCTTTGACTGTGTGGATCACAATAAACTGTGGAAAATTCTGAAAGAGATGGGCGTACCAGACCACCTGACCTGCCTCTTGAGAAATCTGTATGCAGGTCAGGAAGCAACAGTTAGAACTGGACATGGACCAACAGACTGGTTCCAAATAGGAAAAGGAGTATGTCAAGGCTGTGTATTGTCACCCTGCTTATTTAACTTATATGCAGAGTACATCATGAGAAACACTGGGCTGGAGGAAGCACAGGCTGAAATCAAGATTGCTGGGAGAAATATCAATAACCTCAGATATGCAGATGATACCACCCTCATGGCAGAAAGTGAGGAAGAACTAAAGACCCTCTTGATGAGGGTGAAAGCGGAGAGTGAAAAAGTTGGCTTAAAGTTCAACATTCACACAACTAAGATCATGGCATCTGGTCCCATCACTTCATGGGACATAGATGGGGAAACAGTGGAAACAGTGGCTGACTTTATTTTTCTGGGCTCCAAAATCACTGCAGATGGTGATTGCAGCAATGAAATTAAAAGACGCTTACTCCTTGGAAGGAAAGTTATGACCAACCTAGATAGCATATTCAAAAGCAGAGACATTAGTTTGCCAACAAAGTTGCATCTAGTCAAGGCTATGTTTTCCCCGGTGGTCATGTGTGGATGTGAGAGTTGGACTATAAAGAAAGTTGAGCACCAAAGAATTGATGCTTTTGAACTGTGGTGTTGGAGAAGACTCTTGAAAATCCCTTGGACTGCAAGGAGATTCAACCAGTCCATCCTAAAGGAAATCAGTCCTGAATATTCATTTGAATGACTGATGCTGAAGGTGAAACTACTGGCCACCTGACGCGAAGAGCTGACTCATTTTAAAAGAGCCTGATGCTGGGAAAGACTGAGGGCAGGAGCAGAAGGGGATGACAGAGGATGAGATTGTTGGATGGCATCACCAACACAATGGACATGGGTTTGGGTGGATTCCGGGAGTTGGTGATGAACAGGGAGGCCTAGCGTGCTGTGGTTTATGGGATCCCAAAGAGTTAGACATGACTGAACGACTGAACTGAACTGAACTGAATTTTTAGTCATTACATGCATCCTTACTGATTATGTGTGTGTGTTTGTGTGTGTGTTAGTTGTTCATTCGTGTACAACTCTTTGTGACTTCGGTGAACTGTAGACCACCAGGTTTTTCCATCCATGGATTTCTCCAGGCAAGAATACTGGATTTGGTTGAATCTTTCCAACCCAGGAATCAAATCCAGGTCCTCTGCACTGCAGGTGGATTCTTTATTGTCTGAGCCACCAGAGAAGCCCTCCTACTGGTTGCTTACACCAAATGGTCATTAATATTTTCAGATCCTATGCACTATAGTTTAATTTTTTCATTGTCATTCACATTTGCCCTATTGCAATTTTCTACAGGATCACTGCACTCTCTCATTGTTCATGCTTTCTGTAAGTACCATTTCCACTACAAACCACTTCTGAGAGAATTCTAGAAAAGAAATTTAGGGAGGACAGTTTTGGCATGTTCATCCTGAGAAATATCTTGAAAAGAGTTAGTGATATTTTAAGTAAAAAAAAAAGTCACAGATTTAAGATTTAGCAAATGTATAAACAGATGATATCCATTTTAAGCATGGGCAAACAGACCTCACACTTAATGAAAGTTGGATATTGATACTGATATTTAGTACACAGTGTGTCCTGAACAATGATGAGTAGCTATAATATCTCACTTAAGTAATCCATGTTATCTCCTGGGGCACAAAGGATGCCACTTTTAGCAACAAGAACTCTTTATCTCTGGGCATACATATTCAGGTCTCAGTCAATGTTGCTGCTATAATTGCTCAGTTGATACTATTCCATTCTATGAAAATGACTCTCACAGATTTTTGTTGTTGTTGTTCACCCCAAATGCTGAGCTGTCTTTTCCTTATATCCTGTCACTTTGTGGAAACCTTCTGGCACGGTTATTGAACTCTCACTCCAGAAAGATGACAGTCTGGGCAGCACTCCTGAGGAGACACACATGTGTAAAGTCTTCTATTAAGAACCTGGATGAAACCACTGAATTTTCTAACATCAGTGGTTAGGTTCTGAATCCTAAATGGACATATAACCATATGAAAAATTTTAAAATATAATGATGAATTGACAATTTTCCTAGAAATTCCTATTTAATTTGACTCAGATTGTGTTCTTGAAGTACTTCCTTTATTTCTTCTGTTACGTTTTGCTTTTAAGCTTCCTATGGAATCTGATGTGTCCCTGGTGTACAGAAATTCAAGTCTGATTTTTTAAAACTGGGAGAAGGAAAGAGTTAGTGGCCAACTAATTTCATTACAGGCAGCATTACTTTGCGAAACATACAAGTGACCAGCTCTCTCTTAATGTTCCCAAGCCTTCCATAAGGCAATTTCATTCTTAGAGATTTTGCACACCTTGCCCATTAAACTTGTTTATGCCTTCTGTATAGGAGCTAATTTGAAATGTTGTGTTGAAAAGTAGGTTATTGAACACATAGTGATACTAGCTAGCATTTTCTAAAAATACAAGGTGTGACATAAGCCAGCACAAAGTGGCTTGACTTTTAAGTAAGCCATTAGAAGAAAGAGCACACTGTGTTCTTCAAAATAGCCAATCCTCAAAAATTAACCCCAGTAAACACCTTGAATGTTCACAATAGTTCACAGTGGTTCAAATTGCTATTTTTCCTCTAACTTGGTTTCTCTCTTACATCAATTCTATATTTCCTACAAAGACCTTCAAAATGACTGATATGTTAATAATTGCTTTTCTGTAAAGTGCATCTATTTGTTTTTAATTCCTGTTATCATTCTAAATGTGAGAAGAATGACATTTCAGAGAAAGAAACACGGAAACTAATGTGACAATTAAAACACTGGAATAGTAAATAATAACTCTAAAATTATCTGGCTTTGTAAAATATAAATGAAAGGTACTAAAGATGCAGACATAGTAGTGAGAAAGTGAAATGTATTTAGAAAGGAACAGAATTAATTCAGATTCAGATTGAAATAGAGAAATTAATCTATTTCTCTATTTGAAGGGTTCTCTCTTTTTCTCTCAATCCCCGGTAATAGGTAAGAAAGAAAGAAACAATAAAAGTTGCTTATATACTAAGAAAGATATTATAAGGGTTAATGAGATATTTAATGACAGATTATCTCAATCTTTTCTCAATAAACTAAGAAATGACCTTAGTTGAATGAGGGTCGTTCATTCAGTCAGAATATTATGGCATGAGAAGAAATGAGGGTTTAAGTGTTACAATGAAAGATTAATAAAAATATTGATGATCCAAAACAAAATCAAATTTAGAGATCATGAGTATGTAATAAATTAAATTTTTATGCCCCTTCCTATTTTTCCAATAATGTTTTGTTTCTCTGGAGAGAGAAGGGGATGCATAGGAGGAAAAGAAATGTGCATAGTGAGACATAAATTACTATAGTAAATTTACACAAAATTTCATTTCATTCAACAGTTATTTAGTACTTATTATGTTTTGGGCACAGTGTAAATTGAGGTAAATAAGAATCATTTTTGCCATTAATTATATTATATCAGGCAACAGAAATTTAGAGTGATTATACATTTTCTCAGATATTTTCAAACATTTTATGTAGGGTCATACTTTTAGTTGATTTGCAAAGATAACTCATTTTTTCCAAATATGAATCAGGCTTTAATGAAATAATTCAGACCTTCTCAATAGTTAATGGTAATTTTATATCATTGCCATTTTCACAAATGGCAAACAACCTGCACAAGATATGTGCATTAATTGCAATATTCATAATTTCCACCCACCTAACTTTGGCCAGTATCTTTGCATGTCTCTGACATGTTTTTCATACAAACATATTCTGGAGAAAACATATGTAGTAGAACAGATTTTAAAAATCTCCAAAACATCACCTACTAAACTGAAGAAAATTGAAATACATAAATTATTCTACTACAGTGTTCTCATTACTCTTTGAACTGATGAGATAATTATTTTTAAAAAAGAAATGTTTTTATGAGAAGGAAAAGTAATTGGAAATACATTTTAAAGATCTCACCTGATTTAACTTTCTTAACAAACCTGTCTTTGTGTGTGTGTGTGTGCTTACGCCTGTGTGTGTGTGTGTGTGTGTCTGTGTGCTGATGGCAGGTTTTTGTTTGAGGATGGAAGCACAAATACTTTTGTATTTTCCCTGGTCACTGCTTGTCAATCTGATCTAATAATGATGAATATATGGGTGAATGAATACTTTAAAACATAAAACAACACTTGATCTAATATCATTAAAACATAAATGATTTCCTATATAATTTGAAACACTGTTCCATAAAGAAGTGTGGTTTGGGGTAAAAAAAGGCAACCTCATTGTAAAACATGTTCAGAATGACATTTTAATGAAAATTAGTGGGCAAATATGAGACCCTGTGTTAAGATATGGAAGAGCTTTGCACTAAAATGCTTGTTTAATCGTTGTGCTTATGGGTAGGGGAGATACTTTCATTCAACATAGAGGTAATACAATTTTCTTTTCAGATGTCTCCAAGCAGAGAACAAGTATTTCAGTTACTAGAAGTCATTGAGGAGAATGAGATGCCTGAAACATTTAATCATAAAAGCTACCCCAGACTAAGAACCCAACTGGGAAAAACTGAAATTAACATGAAAACATCTGACCCCAGAAAATACAAAATAGTAGGAAGTAGGCAGTACTAAACGCTATTTCATCTATTTCATTACACTTACAGCTTTCACTCAACGAAACAAATTAAAGGCATTTTTTCCTAAATATTATTTATAGATTAAAACATTTTAAAAATTAAATATTGCATTAGGAAGCAGCAGTGCCCAGTTCTCAGTTAGAGCTCTATTCTTCCTCTTCTTTTCTTATTTGCCCTTTATTTTTTATTCATCCTTTTTTCCTTCTATGACCTGAGAAGAATCTTTATATTCTTCACCACATATTTATACTCTCTACTAATGAGATAATGTTTAATTACATTATCTTTGTGGTTTCCTGACAATCTGTCCTAATCACACCCACCTCTATTTTTGTATCTATCTATAAAATGCTCTTGCTATTTTTCTCAGAGAGTCAATATTTTCTTTACTTAAACAAAGAGGAAAAAATAATTATAATTTATTAAGTCTTTTCTTTAATATTCACACTATTGCCTTCTATTATGGTTGATTTTTTCCCCTAGATTTTATATTTACCTATTGTTTTATTGTGTCCCATTGGATGAAAGCTTACTGAGGCATATTTAGCCTGAAAACTGTATGTGTAAACTGTCCTTGGATCCTCAACTTCACTCATGGGCCTCCTGATTGGTAGGTTCCTGACTGTTATAAATTGAAATGGTCAGTTCAGAGATTCTTCTCCTTATGAGAACTGAGGCAGAATTAAATATGGGGAGTCCTAGGAGGGAGGTAGGGAAGTTTACCAATATGCCAGGACATTCTGTGAATCTCTTTCTCTCTCTGTCTGCATATATAATATGATATATACTTTATATTTGTATTTGAATATTTATATAAATACATATACATATATATATTCATATATACATTCAAAGATGCAATAGATGTTCAATGTTTAGTTCAAATCTAATGTTCTTGACTGAAAATTTTTTTAATAATTTTAACTTAAAAAAATGTTTATCTTAGCTTTACAAATTGGTGTAATTAATTTTACAGCAGGATACCAATTAAAGAGATTTTTATTCTGCCTGGTACATGTCCTCTGCCCTCTCTTAGAGTAAAGACTGCCCCAGAGACACCTCTGAAGGTGCAGCCTGGATATGCTTGTGGCTTGGCATAGAGTTTAAAGTGTTTCATTTGAACGTAAGAAGGTTTTTCATAGGTCAGGTTTTAATTCTTTATCTTATTTTCACCCTAAATTCAGGCAGTTCTAGGTGAATTGTTTGTTCTTTCAAGCCTCGGTTCTTCTCAGCGGCTGTATATTTGGAGGTTGTTTTAATTTACTGTGACTCCACAACAACAAAATCATGCAGACTAGGTGGTTTAAAGAAACAGAAATTATTATTTACTCGGGAGTAGGCTATGTTGATAGATAGGAAATGTAAAGAAGGGAGAGTGTAGTTACATTCTGTTAAAATCAAAACCAAATGAAAATCATTTTAAAAATTCTCCCAGAAGATAATAAAAGCCCAATTCAGCTTATTTTGCAAGATCAACACAATCTGGCTCATTTTTTGTTCATGCCTCTGGAAACCATAAGCAAAACTTCCCAAAGTGATAAAATAGGAAATTGTAAGAGTTTACCAGGGGGCTTCCCAGGTGGGGCTAGTCGTAAAGAACCCAAATGCAAATTCAGGAGACATAAGAGATGTTGGTTCGATCCCTGGGTCAGAAGATCCCCTGAAAGAAGACATGGCAACCCACTGTAGTATTCTTGCCTGGAGAATCCCATGGAAAGAAGAGCCTGGCAGGCTACAGTCCATAATGTCTCAAAGAGTTGGACATGACTGAGGCAACTTAGCACACATGCATGTAAGGAGTTGCCAATTCCCCATCATTTAAGAAAATTTAAAAATTATCATTTTTCTAAAAATGATGCATTTATGGGATATAAGTCTCTCAGTCCTTAAGTTTTGCTTTCTTGAGACACACACATGAGATTTTCTATTTTATATTATTTTATTCTATTTTAGATGGAAATTCTTTTATAAGTTGTATATTTAAATTTGCTTTATTGTTTTCATATTGCCATTAGAACACATTTGCACAAACCTAGTGGCTTTGAAGAACACAAATTTATTATCTTACACCTCATCAGAAGACCAAAATGGGCTTTAGGATATGGACATCACTGAAGGGGAAAGATTCATTTACTGACTATCACACTCACTGAAATACGGAAAATCAGGTTTCTGTGTTGTTTACAGCAAGTAAAGACTCCACTTGCAATGCAGGAGACACAGGAGACGTGAGTTAGATCACTGGGTCAGGAAAATCACCTAGAGAAGGAAACGGCAATCCATTTCAGTATTCTTGCCTGAAAAATGGCATGGACAGAGGAGCCTGGTGAACTACAATCCATGGGGTCACAAAGAGTCAGAGTTGACTGAGTGCTGTGCACAGTACTAAGTGCTGCACACAGTACTCTAATATCTGAAATAATATTATTGCTTTGGGCATCTGAATCAAAACTTTAATGACAGAAGTTTCACAAAAATTTATTCTCTTAGTGAGGTCTTATTAGAAGTTATGCTCATCTAAATCATAAAAATTAGATAAATAATTCCAAATAATCACACTGCTTGTGTTTGGTAGCCACGACAAAGCAGGCACTGAAGAAAGACTTGAATTCATGCAGTTTATTTGGTAGGTGATCCTAGGAAGAGCTACTGAAGCAGTGGGGATTTTAGTATGCTAAAGGAAGAAAAATTAATAAAGAATCCATTAACTAATAACAATGTTAGCAACTTGGACTCAGTCTGTGAACTTTTGGCAAAACTGTGTAATATACATCAGACTTTCCCTTAAGAAGCTAAGATGGCAGGAGGGAGATCTGGGCATTTTCTACTGACTCATAAGTCTTGTTATTGGATGGTTAGCCTTAGAAGAATGAACAGAAGCACAATTTCAGATTGAGTTGATATGACAGACAGTGATCTTGTGTTTCCTGAGAAAGCTTGAGAACAGGAAACTGTCAGCATGACACATCCAGGAAACTTTCCATGGAAGCTACAGGCAAATTCTGAAATGATGTGAGCAGATATCAGGTGGAAAATATTAAAACTTAACTGCCTTATCCTTTTCAATCTTCACATATATTATATAAGTTCCCTCTGTTACTTTGGGGGTTATGGACTGATTGTGTCCCCTAAAATTCATATATTGGATTCCTATTCCCTAATGTGATGGAATTTGGAGGAAGGGTTCTTGAGAGGTACTTAAGTCATGAGGGTGAAACCTTCCTGAACATAATTAGTGTCTTTATAAGTGGAGATTCAAGGGAGAACTCTCTGTGCCATGTGAGAATACAGCAAGATGGCTGCTATCTACAAACTGGGAAGATAGCCCTTACCAGGAACCCAACCACACAGGCACTCTGATCTCAGATTTCTAGCTTTGGAGAAATAAATGTTTAAGCCACTGAATATGGTACTTTTGTTACAGCAACCTGAACTGTATATGAGGATAATTGTTGCAACCTCTAAAAAAGCCAGAAAATGAAAGATTAATGAAAGCATCTGTATTCTGAGGCCATATGAACATTAATCATTTTCCTTCCCCACTAGCAATCGCCTATTTCCTATATCTTTGGTTGGCAGTCTTGCATGTCTAGGTGGTTTGCCTGTTCCTGAGCCCTGCTTACCCTGCCTTTTGAATAGTTGTTATTTACAGCTATCACCAGGCAGGGATGCCCCAAGAAGCACTGTGATCAATGCCTCAAGTTCAAGTTCAAACGTATTGTTTCCTTCACCCATTACACTGCAGCAACTCTAGCTCTGCATGACAATCACTGTTGAGACCCAAGGCCTAGTAACTCCTTTTGTGATTGATGTGTGATCAGCATGAGTCCCCAAATTACAAGATGACACTTATAGTACTAGGAAAACAGAGATTCTGATTGTATCCATAAGTGTAAACCTCTCCCACACATACTTCATTCCATCCGGGGAACATGACCTGTACCCTTCAAAGCATAAAGCTGTAGGGTTAGGAATCCTAAACTTTTCAAACGGGTCACAGAGAGTGATAATGAGTGAAGTCAATCCTACTCCCATCCCTTCTTTTCCTTTGCATTTTAGCTCTTGGAGATACCACATCATTTAACTTCAATTGGTTCAACACGTACCATTCATTCCAGAGGACAGATTGACAACCCTGAAAAATGTGCTCTGGCTGAAAATGAAGTCCAATAGTCATTCCATATTCTTTCAGGCCAGTAAATTTGGGGTGATAGATAGAGCATGATCAATGAATTCCTTTTTCATTTATCCAGTGTCAAAATTCTTAATAATAACTTGGTCCTTTGATCTAAGGTAAAATTTTGCAGAATCTCAACCACTGAGGAAACCCTAGTAGAGGTATTGTAGATCGAAGGCAAAATGAGATCCAATACAGGTATGAATCTCAAAAAGATGAATTACTGCATTCTTCAGGATGGGAGAAAATCAATGCCTTCTCCATTACCTCTGATAGATGCAAAGTTTACGATGCTATATTATCAATATTAAGTAGATGCTTTCCTCTAGTAATGGTATCAAATGTTCAGTGTTAATGTCTGATACTCATAGATGAGACATTTTATTAGTGTTAGTAATTATATTATCCCTGATGAGAGGAAGCACATACTAATAACCCTATTTATAGTTTCCAGCCCAGCCACCGCTGCCCCATTGTAAGAGCATGGGATGACTGAGAACAAGTGCAGCCTGATCTTCTTTGAATGAATCATCTTTTCCATTTAGTTTCCCAGTATCTCCACCACAGTCGGCACTCTGGTAGATGATGATGTGGTATACAACAATCCACTAGCTTTGGGCTCACTACCCTGGTGCATTCTCATTCTACTTTTTCATACATAGCTATCCTCAATCTTCCTAACTTGCCCCTTCCAGATGCCTGGCTGTATAACCAAGTCATTGCTAAACTTGCCTTAGCTCAGAGAAGCAATGGAAACTCAAGTTGAATCTAAGTTATGAAGAGTATTCTTACATGTTTTATTCTTTAATCCATAGTGAACAGTGAATAATTTTCTTTTTTAGTTCAGATAATGACTTGAAAAAATTTCTCTTTTCCCATTGGCTGTCAAAGTGATATTACTGGAGTGATTTAACCCCAAGTATCCTTTTAGAAAACTACTAATTTAAAGTATAATTAAAGCATATAATAGCATTTTACAAAGAATATGAGCAAAGAATATTGGTAATCATTTTGAAGAAAGTGTCAAAATATCATATATGCCAAATAGCAAAATATCAAATATTAGCCATCTGAGTCAAAAGTTTCCATCCCCTTAAAATTAAGACAGTTGATTAAACAAATTGTATAATTTCATTTAGATGAACCCTCCTGTGTAGGCAAACTGCAGAGGCAAAAAGTAGATCAGTGGTTGCTCAGAACTGGCTCAGGTACAGGGGTTGAGAGAGGAGCATAATAAGGAGTGACTGGTCTTGGATATAAGATTTATTGGGATGGGTGATGAACAGATTTAAATAGTAGATTATGTTGATGGCTGTACACCTCTGTAAATATGCTACAACTATTGAATTTTGTAATTTAAATGAATATATTTATGGTTATAAACCATATCCCAATTTGTATGTTTAAAAAATGGAAAGTAATCAAAAGCATGTCTCATAATACAAAGTGTTCAAATATAAAGTGCCTCCCTCTTTTATTGGGAGAAATACTAAGGTCATATGTTAGAATATAGATGATTTTCTTTGCTCCTGATTGTAATGCTGACAGGGCAATAGGATGAGGATTTAGGATTAGTCAAATGTTTGTCTAATTCTAATGATTTGGAATGAGTCAAAGTATATTCTGTCTGGATGTTAAGGTAGACTAATTATTTTTAGATTAGGCACCACTTACTGCTTTTGTTAGAGAAATTGAGTCACAACAAGATTTACAAATGTGATTTGTTCTTATCTTCATTATTAATGTTCTATAAGCTTCAGTTTTCTTGTTCCTTTAACTGAAAATTAGAAAATAATTCAAGTCAATCTTGAACAGAAAGAACAAATGAATCACAATAATAAGCAAAGGACAAATGATATTTCTTTCTGCTTAATTTTCAAGTTTGGAATCTTCAACAGTATTAATTTCTAGAGGGTATATCAATGTCATTTGTGTCAAATGAGTAAATAATCAGCTATATACAGTCCATACTAGCTCTCCACAGAACAGGCACATAACCTGTACTAAGTTCAAGGCATCTAGTGTGAAATGACATTAAATTCCTGCAGGAGATGTTCTCATGTCTCTGTTCTTCATTGAAATCCAAATAAATTCATCCTCTATCTCTTAAATCAAGGTATCGGATTCTATCCAAAATATATCAAATTTCATCAGTTCAGTTCAGTTCAGTTCAGTTGCTCAGTCATGTCCGACTCTTCGGGACCCCATGAATCACAGCATGGCAGGCCTCCCTGTCCATCACCAACTCCCGGAGTTCACCCGAACTCATGTCCATCGAGTCGATGATGCCATGCAGCCATCTCATCCTGTGTTATCCCCTTCTCCTCCTGCCCCTAATCCCTCCCAGCATTAGGGTCTTTTCCAATGAGTCAATTTGCATGAGGTGGCCAAAGTACTGGAGTTTCAGCTTTAGCATCAGTCTTTCCAATGAACATCCAGGACTGGTCTCCTTTAGGATGGACTGGTTGGATCTCCTTGCAGTCCAAGGGACTCTCAAGAGTCTTCTGCAACACCACGGTTCAAAAGCGTCAATTCTTCGGCGCTCAGCTTTCTTCACAGTCCAACTCTCACATCCATACATGACCACAGGAAAAACCATAGCCTTGACTAGACGGACCTTTGTTGGCAAAGTAATGTCTCTGCTTTTCAATATGCTATCTAGGTTGGTCATAACTTTCCTTTCAAGAGGTAAGCGTCTTTTAATTTTATGGCTGCAGTCACCATCTGCAGTGATTTTGGAGCCCAAAAAAATAAAGTCTGACACTGTTTCCACTGCTTCCCCATCTATTTCCCATGAAGTGATGGGACCAGATGCCATGATCTTAGTTTTCTGAATGTCGAGCTTTAAGCCAACTTTTTAACTCTCCTCTTTCATCAAGAGGCTTTTTAGTTCCTCTTCACTTTCTGCCATAAGGGTGATGCCATCTGTATATCTGAGGTTATTGATATCTCTCCCGGCAATCTTGATTCCAGCTTGTGCTTCTTCCAGCCCAGCATTTCTCATGATGTACTCTGCATATAAGTTAAATAAGCAGGGTGACAATATACAGCCTTGATGTACTCCTTTTCCTATTTGGATGAGACATTGTCTTCTTTTTTGGTAGCTTGTAGTTTTTTGTTTTGTTTTGCATGTTTTTATGTCTAACCCGTAGTTGATTCTCTCTAAAGATTTTCTAGTTCAGATTCATTGCATGATTGACAAGTTTGAGCTTAATACAATTTGGTCAAGTTTCAGTTCTTAGCTCTTTATTGAGACTAACTCAGATGGTGATTGCAGCCAAGAAATTAAAAGACATTTGCTCCTTGGGAAAAAAAGTTTATGACAAACCTAGGTAGAATATTAAAAAGCAGAGACATCTTTTTGCTGATAGAGATTTATATAGTCAACTATGGTTTTTCCAGTAGTCAGGTATGGACGGGAAAGTTGGACCATAAAGAAGGCTGAGCACTGAAGAATTGATGTTTTCAGATTTGGAGCTGGAGAAGACTCTTAAAAGTCCCTTGGGCAGCAAGGATATAAAACCAGTCAATCAAATCAACTCTGAATAGTCATTGGAAGGACTGATGCTGAAGCTCCAATTCTTTGGCCACCTGATAAAAAGAGCCGACTCATTAGAAAAGACCCTGATGCTGGGAAAGATTCAGGGCAGGAGGAGAATGGGGCAACAGAGGGTGAAATGGTTGGATGGCATCATCAACTCAGTGGACATGAGTTTGAGCAAATTCTGGGAGTTGGTGAAAGGCAAAGAAACCTGGCATGCTGCAGTCCATGGGGTCACAAAAAACTGGACACAAGTTAGAGAGTGAACAACAATAACTAAGAAAAGAATAGTAGTGAGACTGCTCAGAAAATTCATAGAACACTTCAATATCACCAAGTTCATCAGTCACTCTAATTTTTGTTTCATAGAGATAATACCATAGAGAATAGTGATTAACTTGTAAATTACAGTTCTTGATAATTTATGTGTTGTCACTTACTAAAACATTATTACTGCAGCACAAGCTTAGGCCAGAAGCACCAACTTTTAGTGATATTTTTGAATAGTAGATTTTAAGGGTCATTATGTCATCTTGATCAATATTTCTTGGTTCATAATATTTCATTGAAAGATTGATATTTTCTAGTTTATGATGAGCAACCTAGCATATAGAATATGCATATGCTATGTTTTCAGTCTTTGAAATAATCTGAAGAAATAAGGCCGAACTTCTAGTAAAAAAGTTGTGCATTTGTAAATAAACAATGTAAGGGCTATAAAGAAAATACTACTTTGATGCAGAGAAAGATGCATTAAATTCTGGTAATCTAGAAAACCCAGAAGCACTTCAAAAAAGTTGTAGAAATTTTTGTTTTCTTAACTGAAGACACACTGAAGACACATGATGTAAGAACATCATGAGCAGAAATAGAAAAGTGGCAAAAACACTCAGAGGATGATGAATACCTTTTATAATGAAACCATAAATTTCCTTTGCAGTGGTGCTTGGATTTGAGATTTAAAATACACTTGAGGTCAGTTTGTGGGGTATTTTACATCCATTCATTGAAAACAAGTGTTGAAAGATTTCCTGTACTTCTCATCTTTGTTACTCTTTGTCAAATGAAATAGTCCCACTACTAAAGACCACATTGTTTACACCTTTAAGAAAAACAAAACTACAACAACAAAAGAACCTATGGGTTTGTAGAATTTTTCTTTCATTTAAACTACCACCAGGGCTACACATTAATAGCATAGAATGGCTAAGTATTTTACTGACTTCAACATAAATTTTATCATATAATTTTGAAACCCCCTGTGCATCTCAGTATTTGTGGATAACTCCCTGACCTGTATGGTAGATGAGAGGATCCTGCTCAGACCACGCGTCAAGAGGAGCTGCTTTGATGAGTGTAGAGGGCTCAAAGTCACCCACAACTTTCACCTTCATTCACCATCAGCTTTCATCTTAAAGTCACGCTTCTCCCCGTCTACCTTCAGCACAATGACCAGCATCAAATCCAGACCATTACCACTTGATGCAGGGCTCCTCAAACAGGTAATTTTCACTCAAAACAACTCCTAAATCTGCCTTAGTCTTTTTCAGAGTTTGCTGCATTCTCAGCCTCTTTCTACCCAATCTTCCTTTTTCTCTCTTTTTCACAGGTGACTGATGGCTCACCTCACATATTTCATTTTCCTAACTCTTTATCCTCAAATAATTCTCATGACCATCTAATTCCATCTTGGTGACATCTTCACAGAAGAATTTTAATGACATATCATGTCACGAGGACTCCTCCCCAATGACCTGAAACACTCATATTTTTCAATCATCCCATGCAGCATAACGCTTCTCTGTCTTGTCAATTTTTTTTTTCCTAATTGGGATTCTGTTTCACAGGTTTTTTATATTAGTCTATCACAGAATATTTATCTTAATTATAACTTTATAAATTTTGTAGTTCAACAAAATATATTTTTTTATCAAAATATCTGACCTCTAAAACTTGAGGATAAAAATCTGTCTCCCTTATTGGTATACACTGAAAAATACAAATATATATATATATATCAGTATGTGTATAGTTTATTATATATATATATATACACATATATATCAGTTCAGTCACTCAGTAATGTCCTACTCTTTGTGACCCATGGACTGCAGCATGCCAGGACTCCTTGTCCATCACCAATTCCCAGAGTTTACTTAAACTTATGTCCATTGAGTAGGTGATGTCATCAAACAATCTCATCCTCTGTTGGCCCCTCCTCCTCCCACATTCAATCTTTCCCAGAAACAGGGTCTTTTCCAATGAGTCAGTTCTTCACATCAGGTAGCCAAATTATTGGAGTTTCAGCTTCAGCATCAGTCCTTACAATAAAAACTCAGGACTGATTTCCTTTAGGATGGACTGGTTGGATTTCCTTGCAGTCCAAGGGACTCTCAGCAGTCTTCTCCAACACCACAGATCGAAAGCATCAATTCTTTGTCTCTAAACTTTCTTTATAGTCGAACTCTCACATCTATACATCACTACTAGAAAAACCATAGCTTTGACTAGACAGACCTTTGTTGACAAAATGTTTCTGCTTTTTAATATGCTGTCGAGGTTGGTCATAACTTTTCTTCCAAGGAGTAAGCACCTTTTAATTTCATGGCTTCAGTCATCATCTGCAGTGATCTTGGAGACCCTCCCCCCACCCCTCCAAATTAACTCTCTCACTGTTTCCATTGCTTCTCCATCTATTTGCCAGGAAGTGATGGGATCGGATGCCATGGCCTTAATTTTCTGAATGTTGAGTTTTAAGCCAACTTTTTCACCCTTCTCTTTCACTTTCATCAAGAGGCTCTTTAGCTCTAAGGGTGGTGTCATCTGCATATCTGAAATTATTGATATTTCTCCTGGCAATCTTGATTCCAGCTTGCACTTCACCCAGCCCAGTGTTTCTCATGATGTATTCTGTATATAAGTTAAATAAGCAAAGTGACAGTATACAGCCTTGACATACTCCTTTCCCGATTTGAAGCCAGTCTGTTGTTCCATGTCCAGTTCTGGTTGGGGCATAGACTTGGATTACTGTGATATTGAAAGTCTGCCTTGGAAATGAACAGAGATAATTCTGTCATTTTTGAGATTGCATCCAAGTACTGCATTTCGGACTCTTTTGTTGACTATGATGGCTAGTCCATTTCTTCTAAAGGATTCTTGCACACAGTTGTAGATATGATGGTCATCTGAGTTAAATTCACCCATTCCAGTCCATTTTAGTTTGCTGATTCCTAAAATGTCAATGTTCTCTCTTGACATTTACTGTTTGACCACTTCCAATTTGCCTTGATTCATGGACCTAACATTCCAGGTTCCTATGCAATATTGCTCTTTACAGCATTAGAGTTTACTTCCATCACTAGTCACATCTACAATTTGTTGTTGCTTTGGCTCTGTCTCTTCATTCTTTCTGGAGTTATTTCTCCAGTGATTTCCAGTGGCATTTTGGGCACCTCCAACCTGGGGAGTTCATTGTTCATTGTCCTATCTTTTTGCATTTTCATACTTTCCATGGGGTTCTCAAGGGAAGAATACTGAAGTGGTTTGCCATTCCCTTCTCCAGTGGACCATGTTTTGTCAGAATTCTCCAGCATGACCTGTCCATCTTGGGTGGCCCCACACAGGATGGCTGATAGTTTCATTGAGTTAGACAAGGCTGTGGTCCATGCGATTAGATTGGTTAAGTTTTTGTGATTATGGTTTTCAGTGTGTCTGCCCTCTGATGGAAAAGGATAAGAGGTTTATGGAAGCTTCCTGATGGGAGAGACTGACTAAGGGGAGAACTGGGTCTTGTTCTGCTGGGCAGGACCATGCTCAGTACATCGTTAATCCAATTTTCTGTAGATGGGTGGGGCTGTGTTCCCTCCCTGTTGTTTACCTGGGCCCAAACTATGGTGGAAGTAATGAAGATTTTATATATATATACACACACATTTATGTTTAATTGATGTATAATAATATGTTACATGTCTGCAATATATTGATTCAGAATTTAGGAATGTATTCCATTTATAGTCATTATAATTATAATTATAATAACTGTAGAACAGTTGGCTATATTCCCTGTGATATAGAATATATCCTTGTAACTTATTTTGTACCTAATGATTTACAACGCTTTACCTGGGCTTGAGCATTTTATATGAATTATTATACATAACTTTTTTGGATGGAGGGTTGTTGCTAGTAATAATTAGCATATTCAAGGGCATTAACTAAAAATATATGTAGGTAAGTATGTTTTTCTTTTACTTTTCTTTTAAACGGGTGTAGAAGTGGGAGAGAGTTGAGAGCAGAGGAGACTAAAAAGAAGGAACAAGTCCCAAGTGAGAGATTGGCCCAAGTATACTAATATTAGTGGGGTCTGGGGATCAATAAGAGACCCCAAGAAGATTCCTATGAGCACAGGTTTAATGAGGGGGTCAAAAAATGGAAGGAAAAAATAATTATAAAAGAACTCAACTTCAATTTTCCTGCTTTATTTAGATCTGGTACTAATTTTAGAAGCTTGATTTGGTCAGAGCTGTCCCAGATGAGCCCTGCCTTTAGGTTTTGGGCTTCCTTCATAGCTCAGTTGGTAAAGAATCTGCCTGCAATGCAGGAGACCCCGGTTCAATTCCTGGGTTGGGAAGGTCCACTGGAGAAGGGATAGGCTACCCACTGCAGTATTCTTGGGCTTCCCTTGTGGCTCAGTTGGTAAAGAATCCACATGCAGTGTGGGAGACCTGGGTTCAATCCCTGGGTTGGGAAGATCCCCTAGAGGGTGGAAAGGTTACCCTCTCCAATGTTAAGGGGGCTTCCTCAGTGGCTCAGACAGTAAAGAATCTGCCTGAAATCCAGGAGACCTGGGTTCAGTCCCTGGTTTGGGAAGATGCCCTGGAGAAGGACATAGCACCCACTCCAGTATTCTTGCCTGGAGAATTCCATGGACAGAGGAACCTGGGTGGCTGCAAGTCCGTGGGGTCACAAAGAGTTGGACATGACTGAGCGACTAAGCATAGTCCATCCAACAAGACAGATATTGTCTCTACCAAGTCTCAATGTTCTTGGGCACAATGTCTCAAAAGGCCCTGAAGCATTCCTTCAGTTCTTCCAGAAAAATCCAGTATATATTATTCTGTATGTGTGTAGTTTCTTCTCTACCAGGAACTCACTATACTGGGCATTTGGAAGATAAGTCAGCCTATTTTAGTGATTTTTCCAAGAGAAGCTCAGAATATTAAAAATCAATGAGTAGAAGAGAAGCCTTATTAAAATTGCCACAAGTATACAACCTGCTGCAATATTATTTTGCAGAAAAATATTTGACCTCATATTGGTCCTGAAATAAACTCATATATTAACATTAAAATATTATATATATATATATACATATAGCATGTATATATTTACACACATTTATAAGAAATATACCTCCAGACTTATATTCCTAACATATTTTAGATTGTCTCAAATTGGAAATTGCCACAGAATTCTTGGAAAGTCAAAGTTTAATACTCAGCACCATTACTATGACCTTGTGTTCCTGATAAATGGAAGCATTAAGACTTTACCCAACAGGATTGCATTTCCCACCTGCATTTTGACCAGTTTCCTTAATGACCTTGCCAGCTGATATAAATTGCTTTTTGGAGGGAGCCCAGAGGCGTGTTGGAAAGCCTAAAGATTTTGCTTCATGTTACAGTAGATGGCTTTTAAGAGTGAAACAAAAGGAAAAGTAACTTCCGACATAAAAAAAATGCCTCTTTTGATTTTGACGGTGGATAACAGGCACTTCCCTTTTATAGGAGTAGGGCAGAGGGGTTATTTAAACAGAGATGTTTTAAATAAAATACACTAATTCAACTGATATGCCATTCTTTCTCATACTCATATTGTGACCTTTATTTGAGCTGTCCCCATTGTAATTACTTAGACAAGTCCAGTATATTGTCTGTTAATTCCAACATGGTCTCACCATGTTGTATATATTTCCAAGTTGTATGTATTTCCAAGTCAAGAAGTGTCTCAATTTCAGTTAAGTGTGTAAAATGTTGATTTTTTTAAATTACATGTTTGAGGTCTATGGGCACTATAAAGACCATTGCCTTCTTCATAGATTTGAAAAAAATGCAATTTTGTTTTGTGGTATTCCAAAGAAATCCTGTAATAGTCTTTCTCCTTGAATTGAAAATATATAATCAATTAAGAATAAAATACACAAATATCCCTAGCATGAAAAAATGAAACTTATTGGAATTAATATATTTTGTGTTAATGTAACTACATTTTATATTTTTAATAATAAATGGTTTATTTTATGTTTATTCAATGTAAGACTGAAATAATAAATAAGCACACTGTAGGTACCAAATGAATGAATCATGAGATGCATTGATTTGAATGTAGACAAACACACACGAACACATATACATATACACATGCACACTGTTAGTTTGTTTACATGACATGGCTTTGAAAATTATTCAGTCTTTACAATATTGTAAAGTAATTAGCCTCCAATTAAAATAAATAAATTTATATTTTAAAAAAGATATTAAAAAATTATTCAGTCTTTTCAAATGCTGTTTTTTCAATATATTTATGTTTAGTCATCTACCTTCCACGTATACCACACACTTTTTGTATTTTTAAAATCTTTTTTTGTATTTTAGAAAAAAATGTGTTTTTCTGTAATATCAGAAAACAATCACTACCTCCACAGATAAATATATTTATAATTCTTTCCTACCTCCACACATACTCCCAAGGTAATAAAAGAAGATGTGGAAATAAAAGCAACAGAGTGTATTACATTCTTATGAGTACCTGCAATTTTTATTTAAAGCAAACTGAATAGAAAAAAAAATTCAGAAATGATGCTAATGTTTCAAAGCACACAAAAAACACAGGTGTGAAGATTCATTTGGGAAGCATCAAGTGTAATTCAAATGAAGTTTAACAAAATGATTGAGACAACAAATTGCTTTCTGTCATAGTTCAGGGAAATTTACCTTTTACTTGACTAGCGTAATGTCATTTGGAAAATGTATCCCTTGGGTATTTCCTGGTACACTTCTTTTTCATGTAGAATCTACCAAGACAGTCTACATTTAAACAAGCATAGAAAATAGGATTTTGCAGCAAAAATTCCTTTGACTATAGAATATCACTACAGAGCATCAAGATAAGGCATGGATATAAAGCTATGGTTACTGAAAATCCAATTGGCCGATACATTCATTTCAACCTAAGCAGACTGAAACTATCACAGTAAGAATCCAATCTTACTCATCAATCATGATGGAATAGCTATGACCAAAATTATGTATCCAGTAGCCACTTTCAATGTAGCTCAAGCTTTTGGTTGCTGTGGCTAAGGTATAATACATCTAGAAAATTATAAATTGCTTTTTGTTGGTCTGATGCATGAGCAGGTAGGCAACATCATAAAACTGTCTATTTCATGTGGTTAATATTTTTGGTTTCTATAAACATCAATTCACACTTCTTTGGAAAGTTTCACTAACATCAAAAAATAACTAATGAAAATACTGATTGTGTCATAACTTTTTTCATCACCTTTAGTTAGAACATAAATATAGGTTGACATTTCTTCTTTCTCCACATAACCTGTGAAGGGTATCAAATAACCCTCAGATGATAGGTTTAAAATTGCCATGAGGATGGGTTAATTAGTTGGAGCATCATCTTGATAGGAAACTCATACTCAGTCATTTCGGAATTCATGACAACCTTTGATATGAAATGAAGTAATAAGTCAAAGTGGTTTGGCTGCCTTAAAAATAGCAGAGCCCTCATCTACAACTCTAACCTTTTTCAAGTTTATATTTCCATTGTGTGTGATGATTGTAACAAGAATTGCTACATTTCTGGCTTCTTGGTATTAAGGATTTGCAGCTGAACATTTAGAGAGACATTGTTATATATCAGAAATAGCTCACATTTTAGGTCACATACAAATTTATAGGGAATATAACTTCTAAGACTGTTGGACATCATTCATCCCATTTTTATAAATATTAAGATTAAGAGAAATGGGAGCCCAGGAATGGGACATAAAAACCTCCTAAAGAGATGGTATAGATTAATATCTCAGATTCAGAATTGGCCTCCATGCTGCAGAATTCAACGCCCTCAGTTTTCTCTCCGCATCAGGATTCAATATTCTTTTCTAAGGCAAGCTTGTTTTCAGCTGTCTCTATCTCAATGGGGGTTGCAAATTGAAAGACAGGAGTTAAGGTTTTAAAGCAAAGCTGCCTTTTAATAATGAAAAAATGGAGAAAAGACTTGCTAGTAAGGAGGAAATTTAAAGGAGAAATAATGCAGTTCACAATAAAGGGGATATAAAACAAAAGTGGCCATTGTCATTTATATTTTTTAGCATTTTTCCTTTTGTTATAAAAACAAATATATGCATTTTTTATTTTTATGAAAATAATTTTATCTAGATATCCTAGCATTTTTATAACAAGTATTTGGATGTGCACTCATTCATGTCCAACTTTTTGTGACCCTAAGGACTATAGTCTGCCAGGCTTTTCTCTCCACTGAATTTTCCAGGCAAGAAGGCTGGAGTGCATTGCCATTTCCTTGTCCAGTTGATATCACTGACCAAAGGATTGAACCCAGCTCTCCTGAGTATCCTGCATTGGCAGGATATTGCTTTATCACTAAGTCATCACTGGAAGTCCAAGACATATAGAGCCAATTTTAACTCAAAAATATACATATATGATCATTTATTCATCAAAGCAAATTATTGAGTGTGCTTCCATGCAAGCTCTAAGTGTGATTATATTAGGTGAATAAAACCAGGTCTGGACCTAGATTTCAAGTAGAGAAAACACATTGTAATTTAAATACTTATAAAGATGCAACTTAGTCCTTGGAAGAAAAGTTATGACCAATCTAGATAACATATTGAAAAGCAGAGACATTACTTTGCCAACAAAGGTCCATCTAGTCAAGGCTATAGTTTTTCCAGTGGTCATGTATAGATGTGAGAGTTGGACTGTGAAGAAAGCTGAGCACTGAAGAATTGATGTTTTTGAACTGTGGTGTTGGAGAAGACTCTTGAGAGTCCCTTGGACTGCAAGGAGATCCAACCAGTCCATCCTAAAGGAGATCAGCCCTGGGATTTCTTTGGAAGGAATGATGCTAAAGCTGAAACTCCAGTACTTTGGCCACCTCATGCAAAGAGTTGACTCATTGGAAAAGACTCTGATGCTGGGAGGGATTGGGGGCAGGAGGAGAAGGGGACAACAGAGGATGAGATGGCTTCACTGACTCAATGGAAGTGAGTTTGAGTGAACTCCAGGAGTTGGTGATGGACAGGGAGGCCTGGCGTGCTGCGATTCATGTGGTTGCAAAGAGTCGAACACGACTGAGTGACTGAACTGAACTGAACTGAAAGATGCAACATCAAGTCATAACTATTATTATAATATAAAGCAACACAGTGTCATCAGCGTATATAAGAGGGTATAATATATTTGCTTTCCTGAAGAAATGTTATTTGAGATGGAATATAGAGGATGAGTAGTAATTTAGCAACCAAAAATAAATGACAAAACTGAAGAATTAGTAGGAACATTATTAGCAAGAGTAGCACAGCTAGAAACATTGTAGAAGGATATATAATGGAGATGGACCCTGTAGTCCTTTGCCCCCCATGTCTTCCACTTACTTTTCTTTTTTTTGTGGAAAATCTTTAGCCAAAGAATAAGTTTAATCAGAGAAGTGAAAAAATGCACAAAGGGAAACAGTCAAAAGGAGCAAGATTATAATAGTTTAGTCATTGAGCTTTTGTGCGTGCGTGCTCAGTCACTTCAGTCGAGTCTGACTCTTTTCAACCCCATGGCCTATAGTCCACCAAGCTCCTCTGTCCTTGGGATTCTCCAGGCAAAAATACTGGAGTGGATTAGTCAAGCATAGTCAAGGGGATCTAGTTCCTTCTCAAAGGCTATAAATGATATTCTGGGCCATATCCTGTGAGCTGTCTTATAAAGTCTGAAACCTCTACCAGGTGGAAGAAATTAACTACATGATAACCAGACTGTAACCAGGACATGCACTGCCACAATTCCAAGAATTTGCTTCAAAGAAATGGAAACAAACCAACCATGGAACTGAAGATTAACTGTACCTAAAATAATCAAGATGATGCTGGTCAGACCACCGATAACCAAGTTCAAGATGACTGTCAGTGCTGACTATGCTGTTTCTGCATATAGCTTCTTCCTTCCATCTATAAAAGCTCTTGGCTCCTGATTGTCAGGGCAGCGGGGGAAGGGTAGACAGCCTTTAGACAGGCATCTGCCCTCCCCCTAACACCCCAGTTGTTGTCATCCAAAATAAAGCAAACTTTCATTTCCACCAACCTGGCCTCATTATTGGCTTTTGACCAGCGAGCAGCCAGACCCCACTTTCAGTTACAGATGGAGTAAAGCAAGGTAGAATGTGAACAAAGCTTGAGGATGTAGAAAAGACTGCTAAGTTCTCATCAAAACATGCTGATTCATTTCTCTGAAGGCAGAGCATGCCTATATATCCTATTCTGCCTTAAAATTGTGTGTGGCCATGTGACCGAGCTTTATCCAGTGAAAATGAATGGAAGTTGTAAGTGATAACCCCAGTTCTGATCTAGAACATCACTCTCTCATGCTTTTCCAGTTGCCTTCCCACTAACTGGGAAGTTGATCACTGTGCTGATCTTGGGAGCCACATGTTGATATGGGCAAAAGCCTCCATGAGTTTCTTAAATACAGTGTGCTTCAAAATCAACCAAAGAGCTTGTCAAATCACGGATCAGGAGGGTTTCTTATAATTTAGGCTTTGGAGGAGTCTAAGAGTATAAATTCAGAACAAGTTATCAGGTGATAATGATGATGGTTGAGGAGACCATTTGTATACAGCAGGACACTTCTTTGAAACACAGAATTATTATATGTGAAATAGATGATTTTTATCATTTCTTTTTTATCCTATTGTATATTTTTGGCTTATTGGTTAAACATAGCCTGAATCCATGCAGAAATAAATGTAATATTAGATGTATATTGCTCCTAATAATGATAGAAACAGCAAAACTTTTATTTTTTGGCCTCCAAAATCACTGTTGATAGTGGCTGCAGCCACGAAATTAAAAGACACTTGCTCCTTAGCAGGAAAGCTATGACAAACCTAGACAGTGTATTAAAAAGCATCAAAGCCAGATGGGTGGGATGTGGAAGGAAATGGAAGAGAGTTTCAAAAGGGAGGAGATATATGTATACCTATGCCTGCAGTGCAGAAGACCCAGATTTGATCTCCAGGGGAAGATCCCCTGGAGAAGAAAATGGCAACCCACTCCAGTATGCTTGGCTGGACAATCCATGGACAGAGGAGTCTGGTGGGCTACAATCCATGGGGTCACAAAGAGTCAGACACAACTGAGTGACTAACACACACACACACACACGACTGATTCATGTTGAGGTTTGACAGAAAACAACACAATTCTGGAGGGAGGAGGGAGGAGGGTTCAGGATGGGGAACACATGTATACCTGTGGCGGATTCATTTTGATATTTGGCAAAACTAATACAATTATGTAAAGTTTAAAAATAAAATTAAAAAAAAAAGGTTTAAAAAAAAGCATCAAAGCTATGGTATTACCAGCAGTCACATACAGATGTGAGAGTTGGACCATAAAGAAGACTGAGCACTGAAGAACTGATGCTTTGAAATTGTGATACTGGAGAAGACTCTTGAGAGTCCCTTGGACAGCAAGGGTATCAAACCAGTCAGTCCTAAAGGAAATCAACCCTAAATAGTCATTGGAAAGACTGATGCTGAAGCACTAATACTTTGGCCACATGATGCAAAGAGCCAACTCATT
Source organism: Bos indicus x Bos taurus (assembly GCF_003369695.1). Taxonomy (NCBI): domain Eukaryota; kingdom Metazoa; phylum Chordata; class Mammalia; order Artiodactyla; family Bovidae; genus Bos; species Bos indicus x Bos taurus. The sequence continues at coordinate 17,859,258 of NC_040076.1, read as the reverse complement.
GGAAAAGACCTTGATGCTGGGAAAGATTGAGGACAAAAGGAGAAGGGAGAAGCAGAATATGAGATGATTAAATAGTATCACAGACCCAATGGACATGAATTTGAGCAAACTCTGGGAGACAGTGAAGCATAGGGAAGCCCTGGGTGAAGCAGTCCATGGGATTGTGAAGAGTCAGACATGACTTAGCAACTGAACAACAATGAACAATTACTCCTTTTTGGAAAGATGCCTATTTTCTAATCACTGCCCTTGGCTTATACAGTGTATGATTCAGTGCTGGTTCATATGAATGAAGAAGTTTGCTGTGGAATGATTACAACTTTATTTTTTTACCCCCACATCTATGTTGCAGGTACTGTCAGAAGGTCAGTTCCTGACTTACCAGAAGATGATTCCTAGAATTGCTGCAGCCACATTGTGATAATGATAAACAGAATGAGGACAAAGTCACCTCAATAACTTTGGCAACATTTCTCCCAAGAATGAGAGTTTCCCCCAGAATGTTGGAGTGGAGGCAAGAGGCACTGATGTTAGAACCCAACGAATTCAAGAACAGTGAACTGTGCTGAATGGCATTACTTTGCTGGTTCTTTTCCTAGGGCAGTTATTTAATGCCAATATACATAGATAAATTTCAAAGTCATTTCTGACAGCAAAAAATAATGAAAGAGTGAAAGAATATAAGCAAGATAATTATACTTGACCAATGGTACCAAAAGTAAATTTACAGATTATTCAATGTATTGAGCAATTTCCAAATTCATGGAATTCCACTTCCTTTTCTTATGATAGATGAAGTTTCCATCTTCCTAAATGTGAAAATCAGGATTAAAACCCAAAATGACACAAACAGATGATTTATTAAATCAACTGTGAACTCGCTCAGTCGTGTCCGACATTTTGCAACCCCATGGACTGTAGCCTACCCAGCTTCTCCATCCATGGGATTTTCCAGGTAAGAGTACTGGAGTGGGTTGCCATTTCCTTCTCCAGGGGATCTTCTTGACACCCGGGTCTCCCACATTGCAGGCAGACACTTTACCTAATGGTTTCCAAATACCTGTTTTAGTCATATAATTTATGTATAAAGTTAGTTTTGAACATTCATCACATATCAATATTTTGGGGGCTTCCCTGGTGGCTCAGATGGTGAAGAATTTGCCTGCAATGCTGGACACCCAGGTTCGATCCATGAATCAGAAAGATCACCTGGAGTAGGAAATGGCAACCCACTCCAGTGCTCTTGCCTGGAGAACTCAATGGCCAGGAGAGCCTGGCAGGCTACAATCAATGGGTTCACAAAGAATCAGATGTGACTGAGTGATTAAAACTTTCACTTTTCTCAAACTATTTGGGCATTTTGGTATATCTTTACTTTTCCATTTTTGTTACAGGCAGAGGGTAAAGCAAAACTTTACTTCTTAATTCTCCAATTAGAAAATGATACCATACCATCATGAGAAATAGCAACTGACATCCAACTCAGTATCAAAAGATAGGAAAGAATAATGAGTACAGAATCAAATTCTAGAGCAGTGTGATTGAAAATCACATCTATGGACTTTGCTTATGTAAACAGTTTACCAATGAGAAATTCAGTGAATGTGTTCACCCTTTTAATTACTTATGCACACTGTAACCAGAGTGGTTCTGTTAAAAGAAGTAACTTGTTCATATGGATTCACAGTTTAAATATAACTGTATGTTTTCCTTTTGCCCTTATGGAAAATGCTAAACATGAAATATATCCTGATTGACTCTTGCATCTGTCTTCAGACTCAGCTTGTGTTTCTTCTTCCATGGCCAGGTAAGGTCCATCCGCTGCAGGGCTTCTTTCATGTCCTCAAGTGGATTATTCTATCTCCTGCCTCATGTATGTACATTGCCATTTTCTGCTGTTGAAGCGTTCTTCAAACTTTTTCAGGTTAATATCTGCTGTTTTTTTTTTCCCTAGGAATCATATTCTCCCTCTCATCTCATATTTAATACTAGTTAAGTACATTCAAGTAGCAACTGTGCTTCTTGATAACATGTCATTCACTTATTTAACGTCTATTTTCCCTTCCTCCATGAAAGCAGGCATTGTGCTTATTCTATCTTAGTATCTTTTAGTGTCTCTTACAATAAGAGATGTCATTTATTATTTTTGGAGACATTTAGAAATGTTATTCAAATTGACCTCATTATTAATTATTTTTTCAATGAAACTTGCTAAATTTTTAACATCTTTATTTTATAGTAAATTCAACATGGCTTTTAAATATAAGAAAAAAATGTATATCATTTGTTATACTTAGTAAAATAATTATAGTATTCTTATTATGAAATTAGACTTATTTGGTTTTGAGTATTTTCTTTTTATATCTTCAGACTTTTGTTTCCACTCATTAAATTCACACACAATCTCATATATTTCCTTTAAACCAAGTATCTAATTGCCATTTTTATTCTCTGCTTTATAATAGCTGTCATTGGATAATGGAAGAATCAATCAAACTTTTTCTCTTCATGTCCCTGCAGCAACAGAATTTTATTATTTTTACTCCAGTGACACTGAGAAGCTTGAATCAGTATTGACAAAACATCAAGTCTTTTTGAAAAATCTTACTATGATAGCACTCAGAGTTTAACCATTTCACATCTTTTATAGCCACAGAAACTCAAAATTTATTTTCCTCCCAAACACATACATCTTAATCCTTTGGAAAAGCATTCTGTTGCATTTGAAATGCATTTACCATAATTGACTTCCAAGGCATAGAACTAGGATTCATCTCCACATCTGAGAACAGAAATCAAGCCCTACACTAAAGGAGCTTTATAATCAGGTTTAGAAGATTAATGTTTATTTAGCAGTGGAAGTAGATCTTGGGAGCAATCTGAATTTATTCCTGCTACTGATAGAAAATTTGAGTTTCTAGCTGAACCAGTAGAAAAACTTACTCGTATATAAATGAATACTTTAACTCTGGAAATAATTCATACTTAAACCTCGTTCGTCATTGATATTGATTACTAGAAAACTCTTCAAAATCCCTCTGTGTTGAAATACTTATAATTTTATTCCTGATGCTTTAATTTTTAAGTGGTGAGATAGATAATAGAATAGCCTTTTTTAGCATAGTTCACAGTTTAATCATACAATCTGATGCACAATCTTCTAATAACTTTTTCCAAATCTATCATCTGATCACTGAACTTGTCTTTTTTTTTTTTTTTTTTTGGCTTATTTCTATGTTCCTCATTTGCTCTTTATCTCTGGGAAAATATATCTTAATCATAAGCTTTGCCATTAACCAGTGCTTCTTAGACAAGATACATCATTTAATACTTGATTTCATTGTTAATTATTAAAACATTGATGAAAATTGGTTGAGGAAAATTTTGTAATGCAGTAAAATAGAAAAATAGACTATGTGTTTTATATACTTATATTTAAAAAGTGGCTATATAAAGATATTTGTTTTAGAAATTCCATTTACATGATTATCATTTGGATCTCAATGCAGAATAAATTTGTGATGATTACAGAACTTCTAATGTTGGCACTTTCCTCTTTTGGTAGTTATGGATATGAATTCAAATTTGTTTTTTTTTTTTTTCAGTTTTATGTAAACAGTTGATAGATGCATGACTATAACTCATAACTCAGATCTCCCAACCATTATTCCAGATTTCTTGATATTGAAGCATACTGCTGATTCTTCTTTCAATACAAACATGGAGGCTCACATCCTCTTTTTTTCTTGAGTGCTGATATTCTTTTTCTGCCAATACATTTTTCTGAAAATTTCTCTTTACTATTTATTTGATAAAAAGAATAATATCTTTAATATCTGGGGTAGCAGGCTGACATGTAAGAAAGAGTTAGCATTTTAAAAATTCAATAGTATTTGTGTGTGTGTTAATCATTCAGTAGTGTCCCACTCTTTGAGACCCCCATGGACTGTAACTTGACAGGCTCCTTTGTCCATGGGATTCCCAAGGAAAGAATACTGGAATGGGCAGCCATTCCTTTCTCCAGGGGATCTTCCTGACCCAAGGAATCAAACTCGGGTCTCCTGAATTGCAGGCAGATTCTTTACCATCTGAACCACCAGAGAAGACTTGGTGATTTCCAAAACTTTAAATATTTAAGTTGATATCATTATTGATAGAATCAAAAACAAATATTAAAGAAGATGGAAGTAAACAATTATAGAGAATTTTTCTATCTATATCTTTTAAATATACAGAAGCATATAGATATTGAAACTATGTTCTCAGTAAAAACAATTTCAAGGTTTTTTTGAGTTCAGGGATAAACTGTTACTTGATTTCAAGTTTAACTCATAAAGGGGCTTCTCTGGTGACTACAGTCCATGGGGTTGCAAAGAGTCAGACATGACTAAGCAATTAACACTCACTTTCATAACTCATAAAGGTAGCTACATTAATAGAAAGTGAAAGAAAGTGAAAGTGAAGTTGCTCAGTTGTTTCCGACTCTTTGTGACCCCTTGGACTGTAACCTATAACACTCCTCTGTCCATGGGATTTTCCAGGCAAGAGTACTGGAATGGGTTGCCATTTCCTTCTCCAGAGGATCTTCCCAACCCAGGGATCGAACCTGGGTCTTCCGCATTGTAGGCAGATGCTTTACCATCTGAGCCACCAGGGAAGTCCATATTAATAGAGACAACTTGAAAAATTAGTAATAGCACTTCTTCAAGGAAAAATAGGTTTATATATATATATATATATATATATATATATGCATGCATGCATTCCCTATGTCATTCTATCCATTTATAATTTATATAAAGGTATATATAATGTTTATATAGCTATAGATATATAGAGAGAGGTATGTAAATATTGTTATGCTTACATATGCATAGAAGTAAACTGTACATCCTTCTTTCAAATTGAATTCATTGTCATATGTTTCTATTTATTATTATTATCAGTTTAAATTTTCTTTTTTAAACACTGAAAAAACAGACATTTTATTTTCTCACATTGCATAGGTAAGCCCTGAAACTTTAGTTTATTTTGGTGAGAGTTTGGAATATTTATGCAGAAAGAACTTTGTGCAAATAAAACAAAGTGAAGTTAGGTTTCTTGCTCCAAAAGAGTCAAGTGTGACACAAAATATTAAATGTATGTAACCTCCATGATCTATCAAGCAGAATCAAACTTTCTAAAGGGGACAAATACAGATTGATATTTTAGAAATTACTACAGGGCATAAACTATACTTTTACTGTACCATATGCCTGACCTATTAGCAGAAATCATCCATGAAAAATTAGCATTTTTAAACAAATCTATATCATTTCATCATTGTTATGCATCTTGTTGCTGACAAAAGTTGATGATTTGAAGTCATGATTGATTTATGAGCACTGTGGAAATAAGGCAGAAAGTTGCCAAAGAATTCCCATTTAGGACAAACAATAATTACACTGAAAATTAAACTGTCTGAAATTGGAAAAAAGTGAAAGAGTCCATGACATCAGTAATTACATTGAAAATAAAATGAATATCCTAAAAGATTTGCTTCCATATAAAATTCCTCCTCTGGATAGGCAGCTGATGCCTGAAGCAGCTGGAGAGGAGCCCAAGGGGGTTTTGAACTGATGAGTGAGTCTGAGAGCAAGCAACTACTGCTCATCTCAGGTCCATACTTAAAGGAAGGCACTAAAGTGGCAGATCCACAGAGCTGGAGTTACTGTGAGGAGATACTACATGTCCAAAGGGCAGAGAAGCCCCTCAAGATGGTTTGTGTTGGAGTGGCAGCTGTGTGGCACTGGAGTGACTTTGCGGTATACTCCATGGCCAAAGGCAAAGGAGGAGCCTCAGCAAGATTGTAGGGGGGCGAAACCACATTTAGAATCAAACCCAATACCCTCCAGAGACACTTAGAAGGCTCAAACAAACCTTGTGTGCACCAGGACACAGGGAATCAACAGAGACTGAGACAGAACTGTGTTTGAGTGTCTCCTGTGGAGGTACAGGTCATCAGTGGACTCCTAAAGAGTCAGGGGCTCTGGGTGCATTGGATATCACTGGGTGCAGCAGACTTGGCTATGGCATAAGCCCTGTTGGAGGAGGTCGCCATTAAACCCATTATAGAGCCACCAGAACTTAGAAAGGACAAGGGAAACAGACTCTTGGAAGGCACAAATAACTTGTGCATACCAGGATCCAGGAGAAAGGAGCAGTGACCCCAAAAGAGACTGACCCAGATTTGCCCTTGAATGTCCAGCAGGCTTTGGTGGAGGCATGGGTCAATGGTGGCCTGCTGCAGGGTTGGAAGAACTGAGTGTAGCAGTGTATGCATGAGACCTTTTGAAGGAGCTTGCTGTAATCTTCATTACCTCCACCATAGTTTGGCCCTAGGTAAATAACAGGGAGGGACAACAGCCACCGACATGAACAAAAAATTGAATTAAAGATTTACTGAGCATGTCCAGCAGAAAGTGAAGAAGAACTAAAGAGCCCATGATGAAAGTGAAAGAGGAGTGAAAAAGTTGGCATAAAGCTCAACATTCAAAAAACTAAGATTATGGCATCTGGTCCCATCACTTCATGCCAAATAGATGGGGAAACAGTGGAAAAAGTGGCTGACTTTATTTTTATGGATTCCAAAGTCATTGCAGATGGTAATTGCAGCCATGAAATTAAAAGGTGTTTACTCCTTGGAAAGAAAATTATGACTAACCTAGAAAGCATATTCAAAAGCAGAGACATTACTTTGCCAACAAAGGTCCATCTAGTCAAGGCTCTGGTTTTTCCAGTGGTCATGTATGGATGTGAGAGTTGGACTATAAAGAAAGCTGAGCACCAAAGAATTGATGCTTTTGAACTGTGGTGTTGGAGAAGACTCTTGGGAGTCCCCTGGACTGCAAGGAGATCCAACCAGTCCATCCTAAAGGAGATCAGTCCTGGGTGTTCATTGGAAGGAATGATGTTGAGGCTGAAACTCCAATACTTTGGCCACGTGATGAGAAGAGCTTACTCATTTGAAAAGACCCTGATGCTGGAAAAGATTGAGGGCAGGAGAAGAAGGGGACGACAGAGGATAAGATGGTTGGATGGCATCACCAATTCAATGGACATGGGTTTGTCTGGACTACGGGAGTTGGTGATGGACAGGGAGGCCCGGTGTGTTGAGGTTCATGGGGTTGCAAAGAATCAGACACAACTGAGCAGCTGAACTGAACGGAGCATGTCCTCGCCCATTAGAACAAGATCCAGTTTGAATCTCAGTCAGTCTCTCCAATCAGGAAGGTGCCATAAGCTTCTTATCTTTCTCATCAGGGAGCAGACACACTGAAAACCATAATTACAGAAGCCGCCATGAAATTAAAAGATGCTTACTCCTTGGAGGAAAAGTTATGACCAACCTAGATAGCATATTCAAAAGCAAAGACATTACTTTGCCAACAAAGGTTTGTCTAGTCAAGGCTATGGTTTTTCCTGTGGTCATGTATGGATGTGAGAGTTGGACTGTGAAGAAAGCTGAGTGCCTAAGAACTGATGCTTTTGAATTGTGGTGTTGGAGAAGACTCTTGAGAGTCCCTTGGACTGCAAGGAGATCCAACCAGTCCATTCTAAAGGAGATCAGCCCTGGGATTTCTTTGGAAGGAATGATGCTAAAGCTGAAACTCCAGTACTTTGGCCACCTCACGGGAAGAGTTGACTCATTGGAAAAGACTCTGATACTGGGAGGGATTGGAGGCAAGGATGAGATGGCCAGATGGCATCACGGACTCAGTGGACGTGAGTCTGAGTGAACTCCGGGAGTTGGTGATGGACAGCGAGGCCTGGCATGCTGTGGTTCATGGGGTCACAAACAGTCAGACATGACTGAGAAACTGAACTGAACTGAACCAATCTGATCACATGGATCACAGACTTGTCTAACTCAATGAAACCATGCCCTGTAGTACCACCAAAGACAGATGGGTCATGGGGGAGAGTTCTGACAAAACACGATCCACTGGAGAAGGGAATGGAAAACCACTTCAGTATTCTTGCCTCGAGAACCACATGAACAGTATGAAAAGGCAAAAAGATGTGACACTGAAAGATGAACTCCCCGTGTTGGTAGGCACCCAAAATGCTACTGGAGTTTAGTGGAGAAATAACTCCAGAAAGAATGAAGAGTCTGAGCCAAAGCAACAACAACACCCATTGTGCATGTGATTGGTGATGGAAGTAAAATCTGATGCTGTAAAGAGCAATATTGCATAGGAACCTGGAATGTTAGGTTCATGAACCCAGGAAAAGTGAAAGTGGTCAAACAGGAGATGGCCAGAGAGAATGTTATCATTTTTGGAATCAGCGAAATAAAGTGGAATGGAATGGAATAATTTAACTCAGATGACCATTATATCCACTACTGTGGGCAAGAATCCCTTAGAAGAAATGGAGTAGCCATCATAGTCAACAAAAGAATCTGAAATGTGGTACGTGGATGCAATCTCAAAAACAACAGAATGATTTCTGTACGTTTCCAAGGCAAACCATTCAGTACCACAGTAATCCAAGTCTATGCCCCCACCAGTAATGCTGAAAAAGCTGAAGTTGAATGATTCTATCAGATCAGATCAGATCAGTCGCTCAGTCGTGTGCGACTCTTTGCGACCCCATGAATCGCAGCACGCCAGGCCTCCCTGTCCATCACCAACTCCCAGAGTTCACTCAGACTCACGTCCAATGAGTCAGTGAAGCATCCAGGTATCTCATCCTCTGTAGTCCCCTTCTCCTCTTGCCCCCAATCCTTCCCAGCATCAGAGTCTTTTTCAATGAATCAACATGTCCAATGAGGTGGCCAAAGTACTGGAGTTTCAGCTTTAGCATCATTCCTTCCAAAGAAATCCCAGTGCTGAATGTCTTCAGAATGGACTGGTTGGATCTCCTTGAAGACCAAGGGACTCTCAAGAGTCTTCTCCAACACCACAGTTCAAAAGTATCAATTCTTTGGCACTCAGCCTTCTTCACATTCCAACTCTCACATCCATACATGACCACAGGAAAAATGATAGCCTTGACTAGACGAACCTTTGTTGGCAAAATAATGTTTCTGCTTTTGAATATGCTATCTAGGTTCATCATAACTTTCCTTCCAAGGAGTAAGCGTCTTTTAGTTTCATGGCTGCAGTGATTTTGGAGCCCCCCAAAATAAATTCTGACACTGTTTCCCCATCTATTTGCCATGAAGTGATGGGATCAGATGCCATGATCTTCGCTTTCTGAATGTTGAGCTTTAAGCCAACTTTTTCACTCTCCACTTTCACTTTCATCAAGAGGCTTTTTAGTTCCTCTTCACTTTCTGCCTTAAGGGTGGTGTCATCTGTTATCTGAGGTTATTGATATTTCTCCCAGCAATCTTGATTCCAGCTTTTGTTCTTCCAGTCCAGCGTTTCTCATGATGTACTCTGCATAGAAGTTAAATAAGCAGGGTGACAATATACAGCCTTGATGTACTCCTTTTCCTATTTGGAACCAGTCTGTTGTTCCATGTCCAGTTCTAACTGTTGCTTCCTGACCTGCATACAAATTTCTCAAGAGGCAGATCAGGTGGTCTGTTATTCCCATCTCTTTCAGAATTTTCCACAGTTTATTGTAATCCACACAGTCAAAGGCTTTGGCATAGTCAATAAAGCAGAAATAGATGTTTTTCTGGAACTCTCTTGCTTTTTCCATGATCCAGCGGATGTTGGTAATTTGATCTCTGGTTCCTCCGTCTTTTCTAAAACCAGCTTGCACATCAGGAAGTTCACAGTTCACATATTGCTGAAGCCTGGCTTGCATAATTTTGAGGATTACTTTACTAGCGTGTGAGATGAGTGCAATTGTGTGGTAGTTTGAGCATTCTTTGACATTGCCTTTCTTTGGGATTGGAATGAAAACTGACCTTTTCCAGTCCTGTGCCACTGCTGAGTTTTCCAAATTTTCTGGCATATTGAGTGCAGCACTTTCACAGCATCATCTTTCAGGAATTGGAATAGCTCAACCAGAACTCTATCACCTCCACTACCTTTGTTCGTAGTGATGCTTTCTAAGGCCCACTTAACTTCACATTCCAGGATGTCTGCTCTAGGTCAGTGATCACACCACTGTGATTATCTGGGTCGTGAAGCTCTTTTTTGTACAGTTCTTCTGTGTATTCTTGCCACCTCTTCTTAATATCTTCTGCTTCTGTTCGGTCCATACCATTTCTGTCCTTTATCGAGCCCATCTTTGCATGAAATGTTCCTTTGGTGTCTCTGATTTTCTTGAAGAGATCCCTAGTCTTTCCCATTCTGTTGTTTTCCTCTATTTCCTTGCATTGATTGCTGAGGAAGGCTTTCTTATCTCTTCTTGCTATTCTTTGGAACTCTGCATTCAGATGTTTATATATTTCCTTTTCTCCTTTGCTTTTCGCTTCTCTTCTTTTCACAGCTATTTGAAAGCCTCCCCAGACAGCCATTTTGCTTTTTTGCATTTCTTTTCCATGGGGATGGTGTTGATCCCTGGCTCCTGTACAATGTCATGAACCTCATTCCATAGTTCATCAGGCACTCTATCTATCAGATCTAGGCCCTTAAATCTATTTCTCACTTCCACTGTATAATCATAAGGGATTTGATTTAGGTAATACCTGAATGGTCTAGTGGTTTTCCCTAATTTCTTCAATAAGTCTGAATTTGGCATTAAGGAGTTCATGGTCTGAGCCACAGTCAGCTCCTGGTCATGTTTTTGCTGACTGTATAGAGCTTCTCCATCTTTGGCTGCAAAGAATATAATCAATCTGATTTTGATGTTGACCATCTGGTGATGTCCATGTATAGAGTCTTGTCTTGTGTTGTTGGAAGAGGGTGTTTGTTATGACCAGTGCATTTTCTTGGCAAAGCTCTATTAGTCTTTGCCCTGCTTCATTCTGTATTCCAAGACCAAATTTGCCTGTTACTCCAGGTGTTTCTTGACTTCCTACTTTTGCATTCCAGTCCCCTATAATGAAAAGGACATCTTTTTTGGGTCTTAGTTCTAAAAGGTCTTGTAGGTCTTCATAGAACCGTTCAACTTTAACTTCTTCAGCGTTACTGGTTGGGGCATAGACTTGGATTACTGTGATATTGAATGGTTTGCCTTGGAAACGACCAGAGATCATTCTGTCGTTTTTGAGACTGCATCCAATTACTGGGTTTCGGACTCTTTTGTTGACCATAATGGCTACTCCATTTCTTCTGAGGGATTCCTGCCTGCAGTATTAGATATAATGGTCATCTGAGTTAAATTTACCCATTCCCGTCCATTTTAGTTCGCTGATTCCCAGAATGTCGACATTCACTCTTGCCACTTCTTGTTTGACCACTTCCATTTTGCCTTGATTCATGGATCTGACATTCCAGGTTCCTATGCAATATTGCTCTTTACAGCATCGGACCTTGCTTCTATCACCAGTCACATCCACGACTGGGTATTCTTTTTGCTTTGGCTCCATCCCTTCATTCTTTCTGGGGTTATTTCTCCACTGATCTCCAGTAGCATATTGGGCACCTACTGACCTGGGGAGTTTCTCTTTCAGTATCCGATCATTTTGTCTTTTCATACTGTTCATAGTGTTCTCAAGGCAAGAATACTGAAGTGGTTTGCCATTCCCTTCTCCAGTGGATCACATTCTGTCAGATCTCTCCACCATGACCCACCCATCTTGGGTTGCCCCACAGGCATGGTTTAGTTTCATTGAGTTAGACAAGGCTGTGGTCCTAGTGTGATTAGATTGACCAGTTTTCTGTGAGTATGGTTTCAGTGTGTTTGCCCTCTGATGCCCTCTTGCAACACAACTTGGGCATAGGGTATCTCTTCATGGCTGCTCCAGCAAAGCGTAGCCGTTGCTCCTTACCTTGGACGAGGGGTATCTCCTCACCGCAGCCCTTCCTGACCTTCAACGTGGGATAGCTCCTTTACGCCCTCCTGGTTCTATGGAGACCTACAAAACCATCTAGAAATCACACCCAAAAAGATTTCGTTTCCATTATACGGAACTGGAATGCAAAGGTAGGAAGTGAAGAAATACCTGGAATAATAGTCAAATTTGGCCTTGGAGTAGAGAATGAAGCAGGGAAAAGGCTTATGGAGTTTTGCCAAGAGAACTCACTGGTCATAACAAACACTCTCTTCTAACAACACAAGAGAAGACTCTACACATGGGGATCTCCAGATGATCAATTCTGAAATCAGATTGATTATATTTTTTGAAGCCAAAGGTGGAAAAGCTCTATACAGTCAGCAAAATCAAGACTGGGAGCTGACTGTGGGTCAGATCATGAACTCCTTATTGCCAAATTCATTTAAATTGAAGAAAGTGTGGAAAACCACTAGACCACTCAGGTATGACATAAATAAAATCCGTACAATAACGGTGGAAATGACAAATAGATTCAAGGTATTAGATCTGATAGACAGAGTGCCTGAAGAACTATGGATGGAGGTTCATGACATTGTACAGGAGGCAGGGATCAAAACCATCCCCAAGAAAAAGTAATTCAAAAAGGCATAATGGTTGGCTAAGGAGGCTTTACAAATAGCTGTGACAAGAAGACACACGAAAAGCAAAGGAGAAAAGGAAAGACATATCCATTTCAATGGAGAGTTCCAAAGAAGAGCAAGAAGAGATAAGAAAGCCTTCCTCAGGTATCAAGGCAAAGAAATAGAGGAAAACAATAGAATGGGAAAGACTAGAGATCTCTTCAAGAAAATTAGAGCTACCATGGGAACATGCAAAGATGGGCACAATAAAGGACAGAAATGGTATGGAACTAACAAAAGTAGAAGATATTAAGAAGAGGTGGCAAGAATACACAGAAGAACTAGGCAAAATAGATTTTCATGACCCAGATAATCATGATGTGTGGATCACTCACCTAGAGCCAGACATTCTGGAATATAAAGTCAAGTTAGCCTTAGGAAGCATCCACTAGGAACAAATCTAGTGGAGGTGATGAAATTTCAGTTGAGTTATTTCAAATCCTAAAAGATGCTGCTGTGAAAATTCTGCATTCAGTATGCCAGCAAATTTGCAAAACTCAACAGTGGCCACAGGACTGGAAAGTTTCACTTTTCATTTCAATCGCAAAGAGAGGCAACGCCAAAGAATGATCAAACTATCACACAATTGCACTCATCTTACACCTAGTAAAGTAATGCTCAAAATTCTCCAAGCCAGGCTTCAGCAGTACATGAATCGTGAACTTCCAGATGTTCAAGCTGGTTTTAGAAAAGGCAGAGGAACCAGAGATCAAATTGCCAACACCCGCTGGATCATCGAAAAAGCAAGAGAGTTCCAGAAAAAAAAAATCTACTTCTGCTTTATTGACTATGGCAAAAGCTCTGTATGTGTACATCACAACAAACTGGAAAATTCATCAAAAATGGGAATGCCAGACAACCTGACCTGCCTCCTAAGTAATCTGTATGAACATTAAGAAGCAACAGTTAGAAATGGTGTTGGAGCAGTGGACTGGTTCTAAATTGGGAAAGGAGTATATCAAGGCTGTATATTGTCACCCTGCTAATTTAACTAAATGCATAGTACGTCATGAGAAACACTGGGCTAGATGAATCACAAGCTGGAATCAAGATTGCCAGGAGATATATCAATAACATCAGATATGCAGATGACACCTCCCTATGGCAGAAAATGAAGAAGAACTCAAGATTCTCTTGATGAAAGTGAAAGAGGAGAGTGAAAAATTTAGCTTAAAACTCAACATTCAGAAAACTAAGATCATGGCATCTGGTCCCATCATTTCATGTCAAATGTGTTGGGAAGCAATGGGAACAGTGAGAGACTGTATATTCGGACCCCCAAATCACTGGAGATGGTGACTGCAGCCATGAATTTAAAAGATGCTTGCTGCTTGGAAGAAAATCTAAGACCAACTTCAGATCAGATCAGATCAGATCAGTCGCTCAGTCATGTCCGATTTTTTGCGACCCCATGAATCTGAGCACGCCAGGCCTCCCTGACCATCACCAACTCCCGGAGTTCACTTAGACTCACGTCCATCGAGTCAGTGATGCCATCAAGCCATCTCATCCTCTGTCGTTCCCTTCTCCTCCTGCCCCCAATCCCTCCCAGCATCAGAGTCTTTTCCAATGAGTCGACTCTTCGCATGAGGTGGCCAAAGTACTGGAGTTTCAGCTTTAGCATCATTCCTTCCAAAGAAATCCCAGGGCTGATCTCCTTCAGAATGGACTGGTTGGATCTCCTTGCAGTCCAAGGGACTCTCAAGAATCTTCTCCAACACCACAGTTCAAAAGCATCAATTCTTCAGCGTTCAGCCTTCTTCACAGTCCAACTCTCACATACATACATATGGTCATCCATACATGACCACTGGAAAAACCATAGCCTTGACTAGTCGGATCTTTGTTGGCAAAATAATGTCTCTGCTTTTGAATATGCTATCTAGGTTGGTCATAACTTTCCTTCCAAGCAGTAAGCGTCTTTTAATGTCATGGCTGCAGTCACAATCTGCAGTGATTTTGGAGCCCAGAAAAATAAAGTCTGACACTGTTTCCACTGCTTCCGCATCTTTTTGCCATGAAGCAATGGGACCGGATGCCATGATCTTCATTTTCTGAATGTTGAGCTTTAAGCCAACTTTTTCACTCTCCACTTTCACTTTCACCAAGAGGCTTTTTAGTTCCTCTTCACTTTCTGCTATAAGGGTGGTGTCATCTGCATATCTGAGGTTATTGATATTTCTCCCAGCAATCTTGATTCCAGCTTGTGTTTCTTCCAGTCCAGCATTTCTCATGATGTACTCTGCATAGAAGTTAAATAAACAGGGTGACAATATACAGCCTTGACGAACTCTTTTTCCTATTTGGAACCAGTCTGTTTTTCCATGTCCAGTTCTAACTGTTGCTTCCCGACCTGCATACAAATTTCTCAGAAGGCAGATCAGGTGGTCTGGTATTCCCATCTCTTTCAGAATTTCCCACAGTTTATTGTGATCCACACAGTCAAAGGCTTTGGCACAGTCAATAAAGCAGATAGATGCTTTTCTGGAACTCCCTTGCTTTTTCCATGATCCAGCGGATGTTGGCAATTTGATCTCTGGTTCTGCCTTTTCTAAAGCCAGCCTAAACATCTGGAAGTTCACGGTTCATGTATTGCTGAAGCCTGGCTTGCATAATTTTGAGCATTACTTTACTAGCGTGTGAGATGAGTGCAATTGTGCAGTAGTTTGAGCATTCTTTGACATTGCCTTTCTTTGGGATTGGAATGAAAACTGACCTTTTCCAGTCCTGTGGCCACTGCTGAGTTTTCCAAATTTTCTGGCATATTGAGTGCAGCACTTTCACAGCATCATCTTTCAGGAATTGGAATAGCTCAACCGGAACTCTATCACCTCCACTACCTTTGTTCGTAGTGATGCTTTCTAAGGCCCACTTAACTTCACATTCCAGGATGTCTGCTCTAGGTCAGTGATCACACCACTGTGATTATCTGGGTCGTGAAGCTCTTTTTTGTACAGTTCTTCTGTGTATTCTTGCCATCTCTTCTTTTTTTTTTTGATGATTTGATCCCACTTTATTAGCAAAACTGATCCTTAATATAATAATTCAAATAGAATTGAACTATATTGAAAAACTGAACTGTTTTATTCCAATATGTGTTAATTTCAGCCAAAATATTGGCTTAGGATATATATATATTTTTTTTAAAATTTTATTTTATTTTTAAACTTTACATAATTGTATTAATTTTACCAAATATCAAAATGAATACGCCACAGGTATACATGTGTTCCCCATCCTGAACCCTCCTCCCTCCTCCCTCCCCATAGCATCCCTCTGGGTCATCCCAGTGCACCAGCCCCAAGCATCCAGTATCGTGCATCAAACCTGGACTGGCGACTCATTTCATACATGATATTATACATGTTTCAATGTCATTCTCCCAAATCTTCCCACCCTCTCCCTCTCCCACAGAGTCCATAAGACTGTTCTATACATCAGTGTCTCTTTTGCTGTCTCGTACACCGGGTTATTGTTACCATCTTTCTAAATTCCATATATATGCGTTAGTATACTGTATTGGTGTTTTTCCTTCTGGCTTACTTCACTCTGTATAATAGGCTCCAGTTTCATCCACCTCATTAGAACTGATTCAAATGTTTTCTTTTTAATGGCTGAGTAATACTCCATTGTGTATATGTACCACTGCTTTCTTATCCATTCATCTGTTGATGGACATCTAGGTTGATTCCATGTCCTGGCTATTATAAACAGTGCTGCAATGAACATTGGGGTACATGTGTCTCTTTCCCTTCTGGTTTCCTCAGTGTGTATGCCCAGCAGTGGGATTGTTGGATCATAAGGCAGTTCTATTTCCAGTTTTTTAGGGAATCTCCATACTGTTCTCCATAGTGGCTGTACTAGTTTGCATTCTCACCAGCAGTGTGAGAGGGTTCCCTTTTCTCCACACCCTCTCCAGCATTTATTATTTGTAGACTTGGATCACAGCCATTCTGACTGGTGTGACATGGTACCTCATAGTGGTTTTGATTTGCATTTCTCTGATAATGAGTGATGTTGAGCATCTTTTCATGTGTTTGTTAGCCATCTGTATGTCTTCTTTGGCCCAGTTTTTGATTGGGTCATTTACTTTTCTGGAGTTGAGCTGTAGGAGTTGCTTGTATATTTTTGAGATTAGTTGTTTGTCAGTTGCTTCATTTGCTGTTATTTTCTCCCATTCTGAAGGCTGTCTTTTCACCTTGCTAATAGTTTCCTTTGATGTGCAGAAGCTTTTAAGGTTAATTAGGTCCCATTTGTTTATTTTTGCTTTTATTTCCAATATTCTGGGAGGTGGGTCACAGAGGATCCTGCTGTGATGTATGTCAGAGAGTGTTTTGCCTATGTTCTCCTCTAGGAGTTTTATAGTTTCTGGTCTTATGTTTAGATCTTTAATCCATTTTGAGTTTATTTTTGTGTATGGTGTTAGAAAGTGTTCTAGTTTCATTCTTTTACAAGTGGTTGATCAGATTTCCAAGCACCACTTGTTAAAGAGATTGTCTTTAATCCATTGTATATTCTTGCCTCCTTTGTCAAAGATAAAAAAAAAAACTATAAAACACTGGTGAAAGAAATCAAAGAAGACACTAATAGATGGAGAAATATACCATGTTCATGGATTGGAAGAATCAATATAGTGAAAATGAATATACTACCCAAAGCAATTTATAGATTCAATGCAATCCCTATCAAGCTACCAACAGTATTCTTCACAGAGCTAGAACAAATAATTTCACAATTTGTATGGAAATACAAAAAACCTCGAATAGCCAAAGTGATCTTGAGAAAGAAGAATGGAACTGGAGGAATCAACCTGCCTGACTTCAGGCTCTACTACAAAGCCACAGTTATCAAGACAGTATGGTACTGGCACAAAGACAGAAATATAGATCAATGGAACAAAATAGAAAGCCCAGAGATAAATCCACGCACATATGGACGCCATCTCTTCTTAATATCTTCTGCTTCTGTTAGGTCCATACCATTTCTGTCCTTTATCGAGCCCATCTTTGCATGAAATGTTCCTTTGGTATCTCTGATTTTCTTGAAGAGATCCCTAGTCTTTCCCATTCTGTTGTTTTCCTCTATTTATTTGCACTGATCGCTGAAGAAGTCTTTCTTATCTCTTCTTGCTATTCTTTGGAACTCTGCATTCAGATGTACCTAATGAATCTGGGTGAGGGGAAACTGAAAATGCCAAATCTCTGACCTAATGCTTTTATAAAAGTATAAAAGAAAAGCTTAAACTTGAAATAAATAGGCAGTCCAAGAAAACTGAGAGGCTGTCTCATCACTGACACCATTCATCTCTTCAGATTGAATCCCTGGCTGCTGGAGCTGGACTCTGGTAGGTCAGTTTTCATTCCAAGCTCAAAGAAAGGCAATGCCAAAGAATGCTCAAACTACCTCACAATTGCACTCATCTCACACACTAGTAAAGTAATGCTCAAAATTCTCCAAGCCAGGCTTCAGCAATACGTGAACTGGGAACTTCCAGATGTTCAAGCTGGATTTAGAAAAGGCAGAGGAACCAGAGATCAAATTGCCAACATCCACTGGATCTTGGAGAAAGCAAGAGAGTTCAGTAAAAACATCTATTTCTGCTTTATTGACTATGCCAAAGCCTTTGACTGTGTGGATCACAATAAACTGTGGAACATTCTGAAAGAGATGGGAATACCAGACCACCTGATCTGCCTCTTGAGAAACCTGTATGCAGCTCAGGAAGCAACAGGTAGAACTGGACATGGAACAAAAGACTGGTTCCAAATAGGAAAAGGAGTACGTCAAGGCTGTATATTGTCACCCTGTTTATTTAACTTATATGCAGAGTACATCATGAAAAACACTGGACTGGAAGAAGCACAAGCTGGAATCAAGATTGCCTGGAGAAATATGAATAACGTCAGTTATGCAGATGACAACACTCTTAGGGCAGAAAGTGAAGAGGAACTAAAAAGCCTCTTGATGAAAGTGAAAGTCAAGAGTGAAATAGTTGGTTTAAAGCTCTACATTCAGAAAACTAAGATCATGGCATCTGGTCCCACCACTTCATGGGAAATAGTTGGGGAAACAGAGGAAACAGTGTCAGACTTTATTTTGTTCGGGTCCAAAATCACTGCAGATGGTGATTCCAGCCATGAAATTAAAAGACACTTACTCCTTGGAAGGAAAGTTATGACCAACCTAGATAGCATGTTAAAAACAGAGATATTACTTTGCCAACAAACGTCCATCTAGTCAAGGCTATGATTTTTCCAGTTGTCATGTATGAATGTGAGATTTGGACTCTGAAGAAACCTGAGCGCTGAAGAATTGATGCTTTTGAACTGTAGTGTTGGAGAAGACTCTTGAGAGTCCCTTGGACTGTAAGGAGATTCAACCAGTCCATCTTAGATCAGTCCTGGGTGTTCATTGGAAGGACTGATGCTAAAGCAGAAACTCCAATACTTTGTCACCTCATGCGCAGAGTTGACTCATTGGAAAAAGTCCTGATGCTGGAAGGGATTAGGGGCAGGAGGAGAAGGGGATGACAGAGGATGAGATTGCTGGATGGCATCACCAACTCGATGGATGATTTTGAGGGAACTCTGGGAGTTGGTGATGGTCAGTGAAGCCTGGCCTGCTGTGATTCATGGGGTCACAAAGAGTCGGACACGACTGAGCGACCGAACTGAACTGAAATGATTGTATCAATTTATTTGTATTTCAGAACATTTAGTCATATTTACAAAATTCTTTGTCAGTGTATTGGCTTCATCTGCTCAGGTACTATAGCAGCACACTATACACTGGAGGCTTAGTTGAAATTTACCTTCTCATAGTTCTATTGGCTGAGAGCCTAAGACCAGGATACCAACTAGTCAATTTCTCTTGAGCACTCTCTTCCCAGCTTGTGTGTAGTCACCTTCTGACTATGTCTTCACATGGTAGAGAAAGAATGTATCCTCCATTGTCAGTTCTTTGTGTGTGTGTTTGTGGAGGGGATGTTGGTTTATTTTTATTTTTAATAACTTTATTTATATTAAAGTATAGTTGATTAACAGTGTTGTGTTAGTTTCAGCTGCACAACAAAGTGATTCAATTATACACAAACAGATATCTATTCTTTTTCAAATTATTTTCCTGATTAGGTTGTTACAGAATTTTGAGCCAAGTTCCATGTGTGATACAATAGGTCCTTGTTGGGTATCCATTATAAATATAGCAATGTGCACATGTCAGTCCCAAACTCCCTAACTATTCCTCCTCTCCACACTTCCCCACTGGTAGTCATAATTTCATTCTCTAAGTCTGTGAGCATGTGTCTGTTTTGTAAATAAGTTCATTTATAACACTTTTAAAAGATTCCACATGTAAGTGATATATAATATTTGTCTTTATCTAACTTATTTCACTCAGCATTACAATTTGTAGGTCCATCCATGTTGCTGCAAATGGCATTATATCATTCTTTGTAATGTCTGAGTAATATTTTGTTGTATATGTTTACCACGTCTTCTTTATTCATTCTTCTGTTGATGGACATTTAGTTTGCTTCTGTGGCTTGGCTATTGCAAACAGTGCTGTATGTATTAAACATTGGGGTGCATGTTTCCTTCAAGACCATGTTCTTCTCCAGGTATATGCCAAGGAGTTGGATTGCTGTATCATATGGTAAGTCTCTTTTTAGTTTCTTAAGGAACCTTCATACTTTTCTGTATAGTGGCTGCACCAATTTACATTCCTCTCAACAATATAAGAGATTTCCCTTCTCTCTTGACTATCTCCAGCATTTATTAGTTATAGATTTTTTGATGAAGGCTCTTCTGACCTGTGTAGGGTGATATCTCATTGTAGTTTTGATTTGCATTTCTTGAATAAATACTCCTTGGAAAGAAAGTTATGACCAACCTAGACAGCATATTAAAAAGCAAAGGGAATGACACAGGATGAGATGGTTGGATGGCATCACGGACCCAATGGACATGAGTTTGGGTAAACTCTGTAAGTTGGTGATGGACAGGGAGGCCTGGCATTCTGCAGTTCATGGGGTCACAAAGAGTCAGACATGACTGAGCAACTGAACTGAATCATCCGTCATGTACCACGTGGCTGTCTATATGTCTTCTTTAGAGAAATGTCTATTTAGGTCTTCTGCCCACTTTTTAAGAATGTTAATCCTAGTATGGCTTCTATACTTATGACTTCTTCTAAATCTCATCACACCAGATATTAGGGTTTTTTCCCACAATACAAATTTTGGGGAAAACAATCCAGACTATAGTACATTTGATGATATAATCAATATAATATGTATCTCTATTTACCTCTATTTAGTATTTTAAAGTTTTTATATATTACTCTTTTAAAATACTTTGGGTACAAATTGAAGGCTACTTTTCAAATAAGACATATGAAAAAAATCATTTTTGAATAATTACAAAAAAAGGTCTTAATGACCCAGTTAACCACAATGGTGTAATCACTTACCTAGAGCCAGACATCCCAGAGTGTGAAGTCAACTGGGCTTTAGGAAGCATTACTAGGAACAAAGCTAGTGGAGGTGATGGAATTCCAGCTGAGCTATTTCAAACAAAAGATGATGCTGGTAAAGTGCTGCACTGAATATACCAGCAAATTTGGAAAACTCAGCAGTGGCTCCAGGACTGGAAAACACAGCAGTGGCCCCAGGCTGGAAAACTCAGCAGTGGCCTCAGTTTTCATTGCAATCACAAAGAAAGGCAATGCCAAAGAATGTTCACACTACTGCACAATTGCACCCCTTTCACATGTTAGCAAGGTAATGCTCAAAATTCTTCAAACTAGTCTTTAATAGTATGTGAACCAAGAATTTCCAGATGCACAACATGGATTTAAAGGCAGAGGAATCAGAGATCAAATTGCCTACATCTGTTGGGTCATCAAAAAAGCGAGAGAGTTTCAGAAAAGCATCTACTTCTGCTTTATTGACTATGCCAAAGGCTTTAACTGTATGGATCACAACAAACTGTGGAAAATTCTTAAAGACATGGGAATACCAGACCACCTTATCTGCCTCCTGAGAAATCGAAATGCAGGTCAAGAAGTAACAGGTAAAACTGGACATGAAACAATGAACTGGTTCCAAATTGGGAAAGCAGTACATCAAGGCTGTATACTGTCACACTGCATATTTAACTTACACGCAGAGTATATCATGTGAAATGCTGGGCTGGGTGAATCATAAGCTGGAATCAAGACTGCTGGGAGAAATATCAATAAATTCAGATATGCAGATGACACCACCCTAATGGCAGAAAGCAAAGAGGAACTAACGAGCCTCTTGAAAAGGTGAAAGAGGAGAATGAAAAAGCTATTCAAAATAGTACAAACTGCACCTCAGATAAGTTTCTTGGTTATTTTTATTCCCTTAAATCTCTTTCTGTTGAGTCATGCTCCTTCTTTTCCTTTATGATTGACAGAATTTAACTCAAATAGTAATACAATTAAATTAGAGTATTTTATAAGTCAACATTCTATTGATATTCTGAAGAATATCTCACAAGTCAACTGTCTGTTTTAGATGTTTTAATTTACAGGCTACTTGTATTAAAGCAACCAGATAGATAGATATAAATATATGTGTACATATACCTGACTCGATGGATGTGAGTCTGAGTGAACTCTGGGAGTTGGTGATGGACAGGGAGGCCTGGCATGCTGCAGTTCATGGGGTCGCAAAGAGTCGGACACGATTGAGTGACTTCACTTTCACTTTTCACTTTCACGCATTGGAGAAGGAAATGGCAACCCACTCCAGTGTTCTTGCCAGGAGAATCCCAGGGACGGGGGAGCCTGGTGGGCTGCCGTCTATGGGGTTGCATAGAGTTGGACACGACTGAAGTGACTTAGCAGCAGCAGCAGCAGCATACCTGTGTTTGTGTTTAATATATGTATGTATAAATATATACAATATAAGTAAGATGTATATATATATATATATATATATATATATATATATATATATACCCATATTTGTAATATATACATTTACTTATAGGATGAAGTTCAATATGAATTTTTTAAAGTTATCTTGAATGTAGCCATAAAAGTTTAAGGTGAGTCCAAAAAACAGTGATGATGTTGAAGTGTTATTCTTCCAAACATATAACATCATGCCTCTGGCTTTTATTTTGTTCAGATGAAAAAATATCTACATATCTTTACATCTTTTTTGGTACAGCTTTCATTGAACCCAAAAAAATAGGTGTGTTGAATCATTTATGAGTTACTAATGGCAGTTTTTTTTTTTTTTGCTTTATTGAGTATCAGTTCTGAAAACATAAGATTTACTAGTTGCTAATTCCTTAAGTCAGAGAATTTGGAAAAACTGCCAATTTAGTTGTGATTTATATGTCAAAAATTAGCACTGATATTGTGGTGGTTATATATATGCATACACACACATATATACATACATGTACATATATATATACATATACATGTATGCACACACACACACACGTGTGTGTGTTTGTGTAAAGTCACTTATTTGTGTCCACATCTTTGTAACCCCATGGACTGTAGCCCACCAGCCTCCTTTGTCCATGAGATTTTCCAGGCAAGAAAATCTGGAGAGGGTTGCCATTTCCTCTCTCTCTCTCTATATATATATATACATACATACATACATACACACACATATATATATTTAGAGAAGTACATATATATACATAGAGAAGTCAGTATTAGCCTAATAATGATATCACTTTCACTTGGCAATGTTTTTGGAATAGGCTAGCCCAAGGCAGCACCTCATTACAGGGAAATGTATGAGAAGGACACTCATTCTGTATTTTAAGATCATGAAAAATAGAAATTTCTTTGAAATCTATGTTATGTGACCTCAAGTTGTAGGGAAACATAGCTTTAAATAATGTATCATGATGCTATTAATAATTAAAATGACATAGCCTCTGAGTTTGTCAGCAAATTTCTTCCCATATATTCCCTATAGACATATGAGACCTGGATTTGTTGTTGCAAGGAGCAGCTGTTTAGAATTATAGAGTTATTCAAAGCATCAACAGAAAGTTAAAGAGAGAGCAATGGGTAAAATTTATAAAAAATCTTATAAGCAGCTAACAGATGATTCTTACAATTTCTTCTGCTCTGCTCTTCCATTTTCCGCTGTGATTGCAGCAGCTTAATTGTGGTCAAGACAGGCCATCAAGCAATGGTATCATTAAGGGCAACATGAGATCCTTTTAAAGAAGTCCCATCTGTGATAGAAACTTTCCTCCAGAAAACCCACAGATTTTTACCCCCAGTGCTTCCAGACTTTCATTGTTTCTCCATAAATGCCATGGAGAAGAAGAATAGCAATAGCAAAATTTGCTGTGGACTTTGAATTCACCTATAGATCTATGTATTCTAAATCCCTACTTCTTATTTAAGACCAATATTTCTGTTTTAAAAATATATATCAGAAACAGATATAATATATACTTTCAAAAGATAATGTATTTAATAGCTACCTTTTTTGGAGTAAAATTTCAACTCAATTTCTCATACACAGCAGTTTAAATCAGAATTATATAGTTACTATTTTTGTTGTTCTTGAGAGGTTTTCTTCTTTTTTTTTTTCCCTTTTTCTATCAATGGCTCAGCTACCTTTATATTTTAAATCTGTCTGACATCTATTTTATCACACTTTCAGTTCAGTTCAGTTGCTAAGTCATGTCCGACTCTTTGCGACCCCATGAATTGCAGCACGCCAGGCCTCCCTGTCCATCACCAACTCCCGGAGTTCACTCAGACTCATGTCCATCGAGTCAGTGATGCCAGCCAGCCACTTAATCCTCTGTCGTCCCCTTCTCCTCCTGCCCCCAATCCCTCCCAACATCAGAGCCTTTTCCAATGAGTCAACTCTTCACATGAGGTGGCCAAAGTACTGGAGTTTCAGCTTCAGCATCATTCCCTCCAAAGAAATCCCAGGGCTGATCTCCTTCAGAATGGACTGGTTGGATCTGCTTGCAGTCCAAGGGACTCTCAAGAGTCTTCTCCAACACCACAGTTCAAAAGCATCAATTCTTCAGTGTTCAGCCTTCTTCACAGTCCAACTCTCACATCCATACATGACCACGGGAAAAACCATAGCTTTGACTAGACGGACCTTTTTTGGCAAAATAATGTCTCTGCTTTTCAATATGCTATCTAGGTTGGTCATAACTTTTCTTCCAAGGATTAAGTGTCTTTTAATGTCATGGCTGCAGTCACCATCTGCAGTGATTTTGGAGCCCAGAGAAATAAAGTCTGACACTGTTTCCACTGTTTCCCCATCTATTTCCCATGAAGTGATGGGACCTGATGCCATGATCTTCGTTTTCTGAATGTTGAGTTTTAAGCCAACTTTTTCACTCTCCTCTTTCACTTTCATCAAGAGGCTTTTCAGTTCCTCTTCACTTTCTGCCATAAGGGTGGTGTCATTTGCATATCTGAGGTTATACAGATATAAATATTAGAAAACTTTACTTGCCAGCAACCATAAAATAAATACCCTCAAATATATTTTATGACATTTATATTAGTTTAAAATATATTTAGTTGGTTATCTAAAAAATATATTTTATAACTAACAATATCAATTTTATCACATAAAGTGATATGTGTCACTCGTGTCCTGTGGAATCTTTGCGACCCCATGGACTGTATAGTCCATGGAATTCTTCAGGCCAGAATACTGGAGTGGGTAGCCCTTCCCTTCTCCAGGGGATATTCCAATCCAGGGACTGAATCCAGGTCTCCCTCATTGCAGGCAGATTCTTTACCAACTGAGCTATGAGGGAAGCTCCCTTTATCACATAAACTGTGAGAAAATAAACATCATTCAGACTGTATTCCTGAATGATTAGATTTGGGAATAAACTCTTCATGAGGGAAAGTATGAATGGTGTGTAAGAGCATTTTTTTCAGGAGATAGATTGAATAGATTTAATTTCTATCTTTTGAAATGTTAATTTATAAATGTCACTTAATCTATTCAGTTTCTTTAGATGCAAAATGAATAAAAAATGTACAATAAGACCTTTTTGAGAATTAAATGACTTATTAAGTGAAAAGTATTTATGACAAAATCTTGGTCCATGTAACTATCCAAAAATATTGAGTATATATATGTATGTGTGTGTATGTGTATATATACACATATATTAGTTTGATAGCATACTATGCATTTTTAATTGAGCCAAATAATTTGATAATGTGAAACATCAATAATACATTTGTGTTAGTTTATAATATAGAAAATCTGTATATATTTCTCATATAAAGCATTTTAAGGCTTCATATATATCTATATAAATCCAATATTTTGTCCTCACACTGCTTCAATATGTATTTTCTGCTATAATATTCAATTGAAAGATCCAATAAATTTTTATCAGTTCTTGCTCTCAATAAGTTGTGGGACACAGACACAAATAGAATTATGGTATATAACTTTTGTTTATTTCAGAAAAAAAGAAACTGTTCTAGTTATTTCAAAGAGCATAAATTTATTACAGGGATTTAATTACATACGACCAATAGAAGGGCTGCCAAAGTATTGGTGAAAGAGGCTTTTATTAGCCTTCAGGAAATCTGGAAGGACAGGACTTTGATGACCGCTGATAACCAGTTGTTTGTAGACAGAGTGGACCATTCTCAGGATAAGAGGCAATTCTCCTGGCAAACACCCGTGACTGTGATGATGCTGGCACTTGTTCAAAGCTTAGGCACATCAGCTTCACATCTGTAGCTCATTAGCTAAAGAACAAGTGTTTCTATATTTTCAATCACTATTTTAAGGAACTTGGACATGATTTTCTCTAAATACCTGCCCTATAGCTCTAAGAATCTGTGTCCTTGCAAAATTTTGAACCTTATTGCCAAGACAGATCCACAATTACAGAAAGAGGGTGAGTCACAAAATGCCTCCAGTGTGCCTGCATATTGGCATAGTGTCATTTTTCAAAAAAATCTTCACTTTAAACTCAAAGCGAGCAGCCACTGTTTTCCTCTAATACCTGCCTGCACCCACACCTAGCTCACTGATGTCTTTGTGTTTCTATTCTGACATGGGATATTGATTCATATTTTGTCAGGCATGTCACTGTTGGAAGGCAAAATGAAAAGAAAATGTGACTTTCGTGGCACCACCATGCCAAAGAACCACAAATAACTGTGATCAAAAGAGATTTTTCCAATTATCAAAAAAACATATTTAAGTTTTACTACTTCATTTGGATTTTTGTGATTTCTTTTTGCTAAATTTAAGATTACTATTAAGTCAACAAAATTGTTCTATGATTATATCAGTGAAAAATATGTAAGATTATTTGCTCAAATACAGGGAAGACTGATAGAATTTTGAAATATTTTACTGAAAAAGCTACCCTAAATTGAAAACACTTGATTTTAGCTACTTCTAAGGGAAGACCAGACAGTAAAGGAAATGGAGGCCATAAAATGCTTAAGAAGCTAAGTAATTCACAAATGATTAACGATAATGGTGATATAGATAAGACTTTTGGTGATAAATACACAACTGGTTTTAGAAAACACAACAAAGAGTAATTCGATTAAACTGAGTTATAAACAATTCACTTGTAAAAAAAAAGATACAAAAAATAACAGATTTCGATATCATGCTTGTATTGCTGAAAGCATAAATTGTTGCATAAATGGAGGAACTGTTATGATTTAAGTACTTTTAAAGCAGAAAACTCATTTAGTTATTTTATGAGATAAAGACACTCATTATAAATCATTCCTGCATTTGTATGAGGGTAAAATAAATTGCCTTGATAAAATCAAACTGATTTAAAGTATACTTCTTTAACGGTGCTGGATGAATTTAAAGTGTCCTATATCTTGGATCAAGGCTAAACCAAATTTCTCTCTTACAGGAAACACACACACACTCACACACAGACATATACTCACAAAATTTCAATGTAAGCTCAAAATATCTATAGGTTCTTTGTAAAAAGACTTTATGATATTTGTAAACTACTAGATATAATGGGTTTCTGTATTATAATACAACAAGTATAATTTTATAAAATATTTACTTATCATGAAATGATTTAAGGGCATAATTTTTAAACCACCTCAGTCTAAACATAATGATTCCTTCTTAAGACAAATTAGTACCCCTAGCTCCATAAATATTTTTGTTCATAAACAAATTTTTGCCTTATCAGTTTTTGCTTGAGTCTTATTTTTAATTTCATATTATAAGTGAATTTGTCACAACAATAATTGAAAATAATAAGGATGTTAACATTTTAATAAAGATCTAAATGTAGTTCAAATTTTATAATCATATTTTGATAAAGATTAAAATATTAAATATTATGTTTTATAATTTAATATACCTTATAGTTTTTTAAATGGGTACCGTTTATTGTTTGAACTCAAAACTTCTGAGGTATACTAAGCAGTCATTATTACAGTAGGAAAATAAAGCTCAGAGAAGTAATAGTTTACCGAAAGGTACAGAGCCAGAAAATGCCATAATCAGCAAACAAATCCTGTTCTGAAGGCTCTAGTCTACAACAAATAGTCTTTCTCCTATTTCAGGACCCTTGAAAAGTTAAAAGTAAAACGAGATCAAATAGTCTAAGTAAATATTCTGTATATATGAAGGAAGGATAAGTGAAGTTTTATTAATTTTAGCAAAGCACATTTTTTCCTTTCAGCCAAATGCTTCAAAAAATATGTACCATCCTAACAGTTGAAGTCAATTCATGCTGTTCACAACACGCAATTTTCTACTCATTCTTCTGGAGTCCTCCTTTTGCACTAAGTGTAGGACTTGAATCGTTGGTCAACATTTCAGATAATTTTATTACACAATTTGTAATTAATGGACATAGCAGATTTCTCAGAATTCAAACGAGCAGATTTCCCTGTGCTTGCGTACTAAATCGCTTCAGTGGTGTTCAACTCTGTGACCCTATGGAGTGCAGCCCGCCAGGCTCTTTGTCCATGGGTTTCCCCAGACAAAAATAATGGTGTGGGTTCCTATGCCCTCCTCCAGGGGTCTGCCCAACCCCAGGATTGAATATGTCTCTCTTATGTTTCCTGCATTGGCAGATGGGTTCTTTACCACTAACGCCACCTGCGAAGCCTTATAATTTCAGTTAATCTGAGGGCCTGTTTGCCCCCTTATTACTCCCTTTGCACTTCAGCTCCTCTAGTCTGTGTTTTAGTAACATGAACTTATGAAGTTTTCTTTCCCAGTCTCTCAGGTCAATTGACTTCCCTCTGGGTTCTGCCTCTGGAAAGATCTGGCTGAGGATTGCGTAGTAAGGCTCCCAGAGCAACCAGACTATTACATTCCCTCCTACTCTGTCTCAGGAGTCATTTTCTGGCAGAGGCAGTCTCTCCTTCAAATCCACTGCAGCCAGATAAACTCACCTGATTCCAGCCTCTGTCATGTGATGTTGGCCTCTGGGCTCCAGTATTACTGTCCTGTCTCCAGTCTCCATCTCCAAGCTTTCACAGTTCATGGGAGTGGAAACTTCCTGCTATGGTAATTTCTGAGTTGCAATACCTTCTCTTGTGTGGCATCTCAGCATTTTCTTTGTGGTTTAACCAACAACTTGCATCATACTTTCTTCACTATACCCATTGATAATCTGCTTTTTTTTTTTTTCCTGCTTTGACTACTGAAATGGTTTCTAACATATCTGCCATTAACTAGATGAATATTAACATAATCTTGGTTAACAGAGTGAAGTGCTGGTTTGTGTGTATGGCATTAAACGGGATGATGTTAAAGTAATAAGAGACACAGTTTATGAACCAATGAAATAATGTCATGTATAGAATCCTATTAACTGATAAAACTATTCAATTCTTATTATTTCAATTGACATGGCAGTGGTGGTTTAGTTGCTAAGTTGTGTCCAATTCTTGCAACCCCATGGACTATAGCCTGCCAGTCTCCTCTGTCCATGGGATTCTTCAGGCAGGAACACTAGAGTGGGTTGCCATTTCCTTTTCCAAGTTATCTTCCTAACCCAGGGATCGAACCTGGGTCTCCTTCATTGCAGGCAGATTCTTTGCCAACTGAGATATTAGGGAAGCCCAAGTGACATAACTTCAAGTATAGTAAAAAGAGTAAGTTGTGTTTTAAAATGACACAATTTATAATAATTTCCTTTGAGACCAATGAATATTTTCGTATGGTCTTTAAAACTATACATTCATTTATAATTTCTGTGAACTATTCAACTAGTAAAAGTATTCAAAGACACAACTTTTGAGTTGTTTTATATAGCTTTGTATTGGCAGAGTCTGCTAAGCTAAAAAATGCATATGTTTGTGTAGCATGGAAAATGTATGAAGGCTCTTAAACTGAATATGTATCATAGACCTTGGTTCACCAGGGATGCATTGCATTCTAGGGTGGCTATATTTGCATAAATCACTTGATTTATAACCAATATAGAAATAAGAGCTCACTGCTTCTACACAATGAGTTAATGAACAGCATAAATAGTTCATATAACTTCTAGTTATACATTATCTACCCAATAACAATCCACATAATATATGAAAAAGTAGTATTGCTCTTTTTGAAAAAAATGTTTATATGGAGGCCATTATTATCTTGTTTCATGTATCACGTGGGGCTTTAATACCTTCATATCTCAAACGTGCTTATTTGAATATTCAGTAATAAGCCGTAGTTTGATTGCAGCTTGCACAAATATTTCTAGATTTCTTTTTTCCCTCTGTCAATACCATATCTTTATTCAGTTGCTGTTTGTCTTAGTATTGTGTTCTACTCTTATTTAGAATCATTATAT
Source organism: Bos indicus x Bos taurus (assembly GCF_003369695.1). Taxonomy (NCBI): domain Eukaryota; kingdom Metazoa; phylum Chordata; class Mammalia; order Artiodactyla; family Bovidae; genus Bos; species Bos indicus x Bos taurus. The sequence continues at coordinate 17,828,878 of NC_040076.1, read as the reverse complement.
CAATTTAAGACTTTTTATTTTTGACATTAGTTGTCTTACACTGGAAACATTACTTATCATGTTAGGCTCTAAATATAAACAAGCTTGTGTTTAGATATTTTAAGTAATAATATAGCAATTCTACCAATAAAATTGGTGAAAAAAACAGAGACCCTTAAAATTCTCCTTGATTTTCTTACTTCTCTCCCCAAAGTACCAATTACAAAGTATGTACGGTCTCTCCTGAAAAATCTCATGCATTCATCTTTTCCTAACCATTTGCTTTGCCACTATCTACAACTGGACTTCTCACTTTTCCTTCACTATACAGCTGTAACTGTATGCTAATACCATGAGATTGTCATGTTTATGACAATGAAACCAAGTTAATGCCAGGCTGCTGCTGCTGCTAAGTCGCTTCAGTCGTGTCCGACTCTGCGACCCCATACACAGCAGCCCACCAGGCTCTCCTGTCCCTGGGATTCTCCTGCAAGAACACTGGAGTGGGTTGTCATTTCCTTCTCCAATCCAGAAAAGTGAAAAGTGAAAGCAAAATATCTCAGTCGTGTCTGACTCATAGCGACCCCATGGACTGCAGCCTACCAGGTTCCTCTGTCAATGGGATTTTCCAAGCAAGAACCCTGCAGTGGGTTGCCATTGCCTTCTCCAAGTTAATGCCATGGTTATTCCTAATTGTTTACACTTGTTTTCATCTATCACTCTTCCTTTTGGAGTAATTTTCATGAAATATCATATGAATCCACCAAAACTTTCCCCAGCATTCACTCACAGACATTTTCACTGATTGCCTGTTTCTTGGAGGATAAGGTCTAATCTCATCAACTTGGTCATCAAATTCTATGCACTGGCTTTGGGCTTCCCTCCTTCTCTCGTACTTGCTCAGTCATGTCTGACTCTTTGCTACTCCATGGACTATAGCCCACCAGGCTCCTCTGTCCATGGAATTTTCCAGGCAAGAATACTGGAGCGTGTTAGCATTTCCTTCTCCAGGAGATCTTCCTGACCTAGGGATGGAACCAGCTTCCTGTGTCTCCTGCAGCACTGACAGGTGGATTCTTTACCACTGTGCTACCGGGAAATCCCCTCTTTGTCTACACTATAATTCTAATTATGACTCTTTATAACTTTCATAGCAAACAGTTACTTACACTCAACTGTTTCCCTTCATGCAGTTTCCATTCATGACAGGTGCATCTTCATATCAACTGTTTGCTCACATGGTATCTTCTGGAAAGAGGAAAAAAGAAAAGAGGAAATTTGGAAAGGGAAGGAGAAAGGTAAAAGAGTGAAAAATTGCCAACATTTAAAAGCAGTTTCTATTAGTTAAGCACTTGGATTTAGATTAAGATACAGGTTAATTGGGCATTTTAATAGAGAAAGAATCTATATTCTAGATGCTTTCTAGAATATCACTGAATGTTAAATGACTGTGACGCTATAACTCATTGAGAAAACTATATTTTCCCAGAGGGTTGGTGAATTAAAATAATTCAGTTATACATGTACATATGTCCACTCTTTCTTAAAGATTTTTTTTCCCATATACATCAATATAGAGTACTGAGTAGAGTTCCCTGTGCTACACTATACATCCTTATCCACACACCTATGGTCAACTGCTGCTGCTGCTGCTGCTAAGTCACTTCAGTTGTGTCAACTAATCTATGACAAAGAAGGCAAGAATATAAAATGAATAAAGCAGAATCTCTATGATAAGTCGTGCTGGGAAAACTAAACAGTTACATCTAAAAGAATGAAATTAGAACACCTCCTAACATCTTCTACAAAAATTTAAAATGGTTTAAAGACCTAAATGGTCTTTAATAAGGCCAGATACTGTAAAACATTTAGAAGAAAACATAGGCAAAATACTCCCTGACATAAATTGCAGAAATTTCTTTTTTGATCCACTCCCAAGAGTAATGAAGATAGAAAAAAAAAAATTAGATGTAAGCATCAATAGAGGCATTAGATCATTAGAATATAGATGTACCAGCATGGGGTCATTTATTGTCGCCCCATGGCTACCACATGAACATGGTGAATATTAGTGGGAGACAGAGACTAAGGCTACAAGAGAGAAGAGGAGAATTGGAAGCAAAGAAGTCAAGACTAGAAGAATTCTAGAGATACTCAGATAATTGTTAAAACTTATGGAAATAATTAACACCTCTCCCACCCAAGATTTCTAAGAATAGCTTTAAGAAGTCCAGTACTATCTTTGCTTATATTGGCTGTACAGTTTCTTAGGGTTAATATCATGTTAAAGCACTTGTAAAATGTAAATTATCTTCATTATTAATATTTGTATTAATTTTTAAATTAATATTTAATTTAAATATTTTTGAAATGTTTTAGAGCAGAATGATCAAGTTAGGACACTGGGGATTTTTTTTTTAATAATTCAAATATTCAATTCAGTTCAGTTCAGTCACTCAGTCGTGTCAGACTCTTTGCGACCCCATGAATTGCAGCATGCCAGGCCTCCCTGTCCATCACCAACTCCCGGAGTTCACCCAGACTCACATCCATTGAGTCAGTGATGCCATCCAGCCATCTCATCCTCTGTCGTCCCCTTCTCCTCCTGCCCCCTATCCCTCCCAGCATCAGAGTCTTTTCCAATGAGTCAACTCTTCGCATGAGGTGGCCAAAGTACTAGAGTTTCAGCTTCAGCATCATTCCCTCCAAAGAAATCCCAGGGCTGATCTTCAGAATGGACTGGTTGGATCTCCTTGCAGTCCAAGGGACTCCCAAGAGTCCTTTCCAACACCACAGTTCAAAAGCATCAATTCTTTGGCACTCAGCCTTCTTCACAGTCCAACTCTCACATCCATACATGACCACAGGAAAAACCATAGCCTTGACTAGATGGACCTTTGTTGGCAAAGTAATGTCTCTGCTTTTCAATATGCTATCTAGGTTGGTCATAACTTTCCTTCCAAGGAGTAAGCGTCTTTTAATTTCATGGCTGCAGTCACAATCTGCAGTGATTTTGGAGCCCAGAAAAATAAAGTCTGACACTGTTTCCACTGTTTCCCCATCTATTTGCCATGAAGTGATGGGACCAGATGTCATGATCTTCATTTTCTGAATGTTGAGTTCAAAGCCAACTTTTTCACTCTCCACTTTCACTTCATCAAGAGGCTTTTTAGTTCCTCTTCACTTTCTGCCTTAAGGGTGGTGTCATCTGCATATCTGAGGTTATTGATATTTCTCCCAGCAATCTTGATTCCAGCTTGTGTTTCTTCCAGTGCAGCGTTTCTCATGATGTACTCTGCATATAAGTTAAATAAACAGGGTGACAGTATACAGCCTTGACATACTCCTTTCCCTATTTGGAACCAGTCTGTTGTTTCATGTCCAGTTCTAACTGTTGCTTCCTGACCTGCATACAAATTTCTCAAGAGGCAGATCAGGTGGTCTGGTATTCCCATCTCTTTCAGAATTCTCCAGTTTATTGTAATCCACACACTCAAAGGCTTGGCATAGCCAATAAAGCAGAAATAGATGTTTTTCTGGAACTCTCTTGCTTTTTTGATGATCCAGCGGATGTTGGCAATTTGATCTCTGTTCCTCTGCCTTTTCTAAAACAAGCTTGCACGTCAGGAAGTTCATGCTTCATGTATTGCTGAAGCCTGGCTTAGAGAATTTTCAGCATTACTTTACTAGCGTGTGAGATGAGTGCAATTGTGCGGTAGTTTGAGCATTCTTTGACATTGCCTTTCTTTGGGATTGGAATGAAAACTGACCTTTTCCAGTCCTGTGGCCACTGCTGAGTTTTCCAAATTTGCTGGCATATTGAGTGCAGCACTTTCACAGCCTCATCTTTCAGGATTTGAAATAGCTCCACTGGAATTCCATCACCTCCACTAGCTTTGTTTGTAGGATGTCACTATTTTTGCATATATCCAAGACAGTAGAAATTAATAAAACATATACCAAACTTGACCTTCTACTGTTGTCAGACATGACCTCAGATTATGAGGTTGATAACTAATTTGTTAAGCCAATTAAGTTTGTTATATATAGTATGGAAGATGCACAAAAAGTTTAATGATACAATGGAAAAATCCTTAAGTGCAGAAAAATCATGTTCTCTGGAAGAAAAAGAAAACAATTTTTTGAATTTAAGATATCAACAATTATTTACTGTATATTGGTTACCAATAATGATATTACAATGGCACACAAAACATATATTTAGCTACTTTTGTCTTTAATACAAAGATTTTGGGAAAATCTTAACAATGTAATTAATCAGTGTTAATATGAAAAAAAAAAAAAATAAATGCTATGGAGTAAATCAATGTGTGATAATTACTTAAGTGCATAGATTTTTCTCACCCAAGTCTGCCTGTGCCATTCTTCCAACAGCATTTACTCACTCAAATCTCTATGTCATATTTTGGTAAGTTTTGCAATATTTCAAACTTTTTTTCATTACTGTTAAAGTTTGTTATAGCTATCTGTGATAAGCGATCTTTGATGTTACTATTGTGATTGCTTTGAGGCACCATGAACCATGCCCGCATAAGAGGACAAACTTAGTAAATGTTGCATGTGCTCTGACTGCTCCACAGACTGGTTTTTCCTCTGTCTCTTTCCTTCCCCTTGGGTCTCCCTCTTCCCTGTGATACAATAATATTGAAATTAGGCCAATTAATAACCCCACAATGGCTTCTAATTATTCAAATGAAAGGAAAGTCACACATATCCCACACTAAATTGAAAGCTACAAATTATTATGCTTAGTGAGGAAGGCATTTTGAAAGTCAAGCATGTCAAAAGTTAGGCCTCATCTGTCAAACAGTTAACTAAGTTGTGAATGCAAAGGAAAAGTTCTTGAAGGAAAAAGTACTACTCCAGTTAACACACTCATGGTAAGAAAGAGGAACAGCCTTATTGCTGATATGGAAAAAAGTTTTAGTAGTCTGGATAGAAGACCAAGCCAGCCAAAGCATCTCCCTTAAAGTAGGCCCTGCTGCTGCTGCTGCTGCTAAGTCACTTCAGTCATGTCTGACTCTGTGCGACCCCATAGACTGCAGCCCACCAGCCTCCCCCATCCCTGGGTTCTCCAGGCAAGAACACTAGAGTGGGTTGCCATTTCCTTCTCCAATGCATGAAAGTGAAAAGTGAAAGTGAAGTCGCTCAGTCATGTCCGACTCTTAGCAACCCCATGGACTGCAGCTTATCAGGCTCCTCCATCTATGGGATTTTCCAGGCAAGAGTACTGGAGTAGGGTGCCATTGCTTTCTCCAAAAGTAGGCCCTAACTGTATTTAATTCCATGAAGACCATGAGAGAGGTGAGAAGCTGCAGAAGAAAAGTGTGAAACAAGCAGATGTTCTATAACATAACAGTACAAGGTGAAGCAGCAAGCGCTGATGGAGAAGCTGCAGGAAATTATCCAGAAGATATGGCTCAGATAATTAATGAAAATCGTTACACTGAACAATAGATTTTCAATGTAGATAAAACAACCTTATATTGAAAGAAAATGCTCTCTCAGACTTCCATAGCTAAGAGGAGAAGTCAATGTCTGCTTTCATAGCTTCAAAGGACCAGCTGCTTTTTCCACTAGGGGCTAATACAAGCCAGTGCTCATTTACAATTCTGAAAATCCTAGGCCCTTAAGAATTGTGCTATATCTACTCTATGATTTAGCCTCTGCTCTATAAATGGAGCGGAGAAGGCAATGGAACACCACTCCAGTACTCTTGCCTGGAAGATCCCATGGACGGAGGAGCCTGATAAGCTGCAGTCCATGGGGTTGCTAAGAGTCGGACATGACTGAGCGACTTCACTTTCACTTTTCACTTTCATGCATTGGAGAAGGAAATGGCAACCCACTCCAATATTCTTGCCTGGAGAATCCCAGGGATGGAGGAGCCTGGTGGGCTGCCGTCCATGGGATCACACAGAGTTGGACACGACTGAAACGACTTAGCAGCAGCAGCTATAAATGGAGCAACTGTGCCTGGATGGCAACACATCTATTTACATCATGGTTTACTTTAATATTTTAAAATCACCATTGAGACTCACTGCTCAGGGGAAAAAAAAAAAAAGAGTTCTCTGAAAATATCACTGCTCATTGACAATGCACCTGGTCACCAAGAGCTTTGATGGAAATGTGCAATAATATTAATGTCGTTTTCAAGCCTGCTAATACAATATCCATTCTGTAGTCCATGGATCAAGGAGTAATTTTGACTTCAAGTCTTATTATTCAAGACATATATTTTGTAAAATTGTAACTGCCATAAATAGTGATCCCTCTGATGAATCCAGGCAAAGCCAATTGAAAACCTTCTGGTAAGCATTCTCTACTGTAGATGCCATAAAACAAACAAACAAACAAAAAACATGTAGTTCATAGGAAGATGTCAAAGTAGCAACATTAATTGGAGTTTGGAAGAAATTGACTCAACCCTCATGGATGAGTTTGAGGATTGCAAGACTTCAGTGGAAAAAGTTATTGCAGGTGTGGTAGAAATAGTAAGAGAGCTACAATTGGCAGTGAAGTCTGGAGATATGACTGAATTGCTGCTGTCTAATGAAAAAAAAATTAGCAGATGTAGGGTTGCTTCTTAGGGATGAGCAAAGAAATTGGTTGCTTAAGATGGAAACTACTTCTGGTGAAAACTCTATGAAGATTTTTGAAATGAGAACAATGAATTTAGAATATCACATAAGTTTAGTTGATAAAGCAGTGGCAGAGTTTGAGAGAATTGATTCCAATTTTAAAAGAAGTTCTACTATGTGTAAAAGGCTATCAAACAGTATTGCACACTATGGAAAAATGGTTCATGAATGAAAGAGTCAACTGATGTGGCAAACTTCATTGTTGTCTTGTTTTAAGAAATTACCACAGCCCAAGCTTCAGCAAACACCACTCTGATCAGTCAACAGTCATCAATATGGATGCAGTATCTACCACCAGTAAAACGATTATGACTCATTGGAAGCTCAGACATTCAGCATTTTTTAGCAACAAAATATTTTTTTAGTAATTCCTTTATTAGACTTAATAGACTGAAGTTTAGCATAAACTTAACTTTTATATGCACTGGGAAACCAAGTATTAGTGTGACACATCTTATTGTGATTTTCTCCTTATTGTGGTGGTCTGGAACTGAACACACAATATTTCTGGGGTTTGTCTGTACTAGGCACAGATTAGTACCTAGAAATCACCAATCAGTTCTACCATAGGCCACACTACAGAAAACTATGAAAAATTCATCTAAACACTATCTTATGAGTCAGTATTCATGTTAATATCCTTCTCTGGAAATCTTTATAGTGATTTATTTCAAGTTTGACATCTTTTTATGAAGGGAAAATGCATAATTATATTTCTTTCTCAAATTCAGCTTTTATGGATATCATATAACATGATAAACTATATGCTATTAATCTTAAGCTATCTATAGTTGTAGTGAAATCTATTAATTGCCTCTAAAATGATGAATAATCAGGCAAAAGAAAGAAAAACTTTAATTCCTCCAACAGAAAGACAGTTTCTCTAATGGAAATCATATTAATGCCTTGATGTAAACATTATCTGTTTAAATCAAATTTTAAGTGACATAAGGAGCCCAAAGCATAAATTCCCCAGCCATAATTCTTCTCCCAGCCATTCTCTAGTTTACTGACTTTTACTTCTTGTCTACAGAGGCCTAGTCCCTCTGGAACATGGTGATTTTCATTCAGACAAACATGCTCTGGGGAAGGCCAGCTGAAATATATTCATGCTATGTCAGTGATTTCAGGTGTCAAAGGTAGTAATGGACTCAAGTATAATACACAGTACACTCAGTGGGAAAAAAAGGCAAAGCAAAACTGGATAAGACAGACTTTTAAGGAATGTAGCTTACATATTTTTATCCCCTATAGCAATATAATGTTAATTATAACAATTAGATGTCTACCCCAACCAAACATCTATCTATCATCTATCTAACATCTTAATGAAGAGCTAATGGTGCTTTTCAAGATTTGGCCAGTTGACTTGTCAACATTGAGTATAATTAATTTCATTTTTGTCATTTTTCTCTCCCTTCTTTTCTCAGTGTTTCTTTTGGGGGGTGGAATGGGGAAAGAGGATAGGAGAGTTTATTGCCTCATGGAGAAGATTAGTTTTCTATCTTATATTTGCCTCCTCTAATCTTTCTCAAATTATCTTTTAAAATAGTGAACTATGATCTCTAGTTTTCTACAGAAGCTTCTTCCTTTTAATTGCTTAGAAAATGTTTGTTGCTTTGGTTAGCTTTGGTGTGCTTCCTTTTATCTTCATTAATCTGAATGTCACTTGTTATCTCACAAGAATCAATGTTATGGCTGGTCCTCTTCCTATTATGGCAATGGGATTAAGGAGGAAAATGACATAACTAATATTCAGCTACTTTGGGCATTAAGCCACTTAACTGAAAAAGTACTGTATCATGTTTAGAATCCTTATAGATATTTCTAGATAGTATAATTTAGTGATGTTTTACATAAAATTCTGAATTTAAAAATCTTTAGTAATGTTATCATCATTATTATGCAGAGAAAAGAATACCATTGTATGGGTCTCTTTTGCTGCTGCAGCTGCTTAGTCACTTCAGTCATGTCTGACTCTGTGCAACCCTATGGACTGTAGCCTGCCAGACTCCTCTGCCCATGGGATTCTCCAGGCAAGAGTATCCAGACAAGGGTGGGTTGCTGTGTCCTCCTCTAGGAGATCATCCCAACCAAGGAATTGAACCTATGTCTCCTACATTTCAGGCAGATTCTTTACTGCTGAGCTACCAGAAAAGACCCATGGATCTCTGTTAGGCCAGATAACTGGCAGACATCAGTCCCCCAGAGAAATCTAAAATCAATTTGGCACTTTCTAAAGTAGGGCTAAGAGTTTTATTATATGAAAAGATTTTTTTAAACAGTAATGCATTGACCTTGATTTGGTGGTGAAATAAATTATAATTCTTCTAGAGGCAGAGAGTCTGAGATTGTGTGATTAATCAAAGACAACTAAAGTATTGTACGGCTTCAAGGAATACATTTTTATCACACTTTTTCTCATTTTCTCCATCACTTAGGTAAGTAGGAGAGTATTTTAATTATCCTTTCCAAATCCTGGGAACTCCATTTAAGATTCACAGCAGTCCCCTGGATTACTCTGAACCATTAATAAAGTTGTGATGAAGCTTCAGAAGTATTAATGAAATCATTTCTACTTATAAGAAAGTTAAACATAAGGACTATGGTGTTGGAGAAGACTCTTGAGAGACCCTTGGACTACAAGGAGATCAAACTAGTCCATCCTAAAGGAAATCAGTCCTGAATATTCATTGAAAATACTGATGCTGAAGCTGAAAATCCAATATTTCAGCCACCTGATGTGAAGAACAGATCCATTGGAAAAGACTCTGAAGCTGGGGAAGATTGAAGGCAGGGGGAGAAGGTGATGACAGAAGATGAGATGGTTAGATGGCATCACTGATTCAATGGACATGAGTTTGAGCAAGCTCCAGGAGGTGGTGATGGACAGGGAGGCCTGTTGTGTTTCAAGGGTCACAAAGAGTTGGACATGACTGAGTGACGAAACTGAATAGAACTGAAAAATTCAACATTTAAAAATGAAAAACATGGCATCTGGTCCCATCACTTCATGGCAAATAGATGGAGAAACAATGGAAACAGTGACAGTCTTTATTTTCTTGGGCTCCAAAAATCACTGCAGATGGTGACTGCAGCCATGAGATTAAAAGATGCTTGCTCCTTAGAAGAAAAGCTATGAAAAACCTAGACAGCATATTAAAAAACAAAGACATTGCTTTGCTGACAAAGATCCGAATTGTCAAAACTATGGTTTTTCTAGTAGTCATGTATGTATGTGAGAGATGGACCATAAAGAAGGCTGAATGCTGGAGAATCTATGCCTCAGAACGGTGATTTTGGAGAAGACTCTTGAGAGTCCCTGCAAGGAGAACAAACCAGACAATCTGAAAGGAAGTCAGTCCTAAATATTCATTGGAAAGACTGATGTGAAGCTGAATCCCCAATACTTTGGCCAACTGATGGGAAGAGCTGACTCATTAGAAAGACCCTGGTGTTGGGAAAGATTGGAGGCAGGAGGAGAAGGGGACGACAGAGAAAGAGATGGTTGGATGTCATCACTGACTGGATGGACATGAGTTTGAGTTGACTTCATGAGATGATGATGGACAGGGAAGACTGGAGTGCTGCAGTCCACGGGGTCACAAAGAGTGAGACATGACTGAGCAACTGAAGAGCAACAACAAATTGTCAGATTAAGGAGACAGCTTTGAAGATCAGTCATACCAAAAGAGATCTACTACTTTCACTCGAGAGCCACATAAGAAATTGGTTATCTTAGTGGCTATTTTTGTATTCAACAAACTACCAGAACTTTTGATCCAAATGAATATTTGACTACCCTGAAAAATGTGGTCAGATGTTCCATTATGGTTTCAAGGTAATAAATAAAAGGTGCTATCGCTAATTTGAAGGGTCCTAACTTTTACTGCATTCTTTTTGGATCTTTGCTTCAGAATGCATTTATAAGTTTTACAAGAAGTGCCTTGTTAGTTATTAACAGTTATGTTTTCCCCTTCATTTTCTCCATTTTTCAACAAAAAATGGGATTAAGGACTTAAATTTAAGACTGGATACTATAATAAAGGAAATCCTAGAGGAAAAAATGAAGAACACTCTTTCACATAAATCACAGTAATATTTTTTTGGATCCACCTCCTAAATGAAATATAAAGAAAAAATAAACAAATGGGCCCTAACTAAAAGTAAAATATTTTGTGCAGCAAATGCAACAAGGAAAATGTAAAGATAATTTATTGAATGGGAGAAAATATTTACAAATGATATGACTGATAAAGGATTAGTATTCAACATACAACTCAACACCAAAAATACAAACATCACAATTTAAAATTGGGCAGAAGAACTGAGTACTCATTTTATTGATGGAAAAGTGTAGTTGGCTGGTAGGCATATAAAAAGTTGCTCAACATCATTAATCATCAGGTAAATGCAAGTCAAAAGCACAGTCAAACATCACCTCACACCTGTCAGAATGTCTATCATAAAAAAAAAAAACACCCACAAATGACAAATATTGAAGAAGATATGGGGAAAAGGGAATTCTTAGACACTATTGGTGGGAATATAAATTGGTTCAGTCACTATGTAAAACAATAGGGAGATTTCACACAAAACTAAGAATAAATCTACTATATGACTCAACAATTCCACTTCTGGATATATAACTGAAAAAAAAAAACCCCACTAATTTGAAAAGATACATGCACCTCAATATTCATAGCAACAATGTTTATAATTGTCAGCAATTATATGAAATTGAAACAGATTGGAATAGATATGAAATTGAAATACATATGAGAGCAATCTAAAAGTCCATCAACGGATGAATAGTTAAAGAAAATATGATATATATATATGTACATATTTATATTATATATATACACGTACGTACAATGGAATATTACTCAGCCATTAAAAGGAATGAAATTATGCCATTTGCAACTGCAAAGATGGGTTTGGCAAGCGTATGGTAGGTGAAATCCCAGATATATAAAATCAAATATTGTATGATATCACTTTAGTTGTGGGATCTAAAAAATACAACAAACTTAAGGAATGTAACAGAAAAGAAGCAGACTCAGATGTAGAGAAGAACTAGTGGTGATCCGTGGGTCAATGGAGGGGTAGGTGAGTAAGAGGCACAAACGATTAGGTATAAAATAAGGCACAAGGATATATTGTACAACATGAGGAATATAGCCAATATTTTCTAGTAACTATAAATTGATTACAAATGTTAAAAATTGTGAATCACTATTGTATACCTTTAACTTATATAATGTTGTACAGTAAATATACTTCAATAAAATATTGTACCACTATATGAAAGAAAGGCAAAATTGTTCACAGATTTGAAGTTCAGAGAAACTTAGTAATTGTCTAAATTCAAAGTGACAAAGAAAGGAAAAAAGTGAATAAAGTTTAGTTCGCAGCTCAGGAATACACAAATCCCAATGTATTTTATTCATTTAAAAGCATAACACATTAAACTCAATTTTGAAAGCTCTGAAATTATCTTATTTATAAATATAGAAGGAAAAATTTGAATATTGGTAAGTTACTTAAAAATAGAACCCAATTATTCTTCAAATGAGTAATCCACAAATATCAGGAATGTTTATCCCAACTGCTCAAGTATAGTTCAAAACCAGAAAATATTTTAGTGCAATTTATAACATCATCAAATTATGAGTGAAGGCACTTTATATGATACAGATCATTCCTAATTCAGTTCAGCCTCTCAGTCATATCCAACTTTTCACAACCCCATGGACTGCAGCACACCAGGCTTCCCTGTCCATTACCAACTTCCGGAGTTTAATCAAACTCACATCCATCGAATTGGTGAAGCTATCCAACCATCTCATTCTCTGTCATCCCCTTCTCCTCCTGCTTTCAATCTTTCACAGCATCAGGGTCTTTTCCAGTTAGTCAGTTCTTCACATCAGGTGGCCAAAGTATTGGATCTTCAGCTTCAGCATCAGTCCTTCCAATGAATATTCAGGGCTAATTTCCCTTAGGATGGACTGGTTGGATCTCCTTGCAGTCCAAGGGACTCCAAAGAGTCTTCTCCAACACTGAAGTTCAAAAGCATCAATTCTTTGGCGCTAAGCTTTCTTTATAGTCCGGATATCCCATCCATACATGACCACTGGAAAAACCATAGCTTTGACTAGACGGCAAAGTAATGTCTCTGCTTTTTAATGTGCTGTCTAGTTTCCTAGGAAATATGCTAAATAAAGTATAAATAAATTAATGTACTTAAATACAATAAACCTAAGTACAATATTAACATGATTCTAATACATCATGATTCTAATAAACAGAACAAGAAAAAATAAAATAGTAGACATAATTAGTATTGAATGATAAGAAATAGACAGTGTTTTATTTTTAAAAATGCAACTGGATATCTAGAAAATATAAGAAACTATAAAATTACAAAGATATCAATAAAATAATATAAAACAATATAAAGTGGCAGATTTATAACTGTTGTAAAGTGAAAAGTTCTATAGCTAGAGGGAGAGGGTGGGGAGATTTGGGAGAATGGCATTGAAACATGTATAATATCATGTATGAAACGAGTCGCCAGTCCAGGTTCGATGCACAATACTGGATGCTAGGGGCTGGTGCACTGGGACGACCCAGAGGGAGGGTATGGGGAGGGAGGAAGGAAGAGGGTTCAGGATGGGGAACACAGGTATACCTGTGGCGGATTCATTTTGATATTTGGCAAAACTAATACAAAGTTTAAAAATAAAATAAAATTAAAAATAAATAAATAAAAAGTTGTAAAAATAAACCACTGAAAATAGGAAAAATCTGCAACCTGTACAAAGAAACAATTTTTATGATCACTGTTTTTTTTTTTTTGTGAGGTGAATCATATCATATTATTGAAAAAATAAGTGAGCAAATAGAATTGAATAACATTGGCTTCCTTATTTCGGAAAACAAATACTGTGCTTTCTAGAACTGTTACATTTTTGTCTTTTTGTCGACGAGTGAGATTAATCTGTAGTTTTATTTTCCTGAAGCATCCTATAATGTCCTTTACTGTCTTGAGTCAGTTTAGCTTACATTTTTTGTAAGAATTAATCAATATCACCTACATTTTACTGTAGTACATTTGAGCATAATACTTCCTTATTTGCTTTATAAACTGTTTTCCTGTAATTATGTTTCTATTTTTATTTCCTAGTTTTATTGTTGATACCTTTCTATTTTCATCAGATGTTCAACGGTCTTTCCACAAGTCTCTGTGTTTTTGTTCTTTCCTGTTTTGCTTTGTTTTGTGGAGAGGGTGGCAGGGAACTTGTATTTGATTGATATCCTATTTTAAATGTCCATTTTGCATTTCAGATATTTCTGCTCTTAGCTATATTAGTTGATTCCTTCTATTTTCCTTCTGCATATTTTGGTGCAGTAATTTTAAGTTACATATTTAGATTATTAATATTGGACTTTATTTCATTTAAATTTAAATATTTGTGAAAAATACCACACAAATTTTATATGAAGCAGTAGGTATATTTATATTTAGCAAGTAACACATATCCAGAAACATATGGTAGTTAAATGAATATCTGTGAATTTATGAAACAGACATAGGAAAGTAATAAACATGGATTCAAATTATAACAAATTTTTAAGTTTGATAGGGAAAATTGAAGGCATACCATTTATGAATAAGGTAATATAAGCATGGATTCCATTGAATTATACTGAAACAGTTGACATTAAATCACTATATAAAAACTAATGCTGATTGACAGTTATATAGAAAAAAAAGTTTTAATTATTTTGCTGTACAAACAAACATCCAGATGAATTTCCCCAAAGAACTTAAAACAAGCATTTTCAGTTGTCAAAAAGTAATCAAAACATATTCAAATAAGTTCATTCCTTAGTTTCAGAATGGAAATTAACACAAAACCACCTTGTAGATGAAATAAAATCAATTTTTCTGACAACATATTCCAGCACATGTTCAATGTGCTACTTACCAGCTCAGGATAAAAATATCAGCAGCTAATGCAAATGAATCCAAAAACATGTCTATCAGACAGAAAGTTTCATATCAGGATTAGATCTTCAAGCCTTTGTTCCTTTAAGAAGCAAGATGCAGTAACTCATAATTCAGATCTGAGTTCCCTATTAAATAACTTTATAACTCAAACAATTCCACAATACATTACTTTTGGTATTTTTTTTTATGAAACTAAGTTTTGTTGGATGTTTTTCTTATAATTTAGAAATAATCTATTTTTTAAAATTGTGCATAAAATCTGGCAAATTAACTCATTTTTTCCCCTGACCTTTATCATCTTTTATTAACACTGCTCAGGCAATATAATTTGTGAAACAGGGCATTCTTTAAACATTTAACCTTCAAGCACACCTTTGTTGATAGGATTCTTATTAATATCAAAACATATTTCAAGATTTAAAGACATCTCCATGGTGTTTACCAGATGTTTAGTTTGATATACAAAACAAATGTTCTTTAGAATCTTATAAAAGTGGAGTAGGGTAGATTGTGGAGTGCTGTTCAGAATCAGTGACTACATGACAGGCACCAGGAAAAAAAAAAAATTGAGGTGAATAAATAAATTTCAAAATTGTCAATTCAAAGTAATGACATGCCTTTTATTTAATTGATGATACATTTTAACAGAAAAAAATAGGTATGTGCATTGCTTATCTTTTGTTAAGCAACAGTTATCACACACTGGCAGCTTATATATTTATTATCTCACAATTTCTGTGTGAAAGGAGTCCAGCATGGTTTATATGGTCCTTTCATGGTTTATCTGAGTATTCTCAACCAGTATCTCCAAAAGGGTGCCATCAAGGTGCCAGTTGAGCCTTTGGTCTTACCGCAGACCTCTAATGGGGAAGGAACCTACTTCCAACCTGATGTAATTTTTGAAATAATGTGGTATTTTTGTGGATTGTAGGACCAAGAAACTCTGCTTTTGTTGGTTGTTAGTCCATGGGGTCACTAAGAGTCAGACACGACCGAGCGACTTCACTTTCTCTTTTCACTTTCATGCATTGGAGAAGGAAATGGCAACCCACTCCAGTGTTCTTGCCTGGAGAATCCTGGGGACGGGGAAGCCTGGTGGGCTGCCGTCTATGGTGTCGCACAGAGTCAGACACGACTGAAGTGACTTAGCATAGCATAGCATAGCATAACATAGCTGGACGCTGCTCTCAGTTCCTTATTCATAAGGTAAGTCACAATGCAGCAGTGTGCATCAAAGACAACAAGGAACAGAGTCCTTGGTGAGTCTGCAGGGAAGACAGAAGTTAAGATCCTGTGTAACCTAATTATGGATGTGATGCTCCATAGCTTTTCCTGAAGTCTTAACTCCATGAATATTCAAGGGACGAGAGTTAGACAAGAGTGTGACTAACTGAAGGTAGAGATCATTTGAAAGCTGTTTATTTCATCCTAGCTATTAAAAACAGAAACGATTTAAGACAATCAGATGTTATGATATACACCGCTATTGTAAAGCCAAAATAGATAGATTCCACATTGAACTTTCAGAATCACTTCCCCCTCACCCCCCCCCAAAAAAATACTCATCCAGTCTCATCCAGTCTACTCATGTATCTGCCATGACCAGGAAGCTAAAGACCCAGAAAGCTGCAGCCAAAATGGTAGGCAACTAGGTCCTCGTTATCATCCACATCAGAAAATAAGATGCCAGTATCTAAGTACTCAGCATCTTTGAAAATCAAACTTGTTCTCTGTGTTAGTCAGTCGTGTCTGACATTTTGTGACCCCATGGACTGTAGCCCTTCAGGCTCCTCTGTCCTTGGAAATCTCCAGGCAAGAATACTGGAGTGGGAAACCATTTCCTTCTCCAGGGGATCTTCCTGACCCAGGGATTGAACTTGGGCATCCTGCATTATAGGCAAATTCCTTACCATGTGAGCCACCAGGGAAGCTCATGCTCCATGCTTACACACATATGTCACCAGGACTATTAATTCAAGCAGAAAAGCAAGTGAAACACAGGTTTCATCACATGATGCTCATTTTCGCCTTTCAAATCTCAAGTATAAATGTGTTTGGCACATTATATTATAGGCAGAAAAGTTTTGAAAGACTCTAAAAAATATTATATTTAACTTTTTAAATAAATGTACATAAAAACATACTTCCCAGTTGGTTCTCTGGTAAAGAATCTGCCTGCCAATTCAGGAGACACTGGAGACAAGAGTTCAATCCCTGGATTGCTAAGATACCCTGGAGGAGGAAATAGCATTCCAGTATTCTCACCTAGAGAATTCCATGGACAGAGGAGACTAGTGGACTATAGTCCATGGGGTTGCAAAGAGTGGAACACAACTGAGTGACTGAACAAACACAGAACAGAAAACATACTGCAGAAATTTTGGGAAAAGTAACAAAATCTTCCTCACAATAACTGATAACTCAGAGTCTCCAAATGTACAATCCCTCTCTAGTTAAACTTCCAACCTGTAATAAAATACTAGCTGTGTTTTCTCTTCTAAAGTGATGCAATTATACTTCCTACAATAAATGCAACCATACTTCCAATAAGAAGGAGTGTTTGTTGCCTTTCTTAAATAGGAGAAGGATAAGTCATTAACCATTTTGAATGATATTTATTTCACCTCTCTTAGTCTAAACAAATATATGGAAACTAAAGAAAGGAATATTAAGTCATATGTTGTACTACCAAAATGTTCATATAAAATTTCAGAGGAAAATAATTATTATATATATTTTATGGCTAACTAGCTAGATAACACAAAGTATAATTTTTCAAAAAAAGGAAGAGCATGGAATTTGATAGCCTTCATTTATTCAACTTGTCTTGAAACCAGATGTATTCACTGTTTATAATGTTTTTATTGTTTATTTCATGTTTCTTTATTGCCCTGTTCAACACTTTAACTTGCCAGTATTCTTTTACTGATGGTAAAACCCAAATACATTGAAAGTTTAGAATATTTTTAGGTCCTGCTTGAATGAAGTTCATATAATCTAGTACAAATTCCTCGATTGTGCTGGTATTATGACGATCCTCAAAAAAATCCCTTGGGTTTCAGAGATATGTCTCCATGGCAAGATTGTATAATGCCAAGCCTATATTCCATTGATAATCAAAAGAGCCTACAAACATGTCTCCATCAGCAAATTGTCTTCGCCATGACCCAGGGATTGCTATGTGTTTTTCAAAACTATCGAATATAGGTGGAGTCATAACAGCTGAGTAGTTATTCATAGACATTGACATTGAAGTCGCTCAGTCGTGTCTGACTCTTTGAGACCCAATGGACAGTAGCCTACCAGGCTCCTTCATCCATGGGATTTTCCTGGTAAGAATACTGGAGTGGGTTGCCATTTCCTTCTCCAGGAGATCTTCCTGACCCAGGGATCGAACCCGGGTCTCCCACGTTGTAGGCAGACGCTCTACCATCTCAGCCACCAGGGAAGTCCCTACTTAGTGTCAAAAATCTCACTCCCCAAAGCTAAGGACTGGTATTAGATCCCTGCCACAGCTGTCACAGGAAAACCAAGTCTCAGAAAGAAGCAGCAAAAGCCAAAGCATAGTCTCCACCTAAGCTAGTTCAATTGCACTTCACAGATGCCATACATGGATGTCTAATCTCTGTAATTTTAAAGACATCAAGTAGTAAAGGAAACCGGAAATGTAATCCTTAGTCTTTCATCTACTAAGCAAGGAGTAGACACACTACAGAGGGTTGGAATTAAGTTGAGGAAGACATAAAGATCAAGAGAAAAACACTTATTTTGTGGATAGAGAAAAACAAGATGACCAAAGAATTCAAATGATAGAATTCTAAGTAGAAAGATGCAAAATGTACTAGAGACTGTTACTTTCCCCCCAGTATCCACTGACCCTTCTTATCTTGTTTATACTAGTAACCTGTGAGTTTAGAAGGTTTCATGGTCACTTTGGTAGACACTACATTTTCCACCCTCTCTTTAAGGAAAATATGACTATAGAACTATATATTATTTTTATTGGAGGATAATTGCTTTACATTTTTGTGTCTGTCTCTGCCATACATCAGTCCAAATCAGTCACAATTATCAGTTCAGTTCGGTTGCTCAGTCATGTCCAACTCTTTGCAACCCCATCGACTGCAGCACTCCAGGCTTACCTGTCCATCAACAACTCCCGGAGTTTACTCAAACTTACCTCCATTGAGTCAGTGATGCCATCCAACCATCTCATCCTCTGTCATCCCCTTCTCTTCCTGCCCCCAATCCCTCCCAGCCTCAGGGTCTTTTCAAATGAGTCAGCTCTTCACATCAAGTGGCCAAAGAATTGGAGTTTCGCTTCAACATCAGTACTTCCATTGAACATTCAGGACTGATCTCCTTTAGGATGGACTGGTTGGATCTCCTTGGAGTCCAAGGGACTCATATATATATCTCCTCCCTCTTGAGCCTCCCCCGACATTCCACTCGTCTAGGTAGTCACAGAGCTCCAGGCTAGGTTTTCCTGTGTTATACAGCAGCTTCATTCTAGTTATCTATTTTACACAGAATAGTGTACGTGTGTGTGCATGCTAAGTCACTTGAGTCATGATGTCCAACTCTTTGTGATCCTGGAGTAACCTCCCAGGGTCCTCTGTCCATGGGATTTTGCAGGCAAGATACTGCAGTGGGTTACCATGCCCTCCTCCAGGGGATCTTCCTGACCCAGGGATTGAACCTGAGCCTCTTACATCTCCTGCATTGGCAAGTGGGTTCTTTACCATTAGCACCACATGGGAAACCCAATAATGTGTATATGTCAATGATACTTTCTCAGTTTCTCCTAGCCTCTCTCTCCTGTATTGTGTCCACAATTCCTTTTCACTATCTCTACATATTGTTCAATGGCAGAGAAACAGAACTTTACTGAGGCAATTTTTGCTCTCCATTCTCTTCACCTTCGCATAGGTTGGACATGAACATAGGGATGGTAATTGGTTTTGGCATTCTGGATAAATGCCACATCTAGGAAATGGTGGGATGGTAAAGAAGAGGAAATGTAAGTCTATTGAGCACATAATGGAACAAAGCTATTCATTAATCATGGAACTTTTCTGACTATATATATAATATAATATTATATATTATATATATATATTATATATTATAATATATATATATAAAGATCCACTCTTTTTTTTCATTTTTTAATTTCTATATTACAGAAGCTTAGCCTCTGTCTTAAATAAAGCAAAAGGTATCATGTAAATCAACTGGGAGAAGAAAGTTTCCAGAAGGAAAAGTAATTTACAGGGTCACATTCTATAAAATGACTATTAAGATAATGATCGTAGTAAATCTATTTAATTTGGCAGTCAGCAAGTAATAATTGATAACGTTATAAAGTTAAGTGAGACAAGAGTGTTGAGGGGAAAAGTTAGACATATAGCAGATTAGAGTGAATCAAAAGTATGAATTTCAGACCCATCAGGTTACAACTCTCTTTTTTTGCAGGTCATTTCTAAAGATAAAAAAAAACTGGATTGTGACAAATACCTTTTTTTTTAACATCTCAAATAGTTTTTTAATTTAATTTTTTGTCTGTTACAGCAACATATCTGCTATGCAATGCATACACAGCCTGACGTTTTGACCTTTACATGATTTCTTTTTAAAATGTAGGAGTAAGAGTTTCTTCAGGTTTCACCATTTGACTTAATCCATTCAAGCAAGTCTAGATCAAGTGTAGTATGGGGGCTTCCCACATAGCACAGTAATAAAGAATCTGCCTGCCAATTAGGAGATACAAGAGATGCAGTTTCCATCCCTGGATTGGAAAGATGCCCTGGAGCAAGAAATGGCAACCAGCTCCAGTATCTCCAGAGAAGGCTTGTGGGCTGGTCCATGGGGTCTCAAAAAGAGTCAGATGTGACTGAGCAACTGCGCATGCACATTCAAGCAAGTCATCGTACTCTCATAAACACTAGTTCTGGATTCCAATAGATGCAGACTTTTATCCTAACTTTGTGTTTGTTACCATGAGTCTTTGGTAAAGATACTTTTGTTTCTCCATGTATAAATTACTGATAACAATAGTGATACCATAAAATTTTATTAAAGTAAATAATTGTATACATATCAATTAACACTCTATAAATGTATTGTAATTATATATATATATATATATATTTTTTAGCAAAGTACTTGGTCTCTAATAAGCTCATAATTATAATGTTAGTTAAAACCTTCATAATCATTTTAATAATTAATGATGTAAATGTCAAAAATTGTTTAAAGTTAGAATTTAGATGAGACTGCAAACATATTACTAGGCTTCTCTTTACTAAATATCTCACTCTTGTATAGTTTTAGACTAAAAGAAACATGAGGTCAATACTGTACTTTGAGTTTTCCCATTATTACACAAACTTAGATAACTTTATACAAGAGAGATACAAGCATATTCATGGTATAATTTTGTCTGAATCTATTTCTTATTTTTGTTTACTATTAGAATAGTCCTAAGAATTATTCAACTACACCAGTGTGAATTTATAGTTCTATATTTAAAGCCATGCTTCTAGACTCATAGAATTCTAAAGGGTTCCCAGACCATTGCGTATAAATGAACTATAAAGGTCTTCTTCTGAAGTATAGGGCCCTATACTACTCTATTCTATTTGTTGTGTTTGTTTATGGTAGTTACCATTTATTAGCTATCATTTGAAAGTTCTAAGCTCTATGTATTATTTTATTTTATTTTTATAATAACCTTTTTAAAATAGACATTGTTTAAATTCTAAAGATTAGAATATTACAGTTATTCTAGAATTTTAATTGGAATCTTGAGCCATACTCTTATCTGTTATGTTTTATTGCCTCGCTGTATGACGTGTCTTGATTAGTGCAGAAATGAAGAAAAAAAAACATATACTCTAGAACTATTTACACTAATCCCATGATTCTCAACAGTGGTTAGATGATAAAAGAATAGAAAATTAAACTGTCATAACTTATTTTACAAACTTACTGTGTTTTACTTATTTAGGCCCCTTTGATTGAACATTACAGTTAGTAACTTAATGTTTCTTTCTTTCTTCCCATAAGTAATCTTCTAAATAATTACCCTCATCTGATTATTTCTAGCTCCAAAATAAAATGACATCAGTGTGTTCTTGGCAACAAAATAAGAGTGGGTTATAGAATAAAATCCTGTGAAAACAGAGCTAAAGCTAATTTATTGCAAAGCAAACATATTGTTTTTCACTGCCAGGAATATTTTTACCTTCCCACTCTCATCCTCCAACCCCTTCTGCTGAAACTTCTAACAGTTTCTTTGGTAGAAAAAATAAATATATTTGAATCTATATGTTTACATAGTATAAAATGTGTACAGTGAAAATTATGTATAGATATGTTTGCTTATATGTACATAATATTAAAATTATTGGAAAAAAAACTCCCAAGCTGGAGAGAGGTTGAAAGATAATGGGGTAAAGTCTTGAAAATATTATTGAAATAATCTAAAATAACATGCATAGAGTAAAAATGCGTGCATATGGGCTGGTTTCAGAGTACATCCTGGAACTCCTGAGGGTGTGAAGCCACAGATTTGTGTCATAGAATTATTCCTTATTTGATTCTTAATATTCTTTTCTATTTTACAAGATTAATGCATTTTAAAATGATGAATTTGCAAAGTTGGATTATACAGATGGTGAAGATACATGTTGGTCCCTGAATCACCACTTGGAGGAGACTTCTCTATCCATCAGGAACATCCATATTAAATTCTATATCTAAATCAGCCCATAACCACTGAGATCCTTGGCTCTGTCTCATATGGCAAATACTGTACTTTCATCCTTAACAAAGTTAAAAATAGATTCCTTAAGCCTAAGTGAGACAAAAAAGGAGCTCATTCAACCAGCGTTTGAATGCAAACTGGTATTAGAAGCTAAACAGATGGAGACCCATGTCAAGTAGCAGCAAGCCTTGTGCAACCAGTCCTGTGGCTCAGGGTAAGTAGACAAAAGGAATTGTGATATGTGATGGCATTTATTTGTTGCAGTGGGGAAGATACTACATGAAAAAAAAATCTCCAAAATATAACTCAGAGAAGGGAGGAAAGAGGGATAGAGAACTCAGAAATTAGCAATATTTAGAAGTAGAGTTAACTATTTCCAGACCTCAAACATTTTTCAGAAAAAAAAAAAAAATCTCAAAGTTTTTCAGGAAAAAAATATCAGACATGTTATAAATACAAAATATAGAAGATGCCCTTTTCAGCTGATCCTGTGGTTTTGGATAATTACAAGCAATCCTTTCTTATGGTCATAGGGAAAAATGTGCAGACAAGGGATAATAATTTATTTTGTGGGGGAAGATTTCCATTTTTATTAATACCAAAGTGAAAATTCACTCATATTTTATTATTTCTGAATTAGAACACATCTAATAATTTCTGGGACCCATATGGCAATGATGATAAGGTTGTCAAAGTCTATACATACATATACAAACGTGGACAATGGGTTCTGGGTTTTGGGTTTTGACTCTTCAGGAGATACTATTTGAATACTCTTAAGATATACCATGTCACAAACACCTTTAGTGGCACTGAGTACAATATTGTATGAAAACCTTTGAGATGGAAAACTGAGAGTTGGAATTCAGAAGTCACACTCTAAAATTTAGTGAGTTGCAGGCAAATCTTATTCAATTTATTTCATAGTGTATATGTTCCTTTATACTATGCACAAGAATAACATAACAATTTATATCTAAATAAGTTAGATGTAGCTTTTTCAAAAAAAAAAATATATATATATATAAAACTGTACATGATAAGAAAGCATTAGGTCAGACATTTTCCTCCTGAGTGATACACAAAATAATACTATCTTTAAACTGAGGCCATTTTGATTTTTTTAAAAATGCAGCAAATGTTTAAAGAACTTTAGGTACATTTATTGGCACATGGTATAGAACTGAAGAAAATCGATCAGAGCCATGCTACATTTATAGGAAATAAAATGTCTTAAATGGTGGTGACTATAAAATGTATACATGTGATAAGGCTTCCCTGGTGGCTCAGATGGTAAAGAATCTGTTTGTAATGCTGGAGACCTGGGTTCAATCCCTGGGTCAGGAAGATCCGCTGGAGAAGCGAATAGCTACCCATTCCAGTATCTTGCTTGGAGAATTCCATAGACAGAGGAGCCTGATGGGCTACAATACATGGGGCTGCAAAGAGTTGGACACAACTGACCAATCAACACATGTTCATATACATGTGATAAAATCATAAAAATATACTTACGGGTATACTTACGGGTATACAATGCACGGAGAAGGCAATGGCACCTCACTCCAGTACTCTTGCCTGGAAAATCCCATGGATGGAGGAGCCTGGAAGGCTGCAGTCCATGGGGTCATAGAGAGTCGGACATGACTGAGAGACTTCACTTTCACTTTTCACGTTCACGCATTGGAGAGGGAAATGGCAATCCACTCCAGTGTTGTTGCCTGGAGAATCCCAGGGACGGGGGAGCCTGTTGGGCTGCCATCTATGGGGTCGCACAGAGTCAGACACGATTGAAGTGACTTCACTCACTTATACAATGCAAATGCAAAAATATGTGCATGCAAAACCTGGTGAAATTTTGATTAAGTCTTGTAGTCTAACCAATTTTATTGTGCCCAGTAAAATTTCCTGGTTTTCATCAGTTCAGTTCAGTGGCTCAGTCGTGTCCAACTCTTTGCAACCCCATGAATCACAGCACGCCAGACCTCCCTGTCCATCACCAACTCCCGGAGTTCACTCACACTCACGTCCATAGAGTCAGTGATGTCATCCAGCCATCTCATCCTCTGTTGTCCCCTTCTCCTCCTGCCCTCAATCCCTCCCAGCATCAGGGTCTTTTCCAATGAGTCAACTCTTCGCATGAGGTGGCCAAAGTACTGGAGTTTCAGCCTCAGCATCATTCCCTCCAAAGAAATCCCAGGGCTGATCTCCTTCAGAAAGGACTGGTTTGATCTCCTTGCAGTCCAAGGGACTCTCAAGAGTCTTCTCCAACACCACAGTTCAAAAGCATCAATTCTTCGGCACTCAGCCTTCTTCACAGTCCAACTCTCACATCCATACATGTCCACTGGAAAAACCATAGCCTTGACTAAATGGACTTTTGTTGGCAAAGTAATGTCTCTGCTTTTTAATATGCTGTCTGGGTTGGTCATAACTTTCCTTCCAAGGATTAAGTGTCTTTTAATGTCATGGCTGCAGTCACCATCTGTAGTGATTTTGGAGCCCCCAAACAATAAAGTCTGACACTGTTTCCACTGTTTCCCCATCTATTTCCCATGAAGTGATGGGACCTGATGCCATGATCTTCGTTTTCTGAATGTTGAGCTTTAAGCCAACTTTTTCACTCTCCACTTTCACTTTCACCAAGAGACTTTTTAGTTCCTCTTCATTTTCTGCCATAAGGGTGGTGTCATCTGCATATCTGAGGTTATTGATATATCTCCTGGCAATCTTGATTCCAGCTTGTGCTTCTTCCAGCCCAGCATTTCTCATGATTTACTCTACATGTAAGTTAAATAAGCAGGGTGACAATATACAGCCTTGACATACCCCTTTTCCTATTTGGAACCAGTCTGTTGTTCCATATCCAGTTCTAAATGTTGCTTCCTGACTTGCATATAGGTTTCTCAAGAGGCAGGTCAGGTGGTCTGGTATTCCCATCTCTTTCAGAATTTTCCACAGTTTATTGTGATCCCCACAATCAAATGCTTTGGCATAGTCAATAAAGCAGAAATAGATGTTTTTCTGGAACTCTCTTGCTTTTTCCATGATCCAGTGGATGTTGGCAATTTGATCTCTGGTTCCTCTGCCTTCCAGCTTGAACATCTGGAAGTTCGTGATTCACGTATTGCTGAAGCCTGGCTTGGAGAATTTTGAGCATTACTTTACTAGTGTGTGAGATGAGTGCAATTGTGTGGTAGTTTGACCAATCTTTGGCATTGCCTTTCTTTGGGATTGGAATGAAAACTGACCTTTTCCAGTCCTGTGGCCACTGCTGAGTTTTCCAAATTTGCTGGCATATTGAGTGCAGCACTTTCACAGCATCATCTTTCAGGATTTGAAATAGCTCAACTGGAATTCCATCACCTTCACTAGCTTTGTTTGTAGTGGTTTTCATAGTGTACTATAATTTGGTAACATATCACCATCAGAAGAATCCAAGTGATGAATAGGATCCTTTCATAGATAAGAACACGAGCTCTTGGTTTTATTTTGCAACTTACTGTGTATCTTTAGCTAGCTCAAAATCCAAATTTTGACCAAAATTAGGTCACCCTATTTTTGTTCCAGGATTTCTTGATTATTATGGCTCATATACTTTTGCTTAAATTCTGAGGTTCTTAACCCACTTCCTTTAAAATCAACCTGACATTGTTCCGTCCTTTGCCTTTGACATATTGAATTAATTTGTTTCGCTATTACTTTTTGCAATTTTTTTTTTTTTTTACTTTTGGGGATTGTCTTTCTTAATGCTCTTGCTCTCATGTGGTAGATTTATTTTATCATTTATCCATTTTCTCTCCCTATGCTTGCCTATCGTAACAATTCTATTGTGCTATTGTAATCACTCACACTTTAGCACCCAGGAAGAGAATCAACTTATTTGCATTCAGGTCATGATATTGCAGCAAGTTCAGAGTACTCTCTTCATGACATTTTCTGCTTCTATTCCAAAAAATTAGATACCCAAGATATAAAGTCACAAGCTTAAACAGCAATCAGAGAAATCTATGGCTTCCTATGGGAAGAGAATGCAATCCCAAATCCAATTTCAGTAAAGTGCACCTGGACTCTGGTGGTACAGATGGTAAGGAATCTACCTGCAGTGTGAGAGACCTGTGTTTAATCCCTTGGTTGGGAAGAGTCCCTGTAGAAGGAAAGGCAACCCACTCCAGTATTCTTGCCTGGGAAATCCCATGGATGGAGGAGCCTGACAGGCTATAGTCCTTGGGGTTGTAAAGAGTTGGACATGACTGAGTGACTTCACTTTATGTACCCTGCCAGACTCAAGGTGTTTCTAGATCCTAATGCTTTATAGGAGTCCCACTTATGTTATTCTATCCCTGTTTCCTGAGTCAGGGCAGTCTCATGGCTTCAGCTTCTTATCATGGTGATCACATTCCATTTCATGCTCAAAAGCTCTTTATCTTGTTCCTGAGAACAATTATGATTTTTTATAGCTATCTTTTCAGAAAGAAGAAATATTTAACATGTGAATTTACATTACCATCTTGACAGGAGAGGGCTTTGCTTTTTCTGCCTGTATGCTTGAAGAATTCTTTCCATATCTTTGGAATTCTACATAATAAACAGTCAATAATGATCCATCTCAGTCTTGCTGCTTCATTTATCATGGACTGTGGTTGGTTTTCATTTTGTATATTTGCTTCTTCTTTCATTCCAAAGAAATAGTCTATACTGCATCTTTGAATAGCTCTCTATTCCACTTGTTGTACTCTGTACTTGATAAACCCTGGTAATCTGTTAGACTGTATATCCAATTCTATAAAAATTATCTCTGTAATTATTTCTTAATTGCTTCATTGTTTCAGTGTCTTTTTTTCTCTTCTGTCTTCACTGATGATTTCAAACCATTTCTCTATTATAGCAATGCAATTTTGGGTGAATGTAAAGCTTGAATCTCAGGTGTGACCACACCATGTTTTTATTCATAGAAGATTTGGGATCTTCTTGACCTGGTGACTTAGGAATGGAGGATATATCCTTCTTACATAATACTACCTTATCTGCATATGGCTTCTAGAATCATCACTGCATGGTCATCTACATCAATTTTACCCACAGTACATTATCAAAAACTGGGCTTCCACCCAACTTCAGGGTGGTTGGGAAATGAAAGGGAAGAATGCAGAAAAATTGGGGAGCATGTCATGCATTTGGAAAAGAGAAAAATAAGGTAGTCTAAATCACTTCCATTTTTGAAGAAAGAGTAAGATTTATCATGAAGATGTATGATATGTTAACTGAAAGGAACTCCCACTAGATAAGGTATGGCATTTTAGGGTGTTAAAATAAATTAGGCTTTACATGAGTCAAAAATAAACAACTGAATCTTTTAGAAGAGCCAAGAGTCCATTATGAGAGTAAAAATGAAAAGGTAATAAAATCTATTAAAAATAGCTATTATGCACACAAGTATCTACTATCTATAAAATGCTTTATTAAAATTACTAATGGGATACCAACCTTGCAATTTTTAAGAAAATTGTTGGGAAAAAAATTTGTGGTTATGGGGAGAGAGCATGATTAACATAAAGTTCATCTATTTAAGAATAAACGAGTGATACTGATAATAAAAAAATAAAGGCAAAATTACAAAGGTGGTTGCCTTTTGTATTGGTCAATAAAAACATTTAGGAAATTTTGTGTGAAAATCAGGGAAGTCTTCATTAGTCCTGACAAAAGATGTGAATAATTAATCTGGAGGAAGGAAATGAGACTAGTTTAGTAATGTTTTAAATCACTTATATCTGTGAAAGTAGTAGAAGAGGAACAAATTAAAAAACAAGCAAACAAACACACATTTATTTAGAAAAAGCAGTCAATGGAATAAGGAAGAGAGAATGGGATTGAGTATATAGTTCAGTTCAGTTCAATTGCTCAGTTGTGTCTGACTCTTTGTGACCCCGTGAACCGCAGCATGCCAGGTTTCCCTGTCCATCACCAACTCCCGGAGTTCACCCAAACCCATGTCCATTGAGTCGGTGATGCCATCAAACCATCTCATCCTCTGTCGTCCCCTTCTCCTCCTGCCCTCAATCTTTCCCAACATCAGGATCTTTTCAAATGAGTCACCTCTTCGCATCAGGTGGCCAAAGAATATAATTGAATTTAAAAAAAAAAATCACTATGTCCACAATGCTAAACTTCACAGAAAGGTAACACATATATTACTCTGATTTCAAAAGAAACTGATAGTGCTATACACCTATTAAAATGGCCAAAATACAGAAGACTGATAACACCAACAGTTTCTGAAGATGTACATTGACAAGAACTCTCATTGCTCATGGAAATGCAAAATGGTACAGCCACTTTGGGAAAGAGTTTGCAGGTATCATACCCTTACCATAGGTTTGCTTCAGCAATCGTGTTCCTTGGTGCTTTTCCAAAGGGACTGAAATTTTACATCCACACTAAAATGTGACATAATGGCCTCTTGGCTGTACTAACAGATTCAGTTATTTATTAATGACTCACTTGTAGCAGCTTTATTCATAACTGCCAAAACTTGGAAGCAAAACAGATATCTTTCAGTAGTTGGATGGTTAAACTGTGGCACACCCAGACAATGAAATCTTATTCAGAACTAAAGAAATGATCTCTAAAGCAAGGAAAGGAGATGGAAAACACTTAAATGCATATTACTGAGTTTGAAAGAAGCCAATCTGAAAATACTATATACTGAATACTATACTGAAAGTGCCATATATTGATACTAACCACATTCTCAGTTCAGTTCAGTTCAGTCACTCAGTCATATCCGATTATTTGCAACCCCATGGACTACAGCATGCCAAGCTTCCCTTGTCCATCACCAACTCCCGAGTTAACTCAAACTCATGTCCATCAGCCAGTGATGCAATCTAATCATCTCCTCCTCTGTCGTCATCTTCTCCTACCACCTTCAAACTTTCCCAGCATCAGGGTTATTTCAAATAAGTCAGTTCTTCACATCAGGTGGCCAAAGTATTGGAGTTTCAGCTTCAGCATTAGTCCTTTCAATGAATATTCAGGATTTCCTTTAGGATGGACTGGTTGGACCTCCTTGCTGTCCAAGGTATTTTCAAGAGTCTTATCCAACACCACAGTTCAAAACCATCAATTCTTTGGTTCTCAGCTTCCTTTTTAGTCCAACTCTCACATCCATACATGACTACTGGAAAAAGCATAGCTTTGACAAGATGTTGACAAGACATGGGACATTTGTTGGTAAAGTAATGTCTCTGCATTTTAATATGCTGTCTAGGTTGATCATAACTTTTCTTCCAAGGAACAAGTGTCTTAAGATTTCATGGCTGCAGTCACCATCTGCAGTGATTTTGTAGCCTCCAAAAATAAAGTCTGCCACTGTATCCACTGTTTTCCCATGTATTTGCCATGAAGTGATGGGACTGGATGCCACAATCTTAGGTTTCTGAATGCTGAATTTTAAGCCCAACTTTTTCGCTCTCCTCATTTACTTTCATCAAGAAGCTATTTAGTTCTTTGCTTTCTGCCATAAGCATGGTTTCATCTACATATCTGAGGTTATTGATATTTTTCCTGGCAATCTTGATTCCAGCTTGTGCTTCATCCAGTCCAGCATTTCTCATGATGTACTCTGCATATAACTTAAATTAACAGGATGACAATATACAGACTTGGTGTAGTCCTTTCCCAGTTTTAAACCAGTCCATTTTTCCATGTATGGTTCTAACGGTTGTTTCTTGACCTGCATACAGACTTCTCAAGAGGCAGTCAGGTGGTCAGGTATTCACATCTCTTTCTTAGTCTTCCACAGTTTATTGTGATCCACACAGTCAAAGGCTTTGGCATAGTCAATAAAGCAGAGGTAGATGTTTTTCTTGAACTCTCTCTCTCTTTAGGATAATCCAGAGGATGTTGACAATTTGAAATCTGTTTCCTCTGCCTTTTCTAAATCCAGCTTGAACATCTGGAACTTCCCAAATCATGTACTGTTGGACCCTGGTTTGGAGAATTTTGAGCATTATTTAATAGCATGTGAGATGAATGCAATTGTGTGGCAGTTTGAACATTCTTTGGTTTTGGCTTTCTTTGGGATTAGAATGAAAACTGACCTTTTACAGTCCTGTGACCACTGTTAAGTTTTCCAAGCTTTCTGGAATATTGAGTGCAGCACTTTCACAGCATCATCTTTTAGGATTTGAAATACCTCAAATGGAATTCCATCACCTTCACTAGTTTTGTTCGTAGTGATGCTTCCTAAGGCACACTTGACTTCACATTGCAGGATGTCTGGCTTTAGGTGAGTGGTCACACCATCATGATTTTCTGGGTGGTGAAGATCTTTTTTGTATAGTTATTCTGTATATTCTTGCCACCTCTTCTTAATATCTTCTGCTTCTGTTAGGGCCATACCATTTCTGTCTTTTACTGTGCCAAATTTTGCATGAAATGTTCCCCTGGTATATCTAATTTTCTGGAAAAGCTCTCTAGTTGTTCCCATTCTATTGTTTTCCTCTATTTCTTTGCATTAATCACTGAGGAAGGCTTTCTTATCTCTTCTTGCTATTCTTTGGAATTCTTCTTTCAAATGGGTATATCTTTCCCTTTATCTTTTGCCTTTCACTTTTCGTGTTTTCATAAATATTTGTAAGGCCCCATCGGACAACCATTTTGCCTTTTTGATTTCTTTTTCTTGGGGATGGTCTTGATCCCTGCCTCCTGTACAATGTCACATTCATAATTCTTCAGGCACCCTATCAGATTTAATCCCTTGAATCTATTTCTCATTTCCACCGTGTAATCATAAAAATATTATATTTTAGGTTATGCCTGAATGGTCTAGTGGTTTTCCCTACTTTAAGTCTGAATTTGGCAATAAGGAGTTCATGATCTGAGACACAGTCAGCTTTCAGTCTCCTTTTTGCTGACTGTATAGAGCTTCTCCATCTTTGGCTGCAAAGAATATAATCAATCTGATTTTGGTATTAACCATTTGGTGATGTCCATGTGTAGAGTCTTTTCTTGTGCTGTTGGAAGAAAGTGTTTGCTATGTCCATTGTGTTCTCTTCACAACAGTCTATTAAACTTTGCCTTGCTTCATTCTGTACTCCAAGGGCAAGTTTGCCTGTTATTCCAGGTAGCTCTTGACTTCTTACTTTTGCATTCCATTCCCCTATAATGAAAAGGACGTCTATTTTGGGTGTTAGTTCTAGAAGGTCTTGTAAGTCTTTGTAGAACCGTTCAACTTTAGCCTCTTCAGCATTGCTGTTTGCGGCATAGACTCGGATTACTATGATATTGAATGGTTTTCCTTGAATATGAACAGTGATCATTCTGTCGTTTTTGAGATTGCATCCAAGTACTGCATTTTGGATTCTTCTGCTGACTATGATGGGTACTCTATTTCTTCTAAGGGATTCTTGCCCATTGTAGTAGATACACTGGTCATCTGAGTTAAATTCACCCATTCCAGTCTGTTTCAGTTCGCTGATTCCTAAAAAGTCGATGTTCACTCTTGCCTTGTCCTGTTTGACCATTTCCAGTTTGCCTTGATTCATGGACCTAACATACCAGGTTCCTACGCAGTAGTGCTCTTTACAGCATTGGACTTTACTTCCATCACCCGTCACATCCACAACTGGGCTTTGTTTTTGCTTTGCCTCTGTTTCTTCATTCTTTGTGGAGTTATTTCTCCACTGACCTACAGTAGAATATTGGGCACTTACTGACCTGGGGCGAAGGCTGTGCGGTGCTAGAGCGGGGAGCAGCCAAGAGGAAATACCCGACGTCCAAGGTCAGGATCAGGGCCGTGAGTAGATACCCCACACCCAAGATCAGGAGAAGGGGCTGTGATGAGATACCCCACGTCTAAGGTCAGAGAAACTACAGTAAGATGGTAGATGTGGAGAGAGGGCATCAGAGGACAGACAGACAGAAACTACAATCACAGAAAACTAACCAATCTAATCACATGGACCACAGCCTTGTCTTGCTCAAGGAAACTATGAGCCATGTCATGTAGAGCCACCCAAGACAGACTGGTCATGGTGGAGAGTTCCCACAAAATGTGGTCCACAGGAGAAAGGAATGGCAAGCCACTGCAATGTTCTTGCCTTGAGAACACCATGAACTGTATGAAAAGGCAAAAAGATAAGACCTGAAAGATGAACTCCCCAGGTTGGTAGGTGTCCAACATGCTACTGGAGATCAGTGGAGAAATAATTCCAGAAAGAATGAAGAGATGGAGCCAAAGCAAAAACAACACCCACTTGTGGATGTGACTGGTGATAGAAGCAATGTCCGATGCTGTAAAGACAAATATTGCATAGGAACCTAGAATTTTAAGTCCATGAATCAAGGCAAATTGTAAGTGGTCTAACAGGCAATGGCAAGAGGAAATGTCAACATTTTAGGAAAGAGCAAATTAAAATGGAATGGAATGGGTGAATTTAACTCAGATGACCAATATATCTACTACAGTGGGAAAAAATTCCTTAGAAGAAATGGAGTGGCCATGATAGTCAGCAAAAGAGTCTGAAATGCAGTACTTGGATGCAATCTCAAAAACGACAGAATGATTGCTGTTCGTATTCAAGGAACACCATTCATTATCACAGTAATTCAAGTCTATGCCCCAACCAGTAATGCTGAAGAAGCTGAAGTTGAACAGTTCTATGAAGACCTACAAAACCTTTTAGAACTAATACCAAAAAAGATGTTCTTTTCATTGTAGGGGACTCTACATATGGACATCACCAGATGGTCAACACTGAAATCATATTGATTATATTCTTTGCAGCCAAGATGGAGAAGCTCTATACAGTCAGCAAAAACAAGACCAGCAGCTAACTGTAGCTCACAACATGAACTACTTATTGCCAAATTCAGACTTAAATTGAAGAAAGTAGGGAAAACCACTAGACTGTTCAGGTATGTCCTAAATCAAATCCTTTACAACTATACAGTGGAAGTGGGATCTGATAGATCGAGTGCCTGGACTATGGACGGAGGTTCATGACATTGTACAGCAGCCAGGGGTCAAGACCATCCCCAAGAAAAAGAAATGCAAAAAAGGCAAAATGGCTGTCTGAGGATTCCTTACAAATAGCTATGAAAAGAAGAGAAGTGAAAAAGAAAGGAGAACAGGAAAGATATACCCATTTGAAAGAAGAGTTCAAAAGAATAGTAAGAAGAGATAAAAAAGCCTTCCTCAGTGATCAATGCAAAGAAATAGAGGAAAACAGTAGAATGGGAAAGACTCGAGATCTCTTCCAGAAAATTAAATATACCAGGGGAACATTTCATGCAAAATTGGGCACACTAAAAGACAGAAATGGTATGACCCTAACAGAAGCAGAAGATATTAAGAAGTAGCAAGAATACACAGAAGAACTATACAAAAAAGATCTTCACAACCCCAATGATCATGATTATAAGATTACTCACCTAGAACCAGACATCCTGGAATGTGAAGTCAAGTGAGCCTTAGAAAAAGTCACTATGAAATGACTCTCTCATTCCCCCCTTTTCTTTTAGGAGAATTATGTTGCCTAGGCAGGTTGTAGGGAGTCTAGGGGTCCCCGAGGAGAGAGGGGTCTGGAATTCTCAAGGAGGAAAAAAGGACAAACTTTTTTTCTTTCTCCACATTCCTTAGGATTATACACCAATAATGTATCCTGCCTAAGGACAGTCTTTGGATTCAACCTTCTGTTATTTTAAAATGTTAATTATGGGAGTATACCTGGTCTTTACAAGGATGTATCTTGCCTGAGGACAGTGTTATCTTAAAATGTAAATTATGGGAGTAGGTCGGAGGAGGTCTTTACAACCTCCAGACATTCTTTGGACTATATAACCTCATTATTAACACTAGCAAGCGGGTACTCTTTCTGCCCCCTTCTGATGCTTATGTCAGAAGCTTTCTCTATCTCCTTTATACTTTAATAAAACTTTACTACACACACACAAAAAAAGAAAAAGTCACTATGAACGATACTAGTGGAGGTGATGGAATTCTAGTTGAGCTACTTCAAGTTCCAAAAGATGATGCTGTGAATGTGCTGCACTCAATATTCCAGAAAATTTGGAAAACTCAGTACTGGCCACAGGAATGGAAAAGGACAGTTTTCATTCCAATCCAAAAGAAAGGCAATGCCAAAGAATGTTCAAACTACTGCACAATTGCACTCATCTCACACGCTAGTAAAGCAATGCTCAAAATTCTCCAAGTCAAGCTTCAACAATATGTGAACCATGAACTTCCAGATGTTCAAGCTGAATTTAGAAAAGGCAGAAAATCAAATATCAAATAGCCAACATCTGTTGGATCATGGAAAAAGAGAGAGAGTTCCAGAAGAACATTTGCTTCTGGTTTGTTGACATGCCAAAGCCTTTGACTGTGTGGATCACAATAAACTGGAAAATTTGAAAGAAATGGGAATACCAGACCACTTGACCTACCTCCTGAGAAATCTGTATGCAAGACATGAAGCAACAGTTAGAACTGGACATGGAACAACAGACTGCTTCCAAATAGGAATAGAAATATGTTAAGGCTGTATTTT
Organism: Bos indicus x Bos taurus; assembly: GCF_003369695.1. Lineage (NCBI taxonomy): Eukaryota > Metazoa > Chordata > Mammalia > Artiodactyla > Bovidae > Bos > Bos indicus x Bos taurus. The sequence goes on along the minus strand of NC_040076.1, from coordinate 17,793,895 downwards.
GTCACCCTGCTTATTTAACTTATATTCAAAGTACATCATGAGAAACGCTGGACTGGATGAAGCACAAGCTGGAATCAAGATTGCTGGGAGAAATACCAATAACCTCAGATATACAGATGACACCACCCTTATGGCAGAAAGCAAAGAAGATCTATAGAGCCTCTTGATGAAAGTGAAAGAGGAGAGTGAAAATTTGGCTTAAAGCTCAACATTCAGCAAACTAAGATCACAGCATCTGGTCCCATCATTTCATGGCAAATAGATGGGGAAATAGTGGCAGACTTTATTTTGGGGGCTCCCAAATCACTGTAGTTGGTGACTGCAGCCAAGAAATTAACAGACGCGTACTCCTTGGAAGGAAAGTTATGACCTACCTAGACAGCATATTAGAAAGCAGAGACATTACTTTGCCAACAAAGGTTCGTCTAGTCCAGGCTATGGTTTTTCCAGTAGTCATGTATGGTTGTGAGAGTTGGACTTTAGAGAAAGCTGAGTGCTGAAGAATTTTTGCTTTTGAACTGTGGTGTTGGAGAAGACTCTTGGGAGTCCCTTGGACTGCAAGGAGATCCAATTAGTCCATTCTGAAGGAGATCAGTCCTGGGTGTTCATTGGAAGAACTGATATTGAAGCTCAAGCTCCAATATTTGCCTACCTGATGTGTAGAACTGACTCATTGGAAAAGACCCTGCTGCTGGGAAAAACTGAAGGCAGGAGGAGAAGAGGATGACAGATGAGAGATCACTGGATGGCATCACCAACTCAATGGACATGTGTTTGGGTAAACACTGGGAATTGGTGATGGACAGGGAGGACTGGCCTGCTGCAGTCCATTGGGCCACAAAGAGTCGGCCACGACTGAGTGACTGAACTGAATTGAACTAACCTCGGGAGTTCATCTTTCAATGTCTTATCTTTTTGCCTTTTCATACTGTTCATAGGGTTCTCAAGTCAAGAATACTGAAGTGGTTTGCCATTCTGTTCTGTGGCCCATGTTTTGTCAGAATTCTCCACCATGACCCGTCCATCTTGGGTGGCCCTACTAGGCATGGCTCATAGTTTAATTGAGTTAGACAAAGTTGTGATCCATGTGATCAGATTGGTTAGTTTTCTGTGATTGTGGTTTTCAGTCTGTCAGCCTGTTCAGCCACCTTTCCACTGCCTACCATTTTGCTCGGTCTTCCATGTCCCTGGAGAAGGGACAGCACCACACAGCCTCCCAACCATATTCTGGAAAAGGCAATACTGTGGAGACCGTGAAAATTTCAGAGGTTGCCAGGAGCGGTCAAGGGAGTGGAATGTGGGTCAGTGATACATAGACAGAACACAGAAGACTTTTAGAGAAGTACAACTACTCTGTGTGACACTATAATGGTGGATACATACCATAAATTTGTTAAAACTCAAAGAATGTGCAACACCAGGTGTGAAACTTAATGTAAACTCTGTACTTTGTGTGATAATTATGTGTCAATAAAACTTCACAAATTAAAATTAAATCTACCACTCTGTTGGGAGGATGTTGATAATGAAATAGGTTATGCATAAGTGTGAGAATGGGGTACATGGGAAATCTTTGTATTTCCCATTCAGTTTTGCTGAGCCTAATTAAAATTGCTCAAAAACATAAGTCTATTGAAAGAAAGTGGGCTGAGAAAAGGAGAGAGAGAGAGGGAAGGAAGAAGGGAGCCAGGGAGAACAAAATGAAGGAAGGAAGGAAGAGAGGCAAGAGGAAAAGGAAAGAATGAACTGTGTCACATGGTCAACTCTCAGCCACTATATCTGTTTCCTGGGAGCTTATATGGAAATCTCAGAAAATACAGCCTTTTGGACTTGAACTTTGGTTCCAAGCTCTTGGTGCACTTGCATTCACTACATTAGTTTGTGTAAGATTGACCTTTTATATTCACTTTTTACTTCATCTAGCTTTCAGTTCTGTGAACCTCAGTGAATCCCATTATATCTCACTGGGTTTTCTTTTGCTATTGACTAAAGGAGAAAAATTGTTTTTATTCACAAGGTTTGTGTCTGTACATTGCCTTTCTGACAGAGGATGAGATGGTTGGATGGCATCAGCAACTCAATGGACATGAGCTTGAGCAAACTCCAGGTAATGGTGAAGGCCAGGGAAGCCTGGCATGCTGCAGTCCATGGGATAGCAAAGAGTTGGACATGACTGAGTGGTTGAACAACAATATTGCCTCTCTATTATTACTTCTTTATGTCTGTCTTCTTTATGGCTTACCTACAGCTTGAATTGACACTGTAGAGAATGGGGAAAATGAAAATAAAGAATTATTACCCCCAAATCACTACTAATGGAAAGTATATCTTGGCTATATTTCAATTAAAATGAAATTTTATTAATTATTGTAATAAATTAGACTTTATTAAAATTAAATTAAAATTTAAATAATCATTTGTATTAATTTATATGTACTAATTTAAGTCAAATACATACTGTGTTTGTAAATATACCCATCAGCATAGCCTCTACCCATCTGATTCTAGAATCCATAATCTTAACCATTTTGCTATGCTTTATATATGTATGTTAGGACATGACTGAACACACATGCTATGCTGTATATATATGTTATATTTCATGTAGGCTATATCTATTACAATATGTATTCATTATGATCAAATATGATAGAAGACCAGTTAGGCTAACACCAAAACAAAGCTAATTATTTTGAACTACACTGAAAAAAAAAAAAAAAGGTAAAAAGAAGAAAAAGAGGAAGAGCTCATATTATTTTACAAATCAATTATATTAAATTAGTTGTGAACAATGGTTAACAGTATGAGGGACACTTGGTCTTTATTGAGCAATGATTTTGTACTGAAATAGCTTGAAAGAGAGCTTCCTTAACTAAAATAATAATGCATTTAACTACAAAGAGTCCAAGTCTTTGGAGATATAATACCATGGGAAAGGAACTTAACTTCTGAACCCAAAACAAAACTGCCATTTTTGAGGTTTGGGACCTTAAATAAGTAATTTGACTTCTGAATCTCAACTTCACATCAGTAAAATGGTAAGAATACCACTTAACTCTCAAAAGTTTGTGAACGTTATAGAGACAGATTTTTTGAAATAAATTATTAATATGTCAGTGCTATTATTACAGCATTATTAGACATTCAATCATAAAAAGGAGTTTCTACAAAAGCTGCATAATCAATTAGAGGGCAACTAAAAAGATCAAAGAACTAGCCTAGATCTTTTCAGTTTTGTTCTTTAGAGCTTTCATATGGACAAGTTATAGAGTAATATGCTATGTCTCTAAGTAGACAGATGAATTTTTGTCAGGTAATACAAAATAATTAAAAGTGACTACTTCATGCCACTGCATCAGAAGTGCAGTAGCTATTCCAAAATTCAGGATGCATTGGTAGCAGTTCACTATGAAAGAAGAAATAAGTCGATTCATGCCTCTGACATAGGGAATATTTTCTGCCAGGTCTGAGCAAAGAAACTTCCACTCTAATATTTAATCTACTATAATTATTTTGAACCTCCCTATGTACTTCTTCTTTGAATAGTAATTCTGATTAATATATTTTCCTAAACAAGTACAAGGAAAAACACAGTTCTTACTTTTCAAAATACCTGTAGTGAAACATACATGGATAAAAATGTCATTCTGCATTTCTTACTTCAAAGCTAATTCAGTGCATTTAAGTTCTAAAAAGGGTTTCCCTGGTGGCTGAGTGGTTAAAGAATTTGCTTGCCAATGCCTATCAATGCAGAAAACGTGGGTCTGTTCCCTGGGTTGGGAAGATCCCCTGGAGATGAAAATGGCACATCACTCCAGTGTTCTTGCTTAGAAAACCCAATGGAGAGAGGAGCCAGGACTATAGTCAGACTCTTTGTCTGACAAAGAGTCAGACACAACTGAGCAACTAAACAACAATATAATTAAAAAAAAAAAACACATGGTGAATATATTTCCTAATAACTTTTCATGACAATAACTCTTGAACATTCCTGAATGTTATACCAAGAAATGTTATTGCTATTTTGGTTCTAGATTAACATTCACTTGTGCATCATTTCTTCTTCCCAGAAGTATTCATATATATTTTGGGGTGACAAAAATTATTTCCTTAGAATGCAAATACAAAATCTTAATTTTGGATAACATATTTACATATAAATTCTAACATAGTAGTTATGTATGTGGGTGTACTTGTAGGTGAGATAAAGACAAATGTAGTACAATGTTTTTGCCTAGGTGTATTATTATCAGACTGCTCATTAAATGCAAAGTACCAAGGTACCCCAAAGAGAATACTTGCTTGGATTAAAGTTTTCAGAGGAATAATTTGTAAATAATTGAAATGAATTTTAAACTTATTCAAGAAGCTAAATACAAGATAAGTATCATAAATATCCCCTTTGCAATTTCCTGGTAGTTTACATATTTTTTAAAAAGTTGAGTTCCATATATTTAGTAGATCACATTTCTATATCCAAGAAATATAGACTAATTGGTTTTATAGTATACATATGCACATATACACACACATACATCCTTGTGCATGTGTAACAATATAAGGAATCAAATGAATAAAAAGTATGGTATGCTCGTGGCTAATAAATATATTGACACTGTGCCTTTAAAAGATTTTAGCATAAATTCTTACCCTTTGAACATTTCAAAACAAAGATTAACAATAAATAATCAGAAATTAGTAATATGTGAAAATTGCAGCTTTTGCTCAAAGATCTCACTCTCTGAGAAATGTTATGTTTTCAATTATTTTTTTGTTTTGTTTTGATGGTTTTACTGGTGAATTTTATCAAGTATTTAAGAAGGAATAATACCAATCCTTCAAAAGTTATTTCAGTAAGCAGAGGAGGAAAAATCATTTCTCACCTCATTCTATGAGGCTAGTATTACCCTGTTACCACAGCCAGACAAACATATCTCAAGAAAACTACAGAGAAGTACCTCTCAGGAATACAGACCCCCAAATCCTTAAGAAAATATCAAAAAATAGAATCCAGCAACATACAAAAGTGATTAATTAATACCAGGTGGGGCTTATATAGGAACACAAGGCTGGCTTAACATCTCCAAATTAATGTAATATACCATATAAATTATTGTCCCAGATGGCTCAATGGTAAAGAATCTGCCTGCCAATGCAGGAGCAGCAGGAATCATGGATTCAGTCTCTGGGTTGGATGATCTCCTGGAGGAGGAAATGGCAGCCCACTCCAGTATTCTTGCTGGGATAATCCCATAGACAGGGGAGCCTTGTGGGCTATAGTCCATGGGGTCACAAAGAGTTGGACATGACTGAGCAACTAAACACACACTCAGCATATTCAGTTCAGTTCAGTGTTCAGTCATATCCAACTCTTTGCGACCCCATGGACTGCAGCATGCCAGGCTTCCCTGTCCATCATCAACTCCCAGAGCTTGCTCAAACTCATGTCCAGAGTTGGTGTGATGCCATCCAACCATCTCATCCTCTGATGTTCTCTTCTACTCCCACATTCAATCTTTCCCAGCATCAGGGTCTTTTCCAATGAGTCAATTCTTCACAGCAGGTAGCCAAAGTATTGGAGTTTCAGCTTCAGCATCAGTCCTTCCAATGACTATTCAGTACTGATTTTCTTTAGGATGAACTGGTTGGATCTCCTTGCAGTCCAAGGGACTCTTAAGAGTCTTTTCCAACACCACAGTTCAAAAGCATCAATTCTTTAGCATTTAGCTTTCTTTATAGTCCAGTGTATTAACTCACTATTTTAAGAGAATAATAAACAAAAATCACATGATCATTCCAAAAGACATGATAGGCATTAATGATAAAAAAAGAAAAAAAAAAAACAAAACTAGAAACAGAAGAAAGTTTCCTTGACCGAATAAAGGGCATCTAAGAGAAATTTACAACTTACATAATTCTTACTGGGTAAAAACTAGATCCTATTCCCCAAAGATAAAATAATCAAAGCAAAGATTTCTCCTCTCACTGTTTTCAGCACGGAACTAGAATCTAGTTAGTAAAACAAAGAAGGGGAAAATGATCCAGATTGGAGAGAAATAAGTTTTTGCCTTTATCTGCAGATGGTATGATCCAGTATATAGAAAATACTATGGATCTGCAAAAACATACTAGCACTAAAAAGCAGGTTCAGTAAGGACACAAGAACAATGTAAAAGTTGTCTTTCTGTATAGAAGCAATAAAAAAATCAAAAAAGAAATTAAGAGAAAATCTCCATCTAAGATAGCACCAAAACAAATACAATGCATAGGAATAAGTTTAACCAAAAGAATACAAGATCTATATATTGAAACATCAAAACATTGCTGAGCAAGATTAAAAATCTAAATAAGTGGAGAGGCATTTGCTGTCCTTGGTTTGGAAGACAATATTTTAGTCTGGCAAATTTCTTCCCAAATTTAAGTATAGGTTCAAGAAAACACGATCTCTATCAAAATTCCAACAGGTGTTTTCATAGGAATTGACTGTAATCCTAAAATTTGTACAAAAACAAACTTTTGACTGAGAATAGCCAAAATGATTTTTTAAAAGATCATAGGTTGGAGAACTTACACTACTCAATATCAAAACTTAATTACAAAGCTACTATAATAAGACAGTTTGTTATTGGTGTAAGGATAGAATATACATCAAAGAGAGCAGAAGTCCAGAAATTAACATTTATGGTCAACTGATTGCCAACAAAGGTGTCAAGGCAATACAGAGGGAAAAGTCTCTCCAAAAACAGAGAACAGGCTTTAAAAAGTGGTATATCCATACACAAAATATTATTCAGCCCTAAAAAGGAACAAATTATTGATGCACACTACACCATGGATGAACCTTAACTATGCTATACTAAAGAAGTTAGACACAAATGTTTATATGATTCCATTTATAATAAATTTCTAGAAAAAGCAAATATCTAGCGACAGAAAGCATATTAGTGGTAGTCTGAGGCTTGTCAAGAAACAGGGAATGACTGCAAACAGGCCTGAGGAAACTTTCTGCCTGAATGGAAATGTTCCAAAACTGGACTGTGGTCATGGTTGCACAACTTACGTCCTGTAAAGGCAGCCCGATGAAGTGGCCTGTCTCACGTGTCATTTAATACATTTACTTCTGCACCAGTCTTTTAACAGATCCTGGACCACCTGCCTATGTTCAAAATAGCATGCCAGGTGAAGAGATGTCCAGCCCAAATTAGACTGAACTTCTTCCTTTGCAGTTAATGTCAGAAATTACTTCATTTCTTTCCATGATTTCTAACAGCTGTCTTCTTCAGATTTGACGTTTCTGGCATGATGGAGAAGCTATTCTGCTTTTGGCCTCATTTCTACATTAGTGAAGGAAGGAACCGCAGAGACAGTGAAATTTAAGCTGGGACTTGAAGTACTGAGGAGGTCACTGAAACCAGCAAGATGAAGGTTTCTGACCCACATGGACAACTGGTACACCAGGAACAATCTTGGAGGAAGATGTGACACCATTTGGTCGTAGTGAGTTTGAGAGTCCTGGATCACACTCCTGGATAACTTGCAGCCTCGCAGATCTTGTCTTGGGAATCCCAGCCCCGGGCAGAGCACAGGACACTTGGCACCAATCCGCGAGGTGGTGCCTCCCCTTCACGTGGCCCAATGAATTTTATACCTTTTCTTCGCAGCTGAAGACTAAACTCCAGAATTGTTCTGCAAGCTTGTTTCATGTTACCTATTTTAATCACTACTCCGGAGAATTCAATTTTCAACAGTAAAATTTTTACTTGTAATGTTTATTTATTGAATGATAAATGTTCCAGAAAAAATATTTCAAAGGCAAACTGACTTTTCTATAAAATAACTCCTCAAGTAATCTTAATATTTCAAAATTAAATTCTTGTATTATATACATATATATATTTATTTATATAGTTATATAGGGAGTATGTATACAGGGATTTAATACATACATTTTTGACTTCCCTTGTGGCTCAGACGGTAAACCCTCTGCCTACAGAGCAGGAGACCCGGGTTCAATCCCTGAGTCGGGAAGATCTAGAGAAGGAAATGGCAACCCACTCCAGAACTCTTGCCTGGAAAATCCCGTGGACAGAGGAGCATGATAGGCTCCTACAGTTCAAGGGATCACAAAGAGTTGGACATGACTGAAAGAATTCACTCACTTTTTAACACATATATTTATATATAAAGTAAAATTTAATCGTTTTATTCTTGACTGTAACTGATACTTCTCCCACCAGTTCCTTTAAAAGAGAGCACATGGTTTCAACAGGTCTTCTCTGGTGGCTCAGCAGTAAAGAATCCGCCTGCAATTCAGGAGATGCAAGGCATGCAGGTTCGATGCCAGGGTCAGAAAAGTCCCGTGGAGGAGAGCATGGCAATCCACTCCAGTATCCTTGCCCAGAGAATCCCGTGGGCAGCAGAGAAACCTGAGGGGCTACAGTCCATGGGGTCATGAAGAGTCAGATTCTACTGAAGTGACTGTACATACACACACATGATTTCAACAGTTTCTTAAGCTTTTTTTTTTTTCTAATAGTGACACTGCTGCTGCTGCTAAGTCGCTTCAGTCGTGTCCAACTCTATGCGACCCCATAGACTGGACTATGCAGCCCACCAGGCTCCTCCGTCCCTGAAATTCTCCAGGCAAGAACACTGGAGTGGGTTGCCATTTCCTTCTCCAATACATGAAAGTGAAAAGTGAAAGTGAAGTCGCTCAGTCGTGTCCAACTCTTAGCGACCCCATGGACTGCAGCCCACCAGGCTCCTCCTTCCATGGGATTTTCCAGGCAAGAGTGCTGGAGTGGGGTGCCATCACCTTCTCCAATAGTGACACTAACCGTGTCCAATAACTTTTAGTTGACAACCAAATATTGATGTTATAACTGCTTCTACTTATATGACTTATAATTCTGCAAGAGCCTTACTTGATTTATAGAAGATACTTCAACTTCCATTAAATCTTCCTTTTAATGATCTTGAGTTCTACCTCTTATGAAGAGCATCAAATTTTCTAAGTTAGATAGAAACGTCTGAGGGGACCAAGCCATTATTTCATCAGTTACGGGAAAAGGATTTTTTTTTTTTTAATTTTCTTCTATGATTGAATGCATTGCCTTTTGGAGCAATGATTCATTTGCTGGTTTGAGGTTTTTTTGGCCAAAATATTACTGGCCAAAATAGAACACTTTTATTCATCATTAAATCTTGAGGGTTTTTTTGTTGTTGTTGTTGTTTGTTTTAGATTTAAAACAGGTATAGTAAGAAAATGTAGACCTTTTAAAATTTACCTTTTGTGGAAGATTCCTAATTCTTTCTTTTCCTCTATCCTCCTCTCCCCTTATCAGATAGTTTTCCCATAAAGCTCTGTAAGCCAGAATTCCATTGCTGGATTTACTGGAAAGCATACATTTGATTATGTGCCAAGTAGAAAATCCTAGATAAACTAAAACTTAAAACTTTTACATTTAGTGATATATTTTATAGGAGACAAATACTCATTAAAACATCATGGAAAAGTGCAGTTTTTTTTTTTCACTAAAAATTTCTTTCATTCAAAGTTAGTCTTTAAGATCAAATGTTTATCAAAATAATGAGCTTATTTTACACCTCTATATTTTAGTACATTATGAGCTAGGTAAAAGCCTGCAAATAGTTCTTTTATTTGTCTAGTGCATGTGTGCTGGAAAAAGGTTTTTGAGCTGTTTCATTCTGTTTACCTACTTGATCCTGAATATGACAAACAAATGTTTTTTGGACTCCTCAATAAAAACATTATGATTCTGACTTTACATACCAATTTAATGATATCTCTTCTCAGACAACTCATATTTCTTTTGGAAAATGTATCATTTTAGTTTATTTGCATAGCTGCTAGTGCTCCTGATCTAAGTTACTCTACTCTGATTTTTCCAAAACACATATTTTCTAAAATACTATGAAATTGGTGTATATATAAGGGCTTTACTTGTTGTCTTTACTTCCTGGAATATAGGGCTTCCCTTGTGGCTCAGCTGGTAAAGAATCCATCTGCAGTGTGGGAGATCTGGGTTCAATCCCTGGGTTGGGATGATCCCCTGGAGAAGGGAAAGTCTACCTACTCCAGTATTCTGGCCTGGAGAATTCCATGGACTGTATAGTTCATGGAGTTGCAAAGAGTTGGACACAATTGAGCTACTTTCATGTCTCTGGAATATAAATTTCATAAAAAGAACTTTAAAAATTAATAATTACATGAATGAATGAATAAGTTGCTTTGGCTTAGCCCCTGGATTGCTTTGCAGTGTCAACTACTATGGTTTTTTTTACAATTTCACATTTTAAGTGGCAAACCAAACTAACCTGATAGCATGTGAACTTTTTCATGGAAATTTAGAGTTAGCAGAAATATTCTAAACTGACTTTGAGAAAAAAATGTTCAATGAAAGAAATGTATGCAAATGAATTTGGTCAAAAGTTGTAAAGTAATGATAAAACATTTATTAAAGAATAAAAAGGCATTCAGTAACTTGATTATAAATTAAAATAAAGAGACTGAATTTATCTTTTAAGAATCTTTTATTATTAATTTTTACAAAGTATTAATAATTCTAAATAATTTGATTTATATGAACATTCAGTGCATATTAAGTGCTACTCCAAACTCATCCCTTCACATATAATAATTTTCCAAAATTTTTGGTGGTAAAAATGGTAACTGATTAAACATGTAATATATTCAAAGTTTTTATGTGCTTGTTTACATGAAAGTTAAATTTCACAGTTCTGAAATGTTAGCAAGACAGGTGTCTCTAATCCCTAATTAAACCCCTACCCTCACATTTGCAACTTCATAGGTAAATTTGTCTGCATATGAGTCTGTTTCTTACCATGACTAGGTCAAAAAGTAAGGCAAATCCTAAAATTCAAAGCCCATCAAAGTATCAAGTATTCTGCTGGACTCTTTGGCTATTCCTCACATTTTCCAGGAAGATACTAATGGTATATATCAGAAATTGGGTGTTTTTCCTCTCCCAGTTACATTTCACTAACTGGGATCACTAACTAGAAGTGTGTGTGTGTGTGACAGTAAAGGTAAAAGGGAGATAATCTAATTTCTAATTTCCCTTCATTTTATGTTCAAGGAAAATATTATATTATTTAAATAATAATGTGGATTACTGAGTACTACAGCTAATCAGGAAAAAAAAATCAATATCAGAAACCATTGCTGACTCACAGCTCAGTGGTCTTTCTTCCTTATTAAACCTTAGATTCTATAGTTTTCATTAAAATTTTCAAAAAATAAAGTTGTTGCTACATGTATTCAGTTTAAAGTATAATTTATTCATTTTTCTACCTAAAGTAATTTTATGTGTTTCATTATCAGAATCTGACAGCTGAAATGTATTATGAAGTTAATAAATCCTAGCAAATAGTACTGAATATTCAGAAGAGTGGTTTCCCCACAAACTTATGGCTAAGTGCTTCTAATACTATATTGATCAATAAAATTATTTATAGATAAAAAACCTCACTCCTTATGAAAATATGTGAAACAACCACATACATATGTAAAAGACTATATTGAATTTCTCAAATGATAAGTGATTTTATCAGGTAATTCCTTAATTAACATCTTGTGATAATACAGATGAATATTTTAACAATTTTTATCAACAGAAAGATGTTCTTTAATCATGTTCACCTAAGATTCATCATCTTATGTGGCACTTGAAATGATGATAGGGACTTCCCTCGTGGTGCAAGTGGATAAGAATCCGCCTGTCAATGCGGAGGAAAGGGGATTGATCTCCGGTCCGGGAAGATTCCACACACCATGGAACAACTAAGCCCCTATGGCACAACCACTGAGCCCATGTCCAGAGCCTGCAAGTGACAACTACTGAAGACCTTCCGTGTAGAGCCTGTGTTCCACAACAAGAGAAGTCACAGCAATAAGTCTGTGCACCTCAACAAAGACTAGCCTCTACTCTCTGCAACTAGAGAAAGCCTGAATGAAGCAGCAAAGACCCGGTGCAGACAAAAACCATTCAAATTTTTTAAAGTGATAATTCAAAATATTTAATGACCTAGAAGGCAAAGGTGCTAACCAATGTGAACAGCTTCCCAGCACCATAGCAGTGCTGCTAGGCTGAAGAACAGTGTTGAAGCTGTCTTTTAGAAATTTTCATTAGAACAGAATGTAAAGTAGATTGAAGTGGACAAATTTAAAGTACAAAGTTGACTTCATTCTGCTTTAGTGGGGCTCAGTGTATTTGGGTGGGAGGAGAGGATAGGGAATAACATGGAAAGTCTTTGTGGTGGGGGGCATTACATTAGTAGAACTGCTCTATTCACTAACATAATGATAATGGAGATGAGGACATTGAAGAAATGTCCTGTAGAGCTGGTAAGTGGGCCCTCTTGCTTGCAGGAGGACCAGAGACAGAAAGGAGACTGAAATGGGGAAGACTGAAATGGATAAGGAATATGAGCTGGTGTTCTGAATATAGCAATTCAGAGTTTCAGATCTGAGTAGTAACAGGGATTTGTTAAGTCCAGAAATGTGACTCTAATGATCACATATTCTTCCAATTCAAAATTATTAGCAATTAAAGCAAAACAAAAATCCTCAAAAATAGCAAGGTAATAATAGCATTTGAAAGCCTCTTGAAGAAAGTGAAAGTGGAGAGTGAAAAAGTTGGCTTAAAGCTCAACATTCAGAAAATGAAGATCATGGCATCCAGTCCCACCACTTCATGGGAAATAGATGGGGAAACAGTGGAAATAGTGTCAGACTTTATTGTTTGGGGGCTCCAAAATCACTGCAGATGATGACTGCAGCCATGAAATTAAAACACCCTTACTCCTTGGAAGGAAAGTTATGACCAATCTAGATAGCATATTCAAAAGCAGAGACATTACTTTGCCAACAAAGGTTCGTCTAGTCAAGGCTATGGTTTTTCCTGTGGTCATGTATGGATGTGAGAGTTGGACTGTGAAGAAGGCTGAGCGCCGAAGAATTGATGCTTTTGAACTGTGGTGTTGGAGAAGACTCTTGAGAGTCCCTTGGACTGCAAGGAGATCCAACCAGTCCATCCTAAAGGAGATCAGCCCTGGGATTTCTTTGGAAAGAATGATGCTGAAGCTGAAAGTACTTTGGCCATCTCTTGCGAAGAGTTGACTCATTGGAAAAGACTCTGATGCTGGGAGGGATTGGGGGCAGGAGGAGAAGGGGACGGCAGAGGATGAGATGGCTGGATGGCATCACTGACTCGATGGACGTGAGTCCCAGTGAACTCCGGGAGTTGGTGATGGACACGGAGGCCTGGCGTGCTGCGATTCATGGGGTCGCAAAGAGCCGGACAGGACTGAGTGACTGATCTGATCTGATCTGTGCAATAAAATATTTGTTTGCAATTAAACTAATTAAAATAATACTTGAAATAGTGACTATTTAGTTTTAAATTAAATAATAATGCTTAATTTATTAAAACATAATTTCCAAATCTTGATATTTGATTTTTAAATGTGATCTGAGAAGTTTTTCCATAAACATACAAATTAATGTATGAAATATTTGTGTTGGAATATCAATGTTAATATATTTATCAATTTCATTCAGGACTTTCATTCTTAGAACAACTATAAGGTTGACATCATTTGCCAAAATGACGTGAAGATAATTAAGGTAAAAATTTCTTTACAGTCTAAATTTAGAAGAGATTTTAAAATATAAGTTAGTTAAAATCTTCTGTTAGTAAAATGAGCAAAAATTCAGTTAGTGAAAGTTAGTAAAATTTTCATAAGTTAGTTAAAATAGACACATCAGATGTGCTGCAAAATAATACCAAATCAAGTAAAATGAGATTTCATCACTAAAAGAATACATGAGACTTGAATACTAAACATGTATTTACATTAGATAATTTAATAGATAACCATTATATTTGGTATTCATACATGTATATCTTATTCTATAAACACATGTTTGACATTTCCACTTAGATGTCATTGCTAAGAATAATTGCAATCAAACTAAAGGTATAATAAAAATATATAAGATCAGTTATATATTATAGCCACTATTTTCTGGGAAATAAAATTATGATGACATATTTAGCAAAATTTGATATAAACCTATTCTATGTGCAAACATATTTTACATATTCAGATACAATACTTCCATGTCAAAAATTAAAATTCAGTGTTTATAACAAATATTTAAACCATACCATTTTTTCTCTCTGGTTGCCTATTTTTGAATTCTGCATTGACTTTTTTCTTATATTTCACTTTATTCTTTGCCTCATAAACAACATTATTTTGAAGTAAACACACTGTGTTTAAAATAGAAGTTAATTAAAAATGAAAACAAAAAATACAGTTTAGTAGAACCCCTGCTATATCACACTCCTGTTAATGTGTGTGTTATAATTTTCATGTCTTCTGTTTGGCTTCTCATCAACTAGGAATAACTAGATGATTAGGAAGCAAGTTCAGGTAAAGAAAACAATTAATTGCCTTTCAGTAGTGCTTTTATACTTAAAAAAGCAAGAGCCACTAATTATCTTGCTAAGGGGAAAATTTATTATCCCTTTACTTATAGACTATTAAATCTCTCATCATTTATAAAATAATTAAGTTCCACAGATGCTTTGCTAAAATTCTCCTCTTTTTATATAACTATTATAAGCACCCTTTAATATTCATGCCATTTTCTTCTTAAGCTTTTAGTGAAACGTTTGTCTCAAACTGTTTAAATAATTTTATTTTTTAAATGATTGTTAAAACTTAATTGCATTTCTAGTTCATTTCTAAAAGAGTTAATTCTTTTCCTTTTGTAATAGCAAGGAATTTAAAAACTTATAGAAATAATGAAAAAAAGTAAAAATCTGTAAATGATAATGAAATTATTGTGGCATATCAATAAAGAAATACATTTTTAAATTCTGTATAAAGGAAAAGAACTCTTGTATACATGCTTTATTATAATGTATAAAGAAAAGTTACTTATATTTGACTTCAGATTGTAGTATGCTGTCTACCACTTCTGTCTTCTTTCCAGTTGTTCTCCTTTAATTAAAGGAAAGATGAGTCTCAATTCCATGAAAGTATGCAATTTGACTGTTGGGTGGAGGAGGTCACTACAAGTAGTGTGGCTGGCAGAGTAAAGTCAGCTTTGGGTTTCATAATAATCAGAATGAATGTTATATGTAACAGATAAATAGGTAGGAATATTTTCATTTGAACTAAAAACCAATATGAAAATATAAATTTACCAGAACAGTCATTTGGAAAAGAATATTTTCTTTTTTATTATACATGGTTTTATCACAATATTTTTGTGATATCAACCTCTCTATTTTCATGATATGCAAATGAATCTATGTTTTGAAAAAAGCAGTTTGCTCTTATATATTAAATTCCCCAAATGAATTCTCTTCTACTAACAGAATTACAATTATTTTATTTTTCTTACATAAAGGTTATCAGCCAAAATTTGCACTTGTGTTGATATAATAAAACTGAAAATATCCACAATAATGTTGGAAAGTTTAATAAAATAATAATTATTTAAATAATGTTAAAGTAGAAAAGTCATTGTAATAAGAAATGAAAACATAAAAAGAAAAATTGTTACATGCAGATGAAGAAAACTGTGAATCTTTTGATATAATTATTTTTAGTGATATGTGTGTGTTCATGATGTGAATTTTAGTTTCATATTTAAAACATTTTATATTTTATTTTCTCTTAGCCAGTGTGACTGGCAGCATTCTAAGTTTGTTCCAATGATTCCCATCCTGTCGTATATATTTCCTTTATAATGTCTGGAATTTGCAAATATGATAGGCTGGTAGCACTAGTAATTACGGAGAAGGCAATGGCAACCCACTCCAGTGTTCTTGCCTGGAGAATCCCAGGGACAGGGGAGCCTGGTGGGCTGCTGTCTATGGGGTCGCACAGAGTCGGACACGACTGGTGACTTAGCAGTAGCAGTATATATAACTCCAGTACTTTGGCCACCTCATGCGAAGAGTTGACTCATTGGAAAAGACTCTGATGCTGGGAGGGATTGGGGGCAGGAGGAGAAGGGGACGACAGAGGATGGTATGGCTGGATGACATCACTGACTCGATGGACATGAGTCTGAGTGAACTCCGGGAGATGGTGATAGACAGGGAGGCCTGGCATGCTGCAATTCATGGGGTCGCAAAGAGTCGGACATGACTGAGCGACTGACCTGAACTGAACTGACAGATACAGCACAGTGATTTTAAGATAAAGAAATTATGCTGCGTGTGCTTTACCTTGCAGGTATGCCTTTAAAACTGACTTTTGTGTTCTTGGGTTGGAAGAATCAATATTGTTTAAATGACCATACTACTCAAGGCAATCTACAGATTCAAAGCAAGCTCTATCAAAATACCAAGATATTTCTCACAGAACCAGAAGATATAATCTGAAAATTTGCATGAAAACAAAACAAAACAAAAATACCTTGAATAAACAATCTTGAGAAAAATTAATACACTAAAGATGGATTAAAAATCTAAATGTAAAACTGAATACTGTAAAATTCCTAGATGAAAACATAGGCAGAATATTCCTTGACTTAAATCATATCAATGTTTCTTTAAGATCTATTTCCTAAAGCAAAGGAAACAAAAACAAACATAAAGAAATGGGATCTGAAAGAAAGTGTGAAAGTGTTAGTCGCTCAGTCATGTCTGGATCCTTGAGCCTGCATGGACAGTAGCCCGCCAAGCTCCTCTGTCCATGGGATTTCCCAGGCAAGAGTATTGGAGTGGGTTACCATTTCCTTCTTCAGGAAGGAAATCTTTCCAAACCTAGTTAAAATGTTTTACACAGCAAAGGAAACTATCAACAAATGAAGAGACAATTCACTGAAGAAGGAAAGATATTTGCAAATTATATGATGGATAAAGAGTTAATATTATCATGTATGAAATGAGTCGCCAGTCGGATAAAGAGTTAATATTATCATGTATGAAACGAGTCGCCAGTCCAGGTTCGATACACGGTACTGGATGCTTGGGCCTGGTACACTGGGAGGACCCAGAGGGAGGGTAGGGGAGGGAGGAGGGAGGAGGGTTCAGGATGGGGAACACGGGTATACCTGTGGAGGATTCATATCGATATTTGGCAAAACTAATACAATATTGTAAAGTTTAAAAATAAAATAAAATTTTAAAAAAAGAGTTAATATCCAACATATATAAACAGCTCACAGAGCACAACATCAAAAAATTTAACACAATTTAAAAATGGGCAGAAGAACTGAGTAGACATTTTCCGAAAGGGTAAGTACAGATAGCCAACAGGCACATAAAAAGATGCTCAACATCACTAGTCACAGGGAAATGCAAATCAAAACTACAATAAAATATTCACCTCACACCTGTCAGAACAACTATTATCAAAAAGAACAAAAATAACCAATGTCGTTAAGGATATGGAGGAAGGAGAACTATTGTACATTATTGGTGAGAATATAAATTGTTTCAGTCAATGTGGAAAGCAGTATGGAGGTTTATCAAACTAAAGATAAAACTACCATATCACCCAGCAATCCCATTCCTAAGTATATGTATCAGAAAGAAACAAAAACACCAATGTTCATGCAATTGCCAAGGTGTGAAAGCAACCTAACTGTCCATCAACAGATTTGAGGATACACATGTGAGTGTGTGTGTGTGTGTGTAATGGGATAATAATCATGAATAAACAAAGAAAGCAATTTTGCCATTGGCAGTAACATGTATGGACTTGGAGCGCAATCAGTTCAGTTCATTCGCTCAGTCGTGTCCAATTATCTGCGACCCCATGGATGCAGCATGCCAGGCCTCCCTATCCATCACCAACTTCTGGACCTTGCTCAAACTCATGTCCATCGAGTTGGTGATGCCATCCAGCCATTTCATTCTCTGTCATCCTTGTCTCCTCCTGCCTTCAATCTTTCTCAGCATCGGGGTATTTTCCAATGAGTTGGCTCTTTGTATCAGGTGGCCAAAGTATTGGAGTTTCAGCTTCAGCATCAGTCCTTTCAGTGAATATTCAGGACTGATTTCCTTTAGGATGGACTGATCTCCTTGCAGTCCAAGGGACTCTCAAGAGTCTTCTCCAACACAACAGTTCAAAAGCATCAATTCTTCAGCGCTCAGCTTTCTTTATAGTCCAACTCTCACATCCATACATGACTACTGGAAAAACCGTAGCTTTGACTTGGAGGACCTTTGTTGGCAAAGTAATGTCTCTGCTTTTTAATATACTGTCTAGGTATATGATAGCTTTTCTTCCAAGGAGCAAGCATCGTTTAATTTCATGGTGGCATGTCACCATCTGCAGTGATTTTGGAGCCCAAGAAAATAAAGTCTACCACTGTTTCCATTGTTTCCCCATCTATTTGTCATGAAGTGATGGGACCAGATGCCATAATCTTGGTTTTTTGGAAAAAAAAAAAGAAACTCTTTCATCAAGAGGCTCTTTAGTTCTTCTTCACTTTCTGCCATATGGGTGGTGTCATCTGCATGTCTGAGTTTATTGATATTTCTCCCAGCCATGTTGATTCCAACTTATGCTTCATATAGCCCAGCATTTCACATGATTTATTCTGCATAAAAATTAAATAAGCAGGATGACAATATACAGCCTTGATGTAGTCCATTTTCAGTTTTGAGCCAGTCCATTGTTCCATGTCTGGTTTTAAATGTTGCTTCTTGATCACCATACAGATTTCTCAGGAAGCAGCTAACGTGGTCTGGTAGTCCCACGTCTTTAAGGATTTTCCACAGTTTGTTGTGATCCACACAGTTAAAGGCTTTGGTGTTGTCAATAAAGCAGAAGTAGACATTTTTCTGGAACTTGCTTGCTTTTTATGATCCAATGGATGTTGGCAATTTGATACTTGCTTCCTCAGCCTTTTCTAAATCCAGCTTGAACATCTGCCAGTTCTTGGTTCATGTACTGTTGAAGCCTTGCTTGGAGAATTTTGAGCATTACTTTGCTAGTGTGTGAGATGAGTGCAATTGTGAGGTAGTTTGAACAGTCTTTGGCATTACCTTTCTTGCCTTTCCTTTGAGGGCAATATGGTATATGAAATAAGTCAGATAGAGAAAGACAAATACTGTTTGATATTGCTTAATATGAAACAAACAAACAAACCAAAAAAAACCATACAGGCAACTAGTGAATAAAACAAAAAAGAAGCTGAATCACAGACAGAGAACAAACCAGTGGTTACCAGTGGGGGTAAGTAAGGGGCAGGGAAATATAGGACTGAGAGAAAACAAGGATTTTTATGGTATGACAGACTTAATTTTCTTGGGCCCAAAGTCACTGCAAACTGTTACCACAGGCATGAAATTAAAAGATGGTTGCTCTTTGGAAGAAAATCTATGACAAACCTAGATAACACATTAAAAAGCAGAGACCTAACTTTGGTGACAAAGGTCCATATAGTCAAAGCTCTGGTTTTTCTAGTATTTATGTACAGATATGAGAGTTAGACCATAAAGATGGTTGAGCACCAAAGAATTGATGCTTTCAAACTTTGGTGCTGGAGAAGACTCTTGAGAGTTCCTTGCCCCAGAAGGAGATCAAACCAGTCAATCCTAAAGGAAATCAATCCTGATTACTCCTTGGAAGGACTGATGCTGTAGCTGAAGCTGAAACTCCAATATTTTGGCCACATGATTGGAAGAGTCGACTCATTGGAAAATATCCTGATGCTGGGAAAGATTGAGAGCATGAGGAGAAAGGGATAACAGAGGATTAGATGATTAGATGGCGTCACCAACTCAATGGACATGAGTTTGAGCAAGCTCTTGGAGTTGGTGATGGAGAGGGAAGCTAAGCATGCTGCAGTACACGGGGTCTCAGTGAATCAGACATGACTGAGTACTTAACAACAAATATGGAATTATGTATTTGGAACTTTTGAAAATTGTAACGCACTAATTTTGGGCTTCCCTAGTGGCTCAGATCACAAAAAATCTGCCTGCAGTGCTGGAGACCTGGGTTTGATCCCTGGATCAGGAAGATCCCCCAGAGAAAGGAATGGCTACTCACTGCAGTATTCTTGCCTGGAGAATTCCATGGGCAGAGGAGCCTGGCCGGCTACAGACTATGGGGCTAAGGACCAGGTCTGTAGACAAAGTGTCGGACACGACTTAGTGACTAAACAGCAGCAGCAGATAAGAAACTGTTTTAAGTCACACAATTTGTGGTAATTTGTTACACAGCTATAGGATACAAGTAGGAATTTCATGCCCACCTAAGAAATCATTACTCTATTACATATAAGAAAGGAAGGGAACAGTAAAGATGACAACATAATAAAATAGAAAGCATCAAACTAGAGCTAACCATTAAAGACAAAAGTTGGATATCTGAAAAAAGTTATTAAAGTTGATAAATCCCTCATAAGAGCTGCAATTACATAATGTTGTACCTTGAAACATGGGGCTTTTCAAATTGCTAACCAATTTGCTCCTGCCAACTCTCTAATAAAATATTTACATCTTATAGCTCAGTCCTCAAATCACTTTTGCCCATTTGTGGACTCATATATTTTAATTTTTAGTTATTCTTTCAATTTTATTATTTTTATAATTATTTTCTTTTTGGAAGCCCCACATTGTTTGTGGGATTTTAGTTCCCTGACCAGGGATTGAACTGAGGTCCACAGCAATGAGAGCAGAGTCCTAACCACTGGACCACCAGGAAATTCCCTAAATCCATAATTTTAGATTCTTAAGGTGTTTAAAGATTATCCCAAATTTGTAAAGCTCCTTGGCTGAAATATATTTTTAATCTTGGATAATTTTGCACAAAAAAAACCCAAATAATAGCATTGCTATTTTTGTTAAAGATACTTAAATATCAAGAGAATCAACCCTGTGCCTAATACTTCAAAATGTTTCCTATATTTTAATTTACTTCTTAGGATTATACAGGACTTTTGTTACTTAGAGATTTTATTAACCTAAAATATTTATTTATTGAGGATATATTCATTTTTAAATCTAGGAAGAAGAATAAGCTCTATAGAAAATGTCCAATAAAGTGAAATTTACAATCCAGAATGTGGATTTGAGATCTTGGGTTATGTAAGAAACCTGAGTCCCAGATGCAGAATTATGTTATTAGCAGTTTCATAATGGACTTAGCAATTTGAGTAACTTTTAAAAATATTTTCGAAGAAAGTGTTCCTGGCTTTGATGATCTTCTCAATTTTAGGTTTGTTTTTATTTTATTGATTTATGTTGTTATTATTATTTCTTTCCTTCTATTCTTTTGGAGGTTATTTTCCTGATACTTTTCTAATTTTCTATGATAAAAAGATACTTCACGCCTATATTTTTGTCTTTCTTTATTTCCATATGTAAGTTGTTGCTGTTGTTCAGTTGCTAATTCATGTCCCATTCTTTTGCGGCCCCATGGACTGTAGACCATCAGGTTCCTCTGTTCATGGGGCTTCCCAGGCAAGAATATTGGAGTGGGTTGTCATTTTGTTCTCCAGGGGATCTTTCTGACACAGGGATCAAACCTGTATGTCCCTCATTGGTAGGGAAGCCCCATATATGTAAGTACTTTACTTATAATTTCTGATTTATCTGGATTTCAAGTTTTAATTTATAATTGGAAAGAATGATGCTAAAGCTGAAACTCCAGTACCTTGGCCACCTCATGCAAAGAGTTGACTCATTGGAAAAGCCTCTGTTGCTGGGAGGGATTGGGAGCAAGAGGAGAAGGGGACTACAGAGAATGAGATGGCTGGATGGCATCACTGACTCGATGGATGTGAGTCTCAGTGAACTCTGGGAGTTGGTGATGGACAGGGAGGCCTGGCGTGCTGCTATTCATGGGGTCGCCAAGAGTCAGACATGAATGAGAGACTGATCTGATCTGATTAGTATTATCATTCAGTTAAAATATTTTCTAATTATATGCAATTTACTTATTTGTCTGTGGCTTAGCTAGAATTATGATTCTTAATTCCTTATATATAGAATTTTTCTTATTAAATTTGTGCTTAATATCAACTTAATAGCATCCCGATAAATTTTTCTCTATAATTTCATCTTTGAGATTTATTTTGACTTGTTTTATAGTTTAGTATATTATTTATTTGTATAAATGTGTCATGCACATTTTAAAAGAATTCACATTTTTCAGTTGCTGATTGCAGTGCTCTAAAGAGTTGTCCACTTTTTCATATGCTAAATATCTGGTCTCTCTAGGGCTCCAGGTGAGCATGTCCAAAGGACTGTTGGGTACACGTACCCAACAAGTGTTATTATGCACTAGATAGTAATTTATGTGAGAGAACAACATGCTTCAGGATAAAATAGAATGTCTTATGCAAGAACTACATGACATCAGATTGAAGGAATAAACACAGAAAATAAAGTCCCCAAAGGAGACTTACAAAATTTAATGAGCTTCCACAGTTGTTAATTTACTTTATTAAAATTCCCCTAGAAAATTTACAGCATTATTCTTATATGCAAGACTATATTATTTATTAAACTAATTCTGAAATACTTTACATATTTTATTAATTATAAGAAGACTTTTTTTAAGCTGATTATTTTTGATATTCAGAAAACTCCTTGTCAATATTACTGAAATTTTCTATATTTAATTATATTAAAGTTTGTGGTAAATTCTAGTATTTCTTCTTTTTTTTTTCTTTTAAAGTATAATACCATATGTGAAAAATATTATTTTATGATTTAAATATTTTATATATTAGAATAGCAAAATTATATCAAATGTTTTGATTCTGTGGCTAGATATAATATGAAGTCTCTAGTGTCTTTATTTTTTACATACAACTCTATTGTCTGAAAGTGCATCATCTTCACCTGGAATTAATTTAAAATTTTTAACTTGTTTATCTAGCATGTTAAAAAATATAACTATATTTTTAAAATATTTTTATAAATATTCTCAGTCCTGTTTTCTAGGACCAAGTTTTTCAATTATTGTAGTAAAATTAATAAGAATTTTGCACAGAGTTTTAGACACCACCACTTACATAAGTGAATTAACTAGAAATGAAGATTGTTATTTTGATTTTATGCCTATAAATTAGGCTTACATCAGAAATTGATATTTTACAGTTTAAATTGCCACAGAAAATTCATGTATTGATTTTTAGGTGACAAATATGATACAGGATTTTTTACCAAAAAAAAAGTTTATGAAGTAAAAATAGGGACTGTGAAAACTATTGTGCATATGTGAATGCTCAGTCATATCTGAATCTTTGTGACCCCTTGGACTAGAGACCACTAGGCTCCTCTCTCCATGGGATTTTCTAGGCAAGAATACTGGAGTGGGTTGCCATTTCCTTGTCCAGAGGCTCTTCCTGACCCAGGGATTAAACCTGCATTTCCTGTGTCTCCTGCACTGGTAGGCAGATTCTTTATTGCTGAACCATCTAGAAACTATTTCATACCTACTTATAAGCTACACTGAAGAAGAGTTTTGTAGTAACTGTCGGGTTTAGGCTAAGATTATAGAATCATGGACACTTAGAATTTTACTTTCTGAAAATATATTTACTTGCATTTTAATCAAGTGTTATTTAATAAATAATTATAACAGAACATATTTGCTGAATAAATGAATGAGTAATTTCATAGCATTAACCATTTTATATTGGAGCAATTTTAGATGACACTGTAAGTACCTTTGTGAAAATAAAAAGAACAGATTTGAATAGTTAGTCATTTTAAACTATTATTATATTTTAGTGTTGGCCTGTCAAGAAGCTTTTAAATGAGCTCTAATTAATGTTTTCTCTTATTCTTTTAAATTTCTATTGTAATTTTAAATAGTTACATGGCACAACTTCCTCACAGCACTTTATAGAACAAATAGCTTGGTAGGCACTTATACAAGTAAGTAATCATTTTAAACTGTGGTTTTTCAACAGTTTTTTGGAAATTACTTTTTAAAATTTTGAAAACATAGAATACCAATAATGTGGATACAGTTGTAAGACTAGGCCTATTGAAAAAGCTGTCAGGCAGTCTTTGGAAAGTTTGAAACTACACAAATAAAGTAACTTATTGGCTGACAGGCCTTTACAGGAAAAATGTGTGTTTTATTTTTTTTTTTTAATTTGTGGAAAACAAAGGCAACATAAAATTTAGTCAAAAACATTTATAATTTTCTCAGCATAGATAAAAGTCCATAAATTCTGTTGCTTCTGAATATCATTAATTCTAAACCCTAAAATCATGTATATAAATGGAAAGAATAAAGAGCATTCAAATAAGCATTTAGTCAAATCCTAAATATACTTTTTTCTTTATAGTTAAATTTTTTAGACTGCTTCAATCTCTTTTTTAATTAAGTGATGAATATTATTTTGAGATAATTTTTATAGCCATCCATACTTACTGATATTATATTTCTGGCTGAACTAAAGTTTAGTAAAACTATTGGAATTTAACTCCAGAAAATATTGTACCATCCAATGAATATATTATCAAATAAATGCTATAAATAGCTCCCATGCTGAACAATGCACTTAATCTCATAGCATATTTTTTTTCTAAGAAAACCCTTCTCTAATAACATATATTTACTTTTGTAGTATGAATGGAAAATTAAGTAATGTTTGTAAAGTATAGTAATTTAAAAATTGTAGGGTGTCAGTAAATAAAGCTTAATTTCTCTACCACAGAGGAAGAAGTGGCTTTCCACAAACTACTGAAATAAAATATTCCATGTCTGTGAATAGATAAAATGAGGGAAACATGATGATTTCAATTAATGCTTCATATAGCTTACTTTGTGAGAAAGAAGGGAGAGGATACATTTTTATTATAAAACATACCTTGAATGTGAATGTGAATGTTGCTCAGTCTTGTCTGACTCTTTGCAACCCCATGGACTATACAGTCCATGGAATTCTCCAGGCCAGAATACCGGAGTGGGTAGACTTTTCCTTCTCCAGGGGATCTTCCCAGGGATCGAACCCAGGTCTCCCATAGTACAGGCAGATTCTTTACCAAATGAGCCACCAGGGAATCCCAAGAATACTGGAGTGGGTAGCCTAACCCTTCAGTGGATCTTCCCAACCCAGGAATTGAACTGGGGTTTCCTGCATTGCAGGCAGATTCTTTACCAACTGAGCCACAAGGGAAGCCTGCAATGAACCTTAATGAACCTTAAAGTTCATTCATGATCTTAATGAACGCTTAAAAAATAATTGGAATCTTAACTTCCAGTTCTGCTCAGGAATGTGAAGCTAGGAAGTTCTTAAAGTGATGAAGTGGAAGTGTTAGTCCCTCAATCATTGTCTGACTCTTTGTGACTCCATGGACTGCAGTCAGTCAGGCTCCTCTTCCCATGGAATTCTCCAGGCAAGAATATTAGAGTGGTAGCCATTCCCTTCTCCAGGGGATCTTCCCAATCCAGGGATTGAACCTGGGTCTCCTGCACTGCAGGAGCTTTGAGCCACCCCTAGAACCTAAGCTACTTTTTTAGAATACAAATGATCTGGGGAAAGAGAAAGAACCAACTGTAGCCCACTTTAGCCATCCTGTCTACCTAAGATGGGAAAAAAAAAAAAAAAGAAAACAACTTGTGAATCACTTGTAAAGCTCATACCCTACAAGCAAAAGCTCATTAAAAGACAGATCTTATTAAAAGACAGATCTTATTATAGGTCTGTAAAACACTTCCCCTCTCTCCACATCCTACATTACTTAATGAAAATGACAGAATTTTGAATTTACATAACAAAAGGAAGAGCATCAGGGGAGGGAAGATAAAGGTAAAATAAAAATTTTAACTGTCATATTGTTAATTGATATGAATTAACAGTTTATTCAAAGTAATAATAGCATCTGTATTCAGTTGCATGCTTGCATATTAGTGAAACAAATGACAGCAATGATAAAAGTGATGGGAGGAAGGAATTAGGATTATTTTCTTATTATAAGGCACTTGCACTACCTGAGGAACAGTGTAGTATTACTTAAATGTGGACTTAGTTGTAAATATATACTGCAAAGACTAGGGCAACCACTAAATATAGTTCAAAAATTAGTATAATTGATATGCTAAGAAAAGAAAATGAAATCATTTAAAAAGCTCAGTTTAAAACCTAAAAGGAGAGGAAAAAAGGGGGGAAACAAAAATAGAAGCAAAGGACACAGAAATTATTATGGTAAATGTTAATTCAATCATATCAATAATTCCATTAAATGTTAATGATACTTCAACAACATATTAGCAATTTTGCAATGTATATAAAGAATTAGACACAGATCAAATGGGATTTATCAGTTATGCAAGTAGAATTTCAACAATATGAATTCTGGAAAAGGCAAAACTATACAGACAGTAATAGGATTTTAGAGCAGTACTCTGTGAATCTATATAAGTTGATATATGTCATTATAAATTTGCCCAAAGTCACAGAATGCATAACACTGGGAATTTACAGAATTCAAACTATAGACTTTGGGTGATACTGATGTGCCAATGTAGGTGCATTGATTGTAACAAAAGTATGATTCAGGGGCCAGCTGATAGTGGGAGAAGGTATGCATGTGTTGGGTAAGGGATACACCAAAGCCATCTGTACCTTCCACTGTTTTGCTATAAATGTAAAAGTGCTTTAAAGTAAATTAAAATTACTTTAAATCAGTAAGTAATTAACTCATTTGGATTATTCGCTAGACCAATGGTTAATAGCTTCAGTTCAGTTCAGTTGCTCAGCCGTGTCCGACTCTTTGGGACCCCATGAATCGCAGCGCGCCAGGCCTCCCTGTCCATCACCAACTCCCGGAGTTCACTCAGACTCAGGTCCATCGAGTCAGTGATGTCATCCAGCCGTATCATCCTCTGTCGTCCCCTTCTCCTCCTTCCCATAATCCCTCCCAGGATCAGAGTCTTTTCCAATGAGTCAACTCTTTGCATGAGGTGGCCAAAGTACAGGAGTTTCAGCTTTAGCATCATTACTTCCAAAGAAATCCCAGGACTGATCTCCTTCAGAATGGATTGATTGGATCTGCTTGCAGTCCAAGGGACTCTCAAGAGTCTTCTCCAACACCACAGAGCAAAAGCATCAATTCTACAGTGCTCAGCTATCTTCACAGTCCAACTCTCACATCCATCATTGACCACAGGATAAACCATAGCCTTGACTAAACGAACCTTTGTTGGCAAAGTAATGTCTCTGCTTTTGAATACGCTATCTAAGTTGGTCATAACTTTCCTTCCAAGGAGTAAGCATCTTTTAATTTCATGGCTGCAGTCACCATCTGCAGTGATTTTGGAGCCCAAAAAATAAAGTATGACACTGTTTCCACTGTTTCCCCATCTATTTCCCATGAAGTGATGGGACCAGAAGCCATGATCTTAGTTTTATGAATGTTGAGCTTTAAGCCAACTGTTTCACTCTCCTCTTTCCCTTTCATCCAGGGGCTTTTTAGTTCCTCTTCACTTTCTGCCATAAGGGTGGTGTCATCTGCATATCTGAGGTTATTGATATTTCTCCTGGCAATCTTAATTCCAGCTTGTGCTTCTTCCAGCCCAGCGTTTCTCATGATGTACTTTGCATATGGGTTAAATAGGCAGGGTGACAATATACACCCTTGACATACTCCTTTTCCTATTTGGAACCAGTCTGTTGTTCCATTTCCAGTTCTAACTATTGCTTCCTGAACTACATATAGGTTTCTCAAGAGGCAGGTCAGGTGGTCTGGTATTCCCATCTCTTTCAGAATTTCCCACAGTTTATTGTGATCTACACAGTCAAAGGCTTTGGCATAGTCAATAAAGCAGAAATAGATGTTATTCTGGAACTCTCTTGCTTTTTCAATGATCCAGCAGATGTTGGTAATTTGATCTCTGGTTCCTCCGTCTTTTCTAAAACAAGCTTGAACATCTGGAAGTTCACAGTTCACATATTGCTGAAGCCTGGCTTGGAGAATTTTGAGCATTACTTTATTAGCATGTGAGATGAGTGCAATTGTGCGGTAGTTTGAGCATTCTTTGGCATTGCCTTTCTTTGGGATTGGAATGAAAACTGACCTTTTCCAGTCCTGTGGCCACTGCTGAGTTTTCCAAATTTGTTGGCATATTGAGTGTAGCACTTTCACAGCATCATCTTTCAGGATTTGGAATAGCTCAACTGGAATTCCATCACCTCCACTAGCTTTGTTCGTAGTGATGCTTTCTAAGGCCCACTTGACTTCACATTCCAGGATGTCTGGCTTTATGTCAGTGATCACACCATTGTGATTATCTGGGTCATGAAGATCTTTTTGTACAGTTCTTCTGTGTATTCTTGCCACCTCTTCTTAATATATCTTCTGCTTCTGTTCGGTCCATACCATTTCTGTCCTTTATCGAGCCCACCTTTGCATGAAATGTTCCCTTGGTATCTCTAATTTTCTTGAAGAGATCTCTAGTCTTTCCCATTCTGTTGTTTTCCTCTATTTCTTTGCATTGATCGCTGAGGAAGGCTTTCTCATCTCTTCTTGCTATTCTTTGGAACTCTGCATTCAGATGCTTATATCTATCCTTTTCTGCTTTGCTTTTCACTTCTCTTCTTTTCACAGCTATTTGTAAGGCCTCCTCAGACAGCCATTTTGCTTTTTTGCACTTTTTTTCCATGGGGATGGTCTTGATCCCTGTCTCATGGCACAATGTCATGAACCTCCGTCCATAGTTCATCAGGCACTCTATCTATCAGATCTAGTCCCTTAAATCTATTTCTCACTTCCACTGTATAGTCATAAGGAATTTGATTTAGGTCATATCTGAATGGTCTAGTGGTTTTCCCTACTTTCTTCAATTTAAGTCTGAATTTGGCATTAAGGAATTCATGATCTGAACCACAGTCAGCTCCTGGTCTTGTTTTTGCTGACTGTATAGAGCTTCTCCATCTTTGGCTGCAAAGAATATAATCAATCTGATTTCGGTGTTGACCATCTGGTGATGTCCATGTGTAGAGTCTTCTCTTGTATTGTTGGAAGAGGGTGTTTGCTATGACCAGTGCATTTTCTTGGCAAAACTCTATTAGTCTTTGCCCTGCTTCATTCCGTATTCCAAGGCCAAATTTGCCTGTTACTCCAGGTGTTTCTTGACTTCCTACTTTTGCATTCCAGTCCCCTATAATGTAAAGGACATCTTTTTTGGGTCTTAGTTCTAAAAGGTCTTGTAGGTCTTCATAGAACGATTCAACTTCAGCTTCTTCAGCATTACTGGTTGGGGCATAGACTTGGATTACTGTGATATTGAATGGTTTGCCTTGGAAATGAACAGAGATCATTCTGTCGTTTTTGAGATTGCATCCAAGTACTGCATTTCAGACTCTTTTTTTGACCATAATGGCTACTCCATTTCTTCTAAGGGATTCCTGCCCACAGTAGTAGATATAATGGTCATCTGAGTTAAATTCACCCATTCCAGTCCATTTTAGTTCGCTGATTCCTAGAATGTCAACATTCACTCTTGCCATCTCCTGTTTGACCACTTCCAATTTGCCTTGGTTCATGGACCTAACATTCCAGGTTCCTATGCAATACTGCTTTTTAAAGCATCGGACCTTGCTTCTATCACCAGTCACATCCACAACTGGGTATTGTTTTTGCTTTGGCTCCATCCCTTCATTCTTTCTGGAGTTATTTTCTCCACTGATCTCCAGTAGCATATTGGGCACCTACTGACCTGGAGAGTTCCTCTTTCAGTATCCTATCATTTTGCCTTTTCATACTGTTCATGGGGTTCTCAAGGCAAGAATACTGAAGTGGTTTGCCATTCCCTTCTCCAGTGGACCACATTCTGTCAGACCTCTCCACCATGACCCGCCTGTCTTGGGTGGCCCCATGGGCATGGCTTAATTTCATTGAGTTAGACAAGGGTGTGGTCCTATTGTGATTAGATTGACTATAGTTTTCTGTGAGTATGGTTTCAGTGTGTCTGCCCTCTGATGCCCTCTTGCAACACCTACCATCTTACTTGGGTTTCTCTTACCTTGGACATGGGATATGTCTTCACGGCCACCCCAGCAAAGCGCAGCCACTACTCCTTAACTTGGACGAGGGGTATCTGCTCTTCGCTGCCCCTCCTGACCTTGAACGTGGAATAGCTCCTCGAGGCCTTCCTGCGCCCGCGCAGCCACTGCTCCGTGGACATGGGGTTGCTCCTCCCAGCCTCCACCCCTGGCCTTGGCATGGAGTAGCTCCTCCCAACCATAAGATAAACCTAATATTTGAGAATAGCATTCTCTTCAGAAAACGATCACTTTGAAAAGCTTCCCCAATTTTTTTTTTTTTTAAAGAGTGAGGAACATTGTCTTGGAGTATGTAAAAAGTATGATTGTTCTAAAATTTGTAAAACTCTGGAACCTCTTATAAAACTGATCTCAAAATCTGCAGGGTCATGTATTAATGTTCCCATATGAGATCTTAAGTTACATATGTCATTATAAATGTCATATGGTACGTAACATATTAGAATTATATAAAATTCATGAAAAGTTATTTTGCCAGGATAAGCCTTCTTGTTTCATTCAGATACTCAACAGATTGGAAGCTGACCACCTACTTCAGTGAGGGCGACTTCACTCTTTCTGTTTATTCAAATACTAATCTCTTCCATAAACAACCTCACAAAAACATCTGGAAATAATGTTTTACCAGATATCTGGGTATCTCTTAGCCCAGTCAAACTGACACAAAAAATTAACCACCACAGTCACCCAGAAGACATGCTATGCTACCCGACAAAGATCATCATAAATAACCTTTCAGTTTACTGATACGTAGTTAGATTTAGTAAATAAAAATACAGGATGCAATATTTGAGACATTTTTATATCCCCCAAAATGTTTGTTTACCTGAAGTTCAAACATAGCTGGCTTTCCTGTTATTTAACTGATAACCCTACCCTCTCTGATCTTTGTATGCATTATTATTAATGGTGGTGGTGGTTTAGTCACTAAGTCATGTTTGACTCTTGCAACTCCATGGACTATAGTCTGCCAGAATCCTCTGTCCAGGCAAGCTTACTGGAGTGGGTTGCCATTTCCTTCTCCAGGTGATCTTCATGACTCAGGGACTGAACCCGCGTATCCTGCATTGCAGGTGGATTCTTTACCAACTGAGTCACCAGGGAAGCCCATTATTGTTAATGCATTTTATCTATTCTCCTCCTTGTTATTCTACTGAAAAAAAAAAAAAAATCAACATTTCTTCTTTTCAATAACAATTTGAGATCTGGAAAGGAAATAGTGCTCAAAGAGAAATCATAGACAGGAGCATTAAAAGTAGGGCTTTTAAAAGAAACAGCTATTTAAGAATAGAAAGATATTTCTTCCTTGAGCATAAGAATTTATTTGAAAACATTCAGTTGGCTTTTCAAGATTCATGTTATATTGCTTTAAAATAATTTTACTTTTTTTAGTGGAAATTAATGACACTTGGAAAAGTACAATTAAAATGCTTCTGCAAAATTTATCTCTTAAAATATATTCAAGAAATCTCTCTTGAATAAGGAAGACTAGGAGCTTCCCTGGTGGATCAGATGGTAAAGAATCAGCCTGCAATGCAGGAGACCTTGATTTTTCAAAAAAAATAGCAGTGGTGTCATCTCTTGGAGAAATGGAAAAAAACCTTCATTAATCATCTACTAGCGAAATTATTTCCAAAAATACATTTTATCCACTAGTAAATATTGAATTGTTTAATTTAATGATTCAAGTTTGAAGCCATCACAATGACGACATAATCCTATTAAAGTTATTTAAATTAAGTGCTAGTTGGTTTCCATAGGTGTTAAAATGGCTGATCACATCTCTCTGTTTTGGGTTCTTACAAGTTAAGGAGGGCTCCACCGGGGATGCAAGTATAAAGTTTACAACTTCCACGTGCATTTTTTCACAATGAAATGTTTCTGCTAAACTGAATCAGAGGCTTTGCACAGGCCTAAGGTCAAATGAAGTTTTCATTTTCCTCTCTGTTGAACTGAAGACAGCTGCACCCACACAGTGGACCTTCCCTCCAGCAGCAACCTACGAAGTTAGCCTCTCTATGGGCCTTGCAATGGCAATTGTGAATAATGTTAGAAAGTCTGGCAGCTTTTAAAGTTCCCTACAAGGGTGAGGATGCTAGCAGAATTTCAGTTCAGATGAATAATCAGAGGCTATGTTGACATGTATAGTCTTTAAATGCTTTGTCTTTTCAGAGGCCCAACAAACGTTTCTCAGCAGGCTGTGAAGCCCATTCCAGTCTTTCAAACACTGGCTTGCCTGAACCAAGACCTATGTCCTGAGGACACATCTGTTCAAGTGAAATTACAGAGAAGAAGGACAAATCCCTTCCAGAATATATTTAAAGTTACTGAAGTTATTGAAAAGTTATTGTTCATCCAGATAACACTAGTACACCGAGGCAAATGGAAACGTGAAAAGCTGGAATAATTTAGGACACTGATTTCTTACTTAGTTCTTTGTTCTTGTCCTGTAATTGACCATGCTGATGAGATCAGTCTGCTAACAAATGGCTTTACTGTATACTATCCATGTCTGGTTCACTGATGCTATATTAAGGCTGAGGTCAGAGTATCTTCTTAGTTCCCTTTCCCATACTACTGCAACTTTCCTATCACCTAGCTGCAGGATGAGAATAAATTCTGTTTTGTGTTCCTCATATTTTTGTTTATTATCATATTCACAAGTTTTAAGCCACGTATATTTTCACATATTCTGATGTTTGAAGGTGAGTTGAGTATTACAACTCAGAATTACAAAGTATTGATTGCACTGATCTTAATAAAAGTGCAAGTTTAGTCACTCAGTAGTGTCTGACTCTTTGCAACCCCATAGATTGTATACTATCAGGGTCCTCCATCCATGGGACTTTCCAGGCAAGAGTACTGGAGTGGGTTTCCATTTCCTTCTGCAGAGGATCTTTCCGACCCAGGGATTAAACCTGGGTCTCTCACATTGTAGGCAGACACTGTACTGTCTGAGCTACCAGGGAAGTTCCTAAATGAAAGGCTGGAGTGAAAGTTTAGTTGCTCATATTTTAATAAAGAGTGTTACTGTTTTTCCTTTCTTGATTGTCACAAAGCAACACCTAAAGAAATATGGTAGTTTGTATGAGGTAACCATTATTAGCCATTAATGTGTTTCATTTGCCAGTCTTATTGATATGATGATTTTTTCAAGTCCTCCTGCTGCTGCTGCTGCTAAGTCGCTTCAGTTGTGTCCAACTCTGTGCGACCCCAGAGACGGCAGCCCACCAGGCTCCCCAGTCCCTGGGATTCTCCAGGTAAGAACACTGGAGTGAGTTGCCATTCCCTTCTTCAATGCATGAAAGTGAAAAATGAAAGTTAAGTCACTCAGTCGTGTGTGACTCTTAACGACCCCACGGACTGCAGCCTACCAGGCTCCTCCGTCCATAGGATTTTCCAAGCAAGAGTACTGGAGTGGGGTGCCATTGCCTTCTCCATTCATGTCCTCCTATATTGTGTGATTTCCCCAAGTCTAATATTTAGCTTCTGGTGGTGATGCTGTTGTGTGTATTTTTTTTACTTGCATGTTAATGGACACTTGGAGATAGAAATTTTGGGTGGTTTAATTGTTCTTTCAACTTTATCATTAGTATAAAATTATCTTCAGTTGGTATCCCTTCCTATTTATTGCTGCTGCTGCTGCTAAGTGGCTTCAGTCGTGTCCGACTCTGTGCGACCCCATAGACGGCAGCCCACCAGGCTTCCCCGTCCCTGGGATTCTCCAGGCAAGAACAATGGAGTGGGTTGCCATTTCCTTCTCCAATGTATGAAAGTGGAAAGTAAAGCCGCTCAGTCGTGTCCGACTCTAGCGACCCCATGGACTGCAGCCTATCAGGCTCCTCCATCCATGGGATTTTCCAGGCAAAAGTACTGGAGTGGGGTGCCATTGCATTCTCCCCTATTTATTGCATATCTTAGAAAAATACACCAGAATTTCCCTTTGGCTTCTCTACCTCAGAGGAGGCAAAGAAAGAACCCAGAAACATGTTCAAATGGAGTGACTTTTGGAACAGAGACTTGTCAAAATGCTGTTATTACTCTTTTTGACACCTCTAATTATTTCTCATACTCCAAAATTAAATTTGTTTTTCTAAAATTTTAAAGATTGTCTAAGTATTGACATACATGATATAATACTGTTGACATAAATGATTTTTTTTTCAGATTTTCACTCCTTCTTTGGAAAACTTCCTAGAACATAGCAATTAAGTAATAACAAATTCTAACAAATATTGTATTATTGATGTGTAAGTAAAAAAATGTAAAAATTATAAATCTATAGGAAATAAAATAATTGCTTTTAAAATCAAAGGTTTTTCTTTTTCAGTACAAAGGGTTTTGATTTCTTAAAAAATTCCAAATTATTTTTTACTGAAGACCTGTTTTCAGAGTAGTTGTAATATGCATGTTTACACACATATGGTTGAGGAATTTGTTCTATTATTATCTATTAACTTTCTAGCACTTTATTTTCTTTGATTTTATATAAACTATTAATGTCAAAAATAAAAATATACTAAGTTTAAGTTCAATTATATAGTAGCAAACCCCAAAGTATTACTTCATGGCAAATAGAAGGGGAAACAATGGAAACAGTGACAGTCTTTATTTTTTTGGGTTCCAAAATCACTGCAGATGATGACTGCAGCCATGAAATTAAAAGATGCTTACTCCTTGGAAGGAAAGTTACGACCAACCTAGACAGCATATTAAAAAGCAGAGATGTTACTTTGCCAACAAAGGTCTGTCTAGTCATAGCTATGATTTTTCCAGTAGTCATGTATGGATGTGAGAATTGGACTATAAAAAAGCTGAGCACCAAAGAACTGATGCTTTTTAACTGTGGTGTTGGAGAAGAGTCCCTTGGACTGCAAGGAGATCAATCCAGTCAATCCTAAAGGAAATCAGTCCTGATTATTCATTGGAAGGACGGATGCTGAAGCTGAAACTCCAATACTTTGGCCACCTGATGTGAAGAACTGATTCATTTGAAAAGATCCTGATGCTAGGAAAGACTGAAGCAGGATGAGAAGGGGATGACAGAGGATGAGATGGCTGGATGGCATCACCGACTCAATGGACATGAGTTTCAGTAAACTCCAGGAGTTGGTGATGAACAGGGAGGACTGATATGCTGCAATATATGGGGTTGCAAAGAGTCAGACACGACTGAGCGACTGAACTGAACTGAGCCCCAAAGTACTTTTATGTACCCCTGCATTTCTGAAGGTAAACTAATTAAGTATAGAAGGAAAGTGAATAGAGAAGAGATGGAAACAATCTTGTGTGCATATGTGCTAATTTGCTTCAGTCATGTCCACCTCTTTGTGACCGTATGGATCATTGCTCTCCAGGCTCCTCTGTCCATGGGATTCTCCAGGCAAGAATACTAGAGTGAGTTGCCATGCTCTCCTCCAGGAGATCTTCCTGACCCAGGGATTGAACACGTGTCTCTTATGTCTCCTGCATTGGCAGTCTTGTCCTTTACCACTAGTGCCCCCTGGGAAGCACACGATTAAATGTTGGAGCTTACTTAGCAAATATATTGAGTACAATTATGAGAACATCATAAAGATTGGGGAAACATAAATAGTGAATGAAATAAATTATTTTTTCATATTTATGGACTGAAGCATTAGTGCTCCTTTATATTTACTAAAAATTCAAAATAAATATGAATTTTGTTGTTTTGTACAAAATGTTACCACCCCACTGACATCCTATAGTTTATGTATGAATAGATGAACAAAAAAATGTCTGTATAGTTTTAAGTAAAATGGCATTAATTTATACCATCAATGACAAACTGTGGCCTTGGAAGGTGACATATTATCTAAGCCCTTACCAGTGGTAACACATGTAAACTCCAGGAAAAAAAAGTATATATATACATCAATATATGTAGAATATATTTGAAATTTTGTATATAAGTGTGTACATATGCATTAACAACTTTACTAAGATATAATTGACATACATGTGCATGACCACATTCAATTTCAGGACATTTTCATCACCCTCAAATAAACCCTCTAGTACTCACCTCCTCAACTCCTGCCAACCTTAGACAACCACTAATCTGTTTTCCATCTCTAAATTTTTAATTAAGATATATTCTAAGGTTTTTCCCCTCAATGTGAATATTGTCTTCATGGGGGGAAAATAGTTTCAACAGAATTAAAATGATTTAAATTATATCTATAAAATAGATTAGGCAGAAAGGGAGACATAGGGAAAACCTGGCAATTAGCATCTCAGTATGCTGTCCATTATACTAATAAGTACACCATTCAGA
The DNA here is from genome assembly GCF_003369695.1 of Bos indicus x Bos taurus. Taxonomy (NCBI): domain Eukaryota; kingdom Metazoa; phylum Chordata; class Mammalia; order Artiodactyla; family Bovidae; genus Bos; species Bos indicus x Bos taurus. Next base: position 17,757,542 of record NC_040076.1, on the reverse strand, counting down.
AACCTAAATAAAGGAGAAAATTGCTTTCTGTAAATTGGACCACTGTAAGCACACACAGACATGCAGTTAATACAAAGATGGAAGGATGTATTCATTAGGCATTTTTGTGCTATAAAATAAGGTCTATTTTTACTCAGAGACATTAATGGAAAACTGTTTGATGCAACTTTTTGTACACAAAAGAAATATTAGAACTTGTGAAAAATGACAGTTTTTCATTTTTCCATATTTTAAAATATATAACAACTGAATTTTAAGTGATTACCTTATCAAATTATTACACAAAACAGCATAATACAATAATAATATACTTTTTTCATGGATATAAGTCATTCTTCTTCATAAATGTCTATGTTTCACTCCTAAACGTTATCTTGAGTGATTATCTACCTTGGCATAGATACTTGTCCTCATCTAGCTGCTAAGCTCAGTCAACATATTTGCTCTGCTAAGAAAATGGAAATAAACACATCTCATTATGTCCACCTCTCTGTCGATGATCATGCTATAAATTCATTTTCATCCTCTCCCAGTCATCCAAGCTAAAACCTAGAATGGTCTGTGGCAGGCATTACTACTCTTTACCTCTTTTTAGCAAAAAAAAATATATATAATTTTGCTCACAGTTCTTGGTTAAAGCAAATTACCTGGACAGATCTCACTTTAAAACACACGCTGTTTGTCTTTGCCAGACAATGTCTTAGTGTCAGTATTTGATTTTTTACGTTCCTTTTTCTTGCATCATTGCATTTCCTTAAAATTTTAAAAGAAAGTTGTCAATACTTTACACCACCACCCCCTGTCAAATACACTGAAGTTTGATTGACATTGCACTGAATCAAAAGACTTATTTCAAGAGAAATGACAATTGTAACAAAGTTTAGAAGGCCAACCCAGGAACATGTCATATTCTTTCATTTCTCTAGATATTTTATAATGATTTATCCATTTCTGTGTAGAGGTTTTACACAACTTTTAGCTGATTTATTTATAAGTGTTTCTGTTGTTATTGAACTTTTACATGTAAAAATGTGCACAAGTGCATGCTCAGTTGCTCAGTTTCTCAGTTGTGTCCGCTCTTTGCATCTCAATGGACTGTAGACTGTCAGGCTCTTCTATCCATGGAATTTTTCAGGCAGCAACACTGGAGTGGGTTGTCATTTCCAAAAAAAAGCATTTTCTAAATCTCTCTTGCTGATATATAGAAACAAAATTGATTTTTGTTGATTGAAGTTGTTTTGAGCAATCTTGCTAAATTCCTGAATAATTCAAATAGTAGGACTGCATATTTATAGATTTGCTTCATGTATAGTCATTAGATCTTCAAATACTCCTTTTTCATGTTTTTACCTATTTTTTTTCCTCAATTAATTTTGGCCTGAAAATAATGGGAAATGGTATTTCTCCTATGAATTAGGCCTCCAGCTTAAACAAGAGATGGCACAAGCAGTGAGAAGAGATTTGGTCTGAAACTTATAGTTCAGCTATAGCTCAGGACAGCTATATGATACTAGGGAAGTCATTTCAGCTTTATACTTACTTTCTTCATCCATAAAATAATGTTAGTTAAAGAGATTTCTCAATTATAACATTACAAATTTTGATCTATAACTCTTTGTCAGAAGATTTTAAATTTTACTTCTATGAAATATCTTAACATCTTAATAGCAAAGTAAACTTGAAGTCTGACTTCAAAAGAGCTGTATTTCCTGATGTCATTAAGAATAAAAAAAGCCCACAAAGAGCATGCGTACTTAAATTATCCTGAAAGATTGATTTTTTCAGGCTTGTCCAACCTACCCACATAGGTCTTGCAAAAATTTTTCGTATTGCAAATGTTTCAATGGATTATAATTTTTTGTATTCTTGGTAACATTAATCTCATTAATACTTTTATGCACACACAGACATATACCCACACACATATATTAAAGTTTTGAATCCATGGAGACAGGCTTTAGAGTCGAGTGCTGTTTCTTTGAAATATTGAAACCTAAATGGACAGCACTTACTGAAAATAAGACTGACATCACCACCCCATTCCACACACCATATGTCACTGAATAGCCTCCAGTCTCTGCCAAAATGTAATTCAAACCAGTGACCTAGAAATAAAAGACTACATATCCCATTACGAACCAATCCCCTGAGCCATTCGGTCTCTACTCAGTAATATTTTGATAAATCATTTTCATTTGTATTGATGAGCTGTTAATGCAAATTGTAAGTAAAAGGACAGTTGACTTTTATTAGCACAGACATGAATATATAATATGTGACACCAAAAATTCCATGCTTATTGCCCAATAGGATACAATATAACTCATTCACCAGGGGAAAAGATGAAATACTAATCATTTTACAGAATTTCATGCAATCATATTTTTATACCACATTTAATGTCTTTTATGTTTTCTAAACAACTGGTTAATGGCAGATAAAATTTGCAGAATTGGGATTCCACTCTGTGTAATTTTTTTTTAAATATGCTAAATAATAAGGGGTAGTTCTAATGATGGAGAGATTTTTAATAACTCCTAGTTACTTTTAAAAGTCTAAGAAAAGCCATAACGGACAGGGGCAGAGAGAATCATCTCATATGTACAGCTTCACAATTAGATATGTAAACTTTAACCAAACTGAGGGTGAATCATCTGAGCTGTGAAAATGGAAACATTGTGTAAAGATGCTGGGAGGGATTGGGGGCAGGAGGAGAAGAGGACGACAGAGGATGAGATGGCTGGATGGCATCACCGACTTGATGCACATGAGTTTGAGTGAACTCTGGGAGTTGGTGATAGACAGAGAGGCCTGGCGTGCTGTGATTCATGGGGTTGCAAAGAGTCAGACACGACTAAGTGACTGAACTGAACTGACTGAACTGAAAGACTCATCTAAGGATGAGGGCATTGAAGTCACAACAGACTCGTCTATCATATAAGCAGAGTAACTCATAATGTCCCCAATAAAGAAATGGAATTAGCCATCCTCTTTTGCCATAGCAAAAGGGTCTCTTGGAATTAAGTCCACTGTTGTATCGGAAGTGCTGGGAGGGTGAATCCTCACACCAGTAGGCTCAGAGCACCTCTTAAACCAGCAGCCTATTTTCTCAACACCACATCCTCCACTCCCTTTGCTTTTCTAAATTATCACAACCAGCGCTGCTATACTTTCACTTATTAAAAAATCTAAATATGAAGAGCTGTCTTTTAAGCTATTTACAACTCACACTGTCTGTGGTCTCCTTTGTCTCCAAGCTCTTTGTAAGAACACAAGTGGTATTGCTTTGTGTATTATGCAAACTCAAGACAAGTTTAGTTCCATAAAGGAAAAGCATATATAAAACGGGAGGAAATATTCTCATAAAACTCTTGAAAATAAGAAAATTACCAATTTTGTTTGTGTGGAGGGGCAGCTAATACTGAAATTTCATAATGTGGGAACACAAATCTTAGAAGTACATTTGAGAAACTGTTTTCCAGTATTGATTTCTGGCCATCAAGACCCCATGAATTTGAGTGACCACATCTCCTTTCAGATGAGCCCAAAAGTGCTGGGTTGTCTCTTCTCTTGTCCTGCGTTGTCTTCTCTTTATACTGACCATATCAAAATATCAAAGTTTACATGTTTGTGTTGAGCAGAAGACACTTCTTTCTGGAAGTGAAGAACAAAACCCACCCAGGCAATCCAAAGATCAAAGTGACTTCACCTTAACATGAACTACACTGCTCAAAAGTGCATGTATTTATATAAGGTGACCATATCAGACAGTGCCAGTATACACTTGTGTAATCATTCTGCCCATATGGGTGCTTTCTTTTTTGTTTTTTTAATTCTAACAAATGATTGATAATTTGTATCAAAACATGCCAGTTTTGCTTTACTGGGAGTTTACTTATTACTTTTAGCTTATGCCTTGTTATCATCTAGTTGTATGTCAAGACATACTTGTGAATGGACTTCTCACGTCAGCTCTCAGCTAAATCTCAAAGACAATCACTCCTTGGCAACTCTTTCAATACACAAAGTAACAGCACTTCCTTTCCAAGGATAGCATGCAGGTGCCTAGTGATAAAAAGAATTTCACTCAGAATGTAACTGTCAGGGACTGCCAACTACTTACTGTTTTCAATGATGGCAGGAAAAATACTCATTGCTGCTGCCTCTGCCAACCACCTCATGTGCAAGCCATGGAATCATGGTCTGTGCTGAGATTAGCAGAGAACCATCAAGCTAATAGCCTGGGGATAAGAGGAAAAAGTGAAAAATTATAGATAGGTTATATTAGAAAAATATATCCAGAGAACAGAAGCTGAGCAGACCTACTATAGACTTATCTGAATGCACTTGCTACAGTAGAGTTGTCGTTGCTTGGTATGAATCTATATTTGACATAGTTCACTGTTCAGTAGCAGATTTTTTTAACATTAAATACTGTCTCTAGACTTTCAGCACATAAGGTAAACATATAGACAAAATACATGAGAAAATTCCAATTACAGAAATGGAAGTAAACATATTCAAACTTGATGCTTTCAAATGCTCATTGTCAAGTGAAAGTATGCTAAACAGAAGCTGGTTGTTTCCAGCTTTGTGGCCATTGTCCATAAAGCTGGAATAAATAGTTCTGTGCAGACTTGTGTGTATGTGTTAATATCAGCATTCAAATTAATTGGGCAAATGTGGGTGTGTGTGCTCAGTTGCTTAGTCATGTCCAACTCTTTGTGACCCCACAGCCTATAGCCCATCAGACTCTTCTGTCCATGGGATATTCCTGGCAAGAATACTGGAGTGGGTTGCCATTTCTTCCTCCAGGGGATCTTCCCAACCCAGGGATGGAACCTACATCTCGTGTGTCTTCTGCATTGGCAGGTGGATTCTTTACCACTGAGGCCCTGGAAAAGACCCCGGTTAAGCAAATATTTATTGAGAATAATTGCTGGAGAGGATGGTAAGACTATGTCTTCTAACATGTACCACTGTCACAAAAGATTCTTACTGTATTATAAATACAGCTGGTGCTAGTGATAAAGAACCCATCTGCCAATACAGGAGACCTAAGGGACACAAGTTCAATTCCCGAGTTGGGAAGATCCCCTGGAATAGGAAATGACAACCCACTCCAGTATTCTAGCCTGGAAAATTCCATGGACAGAGGAGCCAGGCAAACTACAGTCCATGGAGTCACAAAGAGTCAGACGTGACTGAAGTGACTTACCACATGGACACACTTATGAGCATAATTGCTGGAGAGTATGGTAAGTCTATATCTTCTAAAGTGTACCATTGTCACACCTGACTCTTACCGTATTATAAATATATTATCTCATTGAGGAACATGAGGGAAAAGATACTGGCTTAAGAAACTTTGAAAATGAGGGCAATCTGTAAAACTAAAGGCAAAAGGAACTACATGTAAGCCCTTAACTCTAAAGGTAATATTTTCCACAGGGGTACAGATTAACAAATATGAAAATATATGTGTCAATCCAATGTATTCAAGAAGAAAAAAAAATGCTTTGTATTTGGTATGGCATGCACATAATTCATTGTTGCATCCAAAGAAGCTGTGATATTGTACCAAGTGAAATAGAGACTGTAGTTGACAAGTTTAAAACATTATGTGTATGTGTGTGTGAATGTTTCCTTTTAGTGTATAAACACAGGAAACTACCTTTCTTATAATTGTGCTGATAGTAAAAATAAATATAAAACTTTCATTATGGCATTCCTGATTCAGTCAGTTCAGTTCAGTCACTCAGTCATGTCTGATTCCTTGTGACCCCATGAATCCCAGCACACCAGGCCTCCCTGTCCATCACCAACTCCTGGAGTTCACTCAGACTCACGTCCATCGAGTCAGTGATGCCATCCAGCCATCTCATCCTCTGTCGTCCCCTTCTCCTCCTGCCCCAATCCCTCCCAGCATCAGAATCTTTTCCAATGAGTCAACTCTTCGCATGAGGTGGTCAAAGTATTGGAGTTTCAGCTTTAGCACCATTCCTTCCAAAGAAATCCCAGGGCTGATCTCCTTCAGAATGAACTGGTTGGATCTCCTTGCAGTCCAAGGGACTCTCAAGAGTTTTCTCCAACACCACAGTTCAAAAGCATCAATTCTTCGGCACTCAGCCTTCTTCACAGTCCAACTCTCACATCCATACATGACCACAGGAAAAACCATAGCCTTGACTAGGCAGACCTTAGTTGACAAAGTAATGTCTCTGCTTTTTAACATGCCATCTAGGTTGGTCATAACTTTTCTTCCAAGGAGTAAGCGTCTTTTAATTTCATGGCTGCAGTCACCATATGCAGTGTATTCCTGATTAGGATGATAAATAATAAGATAACCCATTTAAAATTGCAGAATGTTGCTATAAACATTGGTTTTACTATGTTTTACTTTTGTGTTACGTTTTTTATTACGGATAGCCAGGCTTGGAGCTTATTTATATTCAATGATTTATCCAAGTGGTTGAAATTCAAGTATCTAAGCATGTCAGACTTTAACCTAAACTGTACTGTTGATTTATCTGATCTTAATTCCTCCCATTTCAACTAAAATAAATTAACAGTCATCCATAAAATTGATCTTTGATTGATTGATGATGTCACACCCTTACATTATTCTTGAGACTTCCATAAACTTCTTCATACTTAGCCCAATCTTCATCTCAAGTATCTCTCACAGAGCCTACCACCCAATTAGGGGACTAGTCTGCTCAGGAAGGTTAAACATCACATAGACATGGTAAGATGAATAAAGATGTTAGGTAAGAAAGAGTGTGTGATAACACAGTGATGCACCGAGAGCAGGTAATCAGTAATGGGAAGAGCTGAATTGGAAGCACTAAATGGAACTTGAGGAAATATTAGCTTAAATAATAGGGATGCTAGTGTGCTTCAAGACATATAGCAGCATTGAATGGCAAATGTGTTCCATGTAGATGCATTTTGATTTTAATCTACATAAAATCACTCTATAGCACTTTATGTGGCTTTCTACTACAACATTTATTATTTTTTGTTACGGTTATTTACAGGCTTTACTTTCATGTCACTTTCTTGGTTAACAAAAGCATAAAATATAGCATTTCTACTGAACCTTAGAAGTTCACTTCTTTTTTATACTGCAATTTTAACAAGGCTCTTAACGTACACTATAAAAATACTCATATTTCAAGTATTTCTAATGGAGTTATCATAAGTGGCATAGTTTCCCTCTTGAGGATTATAACACTATTTGATTTAATTAAATGGATCAAATTAAAGCAAACGGTGGTAGAACCCCTAGAGTAATGTATATTCCATTCTCAAAAGTGCCATTGGAGAGCAATAGCGCTTGTGCACTACATTTGAAATATTTTCAGATCTCGCTTCATAATAAAGTATTTAATTCTGCCAAATAAAATAAATGCTGACAATCTGGGAAGTTTTAGTTAATTTGAAATGTATTTCCTTAATACCAAACAAATCAATTTATGATTATTGCTTTACTTCTCTGACTTATGTTTATGTCATATAGATGAATACTTAAATGTAAAGATGCATTTTACAGGTTGAGAAATTTTTCTAAATGTTGAAGATGACATATTTTCTTCAATTTTCAATACATAAGGAAAGTATGCTTCTGCTTAAAAGCTAAGAAATAATTATATTTGATGGGAGCAAATGTGTATCAGTAGATCTTAGTGTATAATGTATGAAGTGATGATAAAATAATTGATAGGCTTCAAAAATACTGACAATGTGAATATTTTGAAGGTCTTCTTTTATTCTTGTCCAAAATTTTAGAAATCTGAATTAGTGTAGATGTTGTTATCCTGCTTAATATTTATCTTCATTTTTATTTTGAATAGGCTTGGCTTTTGAGAAAACTTGCATTATCTATCCAGCTGTAAGATAACTTGAATCTCTGCAGTAGGTATCTAATAAGCTGCAGCATTAATTTGTCTATAAATGTCAACCATTTGTATTATACTGGATCCCATATTACACAGTCTTATATTGTGAACACCACTGAGTACATAAATTATAAGCAGCCCACATGTAAATTCTAATAGTCTTATTACTTGCAGGAAAATTGTATTAGACTTTGAGAAAATCCCCTGGAGAAGTGAATGACTAGCCACTTCAGTATTCTTGCTTGAGGAATTCCATGGACAGAGTAGCATGCTGGGTTAGAGTCCATGGCGCTGCAGAGTTGGACAAGACTGAGTGACTAACACTTTCACTTTCAGATAGAAAGACTGGGTTGTTTGTTTTTAGCTTAGCTTCAACCACTAACTGACTATATGGTTTAGAAAAAGTCATTAACTTTTCCATCCCCAATTGTAATCATATATTGAATGACAGGGAAAAGAACATGGAGGATGCATAGAAAAGTTACCAATGGTAAAGATAAGGACAGCCAAGTTTCCTAGAAAATGCCAGGGATAAGAAAAAAATAACATATTAAACTAAATACCTACTTTTTGACTTAGTAATATAATGAATATCTATATCAATGAAACTATAGTTTCAGTTTTTAGATTATTCATAAGACATTTATATTTACTTACATTTATGTCCTTCTGTTCTCATGCTTGTGATATAACCAAAAACAGAAGCGTATTACCTTCAATTTAGAAAGAAAACCAGATGTTAGTTCAGGAAATGTAATCACATGTTAAGGGTGAAGCTTGAGATGGGAAACCAGATTCCATAACACAAAACTTACTTGCACTGCTCTTTCTCATCATCTGATTCATTCACAGTAATTAAGAATCTGACTAGTGTATCCATAAAAGCAGAAGATATTTCTACTCTGCATGACTAAAGCACTTACCCCCACCTATTACACAGGTCCCAGGTGAGTTGTTGTAGTCCCTGAGGTGATAAATGTATAATAGTAGATTTAAGAAAAGACTTCTGAGTTAGCTGGTAGCTGTCACTCCAGCACCATCCAAATTGGAGAAATGTTTGAAGTGATGGGCCACGTGTTAGGATAGATAGAAAAGAAATTGATATCAAGAAGTAGTAAATGGATCCAAAGTTAAGGGAGAGACAGAAGACTTGGAATTCCCAATGAAATTATAAAGCAGCCATTGTGAGAATAGCAGAAAGGTTACATGATGGGATATTGATCTTTAAGTTTCAGAAATGATCACTCTATGATTCTGGGCATGCCCATTCTACAGAGCATACCAATCACTCTGTCCCATGCTATGAGAATTACATTTGGTGTTTTCTCTCTCTTGCTCTCTCTCTTTTTTTTTTTTGGAAAGGAGGTAGTTTGATTGTGCGTGGGGGTGAGTGTACATATCTTCATTGCAATTGATGTATTCTAAGTTTGTGAAAGCAGCATTCATATGGAATTTGGAGATTAGGTTGGTAAGAAACTAAAATTGCTGATTTGCAACATAATCTGCTACCCAGTTAGTTAAGATGGAAATCCCCACCTCCATTTAATCATATGCCAAGTCTTCTGAATTTTAACCTCTCATCATTTTTGAAATTTATTCACTTTATTTCTCTCCATTCATGAGCAAATGAGCATCATCTCTCACTGTTGGGGTGTTTGTAATTTCTTCGGTTCTGTCTCACCCCAGTAAAAATTTGAAGCGACGGATGAATCGGTGTTACAGCTCAGTTTTATTAGGAAAAACAAAGGATAGTACACTCTGGAGCCAAACCCAAAAGACAAAGAGAAGGAAAGCCTCAATCCTTCTGCTGCTGCTGTTAAGTTGCTTCTGTCGTGTCCGACTCTGTGCAACTCCATAGACAGCAGCCCACAGGGCTTCCCTGTCCCTGGAATTCTTCAGGCAAGAACACTGGATTGAGTTGCCATTTCCTTCTCCAATGCATGAGTGAAAAGGGAAAGTGAAGTCGATAAGTTGTATCTCACTCTTAGGGACCCCATGGACTGCAGCCCACCAGGCTCCTCTGTGCATGGGATTTTCCAGGCAAGAATACTGGAGTGGGTTGCCATTGCCTTCTCCCCTCAATCCTTCTAGGCTTCCTCCTTTTACACATTTGTCTCCTCCCCACAAGCTGAGCCTGCCCTATGTAAACTGGGCTAGCCAGGAGGGCTGTTTGTTTTACCTGGGGTCCTCACTCTGGTCCTCAGACCTTCCTTTGTTCTATTTTCATGGCTTTTCCTTTCTTTGTCTTTTAGCCACCACCATTTTGGACTCCTTTTTCGTATTCTAACTACCTAACACTCACTTAAACAAGTCTCTTGCATTTTGATTTACTGGCTTTTAATCTTTTCTAATCCTTTCTAATTTTTCCTTTTCCATTTACTTATTGCAAATGTAGTGAGTGAGTAAAAAAAAAAAAAATAGAGAACAAATTTGATATAACATCTCACTGCTTTAAAATCTATTTAATATAAGCACACACTCATACACAGGGATTTTTAATACTGTCTATACCTAACTTGTTTCATCATCTTATCCCCAACTGTTATCCTTCTCACATTCTGTACTAGACCGTAAATCTAATTTCTTAAGCATATCATACTCTCACTTACCTCCTGACTTATTCACATGCTGTTTTCTGAGCATGGAACCAGCTTGTGAACTGTTTTAAAGATACAGTTTAATGATATGGTTTCTGTTAACCTTACAATATCTAGTAATCTTGAAAGAAGTCGTCCCTGGATGCTGGACCAATTTGGTTTAATTGGTATAGTTTTTCATAGGACACTGCATATTCCTTTCAGATCCCCCTTGGACAATTTGGTGGAGTTCTCTTTAATACCAGACTTCTTCCAGAATTAGTCTAATCTTTGTGAAGGTTGCACATAGACTGTGCTTGAAAAGTAGTATTTTTTCTTAATTGGAAATATTTCAGAGGCTATGTTGAAGAGATCATCCAGATAGATATTAGAGTAAATCAGAAATACAATTGTAAAACTGCAAATCATAAAAACAATAACATAATACAGTGAAATGTCATGTAATCATTATAGCAACACTATGAAATAGATGCATTAAATATTCATACACCATAGATAAGGAAATTGAAGGGAAAATAACTTAAATAACTTGCTTATTATTACATAACTAGCCATTTGCATTAGTGTGGGTTAAAATTAATGCAATCTGTGATATACTATACTGTTTGTCAATGTCCTTGAAAAATGCTGAGAAATAAAAACAAAATGTAGGTAGTTTCAGAAAGAGTAGTAGATGCTGGAATATTTAGATAATGTGAAACTTTAAAGGGAAGAAGATTTGTACTCAGATGGAAAATCAGGGAAACAGTCACTGTTCAGTTCAGTTCAATCTTTCAGTCCTTCTGAACTGACTCTTTGCATCAGTTCAGTCGGACTCTTTGTCCAACTCTTTTCGACCCCATGAATTGCAGCATGCCAGGCCTCCCTGTCCATCACCAACTAACGGAGTTCACCCAAACTCATGTCCATCAAGTCAGTGATGCCATCCAGCCATCTAATCCTCTGTTGTTCCCTTCAACTCCTGCCCCCAATCCCTCCCAGCATCACAGTGTTTTCCAATGAGTCAACTCTTTTCATGAGGTGGCCAAAGTATTGGAGTTTCAGCTTTAGGATCATTCCTTCCAATTAACAACCAGAACTGATCTCCTTTAGAAAGGACTGGTTGGATCTCCTTGCAGTCCAAGGGACTCTCAAGAATCTTCTCCAACACCACAGCTCAAAAGCATCAATTCTTCGGTGTTCAGCTTTCTTCACAGTCCAACTCCTGCATCCATACATGACCACTGGAAAAACCATAGCCTTGACTAGATGGACCTTTGTTGGCAAAGTAACGTCTCTGCTTTTGAATATGTTATCTAGGTTGGTCATAACTTTTCTTCCAAGGATTAAGTGTCTTTTAATTTCATGGCTGCAATCACCATCTGCAGTGATTTTGGAGCCCCAAAAAATAAAGTCTGACACTGTTTCCACTGTTTCCCCATCTATTAGGATTAACATAAGTTACACAGAAAAGTCTCAGAGAATAGGCAAGTTTTAAATATTAGAGAAAAAGAAGGTAATATTGTCAGAAGTGTTAAAACTTTAAAAGAAAAGCTTTCAGATTATGTTAAAGATGGTTTTGCTCTCGAATCCAAACAGTTTAAAAAACAATCTAAGGAACTCTGTGGAATGTCAAGGCTCAGTTGGCAAGCCTCTGAAAGAATACTTCAAAAGAGAAGAAGAGACCAGGAAAAATAAATTCATCAAGCAAAACTATCTCACTGTCAGGGTAATGGCTTCATTTTTATATTTTTGATACTGTTTAAAACAAGTATGGTTATTCCTCAGGCAAATTCCAAAAGCAAATTATTGAAAACTATAAACACATAAACACATACTCCTATAAACTCATACTTAAACTCCTATAAACACATACTTTTATGCCTTAGTATTCTTATAGAGACAGGAGCGCCATCCGACCTAAGGTGCGGCAGCCAAGAGGAGCTACCCCTTGACGGAAGTCAAGGGCAGCAGGCGGGAGGAGCAACCCTACATCCACAGAGCGGTGGCTGCGTGGGCAAAGGACAGCTGAGATAGCTAGTCCACAGTCAAGATCAGGAGAGGCAACTTGTCCAAGGTAAGGAGCAGTGGCTGTGCTTTACTGGAGCAGCCCTGAAGAGATACACCACGTCCAAGGTAAGAGAAACCCAAGTAATACTGTAGGTGTTGCAAGAGAGCATCAGAGGGCAGACACACTGAAACCATAATCACAGAAAACTATCCAATCTGATCACATGGACCTCAGCCTTGTCTAACTCAATGAAACTAAACCATGTAGTGTGGGACCACCCAAGACGGACGGGTCACGGAGGAGAGGTCTGACAGAATGTGGTCCACTGGAGAAGGGAAAGGCAAACCACTTCAGTATTTTTGCCTTGAGAACCCCATGAACAGTATGAAAAGGCAAAATTATAGGACACTGAAAGAGGAACTCCCCAGGTCAGTAGGTGCCCAATATGCTACTGGAGATCAGTGGAGAAATAACTCCAGAAAGAATGAAGGGATGGAGCCAAAGCAAAAAAAAAAAAAAAAAAATACCCAGTCGTGGATGTGACTGGTGATAGAAGCAAGGTCCGATGCTGTAAAGAGCAATATTACATAGGAACCTGGAATGTCAGGTCCATGAATAAGGAAAATTGGTAGCGGTGAAACAGGAGATGGAAGGAGTGAATGTCAACATTCTAGGAATCAGCAAACTAAAATGGACTGGAATGGGTGAATTTAACTCAGATGACCATTATATCTACTATTGCGGGCAGGAATCCCTCAGAAGAAATGGAGTAGCCATAATGGTCAACAAAAGAGTCTGAAATGCAGTACTTGGATGCAATCTCAAAAACGACAGAATGATCTCTGTTCATTTCCAAGGCAAACCATTCAATATCACAGTGATCCAAACCTATACCCCAAGCAGTAACACTGAAGAAGCTGAAATTGAATGGTTCTATGATGACCTACAAGACCTTTTAGAACTAACACCCAAAAGGAATGTCCTTTTCATTATAGGGGACTGGAATGCAAAAGTAGGAAGTCAAGAAACACCTGGAGTGACAGGCTGATTTGGCCTTGGAGTACGGAATGAAGCAGGGCAAAGACTATAGAGTTTTCCCAAGAGAATGCACTGGTCATAGCAAACACCCTCTTCCAACAACACAAGAGAAGACTCTACACATGGGCATCACCAGATGGTCAACACTGAAATCAGATTGATTATATTCTTTGCAGCCAAAGAAGGAGAAGCTCTATACAGTCATCAAAATCAAGACTGAGAGCTGACTGTGGCTCAGATCATGAACTCCTTATTGCCAAATTCAAATTTAAATTGAAGAAGCTTGGGAAAACCACTAGACCATTCAGGAATGACCCCAATCAAATCCCTTATGATTATACAGTGGAAGTGAGAAATAGATTTAAGGGACTAGATCTGATAGATAGAGTGCCTGATGAACTATGGACAGAGGTTCATGACATTGTACAGGAGACAGGGATCAAGACCATTGCCATGGATAAGAAATGCAAAAATGCAAAATGGCTGTCTGAGGAGGCCTTAAAATAGCTCTGAAAAGAAGAGAAGTGAAAAGCAAAGGAGAAAAGGAAACATATACCCATCTGATTTCAGAGTTCCAAAGAATAACAAGGAGAGATAAGAAAGCCTTCCTCAGCGATCAATGAAAAGAAATGAAGGAGAACAACAGAATGGGAAAGACTAGACATCTCTTCAAGAAAATTGGAGATATGAAGGGAACATTTCATGCAAAGATGGGCTTGATAAAGGACAGAAATGGTATGGACCAAACAGAAGCAGAAGATATTAAGAAGAGGTGGCAAGAATACACAGAAGAACTGCACAAAAAAGATCTTCACGACCCAGGTAATCACAATGGTGTGATCACTCACCTAGAGCCAGACATCCTGGAATGTGAAGTCAAGTGGGCCTTAGAAAGCATCACTATGAACAAAGCTAGTGGAGATGATGGAATTCCAGTTGAGCTATTTCAAATCCTGAAAGATGATGCTGTGAAAGTGCTGCACTCAATATGCCAGCAAATTTGGAAAACTCAGCAGTGGCCACAGGACTGGAAAAGGTCAGTTTTCATTCCAATCCCAAAGAAAGGCAATGCCAAAGAATGCTCAAACTACCACACAATTGCACTCATCTCATCTGCTAGTAAAGTAATGCTCAAAATTCTCCAAGCCAGGCTTCAGCAATATGTGAACTGTGAACTTCCAGATGTTCAAGCTTGTTTTAGAAAAGACGGAGGAACCAGAGATCAAATTGCCAACATCTGCTAGATCATCAAAAAAGCAAGAGAGTTCCAGAAAAACATCTATTTCTACTTTATTGACTATGCTAAAGCCTTTGTGGAAAATTCTGAAAGAGATGGGAATACCAGACCACCTGATCTGCCTCTTGAGAAACCTATATGCAGGTCAGGAAGCAACAGTTCGAACTGGACATGGAACAACAGACTGGTTCCAAATAGGAAAAGGAGTACGTCAAGGCTGTATATTGTCACCCTGCTTATTTAACTTCTATGCAGCGTACATCATGAGAAACGCTGGGCTGGAGGAAGCACAAGTTGGAATCAAGATTGCCAGGAGATATATCAATAACCTCAGATATGCAGATGACACCACCCTTATGGCAGAAAGTGAAGATGAACTAAAAAGCCTCTGGATGATAGTGAAAGAGGAGAGTGAAAAAGCTGGCTTAAAGCTCAACATTCAGAAAACGAAGATCATGGTGTCTGGTCCCATCATTTCATGGGAAATAGATGGGGAAACAGTGGAAACAGTATCAGACTTTATTATTGGGGGCTCGAAAATCACTGCAGATGGTGATTGCAGCCATGAAATTAAAAGACGCTTACTCCTTGAAAGGAAATTTATGACAGCAAATTAAAAAGCAGAGACATTACTTTGCTAAAGGTCCATCTAGTCAAGGCTATGGTTTTTCCAGTGGTCATGTATGGATGTGAGAGTTGGGCTGTGAAGAAAGCTGAGCGCCGAAGAATTGACGCTTTTGAACTGTGGTGTTGGAGAAGACTCTTGAGAATCCCTTGAACTGCAAGGAGATCCAACCAGTCCATTCTAAAGGAGATCTGTCCTGGGTGTTCATTGGAGGGAATGATACTAAAGCTGAAACTCCAATACTTTGGCCATCTCATGCGAAGAGTTGACTCATTATAAAAGACTGTGATGCTGGGAGCGACTGGGGGTAGGACGAGAAGGGGATGACAAAGGATGAGATTGCTAGACAGCATCATCGACTAGGTGGACATGAGTTTTAGTAAACTCCGGGAGTTGATGATGGACAG
This sequence comes from Bos indicus x Bos taurus, assembly GCF_003369695.1. Classification (NCBI taxonomy): domain Eukaryota; kingdom Metazoa; phylum Chordata; class Mammalia; order Artiodactyla; family Bovidae; genus Bos; species Bos indicus x Bos taurus. The sequence goes on along the minus strand of NC_040076.1, from coordinate 17,741,747 downwards.
GGAGGCCTGGCGTGCTGCGGTTCATGGGGTTGCAAAGAGTCGGACGCGACTGAGCGAATGAACTGAACCGAACTGAATCTCGGGGATTCCCAGGTGGCTCTAACATAAAGAACCCACCGGCCAATGCAGGAGTTGTAAGAGATGCAGTTTTGATCCCTGGGCTGGGAGGATCCCCTGGAAGAGGGCAACACACTACAGCATTCATGCCTGAAAAATCGCATGGAGAGAGGAAGCTGGTTGGCTACAGTCTATGGGGTCATAAAAACTAAACATGGTTAAGCAACTTAGCACACATGGGCAAATGTTCCATCTTGGGAAAATCCTCATAACATCTTGTATTTTTCAAATTCCAAATCATAATATGTTTTTCACTTATTCATTTTGTTTACACTACTATGCAAACAATTACCTTATTATGGCTATGGGTTTGCTCATTTTTAATTAAAGGAAATAAATCTAATAAAAAGAATAAAACTATTAAAACAATTTATAATTTTTTTTCATGAGATATATATATATATATGTATATATTTATCAGGTTAGTGAAGATAAATCGTGAATATATTTAACTTAAATTTCTGTATAGCCATTCTACAAACTGCACTAATTTTAGTAAATGCAATTGTTTTATTAGTAATAGGTATATGAACAATATTATAATGACTTTTTTTTCAGTTTAATAAGTTATTTTAAAATTATTTAAGTATAATGCTTATAGAATTCATCTCCGACTTAATTATGATTTTCATTGGCATGTTTTGTGTTAAAGAAAAATACATAAAGAAAATTTTTTTTAGAATAAATATTTGGTCTCTTGATTAAATAAGAATATATTCCTTTTGTCATCTATTGAAGCAATCATGTATGTATAATTTTTTTCTTATGTATTGAGGTAAAATATATTAATAAATTTGATATTTTATATCATCTTGAATTATTCTTTAATCCACAATTTTTTTCAAATAGATTGTTATATTTTTCATATTTAAACAATGAACTCTTGTCTTTTTTTGTTTTCTTTGTCAACTTGTCATATTAGAATACCAAGGATATTGTCCCCTAAACTTTTGAAACAACTGAAATATAAAATTTTCTATGCTCAAGTGTAGATCTCTTACTTCAGACAGAGAAATAAGAAATGAGAAATAGAGAAATCAGAAAAAGAAATAAGAAATAGGGTGGATTTATTTCATTTACTTCTACCTTTTATACAAGAAGAAACAGCTTTGGAAGACCTACATAATCCCCACAGAATTCACACACTAGTAAACTCACAGGCTTCAAATTTACACTAGTGTTTCTGAGTCTTCATGGACAATGTTCTTTAAATCATAGCATATTCTTTTCAAACCCAAGGTTTTTTTTTTTTTTTTAAGAAAAAGTAAATAGGAGTCCCTTCTCAACATAGAAGTCCTAAGAGGGAAAAAACTCCAGGTCTTATAAAAATTTCTGTTTTTCTTCCTTCCCAAAGTTCTTATGATGAATATAATTTCATAGTCAGTAAGAAAACATGTCTTCTAAGCTTTGCTATCTTTCTATGCTCATTTTCAATTTCTTTTCAGATGTTTTAAGATGTCTAAATAAAAGAGAAAGTTCTCCAAAATGTCTTGAAGGACAGTATAATTAATGAAGTCTTTAATGAGTTAAATTTTTAGAACTGTGCATTCCAGCGACACCCTATTGAAACACTCAATTAAGAGATAATTAGGATAAATCATGGTGAGAAAGGAAATAACCTCATAGCTCCAAGTACAGACCATCATGCTTCATATAAAACTTCCAAGGTGACTCTCCAGGCATCTTCAGGATAAAGGAAATGGAGTGCAAAGATGAGAATCATGTTAATATTATCACATTGAATATTAACACATTACACTTAAAATGTACATTTTAAAATTAATGTGAGGAAAAAAATGTATATTAAAAAATTGTTTGTTAATGGTATTCTCTCAAAATAAAAGATATGCTTGTTTTTTCATTGCCATTTAAAATATTAATAGTTTATTTATTCATTTATTTTTACACTGTTATTCCTTTATAGAAAATTGATTGACTGTCAACAGTGAATAATGGCAGAATCAAGATTTCTAGTGACAATATAGATTTGAATTTGGTCACAAACATTGAAAAACATATCCAAATTTTCTCACATTTTTAAAACTTCATAATACATGTTTACTGGAGAAAAAAATATCTAAACATAACTGCCTTGAGAGACATCAATTATTTGAAATGTGCTATATATAACTTTAAAATTCAGTTCTCAGGGTCTTACTTCAGTTCAGTACACTCACTCAGTCATTTCCAGCTCTTTGCGACCCCATGGACTGTAGCATGCCAGGCTTCCCTGTCCATCACCAACTCTGGGAGCTTACTCAAATTCATGTCCATCAAATTGATGATGCCATCTAACCATCTCATCCTCTGTAATTCCCTTCTCCTTCTGCCTGCAGTCTTTCCCAGCATCAGGGCCTTTTCCAATAAGTCAGTTCTTTGCATCAGGTGGCCAAGTATTGGAGTTTGAGCTTGAACGTCAGTCTTTCCAATGAAGGGCTAGTTTGCTTTCTGACTGACTGGTTGGATCACCTTGCAGTCCAAGGGGCTCTCAAGAGTCTTCTCCAACATCACAGTTCAAAAGCATCAATTCTTCGGCACTCAGCTTTCTTTATAGTCCAACTCTCACATCCATAAATGGCTACTAGGAAACACATAGCTTTGACTAGATGGACGTTTGTTTGCAAAGTAATGCCTCTGTTTTTTAATATGCTGTCTAGGTTGGTCATAGCTTTTCTTCCAAGGAGTAAGTGTCTTTTAATTTCATGGTTGCAGACACCATCTGCAGTGATTTTGGAGGACCCCAAAATAAAATCTTTCACTGTTTCCCAATCTATTTCCCATGAAGTAATGGGCCTAATGCCATGTTCTGAGTTTTCTGAATGTTGAGTTTTAAGCCATTTTTTCAATCTCTTCTTTCACTTTCAAGAGGCTCTTTAGTTTTTCTTCACTTTCTGCCATAAGGGTAGTGCCATCTGCATATCTAAGATCACTGATATTACTCCCAGAAGTCTTGAATCCAGTTTGTGCTTCATCCAGTCCAGCACTTTGCATGACGTACTCTGCATATAAGTTAAATAAGCCGGGTGACAGTATTCAGCCTCAACGAACTCCTTTCCCGATTTGGAACCAGTCTGTTGTTCCATGTCCATTTCTAACTGTTGCTTCCTGACCTGCATACAGATTCCTCAAGAGGCAGGTCAGGTGGTCTGGAATTCCCATCTCTTTCAGAATTTTCCAGTTTATTGTGATCCACACAGTCAAAGGCATTGGCATAGTCAATAAAGCAGAAGTAGATGTTTTTCTATAACTCTCTTTATTTTTTGATGATCCTATGGTTGTCAGCAACTTGATCTCTGGTTCCTCTGCCTTTTCTAAATCCAACTTAAACATCTGGAAGGTCACAGTTCCTGTACTGTTGAAGCCTGGCTTGGAGCATATTGAGCATCACTTTATTAACGTGTGAGATAAGTGCAATTGTGTGGTAGTATGAACATTCTTTGGCATTGCCCTTATTTGGTATTGGAATGAAAACTAACATTTTCCAGTCCTGTGGACCCTGCTGAGTTTTCCAAATTTGCTGGCATGTTGAGTGCAGCACTTTCACATCATCATCTTTTAGGATTTGAAATAGCTCAACTGGAATTCCATCACCTCCACTAGCTTTGTTTGTAGTGATTCTTCCTAAGGCCCATTTGACTTCACATTCCAGGCTGTCTGACTCTGGTGAGTGATCACAGCATCGTGGTTATCTTGGTCATGAAGATCTTTTTGTATGGTTCTGTGTATTCTTGCTAGCTCTTCTTAATATCTCCTGCTTCTGTTAGGTCCATACCATTTCTGTCCTTTATTATGCCCAACTTTGCATGAAATGTTCCCTTGGTATTTCTAATTTTCTTGAAGAGATCTCTGGTCTTTCCCATTGTATTGTTTTCCTCTATTTCTTTGCACTGATCACTGGGGAAGGCTTTCTTATCTCTCTTTGCTATTCTTAGGAACTCTACATTCAAATGGGTATCTTTCCTTTTTTCTCTTTGCTTTAGCTTCTCTTCTTTTCTCAGCTATTCGTAAGGCCTCCTCAGGCCATCTTTTTGCCTTTTTGCATTCCTTTTTCTTGGGGATGGTCTTGATCATTGCCTCCTATACAATATCACAAACCTCTGTCCATAATTCTTCAGGCACTCTGTCTATCAGATGTAATCCCTTGGATCTGTTCATCACTTCCACTGTATAATCGTAAGGGATTTGATCTAGGTCATACCTGAATGGTCTAGTGGTTTTCCTTACTTTTATCAATTTAAGTCTGAATTCAGTAATAAGGAGTTCATGATCTGAGAAACAGTCAGCTCCCAGTCTTGTTTTTGCTGACTATATAGAGCTACTCCATTTTTGGCTTCAAAGAATATAATCAATCTGATTTTGGTATTGACCATCTGGTGATGTCCTTGTATAGAGTCTTCTCTTGTGTTGCTGGAAGAGGTGTTTGCTATGACCAGTGGATTCTCTTGGCAAAATTCAATTAGCCCTTCCCGGCTTCATTTTTACTCCAAGACCAAATTTTCCTGTTTTCCAGGTATCTCTTGACTTCCTTCAATTCCTTCCTTCTTTCCAGTCCCCCACAATGAAAATGGCATTTTTGGGGAGTTTCAGTTCTCAAAGGTCTTTTAGGTCTTCATAGAACTGTTCAACTTCAGCTTCTTTAGCATTACTGGTTGGGGCATAGACTTGGATTACTGTTATATTGAGTGGTTTGGCTTGGAAACAAACAGAGATCACTCTATCATTTTTAAGATTGCATCCAAGTATTGAATTTTGGACTCTGTTTTTCACTATGAGGGTTACTCCATTTCTTCTAAGGAATTCTTGCCCACAGTAGTAGATATAATGGTCATCTGAGTTAAATTCACCCATTCCAGTCCATTTGAGTTCACTGATTCCTAAAATGTTGATGTTCACTCTTGCCATCACCTGTTTGACCACTTCCAATTTTGCTTGATTCCTGGACCTAACATTCCAGGTTCCTATGCATTATTGTTCTTTACAGCTTTGGACTTTACTTCCATCACCCATCACATCCACAGCTGGGTGTTGTTTTTGCTTTGCCTCCATCTCTTCATTCTTCCTAGAGTTATTTCTCCATTGTCCTCCAGTAACATATTGGGTAATTGCTGAAGTTCTAAATAAAACTTCATCATACATGCCAGTTCTTGAAATTTTTATGAGAACATGTATAAATCACTAAAAGCAAGGGAATACATTTATCTTCAGATAGCAGATGTTATTAGTATGTACAACTTAAAATATATCTTATACTTGTTTATAAATATATTTTCTGGAAAATCAGGGGAAAAGCATGCTCATGAGTTTTTCAACACATATGCATAAGTATGTATATTTGTTTCTATATGGATGTGTATGTTATATTGTTTGTTTTTGTGATTGCTTCTATTCAGTATATAATAATGGAGCTAAACTAAGGATTTGAAATTCAAATCCTTACTCTTCCTCTTACTATCTTTGTGAATTTTATTCAATTTGCTCATATTTAGCTTCATTTCTCTTATAAAAAATGCAAAATAATAGGGATTCCTATCTGAAAAAAGATGATTGGATGAATTAAATCAATAAATATATGAAAATAATTAGCAAAATATCTAGTTTACAATGAGCCTTTAATGAATATTCACCACCCTATTGTGTGTATTTCACCATGGTTGGACACACAAGCATTCCCAAGGGTGGCAGGGAAATGGAGATGACATGCTTTCTTTATTATTTTTTTTTAATTTTATTTTATTTTTAAACTTTACATAATTGTATTAGTTTTGCCAAATATCAAAATGAATCTGCCACAGGTATACATGTGTTCCCCATCTTTAGATCTGACATTCTGAAATATTAACTAATATAATATTGTAAAATTTAAAAGTAAAATAAAATTTAAAAAATAAAATAAAATATTGAAAGGAAACTATGCCAAGACACTATAAGAAGTCTTCTTTAAACTATTGAATACTTTTTTATATCCTAAATAGTGTATGTGTTTGAAGTTGATCATAATCAAAATTTCAAAAATGAGGATTTGATTGTGTTGTACAAAATGAACTATATATACAATTGCAGATTATATATATATATATATATGATATTATAAATATGTATTTCATTGGTAACTTGAACGACAGTAGTATCTGTATTTTTTAAACACCACAAGCTCTCAAAATCTCCCACACTTCTGCCCATAGACAAGGAGCATGGTACACCATTTCAACATGGGTCTTTCAAAAATTGATGGAGGCCCATGGATACTAGAGTAAGGAATGCATTGGTTCTGATATTGGCTTTTTACAAATAAAAGATAGAAAAAAGAACAGGGATGGGATTAGTGGACTGATCTCCCCACTTATGTTCCATGTCACATGGATTTGTGGGACATGAATTTGAGCAAACTCAAATTCAAGGGACAAAAGTTTGAGAAAACTCTGGGAGATAGTGAAGGACAGTGGAGCCTGGTATGCAACAGTCCATAGGGTTGGAAGAAATTGGACATATCTTAGCAACTGAACAATGAAAACAATCTGGGTTGCAATTTAGATGATTCAACATTAAGTCAGCTTTGGTTTTAGCATGAAACTATTTGCCTCATCATTGAAAGCAGATTTCTGTCTTCTACTTCTGCTTTCCAAAAACATGATCTACTTTTTAAATAAACCACCTATAATCCCCATCTTTCAAGTAAGGGACCTTCTCTTGCCCTCCATAAGTCCAAGCAATCACTGAGCTCAATCAGTCCATAAGTGGGCACTTAATTACCTTATTATACATATTTTCTTCCTGTCTGAGTTTTCAGAATAAGTTCTGCTGCTACTTGTTCCTTCTTCTCAATTCCATGCTCTTTTCTATTGGTTTAGAAATCTTCTTTTCATTGAACTTTTAAAGTCACCTGTAGATTGTTATAATCCTCAATCGACCAATTCTTCAGTGAAATAATAGAGGCAGAAAGTTCTCTTTTGCTTTTCTTAACTATACTCACCTTACATCGTTACAGAATTTTTAGCTAGGCATATGGCCATACATAATAAATATTATTTTTCCAATGTTCCTTACTTTCAGGAATAACCATAAAACTATGCTCCAGCTAATGGTATGCAAATGGTCTTATGGCCGTTGGGGCAGCAAGATAAGATACACTCTTTCCAGTCCTTTTCATCTCATCCTCTTCTTGCTTACAGAAGAATAGATGTAAGCGCTGTCGAAAAGGACTCTGAGGTTGAGAGTCACATAGTAATTAACCCAGTGGCAGATAAAATTGGGGGAAAATGGCAAAGTTATTTTGCCTCTTTCACGGCCTTGTTGATCTTAGTCAAATAAGTTGTTTGAGCCAAGAAGAGAGAAACAAATGTCAGTTTTATGGTACTTGCTCTGCCTATTATCTCTGCTGAAATGTTTTTCTTCCAGATATTCTCATGACTAACCTTTTTACCTATTTTAAACTTATTCTGAAACCATATTCTCTAGTGTCCTTGATTCCTTTAATTTGCCCCAAATCCTCTCTCCCATTGCACTTATTATTCTCTAATACATTATATAATATATTAATGCATAATGATTAGTGTACCTAATCCAATAAGCTGTAAAGTTCCAAGAGGTAAGAGATTTTTTTTTAATTTAATTTAATTTAATTTTTAAACTTTACACTATTGTATTGGTTTTGCCAAATATCGAAATGAATCTGCCACAGGTATACATGTGTTCCCCATCCTGAACCCTCCTCCCTCCTCCCTCCCCATACCATCCCTCTGGGTATTCCCAGTGCACTAGCCCCAAGCATCCAGTATCATGCATCGAACCTGGACTGGCAACTCATTTCTTTTGTTATGGATGTGTTCCACATGTATAACACAAGGTGTGATACATGCAGTTTAGTTAATATTTCTGAAGGAAAGAAGTAAAAATGATTAATAGAGATAAAGAAAACTGCAGGTACAGACTATGAGTTGGAAATATTCCATAAAATTAAACAATAGCTGCAACTTAAAATAAAATAAAATGAAGAGGTATCATGACCTGAATCTTGAAGTATTGGGAAAGACAAAGTAATGCAGAAATTTGTAGATCTTCTCAAGATCTGAGACTTTTAAACATCACTAGAGTTCAAGAGAAGAAGGATAAAGTTTGGAACATTTGAAAGTTCAGTTCAGTTCAGTCCCTCAGTCGTGTTCAACTCTTTGCGACAACATAAATTGCAGCACGCGAGGCCTCCCTGTCTATCACCAACTCCCAGAGTTCACTCAAACTTACGTCCAATTGAGTCAGTGATGCCATCCAGCCATTTCATCCTCTGTTGTCCCCTTCTCCCCCTGCCCCCAAACCCACCCAGCATCATAGTCTTTTCCAATGAGTCAACTCTTCACATGAGGTGGCCAAAGTACTGGAGTTTCAGCTTTAGCATCATTCCTTCCAATGAACACCCAGGACTAATCTTCTTTAGAATGGACTGGTTGGATCTCCTTGCAGTCCAAGGCACTCTCAAGAGTCTTCTCCAACACCACAGTTCAAAAGCATCAATTCTTCAGCGCTCAGCTTTCTTCACAGTCCAACTCTCACATCCATACATGACCACTGGAAAAACCCCAGAGCCTGTCTAAATGGACCTCTGTTGGCAAAGTAATGTCGCTGCTTTTCAATATGCTATCTAGGTTGGTCATAACTTTCCTTCCAAGGAGTAAGCATCTTTTAATTTCATGGCTGCAATCACCATCTGCAGTGATTTTGGAGCCCCCCAAAATAAAGTCTGACACTGTTTCCACTGTTTCCCCATCTATTTCCCATGAAGTTATGGGACCAGATGCCATGATCTTCGTTTTCTGAAGCTTTAAGCCAACTTGTTCACTCTCCTCTTTGACTCTCATCAAGAGGCTTTTTAGTTCCTCTTCACTTTCTGCCATAAGGGTGGTGTCATCTGCATATCTGAGGTTATCTCCCAGCAATCTTGATTCCAGCTTGTGCTTCTTCTAGGCCAGCATTTCTCATGATGTACTCTGCATATAAGTTAAATAAGCAGGGTGACAATATACAGCCTTGATGTAGTCCTTTTCCTATTTGGAACCAGCCTGTTGTTTCATGTCCAGTTCTAACTGTTGCTTCCTGACCTGCATATAGGTTTCTCAAGAAGCAGGTCCAGGTGGTCTGGTATTCCCATCTCTTTCAGAATTTTCCACAGTTTATTGTGATCCACACAGTCAAAGGCTTTGGCATAGTCAATAAAGCAGAAATAGATGTTTTTCTGGAACTCTCTTGCTTTTTTGATGATCCAGTGGATGTTGGCAATTTGATCTCTGGTTCTTTTGCTTTTTCTAAAACCCACCTGAACATCTGGAAGTTCATGGTTCACATATTGCTTAAGCCTGGCTTGGAGAATTTTGAGCATTACTTTACTAGCGTGTGAGATGAGTGAAATTGTGCAGTAGTTTGAGCATTCTTTGGCATTGCCTTTCTTTGGGATTGCAATGAAAACTGACCTTTTCCAATCCTGTGGCCATTTGCAAGAGAGTAACTGAAATAATAAGCCATGAGATCCTCTTCACAAAGAGGAAAAAAGACAAGGATATGTCTCCTTTGCTTATCTATCCATCTACCTGGAGTGTAAAGGTCAATTAAACAATGAAATTTTGGACCTTGGAAAGTTAAACTATTGGTGTCAAGGGTGTAAGTGTATAAATAGGGCAGAAGTAGAGGTTGTTATCAGAGAATGAAATGCTTGAGCTAATGACTCCGGTAACTAATAATTTCAGGTGATAATATCCAGATTTGGCTCTGTAATGGAAAAATAGCTGAAGTGGAGTGAAGAATCAGTCAGGAAAATACCAGAGGAATGAGAAAATCAATCAAGTAGGATATGGCGGTGTAGGGTGAATAGACACTGTTTTAAAAGAAATACCTGACATTAAAAAAAAAGACCCATTAGATTAAATACATAGAAAAAAGGGAAACCTTATGCCAAGTCTTTGAGATTAATATGGAAGGTGATACACAAAAGATGCTTGGAAAGAGTGATTTTAAAAGGAAAACAAAAACAGAATGAAAGCCTGATAACAATTTCACTGTCTAAAGCAAACTGCAAATCACTGAGGTCTATGAAACAAGACATCAACAAGCTATTAGAACAATACAGTGAAATTTAAGCAGAATTTGTGAATCTTACTGGAGAACATTTAGAAAAAATATTATTCAGATAAGAATAAGTAAAATTATTAAGAGGGGAAAATAGTAACATGTAAAGGATAAATTATTTTTACAAAAGCACCGTGACATAGTCATCATCCCCATTTAGCGGAAGAAACCAAGGTCCAAACAGGAAAAGCAGTATGCCTGAGATTGAACAGCAAATAGTCACAGAGCTCTACTTCTCACCTAAACCTCCTTCCCAGGTTAAGTGTTGTTGTTGTTTAGTCTTTAAATCGTGTTGGAATCTTGCAACTCCATGGACTGTAACCTGTCAGGCTGCTCTGTCCATAGGATTTCCCAGGCAAAAATAGTACAATAGGTTGCCATTTCCTTCTCCAGGGGATCTTCCTGACTCAGGGAGTCAGGGATCAAACCCAAATCTCCTGCATTGGCAGGTGGACTCTTACCACTGAGCCACAAGGCTATGTAACCTTCTTTAAACCTACATGAGTGGGCATAAACTTTAGAGTAAAAGAACATGGTTTGATTTCAGACTCTAGCCTTCATTAGCAACTTTCTCTGAGGGTTATAGTAAGGACGTAATGATTTAAATTCCATAATGATTATTAAAGAAAGCCTCACCTAGCACTTATCAGTGACAAATTATATCTAATACTATAATAATTATCATTGTCATTATCTTTACTAGTCTTATTATTTGTGAATTTTGGTCAAATTATTTCACTTATTGGAAATATTGTTTCATCATCAATAAAATGAGAAAATAATGCTCATTTTTGTGAATAAGGAAATAAGTCTCACTTCAAAAAAGTCATAGTAAAGATTAGGTTGATAATGAATGGAAAAGTTCTGAAAAAGCCCTTGACTTGAGCTGTTAAAACTGTTCAGTAAAATCTTTTGAATCACAAGCAGTTGAATGTATGCTCCTTAAAAAAATCATTTCTGGATCCTTCACCAGCATAGTTTACATCTTTTCATTATCACTGTCACTTTTATACACAATTCAAAGAACTGAACACAGTATTTTAGAGACTGCCTAGCATTGACATGACTTGTACTGATCTTAACTGTATCTATTTCCTAGTTTCCATGCAAAATTTAGAAGCTGTATTGCATTATAGTTTCATACTGAATTACAATTCAATTAAAACAACCAAGTCCTTTTTTTTCCCCTTATGAACTTTTAAAATCTCTGTGCGACTTGTTTGCTTAGATAATTAGAGAGGAAATCTTACAAAAGCATATATGGGAACAGACTAGACAAATTACTTTTAGCACAAAGTTAATTGATGATATGTGAGCCTGTGCTTCTGTTTGATGATAGTTAACATCTGTTTATGATGTAGACTATGTTTAACTATGGCCATCCCCATCCACGGTCAGCATTATTAATAGCTCCATAAACAAAGTCTTACTCCTCTCTCACTCTTAGGTATTACGGTAATGTGGACACCCATCTGACTTTTTCTTATGGAGATAACTTACCATCCAGTGGAAGGAACATCTCATACTAAACTGTGTACTAGAAGATAACTCAAATGAATAATGAAAAGCAAATCAATAATTTCATATATGCCAATGACACCACTGAAATGGCAGAAAGTGAAGAGTAACTAAAGAGCTTCTTGAGGAAGGTGAAAGAAGAGTGAAAAATCTGGCTTAAAACACAACATTCAAAAAACTAAGATCATGGAATCTGTTCCCATCACTTCATGGCAAATAAATGAGGAAAAAATGGATACAGCAACTGACTTATTTTCTTTGCCTCCAAAATCACTGGGAACAGTGACCACAGCCATAAAACTGAAAGATGTTTTCTCCTTGGATAAAAAGCTATGACAAACCTAGAAAGTGTATTAAAAAGCTGAGACATCACTTTGCCAACAAAAGTCCATATAGTCAAAGCTATGGTTTTTCTGGTAGTCATTGGGATATGAGAGTTGGACCATAAAGAAAGCTGAATGCCAAGGAATTGACACTTTTGAAATATGGTGCTGGTGAAGACTCTTGAGAGTCCATTGGTCAACAAGGAGACAAAACAGTCAATCCTAAAGAAAATCAACCCTAAATATTCATTGGAAGGACTGATGATGAGGTTGAAGCTCCGGTACTTTGGCTACCTGATACGAAGAGCCAACTCATTGGAAAAGACCCTGATGCTGGGGAAGATTGAGAGCAGGAAGAAAAGGGTTTGACAAAAGATGAGATTATTGGATGGCATCACTGACTCAATGGACATGAGTTTGAGCAATCTCTGGAAGAGGGTAAAGGACAGCGAAGCCTGGTGTGCTGCAGTCCATGGGGTCACAAAGAGTTGGACATGGCTGAGCAACTGAACAACAACAACAAAGTAACTCATGAATGGGAAGAAAATATTTTCTTAAAATGGCTAAAAATGAACATTTAGATTATGATCACCTTAATTCCTAATATTATTGCAAAATGGAACTACATATTATGGAAGCACTATGATTAGAGTTCTGGTATCTATACTTAATCCACTCCACTATTTTTGCCTGGATAATCTCATGGACAGAAGAGCCTGGCAGGCCCTAGTCCATGGGGTTGCAAAGAGTCAAACACAAATGAAGTGACTAAGCACAGCATATCTATACTTAGACCTCTAGGTTTTAATATTAATTACCTGTGATGTTAGGATGATAAACATACCATCCACTTAAGTTCTTGTCATGAATAAATTAGTGAAAACAAAGTGCTTATAATAGTGATTGTGTATGTGCATTTGTGTGTGTGTGTTAGTCGTGTCCAACTCTTTGCAACCCCATAGACTGAAGCCTGCCAGACTCCTCTGTCCTTGGAATTCTCCAAACAAGAATACAGGAATGGGTGACCACTTCCTTCTCCAGAAGATCTTCCAGAACCAGGGATCAAGCCTGCGTCTCCCAGATTGCAGGGAGATTCTTTATTGTCTGAGACAACGGGGAAGCCCATAACAATGTATAATAAGCACTAAATAAATGCACCATATTATAGTAATTATAATTGTAGTAATTATCATTATAATACACATAATTGTTAATATTATGCATTTAATATGCTTTGTATGGCTTTCAAATATTCATTTATATTATTTTATTCTTAATATCACTGTAGCTTAATATTGAATGAGAAGTTTCAGTAGTATTTCTACTAGAAATTTTCAACATAAATTCTTTCTAATGCTCTGTAAAGTTTACTCAAGCTAGCATTGCATACTATAAGAGATATTTGTAATTTCTAGGTCAGAGAGAAATTAAGGGAGTGCTTAGTGTTCACAGTTGTCCTTATATAACCTCCCCATCTTCTCAACAACTTTGATCAGTCATGCATCTATTTGTCTTTGAAGGCAGAGGAAAAGGTTCTGCATTTTATAAGGAGAACATATCAGCACTTATACTTAATTTACAAAGTGAAGCTTTAAGTATTTCTCAATGGAATCAGGATGTACTCGGATTGAAAAAGCATCTTCTAACATTTCACTTTCTGCAAATGCACAATCATTGTGGTAATGGATGGCCTGCTTAAAGTGATAGCTAATTTGGAGAAAATATGTTATAACTCCACTAAAAGTATCAATTACATGCACTCTAGTTCTCTTCCCTCTCTCCTTTATATATTATCAAATACATGAAATTTTCTGACCAAAAATGTTATCAACTATGAAATTAGGTGATTGCAGTTTAGTGTCAGCCTTCATAGTCTTCCTTGACCATGTAACCTGAGTATACACTGGGCAGGTGCAAGGCCAGTTTAGACCTCAGTCATCTGGTGAGAAATTTTCAAAGCTGCCTTGTTGTTTCCAGCATTTAAATCCTCCTCTCATATCTAAAGTGACAGGAATATGAAGAATATTTTCCCCAGTAAATAGGCATTGCTGTCCCCAGTATAGGATCAGTAAATGCTATCAGAAGGAAATATACTTGAATAGATCATATCAATGTACTTGAATTTGTAGTCATGCTAATTGCTGTGTTTCTTTAGTGACAGTCTTGAATGTCTTTCCTTTCTTTTCCTTCCCTTTTCTTTCTTGTCTCTTTCATTATTTTGAAATAACAGGGCCTATTGCCTTTTTTTCTTACTAATTATTTGGTTTTATTAGAAGTTTGGCTAGGGAAATAAATATAATTCTATAGTCTCTAGAATGCAATTGAGAAGTAAGATTTATATTTCTAACTTTGGGGATCTATTTATTCACAATTCTTCTTGCCCAGTGAACATACTATCATAACTGACTCATGAAATGATGCTAAAACCTAGATGTAGCCCACATCATGCTTGGTAAGTATAAAGAATGCTATCAGTATTCCACCCTATTGCCCATTTCCCAGTGGCTATGAGAGTTGGCTGAGACCAAGTCATAGCTTCTCCCTTCTCAGGTGAATAGTCCTTGGCCAGATGAAAGCTGCTTGCCCAGGAACTTACAGCCCATTTCAGCTCATCCTAACCTTCCTAAAGACCTGGTTTGTATGAGGATACAGAAGACTGGCCCCTTATCCCAAGTGAGACTAATCTGTCTAAGATTATAGAGACAGCACTATACTGTCTCTTAGTGCTCTTTCCTTGTCCAAAACTGATGTCACTCACAGCATTTTGCAGAGAGTACTCCATTAGCAAGGTGCTTAAACAAAATTCCTTGTCTCAGGTTCTGCATTAGTAAATCCAATCCAAATAAGCCAGGGTCAGCCCTGTTGCTCTATTATGATCCCTGAAATATATCCAGTTCAGGGTCAATATTGTGCTACTTTTCACATCTTATTTTTTATTTACAAAAACCCAGTCACATATCCACATCGAATGTTTTAAAATAATCTACTATTCTAAAAACAATTTTTAAACTTCTTTATGTACATAGTTTATTTTCTTCATTTCTGGCCACCACTCGTACAATATAAAATAAATAATACATTATGAAATATTACATAAAATTAACTTTTGGCATATAAAATAAATGACATGTAGGTAGAAAGAAACATTTTCTAAGAACTTAGGAATTGTTTCTTAATGACAGAGAAGAGAGACTAAAATAATCAGGAAAATAGAGAGCTGTTCTGGTGGATACTCATCCAGCATGAAGGCAGTAGGTTTACAACAAAGTCTTCACCAGTGGTGTTTCCCTTCTCCAGGCTCCACCCTAGAACTTTGAATCCTGAAGTTAAACTTGCTTACAGGTATCCACTATTCTCATGATTTCCAAAATGGGCCTGGAATAGATTTTAGTCAGGGCTGGTAGAGAGAGAAACAACCTTAAGCATGAATTAGGAACCCAGTAATTTCAGTCTGAATTTAAGTTTCTGTAGTTAATGTGGATCAAGGCCACCACATTTTACAAATCCAGGAGTATCATTTAGAAAGAACACAACATGAAGGTTAGTGGAACTGTTATAGACACATGGTGATCCTAAACAGAATTTTTCAGATCCTCGAAGCTTTCAAGGAAAGTAGATCAGAAAGTTTAGGCCTTATCTCTTGTATACTGTAATTAAAAGAACTTATACAGTTCTAATAAGTAGATAATTATTTAGAGTTGAAAGAACATATACAAAATATGTTTGGGCTGAATCTCAGCCTGAATTTGTAATATCTTGGACAAGTCATTTTTTATTTCTGATCCTTAGTTTTTCACTACAAAATAAAGGACTTATAAACATTCAGGTAGAACACATATATTTATCTTCAATCCATTCTCAATTTCTACTAAAACAGTACTAAAAGATTAGCCACACCACATCTCCAAACAAAGATAAGATTCCAGAATGACAAAGAAAGCAGGAAAAGAAGTAGCAGTCTATAAGAAATTTAGAAGAAAGCTCAGTAAGTGGAACATTGATAAATAAGCAACAAATAAGTAGCGTGAACGGAGAAGGCAATGACAACCCACTCCAGTACTATTGCCTGGAAAATCCCATGGATGGAGGAGCCTGGTGGGCTGCAGTCCATGAGGTCGCTAAGAGTCGGACACGACTGAAGCAACTTAGCAGCAGCAAGTAGAGTGAAGGCAGCTGGAAATTAATTTTGTGTGGTATTGAAGAACTCAAAAATAAAGCAAGTTGGGAACATTCAGCAAATGAGGATATTAGGCATTCTGTTGGATACAAAAATGGTTAAATCTCTTAGTTTCTTTCTCAAGTTTAAGTTTCCATCTTGAACCTGTATAATTGAAACTAATTTTTTTCTAGCCTTGAAGTCAAAAAGTACCTCTGGGGGCAAAGAATAGGTGCCACAACTAAAATTTAAAATACTACATAATAATAAATATAATAAATATTAAGACTCTATAATCTATTACAAATATTAAATTATGTTGTAGTCCATATTATTAGCCTCGGCCCAGAAGACAGAATGCTTCTTGTGTGTGGAATTGACCAATAGACTAGAAAAGACATAGGGACCCTAACATTTCCTTCCTACTCTGTCAGGAAACATTTAACAGGAGGCTTCCTGTGTGCTGTTTTGGATCTGTCAGGAATTCTCTGTTCCTTATTAATTCCTGAATACTCAGGAATTAAGAAGAGTGGCAAGCCTCTCCCGGGGGCTGAGGAATCCAGGCATTTCCTTCATTAGTTTTTCTATACTGTGATAAGTACCCTCTTCCTTCTTGTGAACCATATGGTAAAAGTGATTGTTTACAATTCTCTCTCTCTTTATTATGGATCACCTATGTTTTGTAAGTCTGGAATTTTAATCTTTATCTTTGCTGAGAATAACTACCTTGTAAGACAGTATAAGTATATATGCCCACACCATGTTGATAAAAACACCTTTGCTCCATCAGAGCTTTGGTCCCCGTGTCTTGCTTTCTCTCTCTCTCTCCCTCTCTCTCTTTTTCAGTCTGATACCCTGGAGCGCAGAGGCTCTCTGAGTTCACTTTCCTGCCCTGGCTTCTAAGACCCTCTTGAGAAGGCACTCTGAGCCTTCACCCCATTGAGAGGGCGCCTGAGGCCTTCTTGAACAGAGCAAACCCCGCGCAGGGGCTTTATTGGCTTTCTGCATAAACCAAGGAATATCAGTCTCTTTCTCTCGCCTTTACTTTCTTATTGGTCAACTCTGGGCCACCAGGTTCTGGTCCATTAAAGGACCTCAACACTATTCTGTTTGCTGAGACCACTGGGTTCTCAACTGATCTGCTTAAAGAAAAGTTCAGGCATAGATAAGCCTGAGATATGAACACAGAGGTTTCATTCAGATTTTTAGTTCTTTATGGTTAAAAAATCTGAAAATATTGGTATAGACATATATCAATATATATAATAAAATAGAGAAGAAACACTAAATCTTCAAAAAGAGAGAGATTATGTCCTTAAAAGAGACCAGTAGGCAAAAAGATAAAGAATATTTGGTAGGGTAGGCAGGGCATGAAAAAATTATTTGGGAATAAAAAGTGCTGGCAATGTAATATTAAGAAAACAGGACACCTACAGGAAACTATTCTTATGAAAAAATAAAATAAACATAAATAAAAGTGAAAGTGACAACTTGAAGGGAAAATTATATTAAAGAATTAATACTAGAAAATTCCTTATACCCAAAGGACATGAATATCCTCCAAAGTGAGGTATGAACTATAGAACAGAAAGCCATGGAATTAGAAACAAAGAGGTGAAATGGGTGATAATTCCCAGGAATTATTTTAGGAAGTAGCCAGGATGACCATCTGAAGCTGATTTAGAGGAAAACCTGCCTAGGTAGAAGCAAGATGACAAAGGACTTCAGGTAATTTGCTTCCAAACAGAAATGCAAATTAATATGACAGAATAACTGATGTGTTTGACTTTTTTCCTAGCAGAAGACGATGATGAATAAATTATGAAGACTATGATAGCAGGCATGAATGAAATTAGGTACTAAGTACATAAAACAGGCAACTATTAATTCTAAGGAAAAGAAAATAATTATGACAGCAAATGTAATCATACCGCAGTACATAGTTCAGCTATATTTACTTTGAGTTTATAACATTATAATCACAATATTGACTTAAGAAATCAGCAAAAAATTATACTGAATGATAACATGAAAAGTATGACGTCTTATGGTTGTGGGGTAGCAGAGGGAAATTAAATCTATAATGTAAGAGAGCAGAATGTCCTTTTTCCAGTTAATATAAAATGTCTAAAACTGAAAATAATATGTGTATATTGCTTAGATATATATGTATATTACATATATATATATATAATATATATGTATTTTAGTTAGAAATGTGTAGATAAATCCCAGAAGAAAGACTTAAAATCTTGAAAGTCATTTTTATATAAAAGTAGAAATGGAAGAGAAAATTTGGTCTAGGGGCTGAAGATATGATTGAGACTTAATTGGGTGACTTTAATTTTTAATGATGTGCAGATATTTGATAAATATAAATAAAATACTGTATGAAATGTTAATGACCTAGAAAATTTAACAAACTTTTCAAATATCAGCTTATACTTCAAAGAAGACCCTTGATAAGTATAATGATCTCTGCCTAGATCTTTGCCACTCTTCATGAGCAACCCCAAACTGCATTCAGAAAGGAGAAGTTTACCTGCATCTGTATGGGTGCATTAAAATGAAATTCAAGTTTCTTTCCTTATAACCAAGGGTCCAAGTTCAAATGCAAGAATGTTAAATTTAGACCCATGGATCTGAACATGAATATTTTGAGAAAATAAGCAGAAGAGAAGCACATCAACCTCTAAGAAAACTTTATAAAAAAGATAGAGGCAGTTCTCAGATGGCAGTGACAAGAAAAGGCATATAGGGACAAATATTTTCTGAAAAAGTCTTCAGGGAAAATGACATTTCTAAAGCAGATCTAGGCAAAACCAAATTCTTTTAGATAGATTTGGAGAAGGAAATGGCAACCCACTCTAGTACTTGTGCCTGGAAAATCCCATGTATGGAGGAGTCTGGTAGGCTACAGTCCAAGGGGTTGCAAAGAGTTGGACATGGCTGAGCGACTTCACTAACCAATTCTTTAGATTGATTAACCAGAATTAGACTGGTTAATAGATAAAATTGAGTCAGATCAATGTGCTGCAAAATAGGTGACTATTTTAATAGTCTATTTATTATCTTAATATCTTATTTAAATATTAAATACTATTTAATATCTTAATAGCCTAAGAGACAAAAATTGAATTTCCAGTCTCTGACACTGGTGATAGGAATGGAGAAAGAAAGAATGGATGTGAGCAAGGTAGAACTTACTCATGCATTACATGTGAGGACTGAGATATTTTGAATGACTCAAGTTTTCAAATTGTGTGATTAGTCTTGTCATTGAGATAAAGAACAGGAACATCCTTGATTCTCTTTTGTCCAGTTTGTATTAATTCTCAGACTTCAAATGACATTTGAAATGAATGGTAGATTCTGCCCAATCAGAACTGGCATTTAGACTGAAAGTACGAACTAGCTAGAGCTTATCTTTTGGGAGGAAGATTAAGTATAATGTTGATAAGATAAGAAAGCATTAAAAAAAATCATATCCGTCTCTTTCATGTGAGAGTTCATATGAAAAAATTAATATAAAGTGCATAGAAAAAATCAGGACATTATAAAATTTTATTCCACTATTAATCCTTTTAACATTATTATAATCCAAATACATATGTATTATATTTGTAGGCAGTAACTAAGGAATACATTAATTAGAAGAATGTTTATGTCTGGAAATTGCTTTCAACATGTCTAGATTTACATTAAAATACAGCCAAAGCAATTTTTGTAGCACGCACTTCAGCATAAACTTAAAGACAGGTGACCACATAAGGAAGAAATCTTAAGTGAGAGAAAATAGATTTGCTATTTTTTGTGCAGTGAGATGTGCTGAACTCGGAGAGAAATATTTATGGAGGAAAAAAAGAAAAGCCTCTCAAATTTGTTGATCAAAGTTGAAATTTCCAAAATGTTGCACCAATGAACTTCCGCATTTCAAAGACTAAATATTTAATGTTTCTTAATGTATAAAAACTTTAACTGATATAAATTATATCATTAATAGATATGCAAAGGCACATATTTATCTTATGTGTAGGGAGGTCTCCTCTGTTTTCAGGTGACAGTGTCTTAACAGAAGAGTTTTTGTTTTTTATTATATTGATGTTCAGTTCCGTTTAGTTCAGCCACTCAGTCGTGTCCGACTCTTTGCGACCCCATGAATCACAGCACGCCAGGCCTCCCTGTCCATCACCAACTCCCGGAGTTCACCCAAACCCATATCCATCAAGTCGGTGATGCCATCCAGCCATCTCATCGTCTGTCGTTCCCTTCTCCTCCTGCCCCAAATACCTCCCAGCATCAGAGTCTTTTCCAGTGAGTCAACTCTTCACACGAGGTGGCCAAAGTACTGGAGTTTGATGTTAAGAGAGCTCAAAATTATTGACATGTTAGTTTATTTTATTATTTTTTTTTAATTCTTTACAAATTTATTATTCTAGTCTGTTCCATTTCTTTGCAAGGAGTGAAAGGTTGTTGTTGAATCACAAGAATACACCGGGATTCTTGGCCCCCGGAGGAGAAGAATTCAATCCGGGGCCAGAGACGAGGCTTGATCGCTCGGAGCTTTTGTGTAATAAAGTTTTATTAAAGTATAAAGGAGATAGAGAAAGCTTCTGACATAGGCATCAGGGTAGAAAGAGTACCCGCTTGCTAGTGTTGACAATGAAGTTATATACTCTCCAGTGAATCCAAAGAATGTCTGGAGGTTGTAAAGACCTCATCAGACCTACTCCCATAATTTACATTTTAAGATAACACTGTCCTCAGGCAAGATACATCCTTGTAAAGACCAGGTCTACTCCCATAATTAACATTTTAAGATAACAGAAGGTTTAATCCAAAGACTGTCCTTAGGTAGGATACATTATTGGTATATAATCCTAAGGAATGTGGAGAAAGAAAAAAAGTTTGTCCTTTTTTCCTCCTTGAGAATTTCAGACCCCTCTGTCCTTGGGGACCCCTAGACTCCCTATCAACCTGTCTAGGAACTGACTCTATCATTCCCCCCTTTTCTTTTAGGAGAATTATGTTGCCTAGGGAAAAGGGGAGTCGTTCTCATTCCATAACTACTTCCGAGGTGACAAGGGGTGTTGTCCCTAAATTGGTGAGGCAACATATTCTCCTAATCCTCATATTGAGGATATCTGATCCAGGGGCCCCAAATAGTAGCTGGAGGAAGCTACAGCAGTAGCAGGAGTTTGAGCAACCATTTGTAACTTAAAAGCTTTCATGCAAGTGCATATTTCCAGAAATACATCTTGTTACATATACTCTAAATATACATATGCATGTCTACAGGTAGATACACACTGATTAGATACAATAAGTAGAAACTATTTCCTTGAAGATAAAGATTTTCATGTCATCTATTTCCTACAACAGCAGTTTCAGAGCAATTTCAAGGTTAAATGACAACCCAGCATTGTTATTTTTCATACAACTGCCTGACAATAGGGTTTCAATGTGTAACTAATAGTAATTCAGAGACTCCTGGAATAAAGCCCATAGAGTTTAGTGCAAAAGGAAAACATCATAGATTAGTTTAGAAGTTAAAATCAAACAAACAAACAAAAAAAGAAAAAAGGATAAATTCCTCTGCAGTAAAAGAAAAATATCAGTTACTTCAATGTCTAATCATGAGGAAAGGATATTGCTTGTTTCCATAGCAACCAAGTCCTGAGTATACTTCATTCATTTCTTTTCCACCAGAATCTGCCTCATTTGGTGAAAAGAAATTCAGTATCATATCAATGAAAACTCTAATATTTATGGATCCAAATACATTTTTCTGTCTAGGGTGACTAAGTAAAGATGCTGAAATCTAGCACAGGCTCGAACAAGAAAACTTAATTTAAATGTGAGAAGAACTGAAGTTTCTCTTGAATTTTACTTATGTATGCAGCATCCATTATTTGAGCATCCGAGAGAGATGTTTTTTTCATCTACTTTGACAGGCTCAGCTCTTTGGAGAGTTTATTTTATCTCCTGTAGTCAGAAGTTGAATTCAGCGGCACTTCTGGCACAAACTTAAAAGTCAAAATACAAAAGAACTAGCACATTTATTCTTGTCTGGCAAAGATAAGATTTATTCTGTGTGGTGTAAAAACACCTGACAAACTATCCACCTGATATTGAACTTTCAAAATACTTTCATAGCATATTTTCTAGTGGGAAAAATACGTTAACATAACTGACGGTCAGTTGTGTTTCCTGTGATTAGTTAGAGAAATATAAATTTCTTTTACAGCTATTTTATATAATTTGATGGCACTGCTGTTGTGGTTGATCCACTGATGGTTGATCACAAGTTACAAAGAAATTATTTTATTTGGAAGCACAATTTTAACCTCTCTAGCTTTGTCAAGTATTGAGTCATACAACTCAAGTGTGTGATTTTGACACACTCATCTGTGTCTTTATCACAAGTGACAATATCATATATTTTTCATTTATTCTATTTCACTGATGTATCTCCATAGGATCCTTTCATTTTCTATATAACCACTTTAATTTCTTTTCTTGTATGCTTTGATCTAGTATGTGTAATCCTTAGAAAATGCTAGGTTCCATGCAAGGAACACAACTCTTTTGCCTTGTGTAGTCCAACACAGGGTCTAGCACACAGAAGGGACCCATAATATTTGATGAATAATAAAATGATAATGAGCCAACAAAAATTTTACTTTTTCTATTGCTTGCTCATTTTAACCAAATTCCAATGATTATATTGATATTATCATCTTTATATTTAGGTTGAATAAGTATTGCAGCTTGTGTAAAGGCATCGGGAAATGGATATACATAACTAAAAGATAGTATCCATCAAGTCTATGGCATGATATTGTTTATGAAAGTGAAAGTGCTACTCTTTGCAAACCCATGGACTGCAGTCCACTAGGCTCCTCTGTCCATGGAATGCCCCAGACAGGAATACTGGAGTGGATTGCCATTCCCATCCCCAGGTGATTTTTCTGACCCAGGAATCAAACCTAGATTTCCTGCATTGCGTGCAGATTCTTTACTGGCTATTGTTTTTAGAGATAACCCAATAAAGGACATATGACACAGCATGATGATTGGAAAAAAAAAAAAAAAACAACTTATCCTAAAATTGGTGACATTTTCAGGAAAAGAAAAACACAAAGAAGAGACAAAAGAAAGAGCACTAGAGGTCAAAAGTATTCAGCTTGTTTTCTTCTCATTTCCTTCCATAAAAGCTGGAATTTTAAACAGATTTAATATTAAATTTGGCAAACAAGCAAGTAGGTAAACAGATATTATAGATGCACAGTTCACATGGTGTGTGGACACTTTATTCATCATTATACATTACCAAACTGTGACTGTTATTTTTCTAATTACTCTGTTTATTACAGTAAACAAACAAAGTCTCTGTTCTCAATATTATATCCTAATGAAATTACAGGAAATGCATTTTTCAAATATATAAAGAAAAAACAGTATCTAGAGACTAATAGAGAGTATTTGATATAGGAGATCATTTTATAATGGGTCCTGAAAAAGCATCACTGGTAAAATGTCATTTGAGCAGAGAACTCAAAAAGGCAATAATTGAATCAGACAGATATCAAAGGAAAAATTTCCAGACCGAGGGAATAACAAATAAAATATTGCGAGGTGAAAGTACCCTTAGCACATTCAAGAGATAGTGACAGAGCCCAAGAGCCTCTGAGGCTTGTTCAGAGTGAGAAAAGGGGAGAGAACTAGGATATAAGATCATAGGCTTAACAAGGAATCCAATTGTACAAGACCTTGAAAGCCGTGGCCGGAAGTTCAGGTTCGATACTGAGTGAGATGGAAGTTGTTAACAGGTTTTGAACAGAGTAGTGATGTGTTCTGACTGACAACTTAATAGGATCTTTCTACCCGCTGTCTGGAGAGTAATCTTTTTGAGGGCAAAGAAGGAAGAAAGAAGATCATTCAGGCGGCTATTGCAGTAATCCAGTTGAGAGACTGTTGTGTTTGAGCCAGGTTAGTGGTGACAGAGATGGGGGAAATGAGTTGGACTTTCAATGTAATTTAAAAATCGAACAGAACAGAGTCCTGATGAATCGAATGCAAGCTGCAGGAGAAAAAGGGAGAAAAAAACTGTTGAGTCATGCTTCTGGGGCACAAAAAATGAAAGATAAGCTTTCCTTTAGAGAAGGAAAAAGGAGCAAGTGGAAGGGCGGTGATATAGATCACACCTCAATTTTTTTTTATCCCTAATTTGAGATGATGTTTATCATGTATCCAAGTAGAAGTATTTTGCTATGTTTTATCAGACTGTGAGACGAACAGGGAGAGAAGAATTATAGAAGTCAGAAATTCAGATTGTTTAGGATATTGGAGCCTGGATGTCAGGAAGTTCTATACATTTGTATATAAAGCTTCCTGGTGGCTCAGATGGTAAAGAATCTGCCTGGATGCAATACAGGAGACCTGGGTTCAATCCACGGATCAGGAAAATCCTCTGGAGAAAGGAATGGCCAGCCATTCCAGTATTCTTGCCTGGAGAATTCCATGAACAGAGGAGCTTGGTGGGCTACAGTCCATGGGGTTGCAAAGAGTAGAACATGATTAGCAACTAACACACACACACACACACACACACACACACACACACACCCCTTCAGCTTTTAACTTTTATTTTTTGATATATGGGAGTATGTGTTGTAAAGTTAGGGAATGTTGTAAAGAAAAATCAAAGCTACAGTGGCAAAGGTAAAAGGTAGCCACCATAATGATACACTTCTTCAAGCAGCATGAGTTGAGGAAGTGCAGTCACAGAATAGAAATGTACAGTCATGCAATGTTCATTCAAGGGTGTATGTGGATTCACACATGTACCATTATTTAATTATGTTGATGATTCATACATCAAACATGCTTTCAGGTTAAAAGTGTCTGACAGTTACTAACCACTCTGAACATAGAATATTTTCAAGGACAGAATGGTTGAATTCTTACAAAGCTTGTAACACATAATTTCTTATGGAGATAACAAGCAAATAATCAACATAAATTGTTGCAAATATTATGATAGAGAAAATAAGGAAGTTGGAAACTAGTCATAGCATCCATATACTTCATCTAGGGAGAAAAATTCCCTAAAACAAGTAGCTTCTAAATTAAAACTGATACCCTGATTGTAATATGATTTTTTAAAAGTTCTACCTTCATTTTTCCCACTTCTTTTAATCATCTCAAAAATTGAAAATGTAGCAAATACTATTTTCAAACTAAGATCTGAAAGGAATTTCAAATGGATCTTTATTTTTACACTTGTAAACAACTTGCAGCTATGATGCAGTCTTGTCCAGTGAGCATTTTCTTGAGGGAAACACAATTTAGAACAAAAGCTACGTAGGATGTTCCATAAGAAAAAAATTTCTAAAGAAAATTGTGTCATCTTTTGTTAGCATAAAAGTAATTGAAGCTATCTTTAACATCATTATTCTTCACATATGCAGCTATAACCTTTGAGAATTTCTAGTATTTCTAATCTAATATTTCCTGAATTAGAGAGTTGAGAACAGAATGAAAAGAATTCAAGGAGAAAGATGCTTACCATAGTATGATTTTTAGCTCAAAAATTCATTCATCCTTATCTTTTAAAAGACCCAAGACAACCAACCAACTTTTGGGTCAGGGAAGAAAGTCATATAGATTCTCTGCTTGATACATACATTAGAAATTTGAATAAAAATTTATTGAAAATAAAAGTGAGATTTCATAAACTTACTGATTATATGAACTAATTCAAAGATAAAACCTTGAATAGCCAGAGAAGCAATGTGGATTTTTCTCTAGATAAACAAAGGAAATCTGTAACTACTGTTTCTGACAAGAGCTCAGAATATCTATGACTCTTTGTCCATAAAGATCTAATAATGTTTTAACATAATTAGAATAAAAGTATAGTCAACCTTTTCTGGTTAAAATCAGTAAATTTTAACATATGCATGCTACTATACATAGTAGTACCTACTATACAGTACTATATAGCAAAATATATACTCAGTACTTTGTAATAACCTCTAATGGAAGAGAACTTGAAAAGATAATTATATATGATATATATATACACATAAATGAATTATTGTGCTGTACCCCTGAAACTAACACCGTAGTATAAATCAAGTATAACTCAATTAAAAATTCAGTAAACTTATGTTAATTTTTTTTCTTTTCTTTTTTTTTTACTTATTAACTCCCCCAAAGTAGAAAAAGTGCTCAAAGTTTTCTGGTGGTCAAAAAATATGACCAAGATCTTTGTACTAAGGTCTTCAAATTTTAAACGAATATATCAGTGATGTGGCATTTTACCCACTGGAGAGCTAAGGTCACTATATGTTTTAAAAATATTTTTACTAGCTTCAGTGTGAAGGGTGAACCCAAGAGGAAGAAGGTAGAGGAACCAGGAACTCATAGCATAGGACAGAGACATCCTCTAGATGTTAGTTGGTAATCCCAAAAAAGAAATCATATTGTCCCAAGTAAAGCAATGGCATTGGGAAGAGAAGAGTAATAGGATTTTGGGGGATATATAAGAGGTAGAATGCACACCAGTGTTGCTATAATAAAATAAATAAGCATTAGGAAAGAAATCAGGAAAGATGAAAACCATGTGACTAGGCATGTTATCAAATCAACTACCAAATCTCAAAGTTGAGCCTAAGGTCAGGTTCAGTTTGAATATATTCTTTTCCTGAGCCATTTTTCTTGTTTCTTCATTTAACTAAATACAATTCACTATTCAAGTCTTAGTTCAGACTTTATATCTACTTTGAAGCTTTGCTTGAATACAATAGCCTATATTAGATGTCCATGTATGTGTTTCTCTGTTACTTTTCCCTGGGAACTTATCATAGTAATTATAATTCTTTTCTAATTTTTTTATGTTTCTCATTGGAATATATGTTCCATAAATGAGTGATCTTTTTTTCAGATGCCCTAGTTGCTAGTTTAGCAATTTGAGCATTGGAGCTGTATAAATATATATAAAGAAAATAAATTTTAAAAATATGTAATAAAAACATGAAATAAACAAAAACACATTGTAAATGTGTAAATATTATAAATTATGTTTTTTAAATTTAAGAGGCAAAATCTATATTTTTCTATGACTTAACTCTCAAGAATAGATTCCTACAATACACATTTCCAGGGCAATCCTAAAAGGACATTTTGGACTGCTATGTCCATGATACATGTGATTTCCTTAATCATGTCTCCCCTGTGAGTTATATGGCTTGCTCTATAGAGTGTGGGGGGAGCCATTTTGCTCCTCAGAGCAGTGCTAGTGTTAGTTTTGATATGTGGCTTAGTCCTTAGCTATCTTTAAGATCATTTTTCTTCACATATGCAGCTATAACCTTTGAGAATTTCTAGTGTTTCTAATCTAATATTTCCTGAATTAGAGAGCTGAGAGCAGAATGAAAAGTATTCAAGGAGAAAGATGCTTACCATAATATGATTCTTAGCTCAAAAATTCATTCATCCGTATCTTTTAAAAGACCCAAGACAACCAACCAACCTTCAGGTCAGGGGAGCAAGTCACAAATTACAGAGAAGGACAATCTTAGCCTATAAATAATTTCCTGTAGTTTATCATTCCTTTTTAAAAATAATAGCTTTAAAGCTTAGTAACTGTGACCCAAAGGAAACATTCCTTGGATCGTTTCACTATAACAGTTTTTTAAAAGGCCCAGGGAGCAATGGAAAGTAAGTAGCCTCCCCTCTAGGATCTATTGAATTGATAGTTTGCCAAACCTAGCTTTGTCCTTTCTGTACCAAATGACTAGAAATCCAAGGAGCTTTCTTGTCACAATTGGTAAGATGTGATCAGTTTCTTTCTCTGTAGTTTTAATGCCACAAAAGAAATTTACATCTTAATTAATTTTAATTATATATTTCAAATGAAATTTATTTTTTTAAATTTTCTTCCTTTTTTTTCTTTTTTTGGCTGCAGTGGATAACAAATGGGTTCTTAGTTCCCAGGCTATGGATGGAACCGCACCTCCTTACATTGGAAGTGTAGAGTCTTAACCACTGGACTGTCAGTGAAGTCCCAGTTTTAAATCTATTGCTAAGACAAAATAAGTAAATTCATGCAGTTGTAAATTAAGAGATGGAATAAGATATTCAGACTTTAAGCTATTTAAAATCATCTGGAATTTAAAAGACAAAACAAAATATCAAAACATTATGTGCAGTTCCCCTTCACCAAGGGAATACTTAGGATTTGCATTTGAAAGGCATGGATTCTAATCCTGATTTTTTTACCTGCCTGGCTGTGAATCTTAGAAAGTGTATTCAAACACTGAACATCATGTTTTGCCAGGTATTAAAAAAAAAGTTTGTTAGATGATCCCCAAGTCTATTTTCTCCATCATGACCTTCATTACAAGAAAGAAGACCTGATCTGGTTATTTTCTTGGGGTCCGAAATCACTGTGGACAGTGACTGCAGCCATGAAATTCAAAGATGCTTGTTGCTTGGAGTAAAAGCTATGACAAACCTAGAATGTGTGCCTGCTTAGTTGCTTCAGTCGTCTCTGACTCTCTGCAACCCTATGGACCACGGCCTGCCAGGCTCCTCTGTCCATGGGATTCTCCAGGCAAGAATACTGGAGTGGGTTGCCATTTCCTTCTCCATGACAAATCTAGACAACACATTAAAAAGCAGAGACATTACTTTGCAGACAAAGGTCCATATACTCAAAGCTATGGGTTTTTCAGTAGTCATGTACGAATGTGAGAGATGGACTATAAAGAAAGCTGAGTACCAAAGAATTGATGTTTTTGAACTGTGGTGTTGGAGAAGACTCTTGAGAGTCCCTTGGACTGCAAGGAGATCCAACCAGTCAATCCTAAAGGAAATCAATACTGAATGTTCATTGGAAGGACTGATGTTTAAGCTGAAGCTCCAATCCTTTGGCCACTTGATGTGAAAAGTCAACTCATTGGAAGAGATACTGATGCTGGGAAAGATTAAGGGCAAGAGAAAACGAGATGACAGAGGGTGAGATGGTTGGACAGCATCATCAATTCAATGGACATGAGTTTGAGCAAAGTTCGGGAGATGATGAAGCCTGTCATGCTGCAGTCCACAGGGTCACAAACTGTTGGTTATTTCTGACCAAAAATCACAACTGTTGACTGATAAGAGGAGTCAAGTCACGTGCCTGTCGTCTGCTTACAAGGGAAGGCTAGAATGTCATTTATGGCCTCTGCTTGGAAAGGAATAGGCTCAGGTAGTTCATTTTAAAATGCAGAAAGCATGCTTGAAAGTTGTTAGTGGTTATGAAACACAAAGTTAAGCTGCAACAGTATATTTTCTGTCTTAACATGATGGGTATTTATAGGGAAAAATCATTCACATGTGATTGATGAAATTTTGTACTTTGCATAGAGCTTTTGACATCATGAAAATGCAGATTTGCACCAATAAATGGTCATGGAGAGTACTTTTTATACAGGGCTTTGGTCAGGAATGGAGGCAAAGAGGTCTTCATGCTTCTTGATCAATATACAATGCTTGTGCAAGTATTGACAGCATCAGCACATTCAACTGAACAGAAAAACTATATGTCAAAAGTGTTTGGTCATAATTTGACTAACAGAAAAATGCAGCTAGTTGTCTATTGAAAGATAAAATGTAGAAATTGTAACTCTCTTTAAGGCTGGAATCAAAAGTTTTGGTAAACCTCCATAATTCTAGAGGTACATAAGGGATCAAAAGGTGAAATTTCAGATTTTGACAAAATGTGTCTAATTTGTTTTAATTTTTATGCATTTTTGTATTTACTAGTCAATATATAGATATTTTATATTTTATTAATGACAATTATATTATTACAGTAACTGCAATTATGAAATAATTTTGAAAGTGTACTTGGGAATATTAGAATTGCTTTTCCTTTCCATGGAGAAATATTAGCAATCATTCTGAAATTATAAAGTGAAGTTTAATCAGGATTTCCTATGCATATCACCTAGATTTTTACCAGAGTTGTGTGTTTCACAGTTGGTTATCAATTTTAGCCCTTGGGGGTGACCAGTTATTCTTATGTTCTTGTATATCCTGAAGAGTTGATCTGAGCCTAGAATTTCTTTGAACTAAATATGACTCTCATGCTATGACTAGTTCAAAGCCATATGAATTTCTTTTCTTTCTTCCACAACACACCACTTCCATGCTTATTCCTTTATTAATTTGCAGAAATATTTCTGGCACAAAAGCAAGATATTAATAAATCTGGCATGACTTTAAACACATTTTTTAATATTATCACTTAATTTAATCTTACAGATTAGATGAATCATTTTGAAAACTAGTTTTTGAATTATTAATATATTTATATTATAGGTAAATGAAGAAATAGCTCAGTTAGTGAAGAATCCACCTGCAATGCCAGAGACCCGGGTTTGTTCCCTGGGATGGGGAGATCCCCTGGAGAAGGGAAAGTATGCCACTCTAGTATTCTGGCCTGGAGAATTCCATGGACTGTATAGACCATGGGGTTTCAAAGAGTCAGACATGACTGAGCCACTTTCACTTTCACTTTTCATAATAATGATGTGTCTTCAGTAATGGCAACCCACTCCAGTACCCTTGCCTGGAAAATCCCATGGACAGAGGAGCCTGATATGCTACATTCCATGAGGTGGCAAAGAAGTGGACACAACTGAGCGACTTCACTCACTCACTCACTTCAATAATTACTCCTCATTTTAGCAACTACATTAAATTCAACTGTTGTTAGAGATGGGTGTAGGGCCCCAGGGCTTCCAGGGTGGTGCTAGCAGTAAAGAACCTCCCTGTCAAAACAGGAGACATTAGAGAGGTGGACTTGATCCCTGGGATGGGAAGATCCCCTGGAGAAGGAAATGGCAACCCACTCCATTATTCTTGCTTGGAGGATGCCCATGGACAGAGGAGCCTGGCGGGGGTACAGGTCATAGGGTCCCAAAGAGTCAGACACTGCTGAAGTGACTGAGCACATAGGGCCCCAATTCTGACAATCCCACCAAGATCTTAAGAATGAGGGAGAGACACTTAAATATTTGACCCAAAAAACAAAACCCCAATGCACTCACACATACATCATATACCCCACTATCTAACTTTTTTAGGCATCCTTTATTTAACTATTGGCTTTTCTATTACTTCATTTGAATCAGTGAGAAATCTACTGTTTGGTTTATTTTAAGGGCATGAAAAAAATATGTCATAATGTCGTGAATTTTGAAGACATAGGAAGGAACTCTTAAGAAAAGGTGCAGGAAGACACAGGCTTATAAAGGAGATGAAAGCAGGTAGATTCCCTGGGTCTATATAGAAAATGGTAAAAAGAGAAACATGTGATCCCAGGACAGAGGAATAAAACATGACAACTGTCAGCACCCCAGGTTAGTCTTGTAAGATAATTTACTTCATTTGTGTAGATGTTTCCAAATGTATAAAATTATTATTGTGATAGAACACTTTTCACAAAGTACCTGTTTACATCACAAACACACGCAGTGATATTTCCTGTCAGAAGATTAATAAGAAAGCAAGATAGCTTTTATTGTCTATTCTCTTCCCACTGCTAGGACCCAGAGATTGGGGCTCTCGACCTGGAGGCTGGAGTCAAGATCCAGACAGGATTATTCCCAGGTTTTGAAACCAAATGGAAACTGGTCAGTCAGACTTCACAATTGCTTGGGACTGGTGACTCCTTTCTTCATTTCTTTTTCTCTCATTTTGAATGCAAATGTCTGTGACTCATTTTATATCTGACCCACTGTTGTATTTTATGAACAGGAAATTTGTTTTCTGGTTTTACAGGTCCACAGGTGAACAGAAAATTTGCTCTAGGATGGATCATACTCAAAATTTCTTCCACATCTTATTTAGAAGATTCAGATAGTGAGGTCTGGGACTTTTGAACTCATAATATTTAGATAAGATTTTAGATTGAATGATGATATGTTGAACTGATATGTTTGGGCATGCTGAGAAGCAGGGACTGGTTTTTGCATGTGGGATAGATGTGAGTCTTTGAGAGTCAAAGGGAAGACTGTGGGAGTATGGAAAATGACCACCCAAAATGTCAACCTTAATCCTTGGAATTTCTGAATGTTAGCTATATTGGAAAAAAAAAAAAAAAGACTTTTCACATGTAATTTTCAGTAAACAATCTTGAAATAAGGAGATTGGCATTATCCTTGAGTATTTGAGTGGATCATAAATGTAATCACAAGTGCTTTTAAAAAAGGAAGGTAGAGGCAGATCTTATTGCAGAAGAAGAAGACAATGTAATAACTAAACAAGATGTTAACTGAGACTTTATAAAGATAAAAAAAGGGGTTGTCAGACATAAAATACAAGGACCACAGAGTCAGAAGCTAGAAAACACAAGCTAGAAATAAAATTTTGTTGTAGTCCCCTGGAGAGAGTGTGGCTTTGCCGTAACCTTGATTTAGGCTTAATGAAACTGATTTCAGGCTTCTTGCTTCAAAACATTGTTTACACTATTCTAAGACACTACAATTTTTAGTGATTTGTTAAATCCAACTTAGGAAACTAATACACTGAGTAAACTTAATCTTTGCACTGTGATAATTCTACTTACTCTTTTGGTCTCTACAACTTTACTACTGCAAAAACGTTGTTGCCTCACTAACCTCTATTTAGGTGCTCATTCCTTTCACTATTCATGATACCAATCTCCTTAATTAAATTTTGGTTAGGAAAGTACCTAACCAAAACCATTGTCCCCCTCCCCAGGGACTCCCCTGTTACCAAAATCTCAACTTCTCTATACACTGGTGCCAAATCAAATCCTAGAGACAAAGTTTTTGGTGACTTAGAAAAGTTGTGACAAACCGAGACAGTGTATCAAAAAGCAGAAACATCACTTCACTGATAAAGGTCCATATAGTCAAATGGTAACCCACTCCAGTGTTCTTGCCTGGAAAATCCCATGTGTGGGGGAGCCTGGTGGGCTGCCCTCTATGGAGTTGCCTAGAGTTGGACACAACTGAAGCGACTTAGTAGCAGCAGCAGTCGAAGCTATAGCTTTTCCTGTAGTCATGTATGAATGTGAAAATTGGACCATAAACAAGGCTGAGCACCAAAGAATTGATTGAAAATTGTGGTACTGGAGAAGACTTTTGAGAATCCCTTGGACAGCATGGATATCAAACGAGTCAATCCTGAAGGAAATCAACCGTGAATATGCATTGGAAGAACTGATGCTGAAGCTCCAATACTTTGGCCAACTGATGCAAAGAGCTGACTTATTAGGAAAGATCCTGATGCTGGGAAAGACTTGAAGGTAGGAGAAGGGTGATAGAGGATGCAATGGTTGGATGGCATCATCAACTCAGAGGATATGAGTCTGAGCAAGCTCCAGGAGATAGTCAAGGACAGGGAAGACTGGCATGCTGCAGTACATAGGGTTGCAAAGAGTTGAACATGATTGAGTGACTGAAAAGCAACAGGTTGTCTCTTGGAGCCTTCTCCCTTGATTAGCAACGGTTCAAATACTTTGGAACTTGAGGAAGGTCATAGATGCTGGAGACTTGCCTGTAAGAAATGGGAGACAGAAAGGCCTGTATGCCTAGGAGCTGCACAGGGCAATGTTTGGTTTTACCCCCAACTCTCAGGAAAAATAACTGAATGGACCCTTGGTAATGTGAATAGAACCAGGGCAGGGACATTATTATTGGACAACTAGTAGGTTTCACTTAAGGCTATTAGGCAGAGTTCTCTGAAATATTTCTGAGTGTTGCATGTTCTGATCAACAATAGAAGGGGAACTTAGCCAGCATCATGGAAAGTATAGGCAAGGAGGAGAGGAATGGGAAGATGTGTTTGAAGAAAAAGCTTGAGGATGATAGTATAAACTTATTAAAAATATATACACACACATACATATATATATATATATATATAATACAAATATACCTTTCTGAATGCTGAAATTTAGAAGTTAATATCTAGTGAGTCTTTTTTTAAATTTTATGCCAGGCTATATAATGAGTGTTTCATATACATTATTTGAATTATTTCCATATTATGCCTTCACTTCAGTTCAGTTCAGTCACTCAGTTGTGTCTGACTCTTTGCAAACCCATGAATCACAGCACGCCAGGCCTCCCTGTCCATCATCAACTTCCGGAGTTCACTCAAACTCACGTCCATCGAGACGGTGATGCCATCCAGCCATCTCATCCTCTGTTGTCCCTTTCTCCTCCTGCCCGCAATCCCTCCCAGCATCAGGGTCTTTTCCAATGAGTCAACTCTTCGCATGAGGTGGCCAAAGTATTGGAGTTTCAGCTTCAGCATCAGTCCTTCCAATGAACACCCAGGACTGGTCTCCTTTAGAATGGACTGGTTGGATCTCCTTGCAGTCCAAGGAACTCTCAAGAGTCTTCCCCAACACCATAGTTCAAAAGTATCAATTCTTCGGTGCTCAGCTTTCTTCACACTCCAACTCTCACATCCATACATGACCACTGGAAAAACCATAGCCTTGACTAGATGGACCTTTGTTGGCAAAGTAATGTCTCTGTTTTTCAATATGCTATCTAGGTTGGTCATAACTTTCCTTCCAAGGAGTAAACATCTTTTAATTTCATGGCTGCAATCACCATCTGCAGTGATTTTGGAGCCCCCAAAAATAAAGTTTTACACTGTTTCTACTGTTTCCTCATCTATTTCCCATGAAGTGATGGGACCAGATACCATGATCTTCGTTTTCTGAATGTTGAGCTTTAAGCCAACTTTTTCACTCTCCTCTTTTACTTTCATCAAGAGGCTTTTTAGTTCCACTTCATTTTCTGCCATAAGGGTGGTTAAGAAGTAAATATTATTATTCCCATATTATAGTATGGAAACTGAGTTAAGGGAGTGAGTCAGCTTGCTCTAAAGGAAAGGACTGTAAGTAGAGTGAACATATCAGTGGAAGCAGACATTTTATGTTTGTTTTTTTGGGGGGACTACCTAGACAACCACTGTGATATATTGACACTTCGCTTAACACAAGAGCTTTTCTCTATATCTATAATAAGTATTAACAGCATATAAGGGCATGAGAAAGGATTTCATAAATGCTTGCTGTTTATGAATGTTTTAGTTCCTCTGATGAGGAGACCACATAGATATATGGAAGTTATTAAGAGCAAAATATTGATGTAAGCATTACAATACCATCAGAGCCACTCAGGAGGAACAAAAATAATAATGAGACTTCTTTGGTATTTATCCAGAGGCCTAGTGATTCCTTATGTTTATTTATTATGTTTATGTTTATTTTTCAATTATGTGATTTAAAACGCAACAATATTGTTATCATAATGACCCTGTCCAGCAATGCTGCTGGAAATTCTCCTTGCTCACCCCATCTCTTTTATTTGCCAAACAGTAAGCAATCATGAAATGCATGGAAGCACCTGGACTGCAAAACAATTATCGTTTACTTCCTGGCTGACCAATTCAGGTACAGTAATTAGAAAAGTAACAAGGTCAAAAGAAAATCCATTTACTGTGTGCTCATTTGCACTTTTTAAAATGATTCAAACAATATAACCTTTGGATACATCCATAAACTCAGTCACAATAAAGTGTTTATTTTTGTAAGTTATATCTACAAATGCACATGTATTAAATAAAATAATGAGTTTCTTTAAATCTAT
Organism: Bos indicus x Bos taurus; assembly: GCF_003369695.1. Taxonomy (NCBI): domain Eukaryota; kingdom Metazoa; phylum Chordata; class Mammalia; order Artiodactyla; family Bovidae; genus Bos; species Bos indicus x Bos taurus. Next base: position 17,705,832 of record NC_040076.1, on the reverse strand, counting down.
GAAATGAGAAGCTATAAAGAATAACTCAACTCCCTATTACCAAATATTTTCCTAGTCGACTAACTCAGTTCTAAACTAAAAGTTCCATAATTTGAGATAGATTCAGAAAATATTATTCTATTTTAGCCACAGAGCATATATAAAGCATAGTTAGACTATAGAGAGAGTAAGTAATTATAAAACTGATCATTTGTCTTTCAGCATTTGCCATGAAACTTCAGCCTACCATGAATCTATTTTATAACTGGAATAATTGAAATACCTTGTGGCTGACTAGAATCCTAAAATGAAAGACTATTTTAGAAAAAAAAAAAGGGGGGGACCATTAACAATGTAAAAATTCAAGACAAAATGCACTTTGTTGCCGGGGACCAGCCCCGGCTGATCCAGGGTATTCGAAGGAGAGACGGCGTAGGCGAAGATCAGGAAACACTTGCTTAATTAAATGTTAATTAAGGATATAAAGAGTAATAGATTGAGGATAGCTCAGTAGAATTCAGTGAAGAAAAGAGGCTGAAATAAGGATAGCTCAGTGAGGAAATTCAGTGGAGAAAAGAGGCTGAATAATTCAGCCAGAAGGTAAGAGAAAGAACGACATGGTGAGACCAAGTTTCGGTGAACAAGGCCCCGCACTTTATTTTCCAAAGTAGTTTTTATACCTTAAGTTATGCATAGAGGATAATGGGGGAAGGGGTAGAGTCAGGCAGCAAGCCAGGCTTTCTTCCTGCAAACTTATCATATGCAAAAGCTTAGGTGATTTGCATCATCTTCTGGCCTGGAGGCCTGTTAACATTTTAAGACCTTTTCTTCAGAAAACTTATTTTTCTCTAAAGGTGATTGGTCAGGAGCCACCCTCCAAAAGCATTAGATAAAGTTGCATTCCTACAGGGCAAAGGTGTGGTGGGCTATAACAAGAAAAAGAACTAACTCAAGGGTCCCAGGTTACAAACATTAAAGCTACTACTTACACCAATTATATTAATCAATACACTGCCAGGGACACAGCAGGTAAGGGATATGGAGACTTAGCAGCAAACATTGGCCCAACAAGTGAAAATCCCTTCACCAATACAATTTCTAATCAATCTTTTAACTACTCAAAAGAATCTGTGTTTAGACAGTTTAGAACATCTCCTGCCTCTCACAGTTGGGAGGCTCTGAACAATCACATGTGGCCGGAAAAACCTATTCAGGCAGGCTAGAGGATTTCCAAAGGAGTTTGTAGGTTAAACACTGTCACACCCAGGAATTATTAACTGGAGCTGTAAGCTAACTCTTTTTTCAGAGAGAGGTAGTGGGGGACAGCCCCCCGTAAAGTCAGAGGTGTAGGTGAAAGCACAAAGCAGAAAGTAGGCAGACTCTGGTTTTGGGTGTAAATGCTCGAGAATTTCCAGGGGGACTCCTGAGGCTCGATCCCGCCTTTGCGTGTGCCGAGCCGTCATGGGCGGAGTTCCTCACTGGCTCCCAGCAGTGATAGAATTCCAGTTGAGCTATTCCAGATCCTGAAAGATGATGCTGTGGAAAGTGCTGCACTCAATATGCAATATGCACTATGCACTCAATATGCAATATGCCGGCTCCCGGCACTTTGTATGGAAAAGGAGATGGTAACCCAGTCCAATATTCTTGCCTGGGAAATCCCATGGAAAGAGGAGCCTGGTGGGTTACAGTCTGCTACTGCTGCTAAGTCACTTCAGTCGTGTCTGATTCTGTGCGACCCCATAGACGGCAGCCCACCAGGCTCCCCCGTCCCTGGGATTCTCCAGACAAGAACACTGGAGTGGGTTGCCATTTCCTTCTCCAATGCATGAAAGGGAAAAGTGAAAGTGAAGTCGCTCAGTCGTGTCCGACCCTCAGCGACCTCATGGACTTCAGCCTTCCAGGCTCCTCCGTCCATGGGATTTTCCAGGCAAGAGTACTGGAGTGGGGTGTCATTGCCTTCTCTGGGGTTACAGTCTATGTGGCCGCAAAAGAGTCAGATAGGACTGAGCGACTAAACAACAACATGGATTTGTCAGTTTCTGTTAGGTGAGTACTGTAAGAAGCTAAATAATTAAAAGCATTGTTTGTGATATGAAAATTCACTTGTACAATTCTTAGACTTATTTTAACTTTTACATAAGTTAAAAATACACATGCAAAGTTTTAGTTTCTGTGATTAAAAATGTGGTATTTAACACAACTTTAATTTTAGACACAATAATGAAGAAGCACATCCTGTGTGTGTGTGTGTGTGTGTGTGTGTGTGTGTGTGTATGTGTGCTTGTGATCCCATGGACTGAAGTCCACTTGCCTCCTCTGTCTGCAGTGGGTTACCATGCCCTTCTCCAGGGCATCATCCTGACTCAAGGATGGAATCTATATCTGAGTCTCTTGCATTGGCAGGCAGGTTCTTTACAGCTGAACCACCTGGGAAACCCCACATCCTGTGTAGTTACCTTTACTTTTGTGACATGTTTATTTACCAATATAACTGGCATGTGAAAATATATTTTTTGTAAAAATTTACTTGAACATGGGCCAGTTTTACAATGTAATTTTAATATGCATGTTAAAATACAACATGGAGAAAGAAATGGCAACCCACTCCAGTGTTCTTGCCTGGAGAATCCCATGGACGGAGAAGCCTGGTACGCTGCAGTCCATGGGGTCGCATAGAGTCGGACACGACTGAAGCGATTTGGGGAAAAAAAAATACAACAAAAGTTTTAAACTATGTGTAGTGCTTAGTCATTCAGTCGTGTCCTACTCTTTGCCACCCTATGGACTGTAGCTTGCCAGGCTCCTCTGTCCATTGGGATTCTCTAGGCAAGAAGACTGGAGTTGGTATCCTCCAGGGGATCTTCCCAGCCTAGGGATCAAACCCAGGTCTTCCGCATTGCAGGTGGATTCTTTATCATCTGAGCCACCAGGGAAGCCATTAAACTATGTGGAAAGGCTAATTTTATGTGTCAACCTCGCTAGACTATAATACTCAGCTATCAACCAGTGTCTTAAGTATTGCTGTAAAGATAATTTGTAGATGTTGTGTGAGATAACATAAATTATATATTGGACTCTGACCCCTGTTCCTGCACAGAACTCCTGAAACTGTTGTCATTTCCTAAGTGGGGAGAGCACCTTTTGTTCTAATACTTACTCTTTGACCCCAGTTCCTGAAACAGGGCTTACATAATCTTTGTAGTTTCCTGGATGATAGGAGGGTCTTTGTTCTAATGATATGACTCTGGGTGGGTTTCTGGATGAGAACTGGTCATCAGAAAGACCAAGCCATGACTGGAGCTTGGGACCCTCTGTTCCTCCCACCATTCTCATGAGAAAGGAGAAAAGCTAGAAATAGAGTTAATGATCAATTATGCCTATGTGATGAGACCACTATAAAAATTCCCAAAGTATGGAGTTTGGGAAATTCCAGATTGGTAAACACGCCAAGTACAAGGAAGGTGATGCCCTCTATTTCCAGAGGGACAGAGACTCCTGTGCTCTGACTCCTCCCAGACCTTGAGCTGTGTATCTTTTCATCTGGCTGTTCAGCTGTATACTTTATCACATCCTTTAAAAAAAACAGCAATCAAATATAAGTGTTTCTCTGAGTTCCAGGAGCCTCTCTAGAAAAGTAATCTAACCTAAGAAAGAGCTGATGAGAACCTCAGATTTATAGCCAGAAGCACAGGATCTGCAATTAACATCTGCAGTGGAGTGGGAGCATGGGGGTTCTACAAGCAGGAGATAGAATAGAGCAACTCAGCTGTAAACATGTGATCCAGGAAAGGGAAGAATGATTCCAAGGGCAGAGAAGATTTCAGATTCAGAGTTAATGCTGAAACAAGTTAGGATCTGATGGGATGTTGGGATGGGGTGAATGCATTTTGCATGTAGGACAGACATGAATTTGGGGAAGGGAAAACTAGGCTGGATAAAATAGTGTCTCCATATACTTAAGAGTCTCCCCAAATTCACGTCTACCCAGAATCTCAGATTTTGACCTTTTCAGATATAGAGACTTTACAGCTGTAATTATTTAAGATGTTGTCATATTAGATTAAAGTGAAAGTGAAGTCACTCAGTCGTGCCCAACTCTTTGCGACCCCGTGGACAGTAGCCTGCACCAAGCTCCTCCATACATGGGATTTTCCAGGCAAGAGTACTTGAGTGGGTTACCAAGCCCCTAAACACAATTGACTGGTGATGTTGTAAGTGGGGTGGGTAGCTTAGGAAACACAGAGACACCCAAGGAGAAAGGCCATATGAAGATGAAGACAGGGACTGGAGTGATCTACAAACCATGGAATGCCAAGGATTGCCAGAAACTGCCGGAAGATAGAAGACAGAAACAAAATAGAATTTCCCTTTGAACCTCTAGAAGAAACTATCACTAAAGACATTTTTATTTCATATTTCTGGCTTCCTGAATTATGAAAGAGTGAGTTTCTATTTTAAGACACTTAGCTAGTGGTGGTTTCCTATAGTGGCACTAGGAAACTAATATATCATGTAACAAGATTTAGCTCAATTTGAAACATGATCAATAAATTTATTATCTGATGCTTTTTCAAGTGGGGCTTCCTGCAATCCCAGAGACCTCGGTTTGACTCCTGGGTTGAGAAGATCTGTTGGAGAAGGGATAAGCTACCGACTCCAGTATTGTTGGCCTTCCCTTGTGTCTCAGCTGGTAAAGAATCCACCTGCAATGTGGGAGACCTGGGTTCAGTCTCTGGGTTGGGAAGATCCCCTGGAGAAGGAACAGCTACTGATTCTAGTATTCTGGCCTGGAGAATTCCATGGACAGAGGAGCCTGACAGGCTACAGTTTATGGGGTCACAAAGAGTTGGATACAAAAAATTTCTTTGGAAGGAATGATGCTAAAGCTGAAACTCCAGTACTTTGGCCACCTCATGCGAAGAGTTGACTCATTGGAAAAGACTCTGATGCTGGGAGGGATTGGGGGCAGGAGGAGAAGGGGACGACAGAGGATGAGATGGCTGGATGGCAACACTGACTCGATGGACGTGAGTCTAAGTGAACTCCGGGAGTTGGTGATGGACAGGGAGGCTTGGCGTGCTGCAGTTCATGGGGTTGCAAAGAGTTGGACACGACTGAGTGACTGAACTGAACTGAACTGAAGCAACTCTCACTTCACTTCATATATAGTCTTAGCATTTGCATATTCAGTAAATAAATAGAATATTTTTAAATAATAAAATAGTGATAAATTACTGTGTCAAAGTACTGCATTTGATGAAAGATCTGTTTACTTTGATAGACATAATTCAGCATGATGTCTTGATAATTTTCTTCTAAACAGTTTTTTACATATGATCAATCTTTTAATATGTATTTATTTTATTATATCTATAAAATCTAAATGTGTTTGTGTAAATAAAGCTTTAAATTTAGGAATTTGCTGCAGGAAGAGATGTCAAATGGTATACTTTAAAAATGAATGATCATGAAGAATTTGGCTGCATGTTTTTAAAAAGCATAAATTGAATTTGGCAATAACCTAATCATTAATGAGATCAGCTATTATACAAGTAATAGAAATAATTACTTGCCTCAGAATGCAATACATTTAATAGAAGGAAAAGTCCTTAATATTAGGGGAACTACAGAGACACTGAGGCCATATTTTCCATTAAAATGAAATAGAGGAAGTACGATTCATAATAGTATGCATTTGTCTCAGGGTAAGAAAAAGGGACACACTTCATTATCAAACTTTCTTTTTATCTTTTCCAATTGCCCTGCTGCATTAAAAAAACACATTTCCCACTTTTAATTAAAGTTACACATGATCAGCTTTAACTAATAAACACAAATAAACCTTTATAAGTTGTATGTTATTTAGTTCATTGACAAATATTCAAAATGTCTAAAATATTTTCTTGCTGATAATTGATTGTTAAAGTAAATTAGAACAGCATATAAGTTGATCTATAATAATTTTTCTTAAATATTGATGTGCATACTGAATTCAACTTAGCATAATTTTACCCAAATAATTTAATATTTTAACACATTTATTTCTAAACAGAGGAGTCTTATTTTGACTTTAAACATTAATTTGTGCTGTAGAATTGTAGGGGGGATACTGAGTTTACTGTCATATTCACTGTTAGAAAATACTAACCTATTAACCACTTACTGTGTACTTAACACTCTGTTACATTCAGGTAAACTAATTAAATCTTCCCTCAATTGATGAATAAAAAAGATGTCACATCTATGACACATTTTAAATAAATAAAATGAATAGAATTATGGCTTATATATTGGAAGTTGAGAAGAGTTAAAACATACCAGGTGATTTAGAAATGGAGGAGACCCATAAAATATTTGAGGTTCAAAACATGGTACTCAAATGCTAACTACTGCTATAATCTAAAAAAAGAAATGATGATGGCTTGAACCAGAGAATGTGACGAAAACTGATTTGACTTGAGAGGTTGAACTAACAGTAAATACTGATCAAACACATGGAGTTGAATGGAAGAGAATCAAGCATGACCCTTTTTGTTTCTTGGTTTTTGCTTTAAAATATATTGCCATTAACTAAAATTGGGAAGGGTTTGGGTAGGATGTGTTCAGAGGGAATTAGAACTTCCTTTAATACATATTAAATTTGAAATATTTATTAGTCATATAAACTGAGACAGATAGTGGGCAATAGACTTATGAGTCAGAATGAGGGAAATTAAATTTGAAAGTCATTCAGTTCAGTTCAGTTGCTCAGTCCTGTCCATCCTTTTGTGACCCCACAGACAGCAGGACGTCAGGCTTCCCTGTCCATCACCAACTCCTGGAATGTACTCAAACTCATGTCCATCACATCAGTGAGGCCATCCACCCATCTCATTTTCTGTCATCCCCTTCTCCTCCCACCTTCAATCTTTCCCAGCATCAGGGTCTTTTCCAATGAGTCAGCTCTTCACATCAGGTGGCCAAAGCTTTGGAGTTTCAGCTTCAGCATTAGTCTGTCCAGTGAATATTCAGGACTGATTTCCTTTAGGATTGACTGGTTAGATCTCCTTGCAGTCCAAGGGACTCTCAAGAGTCTTCTCCAACACCACAATTCAAAAGCATCAATACTTTGGTGCTCAACTTTATTTATAGTCCAACTCTCACATCCATACGTGACTCCTGGAAAAACCATAGCTTTGACTAGATGGACCTTTGTTGGTAAAATAATGTCTCTACTTTTTAATATGCTGTCTAGTGAGCCATTACTACTACTAAGTAACTTGAGTCATGTCTGACTCTGTGCCATCCCATAGACGGCAGCCCACCAGGCTCCACCGTCCCTGGCATTCTCCAGGCAAGAACACTGGAGTGGATTGCCATTTCCTTCTCCAGTGCATGAAAGTGAAAAGTGAAAGGGAAGTCGCTCAGTCATGTCCGACCCTCAGAGACCCCATGGACTGCAGCCTTTCAGGCTCCTCCGTCCATGGGATTTTCCAGGCAAGAGTACTGGAGTGGGGTGCCATTGCCTTCTCTGAGTGAGCCATTAGATTTTAATATTCAATGCCTTGGGATTGATGAGATCACAAGGGAGTGAGTACAGATCAGGATTATTTATTTATTAAAAAAATATAGACTGCTTCACAAATTGTGTGTCATCCTTGCACAGCTTCCTTGCTAATCTTCTCTGTGTCATTCCCATTTTAGTATATGTCTTGCTGAACTGAGTACTGGATCATGATTCTCTATCATAGCAATAATGATGTTGCAGGACTGGATAATTCCTTGTTTTAGAAGTCTGTCCTGTACATTGTGGGGATGTTTAGTAGCATCCCTGGCCTCTAGCCACAGTATTCCAGCAGTAACTCCTGTTGTGACAAACCAAAATGTTATCAGGTATTACCAAATACCCCATGTGAGCAAAATAATCTCCAATCGAAAATCATTGTTCTAGATAGAAGAAAGAAAGCTCCAGAGCTATTAGGATCCTGTAATTTCATCTTTTGTTTTTGCATTTCATTTGTTGATTCAGGATTCACCAGACAGAAATCTCTTAATGGACAAGTTTTCATTAATGTAATTCTTTGATTGTTTGTCCTACCATTTGCTAATCCTCTAGTTATCTTTTCCTAGATATGTATTTTTTCTTTTCCTTGCTCTAAAGGATATCATTGAAAGTCATTCTCAAATGCTTTGATAAAAATCTGTTTTAGTTCAGTAACTCTGTCAGTGAAAGAAACAAGGCTAATCTGACATGACATGCTCTTGATGAACTGGTTCCCTTTCTTTGTGATCGTATCCTCCTGTCAGTATTTTTAAACAGCCCTGTAAATATTCATTCTTTGATCTTACTCAGGTATAACATCCTCAGCTTGTCTATTTTCAGAATCCCTGGTCTTTGAGTTTGTAAAAATTCATGCACTTCCTGCAACAAAATTTTTTTATTATATATATATATTATTGAATCTCAAAATTTGTCAGAGTTCATAGGATCCTCAAATGTTTAGGAGTTAAGAAGAACTGTACAAACCAGAAAAGTGTCTGGAGAGAGGGTAGAGATGAAAAAGTGATTATCAAGCAAGAATAGTACTATGAAAGACAAGTGAAGAATTTGCCACAAGAAGAAAAGAGAAACTCTGTCAAAAGCTGTGGTTTGATTAAGCAATAGGTAAAATTTGTCCATTGTTTTAGTCACATCAAAATGACTGAAAATTTTATCAAGAACACTTTTGGTAGATTAGTGTGGAAATATGGATATTTGCATTATGCCAAATTACATTCCACAGATTAAATGAAGATTACAGAATCAAAAGTTCAAGTTACAATGGAGAGGTCTTAACATTTCCACCAATCAGTTAATTATAGTATAACTTAAAGTGGAGTAAGCAGATATCATGTGCTCATGACTTGATGTCATATGTGAGAGTTGGACCGTAAAGAAAGCTGAGTGCCGAAGAATTGATGCTTTTGAACTGTGGTATTGGAGAAGACTCTTGAGAGTCCCTTGGACAAGAATAAGATCAACCAGTTATTTCTAAAGGAGATTGGTACTGAATATTCATTGGAAGGACTGATGATGAAGCTGAAGCTCCAATACTTTGGCAGTCTGATGCAAAGAGCTAACTCGTTGGAAAAAACCCTGATGCTGTGAAAGATTGAAGGCAGGAGAAGGGGATGACAGAGGATGAGATGATTGGATGGCATCACTGACTTGATGGACTTGAGTTTGAGCAAACTCCAGGAGTTGGTGGTGGACAAGGAAGGCTGGTGTGCTGTAGTCCATGGGGTTTCAAAGGGTTGGACCCGGCTGAGCGGCTGAACTGTATAAAGTGCTATGTAATATTCTGGCTGTAAAGTTGAACTCACATCTCTTCAAGCTTCTACCTGTAATTTACAGTTTACAGAAATAACAGAGTCAAACTAATACGTTAAATGACAGCACAACAAAACAATTAGAAAAATTTAGACAATAGGACATTTTACTGGCCATTTGACATCATTAGGAATTCTATGACAGACATAAAGGCTGAGGTCTATATAAGCATAAAATAGGCTTAAAAGACATAAGGATACAATTTTTAGACTTTATCAGATCCTAACTTTTTAATAGATTAAGTATTTAAAAAATTGAGACAATCACAAAGATTTGAGTATAGATTAAATGTTGGATAATAGAAAGAGTTATTGCTATTTTTATTGTTAGGCCTGGTTTTGTTTCAGAATGTGCAGTATTGAGTGTATATACTAAAGAGGCTGCCTCCATTTTTGGATGCTTGACTGCTGACATCTTCTAAATGTTACTGCTCGCTCTTCCCTCTGCCTCATTTCTGGCCAAGATGAGAAGTCAGAAAGCTCCCTTTTTGAGGCTGGTGGGATATTCAAAACATGCAAGCCCATGAACAACTGGGACCCTCACCCCAGCTCTGTGCCCAAATCTCAATAAAAATCCGAAATTAGGCTCTAATCCTTCTTCTCCCAAGCCATTTTTCAGACTAGCTTGAAAAGTGTGACTTCTTCCTCAGGTGCCTTATTATATGATTAATAAACTTTTTCACACACTTCTGTTTTATGTGTATCTTGATATCTTCATAGCAAGATATCAGTCTTGATTTCTGAAACAGTTTTGGGTGGCAGGTCCATCCTGCTTCTCAGAATATCCATAGCCGGATGCAATGCCATGGTGTGTAAAGTTTATTGTACTATACTTTGAAAGAAAAAAGAAAGGAAGAAAAGAGGGAGACAAGGAGGAAAAAGGCAAAGTGATGGGCAAAGTTTAAGCATTACATCATGTTGCCAATGGGATTCAATTTTATGATTTAAGTAGTATCAGAGCAACTGTGAAGAGGTTATCATCTACTGCTCTTCTGTTTCTTGAGAGATTTCACTCCTAGAGCATTACCTAATCTTTCTTTGAGGACTAGTATCAGTCCTCACTTCATCCACTGGGTATGCCCAAGAATATACTGCACTGTCCTTTTTACCATGTATGTTGAGGTTAAAACACATTTTTCATGAGAGAAGGTCTTTAAATTAACTGCAATGTGTCTAGTAAAAAGATCCTTTAGTTTTTAGCTCATTCATATCTTAATTGTTTATTTAATGAAAATGTATGTAGTACCCACTGAATATCATTAAAAATTTTTGAAGCTACAAAATTAAATAAAATATCTCTTTCCTTCAAGGAACTCACTGTTAAGAAGCAAAATAATTTAGTAAATAGTTACAAATAATAAGTATAAATAAATATATAATAATTATAAATGATAGCCATGATTAATAGACAATTATGAAAAAACAAAGAAATAGATGTGTCATATACATAGGGTTTTACAGGAAATTGAATATTAACCTGGTAATAACCTGTAAAGTGTAACAAAAACTAAAGTTTTACCTTTCAGTCAGTTCAGTCACTCAGTCATGTCCGACTCTTTGCGACCCCATGAATCATAGCACGCCAGGCCTCCTGTCCATCATCAACTACTGGAGTTCACTCAGACTCACGTCCATCGAGTCAGTGATGCCATCCAGCCATCTCATCCTCTGTCGTTCCCTTCTCCTTTTGCCCCCAATCCCTCCCAGCATCAGAGTCTTTTCCAATGAGTCAACTCTTCGCATGAGGTGGCCAAAGTACTGGAGTTTCAGCTTTAGCATCATTCCTTCCAAATAAATCCCAGGGCTGATCTCTTCAGAATGGACTGGTTGGATCTCCTTGCAGTCCAAGGGACTCTCAAGAGTCTTCTCCAACACCACAGTTCAAAAGCATCAATTCTTCGGTGGTCAGCTTTCTTCACAGTCCAACTCTCACATCCATACATGACCACAGGAAAAACCATAGCCTTGACTAGATGGACCCTTGTTGGCAAAGTAATGTCTCTGCTTTTGAATATGCTATCTAGGTTGGTCATAACTTTTCTTCCAAGGAGTAAGTGTCTTTTAATTTCATGGCTGCAATCACCATCTGCAGTGATTTTGGAGCCCCCAAAAGTAAAGTCTGACACTGTTTCCACTGTTTCCCCATCTATTTCCCATGAAGTGATGGGACCAGGTGCCATGATCTTCGTTTTCTGAATGTTGAGCTTTAAGCCAACTTTTTCACTCTCCACTTTAATTTTCATCAAGAGGCTTTTTATTTATTTTTATTTTATTTTAGTTTATTTTTTAACTTTACAATATTGTATTGGTTTTGCCATACATCAAAATGAATCTGCCACAGGTATACATGTGTTCCCCATCCTGAACCCTCCTCCCTCCCCTCTCCCCGTACCATCCCCCCGGGTCATCCCAGTGCACCAGCCCCAAGCATCCAGTATCGTGCATCGAACCTGGACTGGCGACTCGCTTCATATATGATATTATACATGTTTCAATGCTATTCTCCTAAATCATCCCAGTTCCTCTTCACTTTCTGCCATAACGGTGGGGTCTTCTGCATATCTGAGGTTATTGATATTTCTCCTGGCAATCTTGATTCCAGCTTGTGCTTCTTCCAGCCCAGTGATTCTCATGATTTACTCTGCATAGAAGTTAAATAAGCAGGGTGACAATATACAGCCTCGGTGTACTCCTTTTCTATACCTTTAGTGTCAGGCAAATTACTTTTCACTAAGGTATTACCTTTAAATGTATTTGTTTACCTAGAGAAAGAGGATTAAATGAATAGTTTCAAGTGCATAAAAAGTCTAGAATGATGAGTTGAAAATGTAATCCAGTTTGATTGTGAGTAAATATTGGTAACTTTAATAAAATTGTTAGTAAAGTGATGCGGGAGTGAGGTTTAGAGCATCCATGAAAAATGAAGAGTTGAGAACAAGAAATGTACATATAGGTTTTAAAAAAGATGGATGAGAATAATAAAAGAACAGCAGTGAGAGGACTTTGGGGATAAAGGCACAATTTACTTTTTATTTTGCTTTTTATTTGTTTCTTTTTAAGGATAGAGACTTGAACATACTTTAATACAGAAAGAGGTGAAATGGATATATTGAAAATTTCAATTAGCTTTAAACATAAAGTAATCTTTATCTTCCAAGGCTAAGAGAAAGAAAATATTTATTTAAGTGAAACTGAATTTTTTTATTGTGATAGTTATCATTTAAGGCTTCATTTTCTCTAGGTATGAGGTAAGGTAATTGTTAAAGTATTGAAGAGGAATGGTTAATAATTGGAAGACAGTCTTGATGAAAATCAGAGGCTGTATATTTAAAAGATAAAACAAAAGAAATCGTGGTGGTCTCAAGATTCTGACTATATTTTGAGTTCATGTATTTTATTTTATTTTATTTTTGCAAGTCTACGTACCTGTATGGAAAAGGAAATGGCAACCCACTCCAGTATTCCTGTCTGGAGAATCCCATGGACAGAGAAGCCTGGCAGGCTACAGTACGTGGGGTCGCAAAGAGCTGGACACGACTGAATGACCAACATACACCTAACTGTATACTTCCCTCCAATAGGGCTTAGCTTCCAGGGTTAGTAACAAAAAAAGATGCATTGTTGCACTGACTCAGAATTTTAGCTAAGCCTGATATTTTATGGCAAGGATAAAGGGTTGAAGGGGATGGAATGTTAATGAGTAAGTGCAAAAGCAGTGAAATTAGGAAAAAATAAATAAACTAGAAGGATGGCAATGCATGAGATATAAGAGATTATATTTCCTAAATTCTTCCAGATGTAGGGTATGATGGGCATTTCAATTCAAGCAGTCTTTAAGTTTTGAGAATGGTTTTCTGATAGACCTGCCAAAATGGGATATTAAACTATCTTTAAATTATCACAGGCATTTGTAGTAATGACAGAAAAAGTTCCTATCAGCAAGATGTTATGAAATGAAGGTTATTACCTGGATTAAAGAAGACAAAGCGTCTTACAGCCAGATTGCCTGAAACTCACAAAAACATGTACATACAAGAGATTCAGAAACAAGAAATATGATGGAAGTAATTCCATAGTGGAGGGCCATAGGAGAATGTGTTCTCAGGGGGAACCAAATGATAGTCAAAGCAGGCAGGTGACAAAGCTTGTGGAAAGATAGAGAGTGATTGGTCAGTTTTATTTACAGAGGCACAAGTGTTCCAAGCAGTGAAGAGAAAGAGCTGGAGGGGAATTGATATTGGGAGCCTTCAAGGGATGGGAGACTCAGTTTTATCAAGGGATGAGAAAATAAGAGAACATAAAAATTAGTTGAGAACAGGGGTAATGACCTCTCAAGGACTGTAACGATGTCTAAGTCTCATGAAAGAAAGGTAAAGGAGTAAACAGACCACTTTTCTCTGTAAGGAATGTTTCAAGTTATCCAGAATAGTAGAGACAATGCTTTTATGAGTGATCTTATTAAAACTTGAGTGAAGAGGAGGAACTTTGTCTTAGGGTAGGAGTTGTGACCTATTTTGATGAAGAGCCATACACTAAGACCGCAGCTATTTTGAGACGATGGATATCATCTACCACCCACAATAAATAAATATGTTTACTTAATATAAACAAGCGAATGTCTACCATCCACCATAAATAAAAGACGAGAAAGAAAGCTGAGGGCCAAATAATTGATGGTTTTGAACTATGGTTTTGGAGAAGACTCTTGAAAGTCCCTTGGACAGCAAGAAAATCAAACCAGTCAATTCTAAAGGAGATTGGTCCTGAATATTCATTGAAAGAACTGAAGCTCCAGTACTTTGACCACCTGATGTGAAGAACTGACTTATTGGAAAAGACCCTGATGCTGGGAAAAATTGAAGGCAGGAGGAGAAGGGTATGACAGAGGATGAGATGGTTGGATGACATCACCAACACTATGGACATGAGTTTGAGCAAGCTCTGGGATTTGGTGATGGACAGGGAAGCCTGGTGTGCTGCAGTCTATGGGGTCTCAAGAGTCAGATATGACTGAGCAACTGAACTGAACTGATCCACCATAAATAAACAAAGGCCAAGCCAAAACAAAACCTAAGTTGTGAAAGGTGATATTGTTTTTAAATAATAGGCTTTGATCATATATAAATATAATTTCTAAATTTCTCTCATTTTAATATGTAGGTTTTCTGCTGTGTGTTAGGGTTCCCCAGAGAAACAGAACAAATGGAATAGGCATATAAAGAGAGAAAGAGATTTAATTTAAGGAAATGTTCACACGATCATGGAGGTTGGCAAGTTCAAAATCTGCAGGTTGGGACAGCAGACTAGAGATCAAGGAGTTGCTGAGTCTTAAGTTCAAGTCCAAAGGCCTTCTGTTGCAGAAGTGACTGATCAGGGGAGGTCAGATGTTTTTATATTCACATCTCACACCTAATATGATGGAGGGCAATTTGCTTTATGCCATGTCCAACAATTTATCTATTAATCTCATCCCAAAGCACCCGGAACAATGTTAGTGTGCACATTGGACACCATAGCCCAGCCAAGATGACCCAGAAAATTAGCCATCATGCAGTCTACAATCTGTAGACTGTAGAATTAGTAGATTGTAGTAATCTGTAGATTGTAGAATTAGTCTACAATCATTGGCCATCCCTGAATTTTATAGCTTCTATGTACCTCAGAAAAAAATAAATTTTTAAACAGCTGTACAACACTGTATATTACCAACTGTTATGGTATAGATAATTCCAGTTTATTCTTAAAACTACCCTCTGAAGACAAAGAAGACTAAAAATATACAGGCCCCATTAAAGAACAAATAGTAGAAATATCATCCTTATAAGATTTAAAGATAATGAGACTCACATGGTCTAAAAAGATGTGTAAGATAAAACAGCCTCTACATTAGCATAACCAGCCTGGAACGTCAGCCTTCTGATTATGTATCTAAGACATACCACAACACCACAGTGGTGCCATAGAGAGAAATTAACCTATGCTTGGATCAATTTCAAAAGAGCCAGAACATCGAGTCCCTTTAAATTTAGGCAAAGCATCATTCTTCATTAGAGAACCAGCAGGAGGTAGGGAACTAGTTAACTTATAGCTACTCTAAAGGTACCCACAGGTGTTCGCAAAGAGTCGGACACGACTGAGCGACTGAACTGAACTGAACAGGTGTTCATGGCAGCAATGTACTATTCACCAGCCATAATCTAGAGGTGATCTTTACATGGAAATCCTTAACTTGAAAATAAGGATGATTTCATATTACATTCCAAAGAAGGTAATTGTCTTTAAATTGCCCTTCTTTTCTCAAAAGATTTGATCTCTGAAGCCTGAAATGAAACTTTAACATTTTCAATTAAATCCAAGCCTTCAAGGTTTGGTTGAAACTAAGAAAATGATTTGTGAAACTCTTTTTAAACTCCCTCTGAAATAAGCTTCAAGCTAGTGAAGTTCTAATTCTTAACATTTAGACTAGTTATAAAAGAGAAGTCCCTTAGTACTGAACTTCAGCCATAATATTCAAGCTATGCAAAAAAGAATAACTTTAAATTAATAACTAAGATTTTATTTTGATATCTGATTTTTTTTTAAGTAAATGGCTTTTTTGTTTGCATGCTTTGCTTAGGAGATGATGGCAATAAAAGCAAACAAAATTCTGCTGCATTTTGTGATTTGGCATCTAAGATTTCATGTGCTGAACTGCTAAAACACACTGTGTACTTTTAGAATTCTCCCAAATTTTCCTAAGCATTTTTTCTGTATTTCTATTTGAAACATGTCTCACACATCTTTACTCTATGACATTATCAGTTTACTCATTTTTTACCCCCAAAGGGGAAATGAAGCTAAGTTTTTATACAATTTTAAAAAGTTATTTTCCACAGTTATTACAAAATATTGGCTATAACCCCCACATTGCAATATATCTTTGGGCCTATCTTTTACCCAGTGGTTAGTGTCTCACACTTTCCCATCCCTATATTCCTCCTCCCCACCTCTCCACTGGTAACCTCTGGTTTGTTCCCTATATTTGGGAGTCGGTTTCTTTTCTGTCATATTCACCACTTTGTTGTATTTTTTAGACTTCATATATAAATAATCTCATGCAGTATTTATATTTCTTTGTCTGACTTATTTCACTAAGCTTAATGCCCACCAGGTCCATTCATGTTGCTGCAAATGGCAAAAATCTCCTTCTTTTTTTAATGGCCGAGTAATGTTTCATTGCATGCATATACCACATCTTCTTTATCCAATCATCTGTAGGACACTTCGGTTGCTTTCATACCTTGGCAATTGTATATAATGCTACTATGAACATTGAGTTGCATTTGTCTTTTTGAATTTCAGTTTCTCTTAACCACGTGAAAATGGTTTCTTTTTTTTTTCTTTTTTTCTTTTCTTTTTCTACTTTTAGGATGAAGTGCCATTATGGGATATTTTTCTAAAGATTTTTAAAATGTGAAAATGTCATGTAATATTAACTACTTCTATAATCTTCCTTATTATAACAGGAAATTGGATACTAATGCTGATCATGGAATCCTGCATTATGCTACCACTGGTCTGTATGCTGCATATGACACCTTTTACTTATCTGTTCTTTGACATTTTGCACAATTTAATAGCAATTCTACATCACAGTTTTACAAAATTTTATAGAATTACAGAATACTATTGAAAAGTAGTATTATATTAGAATAGTATTCTATTAAATGGTATTTTTAAAGATTTCTAGATATTATATATAATACATATTTAATATTCAATACAATAATTATTAATATATAATTATATATTATATATATAAAATTATATGTATGCTATAATTTATTTTATAACTACATATACTTGTATATAATTATATAAGTATATATAAATTTATATATGCTATGCTATGCTATGCTAAGTCACTTCAGTCGTGTTCGACTCTGTGTTACCCTAGAGATGGCAGCCCACCAGGCTCCCCTATCCCTGGGATTCTCCAGGCAAGAACACTGGAGTGGGTTGCCATTTCCTTCTCCAATGCATGAAAATGAAAAAGGAAAGTGAAGTCGCTCAGTCGTGTCCGACTCCTAGCGACCCCATGGACTGCAGCCTACCAGGCTCCTCCATCCATGGGATTTTCCAGGCAAGAGTACTGGAGTGGGGTGCCATTGCCTTCTCCAAATTTATATATATTAACAAATTATTAATTGTTGTAATTCTTATATATTATAATATAATTTTATAATATATAAAATTATATATATATATAAAGGGAAGCCCAAATATATATATATATATATATCTTTGTAATATTCATAATTGGTTGAATAGCTTTTATATGAAAGCTTCTTTAGTTATCCCCAAACTGAAAGATATTCAACCAGTCATGAAGACTGCAGTTGGAGTATTCTTCCATAAGTACAATATTGTGAATTAAGTGAAGCAGGTATCAAGAGAGAAATAAAAAAAAAGATTATTTCACCACCATACCTGGACATCTTCCTAGGATTTTCAGATTACCTTCCTAGTCAAGTGTAGGATTTTTATAAGCCTTCTTGAAGTTTGTATATAAAAATACCATAAGACTCAATAAATTCATGTTGCTGCTGCTGCTGCTAAGTCGCTTCTGTCGTGTCTGACTCTGTGCGACCCCATAGTCTGAACTAATTTATCCTCTTAAATAATTTGATAAAACCAAAAGTCAAGTGGTAACAACTTAAATAAAGATGAAATATGAGTTATATTTTCTTTTTGCTATAAAGTGGAAAATGGCATGCAAAATCCATGTTAAATAGAAATAGTTCATTATTTGTATGCAAACTAAAATAGCTGTATTAACATTAAGTGTGAATTTCTATATTCATTTTTTATATAGCTGAAGTATTATGTATGATGACTAGTTGTCACATGCACACATTTCATTCTTCTACAATTCTAGAATTTATGACCAATAAAAATTAATAAAGAATTGGATTTATTTTTGGAAATAATTAAATTTGTGATTGCATAGGTTCTAGGCTTCAGTGGTCATTCACCTATTTGAAAAATAAGAATCTCAATAACAATTTATTATAAAAATAAGAATAGCTGTGTAGGAGAAGTGTCAATGTATTCTAAAGTAACTAACATTGCTAGAATATTCTAGTACATGATTCTTACTGAATCATGTCAAGTATACATGATTCTTCTCCCTAGGCTTCATATTGTATTTGTTTATATTTTGGCTATTGTCATCATATGTCAGTTTGTACTGAGTTAGCAAGATTCCCCTCAGAAAGTCAAACCTGAATATTATTTTTCTTATCAGAGAGATGTGACCTTGTATTTAATCCTACTAACTTATACAAATAATGGCTATATGCTGTTTCTAAATAAAGTCTTTAATATTTAAATTTTTCAGTGACTAGAATAAATCATTCACTTCACATCTTAATCTAGTACCAAATGCATGGCCATCTACCATGTGCTTAAATATAGATCTTCTAGAGGGTTAATGATTTACCATATTAGTTAAACGTTCTGGTCACATTAGTACTGACTTAAAAAAGTTTCTATTCCATATTTGTAGATTTTCTATGTTACGAATTTGAATTGGTGAGTGTTTTTTAGTACTCTAGGGAAAGGTTACCCACCACAGTATTCTGGCCTGGAGAATTCCATGGACTGTATGGTCCATGGGGTCGCAAAGAGTATGGACTTGACTGAGTGACTTTCATTTTCACTTTTAGTACTCTGAGATTAACTCAAAGTAAAAAAAAAAAAAAAAAAGATAAGATTCAAAGCTCTGGAAACTCCAGAATATTTTCAAAGTGAAAAAATCTAGCAGTGTAAACGTCCGAACTTGAACATTTATATCATCTTATATAATTAATGTTATGTATAAATTAACATACATATGAACATCTTCTTTATGTATAATGTGGTCTTTCCAAAAATAACTGAGACAACTTGCCACAAGTTACACATACACTGATACAGCACTGTTAATTTAAGAATAAAGTACATTAGAATTTATTTTTCAGTAGAAAGTTAACTGCAGCAAGTTTAAGAAATGAAAATAGCACTTAAAATTGAGCACTTATATTTCCCTTAAGTGTTCTAACAAACCAAGAAAGGATAAAGTGAAGAAAAAAAAAAGGATAAATTTAGAAAACAATTAGGAAGAACAGAATGAAGATGTAAAAAGGGAAGGGAAAAATTATCATCAATTTCATTGTACTTCTTTTCAGTTTAAAAATTCATAAAAGCTTAGACGGGAAATTCTTTGGTAATAGAATTTTAAAAGTAATTGAAACTTGCATTATAATATGTATCCCATTTTCTTTCTTTCATCCTATTATTATGTGTATTCATTTTAAAAATTTTCATCCTTTTCATATAGTATCCAATTTTCCCTGGTGAGTTAGGAAATTTTTTTATTTATAATTTTATTCATTTATTTATAATTAAATGTTTATTTATAATTAATATTTTTATTTATAATTCAACTATTATCCAGTTCAATTATTAATAACTCTCCCAATACCCCTGAAAATAACAAAAGAACAACAAATTTTATGGTCACCATAAACAAAAGGGGGACTGAATAGACAAGGACAGTATCTCCCATATGTTTCTTTAAGAAATAAATATTCTTTAAGCTACTATTAAGAAAAAGTAGTTAATTTAAAAAAAAAGAACAAAAGGAAAGGTCATCATGTGAAACATTTTGAAGCTAAACTTTCAAAATATGCTGGTTTATCTATTTCCTCATTCAGATCTTCCTAATCTCTTATGTGAATTAATGTAATCTCTTTCATACTAACCACAATTCACCTAGTGTATCTAATAATACAGATATGATGATGTTAATTCTCTTTAGAAAGGAAAAAGAGAGAGACAGGGAAAATATTGTAATAACCATTGAAATTAATATGCAGTATCCAAATTCTAAAGCTTGAAAGTGAAAATCATTCACAAATTATCTCATACATCACACATTAACATATCCTCTCTACCCCAGCCACCTTGTGCTATTCTTGGTTCTCTGAACATGCCAAAAAATATGTCAGCTCTATGCTTTTGCACAGGCTATGGTTAGCACAGAAGAGTGTTCTTATCCCCTCCTATTTGCCTTACCTCACATATGCCCCATCTCTTTTATTATTATTATTATTTTTGCTGTGTTAAGTCTTTATTGCAGTGCGTGGGCTTTCTCCAATTGTGGCACATGGGCTTCTCTTATTGCTGAGCATGGGCTCTAGCGCACCCTCAAGGGCTTAGTTGTAGTGCGAGAGCTTAGGTGTCCCACAGCATCTGGGATCCTAGTTACCGGATGAGGGATCTAACTTATGTCCTCACATACCCTGCAGCAGAAGAGGATTCTTAACCACTGGACTACTAAAGAATCCCTGCCCCAACTTCTTTACCTACTCTGTATAGCATGATTCATCTTCAAGGGCCATCTTAAATGTTACTCTCCAAACTACAAAAGTATCTTCAATCTTGCCAAACAACTTGTCTCAACTTATTATGAGTTGTATTGGAAGCAGCTCATATCCTCCCCAAAGAGGAGGGTCAGGAAGTAGGAGAGGGTAAGATATGAAATCTCATTTATTGTGCTTAGGAGACCCTGAGTGGATACAGGGTATTGAAGTGAATATCTTAGCACTTTGTGATATTTTGAAGAAAATTATTCGATCGCTTGAAAGTAAAAAAAAAGAAAACAATGAAATTAATCTTTGTCTCACTTCTACATTAAATTTCAAAGGAGCATTCATCAATTGTGATTCATTAAAAAACTGAAAACTTCTTAGATTAAGAAATATATTAATAGACTATATACAAATAATAAGCAAATGAAAGGGATATAATGAAAAGATATTTGGTCATCATAAATAAGACTATGAATAAAACAAAATAGCTTTTAAAAGGTGAAATCACTATATGATTTTAATGCTGTTTTTCTTAAGAGAACAGTGGTATATTAAATATACAGTATAAGTTAAATATAGTCACATTATATAAATTTAAATATATTTAAGAAAGAAAACAAAGTTTAAAACATTCTGCAGACATAAAGTGAAATGCTGAATGTCACCAATATTAATAACGATAACACTAGTAGACTGAGATTGGAAAAGGATATGGCAACCCAGTCTGGTATTCTTGTCTGGAGAATGTCATGGACAGAGGAGTCTGGAGGCTTAGAGTTCACATACACACACTGTAAACTGAGATAAAATTTTACTGTCTCCCAAAAATGGAAATTTATTTCCTATGCATGGAAGTTCAAAGTAGCTTATTGTGACCTGACAACAGCTCTCCTAAAAGTGGTAGTTTTTAATATTGTAAAGTAAAAAAAAAAACAAAAAACAGACACCTTTCATCTTGTAACTCCACCATCCTTTATTCAGTGCTTCCAAGGAGAAAGAACACGGGAAAAGAATGCAGATTACTTTTTTCTATGGGTCATGTCTAGAAGCAGCATACATCAAAACAGATACATTTTCCCTTGACCAGAACTTGGCCACGTGGCCAGACCAATTGTAGGGGAATCTGGGAAATACAGCCTCACTGTGATGTCAGAAGACAAAGAAAATTTTCTTGAAGAATGACTAGCTTATCTCTGTTACACTATACAATTTAGTATGTAATACAACTGAAACTGTAATTTCAAAAGTAAAATAATTCGAAAATCAAAAACATTGCTTATGTGTCTTTAGATAAATAAACTTATCTGTAGGGAGCCCTGTAGATTTGAAATTCAAAACAAAGATTTTGTGCTGCCAAACTTTAATCATCTCCTCTATTTTTCACGTTAACTCAGTGATATGGGCTGAGCTTTAGATTACTAAAGCGCTTTAGATTACTAGAGCGCTTTAGATTACTAAAGGATAAGCTTTCCTTTAGTAAAGAAAGGGAAACTGTTCTACAAAAAGAAAACCTTATTGTTTCTACAACTACATCATCCATATGTGATCAAAGTGATACAGCAGTCTGATTGACAAAGTAGCATCACAGAAAGCATAACTTTGAGGGAATGGAGTAGCGGATTTTGTGATGTACTAGACAAACATACATCCTTTCAAGATTAAAGGATTTATTTCTCTATTTGCTGGCATAAACCTGAGTATAAGCCTTAGCTGGAAGTCCTCTCTGGAAATTTCCTTGGCCATTGAGATCTGTCTTGGCAGTGACAAAGCCCCTTACCAAGGGCAGCCTGCATTTAAAGACCATTTGATGCAGTGATATAAAGTTTTATGTTCCTTGCTGCATTTTGGAACAACTCTGAAGGGTCATTTCAGTTTGGCTGACACATTTTCTGAGTTTATCGCATCCTAAGTTATCTTTTGACCTGATACTAGGGTTTGTTAAAACCCATAAGCAAGTACTTTCTGAGAAACTTCTTTTTTAAAAAACTCATTTAAAGTATAGTATTCATTGATTTTAGTATAGTTACAAAAATCACCATGGTCAATTTTAAAATATTTTCATCACTCAAAAAATAATTTCTGTTTTCATTTGTAATCATTCAATATTTACCCCCAAAGTCCTCTGTGCTCGACAACCTCATACATTTTCTATCTTTACAGCTTTGCCTAGTTTCGGAATTTCACAAAAAAAGTGTTGTACAATATTTGAATTTTAATGGGTTTCCTTGGTGACTCAGTCAATAAAATCTGCCTGCAGTGTGAGAGAACTGGGTTTGATCCCTGGGTTGGGAAAATCCCCTGGAGGAGGGCTTATGATTGTTTTCTCTCGCTTGAAAGTGAAAGTGAAGTTGCTCAGTCCTGTCTACTCTTTGTGATCCTATGGACTGTAGCCTACCAGGCTCCTCCGTCCATGGAATTTTCTAGGCAAGAGTACTGGAGTGGGTTGCCATTTTCTTCTCCAGGGTATCTTCCCTACCCAGGGATTGCTTTCTCTCACTTAGCATAATGTTTCAAGGTTCTTCTATGCTGCACCATGTATCATAAAGTTTTATGTTCCTTGCCTCATCTTGGAACAACTCTGAAGGGTCACTCCAGTTTGGCTGACACATTTTCTGACTTTATCACATCCTAAGTTATCTTTTGACCTAATACTAATTCTTTTATTAAAACCCATAAGAAATTACTTCATTCTTTGTTATTGCTGAATAATATTTGACTGTTGCTCCTTGGAAGAATAGCTATGACAAACCTAGACAGCGTATTAAAAAGCAGAGACATTACTTTGCCAACAAAGGTCCATCTAGTCAAAGCTATGGTTTTACAGTAGTCATGTACGGATGTGAGGGTTGGACCATAAAGAAAGCTGAGCACTGAAGAATTGATGCTTTTGAACTTTGGTGTTGGAGAAGACTCTTGAGAGTCACTTGGACTGAAAGGAGATCCAACCAGTCAATCCTAAAGGAAATCTGTCCTGAATATTCATTGGAAAGACTAATGTTGAAGCTGAAACTCCAATACTTTGGCCACCTGATGCACAGAACTGACGCATTGGAAAAGACCCTGATGCTGGGAAAGATAGAAGGCGGGAGGAGAAGAGGACGACAGAGGATGAGATGGTTGGATGGCATCACTGACTAGATGGACATGAATCTGAGCAAGCCCCAGGAGCTGGTGATGGACAGGGAAGTCTGGTGTGCTGCAGTCCATGGGGTTGCAGATTTGGTCATGACTGAGTGACTGAACTGAACTGAATATTCAACTGTATAGGTATAGCACATTTTATTTATTCATTCATCTGATAAACTGATAAACTTCTCATAACCTAACTTTTCTACTAATTAATCTTCATTACAGAGCCTCTTTCCAATGAGAGCCAACTGGTAAAAACAGATAGACTCAAGTTCAATTTGTTTATCTATTTTGCAGCTGGATTACCCTGGGTATGTTATTTAGCTTCTCTGAACCTCGGGGTTGTCATGTATAAATACTACTTAAACATGAAATTATATTGATTTCAAAGCCTATCTCTTCAAATGACTATGATAGCTTATTAGCTATTTATTTCAATTTTATTCATGACAACCATGAGGTTGTTAAACAAATTGAACTTGAGTCTATCTGTTTTTACCAGTTGGATCTCACTGGAAAGAGGTTCTGAGATGAAGGTTAACACTGAATAATAACACAAAAGCAATAGAAATAAAATGAATCCTATTGTGGACCATTGATAAAGTATATTCAAAAAATGAAAATAATAATAATATTAAAATTTTAAATTACTTCATGCCATATTATAAGTAAACTTGCTAATATTTCCAAATAAGATTCACCCTACTGTGTTAAATTAATAATATTATGCCTGTAGTATAAATAAGTAAAAAAGAAAGAATCTTTAATTTGGCCAAAATTTTTCACTAAAATGATTTATTCTAGTAGAATACATAGATTTGATAGATATTTAAAGGTATAATTAAAGTACAAATTGCTAGCAACATGCAAAATCCCTAGTAGAAGAGTGAAAGGAATGCACAATAGTGATGTGTGTGTGTTAGCCACTCAGTTGTGTCTGACTCTATGGGACCCCATGGACTGTAACCCACCAAGCTTCTCTGTTCATAGGATTCTCCAGGCATGAATACTGGAGTGGATTGCCACACACTCCTCCAGGGATCTTCCGACCCAGGGATCGAACCCATGTCTCTTGCATTGCAGGCAGGCTATTTACCAATCTGAGTCACAAGGAAAGCCTCAGAACAGTGATAAGAATAGCTAAATAACAATGTTAATGGCAATTAGGAATCATTAATTGAAAAGTCTAGTTATGAAATAAAGCTTAATTTAATAGCTGTATTTTAAATTTTGTTAATTATATTCAACTTTTGTTATTTTTTTGATAGTATAAAATATGCTTTTAACATTTCCATGAATACATTTTAACCAGAGAGACTGAATAATGAAATTTTCTAGGCTGGGAGGAGGTGAGGGTAGAAATCTTAATAATGTTACCCTAGGCCAAAAGAAACTGCAGTACAATAATGCTGTCAACTTTCAGACACTGTTCTAAAAAGAATAAAATAATCTAAAGGTCAAAAATGATGTTGGCTGAGATTTAAAAATAAGAAATAAAATGAGTTTTAAGCACTTACTGTTAAATACTACTTAACAATTTATCCTTCTCTCTTAATACCAATAGTCATCAATAAAATAATCACAAAGGTATTATTTCCTTTCAAGACATGATAAAATTGAGATTGAATGAAGTAAGTCAATGCTACCAGATTGACATTTTTGGAATTAGAATTCAATATGCATGAACCGTGATCTTCCAGATGTTCGAGTTGGTTTTTGAAAAGGCAGAGGAACCAGAGATCAAATTGCCAACATCCACTGGATCTTGGAAAAAGCAAGAGAGTTCCAGAAAAACATCTATTTCTGCTGTATTGACTATGCCAAAGCCTTTGACTGTGTGGATCACAATAAACTGTGGAAAATTCTGAAAGAGATGGGAATACCAGACCACCTGATCTGCCTCTTCAGAATCCTATATGCAGGTCAGGAAGCAACAGTTACAACTGGACATGCAACAACAGACTGGTTCCAAATAGGAAAAGGAGTTCGTCAAGGCTGTATATTGTCACCCTGCTTATTTAACTTATATGCAGAGTACATCATGAGAAACGCTGGGCTGGAGGAAGTACAAGCTGGAATCAAGATTGCTGGAAGAAATATCAATAACCTCAGATATGCAGATGACCCCACTCTTATGGCAGAAAGTGAAGAGGAACTAAAAAGCCTCTTGATGAAAGTGAAAGTGGAGAGTGAAAAAGTTGGCTTAAAGCTCAACATTCAGAAGACTAAGATTATGGTATCCTGTCCCATCACTTCATGGCAAATAGATGGGGAAACAGTGGCTGACTTTATTTTTTGGGGCTCCAAAATCAGGGCAGATGGTGACTGCAGCCATGAAATTAAAAGACGCTTACTCCTTGGAAGCAAAGTTATGACCAACCTAGACAGCATATTAAAAAGCAGAGACATTACTTTGTCAACAAAGGTCTGTCTAGTCAAGGCTATGGTTTTTCCAGTAGTCATGTATGGATGTCAGAGTTGGACTATAAAGAAAGCTGAGCACCGAAGAATTGATGCTTTTGAACTGTGGTGTTGGAAAAGACCCTTGAGAGTCCCTTGGACTGCAAGGAGATCCAACCAGTCCAACTCATCCAACTAAAGGAGATGAGTCCTGGTGTTTATTGGTAGGTCTGATGTTGAAGCTGAAGCTCCAATACTTTGGCCACCTGATATGAAGAGTTGACTCATTTAAAAAGACCCTGATGCTGGGAAAGATTGAGGGCAGGAGGAGAAGGGGACGATGGAGGATGAGATGGTTGGATGGCATCACTGACTCAATGGACATGAGTTTGGGTAAACTCCAGGTGTTGATGATGGACAGGGAGGCATGGCATGCTGCTGTTCATGGGATCACAAAGAGTCAGACATGACTCAGCGACTGAACTGAC
Organism: Bos indicus x Bos taurus; assembly: GCF_003369695.1. NCBI lineage: Eukaryota > Metazoa > Chordata > Mammalia > Artiodactyla > Bovidae > Bos > Bos indicus x Bos taurus. The sequence continues at coordinate 17,679,092 of NC_040076.1, read as the reverse complement.
TGACTTGATTAATTCAATAGCCCATGCTTTCTGTATTAGACCAATATTTTTCTATTTTACTTCTCTCAACACTTTTACAAAATAATAATTTTTTTTCAAAAGCAAGCTACAGCCAATGGAATATACTATTTCTAAGGTGAAGTGGTAGAATAGCACAATACACTAAATAATTGCTCTGCTACCTGGACCAAATAGGAACTGTGTATGAGGTAACTATATTAATATTTTTGTTCTCTCCTGACTTTCAACATGAGCTGGAGCTTGTGCCTTAAATAACTCATAACAGAAGAGGTCCCAGCACATTGTACTTTGGTTATTGGTAGCTAAATTTGTCTGTCACACAGTTGATAAAGCCTCCTGTTCTATTCAGTGCAGCATCAGAGTGAGACAAATTTGCTAGCTAACTGGCATTTCCCCCTTTTCTGAGTTCTCAAGATACTTGGACCCTAAATATCTACCTTTCTCTTGTTTTATCTTTTCCTACAGCTATCTGTTTATATGACATGTTTCATTAGTTCAGTTCAGTTCAGTTCAGTCGCTCAGTCATGTCCAACTCTTTGCAACCCCATGAATCGCAGCACGCCAGGCCTCCCTGTCCATCACCAACTCCTGGAGTTCACCCAAACTCATGTGCATTGAGTTGGTGATGCCATCCAGCCATCTCATCCTCTGTCTTCCCCTTCTCCTCCTGCCCCCAATCCCTCACAGCATCAGAGTCTTTTCCAGTGAGTCAACTCTTCACATGAGGTGGCCAAAGTCAGTCCTTCCAAAGAACACCCAGGACTGATCTCCTTTAGAATGGATACATGTTTCATACTGGCATTAAAACTCTTTGAAAGTAGGTAGAAACTGAGGTGCTTATTTTTTTCTTTTTTGTATCTCTCACAAAATCTAGCATTTTTTGAAACACATCAGGTACATTCACAACGTTGATAGCTAAGTTAAATGAAATTACATGCATTTTTTAATTTAATCACCAATACTCACAACAATATATAACATCATTTGTGCACACCATACACTAGGAAATAACAATACATACTATCCCAAATCCTGTTGCTCAAGGCTTTGTTAATATAATCTTGATGACTTTAATAAAAATATTGTACTGTTATGAAGACAGCTTCTCAATTTAGGAAAATCAGCCTTTTGTCATTTAGCTTATTAAATTTAGTTTGAGTTGTTTTCCATATGACCTCATAACCAGCACAAGTTTTTAACCTTTAAGGTACACAATAGAAGAATCAGTATAAAATAAATGAATAAATAAAGTAAAAACCTGCCTTCAAAATATTTTGATTGAATTGGAAAGATTTTATTTTTAAAATTATTTGCTTAATTTTTTCTAGTGCATTTATTGCCTTTAAATATATGGAATGGAATAAATAATGTCTCAAAAATTTAATTTCTTATTCAATTTTTGTCTAAAATTTCAAATAACTGTAACTTATTTATTTCCTGCTTTCATATGATTTAAATTTAAATAAAAGAAATATACAACACCCTGGCTTTTAAAATTAGAAGTGTTTTATTTAAGTTTCTTTCATTCAATGACAATGCATTCTTAGTTAAAGTTTTTTGTTCATTTCATTCAATTTAACACAGTCCATACAGGTTGTTTATAAGAGTCAAAAAATGTAATGAAGGTACAAGTTTTATATACCAATATTTAATTATGTTTATAAGATTTGATTATCATTACAGGAAACAAAGCAAGCTTTTACTCTTTGTAGTTTTAAATTGTGTATAATATCAATATTGTATAGAAATACTTATATTTATAATTTTGTTTTAGTTTTGAACTACTTCAAAGATTTGATTTAGGAAAAAATATGGATGAATAGTATTCATGTTTAGTTTAAGGCTATCGTCTTTCTATTTATTTATTTCTAACTGCTTTGCACACAGATATTGATCCTTCACCTCTTCAAAGGAACAAGTTCTACTTAATTACAATGATCAGAGAATTGGAAGCAACTAGTTCACTTTGAACTTTTTGACATTTTATAATAGAATTTGAGACTTACGGGCAATTTTGCTTTTACTTTTCTCAGGATTGAAAATATGGTCTCTGAGTAATTGTACAATAAGAAAAAATGAATCATTCATTCAGAAATTAAATTATCAGTGAATATGTATATTTCTGCATTATATTTTATCAACAATTTTGGAAAGATATTAGCAATGCAGAACAGTGAGTACCTCATTCTGCCCTTGAGAACAATAAATAGTCATCTCTAACAGCAACTGAAATAAAGAATAACTGATTAAACAGATTGAGAATTGTGTAGAAATTTGGTCCTATAGAAGAATCTTTTTTGACATCAGGAACGGATTTCATGGAAGACAACTTTTCCATGGACCTGGGGAGGGAAGGGAGAGGATTTGGGGATGACTGAAGTGCACTACATTTATTGTGTGCTTTGTTTCTTTTATTATTACATCAGCTCCTCCTCAGATCATCAGGCAAAAGATCCTGGAAGTTGCAGACACCACTAGGAAGAACTAAATGAGGGGGGCAGGCTCTCTCATCCTAATATGTTTATAATTCAAAGATCAAGATCTTAGAATTTGATCAATGATTAGTTACTCTCTGACCATGACTTCTGTACTTTACAATTTCCACTTTGCTGTTGTTGTTCAGTTGCTCTGTCATGTTTGACTTTTTGTGACCCCATGCACTTCAGCATGCCAGGCTTCTCTGTCCTTCACCACCTCCCAAAGTTCACCCAAACTCTTGTCCTTTCAGTTGGTGATGCCATCCACCCATCTCATCCTCTTCTCCTCCTGCCCTCAGTCTTTCCCAGAATCAGGGTCTCTTCCAGTGAGTTGGCTCTTCACATCTGGTAGCCAAAGTATTATAGCTTCAGTTTCTTTATCAGTCTTTCCAATGAATATGCAGGGTTGATTAGATAATGTCAATATCAAAAATTATTTTCAAGACATTGCTCTCAGCACAGTATATTTATTTCTTACTGAAATAAATGAAGGAGAGGAGACACACCACCAACTTAAAGAATGGCATCTGAAGAGAATTAGATATTTTATTTTACTTCAAGACATATCTGGTCTTTACCCAATAGAGTTCCAAAAGGAAATCATAGAGATAAGTCTTTAGAAAACTTAGAGTTCAAAAGAGGAAAGAAAAAAAAAAAGATTTAGTTTTCACAGGATTGCAAACCTCACAGACAAACACATCCTACCATATTCAATATCATACTCAGGTAGGTAAGAAGTTATCCGAACCAATCTCTCATGATAGTTATTAACATTTCATTGTAGCAGTTCCAGGATGGCACAGAAAGAACATCCAAAGATCCACTCCCCCATGAAAGCAATGAGAAGAATGATAAAACTTTCTAAAATTGTCCTTTTCAGAGCATTTGAAATACACTAAATGCACTTGTGTTTATCCAAGAAAAAATTTCTAAATCTCTGGAAACAGTATTCTGTAAAAAGCTATTTTATAGCATTTTAACTTGCTCTATTCAAATCGTATTGTCCTCAACATTTTTGTAGCCTAGAAATCTGATAGCAATACTATCATATGCATGAAGAACAGTAAAATAGCAGCAAATGTAGGGAGCAGAATGAGTATGGAGCTCAACAAAAAGTCTGATTCCCAGAGAACTGTCACTATTTGACCTGTCTGGCAGCTCCCTGAAACACTCCATCTCAAGACAGGTCTTTAGTCAACCTAAATTTAAATTTGTTAAGAATAATCTTTTCCTTGGGGCACTTGTCAAATGAAATGCATATATATTGGAAGAAATATATATATATATATATATAATATATGTCAAATGAAATACATATATATGTCAAATGAAATACAAATATGTCAAATGAAATACATATATATTGGAAGAAATATATATATATATATATATATATATATATATATTCGGAAGAATGCTTCTTGGAAGAAAAGCTATGACCAACCTAGACAGCATACTAAAAAGCAGAGACATACTTTGCCGACAAAGGTCCATCTAGTCAAGGCTATGGTTTTTCCAGTGGTCATGTATGGGTATGTGAGTTGGACTATAAAGAAAGCTGAGCACCAAAGAATTGATGCTTTTGAACTGTGGTGTTGGAGAAGACTCTTGAGAGTCCCTTGGATTGTGAGGAGATCCAACCAGTCAATCCTAAAGGATATCAGTCATGAATAATCGTTGGAAGGACAGATGCTGAAAGCTGAAACTGCAATATTTTGGCCACCTGATGTGAAGAACTGACTCATTGGAATAGATCTTGATGCTGGGAGTGATTGAAGGCAGGAGAAAGGGATGACAGAGGATGAGTTGGTTGGATGGCATCACCAACTCAATGGGCCTAAGTTTGAGCAGGCTCCGGGAGTTGGTGATAAACAGAGAAGCCTGGCATGCTGCAATCCATGGGGTCATAAAAAGTTGGACAAGACTGAGTGACTGAACTGAATTGTTTTTTTTGTTTGTTTGTTTTTAACATCATAGCTGCCTGAGGGCAGTGATACCAATCAGGCAATCAAAAATCTGGACAAAAACTCAGAACAACATCAGAGTAATGAGATGAAAATGAAGGGCTTACAAGGACTTCCCTAGTGGTCCAGTAGTTGGGGTTTGCCTGACAATGCAGGGGACATTGGTGAACCTAAGGATTTCATACATTGCAGGGCAGCAGCCTCAATGCACCACAACTACTGAGCCCGCCACTGCAACTACTGAAGCCTGCATGCTTAGAGCTCCTGCTCCACAACAAGAGAAACTATGGCAATGAGAAGCCTGTGCACCACACCTAGAGAGTATACCATGCTCAGCAAAGAAGATCCAGCACAGATCAGATCAGATCAGTCGCTCAGTCGTGTCCGACTCTTTGCGACCCCATGAATCGCAGCACGCCAGGCCTCCCTGTCCATCACCAACTCCCAGAGTTCACTCAGACTCACGTCCATCAAGTCAGTGATGCCATCCAACCATCACATCCTCTGTCGTCCCCTTCTCCTCCTGCCCCCAATCCCTCCCAGCATCAGAGTCTTTTCCAATGAGTCAACTCTTCGCATGAGGTGGCCAAAGTACTGGAGTTTCAGCCTTAGCATCATTTCTTCCAAAGAAATCCCAGGGCTGATCTCCTTCAGAATGCACCGGATGGATCTCCTTGCAGTCCAAGGGACTCACAAGAGTCTTCTCCAACACCACAGTTCAAAAGCATCAATTTTTTGGCGCTCAGCCTTCTTCACAGTCCAACTCTCACATCCATACATGACCACAGGAAAAACCATAGCCTTGACTAGACGAACCTTTGTTGGCAAAGTAATGTCTTTGCTTTTGAATATGCTATCTAGGTTGGTCATAACTTTCCTTTCATGGAGTAAGCGTCTTTTAATTTCATGGCTGCAGTCACCATCTGCAGTGATTTTGGAGCCCAGAAAAATAAAGTCTGACACTGTTTCCACTGTTTCCGCATCTATTTCCCATGAAGTGATGGGACCAGATGCCATGATCTTCGTTCTCTGAATGTTGAGCTTTAAGCCAACTTTTTCACTCTCCACTTTCACTTTCATCAAGAGGCTTTTGAGTTCCTCTTCACTTTGTGCCATAAGGGTGGTGTCATCTGTGTATCTGAGGTTATTGATATTTCTCCCGGCAATCTTGATTCCAGCTTGTGTTTCTTCCAGTCCAGCGTTTCTCATGATGTACTCTGCATATAAGTTAAATAAGCAGGGTGACAATATACAGCCTTGACATACTCCTTTTCCTATTTGGAACCAGTCTGCTGTTCCATGTCCAGTTCTAACTGTTGCTTCCTGACTTGCATACAAATTTTTCAAGATGCAGATCAGGTGGTCTGGTATTCCCATCTCTTTCAGAATTTTCCACAGTTTATTGTGATCTACACAGTCAAAGGCTTTGGCATAGTCAATAAAGCAGAAACAGATGTTTTTCTGGAACTCTCTTGCTTTTTCCATGATCCAGCGGAGATCCAGCACAGCAAGAAATAAATAAATATTTTTTGAAAAAAAGGAAAATGAAGGAGATATATAAAAATAAGCTTCCATTGCTGGTGATCTAAAAAGAGTACATGTGTGTTCTAAGTTATTTTAGTCATAGTCAACCCTTTGTGATCCTATGGACTGTAGCCTAACAGGCTCCTCTGTCCATGGGATTCTCAGGCAAGAATACTGGAGTGAGATGCCATGCCCTTCTCCAGGTGATCTTCTGGATCCAGGGATCAACCCGCATCTCTTGCAGCTCCTGCATTGCTGGCAGCTTCTTCACCCGTGAGCCACTGGGGAAGCTCCAGAAAGATATATATGTACAATGCTTTGGCATACCCAGAAAAAACTCTAATAATGCCTTAATTTATCACTTTGGGCCAATATGGAACCTCCAAACATGCAAGAAGGTGAGTTTACCCAGAGGTGTGAACTTCTAGCATAACTCTGTATTTACTGAACACAGAGCTCTTCAGTAAAGTGAGGCACAAAGAGCTGGACACAACTGAGCCCGCAGGCAATGGTGATTTTATTTTAATTTCCTCTGTTAATCTGAGGCTTCCCTAAGAAGTTTCCTCAGAAGATTTATCTTTCAGCTATTTCCACTGAAAATCCACTGGATCCCTGTTCATATGGGGATAAGTTGTAGGGCAAAGGAAGCATACTCTATTATGATTGCATCTCATTCTTTTAATGGGTCTATTTCCCAGTACTGTGACTTTCAGAATTGTTTCATAGCTTTTCTTCTTCTGTTAGGTGAAACAGAAAATCTAGAGGGCCCTAGAAGTGGGGATAATGCCCCCTTTTCAGGGTGGGATAAGTTCTGATTAATTATTTTTCCTGAAGAGTAGGGCTTTGTAATGGCACCTCTGGATAGATTTCAGAACTATTTCTCTTTCCCTTCCCCTGATAAAACCAGTAGATCTTTCTCAGAGTTTTACTGTGGGTGCTTAGATAAACCCATAAAATACGTCCCTTTTCCCAGACTCCAGTCCCCAGCTGTTTACAGTTCTCAAACTAGTCCACACTCAGTTTCCAGCTATGTGTTAATATTAACGTTTGTGTTTCCATCCGTTTTTGGCTCCAACGGTTTTTCCTATGTGTTGTCTCTTCAGTTGCGTCCAACTCTTTTCAATTCTATGGACTATAGGTTGCCTGGCTCCTCATAAGCATATGTTAGTCCTCACTCTCTGTATGTGCTTGTCTGTCCAGATTTCAAGGTGGCAGTTTGCCTTGCAACATCAGTTCTCTGACAGATCCAAGAAACATCATCGATTTTTAGTTTTTACAACCATTTATTATTATCATGGGAATGATGCTTCTAAACTCTTTAGATACTGAAGCTGAAACTGGAAATCCATTAATAACCATTGATAAAGGGTTAATTTACTCTTGAAATTGCTTGTGCACTTAATTTTTTGTCTCTAATGTGACATTCACTCTTTATGTTATTAACGTTTTGGCTATCTGACAAAAGCTCTTATTATTTAATTCCTGTGTACACTTACCTATTGACATTTGAAACATACTTCTGTTAAATTCTCATGCTTCTCCTCTCCCTCTTAACAAGTGAGAATGTAGTCAACTTATATCTGTCAGGAGATTTCTACTTGCGTATCCACCACCTAACTTCTGCTGCTGCCTATTCACTGCACTGGTGCCTTTTTGCTATTTTCTTAACAGTACAATTATCAACCTCAGTTTGTAGTGTTTAATAGGGTCACAACTCATGCCATGTTGCCTGGCACATAGTAATATGGTTAATGTTCAACAGCAATAAAATCTAAAAAAAAAAAAAATCTTTTAGTAGCTGTTCACTGATTTTATTAAAATGACTTTGTTAAAATGGGAGTATTTTTCAAAAAGGTTTTGAAACTCCAGATGTAGAAAGTGTAAGTTTTTCCTTTATGCTGCCTCTGAGCTTAGTTGATCAGTCATGTCCTATACTTTACAGCCCCTTGGCAGGATTGTAGCTCTCCAGGCTCCTCTGTCCATGGGGATTCTCCAATCAAGAATACTGGAGTGGGTTGCCACGCCCTCCTTCAAGGGATCTTCCCAACCCAGGAATTGAACCAGAGTCTCCTGCCTTGCAGGAGGATTCTTTACCAGCTGAGCTACCAGGGAAGACCTTTTAATTTATATATGACATTAAAAGTCTATTAGTTTTCTGACGCCAAAATGTTGTGTTCACGTTGTGATTTTGAACCATAAAACTGAGAAAAGTACCAAAGAATCTTACTCAATTTTCTCAATTTTTAATTTGCTCAAATTAGAGATAGAAAAGTGAGCCCCAAAGAGATTGAATAAGTAGCACAGATTGTGCAGTCTACCAACTTACACATCAGAGTTCTTACATTATATCATCCTGCCTTCTGACACCTCTGAATAATTTGCTAGTAGTAGACAGATAAATAGAGGCTATGGACTGCTACAATTTTCAGTCAAAGCAGACTCAACCAATAATGTTACCAACAATATCCCCCACAGACATATTTATTACAACTATTCCCTGTTTTGTTCTGCATCAGCAGGTCCATCTGGCATTAAAGGATTGGCCAGGTGTTCTGGGGAAGAGTTGGCACATAAATGCCTTGAATATTGTGATACTAGCAGGAGGGAGAGATTTAGAAAATGAAAGGAAATTGAATTATTCTTGGTATATATGAGCTTACAAGACATTTTTAGGTGGTAACAATTATGGAGCATCTTTTGCTTTATTTGTAGATGGAATTTAGCTTAGTTTAAAAAATTAAAATGAAATGTAAATATTCAAGAGAAATACAGTGTCATACCCATTAAGTATAGTGAATAAATAAAAGTGTGGGTAAGCATCTTTGAAAACCTATAGTAAAATGAGAAAAGAAAATAAGGTATGATATATCTCATCAAATTATTTATTATTCTAAAGGGAAAAAAAAAAAAAAAAAAAAACGCTTTCTTTATTAGTCTTAATCAGTTTGTCCCTAATTCAAATTTTTCAATCAGATGGTCAGAATATGGTTTACAAATGAATGTGGCTTGCTAAATTGAATTTTTTGGCTTGAATTAGTTAATCTTTTCCCCAAGTGAACAATTTTCTGTGTATTTTAGCTTATCAAAGACAAATAAGTATTAAGAAAGCAGGTGTCACTCTAATATGCAGAACTCTGATTAAATAACAAGTGTAATGCATGTCCACTGAGGCTCCAAGCATTCCCTAAGAAACTTTCCCCAGGCAAAGACATGTTTGTGTGGTGCACTGATACACAATAATGAGAAACCTCCAGTGTTCATACCAGCACTGTGCAACACCCTTGACTTTCATTATGCCATGATTAATATCATGGCAAAGTGCTTTTAACAATCTTGAATGTGCATAGGCTATATTATAAAATACATGACCATACAAAATTTCTATGGCCTTTTAGCCTAGGAAAAATAATTATCTGTGATTTGTTAAATTTTTAAACATTTCTATATTTAGATTTTCTATCATAACCTTTTATATTTCTTCTAAATTATTTCACTTTAAAGCAGTATTGAGTGATTTTTTGAAACACAGGAAAACTGAAATAAAATCAAAATTGCTAATTCCACTATTTAGAAATAACAGAGACTTAAATGTATAGCTTTTGTCCAGAGATGAATAAAAATACATGTTCCTTCACATTTTTATAAATATAAATTTTACCATATATTATTTTCAGCATATATATATATATATATATATATATATATATATTGAATTTTAAGGCTCCAGAATTATGTGTGTATATAAAAGAGTCAAATGACTCCCTGGACTGAAAGATGTCAGAGGCATAGCACACATATATTGCTTCAACATCTCTATGGACCTATCCATTTTGGCATCTATACTATTTGTATTTTTTGGGGCTTTGAGAAATTACCTTTTAAATTCAATGGTGTTTGGGTATACAGAATAAACCTCAATATTGATTTTTTGAAATCATCTTTTCTTGATATATCATAAATCTTGAAAGGTTTTTTGTTTCATTGTATGATTCTATTTATTCCTTCATTTCTTAGGTAATTTAAGAGATTGTTTTCCTCTATATCTCTGTGAATATTATTTGTATGGGTTACTTCAGAAACACCAATAAACTTATTTTAGCATTATATTTGTTTTACACATATAAAATTTTCTTTGTATTATTTAATATCTTTGATTTTTTCTATGTTCACTATGGCTTCTAACACATTTTCTCTTTATTGAAATTTAGTTTTCAACTGTATTCATCCTAGTTCTGTCACTTTTTGATTTATTTAATAGATTTAGCATTGTCATACATTTCAGTATATTTACTTCTGCCATCAACCTTTTCGTAAATCCTATCTTTTAGCCACTGGGTTTGTGCTCTCATTTTATTGAAGCAATTTTATTATTGATTTCTTCAATAATACAATGCTTCTAAGGAAAGTTTTAAAAATCTGTTTCTTGCTATTTGTTTTATTATTATTATTATTTCATGTGATATATCATATTATATTTTGTGAGATTTTCATTTTTCATAGTTATGGCTAGCTTGTCGTAACAAAATAACACAGAGCGAGTGGCTTAGACAACAGAAATGTACTTAGTCAAATTTCTGGAGGCTAGAAGTCAAGATCAAGGTGTTAGTGGCATTGGTTTCTCCTATAAAAAATTAATAAACAGAAAGCTTAAGTAAATAGAATCAGGAGACCAGAAGGGAGAGCTTCCATGTCCTATGATGTCAGCACTGCCCATCAGGAAAAAGAAAAAGTCCTTTTCTTCCCTGACAAGAACTCACAGTGAAAAGCAATGGACTCTACTTTCTGTAACCCTTTCAATTTCCTTTCCCCCCTTCTATGAAAGTGTTTCAATTCTTACCTTGACTTTTGGGGACTTACACATGGTTCATGAGGGTCACAGACCCGGTACATCTTTACTAACCCTGAATAAACCCACTTTTGCTAGATAAATAACTGTCTATTTATTTCAGCTCAGTATTTTGGTGCACAGTTCAGGGACCAGAGAAAACAGTCTAATGGTCTACAGCTAGTGAGCAAATATGTGTGATACTTGAAATTGAGACTATTGTCACTGCTTTCTCACTTACTCTGGGATTAAACCTGTATCTTTCTTCATGATTCAAGTTCATTCCTTCTTTGCATTTGAAACTCTCCAGGTTTTATTTGGAATTTATTTTTAAGGTTTTATCTTTCAGATTAAGACCTTGTTCTGTATACAAGCATTCCTTTGGCACCTGTTTGAGATCAGAATTGCTTTCGGTGAACTGCTTCACCTAAAGCTGGCTGAAAATGCCTTTAGCCTTCAGCTCATTCTTCTGGCAGGGACCATTTTCTGGAAATTGCATGAAAAAAACCATTTGACCTGGCTCCCCTGGGAGCAAGCTGTTTCCTTAGAATTGGCTGGTATTCAGGCTTGCAAGCAGTTGGAACCAAGCCCTTTGTGCAGTAAGCAGTTTTAGAATTGTTCTTTACAGAAAAACCTATGAAAATGGGATATCAGTTACCTAACTATTTTGAGGAATCCATCCTACAGGTGCTCCTGGATGATTTTATGTTTAAAAAGCATATTCTTTCCTCCCTCTTATGCACTTGCAAAACTAAATAGATTGGCCTTGCTGATTTAAAAGCCTTGCTTGAAATTACAAAGACTATCATCAACACTTCCTATTAATCTATATTGTGTGCTAAGTCGCTTAGTAATATCCAACTCTTGTGACCCTATGGGCTGTAGCCCATCAGACTCCTCTGTGGAACAAAACTCAGTCTTGCACACAAAAATCTGATGAACCTGTTCATGATTTATAAAATCAACTTTAGATAATTTTTAAATAAAATTCTGATCTTCCTTCAGGTGTTGATTTCTATCTGGGTAGCTTTAACTCTATGTTTATTAATCAGCTATACTGTGACTTATCCTTTCTAGTAAAAAATAATTAAATAATTTTTTAAAATAGAATGGAATGGAAAACTATGCTCACTCTAGATTTAGTTAATCTGGTAAATCAGCTCTCTTGTACTCTAGAGGGGTTGCCTTAGAGGAAGACTGCCAACATTCTTAACCTTCAACTCTGAAAATTGAAGGCTCCTAAAGAAAACCAAAATCCACCATCTGTGTTCTGTTATTATTGAAATGATCCAGGACATTGGAAAAAAGAGTTATACATGTAAGCACTTTAAGCATCTTCAGCCATCTATCCACTTTTTAAAAAATAAAATCATTTTTATATTGGAGTATAGTCAATTAACAATGTTGTGATAGTTTCAGATGGACAGCAAAGGGACTCAATCATACATAGGCATGTATCCATTCTCCCTCAAACGCCTTCCAATTCAGGCTGCCACATAACATTGAGCAGAGTTCCCTGTGCTATACAGCAGGATCTTGTTGGTTATCCATTTTAAATACATCAGTATCCGGCCTTTTGAACATCTGACTCACAGATAGGGGCTTGAGGAAATACAGGTGCTTTCCCCAATCCTTTCTCTTAGGAGAAACATTTCTCCAGGATGGAGTTGAATCTCTTCTAGTCTTTTCTGACACAGGAGGGAGCCACTCTCTCAGTGTTCAATCTCACTACTATAAAACAGCTCCTACCTCAGAATACTGCAGCCCACCAGGCTTCTCCGTCCATGGAATTCTCCAGGCAAGAGTACTGGAGTGGGGTGCTATTGCCTTCTCCGTCAGAATACGTAAGAAGTTCAAATAGTGGGGATCTCTAATAAACCTCAAGAGGTTCCTGTCTCTGAACCTATTCCCATTTTTTAGACTCTTTTAGAGGCATACACCCTTGTACCCTTAGTATATCCTCTCTTATCTATTTATCAGGCTGAGATTTCTTATAGAAGTATCATGCTGAAATTTCTTCCAAAAGTGAGAAATAATTCTGAAATTGATAGTAGTTGTCAAAGTAACCCACTAGGTGAATTAAATGACTCTTTGACATCTTTTATTTGTTCTGTATCTATAGTACTAGAGATGATTCTGGAAATACCAATCATTCATCCCTATTAAATCAGCTATCACCTTTCTTATGGGCAAAATCTTCAAATGATTTTGGCAAAGTTCACAGAGCACCTCTCATCAAATAGACCTCTCAAAACCTCTTTCAATAATTAATCAATACCCTATAAATAAAAAAAAGTCCTTCAATGTACGAAGCCTATACTAGAAAGTTACAAGTCTCAAAGCTTCATCATCTCTTGTATTAGCCCCTGTAATACTCCTATTTTATCAGTAAGAAAATTCAAAGGCTGAGAGTGGAGGTTTGTTTAGGACCTCTAAGCATTAAGCTACATTGTTATCTCTTGTCACTTGGTTGCTCATAACCCTTGTATGTCACTAACATACATTCCTACTTGAAGTGAATTATTTAATATAATTGATTCATGCACTGCATTCTTTAGTATTTCAGTTAATGAAGCTAATTAATATTTTTCCCCTTCACTTGGGAAGAAAAACAATTCACCTGAATAGTAATGCCTCAGGATTTTACTGACAGTCCTTATTTAATGCAAATCCCAAAAGCTGATATGGATGATATAATAGTCAAGGCTATGGTTTTTCCAGTGGTCACGTATGGATGTTAGAGTTGGACTGTGAAGGAAGCTGAGTGCCGAAGAATTGATGCTTTTGAACTGTGGTGTTGGAGAAGACTCTTGAGAGTCCCTTGGACTGCAAGGAGATCCAATCCGTCCATTTTAAAGGAGATCAGCCCTAGGATTTCTTTGGAAGGACTGATGCTAAAGCTGAAACTCCAGTACTTTGGCCACCTCATGCAAAGAGTTGACTAATTGGAAAAGACTCTGATGCTGGGAGGGACTGGGGGCAGGAGGAGAAGGGGACGACAGAGGATGAGATGGCTGGTTGGCATCACCGACTCGATGGACATGAGTTTGAGTAAACTCCGGGAGTTGATGATGGACAGGGAGGCCTGGCGTGCTGCGATTCATGGGGTCGCAAAGAGTCTGACACGACTGAGCGACTGAACTAACTGACGGTAACATTCTACTTTGTTGTAATATATGGATGGTTTGCTTTCTTGCTCTCCTTCTCAAGCCTCCTCATAGGAAGAGAACATCCACTGGGTAAAGCTTTTATCCTAAAGGGATATAGGGTTGCTAAAGAAAAACTGCAGTTTTTCCCAAGCCTGGGTCTGGTATTTAGGGACTTTGACATCAGAACAAACACGACCACCTATATCCAGATAGACTCCATGGTCTAGAACCAAAACTAAGTACCGTTTTGGAGGCTCTCTTGGACTAGTTGATTATTGCTGAAATTGGATTCTAAATTTCTCTCTTATGGCCAAACCTCTGTGTTCTATTCAACAATAAAAATCCAACTCCAATTTTATGGAAAGAACCAAATTACAGTTTTCAAGGTTATTGCTGCAAAAAAAAAAAAAAAAGAAGAAGAAGAAGCTGATGAATCTATCTGCCCATAGACATTCCAATTAACAGATTCCCCATTTCTTTTTTGTAAATGGAAAGGAATGCCCTTGGCATACTCACCCAGGAACACAAGCACCACCACACACAAAGGAGAGTATAGCCAGCCTCAGGACCCTGTGTCTTGGGAATGCTCCTCCTGCCTTAAGGCTATCATAGTCACTGCCATTTCAGTTAAGGCTACAAAAAAAAAAAAAAAAGTCACTGTGGAATTAACCACTTTTGTATCTCATGCAGTAGAAGCTCTCCTGAATTCTCATCATGCTCAGTACTTCTCACAACTGCCTGATCCTGACAGACCACCTCCTGACTCTCTGTGATGATCTACAGGAAATTCCTTTGAGTGATACTTACTTCTCATGTTTCACTGGCCGTTCCTATTTAAATGCTGACAATGGTAAATATTGTGCTTGATATGTTATTACAATCTCTTTTGATGTTGTTGAATCAGCATCTATACCTATGGCTACTTTGAACCAACAAGCTGAATTATATGCTCTTATATGTGTTTGTACTTTAGCCAAGGACAAAACTGCCAATATCAATATTGATAGTAAATATGCTTTCAGAGTAGCTCATGATTTTGGAATGTTGGGAAAGCAACATAATTTCCTGATTTCCAGTGACAATAATATTAAAAGTAGGCCCTATGCCTGTATTCAGGAGTTACTGGATGCAATATCCACAGTAACAGCTTAACAGTTATTCAGAATCTATGACATTCTAAACTTGACTGTCTAGACGCTAGAGGAAGTTACTTCACTGATATTTCTACAAGGAAATCTGTCCTGAAAGGGACAGTGTGTCCTGCATCCTCATTTGCCTTAGTCGTGTCTGAGTCTTTGTGACCCTATGTACCGGACTGTAGCCCATCAGGCTCCTCTGTCCATGAGATTATCCTGGCGAGAACACTGGAGTGGGTTGCCAGTGCCCTCCTCCAGGGCTTCTTCCCAACCCTGGACTCTAACCCACATCTCACACCTTTCCTGCATGGCCAAAGGATTCTTTACTACTGAGCCTCTGGGAAAGCACCTTGAAGGGACCCACAGCAGCCAACCCTGTCATGTTCCAAAGGGATATTTCCCAAGATGATAATTTAGGAAAAATGGCTAGAAAAACCCATCAGCCGGCCTTAGAAAATGAAAAACACAATTGGGAATTCAGTAATTGTTAGTCCAATAAAAAGAGAAAGCTCTGGTTTGGACCAAATGACAACCCAGCCCCACTGGAGATTCTAAAATCCCTACTCCTCACCATTGTACATTAACAGTGACTCATTTAAACTGTTTTGAGTGACAGTTATTTCTAGTTATGAAAATGAACACATGGTTATTGAATAGAAAGAAAGATGAGAATCAAAATGTGAAAAAAAAATAAAACCCTGCTATTTAACAAATGGAATTATATATCATATGCTTTTCTTTTCTAGTGGTAGTTTTACTCCTGTATATATCTTTTTTAAAATAAGAGCGAATAAGAACAGGTTTCAAAAATTTACTATGCTCCATATGCCCATATAAAGGAAAATAAATAAAACATTACCTAAATGATGAAGACCCTTTCATTCCTCCCTGGAATCACTTTAATTCTTTCTTCCACATATTTGGGCTTCCCAGGTAGCACTAGTGGTAAA
This sequence comes from Bos indicus x Bos taurus, assembly GCF_003369695.1. Taxonomy (NCBI): domain Eukaryota; kingdom Metazoa; phylum Chordata; class Mammalia; order Artiodactyla; family Bovidae; genus Bos; species Bos indicus x Bos taurus. The sequence continues at coordinate 17,663,046 of NC_040076.1, read as the reverse complement.
GAACCCGGCTGCCAATGCAGAAGATGTAAGAGATGCGGGTTCGATTCCTGGGTCAGGAAGTTCCCCTGGAGGAGGAAATGTCAACCTACCCCAGTATTCTTCCTGGAGAATTCTGTGGACAGAGGAATCTGACAGGCTACAGTCCATGCAGTTGCAAAGAGTTCGACACAACTGAATCTATTTAGCATGCAGGCCCACATATTTAAACACTAGACAAAATTTGTTATTCATTGTTTGCATATATTTCTTTCACTTTTCAGTTCAGTCTCTCAGTCGTGTCTGACTCTTTGTGACCCCATGGACTGAAGCATGCCAGGCTTCCCTAACCATCACCAACTCCTGGTGCTTGCTCAAACTCATGTCCATCAGGTTGGTGATGCCATTCAACCATCTCATCCTCTGTTATCCACTTCTCCTGCTTTCAGTCTTTCCCAGCATCAGGGTCTTTCCCAATGAGTCAGTTCTTTGCATCAAGTGGCCAAAGTATTGGACCTTCAGCTTCAGCATCAGTACTTCCAATAAATAGTCAGGGCTGATTTCCTTTAGGAAGGACTGGTTTGATCTCCTTGCAGTCCAAGAGACACTCAAGAGTCTCCTCCAACATCACAGTTCAAAAGCATCAATTCTTCACACTAAGCTTTCTTTATAGTCCATCTCTCACATCCATACATTCTTTCACTCTTACTACATAGTATTATGTGATTATGCTGTTATTATTCCTCTGTAATTTATTTTTTACACTTAGCCCTATTTTTGAGATTAATTGAATTTGATGTGTCTCTTTAGGTCATTCATTTCTACTATTATATCATATTTTATTGGGTGAATGTATTACAATTTTCCCATACAAACAGAATTTTTAGTCTTCTTAATTTTTTAATGTTTTACTATTTTAATTTTTTATGTTTTAAAAAATCTTATTAACAATTCTTTAGAAACACCATGGCATATATTCCATTATTATGCCTAACAATCCTCTGTTTGTTAGAAATTCAGGTTGAATCTTCAGTTCTCAGAATTTAGAATACTGTTCAGTATATAACAGGTGCTAACTGAAGAAAAATTTTAATATAATGACTTTTTAGTTTTTCATTGTTGTAATTAATAGTTCAAATAAAATTATGCAACAATTTCTACCTGACTACCTGACAATTTTTTATGTTGTATTCCAAGGCAGGTATTTGTAGAAAAAAGTAATGTATATAATTAGGACATTTTCTGTCCTCTTCTTATACTTTAGAGGTTGGATTTGAGGTTTAGATGCAGCCCTGCTAAAACCCAAAACTTTGGAAAGGAGAAGTTAGCAGCTCACTGCTGGGTAACCTTGTCCTTCTGGCAGATGGATGATAAGCAACTCTCAGTTCAAAGGTGATGCCCTTCTATGCTGGAAAAATGGCAGGAGATAGCATTTCAGGTTGAAAAAGTTGAAACTGTATTGCTACTTTTACAACATGTTCAGTTATTTATACTGTAGCAGGGGAAAACAAATGCCAAAATATGTTGGCTTTTTAAAAATAAGCTGAATAATGTGGGAAATATAATTTTTAAAAATGTTTCCCCCTCCATGAAGCTTAATCAAGCACTTCCATTTTTCTCTTAAGTTTGGGGGATGAGTTGTTCGAAAGACACAATTTTATTTGTCCTGAATTGATTCTTATAGGGAAAATAGTGTCTCTTCTAAAAGAAAGGTAAATGGCATTATTGTTTATCTGAGCTCAACATCCTAGGAAAAGAGAGATTTATAGAAAAATTACAAACAAGGATTATCAATATAAATTTTCCTGGAGCAACTTATACCTCTCCTTTCAGACCATTTTATTTCCAACAACAAATGATAGGCAGTTAGGTGCAGCAGCTATTCAGTGGGTGAAAGTGAAAGTTTCTCAGTCATGTCTGGCTCTTTGCAACCTCATAGACTATACAATCCATGGAATTCTCCAGGCCAAAGTACTGCAGTGGGTAGCCTTTCCCTTCTTCAGAGAATCTTCTCAACCCAGGGATCGAACCCAGGTCTCCCGTATTACAGGTGCATTCTTTACCAGCTGAACCACAAAGGAAGCCCAAGAATACTGGACTGGGTAGCTAATCCCTTCTCCAGTGGATCTTCCTGATCCAGGAATCAAACCTGAGTCTCCAACATTGGAGGTGGATTCTTTACCAGCTGAGCTATCAGAGAAACCCTGTCTAGTGGGTAAGAGAGCCCTAAGGAACACCATGGTTGTTACACCATGGTTGTATACTCTCAATGTTCTTTTAACTCTTTTAACTTTCTCTCATCCCAGCACTACCACATTCTATCTTAGGACACTGTGACCTCCTTGAAGTTTGTCTCCACTTTTGTCATATGTTAACAATGATAAGCTGGACATCTGAACTTGATCATCAAAATTTCATCTTTTAGCAGATAAACCCTACAGATTTCCACCTTGTGGTATTCACAGTCCGGTATAATCTTCTCTCTTTGAATGTGACTTGCTTCTAGAACACATGCTATGGAAAAGGTTAAGGAATTTTTTAGATGTACTTAAGATCTCAAATAAGTTGATTTTGAATTAATCAAAAGGGAGAGTATTCTAGCTGGGCCTGCTAAATGAGGTGAAAAGCCTTAAAAGAGACACTTGACTCCTTGAGGGTGAGAGTCTTTCTCCCTGTTGCTCTTTTTGAAGAAGCTTCCACATTGTGAGCCAGTATATGGAGAAGACCATGTGGCTAGGAACTCTGGGTAACCTCTGTCAGCTGAGCACAGTCCTTGGCCAACAGCCACTGACAAAATGAGGACCTCTCTGCCCTCCATAAATCTGAGTTCTTCCAGCAAGTGAGAGATTCTGCAAATTGATTCTTTTCCAGCACAGTTTGTGATGAGATCACAGCCTTGGTCAACATATGGATTTCAACCTGGTGAGACCTGGATAGGCTGTGCTACAGCTTCTACCTTATAGAAATTGTGAGAAAATAAATGTGCACTATCTTAAGCTGCTAAATGTGTGGTTGTTTGCTATGCAGCACAGAAAACTAATGCATTACCATTCCTTTATCATGATATCTGTCTCCATTAGTCAGTTTCAAATTCTGAATCAATATCTTGTGAGCTCTTATTTTGTTCCAGATCTTGTTAAGAATTCATCTCACAATCACGCAAGTCAGCAAATAGCAGAGCCCAAATGGAAGCTCAGACTTTTTTATTCCTGCTTCAGGGATCATTCCTCTACAATATGGAACTATGGGTACTCTAATTAAAAAGTCAAGTGTATGATTGACACAAATATTAAGTTATTGTGGGTTAGAACTATTATATCATCCATTTTTATGTACTCATATATGGTGCCAAATTTGAAGCTGTGCTGATTCTTATGGAGTGCTAACCCAGGAACAGGTGATTAAGTAAATAATCCTTTTCATATATGGTCTCCAATGTTTATAGAATGCATGTATTAAATTTTTGATTTGCCTGAAGGTCAAAAAAGAAGTGAGAATCATATGGCAAACATACCTTCTTAAGTAAAAAGCCCCTCAAAGATCCCCAGCTACAGAAATACTAATGTCAATGAGTTATGGTTCATAACACTTCTAGATAACATCATTTAAACTTCCTCATACATTTTCTATTTTATTTTTGTAGGTTTGTGAGGTTTGGTTATTGCAAGTTTTGATAGAAGCTTAGATAGGTTGACTTTTCGGTCAAAATTATTTGAATACTTAGAGCCAGAAAATGGACTATATTAATAGAGCTGCAATCAGTTCAGTTAAGTTGCTCAGTCGTGTCCGACTCTTTGCAACTCCATGAACCACAGCATGCCAGGCCTCCCTGTCCATCACCAACTCCCAGAGTCCACACAAACCCATGTCCATTGAGTTGGTGATGCCATCCAACCATCTTATCCTCTATCGTCACCTTCTCCTCCTGCCCTCAATCTTTCCCAGCCTTGGGGTATTTTCAAATAAGTCAGCTCTTTGCATCAGGTGGCCAAAGTATTGGAGTTTCAGCTTCAACATCAATCCAACCAATGAACACCCAGGACTCATATCCTTTAGGATGGACTGGTTGGATCTCCTTGCAGTCCAAGCGACACTCAAGAGTCTTCTCCAACACCACAGTTCAAAAGTATCAATTCTTCTGTGCTCAACTTTCTCTATAGTCCTGCAATATAGAGCTGCAATAAAATTAAACATTTTATGGACAATAAAAGCATATATGAAAAGTTAAAGTTAGATTTTGTTTTAATATAATACCTTTCTTAGAAATGCATAATATTGTAATAAATACTGAAAAGTAAATGATTTGGATTCTCTTTTCTATTTGGGAAGATCTAATGATTATGTAGCATTGAATTTAAGATGCAAGTTATAGATTTCTTTTATTTTTAATTGCATTGAAAACTGCATTTTAGATGGCAATGAATTTTAAGGTCAACTCAGACTTTAATGTCAGACTCAGAGAAAAATTATATCTTATTAGTGGTAGCAGAAAAATAGTAATCAGAATTTACTACAATTTTAAAAGGATTTTACTAATTACTGAGTCTTTCCTGGTGGCTCAGATGGTAAAGTGTCTGCCTGCAATGTGGGAGACCCAGGTTCGATCCCTGGGTTGGGAAGATCTCCTGGAGAAGGAAACGGCAACCCACTCCAGTACTCTTACCTGGAGAATCCCACGGACAGAGGAGCCTGGTAGGCTACAGTCCATGGGGTCGCAAAGAGTCGGACATGACTGAGCAACTTCACTTTCACTTTCTTTCACTTTTACTAATATCAGTGATGGCACTGTAGAAACAATGAAAGTGAAAGTGCTTTAGTCATGTCCAACTCTTTTGTAACCCCATGGACTGTAGCTTGCTAGGCTCCACTGTCGAAGGGATTCTCCAAGCAAGAGTACTGGAGTGGGTAGCCATTCCCTTCTCCATATCTTCCTGATGCAGAGACTGAACCCAGGTCTCCTGCTACCATCTGAGCCACCAGGGAAGCCTGGAGAAGTAATTATATCAATCAAATTACTTATTTTCACCATTTTGATGCTTTGAAATAAATGAGATTATGATAGGAGTTAAAGCATATGTTTATTTGGCAGAAAATAGTAAGACCTGTTTCATTAATTAATACATTGGTGTACATACTCCTTTATTAGTGATACTGAAAACTAAAACATTTTGCTTATCACTGGATAAAATTTTTTATAATGAATTACTCTGCAAAGCCTATAGAGTGCATCACTTCCATCCCAATTTCACCATAAACTACAGCAGACTGTACTGTAATTTAATGTTAGTGTTGCTATTTATTCAATCACTGTGATTGACTCAGTCATAAGTTCAGAAAGTAAACAGGAAAATAATGATATTCTGACCAAGATGCTGAGGTTATCCTAAAAGAGGGAGGACAAGCAAAGGTTGAAGTCAAGCTGTCCATCACTAAACTTCTTTAGAATGCCTTGCTGTCCCATGAACTTTTAAAATAGACTGAACTTGGTTGCAACAACTTTTGTTTCTCTGACAGCATATAATTTTTGATCATTACCATTTTTTAGTTGATGCCTTCAGGATAAAAAGTGCATACTTTTGATATAAAGTTCATTAAAAAAAAGTTCATTAAATAAAGTTCATTAAAGCCTTGAAAAATTATTTTAAGCTATGGAGATAGAACAAAAATTGGTGAAATTCTAGTATTAATAAAAGTGGGTAAAACAAATGAGTTTATATAAGAAAGATAATTCATCTGTATAATAGACAATTTTATTTTTTCCAGTTGCTTGTTACTTTTGCCCCATACCACAGGTTTCTTGAGGTGAGGAGTACATTTATTCCTCTTTGTTTCTTCAGCAAGTAAAACAATATCTACTTTCAATATTTTGACTGGAGTTGAATCAGATTCTTAATCAAATTTCAGGAATAGCCAAGTTTCCATTAAGACTATGAAGTAAAAATAACTGTGCAATCTTTGTAAGATTAAAAAAGCAGGATTTAAATTTACTGCTTATATAATTTGCTTTGTAGGATTTTTTAAAAAATATAAATGTATTTATTTTAATTGGAGGTTAATTACAATATTGTATTGGTTTTGCCATATATCAACATGAATCCACCACGGGTGTACATGTGTTCCCCATCCTAAACCCCCCTCCCACCTCCTTCCCCATACCATCCCTCGGGTGATCCCAATGCACCAGCCCTGAGCATCCTGTATCATTCATCGAACCTGGACTGGTGATTCATCTCATATATGGTATCATACATGTAGGATTTAACTACTCTTTATGCTTCTGGCCTCTAGCTATTTAGAGGAGGGGTAGTTTTTTAAAATGTAGTAAATCCTTTAAGGTGCTTCCCTGATGGTTCAGTGGTAAAGAATCTGCCTGCCATACAGGAGATGCAGGGGATGAGATTTTGATTCCTGGGTCAGGAAGATCCCTTGGAGAAGGAAATGGCAACCCACTTCAGTATTCTTGCCTGGAGAATCTGATGGGCAGAGAAACCTTATGGGCAACAGTCCATGGGGTCGCAAAAGAGTCAGATGTGACTTAGTAACTAAGCAACAACAAGTCCTTTAAGAAGGTACATTACAACCTTCATTAATTCTAAAGTTTCATGATCTTAATATTTTCTACCTCCAAAGTTTTATTTACTACTGCATATTTCACCAGCCAAGCATATCTTCACTGCCAACTCAGCATCAGCACATTTACTAGGACCCAAAGAGCAAGGATCAATGGAAATAGCAGAGGAATCTGAGTTCCAGGGCTAGGAGGGTAGAACCAGCTGATTTGGTGTGTTAGATTCATATGCGTCAAGTCTTTAATTAACTTCCAATGTTGGGCAAAAAAGGTTAGTTCCAGTCTCCACTATTTCTAAAATCACATGCCAAAATCTCATTTATTCCACAAATATTTTATTAAAAAATAATGAGACACGGGTCATGGTATTACAAGGACTTTAAACTGTGACAATATGTAATTTATTAATATTATATTTTCATTATGATGATTAGTAGTGAAGGCATTACATATATGAGTAATTAAGAATCAATTATAAAGCTAACAATTATATGATTATAGTGTTAGTGTGAATCAATTAGGATTCCATTTGAAAACATATTTTCAGATTTTACATATTTTACTTAAAAGTCATAGTTAGAGGGAATTCCCCAAAATTATAAAAAAATAATTATCTGAAGTCACTCTATTATATTTGCTGGGAAAAAATTCTACTTGTGGCCTTGAGAGTTTAGCTCTGTAATTCTTGCCTGGGATTGCAAGGATATGTTTAGTAATAGAAGTAGAATGTTTGATTCAGTTTTTTATACACAGCCATTGGCTCTTTGGAACTGAAAGGCAGGTATATGAAAAATAAATGTTTGCTTCTTAACATTGCAGATGGTGATTACAATGTCTTATTGCTATATGATTTCACTTCATTGGATATTAATGGACTGTGAAAAATAGAGATTAAGTTGTCATTGTGAATTCAGTATACATCAGAATAGTTGCTATAAGCTGAAACCTTACTTTTAAAATAATTCAGAAGATGAATATTTTGGTGACAACCACATCACAATATGTTTAGTGTTGCTGTTGTTTCAAAGAAAGGGCTAGAACCCTTGTGGAGAGAGGCAGTCCTCTGTGGACCCAGAGTGTCTCAGGAAGACTTCCCTGAGTGCGTGGTTTTGACTTCCCCTAGCAGTATTTTTAGAGGATTTTCTTATTTAAAAAAAGGTGACATTTTCACTGGAAGCAATTGTCCATGAGCCTCTTACATTTTTGAATGTCTTGTGAGTAGAGGTACAATTGCTTTTGTTCTGAGCTATGTTTTCAAGGATGTCTGAAGAGCAAACAGTCTTGGATAACAGAGATAGCATGTCCTCCAGCAACTCCCTCCACATGGAAGCAGAAGCAGTTTGGTTTGGAGTCTTGAGGAATAAAGTACATCTCTATGGAACATGGGACAGGCATGCTTACTGATTGATGTTTTATATACTTTGTCAAACTTCTAATTTTGTATTGGAGTACAGTCAAGTAACAATACTCTGATATTCCAGGTGGACAACAAAGGGACTCAGCCACGCATGGATACGTGTATCCATGCATGCTCAGTCACTCTGTGGTGTCCAACTCTGTGAATGTACAGACAATAGCCTTCCAGACTCCTCTGTCCTTGGGATTTTCCAGGCAAGAATACTGGAGTGGTTACCGTTTTCTCCACCAGGAGATCTTCCTGACCCAGGGATTGAACCTGCATCTCCTGAGTCTCATGCACTGTAGACAGATTTGTTACCACAGACCCATCAGGAAACAAGTGTACATGTATCCATTCTCCCCAAAACTCCCCTCCCATCCAGGCTGCCACATAACATGAAGCAGAGTTCCTGGTGCTGTACTGTAGGGTCGTATTGGTTATCCATTTTAAATATAGCAGTGTGTACATGTCCATCATGGATTTTGTAGACTATAATCCACAGTGTAGGCAGGTGTCTCTTCTCTTCACATTCAGTCAGCTCAGTTCAGTCGCTCAGTCATGTCCGACCCTTTGTGACCCCATGAATCGCAGCACGCCAGGCCTCCCTGTCCATCACCAACTCCTGGAGTTCACCCAAACTCATGTGCATTGAGTTGGTGATGCCATCCAGCCATCTCATCCTCTGTCATTCCCTTCTCCTCCTGCCCCCAATCCCTCCCAGCATCAGAGTCTTTTCCAATGAGTCAACTCTTTGCATGAGGTGGCCAAAGTACTGGAGTTTCAGCTTTAGCATCATTCCTTCCAAAGAAATCCCAGGGTTGATCTCCTTCAGAATGGACTGATTGGATCTCCTTGCAGTCCAAGGGACTCTCAAGAGTCTTCTCCAACACCACAGTTCAAAAGCATCAATTCTTCGGTGCTCAGCTTTCTTCACAGTCCAACTCTCACATCCATACATGACCACTGGAAAAACCATAGCCTTGACTAGACGGACCTTTGTTTGCAAAGTAATATCTCTGCTTTTTAATATGCTATCTCTTCACATTCGCTCTTAGAAATTAGGGCTTGAGAAATCAAGACAAATTCTGATGCTCTGGCTATTCTCATTTCAAGGACCAATAAACTGCTCTGTGTTTCTGATCCTGGAGTTTTAGATCATCTGCTAATATCTCTGAAACTCTGCCATGCTAACTTGTTACTTTGCCAGTAGGTTAAAATCTCAAACCCTTCAGAGTTCTTAATAGAGATCTTATCAGAGGCATCAGCCATTGAAAAGAGCATATATGGGAAATTTTCACAAGTAATATTACCAGTCTTATGGATGGAAGAGATATGGAAAGAGGAATAAAAAGTTTAAGATAAGCTGATCTAGAAGTTTGAAATATAAATCATAATCATACTTCAATCTTTTCTCAAATTCTGGAAGAGATTGCTATGCATAATCCACAACTCAAGATTCTTGAAATATTTCTTCCAGTTGCATTTATCCTTTCTCCTATGACAATGTCACCATTCTGTTCTTTCCTTGCCAAATCTTAAGGACACTTGTGCAACTGAACTGATTTGAGGAGTGAGTGAGTGCATGGTGTGTATGTGTCCTGGCATGAGAGCAAATCTATGTGAAAAAGTGGAAGTCTTAGTCATGTCCAACTCTTTTGACCCTATGAACTGTAGCCTGCCAGGTTTCTCTGTCCATGGAATTCTTCAGGCAAGAATACTGGAGTGGATAGCCATTCCCTTTTCCAGGGGATCTTCTTGACCCAAGGATTGAACCCATGTCTCTTGCAATGAAGGAAGATTCTTTACTGTCTGAGCTACCAGTATATGTATTTGTATGTGTCCTGACATGAGAGAAAATATAAATGCTCATATAATTTTCATCACTTCTTATTACATGTACAAATATTTAAAAAATTTTTAATCTCTTCATACTACTCCATCAAGCTTGGGGGTTTATTGTATATTTTTAAGAATTTGAGGGAACAGAACTTAGCAGAGTGGACTACAGACCTCCCACTCAAACTTCAACCAGAGGTACTTTGATTTCTTTACATACTATATTTTGAAAAACATAAGAAAAAGCTCTTCAGATACAAAAATTGCAAATTTCTGCTGCTGCTGCTAAGTCGCTTCAGTCGTGTCCAACTCTGTGCGACCCCATAGACGGCAGCCCACCAGGCTCCCCCATCTCTGGGATTCTCCAGGCAAGAACACTGGAGTGGGTTGCCATTTCCTTCTCCAATGCATGAAAGTGAAAAGTGAAAGTGAAGTCGCTCAGTCATGTCTGATTCCTAGCGACCCCATGGTCTGCAGCCCACCAGGCTCCTCTGTCCATGGGATTTTCTAGGCAAGAGTACTGGAGTGGGGTTCCATTGCCTTCTCCAGCAAATTTCTACCTTGATTCAAAAACTCATTTTTTGAGTAAAATCAATATGTTTATGAGGTTACTATTAGTCTATTGACATTGATAACCATATCTATATACATATATTAATTTCTTAAATTTGAAAACTATCCACATAGATTTTTCATCAAGAAAATAATAGGACTACTTCTCTTTAGAACTCTGTAATCCGAAATTACCTCAAACCTCTATAGAGACATCTAAATTGTTGGAAGGAGGAACTAATATTTCTGTATATTAATTCTATTCTTTAAAATATTAATATTCTAGATCTTACAATAAAATTCCATTAAATGAAGGACATTTTGGCAGAAAACTAATTCTTAAAAAATGTAAATTTCATGAGATTAATCTATGAGGAGAAGATAAATAAAATGCATGGTGTCTCATGCACACTGATAATGTTGGTCTGTTTTTGAGAGCTTATCGGAATTTACTTAGTCTTGTCAAAGACAGTCATAATCAAAACCCAAAATGTGTGATTTATAATGTTCCCATCCTTTCTCTGACTGTTTTATGGTTACCCTTATTCCAACTTCATTAAAACTAATTTCTCTCATATTTTGTAATTTTCTTTACTTATTTCTCCAAAGAATGTAAAAGTCCTATACTGATATTAACTCCCAAAGCTTGATTTTTTAATTAAGTTTGTTATGCTCAGTTTGGAGAATTTAGCAGCTGTTTATTTTGCCAACATAATTATTCAATTCAGATTTTCACCTGCATGGCAAAAATAGAGGATTACTATGAGATCTTACAGAGGAGGCAATGGCACCCCACTCCAGTACTCTTGCCTGGAAAATCCCATGGATGGAGGAGCCTAGAAGGCTGCAGTCCATGGGGTTGCTGAGGGTCGGACACGACTGAGCGACTTCACTTTCACTTTTCACTTTCATGCATTGGAGAAGGAAATGGCAACCCACTCCAGTGTTCTTGCCTGGAGAATCCCAGGGACGGGGAAGCCTGGTGGGCTGCCATCTATGGGGTCACACAGAGTCGGACATGACTGAAGTGACTTAGCAATAGCAATAGCAATGAGATCTTAATCCTCCATAAATGAAAGAAGAGCTCATTTCTCACTAGTCACTGGAATCATGGATCTTGCTCTATGTTAATAATTTTTTTCAGTCATAAAGTTCTTTTAAAGTTTGGTGAATTCAAAATAATATTCAAAATATTTGCAAAACATGAAATTTGTCCTAAGCCACTAAGAATTTCTTCTTTGACTGTTATAAACAAAAATATATTTAAATAAAAACAAAAACACATTAAAATGATATAATGGTCAAAAGTTCAATGTGTCAAACACTTTTTATATGATAAACTGACAGATGAAATCACAAATACGCTTATCTAATGGCCACTAATAACTACACATAATCACCTAACATCCATACAAACTTTCTCAGATAATTTTAAAGGGGCATTCTATTTAAAACTAAATAGACTTTAAAATATTTGTTGTAAAGTTTTATCCATTGGGTCTTTCTGGAACTCCTCGAATACTTCTGTTTCTAGAAACAATCTTTCCTCTTTTTACAAAATACAAAAACATACTGATTGGAGTGAACCTAAGCAATTAATTAAAAACTTATTAATTAAAAAAAAATTCCATGGACAGAGGAGCCTGATGAGCTACAGTCCACGGGATCACAGAGTCACATGTCTGAGCATGATCACAAAGTCAGACATAACTGAGCATGCACACACTACTACTACTACTACTGCTACTAGAGGCAAGAATAGAATCCAAAACTTTTACATTTATTACAATATTTGGTATACATGTGATATATAGTAGTCATTGTAGTGTGACAAGTTTTTGTCACTCAACTAGCATAACAACTAAGTCCTCAGTGCCCTTCTCAATTTGTATTAGTCCTGCCACTTCTAGGAATGGGGGTATATGAGAAAAACAAGAAACTTCATGATCGTAAGCAAATTCTCTTTCTTCATTAACTGTAAAATATTTATTCAGGAACTGTGTTGTGTGAACACAACAGTGTTAAATAAAGTACTTAATAGGTCAGTAAGAGTGGTCCTGAAAAAATATGTGCCAGGCAAAAACATTTCTAACTTGAGTGACAATTTTAGTGAATTATTTATTGTCCCTATCCTTCTCCCCTATGTGATGGAAGAAAGAGGTTAAATATAATTCAACGACCATCAGGCATCTAGGTGGTTCTCTTGGGAAATGACCTCCTATTAGGAATTTAGCCTTTGCAGCTGGAGATTAGTCACACATACTCAGTTGTGTGTGTTTGTTGCTTAGTCATGTCTGACTTTTTGCAATCCCATGAACTATAGCCTGCCAGCCTCCTCTGTCTGTGGAATTCTACAGGCTAGAATACTGGAGTAGGTAGCCATTCCCTTCTCCAGGGTATCTCCCCAACCAGGGATCAAACCCAGGTCTCTTGAATTACAGGCAGATTCTTTATCATGTGAGCCACCAGGGAGTCCCCAGTCACTCAGTTGCATAGGCCCTATTTAAGGGCAGTTCTTCTGAGTGACTCTGCATAACAGTCTTCCTTTCTGAATTTTCACAAAACTTATTTATCTTCCACCATCTGGCACATACAACTTACAAACATTTCTAAAGGTCATATTCCATGTCTTGACCACGAATGATCCAATTTATATGATATTATTGTGGTATGATAGTAATATTCAAAGGAATGGTGAAATAATATTCTAGTGTACTACACGGTGATATAGAATAGAGCTGATATATTCATGAGGTAATAATGTGAAGACATATTATATTTTATGCCATATGAAAGCACACTCTCTGGTGATGCTTCCTAATTAAAATACAGATGCAAGTATTTATCACATTACTAACTTTTTATCAACTACTACTGATGAAGGTGAAAGAAGAGAGTGAAAGAGCTGGCTTAAAACTCAACACTCAAAAAAAAAAAAAAAAGATGATCATGGCAACTCGTCCCATCACGTCTTGACAAATAAATGGGGAAACAATGGAAACAATGACAGACTTTATTTTCTTGGGCTCCAAAATCACTGCAGATAGTGACTGCAGCCATAAAATTGAAAGATGCTTGCTCCTTGGAAGAAAAACTATGACAAACCTAGACAGCATATTAAAAAGCAGAGACATTACTTTGCTAACAAAGGTACATCTAGTCAAAGCTATAGTTTTCCCAGTACTCATGTATAGATGTGAGAGTTGGACTATAAGGAAAGCTGAGTGCTGAAGAATTGATGCTTTTGAACTGTGGTGTTAGAGCAGACTCTTGAGAGTCCCTTGGACTGCAAGGAGATCAAACCAGCCAATCCTAAAGGAAACAATCTTGAACGTACATTGGAAGGACTGATGCTGAAGTTGAAATTCCAATACTTTGGTCACCTGATGCAAAGAGCTGACTCATTAGAGAAGATCCTGATGCTGGGAAAGACTGAAAACAAGAGGAGAAAGGGATGACAGAGGATGAGATGGTTGAATGGCATCACTGACTCAATAGATATGAGTTTGAGCAAGCTCTGGAAGATGGTAAGGGATAGGGAAGCCTGGCGTGCTGCAGTCAATGGGGTCACATAGAATCAGACACCACTGAGCAATTGATTAACAACAACTCACCTTCATACTATTTTCTCCAATATATAGAATGCATCTGAAATGACACTTGGAATTAGAAGCAATTTCTAATCAAGTTTCCAATAATTCCCTTTCATTTTCCAGCACTGATATTTCTTCACAGCCAAAGTGGCATTTTAAATGGAAATCATTCTTTGCTATCATCATGAGTTTGAGCAACCTCTGGGAAATGGTGAAGACAGGGAAACCTGGCATGCTACAGTCCATGGGGTCACAAAGAGTCGACCTGACTGAGCAACTGAATAAAAACAACAACAATCATTTTTTGAGGTTGCATTGTGGATTTTTTGTTTGGTTTGGTTTGTTTTATTTTTGGATGTAATGGAATCAGAGACCTCCACTTTTATTTTGTACCATAACAGTTTTTGCCTCATGGTTCAGGAAAGCAGAGTAGAAATTCTGCCAGCTATGGAGATATTTTAACTATATATTTGGGATTTGGAGATATAACTACAGAATATATTTACACATTTACTTAGGGCACTAAGAGATGGATTCAGTTCAAGATATTATTTCTCAACTGACCTCCATAAGCCCACACTCTGACTAAAGTTGTGTGGTAACCTTTTAGATGATTAAAAATTCATGTCAGTTCAGAGGTATGACTTGAGTAACACTTAAAAGATCTGGACACTTCTCTTTGTCTATAGCAAATTACCCTGAAAATGTTCACAAGACCCCCTGGGGAAAACTGAGGAGACTATTTCCATTATTTATTTGCATTTTTGTGACCAGGATCCACCTTTAAGGCAATTCAGTTGCTCCTTTACTCCAGGGTCTCTAATGTCTATGTATTAGGGAATTAGGTTAGAAGTCCTTGATTTTCCAAAGTGGTGCCTCAATTTGTGTTTTTATTCCATTTAGATTTGTTCACATTTCTTGTTTTTTCTATTCCTTTTTTCTCAGTCAGGGTTCAATCAGAGGAGCTTAATCAGTGAGATATTTATTACAGAAAATAATTTATGGAAATATGAGGGTTCACTAAATAGTCTCTGAAAGGGTATTTCTGCTTCTAATGGTGGAAGCTGAAGTCCAGAAACAGGAAGAGAAGAGAACAAGAAAGCTGGAACCATAGGAGGACAGACCAAAAATCATACTTTTCCTTTTTGCCACTTACCTCACTGATGAAGGCATCCTACAGAAACCAGAGTCCTTTGCCATGGAGTTTACTCAAAATCATGTCCACTGAGTCGGTGATGCCATCCAACCATCATCCTCTGTTGTCCCCTTCTCCTCTTGCCTTCAATCTTTCCCAGCATCAGGGTCTTTTCAAATGAGTCAGTTCTTCGCATCAGGTGGCCAAAGTACTGGAGTTTCAGCTTCAGCATCAGTCCTTCCAATGAATATTCAGGACTTATTTCCTTTAGCATGAACTTGTTGGATTTCCTTGTAGGAGACCTCAGGAGCCAGAGAGAAACCTAAGGTGGAAAGTTTGAAACACATAGGAAGAGAAAAAGACCTGCTGGAGACAGATGGACACCTGATTTGTTTTAAGTATTTCAGAAGACACACTCAGAAACTGGATTAAATGAGAAGAAATTGTGAAATCAGTGAATTAATAGGTTCAGGAAAATTAGCGAGAAAAGAAGAGAAGTTTCAAAGGGAGGAAAGGGACAGATGGAGGATCAGGAAAAGCAGAACACTTGACTGAAGGCAATTGTCTGAGCTGAAAGAACTGTGTCTTCACATTGAGAGAGGTCATTGAGTTCTAGGATGTTCTGATGAGAAAGAATACCTAATCTGATAAAACACATCATTTCTAACGATAGAGAAATAGTTTTACAATTCTCCACATGTAAAGATAAGCTACAAGCAGATGAAAATAAATCTGACTTTTTGTATTATTGGCAGCTAGCCACTTATGAACTACTGAAATAAAAGGATTTCAGCCCAAGAATTCCAAGTTTACTCACATGTTATTTGGATCTCAGACACACAAAGATATATGAAGAGATGCCAGAATTCAAAAGTGCAATCCTCAACTATATGCTTAAGAAAAATGCTTGGAAATTAAAAAATAACAACCTACCACCAAAGCAAACATTAACCAAATGAGGCCTCAAAATGTACCAATGAAGAGAAGATGATATAGTAGATTGATAGTGTGAACAATGGTGTAAATAAACTGATATTTATGCAATTTACACACAAACATATCTGTCTGTGTAAATAAATATATATAATATATAATGTATATTATATACTATTTTATATTTATATTTCTTTTATATACATTCATATAAAATATTATGTAATTATATATACATTTATTTATAAAAATGGATTTATATATATATGGATTTATATGGCTTCCCAGGCAGTGTTAGTGGTAAAGAACCCACATTCTAATGCAGGAGATGTAAGAGAGATGCATTTGACCCCTGGGTCCGGAAGATACCCTGGAGGAGGGCATGGCAACCCACTCCATTATTCTTGCCTGGAGAATCCCATGAATAGAGGAGCTGGGTAGGCTACAGTGCATAGTGTCAAAGATTCTGACATGACTGAAGCACTTAGCATGCATGCACACATGGATTTATATATATATATATATATATATACACACACACACACATACTATTTATAGAAATGGATGAATATATACTTTCTGGTATTGTCCGACAGTAGCATAAGACTCACAGAAAGATATTCTAGTAAGGACTATATTATTTTAGTCAAAATGCAAGGTAGGTATGAAGCATGAGGAAAATTAAGTTCAAGTTGTTCCATAGGTCTTGTATGAAAGATGAAATGGGGAGACATTTAAAGTATTAATATTTTTAACATCTTTTCTCTAGAGAAAGGGATTAAGAGAGAATTAAAGAGCATGAGTCAGTATAAATACTGCCTTTCAGGGAGAGAAATAATAGTTAACCTGTAATAAAAGTAAAATCATCTGATCAAGAGAGAGAAATGGTAAACATTAATTAATGAGAAAGAATTACAGTAAAAAAATACAAATTAACAATAATTAAAGATAAAATGTTTAGGAACTGATAATGTCAGCACAAATAAAGGCATCTCTGACTTAAAATAGGCAATAAGCTTGAAAATAAAGTATATGAATACCTAAATTAAAAATAAAAGAACTGAATTAATAAATTTCACTTTTTTGACATCTTAATAAATACATATATTTCAGATAAAACAATTCAATTTTAAAGCAGGTGTAACATAAAAATTCAAGTTAGGTAATTCAGGTGTTGAATGAAAAGAAACAGATACATGCTGTAAAACATGTGAACCTAGAAGAAGCAGGTGACCGAACAACTGAGATTTATGTTAATAATCCGTAATAACACAATAATAAGATAGCCCAACTTTAGGATTATAAAATCAGAGACTACTGCATCTCTATGATAATAGAGTGTGGAAACGTTGACCTTAATAGTTGACTTAAAAAAAATTCAGCAATCATGGGAATACTAGAGAAACTGAAAAAAATATGTTGGGTCCCTTTGTCTAATTTATTAACATGGCATTGTTCACCTGAAACTGGTTAACTTCCTGATGGAAATCTTAAGCTAACTGATTTAAGGGTTGGCAACTTTGTATAACCAACCAGATGCAACATGCACTGATTAATATCATAGGTTGCTACAGTTAATTACAGGTTACCAGAAGAATAGAAAATATATTTTCCTCAAGAGAAAATGGAAACCAAACTTAAGCCTTCAAAGTGATGTTTGACCTTTAGGCTCCATTCTCTATTAATGACTTATGGGAAAATGCCATTTCAACACATGCATGTATTTATAATCTATTTGCAGATTTCTGAACAATTTTAGATTTTTTAGATTAGATTTAAGATTTAGATTTTCAAAGTATTTCTTTTACCCATAAAATTAAATTTCCTGGAATGTTAGCTAAGTTTCTTTTAGATATGAGGAAATGTGGCTTAATAAGGGGATCTGAACAGAAATATATCCATCTCTCAGCTTCTGGTACTGTTTATGATCAATTTCAAATTCACCAAAGTACTGAGATGGATAAGGGAACCACCAAAGAAATAGAACATATCCTGGACCAACTTTTTGTCCAAATTCTCCTAAGGCCATTTTGAAAGCTATTAGGACTTTATGTTAGTACAGTAGTGTTGAAAGTAATGATTCATCTTCATCACTGAAGCCTCTTGAAAAAAAAATGTGTAGAAATGGTTTTCAGCTACTCATAACCTGTCAAATAACACCTATAAAAATATTGTACTGTTGTACTCTTGATTCTCTTCAGAAGTCTACTCCTAAAGATGACTTTACTCTGAAATGTTATGTTTCAATAGATTATCCCCCAAAGAAAACTCTGAAAGTAGCAACTACTGATGGTGTCTTATGTATTAAATTCTAGAATAGTTTATACTGTCCTGTAGTTTACTATAAGTTTAATGTATTTGATGTGTTTTCACATCTGACTAAATGCCAGAAAATGGAAAAATTGGGAAAGTCACATAAAACATTTTATAGCATAGAATGAAACTAAAATGTCAAAGAAAAAAGAGAAGGAGAGCTAGAAATGAAATGAAGGAAGGAATTGATCTATTAGAAGACAAATCCTGTCATACTAGATTAAGCACTAACACCCATGTATGTTACCTTCAGAAACAAATGTTCTCAAAACAAAGGGATTTTTTTTAACTTGAATTTGTAGGAATCAACAAGTAAATGAAAAGCATAGTCAAAACAAGGCATGTGGAGAATAAATACTAATAGAAACTGACATTAAAGATTATAAATCAATAAAAAGGAGAGAGACATCATGCATTAATAAGGTACAGCAGAGACATGGATTCTACAGGCACATCTATTTGCATGAAACACAATAACATCTAAATGCAATGAAAGCCACTAATAAACTTAGAAAAAGTGTTCAAAAGAACTTTTTATCTTCTTATTAAAATAAAAAGTAAATATTTATTAAATAATGCAATCAATAAACAATTTAAAAGTGCTATAAATATCCGTAAGTCTTTCCAACTGCAAGGATGTATATACTTTTTTCTTATGTACAAATAGCATTTACACTTTTCAGCTATCATTCTTCCATTCCAGGCAGCATTTGTAAAACAGATGTTTTCAATGCTTGTTCATAAGTTATTTTGCATTCAGGAAAAAAGTTGTTCTATGATTAAGAACATAGTTTCAAGAAAGTTTATACATATTTTATATCCCCTCTTGGAAATGTAATAGATATGCATGCATTTATATGCATATATGAGAAACACTGGGCTGGAAGAAGCACAAGCTGGAATCAAGATTGCCAGGAGAAATATCAATAACCTCAGATATGCAGATGACACCACCCTAATGGCAGAAAGTGAAGAGAAATTAAAAAGCCTCTTGATGAAAGTGAAAGAGGAGAGTGAAAAAGTTGGCTTAAAGCTCAACATTCAGAAAACGAAGATCATGTAATACAAATTATTTAAGATCTAGTGAATTCATGCAACAGTTTGTTTTGCTTAATAATGCTTTTGAAAGGTAGCCAAAATAACAAGTGCAGAAAAAATATCACAAAAGAATGAGGGTGAGATTCTAAAAATAGAGGCAAAAAAGTTTGACAGAGTATATAAAAAAGAAAGTCCTTTGTTTTCTACCTACTATAGCCTATAATAAAACAATATACGATATAAGGGTTCAATGTTTGCCAACTAAAGTACCAAAAGTTTTACGTACACGACCTCCTTTAAGCCTCCCAATAGTCCTTTGAGGTTATAACTATTATAATCACCATTTACTCTCTAATAACTATTAATGGCCCCTCTCCACAGGTGAAATGTTAGATTACAGTATAAACTAACAAAGAAAATGGGTTTTCCTGGTGGCTCAGGAGTTAAAGAATTTTCTTGAAATGCAGGAGACCTGGGTCCCATCCCTGAGTTGAGAAGATCCCCTGGAGAACGCAATGGCAACCCTCTCCGATATTCTTGCCTGGAGAATCCCATGGACAGAGGCTACAGTCCACGGGGTCACAAAGAGTCAGACACAACTAGAGCGACTAACATTTTCACTTTTTCACTTTTCAAAAAAAAAAAATTAGCAAATGGACAGTTTTAAAATCTGTAAATAAACTCTATCCATTATGTTCAATTAAGTCTTAAGGCACTAAAACATTACACATTCTTTTTTTCATTCTGTAAATCACTGTTTCCTCTCTGGATTTAATAAGCCTGAAAACTTTAATGGTGTGAGTTCTTTGAATAATTAAACAGGAGTTGGCTGGCGCTCTGACAGAGTGCTGCGCCCTCTGAATGTAACATTTCATTCTGTCCCTCCTTTACTTGTTAGGAGGTCAAAGGCTTGCTCTTCAGTGCACTAAGTGCAATCAAATGGCCTTACAAGTAAACATCCTTTACAAGGGAAACCTCCAGGTAGATCATAACTTTTCTACCTTGTTGAACTCACCTGACAGGAACAAGAAATATGGCTCAAAGAGCTGTAGCCAGTGGCACTTAACATTCACAACCAGACTTGCACTTCACTTTCCAGAAACAGTCAGATTCCCTCAATCAGATCCATTCTCTTTCTCAAGTCTCTTTTTTCTGAAATGTAAGAATACAGTAAAATGGATATTTTACAAACAGGCACATCCAATGACAATAGATTACTGGTGATGTGAGGAAGAACTTACATAATAAATAATAGAAAACAAAATAATACTTCAGCTGGTCTTAAAGACAATATAAGCTTGTATAGAAGAAACTAAAGACAGTGAGTTTTCCAGGGTTTATACCAGTGTTTTAAATTTTAAAATCATGAGTACATTTTTAAAAATTTAATTTTGCAATAAATTTCATTTTAATAAAAATACTGTTTAATTATTAAATTTTAATCATTTTAAATTTAACGGGCACTATTCTTTCAAGCTTTATTCTACCAAAATATAATTTTCAGAATTTAATATATGACCTTTATACAAATACAGAATAATTGCATATCAAAGATTTTATTCAACTCAGTAACTAATGAGGGGACTGTTAATATGAGAAGGCTGATTCCAAGAACATCTGATGAATCAGTATTTGCATAGTCTATAAGGAAAGGCATTTAAATGGAATATTAGAATAAGATCATTAAGTTACCCCATAACTGGTTTTTGTATACTAACAAGAAAATCATAATCTTTGGCAATATATTTTCTACTAGACAGATATCTGTAAGTAAGCATGTAACTTTCCAGTGTCTAAGCTCTAATCATTTGGCCTATAAAGTCAATACAAAGATTTTTTTTTTTCCCCTAGAAAATCAAATAATCTTCAGGTGGGCCTGTTAATAGTGCAATATGACACTGAAAGTACAAATAGACACACTTTCACATAGGTTTCAAACATGTTTTCTTTTAAAGGCTCTTAATACCACTCAAAAATTCTCCGTGCCCACCAGGCTCCTCTGTCCATGGGATTTTCCAGGCAAGAATACTAGAGTGAGTCGCCATTTCCTGCTCCAGGACATCTTCCTGACCCAGGGATCAAACCCACATCTCCTGCAACTCCTGAATTGGCAGGTGGATTTTTTATCACTGAGCCACCTGGGAAACCCACTCAAAAAATTCTAGTATGCCTTAATGATGGAAATTCTCAAGACATTGTGAAGATAGTTTATAAAGGGAAAGATGATTACTCAACAAAGTTAGAATGCCTAGCAAGATATTTTAAAAGGTTGTAGCTTGCACCTGCAAATTCTTTTGAAATTTCTAAAACACGAAGATACTCATACAGTTAAGGTGAATATAATTCAAAACTCAAAGAAAAAAGAAAAAAACATTTTCCAGTTTTTATGAATATCTTGTACAAATCTTATATGCTTTCTAACATAGTGAAAAAAGGGAAATACACTTTGCAAGTTAGAACTGATTAGCCCGGTTAGTATATTATGAAATATGTAAGAATTTATAATTCAAATTTCATGCATTAAACAAATAATATGATAACCAACAAAATACCTGATGTGAAGAGCTGACTCATTGGAAAAGACCCTGATGCAGGGAGAGATTGAGGGCAGGAGGAGAAGAAGGGGACAGAGGATGAGATGGTAAGATAGCATCACTGACTCAACGGACATGAGTTTGAGCAAACTCTGGGAGTTAGTAAAGGACAGGGGGAAGCCTGGTGTGCTGCAGTCCATGGAGTCACAAAGAGTCAGACAGAACTTAGTCACTGAACAATGACATGAAGATAAAAAGTTGTTTTTCATATATTATATATCTCTGATAGTTCTGTCTTTATGCTTTTAAAATATTTCTTTTCCTTATGATATGCATTTATATTTATACGATTTCATTAAAATTTATACAGATAAAAGCATCATAGTAATTGGTTTTACTCTGAACCTAATTAATTTCTAATTTAATATTTTAATTAATCTAATAAGATAATATGAAAATTTGGATGACAATGACTATAATAATGCTGTCATGCTTATGTACATAGTGGAAAGGTACTTTCTAAGTTTAAGTAGTATGTAAATGCATTTTATCATTAATTTATCAAAATTTTTTATCCATATGAAAATATTTTTTGATAAAGCATGTTTACCAGTTTTACTTTTAAACATTATCATAAGACACGCTTCTTTCAGAATATTATTTTCCTTTGAAAATCTGCCTTTAATACCTTTATTTAAATGTTTATATGAATCTAGCATTTGATCATTCTAGAAGAAATAACATAGTAAGATTGAAAAATGTTACATTAATGAGCAGGGTGATTGTATATAATTTCTTTTTCATTATTTCACTTTAAAAATATTTTTCAGTTCAGTAGCTCAGTTGTGTCCGACTCTTTGCGACCCCATGAATCACAGACGCCAGGCCTCCCTGTCCATCACCAACTCCTGGAGTTCACTCAGACTCATGTCCATCGAGTCAGTGATGCCATCCAGCCATCTCATCCTCTGTCGTCCCCTTCTCCTCCTGCCCCAATCCCTCCCAGCATCAGAATCTTTTCCAATGAGTCAACTCTTTGCATGAGGTGGCCAAAGTACTGGAGTTTCAGCTTCAGCATCATTCCTTCCAAAGAAATCCCAGGGCTGATCTCCTTCAGAATGGACTGGTTGGATCTCCTTGTAGTCCAAGGGACTCTCAAGAGTCTTCTCCAACACCACAGTTCAAAAGAATCAATTCTTCGGCACTCAGCCTTCTTCACAGTCCAACTCTCACATCCATACATGACCACAGAAAAAACCATAGCCTTGACTAGACGGACCTTTGTTGGCAAAGTAATGTCTCTGCTTTTGAATATGCTATCTAGATTGGTCATAACTTTCCTTTTTACTTTCATACAATTTCAAATAAAGAACAAAAGAACAAGTAATTGACAAGACATTTCACTCAAAGAAAAGTGTTATAGTGAACTCTGCCTAATTTTGTTCTCCTCATATTACTTCAGAAGGAGTAAACTTAAATGCTACATTTAAGTCAACATTCACTGGACCATAATTTCTTCTTTTTTAGCCTGTTTTTAGGAATCAGTCTCTTGAGTTAACTGGAATACAGTTTAATAAACATTGCTAACAATTTATTTAATTGGGTAAAACTCCTTTCAGTTCAGAAAATCAATACTGCTTTGACTTTTACTAAATTATTGTTGCTTAAGAGGTCAAGATTTTTGGAGTATGTACCTATTTGCTAGAGAGAAATCTTTTCTTCCCAGTGCTATCTTTAATTACCTTAAACATAGGGCAGGTTATCAAATATTCTAGAGTTAGTTGTTTACTTTTTATATAAGAATTACTTGTTGAAATAAATTGCCTGGTAAGAGTTACTACCTTGAACTATTTTCTCAATAATAAGAACATCAATAAAACAATATTCATAATAAAAGCAGCAAGTCCACATATCGCATATTCAATGCTAGAAATTAAGCTAGATGTCTAGATTGTTTTTTGCCTCACAATTAACTCTTAAAAGAGATATTAACATCCATATTTTCAGAAAAAGAAACAAGACATTTAGGGTGGTTAAATTATTTACTAAAGTACTCAGCTGGTAAATAGTTCATCCCAAAATAAAACCTAACTTTGTCTAGCTCTAAAACTTATGTTCTTTTGTTTAATCATGTGAAGTGAAGTGAAAGTCTCTGTCATGTCCAACTCTTTGCGACTCCATGGACTATACAGTCCATGGAATTCTCCAGGCCAGAATACTGGTGTGGGTAGCCTTTCCGTCTTGCATTTGTTAGAGGTAGGAACATTCAAAAGCATTTTCTAATCAAAGTTTATATCACACTCTGGTATACTTTTGCATACTATTTAATTCAATAAGCATAAGCAGTAAGGATTTTTGGTAGAATCATCACTGTTTCAGTTATTTACATAAGGTTTGAGTGATCTTTTTATTTCTTCTCTCTAAAAGTAGCCTCAGAAGAAAAACTTTCCTGTTTAGTGTGAAAATCTATGGAAACAATAAAAACTAATTTGATTGTCTCACTTACCATTTGATCTTCCCACATTCTATTTCAGGAATACAAAATAAGAGAGTAGAATCCTTCCTCCCTTTTATTCAGAACATAACAAAAGGGCATAAATCAAAAAGACTTTTCAGTAAAGTATTATGCAAGGGAAAGAGAAAATTTCTACTTTAAGAAGAAGGTGCCTATATGCACAGATGGGCTCGTCCTGTTTATACATTTCCAATATTAGCAACTTCTACTAACAAGCTAAAGGGTGTCCTGCTGCAAAGATAAGGAAATTAGCTGAAGGCTCCTTGTCAAAATCTAGGTGATTTAGTGTTTTGGATCATGATTTACACTGCAAATGTAAGGTGACCCTGCAGTATATATTTCATGCTCTAATTACTCCTGTCTCTAACTTGTCAGTTAATATGATTGTTGAACTTAAAAGGACCTGCTTCAAAATATACCTATAATGGAGCTTGGACTGAGGGGAATGAGATTTGTAATATAACTTTGAAAAGTTTGACAGTAGAATGAACGTGACATCTTTCTAAAAAAAAAAAAAAAGTAAAGTAAATGTGAATTCAAAAGAAATGGATAAGAAAAATATGCAAGGAAAAATTGATTGAAATATAAATCTTCAGTGCATAATAGAATGATGGGTACATATGGGACTTTAATGAGTCTTTGAGTAATAAACAAATGAATTCAACATAATCATTAATAGGACCAATCTATTCATTACTTTTCCTCTGAGGGAAAGTAACCCAATGTAATAAGAAGGATAAGCATGCAAACAAACAATGACCTGGATCCAGGTTTCTTTACCAAAGAACATTCTTTCTCCACCTGTCACTCTTTCACTCCTTTTGAAGACATTCTGACAAAAGGTACAGTATTAGCTGAGTGAAGACATAAAAGTTTCAAACACCAAAGTTCTTTTACTTTATGATCAGAAATAAAAGATAGGCTGGCTTGTAACTTGCTTTCTTGAATTAAATGGTTCAGAGGTGACTGAGAGTCAGAGAGGTCTTCTGGACTTCTTTCTCTTGCTCCTTTGTGATCTACTGAAAACATGTCTAGGTTAGCCTATTGAAGAGATGTAAGAGACCACATGGGAGAGAGCTGAGCTGCCCAGGAACAGCTGACTGCCAGTCAACCCCAATCATGTGAGAGAGCCCAGGCACAATAACAGGGCTACCTTCCAAGCTCACAGGCAATCACAGATAAAAAGCATAGTCACCCAGGACCCAAAGAACCATCCGACTGACCTACAAACTTATGAATAATAATGATAGTATTGTTTCCCTTATTTGGAGTTTCTGAGAAGCAAAACCTGAGGCATGGAATTCTTATAAAGTGATTATTAAGGAAATGCTATGAGGGAAAATGGAGTAGAGGAAGCAGGTTCAGGTATGTAGGACTATCTCTGATCCAAAACAGAAGCCTAAAGCACATATTTGTGCACCACTGAAGAAAGGCAGGTCATTTCCTGCCCTAGTATAAACTTATCATTGGCAGAGGCCTTTTGTCCAAGGGGAAGATAGGGTGGGGAAAAAGGGTGGGGAGTAGCCTCCAGTGCTAGAAGGCTGCCATTTGGTCAAAGGATGGTCACCATAGAGGGGGCAACAATGAATTATTAACCAAAACTCCCAGAAGCTGGGATTTGAACACATTTGCCATGGAAGAGAATTGTGTTGGGGCATCAGCAACATCTGCTACATTAGTTTTAGCAGTTAAATTAAGCAGGGATAGCTAACACATTAACGTTTTAATATTTTTATGTTTAATGTTTATAATGTTTTAATCACATTCTAGGTACTCCTAAAGCTAATATTTGTGTGTTTACCTATTTTGTGCTCAATCAGTCGGAGAAGGCAATGGCAACCCACTCCAGTACTCTTGCCTGGAAAATCCCATGGATGGAGGAACCTGGTAGGCTGCAGTCCATGGGGTCGAGGAAAGTCAGACAAGACTGAGCGACTTCACTTTCACTTTTCAATTTCATGCATTGGGGAAGGAAATGGCAACACACTCCAGTGTTCTTGCCTGGAGAATCCCAGGGATGGGGGAGCCTGGTAGGCTGCCATCTATGGGGTCACAGAGAATCGGACACGACTGAAGCAACTTAGCAGCAGCAGCAGCAGCAGCAGCAGCTCAATCAGTATTAAAAGTAAGGAGCATAGATTGTTTTTTACTATTAATAACAGGAAATTAAGATAAATTTGGTTTTGCTTTTTGTAAAGGAATGATATTATCAAATTATTTTCTGGAAGGAAATGTTCAGTAACATTTGATAGATAAATTGTAAAGGATAGATTCATACCTTACAAAGACAGTGAGGAGGATGTAGTGATACTCTGATTAGAGACAGAGATCCTAAACTAATCTGCAGAAGTGGATTCCTGCCAACCTAGTCTGCCAGGGCTACTATAGAAAAATATTATGGACTAGATCATGGTAAACAAGATTTCCCAGGCTCAATGATGAAGAATCAGCCTGCCAATGCAGGAAACACAAAAGACTTGAGTTCGATCCCTGGATTGGGAAGATCCCCTGGAGGAGGAAATGGGAACCCACTCCAATATTCTTGTCTGGTAAATGCTGTGGACAGAGGAGGCTGGTGGGCTATAGTCCATAGGTTCACAAAGAGTTAAATATGACTGAAGCAACCAAGCACAGCATGGGTGTCTGAACAACAGATGTTTGGGAACCTAGCAAGTCTGTGATCAAGTTCCTGATAGATTAGTTTTCTGGTGGAGAATGCTCTTCCTGGGTTGTTGCCTTCTAATTTTGTCCTCATGTGCAGAGAGAACAGTATCTCTCTTACTCTTCTTATAAAGCCACAATCCTATCATAAGGGTTCCTTCCTCATGATCTCATCCAACCCTAATTGCCTCCAGGGTCTTATCTCCAATATAGTCACTTTAGGGGTTAGGTCTTCAACATAAGCTTTCCAGGAGGATATCATTCAGTTCAGAGTAACTGATTTGATATGAAAGACTAGGAAGAGAAATTTATTGAAATCTGAGCCTATCATTTTTAAAACTCTTCCTAGATAGCAATATATTAACAAGTAGAAGACTGCAGAAGAGAAAGTTGATGTGAAGGAGAAGATTATGAGGGATAGTTGGAATTTCTGAGTTTGCATATTTAGCAATACCCAGACAGCAGTATACCCTGAATACTCCTTGGAAGGACTGATGCGGAAGCTGTATTTTGGTCACCTGATAGGAACAGCTGACTCATTGGAAAAGTCCCTGATGTTGGGAAAGATTGAGGGCAGAAAGAGAAGAGGGCATCAGAGGATGAAATGGCATCACCAATGCAATGGATATAAACTTGGACAAACTTCAGGAGATGGTGAGAGGCAGGAAGGCCTGGCGTGCTACAGTCCACGAGGGTGACTGAACAGCAAGACAGCTGTATGGGGCTTCCAGGTGCTGCTAGTGGCAACATCCCTGGCTTCTAATGTAGGAGACTTAAAAGACACAGGGTCAATCCCTGGGTTGGGAAGATTCCCTGGAGGAGGGCATGGCAATCCACTACAGTATTCTTAACTGGAGCATCCCATGGACAGAGAAGGCTGGCATGCTACAATCCATGGGGTTGCAAAGAGTTGGACATGACTAAAGTGACTTAGCATGCATACAGACAGCAATATATCAAAAGTACAGGCATTTGAAACAAAGTTGTAAATCTTAGATGAGATTATGGAGTTTAAGATTTAGAAACAGCTAATTCTTTATATGTAAAAAATGGATCTTTGAATTCAGGATGATCATTTTGAAAAGTGAGATACCAAGCAGAAAGTTCTAGAAAATTTTGAAATATTATTCTAGTGCAGCAAAAGTAAAAATTAATACCTTTATTATTACAAAGTATCTTTAATGTGTTAAATCCTATTTCAAATTAATGATATGTTTAATCCTCACAAACTTATTTTACCTAGTGGGGGGAAAAAAAAAAGATTGGAGGTATTATTTGTCCAAGCCCAGAGTTATAGGTTGAATGAGCTGAGACTTGACGACAAGCCATCTGGCCCCAAAGCCTATGTTATTAAATATGGAGGGGGGCGGTGGGGGAACACGTATTTTCTATGTTAAGAGATAAGCACCTACAGTATTATTTTTTATATCTGCCCATTCTCCTTATATGCTTATATAGTATGGCAACCCACTCCAGTATTCTTGCCTGGAAAACCCCATGGATGGAGGAGCCTGATAGGCTGCAGTCCATGGGGTCACGAAGAGTCGAAGAGTCAAATAAGACTGAGCGACTTCACTTTCACTTTTCACTTTCATGCATTGGAGAGGGAAATGGCAACCCACTCCAGCATTCTTGCCTGGAGAATTCCAGGGATGGGGGAGCCTGGTGGGCTGCCGTCTATGGGGTCACACAGAGTCGGACACGACTGAAGCGACTTAGCAGCAGCAGCAGTAGTTTTTGAATCACTCTAATATACTTAGACTTCAAGGTTTTCCCATTTTTAGAATATATCATAAACAAGGATTGGCTAGCTCATTGGGAAACAGTGGAAACAGTGTCAGACTTTATTTTTTGGGGGCTCCAAAATCACTGCAGGTGGTGATTGCAGCCATGAAATTAAAAGATGCTAACTCCTTGGAAGGAAAGTTATGACCAACCTAGATAGCATATTTAAAAGCAGAGACATTGCTTTGCCAACAAAGGTCCATCTAGTCAAGGCTATGGTTTTTCCAGTGGTCATGTATGGATGCGAGAGTTGGACTATAAATAAAGCTGAGCACCAAAGAATTGATGCTTTTGAACTGTGGTGTTGGAGAAGACCCTTGAGACACCCTTGGACTGCAAGGAGGTCCAACCAGTCCATCCTAAAGGAGATCAGTCCTGGGTGTTCACTGGAAGGACTGATACTAAAGCTGAAACTCTAATACTTTGGCCACCTCATGCAAAGAGTTGATTCACTGGAAAAGACCCTGATGCTGGGAAAGATTGAAGGCAGGAGGAGAAGGGGACAACAGAGGATGAGATGACTGGATGGCATCATCGACTCAATGGACCTGAGTTTGGGTAGACTCGAGGAGCTGGTGATGGACAGGGAAGCCTGGTGTGCTGCAATTCATGGGGTTGCAAAGAGTCGGACATGACTGAATGACTGACCTAACTAACTGATAAACGTATTTTTAATTTTCTCTTTTATCTGACTATTGCCTTAAAATATAAACCAGAGGATAAAATGGCAGATGCATAGGCTAATAAACTTTTAAAAATTCTCTCCTACATAATGTTAAATTATACCACAGAAATATTTCATGAATTATTCAGTTCTTTGTACAGAATCAATAATTTCATGAAAACAATCACATTAATTAGATTGAAACAGGTTTACTTGCAAATAGCAGTTTGAGTCTGACTTCCTATATTAAATATGTTGGTCATAATAATAATGATAGCAAATATTACTATAGTGTCAAGCATAATTCAAAGTGCTCTTGCATTTTTTTCATTTAAGCTACAAACTTTAAGTAGATATTGTTTTTGTAATTAATTTATTTAATTGGAGGCTAATTACTTTACAATATTGTAGTGGTTTTTGCCATATATTGACATGAATCAGTCATAGGTGTACATGTGTCCCCCATCGTGAACTCCCCTTCCACCTCCCTTTCCTTTTCATCCCTAAGGGTTGTCCCAGTGCACCAGCTTTGAGTGCCCTGTTTCATGTATCGAACTTGGACAGCTGATCTATTTCACATATGGTAATATACATATTTCAATGCTATAGATATTGTTATTCTCAACATCTTACAGATGAAGTTACTGAAAAACAGATCACAAACCTAGAAAACTTTGGAGAAGGGTTTAAACCCAGGAATTCTTTTCTACATGGAATACGCTGTTTTGTTTGGGGACTCTCAAATATTCAAGAATATTTATTGGCTGAAATGAGCAGGAAAAAAAGCAGAGATGAATATATAAACATATAAAGGAAAATGGTTGCAGATGGTCCCTAAATATACAAAGAACTAGCAGGTTAAAAGGATAGTGAGATAGAGTCAGAGAAAATAGAGGGAAACATATCTGACTAAGATAATCACATTAGAAATACAGTGGAAGAGGGCTCAGTTCAGTTCAGTTCAGTCGCTTAGTCCTGTCCAACTCTTTGAGACCCCATGAATCGCAGCATGCCAGGCCTCCCTGTCTATCACCAACTCCTGGAGTTCACTCAGACTCACGTCCATCGAGTCAGTGATGCCATCCAGCCATCTCATCCTCTGTTGTCCCCTTCTCCTCCTGCCCTCGATCCCTCCCAGCATCAGAGTCTTTTTCAATGAGTCAACTCTTCGCATGAGGTGGCCAAAGTACTGAAGCTTCAACTTTAGCATCATTCCTTCCAAAGAAATCCCTGGGCTGATCTCCTTCAGAATGGACTGGTTGGATCTCCTTGCAGTCCAAGGGACTCTCAAGAGTCTTCTCCAACACCACAGTTCAAAAGCATCAATTCTTCGGTGCTCAGCCTTCTTCACAGTCCAGCTCTCACATCCATACATGACCACAGGAAAAACCATAGCCTTGACTAGACGAACCTTTGTTGGCAAAGTAATGTCTCTGCTTTTCAATATACTATCTAGGTTGGTCATAACTTTCCTTCCAAGGAGTAAGCGTCTTTTAATTTCATGGCTGCAGTCACCATCTGCAGTGATTTTGGAGCCCAGAAAAATAAAGTCTGACACTGTTTCCACTGTTTCCCCATCTATTTCCCATGAAGTGATGGGACCGGATGCCATGATCTTCATTTTCTGAATGTTGAGCTTTAAGCCAAATTTTTCACTCTCCACTTTCACTTTCATCAAGAAGATTTTTAGTTCCTCTTCACTTTCTGCCATTAGGGGGTGTCATTTGCATATCTGAGGTTATTGATATATCTCCTGGCAATCTTGATTCCGGTTTGTGTTTCTTCCAGTCCAGCATTTCTCATGATGTACTCTGCATAGAAGTTAAATAATCAGGGTGACAATATACAGCCTTGACGTACTCCTTTTCCTATTTGGAACCAGTCTGTTGTTCCATGTCCAGTTCTAACCGTTGCTTCCTGACCTGCATACAAATTTCTCAAGAGGCAGATCAGGTGGTCTGGTATTCCCATCTCTTTCAGAATGTTTCACAGTTTATTGTGATCCACACAGTCAAAGGCTTTGGCATAGTCAATAAAGCAGAAATAGATGTTTTTCTGGAACTCTCTTGCTTTTTCCATGATCTAGTGGATGTTGGCAATTTGATCTCTGGTTCCTCTGCCTTCTCTAAAAACAGCTTGAACATCAGGAAGTTCACGGTTCACATATTGCTGAAGCCTGGCTTGGAGAATGTTGAGCATTACTTTACTAGCATGTGAGATGAGTGAAATTGTGCAGTAGTTTGAGAATTCTTTGGCATTGCCTTTCTTTGGGATTGGAATGAAAACTGACCTTTTCTAGCCCTGTGGCCATTGCTGAGTTTTCCAAATTTGCTGGCATATTGAGTGCAGTGCTTTCACAGCATCATCTTTCAGGATTTGAAATAGCTCAACTGAAATTCCATCACCTCCACTAGCTTTGTTTGTAGTGATGCTTTCTAAGGCCCACTTGACTTCACATTTTAGGAGTCTGGCTCTAGGTCAGTGATCACACCATCGTGATTATCTGGGTTGTGAAGATCTTTCTTGTACAGTTCTTCTGTGTATTCTTGCCATCTCTTCTTAATATCTTCTGCTTCTTTTAGGTCCATACCATTTCTGTCCTTTATCGAGCCCATCTTTGCATGAAATGTTCCCTTGGTA
This sequence comes from Bos indicus x Bos taurus, assembly GCF_003369695.1. Classification (NCBI taxonomy): domain Eukaryota; kingdom Metazoa; phylum Chordata; class Mammalia; order Artiodactyla; family Bovidae; genus Bos; species Bos indicus x Bos taurus. The sequence goes on along the minus strand of NC_040076.1, from coordinate 17,630,904 downwards.
TCTCTGATTTTCTTGAGGAGATCTCTAGTCTTTCCCATTCTGTTGTTTTCCTGTATTCCTTTGCATGCATCTCTGAGGAAGGCTTTCTTATCTCTTCTTGCTATTCTTTGGAACTCTGCATTCAGATGTTTATATCTTTCCTTTTCTCCTTTGCTTTTCACTTCTCAAGGGATATAAATGCATAAATAAATATTATCAGTGGTATTTCACCTTGTTACAATCTGGCAAATAGGCAATTGAGTGTCTTCTTTGTATCAGATCAGATCAGATCAGATCAGTCGCTCTGTCATGTCCGACTCTTTATGACCCCATGCATCGCAGCACGCAAGGCTTCCCTGTCCATCACCAACTCCCGGAGTTCACTCAGACTCACGTCCATTGAGTCAGTGATGCTATGCAGCCATCTCATCCTCTGTCGTCCCCTTCTCCTCTTGCCCTCAATCCCTCCCAGCATCAGAATCTTTTCCAATGAGTCAACTCCTCGCATGAGGTTCTTTGTATACTGTGTTGCAGTAAATCATCCATTAACCAGGACGCTTTCACTTTTAATACTAGTCAGGATCACTAAAATAGTTGAACTAATGCAAAATTAATGAAATATGTGCAGTTTAAGCAGTGCATTAGGTAGATATTGATTATTACGACACTAATTTATGAATTTAAACTCAAGGTGCATAGACAGTATACAACTTCTGTAAGTACTCATACACTTAACCTTATGCCTGATACAATAAATCAGAAATTATCAAGTTAAAATATTTTATTTCTCTCAAGTAAATGGATTACCAAGAACTGGATGAATATTGCTTTTTAATTAACAAAAGAGAATAGTATTCACTGGTTAATATATGTGAAAGTATATATTTAGTATCATAAACTAGCATATGAAACTAATCCTCTGCTATTAATTCATTTCTAGATATAAGGTATTCCATTTCAAAGTATCATTTCCATTCAGATTTTTAACATTATAACAATTAGAACTTGAAAATTTAGGATGGAATTAAAATAAATTTCAAAAACTAAGCAAAATACAGTCATTGCACTTTTTAAATTTCATTTAATTAATGAATGTGCCCATTTCTACCCTATAAGACTAGTATATTTTTTTCATTTTTTGTTGTAATCTACAGTGAGTAACATATGTTTGATTTCTAAAACATGTTAAATATTTCATGATTGCTTCAAACATAGATTAGCTTGTGTGCATTACTTGTGCAACATTAAATGTATTAAAAGGTAAGTTTACTTGTGGGTCATCTCATCTATCTTTTCAATTACAAATATCCCTGAGCATGGCTTTTTTCATAACCAAGTATCCAAAAGAATTTGAATCACCTTATTTGATCCTTGTGTAGTTACAGGTTACTTTTTCATTTAAGTTATCTCCTAAGAGAACAATGGTAAAATATTGTAAGCTGTAAAACATAATACAGTGTGTATAATGATTTTTGACAGTGGAAATTGTTCTAGCCAAGAAATGTTCAGGTTCTGCATTTTAGTTGAGTTTTGTCTCTATGACCTTAAAAAAATAAAACCAACCAACCAAAGAATTTGCCACAACCTTAAAGAGATAATTATGTTGTACTTGAGTTAAGATACCAGGGAACTTCTTGACGTGAAATAATAATGTAAAGATGCCTCGAGTTATTGAGAGATGATGGACAGGAACAATGCTTTACTGACTTCTGCCTCTTTAAATTGATCCTTGCATTTATTTTAAGTAAAATGAAAGGCAACTCTTTGAAAGTAATGACAGACCTTGAAAAAATTAAATGTGTCAAATTGGTACACTGTCTCATTGATCACCAACCTTGATGAAAAATTCCCTGTTACTTAAGGTTATAAATCTATATCACTTTCTGGTTTGCATTTTCTCACTTCTATTTTTCAGGCCAACTTCTCGTATTACCAAGAATTTTAGAACCTGAAAGAAAGAGAAAGCTGCTCAGTCATGTCTGACTCTTTGTGATCCCATGGACTATAAAGTCTATGGAATTCTCCAGGCCAGAATACTGGAGTGGGTAGCCTTTCCCTTCTCCAGGGGATCTTCCAAACCCAGGGATCTGACCCATGTCTCTCACATTGCAGGCAGATTCTTTACCAGCTGAGCCACAAGAGGAGCCCTAGAATACTGGAGTGGGTAATCTATCCCTTCTCCAGGGGATCTTCCCAACCCAGGAATCGAACTGGGGTCTCCAGCATTGCAGGTAGATTCCTTACCAAGTGAGCTCTCAGGGAAGTCCATTAGAACATGTTGTAGCATCAATTTGTCCATCCTAGCACCAACCATAAGCTTGAGAGATTCACATGGTTATTCTGTCTTTCTTCAATGTCTCACAATACTTCAAATATTTTACTTAATATGTGCTTATTGAACATCTACTCTATTGCTACATAGAACATAAAAAGAGGATAGGGCAAACAGGCACTGTCACTCAGTCGTGTCTGACTCTTTGTGACCCTTTGGACTGTAAGTCCACCAGGCTTTCCTGTCCCTGGGATTATCCTGGCCAGAATATTGGAGTGGGTTGCCATTTCCTCCTCCAGGGATCTTCCTCACTCAGGAGACAAACCCACATCTCCTAGGGTTTCTGCATTGGCAGGCAGATTCTTTACCACTGACTCACTTGGGAAGCTGTAAAAGAGGATAGAATTAAATCAAATAGACCTTTGGGCCTCTTCATTTGATTTCATTGAACATATTATATGATTTCATTTTATTGACTTCTGTTGACTTTTTAACTATAATACTTTTTAATTTGATTGTTGAACATCTTTAATTTGTCACCCTCTACTCTTAAGTAATCTACCACTTCACTTATAATAATAATAAATATAAAAATAAATACAACAGTCTATGTCAATTTCTCCTTTCCTGGCATTGATGTTTCTGCTGTCCTACAGTTTCTTTCTTTCTATTTTATAAAACTCAGAAGTCATTTTTGTTGCTTTTCCTTTAAATTAGCACTTGCCCTTTCTGAGAGATTCAATAATGGAAAAAAAAAAAATGTTTTGCATTTGCCCACAAAATTTTCAGTGCTCCTAATTCTTTGCCTACCTCCAGATTCAAACTTGAATTACTTTCTTTCTGCCTTTAACATCTCTTCATGGATTTAGGTCATAAATGCATTCTTTTATCTTATGTTTAAAAAGGACATTATTTTTGCTTTGAATGTTGAAACTATTTTCATTGAATATGCAATTCAGAGATGATTGTTCTTTTTTCTAAATACTTATAAGTTATCACCGAAATATTTTTCAGTCTGTATGGTGTCAATGAGTAACCTGCTATCACTCCTCATGAGTAATGTGTCTTTTTTCTCTGTTTCTCTATATATGGGTTTTTTAGCAGTTAGTTTACAATGTAACCTGATGGAGTTTATCTCATGTTTCTTGAAATTGATTTTTATTGAATTTTTGACATGTGTGAGTTTACAATTTTCTTAAATTTTAGAAACTTGACCATTACTTAGTGACAGCTTGTTTGTTTGTTTTTGATTCCCTCCTCTTTTATCTTTCAGAGACTGCAATTATTTGTGGGTTAGGCAACCTGAAGTTGGCCCACAGTTTGTAAATGCAGTGCCCATTTTCTTTTTGATAATTTCTACTGATACTTCTTCATGTATTTTCATCTTTTATTATGCAACGCCTATTCTGTCATTAATATCTCATTCACTTTCTTAGTACAGTTCAGTCCAGTTCAGTCACTTAGTTGTGTCCAACTTTTTGCGACCCCATGAACTGCAGCACCCCAGGCCTCCCTGTCCATCACCTCAAAAGCATCAAGATTTCGGCGCTCAGTTTTCTTTATAGTCCAACTCTCACATCCATACATGACCACTGGAAAAACCATAGCCTTGACTAGACAGACCTTTGTTGGCAAAGTAATGTCTCTGTTTTTTAATATTCTGTCTAGGTTGGTCTAACTTTCCTTCCAAGGAGTAAGTGTCTTTTAATTTCATGGCTTCAATCATTATCTGCAGTGATTTTGGAGCCCAGAAAAATAAAGTCAGCCAACTACATTTCCTCTCTCTCTCTTTTTTTTTCCCTTAAAAAAAAAAAAATATATATATATATATATATATTATTAATCTTATCTAGTCTAATTTTCTTTTCTTTTCTTTCTTTTTTTTTTTTTTTTCATCTCAGACCTTAGAATTCTCATCTCTAGAATTCTGATGTAAATCTTTTTTATATCTCCCACTGTCTATTTTGGAGAAGGAAATGGCAACTCACTCCATTCTTGCCTAGAGAATCCCGTGGACAGAAGAGCCTGGCAGGCTACAGTCCATGGGGTTGCGAGTGTGGTACATGATTTAGCAACAAAACCACTACCACTGTCTGCTTAATATGTATAATTGTTATCTTTTTGAATATATAGTGTAAAATTATAATAACTTGTGAGATTTTTATGCATATTTTTAACACCAGCAACATTTATTTTTTTTTAATTTGCTTCAGTTGACAGGTTTTCTCCTGATTGTGGGTCATATTTTCTTTCCTTTTGCATACCTGGCAATTTTTTATTGAATTCCAGCTACTGACTTTTATTATGTTAAGTGATGGATATTTTTATTCTGAAAAATATTCTTGAACTGTATTCTGGATGAAGTTAAGTTTCTTGGAATGTTCAGATCCTTTTGAGGATAACTAGCTTCTGAGTGCTTTTCCCAGTGTCCCATGAATTATGTGATTTTTCTATTCTATGTGAGTTATCGGCAGTGTTACAGTTCTTTCTCTGATCCTAGATGATTCATTCCCATGTATTCCCTAGTCATCATTCAGCTGAAAACCTGTGGGAGACCCTCCAAAGATCCCCAGCGCTGTCCCTTGATTTAGCTTTCTCTTATTTGGTATTCAGCACTCTAAGCCCTATCCTCCTTATTCTTTCCGGCATTCTAATTCTGATTCCTAAGTTCAAGGAGATGCCAGACTCTGCAAGGATTAACTGTCCTGGCACTGTGGCCTAGAAACTCTCTGTAGACACTGAGTTAGGCTAATTACAAGACCCACCTCATTTGTTTCTTTTTCCCTTAGGATCATTAAACTTTATTGCCTGATGTCCAGTATCTTAAAAACTATTATTTTATGTATTTTGTCTTGTTTTTGTATTTGTTTTCATTGGAAAAATAGACCCAATTCCTAGCATTCCATCTTGACCTGAAAAGGAATTACAACTTTCATTTTTGAATCTTCCTTTTATGCATGCATACAATACAGACATTAGTCAATAGAATGATTTCTTTTAATTCTTAGAAAACAAATTACTATAGTGAACTTTAGAAGATAAAATCTATAGTTTCAATTATGTTTTGAAACAAAGCATTTTTGTTTTAAAATTTTTGAGTTCTTTGTTCAATGACTCAGGATTTAATAAACCGACATAAAAACCAAAATTACTAATGTGATTATTATATTTTTGCATACTACAACCAATAATTCCTGCTAGGTGGCAGGATTCTGGGCTTCCTGTGAAATGATTCTAGTTTAAAATTCTGGATTACTGCATATTAACCCCCAACTCCTGCAGCCTTATTATTTCTTGTTCATAGGAAGCACATAGCTCAGTTGCCATATAAAGAAACCTTACTCCAGAGAATGGTTGGGAGATTAGAACTTAGACCTGTTAAAATAATTGCTACTTTCAGAAGATGTCAGTGACAGCTTTCCGTCCCTACAAAGATCTGGTCAACTCAGGTGATAACTCCTCCAAATGGAAATGCACTGTGACATCTCTGCTTTATTCAGCCATCTCTGTGCAGATAATTTTCTGAATTTTTTCTATTAAAAATTAATAAATTTTAAATATGTCCGTTTATACTTTCTGTGCAATATTGTCTCTTGATAACATCTACATTTTTTCATAATTAATAATATTTCTGATATAAAATCTGTTGAGAAATTAAAAGATATCACTTCTTTAGTACTAATAGTTCAAATGTAAGAGTTAAAAAGAACAATCTTTTTCTAGAATAGGCCTAAAATTGTGAAAGGGATAATTTCATACAGTGGAAATTTATGAGTGCTTGAAAAAACAATCATATCATCAACATGTCTCAAATTTGGAGAAGTCTGAGATATAGTGCAGATAAATCTTGATGGAAGAAAGGCAATAAGGAAGGAGCCCACAGTTTCCCTTACTTTTAAGTAGAGCCAATGTTCACAGAAATACAGCAATACCCACTATTTGATGAGCTACAGCCCACAAATGAGGTTCTGTTTTGGGACAGGGAATAAAGTTAATTGCTCAATGACTTCCCTCAATGTTGGGAAAGAAAATACAGAAGCCCCTATAATAAGAAATCTAATGATAATATTAAGAATAGCTAGTACTTATATGAACTAACTATATTCCAGGAACTGTTCAAATTTTATAATTCATCTAATCCCATTTGACCTGAAAATAGCCCTATGAAGTAGGTATTATTGTTATTATCATCAGAGCCAGACTCAATCCATGGTTTGATTACAGTAGATCTTATCAGAAAATGGGCCTTTTTTCTTCATGGGAATCTATGTGAATGACCCAGATAGTTCAGTCAGTAACTGTAATCAGTTTTCACAATTGATGACCCCAAAGAGGGTTGACTTTTTTTGTTTGTTTTAACTGAAGGGCAACTGCATATAGCAAGTTCTCACTAGCTATTTATTTTACATGTGACTTTTAATGTAGTAGTTTTCCATGTGATAGACCAAAAATTTAGGTCATAAGTACAAAAAGCAAGAGTCAGATTTCTGATTTCTAAACAGAATGAGTTCATCTGATACTGACTAACATTGCAGAGATGGGAATTAGGCTAAACACCTGCATTATCCTAGGAGACATCTGGTTTTTGCTTAGCTGAACCATGAGTGAACAAACTTTAGGCACTTAGGGGAGCCACTATGAATCACACACCCTAGTTTGAGTAGCGTCACTTCAAGAGGTAGCGTGAGACAGAAAGGCCTCATACAACTAAGGTATAGCTTCCAGTTTGTTTTGTTTGTTTGTTTGTTTTTAATAAAACCAAGACACAACTGGAGTCAGCAGCTGTCTTTCTGAATATGCCATTTACATTTTGGGCCCTTCAGTTCAGTTCAGTTCAGTTCAGTCGCTCAGTCGTGTCCGACTCTTTGTGACCTCATGAATCGCAGCACGCCAGGCCTCCCTGTCCATCACCAACTCCCAGAGTTCACTTAGACTTACCTCCATCGAGTCAGTGATGCCATCCAGCCATCTCATCCTCTGTCGTCACCTTCTCCTCCTGCCCCTAATCCCTCCCAGCATCAGAGTCTTTTCCAATGGCTTAACTCTTCGCATGAGGTGGCCAAAGTACTGGAGTTTCAGCTTCAGCATCATTCCTTCCAAAGAAATCCCAGGGCTGATCTCCTTCAGAATGGACTCCAGAATGGACTCTTCAGAATGGACTCTTGGGCCCTTAATACTTTGATAATCATTGGATCCCAGCAGATCTACAACAAAATGCAGATACCAGGCCAGAAAGTCACATGACCTCTATGCATCAGGCATTTACTCTCAACAAGAGCCCAGTAGCAGGCTAATACTAAAAGAAACCAGTCAATCCTAAAATAAATCCACCCTAGATATTTATTAGAAGTACTGATATTGAAGCTGAAGCTTCAGTACTTTGGCTACCTGATGCTGAGAGTCAATTCCTAGGCAGGTTGATGAGAAGTCCAGGGGTCCCCAAGAAGAGGGGGTCTGAATTCTCAAGGAAGAGGAAAGGACAGACTTTTTTTTCCTCTACATTCCTTAGTCTTAGTCACATAAAACTTTTTATCTTTAAGCCTGGAACTAATGATTACACAACAAACAACTCAGTTTAAACTCTGTACTAAGGATTATATAACAACAATGTATCCTGCTTGAGGACAGTTTCTCCTTCCTAAAAATCTGGCTAATCCTGTTATCTTAAAATGTAAATTATGGGAGTGGATCAAGTAAGATCTTTACAATCTCCAGACATTCTTTTGATTCATTGTAATAACTAATTAAAAAGTATATAACTCCCTTGCTAACACTGGGGAGGGGGCATTCTCCATCCCCCCCCTCTGATGTCTGTGTCAGAAGCTTTCTCTATCTCTTTTATACTTTAATAAAACTTTATTACACAAAAGCTTTGAGAGATCAAGCATTGTCTCTGGCCCTGGATTGAATTCTTCTCCTCCGGAGGCCAAGAATTCTGGTGTCTTTTGTGGTTCAGCAACAACCTTTCAATGCGAAGAGCCAACTCACTGGAAAAGACTTTGATATTGTCAAAGTTTGAAGGCAAAGGAGGAGAGGGTGACAGATGATGAGATTGTTAGAGAGCATCACCAATTCAATGGCCATAAATTTGAGCAAACTCTGGGAGATAGTGAAGGACAGGGAGGCCTGGTGTGCTGCAGTCTATGGGGTTACAAAGGTAGAAAAATACTTAGTGACTGAAAAACAGCAAGATAAATATCTACTTTTCAAAAGAGATGTACCTGGTATAGATGAGCCTATTTGCAGGGCAGGAATAGAGACACTGGTGTAGAGAAGGGACTAGTGGACACAGGGTTAGGAGGGGAAGGTAGGATAAATGGAGAAAGTAGCATTGACATATATACACCACCATGTGTAAAATAGATGGCTAGTGGGACACAGCTGCTTAGCACAGGTAGTTCAGCTCGATGCTTTGTGATGGCTAGAGGGGTGGGATGAGGGGATGTGAGAGAGGTTCAAGATGGAGGGGATATCAGAACATTGTAAAGCACTTTTACTCCAATTAAAAAAAAAAGAAAAAAAAGGTATACCTGGAAGTTCTAACAGGGAGATTTTAAGTTCAAAACTCCAAGGACCAGCTCTGGGTAGAGGTTGTCTCCCTTTTCCAGAGGTTCCAATCAACAGTCATCAGTCACAGATACTTGCTCTGTCTTTTTGCCCAAAATGCCCAGCAAGGGGCTAGTCCTCCTTTTTTGGTGCCTGGGGTTCTAAGAGACAACAGTTTTTCCTTAACTGTTGGATGGATAATCATGAGTGTTCCCACATAGTCCCAAAACACTTTGGTACTTTTCAAAGGAATGGATTGTATCATTACATTAATGACAGAGATATGTTAACAGGACAACTGAGACTCCTGCTTCTGACCTACCACACACAGACATCACCTGTAAAGGAAAGCATCGAGCCTCAAGTGGGAAAGAATCTCATGCTAAATCATGACCCATCCACTGGCGGTAAAAGCCAAGAAAGATTGTCTTCACTAGTCTCTCTCTATGTGCAGTTCTTCCTTGATCAGACTGATTTCCTGGCACTTGTAGAATGGGGAAGTTCCAAAAACTCACCAATTCCTACCATACAGGCAGGTTTAGAAACAACAAAACAGTGCAGTGAATTAGCCCAAAGGCCCCCAAACATAAGACCATGTTAGCTTTCTTTTCCCACAATGAATCTTGCTAAATCCCAACAATTGAATCCAGATGTCTCCTCCTCACACAAGTCTGGGTAAGATGGAGATTTGGGTACCTGCATTAACTACTACTACCATTAAGTTGCTTCAGTTGTGTCTGACTCTGTGCGACCCCATAGATAGCAGCCCATGAGGCGCCTCTGTCCCTGGGATTCTCCAGTTAAGAATACTGGAGTTGGTTGCCATTTTCTTCTCTATCTGACAGAGTCAAAAAAGTTTGAGTCCTTCCCTCCCCTGATCTATTTTCTCAAATTATATCCATAGAATGAATAATCAACCTGCTTTCTCAAAGCAGCTGACAGTGGCCATGAAGAAAGGAAGCAGCTTTCTACCAGTAAGTAAGTCACAGTTACTTTTTATTTCAAGCAGACATATGACTCAAACTTCCCGTTTTCAGTTTACCCAAAGCCCTGTGTACCAGCTTTGGGACTCCTTGACTCATCCATTTCCTACCGAGAGGAGTAAATGACAAACAAAAGACTCATTTGGGTAGCTTGTTTCAAGCTTACTTCCTACCCTGAAGCATCATTAAAAGTTATAGGATTGCTCTTAACTTCACCCCATCACTTCTTGCCCATAACTTGAGAGCATTTGCTACTAGTCCTGGAAAGTATTCTCATATCCTTTAACCTGGGAATATGAGAAACATAAAATCCTTTTACTTTCTTCTTTTAGAAAGTCATGTCTCTATTGGTATTCCATCCTTCAATTATCTCCAAAATTGTTACAAAGGGTCTGAGAGTTTGCCCTATTTACAACCTAATGAGTTAGGTTATCACACTTTTATAGATACTGGTAGAAGACAGAAGACTCCTGGGTCAGTACCAGCTTCAGATTTGCTTTGTTTGTTCCCCTTGTCCCACAAATTCCAAGAAACAGGTACAGAGGTGAGCACAGCTGCACTCAGTGGGCTGGTGTTATAGCTAAGAGACCCTGAGCTTAAGAAAACCCCAGTTTTATAAAAAGGTCTGTAAAGTAAACCCACCTAATGTTTGGCCCAGAGGGAGATATTATCCCTTTTATCTCAGGAAATAATAATGCCTTCTGTCCTTCTGTCTTACAAGGGATTTTGCATTATAAACAAAGCTTTATCTTTCAAGGGTTTTGATATTTTTATTATTTTTTTTTTTTTTTAAAAATCCTTGAAAATATTGTCTTGAACAAGAACTGTCATACATATACAGAAATACCATGAAGAATTGCCCCCCAAAACATTTTCCATCTTCTTTTTCCAATTAGTGCCTCCAGGAAAAGGAAGACAAAGAAGAGACCTCTGGGCAGTGTTTTAGGGAACTCTCTTTCCTTTAAACTGAGAAGCCATATTTTCCACATACTGGAATTTTAAGAGATAATTATCAATCTTTACCAAATATTTTTATAGTAAAAATAATTCTATAAAATTGTTGGTTTTAGCATTAAAGGAAATGAATTCTGGTAGATCCATAGAACGTTGTCTTTACAAAAACTATTTAATTTTTTGCATTTGTTTATCCTTTAGATATGTGTGTTCCCTACAGTACTAAGGTAGCCTGTGTCTTACTGTGTACAGACAAAATTATGAATGAGAAATTAAAGACACTGGAGAATTTGCTGAATATCTGATTATGATAAATTATAGGTACATATTAATAGAGAGATGAAAACATCAGTGTGACAGTAAAATACAGATATCTGATTATTTCATGAACATTACAATATTATGTGTGAGTGCTAAGTCATTTCAGCCTCATCCAACTCTTTTGCAATGCTATGGACTATAGCCTACCAGGCTCTCTGTCCACGGGATTTTTCAGTAAAGAATACTGGAGTGGGTTGCCATGCCTCCTCCAGGGGTGAAGGGTGGGGATAAAATGGAAAAGATTTAACATGAAAAAAGAAATAAGATCCACTATTTATGGTCTCTGAATGTTTCCAGAACTTGGAGGAGTAGCAGAGATGAGGAATTTTGTTAGGGTTTATACAAGGAACATATTTTCTAAACTATACTTGCGTTCTCACTCATTACATGTAATGGGTAGCTAACTATGAAAATTATACTAAGGATGTGAGCAGTATGCAGTCAGACCAGAAAAAAAAAGAAAAATTACTATTGAAGAATCACTGACTGGCACTGAATACAGTACGACACTTCAAATGTGTATTGGCTTCTCTTCACTGTGAAAACTGGATTCACTGGTGTCAGAGCTGTCAGCCCTGTGAAGGCCTCAAGCACTAAGGAAAACTACTGCTTTTCGTTCCCAAGATGTAAGTAACAGAGGTTTTTTAACTATTGGCAACTCCAGTGTTCGCTTTATTGTAAAGTCACAAAGGCTGATACAATAGGAAACAGAAGTATACTTTGACTGTGTGGTTGACAAACCCCTGACTAGGAAAATATGTTTGTACTCTGCCCAGACTGCTTGGTATACTTCACGGCAAAGTCAATCTCTTCCCTTATTAAATCCCCGGCATCAAACACCACTGTCAGCAAATTTTACCTCAGTGCCAAAAGTAGGAACTAAAATGGAGAATTTATCATCTTTTCTTGCTTTTTCTGCTAAATAATTATCCTGACTTTATTTTGATACTCTCCTCTTTTCTTACATCTTAATAGTATAAGAAAAGATGAAAGATCCAGAAAGATTCAAGTAATGTTTCTTTTACTGGAGTGGAGATTTGGGGAGTGGGATTCATATGCCTGTGGGTATCACTCATTACTTACAAATATAATGTTAATTCATGCATCTGATCTCTCTAAAACTCTATAAAGTATTCCTGCTGCTACTGCTGCTAAGTCGCTTCAGTCGTGTCCGACTCTGGGTGACCCCATAGACGGCAGCCCACCAGGCTCCCCCTTCCCTGGGATTCTCCAGGCAAGAACACTGGAGTGGGTTGCCATTTCCTTCTCCAATGCATGAAAATGAAAAGTGAAAGTGAAGTCGCTTAGTCCTGTCCGACTCTTAGCGACCCCATGGACTGCAACCCACCAGGCTCCTCTGTCCATGGGATTTTACTATTTAATTTAATGAGATGTTTACTTGAAGATGATTCATCTAATTCCAAATGTGACTTAAAATAAACCTGAAAATGCCTTGGAGAAAACAAATATAGTGATCTCTCTGGTTGTTCCACGAAACTAATATAACTGCTATAAAAAATAAAATGTCAGTAAACAGTCAGTTAATACACACATATTTAGAGTTTGATTTGTGGTAGACTGCTACATGCTACATGTTTTGGCAATGCACCGATCAATAAAGACAAAATTCTGCCTTAAGGAGTCAACATTTTGATAAATTAAGATAACACATGGTAATATGTGGTAAAAGTGAATATTGTTAGTCACTCAGTCATGGCGGGCTCTTTGCGACTCCATGGACTGTAGCCCACCAGGCTCCTCTGTTTGTGGAATTTTCCAGGCAAGAATACTGGACTGGGTAGCCACTGCCTTCTCCAGAGGATCTTTCTGACCTAGAGATTGAACCTGGGTCTCCTGCAATGCGGGAAGATTCTTTAAAGTCTGAGCCACCACAGAAGCCCAAGGTATGTAGTATGCATTAAATCCATGTTTTATAGATTTCCTGATATATGGCTAAGAATAAAAGTTTTGTACTTAAATATTACATTGAAAAAGTAAAGCAAAATACTCATTATTATTTCATATAACCATCCTTAATCATTTAATAAATCTTAGGACAAATTTATTTACATTTTAGGAACAAATGGAGGTTTAGAAATAGCAATTATATATTTGACAGTATTATACATTGTAGAATTCATTTCAATTAATGGTAGCATCAAATCAAGGTGTAAAGGAACAACAAACCACATAGTAGCAATTATTTCTCACATTAATGGAAACATAAATGTGTAGTAATATAATTGGAAATTTTAGCTCTGATTCAGTCTTTCTTTAAACATCGTTACCGAGATATAATTCATGTACAATAAAATTCACTCATTTATGGTATACATTTCACTGATTATTTGTCTATTCACAGAGTTATATAACTAGCACTACAATCTAATTTTGGAACAGTTTTGTCATCCTGAAAAGAAATACATACTCATTAGCAGTCAATTTTATCCCCTCCATTTCATTTCCTTACTCTGTAGGCAGTAACTAATTTACTTTCTATCATAGTGGATTTTCCTACTCTGGACATTTCATATAAATGGAGTCACACAAAATGTTGTCGTTTGTAACTGCTTTCTTTCACATCAAAAGTATATTTAAAACATTCAGGAGGTTCTAGTCAGTCAGTCAGTCAGTCAGTTCAGTCGCTCAGTGGTGTCCGACTCTTTGCGACCCCATGAATCGCAGCACGCCAGGCCTCCCTGTCCATCACCAACTCCCGGAGTTCACTCAGACTCATGTCCATTGAGTCAGTGATGCCATCTAGCCATCTCATCCTCTATCGTCTCCTTCTCCTCCTGCCCCCAATCCCTCCCGGCACCAGAGTATTTTCCAAAGAGTCTACTCTTCACATGAGGTGGCCAAAGTATTGGAGTTTCAGCTTTAGTATTAGTCCTCACAATGAACACTCAGGACTAATTTCCTTTAAAATGGACTGGTTGGATCTCCTTGCAGTCCAAGGGACTCTCAAGAGACTTCTCCAACACCACAGTTCAAAAACATCAATTCTTTGGTGCTCAGCTTTCTTCACAGTCCAACTCTCACATCCATACATGACCACTGGTAAACTTACAGCCTTGAATAGACAGACCTTTGTTGGCAAAGTAACGTTCCTGCTTTTGAATATGCTATCTAGGTTGGTCAAAACTTTCATTCCAAGGAGTAAGTGTCCTTTAATTTCATGGCTACAATTATGATCTGCAGTGATTTTGGAGCTCCGCCCCCCCCCCCAAAAAAAAAGTCTGACACTGTTTCCACTGTTTCCCCATCTAATTGCCATGAAGTGATGGGCCCGGATGCCATGCTATTCATTTTCTGAATGTTGAGCTTTAAGCCAACTTTTTCACTCTCCACTTTCACCTTCATCAAGAGGCTTTTTAGTTCCTCTTCACTTTCTGCCATAAGGGTGGTGTCATCTGCATATCTGAGATTATTGATATTTCTCCCTGCAATCTTGATTCCAGCTTGTGCTTCTTCCAGCCCAGCGTTTCTCATGATGTACTCTGCATATAAGTTAAATAAGCAGGGTGACAATATACAGCCTTGACATATTCCTTTTCCTATTTGGAACCAGTCTGTTGTTCCATGTGCAGTTCTAACTGTTGCTTCCTGACCTGCATATAGGATTCTGAAGAGGTAGGTCAGGTGGTCTGGTATTCCCATCTCTTTCAGAATTTTCCACAGTTTATTGTGATCCACACAGTCAAAGGCTTTGGCATAGTCCATAAAGCAGAAATAGATGTTATTCTGTAACTCTCTTGCTTTTTCGATGATCCAGTGGATGTTGGCAATTTGATCTCTGGTTCCTCTGCCTTCTCTAAAAACAGCTTGAACATCTGGAACTTCATGGTTCATGTATTGCTGAAGCCTGTCTTGCAGATTTTTGAGTATTACTTTACTAGCGTGTGAGATTAGTGCAATTGTGCAGTAGTTTGAGCATTCTTTGGCATTGCCTTTCTTTGGGATTGGAATGAAAACTGACCTTTTCCAGTCCTGTGGCCATTGCTGCGTTTTCCTAATTTTCTGGCACATTGAGTGCAGCACTTTCACAGCATCATCTTTCAGGATTTGAAATAGCTCAACTGGAATTCCATCACCTCCATTAGCTTTGTTTGTAGTGATGCTTTCTAAGGCCCACTTGACTTCACATTCCAAGATGTCTGGCTCTAGGTGAGTGATCACACCATCATAATTATCTGGGTTGTGAAGATCTTTTTTGTACAGTTCTTCTGTGTATTCTTGCCACCTCTTCTTAATATCTTCTGCTTCTTTTAGGTCCATACCATTTCTGTCCTTTACTGAGCCCATCTTTGCATGAAATGTTCCCTTGGTATCTCTAGTTTTCTTGAAGAGATTTCTAGTCTTTCCCGTTCTGTTTTTTTCCTCTATTTCTTTGCATTGATTGCTGAAGAAGGCTTTCTTATCTCTTCTTGCTATTCTTTGGAACTCTGCATTCAGATGCTTGTATCTTTCCTTTTCTCCTTTGCTTTTCTCTTCTCTTCTTTTCACAGCTATTTGTAAGGCCTCCTCAAACAACCATTTTGCTTTTTTGCGTTTCTTTTCCATGGGGATGGTCTTGATCCCTGTCTTCTATACAACATCACAAACCTCTGTCCATAGTTCCTCAGGCACTCTGTCTATCAGATCTAGTCCCTTAAATCTATTTCTCACTTCCACTGTATAATCATTAGGTATTTGATTTAGGTCATACCTGAATGGTCTAGTGGTTTTCCCTACTTTCTTCAATTTAATTCTGAGTTTGGCAAAAAGGAGTTCGTGATCTGAGCCACAGTCAGCTCCTAGTCTTGTTTTTGCTGACTGTATAGAGCTTCTCCATCTTTGGCTGCAAAGAATATAATCAATCTGATTTCGGTGTTGACCATCTGGTGATTTCCCAGTGTGGAGTCTTCTCTTGTGTTGTTGGAAGAGCATGTTTGCTATGACCAGTGCATTCTTTTGGCAAAACTCTATTAGTCTTTGCCCTGCTTCATTCCATTATCCAAGGCCAAATTTGCCTGTTACTCCAGGTGTTTCTTGAGTTCCTACTTTGGCATTCCAGTCCCCTATAATGTAAAGGACATCTTTTTTGGGTGTTAGTTCTAAAAGGTCTTGTAGGTCTTCATAGAACTGTTCAACTTCAGCTTCTTCAGCATTACTGGTTGGGGCATAGGCTTCGATCACAGTGATATTGAATGGTTTGCCTTGGAAATGAACAGAGATCATTCTGTCGTTTTTGAGATTGCATCCAAGTACTGCATTTCGGACTCTTTTGTTAACCATGATGGCTACTCCATTTCTTCTAAGGGATTCCTGCTCACAGTAGTAGATATAATGGTCATCTGAGTTAAATTCACCCTTTCCAGTCCATGTTAGTTCACTGATTCCCAGAATGTCAACGTTCACTCTTGCTATTTCCTGTTTGACCACTTCCAATTTGCCTTGATTCATGGACCTAACACTCCAGGTTCCTATGCAATATTGCTCTTTACAGCATCGAACCTTGTTTCTATCACCAGTCACATCCACAACTGGGTATTGTTTTTGTTTTGGCTCCATCCCTTCATTCTTTCTGGAGTTATTTCTCCACTGATATCCTGTAGTGTATTGGGCACCTATTGACTTTGGGAGTTCCTCTTTCAGTATCCTATCTTTTTGCCTTTTCATACTGTTCATGGTGTTCTCAAGGCAAGAATACTGAAGTGGTTTGCCATCCCCCTCTCCAGTGGACCACATTCTGTCAGACTTCTCCACCATGACCTGTCCTTCCTTGGTGGCCCCACAAGCACGGCTTAGTTTCATTGAGTTATACAAGGCTGTGGTCCATGTGATCAGATTGGCTAGTTTTCTGTGATTATGGTTTCAGTGTGTCTGCCCTCTGATGCCCTCTTGCAACACCTACCGCCTACTTGGGTTTCTCCTACCTTGGACGTGGGGTATCTCTTCATGGCTGCTACAGCAAAACGCAGCCACTACTCCTTACCTTGGACGAGGGGTATCTCCTCACGGCCACTCCTCCTGACCTTGAATGTGGAGTAGCTCCTCTCGGCCCTTTTGTGTCTACACAGCTGCTTCTCCTTGGACATGGGGTTGCTCTTCTCAGCCACTGCCCCTGATCTCAGACATGGGGTAACATCCCCAGCAAGATGGCAGGAGGGGCACAATTATGTTTAAAATCAAACCTCATACCTGCCAGAGATGCTTGGCGGGCACAAACAAAACCTTGTAGGCACCAGGACCCAGGGAAAGAAGCAATGACCCTCACAAGATGGAAGAGCCAGAGCCTAGTTATTCAATACATTATTTTTTTTTACTTTGTGCCAAGTATTTGATAGACATGGAGGTTGTGTTGGTGGGGAAGATGAGTATTATTTTGTTAGAAATCTTATAATCAAGAAAAATATAAAATTAAGCCAGGGCTAGAAATAGTCTGAAGTAATTACCATAATATGGTAAGAAAAGAGTGCCATACGAGTAGACAAATTAGTCTGATAGGAGTGCTGAAAAGTTCCCAAAATATTTATACAGAATTATATATTGTGAAGAAGTTTAACCTTTAGGAAAATTTTCTGGAAATAGATTTTTGTTTTTTCTTGTCTGGGAGACAATGATGTCGACTTAAAAAAAAATGCACAAAGTGAGAATTGTGAGTTAAGTTTTATTGGAGGCAAAATGACTATAGCCCAGTATTGGACACTGCAGATAGCTCTGAGAAAATGCTCCAAAGAGTAGGGTGGGGGTGGGGGGATGTCAGTATATATTTGATTTTTGCTGAAGGGCAAAATACATGCAATCAAGCACTTATTATTCCAGAAGGTTTCTACTAGTCTCATGAAACCTTTGCTAGTCACAAAGAACCATCATCACCATGAAGGATTTTAGTGCTTTTCTAGATATGGGGATGGAGAAGGCAATGGCACCCCACTCCAGTACTCTTGCCTGGAAAATCCCATGGATGGAGGAGCCTGGTAGGCTGCAGTCCATGGGGTCGCTAAGAGTCCGACACGACTGAGCGACTTCACTTTCTCTTTTCACTTTCCTGCATTGGAGAAGGAAATGGCAACCCACTCCAGTGTTCTTGCCTGGAGAATCCCAGGGACAGGGGAGCCCATTGGACTGCCGTCTATGGGGTTGCACAGAGTCGGACATGACTGAAGTGACTTAGCATAGCATAGCATAGATACGGGGAGATACAAGAATTGAGTTCACAAAAACTGGCTTCTGAAAATATCTAACATCTGAAGACCTCTCCTGTCATTTTTTTTCCCCATCACAGACTGGTTTATTTCTGCTTTCCACCCTGAACTCCTTTCAAGGGGTATTGAAGGTCAGCAGCTGCAGCAGCATATGAGTTAATCCTTACAGAAGTACATGGCAATTGCCCATGGAAAGTGCCAATTTGTAGTTGACAGGGACAATGGCAGAACATAGAACATTTCTTAACTTTCTACAACCTAGAGAGTCTTTCTGATATGTAAGCAAATTGTTACATAAAAGCTAAAGGGAGTAAAGACCTATTTCAGAAACAAAGAATTCTAGAAGTTGTAGAATTGGAAATAATGGGCCAGAGGTTAAGTGCTATTCTTCCAATGATCAAAAGTCTATACTTTGAATGATAAAACACATTCCATCTCATTTAAGATCCCAAGAGCTGAAATTCTGACTTATAAACCCAAGGGAAGAATTTGGAAATAACTACCCTTAGAGAAAAGATCAATAGATACAGGCATTTGAGAGTCGATTACCCTCACAATCAACTCATAAGTGTTAAAGGAGCCTCCAGATTTCCAGTCAGATTTTAGTGTTGTTGTTCAGTCTCTAAGTCATGTCCAACTCTTTAAGACCCCATGGACTGCAGCACACCAAGCTCCTCTGTCCTCCACTATCTCCTGGAGTTTGTTCAAATTCATGTTCATTGAGTCACTGATGCTATCTAACCATCTCATCCTCTGCCACCCCCTTCTTTTGCCTTTCATCTTTCCCATCATCAAGGTCTTTTCCAGTGAATCGGCTCTTTGCATCAGGTGACCAAAGTACTGAAGCTTCAGCTTCAGCTTCAGTCCCTCAAATGAAAATTAAGGATTGATTTCCCTTAGGATTGATTGGTTTGATCTCCTTGCAGCCCAAGCAACTCTCAAGTCTTCTCTAGCACCACAATTCCAAAGTACCAATTCTTTGATGCTCATCCTTCTTTATGGTCCTCCTCTCAGATCCATACATGACTACTAGAAAAACCATAGCCTTTACTATACAAACTTTTGTCAGCAAAGTTTTAGTGCCTTGTTCTAAATATGAGCAGAGAACTAAGAATTATCATACATCTCAGAAAAACCTCTGTCATAAAATGCAGTGGTTAAAATAATTTTTTTAATGATTAAAAGCTTTGGAGATTTGAGTCTGCCCTCTTGGAGTATTGAGCTCATTGAAAAAAATGATTGAAAAGATCAGCCCAGATAAGAAAAGAATTACTACTTTTATTACTGATAATTCTCATATTGAAGAATGTGACATTTTGGTGGGCAAGTCAAGTTTGTTAAGCCAAACACCAGACAGACAGAATCACTCACCTCATGGCTGGTAGCACTGAGAAAGCAAGGCTTTGATGCTAAAGGAGGCCTGAGCCTTAGCTGAAAAACATTTGCGGTATGAAGGAAGAAAACATAGCAAATCTTTCCTCGCTTAGGGAAACTCACTGACAAGATGAAGAGGGGAAAGAGACTGGTGAGCCAGGCCCCATTTATCTTTCCAAAGTAGATTAAATGACCCTGTAGTCTGGAACAAAAAGACACAAAGTAATGGAATAAGATGCTACTGGGCATCTCTACATGGAAGCAAATCACTGACCAGTTATTTATATATCCATCTGGGATCACAGGTAGACTGTGTATCTTTTGGCAGCAGATGGCTCTGACATTCAACAGAGCAGAGCATCCACTGCATCAATGTCAAGCCAAAAGTTTACACCATACCGCATGTCCCGTTGCAAATTATGTCCAGACACACTGACCAAGATGTCAATTGAAAAGCTGTTCAAAAAGATCAAAGGACATCATAAAAACACTGCAATAGTAAACTGCTAGCCACATAGGGATGCCACAAATTTTATTATAAACCTCCTCTCATTATACATTTTTATGGAAATAGTAAATCCAAAGATTAAACTCTTTGGCAAGTGAGTGTCCAAAGTTATTTTAAAAATCACATGATATCAAAGATAAAAATCTAATCCCTGCCCTGATTATTCAAAAGAGTAATAAAATGAAAAGTCCAAATGTATCCCTCCTCTGTTCAGTTTCCACTGGAGTGTGATGGAGGGGCACTGGTTTCTTGAATAGCTGTGTGTCTTCCACAAGTTTGGGAGTAGTTCTTTTGAGGCTTCAGGATTGAAAGTATCTCATGGTTCTCATTTTGTAGAATATAGACAGCAAAATTAGATGAAAAAGTTTATCAAAGCCTTAGCTATATACACACCAAATTTAGAAAACAAGGTAATTCTAGTGGTAAAGAAATCACCTGCCAATGCAGGAGACAGAAGAGACATGAGTCAGGAAGACCCCTAGAGGAGAAAATGGCAACCCACTCCTGTATTCTTGCTGGGAAATCCTATGGACTGGGCATCCTGGCAGGCTACAGTCTATGGGGTTGCAAAGAGTCAGACACAACTGAAGCATCTTAGCCCACGCACAACTAGGATTTAAAGCAGTTATTTCTGCTCACCCCTTAAAAAACAAAACAAACAAACAAAATCTGTTTCTAAAAGTCAGTAAAATTGACCCTTGAACAACTTAGAAGTTCAAGGCACTGACTTCCCTTCAGTTAAAAATCAACCCTCGATAGCCACATTTCCACATCCTTGAATTCACTGAACTAAGGATCTGTTGTACTGCAGTAATTACTATTTTAAAAAATCCCTATAAGTGGACCTGTGCAGTTCAAACCCATGTTGCTCAAAGGCCACATGTACTTCTTGTTGTGAAAGACCAAAGTTGAGACTGAATTTTATCTGAGCAAAGATAGCTAATGCAGAAATGACTGGTATTTAGCTTGCCATGAGACCAGTCTATGCCAGATGACTAGAGTCTACTTTCTTAACTGAATCTCAATTTCCCATCAAAAAGTCACCTTATTCAACAATATAATTACTATGGTCAGCAGGGAACGCATGTCATATCTTGTCATTCTGTCTTTTCTCTCAAAGTGGCATTTGCAACACTTCTGTTTTCTGCAAAATTTCAAAGTGTATGGGATAAACAGCTCCACTAAGAGGTCTTTTTACAGGAGATCTTGTTTTCCTTCCAGCATGCTTAGAATCCTTTCATTTTTTATTCCCTTTGAGCCCATATTAATGACCATCTCATACAAGTGATTTCAGATGATACCTCAGATATGCAGATGATATACAGATGATACCACCGTAATGGCCACCTGATGCAAACAGCTGACTCATTGGAAAAGACCCTGATGCTGGGAAAGTTTGAGGAAAGGAGGAGAAGGGGTAACAGAGGATGAGATGGTTGGATGGCATCATTGCCTCAATGGACATCAGTTTGGGCAAACTCTAGGAGATAGTGAAGGACAAGGAAGCTTGTCATGCTGCAGTTTATGGGATCACAAAGAGTCAGAGACAACTAAGCAACTGAAAAACAACATTACTGCATTGGCAGTGGACTCTTCTATCTGTTTTGATCTACAGCTTTAAGTTCTGGGACAGAGTGGCTGCTTTTTGCTGTAGGGTAGATTAGCATCTGTAAAAACTGCTTCTGAGGAAAGGTTTTTCTCTTTCCCCACCAATTGTTACAGTGGCAGAATTAGCTGCAGAAATTTCTTGGCCTGAAGCTCCCACTGATGATTTAAAACCTAACAACCTAAGGTGAACTGATCACTTCGCTCTGTGTTTGTCAAGATTGCATCTTTATTCAGCTGCTAGATAAAACAAATATTCTGAGTAAAATATCCTGCTGCCTCTTTTCACTAGTAGTGGCATATTCCTCTAACAGTTTATTTTCCTCTTTCAGGAAAGATCAGCTAAGTTTATATCCCATTAATGTATTGTATTATTTGGTCAACTTTTTCTCTAATGACTATATTTTCAAGTATAGTTATTTAAATTCTGAAAATTTGCTATTCAACCTGAATTCCTTATTTTCCTTACAATTCTACTTCTTATAGTCACAATGTCATTTTTTCTAACACATTTCTATACAGATCTTTGGGGGTAACATAGAATTCACTGCTCAAACAAGTCTCTTCTACCACTGCTCTCCTGGGTTAGACAATTCGATCCAAGAGATAATCCAATCCATATTCAATACAGAACTGCAGCTACCATATTCTTTTTTTTATGATCTCCATTCCACCCTCAACCACCTCCTTTCTGACTGAGACTCAAAATTTCATGGCTTAGAAATGCAGACAAATTCTCAAGCATAGGTTCTAAATTCCCCAAATTTACCAAGCATGCACTTTTCGAGTAGAGGATTATTTTGTGTCCCCATCCCTGAGAATTGTGTCACTTTTGAACTTGCCATTTACTAAATATTTTCCAATTCTTGAACATGTGGATAAATTTAAAGTCTCTCATTAAATTAAAATTTAATTAATTTAAATAAAAATTTAAAATTAAAGTCTCATTCAAGGTAGGAAAATCGACCTGAAATGTAACCTGATATCAGGTCAGATAATCAGTCGCTCAGTCCTGTCCAACTCTTTGTGACCCCGTGAATCGCAGCACGCCAGGCCTCCCTATCCATCACCAACTCCCGGAGTTCACTCAGACTCACATCCATCGATCAGTGATGCCATCCAGCCATCTCATCCTCTGCCGTCCCCTTCTCCTCTTGCCCCCAAACTCTCCCAGCATCAGAGTCTTTTCCAATGAGTCAACTCTTTGCATGAGTTGGCCAAAGTACTGGAGCTTCAGCTTTAGCATTATTCCTTCCAAAGAAATCCCTGGGCTGATCTCCTTCAGAATGGAATGGTTGGATCTCCTTGCAGTCCAAGGGACTCTCAAGAGTCTTCTCCAACACGACAGTTCAAAAGCATCAATTCTTTGGCACTCAGCCTTCTTCACAGTCCAATTCTCACATCCATACATGACGGTAGGAAAAACCGTAGCCTTGACTAGACGAACCTTTGTTGGCAAAGTAATGTCTCTGCTTTTGAATATGCTATCTAGGTTGGTCATAACTTTCCTTCCAAGGAGTAAGTGTCTTTTAATTTCATGGCTACAGTCACCATCTGTAGTGATTTTGGAGCCCCAGAAAATAAAGTCTGACACTGTTTCCACTGTTTCCCCATCTATTTCCCATGAAGTGTTGGGACCAGATGCCATGATCTTCGTTTTCTGAATGTTGAGCTTTAAGCCAACTTTTTCACTCTCCTCTTTCACTTTCATCAAGAGGCTTTTTAGTTCCTCTTCACTTTCTGCCATTAGGGGGTGTCATATGCGTATCTGAGGTTATTGATATTTATCCCGGCAATTTTGATTCCAGCTTGTGCTTCTCCCAGCCCAGCATTTCTCATGATGTACTCTGCATAGAAGTTAAATAAACAGGGTGACAATATACAGCCTTGACGTACTCCTTTTCCTATTTGCAACCAGTCTGTTGTTCCATGTCCAGTTCTAACTGTTGCTTCCTGACCTGCATACAAATTTCTCAAGAGACAGATCAGGTGGTCTGGTATTCCCATCTCTTTCAGAATGTTCCACAATTTATTGTGATCCACACAGTCAAAGGCTTTGGCATAGTCAATAAAGCAGAAACAGATGTTTTTCTGGAACTCTCTTGCTTTTTCCATGATCCAGCCGATGTTGGCAATTTGATCTCTGGTTCCTCTGCCTTTTCTAAAACCAGCTTGAACATCAGGAAGTTCACGGTTCACGTATTGCTGAAGCCTGGCTTGGAGAATGTTGAGCATTACTTTACTAGCGTGTGAGATGAGTGCAATTGTGCGGTAGTTTGAGCATTCTTTGGCATTGCCTTTCTTTCGGATTGGAATGCAAACTGACCTTTTCCAGTCTTGTGGCCACTGCTGAGTTTTCCAAATTTGCTGACATATTGAGTGCCACACTTTCACAGCATCATCTTTCAGGATTTGAAATAGCTCAACTGGAATTCCATCACCTCCACTAGCTTTGTTCGTAGTGATGCTTTCTAAGGCCCACTTGACTTCACATTCCAGGATGTCTGGCTCTAGGTCAGTGATCACACCATCGTGATTATCTGGGTCGTGAAGCTCTTTTTTGTACAGTTCTTCTGTGTATTCTTTCCATCTCTTCTTAATATCTTCTGCTTCTGTTAGATCCATACCATTTCTGTCCTTTATCGAGTTCGTCTTTGCATGAAATGTTCCTTTGGTGTCTCTGATTTTCTTGAAGAGATCTCTAGTCTTTCCCATTCTGTTGTTTTCCTCTATCTTTGCATTGATCGCTGAAGAAGGCTTTCTTATCTCTTCTTGCTATTCTTTGGAACTCTGCATTCAGATGCTTATATCCTTCCTTTTCTCCTTAGTTTTTCACTTCTCTTCTTTTCACAGCTATTTGTAAGGCCTCCCCAGACAGCAATTTTGCTTTTTTGCATTTCTTGTCCTTGGGGATGGTCTTGATCCCTGTCTCCTGTACAGTGTCACGAACCTCATTCCATAGTTCGTCAGGCACTCTATCTATCAGATCTAGGTCCTTAAATCTATTTCTCACTTCCACTGTATAATCATAAGGGGTTTGATTTAGGTCATTCCTGAATGATCTAGTGGTTTTCCCTACTTTCTTCAATTTAAGTCTGAATTTGGCAATAACGAGTTCATGGTCTGAGCCACAGTCAGCTCCTGGTCTTGTTTTTGCTGACTGTATAGAGCTTCTCCATTTAGCTGCAAAGAATATAATCAATCTGATTTTGATGTTGACCATCTGGTTATGTCCATGTATAGAGTCTTCTCTTGTGTTGTTGGAAGAGCGTGTTTGTTATGACCAGTGCATTTTTTTGGCAAAACTCTATTAGTCTTTGCCCTGCTTCATTCTGTATTTCAAGGCCAAATTTGCCTGTTAATCCAGGTGTTTCTTGACTTTCTACTGATATAGTTGAACATAATTAAAACTTTAAGTTCTTCCTAGGGTACTCCTGGGGTTTCTCTGGTAGCTCAGCTGCTAAAAAATCCAGCTGCAATGCGGGAGACCTCAGTTCGATCCCCAGGTTGAGAAGATCCCCTGGAGGAGGGCTTTGCTTGGAGAATCCCCATGTACAGAGGAGCCTAGTGGGCCACAGTCCATGGGATCACAAAAGTCACATGCAGCTAAGCATAGCACAGCACAGGATACTCGTGTGATAAATAAAGATAGGGACATCAAAAATAAAGGAAATGAGAAACAAAGTAATCAACTCTATGAATTCTACGTTTCTTCATGAAAGTAAATATAGCTGTATTTTGCTTTGTACAAAATGTGAAAATGTTGGTTTCTCAGTTGTGTGCAACACTTTGTGAACCCATGGACTGTAGCCTGCCAGGCTCTTCTGTTCATGGAATTTTCCAGGCAAGAATACTTGGAGTGGGTTGCCATTCCCTTCTCCTGGAAATCTTCCAGATCCAGGGATTGAACCCATGTCAGCAGCACTGCAGGCAGATTCTTTACCATCTGAACCACCACGGAGCCCATTCCAAATGTAAAAAATGTATAACTGTACAAAAAAAATTACAGTTATACAAAATTGTTCCCTATGGAAATACGGTTTTAGGGATTTTTCCTCTATTTCAGCCATTCTTATGCTTGATAAAACATGATCATTTTTGAGATCTATCTTGCCTCTAAAATCTTAAACTCAAATGTGGCACTCTGGATCCAAGCTCTTCCATGGTTTTTCATCCTTTATTAGCAACTAATTAGTCTTCTGACATCTTTTCATTTTTTTAATCTCCTCATGCTTGACATATGATCCATAATTTCAAGCACTTTTTAGAAATACTTTTGTGGACAGAAACTTTGACCTGCTGTCTTTCTCCCACACTACTTTAACTCCAGCCACAAAGAATTCTAACTGCCCAGTGTTTCTACTCCTCATCTAGGCTCCCAGACTCTACTGGAAGACGACATAGACAAATAAAATCATACAACTGCACAGAAATGTGGCAATAAAAGTCCATGTTCTGGTGGGGTGGAAGAAGGCTCAAAGGGAAGAGTATATAGGTATACACATAGCTCATTCATTTTGCTTTACATCAGATGGCAACGCACTCCAGTATTCTTGCCTGGAGAATTCCATGGACAGAGGAGCCTGGCAAGACTAGTCCATGGGTTCTCAAAAAGTCGACAAAACTGAGTGACTAACACAAACAAAGAATCTATCACAACATTGTAAGGCAGTTAAACTCCAGTAAAATAAATTAAAAAAAAAAATTGTGTTCTCTAACCATATACGTCAAAGTATAGCCAGTATTACTATGAATCCCCAGTAACTTCCTTGCCCATTTCTTATAACTATTTCAATCTTTTAATATTTTCTCAGTCATCTGCTTCCAACACTATCATGGACAAAGCAACTCAACCTTTCAATACATTTCTCTCCATCTATGTGTTCTCACCTTTGATTTCTGAATTTAGCCCCTCATGTATTATCTCAGGGAAAAGCCTAGGCATTCTTTCCTTTGTCTGCCTGTTGCCAAAACTGCCAACTCACCAGCTTTGTTTCCAGTAATCTCTCTTTTCCTATCTGTGACAGAAGGGAAAATGTCTCTGAACCTCTCAAAGACTGACTCGTTTATGTGTGATCTGGATCCCTGCATATCTTTCTATAGGTTTTATTACTGCACTTATCTATTTTATAATATCGATTTGTTCTTCTGCACTGGATCATTCTCATAAGACCACAGACCTAATCTATTAGTTCCTGTCTTAAAACCCTCCTTCTCTAGTCCTAACTTTTCATGATTTTATTTTCTTCATTTCTCTGTCCCATTCCATTGCCCATTTCTATGCTACCTGTTATAGAAACACCATAAAATAGTCATTTATAATCCTTGCCTCTGCTTCTCCTGTACCTCCACTTTGAACTCATACCAATCTATTATTCCAACCAGGACTGGGCTGCATGATGTGCAGGTTCCAGGGCAAAATGAAAGTGCAGGGTCTGTTAAAAAGAAAATCTACAAAATAGATTAAGCTTCTCTTTAAAAATGTGGTTTTATTTATAAAATATAGTAGAGGAAACAGTGTTACATGAGTAGCAATATAAACTTGCTAATTGAAAGATAGCAATTTGTTTTATAATTTTATATGAGAAATAATAACACTTTTAATATGATATCTTGACGAATCATAGGATTTTTCTGGCTCACTCTTCTGCAAATTCATTTATCTGATCATCAACATTTATCCATTCAGCATTTTTCTTTCAACTGATATAATTCAAAGTGACATCAGTTGTTTTGGCAAATAGAAGACTGCAAATAATATTTGATAAATTTTTATTTTGAGAAGAATCTTCCTGCTGATTACTAGAGCTCTTTAGAGCATTTTATACATGGTGACAGCATTCAAATAAATTGAGGTAACTTATTTGAAATATACGTTTTAGTATATCAAAAGCTGATTATTCTGGTGGAATAATTTTCTAAAAGAATTCATTTATTGTACATACCACTTTCATGTCAGTCTGAATTTAATGTTTGAT
Source organism: Bos indicus x Bos taurus (assembly GCF_003369695.1). Classification (NCBI taxonomy): domain Eukaryota; kingdom Metazoa; phylum Chordata; class Mammalia; order Artiodactyla; family Bovidae; genus Bos; species Bos indicus x Bos taurus. The sequence goes on along the minus strand of NC_040076.1, from coordinate 17,603,194 downwards.
GTAAATTTATACAATGGCATTTTAATGTTTCCTCTGACACTTCCTCTAACCTGTAGAGGTTACATAAAAAAAACAAAAATGACTTCCTAACATGACTACAATTCAGAATCCAGTTAACATATCTTATTATTGTATCTTCATCCACAAAGAAAACAAGTTTAATACTCTCTTATTCATTAGTTATTTGTTCATCTAAAGCAACTTATGAAAATGAGTTCTTTTCTATTTAACTTGATGCACTTTAAACTTAATTTGGGAGATTAGGATCAACATATACACTCTTGTATATAAAACAGCTAACTAATGAGAACCTACTGTATAGCACAAGGAACTCTACCCAGTGTTCTGTGGTGATTTAAATGGCAAAGAAGTCCCAAAGGAGAGGATATAAAATATATATGTGTATATATATATATATGACTCACTTTGTTTTACATTAGAAAATAATACAACATTGTAAAACGCCTATACTCAACTAATCTATTTTTTTTTTTAAGTTTCAGTCTCTAAACATGTCAGTTTAGTTCAGTTCAGTCGCTCAGTCATGTCTGACTCTTTGCAATCCCATGGACTGAAGCATGCAGGGTTCCCTGTCCATCAAAAACTCCCGGGGTTTACCCAAACTCATGTCCATTGAGTTGGTGATGCCATCCAACCATCTCATCTTCTGTCGTCCCCTTCTTCTGCCCTCAATCTTTCCCAGCATCAGGGTCTTTTCAAATGAGTCAGCTCTTCGCATCAGGTGGCCAAAGCATTGGAGTTTCAGCTTCTGCATGAGTCCTTCCCAATGAATATTCAGGACTGATTTCCTATAGGATGGACTGGTTGGATAGCCTTGCTATCCAAGGGATTCCCAAGAGTCTTCCACAACACCACGGTTCAAAAGCATCAATTCTTCCGTGCTCAGCATTTTTTATAGTCCAATTCTCACATCCATCCATGACTACTGGAAAAATCGTAGCCTTGACTAAATGGACCTTTATTGGCAAAGTAATTAGTCTCTGCTTTTTAATACACTGTCTAGGTATGTCATAACTTTCCTTCCAAGGAACATGTGTCTTTTAATTTCTTGAATGCAGTCACCATCAGCAGTGATTTTGGAGCCCAGAAAAATAGTCTGCCACTATTTCCATTGTTTCCCCATCTATTGCCATGAAGTGATGGGACCAGATGCCATGACTTTAGTTTTCTGAATGTTGTGCTTTAAGCCCACTATTTCACTCTCCTCTTTCACTTTCATCACAAGCTTCTTTAGTTCTTTTCCACTTTCTGCCATAAGGGTGTTGTCATCTGCATATCTGAGGTTATTGATATTTCTCCCGGCAATCTTCATTCCATCTTGTGCTTCATCCAGTCCAGCATTTCTCATGATGTACTCTGCATATAAGTTAAATAAGCAGGGTGACTATATATAATCTTGATGTACTCCTTTTCCTATTTGGAACCAGTCTGTTGTTCCATGTCCAGTTCTAATTGTTGCTTCTTGACCAGCATACAGATTCCTCAGGAGGCAGGTCAGGTGGTCTGGTGTTCCCATCTATTTGAGAATTTTCAACAGTTTATTGTGATCCACACAGTCAAATGTTTTGGCATAGATAATAAAGCAGAACTAGAAAAAAAATCTGAAACTCTTTTGCTTTTTCCATGATTCAACAGATGTTGGCAATTTGATCTCTGGTTCCTCTGCCTTTTATAAATCCAGCTTGAGCATATTCAAGTTCATAGTTCATGTACTGTTGAAGCCTGCCTTGGAGAATTTTCAGCATTACTTTGTTAGCATGTGAAATAAGTGCAATTGTGTGGTAGTTTGACCATTCTATGGCATTGCCTTTCTTTGGGATTGGAATGAAACAGATTTTAACAGTTCTGTGGGCACTGCTGAGTTTTCCAAATTTGCTGGCATATTGAGTGCAGCACTTTCAGAGCATCATCTTTTAGGATTTGAAATAGCTGAACAGGAATTCCATCACCTCCACTAGCTTTCTTCATAGTGATGCTTCCTAAGGCCCACTTGACTTCACATTCCAGGATTCTGGCTCTAGGTGAGTGATCACAGCACTGTGGTTATCTGGGTCATGAAGATATTTTTGTATGGTTCTTCTGTGTATTCTTGCCACCACTTTTTAATATCTTCTGCTTCCGTTAAGTCCATACCATTTCTGTCCTATATTGCTCCCATCTTTGCATGAAATATTTTCTTGGCATCTTTAATTATCTTGAAGAGATCTCTAGTCTTTCCCATTCTGTTGTTTTCCTCTATTTCTTTGCATTTATCACTGAGGAAGGCTTGCTTATCTCTCCTTACTATTCTTTGGAACTCTGCATTCAGTTGGGGGTATCTTTCCTTTTCTCCTTTGCCTTTTACTTCTCTTCTTTTCACATCTATTTGTAAGGCCTCCTCAGACAACCATTTTGCATTTTTGCATTTCTTTTTCTTGGGCTTGGTCTGTATCTCTACCTGCTGTACAATGCCAGGAACTTCCATCCATAGTTCTTCAGGCACTCTGTCGAGCAGACCTAATCCCTGGAATGTATTTCTCACTTCTACTGTATAATCATACGGCATTTGATTTAGGTCATACCTAAATGGCCTAGTGGTTTTCCCTACTTTCTTCAATTTAAGTCTGAATTTGGAAATAAGGAGTTAATGATCTGAGCCACAGTCATGAACTTGTTTTTGAACCAAGACACAGCTCCCCGTCTTGTTTTTTCTGACTGTATAGAACTTCTCCCTCTTTGGCTACAAAGAATATTATCAATCTGATATCTGTATTGACCATCTGGTGATGTCTATGTCTTGTGTTGTTGGAAGAGGGTCTTTGCTATGACAAGTGCATTCTCTTAAAAACTCTCTTAGTCTTTGCACTGCTTCATTCTGTACTCCAAGGCCAAATTTGCCTTTTACTCCAGGTATTTCTTGACATCCTACTTTTGCATTCCAGTCCCCGATAATGAAAAGGACATCTTTTTAAGGTATTAGTTCTAGAAGGTTTTGTAGATCTTCATAGAACCATTCAGCTTCAGCTTCTTCAGCTTTATTGGGCAGCGCATAAACTTGGATTATAGTGATATTGAATGATTTGCCTTGGAAATGAACAAAGATCTTTCTGTCATTTCTGAGATTGCATCCAAGTACTGCATTTCAGACTCTTTTGTTAACCATGATGGCTACTCCATTTCTTGTAAGGGATTCCTGCCCACAGTAGTAGATATAATGGTCACCTGAGTTAAATTCACCCGTTCCAGTTCATTTTAGTTCACTGATTCCTAAAATGTCAATGTTCACTCTAAACATGTGGCTGTTTGCTTTGTTTTCCTCCAGTAGTTTTCAAAAACCAGAATTTCTAAATTCATTGAAGAAATTTAATAAGTACTTGATATTGTTTGGGGCACTGTTCTATGACTTTTTTTTGATACCTGTGGCGGATTCATTTTGATATTTGGCAAAACTAATACAATATTGTAAAGTTTAAAAATAAAATAAAATTAAAAAAAAAAAGAATTTACTTATAATATTTAGTTCTTAAGCATGGCCATCTCTTTTTTCACTGGGTCTGAGGTTAATATATGTGTAGACACTTAAAGGATATTAGGGGACAAAGGGTCTCAGCATTGCCCACTTGCAGAATCTCTCCATTTCCCAGAAGCCACTGCAGCCAACCTGGGCACCAGTGTAGTCCCAACAGCTATAGCACTCTTTGTGTCTCAGGCTCCCTGGAGGATCATTGGAAGTTGCCTGGAGATACCTGCACACCCAGCCTCTAGGTCAATTGCTCTGTACTCCTGTGGCTGGCTGGTCTTCCTTCCCCAGCCACCCCCACTATATTCAGCTGCTCACACATAGGTTCCATTTTGCCATTGTACTTCATATTACAGATTCAGTACTACAGCCTCAGAATTCATTTGTTAAAATCCTAATCCCCCAGTACTTCAGATGTGTTTGCCCTTGGACATAGAGCCCTTAAAAGGTAGTTAAGGTAAAATTACCAGTCAATCCTAAAGGGAATCAACCCTGAATATTCATTGGAAGGACTCATGCTGAAGCTAAAGCTTCAGTATGTTAGCCACTGGAAAAGTTGACTCATTGGAAAAGACCCTGTTTCTGGGAAAGAATGAAGGCAGGAGGAGAAGGCAGCAGCAGAGGATGAGATGGTTGGATTGCATCACTGACTCGATAGACATGAGTTTGAACAAATTCTGGGAGATGGTGAAGGACAGGGAAACCTAGTGCTCTGCAGTCCATGGGGTCACAGAGATGGACACGACTTAGGACTGAACAACAACAAAAGGTAAAATTGGGTAATATGTGTGGGCACGAATCCAACCTGACTGATGTCCTCGTAAGAAGAGGAAAGTTAGACACACAAGAAGACACCAGAGGCCTACATGCAGAGAGAAGACACTATGTGAGGACACAGCAAGGAGGCATCCATCTGAAAATCAAGGAGAGAGGCTTCAGGAGATATATAACTTGATGACAACTTGAACTTTAATCCTCAAAGGGTCAGGTATGAGACATAATTCCCTCAGGATTGATTATTCAACTTGTATTATTCCATTTAATCTTCACAATGCTATAAGTAAATTACTACTAATATCTCTATTTAAAAGCTCATGAAACCATGGATCAGACCCAGAAATAATTTTCATTCAGTACACAAGGTTTTGTCACTGTATTTTTGTTTTCCCGTAAGTAGTGAACAGTGTACACGGTATGTGCAACTGCCTAAGCCAGGGACTAAGTAATCACCCTTTCTTCATGCCTTGACAGCCAACTAGGTACCAGGTCCTATTTTCTAGCATCGTCATAAGTCTTAAATTCAACTCCTTATCATTTCCACTTCTGCTACTCACTGCTTCTCATCTGTTCATGTGTCAATTACTGAAAACATTTAAAACTTTTCTTCTTTAGTTATAAAACCATTCATAGATTTGTATTAATAAAATGTAAATGTAGGGGTTCCCTGGTGGCTTAGTGTTAATGAATCCACTTGCCAATGCAGGAGACATGAGTTCAGTCCCTGTTCTGGGAAGATCCCATATGCCTCGGAACAGCTAAGCCCATGCACCATAACTTCTGAGCCTGTGCTCTAGAGACAGGGAGCTGCAAGTACTGAGTCCACATGTCACAACTACTGAAGACTCCCTGCCATAGAGCCCGTGCTCCACAAGAGAAGCCACTGCAATGGGAAAGCCATGCAGCACAACTATAAAAAAGACTGTGCAGCAATGAAGACCTAGTACAGTCAAAATTAATTAGTTAATTAAATTATTTTTAAATGATTAAGATGGCAAATTAAAAAAAATAGGGAAATAAAGATCAGATCCATATAAGACAAAGTTTCAGCACAATATACAAGCTGCGTTGTGACCCAGTTTTGGCTGAGATACCCAACTCATCTTTAGCATCATCTCTCCATATCTCAACCTACTTCATTCTCTGAGATGTCCTTGTGCATGTAATTCTGCAGAAGGTGCTTCTTCCCTCAATGATCCCCATGCCTTCCACATGTCTCCATGTCTGGTTAGTTTATACATCTTCAAAACAATCTTTTTTAAGTCTTCTCCCTCTTGAGTCTGAGTTAGTGTCCATGCTTTATTATCTACACCATTTAGAGAGTATCAGGATGTTAACAGGAGTCTTCTTTTTCTTGAGTGATTTAACTGTCTCTGACACTTTTAAGGAAAGGGTTTTTTGTTTGTTTAATTGGCTTTAGAAATAGCATATCCAAATAATGAAGTCATTAGCTTTGGAAACAGGATATGTGGGTTCAGATCTTAACTTTGATGCTTCATACTTGTATATGGGCACTACACAAGTCATTTTAATGCTGCTGTATGTTGGTTTCCTCATATGCACAGATACATGCTTCATAGGGTTATTGTCCTTTGTGCCTATAAATAACTTTAGATATAGAGGATCTTGAACAATTTAAGTGATATATATATATATATATATATATGCTATATATATATAGTATATACCATAGTACATATAGTGCACAAAAGAAAGTAGATACTCTATAAACTCTTGTTGATTAAATGTACATGAGAAACCCTTAAAAGAAAATGACTTGTTTGTTTATCGTATCATTCCACTTAGGTGTAACACATTAAACGGCATGTTGGCATAGTTAGACTTCTGGCAAAATAGTCAAGAGTTAAACAAATATAACAGAAATGTTACAGAACAATTAGGATTTTTCATTTGGCTCTGGGCAGTAGAAACAAAAATGTGGAGATATTGATGCTCAATGACAGGAAAATATCATTAGCCAGCAAAAGAAAGTATCTATCCCCTGGGGAGGTGTTGTTGAACATGACTTTTTGTAGTGAATTCTCGATTACCATATTTTTTTTCCTCTCTCCTAGACTATTTTCTTGTCATATCTTTGCAAAATGGGAAATCTCAAGTGACTTCAAACAGCTTTGAATTTTTAAAAAGTGTGTAGTCAATATTACATTCAAATTAAATTTTTATTATACAAAAACATATGCCACCTATGGCACCTATGGCATCAATGTTTGCTTATTATAATTATACTAGTGTCAGATCAGAGGATTGATATCAGCTATTTATAATCATAATAATAAAAAAAGAAAAAAATGACTTCAAATATACTGCTGTAAAAGAATGACTAATGAAACATGATTTACAGGCTTCAAATAGGACAGCTTATTCCTACCCAAGTGGTTCTCACACTTTTTCAAGTAAACAAGACTCTGCTATTTCCATGGTAAAACCTTTCATAGCTTTGTCAGGTTTTCTAAGATATGGCATCACTGATTCAATGGCCATGAGTTTCAGCAAACTCTGAAAGATAGTGAAGGACAGGAAAGCCTAACTCTGAAAGATAGTGAAGGACAGGAAAGCCTAACTTACTGCAGTATATGGAGTCGCAAAGGGTGAGACAAAACTTAGTGACTGAACAACTGCAGCAACAACATTTCCACAATAATCGAATACTTTTCTAATTACTGAGCAGAAATGTGCATGACTATACTGATGCCTGGGATTGGAGTTGACATATCACCACTCCTATTATCTATAGGTTGAAGTAAGTGAGGAAGCCAGTAAAGATTTAAAAGGCAAGGAAAAAAGAAAAAAAAAAACCCTTTATAGGAGTTGCTTTATAATCATATTTAAAAAATCATCTGTATAAAGAGTAGTTAAAAACAATGGAGATATTTGCAATCTATCTTATCAGACAATATTAGCCTAGATACAACAATGGAAGATTCAACTTGCGTATTAACTTATATTTGAGGAGTTTAATCAGACAAGTCAAATTTCTCATGATGTTCAGTTCAGCATTTGGACAAATTGGATATTTTCTGTATCTCTATATTTAATAAGTACTCACATATTGTTTATAATTCTTTCAGTTAGAAGAAAGCCTTTTGGAGGGAAAAATTACAATTTCAAAGTTAATTTAAATCTATATGTTAATAGTCATCAAAAAGCAGTAAGAAATGTGTACATAAAAATTAAATGTTTTTAACATGTGCATTTATATACATCTTAGTGTGACTGGCTTTACAAATCTTCCTCAACTTATAATGAGATTGTTATTACTGTTGTTGTTAACCTGTCTGACTGTTTGCAACCCCACGGACTGCACCACACCAGGCTCCTCAGTCCTCCACTATTTCCAGGAGTTTGTTCAAATTAATGTCCATTGAGGCAGTGATGACATCTAACCATTTCATCCTCTGTTGCCCCCTTCTCTCTTAGCTTTCAATCTTTTCCAGCATCAGGGTCTTTTCCAATGAGTTGGCTCTTCACATCAGGTAGCCAAAGTATTGGAGCTGCAGCTTCAGCATCAGTCCTTCCAATGAATATTCAAGGTTGACTTTCTTTAGGACTAACTAGTTTGACCTCCTTGCAGTCCAAGAGATTCTTAAAGAGTCTTCCCCAGCACTTCAATTCAAAATAATCAATTCTTCTTCACTCACTCTTCTTTATGATCCAGCTCTCACATCCATACATGAGATAAGAACTCAATAAATCTATCTTAAGTTGAAAATACAGTCACCAGTCCAGGTTCGATGCATGATACAGGATGCTTGGGACTGTGCGCTGGGATGACCCAGAGGGATGGTATGGGGAGGGAGGTGGGAGGGGGGTTCAGGATGGGGAACACGAGTACACCCATGGTGGATTCATGTCAATGTATGGCAAAACCAATACAATATTGTAAAGTAATTAGCCTCCAATTAAAATAAATAAATGTATATTAAAAAAATAAAATAAAATTTCCAAAATAAATAAATAAATAAAATAATACATGAACATGTTCATTAAAAAAAAGAAAAAAGAAAATACAGAAGCTAAAAATACACTTAATACTCCTAACCTACCAAATATCCTAGCCTACTTTAAACTTGTTCAGCACATTTACATTAGTCTATCATTGGGCAAAATTAGCTAACAAAGCCTACTGTATACAAAGTATTGAATATCTCATGGGATTTATTGATGGTGTGCCAATCACAAAATAGAGATTGGTTGTTAGTGTATTATTGATTGTTTATCCTGACGAACATAACTTACTAGGTACCAGCTACTGCTGCCCAGCACCAGGAGAGAGTATCATACAGTATATTGCTAGCTTAGGAAAACAGTAAAAATTTAAAATTTGAAGTGTGGTTTCTAATGAATCGGTATTGCTTTCACACTAGTGAAAAGTCCAAAACTAGTAAGTCAAACTACTGTAATTCAGGAACCAGTTCTTTCTTATCAAGCTATTCATTTTTTCTATATACCTGTTTTTCAGATGAAATTAAATGTTAGTACATTAAAAAGTTATTCTTTAACTTTCACATATTTCAATCATTAAGTAGAAATTTGTGCAAGAATCGAGATTTATTTTTACATAATCAGTCTATGAGTAGTGAAAGGTCTGTGACCTTTCTTCACTCTTACTATATAAAGATTTTTGTTTAACCTTGACTTAAATGGATACTAAATCTAATCTCTTTAAATTTTAGGACTTCATGTCATGGCCTTAATAGTTTCTCAAAATAGTGCTCCTTGTAAAGAGTAAAGCAGAATTTCTATGTACCAACCTGTATGTAACCAATCTATGGGCTTCCCTACTTGCTCAGTGGTAAAGAATCCACCTGCAATTCAGGAGACATGGATTTGATCCTTGGGTCAGGAAGATCACCTGAATGAGGAAATGGTCACATTACTTCAGTATTCTTGCCTGGAGAATCCCATGAACAGAGGAGCCTAGTGGGCTACACTCCATGGGATCGCAGAGTCAGACATGACTGAGTGACTGAACATAAACACACATAGACTCTAGAGTAATATATCTGGAAATACAAATTAGGACTGGAAAAGGTCAGTTTTCATTCCAACCCCAAAGAAAGGCAATGCCAAAGAATGCTCAAACTACCACACAATTGCACTCATCTCACACGCTAGTAAAGTAATGCTCAACATTCTCCAAGCCAGGCTTCAGCAATACGTGAACCATGAACTTCCAGTTGTTCAAGCTGGTTTTAGAAAAGGCAGAAGAACCAGAGATCAAATTGCCAACATCCACTGGATCATGGAAAAAGCAAGAGAGTTCCAGAAAAACATCTATTTCTGCTTTATTGACTATGCCAAAGCCTTTGACTGTGTGGATCACAATAAACTGTGGAAAATTCTGAAAGAGATGGGAATACCAGACCACCTGACCTGCCTCTTGAGAAACCTATATGCAGGTAAGAAAACAACAGTTAGAACTGGACATGGAACAACAGACTGGTTCCAAATAGGAAAAGGACTACATCAAGGCTGTGTATATTGTCACCCTGCTTATTTAACTTATATGCAGAGTACATCATGAGAAATGCTGAGCTGGAAGAAATACAAGCTGGAATCAAGATTGCTGGGAGAAATATCAATAACCTCAGATATCCACATGACACCACCCTTATGGCAGAAAGTGAAGAGGAACTAAAAAACCTCTTGATGAAGGGTGAAAGAGGAGAGTGAAAAAGTTGGCTTTAAAACTCAACATTCAGAAAATGAAGATCATGGCATCTGGTCCCATCACTTCATGGGAAATAGATGGGGAAACAGTGGAAACAGTGTCAGACTTTATTTTTTGGGGCTCCAAAATCACTGCAGATGGTGACTGTAGCCATGAAATTAAAAGACACTTACTCCTTGGAAGAAAAGTTATGACTAACCTAGATAGCATATTCAAAAGCAGAGACATTAATTTGCCAACAAAGGTCCATCTAGTCAAGGCTATGGTTTTTCCTGTGGTCATGTATGGATGTGAGAGTTGGACTGTGAAGAAAGCTGAGCACCAAAAATTGATGCTTTTGGATGGTGGTCTTGGAGAAGACTCTTGAGAGTCCCTTGGACTGCAAGCAGATCCAACCAGTCCATTCTGAAGGAGATCAGCCCAGGGATTTCTTTGGAAGGGATGATGCTAAAGCTGAAGCTCCAGTACTTTGGCCACCTCATGCAAAGAGTTGACTCATTGGAAAAGACTCTGATGCTGGGAGGGATTGAGGGCAGGAGGAGAAGGGGATGACAGAGGATGAGATGGCTGGATGGCATCACTCACTCGATGGACGTGAGTCTGAGTGAACTCCGGGAGTTGGTGATGGACAGGGAGGCCTGGCGTGCTGGGATTCATGGGGTCACAAAGAGTCGGACACAACTGAGCAACTGAACTGAACTGAAATGAAGAAAAGACTGTACTATATAGTCTTGTTTGGAGCTCATCATATAGGAAACTTTTCCTTTATTATTAATAAATCTATATATTTTTCATATGGTCCAATTTATTGATGAATAAGTGAAATACATGAAGAAACTCACTACATCTTTTCCTGTGTTCAGTTGGTGATGCAGGGCTGTATTTTTGCTATTAACTGAGAAGTTCTATGTGTTTTCCATTGGGAAGAGTGCTGGCAGACTCATCCCGGCTAACTCTCTCTTGTGTGAAAAATACAGACACAGGAAAAAAAAAAAAAAGCTAAAAATAGGATAAAGAAAGAAAGGAAAAAACCTGAATTCAATAGCAATGCAGTATCAGCCTCTTCTTACCTTACCTGTGTATCTTCCAATTTGACAATGGTCCAGTAAGCCTATCAGAACACTTGGCCCATTTCCAGCACAACCATCATTCTCAAGGGCATAGACCCCAAGAGTCATACACTCTGCAAACTCCAGATGTATGTTGCCAAACTCAGGGCTTTTTTGGGGTTGTGTAGAAAAAAATATTCAAAATGGAATGACTTTAAATGAGGATGTCTTTCATTCACTGTAAAAACTGCACTATACAATAATTTCTCTTAAAATCACCAGCATTTGAAGTCAGAAAACATGTTTTAATAATTTCCACATCTCAATATACATGGCCCACAATTCACAAAATAGATTTTCAGTGAACATTTGCTAAATGAAGGAATATATATGTGAGAAGCTGTGAGTGTGCTGTCACTTCAGTCGTGTATGACTCTTCTAAGATCCCATGGATTGTAGCCTCCCAGGCTTCACTGTCCATGGGATTCTCCAGGCAAGAACACTGGAGTGGGTTTCCATGCCCTCCTCCAGGGGATCTTCCTGAATCAGGGATCTAACTAGCATCTCTTACATCTCTGCATTGGCAAGTCGATTCTTTACTACTAGCACCACCTGGGAAGCCCATGTGAAAGCTAATATCCCATAAATTGAAATTTGTGTGCTATTCTATGTGAAAATTTGTTAACCTCCCTGACAAATACAGGTAAAGAAAAATAGTTAACAAATTAGCACCAAACTTTAAAAATTTTCCCCTACCCACCTGCTCCCCAGGTAGAATATTCTCTCCTTTACAAAGAACTCTTAATATTCTCAGTTCATAGCCTCTTGCTAGTAATAACTCACTGCACTTATATATTTACAAGTCTGATTTCATCTTTTGGGCCATGAGTTCCTTGAGAACAGGAATTTCTTTGACTTCTACTACAACTTCTGAGTATATAGTCGATGCTTAATTAACCTGGATGAACAGGAAGTTGGGACTTTAAGGCCACTTAAATTGCTCTTGCCTAAACCTTTTTTTTTTTTTTTAATGTACTCAAACCTGGGAGAGTCACTGATTTAAAAAATCTTTGGTCCCTGGGTTTTAAATTAGCAGCTCAGACTTCTATATTTTGGAATCTTTGTAAGATTTTTGAGCAAAATCGTATCTTATTTAGGTATGTGGTCCATATACCTTAAGCCAGTTAGTTGCATAGGGGCCTGGTCCCCAAACTAAGACACAGACATGTCCAATCAACTGTTTTACTTTTTTGACCATTTGTCATTGGATCAAAACTGAAAATTAATAACACATCTGATGAACATACATTTTATGTATCCTTGAATCTTGCAAAGTTTCATAATTCTTCTGACAACCCACTCATGGATGAGAAAAGTGTTAATGATCTGACCATAAATGGCAAAACACGCCAGTATTCTTGGCTGGAGAATCCCATGAACAGAGGAGCCTGGCAGGCTAGAGTCCATAGGGTTACAAGACTCGGACACAACTTAGCGACTAAACTACCACCATAAAACATTTATCTGCCAAGTTATGTTGTCATTTTTACAATATCATTGAAAATCACTTTTATTCTGGTTAGAGATCTCCCAGTTGGGATTTCTCATTTTAGATACAATTATTTATTTTCCTTTCCCACAAAAGTTTCCACTTTTTCAAATTCCTTTTTTCTTTTATATACATATACATATATATATATATATATATATATATATATATATATATATATATATACATACACACACACACTCAATATGCCAGCAAATTGGAAAACTCAACAGTGGCCACAGGACTGGAAAAGGTCAGTTTTCATTACAACCCCAAAGAAAGGCAATGCCAAAGAGTGCTCAAACTACCGCACAATTGCACTCATCTCACATGCTAGTAAAGTAATGCTCAACATTCTCCAAGCCAGGCTTCAGCAATATGTGAACTGTGAACTTCCTGATGTTCAAGCTGGTTTTAGAAAAGGCAGAGGAACCAGAGATCAAATTGCCAACATCCACTGGATAATCCAAAAGCAAGAGAGTTCCAGAAAAACATCTATTTCTGCTTTATTGACTATGCCAAAGCCTTTGACTGTGTGGATCACAGTAAACTGTGGAACATTCTGAAAGAGATGGGAATACCAGACCACCTGATCTGTCTCTTGAGAAATTTGTATGCAGGTCAGGAAGCAACAGTTAGAACTGGACATGGAACAACAGACTGGTTCCAAATAGGAAAAGGAGTACATCAAGGCTGTATATTGTCACCCTGTTTATTTAACTTCTATGCAGAGTACATCATGAGAAATGCTGGGCTGGGAGAAACACAAGCTGGAATCAAGATTGCAGGGAGAAATATCAATAACCTCAGATATGCAGATGACATCACCCTTATGGCAGAAAGTGAAGAGGAACTCAAAAGCCTCTTGATGAAGGTGAAAGAGGAGAGTGAAAAAGTTGGCTTAAAGCTCAACATTCAGAAAATGAAGATCATGGCATCCGGTCCCATCACTCCATGGGAAATAGATGGGGAAACAGTGGAAACAGTGTCAGACTTTATTTTTCTGGGCTCCAAAATCACTACAGATGGTGACTGCAGCCATGAAATTAAAAGACGTTTACTCCTTGGAAGGAAAGTTATGACCAACCTAGATAGCATATTCAAAAGCAGAGACATTACTTTGCCAACAAAGGTTCATCTAGTCAAGGCTATGGTTTTTCCTGTGGTCATGTATGGATGTGAGAGTTGGACTGTGAAGAAGGCTGAGCGCCGAAGAATTGATGGTTTTGAACTGTGGTGTTGGAGAAGACTCTTAAGAGTCCCTTGGACTGCAAGGAGATCCAACCAGTCCATTCTGAAGGAGATCAGCCCTAGGATTTCCTTGGAAGGAATGATGCTAAAGCTGAAACTCCAGTACTTTGGTCACCTCATGGGAAGAGTTGACTCATTGGAAAAGACTCTGATGCTGGAAGGGATTGGGGGCAAGAGGAGAAGGGGACAACAGAGGATGAGATGGCTGGATGGCATCACTGACTCGATGGACGTGAGTCTGAGTGAACTCCGGGAGTTGGTGATGGACAGGGAGGCCTGGAGTGCTGCGATTCACGGGGTCGCAAAGAGTCGGACATGACTGAGCAACTGATCTGATCTGATCTGATCTGATATAAAATATATCATATATATTTAATTTTCCGGATTAAATCTAAGAGTGTGAGTTTTTAGCTTGAGACTGCTTCTTAAGCATAAAATTCCCAGAATTTTGCATTTAACTTTGCCCTGTGCTACATAAGAGATTAGATATTTGCTGAGCACAGTGGTTTAAGTACATTATATCTGATAGATCTTCATTCCAAGGATCCAGTCCTATTTTCATTGAAATTGAAAGTGCTCTGAAGCTCCTGAGAATGGACACTTAGATTCATACTTGGGATCCCTGGGTTTTTGGTCAATTATTCTATTTCCCTGTAGAATATTTCCATCATTTATACTTTTTATCAGTGAATCCTTTGAGTCAATCTTCTTTATATTAATACTGAACATATTGCTTGAAATGAATACAGAGTCAGGGAAGAATTAAAGTTATAATAAATGAAGGACAATATTAACTGAAATATTCAAAAATTCAGAAAGTGATGCTAAGAACTGAATTACATATTGATTGCTACATAAAAGAAGTACACAAATACAACAAAAACAACACACATACACACAAACTTCTATTCCTTGATGAAAGAAGCAAACTCTGTTTTTTACTGTCAGTAGAGAAATATAAAGACATTTTGGGTACACTGAAAAAAAGTGGTTTACTTACAGTCATGGAACATTTTCTCTGTAGTGCTTATAAAACTTTCCTCATGGCTACCATTAATACAAAATCTGATAAAATCTTGAAGAGTTCTTTGGGGATTCATTATTGGATAGAAAGGAGCAAATGTATAGTTTCCAAATGTTCATACCAAGTTGCTTTATGAGAGATGTAATATAATTTCTAATCTCTTTCACAAGAACAGTGTTCTCAGAAAATGTTTTATTTGAAGCACAATGAATCAATGTGAAGTTACTTGAAAAGTAGCTGTTATCTAATAACCTCTTGTCAAAAACTCAGATTGAAAATTTTCTTGTAGAGAAATGAAAAGTATGGCAATTATTGTTATCTATTTTTAACTCAAGAAAATTACTCTCTGTTTAATAAGAAGGATTCTACAATTAAAAGATTTTGTAATAGAGAAGGAATTATTAAAAGCACATATAAGTTGTGGGAAAAGGAAAAAAATTAAATATTATAAATATTTGGCATAATTCCATTATCATTCTCATTATAAAAGAAGATTCTAATGGGAACACTGAAACCCAGGAGCAATACAAATCTAGCTATTCTTTTCTAAGAAGCCAAATACTTTTTATAAGTGCCATCAAAAGAAGTTATGCCAGAAGGACTGGCTGGCTACTTAAAAAAGTGTTACTGAAGATAAAAGTTCCAGATGATTATGGAAATTCTGAAGGAAAAATTAAGGACTGAGTACTAATGACACTGGCAACAGAAACAAATACAAGGCCTTAAGTCAGGAACAAATTGGGTTTCCTAAGACTGTAACTCCTTAAAGCTTTCGCTTTTACGTTAGTGCAAATACACACACACACACACACACACACACACACACACATACATATATACATTTATTTATTTCCAGATTAGGAAATGACAACCCACTCCACTGTTCATGCCTAGAAAATTCCATGAGTAGAGGAGTCTGGCAGGCTGCAGTCTATGGGGTTGCTAAGAGTCAGCCTCAACTGAGTGGGAACACACACACACACACACACACACACATACACACACATATATATATATTTACATTGATATATATATCAGTCAGTTCAGTTCAGTAGCTCAGCCGTGTCCAACTCTTTGTGACCCCATGGGCTGCAGCCCGTGAGGCTTCCCTGTGCATCACAAACTCCCAGAGTTTGCTCAAACTCATGTCCATTGAGTCAGTGATGCCATCCAACCATCTTATCCTCTGTTGTTCTCTTCTCCTCCTCCCTTCAGTCTTTCCCAGCATCAGGGTCTTTTTGAATGAGTCAGCTATTCGCATCAGGTGGCCAAACTATTGGAGTTTCAGCTTCAGCATCAGTCCTTCCAATGAATATTTAGGACTGATTTCCTTTAGGATAGACTGGTTGGATCTCCTTGCAGTCCAAGGGACTCTCAGGAGTCTTCTCCAACACCACAGTTCAAAAGCATCAATTCTACAGTGCTCAGCTTTCTTTATAGTCCAACTCTCATACCCATACATGACCACTGGAAAAACCATAGCCTTGACTAGCCAGACCTTAGTTGGCAAATTAATGTCTCTGCTTTTTAATATGCTATCTAGATTGGTCATAACTTTCCTTCCAAGGAGCAAGTGTCTTTTAATTTCATGGCTACAGTCACCATCTGCAGTGATATTGGAGCCCCCCAAAATAAAGTCTCTCACTGTTTCCACTGTTTCCCCATCTATTTGTCATGAAGTGATGGGACCAGATGCCATGATCTTAGTTTTCTGAATGTTGAGTTTCAAGCCAGCTTTTTCACTCTCCTCTTTCAGTTTCATCAAGAGGCTCTTTAGTTCTTCATTTTCTGCCATAAGGGTGGTGTCATCTGCATATCTGAGGTTACTGATATTTCTCTTGGCAATCTTCATTCCAGCTTGTGCTTCATCCAGTCCAGCATTTCTCATGATGTACTCGGCATAGAAGTTAAATAAGCAGGGTGACAATATACAGCCTGACATACTCCTTTTCCTATTTGGAACCAGTCTGTTGTTCCATGTCCAGTTCGAACTGTTGCTTTCTGGCCTACATACAGATATCTCAGGAGGCAGGTCATGGGGTCTGGTATTCCCATCTCTTTAAAATTTTTCCACAGTTTGTTGTGATCCACACAGTCAAAGGATTTGTCATAGTCAATAAAGCAGAAGTAGATATTTATCTGGAACTCTCTTGCTTTTTTGATGATTCAGTGGGTTTTGGCAAGTTGATCTCTGGTTCCTCTGCTTTTTCTAAATCCAGCTTGAATATCTGGAAGTTCATGGTTCATGTACTGTTGAAGTCTGACTTGGAGAATTTTGAGCATTACTTTGCTAGCATGTGAGATGAATGCAATTGTATAGTAGTTTTAGTATTCTTTGACATTGCCTTTCTTTGGGATTGGAATGAAAACTGACCTGTTCCAGTCCTCTGGCCACTACTGTGGTTTCCAAATTTGCTGGCATATTGAGCGCAGCACTTTCACAGCATCATCTTTCAGGATTTGAAATAGCTCAACTGAAATTCCATCACCTCCACTAGCTGTGTTCATAGTGATGCTTCCTAAGGCCCACTTGACTTTGCATTCCAGGATTGTCTGGTTCTAGGTGAATGATCACACCATCGTGATTATCTAGGTCATGAAGATCTTTTTTGTACAGTTCTTCTATGTATTCTTGCCACCTCTTAATATCTTCTGTTTCTGTTAGGTCCATACCATTTCTCTCTTTTATTGTGCACATCTTTGCATGAAAAGTTCCCTTGGTATCTCTAAAGAGATCTCTAGTGTTTCCCATTCTGTTGTTTTCCTCTATTTCTTTGCATTGATTACTGAGGAAGTGTTTCTTATCTGTCCTCACTATTCTTTGGAATTCTGCATTCAAATGGGTATATCTTTCCTTTTCTCCTTTGCCTTTTGTTTCTCTTCTTTCCATAGCTATTTGTAAGGCCTCCTCAGACAACCAATTTGCCTTTTTTCATTTCTTTTTCTTGGGTGTGGTCTTGATCACTGGCTCTTTTGCAATATCACGAACCTCCATCTATAGTTCTTCAGGCACTCTGTCTATCAGATTGAATCCCTTCAATCTATTTGTCACTTCCACTGTATAACCCTAAGGCATTTGATTTAGGTCATACCTGAATGGTCTAGAGGTTTTCCCTACTTTCTTCAATTTATGTTTGAATATGGCAATAAGGAGTTCATGCACATTAATATATATAAATATACTTAAGAAAAAAATGAAACATACTGGTATGATATTTTGATAGATAGCTATACCTTCAAATATTGCTTAATAGCATATAATGAAAAATATTTCAGGAATTTTTCCTCATTGTACAATTGGTCAAGAATAATAGATCCCTATTGAACCTGCTGGTTCTATTTGGCTTATAGAAAGGTCTCACAGAAGATATAGGAAGACTACACTTTTCAACCTTAGTACAAAGGGAGTTGGAGACTGATTGATTCTAACCATTTAGATATGAATAGAGTCTTGAACCTCAATTCCAGTTAAATCTAACCCTGTCCTCTATAAATATCCCTAGAGATCAGGGGCTGTTTCTTCATCCACAGTCTTCACTGACTTACAGTAAGGACTAGAATATGACACAGCCACACAGTTAAAGAAGCTAATCTTGCATTACTACTTGGTTGGAACCTCTCAATGAAAGACGCCCAAAATGATATGACCTCTGACTGAACAAGAAATAGGTGAGCTGTTTATATAAGCCACTGAGATTTTAGATAATTTGTTTAAGTAGCAAAGTATTACATTACCAGACAAGCATTATCCTCACTATTCAGCAACCACGGTTCAGCAACTGTATGTATCCTTGGACACATGAGACTAAATCACGGGAAACCTGTCCTGGCCTTCAGTCATTTCTGTCCAACATACATTGTCAACCTATTTTCATATTTCTCTTTTTCAGTATTAATTTAATTTTTCCTGAGACTGTGTGTTAGGAAATGATTGATTCTATGGTCATAGTTAGATAATCAGTTTTTAATCACAATTGCATTATCAAGGTGAAAAAGAAAGGTTTTCTTTTTTCTCCCTTTTAACCAAATAATTAAAAACCATCAATGTCATATTTCCAGGAGATCCTGGAAATAACCGAGTCATCAGAATATACCCCGACAGTACATCCATTTCAATGTCATATTTCTATCACTTTAAGTTATGACTGAAAAAGTCATTAGAAAATTTATATTGTGCTTCCAACTAGTAATTATGTGAACTTCATAAAGACTTCATTAGCCAACTCTGTTTCAAGATGTATTATACATATTGAGATATGTATTTCTCAGTTGACCTGAGGATGTAAGTAACTGTTAAATATAAACACTTAAATCCAATTCAATTACAACATATCCCATAGCAGTAATTGGATTCATTTATAATGATTAGTTGGGGGAGGTATTATCCAAATACAAAACTCAGTTCTGATTCATCTTTGTAAATAGTGTGATACTAATTTGAAACATCAAGAGTATTATAGGAATCTCCATAATTAAAATAAATAAATTTTAATTAAAAAAGAGTATTATAGGTATAAAATAATCAGAATAAATATGTTTTATAATCACTTCTACTCCAAAATATATCTAATTTTTCTATCCTACATAAATAAAAGTCATAATCCCCTGGCAATATGATATGTATACAGACACAAACACACAAACATTTTGTTCGGTTTTTCAGTCATGTCTGACTCTGCAACACCATGGACTACAGCACACCAGGCTTCCCTGCCCTTCACCATCTCCCAGAGCTTGCTCAAACTCATGTCCATTGAGTCAGTGATGCCATTCAACCATCTCATCCTCTGTCATCCCCTTCTAATCCTGCCTTCAATCTTTCTCAGCATCAGGGTCTTTTCTAGTGAGTCAGCTCTTCTCAACAGGTGGCCAAAATGTTGGCACTTCGGCTTCAGCATCAGTTCTTGCAATGAATATTCAAGGTTGATTTCCTTTAGTAATGACTGGTTTGATCTCCTTGCTCTACAAGGGACTCTCGCGTCTTCTCCAACACCACAGTTTAAAAGCATCAACACAAACATACATATATTCATAAATATACATTTATGCCCATAAACACACACACATATATATACACACACATACATTCTCTCACCATACTACACATGGATGCATATTTACAGATGTGGGCTAGATATGATTATATGTTCTACAAAAGAGAAAACTGAGGCACAGAAAGCCAAAGATCTGACACAACTGTCTATGAGAAAAAGGTTTCAACCTAAGGTATCTGGTTTAGGAGCTGTTCATCACTAAGTTAATGTTTCATTTATCCTAAATTACAATTCATGTCTTTCCATCTGCAGAATCAGGAAACCTAAATCTTTGCTGAACTATGTGACAAAGGACAACATATCTGTTTTCTTCCTGGCTAATTTTCGTCAAAGAAAGAATTTAGGTAGCTGTACAATGGAAATCGTTTTAATTAGTTTTCTATCAATGCATTTGTCCATTTGAATAATGCATTCTTTTATAAAATATATGTGGAATCTCAGCAGAGAAAACAGAAGTTTTAGATATGCAGATAGATAGATAGATAGGTGGATAGATAGATAGACAAACATAGATAATATTTTACGGTCAGAAACTTGGAGTTCTACTAAATCAGCACCATGAACACCCTGAATTACAATGGAGCTTTGGGAGCTCAATAAACACTGACAGAAAATATTTATACAGTGTTTTTCATTGCAGTAGATGGATGGATAGATAGATAAAAGATAGGAAGATTTAATTCTAACAAAATTATATAAGAAAAAAATTATCACACTGTACAAAAATAGTTGAAGTGATATGATTTGCCTAAGGTGAAGTATTCTATCAGGAACAAGAGCTAGGATTAGAAGCAAGGAAACATATTTTCATGGCCCACTCTTTTAACTATTTCACTGTATTGAGTCCTTCCGTAAGACTAGTTTATTTGAGTATAATTAGATTTTCTGCATTTCCATGTAAATTTTAATATAAGCTTGTTAATTACTACAAAAACTTGTCAGGGGAATGTGACAAAAATTGTGTTGAATTTATGGATCAATTTTAGAAAAATTGATACCTAATAGTACTGAGTGTTCCTTTAGTTGTTGTTGTTATTTAGTGGTGAAAACTTGTTCCACTCTTTTGCAATCCTATGGACTGTAGCCCACCAGGCTCCTCTGTCCATAGGATTTGCCAGGCAGGAATACTGGAATGTGCTACCATTTCCTTCTTCAGTGGATCTTCCTGATCCAGCGATCAAATCTGCATCTCCTGCATTGACACACAGATTCCTTACCACTGAGCCACCAGCGAGTCTTCCGTACATATGCCTGAAACAGCTATCCATTTACTTTTGTAATTTTCAAGTGTAAAATATTTATAAATTTTGATGAATATATTCTTAACTGTTTTGGAGGAGAAAGCCATTTTGAATGAATTTTTTATTAATTCCAAGTTTGTTGCTTGTAAAATGAAAACCAAAACTCCCTTTGCAAGCTCAATATATCTTCTCATGTAAATGATTATATGAAACACAGAGCAATACAGAAATAAATTTTCAAGTCACACAGTACACTCTATCATTATTATCTGTGGCACATTGATTAAGTTGTAGTATTGGGACCATTAGAGTACTTCCATTTAAGTATAAGAAAAATTTCTACACTACAAGGAATCAGTAATTACTATTTATCACAAACTGTTAAGAGCATCTTGCCTCCTTTTTAATACTCAGTGGAATGATGTTAAAATTATTTTGATATATTTCTGATACAAGATAAATTCTTAATTATTTAAAATAACCAGAAGAAGTATTCATATCTTGTAGCATGGATCTAATCTTAATTTAGATATAATAAATTCAATATTTTGTAATAAATTTATATTACATATGATATAAAATTGTTGTATTATATAAACACATGCATCCATTTGTGAGTTATATAAAGAATTTGCATATGAATTATATAAATATACATACATATATATACTATATATATATATAGTGGATAGGTGCTCAGAACTTGAGGTTGATATATTTTCTGATGAACAAACCAACTCTGTTGAACTGAATGTGGAGGCAGTGATTTATACATGAAATGGAAAAGAAAAAGTCATAATAGTAGTGCTATCACAGATGTAAAATAGTCCTGGTTTCAATTAAGTAGTTGGAAGAAAACAATGGTTTTTTTATGTAATTGACATCCATAAATTGAATATTTCTAAATTCAGTTTTGTTTTTATAAGATTTCGTCTTTATTATTCATTTTAATTTCTCTTGTACATTATAGAGAATAAATGAGACAGTTTTTAAATTTCAAATATCTTCATTACTTCTTGGCAAAAGCTTATTTACTATGTATTTTTCTGTGGTTTTCCATCATATTTTATTGTTTTAATGCAGAAGTTAGCCACAGATAAATCAGTTATCATTTAAATAAGAGGTCAATAGATGAAAAATTCCTAGTACTTAGTATGTTGAACCAACCTCTCCATTCTCCATATTTAACTATTTTAACTGGACAGAAAATTGAAATAAAACTGACACATCATTTGAAAGTAACACTGCAGATAGTCATTGCAGCCATGAAATTAAAAGACATTTACTCCTTGGAAGGAAAGTTAAGACCAACCCAGAGAGCATACTCAAAAGCAGAGACATTACTTTGCTAACAAAGGTCCATCTAGTCAAGGCTATGGTTTTTCCAGTGGTCATGTATGGATGTGAGAGTTGGACTGTGAAGAAAACTGAGCACCAAAGAATTGATGCTTTTTTTTTTTTTTTCTAATTTTATTTTATTTTTAAACTTTACATAATTGTATTAGTTTTGCCAAATATCAAAATGAATTGATGCTTTTGAACTGTGGTGTTGGAGAAAACTCTTGAGAGTCCCTTGGACTGCAAGGAGATCCAACCAGTCCATTCTAAAGGAGATCAGTCCTGGGTGTTCTTTGGAAGGAATGATGCTAAAGCTGAAACTCCAGTACTTTGACCACCTCATGCAGAGTTGACTCAATGGAAAAGACTCTGATGCTGGGAAGGATTGGGGGCAGGAGGAGAAGGGGATGACAGAGGATGAGATGGCTGGATGGCATCACCGATTCGATGGACATGAGTTTGAGTGAACTCCGGGAGTTGGTGATGGACAGGGAGGCCTGGCGTGCTGCAGTTCACGGGGTCGCAAAGAGTCGGACATGACTGAGCAACTGAACTGAACTGAACCGAAGACAATATTTCTTAATATTTGAATTTGCAGATCTCACACGTAGAAAAAAATGATTACTATTTGTATTAAAATGGAAATACTCCAGTCTTATAAATATTTTATACATCTCTGTAATCATTATGTTAATTTTTACTTCAATATAATCAACTACTTTGTTCAAATAAAAATTCTCAGTAAAATTTTGTATTTCATTAGTATACGTTTTTCAAAAATTTTACCAGAAATATTTTCAAAAGGCTAGTGATTTGTTAACAAAACAGTAACCTTCTTAATATGGTTTGTCAATTATGGCTGGAGATAAAAATAACATTTTGACCTATTTGCTACTACTGATATAATACCTTTGAGACTGTCAGCAGAAAAGAATCAAGTGCTCTGCATTCCCTAGAATTCAAGTCTGATAGAGTTCATGCATCTGTCCTCATCCTCTAGTGCTAAGGAAGTAATTACGAGTGTCCTAGCCAAATCCATAAATTATGATGTCGTGAGAAGTCTGATTTCCTTTGCTGTCCTCTTAAGTGAATGCAATCTCAGTGACAGTTGATATCCCCTAAACTGCTCTTGCAAACGGTTATTACATTTGAAATTTGAAGACTTAGAAGCAAGTTTTAGTCTCTGATGGGCTTTTGTCTTTGAGATGCCCTTCCCCTCATAATCCCAATGAAATGTCAACGTTGAATCTTTGGTTCACACTCATCAAAGTCGCAAAAATAATCATATATTTTAAAGCTCTACAACAGTGCACTTAAAAAAAAAAAAAAGACTGTTGGCACACACATACCATATGCATAAGCTACACATTTGTGTAGGTATATAGTACATAGATCAGTTTTAGAATGTTTTTTCACTCTCTCCTTCTGCTTATTTAGCTGTCCAATGTTGTATTTCTCTCTATTTACAGTTAATTATTCCTCATGATTCTTTTTCCTTCATATCTCTAAAAACCAAATTCAGATCAAAGACTGGAAAGTCAGTGGAAATAAATTTATGAGACAGCATAGTTTACTTAGAGGCATTATATCTTACAGGAATTAGGAAGTCAAATAGACTTGTGCTCAAAACCCAGTTTTAGTAGTCATTTGATAGGAGGGCTTATATTTTAAAATTTCAACCCATGTTAACTCATATATAATTTGCATAGTAAACAATGATTTCTTTTTTGTTTGTTTGTTTCTAGACAGACTAATATAAATATAAATAGCTACATGTTGAAGATCATTTGCAAGTGTTATTTACTGCCCCCCACCCCAATATAACCTGGTGGAAATATTTTCATAAAAAAAATCCTTTCCCTCTTTTTGAAGACAACTGTGTATTTCTCAGTAACGAGCACTGAACTCACTTGAACTCTTTACTCAAATTAAGTTTCAGTTCAGTTCAGTTCAGTTGTTCAGTTGTGTCCGACTCTTTGCAACCCCATGAACTGCACCATGCCAGGCCTCCCTGTCCATCACCAACTCCCGGATTCTACCCAAACCCATGTCCATTGAGTTGGTGATGACATCCAACTATCTCATCCTCTGTTGTCCCCTTCTCCTCCTGCCCTCAGTCTTTCCCAGTATCAGGGTCTTTTCAAATGAGTCAGCTCTTTGCATCAGGTGGCCAAAATATTGGAGTTTCAGCTTCAACATCAGTCCTTCCAATGAAAACCCAGGACTGATTTCCTTGAGGATGGACTGGTTGGATCTCCTTGCAGTCCAAGGGACTCTCAAGAGTCTTCTCCAACACCACAGTTCAAAAGCATCAATTCTTCGGCACTTAGCTTTCTTTATAGTCCAGCTCTCACATCCATGCATGACCACTGGAAAAACCATAGCCTTGACTAGACGGACCTTTGTTAGCAAAGTAATGTCTCTGCTTTTGAATATGCTATCTAGGTTGGTCATAACTTTCTTTCCAAGGAGTAAGCGTCTTTTAATTTCATGGCTGCAGTCACCATCTTCAGTGATTAATCATAAAATAATCTCCTGTTCTATTTAAGCTCAAATATTCACATTTGAAGTAAAATGTATAGAAATACTCAGTAATAAACACTCTCTTAATCAATGTTTCTCATCCTGTGATGACCAAAATGTCCAGATTCAATTTCTGTGTAAGGCAGATCTCCTGGAGAAGGAAATGGCAACCCATTCCAGTATTCTTGACTGGAAAATTCCATGCATATAGAAGCCTGGAGGGTTATAGTCCATATCGTGGCAAGAGTCAGACATGACTTATCAACTAAACCATCACCACCATAGTAAGAAAATGTATCATCCTTTGTAGGATGTACCATGGAAGTTCAGGATGGAGAACAGCAGTTTTCATTACTGTCCTTCCTTCTACTCTTCACATTTAAATCAATCAAAACTTGATCTCTATCTCCTTAATGTTTCCATATGAGTTCTCTGTACATCAATCTCAATAGTTGTCATTGCTCAGATCTTACCATTTATACATGCCTCAGCTAAAGAAAAGTTCCCTTTACATGTGTATCTGTATGTTTAAGCACTCTATTACTTTTGGTTGCTACAAGATGCTCAAGGCTGGTTACATATTGCTTTCCCCAGTCCAGGAGTCACTCATCTCTCCATGGAGCTCTGTTTCTTTGCTAGAATGGTGTTCAAAATCAAGACCTGAAGTTAGGTGTGCTCACTATACTGGGGTGTCATTGCTTCTAGGCCTCTCAGCTGACATCAAGCAAATTATATGTGTATATGAACCCATGTATATACATATACATAGACCATGTATATACATATACATATACTAGGGCTAACCAGGTGGCCCTAGTGGTAAAGAACCCACCTGCCAGTGCAGGAGACATAAGAGACTTACACTCGATCCCTGTCTCAGAAAAAGGAGAAGGGCATAGCAATCCACTCCAGTATTCTTGCTTGGAGAATCCCACTGGACAGAGGGGCCTGACAAGCTACAGTCCATAGGTTTACATAGAGTCAAACATGACTGAAATGACTTAACACAGCACAGCACACATATACATAAAACTCATGTGTCTGTATGTAACCAACCATCTGTACCTCCATTAAGTAAGAAAGTGGATAATGATATATCAGTTTCTGATTTATTGCTACAAAGTTTTCCTCTTCTTATCCCCTTGCTTATCTGTAATCTCCTACTCCTACTATGCTCCTACCATTCATCATCCATTTAACTAATCCACCTATTAAATTTCTCTATGAGTGATGTCTTTATTTATGCTGCTACAATAAAATACCATTAATTGGGTTACTTATAAACAACAGAAATTTATTTCTCACAGTTCTAGAGCCTAACACTTCCAAGATCAAGGTGACATCATCAAAAAGGCTGAGAATCTCTCAAACTTCTTTTTTATTAGGCACTAATTCCATTTTTGAAGGCTCCACGCTTATAATCTAGTCACCGCTCAAAGACCTCACTTGCTGTTACCATGATCTGGAGTGGGGTGAGGGTTAGAACTTCAACATATGAAGTTTGGGAGGGTACAAACATTCAGACCAAACTAATTGTCATCAGAATTGTGTGCAAAGATGAACTCGATAAAGGACAGAAATGGTATGGACTTAACAGAAGCAGAAGATATTAAGAAGAGATGGCAAGAATACACAGAAGAACTGTACAAAAAGATCTTCATGACCTAGATAATCACGATGGTGTGATCACTGGCCTAGAGCCAGACATCCTGGAATGTGAAGTCAAGTGGGCCTTAGAAAGCATCACTACAAACAAAGTAGTGGAGGTGATAGAATTCCAGTTGAGCTATTGCAAATCCTGAAAGATGATGCTGTGAAAGTGTGGCACTCAATATGCCAGCAAATTTGGAAAACTCAGCAGTGGCCACAGGACTGGAAAAGGTCAGCTCTCATTCCAATCCCAAAGAAAGGCAATGCCAAAGAAGGCTCAAACTACTGCACAATTGCACTCATCTCACACGCTAGTGAAGTAATGCTCAAAATTCTCCAAGCCAGGCTTCAGCAATATGTGAATCATGAACTTCCTGATGTTCAAGCTGCTTTTAGAAAAGGCAGAGGAACCAGAGATCAAATTGCCAACATCGGCTGGATCATGGAAAAAGCAAGAGAGTTCCAGAACAACATCTATTTCTGCTTTATTGACTATGCTAAAGCCTTTGACTGTGTGGATCACAATAAACTGTGGAACATTCTGAAAGAGATGGGAATACCAGACCACCTGATCTGCCTCTTGAGAAATTTGTATGCAGGTCAGGAAGCAACAGTTAGAACTGGACATGGAACAACACACTGGTTCCAAATAGGAAAAGGAGTACATCAAGGCTGTATATTGTCACCCTGTTTATTTAACTTATATGCAGAGTACATCATGAGAAATGCTAGGCTGGAAGAAACACAAACTGGAATCAAAATTGCCGGGAGAAATATCAATAACCTCAGATATGCAGATGACACCACCCTTACAACAGAAAGTGAAGAGGAACTAAAAAGCGTCTTGATGAAAGTGAAAGTGGAGAGTGAAAAAGTTGGCTTAAAGCTCAACATTCAGAAAACAAAGATCATGGCATCCGGTCCCACCACTTCATGGGAAATAGATGGGGAAACAGTGGAAACAGTGTCAGACTTTATTTTTCTGGGCTCCAAAATCACTACAGATGGTGACTGCAGCCATGAAATTAAAAGACGCTTACTCCTTGGAAGGAAAGTTATGACCAACCTAGATAGCTTATTCAAAAGCAGAGACATTACTTTGCCAACAAAGGTTCGTCTAGTCAAGGCTATGGTTTTTCCTGTGGTCATGTATGGATGTGAGAGTTGGACTGTGAAGAAGGCTGAGCACTGAAGAATTGATGCTTTTGAACTGTGGTGTTGGAGAAGACTCTTGAGAGTCCCTTGGACTGCAAGGAGATCCAACCAGTCCATTCTAAAGGAGATCAGCCCTGGGATTTCTTTGGAAGGAATGATGCTAAAGCTGAAACTCCAGTACTTTGGCCACCTCATGTGAAAAGTTGACTCACTGGAAAAGACTCTGAAGCTGGGAGGGATTGGGGGCAGGAGGAGAAGGGGACGGCAGAGGATGAGATGGCTGGATGGCATCACTGACTCGATGGACGTGAGTCTCAGTGAACTCCCGGAGTTGGTGATGGACAGGGAGGCCTGGAGTGCTGCGATTCATGAGGTCGCAAAGAGTCGGAGATGACTGAGTGACTGATCTGATCTGATCTGATGTCTATACAAAACAACTTTATCTAATTGAATGCAGTTTGTATATAGTTTCTTTAACTTTTTTTTTTTTCTTTTTTTTTTTTTTATTCTTCCAATTTTATTTTATTTTTAAACTTTACATAATTGTATTAGTTTTGCCAAATATCAAAATGAATCCGCCACAGGTATACATGTAATCTTCTAGTTTTCTCTCATTTCGAAAGGTCAGTGAAATTGTTTCACATCCTGTAATACAGCCAATTATTTACACTTCTGCATTAGATTTTAGGTTTGCCTGACCTCCTAAATGATTTTTTTAAATTTGCATATTTAGGTTTATTCTTTTGTTCTATAAAGGTCTATACATTTTTTAAAAAGCATCATTTCATATTCCCATAATTATAGTACTAAACAGAATCCAAAAAAATTCCCATTTCTTATCTGCTCAGTGTTCCCTTCTGTCCACTATACTTTTGGCAACCTTTGATATTGAATGTCTCTAGAGTGTTGTCTTTTCCCAGAATATCATATAATTGGAATCACAATTTGTAGACTTTTCAGATTGGCCTCTTTCACTTAGCAATATGCATGTAAGAGTCATCCATACTTTTTATGATTTGATAGCTCAGTAGTTGTGTAGGCACACAACACATTTTGCTTATCTATTTACCTATTGAAATATATCTTTCTTTCAGTTTTTGGTGAATATTAATGAAGTGCTATAAATGTTCAAGCATAAATGTATTATAAAAATATTTTTTCTATTTGGTGAACACCTAGGAACACAATAAGGGGATTGTAATATGTTAAAATGTATCTCATGACCTAAAAATATGGTATTATTGGAATATAAATCAAACTATAAAATGTACATGAATCCATACTAATATATATAGGAGGAGGAAATGGCAACCCACTCCAGTATTCTTGCCTGGAAAATCCCACGGACAGAAGGCTACAGTCCATGGGGTCGCAAAGAGTTAGACACGACTGAGCCATCAGACACATCCCAATTAAGAAGAATTCCATAAAATATCTAACCAACACTCCTCAAGCTGTCAGTTTCATCAAAAACAAAGTCCTATAAACAATGACAGCCAAGAAGAGCTTAAGGACACATGATGACTAAATGTAATGTAATATTGTGTGCAGAATTTCAGACCAGATAAAGATCATTAGTTAAAAACTAAGGAAACTGAAAGAAAGTATAGACTTCAAATAATAATGTACCAACTTTTGTTTCATTTATTTTGACAAATGTGCCATACTTATTGTAAGACGTCAATGAAAAAGTAAACTGGATATAACATATATGAGAACTTTGTATATACCATCTTTG
The DNA here is from genome assembly GCF_003369695.1 of Bos indicus x Bos taurus. NCBI lineage: Eukaryota > Metazoa > Chordata > Mammalia > Artiodactyla > Bovidae > Bos > Bos indicus x Bos taurus. The sequence continues at coordinate 17,573,633 of NC_040076.1, read as the reverse complement.
CCATTTTTCAGTGAATCTAAAGCTGTTGTAAAATAAAAAGATGTATTTAAAAAAAACACAATGATCCAAGTTAAAACTGAGGGGAAAGGAAAATAAGGTCAGTCAATAAGATGGAGCCAAGTTTTGTCTGGCACAGAACTCATGTCATACACTTGAACTTACCTGCTAGAATCAGGAAACAATATTTAGTCAACTATTCTGGCAATAAGAAATATGTGATCAGTTACAAGGATGAGTTCTCAAAAGGAAAAAAAAAAGAACAAAACAAAACTCTTCAGAAAAAGAAAAAATGCCCTCTATTAAAATTTTATGGAAAGTATTCATTTAGATTCTTAGAGAAAGGAAATAATATGATGTAAACATAATAATCATAATAATCATAAATATAATAATCAGATCTTTAGATATATATAATATATATTTACATAAATATATAGAGATCTTTATAGTAAATAAATACACATTTCTTTATATTATCATTTGATCTTTTAATTAACTATGACATGTACATTAAACAAATAACAATTAAGGGTATTTCTTTCACTTTCAGATTTTAAATAATCTTGATATCTTTTTCTGATTATAAATATAAAACATCATATAATACAAAGCTCTGTATAAGGGAAAACTCACTAAATGTCTATCTGTATACCCAGACCACCAACCAATCTGATCCTTAAAGCATAGCAAATTTAAGGAGTATGACTGCTCAGAATTCATTGTTTTTTTCAAGATGACATTTTTTTTTAATTGGAAGCTAATTACTTTACAATATTGTATTGGTTTTGCCATACATTGACATGAATCAGCCATGGGTGTACATGTGTTCCCCATCCGGAACCCCCCTCGCACCTCCCTCCCTCAGGGTCATCCCAGTGCACTGGCCCTGAGCACCCTGCTTCATGCATCGAACCTGGACTGACAATCCATTTCACATACAATAATATACATGTTTCAATGCCATTCTCTCAAATCATCATACTCACCTTCTCCCACAGAGTCCAACATTCTGTTTTTTACATCTGTGTCTCCTTTGGCGTCTCACATATAGGATCATTGTTACCCTCTTTCTAAATTCCATATATATGCATTAATATACTGTATTAGTGTTTTTCTTTCTGACTTTACTCTGTATAGTAGACTCCAGTTTCATCCACCTCATTAGAACTGATTCAAATGCATTCTTTTTAATAGCTGGATAATATTCCATTGTGTATATGTACCACAGCTTTCTTATCCATTCATCTGCCGACAGACATCTAGGTAGCTTCCAAGTCCTGGCTATTGTAAACAGTGCTGTCAGAATTCATTTATATGTTTATATTTTAAATAAAAATAGTATGTTGGAAAGTGATTTTGCAAATTCTCTTTCATGTTTATTTTTTGCCTAATATCCAATAGGTTTCTTTACCTGCCCAAGCACAAGTACCTCCTTCATCTATCTTTCTCATGTTTGTCTTTGAGTTATTTAATCTTTTAACTACATGTGTACACTATAATCTCATTAAGCAACTGTCTCAAAATGAATCTTTAGGCTGTTTTCAACATACCACTGGCTGCATTTTATTGTAATGAACATTCATTGTATACATTTTGAAATTTGTGAATGTTTTTGAAGGGGAAAATACTCAAGACTATAATTTCTTATATGGAGAAGGAGCATTTTTATACAGACTTGCAAATTTCTTTCTAAAAACCTCTTGTTTTCTGAACTTTGACTAACACTATGTCGTCACCATTTATTTACTATTACTAAACTTTTGCAATGAAAAATGATGGAAAATACTGCAACAATGTTGTATATGTTTTCTCTTTTTCTTGTAAATTTATGAATTACCACATTTCTCAAGACTCTTTATTCTAAATCAGTTAAAATATCTGGAGATATAAGTGGTAGTGTTAGTGAGATAAGTATAGCTTTAAAGTCTTATGCTGCATTAAGTATAACTTTTTTTTTTTTTTTTTTGAAGGGCCTGAAAGTACTCATGGATTGTAAATACAAATCACAGGCTCTGAGCAAGAGTACAAGTAGTAAAATTTGTAACAGTTGATCCATTGATTCTGTCTACTCGTGTGGAAATCAATTCTTTGTAAGAGAACAGGGTTCTGAATTTATATAGGAGACAGGAACATGCAAGAAGCAGATGGGATCACTGTGCCACTAAAGCCCTTTAAAGGATAACATTATCAGTCACATATACATGTAAGGATAGTTTTAAAAATATATGATACGTTAGTTAATTCATTTAACCTCTACCCCTTTTTCTTCAATGTAATATTTTAAATATTTGCAAAACAGGGATTCTCAGTCAAGGACACCATACATGGATCTATGGATTAACTGAATGCAGTCATCCAAATATGTGCAATACAAAATGTGTGAAGTGTTTCCAGGAATTATTAAATGGAATTAAAATTAAGTCAAAAGGGAAAATGTCCCAAAAATACCAACTAGAGCTCACATGTTATTTAATACATAAGTTCAGCTCAGTACAGTCACTCAGTCGTGTCTGACTCTTTGTGACCCCATGTACTGCAGCACACTTGGCTTCCCAATCCATCACCAACTCCTGAACTTGTTCAAACTCATGTCTATAGCGTCGGTGATACCATCCAACCATCTCATCCTCTGTCGTCCCCTTCTCACGTTTTCAATTGTTCTCGGCATCAGGGTCTTTCCAAATGAGTCAAATACGCAAGTGAAAAGCCAAAACCAAACCAAAGCTAAGCTAAGCTAAGCTAAGTCGCTTCACTCGTGTCTGACTCTGTGTGACCCCATAGACCGCAGCCCACCAGGCTCCCCCGTCCCTGGGATTCTCCAGGCAAGAACACTGGAGTGGGTTGCCATTGCCTTCTCCAATACATGAAAGTGAAAAGTGAAAGTGAAGTCGCTCAGTCGTGTCCGACTCTTAGCGACCCCATGGACTGCAGCCTACCAGGCTCCTCCATCCATGGGATTTTCCAGGCAAGAGTACTGGAGTGGGGTGCCATTGCCTTCTCCGAACCAAACCAAAACTAACATACAAACAAAACTAAGCTTCTGTATTAGGAAAAAAGAAGCATTAGCAGAAATATTTTTCTGTTTCATACTATTCATTTTCATATCCCTGATTTATTTCCATACTATTTTCAGATATCCCATCTGCTTATCTCAAATAGGAAAAAACACAATGATTTTAGAAGCTACAAATTTATGGTATATACGCATTTCATATTCATACATTGTAGTGTGGTATACAGTTTATCTTGCATTTATAAATTCAACCAGAATATTGTTCCCCAAAATTATCTTAATGGAATCAATATTGCTTTATCTTTAACATAGTTGTATATTTCACTAATTTCAATTTTATTTTTATAGAGTTTATAGCCATATTTTTACTATATTCTACTTTATTTTAATCACTTTTATAATGACTATCACTTTGACATGTATTCATTCAGGTTTGAATACTCACGTTGCTTCCTCATGTCACTCATTAATACTTATATATTTGTCACTAAGTAATTATCTGTCAACAGATGATGTGTCTGCCAATTTGCTTACGTGAATAATGTCTCGTTCACCTCAAATTAAGCTTGTATATCCCAGTTGCCAAAGAAGAGGAGAAAAAAGTTCTTAGCAGGATGAAATATTAGTTATTTGCCTGTGCACCATGCTGAGTACTTGCCATATGTCAACTTGTATATAACTATTCTAGAGAATTCTTGGGCAATGCTACCCCAATATTTCTTTCTTTTGAGAATAAGCAGGCTTGGGAATTTTTCATTCGTAAAGCTTGGTACACCATGGTTTGGACCAGTCCCTTCCTGAGAGTATATTTTATAAGTTTCAAATGCAGGAGAAACTGAACCTAAGGAATATCCTTAAGAATTGATGTCTTGATCAATATCATAAAGACATGTCAATTTCCTATGTCATAACTATTTCTATAGAATGATAGACAAAAGCAAGTCCAAAATAAAAAATTGAAAAGATGTATTTGGTGTGATCATGTCATTCATAGCAGAAATATAAAAAATTCACTATACTAAGAGAAGCAATGTCCCATCTAGAGGAGATGATCCTCTAATATTAAATGTATAATGTTAAGAGTAGATATTCATTTCTATTTGATGTATAAAAATATTTAAGGAAAGGTATCAAACGGATAGGGTTAAAAAACCAATGAATTTACTATCTGATTAATGATTTAAATTATCTTAAGAATAAGAAGGCTATGATTTAATTTTGAAATAAATTGAATTTTAAAGTAATTTCGTCTTTCACTTGAAGAAATATAAAATGAAGTAATTAATTAATTTTGTTCTTGACCTGAGAGCTTTCATAAAAGAGTAAATACAAATATATAAATGCCAATGTAATGAATCCCTTGACCACAACAGAAGTTTTATCTTTAAAATACATATTTTCTAGGTTAAAAATGTTTCTTTAAAAATCACTCCTTGCTTCTTCTTAACCCTATCTTTCTTTCCTCATTGTATTTTTAAACTTAATTATTGATTTTTATTAGAGAACTAAGAGATCTGAATTTTAAAAGTTTAGATTAAAAAGATAGGTTCAAGATACTAAAGCATTTTATTTAATTCTTACTGAATCTCTTTAATATTCAATCCTAATATCATCTTAAAGTCAAATTAAATTCAGATTGTCTACCTTTATTAACATCAATATAGTTACAAATAAGATCGAATTTTCAGAGGTCATCCAACTCTGCTGCTGCTGCTGAGTCACTTCAGTTGTGTCTGACTCTGTGTGACCCCATAGACGGCAGCCCACCAGGCTCCCCCGTCCCTGGGAGGAGAAGGCAAGAACACTGGAGTGGATTGCCATTTCCTTCTCCAATGCATAAAAGTGAAAAGTGAAAGTGAAGTCAGTCAGTCATGTCCAACCCTCAGCGACCCCATGGACTGCAGCCTTCCACGCTTCTCCATCCATGGGGTTTTCCAGGCAAGAGTACTGGAGTGGGGTGCCACTGCCATCAACTCTAGTTCAGGATACATTCTTATTTATTGACCAGGAAAGGGAACAGTTTGTGGTTTTCCTCTGTTTAAACTTGTTTCACTTATTTTATTAGATATTTATAATATTTCAAATTAACGATGATGATTGTATTTTCATAAATGTTCTAAAAAGTGAAAGTTGCTTAGTCATGTCTGACTCTTTAAGACCCCATAGACTGCAACCTGCCAGTCTCCTCTGTGCATGGAATTTTCCAGGCTAAAATACTGGAATTCTCCAAGCCAGAATACTGGAGTGCATAGCCATTCCCTTCTCCAGGGAATCTTCCCAAACCAGGGATTGAACCCAGTTCTCCCACAATGTAGGCAGATTCTTTACCATCTGAGCCACCAGATAAGCCCTAAATGTTCAAAAATTAAACCTTTTCCAAATAAAATGGCTTTAGTTTCTTGAAAATATTAAAATAATTGAAAGTAGAAAACATTGCCACTGATCTGAAAAACCTACAATTAAATACTCATCTTCTATAATTTTTCTAAAAATTAAAAATTAGAATTTAGGACAACTTGCTTACTTAAACCAAAATTTCTATAATCCATAGTTAACTTTTTGCATTTAAAGCAAATTATGTTAAATAAAGATGTTATGCAAAATGCAATATTAAAGGCTTTATTCAAGGGGTTTACAGTCCCCATAGTTGCAAATGTACTTGTTAGGTACCACATTTGCATTTTTCAGTCTCTTTTGGGAGTTGCACAAATCATTTTAAAGAAGTGTGTGTCCAATAAGTTTTTAGATGCAGTTAGACATTTTGAAAATAAAGTTTTATATATAATACAGAATTAAAACACTACAGAAGTAAATGGAGTTGTTCTTAGTCAAGTGGGGTAAGGATCTTTGGTGACTCCTACTGCGTTCCATTTGGAGCCCCGGGCTCTTTGGGAGGCAGGTTTAGAGATCATTTGCATGAAACTGCATATGCAAACATATGTGAAATTATTTTGCTCAATTGTAGAGTGCCAGAACATATTTGTTAAAACATTATTAATAGAAATTATTTCTGGACAAATAAGAATTTCTGTAAAATTTAATATTACTCATAAATACAGCTTTTTGCTTTTCTATATTATATTCCAATGCATTCATAGATTGCATTTGAAATAAAACTGGCCAAATTTTGTTCCTTTGTTAAATATTTGGAGGTGAATTTTAAACCTATTTTCTTTAACTGTGTAATAATTTTTCATGCGACTGTGTTATTAACTGTTGTTCTGAAGTTGTCAGAAAGGGAAGATACTATGGGTTAAAATATAACTTTTATGATCATGGAAATAAAGCTTTGTTTTATGACAGTTTTTATTTAATATGACTAAAGCTAATGAAGTATTCATAAAATTATAGGTTTTGGAAAGACCTTGAGAATACAATTAGTATATCTCCTTTCCCAAACAGATTAAGACACTTTATTATTTTATTTCATTCTCAGAACAGCAGGGAAGAAATTTTTTAAATTTCTTTCAGTGATAATACATTTCAGGTCTCTTAAAAAATATGACAATATTCTTTCTTCAGAGATCTGCTGCTTATTATTTTTTTTCATTTAAATGTGGTTTAAGATAATAGTTTATAGCTAAAGTAATATTTTATCCTTGCCCTTCATTGTTTATCCCTTACGGTAAGGTAAGTCACTTCAGTCATGTCCGACTCTTAGCGACCCCATGGACCGCAGCCTACCAGGCTCCTCCGTCCATGGGATTTTTCAGGCAAGAGTACTGGAGTGGGTTGCCATTGCCTTCTCTGGTTTATCCCTTAGTTTTGCTCAAATACTCATTCAGGATGTGATTTCTTACCTTGAATATTTTTCTCTTTGCATCTTGATACCAGTGATATCATCTTCCGAGTGATTCTTTCACTACTAAATAAACAATGTTATCAATTTTTTAATGTCAGACTCTTCTACAAAACTCTATGATGGCTTCCAGCTGGAACAAGAACTGGGTTCTAATTATTACAATAGGTATCAAAGCCTTTCCAGAGAAATATCTACTAAAAGTAACATTGGAAGAAAATTTTATAAGGAACAAGAGTTGATTCAAAACAATAAGCAGTTATATAAGCCATATTGTTCAAAGAAATGAGAAGGTCAACGGATGATATTTAGATAATCTATAGTTAATCCTTATAGTTCAACATCCAGTACAGAACCTGACATTTGATGTCTATGTCTAGAATTTTTGTTAACATTAAAACCAGAGATGCTGTGCTTATATTCCAAAAAGACTAAACAAAATCTCCCTATATGCAAAAGAAACTTTAAAATTTCTATGTCACTATTAAAACATAAACTGACATAAACTCACTTGATACCTCCAAAACCTATTTGGCTCCCAATTCTTTGCCACCCTGTTAGTTCTTTGCCAACCATACTCTGTTAATCACTCTGTACTGGCAATGTTTTCTTGGCAGTTTTTATAACTTTAAGGAATAGCTTAGATTTAGTTTTCAATATTAATTTTTAACTTACAAGCATTAAAAACAAAATTCTTTCAAGTATTACCATGTGGAAAAATAGGAAAAGTAGGCTGTATGATTTTTTCAAGTGACGTTTAACCTTTTTTCAAAATTACTGGGCTCAATGGGTGTGCTTAATCATTTGATGTCAATAAAAAAAAGAATCTCCAGAAGCTAAGTTATAAAATCAAATATAAAGCCTGCATACAAGCTAGAGAGAGTTTGTGGGAAAGGAGAAAGAAGTTGATGAACTTCATTTTCATTTCCAAAGCGAAAATGGAAATAATATACCACCTTGACTTTAGAAAAATCTGAACTATGTCACACTAAAGAAAAACAATATCATGTGAGGGTCTTAGGTAGAAGATTTACTCTAATTTAATTTAAATTTTAGTAAGTTATGGGAAATTTGAGATGTATAAACCTGCTAATTCTCTTCATTACTAATCTTCTTCTCAAATTAAATCAGAGTGTGGAAACCGTTTTACCATCCAGGTAGCTACCTTTTACTTTATTCTATAAACTCTAAATATGTAAAAGAAAATAATACCAGAGGTCTTAATTCCTTATAATGTAGCTTTATTAGAAATTCTAGATATTAATATACAGTTACAAATTTCAACAAATTGCTCTTACAAACAGAAACATCATTTGTACTATTATTAGAATTTTAGATGATCTACATTTTTTCATAATCATTCATATTTGAAATAAAAACCCTAGTAAAGTATACTTTTCTCAAAATTTGTATTTGTTTTCAATGACAGATTACTAATAAGTTTTGATTTTTAATTTACAGCTGAGACATTCCAATTCTTCTTTTAACATTTTCACTCTGTTTCATAACAAAAAGTTCATTTTCATAAAATACCACAAAAATAAATATTAGTGCTAATGTCAATAAATCATTATTATTTATTTTTTTGAATTTTTTCTAGGGAAGAAAAAAATTTATTAACACCTACATATCCTTTCTTTTTTTTTTTTGTATTATTATTCAAGCATGAGTCAAAAATCTTTCTATATACTTACCCAACTCTTTACTATATTCCTGTTTACTACAAGATATAGATTAATTTCTCCATCCAGTGAACACTGAGATATATTAGGCTCTATACATTGTATGGAAGGTACAGTCCATCCTCACATAAAAATCACAATCTTGAGACTTCCCCAGTGGTCTAGTGCCTAAGACTCCATGCTCCCAAAGCAGGGCCCCAGGTTTGATCCCTGGTCGGGGAACTAGATCCCAGGGAAATGAGTTCACATGCTGCAACTGAAGGTCCCATATGCCATAACTAGGACATGGCACTGCCTAAATAATTTTTATTTTTAATCACAATCTTATCAAAAATAGGGATATTGAACATTTGATTAAGTGTTATGAAATCAAGCAAGGAAGCGTGTAGCTGAGACACTTAATTAGATTGGAATTAGGAAACTCTTTCCAAAAATGCATGAAAGCTCTGAGCTCTTGATGAAGAAGGATTTAAGTAAGATGGCTTATGTGTGAGAAGAAGAGAGAGTAGTGGTTGGATAGGCAGCTGAATGTGAAGAGGAGGCATGCTCCAAATGGAAAATAACTAGTGAGCCTATGAAGCAGGAGAAAAACACAGGATTTTCGAGGAAACTAAAGAAAACTGCAACTAGAACATAGAAAACAAGGAAAAAACAGTGAGATATATAGACTGGAAAGAAAGCAAGTCATGCCCTTTTCAGACAACATGTAAAGATCACACTTCATATAGACAACCTCTAAAATGTTTTAAGCAAGGATGTGGCATAATTTTATTTTAATTTTAAAGCTCACTCACAGAGGAGCCTGGTAAGCTACAGTCAATAGGGTCACAAAGAGTCAGACACAGCTAAAGCAACTTGGCACTTAGCACGCATGCGCGTGCGCACACACACACACACACACACACACACACACACACACACACACGCTATTACAGAAAAAATGGATGGGTTGTTGAGAAATAGTGCATCCTATGAGACAGATTAGGAATGATGATGGAGATTTCGATTCAGGGCTTGGCATTTAGGAGACGGGGAGATGTAGAGGATTTGAGATATTTAGATACTAGAATTGGCCCCACTTGGTGAGGACAGTGATTCAAAGGTAAGTATCAAGAATTCAGCTTGAGTAATTCAGGAGGTAATAGTACCCTTTCAGTTCAGTTCAGTTGCTCAGTCATGTCCGACTCTTTGCGACCCCATGAATCGCAGCACTCCAGGCCTCCCTGTCTATCGCCATCTCCCGGACTTCATTCAGACTCACATCCATCGAGTCAGTGATGCCATCCAGCCATCTCATCCTCTGTCGTCCCCTTCTCCTCCTGCCCCCAATCTCTCCAAGCATCAGAGTCTTTTCCAATGAGTCAACTCTTCGCATGAGGTGGCCAAAGTACTGGAGTTTCAGCTTTAGCATCATTCCTTCCAAAGAATACCCAGGACTGATGTCCTTTAGAATTGACTGGTTGGATCTCCTTGGGTCAGTGATGCCATCCAACCATCTCATCCACCATCGTCCCCTTCTCCTGTCCTCAATCTTTCCCAGATTCAGGCTTTCTTCAAATGAATCAGGTCTTCACATCAATGGCCAAAGTATTGGAGTTTCAGCCTCAGCATCAATCCATCCAATGAACACCCAGGACTGATCTCCTTTAGGATGGACTGGTTGGATCTCCTTGCAGTCCAAGGGACTCGCAAGAGTCTTCTCCAACACTGCAGTTCAAAAGCATCAATTCTTCGGTGCTCAGCTTTCTTCACAGTCCAACTCTCACATCCATACATGACCACTGGAAAAACCATAGCCTTGACTAGACAGACCTTTGTTGGCAAAGAAATGTCTCTGCTTTTCAATATGCTATCTAGGTTGGTCATAACTTTTCTTCCAAGGAGTAAGCATCTTTCATTTCATGGCTGCAATCACCATCAGGTATTAAACCACTGAAAACAGTGTGAAGTGGAAAATGCCAAATTTTCCTAATTCAGTCCTTGGAAATTTCAAATAAATACATTAAATACAGAGATGTATATTCAGTGAAAGTGAAAATTGTTCAGTCGTGTCCAACTCTTTGCGACCCCATGGACTCACAGTCCATGGAATTCTCCAGGACAGATAACTAGAGTAGGTGGTGGTGGTTTAGCCACTTAGTCGTGTCTGACTCTTGCAACCCCATGGGGTGTAGCCTGACAGGGTCCTATGTCCATGGGGATTTTCCAGGCAAGAATACTGGAGTAGGTTGCCATTTCTTTCTCCAGGGAATCCTCCCAACCCAGGAATTGAACCCAGGTCTTCTACATTGCAGGCAGCTTCTTTACCGACTGATCTATGAGGGAAACCCAAATGGAGTGGGTAGCCATTCCATTCTTGAGAGGATCTGAGCTACCAGAGAAGCCCAAGAATACTGGGGTGGGTAGCCTATTCTTTCTCCAGTGGATCTTCCCGACCCAGGAATTGAACCTGGGTCTCCTGCATTGCAGGAGGATTCTTTACCACCTGAGCTACCATGGAATCCCACAGATATACATACATATATATATATGTATATATATGTGTGTGTGTGTGTGTGTGTGTATGTACTTGAAAGGAATCAAAAGACAATTTTGAAGACTCTTGAACTTTAGGGAATGGATAACTTGGGGGGAAAATATAAAGTGAGAAGGAAACCCAAAAAAGGTTCAAACATTCAAAATAGTCTACCCCCTCAAGTGTTGGTTAGAAGAGGAGGGCTTTAAAAAATAATTTAAAAGAAAAGTAAAATAGAAACAAACAAAAAGTCATAAGGAGAATGTAATGGAAACAAAGACAAGCAAAGGAATAAGTCAATGATATCCAATGCTGCCAACTTATTAAGTAAGAGGACAATGATGACAATGATAAAATAAGCATCACATTTGGCTTGCAGTAGGTGATAATGTTTTGTCTATGAATTCTATTATATTGCCTTCACTTCCTTGGGGATTTTTTCTTTACAAAATATTACCTGGCTGCATTTTCTACTTCACCTGTTTTGGTATGGATATTTGAAACAGAGAAAAATAACTTATGTCTCCAAATTGCATGAGTTGATATAGTTGAAGGAAATGTATTATATTACATTTATGTTGAGCTTTAAATCAAGGAATGCATTTTTACCTTGAGTATTCCCAGGAAATCTCAATAATACAAAATCTTCATCACACAAAGTTATCCTTGTTTATACTCCATTGAAAAACCTAGGATTTACAGATTGGTATATTCAGCAAATCAGAATATTTATCTTTTTTAAAACACATTTTGCATGTTGAATGTAGACTGTATCTTTTAGTTTATTTCTTGAAAAGTGAACAAGCTATTTTTTTAAAATAAACCCTTGTGTTGGGGGCTTAATTTCAATAGATCACAGCAAGACTACTGCTCTGCTACATAAGAAACCCCTTGAACAAACTGTTATGAATCAGAGATTTCAGAGCTAGACAGCAATGGGATTAAATTTTGATTCTGACTTATAAAATGTACTTAACTGACTTTAGTTCATTTAAAAAATGAGAATGACACAAACTTCTTGGGTATGTTGTAAAGAGTAATTGAGATAATGCTATAAAAATTCTCATTGAGTAGAATAATCAGTGTTGGATAAAGAGAAGTCCTTAGTATCATCATCTCCATCATATTGTCATCATCGTCATCACCTGTTTTCCTCACACTGATTCAATCAACTGGTTATATAGACAATTATTCCTTTTATTGCTATTAACTATTTGTATATCCTATTTTCCCTTCAAGACAAATGAAGAAAAGAAAATTAAAATCCTTGTTTCTTCCTTCCATTATGTTATTATATTGTATTAGAAAAAATTTTTTTTCTGATTTCTAATGAGAATAGCAAGAGGTTATACTTTCCTTAGTTTTCTGGCACCTATTTTCTGAAAGCCTTGAGTCAAGCAAATAATGTAAAATAGATGTAAATATCTGTAACACATAAGGTAGAAAAGGATATGTCTTAAGAAAAACAAATCAGGTAAAAGCCTACGGAAGTTCACAGAAAGTAGTCCTGTTTAAGCTTAGAGAGTTGAAGAAGCCTAAGTGGAAAAAAAAGAAAAAGTCATTTATATTAAACTGAAAGAATGCTTGGAAATGTGAAAAGAATAAGGGGAAAGCCACTTTATTTTGACCAAAATGTATTTTCAGAGGCATGAAATCTGAAAATAGCTCAATTTCATGGAGTACCTAATAACTCAATTTAATTGGTGAATAGGAGGCAAGAAGGGGACTAGTAAAAATAGACTGGGTTAGCTTTCCCTTAAGCTGAAACTTCAGGAATTTTTTGTGACTTATATGGGCAATACAATATATTTTATTTTGATTACATATCTGGAAATAAATAAAATAATAAAAATGAATCTTGTGCAATATCCAGGATGAACTGTCACTGTGTGGTCAATAGTCAGCAGGGCTGAGGGAACAGAGAAGAGTGGAGAGACATGAAAAGGAGTAACTGTCCAGCCCACCTGTCCTAACTAGTAGAAGCTATTGTGCCTATCCTAGGCTGGGATCTTTTAATCTTTGCTGGACTTTAGCACCTAAATATGTCCAAAGGAACATTTATAAAGACAAATCTTCGGGAGAAGTAAAATCAAGAAGACAGATAAACTGCAGGAAAGTCATCATTTGTAATGTAAGCCCATAAATTCTTCTAGATATTTCTTCTTCACTATATTATTTCCAAGGGGGTTAAGTGGTAAAGAATCCACCAGCCAAGGCCAAGCAGGATATGCTGGTTGATCCCTGGGTTGGGAAGATCCCCTGGAGAAGGAAACGGCAACCCACTCCAGTATTCTTGCCAAGATAATTCCATGGACAGAGAATCCTAGAGGGCTACAATCTGTGAGGTCATGAAGAGTCAGACACAATTGAGCATACAGTGGGTGGAGTATTCCCAAATATCTAGAATAATACAGCATTTGCTCAAAAATTCTTAAATAAACATTTAGGCATGATACAAAGCAAGGGGGTGGGGGGATATAAACTGGAGAAACAAAACAAAGTGAGAAAGCTCAAAGTGGATGCAAAATTAAGTTATCTAGCTAAATAGTGTTAGTTCAATTGAGTTTATAGGCTATTTGCATTTTTTGCAAGAATGGGGAAGGAAACCAATAAGATAAGTCATCCAATGAACTACTGACATAGACAGTTACTGTAACTGCTCACTTTCTGTGTGGAACTAAGCATGTATTCCAAGGAGGGCTTGGGTATGTCTGGGATTCTATGTTAAAAACTAACTTGGAGCAAATGGGGAACAATTATGGTGTTTGGTCTTGTGCAGGTGACCTCATCTGACCAACTTTGCATGCCATCAGTAGAGAATGAGAGAACTCCACACTTAATGAATCAGAATAAATAGTATACCATATCTATATCCAGGTGAAATAGATTCAGTCTTAAGTTGAGCCACTAGGTCAGTAAGCTACTGCTGGATGAAGAAGCAGTTAAATGTATAAGTTAAATTATGAAAAAAAAAAATTACAGTGACCATGAATTCAGGTAAATCTAAGAATGTTGGTTCTTTGACCTGTGTGTGAGATAATATAGACATATACATCTTGATAATCTCCAAATATCCAATAAAATTCTCTATGATTTCTGGGGGTTTTGAGGTTTATGTTAAGAGAAGTTTATTTACTTTATCTCACACTGCTGCTGCTAAGTTGCTTCAGTTGTGTCCGACTCTGTGCGACCCCAGAGACGGCAGCCCACCCGTCCCTGGGATTCTCCAGGCAAGAACACTGGAGTGGGTTGCCATTTCCTTCTCCAATGCATGAAAGTGAAAAGTGAAAGTGAAGTTGCACAGTCGTGTCCGACTCTTAGCGACCCCATGGACTGCAGCCTACCAGGCTCCTCCATCCATGCCGTCTCTGGGGTCGCACAGAGTCGGACACGACTGAAGCGACTTAGCAGCAGCAGCAGTGTGAGATAAAGTAAATTAACTTCTCTTACCATAAACCTCAAAACCCCCAGAAATTATAGAGAATTTTATTGGATATTTGGAGATTATCAAGATGTATATGTCTATATTTTTATCCTGAAAAATATTCAGATTTTCTCAGGGGCAAGAATATATCTCAGTATTTTTCAGTGTTCCATAATGAGGATGGTATTAAAATATTCAGTGGCTTACAACTTTTAAAATATTTAAATTTGAAATCTCCACTAATATAAACAAGGTGTTATCTACATACACACATTTTTTAAAACAAAAGACGTAACCCAAGAAGTCCTTCCCTACTTTGATCATTTCTCTTGTTATCTCACTTTGAGAAATTTTAGGAAAATGTAGCAATTTGGGAATACTAAGGGATGCATGAATTGGATTCATAAGGACAAAGCTCCAAAATTTCATGATATTTAATAATTTTTTAATAACTGACTGTCTTCTGGCTGTTCTTAATATAATTATTTTCTATCCTTCCCCTCCCCCTTTAAAAAATTTTTTTCTTATTCAAGATGACCCCGGGGAAATCCAGTGCACAGAACTATGTTAGGGCGGTATTTGGCTTTTCTATTAAATGACTGCTCCGTGAATACACACTCCCACAAGAGTGAGCTGAATTCCTTGTATTGCCTGGATGTGACATGGCCTCTCACTGACCCATTCTGAGGCCAGGGCCCCACAGGCTATAAGCTTATGAGAAATGATTACTGAAGTAAGCTTGATTTACTCAGATAAGAAAGAAGATGGAATGCATGGTATTCCTTAGGGTATAGCACATTTCCTGCTCCAGAATTCCTTTGATATTAAAAATAAATTTGATGGAAAAGAATAAATTTGATAGCAAATATCAGCTCACAGATTAGATCAGATCAGTCACTCAGTCATGTCCAACTCTTTGCGACCCCATGAATCGCAGCACACCAGGCCTCCCTGTCCATCACCAACTCCCGGAGTTCACTCAGACTCACGTTCATCGAGTCAGTGATGCCATCCAGCCATCTCATCCTCTGTCGTCCCCTTCTCCTCCTGCCCCCAATCCCTCCAGGCATCAGAGTCTTTTCCAATGAGTCAACTCTTCGCATGAGGTGGCCAAAGTACTGGAGTTTCAGCTTTAGCATCATTCCTTCCAAAGAAATCCCGGGGCTGATCTCCTTCAGAATGGACTGGTTGGATCTCCTTGCAGTCCAAGGGACTCTCAAGAGTCTTATACTCTAAAATGATATAGCTCAGTTCATCTTTGGAAGGGATTTAAGATCTTACACACAAGCACACACACATCTGCATAAATATATATCATGTAATCAAAAAGAGTGATACGTATTTTCTACTTTCCCCTGGGGCACTTTCTTCCCCAATTTTTAGCAGTTTTGAACATACTTACATACACCTCAAAAATTTGCTCACTATCCTCTCAGAAATCAATAATTTTATACTTTATGTTATGGTTTTTAAATGACATATGGAAATGTTAGCTCCTACCATAAATAATATTGGTTACAATTCTTCCCCCTCTTCTCTGCCTTTTTAGCAGAATTTTTCTTCTCCTATAAAGTCTAAAAATTCCAAATACTCAGTTTCTCAGTCTTCCTAGCTGCTAGGATGTATGCAATGACCTGGTTCTATGGGACCTGAAAAATACCTTGAGGACATTTCTATGAACAGTGTTCACCCTTGAAATAAGAAAGACAAAGCTATGGGTGAAAAACCCTTATCCTCTGTTTTGGTTATGGATTTGGGAGGAGTTTCTGGTTACTGCTCGGTGTGCTTTGGAGCTCAGTCATTCTGGCTCTTTGAGACCCTGTGGAATGTAGCCTGTCATGCTCCTCTGTCCATGGGGACTCTCCATGCAAGAATACTGGGGTGGGTTGCCATGCCCTCCTCCAGGGAATCTTCCCAACCCAGGAATTGAACCCAGGTCTTCCTCAATGCAGGTGATTCCTTACCATCCAAGCCACCAGGGAAGCCTGTTGGTTACTGCTACAATCAACTATCAACAAGGTACCAAAGGTGTCAGAGTGAAGTGACCTAGGATTTGTGTTCAGTTGGGCTGATGCTCCAATACTGAAACTGAAACAGGAGAGAAGGGGTTATGGCACAATCTTTAAAAGAATGGCATAGCACGAGAACAGGACATAAACTGATTAGAACTAAATAGGCCCAAGCTCGTGGACAAGTTGACTTTCAATGGACCTCGAATCGCATACACTTGTAGTAAATTAGCATGCTAAATGATACACCCACCAGCACCATGACAGCCCTAAGGAGAACCATATTATAGCCAAAGAGACACTACTTGTCTTGCAAAATTAATAGATTGAGCAATCAATATTAGGTTAAAATCCATTTAGTTTTACATGAAATAAAAGCAGCTAAATAAGCATGAATATGAGATGCCACCTCTTGTTTGAAATTCTCTTGTCTCTGGGCTAGTTGCTACATCTTTGACCTTAGCTTTTTGTTCATGCATTGACTGTTACATGTACAGCATTGCACCCTAAGTGATTTTCATACATGACTTTCCCACTCACTAGATATTTATATTTTTTTAGGATATAAAATATATCACTATCTAGTACATAAGAAGTAACCAGTACACGTTAATCCATCTTGAGAGAATGAATAAATGTTTATACTGAGGGAGACATCTCTAGTTCTAAGCATTAGCATTATCATTTTTCTTCCAGTTATGGCTAATTATATGCACAAAAGTGGCCAAATTCTTAATTATATAAGTCTTGCTGTATTGGAGATAATTGCTTTCTGTGTCATACTTTCATATATTTGAAACTTCAAAGGAAGAATTAATAGCATCAATTCTATATTATTGTGTTATAAATCACTGATGTTCAATAATAAGTTTTCTAGAAGAGACTGTTAAGAAAGGATATATATACCCATATTTGCTTTTGAAATCATTTGAGGAATTGAGAGGGAATTCATTAAAATAATTTTCCAAAACTAACAACTGGTAGAAGATAATGAATAATGGTACATGCATATAGTAATAGTATTTGTCAGGGCTTATGATTTTGACTCTCTTAATATCAGTTTTTCATCACAAAGATACCTCAACATATAAGATATTTTTCTCTCTTATTGAAATAGCATGAGTCTAGTTTATGTAAGGTAGAAACATAATTTTCGGAATTTCTGTGCATGGCTATATTTCTTAATGGTTTGTACTTGTCTGTGACAAGCTCTCAATAGTAAAAGCATTTACTACAAAACTGCCAGTATAATATTTTTAAAAAAGTAAAATTAAGATGAAAGAACTGTTCTTATGATTTGAAGGAAAAGGCAAATTCAAATCAGATCAGATCAGTCGCTCAGTCGTGTCTGACTTTGCGACCCCATGAATCGCAGCATGCCAGGCCTCCCTGTCCATCACCAATTCCCGGAGTTCACACAGACTCAAGTCCATCAAGTCAGTGATGCCATCCAGCCATCTCATCCTCTGTAGTCCCCTTCTCCTTTTGCCCCCAATCCCTCCCAACATCAGAGTCTTTTCTAATGAGTCAACTCTTCGCATGAGGTGGTCAAAGTACTGGAGCTTCAGCTTTAGCATCATTCCTTCCAAAGAAATCCCAGGGCTGATCTCCTTCAGAATGGACTGGTTGGATCTCCTTGCAGTCCAAGGGACTCTCAAGAGTCTTCTCCAACACCACAGTTCAAAAGCATCAATTCTTCGGCACTCAGCCTTCTTCACATTCCAACTCTCACATCCATACATGACCACAGGAAAAACCATAGCCTTGACTAGATGAACCTTTGTTGGCAAAGTAATGTCTCTGCTTTTGAATATGCTGTCTAGGTTGGTCATAACGTTCCTTCCAAGGAGTAAGTGTCTTTTAATTTCATGGCTGCAGTCACCATCTGTAGTGATTTTGGAGCCCAGAAAAATAAAGTCTGACACTGTTTCCACTGTTTCCCCATCTATTTGCAATGAAGTGGTGGGACCAGATGCCATGATCTTCGTTTTCTGAATGTTGAGCTTTAAGCCAACTTTTTCACTCTCCACTTTCACTTTCATCAAGAGGCTTTTTATGCCATAGTATTAAAGGAGATTGGGACTTGAATCTAAGTAGATAAATACAGTGTATATCTCTGCTCTTGGAAACAGAGAAACAGAATATTATCTACATCTACTGCTTGCCATATGCCACCACATTTCCCCTGGTTTTTCAATAGTAACTTAAATCTAATGAAAAAATCACAAAGAGGTAAGTGATAAAGGCAAACTCAAGCATTTGGCAGCAGTTAAAGAAAATTTTACAGACTGCACATACATAATCTGCCGTTATAAGAATGAAGAGATCATACAAGAAAAAATGTTTTCTGATTTTAATAGCAGTATAACATTGAAAAAATTGTTTTGAAAAAAAAGCATATAGATCCACACTGCCCTAGGGGCACCTGTATCTTGAATTTATTTCCTCTTCAGCTTTCATTTTGCCTTCAGAATTTTAATTGTTCCAGCTTTATGTGGTGTTTGGTACATAAGACTATCCGGATTACCCTGGGATAGTTGAGATTCTTTTATCTTATATTTCTGTCCAGGTACATCAAAATTTGCTACTTAAGTGTAGACAAAGTGTGTGAACAAAAACCTTTAAAAATTTATAATTAAGTAATGACAACACATGTTCTTCTGCTTCATAAATAAATGCATCTGGCTGTTCACTTCTCTATCCAGGCTAAAGGAAAACTCATATATTACTTCATTATTCATAACAGGTAATTCAAATTCAGGAAAAGTGTGAGACACTGAAGTCATAAAAGTAGTATTTTAGTATAAAAAGACACGCATTTCATACCCTTCAAAAGAAACCTCAGGAAGCATTTTTAATTATTGCTATTCCCAATACCTCTGATTTAGAATTTGATCATTTCTCAAAATAATGTGCAGGGTTAGATATACCTTCTATTTCTTGAAATGTTTATCCATCCTTGAAATTCAAAATTTCATCATTTTCTTAAAATGTTGTATTATTTACACAGATATGCATGTATATTATACTATGCATAATTTAACAATGGTGTAATTATTTCACTTGAAAAAAATTAAGTAAATGGAATCACTTGTAGATATGTCAACATATACTCACAGTCAAGTAACCAAAATAACTTTGATAGATTTTCCAAATAAGTGATGTTATATAATATGAATGTAAGATTAAGTGTGATGCAAAGTTGGAGACATTAACTGTAATACTGAGCATATGGTTCATTGTGGTAATAATATTCAAACTCCAAATTTATTAATAGTATATGACAGAAGTTACATAATTTCCATGTACAACACTGAGACCATTGTTATAAGTAATTTTATTATTAAATAATATTTGAAAGTAAGAATTATTCAATTTATAAACAGCAAATAAAAAATGGCAAATATTAAGAACCTGAACCATGAACTTCCAGATGTTCAAGTTGGATTAAGAAAACCCAGAAGAACCAGAGATCAAATTGCCAACATCTGTTGGATCCTCAAAAAAGCAAGAGAGTTTCAGAAAAACATCTACTTCTCCTTTATTGACTATGCCAAAGCCTTTGACTGTGGGGGACCAAAATGAACTGGACAATTAATAAAGAGATGGGAATACCAGACCACCTTTCCTGCCTCCTAAGAAAACTGTAAATAGGAAAAGGAGTACGTTGAGGCAGTATATTATCACCCTGCTTATTTAACTTATATGCAGAGTACATCATGAGAAATGCTGAGCTGGAAGAAGCACAAGCTGGAATCAAGATTGCTGGGAGAAATGTCAATAACCTCAGATATGCAGATGACACCACCCTTATGGCAGAAAGTGAAGAGGAACTAAAAAGCCTCTTGATGAAAGTGAAAGAGGAGAGTTAAAAAAGTTGGCCTAAAGCTCAACATTCAGAAAACGAAGATCATGGTATCTGGTCTCATCACTTCATGGCAAATAGATGGGGATACAGTGGAAACAATGTCAGACTTTATTTTTGGGGGCTCAAAAATCACTGCAGATGGTGATTGCAGCCCTGAAATTAAAAAACACTTACTCTTTGGAAGAAAAGTTCTGACCAACCTAGATAGCATATTCAAAAGCAGAGAGATTACTTTGCCAACAAAGGTCCATCTAGTCAAGGCTATGGTTTTTCCAGTGGTCATGTATGGATGTGAGAGTTGGATTGTGAAGAAAGCTGAGCACCGAAGAATTGATGCTTTTGAACTGTGGTGTTAGAGAAGACTCCTGACAGTCCCTTGGACTGCAAGGAGATCCAGCCAGTCCATTCTAAAGAAGATCAGACCTGGGTGTTCTTTGGAAGGAATGACGCTAAAGCTGAAACTCCTGTACTTTGGTCACCTCCTGCGAAGAGTTGACTCATTGGAAAAGACTCTGATGCTGGGAGGGATTGGGGGCAGGAGGAGAAGGGGACGACAGAGGATGAGATGGCTGGATGGCATCACTGACTCGATGGACATGAGTCTGAGTGAACTCCGGGAGTTGATGATGGACAGCAGGGCCTGGTGTGCTGCAATTCATGGGGTCGCAAAGAGTCGGACACGACTAGTGACTGAACTGAAGTGAAGAAATCTGTATGTAGGTCAGGAAGTAACAGTTAGAACTGGACATGGAACAACAGACTTGTCCAAATCAGGGAAGGAGTACGTCAAGACTGTATATTGTCATCCTTCTTGTTTTACTTACATGCAAAGTAAATCATGTGAAATGCCAGGCTGGATGAAGCACAAGCTGGAGTCAAGATTCCAGGGAGAAATATCAATAACCTCAGATACGCAGATGACAGAACCCTTATGTCAGAGAGCAAAGAACTAAAGAGCCTCTTGATGAAAGTGAAAGAGGACAGTGAAAAAGTTGTCTTAAAATTCAACATTCAGGAAAAAAAAAATCAACATTCAGAAAACTAAGATCATGGCATCTGGTCCCATCACTTCATGGCAAATAGATGGAAAAATGATGGAAACAGTGAAATACTTTATTTTGGGGGGCTCCAAAATCACTGTAGATGGTGATTGAAGCCATGAAATTAAAAGATGCTTACTCCTTGGAAGAAAAGCTATGACCAACCTAGACAGCAGAGACATTACTTTGTGAACAATGGTCCATCTAGTCAAAGCTATGGCTTTTCCAGAGGTCATTTATGGATGTGAGAGTTGGACTATAAAAAAGCTGAGCACCAAAGAATTGATGCTTTTGAACTGTGGTGTTGGAAAAGACTCCTGAGAGTCCCTTGGGCTGCAAGGAGATCAAACCAGTCAATCCTAAAGGAAATCAGTTCTGAATATTCATTGGAAGGAGTGATACTGAAGCTGAAGTTCCAATACTTCGGCCACCTGATGCGAAGAACTGACTCATTGGAAAAGACCCTGATGCTGGGAAAGTTTGAAGGCAGGAGGAGAAGGGGATGACAGAGGATGATATGGTTGGATCACATCACCTAACTGATGGACATGAGTTTGAATAAGCTACAGGAGTTGGTGGACAAGGAAGCCTGATGTAGTGCAATCATGGGATTGCCAAGAGTCAGTCAAGAGTTAGCAACTGAACCGAACTGAGCTGATCATAATCAACATTCTTCTCTAGATTTGAACAATACAAAGAATATGAATATATTTCTAAGGTTAAAGTTCAATTTTGTTTCATTTAAGTTTCCAATAAGATTTCATTGTTGAGAATAAGCAACTTGCCATCTTTAAACTTTATGTTAGAGGGTATCCAAATTTAATACATTAGAGTACTAAAGCAGTCATACATATTATCTTTAGTAAGGGGGAAATGTCAGATAACTGAAGATTAAATATATATTTCATTTATTAGTGTTTATTAATCAATATCTATAGACTTAAATGGAAATCACTAGATGGTCAATGCTGAAATAAGATTGATTATATTCTCTGAAGCTGAAGATGGAGAAGCTCTATACAGTCTGCAAAAACAAGACCAGGAGTTGACTGTGGCTCAGATCATGAGCTTCTTATTTCAAAATTCAGGCTTAAATTGAAGAAAGTGGGGAAAACTACTATAACATTCAGGCATGATCTAAATCAGATCCCTTATGATTATACATTGGAGGTGATGAATAGATTCAAGGAGTTAGATCTGGTAGACAGAGTGCCTGAAGAACTATGCAGAGAGTTTTGTAAGAAAAATAAATGCAAGAAGACAAAGTGGTTGTCTGAGGCGGCCTTACAAATAGCTGAGAAAATAAGAGAAGCAAAAGGCAAAGGAGAAAAAGAAAGACATACCTAACTGAATGCAGAGTACCAAAGAATGGCAAGGAGAGATAAGAAAGCCTTCCTAAGTGATCAACACAAAGAAACGGAGGAAAACAATAGAGTGGGAAAGACTGGAGACCTATTCAAGAAAATCAGATACCAAGGGGACATTTCATGGAAAGATGCGCACAATAAAGGATATAAATGGCAAGGACCTAATAGAAGCAGATATTATGCAGAAGTGGCAAGAGTAAACAGGTAAACTATACCAAAAAAAAAAGTTTTAATGATGAGGATAACCACCATTGTGTAGTCACTAAGCTAGAGGCAGACTTCCTGGAGTGAGAAGTCAAGTGGGCCTTCAGTTCAGTCGCTCAGTCGTGTCCGACTCTTTGTGACCTCATGAATCGCAGCATGTCAGGCCTCCGTGTCCATCACCAACTCCCAGAGTTCACCCAGACTCACGTCCATTGAGTCAGTGATGCCATCCAGCCATCTCATCCTATGCCGTCCCCTTCTCCTCCTGCCCCCAATCCCTCCCAGCATCAGAGTCTTTTCCAATGAGTCAACTCTTCGCATGAGGTGGCCAAAGTACTGGAGCTTCAGCTTTAGCATCATTCCTTCCAAGGAAATCCTAGGGCTGATCTCCTTCAGAATGGACTGTTGGATCTCCCTGCAGTCCAAGGGACTCTCAAGAGTCTTCTCCAACACCACAGTTCAAAAGCATCAGCTGAGCTATTTTAAATAAAAACAGATGATGCTGTGAAAGTGCTGCACTCAATATGCCAGCAAATTTGGAAAACTCAGCAGTGGCCACAGGACTGGAGAAGGTCAGTTTTCATTCTAATCACAAGGAAAAGCAATGCTAAAGAATGCTCAAACTACCTCACAATTGCACTCATTTCACATGCTAACAAAATAATGCTCAAAGTTCTCCAAGCTAGGCTTCAACAGTACATGAGCGGTGATCTTCCAAATGTTTAAGCTAGAATTGGAAAGGTCAGTGGGTGATTTAGCCCGACTCTTGCAACCCCATGGACTATAACCTGACAGGCACCTCTGTCCATGGAACTCCAGGCAAGTATACTGGAGTGGGTTGCCATTTACTTTTCCAAAAGGAAGAAGAACCAGAGATGGAATTGTCAAAATCCTGTAGATCTTAGAAAAAGCAAGACAATTTCAGAAAACATCTACATCTGCTTTATTGAATACACTAAAGCCTTTGAGTGTGTGTATCAAAACAAACTGTAAAAAATTATTCAAGGGATGAGAATACCAGACCACCTTACCTGACTCTTGTGAAACCTGTATGCAGGTCAAGAAGAAATAGTTAGAACTGGACATGGAAAAACTGACTGATATTGTCAGCTTGCTAATTTAACTTATATGCAGAGTACATGATGCAAAATTCCAGAGTGGATGAAACACAAGCCAGAATCAAATTGTTGGGGAAATATCAACAAACTCAGGCATGCAGATGACACTACACTTATGGCAGAAAATGAAGAGGATCTAGAGCTTCTTGATAAAGGTGAAAAAGGGGAATGAGAAAGCTGGCTTAAAACTCAACATTCAAAAAACTAAGATCATGGTATCCAACCATCACTTCATGGCAAATAAATGGGGAAAAAATGGAAACAGTGATAGACTTCATTTTCTTGGGCTCCAAAAGCACTGCAGATGGTGACTGCAGCCATGAAATTAAATGACACTTGCTCCTTGGAAGAAAGCTATAACCAACCTAGATAGCATATTAAAAAGCAGAGATATAACTTTGCCAACAAAGGTCCATCTAGTCAAAGCTATGGTTTTTCCAGTAGTCATGTATGAGTGTGAGAGTTGGACTATATAGAGAAGATTGAGCACCAAAGAATTGATGCTTTTGAACTGTGGTGTTGGGGAAGACTCCTGAGAGTTCATTGGACTTCAAGGAGATCCAACCAGTCCATCCTAAAGGAGATCAGTCCTGGGTGTTCATTGAAAGGACTGATGTTGAAGCTGAAACTCCAAGACTTTTGCCACCTAATGTGAAGCACTGACTCATTTGAAAAAAAACCCTGATGCTTGGAAAGATTGAAGGCAGGAGAAGAAGGGGACAATAGAGGATGAAATGGTTGGATGGCATTACCAACTTAGTGGACATGAGTTTGAGCAAGCCCTGGGAGATGGTGAAGGACAGGAAGCCTGTTGTGCTACAGTCCATGGGGTAGCAAAGAGTCGGACATGACTGAGCAAATGAATAACAGCAACAATGCAGAGTACATCATGCTAAATGCCAGGACGGATGAATCACAACCTGGAAACAGGTTGTTGGGAGTATAATCAAGAATCTCAGACATGCAGATGATACCACTCTAATGGCAGAAAGTGAAGGGTAACTAAGGAACCTCCTGATGAGGTGAAAGAGGAGAGTGAAAAAGCTGACTTAAAACTCAACATCCAAAAAATGAAGGTCATGGCATCCAATCCCATCACTTCATGGCAACTAGGCAGGGAAACTTGAAAACAGTGACAAATTTTATTTTCTTGGCCTCTAAAATCATTGTGAATGGTGCCTGTGGCCCATGAAATGAAAAGATGCTTTATACTTAGAAGAAAAGCTATGACAAACCTAGAGAGTGTATTAAAAAGAAGAGATATCACTTTGCTGACTGACAAAGGCTCCTATAGTCAAAGCTATGGTTTTTACAGAGTCACATATGGATGTGAAAATTGGACCATAAAGAAGGCTGAGCACAGAAGAACTGATGCTTTCAAATTGTGGTGCTGGAGAAGACTCTTGAGAGTCCCATAGATGGCAAGATCAAACTAGTCAATCCTACAGAAAATTAACCCTGAATATTCACTGGAAAATGCTGACACTGAAGCTCCAATACTTTAGGCACCTGATGTGAAGACCCTACTCTGTAAAGAACCCTCATGCTGGGAAAACTTGAGGGCAGGAGGAGAAGGAGGCAACAGAGGATGAGAGAGTTGGATGGCATCATCAACTCAATGGACATGAATGAGCAAACTCTAGGAGATAATGAAGGACAGTGAAGCCTGTGTGTTAAGTCGCTTCAGTCATGTCACACTCTGTGGGACCCTATGGACGGTAGCCTGCCAGGCTCCTCTGTCAATGGGATTCTCCAGGCAAGAGTACTGGAGTGGGTTACCATTTCCTCCTCCAGGGGATCTTCCTGACCCAGCGATTGAACCCTAGTCTCTTATGTCTCCTGCATTGGCAGGCAGGTTTTTACCACTAGCACCACAAGGGAAGCCTGGCATACTGCAGTTCATGGGGTTACAGAGTGGGCCATGACTTAATGACTGAACAATAACAATAAACCCACATAAAAAGATGTCAAAAATTTTAAGTCTGTTAAATGAAGAAGGGGATGACAGAGGATAAGATGGTTAGATGGTAGCACTGATTCAATGGACATGAGTTTGAGCAAGCTCCAGGAGTTGGTGATGGACAGAGAAGCCTGGCATGCTTCAGTCCATGGGGCTGCCAACAGTTGGAGATGACTGAGCGACTGATCTGAACTGAAATGTTATGGTTACCTAAGAGTGATAGCTGGCTAAATAATTTATATAAGTAATCTTTGAAAGATATTATTTCACAATTTTTCTATATAAAACTGGGCTATCTTGATATTATAGTTGGAATTTCTGTACAATCAAGAATAATTCATTTATGTTTGTAATATGTAAAAAGTTATATAAATGAATATCCAATGACTTTGTTCTTGTTTTGTGACATTGCTTTATATTTAATCTCTCTTTGTCTGTATCTTTACTTCTTTCTTTACTGACATGTTCCCTACCATATGAAAATGATCAGCTTTCCATGAAACACTCAACTTGTCCCTACCTCCTCTCTACAAACTCTATGTCTTTCTCCTGCTATGAATGCTTAAGTTCTTATAAGACCAATCTGTATACATTTTACCTACTTAATGTCTTGCAGTTTAGCAAGAGGGAAAATTTAGATGTAATAATTTTGAAATCCTGATTGATTTTATTTAACAAGTTAAATGTACATATATCCACTTAACCTATAATTTTACTCATAAGTATATTACTTCTGTTCATTCTCTTTTTATTCCCAGCTTGGATCACAGGCTCATTTTCAAGTGGGACTTCCTGAAATTACCAAGATTTGATCTAGTATTTATATTATCCATATAGCAAAATAAATAAAACAGAGATAACATAACACATTCATTGAACATTGAATAAATGCATTTCTATGTCTCACATGAAGCAAAAAAACAAGGTTAGGTTTTTTTAAGAAAAAAATCAGTGAATGGTTTTGCTTTTATGATGATTTTAATGTGGAATAAAGTGGGATTTATCTCCTAGTCAGTTCTGGAATTCTTTGGACAAGATTTGCATCAGTTGATCATTTTTGCCATCACTGTTTCTATATGAGTACACTATGAGTGGATATATATATATATATATATATATATATATATATATAAAACTGATTCACTTTGATGTACACCTGAAACTAACACACCCAAATAAAATGGTACCAAATTCTTAAGTCCGTTAATTGGTAGAGTTACCTGAGAGTGCTAGCTGGCTTAATAATTTATGTAAGTAATCTTTAGAAGTTATTATTTCACTTCAGAATTTTTTCTAGATAAAACAAGTCTATATTTATATTATAGTTAGAATTTTTTTATAACCAAGGATAATTAATTTAAATTCATGGCAAAAATCAACTATAAAAAGTAAAAACAATAAAAATAAAAAGTAAAAAACAAACAAAAAAATAATCACAACAACAAGAAAGTACACTACATCCTCCCTCCAGTCTGTATTTCTCCACAGGCTGAAATTTACCTAGATAATTCCACTGTCAAATTCAGAACTGGTCTGTGATCAGCCCAAGCCAATCAGGAACATTCTATTATCCCCACTGCAGTGTAATAATTTCAGATGAAACAAGTTTATTAATAAGAATGAAATCCTCTACTTTCAATAAGTGGTTGTGGAAAATCAGCTCTTTCTGCTTTCAGAGCTGTCATGTAATAATATGAACACTGGGTGACTGGTAGCTATACCACTAACTTGAGGAAAACCTGTGGAAGAAACAGAGGGCAAAAGAGCAGGAGGTAGTTTAAAAGACTGCATACAAATAGAGTGCTAAAACCTAATTTGAGACTCATACTTCCTCTGAGATTTTCAGCCAATCAACTATGACGGTCTTTTGTTTTGTTTACTGGTTCAGGTGTACATGTGCATTAGAATGGCTAAATTAGAGATGATATCAAGACTGTTATTTTTTATTTCAGAAAGAAGAGTTATCTTTTTTTATTCTACATGATGGTAAAGTACCCATGGTAAGTGAGTGATAAGTAAGACCAGGACTATTGAAGAAATTTTGCTAAAGAACCATAAAGAAGGCTGGGCACTGAAGAATTGATGCTTCTGAAATGTGGTGTTGGAAAAGACTCTTGAGAGTCTCTTGGACTGCAAGGAGATCAAGCCAGTCAATTCTAAAGGAAATTAATCCTGAATGTTCATTGGAAGGACTGATGCTAAAGTTGAAACTCCAATACTTTGCCCACCTGATTTGAAGAGCTGACTCATTGGAAAAGACTCTGATGCTGGGAAAGATTGAAGGCAGAAAGAGAAGGGGACAACAGACGATGAGATGGTTGGATGACATCACTGATTCAGTGGACTTGAGTTTGGGCAAACTCGGGGAGATGATGAAGGACAGGGAATCCTGGCATTCTGCAGTCTTTGGGGTCAAAAAGACTGAGACACGACTGAGTAACAAAAACAACAACACTAAAGGATAAAGGAAAAAAGAAGAATGAGGAGCTCAAAGAAGCATAGAGAAAAAAGCCCTAATTTCTTATTAAATTTAACTGAAATCTATCTAATCTATTAATTTTCCCTTTTTAAATTGAAATTGTCTCTGTACATTTAATCAATTTGAGTTTTTTTTTTAATCACACCCCCTTGTCTGTGAAATCTGATTCATACTGTATATCATATGCCACATTTTCATAACATATAAAACAATAACTGTACTTCAAAGAACTCTACGTTACTTCTACAATTCCCTTTTTTTCATCAGCCTTTGAAAAGTTATATGAAATTCCCCAGTTAGAAAATTACTACTTGGTTATTGAATACAGAAGTTGAATCAAACTTATATTTCAAACTTATATAAGCCCAAACATTTATAGAAACAGCAATCTTATTTTAAAAATACAACAAATCTGCACCTTCCTCAATATTAGACTGAAGTGGTTCCTATATTTTTGAACTTGCAATTTTATTCTCTTATTAATTTGTATATTTCTTGGACAATATTAGGCAGGTTAGTTACTTCATGAAATGATAGATTCTCCTAATTTTTGCAATTAAAATTATTTTATCTGTCCAGCTATATCATCTTTTCCATTCAAAAATATACCTAGTTGAAGGTTTAACTAACGTGTCATCAATTTAAAGATTACTGTAGCAAAAATTGATATCTTACAAAAACTGTCTCAAGTTCCAGAATTGGAGCTGAATCAGGAGTTGAAGTCTTAGCCAGGGACACTTCCAGAGAAGAGATGGGGTAAATGGGCACTGAGACCCATGGCCAGGGCCCAAAGCACACTGTTCTTGCATTACTGCCAGAACAATATTGACAGACTTGACAAGAACAAGTGCACAGACAAAGAGAGAAGGCTGCTGCATCAATAAAGCTCTTGGCTTATTATTAGTCTTCCAGTTGTTAAACTATTTTCTTTCAACTCTAAACCCAATGATCTATGTCCTACTTTGTGATGCTATGGATGAGAATCTGCAAGCTACATTTCTTTTTTGCCAGCTGGCTTCTTGTTACACTACACTAATAGAGGACAATAGAGGGAGACTGGAAATCAGAAAGAGGGACATGGACTTACTCATTATTCTTTTGCTTGCTGTTTCTGCCAGTAGCTCCCCAGTAGCATCCACTAGCAGTTGCGGCTGGTTTTAATCTAGCTCATTTCCATCCTTTCAATTCCAGCCTCATCACACCCTTTCAGAAGTCTGGACAGCACCCACTGGCTTAGAATAAGAACCGCAGATCCGTACAAACAGTCTCCATGGTGCCGATGTTCAACAACATGTGGGGCAAATGGAAATATATTTTGTTAATATGAGTTTTATTTCTTGACATATTCCATCAACTCTTAATCTTATATTCCAACTGAATATACATACATATATATTTATATGTGTGTTTGTGTGTATATGTAATATTTACATGAATATGGGTTGTAATTTTTTAACTATTTTATATTGCAATATAGTTGATTAACATTGTTAATTTCATTAACATTTTTGATTTAGTTATTTAGTTGTGTTAGTTTCATTTGGACTCCCTATCATATTTGTGCTATGGTTGAGAGTGAGTGTTTTTGTTTTGATTATGTAACTAGACAATAACTGACATTTGTCAAGGAAAAATTTTGAGCTATACAAGAAGAACCTGGTGTGTTTTCAGAACCTTTCATGCTATAAGGCAGATAACATACAAGAAAATCAGCAAATGATGCCAAAAGAACATCTCTTAAATGTCATATTCCAAAGAAAGAAAGAACACAATTTGTAAAAATGACATAGATAATTCATAGAGTGACTAAAACAAAATTCAAACTATCTGAATATCATCTATTAACTAACTTTTCATGCTGGAAATTATAATTATGTTCACCTATGTCAAGTAAAATGGGATTATATACATTTTATTAGGTATAAAGAGAGTTTTATTTAGCCTTTCCATAATAATGAGAATGAATCCAACAATTTTGTAGCTTGTAGTCTTTTTTAACATAAAGAATAACACAATTAAACAAGCTACTTGAAGACATTGTCATTTTATAAAAATATTTTATACATAGCAATGTAGACAAATAAATTATTGATAGAGTATCAGATTGATGAGAATTAGTAAGAATCAAAGGCATAGAATTAATATGCAGACATGTTCTCTACTTGAAATGTTTTAAGAGTGGATTTCATGTTTTCTTCATATTCCAAACAACATCTATAAAAGAAAACAATGTTTTTTTTTGTTGTTGTTGTTGTTTTTAACCAACACAGCTGTATCTATCCATTGATATTGTAGCAGAGATTGGCTTATTATCTAAGGTCCTATCCTGATTCATGATAGAGGGAAATAAAAGTGAGCAGATAATTTAAAAAGTGAAAAAGAGGCATAAGGTAAAAGTAAAAATTTATACCAGGATTAAGGGAATGATTTGGCTCAGTGGGGTGAAGTGCAAACCATCTTTCCATCATATTGAATACTAAATTCAGAACTAGATACATTTCTGAATAGATGATGTGCTAGTTGCTCAGTGGTTTTACCCTCATTGCTTTCTATCTTCAGAAGACACATGGATATGGCAGAGATAAATATGTATTCATACACAGGCAGTGATCAAACTCTTAGAGTTTATTGAATATAATAATTCAGCAACACAATTCTATCAAGAATTACATCCAACAAAGACACAAGCATATTTTTCTGGGACCATCAGAAATCGAAGTGATTGTAAAGAAAGAAAAAAAAAGGTTTCCAACTACAAAAAATGATCCTAACACCACAAGCCTTCAAGTAAAACTAGACAATGATTTCCTGATTAACGGTCTGTGTAATGAGAGAGATGCTTGAGCATGGCCTTTTCAATTTATGTAACATGAGTACTTTAGGTGCTCCATAGAAGGGTTTTCTGGGCACAATATCTTCAGAAGAAAAAGTATCCTCTCTGAAAGAATTAGACAATTGTTTCTACATTTTATATAATCTCATGTAGTAGTTCATTGTAAAAATCATTTACAATGAGTACTAAAATTATATCCTGATAAGTCAGTTGGTAAAGAATCTGCTTGCAATGCAGGAGACCCCAGTTCAATTCATGGGTCGTGGGGAAGGGATAAGCTACCCACTCCAATATTCTTGAGCTGTCCTTGTGGCTCATTTGGTAAAGAATCCACCTTCAATGCGAGAGACCTGGGCTCGATCCCTGGGTTAGAAAGATCCCCTGGAGAAGGGAAAGTCTATCCATGTCAGTATTCTGGCCTGGAAAATTCTGTGGACTATAGTCCATGGGGTGGCAAAAAGTCTCAGCTGACAGAGAGTCTTTCACTTCCACTTTTTGAACTTAAAAAATAACATAACTCTTACTTTGATAAAGTTTCAATGATGAAAAAGACAACAAAAATATACTCAAAATATCCTCAAAAGTATGAAATCTTTTGAGGATTTATTTCCTTTTCTTTCAGGTAGAGAACACTATTGAGTTTTAAATTTCAGAAGGTATAGAAACAAAGGGTGTTTATTGATAATGAAAAGTCAGAAATACCTAAAATGCTTTAACAATAACAAGAATTATTATTGCCAACAATAAGATTATTTTCTATCAAAACCAGTAAGAATCCTTTGACATGCAGATAATTTTCAAATCAATTTTCATCAATTATCTGTGCTATTTATGATGCCATTGTCTTCCCAGTGCTCCTCAACCCTACCTCTAGAGCTCAAAAAACAGGCCTAAAGAATGAAATTAAGAAATAAAAATTATTAGGAATTATTTTTATTATAAAGTCATTTTCTTAATGCTTTTATATTAAAAAAGTATAAGCTAGCCTTTGTTATATATTATGCAAAATCTCAGTTATTTTATAAACACATACAATTTCTAAGGAGGCTAGGAGATCATGTGGCAATCCACAGAATAAATAAAATGACACAGACTACTTTCTGTAAAGTGAAAGTTGCTTAGTCTTGTCCAACTCTTAGTGACCTCATGGACTATACAGCCAATGAAATTCGCCAGGCCAGAATACTAGAGTGGGTAGCTGTTCCCTTCTCCAGGGGATCTTCCCAATCCAGGAATTGAACCAGGGTCTCCTACATATCAGGCAGATTTTTTTTTTTTTTTTTTTACCAGCTAGCTGAACTACTAGGGAAGGCTCTACTTTCTGGAGGTGTGTTAAAAATGGAAGCGTTTATTCTCGGAATTTATATGAAGTCCTAATCCCAAGGACATCTGGATGTGACCTTACCTGAATATAAGGTCATTGAATAAGGTAATTAACTAAGATGATGTTACTGGTATTGACCTATATCTGACACAATTAAGTTCATAAACAGAAGCACACAGAGAGAATGGCACATGAACATGAAGACAGAAAATGGGGGCTCTGTATTTGTAAGGCAAGAAACGCCAAACATTATCAGCAAAATAGTAGAAGCTAGGAGAGAGACCTGGAACAGCTTTTCCCACAATGCCTTTAGAATGAGTATATTTTTGGCAATACCCTGATGCATGAGACAATACATTTATGTTGTTTAAGGTAGTCAGTGGCACAAAGTGGCACTTTGGTACAGCAACCCTAGAACACTAATGCAAGGTGTACCATTAAAAAGGTCATCTGTCTCTGTCAGGTGTAGGCAGACAGTTTCTCTTCTGATGATTTGATGATAATCACTGATAGTCCAGTAGTCATGTATGGATGTATGAATTGGACCATAAAGAAGGCTGAGTGCCAAAGAATTGATGCTTTTGGACTGTGGTGTTGGAGAAGATTCTTGAGAGTCCCTTGGACTGTAAGATCAAACCAGTCAATCCTAAAGGAAATCAACCATGTATATTTATTGGAAGGACTGATGCCGAAGCTGAAGCTCCAATACTTTGGCCATCTGATGCAAAGAGCTGACTCATCAGAAAAGACCCTGATGCTGGGAAAGACTGAAGACCTGAGGAGAAGGGGATGGCAGAGGGTGAGATGGTTAGATGGCATCACTGACTCAGAGGACATGACTTGAACCAACTGTGAGAAATGGTGAAGGACAGGGAAGCCTGGGCATGCTGCACTCCATGGGTTCAAGAAGAGTCAGAAATGACTGAGTGATTGAACAACAACTGATAATCACACAAACCTCCGTGCCACTCTTGCACAGTATCCCATGGACCAGAAAACTAAGTGATCTGAACATAGTAAAACTAAATCTAGTATGCCACACTGTTACATTTTACTAAGAATGATGTGGAAATAACTGAATATAAACAGCAAATCTACAGTGTAAGTATGAATTGAATTAATAAGATTAGTATAATTCACTTAAGGGGAATAAGCACAGATGTAATGCATAAATGAAGCATGGTGTATTAACATTCTGTGTCTAAAGTTACATTATTAACTAAAGAGGGTTTTTTTGTTTTTAATTTAAAATATGGGATGTTTAGTAACAATAAAAACAACAACAAAAATTACTAGAAATATTATTTAAATTTCAAATCTAGCCAGACACCCCAGTCCAAAACCAACTTCTTCTTGGTAAAAATTGTGTTTAGACTCTGGGATCTGAACTATGTCAGTTAAATGAAGTAAACTGAATATTTGTAGCAAATTTGTGAGTAAATATGGGATTTTTAAAATTCTGTTTATTAGTGTAGAAAAGGAAAGAAAAATTGGAAAATAAAGCTATAAAGATAACATAGCAAATATAGGAAAGGCTTGTTCTTTTGAATAAAGACCTCAATAAAGCACATTGAAAAATTGAAACAGTGTCATGATTATATTACAATTTGAAGTAGAGACACCATCCCTAACCTTTGATGGCATGGAAAACGGCAATTCACACTTAGGGGTTTTAATTTATGTGTATGTTTGTACTGACAATTAAATCTATAATTTTATATCATAATTATAAACACCATTAAGCTTCATGTCACTTACTTATAAAGATTAATATAATTAATTGCTGGCCAAATTGATATTTTCTTGTCTTTAGGATAAGAAGAAGATTCACTCACAAAATAACAGATATTTTATACACTGATCTAAACCACCCTGATTTCAGAAATATTAAATGTGAAGAAGTGTACATTTTAGAATTAAGAAAATATGACAATAATAAAGAATTGTGTCTTTTCATTACAGAGGAAATTTTTATTATGATTAAGTTCATAGCAATACAGGCATACCTCAAGAAACAAGAAAAAAGTCAAATAAATAACCTAACTCTACACCAGGGTTAGTAGAAGGAAAGGAAAGGAATCTTAAAAATTAGGGCAGAAATAACGCAAAAGAAACAAAAGAAACCATAGCAAAAATCAACAAAACCAAAAGCTGGTTCTTTGAAAGGATAAATAAAATTGACAAACCATTAGCCAGACTCATCAAGAAACAAAGGGAGAAAAATCAAATCAATAAAATTAGAAACGAAAATGGAGAGATCACAACAGACAACACAGAAATACAAAGGATCATAAGAGACTACTATCGGCAATTATATGCCAATAAAATGGACAACTTGGAAGAAATGAACAAATTCTTAGAAAAGTACAACTTTCCAAAACTGGACCAGGAAGAAATAGAAAATCTTAACAGACCCATCACAAGCACGGAAATTGAAACTGTAATCAGAAATCTTTCAGCAAACAAAAGCCCAGGTGCAGATGATTCACAGCTGAATTCTACCAAAAATTTAGAGAAAAGCTAACACCTATCCTACTCAAACTCTTCCAGAAAATTTCAGAGGAAGGTGAACTTCCAAACTCAGTCTATGAGGCCACCATCACCCTAATACCAAAATCAGACAAAGATCCCACAAAAAAAGAAAACTACAGGCCAATATCACTGATGAACATAGATGCAAAAATCCTTAACAAAATTCTAGCAAACAGAATCCAACAACACATTAAAAAGATCATACACCATGACCAAGTGGGCTTTATCCCAGGGATGCAAGGATTCTTCAATATCCGCAAATCAATCATTGTAATACACCACATTAACAAATTGAAAAATAAAAGCCATATGATTATCTCAATAGATGCAGAGAAAGCCTTTGACAAAATTCAACATCCATTTATGATAAAAACTCTCCAGAAAGCAGGAATAGAAGGAACATATCTCAACATAATAAAAGCTATATATGACAAACCCACAGCAAACATTATCCTCAGTGGTGAAAAATTGAAAGCATTTTCCCTAAAGTCAGGAACAAGACAAGGGTGCCCACTTTCACCACTTCTATTCAACATAGTTTTGGAAGTTTTGGCCACAGCAATCAGAGCAGAAAAAGAAATAAAAGGAATCCAAATTGGAAAAGAAGAAGTAAAACTCTCACTGTTTGCAGATGACATGATCCTCTACATAGAAAACCCTAAAGACTCCACCAGAAAATTACTAGAACTAATCAATGATTATAGTAAAGTTGCAGGATATAAAATCAACACACAGAAATCCCTTGCATTCCTATACACTAATAATGAGAAAACAGAAAGAGAAATTAAGGAAACAATTCCATTCACCATGTCAACGGAAAGAATAAAATACTTGGAAAATATCTACCTAAAGAAACTAAAGACCTATATATAGAAAACTATAAAACACTGGTGAAAGAAATCAAAGAGGACCCTAATAGATGGAGAAATATACCATGTTCATGGATTGGAAGAATCAATATAGTGAAAATGAGTATACTACCCAAAGCAATCTATAGATTCAATGCAATCCCTATCAAGCTACCAACAGTATTCTTCACAGAGCTAGAACAAATAATTTCACAATTTGTATGGAATACAAAAAACCTTGAATAGCCAAAGCAATCTTGAGAAAGAAGAATGGAACTGGAGGAATCAACCTGCCTGACTTCAGCTCTACTACAAAGCCACAGTCATCAAGACAGTATAGTACTGCCACAAAGACAGAAATATAGATCAATGGAACAAAATAGAAAGCCCAGAGATAAATCCACGCACATATGGACACCTTATCTTTGACAAAGGAGGCAAGAATATACAATGGATTAAAGACAATCTCTTTAACAAGTGGTGCTGGGAAAACTGGTCAACCACTTGTAAAAGAATGAAACTAGGACACTTTCTAACACTATACACAAAAATAAACTCAAAATAGATTAAAGATCTCAATGTAAGATGAGAAACTATAAAACTACTAGAGGAGAACATAGGCAAAACACTCTCTGACATAAATCACAGCAGGATCCTCTATGACCCACCTCCCAGAATATTGGAAATAAAAACAAAAATAAACAAATGGGACCTAATTAAAATTAAAAGCTTTTGCACAACAAAGGAAACTGTAAGCAAGGTGGAAAGACAGCCTTCAGAATGGGAAAAAATAATAGCAAATGAAGCAACTGCCAAACAACTAATCTCAAAAATATACAAGCAACACCTACACCTCAATTCCAGAAAAGTAAATGACCCAATCAAAAAATGGGCCAAAGAACTAAATATACATTTCTCCAAAGAAGACATACAGATGGCTAACAAACACATGAAAAGATGCTCAACATGACTCATTATCAGAGAAATGCAAATCAAAACCACAATGAGGTACCATTTCACGCCAGTCAGAATGGCTTTGATCCAAAAGTCTACAAGCAATAAATGCTGGAGAGGATGTGGAGAAAAGGGAACCCTCTTACACTGTTGGTGGGAATGCAAACTAGTACAGCCACTATGGAGAACAGTGTGGAGATTCCTTAAAAAACTGGAAATAGAACTGCCTTATGATCCAGCAACCCCACTGCTGGGCATACGCACTGAAGAAACCAGAAGGGAAAGAGACACGTGTACCCCAATGTTCATCGCAGCACTGTTTATAATAGCCAGGACATGGAAGCAACCTAGATGTCCATCAGCAGATGAATGGATAAGAAAGCTGTTGTATATACACACAATGGAGTATTACTCAGCCATTAAAAAGAATACATTTGAATCAGTTCTAATGAGGTGGATGAAACTGGAGCCTATTATACAGAGTGAAGTAAACCAGAAAGAAAAACACCAATACAGTATACTAACACATATATATGGAATTTAGAAAGATGGTAACGATAACCCTGTATGCGAGACAGGAAAAGAGACACAGATGTACAGAACAGTCTTTTGGACTCTGTGGGAAAGGGAGAGGGTGGGATGATTTGGGGGAATGTAATGGAAACATGTATAATATCATATAAGAAATGAATCATCAGTCAAGGTTCTATACAGGATCCTTGGGGCTGGTGCACTGGGATGACCCAGAGGGATGGTACGGGGAAGGAGTTGGGAGGGGGGTTCAGGATGGGCAACACGTATACACCTGTGGCAGATTCATGTTGATGTGTGGCAGAGCCAATACAATATTGTAAATTAATTAGCCTCCAATTAAAATAAATAAAGTTAAATTAAAAAAAAGATATTTTGTTGTTTTCTTATTTAGTCACTAATCCATATGTGAATCTTTAAGACCAGTTGAACTATAGCACACCAGGCTCCTCTGTCCATGGGATTTCCCAGGCAAGAATACTGGAATGAGTTGCCGTTTCCTTCTCCAGGGGATCTTCCTGACCCAGAGATCAAACTCCCATCTCGTACATTAGCTGGCAGGTCCTTTACTGCTGAGCCACCAGGGTAGCCCCGGATTAAGACATAAGAATTAGTAGAAACTTGTGGAAAATTTCCAAGAATAGGTATTTGGAGAACTATTTAACTTTTCTTAGTATTCATCACAAATTATTTGATTTTTCTTACTATATTCTCTAAATTTTTATTGTTGTCATTGTTTAGTAATGAAGTAATGTCCAACTCTTTGTGACCCTATGGACTGCGTCACACCAGGCTCCTCTGTTCTTCACTATCTCCTGGACTTTGCTTAAATTCAGGTCCCTTGAGTTGGTGATGCTATCTAACCATCTCCTCTGCCGCCCCCTTCTCCTTCTGCTTTCAATCTTTCCCAGCAACAGTGTCTTTTCCAATGAGTCAGCCCTCATATCAAGTGGCCAAAGTATAGGAGTTTCAACTTATCATCAGTCTTTCCAATGACTATTTAGGGTTGATTTCCTTTAAGATTGTTTGGCTTTATCTCCTTGCTGTCCAAGGAACTCTCAAGAGTCTTCCCCAGCACCACAATATGGAAGCAACGGTTCTTCCATGCTCAGCCTTCTGTACTGTCCAATTCTCACATCCATATAAGACTACTGGAAAAAAAAAAATGTAGCTTTAACTCTATGGGCCTTTATGGGCAAAGTAGTGTCTCTGATTTTTAGTAAGCTTCTAGGTTTGTTATCGGAGAAGACAATGGTAACCCACTGCAGTGTTCTTGCCTGGAGAATCCCAGGGAGGGTGGATCCTGGTGGGCTGCCATCTATGGGGTCGCACAGAGTTGAACATGACTGAAGTGACTTAGCAGCAGCAGCAACAGCAGGTTTGTTATAGCTTTCCATCCAAGAATCAAGAGTCTTAATTCCATGGCTGAAGTCATGCTGTAAAATGCTTTTAGAGCCCCAGAAAATGAAATATGTCGCTGCTTCCAATGTCCCCCTTTTATTTGCTATGAAGTGATGGAAGCAGACATCATGATCTTAGCTTTTTGAAAGTTGAGTTTTAAGCCAGTTTTTTTTCACTCTCCTTTTTCACCCTCATAAAGAGGGTGAAAAGACATAGTTCCTCCTATGTCTGCCATTCAGCTCAGTTCAGTCGCTCAGTAGTGTCCGACTCTTTGCAACCCCATGGGCTTCAGCATGCCAGGCCACCCTGTCCAACACCAACTTCCAGAGTTTACTCAAACTCATTTCCATTGAGTTGGTGATGCCATCCAGCCATCTCATCCTCTGTTGTCCCCTTCTCCTCTTGCCTTCAACCTTTCCCAGCATCAGGGTCTTTTCAAATGAGTCAGCACTTTGCATCAGATGGCCAAAGTATTGGAGTTTCAGCTTCAACATCAGTCCTTCCAATTAATATTGAGGACTGATCTCCTTTACGATGGGCTGGCTGGATCTCCTTGCAGTCCAAGGGACTCTCAAAGAGTCTTCTGCAACACCACAGTTCAAAAGCATCAATTCTTCCACAATCAGCGTTCTTTATATTCCAACTCTCACATCCATACATGACTACTGGAAAAACCATAGCCTTGATTAAACAGACTTTGTTGGCAAAGTAATATCTCTGCTTTTTAATATGCTGTCTAGGTTGGTCATAACTTTCTTTCCAAGGAGTTAGTGTCTTTTAATTTTATGGCTGCAATCACCATCTGCAGTGATTTTGGAGCCCCCCAAAATTAAGTCTGCCACCGTTTCCACTGTTTCCCCATAATTTGCCATGAAGTGATGGGACTGGATGCCATGATCTTGGTTTTTTGAATGTCGAGCTTTAAGCCAACTTTTTCACTCTCCTCTTTCACTTTCATCAAGAGGCTTTTTAGTTCCTCTTCACTTTCTGCCATACGGGTGTTGTCATCTGCATATCTGAAGTTATTGATATTTCTCCTGGCAATCTTGATTCCAGCTTGTGCTTCTTCCAGCCCAGGATTTCTCATGATGTACTCTGCATATAAGTTAAATAAGCAGGGTGACAATATATAGTCTTGACTTACTCTTTTTCCTATTTGGAACCAGCCTGTTGTTCCATGTCCAGTTCTAACTGTTGCTCCTGATCTGCATACAGGTTTCTCAAGAGACAGGTCAGGTGGTCTGGTATTCCCATCTCTTTCAGAATTTTCCACAGTTTACTGTGATCCACACAAAGGCTTTGGCATAGTCAATAAAGCAGAAATAGATGTCTTTCTGGCACTCTCTTTTTTTTTTGATGGTCCAGCCGATGTTGGCAATTTGATCTCTGGTTCTTCTGCCTTTTCTAAAACCAGCTTAAACATATGTAAGTTCATGGTTCACATATTGCTGAAGCCTGGCTTAGAGAATTTTGAGCATTACTTTACTAGCGCGTGCAATAAGTGCAACTGTGTGGTAGTTTGTACATTCTTTGGCATTGCCTTTCTTTGGGATTGGAATGAAA
Source organism: Bos indicus x Bos taurus (assembly GCF_003369695.1). Classification (NCBI taxonomy): domain Eukaryota; kingdom Metazoa; phylum Chordata; class Mammalia; order Artiodactyla; family Bovidae; genus Bos; species Bos indicus x Bos taurus. The sequence continues at coordinate 17,533,169 of NC_040076.1, read as the reverse complement.
ACTGACCTTTCCAGTCCTGTGGCCACTGCTGAGTTTTCCAAATTTGCTGGCATGGTGAGTGCATCAATTTCATGGCATCATCTTTAAGGATTTCAAGTAGCTCAACTGGAATTCCATCACCTCCACTAGCTTTGTTCATAGTGTTGCTTTCTAAGGCCCACTTGACTTCACATTCCAGGATGCCTGGCTCTAGGTGAGTGATCACACCATCGTGATTATTTGGGTGGTTAAGATCATTTTGTGCAGTTCTTCTATGTATTCTTGTCACCTGTTTTTAACATCTTCTGCTTCTTTATGTCCGTAACATTTCTGTCCTTTATTGTGCCCATCTTTGCATCAAATGTTCCCTTGGGACCTGTAATTGTCTTGCTGCTGCTGCTTGTAAGTTACTTCAGTCATGTCCCACTGTGTGGGACCCCATGGACTACAGCCTACCAGGCTCCTCTATCCATGGGATTTTCTAGGCAACAGTACTGGAGTGGGTTGCCATTGCCTTCCCCCTTATTTTCTTGAAGAGTTCTCTAGTCTTTCCCATTCTATTGTTTTCCTCTATTTCTTTGCATTGATTGCTAAGGAAGCCTTTCTTATCTTTCCTTGCTATTCTTTGGAACTCTGTATTCAAATGGGTATATCTTTCCTTTTTTCCTTTGCTTTTCACTTCTCTTCTTTCCACAGCTTTTCTAAGGCCTCCTCAGCCAGCCATTTTGCTTTTTTGCCTTTCTTTTTCTTGGGGATGGTCTTGATTCCTGTCTCCTGTACAATGTCACGAATCTCTGTCCATAGTTCATCCGGTACTCTGTCTATCAGATCCCTTAAATCTATTTCTCACTTCCACTGTATAATCATAAGGGATTTGATACAGGCCATACCTGAATGGTCTAGTGGCTTTCCCTACTTTCTTCAATTTAAATCTGAATTTGGCAATAAGGAATTCATGATCTGAGCCACAGTCAGCTCCCGGCCTTATTTTTGCTGATTTTATAGAGTTTCTCAATTTTTGGAAGCAAGGAATATAATCAATTTGATTTTGGTGTTGACCATCTGATGATGTCCATGTGTAGAGTCTTCTTTTGTGTTGTTGGAAGAGAGTGTTTGCTATCATCAGTGTGTTCTCTTGGCAAAACTCTGTTAGCCTTTGCCCTGCTTCCTTCTGTACTCCAAGATTAAATTTACCTGTTACTCCAGGTGTTTCTTGACTTCATACTTTTGCCTTCCAGTCCCCTATAATGAAAAGCATATCTTTTGGGAGTGTTTGTTCTAGAAGGTCTTGTAGGTCTTCATAGAACCATTCAACTTCAGCTTCTTTAGCATTACTGATCAGGGCACAGAGTTGGATTACCATGGTTATGAGTGATTTGCCTTGGAAATGGACAGAGATCATTCAGTTGTTTTTGAGACTGCGTCCAAGTACTGCATTTTGGACTCTTTTGTTGACCATGATGGCTACTCCATTTCTTCTAAGGGATTCCTGCCCACAGTAGTAGATACAATGGTCATCTGAGTTAAATTCACCCATTCCAGTCCATTTTAGTTTGCTGACTCCTAGTATATGAATGTTCATTCTTGCCATCTCCTGTTTGACCACTTCCAATTTGCCTTGATTCATGGACCTAACATACCAGGTTCCTAGGCAATATTGCTCTTTACAGCATCGGACCTTACTTCCATCTCCAGTCACATCCACAACCGGGTGTTGTTTTTGCTTTATCTTTGTCTCTTCATTCTTTCTGGAGTTATTTCTCCACTCATCTCCAGTAGCATATTAGGCACCTACCAACCTGGGGAGTTCATCTTTCAGTGTCCTATCTTTTTGCCTCTTCAAACTGTTCATGGGGTTCTCAAGGCAAGAATACTGAAGTGGCTTGCCATTCCCTTCTCCAGTGGACCACATTTTGTCAGAACTCTCCACCATGACCCATCTGTCTTGGGTGGCCCCACACGGCATGGCTCATAGTGTCATTGAGTTAGAAAAGGCATGTGATTAGATTGGTTAGTTTTCTGTGATTGTAGTTTTCAGTCTGTCTGCCCTCTGATGGAGAAGGATAAGAGGCTTATGCAAGCTTCCTGATGAGATATACTGACTTAGGGGAAACTGGGTTTTGCCATTAGAGTGGTTTTATTTGCATATCTGAGGTTGTTGATATTTCTTTCAGCAATCTTGATTCTAGCTCGTGATTCATCCAGCCTGGGATTTCCCGTAATGTACTCTGAAAGTTCTGTGATGTTGGAGAAGATTCTTGAGAATTCCTTCGACTGCAGGGAGATCAAACCAATCAGTCATAGAGGAAATCCATCCTGAATAATCATTGGAGGGACTGATGCTGAAGTTGAAGCTCCTATACTTTGGCCACCTGATGTGAAAACCCAACTCATTAGAAAAGGCCGTGGTGCTGGAGAGAAGAGGACAAGAGAGGACAAGATGGCTGGATGGCATCACCGACTCAATGGACTTGAGTTTGAGCAAACTTCAGGAGACTGTGAAGAATAGGGAAGTCTGGTGAGCTGCAGGCCATGGGATCTCAAAGAGTTGGATATGGTTGAGTGACTGAATAACAACAACTCTGAAAGTTAAAGTGAAAGTTTTAGTTGCTCACTCGTGTCCAACTCTTTGCAACCTCTTGGTCTTTGGCCCAACGAGTTCCTCTGTCCGTGAAATTTTCCAGGCAAGTGTTCTGGAGTGGGTTGCCATTTCCTACTCCTGGAGATCTTCATTACACAGGGATTAAACCCAGGTCTCCTGCATTGCAGACAGATTCTTTACCTTCTGAGTTACCAGGGAAGCTCGATGTACTCTGCATAGAAGTTAAATAAGCAGGTGACAATGTACAGCCTTGATGTACTCCTTTCCATTTTTAAACTAGTCAGTTTTTCATGTCTGGTTCCAACTTTTGCTTCTTAACTAGCATACAGGTTTCTCAGGAAACAGGTAAGGTGCTTTGGTATTCCCATCTCTTTAAGAATTTTCTGATTTGTTGTGATCCACACAGTGAAAGGTTTTAGCATAGTCAATGAAGCAGAAACAGATGTCTTTCTGGAATTTCCTTGCCCTCTCCATGATCCAACAAATGTTGGCAATTTGATCTCTGTTTCTTCTGAAACCCAGCTTGTACATTTGCAAGTTCTTGATTCATGTACTGCAGAAAAAGAGCTTGAAGAATTTTGAGCATGAACTTACTAACATGTGAAATGAGCACAAGTATATGGTAGTTTGAACATTCTTTAGAATTGCCTTCTTTGGGACTGGAATGAAAACTGACATTTTCCAGTCCAGTGACCACTGATGAGTTTTCCAAATTTGCCTGCATATAGACTGCAGCACTTTCACAGAATCATCTTTTAGGATTTGAAGTGGCTCAGCTGGAATTCAATAACCTCCACTAGCTTTGTTCATAGTAATGGTTCTTAAGGCCCACTTAACTTCACACTCCAGGATGTATGACTCTAGGTGAGTGACCACACCATCATGGTTATGTGGATCACTGAGACTTTTTTGTATAATTCTTCAGTGTATCTTTTCCATCTCTTAGTCTCTTCTGCTTCTGATAGGTACTTACTGTGTCTGTCCTTGATGACACCCATCCTTGCATGAAATGTTCCCTTGGTATCTCTAATTTTCTTGAAGAGATCTCCCATCTTCTTCTGATGCTGCTTAGTCACTTCAGTCATGTCCAGTTCTGTGCAACCCTATGAATTATAGCCTGACAGGATCCTCTGTCCATGGAATTCTCTAGGCAAGAGTTCTAGAGTGGGTTGCTATGGCCTACCCCAGGGGATCATCCCAACCTAGGAATTTAACCTGGATCTCCTACATTGTAGGCAGATTCTTTACTGCTTATCCACCAAGGAAGTCCCTCTAGTCTTCTACATATCATACATTGCTAACTTCACATGGTTTCTTAGCTGTTCCACTATAGAAAGATGAGTTAAAAGAGGAAAAAAAAGTATTATATCCCCTTAAGATTATTTCCATGATTTAATGATATATATTTTAAGATACTAGTCCTTGTAGCTAAAAAAAGTTTTATTATTTAAATAGCTATGGAAACGGTTTATGCTTTTTGTATTTCCTGACCACTTGCCTTTAGCTGCATGACTTAAAATAATTTCATTGATTAAAAAGAAGTAACTATTCATAATCTGTTCATAAACTTGATTACACAAGGGAGTGTTTTTCTCATAAATTGAAGTATAACACTGTTTAAATCTGCAGCTTACAATAGGCTCTTTTGAAAACCCAATGTTCATTTTGAATGTGTGGCTTCTTGAGGAATGCATGGTTTGGTACAGAGGTTGTGTATTTTTACAAGATCATAGAGTAATCAGGGCTTCTGAGGCAGCACTAGTAGTAAAGAGTTTGTCTGCGAATACAGGAGATGTAAGAGATGCTTGTTTGATCCCTGGGTCGGGAAGATCCCATGGAAGAGGTCATGACAATCCACTCCAGTATTCTTGCCTAAAGAATCCCATTGACAGAAGAGTTTGGTAGGCTACAGTCCACAGGGTCACAAAGAGTTGAACACAACTTAAGTGACAGTATACATAGGGTAACAAAAGTCTTTATATAACTGCTTATTTTTCTTTACTGACTTCTGGCATTAAAGGAATTCAATACATTTAAAGAGACTTTCTGACACTTCTGAAAACCTTGTAGCACCTTGCTGTAATCAAAATTTTAGCCAACCCTTTCCAACAAAATATATGTAATCATATATTTCAATAATGTTAATGGCTAATCATTGACTAATGTAATGCCTTCACCATGATACTTATCAAGACTACAAAAATTGTTTTAAATGATGTAAATGTGAAGAACTGGGGCCAGGGAGTAGTAAAAATATTATTTTTCCATTAAAGCAAGCACTAATAAAATCAATATTCCAGCTGCATGCATGAATCTTAAAATAGATCTGGGCACACATGTACTTACACTTACACATAGTCACAGCACACACATGCACACACCCACACACCACTCACATAAGATAAAATTATGTGTAAAATAAAGCACAATAGTCATAATAACTAAGCATGGTTAAATCAATATGTCAGAAGGAGGCTGTTTCTGATTAAGCCTATAACATGCCTTGTGGGTGCTCAAACTATCAAAAATTGGAGAAGGCAATGGCAACCCACTCCAGTATTCTTGCCTGGAAAATCCCATGGATGGAGGAGCCTGGTGGGCTGTAGTCCATGGGGTCGCTAGGAGTTGGACACGACTGAGTGACTTCACTTTCACTTTCCACTTTCACGCATTGGAGAATGAAATGGCAACCCACTCCAGTGTTCTTGCCTGGAGAATCCCAGGGACAGAGACGGGGGAGCCTGTTGGGCTGCCATCTATGGGGTCGCACAGAGTCGGACACGACTGAAGCAACTTAGCAGTAGCAGCAAACTGTCAACAAAACAGGAAAATTTGGCAGTCGACTGATAATATAGCATGAGCCTATATTCATGTGTGTTATCAAATATTTTCATGCCATCATACCAACCTTCTGCTCATTTAGTGTATATAACAGTATGCGATGTATAAATGAAAAACACGTTTTGTTTTTCATTGAGAATATTGTGTGCGTGCATGCTCAGTCACTAAATTGTGTCCAACTCTTTGTGACCCCATGGGAAGGCTTCCTTGCCCATGGTATTTCCCAGGCAAAGATATTGGAGTGCATTGTCATTTCCTTCTCCAGTGGATCTTTCTGACCCAAAGATCAAACCTGGTTCTCCTGCATTGGCAAGACAACTCTTTACCACTAAGCCACATGGGAAGCCCCATAAAGGCATGGTAAATGAGAGCATTTTTATGAACTTGTTATTAATAGTATAAATTCTGCCAATCCAGTTATCATATCTGAATTTTATGTCCAAAATTCTTTGTATGTAAGATATATTTTATGTGATAAACCTTTTTTTAGCATATTTGACAAATTTCCTGCATTGGCAAACCTGGAAGTACAGTCATCATAATACTATAGATAAGTTGTTTGTTCCAAGATATTTTGTACTAGGAAATATTTAACCAAGAAGAACATTTAGCTTCTCAAATAGCTTTAAAAGCTATCTACAAGTCAATAATCAATCAAAACAATGACTATGTAATATTTTAATAGTAGCAAAGAAATTATGATATTAAGAAAATCTCATATAAAAGTACGCGAGTTATAACAATCTATACCATAAAGGTAAATTTTTATTATTTAACATTTTGATCTAGTAACTTTTACAAGGTTGTGGCTTTATGTCTTATGACACAATACACAATATTGCCTACCATTTTTAATTATCTTAAATCTGGTGCATTTTTCTGAAACACAAAAAGCATGTCTATATTCTGTTAATACTCAGATTATTATAAGTAATATCTATTTGGTTATTCTGAAGGTAAGTTTCATTTTATATATCCTGATCTGGTCATATATTTGAATACATTCTGTTCTATCAATTTTGTTGTTAAAAGTAATTTTATTATTTCAGTTGCTTCTGAAAATCATTTTTCATAAAAACTCAAAGATACATATTTCACATGAGTATTGGTGGTTTAGGAATCTTATGGTAATCTTTTAGTAATCTTTAGGTAAGCTCCAATGATTTGGTCTGCATTAAAACAAAGAGGAAGTTCAGATGCTGTGGAAGTAGCCATTGGCTGTCATTTTATATTTGTCTTACTAAAGAACTACCATTCTCACAGAATTCTCTATTTCATTACTCAAATCCTGTTCTCCAGTCTTCCTGTTTGAGTACCTGGATAACAAAAGATGATGTGGGGAAAACCAGCACTGCTGTTTGTCTAAATATTCTATTGAACTGGGGGGGGTAGAGTATTTTCAAGAAGCACGAGCTATAATAAATCATAGCATCTACCCATGACAGTTTCAAATAAACACGTTTATTGGGCTAGACAAGTACATCACTAAGAGTGTTATTTACCTCAGGTGCTGACATATAGTGCCAGATGTTGTATTTAAACCCTGACTCAGTGATTGTGGCTGAAAACTGCATTGGCATTTTAAAAAGCATCTGTTCTGAACACTGATCTGAGCAAAACACAAACCACGGTGCTTCATGTAAGCAATAAGGAATGCAAGTTTAAAATGATTACTTAGGCAAGTTCAGAAAGCATGAAGGCTGCTGTTCAGAGTCCTGACTGTGCCTGTCAAAGGGAGATCTTGGAGGGTCATTTTTCTGAACAGTTTCACTTGAAAGTAAGTAAAAATAGATAGCTAATGGGAAGGTGCTGTATAGTGCAAGGAGCTCAGCCTGTTGCTCTGTGATAACCTAGATGGGTTTGGACAGGGTGGGAGGTGGGAAGAAGGGTTAAGAGGGAAGGGATATGTGTATACCTCTGGCTGATTCATGCTGATAAATGGCAGAAGCCAACATAACATTGTAAAGAAATTATCCACCAATAAAAAATAAACTTTTGAAAAGCACGTGTCAAATGTGGAAACAACTTCAGACATGGCATTAAAATCTTAGTATTTTATGAATATAACATTTTTGCATATACTAGATTTTAAAAGATACTTTGATAAGTGCACGAGTTGGACATAGCAAGTGAGGAACATTTTCAATATGGTAAAATGCATATAGCTCAAAGTTGTACATGGAGTTCTAGAAATAACACATAAAGCATGATATTAAATCCTTATATTAAAGCAATAAAATATACATTAAATGCTAAACTATTGCTATAGTTTTGTTTTTATTTTTTTTATAGTTTTGTTTTTAGAAAATACATCATATAAATTAATAAATCAAATCACTAAGTTTTACCTAAGCATGATTACAAATTTTATCATTCACTGTATTTGGTATTTTGCCTTTAATACTAATTTATAATTATAAATATTTTACAGGAAAAAATAATCATAATTTATCCTTTACATTTATCACAGTTTGTATTTTGATAAATTGTACAAATTTTGTATGATTAGAATAAAAATTCCATATATTTTATAATTCTTTAATTTATAACTTTCAATAGAACAGACCTTATATGAAATCAAGACAGGCAGGAAAAACATCAACAACCTCAGATACATGGATGATACCACTCTAATGACAGAAAGCAAATAGGAACTAAAAGGCCTCTTGATAAGGGTGAAGGAGGAGAGTGAAAGAGCCAGCTTAAGACTAAACATTAGAAAAACTAAGATCATGCCATCCAGCCCCATTACTTCATGGCAAATAAAGGGGAGAAAAGGTGGAAATAGTGACAGATTTCCTCTTCTTGGGCTCTAAAATCATTACGGATGGTGACTGCAGCCATGAAATCAGAAGATGTTTGGTTCTTGACAAAAAAGCTATGACAAACCTAGACAGTGTGTTGAAGAGCAGAGACATTACTCTGTGGACAAATTTCCATATAGTTGAGGCTATGGTCTTCCCAGTGGTCATGTATCATTGTGAGAGCTGGACCATAAAGAAGGCTGAATATCAGAGTTTATGCCTTCAAACTATGGTGCTGGAGAAGTCTCCTGATTTCCTAGGACAGCAAGGAGATCAAACCAATCAATCTTATGGGAAATCAACCCTAAATACTCAGAAGGACTAATGCTAAAGTTGAAACTCCAGGATTTTGGTCATCTGATGTGAATAGCTGACTTATTGTAAAAGTCCCTGATGCTGTGAAAGATTGAGGGCAGAAGAAGAGGGTGTCAGAAGATGAGATGGCTGGATGGCATCACCAATACAACGGACATGAACTTGGGCAAACTTCAGGAGATGGTGAGTCACAGGGAGGTCTGGAGTGCTTCAGTCCATGGGGTCTCAAAGAATTGACATGACTGGATGATTGAATAGCATGGATTAATTTATTCATTTACAAAAATTCTTTATGAGCCTCCTTGCTCTTGCCCTGAACCTTGAATGTGTTAAGAGGGTCTGACCCTGACAAGATTATTCAACTTGTGAAAATATAGCACATTTTATTTCATGATGGGCAGTGAATGTGAATTTCCTTTCTCTTTATATTTTCATTAAAATCTTATGCTTCACTCCTTTGGTGGTTAAAAATAAGGATTAGAATGACAATAATTTATTACTTCATTTTAAATAATAGTGTCATAATCTACTTTGGGAACCACTGCTCCTCTCAAGACCGTAGCTGTTGAAGTTGCTGTGTGTTCATAAATGGCTAGTTATCAGGCTATGTTTCATTGTATTAGAGATTGCTTCAAGGATGCCCAAGGGACTCAGGAAGAGCTAAGGATATGCAATGAGATTTTGCTAGGACTTTAAGTCGGCCTTTGTCCCCTTTCTCCTAATATGACAGTAGAATTAAAATTAATGGTGAACAATGACTGAGGTCACCCTAAGTAACCTGTAAGAGCAGCCCATTTAAAAAAAATGATGCAAGGTTAAGAGGTAAAGAGAAACTAAATTATCTTACTATTAATATGAAGTCTCTTGTCATGCTGAGTCTGAGGCTAATTCAATTCCTGGACTTATCAGCCATAACAGGCCTTATATTCTGTTTTGTTTTCATATGTCTGTGTTAGATTTTTCTAAGTCCTAATTAGCACTACACTGAAGAGAACTACCTAGGAGAGAATTTTTTTGCAATTTCTCTCCAGTCCCCTTACCCACTTACACTTCTCCCCTATTGACTTACCCAAGGTAATATTTGGGAGTGGTTACAGCTTATGGGGACTCAGGAGATGTGGGTTCCATCCTTGGGTTGGGAATATCCTCTGGAGAAGGGAATGGTAACCCATCCAGTATTCTTGATTGGAAAATCCCATGGACAGAGGAGCCTGGTAAGATACAGTCCATAGGGTCACAAAGAGGCAGACACAACTGAGTGACTGAGCACACACAGCTGATATTCAGCAGAATCATGTGGTTCTGGCTCCCTCTTTCTCTTTCCATGTTAGCCATTCATATAGTAGAAAGGACTGTACTTTCAGTTCAGTTCAGTTCAGTCACTCAGTCATGTCTGACTCTCCATCATCCCATGAATGGCAGCACACCAGGCCTCCCTGTCCATCATCAACTCCTGGAGTCCACTGAAATCCATGTCCATCGAGTCGATGATGCCATCCAACCATCTCATCCTCTGTCATCCCCTTCTCCTCCTGCCCTCAATCTTTCCCAGCATCAGGGTCTTTTCAAATGAGTCAGCTCTTCACATCAGGTGGCCAAAGTTTTGGAGTTTCAGCTTCAACAAAAGTCCTTCCAATGAACACCCAGGATTGAACTCCTTTAGGATGCATTGGTTGGACCTCCTTGCAGTCCATGGGACTCTCAAGAGTCTTATCCAACACCACAGTTCAAAAGCATCAATTCTTCAGCGCTCAGCTTTCTTTATAATCCAACTCTTACATCCATACATGACCACTGGAAAAACCATAGCCTTGACTAGACAGACCTTTGTTGGCAAAGTAATGTCTCTGCTTTTTAACATGCTGTCTAGGTTGCTCATAACTTTCCTTCCAAGGAGTAAGAATCTTTTAATTTCATGGCTGTGATCACCATCTGCAGTGATTTTGGAACCTAGAAAAATAAAGTCAGCCACTGTTCCCCCATCTATTTGCCATAAAGTGATGGGACCGGATGCCATGATCTTAGTTTTCTGAATGTTGAGCTTTAAGCCAACTTTTTCACTCTCCTTTTCACGTTCGTCAAGAGGCTTTTCAGTTCCTTTTCACTTTCTGTCATAAGGGTAGTGTCATCTGCATATCTTAGGTTATTGATATTTCTCCCAGCAATCTTGATTCCTGCTTGTGCTTTTTCCAGCCAGGACTTTAAGAAGTGAAAAACATGAATCATGGCCTGATGTAGTTTCCTATGGTTTTCCAGCAGCTGCATCTGCAAGTAACTGGACAATTCAGAATGACAGTGAGAAAACCCAGTTTAAGCTTTGGACCCAAACTATAGTCTCTAATTGCTCTTTATCTATAATATATTAGTTAATCTATTCCAGGTTTTCATCAACCACCATTTGTGGTTTAATACTGTGACATTATGACACAATTGTAATGTTGTGAGTATAATATTGAGGGTACAGATCGAGTATTGATTTTATGAAACTGATTCAGTAAATAAAGTATAGAACGGGTAAAGTAAATAGTTTCAGAGAATGATAAGTGATAAAAATAATAAAGTAGCTTAAAAGTGAAAGTGAAGTCACTCAATCGTGTCCAACTCTTTGCAACTCCATAGACTATAGCCTACCAAGCTCTTCTGTCCATGGGATTTTTTCAGGCAAGACTACTGGAGTGGACTGCTATTTCCTTCTCCAGGGGATCTTCCCAACCCAGGAATCGAACCCTGGTCTCCTGCATTACAGACAGATGCTTTACCATCTGAGCCACCAGGGAAGACAAAGTAGCTTAATGGAATTTAAAATAACTGTTTTTTTTACAAGAGATGGATAAAAATTTTCTGAGTTAACATTTGAATTGAAGTTTCTATGGTAAAACAAACAAGCTTGTATAGTAAAACAAAACAAACAAAATATAGCAGTCATACAGTGAGGTGTAAGAGTACTCCAGGCAGAGAAAATAGTGCCCCAAACATTAAGATTGAAGGGTACTTGGCATGCTAAAAGAAGGGATGGAATGTCACCATGGTTAGAATAGTGGATAATGGGGGAGGTGAGTAATAAAGGATGAGATTTTAAAAAATTAATGGAGTGCATTTTTTAACTGACCTTTAACTTCCACATGAGCCAACTTCTTCAGCCAGCAGCCTGGAGAAAGGAAATTATGAAAGGAAAATTTGGACTGAATCTACAATTCGAATATTTCTGATAAGTGTATGTTGCTGCTGCTAAGTCGCTTCAGTCGTGTCTGACTCTGTGCGACCCCACAGAAGGCAGCCCACCAGGCTCTGTCGTCCCTGGGATTTTCCAGGCAAGAACACTGGAGTGGGTTGCCATTTCCTTCTCCAATGCAGGAAAGTGAAAAGTGAAAGTGAAGTCGCTCAGTCGTGTCTGACTCTTAGGGACCCCATGGACAGCAGCCCGCCAGGCTCCTCCATCCATGGGATTTTCCAGGCAAGAGTACTGGAGTGGGGTGCCATTACCTTCTCTGGGTAAATTGACTAACAGAAGGTTACTAACATGTATCTAACAGGTATCCAACAAGGATACTAACAGGTATCCTTGACTAACAGGAGTCCCGAAAAACAATATATACTTGGTTGCATGGGCTTACAGAAATGTTACAAGTAGGGAGATGCTCACATGCAAAAGAGCATAGTACCTGTGATTCTTTCCATTGATGAAAATAGAGGTTGTGTTGCAAGCTCTCCAGGCATAAAGCTATTTTCCTGCCCAATACAGTGCAATATAACACTTTACAAAGATGTAGCATGCCAGGGGATAGAAAAGCAGAGCAGAAGCTGCCACTGAACAAGAATGCAGGAGCTTCATTCAATGTTGAGCTTCATTCAACGGCTGCCTGCTGAAATAATCTACACAGTCTCAATGGTGTAACTCAATAGAGATTTAGCTATTTGTCACATGAAATTTAAATGGGTATTTCTGATGGGCAAGAAGTGATGTCCAAGCAGTAATTCAGGCATCCTAGACTCTTCTCACCTGTGGTTCCAGTGTCCTTTCCTCTGTGTGTTAAGAACACTGTGCTTATCCTCATCAAAAGTTTGGTGAGAGGTTTCTGAGGGCCAGGTCTCAGGATGGTGCACATTGTTTCAGTGCCCATCCTATGTTCATAAATACCAGAGAGAGCTTGGAAGTGTGGCATGGGTCTGTTTCTAGAAAGAGGAGATTATGAGTATAGGTAAAGAAAGAAAAAAAAAAAATTGCAGTCCACCACAATCTACTCTTTAGCCTCTCTTACAAAATATTCTGCTAACTCTAACAAAGCAATTCCTCCTCACTCCTCTTGTTAAACTCAAGCTGACCCACCAAGATCTGCTAAACAGTGGCCCCAGTCTTACAGCTCCACAATCCTGTCCCATGTCTAATGCATCTAAGTCCCTCACCTCTGCCAAAAATGTGAAGAGTGAGCCATTTTAGAAATAAAACCGTCTGATCTTCCACAATCTAATATGTAAATCTCTTAAGCTACTTACTCCCTGCAGAAGAGTGCTCTTGGACTGTTTGAATAAAAGTTTAATGTCTTCTTTTCACTCATAGTTCTTGTTTTTTGGTCCATATCCATCTGTGTCTGCACCTGCAGTGAGTGTTTGAGAGCCTAAGGCTCAAATGCATTTATGGATTAAGTTTGTGTAATTTTAGACATTTGCTTTCTTTGATTATCAATAGGATTCTGATTTTTGCTACTAAGTTCCATGTGCCAGTGATATATCTAGAATTTTATTTCTTAAATCACATCTCCTGGTCTTCCATTTTAATGGCAGATAAAACTCCCTTTAATATTAATTTAGGGATAGGCACATTGTTAATCTGGTCGTTGTCATAGAGCTATGTCTTAATGATCCATTCCCTCCCAAGTTCTTTCTCAGTGGCATCTCTTATTGTTTGATTTCTAAAAGCATTCTTTTTTTTCTAATATTTCATTGCTAAAACTCTGGATGCTCTTCATGACTCTCATTTATGCCAGCAAGATAACTAATTATTTCTTTAACTCATCTGTCCCATATGATATCTTCCTAAAATAAATTAAAAACAATACTACCACTCTTTCTTAAGCCATTCCCCTTTGATGGAAAGGGTCAAAAGTCAGTTTCCTTTTTGTTCTAAAGCTAATGTCCTATATTTCAGGAATTGATTGAAAAATGGATACACCCTGGAAAATTTTCCATGTTAGATGTGCAACTCTTATACCTGAGAAAGTAAATAATAAAAAACCTCAATGACTCATTCATATATAGTTCAAATGGGAATTCTTAATCAGTAGTTCGGAGAAGGCAATGGCACTCCACTCCAGTACTCTTGCCTGGAAAATCCCACAGACGGAGGAGCCTGGTGGGCTGCAGTCCATGGGGTCGCGAAGAGTCGGACGCGACTAAGCGACTTCCCTTTCACTTTTCACTTTCATGCATTGGAGAAGGAAATGGCAACCCACTCCAGTGTTCTTGCCTGGAGAATCCCACGGATGGGGGAGCCTGGTGAGCTGCTGTCTATGGGGTTGCATAGAGCTGGACACGACCGAAGCAACTTAGCAGCAGCAGCAGCAATCAGTAGTTCAGAGGTTCAGATCTTGCTATATTGTGTCAGTGTCATCCCAGATCCCCAAATTTATCCAAATCAGAGTTAAAGAAGGTGGGAAATAATCCTGCCAGATAATTGAGCATGAATGCACAGGCTTTCCAGATGGTTCAGTGGTAAAGAATCCACCTGCCAATACAGGAGACAAAGGAGACCTTAGTTGGATCCCTGTGTTGGGAAGGTCCAAGGGAATGGCAACCCATTCCAGTATTCTTGCCTAGAGAATTCCATGGACAGAGGAGCCTGGCAGGCTCCATGGGGTCACATAGAGTTGATCACGACTGAGTGACTGAGTTCAGCACTGTACACACCTTAAAGGTACTTAAAATAACAGTTAAAAGATTGGAGTGTCTAGAGCAATGACTTTTAGCCATATTTGGCAAACTCTAGAATTCTATGACATGAATGAGAAATGTATGCTTTACCTCAACTGTAATACAAATGTATATTGATTTTTTTTGGAGTATTTTCAAGTAAGCCTACATTTCTTTTCTTCAAGTTCTAAGTCAAAGAGCTAGCACTACCATCATTACTGTAAGAACATAGAAACTAGTCACGTCCTGTCTATTATTTGAAAGATTCTGTTCCCTGTTTTACCTTTAAAAATTCTTGAAGGTGGTTTATTTTTATCTGAGTCAGCAACACACATCCTAGTTATATTTAATGACACAGAGAGTACAAGAATAGCAAATACAGTACTGTTTTCTTGGCAGAGGATTTTGCTCACGGAAGCCTCATGAGTTGCTAAAGCATTAACATTTCCATTCAATATACTTCAACTATAAAAGTGCATGATGGGCTAGGTTGCAAAGCTCTGAAGAGGCAGCAAGTGGCCATACATATGGTCAAGTTTAACATAGAAGCCAACGTGTTAGAAATAAGATTTGCTAGTATGACATGGGATGTCCATAGGGAAAAAGCTTTTAAGTAGTAAAGAAAAAATAATTTATGTAACATTCAACATCACTTTGTTCTCCTATTAAATAATAAAGGAAGGTTTTAATATTGTCTGTGTTAGAAATTCATAGTGAACTACCATGCACAGGCACAGATCAATTAGAAACAACTTAAAGAAAAAAAGAAGGGATAGGACACACATTTCTTTCAGGGAAAAAATCGACAAAGATCATCTCCACTGCAAAGTAAGGAATTCCTGGTATTATTTCTAGTTTGTGTGTATATTCCATTCATCCGCTGGTTTCTGTCATGCTTGACATACAAAGAATCATTTTATATATTTTAAATAAAATAAAAACATCCAGTTATTTTTGTCACTACGGTGTCAGAGCCTAAAATAGGAGGATGGATTATGAAATGGTCTTATTTAATGAAGCCTCAACAGGGCTTACTTACTTTTGGTAGTGCCATTTAGGCTTTTGTTTTTTTAATTGAAGTAATTGATTTACCATATTGTGTTAGTTTCAGGTGTACAGCTAAGTGATTCATATATATATATATATATATATATAAAACATATACATATACATTCACGTATCATGTGTATATTACATCGCTTCGGTTGTGTTTAACTAGGTGTGACCCCATGGGCTGTTAGCCTGCCAGGTTCTTCTGTCCATGTGATTCTCCAGGCAAGGATACAGGAGAAGGTTGCTATGTCCTTCTCCAGGGGATCATCCAGACCCAAGAATCAAAAACACATCTTTTATGTCCCTGGCATTGCAGGGGTGTTCTTTACCACTAGCACCACCTGGGAAGTCCCACATGTATCTATCTTGCTATCTATCTATCTATATACATAATATTTTTCAGTTTCTGTTCTGCTTTAATTATTACAAGGCATTCAATATAGTTCTCTGTATTATAATATTTGCATTCTACTGTCATTTCCCTAAGTCAGGCAGGTCATGACAGCTTGCTCATTTTTGTCTTATTAAAAAAGAATTACTATCTCATACCATGGAGAATATTGTAACTATCATTTTTTAAATTCAGTGAGTACAGACTAAATATTAATCAGCATATTGAATTAAAGAGTGAAATATTGAGCTACTTTAAACCTGTATATTTTAAATCCAAGAAAACTGTTGAGTATTTTACATTGTTATATCAAGGATCATGTCAATTAATCAATACTGATTTATAATCAAAGATATAAAAGACAAATTGATAGTAGAAGAAAAGGAATATTAGAAATAACTATGATTGGTTTTTTTTTGACATAGAAAATTTTCATTAGATAGTCATAGTATTCTAAGGTCTGTTAAGAATATTACTTGCCAGATTACTATTACAGAAAATTTCAGAAATAGATATGCTTTATTTTCTTAACAACAGTAAAAACATATCCATAGAGGATGTAATAGGTTATTTCCTTCTCCTAGTGGATCCATCTCAACACAACACAAGTCACTGTCATGTTAAATGTAACACTGTTGTGCCTCTCCCTAAAACACATTTACTCGCATTCTTCTCTCTCTTACCAATACCTTAAAGTTTCTTAATGAATTCCTTTAAGTTTTGTCTCTGAAGCAAAATGATTAAAGGTAAAGTGAAACTCAATGATTCTTGGCAACAATTGTTTTACTTTCCCTGACCTTCAAATTACATAGAGCATTTGTCTTGGACAAATCTATGGAGTTGCTCAGTGTTCTGGACAGAGGATTCATCTGGCATTGTTAACATGGTCAGGAGTGAAACAAGAAGTTAACTGAGCTTACATTTTTATAACCATAGAATCTTTAAGACCATATCAGGAGATTTGGAATAGTTGATAGAAAATCTGTGCCTTGCATAACTGATATGACAAGTCAGATAAAACACCCCACTGAAAAGACTATACTAAGTCTGCAATACTTTTATTGTGGTTTGAATACAATTTATAGTGAAAGATAAATAAATTGGAATGACAAGAAATAGCAGCTGATGTTTGGAAAATTCAAACCAAAATGTGACAGACATAAAGTGCAGTCTGAAGAATTTGAACATTGGCTACTAGTGGCTTTTATTCAGACTTCCCTGGTGGCTCAGGTGGTAAAATTGTACTGTCAGTAAAATTGTTACTGAACTCAGATTTGGTTCTGACACTGGGTTGCGGTGAAGGAAAGTGCAGTGTTAACTGCAAGGTTCCATTACAAGGAGTTTGGGACAGTTAATGCTCAAAAAGTCCAAACTCCCTATTCTGTTTCAACAAAGCATTCTTAGAAGCAAGGTGAGAAAAGGGAGTCCCAGGGTATGCGATCACGCATACGAAGTTCTCTGATTGGTTGATGGTGAGGTAACAGGGTGCTGTCCCTAGTGTTAACATTACCAATACTGACACTCCAATAGGTCTGAGGACTCACGGACATCAAGTAGTTAATCTCTTCCATAGTGATTTTATCATCTGTAACAACTCAGGAACTGTTTATTGGATGTTAGTATCTAAGTACTTCCGAAAAAAGCTAAACTAGGATGTAGGTGAGGGATCTATACCAGGAAGTCCTCATCGGGTGCTGCTCCATTACATAATGATATTCTTCAGCCAAGATAAATTGACAACATCCAAAATTATAGATAGAATGGTAAATGGCCAATGTCTCTTGAAAATCTTACGAAATATTTTGTAGCACCTCTAGGGCAAGATAACAATTTCAGAAAATAGAAAACAAGGAAGAAATAGCCTAATTTAACAAAGCAAAACAGTAAGTTCAAGCCATGGAGATGCAAATTTAAGGTTATTATATTTCTTATAAGACAGCTTTTTAATCTAGAATGTTGAAAAATGTGATTTTAGAATTAAATATATTCTAGAGAAGATCAGTGGAATTTCTATATGGAGAATATGGTTGATTAAATGGCAGAGAATCATCCACTCTAGACATCAAATTGTATATGCAAATTGCAGAAATTATTTCTTTTACCAAAGTCAAGAATATTATTTTGATGCTGGTTAAAAAAAAAAAGACATCAAATTATTAAAATTACATATAAATATGTAGAAATAATTAGAAATGTTCAAATAAAAGCTGTCATCTTTTATTGCATGTGGTTGTGTCTGACCTTTTGCAACCCTATGGACAGTAGCCCACCAGGTTCCTCTGTTCATGAAACTCTTTAGGCGAGAATACTGGAATGGATTGCCATGCCCTCCCCCAGGGGATCTTCTTGACCCAGGAATCATATGTGCATCTCATGTATCCTGCATTGGCAGGCAGGTTCTTTACCACTAGCACCAACTGAAAAACCCGCATGTTCTCATTAAGTACATTTTAATTCTTAAATTCTATGTTAACTCTAAATTTTGACATACATTTTTTTCCTTCCAATTTTTTTTGAGGAAAAAAGTCAAAAATACATTTCTGTGTAAATTTTGTCAACTTTCTTTTCCTGCTCTATAACAGCAACATTGCTGTAGGAGTGAAATTAAGCATTAATTAGTTTCACAACTGCAGGCAGAGAAATTTCCTCAAGAAACTAGCTTTCAGTAGAGGGAAATATGTTTTTCACTTGGCAGGCTATCCAAGAAATAAAATATTTAATGGCTATCTGTTGTATCTAAGACATTTGAATAAACCATCATTTATTAAAGAATAAAAAATAGCATGCCAAGTAAATACATTTATCTATAAACTATGAAAGTAATAAAATGATGAAAATATAAAAATTCCATTTTCTCCATAATGTCTTTCTTATATCATTTAAAATATTAGATCATCTCCCATCAAGTTTTCTGAGTGGTGCCTATTTAAGGCAAAACTGTCAGAAATGAAAGACAACTATATTATATCCATTGTTCTGTCAATTTAAATGTGATTTTGTAATTCTTTTCCAAATTCCTCAATAATAACATTTGAGCCTCTTTCCTAAAATGAACATTTTCTTGCATGTGCACAGTATGTCGTAATTGTCCCTTGTAAAATGTACTAGGTAATGTTAAAATGATTTTTCAAGATTTTAGTATACAAAGAATCCAAACACAATCTTTTGATCTGGGCAATAAGAATTTATTTTAAAAATTCTTTGTACAACTTTACTACATTATGTTTCTGTGAAAGTATTCCAAGATTTTGAATATATTCCAAGTTATAGTATGAATAAGATAAAGTGAGAGGGGAAATATTCTCATATGCTAGTCTTTCCACATTATATTTACTATATTAATGTCAGAAGTATTTCCACAATAATGCCTTTGGATATTGACAAGCATATATCTACTATCACCAAAAATATATTATATTCAGTGATGCCTAGAAACTTAGATACCTAGGCATCATTCATCTGGCAGGAATTCTCCATTACCTTTGTCCACTAATTTTGTCCACTTAAGAAAGAAATATAGTCATGGTTGTTGCTGCTATTGTTTTTCGGTTGCTAAGTTGTGTCTGACTCTTTGTGATCCCATGGTCTGTAGCCCACCAGGCTTCTCTGTCTACGGGATTTCTCAGGCAAGAATACTGGAGTAGGTTGCCATTTCCTCCACCAAGGGATCTTCCTGACCCAGAGATCAAACACATATCTCCTGCATTAGCAGGCAGATTCTTTACTGAGACACTTGGGAAGCTTATATTCATGATAAAAAACAATAAAACAGAAAACAGAAAATATGTACTTTTAAAGCAACTTTTATAGAGATTTCAGATTTAGCTTTTGCAATTGTTTACATAGCTGAGATAAAATAGTATATCCATGTTATTTTACCTTATTTTTATCAGAATAAACTTTCCATGTGATGAATTTAAGTTGCTTTCAAATACTCTGTGATACTTTCTCAGTAATTTTTATACAAATAAATCTAATTCATGTAAGCATTACCCTGTGATTGAGCACTTTTTTTTTTTTTAAACTTTATACAGTAAACATAATGCTACAGTGAATATATCTATATATTAATCTAGGTTCATATTTCTTAGAATTTGGTAGAATTGTTTTCCCTGAAGGGTAATGACTGAATTAATTTGCTTAAATAGTTTAAAATTTCTTAATATATGTTGCCAAATCACTTCCAGAAAATTATATCCATTTACTACAACAGTATTTTGTGAAAGTTTATAATCTCTTTATCAGGATTGCATATTTTTGTTAAAAATATAAAATACATGCTTTTCTTTCAGACACTACCACATTACAGCTACTTTGAAATGTCAGTATACCCTATATCTATATCTATGTCTATATATGTCTATCTACCTTGAACCTCAGTATTTGTGGGTTCTATATGCACACACTGTGTATTTTTGCCTACTTACTAAAATTTCCTTGTAATCCCCAGATCAATACTCCCTGATGATTTTCCTGTTCATTTGTGGACATGCACAGAGTGAAAATTTTTATTTTCTCAATGTGTACATGCACAGTTGAGATCAAATAAGGTAATGCTGACCTTCTTTCAGCTTTCATACTGTATCCTTTTTGCAGTCTATTTAGTGCTATTTATTTTACATTTTTGTGTTTTTTATTGGTGATTTGGCTGTTTAAAATGACCTCAGGTATAGTGCTGATTTCTAAGCACAAGAAGGCTGTGATGTGCCTTACAGAGAAAACGCCTGAGTTAGAGTAGATTAGTTCAGGCATGAGTTAATCACCATTAGCTATGAGTTTGATGTTAATGAATCAACCACATATGTTAAATAAGGTGTTTTTAAAAAAGAAACACATAAAATAAGATTATATATTAATCAGTTTATAAAAATTTTGTGACCTGATGATCATAGCCATCAAACCCTATATTTCCCCTACAAGGACTGGCTCAGTACTTGCTAATTCAGTGTTCATGGTAACTTTACAGAACATAAAAGGACTGCAAATAATGTGAATTGACTGTACCTATCCATCTATATATAAGTCCTGTCTTCAAAAATGAAGGAAGTATTACTCAGGAACTTAAAAGGAAGGAAAAACCTGAAAACCAGGATGGTGAGCAGATATATTTTAGCAGCTGTGTGATAGGAGATGGGACCTTGGGATCTGCATGACAGAGGTTATAAATAAAACTCCTGCACAATGCTGGAACTCTGTTTCACATGGGAAAGAGTGGCTACAATGATTCCATCCACTAGCAAGTATGGAGGATGGAGAAACCTATCTCTCAAAAACTTGGTTGGAAATTACATGAAAATAATAATATTAGTGTGGCTTCCCACTAAAGTGGTAAAGAACCTGCCTGACAATGCAGGAGACGTGGGATGCACAGGTTCAATCCCGGGGTCAGGAAGATCTCCTGGATGAAAAAATGGCAACCCACACCAGTATTTTTGCCTGAAGAATCCCATGGACAGTGGAGCCTGGTGGCCTACAGTCCATGAATTCGCAACAAGTCAGATATGACTGAAGTGATTTAGCATGCACACAGTAATAATAGTAAGGCCTTGTCTTAGACCATTTTGGCTACTATAACAAAACATTATATGGACTGAGTGACTTAACCAACAAAAATTTATTTCTCTTGGTTCCTGAGGCTTGGAAATCCAAGATCAAAGTTCTGGTAAACCCAGAGCCCTCTTCCTGGTTTTCTGTGTCTTTGAGCGGCTCTTTGGAATCTCTTTTATTAGGGCACTAATCCCATTCATGAGAGCTCCACACTTATGACCTAATCTCTTCATCAAAGACCCCACCTTCAAATACAATCACATTACAGATTAGATGGGGCTTAATGCAGGAAACCCTGGTTCACTTCCTGGGTCAGGAAGATCCCCTGGAAAAGGAAATGGCAACCCACTCATTTTCTTGCCTGGAAAATTACATGGACAGAGGAGCCTGGTGGGCTACAGTCCACAGGATCACAAAGAGTTCAACACAAGTGAACACATACACATGCACCTGAGGCACAGATTAGATTCTAACCTATGCATTTTGAGAATGTGCAAGCATTCAGTCTGTAGCAGGCCTTGTGATAATTCATTAACTTGGGACTACCATAGATCATAAAATGTTTAATTAAAGTTAAAA
Organism: Bos indicus x Bos taurus; assembly: GCF_003369695.1. Lineage (NCBI taxonomy): Eukaryota > Metazoa > Chordata > Mammalia > Artiodactyla > Bovidae > Bos > Bos indicus x Bos taurus. The sequence goes on along the minus strand of NC_040076.1, from coordinate 17,511,151 downwards.
TCCACATTATCTTCATTGATGTTGTAAGTCAAGACATTTATGTTAATATGACCCTAATATGGTACATGTGTCACATAAAGGCAAAATAACTTCTGTGAGACACCTCCACATTCCATGACCAAAACTATATAAAGGTAAACTTTGGACTTCCCTGGCAATCTAGTGGTGAAGAATCTGCCTGAGAATCTAGTGGTTGAGAATCTAGTGGTTAAGAATCTGCCTGCGAGTGCAGAAGACACAGTTTCAATCCCTGGTCTTAGAAGATCCCACATGCCATGGAGTAAGCCCATGCTCTTACAGCCTGCACTCTGCAATCAGGATGCCACTTCAATGAGAAGTCCAGGCACCATGACTAGAAAGTAGTTCCCTCACAGCAACTAGAGAAAGCCGGCACGCAGAATGATGACCCAGCCCAGACAAAATAAATGCATGGATTTTTAAATGATAAACCAATTTTTCAACAAATTGAAAAGGACTTTTGTACCCATTCACTATGACAAAGAATAAGAAAAAGAAATTAGTGGAAGTATATTCAAATTACTTTTGTCAGAAAATTATTTCATATGTAGATTTTTAAAAATAAACACAAGTATTAAAAGAGAAATTTTAAATATGACTGGCTACAAGCATAGTTTAAGAATAAACAATAACATTAAAAATATGTAGAACAGAAATTGAAAACACTGTGGTAAAAAAATTGTACTTAGTAGATAGGTTCAGTAGAAATTACATGCAGTGGAAGAATTATTAAATGGGAAAACAGAGTTGAAATTTCCACAGAAAAGGAAATAGAATATATGAAATAAAGGTTAAGAAACACAGAGGTTAAAAACATGTCTATCACTTTTCCAATAGAAAGTCTAAAAGAAAAAAGAAAACACTAGAAAAATGGTAATGCGTATCAGGAAATATTTCAAGAGATTTAAAATTTTCCAGAATTTGTTAAAGACATGGATTCATTTAGAAGCACAGCAAGTTCAAGCATTATTAAATCAAACCAGTCATATCTTTACACCTAAAACAACATCTATGTACTTATTAATAGGGTTTTGCTGGTGGCTCAGAGGTAAAAAACCCGCCTGCCAATGCAGTAGACACAGGTTTCTTCCCTGGGTCGGGAAGATCCCCTGGAGAAAGAAATGGCAACCCACTCCAGTATTCTTGCCTAGGAAATCTCATGGAAAGAGGAGCTTTGCTGGCTACAGTTCATGGGATGTCAGAGTCAGACATGACTCAGCAACTGAACACACACTTACTAATAATATTGTAGAACACTAAAGAAAATGATTCTTAAAATACACAAGAAACAAAATATATTAAAATAAAGAGGCAAAAATTATACTGAGAGGTAGATTCTCAAGACAAAAAGATAAGTCTGAAAATCACTGAATAAAAGATATATAGAAACATAGCAAGTATTTCTTTAAAATAATGTAAATAAAAAGTAAACATAATTTAAGAAAAGACTGTGTGCAAGCTGTGTGCTAAGTTGCTTCAGTTGTGACTCTTTGTGACATATAGACTGTAGCCCATCAGGCTCTTCTGTCCATGATATTCTCTAGGCAAGAATACTGGAGTGTGTTGCCATGCCTTCATCCAGAGGATCTTCCTGATCTGGTGGAGCCTAAAGCTATCAAACTCTGCAAAAATATATAAAAGATACAGGAAAATACCACACAAGAATAATTTATCAAAAACCCATAGAGAGTCCAAATGATTTTAATCTATTTATGGGATCTCAACGAATATTTTAAAAATATAAACATAAAATATTATTTACATATTAGATAAAATTGACAAAACCACTATATCTTTGGAGTATTTCAACACATTGCCCAGTCAGCTAAATATTAAGCAAGTAAATCAGTAAGAATAGAAATTAGTTAGAAATCAAAATTTACTGGATGAATTACATCTGGAATCAAGATTGCCAGGAGAAATATAAACAACCTCAGATATGATACCACACAAATGGCAGAAAGAAAAGAGAAACTAAAAAGCATCTTGATGAGGATGAAAGAAGAGAGTGAAAAAGCTAGCTTAAAACTCAACATTCAAAAAACTAAGATCATGTCATCCAGTCCCATCATTCATGGCAAATATATGGGGAAAAAACAGAAACAATGACACTATTTTCACTGTGGTTGGTGACTGTAGCCATAAAATTAAAAGGTGCTTGCTCCTTGGGGGCTGGAGGGACTATGACAAACCTAGACAGCATATTAAAAAGCAAGGACATCATTGTGTCAACAAAAGTCCATCTAATCAAAGCTACAGTTTTTCCAGTAATCATATTCAGATGTGAGAGTTGGACCACAGAGAAAGCTAAGAACCGATGAATTGATGCTTTTGAACTGTGATTCTGAAGAAGACTCTTGAAAGTGTCCCTTGGATGGCAAGGAGATCAAATCAACCAATCCTAAAGGAAATCAGTCCTAAATATTCACTGGAAGGACCGATGCTGAAGCTCCAATACTTCAGCCACTTAATGTAAAGAGCCAACTCATTGGAAAAGACCTTGATGCTGGGAAAGATTGAAGGCAGGAGGAAAAGGGGATGACAGAGGATGAGATGGTTGGATGGCATCACCGACTCATTGTACATAAGTTTGAGCAAGCTCTGAGAGATGGTGAAGGACAGGGAAGCCTGATGTGTTTCAGTTCATGTGCTCACAAAGAGTTGGACACCACTGAGTGACTAAACAGCTAATGTATATTGATAAGACTGCCCCTAAACAGTTAAGCTTTTAATGGTATAGTGAGTGGCTGACAGACTATGCAAGCAGACTAGAAAACTGGATATGGGGATCAGCTCACCTGCTGCTCTGATCACTGTGTACAGTGGGTGCTGAACACAGGGTCCCAGTTTGTAGCCTCTAAAAGTTGGAGGTCTCCCTACAAAGCTATACCAGCTATGTGTTAGTCAATCAGTCGTGTCAAACTCTTCACGACCCCATGGACTATAAATTGCCAACCTCCTATGCCAGGTATCAATAAAGAGTAGCATTTAATTCTTAATTTCCTTTCTCCCCACATAAAATAGCATCTGGTTGAGTGATTGGCAGAGATTGATTGCTTTCCTGTACCTTTACTAACTTTAGGTTCTAGCTTCTGCCTTTTGGAGGCAGGTGTCCACTGAAAGCTACTTCTTTCTGGATGTTTTGGTGTTTCTTCTGGGCTTCAGCATCCTAAGCAAAAAACAATCAGCATGCTATAATTGTAGAAAATATCTCCCTTTTTTCCTTCCTTGAAACCACTTGCTTTTCAAATTTGACAGCTATTAGCTCTGGATCCATTGCCTCTTTTATGGTAGAGCCTTGGTCTCATTCAAAGGTATAAAACTTTCTCATTTCTCCTGGTGTCAAATGCTCACATTCTGGAATAGAGAAAACTCTCCTCTTCCCCCAAGAAATTATTTGCTTTCACTCTGGAATAGAAGATAAGCTCTCTCCCTCTTTCTCCAGAGAGGAAGAGGGGCAGATGTTTCAAATCCAATATGTATTAGGGCTGAATATATATGTGTATAAGCATATGTATATGTAATACATGTACCAATATGTATATATAGAGGGCTTCCTTGGCGAATCAGACGGTAAAGAATCCATCTGCAATGTGGGAGACCTGGGTTCGATCCCTGGGTTGGAAAGATCCCTTGGAGGAGGGCATGGCAACCCACACCAGTATTCTTACTTGGAGAATCCCATGGACAGAGGATACTTGCAGGCTCTGGTCCATGAGGTCACCCAGAGTTGGACAGCACTGAAATGACTAAGCACATTTCCATATAAATCTATATAGTAAACTCCAAGATTCATAACTTCAGAGTTGCTCTCCTTGCAGGGTTAGCCCACTGTATAGACATTTAGATATTAGGAGTGTCATTCTGTACAGTACAAGGTGTGAGGAACTGGCATTATGATGATACTGTGGATGCTGTTATTGCTATGAGTTATAAAGGTTTGATCTGATTCAAAGGAAACACACACATGTATATTGTAGTTAATATCCTGAATATTTCTGTTTCTGGTTGAACAGTTTCAGTTTTATAACAAGTACTTTTCACAGAGTATGGAATATTATTTTATTTATTATTATTTTTTAGTAAAAATAGACTTTAGGGGCTTCCTAGGTGGCTCAGTGGTGAAGAATCCACCTGCAGTGCAGGAATCACTGGAGGTGCAGGTTTGATCCCTGGGTTGGGAAGATCTCTGGAGTAGGAAAAAGCAACCCACTCCAGTATTTTGGCATATAAATTTCCATGGACAGAGGAGCCTGGCAGGCTACAGTCCATAGGGTTGCAAAGAGTTAGCCATGAATGAGAGACTAAGCATGCACTCTAGAACTCAGATTCTTAGTTCATTAAAATTGTACATTACCACACTACAAACAGACACTAGTACTAGATTTTAGTACTAAAAAGTATGCTAGATTAAAAGTCAATAGTTGTGAGAAAATTTGATAAAATTCAAAAAAAAATTTATAATTAAAAAAAAAATCTCTTACCAAAGTCAGAAAAAGTGACTTCTGAAATGATTAAAATATATACACCAAATCCTAGAGCAATCTAATTCTTAATGTTGAAACATCAGAATTTCCTTTAAAACGACAACATAATGCCTGTATTCAACAATATCCTGTTGTTTTTCAGCTACTCAGTCATGTCTGACTACTTGCGACCCCATGGACTGTATCACTCCAGGCTTCCCTGTCCCTCACCATCTCCCAGAGCTTGCTCAAATTCATGCCCATTGAGTTGGTAATACCATCCAACCATATCATCCTCTGTCATTGCCTTCTCCTTCTGCCTCCAATCCTACCCAATATCAGGATCTTTTCTAATGAGTCCACTCTTTGCATCAAGTGGCCAAAGTACTGGAGCTTCAGCTTCAGCATCAGTTCTTCCAATGAATATTCAGGGTTGATTTCCTCTGGGCTTGACTGGTTGATCTCCTTGCAGTCCAAGGGACTTTCAAGAGTCTTATCCAACACCACAGTTCAAAAGCATCAGTTCTTTGGTACTCAGCCTTCTTTATGGTACAACTCTCTCTAATATCCTGTTAATCTTATTCAAAAGAAATAAAAGTGTGAGGGTTACAAAGAAAGAAGCAAAACTGTCATTATTCCTGGTTAAAGAGATTCTATACTTAGATAATTCAACGCAGACTACACTTAAAATGTTTTAATCAATAAGAAAGTTTATTAATTTTACTCCTTGTAAAATCAATACACCAATTGCATTTTAATATATCAGAAACAATTAGAAAATAAAAGTTTTAAAAGGGGTCATTTATAATATCAACCAAACTACAAAATAACCAGCAGTACATCTATTTTAAAGTGTGTAAAACCATTAAAAGAAAAATATAATCTTTATAAATATCTTATAAGACTACAATAATTGAAATTAATACGTTTATGGAGAGGAGAAAATACTTTAATCATCTCCAAATTAATTTACAATGTTTAATGACTTCCAGGCTTCCCAGGTGGTTCTAGTGGTAAAGAACCCACCTGTCAATGCGGGAGACATAAGAGACACGAGTTTGATCCCTGTATCAGGAAGATCCCCTGGAGGAGGACATAGCAATGCACTCCAGTATTCTTGCCTGAGAATCCCATGGACAGAGGAGTCTGGTGGGACCCAGTCCATGGCATTGCACAGAGTCAGAGACGACTGAGTGCAAGCACACACACACAAGAAATTTCAGTTTACACTCAAAGGAGAAATTGCAAAGTTAATTCTAAATCACGTGGAAAAGCCAAGGTCTAATAATTGCCAAAAATATTTTAGGTAGAAAAATTGGGTGGGTGAACTGATTTAATTGCAGATTGTTAATAATGCTCTAATAATTAAAAAGATATGATATGAGTGCAAAATCAACAGTAGATCTATTATAATAGAAAATATAGCCTAGAAACTTATGTATAAAAATGAGACATTCAACAGAGGTGATATTGTAAAGCATTGAGAAAACAATACACCTTGTGCTAAAACAGCTGGTTATTCAAATAGAAAATTAGATAAACCAATATATATAATCACTTTTCACAAAGTGCAGTTCCAGCTAGCATGAAACTTGATTTGTTCAGTTACTATGACAACTGGAACACTTTTGAGTATGATAAAGGATGCTTACTGGTCAGGACTCCAGAATACGTGGTATAAACTGAGACTCACTTGGGCAAATGCAGCTATAAATGTGCATTAGTCTTAAGGGTGAAAAGTGTGAAAAGCTTCTGCATCTAAAAGTTAAACTTGATTGAGTTCTGTGTGCTAATCCTTTCATTTAATCTACATGAAAACCCTATGATCTAGGTATTGCTATTATTATTTTTTTTGTCAAATAGAGGCTGTGTTTTTATCTGAGCTCTGTGGAAAGAAGGGTCATTATAGGTCCATAAATATTAAATAAAAGAATGAATTGAAAATCTTGAAATTCCTGTCTTGATTTACCTTACAAATCAAGAGGTAACTGTTTCCAGAGAGCATAAAAGCATCTACTTCCATAGAATGGAAAAGATATAGAAAAATCCCATGAAAGAAGAAATCAGGAATAAATTGAGAATGAGAAGCAAAATTATACACAAAATCAAAATCTTAGCTGAACTCAGTTTATTTACATATTTTTAAGGCAATGTTAACATTATCACCTGAGGTATTTTTTGTTTATGTTTTGTTGAATTGTAAATGCTATAATTTTGCCTTTTGTTTGTTAGTTTTGGGAAATATATTGAACAGAGCTAAAAGTATTTATATAGGTTAGTTTTTTATTATTTTTTCATATCTCAACAGAAAACAAGTAGAAAAGATATACCACTTGTTGAATGAAAATGTCCTGTTTCTAGAATCAACAATTTGTACATAAAATAATAATTTCTACAGCCTGAATGCTTATGATGTGTAAGACTGAGGAAAAATTCTTTACTTTTGACATGACAAATTGCTATCATTCTCCTAAAATTAATTTAATGCCTAGATTAGATTGGGTCTTTTTAATTAAATGAATAAATATTTATGAAGAATCTAGGATCTCAAGGTACTATTTTGGGTCCTAAGGTAAGACTGAAGAAATAGACAAAAGGTCTCAATTTTATCAAAGGTTTAATAGGTTTCCAGTTAGGAAGAAGAGATCTCTTTCTTGATAACTGATAAGATGAATTCCAAATTACTTACTATCTAAAACTAATGCTTCATGTCATGTGCATAAAATGCTTAAAAAATGGATGTTAGTTAAGCTCTGATTCAATCCCTTAGAGAGAATAACATGAATTAAATAGTTTACTTATTTTAATAGATTGTAAATAGAAATAATCTATTAACATAAATAATATTTTAAATAAGATGTTTTCATATATATATATGTGTGTGTGTGTATATGTATATATACATTAACTTATACTGTTACAACAAACTAAGGAAGATACATTCTTAAAAGCATGTGATTCAAATAGAGGCAAAATACCAAGAGACTTGTTGAGACCAATTAAGGATACTGGTAAATACTGTGCATATTTTATGCTGGCTGTTAGAGAATGTAAATGGAGACCTGATTATCATTTCAACTGAGAACATTACATAATCACTCCATTGACTGCACTTACTTTCAGGATGTTCATGTTCAATTTAAGACATGCATTATCTTCACATAAAGTTCTTTGTGGCTTTTATCCTGGCATTATAATGGACAGTCTTTTACAAATGATTAAATTGCTCATATTTTTCTGTGAGCATTCAAGGTCACTAGAGTGCATTTGAGAAATATTCTAATTCAAATATACTACTGACTTTTTCTAAAAAGGAAAAGAAACAATTCATCTCTCATGGCTATCAACCTGGATCCAGTGCACATCAGTATTAATTATTAAAGACTATATTTCATGTTAAACAATGATTCCTCAATATGCCCTTGGAAAGCAATTGCAGTAAGTCCAATTCTAGTTAAGATCATGTGTGCCTTTCCCCCCATTTTTCAGTGTAGAATAGTTGGCTGAATTTACAGAAGAATAAATCAAACCCATGAGAAAATAATCTAGAGAAATAACGGTTATTTTCAAATGGATTTTGGCATTTTGAATGATGTAGTCATTTTTGGAATTAAGAAAGAAAACTTAGGGAGCAGATATAATTTCAAGGCAATATGAATTGTAAAGGCAATGGGTTGACATCTTAAAATCTATATGAAATTGCATCTACTTTGCCAAACAAATCAATATCTATTTTAATTACATATATGCCACTTTCTACATTCTCTTTCCTCCTTACAATATTGAAATCCCTTAAAATTTGATGTAAGACGTACAGAAAATGCACAAAATTCTTGGGATAAAGATAGAAGTTGACAGTAAAGGAATTCTCTTAAGCTCTGTGTATCCATTTCAATTCTGTCCACATAGTAATTCAAAATCAGAAGTGGTCATTCTTAATATGGAACATGATAAATATCCTCCTCAATAACAAGACAAAACTTGTAAATATAAAATGTATATCAAAAAGACCATTGTAGTAAAACTTGCATAAATAAATGGAATTTAAATGTGAGGAACTGATTTTCTAAATTCATATTTATTTTCTATAATGTATATTTTTGATTTATTACATTTTGGTTTTAATTGAATATTAAGCACTTTTAATTTTATATTAATCTTAACAGAAATAAACATTTCTACAAAGAGGGGCAAAAGGACAGAAATTTTGAGGCAAATATCATGGCCCCTGGAGTCATTCATAGGTACGCTCAAAGCAGTAGGTTAATGAAAATGAAACACTTCCTAGAGAGAATGGGGTCAAAAGATACCAAGGGCTGTATTAAGGAAACAGAACAGATGATAAAAGGAAGATGAACATAGGAAACAGGATGGAAGAAAGATTAGGAAAAACTTCGTTATAGAATTAGTGAATTTTAGACAAAGTACTGGAACATCTTAAATATATCTGGTTATTCAAACACCATATGCATATGTACATATGTAAACTGTGGAAAATTCTGAAAAAGATGGGACCACCTGACCTGCCTCTTGATAAATTTATATGCAGGTCAGCAAACAACAGTTAGAACTGGACATGGAACAACAGACTGGTTCCAAATAGGAAAAGGAGTACGTCAAGGCTGTATATTGTCACCCTCCTTATGTAACTTCTATACAGAGTACATCATGAGAAATACTGGCCTGGAAGAAGCACAGCTGGAATCAAGATTGCCAGAAGAAATATCAATAACCTCAGATATGCAGATGGCACCACCCTTACGGCAGAAAGTGAAGAGGAACTAAAAAGCCTCTTGATGAAAGTGAAAGAGGAGAGTGAAAAAGTTGGCTTAAAGCTCAACATTCAGAAAATGAAGATCATGGCATCTGGTGCCATCACTTCATGGCAAATAGATGGGGAAACACTGGAAACAGAGTCAGACTTTATTTATTTGGGCTCCAAAATCACTGCAAATGGTGATTGCAGCCATGAAATTAAAAGACGCTTACTCCTTGGAAGGAAAGTTATGACCAACCTAGATAGCATATTCAAAAGCAGAGACATTACTTTGCCAACAAAGGTCCATCTAGTCAAGGCTACGGTTTTTCCAATGGTCAAGTATGGATGTGAGAGTTGGACTGTGAAGAAGGCTGAGCACTGAAGAATTGATGCTTTTGAACTGTGGTGTTCAAGACTCTTGAGAGTCCCTTGGACTGCAAGGAGATCCAACCAGTCCATTCTAAAGGAGAACAGTCTTGGGTGTTCATTGGAAGGACTGATGCTGAAGCCGAAACTCCAATATTTTGGCCAACTCATGTGAAGGATTGACTCATTGGAAAAGACCCTGATGCTGGGAGGGATTGGGGGCAGGAGGAGAAGGGGACGACAGAGAATGAGATGGCTGGATGGCATCACTGACTCTATGGACATGAGTATGGGTAAATCCCAGGAGTTGGTGATGTACAGGGAGACCTGGCATGCTGCGATTCATGGGGTTGCAAAGAGTCGGACACGACTGAGTGACTGAACTGAACTGATGCGTATGTACAAACAACAACAGCACACAGAAAATAGGCACTAAGTATTCGCATCTAGTTTTTGGAGTTAACTTTTGTTTGTTTTGTTTAATATTTCCTCATCACCTTTCTCCTTCTCCTCCATTTCCTTCTCCTTTTATTAGCATGTTAATCTTATATACAATAGACATCATTATTTACTCCTTGGAATTAAGTTTAATATGAATTTATAGCATTTAGTTTGGGTAAATGTTTTTAAAAATTGGAAACAAGTGTTAAATATCAGCCTGTCTGTCCTCTGTATGCCCAATGTCTTGAATAGTGCTTGGCTTTCAGCAATAGCTCCATATATATTCTCTGGTTGAATTAAGTGTTTCTATACTTCTTACCTAGGAACACAGCCTCGTCTAACTCCATGAACTAAGCCATGCCCTGTGGGGCCACCCAAGACAGGCGGGTCATGGTGGAGATGTCTGACAGAATGTGGTCCACTGGATAAGGGAATGGCAAACACTTCATTATTCTTGCCTTCAGAACCCCATGAACAGTATGAAAAGGCAAAATGATAGGATAATGAAAGAGGAACTCCCCAGGTCAGTAGGTGTCAAATATGCTACTGGAGATCAGCGGAGAAATAACTCCAGAAAGAATGAAGGGAGGGAGTTAAAGCCAAAACAATACCCAGTTGTGGATGTGACTGGAGATAAAAGCAAGGTCCGATGCTGTAAAGAGCAATATTGCATAGGAACCTGGAATGTCAGGTCCATGAATCAAGGCAAATTGGAAGTGGCCAAAAAGGAGATGGCCAGAGTGAACATCAACATTCTAGGAATCAGAGAACTAAAATGGAATGGAATGGGTGAATTTAATTCAGATGATCATTATATCTACTACTGCGGACAAGAATCCCTTAGAAGAAATGGAGTAGCCATCATGGTCAACAAAAGAGCCTGAAATGCAGTACTTGGATGCAATCTCAAAAATGACAGAATGATCTCTGTTTGTTTCCAAGGTAAACCATTCAATATCACAGTAATCCAATCCTATGCCCCAACCAGTAATGCTGAAGAAGCTGAAGTTGAATGATTCTATGAAAACTTACAAGACCTTTTAGAACTAACACCCAAAAAAGATGTCCTCTTCATTATAGGGGACTGGAATGCAAAAGTAGGAAGTCAAGAAACACCTCGAATAACAAGCAAATTTGGCCTTGGAATATGGAATGAAGCAGGGCAAAGGCTAATAGCTTTTTGCCAAGATAATGCACTGGTCATAACAAACACCCTCTTCCAACAATACAAGAGAAGACTCTACACATGGACATCACCAGATGGTCAAAACTGAAATCAGATTGATTATATTGTTTGCAGCCAAAGATGGAGAAGCTCTGTACAGTCAGCAAAATCAAGACTGGGAGCTGACTGTGGCTCAGATCATGAACTCCTTATTGCCAAATTCAGACTTAAATTGAAGAAAGTAGGGAAAGCCACTAGACCATTCAGGTATGACCTAAATCAAATCCTTTATGATTATACAGTGGAAGTGAGAAATAGACTTAAGGGACTAGATCTGATAGATAGGGTGCCTGATGAACTATGGATGGAGGTTTGTGGCATTGTACAGGAGACAGGGATCAAGACCATCCCCATGGAAAAGAAAGGCAAAAAAGTAAAATGGCTGTCTGAGAAGGCCTTACAAATAGCTGTGAAAAGAAAAGAAGCGAAAAGCAAAGGAGAAAAGGAGATATAAGCATCTGAATGCAGAGTTTCCAAGAATAGCAAGAAGAGATAAGAAAGCCTTCTTCAGCAATCAATGCAAAGAAATAGAGGAAAACAACAGAATGGGAAAGACTAGAGATCTCTTCAAGAAAATTAGAGATACCAAGGGAACATTTCATGCAATAATGTGATCAAAAAAGGACAGAAATGGTATGGACCTAACAGAAGCAGAAAATATTAAGAAGAGGTAGCAAGAATACACAGAACTGTACAGAAAAGATCTTCACGACCAAGATATTCATGATGGTATGATCACTCATCCAGAGCCAGACATACTATTTCCAAGGCCCATTTCAAGTGGGCCTTAGAAAGCATCACTACAAACAAAGCTAGTGGAGGTGATGAATTCCATTTGAGCTATTTCAAATCCTGAAAGATGAAACTGTGAAAGTGCTGCACTCAATATGCCAGCATATTTGGAAAACTCAGCAGTGGCCATAGGACTGGAAAAGGTCAGTTTTCATTCCAATCCCAAAGAAAGGCAAAGCCAAAGAATGCTCCAACTACTGCACAATTACACTCATCTCACACGCTAGTAAAGTCATGCTCAAAATTCTCCAAGCCAGGCTTCAGCAATATGTGATCCGTGAACTTCCAGATGTTGAAGCTGTTTTTAGAAAAGGCAGAGGAACCAGAGATCAACTTGCCAACATCTGCTGGATCATTGTAAAAACAAGAGAGTTCCAGAAAAAAACATCTATTTCTGCATTATTGACTATGCCAAAGCCTTTGACTGTGTGGATCACAATAAACTATGGAAAATTCTGAAAGAGATGGGAATACCAGACCACCTGACCTGCCTCTTGAGAAACCTATATGCAGGTCAGGAAGCAACAGTTAGAACTGGACATGGAACAACAGATTGGTTCCAAATAGGAAAAGGAATACATCAAGGCTGTATATTGTCACCCTGCTTATTTAACTTCTATGCAGAGTACATCATGAGAAACGCTGGGCCAGAAGAAGCACAAGCTGGAATCAAGATTGCTGGGAGAGATATCAATAACCTCAGATATGGAGATGACACCACCCTTATGGCAGAAAGTGAAGAGGAACTCAAAAGCCTCTTGATGAAAGTAAAGAGGAGAGTGAAAAAGTTGGCTTAAGGCTCTACATTCAGAAAACTAAGATCATGGCATCTGGTCCCATCACTTCATGGCAAATAGATGGGAAATCAGTGGAAACAGTGATTGACTATATTTTGGGGGGGCTCCAAAATCAATGCAGGTAGTGATGGCAGCCATGAAATTAAAAGACGCTTACTCCGTGGAAGAAAAGTTATGACCAACCTAGACAGGATATTAAAAAACAGAGACATTACTTTGCCAACAAATGTCCGTCTAGTCAAGGCTATGGTTTTTCCAGTGGTCATGTATGGATGTGAGAGTTAGGCTATAAAAAAATCTGATTGCAGAAGATGATGCTTTTGAACTATGGTGTTGGAGAAGACTCTTGAGAGTCCCTTGGACTGCAAGTAGTCCAACCAGGCTATTCTAAAGGAGATCGGTCCTGGGTCTTCATTGGAAGGACTAATGTTGAAGCTGAAACTCCAATACTTTGGCCCCCTGATGTGAAGAGCTGATACATTTGAGAAGACCCTGATGCTGAGAAAGATTGAGGTCAAGAGGAGAAGGGGACGACAGAGGATGAGATGATTGGATGGCGTCAATGACTCAGTGGACATAGATTTTGGGTGAACTCCGAGAGTTGGTGACAGGGAGGCCTGGCATGCTGCGTTTCATGGAGTTGCAAAGAGTCAGACATGACTGCAGCGACTTTACTGAACTGAAAACTTTGCATTTTTAAATAAATACTGTGTTTTAGAAGACAAACATTTATTTTCTTGTCTTTAGAATGTTAATATAGAACTGTGTTTAAAATAAAAAGCTACCCTCAAGAAAAAGACAAGAACATTATAATACTTGAGTTCACCCCTCTGATATATTTCATGTTAGTTGTTACATACATTAATTCAAAGTGTTTTAACCTGCTGCAAATTACAAATTATTGCTTTAGTTTCCTGAGGCATACTTGCTTTGATTTATCCATGTGCTTACCAGTTTCTTGGTTCACTACTTCTCCCTGCACCCTGTTTCTCCTTTAAAGATTACATTTCTTCTTGCTGAAGTACATCTTTAGGTGTTTCTTTTGTCAAGTGTGCTGCTGCTGCTGCTAATTCGCTTCAGTCGTGTCCGACTCTGTGCAACCCCACAGACGGCAGCCCACCAGGCTCCCCTGTCCCTGGGATTCTCTAGGCAAGAACACTGGAATGGGTTGCCATTTCCTTCTCCAATGCATGGAAGTGAAAAGTGAAAGTGAAGTCGCTCAGTCGTGTCCGACTCTTAGCGACCCCATGGACTGCAGCCTACCAGGCTCTTCCGTCTATGGGATTTTCCAGGCAAGAGGACTGGAGTGGGTTGCCGTTGCCTTCTCTAGTGTATGTAATGGTAAATTCTTGACTGTAATTGGTCTGAAATAATTTTCATTCTATTGTTGTTAAAATTATTCTGTTTGAATTTAGCCAATATGGTTAGTGTTCCCCTTGTTGCCAGAATTCAACCTCTGTATACCAGTCTGAAATAAATCTCAGAGACAGAGTTTTGAGTGAAAAAGAAAGAAATAACTTTAATGCTTTGACAGACAAAGGGGACCACAACAGGTTAATGCCCTCAAGACTGTATCCCTTCCATGTTGGGGGGTGGAGTGGGAGATAGCATGAGGAGTATTTACAGTATTTAGTGAGCAGGGCACGATCAGCTCAGGAACATTCTTCTGATTGGTTGGTAGTGAGGTAATTGGGAGATAGCATCATCTACCTTCTGGTTCAAACCAGTCTAGGGTCTACATGCTAATGGGCAGTGTTTTGTTAACTTCTTCCCCCAGCAGGGGTTTTCAGTATCTGCAAGATACCTTAAAGGACATGGTTCAGAATATTTTCTATAGTCCATGAGGAAAAACTAAAGGTCCTTGACTTTGTTTAATGGCTAAAGTATTATTATTTTGTCTTGACTGTATTCCTTTCTTTCCACATTTTCTCACTCCTCTGATTAAATTTACTCTTTGAAATGTTCTACAAACAAAAGCAGGTGGAAGACATGGGTAGGGGGTCTATTCTGGGAAGGTGTCATAGGGTCCTGCCTGATTACACCCTCTGTTTGAATAAACTTGAGAGAAATTTTTTCCTGACCATAGGCCCCTGACCTTTCTTTTCTTAGAACATTTGTTTAAGGCAACTTGGAACTATAAATCTTTTCCGCTTTGAAGGATAAATCTAGCAACAAGGAATGTCTTTCTGAAGGAGCTGGGAGCCATCACTTTGAAATGTCCAGAAAGATAGAGCTCCGACCTCTGGGTCTCTCTGGGAGGGGAGGAGCCTGACTTTGATAAGTTGTATTTAGCAAATACAGATGACCTAATCACATTAAACACTTCACCCTTAAGTCTTCCACTAGTTAACTTCAAAGCTTAAATTCTTATTTTGTTTCAGTGGAGCTGGGTTTGATCACATATATCTCAATAGCCTTGAAAAAACTCTGCTTTGCCTGTTCAACTTATCTAGGCCAATTTTTCCCTGACAGAGCTTGATGTACCCCAGATTTCTATACTTATATTTGTGTATTAATTTTATGATGCTCCTTCAATGTGAGGTTATGCTTTTTATTAATTCTGCAAATTATCAGTAATATTTCTCTCAGCTATTGTCTTTCCCCCATCTATTTTTCCTTTTCCTTGCTAGTAACACATTGCCCTCCCCAATCTAGCTGATCTTTCAAACATATCATTATCATTTATATAATTAATTCAATAACTTCAGCAAACCTCATTTGAAATGAATTCACATTTCAAAAGTTGATTGCATTGATTCCTTCTTTCCATCCTTCCTGCCATTTCTTGTGCATGTGTGCCTATTGGATTTTTTTCACACCCAAGCACAAATCCAGTAGATAATATGTCTAAATTCTTCTTTGAAAGGTTGTGCAATAAAGTCCCAATTTCTTTATCCTCAAGGAGTTTCACAGAATTTTTTTTTTTCAGTCACCTTTCAAGATCAGGAAGTCTGGCTTCCATTTATAATGGAGGCTACGACCCTTTCTCTTTTGGGATCCATTTTGATTCTCCTTTACCTATTTCTTGCCTTTGAAAATGTGTGTGTGTGTACGTGTGTGCGTGTGTGTGTGTGTATCTGTGTGTGTGTGTGTGTGAGTGCGCGGGCTCATGCTCGGTGGCTCAGTTCTGTCTGACTCTTTCAACCCCATGGACTGTAACCAACCAGGCTTTTCTGTCCATGGAGTGGATTACCATTTCCTACTCCAGGGGATCTTCCTAACCCAGGCCTCGAACTGTGTCTCTTGCATCCCTTGCATTGGCCAG
Source organism: Bos indicus x Bos taurus (assembly GCF_003369695.1). Taxonomy (NCBI): domain Eukaryota; kingdom Metazoa; phylum Chordata; class Mammalia; order Artiodactyla; family Bovidae; genus Bos; species Bos indicus x Bos taurus. Next base: position 17,495,022 of record NC_040076.1, on the reverse strand, counting down.
AAGATTCTTTAGCACTATGCCACCGAAACTTCCCTAGGAAGTGTAATCAAACACAAAAATACCTTCATCTTTCACAACCATTACCACTGTCTTTCTTATTCATCTTTGGAACACAAAGAAATTTGTGTGTTTTTAGGGCTGGGGAAGCAGAATGAGCCACCCTAGAAAGTGGCAATTTGGCTTTTGGATTATTTTGATTTGAAAAAAGTAAGAGCCCAGAAAACTCAGAAAGAGCTTATTCCCTCCCTCTTAACTATCTAAGAAAACTTAGCTAGGAATTCCTTACCTGGAAGAGTGCTATTACCAAAGATAACTTTTATATCCAAAATATATAGCTACATGATGTGACAAATAATTGTGTACCAAGTCTTTGCTCTTCACATTTTCCTATGAATTGTCCTCTTCCTCTTTGAAGCTCCAGACCCCAGTCCCCTTCTCCTTAGCTCAGGTTGATATGTAAACTCCCATTACCTGATTATCAGGGAGTCTCATATTTTTATAAGGGCTCAGGCACAAACAAAATTTGTTTATCTGCCGTTAATCTGTCTTATGCCATTTTAATTACTAGACCAGCTAAAGAACTTAGAAGAGAAGAAGGGTATAGTTTTCAATTTCTATAGGATTCATCACCATTTGTTTAGTTGTTTTCTACCTAACTATCTAACAGCACTGTTTGTTTGGAGGGAAAGCTGTCTCAGAGAGTGAATTCTCTGAACTGCGGTGACAGGAAACCTATGGACTGAGTTTACATATTTATACTTCTATGTTGCCTGGAGATTTACAGGTTTATATTTTTAGTGAATCTGAACTCTAGACAACTGCCAACTGTCTTCTTGGTAACTCATTTGAATGTTTAATAGGCATCCTCAAGTTTAAAATATCCAAATCAGAACACCTCCCAATCTTCTCCATTTCAGTAAATAAAATGGTGCTAGTTTCTGCAAACCCACATTTAAAATCTATCCCAGACTTTCTTTTGCTACCTTAACTATATCAAATCTATTACCTCTGCAACTTTGTGAAACTAAGCAGCACTATCCTTTTTCTCTTAATGTGTGTGTGCATGCCAAGTCGCTTCAGTCCTGGGGATCTTCCTGACCCAGAGATTGAACTCTTCTCCCTTATGTCTCCTGCATTGGCAGATGGGTTCTTTTCCACTAGTGCCACCAGGGAAGCCCTTTTCTCTGAGTAATATCACCATATTTTTTTTTTCATAGCATTCATGCTCTGGAACTGTTTTATTAATGCATTTATTTATTCATGCCATTTGCCTATCAACATGCAAGTTTGATAATCAAGTTCATCACCCATCTTGTATATTGGCTTTTTCTCTGTGTACAGAGCTGTGAATAAACTTAATGAATCTTGGGTAAATGAATGAAAATCAATCTTCAGGATCAAAGAGAGATCAGTTAGACTTTGAACTTGGTGCCAAAGCTTACTTCTGTTCCTCCATAATACACAGTATTAAAAAAGACTTAATTGCTTAGTTTATACTTTCAAATACATATCTTATGTTTTAAAGGGAAAATCAATTAAAGGTCATTTCCTATTGCTATTTTCATATAAATTGAAACTATGAAGATATTAATTTCTTGATAATCTTGTTTATGTCTACAATATATTATAATATTTTACTGTGCAGGTTTACATCAGATACTACATTTGAGCAATAACACTTTCAAAGTCGGTTGTTCTCAAACTTTAGTGTTTTATATAACCTCACAACTCACTCATTTCTATTGAATCAGATTCTCAATATGCTTTTATCTGCTAAACATTTATGTTTCCTCATGTATAAAATGGGAAAATACTTAGTAGTGGGAATTCTTAAGAGCTCTAAATAAGACATTTATGTACAAGTCCTTCATACAATATATGGTACATACATGTGCTTGAAACTCTTTGCTATACTCACAGTTTCCTTCAGAAGTTTTCACTTGATTATATATCACTCATTTGATACTTAGTATCTACAAACTGATTAAAGTATAAGCGATTAATATTAAACTATGAATTCAAGGTGCACTATCAATCAGAAATTTTAAGAAACCCTTTAGATTACACATAGGTCCCCTTGGGATAATAGATTGCATTTCACTTTTAAGCTGGACTGACATACATCTTGAAAGCTGGTCGTGAGTTGTTTATGAAGTACAATGAAACTCAAAAATGAATTACTTTTTCTTGGGTTTATTGATATTTAAACATGGATGCAGAATGTGTTTTCACTTCATATATTTTTAAATAGTAGCCACACTGGAAACTGCTGATAAAATATTCATTACTTAAATTCCATCCATCATCTCATTTTCATACTCCAAATTTTTTATGACAAAACGTTTGTGTGTTTAATTTTACTCTTTTCCTATCCACTGAATGAGTAATGAGAAACACAGAACTGCAAGAATTTAACTTCTACATACTATTTCTACATAAATCAGGTCTACTTGGAGGAGTGTGGTTGATTCCTATTCTGGGGTTTGAACAAGAGCCTGGGACTTGTGCCAAGAAAGAAATGTTATCTATCAGTGTCATCTATCAATATAGTCATATTAAAACGAAAAAAGAACCAGCTTAAAAGGACACATAGGTGACAAATTTTGGAAAATTAGAGCATCAACATTTGCTTTGAAAAATCAAACTAGCAAAATAAATAAACATGACAGTTTAACTTTATTGAATTTTAAAAATCATTCTAAATATTGTAATTCTGGAAAGACCCTGTTTCATCTACAATCTAACACTTCTCTTTTGATAAAATTGTTTCATAAAATTAATATATATATATTTATTTATTTTTGGTTGCTCTGGAACTTTGCTGCTTCATGGGCTTTTCCTGAGTTGCAGAATGCAGATTTCCCATTATGGCAGCTTCTTTTCCTGCAGATCACAGGGCTCTAGGCACCTGGGCTTGAGTAGTTGCAGCACATGGGCTCAGTAGTTGGGGCTCCCAGACTCTAGAGAACAGATTCAGTAGCTGTGGTGTATGGGCTTGGTAGCTCCTTGTCAGGTGGGATTTTCAGGGATCAGAGATCAAACAGTTGTCTCCTGCACTGTGTATTCTTTATCATTGAGGCACCGGGGAAGCCTCATACAATTATTTTTCAGAAAACTTAGTAACAAGTCAGTATTATTTATTTGTGTTTATACTTCAGTTCATTCACTCAGTCCTGTCCAACTCTTTGTGACTCCATGAACTGCAGCACACCAGGTTTCCCTGTCCATCACCAACTCCCAGAGCTTGTTCAAACTCATGTCCATCTAGTCAGGGAGGCCATCCAATCATCTCAGCCTCTGTCATCTCCTTCTCTTCCTGGCATCAATCTTTTTGAACATCAAGGTCTTTTCCAATGAGTCAATTCTTTACATCAGGTGGCCAAAGTATTGGAGCTTCAGCTTCAGCATCAGTCCTTCCAATTAATATTCAGGACTGATTTCCTTTAGGATTGACTGGTTTGATCTCCTTGCAGTCCAAGGGACTCTCAAGAGTCTTCTCCAACACCACAGTTCAAAAGTATCAATTCTTCAGTGCTCAGGTTTCTTTATAGTCCAACTCTCACATGGCTACTGGAAATACCATAACTTTGACTAGAGGGAACTTTCTTGGCAAAGTAATGTCTCTGCTTTTTAATATGCTATCTAGGTTGGTCATGGATAGGAGAGTTAAAGAAAGCTGAGTGCTGAAGAATTGATGCTTTGGAACTGTGGTGTTGGAGAAGACTCTTGAGAGTTCCTTGGACTGCAAGGAGATCCAACCAGTCTATCCTAAATTTAGGAAATCAGTCCTGAATATTCATTGGAAGGACTGACATTGAAGCTGAAACTCCAATACTTTGGCCACCTGATGCAAAGAGCTGACTCATTTGAAAAGACTCTTATGCTGGGAAAAATTGAAGGCAGGAGGAGAAGGGGATGACAGAGGATAAGATGGTTGTATGGCATCGCCGACTCAATGGACATGAGTTTTAGTAAGCTCCCGGAGTTTGTGATGGACAGGGAGGCCTGGCATGCTGCAGTCCATGGGGTTGCAAAGAGTCAGACATGACTGAGCAACTGAACTGAACTGAACTGAAGATTAGTCATAGCTTTTCTTCCAAGGAGAAAGTGTCATTTAACTTAATGGTTGCAGTCACCATCTGCAGTGATTTTGGAGCCCAAGAAAAAAAAGTCTGCTATTGCTTCCATTGTTTCCCCATCTATTAGCCATGAAGTGATGGGACCAGATGTCATTATCTTTGTTTTTTGAAGACTGAGTTTTAAGCCAACTTTTTCACTCTTCTCTTTCACTTTTATCAACAGACTCTTCAGTTCCTCTTCACTTTCTGCCATAAGGGTAGTGTCACCTGCGTATCTGAGGTTATTGATATTTCTGTCTATAATCTTGATTCCAGGTGTGATTCATCCAGCCTGGCATTTCTCATGATGTACTCTGCATATAAGTTAAATAAGCAGGGTGACAATATACAGCCTTTATGTACTCCTTTCCTGATTTGGAACCATTTTCCATGTCCAGTGCTGACTGTTGCTTCTTGATCTGCATACATATTTCTCAGGAGGCAAGTAAGGTGGTCTGATATTCCCATTTTTTTCAGAATTTTCCAGTTTGTTGTGTTCCACACAGTCAATGGCTTTGGTGTGGTGAATAATGCAGAAGTAGATGATTTTCTGCAACTCTCTTGCTTTTGTGATGATCCAATAGATGTTGGCCATTTGATCTCTGGATCTTCTGCCTTTTCTAAATCCAGCTTGAACATCTGGAAGTTCTTGGTTCACATGCTTTTGAAGTCTTCCATGGAGAATTTTGAGCATTACTTTGTTACTGTGTGAAATGAGGACAATTGTTTAGTAGTTTGAACATTCTTTGGCATTGTCTTTCTTTGAGATTGGAATGAAAACTGACTTCCAGTTCTGGGGCCACTGCTAAATTTTCAGTTTGCTGGCATATTGAGTGTAGCACTTTAACTGCATAGTCTTTTAGAACTTGATATAGCTCAGCTGGAATTCCATCACTTCCATGATTTTTGTTCATAGTCATGCTTCTTTTCTTTTTTTTTTTCATAGTCATGCTTCTTAAGGCCCACTTGACTTCAGACTCCAGGATGTCTGGCTCTAGGTGAGTGATTACACCATTGTGGTTATCCGGGTAATTAAGATGTTTTCTGTATAGTGTTTATATTTAGTGTATAGTAAAAATAAATGTAATAGTCAATGAAACAAATTGTTTTTGATAATTATTTCTGTAACAAAAAAGGAATTAACATGTGAAATGTATAAAACATTTCAACCAAAAATTATAAACTTTATTTTTAAATGTATCATGTCTTCCACTTTCTTTTTATCTCTTCTATAATATGGTAAATGACAGCTAAAAAATTTTAAAGCCATATATTTTTGGCAGAAAATTACCACTACTATATATATATATATTTTTTTAATATATAAAAATATTTATTATGGCTTTCCTCTTTTCTGTATCTTTCAAATGCCAGATACATGAAAAATTAGTCCCTTCTTATGTATTATTACATCCATAATACTAATAAGCTTCTACTTTTAGAGAATGCTCAATATTTAAATCTTTCATGTTTTAAATTACTGATACATTCACAATATGTTCAAAAGCTTTCTTCAGTTATAAAAATGGAGTTGCATTCTTTGTTCAAAAATTTTTGACCTAATTGTAAATGCAATCTTTGAAGTTTCAATCATCTAAATCCTTAAGGTCAGAGATTTCTTTAAATGCAAGATAACTGCTCAACTCAGAATATATTCTATTCTGTGATTTAGTGAATACTTTGGATTAACAAATGAAAGTAGAGGTCTCTTCAGAAATCTCTAACTCTGCTTGCTACACCTTAAATTTACCATTTAAAATATTTAGAATTCACTATATTCTGAGAGGTAATGTTTGAAAGTCATTTTAGGTGTAACAGATATATATATATATATATATATAGTTTGTTTGTTTGTTTAGTGTTGCTTTTCTTGGGAGTTACTCTTGGAGAAGAATATAAAGAAAAAAGAAACAGTCACCATGAGTGATGGATTTTTGGATATGGTAAGGGAAACAAGTCTCCTTTTTTTTACTTTCTCTAGGGAAGATTAGTAAGCATATTTGATTCCTCATTGGTATGAATACAAAGAAAAAAGAACCCAGGCCCTTAAGCTCAGTTAAATGACAAGTTAAATGTGAAAACATTAAAGAAGATGGAAAAATTATAGACTATTTCAAAGGAAATAAGGACCTTAAGAAACAGATGATAAATAGATGTTTTCATCAGAGTATTCACTGTCTGAGGCAAGCCCATGTTTTTACTCAGTGTTATTCTGCTATATTTTCTTTAGCTATTTCATGATATTTCATTTACATATGAATGAGAAATGCCTTGTAAAATTTATAATACATTTGAGAAATAAAAAATAATTATGTTTTCATGAAAATTTCTTAATATTTTTATTCTATGTCATTGATAATTTGAGGGATTATGGTTGGTTATATTATAAACTGAAGCAAATACTTATATTAAGAATCAATATTTTATTTTTGATGAATGTTATTATAGAAAAACAGTGGATAAAGAATGACCTTTTTAGTGTAGAAATATTTATATGTAAATGTTTATGAAATAGCATTTAATATCTTGAGATTAAAATTTTGCATATATCTCAGTAGAGATTCTGTTTAATTAAATACAAGTTCTCTCTATTACCTTATGTTTTAAGATATTAATGACCTGAACCAGAGTCTGCATTAAAAGAGAGGTCATGGTTTGTGTTCTCTGCAGTCTCCAATATGAGGAAATAAATAATATCACTAATCTATGCTAACAGAGACATACAAACTTACTTAATTTCTCTGATACACTTGATTGCTTTCTAAGTGTGCTTTTTTATTAGCATCTGAATCATTAAGTAGATACAAAGGGCAGGATTTCATTAAATTACAGTTCTTATAAATGACAAATTGTTGAACACCAGTGATTACATAAACTACCACGTGGAATTTCTGAAGAGCTAAATTCCTTAATTGTGTGAAAGAACGTTAATTATTTTGGAAAAAAATTAAGATTTTTTAAATTGAGATTGGAAAGAAAGTCAGGGATTTTTCAGGGAGCTTTCGTATACGAGGTTAAAAAAATCTAAGTTTATTCTGGAAATATGAAGATACGTCATGACATTGCGGGTGGTTGAAAAATAGATGGAGAACAGTGAGTGAAAAAAAATTTTTTTTCATTGGAAAAATAGAGTTCTTCAATAGTTAGAACTAATTTTCTGCATTAGAAGCAAGGAAAGGATAGAGGTGAAAAGACAAGAGGGGAATAAGCAGGTAAGACCCAACCATTTGGGGATCCTTCCTGGAAAATACCAGAAAAGAAGTGATGCTGGCTAAAGATAAGAGGGAAAAGTCCAGTGAGAACCCAGCCACCTAGGGACCTTCCCCTTACCTCACCCATAATGGGGGAAACTATGGTCAGGAGATGGGCAGCTGAACTTGATAAACAAGGAGCAGAGTGACATGATAGAACTTCCGTGGGCTGCGCATGCCCAGACTTTGTTGTTCAATTTGATCTCTGGTTCCTCTGCCTTTTCTAAATCCAGCATGAACATCTGTAAATTCATAGTCCACATACTGTTGAAGCCTGGCTTGGAGAATTTTGAGCATTACTTTGCTAGCGTGTGACATGAGTGCAATTGTGTGATAGTTTGAACATTCTTTGGCATTGCCCTTCTTTGGGGTTGGAATGAACACTGACTTTTTCTAGTCCTGTGGCCACTGCTGAGTTTTCCAAATTTCCTGGCATATTGAATGCAGCACTTTAACAGCATCATCTTTTAGGATTTGAAATAGCTCAGCTGGAATTCTATCACCTCCACTAGCTTTGTAGGAGTGCTTCCTAAAGACCATTTAACTTTGCACTCCAAGATATCTGGTTCTAGATAAGTGACACCATCATGGTTATCTGGGTCCTTAAGACCCTTTTTGTACAGTTCTTTCATGTTTTCTTGCCATCTCTTTTTAATCTCTTCTGGTTCTGATAGATCCTTGCCATTTCTGTCCTTTATTGTGTCCATATTTGCATGAAATATTCCCTTGGCATCTCCAATTTTCTTGAAGAGCTCTCTAGTCTTTCTTATTCTATTTCCCTCTTTTTCTTGGCATTGTTCACTTTTAAAAGGCTTTTGTAACTCTCTTTGCTCTTCTTTGAAACTCTGCATTCAGTTGGGTATATCTTTCCTTTCCTCCTTTGCCTTTCACTTCTTTTCTCAGCTATTTGTTAGCCCTCCTCAGACAACCACTTTGCCTTCTTGCATTTCTTGTTCTTGGGGATGGTTTTGGTTACTGCCTCTTGTACAATGTCACGAACCCCTGTCCATAGTTCTTCAGACACACTCTTTATCAGATCTTATCCCTTGGAATTTATTTGTGACTTCTACTATATAATTATAAGGGATTTGATTTAGGTTATGTCTAGGGAGTATGTAATTTCCTAGGTTCTGTCTCACCACAGCAAAGATTTGAAAAGGCACACCAGTGATATAACTCAGAGTTTTATTAGGCAAGCAAAGGAAAGTACACCCTTGAGGCATGAGGGTGGGCTGACCCCAAAGGAGTCAGCAGCCTCTTTTTATGTTTTATCTCCTTCCTCTGAGTCTGCCCTAGGCAAATTGGGCTAGCCAAGAAGGGGGTGCATTTGTTTCACTTGAAGTTCTCACTCAAGTCCACTGATATTCTTTTGTTCCATTTTCATGGGCTTTTTCCCTTTTTTGTCTTTTAGCCACCTCCATTTTGGAGTCCTTTCTCCTATTCTAACTACCTAGCAGTTATATCTGAATGGCCTACTGATTTTCTCTATCTTCTTCAATTTAAGTCTGAATTTTGTACTAAGTAGCTCATGCCCAGACTAGACAGATATATAGTCTGTCTAACAAACCTCTAACACCTCTAAAAAACCCAAACTCATAATAACAACAGTATTATAAAATCTGCACCTGGTTCCCTCCACCACCACCATGGGCATTTCTTAACAAATGAAAGGTGAGGGCATGCACAATAATAACTTTTTATGGCCTCAAGACAGTCAGTCAAATAGCAATCGCCTGTCACACATGATCACCCCTGACTTCTCACAGAATAACTCCTTATAAACATCCTTAAGCCTGTACCTGTATGGGGGGGGGGGGGGGGCTGGTTTAACCTCACAGAAATAGCCCACTCTCCCTTTGAGAGTACTATTGTTCTTCAGTCACTCAGTCATGTCTGACTCTTTGTGACCCCATGGACTGCAGCATGCCAGGCCTCCCTGTCCCTCACCATTTCTGAATTTGCCCAAGTTCATGTTCATTGCATTGGTGGTGCTGTCCAGCCATCTACGCTTTAAAAAACTTTGCTTTGTGCTTAAATCTGAAGCAGTAGTTTGCAAATTTTTGCTTGCTATTGCAAGGATTGAAATTGCTAGTCTGGGTCTCCTGTTGATCTCTTTGGTTAAGGCTCTCTGACATGTCATCACCACCAACCCCATAAGAGATTCAGGTGAGTCATGACATGAGATTTCAGGGAAGGAAAGGTAAGTGTCTGAATTTAAATCAGGAACATGAGACTGTGTGTGCAGGAGCTAAAATGAGCACTAAGTGACTTGCAGATGATGATGTCTTCTAAGGACTGCTCTTTTGATGTGAGAGTAACACCATACATGAACCCTGTAGGGCTCCTGGGCACAAAAGCCTTCCTGTGTCCCTAGTTTCTTAATTACAGGAAATAGACTTCATTGAACCTCCTTGACCTTCCCTGAATTCCAAAGATCAGGTTTAAACACTTGCTAATTAGAGAAGGGAGGGGTTGTAGACAAGGGATGAATAGTTAAGAGAAACAATAGTGCAGCCTCTGGCAGAGGGTCCCATCAAGGAATATACAAAATATCTTTGAGTGTTTGCAGATAATGAAGCCTCCATCAGGAGGAAGAACCTAATGGTATACTGCCCACATGTAGATACCCATAAGTACTGTAGACCCCAGATTAGCTAGAACCAGAAGATTGATGACACTGACTCCCAATTACCTCACCATCAACCAGTCAGAAGAATATCAAGAAATTATAAAACCTCACAATCCTCTTCAGGTTTGGACATAGAGCCTTGAGGCCTTTAGCCGGCTCTGGCTCCCTTTTTCTAAAAATATTCCTCTTTTCTACTTCACCCAGAACTGTCTCCAAATATTAATTTGATGTCAGGTTACAGAGGCCAGATTCAGTTTCAAGAGCTGCAGATGTCAGTTTCAGAATTGCTCCTGGATTTATTTTCATGAACAACCAAGATAATATTATCCAGAAGTTACATAGAGTGGTCAGAGAAACCGCAAAACTCATGTGACAAGACTGGTGGCAGCACCGAAATTAACAAAGAGAGAAATGCTATTTTGAAACGCAAGTGAACGATTTTATGTTAGCCAAGGCAGGTCTGGTGGCTCAGATGGTAAAGAACCTGCCTACAATGCAAAAGACTTGTGTTCAATCCCTGCATCAGCAAGATACCCTGGAGAAGGGCATGGCAACCCACTCCAGTATTCCTGCCTGGAGAATTCCAAGGACAGAGGAACCTCACAGGTATAGGCCATGGAGGAGCAAAGAGTCAGACATGGCTGAGCAACTAACACATTCACTTCCAAGCACATTCAAAATATTAAGAAGAGATAAAATTATCCTGAGTCAAGTATTAATAGCACAGTTTCAAGTGAGGAATGTGCTGAAATTTGACCATGATGAAGACTATTTACAATTGTATGAAGGCTTTTTTTCTTTCCTTCTTTTCTTTTTCTTTCAAAACTTTTTCCTTGTTTAACTTCATATATATATATTTCATATTAATCTTTATATCTAGTTATCAAATATTCTATTTGTGTGTTTGGTTGTTTGTATTTTTACATACATTCATTAACTGACTTTTCTTACCCACATAATGTTCTCTTTCATTCCTCTTACTTGATAAAAATACAGAATTAAAGCCAATTTTTTCTTTTAACATAGGAATTTAATAGCATTTTTCATTCAAGGGTCTTAAAAATAAGTTGAGTTTACTATCTTATAAGAAAAATGCTGGAACATTACCTTAAATAATACTGTACTTTTTTGGGCTAGTTTGCAGAAAATGTATCTATTCAAGAGATAGAGTAATTTACTTAAAAATAAAATTAAAATAGTTTTAGAAACTATAACTTTAAGACATAGGACATAAATTCTATTCATAGAATTAACCACAACAAGAAATATAACTGTTAAAGGCAAAAGAATAGAAAAGGGAAAATGTAAATTAGTAAACATCATCTTGAATATATCTTATCATCCGTTATGCTTTAGGAGAAAGAGACAGAAAATAAAACTTAATGAGTAGTTGTCTAAGTTCCTCTACCATTTAATGTTCTCCAAATTAACTTTCTGAAGCTAACCAGAAACAAAACCCGTCAGGAGATCAAATTTTATAACCTGCATGAAAAGAAAGATTCTTCAAGAATTTCAGTTAGGAACGATTCTTAGGAATAAATGTCAACAGACAGTATTGTTTGCAGTCGGTTCCTGTTAAAGATATACCATTCACTGTTTAATATGAATTAAGACTGAAGTTACCACAGAAATGCTGTAAAAGGTGTTTTGTTTTGTTTTTTCTTTTTCTTTTCTAGTGTTTGTTACTGTTTTCTCATTTCTCACAACTTGTATCCAGTTAAAGATCCTGGCTTTGCACTCTGCAGATTCTCTGCACCCTGAATGATTTTGCTTCCTCAGGGCCACAATCCATTACATCTGTCTCAGCTTGGCTGATGCTCTGGCCATGGTTCTCTCTGCATTGAACACTGCTGGCACATTTTTTTGGCCTTTCAAACTTGAAACAAAATGAAAGTTAAAAAGAAATACAGAGGATGAATATTGTGCAAAACTGAGGTGAAGTAGGAGTGATTATCTTTCTAGCAAGTTTGGTTTTGACCCTTCAATTCTCAACAAACACTAATTATGTACTTGCCACAATCTTACCTCAGGAAATAAGGGTAAGCCAAAAATAATATTTGAACCTGACATAATTTGATATCATTCTAATGTGTTTGTGGGGGAGGAAAGAAACAAATAAAATGGCAATAATAACATGATATGGAAAAATTATGTGATCACTGAAGAACTACAAGAAAGGCTGACAGTGTCTGTTACCTCCTGGTCACCTAATAACATCAGTAACAACTGAATCCATCCATAAGAATGTTAACTTCAAAGGGGCAGAAATGTTTTATTTTCATAACTGTTCTACTTCAAGCACCCCTCTCATAAGATTACTAAGCATTCAATAAATATCTATCAAAATACTGAATGAAATACTTTGAGGTATTTGAACAGAAGTCATATTCTCAGGGAATTCAACTTTCTTATTAGAACTTGAAAGAAGGCAAACAAAGCTATGATCACTTACATAATTCTCAACAATACTTTTTACTTCTTGCAGCCTTAAACTTTAAAAAAATGCATATTTATACAACCAAAACACTGTAAAATGGGGATTATTTTTAACTTAAATTTTGGAACATGTACACTTCATATTTATTAGGATTTTAAACCAAAGGACTGCTCTAGTTTTCATAAGACTTTCTCCTGTGCTATTTTTTTTTTTCCCTAATCTCATCATTCTCAATCAATTAATGGAAAAGGTCTTGAGAGATTATCATCTGACTGGTCATTTTGCTTTGATGAGCATAGTAGGAGTTTCACATTCTTTGTTGTTGTTCAGTTGCTAAGTCCTATCCTACTCTTTGAGACCCCATGGACTGTGGCATGCCAGGCATCCCTGTCCTTCACTACATCTGGGAGTTTGCTCAAACTCATGTCCACTGAGTCAAGGATGCCATCCAACCATCTCATCTTCTGTCTCCCCCTTCTCCTCCTGCCTTCAGTCTTTGGAGTAAAGGAATCAGTTCAGTTCAGTCGCTCAGCTGTGTCCCACTCTTTGAGATCCCATGAGTTGCAGCACACCAGGCCTCCCTGTCCATCACCAACTCCCAGAGCTCACTCAAAGTCACTTCCATCAAATTGGTGATGCCATCCAGCCATCTCATCCTCTGTCGTCTCCTTCTCCTCCTGTCCCCAATCCCTCCCAACATCAGAGTCTTTTCCAATGAGTCAACTCTTCCCATGAGGTGGCCAAAGTACTGGAGTTTCAGCTTTAGCATCATTCCTTCCAAAGAAATCCCAGGGCTGATCTCCTTCAGAATGGACTGGTTGGATCTCCTTGCAGTCCAAGGGACTCTCAAGAGTCTTCTCCAACACCACAGTTCAAAAGCATAAATTCTTCAGCACTCAGCTTTCTTCACAGTCCAACTCTCACATTCATACATGACTGCTAGAAAAACCATAGCCTTGACTAGACGGACCTTTGATGTATGGAGTAAAGGAATAGCCAAGCAGAAAATTCAGATGACCAGTAACTTAAATTTTTGGAAGCGAGAAGAGAGGAGGTAAAGTTGCCTTCCTCTCACATAAACTTCTACTTGTTTAGCAAGTAAACATGAGCCTCACCTGCCCCTTAGCACCATAGAGACAAAGACTGTATTCTCTTTTTGTAAAATGTAAGACTATCATATCTGCAAATCTGAAACTAACAATTAAAATTCTTTTTAACTTAAAGCCTGAGCATCTCCATTTCTTTTCTTAGAATATCCTTATGAAATCATCAAAATTCTTCCACTTCCCAGGAGTTTCTATACAAAAAACTGAGAGAGAGGGAGGCTAAAAATCCCAGTCCACCTCCCAGCTGGCTGGTTGTTCAAGCAACTCAGAATGTGTCCTGAGTTCACTTTCACACAGCTGTGCTCATTACTTTACACATACAGATATAAAGAAAAAACTAAAAAGGAAATATATTGAAGAAAGTTCTGGATATTGAAAATATAAAAAGCAAATGATAGAAAATAAATTTTACCAAGGATTAGAGCATTTTAACTCATCAGAACTATAAATTAAATAGACATGAGTAATGCTGATATTTAGGATAAGACAGAATCTTGGTTCTGCTAAGAAATTATTAATCTTGAGAGTATCTTGCTTTTATAAATAATTTGACCCTTTAAAAATTTATTCAATTATTTAGGATTTTTTTAACCTTCATTATTTAAGATGTTATAGAATTACAGTATTCTCTATATACTACTTTCTTTGTACAATTTCAGTTGGAATGAGCCCTGTTTCTTAGAGAAAACTATAGATTCTGAATTATCATATTGTTTCATATGAGAATAAAAATGTTTTCTACATGAATGCAATTAAAAATGGCCGATAGATATTCCAATTAGTTGTTTCAATATGATGGTCATAAAATTTATTTTAGAGTAAAAATGCAAAGAATCTTCCATATCCCATTTGTTAAAGAGAAAAGAAATAATATTTTGCAATTCACTTATTTATTACATACTTTTCAAATGTGTATATGACACCACCCTTATGGCAGAAAGTGAAGAGGACCTCAAAAGCCTCTTGATGAAAGTGAAAGTGGAGAGTGAAAAAGTAGGCTTAAAGCTCAACATTCAGAAAACGAAGATCATGGCATCTGGTCCCATCACTTCATGGGAAATAGATGAGGAAACAGTGGAAACAGTGTCAGACTTTATTTTTTTGGGCTCCAAAATCACTGCAGATGGTGATTGCAGCCATGAAATTAAAAGATTCTTACTCCTTGGAAGGAAAGTTATGACCAACCTAGATAGCATATTCAAAAGCAGAGACATTACTTTGCCAACAAAGGTTCGTCTAGTCAAGGCTATGGTTTTTCCTGTGGTCATGTATGGATGTGAGAGTTGGACTGTGAAGAAGGCTGAGTGCCGAAGAATTGATGCTTTTGAACTGTGGTGTTGGAGAAGACTCTTGAGAGTCCCTTGGACTGCAAAGAGATCCAACCAGTCCATTCTGAAGGAGATCAGCCCTGGGATTTCTTTGGAAGGAATGATGCTAAAGCTGAAGCTCCAGTACTTTGGCCACCTCATGCGAAGAGTTGACTCATTGGAAAAGACTCTGTTGTCGGGAGGGATTGTGGGCAAGAGGAGAAGGGGACTACAGAGGATGAGATGGCTGGATGGCATCACTGACTTGATGGACGTGAGTCTGAGTGAACTCCGGGAGTTGGTGATGGACAGGGAGGCCTGGCGTTCTGCGATTCATGGGGTGGCAAAGTGTTGGACACGACTGAGCGACTGATCTGATCTGATATATATTTATGTCAAATTTCATTTGTTTTTTTTTAATTATTATTTTATTGTGAACACATCCCAAGTCATTAAGTATTCTTTGAAAATTCAATGTTTCATGACTGTATGATAACCTGTGTTACTGCTGCTGTCGCTGGTATGTTGCTTCAGTCATGTCCGACTCTATGCGACCCCATAGACGGCAGCCCACCAGGCTCTGTCGTCCCTGGGATTCTCCAGGTAAGAACACTGGAGTGGGTTGCCATTTCCTTCTCCAATGCATGAAAGTGAAAAGTGACAGTGAAGTCATTCAGTCGTGTCTGACTCTTCAAGACCTTTCAGGACTGCAGCCTACCAGGCTCCTCTGTCCATGGGAGTTCCAGGCAACAGTACTGGATTGGGTTGCCATTGCCTTCTCCCATGATAATCTGTGAATGTACCATAATTTTAAAAACAATACTTTATGTCCTAACTCCTAATTAATCAAATTGTCATTTAATAATGTGATGGAGATCACTATTTAATACTGATAATAGTAACTAGATCATATTTGATGTGAAAAAACATGAAGAAAAATGACAAAATCAGAATCTTGACAAATAAAATATACCTGAAATGTTGAACAAAGTAAAAACTTATACCCTAACTCACAATGCAAAAATCAGAAAGCAAAAGGAAAACTTCATTTAAAAAATTGATAAGCACATTGCTGAATTTTAAAGTAGAAAAAGTATCCAGGGACCAGTAATAAAAAGGAATCCCACAAGAAACAGTAAGATATATACTTGTTTACTTCCAGGAAGTAACTATCTCAGATCTATTAACTATCTTGGTGCTTGTGATTTGTAATCCCTTAGAGACAAGATATAAGCCCACAGATACTCTGGATAGGAAATCTGGAACTAGACTTCCTGCATAATGCAAGCAGGTGGCAAAGGACTGAATATCAGAACACCTGAGCAGGGACAATGCTTCTTTTTCTGCTATTTGGGCATGAAAGAAACATTTGGGGATAGCAGAGTAACATGACAAACTCAGATTCTAAAGGGAATACATGAAACAAAGCTTGCCTACAGCTTGGGCAGAGTAGACTGCTATGTGACAGAGAAATCAATTTTCATCTCATAAAATCCATTCAGTTTTTAGACTACTGTTCGAATAACCTAGATTTTATCCTAATACTCTTACTATTTAAATGATATGTCTTAACACGTGATTAAACTGTCCACAGTATTAAAGGACAGATTTTGTAGTGTCATGTAGAAAAATGTGGTTTTATTTTCTGTTTAGGACAGGGAAGCCTGGCGTGCTGTAGTCAATGGGGTCACAAAGAGTCAGACAAGACTGAGTGACTGAACTGAACTGAAGCTCCTTATGAAAGGTGTTGCTTTGCTGACATTTTTCCTCAAAGTAAGTAGCATATAACAATTTACTAAGTACAAATAAAAATGTATTTTAAATATCTTTCATGGATTTTGCTTGATTGTCCAGTTTTAATTATTCGTGAGAAAGATTTTATAACTTCCATGAATATACTTAATATAACCTAGGTGTGAAGGGTTAATGGTGGGCAGATAACTCTTGATTTGAATTTATCAAGAATTCATATGCTGTTGACCACACAATGCAAAAAAGATTCAACCCCAATTTTTTATTGAAGTATAAATATCACAAGAGATGCTTTAAATAGAACTAGTGCAAAGGATTTCTAGAATCAGCTAGCCTCCCTTTTGGACACCTCTACTTCAATCACAAAGTTCTTTTGGTTCCTGCTTTCTGAAATCATGTTAATAGCTTCTCCAGTATCTTATTTTTCACAGTAATTCAACCCTAGTTCTTAAAGACTATTATACAGCAAAGCCAGAAGAGCAACAGCTAGCTTTGCCAATCACATTCTCTTAGAAAGTAGTCCAGCAACCACTTATGATCACTCAAAGCATATCATCTATGGTTCTCACTCTTCATACTTCAGCTTTAAGTACTTCATCCATTTGTGATATTCTAATGTGGAATTTCACTTTATTCTCCTCTGTGATAATTTTAAAGTATGTCTACTAATCCTTCAACACCTCTTCCTCAAAAAGTGCAACCTAATTCCCCTACCTTAGTGACTTGCTTATATAAAACAAAAGTATCACATCACAACACTCCCCTCACTACATTGCTCAAATTTTGATTTTTAAAAAAATTTTATCATTCAATAATATGTGCAACATACATGTACAACATATCAACTCTGTATTTCCATATGGACAAAAAAAAGGTTGATTTTTGTATTTATGGTAGTGTGATTTTTTTTTCTTTTAACCTTTGCATAATTCTGACATTTTACTGGGTCTTCCTTAATCCTAGACATGTCACTGTTAGCTGTGTGAAAGCTCTACAGGGTGGCTTTATGCTTATTTTAAAAGGTGAATGAAATATACTATCATCTAGGGTTGGGTCTTCTCTAATTGAGCAGAAACATCTGGTATCCCTCAAGGGTCTATGTTAAATGGTTTATTATTAATTTTGTATGTTAATGACTTGGAACCCTTTACATTTATGAAGCCAGCAGGGTTATTATTTTTGTCAATGACACACATTACTTGAAAAAGTCACTACAAATTAATGCTTTTTCTTCAGTAATAGAACATTGGCATAACATGAATATAACTTGAAGTTCATAAAAGTTTTAAAAATTAATTCAATAATTATTGTTTAATCAATAGAAAATATTCTTTATTGGAAATCCAATCAATTATACAATTTGAATCAGCAATGCCAGGAAAGTTATTTTTATAAGATAAATATACAATCATATTTAAGAAAGAAAATTGTAAAATATATATATTCTACAGCAATTAACTAGTAGAATTGTATATTTACCCAAAATTTTTAATACTGGCCATATAATTACACTGATGAGTTTTTAAAGTCAGTGTTTTAGGAATGGCTATAAATGGTTCAGAATATGCTTTAACCTCTAAGAAACAATGGCAAGATAATTACCAAGCTAAACAATAAATTGCAGTTTTGAATATTTTTTCCTGAATAAGAACACTGCTTTTGGATTGTTTGATAACTATCGACAAAATTTGCTTAGATGCTTTTAAGATCTCCTTGAGAATATGACATAGAAGTCTATTATTTGTGTAAATATATGCTAACTGCCTGTGTTATCAGAACCATGATTAAGTTTAGTATAATAATCTGTTCCACAGTGCCTCCTATTCATGTATTCAAAGTGTTAATTTGCTCAAAGTCATTTTTCTGAGTATTCTTACCTTCTGTTCCCATTAGTGATAATTTATTACATGCTGAATCTCCCAGCCTCCTCCAGATCATGACCATAGATATTTCAGCTCTATTATCCACATCTGCCACAGGTTTAAGTCTTCAGGTCATCCTTTCTCTTTCTCCTTTGACTCCTCTCTAATTTGTACATAGCCAATAAATTTTCATGATTCAAGGTACCTAAGTAGCTGCTGAGAAGAAATTTAATATCTTTTATCCAGCATTCTCTTGTGTTTTGAAACAAGGTGTTATTGCTCTTGCTATTGATACTTTTATTCATATAACTTCTCATACTACTTTTTAAAAATGTTTATTTATTTTTAAAGTATTTATTTATCTGTTTGACTGCACCAGGTCTTACTAGCAGAATGTGGGGTCTTCAGTTGCAGCATGCAGGATCTCTGACCAGGGATTGAATCCAGGCCCCCTTAGCAGTGGGAGCACAGAGTCTTAACCACTAGATCACCAGGGAAATCCCTAATTTCTCATATTATTTAGCAACTCTAATGTTATACTGAATGCAGCCAATTTAGATTACAAAATAAAGAAAAATAACAATGTGTCTTTCATACAAACTTGTCATCTGTCAGAGATGCTTACCAATTTTCAAGTTTAAACCCAGAACCTGGCACAATATTTCTTAAATACCTCATTTTCAAAATCTTAGTATATATTCTAGCTCATTATGTATATATAGATATCTGTCTGGTACATGAGGTTTTTTTTTTTCTGTTTTTTTTATATTTTATTTTATTTTTAAATTTCACAATATTGTATGGGTTTTGCCATATATCAAAATGAATCCGCCACAGGTATACATGTGTTCCCCATCCTGAACCCTCCTCCCTCCTCCCTCCCCATACCATCCCTCTGGGTATTCCCAGTGCACCAGCCCCAAGCATCCAGTATCGTGCATCGAACCTGGACTGGAGACTCGTTACATACATGATATTAAACATATTTCAATGCCATTCTCCCAAATCATCCCACCCTCTCCCTCTCCCACAGAGTCCAAAAGACTGTTCTATACATCAGTGTCTCTTTTGCTGTGTTTTATACAGGGTTATTGTTACCATCTTTCTAAATTCCATATATGTGCATTAGTATATTGTATTGGTGTTTTTCTTTCTAGCTTACTTCTCTCTGTATAATAGGCTCCAGTTTCATCCACCTCATCAGAACTGATTCAAATGTATTCTTTTTAATGGCTGAGTAATACTCCATTGTGTATATGTACCACAGCTTTCTTATCCATTCATCTGCTGATGGACATCTAGGTTGCTTCCATGTCCTGGCTATTATAAACAGTGCTGCGATGAACACTGGGGTACATATGTCTCTTTCCCTTCTGGTTTCCTCAGTGTGTATGCCCAGTAGTGGGATTGCTGGATCATAAGGCAGTTCTATTTCCAGTTTTTTAAGGAATCTCCACACTGTTCTCCATAGTGGCTGTACTAGTTTGCATTCCCACCAACAGTGTAAGAGGGTACCCTTTTCTCCACACCCTCTCCAGCATTTATTGCTCGTAGACTTTTGAATCGCAGCCATTCTGACTGGCGTGAAATTGTAGCTCATAGGGGTTTTGATTATCATTTCTCTGATAATGAGTGATGTTGAACATCTTTTCATGTGTTTGTTAGCCATCTGTATGTCTTCTTTGGAGAAATGTCTATTTAGCTCTTTGGCCCATTTTTTGATTGGGTCATTTATTTTTCTGGAATTGAGCTGCAGGAGTTGCTTGTATATTGTTGAGATTAGTTGTTTGTCAATTGCTTCATTTGCTATTATTTTCTCCCATTCTGAAGGCTGTCTTTTCACCTTGCTTATGGTTTCCTTTGTTGTGCAGAAGCTTTTAAGTTCAATTAGGTCCCATTTGTTTATTTTTGCTCTTTTCTCAATATACTGGGAGGTGGGTCATAGAGGATCCTGTTGTGATGTATGTCAGAGAGTGTTTTGCCTATGTTCTCCTCTAGTAGTTTTATAGTTTCTGGTCTTACGTTGAGATATTTAATCCATTTTGAGTTTATTTTTGTGTATGGTGTTAGAAAGTGTTCTAGTTTCATTCTTCTACAAGTGGTTGACCAGTTTTCCCAGCACCACTTGTTAAAGAGATTGTCTTTAATCCATTGTATATTCTTGCCTCCTTTGTCAAAGATAAGGTGTCCATATGTGCGTGGATTTATCTCTGGGCTTTCTATTTTGTTCCGTTGATCTATATTTCTGTCTTTGTGCCAGTACCATACTGTCTTGATGACTGTGGCTCTGTAGTAGAGCCTGAAGTCAGGCAGATTGATTCCTCCAGTTCCATTTTTTTTTCTCAAGATTGCTTTGGCTATTCAAGGTTTTTTGTACTTCCATACAAATTGTGAAATTATTTGTTCTAGCTCTGTGAAGAATACCATTGGTAGCTTGATAGGGATTGCATTGAATCTATAAATTGCTTTGGGTAGTATACTCGTTTTCACTATATTGATTCTTCAAATCCATGAACATGGTATATTTCTCCATCTATTAGGGTCCTCTTTGATTTCTTTCACCAGTGTTTTATAGTTTTCTATGTATAGGTCTTTGGTTTCTCTAGGTGGATATATTCCTAAGTATTTTATTCTTTTCATTACAATGGTGAATGGTATTGTTTCCGTAATTTCTCTTTCTATTTTCTCATTATTATTGTATAGGAATGCAAGGGATTTCTGTGTGTTGATTTTATATCCTGCAACTTTACTATAGTCATTGATTATTTCTAGTAATTTTCTGATGGAGTCTTTAGGGTTTTCTATGTAGAGGATCATGTCATCTGCAAACAGTGAGAGTTTTACTTCTTCTTTTCCAATTTGGATTCCTTTTATTTCTTTTTCTGCTCTGATTGCTGTGGCCAAAACTTCCAAAACTATGTTGAATAGTAATGGTGAAAGTGGGCACCCTTGTCTTGTTTCTGCCTTTAGAGGAAATGCTTTCAATTTTTCACCATTGAGGATAATGTTTGCTGTGGGTTTGTCATATATAGCTTTTATTATGTTGAGATATGTTCCTTCTATTCCTGCTTTCTGGAGAGTTTTTATCATAAATGGATGTTGAATTTTGTCAAAGACTTTCTCTGCATCTATTGAGATAATCATACGGGTTTTCTTTTTCAATTTGTTAATGTGGTGTATTACATTGATTGATTTGTGGATATTGAAGAATCCTTGCATCCCTGGGATAAAGTCCACTTGGTCATGGTGTATGATCTTTTTAATGTGTTGTTGGATTCTGATTGCTAGAATTTTGTTAAGGATTTTTGCATCTATGTTCATCAGTGATATTGGCATGTAGTTTTCTTTTTTCGTGGCATTTTTGTCAGGTTTTGGTATTAGGGTGATGGTGGCCTCATAGAATGAGTTTGGAAATTTACTTTCCTCTGCAATTTTCTGGAAGAGTTTGAGTAGGATAGGTGTTAGCTCTTCTCTAAATTTTTGGTAGAATTCAGCTGTGAAGCCGTCTGGACCTGGGCTTCTGTTTGCCGGAAGATTTCTGATTACAGTTTCAATTTTCTGTGCTTGTGATGGGTCTGTTAAGATTTTCTATTTCTTCCTGGTCCAGTTTTGGAAAGTTGTACTTTTCTAAGAATTTGTCAATTTCTTCCACGTTGTCCATTTTATTGGCATATAATTGCTGATAGTAGTCTCTTATGATCCTTTGTATTTCTGTGTTGTCTGTTGTGATGTCTCCATTTTCATTTCTAATTTTATTGATTTGATTTTTCTCCCTTTGTTTCTTGATGAGTCTGGCTAATGGTTTGACAATTTTATTTATCCTTTCAAAGAACCAGCCTTTGGCTTTGTTGATTTTTCCTATGGTCTCTTCTGTTTCTTTTGCATTTATTTCTGCCCTAATTTTTAAGATTTCTTTTCTTCTACTAACCCTGGGGTTCTTCATTTCTTCCTTTTCTAGTTGCTTTAGGTATAGAGTTAGGTTATTTATTTGACTTTTTCTTGTTTCTTGAGGTATGCCTGTATTGCCATGAACTTTCCCCTTAGGACTGCTCTTACAGTGTCCCACAGGTTTGGGGTTGTTGTGTTTTCATTTTCATTCGTTTCTATGCAAATTTTGATTTCTTTTTTGATTTCTTCTGTGGTTTCTTCTGTGATTTGTTGGTTATTCAGCAGCGTGTTATTCAGCCTCCATATGTTGGAATTTTTAATAGTTTTTCTCCTGTAATTGAGATCTAATCTTACTGCATTGTGGTCAGAAAAGATGCTTGGAATGATTTCAATTTTTTTTTAATTTACCAAGGCTAGGTTTATGGCCCAGGATGTCATCTATCCTGGAGAAGTTTCCGTGTGCAGTTGAGAAAAAGGTGAAATTCATTGTTTTGGGATGAAATGTCCTATAGATATCATTTAGGTCTAACTGGTCTATTGTATCATTTAAAGTTTGTGTTTCCTTATTAATTTTCTGTTTAGTTGATCTATCCATAGGTGTGAGTGGGGTATTAACATCTCCCACTATTATTGTGTTATTGTTAATTTCTCCTTTCATACTTGTTAGCATTTGTCTTACATACTGCGGTGCTCCCGTGTTGGGTGCATATATATTTATAATTGTTATATCTTCTTCTTGGATTGATCCTTTGATCATTATGTAGTGACCATCTTTGTCTCTTTTCACAGCCTTTGTTTTAAAGTCTATTTTATCTGATATGAGTATTGCTACTCCTGCTTTCTTTTGGTCTCTATTTGCATGGAAAATCTTTTCCCAGCCCTTCACTTTCAGTCTGTATGTGTCCCCTGTTTTGAGGTGGGTCTCTTGTAGACAACATATGTAGGGGTCTTGTTTTTGTATCCATTCAGTCAGTCTTTGTCTTTTGGTTGGGGCATTCAACCCAATTACGTTTAAGGTAATTATTGGTAAGTATGATCCCATTGCCATTTACTTTATTGTTTTGGGTTCGAATTTATACACTCTTTTTGTGTTTCCTGTCTAGAGAATATCCTTTAGTATTTGTTGGAAAGCTGGTTTGGTGGTGCTGAATTCTCAGCTTTTGCTTGTCTGAGAAGCTTTTGATTTCTCCTTCATATTTGAATGAGATCCTTGCTGGGTACAATAATCTGGGCTGTAGGTTATTTTCTTTCATCACTTTAAGTATGTCTTGCCATTCCCTCCTGGCTTAAAGAGTTTCTATTGAAAGATCAGCTGTTATCCTTATGGGAATTCCCTTGTGTGTTATTTATTGTTTTTTCCTTGCTGCTTTTAATATTTATTCTTTGTGTTTGATCTTTGTTAATTTGATTAATATGTGTCTTGGGGTGTTTTGTCTTGGGTTTATCCTATTTGGGACTCTCTGGGATTCTTAGACTTGAGTGATTATTTCCTTTCCCATTTTAGGGAAATTTTCAACTATTATCTCCTCAAGTATTTTCTCATGGTTTTTCTTTTTGTCTTCTTCTTCTGGGACCCCTATGATTCGAATGTTGTAGCGTTTAATATTGTCCTGGAGGTCTCTGAGATTGTCCTCATTTCTTTTAATTCGTTTTTCTTTTTTCCTTTCTGATTCATTTATTTCTACCATTCTATCTTCTAATTCACTAATCCTATCTTCTGCCTCTGTTATTCTACTATTTGTTGCCTCCAGAGTGTTTTTTATCTCATTTATTGCATTATTCATTATATACTGACTCTTTTTTATTTCTTCTAGGTCCTTGTTAAACCTTTCTTGCATCTTCTCAATCCTTGTCTCCAGGCTATTTATCTGTGATTCCATTTTGATTTCAAGATTTTGAATCAATTTCAGTATCATTATTCGGGATTCTTTATCAGGTAGATTCCCTATCTCTTCCTCTTTTGTTTGGTTTGGTGGGCATTTATCCTGTTCCTTTACCTGCTGGGTATTCCTCTGTCTCTTCATCTTGTTTATATTGCTCAGTTTGGGGTGTCCTTTCTGTATTCTGGCAGTTTGCGGAGTTCTCTTTATTGTGGAGTTTCCTCGCTGTGTGTGGGTTAGTACAGGTGGCTTGTCAAGGTTTCTTGGTTAGGGAAGCTTGTGTCGGTGTTCTGGTGGGTGGAGCTGGATTTCTTCTCTCTGGAGTGCAATGAAGTGTCCAGTAATGAGTTATGAGATGTCTATGGTTTTGTAGTAACTTTGGGCAGCCTGTATATTGGAGCTCAGGGCTGTGTTTCTGTGTTGCTGGATAATTTGCCTGGTATGTCTTGCCCTGGAACTTGCTGGCCCTTGTGTGGTGCTTGGTTTCAGTTGAGCTCCTGTCAATTAATGTTCCCTGGAGTCAGGAGTTTCCTGGAGTCAGGGTTTAGACTTAAGCCTATTGCTTCTAGTTATCGCTTATTTTTACACTAGTCTCAAAACTTCTCCTTTTATACAGCACCAATGATAAAACATCTAGGTTAAAGACGAAAAGTTTCTCCACTGTGAGAGTCATCCAGAGAGGTTCACAGAGTTACATAGAGAAGAGAAGAGGGAGGAAGGAATTAAAGGTGACCCGAATGAGATGAGGTGGAATCAATAGAGGAGAGGGCGGGCTAGCCAGTAATCACTTCCTTATGTGCACTCCACAACTGGATCGCTCAGAGATGTTCACGGAGTTATACAGAGAAGAGAAGAGGGAGGAAGGAGACAGAGGTGGCCAGGAGGATAAAAGGGGGGAATGAAAAGGCTGGAGACAGATCCAGCCAGTAATCAGTTCCCTAAGTATTCTCCACCGTCTGGAACACACAGAAATTCACAGAGTTGAGTAGAGTAGAGAGGGGTTAGAAAGGAGACACAGGCGACCTGGTGGAGAAAAAGGAGAGTCCAAAGGGGGAGAGAGCAGTCAAGCCAGTAATCTCGCTCCCAAGTAAAAAATGGGTACTGAAGATTGGGTTCTTAAAGGTACAAAATTGGTAACAAATACATAAAAGCAAAAATTAAAAATCTAGAGTAGAGTTTGGAATTTCAAAAATACAATGTTAAAGAAGAAGGAAAAGAAAGAGAAAAAGGAAAAAGAAAAAAAAAAACAAAGTCACAAAAATTATAAAAAAAAATATAGGTACAAAATTGATAACAAATACCAAAAAAAATGGAGAAGGCACTGGCAACCCACTCCAGTACTCTTGCCTGGAAAATCCCATGGATGGAGGAGCCTGGTAGGCTGCAGTCCATGGGGTCGTGAAGAGTCAGACATGACTGAGTGACTTCACTTTGACTTTTCACTTTCATGCATCGCAGAAGGAAACAGCAACCCACTCCAGTGTTCTTGCCTGGAGAATCCCAGGGACGGGAGCCTGGTGGGCTGCTGTCTATGCGGTCACACAGAGTCGGACATGACTGATGTGACTCAGCAACCAAAAAGAAAAAGTTAAAAATATAGAGTAGAGTTTGGAATTTCAAAAATACAGTGTTAAAGAAAAGAAGAAGGAAAAGAAAGAGAGAAAAAGGAAAAAAAAAAAAAAACAAAGTCACAAAAATTATAAAGAAAATATAGTTACAAAATTGATAACAAATACCATAAAGCAAAAGTTAAAATCTAGAGTAGAGTTTGGAACCTCAAAATACAATGTTAAGGAAAAGAAGAAGAAAAAGAAAGAAAAAACAAAAAACAAAAACAAAAACAAAGTCACAAAAATTATAAAGAAAATATAGGTACAAAATTGATATCAAATACCAAAAAGCATAAATTAAAAATCTAGAGTAGAGTTTGGAATTTCAGAAATACAATGTTAAAGAAAAGATGAGAAAGAAAGAGAGGAAAAAAAGTCACAAAAATATAAAAAAAAAAACTAGGTACAAATTTGATAACAAATACCAAAAAGCTAAAATTAAAAATCTAGAGTAGAGTTTGGAATTTCAAAAATACAATGTTAAAGAAAAGAAGAAAAAAAAAGGAAAGAAAGAAAGAGAAAAAGAAAAAAAACAAGGTCACAAAAATTATAAAAAATATATATATGAAGTTTGCTTTTTAAAAAAATAGCGTCTTTTTTTTTTTTTTTTTGCAAAGTAATAGTGGATTATAAAAGTGAAAATTAAAGGAGTAATAGAGGGCTTAAAATTTTTTTAAAATTACAAAGAAAGAAAGAAAGAATCATCGTAAAAATAGTAAAAATATATCTAGGGCTTTCTCTGGTGTTGTTGTGGGTATTGTGGGGTCAGTTCATTTTTGGCTAGTTCTTTGGTCCAGCTTTTATTTCTCAAGATCTATAGTCCCCTTCCTATGTAGTTGGTACTAACGACAGGGTTTTAATCTATTGCCTGTCGCTTCCAAGGCGGTTCCCTCTGTTATAGCTTCTTCTGTTTGCTGGTCTCTTCAGTGTCTGATTTCTGCCCTGATACAAAGGGGGCGGTGGCGAACACTTTTTTTTTTTTTTTTTAGGCTCATTTGCTCAGTCTCGCTGTGAGGAGGGAGGGACGCTGCAAACAAATAACACTGGCATGTACTCGCAGTGCCTCAGCCACACTGGGCCTGCCCCTGCTCATGGCGTGTGTAGCCTCCCTGCCCACACTGCTCAGGCTCTAGGTTGCTCTGCTGGGAACCATCCCAAGGCCGGCCCTGGGCTGCCTGCCCCTCCCAGGTCCAAGCTGCTCAGGTTCAGGCACTTGGGTAGTCCCCAGAGGCTCAGACTTGGTTGGGCCTGCGTTTTGTACCCTTCCCAGGTCCGAGCAGTTCAGGTGATGAGGTGTTTGGTGAGTGTGGATGCTGCAACTTATTGCCTCCCCGCCGCTCGGTTTTCTTGGTGTACAACCTGCACACCTTCTCAGGCGAATGTTGACCGTCCAGAACCCCAAGAAGTTTTAGTTAGCAAAGAAGCCTGCTTACATTTTTGTAGATAATGTCTCTCTGGGGGTGCGATTGCCCCCTTCTGGCTCTGGCTGCCTGTCCCCAGAGGGGGATGGTCTGCAGCCGGCTAGTCCTTTGCAGCCTTAGTCCTTTGTTCCGTGCACGGGCCTGGCAGTGTCTTAGGTTAGGGCTGGCTTTTTGTGTGGTAGTTATCCCACAGTCTGGTTTGCTAGCCCAAATTATTTCGCTCAGATAGCGCTTGGGGCATTCAGGCCAGATCCTTACTCTAAGCGATGCAGCCCGTGCCTCCCTGCCCAGCCCCCGCTTGCTAGTGGCGGGTGCAGGCATCTGCGCTGCTTCTCTGCTAGGGGAGTTACCATTGGGCTCGTAATCTTTGGGTTTTAATTGTTTGTTTATTTTTCCTTCCTGTTATGTTGCCCTCTGTGCCTCCAAGGCTCGGCACAGACTCGGCAGTGAGAGTGTTTCCTGGTGTTTGGAAACTTCTCTTTTTTAAGACTCCATTCCAGGGACGGAGCTCCA
This sequence comes from Bos indicus x Bos taurus, assembly GCF_003369695.1. NCBI lineage: Eukaryota > Metazoa > Chordata > Mammalia > Artiodactyla > Bovidae > Bos > Bos indicus x Bos taurus. The sequence continues at coordinate 17,467,248 of NC_040076.1, read as the reverse complement.
TCTCTCTCTCTTTTGTCTCTTTTTTTTCTTTTATATTTTTTCCTACCTCCTTTCGAAGACAATGGGTTGCTTTTCTGGGTGCCTGATGTCCTCTGCCGGCATTCAGTTGTTTTGTGGAATTTACTCAGAGTTTAAATGTTCTTTTGATGAATTTGTGGGGGAGAAAGTGGTCTCCCCGTCCTATTCCTCCACCATCTTAGCTCCTCCTCCATGAATTTTTTTAAAAACCTAACTTTGGAGTTCAGACTATGTTGTATTTTTTTTTTTTTTTTTTTAAACTATGAGAAACTCATAGTAACCTCACACCACCAATGTCATATAACTCTAAATCTTTGAAACTATGCTTCTGAATATTTAGGGGGAAAAATCAGAATGGTCATGCTCCTTATAATTCTCTTTTGGCTAAAATGTTTTAAATATATATGAGTTAAATATAATTTTATAGCATGTCTAAAGATAATTAAAATTAGGTTTTGATAGACTTCCAAGTGAACTTTTAGTTTCAGAAATATCATTAAGGAATATATTTGTTACAGACAGGTTTTCTGAGAAAGAGTAGCTGAGGAAAAAAGTTTATGGGTTAGATTTTTATTTGGGAGTGTAATCCTATCTAAACTGGAGTGAAGAAAGAAGAAATGTAATTGAAAGTGGGGTCTGGCTGTTCACAGCTCAAAAGCCAATAAAGACACAAAATTGGTGAAAAGGAAAGTTTGCTTTATTTCAGATGCCAGCAACTTGGGTGTATGGTGGAGTCCTATCCAAAAGGCCAGCCCCACTCCCCTATTCAGTGAGCAAGAGCTTTTATAGACAGAGAGAGGGGCTGCTGCTGCTGCTGCTAAGTTGCTTAAGTCGTGTCTGACTCTTTGCGACCCCATGGACTGCAGCCTACCAGGCTCCTCCATCCATGGGGTTTTCCAGGCAAGAGTACTGGAGTGGGGTGCCATCGCCTTCTCTGAGAGAGAGGGGGACTACAAGCAAAAACAACACCCATCACCTGAAATTGGTTTGACAATTGATTTGCAATCATCTTCAGGTCACTGGTGGTCTGATCAGCATCACTGTGGCTGTTTCAAGTCCAGTTAATCTGCAGTTTTAGGGCTGGCTCATTTCTATTTCCTTGAGACCAATTTTCAGAATTGCAGCAGCTTATATCAGGGCTAGAGCATGGTCATCATAAGGTCATGGCCACAGTCTGGTCATCTTTTTCCACCTGGTGGGGTTTCATTATCTACAAGACAGCTCACAGGCTATGGATCAGAATATCATCTCTAGCCCTTGAAGAACTAAAGGTCCTTGACTTTGCTTAATGACTAAACTGTTACTAATCTTGGACTGTTTTCTTTTGTTTCTTCATTTTCTCACTTCTCTGATTAAACCTATTCTCTGGCTAAAGTTTTTCCACAGATAAAAGGCAGGTGGAAGACATGGGAGGGGCAAGGACTACAGGTCCTGCTCCGTTTTAGGAAGAGCTAATAAAGAGAGCAAGTACCATAATGTATGTTACCCAGTCAGTCATGGTTCTCGAAAACACAACTGACTGCTCCATCTGGGGACTTCTTAAAGGAGGCCAAATGGAATGATCACATCTTGGATTCTTCTTTTGTATGTTGGAGGAGGGATTGCAGCAAGTTGAAAGACAATTACTTATTGATGCTTCCTTCCCCCACCCCTCACTGGTCAAAGTTAAATGTATAATCCTTTTTACTCCTGTAATTCTGACCTGTGGTAAATGGATCCACCAGGCTACCTCAGGAAGAATCTAGAACCTTAGCCAACTCCTCTGACAAGTGTGCATTCACGGTGACCTCTCTCCATGTCAGTTATCAGTATACGGGAATATTAGTTATCAACTGTATTATAACAGCAGACTTATACGTTTAAAACCACAAATATTTATTATCTCAGCTCCTGGGGTCAGGAATATGTAAACAACTTAACTTGAGCACTTTTGGGTCAGAGTCACTCACAAGTTGTAGTTCATCTATTGGTCAGGGCTGCACTCATCTCCACTGGGGGAGGATGCATCTCCAAGCTCATTCACATGACTTTGGCAGATCATAGGTCCTCCCTGGCTGTTGGCCATAGATGTAAGTTTCTGGCCACTTGCCTTTGTCCACAGAGTGATGGAGTGATTCACAACATGTCTCGTAGCTTTCTGCAGAAAAATCCCAACAAAGCCAGAGCCTTTCTTTAATCTAATCTTGGAAATGACATCCCACCACTTTTGTTATGTTCCATCAGGTTCAGTCCACAGTCCAGGGAAGGGGGGAAAAAAGAGGGGGCATGATACCAGGTTGTGGGGATCACTGTGATTACTGTGGAAGCTATTTTATTATATATATTTAGTCAATATTAATAATTGTGGGCTATACCTAAAGCAACATTTGAATGTACTCATTTACCCTCATTAAATGCATCTGTTATTCCTTTTCTTGTACTGTATTTTCTTCTCTGTAGATTCAGGAACAAGAGATTCTAGTAATGAAGGAAAAAGGACTTAGGTCACATTGTGGAGGTTCTTAAATTCATATTAGGAGCCTCTGCACTAATCTGGAAAGGAGAGAAATTCAGTGATAGCAAAAGGAAAATTTATAAATTATTTTGCACTTATAGGGAAGTGATAGCATAGTGCCAAAGGCATGGAAGAAGTTTAATGTTTTATTCAGAAGCTAGTGAAAATTGCGTTATGGCAAAACTTTCCCTTAAGCATGTTATTTTTCAATATTCAAATCTCTTGGTTTCCAAATTTTTATTTTTTCAATGGATTTACATATGATTAACACATTCTTTTCAATATGAAAGACACTGAGATTTTGAATGAGTATTTCCATGATGTGAAAACTTAAATTACCTCATTCTTTAAAAGTTTCCTCAAAGCTGAAATTCATCAATAATTCTGTTTATATTGTTTGAGTATATCACTTGTCATTTAATATATAAAATATAGAGAAAACAACAAAAAGCTATGTTACCATATTTGTGGCAGGTTGCATTTTTCTGATTGGGATTAAAAAAAAAACAAAAAACTTTTGGCTCAGTTTCCTCAAGTTTCAAATCTATTTCTTTTTTCCAAGTTTTATAAGTTATTTGTTCTTGATCAGTCATTAACATTTACCATTATGATGATAGTTTGCTGATTTTTGAAAGAGGCTAACAAAAAGCACTTTTCCCCCACTCGAGTGGTGATTCAATTGAGAAATTAAAATGAGAAATTATGACTAACCTAGACAGCATATTAAAAAGTACAGACATTACTTTGCCAACAAAAGTCCATCTATTTAAAGATGTGGTTTTTCCAGTACTTATGTATGGATGTGAGGGTTGGACTAGAAAGAAAGCTGAGTGCTAAAGAATTGATGCTTTTGAACTGTGATGCTGGAGAAGACTCTTGAGAGTCCCATGGACTTCAAGGAGATCCATCCAGTCCATCCCTAAAGGAAATAAGTCCTGAATATTCATTGGAAGGATTGAAGCTGAAGCTGAAACTCTAATACTTTGGCCACATGATGGGAAGAGCTGACTCATTTGAAAAGACCCTAATGCTGGAAAAAATTGAAGGTAGGAGAAGGGGACAACAGAGGATGAGATGGCTGGATGGTATCACCAACTCAAAGGACATGAGTTTGCATAAACTCCAGGAGTTGGTGATGGACAGGGAGGCCTGGTGTGCTGCAGTCCATGGGGTTTCAAAGCGTCGGACACAATTGAGTGACTGAACTGAACTGAACATAACAAAATGTGATAATTATTATTGAAAATATTGATAGGATAGACTGTAGTTTGCATTCATGCTCTTGAGTATCTTCTAATTTCTATAAAGTTAGGCAATCTTGATGATGTAGCCAGAAGCAGAGCTGGAAGAAGATAGATTCAAGTAAAGTTTACTCATAGCAAAAAGAAATGTAAGATACAGACTCTGTGCAGCTAGGAGAGAGCAAAAGCAGAGTAGTAAGGGGCAGAAATATGCAAGCGCAGTTCCCTCCTCACCTCAAATACAGCAATTAGCTGAATCACACTTCCAGTGGGTGAGATGGTGGAGGATCATCAGCCAAAGGCTTTAGGAACACAGGTAAAGAAACAGAGGAAAAGAAGATAAGCATTTAATAAAGGTAGATGGATACATTTAAATGTTGCATTAAGTATAGCTTATAAACAATTATGAAGAGTGATAAAATATATGATGAAAGAGCTATTGATTTTGATGAAATCAGAATGCCATCTAAATTAAAAGATCACCAGTGTCGGAGAAACCTCAGTGAAAGCAACACTTTATATTACAGTACTCTAACACATTTTATGCATTTCTCCTTTATCCTCTTTGAACTGTTAGAATCTATGTATTAACTCAAACTAACAGAATTGAAGAAAATCACACTTACTAACAAAGAAGGGATTACATGCAACAAATTAGTATTACATGGTTCACTAAGTCTTTATGAAGCTGGGTAATTAATAGCTTTCTAAAGAGAAATAGAGAGAAGTTAGCTAAGGAAAGCTTTAGATTATTTCCATTAAACTATTCACGGACAGTTAGTTGTGTTAATTTGTTGTAAAATATAAGCCCTAGCAACCTTATATAATTTTAAAACACTAAATCATTTTAGCAGTTGTCCTTTTCCTGCATTAATATAACCACCTGGTGGCACTGTTGATTAGGTTGGAAAAATATCTATATTTTTGATAAATCCTTTTAAAAGAGCATTTTCTATATTAAAATTGAAAAATGTTTATGATTTCTGTTGCTATTGCATTATTTGAACTTATTTGGTGCTGGATTGCTGTTGCTAGAAAAAATGCATGAAAATCATTTGCAAAATTTGCAAATGTAAAATAAATCTTATTGAATATTTATATCTGCAAAATTCAAGAACTTCCAAATGGATGTGCCTAATGCTAAAAAGTAAACCAAAGACATAAAGAAAATTATTGTGTATGTATTATTTCTACATTTAACTGGAGAAATATTTCCAAATGATATTTATTTATTAAAAAAAAATTAAGACAAAAATGTGTGTCTCATTTTCATGATTTGATTTCAGGTAATTTGTCAAGAAGATCGCTGCTCTTTGAAAGAGAAAGAGATACCAGAATCTCAAACATAATCTTCCATATAATTCATTTATCTTTAAGAGTTTTTTTCCAAATTCACTCACCACTTGGTCCCATGCCAATTGTTAGATTAAATGATTATGATGAACTGCAATAGCACTTTGTCTTTTGCCTCATATATTATAAAAATCTTTGGAAAATGAAAAGTGTTGAATTAGATTCAGGATACACTGATAAATCAAGAAATCTTCAACCAAACTATGTTTTGTGAGAGCAGGATGAGACAGAATAGTACTTTACTGAGATATTTAAGAATTCATTTGATAGATAAAAAGGAAAAAGTATCTTAAAACATTGAGGAATATTTTATAAATATGTTTTGAAAGAAACTGAGTTGTTAACCACAGGCCATATGTAATAATCTTCAGTTGAGTTCAGTCGCTCAGTCGCATCCAACTCTTTGAGACCCCATGGACTGCAGCAAGCCAGGCTTCCCTGTTGATCACCAACTCACCGAGCTTATTGAAACAAATGTCCATTGTGTCAGTGATGCCATCCAACAATCTCACCCTCTGTCATCGCCTTCTCCTCCTGCTTTAAATCTTTTTCAACAGGAAAGGGTCTTTCCATCAGTGTCTTTTCCAACAAGTCGGTTCTTCACATCAGGTGGCCAAAGTATTGGAGTTTAGTTTCAACATGAGTCCTTCCAATGAATATTCAGTAATGATTTCCTTTAGGATGGACTGGTTGGATCTCTTTTCCATCTGAGGGACTCTCAAGGGTCTTCTTCAACACCACAGTTCAAAAGAATCAATTCTTGGGTGCTCAGCTTTCTTTATAGTCCAACTCTCACAGCCATACATGATCACTGGAAAAACCATAGCTTTGACTAGACGGATTTTTGTTGCCAAAGTAATGTCCCTGCTTTTTAATATGCTGCCTAGGTTGGTCATAAATTTTCTTCCAAGCAGCAAGCGTCTTTTAATTTCATGACTGCAGTCACCATCTGTAGTAACATTGGAGCTGTAACGAATAAAGTCTCTCACAGTTTCCATTGTTTCCCCATCTGTTTGCCATGAAGTGATGGGACCAGATGCCATGATCTTAGTTTTCTGAATGTTGAGTATTAAGCCAGCTTTTTCACTCTCCTTTTTCACTTTCATCAAGAGGCTTTTCCAGCTCTTCTTCACTTTCTGCCATAAGGATGGTATCATTGGCATTTCTGAGGTTATTGATATTTCTCCCAGATATTGTGATTCCAGCTTGTGCTTCAACCAGCTCCGCATTTCTCATGATGGACCCTGCATATAAATTAAATAAGCAGGGTGACAATATACAGTCTTGACATACTTTTTTCCCGATTCACAAACAGTCTGATGTTCCATGTCCAGTTCTAACTGTTGCTTCTGGACCTGCAAACAGATTTCTCATGAGACAGGTCAGGTGGTCTGGTATTACCATCTCTTTCAGAATTTTCCATAGTTTGTTGTAATCCACACAGTCAAAAGCTTTGGCATAGTCAATAAAGCAGAAGTAGATGATTTTTTGGAATTCTCTTGCCTTTTTGATGATCCAACAGATGTTGGCAATTTGATCTTTGGTTCCTCTGTCTTTTCTAACTCCAGCTTGAACACCTGGATGTTCAAAGTCCACGTGCTGTTGAAATCTTGTTTGGAAAATTTTGAGCATTACTTTGCTAGCGTATGAGATGAGTGTAATTGTGTAGTAGTTTGAGCATTCTTTGGTATTGCCTTTCTTGTAATTGGAATGAAAACTGACCTTTTTCAGCCCTGTGGCCACTGTTGAGTTTCCAGATTTGCTGACATATTGAGTGCAGCACTCTCACAGCATCATCTTTTAGGATTTGAAATAGCTCAACTGAAATTCCATCATCTCCATTAGCTTTGTGATGCTTTTTAAGGCCCACTTGACTTTGCATTCCACGATGTCTGGCTCTGGATGAGTGATCATACTATTGTGGTTATCTGGGTCATGAAGATCTTTTTTTATAGTTCTGTCTTGGGTGGGACTACAAGGCATGGCTTATAGTTTCATTGAGCTAGACAAGGCTGTGGTCTATCAGATCAGTTGGTTAGTTTTCTGTGACTGTGGTTTTCATTTTGTCTGCCCTCTGATGATTAAGGATAAAGGGCTTATGGCAACTTCCTGATGCTCGGAGAGGGTGACTTAGAGGACAACTGGGCCTTGTTCTGAAGGACAGGGCCATGTTCAGTAAATTTTTCATCCAATTTTCTGTTGATGGGTGGGGCTGTGTTCCCTCCCTGTTGTTTGACCTGAGCCCAAACGATGGTGGAGGTAATGAAGATAATGGTGACCTCCTTTAAAATGTCCCATGCAGGCACAGCTGCACTCAGTGCCTCCAACCCTGAAGCAGGCCACTGCCGACCCACACCTCTGCCAGAGACTCCTGGACACTAATGGGCATGTCTAGATCAGTTTATTGTGGGGTCACTGCACATTTTTCCTGTGTCTTGGTGTGCCACAAGTTTTGTTTGTGCCCTCCAAGAGTCTGTTTCCCCAGTCCTGTGTAAGTTCTGGTGGTTCTATGGTGGGGTTAATGGCGACCTCCTTCAAGAGGGCTTACATCATACCCAGGTCTACTTCACCCAGAGTCCCTGCATCAAGCCAAAGAACTGAAACATAATGGTCACTTACATTGCCAGGGTTATCGCATGCCAAAAACTTTCTAACTTAAGTATTAAAATTCCAGGTTTTACCTGCTTGTTTAAAATCTATTTATGTCAGATATTCCCTTATATTAATTCCAACAGAATTGATAGAGACTATTCAAATGGTGATCATACAGGTATTTTATCATATTGATTATTAAAATTTAAACTTATGCAATGAATGATTTTTTTTAAAAGATGCAATTCACTCATTGTATTTCTGTTATGTGTATAAATATGCTTTTATAAATATTAGTCATTTTGTGTCAAACATTTTTAATAATGATAAAGAAAAAAATCTTTGATAAGATGCTGCATGATGGATATGAAAAATTATAGGTGTTTTGTTAAAGAACCTGTCAATGCTGAAGACATAAGATGTTGTCAGTTCAACCCCTGGGTCAGAAAGATTCCTTGCTAGATTCAATTCTACCTGCCCCCTTGAGGTGAGATCTAAGTAGTAGCTCATTTTTTGCTCATCATAGGTGACATGGTAGCACTGGACTGTATTCCGAACGGGTGCTGAAACTTTCATGTACCTTTCTATATTTTGGTCCTGTGGCTCAAAAACTAACGGTGCCTCCTCAAATAAAGAAAATCCCCTTGTCATCCCCTGCATTGTGAATCCTCTCTGTTCTTCAGTTACATCTTATTCCTCTAGTCACTCTTCGTTCTTTCTCTGGGCACATTCACATCTTTGAAAGCTTGCAACCTTCAGGTTCATATGTAGGGAACTTACTTTAGTAGGAAAGTACCACAGAATCAGCCATCAGTGTCTCCTGCTGCCTAAATTTCTATGGGCTGTTGAATTAACCAAAAACCTCTCTCCGTATGATCTTACTATCTCTCCTGCATGCCTCATATACAATTTTTCCTACAGATATTCTTCATATAGATAACTGCAGTCAATATTAGCTAGTACTTTTTTCTGTGCACTGGGTCCTTCTTTTGTACCACCACTTTTCTCTCAATTGTTCCATGCTGGAATACCTTACTTCTCTTTTCTCTCTATTGAAATCAGTGATTGTGGGAGACAATAACTGGTGGCAGTTCTTAGGCAATTTTGGAAAGAAATGCTTTTGACTAGATCTGATGATAATATGATGCTTGCAATGGATAAAATATCTCTGCCAACTTTCTCTTTTACAAAGAAGCCTTAGTTTCCTAAATTATCTACTATTCAAATTTCCTTGACAAACTTTATAAAAATACACAGCAAAAGAATATAATCTTACTGAAGAAGAAAAATCCAAATCTCATATGCAGAATATATTGAGTCTTCCACTCATATTTCAAAATCCGTCTTTTCTATTAAGCAAACTTACCCAATGTATTTCTATCATATTGTGACTTTTCAAAATTTAAATTTTTACTGCATCTAAGCATATGTATGTTATCACTTTAAATATCATTATTTCTCAGTAATCTTTTAATGACTGTCAGTAATTATTACTGAATAAGCATGAATGAATGTGACACCTCTTTATGAGAATATAGCTGAATCTTTGTACAGTTCTTATGTTTTTTCATTTAATTAACATTATTGCATGTCTACTCTGTTCAAGATACAGTTTTAGGTGCTGGATAAATGGAAAATGGTGGAGCAGAAGGACATGCACACATTTTCTCCCTTGAGAACTGCAAAACTACACCTCACTAGTGAATAACCATCGATGGATAATGTTAGATCCCACCAAAAAAAAAAAAAAGATACCCCATGTCCAAGAGCAAAGGAGAATCCCCAGTAAGACAGTAGGAGGGGTGAAATTGTGTTTAGAATCAAACATCATACCCACCAGAGACATTCAGAGGGCTCAAACAAACCTTGTGTGCACTAGGACCCAGAGACCCCACAAAGACTGAGCCATAACTGTGTTTGGATGTTTTCTGCGAAGGTACAGGTCAGCAGTAGCCTGCTGCAGGGGCAAGGGCAGGGCCTCTGGGTGCAGCAGACCTGGGTATGGCATAAGCCCTCTTGGAGGAGGTTGCCATTAACCCCATCATAGAGCCTCCAGAACTTACAAAGGACTGGGGAAATGGACTCTTGGAAGGCACAAATAAAACCTTGTGCTCACCAGGACCCAGAAGAAAGGAGAAGTGACCCCACAGAGACTGACCCATACTTGCCTGTGAGTGTCCAGGAGTCTCCAATGAAGGTATGGGTCACTGTTGTCCTGCTATAGGGTCAGGGGCACTGAGTGCCACAGTGCTTGCTTCGAAAATTTTGAAGGAGGTCACGTTATCTTCATTACCTCCACGATAGTTTAGCCTCAGGTCAAACAAAAGGGGGGGAACACAGCCCCACTGATCAATAGAAAATTAAATTAAAGACTTAATGAACATGCCCCTCCCTATCAGAACAAGTCAGTCTGTTCTGACTGACTATGTCAGTCTCTCCCATCAGGAAGCTTCCATAAGCCTCTTGTCCTTATTCATTAGAGAGCAGACAGAATGAAAAACAATCAAAGAAATAAAATTAGAAAAAAAAAGAAAAACAATCACAGAAAACTAGCCAAACTGATCGCATGCATGACAGCATTGTCTAACTCAGTGAAAGTATGAACCATGGTGTGTAAGGCCACCCAAGATGGACGGGTCTTAGTGGAGAGTTCTGACAAAATGTGGTTCACTGGAAAAAGGAATGGCAAGCCACTTACATATTCATGCCTTGAGGACCCCATGAAGAGCATGAAAAGGCAAAATATAATGACACTGAAAGATGAACTTCCAAGGTCGGTAGGTGCCCAATATGCTACTGGAGATCAGTGGAGAGATAACTCCAGAAAGAATGAAGAGATGGCACCAAAGCAAAAACAACACCCAGTTGTGGATGGGACTGGTGATGGAAGTCTAAGTCTGATGCTGTAAAGAGTAACATTGCATAGGAACCTGGAATGTTGTGTCTATGAACCAAGGCAAACTAGAAGTGGTCAAACAGGAGATGTCAAGAGTGAACATCAACATTTTAGGAATAAGCAAACAAAAGAGGACTGAAATGGGTAAATTTAACTCAGATGACCATTATATCTACTACTATGAGCAAGAATCCCCTAGAAGAAATGGAGTAGCCCTCATAGTAAACAAAAGAGTCTGAAATGCAGTACTTAGATGCAATCTCAAAAAAGACAGAATGATCTCTGTTTGTTTCCAAGGCAAACCATTCAATATCACAGTAATCCAACTTTATGACCTGACCAGTCATGCTGAAGAAGTTGAACTGTTCTATGAAGACCCACAAGATCTTCTAGAATGAACACCCTGGAAAGATGTCCTTTTCACTATAGGGGATTAGAATGCAAAAGTAGAAACTCAAGAGATACCTGGAGTAACAGGAAGATTAGCAATCAAAGCAAAAAAATCGAGGAAAATAATAGAATGGGAAAGACTAGAGGTCTCTTCAAGGAAATTTGAGATACCATGGAAACATTTCATGCAAAGATAGGCATAATAAAGGACAGGAATGGCATGGACCTAACGGAAGCATAGGATATTAAGAAGAGGTGACAAGAATACACAGAAGAACTGTACAAAAAGATCTTCATGGTCCTGATAACCACGATGGTGTGATCACGCACCTAGAGCCAGACGTAGCAGAATGTGAAGTCATTTGGGCCTTAGGAAGCATCACTCCGAACAAAGTTAGTAGCTATTTCAAATCCTAAAACATGATTCTGTGAAAGTGCTGCACTCAATATGCCAGCAAATCTGAAAAACTCAGCAGTGGCCACAGGACTGGGGAAGGTCAGTTTTCATTTCAATCCCTAGGAAAGTGAATCCCAAAGAATGTTCAAACTACCACACAATTTCACTCATCTCACATGCTAGCAAATAATGCTCAAAATTCTCCAAGTGAGACTTCAACAGTACGTGGAGTGTGAACTTCCAGATGTTCAAGGTGGATGTAGAAAAGGCAGAGGAACCAGAGAGAAAATTGCCAACATTTGTTGGATTATCAAAAAAGCAAGAGAGTTCCAGGAAAACACCTACTTCTGCCCTATTAACTATGCCAAAGCCTATGTGGATCACAACAAACTATGGAAAATTCTGAAAGAGATGGTTATACCAGACCACCTGACCTGCCTCCTGAGAAATCTGTATGCACGTCCAGAAGCAACAGTTAGAACTGTACATAGAACAATAGACTGATTTCAAATCAGGAAAAGAGTGCATCAAGACTGTATATTGTCACCCTGCTTATTTTACTTATTTGCAGAGGACCTTATGAGAAATGCCAGGCTGGATGAAGCACAAGTTGGAATCAAGATTGCTGGGAGAAATATCAATAACCTTAGAAATGCCAATGACACCACCCTTATGGCAGAAAACGAAGAAGAACTAAAGAGCCTCTTGATGAAAGTGAAATAGGAGAGTGAAAACTCAACTATTTGAAAACTCAACTATGTTGGCTTAAAACTCAACATTCAGAAAACTATGATCATGGCATCTAGTCCCATCACTTCATGGCAAATAGATGGGAAACAATGTAAGTAGTGTGACACTTCATTTTTTTTTTTTTTTTTTTGCTCCAATATCACTACAGATGTGACTGCAGCCATGAAATTAAAAGATGCTTGCTTCTTGGAAGAAAAGTTATGACCAACCTAGACAGCATATTAAAAATCAGGGACATTACTTTGCTAACAAAAGTCCGACTAGTCAAAGATGTGGTTTTTCAAGTAGTCATGTCTGGCTGTGAGAGTTGGACTATAAAGAAAGCTGAGTGCCAAAAAATTGATGCTTTTGAACTGTGGTGTTGGAGAAGACTCTTAAAAGTCCTGTGGACTTCATGGAGATATATCCAGTCCATCCTAAAGGAAATCAGTCCTGAATATTCATTGGAAGGACTGATGCTGAAGCTGAAACTCCAATACTTTGGCCACCTGATGCCAAGCACTGACTTATTTGAAAAGTCCCTGATATTCAGGAAGATTTAAGGCAGGAGGAGAAGGGGACAACAGAGGATGAGATGGTTGGATGGCAGCACCGACTTGATGGACATGAGTTTGAGTAAGCTCTCGGAGTTTATGATGGACAAGGAAGCCTGGTATGCTGAAGTCAATGGGGTCGCAAATAGTCGGACACAACTGAGTGACTGATCTGAACTTTATTTTCAGAGGAAAGAAGCATGTGTGTTTTAGAACATTCATTCCTGTATGCAATCTATCCTATATCTAAATAAATATATTTAGAACATAGATACACCTGGAATACTATAAATATTATTTGCTCAATATGCTAATATTTTGTTCTTTTCAAACTTGTATTAGCCTTGAGCCAAGGAAAAAGAGAAAGTCACACAGCTATTATATGCTAATCTTAAATCAAACTGACTGCATTCAGTACCTAAATTCATGAAACCTGTTATTTTTCTAGATACTTTAAGTTAATGTTCAGGCAAGGAAATGCCGTGGTTTTACGGCTATCAACTCCCTCCAGCAATACAGACCTAGAGATTTCACTGTTGAAATATCCTACAGCTGTGACTTTATTAAATTAAACATAGTTCATGGCAATTAGCCATGGAAATTTCCTTCAGGCCACTCTTCTGATCACAGAAAAAGATGACATGAACAACTGGAATTCTACCCATGGAACCGCCACTTCCCCGCAGTTTCTTTTCTTCGGGGTTTCACCTGCTCTCTCTCCTAGTTCCCAGGGATATGTTTGCAGATATTTTTAATTATGATTTCTATTTTTTCAGTTTTAAATGGGCAAAACATCCATTAAATGAACTATGTAGTTTTGTCTTTGTTATTGCTTTTACTATCTGTCATGGTTTCGTTTGCAATGGCCATAGCCGCAAAAGCGTAAATGAAGATCTCAGCCATCTGGTCTAATTTTTTTAGGAAACATGAACTGTAAGGCTTGTCAATAATTAGTATTTGCTGTTTCCTACTTCACGTTGGCTGAAAACCCTTTTTACTTTCTTTCTTAGTTTTCAGTTTAACTACTTGAATTATATTTTGATAATGCCAGTTTGCTGATTTCACAGTTGGTACCAAGATGACAGAATCTCTCTACCCTGCAGTCACATTGAACTGTTTTTGCTTTTTTGTTTGTTTTTCTTACAGGCTCTGCACATTTGCACTTGTCATTTGTTTTCTTTTTCTTCCCTTTTACTTCTTTGGAGAGGCACTTCCAGCCAGGTAGAGTCTTGTTCCCTACATGCAACTCTATGTTGTTAACTGTTCTCTTTTTTTAAATAAATTGATTAACTTATCATCTCAGGGAACCAATCATTTACTGTAATTATCTGTCTCTCACTGAACGTAAGGTAAATGAGAACAAATCCTCATCTACCTGTCTACAAGGCTACAGTCCTCAGTAAGACATTGAATAAACTCATCTCACAGCTTCTACTTTTGTTGTTGTTTCAAATTCACAAATGTCTGCTGTAGTTGCAGTTGCCAGAGGCTTCAGATTTCTCAAGGTTCTTTTCATTTTATTTGTTGAATGTCTAATGTCCTAAGTTATTAATACCTCTATAAATGTGTGTCTTCCAGCTCTTTCAGACATAGTTCCCATTATTGTCCTGGAGCCCTGATGAGCAGTGCTAATTTGTGAAGTAGGGAAAACATGCTACTGTATCTTATTAAATCTCAATCTTTTGTGTCTTTTGTCTTTGGTCTGTCACCCGTGACCTTCACAAGTGTTTCTTAGTTATTTTTCTATTTTAAGATAGGAACTCTAAAAAGGACTGGAATGGGAGAAGTGCTTCTTTCCTAGGCAGGATGAATCTGGTTAAATATCCTCAGGTGCCTTTACTACAGGTTGCGTTTTAGGGGGGCGATTCACAAGGGCTGTTTTTCTGCCGGATCAACAGGGTATCTTTCTCAGCTCTTCCTAGGAAGAATTTGATGGGATATCTGAAGTTAAAACCCATGAAAGAGTGGCCAACTTTTTTAAGCTGAGTTCCAGAAGTTTGGCATTCTTAGGACAGTCCATTCTCAGCTTGCAACAATTTATCAAAATTGGATCTTAGCAGACCTTGTGTATGACAAAGCAGATTCATCAATTTCTCCAGATTTCAAGGTGACTGTCTGCCCTGTCACCTCAGTCCTCTGATGAGTTCAAAAAGTCATTTGTTTTCGTTTTGTTTAGCTCTTTGTTATTGTAAGGACAGGAATGACATCTTCTAAATTCTTCCCATGCTGAAACAAGCCAAAAATATATAACTTTCTTTTGCTATTACCCTACTCTTCCTCATCATTCTCCTTGACAATAATACTGAATGAGAATACTGTTCATTTTGAAGAAAAATCAAATGCTTGGTTGGTGATTGAGATTGACTTAGCAAGAAGGATGAAGAAAGGATTCCCTTCTAATAGGTGCACATTTCCATCTGAAGACATAACTTAAGATATAAATTGATGCTTAGACAGCCCCCATTATGGCAGAGAAGTCATAAACTACAACCTCTAGCATAATTAAGTACAGAAAATTTATGAATCAATTAAAAAGGGTGGAAGGACTTGCTGCTAAAATATATATGTACACTTAAGTGACAGTTACAGAAGTGTGCATATGCTTCTAGTTGATTTAAGTGTCTGATTAGGCAATTATTATGTTGATTTGATTTGCTCAATTTGTATCCTGAAAGACAAGACAAAAATTAAGGTATTTTAAAAAAATTCTACAGGACACAAGAATTCATTTTTGAAAGTTGATCCTGATGTCTCCTATTCAGCTTAAAGAGCCTGCTTTTAATATAATGTATTAAATTGCCATTAAAATTAACTAACAATCTGCTTTCCATCAACAGCAGATGCTACCTTTCTCTAGCCATTATTCATGAATGCATTAAAACATTTGAAAAAAATTAATTTCTTGTATATTTAGCATGGACAAAGACCAGGGAGCCCCTGCTGTGTGACTGATAAATGAATATGAATTTGAGTAGACAAGAGTAGGAAAAGGTAAGAAGAAAAGAGAGGTAAGGTATTTCAGCAATGTCTATGCCAAAGCTCTTCTGGGCTTGTTCCATCCTCTGTTTTAAATAAATAAGAAAGGTGAGAAAAATAGAAATGATTTGATTGGAAAAGGTAGAAATTACAAGACACTGAAAGACAAACTTGCATATAATACAACCCAGCAACCCAGTGGATTTCAGTGGTGGGTTTCTGTACTGTAACAAATTCTTCTGCAACAAATTGTACTCAAGGTGTGAAGAGGGTTAGTATTTGAATGCAAGACTATATTTTATAGAGCAGACCTCCAAGCAGCTGTTAGAAGTCTGCTGGTTAGTTAAGAATACATCAGATGAGTAACTGGGATCTGAAACAGAGCTCTAGTCCTAGCAAGAAAAGTAGGGGGTTAATCATTCATTGAAGCAGAAGTATAGCAAAGAAGGCATAAAAACTGGACTTAAGATTGCAGCTCAGAGGGTGCAGGCATAAGATCTGATTAAGAGCTTGACATATAAAAGAGTTATGACATAATTTAAGTGTCATCTGATGGTATGGGAGGATTAATAATGTTTTCCTAGTGTGGTTGTTCCAGGGTTTAGAATGGGCTGTTTCTTCAGCTATAGGTGAGAGGAAAACTAAGTAGCAAGCAATGTATAGAAAACCTCAAACTTGCATATTTGGAAGTAGCAAAGAAGAATATAAATTATTAGGGAGTATAAGAGGGTCTAAATAAATTATTGTGTCAATCTGTGCAATTCTGAACGATGTTATTGAGTAAATATTTTTCATCATCAGATCAGATCAGTCTCTCAGTCGTGTCTGACTCTTTGCGACCCCATAAATCGCAGCACGCCAGGCCTCCCTGTCCATCACCAACTCCCAGAGTTCACTCAGACTCACGTCCATCGAGTCAGTGATGCCATCCAGCCATCTCATCCTCTGTCGTCCCCTTCTCCTCCTGCCCCCAATCCCTCCCAGCATCAGAGTCTTTTCCGATGAGTCAACTCTTCGCATGAGGTGGCCAAAGTACTGGAGTTTCAGCTTTAGCATCATTCCTTCCAAAGAAATCCCAGGGCTGATCTCCTTCAGAATGGACTGGTTGGATCTCCTTGCAGTCCAAGGGACTCTCAAGAGTCTTCTCCAACACCACAGTTCAAAAGCATCAATTCTTCAGCGCTCAGCCTTCTTCACAGTTCAACTCTCACATCCATACATGACCACAGGAAAAACCATAGCCTTGACTAGACGAACCTTTGTTGGCAAAGTAATGTCTCTGCTTTTGAATATGCTATCTAGGTTGGTCATAACTTTCCTTCCAAGAAGTAAGCATCTTTTAATTTCATGGCTTCAGTCACCATCTGTAGTGATTTTGGAGACCAGAAAATAAAGTCTGACACTGTTTCCTCTGTTTCCCCATCTATTTCCCATGAAGTGGTGGAACCGGATCATTTTTCATCATATTTAGTCTCTAAACAAGCAACTACTAATTTCATTAGGTCTACTTATTGACAAATTATTGTAATATATATTATATGTGATTTATTTCACCATGATATCTATATACCCTAAAACTATGTTTATAATAAAAGTGTAATAATATAAAGAATTAGAAGCTTGTGTATTTGGAAATGCATACTATCTTATTAATCTAGTGAACTTTGAGAAACATATCAAAATAAAATTGTGTATGAGCCTCCTTCTGATTGGGTACTGATGGAAGAAGTGTTTGTATTTGCTTGATTTTGTTGATTTAGAAAACAGTATGATGTAAAAGTTTAGCTATTTTTTAAAAGGTCCCATGAAATAACAATACATTTAAAACATTCTGTAGTTTATCTGTTGTGTATAACTAGGTACTTTAACTCTCCTATTGCTTGTGGTAGACTCATTAGGCTTATAGAAAGATTCAACAGAACTGATAACTAAAAACTGACTTAAATAATATTTTTGAAGATGGATACAAGTATCTTCTTTAAAATATAGAAACATTCCCATCATATATTTGCTGAAGCTTTTAAATTCCTACATGACAAAATATGTTTTAATTTCAAAAGTAATATTAGACATTTAACTTTGGTTAATGGCTTTCAATGGCTACACAGTTCATACACCATGTGGAAAACATATTAGCTCCTGACACCAATTATTAAAGTCAGATATTACATCCTACTACATTTAATTATTCAGAACCTCTGTAGCATGTAATAAGATAATTTCCAATATAATTGGAAACACTGCAATATCAAAAGAAAACTATTTGTAGAATCTCAGCAGCAATTATTATATCTTATAGACTTTCCTCTACAGCAGGATTCTTTTTAAATCATTTACTGATTGCTATTCAAGATAGATGATTTTTTTTTTTTTTTTTTTGCTTTGGTAAAATTAACACATAAAGGAACCCCCTCCCCCACCCTCTGTCAAAAAAATTTTTCTGTTATAGCATTAATTGTAAATATTTAACACGACTCATAAAAACAAGCTTTATAATTCTACTTAGTCTAAAGACAGCTTATCTTTCCTCTATTTGAACAGTAACCACAGTTCAACCTCAACTGCTAAGGTGACATATTATCTTTTGTTTCTCTTTTATTTTCTAATAATTTTTATTTTGTATTAGCACTATTTATTGTACCTGACACAAAGTGCTTTTTTCTGAAAGTGATACACAAGCCCTGTGTTAAGAATATAACACTCTATAAATAAACCCAATGGTTACAATTTTTAATGTTTTAGTATAAACAAATGTATTTCTATAGGTTGAAAGAAATGTGAATATAAGGTTTATGGTAATGATTTGTTATTTTTCTATTGAGAAGCAACATTTTTCTTAACACTAAAGTAACTTTTTAATTTATTTGAACTCTATATTGATTATACAAATCATAATATTATAGTTTAGGCCAAAATCTTGCCTTCTATTCTTAATTCCAAATAGAAATTTGAACTGTCTTCTCTTTGGCAATCCTACAATACTACTTTGATGTTAATTGATTTCTTTGTCTTAACGCTCCCAAAGGAACACTTAACAGTAACAATCCATAGAATTTGTAAGACCTTTCTTTGTGTAATTCTTATTACATATTCTGACTTTGTGAAAAGAAAGCAGGTTTTACTGACATCAATCTCTCCCTTTAGGCAGAAAGCTAACAGATAAAATTTAAAATATAAAAGAAGAAAACAGTGATTGTGTTTGTGATTTCAATGTTGAAATCTTTTGTCATTTGACTACAACATAGCTTTCTTGTAGAGAGAACACATCCATTTTATGAATGTGAACTTGGACTCTAACCAATGGAAGCCAGGTTACAACCTGTGTCCTTCAATACAACTCACCATTAATTTTCCTCTCTCATGTTGCTCCTCTGTAACAATGAGGAAACTTCCCTTTGGAAAATACATAGGAGTTTTAAAATGTGCATCAAATATATCTTACAGGAATAGGCACTTTACTATTTACAAATGAGGACATGGAGGCCTAGAGACTGTGAGTGACGCTGTGATATTTCACATAACTAGAAAACTATCTGGAAGTCCCACATTTTGATTCTTAATATAAGAAATACTTGTAAGTAAATAATGTATCTTGATTCTCTTTAGCTGGTTTGGAAAATTTTCCAGAAAAACATGTTTTGGTGAGTCATTAGAATTTTGTTCTGAAAGAAAAAGAGAAATGTTGATTTTCTAAAAGAAGGCAGTGATAGAAACTCCGGAAATATAATCAGATCTTTGGCTGGAATTTTCTTCTATATTTTATTTTTTTAATTTTAAGGGAGAAAACTTAATACCCAGATATGTTCTGAACAATTTATGGCAATTCTAGAAGCATTGTGGTATATATATAGTCATTTTGTTCAATATAAAATGCACTATTATTACAGGTTCCAATTAAATTTGGTTGATGTTGCAAGGGTATGTCAAATGTCACATTAAATCACTTAACAACTGTATACAGTGCTTAATTCTAGAATTTAATATGTATTGTTATGGAATCATAACTATATTATCAGTTTAGTTCATTTGCTCAGTCGTGTCCGCATCTACAACCCCACAGACTACAGCATATCAGGCTTCCCTGTCCATTACCAACGTCCGGAGCTTACTCTTGTCCATACAATCAGTGATGCCATTAAACTATCTCATCCTGTGATCCCCTTCTTCTCCGACCTTCAATCTTTCCCAGCATCAGGGTCTTTTCAAATGGGTCAGTTCTTTGTATGAGGTGTCCAAAGTATTGGAGTTTCAACTTCAGCATCAGTCTTTCTAATGAATATTCAGAACTGATTTCCTTTAGGATGGACTGGTTGTATCTCCCTGCAGTCCAAAGGACTCTCAAGAGTCTTCTCCAACACCACAGTTCAAAAGCATCAATTCTTGGTGCTCAGCCTTCCTTATAGTGCAACTCAAACATCCATACATGAGTACTGGAAAAAACATAGCTTTGCCTAGACAGACTTTTGTTGGCAAAGTAATGTCTCTGGTTTTTAATATGATGTTTAGGTATGTCATAACTTTTCTTCCAAAGAGCAAGCATCTTTTAATATCATGGCTGCAGTTGCCATTTGCAGTAGTTTTGAAACCCCCAGAAATAAAGTGTATCACTTTCAATTGTTTCCCCATCTATTTGCCATGAAGGGATGGGACCAGATGCCATAATATTAGTTTTCTGAATATTGAGTTTTAAGCCATATTTTTTCACATATAGAGCCTTCGCATACTCTTTTCCCAATTTGGAACCAGTCTGTTGTTCCATGTCCAGTTCTTGACCTCCATACAGATTTCTCAGGAGGCAGGTTAGGTGGTCTGGTATTCCCATCTCTTGAAAAATTTTCCACAGATTGTGATGATCCACACAGTCAAAGCTTTGGTGTGGTCAGTAAAGCAGAAGTAGATGTTTTTCTGAAACTTTCATGATTTTTCGATGATGCAACAGATGTTAGCAATTTAATCTCTGGTTTCTCTGCCTTTTCTAACTCCAGCTTGAACATCTGGACATTCACAGTTCATGTACTGTTGAAGTCTGGCTTGGAGAATTTTGAGCATTACTTTGTTAGCATATGAGATGAGTGCAATTGTGTAGTAGTTTGAGCATTCTTTAGAAGTGCCTTTCTTTGGGATTGGAATTAAAACTGACCTTTTCCAGTCCTGTGGCCACTGATAAGCTTTCCAAATTTGCTGACATATTGAGTGAAGCACTTTCACAGCATCATCTTTGTTTTTTTTTTTTTTTTAGCATCATCTTTTTGGATTTGAAATAGCTCAACTGCAATTCCATCACCTCCACTAGCTTTGTGATGCTTTTTAAGGCCCACTTGACTTCGCATTCCACAATATCTGGCTCTAGGTGAGTGATCACATCATTGTGGTTATCTGGGCCTTTAAGATCTTTTTTGTATAGTTCTTCTGTGTATTCTTGCCACCTCTTCTTAATATCTTCTGCTTCTGTTAGATCCATACCATTTCTGCCCTTTATTGTGCCTGTCTTTGCATGAAATATTCCCTTGGTATTGCTTATTTTCTTGAAGAGATCGCTAGACTTTCCCATTCTGTTGCTTTTCTATATTTCTTTGCACTGATCACTGAGGAAGGCTTTCTTATCTCTCTTTGCTATTCTTTGGAATTCTGCATTCAAATGAGTATATCTTTCCTTTTCTCCTTTGCCTTTATTTTCTTTTCATAGCTGTTTGTAATGCCTCCTCAGACAACCATTTTGCCTTTTTATATATCTTTTTCTTGAGGATGGTCTTGATTACTGTCTCCTATACAATGTCACAAACCTCCATCCATAGTTCTTCAGGGACTCTGTCTATCAGATCTAATCCCTTGAATCTATTTGTCACCTCTACTGTATAAAGGATTTGATTTAGTGAATTCCTGAGTGGTCTTCAGGTTTTCCCTACTTTCTTCAATATAAATCTGAATTTGGCAATAAGGAGTTCATGATCTGAGCCACAGTCAGCTCCCAGTCTTGTTTTTGTTGACTGTATAGAGCTTTTCCATCTTTGGCTACAAAGAATGTAATCAATCTGATTTTGGGATTGAGCATCTGGTGATATCCATGTGTAGAGTCTTTTCTTGTGTTGATGGAAGAGGGCATTTGCTATGACCAATGTGTTCTCTTAGCTAAACTATGTTAGCCTTTGACCTGCTTCATTTTGTACACCAAACCTAATTTGCCTTTACTCCAGGTATCTCTTGACTTCCTACTTTTGCATTCTAGTCCCCTATAGTGAAAAGGACATCTTTCTGGGGTGTTCATTCTAGAAGGCCTTGTGGGTCTTCATAGAACCTTTCAACTTCTTCAGCTTTAGTGGTCAGGTCATAGACTTTGATTCCTGTGATATTGAATGGTTTGCCTTGGAAGCAAACAGAGATCATTCTGTCATTTTTGAGATTGCATTTAAGTACTGCATTTCAGACTCTTTTGTTTACTATGAGGGCTACTCCATTTCTTCTAGGGGATTCTTGCCCACAGTAGTAGATATAATGGTCATCTGAATTAAATTCACAATTCCAGTCCATTTTAGTTTGCTGATTCCTAAAATGTCAATGTTCACTCTTGCCATCTCCTGTTTGACCACTTCCAGTTTGCCTTGGTTAATAGACCCTTGGATCTACTTCCAGTTTGCCAGGACATTACTTTGCCAAGTAAGGTCCATCTAGTCAAGGCTATGGTTTTTCCAGTGGTCATGTATGGATGTGAGAGTTGGACTGTGAAGAAAGCTGAGCACCAAAGAATTGATGCTTTTGAACTGTGGTGTTGGAGAAGACTCTTGAGAGTCCCTTGGACTGCAAGGAGATCCAACCAATCCATTCTAAAGGAGATCAGTCCCAGCTGTTCACTGGAAGGACTGATGCTAAAGCTGAAACTCCAATACTTTGGCCACCTCATGCAAAGAGTTGACTCATGGGAAAAGACTCTGATGCTGGGAGGGATTGGGAGCAGGAGGAGAAGGGGACGACAGAAGATGAGATGGCTGGATGGCATCACCGGCTCGATGGACATGAGTTTGAGTAAACTCCAGGAGTTGGTTATGGACAGAGAGGCCTGGCACGCTGTGATTCATGGGGTCTCAAAGGGTCAGACACGGCTAAGCGTCTGAACTGAACTGATGAAATATTACTCTTTACAGCATCAGACTTAGACTTCCATCACCAGTCACATCCACAATGGGTGTTGTTTTTTCTTTGGTGACATCTCTTCATTCTTCCTGAAGTTATTTCTCCATTGATCTCCAGTAGCATATTGAGCACCTACTGACCTGGGGAGTTCATCTTTCAGTGTTATTACTTTTTGCCTTTTCATGCTTTTCATGGGGTTCTCAAGGCATGAATATATAAGTGATTTGACATTCTTTTCTCCAATGGACCACATTTTTTCAGAACTCTCCACCATGACCCGCCAATCTTGGGTGGCCCTATCACTTGTTTGCTATTTGACAGAAATTAGAAAATATTAAAGGTTTAATAATTACGACAAAATAATCCCTAAATTAAACGTGGACACAGCTGTGATGAAATTATCAGTACAGCAGTAAGAAGAAAAGGAGAATTAAACAATGACTCTTTTTTTCCCCCTCTCATTTTCTTCTTCAATTCTTAAAAGTTATGCATAGAAAATTTAATAGGGTTATTTGGAAATATTATCAGATGTCAGTGTTTCACTTCTTAAGAACATGAAATGTGTATTTTTAAAATTTGAATAGTCAACTCCCTTCAGGGTGAGGGGGAATGTAGTTTCATGATTAATGGAACATTCAGATCATGATGAATACAAACAAATGAAGGATCTTTCCTTCTTTTACACCCATTTTCTCACAAAAGTAGCTCTCACCTTAAAATAATATTCCTAAAAATCTACCACTGAGTCAATATGTTTTGTTGCAGGTGAGATGGGACAGGTTGACGGTCAATGATAATCTGAGTCTTTACTTGACTTAGAGTTCCTACCACTGTCATTAAATTATGTCAGCAATTTAAATATCATCTTTTCTTAATGTAAAATAAATACTGCCCATGCAGACTAACAATTCTAGCTTTCTTATATTTAGATCTTCTAAATATCTATAAGCACAGAAATTTGCCTGCTCTCTAGTTGAAAGTTGAATGCTATTAATAGAGTGATAGGATATGCCAAATCTTATTCTTCCTCTCTTTCCCTTAAATGAAATTGAAAATGCTTTCTTTTTAGGGGATTTTACTTTTTTTACTTGCAGCAGTTTAAACTCTCAAACTGTAGTCATTGAATGTTTATTAATGATGACTTACAAACCGAGACAACACACTCACAAATGCACATTTGAGGAAACAAACATGGCACTCATCTCCTGGCTTGCATCAGGGATGAAAAAAGGTACAACAAAGTATCTGGGAAGTCACAAACTTTTGCAGTGCTGGCATGTTTGTTTACTGAATTTTACTTGATTCTTTTAATGTTGTGATTCAGGCTCTTTGACTCTCAACTCTAATGATTTCAGTATAGCGGATAAGTTACTCATATCAGTCTTGCTATTTCAGTCTGCTGACTTTGGCACCAGTATTCATGAGATTATCCTGTCTTCTCTGAACCCATTGATAATGTCTCATTAAAACTGCCCCATATCTGTTTCTTGCAAGGGTTCCACCATCTGTACTGTTGATGCAGACAATTATTCATTTCTCATAATGTGAAATGTCATTGAGTTCTAACAGTTACCTTTTTCTAACTGTGTAAAATTCTCAAGGGTAAGTCTATTTGTGTTACTTCTGAAAATGTAAACTTGCACTATCCATTATGTGACCTGCCAAATATTGTCTTCATTTGGATTTCAGTTTAAGATGAGATTCTTTAAAAATTGAATTATTTTAATAGATGATATGGAACAAATGACATTAAATCTTTTGGTTTAATCCTCAGGAAATTAACTTTAGTCCATAAAGTCTTTAGTCTATGACAATCAGAGACATTTGATGAGAGTTTGAAAAAGGCAATTAGTACCTCTCTTTCAAATAAATTAAAATGATTTACCACTATATCCTTCTCTTAATTATGAGGTTTTCTTCTTTCTTAGATTGACTTGCCCTTCTACTGGTATTAACAGTATATTTGTGATAGGAAAGCAATTATCTAAACAGGAATTGCTGTTTTTTTTTGCATTGTGCTTCTGTTCATTATCTAAGAGGAAAGATACATAATCTCTCATAGCCAATTCATACACATAAAAGATGATCCACATGTAGTTATTACATATTAATTATTGACAAGTTGACATATACTTATGTTTTGATTCTGGCTGTTATAATTTTACTGTATATTGTTTAGGCTAAATATAACAGTTCCCCTGACTTGCCTGAAGTATAAAGTTTTTTTTGTTTTTGTTTTTGTTTTTTTTTTTCATGAAATTCCAGTGCCAATATTGAATTCTATCATGGACCACAAAGAACTCATCCATTTTGCTGAGTGCAAGTTTGTTTTCAACTAGCAGATTTCTCATTGGTGGAATTCAATGCTAAGTAGTTTGAGCATAGCCTTGAAATGAATTCTTTCATTTCCTTGCACCCAATTACCCTCTGCACTTTTCATAAAGCAAAGAACTGTGTGAAGCTGCCCCATCAGTGCAACGAAGACCAAAGTGATAGAAAAGTAAGACATGCTCTGGGGAATACTGCAAATGAGATCGTTGCTTCTTCCTTGGAACTGGAGAAACAGCCACAGTCTAACAGAAACCTTTTGTCTTTCACTGAGCCTTTTACACTGTGATACACACTGCCGTGCAGTTAATATCATTTCTCATAAGCAGACTTTTTCATACAGTTAACTACATGTAAAATTGTTTTCTTCCTTCTTACTTGACATATATCTCTAATTTGTAATCATCTGCCACGTACCTCCACCAAAGAATCTGATCTTCCTTTTAGCACTTAATTCATGATAACTTGAAAAAGAGGGATGGCAAGAATGCCTTACTTGCATATATCTTCTTGGAGCATTTTGCTGTTTTCTAATGCTGATGAAATCTCTAGTTTAATTTTTTTTTTCTTAACACTGTGTACCTTTCTAAAATATGAAATACTGTAACTTTTTTTTCCTCCATACATGTACTCTTATAAGGTTCATCTACTCAGTTGTGTAGGGCAGCATTTTTATTATCTATAGGGAGAAATGTACACTTCAAAACTATATATATTCAGATATACACAGTCTGAATGATCCTCTCCATGTTTCTCTTCAGTGAATTGTATCATTAAATCTGTTTATCATATCTCTGCTATCATTAAATCTACTTTAGGAATCTTACTATAGTACAGAGTAAATGATTAATCACATTATTCACATGTTAGGAGGTCATTACTTCTTTTGAATGTTATCACTTAAAAAAAAATCTATACCCAGGCTAGCCAAGTATGAAAAGTGTATCTTGTATTAATTTAAAAATAGACATCGTTAAAAATTGTTAACACTGATGAAAGGTTTGGGTTTGATATTGGTATCAATTTGATGTAATAACGAGTCAAAATTTCTAAAAATATATGAGATGTGCTATTTATTTTACTTATGCTTGTGTAGCTATGCTTAGAAAAGCAGAGAACATTGCACTGGAATTAGTGCAGCCACTCACTAGAATGCTGAGATTTCTTACAAATTCTATGGTACCCTGGAAAAACAATGGCCTTGGAGAGAAAGTCTTGGATTTGAATTCTTGTTCTGAACTTGTCCTAATAGATGGTTAACTTAAACCTTGGACTTTAATATCCTTACATTCAGAATGCTGGTAAAAATAATGTAGTAAGGAATTTTGCCTTCATTGGTTAAAAAAAAAGGGGGTGGGGGGCTTCCCTGGTGGTCCAGTGGTTAAGAATCTGCCTTGCAAAGCACAGGACAATGGTTTGATTCCTGGTCAGAGAATATCCCACATGCCACAGAGCAACTAACCCTGTGCACCACAACTACTGAGCCAGCGCTTTGGAGCCCACTGGCCACAACTATTGAGTCCATGTGCTGCAACTCATGAAGCCTGTACACATAAAGCCTGTGCACTTCAACAAGAGAAGCCACCACATTGAGAAGCCTTCGCACTGCAACGAGAGAGAGAGAGAGACAGAGAGAGAGAGAGACAGAGAGAGAGGGCCCTGATTCTCCACAACTAGAGAAAGCCCATGCACAGCAACAAAGACTAAAAAATAAATAAATAATATTATTTTAAATAGAAATAAAAATTAAAAAAAATTATTGTCATTATAAATATTATAAGACATGAAATAAATGTGCCTCCAGAATTTAATTCTGTTTCTTTACCAGGGACCCAATTTGCTTTTTTATGTTCTACCGCTTTAGTATTCCAATTGGTTCTTAGTTTGTCATGTTGCTGTACTTAGTCGCTCAGTCTTCTGACTCTTTGTGACCCCATGGACTGTAGCCCACTAGCCTCTTCTGTCCATGGAATTTTTTTCTTGATTTCATAGTCTTTAACAATTCAAGATGGTGGAACAATTCTAGGAGTCAGGCTTTTATTTTACTGCATTATAACATCGAACTCTTCCCAGAAGCCTTATAGAAAGCTTCTACTTGATTACTCTCTACACAAAATTGCACCATACATCTCTTATTTAATCCTTTCTTGGGTAAACCCAAGATGGTTAGATCCCTCCTTTATCCATAGAATTTTCTAGGCAACCCACTGGAGTGGGTTACCATTTCCTTCAACAGGAGATCTTTCATACCCAGGGATCAAAAATGCATCTCTTGGGCCCCCTGCATTGGCAGGCCAATTGTTTATCATTGTATCACCTGGGAAGCCCACAGTATAATATGAGGATATATAAGTTACTCAACACACCGGCTGATAAATGATAAGTCCCGCCCCCACCCGACACACAAAAAAAGAAACTCAAACCACTGCATTCTACCCAAATATATTGGACTTCTACATTTCAATTATCATGCAAGTCATTCAGAATATGAATGTACTGCACACATTTGCTGAAATCAAATATCTAATTACAAAAGAGTCAGAAAATACAGTACATAAATAAAGCATGCAAACAAGTAAACAGTCTTACAAATTAACATTACAGATGCTCTGATAGATGAACATCCATACTGGAATGAAGGCAAATAAAAGATCATTAGTCATGAATTTGATTGAAAGGATGGAAGGCGAGCAGGACTCACATTGGAGTGAATACAGTAGTGGAATAATTTTTTCTTAAAATATGAGTCGTCATTAATGGGGGTGGGGGCGGGGAGCATAGATTTTCCAGGAAAAAAATACAAATAAGATTATAATGACAGAAGCAAGTGTACGGGCACCACTTTTTGTTTTCCATCTGCATACTTGGGTAGCAGAAAAGGACATCGATGTCTAGGGAAGAGGTTCCTACTTTTAAACTATTTACTTTAGGGTCATGATTCTGTGAAACACAAATCATTTCCCTGTCATCGTCTGGGGCTAGTTTCAATAGTTAATGAAATGACAGAACCTTGACTTCAGTCTTATTTGCCAAATGAATATTCATAGTTGAAAGAACATTGGTCCCTTTTCTAACATTGTCAGGCACCAAAGCCTCAGCCTTGGCTTGTAGCTAGTATAATGATAGATAAGTGACTTGATTTGTTACGTTAAGTTCTCTAATAAATTGATCGCCTTACAATTTAGTTGCAGCAATTTTTCACAGAGCTCTTCAGTAAAGCCAGTTTTGGGGACTGTAGACTCTTACCTCTCAAGGGTGTATAACCATGATGTTTTAATTCTGTCCAGTTATTTCTTTTGAATATGCTTATTAATATCTCCTTTCCTATTTCTTGGGTGGCTTCTATAACTTTCTGGAAACTTTTAGTTTTAAAAGTTACATCAGTTACAGAAAAAAGAAACCCTTTATGGAAAACTTTTTCTTTTAAAACACTAAACCTTTTTGTTCTATAAAACTTTTTTATAAGTTATACTAAAAAAGACTCAAAAATCCAGAGAACAAATTTGTGGTTGTTGAAGGCAGGGCAGGGTATTTTGTGGTGGCTTGGCTGGTAAAGAACCTTCCTGCCAATGTAGGAGACGTGGGTTTGATCCTTGGATTGGGAAGACCCCCCCCACCCCACCCCACCCCAGCTCCAGGACTCTTGCCTGAAAATTCCATGGATGGAGGAGCCTGGTGAGCTACAGTCCAAGGGGTCTCAAAGAGTTGAATGCAACTGAACATACGTATATGCAGAGGCAAGGGATTGGGGGTAGGGGAAGTGAGTGAAATATTTTTGTTTGTTTAGTTTAAATAAACTGAATAGAAAAAAAAAGTTACAACAAAATCAACCACTTTAAAATAGAAATTGCTCACCCAATTCAATACTCATCCCTTCTCCTCTTTCTTCAAAGTTCAGGGAAGCCTCAAACCTTAGGAAACACGCAGTTAGAGGGCATGAATTATGTATTTTCCTTTAACCACAATTTTCTCTTCAGAATGCTTTCAACCTTTACAGCATTGGGGATTCATGAGAAAGATTTTTAAAATGAGGCAAAAATTTTACCTAACTAGGAGTGAAGTCATCTCCTCTTGCTTGTTATTGCTGACCTGAGGCAGTCTTCCAGGTATCAAATAGCTCAATATATGGCTTCCTATTACACACCTGTATGAGTTCTTTGAAAATCCCCGCATGAGAGACCTCCCCATTCCATGGGGCCTTAATTACTCTAGCTTCGTCTGTTCACCTCTTCACACCTCTCATTTCTATGCTCCAGTTTCTGCAGAGGCTCTTCTCTTAGTGGTTTGACTTAATGGCTAACTTTTGCAGTGGCCAATGTATTTGTATTATTTGGGGTTCTCCAGAGAGAACAGAGGGTTTCAACTCAACTGGTAAAATATCCATCTGCAGTGCAGGAGACTATGGTTCAATTCCTGGTCAGGAAGATCCCCTGGAGAAGGGATAGGCCACCCGCTCCAGTATTGTTGGGTTTCTCTGGTGGCTCAGATGGTAAAGAATTCACCACCTGCAATGTGGGAAACTTGGTTTCGATCCCTGAGTTGGGAAGGAGGAGGGCATAGCACCCACTCCAATATTCTTGCCTGGAGAATCCCATGAACAAAGGAGCCTGATGGGCTACAGTCCATAGGGTCGCAAAGAGTCAGATACCACCTGAAGGGACTTAGCATGCACACACTTCAGGACATCTGAAATTGTCATGAGAAAAACATGCCTGGTCTAATTTGTTTTTCTCAACAGGGGAATCTAGATCGGCCAAACCTAACTAATTTCCACTGAACACCTGGGCATATGTAGGAACACAAAGCTCAGCAAAACTATCAAATTAAACCCAGGTTAGACCAACTTATCTTCTGCTGCTCTGAAAATCCATGAGGATAAATCATGATTGTTGTAGTAAGTACTGACTTTGGGGATGGTTAGTTTTGTTTGTTTTTTGGTCACAGCATTTTTGTGACTTTTGTTGCTGTTGTTTGTTCAGTTACTAAGTCATGTCCAACTCTGCAACCCCATGGACTGCAGCACTCCAGATTTCCCTGTCCTTCACCATCTCCTGGACTTTGCTCAAACTCACATCCATTGAGTCGGTGATGCTATGACTAGTGCAAACTAATACAAGGTCTTAGGCCCACTTACCAGGCATATTCAATTTAAAAGAAAAATAAACAGATACATATCTAAATTATTACTTTCTTTTTACTTTTTCACATATGCTTATAAAAGAAGTAGAAAAATAATGCCTAAGTAGGTGGAACATTTAATTTTTTTTTAATTTAGTCAAATATGGTTGCAATAAAATAAAGTTGCCTTTCACTAAATCTGATTTTATTAAGGAATTCCAACTTGCATCTTTTTATATGTTCAAACATTTGAATAAATCTATGGCTTTGATTTTCATTCTCTAAACAAAAAGCTCTGTAGTTAGAAACTTCACTTTTGTGTAGATTACCTATCAATCTGCCATTAGAAGTTTTTCAGTTTGTTTGATTTGATTTATGTATTGCTTTTTTTTTTTAATTTAACAAATTGGTGCTGGATATAATATTGAAGATATTTGCATAAACTTTTTTCCCCTATTTGAAAAGTCCAGTTGAACAAACTCAGTAAAATTTTCTAAGTAACATTGTGATAAAAATAATGAATATTTTCCCTGATAGTTCGGTTAGTAAGGAACCTGCCTGCAATGCAGGAGACCCCAGTTCAATTCCTGGGTTGGGAAGATCCCCTGGGCAAGTGATAGACTACCCACTCCAGTATCTTGGGCTTTCCTTGGGACTCAGCTGGTAAAGAATCTGCCTGCAATGCAAGAGACCTGGATTCAATCCCTGGGTTGGGAAGACCATCTGGAGAAGGGAAAGGCAACCCACTCCAGCATTCTGGCCCTAGAGAATTCCATGGACTATACAGTCCATAAAGTCACAAAGAGACAGACATAACTGGGCAAATTTCACTTTGAATTTTCAGTTCAGTTCAGTCGCTCAGTCGTGTCCGACTCTTTGTGACCCCATGAATTGCAGCACGCCAGGCCTTCCTGTCGATCACCAACTCCTGGAGTTCACTCAAACTCATGTCGATTGAATCGGTGATGCCATCCAGCCATTTCATCCTCTGTCGTCCCCTTCTCCTCTTGCCCCCAATCCCTCCCAGCATCAGAGTCTTTTCCAATGAGTCAACTCTTTGCATGAGGTGGCCAAAGTATTGGAGTTTCAGCTTTATCATCAGTCCTTGCAATGAGCACTCAGGACTGATCTCCTTTAGAATGGACTGGTTGGATTTCCTTGCAGTCCAAGGGACTCTCAAGAGTCTTCACCAACACTGCAATTCAAAAGCATCAGTTCTTCGGCACTCAGCTTTCTTCACAGTCCAATTCTCACATCCATACATGACCACTGGAAAAAACATAGCCTTGACTAGATGGACCTTTGATGGCAAAGTAATGTCTCTACTTTTGAATATTCTGTCTATGATGGCCATAACTTTCTTTCCAAGGAGTAACTGTCTTTTAATTTCATGGCTGCAATCACCATCTGCATTGATTTTGGAGCCCCAGAAAATA
This sequence comes from Bos indicus x Bos taurus, assembly GCF_003369695.1. Classification (NCBI taxonomy): domain Eukaryota; kingdom Metazoa; phylum Chordata; class Mammalia; order Artiodactyla; family Bovidae; genus Bos; species Bos indicus x Bos taurus. The sequence continues at coordinate 17,435,598 of NC_040076.1, read as the reverse complement.
AAGTCTGACACTGTTTCCACTGTTTCCCCATCTATTTCCAGTGAAGTGATGGGACCAGATGCCATGATCTTCGTTTTCTGAATGTTGAGCTTTAAGCCAGCTTTTTCACTCTCCTCTTTCACTTTCATCAAGAGGCTTTTTAGTTCCTCTTCACTTTCTACCATAAGGGTGGTGTCATCTGCATTTCTGAGGTTATTGATATTTCTCCCAGCTGTCTTGAATCCAGTTTGTGCTTCTTCCAGCCCAGCATTTCTCATGATGTCCTCTGCATATAAGTTAAATAAGCAAGCTGACAATATACAGCCTTGACCTACTCCTCTTCCTATTTGGAACCAGTCTGCTGTCCAGTTCTAACTGTTGCTTCCTGACCTGCATATAGATTTCTCAAGAGGCAGGTCAGGTGGTCTGGTATTCCCATCTCTTTCAGAATTTTCCACTGTTTATTGTGATCCACACAGTCAAAGGCTTTGGCATAGTCAATAAAGCAGAAATAGATGCTTTTCTGGAACTCTCTTGCTTTTTCCATGATCCAGTGGATGTTGGCAATTTCATCTCTGGTTCCTCTGCCTTTGCTAAAACCAGCTTGAACATCAGAAAGTTCACGGTTCACATATTGCTGAAGCCTGGCTTGGAGAATGTTGAGCATTACATTACTAGCATGTGAGATGAGTGCAATTGTGTGGTAGTTTGAGCATTCTTTGGCATTGCCTTTCTTTGGGATTGGAATGAAAACTGACCTTTTCCAGTCCTGTGGCCATTGCTGAGTTTTCCAAAATTACTGGCATATTGAGTGCAGCACTTTCACAGCATCATGTTGAAAGATTGAAATAACTCAACTGGTATTCCATTACCTCCACTAGCTTTGTTTGTTGTGATGCTTTCTAAGGCCCACTTGACTTTACATTCCAGGATGTCTGGCTCTACAGCTCTAGGTGAATGATCACATCATTGTGATTATCTTGGTCATGAAGATCTTTTTTGTACAGTTCTGTGTATTCTTGCCACCTCTTCTTAATATCTTCTGCTTCTGTCAGGTCCATACCATTTCTGTCCTTTATCAAGCCCACCTTTGTATGAAATGTTCCCTTGGTAGCTCTAATTTTCTTGAAGAGATCTCTAGTCTTTCCCATTCTGTTGTTTTCCTCTATTTCTTTGCATTTATTGCTGAGGAAGGCTTTCTTATCTCTCCTTGCTATGCTTTGGAACTCTGCATTTACATGCTTATATCTTTCCTTTTCTCCTTTGCTTTCTGCTTCTCTTCTTTTCACAGCTATTTGTAAGGCCTCCTCAGACAGCCATTTTGTTTTTTCTTTCCCATGGGCATGATCTTGATCTCTGTCTCCTGTACAATGTCAGGAATCTCCGTCCATAGTTCATCAGGCACTCTGTCTTTCAGATCTAGTCCCTTAAGTCTATTTCTCACTTCCACTGTATAATCATAAGGGATTTGATTTAGATCATACCTGAATGGTCTAGTGGTTTTCCCTACTTTCTTCAATTTAAGTCTGAATTTGGCAATACGGAGTTTATGATCTGAGCCACAGTCAGCTCCAAGTCTTGTTTTTGCTGTCTGTATAGAGTTTCTCAATCTTCGGCTTCAAATATTATAATCAATCTGATTTCTATGTTGACCAACTGGTGACGCCCATGGGTAAAATCTTCTCTTGTGTTGTTGGAAAACTGTTTTTGCTATGACCAGTGCATTCTCTTGGCAAAATACTATTAGTCTTTGCCCTGCTTCATTCTGTATTCCAAGGCCAAATTTGCCTGTTACTCCAGGACTCTCTTGACTTCCTACTTTTGCATCCCAGTCCCCTATAATGAAAAGGATATCTTTTTTGGGTATTAGTTCTAAAAGGTCTTGTAGGTCTTCATACAACTCTTCAACTTCAGCTTCTTCAGCATTACTGGTTGGGGCATAGACTTGGATTACTGTGATATTGAATGGTTTGCCTGGGAAACGAACAGAGATCATTCTGTCGTTTTTGAGATTGCATCCAAGTACTGCATTTCAGACTCTTTTGTTGACCATGACGGCTACTCCATTTCTTCTAAGGGATTCCTGTACACAGTAGTAGACATAATGGTCATCTGTGTTAAATTCACCCATTCCAGTCCATTTTAGTTCATTGATTCCTAGAATGTCTACGTTCACTCTTGCCATCTCCTATTTGACTACTTCCAATTTGCCTTGATTCATGGACCTAAAGATCCAAATTCCCTTTAAGCATTAAAACTACATACGTTCAAAAAGAGAAAAGGTTTTTTTTTTTTTTTTTTCCTGTTTTGATTTAATATTTTGCTCTTTCTCCTGATGGCAACGGTTCTGTGACTTTCATGTTATTGTGTAAAATTTGGGATAAATACCACAGACAAATGTTGGCTTCATAAAGTAAATCAACCACCATTTATGGCTCCTGTTTAATTTCTGTACTTTCCTTTCTTTTAAACAGAACAAACATGCCATAGAGTTTTTCTTAAAATCAGTTTGAAAGTGTGTTTCTATTATGAGGCATCAGTATGAAATATAGTTTTCTGATAACATGATGGGGAAAATAAGTTTTTGTCTTTTTCATAGGTGGATAGCAGGTTGAAAATGTATAGTCTCAATATGGCAATAATTCAAATTATAATGAGAAATGCAAAGCAAAACAAAATGTAAACAAAAGACATAGATGCAAATACCATGTTTATCATGAAAGCTTACAGAATCATTTGGAAATTAAATAAAAGAGAAACTGAGGTTCAAATGAAACAGAAATCTATTCAGGTGGTCAAAAATCAATTTCTTAAAAGGTGCTAACTACTAAAATTCAACCAATATTAAATTGTATCTATTTTTAAAAATGAATTTATTTAGTTATAAAATTCTCCCCAAAGAACTCCAAATACAGATGGTTGCACCAAAGAAGCTTACTAACAGATTATCAACTAATTAACACCAGTTTTATACAATCTCTCCTGGAAAAAAGGAGGAGATACTCCCAATTTGTTTTATAAATCCATATATCCTAATTCCAAAATCAGACAGGGACGGTTTAAAAACAAATAAAACAGTAGATCAGTATCTCTCAGGATCATAGGTGCAATATTGCTCAAAAATGAATAGCAAATCAAATTTAGCGATATAAAAAATTAATATAACCTATGACCAAAGGGATTTTATTCCAGAGACACAAGGTTGGCTCAGTATTCTAAAATCCATCAATTTATAATTTCTTATGTTAATAAGTTGCAGTATAAAAATCACACATATATCAGTTGATACAGAAACAGTACTTGACAAAAATCGACAACCCCTAGTGACAAAAATTCTGAATAAATTAAAAATAGAAACTTCTTCAACTTGGTAAAGACATATACAAAAAAAACCAAAGCTAACATATTTAATGATTAATGACTAGGTGACTAAATGTTTAATGAATAAATTTTTTCTTCTTAGATCAAGAACAAAAAAAATATTCTTTGTCACCTCTATATAGTCTGGAAGTCCTAGTCAGAGCAGTAGGCAAAAAGGAAATGAAAGGTACACAGATTGGAAAAAGAATAAATAAAGCTGTGTTTATTCATAAATGAGATGATTATATACAGAGAAAATTTCAAGGCATGTACACAAAACTTCCAAAACTAATAATTGAGGTAAAGTCAACATACAATAAACAATTGTACTTCTACATACTAGCAATGAGCATATGGAAACTTAAATTAAAAACTTAATAACAGTTACAATTGCCCAAAAGATTAAATTCTTAGGTTTAAATATAATAAAAGATGTACAGGGTTTATATAATGAAAGTTACAAAATACTAATGAAACAAAACAAAGACTAAATAATTGTAATGATATGCAACCATGTCCACATCAAACTTGGGAGAAAGCTTAGAGCTTATAAGATGTTGATCATTTTCATTACCCAGAAGAATAGATGATACAGTTTAAAAATTAATAACATATAAACCATTTTTTTCTCAAAAATATTTGTCATTCAGAAACTTTTATTTCATTTATTTTAAATATTTACTCAAAACTGTTTCTTATATACACAGACTTCTGTGTACACTTGAGGTTGCATAGTAATATAGCAGGATTAGGCAAAGTCTTATGGTAAACAGAGTGATTTTTCTCAGATTAGCAGGTGGATTTCAGGACCTTTAAGTAAACATTTTGAAAGTTTGTATTCTCAAAAAATAAATGCTAAAAGTTTGTGCAAGTTCTGTCAGAACAATACCACTTTTATGTGTTTTTTTTGTGTATCATGTGAGAAAGATTGCAATTATTTATCCAAAGAATAAATGATCTGGTATCTTGAGTTTTCAAATAATATAGTAGAATTTATTGTGTAGCCATATCAAACTGAGAACAAAAAACTACTGTAGCTCAAAAAGCATTTTATTATTGATAAATAGGGCTGAGGGGATTGGTTGAGGTATACTATTTCTTTATGAGGCTATTCACCTTGATTTTGATCCATTGTTTATCTTTTTTTTTTCTTTTTTCCAACACCATTACACAAAAACTGTTCCATAAATCTGTTTGGCTTCCTATTTCTATTGTTATTATCAATTTTTATTTGTTTTATATATTTTATGATATTAAACTACTTAATATTACTTAATAAGTTATTTGATATTACATTATATCTGTTTAAGAAGGGGAATTTTTAAGGAGGTCAAAAACAGCAAAAGCATACAAGAAAATAAAAGAAATTTAAAATTTCTAAAATGATAAAAGACTGAAACATACACGGTAATTTTAAGCAACCCAAATGATCTTTTGAGAAAAGGAAAAAAAAAAAAAAAAAACTAATTCAATTAGAACTAAAAATCCTTATCATTATTAAAATACAATGGTCATTACAATAATAATTGTTACAGACAACCTCCTTTAGTAGATGTTAAAAATCGATGGACTAAAGATTTGGAACAAATATAATATGATGGCCTCAAAGTATACTGACATGATACTTCCAATTATAAAGAGAACGTTGATATTGCAATGAAGAAATTCAGAAGACCAAGTGACATCATTATTAATGACATATTAACTTAAGGGGACGACAGAGGATGAGATGGTTGGATGGCATCACCGACTCAATGGACATGAGTTTGGGTGAACTCTGGGAGTTGGTGATGAACAGGGAGGCCTGGCATGCTGTGATTCATGGGTTCACAAAGAGTCGGACACCACTGAGCGACTGAACTGAACTGAACATCAAATAACCTCTGATAAGGTGTATTAAGAAGGACACCACATTATACTGTGATATTCTTGTCAAAAATGTACATAACCTCCATTTAACCATGAGAAAATACCAGAAAAAATAGGAAGTATTCTGAAGGAAAATGCACACAGCTACTTTTCAAAAGAATCAAGATGGTGAAAGTCAAGGAAAGACTGTGGGATGAGTATAGACTGGAGGAAAAGAGGGAGATACAACATTTAAATTAAATATGGGGTCCTCAGAAGAACATTAGGAAAAAAAGATTGAGATTTTAAACAAGGTCTTAATGTTTAGTTAATATAATCAATATCACTATTATCAATGATAATTAGATTGTGATTATGTTAACTTTAGAGGAGGCTAAGTGAAGGGTATGAGTTCTATATTATCTTTTTTTAAATATTCTGCAAGTTTTAAATTATTTGAAAGTAAAAAGGATTGGTCTCTAACATATTCACAGCAATAAACAATTCCCAACTAAATCAATATATTAAATTTTTGTTTTACAAAAATAAAATAAGAATAAAACAATGGTTAGATTCTGTGTGTAATTAAATAATTATGATGGAATTGTCTTTTAATCCCATAAATTATCTCATGGAAACTGACAAAGCAACTATATAGCAAGTAGAACCAAAACAAACAAACAAACAAAAAAACCCAAGCCAAAACATGATGAAGCCAGAATATAAACATGGGTAGGGGGTATGATGTCAAATATTGACAAGGTGAAGTTACACAGAAGTATAGGAGAGTCCAGAGGGAAGGGAAAAAGTTAGTATTATGGTCTTATATTTAATCCAGAGAACCCAGAAGTTTCCTATGGTACTTATTCATTCTCCCTGGTAAAATTATAAGTAGACAATTCAATAAGTGGGTCAGAAAGAGACCATCAAAACTAAGGAAAAGATTTCACAGTTACAATCTATAAATTATGTCAAAATTACTGGGGAGAGACATTTTGGTAGTTTCATGGGGCTCTGTGCTTCCAACGTATGGGGCCCAGGTTTGATCCCTGGTTGGGGAACTAGGATCCCACGTGCCTCATGGGTGGACAAATAAATGAATAAAATAGATAAGCAACAAGGAATAAAAATTTACCATGGAATATCTGAAAATTACTGGGGTCAGGTATGGCTAAGAATCTCAAAACATCCAACAAAAACTCTTTTTTGAGAGGACAGAGACTCGTACTGAAAAAATCTGCTGACAGCAGCTGATAAATTGAGCTGAGTAGAAACACTGGGAATAAGGAAGAGAAAAGAGAGAAGATGTAGAGAAGTCACCACTCTCTTACAATAAGAAAAAGCAAAGCAAATGAGAGGTCAATGATTTTTCTTTATTCTATTCAAGAACTGGTATTGTAGGACAAATCCCCACCTTGAAATTGGTAGAGAGAGATAAATACTGAGAATTACAGCAAAAAGTTGCTTACCCGGAGGCATCAACTGTAGAAAATATTATACAGTAATTTTGACCAATTGCTGAAATCTGAGTATGGACTAACTCGAGAAGGAGAAATTTCTGCGACCCACCATGTATAAAAACTCCTCACATTTCTATGGGCTTACTGGTAGGTCCTCATGTGATCCCTCATGGCACTGGTAAAGGGGAAAGAAGAATAAACCTTGTGAAATATGACCAGAAGTTTGTCTCTAACAAATGCCTATTAAGTTTGTTCTCTAAGCTTATGGTTACCAAGGGGGAGGGGGATGGGATGAAATGGTAGACTGGGATTGACATATATGCACTGTTATGCATAAAATAAATAACTAGGGAGAACCTACTCTATAACATAGGAAATTCTACTCAATGCTCTGTGGTGACCTAAACTGGAAAGAAATCTTAAAAAGATTGTAATATGTGTACAGATATATTACAAACCTTAGGACAACAATTAAAATTATTTTTAAAAGGATTATAGAGAAGAGAAAAAATGGAATCATTTCCGTGCAGTGGTAAAGAATCTGCCTGCCAATGCAGGAGACTAAAGAGAGGAGGATTTGAATTCTGGGTTGGAAAGATCCCCTGGAGTAGGAAATGGCAAGGCAATCCAGTATTTTAGCCTAGAAAATTCCATTGACAGAGGATTCTGGAGGGCTACAGTCCATGGGGTTCCAAACAGTAAGACAGAGCTGAGCATGTGCAGGCACACAGGCATAAATAACATATTCAATTGAAATCAAGGAAAATCTAAAAGAGGGAACAAAAAGGGAAAGAAAAAAAATGCAACTAAGGGAAAATTGTTACAGCAAGTTGAATATTAATTCAACTATATAAATTATCACTAAAAATATGAATAATCTAAACATAGCAATTACAACAGAAAAATAACAGGAGATAAAAAAACAAGAATTTTTTTTTTTTTTTTTTTGGTCACAGGGACACCACTATAAAGTAAGGTTCAGGTTGGTTGAAACTGAAAAGATAGAGAAATATGTACTCTGTTAATAGTAACTAAAAGAAAGTTGGAGTTGCTGTATTAATTTCTGACAAAGTAGATTCTAGAGTAAGAAAAATTATCAGTGATAAATAGGGGCATTATACCATGATAAAGTGGTCGATTCTCCAAGAATAAATAAAAATTTTAAACGAATATCTGTATCTAACAGAGTGTTAAAATGCATGTGACAAACATTGATAAGACTACAAGAAGAAATTGACAAATCCATTACTATTGTTTAAGACTTTGATACCTCTCTCAATAACTGATAGGCTAAGCGGATAGAAAACCACTTATAATGTAGTTGATTTGAGTAGTCTCATCAATCAACCTTATCCAATTGATGTTGATCAACTACTTTATCCAACAACAGCAGAATACACATTCTTCTCAAAGTCACAGGCAACATTCAAAAATTCACAAATATTTGGAGATTAAAGGAGGCACTTTCTAAATAACAAATGGACAAAAGAAGAGAAACTTTAAAATATTTTAAACTAATTGAAAATAGAACTTATCAAAATCTTCAGGATGCAGCAAAAGTAGTGCTGAAAAAAGATAAAGGATCTAAACTCAATCATCTAAGTTTCTTATTTAAGAAACTGAAGTAAGAAGAGCAAGATAACTGTCAAGAAGCAGAAGAAAAATAATAACAAAAAGTTATTATTATAAAGCTAAAAAGTGGTATACCTCTCTAGGACAGTACAATGAAGCTTCTCATAATATGGAAACTGTGACTAGGAGAGTCAGACACTTTTGATTGTCCTCTGGCTAAGACAGATAGAGAAAAAGTAGAGTTCATAGCATGTGCATGGAAAAACACACACTTCACGTAAAAGATGAGAAGTGCCTCAGGATGTGGCCCTTATTCTGACAGCTTACTCTAGTTTTCACCCCTTTTTGAGGCCCTACTATGTACCTCCTCTTGGATTCAAGGAGATTCCTTTGAGGAACCTTGTGTAATTTTACTTAGATTAATTAATTTCATTTTTATTAATTGTAAGCAAGAGGTGGAATAACTAAGACACATAGCTAAGTAGCAAAGTCATTAATAAAAAGAATCTTCAGCCCTGTCTTTTTTTTTTCTTATAATAACTGGAGGTTATGAATGGATTTGGGCTATTAACATCACAAGGTTAAACTGAATACTCATATTTCTTAGAAAACACCTTAAGTTGAAAAGTAGGAACTTAGATTTTGGTACATATGTAACTGCTGTGAGATTATTAGAAGGATTTATAGATTTATTATGAGATAATCATTAACTAATACTAGTGATAATCAGGGAAAAAAATTCACTGGAATTCCAGTGGTCTATATTAAAGATAATAACATCTCCATTGAATATTCAAGAGGTTTTACAGAACTAAACAGTTTCAACTTATTTCTTGGTTCCAACTTTGACTAATTTTTATTTTTGCCTGTGATCATTTGTCAAATCACACACACATAAACATATCAATAAACAGATACACACAGATGTTCATATATAACTTTAATATTTTTCTATTCTGCAGTTTTTTAACCAAGTTCTTTGTACCCTCTGAAATTAGAACTCTGTGTTGATATTATTGTGACAGGCAAGTACATAGTAGAACAGGCTAAGGGCAACCTATATCTTGAAATAATTCCTTTGACTAAATGTACAGAGATTTCAGAACCTCGTGATAAAAGTCATTACCATGGTACAGATTCCTGATTACTTTTGTTTTAAAAAAGCTTTGAGAATATCCCACTTAGAGTTTTGGACAACTCTTTTGATTACTTTGGAATTAATCAGTGCTATCTCCATTCTTTTACTTAGGTAAAATGTGTTTTGAAGTTCCTTTTCTATAAAGGGCACTGGTATCAATGGCAGTTCATTTTCTCCTGGGATGCTCTTACAATTTTGCTGTGCTAAATGCTTCCACTAAGCACTTAGTGGAGGTTGAGGTCACCTCTCTTGTTAAAGAAGAAAAATTGCAACCCTTTAACTCCAAGTTTCCCATAGTGCAGTGTAAATCGTAATTAAAAGCTGGAATTAATTTTTAATGACAGAAATTTTATTCTCGTTATCTATTCCTGCTGTTTAGGTAGGTAAATGTTAATTTGAAACGATATATTCTGACCCCAAAGACATTCATTTTATTCCACAATGTCACATGTCTTATAAAACATGGTGATACAGTAAGAGAAATCGTATTTCTTCCAGGTGTCTGGAGACAATGCCATGTTCCAAGTAAAATGCTTCTATGAAAGTAATGACAAAGTCATTTCCAGGGTGAGGGTTTCCAGTAATTGATAGTTTTCTACTAAGTTGGAAAGCCAATTCCATTGTTGATAGCTCTGAATAGCACAGCTGCTATCATAGACATTTAAAGTGTATGTGTGTGTGTGTGTGTTTAAACTTATGAAATCTACACCCTACTTAGCGTTCTGCATGCATAAGTCCTACTTTCTGTGTTTATATGGTGATCTGATCATATGAGACTTTTGACTTTGGGGAATGACCTTTAATTTCTTCAGTGAAAATAATAAACAAACCTTCATGTCATAGTAATGATTAAATGAGATACCGTGAAATAACATTGCTATGCAGTAAAGAAGAAGTATTGCATTAGTTCTAGTTACCTTTTCTTCAGCACCTACAGACAGTAAGAAGGATGAAGACTTCTCATTTTTTGGCAAGAAAATCATGCTTTATATTGTATATTCCTTAGAATTCAGAAAAATATTAATAATACAAAAGATGTCTTCTAAGAGATGAACTTTTAAGTTAATGCACTTTTATATCACATTAGAAATGTATGTTTTAAACCGAAACATCTTTTAGGCAACTGACCGAGATTCTTACCTGTTTGAAGTAATTAACATATACAAGAAATAAATGTTCCATTGAGAGGGACTGATTCAACCAGAAAATCATAGGGAAAAAAAAATTGAAGAAGCAAGAGACATTTTTAAAAGAAGAACTTCACCTATAGATTTAAGTAACTTTGCCTCATCAGCTGGCCCAACCCTACTGAGGAGATATTTGCTTCATCTCTTGACATTAAATACAGATAAAAAATCTATTTCAATTTGCTTATATCCATATGTGCCAAGCAAGATGCTGTTTCTTCCAGGGAAAGAATGGGTTAGTGATAACATATGTGAGTATCTCTATGCAAGTAGGAATTGCTTCTCGTATTTAAGAAATGGTATTTTCAATATGATCTTCTTTGTAAAGATGTGACATTTTGGGTGCTGTGAAAAAAGTTAGAATTGGTGGCAAGAACACAGCCTTTGGTAAATTTGCCAAAATAATGAACATTACTTGTGAGACTCCCTTAGAGTCCTGTCACTAATGTTGTTGTTGTTGTTCAGCTGCTCAGTGTGTCTGACTCTTTGTGATCCCATGGACTGCAGCATGCCAGGCTTCCCTGTCCTTCACCATCTCCCAGAGATTGCTCAAATTCAGGTTCATTGAGTCAGTGATGCCATCCTACCATCTCATGCTCTTGTCGTCCCCTTCTCCTCCTGCCTTCAACCTTTTTCAGCATCACAGTCTTTTACAGTGAGTCACTTCTTCGCATCAGGTGGCCAAGGTATTGGAGCTTCAGCCTCAGTCCTTCTAAAGAATATTCAGGATTGATTTCCTTTAGGATTAACTGGTTCGATCACTCCAAGGAACTCTCAAGAGTCTTTTCCAACACCACCGTTTAAAAGCACCAATTCTTCAGTGCTCAGCCTTCCTTATGGTCCAACTCTAACAACCATACGTGACTACTGGAAAAACCATGGCTTTACTATACGGACTTTTATCAGACCTTTGTCACTAGTATGACCAGGGCAATCATGATTACTGGAAAAGATGGTCAGCACAGTCTTTCTGCCAAGCCTTTTAAGAATGAGCCTTGAACTTGGAATATGTCTATACCAAGAGAAAGGGAGCCCTCACAGCCTGCACTGGGCTCATCCCTTTTTTTTAATTTTAAATTGGAGTATAGAGCTTTACAATGCTGTGTTAGTTTCCACTGTGTGAGCATCTTTCCCTGTCCTAGACTGGATGCGTACTCCTCTATTCTGAGGCTTAAGCTTGTGATTCATGTGGCCCTCAGGCATGCCTTGCTCTCTGCATTTGTGACATCAAAGGAGAGAGATTGAGGTATTTCACTGCTGCAAAGAATAAGGCATGTGCAGCTTCTTTACCTACCTTGGCATTGGAGTGGATCCACTGGCTATGGAAGACATGCAGTGCAAGAGGCTACATCCTGGGCACCCTTTCTCCTCGTTTGCAGTAAGTACACACTCGACTGCTTGAGCCTGGTGGACAAGTTGTCTGCTTTCAGGAACCTCTTTTCATGCACTACTCTCTTCCCTGACTGGACTGATCTACCTTTAACCTCAGCCACAGCTTTAGGCAGCCTTTACAAAAGCAGTCAGCACACAAGATATATACATGATCTCATATATATATATGAGATCATGAAGGGCTTCCCTGGTGGCTCATATGCTAAAGAATCTATCTGCAATCCAGGAGACCTGGGTTCTGTCCCTGGGTTGGGAAGATCCCCTAGAGAAGGAAAATTCCATGGACAGAGAAGCCTGGTGGGTTACAGTCCTTGGTGTTGCAGAGTCAGACATAGCTGAGCAACCAACAGATGCACAAAAAACAGCTTGGCAAGTGAGGAGTGGAATAATGATGTACTTATATACACCTAGTCCGTCTCAGAAGTGCAAGTACGATTTCTACTAAACACACACAATTGGAAAAAATGCAGAAAATTACTTTAAAACAAAAATGTAAAGTTAGAAAAAATGTCAAGCAGGTATTGATACCTCTGTAGCTCTGATATATTTTACTGGTCTAAATAATCAAGTGGATTAAATATTAATGGTGTGGTGTTATGAAAAAAAAAAAAAAAGCCTGGCTTTCACAGAAGCTTGTGCAATGAAAATCAAACAATTATCTAAAACTCGAGATCTTGAAACCTATAGTAGATAATCCAACAAAAGGAGATGACAGGGACACTATCCACAAAATGCCACTTGAATACAGCTTAAGACATGATTGTGAAGTGTTCTCTTCCTGCCCACATCCTTGTCAATACTTGGTATTGACTTTTTTTTTACATAAATCTAGTAGGTATACAGTTATACTCATAGAGGTTTTCTTTGTCATTTCCCTAGTGATTAATGAGATTGTGAGAATTTTTCATATGCTTATTGTCTTTTTATATTTCTATTTTTGGGGGAATAGTACCACTCATGACTTCTACTCACTTAAAAAAAAAAAAATTATCCACCTTCCTTTACTGGTTTCAAGAGCTGTTATGTATTCTGGATACTAGATGTTGTTCTTGTTCAGTCACTCTGGGTAGTAGATAGTTGCTTTTATATTGCTATCTTCTACTACTTTGCAGACAGTCTTTTCACCTCTTAAAAAATACCTTTAATGAATATGCATTCTTAAGTTTAATATAGTTCCATTTATCAGTTACTTTCTTTATGGAAACTGATATTATAGTCTTGTTTTAAATTTTTTTTAACTTATTTTAAAGGATATTCTAAGTTTTATTCTAGCTCCTCTGTCCGAGGAATTCTCCAGGCAAGAATACTGGAGTGGGTTGCCATGCCCTTCTCCAGGGGACCTTCCCAACCCAGAGACTGAACCCAGGTTTCCCATATTTCAGGCAGATTCTTTACTATCTGAGCTACCAGGAATGCCCATTCTAGAAAATGTATTATATTTTAATAGTAATGAAATTTGGAACTGATTTGTCATTTTTTCACTAATTGAGGTATTCAACTGACTCTTTGTTCACTGATAGGCAATGTTCATCTTGTTATAAATCAAGTATCCCTGAATATGTAGTTTTGTTTCTAAATTCTACTATTTTCCATTGGTTTATCAGTCTATATTTGAACTAATGTTGTAATAACTGTAGTTTCATACTATTTTCATCTAGCATTTTAAATCTTCTAACTTTGTCCTACTTTAAGATCGTTTGGCAACTCTATCTCTTGCATTTCTATATTCACTTTAGTATAAGTCTGTCAATTTCCACAGAAAAACATCTGGGGTTTTAAATGGAATTAAATTAAACCTATTTTTTACAAAAATAAATTTCTTTAATTCCTGACCATTTTATATTTCTCTGCTCTTTATGTCTCTTTTAATTTTTTTGAATATGTTAGTATATTAGTAGGAACATTGCACAATTTTCATTATATTTATGCCTATGGATTGCAAATATATTAATTTTTACATTTTAATTTAAATTTTTACTGCTATAAATAAGTAGGTGTAATCTTTCTATATTCTGTTTCTAATTATTATAATTATTTTGCATTAAGACATTCACAATCATGTTGTCTTACATCATAGTAATTTTAGCACACCCATACCAATCCTTGAATTTTTATTTTTATGCTTGCCTTATTCTACTTGGTAAAGTCAGAATATAGTACTGCATAAATATACTAATTATAAATGTTTTATGTATTTGTAACATTAGAGGTAAAACTGTCAATAATTCATAATTAAGCAGGATGTGCTTTGGTTTTGTGTAGTTATTCTATATTACATTAAGGGAATTCCTAAAATTATTTCTATTCCTTGCTTCCATGGCTTTTTTTACCTTGACTAGCTGTTGAAAAATACATGCTTTTTGTCCAATGTTATCAGAATGTTATCCTTAATTTACTTTAAAATTTTATTCTAATATAATTTTTAGGAATAAGGATTCCTATCATGTAGTGAATCATATTGATTGAATTTCAATTGCAAAATGACCTTCACATTCTTGAAATAAACTCAACATCAACATGAATAATTAATGACATTGAATTTGCTCTATTAATCTTTTGTTCATCATTTTGGACTCATGCTCATAAGAGATATTAGCCTCTAATAATTGTTATGTATTATGTGCAATATCCTTTTGTATTATATGTTGGCTTCATTCAAAGAAATAGATTTTCTGACATTTATTTTCTCTATTTTTAAAATATATTACCTTATCCACTCAGTTTGGAAGAATTCCCCACTTTAGGTCCTGGACATTACTTTGTAGAATTTTATATTTTTGATTTATTTAATAGTGCATGTCTATTTAGATTCTATAATTTTTAGTCAGTTTTGTTGTTTTGTTATTCCCTTTTTTCATTTGCATCTACATTTTCATATTTCATATATCTTCAATTTTTAAAACTTATTTTAACTTGCTTTTTGACCAACTATATAAAACATTTTGTTAATATACCATGTCACAAGTAATGTTTTATACATATGGCATTATGTACATTCTGTCAATCATGTTCATGGCATATTATATTCGATGATTTTTGTTTCTTTGTGTATCAGTTATTGTGAGAAGTTTTTAAAAAAATATCTACCAAATTTGCCTATTATTTTTGTTTTCTCAATTTTTCTTCGTATATTTGGAAGTTATGCTATAGGTGAATGTATATTTAAATTTGATACTTCTGGTTGACTGACATTCACTTTAAAGAGATATCATCTATATATCTAGTAATTTTTCTAATCCTGAAGTCTACTCTTTATTCTATTATTATGGCAACTTTCTTTAAAAAGTTGGCTTAAAGCTCAACATTCAGAAAACTAAGATCATGGCATCCAGTCCCATCACTTCATGGGAAATAGACGGGGAAACAATGGAAACAGTGGCTGATTTTATTTTTCTGGGCTCCAAAATCACTGCAGATGGTGACTGCAGCCATGAAATTAAAAAACGCTTACTCCTTGGAAGGAAAGTTATGACCAACCTAGACAGCATTTTCAAAAGCAGAGACATTACTTTGCCAACAAAGATCCGTCTAGTCAAGGCTATGGATTTTCCTAGTGGTCATGTATGCATGTGAGAGTTGGACTATAAAGAAAGCTGAATGCCAAAGGATTGATGCTTTTGAACTGTGGTGTTGGAGAAGATTCTTGAGAGTTCCTTGGACTGCAAGGAGATCCAACCAGTCCATTCTAAAGGAGATCTGTCCTGGATGTTCATTGGAAGGACTGATGTTGAAGCTGAAACTCCAATACTTTAGCCACCCAATGTGAAGAGCTGACTCATTTGAAAAGACCCTGATACTGAGAGGGATTGGGGCAGGAGGAGAAGGGGATGACAGAGGATGAGATGGTTGGATGGCATCACCGACTCAATGGACATGGGTTTGGGTGAACTCTGGGAGTTGGTGATAGACAGGGAAGCCTGGCGTGCTGCGGTTCCTGGGGTCGCAAAGAGTCCGACAAGACTGAGCAACTAAACTGAACTGAACTCACTTTGTTTTGGTTAGTGTGTACAAGTGAAAGTGTTAATATTCAGTCATGTCTGATTCTTTGTGACCCCATGGACTGTAGCCCACCAGGCTCCTCTGTCTATGGAATTTTCCAGGCAAGAATACTGGAGTGGATAGCCATTCCTTCTCCAGTCAACCTATCTGACTCAGGGATCAAACCCAGTTCTCCTGTATTGCAGGCAGATTGTTTACTGTCTGAGCCACCAGGAAGCTTCCACTTTTTTTTTTTTTTTTTGGTTAGTGTACTAGCTATCTATTGCTGCTGTGACAAAGGGACTTCCCAGGTGGCACTAGTGATCAAGAATCCACTCGCAAATGCAGGAGACTTAAGAGACTTGGATTCAATCCCTGGGTTGGGAAGATGCCCTGGAGAAGGAAATGGCAACCCATTCCAGTATTTTTGCCTGGAGAATCCCATGGATAGAGGAGCTTGGTGGGCTTCAGTCCACAGGGTCACACACAGTTGTACACAGTTGAAGAGACTTAGCACACACACTGTGACAAAGTGCCATACACTTAGTAACTAAAGCAAACACAAATTCATTTCTTTAACAGCACTAGAAGTTGGATATACAAAAATCATCTTTGGTGTATTAAAGTCAAGGTGTTGATGAGGAACATTTAAGATAACTACTGTTTCCTTGCCTTTCGAAGATTCTAATGTCCACCTGGGTGGAAATTGGCTGATGGCCCTTTCTTGACCTTACTATATCCTGTTGTTTCTGTCATCACATTCTCTATTGTTCTTCTGATCTTTCAGGCTCCTTCATATAAAGACACCTTTGATTATTACAGGGCCACCTGGAAATTCCATTATCTTCACATCTCCAAACCTGCTAATTCCCTTTTGCCTTGTAAAGTAAAATTTACATGTTCTAGAGACTAGGGCATGGCCATTTCAAGGAGAGGCGTTATTCAGCTCATCCTTTTCTATTACTTTCAACATTTCTGTGTCTTTATATATGTACAGTCCATATCTTAGCTAGATTATTTATTCTGTGTATTTTAATGGGATATTATTGATAAATATTTTTAACGTATTTAAAACTTTATTTTTTTATTCTACTTATTCCATGTTATTTTTTTAATCTTCCTTGCTTTTATTATTCATTTTTCCTTCTATAGCTTATTAATTAATGCATTCTTCATGGCTCATTTAGCAATTATCTAGAAATTATGACATGCCCCATTTAGTTGCTAAAGTCTAATATCAATTAGTACTTCCATCACTTATTGAAAATTGAGTGATCATGGAACACTTTGATATTTTGCACTAAACTTGCATGATATTTTATGTATATTTTATTTCTATACATATATAATCTCTACAAAGTCTTATTTCTATAGTCTACAATAGTTTATAATTTCCTTATAGCACTCTATCTTTTTATATGCTTTGCTCTCTGTATATCCATTTAATATTCTTTAATTTAATATTCTTTTTATCTCAATTTTTTCAATTGCAGAGCTGCTCGTGATTAATTCTCTCCATTTGGGGTTGGAAAAATATTCTTAATTTTCTTTCACCTCTGAAAGATTTATTTTTAGGGGAAGTCACATAGTGTTCTAAGTGGGCAGTTCTTTTCTTTCAGCACTTTTATGGCATTGTACCATTACCTTCTGCCTCTAGTTCTATATCTGGTAATCAACCATTAGTTTTATTCTTCTTCTTTGAAACTAATGTGATTTTATTTTTTAGCTTTCATTATAAAATATGTTTTCATTATATTTACTGTTATGTCCCTTGGGGAGTTTTTCTTTTTATTTATTCATATTGCCTTTAAAAGAGCCCCTAAAACCTGTTATTTATGGTTGTGCATCAGTTTTAGAAAATTCTTAGCCTTTTCTCTTCATTTGTTCATTTTCTGTCAGATTATCTACCTTCCCTTCCTTGAACTCCAATTATACCTATAATCCTCAGTGAGACATTTAACAACAGGGACTTGGCAATCATATTTATTAATTTTAAACCCAAGAATTTTCATTACTAGTTCTACCTATTAGTTGATCATGCATCTGTCAGTTTCCTCATTTGTAAAATGAAGACAATAATTACATTCCTGCTCTAGGACAGGAGTGCATATTAAAGGAAGATCAGATCAGATCAGATCAGTCACTCAGTTGTGTCTGACTTTTTGCAACCCCATGAATCGCAGCACACCAGGCCTCCCTGTCCATCACCAATTCCCAGAGTTCACTGAGACATCCACCGAGTCAGTGATGCCATCCAGCCATCTCATCCTCTGTCGTTCCCTAATCCTCCTGCCCCCAATCCCTCCCAGCATCAGAGTTTTTTCCAATGAATCAACTCTTCGCACGAGGTGGCCAAAGTACTGGAGTTTCAGCTTTAGCATTATTTCTTCCGAAGAAATCCCAGGGCTGATCTCCTTCAGAATGGACTGGTTGGATATCCTTGCAGTCCAACGGACCCTCAAGAGTCTTCTCCAACACCACAGTTCAAAAGCATCAATTCTTCGGCTCTCAGCCTTCTTCACAATTCAACTCTCAAATCCATACATGACCACAGGAAAAACCATAGCCTTGACTAGACGAACCTTTGTTGGCAAAGTAATATCTCTGCTTTTGAATATGTTACCTAGGTTGGTCATAACTTTCCTTCCAAAGAGTAAGCATCTTTTAATATCATGGCTGCAGTCACCACCTGTAGTGATTTTGGAGCCCCAGAAAATAAAGTCTGACACTGTTTCCACTGTTTCCCCATCATTTCCCATGAAGTGATGGGACCGGATGCCATGATCTTCATTTTCTGAATGTTGAGCTTTAAGACAACTTTTTCACTCTCCACTATCACTTTCATCAAGACGCTTTTTAGTTGCTCTTCACTTTCTGCCATAAGGGTGGTGTCTTTTGCATATCTGAGGGTATTGATATTTCTCCTGGCAATCTTGATTCCAGCTTGTGTTTCTTCCAGTCCAGCGTTTCTCATGATGTATTCTGCATATAAGTTAAATAAACAGGGTAACAATATACAGCCTTGACATACTCCTTTTCTTATTTGGAACCAGTCTGTTGTTCCATGTCCAGTTCTAACTGTTGCTTCCTGACCTGCATACAAATTTCTCAAGAGGCAGATCAGGTGGTCTGGTATTCCCATCTCTTTCAGAATGTTCCACAGTTTATTGTGATCCACACAGTCAAAGGCTTTGGCATAGGCAATAAAGCAGAAATAGATGATTTTCTGGAACTCTCTTGCTTTTTCCATGATCCAGCGGATGTTGGCAATTTGATCTCTGGTTCCTCTGCCTTTTCTAAAACCAGCTTGAACATCAGGAAGTTCACGGTTCACATATTGCTGAAGCCTGGCTTGGATAATTTTGAGCATTACTGTACTAGCAGGTGAGATGAGTGCAATTGTGTGGTAGTTTGAACATTCTTTGGCATTGCCTTTCTTTGGGATTGGAATGAAAACTGACCTTTTCCAGTCCTGTGGCCACTGCTGAGTTTTCCAAATTTGCTGGCATATTGAGTGCAGCACTTCCACAGCATCATCTTTCAGGATTTGGAATAGCTCAACTGGAATTCCATCACCTCCACTAGCTTTGTTCATAGTGATGCTTTCTAAGGCCCACTTGACTTCACATTCCAGGATGTCTGGCTTTAGGTCAGTGATCACACCATTGTGATTATCTGGGTCGTGAAGATCTTTTTTGTACAGTTCTTCTGTGTATTCTTGCCATCTCTTCTTAATATCTTCTGCTTCTGTTTGGTCCATACCATTTCTGTCCTTTATCGAGCCCATCTTTGCATGAAATGTTCCTTTGGTATCTCTGATTTTCTTGAAGAGATCCCTAGTCTTTCCCATTCTGTTGTTTTCCTCTATTTCTTTGCATTGATCACTGAAGAAGGCTTTCTTATCTCTTCTTGCTATTCTTTGGAACTCTGCATTCAGATGTTTATATCTTTCCTTTTCTCCTTTGCTTTCTGCTTCTCTTCTTTTCACAGCTATTTGTAAGGCCTCCTCAGACAGCCATTTTGCTTTTTTCCATTTCCTTTCCATGGGGATGGTCTTGATCCCTGTATCCTGTACAATGTCATGAGCCTCATTCCATAGTTCATCAGGCACTCTATCTATCAGATCTAGGCCCTTAAATCTATTTCTCACTTCCACTGTATAATCATAAGGGATTATATTTAGGTCATATCTGAATGGTCTAGTGGTTTTCCCTACTTTCTTCAACTGAAGTCTGAATTTGGTAATAAGGAGTTCATGATCTGAGTCACAGTCAGCTCCTGGTCTTGTTTTTTGCTGACTGTATAGAGCCTCTTCATTCTTTGGCTGCAAAGAACATAATCAATCTGATTTTGGTGTTGACCATCTGGTGATGTCCATGTATAGAGTCTTCTCTTGTGTTGTTGGAAGAGGGTGTTTGTTATGACCAGTACATTTTCTTGGCAAACTCTATTAGTCTTTACCCTGCTTCATTCCATATGTAAAACATTAAGAATATACCTTTTATTTCTTGTATGGCATACATTCCTATATTTGTTTGAACACCAAACAGGCTGATAGTGAAAGAATTTTCTCTAGTTAGCATCTTCAGTTAGTCCACTTTTATTGCCCTTTATTCTATGAGTTTTATTGTCCTTTATTCCTTTATTGAGGAATGTGTCAAATTTCATTGCACTTCATCTATACTGCAGGCCAGATACCTCCAAATTAATTTCTTCTAGAAATTGAGCTTGCAAACTCTGATTGTACTTTCCAAACTTTATTCATCAGAGTAAATCAAAGAAAGAGATGATAAAAATGCTGGACAATCGTAGGCAGGGGGTGGGTGAGTGCATTTTGCAAAGGCTAGTTAATTTTCTCTGATTACTCAGACTTTGCTGATGATTTGTCTGAAGGATTTATACTTATTCAATAAATAATATCAACCAACCGCTACTATAAGAGAATAGGATTTAAACAAAGCCTTTTACTCATGTGTGCTTGCTAAAGACTCATGTCCAATTCTTTGCAACTGTATGGACTTTAGCCTGCCTGGGTCCTCTGTCTATAGGATTCTTCAGGCAAGAATACTGGAGTGGGTTGCCATGCCCTTCTCCAGTGAAACTTCACCAGCCAGAAATCAAACCCTTGTCTCTTACATTTCCTGCATTGACAGGCAGATTCTTTACCATCTGAGCCACCAGGGACACCCAAGCCTTTCATAGGATAATACTATTACTGGCCACTCCTGTAAAAACCTGACATTGAACAAAATGATAAATACTAATAATTAAGTATATTTTGTATTTTTGTACTCACAATAAATAATTCATTTTAAAGTATGTTGTATATTTGTTAAATCCAATTTAAATTATTATCACTAGTCAAAGTAGATCTCAATCAGTCAGTCAGTCAGTCATTTCAGTTGCTCAGTCATGTCCAACTCTTTGCGACCTCATGAATCGCAAAGCACACCAGGCCTCCCTGTCCATCACCAACACCCAGAGTTCACTCAGACTCATGTCCATCGAGTCAGTGATACCATCCAGGCATCTCATCCTCTGTCGTCCCCTTCTCCTCCTGCCCCCAATCCCTCCCAGCATCAGAGTCTTTTCCAATGAGTCAACTCTTCGCTTGAGGTGGTCAAAGTACTGGAGTTTCAGCTTTAGCATCATTTCTTCCAAAGAAAACCCAGGGCTGATCTCCTTCTCAATTATCTTTCAAAAACTAGTGTAGTTATTCTCTTAATTCTATGACCACTATTTTAGTCACTAAACTATATATTCATTCATTCATGAATGCATATATAATGCATTCATTATATATGCATATGAATAAAAATCACTGGAGCATTTGTATTTTGATTTTGTATGATAATCAGGGTTTAATTGGAAGAGAAAAATATCAAAAGTTATCCAGCAGCTCCTTACAGATTTATTTGTAAACAATTTGTTTTCCTCATTCTGTTTCTAAGTACTGGAAAAAAAAAAAAAAAAAGGAAAGTTGACATAAACTGCTTAGTCTGGCTTTAGAAAATAATTTTCTACGTTATTTCTTTTCTACTAAGCATCAAATTTTTAAAAAATATTTTATATTTGGTTTAAAGTAGCTTTTTTTGTCTTTTTTGTAGATCCAAAAAAGTAAATCAAAAGCAAAGAAAAATTTATCAGTAATTCAAAGCATCAAGTACAAAAAGCAACCTCTGAAAATATTAATATTTTTTTAAGTTAAGACATTATAAATTTGTAAGTTTTAGATGCTCTTTCAGAAATATATTTTTTGGGTATTGATATTTGCAGAATCTCTTCTTTATATACATCACCATCATCATCCACACCTTCTTACAAACTGCAGATTTTCTAAATGAAACTCCATAAAAAGTAATAATTTTATATTTTTAGTTAAATTGCAATTTTTTAATATAAATTTATTTATTTTAATTGGAGGCTAATTACTTTACAATATTGTATTGGTTTTGCCATACATCAACATGAATCCTCCACAGGTACACACGTGTTCCCCATCCTGAACCACCCTCCCACCTCCCTTCCCGTACCATCCCTCTGGATCATCCCAGCGCACCAGCCCCAAGCATCCTGTATCATGCACCGAGCCTGGACTGGAGATTCATTTCATATATGATATTAAACATGTTTCAATGCCATTCTCCTAAATCAATCCACCATCTCCCTCTCCCACAGAGTCCAAAAGACTGTTCTATACATCTGTGTCCCTTGCTGTCTCGCATACAGGGTTATCGTTACCATCTTTCTAAATTCCATATATATGCGTTAGTATACTGTACTGGTGTTTTTCTTTCTGGCTTACTTCACTCTGTATAATAGGCTCCAGTTTCATCCACCTCGTTTAAAACTTGCCCTATCTGAACCAAATTTGATGTCACTGTTGTGTCTCCTTTAGTACTCAGGAAACCTGACCTTGTGTTTTGAAGGGTAACTGAGAGCATGCTTGTGTGGACATTTTTATTTATATTAAATGTAAGGCAAAAAGTAGATATGATCTTGGATTCAATATGTGTCTGCTTAGATAATACTGATATATGGTTATTTGACTTCCTAGGATTGCTGTTACATGCTTCAGTTTAGTGTTCACAATTTTCTGCCTAGATTTGCTAAGGATTGATTTTATTAAATTGACAAGCAACAAATTTAATTTTCCAAGTTACTTTTAAGCTTATCCACTTATAAACTTCACTTTTGTTTAGTTTATTTATACTTTAACTTATTTCAAAAGTGAGGAAACTGTTAAATATAGCGTCTATTTTAGCAGTAAACTTAGGTAAAACAAGCAAACAAGAAATCACAACACTAGAAAGATGATCTAGCAAAACTCCCACTCTATAGGCTTTTAGCTGGTGTTCCTTTTGTCCCCCTTAAGTGACCATCTGCTAAGTCACAGTCTTACATAGGTCAACATGTTCTCTTTAAGGATGAAATTGAGGAACAAATAAAAACATTGATTTTTTTTTTCCCCCCAAGATCATAGAGAATTCACTTCCTAGACATGGTTTATATACTCTATTCTGAAATCATAAAGAACTCTGTTTTAACAAAGGTTGAAGTACCCTAAACTTGAATTTCTTTATAAATTCTAGAATAGAGAACTTAGGATGGGTTGCTTTGACAAAGCATTGATTTCATTACCTGCTTGAATTTATTTTTACGTGTTTTTATAACACACAAGTAAAAATGTTTTGAGCTTAAAAAAAAAACTATGTTTGCTAGTCATTCTTTTGTAAAATTAAAGATTAGGACATTTGGCATAAAGAATGTAAGTGTTAAAGGTAGGCAGAATCTTCAGGTTCATCTTCTCTAACCATCAATTTTGTTGTTATTGTTCAATTGCTAAGTCCTATCTGACTCTTTGAGTCCCCATGAACTCTAGCCCTCCAGACTCCTCTGTCTGTGGGGTTTTCCAGGCAAGACTACTGGAGTGGTTTGTCATTCCCTTCTCCAGGAGATCTTTCCAATCCAGGGATCAAACCCAAATTTCCTGCATTGACAGGCAGATTCCTTACCACTGAGCCACTAGAGAAGCATGAGCATCACTCTATTCATATTGAAATGGTACAACAATAATAATCTCTGTGGGATTAAATCACATAAGGTAGTAAGAAGATATTATACATTAAGATCCTTGTTTATAGTAGATGCTCACTAAATGTAGTTCCCACCTTCTAACCTGGTCTTTCACAATTTATAGCTGTATCTTGTCATTTAGTGGCTTTACTTGTTATCATTGATGCTATATTGTTATTAATATAAAATTGACATAGGACCAGGTTTTAGTTTAACTCAACCAATTTTGGGCCCTGTTCATAGTTTCTTTCTGTTCTGTAATCAATGTCTTCAAATAGACAGCTCCTTAGGTAATTAATTTAATCTTTATCTGAGTTGCTTTAATTTTTAAAATATATGTTTCACATGTTTAAAACCTGTGTTTTCCCTAGAATTTTTTTTTGCTGTGTTTTTCTGTCTTTAAAGAAAATTCCGTATCTTTTAAGTTTCAAAAGCAAATAATTTATTCAATCTAAATAAATTAAAACAGAGGTACAAAGTATGATATAGCTTCAACTTTGGTGCCCTGAATAAAGTCTGTTATTGTAAATCAAATGACTGACTACACCTTATGTCTATGGCTTGTGGATGTAAATTTCCACCACAGAGAAAGGCTGCAAATGTTTTGAAAATTATACAATATGAATAGAAAAAAAGGAATTATATAAACATAATTAACTATGTACAGTGTATTTAAGGATAACTGGTGAGTTGGAGGGTATTAAGGGGTTTGTGTAATATCTGGAGAAGAAATGGTAGTGTTAGGGGAAGCCCACTGATTGAAACCACCCACCCTGGCCGGGCACCATAGTAACTACTTGCATGAGTTGTTTTATAACAAGGAGAGCCAGCTGTGAGGGACTGCACAGAAGTGTGGCCGAGAGGAGCTACCCCTCTCCCAAGGTCAGGGGAGGCGACTGAGAGCACCAGGATGCACTCTCAGTCCAAAATTGCATAGGAACACAGAAGCAGCCGAGAGGAGCAACCCCACGCCCGAGGTCAGGGGTGGCAGCGAGAGGAGATACCACTCGTCCAAAGTAAGGAGCAGTGGCTGCACTTTGCTGGAGCAGCTGCGAGAAGATACGCCATGACCAAGGTAAGAGAAACCCAAGTAAGACGGTAGGTGTTGTGAGGAGGCAACAGAGGGCAGACACACTGAAACCATAATCACAGAAAACTAGTCAATATGATCACATGGATCACAGCCTTGTCTAACTCAATGAAACTAAGCCATGTCTTGTGGGGCCACCCAAGATGAACAGGACATGGTGGAGAAGTCTGACAGAATGTGGTCCACTGGAGAAGGGAATGGCAAACCACTTCAATATTCTTGCCTTGAGAACCCCATGAACACTATGAAAAGGCAAAATGATAGGACACTGAAAGAGGAACTCCCCAGGTCGGCAGGTGCCCAATATGCTACTGAAGATCAGTGGAGAAATAACTCCAGAAATAATGAAGGGATGGAGCCAAAGCAAAAACAATACCCAGTTGTGGATGTGACTGGTGATAGAAGCAAGGTCTGATGCTGTAAAGAGCAATATTGCATAGGAACCTGGAATGTTAGGTCCATGAATCAAGGCAAATTGGAAGTGGTCATACAGGGGATGGCAAGAGTGAATGTCGACATTCTAGGAATCAGTGAACTAAAATGGACTGGAATAGGTGAACTTAACTCAGATGACCATTATATCTATTACTTTGGGCAGGAATCCCTTAGAAGAAATGGAGTAGCCATCATGGTCAACAAAAGAGTCTGAAATGCAGTACGTGGATGCAATCTTAAAAATGACAGAATGATCTCTGTTCATTTCCAAGGCAAACCATTCAATATCACGATAATCCAAGTCTATGCCCCAACCAGTAACTCTGAAGAAGCTGAAGTTGAATAGTTCTATGAATACCTACAAGACCTTTTAGAACTAACACCCAAAAAAGATGTCCTTTTCATTATAGGGGACTGGAATGCAAAAGTAGGAAGTCAAGAAACACCTGGAGTAACAGGCAAACTTGGCCCTGGAGTACAGAATGAAGCAGAGAAAGTCTAATAGAGTTTTGCCAAGAGAACACACTGGTCATAGAAAACACCCTCTTCCAACAACACAAGAGAAGACTCTACACATGGACATCACCAGATGGTCAACACCGAAATCAGACTGATTATGTTCTTTGCAGCCAAAGAATGAAGAGGCTCTATACAGTCAGCAAAAACAAGACCAGGACCTGACTGTGACTCAGATCATGAACTCCTTATTGCCAAATTCAGACTTAAATTGAAGAAAGTAGGGAAAACCACTAGACCATTCACAAATGACCTAAATTAAATCCCTTATGATTATACAGTGGAAGTGAGAAATAGATTTAAGGGACTAGATCTGATAGACAGAGATCCTGATGAACTATGGATGGAGGTTCATGACATTGTACAGGAGACAGGGATCAAGACCATCCCCAAGAAAAAGAAATGCAAAAAAGCAAAATGGCTGTCTGAGGAGGCCTAACAAATAGCTGTGAAAAGAAGAGAAGTGAACAGCAAAGGAGAAAAGGAAAGATGTAAGATCTGAATGCAGAGTTTCAAAGAATAAGTACAACCTAAAATTTTGTAGCCTACATAGTAGAAAGTTATTGTAGTACAATTCATTAATCCTGACGAACAGGGTAGATAGACCAGTTGGGATAAATCTACTTGCCAATGTGTGAATCTGGCAAAGAGATGGCCCATAACATAAGATAAAACCAATCACTACAAAATCCAAGACTGGATGTTGGTCCTTTGTTGATGCAACTCTGAAAATGAACATTTTGTGATTCAGAGTCCAGAGCTTAGCTGCTAATGTGAGATTAGTTTTATAAGGTCTGTGAACAATGAAAAGCTAACTCATAGACAATGTTCATACTACCTCATGGGCAATCCTTCCTGGAAGAGAATTCTAGCAGAGAACTGTCATATAAAAATTTAAAAACATACAAGAAAGACAAACACTTCAAAAATTAAGTGAAAGAAAGTAAAAAAAAAATGAAGAAATAAACAATTAGGTTTTCTTAGGTAAGTGAAAACAAACTTACTCTAAATTCTATGTAGAATTGCAAAGTGTCAAGAAGTGTCTAGACAATTCTAAAAAGGAAGAACTGAGGAAATAGTGAAGTTTTTTGGCATTCTCTTCCAGACATCAAGTCACTATGTTAGGTATAGGTTTTTACACAGCAATAGGTAACTTAAACACCAAGATCCTAGTCCTTGCTCTAGATTATATATTCTAGTCATGATTCTGGTCCACTAGCTTAATGTTTCCAGATAAGTTAACTATATCATTTAGATTTTATTTCTTTATGTATAATTGTCATATTTAAGTAACTTCTGGGGT
This sequence comes from Bos indicus x Bos taurus, assembly GCF_003369695.1. Taxonomy (NCBI): domain Eukaryota; kingdom Metazoa; phylum Chordata; class Mammalia; order Artiodactyla; family Bovidae; genus Bos; species Bos indicus x Bos taurus. The sequence continues at coordinate 17,408,264 of NC_040076.1, read as the reverse complement.
AAACATAGAATCTTTTACCAAACTGGATGATTTATTGTGACAGAAAAATATTTTGTTAACATTTTAATAGAGTCTAACTTAAAGAGTGATGGCATTTTGAAATAATTATATGAAATATTATTTCTTTCATAAGAAGTTATCTAGTTGAAATTATTTCTAAAGAAGCATTCTGGTCTCACACTGAAAAAAACAGTCTTTCCATCAACTAGTTTCCATTTACAAAAATCACAATTTTATAAATAATATAATTTATTTAAGTCATAGCTAGAACATCATCTTGCTAATAGCTGTATCAGTCTTTTCATACTCTGCTTATGAAAGAATTAGATTTCTGTTTTTTTTTTTTTTTCTATTTCAATTAACAGAGTACCTTAATTTACATTAGGAGGACTTCCCTGGGGGCTCAGTGGTAAAGAATTCTTCCAAGGCAGGAGACATGGATTTGATTCCTGATCCAGAAATATCCCACATGCCTCAACTAAGCCCATATGTCACAACTACTGAGCCTGTGTTCTAGAGCCTGGGAGCTGCAATTACTGATCCCGTCTGCTGAAATTACTAAAGCCCACATGCCCTAGAGTCCTTACTGCCCAACAAGATAAGCCACTGCAATTAGAAGTGTGCTGGAAAAAGAGAAAAACCCATGCACCAACAAAGCACCCATGCACCCAGGACAGGAAAAGCTAAATAAATACATTTATTAAAATAAATAAATTAGGAAATAACTTTGAATCAGTAAAGAATAGAGAGAAATGAAAAGTCAAGACAAGCATATGTATTGTGTTTGTCTTTTCCTGTTATTCTCTTCTTCCTATTACTCTAAACAAACTAATACTTGTTTATGAGTTACTTTTAAAATCATATATGCTACAAATATTTTCTAGTACCTGAAATATTGATTATGTATTTTTTATCTTATAACCAAATAATATAGATTGAGCTATAAAAAAGCTCCAGTGCTGAATAAATCTGTGTGATTTTTCAGTGTTTCCCATTTTAATGATTATGGAGGTGATGTGATTTAGCAGTATTTTCTTGTTCAGCTTTTGTTGATAGCAGTGATATGATAGCCAGGTAATAGAAGAATGGAAACTGCTTCTGTGTAAGTTAAACCTTTGTTTTGGCAATACTGGCATGAAGATCCTACCAAATAATTAAACACCCACAGTCTGGAGTTATCATCAATCATCAATCATGTTTAATAAAATAATAATGAAATTGAGGTAGAAACATATTCCTATATTTAACTTGTATTTATATCCTCTGTTGGAGTCCAGCTCCAGCAGCCAGGGATTGAACCCGAAGGGAGGGATGGTGTCGGCAAGTAATGACTCAGGCTCTCAATTTTCTTGGACTGCACATTTATTTCAAGTTTAAGATTTTCTTTTATACTTTTATAAAAGCATTATGTCAGAGGTTTGACATTTTCAGTTCCCCCTCACCCAGATTTATTATCTCCATAAATCATTGTTGCCCTTCAAACAGAGTTCCTGCTTCAGCTATTCAATCAGCTTTACCGTCTATTATCAACTTCTTCTTATGTGTCCTATAGTTAACTTGTGATTACATTGTAACTCATGCTACATTCCTCAGTTTATTTCTTATCTTTCTAAATCCTGTTTGCCCCTAACATCCTGAGCTCACTATCTCTTAAAAAGGCTTCTAGCTATTAGTATCTCTAAAATTCCTAACCTCTATAAGCTATAGTAAAATATGCTAACATTACAACATTCCTTAAATCTTTAACTTCTAACTATTTTAATTATTTCTAAGCCCTAAATTCAGTGAACTCCTTTGCCATAAACATTTTCCTCACAAATAGGCTTCAGATAGCAATCCTTCCCATGGCCTCAAGCTACGGCCTATGTACTCATCCTGGAACACTCTTTTGTAAAAGTCCTTAAACAAATGTCAATGATTAACTTTATGAATTATTCTCTGAACACAATTGCAGAAGGCTTTGTGCCTTCTCATGATCCTCTCAAAACAATAAGCACCTTAGTATTCCTTTTCAGTCAACTCAGCCAAGGAGAGGAAAAAACAAATCAGAATCACAAGGCCTAACTCCTTCATCTCGGGTCCGTGCCTATGGGACAAAGAGAGGAGGGGTTGGGGCTGTGCCTTCATTTTGTCAGTAATGCCTAATGCAGCTCCCGACAATCCTCTTTTAATATCTATATGTTATCTATATAATAACTATATATTATCTATCAATAATACAAGTTCTTAAGAGCTCTTCTTAATATATTTTTATTAATTCTCTTAATTATTTTCAAAAAATGTACTGCACCTACTAGTCCAAGAATACCACCTGTTTACCTTAAAATAGTGACAAGAGCAAAAATTGCACTTGTTTTCATGGTGTCTACAGTCTTTGAAAAAAATACATAATAACCAAAAAACTATAGAATGAAAAAAAAGTACTTGGGTAGTTAATTAGCTAACTAAATGAGTTCCTAAATATTACATTAAAATATTTCACTTTTAATTACTGTAAATCCTTGTGCATTTTCTAAGATGCTAGAAGTAACCATGTTATAATTTTTATCTCATGGGAATAAATTGTTTGGTATTTTAAAAATATAAAATATATGTCACCTAAAACTGTGTCTACTTTTTTAAAATATATAGATGATAAGTAGCAGGGTAGGTAGATAATACGTGATCGGGGTACCTATTGAATTTAACATAAAATATGAGAATACATTATTTTAAAAAATCTCAGACTATTCTCATATTTATTTTTTAAATTCTAAAATTATGTAAAGCAAGTGACAGTCCATCGTGAAAGCTGAAGCCTACTTTGATAGGCATAGCACTTCAAAGAGTAGGAAAAACTTCTTCCCCAACTATACGGCCTTTCAAACTTTCCTTCTCCATCCCAGTGACAGACTGGGAACATTCATCTGAAATTATTGTCTTTTTGTTCTCCACAGTACTGATTACAATTCACTTCAGGAAGACAAGAAGGACTTTTTCCTTCACAATAGCTTCTATGAGAGAGGATCCTGCCTTTTTTTTTTTTTTTTTTTTGCAAGATAAATGGAGCAGGTGTAAAGGAATTAATGAAGCAACTGCCAAATTGCAGGGGTCACTGGCGTGTTGAAAGCTATAAATTAGCCAGGTCTTGTGGGAAATTACCCTTTACCTCTATTGAGATTCTGCCATTTCTAAATTCAAGACAAGAGAAAAAGCAGTTTTAAAGTCAAAAAGAAAAGTACTATCAATAGTTAACTTTCACTATTTGGGGTAATTCTAAGTGAAAAACATATTTAAATATTTCAAAATATTAACTATATGGTTGAATCTACTGATACAAACATAGTTAAATTTTAATTTATTCTGTAGAAGAAAATACAGTTTGCATTTTATTAAAACCATATTTCTCACATTAGAAACAATTTTAAACTACCAGGAATATACTATAAACTGGTGGTTGCAAAGATATTGAGCTGCAGAGCTCATATTAAATCCAGTTTTCTCAGAAAATAGTTCTAGAACTGTTAAAGGCTGGGGATTTAAAGAGATTCAAATTTAAATATGAAATCATAGGATGTACTTATATCACATGCTGCCTCAGACTCTCATTGTTAAAAAAAAAAAAATTTGAGGAAAAATGCTCTATTTTTAAAGCACATTTGAGATAATCAGATGCAATCTAAAAGGAGAAAATATTAAAAATCATTTGAAATAGTGTTAATTTTATTTCTATTATTTAAAATCACAAAGAACAAAAATAAGAAATCTACTATAGTTATGATTCAAGAAAAATGATTTACTTGAACAACAGGCAGACTTGTAATTCATGTGAATTTTTATAAATATCCTGCTCTTAAAAGAATCTATAATTTTAGTTCAAATGTACATGTCATTGTAAATTAATTTAGGAGTAAAATATTCTCCAAATAAGGCAAGTATAGAAAATATGCTTTGTCTGGAAAATAAGGGAAAAATAGTAAAGATTATATATATATTAAGTATGTCTTTAGTTAGATGTTAGATATGTACAGCTTGATAATTATTTATCTCAATTTACTTCATATACCCATTGTCTATGGATCATAAAAGAGTCGAACATGGCTTAGCAAGAAAACAGCAACAACTAGACCACTATCTGTGCAAGTATACTCTAGTTTTCTTTTCTTTTTAATCTTATTTTGGTTATCCAAATTACTGTTCCCTTCTTCTCCAAAATACATACTACTTCAATGTGTTGGATAAACATCTTAGAATACATCTCTAGCATTAAAAAAACACATAGTATGATTTTTGTGTGTATGTTTTTAATTTTAGTTTCTGATGTTGGAAAATATTTCCCATTCTTTTTTTGTTGTTCTTCTGTTTTAGTTTATCAGTCAGGGTTGTGTATATAACATTATGTAATCTATTCAGCATCATGTGATGTGTGTACCATTACATTCTCCAGCCATGTTGTTACTTCTTATAAAATCATTGCTTGTATTGCTGAGGATGTTGCTTTGTATGCATTCATCACGTTTTCTTTTCTATTCTTTATCTTAATGAAGAAACACAAATGACTTTCAGTAAAAAATTAGACAAAACTACACTGAAAAGAAAATCTCCAAAAGTGTTCTTTGTGGACCAAGGAAAACATTTCCATTTGTATATATGTAGGATGGAATGCTGGGTCCTAGGGTGAATTTCATTACATTTTTCCAAGGTTGATCTCCAGAATGATTATATTGCTCTACGGACCCACAAAAAGGCAAAATGGCTGTCTGAGGAGGGCTTACAAATAGCTGTGAAAAAAAGAGAAGTGAAAAGCAAAAGAGAAAAGGAAAGATATACCCATTTGAAAGCAGAGTTCCAAAGACTAGCAAGGAAAGATAAGAAAGCCTTCCTCAGTGATCAATGCAAAGAAATAGAAGAAAACAATAGAATGGGAAAGACTAGAAATCCCTTCAAGAAAATTAGAGATACCAAGGGAACATTTCATGCAAAGATGGGCTCAATAAAGGACAGAAATGGTATGGATCTAACAGAAGCAGAAGATATTAAGAAGAGGTAGCAAGAATACACAGAAAAACTGGAAAAAAAAAAAAGATCTTCATGACCCAGATAATCACAATGGTGTGGTCACTCACCTAGAGCCAGTTATCCTGGAATGTGAAGTCAAATGGGCCTTAGGAAGCATCACTATGAACAAAGCTAGTGGAGGTGACGGGATTCCAGTTGAGCAATTTCAAATCCTGAAAGATGATGCTATGAAAGTGCTGCACTTGATATGTCAGCAAATTTGGAAAACTCAGCAGTGGCCACAGGACTGGAAAAGGTCGGACTGGAAAAGGTCAGTTCTCTTTCCAATCCTAAAGACAGGCAATGCCAAAGAATGCTCAAACTACCACACAATTGCCCTCATCTCACACACTAGTCAAGTAATGCTCAAAATTCTCCAAGCCAGGCTTCAGCAATATCTGAACTATGAACTTCCAGATGTTCTAGCTGGTTTTCGAAAAAAAGGCAGAGGAACCAGAGATAAAATTGCCAACATCTGCTGGATCATCAAAAAAGCAAGAAAGTTCCAGAAAATATCTATTTCTGCTTTATTGACTATGCCAAAGCCTTTGTCTGCGTGGATCACAATAAACTGTGGAAAACTGAAAGAGAAGGGGATGCCAGACCACTTGATCTGCCTCTTGAGAAACCTGTATGAAGGTTAGGAAGCAACAGTTAGAACTGGACATGGAACACAACAGACTGGGTCTTAATAGGAAAAGGAGTACATCAAGGCTGTATATTGTCACCCTGCTTGTTTAATTTATATGCAGAGTACATCATGAGAAACATTGGGCTGGAGGAAGCACAAGCTGAAATCAAGACTGCTAGAAGAAATACCAATAACCTCAGATATGCAGATAACACCACCCTTATGGCAGAAAGTGAAGAAGAACTAAAGAGCCTCTTGATGAAAGTGAAAGAGGAGAGTGAAGAAGTTGGCTTAAAGTTCAACATTCAGAAGACTAAAATCATGGCATCCGGTCCCATCACTGCATGGCAAATAGATGGGGAAACAGTGGAAGCAATGGCTGACTTTATTTTTAGGGGCTCTAATATCACTGCAGATGGTGATTGCAGTCATGAAATTAAAAGATGTTTACTCCTTGGAAGGAATGTTATGACCAACCTAGATAGCATATTAAGAAGCAGAGACATTACTTTGTTCACAAAGGTCCATTTAGTACAGGCTATGGTTTTTCCAGTAGTCATGTATGGATTTGAGAGTTGGACTATAAAGAAAGCCAAGCACTGAAGAATTGATGTTTTTGAATTGTGGTGTGGAGAAGACTTTTGAGTGTCCCATGGACTGCAAGGAGATTCAACCAGTCCATCCTAAAGGGAATAAGTTCTTGATGTTCATTGGAAGGACTGATGTTGAAGCTGAAGCTATAGTACTTTGGCCACTTGATGCAAAGAGCTGACTCATTTGAAAAGACCCTGATGCTGGGAAAGATTGAGGGTAGGAGGAGAAGCGGATGACAGACGATGAGATGGTTTGATGTCATCACCGACTCTATGGACTTGGGTTTGGGTGGACTCCGGGAGTTGGTGATGGACAGAGAGGCCTGGAGTGCTGCAGTTCATGGGTTCGCGAAGAGTCAGAAACGACTGAGCAACTCAACTAACTAAGAGACCCACAAGCAATATATTGGACAATTATTTCCCAAAATATCATTGGAGTTATCAACTCTACAGATTTCCGGTTTTTTCACTATCCCTAATATTCTAATACTCAAGTTGAATACACAGAGGATTACTTTAGTATTTTAGAGATTAACCCCGTTCAGATTTCATTTCAGTTCAGTCGCTCAGTCATGTCCGACTCTTTGTGACCCCATGAATCGCAGCACGCCAGGCCTCCCTGTCCATCACCAACTCCCAGGTTCATTCAGACTCACGTTCATCGAGTCAGTGATGCCATCCAGCCATCTCATCCTCTGTCGTCCCCTTCTCCTCCTGCCCCCAATCCCTCCCAGCATTAGAGTTTTTTTCCAATGAGTCAACTCTTCGCATGAGGTGGCCAAAGTACTGGAGTTTCAGCTTTAGCATCATTCCTTCCAAAGAAATCCCAGGGCTGATCTCCTTCAGAATGGACTGACTGGATCTCCTTGCAGTCCAAGGGACTCTCAAGAGTCTTCTCCAACACCACAGTTCAAAAGCATCAATTCTTCGGTGCTCAGCTCTCTTCACAGTGCAACTCTCACATCCATACATGACCACTGGAAAAACCATAGCCTTGACTAGACGGACCTTTGTTGGCAAAGTAATGTTTCTGCTTTTCAATATGCTACCTAGGTTGGTCATAACTTTCCTTCCAAGAAGTAAGCGTCTCTTAATTTCATGGCTGCAGTCACCATCTGCAGTGATTTTGGAGGTCAGGGGCGGCAGCCAAGAGGAGCTACCCTGCATCCAAGGTCAGGAGCGGCAGCCAAGATTGCCAGGCTGCAACAGCGCATGAGCAGCCGAGAGGAGCTACCCCACGTCTGAGGTCAGGGGCAGCGGCCGGGAGGAGCTACCCCACCTTCAAGGAGCGGTGGCTGCGCGGGCGCAGGAGGGCCTAGAGGAGCTACTCCATGTTCAAGGTCAGAAGGGGTTGCGGTGAGGAGATACCCCTCCTCCAAGGTAAGGAGCAGAGGCTGCGCTTTGCTGGAGCAACTGTGAAGAGATACCCCACGTTCAAGGTAAGAGAAACCCAAGTAAGATGGTAGGTGTTGCAAGAGGGCATCAGAGGGCAGACACACTGAAACCACACTCACAGAAAACTAGTCAATCTAATCACACTAGGACCAGAGCCTTGTCTAACTCAGTGAAACTAGGCCATGCCCGTGGGGCCACCCAAGACGGGCAGGTCATGGTGGAGAGGGCTGACAGAATGCAGTCCACTGGAGAAGGGAATGGCAAACCACTTCAGTATTCTTGCCTTGAGAACCCCATTAACTGAATGAACAGTATGTTCAGATTTAGATGATGCAAATATCTTCTTTTACACCGTTGCTGCTGCTAAGTCGCTTCAGTCGTGTCCGACTCTGTGCGACTCCATAGACGGCAGCCCACCAGGCTCCCCCTTCCCTGGTATTCTCCAGGCAAGAACACTGGAGTGGGCGTCCATTACCTTTTCCAATCTTTTACACCATTACCTGTCTCTTATTCAGGATAGTTGTTCATTGAACAGAAATTCTTAATTTTTATTTATTAGTCAAATTGATAGTTCTGCTTATAATATCTTATCTTGGGATTTGTTTAATATATCTATATCTATCCTTAATAAATAAATACTCTGAATTTTCTATGATTTAGCAAGCATTTTTCCCTTTTACATTTTGATCATTACAGTATTGTACCTTAGCAAAAATGTATAGCTCTAGTTTCCAGTAAGGTTTTCTTCCACATGATTCATTAGAAATTCATCCTTTTCCTACTGATATGTCATATCCCTTCTATCATGTCACCATTTCTCATATGTGTGTGCATCTAGTACTAAGCTTCCAATACTGTATCATCATTTATTAATTTCACTGTCTGGATTATCTTGTTTTGTCTATATGATTTTGTGGCAATCAATTATGCATGGATCATTATAAACTCAAAAATTTGTACAGTTAGATGTTTGAGGTCATCAGTGAAGTCCTGCTATTATTATTACAGGGATTACATTTAGTCTGTAGCTCAAATTGAAAGAAAAAATATAATATGAAATTGTTTTATCAATGAAGAAAGTTTAATTTTTCATTTACTCATCATTTTATCATCTTTATAGCAATGAAGTTTCAAAATCTATCAGTTCTGTCAACTTTGTATTACCCTACACATACATTCTTTCAACATCTTAATTTTCTGTTTAATATTTTAGCCCCTTCAACATCTGTCTTAGTCTGCTCAGATTCCATGTTTCACCATCATAAACCTCACTTACACACAACCACAATTACCTTGTGACAACCACTATTTTCATAATGTTGGAAAAGTCCAATTCACGTCCATAATAGGACTAGCAAGAGTGGGTGGCTAAGGAGATATAAAATCTTGTAGAGCACTCTTACTTTGAAGCAACTATAACATCAATTATGCTCTTGCTGATGCCAATCCTACTGTATTTCAGCAAGTCCATTTACTCTTTCATTTTCTTAATTTATACTTCTCTCCCCTTTTCAGATACCTCCTTGAATCTCATTTCAACTAATGACCTTGATTTCTTTTTCACTGACGGATTTTAAAACAATGAATAAAAGAAAAAAAAAAAACTTGCACATGATCTCAATCTTTCATTACCACAGACATTTTTGTTAATTTACCCTCATTTCCCTGGACTCAAATAATGGAGTGCTTCAGAGTACCATCTCCAACTCCCTTTCCATGCTCACTCTATCAGTGATTTTAAGTATCATTTACGTGTTAGCTTTTTGCCAACTTAATAAGTTGCCAAGGCTTTTTCCTCTCCTGAAAATACACATCCAGGTCCCTCATCAAAAATTCCACTCAACATAAGACATCTAAAATGCTTCTACAGCTTCACATATCCAAAATGAAAGTACCAATCTTTCCTTCCAAGAGGCAGCTCCATCTGCACTCTTCTCAGTAAACTGCTCTTTCATTCAGTCAGTTACTTAGTCTGTAGTAGAAGTGTGCCTAACAGACTAGCAAAACTTACTCCCTCTTTATAGACAATATGTTCCAATTTCCACTGTGGTAGATGAGACAGTGTTATGAATTTTAGTCATTAGAATGTGTGCAGAATTGAATTATGCCACTTCAAGTTCTAGCTTGAAATAAACAACACTCAGAATCCTCTCTGCTCCTTTGTGCTCTGATGGGTTGTACAGAGACAGCCCCAGAGTGTGTCTGACAAAGGCAGAGCTATAGAATGGAGGAGCTGGGGTCCCTACTTTACTGCTTGGATGAGATACTTCTATCAAAAAAAAAAAATACGTAGACGATTGATATGTGTGCAAGAAATGTGCAAATGCTAAATCCTAGACCCTTCAAGAGTTTACTGGTTTTAGAAAATAGAGTCATAGTAGGTCCAACTATCTCAAACATCCAAACCCTTCATATTGCATTTCCATTCATCAAGTATATTCATTTGACCATCTTTTCAGCTTCTTTGTTATAAGCTACTACCCTAAATCCCTGTTGTCTCCCAACAGGTTTATTTCCGTAATTGCAGAAATACTTCCCTTGGAGATATATTTACATCCTTATCCACTGTAGTTTTGTTTTTATATGATCCTGTTAAAACTTCAATAAGACAATGTCATGCTTCTGCTCAAAACTATGCAGTAGATTCTCTTCTCAAAATAAACCACATAGATTTATAGAAACTGTCTCTCCCTCATTACCACTTTGACCTGTCCTTCCACCTTTCTGTGCCTCCCACTCTCCTGTAATTCTCTGGCTATTTAATAGATCCTTTATTATGAGCCAGGTGCAGCTGCACTTTGGTACCTTTGCTTCAGCTATTCCTTCTGCTTGAAAGGCTTTTAACCTGAGATATATGCACAGCCTTCTCATTCCATGCATTCAGGCAACTGCTGAAATTTGTTGCATGAGCATATTACAGTGTTATCTATCTATTTTATTTTTGTTATTTCCATTTTATGATATATGGACTATTTTTGGTTTTATGCCTTTACAAGCAACACATGTCTTTGAGTATATGTGAAAACCTTCCAGAGCAATACTTGCTTAAGTTATGTATCCTGTGTTATAGTTAAATTGCTCAGCCATGATATATGGAATGGTCAAACTATGCCAAGTAATGCCAGTTTGTACTCCCACTAACAGTGGATAAATGTTTCAAGAATTCAAACTTATTACCAAAATCAAAGTTGTCCCATTAAATTTTTAATATTTTTTTCTGATAATCTAATGGATTGGCTTTAATTTTCAAGTGCCCTTATCACTGATACATTTTGACAACTTTTCATGCATTTATAGATCATTTGTGCAATCTCTTTGTCAGATATCTCAAAAAACATTTAGTCTATTTTCTCCTGTGCTTTCCTTCTTTTTGACTGTATGAGTTACTTTGTTGTTAATTCTCTATGTGCTATATTTGTTGGAGTTATTTTCCTTCTAACTGTGACTATTCTTTAAATCTTTCTCTCTCTTTTAGTAATGCATGTTAAGGATCAGAATTATTTAGGCTCTTTGTTCTCTTAAATCCAAGCAGATAAATGTTAGACTTTCTCACCAACACCCCCTAAAAACTCACATTCATATTCCTATCTCCTTGTCTCAATCAATTTGGGTCATATCTTTATTTTTGTATTTGAATTTCCTAATGAACTGTTTACTCATCCTCACATGAACTTGAGTTTACATTTTAATTGTGATTAATGTAATACTCTGATCTTCCAGGTTTGAAGTGAGAAATAGGGGAAGAAAGGGTTTAGTTTTACCAGCAATCGCTTTCCCTTTTGTGTACCCTTCATTCTAGTCAGGATCCAGTCCCTAGAGCTTGGTGAGTGTTCATTAAACTCTTCCTTCAACCAGGCTTAGGACAGGCAAATATCTTCACAGCCTGTACTTGCTCCCTGGATTTCAACCCCTCTCATCCCCAGAGTTCTTATAAAACCACCTTCCCACCAGTCTAGTGTCATTCATATTAACTAGCCATAAAAAAGCCATAGGATGCTTTTAAATTATTTTAGGACTTTGTCCCTATTTTGATTTTCCAGACTTATATTGAATAAGAAGAAAGCAGTAGCCCATGCCACTGTGCCACATTGTCAGAAAATTTTAAATCATATTTATTGAGCAAATTATATGCTACCTACCAAAGGGAATGAAAAACAGCAAGTCAGTTATGGTACTATAAATATGCTTTAATTCCATATCTTAATGAATCAACAGATACTTTTGAAAACTAGAGGAGAAGAAATTTTATTTTAGAAACTCCTTTATGCTTTACCATTCTTTAAATAAGTAATAAAAATCAGTTAAAGAAAAATCTTAGGTCTTCAATAACTTCAATTGCAGAAAGGGATAATCACAGTGTAAATGTGCTAAGAATATATGATATCCATTTCACGACTTCTGTACTTTCTATAATGAATGAAAGTGAAATGTTGGTTGCTCAGTCATGTCTGACTTTTTGTGACCCCATGGACTATAGCCAGCCAGGTTCCTCTGTCCATGGAATTCTCCAGGCAAGGGTATTGGAGGGGGTTGCCATTCCCTTCTCCAGGGAATCTTCCCAACTAGGGACTGAACCCAGGTCTTCCTCATTGCAGGCAGATTCTTTACCATCTGAGCCATAATACATCTAAAATATATGTTATTAGGGATTACATTTGTAGATGATTCTTTATATGTACTTCATGTTAACTTTATATGTACTTTCACATCAATTACATTATTAAATAATGATTTAATTCTAGTAAATTATTCATGGCAAAACACTGGATTTGAAATAGTTGCTATTTTAATTAACAAATATCAAAGGTATCTTTTTCTGTTATTCATCAAATGTAAGAAAATTCAGTGAAATAATAACTCCACACAGTAATGACAGAGACTTTTCTTTATGTCTTCCATATCTTAAAATAAATGTCTGAGTACATTCTTTATTAATTTAGAGTTATTCTTGAGATTTAAGTACAAATTCAATATCTTAAGATATTTTGAGGACTTATTTGGGACTTCTCAGGTGGTCCAGTGGTTAAGACTACATACTTACAATGCAAGGGGCACAGGTTTTATCTTTGGTCAGGGGAACTAATATCCCACATGCTGTGCGGCCAAAAACATAAATTAATAAATAAATAATTTAATACACTTACTTATTTAAGATTTATAGCAGTGTTCACAGATTATTTCATGGTTTGCATGTTTCCAAGTTCAAATATAATTCTCTATTATTTTTGTCTGAAATTGGAAGTATTCAAGCAGCAGCCCTCTTTACAGAGAATGAACCCTGAGAGAATTTTACTGATTGCGTTTTGTTTTAAAAAGATGAGAAGTACTAAGATTTCAGTTCCATATTATTTTCTTGATGGAGAAACTCTTTATTCAATGATGCAGAAAATGTTCAGTTTCCTCTTAAATTCATAGATTCCTATTGAGATATAAATGAATTGGTTCTAGTCTTAGAATATTAATGTTCGTATTTTCATTTTTAATAAATGTGCTCTTACTTTTTTAGCCTTGTCTTATTTTTCAGCAGATACGTGTATGCATATGAAGTGGACAAATTCTGTCATAATAGTATTTATAGTCTCGAATCACAGGTCAGGCTAAATATCTCTAATAAAATAACCGAAGACAGGAGTTCTTAAAATATGTAACCAAGACACTAATAAGCATGCTTTTTAAAGGGAGGTGCCAGTTAATAAGGAGAAAAAGTGAAAGAAATATTGTGTTAAAATGAAGCAGATTATTTCCAAAAGAGCCAAGACATTCTAATCGTTTAACAGATATGGAACATTTCCAATTGGAAATGAACTATTTAATACTTTCCTAAACTTATTTGCAATGTTTCATAGGTCTAGCTCTAGCAAATATTTTGGGAAATGCTAATGTAAGGGCATTTTTTTTAGGAAAATGTGGTCATAATTGATAATAAATAGGTAAAAAGGTAAAGATAACTATAACTGACATATTTTATTGAAAAGAGCAATTATTTTCTACTGCAAAATGTGGACAGAAAATAGAAGGCCCTGGTTCTAATATCATTGGTATCATGATTTACTGAAGGAATTGTGAGCCAGACTGAAAGATAATTTGTGTCATCAGGAACAAAGTAAGTAGAATAAATATACTAATTTAGATTTTTGTGTCTTTCTTATGTATGTATGTGCTTAAGAAGTTCAAAGGAAGTCTCTTAAAAATAAAGATTCTCACAGTTTGCTTAGGAACAAAAGGGTTGAATTCAAGTACCTAAATGTTCAAGTTCTAGGTGATTTCAGTGATAAACAAAGTCTGAGAACTAACGTTCTAGATGAAGAGTAGGAAAATTACAGTAAGTGGGTCACATCTGGCCCACAGCCTGTTTGGGCTAGAATGGTTTCCATAGTTAAGTTCATAACAGTTCAGTCACTCAGTCATGTTGGACTCTTTGTGACCCCATGGACTGCAGCATGCCAGGCTTCCCTGTCCATTACCAACTTCCAGAAATTACTCAAACTCATGTCCATCAAGTCAGTGATGCCATCCAACCATCTCATCTTCTGTCTGGCCCTTTTCCTCCCACCTTCAATCTTTCCCAGCATCAGGGTCTTTTCTAGTGAGTCAGTTCTTCACATCAGGTGGCCATAGTATTGGAGTTTCAGCTTCAGCATCAGTCCTTCCAATGAATATTCAGGACTGATCTCCTTTAGGATGGACTGGTTGGATTGCCTTGTGGTCCAAGGGACTCTCAAGAGTCTTCTCCAACGCCACAGTTCAAAAACATTAATTCCTCAGCACTCAGTTCTCTTTATAGTCCAACTCTCAAATTCCATACATGACCGCTGGAAAAACCACACCTTTGACTACACAGAGTTTGTTGGCAAAGTAATGTCTCTGCTTTTTTATACGCTGTCTAGGTTGATCATTGCTTTCCTTCAGAGACGTGAGTGTCTTTTAATTTCATGGCTGCAGTCACCACCTACAGAGATTTTGGAGCCCCCCCAAAATAAAGTCTGTCACTATTTCCATTGTTTCCCCATCTATTTGCCATGAAGTGATGGGACCAGATGCCATGATCTTAGTTTTCTGAATGCTGTGCTTTAAACCAACTTTTTCACTCTCCTCTTTCACTTTGACCAAGAGGCTCTTTCTTTCTTCTCCACTTTCTGCCATAACCGTGGTGCCATCTGTGTATCTGAGGTTATTGATATTTTTCCTGGCAATCTTGATTCCAGCTTATGCCTCATCCAGTCTAGAATTTTGCATGATGTACTCTGCATATAAGTTAAATAAGTGGGTGACAATATGCAGCCTTGACGCACTCCTTTTCTGATTTGGAACCAGTCTGTTTTTCCATGTCCAGTTGTAACTGTTGCTTCTTGACCTGCATAAGAATTCTCAGGAGGCAGGTCAGGTGTTCTGGTATTCCCATCTATTTCCTGCAAAAAATAAATAAATAGAAGAGTATGTGACAGAGACTACTTGACCAAAAAGCCTGAAACATTATTCTTTGGCCCACTACCAACCAAGTTTCTTACCAGTAGTCTAAATTATTTTTCTAAGTATCAGCTTTATTGAAATATAATTTCAGTTCAGTTGCTCAGTGGTGCCCAAATATTTGCAACCCAATGGACTGCAGTATGCCAGGCTCGCTGTCCTTCACCAACTCCAAGAGCTTTTCAAACTTATGTCCACTGAGTTGGTGATGCCATCTAATCACCTGGTCTGTTGTCCCCTTCTCCTCCTGCATTCCATCTTTCCCAGCATCACAGTCTTTTCCAATAAGTCAGTTCTTCGCATCAGGTAGCCAATTTTTGGGGTTTCAGCTTCAGCATCAGTTCTTCCAATGAATATTCAGGACTAATTTCCTTTAGGATTGACTGGTTTGATCTCTTTGCAGTCCAAGGGATTCTTAAGAATCTTCTCCAACACCCCAGTTCAAAAGCATTAATTCGTCAATGCTCATCTTTCTTTTTAATGCTGAGGTATAATGTACATGTATGGGTGTGAGAGTTGGACTGTGTAGAAGGCTGAGTGCTGAAGAATTGATTCTTTTGAACTGTGGTGTTGAAGAAGACTCTTGAGAGTCCCTTGGACTGCAAGGAGATCCAACCAGTCCATTCTGAAGAAGATCAGCCCTGGGATTTCTTTGGAAGGAATGATGCTAAAGCTGAAACTGCAGTACTTTGGCCACCTCATGCGAAGAGTTGACTCATTGGAAAAGACTCTGATGCTGGGAAGGATTGGGGGCAGGAGGAGAAGGGGACGACAGAGGATGAGATGGCTGGATGGCATCACCGACTCGATGGATGTGAGTTTGAGTGAACTCTGGGAGTTGGTGATGGACAGGGAGGCCTGGTGTGCTGCGATTCATGGTGTCGCAAAGAGTCGGACACAACTGAGCGACTGATCTGATCTGATAATTTACATAACAAATTCAATCTTTTAAAGTATATAACATGGGTGCTTTTTAAGATATGTGAAGATACTATCTGATGCTATCAGATATCAAAGTTCACAAAAATTTGTATATAAGCCAATTTTACTTTTAGTATAAATAGCAGTCTTCAATTGGGCTTCCCTGGTGGCTCAGTGGTAA
Source organism: Bos indicus x Bos taurus (assembly GCF_003369695.1). Taxonomy (NCBI): domain Eukaryota; kingdom Metazoa; phylum Chordata; class Mammalia; order Artiodactyla; family Bovidae; genus Bos; species Bos indicus x Bos taurus. The sequence goes on along the minus strand of NC_040076.1, from coordinate 17,392,039 downwards.
AGAATCTGCTTGCAATGCAGAAAATGCAGGAGACTCTGGCTGAATACCTAGGTCTGGTGATCCCCTGGAGGAAGAAATGGCAACCCACTCCAGAATTCTTGCCTGGAGAATCCCATGATAGAGAAGCCGGGTGGGCTACAGTCTGTTGGGTCAAAAGATTCAGACATGACTGAGCACATAGCACAGCAGTCTTCAATCTAGGTGTGTTAATATATTTCATATTAATTGGGTCAGAAATATCTCCTAATTAAACCACAACTGATAATGTACAGATGTTTCCTATTAACAAACTTGTTTGAAAGTCTCTCTGCTGTGACTAATCTAAAAAAAAAAGTCTAATAAAGTATATTTCAAAGTAACTGCATTTATATATGACAAAATATTAGGTATGGTAGGAATGTCTGAAAATGTGCCAACTCTTGTGTATGAATTAAGGGTAAACTTTATATTCTCTTATCAAAAGTAAAAGAGTTCCAAAATAAGCAATAGTCAAAATGCACATAGTTTATTTGGGCAAAGAAAAATAGTACCTGATGTAAACTATTTTACTGTAGCCATATTCTTATTCTTTCTTTCCACTACTCACAAATAATTTAATATATTTCTATTGTTGATCATTTTTCCTATTTGAAGTCTTGTTACTGCTTGTGGTTCATTAGTGACCCTGAATTCTATACAAATGTATAATGAGTTAGCTTTCCTAGGTAACTTGACAGTTTGACTTTATTATTAAATATAACCATATCACAGCGCCAAGCTTAATGGTCCGAATTGTAGTTTATACAAAAAAAAGTTCATTTGCTGTTTAATGTCATGATTTTATTATTTTCTCCACATGCTAGGGTCTTCAGTAGGTTATTCAGAATTTACAAAAGCATTATTGAAAACCCACTGTGTGAAATTATTGTTTTTAAAGAACACATTTGAAAGATTTTACTCTATCTAAATATTGGTTTGGTATAATTTCTGTTGTACTGTGGAAAAGGCAATGGCAATTTTCCAGTACTCTTAACTGGAAAATCCCATGGATGGAGGAGCCTGGTAGGCTGTAGTCCATGGGGTCGCGAAGAGTCAGACATAACTGAGCGACTTCACTTTCACTTTTCACTTTCATGCTTTGGAGAAGGAAATGGCAACCCACTCCAGTGTTCTTGCCTGGAGAATCCCAGGGATGGGGAAGCCTGGTGGGCTGCCGTCTATGGGTCCCACCCACAAAGTCAGACACGACTGAAGCGACTTAGCAGCAGCAGCAGCTGTTGTACTGAAAAGTCACTCTTGTTGTGGTAAATTATTTCAACTTAGTGATTCTATTTTATGTATCATGACAACAAGGTTTAAATAAATGTAACAATTTTCAAAATAACCTAGTGATTTGTTAGCATGCTTACTAATCATAATATTAAAAGTATGTGATATGTACAAGGTTGCAGCTAAAAATCAGGAAATCTGAATCATAGATTTAGAGAACAAACTAGCAGTTCCCATCGGGGAGACGTAAAGGGTGAATGGACAATATATGGGTAGGGGATTGAGTGGTATAAGCAATTATCTATAAAGTAAGCTACAAAGATATATTATACAATACAAGGAATGTAGTCAATATTTTATAATAGCTATAAATGGAGTATAACCTTTAAAATGTGTCACTATATTGTACACCTATAACTTACATAGAATTGTAAATCAACTACATTTCAATAAAAATTAATTTTTCAAATGGGGGAGATCTTTTTATAAATAGGCTGTCAGATACCAAATTTTCAGTTGCTGCATCAGAAGGTGATGGTGAAAAATTAAACACCAGAGACAGCTCATTTATTTTGTATTGTATGCAGCAAAAGCTTTAACAGTTTTTTCTATGTCATTTTCCAATTTCTAATGAAACACACATACACAGAATTAATCACAAGAGCTAATGTTGCTGAAGCATGATATCTCCATGATCACTGTGACTATATTTAAGCTTCAGTATAAATTTAATGCCAGAATATGTCATCACCTGAGGTACACATCATACAAAGTTGTAAGGGAGGAACAGGGCCAGAGCCTGAGCTCAGAGACAATGCCCGGAGAAGTATTATTTACATTCCAGTACATCCCCAAGCAGTTACAAAGAACATGAGAAGAGTGAGGAAAATGGGCCTGTGTGTCGTTGATGTCTATCCAAATATCATTTGGGCAACATGCAAATCAGCAATGCACACACACACACACACACAAAATCTGAAATTCTAAATAACATAGAAAGAGAGACAAATCAACGGAAGACCATTATAAAAAAAACAAAAAACAAAAATAACACTTCTTATGTTTTGCCTTTAAAGTGCCACTTAAAATGATCACAAAACATATCACCATTTTAATTAGTCTTAACACAGGTTGTGCAATATTCTAATTCTGTTCCTGTGCATCAGCTATGAAAATACTTGTGTAGATTTACATTAATAGATCCATTTAGTGTTTACTTTCACATCTAGAAATTGAACTATTGATAATTAATTAGCTTCTTTATGTTGTTTTATTGCTTAAAAACAGCAAATACATTATCTATGTGCAGTGACACTCTTTCTGTTAGATTCTTAAAAGGGAGTGATTTAGAAAGAGATTTCCATGTTCCAACAGTCATAAATCAATTGCCAAATCTCTCCTTCATAGGATTTTTGGAATGTTTAAGTATATTTTGCTCCAGAAAACTGGGGTTCCTAAATATACCCTAACTTCCATGATTAATGAATCAAAAAGAGATTCCACTTTGTAAAACTGAAATAAATATCAGGGCATGATATTAGTCTCAAATGTGAGATACTTTATGTTCTCTTTATGATTATGACATAAGATATGTGTGTGTATGTTTGAACAGAAAAAAAAAGAGAAGATCATTTTGAAAAATTTGGGGCACATGTTTTTTCTTCAAAGACTTAATATTTCATCTCTTCCCAAACATTATTTTTGTTCTAATGAAAGTTCTGCTCCACAATGAAATATCACATGCTTTGAAACACAAAATGCAAACTAGTTGGAAATCATAGCCATAGAATATTCAGTTAGACCAAATAATTTTTCTGTTTATAACTAGCACATTGAAATAATATATTTTTTCCTTCCTGTGAAGAAGGATATTTCTACCTTCTGTTTTTGTTTTTGGTCAAGTATACGTGATAAATAGCCATTTATCTGTATTGAGAAGCTTAAAAAATAGTGTAATTATCTATTCTGCTTTTTCTGTGATTAACTGAAGGAACCAATGATAATGTAGATCCACCTATTATTAAAAGACTGTGTTATTCAATGTTTGATTTAGGTATATAATTCCAGTGTTTTTCTATTGAAATTATCTTCCGAATAATGGCATTAAAATTTGAGAGAATTATTATACAAAGATTTTAAAAAATGAGTCTAAAATTTCCTAAATTCTATTCAAGAAAAGCATAAAAATGGGCTTTATTTATATAAGTTTCAGGATGTTTAAAAATAAAATTGAGAAATTAATGTTTGTATCTCAATACTTGACTTAAAAAAAGAAAATGATAGTGGTTCCAGTATTTTAAACTCAAAGAGTAGCAACTTGTGGAGTTAAAAACCTCCTTATGTAGAATTAACCAGAGTGCCTCCAAGTGGCCGGAGAAGAAGTCTCCTTAATAACAGTTGAAGCAGCTGAACAGAGATATGCAAATGTGAGGTGTGGTCAACCCTCCAAGGCCATGTGTTCAAAGGTGATTATTTTTCCAGTGGTCAGCATAAAAATAGGCACATGACTTCCTGATTCAAACCAAGTGAAGTCAACTGTGGAATGTGGGGGAAATGTTTCTTCACTAACTAAGGTTAAAAGGTATAAAAATCTTTTTTGTTTTCCGTATGCAAATCTATGCTCACATAATGACTAGGAATACAGAGTGAGTGTTTAACAAGTAAAGAACATTACAGAGGAAACACACCAAAAATAGGTCATTTTCTTCTACTACTCCTTAAGCCTTGCTTACGAGTTTTGCTTTCCTAGCTTAAAAAAATGTATATATTCATTCATCCAGGTAGTTTTAGCCTAAGGCTTTACAGGTAACCCAGAATTCTTCCTACGACAGTGACACAAGTATGATGAGTAACTGCTTTCTAAGTCTTTTCCATTTTTATGGAGAAGAAAAAAATCTATGTAAAAAGCAAAAACATGGTAAGAGATCATTTGTTTTGAATATATAATAATTTTATAATTGGAGGAGCAGATAGGATTATTTTTAGTAGGAACATATAACATAGAAACATATAAATACTTCTCAGAATATGTTATTTTTCCATGAAATGCCAACTGATTCAATTATGAATTCACATGAACTCCTGAAGTGTTTTAAAAACAATTTCTAACATAGATACATAATATTCAATGCTTAAATTGTTTGTACTACACTTGGTTATTGAACAATATTTGGGAAGAGATGAAATACTAATAGAATCAACAAAATTTTAACATGTATTGGATCAAAAGTTGCTAATATATACTAGATATTCATTAGCAAGTTTTTTTCAATTTTATTACCATCATAAATATCAAGTTCTGATATTTTCAATATTTGAAAAACTCAACAAAAAGTTAGATCCAGTTTGACAATTAATATATAGCACATCAATATTAGTACTGACAGGATATTTACTGCATTTTTAATAGATATCTTGCTTTTTTTTTTTTTTTTTCCCTTCAAACATGTAACTTCTCTGTAAAGTAGTCAACAAAATTTTGAGAAGTCCTATAGCATCCACAAAGTTTTCCATTCAAGAAAAAGATCTACAGAAGTGATAAAAATGTATTACATTTATTTGGGTAATAAGTATATATTTGCACTCTTAAAATTATTACATTAATAACTATTTTTAAATATGTGAAGAATAATCTGGAAACATTTTTAAAGATGCATAAATACGAAAGGGAAAAAATTTAGCACAGTTGATAATTTTCTTCCCTTAAAATATTTCCTTCAAAGGACTTCTAGGACACTAAATTGTACTCACCTCACTGGGCCTTCATCATTTGGACCTCTCCTGCTTTGTCTCCCTAGAGATTCTTCCTCATATTCCTGCCCCTGTCACATCAAACAAAGTGCTCCAAGGAAAAGTCTGCCAACTTCTCCTGTTCCTACCTAGTCTCACTCTATTGATGATTTTACTACATCTAGGGGTTTAAGATTGTCTGATGTCTCAGATGGTAACCAAACTGCCTGCAGTGCAGGAGACCCAGGTGTGAACCCTGGTTTGGGAAAATCCCCTGGAGAAAGGACTGGCAACCCACTCCAATATTCTTGCCTGGAAAATCCCATGCACAGAGGAACCTGGCAGGCTACAGTCCTTGGGGTGGCAAAAGACTCAGACATAACTGAGTGACTAAACACAAACACAGAGGTTTAACTACTCTTCACATGTGAAAATTTGCAAATTTATCTCTACTACTCAGACATCTCTATTGTATTCTGCTCATGTATGTTACTACCTATTTGGTATCTCAATTTCAATATTACAAATAGCCAACTCAGCAAGTCCAACTCACATTCTCACAAGTAATGCTTTTCTTATAGTGTTCTCAGCTCAGTTAATCAAATTTAAATTTTTCCAGTTTATTAAACCAAAAATATTAGAGTCACCATGGACTCCTTTCTCTCCCATCTAAAATGCCATGTGTTCTTCAGTAGATGAATAGATAAGCAAATAAGGGTACCTCCAGACAATGAAATATTATTCAGCTCTAAAAAAAGATGAGCTATCAAGCCATGAAAAGACATAGAGGAACACTCTTCCAAGTTTTGGAAATTATGAATAAAGCTGTTATAAAATGCAATGGCTCCAGCAGTCCTGTTCATACTATCTGTTACGTACAGAGTTGCTCCTCCCACCCCCAAATTAATATGGTGAAGTTCTAACTTCCAATATGACTATATTTGGCAATAGGACTTTTAGGGAGGTAAAGTTAAGGACGGTCATAAACACAGGATTCTAATCTGGTAGGACTGATGTCTATATAAGAAGAGAAAGAGACATCAGAACTATGAGTGAAGAGTGGGAGTATCTTTCTCTTTTACTTTGTGCAGATACAGATGAGAGGCAATGTGACAGCACAGTAAGAAGGCAGCCATCTACAAGCTAGGAAAAAAGTCTCACCAGAAACTAACTCTGGTCCTTTGATCTTGGACTCCTATCCTTCAGAACTGTGAGAAAACAAATGTTTATTGTTAACAGTGCCCAGTTCTGTGATATGTTTTTTTATGACAGTTCAAGCAGACGAAGGCACTATCTTTTACAGAGTCCCACCACCTATCCTGTCTTTCTCTGCCTTCAGCCTGCTCCAAGCCATCATTATCTTGCCTATATAATTGCAATGACCTCACAGCTGGTCTCTTCTTTCTGTCCTTCTTCCCTTCAGTTAGTCTCACCATAGCATCCACGGTGAGCCTCTCAATTGGAAGTCATTCTTTTCTTTAACATTTTTATTTTATATTGGAATATGTTTTATTAGTAATGTGTTAGTTTCAGGTGTATAGTAAAGTGATTCACTTATACATATCACATCTATCTTTTTTTCAAATTCTGTTCCCATTTAGATTATTACATAATATTGAGCAGAGTTCCCTGTGCTATACTTCAGGGAGTTGGGATTGACATATACAAACTGCTATATTTAAAACTTGGAGTCATTCTTGCTCATAATCCACTGTTGCCTTCAAAGTAGATGGAGAGCCAAAGTACTTAAAATGAATTGGCCTTCTCTTACTTCTTGTAACTCATATACTATTACACCTTCCATCCCTCATACAGTTGTAGTCACACTGATCCTATAATAGAACCTGGAATATGCCAACTGTCTTCCTACATCATGGCTTTGCGCCAGCTGTGCCTTTTCTGGGAATCTTCCGGAATATATCCATATGGACTCTCCCTCAACCCGCTTCCCTCATTTTGTACTCAAATTACACTGTGTACCTCAGCTCTTCCCTGACCTCTAGTTCACTTTGACCTTTTCCTACACTCACTGTTGTTTTTCCTAAGCTTTCTTTTTCTTCATTGTCTTTCAGTACAGTTCAGTCGCTCAGTCGTGTCCGACTCTTTGCCACCCTATGAATTGCAGCACACCAGGCCTCCCTGTCCATCACCAAATCCCAGAGTTCACTCAAACTCACGTCCATCGAGTCGGTGATGCCATCCAGCCATCTCATCCTCTGTCATCCCCTTCTCCTCCTGCCCCCAATCCATCCCAGCATCAGAGTCTTTATTCCCATGTAAATTACTTTACCTGTCTACAGGGAGCAGTGGAGACACATATAGAGAACAGATTTGTGGACACAGCAGGGGAAGGAGAGGATGGGATGACTTAAGAGAGTAGCATTGTATCATATTGATTATCATATGTAACATTAGATAGCCAGTGGAAACTTACTGTATGATGCAGGGACCTCAAATCCAGTGCTCTGTGACAACCTGGAGGGGGTGAGATGGGGTGGGAGGTGGGAAGGAGGTTCAAGAAGGAGTGGACATATGTACACCTATGGATGATTCATATTGATATATTGGAGAAACCAATACAATACTGTAAAACAATTATCCTCCAATTAAAAATAAAAATAACAATTTAAATACTAAAAATACATTATTGTTAATATTAATCATTTGCTTCATTTTCATAAGTTGTATATTTTGCCCTTTCTCATTAGAATATAGTCTATCAGGTATAATAGTTTTTCTGTTGCTGCCTTAACAAACTATCAACACAGAATAAAACAAATGTTATTTCAGTTTCTGTAAGTCCGAAGTCCGGATTCTGCATAGCTCACATGAATTCTCTGCTTAGATTCTTACCAGCCTGACATCAGCAGAACTGCATTATTTTTTGGAGGCTCGGGGGTTGGATCTGCCTTCAAACACATTCAGGATGTTGGCAGATTTAAGTTCCATGTAGCTGTCAACTGAGGTTCTTTTTGTTGATTGTCAGATGAGGGTGATTCTCCACTCCTAGAAGACACCCTTGTATTCTGGCCACTTTTATTTTCAAAGTCAGCACTAGTTTGTTGGGATTTTATCATGCTTTTTTTCTTTCTGACCTCTCCTTTTGCCTCCTTCCTCTCTACCACTTCCAGCCAGAGAAAATTATCTGCTTTTGAGGTTTCATATATTTAGATTGTGCCAATTCCAATAATCCAGGATCATCTCTTTATATTAAGATCCATAACCTTTACCTATATCTGCAAAGTTCTTTTGGCCATATAGTGTAACACATTAAGAAACTTCAGGGATTAGGCCCTGGACATGTTTGGAGAACATTCTTCTGCTTACCATGAGGTTTATTGATTTGTAATGTGTGCATGTATTTTTTTTCCACCTTACATGGTTGAGAGTCAATGCAAATTAATATACATTTAATAAATTTTAATAGCAAACTCAAAAGATCTCCAGTTTAACACTGAAATATCAATTTCATATATTCTAGTAGTGCTTAAAATAACATTTCAAATTAAACTGCTACATTCTTTCTAACTTATTGCTCAAGTATTTTAGATTCATTTTAGTACTATCATTTGTCTTAGAAGTTCTAAGAATTATAACAGAAATTTAATGCTTGGCATTGTTACCAAGGAATTTATCATTTACTAAAAGGCAAAAAGAAAGGTCAGAAATAACTATAACACAATAAATGACATGATATGTCATGAGGGGATTTATGCCTTTTTGAATATTATGAGAATATGTGGCCATAATGGTGGGAAGAATAAGGAGTAGTTTCATTAAGAAATACTACTTGAAAAATTAAAATAATTTCAAAGGATGCTGTGCTTGGGGGAAAAGACACCCCTAATCAGAGTAAAATATAATAAGAGTGTAGAAGTAAGAAAATACAGAGCTTGTTTGAGCAAAAACAAGCAAAATGTGTGATTGTTTTCTGAAAATAAATGGTATGAATGAGATAGCTAGACATGAATCTGAAAACAATTACATTAACAACATATATTTATTAGTTATCAGTGAAGAACATGAACCCATCATTTGGGTACATAACATAATAGAAAAGAAAAACAAAGTTCCAATGGGTGGATATGAATATAAACAAATACAAACATATATCACTTATCAGTTATACAGGAAATAAATTCTGAGCCACATTGGTCTTGGAAGGAATAGATTTCTAAGGGAAGAAACTGAATGCAGAAGGATCTGAGATGAGATAAGCCAGGAAATAGTTTAATTTATTAAAAAAAAAAAAAAAAAGAAAAACAGAAGAAAGGCTCATCTTATAGGAAAAGGAAGATCATGTGTTGGAGAGGCGAGTGGAAGGAGATGCAGTCGTAAAGGTGTTCGTAGCCTTGCAATGGAGGACCCTGCTTGAAAGACTGAAGAATGATGATTAGTTTCATAACTGGGCTGCCATTAAGTTACATGGAAATAATTTGGAGCTGTTTTTGAAAAGCATGACTGAAAACAGTACACCGTGTGACACTGATCGGGGCAGGAGACAGATTGGGGGTGTGACAATGATCTTGTAGAGAAGCACACTTGAACTTGGAAATGGTATACTGACAGTGTCTAAGTCAAATAGGAAGTAAGATGCTGCAGAAGAACTATTGAGAGGAGACAGAAAGGAATAAAATTCGGTAAAGAATTTCCAAACTTAGGTAAATGGAAGTAAGTTAGGACAGCAGATTCATTTTGGTGAGAGAAGACTTACTTCAATTTAAAATATTTCATATGTTACTGTTAGCACATTTTATCTGAAACCACTGATGGATGCCTTGGATTCTTGCTTGCATCCATGTTCTCCTTGGCTTGATTCAGATAGAAGCACTTGCAGCACCTAATTCACTTTCAGTTCAGTTTGCGACCCCATGAATCGCAGCATACCAGGCCTCCCTGTTCATCACCAACTCCCGGAGTTCACTCAGACTCACGTCCATCGAGTCAGTGATGCCATCCAGCCATCTCATCCTCTGTCGTCCCCTTCTCCTCCTGCCCCTAATCCTTGCCAGCATCAAAGTCTTTTCCAATGAGTCAACTCTTCGCATGAGGTGGCCAAAGTACTGGAGTTTCAGCTTTAGCATCATTCCTTCCAAGGAACAACCAGGACTGATCTCCTTCAGAATGGACTGGTTGGATCTCCTTGCAGTCCAAGGGACTCTCAAGAGTCTTCTCCAACACCACAGTTCAAAAGCATCAATTCTTTGGCTCTCAACCTGCTAATTTCCACCACCTGCAACTGTTGCCTAACATCTGACCTTCTCCTCCTCAAAACCTCTATTTTGAGACAGAGATTTTAATCAACTCTCACTCACTTGATTATGTGAATTGAAAAACACATCAACCAATTACTACCCCAAATTATTTGAAGAGTTTATATAGAAAAAAAGTGCAAAAGAATGGAAAATCAGAGCAATGACAAAGCACAGGTTAGAAATTACACACCCAGAGAGACAGAGACAGGGATTGGGATACACACGGTTGAGCTGCATATTTGAATTTTAGATCATAGGCAGACAAAATTAAAAGTTTAAGAAAAGCATTAACCATATGGTCATTGCTTATAGTGTTAGTATAGTATGTTCCTTTGGGGAACCTAAATATTTCCGGAATTATTTCTGCCCCCGCCCTCCGTGGGCTTTACATATGTGACAATGAAAGGCATAATGTACAATGACATCAACTACATTTTCTCAACAAATGTAATTGTGGGTTTTAAAATCTGATCTTCATGGGTCCTTTGAAGAAAGATGAAACTGAAAAAAAAAAGTGAGGCTCAGAAAAATTGGGGAATAAAAGTCAAGAAAAGTAAGAAAATAATCTATCATTATTATGGTAGAAAATCCAAAATTAAATTACAAATATACAAGTTTACAAATAGTCCATCTTATTTTTCCCTAAGGGAGGAATACTATGTCCTCTGCTATTAGGAATTTGGGCATGCAAGTTTTGGTCTATTTTTTTTTTTTCTTTTAAATCTGGGGCTTAAAAAGATATCAAGGATCCTACAGATACCTAGCTACCTTAATAATTCTTATTATAACAGGATAGATAGCCAATACTGTCCAGCCATTTCTATTTTATACTGATAAATTCATGATTACCCAAAAATCTTAGATATCCATGTCTTAGGATATTTAAAATCTATTTCCACAAATATTTCTTGTATCTATAGATATAAGTTAGCAAGATTTACCATCCATGTGTCCATTTCTATGGTTATCACTTCTATTCTTTGTACTTCTTTCCAGAGCACACACTTTTTTTCTTGCTGATACATACTCTTCAACAGTTTCTTCAGTGAGTGCTCTGGATGGTACGTTTCTTACTGATTTTGTCTTGGGGTTCATTTTAATACTATGTCTTTTATCACTTCCAGTTTTGATATTTTCTTATTACTAATGTTTGTTACACTCCACATCTAGATTTACTTTGTTTTAAATTTGAGAATGCGTGTTTTCTCTAGGATACTGCTTCCAGACAAATTTCAGTTATTAACTAACAAATCAAATTAGAACAATTTATGAACCATAATTCAGTAACTTGAGCTCCTAATTTTTGTTTCTTGTTTTATAAGAAGTTAAAATTTTGATTCTCCAGGCAGATATGTTTCCTTTTCTGCCTATCATTGTAATATATTTGGAGAGAGTGATGAAATTAAAAACATGAAATCACAATATTCATTCTGAATTATAAATGTGTGGCTAATATGCTAAATTTGTGAACTCTCTAAAATAACATAGATAAAAGAGCTCAATATTTCAATTTTTAAATGGTTTATTTTATCCAGTATAAAATACATTTTTAGATGAATAAAAATAAATATAATTTAATGTAAAAAGTTCATATGCAAATATATTGGTAAAATGTTTGTTTGGGGGAGGGACTTGCCACTATGGAATTCTGCTCAGTATTAATGCCAAGACCTTCCCTTTACCTTATCTTTGCTCTTGTGTATCAAGTACCTAAGCATTTAATTTGGTAAATGTGAGGATTTGAATGACTGGGTTATTAAAAATGTACATATACTTTAAAAAGTTCAGATGAGTTTTAGCCCATCTGGGGCATTGATAGACATTATTCTGGTAGAAAATTTAAAATCAGATTACTGGAAACTGTCTGTGAAGGCACACCCCCCATAGCTAATAGAGGTTTAATGATAGAGCATTACTTATATTTCAGGGCTCTGTCCAGAGGGGAAGCTTATAGTGTTTCTAAATGTGGTCTTGTTTTTGGCTCCACCTCAGGGAACAGCTCCTATCCCCTCCTCCCTACCTATACCCAAGGAACTCTTCTTGTATCTTCCTGAAACCAGGAAAGTCTAGTTCATTTTATATTTCAATTTGAGTTTTATTATGACATAAACTCGATGTTTATTTCCTTCAGTTTGTCCTTTTTTACTGTCAGGAGTATCTCTTGCAAGTTAAAATTCTGAACAGTAATTAAAAAAAATTTTTTTTTCTCTTAGTTCCAGCTTGAGGGATTCTTCTTTGGATATGTGAACATTTTAGATTGATTTGATATAACTCAGGTGTCCCTACACTTCCCATCATGCCAAGCTCCCTTTTTTGGCCTCAACCTGTAGTGAATCAAGGAATCTGCTTACAACTTTATGTAATCTGGAAAAGAAGAAAGCTTAACATTCCAATTTATCATCTCTCTGAACAATTGTCTTAGATAATTTCTATATACTTCTCATTTCAGCAATGATAAAACTTGCATCACTGTCTCATATACTGGAATTCTATCATAAATATGCATTTTACAAACAATGAGGCAAATTTTTAAGAAATCAAAGAATGTTTTATAGTCATTGAACTCATCATTCTGTTTTGTAGAACTACTCCTAAAACAAAGATGTACAACATCTTTTCTTTAAATTTAGGTAAAATATATCAGCATTTTTGTAGAATCAGCAAAGATGCTAGCATTTACCAGATTCAGCTTATGAGTTGCATACAGCTGCTTTACATTTTGGAGGATTTCCAATATCACTACTTACCTAAATGACATTCAAGGTGGTGGCACTTAATGAGGTACATGCAATACAGTACTTAACTCATGACATCTACCAGGCAGAAAAATGCTTTATTAGCTGATCCTGTTCTATGAATATAAATTGATTTTCCCCATGGTTAGTAAAATTGGCTCTTCAACTACACTTAAAGATAGAGTTAACTGGATCCATCTAGCAAATTAGAGTAGATTTCCTTGCATAAATGACAGCATAAATGGGAAAGGGTACTTAAGTCTAGTGATCTTTGTCCCTGGGCATCATGTTTATTGATTGCCCTACATTTAGGTCAAGAAGAACGGGCTTACCTTACAGTTTATAGAGACCCTGGAAGTTTAATCACTTTGCTACAAAGCATTAGGTAATTCTTTTTTAATAAATGGATTCCTTAAATGTCAGGGCTTTAGCACTAATAGACTAGGACCTTAAAAAAAATTTTTTTTTTCATCTGAATTTCTGGTTTCTGAATCACACTGTCTTTGATCCATAAATGCAAATAGTTTTCAGCTATTGTTACAGTTACTGATATTCTTGAGCACACACAGGAGGCCTCCCTCAAGGTCATTTAAAATGGAGGTAGTGAATGAAGCATGAGGGAATTTCCCTTTTATCAAAATTCTTTCAACAAAAGAACAGAGATAAAGGTAAAGGGAGAGGGAGAAACGGAATGAGTGAGAGTGTGACACAAAGAAAAAGACAGAGGGACAGAGAGAAAAGAGAATGAAGAAAGAAAGAAATATTGATTGTAGATACTTAAAAGTGTGTAACTCAGTCTTCAGAACAAAGACTAATCAGAAAAGGAAAATATTCACGTAGGTACGAGAAAGAAGAAAAGCTAGTAGAGGAAGGAAGACCAGTCTGAGACATGGTGCCACTGGGCTGCACCTTTTGCCAACTATGTAACTTCATATGTGAAGCCTTATGTAGAAAATTAAGCTCCTATATTTTGTACACAGAATAGTGATGGAAGTCTAGAACTTATGTTACATGAGGAATGACTAGAAAATGAGGTGATGTTTGGGAAAACTATTTTTAAAATTATATTTGCCAGTTGATTTTATACATTAACTTTTAATTATACTACTGATGGCTTTTCTGGAAAGAGAAGATTGAGAAAATATATAAAACTTGCCAGTTAAAATGTGACTGATTGTCATTTAAAAGAAATACTGTATGATTATGTATGATGCCAAACCAAGTAGGTAAGAATTATAAGCAATTTGAGATCTAGTAAAATAGTAAATAGTTCCCATGGAGTCAAATATTAGAGATGGCTTAATAATAAGGAAACACCTCATTATTAATTGTACTTAAAGGATAAATTATCTTTAGACGATGTTATAGAAGTAAACGTTATTTATTCTGCATTATTTTAGATAGCATCTAGGGTACCTTCTCTAAAGAATCTAATATTTTACCAGTAGATTCACTATGATAGTCAAAGTGTAGAAGTCTTACGAGTAAATTTAAGTATTTCACTCTTGATTTTACAGTCACAAGGGAAAGAAACTAAATTTTGTTAAAAAGATAACCACAATAGTGTGGCAATGATTGAGGGGATATTAATCCAGCATGACAATAAAAACTAGAAACAAACTTTAGGGGATTATTATTAAGTTATGAAAAATGCATGGATCATATAACTCTGTGAGATGTCTTTCCTTAGAGCTAAGGAGGACACATAAGATAGATCATAAAAGAATATCTTGATTTTTGGTAGTAATAGCATGGGCTTGTTCAACAATCTTTTAGTTATTTTTTGGTCCAAAGATTCATAAAGCAAACTACATTTTTTTCTGATATAAAAACATATATTTTTATATTTGTATTTTAAGTAATCTTCTAGATAATTTTAGTATTTATTTTAAAAAATCAAGGAAAAGCTAGAGGCAAAAAAAAAGATATATGGCATAATATGTGAGCTATACATGTGTGTTCACAAATGTACATGAGCATACTTAAGATATATTTTAATAGGGGACATTCATCTGCATGCAGGAGAAAGTGCACATTACAGTGTTTTAAATGATGACAACACTCATTGTCGCAAATAACAAGAAGTTCCAACATATTTATATGATTCAGTGTATTGATTAGACACCGTGTCAACATGATGTCATCAGCAGAAATACTTTTCATCTTTTTTGAGGCTCATATTCAATGTACTGCTTTGATCTTTAAGTTGTTGTACAAGATGCCACATCAAGACCTTAGAATTTTAGGGGTCAGATAAAAGGCTCTACATCCTTTGTATGTTTTCAAAAGCTAGGAGATCTTTTGTAGAAGATACACCATTCTCTAGCAGACTTCTATCACATCTCATTGGACAGAAGAAACGGGTAACATCACTATCCCAGAAATCTGTTACCTTCTAAGGGATAGAACTAAGATTGACTTAATGAGAAGTTGCCTATGAATCAGGTAAATGCAGATACTGGAAAAAATTCAGACTTTACCAGTAAGATAAGAGGAAGGCATAGCTGCCACACAAAAATATATGACAATTTACCTACAACTAATGAGTAAATCACATATATCTCCTCCGCATGTTATTGCCACTGATAGTTTCTTGCTGACTAAAGCTCTTGGAATAAAAAGTACAAGAATTATGAAACAGAACCACGTTTAAATTTACTACTGCTATAATCAAAGCAATTTGCCTTGGCAAATGAAAACTAAAAATAAATACATGGTAATGTACTCATGATTCTGCTCTCTTTTTAAATGTTAGCTAGAGAGAAAGTCTGTAATTCACCAGGTATCTGCCTACATGAAAAAGGGTACACAGTATATATGCAGGTAAATTCACAAAAAAATACATACACACAAACAAACATACATGATGACTCATGGACATTTAATTATCTAACAACTGGCCAACTATCAGTTTATACTTAACTTATTTATAGCTAGCATCTGAACTATGGATAAAAAGAAAGTGTAATTGACTCAAGTACTCATAATTAAATATAAGACTTATTAGGTAAACCATAGCACATGCTTACCACCCTAATTTGGGGCTTCCCTGGTGGCTCAGATGGTAAAGTCTGCCCTCAGTGCAGGAGACCCAGGTTCAATTCCTGGGTCAGAAAGATCCCTTGGAGAAGAAAATGACAACACACTCCAGTATTCTTGTCTGGAAAATTCCACTGATGGAGGAGCCTGGCAGTCTACAGTTCATGGGGTCACAAAGAACCGGACACAACTGAGTGACTTAATCACAGAATCTGAAAAAGTAGGGAAAAGATTCCTTGCTCATTGAGAAATCTGATGCACTGAATTATTAAGAAAATAACAAATTTCCTGTGCTCTTATTTTACATGTCTTCCACTGTGGTCCAAGTGATGGATTTTAGCACTGTCATCTATTTTTATTGTTTTAATTTAGGTTGGTAATAACCATTAAAATACATAATTACATCATTTTCAATGACAGATAACAGAACAATTTTGTTTAAACAGAATTCCTAATATGATTACTGCAGTTTGTCCTATTTTCTTTTCCATGATATATATTTCCTTCAATTATAATCTTAGCATTTAGTAGTTTCACATTTCTATTTTATATCAAACTTTAAAAAGCTGAGTTAAATTTTTCTGTTGTTTGTATGCATTTCTTTAAAGTTCTTGACTTTGTGAATTCATCACAGATCCCAAAGTGTTAATATCTTTTATACTTTTAATGTATTTCTATAACTACTTACATTCACAATAATGGCCAAGTTATGAATATTTATATAATAGTATATGTATGCTATAGCATGCTCAGTAATGTCCAGCTCTTTCCGACCCCATAGACTATAGCCCACCAGGCTCCTCTGTCTATGGGATTTCCCAGGCAAGAATACTGGAGTGGGTTCCCATTTCCTCCTCCAGAGGATCTTCCCAACCCAGGGAATCTGAATCTCTTGCATGGGCAGACAGATTCTTTAACACCGAGCCACCTGGGAAGCCCAAATATTTCTATAGAAAAATGTAAAATATGTTATAAGTACTTGTAAAGAATTAAATTTTGTTTTCTAGTTAAGCAATTCAAGTATCAAAATATTTTTCAAAATATGGAGGTATCAGGTAATATAGGTCAGGTCTGGATTAGTGGAACTTGAAGCTTCTATACTTTGGGGAGGCCTTCTTTAAAGAAAAAAGATATTTATATAGAATAAAAAATGAAATGGCAAATATTTATATAGAACAACAAATGAAAACTACAAAAAATTACTATAATCTACCAGAGAAGCTTGCAAAGAAATCCTTTGACTACAATCAATTCACGTAGAATATTTCACAATTGTAAACAAAATATAGTCCTCCCTTACCCGCAGTTTCACTTTCTATGATATCAGTTACTAACCCATGGTAAATCACAGCCCAAAACATTAAATGGAAAATTCCAGAAATAATTTATAATTTTTAAACCATGTGTCATTTTGAGTAGTGTGACATCTTGAGAAGCCACACTGCATTCCACCCAGTATATGAATCAACCCATTGTTCAGTGTATACAGCTTGTTAGTAACTTAATAGCCCTCTTGGTTATAAGATAGACATTTGTAGTATATAATACTCATGTTCAAATAACCTTTAGTTTGCTTAATAGTGGTCCCAGAGCTTCCCTGTTGGTCCAGTGGTTAGGAATCCACTTTGTAATGCAAGGGACAAGGGTTCAATCCCTGATCTGGGAAGATCCCACATGCCACAGAGCAACCAAGCCCCTGCACCACAACCACTGAGTCAGTTCTCTTGATCTTGGAAGTCACAACCACTGAGCCCACAAACGGGACCTACGGAAGCCCATGTGCTGGAGCCCACGCTCCACAACAGAAGCCACCACAAGGAGAAGCCCGCACAGCACAATGAAAAGTAGCCTCAGCCTTCTGCAACCAGAGAGAGCCTGCATGCAGCAAGGAAGACCCACCATAGCTAAAACATAAAATGAAAGAAATACATTCTTAAAAGGTACTAATAATAGCCCCAAAATGCAATAGTGATGCTGGCCATTCAGATACGCCAAAGAGAAGTCATAAAGTGCTTCCGTTAAGTAAAAAGGAGAAAGTTCTCAACTTTAATAAAGAAAGAAAAAATCACATACTGAAGTCACTAAGATTTACAGTAAGAACAAATTGTTCTGTTACTTCTGTTAAATTGCAAAAAAGGAAAAAAAAAACCAACAACAATGTGCTAATTTTGCTATCACACCTCAAGCTGCAAAATTTACAACTGCAGTGCATGATGTGTTTAGTTAAGGTGGAAAAGGCGTTCAATTTGTAAAATAAGATATTTTGGGAGAGAGAAATACCACATTTATCCAACATTTATTACAGTACATTGTTGTAATTGTTCTATTTTATCATTAGTTGTTTTTAGTATCTTATTGTGTCTAATTTATAAATCAAATTTTATCATAGGTATGCGTCTACGGGGTTCCCTTGTGGCTCAGCTGGTAAAGAATCTGCCTGTAATGCGGGAGACCTGGGTTTGATCCCTGGATTGGGAAGATCCCCTGGAGAAGGGAAAAGTTACCCACTCCAGCCAATATTCTGGCCTGGAGAATTCCATGGACTAAAGTCCATAGGGTCTCAGAATTGACACCACTGAGTGACTTTCACTTTCATGCATCTATAGAAAAAATGTTGTAGTATATACAAGGTTCGGTGCTATTTATGATGTTTCAGGTGTCCAGGAGAGGTCTTAGAATGATTCTCTGCAGATAAGATTGGGGAGGGGTACTGTAATCATAGAAACCTATTCATATAAGAGATTCAGAAACATAAACTTCTTTTGTTCCTTGGTATATTCTTCTCTGATGGTGACTCTAAAATAATCAGCACCTTTGATTTTAAAATAGAAGATAAGTTCCTCTTCATTTTGTTTAAATAGGAATTTATTGTGTATTCAAATAAAAATGTATTTCAGAAAATATATTAAGTGAATGAGTAAGAGACTGGTTTCAGATTAATTTGTTACTGATGTCCTTCCCTCTTCTCACCTTTCTTATTTGTATTGATGATCTTTATAATCTTTTTCATGTCTACATTTCTGTAACTATGACTTAAAGGATAAACTTAAATATATACTAATTCTCCAATCCTTGTGTCAGCCTATTGTCACTTATTTCAATAAAATAGTAAATAAATATTAAAGAAAAATGTCTAATTAAATAGTATCTTAAAATTTGATTATCCTATGGCTAAAATAATTATATATTAAAGTTGACATTTTTCAGTAATTCTTAAAAGATAAGAATTAGTGAGATATACTTTCACTCTTAGTTTTCACTCGGAAAACTAAGATCATGGCATCTGGTCCCATCACTTCATGGCAAATAGGTGGGGAAACAGTGGAAACAGTGAGAGACTTTATTTTGGTGGGGGGGGGGGGCCTCCAAAATCCCTGCAAGTGGTGACTGCAGCCATGAAATTAAAAGACGCTTGCTCTTTGAAAGAAAAGTTATGACCAACCTAGACAGCTTATTAAAAAGCAGAGACATTACTTTGCCAACAAAGGTCCATCTAGTCCAAGCTATGGTTTTTCTAGTAGTCACATATGGATGTGAGAGTTGGACTATAAAGAAAGCTGAGCACTGAAGAATTGATGCTTTTGAACTGTGATGTTGGAGAAGACTCTTAAGAGTCCTTTGGACTGCAAGGAGATCCAACCAATCCATCCTCAAGGAAATCAGTCCTGAATGTTCATTGGAAGGACAGATTCTGAAGCTGAAACTCCAAGACTTTGGCCACCTGATGCTAAGACTGACTCATCTGAAAAGACCCAGAGCTGGGAAAGATTGAAGGTGGGAGGAGAAGGGGATGACAGAAGATGAGATGGTTGGGTGGCATCACCAACTCAATGGATATGAGTTTGACTAGGCTCTGGGAGTTGGTGATGGACATGGAGGCCTGGCGTGCTGCAGTCCATGGGTCCCAAAGAGTCAGACACCACTGAGTGACAGAACTGAACTGAACTTTCACTCTGGTGTAATTCTTTAATATTTAGAGAAATTTTCTTTAATTGTCTCAGTACGCTATAGTTCAATATTATCACTAAATCAACTATAGTGGGTTGGTGTGTGGCAGCAATAAATGAACTTATCAAACAGCACTATAAAATTTTAGTATTGAGTATTTCATTTTTAAAGCATATTAAACATTTTTTATTGTTACCATTGTAGAGCAACTATAACTGGTTTAGAATTCTTTTTAGAGTTACTGGCCAATACTGCTGTTAAACTTAGATGCAAGTCTCTCAATAATATATTAGCAAATGAAATTCAACAATACATTAAAAGCGTCAAGTGGGATTTAGTCCAGGGATGCAAAGATGGTTTTGCAAGTTAGTTAATGTGATACATCATATTCACAAATTAAAGAATAAAAATCATATGAATTTTATGCCAAAATGCTTTTGAGAAAATTCAACATATATTTATGAAAAGAAACTCCCAAATTGTGGGTACAGATGAACCACACCACAACATAATAAAGAACATGTACAACAAAACTATAACCAACATCACATTTGATAAAAAGCTAAGAATATTTCCTTTAAGATCAGGAGCAAGACAAGGATCCCACTTTGCCACTTTTTTTAAGCCCTGGAGATATAATACACAGCATAATGAATATATTCAATAGTATTATTCAGTGGTAAATAATTTGCCTGCCAATGCAGGAGATGCAGGAGACATGGGTTTAAACCCTGGGTCAGGAAGATCCCCTGAAGGAGGAAATGAAAACACACTCCAGTATTTTTGCCTGGAAAATCTCATAGTCAGAAGAGCCTGGCAGGCTACAGTCCATAGGATCACAAACAGTCCAACAAGACTGTGCACAAGAAGTTTAACATTGTTATCAGATTTATGGTGGTGATCGCTTCATAATACATGCAATATCAAATCATTATGTAGCATACCTGACTCTAAAATACTATTGTATGACAAGTATATATATATTAAAACAAAGCAGTTCATGAAAAAGATAACTTAGTTAATCTGGCAAAATAAATATACAAATATTCAAAGTATTACTGAAATGAGAATTATATTAGGATAAATCAGGCCAATATATTTCAGTGGAAAATTTCCAGCTTTAGAAACCTTATTATATTAAAAAATAATCCTGTTGAATCTAAAATCTCTTAGATTTATTCATGTAGGTGGTTTTTAAATGTTGTACCATAATGAACTTGACAACCATATAGACTGGAATTGAGAAATATAGAACAATATTATATCTGATTTGTTCAATTCATCTATGTCATACCATTTGGTTTTAGTACTATTATTTCAAAGATATTTGAGACAAGGTCATTTTTTTTAGTTCATAATTCTTTGACTCACAAATCATAGAATTAAATAGTCTGCTCTATTTCTTTACATATATAAATAAATAAATATCTCTATAAATTTATTTTATTTGAAAGCATTACGAAAACAATATAATTTTTATTGAAATCGTGATGTTCATGAGACAAATAAAAATATAGCTTCAAATGTTCATTGGGATGCACATACATACATTTATAAGAATTTGATAGTTTCTAGTTCCCTTTAGGGTTCATAAGACAAATTACAATGCTATAACACCACTTTTTAAATATATAACCTCAATACAGGACTTCTCCTGATGATTCAGACGGTAAAGAATCTGCCTGAAATGCAGGATACCAGGGTGTGATCTCTGGGTTGGAAAGATCCGGTGGAGAAGGGAATGGTAACCCACTCTTGTATTCTTGCCTGGAGAATTCCATGGACATCGGAGCCTGGCAGGCCATAGTCCATAGGGCCGGAAAGAGTCAGACATGACTGACACTTTCTAAATATCATGGTTATTTATCAAAATAATTGTCAGAAAAATCAACTGCTGCTGCTGCTGCTAAGTCGCTTCAATCGTGTCCGACTCTGTGCAACCTCATAGATGGCAGCCCACCAGGCTCCCCCGTCCCTGGGATTCTCCAGGCAAGAACACTGGAGTGGGTTGCCATTTCCTTCTCCAATGCATGAAAGTGAAAAGTGAAAGTGAAGTCGCTTAGTCATGTCCAACTCTTAGCGACCCCATGGACTGCAACCCACCAGGCTCCTCCGTCCATGGGATTTTCCAGGCAAGAGTGCTAGAGTGGGGTGCCATTGCTTTCTCCAAGAAAAATCATCATTGAACTGTAATTAGGTTTTATATAAATGCAATTTGTTCCTTTTCTACACTTCAACATAATCCCTTTTGTTACTCTAAATTTCTTACAGTAAATCCAGACCTTTGAAGTCTAAAACCAGTTGACATATTCTCCCTTACTGTCCAGCTGTCAGGAACAGGCCTGGGTATAAAGCAGTGGCATTACTTGTAGTAGCTGATGGAAAAAACACAGAGCCATGTAATGGAGTAAAGCAATCCCAGGTAATGTTTTTGAGTCTTATGTGGCTGGAGCTACAGTCTTCTGTTTAACCCTGAATTCAAGAGCCCTTTTCTTAATATGCTCTTGTGTAGTGCAGCTGCTGAGAAACCTCAGTGTTACATCTATACATGAGTAAATAATCAGAAAACTGCAGAATGTGAGACATCTAACACGATGTTTGGCCTGAGACCCTTCAAAAATCCACGGTCATTAAGAAAATACAGAAATGTGCAATTGTTCTAGATTTGGGGAGAAAAATGGCAAAGAAAAAAAGAAAAAAAAACTATTGTAATGCAAGAATTTTATTTGATTCCTTAAAAATATTTTAAATAATATATTTTGTAATGCTTTAGAGATCAGACTTATATATAATTGATGATTTTCTTAAATTGGTGTTAAATATAGTAACATTTTGTGGTTATACAGAAAAATGTAATTTTCCTTAGGAAACACATTGAAATATTTAGAGACAAAGATTTAGATATCTGTAATTGTATTTAAATAGTACAGGAGAAAAAAAGGTATTTCCATAAAAAGAGATGAAAAAGTAACAAAATATTAATATTAAGGACTACTGGAGTTTGTTGTACTATTCTTTAAACTCTCTGTTACTTTAAACATTTAAAAATATAATAATAATTTCCACAGAGTGATCATGGTTACATATGAAAGCTGAAACATTCCAGTTACTATAAGAACTAAGATTTAGAAAAAATATGCTTTATATGCTTTTATTTGTACCCTTGAAATATATGCTAAAGTCAGATTTATCAAGAATATAATAAAGAATAAAAGTACAACTATTCTATAGCAAGAAATTCACTTTTTCATTTATTTGAAAAACAAGGCTTAAGAAGTAGTTTTAAAAATAATAATGTATTCAATAAATGCTTAATATATTTACCTTTGATTTTACTTCTTTTATTTTGTATTTTATTTCTTCTAACCTTAAAATATTTGTCAGTTTCAAATATTTACAAATCATAGTGAGGGAACACAATTACTTTATTACCATCTTGGCCTGAGAAACCTACCAATACTATAAATGCATTTTTAATGAACTATTAAATAAGTTCCAGGGTAAAAATTTTAAATTCTTAAAAGTTACCTAATCAAAACTTATTAACTAAACTTGAATCAATAGTGACACATTTTACTAATGATATTAAACACTGGTGTTTATTTTGACTTCATTATCCATAATAATGCAAAGTAAGTAGTGATGAACAAAAACATTCAATTGTCTATGTATTTGATCATTTTAATTGAAAAAACTGGTGAATATATATTGAGAGCTTATACCAGTTTCTATATGACATCAATAAGATGTCATATTAAATATTATAAAATTATACACAGATATGGGAAGTGTAGGAAATATTGACAAAAGTGTGTTTCTTAATTACATTTTCTTCATGTGTACTCAGACATCATACTGAGTTGGCTGGCAATTGAGCTTTACAATAATGGGTTTTAAAATGACATCTAGTTTGCACTGAAGTTCCAAGTGGATGAAGAGAAAATGGGAAATAAATGAATGCTCACATTTTTAGGCGATCATGGTAATTCTATTTCAATTGCCATATAAATAACAGAAGTTAAACTCCTCTTAAAGTTTGGGTTAGAAACATCAAGTATCACTTAGAAAATAAATTACACAAAGACAATTTTTCTCTCTCTCTCCCTCTGACAAACACACATACATCCCAGAATTTAAGTAATGGTTATAAAACATGGAACATAAACATGGTTTACATTGTAATAATTTTTGCTACTTTTAATTTGAAATTGTGTTCTCTGAGTACAATATAGCTCTCTGTGACATATTTTAATATTTGTCTATTGGTGAAAACTTTCTATCCTATTTTAAGAGTACACATATTTAGATGGCATCACCGACTGGATGAACATGAATTTGAGTAAGCTCCAGGAGTTGGTGACGGACAGGGAAGCCTGGCGTGCTGAGGTCCATAGGGGTCACAAAGAGTCTGATACAACTGAGTGACTGAACTGAACTGATATGCTTATTAAGTTCCATTTTCATTCATGAAACTTAGCCTCTAGTTCTTTTGAACATCAAAAATAGAGTAGAAAAGTAAGTTCCTTTTACATGCAATTCCTTGCTATATCCTCTAGTTATCCTACTTGGGTTTTTAATTAATTTCTATTTCCCATAGTTTCAAAGAAGCCATAAATTTCAGAATTCTTATACAGTGTGATGTGGTCTAGAATTAATTAACTGCCGTCTGAATGTGTTTTACCTTTTCAAGGTGTCTGTTTGAGGTTGGTATAAATACTGTGGAATAGCAATCTTGGTTGCTTTGCAGAAGTTACTGTCAATAGATGGGAGACCATCTATTATATTTTTGCTTACAGAATATTTTGCTTACAGAATAATTATGCTTACAGAAACTTCATAATGCCTTATTTTAACTTCTGGTCAAGAAAATTCTTATAAAATGTCCATTAAATTCTACATGATTTTCCTTGCTGCTGCTGCTGCAAAGTCGCTTCAGTCATGTCCGACTCTGTGAGACCCCATAGATGGCAGCCCACCAGGCTCCCCCATCCCTGGGATTCTCCAGGCAAGAACACTGGAGTGGGTTGCCATTTCCTTCTCCAATGCATGAAAGTGAAAAGTGAAAGTGAAGTCGATCAGTCGTGTCTGACTCTTAGCGACTCCATGGACTGCAGCCTACCAGGCTCCTCCATCCATGGGATTTTCCAGGCAAGAGTACTAGAGTGGGGTGCCATTGCCTTCTCCGTTATTTTCCTTAATATTAGGCAATTTTAGAGTAGATGAAACTTTCTGAAAAATCTAAGTTATGACACTCAGTTTAGAAAAGGAATGTTAAGATAGAAAATCCTCCAGTAATGGAAAATGGCAAAGAGATTACATAATAATTATCCATCTCAATAGATAATAACTAATTGCTAAATGGTAAGCCATTGAGAATGAGATCAAATAAAAGAGATCACTAAGAATTTTCAAAGTAAGTGAAATTTGAGAAGGATTTTGATGAAAAAGTACTAAGAGTTTTGCAGATAGAGATAAGGAAGTTGGGTGTACCAGGTTAAGAAACAAATAAGCAAAGTCCAGAAAATAATATGAGTATGATATAAAGAGGGAAGAGTAAGATCTCTTCTTGATAAAACTAGAATGTCTTATTGTGTAAGAATATTGGGAGTTATTATGAAAGACCTAATATGAAATTAACATGAAAGCTGTAACTATTTTATGAGTGATGATAATCGGAAAGTAGCCTTTGCATAAAATAGTTAATGATAGCTTTTTTCACTGAACTGAGGTCTTGGTGGGTATAAGTAACCTCTTTCCACCTTCATATACAGCAAAAGCATAATGCCTGGAAAAAATTATATAGTCAGTAAATAGCACAGAATGAACAATGAAGGGGTGAATGAAGAAATAAATAGTTGAATAAATGTACAAATTAAAATAGAATTTTTATCCTGACAGGAGTAAAATATTTTCAATGATTCTGAAAATTTCCTAAATATCTAAAAAGAAAGTGCAAATTTAAAACACCCTTGGAAATCAGACATATATAATCAACAATATCACAACTTCAGAAAAGCCTTAAGAGATGCACTATTATTGTTATTTTAGAAATAAAAGTTATTTCTAAGCTTTTAAAGTTTAGATGCTGCTGCCGCTAAGTCGCTTCAGTCATGTCTGACTCTGTGCGACCCCATAGACGGCAGCCACCAGGCTCCGCTGCCCCTGGGATTCTCCAAGCAAGAACACTGGAGTGGGTTTCCATTTCCTTCTCCAATGCATGAAAGTGAAAAGTGAAAGTGAAGTCGCTCAGTCGTGTCTGACTCTTAGAGACCCCATGGACTGCAGCCCACCAGGCTCCTCCGTCCATGGGATTTTCCAGCAAGAGTGCTGGAGTCCGGTGCCATTGCCTTTTCCGTAAAGTTTAGATAGTAGATACCAAATTTAACAGTTATGTTAATTTAACATACTTATCAATATTCTTTCTCATATCTGAAAATACCATGATATATAAAAGCATAATGAGTCACAGTGTCAAGTCCAAACATTGAATACAATAGCACTGGAATTATATTATCACTGAATACTCTGTATTTTCTTTTCCCTAAGAAAGGAAATGAAAATTCCATTCAGATTACTTTATTTAAATCAAATTAGAATATAATTATAGTTTTAAAGTATTAGGTTTGTTGTTAAAGAATTAGAAAAAGTAGAAGAAAATAACAATCTGTTCCTCTACTGAATACAAGATCTATATAAAGTGAAACAAACATCCTGTAAAATTGTGTATTTTCTTTCTAACAAGAAAAATGTAAGAAGCTTTCAATGATGAAGATATAAAAAACAATAAATGCTGTAATTTTCTATCATTACATATGTTTAGATTTTGAGGCTTGTTAGACTAACTCAATAGAAAATGAGTCAAGCATCACATCCTTTACTGATTCTTTGTGAACTTACATAGACAAATTGAATGCAATGAACTAATAACTATTTAAGTTTTTACACATATATTGGAGTGATATTTTGAGAAATGGTTATGAGTATGAACTATTATGTACCTCCACACTGATATTTGTGTGCTGTGAATCAATGTTTATAGCCATTTTTATTTTTCCATCTGAATAAAATCAATCCAAATATTTTGCTAAATGATTGCAGGATCTGACTGATGTATATGTGAGATTTCAGAATAGTGATATATTATATGCCATAACTGTGGAATTGTGGTATCAGTGTAGATTTGTGAATACATACACAGAGATTAAAATATATGTGCTCATATATAGATACCCAAATTCTTTTGATTTCTAGCTTTGTCTCTTGAAGGGGCCTAAGAACAGTGATGGTCTAATAGCATTGAGCCTATTTAGTGTCTATATCTTGGATTCTCCATGTCATTTTCCACTAAAGGGAAAGCTCCTTGGAGAAATGACTGATTGTAAGTCTGGTACAAAATGTACAAGATGATAATGGAAGCATTTTGTAGCAGAAGCTAAGAATGTGCTACAAATTAAAACAAAGTTGGGGGATACGTTGAAAGGATGCAGAAATCAGCTTGAGAAAGGTATCACTGGTCAGACTGAAGACAATGTAAGATAATATATTATAACATATGGCTAAAACAGAATAAAATGTCCATGAATATACAAAGAAAAATAAATAAATAAAAATGTGTATGATAAAATGGATATTTATGCAATTTCAAGGTGTGTCTAAATCAAAATAATTACTACTTACTAAAGGAAACAAATAGTAACTTCACACTGAAAAAAACCCCAGCAGATATTACCATAATCCAGTGATATAAGTGAATATTCTTAGTAATAGAACAAATTAAAACTATAGGCCATCTGAAAGAATGCATTCAGAAGAAGTAAACATCACTTCTAGGATGTTCATGAAAAAATACTTAACTAAATTATTCATAAAGAAGCACTCCTAAGGAATATTCTGAAAAAAACAAATAAGCACACATAACCATCTTGTGTCAAAGTCATGAAAATCAAGATAAGATTAAGGAACTTATAACTGAGCCCTTTGTTATCATGACAACATTGTCACAGTTGTCAAATTAGATGGGAGTCTCTGTATTATATAGTATTAATGTATTAATATTGAGTATTTTTATGATCATACTGTAGAGGTGATTGTATTATACAAGCAAATATCCTATATAATATTATATAATTACTAGCCAAATTAACACTAATCTATTTGAATCATCAGATCTGCAACTCATTTTCAACTGTTTTAGAGAAAAATAAATTCTTGATAGTACTGTACCTCTAACTTCCCTGTGAATTTGTTTTTATATTAGAAAGAAAACCACAATATTACCCTTAAGTTATTGGGCAGTTTCTGAAGCTATATGACTTGAGTCCTTTTTTTGAATTGAAATACACTTTATATACTATATAGTGTTTGTTTCAGGTGTATAGTATAATAGTTCAACATTTAAATGCATTGCAAAATGATTACCACAATGCCTAGTAAACATCTGTTCTCATACTGTTATTAAAGTATTATTGGCCATATTTCTTATGCTATACATTATATCCTTGTGACTCATTTATTGATATTTTATAGCTGGAAGTCTGTACCCCTTTATTATTTTCACTTATTTTTCCCATCCCTCACTCCAGTCCCCTCTGGTAATCTCCAGTTTATTCTCACACCTATGAGTCTATTTTCATTTGGTTTTGTGTGTTTGCTTTGTTGTTTTGATTCCACATGTAAGTAAAATCATGTAGTATTTGTCTTTGCCTGATTTATATGACTTAATAATACCATCTAGATGCATCCATGTTGTTGCAAATGGAAATATTCTTTTTTCCTATGGCTTTTTTTTTTTAAAGATTTTTTTTCCATTCTTTTCCTATGGCTGAATTAATAGTCTATTTTTTATATATACCAAATTGTCTTTGTGACTCATGAGCCTAAGTGCCACCTGAGAACCAAAATATGAAAATTCTACAATAGATATAATAGGTTTCCATAAGGAAAAAGAGTTTTTAAAAAGGTAATATTCAAGTAAATAATAATCAACATGTCCAAACTTATTAATAAAAGTGTCAATCTACAAAATTTTCAAAATTTCTACTTTTATGATATTTGCACTTTTTGTACCTAAAAAGTAATAAAAATAGGAATTTCTTTACAGACACAGAGTGCATTTAGAAAAATTAACTAACATAATTCAATTTACTTGAAAATGTACTTGACGGGAAAATATTAAACATTTCAAAAGTCAAATGATAATTTTGAAGCTTTTAGATTGTTTCTTCAATGCGCTTAATTTACATGAGTCTTTGTCTTCACTTTTAAAAATTGAATGAAATGTCATTAATTTCATTTAATGTACACAGTGTGCTCCTTGTGATAACATGGCAAACGTTTTTTCACTTTGAGATGTAATTAAATCACATGAAACTAATCAAATTTTTAAGAATGAATTTAAAATTCCATAACTGTACGCATATTCATGTTGTGTGTGTGTGTACAGTCACTCACCCATGTCCAACTCTTTGCGACCTCATGGACGGTAGTCCTCCAGGCTCCTGTCCGCCCGGAAAAAATACTGGACTGGGTTGCCACTTCCATGCTCCAGGGGTCTTCCAAACGCTAAAATGTTTGTCACAGTTTTATGTATCAGTAGCTCCAAAATTAGTTTGAATTTATGTTTAATCGAATTTTAAAAGTTGCTGAAAGTTCTGTAAATGTCATTTTATGAATATGAAATTTGAAGATTAGCTTGCTAAGGGGTAAAGGTCTTTTGACATCAAGAGTTACAGCTCCTTCGGGGCTTTAGCCATAAAGAAATACATTTTCATAATATAACTCAGGACAAAAAAAATTTTAAATGAGAGAGAAAATATTACCCTTTAAGGATACAGAGATTTTTAGGAAAATATTTCTCTATTTCCCATAACATATGGAAAATATTTATAAAAATCTTTTGTTTTTATCTATCACAACACCTTTATCTCTTTTAAACTTGAAATGAAAATACTGATTCACTTTTTGTGTTTGCAAATGGAAACAGTGACAGACTTTATTATCATGGTCTCCAAAAATCACTGCAGACTGTGGCTGCAGCCATGAAATTAAAAGATGCTTGCTCCTTAGAAAAAACAGTATGACAAACAGTGAATTAAAAAGCAGAGACATCACTTTGCCAGCAAAGGTCCATATAGTCAAAACTATGGTTTTTCCAGTAGTCATGGATGGATTTGAGAGGTTGGACCATCAGGAAGACTGAACGATGAAAAATTGATGCTTTCAAACTGTGGTGCTGGAGAATTCATATGAGAGTCCCTTGGACATCAAGGAGACCAAACCAGTCAATCCTAAATGAAATAAATAAACCCTGAATATTTGTTGGAAGGAATGATGGTAAAGCTGAAGCTCCAGTAGTTTGGCTACCTGATGTGAAGAGCTGACTAATTGGAAAAGACGCTGATGCTGGGAAAGATTGAGGGAAGGAAGAGAAGGGATTGACAGAGAATGAGATGATTGGATGGCCTCATCTTTTCAATGGATATGAGTTTGAGCAAACTCTGAGAGATAGTGAAGGACAGGAAAGCCTGTTGTTCATGGGGTGACAAAGAGTGGGACACAACTGAGTCACTGAACAACTAAGGAACAATTATCAAAAGTGTCTGTTTTATGTCTGACTTGAACATACTCTGTTGGTGAAAATAAACTTTTTATATTAATAGATAAAATGGCAATCCTATCAAAAATTTAAAGAGTTGCTGGTGATAAGTATTGGCCTTCTTTACCTACTCCTCTGCTCACATTGGTTATTATTCCTTTTTTCTTGGCATTCACATGAAAATTATCTTTCTTCTTTCCCTCCTAACTTTCTTGTGATATTGAAAAATACATATCTTGAAAAAGTTTTGATATTTCTTAAAACTGTCTTTTCATTTTTTTCTTCCTGAAATGTCATTATATTAAAAGGCTCACAAATAGAAGAGGTTATAATTCATTCACATTCTCAACTCTTCCACATCAAATAGAAAAATAAACACATTTTTAACATAATACTCTAAATTATAGTTTTACAAAGCTCAGTTTCACAGCATATAATAATTTGTCAAGTAATTTTCCATGCTAATTGTATATAACACACATTTTTTCATCTTTACCATCATATGTTGAAATTACTTGTGATTTTGTGTGTTATTTGCTCAGCCATGTCCGACTCTTTGCAATCAAATGAACTGTAGCCCACCGTGCTCCTCTGTCCATGGGATTTTCCAGACAAGAATACTAGAATGGGTTGCCATTTTCTTCTCCAGAGGATCTTCCCAACCCAGGGATCGAACCCAGGTCTCCTGCATTGCACATGGTTTCTTTACCATCTGAGCCACCACGGAAGCCCACTTGTGATTTTAGGGATCTCATTTTTCTAAATACTTTCTCTCATTAGAGAGTTTTCAGCTGTTATGAATTTCAACCACAAATGTCTTAGCACTCTACTTTTAAAATATTGACTGAAATTCATCAAGTTATATATTTAGTGTGCATGAGTTTTTTCATAGGCATATTATTCCTCAACAACAAATTTTAAAATTTATAATGACAGTAGTTTAGGCCTAAGTAAAAATTATCTCCGAGAATACAGAAAAAAAAAAAAAAAGACACCATTCACCTTAAGTGTTGTATAACTGTCCAAGTTTAACCACTTTATAAATGCTATGTATAAGTGCTACATATTGGTTGGGGCTTCCCAGGCAGCGCTAGTGGTAAAGAACCCTACTGCTAATGCAGGAGACTTAAGAGACACGAGTTCGATCCCTGTGTCAGGAGATGCCCTGGAGGAGGACATGGTAACCCACTCCAGTATTCTTGCCTTGAGAATTCCACGGATAGAGGAACCTGGTGGGTTACAGTCCATAGGGCCACACACAATAGGTCATGACCGAAGCCACTTGACACACACATATATAGGTTACAGAGGCACAGCTCATCTTTAATCACTGGTGATTGTGCAAGTATCAAATGTGTTTGCTTAGTCACTCAGTCCTGTGTCCAACTCTTTGCGACCCCATGGACTGGAGCCTACCAGGCTCCTCTATCCATAGGGACTCTCTAGGCTGAAATGGGATGCCATGCCCTTCTCCAGGATATCTTCCTAACCCAGGGATTGAACCAAGTCTTTTGCATTGATACAATATTATCTAAATACCAATTTACTGCACCAGCTTATTGCAAGGATACCAACATCTTCAGGGAAATCTTTAAGAAAAAAAACAATTACTTTATAAACGTACAACAAAAAGGCAAAAGTCCCTGTTCTGTCTAAATTGACACTTGACTTCTAATTTTGATATCTTTTTAAACATCTAATTAATGATTAAGAACATCAAGCTTGATTGAAATACCAAAAGCATTAATCTAATTATATTCTATGTTATGGATGCCAATTGTTTAAATGTAACAACGGGCATTCTTTTTTTCCAGAAACAGTTTCTTAAATGCATTCAGTTCAGTTCAGTTCAGTTTAGTTCAGTCGCTCAGTCGTGTCTGACTTTTTGCGACCCCATGAATTGCAGCATGCCAGGCCTCGCTATCCATCACCAACTCCCGGAGTTCACTCAAACTCATGTCCATCGAGTCGGTGATGCCATCCAGCCATCTCATCCTCTGTCGTCTCCTTCTATTCCTGCCCCCAGTCCCTCCCAGCATCAGAGTCTTTTCCAATGAGTCAACTCTTCTCATGAGGTGGCCAAAGTTCTGGAGTTTCAGCTTTAGCATCATTCCTTCCAAAGAACACCCAGGACTAAATGCATTATTCTCTAGAATTCATCCCAACAAGATTTGTGGAGAAATTGATAGCATACCAAGGACATTACTGCTCATTTTGCACCTGAGCTATTTTTCTTAGCATTTAAGTTTAAGAAACTGTAGCTGACATGTAAAGATCACGTTCTGTAGTATAAAGAGAAGTCTTGATTACTTTGGCTTCTTTTGATTGAACAGTTGAGGATGAATTATCACAATTTTTCAAAACCAGGAAAGCAGATCCCTGGTAAATACAGTGCACTTTATGTTGGCAGAGACCTCTTACTGACTGGAACAACTAAAAACATGAGATGTCTACCTCATGAACTATTTTATTATAACATAAATATATGTAGATAATAAAAAAGAAATATTAAAGAAGTCTTGTGTCAGCTTTATCTCTAGTGACACTGCCCAGAAAAAACACATTTTAGCTTTCTCAGCTTATTGGTTCATCTGTTCACTCCCTGCACCACAATATATTAGATACATTAACTCCATTTCTTGATTTGTCAGCCTAGATTCAATTAATCCCTTACTATGAAAAAATAATTGTAAATAAATCCTATTTCCCTTTCTTAAATAGATTAGTAATATTTTTCTTAATTTCTCTTATTAATTAGTCTTTTATGTAAGATACTCATTCCTTTTTCTCTTGCTAAATCAACTGCAAGCAGTGTATCTTGTTTTCTTTTTAAGTAAAATGCAGACATTTGCACACTAAAATTTCTCTTAGTTTCTAGTATGCTCCTTTACTTTTCAAAATTTTCAAGCCAGTTTTATTTGTTTTTACTTTGGCAAGGTGTATAATCTTACATAAAAAGTATAACAAGTTGGTTCCAAGCTGTCTTTATAGGTTAAGTCTAGACATTCAAGAAGAGCATAAATTATTATGAACATCTTCTGTATTACCAAAAACCACTAACGTATTGGACCCGTAGAGAAATAAACTTAATGCAATCCCTTGTTATTCAGATGTGCTCGTTGATGCAAATAGGAGTAGTCTCTAAAGGTCAAGGACAAATCCCCCTCCCCAACTGTTACATTCTGTATATTGTTAAAAATCAGCATCTCATTTTAATTTGCTTTATGTTTGCCCCATGACTCTTGAACATTTTTTTTTCTGAAATTTGCAATTGTTTTTCTTTCTTATTGACAAAAGAATCATATGTCATTGTCATATTGCTAACATCCATTTTCTTAATATTGTGCTAGTTTTTGTCAGGGGAGTGTGTAATTTCCTTGGTTCTGTCTCACCACAGCAAAAATTTGAAGAGACGGACAGACCAGTGTTATAGCTCAGTTTTGTTAGCAAGCAAAGGAAAATACATCCTAGAGGAGTGAGGGTGGGCTGACCCAAAAGACACACAGAGAAGAGAAGCCCCCAGCTCAATTTTGGCTCCTTTTTTTGTTTTTCTCTCCTCTCCCTGAGCCTGAGCTATGTAAATTGGCCTAGCCAGGAGGACTGTTTGTTTTACCTGAGGTTCTCACTCTGGTCTTTGGACATTCCTTTGTTCTATTTTTACAGGCTTTTCCCTTCTTTGTCTTTTAGCCAACACCATTTTGGACTCATTTTTCCTATTCTAACTACTTAACATTTTGATGCAGGTTTAGCTGTTGTGACAATAATCAAAATAACAGTAATTAAAAACAATTGTTTTTAATTCTTTAATAGTTTACTCTTAAGAAACAAAGGCAAATATGTCACCTCCATGTTTTAAGGACTCAGGGTTGTTGGTTTTGATTCTCTTCCACCTTCATAATTAGGTTTGCATCTTCAAATCTAAGAGACCTGCACAAACCACTAGTGTAATATCTACATTCCAGCCCATGGGAGGGGAAGAGCCAGGAGGAAGAGGAGGGGAAGAGCCTTGCCTTTCATGTTGCACATATAATATAAATGCAGTAATTTAGTGTTAACTTGTGAAAGATGTTAAAGCTCTTCTCATCTGCAAATCCCAGGTGGCATTAGTGGTAAAGAACCCACCTACTAATGTAGGAGACATAAGAGACGTGGGTTCAATCCCTGGGATGGGAAGATACCCTAGAAAAGGAAATGGCAATCCACGCCAGTATTATTTCCTGGGAAATTCCATGGACAGAGGAGCCTGGCGGGCTACAGTTTGTACGGTCAGAAAGAGTTGGACACGACTGAAGCAACTTAGCATGTACACTGGCACCTACTTCATATGGATGTATTGAGAATTAAATGAATTAACATTTATAATGCATTTGAAATAGTACCTGACACAGTACAATAACTGGCATGATAAAATTATTTAATACTACTATGATAACTTTATTTGTCATTTACTCTCCAGAAATTAATTGCATTATCAGAGTTTGTTGCAAAGAAGTTAACATATTTTTTTGCTTCACCACCTTGTGCTCAGGTAAAACTTCTATTATTGGAGAAAAGAGAAGTCATTGAGAGGGACGATAGAAAAGACTTTGACATATTCAATTAATTAAATTATTAATTAAAAACAACAGCAACATAGCCCTTTTTTTCTTGATGATATTTCATTCCAAATCTGAGACTCACTGATGTAGAATGAGAGCCATTCCTCTCAAGGCTCGCCTTTCCTTATATTCCTCTGTCATATCACCTTTTATGTTTTTCTTTCTTGAATTTGTTTTCTATTTGATAGAATACATTCTTTTCTCTTTCCCATCTCTTTGTGTCAGAAAGTGCAAATGGTACACTGTCTTAGTCGGTTCAGGCTCTTATAACAAAATACTACAGACTAGGTAGCTTAAATGGAGAAGGAAATGGCAATCCACTCCAGTGTTCTTGCCTGGAGAATCCCAGGGATAGGGGAGCCTGGTGGGCTGCTGTCTATGGGGTCACACGACTGAAGCGACTTAGCAGCATCAGCAGCAGCAGCAGGCGGCTTAAAAGGGCTTCGCTGGTGGCTGAGATGGAAAAGAATCCTGCCTGCAATGCTGGAGAACTGGGTTCTATTCCTGACAGAAATATCCCCCAGAGAAGGGAATATGTCTACCCATGCCAGTATTCTTGCCTGGAAAATCCCGTGGACAGAGGATTCTGGTGTGTTATAGTCTAAGGGGTCGCAAGGAGTTGGATATGACTGAGTGACTAACACTTTCACTATAGGTAGCTTATAAACAACAGAAATTTATTTCTCATATGTCTGAAGTCTAGAAAGTTTAAGATCAAGGTGCCTGCATGGTCACTTTTTTTTAAGGACCTTCTTCCTGGCGCATAGCTGGAAACTTCTCTCTGTGTCCTCATGTGATTTAAGGGACTATGAGTCTCTATGGAGCCTCTTCTATAAAAATGTTAATCCCATTCATGAGGGCTCCACCCTCCCATAGGCCCTGTCTCTTAATACAATCATTCCATATAAACATTCAGATCATACCATACATCAACGTTCTAATTGCTCATCTTTGGAAATATCTTTATTTATTTTTAATATTCTGAATAATTGCTTTTCAGGATCTTGATTTTAGTTAATATATTGTGTTTTCACAAAATTTTTTAAATATCAAATTCCATTATTTTCTAGAAGCTAGTGTTGCTAATGAAAATTCTCCTAGAATACTTGTTTTATCTTTTACAGATAAACTGTCAATTTAAAAAATTAATTTGGTGTTTTAAATTTCCAGAAAAAAATGTGCTAAAACACATCACTTATTATGATGGATGTTGTTTAGGAGTGAGATTTTTCAATCTGAAGTTTCTTGCTTTATTTTCTATCTGGGATTTTTTTTTTCCCCTTGATTATTTCTCCCATTTTTCTTTTAACTTCTCTCTCTGGATCATCTATTAGAAAATCTGAAAACTTCATAGTTATTCTTCCATGTAGCTTCCTTTTAAAATTTTTCTTCAAATATTGTCTTGGGTTTTTCTTCTTTTTTTTCTTTTTTCCCAACCTTTGCTCTACATAATGAGATATTCCCTAGCATTCTTTTCCCACCTTCAATTTCCTAGATGTTCTCCCAGATATTTTACTGTAACAACCCTAACTTCCATAAGTGGTAGCACAGCCTCTGACTGTTTTTGCTTTTCTCCCCCTCCCCACGAGTAGACTGTTCTTATTTTGCAGATATTATATTTCATGTGCCTGTGTGTATGCTAAGTTGCTTCAGTTGTGACCCTGTGGACTGCCCCCTAGGCTCCTCTGTCCATGGGATTTTCCAGGCAAGAAAACTGGAGGAGGTTGTCATGCCCTCCTCCGGGGAATCTTCCCAACCCGGGGATCGAACTGGCATCCATATGTCTCCTGCATTGGCAGGTGTGTTATTTGCAACTAGTGCCACCTGGAAAGCCTCGTGTTACCTTTCACAAATCTAAAATTGCAACTAGCACTTTCTAGGTTTTATCTGTTCCCTGGATAAGTTTAGGTTTCTCTAAAGTCAGTTATCTTTCACATTACTGAATTTTCTCATATACATAAATTAAAATTATTTTTCTCTCCATATTTAAAAACAAAACCACTGCTTGTTCATTCTAAGGACTTGATTAGATTGGTCTTACCTTTTGAAATTCTGCTACTCATGTGGTCTCTCCCCTAAATGTACAGCTTGACTTTTGCCTCTATGAGACATATTGATTGATTGGTTTCACTTAAGGATATATGGACTAGATATACAGATTTATGCTCCCTCCACTTCCCACCATGTGTTCCCCAAATAAACATGACTTAACTCTAAAGTGCCTGTATGCATGTTAGGAACTCAATCATGCCCAAGCTCTTTAGAAAGGAAATATCAGTTTTAACCTGCAGGCCAGAGTTATTGATGTCATTCTTTGTTATTAGTGGTGTCCCTGGTGGCTCAGCAGTAAAGAATCCTAGTGCAATGCAGGAGACTGCCTGCAATGCAGGAGACGGGGGTTTGATCCCTGGGTCAGGAAAATTCCCTAGAGAAGGGAATGGCATCCCACTCCAGTATTCTTGCCTAGCAAATCCCATGGATAGAGGAACCTGGTGGGCTAGAGTCCATGGGGTCACAAGAGTCAGACATGACAGCAATCAAATCACCACCACCTTCGTTATTAGTAAGAAATTTAACCACCCCATTTCCACTTGTTAGACTGACTGACTTCAAAATTAGAGTGTTTCTAGGTTTCAACAGGGAACAAATAATACCACTTCCACTGATTTCTTGAATTTCTGGTTCCTATTGTGGCCAATACCAATATCTGGCACATCATTCAACAGGAACCTAACTACCTCAGACCTTTCAGAAATGAGCCAAAGTCCCTGGTTCATTATTGTTCCATTTCTCACAAAAGTCTAAGAACTGCATTTGATTTACTTTGTGTACTTTGGATTTTAGGGGAAAAAAGTAGTAAATGCATGTACTGAGTTTTGTATATCAAACTGTTCAGATGATTTCAAATCTCTGGAGACCTTCAATAATGGCATAGGAATAATAAAAACATTTTTCAATATTACAATGTGAACGCAATCAATGGCACTGGAAGCAGATGTTCCAAATTGTCTTTGAAGCACAGTGATGGGAAATTCTCTGGGGAAGGACATTTATTTATCCAATGGAAAACTTTATACAAAACATTTATACTGTTTAGCCAGACAAAACATAACGTTTGTTAAAACTTTGCCAGAGAATGTAATTAAATGCCAAGTTATTTCTTTCATTCAAGAGATTACATAATTTACTTCAAGTAGATATAATCTTCTAAATTCTCAGAGCTTAAAGCTCTCAAATAAATCATATGAACCTACTGGGTGATAGCATACATTGCTATGTATGCCTTCTAATTTGCTTAAGTCATGTCTGACTCTTTGTTACCCTATGAACTATAGCCCACCAGGCTCCGCCATCCATGGTATTCTCCAGGTGAGAATACTGGAGTGGGTTGCCATGCCCTCCTCCAGGGGATCGTCCCAACCCAGGGATTGAATCCACGTGCCTTATGTCTCCTGCATTGGCAGACAGTTTCTTTACCAATAGTGCCACCTAGAAGGAACCTCATACATTGCAATGAAAAGCCTTAAATCAGTCACACATACCCAGTGGGTGATAATACACAATATTTTGCTATGAAAAGAGCAAATTTAGGTAAGCTACAGTCTGAAAAACATGAGGTCAGATTGAGGTTTTCTCCTAAATAATTGTGTGAACTTAAACTACTTACTTAACTCTTTGAATTTCTGTTTTTTCCTCTAAAAAGAGAACAAACTACATTCCTTGAAGGATTTTTAAAAGGAGAAGAAGGAATGTTTCATATATAGTTGATAGTTTATGCATGATAGTTACTCAGTAATCTTGAAAACACTAGCAGTACAGAAAAGGTATTGCTTATACTCATTAGAATTATCTAAATTTTATCTGTTCCCTGTATGATCTCTAATTCCTCCAAGATCAGCTATTTATTTTTGTATTTTTGTAATTCATGATATATATAACTTCTAAAATCAATCTCATTTGGTAAAATAGTTTAATCTACATCAAAATACTGGGCCCTTGACAAAAACCCATAAAGTGTTGCAGAAAATTATTTTTTAATGAAGATAAAAACAGTTCTCTGATAACACATACAGTTATTTTAAAGACATGATTAAGGAGGAAATTTCACAAGAAACCTTAAATATGGGCATTTATTATTTAAATGATTTACCAAGTGTTTTATCTTTGATCTTCAGTCTTACAGAACCAAACACACAATTTGTCTACACTGAGAATTCTTTCCTAAGGAGAAAGCTTACATTAACCAAGCTTGTAAGGAATTTTAAGAAATCCGGTATTGTGTTAGAATGTTGAAATATTAACTGACAGTAAGAATAACTGCTACAGGACTTAAAAAATTATTTGAAATTCATATGAATGGGGCAACAGGTCTTTAAAAGTATATACTAATACAAAGAGAATCATCATTAGCCAGTTAAGTCATTTACGACAAGCAACTAGTCTCAGTGACACCCGAAGACTTCAATGTCTCCATCAGTCTCACTTTAGAGGTAATTTTGGACATAGGTCCTGAACACTCAAATACTCACATCATTAAGTTTCTATCCCCCAAAGGAGAATTATTACATGGGCATCAACAAATTTGTATGCATACTTCTACCGTATGTTTTTAAGATTGCAAACTCTATTTTGAAGAAGATTTTATTTAATGGTTATATAAATATCCAATAGAATACAAACATTTACAGTGGTAAGCACTTTAAATATCTTTTAAAATATTCATATGCCTTTATTCTGATTCATTAAGGGTATAAAACAAGGTAACTTATTAACTCAAGTTATTTGAGCACCATATCAGATGCTCCAATTATAATCGTAGACAAGACAGATAAACTACCTAATTCAATGGTGATCACAGACTAGAAACTATATATCAATCTATAATTATAACTTTGATCAGGAAATCCTGATCAAAGGGGACAGTAAGAGAAAACAAATGAGTATAATGATACTCACATTTCCCCATGTTAAAGTACCCCTGCTATATAGTATCTGAACTATCACTGATACTATGCTGAGAACAGGATGACAGAGGATGAGATGGTTGAAAAGCACCACCGACTTGAATAGACATGAGTTTGAGCAAGCTCCGGTAGTTGGTGATGGACAGGGAAGCCTGGCATGTTGCAGTCCCTGGGGTCACAAAGAGTTGGACACGACTGAGCAACAGAACTGAACTGACTGAATTGACTGATGCTTATTAAAGCTACCATTTCTCTGAAATGTGCACTCACCGGAAAAGAGCACATCTCTCTAATACCTAGAGTATTTCACTTTACAAAGTGGTTTACATTTTATCCTTTTCTCCTTACAACATACTATCATATTTGCTTATATCAAATATGTACATAATTAAACTGAGAATCTTTGCATGAAATGTTCCCTTGGTATCTCTAATTTTCTTGAAGAGATCTCTTGTCTTTCCTATTCTGTTGTTTTCCTCTATTACCTTGCATTGATTGCTGAGGAAAGCTTTCTTATCTCTTCTAGCTATTCTTTGGAACTCTGCATTCAGAGGCTTACATCTTGCCTTTTCTCCTTTGCTTTTCACTTCTCTTCTTTTCACAGCTATTTGTAAGGGCTCCCCAGACAGCCATTTTGCTTTTTTGCATTTCTTTTTCTTGGGGATGGTCTTGATCCCTGTCTCCTGTACAATGTCATGAACCTGCATCCATAGTTCATCAGGCACTCTGTCTATCAGATTTAGGCCCTTAAATCTATTTCTCACTTCCACTGTATAATCATAAGGGATTTGATTTAGGTTATACTTGCATGGTCTAGTGGTTTTCCCTACTTTCTTCAATTTAAGTCTGAATTTGGCAATAAGGAGTTCATGATCTGAGCCACAGTCAGCTCCTGGTCTTGTTTTTGCTGACTGTATAGAGCTTCTCCATCTTTGGCTGCAAAGAATATAATCAATCTGATTTCGGTGTTGACCATCTGGTGATGTCCATGTGTAAAGTCTGCTCTTGTGTTTTTGGAAGAGGGTGTTTGCTATGACCAGTGCATTTCCTTGGCAAAACTCTGTTAGCCTTTGCCCTGCTTCATTCCGTACTCCAAGGCCAAATTTGCCTGTTATTCCAGGCGTTTCTTGAGTTCCTGGTTTTGCATTCTAGTCTCTTATAATGAAAAGGACATCGTTTTTGGGTGGTAGTTCTAAAAGTTCTTGTAGTCTTCATAGAACTGTTCAACTTCAGCTTCTTCAGCATTACTGGTTGGGGCATAGGCTTGGATTACTGTGATATTGAATGATTGGCCTTGGAAACGAACAGAGATCATTCTGTCATTTTTGAGATTGCATCTAAGTAATGTATTTTGGACTCTTTTGCTAACCATGATGGCTACTACATATCTTCTAAGGGATTCCTTCCCACAGTAGTAGATATAATGGTCATCTGAGTTAAATTCACCCTTCCCAGTCCATTTTAGTTTGCTGATTCCTAGAATGTCAACGTTCACTCTTGCCATCTCCTGTTTGACCACTTTCAGTTTGCCTTGATTCATGGACCTAACATTCCGGGTTCCTATGCAATATTGCTCTTTACAGAATCGGATCTTGCTTCTACCATGGTAATGACCTAACAGAAGCAGAAGATATTAAGAAGAGGTGCCAAGAGTACACAGAAGAACTGTACAAAAAAGATCTTCATGACTCAGATATCATGATGGTGTGATCACTCACCTAGAGCCAGACATCCTGGAATGTGAAGTCAAGTGGGCCTTAGAAAGCACCACTACGAACAAAGGTAGTGGAGGTGATGGAATTCCAGTCGAGCTATTTCAAATCCTGAAAGATGATGCTGTCAAAGTGCTGCACTCAATATGGCAGCAAATTTGGAAAACTCAGCAGTGGCCACCGGACTGGAAAAGGTCAGTTTCATTCCAATCCCAAAGAAAGGCAATGCCAAAGATTGCTCAAACTACCGCACAACTGCACTCATCTCACACACTAGTAAAGTAATGCTCAAAATTCTTCAAGCCAGGCTTTAGCAATATGTGAACCATGAACTTTCAGATGTTCAAGCTGGTTTTAGACAAGGCAGAGGAACCAGAGATCAAATTGCCAACATCTGCTGGATCATTGAAAAAACAAGAGAGTTCCAGAAAAACATCTATTTCTGCTTTATTGACTATGCCAAAGCCTTTTACTCTGTGGATCACAATCAACTGTGGAAAATTCTGAAATAGATGAGAATACCAGATCGCCTGACCTGCCTCCCAAGAAACCTATATGTAGGTCAGGAAGCAACAGCTAGAACTGGACATGGAACAACAGACTGGTTCCAAATAGGAAAAGGAGTATGTCAAGGCTGTATATTGTCACCTTGCTTATTTAACTTCTGTGTAGAGTACATCATGAGAAATGCTAGGCTGGAGGAAGCACAAGCTGGAATCAAGATTGCTGGGAGAAATATCAATAACCTCAGATATGCAGATGACACCACTCTTATGGCAGAAAGTGAAGAGGAACTAAAGAGCCTCTTGATGAAAGTGAAAGAGGAGAGTGAAAAAGTTGGCTTAAAGTTCAACATTCAGAAAACTAAGATCATGACATCTGGTCCCATCAATTCATGGCAAATAGATGTGGAAACAGTGGAAACAGTTTCAGATTTTATTATTATTATTATTATTTTGATCTCCAAAATCACTGCAGATGGTGACTCAGCCATGAAATTAAAAGATGCTTACTCCTTGGAAGAAAAGTTATGATCAACCTAGATAGCATATTAAAAATCAGAGACACTATGTGGCCAACAAAGGTCCATCTAGTCAAGACTATGTTTTTTCCAGTGCTTATGTATGGATGTGAGAGTTGGTTTGTGGAGAAAGCTGAGTGCTAAAGCATTTATGCTTTTGAACTGTGTTGTTGGAGAAGACTCTTGAGAGTCCCTTGGACTGCAAGGAGATACAACCAGTCCATCCTAAAGGAGATCAGTCCTGGATGTTCATTGGAAGAACGGATGCTGAAGCTGCAACTCCAATACGTTGGCCACCTCATGCGAAGAGTTAACTCACTGGAAAAGTCCCTGATGCTGGGAGGGATTGGGGGCAGGAGAAGAAGGGGACGACAGAGGATGAGTTGGCTCGATGGCATCACCAACTCGATGGTCATGAGTTTGAGTGATCTCCGGGAGTTGGTGATGGACAGGGAGGCCTGATGTGCTGCAATTCATGGGGTCACAAAGAGTTGGACACAACTGAGTGACTGAAGTGAACTGAACTGAAACTGAGATCAAAGGGATGAAGTAACTTATCCAGTGTCAAGTAGCTCATTAATAGTGAAGCCAGTTTATTCCAGCATTTACGTGAATTGTGTGCCCCCCAAACTTATATCCCAAAGTTTTAACCCTTACGACCAACCTAGATAGCA
The DNA here is from genome assembly GCF_003369695.1 of Bos indicus x Bos taurus. Lineage (NCBI taxonomy): Eukaryota > Metazoa > Chordata > Mammalia > Artiodactyla > Bovidae > Bos > Bos indicus x Bos taurus. Next base: position 17,348,522 of record NC_040076.1, on the reverse strand, counting down.
TATTAAAAAGCAGAGATATTAGTTTGCCAACAAAGGTTCATCTAGTCAAGGCTATGGTTTTTCCAGTGGTCATGTATGGGTGTGAGAGTTGGACTGTGAAGAAAGCTGAGTGCCAAAGAATTGATGCTTTTGAACTGTGGTGTTGGAGAAGACTCTTGAGAGCCCCTTGGACTGCAAGGAGATCCAACCAGTCCATCCTAAAGGAGATCAGTCCTGGGTGTTCATTGGAAGGACTGATGCTAAAGCTGAAACTCCAGTACTTTTGCCACCTCATGCAAAAAATTAACTCATTGGTAAAGACCCTGATGCTTGGAGGGATTAGGGGCAGGAGGAGAAGGGGACAATGAAGGATGAGACGGTTGGATGGCATCAGCGACTCGACGGACATGAGTTTGGGTAGACTCCGGGAGCTGGTGACGGACATGGAGGCCTGGCATGCTGTGGTTCATCAGGTCGCAAAGAGTCGGATGTGATTCAAAGACCAAACTGAACTGAACCTCCAGCATCTCAGAAACATTAATTAAGTAAAAATGAAGTCATTAGAATGGGCCCTAAGGCAAAATGAAGAAGACATTAGTACAGACACGGGAAAATTAGTTAGTACAGAGGGAAAATTATATAAAGAAAATGGCAGAAGAAAGCCATCTACAAACCCAAGAAAGAAGTCTCAGAACATATACACCATCAACATCTTGATACTGAAATTCTAGCCTCCTGTATTGTGAGGAAATAAATTTCCACTGCTTAAACCATCTAGCTACTCTAGCCCTAGCAAACTAAAATATTCAGATTGGACCAGATTGAGCATAAGCTTGTGACCTGCTCATAAGCAAAATTTATGGAAAGTTATAAGAACTGTACAAGAAAATACAGATAACTAGCAGATTTTTAATTAATTTGGTTCTCTGCACATAAAACTATGAATTGTATGTTACAAATAATTGATGTTGTTCAGTTGCTAAGTCGTGTATGACTCTTTGTGACCCCATGGAATGCAGCAGTAGATAATGTGATGGTTAATTTATGTGCCTTCTTTACAGGTTAAGGAATAGTCAGAAAACTGAAAAACAAAATTATTTCTGGGTGTGTATGTGAGGGTATTTCAGGAAGAGATTTAGCACCCTACACTCCACTACTTGCCTTTATTCTCCTTAACCCTCTTTATTCATTCTGTGTTCTTTTGTGTATAATTCTATGTGCTCCTCCCATTTCATCAAAATTTTTTTCATGATTAGGACCCTATGACTGATTTCTTTTCCTCATCAGTTCCCTTCTCATAACATAGCAAAATAATATAGCAAAATCAGTAACATAATTTTATTGCTATAGTTAAGTGCTAATTGTTAAAAAAAAAAAGGAAAAGATATTAACGTTTATCCTACTAACTAGAGGAACTACTTTATTATAGTTTCTTTGTTTTTTAATTCTACTTCTGTTCCCTTATGTTTCTATTTGCATATATTAGTAGCTGGATGAAATGTTGATATAATCTTTCCTTTTCTTTTCTTTATTATAAGTTTGTTCCATGAATCAATTGATAACAGAAATTCTGTCTTTGAAGAAGAGGCCCAGGTTCCAGAGTAAAAAGTCATAGCAGAAAGATAGAGCAAGTGACTGGCAAAGGGAGAAAAGAGGAAGATTTGTGTATCTTAACAGCAGAGATAACCACACCCTACCTCTAGGTATGTATATAAAGAAGCAGATAAATTCATGAAGAATAAACACTACTATCTGGGTTTCACACACACACACACACACACACACAAATGCCTGAGGCAGACAGCTTATTTTCTAACAATTATTTGACTGGGTGCTTTGCCAAGGAAATAAAAATAAGGGGTATAAGGAGAGAGATGGGGAAGGAGGGAGAGCAAATGCAAAGTGATGCATCACTAAGCTGGTGACAGCTTAACATCAAAACACAACTGGTTCCTCTGACACTTGGGGGTATCTCCCAAAGGCTGCTTAGAACTACTGCATTTCAAAACAGTTCAATGATTGTGAAAGAGAGTAAAAGGGGATTGAGCAGTTAATCTGCCATCTCTTTCTTGTCCTTTATCTCAAGGACCTCAGGGGTGTAACCCTGTACGCCCCCACAATCAGACAGTTCTGGGTAGTGTTTTGAAGCTCTTTTAGGCAGCAATTTGGTTAACATCAGTCCCTTTGTTGTGTCTGACTCTTTGTGACCCCATGGACTGCAGCACGCCAGGCTTCCCTGTCCATCACCAGCTCCTCAAGCCTACTCAAACTCATGTCCATAGCATCAGTGATGACATCCAACCATCTCATCCTCTGTCATCCCCTACTCCTCTCACCTTCAATCTTTCCCAGCATCAGGATCTTTTCAAATGAGTCAGTTCTTTGCATCAGGTGGCCAAAGTATTGGAGTTTCAGTTTCAGCATCAGTCCTTCCAGTGAATATTCAGGACTGATTTCCTTTAGGATGGACTGGTTGGAACTCCTTACTGTCCAAGGGACTCTCAAGAGTCTTCTCCAACAACACAGTTCAAAAGCATCAATTCTTCAGCACTCAGCTTTCTTCATAGTCCAACTCTCACATACATGACTCCTGAAAAAACCATAGCTTTGACTAGACAGACCTTTGTTCTCAAAGTAATGTCTGCTTTTTAATATGCTATCTAGGTTGGTCATAATTTTCCTTCCAAGGAGCAAGCATCTTTTAATTTCATGACTGCAGTCACCATCTGCAGTGATTTTGAAGCCCCCCAAATTAAAGTCTCTCACTATTTCCACTGTTTCCCCATCTAATTGCCATGAAGTGATGGGACCAGATGCCATGATCTTAGTTTTTGAAATATTGAGTTTTAAGCCAACTTTTTCACTCTCCTCTTTCACTTTCATCAAGAGGCTCTTTAGTTCTTCTTCACTTTCTGCCGTAAGGGTGGTATCATCTGCATATCTGAGGTTATTGATATTTCTCCCAGCAATTTTGATTCCAGCTTGTGCTTTATCCAGCCCAGCATTTCTCATGATGTACTCTGCATATAAGTTAAATAAGTAGGGTGACAATATATAGTCTTGATGTACTCCTTTCCCAATTTGAAACCAGTCTCTTGTTCCATGTCCAGTTATAACTGTTGCTTCTTGATCTGCATACAGATTTCTCAGGAGGCAGGTCAGGTGGTCTGGTATTCCCATCTCTTTAAGAATTTCCCAGAGTTCGTTGAGATCCACAGTCAAAGGCTTTGGCATAGTCAGTAAAGCAGAAATAGATGTTTTTCTGGAACTCTCTTGCTTTTTTGATGATCGAACAGATGTTGGGAATTTAAGTTAAATAGACAGGGTGACAATATACAGCCTTGATATACTCCTTTCCATATTTGGAACCAGTCTGTTGTTCCATATCCAGTTCCAAGTCTCTGGTTCCTCTGCCTTTTCTAAATCCAGTTTGAACATCTGGAAGTTCATGGTTCACTTTCTGTTGAAGCCTGGCTTGGAGAATTTTGAGCATTACTTTGCTAACCTGTGAGATGAGTGCAATTGTGAGGTAGTTTGAGCATTCTTTGGCATTGTCTTTCTTTGGGATTGGAATGAAAATTGACCTTTTCCAGTCCTGTGGCCACTGCTGAGTTTTCCAGATTTGCTGGCATATTGTGTGCAGCACTTTCACAACATCATCTGTTAGGATTTGCAAGCAGCCATGGAAGACAAGTAAAACCATCAAAGGCTTTCCTTATTGGCGGTCTCTCCTTATCAGTGGATGCAAGGATAGGTGGGATCATTCTTGGGCAGTGGTAAAGTCAATTGCCTTGGTAACTTTAAGACTGTGTACAAGGTGAGCCATCAATAGAATGGATCCAGCAAAGAAACAACAAGAATGGCCAAAGCCCAGAAATACAGTGAGAAATACAGAAATGCTTGAGAAGGGAACTAAGAACATATGAAGTCAGTCTTTATACCAGCCTGGAAATATAAGTCTTTGAGTGAAGAATTAGTTACTTGGAATATTGTAATACATCATAAAAATGCAAACAAAGACATATAACATTTTTTTTTTAAATTTGCTTTATTTAGAAAACATTTGCCAATGTCACTGATTACATATAAAGATATTTAAGTAGTATATTAAGATAAGTATATGTGCCACATGGCACTTATTTGTACTTCTATTGGTGAAAATCTTGTTATATAAACTCTGAGGCAAGTCTGATTACTCCACAAAGAAGCATTTCTAGAAAAACTATTACTTGAACATTTTTAAAGACTCTTGGAGTACTGGAAACCTCCCTCCAGGAAATTCACTCCAATTTACAATTACTATAGCAGTTTATTAGGAGTCTTGTTTTACTGCAACTTCTCATTAGAATTACTAAAACTTGTGGTAAGGAAAACAAGATATGGTATTGATATTGATTCCTATAAATTTCATTTTTAGGATTTCTCTGTAGCTCAAATGGTAAAGAATCTGCCTGTGATGCAGGAGACCAGGGTTCAAACCCTGGGTCAGGAAGATACTTTGGATAAGGGAATGGCAATCCACTTCAGTATTCTTGCCCAGAGAATTCCATGGACAGAAAAGCCTGGTGTGCTACAGTTCATAGGGTTGCAGAGAGTTGGACATGACTGAGCAACTAACACACAACACATACCTACAATTCCATTTTTTGGATTCTAAGAACAGTGAATGTATCTTAATGCACATCACACATATTGATTATTTGTATTTCTTCTTTTTGAAATAACTGTTCATTCATTGTTAGGTGGGTGTTTTTGTTTTGTTTTTTAAATCCTAGTATATCCCTTTTACTTTCTGAGCTTCAAATATATCAGTACTTCATGGCATAATAGAAGGAATTAATTTGATCTAGCAATATCACAGTAAACTATGTTGAATGGGATCTCAGACTTTGTGGTCAGTTCAGAGGGCTACGCTTCTTAATGTATTGCTCATTATTCAGCTTTGTGAGCTTGGGTAAGTTACCTATCATATTTCAACTTCAGTTTCCTCATCCATAAAAATGGAAATGGCAAAAATATGTTTCCTAGTGTTATGTGATTTAAATGACATAATGTATCCAAAATAATTTAGCATCTACTGGCACACTGCATAAGTTGAATAGAAGTTAAGAGAATTAGAGGAAAGCACCGCTGACACTTCTCCAAAGAGAAACTTGGATTTCAATCTGAATGTCACATTCTGACAAAAACAACAACACATACACAAGCTATTTTTAATGGTATTGATGTGCCAAACCCAAATATGAACATTTCTGTTTTAAAATAACATGCAAAATATAGAATACTCATGTTAGTGAGCTTTGTCATAAGAAATGAGTGGTTTGGATGCTGCAGATCTATTGCATTCTGGTAGAAATCCCCTACCATGCATAATACTATGGAATCGTCTCTGAAATTATGAGCATATTATCTGATCTTGTAGATCTTTATTGTTGCAATTCCCTCACATTTGTAGCCAGTTAACTAAGATATTGAATTGCCTAGAAAATCCCATGGACGGAGGAGCCTGGTAGGCTGCAGTCCATGGGGTCGCTGAGGGTTGGACACGACTGAGCGACTTCACTTTCACTTTCCTGCATTGTAGAAGGATGGCAACCCACTCCAGTGTTCTTGCCTGGAGAATCCCAGGGACAAGGGAGCCTGGTGGGCTGCCATCTATGGGGTCGCACGGAGTTGGACACAACTGAAGTGACTTAGCAGCAGCAGCAACTAAGATATTGAATAGATTTTTAAAACATTCTAAGACTTTTAAAATACATTTTGTAAATACAGGTTTGAAAACTGGGTCCATTGGGCTGCTTTTGATGAAATCAGTACAAACATTCAATAGGTAATGAATATAAAAATGGTGGTGGTGGTGGTTTAGTTGCTAACCTGTGTCCTACTCTTGCAACTCCATAAACTGCAGCCTGCCAAGCTTCTCTGTCCATGGAGTTTTCCAGGCAAGAATACTGGAGTGGGTTGCCATTTCTTTCTTCAGGGGATCTTCTTGACCCAGGAATCAAACCTAAGACTCCTGCATTGCAGGTGGAATCCTGCATTGCAGGTGGATTATTTACTACTGAGCCACCAGGGAAGCAGATAAATATGAAAATGTCCTACCTGAAGCCACAGGCATCTATAATCCATTTAACAAGATGTCCAGAGGTGTGTTCTCTTGCTACTGTCCTGGTGACTCAACAGTGTCATTAAGGATTTAGGCCTTTAATCCAGCTTCTCTGACATTCTTAGAGGCTTTAACAGTAGGCAAAGCAAGAAAGGAAGTGAAGGAAATTACAGAGATTTCTCTTCCTTTAAGTTTCTCCTTTATCAGGGAGAATCCTGTTTTTTCCATAATTCCACATGTATGCTTTTTCTTGCATTTCCTTGCCAGCTTTGGATCACAGATCAACCTTTAATTAAGCAGAATGAACTTACCATAAGGGGTTTAAACCAATCACAATCCACACCCTGGGAAGATGCAATTTGCTACATGAACAGAGCTGAGCCTCATAAGAAAGGAATAAGGGGCGTAACTGTTGAATAAATGTCTCTGTTGCATCTCTGTTGCAAATTTCATTTTAATTTTTGAAAGTAACTGAGTGACAACAAACAGGTCTCAGCACCACTGAAAGAATGGATTTCGTTTGCTAGGAATGCCATACCATGCAGAGCCACATGGGGAAGCAAGTTTTAGTCAGAAGACAGAACGAAGGAGGGGAAAACATGGCCCAGAGCACTTGGTGTATCTTCTAAGGGAAAGACAAAGCAGGGCAGAGAAATGGTTTGCATGTGTACATGCTCAGTGGCTCAGTCGTGTCTGACTCTTTGAGACCCCATGAACTGTAGGATATCAACAACCCCAGATATCTGGATGACACCTCTCTAATGGGAGAAATCGAAGAGGGACTGAAGAGCCTCTTGATGAGGTTGAAGAAGAGTGAATGAGTTAGCTTAAAGCTAAATATTAAAAAAATAACTAAGATCCTGGCATCCAGTCCCATTGCTGCTGCTGCTGCTAAGTCACTTCAGTCGTGTCCGACTCTGTGCGACCCCATAGACGGCAGCCCACCAGGCTCCCCCGTCCCTGGGATTCTCCAGGCAAGAACACTGGAGTGGGTTGCCATTTCCGTCTCCAATGCATGAAAGTGAAAAGTGAAAGGAAAGTCGCTGAGTCTTGTCCGACTCTTAGTGACCCCATGGACTGCAGCCCACCAGGCTCCTCCATCCATGGGATTTTCCAGGCAAGAGTGCTGGAGTGGGGTGCCATTGCCAGCCCCATTAGTTAATGGTAAACAGAAGGGGAAAAGATGGAAGTAGTGACAGATTTCCTCTTCTTGGGCTTTAAAATTACTTCAGATGGTGACTGCAGCCATGAAATCAGAAGATGACTGTTTCTTGGCAGGAAAGCTATGACAAACCTAGACAGTGTGTTGAAAAGCAGAGACATTACTCTACTGACAAAGGTCCATATAGTAAAGGCTATGGTCTTCCCAGTGGTCACATACAGTTTTGAGAGGTGGTCCATAAAGAAGGCAGAACACCAAAGAATTGATGCCTTCGAACTGTGGTGCAGGAGAAGACTCTTGAAAGTCCCTTGAATGGCAATGAGATCAAACCAGTCAATCTTAAGTGAAATCAACACTGAATACTCTTTGGAAGAACTGAGGCTGAAGCTGAAGCTCCAGCATTTTTGTCAAATGATGCAAAAGCCAACTCATTGGAAAAATCCAAGATTCTGGGAAAGATTGAGGGCAGAAGGAGAGGGATGAGATGGCTGGATGGCATCACCAATGCAATGAACATGAACTTGGGCCAACTTTGGGAATTGGTGAGGGGCAGGGAGGCCATGGGGCCGCAAAGAGTCGGACACGACTGGGTGACTGAAAAACAACAATGGACTGTAGCCCCACAGGCTTCTCTGTCCATGGGATTTCCCTGGCAAGAATACTCGAATGGATTGCCATTTCCTCCTCCAGGGGATTTTCCTAACCCAGGGATCAAATCTGGGTCTCCTGCATTAGCAGGGGATTCTTTACCACTGAGCCACCTGAGAAGCCATAAAGAATCATAATAAAAAGGAAATTAAAAATAAATAAATAAAACAACCAAACTTCTCTTACCAAAATAATTGTTAATAGTTACAGTATATCAAACATGTAGGCTAATCATACATAATCTTGCTCATTTAATTCCCATATAGCACTGTGACAAGAACCTCGTTTTATTTTGACACTCAAGTTAAGTAACAAGTTCAAAATTACACAGCTAATGATCGGTGGAGCTTGAATTTCAATTTATTCTGATTCCTGAGTGCAAGTTCTTAATTAGGACTCTGTTCATTATTTCATTCTGAGTTCAACTTGTAATTCACACACTTCTAAAATAATAGAGGGAAAATGTCTAAAATACAAAATTAAAAATATCAGTGAAAGTTTACCAGAAAATTAACTCCTAGCCTTTAAAAAAAAATAAATTTACCCTGAAATTTCAGCTCTGAACAAATATTGAAGGCGACATAATCAAGGTAGTTAAGGGAAAGTCAACTGAAGCACTGGAAATTAAGTGATTACTTTTGTGCCCTGACCTGGATGAAAAATCAACTTTTAAAATATGAAGCATGCTTTAATATCAGATGATAAATTTTTACTGTAGACAATATAAACTCTCTAATTTCCATCTATTTTCTATTTTCATATATTTTTCATACATCTATTGAGATGTATGAAGATTTTTAAATTACAGAAAAATATCACACACGTTGTTGTCAATTGCTGAGGTTCTTTCCTGATTCAGTGCAGCAATATGATGAACAGATCAAGAAGCACAGCAGAAGCCTCAGGGGCTGAGAATTTTTTGGCTTTGAAACAGAATGTGGAATCTTTTTTTTTTTTCCTAAAGATGAAGCAGCTGATCCAGAGCATATGAGCATACTTTGCCAGGATTTTCTCTTTTATACTCCCTGTGGGTATTGGCTTTTAAACTTACCTGGAGTCATGGGTTCTGTGTGCTATAGAAACTAACAGGATCATTGAAGTCATGTTAAACTGCATTTGGGGGCTTGCTCCATTTCTGACCCAGAGACATTTGGACTGGTATTCAGTATATCAGAGCCTCTACTTCCATAGATGTAAAGTGTATGTGTCTGGAGGTGGGTAGAAAGAAAAAATGGGAAGCATTAAAGAGTTAACCTCTATAAACTACGCAGCACATAGCAGTGTCTCCATAAACCATTAGCTTCTGGCTGGAATCTTTTCGTCCAGCAGATGAGGTCATGCTTCTATTCAGAGGCAGGTTAACTGGAAGCCTGGTTGCCACATGTGCTATTCTCTGGTTGACCAGTCTCTGAATCAACAAAGTGCTCTCTAGTGTTCTCATGAATCCTTTTCTTCTCACCTCCTCCTCTATTCTTCATCAGTTTCTATTTGACTCCCTTTCCAACTTATTTATATGATTTAAAGCCTTTACTACCCTCCCCTGAAATTGTCTAAAAAACCGAGTTTGGATCTTCATGAGTATTATTTCCTATAGGAAACCTCTTAGCATCAGGACATTTTGGAAATTTACAGCTGACTTCAAGGGCGAGCTCTGCCCAATTGTTAGTTTCTTCTCTTAGCTCCATTTCTCCTCTTTCATGTTTCTATCTCTGTTCATTCCTACTGAGGTAGCCTCTTAGCACCAAGGCTGCTGGAATGATAATGATGACCTCAAAACATTCACATCCTCTATTGCTAACCTAAAGGTCATCTTAAGAACTTGGTTTCCTAAGCTGTTTTAATTGTGTATTTAATAATTGCAAACCAACTTCATTTGATATACTGTAATTGTTAATTTTAAAAATATACATTAAGTTACAATACATATAGACAACTTACAATGATTTCAGTAATTATTTAACTCAATGAATATGCATGTAACTATAAAGACTGGTGGTGGCAGTTTATTCCTTAAGATGTATCTGATAATTTACAACTCCATGGACCATAGCCTACCAGGCTTCCCTCTCCATAGGATTTCCCAGGCAAGAATACTGGAGTGGGTTGCCATTTCTTTCTCCAGGGGATCTTCCCAGCCCAGGGATCACACCCAGCTCTCCTGCACTGAAAGCATATTCTTTATCAACTGAGCCACCAGGAAAGCCCCTAACTAGAAATACTATGTGTGTGTACATATACATATATATATAGAGAGAGAGAGAGAGAGAAAGAGAGAGAGAGAGTGAGAGAGAGAAGCACATTTGTCTCCTATAAAGACGCTTATATAGTGCTCATGATTAATTAAAGCATATTGGGTGACAACAATTTTTCAGACATATTTCCCACTTCTCATACACATAAGTGATTATGAAGACTGGTACCTTATCCTGAATAAATGTTCAGAACTTCCAAATAATTCATTATTAAATTATGATATACATAGAAGTATATGCATCAAAAATGTTCAGGTGAGTGTATTTTCAGAAACTGAATATACTTGGATAATATACAAACTGATAAAGAAACACATCTGACCAGAGCATCTGACAGTGATCAATTAAACATATTATGATTCATTAGTGCTTCCCAGGTGGCGCTAGTGGTAAAGGACCTACCTGCCAAAACAGGAGACATAAGAGACTTGGGTTCAATCCCTGGGTCGGGAAGACCCTCTGGAGAAGGGAATGGCAACCCACTCCAGTATTCTTGCCTGGAATCCCATGGACAGAAGAGCCTGGTGGGCTACAGTCCGTGGGATCGCAAAGAGTCGCACACGACAAAAGTGAATGAACGCACACCAGCACATGATTCAGTATAGGGAACTGAACTTGCTCAATTGTGTGAGCTGGTTAAACAGTCTCTGTAAGGTTCTTGTCTTTATGTGTGATGCTGAGGATTGAAGACCACAGGGCAAGTTGTCAGGAAGGGAAGATAGATATGAAGTGGTTGATAACTGTGGCAGTCTGGAACCCACACAGGTGCTCAGGGATCTATGTCAATTCACAGTCTCTCCAGCCTTCAACACTGTGGATTTCCCCGTCTGCATTAAACCAGCCCAGGAGGTGGAGAAGCCCGGAGGAATGCAGAAGGTGGAGCCATTTCAGACCGGTTGATGCCCGATAGCAGTCAGGCAAGCCAAGAGATGAGGAATAATATGCATGAGATGTAAAAGTTCATGATTGAATCATGGTAGAGTAAAAATCAAACGATTGTTCCTTCTTTTTCGACTCCGAGTGTCTCTTGTGGTTCCACTATACCAGAAACACAGAGAAAAGGGACTTCTGAGAAACACAGCTCAAATGACACATCGCAAAGTCACCAGCACCAGTATCTGCAAAGCACACATGGTATCCTTCTATTTTCTACCTCACCCAAAGCTAATCACTATCCTAAGTGAAATATGAGCTCAAACACTTAGACAATAATGAATAGGAAAGTAGTTAAAGCTCTCTAATCAGATACTTTAAAGAAAATACTTGTTAATCTAGATATAAACATTTGAATTTATATGTACAGTAAATTAATATAGCTTGTCAGTTCTCTTGCATTACAGGCAGATTCTTTGCCATCTGAGCCACCAGGGAAGTCCATAATTATATTTTAAAAACAATAATCTATATTATTTTTAAATGTGTCAATATTAAGGTTGAACAATTGCTTTAATAGAGTAAAAGTAGAACCTTAAACCATTTAAAAAAGAATAGCAACACTTTTAATAAAAAGTGTTCTTAGGTAACTTTATAAAAACTACTGGTTTGATTGGAGCATAATTATAAAATAGTGTCACATGGTATTAAAATTAAAAAAAAATTTACTTATTTAGTTAACCTTTTACAACGTAAGTAAAGCTACTCCAGGTTATAGATATGGAAAACCAAAGTAATGTTTCAATCTCCTTCCATTTATCAAGCCTTTACATCTTTTCTTATTCACAAATTTTACAGTCCTGTTCTCCTTCTTTTCCATCCCTTCATCACCCTTTCTCCTATTTAGGTAAAAGTATCTTGGGATTTCTTCTGGCCTAAAGGAAAATCCATTACTTAAACAAGCTCCATCAGGCACTTAGTATAAAACTCTATTAGCTCTAACACAGCATCTGGCAATTAGCCCAGGGCAGTACCTTCCAATAAGGAGCTTGTGAATACCTAATGACTTCAGTATTCTGAAAGCACCCTTTCCCATTCCAACAGAACAAAACTGACATCTCAGAAGAGCCATCTTTTGCTCTTTATAGTTATTTTTTTATTTAAAGATGACCTTCCTCATCTAATTGCCATTCTTTTGCATTCTAATCTAGCATTTGCGGACAGGAATAAGAATGTAGATTGCTTCCCGTGATTACTTTCCTATAGACTGAGTGGCTCAAACGTGTTTTAAGCATGAACCTAATGTATTTACTTAAGAACTTAATTCCTCTTTATTGTAGTTTATTGGTTTAGACTGGAAGAATTGCTTTATAAAAAACAAATATCTTTCTAAAATAAAACAGTAATACTAAAGTATCCTATTCACATTGAGACCAGTGGAGAAATTGTATCAAAACTGTTCTCTTAGAAAAGACCAGATCCATGAATAAAACTCATCTGTAAATGTTTCCATTTGCATAATTGGAAAAACCCAAAGTGACTTGAATAACAAAATTTATCGTGAAGAGTTTGATTTCATGAATTCAACAATCTATCCCACTTATGAATGGCATAGTGGAGTCATTATGATTATGCCAATACATGTATTGCTGCCAGGTTTGGACATCACATATGTTCATAACTTGGATACAGTTTGGGTACATAGTTTCTCCTAAAAGTATTGCTTGTCCAATGAAAGTGTTAATGGATATAGTCTACTCCCCAGTACAACTCAGTCTTAGAGTTGTGGCTTCAAAGATGTAGCTCCTTACAAATCCCCAAAGATATATGACCCCTTAATGCCACCCTATCCAAACTTTTTGATCCTACTCAAACTCCCTGCCATGTAGAGCCAGTGCATGCACGCTCTCATTTGTCATAGTCAAAAACAATCTCTAATGTACTTTGTGGATGAAAGCAACCTGTTTCCCCATCACACCTAGATAACTGCATCAGCATCCGGACACCTTTATTAACAGCTATACCTCCAACTGGTCAGCATTATCCATCCTGTGAGATTCAAAAGTAATAAACAAACATTATTTAATCACAAGTGCAATGAAAGGTACAACTTACCACCTGCCACTTAAGTCACAAAGGGGTTCTATTTCACATCTATACTCTAGATTATCAAGATACAGTCTTTAGGCAGAACATAAAATCAGCAGAATTTAATTTCCCTTCTCCAGACAAAATAGATCAAGTAAACTCCCCTAGCATCAGTTGTTTGTCGGTTCTACATCTGAGAAAAAAGTCTGAGTATTGCTATTTTTTTCTTGATATGCTTTTGGGTAAAGAGCTACTACTTCTATCCCTGGCATCATGATCCTCCTTTGAATCTTCTTTCCATTTTCTATCATATTCCTTCCATTTTATATTCTAATTATTTTAATCCATTTTTTTTTTTCTTCCCCTAGTGGAGGCACCTGGTTCAGATACATTCAGCAGGCAGTAACATCACTCAAACCAAGACTTTTTCCTTCATTCATTTTCTAATGTGATATCAAAGGATTTGGTAATAAAAGTTATAAGAATATTTCTGACATTTGGTGATGCTGTCGCTTCACAATTAGCCTTACTTTAGTAAGGTAAGGTAAAGTTAGATTCACTTCCGTTGTTTTACATGTAATACATGCAGTCAAACTCAGAGGTGTATTTATATTATATAGCACGGTGCTCTGGCTACCAGCACAACAAAGTTTTTACTCTATAATAGTCTGAGAAGACATCTTTTTAAAAATTGTGAGGTAAGATATATGTTTTATCTATCGGTCTATCTATCTATCTAGGCTTCCCTGGGGGCTCAGCAGTAAAGAATTACCTGCAATGCAGGAGACCTGGGTTCGATCCCAGGGTGGGGAAGATCCTGGAGAAGGAAATGGCAACCCATTCTAGTGTTCTTGCCTGGGAAATCCCATGGACAGAGGAGCCTGGTGAGCTAAATAAAGTCCTTGAGGTCACAGGAGTTGGTCATGACTTAGTGACTAAACCACCACCACCGTCTATCTATATCTATGTATCTGTCTATACATTTATTTATACATGTGTATATATGTAAGGTTCTTTAAATAAATGGGCATTTATAGAGCTAAAAATATCAAAATAAGAATACACAGGGTAGAAAGACAATATTGAGGGACTATCATAAAGTTCTTAGATTAGTCGTGAAGTAATGGAATTCTCCCGAACACAGACCAAATCAGTTAGAGGTACACTAAAATCCTTAAAAAACTCAAAGAGGCTTAACTTAAAAATTCGTTACAAAATATATAAAATAGAACAAAAAGTAATATTTGATTCAAGTTACAAAGACAGAAGAGAAGTAATGAAGAAGCAAAGAGCAAACGAGACACATAGAAATCAAATAACAAGAAATGAATTTAAATCCAAACATACCAATAACTACATTGAATGTAAATAAATATCCCAAATAAAAGCAAATGTGTTATATTTAATTAGATAATAAGTGTGTATGCATTATTTACCCCCAAAAAAATAACAATTGACTGTTAATGACATACATAGATTGAGAGCAAGCTCAGGGAAAAAAAAATTACTTACAAAAGCTATATGTAAGAATACTGACATGACCATTCCAATATTAGAGAAAATAGATCTCAAGACAAGAATACAACTAAATATTAAAAAGAACATTTCATGATGTCAATTGATCAAGAGAATACAAAAATAGCACAGCATATACACTCATTAACAAAGGTTCCAGATACATAAAGCAAAATTGACAACCTCTAATACTGCCTCTCTGAAATGAACTAATAAAATGAAAACAAAGTAGGTAAGGATATAGAAGATGTGAATACGTCTATCAATCAACATAATGTACCCAATTAATGAAGAAAATGAATCCTTCTTAAGTGGGAGAACAATTAGAACATATGGTATAATAGGGACTACAGAAAAAGAGTACATCAAGGCTGTATATTGTCACCCTGCTCATTTAACTTATATGCAGAGTACATCATGAGAAACGCTGGGCTGGAGGAAGCACAAGTGGGAATCAAGATCGCTAGAAGAAATATCAATAACCTCAGATATGCAGGTGACACCACCCTTATGGCAGAAAGTGAAGAGGAACTAAAAAGCCTCTTGATGAAAGTGAAAGAGGAGAGTGAAAATGTTGGCTTAAAGCTCAACATTCAGAAAACGAAGATCATGGTATCTGGTCCCATCACTTCATGGCAAATAGATGGGGAAACAGTGGAAACAATGGCTGACTTTATTTTTGGGGCTCCAAAATCTCTGCAGATGGTGATTGCAGCCATGAAATTAAAAGACGCTTACTCCTTGGAAGGAAAGTTATGACCAACCTAGATAGCATATTAAAAAGCAGAGACATTACTTTGTCCACAAAGGTCCGTCTAGTCAAGGCTATGATTTTTCCTGTAGTCATGTATGGATGTGAGAGTTGGACTATAAAGAAAGCTGAGCACAGAAGAATTGATGCGTTTGAACTGTGGTGTTGGAGAAGACTTTTGAGAGTCCCTTGGACTGCAAGGAGATCCAACTGGTCCACCCTAAAGGAGATCAGTCCTGGGTGTTCATTGGAAGGACTGATGTTGAAGTTGAAACTCCAATACTTTGGCCACCTGATGCGAAGAGCTGACTCATTTGAAAAGACCCTGATGCTAGGAACAATTGAGGGCAGGAGGAGAAGGGGACGACAGAGGATAAGATGGTTCTATGGCATCGCCAACTCAATGGACATGGGTTTGGGTAGACTCCGGGAGTTGGTGATAGATAGGGAGGCCTGGCATGCTGCGGTTCATGGGGTCTTAAAGAGTCGGACATGACTGAGCGACTGAACTGAACTGAATGTAAAGAATGAGGGTAAGGGGGTACAATGAAACTCTAGAGGTCTTAAAAGTTTCAAATATTCTCCTAGTAAAGATATAATATTTCAAGTTTGCTGGAAGAATGAAGTTAAATTTAGAATTATATTAAGAAATTGTGTCAGAAAACCTTGACATAGGTAAAGCACAGCATAAAGTGAAGTGATAAAAATTACTGAAGCTGTTAGGAGAACATATTTGAGATTTTTAGAAAAGTTAATATCAGTGTGTAATAATACATTTATAAAAGTTTAGGGAAATGATCTCTAACAATGAGGGCTGAGAAGTCACATGAATTGGAGGTAGAGTAATCAGAACTGTTTTTATGTTAAATGATGGTCACAGCTCATGATAATCAATGTATGGCAAAAACCACTACAACACTGTAATTAGCCTCCAATTAAAATAAATAAATAAAAAGAAAGTATATGATGGAATTTACCAAGCTTCTCAGCTTGATTTGAAATATATATTAAAACAACAACAACCAGGGAATCAATAAAAGAGGGTATCCAAATCATGAATAAAGATCACAAATTCATGAATTAATGAATGAATTTTATATTTAAATCAACATTTTGATTCTAGAATTTCATCATGCTTCTTTTTTATTATCCCAGGCCTTGGAAAATAAAATCATTGTATATTAGTTTTTAATACCTTGCTAGGTAGGAAAGTGATTTTTTTTATTAGTAAAGGTCTTATTGCTGTTCAGTAAGCATGTGTGCCTTAAATAAATCTGCTTTATCAATGTTTATATTAAAAATTCAGAATGTATGATTTTATTAGTGTTGACTATCATTCAAATATCTATGATATCACTAATTTAAGAAGATAGTAGTTTATACATTGGATCAGTTTTAAATAAATGTATAAGGTATTTAAAAAATACAAATAAACTCAAAAAATTTTTTTTAATCTTCATGGACTGGCAACATTTAATTTTATGAATTGCATTACAGCCATGAAGAATTAAATTACAGTTTCTGTGGAGTATTAAATTTTCCACTCTTTGATATTAGAGATAAATCAGATCTTAAAACTTAATTAGTGGCAATAACATAAGAGAATTTTTTGAGGTCAATTATTTTTCAATTAAAATGAAGACTTGAAGAAACAGTAAAGACAGAGGGAATTTCATCACCATTTTTTATTAAAATATAGCTGTCAATAGTAAAAGGGTATATTTTATCTCATGTTGTGCTATGCATAAATCTCCCATAACTGGCATCTGTAACCCTCAAAATTACCACTTTTTAAAATTTATAAGTATTGTTATAAACAGCAATGAAGCAAGCACATTTATGTTAAATAACGATATGTGAAAAGTATGTTTATTTTATAGAACCCTTCTGAAAGATGTCTTTATCCAGTCAGAGAAATAATAAACCTGAATGAAACTTTAGAAATTATGCAATCTGTTTCTTGTTAATTGTTTGAACAGAAAAAACTGAGTTTATAGAGAAGATAACTGGCTTGCCCAAGGTCGGAAAACCAGTCCAAGGCAGAGCAAGAAATCATATCCAAGTGTTAAAAAATGACTTGCCTCTTTTGTGTTGGGCAAAGAGCTGTGTAAATTTTCTGGGCACACATGACTGATTTTCAATCTGGTAACTTTGTCATAAAATTCAGCAACAATGTCAGCACCACGTTGTTACAGATTTCACCTAGTAGGGTTACCACAATTCATTAATAGTTTCTTCCCATTAAGATTTTAAAATATAATTAAACATTGATAGTCATTATCAGGACTAAACACATGGTATGTGCATTTCTGCTAGTAAAGTCAGCATCTGAGCTCTACTGATGATAAAAGGGGAAAGAACAAACAAAGTGAAGAGCTGACATCCATGAGCTGCTGAAAATATTGCATTATAGAGCTGGCTGGATATCTGAAAGTTACAGACCTAGAATTCTGCTTTGGAGTGAAAACAGCAGCTGGCTGAGGAACAGTGGACAAAGAGAATGATGAATGAAATCAGAGTTTGATGTGGAGTGGAAGATGGGGAACAAACATTTTAATTCTCTTGTGGAAGCCTTGATTTCCTTCTAGTTTTTTTGAAGAGAGTTAAAAACTGCTTTGGAATGCTATGGACACTTTTCTCGCCTGTCCACTAAATTGCCTTCTCTCCTCTTTTCTCACATTTATTTCCTGTGGGATTCAGACCTACCTCATGGTTCTCTGGACACTGCCTAATGTGTGCATTTAGTTACTCTGGAAAGAAATTTTTCTGGAAATAGGAAAAGGTATCATTTCCTTTCCTTTTCTCATTTCACTTACAAGACACAAAGAAATATTTGGGTAGGTATGACTTATTTTTCTTAAAATATATTTTCTGGGAAATTATATATAATCATTTTGTTGTAACTATTTTGCATGTAAGTATTTTATGAAAATTTTTAAGTTATATAATAGTACAAGTATTAGAGTTAGTTGAGATGCTTGGATATGAGTCATACTCCAGTCATTATCCTTGATGGAAACTCAGATGGAGGAGAAGTGGAAATAGGAGGCCCCTATCTATTTGACACTCTGTTATTCAACAGTTTCTAAAAGGTACAAACAAATTAGTTTTCTATGTATCCATTTTCTTTGGATTTCAACCGTTATTGTCAAAAAGTCTAATAATGGGCACAAAGTAATTTGAAGATGTCATTGAATCAATATGGCCCTCACTTCAGAAAATAGTTGGACCAGGTTGTATCATTTATTGTTAGCCCCACACACCAAGAATTACACTCTGATTTTGACCACAACATGACAAAATATGTTGATAAAATTTTATAACAGAAGTGCCAGAGAAAGTGCAGGAAACATCGAGTCCACAAATATATGAATTTACTCAAAAAACAATCACAATCGGTAGGCTTGGACTTTGACATGTGTGGCGTGTCTGTGAAGTTTCTTCAGTTGTGTTCAACTCTTTCTGATCCTATAGACTGTAGCCTGTCAGGCTCCACTGCCCATGGAATTCTGCAGGCAAGAATACTGAAGTGGGTTGCCATGCCTTCCTCCAGGGGATCTTCCCCACCCAGGGATTGAACTCATGTCTCTTTGTCTTCCTGCATTGACAGGCAGGTTCTTTACCACTAGTGCCATCACAAGGCTATATTCAGAAAAGATATTCTGATGCTGGGAGGGATTGGGGGCAGGAGGAGAAGGGGACGACAGAGGATGAGATGGCTGGATGGCATCACTGACTTGATGGACGTGAGTCTCAGCGAACTCTGGGAGTTGGTGATGGACAGGGAGGCCTGGTGTGCTGCGATTCATGGGGTCGCAAAGAGTCGGACACGACTGAGTGACTGATCTGATCTGATCTGAAGTCAGTAGAATGCAATTCATATCTCATTCAAATATTAAAATTTTATCAAGTATTATTCTATCATGTGAAATACTGGTAACTAGAAATACTGATTTATCCAGTGATCTGTATTTTAAAGATATTTATTATACTGAGATTTAACCTTTGTTTCAAAGTGCCTCAAAATCTATAAATTAATATGAATCATTACCTACCCCAAAAAATCCAGATTAATGGAAAGCTGCAGGTTAGATCTATTAGTATTATTTATTATTTAATCTACTTACTGAGAAAATATTTATAACATTCAAACAAACATATTTTACATTCAATGCTAGGAAAATTTTCAAAAATATGCTTATTACCTCAAAAATTCATGAATGTTCCAAGAAAAACTATACATAATAAACAATGTAATAGTTTGAATGTGTCTACAGATAGATGGCAAACCAAAGGAAAGGGGTCATTATCAGAAAATTCCCTCACTATGAGAACTGGAGTATTTCAGACTGTTCTTGACAGTGTTGTGTATATATATGAAAACTAACTCTCAGTGCACTAAAATGCCACCAAAACCTTATGAGAAAGAAGCAGGGGATTCTACCCAAATAATTTACCCACAATTATCTTGCTTTTAATCTTTTCTATTCCTTTAAGAAGGAAAGACAATTTAAATGGTAGGAGGTTGGAGGTTGGGGTTAATTTGGAAAGGTGATGAAATGGGTGTTTTCCTCATAGATCTTTTATGAAAGTGAAAGTCACTCAGTCATGTCCGACTCTTTGCAACCCTGTGGATTGTAGTCCATGGAATTCTTCAGGCCAAAATACTGGAGTGGGTAGCCTTTCTCTTCTCCAGGGGATCTTCCCAACCTAGGGATCAAACCCAGGCCTTCCACATTGCAGGCAGATTCTTTACCAGCTGAGCTACAAGGGAAGCCAAAGAATACTGGAGTGGGTAGCCTCTCCCTTCTCCAGGGGATCTTTCCGACCCAGGAATTGAACCAGGGTCTCCTCCATCGCAGACAGCTTCTTTAACAACTGAGCTATCCAGGAAGCCCTTAGATCTTTCACACCAACCACAAATGTAGTGTTGTTGTTAGCTTTATAATTGTTTTATAGATACCATATTTTCCTGTATAAAAATACATTATCAGTTTTTCCAATCTGAAAAGTCTGTTAACAAAGAAAGACAGTAGTCTGCATAGTCACCCTCTACATTTCATATTGTGTGTAAGATGGATGGCTTATGTGAATAAAAATTATAGCTGAAAGGTTTTCAATTGGTATTATATACAAATAGCAAATACTTAGAACTGAGGATATGTTTCCAAAATACAGGTCAATATCATGGATCAAGAAGACAAGATATTTTTGTAAATGAGATTATTTTTCAGTTGGGTCTCAATTATCAATTCTACTACTCATAAATTTCCTTTAATCCAACTTGCAAGACCATTTATCATTTGCCACTAAAATAAAAAATGGCAGGGCAATTTGTTATTGATAAATATACAGTACTTAATACTGTGCATATTATATTATATGTGTTCAATAAATATTTGATATGTGAAATAAAAGTTAATATTTTATTTTTAACTTTTATTGACTTTCTAAATCAATATTTAGGAATTATATATTCAACATAAAAATAATATTCTGTTTCTCTGTATAATATGCTGTCCTCCAGTTTGATTTGTTTTTAGTCATGTTTTCCTGAAAATGTAATTTGAAATGAAATGGTGTTTTATCCAACTCATTATTGTATTTTTGAGCATTCAATACACCTTACCTTTTGAAAAAAAAAAAAAAAACACATACACACACACATAGGCTTTTGAAAAAACACCAAATGTGTATATATATGTGCTTATGTAAAAATAATATATATATATGTAAATGTATGTATGTAAAAATCAACATGTTAACCCTTTTCCTGCTAAGATATTCAAAATCTAATCAAGAATTCGGGCTTACAAAATGAGGTATCAACTCACACCAGTCAGAATGGCCATCAAAAAGTCTACAGACAATACATACTGGAGTGCGTATGGAGAAAAGGGAACTCTCTTACACTGTTGGTGGGAATGCAAACTCATATAGCCACTATGGAGAACAGTGTGGAGTTTCCTTAAAAAACTGGGACTAGAACTGCCATATGGCCCAGCAATCACTCTGCTGGGCATACACCTTGAGGAAATCAGACTTGAAAGAGATATTTGTACTCCAATGTTCATTGCACCGCTATTTACAATAGTTAGGATATGGAAGCAAACTAGATGTCCACTGGCTAATGAATGGATAACTTAGTTGTGGTACATATACACAATGAAATATTACTCAGATATAAAAAGGGACACATTTGAGTCAGTTCTAATAAGGTGGATGAACCTGGAGCCTGTTATGCAGAGTTAAGTAAGTCAGAAAGAGAAAGACAAATACTTATATGAATGCATATATATGGAATTTAGAAAGATGGTACCGATGATCCTAAATGCAGGACAGCAAAGGAGGACAGAGATATAAAGAAAAGACTTTTGGACTCAGTGGGAGAAGGCGATGGTGGGATGATTGGAGAGAATAGGATTGAAACATGTATATTATCATATGTTAAATACATGAACAGTACAAGTTTGATGAATGAAGCCAGGCACCCAAAGCTGGTGCTCTGAGACAAACCAAAGGGATAGTGTGGGAAGGGTAGTGGAAGAGGGGTTCAGCATGAGGGGAGGGGCGCACATGTATACTTGTGGCCGATTCATGTTGATGTATGGCAAGAACCATCACAATATTGTAAAGTAATTATCCTCCAGTCAAAATAAATTAATTAATTGAAAACAAAATCAAGAATGCCAATAATAATCCCATAACCCACCTTTTTTAAATTGGCCTTCCTAAACCTTCAGTTGGACTATAAAGAAAGCTGAGCACAGAAGAATTGATGCTTTTGAACTGCGGTGTTGGAGAAGACTCTTGAGAGTCTCTTGGACTGCAAGGAGATCCAATCAGTCCATCCTAAAGGATATCAATCCTGGGTGTTCATTGGAAGGACTGATGTTGAAGCTGCAACTCCAAATATTTTGGCCACCCGATGCAAAGAGTTGACTCATTGGAAAAGACCCTGATGCTGGGAAAGATTGAGGGTAGGAGGAGAAGGGGACGAGAGAGTATGAGATGGTTGGATGGCATCACTGACTCAATGGACATGGGTTTGGGTGGACTACAGGAGTTGGTGATGGACAGGGAGGCCTGGCATGCTGTGGTTCATTGGGTCACAAAGAGTCGGGGTATGACTGAGCAACTGAACTGAACTGAAACCTTCAGACTTCCCTGGTGGCTCAGATGGTAAAGAATCCACCTGTTATGCAGGATACCTGAGTTTGGTCTCTAGGTTGGGAAAATCTCCTGGGGGAATGGCTACCCACTCCAGTATTCTGGCCTGGAGAATTCCATGGGTTGTATAGTCCATGAAGTTGCAGAGTTGGACACGACTGAGTGATTTTCACTTTCCTAAGCCTTCAGTGGAAAAGTGCTATTTTCACTCTATGAATTACTACAAGGATGCAATATTTAAATGTCATAGACTTAGTCCACTAAAATTTCTGCACATACAGTCTTAAATAAATAAAACTTTAATAAGAAAAATAAAAAAAAGAATTTGGATTTAGATTTTTGCTATTGTGAAATTTTATTATTTGAACTGAGGATTTGTTCAGCAACAATAAATTTCATGTTGTTTAGTACCAGTAGGTTGAATTGTCTAAAATTTAGATAGCAGCATTTTCAATATGGCATTTTGTAGTAATACTATGCTTTTAAAAATTTAGCTACAGGGTTGAATTTTACTTTATATCCAAATTCTAATCTAAGTAGTCAGTGGACACGAATTTTGAACAAACTCTGAGAGATATAGGGAAGACTGAGAAGCCTGGAGTGCTACAGGGGGTTGCAAAGAGTCAGACACAACTTAGCAACCAAACAACAGCAATCTAACTAGAGTGATACTTATGTAATCCAGTGTCTAAAATTGAAGAAAAAGAATATTCAAAGTTAGCCAGCACTATCATATATACATACATATGTGTGTGAGTGTGTGTACGTATTTATAGTTCAACTCCATCAGAAATTAGACTTCTCATTTTTTTATAATTTTCAGATAGCACATATCTTAAAAGTTTAACTGAAACATTGACTCACAGTGGGAGCATAAAGAAAAAATAAGCTCAACTAATAATTCAAGGAAGCAGAACACAGCAGTTAGAAATAAATACAACATGGTACACAAAGGGAACACAGATTTGGAATATATAGATTTGAGTTAGAGTTATGATTCCAACATGTACAAATATGTGATTATGTGTTATTATGGACTTCTATTATTATGGACTTCTGGTTTTTATTTTGTTATAAAAATAAGCCATGATACACCGGTGAGTGTGTTTTGACCTAAAAACATCTCTTGCAGTTCGCTATTTGAATAAGTCACTGTTATTACCTGTTTGAAGTTTCATTGGCTCTTTCTGTGAAAAGCTTTTCTGATTAATGGGAAAGGATCAAGGTTACAAAATGAAATAACTCAGTCAATTATAAAATTTGAATTAAAAGGTGAGCTTCATTTTATTACAATTTTATTTTGAGTTAATTCTGACATGATTTCCTTTTCTTCCATAATTTGTTCAAGTAGCTTTTGTTGAACACCCATCTAATTATAATCAATCACCAAATTTTGATAGAAGAAACTTACAGTAATGTTCTGGAATGATGTTTTCATGTCAAGTTAATTTATATATACACTGTGCATGCATATTTTAAGAATAATACAATTTTGAAAATTTTAATTTATATGGACTATTTTTTAGATTCTAGAGTTTCTATGGATTAAGATTGACATTTAAATCTAGAGTCTACCATATGGAATATTCAATAATACAGAAATAATGCACTATTTTTTGTTTTTCTGTGAAAGTTCTATCCCTAAGACAGATAGGTAAACACAATAATGAGGTAATAATTCTTCCTTCTATGCATTTTCACTAAAAATTGACCATTTATCCCTTTTTGTAGATGTGTGTGTGCACTTGCTCAGTCATGTCCAACTCTTTTGTGAGCTGTATCCCACCAGGTTTTGCAGTCCATGGGATTCTCCAGGCAAGAATACCGGAATGGTTTGCCATTTCCTCTTCCAGAGGATCTTCCCAACCCAGGGATTGAACCCACATCTCCTGTGTCTCCTGCACTGTAGGGAGATTCTTTACGACTGAACCACCAGGGAAGCCCTTTTAAGAGCTTATGATAGATATTGTGGTTAGCTGTGCTTTTAGTTTCATTCTTTTCTTAACCTCAAAAGTAAGACATAGCTTACCAGATAAAGTTAAATGAGTTAAACTAAACAAAATTAAAAGAAAAAATGACAAACCAAAGCCCAACAAGTTTAATATTAATAAAGTAAAAAGCTTTGGTAAGAGGATAAAAGAGGAATATGTTCTAAATGGTTGTTAAAAAAGACTAAATAGTTGGACACGACTAAATAACTGGACAACAAGATAACATACATGACATTAAAATGTGATTTAGTGCTGAGTTTAAAAGATTTCAAGTATTCCCTATCATCCCCAAATCTTTAATGTTGGAAAACATTTTTTTGTGTCTTTTTCTGCTTTTGATAATTGGGTGGAAGAAACAACTGCTGGAAAAAGACAGGAAAACAAGTGATATTTGGCATGAATTCTACGAAAAAAGTACAAGCACTAAGACTTTGTCTAGACTGATAAAAACATGAAGTCATAATAAATAAATACTAATTATTCTCTGTTATCTACAAAAAAACACGTTGTGCAAAGAATTTAACAAATGATCAAAGAGCAGAAACAAAATATAAGAAAGAATCATAAAAATTTAGTTTAGCTGCTTATCACCCTCAAACTTCATGAAAGTGAATAGATCTCAAAATGCACCTAAGAGAATCAAATTGCATTAAATATAATGAAATGGAAACAAAGAAAAATTGCTGAGCACCGGAGAATTGATGCTTTTGAACTGTGGTGTTGGAGAAGACTCTTGAGAGTCCCTTGGACTGCAAGGAGATCCAACCAGTCCATTCTAAAGGAGATCAGTCCTGAGTGTTCTTTGGAAGGATTGATGCTAAAGCTGAAATTCCAATACTTTGGCCACCTCATGTGAAGAGTTGACTCATTGGAAAAAGACTCTGATGCTGGGAGGGATTGGGGGCAGGAGGAGAAAGGGATGACAGAGGATGAGATGGTTGGATGGCACCACTAACTCGATAGACCTGAGTCTGAGTGAACTCTGGGAGTTGGTGATGGACAGGGAAGCCTGGTGTGCTGCGATTCATGGGGTTGCAAAGATTTGGACACCACTGAGTGACTGAACTGAACTGAACTGAACTGAATAAATAACTTGGTAAAATTTGATGATAAGTTTAATAGAGGTTTTAAAACACCAACAAAAATAAGATTTTTAAATTGTCTAGAATATAGAATACATGCAAAGAATACAGTCTGGGGGGAAGGAAGATAATAGCATTCTTTGCAAAAGCTTGAGACCTGGGAAGATTTCAATTAAACAGAAATTCAATTCAATGAGAGTTCAATTCAGTTGCTCAGTCCTGTCTAAATCTTTGAAACCCCATGGACTGCAGCATGCCAGGCTTACCTGTCCATCACCACTTCCCAGGGCCTACTCAAACTCATGTCCATTGAGTTGGTGATGAGATCCAACCATCTGATCCTCTCTCATCCTCTTTTCCTCCCACCTTCAATCTTTCCCAGCATCAGGATCTTTTTAAATAAGTCAGTTCTTTGCATCAGGTGGTTGGAGTTTCAGGACTGATTTCTTTTAGGATGGACTGGTTGGAACTCCTTGCTGTCCAAGGGACTCTCAAGAGTCTTCTCCAACACCACTGTTCAAAAGCATCAATTCTTCAGCACTCAGCTTTTGTTATAGTCCAACTCTCACATCAATGCATGACTACTGGAAAAACTATAGCTTTGACTAGATGGACCTTTGCCGGCAAAGTAATGGTTCTGCTTTTTAATACACTGTCTAGGTTAGTCATAGTTTTTCTTCCAAGGAGCAAGCGTCTTAATTTCATGGCTGCAGTCACCATGTGCAATGATTTTGGAGCCCCAAAATTTAACTCAGCCATTGTTTCCACTGTTTCCCCATCTATTTGCTATGATGTGATGGGACTGGATACCATGGTCTTAGTTTTCTGAATGTTGAACTTTAAGCCAAATTTTTCACTCTCCTCTTTCACTTTCATCAAAAGGCTCTTTAGTTCTTTGCTTTCAATCATAAGGGTGCTATCATCTGCATATCTGAAGTTATTGATATTTCTCCCAGCAATCTTTATTCCAGCAGCATTTCTCATGATGTACTCTGCATATAAGTTAAATAAGCAGTGTGACAATATACAGCCTTAACATATTCCTTTCCTGATTTGGAACCAGTCTGTTGTTTCATGTCCAATTCTAAATGTAGCTTCTGACGTACATACAGATTTGTCAGCAGACAGGTTAAGTGGACTGATACTTCCATCACTTTAAGAATTTTCCATAGTTTATTCTGATCCACACAGTTAAAAGCTTTGGCATAGGCAATAAAGCAGAAGTAGATATTTTTCTGGAACTCTCTTGTTTTTTCTATAATCCATGGATGTTGGCAATTAGATTTCTGGTTCCTCTGCCTTTTCTAAATCTAGTTTGAGCATCTGAAGTTCACTGTTCACTTACTGTTGAAGCCTGGCTTGGAGAATTTGAGCGTTACTTTGCTAGCATGTGAGATGAGTGCAGTTGTGTGGTAGTCTGAACATTCTTTGGCATTGTATTTCTTTGGGGTTGCAATGAAAACTGACCTTTTCCAGTCCCGTGGCCACTGCTGAGCTTTCCAAATTTGCTGGCATATTGAGTGCAGCACTTTTGCAGCATCATCGTTTAGTGTCGAAATAGCTCAACTGGAATTCCATCACCTCCACTAGCCTTGTACATAGTGATGCTTCCTAAGGCCCACTTAACTTCACATTCTAGGATATCTGGTTCTCGTTGAGTGATCACAACATTGTGGTTATCTGGGTCATGAAGATCTTTTCTGTATAGTTCTTCCGTGTATTCTTGCCACCTCTTCTTAATATCTTCTGCTTCTGTTATATCCATACCATTTCTGTCCTTTATTGTGCCCATCTTTGCATGAAATGTTCCCTTGGTATCTCTAATTTTTTTGAAGCGATGTCTAGTCTTTTCCATTCTATTGTTTTCCTCTATTTCTTTGCATTGATCAATGAAGAAGGTTTTCCTATCTCTCCTTGCTATTTTTTGGAACTCTGCATTCAAATGGGTATATCTTTACTTTTCTCCTTTGCCTTTCACTTCTCTTCTTTTCACAGCTGTTTGTAAGGCCTCCTCAGATGACCATTTTGCCTTTTGTATTTCTTTTTCTTGGGGATGGCCTTGATCGCTGCCTCCTGTACAATGTCATGAACTTCTGTCCATAGATCTTCAGGCATTCTATCAGATCTAATCCCTTTAATCTCTTTGTCACTTCCACTGTATAATCATAAGGGATTTGATTTAGGTCATACCTGTTGGTCTAATAGTTTTCCCTATTTTCTTCAATTTAAGTCTGAATTTGGCAATAAGGAGTTCATGATCTGAGCCACAGGCAGCTCCTGATCTTGTTTTTGCTGATTTTATAGAACTTATCCATCTTTGGCAACAAAGAACATAATCAATCTGATTTCCGTATTGACCATATGGTGATGTACATGTGTAGAATGTTTTTGGAAGAGAGTGTTTGCTATGACCAGTGCATTCTCTTGGCAGAACTCTATTAACCTTTGCCCTGATTCGTTCCATACTCCAAGGCCAAATTTGCCTGTAACTCCAGGTGTTTCTTAACTCCCTACTTTTGCATTCCAGTCCCCTATAATGAAAAAGACATCTTTTTTTGGGTGTTATTTCTAGAACATCTTGTAGATCCTCCTAGAACCATTCAACTTTAGATTCTTTAGCATTACTTGTTGGGGCATAGACTTGGATTACTGTTATATTGAATGGTTTGCCTTAGAAACGAAAAGAGATCAATCTATCATTTTTTGAGATTGCATCCAAGTACTGCATTTCAGACTCTTTTGTTGACTATGTTGGCTACTCCATTTCTTCTAAGGGATTATTGCCCACAATGGTAGATATAATGGTCATCTGAGTTAAATTCACCAGTCCATTTTAGTTCACTGATTCTTAGAATGTCGATGTTCACCCTTGCCATCTCCTGTTTGACTACTTCCAATTTGCCTTGATTCATGGGTCTAACATTCCAGGTTCCTATGTTTTATTGCTCTTTACAGCATCAGACTTTACTTCCATCACCAGTCACATCCATAACTGTGTGTTGTTTTTGCTTTGATTCTGTCTCTTCATTCTTTGTGGAGTTATTTCTCCACTGATCTCCAGTAGTATTTTAGACACCTTCCAACCTGGAGAGTTCATCTTTAAGTGTGCTCGCTATCTTTTTCCCTTTTCCTACTGTCTTGATGGGAGAGGGCTTCCTGTGTAGCTCAGTTGGTAAAATATCTGCCTGCAATGCAGGAGGCCTGGGTTCAATTCCTAGGTCAGGAAGATCCCCTGGAGAAGGAAATGGCAACCCACTCCAGTATTCTTGCCTGGAGAATCTCACAGACAGAGGAGCCTGGCAGGCTACAGCTCATGAAATTGCAAGAGTTGGCCAGGATTTAGCTCTATCTTTCTATCATTTTCTTGATGGGAGAGACCGACTGAGGGGGAAACTGGGTCTTGTTCTGATGAGTGGGGCTATGCTCAGTAAATCTGTAATCCAATTTTCTGTTGACGGGTGCTGTGTTCCCTCCCTGTTATTTGACCTGAGGCCAAACTATGGTGGAGGTAATGAAGATAATGTTGACCTCTTTCAAAAGGTCTCACCCAAGCTCTGCTGAACTCTGTGCTCCCAACCCTGCAGCAGGCCACCACCTATCCACGGCTCCGCCAGAGACTCCTGGACACTCATGGGCATATCTGGGTCAGTCTCTTGTGGACTCACTGTTCCTTTCTCCTGGGTCCTGGTGGGCACAACGTTTTGTTTATGCCCTCCAAGATTTTGTTTCAGCAGTCCTGAGTAAGTTCTGGTGGCTTTATAATGATGTTAATGGTGACCTCCCAGTAGGATTTATGCCACACCCAGGTCTACTGCACCCAGAGCCCCTGCCCCTGCAGGAGTTCACTGCTCACCCATACATCCACAGGAGGCACTCAAACACAGTTCTGTCCTAGTCTCTGTGGGGGTCTCTGGTCCTGGTGCACAAAGGTTGGTTTGAGCCCTCTGAGCGTCTCTGGCAGGTATGGGGTTTGATTCTCAATCTGATTTCACACTTCCTACAGTCTTGCTGGGGCTTCTCTGCCCTTGGACACGAGATATCTCCTCAAAGTTTCTCCAGCACCTCACAGCCCTTAGTAAGAGTAAGCAATTAGACAATAAACAACTGATTGACATGAGACATTGATGGTTTTAGAAAACAAATTGAGATCCAAAAGCACTGCCATTATAGGAAATTAAATCAATGAGAAAGAGCTGGAAGCTTTACATAAATGAGATGCTTATAAAAATCTCAATTAATTCAAAGGAAAATTAAAAGTAGGATGGACTAAACAAATAGATAACTATCCTGAATTTTAATGTATGAAATGTCCCAGACAAGAGAACTGCAGGTGCAGTTCAAACGTTCAGCATTTATCAATAAAGGGATAGATAGATAAACTTTCAATGGTAAGACTTGTTCGTAGAATTCTTATAAAGAAGACATTATTTAGTAATATAGATAAAGAAACAATTTTATGTAATTTGATGACTGGTAGAACCAAAACTAAGCATGGCCTCAGATTTCTTCTTAGCAGTTTTCAAAGTCCCAAGATAACATGAAAATGACACAAAATTCTAAGAGAGGGAAACAAAATCCATGAAACAAGATTATTCTCAGCTAATGATGGCATCACCAACTCAATGGACATGAGTTTGAGTGAACTCCGGGAGTTGGTGATGGACAGGGAGGCCTGGCATGCTGCGATTCATGGGGTCGTGAAGAGTCAGACACGACTGAGCGACTGAACTGAACTGAATGTTTAAATAATTGAAAAAAAAGCAAACATCGTCAGACATGGAAAAAAAGAAAAACACAATCACGAGCTATTGGGTGAGACTCAACCAATTAAGATGGGTACTGAAATTAAAAATTGTCTTTTTTTCCTTCTAAGAATTGGGTTATTAGCATATTACTTATCCACTGCTGCATAACAAATTACTCCACAGTTTAACACCTTAAAATATCAAATATGTATGTTCTCACAGTTTCTGTGTGTCAAGAAACTGAGTGTGACTGATTTGGGTCCTTTGTTTCAGGGTTTCTAAAAGGTTGAAATCAAGGTTTGGCCAGGGTTGTTGTCTTCTTAATCCTTGACTGGGGATAAATCCATTTCCAAGCTCACTCACATGAGCTTTGGCAAGATTCAGTTTCTCATGGTTCTGTTGGATTAAGATACCTAGCTCCTCACTCTTGATTAGTTTATCTTCAATTCTCTGTCATGAAACCGAGCAATCCTCAGAAAGACTTTTCTCAGTAACAGACCTGTTTGTGCTTCCCACCTCTTGCTTACAGAAAGACTTTTGTCTACTGAACTTTCTCTGAGTTTCAAAAAGTCTGGCTCAAGTGTTAATAATCAGAGAAATGAGAACATGCAGAGACAAAGAAGTGCATTCAGGTAAGAGAACTGGCAACAATTTAAATCATAAATCAGCCATATTGCAGAGTCACAGCAGCTTTAGTATTTCCCTAAAGAATTGATATCCTCAGTGTCTGAGGCACATTCCTAAGACTTTTTCAGGAACAGAAACCAGAATCTTACCAGGTAGGAAACGCGAACCACAAGCACACAGAACCCAGACAGACTGAAACCAGAAAGTTGACAATTGAAATTCTCAAAATATCACCATGACATCTTACCATCAACCATTCAGAGAATTTTACACAAGCTTGTCACAGTGAATGACCCTCTCCCTCATGCTTTAAAAATCCTTCCCTGAAAGCCTTAGAGAATATGTATCTTTTGAGTGTAAGCAACCTGTTCTTGCTTGGTGCCCTGCTATAAATGCTGTACTTTCCTTCACCATAAGCTGGTGTCAGTAGATGGACTCTGCTACATGTCTGGGGAGCAGACCCAGTCACATGGCTCTTTCCAACATGGCAGCTTGGTTCATCAGAAAGGTCACGCATGGAGCACCTAAGAGAAACTATCAGCAAGAGAGAAAGAGTAAAACTGTGAAGGAAGTCACAATATTTGATAAACTAACCTCAGAAGTTACATCCCATCACTTTTGGTACATTCTCCTTGTCTGGAGCAACCTTTGGGAGTTATTTTATAAGAAGCCTTCCATAACCAGTTTGTTTCAGATTAACAATATAATTGAAAACTATTAGAAATCCCAATCAAAAATATTCAAAACAAAATCTTTTTGAAGACACTGGAGAAGTTTCAAGGCATCAAAGAATTATAGGACCAAGATTCCGAATAGAGGGGATACTCCAAAGAGTTGAGTTTAATAACATCTGGCACCATTTTAACTTCAAGTCAATACTCCAAATAAACAGCCATGAAAGTGAAACCCTGAGCAGTTATATTATCCAACTGTAAATCTTGGGGTAAAAATATTACATTTCAGGTACTACTTAAGAGGAAAGCCCCATTACATATTCCAGGCTTTAGTTTTAAATTTAGAATTAAATTCCAGGAGTAAGAGAAAACTACAAATAGAATGACTCGATGTTATAAAAATAGGACCTTAAGTGAAATAATAATTCAAACGAAATAAAATTCTGAAAGATAAAATCAAACTTGCAAAATGAAAAATTAATTGGAAAAATCACTAAAAGCTTTTGATCGCAGCATAGGTTAATTTTTCTCAGTCAAAATATTTAACTGCCATGCAGGAAACCGAAACTTATTCTTAAAATTATATGTTAAAATATAGAGAAAATCTATCACTTAAAAAGTACAAATACAAAAATAATTAGAATGAAGTGCTTCATAAAAATCATAATTTTTGAATTATAATGAAATTGTATCCTAAGTCTAATACGTAAGAAATGTACATCATCATTTTTGTTCATTATGAAAGAAGTTTGCTGAGGTAATAAATATTTCATAGTAAATTTCTGTTTAAATAATTTTTTTCCATAAAGTCCTAATCATTGATTGAATTTTGTTTTGTATATTTGTGTAGTTGTGCTTAAATATTCAGATTGTGAATATGTCAATATGTACACCTGTTTAAATAGCATGCATAAACAAAGTATGAACATATTATAAAATATGTAATTATGCTACAATATCTTTGTAAAATATATTTGACATATCCAAAGGAGGATGCAGAATATATTATTCAGTATGCCACTAAACATTTCATACAATACAAAACTACCTGAAAATTGCAAAATTAAACCTATAATTATACCATTCAGAGCCATTCAACATTCATCTTATCATCTACACTGATGGAAGAGGAGAAAAATAAGTTCTGTTCATATGAAAACCAGTTTCTTGATTTTTTCATCAAGCTAATTCTCAATAATGCCACACAAATATTTCTGAATTTTCAGTTTTCATTTCTTTCATTTATAATGAGTCACATATACAAAGTTTGCACACATGAGGAATAACTGAGTGGGTGGAAATCATCCACCCACTTTGAGAAGTGTAGTATTTTCTTTTTACTTTTCTCCAGTGTTTTCTTGGATTTCAGAAATAATCCTTGTCTATTTCCTTACTGATTCACATCAACCAAGCAGCAGTGTACTCCACACTAGGAGTAGGCCCATCTTCTGCTAATCACTTCTTGCTGTCTTTTAAATTCTACACCATTTACCTCCATGCTGATTTTCTCAAGACTAGTCATAATCTGTCTCTCTCATCGCTCAATTCCTAAAAACTGAGCCAGCACTGGATGGCAACTTAAAAACAGAGGAACAAACAGCCAGATAAAATTAGGAAGAAATGATAAATTGGCATCTTGAGAATAAGTGGTCATTGTTAGCACCATCAGCCCATTACTGATACCAGAGTGACTTGCTAAACTCCATAGTGTGAAGGACCCACTGATCTCCATTAAGCAACACAGTCCAAGACCACTTGCCTTTTATCTTCAGGGAGAAGAAGGCCTGCTGCCTTCCTTTCTCTGGTCTGAACCATTGTGGAGGGGATGTCTATTTTCTCATATAAAATCATAATCTATTTTCCCTCACCCCCGAAATCAAAAATAAATCTGATTTCTGTGTCTTACACAGAGCAGTTCCCTAGACTGCAGGTTATCTTCTATAAGCTGGCTTTGATATATGCACATATTATCTGCTGTAAACCAATAATCTAGCCCTACATTTCTCCCATGTTTTATTGTAGTGTTTCCTATTGTGCTGTAGGAAGAAAAACACAGTCTTGCATTCCCTTCTGATATTGTGTGGACACCTAATCTCCTGTGAGCAAGATTTTCTAAGATAACATAAATCCTTTCCAAATAATGAGATATCCAGGAATGTACTCATCTATATCTTCAACTGGGAGGAACTGACAAACAAAACCTCTTTTTCTAATTTTCAAAGGAAGTAGTTTTTATAATATATCTAATCTAAAGTAAAGACAAACAAGAAACATATCAATTGCTTTTCTACGTGTCTGACTCACATTAAATCTTGTTGGTTCTTTATGTCTGATGGAGACTAGTCAGAAAGATTACTCAGCAAACTCCTGGGAACTAACTGTCCAGGTATATTGCTAACTTTTTTCAGGAAAAAAAAAAAATCAAATAACTGCAATTTTAAGGAACATTAAAAAGGCAACATATATATACTGTAAAGCGTGTAGCCTCATGAAACACTGAAAACAAAAGAGAATATTTTGATTTGGTACTAAAGGGAATGAGAAAATGACCCTTCTATTTATGAGCCTCAAATCCTGAACAAATCTATGAAAAGTGAAAGCGTTAATTGCTCAGTCATGTCTGACTCTTTGCGACCCCATTGACTATAGCCCACCATGCTCCTGTGTCCATGGGATTCCACAGGCGAGAATACTGGAGTGGGTAGCCACATCCTTCTCCATGGGATCTTCCCACCCACATTCACTGGGCTTTTGACTTAATAATTGTTATATGCCAAGTGTTAATCTGAGGTATGAGAAATCTTTTATCTATTTGGTTATGCGATTTAGGAGAAATATTGTGCATATTATATTTGGAGCCATCAGAATCTTTATGGTTTTAACTCCAATAATTTTACCAAGATTGGTAGAAATTGCATGAACAAGAATCCAGAAACTCATTGAAATCTTTGTTTTTAGTATTATTTTGGACCAGTAGTACCAATAAGTCAATATCCCAATTGTCCATGATCTCATTTTTGAAAAGAGACTCCTCAGGGATTTAAGGAAAGAGATTATCAGTGGAGATTTAATATGGTAATTTTCTTTGCACAGTTGTATAGTAGATTCTTTCCTATTAAATTAGACCTTGTGTGTCAAAAAGGAGAAAGAATGTTTCTTGGGTAAAGATCTAAATGATGAACAAGGAGGAAAAGAATTCCGGGCAGTTTTAGAGATTCTCAGTGCTGAATTAACTTGTTGACTACAAGGAAGAAGTTGCAACCATGGTGACGTTTAACGTTGAATGTGCCTGCATCAGTCTAAATTTTCAAGGTTGTCCTTTATAGTTAGGAAAACAATTATCCCTGTGAACTTAAGGGTAAAATGGGACACTGGACACTTCTGTTCCACTTGAAAGAATCCTTTATTCTTCAGTTTCTTGGCTAATGAAGGACAGCTGATTTTTCAATATCTGTTTGGCTTCCAGTATCTCCAAGTGGCTTTACCAAGAGATTCCCTAATATGGTGTTCTAGGACTGGAGTGGGAACATCCAGTTATGTTATCTATAAGGTTGTCAATTTATTTATTTTTTTTTTTTATGTTCCTTTTTTCCTAAGGTTTCTTCAAAATGGTCAGCCAGGGGATGAAAATTTGGCAATTACACTGTTTTCCATTTTAGTATTTGTTTGCTTATTAAATCCTCTGTTGCTCCATAGACCATATATAAAAAATGAGGGGATAATGGATCACACCTGCTTCAAAATATACTACTGAATACTTACTTAGTTTATCCCAGAAGTCTCCAATGTGTATATCCTTTCTTTGTTTATAACAGGAATCTTCCAATTATACCTTCTACCTTTTTTTGTAAACAGAGTTTTATTGGAATTCAGCCATACACCTACATTTGTTTTGGCTCTGTCTGTCTTCACTTTAAAATAGCAGAGTTTAGTAGCTGTAACAGGTACCAGATGGCCAGCAAAAACCTAAATTATTTACTATCTGGCCCTTTACAAAAAGTTTGATGATTGCTGATATATAGAACTGGATTATAGACTAATCTAGTTTCACAGAAAAGACTTCAGGGATGATAGCCTCCAGAAAAGAACAAAGCAAAACTTTGTATAACATATAAAACTTTTTCTAATGTCCTCTAAGTTTCTGTACAATGTAATGTGAGCTCTCTTAACACAGTCTAGCTTTTCCCATTTTCTTTTTCCTCATTTATTTACATCTGTGGTCCCCACTTATATAAAAATTAATAAATATAGAACTGGGATACCTAGGATTGTATTCTTAGAACTACTTTAAATTTCTGTCTTATTTAGGCTTTAGAAAGCCTTTTACAAGGGCTGCAAGTTGAGAACAGAGCTTATAATAATTTTTGACTGACTGCCCTGTTCTGGTGTGGTTTTACTTCAATAGAAAATTGAGCTTTGGGGTTTCCTGGGCACCCAGGAGGGAATGGAAGCAGGTCAAAATGAAGAGTAGGAGCAGAAGGAAATAAATAATCATTAGATGGGAGAAGCTAAAAGCTGGTTTGAAACTCAACATTCAAACAATTAAGATCATGGCAACTGGTACCATCACTTCATGGCAAACAGATGGGGAAAAGTGGAAGCAGTGACAGATATTCTTTTCTTGGGCTCCAAAATAACTGAGGATGGTGACTGCAGCCATGAAATTGAAAGATGATTTCTCCTTGAAAGGAAAGCTATGACAAACCTAGACAGCATATTGAAAAGCAAAGACATCACTTTGCCAACAAAGGTCTACATAGTCAAAACTATGATTTTTTTAATAGTCATATATGAATGTGAGATTTGGACCACAAAAAAGGCTTTGGGCCTAAGAATTGATGCTTTCAAGTTGTGGTGCTAGAGAAGACTCTTGAGGGTTCCTTGGGCAGCAAGGAGATCAAATCAGTCAATCCTAAAGGAAATCAACCCTGATTATTCATTGAAAGGACTGATGTTGAAGCTGAAGCTCCAATACTTTGACCACCTGATGTGAAGAGCTGACTCACTGGAAAAGATCCTGATTCTGGGAATGATTGAAGACAAAAGAAGAAAGGGGCTGCAGAGGATGAGATGGTTCAGTGGACACTGATAGTGATGAACAGTGGAGACTGGCCTAATGGCAGTTCATTGAGTGGCAAAGAGTTGGACATGACTTACTGACTAAACCACTGATGGGGGCAAAGGGATTGTAAAATAAAGGCTGCAAGCTTTTCATATTTAAAAAATTTTTTTTTTAATTTTTTAATTGAAGGATAATTGCTTTATAGAATTTTGTTGTTTTCTGTCAAACCTGAACATAAATCAGCCATAGGTATACATATATCCTCTCCCTTTAGAACCTCACTCCCATCTCCCTCCGCATCCCACCCATCTAGGTTGATACAGAGCCTGTTTGAGTTTCCTGAGCCATACAGCAAATTCCCATTGGCTATCTATTTTACATATGGTAATGTAAATTTCCATGTTACTCTTTTTTTTTGTTTTTAAAAAAAACCCTCCTCCCTCCTCCCTCCCCACACCATCCCGCTGGGTCGTCCCAGTGCACCAGCCCCAAGCATCCAGCATCGTGCATTGAACCTGGACTGGCATCTCATTTCATACATGACGTTTCACATGTTTCAATGCCATTCTCCCAAATCTTCCCACCCTCTCCCTCTCCCACAGAGTCCAAAAGACTGTTCTATACATCAGTGTCTCTTTTGCTGTCTCGTATACAGGGTTATCGTTACCATCTTTCTAAATTCCATATATATGCGTTAGTATACTGTATTGGTGTTTTTCCTTCTGGCTTACTTCACTCTGTATAATAGGCTCCAGTTTCATCCACCTCATTAGAACTGATTCCAATGTATTCTTTTTAATGGCTGAGTAATACTCCATTGTGTATATGTACCACAGCTTTCTTAGCCATTCATCTGCTGATGGACATCTAGGTTGCTTCCATGTCCTGGCTATTATAAACAGTGCTGCGATGAACATTGGGGTACACGTGTCTCTTTCCCTTCTGGTTTCCTCAGTGTGTATGCCCAGCAGTGGGATTGCTGGATCATAAGGCAGTTCTATTTCCAGTTTTTTAAGGAATCTCCACACCGTTCTCCATAGTGGCTGTACTAGTTTGCATTCCCACCAACAGTGTAAGAGGGTTCCCTTTTCTCCACACCCTCTCCAGCATTTATTATTTGTAGACTTTTGGATTTTGACCAATAAGTCTTTTAATTTAAAAATTTTAGAATCTGCATTTTTTTTAACTTTCTTCATACCAAGGCAGATAGAAGGACAATTGGATATTTGACTCCCTTTTTGTTCTAAAATATCTGTAAATGGATAAACAATATTTAAAATTCCTCAAAATAGTCACTAGAAATTTATTATAGCCTTGGTTAATTATGGAGTATAGAAAAATGTAGGCTTTGTAATGAGCACAAGTCTAATTGACAGGGAATGCACACTTATACTAATCCAGACCCCTGGCAGTTTGGTAATAGTTGATTCAAAGTTCCATTTGTGACCTCATGTCTTGAGCTCTTTAATTAGAGGATAGTTGTCATAATTCTAAATGCTACCATCTCTGAATTTCAGAAGATAGAAAGTGTACAGAAGAGAGCTCTCCTAGAACCAGACTCCCAGCATCAAAATAAGACAAAATTTAGGAATGCTCTCAA
Organism: Bos indicus x Bos taurus; assembly: GCF_003369695.1. Taxonomy (NCBI): domain Eukaryota; kingdom Metazoa; phylum Chordata; class Mammalia; order Artiodactyla; family Bovidae; genus Bos; species Bos indicus x Bos taurus. Next base: position 17,310,197 of record NC_040076.1, on the reverse strand, counting down.
AATCTTTTGATATGAGTTTCAAAGAAAAATGCTATAGTGATGCATATATGAGAGGGCCTCCTGGGCACCCTGGTCCTTGGACCTGTGTTGCAGGTAAATTTCTTATCTCTGCTTATCCTACTTTCTATGAAACTTGTTTTTATTTAGATTTACAACAAAGAAGATAAGGACAGACAAGCACACAATATAGGGTTGTTAGTAATTAGCAGGTTTCCACCAGGAATTAAAAATTTTGTTCAGGTAATTTAAAAAGTTCTAAAAAAACTATTATTTATTCCTAAAACTGCAAATGGGCTTCAGAGTGGAAGAGGTTGACAAAAACAAATTAGAGAGCAAAGCCAGTGCAAAGCATACTCTCCTGAATGTAAATTGGTGCAGTCATTGTGGAAAACAATACAGAGGGTTCTCAAAAAACTAAAAATAGAACTACCACATGACCAAGCAGTTTTATTCCTGGGTATGTAGTTGAAGAAAAACAAAAACACTAATTTGAAAGATACATGCACCCCAATGTTCATAGCAACATTATTTACAATTGTCAACGGTGGGGGGCACGTATGTATACCTATGCTGATTCATGTATGGCAGAAGCTAACACAATAATGTAAAGCAATTATCCTCAAATTTAAAAAAAAAATATGAAAGTAACCTAAGTGTCCACCAACAGATGAATGGATAAAGAATGGATAAAGATGAATGGATAAAGACATAACACACACACACACACACACACACACACACACACACACCACTTACACTGGACTCCTATTCAGCCATAGAAAGAATGAAATTTTGCCATATACAGCAACATGGACGGATTTGGGGGATATTATGCCAAGTGAAGTAAGTCAGACAGCGAAAGACAAATACTGTATGGTATTACTTATGTGGAATCTAAAATATACAACAAGCTAGTGAATGAAATGAAAAAAAAGCAAAGTCACAGATATAGAGAATAAACTAGTGTTTGCTAGCGAGTGTGGAGGGTCAATATAGGGGTAGAGGAATGGAAAGTTCAAACTACTGGGTGTAAGACAGGTTCAAGGATGTATTGTACAAATGGAGAATGCAGTCATTATTTTGCAGTAACTGTAAATTGAAAATAACCTTTAGACATTCTATACAAAATAAAACAGACATTTAAAAATTGCATATAAAATTAAAAAAAAAATTTAAAGACATACTTCTTTGCAGTGATTGGGGAAATCCCTGAGTCGTAGGTTAAAAAACCTACGAAGTATATTCTTCTGAGATGAACATCTCAGGCCATGATGACAGAGGTAGTCACTGCATATCACTGTGGACTGTGAACTGTTGACTCCCTGAAAGTGACCTCCTTACTTCCTTGAAAAAAAAAAAAAAATTCAAAAACCCTGTTAAAGTCAAGTTTATTGCTACCTATAGCAAAAGAGATGAATACCATGACAGATTCTTAGTATGGTGTTGGAAGGTGCAGGCCAAAATTGAGAAAATCTTAAAGTTCCCAGAGTCATCTATAAAGAAGACTTTCCAAAACAGAGATGGATTGGGATTGGGCAAATAAAATATATACCTCAATATATAAAATATATATATAATATATACTTTATATGGGAAGACCCAGCAAAATAAGCCTTTTAAAGTAAGACTTGAAGAATGATAATTCCTTTGATAAAGCTAAATGGACACTCTACTGTTTGGAGAAGGGGGTTATAACCTGCATAAGAGCTAGATGATGATCTTCTCTTCAGATAAAGAGAGTTTGAGGAAGTTCTTGAAACAAACAATAGTTATTTGCAACTTCATTATCTTAGGCAAGAAAGTCATGTCAAAGTTTAGAGTTACATAGTACTCGCATTATAAGAATGATCTTAGTTTGTAATACAATTTCACTGTATAACTATACATGACTAAGTTCTAACATATCTCCTGGACATACATGATTTATGTAAGCAGATGTCTGGAAAATGTACATGAAAGATACCTAACCAAAATACAAGGGTAGGTACCGTGAATATGGGGATTGGTAACAAAGATGATAGAAAGAAATTGTCTTCATCTTTATTTTTTGAAACATGCTGATAGTTCGATAATATTTATATCTTGATTATATAATTAAATATATAATAAATATTTAATTTTAATTTTTCTAAGATATTATTATTTTTTACTGTACTATAAGACGTTATAATTCAATCATGTATTGAGTAAATGTTTAATTAAATAATTTAGTGCTTCACAGAAATAATTTTCCCCATTATTTAGCATTAATATTCAAACTGAACTAAAAGCCATGTGATTAAGACATAGCCAAAGCAAAGTATGCTCAAAATCTAAAAGCAGCATAAATGATGATGAAAGATAATTAGAATAGATTTACTATAAATTTATTCAAAAACAAACTTCAAAACTAAGGTTTAAGCATCATGTGGGGTATGAACTTGGTTTTCTACAGTAAAATTAGTCAAAATATGGCGCTTTAATTTCCCAGTTTCTTTCAGTAACCTGTGAAATTTTCAGACATTTTCCTTTGTTTCCTGCTGTTATGTTGGCTATATCATATTTATTTAACTATACATGTTTGTGTGTGCTTAAGGATTCATTTAAAAGTATTGAAAAGTATAAAGAACACTGTGACAAATTATTAGTTTTTTTATCCAGATTTCATACATTCAACAATGTCTTTTTTGCCTTAATTATTTCAGAAATATACATTATTCAACAAGAAAAAAAAAAGATTTAAATCCTTACAATTTTATCCTGTTCACACTTCTTCCTGAATATTTTAAATAATGTAAAATCACCAGAATGTCATCTCATGAATATAAAAGTACAAAAAGAACACCTAACAGAAGCACACCAGTCAAAACCACTGGAACATTTTCATGCTTGAACTAAAATGAATTTAGCTTGTGGCACTAGGGGCTAACACAAGCAGAGGAAGCCTGTGGCATCTCTGAAAATACTATTAAAGAAACGACATTTGTAGAGTCTGCATATGAGCTGAATAATTCTAGGGAATTATCAAGGATATGAGGGATATTTAGATGCTGTAAAGAAGTGGGAACAGCTCACCAGTTGATTGACTTATTTTTGCTAAGGAAATGGGCAGAATGAGGGTTTTTTATATACTTTTAGTAAGAAATTAGCAATAACTATGGAGAAAGGATTGGTAATTATTTTGGAGCTGTTGTGCTGTCTAGAGTACATTCTTTCAGAAACAAGGCTTGTACTCTGTTTGGAATATTATAGTTCTATTATGAGCAAAGAATATCCTTTGAGATAGAATATCCTTATGAGAAAGAATATCCTTCTTAATTACAGTATGAACTTTATGAAAGTTAAATCAAACAATGTTATGCATTGAATATTTTTTAAATCATTATACATGTGTGTTTAATTTGAAATTTTTAATATCAAGAATTCTTTTCTTATGGTCAGTTATTTGCATTCTAATGTGTGTGTGTTATCTATTAATGAAATTCTGGCAAATTTGAAAAAAAATTAAACATTAATCTGTTACTCAACAGATATAAGACATTTCATTTGTCTATGTGATTGTTTGCATTTCTTTATTGATATCCATGTTTTTAAGGATTAATTTTATTAACTTTCAGTGTCATGTTTTTGCATATTATATGCTATTTTTATTTTAATCCTGTTTATGACATTTTATGGAGAAGGCAATGGCACCCCACTCCAGTACTCTTGCCTGGAAAATCCCATGGATGGAGTAGCCTTGTAGGCTGCAGTCCATGGGGTCCCTAAGAGTCAGACACGACTGAGCGACTTCACTTTCACTTTTCACTTTCCTACATTGGAGAAGGAAATGGCAACCCACTCCAGTGTTCTTGCCTGGAGAATCCCAGGGACGGGGGAGCCTATGGGGTCACAGAGAGTCAGACACGACTGAAGTGACTTAGCAGCATGACATTTTAATGTATGCTTTATGTGGTTGTAGATGTAGATTTTTTTTATCAAAGTTTTAATTTTGTAAAAAATGAATCATTCCTACAAATTTTATGCTTTATTTTAATTTTTTCAAATTTGCCCTTTGATCCATTTGGAAAAAAATATGCTGCATAATATATAACTTCATTTTCTTTCACAAGAAATTAATAATTTCCCCAGCAGTACTTATGATTCCTTAATTCTTTCAGTGGTATTGAATGTTTTCATTTTTGAGTTTTACATTATCAATATTTCCTATAGACTTTGTAAAGAATAGAAAGAGTTGAGAAGTTCAGTTCAGTTGTACAGTCTTGTCTGACTCTGCAACCCCATGGATTGCAATATGTAAGGATTCCCTGTCCATCACCAACTCCTGGAGCCTACTAAAACTCATGTCCATCAAGTTGGTGATGCCATCCAACCATCTCATCTTCTGTCATCCTCTTCTCCTCCTGCCTTCAAACTTTTCCAGAATAACGGTCTTTTCTAATGAGTCAGTTCTTTGCATCAGGTGGCCAAAATATTGGAGTTTCAGCTTCATCATCAGTCCTTCCAGTGAATATTCAGGACTGATTTCCTTTAGGATGGACTGATTGGATCTCCTTGCAGTCCAATGGACTCTCAAGAGTCTTCTCCAACACTGCAGTTCAAAAGCATCAATTCTTCAGCACTCAGCTGTCTTTACAGTTCAACTCTCACATCCATACATGATGTACTCTGCATAGAAGTTAAATAAGCAGGGTGACAATATACAGCCTTGACGTACTCCTTTTCCTATTTAGAATCAGTCTGTTGTTCCATGTCCAGTTCTAACTGTTGCTTCCTGACCTGCATATAAGTTTCTCAAGAGACAGGTCAGGTGGTCGGGTATTCCCATCTCTTGAAGAATTTTCCACAGTTTCTTGTGATCCACATAGTCAAAGGCTTTGGCATAGTCAATAAGGCAGAAATAGATGTTTTTCTGAAACTCTCTTGCTTTTTCAATGAACCAGTGGATGTTGGCAATTTGATCTCTAGTTCTTCTGCCTTTTCTAAATCTACCTTGAACATTTGGAAGTTCATGGTTAATGTAATGCTGAAGCCTGACTTGGAGAATTTTGAGCATTACTCTACTAGCATGTGAGATGAGTGCAATTGTGCGGTAGTTTGTGCATTCTTTGGCATTGCCTTTCTTTAGGATTGGAATGAAAACTGACATTTTCCAGTCCTGTGGCCACTGCTGAGTTTTCCAAATTTGCTGACATATTGAGTGCAGCACTTTCACAACATCATCTTTCAGGATTTGAAATAGCTGACCCCCACTAGCTTTTTTCATAGTGATGCTTCCTAAGGCCCACTTGACCTCACATTCCATGATGTCTGGCTCTAGGTGAGTGATCACACCATCGTGATTATCTGAGTAATGAAAATCTTTTTTGTACAGTTCTTCTGTGTATTCTTGCCACCTCTTCTTAATATCTTCTGCTTCTGTTAGGGCCATACCATTTCTCTCCTTTATTGAGCCCATCTTTGCATGAAAATTTCCCTTGGTATCACTAATTTTCTTAGCGAAGAAGAGATCTCTAGTCTTTCCCATTCTATTGTTTTCCTCTATTTGTTTGCATTGTTCACTGAGGAAGGCTTTCTTATCTCTCCTTGCTATTCTTTGGAACTCTGTATTCAAATGGGTATATCTTTCCTTTTCTCCTTTGCTTCTCTTCTTTTCACAGCTATTTGTAAGGCCTCCTCAGACAGCCATTTTGCTTTTTTGCATTTCTTTTTCTTGGTCTTGATTCCTATCTCCTGTACAATGTCATGAACCTCCGTCCAAAGTTCATCAGGCACTCTGTGTATCAGATCTAGTCCCTTAAATCTATTTCTCACTTTCACTGTGTAGTCATAAGGGATTTGATTTAGGTCATACTTGAATGGCCTAGTGGTTTTCCCCACTTTCTTCAATTTCAGTTTGAATTTGGCAATAAGGAGTTCATGATCTGAGCCACAGTCAGCTCCCAGTCTTGTTTTTGCTAACTGTATAGAGCCAAGGCAAAAACAACACCCAGTTGTGGATGGGACTGGTGATAGAAACAAGGTTTGAAGCTGTAAAGAGCAATATTGCATAGGAACCTGGAATGTTAGGTCTATGAATCAAGGCAAATTAGAAGTGGTCAAACAGTAGATGGTAAGAGTGAAAGTTGACATTCTAGAAATCAATTCTTCTTCACTTTCTGCCATAAGGGTCATGTCATCTGTGCATCTGAGTTATTGATATTTCTCCCAGCAATCTTGATTCCAGCTTGTGCTTCATCCAGCCCTGAATTTCACATGATGTACTCTGCAAATAAGTTATATAAGCAGGGTGACAATATACAGCCTTGATGTATTCCTTTCCCAATTTGGAAACAGTCTGTTGAACTGGGAAATTATATTCTAAATGGGATGCTTTGCTCACTTTCTCTTTAATTCTACTTTCCTATTGCATGCAAATGAACTTTAGGAAGCTGTCAACATTCAACTTTTTTACCTATCATAAATAAACATAAGATAGTCTAATCTGTGGTTCAAATTAATATTGCATAATTCTCAATGATTTCAGGTTGTTTTTCTCTCCCTGGATAGATGTACATTTTGTGGAAACTGTCATCTACTATGGACTTAACGTTTGTGAGCTCCCCAAATTCATATGTTGAAGCCTAAATCATCAATGGGATTTGGAGTTGGGGTCTTTGGGAGGTAATTAGACCATGGGGATGCAGCCCTTATGAATGGGATTAGTGCCCGTATAAGAAGAGACACAAGAAAGGGGATCATTCTCTCAACTTTCCACCATGTAAGGATGTGTCAAGAACACAACAAAGAATATTGTAAACCAAGCAGATGCCAGGTCTGCTGGCACCTTGATCTTGCACTTCCCAGCCTCCAGAACTGTGAGAAATAAATATTTGTTGTCGAAGCAACCAAATCTATGGTATTTTGTCATCGTGCCTGGACTTAAGACAGTATTTGTATAAATACAGCTTTACAAATAATGATACCTGAAGTTAGACTGACAGTACTAGAGTTGCTGTTTCAGCAGAAACTGTAAGAGTCTCTCTCTTCATTTTTATTCTGCAAAGTCTTTCAAGGAAAGTTATAAAATGAATGAAACTTTTAGTCTCTCTTGATTTCAAAATAAAATATAGCACTGTTATATTTGTAACTATACAATTAAATGTGATTTATATTCCAATGAGCCATAATTATTTTTATTACATTCTTTGTTCCTTTTAAAAATGTGATTTTTCACAACCAATTTATCACTAGTAGGAAGAGAAAAATAAGCTAATATAGTCTTTTTATTTCAAATAAAAAATGAATTTGAGGAGCTATATTTGATTTTGAATTCTAGCATAAGTACTGTCTCTTGAGAGTCGGTATATAAATGTAAACATTTCCCATAAGGATGTCTTAATGTACTGCCAGTGATGAATGTCTTGTAAAAAGCCTACTGGTTTATTTTCCCTTTCTGAACCACTTCAAGCAGTCATTGAAGAATCTTACTGCTCCCTTATAGCTAGGTAAAAGTTATGCTGTCTCTTATTTATATGCAATATATAGAACATTTGCAAAACATATTTGCATACAATTGCACATACAATTACACAAAATATCCACATTTAGGTAGGATTTTTAAAAAAATTATCTCATTGTTTATTTTTTTGCTTCTTTTTGTATTTTTGTTTTTTTAATTTTTACAATATTGTGCTGGTTTCTGCAATACAACAATGCAAATCAGCTATAATTATACATATATCCCTTCCTTCCAGTGCCTCCTTCTTCTCTCCCCATCTCAGCCCTCCAGGTTATCACAGAGTACCAGATTGGGCTCCCTGTGCTATGCAGCAATTTCTTACCAGCTATCTATCTTACACATGATAGAGTGTATATGTTGCTGCCACCTTCTCCATTCATCCCACTCTCTGCTTCCTCCACTGTGTTCACAAGTCTATTCTCTACATCTGGACCTCCATTCCTTTCCTGCAAATAGTTTCATCAATATCATTTTTCTAGATTCCATATATATGTGTGTGTATTCATATACTGTATTTATTTCTCTCTTCCTGACTTGTTTCAGTCCGTGTAACAGGCTTTAGTTTCATCCATCTCACTACAACAGACTCAAATTTGCTCTTTTTATGGCTGAGTAATATTCCATTTCTTATAGCTACCACAACTTCTTTACATTCATCTGTCGATGGACATATAGGTTGTTTCCATGTCCTGGCTATTGTAAATAGTGTTGCAATGAACATTGGGGTACATATTTCTTTTAGAATAGTGGTTATCTCAGGGCATATGCCCAGTAGTGGGGATGATGGGTCATATGGTAAATTTATTTTTAGTTTTTTTAAAGAATCTCCATACTGTTCTCCAAAATGACTGTATCAGTTTGCATTCCCACCAACAGTGTAGAAAGTTTCCCTTTTCTCCACATCCTCTCCAGCATTTATTGTTTGTAGATATTTTTACAACAGCCGTTAGTGATGTTGATTATCTGTTTAGGTGTTTATTGACCAACTGAATGTATTCTTTGGAGCAATGTCTGTTTAAGTCTTCTGCCCATTTTTTGATTGGGCTGTTTGTTTTCTTAAATTTAGATCTATGAGCTGCCTTGATGTTCTGGAGATGAATTCTTGGTCGGTTGTCTCCTTTGTATTATTTTTTCCTATTCTAAAGACTGTCTTCTAATCTTGTTTTTTGTTTATTGTTTCCTTTGGGCTTCCCAGGTGGCTCAGTGGTAAAGAGTCTGCTTGCCAATGCAGGAGCTACAGGAGATGCAGCTGAATCCCTGGGTCAGGAAGATCCCCTGGAGGAGGCAATGACAGCCCATCCCAGTATCATTGCCTGGAGAATCCCATGGACAGAGGAGTCTGGCAGACTACAGTCCATGGGGTTGAAAAAAGTACAACAAATCAAGCATGTATGCCCTTTTCACCATTGTTTCCTTTGCTGTGCGAAAGCTTTTAAGTTTAATTAGGTCCCATTTGTTTATTTTTGGTTTTATTTCCGTTATTCTAGGAGGTGGTTCAAAGAGGATCTTGCTGTGATGTATGTCAAAGAGTGCACTGCCTATGTTTTCCTCTTAGAAAGCATGTAGTGATATTTTTAAAATTTCTAGTAACCAGCAGAAATACTTGGGAGGAAATATTTAAATTTGCAATAATAGTATTAAGTGGTAGGCTGAACAATGACCTCTTAAAGATATCCATTTTGGAATCCCTAGGACCTGTGAATATGCTACCTTACCTGTGAGTATGTTACCTTACATGACAAAAGGAACTTTGCTAATAGGAATAATTTAAAGACCTTGAGATGGCCAGGTTGTCTGAGTAGGCTGAAGTTACTCATCAGGGTTCCTATTAAAAAGAGGCTAGACAGTCACAGTTAGAGAGGGAGATACGATAACAAAAGCAGAGGCAAAAGTGATGTGAATGCTGGAAGGGACTATGAGTTATGAAATGGCAGCTGCTTCTATAAGCTGAAAAAAGCATGGAAAGGAGTTATACCCAAAGCCTCCAAAAAGAAAGAAGCTGAGCTCTTCAGTTTACTCCACTGAGACTGATTCTGAACCTCTGGCCTCCAAAACTGTAAGAAAATTAACTTCTGTTGCTTTAAGTCACTAAGGTTGTAGTAATTTGCTACATTAGCAATGAAAAATTATACAGATAGTATCTTATTTTTGAAATTCCCTCAAGCACCTGAAATATTATATGCTGTAAAACAAGTGCATCTGTGCATACACACAAAGAAATTAAAAACCAAGAGTCGTATAGTTGATTTACTTCATTGTACAGCAGGAATTAACACAACATTGTTAAATAACTGTGAAAGTGTTAGTCGCTCGGTCCTGTCTGACTCTTAGGGATCCCATGGATTATAGCCCACCAGGCCCCTCTGTCCATGGGATTTTCCAGGCAATAATGCTGGAGTGTGATGCCTTCTCCAGGGCATCTTCCTAAGCCAGGGATCAAACCTGGGTCTCCTGCATTGAGGGTAGATTCTTTAGCACCTGAGCCAACAGGAAAGCCCAAAAGCAACTATATCCCAATTAAAAAAAAAAAAAAAAAAACAGAACAGTCTTTGTATATGTATTCTTTTCTTTCTTTGCATTTTTAATACCTATACTCTGTTTGAAATACTTCTTTCAAGAATATAGAGTCGACTTGATAAATATCCTAAAGAGATACTGAGACAATATTTCTTCACGTATAACTTATTTTATAAATTATCTACCACATTCTTGAAAGTACAGTCCTGTTTTATTTTTCTATGCTTATAAAGAAAGTTGTATGTATCAGCATACTGAGGAGTCAGGGAGTAAAACAGTACATTTTATTGAAATTTTGAAACTGAGAAGTATAATGACTTAAGCTATAATCTTTATTTTAAAGGATTGTATTTACTGTGGAATAAGGAGAAGAAAATATAACTAGATCCAGGTTTAAAGCTTTATGTGGAAGGTAATAATGTTTTTGGCTTTTGTTTTTAAATAAGGTTTTTACTTTTACTAAGGAAAAGAACAGGAAATTTTATATGTGTTTTATACAACTTTTTTTTTCAATTAAAAGTTTTATCCAATTTAGAGTATTTTTCTAGTATTAGAAAATAACAAACTCCTAACAAAGTGTCTAGATTTAACTTTGTCTACAGGACTCTTGGGCTTCCCTGATAGCTCAGTTGGTAAAGAATATGCCAGCAGTGCAGGAGACCCGGGTTTGATTCCTGGCTCAGGAAGATCCACTGGAGACAGGATAGGCTATCCACTCTGTTATTCTTGGGCTTCTCTTATGGCTCAGCTGGTAAAGAATTCACCTGCAGCGTGGGAAATCTGGGTTCAGTCTCTGGGTTGGGAATATGCCCTGGAGGAGGGAAAGGGTACCGACTCCAGTATTCTGGCCTGGAGAATTCCGTGGATGGAGGAGCCTGGTGGGCTGCAGTCCATGGGGCCGCAAAGAGTCAGCACATCTGAGGAACTGAGCACACACACATTTCTCCTATTAGAATAGAATCTACGAGGTTAGGAGCTGGTAGTGACATATTCCTAACGGCAGGAGATGTATCTTCCTGGGAGTAGACAGTCAATGAATATTTGGCAAATGAATGATTCTGGAAAATATAAATTCCATAAAAGAGATGACTGAAAGTAACCTATTCTTATTGCTATGAGTTTATTGGCTGGACAATTATATATTAACTGTACATAAACCCGGTGGGTTTTGTGTGTGTGTGTGTGTGTGTGTGCATGGTGTTCCAGTTTATCTATACAATTAAAATTTATTCTCCCTAGTATCTCATAAATTCTGTGCTGTGCTTAGTTGCTTAGTTGTGTTCAACTCTTTGCAACCCCATGGAGTGTAGACCACCAGGCTCCTTTGTCCTTGGGGATTCTCCAGGCAAGAATACCACAGTGGGTTGCCATGCCCTCCTCCAGGGGATCTTCTTAACCCAGGGATTGAACCCATGTCTCCCACATTGCAAATAGATTCTTTATCTTCTGAGCCACCAGGGAAGCCAATAAATGCTAATAAATGTCATTTAATCTCTTACCTATGACAGACATTCAGGAGCTGTCCTAGAGTTCTTAATTATACCTATTATCCACAGTAGCCAGACTTAATATTCTGTGTTGATGGCTCTTAAGTGGCTGCATTTGTAAAGGTGATAACTGAAATAATGGCTTACTCATCTATAAAATAAGCCACCACAAATTTGTCATTGTTGTTCAGTCTCTAAGTCATGTCCGACTCTTTGTGACACCATGCACTGCAACATGTCAGACTCCTCATCCTTCACTATCTTCTGGAGTTTGCTCAAATTTATGTCCACTGAGTTGGTGATTCTATCTAACCATCTCATCCTCTCCACCCTCTTCTTTCCCCTTCAATCTTCACAGCATCAGGGTCTTTTCCAATGAGTTGACTCTTCACATCAGGTGGCCAAAGTATTGGAGCTTCAGCTTTAGCTTCAGTCCTTCCAAAATATTCATAGATGATTTCCTTTAGGACTGACTAGTTTGATCTTGCAGTCCAAGGTATTCTCAATTTCTTCTCTAGCACCACAGTTTGAAAGTATCAATTCTTTGCTGCTCAGCCTTCTTTGTGATCCAACTCCCACATCCATATATGACTACTCGGAAAACCATAGCTTTGACTATACAGGCTTTTGTGGGTAAACTGATCCCTCTGCTTTTTAATATGCTGTCTGGGTTTGTCATAGTTTTCCACTATAAATAGAGGATAAGATTCATTAACAAATCTTATTCCAAATGGCACAATTTGTATTTTCTCCACTTGAATCTGGGGTGGCCTGTGGCTTCTACCCTTAATGTGGCAAAAGTGATTTCAAACCTGTTTTGAAATCTGTTTTTTAAGAGGACTTAGAGTTTCTATTACATTCCTTTTATAGTGCCAAGTCATAATGGAAATCTGACTCCCTTGCCATGCTGTGAGGAAGCACAACTAGCCATACTGGGAGACCTTCTGGAACAGTAGAAACAGGTACAGGATGGAGTTCAACTGTTTCAGCCCCCAGCCTTTAGAGCTATTTCAGCAAAGGCCACAGGCATCGTGGGGTAGAGATGAGACAAAATAGAATTTAGTGCTGGAATCTGTGTGATGTCATAATAGAAACCTCTCATGTAGCTCTGGCTTTGGGACTTTGTAGCTGGCACAAGCATAAAGGTCTTGAGGAAATTCATCCTAAAAGGTTGGAAACAGCTTGAGAAAAGTTAATGAGAGCTTGAAGGACACTAAAGAAATGTTACTGGAGACTTGAGAAAAGGTTACATCATGGTCAAAATTTCGGCAAGATAATTGCTCGTGATTATACAGAAAACAGCGTACCTAACAGAGTAGTATATTTGCATGGGGATATTTCTACACAGAGTATAGAAAGTACAAATTGACTTCTTCATGCTTCCTATGAGAAAACACAAGAAGATAAATATAAGCTAGAAAAGAAAATGTTCACTTTTCAGTGAAATATGGATGACATATTTCCAACTCAAGATGTGGATCATATCTAAACTATCTTATTCCCTATGCTCTCCACATAGAAAAAGATGTTCAAACAAAAATGGAGGGAGGTCCTCAAGGCAAATGTAAATTTTATGGTACTTCAAGATCTCAATGTAAAAATCCTAAGGGTATCACAGTAAGACATTCTATTAAGAACTTAGGAAGATTTAGGGCAGTGCTTCACTGAAACTTTCAGCTACACAAAAGGTATCCTTAGGGTTTTATGAACATCGGTCATGGGGCAGGACTTTCTAGGCACAAAATTGAAACTGTCATCTCAGGTCTTTCACAGAAGAACATTCTGAAAATCAGAAAGACCTTCAAGAAAAAGATCAAATATAAAAACTGTCCAAAGAATGTTTCAGGCAGAAGAGAAAGTCATGGTTATGACTCCAAAATCTAAATTAGGACCTCATGGACTATTTTAAAGAGGAAAAGGGTCTTTTAAATAATCTTCTGAATGTTTCTCATTCCAAATGCATTTTAGAATACCTTTAAAAATTTTAAAACACAACAAGGATTTAACTAACTGAAGAACGGTGTCCCAGGGTTTCCCTGGGTCCAGTGGTTGAGAGTTTGCCTTCTGATTCACGGGGTGTGGGTCTGATCTTTGGTCAGGGAGCTAAAATCCCACATACCTTGTAGCCAAAAAAACCAAAAACTAAACACAAGCAATATCGTAAGATATTCAATAAAGACTTTAAGAATGGTCCACATAAACAAAAAATCTTAAAATATTTCCCCATAACAGCCACATGGAAGGCCTGATGTGGAGAAAACCTGCCTAAAAGAGAATTGTGAATGTAGCAATAACTTTTTAAACTTTAAAAAAATTTTTTTCATTAATTAATTTTTAAATTTTTATATAATTTTATGTGTGCTTGTCACAGGTGTAGAGCCAAATGGTTTGGTTATACCCATACAAGTATCCTTTCTTTTTCAAATTATTTCCCCATTTAGGTCATTACAGAATATTGAGCTGAGTTTCCTGTGCTATACAGTAGGTCATGTTTGGTTATCTATTTTAACTATAATAGTATGTAAATGTCAGTACCAAACTCACAATCTATCCCTCCCCAACTCTTTGCCGCTAGTAACTATAAGTTTGTTCTCCAAGTCTGTGAGTGTTTCTGTTTTGTAAATAAGTTTGTTGTTTTTTTTTTTTTTTTTTTTTTTTTAGATTTTGCATGTAAGTGATATCCTATGATATTTGTCTTTCTCTGTTAGGCTTACTTCATTTAGTATGATAATCTCCATATTCATCCATGCTGCTGCAAGTAACATTATTTCATTCTTTTTAATGACTGAGTAATGGGAATGTAGCACTTCCTAATGGAGTGTGCACATTAAGTTTCATTAGAAACCTTCATTGATAACCTTGACTCTGATTCCCACTTCTTGTGTGAATACAGAATTCCCTTAAATAATGCATCCCTTAAAAACCTTAGTATGATTTCAGTTTCCTGTGCTAAATCCTAACTGACACAACTTCTCAGATCCTTTCTCACTGAAAATAAGATCCATTCTAAATAACAGTGATTTCAATGTCTATTCAATAATGAGTACTATTTAATGTATTAGCTAAGTGTCACTAGAAAATCCATGTCATTGAGTCGCATCACCTTGCAAATTTGTACATTGAAATCCTAACCTTCCGTACCTCAGAATATGATTATTTGGAGATAGAGCTTTAAAGAGGTGATTAAAGTAAAGTGAGATCATTGAGTGGGCCTTAATCTAATATGACTTGTGTCCTTATAAGAATTGGAGATGAGGACACAAACACCCAGAGGAGAGACCATGTAAAGACAAAGGGAAAGACAGCTAACAACAAGACAAGGAGAGAGGCCTCAGAATGAAATCAACGCTGCAATACTTTGTTCTCGACTTCTGGTCTCCAGAATTGTAAGAAAATTCATATCTGATATTAAGGCAAATGATACCACCCTAACAACAGAAAATAAAGAGGAAGTAAAGAGCCTCTTGATGAAGGTGAGAATGGAGAGTGAAAACGCTGGCTTGAAACTCAACATTCAAAAAACTAAGATCATGAAAGCCGGTCCCATCACTTAATGGCAGATAGAAGGGGAAAACATGGAGGTGGTGACAACTTTTCTTTTGGGGTCTCCAATCACTGCAGATGGTGACTGCAGTCACGAAATTAAGACATTTGCTCCTTGGAAGGAAAGCTATGACAAACCTCAATAACATATTCAAAAACAAAGACATCACTTTAACGACAAAGGTCTATGTAGTCAAAGCTATGATTTTTCCAGTAGTCATGTATGGATGAGAGAGTTGGACTATAAAGAAGAAAGCTGAGCACTGAAGAATTGATGCTTTTGAACTGTGGTGTTGGGGAAGACTCTTGAGAGTCCCTTGGACTGCAAGGAGATCAAACCAGTCAATCCCAAAGGTAATCAACCCTGAATATTCTTTGGAAGACCATTGCTGAAGCTGAAGCTCCAATACTTTGACCACCTGATGTGAAGAGTCAACTTATTGGAAAAGACAGGATGCTGGGAAAGACCGAAGGCAAAAGGAGAAGAGAGCGGCAGAGAATGAGATGTTTAGATAGCATCACTGACTATTCTCCACAGTAGCCAGACTTAATATTCCATGTTGATGGTTGTTAAGTGGCTGTATTGGTAAAGGTAATAACTGAAAAAATGTTTTTCTCATCTATGAAATGAGCCACCATAAATTTGTTGCTGTTGTTCAGTCTCTAAGTCATGTCTGACTCTTTGTGACCCCATGGACTGCAGCATATCAGACTCCCCATCCTTCACTATCTCCCAGAGTCTTTTCAAATTCATGTCCATTTAGTCAGTGATGCTATCTATCATACATGACTTTGAAAAAATTCCAGGAGATAGTGAAAGACAAAGGAGCCTGGTGTGCTACAGGGCATGGGGTGGCAAAGATTCAGACCTGACCTGGTAACTGAAAAACAACAACAACAATTTTGACAACCCAGTCTGTGGTATTTGGTATGACATTCTGAGCAAGCTAACACAATATATTTCTCTAGAAATGAGTAATGAGTAGGAACTTTGTACAACACTTCACATTGGTTGTTTACTCCTTAAGCAAATTAGGTATAGCTTGGAACCTAGTACCCATGATTGGAAATAAACCCACTTGATGTTGTTATTTGGTCCACTGTGTATATGCATGCTCTTGCTGAGTTGTGTCCAACTCTTTGCAACCCCATGAACTATATGCTGCCAGGCTCCTATGGCATTGGATGTCCCAGGCAAGAGCACTGGAGTGGATTGCCATTTCCTCCACCAGGAGATATTCTCAATTATCTGTTCCTTATTTATAGTAACTTATTTCCTAAAATGTATGTCTATCTGGGCTTTCCTGGTGACTCAGGCAGTAAAGAATCCACCGGCAATGTGGGAAACTTGGGTTTGGTCCCTGAGCTGGAAAGATCCCCTGGAGGAAGGCATGGAAACCCACTCCAGTATTCTTCCCTGGAGAATCCCCATGGACAGAGCAGCCTGGTTGGGCTATAATCCGTGGGGTTGCAAAGAGGCGGACATGACCGAGTGACTAAGAACAGCACATCTATTTATTAACCATCTATATACGTATATTTATGTATATGTCAATATGTATTTGTATCTCTATATCTTTACCAAGTTACTTGTTTGAGTCACAAGACAGGAGAAGGAAGCCCTTATTTCTCAGTCTTTTGTAGTTCTTGATCCTGTTCTTTCTTTGTCCAGCCCTTCTGAAGGCAGGAAAGTCAATTTCCTCTCTTCTGAGCTAAACACATTAAATTTTACTGATATTTCAAAGCTTAGTATCTATAACTTACTTGAGACTAACCCTCACAGGTGTTGATGAAGCTATTCTCAGGACAGCTCTGGAGTGAACTTCATTATCTGTGGCCATCAATCTGTCCCTTGGATGGAACCTGGGGTAGTGGTGTAGTTAGGGATGATGCTGATATTTACAAGGGAACAGAAACTGGTTAGGACAGCCCTTGCTAGTTTTCAGCCCTTAATGCACCAAGCTCCTGACTTCTGGCAGAATTTAGGTCAGTTCCTCCATGGAAAGCAAAGATATCTTTCTTACTTTCTTGTTCCTGGGAATTTATTTATTTTTATTGTTCATGTTGAAAGACAAATAATTATAACTGCTCTTTAGGGTAGTAAAGAAGATATTTTGTTACAAAATAACCTGGTTACCATCTTCAGGAAATGATGATGTAATGGATAAAGGATGAAATTATACTCTGATGATCCTGAGGCATCTACAGAAATCAAGACAAACCTATGAAAATGTTTCAATATGAATCCCATTATATAAATACGTAAATAAATCCATACATAAATAGAAATCGTGTTACTCTGACACACACACACACACACACACACACATATATATATATATATATATTTATTTATTTCAAAACTTACCATTTACTTTATTTCAAAACTGAACCACTTCCCACTTAATACCCTGTATACTCTCTCTATCCATAATTAAAATTTGATAAAATCATATTTTGGGGGAGGTACTGCTATTGTTATATCCACTAAGGGTGAAACAGACATGTAAACTTTGCATATTTTAATGTCCTGTCTAGGAAAATAGACTTGAATTATTTCTGAATGTAAATCACTTAAAACTACATTTAAACTTTCCATTTAAGAAACAAGCATGTTAATAACCCCAATTAATATATAATTTAGTTCCTTTGATTAGTAAATAGCAAATAGTTTAGTAAAACTTTTGAGTACGAATTTTATAATGGCATGTAAATTACTGGATACATTTTATATAATTATAAAAAAGATATGTCATGAACTAAATTTTAAATTTTATCTTTTAAAAAATGTCTTCTCTGTTTAACAGAGTCAAAGCAATAGGTGAAAAGTAGAAAAGAAAAGGGAAAATGAGAGGAATCAACACTCAAATCTTTCTCCAAATGGATAGATAACAGACATTTGTAAAATCTGGCCCAATATTCATGAAGTTTTATTCTCAGCCTAAAGCAATTTATCTATTTTATCTATTTGGCAAGTCAGCTTAAAGCAAAACATATCATCCAAATGAAAGTTACACAATGAAATAATTTTCCTGTTTTACAATTTTTTATATTATTTTAACTAAATATAAGTAATTCCAAAACCTATCTTATTTTGTACCAATTGATTCTAATCAGAGTTGTTTTGCAAATACTCTCATTTTGTATAAATAAAACTTAGTCTTTGGTCTTCAAGACAATTAAGACCTATTTTGATGGATATACTCATTTAATTAATTAACTGACCTAGTGTTGACACTGTGTAAAATTATGTGAACAGTCTGTCTCACCTGAATTTTCTCTATAGGTTTTTCTACTAAAAATAAGTTCTGAAAACATACAAAAATGAAATAAAATATTTATCAAACTAACAATATAACTAATAATAAGGGAGCCATAACACAGTAGACAAAGTGCTTAACATTTTAACATTATTTCAGTTTCAATTGCATTTTTTTTAAGTTTTCAATTTGAAAATATAAATTTGCATTTGGGGGAAAAACAGGTATTTTAATATAACCCAATGAAGTCACTAACGAGGTTAAAATTCCAGTTATGATTACCGATTCTGTAGAAAGGTATATCCACCCCGGTAACTATCTTGTCTGTCTCTGCTATGTAAACATTCCTCCAATTAGCAGGAGAGAAAATTAAACCAGATTCTGAAAGGGAGTAACAACTAACTTATAGTCTTGGAGACAAAACATTCTGAAATTTGATCGTCATAATAATGGGGTGACTGGTTGATACTGGTATTGAATACCCAGGGTCTTGAAATGGCTAAAGACCCAGCAACGTGTCACAGTCTTACAAAATGCAAATAACCTACTTTTTTTTTTTTTTTTTTTTAAGAGTGAAAAACCAGCTCCTTTCTTTCCTTGATTTGGTTTGAAAAGGTCTAGCCAAACAGAAAGTCTGATGCTTAAAACAACTCCTGGCCATTTACTCACTGGCTATATTCAAGCTTATGATGAATTTCTTTTTCAAAGGTTAGGAAGTAAAGAGAGTGTGATAAAGCAGATATTAGATGATATTCAGAAGAATGAGCACAGGTTAGGCTTCTATCCTTTGTCAATGTCTAACAGTCTGCTGACGTTAACTCAGGAAATGGCAGAATCCAGTGTCCTTCCCTTTCCTCCCCTCCCTTTCTTTCCCTTCCTTTCTTTTCCCTCTTATTTCAGTTGAAAACTATGGCTGTTTCTTCCTGATTTACACATCAGGGCAGACAATGGCACCCCACTCCAGTGCTCTTGCCTGGAAGATCCCATGGACAGAGGAGCCTGGTAGGCTGCAGTCCATGGGGTCGCTAAGAGTCGGATACAACTGAGCGTCTTCACTTTCACTTTTCACTTTCATGCATTGGAGAAGGAAATGACAACCCACTCCAGTGTGCTTGCCTGAAGAATCCCAGGGACGGGGGAGCCCCGTGGGCTGCCGTCTATGGGGTCGCATAGAGTCAGACACGACTGAAGCCACTTAGCAGCAATAGCAGCAGGGCAGACAAAAAAAGAAAAAAAAATTGTTGCACAAGATTTTATCATTGTGACTTAAAACATCAGTGAGTCTACTTTCTGAACTCTCAACCTGAAGAAGAACTGCCTCAAGCCTATCTACTCCCATAGCTACTTTATCCTGGGGCGACTTGGCAGAACTTTTGAAGGTGGTAGACAATCGGAATAGAAGTACTGCATGCACTGTCACCAACAAAACTGCAATCTTCTCCAAGCCTCACATTTACAAAGTGGAGGTGCTAACTGACTTCTCCCAATGTGATCTGTCTTATTTATTCCCCATAACTTTATGTCGTTTTCTCGGGAATTGTAAGTTGACTTTCCCGGTTTTCAAAATTTTTCATATGTGGAAGGCACCTTTTCTACCTATTTTACATTTACATACCTCCATTTTTATAATTCTATGTTTGTTTCAATTATGATCGAGTGAACAGAATAATATATCTGTCCTTAAATCAGAATCTTATCAGGAAGTAAGAAAAGATGCATTTTTATATAATCATAATAAAAATGGTAAGAGATATATCCATCAAAATTAACTTCTTTAAACATTTTTTAATATCTGCTAACATATTCTTTCTTTTTGTCTCATTATTTACGTATTTCATATGGGATTTCCCACAGAATAAGTCATTGGAGAAACATGGTCCACTGATTCTGAATCAATAGCGATTTACAATGTTGTGTTAGTTTCAGGTGTACAGCAAAGCGAATCACATGTAGACTTTATTTTTTTTTTTTAGATTATTTTCCCACCTAGGCCATTACAGGATATTGAGTAGAGTTCCTTGTACTATACAGCAGGTTCTTGTTAGTTATCTATTATATATATAGTACTGTGTATATATCAATACCTGTCTCCCAGTTTATCATTCCCCTCCCACCCCGCCCCGATTCCCTGAGCTTCCCTGGTAGCTCAGGTGGTAAGGAATCTGCCTAGAATACAGGAGACCTGAGTTTGACCTCTGGGTTTGAAAGATCCCCTGGAGGAGGGCATGGCAACCCACTCCAGTATGCTTGCTTGGAGAATCCCCATAGACAGAGGTGTCTGGTGGGCTACAGTCCATGGGGTCTCAAAGAATCGGACATGGCTGAGCGACTAAGCACAGCACTTTATTCCCTGGTAACCATAATTTTGTTTCTGCATCTGTGACTCGACTTCTGTTTTGTTTGCTTTTTAGATTCCACATATAAGTGATATCACATGACATTTGTCTTTCTGTGTCTGACTTACTTCACTCAGTATGACAGTCTCTAGGTCCATCCATGTCGCTGCAGTTGGCATTATTTTGCTCTTTTTTATGGTTAACATTCCATTGTATATATGTACCATATCTTTTTTATCTCTTTCTCTATTGATAGACATTTAGTTTGCTTCCATGACCTGGCTATTGCAAATAATGCTGTTATTTGCAATGCTTTTGAACTGTGGTGTTGGAGAAGACTCTTGAGAGTCCCTTGGACTGCAAGGAGATCCAACCAGTCCATCCTAAAGGAGATCAGTCCTGGGTATTCATTGGAAGGTCTGATGTTGAAGCTGGAACTCCAATACTTTGGCCACCTGATGAGAAGAGCTGACTCATTTGAAAAGACCCTGACGCTGGGAAAGATTGAGGTCAGGAGGAGAAGGAGACAACAGAGGATGAGATGATTGGATGGCATCACTGACTCAATGGACATAAGTTTGGGTAAACTCCAGGAGTTGGTGATGGACAGGGAGGCCTGGCGTGCTGTGGTTCATGGGTTCACAAAGAATCAGACACAACTGAACAACTGAACTGATAATGAAACATTGAGGTGCATGAATCTTTTTGAAAAATGGTTTTCTCCATGTATATGCCCTGGATTGGGATTGACGGGTCATGTGGCAGTTTATTTTTAGGTTTTTCTTATTCCAAAAACACAGAACAATCAATCTTAACCCCTTAAAAACTCAGTCTGAAAAGGATCTGAGAAATAACTATGATAAACTATATAATTTTTATTATATAAACTACACATGTAATATAACTGATACTCTTAAGGAACTGTACCAATTATAAGTCTTTTATATGCAATTATTCCAACTGAAAACCAAGGTTTTATTTTTCCTCTCTAAGGCTATTTTTATTAATCATCATGTATATGGGCCTTTTCTGGTTCAATTAGTCTCTTAGTGCCTTTGTTTCTCTTCCCTGAACTGAGGAAACTCAGCATTTTTTCTGCCATAAATGGGACATAGGAAATTAGACTTAGCCTCTGCATGCTTCCCTGTACTACCTGTATCCTATCTCTTTCTACCAGGTTGCATGTGTTGACCAATAAATAAATAAATAAATAATGGATGGGCCAATTATTTTTTTGGTTGTTTTTTCAGTAAATGTTAAGGAAAATTTCAGATGAACCGTCTAGCCAACCCAATAAATACGTTCTTCTAGATTCAGCCTTTCTCAACCAGGTTATGAAAGAGAATCAAATGCTAATGTCCTAAGGCATACATTGTAGGTACTATCCTTGAAAGAACTGAGTAAATAGGCACTGAAATAATTTTCAGCAGACTTTTAGGACTAAATGCTTACATCATCTCCATACCTATTTAGAAGCTTCTTATCCAAGTTTCTCACTTTTCAAGTTTCAGGCTTTAGAACATGAATCATTCACTGATGAAGAGGGCACATGAGGACTTTGTCTTTGACTAATCCAAGCTATCGATTCTTTTCTGTTTTCACCTGGTTCCTGTTGGGGTGGGCCTTTCTTGTTTCTGCAGAGAAGGAAATTCCCTTTTATCATATCTTGTTTTATCTTTATTCTAAATTTCATTGTAAAATCACTATGAAGCATGCCAGGCCTTGTTTTCTTGATATGTTAATGAGAGCATAAAAGAACCTGAAAAAAAAATTATCTTAGTATCACTTGAAATTCAAGATCATCATGTTCTTCTCTTTGCATTTTTTTTCTCCGAATTCTCATCTTTCCTGAAGTAGATGGATATCTCAGATAAAATAGAAATCAGTATATACAAAAGGATGAAAAATAAAAGTAAACTAATAATTTTTTAAAATATGTAAACCCAATTATTTCCATTAAAACAAAAATTCCTTTACCTTTCAGCTGTTTCTGTGGTATAAAGGTAGACAAATGACTCAGTGAATTTGAATATACATTGTTCAAAATACTTAGTTGAGCTTTTCTTACTCTTCTGCTCAAGATATCAAGGTCCTAGTTGCTCAGTTGCTCTGAGATTATATCCAACTTCCAATTCTTGGGTATGAATAATTTCTACTAATTCCTTTGATTTTTTTACATATAAAATCTACTATTCCTACAGCCATTCCAAATTTTTACTCCATTCTCTGACTATGCTCCTGAAGAATAGTTATAGTACTTTACAAATTGAACAGGAAGTTAAATTATGTCATTCTGAAGCTACCTAAGAATATTATTCCTTGTTAAATATTAACTTTACTTCTTAAGGAGAGGAAAGTTTAACAAGGGGTTTTGTTTTGCCTACTAAGAAATTTAGGGAAAGATAAAATATTCAACACGAATATTCAAGTAATTTAGATTATCAGTTAATTAAAACTAAAATAATTTAATATTTTCCTAGCTTTACATAGTCATGGATTCAATTATAAGTCAAAGTAGCATTTTTGGAGGCTAGCAAACTGCAGGCTATTAAAAATATAAAGGAAAATTCCATGCTGCGTTTTACTGTTAGTTGCCTTTCTATCTGTATTTTTCTGTTGTTACTTATTTCTCTACAACTACAGCACTTTAATGGATAATGATGAAGATGTCTTTTATTTTTCTCCTAATACTGATACTGAAAAAGGTGATATAAGAAAAATAAATCTTTATTTTAAAAACAGCATAAGGATATTTTAGGAGCAATTTTAAATTCTCAATGGTGTTCATGAAGAGAATTTAAAAGAAAAAAGCTTAAGGTAGAAAAGTAGAATAAATTACTGAAACCATTAACATATTTAATTATAAATTAATTTTTGATACCCTGACATGCACTTACATTCCTAATGATGTATGACTTTATAATTCTTTCTTGGGAAAATATCCCTATTCCAATTAAGATGAAAGTGAATTCTTGAATAGGGAATTAGATTTGTGAATCTGTTATAATAAGTAATTTAAATTCTGCAAATCTGTGTGCATTTCTCTTTTGTCCAGTTCCACATGGGAAAATTTTCACTTTAAGACTTGAAATAGAAAATATGGAAGACTATTGTGATTATGTTTACAAGATGCTGACTTGTTTCTTTTACTCTTTTTGGCAAATGTCCAAATAGACCATGATAATAAAACAGGTCTGCCATCTTCAATGCCACCAAAGGTGCTCATTATTGACGACAGTCAGATGGAATACCATCTGGTAAAAGTGATTAATTATTGAAGGGATCTTTAATGACATGTCACAGTTTATCTACACTTATATGTATCATTCTTTAGACACTGTACTTTTTTAGGCACTCTACCTTAAAAAGATGAGGATTTTTTTCTTAATTTTTACAGTTCCCAGAGATTATATGTATATAATTACACAAAGGGATACATTTATTGGGATTTTTAACTCACTTTGTCAATATTCTTTTTCTTCAAAAGTAATTTAATTATAGGCTACTTATATATAATAAACTGTCAAAAATGTAGGGAAGATTACTTCTCTATTGGAAATGGTTTAAAAATATTATCAAAGACTGTGAAGAAGAAAATAGAACAGAGGAATGAAGCTGCTGATTTGAAGGAATAATTACTTAGGCAAAACAAACAAACAAAAAAACACTGGCTTTGGAAACAAAATGTCAGTTTAGATTTTGTCTCACTTTTCTACATATTCTTTTCAATGAAATTTATTCCAATGTGTAAAATGGAGAAAACAATTCACTTTGGCTATAGAGATGAACATATGGAATTGTATATGAAAATTCATAGCTATATAATATATATGTATATATATATATATATATACACATATTTATACCTAGGATATTTTCTATTGTATACTTGGTAGTATTGGGGGGGGGTAAATGCTTATTGAATTAAAACATATTTAATCTTCTTTAACTGGACAGGTTACTGAAACTTAGATTACACACTTTAGAGAATTTTCCCTAGACTTAGATCTACAGTATAAGTAAAACTCAGTAAGCTTCTTTGAATACTGTTTATAGTCTTCCTATAAAAGTAAGATTCAAGGGCAGTTTTAAGCAGGATTTTGATATAGACATTTTTGGAAACATCATCATTCTTTGAAATACTTTTCTCTCTTTCCTCTTTCTTTTCTCTTGTATAGATATTCCTGTTATTGTGCGTGGTTCTCTTCTTAAGTAGATGCTGGATAAACAGGAAACATCTTCCAGAAACTAATCCAATCAGTCAAATACTAGATACATATCTGCACATGTGTATATTTTGAAAGCATTTTATATATATATATATATGTTCATATATATATGTTATTTATGGACTATATACAACATTTTCAGTTTTTCATTAGAGAATGAGATATTGCTTATTTCATACTTTCAGCTGACCATATTTCTATTTTTTAAAACTTAATTTAATTTTTATTTTAAATTAGAGTGTAGTTGATTTATAATGTGTTAGCTTCAAGTGTACAGCAAAGTGATTTAGGTATTCATACACATATATTCATTGTTTTTCAGATTCTTTTATATAGGTTAATAAAGAATACTGACTGGAATTCCCTGTGCTAAACGGTGGCTCAGACAATAAAGAATCTGTCTGCAATGAATGAGACCCAGGTTTGATCCCAGGGTCAGGAAGATCCCCTAAAGAAGGGAATGGCTACCCATTCTAGTATTCTTTCCTGGAGAATTCTATGGACAGTGGAGCCTGGTGTGCTGTAGTCCATGAAGTACCAAAGAGTCAGACATGACTGAGCTACTAACATACACACACATATATCCATTCTTTTTCAGATTATTTTCCCATATAGGTTAGTAAAGGATATTGCATAGAGTTCCCTGTGCTATACACAAGTAGGTCCTATTTGGCTATGTATTTTGTATACAGTAGTGTATAAATGTTAGTTCCAAACTGCTAATATATCCCCCCCCAATTTTTCCCTTTGATAACCATAAATTTGTTTTTGAAGTTTATGAGTGTCTTTCTGTTTTATAAATAAGTTCATTTGTATCTTTTTTTTTTTTTTAGATTACACATTAAATGATATCACAAGGCATCTGTCTTTCTCTGTCTTACTTCACTTAGTAGGATAATGTCTAGATCCATCCTTTAGTTCAGCTGCTCAGTCATGTCTGACTCTCTGCGACCCCATGGACTGTAGCACTCCAGGCCTCCCTGTCCATCACCAACCCACAGAGGTTACTCAAACTCATGTCCTTCGTGTCGGTGATGCCATCCAACAATCTCATCCTCTGTTGTCCCCTTCTCCTCACACCTTCAATCTTTCCCAGCATCAGGGTCTTTTCCAATGAGTGGGTTGTTCACATAAAGTGGCCAAAGTTTTGGAGTTTCAGCTTCAACATCAGTCCTTCCAATGAATATTTAGGACTGCTTTCCTTTAGGATGGACTGGTTGGATATCCTTCCAGACCAAGGGATGCTCAAGAGTCTTCTCCAACACCACAGTTCAAAAGCATCAATTCTTTGCCCTCAGCTTTCTTTATAGTCCAACTCTCAGATCCATACATGTTCAGTCCAGTCGCTCAGTTGTGTTCGACTTTTTGCAACCCCAAAACTGGGGCTCCCTGTCCATCACCAACTTCCAGAGTTTACCCAAACTCATATCCATTGAGTCGGTGATGCCATCTATCCATCTCATCCTCTGTTGTCCCCTTCTCCTGCCTTCAATCTTTCCCAATATCAGGGTCTTTTCAAATGAGTCAGCTCTTTGCATCAGGTGGCCAAAATATTGGAGTTTCAGCTTCAGCATCAGTCCTTCCAATGAATATTCAGGACTGATTTCCTTTAGGATTGACTTTTTTTTTTTTTTAATCTCCTTGCAGTCCAAGGGACTCTCAGTAGTCTTTTCCAACACCATAGTTTAAAAGCATCAATTCTTCTGCACTCAGAGCTCTTTAGAGTCCAATTCTCACATCCATACATGACCACTGGAAAAACCATACCTTTGACTAGATGGACCTTTGTAGCAAAGTATTCTGTCTGCTTTTTAATATGCTCTCTAGGTTGGTCATAGCTTTTCTTCCAAGGAGCAAGTGTCTATTAATTTCATGGCTGCAGTCACAATCTGCAATGATTTTGGAGCCCCCCAAAATAAAGTCTCTCACTGTTTCCATTTTTTCCCCATCTATTTGCCATGAAGTGATGGGACCGGATGCCACGATCTTAGTTTTCTGAGCTTTAAGCCAACTCACTCTCCTCTTTCATCAAGAGGCTCTTTAGTTCTTCTTCACTTTCTGCCATAAGGGTCATGAGATCTGCACATCTGAGATTGTTGATACTTCTCCTGGAAATCTTGATTCTAGCTTGTGTTTCATGCAGCCTGGCATTTTTCATGATGTACTCTACATATAAGTCAAATGAGCAGGGTAACCATATACAGTCTTGACGTACTTCTTTCCCAATTTGGAACCAGTCTGTTTTCCATGTCCAATTTAACTGTTGCTTCTTGACTTGCATACAGATTTCATAGGAGGCAGGTCAGGTCGTCTGATAGTCCCATGTTTTTAAGAATTTTCCATAGTTTGCTGTGATCCATACAGTCAAAGGCTTTGGTGTAGTCAATAAAGCAGATGTTTTTCTGGAACTCTCTTGCTTTTTTGATGATCCAGCAGATGTTGGCAATTTGATCTTTGGTTCCTCTGCCTTTTCTAAATCCAGCTTGGACATCTGGAAGTTCTCGGTTCATGTACTGTTGAAGCCAACCTTAACAAATCTTATTTCTATAATTCTTGATACTTTTTAGGGTAGTCATTCACTCTTTTTGATATTAAGGCAATTTGGAAGAAAAATCTTAAAAATAACAAGATCTCTGTTCTTATGACCCAACTTAGTTTTACTCATTACAAAGTTGTATTATATTATAATTTTCTCAATCCTTGTTCCCACCCAGAACTTCTGATTTTTGTTTCTGTTTTGGTTTTATTACATCCATCCCTAAAATTATTGACTGGCTAATTGATACTTGATTAAAACTAGGATACTATTGGACCATTCTAAATTTTAATATTCTTTGGCATTGCCCTTCTTCAGGATTGGAATGAAAAATGATCATTTCCTGTCCTGTGGCCACTGCTGTGTTTTCCAAGTTTGTTGGCATATGGAGTGCAGCAGTTTCACAGCATCATATTTTAGGATTTGAAATAGCTCAGCTGGAATTCCATCACCTCCACTAGCTTTGCTCATAGTTATGTTTCCTAAGGCCCACTTGACTTCACACTCCAGGATGTCTGTCTCTAGGTGAGTGACCACACCATCGTGGTTATCCCGTCATTAAGACCTTTTTTTGTATAGTTCTTCTGTGTATTCTTGCCACCTCTTAATCTCTTCTGCTTCTATTAGGTCCTTACCATTTCTGTCTTTATTGTGTACCTCTTTGCATGAAATGTTCCCTTGGCATCTCTAATTTTCTTGAAGTGATCTCTAGTTTTTCCCATGCTATTGTTTTCCTCTATCTCTTTGCATTGTTCACTTAAGAAGGCTTTCTTGTCTCTCCTTGATGTTCTCTGTAACTCTGGATTCAGTTGGGTATATCTTTCCTTTTCCTTTCCCTTTGCTCCTCTTCTCAACTATTCGTAATGCCTTCTTGCATTTCTTTTTCTTTGTGATGGCCTATTTCTTTGGTCACTGCCTATTGCACAATGTTATGAAGCTCTGTCCATAGTTGTTAGCATATTAATCAACAGTACTGTCGTCAAAAATGTTCCCGTGTTACACATAAGCTGTTTCAAACATATTTCCTACCTTTGAACTTAAATGCTAATATTTTTCATCAGTACATATTCAAGAGACATCTGATCATTTATTCAGAAAACTAGAGATTCATAAGCAAATTTCAATGTTGCTTTGAAATCCTCATTTGTGTCTAAGAGTTTCTATGTGTGATGTGTGTGTGGGCCCACAGCTCCCAAGTATGTAAAACTTTCAGGTTATTTCATCTAATTGCTTTTCTACCATCTGGGTTAACAGTTCCTAGCCTTTGTCGGATTATCTTTTCTATGGATTCACATATTGTACTTATATATATACTCTGGACTCAAAGACTTTAGTGACTTGATTGAGTTGAAAAAGGTTATTATTTTTAAAAAATTGCTAAATGATGTTTGCTTTTCTAGAATAACAGGCATTTTGAATAATCAGTTTGTCCATTCACTTTTCTCACTTGGCTTAATCCAGTTTTTGCAATGATCCCAGTCAGCATTGGTAGTGAAGATGAGGATTTACTTTATGTTACTCTAAATCCAACTTCCTGCTAATTAACACACTATTTTAATCTGAAGTAACTTTAGAAGATACACTTTCTAAGTAAGGACATTTCATCAGACTCTAATCCTGTTCCTTTTCTCCTCCTATTCCTATACATAACTCAAGCTAAGTCCTGAAACTATATTCAAGTAATGTATAGAAACATTTGATTGGAAGATTGCTTTGATTTAAACAGCTGTCATGGTTCTGTTTTACCTATTTGAAGTGTTGAGTAAATCAATAAATTTAGCTATATTTTGCTAGTGAGATATAATAATTCTTTTTCCCCTAGTTTTACAGAATTCTAATATTTAGACCATAAAGTTAATAACAGTTTCCACAAATGAATATAATATGTTATACCCAGTAAAAATCAAATATTAAAATAAATTTAAATTTATAAACATATAAGTATGAATCTATCTTCTGTTGAGATATAGTGTTCAGAGAAAAGATTCATTTTAAAAATATTACTTCTCAATTTTTGAAAATATGAAATCACTATGCTGTACACCTGGAATTAATATTATATTTAAAGTCAACTATACCTCTATAAAGACATTTAAAGGATTACTGCATCTGTGCTCAGGCATAATCAACTCTTTGTGGTCCCATTAACGGTAGCCTGCCAGACTCCTCTGTCCATGGGATTTTCCAGGCAATGATATTAGAGTCAGTTGCCATTTCCTACTCCAGAAGATCTTCCTGACCCAGGGATCAAACTGATTTTTTACCACTGCTCCACCTGGGATGCCCATAAAGTATTACTACTCATTGACAATATACCTGGTCACTCGAGAGAACTGATGGAGATGAACAACAAGTTAATGCTATCATGGCTGCTAACACATCATCCAATCTGCAGCACATGGACCACAGAGTAATTTTGACTTTCTAGCCTTATTATTTAAAAAAAATGCATTTCATAAGTCTATATCTTCCATAGGTGGTAATTACTCTGATGGATTTGAGCAAAGTAAATTATAAACCATCTGGAAAGGATTTACCATTCTAGATGCCATTAAGAACATTTGTGATTCATGGGAAGAGTTAAAATATCAACATTAATAGGCATTTGGAAGAAGTTGATCCAGCTTTCAGGGATGGTGTTGAGGGGTTCAATACCTCCGTGGAGAAGTAACAGCAGATATAGTAGAAATAGCAAGAGAACTAGAATTAGAAATGAAGCCTGAAGATGTGACTAAATTGTTGGAATCTCATGATAAAATTTTAACAGATGAGGAGTTGGTTTTTATGAATGAGCAATGACACTCTTTTCCTAAGATGGAACCTATTCCTGGTGAAGATTTTGTGAAAACTGTTGAAATGAGAACAAAGAATTTAGACAATTATAGAAACTTGGTTGAAAAAGCAGGGACAAGACTGACTTTAATTTTGGAAGAAATTCTATTCTGGGTAAAGGCTTCTAAGTAGCATCGGCTGCTGTAGAGAACTCATTCATGAAAGGCAGCATCAATCAATATGGGAAACTTCACTAGTTACCTTATTTTAAGAAATTTCCACAGGTGCCCCAAGCCTTAGCAATCACCACACTGATAAGTTAACAGCCATCAACATCAGGGCAAGATTCTCCACCAGCAAAAAATTTTTGACAATGAATCCTCATGATACTGAGTATGATGATTAACATTTTTTAGCAATAAAGACTTTTTAAAATAAAGAATGTATTTTTTAGAAATAATGCTATTGAACATTTAATAAATATAATAGAGTGTAAATATAACTTTATAAGCATTAGGAAACCAAAAAAAATTTCTTCTGCTGTCAGGAACCAAACCTGTAGTATCTCTGAGGTGATACCTTATTTATACATATACAGCAAAAGCTAATGAGCATCAGGTAAGACAGGCATATCTCAGAGATACTGAAGGTTTGGTGTCCCTGGTTGGGTCAGAAAGTTAAACTGACAGTTAACAGGAGAAAAACATATTTATTTAACATATTATGTGACACAGGAGACTTCATAAGGAAATAAAGACCCAAAGAAACTGTTAGACATGTGCATTTTTATGCTGTTTGAAGAGTGGACAGTCATAGAGGAATGTGACAGGTTAAAGGGTATGAGGTAAGTGCAGTGTGTGTGTGTATGCTCAGTTGTGTCCGACTCTTTGCAACCCCATGGACTGTAGCTTGCCAGAATAAAGTGCAATGAACAGGGAAACTTAGCAAGTCCTGTTAGTTAGGATTCTTCTTGGTGGCCCTTTGTCTTTGGAAGTCAGGATACTTGCTTTCTTAGTGTATAGGGATCTCTCATTTGAATATGTTTTGACTTGTTCAGTGGAGAAAGGTTAGTGTGGTGGAGGGATGGGGAGGTGGGAAGCGAGGGTCAGAGTGATCTGCTTGCTTCTGTGATTTTCTCAAATTACTTCAGGTTAAAATATGAAATATTTTTAGGTCCCATATTTTGGGGTAGCATGCCCTAAACCCCATCTGTTTCAACCTGTCAAGTGGTCTCTGCAACTCAAGATATCCCAGTCACAAGCTTTTGACCAAGGTACCATTGTAACTGGCAAACTCTTAGCAAGGGAAGTAAGTCGAACATTTTCACTTCTGTGTTTTAGCCAGTTTTTGGGTGAGAGGTAAGGAGGCAAGACCTTAGGTTTCTAAGAACTTAGAAGTATTATAGAATTAGAAGTATTATAGAATTTATGGGACTAGCTCCTTCTGTTCTCACAGCCCAAGTTGAAAGGTGGCTGGGTCAGGATGGATATACCCGACAATTGCCTCCACACCTACAATTCTCTCTTGAACACACAAAAATATTTGACTCTTGTGCATGCATGCATGCTCAGTCACGTCCGAGTCTTTGCAACCCCGTGGGCTGTAGGACTCTATATACTTTCCTTGGTTTTCGTGAAAAAATAATATTTAGTAAATATTTGTTGTTCAGTTGCCAGTCACGTCTGACTCTTTTGCAACTCTATGGATTGCATCATGCCGGGCTTCCCTGTCCTTCACCATCTCCTGGACCTTGATCAAACTGATGTCCATTGTGTTGGTGACGCCATCCAACCATCTCATCCTCTGTGGTCCCCTTCTCCTCCTGCCTTCAATTTTCCCCAGCGTCAGGGTCTTTTCTGATGTCAGCTCTTCACATCAGGTGGCCAAAATATTGAAGTAAATATTATAGCTCATATATTCAGCAGAAGAGCCTTGTAAGTGATTCCTGGATAATCAGTGACCAAGCAGTTATTCAGAGGATTCTTCTTATGTAGCTTCTGTATCACGAATCCTACTCTGCAGTATTGCCTTGATGCCTTGAGTGAAACTTTGTAGTATAAGGAAATTTAGATTGCCTAAAACAACAGAAATATGGGAGTTCCCTGAGCTTACCACAATCATGAAGAAACTACATATGCCTGCTTGTAAGCAAATGCTTTTACAGTAAAAGTTTTCCTATGTTCCAGACTTTGATTTAAAATCTGCTTCCTTTATGACTTTATAATTCTTTATAACTGAATTATCAGTTAGTTTAATGATTGGCAGTTACTTTTACATATCAAAAAATAAGATGTACCTGATGCAATTGTTCAAATTAATTTTGTTCATTTCACAATAGGTATCTCATTTAAATTTTAATAACTATAATCTCTCAAAGCAGTTTTTGAAACCACTTATACATACTTGTATATTCAATTTGAAATATGAATAAGCTATTAACTAAACTTGAATCCCTTACCTGTTTTCTCTTTGAAGAAAAAATATCTTATTTCTACTTATATTACTTCAATTTTTTTATCTCAATATATAATAAATTGATTTTGCTCCTACCATTGCTTGTAACTGAAACCACCAATTGTCACTAATGATCTGATTATCAATAATGCTTCATTAGTATTTGATTTATTTGGCTTTATAAAAGCACAGACAATCTGATATTATAAATCACAGTCAACTTCTTGATTTCTTTTTCTCTTCTTTCTTTAAACACAGATTCCCTGTTTTCTCCCTTGATTTCTGATTTGATCTCTGACTAGCTCGAGGTTGTTTCTCAACATTTTCTAGTTTTTAGCAATGATTTATTTCTCTCTCTCTCTCTTTTTAATCTCTACACACACCCCATGGCCAATCTTACCCAGTCCAGTGACATCAACTGTTACATAATCACAAATCAATTTCAAATATCTATTGTAAGACAGACTCCTTCTGAACCCAGATACATGTCATAAAGTATAAACACCTCCAAGAGGATATTCATAGACACAGATTTACAACTGAATTTCTCTTAGCTGGATTTCCTGCAGCATGTTCTATCTGAGGTGTTAACATTGACATCCACCTCGTATTTAAAAAATGAAATACCTATGGGGTTAAACTATAATGGCATTTAACACTGAGTTGCTTCATAAAATGATTTATCTTCAGTCACATGGATGACTACATATTTTAGATAGGGAACTAAGTTCTTCCTTAGATTTAATAATACAGGCAAACTTCAAAATAAATAACTCAGTGGATATTTCATTTGACAGAGTTAAATCTACATTTTAAATTTTCTATTTTCTTTTAAATTTCAGGCTGAGTCACCTCAGATAATAGAGAGATGTTCCTGAACTAAGTGTGGCTAATGAGGTAGTTCATTATGGTGCTTTTCCATTCTGGAATTATATGTTCCAGGGCACAAAGAAGTTTCTTCCATACATAAGTACTAATTACAATATTCACTGTAGTGGATTCTATAATGTATCACTCAAACAGCCTTTGTTGTTGCCTGTTCAGTCGCTAAGTTGTGTCTGACTCTGCAAACACATGGACTGCAGCACGCCAGGCCTCCCTGTCCCTCACCATCTTCCAGAGTTTGCCCAAGTCCATGTCCACTGAATCTGTGATGCCATCCAACCATCTCATCTTCTGCCATGCTCTTCTCCTTTTGTCCTCAATGTGTGCCAGCAACAGGTTCTTTTCTAATGAGTCAGTTGTTCCTATCAGGTCACCAAAGTATTAGAGCTTCAGCTTCAGACTGCAAAAACAAGACCCGGAGCTGACTGTGGCTCAGATCATCAGCTCTGCACAGCAAAATTCAAGCTTAAACTAAAGAAAGCAGGGAAAACCACTAGGCAAGTCAGATACAACTTAAAACAACTCCCCTATGAATATACAGTGGAGGAGATAAATAGATCCCAAGGATTAGAACTAGTAAACAGAGCACCTGAAGAACTATGGACAGAGGTCCATAATATTGTATAGGAGGCCGCAGACAAAACCATCCAAAAGAAAAAGAAAAGCAAGAAGGCAAAGTGGTTATCTAAGGAGGCTTGACAAACAGCTGAGGAAAGAATAGAAGCAAAAATCAAAGGAGAAAGGGAAAGGTAACTCCAACTAAATGCAAATTCTAGAAAACAGTAAGGAGAGAAAAGAATGCCTTCTTCAATGAACAATGCAAAGAAACAGAAGATAACTACAGAAAGGGTAAGACAGATCTTTTCAAGAAAATTGGTAATATCAAAGGAACATTTCATCCAAAGATGGGCACAATAAAGGATAGAAACAGTAAAGACCTAATAGAAGCAGAAGAGATCAAGAAGAAATGGGAAGAATACACAAAAGTACTGTACAAAAACAAAATGATCTTAATGACCCAGATAATCACGATGGTGTAGTCTCTCACTCAGAGCCAGACATTTTGGAGTGTGAAGTCAAATAGGCTTCAGGAAGCTCTGCTGCCAATAAGGCTAGTGGAGGTAATGGAATTCCAGCAGAGCTATTTAAAATCCTAAAAAAAAAAAAAAAAAGATTCTATTAAATTGCTGCACTCAATATGTCAGCAAAATTGGAAAACTCATCAGTGACCACAGGACTAGAAAAGATCAATCCTCATCCCAAGTCCTGTGAAAAGTAGTATTAAAGAATGTTCAAGCCACTGGACAATTGCACTCATCTCCCATGCTAGTAAGGTTATGCTCAAAATCCTTCAAGCCTAGCTTGCAGAATTACGTGAACTGAGAGCTTTTAGATGTTCAAGCTGGGTTTAGAAAAGACAGAGGATCCACAGATCAAATTGCCAACATTCACTGGGTCATAGAGAAATCAAGGGAATTTCAGAAAAACATCTACCTCTGTTTCATTAACTACCCTAAATTATTTAACTGGGTGGATCATAACAAACTGTGGAAAACTCTTAAAGATATGGGATTCCAGACTATCTTACCTGTCTTCTGAGAAACCTGTATGCGGGTCAAGAAGCAACAGTTAGAATTGGACATGGAACAACAGACTGGTTCCAAATTGGCAAAGGAGTATGTCAAG
Source organism: Bos indicus x Bos taurus (assembly GCF_003369695.1). Classification (NCBI taxonomy): domain Eukaryota; kingdom Metazoa; phylum Chordata; class Mammalia; order Artiodactyla; family Bovidae; genus Bos; species Bos indicus x Bos taurus. The sequence continues at coordinate 17,275,012 of NC_040076.1, read as the reverse complement.
GCTGTATATGTTATCCTGCTCACTTGACTCATATGCAGAGTACATCATGCAAAATGTCAGGCTGGATGAAGCACAAGCTGGAATCAAGATTGCCAGGAGAAGTATCAACAACCTCAGATACGCAGATGACACCACCCTTATGGCAGAAAGTGAAGAGGAACTAAAAAGCCTCTTGATGAAAGTGAAAGAGGAGAGTGAAAAAGTTGGCTTAAAGCTCAACATTCAAAAAGCTAAGATCATGGCATCCGGTCCCATCACTTCATGGCAAATGGAAAGGGAAAATATGGAAACAGTGATAGTCGATCTACATCAGACCTCAATTTCTCCCTCTCCCAATCCTGCTTTCTTCTTTCCCCCACAGGCACTGATCCCAAAATTACTCTCTAATGGACTTCCAGCATGCTAATTAAGTCCCTGTGCCTCCTCTGTATTAGTTTTCTATGGCTGCTGTAACAAATCATTACAAATAGCTAAAATGACACATACATTATTTTATGGTTCTCTTAGGTCAATAGTCAGACTCACATCTTACAGATCTAATATTAATGGGTGAGCTTGGCTGTATTTCTTTCTGAAGGATTAGGGAGGAATGCATTTCCTTACCTTTTGGAGGGTCTAGAGGCTGCTCACCGTCCCTGTCTCTTGGCCTCTTTTTCTGCATCTTCCAAGCCAGACATGTTGCATCTTCCAACCTTGCTTCCTCACTACATTCTCTCCAGAGCAGGCTATGCTCTTTGTGCTCATGTGATTAAATTTGGTCTGCCAGGATAATACAGAATAAGCTCCCCTTTTCAAGGTCCTTAATGACATCTGCAAAAACCTTTGGGGGACATACAGTGACATATTTACTAATTCCAAGGATTAAGATACAGAAGTCTCTGGTAGGCCCAATAATCTGCCTACCGTATCCTTCCTGGTGCTGGAATGTGTGAAATATAATAGTTGTCCTTTACTTCAAAGGAAATATTCAGACATGGCCCAGACTGTTAAAATTTTACTGATGTGACAGGGACCTCTGTGTATAATTGGACCAAATGAGTGAACAGTGTCAAGTAAGTGATCTGCTGACTTTGGTGACACATGCACCCTAGAAATTGAGCGAAGCATGCTAAGCTGCTTCAATTGTGTCCAACTCTGTATGACCCTGTGGACTATAGCCTGCCAGGCTCCCCTGTCCACGGTATTTCCCAGGTATGGATATTGAGTGGGTTGCCATGTCCCTCTCCAGGGGATTTTCCTGACTCAGCTATTGAACCTACGTCTCTTATGTTTCCTGCACAGGCAGGTGGGTTCTTTACCACTAGCGCCACCAGGGAAGCCCCAGAAAGTGAGAGGTAAATCCAATGTAGTATTAGAGCATGGAGGACCCATTTTGATCAATGGATAAAGGAAAGGAAAGCCCAGGCTTGGTTTGTTTGTGAGAATGGGTGAGCTCACTGTTCATATTAGAAAAGGAAAGAAATGGAGACTCTTCTGTGGCCCCATTCAGGACTGGTCATGAAAGAAAACAATCGGAAATTTCTCTCAGTGGGCAGAACTTTTGGAGGTACACTTGAAAATCTGATTTGGGTTTTAAAAAAGTGTGGCCAGGTCCCAGTCCTGCTATAGCTGGAAAATCCTGCTGCACTTTGGTCTATTTTTCCTACAGATTGGAACAAAGACTCTGGCAACTATCTGAGGACTCTGACAAGTTTAAGCAAAAATAGGCAGTGATAATTAATTTGCAGATACATTTTTTTTTCCATTTTAGTTTTCAAAACTTTGCTCTAAGGGTGGCCTCCAGGCACATTGGTGTTGAAGAGAGCAGTAGCATAGATGGTTGGAACACTAATGCATACTCTATATTTCTGGATCATATACATACTCCATTTATCTGGATTAGTAAAAGGGGACCCTGTTGTCAGGAGAAAAAAAAGGCAGGGATCCTACAGAGAAAACAATTGGAAAAGTGAATCCTTAATTCTGTATATAATTCCACACAAGTCTCAATTCACCCCTAAGCAGTATATCAGACAGACCTCAAAACAGAACTGCACAGGCTTTGAGAAATAAACTAATTGAAACCCCATCCAAGTCTCAGACTTACCCCTGACTGACACATGCATGAGACAGACCTAAAGCAGGATAGCAAAAGCTCTGATAACTAAATAAAATTTAAACAATGGCTGAAGTCATAATTAGGGCATACTTAGTGGCTCAGATAGTAAAAAAAAAATCCGCCTGCAATATGGGAATTCAGTTCAGTTCAGTCACTCAGTTGTGTCCAACTTTTTGTGACCCCATGAACTGCAGCATGCCAGACCTCCCTGTCCATCACCAACTTCAGGAGTTCACCCAAACCCATGTCAATTGAATCGGTGATGCCATCCAACCATTTCATCCTCTGTTGTCCCCTTCTCCGCCTGCCTTCAATCTTTCCCAGCATTAGGGTCTTTTCCAATGAGTTAGCTCTGTGCATCAGGTGGCCAAAGTATTGGAGTTTCAGCTTCAGCATCAGTCCTTCCAATGAACACCTAGGACTGATTTCCTTTAGGATGGACTGGTTGGATCTCCTTGCAGTCCAAGGGATTCTCAAGAGTTTTCTCCAACAACACAGTTCAAAAGCATAAATTCTTCAGTGCTCAGCTTTCTTTATAGTCCAACTCTCACATCCATACATGACCACTGGAAAAACCATAGCCTTGACTAGACAGACCTTTGTTGACAAAGTCATGTCTCTGCTTTTTAATATGCTCACTAGGGTAATCATAACTTTCCTTCCAAGGAGTAAGCGTCTTTTAATTTCATGGCTGCAATCACCATGTGCAGTGATTTTGGAGCTCAGAAAAATATAGTCAGCCACTGTTTTCACTGTTTCCCCATCTGAGACCTGGGTTCAATTCCTGGGTCAGGAAGATACCCTGGAGAAGGGAATGGCTACCCACTCCAGTATTCTTGCCTGGGAAATCCCAGGGTCAGAGGACCCTGGCAGGCTACAGTCCATGGGATCACAAAAGAGTCGGACACAACTGAGCAACTGACATACACAAAGTCATAATTGGGTTCCCAGGTGGCACTAGTGGTAAAGAACTTACCTGCCAATGTGGGAGGCACAGGTTTGATCCCTGGGTCATGAAAATCTCCTGGAGGAAGAAATGGCAACCCACCCAGTATTCTTGCCTGGAGAATTCTATGGACAGAGGAGTCTTGCAGATTACTGTCCATGGGGTCCCAAAGAATTGGACACAACTGAGCATGCACCCACATACAGTCATAATTAACCCATGAATAACACATGCACACGACAGATCCAAAGGAGCATAGCATGGACTCTGGAAACTGAACCGAGCTGGGAAAGAACACCCACAGAAGGTAAGGCAGAACTTCTTGTCTAAACACAACTGGACTTACAAATTGAAGAGAAAAAACAGCAATAAAAAACAAAACAAAATATTCTTCAAGGCATTTTAACAGGACCCAGAATGTACATAAATTAATGTTCAAAATGTTCAGAATTTAATCATTAGATGTACAAAGAACCAGAAAATTTTGATCAAACCTCAGTGAAGTGACAACATAAGAGGTCATATGCCAAACATAAGAGGTCTCAGCTGTAGAAATGCTCAGATTAATTCTTTAAAGAAGTTATAACCTTCACAAGGTTCACATAAATGCTCTACTCATTAAAATCTTTTATTCCCCTCTTTGACTATTATAGTATGTATTGTATTAGTATTAGTCGCTCAGTCATCTCTGACTTTTTGCGACCCCATGTACTGTAGCCTGCCAGGCTCCTCTGTCCATGGGATTCTCTAGGCAAAAATCCTGGAGTGGGTTGCCATTTCCTCCTCCAGGGGACCTTCCCAACTGTACATAAAGGAGACTCCATTAATGTGCATTAAAGGATACCCCAGGTTAACCTGTTATAGAAAACTGTCTCTTGAGTCTTTAAATTCTATACCAATTCTATACCTCTGGTTGGCTGATTGTTTGTTTCTTTATTTAGGTTTTAAGGTGAATGACCTGGGGCTATTTGTTTCCATCAAGCTGATTGAGAATCTAAAGGCATAGTTGAAATGTCTATTTTTCTTGCCATCCTCAGAAGAGATTGCTGCAAATATACTCTATGATTCTCATTCTTTTCAGCTTACAATACAAATAGCTTATTATTTTTTGCAACCTATCTCTTATAATAAAAGAATGCTGAAAAATTAAATAGAAGAAAGTTCAGTTGCCATATAGGCTACGAAAATGATTTGCTGGTGGTTATTTTTAAGCTTGATTCTAAATAGATTTATGAAGAGTGGCACTTGGAAGACGTGGTTCAAATTTTGCTATTTAAGGTATCTTGAAATTATAGGTTCACTCTCCCTAAAATTTCAAAAAGTGTAGAGCTTAGGCTCTTAAGGATATAGCAATGATAAAAGCTTTCATAGTCATTTCTAAAAAGCAATACTTCATAGTTTTTCCTTTCTAATAGTTCGCTAATATACTTGTAGAAGGAAGGCAACAGAAAACCAAGAATAAAAATAGCTGAGCTCTCCACAATTGGGCTTCTTGCTTACTTTCCCTGTTCAAAGAAAAGAGGAGACACATCTTGCAATAGAGGCTTCATAGACAACTGGGTTCCTCCAGTGACTGTCGGCATTTGATGCCCCGTATCTCTTGGTTCTTCTTGTTGCTAATGGTCAGCCTGGAGATGGTAGTGAAATGGGAGCAATTAATCTGTAGATGAGGGAGTATGTATTAAGAAATTCCATATATACTACATGAAAATCAAAGCTGATCATAATGAATGTGGAGAATTTAAAAGTTCATCAATCTAGCACAATGTCATGCATTTAGCAAGCACTAAATAAACATTCAGGAAACAATTCAATTTCCAGAATTATAGTGAATGAAAACAAGGACTAGAATGATTCTAGAGTATGATTATAACCTCTTTTATTCCATTAGGCACATGAAGAAACTCAAAGCTCCTTTAGGGTTTATAATGGTAAATACAGATAATAACAAGAAAAGTATATCCTGAATGATATCTGTCTTTGTTATCTATTATGTTTGATTTACTTACTTGAGTCAATTACCAATGGTTCTGAAAAATATTTTTTTTTCTTAACATTTTATATACTAAAATAAATATACATAAAGTGTATGAAAGATTAAGTTTTCTAAGATTACTCAAAAAATGAATTTTAGATTTGTAATTAGAATCTGTTTATACTATGGACCAACAGTATTTTTGAAGTTTAAATATTAAGATAGTTCAGTGTGAATGGGAGAGCAATAAGGTTGTTATTTACTGAGTTGGTTGGAGAATGGAACTGTCTAGATAATTAAAAAAAAAAAAAAAAATAGAAACCCTCGCAAACAACATGCTAGTCTAAAAGAATTAGACTTGGATATATATGTGTCAAGCCAAAGAAGATGTACTTTATTTACAAACAAAAAACACTTATGATCTACCAGAGATGCCCAAAGAAATACATACCAATAAACAATCACTGCCTTTTATTTTGCAGACTTTATAGTGTTGGAGCCAGTGAAAGTAAAAGTAGGTTATATTTTTATTTAATGTGTTCTCATTTACTCTAATGTTGGAAATCACTCACCAGACCCCTAATGACTGTGACTGATGTTTGCTTTTCCACCTCTGTTTGTACCTCAAGAATATGTTTTTGGAAGAAAACAGCGATTGTACAAACATCTGATTCAAATGCTCTTATCCTTATGTTGAAAAATTCCCTATAGGGAAAGCAGGCTAGAACTGAAATCTTACATGATACATAGATCTCAAAGCATAATTCTGATGGTGCTAAAGAAATCACAAAACTAAGAAATATCTATTTAACTTTCTTTAGCCATCCCATAAGATCAGAAAATTCTATCACCAGTAGACTCTGAAGTTTATTACCATGGATTATTTTCTCATCAAGATATTTTATTAAAAAGTTCTCCTATAACTGATAAATGGAAAGCATGTTAATATTTAGAAGGAGAATACACATTTTGTGTCTTGTTGATTTCAGTTGATGAAACTTTTCAACATTAAATTTTAAAATATCTTACTCTATAAGTTTAGAATAATATATTTTAATGGCACCTTTGAATTTTAGATTTATTACTACTCATTTGAATTACATTTTTTTAACATCACAAATATGATCCGTAAAATGAATATGCTGGAATATATCTTTCTTTTTATAAAACTGAAATTATTCCTATGTGATCACACTCACAAAATAATGCTCATAATTATTCATTAGCTATAATGCTTCATATTTTTAATCATTTTACTTTTTGGTAAGAATTTCTTAGTTCTTTCATTTTTGTTTCTGGTACTGGATAGATAGGTCTTTGTTTAGTGATACTCTATGCAATTTCTACATGGATATTTTTTGAGGAGGTGGGCTTTCTGCTGATGCTGATAACCAGACACTAAATAGTGCAAGGAGTAGAGACCATGAGTGGAAAACTGTGAAAGCCTGAAAGGATTTCACAGAAAATATTGTGATAAGAAGCATAAACTTATTCACTGTCCAGATACTTGTTGAGGGGTGGAAGAGAGGCACAATAAAGGATGAATGGCTGTGAGATCAACAAAAATGTCTTATGGTCACAAGTCCTAAGGACAGAGGAAGGATGTCTATCAAGTACAATTTCTAAAAATTCTCTCTCACACACATGCACACCCCACATCAGACATTGCCTGCAATTACTTCATTGCTGCATTTAGATCTGGACTCTGGCCCGTAAGAGTCCTTGAGTGAGTGGATACTTCAATAATACGTGCTTTGCACGGTAATTTAACACACTGATAAAATAACAATGTCCCATTTGTATTGATCTACTAGCTGAGGTAAATTTCAAGTTAAATACAGATTATAAATCACACCTGCATCCTTGCAGATCTGTGTCATATTAGAAATTGCAAATATTTGTTTTTAAATAGTTTGTAATATTTACCAAAATGTAAGATTTGTTATGATTGCACTTTAAATTGAGTGTTTTCAGATTTGTGATTTTTAGTAGAAAGACATGATAGCTTCTAAAACTACCATATTCATATTTTAAGAGAACTCACATGTATTAAACTGGTAAGTTTAGTTGATTACGTTGAAATTAGTTTTTTAAATTCTTGACAAAGATTGATTTTTCAGTTCCTGGCACTGAAAGAAGGAAGTCCTGTCATGTGTGACAACGTGGATATACCTGAAGGGTATTAGTCTAAGTGAAACAAGCCAGGAGAGAAAGACAAATGCTCTATGGTTTCACTTATATGTGGAATCTAAACAAACCAGACTTAAAAACATGGGGTTAAGGGGATGGGGCAAAGAAGGACAGGTTGGTAACAGCAAAGTTTTAATTAAAAGATAAATAAAGTCTGAGGAATAACAGGTATACACTATATATAAGAATGTATAGTGACTATAGATGATAACACTTTATAGTTGAAATTTGCAAAGAGACAAGAATGTAACTGTTCATACCAAATAAATAAACAAAAGTAAATATGTGAGGATGTGACATGATTAATATGTCACTTAACTTGAAGGATGCACTCAGTCTTTCATAACACAGCTGCTCAGTTGCCCAGTCATGTCTGACTGCTTGCAACCCCATGGACTGTAGCCTGCCAGGCTCTCCTACCCACAGAATTTTCCAGGCAAGACTGCTGGAACAGGTTGCCATTTCCTACTCCAGGAGTTCTTTCTGACCCAGGGATCGAACCCTAGTCTCTGGGCATCTCCTGCATTGGCAGGTGGATTCTTTACCACTCCATCACTTGGGAAGCCCTTCATAATTTATTTCATATATCAAATCACTATGTTGTGCACTTAAAATATTTGAGTTTTATTTGTCAATTATACCTCAACAAAGCTGAAAAAAATCAAAACCTCAGAAATACAGCATTTAGAAAATTCTTTGTTTTCACAGAGAGTTTTGGGAACAGTTGTAGTTTAAATATCAAGTTGATATTATACATTCATAGCCATCCTGGAACAAGCCTTGACAAACAGTGAAAGTGAAGTTGTAATATGAAATTTTACAATTAAAAATTCATATTGTTTTGCTAGAAAATAATACTTTGACCTAATATTTTGTGTTACTAACAAACAGCACTAAAATCTCCTGGGTAATTCTTTCAAAATAAATACCTGTGACCTTTTTCCCAAATACTCTAATTTAGTTTGCCATTTCCGGAGCTACTTCAATTGTGAAGACTCTCTCTTCTAATACAAAAATTCTATGGCTGTAAATGGCTATTTCCTCCTTTAATGTAATTTTATGATTTTTATTAATAGTTATATTGACATCATCCTATTAGCTAATCACCTGAGTTTGTTAGAAGATTTCTGCCTTTGCCTTGAGCTCTTTGGAGAATTCTTCCTGGCTTCACAAAGTTTTCATTATTCTTAAATGGACACCCTAATTAATGGCTTTTTCTGAAACTTTTCCTGTCTCTAGGAGGTAGCATCCTGTCTCACTCTCCTGCAAAATGCCTTACTAACACGTCTATCATAGCTCTTAATACACTGTGCAGCAATGATCTATTTACACTATGTCTCACCCACTAGATTATCAGTTTACAGGGCAGTAATTAAGTTGCTAAGCATATTACTAAGTAGTGGCAATAAAAATTACTTTACAAAATTGGTTAAAATAAACACTGGCAATGACATCCTGGCTGCAATAATATCATAGCAATCCAATGTAGTGGCACTGTGATTTTCAGACAATATCAACTTCACTTCCTTGTATTGTTTCTTGGCAGCAATAGCACTTAAAGGGCAATTTTGAGAAAACTCAGCTAATATTCTTGGTAGATATTTAACCTTATGAAAGGAAATCACTTATCCAAGACTTCAGTATTTTCATTTCAGTGACATTTAAAATGGAAATGAGTCCATTTTCTTTTCAGACTTTTTGAATATGCTTTTGGTTCAGAATTAAACCCATTCAGTGAATATTCAACTAGGAAAAAATCAGAATGTAAGGAAATTACAGAAGCAGATTTTTTCAGTGTGACTCTCATATCGGATATATCCTATATTCTACATTAAATGTACCAACAGGTAAAATATACCAATTGCTAATCGATAAAATACATTAATTACTTCTAGTAGACAATGAATTTTTCACACAATTGCAGCATATATCTGTGCCCTTCATCTTCTCAGGAAAGTAAGTCATTTGAAAATATGTTTTCATTGTAGTTACATATTTTGGTATTAATGGATAATAGCTTTTAAATCTTATCCCATTTTTTACATTATTATGATACTAAAAATTGTCTAAGAATTCTTTGAAAATAATGTAAACAGAATTAATCTCTAAGCCATCTGTTGATACTTTTTATTACAGACTCTTTTTATTGTTTTATAATAAAGAAATGGGTTAAAGAATGAATGTAGTAAGATAACTTTTGACAACCTAATAGATTTAAGGTGAATGTGATTAGATTGTCTTGAAAGTGAAATTGTTAGTCAGTTGTGTCCAGCTCTTTGCAACCCATGGACTGTAGCCTGCCAGGCTCCTCTGTCCATGGGATTTCCCAGGCTATAATAAGGAGTGGGTAGCCATTCCCTTCTCCAGGGGATCGTCCTGATCCAGGGATGGAACCCATGACTCCTACGTCTGAGCCACCAGGGAAGCCTTGGTTTTGTCAATTTCTCCATGTCTTGGGATGAATCCCAAACTCATCAGAACAAAATATTAAGTCTAAGTACAAACTCCTTTTGGGCAATGTAGATTGTACCGACATTGGGGATATGTTAAACTTTATATCTTACCTAACACATTTATCTTCTAAAAGTATTTATAATCATTTTGGTCTTTATTCATGACTCCCTTTACTATATATCCTGCCTCAACGTTTGCTTTACTATCCATCACTCATCTCCATAGTTTACAAAATTAACCTGGTCCAAGCAATCGTCCCATGTTTTCTATTCTGTTGCACTCGGCACTTAGCAACCCAACAGGACCACTGTTGTCAAGCAAAAGAAACAAAGCAAAACAGGTTGTCTTTCCCAGCAAATGCTTTTCGTCATGCATGCTCTTTAGGATTTTCAGTTTATCCCTTCACCTCTAGAGAAAGCCAGTGTCAAGCCCCTGTATATATAATTCATAATTCTAAGGAGTAATAGACAGTAAGTTGGTAATTGTTTAACAACCAGCTGACCGTAGGACAACAAAAAGCATTGATAGTATGTAATATTTGTTGATTTCTGTGGTGTGAATATCTCCAATATGACCACTTTGAATTCAATGTGTCATCACTGTATGCAAAGTTAGAATGTGATGGTCTATAGAAAACCATTATTTATTTCTCCCCTAGAGATTAAGCAGACAAAATAACTTCAAGAACATATATGATAATAAAATATAGTAAAAATAATTAGGATTTAACTAGCTTTTAGCATTTGTTAATTGAAAACAAAATACTTCATGTTAAAAAAGCTTAAAAATAATTTAGGTTTGAAAACAAAATGATAATTGATTTAAACATTTATCACCTTTCTTTAAATTGACCAAAAAAAAAAGTCATGTCTAAAGGTAATCAAACAGACCTAGAAGATTACATGATCTTTCCTCTACATTGTCCATTTTCATTTATGCTATTTTTATGTAAATCTCTCTGTATGAATTCCTTTCTAACAATGTGTAGTTGTGTGAAATTGAAACACCATGGAGGCAAGGGCTTTCACTGCTAATTTTCTCTTTCAGCCTGAATAAAACTTACTTTGACAATTGCCCTACTGTCTCACTTATGTATGTGGAATGGAAGAAACCAAAAGTCAGGTATTTTTCTTGGTGGTGCTGCTGCTGCTGCTAAGTCGCTTCAGTCATGCCCGACTCTGTGAGACCCCAGAGACGGCAGCCCACCAGGCTCCGCCGTCCCTGGGATTCTCCAGGCAAGAACACTGGAGTGGGTTGCCATTGCCTTCTCCAATGCATGAAAGGAAGGGTGAAAGTGAAGTCACTCAGTCGTGTCCAACTCTTGGCGACCCCATGAACTGCAGCCTACCAGGCTCCTCCATCCGTGGGATTTTCCAGGCAAGAGTACTGGAGTGGGGTGCCATTGCCTTCTCTGTTTATTGGTGCTACATCCACATAACTAAGTTTAAGCCAAACGAGACAGTAATAAAAGTGCTCAAAGTTTTAAAATCTTGACACTAAAATGGTATATATCTGGAGTCATATTAGATCTCATTCTAAGATTACACTACAAGAAATTTTCCTGGAAATTTTCTCTAAGCCGTTTTAGTCCAGCATGGTTCATCGTCTTGATCATTTCTAATTAGAAGCAATGGACACCTTTCCAGGTTTGTTCATCATCCTATATCTCCCTGAATTTGCAATTAGGACCAATTAGCCAGTTCAGAAGGCTGGGATTATAATACATAAACTAGGTTACTATAAGAACAGGCGTAATTTGCCATGCGGTCTAGCAAAGAAATTTCTAGAAGGGAAAATATATCAAGAGAGATAAATAGGGAAACAGAAAATACAAAGGGCAAGGGTTTTACATTGCTTGGTTCCAAAGTTCACATACATTCCTATTTTTGCCTTCTATGAAGTACATTTAAGCTGGTTCTGTTATATATTTAAAACCATTAAATAGCATAAGGTTCAGGAGTATCTGAATTTATGGTTCTGTTCATCTCAAAACAAGCTACAGTATTATGGATTTCTGAAGATCCATTTCATTATTCACATGTAAGTACTTCAGCCTAGTTCTTCAATCCAGATACAAGAATTTAAAAGAAAGAAAAGATAAGAAAGGAAGACACATAACAAACTTTTTTTTTAATTTAAATTTATTTATTTTAATTAGAGGCTAATTACTTTACAATTTTGTATTGGTTTTGCCATACATCAACATGAATCCACCACGGGTGTACACGTGTTCCCAGTCCTGAACCCCCCTCCCACCTCCCTCCCTGTACCATCCCTCTGGGTCATCCCAGTGCACCAGCCCCAAGCATCCTGTATCCTGAATCAAACCTGGACTGGTGATTTGTTTCTTATATGATATTATGCATGTTTCAATGTCATTTTCCCAAATCATCGCCCCCCTCCCTCTCCCACAGAGTCCAAAAGACTGTTCTATACATCTGTGTCTCTTTTGCTATCTCACATACAGGGTTATCTCTTTTGCTATCTCGCATACAGCATTTAAACGCTGAGTAAATTCCACAAAACAACTTCTGAATGCCGGCAGAGGACATAACAAACTTTTAAAATCACAGATTAGATGTGTTCTGAAAAAGAGTGGGAAAGGAATAGGCAGTACCCTATGGATACTTCAGAAATAGTTTCCTGCTCTCAAGTTGTCTCCTTGTGTTTTCCAGTGAGTATTTAGCAAGAGAGTCAGTTAATTAACATTTATCAATTATCAGCAGACTAGTTAATTCAGAGGGATCAGAATGCAGAATATTATCCTCGCCCTGTGTGAAATCAGAAAATTCTTGAGAGACAGTCATAAACACAGGGAAAAAGAGTTTATAAAAATAATAAATATAGCTCTTAACTTTGTTCTCTGTGTATCATGCCATTCTTTTTCATATTCAGATCCATTATTCTTGTCCGTTTAAGTTTTCTGTGCATTAGGACTCATATCCTTGAAGAGTCAGCAAGCCAAATGCCAAAGCAGATTTGATCACAAGTTATGCAGATGGTGATGATTTGATTAGGAATTTGCGTACTGGGTTGTCAGCTGTGCTCTCTGTAGGACTTTTCTTCTTTCTGAGGTATAGTTTGACCAATAGTATTGAATGATACTTTGAAAATATCATGGTTTGATCAATAATGCAGTGATGTACAACTTTTGATTTTTAAAACTCAATCTTATTGTCTTCTCAAACAAAATGACTGGTCATTTTTATTTCTTTTTAGCTTCCATCACATACGTACTTCCCATATAAAAATATACAACTACCTAACTAGTTACCATCTGCCACTGTAGAGAAAAACTCTTTTATGCTTTTCTTCTGAGTTATTGTGTATCAATCCACTATCTATTAAGTATTCTCAATAAAGGAGAGAGAAAAAATTAACTGACAAGAAGAAAATGATGTATTGTACATTACAGACATAATATTTCTACAAAAATGGGTTAAATTCGTAAGAACTTGGTAAGTTAAAAGGCATTATGGATAATTCTTATTTTTATACAATTGCTTACTTAATTCTTGACTTAAAAATATATTAGCATATATCTGAGAAAGCATACTTGTAATTGATTGTATAGACTAGAAAATAATTTGCAGATATCATTTCTTTAATTTTTCAAAATGAAACTGAATGGATATTTGTAAGATGATTTAATGTTCAATTTTATTTTATATTCATGGCTCAATTATTGCGTCACATATTTTATTGATTTCCAAATAAAAATGTTCACTGTTAAAATTATTAGAACTGGCTTTTGCCTTCAATCTGGCACTCTAACTTCAGCCATACTTTTGGAAAGTGTTCTTGGTTATCTGCCTATCTGTATTTCAAGATGGTGTCTTCCAGTATGAATGTGGCCTCTTGGCTTTAGGAATAATGCCCTTTGTGTTCCTAAAATATTTTAGCATCCTGCAAAGATATTGCATTCATATAGTCTCTACAGAAAACAAGGATGCTTCCTATGTGTCTTTACCATTCTTGATGCACTATCAAGTTGAACCAATGAAGAAAATGATTTCCTCCAAGATACCACCCCATTAAGTTGATAACTTATATTTGCATTGGTTCATATGGAAATTTTAGCAGTATTACCTTTGTAGAATTTGTTTATTGCCATTCCTCAGGGTTCAGAAATGGACATCTCATTGTGGTCTTAAACTATTCACGAGTCTACATCTATCTCCTGCAATATCATAGCAAGCTTGAGTGTTTTGCCTTTCTTTAATGACAAGGACCATCTTATGAAGTGTAGACTGAAAATGACGGCAATAACTATGCGTTGCATTATATTGCATGTAATAGTTTTGCCACAAATTTAGAAGTTTAAAATAACACCCACTTATTATCTTACACCCTCTGCAGTTCCAGAGTCCAGGCTTCAGCTAACAGAATCCTCTGCTTCAGGATCTTAAACTTACAATCAAGGTGTTGGCCAAGGTTTCAGTCTCATACGAAGTCTGACTAAGGAGAAATATTCTTCTAAACTCCTGTGGTTGTTGACAAAACGCAGTTCTTTGCAGGCTAGTGGCCTGTGGTTCTCACTGTCTTTATCACCCTTATCTCCTTGGCTTTCTAATGTGGTGACACATAGCATTGCAACTTGTTACTCTAGGTCATCATAGGAGAAAGAATGTCTTCCTAATATGCGTGTTGCAGTGTTATATGGCAAAATCATGTACATGTAATCACATGTATCCTGTCACCTTTGCCAAGGTCTTCTATCAAATCAAAGCAAGTCATGGTCCTGCCACACTCAAGGTTGCAGGGGGCTGGGGGGAGTGAGAACTTAAAGATGTAAAAGGCAGAAATCATAAAACCTACCTGAAAATCTCTGTCTCACAAAGAACCTCATCCCCCCAAATCTAGCTGAACCTCCTACTATTTGGCCATATCACCTCCTCCAATTTCTCAATCTGCTGTTCTTTGGACTTTGGCTGGATTCATTCTGGGAACTTTCTGTACCTGCCTAGACAAGGTGACATTGCCTGAAAGTTCACCTACCTGACCTGTGGAACTGCTTGTAACATAAGATGATTCCTGTGAGGATATTATTCTAAAAAAAATAGACTTATTTTCATTCCAGCTACTCTTTTAGTAGACAGGTATAATGACCTACCTATGAAGACAGAATCAAACTATATTCAGCATGTCTTCCTCATCAGATATTACCTCAATGACATACATTTTAGTTAAGATTTTTTTTCCATTTTGAGAACAGATGTGAACCATCTGTTTTTAATCAAAAATCCATATTACATTACACCTTTACTTCTAGCGAGAAATGGGGAAACATCTTAAATGTAATTTGACTTGTGTATATGATTTCTTCATTAGATTTGCTTTCTTTTAGATATGTCAAAACCTCATTATCATGAATGCTGGTGATGTAGTGAAAAGATCAAGAATCTGTACATCATGTAAACCACTAAGAGCTTTAGGAGTGAATCTGAATTTTACAGGTGTGTGCAAAGTGGATCACTAAGCAATTTGACCCATGTTAACATTATATGCCCATGTGACTCTTCTGTATTTTGAAGCAAGAATCAATTTAAGACAACTTTTGAATTTATTACTTGTCTATCTGACTTTCTGTATGTACCTGAAGAGTTGGGGCAAATAATTAGAACTTTTTATACGTCCAATCCACAAAATCTTTAAGGTAAAGCTAAAACGGTAAGGGTAACTCTGATGCCTGATGAGGAAAATTTTCCATTCTTTCCAATTTTTATGGGCAAATTCATTGGCTCCAGAGAGAGAATTTACTCTATATGATCAAGAGCTTTTGTGCCAAAGAGGGGATGTACCATCTATTTTCAAACAGAAGATAGCCTGTCTTAGTAGTCAAACAGCTAGGCTAGTCTTATCACAAAAGTATCTTTATCATTCCAAGACATGATAGAGGATTATTTCTCTTCCTGTTCATTAGATGTAATGTCAGCATAGCTCTGCAGTAACACAATTCCGGGAGATGCAAGAGAGAAGAAAGGAGAAAGCAGATTAGCCTAGCTGTGATAATCCTCCTTTGGGCCAGTATGTGCTTCCCTCTGGAGAAAGCACTGCTGTCCCTTTGATGGTACCTGCATCCATCAAGGATATCTGGCCTTTTGCAGATATCCTCAGTCTCTAACACAGCCTTGACCTGAGTCCCAGGCAGTCCTATCTGTCCAAGTCACAGCCGGAGATTTCTAGCAGGACTTTACTTGTAATAGATACAAAATTACACTCTATCAAAATCACACATTTTTCTTTGCCTTTCATATTTTTATCATGTTAACAGCGTAACATATTCCCAAATGTTCAAAACACTGATCTTAGAGAAAAATGTAAGTTGAAAGAGGTGGATCTTTGGGACTGGAGAAGTCAGAGATTTCACAGTCTTGGATGTGAGCTAAGTAGGCACCAGCCTCATTTGTTCATGTGCTCTCTGTCCTCAGGTGAAGCACTGAAAGACACTGCATGGAGTGTGAGGCCCAGTCAAGCAGGGAGATGCTGGCCAGAAAATCAGGTGAAGAGCGTTGTACATCTTAGATGTCAAAGACGAAGACTATGGGCAGAAAGACCTCCCTACCTTAGCTTATGGAGAGTGGGGGTAAGAATGAAGTCCGGTTGCCTCTTAACACCACCAAATGCTGGGGACAGTTGTGTCACACTATGAGCCCTCAGGAGCAAAGACACATCAGACTTTCAAAATGCCTCCTACTGAACGGCTGAAGGCTATGGAAATCGTGTCAGATCTCACTTCTGCGTCTGTCTTATAGAGAGAGAAAGGCTGGGGTACCTCAGAAAGTCAGGTAACCCAAAACTTACTGAAAGACATGGAATAATACTGCACGGGGGGCAGGGGGGCGGAATTCCAGAAGATAACGTTAAAAAGATAAAACAAAAAATCAGTGTTGTGTGTGACTGAGTACAAATTATGTGATCGGACTCCTCTACATGCTGGGGATGCCTCAGATTCTGAATTCTTATGCTCAGTTGGAAGAAGATGGGCCACAAACAAAACAGCCAAGTAAATGATGTTTTAAATTATATGGGGATGCTTTTTTTTTTTCCAAAGAAAATTAGAGAAAACAGAGAAAATAGTGAAACTGCATTTGTGGGATACAGGAATAGGATTGAAATTTTACATAGAGTGGTGGTCGTGACCTTCCTAGCGAAGGTGACATATGGCACATTGGTAAGGAAGATGACAGAGTGAGCAATGTGATGAGCTACCTGGAAGCAGAGTCTATTAGGCAAAGTGAGCAATGCTTAAAAGTCCTGAAATTCGAATGTGTCAGGAGACGAAACTAAGTATGAAGGTTCTGCAGTTGGTAAATGCTAGAACAGCCAAGAGGCTAGTGGGGTTAGTAGAGAATGAGCAAGCCGGTGACTGATAGGGAGTGGGTAAGAGATACTCTTTTAAGTCACTGTTAGAACTCAGAGCTCATTGCCTGAGAAATGAGAAAATACTGAAAGTCCTAAGAAAACAAGTGAGATGATGTGACATGTTTTACCAGAATCAATTCAACTACTGTATTGAGTGATTTTTTTAGTTCTTATTACAGTGATTCTTTTTTTTTTCTTTTCTTCTCTAAATGTTCTATATTTCTCATATCATAATTAAAATTAAACTATCATTTTTGTTGTTTTTGTTAACGCTAGGGCCAGAAGCTAGAACAAAAATCTCATTATTTTCAGGTACTCTGAAAGAAAGACCTGGCAACAGTAAGGCATTGTTATTATAATGTAACAATAGCTCTATCACACACATACACACACATATACACACAGAAACACATTGCTGCTGCTGCTGCTAAGTCACTTCAGTCATGTCCGACTCTGTACGACCCCATAGACGGCAGCCCACCAGGCTCCCCCATCCCTGGGATTCTCCAGGCAAGAGCACTGGAGTGAGTTGCCATTTCCTTCTCCAATGCATGAAAGTGAAAAGTGAAAGTGAAGTCACTCAGTCGTGTCCGATCCTCAGCGACCCCATGGACTGCAGCCCTTTAGGCTCCTCCACCCATGGGATTTTCCAGGCAAGAGTACTGGAGTGGAGTGCCATTGCCTTCTCCAACACAAACACACACACACACACACACAAAATAGGATCTATGGCAGAGATCAAGCAAATGTTACCTAAATATGGGGAAACTATTGATACATATATTTATACAAGCTTATGTATAGTATAGATATATCATCTGTTGGCAGCTGTGTCATGGTAATAGTTCAAATTATGTAAAAAATCTCTTTTGCAGAAAAGATCATGAAAGTAATACTGCCTCAATCTGCTCCCTGAAAAGGGAAACTTTTCAGAGGCACTTATCACATTCCTCCTACGATCCTGAAAAGCCATGAATGCTCCTCAAGTAATTGTTTTGCTTTTTTAAAAATCACTGTTGCTTCCATGTCCTGACATATACACAATGGAGTATTACTCAGCCATTAAAAAGAATACATTTGAATCAGTTCTAATGAGGTGGATGAAACTGGAGCCTATTATACAGAGTGAAGTAAGCCAGAAGGAAAAACACCAATACAGTATACTAATGCATATATATGGAATTTAGAAAGATGGTAACAATAACCCTGTGTACGAGACAGCAAAAGAGACACTGATGTATAGAACAGTCTTATGGACTCTGTGGGAGAGGGAGAAGGTGGGAAGATTTGGGAGAATGGCATTGAAACATGTAAAATATCATGTATGAAACGAGATGCCAGTCCAGGTTCAATGCACGATACTGGATGCTTGGGGCTAGTGCACTGGGACGACCCAGAGGGATGGTATGGGGAGGGAGGAGGGAGGAGGGTTCAGGATGGGGAACACATGTATACCTGTGGTGGATTCATTTTGATATTTGGCAAAACTAATACAATTATGTAAAGTTTAAAAATAAAATTTTTAAAAAAGGGTCAAAAAATAAATAAAATGACACCAAAAAAAAAAAAAAAAAAATCACTGTTGTTATTCTGTGAAGCAAATGGAACTCACAGGCTGTGACCAGAGTCCCTTGTTCTTAAGTAAGATTCCTCCGAAACATTTGTATTCCTGATGTAGATTATCTATTACAACGTGCCAGGAATATTTACCATGCTTGCAAATTACCTATGAGAGTGCTCACTCTATCTAAAATTATTGTTGCTTGCTTTTAATGTTTCTGTACTAACAAAAATAAATCTGGCACCACATTGCTGCACATAAGTTATAATTGAATATCTTGGCAAAGCCCCGATTTCTGTCCCAGTCAAGTTATGGTCAATGTTCTTGTTTTTTTGTTGGTAGTGAGTTCATGTGTGGGTCAGTACACAACTAAAAATGAGTAAGCTGACCAATAAATAAGTAAAAGAAGACTATGTTTGAACCAATAATGATAGTATTCTGTGAGTTAAAGATCATAATTAATTTTCTACAGTATAACTGGTCTACTGAAAGAAAAACATGATAACATTAAAAGTTAGTAAAACCATTTGATGGGCCTCTGTTGTTGATGTACTGGATATTCTTCCCCATCATGGCTAAAAGAATCTAAAATATTTAATACCCAGACAATATGCTCTATTTTTTTTTAAGTGGCAAAGTTTTAATTAAAATAAAATTCATTCTGAAAGTCAAGTTTCTTTTTATTCTGTAGTTTCATTTATTAAAATATTTTCAGGACTTCCCTGCTGGTCCGCAGGCTAAGACTCTGCAAGGGGGGCTGGAGGGAACTAGATCCCATAGGCTGCAACTAAGACTTCACATGACACAGCTAAAGATTTTGCATGTCATAATGAAGAGTGGAGATCCCACCATATGCTGCGACTAATACCTGGCACAGCCAAGCAAATAAATAAATATTTTAAAAAATGTTTTCAAAGATGGGACACAGTATCTGAAAAAATGAAAGCAGTCATCTTTTTCAGTATTATATTTTCCCTGGAAATGTAAATATGTTAAAGTCAGAAGCTAAGTAGCAGTGCTTTTCAATGGATAAGAAATAGAAACCTACCAAGAAAATTTATAAATTGTTAATGAATGTTAACTGAGTAAATTGACTAGCATTAACTGACTAAATTAAATATAAACCTTTAAAAGTAATAAAGATAATGCTTTCTGACCTCTACTTCAATTCTATATGGGATAATTTGAAGAGTCTAATTTTCATGTGTCACATGGAGTGGAGATTTCTAAAAATTTTATAAGTCTGTGAGCATTGTAGGATGGGTGATTAAGAATGAAGAATGAGTATCCAGTTTGTGAATTTCAGGGAATTATCATGAGAAAGTTAAAGCAACAGGCCTCAACTCTTTAGAAGTATTTCCCTCGAGATTTTTACTTAGTCACTGGTGCTACCAAACACTTTCTCATTCAGAAAGCTGAATGAAACAGTTGAGGGAAAACAAAATAAGCCCAATTTCCATTGACAAAGGCTCCCACAGAATCTATTGTTTCTGACTCACTAACCTTGTGGGTGATTGGCAAGTTTGCCAGGCCTCCCATCTCAGATTATAAGAATACAAGTGCAATCACTATAAAGAAGATTTTGTTTCATAATGTACTTGCACTGTTTGGTACTCAGTCAGCATCTTCTAAGGCTGCTTTAAGACTTTCTTAAAGAATGAACGCATACAAATGGATGCCCATAAACAGAAGAATCATGTTTTGAGACAAGTCTGGTAACATTTACCAGTCATCAGTTGCTTTTCTTTTTTGCAGCTTTATTGAGGTATCACTGACAAAGTGTAAGATACTTAAAGTGTACAATATGAAAATTTGATATATGAATACATTTTGAAAGGATTTTTCCCCATCAGCTTAATGAACACATCCATCATCTCATAGATTTACTTTTTTTTTGGTGATTACATATAAGATATACTCTAGGACTTCCTCGGTGTTGAAGTGGATGAGAATCCACCTGCCAGTCAGGTGATCTGGATTTGGTCTCTGGTCCAGGAAGATTTCCTGGGCTGTGGAGACACTGAGCTATTGTGCTGTAACTACTGAAACCAGCGCTCCCTAGAGCTTGTTCTTGGCAATAAGAGAAGCCACGTCAACGAGAAGCCTAAGCACTGAACTAGAGTAGCCCCCACTCACTGAAACTACAGAGAAGCCCGTGCAGCAATGAAAATCCAGTGCAACCAAAAATAAATAATTAATTTAAAGAAGATCTACCCTCAGCAAATTACAATTATAAAATGCAGTGTCATCAACTTTAGTCACCTCTAGAAAGTGTGTATCCCTTTTCAACCTTTCTCTATTTCTCCCATCCCCAGCTCCCAGGCAACCACTTCTATTTTGTCAGCATCACAGGAAAACTGCAAGGATATGTGAATGATGCTTTCTTTAGGAAAAAGGTGGGAAATTTGGTTAATGAAATAAATGTGTATGTTTCAGGTTTATTAGAAAAGAAAACAGAACTTATCCACTTTACTTCCTTGTGGAAACCTGGTCTTAAGTGTTCATTTACTGAACCCATGTGAAGGGGTGTGGGAGATGGGATAAACTGTTTTTGATTTTTCTATCCATAGTTTCCACAGCAATGGACCATGTTTCAGAGAGAAGTTATTTTGGTTGGCAGGGAATGGAATTACAACTTCACAATATTCTCTACATTTGTGCAGCACATCTGTTCTGGAAGGAGAAGTCATCTCCAAAACACTAGTAAACATCACACAGATATGAGCATACTTTGTCCTACTGAAATCCTTGAACTTCTTAGAGAGTCAAAAATAACTTTTCCTCTGAACCATGTATACAACTCATGTTCTTTGCTGGGAAAATTTTACTAGGAAGGGCAAAACTCCTTTGGGTTGCCTGGCTAGTAGAGATGGGAAAGACTTTCTAGAAACATACAGAAGATATTAGTCCTCATTGAGACCTTAGTTTGCCTTAAAAGATTTTACCAACGCATCTCTCATTCCTTTGTCATAATTCATATCTTTTCTATATGTTTCTCTTACAATTCCTGCATTATATTTATATCTATCTATTGATTTCCAGAACCAAGAGAGGAGAGGGAGAGACAGTGAGAGAGTGAGAATACTTTACCCTTTGGTGGCAGGATAAAAAGAGCAGAGAAACCTTAATTTGTTTACTTATTCACCTGCTAACTTCTGTTCTGAAACTTGATGGAGCCATCACTGTGCAAAATTTTCTTGGCTGAATTTCTTAGAAAATCAGACTCTTCCCAAACCACATACTGTTCAGAAATCCTTTAGTGATAATTGGTTGTTTTTGCCATTAGTCCAAGGAAATGCTCTTCTCTTTGCCATGCCCTCAAGAAAACTGTCTCTTCTAAAGAAACAGTGAATGATAATTTCAGTTGTTAAGAGATAGATGCTATCCCGAAAAGTAACAGTTCTCTTTTATTTCCTGTTGAAGATAATTATTAGGTATTTATTATCCTAATTTCTTAGTCTTCTGCTGTTTAAATAACTTTTCTAGAATTCTTTTTTTCCAGAAATGTGGACAGCAACAAAGCCCTTCTTCCTTCAGTAACTCCACCTCTTCATAATCTCTGATGAAGCGCACCAGAGAGGTCTGTTTGTGGTCAAGCACAGAAGACACTGCCCAGGTGCTCTCCAGCATTGGGCCTGTTGAGTTTGCTGTGCTCTCCCATACCTTACATGACTAATAACATGTAACATTATTATGTAACAATAACATTATTTTTTTCAGCATGATAACCAGTATCCTTTATTTCTCTATTCAAAATCTTTGCAAGTAGCAAACATGCAACATTTCTTATGGTATAGAGTAAGACGTAAAAACTAAAAAAAAAAAAAAAAAAGTTCAATAATTTTATTGCTTTCCATTGATGTAACTGATGCAACATACTTTCATAGCTATTGAGAATGGTTTAGGTATTAACGTGTCATGCAACATCAGCGACAGTTGTTGAGCCAACTGTTTTCCCTGATGAAGGACAGATCCTCACACAGCATGTGGCAATGTAGTCCTGGCCAGCAAAGCAGGAGTTTTCAAAGATTCCTTATTATCTCCTCCCCTCACAAACTCTTTACTCCTCAAATCATATATTTTCATTCAAACAATTTTTACTGAAAATTTTGCCACAGAGATGGGATAGGGAGGGAGGTGGGGGAGCTCAGGATGGGGGGATATATGTGTATCTGTGGATGATTCATGTTGCTATATGGCAAAAACTATCACATGTTTTAAAGTAATTATCCTCCAATTAAAATGAATGAATTAATTAAAAAATTTGCCAGGAAGTTCTAACATGGCTGTTAAATAATGACAGGGCAAAATTACTTTTTGTTTTGGTCTATCCTTTTGTAATGATCTTGTGAACCTTAACTGTTCTTTCTTAAAAGGGTCATCTCAATTTCTGCTGGTGTAGAACATGGATTTGCTATTGTGCCCTAGACTAGACATTTCTTGAGTTATAACTTACTACCATGTAACCACTCCCCCACCCCCACATACACACATCCTGGTCTGAATGTTTGCCAATGAAGATTCTTTAGAACAATGTGAAAAATAAAGATCTTCTTCAATCAGTCAGTCACTCAGGCGTGTCTGACTCTTTTTTACATTTTGAATTGTAGCCCTCCAGTCTCCTCTGTTCATAGAATTTTATAAAAAAGAATACTGGAGCAGGTTGGCATTTCCTACTTCAGTGGGTCTTCCCTGGGTGAAACCAGGGATCACCTATTACCTTTCATATAGGTTTAATCAATTATTTTTTGTATGAAGACAAGAAATTCTCTGCTCTTGCTATTTAATCAGCAGATGAATGGATAAGAAGCTGTGGTACATATACACAATGGAGTATTACTCAACCATTAAAAAGAATACATTTGAATCAGTTCTAATGAGGTGGATGAAACTGGAGCCTATTATACAGAGTGAAGTAAGCCAGAAAGAAAAACACCAATACAGTATACTAATGCATATATATGGAATTTAGAAAGATGGTAACAATAACCTTGTATACGAGACAGCAAAAGAGACACTGATGTATAGAAGAGTCTTTTGGACTCTGTGGGAGAGGGAGAGGGTGGGATGAGTTGGGGGAATGGCATTGAAACATGTATAATATCATATATGAAACGAGTTGCCAGTCCAGGTTCGATGCACGATACTGGATGCTTGGGGCTGGTGCACTGGGACGACCCAGAGGGATGGTATGGGGAGGGAGGAGGGAGGAGGGTTCAGGATGGGGAACACGTATATGCCTGTGGCAGATGTTCTGCCATATATTGAAATGAATCCGCCACAGGCATACACGTGTTCCCCATCCTGAACCCTCCTCCCTCCCCATACCATCCCTCTGGGTCATCCAAGTGCACCAGCCCCAAGCATCCAGTATCATGCATCGAACCTGGACTGGTGACTCGTTTCATATATGATATTATACATGTTT
Source organism: Bos indicus x Bos taurus (assembly GCF_003369695.1). Classification (NCBI taxonomy): domain Eukaryota; kingdom Metazoa; phylum Chordata; class Mammalia; order Artiodactyla; family Bovidae; genus Bos; species Bos indicus x Bos taurus. The sequence continues at coordinate 17,250,995 of NC_040076.1, read as the reverse complement.
CAATGCCACTCTCCCAACTCATCCCATTTTTACTGCAATGTTTTTACATGTTGTATTGATCCCAGGATCAAGACAATTCTGTGGAGGAGGTAATGGCAACCCACTTCAGTATTCTTGCCTGGAAAATCCCATGGACAGAGGAGCCTGGCAGGCTACACTCCATGGGATTGCAAAGAGTCAGAAATAACTGAGTGCACATACACACACACACACACACACACAAGACATATTTAAAATGCAAAAACAAGGCATTCACTTTATAGAAAGCATTCAAATACAAAAATAGAAGAAAATCCAATGATATTTAGAGCTGAAGATATAAATCATCTCATCTGCATTTTGTTCTGAGTTCTACATTTAAGATGAATGTAGATACTTAAATGTTATCAATAACAAATACAAGAGAACATGGTATATTTTAGTTGAAAGAATATTTGAAGGTCCCAAATATGTCTTCTGTGTTGGGTTAGTCAGTTCCTAGGTTTGCTAGTACTTCAGTCATAAACAATGACTACAAGGAAGAAGAAGAAACTAGAACTGAGTGCAATTCATGTGTAAGAGGACTCATCCAACCATAGGACTAAGCCTTCATTACAGATAGTAATCTGCAGAGGACGAGTTGCTTTTGGACTTCATTTGTACAAATTCTTTTATCTAGAGTGTCTGATGGGAGAATGGTCTTATGCTGCCAGGCATTACGTGGCACTGAGCACAAACAAGCCAGCACGTTACAGAATTCTGGCTCCCAGTGGTAAGACCCATTTGAATGAAGAACACTACCAAAGCCAAGGGTGACAAGGAACAGGATTCAGTATTTTTAAAGGAGGCTGGAAACGAGTCTGTCTTGTGAGGGATCTGGCCAACCTTGCTGTGCTCAAGCAGTGTGTGCTGTGAGATTTTAAAGAATAGAACAATAGGGAGCCTAAACTGAAAGCATACCAAGGACAGGAAAGTCATGGGCAAACTCAGAGACGTTAGAAATGACTGCAACCAAGACATACTCATGGGATGTACTACATCTACAAATCATCTGGATATCATCTTAAATATTCATCAAAATTTCTATATTCATGAGTCTGAACAAATGGAAGCTTTTTTGAGTTAGGAAAACATATTTATTTTAGAAACCAAGAAAATGAAACATACAACTGTGTGTCCAACAACAAAGTTTCAAATTTTTATTGGAGGGAAAGGGTTTAGCTAGGTAAAGCCTTAGGAACGATTCTCTTTCAGGGTCTTAAGTCTATTCCAAAGGTCTCATTATGACAATCTATAAATATGAAAAACACTCTGGGTGTCTGTTGCTTTTGCCTCAGACCTGGCCAAAATCTCTGCCTGTAATATCCTGTTAAGTTAGATGGGAAATGCCATCCTTGAATGAGTAAGGCTATTTTAACATTGAAAAGATTTCAAATTAAGTGTGTAAAACATTGAAAAAAATAAAAATCAATCATTTTATTTACATTTATGAGTTAAAAAACTGTGCATATTTGATATTTTGTATTCTTGTGACATTTAAGAGAATTATTCCGCAGTGTATCAACTGTGTAATTCCATTGTGCAGGTACAATTAAAGAATTGATTAAAACTTAAGATATTAAATTAAGCTCTTCTTAAACTTCTTCAAACCACTATAATATTTTTGAGAAATATAAATATCACCACATTTACTCATAAGACTTCATACTTAAAAGAGAATACAACACGTTAGGTTATAGTGCAGCTTAGAATTTCTGAAAATATTAAGTCAGCAAATGGATAAGACTTTACTCCAAAGCTTCTCAAGGTGAATAAAATTTGATACATTTAACAGAGAATTAAAAAACAGATTTTCTGAATTGTTTAGTAAGTTAAAATATAGTTCTTCTTAAGAAAAAGAAATCTTGTTGAAGACTCCTTTACTTGCACAAATCATCCTTACAGGTAATAATAAATCATGCCATGAATAGAAAGAAACACAATTTAGTGTTTCTGCTGAAAAGTATTCTGGGAAACCAAATGCCAGGTTTCTGGCAAATGGCTAGAGGTCTGGATATCAGTTTTCTGATAGCTTTCTGATAGATTTTTATATCAGATAATAGTAGACATAAACGGCACTTATAATAATATGTTAATATTAGGATTTGGGAAAGGTAAGAACTTTTATAACCACATACGGTCACACACTTCATGGGGTTTTTCATCTTCCTTTAGCCAAATAAATGAAAGGTGTGGAGCATCTCACATAGTTATCTCTGCTATTATTATTTTTGGTTAAATGAAAGTGAAATACATACCAGAGAAAAATTCATATAAATAACATATCTCCAAATATCTTTAATAACTAAAATATATATCTTAAATAACTAGCATTACCTTGTATTTGAAATAGTTATTTTAAATCCCAAAAGACGATGTTGTGGAAGTGCTACACTCAGTATGCCACCAAATTTGGAAAACACAGCAGTGGCCACAGGGCTGGAAAGGGTCAGTTTTTATTCCAATCCCACGAAAGGCAATGCCAAAGAATGCTCAAACTACCACACAATTGCACTCATCTCACATGCTAGTAAAGTAATGCTCAACATTCTCCAAGCCAGGCTTCAGCAGTATGTGAACTGTGAACTTCCAGATGTTCAAGCTGAATTTAGAAAAGGCAGAGGAACCAGAGATCAAATTGCCAACATCAGCTGGATCACCGAAAAAGCAAGAGAGTTCCAGGAAAATATCTACTTCTGCTTTATTGACTATGCCAAAGACTTTGACTGTATAGATCACAACAAATTGTGGAAAATTCTTAAAGAGATGGGAATACTAGGCCACCTGACCTGCCTCCTGAGAAATCTGTATGCAGGTCAGGAAGCAACAGTTAGAACTGGACATGGAACAGCAGGATGGTTCCAGATAGGGAAAGGAGTACATAAAGGCTATATATGGTCACCCTGCTTATTTAACTTATATGCAGAATATATCAGGAGAAACGCTGAGCTGGATAACGCATGAGCTGGAATCAACATTGCCAGGAGAAATACCAATAACCTCAGATATGCAGATGACATGACCCTTATGGCAGAAAGTGAAGAATGAATAAAGAGCCTCTTGATGGAAGTGAAAGAGGAGAGTGAAAAAGTTGGCTTAAAGCTTAACATTCAGAAAACTAAGATTGTGGCATCCAGTCCCATTGCTTCATGGCAAATAGATGGGGAAACAATGGAAATAGTGAGAGACTTTAATTTTGGGGGCTCCAAAATCACTGCATATGATTATTGCAGCCTTGAAATTAAAAGACGCTTGCTCTGAGGAAGAAAAGTTGTGCCTAACCTAGACAGCATATTAAAAAGCAGAGGCATTAGTTGTTCATCTACTCAAAGGTATGGTTTTTCCAGTAGTCATGTATAGATGTGAGACTTGGACTATAAAGAAAGTTGAACACCAAAGAATTGATGCTTTTGAACTGTGGTGTTGGAGAAGACTCTTGAGAGTCCCTTGGACTGCAAGGAGATTCAACAAGTCCATCCCAAAGGAAATCAATCCTGAAAATCCATTGGAAGGACTGATGTTGAAGCTGAAGCTCCAATACTTTGGCCACCTGATGCGGAGAGCTGACTCATTTGAAAAGACCCTGATGCCGGGAAAGATTGAAGGTGAGAGGAGAAGGGGACAACAGAAAATGAGACAGTTGGATGGCATCGCTGACTCAATGGACATGAGTTTGAGTTAACTTCAGGAGTTGGTGATGGACAGGGAGGCCTGTTGTGCTGCAGTCCATGGGGTTGCAAAGAGTTGGACACGATTGAATGACTGAACTGAACTAATCCCTGCATTTGCTTAGTGAAAATATATATTATTTAATATAAATATTGATTCATCTACAAGTCATTAATGCTATATTCTGAATAAAGTCTGTAATTTAAAATAAGTATTTATTTTTAGAACTTCAGCATGGAAAACAAGCTCTGAAATCCTTAAAAGTTATTTCATAACTATTTTAAAAGTATAGCTTCTATATATTTTTGGTTTTGATATTCCTCTTAATTATTACTGTTCTTGATATAAAATGTCTAATGTTTCCATATAATCTGAACAGAAAAATGGAAAAAAATTCTTTAATTAAAATGTTATGTCATTTTTGAACAAGCCAGGCATAAAAAATTGGCTTAATTTTGATGTCCCAAATTTTGTGATTATAAAGCTAAAAACTATTTAGGCTAAAATTTTATGTATAACCTATTTTTTAAAAAGTCAAAGTAAAATAAAATTTTTCCAAAAATCTTTTTTAGCAGAGAGTAATTTTGGAACTTTTAGCTATATATTTGAATTTAAAACCCTTATTTTAAAATGGCTATTCAAGGCACCAGAGTTAATATTTTTATGCTTGAATCAACCCCGGTGTCTCAGATGATAAAGAATATGCCTGCAATGAGGAAGACCTGGGTTCGATCCTGGGTCAAGAAGATGCCCTAGAGGAGGAAATGGCTACTCCCTCCAATATTCTTGCCTGGAGAATTCCATGGGCAGAGGAGCCTGGTGGGCTATAGTCCATGGGATCGCAAAGAGGCAGAGATAACTGAACAACTATCACCATCATTTTCTTTTAGTTTAGTACACTTTTATGTTCTTTTTCATTCTTTTCAAAAATATGTTATATTATACACTTGTAATTGACAAATAGGATGACTGAAAAATTCATTTAGAAGACTGGTGAATCGTAGAAGTCACAAGTGGCTGATGAGTACTGTCTTTCCCCTAAATTCCTCTTCCCTACATTTTTCATTCACTTACAAATAGAGGGTGAGCCAGAAAATGACAGGGATTTTCCTTTAGGTTCTTCTCTCTAACACAGAAATCAGTGTTCCGTGGTTCTAGGCAGTAGCCTAGTCAAATAGGAAATGTCATTCAGAATGTTTTCTCTTTTTTCTGTTCTTTTGAGGATGCTTTCATGTTAAATCAAAATGAAATACAGGTCAACAAAACCATCAAACAAAACAAAACAAAGCACTCCCAATATTAATATGGTCCAGAAGCCATAATCATGCAATTGCTACACAACCAGATGAGCTGTAAATTTTCAGTTGTAAAGAAATTACTTTTAAGCTAATATATACACAGCTGCTTATCAACATTAAGATCCATATTTTCAGTAAGACTCATCGATGTGAAACTCAGAATGCTACATAGGCATGATCTCATTGTTTTGACATCATAATTGTTATACGAGAAGAGTAGGCATTTTCATCATCCTAATGATAAGAAAACAAAGGTGAAAACACAGTGTTTTGTCCAAGTGACTGAGGAAAGAAAGAATTGCACAGCTACAGTCTCATCGTAACTTGTTCCCTTTGTATACTTCATCTAGATAAAATTATATTTACAAGTACCATCTATATTAATAGATTTTTAAAAATACATTAAATATTATATATTATTATATTAATAATAATATATTAACAATATATTATATATAATAATATATATTAATATAATATAATATAATATATATGTATTATTATATAATATATATAATATAAATTATATATATTATAATATATCAGCTCTGCCCTGTTTACTTTATGTGAACTGTTTTATTAAACTTTCAGAAAAGTCACATGAAGGAATTATTGTTCTAATCCCCATTTTACTGATGAGACTGTGAGTACTAAAGAGTGAAATATATCATCCAAAGTCAACAGTCATAAGCACAGAGCCATGAGTCAAACTCGACACTCCCATGTGAAAACTCATGCACTTACTTAAGCTCCTTGCTGGCTGTAATGGACTGAATTGGGTACTGGCAAAATCAGATGTTGAAACCCTACCCCATAATGTGACCATATTTGGAGATATGGCTGATAAGGAAGTAACTAAGGTTAAATAAGGTCATAGAGTAGAACTTTAATTAAATAGGACTAGTATCTTTAAAAGAAGACGAGACCCCAGATGCATGTGCAGAAGGAAGGCAATGCGAGGGCACAATGTAAAGGCAGTTTGGTCAGAAATCAGTACTTTTGGCACCTTGAACTTGTACGTCCACTCTCTAGGACTCTGAGAAGATAAATTTCTGTTGTTTAAGTAACCATGTCTGTGGTATTCTCTTAGGGTAGTCTGGGCTGGCTAATTCAATGGCATCTTGTTGAATGACTGGGTGACAGGATTTCTGATTTTGGTCCTCACCTGACTGTCTTGAAGATGTATACTCTGAACAGAAAACATTTGCCTTTACAATCCCTGTTCCTTCTCCTCCTGCTCTTGTTTATTTTATTTTGTTGTTGTAAGCTATCAGATCAGATCAGTCGCTCAGTCGTGTCCGACTCTTTGCGACCCCATGAATCGCAGCACACCAGGCCTCCCTGTCCATCACCAACTCCCAGAGTTCACTCAGACTCACGTCCATCGAGTCAGTGATGCCATCCAGCCATCTCATCCTCTGTCGTCCCCTTCTCCTCCTGCCCCCAATCCCTCCCAGCATCAGAGTCTTTTCCAATGAGTCAACTCTTCGCATGAGGTGGCCAAAGTACTGGAGTTTCAGCTTCAGCATCATTCCTTCCAACGAAATCCCAGGGCTGATCTCCTTCAGAATGGACTGGTTGGATCTCCTTGCAGTCCAAGGGACTCTCAAGAGTCTTCTCCAACACCACAGTTCAAAAGCATCAATTCTAAGGGAATACTTAAAGGTTATTGGTAATTTGTGCTACTGCAAAAAACTGGGAAAAACCTTTTGTTTTTTCTCACATCCATGAGTGCTCAGTCATGTAAGACTCTTTGCAACCCCATGGACTGTTGCCCAACAGCTTTCTCTGTCCATGAGATTTCCCAGGCAAGAATATTGGCGATCTCTTGGGGATCTTCCTGACCCAGGGATCAAACCTGCATCTCCTGCATCTCCTGCATTGGCAGGCAGATTCTTTACTATGGAACCACCATGGAAGCCTATGTTTTTTGTTTATTGAACCTGAAAGAACTTATAAAAGGCATGCTTTCCTTTGGTTGTCTGCATCACTAGGCTATGTATGATATTTCAAGAGTCTTTCCCACTGTTGGTCATGCCTGGAAGAGCAGTATTAGTAGAGCAGATGTCAAAAGAGACATACTAACAATGAAACAGGCAACCAGAATATAATGACTCAAACCAAAGAGAGTGCTAGTGGCTAAATTGTTACTATTAATTTCATAAATATTTAATCTGACCACAATTTCAAGTAAAACTTACATACTTACTCATGTATATATATGTGTGTCTGTCTGCTTTGGCATACATATGTGTGATTGTGTACATGAGAATTCTGGGTTTACATTACCATCATTAAATATTTCTCTGGAGGGCCATGAGGGCAGAAACATAAGCTTGATTTCTTTAGACCCTCAAGTGGCCATTCTAAATTTTATATTTGTGAGTGGTCCAATGCACAGTCACAAGATTAATGTGCTGCAGTTTCTGGATCCTTCTAGTGAAACTAATTCTCTGGATGCATATTGTTTATGGATTTTATGTTACCTTCTTAAAAGAGAAAGAAAGAGAAAGAACTTCAGAACTTGTAAACTAAAATCAATACAGATAATAACTTTTCAAACTGAGAAGTTGGAATATCTTTGTTCATTTTGTTCTTGTGGGTTAGACATCCTTCTCCCTAAATGACTTCATGCTTTCTTTGTGTTTCTTCCTCTTGTTCTTTTTCTGGTTCAACATACCTCATTTTCTTGCTCTTGTTTTTCTGTCTCCCACACAGAAAATCATGTTGGATTTCATATGATTACTTGACTAAATAACATCACTGAAACTGGCACAGGAGGAGGCAGGAACCCATTTATTTCACAGTGTGACAGTGATTGTTCAATATCTAGAAGAGAGCAATAATAGTGCATATGGAACACACTTTTTATGTATGATCATTTTTTGAAAGATTTAATCTCTAATAGCGTCTTGTTTAGAGTTTTTTAAAATATTATTAAATGAACTGAGGTCTAGAGAGATGTTTGTAAACATTAAAAAAAAATTCAATACCCTTACAGTGTAAATTTTAATATAAATAGCAATTTTAGAAACCATCCCAAAGGTTTGGGTAACTGAATACATTTCCTTGGCTAAATCCTGTGGTTGTGTTAGACTGAGACTATATTCTTAAATAGAAGACATATTTAACTACTATAAATGTTCTTTATAAATTATGACTTTCCTTTAAGATAAGATACAAAAGAAACCTTAATGCTTTTTCCTTTATGGTCTAAGCCATAAAGAACATAAAATTCATTCTGACAATTTTATTATCCACATATTTTCCCTTCTATCAAGCTAAAATAGTTGTATTAAATCTATACTGAATCTAAATGTTTTTACATTTATTTACTCAGACTTTTCTGCAGCCTTTTAAATTCCGAGGACATTTACTCTACTTAAGAGTCAGAAAAATATTGTTTTCAGGAAGTACTGGAGACTTGTGGTTTAACTAAATCTGACTTTCTAATGAGAATCAAGTGATGAAAGTGACTAGTGGCAATTGTGATCACTCATCCTAGGTAGCTCCACCTCAAGACCAATGAGATATATTCATCCTATTCCACTTGAAATAAAATCCCCCAAATTTTGCTAATCATACTGATAAATTAGGAAATGGAAGCTTTTACTCCCATATTTGCATTGCCCTTTCTTCTAGTGATCACAATTATCTTTTCTAAATAATTTTATATATCTATTTATGGAACTGTTGGGTCTTTGTTGCTCTGAGGGGTTTTCTCTAAAAAAGTTGCAGTGAGCAGGGGCTACTCTAGTTGCAGTGCACAGGGTTCTCATTGCTATGGCTTCTCTTGTTCCAGAGGACAGGCTCTAGGCCACGTGGGCTGAATTCAGTAGTTGTGGCACATGGGTTTAGTATTAGATTGGTGCAAAAGTAATTATGACTTTGAACCCTGAATTTCAAGTCATTATAACTAGACTCAAACACATTTTATTAATCAAAATGGGAACCATTAAAATCATTTTTGCCAAAGAGAATAAGCTTGTTTATTCCTGTAGCATAAAAATCCATGCTTTGGGATTCAGTGAATTCTTGGAAAGCATTTTCTTCATCCTGCTAGTTGTGGACACACTTTCCCTGGAAAAAAGTTGTCAAGATGCTTGACTAAGTGGTAGTCAGTTGGTGAGATGTCAGTTAAATATAGCAGATAAGGCAAACCATTGTAGCCCAATTCGTTTAACATTTGAAGCATTGGTTGTGCCATGCATTGTGGGGTGTTGTCATGGAGAAAAATTGTGTCCTTTCTGTTGACCAATGCTGGCTGTAGGCATTGAAGTTTTCAATGCATCTCATCGATTTGCTGAGCATACTTCTCAGATGTAATTGTCTTTTTCCAGGATTTAGAAAGCTGTAGTGTATCAGACAGGCAGTAGACCACCAAACAGTGACCATGACCCTTTTATTCGTACAAGTTTGTCTTTGGGGAGTGCTTCGGAGCTGCTACTTCATCCAACCACTGAGCCGGTCATTGCTGGTTGTTGTATGAAATCATTTTTCACCGCACATCACAATCTGATAGAGAAATGGTTCATTGTTGTTGTGTAGACAACAAGATAAGATAACACTTCAATTTATTTATTTTTAATTACAGTCAGTTCAGGAAGCACTCAGTTTCTGAGCTTTTTCACCTTTTCAATTTGCTTCAAATGTCAAATGACTGTAGAATGGTCAACACTGAGTTCTTTGGTAACTTCTTAGTAGTTGTAAGAGGACCAGCTTTGATGATCCTCTCAGTTGGTTGCTGTCAACTTCCAATGACTGGCCACTGTGCTCCTCATCTTCAAAGCTATCATCTCCTTTGCAAAACTTCTTGAATCACCACTGCACTTTCCCTTTGTTAGCAGTTTCTGGGCCAAATGTTCTGTTGATGTTGCAAGTTGTCTCTGCTGCTTTATGACACACTTTGAACTTGGATAAGAAAATCGCTCAAATTTGCTTTTTTGCCTAACATCGTTTCCCTAGTCTGAAATACATATAAAATAAATGGCAAGTAATAATTCATTAGTAAAAATATAAAGCAAGAAATGCACATTAAAATGACATATAGCATAACCACATTTATGTAAGAACGTATTCCAATATCAAATCGCAAAGTTTAACAATGCAAAATCCAAATTACTTTTGCACCAACCTAAGACTTGTGGCTCCCAGGCGAGCACAGGCTCGATAATTGTGGCACCGGGACTTAGTTGCTCTGTCCCGTGTGGGATCTTTCTGGATCAGGTGTCGAACCTGTTTCTTCTGTGTTGGCAGGCAGATTCTTTACCACTGAGCCACCAGAGAAGCCCTATGAATGTCTTTTAAAAGGACTGAAAATTTAACTTCATAGCCACACTCAACATACAGCATCTAATGCAAAATGATTCATCAATTAGGACAAAGATCTTACCAAATATTGCTTCATACTATGTGGAAGAAAATATTCACTGCATTTTTGAGTTTTCAGTGCAGACTATGTAACCCCCTGATATCTATTAATGGGACAGATACTGTATGACATGCTTTGCCTTACTGATTCTGATTATACCAAATAAAATTACAATGTGAACATCGTTTTAAAATCTTTTGAATGAAGAATTCAGTTTCTTCAAAATAATGCTAGTTATAACATTATCAATGAGTTGAAAAATAAATCAGAGGATATGAAGTTTCTACCTGTTGCCCTTTCCCTTAACTATAATTTAGATTTAATTTCTGCATTTCATTTTCACTATCATTGGAAGAGGGTTTTATTTGTCTTATTATGATGTCAGATTAAGTTAACTATGTTTATGACAAAATTTTCATTTGCCTTAAATATATACTATTTTCATAGGTGTTACCATATATACATTTTGGTTACATTTTCAATAACATGTGAGAAAAAATGATATTCACTTGTGCCACAAAATACAGTGTGAGATTAAAAGTAATTTTACATTAAATATAGGATGTACATCTTTGATTATTGATTATAGCTATTTTATGAAAGATTTTTGAATATTTGTCACTGCTTACTATAGCTGAAGTTGTCCCAATGTTGGGACAAAATGTGGGGCTCAAAAGGTGGGGAGGGGACATAAATCTGTGGTTACAATTCATTTCTAATAATAGTGGCAAATTGTTTACTGCTGTATAAAATTGGAGGGATTCGATTATTTCCTCGCTTTATCAATAATAAAAAAATCAAAGAACTTTCCCATCTTCATTTTTAGGAATAAAACACAGCTTTCTCTTACATTAATTTAACTTACTAGCTTGTAGCAGAAAGAGAAAACTCTCCAATGTGAAAGTCTCAGATGAATAACAAAAGATTTGTAGTGCCATCAGTAATCAGATGACTGGTAAAACATGGTCTCATTATTTTTTTTTCCCTTATAGTAAAGACTGATAAAATAAGAGATATAATTGACATGCAAAAGGGAGAATTCTGCATGGTAATAAAGTCAAGTCTACCAAATGGAAAAAGAGTATGTGAAAAGTTGGGCGTGTCAAGAAAAATGTTGTATGACTGTCAATGATAAAAGGCAATTAACATAAAAAGGTTACTTTTTCCCATGACTTAATGGAAAAGCTTAATGAGGAAAAGCAAAAATTACACAAAAATATAATGAAGTACAGTGTCTACAGTATCTACAGTATTATCTTCATATAGTGACTTATAAGGTGTGCTAATTATCAAGCTGTCTTTCAGCTTTGAGCTGTCACTCTGTTATTTGCAGTGCTGAAGCTGGTCCAGTTTCCTACTTTTCTTATACCCTCCCTACAGTTTTTGCCAAAAAGAAGCATTAGAGGAAAACTGCAAAGATAGGGAGGAAGAAGAGAGTTGCTCCTTCCTGTTTATTTTTTATGGGCTGCCAGTGTTCCAGAACACCAGCAACACCTCACACCCACAGCAGCAGTTCCTTTTTATAATAGGAGCTGAGTCTATTTTGCAGCTTTCCCAACATTTATCTACTCTCCCCAGAAAGACCAAGTGGGCACACAGTGTCTCCTCAGAGGTCTAGGTCCCAGTTCCATAAAGCCCCACCCCAGTTCTCCAGAGACGCTTCCTGAAGTCACCACCTCTGTTATAATCTGAGTTTCTCTGACTCTACTTAGCAGCTGTTTACCAAGGAAAAGTAACATTTTTATTCAACTATATTTGACAAGAATTGTACACATTTAAGGGGTAAAATTTGACAATTTGACTTAAACATATATTATGAAATAATCACATTCAAGTGAATTAGCATATCCATCTCAGGTGTTTGTGTGTGATAACACTTAAATTCTATATCTCTTTAGCAAATGTCAAGTATATACGGATGTATTGTTACCTATAATTACATTGTTGTACCTTAGATCTCAGACTTATTCACCTCATAGAACTGAAATTTTGTACCTTTTAAACAACATCTCCCCATCTGCCTCTATAGGCCCTGGCAACTACCATTCTGCTCTCTTCTTCTCTGAGTTGGCTATTTTAAATTCCATAGAGTTCATACAGTATTTATCTTTCTGAGTCTGGCTAATTTCACTTAGCATAATGTACTAGAGGTCTGAAAGTCTGTCATTCAGGACAACAGAAATGAAAATTGAATTGAGAATACTTTCTTTTAAATGTGTTCAGTTCAAAAAACTGTTCAGTTTTATTATTATTTCTTGCCTGGACCCTGACAGGGTGTACAGATAAGAAACCTAGAACTTGAATTCACTATTTTTGAACAATTTTTTAAATTCCATAACTCAGAAATAAAATATTTAGTTGTCAAATTGAAGATCTTTCCCTAAACTCTATGTATCTTACTTTTATTATGACATTTTTAGCAGGTTAACCTGTACTTGTCTTTCAGGAATTTATGTAGATTTTGGCCCATTTCTGATACCTTCCAAAACCCCCAGGAAAAGCTAAGGTAGTCACATATGCAATTGCCCTGATACCCAACGAATATATAATAAAATACTTTGCCAACAAAGGTCCGTATAGCCAAAGCTATGGCTTTTCCAGTAGTCATGTATGGATATGAGAGTTGGACCATAAAGAAAGTTGAACACTGAAGAATTGATGCTTTTGAATTGTGGTACTGGAGAAGACTCTTGAGAGTCCCTTGGACTGCAAGGAAATCAAACTAGTCAATCCTAAAGGAAATCAGTCCTGAATATTCATTGGAAGGACTGATGCTGAAGCTGAAGCACCAGTACTTTGGCCACCTTATGTGAAGAGCCAACTCATTGGAAAAGACCCTGATGCTGGGAAAGAATGAAGGCAAGAGGAGAAGGGGACAACAGAGGATGAGATAGTTGAAAGGCGTCCCCGACTCGATGGATATGACTTTGAGCAAACTCCGGGAGATAGTGAAGGACAGGGAAGCCTGTCATGCTACAGTTCATGGGGTCACAAAGAGTCTGACAGGACTCAGTGACTAAACAAAAACAGTCCGTTTGGAGGCACCCATTTCCTTGTCTTTCTGTTCTACAACATGGAAGGCTCTTGAAGAACTGAGTCAAATCCTTTTATTGAAACTTGAATTACTGCCAACATTATGTGCTCAATAAATATCGCGTGAATAAGCAAATTAATATTTCAGAGGTGGGCTTTTTTTCATAATTATGGTTTACCAGATTTACAAAAAAAAAGTCTCCCAGTTAAATTTGATATAAGTAAACAGTGATTAATTTATTTAGCATAAGTATGTTCCAGATATTATATTGTTAAAATAATTTACATTGTTTACCTAAAATCCAAATTTAACTGAGTGTCCTGTGTTTATCAGGCAACTACAGCCTAAATGATATATTTCCATGTCAATTCTTACTATTGACTAAATGAGTTATGTGGAAAAAATTTTATGCTTCATGTAGAAAATGCTTTTATCTATAAGTCTTATTAGTTTGATTATTATCTATAACTCTTGGTTTGATTATTCAGACGTAGTTCTTCTCAGTGAATGGTTTCTGAAAAAATAGTCTGTAATGTTGGTTCATTTTATCATTCTATGAGTTGTTGATTGAATGGACAAAGCTGATTATCAGAATCTTTTTTAGGAGTATAAATATAGTGAAATAGTATGTGTCCATACAGATGCATTTACTTACATTACTTTTGTGTCAGCTACAAAAATTAAGTTTGAATATTTTGTCATTTGATGGATAGAACATGCCAACTGCCCCAGAAGATAGACCAGATGTCCTAGATTTAAGATTAATGTTTTTCTAACAACTGTGGAACATACTTCATCTCCTAGCAGGACATGTCTGGATGTCTATTGACAGGCCCTGTGATCTGCTTCACCTGGGCAAATGCTAGCCTGAAGTTCATCTTTTCAAAATTATACTGTTCCTTGCAGATCCAGTAATGTCAACATGGACCAGTAATCAGATTTCTACTACCTTGTGGTTCTGGAATACAAGTGTGTCAAGCACAGTTTTTAACAGCCAATAATAGTTTAATAAATGGTGGTTTCCCTTTTCAATGTATCTGAATCCATTTAATAAAAATGAAAATATTATTTAGGTGCAGATTCTGAGCCCTTGTAAGGCCAGTATTTAATTTATTTTTATTTTTTTATTATTTTAATCCAAAATTATTTATTTTAATTGGAAGCTAGTTACTTTACAATATTGTAATGGTTTTGTCATACACTGACATAAGGCCAGTATTTTAGAATCATGTCCTCTACAATCAAACCAACATTCAGGATAGTTATGGTGGTTTAGTGGAATGTTGAAGCACACACTGCTTTTCTTAAAGCAACATTCTATTAATATAAAGCCATAGGACTTGATAAATTCCTGAAAGGAAAAAGGTAGATAAAAAGACAATGGACCTAGGACTGAGTTTTGAGTCCTTCACTCAATTCTGTTTAATAAATTTATTGAGGAATGATAGACAAAAATAATTGCACATTCAGTTGTATATATTTAAAATCTACAACATGATAATTTGATTAAATATACATTGTGAAATGATTACCAAGATCAAAATAATTAGCACAGCCATCGCCTCCATCACCTCACATCATTAACTCTCTCTCCTTTTTATTTTTTTTGTCACTCACTCAAACTGAAAGATAGGGGAGAAGAAGAAAAACAGCAAATGTGAGAAACAAAAGGAGATAATAATAACACCACCACCAACAAAAACAAATGTGTGGTATTCTAGAATCTAAGATACTAGATTCTGAAATATAAAAAAATAAATAAATCATCAGACATCGCTCATTTGAGGGACAGATGACAAAATACCTGATGCCTCAAAAATCTCAACCTCATGAAAACTAAAGAGTTTGAAAAACTGTTGCAAATTAAGGCAGGATTAGGAGATAGAACAACGTGTGATGTGGTGTCTTAGATTGGATCCTGCAACAGATAAGGATATTAATGATAAAACTGGTGAAATCTGAACAAAGTCTGGGGGTAAGCCTAAGAAATTTTCTTCAACATGATTCTTTGGGTAATAAAGTAGTACACTGCTGATCTGAAAAATATGTTCAAGCTCTTGGCTTGTTGTGGGAACTTCATTGGCTCCAGCTAATTATATGAATATTGATGTAGGACATGACTGAGTTACTCAGCAAACATCAAATGAAGAATAACCAATTTTTTAACAATGGCTTTGGACAAAGGTCTCTGTTCTAGTTTGAAGTTTAATAGTCACTTGTAGAGGCATAAACATACCCCATGGCTCTCACTGTCAAACCAGATGTGCACTCTTTGTATTTTTAATTCATTTTAATTGCTCTAAAATGCAGAAACAACGACAGTGTAAATATTACACTGGTTTTCAATTTTACAACTAATTACACCTCATATGATTTGTTCCTATGAATAATGGTACAAAGAGTCCTGGACAATGAAAAGATATATCTTGATTACATGCAGAAAGATTATTAATCAGCCCATACTTTCATTAGGCAATATAACATATCCTTTCTAGTATTTTTAGAAATCATAGATATTTAAAGATTACTCATATTGCAAGTGTATTTAATGTACTTTTGGAGAGACTCTATATGTACATAGAAACAAAAAGTGTTTTATCTCTGTTTGTGGGTTTAAACCTTTTTAAAAAGCTTTTGAATTTGTTTTGTTTTGGTTTTTTTTGATTCAGAGTTAGCACAGTATATGAAATGCTCCAGTGCACTTTTTCACTTTATTCTTCTACAGTTATTTTATATGATAGAATTCTATTAAATAGTTATAATTCTTTTCCCTTTGGCTTAGATATGGTTGACTACTCTTTGTCAATCACATGTCAAGAGCAGGCAGTCTAGCTGAAAGGAGCAGTCAAGAGGCAGAGATTCAAATATATGTAAGTTCAACCAGTGTTTATTAGTAACATCTTTTGAGACCTGAGAGAAGGCACTGGCTTCCTCTTTAAAAACACAGACACATACATAGATTCTCCTATGCAAACTGCTGAATTCCCATGCACTGGATAAAATGACTTCAGTTATCATTCTTCCCTTCTATCTAATACAAATCTTGAAGTGCATTTGCATTTGAGAATATGAGAGTAAGAGCTGCTTTAAAAGAGATTACGGAAGCCTTCTGGAGTTTGAAACTACCCTGTTGCAAAGGAAAAGGGGACAGAGTAACAGAAAACCTGACAAATTTTGTTTAGTTTTTTTTTTTTTTTTCAGAACTGTAAATTGTACATCAAATTTACTTATTATAAACTAGTCTTGCATTAGATTGCTCTGCTCTGTGGGCATGGCTTCTGAAGTTAACTTCATTCCATGTCTTGAGTAATACTTTTACTTGTTCAGAAAGTTTATTTGTTTATTTTCCATAATGTACGTACTGCCAGAATGTTACTCAGTATACTCTTGTATCTATCAAACTTTCAGCAGTTAGGTCTCCCTCTATCCACATAGTCAAGTGTTTCCTTTTTTGTATATCTGTTCATGCTGCTGCTGCTGCTGCTAAGTCGCTTCAGTCGTGTCCGACTCTGTGCGACCCCATAGACGGCAGCCTAACAGGTTCCTCCGTCCCTGGGATTCTCCAGGCAAGAGTACTGGAGTGGGTTGCCATTTCCTTCTCCAAAGCATGAAAATGAAAAGTGAAAGTGAAGTTGCTCAGTCGTGTCTGACTCTTAGCGACCCCAATGACTACAGCCCATCAGGCTCCTCCGTCCATGGGATTTTCCAGGCAAGAGTACTGGAGTGGGGTGGTATCTGTTCATACCAGGTGGCAAGTGTCAACTACAAATTGGCACTTGCCAACTACCTCTACAAGGGTTAAATCATGTGCTGCTGCAGCTGCTGACTTTTAACATCGTCTAAAAGGGGTCACAAAGAGTCGGATGGGACTGAACTGAATTGAACTGAACTGAAAAGGAGTTCAGGGTGGAGAGCAGAAATGAGGCACTCTGTGCTTGGGGAATAACTGACAGGAGAGTTTTTCAGATAGATAGATATTTTCAGGAGCCAATTTTATTAGCCCAATTCTTGTATCTCCCCATATCTAGAAAAACACTAAATCCTTCATGGTGATGAATCTTCATCATGACTAGCAAAAGCTTCACAAAACTAGTAGAAACCTTTTGGAAGAATATGTACTTGATCACCCAAACTCACACAGAATAACACTTCCCCCCCCCTGCCTCTTTGGAGCATTTCTCAGAGGTATCTGACATGCTACAGTCCTCATTTTCCTGCAAATAAATCTTAACTTGTCACTCTCATAATGTACATCTTTTTAAGTCAACACTATGCTGTGAAAGTGCTGTATTCAATATGCTAGCAAATTTGGAAAACCCAGCAGTGGCAACAGGACTGGAAAAGATCAGTTTTCAGTCCAATCCAAAAGA
This sequence comes from Bos indicus x Bos taurus, assembly GCF_003369695.1. Classification (NCBI taxonomy): domain Eukaryota; kingdom Metazoa; phylum Chordata; class Mammalia; order Artiodactyla; family Bovidae; genus Bos; species Bos indicus x Bos taurus. The sequence goes on along the minus strand of NC_040076.1, from coordinate 17,233,235 downwards.
AAGGCAATGCCAAGAATGTTCAAACTACTGCACAATAGCATTCATCTCACACTCTAACAAAGTAATGCTCAAAATTCTACTAGCCAAGCTTCAACAATATGTGAATCTTGAACTTCCAGGTGTTCAAGCTGGACTGAGAAAAGTCAGAGGAACCAGAAATCAAATTGGCAACATTTGTTGGATCATAGAAAAAGCAAGACAGTTCCAGAAAAAAACATCTACTTCTGCTTCACTGACTACACTAAAGCCTTTGACTGTGTGGATCACAACAAACTGAGGAAAATTCTTCAAAGGATGGAAATACCAGACCCCCTGACCTGCCTCATGAGAGATCTGTATGCAGGTCCAGAAGCAGCAGTTAGAACTGGACATGGAACAACAGACTGGTTCCAAATCGGAAAAGGAGTATGTCAAGGCTGTATATTGTCACCCTGCTTATTTAATTTATATGCATAGTACATCATGGGAAATCCTGGGCTGGGTGAATTACAAGGTGGAATCAAGATTGCTGGGAGACATATCAATCATCTCAGATACACGGATGATACCATCCTTATGGCAGAAAGCAAAGAAATACTAAAGAGCCTCTTGATGAAAGTGAAAGAGGAGAGTGAAAAAGTTGGCTTAAAACTCAACATTCAGAAAACGAAGCCCATGGCATCTGGTCCCATGACTTCATGGCAAATAGATTGGAAAATGATGGAAACAGTGAGAGACTTTATTTTCAAGGGCTCCAAAATCACTGCAGATGGTGACTGCAGCCATGAAATTAAAAGACACTTGCTCCTTGGAAGGAAAGGTATGACCAACCTAGACAACATATTAAAAAGCAGAGACATTGCATTGCCAACAAAGGTAGGTCTAGTCAAAGGTATGGTTTTTCCAGTAGTCATGTATGGATGTGAAAGTTGGACCATAAAAAATGCTGAGCACTGCTGATTTGGTGTTTTTGAACTGTGGTATTGGAGAAGACTCTTGAGAGCCCTTGGACTGCAAGGAGATGCAACAAGTCCATCCTAAAGGAAATCAGTCCTGAATATTCATTGGAAGGACTGATGCCGAGGCTGAAACTCCAATACTTTGGCCACCTGATGAACTGACATTTGAAAAGACCCTGATGCTGGGAAAGATCGAAGGCAGGAGGAAAAGGAGGGGAAAGAGGATGAGATGGTTGGATGGTATCACTGACTCAATGGGCATGAGTTTGAGCAAGCTCTAAGAGTTGATGATGGACAAAAAGAGCCTGATGTGCTGCAGTTCATGGGGTCGCAAAGAGTCACACAAGACTGAGTGACTGAACTTTCTCTTTTTTACAGAGTGAGGCAATCTGTGCTTTGGACTAGCAGGCTCTTATATAAATGCATACCTTAGAAAGAATTTCAATGACTCCAGATTGTTACATCTTCTCATACAATAGTAAAGCACTAAAACCATTAACTTAACCTGTTCTTTGTGATTAGCAGTAATCTTTAACAAGATATATGTTTAACATCTATTATCTACCCCAAAATCATTCATAAACTGACTTCTCCTCTTCCTCCTCAGAACACGTCTTCAGGGCTAACTGAGTGTATATCTCCTGGACTACAGTCCTCAGCAAAGACCCCAAATGACACTTGAACACACAACTCTTGCTGTCTATCTTACTGGTGGAGACTAGACTTTCAAAGTATTCTGGACTAGAAAGAGAGAATGTAAAAAGAGTAGTGTACATATATTAGCTGCCAAGATGACTTAATTTGTTTGAAAGACTCCGAAAGAGAACTAAGTCTCCAAAATTGGTGGAAAATAATAATAACAATAAAAGTTAAAAGGAAATCTGTGTGGCAAAATAAGGTTGATAATAGAATGTAAGAGAGTAACTCAGAGTTTTAACATAGTTAAAAAGGAAAGAGTCCAATTTCACATTACCTTATTTCAAACTGCAGTCTTGCATCTGTTGCTTGTTAGAAAACAAAACGATCTATAGCTACTCATTTAGAAAGGTGTGAATCAAGAGTCTGTGCTTTACTGGAGTTCCAGTACCTTGTTAATCTCAAAATAAACAGATACAATATGTTTTCTTTCTTTTTTGATTAAGAAATAACAAATATGCTTCTGTCTCAAACAAACCTGTATAAATCCGGAAAAGAAAAATCATATTTGAGTCTTGATATTCCCTGGTGGCCCAGCGGCAAGGAATCAGCCAGTAATGTGAGAGACTTGGCTTCAAAACCTGGGTCGGGAAGATCCCTGGGAGAAGGAAATGGCAATCCACTCCAGTATTCTTTTTTTTTTTTTCTTTAATCCCATAGACAGAGGAGCCTGTGGGCTACAGTGCATGGGGTCACAACTAACAATTTCACTTTTACTTTCAAGCTCTAGGAAGAATGCATTAATTTTAAAAAGTCAAGCTTCTAAAATTTTCAAAACACTCAATAAGGATTATCAGATCAGAATAATTACTACAATAGAATAAAAATAGAAATAATGTTCAAGCATGTAAATGCTTTAAATTACAGGGGTTTTAGCATAAATACGTTAAATTGTAAGATTTAGTCGCTGGTACTTTAGAAACATGGTATCGTTGTGCTATGTTCTTTTTACACTTATCTCTTTTACTCCTGCTGAGTGTAAAACCAGCTTAGATAACACTCTTCATTAAGCGTTAAAGCATAGTTGTTAGTACAACTGGATTCTTTTCTGCATAAAAGAAGGTTATGATGTTTTCTTGGCTGTCGACTATTTAGATTAACAACAAATTTGTAATTATATTAAGTGGTGAATTTATCCAAGTGGATTATCTGCATAAATAGCTACAGGAGCTTAAGTAGTAACTTTAGACGCAGTTATAATAGTTGCCAGCTGAGGTCATTGGATCCAATACATTGAATCATAGTATTAACTCCTAATTTTTGTCATTGGGCTGGCTCTTTATCTGCAACTACATAACATATATTACAAGTGACCTTGGAAATACCTCCATTTAATTACAATGTGTATTGTTCCTGAATCCTTACACATTTTTTTTTTCAAGTATGACATGTTTGCAAGCACAGTTTATATTAAAATTCTCATTAATACACTGGAGAGGCACTGTGAATCTGTATCCATTATTTCCTGCTATTCAATGTTTAAAGTATAAAGATGCTTGATGGACAGACAGGTAGATGATAGACAGACAGATGACTTTAATTCATGTTATACTATGATCTGATTTGCTCATTTATGACCCTGTTCTCCTTATTTTATCACAGTGCATGGCCACTCTACCCCATTATTTGAGTAACTCACACTTAAACACAGAAATGTCTTAGTGCTTACGAGAAAATATTAATTGTCCATAATATTGTTCTACCAGAGCATTTTGGTAGGCTCTTAGAGAGAATCTATGGCTCACTGTTCAGAGAAAAGCTATAAATATGGAAAATTCTGTCCCTGTAAAGACATGGTACACTATTATATGGGTGTGTTTTATTTCAATCCTGACAGATTTGAGTGTCTAATTTGACTCTGTAAAATGTACAGACTTTTTTTTTTTTTTTTAATCTGCATGTGGCTTAGTTTCTTCACTTAAAAGATTGGGATTAAAAACTACAAGAGATAGGCTACTGCAAAGGTGGAATGAAATTAAAACAAAACAAACCTTCTTACTCCAGAGTATAAAGTCAATAAACAATAACCATTATTAAACTGATATTTTAAGAACAATTCCAGCATATTAGAATTTTTTTTTAACTGCATATGAAGCATCTTCTTGTATTCTTACTTACGTGCACATGTCCAAATGGCTTCAGTCGTGTGTGACTGTTTGCAATCCATGGACTGCAGCCCATCAGATTCCTCTGTCCATGGGATTCTCCAGGCAAGAATATTGTAGTGGATTGCCATGCCCTCCTCCAGCAGATCTTCCAGATCCAGGGATTGAACTCACATCTCTTATGTCCCCTGCATTGGCAGATAAGTTCTTTACCACTGGCACCACTTGGGAAGCCCTGTATTCTTATTTGAGCAACTTTTGCTTTATGGACTACAACAAAGCCTTTGACTATGTGGATCACAACAAACTGTGGAAAATTGTTCAAAAGATGGGAATACCAGACCACCTGACCTACCTCTTGAGAAATCTGTATGCAGGTCAAGAAACAACAGTTAGAACTGGACATGGAACAACAGATTGGTTCCAAACTGGGAAAAGAGTACGTCAAGGCTGTATATTGTCACCCTGCTTATATAACTTATATGCATAGAAGATCATGAGAAATGCTGGGCTGGATAAAGCACTAGCTGGAATCAAGATTGCTGGGAGAAATATCAATAATCTCAGATATGCAGATGACACCATCCTTATGGCAGAAAGCAAAGAAGAACTAAAGAGCTTCTTGATGAAAGTGAAAGAGGAGGATGAAAAGGTTGGCTTAAAACTCAACATTTTGAAAACTAAGATCATGGTATCTGATCCCATTACTTCATGGCAAATAGATGGGGAAATAGTGGCAGATTTTATTTTGGGGGGCTCCAAAATCACTGCAGATGGTGATTGCAGCCATGAAATTAAAAGAGGCTTGCTCCTTGGAAGAAAATTTATGGCCACCCTAGAGAGCATATTAAAAAGCAGAGACATTACTTTGTCCACAAAGGTCTGTCTAATGAAAGCTCTGGTTTTTCTAGGAATCATGTATGGATGTGAGAGTTGGACTCTAAAGAAAGCTGAGCACTGAAGAATTGATGCTTTTGAATTCTGGTGTTGGAGAAGACTGTTGCGAGTCCCTTGGACTACAAGGAGATCCAACCTGTCCATCCTAAAGGAAATAGGTCCTGAATATTCATTGGAAGGACTGATGCTGAAGCTGAAACTCCAATACTTTGGCCACCTGATGGGAAGAACAGAGTCATTTGAAAAGACCCTGATGCTGAGAAAGATTGAAGGCAGGAGGAAAGGGGACAACAGAGGATGAGATGGTTCGATGGCATCACAGACTCAATGGACATGAGTTTGCGTAAATTCCGGGAGCTGGTGATGGACAAGGATGCCTGGATTGCCACAGTCCATGGGGTCACAAAGAGTCAGACATGACTGAGCAACGGAACTCAACTGAGAAACCTTGGTTTCTTCATTTGAGGAAGTATATAATTTAAGCTCTAGGTTAGACCAGGAACAAAATAAAAGCAAAAAATAGTTTCTGCTGTAAGTTCTTAGATTTTTGTAGATTAAAGTCTGCATTGAAAAATTCCATTGTAACCATAGTGTTTTCATGATCTTAAGTCTGTTCTTTATTTGTTGGATGACTGCTCTTGTAAAGATAAAGAAGAAGAAGTGATTAAGAAGTTCTAAAATATGCTTGTGTCTTACACCCCAGGCTGATGAGGTTCACAGTCTTATAATTAAGTTAATAATTAGATCTAATTTCTGGTTTATGTCACAGTTGTTAGAAATTCATGTCTTCTGCATCTCATATTTCACTGGTTTCTCACTCTAAGCTGTTCTCTCCTTTTTATAAATAATTGTACGCAGATAAATCTGTTCCTGATTTTCCTGGTTGATACAGCATTCCCCAGTGTCTAGTAAAGTACCTGGAACACATGTTGATTTATTGATCAAATGCTCTTAATTCAATTAGTTCCAAATATATTTACTTAGAGTGTTATTTGTGCTCTAATTCTCTAAAATAAACTCTAATTTCCACTCTGATTAACCTTACATGTTAGGTCACTCAACGTTTCTGCATATCACTAAAGTTGTATCATATGGGAGAATTTTTAATGTATCATTCAATGCATGCAAAATATGATATTTGATAACTAAATAGAACTAGAGATAGGACTGTATGTATTTCATTTAAAACACGTGTTTGGACATGGAAAAGAAAGCAATTTAGAAGTTAACCATACAGATTACAAGTATTTGCACTAATACACATCTAACTAACCTGTTTTATAGATGTTAATATGATGTATAGCATTACAGACAAAATGAAAGCATTTTTATTTTATTCTTTGGAAAATTAATTTCTCACAAAATAATGAAATAAGGGCCGAATTTTGATCTTAGCTTTTTTAATCTTGCTAGTGTACTCAAGTAAGTATTTCAGTAAGAGTCATTTCAATCCAGAGCACACAGTTCTGGGTAGTAAGCATGGGATAAAAGTGAAAGAGAATCTGCATTGTGTGTGCTTATTCCAGCATTGAGTATTCTTATAGGGAATGCTCTCTTATGGTTTCTTTTCTCTGATTAGGAAACCCGTCTTTTCAGTTCAAAAGCCCCCTGCAATTTGAGAGTGCAAGGAAAGCGTCCACTGGCGAAGTGACTTGACAGTCCATTGAAGTTCAATTTAAACATGGAAGGCAGCTCTGGTTTGTGAAGATATCTATATACCCTAGGCTGGTAGGAGGTACAGGAAAGTGATGGCAGAACTGCAGGGTACCTTTGATTCACAATAAGATACTGCCTTTTTTAGAATGAAAAGCCACCTGTTGTTTGTCAAAAGGTACTACTTACTGATTATTGCTTTACATATTAATGCAAAGAACCCTTGGAAGTAGCCTCCTGTGCAGCGGCTGAAAATCAGTCTTTCACCTGTCTCCAGTAGGGCAAACTTAAAAAAAAAAAATGTTTTTGTACAACCAGTGGAGAATGCTTCCTTCTTTAAAGAAATAGGAGCCCGTCTGCTGTGGGCAAAGAAGGGGTGAAGATATGAGGAGTATTGAGTTGCTTATTGCCAAGCACTGAAAAAATGCTAATAAGATCCATGCTGAGAAAAGCTCTCACTCATCAGGGTGCATCACAGCAGACATTAAGCTTAGGTTGGGAAGTGCTCTTAGCCAAAACTAGAGAAAGCCTAAGGAGACCTGTGCCAAAAAAACATCTCCAGTCACCCTGTGAATTGCTGTCTGGAGGCCTGAGATTTTCTATATGGTTTTGGAAATGATTTACATAGCAAAATTTATCTGGCGAAATTGTTATATCTATCAGTACATGATCAAGACATACTTACATGGAAAAGTTACTTGCTAAAAATATAAAATGCTAAAGAATAATTATATGATTTGATTAATAATCAAATGCATGAATGCAGACATATTATTACATATGTAGTAATCTAGTGTTTACTTGTGAGGCTCTGAATCTCAGTGAAATGGGATTAAAATAAGACTAAAGAAAATCTGCCAGGTTGTTTCATGGCTTTTCAAATGAAATTTTGGATAAGGACATAAAAATATTTACCACCCTCCCTTTTTGAAAACATAGCAATGTATACCATCCACAACTGAGGCAATTTGCAAGCAGATAGATCCCCAATCTTTCTTAAGAGAAATGAAACAGATAATATCATAAGGGATCTGATTCAAAGGTAACTGGATTGAGTGTTGATAATTATATAATTCTTGTAATTTTAACACTGCCACTTGGTTTATGCATTTCCACTCAAGTGCGTGTAGAAGAGAGCACCAGGTCATGATCAATGAAATATTATAGGAAATTGAGCACAATGCAGTCCCTGATGTTGCTTAAGAGACATGGGTTAAGATGTGCTAATGCACACTCTTCATTTTAATTGCCAATAACTATTGGGATTATGTGATAAATATGAAAAATATTCTTACCCTTTCTATAAAAAATCCTGATTTAAAACATGCCTTCTAGGACAGTCTGGTAGAAATTAATAGAGAGGGAGTTTAAGGTAGTGAAACACTGGGAAATCTGAATTATAGTCTCTGTTCTTTTGCTAATTAGTTTCCCTTGGGCCAATGACTTTACTTGCAAGAGCTGCACAATTTTTGTTTTAAATAACAGTCTCCACCATTCATTAAAATTTCAAACTTATAATAATGTGTGGATTCTATGTACAGGCAGGGAATTCAGTTTCTCCCTCACTCCTTTGATAGTTTAAAAACAGAAGGAGTCCTCTAAGCTTCTTTAGTGTGTGTGTATATCTGTATCTGTGTGTGTGTGTGAGAAAGAGAGATACCTGGAAATGTCCTAGCTGTGAAAATTTCCACATAATCAATGTTGGGTTTTCTGCTTCTTCGTTATAAGGCTTTGCTCTGTGTATTCCATACTGATTAAAAAATCTGCTTAGGGTTCAGACAGGAATACCTTTTTATAGAAGCGAATTTTAATTTTCAATTCCTACCTTAAGTTTAAGTGATCCATTCAAAGCTATTGGTCTGTACTCTGTACAATAAATATTGAAAAGGGCACATGTTAGAAACAAGAGAAACCTTACTTGAGACTACAGCATTAAGGCAGAGAGAGACTGAATTCAACTCCATTGATACAGAGCCTGGCAGGCTCCTCTGTCCATGGGATTCTCCAGGCAAGAATACTGGAGAGGGTTACCATGCCCTCCTCCAGAGGATCTGCCCAACACAGCAATCAAACATATGTCCCTTATGTCCCCTGCATTGGCAGGCAGGTTTTTATCCACTAGCGATATCTGAGAAGACCATTGAAATAGAATATTGGGACATTAAGCCTGGGATGAGTTGGTGGAGAGCTACTAGAGGGCTTCATGGGGGATGGTGGCCAATACAGTTGAGCCATCTATGTTCACTAATTGTCTTTTATCTAAGTTAGGCTCCTACCCTGCTGCAGGAAATGGGAAACAGGGACCTTATTCTTCCTAATGGTTACTTTAGGCTCCCAGGTCATTGAGAAAGAAGAAAGACAGTTCTAGGTTGTAGAAGATTTGCCTCAGAAAAGAGACAGAGAAAGAATGTATAATTGCAAGTTTTCTAAACTAAATTCTCTGAGGAAAGGGAGGTGGAGGCATAAAGTCAGGAAGAAACCTGTCTCAAGTCTCATCCTTGTCTCATCACAAGTGGAAACCTGCCTTTATATTGTCACTGTATGTGTGCTCAATCATTTCTGACTCTTTGTAAGCCCACAGACTGTAGCCCACCAGGCTCCTCTGCCCGTGAGATTTTCCAGGTAAGAATGCTGGAGTAGGTTTCTATTTCTTGCTCCAGAGGATCTTCCTGACCCAGGGATCAAATCTGGACCTCCTGCACTGGCAGGGGGATTCTTTACTTCTGAGCTACCTGGGAACTGTTATTAAATGCAATCAAATGTAGGGGCAGAAGATTTTTTCACTTCTTCTCATCTAAGTTTCTTTGGCTAGTCTAATCATTAAAATTGACATAAGATAGATAAGAGAAAAACAAATTGAATTTCATACATGCATTCATAAAAAAGGAGACTCAGGAATGGTCAGGCCATTGAGACTTACAGACCATCCTGATCTAAGGACTGGGCTAGCAGCCTGGGGCTTCCAAAGGAATGAGGGTAATTCATGGGAGGATGAGGAGAGCAAATGTTTGGTAATCAGATGTTCCTTCTGCTATGCAGATAACTTTTTCAGATTAAAAAAAAAAAAAAAAAACTCTGGTAATAACTCTCTCTCTAGTACAGGAGTCCTGTATAAATTCTTTTAGACAGTTAAGGGAGAAGGAAAAAGCTTTTCCTGAGTTTGCTGTGTCTTGACTGGTTTCACCTCAAAGTAATCCAAGTTCCAATGTATTACATTTTGGAGTAGCATATTTTATTCTCATTTGCAACAAAAGCCACTACCTCCCTCGCAAACACATACACACACACACATACACACACACACAGATGGGTTGATCATGCTGATAAGACAGGAAGACCAGAAGACAATAACCAAGATATCTGAGTCCTTTTGTCAAATCTCCTAACACAAAAAAATATTTGGTGGAAGGGTCTAAGTGAAGGATTGTGGTGAAAAAAAAAAATCAGAAATTTTCTTTGAAAAATGGTTTCTATTTCAGGAATATGCAAAGTTTCCATTAGCTTAAAAAGAAGTAAAACCTTGGGAATTATCACTCATTTTTAATTCCTAACCATAATCAAAGAAGGAACACTTGGGTGTCTATATCAAATAAGTGGCTTAACACTCTGTGATGCTAATTATGTTTATTTCTATTGAATTTTTCATCTCATTATGGATAACATTTTTATTTGTATATTGGCTGATTTTTTTATTTGGATGTTAGACTCTTCTGTGTACATTTAAATACTTTGGTATTTTTCCATGGGACCCAGTTATGCTTTTTCGAAATCATTCAGTCATTTGTCTTTGAGATGTTATTAGGTAGCATTATGACAGCCTTGAATTTAAGGCTAATTAGGCCCCGGAAGATGACATGGTTGCATGGCATCAGCGACTCAATGGACATGAGTTTGAGTAAGCTTCAGAAGTTGGTGAGGGACAGGGAAGGCTGGTGTGCTGCAGTCCATGGGGTCACAACGATTTGGACACAACTGAGCCACTGAACTGAACTGAGGCCGCATTTCTGAGGCAATACTTTCTGAGTTCTCCATCCATAACTTTTTGTTAGGAAGACTTGCCACAAGTTAGGTGTGTGTATTTCCAATAATTTTTGCATCTTGCTTCTCTGTGGTCCTTCCTATAGTTCCTTCCATGCACACAAAGACTCAAGGGGAACCTCTACAGATTTAAGGACTCTTCCTCTGTTCAAGCCTTGCCCCCTTGGTAGTTTGCTTCCCTGTACTTTGAATGCAACCAGATCTCTGGACTGGCTCTTTTTGAAGTTCCCCTCTTGTACTGTGGCTGAGAAACACTTTATACAGTGACCTGGGCACTGGTCCTCACTTGGTACATTTCTCTTTTTCAGAGATTACTGTCCTAAACTGTCTTTTATCTAATGACTAAAACCCATTATTTCATATATTTTGTATACTTCTCTAGTCATTTAATATGGAAAGATAAGTCTTAAACCTATCACTGTCATGACCATAAATCTCATCATTGGTGTTCCACACAGCATGTGTGAATGTGCATAGAAAGCAAAGTGCCAAAGTAAAGATTAATAAAATGAATCTAAGAGAAACAACGAACATTTATCATTCTAGACCTGAAGATCTAGAAAAATTAAATATTTGGACGATACAAAATAACACTGCCTATACTTTGCTACATAGAGCACATAATTTGAGAAATATTAGATGTTTACGTGGGGACAATATTTTCAAATATACACTGGAAGTGATACCTTCCAAATCTCACTGTTGAGGAATCATCATAAGTATTTGGATATTCACCAACTCTCTGACCTTATTATATTATGTACATATAATGATGTATATTACATATTATGATGTAATATAATATACATTAATGATGTATATTATATAATGATGTATCATTACATATAATGATGTATATGTAATATATGTGTATATTACATATATGAATGTATATTACATATAATGATCTTATACATTATATACATATAAAATATTTACCACAATATTTCAACAAGTTATATATTTCATATAATTAACATGTGTTCTTTCATTCACAACATATAATTCAATCACGTATTGCACTTGTGCATATATGCATCTATGATGTGTACCCTCAGATGATTTTTGTCTCTGATTTTCATTGCATAAACCAGTATCGATAGCATAACCCAGAAGAAGCAGTCAAAAGATTTCAAGTTGATCCTTTCTGAAAAAAGTAACATTTATGCTTTTAGAATGTCCTGCAATTATTTATTGTAATTTATTTTCACTATTTTTTTAAAAAAATAAGCTAAAATGATTGCTAGGCCAATATCAAATATGGCACTAAGCGCCTATTTCAAGATATTTTGGTAATTTTCTGCAGAGAGTTATACTACTCAGTAGTTATACTACTTAGTTTCCTACTAAGAGTTATATCATATATTAACAGGATAAATATCAAATTTGTTATTCAATATTAGTTGAATAATGATGTTCCTGTCAAAAGGGATTCAGTATTATATTACTATCTTAGAGCAGTAACAAAAATACTTGTTTAAGATATATGTTACTAATTAGCTATGCTAGCTATCTTCCTGATAAAACCAAACTTTTGTAGTTACATTTGTTATTTTTTGTACACTCAATATGTTGACTCCTTAGCTCTATTTCTGATAAATGCAAGTTTAGAGATTTCCCTTTCTCCATGTTTGGCCCATAAACTTTTAGTGCATATCCATCTTACCATTTCAGATCTAAGAATAACAGTATATCTTATCCCTTTCACCACAGTGATTGCTTCATGTATTGTTGCATAATCCAATCAGAGCAAAATGATTCAATAAGATTCTTAATGAGAACTCTGGGTAAGAGACTCTTATTGTTTTCCCTAATACACTACATATAAAAGTTTCAAGAGCTGAGGTTGAGTCTGTTGTATTTGTTGCTATTGTTTAGTTCTAACTCCTACTCTTCGTGATCCCAGGGACTGTAGTCCACCTGTCTCCTCTGTCTGTAGGATTCTCCAGGCAAGAATACTGCAGTGGGTCACATTTCCTTCTCCAGGGCATCTTCCTGACTCTGGGATAGAACCTGCATCTTCTGCATTGGCAGGTGGGCTCTCCACTGAGCCACCAGGGAAACCCACTTACCTGAGAATAAAACTATCATAGTGAAAGGCAATGCTTAAAGATGAATAGAAGCTTACTCATAACAAGAGAATTGAGCCCTGAAGCCAGCCTACCAAGTGAAAATCTCAATATAGGTGAAAAGAAATTTCCTTTTTGCCTAGTCCAGTTAATATTAGTTTCTTTTTTTTTTTTTTTGTCAAACCAAAAGCAGAAACAGACACCCTTGGCTGGATTTACCACCCCTTCTAACAGGCTCCTGCTCAGAGAGTTATCTAATATTGGAAGACTGATCAGTATCAGTTGGATAATAGGTAGCATGGTCAATAACTATGGGTTGAAAATCAGAGCTAAGACAATGAGCCTCCATTGACAATCAAATTGATACTTGAAAGGAAAATAAAATTTTTCTTCTTAAAATGTGGGCCAGAGAAGAACAAGCCCAAATAGGGAATCTGCTGCTGCTGCTGCTGCTGCTAAGTCACTTCAGTTGTGTCCAACTCTGTGCGACCCCATAGACGGCAGCCCATCAGGCTCCCCCGTCCCTGGGATTCTCCAGGCAAGAACACTGGAGTGGGTTGCCATTTCCTTCTCCAATGCATGAAAGTGAAAAGTGAAAGTGAAGTCGCTCAGTCATGTCCGACTCTTAGAGACTCTATGGACTGCAGCCTACCAGGCTCCTCTGGCCATGGGATTTTCTAGGCAAGGGTACTGGAGTGGGGTGCCATTGCCTTCTCTGAATAGGGAATCTAATGAACAGTTATTATGGAGTGTAAAGATTGAGACTTTTCAACTTGGTATGTATGGCAGGTCCTGCATTCCTGTGATCTGCCCTTATAGTTGCTTTTTTTTTTTTTACAATGGGATAGATTTTGGTTTTTCTCTTCCTGGCTGCATAAACTTCCAGTTTTTGGAGGAATTTAACCTGGCTGTGTCAGGGAACAAAAACAGCCTAATTAAAATATTTCACTTTGTTACTATACAGACTTAGATTTTTATGTTTTTTATTTTAGATCATTGAAATAACATTATCTATACCCTTATATTTCCTCATTTTATTATTCCGACTTGAAGATTAATTAGGCATGGTGCTGATGGTTATATGAGTGTAAGAATTTGTCAAAATCATAAACATATGTACCATACCACAGAAGAATTAAATTTTAATAAGGAAAAATTGCACAGGTGGTAACTGGAGTTTCCCTCCAGTGAAAAAATGAAGGATGGGTTCAGGTGTCAATGATGCAAAATGAAAGAACAATCATAACCACTAAAGATGGGTCAATGATAGAAGAAAATTCATTATAATGTTGGTTTAATGTAATTTTAATAACTTTAATTTTTCCTTAATAAAAGTTAAAAAAAAAGCAACACACACACATTCCCTAAGCAAAAACATTATTTGAATATTACATGAGAAATAATCAAAATTAGACAGATACCAATCCTAAATAAAGTTTTGATTTAAAGAAACTATAATCAAAGTGAAAAGACAGCCTTCAGAATGGGAGAAAATAATAACAAATGAAGCAACTGACAAACAACTAATTTCAAAAATATACAAGCAACTCCTGCAGCTCAATTCCAGAAAAATAAACGACCCAATCAAAAAGTGGGCCAAAGAACTAAATAGACATTTCTCCAAAGAAGACATACAGATGGCTAACAAACACATGAAAAGATGCTCAACATCACTCATTATCAGAGAAATCCAAATCAAAACCACTATGAGGTACCATTTCACGCCAGTCAGAATGGCTGCAATCCAAAAGTCTACAAGCAATAAATGCTGGAGAGGATGTGGAGAAAAGGGAACTCTCTTACACTGTTGGTGGGAATGCAAACTAGTACAGCCACTATGGAGAACAGTGTGGAGATTCCTTAAAAAACTGGAAATAGAACTGCCTTATGACCCAGCAATCCCACTGCTGGGCATACACACTGAGGAAACCAGAATTGAAAGAGACACGTGTACCCCAATGTTCATCGCAGCACTGTTTGTAATAGCCAGGACATGGAAGCAACCTAGATGTCCATCAGCAGATGAATGGGTAAGAAAGCAGTGGTACATATACACAATGGAGTATTACTCAGCCATTAAAAAGAATATCTTTGACTCAGTTCTAATGAGGTGGATGAAACTGGAGCCTATTATACAGAGTGAAGTAAGCCAGAAAGAAAAACACCAATACAGTATACTAACGCATATATATGGAATTTAGAAAGATGGTAACGACAACCCTGTATGCAAGACAGCAAAAGAGACACAGATGTATAGAATAGTCTTTTGGACTCTGTGGGAGAGGGGGTGGGGGATGATTTGGGAGAATGGCATTAAAACATGTATAATATCATATAAGAAAAGAATCGCCAGTCCAGGTTCGATGCAGGATACAGGAAGCTTGGAGCTGGTGCACTGGGATGACCCAGAGGGATGTTATAGGGAGGGAGGTGGGAGGGGGGTTCAGGATGGGGAACACATGTACACCCATGATGGATGCATGTTGATGTATGGCAAATCCAATACAATATTGTAAAGCAAAAAAAATAATAATAATAAATTAAAAAATAAGTAAATAAAAATCATTGTGGACAGTGATGGCAGACATGAAATTAAAAGACGCTTGCTTCTTGAAAGAAAAGCTATGACAAACCTGCTGTGCTGTGCTTAGTCACTCAATCATGTCCGACTCTTTGTGACCCCACGGACTGAAACTTGCCAGCCTGCTCTGTCCATGGGGATTCTCCAGGCAAGAACACTGGAGTGGGTAGCCTATCCTTTCTCCAGGGAATCTTTCCAACCCACCAATCAAACAAGGGTCTCCTGCATTGCAGGTGGATTCTTTACCAGCTGAGCTTCCATGGAAGCCCATGACGAAACTAGACAGAATATTAAAAAGCAGAGATGTCACTTTGATGACAAAGGTTTGCATAGTCAAAGCTATAATTTTTCCAAGGGTCATGTCCAGATGTAAGAGTTGGACCATAAAGACTCAGTGCGGAAGAACTGATGCTTTCTCTTGAAAGTTCCTTGGACAGCAAGGAGATCAAACGAGTCAATCCTAAAGGAAATCAACTCTGAATATTCATTGGCAGGCCTGATGCTGAAGCTCCCATACTTTGAATGCAAATAACTGACTCATTGGAAAACACCCTGATGCTTGCAAAGATTGAAGTCAAAAGGAGAAGGAGGAAGCAGAGGATCAAGTGGCTAGATAGCATCACTAGCTCTTGGACATGAATCTGAGCAAACTCTGGAAGACAGTGGAGTACAGAGAAGCCTGGCCTGATGCAGTCCGTGGGGTCACAAAGAGTTGGACACGACTTAATTTCTGAACAACAGGGAAAATCTAGTAATGGTGAAAGTTGAACAAATTTAAAATCTAAAGATTTGTGTTTGATTCTATCATCTACCAGTTGTATGAATTTATATGGAAGTAATTTAATCTCTCTGAGGCCCAGTTTCATCAATAAAATGTCAAAGAATCACTTGCCTCATAAGACTGTTTTGAGGAACAACTGGAATAATGCATGCAAGAGCTATTTGTAAAACTGAAGTCATAGTTATTATTCACTCTGTTTTATGTCTTAGAAAGGTTTTTAAATAGAAATGCATAACGAGCAACTCACTCATTCTGTAATTTTTAAAGAATTCAAAATGTTAGAAAGTGCCATCTCTTTTATCTAACATTTTTCTTTCTGATTTTGTAGTTCACAGACAGAAGCAGTCAATTACTACTTTAGTTCCAAATGCTTTAATAAAATCATTCTGTATGCTCAGACAAATAACTTGAGTTGAGAAATAAATTGATTAAAATATGGCAGAGCACAAAGTATTTTGTAAAAGTACATAGATGGCATTGTCCAAGACATCAGTCTATTTATTTCACTGAGAATGCATAAGAGAAGAATGGTTTCCTTTTTAAAACGTGCACATACATCATGGATTTTATACATTGTGCATCTCAGTAAGGAATAGATGATAAATAGCTTTGGGAGAGACGGATGTGATGTTGGAAGACAGATGAACTTGGTGGCAGAACACTTTGGTTGAGATCTTTACTTTTCTAATTGCTAATTATTTGACCTCAAATAGTCACCTGCTTTTTAGAGCTTTGAGTCCACAATATTCGGGAGAGTAATTATATTTGCTATTTCAACACTTAATATTCCAAGGACTATGATAAATATGTTTTTACTAATACACATATTTTATTATATATTTATATAATATATTTTAATGTAAGTTTAATAGATAAAAATGCATTAATGAAAAATTCATTTTTGCTTTTTATCCTTTAGAAATGACTTTACTTTAATCTGCAGATAATAATATATTTTGATAAATTAAAAGTTTTATCAAAGAGATAGTTCATCATAGAGAGTAGATAAATACTCTAAACATGGTAAGTCTATCTTATGTTATTATAAAATTTAATAATTTCCTCTCATTTTACAATAATAAAATTATTTATCTTGAACAAAATTTTATCAAAAAATCCCTTTACTTGTATCCAATATATATCCCATAAATCAAGAAACTGCAAGCTATAATGCTATAAAATGAATATGCTTCCCAGGTGGCTCAGTGGTAAAGAATCTGCCTGCCAAGCAGAAGACATGGGTTTGATCCCTGGTTTGGGAAGATCATCTGGGAAGGAAATGGCAACCCACTCCAGTATTCTTGCCACAGCCCGTGAGGTCATCAAAAAGTCAGACATGACTTAGTGACCAAGCAACAATAAGACAAATTATACATGCTAATATAAAGAATATGTTAATCTACAGGATAGGTTTATGTTTCTGCCTTTGCCTACCATTATTATGTGATTTACATTATATAAAGTCACAAGGAATTCCCTGGTGGTCCAGGGTTAGGACCTTATGCTTTCACTGTCAAGGGCAGGATTCAGTCCCTAGTTAGGGAACTAAGATCTTGCAAGATACATTGTGTGGCCAAAAAAAAAAAAAAGTCACTTGACCTCTGTGATATAAAAAAGCACATACAGAAAATACATTTATATTTTCTTTTGTCTAATAATAGTTTACTTTAAACTCTATTCTGACGTGCAATTTTTTTTCTTTTTTTAAATTTAATTTAATTTTTATTATTATTTTTTACTTTACAATCTTAGTTTTAAGATGAAAAAATTTTTATTTCAAAATTAAAGTAGTATCAGAAATGCACAACCATGTGTACTATATAATATAGCTTTGATTGTATCTTCATGTTGATAATAAAAATAGAAACAAATACATAATTTTTTGATAAATAACCATAAAGACACAAGATGGAGTACTAGTCTTTATGAGTTCTGGAAATATGCAAACACATTTGAGAACTTATAATGCATTTCTCTTTTTTTCCTTCTTGGTAATTGTAAGGAAGCATTCATCTCCAAGAATAAATTTTCAATAGTTTTATGGAATTTTTTAAAATTGAAAACGGCAATGTGTTTTCTACCTACATACCTACCTATGTACCATCTACCTATCTATTGGGAGTCATTGCATTTAGTAAAAGTCATCTTTAAAAAAAGTCAGCCAATTCATCCACATAATGAGTGTGCTGGCCTAGATAATCTTTAAGTTTTTTTCCAGTTCTCGATATTTATAGCATTTTAAATCAGGAATTGTACATTTCAAATAAACTTTGCTCTATCTTAATGACTAAATGTATTCAGAATTGGAGACAGCAATGCCAGTGCACTACCTTCCTGTTCAGGGATTGAATACAGATCAACAGTGTCTATGACTACTCATTCATCAGTAAATTTGGAGTAGCTGAATTCCCCCAACTTTCATGTGGACTTCCCTGTTGGCTCGATGGTAAAGAATCCGCCTGCCAAGGCAGGGGATGCAGGTTGCATTCCTGAGTCAGGAAGATAATCTGGAGAAAGAAATGGCAACTCACTCCTGTACTTTTGCCTGGAAAATTCCATGAACAGAGGAGCCTGGTAGGCTACAGTCCATGGGATCACACAGATTTGCATATTATTATTATGGTATTATTATTCTTTTCTGTTTTGGAGTTGTTTTCTCCAGGAAATGTAG
Source organism: Bos indicus x Bos taurus (assembly GCF_003369695.1). Taxonomy (NCBI): domain Eukaryota; kingdom Metazoa; phylum Chordata; class Mammalia; order Artiodactyla; family Bovidae; genus Bos; species Bos indicus x Bos taurus. The sequence continues at coordinate 17,214,806 of NC_040076.1, read as the reverse complement.
GCCTATGGCTTTCTCTGTCCTAGTCTGTTTTGACTACTATAACAAAATACCACAGACTGGAGTAGCTTTTTTTAACAGAAATGTATTTCTCACAGTTCTGAAGATGGGTAGTCTAAGATGAAGGCAACTGCAGATTTGGATGTTGGTGAGGAATCACTTCCTGGTTCCTGTATAAAACCTTTTTTTTTTTGTATCTTCACATGATGGAAGGGGCAAGGGAACTCCCAGGATCTCTTTTATTAGAGCACTGATTCTATTCATAAGGGCTCCATCTTTATAATCTATCACTTCCCAAAGGTGCCATCTTCAAATACCATGTCATTTGGGAGTAGGATTTAACATATGAATTTGGGATACAGACATTCAGTCTGTAGCATTTTCTATTCCTACATTTTTCATTTTGATTTGATTTACCCTCCACCTATTCTGTAACTGAGCAAATCACTTTAGGAAAATAGCTCCAACATGGCCCCACAGCTACAATGCCTGTATCCACAGCCCAAGCAGGCAAGGCTACATTTAGTCTGACCCAAGTGCTGTTGTTTAGTCGCTAAGTTGTGTCCAACTCTTTGTGACTCTGTGAGCCATAGCCTGCCAGGCTCCTCAGTCCACAGGATCTCCCAGGCAGGAATATTGGAATGGGTTGCCATTTCCTTCTTCAGAGGATCTTCCCAACCCAGGAATTGAATCCAGTACTCTTGCCTGGAGAATCCCATGAACGGAGGGGCCTACTAGGCTGCAGTCCATGGGGTCGTGAAGAGTCGGACACGACTGAGCGACTTCACTTTCACTTTTCACTTTCATATATTGAAACAGGAAATGGCAACTTACTCCAGTGTTCTTGCCTGGAGAATCCCAGGGATGGGGGAGCCTGGTAGGCTGCCATCTATGGGGTCACAGAGAGCCGGACAAGACTGAAGCGACTTAGTAGCAGCAGCAACAGCTCTTGCGTTGGCAGGCATATTCATTACCACTGAGCCACCTGAGAAGTCCACGTGTTTGTGTAACACCCTGTAATCCTTCCAAGGATATGGCAGACAGACAGTCTGGTGACGAACTGTCACAGGGCTATTTTCCCTTCGCTTGTGGGTGAAAGCAGGGTTTCTTATTAATCTCCCTGGTTCCAGTGACCAGGGTACAACCTTTTCTTCCTCAGAGTCCACCTGCAGGCTATAAAGCTTTTTAGCTGCAGTGTGGAATCCACTTCTTCATGACAGAACTGTCATCTGTATCTGCCCCTTCCAAGCCTTCCAATTTGGTGTCACCTTGTGGATACAGGAAGCTGGTGCTATGCCCATCTTGCTAATTGTTTTCTCGGTCCATCTGGGCTTACTGTATTCTTACAGGTCAAATCTATGCAAGTGTGACAAGCCAACCTAGCAGCTGCACTGTTTTCTACTCTTTAGGGGCAACTCGACTACCTCCAAAAGCCATGTCAAGGAATCCAGACACTTAGAGAACTCCATGAGAATTTATATGAAAGAAAAAGTAAAACATTACCCACACCACTCTTACTTTTTTGTGTTTAAATCATCTGTGATAATAATTCTATAGACTTTTCCTCTTTTGAGCCAAAGACACAGTTCTGTTCTATCGTATTAAAATCTTTACATGATGTTCTTGTTACTGCTAGAAGCCATTCTCTTTTGTGCCTTCATGTTATTAAAGCACTTTGTGGCTAGCAGTGGTCAGCAACTTCACTAGGTCATCACCCTTCCCAGCTCTTAGACTCTGAAATGTAAGTTTTCTAAACCTATGTTCTGATGAAAAGAGACTTGTTTTTTTTTTTTTTTTTTACCATTTCAGAGGTTCTACTGCAAACGTTCTTAGAACTCATCCTACTTAAAATGCAGCATTTTGAACTTTGACCAGATTTTTAAAAGCTCCTTCTAGTTAATTTAATGACACTCTAATCATCATACTGTCCTTTATTTAACACTATCTTCCCATGCTTTCCACTAGTTTCTCTTCTTTTTACAACCTTTCAGTGTTACTAAAACGATTTGTTCTCAGGTCTTTACTATCCTATACATGTGCTACGTTTTAGTGATATTTATCATATTCTTATCTTCTAGAAAAAGGGAAGGAAAATCACTTTTAAACTATGTAATAAATTTGGCATATTATGACAAACATATGTAATTATTATTCAAGGTTAGAGGGGATCTTTATTTTACCCACTTGCCAGAAACAGCAACAACAACAAAGACAAAACATATAAAACACATGTCTTCAAAATATCAGGTATCAGTGATATTTCAGAGGTAGAGAAATAAATAGGTTAGCTTATTATGCTGGATTACAACATGAGTTTTCAGGTTCTGACTTGAAAGGTGAATTTCAAGTCAGAAATTCACCTAGAAGGGTGAATTCAGGTAGAACCCTATAGATTCTGTGAGTAGAGATGAAGACCACATTTTGAGGAAAACAAGGGAACTAGATATCAGAAGACAGTAATGAAGGGAAGAGAACTTCATAGAAAGAAGTTCTCCAGAACTATGCAGAGGTTGTTCTCAAGAGTTCAACAGAGTACTCACTGATCAGTGAATGTGTGTGAAGAAATCACCTGAGGATGAGAAAATAATCGTTGGGAGGGACAAGCGGAAACTTACCTGACACTCATACAGGCACTGGGAACAGGGCTCTTCCCAACTTTCTGCATAGAAAACCTCACAGCTAATGGGGTCTTAGGTACAGAAGTCAGCAATATCTTGCCTTAGGAGTGGAAAGAAATAGTTTTAGACTAAACGCTATTTTGGTCCTGCCTCACAAGTTTTAGAAGCAATACTTAAATGGACAAAACTGTCTAAAATCAAGCAAACAAACAAAAAAACTGTAGCCAAAGATCAGGTAGGAATATCAAAAATTACTGGCAATCAAAAGGCAAAATTTGCAATTAAAAGGAGCAGAAAATCACAACTGGTAATAATGAGGAAAACTAAGCACTTCAATCCAACTAGGAACTAACAAAGAGGTTAAAATTAGCAGATAAAAGTCAAGAAAATATTTACTATAAATATTTTATTTGTTCAAAAGCTTAGAAGTGACATGAACAGTATGAAACATGAAAAGAAAAGAAAGCTAAAATTGAATTTATATAGATAAAAATTACAGTGTCTAACATGAAACATGTACTGGATGGGCATAATGGCATACTCTATACTTGACATCATAGCAATGAGAATGATTCAAAATGAAATATACATTAAAAAATAATAATAATTACCAATAAGCTTGTGTGAAATTCCAAGAGGTCAAATATGCTTGTGATTAGAGTCACTGAAGGAGAGAGGGTATAAATAACACTTGATGAAATTATTGTTGATGGTTTTCCAGTTTGATAAAAACTATAAAGCAATGGAGGTCAATGAAACCAGTTCATTAAAAAAAAAATGGACAAAATACTTTAACTAAATCTTTACCAAAGACAAAATATGGAATGTACGTGAAAAAGTATTAAGTATCATTAGACTTCAGGGAAATGCAGATAAAAATCATGAGATAATATTAGACACCAATTCATCTGGTTAAAATTAAAGGATCACTATGATGTGATGTAGAGATTGTGGAGGGACTACTGACGAACAGGAAAATGATATATCCACTTTGGGAAAAAAGTGGATAATCCCTCCAAATCCCTTTGGTAGGGATAATCCCTACCAATCCCTTTGGTAATCCCTCTAAAAAGTCAAATATACATGTACTATATGAATGTGGCATTCCACTAGTAGGTATTTATTCAAAAGAAATTAAAGCATATTTCCATATAAGTCTTGAGGACTAATGTTCATGTTCACAGCAGTCTTATTTCTAATGGCCTAAAGCATAAATAACTCAAATATACATAATCAATGGGCTTCCTAGTGGCACTAGTTGTAAAGAACCCACCTGCCAACGCAGGAGACATAAGAGAGTTGGGTTCAGTCCCTGGGTTGGGAAGATCTCCTGGAGGAGGACATGGCAATCCACTCCAGTATTCTTGCCTAGAGAATCCCATGGACAGAGGAGCCAGGCGGACTACAGTCCATGGGGTCGCAAAGAGTCAGCAATGCAGCATACATGTATACATAATAGAGTGATTGGATAAACAAATGCTGATGTATTGATACAATATAATACTACAATAGGATAATTACTGATTTATGTACAAATGTGGAGGCATCTAAAATTAATTATGTGAAGAAAAAAAAGTCAAATAAAAAAGAGTTCACATTGCATGATTCTACTTAAATACTTTCTAGATAATTTGATTTAACCTATCCTGCAGAAACAGATTACTGGTTATTTGAGGATGGCAGGGGATGGGGATAATAATTTCCTGGGGAAAAATAAATAAAATAGTAACAAAATAGTAACAAAAATACTATTCTTTCAATTGAAAATCACTAGCACTTATTTTTATGCAACTAAGCATTTCAAATCTGATAAATGAATTTATTCAATAAAAATTTATTAAAAATATAGCATGCACCGTGACTATGAAGGGGCAGAAAGACAAAAATAAAACACTGCAGAAATACTCATTCTGAGACAGTTCACATCCTACTTCCACTAAACCCAGGTCTGATTTTCTTCTCAGAGAGAGTCCTGCCTTCATCTTCTTCCTTCTGTTCTTGCATACTTAACTAATACTCTTCTTTTCCCTGCATCTAGCCATGGCATTTTTAACTTTTCTTTTCTTCTCTTCCCTGTGATTCACACTTGTGAATCCAGCTCATTTGTTCTGCTACTCCTGTGCATTCCAGAGTCTAGCTTCAGGACCCTTTAGAAAGGATGAGATTAGTTAGTGACAATATGTGATTTCACAGATTCCAGGTTGTTCAATCCAAGTTCAAATTAGAAAACTAAAGAAGTCAAAATCTATATTTCAATTTTTTTCCCCCTTTGTCCAATGCTTGGCATCTAACAATTTGGGCCGGTTTAATTTATACTAGCATACACTTTCAGGTGGCATGCAATAATAGAAAACAATCTACACCTAATCAGTGTTTTATTTTGTGTGCATCAAATTCTGTCCTAAGCCATCATCAAAAACTTTTATCAGATAATAATTATCATTTCTCTCATTTTACATAGGCATGCAAAAACAGAGGCATGGAGAGGTGAAGTAACTTGCCCACCCTGCAGAGAACCAGGCAACCTAACTCCATAGAATATACGCATGTGGAAGGTCCTGGGAAGAAAAGAGCTGATGCACAATATTCCAGAAATTCAGAGAAGCAGGGAAAGATCTACATGATAGTCTTTATTTTCTTATTTCTTGTACTTAAAAGAATTATTTTCAGACTTGTTTGGTCTTTGCAGTTCCATCGTCTAATAAAGAGGGCATGTGTGCTCAGTCGCATCTGACTCATTGTTACCCTATGGATTACTGTGGCCCACGGGCTCCTCCATCCATGGGATTCTCCAGGCAAGAATGCTGGAGTAAGTGCCATTTCCTCTTTCAGGGGGTCTTCCCCACCCAGAGATGGAACCTGAGTCTCGAGCATTGTTAGGCGAACTCTTTACCAATGAGCCACCTGGGAAGGCCCTAGTGAAGAGAGATGAGTGAATAGGACCTGAGGTAGTAAGAAGAAAACAAGTAAATCCTCATTTATGAAACTTATTCAATTCCGATTGCTAATTCCAAAGAAAACTAAAGATGATAGGATAAAAACAAAACAAAACACAACTAAACTAAACAAACAAACAAAAAAAACGTGTGTTTGAGTACAAACGGCAGCCGCTGTATTCTTCAAACACGAAAGCAGAAGAATGGTGATTTTTGAGATATCCACCAAATAAATTTGGGTGCTAGCCAATGAGAAAGCAACAGAGAGCAATAATTTGAAAAATCCTTGCCTTTCAAAACTACTACCTCACTTAAAAGATTATTATTGTCTAGAAGAACAGCATACCCACCAGAAACTTGATAGAAATAATTAAAACTGCTGGTTACCATGGATTTCTTTTTTGTATCACGGGTCATATGAGAAGGTTAAAGTCAGCTGAAAGTAGAGAGCAGAGCTCAATGGCCCTGATTCAGTGGCAACTTTGAAAAGATATAGAAGCTTTTTTAAAAAAGTCATCATAATTCTCTGAATTGCAGGTATTTTCTCTTTCGGCAGCCTGCCAATGCTCTTTTATGCCAGTGAAAGTAAGCTACGTGTGCTACTTTTTGATGGTATCGCCCATGATAAACTTTAAATGGTAAGGAAGTTCATTTCAGATACAAATCTGAAGCTAACTTATCCAACATATCTGGTCAGAAGATCTTGCTGTAAATCTTTCAAAAACAAGATGACTTGTGAGATTTTTAGTAATCCTGGATTGTGTCTGGGCAGAAAATGTGACACAAGCAGCTGTCTCTATGGTTTCGGCTAAAGCTAGGAAATGCAGGACCCAGGGAGACATAAATCCACATACAAGAAAGAATATCAAGTCTTCCCTGAGTCTGTAATGGAAGAAGGATTAAAATATGTGTGCTTAGTGAAGTTAAGATTTTATTTAGTTTCAGGAGTTTCCACTCTTACTAAATTCACTGCATGTAGTATTAGAATTTCAAGGGTGAAAATAGGAATAATCGAAACCCATTATGATTATTGTTTTTTCAAAATCAAGATCTGATCTACAGTCTTATTTTCTAGAGGAGGTGAATAAAAAGGTAGTTGCTTAGTTTAAAAGTGCCCCTTGATCCTTCTAGTGATCTAGGTAGGCTAATTGGATCAAAACAAGGGGGGCTAGTCTCAAAAACTAAAGCTGAAACAGAACATTTTCAAAGAGTGAACTTACTGTGTGCTATTTTTCCTTTTGTAATACAGTTACTTGGCATAACTGACTTTTAAAGAAGAGCTCAACTTGGAGATATAATAAAAATGAATGCTTTAGGAATACCGAATAATAATTGGCTATAGTAGTAGTGACAGTCACTTCTTCTTATTCCCTCTGCTCAGTCGTGTCCGACTCTTTGCGACCCCATGGACAGTAGCCTACCAGGCTCCACCATCCATGGGATTTTCCAGGCAAGAGTACTGGAGTGGGCTGCCTTTTCCTTCTCCAGGGAATCTTCCCAACCAAGGGATCGAACCCGGGTCTCCTGCATTGCAGACAGATGCTTTACCATCTGAGCCACCAGGGAAGCCCAATAGTACTAGTAGTGGTAGTCGCTTAGTCATGTCCAAATCTTTGCAACCCATGGACTGTAGCCTGTCAGTCTTCTCTGTCCCTGGGATTCTCCAGGCAAGAATAATTGGCCGTAACATACTTAAATTCTTTGGAGATAATCTTTTAAATACTAAAATGTAGTTTTGCCAACATAGATGGGCCTCCCTTTCCAAGAGAAAAGCAAAAGTTTAAAGGTCCCATGCTCAGCTTTTAGATTTATTACATAATCATGAACAAGAGGTTTTCTTCCTCCCATCTCTTGTTGAGATATTTCAAGCAAACACTAAATTTCTCTTGACTTCACTTTAGCCATCTATAAAATGAGGGGGTTGGAGTAGATTATCTCTGTGTCTTGTAACTGTGAAATTACATGTCCTAAATTATTTCTCCATTTTTTTCACTTCCTCCTACTGACATGAAGACCTTAAAAAATGAGTAGTACTTACTGTATGTTAGGCCATTTAATATTATTCATGAAAGTAGATACAATAAAATTCTCAGCTTTTCTAAAATTCAGTTTTACAGATAAGGATATTGAAGCCCTATAAGTTTAATACCTTGTCCAGCCTCATATAGATAATTAAGCCTAGGACAGCAATTTAGTTTCAGGCTGATTTGAATAAAAATCTCATATACTTCCACTGACTATATCATATCTTAGTTAATAATATTTCATACATTTGGCATTTCAAAAGTCCTTTTAAAATATTGATAATCATGCTTTGTAATTATATTCTTTGAGCCAAATATACTTGAGGAATTTAAAAGATTTTGTGGACCTCTGTTAAAGAATCATAATGTTGACTCAAAGAAAAGAAACGGAAGATAAAAGAGACTGTGACAGATAAATAAAATGTATAAAAACAAGTTATCCTAGACTTAATAGCCTGACCCATCACATTCTCTAATACACACAGGTTTATTTTTGAAAGAAGCTAACTGTCAAGGTCCATGTAAAATGACGGCACAAGGATTAAGCTATACATAACTTACCTAAGGGCATAAACTTGTTAAGGTTCAGAAGTAAATGCTCCCCAAATTTTGAAATTAAAAAAATAATTATAAAGTAATAATAGTAGCATAATTCTGGACCATAAAATGGTGCAGTTTATTCCACCCTGCCAAAAGGAGATGATTAGATGATGGATTAAATAAATCAAATTATAATTGTCAATACCCATGGCATTCCTGGAAGAAATCCTTCTGGTTCAATAAGGAGAAGAGATAGATATCAATGTTATATTTTTTTAAGGAAGGAGCGATTGAATATAAGGGGTATAAACATTTAGTATTAAATAAGATTTTAAATAATATTTAGAAGAATAATAGAAATCTTATTATTTAAATAAGATCCATTGCCTTTCTGTACATTTCTCTGTCTTTGTGGCATGCTCTAAATTCACATGCATATATTTTTTTTTGTATATATAACTTTTAGTTACCACTATATAATACCTTTAGGGTATGAGCTTTAGTTATTTTTTTGTCTTAATACCTTAATTTACATCTAACTTGGATACATTTAATAAATAATTTAATGATTTCCTTAATGAAAATGAGTTACAATGTAAAAAGAAAGTGTCCAACATAAAAAAACATTGCAGAAAAGAAGTTGCCACTGTTAATATTTTCTTTCCATCCGTGTGTATCAGTTACCTACTGAAACAGTGGTGAAATGTAGGAAAATGTCCCAAATTCCTGTGTCTTAAAAGAAAAAAAAAAATAACTTGGTCACTTTTCTCAGGTTAGGTGAATGTGATTGCTCTAGACTGAGCAGAGATGGATCTGATTACAATAAGCTCTGGGCTGGGTCTCATTTGAGTCCAAGTTTCTTCCATGCACCTTAATCTAGCAGGTTATATAATGCATGTCCTTATCATGACAGCATGCTTCCCAGAAGACATTAGTGGTAAAGAAACTGTCTGCTAATGCAGGAGACATAAAAGATGTGGGTTCGATCCCTGGGTTAGGAAGATCCCCTGGAAGAGGGCATGGTAGCATACTCCAGTATGCTTGCCTGGAGAATTCCAAGGGCAGAGGAGCCTGGTGGGCTACAGTCCATGTGGTCGCACAGAGTTGGGCATGACTGAAGTGACTGAGTACATACACACACATCATGACAGCAGAAGCACAAGAGGAAACAAGCAGAAACAGGATTCCTTTAAAAGAAATCACACACTATTATTTTCATCCACAGTCTATTGACCAACAAGGTTAACCCCTACACTCTTTTTTTCCAATATAAATCTCATAAACTTCAGCAAGAATTTCATTTTGTCAAAATTAATATAGCTGGAATCTCTAAACATGTATCTTTAAATTAAATTCAAGGGAAATGTTTTACAATTTCCATTAATAAATCTTTTGATTGTAAGATAAACTATTCTGTTTTAACTTATTTTCCTTTTGAATAGACAAAATGATACACTAATTCAATAAACAATGTCTTTCCATTGGAAAGAGACTGCCATAAACATAGTGAATGTATGAGAATATGGTATCATCATCCTGTAAAATTAATAATAAAATCATACAATGGTAGCAATGATTATAAATGTTCCAGTTTTACTGGCAATGTTAATTTTAAATATGTGACGTCATCTGTGCTATTTTTCCATGACATGAGATATAGTTCTTTTCCTGAGGTTTGCCACAGGCTTTTTTCTTTTTTTTTAACTCTCAGTAGATTTATGTTCATCCTCAGATTATAAAGAATTTGGTTGACTGAAGTTAATAACTGGAGAAAACAATGGCACCCCACTCCAGTACTCTTGCCTGGAAAATCCCATGGACGGAAGAGCCTGGTAGGCCGCAGTCCATGGGGTCGCTAGGAGTCGGACACAACTGAGTGACTTCACTTTCACTTCTAACTTTCATGCATTGGAGAAAGAAATGACAACCCACTCCAGTATTCTTGCCTGGAGGATCCCAGGGATGGTGGAGCCTGGTGGGCTGCTGTCTATGGGGTCGCACAGAGTTGGACACAACTGAAGCGAAGTTAATAACTGAAGTTAATAACTACTTGAAATGACTAGAAGTTTATTCTTACATGTAGCTATTAGCTCACGTTTTTAAGAGTAGTCTGCACTGTAGGAAGAAAAGTTTTGAAAACAAATGAAACTTATCTAGATGGAAATTTCTGTATACTGAAAGTGAAAGTAAGTGTGTGTTTTATTCCTCCTTTCTTTTTGAATAAGCTGGAATTATATTTTACTAAGATCATGGCATCCAGTCACATCATTGCATGGCAAATAGATGGAGAAACAGTGGAAACAGCGGCGGACTTTATTTTTTGGGCTCCGAAATCACTGCAGATAGTAACTATAGCCATGAAATTAAAAGATGTTTGCTCCTTGGAAGAAAAGCTCTGGCCAACCTAGACAGCATATTAAAAGCAGAGACATTACTTTACCACAAAGGTCTTTGTAGTCAAAGCTATGGTTTTACCAGTAGCTATGTATGGATGTGCAAATTGACAATAAAGAAAACTGAGTATGAAAAATTGATGGTTTTGAACTGTGGTGTTGGAGAAGACTCTTGAGAGTCCCTTGGACTGCAAGGAGATCAAAAAAGTCAATTCTAAAGGAAATCAGTCCTGAATATTCATTGGAAGGACTGATACTGAAGCTGAAACTCCAATACTTTGGCCACCTGATGTGAAGAATTGACTCATTTGAAAAGACCCTGATGCTGGGAAAGATTGAAGGCAGGAGGAGAAGGGGACGATAGAGGATGAGATGGTTGGATGGCACCACTGACTCAATGGACATGAGTTTGAGCAAGCTCCCCGTGTTGGTGATGGACAGGGAAGCCTGGTGTGCTGCAGTCCAAGGAGTTGCAAAGAGTCACACCTGACTGAGTGATTGAACTGACTGATATTTTATAATAAAAATATTTTCTTGTTCACTAATTTTTACTAATGTTCACTAAATTTCCTCTCCTCTTAGTTTTTCATTTTATTTATTATTCAATGTGTGTTTATTAATCACTCTGCTGTGTCCAACTCTTTGTGTCCCTTTGGACTGTAGCCCTGCCAGACTCCTCTGTCCATGGGATTCTCCAGGAAGAATGTGTAGTGGATTGCTATGCTCTCCTCCAGGATTATTCAATGTAAAAATCATAATTTACTGAAAAATCATATGTCTATTCCCTAAGATAAGTCTGGAAATGAAAACATTAAAAATAAGACAAATGTTTACTTAAGTGAAAGTCTCTCAGTCATGTCCAGCTGTTTGTAACTCAGTGGACTACACAGTCCATGGAATTCTCTAGGCCAGAATACTGGAGTGGGCAGCCTTTCCCTTCTCCAGGAGATCTTCCCAAGCCAGGGATAGAACCAAGGTCTCCAGCATTGCAGGGGGATTCTTTACCAACTGAGCCATCAAGGAAGTCCTATTATTTAATGGTGGTTTACACTAAGTCCTGTCCGACTCTTGCAGCCCAACCTCATGGACTGTACCCCGCCAGGCTCCTCTGTCCATGGGATTCTCCAGGCAAAAATACTGGAATGGGGGTTGCCATTTCCTTCTCTAGGGAATATTCCCAATCCAGGAACTGAACCCGGGTCTCCTGCATTGCAGGCAGATTCTTTATAGACTGAGCTACAACGGAAGTGCAATGGTGTCTTAGTCCGTCCAGGATACTATAACAAATTACCACAAACTGAAAGGCTTATACAATGACAGAGATTTCTCACAGTGAAGGAGGTTGCAAGTCCAAGATCAGGGTGCCAGCATGGTCAGTGAAGGGGTCTCTTTCAGATTCAGGTATCTTAGTTGTATCCTCACATGGCAGAAGGGAGTTAGGGAGCCTGTAAGTACTCTTAGAGATATGCCACATCCAAGGTAAAAGAAACCCAAATAAGACAGTAGGTGTTGTGAGAGGGCATCAGAGGGGAGACACACTGAAACCATAATCACAGAAAACTAGCCAATCTGATCGCATGGACGAAAGCCTTGTCTAACTCAATGAAACTAAGTTATGCCGTGTGGGGCCACCCAAGACAGACGGGACATGGTGGAGAGGTCTGACAGAATGTGGTACACTGCAGAAGGGAATGGCAAACCACTTCAGTATTCTTGCCTTGAGAACTCCATGAACAGTATGAAAAGGCAAAATGATAGGATACTGAAAGAGGAACTCCCCAGGTCGGTAGGTGCCCAATATGCTACTGGAGACCAGTGGAGAAATAACTCCAGAAAGAATGAAGGGATGGAGCCAAAGCAAAAACAACACCCAGTTGTGGATGTGATTTGTGATAGAAGCAAGGTCCAATGATGTAAACAGCAATATTGCATAGGAACCTGGAATGTTAGGTCCGTGAATCAAGGCAAATTGGAAGTGGTCAAACAGTAGATGGCAAGAGTGAACGTCAACATTCTAGGAATCAGTGAACTATAATGGACTGGAATGGGTGAATTTAACTCAGATGACCATTATATCACCTACTGTGGGAAGGAATCCCTTAGAAGAAATGGAGTAGCCATCATAGTCAACAAAAGAATCTGAAATGCAGCACTTGGATGCAATTTCAAAAACGACAGAATAATCTCTGTTCATTTCCAAGGCAAACCATTCAACATCATGGTAATCCAAGCCTAGACCCCAAGCAGTAACACTGAAGAAGCTGAAATTGAATGGTTCTATGAAGACCTACAAGACCTTTTAGAACTAACACCCCCAAAAGATGCCCTTTTCATTATAAGGGACTGGAATGCAAAAATAGGAAGTCAAGAAATACCTGGGGGAACAGGCAAATTTGGCCTTGGTGTACAGAATGAAGCAGGGCAAAGGCTAATAGAGTTTTGCCAAGAGAATGCAAACTCATAACAAACACCCTCTTCCAACAACACAAGAGAAGACTCTACACATGGACATCACCAGATGGTCAACACCAAAATCAGATTGATTATATTCTTTGCAGTCAAAATGTAGAAGCTCTATACAGTCAGCAAAAACAAGACCAGGAGCTGACTGTGGCTCAGATCATGAACTCCTTATTGCCAAATTCACACTAAAATTGAAGAAAGTGGGGAAAACCAATAGACCATTCAGGTATGACCTAAATAAATCCCTTATGATTATACAGTGGAAGTGAGAAAAAGATTTAAGGGACTAGATCTGATAAGAGTGCCCAATGAACTATGGACAGAGGTTCATGACATTGTACAGGAGACAGGGATCAAGACCATCCCCATGGAAAAGAAATGCAAAAAAGCAAAATGGCTGTCTGTGGAGGCCTTACAAACAGCTGTGAAAAGAAGAGAAACAAAAAGCAAAGGAGAAAAGGAAAGTATAAGCATCTGAATGCAGAATTTCAAAGAATAGCAAGGAGAGATAAGAAAGCCTTCCACAGCAATCAATGCAAAGAAACAGAGGAAAACAACAGAATGGGAAAGACTAGAGATCTCTTCAAGAAAATCAGAGATACCAAGGGAACATTTCATGCAAAGATGGGCTTGATAAAGGACAGAAAATATATGGACCTACAGAAGCAGAAGATATTAAGAAGTAGCAAGAATACAGAGATGAACTGTACAAAAAAGATCTTCATGACCCAGATATTCACGATGGTGTGATCACTGACCTAGAGACAGACATCCTGGAATGTGAAGTCAAGTGTACCTTAGAAAGCATCACTATGCACAAAGCTAGTGGAGGTGATGGAATTCCAGTTGAGCTATTTCAAATCCTGAAAGATGATGCTGTGAAAGTGCTGCACTCAATATGCCAGCAAATTTGGAAAACTCAGCAGTGGCCACAGGACTGAAAAAGGTCAGTTTTCATTCCAATCCCAAAGAAAGGCAATGCCAAAGAATGCTCAAACTATTGCACAATTGCACTCATCTCACACGCTACCAAATTAATGCTCATAATTCTGCAAGCCAGGCTTCAGCAATATGTGAACTTCCAGATGTTCAAGCTGGTTTTAGAAAAGGCAGAGGAATCAGAGATCAAATTGCCAGCATCCACTGGATCATGGAAAAAGCAAGAGAGTTCCAGAAAAAAAATCTATTTCTGTTTTATTGACTATGCCAAAGCCTTTGACTGTGTGGATCACAATAAACTGTGGAAAATTCTTCAAGAGATGGGAATACCCGACCACCTGACCTGTCTCTTGAGAAACCTGCATGCAGGTCAGGAAGCAACAGTTAGAACTGGACATGGCACAACAGACTGGTTCCAAATAGGAACAGGAGTACTTCAAGGCTGTACATTGTCACCCTGCTGATTTAACTTATATGCAGAGTACATCATGAGAAACGCTGGGCTGGAAGAAGCACAAGCTGGAACCAAGATTGCTGGGAGAAATATCAATAACCTCAGATATGTAGATGACACCACCCTTATGGCAGAAAGTGAAGAGGAACTAAAAAGCCTCTTGATGAAAGTGAAAGAGGAGAGTGAAAAAGCTGGCTTAAAGCTCAGCATTCAGAAAACTAAGATTATAGCATCTGGTTCCATCATTTCATGGAAAATAGATGGGGAAACAATGGAAACAGTGTCAGACTTTATTCTTCTGGGCTCCAAAATCACTGCAGATGGCGATTGCGGCCATGAAATAAAAAGACGCTTTCTCCTTGGAAGGAAAGTTATGACCAACCTAGATAGCATATTCAAAAGCAGAGACATTACTTTGCCAACAAAGGCCCGTCTAGTCAAGGCTATGGTTTTTCCAGTGGTCATGTATGGATGTGAGAGTTGGACTGTGAAGAAAGCTGAGCGCTGAAGAATTGATGCTTTTGGACTGTGGTGTTGGAGAAGACTCTTGAGAGTCCGTTGGACTGCAAGGAGATCCAACCAGTCCATTCTGAAGGAGATCAGTACTGGGCATTCTTTGGAAGGAATGATGCTAAAGCTGAAACTCCAGTACTTTGGCCACCTCATGCGAAGAGTTGACTCATTGGAAAAGAGTCTGATGCTGGGAGGGATTGGGGGCAAGAGGAGAAGGGGGTGACAGAGGATGAGATGGCTGGATTGCATCACTGACTTGAAGGACATGAGTTTGAGTAAACTCCGGGAGTTGGTGATGGACAGGGAGGCTTGCCCTGCCGCAGTCCATAGGATCGCAAAGATTCAGATACGACTGAGTGGCTGAACTGAACTGAACTGAGGTCTCTTTTATAGCAGCACTCATCTCGTGCATGAGGGATTCACCCTCATGATCTAAGCTCCTCCCAAAGTCCCTGTCTCCTATTAACTACCACATTGGCCTTAGGTTCCAACTCATGAACTTCTAGGAAACACAAACACTCAAGGTATACAAACGTGTACTCAGTCAGTTTCTTCCTGGTGACCCATTTCATTGCATGTGCTACTCCAGAATAGAAAGTTCATTCATACATATTTTGTGGCACTTTACTGAGCAACTTGCTGAAAAATCCTATGCATTATTTAGTGGATGAAAATATGACCTCTGAGTTATAAGAAAAAGCATAGTAGACTAGGAATATCTTGTAAACACATAACTGATAAAATTAACCACTCATATAAATCTATTTGACAACTGATGGACTTGTCAGGGTGAGGCCACCTATGTATCTAGTCACACAGTTTGATCACACGATTTCAGACATTCCAAACTTGATTTTGTGCAAATTTAGCCTTAATGATGTTTTGGCTTATATTAGAACAACCCCCTGAAAATTTAATATCAGTTCATGATCTCTGAGCTTTCTTGTGGTGTCTGGAAGTTTCATTAACATTTATTTTTAACTACACATTTGTAGTTTTAGATATAATTACATTATATCACCTTTATCCCCATCACTTAATTTTTTAAGTCAATGTCTATTATATATGCATGCTCTTGCACTAGATATTCTTCAAAGCTAGATGAGTAGTTTTTTTAATTTTTGTTGAAATTACATAATACATATATGAGCATAAGTGGACAGATATACAAGAAGCATGATAAAAGGAATGGGAAGAAGAAGAAAATTACTAAGTTATAAGTTTGAAATTACATCAATTTCAAGTTCTGAATTTATTCAAATAAACAGTATGTTTTTAATTAAATTATGAATTAGATATGCAATATATAATGTAATGATATAATGCTATAGGTCCTTCCTCATTGTAAACATTATTATAATTGAGGCCAAGAAACCTTAATAAATTGCCCTTGGAACAAAATTGAAAAAACATAATGCTATTTTTCTTGAAGACAAAATTTTAAAAAGTATCCTTTCAGTAGAAAGCAAATTTTAATAGAGCAACAAATGGTACCCTAGTTCTCTTTCCTTAAATATTCTACTGAATTCCTACATAACTTATTAATTCAGCAGGTAGTTATGTCAAGAGTTTTCTGGGTGTCAGGAACTGTGTTTGGTTTTGAATATAGAATCATGAGGAAACAAACATCCTTGTTCCCACAGTTGTGACTGATGAAGGGAAAGGTATTGTACCTGCAATAATAGCAAATGATTTTATAAATTTGCTCAGTTTCTTCCTAGACATTTGGTGTTACTACACAATTTTACTCTCATCTGCGACAGTGTGAAATTCAGATGTTTTGTTTTCTGCTTTATTTGTGTTTATATATAGGCTTATTTCATTGATGAATTTAGTTTTTGATTCTTTTTCATCAATTTCTACCCTTATTTATATTATTTCTTCTTCCAGTTTCATTGTCTTTTCCTTGTCCTCTCTTTCCTACATTTGCATATTAATAGTCAAATATCCTCATTTTTAACAAATACATGTAAAATTAGAACTGTTTTTCATGATATAGCAACTGCTAAACCTATAAGCATTGATATGTTTCATTTTTATTTTTTTTCAGTTGAAGGTGTTTAATATTTTCAATAAATATCTTTTCATTGATTCATGAATATCTTACAGAAGTGAGACTGTTTTCTTTTTCTAATTTCCAACTGAAAAAAGTTTTGATTTACAGTTTTATTCTTTTTTTTTTCCAACTACAATTTTATTTTATTTTTAAACTTTACAAAATTGTATTAGTTTTGCCAAATATCAAAATGAATCCGCCACAGGTACACATGTGTTCCCCATCCTGAATCCTCCTCCCTCCTCCCTCCCCACACCATCCCTCTGGGTCGTCCCAGTGCACCAACCCCAAGCATCCAGTATCGTGCATTGAACCTGGACAATAAACTTATATAATATATATCACACTATTTATCACAAAGCAATAAACTGATAAATTAGAATAAAACTGATTTACAGTGTCAAAAATGTGTCAAAAATCCCTCACTATGACCATGCTATGACCTTAACAGGTTGTGCTCTGCTAAATGATTATTTATGACTTCAAAAGTAATATGTGAGATTTAGTTTGCTCAACTGTTCTATTGCTTCTTTTTGTAACATTGCTCTTCACTCAAAATTGTAACTCTTCTGGTAAATTACTCTCTCATAGATTATATTGCTAAATCATTACCCATTCCACAATCTTGTCTTTTCAGATTTATAACCTTGGATTTCCTCCCAGCTACAATTTCATCTCTCTTTTTTGTCTTAATCTCATTACAGATGTTCCAGTACAAAGCAAAGCTCCTTTCTTCCCTTAATTCTGCAGTTTTTTACCACTTCTGTTTTTAGAAGTATACCAGAAGGCAGCCTCAAATACATTACAATTTGCCTAGGATTTAGGCTATTGACAGTGTACAGAAAAGGCAGGAAACCATAAAGAAAATTAATTCCTCAGTCTCTAATTTAGCAATCTAAAATAATGCAATCTAACTTTTGATTAGCTTTTGAATGCTCCCTATTATAATTACCTAATATTGCAAATTATTGATCATAGAAGAGTAAGCCAGACAAGACATTTCTGTTACATCTATTTGTCCATTCCTGATTTTCATGAATTTTTTTTAAGATTCTTTTGTCAAAGAAACCAAATAACATTATTGATACTTTTATTTTAGCCGAATTGGTTATTTAGCTGTATCATATATTCAGACGGAAGTTTTAAAAAGTTTTCTTTCAACTGAAATATTCATTGCCAAAATGCATTTTTACTCTCAATTAAGGAGGGAATGTAATGTTTCCAACTCCTATTCCATTTGTTCTGAATGATGAATGTCTTTTTATGCTTAATTTCTTAGTGTTTTGCAAAATTTCTTTAAAGGAATCAAAACAATTATCCAAGTCTACATTAATAATTCCTGAGGCTATTCTTTTCTCAGTCCAGTATTCTCATTTTCACTAATAATTTTGCTTCAGACTACTAAATGTTATCCCCAAAGATATCTTCCATCTTATCTTTTTTATAGAAAATTTCCTATTCATGCTATTATTGTCAAAAATGTATTGGCAAGGACGAAAATGCTATAAAATTACCTCATTATTCTTTTGACTCCTCTGTTTACTCCCTCAAAGTGGTAACCAAAGTAAGGCAAAGCTTTTTAGGTGTCATCAATAAATTATTCCATCTCCCTTATTTTCTCTTTGTTTCCTTCTTTATGTACCTCATCCTTCCCTTTACCTAAATCAGCTTTATCAAGGGTCTGTATTGAGGTTCAGTTAACATGAACGTAATTTATATAGTAGGATTTTTAGAGCCAATATTTATTTATTTAATTATTGTCACTGTGAGAGGTGTTGATTAGAAAAGCAGTTTTCAGGCATTCCTCAACTCTGATCAAAATTATATTATGTATCATCTAAATCTTACCTTACTGACAATTAATTTTAACTGGCATCAGTATTATGTTCAACATTGATATTAATATTTTAAAGACATGATGAATAGAAAGAATAGACATTTTTAAGTTAAGGTGACATAGAAAGTCATTGAGCCATCCTTTTCCAAATTTTAAATTCCTTACCTCCTTTAAAAATGCAGTTGTATCATATGACATAGTTTATATTTGTAATCTAAAGAAAAGGTACAAATGAACTTATCTACAATATAGAAATAGAGTTATAGAAGTAGAAAAGAAACTTTTGGTTACTAAGGGATAAATGAGGGATGGGATAAAATGGAAGACTGGGACTGACATATATACATCACTATATATAAAATAGATAACTAATAAGGACCTAATGTATAGCCCAGGAAATGCTACTCAGTACTCTATAATGGCCTATATGGAAAAGAATCTTAAAAAGAGTGGAGATATATATATATATATATATATATATATATATATATATATATAACTAATTTACTCTGCAAAGGAGTACGTCAAGGCTGTATATTGTCACCCTGCTTATTTAAGTTCTATGCAGAGTAAATCATGAGAAACGCTGGGCTGGAAGAAGCATAAGCTGGAATCAAGATTGCCGGGAGAAATATCAATAACCTCAGATATGCAGATGACACCACTCTTATGGCAGAAAGTGAAGAAGAACTAAAGAGCCTCTTGATGAAAGTGAAAGTGGAGAGTGAAAAAGTTGGCTTAAAGCTCAACATTCAGAAAATGAAGATCATGGCATCTGGTTCCATCATTTCATGGGAAATAGGTGGGGAAACAGTGGAAACAATGGTTGACTTTATTTTTCTGGGCTCCAAAATCACTGCAAATGGTGACTGCAGCCATGAAATTAAAAGATACTTACTCCTTGGAAGGAAAGTTATGACCAACCTAGATAGCATATTCAAAAGCAGAGACATTACTTTGCCAACAAAGGTCCGTCTAATCAAGGCTATGGTTTTTCCAGTGGTCATGTCTGGATGTGAGAGTTGGACTGTGAAGAAAGCTGCGTGGAAGAATTGATGCTTTTGAACTGTGGTGTTGAAGAAGACTCTTGAGAGTCCGTTGGACTGCAAGGAGATCCAACCAGTCCATTCTGAAGGAGATTAGCCCTGGGATTTCTTTGGAAGGAATGATGCTAAAGCTGGAACTCCAGTACTTTGGCCACCTCATGCGAAGAGTTGACTCTTTGGAAAAGACTCTGATGCTGGGAGGGATTGGGGGCAGGAGGAGAAGGGGACGACAGAGGATGAGATGGCTGTATGGCATCACTGACTTGAAGGACTTGAGTCTGAGTGAACTCCGGGAGTTGGTGATGGACAGCGAGGCCTGGCAAGCTGCGATTCATGGGGTCGCAAAGAGTAGGACACGACTGAGTGACTGAACTGAACTGAACTGAACACCTGAAATTAACCCAACATTGTAAATCAACCATATTGCAATACAATATTTTTAAAATACAATTGTTTCTTAAGTCATATAAATAGTAGTCACTTATAATCTTTTTTTTAATAAAATTAAGCCTAAATTAAACATATAAATGTATCTTCCCATACATATAACTTTAAATGACACTAATCTACTTCTAATCCCATCTCAAAAAACTGTGTCTTAAGTAAACACATAAGATGTGCCTTCATCGATCCCCACTTTGTAGTACTCATGCCTTTTGCAATCCATTTCCTTTGAATGTGGGCTGAGCCTAATGGTTGATTTCTATTCAGTATGTCACAGCAGAGAGGAAGGTGTACAATTCCCATAATTAGGTTATTAAAGACTGAATTTCTCTTGTATAGTATTTGTTACCAAGAATGAGTGGTCAAAGATCCTTGTTTTACTGTTCCTCTGAACATTTCAGGACCATTCCATGCTTTTACTGTTATGATTATATCAGATTTAATGGCTAAAAAATAAATGTTGACTAGATGCTTACTTATTCTATTATAATATATGGTCCTAGCTTGTAAATAACTCTCACACATGAATTTGTTCATAGGTCAATAACATATCATACAGAACAGGCTTTTCAAAGTAAATACACAATGCTTCTCTAGTCTTTCTAGAGGAATCTAAAATAATTTTCTACATGTATCTTAGGCAGAGGAAAGTAATCAGACATGTATTAATCTTTATAATAGTGGTTCTTTATTATGGCAGATTCCAGGGATCCCTGTCTGCTAGTGAAAATGTAAGTAGTAAGTGACATGTTGGTGATATTTGCTTCACAGTAAGCCCAGTAAGCTCAATTTAAAATGTTTTAAATTAAAAAAATCTGTTACAATGGTAAATTTAAAAAAAAAAAGAGTTGAAATATTGCTGATTTCATTTTAAATCTGCCTTGCTTTTCAAGCAATACAATTGAAATTTGCAAATATCCTATTATAAAAAGAATTTTATATTGGCAACATAGCTATCTTTTGAAGACTTTATAATATATAGTTTTCTTTATCTCCTAGTGTTCAACTATCTTTCTTTTTTCCCCCTCTTTGATCAACTATTACAAGTTTTTTAAAGCAATGTTGAAAACCTGTGGCGTAGTAAGTATTTTTCTCAAGTTAGAGGTAAGATTTTCTATTTTATCAATCAGCGCCAGTCCCAGTTGCTATGAGATATATTTCAAAGCCAATGCAAGAGCCTATGTGTATGCTAACTGAAAAACTGTATTTGCCTCTTTTTCAAATGGAATTTTCTTGAGCTCAAAATGAACTACTTTTAAATATCCTTTCTCGCTACAATTTCAAAGATGCATACTTATTACCTTAAGTAAAAACAGACAGCAAAAGCATGCAGAGTATACAAAAGTGTTCTCTTAAACTACTTTTTCATTCTTCTCCTACCTTTTTAAGGAATGATTCCCTGTGGTTATACTGAAAATGTGAATATCCAGACACAGTAAGATGCAAATATGATTCTGTGCATTCACCATCTGTCTCCTTGTACACTTTCAAAATAATCATGTAGGTATCTCCAGCATTGCTTTTCAATATTGTCATTTGGTGGGTTTTCTTCAAAGTTGGCTACAGTGCATTGAGTTTTGTACTGAAAGGCCTTTTGTTGATGACATACTATATAATACTAATTTAAAAAGATGTTTGTCAATGCATAGTCAATGTCAAAAATATAAATTTCAGTACTCCATAACATATGATAAACTTAAATCTGCATATGGTAAAACTTTAAAATAAATAACAATACTTCATTGTAAATTATTCTGCTGGAGAAGTTGAATAGTGTATAGACATGAATTAGAATGATTCTGTTAATCAAGTGTGAAGCATACTGGGCCTTAAAATTTAGAGGAAGAGTACAGATATAAATCAAATATCCTATAGTCTATATATCTAAAATCTATAATTTATATATCTAAATACTCTATAATGTGTTTGAGTACAATTACTTCTATTCTGGCACAAACTGATGTTTGATGTTAGGTTGATGTATCAATCTAAATGAGCCAGGCTATTGTAATAATATTATGATTTAAATAAGCAATTTGTTTTGCTTGTTACATGTATTGTATGTATCAAGCAGCCTTGATACCATAGCCTGATGTAGCACATAAAAACAAAAGTCATTCACTTAAATTTAAATGTCAGAACACAACGAATACCTTTTTAAATAAGTATGCTCCATACAGTATTTGGGATATACTTATACTATTTTGCTGTTAAAGTCAAATTTAACTGAGTGTTCTGTATTTTTTTTTCTGAAAACCCAGCTCTTCATAGTCACTGAAGGAATCAGGCTAACAGAACAACCACAATCCCAGACATCGCTGCTGACCATACCAAAGGAGAGCCTGGAGTTTCCCTGAAAGTGAAAGTGTTAGTCACTAAGCCACGTTCAACTCTTTCGACCTAATGGACTATAGCCCACCACCAGCCTACTCTGTCCATGGGATTCTCTGGGGAAGAATACTGGGTGGGTTGCCTTTCCCTTCTACAGAGGAGTTTCCATTCCAGAGAGCCAAAAATGAGATCCCTCAATTTAATTTTATTTTCCCATTGTTGTTCAGTTCCTCAGTTGTGTCCAACTCCTTGCAGCCCCATGGACTGCAGCATGCCAGGCTTTTTCCTGTGCCATTACAGATTAACCCAGGAGACTGTCTTTTTTTTTTTTCCTCTTTCTTACTTTATGTAAATTAATTCAGCCTCTACGAGTCCTCCATTGGTTTATAACCAGTTTGTTATATTACCCTTTGGGAGAATAAACAGGAGAATATACTTCAATATAGTTGTATTTTGTTCTTTATTAAAAATGAGATTATATTTCCTACCACTTCAGTAAATATGGTTATGAAGATATAAAGCCATTGGTCATATATATGTGATCATATGTTATATTAGCTAAAAGAAATGTTTGAAATTGCAAAATTATACAAAATGTTTATTAAGCTGAAGAACAAAATAAAATGTAAAATGGGGTAGGTGGACATCTTTAATAAAAACAAACTCTGCTGGAATATTCCAATTGTACTAATTTTTGTAAACTGTTACTGAAAACTATTTTTTAACAGTGCCCCAAGTCTGTTTTTATTTAGAACAAATCTTCCATTAAAAAGATTCAGATCCATCTGTTGTTGTACATTTCTCTAATATTTCTTAAGAAAAAAAGTTTGATATTGACTACATATTGTCAATCTCTCCCAGAAGAGGGAACTCAAAGGATGAATTTATTTTAAACAGCTACTTAAACAATTTCTTATCCAGATATTGGAATAGCCAAGATTAGTCATTAGCAAAGTGGGTTAATTTCAATGATGAATATTTTCATTGAATTTGGGAGAATATATTAGAGGAATTTTCTTTTATTTTTTTAGTATGCAAATATCAAATTAGGATGCGTGGGTTAGTTTGTGATGTCAAAATACTGATATGAATGATGAATACAAGGAATGCATATGAACAAAAGGTCAGTTAACCAACATTTCAAGGATGATCTAAGGCATGTTTGTAATTTGTTCTTATATTGGAGAAACATCTCTTGATTTATTTTTTGTCTGGAAATAGGAAATTTTCCTTATGTCTTAGAACATTTCTTTTTCCTTAATCTGGAGTTTCTATAGGCCTTTTTAGTTTTCCTAATTTTTTAAAAATTTTATATTGGACTATAGCGAACTAACAATGTGACAGTTTCAGGCAGATAGCAAAGGAATTCACTCACACATATACATGTATCCATTCTCCCCCAAACTCCCACTCCATTCAGGCTGCCAAATATTAATAACATTGAAAGCTCCCTGTTACTATAATTCTCTTTAACTTTTAGGATATTCTAGTTAAATTTGTGAGTATAAGATATTTGTTACCTTTGTGAGTAGTAACTTTTAGATTATTAATTTTGTTGAAAAGAAAGCGATTACCTCTGTATTACATGCCTCTTTTTTTTTTTTAAATTTTATTTTATTTTTAAACTTTACATAATTGCACTAGTTTTGCCAAATATCAAAATGAATCCGCCACAGGCATACATGTGTTCCCCATCCTGAACCCTCCTCCCTCCTCCCTCCCCACACCATCCCTCTGGGTCGTCCCAGTGCACCAGCCCCAAGCATCCAGTATCGCGCATCGAACCTGGACTGGCAACTCGTTTCTTACATGATATTCTATGTACATGCCTCTTTTTTTATCTCTTAGTCCATTCATACTGCTGGAACAGAATGCCATGGACTTATAAACAAAGAAATTTCTTGCAGTTCTGGAAGTTGGAAAATCCAAGATCAAGGTCCTTGCAGATGTGGTGTATATTGAGGGCCTAGTTTGTAGACTGGATCTTTGTGCTGTATCCTCACATGGAAGAAAGGGTGAGCAAACTCTCTGGGACCACTTTAAAAAAGGCATTAATCCTATTCTATTCATCAGGGCTCAAATCTTAAGATGTAATCACTTGATGAAGTCTCTGCTTCCAAATATCATCCCATTTGGGATTGCATGCTAAATCACTTCAGTTGTGTCTGACTCTTGGTGACCCTATGGACAGTAGACTACCAGGCTCCACTGTCCATGGGATTTTCCAGGCAAAAATACTGGAGTGTGCTGCCATGCCCTCCTCCAGGGGATCTTCCTGACTCAGAGCAAAACCCAAGTCTCCTGCATCGGCAGGCAGGTTGCTTACCACTAGCACTGCATGGGAAGCCTAAATATGAATTGTGGGAAGACACATTGAATCTATAGCCACCTATTCTTGCATTATAACATTTTATCATTATCAGTAATTATTTATATTTTATGGGTATATTTAAGATTCAAAAGCTCATTATTAGTGTTAAAGCATCTGTATATCTATTGTAAGTTTCAATATATATGCTTATTTATTTTTTAATACCACATTGCTCTTGTTGTTCAGTTGCTAAGTCATGTCCAACTCTGCAACCCCATGAACTATAGCATGCCTGGCTTCCCTGTCCTTTATTGTCTCCCGGAGTTTGTTCAAATGTATGTCCACTCAAGTCTGTGATGTCATTCTACCATCTCATCCTCTGTTGCCCCCTTCTCCTTCTGCCCTCAATCGTTCCCATTATCAGGGTTTTTCCCAATGAGTCGGCTCTTTGCATCAGGTGACCAAAGTATTGGAGCTTCATTCAGCTTCAGCATCAGTCCTTCCAGTGAATATTCAGGGTTGATTTCCTTTAGGATTCACTAGTTTGATCTCCTTGCTGTCCAAAGGACTCTCGAGTCTTCTCCAGCATCACAATTCAAAAGCATTGATTATTTGGTGCTCAGCCTTCTTTATGGTCCAACTCTCACATCCATACATGACTACTGGAAAACCATAGATTTGACCATACAGACATTTGTCAGCAAAGTGATGTCTCTGCTTTATAATATGCTGTCTAGGTTTATCATAGCTTTTCTTCCAAGGAGTAACCATGTTATGCTTATCATGTGAAAGTGAAAGTCGCTCAGTCACGTCCAATGCTTTGAGACTTCATGGACTATACAGTCCATGGAATTCTCTGGGCCAGAATACTGGTGTGGGTAGCCTTTCCCTTCTCCAGGTGATCTTCCCAACCCAAGAAAAGAACCCAGGTCTGCAGCATTGCTGGTGAATTCTTTACCAACTGAGCTAAAAACAATTATTTACCCAAACTGTATGTCTCAATCATATTCTCATTATAATATATAGGTAGGCACCTTTTATTAGTAGTACAATTAACAATGTATTGACACTATCAAGGCTGTGGACATTAATGCTATGAAAAACTGAGATATATTCTGGGAAAATCCACCCATTATCATACTATTGTACAATCTATAACTTGACATTCACTACTGATACTTCTCTAACTTTAATACCCAAGTTTATCTCTCATCATGTTTTGTTAATATTATGTTTTATATATCCTTCAGGACATACATTTTTTCTTAGTATTTACCACTACCATTCCAAGCAGCACCATCTCTTTGTTTAAATTGCACACTAGTTTCCTTGTTCAGTTCCTCTCAGTTATGGTTACCTTCTCCAAGTGTATTACCTATGTCTCATCAAGGGTGTATATTTTTAAAAGCATAAAACCCTTCAATGGTTTCCCATTTTATTAGGATAAATATGTTTAACAAGATCGCCAATTCCAAGTGATCCAATTGCCACCTCTGCCACATCATTCTGTGTTTCTCCACCTTTTGGTCCCTACAATCCAGTAAGGATTACATCTCCTTATAATAAACAGCCCTTTTATCACTTTTCTGGAAGGAATTTTAATTTCTTTTCTTATTGGGTTATACCTACTAGGTTTCCTCCATAAGGAATACTCTCACTTACTCATTCTCATAGAAATTAGGAAACATAAAAACAGATAACTGGTTGAGTCAAATGAAGTTACTAGACTATGCTAGACTATTACTAACTAAATGGGACTGACAGTCTTGAGACTTTCATAACCTAGAATAATGATAAGAGCAATTTTAATAGAAAGTTGGCCACTGTTTTTAAATATAGATAATGGATTACTGGATTATAGTGAATTAATTTCCTAGAAAATTATTATAAACTATCTCTGGAAAAATAATTATCTGAAATATAATACAAGTTTAGTTCTATATTGGAGTTCATATGAAAACTGGCATTGTTCTTCAAGGACATATTCAAATTTAGTTCCAGCAATGAGGATATTTGATTTCAGCAGTATTTTAGAAAAAGGGGACTGGTTAGATGACCTATGAAGATCCTTGAATCTCTGTACTTTCCTGAGCCAGTTTCTTCCTTCTTCACGGAGTTGAATCATTTAACTTTATTTCCAATCACAGGAATATGAAACTTCAAGTTTAGGCTTTTCAGAAAGGGCTCTTCTATTGACCAGTTCCTGAAACCTTGCCAAATTGTTAAACTCTCTTTCTCTATTTTCTTTAAATGGCACTTTACCAGAGTACCCTTTAGAACTGTTTGAATATTAATTAGCTAATGCATGAAAAGCACTACAGTAATATTAAATGTCTCTGGTAATGAATGAACTGGGAGGTTTATGTGCTTCAGCCTTTTCAAGTATCACTATTCCTTTGTCTTTATGTGCAAAGCCAGGAAAATACAACTTTAAACAAGAGTTCATGTATTCAACAAAACTCTACCTGCTGTCAATCTGTGATAAGCAGCACACTAGACACTAGGGGTCTTGCGTTGAACAAACATTTTGATATACTGTCTTTCTTGCTAATGTTCTCAGTAGAAAATTAAAATTAGACTTCTATAAATAAGAACAATGTGAGAGATGGGCCTGAAGTAGCAGAGAATAGGTTCAAATAACAGAAGACTGTGTGACTACAATACAAGCAGCAAGGCTAGAAGAACAAACACGGCATGAGTAGTGGTCCTCAAAGTTTTCTGAATGCACACCTTACCTTTCTAAAAGACTGAGCATTCATAGTACATAAACATTCACTTACATACACTAAATTATTATTTAAATATATGTACTAGTAGCATATGTTACCAAAATACAACAAGACATAAAATGTAAAACAATGAGAATTAGGGTGAAGAAAAATATTTTTTTTACATTATCAATGAAAAAAAACAATCATAATTTTTTTATCTCACTGAAAATATTATTAAAATAATATCAGACTGAAGAACAGTATTCTCAGCTAGACTTACTGAAATCATGGGTTCACATTTTCAATTCCATTCTCCAAACTTTCATTTTTAAAAGAATTGCTCTTTTTTTTATCTTCTCTTTGGACATTTAGTAACTCTTGAAAACAAATCAGAGAATGTTGCATTTTTATGTTCTTATATGTGGATTTAAAACTTACTGAGCCTCACTTGGAAAAGACTCTGATGCTGGGAGGGTTTGGGGGCAGGAGGAGAAGGGGACGATAGAGGATGAGATGGCTGGATGGCATCACTGACTTGATGGACATGAGTCTGAGTGAACTCCGGGAGTTGGTGATGGACAGGGAGGCCTGGCGTGCTGTGATTCATGGGGTCGCAGAGAGTCGGACACGACTGAGCGACTGAACTGACTTACTGAACTGACTGAGCCTCATTTGGAAAATGGTTGAACAGGTTAGAAAGTTATGCTGCTCTTTGTGCCCACTATCATTTGTTAGTATCTGTAGGCATGACATACATTTAAGATAAATGTGCAGGTTAATATATTTAAATTAATAAAAATAAAAAATGGCACTAAGGTACTTTATTTTCCTACCTTTTGCTATATATGATTAATTTCCATTGAATTTCATAATAAAACTGATATCTTTCATTAAAGCAGAGGAAATGTGCAGCCACACCATTTTATATCATTAATATAATGATGTTAATGGTAATTCCTTGAATATGAGGGAGGAAGTTGATGGAAAAGAAACTCAAAGAAAACTTTTGAGTTTTGCATACTATAAAAGTAAGCTTAGTTAAATGATGTAATTGGTAAACTATTCACATACAAATGACAAAATACCAGAACACTCTAAAAGAAAATAATAAATCTGGGGTAGTTGTTAATTTGTCTGCATTTGAAACCCCTGTTTTTTCCCCAGAGAACTTGTCTGACATTCAGACCAAGTGAAAGAGACAACAGAACTTGTACATTAAGCGTGATACTAAATTTAATGTATTACTCAATTCTAGGGGAAAAAAAAAAAAAAACATAGAAGTTTAATCTTTTCCCTTCAGCCTTTAGTCAATTATCTTTGTTGCCTTTGGGTGTTTATATCCCACTAGAGAGACCAGTGTTGTTGAGAAAGTAAGAAAGGGATTAAGAAGACTTTTCCAACTCAAGTAATAATTCCATTTTTATTTCATTTTCAATAGAAACCCCTGTGAAAGTTTTAAAACACTAGAATGAATAAGTTGATTTGCATTTTAAGAGTAAGAATGCTCACTCCTTTGATTGAGGGATCAAATGAGTTTAAGAATGAAGACAGGAAAATAAGTTTGGTAGATATTATAGTTCAGTTCAGTCACTCAGTCGTGTCCAACTCTTTGTGACCCCATGAACTGCAGCATGCCAGGCCTCCCTTTCCATCACCAACTCCCAAAGTCCACCCAAATCCATGTCCATTGAGTCAGTGATGCTATCAAACCATCTCATCCTCTCTTGTCCCCTTCTCTTCCTGCCCCCAATCTTCCCCAGTATCATGGTCTTTTCAAATGAGTCAGTTCTTTGCATTGGGTGGCCAAAGTATTGGAGTTTCAGCTTCAGCATCAGTCCTTCCAATGAACAACCAGGACTGATCTCCTTTAGGATGGACTGGTTGGATCTCCTTACAGTTCAAGGGACTCTCAAGAGTCTTCTCCAACACCACAGTTCAAATCATCAATTCTTCTGTGCTCAGCTTTCTTTATAGTCCAACTCTCACATCCATACATGACTACTGGAAAAACATATAGCCTTGACTAGACAGACCTTTGTTGGCAAAGTAATGTCTCTGCTTTTTAATATGCTAAGTTGGTCATAACTTTCCTTCCAAGGAGTAAGTGTCTTTTTATTTCATGGTTGCAATCACCATCTGCAGTGATTTTGGAGCCCCCCAAAATAAATCAGCCACTGTTTCCACTGTTTCCCCATCTATTTCCCATGAAGTGATGGGACCAGATGCCATGATCTTAGTTTTCTGAATATTGAGCTGTAAGCCAACTTTTTCACTCTCCTCTTTCACTTTCATCAAGAGGCTGTTTAGCTCTTCTTCACGTTCTGCCATAAGGGTGGTGTCATCTGCATATCTGAGATTATTGATATTTCTCCCAGCAATCTTGATTCCAACTTTTTCTTCCTTCAGCCCAACATTTCTCATGATGTACTCTGCATATAAGTCTTCTTAAAACAACATGAAAATTTGAAGTAGAATGTTAGCCATAGAGATGCAGAGAAACAAAAAAAGTCATCATTATAATAGGTAAAGGACTCAGGAATTGATTCATAATCGATCCATAATATAAAGGGACATGTATGTTGGATTTGAGAAGTTTTGAATGTTTGTACATTGGTTGTGTGTGTGTTAGTCACTCAGTTGTGTCTGACTCTTTGCAACCCCATGGACTGTAGCCCACCAAGCTCCTCTGTCTACGGAATTATCCAGGCAAGAATACTGGAGTGGGTTGCCATTCCTTTCTCCAGGGTACCTTTCCAACCCAGGGATTGAATCTGGGTTTCCTGCATTGCAAGCAGGCTCTTTTCCATTTGATCTACAAGGGAAGCCCTGTACTGTTGGTTAAAATCAAATATATGAAGTCAGAATCAGTTTTTTGGGATGAGCTAGAATGAGGAGAAAAGAATACCAGTATTATTTTACACATGTTAATTTTGGGATGCCAATGAAATATCCTCATGCATTTCTCTAGCATAGATGGATAAATGGATCTGGGGATATAAACTTGAGTCAATAGGGCTTCTGGATCAAGATGGAAATGCAAATCAAAACCACAATTAGTTATGTTGCCCATCTGTTAGGATGAATATTATCAAAAGATAAAGGATAAGAAATGTTGACAAGGATGTGGAGAAAGGGAAATCCTTGTACACTGTTAGTGGAAATGCAAATTGGTACAATCAGATCTTTTTCATTTTTACCTGAGTTTTCTAAAAAAACGACTGTTTTGTCTATTACGTACATGACTGGATTTGAAAAGTATAAAATAATTTTATGTTTGTATTTCTAAGGTGAAACCATAAATATTAAGGCTTCAAGAGTTGCTATGGCTTAAATCTGATTCCAAATGCTTAGAAACTTCAAGGAACATTATAATCTCTAAGTCTGCATACTAAAAACCATGCTGACTCAGTGTCTCCTCATGTATTCCTTGGGATGAAATATGTGTTTAAATTTATGTTTTTAATTAATATTTTATATTTAATATGCTTCATAGTATGAGCTATATGGGTTTATAGTATTGATAAAATAGATGAATTTGGAATGTGACAACCAAATATTGACAACAATAAATTCATTATTTTTCCCAGGACTCAATCCATGCGTTTTTGTTCCTATTTGAATAACTGTAGAGAAGGTATTTTTCCTATCCTTACATCTCAATAATTGAGACATTCCTTCTCTGTCTCTGAGGTAGACCTGAAGCAGGAGGTAGATGGGCGCTCCCCACTCCAGGATAAAGCAATTGGAGATTTGTTCCTTGTGGACTGATCTCTAAGATGAGAATAGTGGGACAATCAAGAGAGGAGGCTAGACTCTGCCCAGATACTTGGTAAGAGACCACATTTCTCATTCTCAAAGTCAGGAGACTCCCCAACTACCCACGCACAGGAAGGCTCCCTGGAAGTCAAAAGAGAAGGGGCACCACCCTACAGTAAGTGATGCAATTACCCATAGGCCTCTTTGGTGGAATCTATCTTGGCTAAAAGATATAGGTACACATGGGAGGAAACCGAAATAAACCAAATATGGACTCTGAACCAGGCAATTCAACATGATTGGCTAAAGAAAACTCAGAAGAAATGCCCCATAAATGTAATTCAGACTACCATGGGGGCGAGACTCTTGCTCCACCTCCACCTGTATGTCTAGCCATGTGTGAAAGTGAAAATGAAGTCATTCAGTCATGTCCAACTCTTTGTGACCCCATGGGCTGTAGCCTACCAGGCTCCTCCATCTATGGGATTTTCCAGGACAGAGTATTGGAGTGGGTTGTCATTGGCTTCTCCAGGGGATCTTCCTGAGCCAGGGATCGAACCTGGGTCTCCAACATAGCAGGCAGATGCTTTACCATCTGAGCCATCAGAGAAGCCATTTTTCCTTCTAATAAATACTTTACTTGTCTCATTACTCTCTGTCTTTGTGGGAATTCTTTTCTGTATAAGCTGAAGGGCCAGGATCTTATCACTATAAGACCAATGCACAAAATGAAAGAGAGGGGAGAAGAGGGGACGAGAAAGGGAAAGCTGAAGAACAGAAGACAGAGATGATTATATCAGTCAGTGCTATCCAGAGAAACATAATCAATAAAAGATTATACACATACACACACCCATATGTATTCCCACACATACACATACATATGCGCATGAGTGCATGCTAAGAAGTTTATTTTAAGGAAATGGCTCACATATTTGTGGAATTGTTAAGTCAGAAACTGGTAGTAGGACAGTCCAGCAAGTGGGAAACTCAGGTAAACATTAATGCTACAGTCTTAAAAAAAAATTATATATATATATATATATATATATATATATATATATATAGGAGTATAGTTGATCTACAATGTTGTGTTAGACTTAAGTGTACAGCAAAGTGAATCAGTTATACATATACATATATCTACTTTTTTAAAAAAATTCTATTCCCATATAGGCCATTACAGAGTTCTGAGTAGAATTAATTCCCTGTGCTATACAGTAGGTCCTTGTTAGCTATCTATTAGATATATATTAGTGTGTATGTCAATCCCAATCTCCCAATTTATCCCTCCCCTATTTCCCTGGGTAACCATAAATATGTTTTCTACATCTGTAACTATTTCTGTTTTGTAGATAAGCTCATTTGAAAACCACAGTTAGAAAAGATGCACGCACCCAATGTTCATTGCAGGACTATTTACAATAGTCACTACATGGAAGCAACCTAAATATCCATCAACAGAGGAGTGGATAAAGAAGAGGTGGTACATATATACAATGGAATATTGCTTGGCTATGAAAAAGAATGAAACAATGTCATTTATAGCCTTGGATATACCTAGAGAGTGTCATGGTCAGCATAGTAAGTCAGACAGAGAAAGGCAAATATATTATATCACTTATGTGTGGAATGCCATAGTCTTGAGGCAGAATTTCATTTTCTGGAAACCTCTGTGTTCTTAAGGCCTTTGGCTTATTGTATGAGGCCCACCCACATTATAGAAGGTAAGCTCTTTTATGTAAATTCAACAGACTTTACATCTACACATTTGCACAATAGTTACATGGTAGCTACATCTATAGAACAGTTTACAGTGATACTGAGAATTCTGCTTGATTAAATATGTGGGCACCTTAGCTCAAAAAAATGGACACACTAACTTACATTGGCAACCATAACAAAATTGAATGACAACACCAACACATTCTAGGCACTAATGATAAACCCATATGATTGCCTTATATCAATTTTGCAGAGGAGAAAATACAGAATGGTGGATAACTATATTACTGGAAACCACTGTGATTTCAGATAGAGTTTCAAAACTTAACAGAAATCCCATGTCATACTTTTGTGTTGGAGCCTAACACTGAACAGCTTGTTGGAGAAATGGTTATGTACTTGTGCAAATAATGGTTTTGGCATGTTGCCTTTCATGTTTTAGAAACTGGAACTGCATTCACCTATGACTACTGTAGTAGGGCACAAATCTTATATCTGCCTTGGTAACAGTTTGCATCTTTTTAGTCAAGAGTCTATATTTGAAAAACCTCCTATAAATAACCATAAATATAATAGAGGCCAAGGCCAGATGATCCTAAATCATTGAAAATGAAGCTGTTTATATACCAAACTCATTTTGCAGTTTAACCCTTCTAACAAAAATGATTTTTTTTTAAAGTAGAGATTATGGAATCATGAATAACTATAGGATTTAATGCATCATCATGATATTGAGGAATCAACGACAGTTCACAGAGATAGAGTGAGAAAAAAAGTAGGAGACAGAGGCAATACCATAGTAGGAATGAGGGAGAAAATACATTTTTTGCAAAAACAAGATATATAGTAGGCAAACTAACTTTAAGGCTGTTGAAAGAGAAATTTATTTTTTAAGGTGCAAAATTCTACAGGCATGAGAAAAAGTTGTTAAACATCAATTTACATTAGATAAGAATTTTGCAATATAGTACAAAAAAGGAATCTGAGGCTTTATTCTGTTATTGTAGCTAGCTTATGCTTTAGAAGAAACAAAAGAAATCAAATGTATTTATTTAATCCTTTTTGTCAGTAATACTGAGGGTGAATAATTCATTTGTAACTTTCTCAGTGCTGAGTAGTATCTTAGATCTTCACATGTATTAAAGTAAAATGTAATGCCTTTTGATCCTAAGACTTCTGAATATATAGTTCATTTCTATTTATGAAAAAGGAAGTTTTCTGCATAATTAAAATTTCATGAAAAATGTCTGAGTCTTACAGTTATCAAAATAAAGAATTTTGTTGATTTTCTTTTCATTCATTTTTGTTGTTCAGTCATTTAGTCCTGTCAGACTTTTTGTGGCCTCACCATCTCATCTTCTGTTGCCCCCTTCTCCTGTGGCTTCAATATTTCCCATCAGGGTCTTTTCCAATGAGTCAGCAATTTGCATCAGGTGGCCAAAGTATTGGAGCTTCAGTTTGAGCATCAGTCCTTCCAATGAATATTCACGGTTGATTTCCCTTAGGATTGACTTGTTTGATTTCCTTGCAATCCAAGAGACTCTCAAAAGTCTTCTCCAGCACCACAGTTTGAAAGCATCAATTCTGTGGTGCTCAGCCTTTTTTATGGTCCAACTCTCATGTTCGTACATGACTACTGGAAAAACCATAACTTTGACTATACAGACCTTTATCAGCACAGTTATGTCTCTGCTTTTTAACATGCTGTCTAGGTTCATCATAGCTTTCCTTCCAAGGAGCAAACGTCTTTTGATTTCATGGCTGCAGTCACCATGAACAGTGATTTTGGGGTTCAAGAAAATAAAATCTGTCACTGCTTCCATTTATTCTCCTTCTAGTTGCCATGAAGTGATGGGACTGGATGTCATGATCTTCGTTTTTTGAATGTCAAGTTTTAAGCCAGCTTTTTCACTCTCTTCTTTCATCTTTATCAAGAGGCTCCTTAGTTCCTCTTTGTTTTCTGCTATTAGATAGTAGATATGCCATCATCTGCATATCTGAGTTTGCTGATATTTCTCCTGGCAATCTGGATTCCAGCTTGTGATTTATCCAGCCCAGCATTTTGCATAATGTACTCTGCATAAAAGTTAAATAAGCAGAGTGACAATATACAATCTTGATGTACTCCTTTCCCAATTTTGAATCAGTCAGTTGTTTTATGTTTGGTTCTAACTGTTGCATCTTGACCTGCATTTAGGTTTCTCAGGATACAGGTAAGGTGGTCTGGTATTCTCATCTTTTTAAGAATTTTCCACAGTTTATTGTGACCCACTGTCAAAGGCTATAGCATAGTCAATGAATCAGAAATAGATGTTTTCCTGGAATTCTCTTGCTTTTTCTATGATCCAATGGATATTGTCAATTTGATCTCTGGTTCCTCTATCTTTTCAAAGTCCAGTTTGTACATCAATAAGTTCTCTGTTCATGTACTGTTGAAGCCTTGTTGAAGCCTAGCTTGAAGACAACATAAGAATACCTCAAGAGAGCCAGTATTCTGCAAGGGAAAAATTCTGAATCTCATAATGTAGGCAGGTGGTTTGTTTACAATTAAACTGAGTAATATCTCCTATAATTGTGTTATGCTCTCGACAAGTCCACTAATGAAATGGAACCCGCCTCAAAACACAGTTATTTATCTCCTCAATATGTCTGCAAGATTTATAAACAACAGGAAGCAAACATCTGGAAAGCTAAACTTAAAATATCTGCAGGTCAGAATCTCCCTGGTTGTTAGAGCTGAGGAAAAAGAGATCTGACAAGCTCCCTGTTCAAAGATTAAAATGTCCCAATAACATATCCCAAGAACAGAGATAGACCACAGGCAGATTGAATCTTATGTAGACTGGAAACCAAAGATCACCCAGTTAGGTTCCTATCTAATTTGAGAGCAGCTCTTTACCCTATCTTCCTAGAGAAGAAAGCCCTCCTTGGCAGAAGAAAATCTGCTTAAGGCCCCATAACTCTTTAAAAAATAACCAGACATACAATAAATAAGTTAAAGGTAATTAAAAAGACACAGACAGAGTGATAATCCAAATAGTGAATGGAGTATAAAGGACTTATTAAGGTGCTCAGTATAAGAAATGACAGATGAAAAGATGAGAAGTTCAATAGGAAATTTTAGTCTATAAAATAGAATCATATGTAAATTTTAGAACTAAGAAATGCAGTATCTGAAAGAAATAAAATCCAAAAATGATTTTAACAAGACTGCACACAGAAGACAAGATTATGTACTTTTTAGTTTTTATATGAAGTATTCAGAATGTAACCATTAAATATACATGGTATACATAAGCACTAACACTATGTCTGTTAATAGAATTGCTGTTGACTCCATTTTTTTTTCATTTTTCTTCTTTTTCTATTTTGATTAATATCAATTACAGGTTTAGGCTGAATAATGGTCAGTAGCTCCTGAAACAAACAACTCCCAGATCTCAGTGAATAAACATAGCATTTTTCTCCCTTTTTCATTATAAATAAAATGTTGATATTTCTTATCAAGTGGCCCTTCTGAATTGCTCTCCTATTAAGTGGTAATTCTAGGATCCAAGTTCTTTTCATTTAGCTGTTCCACAGTGGCCCCGGTTCTCAGAATCCCCTGTATATTATGGTTTGACAATGAAAAGAGAACCTTGGGAGAACTGTCAGCACCATTACCCCTCAGTGACACGGGCAGAAGGGAACCCTGGGGGCTGGGCTGCAGTCCATGGGGTTGGGTTGCAGAGCTGGACTCTTTCCCTTTGGGTTTCCCAGGTGGCGCCAGTGGTAAAGAATCCACTTGCCAATGAAGGAGACATAAGATGCTGGTTCAATTCCTGGGTGGGGAAGCTCCCCTAGAGAAGAGAATGGCAATCCACGCTAGTATTCTTGCCTAGAGAAATCCATGGGCAGAGGAGCCTGGAAGGCTACAGTGTTGGACACAACTGAAGGACTTGGCATGCACATCTCAAGCAGCACTGCCATCCATTTCTCTTATGTAGTGGTATCATGGTTCCTTTAGGAGCTCTAAATGCAGTGCCTGGCAGATGAATCATTCCCCCAAACACCTTTACACAACAAAGGGGCACATACATTTTTGCAATTCAACAGGTAATCTTTGCCACAAGTTAAAGCATGCAATGAAGCAAATTACAATCTACATGCAAAATAAGTATGTTGCTTTAAACTATCTAAGTGGTTCCTTAATCTCTATCTTTTCTTCTGTTCTCAAAGGTTATCTCTTAAATTGTGCCTATTTATTTAATTGGGCAAAGCAAATTTTGCACAGATTCCATGTATAAAGAAATTGTCCTTAAATATTTTAATTGCTTGTAATTTATCAGAGAAAAGAAACCGTGTGTCTTTTTTGCATTTATCTATCTTTTTTAGTGTACAGATTAGATTCTGTGCTTCCCATGCTTTGAATTTATAAACAAAATAGAAAATTAATGGAGTTATTCTGTAAATAATATGTATGTATACATGTTGAATCACTCACTTTTCATGTTTTTTTTTTTTTTTTAATTCCAAAACAATTTTCATGGGACAAACTTTATAATTCCAAGGCACAGTGGTAAAGAATCTGCCTTCCAATTCAGGAGATGCAGAAGCTACACTTTCAATCCCTGGGTTGGGAAGATCCTCTGGAGAAGGAACTAGGTACCCACTCCAGTACTCTTGCCTGAGAAGTCCCATGGACAGAGGACTACAGTCCATGAGATCACAAAAGAATCAGACATGACTGAGCATGCCAGCATAACAATGAATATATTATCATTTTAACCTGGCTTTCTAACCATTATTTCTTTTAAAAATATTATTTTTCTCTTTTCTTATATTAAAAATAATGAAAGACTTTTCATAAAATAATGCTTGCAATAGACTATCTCAAAGTATAAATTAGTGGTCATACATCTTCCAGATAATTTCTGTTTGAATTTGTGGCCCACATCCCCACCCTACTCTTTCATCTAAGTCTTAAAGCCTGATCTACATGACAGCTTAAAAAGACTCCCAAGCCTTCTTGCTTTCAGACAGCTTCAGTCAATGGGAACCTCAGAAGAAGGTGGACAAGGGAGCATAGTCATAAGTCAGTAAATAAGTGTTAGTCGCTCAGTCACGTCTGACTATTTTGTGACCCCATGAACTGTAACTCACCAGGCTCCTCTGTCCATGGAATTCTCCAAGCAAGAATACTGGAGTGGGTAGTTTCCTTCTTCAGGGGATGTTCCTGACTCAGGGATCAAACCAGAGTCTCCCACACTGCCGGCAGATTCTTTACCATCTGAGCCACCAGGGAAGCCCCAGCACAGGCATGTCAGGGTGCTTATTCTTCTGGGTTCATCCATGACTCAACACTGGGCTGGCTCTGTCTCTGGATGGAACCAGTGTTTCCCTCAAGGTGATCTCTTCTATAGGACCCTCCTGGATACTGGTCCTTTTGTATCTAGGTCCTTTTGCCTTCTAATCATATTTACAGATCCATCCTCTACTACCTAATGCTTTGCATCTAAAAAATAACATTATTTCAAATTACATGAAGAAACTAAATTGTCCATTATAATTAAAACATATGCAAGATTACCTATTTGTCCACACTGGGCCTTATTATTACTTGACCATAAATGATTTTAACCATATTATCACTACAACTTCATGTATACTATTTTAAGAAGAGACTATGGTTATTCTGTCCTTTATTTAAAGATTAACATTGATTACAGAATATTATTAATAGGATCAAAATACTAGTGTAGTAAAGAGCCAAAAAGTAATGTGCAATTCAAAAACACTGATCACATTTAAAATTATATTTAGTGTTTTAACTGCTTATCTTAAATATTCACTTTAGAAAAGCTATGGAAAAATATCTAGAAAAGTATATAAATAAAATAAGTATATTCATAACTTGGAGATAACCAATTTCATTACACTTCAGTATATTTTCTAGCCTTCTTCACTGCATGCTAAAATAATGCAATAAATAGATATTGATGATAGATATAAATGTAGATAAAGAGATTTAATAAAGTTTTATTCATTCTTAACATGTTTTATGAACTGATTATCTTCCATAATTATGTATCATCTTCCTTTCTTATTTGATAAATAGACTCTTATTTTTAAATAAACTTTTTTTGATTAAGTTACACATGATCATAACTAAGAAATGTAGCAATTATTAAAAAAAAAAAGTACATTCTTTCATTGCTCATCAAGATGTCTGGCTGTCCTGAGAACACAGGGGACTCAAACTGTCTTCCCTTCTCAAGTGGTAGGCATGTTAATGTTACTTGCTTTGTCCTATGAAATTGATATAAAGTGTATACAGGAGTAGATATGTGTGTTCTTTGAGTAGTCTTTTCAAGTTTCTCTTCCCTTGCAACAGAGAGATTCTGGAAACAATCTGTCTGTCTCCATGGACTTGCCTATTCTGCACTTTTCATATAAATGCCACAACACAATTTGTAACCTTTTATGTCTGGCTTCTTCCCCTCAGCCTTGTGTTTTTAAGGTTCAGCCACGTTGAAGAGCACTCCTCCCCTCACCTTTTTGAGTCTTCATCAATGATCCAAGTTCTGGAATGCTTATTAAACACAAATGAGGCACTGCTTAACATACCATATCTTTGCAAAGAGTTTGTCCATTTCATATTATTTATTTACTATTTTAGGAGCAGAAAAGTGTAAAAAGCAAAATATATTTGATTTGTTAGCTCATCATTATCTGACCAGAAAGTTATAGCCCAATGACAGCTTCGGAGCTTAAAGGAAAATACAAAAATTTGTTTCTTGTTACAATAAATTCTCCTAAATGTTTCTAAAACTATGCTTGGCTTTTAAAAACATATCCACCTTCTATAACTCAGTGTGAAAGAAGATATGAATCACATAAAATTTTAAAAATTTAAATAGATATGTTCCATGAACAACACTCATTAATGGCCAGAGCACTGGAAAAGGTGTTTTTATCCCAATACCAAAGAGGGGCAATACCAAAAAATGTTCAAGCTACCAAACAATTGTGCTCATTTCATATGCTAGCAAAGTAATGCTTAAAATTCTTCAAGATAGGCTTCAACATTATGTGAACTGGTATGTGAAGAAGGAGGACTAGTGGGTGATAGAGTAGGAGATGGTTAGATAGCATTACCATTCAATGGAAATGATTTTGAGCAACCTCTAGGAGATAGTGAAGGACAGAGTTGGATATGACTTAGCAACTGAATAACAATAACAAAGCAGTATTGCAAAGTTCAATAAAGTTATTAAGTACAAAAAAATTATAGTATTCTTTACTCTATTTAAGTTCCTGATCTCTAGTGATGAATATCTTTGTATATTTATATAAGTTGAGAAAAGTAAATTAATTTCCCTGGTCTCACATTTTTTAATGCCCAAGAAAAATGTTCAACATAATACAGAGAACATTTTCCATATGTACACAAATCTATATTTATATACCTTATGATTCAGATTCAAAATGCACTCTACATAGAGTGAATCATTCAAATTTAACCTATGAAATGAGATAATAATGGCTAAAATGAAATTATTTTTTACAGTTTTAATGCTTCAGAAAAACATATTTAAAACTTAGAAATAGATTATTATTTCCTTAGGTAGATTATAGATATCAAATAATTTACTTCATTTTAATTCCAGATATTTCATTAATTACTAAAAAATGCTATTCCTCAGTGAGACCAATAATTGATGAATGCAGTTTTTAACCCAAATATCAGTTTATGGGTGGTATATTCAATAATTTTTCCTTACCTTTTAGTTTCTTGCTTCACCTCACCCCTATGACTTCTAAAACTTTCCTAACTGGGCAGAATATTTTTGTGTTCTTTCAAAAAGAAAAGTAGCCATGAGGCAATAAGACAGGTTCTGACTATCCCCTTTCCCAACTATCACATCTTCTAAATAGTAATTTGATGCAGCTGCTATATTTGCATTAATAAAATTGGCAGCTTTCATCATTAAATTCCACCCACTGCTTAATGCCTAAAGCTGTAAAAACATGAGAATTAGCAGAAAGAGGCTCAATTAGAGAAGAAAATGGAGGCTTTGAAACTATATATTACCACCTATAATCTTTCATAGTGGGAAGAAAATCACAGTTAGCCCCTGGTCACATGTGGAATATACCAAGTTCTTCCATAGTGGAGGAAATGTAAATCAGAGGACATTGTTAGAGGAAAGTTAAGTCTATGTTGTATTGTTGGGTTAAGTAAATACTGACAGAATGAAATCATGAGTGTTGCGAATGTGACAACTTATTCAAAAACTAAATGTGAGATAGGAGAATAATTTCTGAGAAATTGCATGTCTGATTATGTAAAGCACTAGGTAATTTTTAAGTGAGAAACATTTAAACTAAATTTAAACATTAAATACCAGTGATATATTCAGCTATTATATATATATACACACACACATATGTGTGTGTATGAGTTTTCAAGCCTATTTAATTTCAGATTGTGAAGATTACAGAATAAAGATACACTAGCAGGGATGTAAGTAGTAAGCAGGTCACCAAGAAATGATATTTTATGGGTATCTTTGATTTTAAAGTCCCTTTTACTATGCAGTAAATATAAATAAGGGATTTCCCAGGTGGCTTAGATGGTAAAGAATCGGTCTGCAATGCAGGAGACCTAGGTTAGATCCCTAGGTCAGGAAGTTTTCCTGGAGAACAGAATGGCAGCTCACCCAGTATTCTTGTCTGGAGAATTCCATGGACAGAGGAGTCTACAGTCCATGGGGTGGCAAAGTCTCAGACATGACAATGACTAGCACAAATACAAATATATAAATAAGAACTCCATCTTCCTCTTCATGCCATTCACTTAAGATATGCATATTGACTTTGGTTGTCCACCATGTAAGGTATTAAGAGTAGAATGATCCTTGAAACCAAAGCCAAATTATACAGAACTACCAAGGATGGATCAGTCACTCCATTTTGTAATACAGATCCATATGTATTAGGTTAAGAGCCACCTCTATCTAGGTCTTAGAGATTTGGTTAGGGGAACTTTTAGGTGAGATTCTTTTGCTACATACTTGACTAGATCTCTGCTTTGTTTTTATTTACAGATTACTGAGACTCCTTTGTCCACTGAGACTACTGTCTTTCAGAATTCACAGGTCCACTCACAACCCAATAAAAAAAAAAACACAATTAAAAAATAGGCAGAATATCTAAAAGCAAAACAAACCATGTCTCCAAAGAAGGCATACAGATGAGCAAAATGTACATGAAAAGATGTTCAACATCAGTAATTATTCACTTCAGTTCAGTTCAGTCACTCTGTCATTTCCGACTCTTTGCGACCCCATGAACTGCAGCACACCAGGCCTCCCTGTCCATCGCCAACTCCCGGAGTTCACTCAAACTCATGCCCATTGAGTCAGTGATGCCATTTAGCCATCTCATCCTCTGTTGTCCCCTTCTCCTCCTTCCCCCAGTACCTCCCAGCTTCAGAGTCTTTTCCAATGAGTCAACTCTTTGCATGAGATGAAGTACTGGAGTTTCAGCTTTAGCATCATTCCTTCCAAAGAACACCCAGGACTGATATCCTTTAGAATGGATTGGTTGGATCTTGTTGCAGTCCAAGGGACTCTCAAGAGTCTTCGCCAACACCACAGTTTAAAAGCATCAATTCTTCGGCGCTCAGCTTTCTTCACAGTCCAACTCTCACATCCATACATGACCACTGGAAAAACCATAGCCTTGACTAGATGGACCTTTGTTGGCAAAGTAATGTCTCTGCTTTTGAATATGTTATCCAGGTCGGTCATAACTTTCCTTCCAAGGATCAAGCATCTTTTAATGTCATGGCTGAAATCACAATCTGCAGTGATTTTGGAGCCCCCCAAAATAAAGTCTTACATTGTTTCCACTGTTTCCCCATTTATTTCCCATGAAGTGATGGGACCAGATGCCATGATCTTTGTTTTCTGAATGTTGAGCTTTAAACCAACTTTTTCACTCTCCTCTTTCACTTTCATCAAGAGGCTTTTTAGTTCCTCTTCATTTTCTGCCATAAGGGTGGTGTCATCTGCATATCTGAGGTTATTGATATTTCTCCTGGCAATCTTGATTCCAGCTTGTGCTTCTTCCAGCCCAGTGTTTCTCATGATGTACTCTGCATATAAGTTAAATAAGCAGGATGACACTATACAGCCTTGACGTACTCCTTTTCCTATTTGGAAGCAGTCTGTTGTTCCATGCCCAGTTCTTACTGTTTCTTCCTGACCTGCATATAGGTTTCTCAAGAGGCAGGTCAGGTGGTATGGCATTCACATCTTTTTCAGAATGTTCCACAGTTTATTGTGACCCACACAGTCAAAGGCTTTGGCATAGTCAATAAAGCAGAAATAGATGTTTTTCTGGAACTCTCTTGCATTTTTGATGATCCAGTGGATGTTGGCAATTTGATCTCTGGTTCCTCTACCTTTTCTAAAACCAGCTTGAACATCTGGAAGTTAATGGTTCACATATTGCTGAAGCCTGGCTTGGAGAATTTTATTATTATTAATGCAAATCAAAACTACAATGAGATACTAATTCACACTGGTCAGAATGAAAATGAAAGTGAAAGTCTCAGAATGATCATCATCAAAAAATCTACAAACAATAAATGCTAGAGACGGTGTGGAGTAAAATCCCTACATTGCTGATGGGAATGTAAATGGGTGAAATCACTATGGAGAGCAGCATGGAAGTTCCTTAAAAAGCTAACAGTAGAGCTACCACATGATCTTACAGTCCCACTTCTGGGCATGTATCTGGAGAAAACCATAATTTGCAAAGATACATAAACTCCAA
This sequence comes from Bos indicus x Bos taurus, assembly GCF_003369695.1. Taxonomy (NCBI): domain Eukaryota; kingdom Metazoa; phylum Chordata; class Mammalia; order Artiodactyla; family Bovidae; genus Bos; species Bos indicus x Bos taurus. The sequence continues at coordinate 17,170,888 of NC_040076.1, read as the reverse complement.
TGTTCACTGCAGCACAACAGCCAAGACACAGAAACAACCTAAATATTCACTGACAGATGAATAGATAAAGAAGTGGTACACTTATACAATGTAATATTATTCAGTCATAAAAAAGAATGAAATAATGCCATTTGCAGGAACATGGATATGGGCCTGGAGATTATCATATTAAATCAGGTTAGCCAGACAAAGACAGATGTCAGATATAATGTGACATTGTATGATATCCTTACATGTGGAATCTAAAACAAACAAAAAAAAGATACAAATAAACTTACATACAAAAGGGAAATAGACCCACAGACAGAAAAAAAGCTTATTGTTACCAAGGGGAAAGAGGAAGTGGGGTAAATTAGGAGACCCAATGGGATAAACTGAGATTAACATAAACATTTGTTGTTCAGTCACTCAGTCGTGTCTGACTCTTTGTGATCCCATGGACTGCAGCACACCAGGCTTCCCTGTCCTTCACCATCTCCCAGAGCTTGCTCAAACTCATGTCCATTTAGTTAGTGATGCCCTCCAATCATCTCGTCCCCTGTCATCCCCCTTTCCTCCTGCCTTCAATCTTTCCCAGTATCAGGGTCTTTTCCAATGAGTTGGCTCTTCACACAGATGGTCAAAGTAGTGGAGCTTCAGCTTCCTTATCAGTCCTTCCAATGAATATTCAGGATTGATTTCAGTTAGGATTGACTGGTTTGATCTCCTTACAGTCCAAGAAACTCTCAACAGTCTTCTCCAACACTATAGTTCAAAAGCATCAATTCTTTGGTGCTCAGCCTTGTTTTAGTCCAACTCTCACATCCATACTATATACTTTATGTATAAAATAGACAATCATGAGGACTGTGTAAAACACAGGGAACTATATACTCAATATTTTGTAATAACCTATAAGGGAAAAAGAATTGTATATAACTGAATCACTTTGCTATACACTGGAAACTAAGAATATTGTCAATCAACTACACTTCAGTTAAATATCATTTAAAAGGAAAAAGGAAGCATCCTTTACAACTTTACAAACATCTCAGTGGATTGGATAAATGGTTCACAGCTTCAGCCCATTAAGAGCTTGAGACATTCTTCAGAATTGGTAAATATATCTCATAAATATATAGTAAATCATAGATTATTTTTCAGAGCTGTAAAATTACTAAAATGTTAAATCTCTAATAGTCAAATGAAAATTAAAGTTATAGATGATACACAGTCTCCCTAAAATGGACTACAAATATATATATATATGATATGTAATGTACATATTAATACATAATTTATTTCATTGTATTGAGATCCAAATTTTTAATGATAGTATTATTCAGTTTTACAAAATTATTTTTATCTGAATACTATTAAATTCAAATGATATGCTAATACATATAGGCTTCAAAGAGTATTAAGACACATACACTGATTCATCAACCAAAATTTTATTCAGGATCTACAATCAATGGCAGGCTTAAAGCTTTTTAAAATAGATAGCACTGTTTTAATTAAAAATGTCAGCAATGTAATTACTCCTTAAGCAAAAGGCCACAGAGAGGAAAATTGGATGATACTTAAATTGAGCATATGAGAAAATTAATTTGCATTTAAAAACTGGCAATTAGACATTCTATGGAAGTATAAGAGATCACACTTTCAAGTTTTTCACTCCTGTGCAAAGTAGAAATCCTTGAATTTAATTCAAAGGAAAGCTGAAAATCTCTAGAAGTATGGAAAATAGCACTAGTTGCCGTATCTAAAAATTCATGCTATTTCTAGGGTATTTCAGATTGTACTTGATCCTTCAGGTGTTTTGTTTCTTCATTCCAAATAAATATGCAGACTAAACTTTCAAGTCCCCTTCAAGGTCTAAAATGCTGAAACAAAATAAATAAATAAATAAAATAAAATGCTGATATTTCTGCATAATTTTTGCAGTGTCTTATATAATTTCCAAAATATGCACGTTCTTTTATCTGAACAGACTGGTCATTTAAGTTTACTCAGCAGGATGAAACAATTGTTTTTCACCTAAATTCTATTACACTCTGTAGACAGATTCTTTATTAACAGTATCCTTTTTTTATAATCTATATCTATCTCAATATAGATAATGTATTCATTTGTGTACATCCCTGACACAAAATCCTCAAAGGAGAAGTACTGAATTCATGTGACTGAAAGATACATTTGCTTGTCAAGCATAATTATTGCATTATAATTTTATAAATGGAAGGTAGTCTTACCAATTAGATATATTCTACAATGGGCCATTTCACTAAGAATGATTTCCATTTTGTCTTTGAATGCTTACTTTGTTTTTCTTTTTCTTTGAGAGTCACTGCTATAAGCAATAGATGGGTGATATATATGATAATCTGTACATTAAAAGCACATAATTTCCCTGATCATAGCAATGTTTACCTTTTCCTCCCCTTCATCTGGATCTGATTTCATACTACAAGGAAGAGAGTAACAATGTCCATTTTCCATGTATTTACTTATCATGTCTTTCATTCTGTGAAACTTCATTTGCTTCATGCTTCTAAAGAAAAATTTAAACTAAATATTTTTGTGCCTTTTGTGTTGCATTTTACTAAAGCTTTATAAAGAATTGCATTGTAAAATACTAAATAATGAAATAAAGCTTTTCTGATAAGTATTAAATATCCCTACTCATTTAATGAGATCTGACTGAAGAAGCCATTATAGTCTGAGTCTAGGAGAGCAAAGTTTAAATGTCACTAATAATTTAGGTATTGTTTTCTTATTTTCATATGTCAACATTTCCTGGATTTTATACTCTTTCAAATCAATCTAACCTTATTAAAAGCCTTCTTTTTTCTTTTAAGTAATTTCATTTTTTCTAAGTATTTATGAGACAAGACTACTTTAAAATTTACTTTTTCTTACAACAAATGTTCTCAGATGATATTATTAAACTATAATGTTTCCTCCTGGAGTCGAATCAAAGTTTAGTGGGACACAGTAATAATCTGAGATGGTTTGTTAATGTAAGAGTATTCCTACATTTTATTCCTTTCTAGGTTTGTGGATATTCTGAGTGGCAATCATCCTCATCATTAGTGATTAAAAGAAATTGAAAGAGACACATGTACCCCAGTGTTCATTGCAGCATTGTTTATAATAGCCAGGACATGGAAGTAACCTAGATGTCCATCAGCAGATGAATGGATAAGAAAGCTGTGGTACATAAACACAATGGAGTATTACTCAGCCATTAAAAAGAATACATTTGAATTGGTTCTAATGAGGTGGATGAAACTGGAGCCTATTATACAAAGTGAAGTAAGCCAGAAAGAAAAACACCAATACAGTATACTAATGCATATATATGGAATTTAGAAAGATCGTAACAATAACCCTGTATGTGAGACAGCAAAAGAGACACAGATGTATAGAACAGTCTTTTGGACTCTGTGGGAGAGGGAGAGGGTGGGATGATTTGGGAGAATGGCATTTAAACATGTATAATATCATATAAGAAACAAATTGCCAGTCCAGATTCAATGCATGATACAGGATGTTTGGGGCTGGTGCACTGGGATGATCCAGAGGGATGGTATGGGGAGGGAGGTGGGTGAGGGGTTCAGGATGGGGAACACATGTATACCCATGGCAGATTCATGTTGATGTATGGCAAAACCAATATAATATTGTAAAATAATTAGCCTCCAATTAAAATAAATAAATTTGTAATAAAAATAATAAAATAACAACAAAAAAAGAAATTAAAGTGTAATTTTTTCTCTCAACTTATTCAATGTTGCTTTTTATCTGAAATGCTTTTAAATTTCTTTTAATGTTCTTTTAGAACTTTAAATTTAAAGTTCTTTAGTTATTCATTTATAAAAAAAAGTCTAACTTAATTTTTTTTGATTTTTCCCTCTGGAAGAGAAAGACTTAAGTATTGGAATGTTGTATGCCTTTTTTGTTGTTTCTTTGTTTTGGATTATTTTGAATGTGAATCTGAAGAATTTCGTGGTAGACCAGTAAGTATATGGCTGACAAAGAAATACACGTCTGGAATTGACAAAAGTGGTTTGAAATACAGTTTAGATTTTACAATTATTAATATATGAGGGAATGTGTTCATAAGAAGTTGAGGAGATACAGTTTGCTAACAGAATTCTAGGAAGAGCCAATAATGAGAGGAGATTGAATTAAGACACTTGAGAAAGAATGTTAAGGAAAACTACATGAAAACCCTGTCTTTAATAAAATGAAAGAAGAGAAAATCACAATAGAAAAGACATGCCAATGGTATAGAATGCTTAGAATAAAATTAAACAAGCACTGACTTACATCCATTTGATTAAGCCATTAATCAAATTAAGCCATCCATTTGATCAGTGGGTTTATGAGGGCCACATTTATGAGTCATTCAGCAAAATGGTAAAAATGGATGCTTAAATGCAACGAATGAAAAAAGCTGATGAAGTGATGACCTGATTATAAACCATGGTTTGGATAATTTCCATTGGATAGATTGGAAAACTATACATAGGCAAGGAAAGAGCAGAGTAAGTATTGGGAGGAAGGAGAGATATATTGCATTTTTTTTTTTTTTTTTTTTTAAGTCTCATGACATCTACACTTTATCTGTTCCTAAAGGAGGATAATCCTTGACAGATAAAAGGTGAGTGGTAAGAGGAGTTGCTTGTTTGGATAAAGAAGCATGTAACATGAGTAGGTCAAAGTTCTGATGTAGTTATCATGAGTAAAAATGATGACTTAAAATCAACAATAGGAAATGGATACTTAGCAGGAATGAAGGGTAAATGAAGTTATGCATCAGACTTGTGTGTGGGTGCTAATCTGACAAACTTGTCTGTGTCACAATCTACTTGCACACTAAATTTTACAGCTCTTTAAATAAAGTGTACAGGTCAGTTGTGCCCAGAGCCTCCTTAATGGTGGTGCCTGTATCCTTGTGGCAACTACAGGCATGACGTACAGGTGAGGTACCATTTCAGCATTCACTTGGGGAGGAGGCAGTACATATGGCTGGCCATAGTCTCAACACTTGCACTTGGCATTGGATGACCAGTATGAGGCTGGGAGAATCTGTGGTTCTTTAACTACAGGAGACCTGGTATTTACTCCAACTCAGAGTGTCTTAAAGAATGGCTGCAGCAAGCTAGACTGTTATCAATAGGATATGGGCAGTGATAACTGTAGCACAAGAAGAATTCATCATCCCATCCCTGGCTTAAAAATGGAGGCAGCCATATAAAATGGAATGTAGGTAGCCTCTAGATATTGTGGAGCTGGGCAGCTTGGCTACTTATATTTGCAACAGCCACATTAGTGATTATTTTAATAGTTCCTCAGATCCTATCATGGGCCTCCCAGGTGGCTCAGTGATAAAGATTCTGTCTGCCAATGCAAGAGAGGCAGGCTCAATTATTGTGTCGGGAAGATCCCCTGGAGAAGGAAATGGCAACCCATTACAGGGTTCCTTGCCTGGAAAAGCCCCTGGACAGAGGATCCTAGCAGGCTACAGTCCCCTGTAAGTGCTATTTTTCTTCATACTTTCTAAATGAAAGGCTAAATTTTCATGGGAAAATTGAATAATCCTTAAGCTGCCTTGGATCTTCAATTATTTCATTCATATTTCAAAGGAAGAGAGAAGAGAGACTTTAATACAATGTCTCACAAGTTAATTGATTTGGGTTTGGTGATTTTTGAAGCATATATTGCTATTGTGTTCTTGATATTAACCTCTGTGTTAGCATCCTGCTCTAGACAGACATCTATATAACAATGTGTTCTTTAATTGGAGCATTTTCAGTATCCTGTTTAAAAGGTTTTAATTATTAAATGACTTTGTGTGTGTGTGTGTGTGTGTGTGTGTGTGTGTGTGTGGTGAAGTCTGTACTGGACATCCCCTGGCTTGAATTTTTCTACTAAACTTTATAGTCCAAGTAAGCACACAGATTAATTATCTAAATAAGGCCCTGGATATATTCAACACTTCTATAGTGATTGTATCATATTAGGGACTTTTTACAACATTAATTTTAACTAGCTCAGCTTTTATTTTTAAGGAGTGACAAGATATGCCCACTGATAGTACTTTGAATGTCTACAACATTAAGGGAAAAATTTGTAATACTTTTGTGCCTTTAAAGATGTCAGTTTTCACCTACCAAGTCAGCCTATGTTTTCTCAAAAAGGTGAAAAAATAATGAATGACAATCTCTTTAATATATATGCAATTCTTAATAATCATGAAGAAAATGTAACTGGTGTCATTGAACAGCAAACTGGAGAAAATCCCCTAGAGAAAAGTAAATCTGATTTTCCTGATACAAAGAAAAATATTTAAAAGGCTAATCTGTAATTCTGCTACTAATTTGAATATCAAATGTATCTGAAAAAGGATTTTCCTCATGTTGAGCAGAATTTTAAGACATTCCCCGTGACCTTTATCTCCAGGTGTTAGTCCCGTGATTATGTTTTATTATATGGAAAAAGAGGTGTTGCAGGTGTAGGGAAGATTACAGAGCAGTTGACCATAAAACAAGAGAAGTTATTCAGGTGATGCTAATCTAATCACATAGCTCTTTAAAAGAAGAGAGTTTTCTCACTGTTGGCAGATGAGGTCAGATAGATTCAAAGCACAAGAAAGACTGCCCATGCCACTGTGGGCTTGAAAATGGAGGGGGCACATGTCAAGGAATTCAGGTGACATATAGAATCAGAAAGCAGTTCCTGGCTAACAGTCAGAAAGGGAACAGGGACTTCAGTCTTACAGTGACAAGAAACTGATTTCTGCCAACAACCTGAATAAGACTGGAATAAAATTCTTTCCCAGAGCTCCCAGGTAAGATGATGCTAAGCATCTTGTCTTTGACCCTATGAGAACTAAGCAGAGACCCAGTTGAGTCCTTCTCTATTTCTCAACTACAGAAACTGTGAGTTAATAAAAAATGTTCTTTCAAGCCACTAAGTTTATGGTAATTTGTTACCCATCAATAGAAAACTAAACAGTCCTCAAAACCACCACAAAAGGCAATCATCTTTAGTTTTCCCAATTTAAAACAAAAGCAATTACCTCTCTTATAAGTATGCCAGAGTGGGTCACAAACATGACCTTAGTGCATGGCTGGTTTCTATTTCTATTAGCATTTTATTACTCTAGAGATATTTTAATGTTGTCTCCTTCACCAAGAACTAAGTGCACCAATGGCAATTTTAAGAATAAACAAATACTTTATCTCCCCATTGGGGAAAGAAAACCTGTAAAAGTTTGAAATGCACTAGTAGACTAAACCTCTTCATTGATGAACTTGCATTTTATTTGATGTATGTGATAGACTATATTATTTGCCCCAGCTTATTTCTATTCTATCTAACTTCATCATGGCTTAATTGTGGTTCATCATACTTTCACACACCTCATTGACTAAACATGAGACCTCGCAATATGGAAAGAAGAAAGAAGTAAAAGTGGGTCAGGTTGTGAAATAAAGCTGTAAGAGACAAAGCCAGTTTCACTTGGTCCTTTTGGAGCTTCTACTACCTGCTATGAAAAAGCAGTCCCTGAGTTAATGTGAGATTTTCCACCTGGATTCCACTTTCGGGCAAGGTCCCACAATGAAGATAACATGGAGGTGACTTGGCCTTGATACAAAGTTGGGCTCTCTGCCCAGCACAGATGTATCCAGCTGACCCTAGGTGAAATCAGCTTAATCTCAACCAACATGCATAACTCTGAGTATGAAATAAGTGCTTATTTTCTAGTTACTGATATTTTGGGGAGTTTTTATAATTCAGCATTTGTTATTGCTGTTTAGTCTTAGTCAGTAAGTCATGTCTGACTCTTTTGGACTGTAGTCCAACCCCCTTGACTGTAGCCCACCAGGCTCCTCTGACCATGGGATTTCCCAGGCAAGAATACTGGAGTTGGTTGCCATTTCCTTCTCCAGGGGATCTTCCTGACCCATGGATCTGATTTGTGTCTCCTGCATTGGTAGGCAGATTCTTTACCACTGGGGAACCCAATGCAGCATTATCTTAACAAAAATTTAATCAGTCCAGTCTTAGGCCAGATACAATTCATGAAGAGTACATGATATACTATCTTGGGGATTGAAGAGGGTATTATTATTATTGGTACAATATAAATAATACTGCTTTTACTAACAAGTTTGAACCTGACATAATAAATAAGCAGTAATAGCTCAACATCTGAAATTTCCTTTTTATTTTCCATTTTGGTATTAATCCCATTCAATTTAGTTTCCTCTCATCGATGTAAAACACAAGTGGAATCTTTAAAATACTATTCGCTATTACAGAATGTTTCATAAATTTTTACTACATCATTCACATTTAAAACACACTTTTTTCTCTTAATTGAAGTTGATGGACTAGTCATAATTGCTTCATGGGGAAAAATATATATATATATCTATTGGCTTCAAGACAATCACAGTAAACAATTATATCATTAGCAAACTATCCATAAATTTTACATGACTGAAAAATATACAACAGTAAATAAATTAGTGACAGTGAATAAATCATGTTCTTAGCTATTAAATATCATCTTTGAAGATGGAACAGAAGCCTTTTACAGTTTGCTAGAGTAAAAGGGAAAGTTTAAAGTCCTCATATATTCCTGGGAAGGAAAAGGTTAAGCTGTTGGACTATAAAACTTTTAATTCTATTATAGAGAGAGGAAGTGAAGTGGCTCAGTCCTGTCTGACTCTTTGCGACCCCATGGACTGTAGCCTACTACACTCCTCCGTCCATGGGATTTTCCAGGCAAGAGTACTGGAGTGGGTTGCCATTTCCTTCTCCAGAGGATCTTTCTGACCCAGGGATTGAAACCAGTTCTCCCGCACTGTAGGCAGATGCTTTACCATCTGAGCCACCAAGGAAGTCCATCATAGAGGGAAGGACATTCCAAAGACAGAAATAAGCCTCATCTGTTAAGAATATTAAAGACAAACTTTTGGGCCTTGGCAGGAACACATGACTTGTCTTCAGAATGCTTTTAGTAGAATATATCTGATTGGCCGGGCTTACTTAAGGCTGACAAACCTAGAATTTCTGAATTTACCTGCATGTTTCCCTGGAAACTGTCATGTAAGCTATATAACAATCTGACTATAAGATGGAAATATCTTATAAACTAAACTGCTCCACATGCATACATGATGTAGAAAACTCATCTATTATCCTGGGCTGGGGCAATCTGAGAAGAAAATATCTGAGAGATGCACTAAGACAGCCAAGACCCCATGTTTCAACTATGCAGCTTGGTCTCTCCTAATATTTGACAATATACTTGAAATTAAAATGGGTATATCTTTCCTTTTCTCCTTTGTTTTTTGCTTCTTTTCTTTTCACAGCCATTTGTAAGGCCTCCCCAGACAGCCATTTTGCTTTTTTGCATTTCTTTTTCTTGGGGATGGTCTTGATTCCTGTCTCCTGTACAAAGTCACGTACATCCATCCATAGTTCATCAGGCATTCTGTCTATCAGATCTTGTCCCTTAAATCTATTTCTCACTTCCACTGTATAATCATAAGGGATTTAATTTAGGTCATACCTGAATGGTCTAGTGGTTTACTCCACTTTCTTAAATTTTAGTATGAATTTGGCAATAAAGAGTTCATGATCTGACCCACAGTCTTCTTCTGGTCTTGTTTTTGCTGACTGTATAGAGCTTCTCCATCTTTGGCTGCAAAGAATATAATCAATCTGATTTTGGTGTTGACCATCTGGTGATGTCCATGTGTAGAGTCTTCTCTTGTGTTGTTGGAATAGGGTGTTTGCTATGACCAGTGCGTTCTCTTGGCAGAACTCTATTAGCCTATGCCCTCCCTGCTTCATTCTGTACTCCAACGCCAAATTTGCCTGTTACTCCAGGTGTTTCTTGACTTCCTACTTTTGCATTCCAATCTCCTATAATGAAAAGGACATCTTTTTTGGGTGTTAGTTCTAGAAGGTCTTGTAGATCTTCATAGCTGTTCAACTTCAGCTTCTTCAGCATTGCAGGTCGGGGCATAGCCTTGGATTACCATGCTAGTGCATGGTTTACCTTGGAAATGAACAGAGATCATTCTGTCGTTTTTGAGATTGCATCCAAGTACTACTGCATTTCAGACTCTTTTGTTGACTATGATGGCTACTCCATTTCTTCCTGCCCATGGTAGTAGATATAATGGTCAACTGAGTTAAATTGACCCATTCCAGTCCATCTTAGTTCACTGATTCCTAGATTGTTGATGTTCACTATGTCATCTCCTGTTTGACCACTTCCAATTTGCCTTGATTCATGGACCTAACATTCCAGATTCCTATGAAATATTGCTCTTTACAGCATCAAATCCTGCTTCCAAACCAGTCCCATTCACAACTGGGTGTTGTTTTTGCTTTGGCTCCATCCCTTCATCTCTCTGGAGTTATTTCTCCACTGATCTCCAGTAACATATTGGGCACCTACAAACCTGAGGAGTTCATCTTTAAGTGTCCTATCTTTTTGCCTTTTCATACTGTTCATTGGGTTCTCAAGGCAAGAATACTGAAGTGGTTTGCCATTCCCTTATCCAGTGGACCACATTCTCTCAGACCTCTCCACGACGACCTGGACATCTTGGGTGGCCCCAAATGCATGCCTTAGTTTCACTGAGTTAGACAAAGCTGTGGTCCATGTGATCAGAATAGCTAGTTGTCTGTTATTGTAGTTTCAGTTTGTCTGCCCTCTGATCCCCTCTCTAAGTGTGTACCATCTTACTTGGATTTCTCTTACCTTCAAAGGAGAAAAGGAAAGATATACCCATTTGAATTCAGAGAATAGCAAGGAGAGATAAGAAAGCCTTCCTCAGCAAACAATGCAAGGAAATCGAGGAAAACAATAGAATGGGAAAGACTAGAGATCTCTTCAAGAAAATTAGAGATACCAAGTGAACATTTCATGCAAAGATGGGCTCAATAAAGGACAGAAATGTTAGGGACCTAACAGAAGCAGAGAATGTTAAGAAAAGGTGGCAAGAATACACAGAAGAACTGTACAAAAAATATCATGACCCAGATAATCACGATGGTGTGATCACTCACCTAGAGCCAGACAACCTGGAGTGTGAAGTCAAGTGGGCCTTAGGAAGCATCACTATGAACAAAACTAGTGGAGATGATGGAATTCCGGTTGAGCTATTTCAAATCCTGAAAGATGATGCTGTGAGAGTGCTGTATTCAATATGCCAGCAAATTTGGAAAATGCAGCAGTGGACACAGGACTAGAAAAGGTCAGTTTTCATTCCAATCCCAAAGAAAGGCAATGCAAAATAATACTCAAACTACTGCACATTGGACTCATCTCACATGCTGGTAAAGTAATGATTAAAATTCTCCAAGCCAGGCTTCAGCAATACGTGAACTGTTGACTTCAAGATGTTCAAACTGGTTTTAGAAAAGGCAGAGGCATCAGAGATCAAATTGCCAACATCCACTGGATCATTGAAAAAGCAAGAGAGTTCCAGAAAAACATCTATTTCTGCCTTACTGACTATTCCAAAGCCTTTGTGTGGGTCACAATAAACTGTGGAACATTCTGAAAGAGATGTGAATACCATACTACCTGATCTGCCTCTTGAGAAACCTGTATTTAGGTCAGGAAGCAACAGTTAGAACTAGACATGGAACAACAGACTGGTTCCAAATAGGGAAAGGAGTACATCAAGGCTGAATATTGTCACCCTGCTTATTAAACTTATATGCAGAGTACATCATGAGAAATGCTGGGCTAGATAAAGAACAAGCTGGAATCAAGATTGCTGGGATAAATACCAATAACCTCAGATATGCAGATGACACCACCCTTCTGGCAGAAAGTGAAGAACTACAGAGCCTCTTGATGAAGGTGAACGAGGAGAGTGAAAAAGTTGGCTTAAAGCTCAGCATTCAGAAAACTGAGATCATGGCATCTGTTCACATCACTTCATGGGAAATAGACGGGGAAACAGTGGAAACAATGGCTGACTTTATTTTTTGGGGCTCCAAAATCACTGCAGATGGTTATTGGAGCCATGAAATAAAAAGACGCTTACTCCTTGGAAAGAAAGTTATGACCAATCTAGACAGCATATTAAAAATCAGAGACATTACTTTGCCAACAAAGATCTGTCTAGTCAAGGCTGTGGTTTTTCCAGTGGTTATGCATGGATGTGAGAGTTGACAATAAAGAAAACTGAATGTGTAAGAATTGATGCTTTTGAACTGTGGTGTTGGAGAAGACTCTTGCAAGTCCCTTGGACTGCAAGGAGATCCAACCAGTCCATCCTAAAGGAGATCAGTCCTGGGTGTTCATTGGAAGGACTGATGCTGAGACTGAAACTCCAATTCTTTGGCCATTGATGTGAAGAGCTGACTCATTTGAAAAAACCCTGACACTGGGAAAGATTGAGGGCAGGAGGAGAAGGGGACGGTGGTGGATGAGATGTTTGGATGGCATTACCGACTCGATGGACATGGGTTTGGGTAGACCCCAGGAGTTAGTGATAGACAGGGAGGCCTGGTGTGCTGCAGTTAATGGGGTGGCAAAAAGTCAGACACAACTGAGCGATTGAACTGAACTGAACTGAACTGATAATTGAAATGATTAGTAAAACTTGACAGTGGGTAATGTCTCTGATTTATGGAAAACTGATTTTAAATCACATTCTTTGTGTATCTAAATCACCCAAAATAACTAGATTTAATTACAGCATTACGAACTGAACTGAACTGATATATTTATAAAGGGCTTGCTCCCTGGTGGCTCAGCAGGAAAGAATCTGCCTGCCAGTTCAGGAGACTCAAGTTTGATCCCTGGGTAAGCAAAGTCCCCTGGAGAAAGAAAATGGCAGCCCACTCCAGTATTCTTGCCTAGGTAATTCCATGGACAGAGGAGCCTGGTGGGCTGTAGTCAATGGGGTCACAAAGAGTCGAACTTGACTTAAAGAATAAGCAACAACAAATGTATATAGAAAAATCTAAGAGATGAGCAATACACTGACCTTTAGCTTTTATTTTTAAATAGGCAGATAAATTATGGCTAACAAGTTTTAAATATTCCACCTTTTCACAGATGGGTATGCATCTATAGACATAGATGAATTTTCCTGATTTTTAGACATTTTCATTATGTCAGTCAATATACTACAGATCTTTTACGTACAAAAATATATTTCAAAAAGTCCTTTAAAGTCAATAAAATAGATGCCTTCTTCTAACCACTCTAATACATAATGATGATAAACAAAATTATTTTACTAATGACACATATATTTGAATTCAAACTACAAATTATTTTCCCTATTTTGAGCACCCAGCATTATGGAAAATAGAAAGTACCTTCATGTAATAGAGCTTCTTTGTGCCAGGATGAGAATTATCTTTGAATATCAAAGATTAGGCTCTGCTTCATTGCCCAGGTAATCAATTTCACAGTGCAACTATTTCCTCAGCTTTACAGATGAATGTGGTACAGAGAAAAGCTTTGGAAATATATTATTATGTCTACTTAAGAAAAATACATTTCAGAGTACAGTACTTAAGTTAAAATTTTTACTATGCCTAATGGGAAACAAAGTACACTAAAGGCTAAATGGAAGGAATGGGTGCTGAGTTCTGTCTCTAAGAAAAAAGTATGTAAGTATATTTAAAGAAAAGTAAAAACCCAGCAAAATATGTCCTAACTATTTGATATCTAGTCCTCCCCTGAAACTTTGCTGAGATTGGGAATAGATCATACTATGCTGCTCTTCAGATCAGATCAGATCAGTCGCTCAGTCATGTCCAACTCTTTGTGACCCCATGAATCACAGCACGCCAGGCCTCCCTGTCCATCACCAACTCCTGGAGTTCACTCAGACTCACGTCCATCGAGTCACACAAAAAAACTAAAAACATTTTAACACAATTATTAAGACTGTGGCACTAATTGGAAACATTTTATATTTGAGTACATATTGTTATTGTTATTGAGTTGCTAAGTTATGTCTTACTCTTTGTGACACCATGGACTGTAGCCTGCCACGCTCTTCTGTCCAAGGGATTTCCCAGGCAAAAATACTGGAATGGGTTGTCATTTCTACTCCAGGGGATCTTCCTGATACAGGGATCAAACTTATATCTGCTGCGTTGGTGGGCAGATTCTTTACTGCTGAACCAAGGGGAAACCCATTTGAGTACGTACACATAGGAAACATGAGCCTTTTATAGATCACTAAAGACAAAACTAAAAAGCCTCTTGATGAAAGTGAAAGTGGAGAGTGAAAAAGTTGGCTAAAAGCTCAACATTTAGAAAAAGAAGATAATGACATCTGGTCCCATCACTTCATGGAAAATAGATGCGGAAACAGTGGAAACAGTGTCAGACTTTATTTTTTGGGGCTCCAAAATAACTGCAGATGGTGACTGCAGCCAAGAAATTAAGAGGCTTACTCCTTGGAAGAAAAGTTATGACCAACCTAGATAGCATATTTAAAAGCAGAGCCATTACTTTGCCAACAAAGGTCCATCTAGTCAAGGCTAAGGTTTTTCCTGTGGTCACGTATGGATGTGAGAGTTGGACTGTGAAGAAGGCTGAGTGCCAAAGAATTGATGCTTTTGAACTGTGGTGCTGGAGAAGACTCTTGAGAGTCCCTTGGACTGCAAGGAGATCCAACCAGTCCATTCTGAAGGAGATCAGCCCTGGGATTTCTTTGGAAGAAATGATGCTGAAACTCCAGTACTTTGGCCACCTGATGCAAAAATTTGACTCACTGGAAAAGACTCTGATGCTGGGAGGGATTGGGAGCAGGAGGAGAAGGGGACGACAGAGGATGAGATGGCTGGATGGGATCACTGACTCGATGGATGTGAGTCTGAGTGAACTCTGGGAGCTGGTGATGGACAGCGAGGCCTGGCATGCTGCAATTCATGGGGTCACAAAGAGTCGGACACAACTGAGTGACTGAACTGACTGAAAGACAAAACATCGTGCGAAGTAATGGGCTGGATGAAGCACAAGCTGGAATCAAGATTACTGGGAAAAATATCAATAACCTCAGATATGCAGATGACACCACCCTTATGGCAGAAATGAAGAACTAAAGAGCTTCTTGATGAAAGTGAAAGAAGAGAGTGAATAGTTGGCTTAAAACTCAACATTCAGAAAACTAAAATCATGGTGTCTGGTCCCATCACTTCATGGCAAATAGATGGGGAAACAATGGAAACAGTGAGAGACTTTATTTTGGGGGGTTCCAAAATCACTGCAGATGGTGACTTCAGCCATGAAATTAAAAGACGTTTGCTCCTTGGAAGAAAAGCTATGACCAACCTAGACAGCATATTAACAAGCAGAGGTATTACTTTGCTGATAAAGGTCCATCTAGTCAAAGCTATGTTTTTTCCGATAGTCATGTATGGATGTGAGAGTTGTACTAGAAGGAAAGCTGAGCACTGAAGAATTGATGCTTTTGAACTGTGGTGCTGGAGAAGACTCTTGCAAGTCCCTTGGACTGCAAGGAGATCCAATTAGTCCATCCTAAAGGAAATAAGTCCTGAATGGTTATTGGAAGGACTGATGCTGAGGCTGAAACTCCAATACTCTGGACACCTGATGTGAAGAGCTGATTCACTGGAAAAGACCCTAATGCTGGGAAAGATTGAAGGTGGGGAGAGAAGGAGATGACAGAGGATGAGATGGTTGAATGGCATCACTGACTCAGTGGACTTGAGTTTGAGCAAGCTCCAAGAGTTGGTGATGGAAAGTGAGGCCTGGCTTGCTGCAGTCCATGGAGTTGCAAAGAGTTGGACATGACTGAGTGAATGAACTGAACTGAAAGACAAAACACATAAGAATGAATGAGAAGAGCTTGTAATTTTTTATAGTATATGTCACCCTGTTTATTTAACTTATATGCAGAGTACATCATGAGAAACGCTGGACTGGAAGAGACACAAACTGGAATCAAGATTGCCGGGAGAAATATCAATAACCTCAGATATGCAGATGACACCACCCTTATGGCAGAAAGTGAAGAACTCAAAAGACTCTTGATGAAAGTGAAAGTGGAGAGTGAAAAGTTGGCTTAAAGCTCAACATTCAGAAAACGAAGATCATGGCATCCGGTCCCACCACTTCATGGGAAATAGATGGGGAAACAGTGGAAACAGTGTCAGACTTTATTTTTCTAGGCTCCAAAATCACTACAGATGGTGACTGCAGCCATGAAATTAAAAGACACTTACTCCTTGGAAGGAAAGTTATGACCAACCTAGATAGCATATTCAAAAGCAGAGACATTATTTTGCCAACAAAGGTTCGTCTAGTCAAGGCTATGGTTTTTCCTGTGGTCATGTATGGATGTGAGAGTTGGACTGTAAAGAAGGCTGAGCACTGAAGAATTGATGCTTTTGAACTGTGGTGTTGGAGAAGTCTCTTGAGAGTCCCTTGGACTGCAAGGAGATCCAACCAGTCCATTCTGAAGGAGATCAGCCCTGGGATTTCTTTGGAAGGAATGATGCTAAAGCTGAAACTCCAGTACTTTGGCCACCTGATGCAAAGAGTTGACTCATTGGAAAAGACTCTGATGCTGGGAGGGATTGGGGGCAAGAGGAGAAGGGGATGACAGAGGATGAGATGGCTGAATGGCATCGCTGACTCGAAGGATGTGAGTCTGAGTGAACTCCGGGAGTTGGTGATGGACAGGGAGGCCTGGCGTGCTGTGATTCATGGGGTCGCAAAGAGTCGGACACAACTGAGTGACTGATCTGATCTGAAGCCATAATATGTGATAATGAAGCAACAGCATTTTTCTAGAGATGTGAAAGGAAATTTTAAAGTATTATGTGGTTGATGTTAAATTTTTATTAAAATTAGATTAAGAAAAAAATACTTTCTTGTGGAAAATGTGTATAAACGTATTTTCAAACACCAGTTCCTATTTACATGCATATATCTTTAACTCATTTAATTGGCCCCTTCCATATAAATCATACTTGGTATTCCCTGGACATTTGTGCTCTAAATCAACAAATGTACCAAATTTATTTTACATAAATTTTACTTTCCACTATGATAAAATGAGAATCTATTAGAAGATGCCGTCAGATGTTCGTTGTGATGAGACAGATAGACACAAGCAGCTCTAAGTGTTGTAGCAGAATAAGTTAATTCTATTCTGCATAATTAAAAGTAAATAACCTAGGGTCTTTGAACAGTCATATTTAATACTCTGTCTTAGGGCAAGACATAGCTTTGCATGTGTCTACATATATCTATACTTGAGAAGGATTCTATTTAAAAAGTCATTTGTAACTAAATTTTTTTTGAGAACTGTAAGAAAATCAATACTTCATAATATGCAAATTTGTAATATGCACATTCCAGGAGATACAATATCATTGTTTAAGACTTTATTGGCATTAAGGCATTAAGTCAATGTAATATGGTAGAATAAGTAAAGAAACATTCAGTACCTCAAAGTATCAGAGGCTGTTTTAACCTAGAAAGAGTAGAAAATTTTTCATACAGGAGATATAAACTAAACTACACTTTCATAAAATGGTAGGTTTGGGGAAAATTAAGAAGATACATGGCATTGTAGATAATTACATTGTAGACAATGTACATTACTCTAATGTAAAAGGAAGAGTTGGATATGTGAATAAAATAACATGAATGAAAATTTGCAAACCCCAATACCATCAAACCAAAGTAGATACAATATATTGGCTCTTAAGTTCTAATAAAAAGTAGTAGATTTGTAACCATATGTGTTTTCCATTTTTCTCTTTAATAGTAATCAAACCTCGTCCTTGATGAGGGTTAATGTATGGTCTTCATCTGAGAGAAGAAAGAGTAAGCAAGCTAGACTGAGTCAGGGGTACTAGTTTCCTGGACAAAGTGCCTTATTCAGAGAGAGAGAAATGAACACATGTATGTCAGTTAGACTATCAGTATGATTTCTGATGCTGAGAAAGAGAAAACTGCTGGGTTTTTTGGAGAGAGATATGGTCCTAGAAAGATCAATTTACCATGTGGTCTGACCTTATTTTGGCATCTTAACTTTAATGTTAGCATCTAAATTTGTTTAAACCCAGACCTATGCACGGAAAAGGAACTAAGATTAAGGGAAAAGAAATCCAGAGCTAAATAAAAGAAGCAGAGAACAGACCACATCATTTTAGCATACAAATTTATCCTTGCCTGGTTGTTCAAATATATGACACAAAAATATCACCTTCCTGCTATTTTTTAGTTTCTTTAACATGCAACTAAATAGACTTTAAAGTTGGACAGGTTATAAATGTAGGCAAAATTTTGGCCACAGAGGTGAGGTGTTAGGCATATTTAATGTCAGTAATAATAATAAATCACTTTTTGAACATGTCCCTGCATAATAATGTAAATAGGAAATGTCTTACACTTAAATTCTGGGAGTTGCCAGGCCAGGTGTCTACTAGAATATAGAAAGTGGTCAATCAACATTTGTGGAATAAATGAGAAACTAAATGGTCATGCTATGAAAAACAAATGCAACATGTCTCAATCTTCTTGTTCAATGAAGGTGTATATGTGTTCTTTTTCTTTCTTTAATCTACTTTTTATTGGTTATTTCCATCTTAATATAGTAGGTTTAGTTAATTGACTCATAAAATTTGAATGAAGAAATAATACACAAAAAATTATTTTTTATGACATGAGGCATATTACCTTAGTATGTGTGATGGACAAACAAACAACAGAGCTAATAGAATAGAAAGATTATCCACTTTCTAGATTATTGGCAGGCAAAGAAAGAAACAACTTAAGTGAAAGTTTGATATAAATGTGACTGCTTAATTATCAAACCAAATTCATTTTGTAGAAAACAACATAACTTCAGAATAGTTAATGACAATCAAATGTACAGAATAATGACATAATCAAAGCAAGGTTTTAAGATAATCAATCTCACAGCCTTTGCTGGAGAGTGGAGCGTGGTACATGCATGCAAGTGTTGAGAAAGGTAATGTGTAGGCTTAGGGGAGAATAGCTTAGATATACTATGTTGTTATAGTTTCCCTGCTAGTTCAGTCTAAGTTAAAGTTGTATTTTTCTTTTTTCTCTTTGAATCTCTCTAGTACAATAACCAAGTAGGCAAGTAGTCACCAAAGCTTATAGATCTGCCTATAAGTCTATGAGAGATCTGTAGATAAGACTAGTCAAATTCAGCTGGACTCTCAGCTAAGGGCCTTATAAAGTCTAAATAAGAGTTTTATTGACAGAGCTTGTATCTGAAGGCATCTACATCCAAGCTTATTTAGATTGTTGGGAGAATTCGAATCTTTGTGGTTGTAAGATTGACGTCCTGCTTTCCTTTCAGGTTGTCAGGTAAAGACCACCCTCAGACTTTATAGCCCAACTATATTCCTGATCACATGGTCACTTTCATCTAACAGCCAGTAATGATGGACTGAATCCTTTCCATGCTTCAAATCTGACTTCTGCCACCAGCTGAGAAAACTCTCTGCCATTTAAGCATGAGATTAGATTACTCCCACTCAGTTGATGTGTCTTTCTAACCATCCCCAGGTTACTAATCTTAGTTCAGTCGCTGAGTCGTGTCTGACTCTTGGCAACCCCAGGAACCGCAGCACGCCAGGCCTCCCTGTCCATCACCAACTCCCGAAGTCCACCCAAACCCATGTCCATTGAGTCAGTGATGACATCCAACAATCCCATCCCCTTCTTCTCCTGCCCTCAATCTTTCCCAGCATCAGGGTCTTTTCAAATCAGTCAACTCTTTGCATGAGGTGGCCAAAGTATTGGAGTTTAATCTTCAACATCAGTCCTTCCAATGTACAAACAGGATCTCCTTTAGGATGGACTGGTTGGATCTCCACATAGTCCAAGGGACTCTCAAGAGCCTTCTCCAACACCACAGCTCAAAAGCATCAATTCTTTGGTGCTCGGCTTTCTGTATAGTCCAACTCTCACATCCATACTGGAGAAGGCAGCAGCAAACCAGTCCAGTACTCTCGCATGGAAAATCCCATGGATGGGGGAGCCTGGTAGGCTGCAGTCCATGGGGTCGGTAAGAGTCAGACACAACTGAGTGAATTCACTTTCACTTTCATGCAATGGAGAAGGAACTGGCAACCTACTCGTGTTCTTGCCTGGAGAATCTCAGGGACGGGGGAGCCTGGTGGGCTGCCATCTATCAGGTCGCATAGAGTCGGACAGGACTAAAGCGACTTAGCAGCAGCAGCAGCAGACACTGGAAAACCATAGCCTCGACTAGACGGACCTCTGTTGACAAAATAATGTCTCTACTTTTTAATATGCTGTCTAGGTTTGTCATAACTTTCCTTCCAAGGAGTAAGCGTCTTTTTATTTCATGGCTGCAATCGCCATCTGCAGTGATTTTGGAGCCCCACAAAATAAAGTCAGCCACTGTTTCCCCATCTATTTGCCATGAAGTGATGGGACCAGATGCCATGATCTTAGTTTTCTGAATGTTGAGCTTTAAGCCAACTTTTTCACTCTCCTCTCTCACTTTCATCAAGAAGCTCTTTAGTTCTTCTTCACTTTCTGCCATAAGGGTGGTGCCATCTGCATACCTGAGGTTATTGATATTTCTTCCAGCAATCTTGATTCCAGCTTGTGCTTCCTCCAGCCCAGCATTTCTCATGAGGTACTCTGCATAAAAGTCAAATAAGCAGGGTGACAATATACAGCCTTGATGTACTCCTTCTCCTATTTGGAACCAGTCTGTTGTTCTATGTCCAGTTCTAACTGTTTCTTCCTGACCTGCATATAGGTGTCTCAAGAGGCAGGTCAGGTGGTTTGGTATTCCCATCTCTTTTAGAATTTTCCAGTTTATTGTGATCCACATAGTCAAAGGTTTTGGCATAGTCAATAAAGCAGAAATAGATGTTTTTATGGAATTCTCTAGCTTTTTTGATGATCCAGTGGATGTTGGCAATTTGATCTCTGGTTCCTCTGCCTTTTCTAAAACCAGCTTGAACATCTGGAAGTTCAGGGTTCATGTATTGCTGAAGCCTGGCTTGGAGAATTTTGAGCATTACTTTACTAGTGTGTGATGTGAGTGCAATTGTGTGGTAGTTTGAGCATTCTTTGGCATTGCCTTTCTTTGGGATTGGAATGAAAATTGACCATTTCCAGTCCTGTGCACACTGCTGAGTTTTCCAAATTTGCTGGCATATTGAGTGCAGCACTTTCACAGCATCATCTTTTCAGGATTTGAAAGAGCTCAACTGGAATTCCATCACCTCCACTAGCTTTGTTCGTAGTGATGCTTCCTAAGGCCCACTTGACTTCACATTCCAGGATGTCTGGCTCTAGGTGAGTGATTACACCATTGTGATTATCTGGGTTGTGAAGATCTTCTTTGTACAGTTCTTCTGTGTATTCTTGCCACCTCTTCTTAATGTCTTCTGCTTCTGTTAGGTCCCTACCATTTCTGTCCTTTATTGAGCTCATCTTTTCATGAAATGTTCCCTTGGTATCTCTAATTTTCTTGAAGAGATCTCTAGTCTTTCCCATTCTATTGTTTTCCTCTATTTCTTTGCATTGTTTGCTGAGGAAGGCTTTCTAATCTCTCCTTGCTATTCTTTGGAACTCTGCATTCAAATGGGTATATGTTTCCTTTTCTCCTTTGCTTTTGGCTTGTCTTTTTTTTTTTTACAGCTATTAGTAAGGTCTTCTCAGACAACCATTTTGCTTTTTTGCAATTCTTTTACTTGGGGATGGATGGTCTTGATTCCTGTCTCCGGTACAATGTCACGAATCTCTGTCCATAGTTCATCAGGCACTCTGTCTATCAGATCTAGTCCCTTAAAACTATTTCTCACTTCCAGTGTATAGTCATAAGGGATTTGATTTAGGTCATATGTAAATGGTCTAGTGGTTTTCTCCACTGTCTTCAATTTCAGTCTGAATTTGTCAATAAGGAGGTCATGATCTGAGCCACAGTCAGCTCCTGGTCTTATTTTTGCTGACTATATAAAGCTTCTCCATCTTTGGCTGCAAAGAATATAATCAATCTGATTTCGGTGTTGACCACCTGGTGATGTCCATGTGTAGAGGCTTCTCTTGTGTTGTTGGAAGAAGGTGTTTGCTATGACCAGTGCTTTCTCTTGACAGACTCTATTAGCCTCTACCATGCTTCATTCTGTACCCCAAGGCCAAATTTGCCTGTTACTCCAGGTGTTTCTTGACTTCCTACTTTTGCATTCCAGTCTCCTATAATGAAAAGGACATCTTTTTTGGGTATTAGTTCTAGGAGGTCTTGTAGCTCTTCATAGAACCGTTCAACTTCAGCTTCTTCAGCATTACTGGTCTGGGACTTGGATTACTGTGATATCAAATGGTTTGCCTTGGAAATGAATTGAAATCATTCTTTAGATTTTGAGATTGCATCCATGTACTGCATTTCCGACTCTTCTGTTGACTATGATGGCTACCCCATTTCTTCTAAGGGATTCCTGCCCACAGTAATCTTAACTCCATATGCAAAAATCCCCTTCAGCCATTTAATAAAAAATAATCACAGGAGTCACATGGGAGGCAAAGATTACAAAGGTCATTTTATCAAATTATGGTAAGTAAACTTAACATGAAAGCTACTATTTTAACAATTATTTAAGGGCACAATACAGTATTATTAACTACTCGTGCAATGTCTTAAAGACCTTCTAGAACATGTTCATCTTGTATAACTGAAACTATATCTTTGAACAACTTCCCAATTTCCCTGGTAGCCAGCATTCTGCTCTCTTCTTCTATGTGTTTGACTCTTCAAGATACTCCATATAAGTGGATTGATATAGGATTTGTCCCTGTGTGACTGGCTTTTTTCACTTAACATAATGTTGTCCAAGTTCATCCATGCTGTTGCATATCGCAGGATTTCCTTTTTTTTAGAGCCAAATAATATTCCATTGTGTGCATGTACCATATATTCTTAGCTTAGCTGGTGAGGAATCTGCCTGCAATGCAGGAGACCCCAGTTTGATTCCTAGTCAGGAAGACACCCTGGAGAAGGGAACGGCTACCCACTCCAGTAGTATGGCCAGGAGAATACCATGGAATGTACAACCCATGGGGTTGCAAAGAGTCAAACAAGGCTGAGCAACTCTCACTTTCACCATATTTTTTTAATCCATTCATCAATAGATGGATATTTAGGTTGTTTCCATACCTTGCCTATTGTGAATAATGCTGCAATGAACATGGGGATGCAGACATTTCTTTAATATCTTAATTTCAAATTTATTGTAATATCCCCAGGTGTGAGATTGTTGGATTATATGATAGTTTCATTTTTAACTTTTTGAGGAAACTCCATAGGCTTTTCCAAAGTGGATGTAACATTTTACATTCCCATCAACAGCATACAAGGATCCCAATTCTTCAAATCCCTATAAATATTTATTATTTTTGATAAAATAGCTCTCTTAACAGGTGTGAGATAATGTCTCATTGTGGTTTTGATTTGCATTTCCCTCATGATTAGTAATGTTGAGTTTATTTTCATGTACTTCTCAGCCATATGTGTATTTTCTTTGGAAAAATGTCTATTCAAAATATTTGCTCACTTTTTAAATCAAGTTATTTTTTTGTTGCTATTATGCTAATGAAGTTCCTTATATATTTTGGAAGTTAAACCCTGATCAGATATATAGTTTGATTTTCTCTAATTCCATAGGTTACCTTTTGATCGTTACTTCTTTTGCTACACAGAAACTTTTTGTTTGATTTAGTCCTACTTTTTATTTTGCTACCCTTGCCTTTAATTTCTTCAAATGTATGACCTGTCTCAGTGTTCTCTTTGTTTTTTAATTCAGTGAAATGACCTTTGGGTCCATAGTTTATGCTACAACTCTTTCTCCATCCTTCTACCAAAAGATGACATAAAAATGATGCAACCAATTGATTTTTGTACTGGTTCAAATAATTGTACATGTGCTCCCCATTTAGCCTTGAATGGAATATTGGAAGTCATTTTTATTGCTAACAAATGGTACAGAGCAAAACACACACAAGTACTTATGGGATACCTATTTTACTATTTCTTGAAAGACTGTGATGAATATGATTTAGGGACTTGAGTTTTTCTTGATAAATTTCAAGTATGTCAGCATGATAGAATACATATTATGAAAATTTATTTCCATTTATGAAATAGTACTTGGAAATAGTAAAATAGTGAAAGGCTCTTTGGTTCATTGAAAGAGTGGTGCCTCTGTTACATGGCACTGCCTCTTGAAATTAAGCATTAGGATGTACACAAAATGTCCTTTACTTAATCTCATTGCCTGTCAGCTTTGCTTTTTTCCACTTCAGTAATATAACTCTTAGAAAATTTGTTACCCAGAGGTTTTAAGTCATATCTTTGAAGCTCTTTGATTTATATAATCACAAAAATTTTCTATTTAAGGTCAGTTATTATGTCACATCTCTTAAAAATTAAATATAGCTGTCTTTATCTTTGTGCCTCACCTGAGGAGCCAATGTGTCATTCTTATTACCCAGCACATAAATTGCTCTTTAAAATGAATTGGATTTATTTGGCTTAAAAAAAAAACCACACTGATATTTAAATTAAACACAACCTTAATTGAATTTGTATGTTTAGAGGAAAGACAATGATGTTTTACTATTATTAGATGGAAGGAGGCTCTAGTTGTTCCCACAATTACAGAGATGATCCAATTTTATTGTTAAATATTAGTAACAAATATGTAAATATTCTAGCAACTGCCTCACAAATTTATATGTATATCTTTGTCAAATCTGTGTTAATTTTTAAATAAATACTAACTTCTATTTTTTTGTAATTATGAAACATCTTTATTTGGTAAAGATATTTATGTTTGTTCCTAAATAAATTTTAATATAATTACTTAAGATTTTAAAACACATTTCATTACCTAACAAAGTGAAAGTAAAAGTCGTTTAGTCATATCTGACTCTTTGGGAACCCATGAACTATACAGTCAATGGAATTCTCCAGGCCAGAATACTGGAGTGGGTAGCTGGTCCCTTCTCCAGGGTATCTTCCCAAACCAGGGATCGAACCCAGGTCTCCCACATTGCAGGAGGATTATTTACTAGCTGAACAACCAGGGAAAACTAATTTTTAAAATAAATTAAATCAAAATAAAAACTTTAACTTTATATTTCAGTACCATCATGATTGCAACTTTTGTGAATAGGTATTTAAATCTTATCTCTATCCCTTAGTAAATGTGTATCCAAAGGCTTGCCACTTAATATCATTTTTGATCTGCAAATAATAAAGTGCATATATAAGTTAGCAGAGCCTGGAATAGTATAATCAGTCAAAACAGCATTATTTTAATTAATCTGACTTTAAATTACAAAATATTTTATATAAAGACTTCTTAAGGTGTATTTGAAAGTTCAGTGTTTTTATTTTGATGTATTTTGTTTTAATTTGGCCCTAATCTCTATGTGGTATATATCTCTAATGATGATTTCTATCTCAGTATTTATAATCTAGAATTTTTAGCTGTTATCTAGAATTTTTAGCTTAAAGACCATTTCATCCAGCACCTTCATCAGTGAGACAAGAGATTCACTATATAAAGCCCCAGTTAGTTATGAGCAGACTAGTGACATTATAACAATAAATCTAGAATGACAAATTGCCCCACAGTATGCAGTAGTTTTAATCTTTCACAGATTTCCTTATAAATATCAGCATGTATGCTGGTGCTCTCAGTCATGTCCAACTCTTTGTGACTTCTTGGACTGTAGCCTGCCAGGCCCCTCTGTCCTTGGAAATTTCCAGGAGGGAGTTGCCATCTCCTTCTCCAAACTATCAGCACAGTACACATACAATTCTGATGAATGTGCATATGTGCATGCTAAGTTGCTTCAGTCACGTCTGACTGTTTGCAACCCCATGGACTGTAGCCTGACAGGCTCCTCTGTCCATGGGATTCTCCAGGCAAGAATACTGGAGTGGGTTGCCATGCCCTCCTGCAGGGGATTGTTTGTAAATTATTAAAAAAAAATTCTTATTCTATTAACTTTGTAGGGAATGCATATCTACCTCACCTTTTTCTTAATTCTTTATTGATTACAATGTATGAAAAAAGTGAAAGTGAAAGTCACATCCAACTCTTTGTGACCCCATGGACTATACAGTATATGGAATTCTCCAGGCCAGAATACTCAAGTGGGTTGCCTTTCCCTTCTCTGGGGATCTTCCCAACC
Organism: Bos indicus x Bos taurus; assembly: GCF_003369695.1. Lineage (NCBI taxonomy): Eukaryota > Metazoa > Chordata > Mammalia > Artiodactyla > Bovidae > Bos > Bos indicus x Bos taurus. The sequence continues at coordinate 17,144,640 of NC_040076.1, read as the reverse complement.
CAGTGATTGAGACCAGGTCTCTCTCATTGCTGGTGGATTCTTTACTAGCTGAGCTACAAGGGAAGCCCACAAGGTATAAGCAAATACATACATACATATATATATGTATATTTGCCTAAATTAGTTTCATTATATGTGTAGTTGCTGGGAACTCACAACTATTGAATGTATTAACACAGAATTCAGAACAATGTATAAAATTGTGTTAATTATCAACTACTGTATAACAAATTATACCCAAACACTGTGGCTCACAACAACCGTATTTATTATCTCAGTTTTGGTGGGTCAGGAATCTAAGTCACTGCTAGCTGGGTCTTTTGACTCTGGTCACTCACAAGGCTGCCTTCCAGGTGCCAGCCGAACCAGCAGTTGTCTGAAGACTACAGTAAAAGAGTACTCCCAAGCTCACCCATGTCTGGAGGATTCAGTTTTTTGCACACTATTGGCCAGAATTCTCCCTTTACTCCTCACTATGTGGGCATCTTCCTAGAAGACTTTCTTTCTAGAAGACATTCTTCCTGGAAGACTCCCACAGGGCCACTATATTCATGAGACTGAGCAAATGAGAAGACAAAAGAGAGCAAGATGGAAATCACAATGTTTTGCAAATTAATATTGGAAATAACATCTCATAACTTTTCCCACTGTATATTTATTAGAAGAAAGTCACTAATCCTTGTTTATATTCAAATGGAGGGTATTACAGAATGGTATAAATATCAGTGGGTGGGGACCATTGGGACCCATTTCAGAAATTGCCTACCACAGAAATTACAAAAAAAGTGGCTTTCTCAATGTCTACACGCTCCATACAATTTTCCAAACTTCATGTAGAAGTGACTTTATTTTAAAAATTGACGTTTTAAGTACTTTTTCTTGATACATTTTCTTAATGTCTTGCTTTCTGTCACTCCCTGAAACACTTTTTTTTAAACTTATTTTTAGACAAAATGCTTATAGAAATCAAATGATATTTAAGTAGTAATAAGCATGTAGGATTCACTTTCTAATCCAAATTATGGAGTTAGAATCTATTTATATTTTCCATCTTTATTTGCTTCTTAATTATTTGTAGTTATTCACTTCAAATTCTAAAACTCACTTTATCATATTTTTTAAATGTCTGTGACAAAATATTAACTCAGCTTAGCACCATGATGTTGAAGACAATTTCTTCTGATATCAGAAGCACAAATTAACTCTCTAATACAAAAAGTCTATAAAATATTCCACAGTATAGATTTCATTTAAAATGAAGGCCTCACTAAGCTAGAAGGATTCTTTATTATAATACACACTAAATAGGTTGTTTTCTACTTTCAAAGAGGAGACTCATTGATAGAATATTGAAAGTGCAATTCACTCAGATGAGAGTCTAAGTGAAGAAGGAAAATAGGTTTATTAACAAAGAAGCTAATAAACATAATAAGTACATGATGTGACCAAAAAAAACCAGGACACTGCATAATTCAAAAATATTCATAAATCAGCAAATATGTTACAATCAGATATCACAATAAAATATAATCTAGATATCTGAGTAACATACTTTGATTTAAACCAGAAACAAGTACATCCGTCTACAAATTGCTGGGAAAGTCTCATGAATTTAAATCGTTGTTGGAAGGATAAAAATGATAATGATAATGAATAGTGCAGGTACTTCAAGTCACTTGACTTTCATTTTACATTTGTTTTGGATTTTATATTTATTTTATATCACAGGGTATGTAATATCTTGACTGCATTACTGAAATAATAATTATGCAAATGCTGTTAGGATGATATGAAGTGGTATAATTAAAACACTGATAGAGAGCTCTCCTCAGAAACCTCTCAACAAAATAGGATACAGTATTTGAGGAGTTAAAATTTTCATTGGTAGACAGTTATGTTCTAATATTTTAACTAACAATCAGGCAACTCATCCACTGTCAGAAAAATTATAATGTATAAAGAGAAACAAAAAAATTCAACTTTAAATTTATGAACAAAAGATAACCACAATTAACATTTTTTGCATATTCTCCCAAATGACATTCAATACAAATGGGTCCTATCTATATAGATTTCTAACTAAACTTACTTACTTCTAACTTAACTTACTTCTAAATTTACTGGAGATCATAGATCTCCCACTTTTAATATAGAGGGGGAAATATATATACATATATATAGATATATATATATAAACAAAATTCCTAACCAACATATATACAGAAGCTTAAGCTTCATATTTTCCTCTTCCTCAATGTTTTTGTAGCTAATTCTATCTTTTTTTAATCTAGCTATTATATTTTATTTATTTAAAAAATAAATAAAATATTTATTTATTTTATTTTGTTTAAAGATTATTTCCTTTTTGTTTATCCTCAATAAAATTTGTCACATCAACAGAGAATGTACTTGAAAACAATATTTGTTTTTCATACCTAAATGATTTTCTTTTTAAAAAATTATTTATTATTATTATTATTTTTACTTTACAATATTGCATTGGTTTTGCCATACACTGACATGAATCAGCCATGGGTGTACATGTGTTCCCCATCCTGAACCCCCCTCCCCCCTCCCTCCTCGTACCATCCTTCTGGGTCATCCCAGTGCACCAACCCAGAGCACCCTGTATCGTGCATCGAACCTGGACTGGCGATTCATTTCACATATGATAATTCACATGTTTCAATGCCATTCTCCCAAATCATCTCACCCTCTCCCTCTCCCACAGAGACCAAAGACTGTTCTATACATCTATGTCTCTTTTGCTGTCTCGCATACAGGGTTATTGTTACCATCTTTCTAAATTCCATATATATGTGTTAGTATACTGTATCGATGTTTTTCTTTCTGGCTTACTTCACTCTGTATAATAGGCTCCAGTTTCATCCACCTCATTAGAACTGATTCAAATGTATTCTTTTTAATGGCTGAGTAATACTCCATTGTGTATATGTACCACAGCTTCCCTATCCATTCATCTGCTGATGGACATCTAGATTGCTTCCATGTCCTGGCTTTATAAACAGTACTGAGATGAACATTGGGGTACATGTGTCTCTTTCAATTCTGGTTTCCTTGGTGTGTATGCCCAGCAGCGGGGTTGCTGGGTCATATGGCAGTTCTATTTCCAGTTTTTTAAGGAATCTCCATACTGTTCTCCATAGTGGCTGTACTAGTTTGCATTCCCACAAACATTGTAAGAGGGTTCCCTTTTCTAGACACCCTCTCCAGCATTTATTGCTTGTAGACTTGGATAGCAGCTGTTCTGACTGGCATGAAATGGTATCTCATTGTGGTTTTGATTTGCATTTCTCTGATAATGAGTAATATTGAGCATCTTTTCATGTGTTTTTGTTAGCCATCTGTATGTCTTCTTTGGAGACATGTCTGTTTAGTTCTTTGGCCCACTTTTTGATTGGGTCGTTTATTTTCTTGGAATTGAGCTGCAGGAGTTGCTTGCATATTTTTGCCATTAATTCTTTGTCTGTTGTTTTGCTTGCTGTTATTTTCTCCCATTCTGAAGGCTGTCTTTTCACCTTGTTTATAGTTTCTTTTGTTGTGCAGAAGCTTTTAATTTTAATTAGGTCCCATTTATTTATCTTTGCTTTTATTTCCAGTATTCTGGGAGGTGGGTCATAGAGGATCCTGCTGTGATTTATGTTGGAGAGTGTTTTACCTATGTTTTCCTCTAGGAGTTTTATAGTTTCTGGTCTTATGTTTAGATTTTTAATACATTTTGAGTTTATTTTTGTATATGGTGTTAGAAAGTGTTCTAGTTTCATTCTTTTACGAGTGGTTGACCAGTTTTCTCAGCACCACTTGTTAAAGAGATTGTTTTTTCTCCATTGTGCATTCTTGCTTTCTTTGTCAAAGATAAGGTGTCCATAGGTGAGTGGAATTATCTCTGGGCTTTCCATTTTGTTCCATTGACCTATATTTCTGTCTTTGTGCCATACTATACTGTCTTGATGACTGTGGCTTTGTAGTAGAGGCTGAAGTGAGGCAGGTTGATTCCTCCAGTTCCATTCTTCTTTCTCAAGATTGCTTTGCATATTCAAGATTTTTTGACTTTCCATAGAAATTGTGAAATTATTTGTTCTAGTTTTCTGAAAAATACCATTGGTAGCTTGATAGGGATTGTATTGAATCTACAGATTGCTTTGGGTACTATACTAATTTTCACTATATTGATTCTTCCAATCCATGAACGCAGTATATTTCTCCATCTATTTGTGTCCTTTTGATTTCTTTCACCAGTGTTTTATAGTTTTCTATATATACATCTTTTGTTTCTTTAGGTAGATATATTGCTAAGTATAGGACCACCCTGCTATTTAACTTATATGCAGAGTACATCATGAGAAATGTTGGACTGGAAGAAAAACAAGCTGGAGTCAAGATTGCCAGGAGAAATATCAATAACCTCAGATATGCAGATGGCACCACCCTTATGGCAGAAAGTGAAAAGGAACTAAAAACCCTCTTTATGAAAGTGAAAGAGGAGAGTGAACAAGTTGGCTTAAAGCTCAACATTCAGAAAACAAAGATCATGGCATCCGGTCCCATCAGTTCATGGGAAATAGATGGGGAAACAGGGGAAACAGTGTCAGACTTTATATTTTGGGGTTCCAAATCACTGCAGTTGGTGACTGCAGCCATGACATTAAAAGACACTTACTCCTTGGAAGGAAAGTTATGACCAACCTAGATAGCATATTCAAAAGCAGAGACGTTACTTTGCCAACAAAGGTCCGTCTAGTCAAGGCTATGGTTTTTCCAGCGGTCATGTCTGGATGTAAGAGTTGGACTGTGAAGAAAGCTGCTCACTGAAGAATCGATGCTTTTGAACTGTGGTGTTGGAGAAGACTCTTGCGAGTCCCTTGGACTGCAAGGAGATCCAACCAGTCCATTCTCAAAGAGATCAGTCCTGGGTGTTCTTTGGAAGGACTGATGCTGAAGCTGAAACTCCAGTACTTTGGCCACCTCATGCGAAGAGTTGACTCATTGGAAAAGACTCTGATGCTGGGAGGGATTGGGGGCAGGAGGAGAAGGGGACGACAGAGGATGAGATGACTGGGTGGCATCACCGACATGATGGACATGCGTTTGAGTGAATTCTGGGAGTTGGTGATGGACAGGGAGGCCTAGCGTGCTGCAATTCATGTGGTCACAAAGAGATGGACACAACTGAGTGACTGAACTGAACTGAACTGATTCCTAAATGTTTTATTCTTTTCTTTGCAATGGTGAATGGAATTGTTTCCTTAATTTCTCTTTCTGTGTTCTCACTGTTAGTGTATAGGAATGCAAGGGATTTCTGTGTGTTGATTTTATATCCTGCAACTTTACTATATTCATTGATTAGCTCTAGTAATTTTCTGGTGGAGTCTTTAGGGTTTTCTATGTAGAGGATATTGTCATCTGCAAACAGTGAGAGTTTTACTTCTTCTTTTTCAATCTGGATTCCTTTTATTTCTGTTTCTGCTCTGACTGCTGTGGCCAAAACTTCCAAAACAGTGTTGAATAGTAGTGGTGAGAGTGGGCACCCTTGTCTTGTTCCTGACTTTAGAGGAATTGCTTTCAATTTTTCACCAGTGAGGATAATGTTTGCTGTGGGTTTGTCATATATAGCTTTTATTATGCTGAGGTATGTTCCTTCTATTGCTGCTTTCTGGAGGGTTTTCATCATAAATGGATGTTGAATTTTGTCAGAGGCTTTCTCTACATCTATTGAGATAATCATATGGTTTTATTTTTCAATTTGTTAATGTGGTGTATTACATTGATTGATTTATGGATGTTGAAGAATCCGTGCATCCCTGGGATAAAGCCCACTTGGTCATGATGTATGATCTTTTTAATGTGTTGTTGGATTCTGATTGCTAGAATTTTGTTAAGGATTTTTGCATCTATGTTCATCAGTGATATTGGCCTGTAGTTTTGTTTTGTTTTGTTTTTTTTGTGGGATCTTTGTCAGGTTTTGGTATTAGGATGATGATGGCCTCATAGAATGAGTTTGGAAGCACCTTCCTCTGCAACTTTTAGGAAGAGTTTGAGTAGGATAGGTGTTAGCTCTTCTCTAAATTTTTGGTAGAATTCAGCTGTGAAGTCATCTGGTCCTGGGCTTTTGTTTGTTGGAAGATTTCTGATTATAGTTTCAATTTCCATTCTTGTGATGGGTCTGTTAAGATTCTCTATTTCTTCCTGGTTCAGTATTGGAAAGTTGTACTCTTCTAAGAATTTGTCCATTTCTTTCAAGTTGTCCATTTTATTTGCATATCAGTTCAGTTCAATTCACTTCAACTGCTCAGTCGTGTCCGACTCTTTGTGACCCCATGTATTGCAGCATGCCAGGCCTCCCTGTCCATCACCAATCCCAGAGTTCACTCAAACTCACATCCATTGAGTCGGTGATGCCATTCAGCCATCTTATCCTCTGTCATCCCCTTCTCCTCCTGCCCCCAATCCCTCCCAGCATCAGAGTCTTTTCCAATGAGTCAACTCTTCGCATGAGGTGGCCAGACTACTGGAGTTTCAGCTTTAGCATCAGTCCTTCCAAAGAACACCCAGGACTGATCCTTAGAATGGACCGGTTGGAACTCCTTGCAGTCCAAGGGACTTGCAAGAGTCTTCTCCAACACCACAATTCAAAAGCATCAATTCTTCAGTGCTCAACTTTCTTCACAGTCCAACTCTCACATCCATACATGACCACTGGAAAAACCATAGCCTTGACTAGACGGACCTTTGTTGGCAAAGTAATGTCTCTGCTTTTGAATATGCTATCTAGGTTGGTCATAACTTTCCTTCCAAGGAGTAAGCATCTTTTAATGTCATGGCTGCAATAACCATCTGCAGTGATTCTGGAGCCCCAAAAAATAAAGTCTGACACTGTTTCCACCGTTTCCCCATCTATTTCCCATGAAGTGGTGGGACCGGATGCCATGATCTTCATTTTCTGAATGTTGAGCTTTAAGCCAACTTGTTCACTCTCCTCTTTCACTTTCATCAAGAGGCTTTTTAGTTCCTCTTCAATTTCTGCCATAAGGGTGGTGTCATCTACATATCTGAGGTTATTGATATTTCTCCCAGCAATCTTGATTCCAGCTTGTGCTTCTTCCAGCCCAGCGTTTCTCATGATGTACTCTGCGTATGTTAAATAAGCAGGGTGACAATGTACATCCTTGATGTATTCCTTTTCCTTTTTGGAACAAGTCTGTTGTTCCATGTCCAGTTCTAACTGTAGTCTCTTATGATCGTTTGCATTTCTGTGTTGTCTGCTGTGATCTCTCCATTTTCATTTCTAATATTGTTGATTTGATTTTTCTCCCTTTGTTTCTTGATGAGTCTGGCTAAAGGTCTTATTTATCTTCTCAAAGAACCAATTTTTGACTTTGTTGATTTTTTTTTATGGTCTCTTTTGCTTCTTCTGCATTTATTTCTGCCCTAATTTTTAAGGTTTATTTCCTTCTACTAACCCTGGGGTTCTTCATTTCTTCCTTTTCTAGTTGCTTTAGGTGTAGAGTTAGGTTATTTATTTGACTTTGTTCTTGTTTCTCGAGGTAAGCCTGTATTGCTATGGATCTTCCCCTTAACACTGCTTTTACAGTGTCCCATATGTTTGGGGTTGTTTTGTTTTCGTTTTCATTGATTTCTATGCATATTTTGATTTATTTTTTTATTTCTTCTTTGATTTGTTGGTGATTCAGCAGCGTGTTGTTCAGCCTCCATATGTTGCAATTTTTAATAGTTTTCTCCTGTAATTAACATCTAATCTTACTGCATTGTGGTCAGAAAAAATGCTTGGAATGATATAATTTTTTTTTTGAATTTTCCAAGGCTAGATTTATGGCCCAGGATGTGGTCTATGCTGGAGACAGTTCTGTGTGCACATGAGAAAAACTTAAATTTCATTGTTTTGGGGGTGAAATGTCCTATAGATATCAATTAGATCTAACTGGTCTGTTGTATCATTTAAAATTTGTGTTTCTTAGTTAATTTTATCTTTAGTTGATCTATCCATAGGTGTAAGTCAGGTATTAAAGTCTTCCACTATTATCGTGTTATTGTTAATTTCCCCATCCATACTTTTTAGCACTTCTCTTACATATTGTGGTGCTCCTGTTTTGGATGCATATATATTTATGATTGTTTTATCTTCTTGGATTGATCCTTTAATTATTATGTAGTGTCCATCTTTGTCTCTTTTCACAGCCTTTGTTTTAAAGTCTATTTTATCTGATATGAGTATTTCTACTCCTGCTTTCTTTTGGTCTCTATTTGCATCGAATATCTTTTTCCAGCCCTTCACTTTCAGTCTGTATGTATCCCTTGTTTCAATGTAGATCTCTTTTAGACAACACATATATGGGTCTTGTTTTGTATCCATTCAGCCAGTCTTTGTCTTGGTTGGGGCATTCAACCCGTTTACATTTAAGGTAATTATTGATAAGTATGATCCCATTGCCATTTACTTTATTGTTTTGGGTTCGAGTTTATACACCCTTTCTGTGTTTCCTGTCTAGAGAAGATCCTTTAGCATTTGTTGGAGAGCTGGTTTGGTGGTGCTGAATTCTCTCAGCTTTTGCTTGTCTGTAAAGCTTTCAATTTCTCCTTCATATTTGAATGAGATCCTTGCTGGGGACAGGAATCTAGGCTGTAGGCTATTTTCTTCCATCACTTTAAGTATGTCCTTCTGTTCCCTTCTGGCCTGAAGAGTTTCTATTGAAAGATCAGCTGTTATCCTTACAGGAATCCCCTTGTCTGTTATTTGTTGTTTTTCCCTTGCTGCTTTTAATATTTGTTCTTTGTGTTTGATCTTTGTTAATTTGATTAATATGTGTCTTGGGGTGTTTTGCCTTGGGTTTATCCTGTTTGGGACTCTCTGGGTTTCTTGGATTTGGGTGATTATTTCTTTCCAAATTTTAGGGAAGTTTTCAACTATTATCTCCTCAAGTATTTTCTCATGGTCATTCGTTTTGTCTTCTTCTGGGACTCCTATGGTTTGAATGTTGGGACGTTTAACATTGTCCCAGAGGTCTCTGAGGTTGTCCTCTATTTTTTTAAAATTATTTTTTATTTGTTTCCTCTCGGTTTCATTTATTTCTACCATTCTATCTTCTACCTAACTTATCCTCTTTTCTGCCTCCGTTATTCTACTGTTGGTTCCCTCCAGAGTGTTTTTGATCTCATTTATCGCATTATTCATTATATGTTGACTCTTTATGTCTTCTAGGCCCTTGTTAAACCTTTCTTGCATCTTCTCGATCCTTGTCTCCAGGTTATTTATCTGTAACTCCATTTTGTTTCAAGATTTTGGATCATTTTCATTATCATTATTCGGAATTCTTTATCAGGTAGATTCCCTATCTCTTCCTCTTTTGTTTGGTTTGGTGGGCATTTATCCTGTTCCTTTACCTGCTGGGTATTTCTCTGCCTTTTCCTCTTGCTTATATTGCTGTGTTTGGGGTGGCCTTTCTGTATTCTAGCAGTTTGTGGTTCCTCTTTATTGTGGAGGTTCCTTGCTATGGGTGGGGTTGGACTAGTGGCTTGTCAAGGTTTCCTGGTTAGGGAAGCTTGTGTGGGTGTTCTGGTGGGTGAAGTTGGATTTCTTCTCTCTGGAGTGCAATGAACTGTCCAGTAATGCGTTTTGAGATGTCAGTGGGTTTGGTCTGACTTTGGGCAGCCTGTATATTGAAGCTCAAGGCTATGTTCCTGTGTTGCTGGAGAATTTGCATGGTATGTTTTGCTCTGGAACTTGTTGGCCCTTGGGTCATGTTTGGTTTCAGTGTAGGTATGGTGACATTTGATGAGCTCCTATCAATTAATGTTCCCTGGATTCAGGAGTTCTCTGGTGTTTTCAGGATTCGGACTTAAGCCTCCTGCCTCTGGTTTTCAATCTTATTTTTACAGTAGCCTCAAGACTTCTCCATCTATACAGCACTGATGATAAAACATATAGGTTAATGATGAAAAGTTTCTCCACAGTGAGGGACACCCGGAGAGGTACACAGGGTTACATGGAGAAGAGAAGATGGAGGAGGGAGATAGAGATGACCAGAGGAGAAGAGGGGGAATCAAAAGGGGAGAGAGCAAGCTAGCCAGTAATCACTTCCTTATGTGCTGTCCACAGTCTGGATCTTTACCCTTACCAATGCAGCCCGTGCCTCCCTGTCCAGCTCCCACTTGCTAGTGGGGGATGCACATGTGTGTGCTGCTGCTCCACTGGGAGTTGCTGTTAGGTACATAATCTGTGGGTTTTATTTCTTTATTTATTTTTCCTCCCAGTTATTTTGCCCTCTGAGATTCCAAGGCTCACCACAGACCCACCGGAGAGAGTGTTTCCTAGTGTTTGGAAACTTCTCTCTTTTTTAAGACTCCCTTCCCGGGACGGATCTCTGTCCCTACCTCTTTTGTCTCTCCTTTTGTCTTTTGCATTTTGTCCTACCTCCTCTTGAAGACAATGGACTGCCTTTCTGGGTGCCTGATATCCTCTATCAGCATTCAAAAGTTGTTTTGTGGAATTTGCTCAGCGTTCAAATGTTCTTTCAATTAATTTGTGGGGGAGAAAGTGGTCTCCCTGTCCTATTTCTCTTCCATCTTAGGACCACCTCTGCTAACTCTCTCTTACTTTAATCACGATATGGATGAAAAATAGTGAAGTTATGAGGAAAGGAATGATAAATCTTGAAGGCACACTAAAATCTAAAGTTAAATTTATGTAATATTAATATGTATATCTATCTAACATTAATAATTATTTATTAAATAATAAAAGTTAATGACTGCTTTTGAAAATGTTTATTATAACAGATGTAACTTTCAGGGAGATATATTTTAATATACATTTATATATTAATTTTCTATATCTCTGAAGAAAAATTACTGCAAATTTAGCAGCATTAAGCAACAAATAATATTACTTTAGAATTTATCTTGGTCAAGGAAACTTGGGACTATCTTAAAATTCTGTCTAGGAAAATCAAGGGCCTTTAAAGTATTAATTTAAGTCCTTAAATATTTAATATAATACTACATTATTATGATTTCATTTACTTTAACAAAGACATATTATTTAAATAAGACATTTACTTATTTTACTGTTTTCTTGAGTGAATATATTTTAATTACAGAGAAAATATCTGGAATTCTATATTTATAATATATATGTGTGCATATTATACATATATTTAAATAGTTTATATGGAGAGTTAAATAGACACAAAACATTATTTTACAAATCATTCCTGCAATCTTATTTTATCCTAGTTACTTCATACTAATGGCATAATGTCACAAAAATATAAAATTGTTATAATTTTTACTGCTAATTACATAGCATATCCTATTGAATATTCACTATATTTATAAAACAAACAGATGCTTAATAAGGGATATCCAGTGTATCTTTACTTTGGTATGAATAATTTAATTCACTAATACAGTCAAAATTTTTATGAAATTAAAAAAAATCCTGTTAAATTCTAATATGGTGCTATTCCTAAAGATATGAAAAAAATTATATATATATATATATACCTTTAATTCCACTATACCACTAAGGAAATTAAACTGTGAAATATAACCTCAATTACAAAGAGGTGAAGAAACTGCTCATATCAACGTCACTCAGAGCTATAATAGGTCATAAAGGAATTTTCATACTTAAATAACTATTTCAAACCTATTCTACTCATCTGAGAACTTTCATCATAGACACTTAATTTTATAGTTCATCTAATCCAACTTCCTAATTATTAAAGGTGGAAACCAGGCCATGTCTTAGAAAAATTAAGTGACTTGCAAATTGTTGCTTTACTAATGTAGAAATTAGAAGTATGTTAAGTCAGGGTCTCTTAACTCCAGACCCATTGCTCTTCCTCTACATTAAATTGCTTTCTCCACTTCCATTCTAATACAAAGATACTCATCCTCCTTTTGAAAAGTTGCTTTAATTTTAAACACTAATAACACAAACTGTAATACTATATTAGTGCTCTATAGTTTGAATCCATGCCATCATCATACATATATACTTTGGTATGAATTCTGTGACAATTTAAGCATACTCTGAGCCTGGTATGTTAAAAATATGAAAGATCAAGTTTTGTTTTTGTTTTTTGCTAAAATTAACCTCTAGAATATAGTAAAATAATTCATTAGATATGGACATAGTACTATTAAAACTATTGTTTAAAGAAGTACAATGGAAATAACTACAATGTCCTTTAAATAGATATTTGAATAATGAGAGATTTATTGAGTAAAATATTAATTCAAATATTCCACAAGAACTTATTGAGTACCAATACACCTGGCCATCTAATAAGCTTTGAGATAAATTCATATGCACTCTCTCCTCAGTTGATTGACAATCTGATCCCCTAACCTAAACTAACTGACTCAAAAGGGAATTCCCAATGACCCAATCAAAAAATGGGCCAAAGATCTAAATAGACATTTCTCCAAAGAAGACATACAGATGGCTAACAAACACATGAAAAGATGCTCAACATCACTCATTATCAGAGAAATGCAAATCAAAACCACTATGAGGTACCATTTCACACCAGTCAGAATGGCTGCGATCCAAAAGTCTACAAATAATCAATGCTGGAGAGGGTGTGGAGAAAAGGGAATCCTCTTACTCTGTTGGTGGGAATGCAAACTAGTACAGCCACTATGGAGAACAGTGTGGAGATTCCTTAAAAAACTGGAAATAGAACTGCCTTATGATCCAGCAATCCCACTGCTGGGCATACACACTGAGGAAACCAGAAGGGAAAGAGACACGTGTACCCCAATGTTCATCGCAGCACTGTTTATAATAGCCAGGACATGGAAGCAACCTAGATGTCCATCAGCAGATGAATGGATAAGAAAGCAGTGGTACATATACACAATGGAGTATTACTCAGCCATTAAAAAGAATACATTTGAATCAGTTCTAATGAGGTGGATGAAACTGGAGCCTATTATACAGAGTGAAGTAAGCCAAAAGGAAAAACACCAATACAGTATACTAACGCATATATATGGAATTTAGAAAGACAGTAATGATAACCCTGTATATGAGACAGCAAAAGAGACACTGATGTATAGAACAGTCTTATGGACTCTGTGGGAGAGGGAGAGGGTGGGAAGATTTGGGAGAATGGCATTGAAACATGTAAAATATCATGTATGAAACGAGATGCCAGTCCAGGTTCAATGCATGATACTGGATGCTTGGGGCTGGTGCACTGGGACGACCCAGAGGGATGGTATGGGGAGGGAGGAGGGAGGAGGGTTCAGGATGGGGAACACATGTATACCTGTGGTGGATTCATTTTGATATTTGGCAAAACGAATACAATTATGTAAAGTTTAAAAATAAAATAAAACTAATTAAAAAAAAAAAGAGAATTCCCAATAAAATTATGTGAGATTGAAAAGGAAGGTTTCAGTTTGATAAAATAACAAGTGAGAAGTTTCCCAGCCAGAGAGAACAGGTGACTGGGAAGTTTTAGTGTGTCTGTATGACATAAAGGGCGTTAAGTCAACAGGTAAAAAAGAGTCATAGTGCTGTGGCATGAATGTTTGTGTTGCACCAAAATTCCTATGCTGAAATTTGAACTCCAATGATGATATCAGGAAATGGACCTTTATAAGGTACTTAGGTCATAAGGAGAGAGCCCTTATAAATGAGATTAAGGTCTTAAAAAGAGGCCTGAGACAGCTTCTTTGCTGCATTCATTGTGTGTGTGTGTGTGTGTTCAGTTACTAAATCATGTCTGACTCTTTACGACCCCATGGACTGTAGCATGCCAGGCTTCCCTGTCCTTCAGTGTTTCCTGGAGTTTGCTCAAATTCATGTCCATTGAGTTGGTGATGCCAAACAACCATCTCATCTTCTGTCATCCCCTTCTCCTTCTGCCTTCAGTAATTCCCAGCATCAGGGTCTTTTCCAGGGAGTTGGCTCTTTACATTAAAGCTTCACAATGGAGCTTCAGCTTGAGTATCAGTCCTTCCCATGAATATTTAGTCTTAATTTCTTTTAGAATTGACTGGTTTGATCTCCTTGCTGTCCAAGGGACTTTCAATATTATTCTCCAGCACCACAGTTTGAAAACAAATTCTTTGGCATTTAGCCTCTTCATGGTCCAGCTCTCACATCCATACATGACTACTGGAAAAACATAGCTTTGAATACAGACCTTTGTCTGCAAAGTGATGTCTTTGCTTTTTAATACACTGTCTAGGTTTGTCATAGCTTTTCTTCCAATTCACCATATGAGGATATAAAAAATAGTCTGAGACCCAGAAGAGGGCCCTCACCTGATTATATTGGTACCCCAATCTCAGATTTCAAGCCTCTAAAATTGCAAGCATAAAATTCTGCTGTTTATAATTTACCTAATCCATGGTATTTTGTTAAAGTAGCCCAAATGGACTATGACATTAATTAATAGAATCCATATTTGAGAAGTTTGGAATTTATCTAAAATCAAAGAGGATGTTAAACAGGAAAGTGCCATAATCAGTTTTTAAAGAATTTCTTAGATGTGCAGGGAAGCATAAATTGGAGAGTAGTGGAAGGAACAGCAATTAAGTGGTAGTAGTAATTTCAGAGGGAACTCATTTTTGAAAACTCTAATGCCATTGAGGGTCAAGAAAAGTAATTAAATCTATGTCCTCTCTTCATTAAAGGAGGGGAAAAGGTCAAGTTCACCTTTCAGGTTTCACCACAAGCTACTACTCAGTTTATGGTAGTATTCATTAATAAGATTTGCAAATCACAATGAACAGTTGAACTACAAAGGTAAGATGAATTTTCATGGCAGCTTACACCAATTTTCCCAAAAAGAAGCAATTCATGTAGATTTTTTAGAAGAACGTTGAGTGAATTTCTGAGTAGTATCATGATTTAAAGAAAAATTACACATAAAATGTATAGATTTAGTATAGTTAAAGATACAGTGACATAAAAATACTGGAAATCTGTATCTATTGTATAATACATAGAAGAAAAGTGCAAGAAAAAGATACAACATATTAGCAATGTTTATGATAAGGTTATAAATTCTATTCACTTTCATTATATTTATTCTTAAAGTTTGACCCCTATATACTTTGTTAGTAAAAAAATAAAGTTTAAACATTTAACATCAGACACTCTGATATATATCAGATACCCTGTTTTTATGTACTAAACACAATAACAAAAAGACCTGCATCTTGCCATTTTGTCTTACTATACTGTTTTTCACTAATTTTCATTTTAAAGGCATCTTATCTATATTTTAGAGATCATAATATGATAATTTCCCAGCACATGTTGTGATGAACTAAAATGGGATGAGATTGCTTCACTCAAAAAACGGACTCAAACGCCACAACTATAGTAGACTTAGGAAACCTCTCCATGGGGACCCCAAACTGTGACAAAACACTATGGACAGAACTGACCCTTATTTGATCCATTGAGTTTTCCTACTAAACACCCAGAATTGCCAGTTATCCATGCCTTGAGATGGAAAGAGGAAGTTAGGAGTTGAGAGGGGATGCTCTTTCAAGGATTGATGCCAGCAAGAATGGACTTCCCTGACTGCTCAGCAGTAGGAGTCAGCCAGCATTGCAGGAAATGCAGGAGGTGAGAGTTCTACCCCTGGGCTGGAAAGATCCCCTGGAATAGGAAATGGCAACCCACTCCAGTATTCTTGCCTGAAAATTCCCATGGACAGGGAGCCTGGAGGGTTACAGTCCAGAGGGTGGCAAAGACTCAGATAGGATGGAGTGACTGAACATGAACACAACTCTAATAAATATTTTTATCTTTACCTCTATCTTGTGTTTTATATATTTTCATATCAGCATTTGATTTCTTGTCAGATAACATCAGGCCTCCACAAGTCCTATAGCTTTTAAATATATATAACCTTCTTCTCTTTTAAATTTTTTTAATTTAAAATTTAAATTAATTTAAATTTAATTTAAAATTTAATTTAATTTAAAAAGTATAACACATTTACAGGAGACAGAAAAATACAAAACAAGGTTACATAGAGTTGCACTATTACAATTGTTTTTAAGTATATAAATTAAGATTTTTAATTGGAGTTTTAGTATCAAACTCTCAAAAATCAGTAGAATGAATATACAGAGAAATAGAAAGATACAGTAGACCTGAAATGCACAATGAACCAATTCAACATAATTAAGATTTATACAATTTTCAAACAACAGCAGGATACAAATTTAAGTTCTCAAAGACTGTAAACTGGGAAACACTGGAACTTATCCAGAAACAAAAAATAAGGTGTAAAAGTTTCATGATCTAAAGGTAAATATTAATTAAGGAACCTTGGACTCCAAGGAAATCCAATGAGTCCATCCTAAAGGAAATCAGTCCTGAATATTCATTGGAAGGACTGAAGCTGAAGCTGAAATTCCAATACTTTGGCCACCTGATGTGAAGAACTGACTCATTGGAAAAGACCCTGATGCTGGGAAAGATTGAAGGCAGAAGGAGAAGGGGACGGCAGAGGATAAGATGGTTGGATGGCATCACTGACTCAGTGGACATGAGTTTGAGTAAACCCTGGGAGTTGGCGATGGACAGGGAGACCTGGCATGCTTCAGTCCATGGGACCACAGAGTTGGACAGGACTGAGTGACTGAACTGAACTGAAAGGTAAACATATATATCTTTCTTTAGCAATGTCTAAGGTACAGACTCATTGGCAACAATTCTTAAGGATATTTATAAAATTAGATGATTTTCAAAGATAACCTACATATATTAATATTTGTGAGATAAGCTGCTCACGGATTCTGCCATGTTCAGCAAAAAACAAACAAACAAACTCAATTCTAACAGCTATATGTACATGTAATACATAAAAACTTGATCATTATGGTGACAAAAGCACTCACTGAAGAGCCAGAACTAATTATGAATTTTAAAGCAGGTAACAAAAAGAGATAAAGAAAGAGAGAGAACCCAGACATATTAAAATAAACCTAGTTCAAGTAAACAACTAACAGAAGTATTAGTATTCTGTAGCTCATGATTTATGCTTCTTATGAAGCTCATTTAGTGAAAAGTTTCAATAAGTAAGGTCCTTTGTATATGAATGCAGCAATTTATATTTCATAAGTTAAAACCTGAGACAAGCTTTAGTGGCTAAAGCTAAAATACTATGCAGCTACTTAGTGTTATGTAAAACCAGAAAATGTAATGCCTTACAAATGACTGAATGATAATACTGTAAAATGCAGAATGTGTATCTTAAAAAAACTAGAAATATCAGTACAAATAATTTCAGACATTCACCATGTGTTCATTTAAACAAAATATTCAATAGAAAAATGTAAAGCATACATTTTTATATTCCCCTCCTACACAGTTGTATTTAATTATTTTCTTTATTTTGGCACTCTGGGGAATGCAAAGGTGAATTTAGAGTTTTACTAGTGCTACAATCATTGGAGAGATTTGTCTCAAAATAAGTCACTTCAGATTATAAATACTGAGTGAATTATGAGGAGAGGGATGTTAATGAGGATTCAGGGGTTGGAGAAGACTTCATGGGACTGGCCAGCCAGTTTTAAAGGAAGAATGAATAAAGGTAGGTGAGGTCTTCCATGAGAAGAGATTTTGGAGAAGTGCTGAAATTAAGCTTTACTGCAGCTTTTAATGGGAACTACAAAAAGGGGAAAGGGGTACGTCAAGACTATATATTGTCACCCTGCTTGTTTAGCTTATATTCAGAGTACATCATGAGAAACGCTGGACTGGAAGAGACACAAACTGGAATCAAGATTGCCGGGAGAAATATCAATAACCTCAGATATGCAGATGACACCACCCTTATGGCAGAAAGTGAAGAACTCAAAAGACTCTTGATGAAAGTGAAAGTGGAGAGTGAAAAGTTGGCTTAAAGCTCAACATTCAGAAAACGAAGATCATGGCATCCAGTCCCACCACTTCATGGGAAATAGATGGGGAAACAGTGGAAACAGTGTCAGACTTTATTTTTTGGGCTCCAAAATCACTGCAGATGGTGACTGCAGCCATGAAATTAAAAGACTTCCTTACTCCTTGGAAGAAAAGTTATGACCAACCTAGATAGCATATTCAAAAGCAGAGACATTACTTTGCCAACAAAGATCCATCTAGTCAAGGCTATGGTTTTTCCTGTGGTCATGTATGGATGTGAGAGTTGGACTGTGAAGAAGGCTGAGTGCCGAAGAATTGATGCTTTTGAACTGTGGTGTTGGGGAAGACTCTTGAGAGTCCCTTGGACTGCAAGGAGATCCAACCAGTCCATTCTAAAGGAGATCAGCCCTGGGATTTCTTTGGAAGGAATGATGCTAAAGCTGAAACTCCAGTTTGGCCACCTGATGCAAAGAGTTGACTCATTGGAAAAGACTCTGATGCTGGGAGGGATTGGGGGCAGGAGGGGAAGGGGACGACAGAGGATGAGATGGCTGGATGGCATCACTGACTCGATGGACGTGAGTCTGAGTGAACTCTGGGAGTTGGTGATGGACAGGGAGGCCTGTCGTGCTGTGATTCATGGGGTAGCAAAGAGTCAGACACGACTGAGTGACTGAACTGAACTGAACTGAGGTAGAATGCTTAAGTTAATTCAAAGTTCAAGTGGTCAGGATAACTTGAAAAAAACTTTAAATTTGACTCAGTAGCAGATATAGAGTCGGTATAGTTCAAATTGAGATACTAATACTAAAAACATGATACAATAGAAATATTAGCTGGAATGTTCATTTTAACTTGTATATTCTAATTATATAATATTTGAATTCATAAATAGACAATAATTTGCATATAGCTTTTGATGAATATTTCAATTGCTTCCAGTTAGGTGTATTGTGAACAAATCTGCTATAAACATAGGTTTTTCCTCCACATTTGTATTCATATGACCTCCAGAGTAAGCTAGAGTATGGGTGAATTAACAACAGAAATTGTTGCATGCCTAATAATGTCCTTTGTGTATTTTTAAAAACATATATGCTATTTTTTTCTGAATAACTGGAGAGTAGATTACTTACATGATACTTCTTAGTACTTAGCATTTATTTTCTACAACCACTGCAGTTTCTGATATTGACAAAATAGTACCCAGAAATTTTCCAAATGAATATTGCATATATCTTCCAACCATAAGGATTCCCATTTATTCATATCCTCATGGTATGTGAGTGTGAGAGTCTATTTATGCTTATTGTTGTTCAGGTGCTCAGTTGTGTCCAGCTCTTTGCAACCCCATGGACTGCAGCAAACAAGGCTTCCCTGTTTTTCACCATCTCCTGGAGCTTGCTCAAATTCATGTCCACTGAGTTGGTGATGCCATTTAATTATTTTGTCCTCTGTTTATGGGTACTGCAATATATTCTGATCAGTATATTGTAGTATCTTATGGTTTTAGTTTATATCACTTTATTTTAAATAATAATGGTAAGAACATTTTAATAAGTTAATTGGATATTATGGTTTTCCATTTTGTTATGTACTTTATCAAATTTTGATTTCAAAACAAAAAAAAAGCAGAACCTGAAATAAAGATCTGAGTTCATGTAGTTTATTTGCAAAGTGATTCAATGAAGGCTTGTGAAGATGGGAGAGTAAGAAGAGAGAAGCAAGAAAAGATACTAAGACCTGTGCAAATTAATGGGTTAATGTTATAGAAAAATAGAAATCAATCCACTAGGCACTGAGAACCAAGTCCAAAAAATACATTTAGGCTCAACTAATTTGGGGTCTAGAGTAGGTAGAAGAATGTTCTCCAAAAATTTCTGTGCTCTAATTCCAAGGATCTGTGACTACTTTTGGTTATGTGACAAGGGAGAATTAAATTTCAGATGGAATACATTTACTAACCAACTAACCTTAATATAAGGAGATTTGCTCTTAAGTATTCAGATGGACACACTGAAATGGGGATGAGTGAGGCTGAAGTGTCAGAATCAAAGGTGTCATCATGACAATGTGTCAAACAGCTACTGCTGCCCATGAAGATGGAAGGAGCCACACACTAAGAAACACAGGCAGTATCCAGAATCTGGAAGAGGCAAGGAAATGGATTGTCTCTCAGAATCCCAGATGGAGCATATCACATACAACATTTTTAATCTAGTAAGATGTGTTCTGTACTTTTGCTTGCAGAATTGTAAGATAATAAACTTTTATTATTTTAAGGCATTATGTTTATGGGGGAGGATTGGATTAGCCAAAAAATTCATCTGGATTTTTCTGTTAAGATTTAAGCCAACCCAGTATTACAGCATGGCAACCCACTCCAGTACTCTTGCCTGGAAAATCCCTTGGACTGAGGAGCCTGGTGGGCTGCAGTCATGGGGTGGCTAGGAGTTGGACATGACTGAGTGACTTCACTTTCACTTTTCACTTTCATGCATTGGAGAAGGAAATGGCAATCCACTCCAGTATTCTTGCTTGGAGAATCCCAGGGATGGGAGAGCCTGGGGGGGCTGCCCTCTATGGGGTTGCACAGAGTCAGATACCGGTGAAGCGACTTAGCAGCAGCATCAGCAATATTACAGCAGCAATACAAACTAACACAAGAGCTTGTATTAAGAAAACCAATGTATGTTAAAATGATCATATTTGATACTTTTAAGTTAAAATTTATCATTTAAACTTACACAATAGAGTCAATATCAATGACATGTTATTATTTAATTTTGCTTGCATTACAAATACTTTTTCAGTGAGTTCAGTTCAGTCGCTCAGTCCTGTCTGACTCTTTGTGACTCCATGGACCACAGGACATCAGGACTCCCTGTCCATCAACAACTACCAGAGCTTGGTCAAATTCATGTCCATCCAGTCGGTGATGTCATCCAACCATCTCACACTCTGTTGTTCCCTTCTCCTCCTGACTTTGATCTCCTTGCAGTCTAAGGGACTCTGAAGAGTCCTCTCCAACACCACAGTTCTAATGCATCTATTCTTCAGTGCTCAGCTTTCTTTATGGTCCAAATCTCACATCCATATATGACTACCAAAAAACCATAGCTTTGACTAGAGGGACCTTTGTCAGCAAAGTAATGTCTCTGCTTTTCAATATGCTGTCTAGGTTGATCATAGCTTTTTCTCCAAGGAGCAAGCCTCTCTTAATTTTATGGCTGCAGTCACCATCTGTGGTGATTTTGGAAACCCCAAAATTGATATCTCACTGTTTCCATTGTTTCCCCATTTATTTGCCATTAAGTGATGGGACTGGATGCCATGATCTTAATTTTCTGAATGTTGAGTTTTAAGGCAGCTTTTTCACTTTCCACTTTCAATTTCATCAAGAGCTGCTTTAGTTTTCTTGGGAATGGTTTTGATCACTGCCTCCTGTACAATGTCATGAACCTCTGTCCATAGTTTTTCAGGTACTCTATTAGATATAATCCCTTGAATCTATTTGTCACTCCCACTGTATAATCATAAGGGATTTGATTTAGGTCATACCTGAATAGTGTAGTGGCTTTCCTTACTTTCTTCAATTTAAGTCTGAATTTGGCAATAAGGAGTTCATGATGTGAGCCACAGTCAGATCCCAGTCTTGCTTTTACTCTCTGTATAGAGCTTCTCCATCTTTGGCTGCAAAGGATACAATCAATCTGGTTTCAGTATTGATTATCTGGTGATGTCCATGTGTAGAATCATCTCTTGTGTTGTTGGAAAAGGGTGTTTGTTATGACCAGTGCATTTTCTTGGCAAAACTCTGTAAGCCTTTGCCCGGTTTCCTTTTGTACTCCAAGGCCAGATTTGCCTGTTACTCCAGGTATCTCTTGACTTCCTAGTTTTGCATTCCAGCCCCCTATAATGAAAAGGACATCTTTTTTGGGTGTTAGTTCTAAAAGGTCCTCTAGGTCTTCACAGAACCATTCAACTTCAGCTTCTTCAACATTACTGGTTGGGGCATAGACTTGGCTTACTGTGATATTGAATGGTTTGTCTTGGAAACAAACAGAAATCTTTCTGTCATTTTTGAGATTGAATCCAAGTACTGCATTTTGGACTCTTTTATTGACTATGATGGCCATTCCATTTCTTCTAAGGGATTCTTGCCCACGGTAGTAGATATAATTGTCATCTGAGTTAAATTCACCCATTCCAGTCCATTTTCATTCACTGGTTGCTAAAATGTCAGTGTTCACTCTTGCCGTCTCCTATTTGACCGCTTCTACTTTACCTTGGTTCATGGACCTAACATTCCAGGTTCCTATACAACATTGTTCTTTACAGCATCGGACTTTACTTCCATTACCAGTCACATCCACAACTGGTCATTATTTTTGCTTTGGCTCCATCTCTTCATTCTTTCTAGAGTTATTTCTCCACTCTTCTCCAGTAGAATTTTGGGTACCTACTGACCTGGGAAGTTCATATTTAGGTGTCATATTTTTTTGCCTTTTCATACTGTTTATGGGGTTCTAAAAGCAAGAAAGCTGAAGTAATCTGCCATTTCCTTTCCAGTGGACCACATTTTGTCAGAACTCTCCACTATGACCCGTCTGTCTTGCGTGGCCTTACATGACATGGCTCATAGTTTCATTGAGTTAGGCAAGGCTGCCGTCCATCTGATCAGTTTAGTTTTCTGTGATTGCAGTTTTCATTATGTCTGTTCTCTGAGGGATAATGATAAGAGGCTTTTTGAAGCTTCCTGATGGGAACTGTGGGGAAAACGGGGTCATGTTCTGATGGGCAGGGCCATGCTCAGTAAATCTTTAATCAAATTGTTAAATTTTCTGTTGATGGAAGGGGCTGTGTTCACTCCCTGTTGTTTGACCTGAGACCAAACTATGGTAGAGATAATGAAGACAATGGCGACCCCCTTCAAAAGATCCTGCGTATGCACTGCCGCATTCAGTACCCCTGACCTTGCAGCATGTCACTGCCAATCTATGCCTTTGCTGGAGACTCCTGGACACTCACAGGCAAGTCTGGGTCAGTCTCTTTTGGGGTCACTGCTATTTTCTCCTGGGTCTTGGTGTACACAAGGTTTTGTTTGTGCCCTCCAAGAGTCTGTTTCCCCAGTCTGTGTAATTTCTGGTGGCTCTATTGTGGAGTTAATGGCGACCTTCTCCAAGAGTGCTCCAGGTCTGGGGCACCCAGAACCCCTGCCCCTGTGGCATGCCACTGCTGACCTGCACCTCCACAGGAGACTCTCAAGCACTCAAAGTCATGTCTGGCTCAGTCTATGTGGTGTCTCCTGCTGCACACAAGTTCTTGTTTGAGCCCTCCAAACATCTCTGGCAGGTATGGGGTTTGATTCTAAATGAGATTTTGCCCCATTACCATATTTTGGGGGCTTCTCTTTGACTTTGGATTGGGGTATCATTTTTTGGTGGGATCCAACATTCTCCTGTTGATGGTTGTTCAGCAGCAAGCTGTGATTTTGAAGTTCTTACTTAATGTCAAATGAAATACTTCTTACTTGATGTCAAATGAAAAATAATGCTTTCTTAAAATATGACCATGAGTATTATCATTATTTCATGTATTTATTGATTAGTCATCTTCAATAATTTAAGAGTACTTTTAAGTCTAAGAGTGAAAGAATGAATATTCTATCCTAGTTAACACTAATTTAATATGTACACCCACAGTACAGATTTAAAAGTTTGAGTATAAAAAAACTGTTACAACAGAGTAAATTCAACAGTCTTCAGTATCAAATACTTGGAAATACTAGAGGGGAACCAACTTTTCTTTTACAAGGTCGTTTAAGAATCTCAGGAAGACTTATAGAAAAATCAAGGTAGTGACACTGGGCCACAGAGTGTCCTTTTAAATATTTGGAAGGTTTTATTACTGAAGATTCTATGTTTAAGTACAGTAATAAAAATGAAAATTACTTCATTACTTGGCAGAGACAATAATGTTAAATAAAGACACTTTCACTTAGAGTAATCAAGTAGCATTCCTACCTAGGAATGTCTTTCCATTCTGAGCTTCCTTGAGGAATTGCATAAGGCAATTTGTTGTGTGCTCAACTTGGTTGAGAAATGATCTTTTCAATTTGAAATTTACATAAATAATTATAATATAAGTTTCTATGCTGTCAATATCATAAAGAACTTCTCTTACATTAAGCATAGAGTCTTCAGATTAGATCAGATCAGATCAGTCGCTCAGTGGTGTCTGACTCTTTGCAACCCCATGAATCACAGCACGCCAGGCCTCCCTGTCCATCACCAACTCCCGAAGTTCACTCAGAACTCACGTCCATCAAGTCAGTGATGCCATCCAGCCATCTCATCCTCTGTTGTCCCCTTCTCCTCTTGCTCCCAATCCCTCCCAGCATCAGAGTCTTTTCCAATGAGTCAACTCTTTGCATCAGTTGGCCAAAGTACTGGAGTTTCAGCTTTAGCATCATTCCTTCCAAAGAAATCCCAGGGCTGATCTCCTTCAGAATGGACTGGTTGGATCTCCTTGCAGTCCAAGGGACTCACAAGAGTCTTCTCCAACACCACAGTTCAAAAGCATCAATTCTTCGGCACTCAGCCTTCTTCACAGTCCAACTCTCACATCCATACATGACCACAGGAAAAACCATAGCCTTGACTAGACGAACTTTTGTTGGCAGGGTCTTAAGATAACTCTATTTATTTACTCTGGATATAATAATGTGCTTTCTCAGAAGCAAATACTGTTTTTAATCCTCTTTTTTTGTAGTTTAGCTATAATTCAAAGAGTTTTTATAAATACAAAGTAATAATCTAACATTCTAGTGTGTTACAAGTGATCAAATTTGTTGCTAATTTTTATAAGATATATTTGATGATTAGCTAGCTAAGATGTCTCCTTCATTTTCTTCATCTCTCCTTTATCCTTCCCCTCTTCCTAGCTAATATGTACACATTTTATCCTTAATCTTATTTCTATTTTAAAATATACTTGTCATCAGTATCCCAAAATAAGAAATATATTATCCCCAAATTCCATAAGATAGGATAATTGTTTATACATGATAGAAGATCAAGGGATACAAATTGTAAAGGACATTGTAATGATTCAGAAATACCAATCTATTTGGATGACATGATTATAGGTAAGAGGCAAGGGATATATTTCATTCAAACAAGAATCAGAGATGTCTAGAACTTAGACACAAAGTCAAAAATACAGCTGAATGATGAGTCCATCCACAGGGTTTTTAGCATTAAGTCTTAAAGAGACAAACAGGTCAAAAACCTTTTCACCATGTTGACAACAATAACCCCAAAAGCTTACATTTAATTTAGTACCACTGACTTAGTATGACAGGTAGTTTTATCATTAAAGACATTTAAAATGAGACACCGCTTTTTCAAGGAGGTTGTAATTTTAAAAGAAACTGAAAATGGGATAAAAATCAGAAAGAGAAAAAGTATTGCCTTCTTTGAGAGTCCAAAGTAAAAAGCATATGAGCTTTAAGGAGCACTGCTAATGGAAGTCAAGTATGAGGCAAAGTGCTACCTCTGACATACAAACATAGTTGTGTTAATTTACTGGGAAGTTCTTAGAGGGTGCTGTGACAAATAAGATACATCATTTCTTATCATTCTGACATAAAACAATTATTGTCACCATGTTTTAATAAAATATATATTTAGAGTTTGAGCACTTTTCAAAAAGTCACATAGTTCACAAGTTGCAAAATAGCTAAAAACTGCATTTTGAAAGTGATCAAGTGGTTCTTATTATCTATTATATTGATCATAATATTATCATAACCCCAAATATTAAAATCATAAATTTTAACAAAACTATGCTCAAAGTTTCTTGCTAATTAAATATGTAGCAAATGCTTTTGTAAAATTATCAAAACAATTTAATCATTTTCTTTATTTGAAAGAACTTGGGGAATTTTTCCTTGAATATTTATCCTCTTTTAAACATACAGGTTCTATATTTATACTGATGTAAGCAAATAACTTGGGAAGTTATAATTCATTCTTCTAATTACAGAACTTGAACACTTGTGACACTGTAAGGTCACATAAAACTTAAATGTATGTAGCTTCCAACCTTTAGTGTTAAAAAGGTATCGTATATTTAAGTAAATTCTCTTTTCAAAATAGGTTTTTTTTTAATGTAAAAACCACATAAAAATTCAAAATAAACCACCAAGAGCACTGTACATAATCTGTCAAACCTTCCTTTGTGAGATATCATCAGGGTGACATGCAAAGCAAGCATGTTTCACCCAAGAACTCTGCTTGTCAGGAATGAATCATAGCATAACAGTTATCACTGAAAAGGTAAACGCTTGAAAAAGGAAAATTTATATTTCCAGATATGGCCCAGAGAGACCTGTCAATTGCAAGGTTAAATTCAAGAATGTTTAAGCATAAAAGCACAATGTTGACTCTACTACTCTAATAATAATTGATAGTTACAAATAGAAAATTTGCAATGACTATGTAATATTAAATATAAATATATGAGCTACAGGGCAAGTTAACCAGCCTTTTAGAATTCTGATTGTTTAAATACATACCAGATGTTCAATAGATATTTTAAACTAATTATCAATGAACTAAGGACTGTATTTTTCAATTTCTAATTCTTATGCATATGGATTTTATAGTCATATATTCAGCTATATTTAAATTTTAAATCTCTACATTTATGGATATGACTTGGTGAGGGTATTATTTTGCTAATTTTGTTGAAAAATATTTTGCCATTGCCTTAAAGAAGCATTTTTAAAGTAATAATTATTTTATTAATATACTGCCCTGTAACTGTGGCACTATCTCATTAGGTGGTCATCTCATGGATGTGATAACTCTGTGGTTTATAGGGGATAATTTTTGCAGGGTTCTAGTTCATTCCCTGTTTCACTTCTATGTTTTTCATTTCTGCTTTCTGGCATCACATTCACAAATACACTACTCACAGAGAAGTCTTTGCCTTTAGCTCTGCTTTGAGCAAAACCCAGAGTAAGCCGATCTACTCTAAGAACATTTATTTAAAATTCACAAACTATGATTCAAATTTATGAGTTATGGAGTACAGCATAATGTGAGATTCTACCACAGAGAAAACTTTTTGC
The DNA here is from genome assembly GCF_003369695.1 of Bos indicus x Bos taurus. NCBI lineage: Eukaryota > Metazoa > Chordata > Mammalia > Artiodactyla > Bovidae > Bos > Bos indicus x Bos taurus. The sequence continues at coordinate 17,117,578 of NC_040076.1, read as the reverse complement.
CATCACCTGAGTGTAAGGTTCTAGTAGAGATGATTTGTATTAAAAGCATGTTTGTAATACACAAAGATCCTGGTGTGTTGTCTTACACACATGATAAATTATAAGTTCTATACAACCAATAAATGTGTGCTGAAATAAGTATATCAAGTGATTTATATATTCATATTATCAAGGATTTATTATAGTAATGTTTTCTAACAAGCTACATCAAAGAGAACTTACAACAATTCAGAAAAACCCTGAAGGTGAAAAATATAAATGACATAATTGTTATGAAGTAAAATTTCATATTTATCAGCTTAATTGTAAAAGGTATGTGACTGCAGCCATGAAAAAAGAGGCTTGCTCCTTGGAAGAAAAGCTATGACCAACCTAGACAGCATAAACATTACTTTATCAACAAAGTTCTGTCTAGTCAAGCTTTATTTTTTCCAGTAGTCATGTACGGATGTGAGAGTTGGACTATAAAAAAAGCTGAGCACCAAAGAATTTATGCTTTTGAACTGTGGTGTTGGAGAAGACTCTTGAGAGTCCCTTGGACTGCAAAAAGATCCAACCAGTCCATCCTAAAGGAAACTAGTCCTGAGTGTTCATTGGAAGGACTGATGCTGAAGTGGAAACTCCAATATTTTGGTCACTTGATGCAAAGAACTGACTCATTTAAAAAGATCCTGATGTTGGGAAGATTGAAGGTGGGAGGAGAATGGGACAACAGAGGATGAGATGGTTGTATGGCATCACCCATGAAATGGACATGAGTTTGATTGGGCTCTGGGAGTTGGTGATGGACAGGGAGGCCTGGCATGCTGCAGTCCATGGGGTCACAAGGACATGACTGAGCGACTGAACTGAACTGAAATATTGAAAATTATAAATTTATTAAAAAACATATTTCCATGGGAGTAGGAGAAGGCATTTTCTATTTGGTAGTCACAAAAAAGTTGTAATAAAATTTGTAAAAAGATGAAAGTCATTTATTTTGATCAACTAGCACCTTTAAAGTAAGTTGTTGTTCTTTAGTCGCTAAACCATGTATAACTCTTTGCAACCCTATGGACTGCAGTATGCCAGGTTCCTCTGTTGTCTACTACATCCTGGAGTATTCTCAAACTCATGTCCATTAAATTGGTGATGCCATCCAGCCATTTCATCCTCCATTGCCCTCTTCTCCCCCTGCCCTCAATCCTTCTAGCATTAAAGGTTTTTTCCAATGAGTTGGCTCTTCACATCAGGTGGCCAAAGTATTGGAGCTTCAGCTACAACATCAGTCCTTCCAAACAATATATAGGGTTGATTTCCTTTAGGATTGACTGGTTTGATCTTCCAGTTCAAGACTCTCAATAGTCTTCTCCAACACCACAGTTCAAATGCAACAATTATTCAGTGTTCAGCCTTCTTTGCTGTCTAATTCTCACATCCATATATGACTACTGGAAAAATCATAGCTTTGAAAACATGGACATTTATGGATAAAGTAGTGTCTCTTCTTTTTTTATTTTATTTTATTTTTTAACTTTACAATATTGTATTGGTTTTGCCATATATCAAAATGAATCCGCCACAGGTATACATGTGTTCTCCATCCTGAACCCTCCTCCCTCCTCCCTCCCCATACCATCCCTCTGGGTATTCCCAGTGCACCAGCCCCGAGCATCCAGTATCGTGCATCGAACCTGGACTGGTGACTCGTTTCATATATGATATTATACATGTTTCAATGCCATTCTCCCAAATCATCCCACCGTCTCCCTCTCCCACATAGTCCAAAGGACTGTTCTATACATTAGTGTCTCTTTTGCTGTCTCGTACACAGGGTTATTGTTACCATCTTTCTAAATTCCATATATATGTGTTAGTATACTGTATTGGTGTTTTTCATTCTGGCTTACTTTACTCTGTATAATAGGCTCCAGTTTCATCCACCTCATTAGAATTGATTCAAATGTATTGTGTCTCTTCTTTTTAACACACTGTCTAGGTTTGTCATTGTAGCTCAGTTGGTAAATAACTTGCCTGTAATGCAGGAGACCTGGGTTTGATTCCTGGGTGAGGAAGATCCCGTGGAGAAGGAAATGGCAACCCACTCCAGTATTCTTGCCTTGAGAACCCCATGGACAGAGGAGCCTGGCAGGCTACAGTCCATAGGGTTGCAAGAGTTAGACATGACTTATCGGCTAAACCACCACTACTACCTAGGTTTGTTATAGTTTTCCTTCCAAGGAGCAAGCATCTTTTAATTTCATGGTTGCAGTCACTATCCACAGTGATTTTGGAGCCCAAGAAAATAAAATCTGTCACTGCTTCCACTTTTTCCCATTCCTTCTATTTGCCATGAGTTGATGGGATCAGGTGCCATGATCTTAGCTTTTTAAATATTGAATTTCAAGCTAGCATTTCCACACTACTCTTACCCTCATCAAGAAGCTCTATAGGAGAGTTGATGAAATGCCTATAATTTGCCTATAAAGTACTTTCATATCCTTAAAAATGTTTACCTCAAATGCTTTAAATATTGTGGATAATATTTTTTCACTTAAACAACCTAATAATTATCTCTATTGTTATGATAACAATAACAGTGCAGTGTTGCATATCGCCATAGAGAAAAATAATATTCTATATATGAAGAAGACCTAGAAAGCTATAAATTATTTTTTTTCATTTATTCACTGATTATTTCTATTACTATCTGAAAGTTTATAATCTTAATTATGAAGCATTACATTCAAGATATGATTTGTAGCTGATTAAAATGATTTAAATACAACCAAAAGACATTTTATATGATTAATATGTGAAATTTCCAGGTCATCAAAATGTTAAAATGAACAATTTATTTTCTGCTACATCATGGAGCTTTCACAATTTGCAATTTTCAACTTCTGAGTCCTCTGCAACTAAGGTTAAAAAACACAATCTATTTAGAACTGATACCACATTCCAATCACTATCATTGTAGAAAGAATTCTCAGCCATCTGGAGTACTTAAAGTTTATCCCATCTACTTGGTCTGGGGAAAACAAATAGCTTAAATGCCAGTTTCTAGAGGCAGAGGAAGGCAAGGGCTAATATATAAAATACAAAAGGTAATTGCTGGAGGTAGTGGTGAGGCAGAAAAGGTGGTAAAGAATAATTAATTACCCAATCTCTTAATTTTCCACCTCTTATCTTAGGACTGAAACTTGTAGTCTAGATATTCTCAGTCATGAAGGATGTGTTTGACTACAAGTATTACATAATGATATATTTTTGACAAATATTTGACTGTTTCTGGACTCTTTTTTCTTAGTTTTTAATTCTTTGCTGAGTCAGTAAAAACAGAATAAAATTAGGTCTCAAATTCATTGCTTGAACTTGCAATTGTCCATAATAAGATTTTTTTTTAATTTGGCAGATATTTTCTTTCTTTTTTAAATCCCTTTTTATTGAATGAAATATTCTTTAAATTCTATAGTACTTTATAATTTTCAAAAATTTAATACACATGCTTTCATATAACCATAATAACTTTTTTCCCTCCTCACCCATATAGTCCCCTTCTCTTCTCTCTCTGCACTAGTAAGCACTACTTCATTCGGTATATCAGTGAGTCTGTTCTTTTTCTGTTTTATTCACTAGTTTGGCATATTTTTTACATTCCATATATAAGTGGCATCACACATTATTTGTTTTTCTCTGACTTTCACATTTAGTCTTACAAGTCCATTCATGTTGCCACAAATGGCAAAATGACAAAATGTCATTCTTTTAAATCAAAACCACAGTGAGATATCACATCACACCTGCAAGCCTGGCAATAACCAAAGAGAACGCAAATAACAAATGCTGGTGAGGATGTGAAGTAAAGGGAACCCTCCTACACTGTTAATGGGAATGTAGATTGGTGCAGCCAGTATGGAAACAGTATGGAAGTTTCTCAAAAAACTAAAAATAGAACTACCATATGTCCTAGCAATTCCATTCCTGGGTATATATCAGAAAGAAAAGTGAAAGTGAAGTGAAGTGAAGTCATTCAGTCGTGTCCAACTCTTTGCGACCCCATAGACTGAAGCCTACCAGGCTCTTCCTTCCATGGGATTCTCCAGGTAAGAGTACTGGAGTGGATTGCCATTTCCTTCTCCAATCTGAAATAAATAAAACACTAATTTGAAAAGATATATATGTACTCCGATGTTCACAGCAGAATGTTTTACAATTGCAAAGGTATGAAAGTTATCTAAATGTCCATTTGCAGATGAATGGGTAAGAAGAAATGGTATTTACTGTACACAGAAACAGTTTTAATTGCTGATTTGAACTGAGATAAGAACTTCTTGATGTTCAAGCTGGTTTTAGAAAAGGCAGAGGAACCAGAGATCAAGTTGCCAACATCTGCTGGATCATGGAAAAAGCAAGAGAGTTCCAGAAAAACATCTATTTCTGCTTTATTGACTATGCCAAAGCCTTTGACTGTGTGGATCACAATAAACTGTGGGACGTTCTGAAAGAGATGGGAATACCTGACCTGCCTCTTGAGAAATCTGTATGCAGGCCAGGAAGCAACAGTTAGAACTGGACATGGAACAACAGACTGGTTCCAAATAGGAAAAGGTGTATGTCAAGGCTGTATAGTGTCATCCTGTTTATTTAACTTCTATGCAGAGTACATCATGAGAAACGCTGGGCTGGAAGAAGCACAAGCTGGAATCAAGATTGCCAGGAGAAATATCAATAACCTCAGATATGCAGATGACACCACTCTTGTGGCAGAAAGTGAAGAGGAACTAAAAACCTTCTTCATGAAAGTGAATGAGGAGAGTGAAAAGTTGGCTTAAAGCTCAACATTCAGAAAACTAAGATCACAGCATCTGGTCCCATCACTTCATGGGAAATAGATGGGGAAACAGTGGAAGCAGTGTCAGACTTTATTTTTTGGGGCTCCAAAATCACTGCAGATGGTGACTGCAGCCATGAAATTAAAAGATGCTTACTCCTTGGAAGGAAAGTTATGACCAACCTAGATAGCATATTCCAAAGCAGACATTACTTTGCCAACAAAGGTCCATCTAGTCAAGGCTATGGTTTTTCCTGTGGTCATGTATGGATGTGAGAGTTGGACTGTGAAGAAGGCTGAGCGCCGAAGAATTGATGCTTTTGAACTGTGGTGTTGGAGAAGACTCTTGAGAGTCCCTTGGCCTGCAAGGAGATCCAACCAGTCCATTCTGAAGGAGATCAGCCCTGGGATTTCTTTGGAAGGAATGATGCTAAAGCTGAAACTCCAGTACTTTGGCCACCTCATGCGAAGAGTTGACTCACTGGAAAAGACTCTGAAGCTGGGAGGGATTGGGGGCAGGAGGAGAAGGGGACGACAGAATGAGATGGCTGGATGGCATCACTGACTCGATGGACATGAATCTGAGTGAACTCCGGGAGTTGGTGATGGACAAGCAGGCCTGGCATGCTGTGATTTATGGGGTTGCAAAGAGTCGGACATGACTGAGCAAATGAACTGAACTGAACTGATCCTAGTATCCCTCCACTATCTTGTGTTCTTAGGAACAAAGTTAGTTTCTCACAGGTCCATCTCTGTGAAGACAAGTACATCATAAATATGGGATATTAGGTGGGGGTGTAGGGCCAAGGTTTTAAGATATGTTACCTTATTTGGGAAAAGAACATTTAGAACTATTACAATTTAAAATACTTCAGTACAGTGGTACCAGTCAATAAAACTTTATTCTTACATTCACTCAATAAATATTTGCCAGTTTTCAAATATTTTGCTGAAAGCACACATGGTAGTTGCCTACTCATACAATGCTTAGTGTTGAGTGAGAACATCGTGAAATAAGCCAATTATAAATAAGGAAATAATTACAATGGAATATTAGGATGTAAAATAAGATCATACAGTTTTGAAAATAATATGGAATATAACTTAATGGAGAAGTCATCTATAAAAAGTTATGTTTTAGTTTTTTAGAAGGAAGAAAAGAATCAGAAATGTGAAGAAAATTTTAGGGAGAAGAATTGTGATGGACTCAAACTTTAAGAAAGATTGAGTAACTTGGCAGATTTGAGAAATGAAAGAAGGCCAGTATCCCTGGACTTTACCCATTGAAGGGGAAGGAGACTAGAGAGATAAACAATGATAGATTTCTTGGGGACATTGCACATTGTAGATATCATTGAAAGGATAATGGTAAGGAATTGAAAAATAATTAAGCTAAGAAGGGATAAATATATATTTTATTTTTAAAGAAAGCTTTGGCAGAATGCTGCTGCTGCTAGTCCCTTCAGTTGTGTCCGACTCTGTGCGACCCCATAGACGGCAGCCCACCAGTCTCCCCCGTCCCTGGGATTCTCCAGGCAAGAACACTGGGGTGGGTTGCCATATCCTTCTCCAATGCATGGAAGTGAAAAGTGAAAGTGAAGTCACTCAGTCATGTCCGACTCTTAGCGACCCCATGGACTTCAGCCTTCCAGGCTCCTCCTGCCATGGGATTTTCCAGGCAAGAGTACTGGAGTGAGTTGCCAGTGCCTTCTCCATTGGCAGAATGGGTAGAGGTAAAAAGAAGATCTGGAAGATCATGTGGAAGTTGACTGCAAGTGTAAAAAGACAGATGATATTCACTTAGATTAAAAGAGGAATAAAAAATGATGGAGTAGGTAGATCTATTTGCAGAATGTTCTAGAGATGTGACTTGGCAAAGCATGTGAATTGGTTTGTCCTGCACATTTTTGTTCAAACATAACAGTGACAAATATTTAGTGCCTTGACATTTTATTTTACTAAAGTTAACTTCCTGTGTTATAAGGATATTATTAAGGAGAGCAGGGAAAATTAGGTAAAAAAGAAAGAAGAGAGCAGATGATATTAAAAGAAATTAAAAAAGCAAAAGGAGGAACTCTTCAAGAATATGGTATAAAATAATCCAAAACATTATATAAATAAGAAGAATTTCATAAATCTACTGAAATAAAACAAAGTTGAGAATGCAGAAAATTACTTTTGATAAGTCTATTACTCACTTTGTTTCATTTAAACTTACATAATCATGAAAGTGTTTTGTGAGTATATTATGCAGTACACTTATATTAACAAGTGATATATCCCCTAACTAATCTCTAAACGTAAACATAAATCCATAACTCACAATATCCCCATAAATTTGTCTTATGATGATGAGTAGAGAACAACAAAATCAATGAAAAGAAATGTGGGTGACATGTAAATACTGTGTTCAATAAATCTATATTTCCCATCAGACTTCCCTAGTTACTTGGACCACAAAGAATCTGCCTGCAATACAAGAGACCTGGGTTCAATCTCAGGATTGGGGAGATCCCCTAGAGAAGGGAATGACTACCCACTCCAGTTATCTTACCTGGAGAATCCTATGAACAGGGGAGCCTTGTGGCCTACAGTCCATGGGACAGCAAAGAGTTGGATACAACTGAGAGATTAACATTTTCTGTTATATGACTAAATGAATTCCTCATGCTATGACCTAAAAAGAAGAGATTAGAGTAAGCAGTGAGAGAAGAAACTTTGAAAAGGTAATATATGCAAAGTGAGGAGTAGACTTTTTGAAAACTGACAGCTCAAGACTAGTGGTGCTTGAGAGAAATTAAGAAACAGAATGACAGACTAAGATTGGCCTGGAATGTATGGAAAGGAAACAGAGCAGTCGGAGAATATATATGAGTAGTAGCACAAGAATAAATGGTGACACTGGTGGGGATGGGCAGAGGTAATACACGAAGAAAAACTCTTTTGAATGGAAAGCAGGCACAGTTAGAAACCTACCTGTCATGATTCCAGATTCTCAGAACTTCTATGTTCACAGTGTATCTTTCAATCATTTTAAATCATATTGAAAGTCCATTCATTTCTGTTTAAATATGAATACTCATGAGGTAAGTATTTTATTTAGGTCACTGCTAACTCATATACATTTCATATCTTTTTTCATGACAGGTAATCAAAAGGTTTAGATAGAAAAATTAAAAGCAAAAAAGATGAAAGTTTCTCTTAGAAAAGGCATTTGATGAATGCCTAATGTAATTTATTTGCTATGTAAATGTCAAGTTATGTGCTTTCTGGCTCCCTCAGAAAGTTCTTTGAATAGTTTTATTATTTATTTTTCCTAACACTATATAGTCATTTCCTAATTATTGGAATTTGACAAATCAGAAACTTAGTTTATTTTACTTCATAGGAAAAGATAGTCTTCAAATTTGACTTTGTAATTATAATTGTTTATAATTGTTTTCTGATTATTACACCCACTTACATGAAATCTGCCATAAAACTGTGATAAATTAATGTCATCTAATTAACAGTATTAGAAAAACACCATGACCTTATTTTTCATAACAATAGAAATATTACTATTGGGCTGTGTCTATGTTAACAAGTATTCACTTATGTAATCGGCAGTCATTACCTTCATACACACTGAAATATTGCAAAATATTTGACCTTTTCCCAGGATGTATCAGTTGTATTATCTAATACCTGACTATTGCATGCAGAATTCTAAGATAGGCCCCACATTTCCACACTATGGTACACATGAATTGTATAAATCCTTACTCCTGTCTGTGCATTTGACAGATTTCACAACTTTGATTAGGTTACATTATATCACAAACATGAAAGGATTGTGCTGATGTAATTAAGGTACCAAATCAGTTGACTGTGAGTTAATAGAAAGGGAATCTTCTGGGAGGGCCTCAATTGATCATGCAAGGACCTCAAAAAGGAGAGATTTAGAGTATAAGAGAAATTCAACTTCATTGCTAGTGAAGAAGATGGAGATGGACTACATGGTAAGGAGCTTAAGGTAGCCTCTAGGATCTTCAACAACTAGGAACAGAACAAGCGCCTAAGTGCTAGAAGCACTAAGGCAGAACTTGGTCAAAATCCATATTAGCTCTAAAAAACACACCAAGTTCCATAAAGAAAGCATCCCAACCAAAACCTTGATTTCAAACTTGATTAGTCCTTGATCCAGAGTCAAATTAACACAAATGCCTAGACTCTTGACTGTAAGTATTCTGAGACAATAAGTGCATGTTATTTTAAGCTTATTTGTATATGATAATTAGTTATACAGCAATAAAAATTTTGTATAATGATCTCATTTATTTCCTTCTAAATTCTGAATGTTAAAACTAGACTAGAAAACCAGATCATTTAAGACCCAAATCTATCTCACATAGTTGAAACTAGTCCCACATTACTGTGTGGCTATAAGTATTTTGAAGTGATGGGTACGTTTGTTAAAGAAAGGTATGGACATTGGGAGGAGTATATTAAGACAGTTCAGGGAGAAATGAATTTAATTTTGTATGGTAAAAGTTGAAGCGAATTTACTGGGATCTAGATCATAACTAGGTTATTCACTCTGGTAACTGCTACAAAGTTACCAAGATGGCAGGGTAGAAAAACGTGGCTCACTGTTTCCTGGCAGAACACTAAAATCACAACCATTGACAGAATATTCAGATCAGTTCAGTCGCTCAGTCGTGTCTGACTCTCAGCGACCCCATGAATTGCAGAACGCCAGGCCTCCCTGTTCATCACCAACTCCCAGAGTTCACTCAGACTCACGTCCATTGAGTCAGTGATGCCATCCAGCCATCTCATCCTCTGTTGTCCCCTTCTCCTCCTGCCCCCAACCCCTCCCCCTTCCTGGGCTGGAAGAAGCACAAGCTGGAATCAAGATTACTGGGAGAAATATCAATAACTTCAGATATGCAGATGACACCACCCTTATGGCAGAAAGTGAAGAGGAACTAAAAAGCCTCTTGATGAAAGTGAAAGAGGAGATTGAAGAAGTTGGATTAAAACTCAACATTCAGAAAACTAAGATCATGGCATCTGGTCCCATCACTTCGTCGGAAATAGATGGAGAAACAATGGAAACAGTGTCAGACTCAATTTTGGGGGGCTCCAAAATCACTGCAGACAGTGATTGCAAGCCAGGAAATTAAAAGATGTTTACTCCTTGAAAGGAAAGTTATGACCAACCTAGACAGCATATGAAAAAGCAGTGATATTATTTTATCAACAAATGTCTGTCTAGTCAAGGCTATGGTTTTTCCAGTGGTCATGTATGGATGTGAGAGTTTGGACTGTGAAGAAAGCTGAGCACTGAAGAATTGATGCTTTTGAACTGTGGTGTTGGAGAGGACTCTTGAGAGTCTCTTGGACTGCAAGGAGTTCCAACCAGTCCATCCTAAAGGAGACCAGTCCCAGGTGTTCATTGGAAGGACTGATGCTGAGGCTGAAACTCCAGCACTTTGGCCACCTTATGTGAAGGGCTGACTCATTGGAAAATACCCTGATGCTGGGAAGGATTAGGGGCAGGAGGAGAAGGGGATGACAGAGGATGAGATGGCTGGATGGCATCACCGACTTGATGGACATGAGTTTGGGTGAACTCTGGGGGTTGGTGATGGACAGGGAGGCTGGTGTGCTGCGATTCATGGGGTCACAAAGAGTCAGACACAACTGAGTGATTGAACTGAACTGAATGTTCATATAAACGTGTGTGTGTGTGTGTGTGTGTGTGTGCGCTCAGTTGTTATGTCATGTCAGACTCATTGTGATACCATGGACTATAGCCTGCCAGGGTCCTCTGACCATGGATTTCCCAGGCAAGAATACTAGAGTAGGTTACCACTTCCTTCTCTAAGAGGACTTCACAAACAAGTTTTGTTCTAAACTTCTAACTACTGCAGTTCATTTAATGACTTAAAGTTTAGTTCAGTTCAGTTGCTCAGTCGTGTCTGACTCTTTGCGACCCTATGAATCACAACATACCAGGCCTTACTGTCCATCACCAAATCCAGGAGTTTATTCAAACTCATGTCCATTGAATCGGTGATGCCATCCAACCATCTCATCCTCTCTTGTCCCCTTCTCCTCCTACCCTCAATCTTTCCAAGCATCAGAGACTTTTCAAATGAGTCAGCTCTTCCCAACTCTCACATCCATATATGACTACTGGAAAAACTATAGCCTTGACTAGATGGACCTTTGTTGGCAAATGTCTCTGCTTTTTAATATGCTGTCTAGATTGGTCATAACTTTCCTTCCAAGGAGTAAGTGTCTTTTAATTTCATGGCTGCAGTCACCATCTGCAGTGATTTTGGAGCCCAGAAAAATAGTCACACACTGTTTCCACTGTTTCCCCATCTATTTGCTATGAAGTGATGGGACCGGCTGCCATGATCTTCGTTTTCTGAATGTTGAGCTTTAAGCCAACTTTTTCACTCTCCTCTTTGGAGAACCAATAATTTGATTTTCAAAAAAGTTTGGGAGGTGCAGTAAAAAGAATTGTAATGATAATTTTTCTGATCTTTATAATCATGACAGTGATTATTTTCTTAGCTGTCAACTTTAGCCAGATCAAGACTACTGTCTTATATGCACATTATGTATTTAAATTGTACCTGTATCACAATTAATTGTTTCTTCTCTTATTTTATACATGAACAAATTGAGACCTAAAGAATTACTCAACACAGCATACTCACATGTAGTAAATTGAAGTGATGAAAATTGAAGTAATGATATTAACCATTCTCTATGTGTACAGCCCAAGTTTTTAACTACAAAATTACTCAGTATAACAGTAACAATTTATAGTTCATGATTTTCAACTTGCTCCAAACTGAAGATTTAATTTTTTCCTCAAAAAACCCTTGATACAGTCAATGTCTTAAGTGGAATTGAACTCAAAAAGTATTTCATTAAAAGTTATTTATCTCACTGTTAATAAAGTGCACAGTTGTTAACTTTCTTGCAGTGTTATTAGACCTACTTATTGTCAGTAATGAGTTTAGGGAGAACACATTGCCAAACACTGTAAGTTAAGTTACTCTTTTCAGAACATACTGAACTTCCAATACTTGCAAAAGTATTATATCTGTTATTTTCCCATCAATATTTGTCTGAATTTACATTATTCTATGTGCATCAGTAGAGTGTACAAATCAAAATTGTTGTTTAGCTTTAAGTCATGGCCGACTCTTTCGTGACCCCATGGACTGTAGCCTGCCAGGCTCCTTTGTCCATGGGATTTCCCAGGTAAGCTTACGGTAGTGAGTTTCCATTTCCTTCTCCAGGGGATCTTCCCAACCCTGGATGGAACCTGGGTCTCCTGCATTGGCTGGCAGGTTCTTTACCACAAAGCATCCAGGGAGTTCCCACAAATAAAACTACTAGTAGAAGGAAACAGCAACCCACTCCAGTATTCTTGCCTGTGAAATTTCATAAACAGAAGAATATGGTGGGCTATAGTCTGTGGAGTCACAAACAGTTAGACAAGACTTAGCAAAGAAACAAGAACAACAACAAATATTAGAAAAGAATATTTTACAAATGTTACATTATATATTATTTTGCAATTTGAAACATTTCATATTGTGTAAGTTTATTTTAAATAACTGAAACTTCACAGAATTTAATAGCAAAAAAGTTTAAGAAATTGGTTTTGTACGTCAGTTTCAACTATTTCTATTTCAGTCTACTGAAGGAGGAAACAGAACAGGCTGTATCTTGAAAGCAGGACTCCATCTTGGGCCGGACTGTGGACTTTGACCTATCTGCCCAGTATCTTTGGAAATGACTTACCAACTGGAAAACAAGGCTCCCAGAAGGAAGAGCCTCAGGGCTCTCCAGCGCCCAAATGAACACCCTAATAATCTGTGTAACTGAATAGAATCATACAGTCTATTATGCTTATTGGTATATGACCATGGGCCTATTGATAATTGTCCACTATTAACTACCTAGGCTTAGGCATATGAATTACGGCTTAACTTTGATTGTATCTTTCTTTTTCCTTTGTTCAGATTAGTTTCAGGGAATTTGGGGAGGCGGGTTTATGAACATCGCTTAGGGATATAAGGTTTTCACAAAAACTGGTCGAGGTCAGTGGCTAAGAGGAGATTCTGCCTTGGGCCCTCTGGTGTAGTAAACTGCACTCTGCTATCTGCATTGTCCTCCTGGGTGAGTTTGTTTCCTGGAACGCATGGCTCCAACATACAAGGCTCATGTCATCGTTCAACATCAAAAATTCTATAAAACTAATTAACCGGTCTTCCTATTTATCTCTTGTGATAGTTTTTATTGTTTTTGAAAGTGACAATCTGAAAAAAAAAGGATTTAAAACAGAGTCTTAGGCTTTTTATTTTGCCATCTTGCTGATACTATCTTTCTCAAATTATTTTGGCCATACAGTAAACCGCTAAAGGCAATATTTAGAAATATACATTGAGGGTAAAATTCCATAAAAATAATAATGCAATCAATATTAAAATGTAAGTTTTATTTACAACCAAATGCTGCTGCTGCTGCTAAGTTGCTTCAGTCATGTCCGACTATGTATGACCCCATAGACGGCAGCCCACCAGTCTCCCCAGTCCCTGGGATTCCCCAGGCAAGAGTACTGGAGTGGGTGGCCATTGCCTTCTCCTTACAACCAAATAATTGCATTTAAAACATATAACTATAAAATGATCAATAAAGTTTATTACTTTAATTGAAATCTATTTGATATAACATTTCAATGCTATAAAACTGACACACCACCCTTATGGCAGAAAGTGAAGAGGAACTAAAAAAGTCTTTTGATGAAGGTGAAAGTGGAGAGTGAAAAAGTTGGCTTAAAGCTCAACATTCAGAAAACGAAGATCATGGCATCCAGTCCCACCACTTCATGGGAAATAGATGGGGAAACAGTGGAAACAGTGTCAGACTTTATTTTTCTGGGCTCCAAGATCACTACAGATGGTGACTGCAGCCATGAAATTAAAAGACACTTACTCCTTGGAAGGAAAGTTATGACCAACCTAGATAGCATATTCAAAAGCAGAGACATTACTTTGCCAACAAAGATCCATCTAGTCAAGGCTATGGTTTGTCCTGTGGTCATGTATGGATGTGAGAGTTGGACTGTGAAGAAGGCTGAGTGCCGAAGAATTGATGCTTTGGAATTGTGGTGTTGGAGAAGACTCTTGTGAGTCCCTTGGACTGCAAGGAGATCCAACCAGTCCATTCTGAAGGAGATCAACCCTGGGATTTCTTTGGAAGGAATGATGCTAAAGCTGAAACTCCAGTACTTTGGCCACCTGATGCAAAGAGTTGACTCATTGGAAAAGATTCTGATGCTGGGAGGGATTGGGGGCAGGAGGAGAAGGGGACGACAGAGGATGAGATGGCTGGATGGCATCACTGACTTGATGGACGTGAGTCTCAGTGAACTCCGGGAGTTGGTGATGGACAGGGAGGCCCGGCGTGCTGCAATTCATGGGGTCACAAAAAGTCGGACACGACTGAGTGACTGATCTGATCTTATCTGATCTGAATATAAAAGATAAACAATGACCAGAGCACATATGACAACGCAACTCTAATCCACATAATACGCCCCAAAAGCCCATCGACCACCTCTCCATCAGCTGACCCAGAATGTTCAGGAGTTGATCCTGACTACCAGTTTATCTTTTTTATTGTCTCAGACAAGTCACATAATATGTTCTGCTGTTAGTTAGCTGACATCAAACTAACAGCATGTTAGTCTCCATGAAGACTTGCAGTTGAGCATACTTGAAGCCTTCCGTATTTGTTATTGTTGTTTAGTCACTAAGCCATGTCAGACTCTTTTCAACCCCATGGACTATACCCTACCAGGCTTCTCTGTTTATGGCACTTCCCAGGCAAGAATACTGAGTAGGTTGTATTTCCTTCTCCAGGGGATTGTCCTAACCCAGGGATCAAATCCATGTCTTATGCATTTGCAGGCAGAGTCTTACTCCTGAGCCACCAGGGAAGCCCTCCTTTATTTATTTATTTATTTTTTCTCTAAAGCATTTCCACTCCCCTTCCTGCCTTTAAGTCTCTGTCAAATGTAAGCTTGTTATAGAAAGCTCTGAATAGACTTTCTTTGTCTTTATTGATGATCTTCATTTATTTCATTAGTATATTAAGAAAATTATTCTCAAGCATATATCAGTACTGAAAAATACTTGAATACCTCATTACAACAATTTTGTCCAATTCGGGTTTATATATATTACACTGAAAACTTTGTATTTTTCAAGCTGTTTGCCATCAGAAAATCAAAGTAGGCATTAAACTAGCTTTTCTTAGATCGGAGAAGGCAATGGCAAAGATAGGGATTGCTAAATAGCTTTTTTATTTCCTACATATAATAGTGAGAAATGTGAAGTTTTATCACATAAAAGACTATATCAGTGGGACATATCAAGCAGCTAACAATCTCTGCAGAACTGTGGAGAAAGTGATAAAAGGGTGAGAGAGAAGAAGTTCTGAGGGCTGTGACTGAACTTGACCTTGTGAATTTAAGTGTGGAATGAATTTAGGGCAGCAGTGTTGTATTTTTGGACTAAGTCTTGGGCTTTATTACAAAATCTGAATTTCTTTTCTGTGATGCCACTCAGCTTATCATCCTAAAGACCCTCTATTCACACATAATTTTTGTGTTTAAAATATACTGACAAAAGAATCCTCCAGCAATCCAGTGATTAGGATTCCATGCTTTTACTTACCAGGGCCCCAGCTCAATCCCTAGTCAGAAAACTTAGATCCTGCAAGCTGCACAGCATGGCCATATATATATATGTGTGTGTGTGTGCGTGTATAATATATATATATATATATACACGCACACATAAAATTTGACAATATGTGATAGGTGTGTGTGTGTGCATATGTGTATATATATACATACACAAGCTTCCCTGGTGGCTCAATCAGTAAAGACTCTGCCTCAATGCAGGAGACTGTCTGTAATACAGGAGACCTGGGTTTGATCCTTGGGTCCAGAAGTTCCCCTGGAAAAGGAAATGACAACCCATTCCAATATTTTTGCCTGGGAAATCCCATGAACAGAGGAGCCTGGTGGGCTATAGTACATAGGGTCACACAGAGCTGGACATGACTAAGTGATAAAACCACCACTACCATGTATACATACACAGACACACATATACACAAACACACACGTATAAAATTTGACAATATGTGAGACTATTCTGTCTCTGAGAAACAGAGGAGCTACCTGAACTTCTCAGGCAGCTTAGGGATGTACCCAAGGAGACTGCCTGCAATGTGGGAGACCTGGGTTCAGTCCTTGGGTCAGGAAGATTCTCTGGAGAAGGAAATGGCTATCCACTCCAGTATTCTTGCCTGGAGAATTCCATGGACAAAGGAGCCTGGTGGGCTACAGTCCATGGGGTCACAAAGAGATGGATATGACAGAGTGACTAACACTTTCACTTTTAGGGAAGTAGTAGCATGAGAAACCCTATAAAACAGGGGAAGCTAGCATCACTGAACCATTCATTCCTGGAGGGGACGGTGTAGTTCACTTTCATCATATCTGGTTCATGATCTCTACAGATTTCTTGTGGCTTTTTAAAAAAGCTGAAATCTAAGAACATAAGCTTTTCAATTACACATTTAGATTTTTAATTGTTATAATTTTGAATTGAACTCATCTCACACGCTAGAAAAAGTAATGCTCAAAATTCTCCAAGCCAGGCTTCAGCAATATGTGAACCATGAACTTCCAGATGTTCAAGCTGGCTTTAGAAATCCAAGTCTATGCACCAAACAGTAATGCTGAAGAAGCTGAAGTTGAACAGTTCTATGAAGACCTACAAGACCTTTTAGAAATAACACCCAAAAAAGATGTCCTTTTCATTATAGGGGACTGGAATGCAAAAGTAGGAAGTCAAGAAACACCTGGAGTAACAGGCAAATTTGGCCTTGGAATATGGAATGAAGCAGGTTAAAGACTAATAGAGTTTTGCCAAGAAAATGCACTGGTCATAACAAACACCCTCTTCCAACAACAAAAGAGAAGACTCTATACACGGACATCACCAGATGGTCAACATCGAAATCAGGCAGAGGAACCAGAGATCAAATTGTCAACATCTGCTGGATCATCAAAAAAGCAAGAGAGTTCCAGGAAACCATCTATTTCTGCTTTACTGACTATGCCAAAGCCTTTGAATGTGTGGGTCACAATAAACTGTGGAAAATTCTGAAAGAGATGGGAATACCAGAACACCCGACCTGCCTCTTGAGAAACCTATATGCAGGTCAGGAAGCAACAGTTAGAATTGGACATGGAACAACAGACTGCTTCCAAATAGGAAAAGGGGTACATCAAGGCTGTATATTGTCACCCTGCTTATTTGATTTTATGCAGAGTACCTCATAAGAAATGCTGGGCTGGAAGAAGCACAAGCTGGAATCAAGATTGCCAGGAGAAATATCAATAACTTCAGATATGCAGATGACACCACCCTTATGGCAGAAAGTGAAGAGGAACTAAAAACCTTCTTGGTGAAAGTGAATGAGGAGAGTGAAAAGTTGGCTTAAAGCTCAACATTCAGAAAACAAAGATCATGGCATCTGGTCCCATCATTTCATGGGAAATAGATGGGGAAACAGTGGAAAGAGTGTCAGACTTTATCTTTTGGGCTCCAAAATCACTGCAGATGGTGATTGCAGCCATGAAATTAAAAGACGCTTACTCCTTGGAAGAAAAGTTCTGACCAACCTAGATAGCATATTCAAAAGCAGAGAGATTACTTTGCCAAAAAGGTCCATCTATTCAAGGCTATGGTTTTTCCAGTGGTCATATAGGATGCGAGAGTTGGACTGTGAAGAAAGCCGAGCGCCGAAGAATTGATCCTTTTGAACTGTGGTGTTGGAGAAGACTCTTGAGAGTCCCTTGGACTGCAAGGAGATCCAACCAGTCCATTCTAAAGGAGATCAGTCCTGGGTGTTCTTTGGAAGGAATGATGCTAAAGCTGAAACTACAGTACTTTGGCCAACTCATGAGAAGAATTGACCCATTGGAAAAGACTCTGATACTGGGAGGGATTGGGGACAGGAAGAAAAGGGGATGACAGAGGATGAGATGGCTGGATGGCATCACCGACTCAATGGACATTAGTTTGAGTGAACTCTGGGAGTTGGTGGTGGACAGGGAGGCCTGGCGTGCCGTGAATCATGGGGTCACAAAGAGTAGGACACAGCTGAGCGACTGAACTGAACTGAACTGAACATTCTTAGTGTTCAGGGGCTTAGAGCTCTGTAGCTCAGATGGTAAAGTGTCTGCCTACAATGCGGGAGACCTGGGTTTGATCCCTGGGTTGGGAAGATCCTCTGGAGAAGGAAATGGCAACCCACTCCAGTATTCCTTCCTGGAAAGTTCATGGACAGAGGAGCCTGGTAAGTTATTGTCCATGGAGTCGCAAAGAGTCAGACACAACTCAGCGACTTCATTTTCACTTTCACTTTCTTAATATTCTGATATGTCCTGATATTCTAATGGAAAACCTGATGACTTCACAAAAGTTAACAAAAGGACTGAATGAACCAGCGAATATGCTTATTACTTTATGGTTTCTGGCTGAAAAATTACGGGTTTGAATCTTATGTTTTCCGGGAGTAGGGAAAACCTTCCTCTCAAAGTAATTAAAACAATATTTTGGTAAAATTATACATTATAAACAAAACAATTATATTTTTTTCTCTGAGTCCTCCAGAAATTGGAAACTCTTAGGTTTTCAGTAAGTTTATGAAATGAATTAGGAAGGTTATCTCACTAACAGGTACAAAAATCTCAAGGAATTTTTGAGACCTTAAAAGGGAAAGAATTCACTTACATTTGTTAGGCAAAATCTGTGATAAGCCTCTGATGTGAGTTTCCCAGCCCTGTTTTATTTTAAAAGTTCAGTCTAAGACTCTATAAATGTTTCAGCAAAATAAAAAGTCTATGATCAGTTATGGTTATATAAATCATCAGACCAAAATTAGTGAGAACAGACTTATTTTGCAAACAAACTTGCCTTAATTTGGTTATATTTGATAAAAATGAGGGTAATTTTAGGGAGAAAAAGATGTTTCAACAAATGTTAAATCCAAGTTTGTTAATGGAGGTCTGCATGTAGTAAGACTCATTTCTTGGATAGTTCTTTGCTGTTATGTGATATTAATGTAAAATTTAATTGAATTCTTAAAGAACACCCTAAGTTTGTTTCTGAAGCTTATCTCAGTAATCTATCTTTGGATGAAGATTAGATGCCTCATGACCTGCAACCAGGACTGGAAAAAGACATAATTTAAGGGACTGTCTCCAACCTGGATGGAAGGACTTTTTTTTATCAGGTACTCTTAACTAGTTCATGCACAATGAAACTGAAGGGAAATTAACTCTTAGATTAATTCCCACTTCCAAAGGCCCCTACACTGGACTGGTCTATAGAGAAGAGAGCTGACCTGATCTTACCTTAAAATGATGCTCCAACAGGAGAAACTACACTATACCAGGATGAGAAGACGATGACATCAGAGGTAGACACCTTGCCCAAGATGCTGGACCTGATTCGTATGATTATTTATAATATTTTCTTTACTTCTTAGACCTTTGCATATAAATCAAATGCTTTTCTATCATAGGCCTGATCCTATGGTAGTTTTAGAAATCAATCCAATTGTTGGGTTTGTTGCCAATTACCTATGTCTAGTTCTGGGTTACCTTGGTAAATTTCTCTCTTACAAGACTCTGGTTGGCCCTGAAAAAATTACTTAAAAAAAATTATAGTCATATTCAGGTCACTGTGATATTACTAGATGAGATCCCCTCACCAGACCAATTAATAATGCCTGCTCTGACTCTGGCCATAAATTTGAGCTTTTTTTCTATTACTCAAGCTCAATCACAGCAACAAGAAAAGTTTTAACAAAGGAGGAAAAATTACCCACAATTATGAGATGGATTTATGTAGATAATACCAGGCTATGGTAATTTAAGTTTAAAGTCTCCTTTGTGTTGGAAACAATTAAACAATACTAAGGCTAATCAGTCTAGTAATACTAGAAAACTGGGCTATGTACCTTATAGATGGTGGTGCCAATATATAATGTCCCTGAAAGATAAAGATTCTACAGAGTAGACTAAGTCAGATGACCTGAGATATACTGGGCTACATTTAATGAAAGCTCTTAAGTCTTACTTGTGACTTTACTAATACTGCTGGCAATATTATTTGTATTTCACCTGTTTTACAAAACTGCTGTTTCTTACACTGCCAAATGTGTGTCTGAGGCCTCTAATAAAATAATATATAGTCCCATATGAGATCGATGATGGTAATAGTGTAACTCTAGATAGGGGAAAAAGCAACAAGAGGAAATATTTTCCTGGACCACGAGGCTAGTAAGACAGGTAGTCCAGAGAATTTTGGATACTGTTTTATGGCCTAGTCCAGTAACAGCACATTGAGTGGCCTATCAACAAAATCTTTGCCAAACCTGAGAATGGACATTCTCAGCACCATGGGATAAAATGGTCATGAAATGCCCCCCTCAAAATCATGGTCAAGTTTATGAGCAAAAAGGGGCTCTGCCAACTGAAAACTGACACTTGCCATCTGCATCTACAAAGATTAAATCATAGCCACTGCAACTGCCGACTTTCAACGCCCCTGAAAGGAGTTCAGGGTGAAAATCAGGAATGAGGCACTCTGTGCTCTGGAAAAAACTGGCAGAACAGGCCTTCAGATAGTTAGATCTTTTCAGGAGACGATTTTATGAGTTCCATTTCTTGTGTCTTCTCATACCTAGAGAAACACTGACATCATTAATGGTGACATCTGCTCTGGCTATTAAGGAAAATTTTACAATTAAAATTCAAAATAGAGTAGCTATGGTTCAGATATCCTGGGAAATAACTAGGTGATACTATGGGTGTACTTTCAGATTAGACCTTGTATTGCTAAACACTTGAGTTTTCTGAGTCGTGTTAGGCTTAGATGCCACCATTCTCAAAACAATGTCTGCTGGAAGCTAGTAACTGCAACCTTACTTTTTATAAAACTAGGCAACTGGCTACCTGGCTACAAGTCTCCCCAAAGTACCAGGTCCAGACTGGGTTTTGGGCCTATTCTTCTAAAAAAAAAAAAAATGAGGTTTATTTTGTCTATTAAAATTCCAGTTTTCCCTCCTCCAGCTACTTCTAATTGGGTCTGTTACAACAAAATGGCAGACCAAGGGATTGAGATTTTAAACATACAAGGCTCAGATCTAGGACTTGGAACTCAGGAATACTTCCAATTCAGTGTCTATTCTCCAAGCTGAGGCAGTCCTATGCCCCATTTTGACAGGAAGTCATCACAGTCATAGTTGCCCTGTTCCCTAAATTAAAACTGAGCAGGACTCTGTGGGATTCTGGAGTACAGATCTGTTGTGTGTTCTCCATTTCGTATCTGTAGGATATAGGCTTCATTCAGCCTCCTTCACCTTCCCTGAGTTCCAAAGGGTTGATTCAAACAATTGGTAATCAGGGAAGAGAGGGGATACAGAAACAGAGGAGAAACAATCAAATGGTGGTACAGCCTTGAGACAGGGTCCTGGTTCCTACTCAAAGAAATATGCATAACAATGTCTTTGAGTTCTACAGAACTGGAGCCCCCACCCAGGTGGAGGATGGTAACTTCAGACTAAACACAAGATTCCTGGAGCACAGCTCTGTTGCTTCACCACGAACCAATCAAAAAAACAAACAAAACAAAGTCACAAACCCTGCAGCCCTCACCCCAAATGTTGCCTCCTGTTTTTGGGGACCAGTGATGACCATCCTGTTAGGTCTCCTGTTTGGTCCCTTTCTATTTCATCTCTGAGAGGAGCCAACAGTTTCAAAATAAATTGCTGTTATTACAAGGGTGAATGCTGGTTTCAGGAAAAAAAAAAAAAAAAAACATACCTTCACGTCCATGCACAGCAGGAAGAAGTTACAGAAGAAAGAGACCTCCGACCCAATTCCCAAAAAGTATCTTGAGTATGAAGCCTCTCAGCGGGGAGTTGTTAGGGAAAGCACACTGATTGAAACTGCCCACCCTGGCCAGGCACCACAGTAACCATTTGCATGAGTTATTTTGTGACAGGAGGTCCTGGTAAGGAAAAGGGAACTAATAAACCTCCACCAACCAGAAGAGTTTGGGAAAGGTCAAAAGAAGACACCACCCATCCGACCACCTCCCAGAATCCTTCTCTCTGGCATCCATCTTGGCTGAACAAGGTGTGCACCAACAGGAAGGGCTCTGAGTCAGAATGATTGGCTAAGGACAACTCGGAAGCTAATCCCATCACCATAAAACCCAAGAGTGCAAGCCATGTGGCAGAGTTGTTCACCTGGGTTCCCTTACCCTACTGCTCTCCACCCAGATGCCCTTTCCCAATAAAATCTCTTGCTTTGTCAGCACAGGTGTCTCCTCAGACAATTCATTTCCAAGTGTTAGACAAGAGCCCAGTTTCAGGCCATGGAAGGGGTCCCCCTTTCTGCAAGAGAAAGACGTCTAGTGTTCATATATTAGAGACTTTATATTGGTTAGATAAACATACAACTCAAAGTGATGGATTCCATACATTCTCCATCAATATTTAAAATACTTTTTTGCAGAAATAGAAATATATACCATGGTATGATAAGGAAACTCATCACACCCCAAATAACCAAAACAACACTGAAAAAAAAAAAAAAAGTTGTAGGTCTCACACTTTCTGATTTCAAAATTATTGGGAAGATATAGTAATCAAATTAGTCTGATAATGGCATAAAAATAGACAAGTAGATCAATAGAATTGAATAGAATCTAGAAATAAACCACTGTATATATAGACAAATAAGTTTCACCACTTACTGGAGATAGGACAATATTTACAACAATAGTGCTTGTAAAAATGGATAATCATATGCAAAATAATAAACCTTGATCTTTACCTTATCGGTTCAGTTCAGTCACTCAGTCATGTCCTACTCTTTGCAACCCCATGGACTGCAGCTCGCCAGGCCTCCCTGTCCATCATCAACTCCTGAAGTTTACTCAAACTCATGTCCATTGAGTCAGTGATGCCATCCAACCATCTCATTCTCTGTCATCCCCTTCTCCCCCAACCTGCAATCTTTCCTAGCATCAGGATCTTTGCCAATGAGTCAGTTCTTAGAATCACATAGCCAACGTATTGGAGTTTCAGCTTCAGCATCAGTCCTTCCAATGAATAGTCAGGACTGATTTCCTTTATGATGGACTGGTTTGATCTCCTTGCAGTCCAAGGGACTCTCAAGAGTCTTCTCCAACAATATAGTTCAAAAGCATCAATTCTTTGGCACTCAGCTTTCTTTATAGTCCAACTCTCACATCCATACATGACCACTGGAAAAACCATATCTTTGACTAGACAGACCTTTCTTGGCAAAGTAATGTTTTTGCTTTTTAATATGCTGTCTAGTTTGGTCACAATCTTTCTTCCAAGGAGCACGAGTCTTTGAATTTCATAGCTTCAGTCACCATCTGCAGTGATTTTGGAGTCCCCCAAAATAAAATCAGCCACTGTTTCCACATCTATTTGCCATGAAGTGATGGGACCAGATGCCATGATCTTAGTTTTCTGAATGTTGAGTTTTAAGCCAAATTTTTCACTCTCCTCTTTCACTATTGTCAAGATGCTCTTTAGTTCTTTGCTTTCTGCCATACCTGTGGTGTCATCTGCATATCTGAGGCTACTGATATTTCTCCGGGCAGTCTTAATCACAGCTTTTGCTTCATCCAGCCCAGCAGTTCTCATGATGTACTCTGCATATAAGTTAAATAAGCAGGAAGACAATATACAGCCTTGACATACTCCTTTCCCTATTTGGAAACAGTCCGTTGTTGCATTTCCAGTACTAACTGTTTCCTCTTGACCTGCATACAGATTTTTCAGGAGGCAGGTCAAGATGGTCTGGTATTCCCATCTCCTGAAGAATTTTCCACAGTTAGTGTGATCCACACAGTCAAAGGCTTTGGTGTAGTCAATAAAACAGAAGTAGATGCTTTTTCTGGAACTCTTTTGCTTTTTTGATGATCCAACAGATGTTGGCAATTTCATCTCTGGTTCCTCTGCCTATTCTAAATCCAGCTTGAACATCTTGGAGTTCACGGTTCATGTACCACTGAGGCTTGGCTTGGAGAATTTTGAGTATTACTTTGCTAGCATGTGAGATGAGTGCAATTGTGGGGTAGTTTTAGCATTCTTTGGCATTGCCTTTCTTTGCGATTGGAATGAAAACTGAACTTTTCCAGTCCAGTGGCCACTGCTGAGTTTTCCAAAAATGTTGGCATATTGAGTGCATCAATATGCACTTCACAGCATCATTTTTTAGAATTTGAAAAAGCTCAACTGGAATTCCATCACCCCACTAGCTTTATTCGTAATGATGCTTCCGAAGGCCCACTTGACTTTGCATTCCAGAATGTCTGGCTCTAGGTGAGTGATCACACCATCGTGGTTATCTTGGTCATGAAGATCTTTTTTGTATATGTTTTCCGTATATTCTTGCTACCTTTTCTCAATATCTTCTGATTCTGTCAGGTCCATATCATTTCTATCCTTTATTGTGGCCATCTTTGCATGAAAAGTTCCCTTGGTATCTCTAATTTTCTTGAAGAGATCTCTAGTCTTTCCCATTCTATTGTTTTCCTCTATTTGCATTGATCACTGAGGAGGGCTTTTGTATCTCTCCTTGCTATTCTTTGGAACTCTGCATTCAAATGGGTGCATCTTTCTTTTTCTCCTTTGTCTTTCACTTCTCTTCTTTTCATAGCTATTTGTAAGGCCTTCTTAGATAACCATTTTGCCTTTTTGCCTTTCTTTTTCTTGGGGATGGTCTTGATCACTGCCTCCTGTAAAATGTCATGAACCTCCATCCATAGTTCTTCAGGCACTCTGTCTATCAGATCTATTCCCTTGAATCTATTTCTCACTTCCACTGTATAATCATAAGGGATTTGATTTAGGTCATACCGGAATATTCTAGTGGTTTTCCCTACTTTTTCCATTTAAGTCTGAATTTGGTGATAAATTTATACTACATACAAAAATTAACTAAAATTGGTCACAAACTTAAATGTAAGATTTAAACTTATAAAACACTTAGAAGAAAACACAGTGAGTATGCTTTATGAAGTTGGATATGATGATGATTTATTGAAAATGACAACCAAAGCACAGGCAACAAAAGAAAAAAATAGACTTCATCAAAATTAAAAATATATGCATCAAAGAATATTATCAAGTAAAAATGGCAGTCCACAGAATGGTAGACAGTATTTGCAAATCATGTATCTGACAAATGCTCGGTATGTAGAATACATGAAGAACTCCTATAGCTGAAAAACAACAAAATCATCTGATTTGAAATGGACAAATGACTTGAACAGATGTTTCTGCATAAAGATATACAAACAGCCAGTAAGTATGTGAAAAGGTGTGCAATATCATTAAATTTAGGGAAATGGAAAGTAAAATCACAATAAAATAATACTACTAGGATAAGTACTTAAAAATTTGGAAGTCAACACATTTTGGAGAGAATGTGAGGAAATCAGAATCTTTCTGCATTGTTAATAGTATTGTGAAGTAATGTAGCCTCTGTGGCAAATAGTACAGCATTTCTTCAAAAAAATATAACCATAGAATTACCATATTTTCTAGGAATTCAAGTTCTGAGAAAAGAACCAACAGAATTGAAGGCAAGAAGCTGAACAGATATAGATACACCCATGTCCATAACATCATTATTATTCACAACAGTCAAAAGGCAGAAGTAACCCAAGACTGAACCATTGATCATGCATACAATTTACCATAATTCTTTATTTCTCCATTTCATAAATACACATTTTTAAAAAGCCAGTGTGATTCCATAGTAAGGGTTAAAATATATCTGTTACAATTAATTCTAAATTTGATTATGCAATCCTTTGATTATAAAACCTGCAAGCCAAAACAATAACAAAGAGATAAATGCAGAAATATACAGAGAAAGAAGTGGAAATTAGGAACCATTGGATTGCATTGATTGACATGACCAATCAAAATGAAAGCATGATTGTCCATATATATATTAAGAAAAACAACAAGACATTGTAAATGCCTTGTTTTGAATCAAAGTACCTTATCTTCCTCTATATAGACTTACCTTCCTTTTATTTTACTTTTAAGACAATATTTAAACATAATTTTTCAATAGTTTCATGCCTAGGACATTGTGCTCAAGGTTAAACCTCTGTGTTAAAACCTCTATTAACAGCAGTGATTACTTCCATCTTAGGTGATAGAATTAATATTGAGTTCAACATATTGAGTTCCATAATTAGTCTTCATAATAGTGAAATAAATGAAGTCAACTAACGGTACTCTTCTAATATTGACTTAAATAAAATTGAGTGCTTTGGTTTCCAAAAAAAAAAAAAAAA
This sequence comes from Bos indicus x Bos taurus, assembly GCF_003369695.1. Taxonomy (NCBI): domain Eukaryota; kingdom Metazoa; phylum Chordata; class Mammalia; order Artiodactyla; family Bovidae; genus Bos; species Bos indicus x Bos taurus. Next base: position 17,091,241 of record NC_040076.1, on the reverse strand, counting down.
TAGAACTATCTCCTATGTTGAGCAGTCATAGCTAAATTCATTTACATTGGTAAACAGTTAAAAATGAGCACTCCTGCAAAAAATTATGTATGGACCCCATTGTACTATTGTTCTTACATACCATTAAACAGCACTTTGTAACTGTGGTTATATATATTTCAAAATTCTGTAATGTTATAGGATTTTTCAATACTGAAACATTTATATTATACTATTAACTCAGAAGGTATAGCATTAATTTGAATTAAAATTATAGGGAGAATTAATCCAAGTTTTAAAATATATACTTCTTTGGAATTTCAAGACATTTAGTAGAAAAAGCACAGATTGTAAGTAAATTAATCAAAAGATATATAGACAGGTAAATAAATATATTCTAGGAAATTAATGTTAACTATTTTAAGTAAATTTCCTAAATGTCGCATCTTTTTGCATTTCTTCAAAAATACTATTTAGCTTAAATGTTTTTTCCATTTCATTTAAATTTTATTTAATTACTACTAAAGATCTACAGCTCAATAAAATTATAGCTTTGAAAACAATGATTAACTTTTTTATGGATAATTACTGTAATTATGGGGAGCATTAACCACTTTAATTAAAAATATTTTTAGAATAAAATTACTATATATCAGTACATTTTTAAAGACAAAGCTGAATCTAAATTCTTATATTGATGGCAGTTTTTAAATAAATTGAACACTAAACTTTACATTTTACCAGTTTTTACAGTATTTTTTTTTTTTCCTGTTCTGAGATGCAATGTAGAATACCCATTGCTTTTAGTTGTCCTGTCTTATTAGTCCCCTCTAGCCTGTGAGTTTCTCGCATTTTCCTTGTTTTTCATGATCTTGATACTTTTGATGAGTGATGATCAGATATTTTGTAGTACGTTCCTCAAGTTGTTTTTCTTAATGTTTTCCTCCTGACTGCAGAGTAATTAGGGGTTTTCCAAAGAATTCCACAGAGGCAAAGTGACATTCTTTTCCCATCACTGTAGGACTTATGGGATATCCATATGACATGGCTAGTGAGGTTCAGCTTGATCACTTGGTTAAAAAAGTGTTTGCCAGATCTTTCCAGGTTTCCCTTATAATCATTATTTTCTCTTTGTAAACTCTCATGATTTGGAAGTGAGTCACTAAATCTCGACTACACATTAAAGGGGGAAATATTAAGCTCCATCTGGAGAAGGATTACCTACTGTATTATTTGGGATTTACCTGTGAGAACTGTTTCCTCCTTGTTGTTTGTTTATTCAATTACTTATATCAATGTATATTCATTATGTCAGTTCAGTTCAGTTCAGTCACTCAGTCGTGTCCGACTCTTTGCAACCCCATGAATTGCAGCACACCAGGCCTCCCTGTCCATCACCAACTCCCGGAGTTCACTAAAACTCACATCCATCGAGTCAGTGATGCCATCCAGCCATTTCATCCGCTGTTGTCCCCTTCTCCTCCTGCCCCCAATCCCTCTCAGCATCAGAGTCTTTTCCAATGAGTCAGCTCTTCGCATGAGGTGGCCAAAGTATTGGAGTTTCAGCTTTAGCAACAGTCCTTCCAAAGAACACCCAGGACTGATCTTTAGAATGAACTGGGTGGATGTGCTTGCAGCCCAAGGGACTCTCAAGAATCTTCTCCAACACCACAATTCAAAAGCATCAATTCTTTGGTGCTCAGCTTTCTTCATAGTCCAACTCTCATATCCATACACGACTACTGGAAAAACCATATATACTTGAGATTAAAATGGAAGAATATGTTATTTAATTGTCCCAGACTTGGGACATTGGGAGCTATTTCAGTTTGTGTCTTATGTCTTTGTTGTTATTGCTCAGTTGTTGTGTCCAACTCTGCAATCCAATGGAATGCAGCACACCAGACTTCCCTGTCTTTCACTATGTCTTGGAGTTTGCTCAAATTCATGTCGGTAATGCCACCCAACTATCTCATCCTCTGTTGTCCCCTTCTTTTCTTGCCTTCAATCTTTCCCAGCATCAAGGTCTTTTGCAAAGAGATGGCTTTTCTTATCAGATGGCCAAAGTATTGGAGTTTCAGCTTCAACATCAGTCCTTCCAATGAATATTCAGGGCTGATTTCTTTTAGGACTGACATATTTGATATCCTTGCAGTCCAAGGGACTCTCAAGAGTCTTGTACAATACCACAGTTCAAATTCTTTGGTACTCAGCCTTCTTTATGGTCCAACTTTCACATCTATACTTGACTACTGCAAAAACCATAGCTTTGACTATATGCTATGCTAAGTCATTTCAGTCGTGTCCGACTCTGTGTGACCCCATAGACGGCAGCCACCAGGCTCCCCCATCCCTGGGATTCTCCAGGCAAGAACACTGGAGTGGGTTGCCATTTCCTTCTCCAATAGCTTTGACTATATAGACCTTTGTTAAAGTCATGTCTCTGATTTTTAATATGCTGCTAGGTTGGTCATGCCTTTTCTTCCAAGGAGCAAGTATCATTTAATTTTATGGCTGCTGTCAGTGTCTGCAATGATTTTGGAGTCCAAAAGCACAAAATCTTCACTGTTTCCAATGTTTCCCCATCCATTTGCCATGAAGTGATGGGACTGGATGCCATTATCTTAAGTTTTTTGAATGTTGAGTTTTAAGCCAACTTTTTTATTTTCTTATATCTTTCACATCCTCATCCTTTTGCTTTTTGAGTAGTTCCTTATATTTTAGTACTGCAAGATGCCACAGATCTATCACATGTTTGCCCTGTCCCTGCTGTAGAACCAGCCATTTCTTATAGAAGCCTTGGTTCTATTAATTGGGAAATAGTATTTAGTATCAAGATCTGGGAGAAGCATATGCTGCCTGTTTTTACTGAAATGTCATTAAATTTAAGCCCTTTCAACAGAGTTATGAACACATTTATGTAAAATGTGCCTTGTATATATGCAGATCTATAACTGTTTCTGCATTTATTCACATGTATTTATATTAAACTCAACATAATTCATATTGTCTTCAATTTATCCTTACAGTTTATTCTAAGCTTCCTCTTCTTGCTTATCTGCAACTTCTATGCCAATAGTGAGAAGCGTTATTTCATCATAAACTATATTTTTACATATTCATTCAGCCAAGTATACATTTGAAAGCAGTTTCAGAATGCTAAAACTGTGTGCCTATAAGAAGCTAACTTACCAACTTGAGCACAGTCTTTATTATGTACAATTCATTTCATCCTTAGCTTTACAGATTCTAGTCAAAATGTTATTTTCCAATAATACTTAGGCTAGTTCCTTTTTTTCCCCTCTTGAAGATATTCAATGTGGTTATGTCATGGGTTTTTAATACAGTTAGATTTGTCTTCACTGTGATATAATTCCCATAATCATACACTTTGTTGAAGAGTACAACTAGGCAATTTTAATATATTCACAAGGTTGTGCAACCACTGCTACTAATGCAGAACATTTTCATTATGACTTAAAAAAAGCCCATAGCAGCAGTCATTCCACAGTCTTCCCCACATACAGCCACTGGCAATCATACACTCACTTTATGTGCCTAAGGGTTTGCTTATTTCAAACATTTATTATAAATGAAATAACATAATATGTAAATTCCCTCTGGTCTAGCTTCTTTCATTGAACATATTTTCAAAATATCTGCATTTTGGAAAATGTATCAGTACTATGTTGACTATTTATGACAATAAAATTTCAATGTATGGATAGATTGCATTTTGTTTATCCATTAGTCACTCATAGACTTTTTTTTTTCGTACTTTTAGGCTGTTTTGTATAATGATATTAAGAATATTGGTAAGCAACTTTTTTTGTGTCAACATATGTTTCCAGTGCCCTTGACTATTTATGTAGAGCAGAATTGCTAGGAGGAAGTATAAAATAGTTCCAACTTCTCCATACCATCATGAACATTCATGGTGTTAAGCAGCTGAATCAAAGGACCAGAGTGAAGCTTTTTGGGATGATAGACCCTTCTTTATTTGGAATGTGGTAGGGGTTACAGAATAAATGTATGTATTTATCAATACTTACAAAATTTTACTCTAAAAGGGCTAAAATACTTTATGTAAATTATATACTAATAGATAATATAAACTTTTAAAAATATTAATTGAAAAGACATGATAATTCTGGAACACAGAGGTATCACTGGGACAAGATCTGATATAATTAGATATCCAAGGTTGGATAAGTTTATTCACATTTCATGATAGATATAAATTTAAAAACTGATAATTTTATTTAAATTTTATGGATAACTATCAAACGTTCTCTAAATATTTACATTTGCTTAATCTAAGTTTATCCAATGTTACATAAAACAAATTGAGCAAATATCTGTATGAGTATAATTAACAGTGTTCATCACATTTATCATCGCATTTCCAAAGATATAATATGTAGCTTACTTTATCATTTTATGCATTATAAAACTAGTTTTCTCTTTGGAATAAGCATAAGACACTTCTAGATTTACATGCATAACACTCAGAAGAAAAGGAAAGTTCTCTGGAGGTTGTGACATAAATATTATTGACTTATTTTCAGAAAAATGTGAAGATTTTTTTTTTTTGTGAATAGTATGTTAAGAATATAGAATAGGCATCAACAGGGCTGAAAATGTGCTTCCCTGTGTGCTTTCTTGCAAGTGTGTGTGTGTGTGTATGTGTGTGTGTGTGTGTGTGTGTGTGTGAAAGAGATAGAGATCACATTTAAAATGCTTCTTTGAGAACAAAACGGCAGGAGTACAAAAGGGCAGTTATTAATATTTAATGTATAATCTAAATCTAGGCACATCCCTTCCTGTAGAACTGCCAGACAGGAAAAGTTTTAATACTCTTAAACTGGTCTTCTTCCTTTATTGTTTTAAAAAATAAATATATTGAAAGTCTTCTATGACAGACTCAGCACTAGTTATAGGGTGTTATGATGAATAAATCAAGTCCTTGCCATAGGAGCATTTATAGTACATCGAAAGAGAAAAGCTTGTTATCAGATGAACTCACTAAAACTCATGAGTGCAATGAAAATGGCAAAGGTGAAACTGGAGAAGGCAGAATAATCATGTTGCATCCATTCTTTCATTGAATTATCTCTTCATTTTCCATATTCTATTCATTTTAATATTATTCTTGACACTGCATGCTGGTGACTACACGAGTTCAGAGATTATTTAGCTGCATAAAAGTATGCATCAAGAAACTCGTAGTTAAGTACACTAACTTCTATTCAATTATGGATATACTATATTTACATATAAGTCAACTCCTCTGAATACAATTTTACTCTTAGGGAGATATCTAGCTGGATGATGATAACCTTTTTCTTGATATGGGACTACTCCCTACAACCTTTTGAAGAAGACTAAAAAGGAAAAGTAAGAAAAACACATTAGGAACAGAGTATTATTAGCTGTTTCTTGAATAAATAAATGTATACAAGTGATCCTATTTACTGATTAAATGCTTTTGCAAAAAAAGAAAAAAAAAAAAGATGTGTGATTCACTGAATAGATATTGAAAACTACTGAACGTTAGACGACATCCCTCCAGGTGATCTGATTTCAGTCTCCCTTTACCTTTGATCAACTTCATAACTCTTTAGAGGTAAGGTAATCGATAACCAAGTCAATGATTCCACTTGGAACTACAGAGGTTCCAATTCTGTCATGTTCAGTAGAATTTCAACTAATAAACTGCCCCTCCACTAAAGAAAATAATATTTTGTCTTTATTTGAATAATCATCTCAACATTATTGATCTATATATGTGATTCTTCTTTGTATTCCTTTTTGAATCAGTTACATCATCAGTTACATTGCTTCAAGAGTTAATACAATCTCTAACTCAGTTTTAATTTTAGATCAGTATGAAAGTCATGATTGTACTTATTTTTCAAAAAATACCTTTTAGCACTATTAATAACACTCTGTCTAAGTGCCTATTTTTTCTTGAAAATCTTAAGTGAGCTGGATACTTAGGACAGATTCACTAAAAGCAGAGTCTCAGGGGTTAAGATGTGCCTGAATTTGGGAGTAATATTTTGAGAGAGCTCTTCAGGAAAAAAAAGGAAAAATAAATAAATAAATGAAGCAGTATAGGGAAGGGAAAGAGAAAACCAAACAAGATTGTCTTTTATTTTAGGTTAGGGGTGGGGCTTTTAAACCCACATATTGTTAATCATGGACAGAAGGACATTCCCTGAGGGAGGGACAATGTTGTAAGTTTCCTAGTGAGGTGACTCCCATTAGTCAATTAGGGTAATTCTCTGGAGAAGGCAATGGCACCCCACTCCAGTACTCTTGCCTGGAAAATCCCATGGGCGGAGGAGCCTGGTAGGCTGCAGTCCATGGGGTCGCTAAGAGTCAGACATGACTGAGCGACTTCACTTTCACTTTTCACTTTCATGCATTGGAGAAGGAAATGGCAACCCACTCCAGTGTTCTTGCCTGGAGAATCCCAGGGACAGGGGAGCCTGGTGGGCTGCCGTCTATGGGGTTGCACAGAATCGGACACAACTGAAGCGACTTAGCAGCAGTAGCAGCAGCTGAGATACCTGGCAACTCTGAACCATTTCCAGACAACCTTCACAATTGCCAGGGCCTGTATCTAACGGGGGTCTAGATTGGACAGTTTTATATCTACCACAGTAATTTTCATCTACTGTGAAGTATGAAAGTCACTCAGTCATGTCCCACTCTTTGTGACCCCATGGACTACTATACAGTCCATGGAATTCTCCAAGCCAGAATACTGGAGTGGGTAACCGTTCCCTTCTCCAGCAGATTTTCCCAACCCAGGGATCAAATCCAGGGATCAAACCAAGGTCTCCTGCATTGCAGATGGATTTTTTACCAGCTGAGACACTAGGGAAGCCTTTACATCTACCGCTGCTCATAAAGATGCTTTGTGTCTAGACTCTCATACAGCAAAACCTAGGTACTGTAAACATTTATATTCAGCAAGTTATATTTATTTACCAAATAAGTATTTTGGCAAAGTATTTTGCTAATCCTGTATACAAAGTCAGGGACTTATGCATAAAACTACTTCAGAACTTGAACTTTTTTGAAAACCTACCACCATTCTTCCTGAAAAACCAGAAACAGATTGTTCAGGTCCGAGAGTACATTCGGCTGACCTCAGTACAGAAATGGGCAGAGGAAACTCACAAAAGAACAAATGCAAATCATCAATTAAAATGTCACTCACTATTTAACCTCAACAGCAATAAAAGTATTTCACTAAGATGTGAAGTATTTTTCCCATCTAATGTGCTAAAACTTTACTTTCTTGTATTAACGAAGGTGGCAGTTAAGTAAACGGGTTCACTTGAAATTGTGAAGCTTGTACATCAGCATAAACTTTTAGAGCAATTTTTAGAGTAAACAAGAGGATGTTTTTGAAATATCATTTTCACTGGTAAAAACAATCCATAGGAAATAAATCAGAGCTATATAAAACTGAAAGTTATTCTTGGATAGGCAGAGGTTAAAGAAAGATTCTAAGAAACTTTCTGAAAATCTACATCACAAATGTCTACAGAAGCTGCGTTCTCTACTCTGTATAAAAGAAGTTCTTTCATGGCAGGGATGGGAGATTTATATGACAAAATTATTAACCCTAAAAAATGTCCATATATAAAATAATGGAGAGAAAGGAGGGAAGGGAGGAAGGAAGACACATAGGAAGGAAGAAAGGGAAATCATGTACATTCATAGATGTAGGACTATAGAAGTCAAGTTCTTCTTGAGTAAATAGACTCGAGATAATAAAAAATCTAAACTAAAAATTCAGTCTTGGTTCCACTTCCTTAATTTTTTATTTTTGTTCCTGCTGTTAATAACAAAACAGTACATATGATAAGATACTTTCAGGTCCCTTCAGACTGTATTAATACTACTTAATGTAGCTCTTTAGAAACCTATACATCTGATTGTACAGGATATACAACTGAAAAACTCGAGTTAAATTGGTTCTTATTTCTTTCACCAGCTAGAATTATATTTAGTTTCCTTGGTCAAATGAATTGTAATACCCAGCTGTAATATGAGCAGTACATGACATGTATTTAAAATATCAACTATCAGCTCTAAATTTTTGGCTACTTTAAACATTTAATAATAATCTTTCTATCATAATGTCAATTTCTTGTCCCCACAGAAAAATGTCCAAAGAGGTACAAAGGAATATTTCATCAGAAGCTATAGCGTGGCTGGTCTTAACATGTGTCAAAAAATGACATTCAAATTTTAATTATTCCAAGCCCAAGTCTCGAGTGTATAGACATTCCAAGGCTTCAAAGATCCTAAGCAGAGAACAGGACCAGCACAACAACTGAATATCCATTTTTTCTGTTCTAATCACTTAAAAGCCTTTAAAACCTTGTCTTTTCCCTCAGGCCCCAAGGGCTTGAACCCTCAGTAGCTCTGAGAAATAACTCAAGACTCAATAACTTTTGTCAGAACCTTCTAGTTCAAGTGTAGTATATACAGTTTCTACTATGTTTCCCTGTATTCACATAGCACTAGTTATCCTAATCAGGAATTGCAGGTCAGATAAATCCTACTTTTCTCTTTAGGAATTATTCTAATCCCAAATTGTTTAGTCAATCACTCCTATCCCAGTCCTCTGCTAATTAAACTTCCCTCATTCCACAAAATGAAAGGAATTCAAGATACATATTTGTTTCTTCATAGGACACTGTCAAAGCAAGTCTTAAAAATGTAACAGCATTAATATTTTGGATTCTCTTCAATCACTGATTTCCCAGGTGGCTCAGATGGTAAAATATCTGCCTTACAATGTGGGAGACCTGGGTTCAATCCCTGGGTCGGGAAGATCCTCTGGAGACAGAAATGGTAACCCACTCTACTAGAAAAACAACTTTTTTTTTTTTTCCTGGAAAATCCCACAGACGGAGGACGTGGTAGGTTACAGTCCATGGGGTCACAAAGAATTGGACACGACTGAGCGACTTCACTTTCACTTTTCAATCATTAATGTGGAAGTTTCCTCTATGTAGAATGTATTATAAAAGAATTCCAGAACTTAAAAAAAAAATCTCTTTAATTATGAGCCACTGGTTTCTCTATTAAAAAAAAAAAAATCAGGGCAATAGGAACAGTAATGCAAGTCAGGTTCATAACCTACCATTTTTGTATCTTTCTTCCTACTGTTATATGTGACAGAAATAAACTAAAGCCAGATCTATTGTACATAATCATAATTTTATCTATTTGAATATCTTTAAACAACCTCACAGAGGGGTCATGCTCTCTAACAAAGCCTAATCTCCACAAAAAAATACCTATGAGCACTGGAAAAATACTCAGGCATTTTCACTCCCTTTCAAATAGAGAAAAAACCAGTTTTTTGAAAGTCTAATAATAATTAAATGGAGATCTAAAGGACCAGTTTGCTACAGGCTTTTTAAAAAGGCAAAGTCATTGTGCTGAACTGAACTTATAATTGTTCATGGAATCTGTATTCTAAAACAGTGGGATAAAATTGGAATTCTCCTCTTTTCAAAATATTTGAATGCATCTACATGTGCACAGTGAATTGGAGAAACCTGGGTGTTATATGGAATAACTTTTACCACTTTCTGAAATGTTTGAATATAGAGGCAAATGGTACTTAAAAATGGAATTATTTTTTGCTCTAATTCAGTGTTCCTATTTTAATTTTTAAGCTCAAATTATAGATGGTTCAGCAACTATGACTAAGTGTAGATACACCAAATAGGCAGATCATCTGACTCCTTTAGTTAAAACAGTGATGGGTAATTCATGTCTTCAGTGTCACAGATCCTTGCTCATGTGTTATTTTTATAGAAACTGTGAAGTTTCAGTTCTATTTACTCCAAAATGGTTAAATAAACACAACTCTGAGAAAGCATCTAAATATATTTATAAATACTTTGTTATGGCATCCTATTAGATAATTTCATTACTTTTTTCAGAAATTTCATTATTTTTATGTATAAATTAAAAATTGAAGATGTCAAAATTATTGAAGAAAAATCTAAAAATAAAATATCTTCCATAATTTTCTGCTTTAAACACTTCTTTAATATGTTTTTACATCAAAAACAACCCTCTTTCTTGTCTGCAAGTGTGATGGTTAACTTTCTATATTAACCTGACTGCACTGAAGGATGCCTAGGCTGCTTTTAAACCATTATATCTGCATGTGTCTGTGAGGGTGTTTGTTTAAGAGATTAACACATATGTCTATAGACTGAGCAATGAAAGATGGTGCTAACCAGTACAGACAGGCGTCATCCAATCTGTCTAGGGTCTGAATAGAACAAAAACTGGAAGACAGGCCAATCTACCCTCTCAGCTGGAGCATAGACATCTGTCTTCTCCTGCCCTCCACATTCATGCTTCTGGGTCTCAGGCCTTCAGGCTCGGACTCAATTATATCATGTGCTTACCTGGGTCTCTACATGGAGTTTTCTCCCCAGGACCTCATGATCCAATTTCTGTAATAAATCTCTCTCTCTCTCTCCATATGAATTAACTATGTTAATCGGATAGGTTGGGCTATATTTAACATTTGATACAGCTATAAGTGCTAGTGAGGCTTCAGCTTCCCATATCATCCTCACTTTTCTCCCGTTTCCTTCTGAGTACTCATTCATTTCTAGTGTGAGATTTGTAGATTTAATGAACCAAGAGTTTATATTTGACCCCATCATTTCAATGCACAAAGATCTATCCCACTTTTGCAGCTGCAATATGACTTACACACTCAAAAATGTTTATAGCATGCCCTGTTTTTTGTGTCCTTTACCTGCAATTTTTCTTCCATCACTCAAAGCAGAATCACTTCTCTCAAATTAGGTTTTTATTACTCAGACGCATTCCCATGAATAAAACTGGACTATAAATAGAAAAACGTATAAAATATACATATTCACTATGCTGGTCCCCTCACGTGAATAATTCTTTATAAGATGTTACAGAATTATTCCCTGGTGGCTCAGACAGTAAAGAATTTGCCTGCATTTTGGGGGACCTGGGTTCGACCCCTGGGTTGGGAAGATCCCCTGGAGAAGGGCATGGCAACCCACTCCAGTATCCTTGCCTGGAGAATCCCCATGAAAAGAGAAGCCTGGAGGGCTACAGTCCATGGGGTCAAAAAGAGTCGGACACAACTGTGACTATGCACATACACACATAAGATGATACAGTGTTAATTAGATGAGAAAAAAAAAAAAGAATATGAATTATACTATAGTTGTTTTGGTTCTTTTGGTATGAAATTCAAGCGCATACCTTATGTTCATTTCCTCTTAAAAAAAAATAGCCTACAATAAACTAACTAAATTCTAGATTCAAACATAGGTTTTTATGTTTTGTAACATCCTGTTTCCACCCAAACCTCTGCTGCTGCTGCTAAGTCGATTCAGTCGTGTCTGACTCTGTGCGACCCCATAGACGGCAGCCCACCAGGCCCTGCTGTCCCTGGGATTCTCCAGGCAAGAACACTGGAGTGGGTTGCCATTTCCTTCTCCAATGCATGAAAGTGAAAAGTAAAAGTGAAGTTGCTCAGTCATGTCCGACTCTTAGCGACCCCATGGACTGCAGCCTACCAGGCTCCTCTGTCCATGGGATTTTCCAGGCAGGAGTACTGGAGTGGTTGCCTTCTCCCCCCAAACCTCTGAGGAGACAGTAAAAAGACACGAAAAGTCAAACACACTAAGGATTCATACATATTTATGTCAGTGTTACATATGGTAACGTTTGTCCCATAGCAGACGTTTTACTGAGGAAAACAATGACCCAAAAGGAGAAAGGTTTCTGGATTAGGCACTGAGCTGGGAGTTCCAGGGTTGAGTTGCATCTGCTATTAGCCCACTACACAACCAGCAGCTGTCCATGACTGATTCCCTCTAAAAGTGTGTGTTCAAGGGTTAAGTGCTCAAGGGACTTGGGGGTTGTTAAGGAAAATTGTATGACAAGAGGCAGTAACTCACAGTAAGCTTTATGGGGCAGTGCTTAGACAGGATTGCATGAGAGAGGAAATCCCTGAGATCATGAGACCACAGAAAGACCACAGAAAGACCATAGAAAGGGTGGGGGCTGTAGACCAGAAGGAGAGACAGGTAGGGGGAACCCTCAAGGAAGAAGGGGCTCAGAAAGGGTGCTTACAGGCCTAGCTGCTCAGCAAAGCATGGTAGAAAGTCTGGGTCAGAGAGCTGCAAAGGGTCTCAGGAGCCTGGGGCCTTAGAACTACAAAGCCCTATCATATCAATAGACAGCACATGCAAACTGAAGTTTTACAGCTATGCCAAACAGGTAGGCTCTAAAAGCCTAAAATTTTGCTTGCGGGCGCTATTTTTGAAATAATTGTATGTGTAAATTTTGAGTTTGGCGCTGGTGGGCTTTCAAAGTAATGTGAATTAGCTTGCTGTGAATAAATAAACAGCCTAGGGACCATTACACAGAGGCCATCTTTAGCTCATTTGTATAACAAAGTGGAGTAATCATTCTTGCCACATACCTGCCACATGAGTGCTGAGGGATTAATGAAATAATATTTGTAAACCCTTTTGGGGTTCTTGTCAATGAAGTACTTTATTAATACAAAACACACTATTATGGTAAGAAGCATTTTCCCAAAGTAGCTTACATACCATCACTCCTGGCATATTCATTGGAACTGAAAGGGCTGTTCATGGAAATTATAAACATTAAAATGATTCTTCCAGGTTTTATTGAGAGGTTTTATTTTTTGTATTAAAGTATTTCAAGAATTTTTAAAAATCAATTTAAAGCATGGTTTAAACAAAATTATAAAATGAGCATTTGGGTTTGCATACAAATATTTAAACAGTTTTCCAAGAATTATTTGTATTTAAATAAGACTTGCTATGTATAAACTGAGGAAAACATTATTAACATTATGAAATATAAAAAGAAAATCTTGGGTTTAAAACCATGTTTTAATATATATCTAAATCACAGTTTAACATATATCTAAATCTGCATCTATGACCCCTTTAGGGTAATATTTTTTTAGAATAAATGAATTCACTCTGGATATAAGTCACTGTAAATGTCACACTTTAGAACATACGTGTGCATGTTTCTGACCAACTTTTCTGTAATTCTCGTGTGTTTTGGTTTTTTTTTTCATAAAACATTGCAGTATTTATTTTAAATCAGAAGAAAATTGTCTCTTCAATTTCTTTGGCTCACTTTTCTCTCTCTGTGTGTATACATACATACATATATGTTTAGTGAGATTAAATGCACAAGTTAAAAGAAATTGTTTTGCATACCATGAGAGCAAATATATCATGGTTAATTAATGTTTTTTTGTATGATTTATTTACATTTATATAGTTAATGTAAGCATAGCACAGGTGAATGAAAAGATAGCTGAAATAATCTCATATATTTTCATTGGAAAATTGTATATATTTTTCACTATTAACCTTTTATCAAATAAAGAGCAAACATATAATAAAAATAGCAACTGATGCTTATACTTCCTCTCATTTTTAATATATCTTCTGTTAAATTTGTGGGTTTATGAAAAGAGGAGCAAAGACAAAATCTAGCTGGAGAAAGATAAAATCTACATAATCTGATCCAACTGATCATTGTTAAGGTACTATTTATTAGTTATTTACCCCAAGTGTTAATTTTCTCTCTTCCATTGATCAGTAAACTCCCTCTACATTACAATGCTTCAAATTCCTCAGAAACATTAACAGGCAAATAGACACTTTTTACTTTTTTTGAAGTCCTGGCCCTTAATCTATGCTTAATCCCTGGTGATCAGGCCTGAACAGTAATTGACATCAAAACCATCTATTGCAGTAAATACAGCTATTATAATAGGCAATTTAAGAAAAGGAACTTTTAAAAAGAAACTTCAGAGAATATATATATTTTTTAATTTTCTACCAAGCAAATAAACACATCCACCAATAATTAAAATAATCAGACATTAACAGGATAAAAACATCCCAAATAATTCAATATATTCAATGTAGTGATTAATGATCTACACAATGATGAGAGATGGAATAGTTTTGCCTTTTTATGTGCTTAATACACAAAATTAATTTATAAGGAGTAAAATCTATTTGTGGTCAGTTGCCCCAGTGGAATCTAGGATGAAACAAATGACCAAGCACCAAAAAGAGATTCAAGGTATTCTGAGGTAGTACCCAAAAGATCTTACACAGCCTTGGTAGTTCATTTGGATCCATCTGTGTCCTTATTACCAAGCTGCCCTCTAACACTATGGAGCTTCCAAATTTTGTAAGAATAATATGCTTTCATGTCTTATCTGAAACAGCAGACAAGCAAATCCAAAGAATCACATAATTTCCTTCAAGCCGGTGACCAGCCACCATTTCTGAAAAGACAAAGTGAGAGAATTGCACTGAGACAATCTGCAGTCCAGTGCTACCGCTCTTCCCTAGGCATGATATATTGCCCTTTTATTTCCACAACCCATTCAATATTTTCTTCACTTTTAGCCAGAATTTCTACTGGTCTGGTTGCTTTGACTCCAACCAGTGGAGTCTCCAGACATTCATCCCTGAGAGGTCTGCACTCACAGTTATTTCCCTTGTTATTCTGTATATCCTTTCTTTTCTTCTTGATTCACTGATTTGAGGAAGCCAACATGGCAAGAAGGACTATTCTGTTTCTAGTTTAGCATAACTCTAATATTTTTCTTAAGGGAACTATACTTTTCCTAGGAGCAAAGACTTTAAACTTAGTAATATCTAAGATTATAAATATGCGAAGCTCACATTGGATATGATGCAGCTAGCGAGTGTTAACACTTCTACTCGTGGTTCTAGATCTACTGCTGCTGAGACACTCTGCCATATGTCTGTTCTTGGAACAATGCCTCACACATCCTAGAAACCATGTACAAATCCTATAGGGTTTTTTGTTGATGTGGATTCTTTAGAATAAATCATAAGCATTAGAGACAAGCAAAAGCCAAAAGAATTCAGCACTAATTGATCAGTTTTACAACCAATCCTAAAGGAACTTCTCTAGGCAGAAAAG
This sequence comes from Bos indicus x Bos taurus, assembly GCF_003369695.1. Lineage (NCBI taxonomy): Eukaryota > Metazoa > Chordata > Mammalia > Artiodactyla > Bovidae > Bos > Bos indicus x Bos taurus. Next base: position 17,076,193 of record NC_040076.1, on the reverse strand, counting down.
AAAAGGCCACAACTAGAAACAAGAGAATCACAAAATGGAAAATTACAGGCACACGAGTAAAGGCAAACAGAGTAAAGGTAGGAAATCATTCCTGCACAAAGGTAGTAGAGAAGTTAAAAGACAAAAGTAGCAAAACCATTTGTATCTGCAATACAGTTAAGGGATTGACTCTAGAAAAGCCTTTAAATATCATTAAACTGGCCTAACTGCCATATTTGTTTGTGTCTGCATGTAACGGAGAAGGCAATGGCACCCCACTCCAGTACTCTTGCCTGGAAAATCCCATGGATGGAGGAGCCTGGTAGGCTGCAGTCCATGTGGTCGCTGGGAGTCAGGCACGACTGAGCGACTTCACTTTCACTTTTCACTTTCATGCATTGGAGAAGGAAATGTCAACCCACTCCAGTGTTCTTGCCTGGAGAATCCCAGGGACAGAGGAACCAGGTGGGCTGCTGTCTATGGGGTCGCACAGAGTCGGACACGACTGACACGACTTAGCAGCAGCAGCAGCATGTGTGTGTAAAGGTCATCATTGTTATTATGCCATTCCTCTTTTGCCATAAATGAATCCCCTTCTCTGAGGTAGTATTGTTTGTGAGATACTGCATAAATAAATCATCCTTGAGCCTTCAGATGCTGGGGATAAACTTAGACAATTCAAGAAATGTTACAGTTCATTGTGTGCATACCATGCCCCTAAAAATACCATAATATATTAGCTTAAGGTATCAGATCACTAAGAGTCAAATATCCTGATTTTCACTCTGGCCTTCCTTTCTTCTACAGCAATCATTTCCACCTTGAATAAAATATTCAAGTTTATGGCAAATACTTGCTTTTGGCAGTTAAATGCTGGCATTCTGAGCTCTCCAGGATCAGCAATACTATAGATTCAAGTTTCATGGGAAACATGCCCACCAAGTCTTGCTTATAGAGAACAGGGACCATGGGGTCTCTCAAAGATACCAGGTTACCTCACTGGGGCATTCCCTATTTCCTCAGTAAAGGGAATAACTATGATGCTTATCCAGGAAACATAACTCTTAGTACATGAAAAATATAGTCTTGACCAGCTTATCCTTTCCTCAGTACTCCAATAAACTGATTCAGTTATTTTAACCTCACTTATTCGAGGCCATTTTTAACTTTTAAGGGGACATTTCAGAAAACTATAAGGCCTAGATCCAATTGTCTTTCCAGTACATAATATCTCGAGCAAATGTGGTCCCATAAATAAATTCTCTCCAAGATTATATCCCTCTTGTCTTATTGCTATGCTCTTTAAGTCTACTCACAAAGTTTTCCACCAGTTTCTGCTGGGTCTATTTACCAGATTTTGTATTTTCTTCAGAAAATATAAAGACTGTTTCATTTTGCTGGGTGAGCCACACTGCCCTTTGGATGCTTTTCTGAGAAGTGAGCCTGATTAATTGCCTGAAGGCAGTGAAGGGTGAAACAGACACACACTGAGGAGAAAAAGCATTCTCTTATGAGGAGCTTACCTCCCATGGGATCATCCCACATGTTTAGACACAAGGACATTTTTCATCTGTAAGACTGGAAAGAGGGCTCTGTTTATCTTAGCCCAGAGCGTTTAGGAGACTATAAGGGTCCAATCACTGCAGATGGTGATTGCAGCCATAAAATTAAAAGACACTTACTCCTTGGAAGGAAAGTTATGACCAACCCAGATAGCATATTAAAAAGCAGAGACATCACTTTGCCAACAAAAGTGTGTCTAGTCAAGGCTATGGTTTTTCCAGTGATCAAGTATGGATGTGAGAGTTGGACTGTGAAGAAAGCTGAGCACCGAAGAATTGATGCTTTTGAACTGTGGTGTTGGAGAAGACTCTTGAGAGTCCCTTGGACTGCAAGGAGATCCAACCAGTCCATTCTAAATGAGATCAGTCCTGCGTGTTCTTTGTAAGGAATGATGAAACTCCAGTACTTTGGCCACCTCATAAGAAGATTTGACTCATTGGAAAAGACTGATGCTGGGAGGGATTGGGGGCAGGAGGAGAAGGGGATGACCGAGGATGAGATGGCTGGATGGCATCATTGACTCGATGGACGTGGGTTTGGGTGAACTCCAGGACTTGGTGATGGACAGGGAGGCCTGACGTGCTGCAATTCATGGGGTCACAAAGAGTCGGACACGACTGAGTGACTGAACTGAACTGAACTGAAGGGTTCAATATTTCCAATTTTAAAATACTGAACCTTAATTTTTAAATTCCTTTGAAATTGAGGTTTAATTTCCTCAGTTTCCTTGTCAGGTTGCAAGTCCACCATATGGACTCATCAGAGCCTTGCTATAAATTATGAACACTGTCAAGACTCATCATTAATTTTAATTGTCAGCTTTGTTACTTTTACAATTAGATCTGTGGCTTAATTTTCAAACAAAAGCTTCCCTAAGCCTATAAGAGATGTGAGTCTACTCAAAAGCTGCCACAGAAGCTCTTTGTTTTTACAGTTTTACAGGACACCTTCCATTTCCAGTTGGCTGCCCTGAGCCTATCATTTTCCTTACGTGGGCTTTCCAATGTCATTAATGGAAGCCAGCCCATTCTTCCATCATTATCATTATCACTGCCCTTGTACCATTCAAGTGCCATAGCCCCCATATATTCAACCGCTCTCCATCCACTTATACCTCATCCCAATTAATCAAAGGTGAAATCCTTAACACTTGCAATGTGACTACATGCCACATTTTATCATCAGTTCATTGCTGGTATCACCTATTTTACTGTGGGCTTTACAGAAAGCCAGACCTTGAGGCAAACACTCATAGGCTACTACTGTATTATGAAGTGCAATCCTACAGAAAGCAGAGGTGGGGGAAATGTGAGTGAGACAGGGAATGACAGAGAGAAAAAACCACATAGTTACCAGGAAATTTGTATCAAGTAAAACCATTTTTTTGAGAAGCCCAGTCCAGCAATCTGTGATGACCTAGAAAGGCATGTTGAGGGGTAGGGGAAGGAGGTTCAAGAGGGAGGGCTATGTGTGTTTACTCAGTAGTGTCTGACTCTTTGTGACCCCATAGACTAGACTGCCAGGCTCCTCTGTTCATGGCAAGATTCTTCAGGGATTCTCCAAGCAAGAATACTGGAGTGGGTTGCCATTTCCTCCTCCAAGAGGGAAGGAAATGTGTATAATTATGGCTGATTCGAGTTGTTGTATGGCAGAAACCAACGCACCATTGTAAAAATTAAAAAAAAGAGAGAGAGAGAGAACTAGTATATGTTACTTTGTCTAACAACAATCCAGCTCTAGAGTGGAAGAAGACCTTATCTTCTGGCTTCTGTCTCTCATGGGTTTAAACTTTTTAAGTCTCTCCAGTGTGGACAAGTGAGGGTAATATGCATGTCCTATGGGTTTGCATGTCTTGGGGTCACAGGGGAAAACTGAGAGGGAGGTGAGAGACACTTGGTTTGGACATGAGGTAAAGTGACCTCGGGCTGTGCCTGCTGTTTGGGCTGCAACTTGGTTGAGCCAAGGGTTAGTTGGTATGAAACAAGTTGGCAAGAGCTCCAACATACGCAGATTACAAATTGATGAAATCATAAAAATGAAGTGGCTCATCCCAACACACCAAAGTCAAAACCCAAACCAAACAGCACTTCTCTTCTCTACACTCTTGCTGTCTTTTTTTTTTTTTTAACCTCACAAAAGCAAAACTTTTTAACTCTTTCTTTCTTCTGGTATTTAGCATTTTTTTTTTTTTTTTTTTACTGACTTACTGGTATTTAGGCAAAAGTTTTTTAAAAACATGCTTCTACTATACTTTTTTCCCCTTTTTACAAAAATCATTTTAGGCAATTGCTGTTGACCTTCTGAAGCTGATGAGATCATGTGAATTACACTACCACATCCAACATTTACACACATACACACACACAAAATGCACTTATACTTTAATATGCATATGCACACCCAAGCACACACACACACACACACATCTATTCTCCGCACTTAAAAATAAGACTGCATTATAACTGCTTGGTTGAATTACTGTTATGACCATATAAATGCTATACACAGCTGGCCCACATTCTAATATATCCTTTGCTGCTGTTCCATTGATGTAGCTTTAATAATTGACTCATTTACTTGCTTTCATAGTTTTATTCCTACTGCTGATAATTAGGCATCAAACATTAAAAAATAAAGAAAATTATAAAAATTGTCCTCAGGTTCATCAAAAAGAAATCTCCCATGATCCACCAGCCTCCTGCTCTACACTGAAAGGCCAGCTCCAGCCTATAGCTGTGTACCACAGCTGTCCCACTGGAATGTCCACAGCTGTCCTTCTGTGGTGCGCCCTCATAGTTACTTTGAGATTTGCTTACTCCTTAATCTTCTGTTAAATTCCTCATTTAGATTCCTGGACTCTCAGGTTTTATTTTGCTTGTTTAACTTCATTATTTATTATGGAGTATATCTGCTGAGAAAGAAGAAATGTAATATAACATATTAATACTTTGCATTTCTTAAAACTTGCACTTCTCTCATAACTGTTTTTCTGAACCTTTCTGCCAAGTTTTTAGCATGCTGCAATCTCAATACTTCCCATTTTCCCAAACTTTTTTGTCTAACATTGATCAGATCTTTTGATTAGTCTGTTTTGTACATACAATTTTTATTTTCTAATATATTTAAAGTGAGAATTTAGAGGGAATACATGTACACATGTGCATCAATAAACCATGCTTAATCTTAAGACTATATCTCACATATTTTCATTTTCCTAAATTATGGAGAAAGAAAAGCTATTGAAAAAATTACATGAATCTTGTGATACCATCACTTATATTATGTACCATATTTTTTCCCAGTGAGACACTCACTTTTTTCTGAAAATATTACTTCCCTAAATACAATATAAAAACAATTTGTCAGACTACAATATCCAAGTCCAGAAAAATGCAAGAATTTCCACAATTCAGTTGGGTGAATCACTTCTGAATCACTCTTATATGTAAAAATAAAATTGTGTGATAGTTTCTTCAATAAGTATGTCAGAATGCAAGTCTAAATCTTGTGATAAAGAACATTCTACATATTGACATTTTCTGAAGGTGCAAATTTAAACTGGACCACACAAAATTTCTATTTTCTCTCAAACTCTCTTGTAAAAAGTATTATATTTAACTATATTAAGCAAGTTATACTTGACTTCTTTGATGGAAAAACAGTTATAAGTCATTGTGCAGTCAGAAAACATAACAATGAAATACAGCTTTTAAGCACATATTATTACAAACATCATTTATGAATTGAGGTAAAAATACAATATATACCACCTCACTTATAAAAACAGACATAACAAATGTTGACATCAGTTGATAAGAATTTTTTTTCTGAATTGTCACAGGTAGAGATTGATTTGCTGCTTTTCAAATATACAATGGTTATTATTAAATTCATTGTATACATAACTTCAATGCTATGGAAGTAAGATCATTTTAGAAGAAAGTGTATGCTAGGTTTGTTAAAGTAAGACTGTTATGGCATTCCAGAAGTTAACAATCACTCATACTTGTATATATCAGGTTAATCAAAGATGCTAACATTTTTAAACTTTTTTAAGAATACTATCTTCTTAAACATTTACAAGCAGATACAAGGAGAGATTTACAAGCAGGTGACCAGTCAATCCTAAAGGAAATCAGTCCTGAATATTCATTGGAAGGACTGATGCTGAAGCTGAAACTCCAATACTTTGGCCACCTGATGCAATGAACTGACTTCTTGGAGAAGACCCTGATGCTGGGAAAGATTGAAGGCAGGAGGAGAAGAGGATGATAGAGGATGAGATGGTTGGATGGCATCACGAACTCAATGGATCTGAGTTTGAGCAAGCTCTGGGAGTTGATGATGTACTGGGGAGCATGGTGTGCTGCCGTCCATGGGGTTGCAAAAAGTTAGCCACAACTGAGTGACTGAACTGAACTGAACCAGAAGAGAAGTATTTAAAATAGTATTGATTCCAAATTCTGGGAAAATAATATCTCAATAGTAGCAGGGTGGGAAAGAAACAATACAACCTGCAGCAGAGCAATGGGAGGATCAGTTATATCTTTTTTCTTTCTGAATTTACTATTAAGAAAATTCATGGATTTAAAAAGAGTGACAGTGTTTTACACACACTATTTTGATGTGACAGAGATTTATAAAATTGGTGCTTTCTCTCTTCCTGAAATTTAGTTTTAGGAAACCAAATTTTTAAATGTGACATTGCTGTTAAGTCACTTCAGTCGTGTCCGACTTTGTGCAACCCCATAGATGGCAGCCCACCAGGCTCCCCCGTCCCTGGGATTCTCCAGGCAAGAACACTGGAGTGGGTTGCCATTTCCTTCTCCAATGCATGAAAGTGAAAAGTGAAAGTGAAGTCGCTCAGCCATGTCCAACCCTCAGCGACCCCATGGACTGCAGCCCACCAGGCTCCTCCATCCATGGGATTTTCCAGGCAAGAGTACTGGAGTGGGGTGCCATTAACAACATTATTTTGTCAACAAAGGTCCATCTAGTCAAGGCTATGGTTTTTCCAGTGGTCATGTATTTATGTGAGAGTTGGACTATAAAGAAAGCTGAGCACAGAAGAATTGATGCTTTTGAACTGTGGTGTTGGAGAAGACTCTTGAGAGTCCCTTGGACTGCAAGGAGATCCAACTAGTCCATCCTAAAGGAGATCAGTCCTGGGTGTTCATTGGAAGGACTGATGTTGAAGCTGAAACTCCAATATTTTGGCTACCTGATACAAAGAGCTAATTCATTTGCAAAGACCCTGATGCTGGGAAAGATTGAGGGAAGGATGAGAAGGGGATGACAGAGGACAAGATGGTTGGATGGCATCACTAACTCAATGGACATGGATTTGGGTGAACTCCTGGAGTTGGTGATGGACAGGGAGGCCTGGCATGCTGCGGTTCATGGGGTTGCAAAGAGTCAGACATGACTGAGCAACTGAGCTGAACTGAACTATAACAAAGTTATGTTGAGTTTTGGGCCTGTTGTTCAGATGCTGTTGGGTCTCACTCTTTGCAAGCCCATGGACTGCAGCACAACAGGTTCCTCTATCCTCCACTATCTCCCAGAGTTTGCTCAAATTCATGTCCATTGAGTCTGTGATGCTATCTGCCCACCTCATCCTCTGCCACCCACTTCTACTTTTGCCTTCAATCTTTCCTAGCTTCAGGATCTTTTCCAATGAATTGCCTCTTTGCATCAGGTGGCCAAAGTATTGGAGTTTCAGCTTCAGCATCAATCCATCCAACTAATATTCAGGGTTGATTTCCTTGAGAACTGACTGCTTTGTATACTTTGCAATACATTCTAAAACAGTATCAGCTTTTGACTTCAGATTGTAGTGGATATGAATTATTATAAGTGTCATATACATGGAAAAAAGTTAAATGTTCCATTGCTAAGACCATAATTATAAATGTGAGACATTTTTATATCCAAATCTCCTTTTAGAGAAGTGAAAGCATAATGAAGAGCTTTTTGCCTAAAATGGAACAAATATTTAGTAATCGAAAGAAGTGCTGTAATGTGTTTAATTGGCATTAAGAAGATTAGTCTTGGCCCTGCAGGAAAATGAAATTGTCAATTTTATTTATGTCAATTTTTTTTAATATTGTCAATTTGGAACATGATTGTTCCAAAGGAATTTAATAAGAAATAGCTGAAAATTTTTGATATCCTTAATCAAATCTTGTTTTCAAGTGCATCATCTAATAATTCACTCCAGTATATTCTGTATAACCTGAAATCTTAAATTGATTTTCTTCACATTTTTAATTAACTTTATTCTAATCTCTAAACTTTTTCATGATAAATGAATACTCAGTTATACAAGTTAAACTTTGACCCAATTGTACAGGCCAGTTTAATTTGAAGTTTCAGGAGTGCATTTTTATATACACACAGTCTATGAATTATTACATTACAATATAACTAGGAACAATAATAATGGATTGAAAGGTATATAGCCTTTTAAAAAATCTATGAAAACCTCCTGGGTGAATGATTAATACAAAGTACATACAAAGGCAGATGGTGTAAGATCTTTGACATTATACCATGTTAGTATTTCAGGCCAGTTTGTTATAGAAAAAGGTCATTCAATATTAGAGACAAGCTGTAAAGAGAAATCGTAGCTTGGAAGACTGAGAAATAAAAGCTGAAAATAATAGTAGGACTTTTCTGAATATTACTTGTATTAATGATTGTAAATATAAGTAAATGTGTTAAAAAGCCCTCAATGGACATAAAGAAGTAAAAATGCTCTACCACTGATGCAACTACTAGAGCATTTTCACTTCCAGTTAATTCAATACATAAATATACATGCTTTTTAAAAAATAATTTGGTCCATATCTATCTGCCTTTTTTCTCTAAATTCACATCACCTTTGATTACATTTTCTCCTGAATGTAAATATTATATATCCTGTTGACACCGAGATCTATGGTTTTCAACACCATGATCTACAAGGATCTTCAGAATTTCATGTACAATTCCTTTGACATTTCCCTTTGAAAATCTAAAATAACTTAATGTTAACACGGACACAAAGTAGAATTATTGAATCCTGCCTTCCCCCATGCTATCTGTGTTTCCTTTGTTTTTCCCGAATCTTACATAGCATCACATATACACAACATAAAAATCAAGGATATATTTCTAGTTCTTCCCTTTCCCTAAATGTCTATATCATTCATCATCAAATTCTTCAAACATTATCTTTAAAATGTATACTAAATCCCCACATATTTCATCTCAACCACCACCATCTATATCACCAATATCTATCCCCAGATCTGACTCACTGGAAAAGACTCTGATGCTGGGAAAGACTGGAGGCAGGAGGCAAAGAGGGTGACAGAAGATGAGATGGTTGGATGGCATCACTGACTCAATGGGCATGAGTTTGAGAAACTCCTGGAGATAGTGAAGGACAGGGGAACCTGGTGTGCTGCAGTCCATAGGGTTGCAAAGAGTCCGACACAACTTAGAAACTGAACGACAACAAAAATGTACTGTGCTTGGCTTAATTGCTCAGTTGTGTGTGACTCTTGTGACTCCATAGACTGTAGCCTGCCAGGCTCCTCTGTCCATGGGATTCTCCAAGCAAGAATACTGGAGTGGGTTGCTATTTCCTCCTCCGGTCCAGCTCTTTAGGACCCCATAGACTGTAGCCCTCCAGGCTGCTCTGACCATGGAATTTTCTAGGCAAGAAGACTAGAGTGGTTTCCCATTCCCTTCTCCAACAACAAAAATAGACTACTGTAATATACACTTAGCAGCCTCTCTGTTTCTAATCCTGGCCCTTACAATCCATTTTCCATATAGCCAGTTACCATAAATTTTTCCAAACAAAATTATTTATGTAATTTCCTGCTTAAATTGTTTCAGTCATTTCCCAAAACAGTAAGAATAAAACCCCAACTCTTTAAACTTCCCCGATAGCTCAGATGGTAAAGAATCCACCTGCAATGCAGGAGACCCTGGTGCAATTCCTGGGTCGGGAAGATTCACTGGAGAAGAAATAGGCTACCCTCTCCAGTGTCCTGGCCTGCAGAATTCTATGGACTGTATAGTTCATGGGGTCACAAAGAGTCGGACACGACTGAGTGACTTTCACTTTCACTTTGTTTCTTTCAACTGAATTACAAACATGATAGGACCTGCTCTTATCACATCATTTAACCACCTACTCTCCTACATTCCCATTATTTTCCAGAGATACTGACTTTTGAAATGCTCCAGATCATTCCTGCCCTAGGACACTGGTGATTATTGGCTGCTCTTCTTGGGATATACTTTCCTTTAGTCTTCATGGAGCTGAAATCATACCTTCTTATTGCTGTTGTTAGTTACTAAGTTGTACCTGACTTTTTGGTGACCCTATGGCCTATAGCCCACCAGGCTCCTCTGTCCATGGGATTTCCCAGGCAAGAATACTGGAGTGGGTTGCTATTTCCCTCTTCAAGGCATCTTTCTGACCTAGGAACTGAACCCGTATCTCCCACATTGGCAGGTGGGTTCTTTACTACTGAACCAACAGGGAAGCCCTCTTACCTTCTCACATGCCCCCAAATGACATGCATAAAAATGAAACTAAAAGAACAACAAAAAAGAAAATAAGGAACCCTGACTTATGCAGTGAAAAAAAAGGGGGAGACCCCTGGAGTGACAGTAAATAAAATACCCAAAAGATTAGCACAGAAGACTTGATATTAGATTTATGTTTTCGACTCTAAATTCACTTGAATTTTTAAAGTGAATTAGTTATCTTCTCACACCACCTCCAATATGTTCCATATCCCCATATCAGTTGATGGCTAATACATCATTGCTGATCATACAAAATCCCTTTAGGATTGACTTTGACACCTCTCTCTTTTTCATAAATGGGTATCTGTTCTGTCTGAATTTTATGTTTACACATAATATATCCAGAATTTGGTTATTTATCAACATCTATTACTCCACCTTGGGATTAAATTTCCATTCCATATGGCTACCAGCAATAGCCTCCATAGGGATCCTAATGAAAATAAGTTGTATCATGTTTCTCTTTTGCTGTAAAACCATCCACAGACTTACAAGCTCACTCAAGGTAGAAAGAATGGTTATTAAAATGGATAAAAAGAGTGACCTGGCTTCCAATTCAGATCTACTGTCATCTCCCACTTGTCCTCTTTGACCTTGTCGCAAAGGCCTCACTGATCTTTTAAATCCGACCACGCCTTCACAGGCAGGATTTGCCACTTCCTTGGTTCTCTACTTTAAATGCTTTCTCCTCTGGCATTTACCTGGCTTTTTCACTCATCAGCTTCAAGTCTGTTTTCAAATGCTAACTTCTCAGTGGGAGATACCTAAATACTGTTTAAAAATACATTCTCTTTCTTTCCTTACACTTTCTTTCTCTTCCTTGTTTTTTAAAAATATTTTTAAAGCACTATTAACCATCTAATATTCTATAAATTATAATTTGTTTATACTTCTCTCTCTTCTAAATGAATATAAATTATATAAGTGTAGGAATTTTTGTCTGTTTTGTTCAATGTTATTTATATACTTAGTATATAGGATGGCAATGCTGGATTTTAAATAAATAACTATAAAAATAAATAAATACAAAAATGACCAATTAGTTAATGAGCCTGAAATACAGTATGAAAACTGTAAAGGAGAAAAATTTAAACTTTCTGGTAAGACTTTAAAGGATACATATGTCAATAGCATTTACTCCATTTTTACAGATAAGAATGATCATTACAAACTAATCAATCTCTTCAAATAATTATTTATGCAATAAAACTTAAATAAAAATGACAATAGAAATTTAATTTTTTGAAAACTTGATAAGCCTATTAACATTATATAAAATAAGTGGGTTCTAAGAATATTCAAGGTATTCCCAAGAATGATATATTGGTTGCACTTGCCTTATTAGACATTCTAATTATAAATGCATTGTGTGGTAGGCATCCTCTAAGACAGCGTTCAGTAATTTCTATTTCTTGGTCTTTTCACCCTATGAAATCCACTCTGCTCAAGTGTCTCCTGAATTTAATGACTTGTATGTAATAAATGTGCTCAGTCATTAAGTCGTGTCAGACTCTTTGTGACCCCATGGGTCCATGGGATTTCCCAGGCAAGAATACTGGAATGGGTTGTCATTTCCTTCTCCAGGGAAGCTTCCTGACTCAGGGATCCAACCCGTGTCTTCTGCATTGTCAAGTGGGTTCTACACCACTGAACCATCAGGGAAGCCCATGTAATAAGCAGAATAGGGCAGCTATAATGTGATGCTAATTTAGAGACTGGGTAATACAAAGACTATAGCTTTGGTGTTGGGTATGCTTTCTTTCTCTCTTCCTCAGCATGCTTTCTCTGTGAGATGAAAATACAGCTGCCATGTCATGAGACAGCTCTGTGGGGAACCTCAGGTAGTGAGAGGCGAAGGACAACCAAGTTTGGACACAGATCCTCCCCCAAGTTGAGCAATCAGCTTACACTGTTGTTCAGTCAATATCTGGACTACAACCTCATGAGAGACCTTGACCCAGAGGCACATAATGAAGTCATGTTTGTATTGTGGACCCAAAGAAGTATAAAAATGTGTTTGGCTATTAGATTATAACTTTGGGAATAATTTATAATGCATTATAGCAGCATAGTATGCAGCAAAATCAGAGTAACTAGGAAATTATGTATTGGAAAGAAGATATATAAATGTTGAGAGCAGAGAACAGAGAGTCCAGAAACATATATATGCATATATAAAATCTTGATACATAACAAATATGGATTTGCAGATTTAATAAAAGGGTACCACTTCTTGCTGATTTGTCTAATGAAATTTAAAATGTGATTTTTTTTATTGTAAAGTTGCAGAAGTAAAATTGAAAAAACACTAAGCAATCAAGAATACTACTTATTTCCTTAGAACTGAAACATTGAAGCTTTATTTTGAGCTTGTGGAAGAACATATTATTGTAGCAAAATTTTTATTGGTACTAGAATATCAAGTGCTATAAAAAACTGGTACTGACAGAAGAATTTGGCTGAATTATCAAATGCTCTTAGTCAAGATTCTAATACAACAAAATCAATTGGATTTCTGTTCTTTTGCCATTTAAGCTCATTTGTCTTGGATGGGGAAATAAATGGGAAAAAAAAAAAAACAGGAAATAATTTTACTAATTCACTAAAATATTCCTGCTATTTTTTTTTCTGAAATAAACATTTTACAAATTATCCAAGGTTAATACTAGCAATAGTCTGAGTAGCTTACTGAAATAAACAAGACAAGAAGATCTCTAATTATTATCTAATATCTTAACAAGTGTATATGTCTACTAATGTGGTTAAGTAACTATCAAATGTCACTGGAAGAGAGACTGGCAACTAGGAGCAATCAACAAGCATTACACACAGAAAGATATCTGAATGACACAGGTTAACTGCCTTGTTAAACATCACATGTTGATTTGCTAAAAAAAAAAATCTGTCTCATCTCTCATCAAGAAGACAAATTACTATTACCATTTTACAAATACTTCCTAAATAAATTGACAGTTTTGTTTAACCAGTGATCATTTTGGTTACTACCCTTTGTATTAATGTCAATAAAATACGTACTTGAAGTATTTTTCTGCATCTGATCTAACTTTTTAGGCTCTATGCTTTCATAAAATAGAATTTAAGTATTGAGATGATCTTCAACAGTAATTTCTCCATTTTTACCACTAAATTTATGGGCTATAAAAAGAGGAGATTAAACTCTAGCCGTGTCAGATCATAAAGAGAAAGTCTCAAGGTATTTGACCTTATAGACTTTGTATGAATTAGTGTCTATCAAGGATGATGAAAACTATTAACTGAAAATCCTGAATATATCATAGAATTTTTAATAGAAGTTTGGGATTCCCATCATTCATTGATAATATATAATTTTAGGAATTGTTTTGGCAAATTATCAGATTTAATTGTGTTATGGAGATACTGATATACATGTTATGATCTTAACATATATTTAGTAATTAAATATACAGTGAATTTAATGTTTATGGTTCCTTCAGGTGAACTTCTGGTAGCTTAGCTGTGTGTGTGTATAATACACTTAATTTTCATCTTTCATATATGTATGAAAAATATATGATGTGTGATAGAGCCTCAGTGTTCTATCATTTGAAATCACCACATTAAGTGTAAATACTCTCTACCCTGCCCTTAAAAGATAGTCTGGCCACCAATCATTGGTGGAAATTATAGGAATTAATGACTGTTATAACAGGTTATTTAAAATAACTTATTTTAATTTTACATATGCTATAAGCTCCAAGATAATAAAACATCAACTTCTCATATATCAAGGTGAAATGTAAGTTCACTCAGCAGAACAAGAAAAAAGTTTCCTGAAAATAATTATGGGACACTTTTAACATTACCCATATTCAGGACACACAGTGGTCAAGATTTGAAATTAAAATATACATGGGTCAATTCTCAAATATGCTATTACCAAACAATAATACTTGCAGTTTATGATTTTAAAAAAGATACCTATTTTTTACATCTATAAGAGAATAATGTTAAACTAAGTTGATGAACAATAAATACATGATATATGTATGATTTAAAATAAAAATATGCTGTTTATAATTAAAAAAAAAAAATAAAATATACATGGGTCAGAGAAAGAAAAATCAATAAAAGGCACATTATGCAAATTAGAAACTTCTACTCTGTAAAAGACTTTATTAATTAGATGGAAAGGAAAGTCAAAGAATAGGAGAAAATATTCACAAATCATATATCAAAGGAGTTTTATTCAGAATATATAAAGAGCTCTCCACACTCAACAGTAGTAAACAAGTCAATTAGAAGATATGCAAAGGAGCTGAACAGAAACTTTCATTAAAAAGGAGAACAGATGGAAAATAAACACATGGAAAGATATTTAATTCATTAGCCGTTAGGGAAATGCAAATCAAATCTATGCTGTGATAGTACTACATATCTATTAGAAAGGCTGAGATAAAAAAATAAATAAAAAGTACCGATTGTTCCAAGCGCTCATGAGAATGTGAGAAATTGCATCTTTCAAACATTTCTGGAAAACAATTTGGCAATTTCTTAAGAAATATAACAGTACGTCTGCCATACAACCTAGCTATCACACAGACGAATATTTATCCTAGAACAATGAAAACATATATGCATAGAGAAACCTGTGTATCCATGTTCATAGCAGATTTGGGTTCATATGAGCCCAAAACTAGAAACAACCCAAATGTTCTTTAACAAGTGATGCAAGAACAAATGGTGGTACACGTATGAAACTGAGCATTACTCAGCATAAAAAGGAATTGACTATTGATTTACACAACCATTTTGATGAATTTTGAGGTCATTATGCTGAATGAAAAGCTACTCTCAAAGGTTACATACTATAAGAATTAATTTCTATAATTCAAGTTACACAATCACTGCAGTAGAGAAAAGATGAGTGTTTCTTATGGACAGGGTTTGGAGGAGGCCGGAACACCTCCTCTAAAAGAAAAAGGGAGTTTCTTTTTTGTGATGGAAGAGTTTTTGTTTTCTGATTGTGATGATGCTTACACAAATCCATACATGTGATAAAATTACATAACACTCTGGGAGTTGGTGATGGACAGAGAAGCTTGTCATGCTGCGATTCATGGGGTTGCAAAGAGTCGGACACGACTGAGCAACTGAACTGAACTGATACACCCAAAAAATGTGCATGTAAAAACTAGTGAATCTGAACAAGATTTGTAACTATGTTGTATTGTACATTTCCTGTTTTTAGCACCATAATATGGTTATATAAGGGAATCTGGATAAAGAATACACAAGAACTCTCTGCATTAATTTTACAACTTCTTACAAGTCATTTTCAAAATAAAAACTTCAAAAGATGCTTTACCATAAAATTCAATTGAATTTTTTTTTTCAATTGAATTTTATGATGGGAGTATTTATGGTGTCATTGATTCTACTTATTATTGTCTTTATTTCTCTGAAAAGTTTGTAGTAATAAGTGCTGAATTGCCCAGTTGTGTCCAGTGTTTTGCGACCCTATGGACTGTAGCCGGCCAGGGTCCTCTGTCCATGGAATTCTCCAAGCAAGAATACTGGAATGGGCTTGTCGTGCCTTCCTCTAGGGGATCTTCCCAACAGAGGGATCAAATTTGCATCTCTTAACATCTCCTGCATTGGCAGGTGGGTTCTTTATCACTAGCGCCAACTGGGAAGTCCTTGCAGTAATAAAACATAATCATTTATTAAGGCTGCATCCCAGTTTCATTCCTCTCAGCTCCAACAATAAAGGTTAGTGAAAGTGAAAGTGAAGTCACTCAGTCATGTCCGATTCTTAGCGACCCCACGGACTGCAGCCTACCAGGCCCTCCGTCCATGGGATTTTCCAGGCAAGAGTACTGGAGTGGAGTGCCATTGCCTTCTCCATTAACAGCAGCTAGGCATATTATATTTACTTGGAGCTGGTATACTTGGTTAGGAGGTACTCATACCTCACCTCAAGCCTAGGAAATGAAGCTTCACCAGGAACACACAGAAAGCACTTGCAATATTTTTTTGTTTCTGAAAACTCAGTAGACTTTTATCAGACTCACCCTGAAACATGTTTAAGAAAAGAGAAGGTAGATGAATGAGTATTCTCACACAAGGAAAAAGGAACACCAGATGTGCTGTGATTGTCTTGTACTCTGATTATGGATCCAGATAACAGTCTTGTGTGATAGAGAGGATATAGAAGACTGGGACTGAAGCCAAAAATAATTCATTGAAAAGGAAGTTCTAAGACTCCCAAAGGCACTGCATCTTTGAAATTATGTTTGGCATATAAAGCTGAAACTGCCATAGTTCATTTAAGAAGTAGTGCTATCTTTTTTCCTTTTTTTATGTGGCTGCAATAGAAATTTCAGTCAATAATATTCTCTTCAAAAAAGTTAAAGGGTTACAAGGACATGTCCTACTGTGAGTCTGCTGGAAATTTTCTTTGCCCCTGACTCTGGTACTCAGAAACTCCTGGGCACCTTGCTCTTGCCTGTTCTTCTGATACACCTAAGCCTAGAAATACAGAGTTTCTTCTCTGACAACTTGTTTTGACTTCTCACTAACTGTCATCCTTTCTTTTCCCAGTAGAGAGAAATGAAAAAACAGCTCAGTTGTGATGCTCAAATGACCTAATCAGGAAAAAAAAACATGAATACCCACAGATGGATATTTTCAGCCTCTTACTATTCTCTGTTAGTTTGTCCAACTCAGAGAACTTTTTTAAAAAATAAAATTTTATTTGGGAAATGGAGCCTTGATACATGTTACTTTTCTCATGTCACTCCTTATTCAACAGTAAATATGGAAGCATATGAGCTATTTTTGAAATGATAAAACAGTTGCTGTTTTTGAAATGATAAAACAGTTGCTGTTTTTGAAATGATAAAACAGTTGCTGTTCTTCAGTCACTAAGTCATGACAGACTCTTTGGGACCTCATGGGTGGCAACAATTCAGGCTCCTCTGTCCTCCACTGTCTCTTGGAGTTTGTTCAGATTCATGTCCACTGAGTTGGTGATACTATCCAATCATCTAATCTTCTGCCACCCCCTTCTCTTTTGCCTTCAATCTTTCCCAGCATCAGGATCTTTTCAAATGAGTCAGTTCTTCACATCAGGTGGCCAAAGTATTGGAGTTTCAACTTCAGTATCAGTCTTTCCAATGGATATTCAGGGTGGGTTTCCTTTAGGACTGACTGGTTTGATCTCTTCGATGTCCAAGGGACTCTCAAGAGTCTTATCCAGCACCACAGTTCAAAAACATCAAGTCTTCAGTGCTCAGGCTTCTTTATGGTCCAACTCTCACATCTGTTCATGACTACTGGAAAAACTTAGCTTTGACTATATAGACCTTTGTCAGCAAAGTTACATCTCTGCTTTTTAATACATTGTCTAGTTTGTCATAAGTGAAAGTGAAAGTCACTCAGTCATGTCAGACTCTTTGCCATCCCATGGACTATACAGTCAAAGGAATTCTCCAGGCCAGAATGCTGGAGTGGGTAGATTTTCCTTTCTCCAGGGGATCTTCCCAACCCAGGGATTGAACCCAGGTCTCCCAAGTTGCAAGCAGATTCTTTACCAGCTGCACCACGAGGTAAACTCAAGAATACTGGAGTGGGTAGCCTATCTCTTCTCCAGCAGATTGTCCCAAACCAGGAATTGAACAATGGTCTCCTGCATTGCAGGCAGATTCTTTACCAACTGAGCTATAAGGCAAGCTTGCTCCTTGTATGAAAAGCTATGACCAACCTAGACAGCCTATTAAAAAGAAGAGACATTACTTTGCTGACAATTATCCATCTAGTCAAAGCTATGGTTTCTCCAGTAGTCTCCAACTCTCACATGTATGGATGTGAGAGTTGGATTATAAAGAAAGCTGAGCTGGATTATAAAGAAAGAATTGATGCTTTTGAACTGTGGTATTGGAGAAGACTCTTGAGAGTCCCTTGGACTGCAAGGAGATCAAACCAGTCAATTCTAAAGAAATCAGTCCTAAGCTGGGACGACCCAGAGGGATGGTGTGGGGAGGGAGGAGGGAGGAGGGTTTTTTATAAAAAAAAAAAAGAGTAACATGGAAATTTACATTACCATATGTAAAATAGATAGCCAATGGGAATTTGCTGTATGGCTCAGGAAACTCAAACAGGCTCTGTATCAACCTAGACGGGTGGGATGCGGAGGGAGATGGGAGTGAGGTTCTAAAGGGAGAGGATATATGTATACCTATGGCTGATTTATGTTCAGGTTTGACAGAAAACAACAAAATTCTGTAAAGCAATTATCCTTCAATTAAAAAATTAAAAAAAAAAAAAAAAGAAATCAGTCCTGAATATTCATTGGAAGGACTGATGCTGAAGCTGAAACTCCAATACTTTGGCCACCTGATGTGAAGGACTGACTAATTGGAAAAGACCATGATGCTGGGAAAGATTGAAGGCAGGAGGAGAAGCGGACAGCAGAGGATGAGATGGTTGGATGGCATCACTGACTCGATGGACATGAATTTGAACAAGCTCTGGGAGTTGGTGATGGACAGGGAGGCCTGTCATGCTGTAGTCCATGGGGTTGCAATGAGTCAGACATGGATGAGCAACTGAACTAGAGCTAGGTTTGTCAAATCTTTCCTTCCAAGGAGCAGTATCTTTTAATTTTATGTCTGCAGTCACCATCTTTAGTGATTTGGGAGCACAAGAAAATAAAATTTGTCATTGCTTCCACTTTCCCCCCTTCTATTTGCTATGATGGGACCAGATGCCATGATCTTAGTTTTTTGACCACTAAGTTTCAAGCCAGCTTTTTCATTCATCAAGATACTCTTTAGTTCCTCTTTGCTTTCTGACATTATAGTAGTATCATCACATATCTAAAGTTGCTGATATTTCTCCAGGCAACCTTGATTCCAGCTTGGGTTCATCCATCCTGGCATTTCCCATGATGCACTCTGCATAGAAGTGAAATAAGCAGGGTGCCAATATATGATCTTGTTGTATTCCTTTCCCAATAGTGAACCAGTCAGCTCTTCCATGTTCAGTTCTAACTACTTTCTTGTCCTGTATACACATTTCTCAGGAGACAGGTAAGTTGGAGTGGTACTCTCATCTCTTTAAGAATTTTCCAGTTTGTGTGATCCACACAGTCAAAGGCTTTAACATAGTTAATGAAGCAGAAGTACATGTTTTAATGGAACTCCTTTGCTTTCTCCATGATCCAGTTAATGTTGGCAATTTGATCTCTGGTTCCTCTGCCCTTTTGAAATTGAGCTTGCACATTTGGATGTTCTTGGTTCCTCCTGAAGGTGTATTTGTGTAACTGTTACATACTAGACATACATACATTTTTGTCTGCAGAGTCACTGACAGCTTATATGTAATAAGTTAGATAAGTGATACCTATTTACACCTAGCCTAAATCACAAATGATATTTCTAGTATTCTTCTTTCTAACTGAATATTTATTATATATTTAAAATGTTTGTTTTCACTATTAAATATGTATTTATGTCTATTTTTGATGTTTGACTCACTTGGTTGATACACTGTGACATGTGGTTAAGCAAATTTCTCATATTTTATTTTGTAATAAATAAAAGCATTTTTGAACTAACAAAATTAGACCAACTTTGAACTCTGTAATACTTTTCTTGGCTTTTGCATTTTTTCCATTGAATGACAACATTCTCACTCAACAAGAAAGAGCAAACAAGTTGCTTTCTTCTTTATTTGCTACTGAAAGCGGTTGACTATGATTGAACTGAATCCAGAAATTCTAATATATACTAAACTCAGAGAAGTTTTCATTTTGAGCATTTTCATTCAAAATAAAATTCACTTTGAGACTATGAAGAATTTAAAGATACTGTAAATTTACATATTTCACTTATCTGTCCACATTCAGTGATTGATTTTTAATACATGTTTTGAAATATTTTAGTTCTTTTAAAATATCATCACTTATAAGCAACATATTAAACACTGGACAAGAATGCATGTCAAATTAACACCACATCATTTAAATAAAAGCTTCAAATTAATTAAATAAATAACACTTTAAACTTCATATATCTAAGCTCACTATTAAGCTCACTGCACTTTCAGAAGGGATAGGATAATGAGTGACAGAAAATCAATGTTTTCCTGTATAAAACACAGTGCAACAGATTTTTATTTTTCTGAACATTAGTGAGACTTGATCAAAACATATTGTCATCCATAAGAAATACATATTTACACAGTGAGCAATTGCATTGTTAGCAATCTACTTATTGGTTATATAACTTCTATGTAATTTATCTTTTATTACAGCAATGTAAACTTTAATATTTTCAAAACAGGTCTCCTAAATACAGGTCTGAACCACAAAACTCCTAGAAGAAAACATAGGCAGGGTACTGATAAAAATCATAGCAATATTTATGTTTGGATCTGTCTCCTCAGGCAAAGGATACAAAAGAAAAATAAACAAATGGACCTAATTTTTTTTTTCACAGCAAAACAAACTATCAACAAAACAAAAGAACAATGTTTTAAATGGGAGAAAATATTTGCAAATGAAATGACTGACGAACACTTAATATCGAAAATATACAAATGGTTCATCCAAGTAAACATTAAAGAAAAATTAAAATGGGCAGAAGACCTGAACAGACATTTTTTCCAAAGAACACATATAGAAAGCCAGCAAATACATGAAAAAATGCTCAACATCTTTAATCATCAGAGGAATGCAAATCAAAATCACAATGAGTTATCACCTCACATCTGTGAGAATGGCTAACATCAAAAAACCCACAAATCACAAATGGTGGTGAGGATGTGGTGGAAAGAAACATA
The DNA here is from genome assembly GCF_003369695.1 of Bos indicus x Bos taurus. Lineage (NCBI taxonomy): Eukaryota > Metazoa > Chordata > Mammalia > Artiodactyla > Bovidae > Bos > Bos indicus x Bos taurus. The sequence goes on along the minus strand of NC_040076.1, from coordinate 17,055,238 downwards.
CTACAATGTTGGTAAGAATATAAATTAATGAACCCATTATGGAAAACAGTATGGAGGTGCATCAAAAAACTAAAAATAGAACTATCATATAATCCAGCAATTCTATTCTTGGGCATATATCTGAAGAAGACAAAAAACACTAATTAGAAAAGATAAAATGCATCCCACAATTTATAGCAGCACTATTGACAAAAGCCAAGATAAAGAAGCAACATGAACATCTGTCAACAGATAAATGGATATAGAAGATGTGGTATATATAAAATGGAATACCACTCAGCAACAAAAATGAAATTTTGCCACTTGCAAAAACATGGATGGATTTGGAGGATATTGTATTAATACTCAGTGAAATAAGTCAGGCAGAAGGACTAATGATATCAGTCTATAGTGAAAAGTATGAAAGTCACTCAGTCGTATCCAAGTCTTTGAGACCCCCATGGCCTGTAGCCTGCCAGGCTCCTCTGTCTGTGGAATTCTCCAGGCAAGAATATTCAAGTGGGTAGCTGTTACCTTCTCCAGGGGATCTTCCCAAACCAGGGATCGAACCCAGGTCTCCCTCACTGCAGGTGGATTCTTTTGTTGTTCTATTCACTAGTTTGTTATCTTTTTTAGATACCACATATAGACTGATTCTTTACAGACTGATTCAGATGGTAACAAATCAGTCTATACATAGGACCTAAAAAATACAACAAACTAGAAAACATAACAACCAAAGAATCAGATACACAGATACAGAGAAAAAAAAAACAGTAGTTATCAGTGGGCAGAGGAAAAGGTTGAGCCCCCCGTTTGGGTTAGAAAAGAGTAAGAGACACAAACTACTATGTATAAAATAAATGTTACAGGGATATATTCTACAGCAAAGGGAATATAGCCAATATTTAAAAATGTGAATAACTATGTTGCACACCTGAAACTTATATATTACTTTACATAAAGTATACCTTAAAAAACAAAATAAAATGAACTTTAATTTTTGACCAGTGCAATGGTATAGACTGGATCCATACAGTAAACCAACTGAAGCCTGAACCTATTCAAACTCCTGCCTACATTAAAGGATGCAAAGATCTTTATCTTTGTCACTTAATTTTTCTTCAACTTCCTTAGTTTCTTTATCTACTGTATTTCCCAAGTTGTCCAATTTATGTTTATGGTGCAAATCCAAAAAATGTATCAAGTACTATGACTGATGTCACCACTCACACATTTTAACTGACATTTACTGAAAGGATGACAAGCTGAAGAATATATTCTGTGTAGCAACATGACTTTTATTGGCACATAAACATCACTCTTCCAACAGCAACACACACTATGCTTATCCAACATCCCACTTGGCACCTCTGAAAGATTATAAACATATATTCACACAGTGATATAAAATCACACTGAACACTGTTGGTAAGGTTCTGCTAGCAGAAAGACTGTTATTGTCTATGTCAGTGAAGTCAACACATGAAAAATACTTTAGTTAATTGCCTACATTATTGAATTAAATGTAGTAACTCTTGTGAGAACCTTCTCATCTGTTAAATTTGCTTCTAGCTGAAATTTTACTAACTTAGTCCTTTTAAATTGATTACTTAGAAAATGCATGTGCACATCATCTTTCACGTTTCTTTTGGTTTAGCAGTTTTCTGGGTGGTGATTACACTCTTCCATATTTTGTCATCACATATGCTTTTTGGGGTCAGAAAAACACCAGCACCATTTCTACATTTCTGAGGTCATGTTAAGATGAAGACAAAATGAAGCAGGCATGCATTTTAAGGAGATGGATGGAAGGTATCAAAAATATCTAATGTATATGATTCCTCTGAATATTTATGCTTCAGTATCAAGGCTCCATGTATGTGTAACCAGAGAAGCCTAAGAGAGTAGAGAATTCATGTCAGGCTACAGTTAAGCTAACATAAGAAAGCACTATTTGGACCAAACTTTCAGCAGGCTCATAGTTCTGGCTACACAGGGAAATGCTTCAGCAGCACCAACAGCTACTAATTTTGTGTGTTTATTAAATGTTAGATCACATTTAGAATATTCATATGGATAAAGTGGTTTAATTGAAATATTTCCTTATTTACTTATACATAGACAATATGAAACTAAATTGGTTTGACTCCTGCTTCAAATCATTTAATAAAATTTAAAACTCTCATTCTTATTTTTTCCTTAGAGTCCTCTAAATCACCAGTAAAAAAGGTCTCTAGGTATCTGGATCCCAAGTAATAACCAGCAATAACTTTACTAAGTATATCAACACCACAAACTGTGGACTATCAGCCTGGTATCCTGGCCCTGGTATCCCTAGTGCTCAATGCTATGCCTCAATCAGCTCAAACAAACATTATTTACATTCCTCTGGTGTTAAATCTGACTAGCCAGATAGCCAAAGAATAAATAAGATAATAGGAGTCTAAAGACAAGTTATAAGAATAGAGGAGAAAATTAAAACAAAAATAAACACTGTCTTAACTATCAAAATTATTTTTAAAAATTATGTAAGAAGGCACATTGTAAAGAGAAAGAAAAAATAAATATTATATAATAAATATGGTAAGTATAATATAAAATAATGTAAAACTTGAGAGCCAATATCTTTATCCATAAATGTTTACGGACTCAACTAATCTATTGAAAAGATAAAAAAAAAATCTAATTGTAAAATAAATAGATAGATGGATATAAATTTAAAAGAAAATGAAGCATTCATATCATGGAAGAATTCCTCTCTAACATGAGTTATGGGAAAGAATCTAAATGTGACTCAAAATCCAGATGCCATAAAAAAAAGATTAATAGATCTAACATCAATTATTTGAAAATGATTAAAAAAAATCTTTCACGTCCTAAATAAATATAGAAAACAAATGACAAAAAGTAGAAGAAATTTGCAATATACATGAGATAAGGAGTTAATATATGTTTTAACTGTATAAAACACTCTTAAAATTGATGGAATCAAGACCAACAACCATATAGAAAATGTGCAAAATATATGAACAGGGATTTCACAAAATGATGCAATGACCTTTAAACATATATGAAGTTCTCATTCACTCATTATAAGTGAATGTAAATAAAACCTACACAGAAATACTACTTTCCATCTATCAGATTTTGAGAAATGGAAAGCTGGATAAAATATTATATTGGTAAGGCTGTGAGAAAACGATCATTCTTACAGACACACACAATATGAAAGAAAATGTGGCTATATTGATTGTATACGTTTGTGCTAAGTTGCTTCAGTCATGCTCAGTTGTTTGCAAGCCTATAGACTGTAACCTCCAGGCTCTTCTGTCCACGGGATTCTCCAAGCAAGAATACTGGAATGGGTTACCATAGCCTCCTTCAAGGTATCTTTCTAATGCATGGATTGAACCCACATCTCTTGTGTCTCCTGCATTGGCACACAGGTTCTTTACCACTAGCACCACGTGGGAAGCCCATATTGATTGCATTTGATTGTTCTTCAATCTCTCAGTCATGTCTGACTCTCTGCGACCCCATAGACTGCATCATCCCAGGCTTCCCTGTCTGTCACCATCTTCCGGAGCTTGCTCAAACTGATGTCCATTGAGTTGGTGATGCCGTCCAACCATCTCATCCTCTGTTGTTCCCTCCTCCTCTTGTCTTCAATATTTCCCAGCATCAGGGTCTTTTCAATGAGCCGGCTCTTTCCGTCAAGTGATCAAAGAATTGGAGCTTAAGCTCAAGCATGAGTCCCTCCAATGAATATTCAGGATTGATTTCCTTTAGGATGGACTGGTTTGATGTCCTTCTTGTCCAAGGGGCACTTAAGAGTCTTCTCCAATACCACAGTTTGAACAACAACAATTCTTCAGCACTCAGCCTTTTTATAATAGTCCAACTCTCAAATCCATACATGACTACTGGAAAAACCATAGCTTTGTCTATACAGACCTTTGCTGGAAAAGCGCTATCTCTGCTTTTTAATACACTCTCAGGTTTGTCATAGCTTTCCTTCCAAGAAGCAAGCATCTTTTAATTTCATGGCTGCAGTCACCATCTGCAGTGATTTTGGAGCCCAAGAAAATAAAGTCTGTTAATGATTCCATTGTTTCCCCATCCATTTGCCAGGAAGTGATGGGACCAGATGCCATGATCTTCATTATTTGAATGTTGAGTTTTAAGTCAACTTCTTCACTCTTCTCTTTTACCTTCATGAAGAGGCTCTTTGGCTCCTCTTTGCTTTTTGCCATAGGGTGGTGTCATCTGCATTTGTGAAGTTTTTGATATTTCTCCCTGCAATCTTGATTCCAGCTTGTGCTTCATCCAGCTTGGTGTTCTGCATGACATATATGCTGCATATAAGTTAAATAAACAGGGTGACAATATACAGCCTTAACGTACTCCTTTCCCAATTTTGAACAAGTTCATTGTTCCATGTTCGGTTCTAATTGTTGCTTCCTGAATTGATACAAGTTTCACAGGAGGCAGGTAAGGTTGTTTGGTATTTCCATCTCTTGAAGAATTTTCCACAGTTTGTTTTGATCCACACAATCAAAGGCTTTAGTATAGTCAATGAGGCAGAAATAGATGTCTTTCTGGAATTGTTTTATTTACTATCCAACGGATGCTGGAAATTTGATCTCTGGTTCCTCTGACTTTTCTAAAACCAGCTTGAACATCTGGAAGTTCACAGTTCACGTATTGCTGAAGCCTGGCTTGGAGAATTTTGAGCATTACTTTACCAGCATGTGAGATGAGTGCAATTGTGCAGTAGTTTGAGCATTCTTTGGCATTGCCTTTCTTTGGGATTGGAAAGAAAACTGACCTTTTCCAGTCCTGTGGCCACTGCTGAGTTTTCCAAATTTGCTGGTATATTGAGTGCAGCACTTTCAGAGCATCATCTTTCAGGATTTGAAATAGCTCAACTGGAATTCCATCACCTCCACAAGCTTTGTTCATAGTGATGCTTTCTAAGGCCCACTTGACTTCACATTTCAGGATGTCTGGCTCTAGGTCAGTGATAACACCATCATGATTATCTGGGTCATGAAGATCTTTTTTGTACAGTTCTTCTGTGTATTCTTGCCACCTCTTCTAAATATCTTCTGCTTCTGTTAGGTCCATACCATTTCTGTCCTTTATCGAGCCCATCTTTGCATGAAATGTTCCCTTGGTATCTCTAATTTTCTTGAAGAGATCTCTAGTCTTTCCCATTCTGTTGTTTTCTTCTATTTCTTTGCATTGATCGCTGAGGAAGGCTTTCTTATCTCTTCTTGCTATTCTTTGGAACTCTGCAATCAGATGCTTATATCTTTCCTTTCCTCCTTTGCTTTTCACTTCTCTTCTTTTTACAGCTATTTCTAAGGCCTCTCCAGACAGCCATTTTGCTTTTTTGCATTTCTTTTCCATGGGGATGGTCTTGATCCCTGTCTCCTATACAATATCACGAACCTCCGTCCATAGTTCATCAGGCACTCTATCTATCAGATCTAGGCCCTTAAATCTATTTCTCACTTCTACTGTATAATCATATCACTCATGTTAGCCTTCTATTAATAATAATATGAAAATATGTATGATAGCATTCTTTATAATTACAAAATTTTGGAAACAAACTAGGTGCCCTCACACATAAGGAGATTAAGTAACCTGCAGCAAATACTCAGATAGGAGTAATACACAGCAGCAAAAAAGAACATGTAACATTTATGTTAACTAATTGAATGATTTCTAGGATATATTGTTACACAGGAACAAACTATAAAGAAAGTACATATTTTACATTTTTCTGTAAGATAAAGGGATAATAAAATATTTATATATTTGTAGTTTTGCAAGCTGAAATCCAACAGATATGAGCTAGACAATATTTTAATTATTTATAGTGAGTGGGTTGAAAATGTTTGTAAGTATTGAATCTCATGGTTTGAAACTTCTTTAAATATAGCTCTAACATGGTCTTTACTTTTAGAACACACCACACAAAATTAAAATAAAATCCATTAGAATGGGAAAAAAATCTGTATTTCAAATGACTATTATGATTACAGTAAACAGGAGGATTGAACTACCTGGAGTAATTAAAAAAAAAGAATTTTAATGATAATATATAATCTACAAATAAAAAGAAAACCAGACCAAATATAAATTATAATGAATTGGTTCAGTCTGGGGGTAGTGATATTAGAAAAAACTATACTGATTTTTTGTTTCATTTTTTGATTACTTTGAGTAGAATAATTTTATTATTGATAAAGGGAACCAGCTTTCTCATTGCTAAAGTAATACCTCACACTACATAGAAATGGAGGCAGGATAAAATAACACTGGTAGTGTTTTCCTGGGATTGGGGTACCAGCATGAACATATGATTTAAGTCTTCTTGAATAACTGATTGATTACAGGACAAAAGAATAAGTACAAAATGAGTCTGGAATTTTTTAAAATTTTTTATTGGTCAGAAAGTAAAGATATACTCAAAGAAAATTCAGTGAAGTTCAGTTCAGTCGCTCAGTCGTGTCCAATTCTTTGTGACCCCATGAACCGCAGCACACCAGGCCTCCCTGTCCAACACCAACTCCTGGAGTTCACCCAAACTCATGTCCATCAAGTCAGTGACCCCATCCAACCATCTCATCCTCTGTCATCCCCTTCTCCTCCTGCCCCCAATCCCTCCCAGCATCAGAGTCTTTTCCAATGAGTCAACTCTTTGCATGAGGTGGCCAAAGTACTGGAGTTTCAGCTTTAGCATCATTCCTTCCAAAGAACACCCAGGACTGATCTCATTTAGAATGGACTGGTTGGATCTCCTTGCAGTCCAAGGGACTCTCAAGAGTCTTATCCAACATCACAGTCCAAAAGCATAAATTCTTCAGTGCTCAGATTTCTTCACAGTCCAACTCTCACATCCATACATGACTACGGGAAAAACCATAGCCTTGACTAGATGGACCTTTATTGGCAAAGTAATGTCTCTGCTTTTTAATATGCTGTCTAGGTTGGTCATAACTTTCCTTCCAAGGAGTCTTTTCATTTCATGTTTGCAATTACCATCTGCAGTGATTTTGGAGCCCAAAAAATAAAGTCTGACAATGTTTCCACTGTTTCCCCGTCTATTTTCCATGAAGTGAGAGGGCATTAAAAAAAAAAAAAAAAAAGGGACACTAAAGGACACTGGATCCATTCTGAAGGGGCTTCCACTGGGATATTTCGACTATCAAAGTCAATAACAATTCCTATTACAACCAAATAGAGAAACCATGTATTTAAATTTAAATGACTAAATTGGTGATTATATAAAGTGGGAGACAGAAAATATTCATTTAGATTTGAATCCACCTAAAAGTGTATGGGAATGATGGAGGTTCTTTAAAAATGTCATTTAGAGAATCTGATATTAATAACTGTTTTAGGTAAGATTCAGTAATAGTTGTCAAGACTCATTGGGAAAATACCAAAAATCAAATATAGTAGGTATTATATACCTATATACTACCCTTTTGGTCTCAGAATGACATAGAGAGAAGGGGAGAGAATGAAAAATCAAATATGATGACTTTTTTAAAGCAAAAAGTATAAGGAAATCTTTTCCAGTATTCTTGGAACTTTGTGAAAATAAAAAGTTACCAAAATGTCCAACTGTTCAACACTTGTGAGTACTATTTTATTCAGTACAAAATGGGATATATAGTATAGTTCTGACTACAAAAATGATGTGGGTAACTCTACTCAGCTGAACCATTAGATTCTAAGCACGTTATCTCCCTCAAAGGCATCAATATAGTTAAAAAGGTGTTATCTTGTGAATGAGACATCATTTTATGTCTTGATGATGAGACGCTCAGTCATGTCCGACTCTTTGCGACCCCATGGACTGTAGCCTACCAGGCTCCTCTGTCCATGGGATTTTCCAGGCAATAGTACTAGAGTGGATTGCCATTTCCTTCTCCAAGGGATCTTCCCAACCCAGCGATCGAACCCAGGTCTCCCGCATTGTAGACAGATGCTTTACCATCTGAGCCATCACGGAAATCTTACAGTGATACTATTACAACACTAAACATAACATACCAACACTTCTCTGCTTAAAAATGGGGGCTATAAGAAGTACATTTATACATTGACACAAGGTACATGGCACAAAAATAAGAACTAGGGTCTGGAAGCAGGCAGACATGAGCTTAGATTCCAGCTCAGCTACTTTGAGCCCCTTGATATGAGAAAAGTGACAGACTCTTTTTTTTCCTCATCAATAGCATGAGGATAATTAGTAACAGTCCCTTCATGGAACTGTCATAGGGTCCAAAGGAGAAAATTCAAGAAAACACCTAATACAAAGTTACATCATAGTTCATTTTTCATATATGTCAGCTACTGTAACTAATAAGGATTTCACATAATAGAGGTAACTTGGTACTGGTTCTTCTCAAACCGTACATGAGAAACACTTTCATAGATTGGAAATCTTAACCAATTCATGATCTAAAATTAAGTTGGTGATTTATTTCACTCACACATCAAACAGAATGCACTTAAAGACTTCTTTTTCAGTACCTTTCTTGTAGAAGAAAAAAGAAAAAAAAACAAAAGGAAAACTGTATCTAAAGTTAGTTCCTCAAAGTGACACTTCAAATGATTTCTGCTGCTTTCTGTTTCTACTTTCATTAGATATGCTCTGACAACATTTCACTGCCTCCACAACCAACCACTTGAGAGATATATAAGATTTATATATATATATATATATATATATATATATATAATTTGCAGGACACAGACATACTGTGTCATTGAAAATTTCAAAGTATTTGACATTTCTTTTACTTGGCACTCTGCAATTTTCTAAATGTCAATTTTAAAATGTTTTCATTATTATTAATTGAGCTTTACTCTGGAATCTCAAATGCTTATTTTATTATTGTTTCACTTTGCTAAATAAAGCCAGTAATGCAAGAAAAGCAGAGAAAATCAGTTTTCTTCTCAATTTTTCAGTTTTACCTGATTGAAGTGCTTCTCTGCCTCTGGACACTGCACACTTTGATGAATACTGACTTCAGAAGTTTCAGAAAAAAACTAAGTTTAGTCAAAAATAAGACTGGAAAAGAAACATTATTTTAGAAACATTGAAACTGCACAAAGTGAAGAGACAATACATACAGATTTTATTATTAAGTTAGTAGCTATGAAACTAACAAATTACTATGGTGCTTGGTTAATTTGTTGATTTAATTATTCAACATCTAATTATAGGAAGAGGACAATGCTATTTCAAGTGATTTAAAAAATGTAGGTACCATCTAATATGCTCCCATTTCTGATAATAAAAATAATGAATATCCTTATTGCTTTATTTATGTCATGGACACTGTCTACTTTTTCTCATCTACTTGCCATGAAGTGATGACTGTTTACCAGCAACACGCAATATTTGAAAATATACAAATCCAGCATTAAATGAAGTTAAAAGTTGCATTACAAAAGCTAAGCTCTTTTATTTAATAAAATGTACAGTTCTTTGAAAGACAAAAGGCATCATTTTACAGACTATCATCCAAGGATCTATCATTTTCTTAAATATAGCTGTAATCACAGATTCATCATTATCAAGGTATTTTATAGTAATTTATAAATACAACCTTTAAGAAAACTTCCAGTATGCAACTCCACTTATTTGCCTATGAAGCATAGTCTGAACAATTGGTGACAGTTTAAAGTCTGCACTGTTCCACTTCTTTGATTTTTATAGATTGGTATAGAAGTCTTTATCCTAGAAAATTAGCCACTGAATTCATTTGGGATAGCATGTGCCCTAAGAAATGTATCTTTAGGCCTGTGCATATCAATAATTTAAAATCAAAGGGTAAAGCAGTATCAACAATTAAGTTCTTAAAACGTGGCTTTTAATTAGAAAAGGATGTTAAAATAGGGCAACACTTTAAAGTAGTAAAATGAAACCCATTTGTAACATACTGGCAATTAAACTTATTCCTTTTTTATTATTCCTTAGAAACTCTGTGTTGTACTTACAAGGCAATCTTAATTCTTTAGTGCTAGTTTTGAATCAAGTATAAGCTGACAGTTGCTAGGTTTCTTATTTCAGGTTTGTAAGTTCTCTTGTGCAACTTTTCAAAACTGAAAAACCATTTCTTTCTTTAGGTCTTATGTAGTTCTTGAAAAAATGTTTGTTTTTATTTTTTTGGATTTATAACAATCCATTTTATATATTATACCAAGTATGCTTAAAATAAAACAAAGTGTTAACTAAACTTTATATTCAGAAATCTGGTATTATTGAGGGTCTGAAGATTTTTACACATTACATTTAATATATTTAAGTGAACTGGAAATTTCTCTAGAGGCAGAATATGTAACCTAAATATTTCTGACAAAATGATGATTTTAACCACTTTCTTGGGATTACATTTCATATATTTAACTACAGTTTAATCAGTGCCTATTATTTGGCATTACTGAGAATGGAGGTAAGGTCATACTATAATATTCTTTTCAAACAAAAAGTTTTCTGCAGGGGCAAACCATTTTACTTACTTTGTATTTTTAGAAAACACATCAACACTTCCATTTTTAAAAGGCAAATGGAATTTGTACAGTATACCACTTGTACCACTAATTAACACAGAGATCTGACCATACTTATAGCTTCAAGGCAGGGTTGGGCTTTTATCCAGAACATCAATTATATAAGAAAATATGTCTGTATATAGCAGAAAAATGATTGATCTAAAAAAATCCTCAAGAGTAGCAGGGGTGAAAATTCTGTAGAAGGCACAGTAGTCTTTCCCCCACACATAAGCTAATAAGAATTAGTGTTCTACTTCTTAATAACTCAATCTTCCTGTATATAATTTATCAGAGCATTCTTAAGGTTATTCATATGTAAGGTTGATTAACAAATGTCAAGGATTTATAAATCTATCATTTCTTTATTTGACTAATATTTAATGGGATCAATTACGCCCCGAGCATTTAGTTACATTTGCATGCACTTTTCTCATGTTTCAGATTTACTTTCATACCTCTGGGCCTTCACACATGCCATTCCTCTTGTCTGTAATGACCTTTTCCTTATTCTTTACTTGGATTATTAATTTGCTTTCAGGTTTTAGGCAAAGTTTGACCTCATGGAAGCCTTCCCAAGTTTTCCATCCAGTACAGTATGATTCAAAATGTTCCTCTTCTCCATTCATAGATGATTCTCTGTTATATCTATAAATGTATTTATTCCAATATACTATTATGATTTTACTTACCTAACCTCTGGTCAGATTCTCAAAAAAAACCAGTTTTATACAACAGTTAAGATTTTTAATTGTTACTCATTTAAAGGAATCCACTCCATATTTCAGGCAGTTCTCAAAATTACTCACAGATTTAGAACTTTTCATGGTGGCAAGAATACACAAAACTGTACAAAAAAGGTCTTAATGACCTGGATAACCACAATGGCATGGTCACTCACCTAGAGCCAGACATTCTGGACTGTGAAGCCAAGTGGGCCTTAGGAAGCATTACTAGGAACAAAGCTAGTGGAGATGATGGAATTCCAGCTGAGCTATTTCAAATCCTAAAAGGTGATGCTATTAAAGTGCTGCACTCAAAAGGCCAGCAAATTTGGAGAACTCTGGAGTGGTCACAGGACTGGAAAATGTCAGTTTTCATTTCGATCCCAAAGAAGGGCAATGCCAAAGAATGTTCAAACTACCCCACAGTTGCGCTCATTTCACATACTAGCAAGATAATGCTCAAAATCCTTCAAATTAGGCTTCATCAGTATATGAACTGAGAATTTCCAGATGTGTAAGGTGGATTTAGAACAGGCAGAGGAACCAGAGATCAAATTGACAACATCTGTTGGATCATAGAAAAAGCAAGAGAATTCCAGAAAAAAAAATCTACTTATGCTTCACTGACTACACTGAAGCCTTTGACTGTGTGGATCACAACAAACAGTGGAAAATTCTTAAAGAGAAGGGAATACCAGAACACCTTATCTGCCTCCTGAGAAACCTGTATGCAAGTCAAGAAGCAACAGTCAGAACTGGACATAGAACAATGGACTGGTTCCAAATTGGGAAAGGAGTACATCAAGTTGTATCCTGTCACCCTGCTTATTTAATCCCTATGCAGAGTACAACATTTAAAATGCCAGACTGGATGCAGCACAAGCTGGATCCAAGACTGCTGGGAGAAAAATCAATAACCTGACATATGCAGATGACACCACCATTATGGCAGAAAGAGAAGAGGAATTGAAGAGCCACTTGATGAAGGTGAAACAGGAGAGTGAAAAGGCTAGCTTAAAACTCAGCATTCAAAAATCTAAGATCATGGCATCTGGTCCCATCACTTCATGGCAAATAGGTAATGAAAAAATGGCAACAGTCTCAGACTTTATGTCATTGGACTTCAAAATCACTGCTGACAGTGACTGCAGCCATGAAATTAAAAGACACTTCCTCCTTGGAATAAAAGCTATGACCAACCTAGACAGCATATTAAAAAGCAGAAAGATCACTTTTCTGAAAAAGGTCCATATAGTCAAAGGTATGGTTTGTCCAGTATTCATGTACGGATTTGAGATTGTGCCATAAAGAGGCTGAATGCCAAAGAATTGATGCTTTTGAACTGCAGTGCTGGAGAAGACTCTTGACAGTCACTTGGACAGAAAGGAGATCAAAATAGTCAATCATAAAGGAAATCAACCCCGAATATTCATTGGTAGAACTGATGCTGAAGCTGAATCTCCAATACTTTGGACATGTGAAGTGAAGAGCTGACCCTTTCAAAAAGACCTTGATGGTAGAAAAGACAGAGGGCAGGAGGAGAAGGGGGCAATAGAGGAGGAGATGGTTAGACGGCATCAGCGACTCAATGGACATGAGTGTGAGCAAATTCAGGGAGATAGTGATGGACAGGGAAGCCTGGTATGCTGCAGTCCATAGGGTTACAAAGAGTTGGACATGACTTAGTGACTGAATAACAACAACAAAGCACATAAGAAGATAATACACAATGATTAAGTTTACATCATTGTAAGATGGAATTCATGTTGAAAAATAAACTTGGATGTTTACAGCAGGTGTCTTCCTAATTGCTACAAGCTTAAAACAACCAAAATGTAAGTGAATGGATAAATATAAAACAGTATATCCACACAATGGAATACTGTTGGGCAATAAAAAGAAATCCATGGAGGGATCTTACATGTATTTTACTAGTTTCAATAGTTTTTATATGTCAATGCCCCCAAATTGACACACTGATTTAAATTAATTAGAGCTGTGTGTGTAGGTTAACACTCTGATTAAACTGGTATACACAAAAATGTTAAGACCAGAAATAGAAACAGTATCCTTAAAGGAGAACAAAGCTGGTAACTGGCATTATCAGATGTACAGACTCACTTTAAAGATACACTTCACATCATCACGGAAAAATACTTGTTAAGAACTATGGTGATATGAATGGTTAAGCAGGACATTTTTTTTAACAAAGAGTTTTGGAGCATTTGCAGGTCAAAGGGATAATTCATTGAAAAGTAGAGGGTATATTTGTCAGACACTTTGACATCAAAAACAAAATATGCCCTTCTGTTTCTCTTTTAGAAATTCCACTCCTAAAGCCTGTTTTTGTTTTTGTTTTTTTTTTCTCTAAGTGTAACACCTCCCATTATTCTCAATCACCCTCTCTCTTGCTCTCTTCCTGTGCTGTACAGAGTAACCTTCAGAAGGGGCTATGTTAAGATTGGATGGTAAAATCCCTTTAAACTCTGAGTTTATGACATATCCTTTATTGTATGTGAGACATAGTTTAATAAGGGCACATAGGCATAATGATGGTGCTATCTGTCTTCATTTAGAGACTTCTAGGAACATGGGGGCTCTGTGTGGCAGACGGTTTTCTTTGTCTCAACCCACCTCTAGGCCAGCCTCTGTTTCAGCTTGCCAACTCCCCTCCATGGGCCACAGTTTTCTGTTTTCTGTTTTCTGCCACAGGTTCTTTACTGAAACCACAGACAAGTGCAGTTGGGAAGTGAGCAGAGTGAGGAGAGGTGCCCAGTGACAATTGTCCTAGACAACCTTCCTTTGAACAGACATTTCCGGGAGGCAACTGTAGTTTTCAGATGTTCTGGATGAATGGAGTCCTTACAATCTGCACGAGAAAGTCACTGCGGAGCTCTTTTCCTTTTCCCTTGTCTCTCTGTGGTTTTTCCTTTTCTCACACCTATTCACCCAAAACACACCTACTACCTATGCTCTAGTACTGTTTCATGCTGTGCTTTTAAGGTAACATAAAATAAAAACCATGCTTTGGAACAAAGCAAGAGGAAGTGGCCTTTGATTTAATATGTAAAAGGCAGCGAAAGTTGAAAGTCACTCAGAGGTTTATATTTTAGGACAGCAGAGAATAACCAAGGCACTATCACAAGGAACGGAAGCACACCCATCCTCTTTCCTTCAAAACATTAATGAAAATACAGGTCATACCCTTTGCCATTATGCAGATAATGAAATGCAAGTTGAAAAGTAAAATTCTTCGAGAGTTGGCTGTAGAATTCAGAAGTCCTTAATCCTTGTCTGGTCTTACAGAAATACTTTTTGTGAACCACACTGCTTAAGTCTCTGATAAATGCTGTCATTTATTTGGCAAATAAAACAATGATTTTATAACAGAATTCAATGTTTTAGTGCCATTTACAGTAAATGCCTCTATCTGAAACTCACTGTGATTTGTGGGCAGTCCTCAAGTTTGATTTTTGAATAAGTTCCACCATTTATTTATCTCTTCTATTCCCCTACAGTATTGCTATGAGATTTATAAGCACAGACCAATGAGTTTAAAAGTAAAATATTCTTAGTGAAAAAATGAAACTTTCTCATGTATGCTTTTCAGTATATAACTACTACAAGTGCATATTTATGTGATACTTTTGTTTTATTCCTGTTGCATAAAGCAGAAAATATTATACACAAATCAATGGACCATCATTTATATTTTCTTCGAAATTACAATATTTAGAGAGCCTTACAAACTTTTATTGTACTACCTAGCTAATGTGCTCATAGTAATCATTTTATTATAGTGTTACTTAAGCTACTGCTGCTTTAGGTGTTAACAGCCGTATTATTTAATCAATGACATCAAACTGCAGTGCTGAGAATATAACTATACTTCTTCATAAACTGGTAGGTTGTAGTGCTATGTTAAATAAAACAAAGTACAATTTATGCCTGTTTTTACCATATATTTTCACTGCTCATTTTCTCCTAAAGTATTTTCTCTTAAATCAATGGCAGGAGAGTATTTCATAATAATATTTGTTTTTCAGTCGTTAAATTGAATTAATGAAATTTCCTGGTTTCCCTATTGAGTATCCTGAAATGGAAATTTGACAGTTAAGTGTAACATATTTGTTCATTCAGCCTGAAAATAAAGTGAATATCTGTATATTTACAGTAGAACAATAATGGATTTATTCTAATTGCTAAGGTGTTTTGAGCCAAAGCATTTAAAATGTTGAGAAAAGCTGAACATATATTGGCATAAATATTTGTTTTCTAGGATGCAGACATTCTCAACCAAAATGAGTTTTGTATGAGAGCAAAGTGAGTCAGGTGAGTAAAGATTCCTGGAGATGAGCAATTTCCTCCTGTAAGGTAAATGTTTCAGGAGAAGAAAGAAAGAAAGTGAAGTCGCTCAGTCATGTCCAATTCCTCACTACCCCATGGACTATAGCCTACCAGGCTCCTCCGTCCATGGGATTTTCCAGGCAAGAATACTGGAGTGGGTTGCCACCCCTTCTCCAGGAGATCTTCCTGACCCAGGGATCAAACCTGGGTCTCCCACATTGTAGGCAGACGTTTTTACTGTCTGAGCCACTGGGGAAGTCATGTTTCAGGAGAGCAGGGTACTATGTATGAAGGTAGAAAAGAGGATTAAATTACTTGTTGTCCTGGGGAAATTAATATTATTTGCTGGAAAGGCCATTTATTCTAGGATTATTTTACTTATTTAGATTCATAATTGAGACATATGCTTATCTTCCTGCTCATGAGTCAACCTTACATTAAAGTATTTATGGAAGTTAAAAATAAATTTACTATTCTTCAAATTCTTTTGAAAGTAGCAAATAGATCTAACTGAGACCATGGAAGAGTTTAGGCTTCAGAAAAAAAATGTTACATGCTTTTTAATGTTTAAATGTGTAACTCTAATCAAAACCTTTATTCAATTTAATGATATTTCCAATTTTAGGTATTTTCATGGCTGTTGTCAAAATACACATGTAATACGTGTATCCTCATAACACAAATACTGGGCCTTACAGTTATTTGTTGCCACTAACGCTGTTCTAATACTACTTATTGAATTGTGTAATGTAGTATGTGATAAAAATGAGAAATAATTAAGCATACAGACAGTGCAACATCCCACATGTACTGCAGTCCCCATTCAGCACAACACTGACACCATCTGGATAGAGACAAAAACAAACCATAGCAGCCAGTGGGCCAACTTCAGAGTGGTTTAGCTAGCAATAACTCAGGAGCATCACCAATTCAATGGACACAAACTTGAGCAAACTCTGGGAAATGATGAGGAATAGGGAGGCCTGGCGTGCTGCAGTCCATGGAGTTGCGAAAAGTCAGACATTACTTGGCTACTAAACCACAACTACTCAGGAGCCAAGGCCATGATTCTAAAAGGATAACCTTTATGGCTTGGAAAATGGGAAGTTGAGGGATGCATGGTGATGAATAAACCCTTATGGGGTCAGGACACGTTCAAACTCATGGTGTTGCTGCAAAAGCCTAAGGCAGTTCTCAGGGTCTTAACTTATCCCAGCTCATACTGTGCTTTTCCCCTGCACTCAGGAAGTGGTGTTAGCCTGGATATGAATCCTAGCAACCACTCTTCAGGAGAAACAGCAGATTGGGTGCACAGAAAAAGTGTCGACATAGCATTGGGGTGGGATGGCATATTGCTAAAGATGCCAGATTGCCCTTGAAATACAGTAACTAAGTTAATACAGTAATAGTATGTCCTGTGTGTCCTAAACAATGCCCAATGCAACTGCCAAAGAAATATGGGTCCATCCATTGGAGTTTCTAACAAGTGAAGGGTTGGCAAATTGATTATACTGGCCACCTCCCACCAAGTGAATGTTTTTAACTATGTCTTAGTTTGTACAGACACAGTGCCTGGCCTAACCCAAGCTTTCCCCTGTCACTTGGCAAACCAGGATGCAACTATTAGGGGACTGGAGAAGCTGAGATACCCTTATCAAATAGACAGTGTTTGGGGATTACATTTCAAAGGTCATGCATTAATACATTTCAAAGGAACATTACATTGATGGAGACTACATCTCCATCATAAACATTATCTCCCCTATAAACTGCAAACAGCAGTGCTGGTAGAAAGGAATAATGGACTATTAAAACAGCAGATTAAATTACTATTAGATATAGCCACCTTGGCCAGATGGACTAAAGTACCATTTCAAGCTCTAATGATCAACCAGTAGTGCCTCTTCCCCAATACACCAGACTTACCAGACTGAGGACCCCTGTCAGGACACATGATCCTGTGAAATTTTGCAAGTCATTAGGAACAGCCATGGCTCCCACTCTTGTCATGGATCAATGTGTTGAGAATACCAAGTCACATCACACCTGGGAGAGGAGTTATCCACTGGAGTTTGCAGTGGGATGAGTGAGTTACTTCACACCCAATCTCCCCTGGGATCCCACTGTTCTGTTCCAATTGAGACCTAGGTGCTGATATATGTACCGTGGAGAGAGGGGTCAAGGTGGGGTTTCTAGTGTGGCATCAGGTCCCATCCCTAGTCCATCTCCTCTTACCTGACAATGCTGTCTCCCTTGGTATACATGCATGGTATGCACAACCAGGTCAGATTCCTAAAGCTACAGCCACATTAATAACTAAGGACCAGGCCACAGTGTAATTCCTATAGAAAGGGAAGATCTTCCTGTACAAGTTCCTATTAAATATCTGCCATTTGAACTTCAGTATTCTGCTGTGGTTTCAAGGCACAGATGGAAACAGCTCTCTACAGTGGGTTCATTTGTATGTCCAGCAAAGGAATCTATCCAACTGTTGGGATATGTGTGCAGTTGCACGTCTCAGCTCATTAGGATTTCTATGCCGGTATCATCACTTCAGGGAGGGGATTTGAGGACCCTAAAGCCGTACATTAAGGAAGAAGAACAAGCTAAGACTAGCACCTTTAATTTATCTGATGTAGACCACCAGGCTCCTCTGTCCATGGAATTCTTCAGACAAGAATACTGGAGTGGGTAGCTGTTCCCTTCTCCAGGGGATCTTCCTAACCCAGGAATCAAACCCAGGTATCCTGCATTGCAGGAAGATTCTCTGCCATCTGAGCCATTAGGGAAGCCCAATATTACCAACACTGATTTAGTAACTTGGCCTGCAGCACACACTATCAATAACGCTGAGAATAGGTACTCTTCCCTGGCTCTGCAATCAAACTACATCAACAGGATGCCAAACAACTGACCAAAATATTAGCATCAGAGCCACGGGTTGTTACACTCAGATTTGGGATGGATTCATGTTGTTCATGGACATCGAGCATGCGTGAATCCTTACGCTGGGAATATAAACATCACTCTAAAGAGAACCAACCCAACTGTACCAGGGATATGGGATGTTTATCACCAGAACAAGGTAGGCATTCTGCCACATTAAAGGACAGCAACTGGTTTGGCAGCCCAGGTGTTTCTTGGGTAGCACTACATGGGATCCAATGACTGTGTGGCATGAATCTTTTGACCATGGCTTCCACCGATGCAGTTGGGCTGCTGCACCGTGAGTTTCCTTTGGGCACAGGGAAGAATCTGACATGTGGTAACAAACTTTGCCAGTTTCCCTCTCCTCAAGGTCAGAAAGACATGTTCTGTTTTCACTGATACAATCATGTGGCCACTGTCTTTATTCCTCCATTGGCCTGGAGGATACTATAGTGCACATAGAAACCCTTACAAAATTCACCCAGCTAGCCTTAAATGCCAAAGCCTCTCCTTTAGGAATACTGAAATACATCTAATGAGAAATTATCTCCTCCAAACTGGGATGCCCTTGAACATTATCACTGTCTCACAAGGAGGCACCTGTACCATTACCCAAACACAAGGTTGTATGTTTATACCTGATGAGTCGCTAAACGTATCATTTTTATTAAGTAGCATGAAGACACAAGAAAAGCCCTGAGTGATCTGTCCCCAGCCTAGGGGACTCAAATCAGTGATTCAGATCATGGGCTGTTGGGGAAAAAAAAAAAAATTGTTACTTACATGTGTTTCTTTTGCGTGTGTCTATATTGTTGCTAACCCATCTGCCCCCAGTGCCGCCAGAAAGCTGTCAAACCAGGTCCGTTTGTGCTAATAAAACCCCTTGCTGACTCCTCAAGGCATATTGTGGAAAAGAAGGGCCAGTAAATAAGATTGTTAGAGCTGGTCACCAGGGGTGAAGTGTTGAAGAAGGTCACAGAGAGGAGAGGACCGCAAGGTGATCAGTGAGCTGGTTTCAGGCAATTAAAGTCTTCTTACCCCTTCTCCTGTCCTTGCAATGTATATTTTCTCCACTTTTCCTGCACTCAGAGTCACTTCAAGCACTTAGCCTTAAGTGAGTAATGTCCTGTTGAGACCATCTGTGCTGTATATATAATCGAACCCTGTTAAGGCCTCTATTCAAACTCTATTTAAAGTCTGGCGGGTGAGTTCGCAGACCTCATCTCGAGCCACCAAAGACAAGCCTCCTAAATTCCTTGCTTATTATATAAAACCTCCACCTTCCAATCCGGAGTGGACGGCCTCCTTCCTCCACCTCTCTTTGCCATTTGAATTCGGAGGCCAGCTTCGGACTTCACCCGGGACACTCCTGAAGTTTAGAATCCACAGGCAGGAAGTAGACTGTTGGGAAGCACGAGTATTGCAGCACTTTTGAGAATTACAGAATCAGGCCGAGGACAAGTCCACTCCACTTGCTTCTCAAAAGACACCGGCCATCTGGTGGGATCTCGTGAGATTTCCGGTTTCAACAGAAGCCAGCTGGGGAACTCTGGGATGAGAAACATCAGGGTGCCCAGGTGCTAGAAGGCTCTGATGCCAAATTTGTCAGTAAGGAATCTGCCGCCTAGCACCTATTCTGCAAACTTCAGTACTCGGTGGACACCTAAAGCCGCCCTCCGACTAAGTCACAGTGCAGTGGAATCTGTGCTAGGCCTGGCCAGGTACTGGAAAACCTGCTGAGGTAAAGGTGGGGAATGGGAGGGAATGATGGAGGCCAGAACTGGAGTAAAGCATGTGAGCATAGGCTGCAAACCTAATATCCTCTCAGGAGCCTAAAGGATCTGAAGCAGTGAGGCAGGCTTCCAGTGCAGAAGTCTGGAAATCTATTCACTGGCCACTGAAGTCCGAGGTTCTGTTAATCCTGACTTGTGTTCTATTGCATATCCTTGGGGCCAGTTATTTCTCTCTGTGGCTTAGAAGTGCCCAAAATTCATCCCCTTAGACCAACTGCTGTTCCTGGAGCCCTTTTTCTGAAGAGCAATCTTACAGAATTATCTTCTTTTTGTGCCCTATTGCATAGGTCTATATCTATATATTTCTATCAATAGATCTATCTTTATTTATAGATAGAGAGAGACAGATATAGATTGATAGAGATATTAAGAAGGCTTTACAGGTGACTCAGTGGTAAAAGAATCTGCCTGTCAGTACAGAAGGAGAGGAGACTCAGGTTTGATCCCTGGGTGGGAATATGCCCTGGAGGAGGAAATGGCAACCCATCCCAGCATTCTTGCCTGGAGACTTGCATGGACTAAGAAGCCTAGAAGGCTACAGTCCAACACAACTGAGTGCCTAAGCACAAACACTACAGATACAAGAGAGAGGTGAGGTTTATTTTAAGGTACTGGCTCATGTGATTGCAGAAGCTGGCAAATATGATATCTGCAGGGACAGCCAGCAGGCTGGAGGTCAGACTTAAGCTAGAGCCTGAACACAGTCTGAAGTCCAATTTTCCTTTAGCCCTTCTACTGATTAGATGAGGCCCACCCACATAATGGAGGATAATCTACTTTACAAGAATAAACAGAAGAACTATACAAAAAAGATCTTTATGACTCAAATAACCAAGATGGTATTCACCTAGAGCCAGACATCCTGGTGTGTGAAGTCAACTGGGCCTTAGGAAGCATCACTACGAACAAAACTAGTGGAGGTGATGGAATTCCATTTGAGCTATCTCAAATCCTAAAAGATGATGATGTTAAAGTGCTGCACTCAATATGCCAGCAAATTTGGAAAACTCAGCAGTGGCCATAGGACTAGAAAAGGTCAATTTTCATTTCAATCCCAAAGAAAGGCACTTCCAAAAAATGTTCAGACTACTGCACGTTTGAATTCATCTCACAGGCTAGCAAAGTAATGCTCAACATTCTCCAAGCCAGGCTTCATTGTTACATGAACTGTGAACTTCCAGATGTTTAAGCTGGATTTAGAAAAGGTAGAAGAACCAGAGATCAAATCTCCAATATCTGATGGATCATCAAACAGCAAGAGAATTCTAGAAAAACATCTACTTCTTCATTATTGACTATACCAAAGCCTTTGATTGTGTAGATCACAAAAAACTCTGGAAAATTCTTCAAG
This sequence comes from Bos indicus x Bos taurus, assembly GCF_003369695.1. NCBI lineage: Eukaryota > Metazoa > Chordata > Mammalia > Artiodactyla > Bovidae > Bos > Bos indicus x Bos taurus. The sequence goes on along the minus strand of NC_040076.1, from coordinate 17,033,531 downwards.
AGATGGGAATACTAGACCACCTTACCCGCCTCCTGAGAAATCTGTATGTAAGTCAAGAAAAAACAGAACTGGACATGGAACAACAGACTGGTTCCAAATCGGGAAAGGAGTATGTCAGGCTGTATATTGTCACCCTGCTTATTTAACTTATATGCAGATACATCATGCAAAATGCCAGTCTGGATGAAGCACAAGCTGGAATTAAGATTGCTGAGAGAAATATCAATAGCTTCATATATGCAGATGACACAACCCTTATGACCGAAAGTGAAGAACTAAAGTGCCTCTTGATGAAAGTGAAAGAGGAGAGTGAAAAAGTTGGCTTAAAACTCTTCAGAAAACTAAGATCTTGGCATCTGGTCCCATCACTTCATGGCAAGTAGATGGGGAAACAATGGAAACAATGAGAGTCTTTATATTTTTGCGCTGCAAAATCACTCCAGATGGTGACTACAGCCATGAAATTAAAAGACACTTGCTCCTTGGAGGAAAAGCTATGACCAACCTAGACAACATATTAAAAAGCAGAGACATTACTTTGCCAACAAAGGTCTGTCTAGTCAAAGCTATGTTTTTTTTCCAGTAGTTATGTATGGATGTGAGAGTTGGACTATAAAGAAAGCTGAGCACCAAAGAATTGATGTTTTTGAACTGTGGTGTTGGAGAAGACTCTTGAGAGTGCCTTGGACTGCAAGGAGATCCAACCAGTCAATCCTAAAGGATATCAATCCTGAATATTCATTGGAAGGACTGATGCTGAGGTTGAAACTCCAACAATTTGGCCACCTGATACAAAGAACTGACTCATTGGAAAAGACCTCACTGATGCTGGGAAACATTGAAGGCAGGGTGAAAAGAGAATGACAGAGATGAGATGGCTGGATGGCATCACTGGCTCGATGGACATGAGTTTGAGCAAGCTCCAGGAGTTGGTGATGGACAGGGAAGTCCAGCATGCTGTACTTCATGGAGTCACATGGAGTCGGATATGACTGTGCGACTGAACTGAACTGAACTGAATCTACTTTTCTCAAAAAAAAAAAAAAAAAAACTGACTTAATTGTTCGGTTCAGTTCAGTTGCTCAGTCGTGTCAGACTCTTTGTGACCCCATGAATCGCAGCACACCAGGCCTCCCTGTCCATCACCAACTCCCGGAGTTCACCCAGACTCACCTCCATCGAGTCAGTGATGCCATCCAGCCATCTCATCCTCTGTCATCCCCTTATCCTCCTGACCCCAATACCTCCCAGCATCAGAGTCTTTTCCAATGAGTCAAGTCTTTGCATGAGGTGGCCAAAGTACTTGAGTTTCAGCTTCAGCATCATTCCCTCCAAAGAAATCCCAGGGCTGATCTCCTTCAGAATGGTCTGGTTGGATCTCCTTGCAGTCCAAGGGACTCTCAAGAGTCTTCTCCAACACCACAGTTCAAAAGCATCAATTCTTTGGCGCTCAGCCTTCTTCACAGTCCAACTCTTACATCCATACCTGACCACAGGAAAAACCATAGCCTTGACTAGACGAACCTTTGTTGGCAAAGTAATGTCTCTGCTTTTGAATATGCTATCTAGGTTGGTCATAACTTTTCTTCCAAGGAGTAAGGAAGTCTTTTAATTTCATGGCTGCAGTCACCATCTGCAGTGATTTTGGAGCCCAGAAAAAATAAAGTCTGACACTGTTTCCACTGTTTCCCCATCTATGTGCCATGAAGTGATGGGACCAGATGCCATAATCTTCGTTTTCTGAATGTTGAGCTTTAAGCCAACTTTTTCACTCTCCACTTTCACTTTCATCAAGAGGCTTTTTAGTTCCTCTTCACATTCTGCATATCTGAGTTTATTGATATTTCTCCCGGAAATCTTGATTCCAGCTTGTGCTTCTTCCAGCCCAGCGTTTCTCATGATGTACTCTACATATAAGTTAAATTAGCAGGGTGACAAGATACAGCCTTGATGTACTCCTTTTCCTATTTGGAACCAGTTTGTTGTTCCATGTCCAGTTCTAACTGTTGCTTCCTGACTTGCATATAGGTTTCTCAAGAGGCATGTCAGGTGGTCTGGTATTCCCATCTCTTTCAGAATTTTCCAGTTTATTGTGACCCATACAGTCAAAGACTTCGGCATAGTCAATAAAGCAGAAATAGATGTTTTTCTGGAACTCTCTTGCTTTTTCCATGATCCAGTGGATATTGGCAATTTGATCTCTGTTTCCTCTGCCTTTTCTAAAACCAGCTTGAACATCTGGAAGTTCGCAGTTCACGTATTACTGAAGCCTGGCTTGGAGAATTTTGAACATTACTTTACTAGTGTGTGAGATGAGTGCAGTTGTACGGTAGTTTGAGCATTCTTTGGCATTGCCTTTCTTTGGGATTAGTATGAAAACTGACCATTTCCAGTCCTGTGGCCACTGCTGAGTGTTAGTAGGCACAGTACTTCTAAATACAAGAATTCCTCAGAGATACTGCAGGTGAAGTTCCAGACCACAGAAATAAAGAAAATTATGCAACTAAGCAAGTCACATTTTTTTCTTTTCTTTTTTTTTTTTTGGTTTCCCAGTACATGTAAAATGTAGGCTTCCACTTCATTTTAGTATATTAAATGTAATTCTAATTTGTGTCTTAAAAAACAAATAATATACATATTTGGAAATGATGATTTTGGAAAAATGGTGCTTATAGACTTGCTAGATGGAGAGATTGCTACAAAATTTCAATGTGTAAAATAGAAAATATTTTGAAGGCAATAAAGGAAACTATAATAAAATTAGAATTGTCCTTATGCTCTTCCATAAGTCACCAAATTAATAAATTGGTATTTGCTATTAGGAACATGAATAGATTATCATGGTATTAGCCAAATGAACAAATATTAAGTACAGTGTCTGGCATATAGTATGTTAGCAATGAATGACAGTAAAATAAACATTTTGAAATGAGGTTGCGAGATTGACTTGCCAAAATGTTATGATTTATAGGAGGTGCCACATACTTTAAAGGAATTACAAAATATGGCTCATGCCCATAAATGATTTTTAAATTACATTAAGACTTCAGTATTTAATACATAAAACACTAATAGGTGTCATAAATAACATTATGCATTATACTATTCAATTTAAGGCAGTACATGATGGTGTGATTTTGTAAAACAGGCAGCAGTTTCAAAATATATATAAAATAGTTGGTTAAAATTTTCTAAGGCTAGCATATGTGTAGGGTCTTCTGAGAACTGGAATCTGTGATACCATGTTGGGCAGATGGCAAATAATTGGTTGCAGTAATGGACAGTTTGGAACTGGACAGTCTCTAGGCAAAGCAGAATAATGGGAACTATGGAAAGGGCTCAATATGATACCTTTATAAATACTAGTCAGTATTATAGAAAACATTACAAACATTAGGCCTCAGAAAGATATTTATAAGAAATTTCTCTCACCTGCCAAATAAAACCAATGATCACGAGCATGCACATGCAGGACAGAAAGAATTTGAAAATATATTCAGGAATGTACAATTGTGTGTGCATTAAAATAAGAAGAAACACCTGATACAAATTGTCTTCTGAGAATAGTACACCCAAATAACTGAGGTATAAAGTTAATATTAAATACCAATCTCGATGTTACAAAAATCACTGGCTTTGCACAGTATATAACTTAAGTTAATTTGCTTCTCTGAGTATAACAAAATCTTGCAGGTAGAGTCATCAGTGACTTATTGGTAATATAAGATAATTGAAATTATCAACAGATAAAATTAAAGGAGAGGTTTAAATGATAGAATTATAGTACATGCCAGCAATTTCTCAAAGTGAATTACCCAAATATAATTGCACATTTCTGCTGTGTTCTAAAGTTCAACAGCCTGAAATGTGATTGAATTATGCATACATTAATAAGACTGCATACAAAAAGGGAGAAGATAACTGAAATGGTTTAATATCTATATGGACTAGAAATATATTAATAGTGTCTATGAATTATATGCTCTGTTTTCTGTTGCATTCACTTCAGATGTATCCAACAAAAAGTATGAGGATAACATTAATTTTCACTTCAGATGTATCAACCAAAAATATTAGGATATATTAATTTTCTATTTCCATACACTATCTTATTAATCTCACTCTGAAAATCTTCAGGCATAAACATTAAATTGAAATTACTGAAATCAAAGATCTATCCACTATCCAAAATATATAACCAATTTTTAAAGTATGAAATGTAGTTTATCAGGAAGGGGTTTACTATTTCAGAAAGAAATGAAACCTGCATATGAGATATGTATTGACTTAGTAACTACTCAAAAAAAAATTATAATCTCTAAATTTCTTATGTTTGATTTACTTACCTCCAAATAAAATTGTTTTGTTAAATAGGAAACAGTATTTCATTGAATTCACAAAACTGTATCTAGAAAATAAGTATCTTTCATAAATTGGCCAGCATACTTGTTGGCAGAATAAGATAATTTGTTTTAATGTAGTTCTATGTTCACTTGTTTCTTTCATTTACCCTTCTTCATAAAGCAAAATTCAAATGATGCAGGATTGTTGATGTTTTAAGATGTTGTCTTGATCCTCTCTTAAATTTGAATTATACAATAGCTTTGTTTCTGCAAAAAGTAACTCTCATAGATTTGTCTTTCAGTTCTACTTGTGTGCCTCGATAATTTCTAGCTTAGGCAATTATGTCATCTAGGCTAAGTGAGTCAAGAGTCATTTTTTTGAATAACAGAGCAAATTTTGTTTTAAAAAGATAATTCATGGGTATGCCATGAATGTGTAAAGGACTGATTTTCCTGGTATGTCCTCATCTTTATGGTCAGAAAATCATGATTCATCTTGACTTTTTAATGCAAACTTGAATTTTTTATATGCTTTATTTATCATTACTGTTCAGCTGAATGCTTTACTGGTTAATTCTAGAAAGAACAACAAACCTTGCAAGAAAAATAAGAGCCTCAAGGCATTTCCTTGGCTGGACTGGAAATCCAAAGTATTTCCAAGGATATCCAAAAGATTCCAAAATCAAAAGGAATTTGCTAGTGAATCATAGTATTTAAACAGATTAAAATAAATTAGCAACTGGCATTAAATTCCACTGTGCTTTTGTTGAGATATCAAGATATACATTTTAAAGTGATAGTGACATTTTACACAATATGCTATTTATATTTGTGTGTGTGTGTATATATATATATATATATGTGTGTGTGTGTATGTGTGTGTGTGTGTGTATGTATGTGTGTGTGTATATATATATGTATATGTATATATATGCATAGGGATAGGAGCACAGTAATCACACCTCAGTGAACAGGTGGCAAAGGAGGTATGTGTGTTGTGGTGGGAAGGAGGTTGTGTGTGTGTGTGAAAATCGGAAAACTAAAAGGTCAGTTTTTTACTTTAACAGGGCCTTGTATATAGGGCTATGATATTGATTACCATGATATAGTATTGAACAAAATAGAGTCCCTTTCAGGGAAGATAGAGTTGAATGAATACTTTTCAATTAATGTAACATAAATATTATAAAATGCTTATAAATTAAAATCAAGTCTTTTATAAGAAGAAGACTCAACTAATCACATGGCCTCCATAAGAGAGAAAATTTAAGGGAGATAAAGCATAATTATGGTTTAAAGGCACAAAAAGAAAAGTTGATAAGTTAACAGTACACTGAGAGTCAGGAGAAGTGGTTAGAAAGAGAAGTAGGTATCAGATTATACTAACCTTAGTGTCTGAAGGATGAAAGAATTTAAGTGCAATAAAATATACTTATTTATTTGAACAGAATAAGATATACTGTTAGATACACAATGTTATGTCTTTTCTATCATATTTATATCTTATGTCACTAAAATTTTTGACTGATACTTTGTCATCTTTGTTGAGGGCATACTGTTTTCTGATTCCAGTTGTATGTTTGGCTGACACTGAAATGATATTAGTTGACTGCTAGAATGAAAATGCAGAACTAGAAAATTTATCAGCCCATTCATGATATAGCCATATACATATACATATATACATATGAAGTGAAGTGAAGTGAAAGTTGCTCAGTCATGTCCTACTCTTTGTGACCCCATGGACTATACAGTCCATGGAATTCTCCATGCCAGAATATTGGAGACTATTGGAGTGGGTAGCCTTTCCATTCTCCAGGGGATCTTCCCAACCCAGGGATTTAACCCAGGTCGCCTGCATTGCAGGTGGATTCTTTACCAGCTGAGCCACAAGGGAAGCTCAAGAATAATGGAGTGGGTAACCTATACTTTTTCTAGCGGATCTTCCTGACCCAGGAATTGAATCAGGGTCTCCTGTGGAGACACCTGCATTGCAGGCAGATTCTTTACCAACTGAGCTATGAGGGAAACCCTATATACATATATATTTACACTAAAGTATCAATTCAGCTGAAAATGAGAATAAAGGATAATAGAAGTAAATATATCAACATCTTAAAATAATTAGTACCAACTGCCACAAATTTGGAGAAGGCAACGGCAACCCATTCCAGTACTCTTGCCTGGAAAATCCCATGGACGGAGGAGCCTGGTAGGCTATAGTCCATGGGGTCGCTAAGAGTTGGGGATGACTGAGCGATTTCACTTTCACTTTTCACTTTCATGCATTGGAGAAGGAAATGGCATCCCACTCCAGTATTCTTGCCTGGAGAATCCCAGGGACAGAGGAGCCTAGTGGGCTGCCGTGTATGGGGTCACACAGAATCGGACATGACTGAAGCGACTTAGCAGCAACAGCAGCAGCCACAACTTTTGGAATTTTAAAGTAAAATTAATTTCCACTAAGAAGAAATATTAATTAATATCCATTAAATTCATACATACTAACAGTAGTCAAACATTATGGTAAATAAAGGTCTTTTTTATATTCAAGTACACAGAAATTTTAGCTCTCAAGAATTCTTTTTAAGAAAGCTATAAGAAAATAATCCTCAGCAGAAAGAGAAAAAAACAAACATAGAAATTTGTAGGTTCTGTGGGCAAAGAATGGCATTAACTTAAAATAAAGAGACAAGAGAACACTGTCATTAAGAAAAATATAGAACTGGTAAATTATTTAGTATGCTTTCTCTTAAAGGAGAGAAGTGTTCCAGTTTTACAATTTTCAAATTAGTGAATGTTTATTTGCAATAAAAAAATCTAATAGAACATATAAAATGATTTTGAGTAAAAGAGAATATTATATGTTAGGAAATATAAATGACTCAGTTATTAATATTCATATAATGGAAATAAAACACTGGATATTATTTAAAATAAAACTTTTAGTATGAGGATACTGGAAGGATAGAAAAAAAAACAGTATATGTGATGGAAAGTGATATTATAGGACACCAAATTTTCTTCTTCTATAAGATTTAGGCATAGTTATCAATAGAAAGTTAAGAGACAACATGACAGGTACATTACATAGATAAAAACTGGAAAGTAACGTAAGAGAAATTTAAGAGTTAAAATTTGTTAGATGCAAAGATTCATGTGCATGTAAAAAAAACTCTCTCTAAGTAAGCCATATAGTATCATTTGACTAAATAATGTACTCTTAAGCACTTGATTTTCAAATTTAAACTGAACAGAAATGTGATATATATCAACTCTTCATTTGTCTAAGAGGTGAAGGGTATTACTACCTCTGTATGTCTACAAAATAAGAAGTAGTAAAAGTGTGCATGTCTATTTTCCCAGTCATATTAATGTTTGTTGATAGAAAAATCAAATTAGAACAAAAGAAAAATAAATCCTAGGCTTTGAGAGTCTTATTTAATTTGTTCTGCTTTTTCAAAAGAAGTATTAATTATTAAGGGCTTCCATAATGGTGCTAGGTGTAAAGAACCTACCTGCTAATGCAGGAGACATAAGAGAAACATGTTTGGTCCTTGGGTCAGGAAGATCCCCTGGAGGAAGGCATGGCAACCCACTCCAGTGTTCTTGCCTAGAGAATCCCATGGTCAGAGGAGCATGGCAGGCTAGAGTCCACAGTGTTGCAAAGAGTCAGACATGACTGGAGCAACTTAGCAGACATGCATGGTGCACATTAATTATTAAAGATAGATTAAAATGAGAATTTTTTCCCTCAAACTAGCATAGAATTATGGGTTATTGATGTAATAAATTTAGGCACAGACACTTATATATACACACACATACCCATATATATGTATACTCTATTTCTATTGATTTTGAATACGTAGTAATAGAAAATAGCTACTGAAATGCTTATTGAAAATTTGTTTTTCTATTGCTTTGCACCAATTACCTTCATAACATTATGTGGGAATTAGTTTGATTAGTTTGATGAAATATTCTGATTGAGACACCTCAGGTATAAATCAAAATTGACTTAATTTAATTTCCATTTGTGATTTGATTAGAATGATATTGATGCTAAACTTATGCAGATAAGCTAGATTTGACATTTTTTTTAATTATTTGAATTTCATTTTTGGAAAACCTAATCACTGAAAAGTATTAAGTGACATTTAAAGAACATAATTTTCATATACCTACTGCTTTAACTCCTTGTTTTATGTGGAGAACATTTTCTAATGCTTTCTTTTTTTTTTTTAGGTTTTGTTTTAAGCATTATCTATATATCCATGTTCTGAGAATTTGTCATTTTTGTTTCATAATTTTCAAGGTCTGCAACTTCCAGTGCAAAATGTTAAAATATTTATACTCCCAAGTAACTTAAAATAGAGATATGATCACTACAAGAAATTACTCATATATGCACTGGGTTCTTGAGGGAACTTTTTTTCCCAAATTGTGAGGGTAACTTGTGGACACTCTAAAATATTAATTAGAATTTTCTGACAAAATCTTCCTACATTACTTTTTTATGGCTGCTGTAATAAATAACCACAAAGCTGGTAGCTTAAAACAAGACAACTTTTTCTCACAGTTCTAGAGTGCACAGTCTGAAATCAGTATCACTGGGAAGAAGTCAATGTGTCAGCAAGGACTGCATCTTTTTGGAAACTTTATAAGATACCTTCGTTGCCTTTTCCAGCTCCCAGTGTCTCCTCCTGAAATTCCCTTTCTTGTGGTTGCATTGCTCAAATCACCAAGGTTAGTATCTTTTCATTTCTTCATGCTCCATCTTTACACAGAGTACTCCTTTGTGTGTGTAAAGTCTCCCTCAGCCTCCCTCTTACAAAGAGGGCCCACCAGGATAGTCCAGGAAAACCTTCCCATCTCAAAATCCTCAACTTAATCATGTTTCCTAAGACTCCCTTCGTGACATGTAACAGTTACAGTTTCCAGGATTAAAACATGGAAATCTTTTAGGGGGACATTTTTCAACCTCTTCTACAATCACTTGGGCCCTCAGGGCTACTGGGTCTCTAATTTCTCTAGAACAAATAGAGAGCCCCTCAAAATCACAGCCATTTTAAAATCGCATATTTTGTCTTCCTGTGAACCAGAAGCTATTCTGTCCTGAAAGCATCTTGAATCTAACTACTCAACATGGAGAGTCTCCAGATTAGACCAGTAGCATCAACATCAACCAGTAGCATCAACATCATAGACATGGTTAAAAATACAAACAATGGATCCGTCACAGACCTACTGCATCACAGCTTGTATGTTAACAAAATATAACAAGATGTACAAGCTATTCACATGCACTTTGGAGTCTGACAAACACTGTGTGTGTGTGTGTGAACTTGTGTTACTTTCTAGAATTACTCTAAGGAAAAAAATCACAGACTTTTAAAAAAAGAGATGATATGACTATAGAAGGACGGATATGAATGAATCAAGGTAGTAATTTCCAATCTCAACAAATCTTCAGAAAAACAAAGTAATAGATAATTATGCAAGTACTTGGCAAAGTTATTTTTTAAATAAAAGTTTTAATTGCCATTTCAGAATAAGTAGTTTTCTTAGACATACAACTTCACTAATAAAAATGAGTTTTATTTGTGTCTCAGATGATATTTTCCTTTATATTATTTCTATTGTGAAATGTTTATCATTAATGAGCTTTCCTTCATGTCATGGTACATTAGTTTCCATCAGCATACCAAAATGTATTTTGTTTTGACCAAAGTATAACTAAGCTACAAACTGTTTATGAGAGCAAAAAAATTCTTTGCCCAGTAGTACTAGATGTTCACACCATGTTCTTCATTTATGAAGATCATCCATAGGACAATTTGTATGTTGCAACAATGTTATTATTAACAAATTATTAATTTAAGCTATTGCTACTTAAATATCTTGCTGGGGTCCAGCCCCAGTGGATCCAGGGAATTCGAAGCGGGGATGGCGTCTGCGAGGATCAGGAAACAATTGCTTAATTAAATGTTAATTAAGGATATAAAGAGTGGTTAAATAAGGATAGCTCAGTGAGGAAATTCAGTGGAGAAAAGAGGCTGAATAACTTGGTTTATGTGGAAAGCTAATAAAATTCCAAGGCTAGAATTTACATCACCTATGTAGGCCGCAGGCGTCTTCCCATTCTCCCGAAGGAGAGGAGACACTAAGGCATCCCCAGTCAGATCTTAGAAACCCAGGCATAATTAGTAGGCTTGACGAGTCTCCATGCTCCAATTCAGCCAGAAGGTGAGAGAAAGAGCCACGTGGGGAGACCAAGTTTCTATGAACAAGACCCACACTTTTTTTTTCCAAAGTAGTTTTTGTACCTTAAGTTATGCATAGAGGATAATGGGGGAAGGGGTATAGTCGGCAGTAAGCCAGGCTTTCTTCCTGCAAACTTATCATATGCAAAAGTTTAGGTGATTTACATCATCTTCTGGCCCAGAGGCCTGTTAACATTTTAAGACCCTTTCTTCAGAAAACTTATTTTCCTTTAAAGGTGATTAGTCAGGTGCCACCCTCCAAAAGCATTAGATAAAGTTGCATTCCTACAGGGCAAAGGTGTGGTGGGCTATAACAAGAAAAAGAACTAACTCAAGGGTCCAAGTTTACAAACATTAAAGCTACTACTTACATTCTTATACACCAATTATATTAATCAATACACTGCCAGGGACACAGTAGGTAAGGGATATGGAAACTTAGCAGCAAACATTGGCCCAACAAGTGAAAAACCCTTCACCAATACAATTTCTAATCAATCTTTTAACTGCTCAAAGGAATCTGTATTTAGACAGTTTAGAACATCTCATACCGCTCACGGTTGTGAACTAAAACACTCTTGTCACGCCCAGGAATTTTATTAACTGGAGCTGTAATTTAACTCTTCTTCAGAGAGAGGTGGTGGGGGACAGCCCCCCATAAAGTCAGAGGTGTAGGTGAGAGCATAAAGCAGTAAAATAGGCAGACTCTGGTTTTGGGAGTAGATGCTCGAGAATTTCCAGGGGGACTCCTGAGGCTCGATCCCACCTTTGCGTATGCCAAGCCTCCTTCCTCATGACCTTTGCCATGGGTGAAGTTCCTCATGCTGGCTCCCGGCAATATCTCAATAGCTTCTTAGGATACAGAGAAAGGTCTACATTCCAGCTTTCTTTGTTATGTTATCAGGGCCTTTCTCTTGCTTCATATATCTCTTGAGAACATTAAAAATCACTAGCCTGAAAATGGTGGACTGGCCAAAATAATTTACTGAAATTTCTATCAGATCAGATTTAAAATTTCCAAAGATCTATATATAAAAAACTATAAAACAATGATGAAAGAAATCAAGGATGACACAAACAGACGGAGAAATATACCATGTTCATGGATCGGAAGAATCAGTATAGTGAAAATGAGTATACTATCCAAAGCAATCTATAGATTCAATGCAACCCCTATCAAGCTACCAATGGTATTTTTCAGAGAATTAGAACAAATAATTTCACAATTTGTATGGAATTACAAAAAAACCTCAAATAGCCAAAGCAATCTTGAGAAAGAAGAATGGAACTGGAGGAATCAACCTGCCTGTCTTCAGGCTCTACTACAAAGCCACAGTCATCAAGACAGTATAGTACTGGCACAAAGACAGAAACACAGACCAATGGAACAAAATAGAAAGCCCAGAGATAAAACCACACACCTGTGAATACCTTATCTTTGACAAAGATGGCAAGAATATACAATGTAGAAAAGACAATCTCTTTAATAAGTGGTGCTGGGAAAACTTGTCAATCACTTGTTGTTCATAAAAGAATGAAACTAGAACAATTTCTAACACCATACACAAAAATAAACTCAAAATGGATTAAAGATCTAAATGTAAGACCAGAAACAATAAAACTCCTAGAGGAAAACATAGGCAAAACTCTCTCTGACATAAATCTTAACAGGATTCTCTATGACCCACCTCCCAGAGTAATGGAAATAAAAGTTAAAAAAAAAAGGACCTAATTAAACTTAAAAGGTTTTGCATAATGAAGGAAACTATAAACAAGGTGAAAAGACAGCCTTCAGAATAGGAGAAAATAATAGAAAATGAAGCAACTGACAAAGAATTAATTTCAAAAATATATAAGCAACTCCTGCAGCTTAGTTCCAGAAAAATAAACCACCCAATCAACAAATGGTCCAAAGAACTAAATAAACATTTCTCCAAAGAAGGCATACAGATGGCTAACAAACACATGAAAAGATGCTCAACATCACTCATTATCAGAGAAATGCAAATCAAAACCACAATGAGGTACCATCTCACGCCAGTCAGAATGGCTGCTATCAAAAATTCTACAAGCAATAAATGCTGGAGAGGGTGCATAGAAAAAGGAATCCTCTTACACTGTTGTTGGAAATGCAAACTAGTATAGCCACTATGGTGAACAGTGTGGAGAATCCTTAAAAAACTGGAAACAGAACTTCCATACAACCCAGCAATCCCACTGCTGGGCATACACACTAAGGAAACCAGAAGGGAAAGAGACACATGTACCCCAATGTTCATCGCAGCACTGTTTACAATAGCCAGGACATGGAAGTAACCTAGATGTCCATCAGCAGATGAATGGATAAGAAAGCTGTGGTACATATACACAATGGAATATTACTCAGCTATTAAAAAGAATGCATTTGAATCAGTTCTAATGAAGTGGGTGAAACTTGAGCCTATTATACAGAGTGAAGTATGTCAGAAAGAAAAACACCAATACATTATATTAATGCATATAGATGGAATTTAGAAAGATGGTAATGATGACGCTAGATGCAAGACAGCAAAAGAGACACAGATGTAAAGAACAGACTGTTGGACTCTGTGGGAGAAGGCGGGGGTGGGATGATTTGAGAGAATAGTATTGAAACATGTATATTATCATATGTGAAATAGATTGTCAGTCCAGGTTTGATGCATGAGGTAGGGTACTCAGGGATGGTGCACTGGGATGACCCAGAGGGATGGGATGGGGAGGTAGGTGGGAGGGAGGGTCAGGATGGGGAACTCATGTACACCCATAGCTGATTCATGTCAATGTATGGCAAAAACCCACCACAATATTGTAAAGTAATTAGCCTCCAATTAAAAAAAATTCAACAAAATATATTTTATTAAAGTATATCAATAATGTTGAAAATGATGAAAATTTATGAAAGACAAGTTAGTTTTCATTGTACAATGTTTGAAATTCTTCACTTTGAAAAATATCTTTTATACATGCTGAATGTACCAAGTTTTGTTTACTTACTATTGATATTCCCATATTGTGTAAATCAAACTGTAGATCTTGGGTTCATCTAGAATATGATATTTTATTTTGACCTTTCTCTTTAAGAATGAATATGGGATAGATGGTCAGTTTGAACATTCAGTTCAGTTCAGTTCGGTTCAGTCACTCAGTCGTGTCCAACTCTTGTGATCCCATGGAATTCAGCACACAGTCTTTCCTGTACAACACCAACTCCCGGAGCTTGCTCAAACTCATGTCCATCGAGTTGGTGATGCCATCCAACCTTCTGTCATCCTCTTCTCCTCCTGTCTTCAGTTAGTCCTTCCCAGCATCAGGGTCTTTTCCAATGAGTCAGTTCTTGGCATCAGGTGGCCAAAGTATTGGAGCTTCAGCCTCAGCATCAATGAATGCTTCCAATGAATACTCAGGGTTGATTTCCTTTTAGATTGACAGGTTTGATCTCTCTACAGTCCAAGGGACTCTCAAAGGTCTTCTTCAACACCAGTTCAAAAGCATCAATTCTTTGGCATTCAGCTTTCTTTATGGTCCAACTCTCATATCCATACATAACTACTGGAAAAGCAATAGCTTTGACTAGACAAACCTTTGTCAGCAAGGTAATGTCTCAGCATTAGTGTGGTCAAATGGGGGCTTTCCTGCTGGCACAGCAGTCTGTAAAGATTCCACCTGCCAATGCAAGAGACACTGATTTGATACATGGGTCAGGAAGATTCCCTAGAGAAGGAAATGGCAACTCACTCCAGTATTCTTACCTGGAAATCCACGGACAAAGGAACCTAGTGGGCTACCATCCATCAGGTTGCAGAGTCAGACACGACTTAGGAACTAAGCAAAAATAACTGTCAAATGATTATAATATATGAAACCTGGTCTATTTAATTATCCTTGAAATTATTTCGATTTGGAAGTTTGTAATGTGTACCATTATGGTTCAGTAAAAATTTTGTCTTTCAGAATCACAGTGTGTTCTATTACTTTATCAATAATTTTTGTATATGTTTATACTTAAGAACAATTAATACTGTAAAGTGAAACTCCTAATCCTCAAATTTTCAGTATAGTAGAGATTATCTGGATAATTTGAAGATATCAGTAAGCAAGGAAAGTTACATTTTGGGGGAAATCTTACTTATCCTGTTAGATCATAGGACAGAAATTAAATTTTCATAAATATAATATTGTAAGATGTATCAAGGAATTAAATTATTTGATTAGGATTATATATTCTAGGGACTTTTCTGGTGCCTCAGTGGTAAAGAATCCACCTGCCAATGTAGGAGATGAGAGTTCAATCCCTGGGTGGGGAAGATCCCTAGAGAGGGAAATGATAATCCACACCAGTTTACTTGCCTGGGAAATACCATGGATACAGAACTGGTGGGCTACATTCCATAGAGTCAAAAAAGATTCGGACATGACTTAGTGAATAAACAACAACAGCAACAACATATATTTTAAACTATGATAAAAATTTATTGAAAGACTTATACTGACATATTTTAGTTTTAAAAATTAGTAAATTTGAGGGAAATTGTTATATACCTGCTTAGCTCTACAAGTTATTATTGGCCATTATTTTTTCTCAAAATCATTTTAGAATACTAAGATGTATTCTTCATGAAAATAAAGCACCATATTCTGTTTCTGTCCAGATAGGGCTTCTACCCAGATCTTTCAAGGGATTTAATCTTCAAGATAAAATTTTGATCCATATGTACCTTTCTCTAACAGAGCAACCACAGGACCCTAAGTACTTTAACTAAAACACATAAATTGTTTTTTAGAGTAGACTTGCTTCCTTTATAATAGATAAACCTACTCATGAAAAACATTTCCCTAAAATATCTACAAAATAAAATGTATACAAACTTTTCCTAAAATATATACAAAGGATGTATAAAATAGTTTAATGTTTAATTAAATTATTCAAGCAGTTAAAATTAATTTGTCCTTTAATTTTGATTGAAGATATTTAATCAACAGTTCTTTTTTGACACTGGAGTATTCAGAAAAATAAAGTATGTGGTTCGATAATGTTATAAATATTTATACATTCTTATTAAATGATCCGTTCAATTAAATTCAGTCACCCAGTCATGTCCAACTCTTTGTGACCCCATGGACAGCAACACACCAGGCTTTCCCATTGATCACCAACTCCCAGAGCTTGGTCAAACTCATGTCCATCAAGTCGGTGATGATATCTAACAATCTCATCCTCTGCCGTCCCCTTCTCCTCCTGCCTTCGATCTTTCCCAGCATCATGGTCTTTTCCAATGAGTCAGTTTTTCATATCAGGTGGCCAATACGGAGCTTCAACTTCAGCATCAGTGAATATTCAGCACTTATTTCCTTTAGGATGGACTGGTTGGATCTCCTTCAGCTTCTTCAGACAGAATGATCTCTGTTTGTTTCCAAAGCAAACAATTCAATATCTCGGTGATTCAAGCCTGGTATGCTGGATTGGCATACTGGTTGGTATGCTCCAACCAGTAACACTGAAGAAGCTGAAGTTGAATGGTTCTACGAAGACCTACAAGACTTTTTAGAACTAACATCCAAAAAAAGATGTCCTTTTCATTATAGGGGACTGGAATGCAAAAGTAGGAAGTCAAGAAACACCTGGAGTAATGGGAAAATTTGGCCTTAGAGTACAGAATGAAGCAGGGCAAAGGCTAATAGAGTTTTTGCAAGAGAAGGCACTGGTCACAGCAAACACCCTCTTCCAACAACACAAGAGAAGACTCTACACATGGACATCAGCATATGGTCAACACCGAAATTAGATTGATTATATTCTTTGCAGCCTAAGATGGCATAGCTCTATACAGTCAGCAAAAACAAGACCGGGAGCTGACTGTGGCTCAGATCATGAACTCCTTATTGCCAAATTCAGACTTAAATTGAAGAAAGTGGGGAAAACCACTGGACCATTCAGGTATGACCTAAATCAAATCCCTTATGATTATACACTGGAAGTGAGAAATAGAGTTAAGGGACTAGATCTGATAAAGAGTGCCTGATGAACTATAGACAGAGGTACATGACATTGTACAGGAGACAGGGATCAAGACCATCCCTATGGAAAAGAAATGCAAAAAAGCAAAATGGCTGTCTGAGGAGGCCTTACAAATAGCTGTGGAAAGAAAAGAAGTGAAAAGCAAAGGAGAAAAGGAAAGATATTCCCATTTGAATGCAGAGTTCCAAAAAATAGCAAGGAGGGATAAGAAAGCCTTCCTCAGTGATCAATGCAAAGAAATAGAGGAAAACAACATAAGGGAAAGACTAGAGATCTCTTCAAGAAAATTAGAGATACCAGGGGAACATTTCATGCAAAGATGGGCTTGATAAAGGACAGAAATGGTATGGACCTTACAGAAGAAGATATTAAGAAGAGGTGGCAAGAATACACAGAAGAACTGTACAAAAAAGAGCTTCATGACCAAGATAATCATGATGGTGTGATCACTGACCTAGTGCCAGAAATCCTGGAATGTGAAGTCAAGAGGACCTTAGAAAGCATCACTACGAACAAAGCTAGTGGAGGTGATGGAATTCCAGTTGAGCTATTCCAAATTCTGAAAGATGATGCTGTGAAAGTGCTGCACTCAATATGCAACAAATTTGGAAAACTCAGCAGTGGCCACAGGACTGGAAAAGTCAGTTTTCATTCCAGTCCCAAATAAAGGCAATGCCAAAGAGTGCTCAAATTACCACACAATTGCATTCAGTTCACAGGTTGGTAAATTAATGCTCAAAATTCTCCAAGCCAGGCTTAAGCAATACATGAACCATGAACTGCCAGATGTTCAAGCTGGTTTTAGAAAAGGCACAGGAACCAGAGATCAAATTGTGAACATCTGCTAGATCATCAAAAAAGCAAGAGAATTCCAGAAAAACATCTATTTCTGCTTTATTGACTATGCCAAAGCCTTTGACTGTGTGGATCACAATAAACTGTGGAAAATCCTGAATGAGATGGGAATACCAGATCACCTGACCTGTCTCTTGAGAAACCTATATTCAGGTCAGGAAGCAGCAGTTAGAACCATAGAACAACAGACTGGTTCCAAATAGGAAAAGGAGTTTGTCAAGGCTGTATATTGTCACCCTGCTTATTTAACTCATATGCAGAGTACATCGTGAGAAACACTGGGCTGGAAGAAGCACAACTGAAATCAAGATTGCCAGGAGAAGTATCAATAACCTCAGATATGCAGATGACACCACCCTTATGGAAGAAAGTGGAGAGGAACTCAAAAAGCCTCTTGATGAAAGTGAAAGAGGAGAGTGAAAAAGTTGGCTTAAAGCTCAACGTTCAGAAAACGAAGATCATGGCATCTGACCCCATAACTTCATGGGAAATAGATGGGGAAACAGTGGGAACAGTGTCAGACTTTATTTTTCTGGGCTCTAAAATCACTGCAGATGGTGATTGCAGCCATGAAATTAAAAGACGCTTACTCCTTGAAAGGACAGTTATGACCATCCTAGACAGCATATTGAAAAGCAGAGACATTACTTTGCCAACAAAGGTCCGTCTAGTCAGTTTTCTAGTGGTGGTGTATGGATGTGAGAGTTGGATTATGAAGAAAGTTGAGTGCCGGAGAATTGATGCTTTTGAATTGTGGTGTTGGAGAAGACTCTTGAGAGTCCCTTGGACTGTGAGGAGATTCAACCAGTCCATCCTAAAGGAGATCAGTCCTGGGTGTTCATTGAAAGGACTGATGCTAAAGCTGAAACTCCAATACTTTGGACAACTCATGTGAAGAGCTGACTCATTGGAAAAGACCCTGATGCTGGGAGTGATTGGGGGCAGGAGGAGAAGGGGACGACAGAGAATGAGATGGCTGGATGGCATCACTGCTTCGATGGACATGAATTTGAGTAGACTCTGGTAGTTGGTGATCGACAGGAGGAGGCATAGTGTGCTGCAATTCATGGGGTTGCAAAGAGTTGGACATGACTGCGTGACTGAACTGAACTGAACTGGTTGGGTCTCCTTGCAGTCAAAGGGACTCTCAAGAGTTTTCTCCAACATCACAGTTCAAAAGCATCAATTCTTTAGTGCTCAGCTTTCTTTATAGTTCAACTCTCACATTCTTACATGAATAATGGAAAAATGATACCATTGATCATATGGAACTTGGTCAGTAAAGTAATGTTTCTGTTTTTTAATATGCTGTCTAAGTTGGTCATAGCCTTTCTTCCAGGGAGCAAGTGTCTTTTAATTTCGTGGCTTCACTCACTATCTGCAGTGATTTTGGAGCCCCCAGAAATAAAGTCTCTCACTTTTCCCATTGCTTCTCTATTTGCCTGAAGTGATGGGACCAGATGCCATGATCTTCATTTTCTGAAATGTTGAGTTTTAAGTCAACTTTTTCACTCTCCTCTTTCACTTTCATCAAGAGGCTCTTTAGTTGTTTTTCAATGTCTGCCATAAGGGTGGTGTCACCTGTGTATCTGAGGTTATTGATATTTCTCCCAGCAATCTTGATTCCAGCTTGTGCTTCATCTAGCCTGGCATTTTGTATTATATATAAGTATATAACTTATATACTCTGCATATAAGTTAAATAAGCAGGATGACAATATACAGCCTTGATGTACTCCTTTCCTGATTTGGAACCAGTCTGTTGTTCCATGTACAGTTCTAACTGCTGTTTCTTGACCTGCATACAGATTCCTCAGGAAACAGGTAAGGTGGTCTTGTATTCTTATCTCTTGAAGTATTTCCCACAGTTTGTTGTCATCTACACAGAGTATGATAAAGACTTTAGTGTAGTCAATGAAGTAGAAGTAGATGTTTTTCTGGAGTTCTCTTCCTTTTTCTATGATCCAACAGCTGTTAGCAATTTTATCTCTGGTCCCTCTGCCTTTTCTTTCTTTTTTTTTTTTTAATTTTATTTTATTTTTAAACTTTACACAATTGTATTAGTTTTGCCAAATATCAAAATGAATGCGCCACAGGTATACATGTGTTCCCCATCCTGAACCCTCCTCCCTCCTCCCTCCCCATACCATCCTTCTGGGTCATCCCAGTGCACCAGCCTCAAGCATCCAGTATTGTGCATCGAACCTGGACTGGCGACTCGTTTCCTACATGATATTATACATGTTTCAATGCCATTCTCCCAAATCTTCCCACTCTCTCCCTCTCCAACAGAGCCCATAAGACTGTTCTATACATCAGTGTCTCTTTTGCTGTCTCGTACACAGGGTTATTGTTACCATCTTTCTAAATTCCATATATATGCATTAGTATACTGTAGTGGTGTTTTTCTTTCTGGCTTACTTCACTCTGTATAATAGGCTCCAGTTTCATCCAACTCATTAGAACTGATTCAAATGCATTCTTTTTAATGGCTGAGTAATACTCCATTGTGTATATGCACCACAGCTTTCTTATCCATTCATCTGCTGATGGGCATCTAGGTTGCTTCCATGTCCTGGCTATTACAAACAGTGCTGCGATGAACACTGGGGTACACGTGTCTCTTTCAATTCTGGTTTCCTCACTGTGTATGTCCAGCAGTGGGATTGCTGGGTCATATGGCTGTTCTATTTCCAGTTTTTTAAGGAATCTCCACACTGTTCTCCATAGTGGCTGTACTAGTTTGCATTCCCACCAACAATGTAAGAGGATTCCCTTTTCTCCACACCCTCTCCAGCGTTTATCACTTGTAGACTTTTGGATCTCAGCCATTCTGACTGGCGTGAAATGGTACCTCATAGTGGTTTTGATTTGCATTTCTCTGATAATGAGTGATGCTGAGCATCTTTTCATGTGTTTGTTAGCCATCTGTATGTCTTCTTTGGAGAAATGTCTATTTAGTTCTTTGGCCCATTTTTTGATTGGGTCATTTATTTTTCTGGAGTTGAGCTGTAGGAGTTGCTTGTATATTTTTGAAATTAGTTGTTTGTCAGTTGCTTCATTTGCTATTATTTTCTCCCATTCTGAAGGCTGCCTTTTCACCTTGCTAATAGTTTCCTTTGATGTGCAGAAGCTTTTAAGGTTAATTAGGTCCCATTTGTTTATTTTTGCTTTTATTTCCAGTATTCTGGGAGGTGGGTCATAGAGGATCCTGCTGTGATATATGTCAGAGAGTGTTTTGCCTGTGTTCTCCTCTAGGAGTTTTATAGTTTCTGGTCTTACGTTTAGATCTTTAATCCATTTTGAGTTTATTTTTGTGTATGGTGTTAGAAAGTGTTCTAGTTTCATTCTTTTACAAGTGGTTGACCAGATTTCCCAGCACCACTTGTTAAAGAGATTGTCTTTAATCCATTGTATATTCTTGCCTCCTTTGTCAAAGATAAGGTGTCCATATGTGCATGGATTTATCTCTGGGCTTTCTATTTTGTTCCATTGACCTATATTTCTGTCTTTGTGCCAGTACCATACTGTCTTGATAACTGTGGCTTTGTAGTAGAGCCTGAAGTCAGGTAGGTTGATTCCTCCAGTTCCATTCTTCTTTCTCAAGATAGCTTTGGCTATTCAAGGTTTTTTGTATTTCCATACAAATTGTGAAATTATTTGTTCTAGCTCTGTGAGGAATACCGTTGGTAGCTTGATAGGGATTGCATTGAATCTATAAATTGCTTTGGGTAGTATACTCATTTTCACTCTATTGATTCTTCCAATCCATGAACATGGTATATTTCTCCATCTATTAGTGTCCTCTTTGATTTCTTTCACCAGTGTTTTATAGTTTTCTATATATAGGTCTTTAGTTTCTTTAGGTAGATATATTCCTAAGTATTTTATTCTTTCCTTTGCAATGGTGAATGGAATTGTTTCCTTAATTTCTCTTTCTGTTTTCTCATTATTAGTGTATAGGAATGCAAGGGATTTCTGTGTGTTGATTTTATATCCTGCAACTTTATTCTGAATTCAGATTGAACATCTGGAATTTCTTAGTTCACCAGTTAGCTTTAAAAATTTAGCTGATTAGATATAAGAAATAACCAAATCATTGTATTTGATGACTAGTAAAATGATGATCCTACTTTTTATATAAAGTTCCCACTGAGATACATGAAAATGTTTTCCACTAACCAGAAGGGTAATCAAACTCAAAAATTTGTAAACAAATCTTTCATAGTGTATCAAAAGGAATGTTTTGATAAACTGTTCATAAACATCTGCTCATAAACTCTATCTCAAGTATCTAAGATATACATATAATAAATAACTAAATATAAAATATACATAAAAGTTTGTAATAGTCCCAAATATAAAAGTTAAGAGTCTATCATATGCATGATGCTGGTCTCACATAGTTTTTGAACAGCTGCAGTCATGAAAACAATGAGACCAATAAAAAAGAGAAGGTCTTGGACAATCTTCACTCCCAATTTTATTTGTAGGAGAGTAAAATATCACTCACTTGGGTGGCAGGTGATTGGCAAGGATGAAAAATTCATTAGAATGTCTCGTTTGGGTTTTATAACCAGCAGAATTCAGACTTCATTTAGTTTCTGTATATCAGCCACATTAAATTCTTACAACTGACTTTAAACAAGATAAGCCACACTCGTTCATTAATCCATTGCACATACTGCCATTTCAATGTGAAGTACACATATAAATAAGAATACCCATACAAAAGGGGTACAGACCTTGTCTTTGAAGGTCTCAGAGGCTAACTGAAGAGAGAAATCTTCCTGAGCATTTTAATATTACAAGAGAATGAAATAAGAACATGTATATTATACAAAAGAGCAGAATAAAATGAGATGTACTTAGGGCTAGATATGTGTTTGCTTTTTATCAAAGAGATGTCAATTTGAGATATAAATATGGAGGCAATCAAAATATTGTATAGTTAAAATCTTCTGTTATATAGAGGAGTTAAGAGTGCTTAAAAACATGTTTCAATATTATGGACAGTGAAAGGAAATGAACATTTAGTTCTCTTTGCTAAGAGCTTAGCATTCAACATGGACACAAAATGGTTTAAATAAAAGATAAATATTTTTTATATTATTCAGACATTAAATCAGACTATAATACCAAATAATGAATTCAAAAAATATTTTAAATTGCTCTCATTCATCAATAGAGAATTTGATCTATATAAGAGTATCAGTGAACACACCAGGTAGTCCTAATTGTGTCAGGTGCCTGGAAGCCAGAGTGTTGGTGCCTGTAGAGTGAGAGGAGTTCTTGTGCTGGGCCTGGTTGGAAGTCTCTGACTGGATTAGGAAATCTATTATCTGACATTACAGTGTAACTTAATCTTCTCTAAGCCCCTATATCTATATTAGAAACTGTATGTTTCTCTTTTTCTTTATTAAAACATTGAATAAAGAGTTGGTGGACTTCCCTGGTGGCTCAGATGGTAGAGCGTCTGTCTAAAATGAGAGAGACCTGGGTTCGATCCCTGGGTCCGGGAGATCCCCTGGAGAAGGAAATGGAAACTCCCTCCAGTACTCTTGCCTGGAAAATCCCATGGACGGAGTATCCTGGTAGGCTATAGCCCATGGGGTTGCAAAGAGTCGGACACGACTGAGTGACTTCACTTTCCTAAAGAGTTGGTACACAATAGATATTTAATAAAAGTAGGTTGACTTGAATTATAGGTTATCTCTACTGTGTCTATTGGAGAAGGAAATGGAAACCCACTCCAGTATTCTTGCCTGGAGAATCCGATGGATGAAGGAGCCTAGTAGGCTACAGTCCATGGGGTCACAAAGAGTCGGACACAACTTAGCAACTTCACTTTCACTTTCACTCTGTCTATATGTTTGTCTTAAAATTAAGTAGAAAGATATTTTAAATTACAATTTACATTTCAAATATCATTTATCAATTAGTGCCTTGAGATCAGATCAATCACTCAGTCGTGTCTGACTCTTTGCGACCCCATGAATCGCAGAACGCCAGGCCTCCCTGTCCATCACCAACTCCCGGAGTTCATCCAGACTCACATCCATCAAGTCAGTGATGCCATCCAGTCATCTCATCCTCTGTCATCCCCTTCTCCTCTTGCCCCCAATCCCTCCCAGCATCAGAGTCTTTTCCAATGAGTCAACTTTTCACATGAGGTGACCAAAGTACTGGAGTTTCAGCTTTAGCATCATTCCTTCCAAAGAAATCCCAGGGCTGATCTCCTCCAGAATGGACTGGTTGGATCTCCTTGCAGTCCAAGGGACTCACAAGAGTCTTCTCCAACACGACAGTTCAAAAGCATCAATTCTTTGGCACTCAGCCTTCTTCACAGTCCAACTCTCACATCCATACATGACCACAGGAAAAACCATAGCCTTGACTAGACAAACCTTTGTTGGCAAAGTAATGTCTCTGCTTTTTAATATGCTGTCTAGGTTGGTCATAACTTTCCTTCCAAGGAGTAAGTGTCTTTTAATTTCATGGCTGTAGTCACCATCTGTAGTGATTTTGGAGCCCAGAAAAATAAAGTCTGACACTGTTTCCACTGTTTCCCCATCTATTTCCCATGAAGTGGTGGGACCGGATGCCATGATCTTCGTTTTCTGAATGTTGAGCTTTAAGCCAAATTTTTCACTCTCCACTTTCACTTTCATCAAGAGGTTTTTGAGTTCCTCTTCACTTTCTGCTATAAGGGTGGTGTCATCTGCATATCTGAGGTGATTGATACTTCTCCTGGCAATCTTGATTCCAGCTTGTGTTTCTTCCAGTCCAGCGTTTCTCGTGATGTACTCTGCATATAAGCTAAATTAACAGGGTGACAATTTACAGCCTTGACGTACTCCTTTTCTTATTTGGAATCAGTCTGTTGTTCCATGTCCAGTTCTAACTCTTGCTTCCTGACCTGCATACAAATTTCTCAAGAGGCAGATCAGGTGGTCTGGTATTCACATCTCTTTCAGAATTTTCTACAATTTATTGTGATATACACAGTCAAAGGCTTTGGCATAGTCAATAAAGCACAAATAGATGTTTTTCTGGAACTCTCTTGCTTTTTCCATGATGCAGCAGATGTTGGCAATTTGATCTCTTGTTCCTCTGCCTTTTCTAAAACCAGCTTGAACATCAGGAAGTTCAAGGTTCCCATATTGGCATATTCATTTGTTTAGATGGGACTTCCCTGGTGGCTCAGATGGTAAAGCATCTGTCTATAATGCAGGAGACCCGGGTTCAAGCCCTGGGTTGGGAAGATCCCCTTGAGGAAAAAATGGCAATCAACTCCAGTACTATTGCCTGGAAAATCCCATGGATAAAGGAGCCTGGTAGGCTACAGTCTATGGGGTCACAAAGAGTTGGACCCGACTGAACGACTTCACTTTCACTTTTATAAAGCAGTTTAATTGTCATCATATTTATTCTAGTTTGCTGGAATAAGAGATAATAGAATTTTGCAGTGCCTTATGATTAGAATATGGCTAGAATATATGGTGTGGAAAAATACCCTAAGTATCACATCTGTTCCTTTTAAGACATGATTGTTGTCTTTTTGGAATTAGATGAAAGG
Organism: Bos indicus x Bos taurus; assembly: GCF_003369695.1. NCBI lineage: Eukaryota > Metazoa > Chordata > Mammalia > Artiodactyla > Bovidae > Bos > Bos indicus x Bos taurus. Next base: position 17,008,451 of record NC_040076.1, on the reverse strand, counting down.
AAATATTATAGTCACTCTTCTTACTTGAGTTTTCTTTTCCCTCAAAATTTCATAAGAGTTAACAGTTTGTCAGGCTAGGGAAAATGAAATGCAAGTAATTTGTGTTTAGACATGTTTCCTATTTTTCTGCCTTCGCTGAAGCAGCTTTCACCAAGTCTTAACACATACAGTTGCTTGCCTGCAGTTGAGATTGTAATAGGTCACTTGGCTAAACATATTTCCCCATGGCATATGTCTTATTCTGCCTAGGTCAATAAATACACAACTACTGTAAAATTATTTGTTGTATTTCAAATGAATTTTATGAAACTCAGATATTTGCTGAGGTTGTTTTGGCTTCTTTGTTTCATATGAAATTTCAGTATTTTTTTCTTAAATACTTGGGATTTTCATTAGCTTAACTTTCCTTGCTGTTTTCTTATTTTATGATAAATCAAACTTATTAGAATTTATGTGACTAAAGTTTTTCAGATCAAAGTAAGCTGCAAACTACAGCAAGATGTGATTGTGTTTTGAATTGATTTTTAAATCACTATTGAGATATTAAGCAATTGTTCTTTACAATATTTGGAATGTTTTCTGAATTTTCATTTGATGTCACAGGTGGGTTCCACATTTATATTTTGCTTAAAGTGTATATGGATTTTAGAAGGGACATCTATAGAATATAATCAATTTCCTTGGCATTAACTTCTTAATTTTCCCATGAAATAAATAATATTCCTTTATCAAGAACATAATTAAAGCAGTAGAATAAAAGAAATATACTTATTTCAAATAGAAAATAACGAATTGCCTCTTTGAGAACTTCATGGACATTAAAATCTATCTCCATATGAATCCAGAATGCTCTTAGTAGCATATGCTAAACATCATAAAATTCTACACTTTCCTTGCAAGAGTCTTTACTTTTGACCCATACATAACTACTGTATTATCTTTCTACATATTTCCACAAATTATGTAAATGTTCTTTTGTTTTGATTCAATTTTATATAAATAATTCAATTTGTTTATTTTCTATTTATTTTTGTTACTTTTAGCTCTTTATCAAAGTAACTTTGTGTTTAAATAATAAGTCCTGTAACATTTCTTTATATCAGTTCAGCTCAGGTCAGTCTCTCAGTCGTGTCCGACTCTTTGTGACCCCATGAATCACAGCACGCCAGGCCTCCCTGGCCATCACCAACTCCCAGAGTTCACCCAGACTCATGTCCATTGAGTTGGTGATGCCATTCAGTCATCTCATCCTCTGTCGTCCCCTTCACCTACTGCTTCCAACCGCTCCCAGCATCAGGGTCTTTTCCAATGAGTCAACTCTTTGCATGAGGTGGCCAAAGTACTGGAGTTTCAGCTTTAGCATCATTCCTTCCAAAGAAATCCCAGGGCTGATCTCCTTCAGAATGGACTGGTTGGATCTCCTTGCAGTCCAAGGGACTCCCAAGAGTCTTCTCCAACACCACAGTTCAAAAGCATCAATTCTTTGGCACTCAGCCTTCTTCACCATCCAACTCTCACATCCATACATGACTACAGGAAAAACCATAGCCTTGACTAGACGAACCCTTTGTTGGCAAAGTAATGTTTCTGCTTTTGAATATGCTATCTAGGTTGGTCATAACTTTCTTTCCAAAGAGTAAGCGTCTTTTAATTTCATGGCTGCAGTCACCATCTGCAGTGATTTTGGAGCCCAAAAAAATACTCTGGCGCTGTTTCCACTGTTTCCCCATGTATTTCCCGTGAAGTGATGGGACTGGATGCCATGATCTTCGTTTTCTGAATGTTGAGCTTTAAGCCAAATTTTTCACTCTCCACTTTCACTTTCATCAAGAAGCTTTTTAGTTCCTCTTCACTTTCTGCCATAAGGGTGGTGTCATCTGCATATCTGAGGTTATTAATATTTCTCCTGGCAATCTTGATTCCAGTTTGTTCTTCTTCCAGCCCAGTGTTTCTCATGATGTACTCTGCATATAAGTTAAATAAGTAGGGTGACAATATACAGCCTTGATGTACTCCTTTTCCTATTTGGAACCAGTCTATTGTTCCATGTCCAGTTCTAACTGTTGCTTCCTGACCTGCATACCGATTTCTCAAGAGGCATGTCAGGTGGTCTGGTATTCCCATCTCTTTCAGAATTTTCCACAGTTTGTTGTGATCCACACAGTCAAAGGGTTTGGCATAGTCAATAAAGCAGAAATAGATGTTTTTCTGGAACTCTCTTGCTTTTTCAGTGATCCAGCAGATGTTGGCAATTTGCCTTTTCTAAAACCAGCTTGAACATCAGGAAGTTCATGGTTCACATATTGCTGAAGCCTGACTTGGAGAATGTTGAGCATTGCTTTACTAGCATGTGAGATGAGTGCAATTGTGTGGTAGTTTGAGCATTCTTTGGCATTGCCTTTCTTTGGCATTGGAATGAAAACTGACCTTTTCCAGTCCTGTGGCCACTGCTGAGTTTTCCAAATTTGCTGGCATATTTCACAGCACCATCTTTCAGGATTTGGAATAGCTCAACTGGAATTCCATCACATCCACTAGCTTTGTTCATAGTGATGCTTTCTAAGGCCCACTTGATTTCACACTCCAAAATGTCTGGCTCTAGATGAGTATAACACTATTAATAACATGGAATGATTATTTAATGACTCCATTATGACAATAATTCTCAGTCCTCCATGAGGGCTATAGAAAAATTAGGAGATATAATTATTTTGGTAATGCTGAGAAAAATGAAACAGTTATTTTTAGTGTATTGATGCACGTGAGTTTGACTAGGAGCTCTCAGTTTTCCCTGAGTTTCCTGTCTACCAAAAAGAGGTAGAATAGTGTTTTGTTTAATAGCACAGAGGAGTTTTGTTGAAAGGTGAATGATAGAAGTTATAAAATACATGAGTACTGTAAATACTACCTGTTATAAACTGCATGTTTTTATCTTCCCAAATTTGCATGTTGAAACCTTAATTCCCAATATGATGGTATCAGGAGGTGGGAATTTGGGAAAGTAATTAGGTCATGAGAGTGGAACCCCCATCATGGGGGTGTCTTTATGGTCAGAAAGAGGATAAATTTTCTTTTCTCTCTGTTCATCATGGGAATATTAAATGGAAGGCAGCCATTTGCAAGCTGGAAGGAGAGCCTTCACCAAATGCCAGATCTGCCTGCACATTGAATTTGAACTTCCCAGTATACGGAACTATGCTAAATAATGTTATTTTTTTTCTCCAGTCCATGATAATTTTTTGTAACAGCCAGAGAAGACTCATACACCACCAGAGACTCAAAGCTGAGTAAATGTTTTTTAGGAGTTGCAGAGTTAGAGGCTATGAAAAGGAAGATTTGAAATGTGGTAAAGCAGTAATCTTGTTATACCCTTGTGTGTTATGGGAGTGTAGTTGACTCTTCTATAATAGATTAAAATATTTGTATTAAATATTAGCATGAGATGAGTAGTGGCATTATATTTTACTTGTTATAAGACTCACCAGTAAGCCCAGAATGCAGTATTGGTGGATATGAACATTCCTGGAGGTCCTAAACTTCTGAAGTAGGAGCATGACTGACAGCTCAGAAGTAATGATTTGTAGACCTACTCAACTTAGGGATGGACAATCACCAAGAGCTCTGGAAAAAAAGGAAAAAAAAATGGAACTGCAGAAGGTAATAGAAAGTAATATGTGGCCCTTCCTGTGAGAAAAAGTGGTTTCCCCACAGGTATGACTGCTTTATCTAGATATGGAGAAAAGAGCTCATAAATAGGATCTTGCACAGAGAACCACAGGCTTCCTGAGTGGTGCAGTGATAAAGAATTGGCAATCCAGTCCAGTATGCTTGCCTGGGAAATCCCATGAACAAAGGAGTATGACAGGCTCTAGTCCTGGAGGGACACATAGAGTTGAATATGACTTAGTGTGAGCACACACACACACACACACATAGAACCACACTGACTCAAAATCTTTCTGTGGAAGCTACTGGTCCTATTAAGAGTGATGTGTGAAATTTGGATCTTTTGATGAAGGTCCTGGAGATATTTATTGAAAAGGTAACCTAGCACCCAAACTAGTACACTTTTTTTTTTAATTGAAATGTAGTTTATTTACTATGTTGTATTAATTTCTGCTCTATTGCAAAGTGATTCATTTATACATACACACATGCATATATATATATATATGCATGCATGTTAAGTTGCTTCAGTTGTGCCCAACTCTTTACGATCCAGTGGACTTCAGCTTTCCAGACCTTCTTGTCCATGGGATTCTCCAGGCAAGAATACTGGAGTGGGTTGCCATGCCCTCCTCTAGGGGTCTTCCTAACCCAGGGATCTAACCCATGTTCTATTACAGTCTCCTGCTTTGGAAGGCAGATTCTTTACCACTATTGCCACCTGGGAAGCCCTTTTAAATATTCCTTTCCATTATTGTTTATCACAGGATTATGAATATAATTCCCTATGCTATACAACAGTACCTTGTTGTTTATTAATTCTATATAAAATAGTTTGCATTTGCTAACCCCAGCATTCAATTCCTTCCCTCCCCCTTGGCAACCACAAGTCTGTCTCTACATCTGTAAGTCTGTTTCTTTTTATATAGGTATGCTTATTTGTGTCATATTTTATAGATTCCACATATAAATGGTACTATATTGTATTTGTTTTACTCTTTCAGACTTACTTCACATTTAGTATGAAATAATGCCATTTGCACCAAATGCCTAGGCCTAGGGGTTACCAGATGTTCAAGCTGGTTTTAGAAAAGGCACAGGAACCAGAGATCAAATTGCCAACATTTGCTGGATCATCGAAAAACCAAGAGAGTTCCAGAAAAACATCTATTTCTGCTTTATTGACTATGCCAAAGCCTTTGACTGTGTGGATCACAATAAACTGTGGAAAATTCTGAAAGAGATGGGAATACCAGACCACCTGATGTGTCTCTTGAGAAATTTGTATGCACGTCAGGAAGCAACAGTTAGAACTGGACATGGAACAACAGACTGGTTCCAAATAGGAAAAGGAATATGTCAAGGCTGTACATTGTCACCCTGCTTATTTAACTTCTATGCAGAGTACATCATGAAAAACGCTGGGCTGGAAGAAGCACAAGCTGGAATCAAGATTGCCAGGAGAAATATCAATAACCTCAGGTATGCAGGTGACACCACCCTTATGACAGAAAGTGAAGAGGAACTAAAGAGCCTCTTGATGAAAATAAAATGAAAGAGGAGAGTGAAAAAGTTGGCTTGAAGCTCAACATTCAGAAAACGAAGATCATGGCATCTGGTCCCATCACTTCATGGGAAATAGACGGAGAAACAGTGGAAACAGTGTCAGACTTTATGTTTGGGGGCTCCAAAATCACTGCAGATGGTGACTGCAGCCACTATTACTCTTTGGAAGGAAAGCTATGACCATCGTAGACAGCATATTAAAAAGTAGAGACATTACTTTGCCAACAAAGGTCCGTCTAGTCAAGGCTATGGTTTTTCCAGTGGTCATGTATGGATGTGAGAGTTGGACTGTGAAGAAAGCTGAGTGCTTAAGAACTGATGCTTTTGAACTGTGGTGTTGGAGAAGACTCTTTTGAGTCCCTTGGACTGCAAGGAGATCCAACCAGTCCATTCTAAAGGAGATCAGTCCTGAGTGTTCATTGGAAGGACTGATGCTAAGGCTGAAACTCCAGTAGTTTGGCCACCTCATGTGAAGAGTTGACTCATTGGAAAAGACCCTGATGCTGGTAGCGACTGGGGGCAGGAGGAGAAGGGGATGACAGAGGATGAGATGGCTAGATTGCATCACCGACTCAATGGACATGAGTTTGAGTAAACCCCAGGAGATGGTGATGGACAGGGAGGCCTGGCGTGCTGTGATTCATGGGGTTGCAAAGATTCGGACACAACTAAGTGACTGAACTGAACTGAACTGAAGGGATTACCATACTAAGCAAAGTAGGTCAAGCTAGTACACTTTTGAGAATATTGTGGGAAGTTATTACTATTAATGATTATGCTAGGATCACCAGCATGAACCAGAACTTTACTGAGCAACATGTAATCTATATGCATTCTAAATTTAGAACATAATTTCTTTCCTCCAAGTTGAGAAAAAATATTTAAGCAAAGATAGAAAAATAATTTTAATGAATTCAGTGAAATCATGTTGAACAAACAAGATCAAGAAACTCTTAGACATAACACATTTATTTTTGACTCAAGAACCATATATCCCCAAATCAGGTAACATATTTAAGTTGATTAAATACTGCCTTGGCTAGAACATTGTGTATCCTGTGTAAAATCAGGAGGCTTACAAAACAGAGTGATTCAATTGATGAGAATCTGAAAGACTGAAGGTCCTTCTTCATAATTAAGATAATTCTCAGAATAGCCCTCAAACTGTGAGATTAAACAAAATTTTATTGAAATGCCAAGAACTCTTTTTTTAATATAAATTTATTCATTTTTATTGGAGATCAATTACTTTACAATATTGTATTGGTTTTGCCATACATCAGCATGAATCTGCCACAGGTATACACATGTTCCGCGTCCCGAATCTCCCTCCCTCCTCCCTCCTCATACCATCCCCCTGGGTCATCCCAGTGCACCAGCCCCAAGCAACCAGTATCATGCATTGAACTTGGACTGGCGATTCATTTCATATATGATATTATACATGTTTCAATGCCATTCTCCCAAATCATCCCACCCTCTCCCTCTCCCACAGAGTCTAAAAGACGGTTCTATACATCTGTGTCTCGTTTGCTGTCTTGCATACAGCTTTACTTGAAAAATAACATAGATTGCCCAGCCCATATTTTGAAGGCAATAAATAATCTCTGTGCATCTTGATTTGTAAAATAACTATGGCTCTGTATTATGTTTGGCAGTAGAGACCATATTGGAATAGTCTCCCTATAACAGAACATTTCCATTGGGCTTATTGTTTGGTTATTGTTGTAATTCACCTGTGTAGAAAAATAAATACTCTGATACCTAGATGGAGAAAGCAGTGGCAACCCACTCCAGTACTCTTGCCTGGAAAATCCCATGGACGGAGGAGCCTGGTGGGCTGCAGTCCATGGGGTCGCAGAGTCTGACACGACTGAGCGACTTCACTTTCACTTTTCACTTTCATGCATTGGAGAAGGAAATGGCAACCCACTCTGGTGTTCTTGCCTGGAGAATCCCAGGGACGGGGGAGCCTGGTGGGCTGCCGTCTATGGGGTCGCATAGAGTCGGACAGGACTGAAGCAGATAGTGGACAGAAATTGAGGTTGGTATTCAATCCTGGCTATGAAACTGGGAGCACTTGTGCTCGCAGATGATGGGAAAAGGCCCTCACATTTGATAATGGATACTAAAGTAGCTTCCAGTTTAGAGAATCACTGCAAGAAGGTATTGAAGCTCCATCAAGCCAACATTCTAAGCCCCTGAAAATCTAGAATGGAGTGAAAGTGAAAGTCGTCCAGAAGGGTCCGACTCTTTGTGACCCCATGGACTATGGAGTCCATGGAATTTTCCAGGCCAGAACACTGAAGTGGGTAGCCTTTCCCTTCTCCAGGGGATCTTCCCAACCCAGGATCGAACACAGGTCTCCCACATTGTAGGTAGATTCTTTGCCAGCTGAGCCACAAGGGAAACCCTAGAATGGAGTATTCCCTTAAAACCGAATATTGAATGTTCATTATTCAACAACATGATCCCAGGAGTGTATCTTGTTTTCTTTGTCAGTGTAGAACTGCTGCTATTATTATTGCTATTATTTGCATCTTGCCCACTAAGGATAAAAATTATACAGACTGGCAAGATAAAATTTGGTAAAGAAATAACCCGAAATGCCCATAACCCTTTGGTTCCACAACAATAGAGACAACACATTGTCTCTATTAGCTAATTTCAATATATTTTTAGTAATGAAGTATACCTTCTCATCCTTTTATATGTTAAGAGATTACACAGCAAAAATATGACACATAGGCAATCAGATATAATTTTTTTCAATTTATTTTTTGAATGTTAATGCTGGTAAATATCATGAACATGAAGTTGGAAAGGGGGCAGTGAGTCACATTACAAATGTGTTTTGAATACCTGTCTGCTAAATACAATGGGAATGTTGGATTAGTTGTTAAGTGTTTAAGAAAGTCTTTAAACTACACCAGGTATTAAAATTCTAGAGTTTGATGTTTCAAATTCAGCAAATATTTTCTGTAATGAATTTTAATACTTGTAATTTTCTCTCCTTCCTTAATTCACTTGTCTAGGGAGGTCATAATCTGTTTATAAATACAGAGCCTCTTGTGCCTTTTCAGAATCAGTAGTGCATGAAGAAAAGCAAAAGTGAAAACACGATTTAATTTGTCAAGTAAACTTTTTTACAACTCATGAATATTGAAAGAGAAGTTTAATCTTATTTTAAAATGAATGAGTAACTGTGATTAATTTCCTATTGTTTTATTATTCTTATTTAGTCACTCAATTAGGTATTTTCTGCGAAGCTATATTTAAAATTTGACTTCAAAAGAATGTTTTCAGTATATTTTATATTAGCATAAGAATTTAAGGCATTTTGGAAAACTTAAAATAATTTGCCAAATGGTGTCAACTTTCAATTTGTCCTTCTATAGAAAGAAATATCTCATGTTCAATTTTGTGTTTTTTCATATTTCAAAGTTAAATTTATTATTTATATTTTAACTTAGAAGGTTTTGATTGTAGAAAAAATGGATTCTATCTAGTTCTAAGGGCTTTTATTTATGAATACCCTAAACTTGCTATTTTATTAAGAGATGGTAAGAATACACAGAAGAACTATACAAAAACACATCTTCACGACTCAGATAATCACGTTGGTGTGATCACTGACCTAGAGCCAGACATACTGGAATGTGAAGTCAAGTGGGCCTTAGAAAGCATCGCTACAAACAAAGCTAGTGGAGGAGATAGAATTCCAGTTGAGCTATTCCAAATCCTGAAAGATGATGCTGTGAAAGTGCTGCACTCAATATGCCAGCAAATTTGGAAAACTCAGCAGTGGCCACAGGACTGAAAAAGGTCAGTTTTCATTCCAATCTCAAAGAAAGGCAATGCCAAAGATTGCTCAAACTACCACACAATTGTACTCATCTCACACACTAGTAAAGTAATGCTCAAAATTCTCCAAGCCAGGCTTCAGCAATATGTGAACTGTGAACTTCCCAATGTTCAAGCTGGTTTTAGAAAAGGCAGAGGAACCAGAGATCAAATTGCCAATATCTGCTGGATCATGGCAAAAGCAAGAGAGTTCCAGAAAAACATCTATTTCTGCTTTATTGACTATGCCAAAGCCTTAGACTGTGTGTATCACAATAAACTGTGGAAAATTCTGAAAGAGATGGGAATACCAGACCACCTGATCTGCCTCTTGAGGAATTTGTATGCAGGTCAGGAAGCAAGAGTTAGAACTGGACATGGAACAATAGACTGGTTCCAAATAGGAAAAGGAGTACATCAAGGCTGTATCTTGTCACCCTGCTTATTTAACTTCTATGCAGAGTACATCACGAGAAACGCTGGGCTGGAAGAAGCGCAAGCTGGAATCAAGATTGCCAGGAGAAATATCAATCACCTCAGATATGCAGATGACACCACCCTTATGGCAGAAAGTGAAGAGGAACTCAAAAGCTTCTTGATGAAAGTGAAAGTGGAGAGTGAAAAAGTTGGCTTAAAGCTCAACATTCAGAAAATGAAGATCATGGCATCCAGTCCCATCACTTCATGGCACATAGATGGGGAAACAGTGGAAACAGTGTCAGACTTTATTTTTCTGGGCTCCAAAATCACTGCAGATGGTGATTGCAGCCATGAAATTAAAAGATGCTTACTCCTTGGAAGGAAAGTTATGACCAACCTAGACAGCATATTGAAAAGCAGAGACATTACTTTGCCAAAAAAGGTTCGTCTAGTCAAGGCTATGGTTTTTCCTGTGGCCATGTATGGATGTGAGAGTTGGACTGTGAAGAAGGCTGAGTGCCAAAGAATTGAAGCTTTTGAACTGTGGTGTTGGAGAAGACTCTTGAGAGTCCCTTGGACTGCAAGGAGATCCAACCAGTCCATTCTGAAGGAGATCAGCCCTGGGATTTCTTTGGAAGGAATGATGCTAAAGCTGAAACTCCAGTACTTTGGCCACCTCAAAGACTCTGATGCTGGGAGGGATGGGGGCAGGAGGAGAAGGGGACGACAGAGGATGAGATGGCTGGATGGCATCACTGACTCGATGGACATTAGTCTGAGTGAACTCCGGGAGTTGGTGATGGACAGGGAGGCCTGGTGTGCTGTGATTCATGGGGTTGCAAAGAGTCGGACATGACTGAGCGACTGATCTGATCTTATCTCTAATGGCTAGTTTAATTTAATCCCAGGGACGGGGGAGCCTGGTGGGCTGCCATATGTGGGGTCGCACAGATTTGGACATGACTGAAGCAACTTAGCAGCAGCAGCAGGAGCAGCAGTTTACTTTGAATATGAAAGCACTTATTCTAAATATACTATCTTAGGAAATGTGCAAAAATATCTTAGATGTTGTTAAAATGAAATAAGGAAGATTTTAATTAAAAACCCTTATGTTCAAAGTTTTGATAATGAAAGGTTGTTGTTGAATCATGAAAAGACTCCGGGATTCTTGGCCCCTGGAGGAGAAGAATTCAATCTGGGGCCAAAGACAAGGCTTGATCACTCAGAGCTTTTGTGTAATAAAGTTTTATTAAAGTATAAAGGAGATAGAGAAAGCTTCTGACATAGGCATCAGAAGGGGGCAGAAAGAGTACCCCCCTGCTAGTTTTCATCTGGATGTTATATAGTCACTAGCAGTCTGTTAATGAAAGAAAGGAATGTCTTAACACTCAAAGTGGCACCAGGCCCCTCACCCATAAGTTGTATTTTGGGATAATCTTGGCACCAAATTGTTCATCCTGGGCCATAAAATGATTAACTTGAATCTTGAAGATGGGCAGATCACCATACAAATAGTTTCATTTACATAGATTAGGGGAACAATATCTGAGTATAACACACTGGTTTGTCAAGTAGGTTCTGAGCCAAGAGGTGGAAGGGACTTGAGTTTGGGGTAAATGCATAGTATATTAGCATAGCTTAAGACAAACATTTCCATAAGAAAAAGGCATTGGTTAACTCTAGGTTTGAGAATAGTTAACTTCAGGTGAAACCCAGTGTCATTATGGCAACACAGTATTTGAAGAGAAACCTTTTAAATTTGTATAGAGAAGGAAAAAATATCGCTAGTTTGTTTCCTCCAGCCTGTTAAGAGAGATAAAAATGTCTGACACTTGCAGGCTATTTCCTTGGTTTGGAGACCCCTAGCCTTCCTGCCTGTTACCCTATCAAGAGCTTATTGTGAATGATATCAGATTCAGGATCTCCAAAGAAAATTTAGCTTCTGGACCAGGGGCCAGGCTTGATCACTCAAGAGCTTTTATGTAACAGAGTTTTATTAAAGTAAAAAAGGAACAGAGAATGCTTCTGACATAGACATCAGAAGGGGGACAGAGAGTGCCCACCTCGCTAATCTTTGCAAGGGAATTATGTACTTTTTTAATTGGCCATTACAGTAAATCAAAAGAATGCATCAAGGTTGTAAAGATCTTATTAGACCCACTTCCATAATTTACATTTTAAGATGACAGGATTAGAACTAACAATAGAAAAATTTTACCAGACCCACTCCCATATTATACATTCTAGGTCATCTAGTCAAGGCTATGGTTTTTCCTGTGGTCATGTATGGATGTGAGAGTTGGACTGTGAAAAAAGCTGAGTGCCAAAGAATTGATGCTTTTGAACTGTGGTGTTGGAGAAGACTCTTGAGAGTCCCTTGGACTGCAAGGAGATCCAACCAGTCCATTCTGAAAGAGATCAGCCCTGGGATTTCTTTGGAAGGAATGATGCTAAAGCTGAAACTCCAGTACTTTGGCCACCTCATGTGAAGAGTTGACTCAATGGAAAAGACTCTGATGCTGGGAGGGATTGGGGGCAAGAGGAGACGGGGACCACAGAGGATGAGATGGCTGGATGGCATCACTGACTCGATGGACATGAGTCTGAGTGAACTCCGGGAGTTGGTGATGGACAGGGAGGCCTGGCGTGCTGCGATTCGTGGGGTCACAAAAAGTCAGACACAACTGAGGGATTGATCTGATCTGATCTGAAGATATCAGGATTAATCAGGTCTTCAGGAGGGAGAAACTGTCCTCAGGCAGAATATACTGTTGTTATACAATCAGTACAGAGTTTAAACTGAGTTGTTTGTTGGGTAATCATCAGTTCTGGGCTTAAAGAAAAAAAAATGTTTTATATGACTCAGAATAAGGACTGTAAAATAAAAATGTTTGTCCTTTACTCCTCCTTGAGAATTCCAGACCTCTATCTCCGAGAGCCCCAGACCCCTTTCTTCTCCTCTGGGACCCTGGATTTCTTATTGACCTGCCTAGGAATTTACTCTCTCGGTTTATTTATTATATGTTATTTAAATTATGTATAACTTAAATGATGCATTTTAAAGACAAATTTACCACTTTTTTTTTTAAACTGGAAGTTTATTTTATGTGAAGATTAGAAAATAAGCATTTTCATATTGTAAACCTTAAAATATCTACAAACAAGCCTTTTCTCAAGTTCCTTTAAATAAACTTGTTTGGATCATAAACATATCCACTTGGCTATCATATATGATATTTGTAATATACTTGTAATCATTTCAAATGATTTTCCATTTGAATCACTTACTTTCTCTTTCTTGAGGCTTTCTCTTCTTTGGGAGTCTCTGTCATCACATTTCATGTGTGTGAACTTTTAAAAATACGTTCCACCCTGTCTCCTTGGATTATTTTAGGTTAGAATTTTTCCTGTTGTTGGAATTTCCTGTCTGGCCTATAATGTAAGTTTTCTATTTGTGTTTTTTAAAGCAGTCTGATATTTAGCTTTAAATAACATACTTGGGTCCTTTATTTGCCAAGTTTTTATTTACATCTCTCTTCTTTCATTCATCTGATAGGAATGGGGCACTTACAAGTATCCATGTGTGATGAAAAGGTTTTATATTATTATTTCATGGAATATTCTTGGAATTCTTTAGTTAGGACATTTGGTTACAATAAGGTCAGTCCTAGTATACATATTCAAAGTTAGCATTAAGGAGATTTTCCAATAAATATGGTTATCAGGCTCTGGACTTAAGGTCTCAAAATCAAAAGTATTTACTTTTAATTTAATCTGCTTTCCATTCAATCAGTCTCTTATTTCCAAACACATGTTTTTATGTTCTGTTCTTTGAAAAAATCCAATAATCTCAATATGTTTAAAATAGAAGATAAGAGACATTTAAAATGTAGCCAACTGTAAAAAAAATGTATATAGTTCTCATTTTATTGTTTTTGAAATCAACATAGTTTGAGCTTTTTTTTCTTTTTTCAGAATCACTTTGTAATAACATATCCCTGTATTATGGAATAATTTTTTCCCTTACATTATATAATATAAGGATACTCATAGTATTTCTAAGTTTTGAACAAATGAGTTTTAAGTGTGCTCTTTGTAAAGTCATTTGACCATATGACCCAGAAATACAATATTTCAATACACCTTTGGGAAAATCAATATGACTATCTGAGGATAATTTATCAAGGTGATTGCATTTTTAACTGTCTATGAAAATTTTGCACAGGAGTTAGATCCATTACATTATGATAGAACATAAATGTATAGTAAATTAGATATTTCTATTTTATTTTAGTAATGGCATTAATCCTTAATGTTATTCCTGTAGGCAATAAGAACATTTAAAAAATTCATAATGCTACTTTTTAAAATAATAAATTGCATTTTAGCCTATTATTCAGTTTGTTTATTTAGTGTAGAGTTTAATCACTACATTTTATATATACTTCCAACAACCATAGTTGGTCATTTTAACAGGAAATGAGATTTTTAACCATACAAATGTTAATTTTCCCAGCTGAAATTTTAACCCAGCTCAATGCTAAAATGCAAAAGTGGAATGATTTTGACAGATGAAAACATGCAGTAGTTGTAAATTATTCCCAAGAGTTTTAATGTCAAATAAGCCCATGCAAAAGTAGTTTGGCAATGAAAAATTATTTTTTCACATAACTTTTTTCTGACAATATTCCATTACATGTATATGCATATATATGTGCATGAAATATCTGTTACTAATCTAAATAGTTTTACATTTACAATGATTTATATGTTAGATAAATTTCTTTACCTATTACATTTTTCTTTTGCTTTAAGAATTCCCTCTTGACAATCACATATTGTTATCCCATTAAGTTGAATAAGCACAACTTAACAAAGGACAGGTTAACAATGTCTTTCACAAAGACACGTTAAGACCAAACTCAAAATTCTCAAATATACCTTCCATTTTTTGACATGCAAAGGTGGTAGATGAAGGTGACCACTCATTTCTTAGATAACAGATTAACTTGTCCAGGGCCTTTGACACCCACATTTCCACGCCAGGTATAAGATGATTGCACAACCATCATCTAGTTGGCAAGGAATCCCAAACAAAGCTGTAAGTCTCTAGGATTTTCCTGTGATCGTGGTCGTTGCAGTTGCCAGAGTCACATAATCCTCTGTCCCATACTGTGTAACCATAGTACTCAGCTTCTGAAGGTAAAGCAAATTGTTCAGAGACAAAGTCTTTCTTATTACCCACTCACTTATTCAGGCATATTTTAAGTACTTAATATAAATTGCTGTCACTCTTCTAAAAAAAAAAAAAAACTGTAAAAATATGTTGGCAATGTTTGGGGTGGCAATACAAAGTCAACTTTGATATATAGCTGCCAAGAACTAGCCACAAACTAGAATTCATTGACCCAAACATCATAATTACATCATCTCAAGCTATTCTCAAATTCATGAATTTCACTTTGCTTGTATTAACTAGTTTCTTGCACATTCTAACCTTTTCTTTTCCTTGTGTTGGAATTAGAATATTTGGAAGATTTTTTAACTTAAAAATGAACAAACAGCTGTACTTTTTGAAGAAAAATTGATTTGGCAAATATTTTAAATCAAAACTAAATTTTAATGGAAGCAAAAATGTGTTCAAATAAGAATGATAAAATTTTGTATTATTAAAATGAAGATTAGCATTATATGAGAAGAAAAATGTGTAGCTAACATGTCAGAAGAAATTTAAAAGTACTTATAATTTATACCGCTGTGTGTTAAAATTTCAAGCTCTAATTTAAATGTTTTCAATGTGAACTGATTTCCTATAATAATATAATATAATAATACAATAAGCACTGTTTTTTTATTCACAGCTCTTTGTAAAGTACTGTTAGTATTATCCTTAAAATACAGAATGACAGATTTTAACTGGTATAACTGGGCTATCAACTGAGAATCTGAAATAAGGAATCCAAAATAATCTACTGAGATTTTTTGCGTCATATTTTGGCCTCAAATATGTGATTTCATCAAATCATTTTAAACAGTTTCAACCTTAGATACAATATCACATTTTTTTTTACTTGAGACATTATAAAAATGCAAACATCAAATTTTAACATCATGTTTTTGTTTTAAGAGACTCTCGTTCATTGTTTTAAAAATAGTTTTGTCAAATTATTTCAATGGTGAATAAGTTATGAATGGATCACTGCTGCTGTTAGTTTGGGATTTGTTTTCTACTGACTGTCTTACATACATTACTTCAATTTAAATATATTTACCATTGTTTGGGTAATGATATGCAACAACTTCTTATTTTACCTTGTGTTGATTATAGATTTATTTCAGTGTTTTCATTTTAATTCAATTTAAAAATATTAAAGATAGAATTTTAAAGAATTCTGTTTCCTCAAACCAATTAATCAGTAATAAAATATATTAATAGAATTCTCTGTCATATTGAAGTTATAAACTTTATGCAATTTATATCTCTACACTATTACTACACTAGATACTACCAGGATTCCCTAGTAGCTCAGCTGGTAAAGAATCTGCCTGCAATGCAGGAGATCCCAGTTCAATTCCTAGGTTGGGAAGATTCCCTGGAGAAGGGAATGGTTGCCTCCTCCAGTATTCTGGCCTGGAGAATTCTATGGACTATGCAGTCCATGGAGTTACAAAGAGTAGGACAACACTGAGAAAATTTCACTTTCTTTCACACTAGATACAGTTTGATGTAGCACGTGCTGTCCTGTTCTAAGTCCCTGCAGTCATGTCCAACTCAGTGTGACCCTATAGACTGTAGCCTGCCAGGCTCTTTTGTCCATGCGATTCCTCAGGCAAGAATACTGGAGTAGGTTGCATGCCCTCCTCCAGGGGATCTTCCAGACTCAGGGATCCAACCCACATCTTCTATGTCTCCTGAGTTGGCATTGGGTTCTTTACCACTAGTGCCCCCTGGGAAGCCCTTGATGTAACATGCTGTTATGCAAAGGTTGACATGGCAAGAATGCAGCTCAGAAAAGCTAATTATCTTGTCCTTTGTCAAGATTCTAGTAAGTCAGAAAGTTACTTTACATATTCACATCTGGTTCCATATCCTTTTATAATTTCATGCAATTATACTATCCAACATGCCTTGAGTAATCTGATCTACCCACATAATATTTGTGGATTTTATTCTGTATTATAAAGCTTTACTATCCAACTCTTCACCACAGTGGCCTATATAAACAAGAACATCCCCATCGAACCTACTGGTGGGAGATAAATGAAAATCCTATGTGCGTTAGAAATTTTAGAATTTAAATAGCAGATATAGCAAAACTTTGCATAATTTCATAAAATGACTATGTTACCAGAACTTTCTCACTTCTCAGTTTCACATCTGGGATTCCCAGTCACAGCACAATTCTAAAATAATGTGTTTGCTTTTGTAATTCTATAATGCTCTTTTCTTTTAGTCAAAGAATGACACTATAAGATTTTAGATGAAAGAATCATTTTTGTCTTAGTATTAGAGAAACTTTAGAATATTAAGAACAGATAGGTGACAGAGATCTTGCAGTTATCAAATACCCATTTATTCCCTCTCCCTTGATTCTCTAGTCCTTTTAGATTTATTCATGTGATAAGTTCTGTGTTGTGGACATTGATAATAAATGTGTTATTCCCAGATGAAGGCATTTAAGACCTAGTATGTGACCCTCCAGCATTCTTTTCCTCTGCTTTGAAGAACTTTGAAATTGTATATTGACATAAAAAGCTTATGCGTAGAGCCTGGAAATGAACAAAAACAGAACTTTATAGTGTTATGCCTTGAAGATTTCAGAGTTACTATTTTACTGCAGTCAACAACTTAGCTTATTGACTAATAAGGATTTTTTGTTGTTGTTGTTTTTATAGATTACATTATTGTGTTTGTAGCAGAGGAAAAGCTATTTTCCCTCTATCTATCTTAGGTTTATTAGGTGGAGCCCTGAGAACTGAAAGAGATCGACAAAAGAGAGAAAAAAACCCCAGATGTTTATTAACATGTGCATCTGCCTGCACATGGGATTACCCAGTTGTGAGTAACTCTTAGTGGTGGTCAGTACTTTGGGATATAGAACATCTCAACATAAGAATATTATGTCTTATTCTTGAACAGAGAGAAATTCTGTTGCCACAGAGAATAAATTTCCCATCATTACACAACAGAGATTTTTATTTTAAATCTGTTAATCACATTCAGTTAAATTGGTCAGGAGTTTTTAAGAAATGAGAAAACTGAAATGTCCTATTTTAAAGGACTTCTTTATTTACCTATTTTTTGTCCAACTGTTTATTTAATCCAATCATTAGAATTTTTTAAACTATTGATTGAAGGCATATTTAATTGCATTATGGCAGGAAGATTCTTTACAAGCCACCAGGGAAGACCCTGAGTTACATGCAATATTTCCAGGAAAATTTTAACGTAGTTCTTTGGAAGTAAATATAGAGTTTCATTTGTTTTTTTCTGAGATTCTTGAGGAAATTGAAAAACCATTCAGTTGTTTGTGAACCATGCAGATTTCTTATGAAAATAAAATATATATCATCATCTGAACAAATTTATTGTAAATCTCTTCCTTTAATGTGATGTGAAGATAATTTGAAGAGAAAGGATATGTTTATGAGGAGCGATATGAATGATAAGATCAGACTAATGCTGAACTGTGCCTACAGATCCTTTAGAAACTAAAACCAAAGCTAAAACTTTCATGTAGCTCCACTTAGAAAATTATTTTTTGAAGTTCATTTGTACAATGATCTAATTAGAGATTAATTCCTAATTTTTATGACATCAAATATTCCCTTTCCTTAGAATGAGACAAAAGAGAAGTTTTCATAGAAAAGGCATCATAATCCCAGGAAAATTGAGGGTGTGTGACTCATAACAGGAAGGTTAATTATTTGTGCTTACTCCAAATAGTTGTATTTTGTCTGATTAAATTATTAGTAATGTTTATATTCTAGCTTATAGTCAACTGAACTGTAATCCTTTAATTACTAGTTATATTTTATAGGACACTAATACCCAGATCCACTTCTTAATTATTGTGCTTTCTTTTGCTGTATAATTTTGTAAAATTTGTATAATCATCTTTTAAATACAGCAACAAAGCCCTTCCCTGTAATGACATTTAGCAGCCTGTTAATATTTCATCATGAGGTCACAATCAGGTGCTTCTGTGCATATTGCTGCAAACAATCTTTCCTTGGATAATATTTATACCTATCACATATTGGTATTAATATGAGCCCTTGGCCTGTCACACTAAATAGTATTTCTGGTTTTCTTAAATGATCAATTTCAGACTAGGCTATTCTCCAAAACCATCATGACTTGGCCTCTTAATTCTTCTGAGTAATCAGTCTTCCAGGAATGAACTCCCTGCATAAAAGTTCAGTGCACCTTTGACTCCATGCACTTATTCTTTTGGAAAAGGTATTAATACTCTCCAGTCACTTGGGCACCATCTGTTCTTAAAGAGTCACACAGTGGTTGTGTATCTTAATGCAAGGATTATCATGCAACATTTGGGTAAAACGAGTAAATAAGTAAACATAAAAAATACATAAATAAGTAAAGGGTGAGTTTTTTTTTTTAATAAGGTTTTGATTTCTATACATAAACATCTTTTCTGTCCTTGCCCTCTAATATATCAACTTATTCCTTGAGACTAAAATATTTCCCTTTTTTGACCTTATTCCCTGAACCTTAGTCAAGACTTTTTAATTCCTCTAGACCAATAGGCCAGTGCTGCATACTTGAATTCTCTATTAATTTGCCTGAGGGTGATTGCCATACTTCCAATAATGCATGCAAAATTTGCATTCTACTGCAGAATAGGTATACTTTTAGAGAAAATTTACCTCCTTTGTTTTGAATGTTGCAAAAATCAGTGAAGTCACAAACAGAATTGGAATTAGCTAAAGCTGTGGGAAATTAAAGATTCAATACACAAATATTTAATTTTTAAACACTGAGGTGCACTTTCAAACTGTTTGTTGATTGTTTTTACATAGTTGAATTTCCTTAACTGAAAAAAATATGGAATGTATCCATGTCGGTATTTTAAAATGTGGATTTTAAATCATCACATGAAAACTTTGAAATATAAGAAAAAGATGGCCTAAACTAGTCCAGGAATATTTCCTTCAGCCTTGAAAGCTGCTCGGTTGTGTCCAACCCTTTGTAACCCCATGGACTCTACAGTTGATGGAGTTCTTCAGGCCAGAATACTGGAGTGGGTAGCCTTTCCCTTCTCCAGGGGATCTTCCCAACCCAGGGATAGAAGCAAGGTCTCCTGCATTGCAGGTGGATTCTTTACCAGCTGAGCCACAAGGGAAGCCCAAGAATACTGAGAGGGTAGCCTATCCCTTTTCCAGGGGATCTTCCCAACCCAGAAATCACACTGGGGTCTCCTGTACTGCAGGCGGATTCTTTACCAACTAAGCTATCAGGGACTGCCTTCTACCCTGCTACTGCTGCTGCTAAGTCTCTTCAGTTGTGTCCGACTCTGCAACCCCATAGACAGCAGCCCACCAGGCTCCCCCGTCCCTGGGATTCTCCAGGCAAGAACACTGGAGTGGGTTGCCATTGCCTTCTCCAGACTTCTACCCTATGTAGAAGCAAATTCCTAATGTTGATAAATTTGGTTTATAATGAAACTAGTGTTTTAACAATAATAATATTTTTCATGGCTAAAGAACCTTCAAAACAATTTGAAGAATTATCATGTATCATAAAATAGAGTTATAGAATGAGGGTCTATTTTGTTTGTTTGTTTCACTTCATCGTCCATCTAAAGAAGACACTAACTCCAAATTTTCAAAATCATCAAAGAGTTGAACCTAGTGTAGTGCTGGTAAATGTTTTATAACCATATTTCTGATATAAATTTTATCAAAATTTACCATTTTCTGTTTTTTTGTATATAATTTCTATGCATGACTAATTCCGTGCAAGCAACTTGATGTCTCTGTAAAGTTGTGGCAAGATACTTCAAATGTACTCTCATGAGAAGAGAAATATCTGCTGCAGCCCAGCACTGGATTCAACCATGGAGCAAATTCATTAGACTATTACTGTGATGGGTAAGGGTGTAATTAAAAGATTTGTGTTCATTTTTTCTAGCTGTTTACATTTTCTGAACCCCCATTTCAATGTTTATTTCATGCTCCTCTGTACTTATCTCTATTACTTCTAACATACCTTTATTGCATTTATATGTAGCATTGTGTCCTATTGGGAAATGATGCTGCTATGCAATTGCAAAAAAATTCATGAATGAAGAATGGCATGGCCTTCCAGTAGCATTCGGAAATTTGAATGACTCAATCCACAGTTTAAATATATGTATACACACGCACACGCACACACACACACACACACACACATATCCCTAAAGAAGGAAATGGCAACCCACTCCAGTATTTCTTGCCTGGGAAATACCATGGACAGAGGGGCCTGGCAGGCTACAGTCCACAGGGTCACAAAGAGTCGGACACGACTGAGCAACTAAAGCACAGCACAGCATATATATGGCGTATATAACTTCGGATATCTGTATATATAACTTAGGTTGAAGTATTTTCCCAATCCTGTATTCTTCCAAGAAGAGTGAGTCACCTCATTCCAATGACTTCTTTCCGGACTGTAGTCTTTATAAAGTTTGGCTTTATAAAGTTCTGGCTCATTTGTATTTCTTAAATATGCCCTATATGGTTCTAACTGAGTTTTATTTTTGTGTTTCACTTTTATATGTATTTACTTGTTTGTTTAAATTCAGAGTCACCCTCCTTTCAGGGTCCTGAGTTCCAGTTTTTGTTTCCTTAGCAACAAATGACTGCTGAAAATTCTGCTTTACCTTTTTTGTTGTTGTTGTTACTTTTTACTTGGCTTTTTTCCTCATGTCCTTCCAAGTCCAGGAATCAGCAAAATATCTTCATGGGAAATCCAGTACCTGGCTCCCTTGCTTCTCTCTTCAATCCATGATCTTGGATCTTTATGTTAGAGCACTCTAGAAAGCCTGGAGTGTCACTTTGAATTTCTATGTGACTGTGATTAATCCTGTGGTCTACTCTGGATATTAGCAACTGTTTTCTTCATGGCTTGTAAGACAAGAGTCGGCAAACTCTCCAAGAGGAAAAGCAGCATGCCGAATACTGGGCCCAGTTTAATGAGTCATTCTTCTCTGTTGGATTTTCCTTTAAAATACTGTGTGAACATATTGCTAGGATCCACCAAAATGTTCTGCTGAAAGGCAATATTCTTGAAACTTAAAGTTTATTAACTTCATAAACCCAGCTGTGATTGAAATAAATATTTTAGTAAATTTCCCAATGCCCTTTAAATGTGGATAGGTTCCATAAAATGCTATGGGAAAAAAGGTACTGATGCAAATTCAGACTTTGCTAGCAGAAATCAGTGAAGGTTTTATATTAGAGGTCGTATTTAATTTAGAAGTTAAAAATCATTCACATAAAGAGTTAATGAAATCAGAAAGAGAGTCGAGTCTGAAGGAAAGAGTAGCATGTGTAAGCCTGAAGAGGTTTGAGGCAGTATGACCAGTTGCTCAATATAGCTGGTGAATAGAGTTTAATTGGGAAATGTTATTATCAAAACAATAAAGATGGGCAGTGAGCTCAGAAGGCGGATCACAGACAGCTATGTATATAATGATAAAAATACAGTCCTTTAGCTGTTGTTCTTAATATAATCATAATAGAAATAATAATAGTAGTAGCAGTAGTAATTATTATTATTAAGATAATTAAAAGTGTTAAGAACAGCTAAAACAAGTGAATTTTTTTTTTTTTTTAAAGAAAGGTGAAGTTAAATGCCAAAGGACAGGGATATCTCAGTTGATTATTTGGCTTTTAGTCATTTGAAATAAGGCAAGCTGTTTAATGTCTTTGAGATTTTACTCAATCTAGGAGAGAGTTATTTTTTTCTTCTCCTATTCTTCTCACTAGTGTAGTATATAATGTTTTATTATGGACTAGAGGAAATGAAAATATATCTAAGGAACTCCATAAATGCAAGGCATTAGAGAAATATGTTGGACTGACAGCATGATATTTGAGTCCTTTTTATTAGGGGTTTGACTCTCACTAAAAGACAGTGAGTTTATGGTCAATGTTACTATATTAGATTAATTACAGAGGAACTCTATTCAAAATGAGATATACTTGAAAATAACGTGCATACAGCAGTCAAAGAAATCATAGGATGTTTACATATTTAGCAAAGTTGAGGTCCAGATTCATTTAAAATGCTGTGTCAGTGCTCAGTTGCAATAATCCCTTATGCACATTGCAGGGAAGGTCATTGAAAAGAGTAGCTCCAATTGCCTTATTAAAATGGCAATGAAACCAGTCAATATTTCCAGACAAATGAGAATTTGAAGAAGTATTTAAACTTTCACAGGAGTATGTGCCTACATCAAATAGTCTGTGTTCTGATTTTATTTCACTGACGCTTGGGAATATTTTCACCACAGTTCTTAAATTTCGAATGGCACAATCTTAATTTGTACTTGACTCCAGTTAATTGTGTGGTCACTCTCAAATCTCCCTGTCTCATCTATTTATCTCTAATTCCTGATTGTATTGTTATCATTTTACCCATAATATTTTTGTGATTCAATTGATAATTTCTTGTCAGCTATATATCTTTTTAGGAAAGACATGCTACTTTGTGAAAGATAAATAGCTCTTTATATAGAGAGAAGAGGATACTTTTTTCTTTGCTACTACCTCTTTAAAAATTAAGCCCTTGTGTTTTTTCTCTAACGAAGTTCACCTGGTTAATTATTATATTTTAATTTCTATATTTACAAGCAAGATAATCGAAGCAAAATGATTTGCCATGAAATCTTCTCAATGGGCTAAGAATGAATAGATAAATCTGATATATATCTGATTTCAGAATGTTGAAAAATAAATGGAGCAAGCAACAACCAAATTAATAATATATATTGCTAATATACAATATAAATAAAGTATTATATGTATTTATAAAACAGTACTATAAAATTTAAATATTATTTCTAGAATCAGTCATTTTCATACTCGTGTAATACAAAAATTATAGCAATATATCATTAGCAATAAACATCAGCTCCATAATAACAAGGAGAGACAAGTAAGGAGACAGTAAGCTACCAAGAAAATGAGAAAGGATAATTTGAAACAAATATGAGAAAAGGCAAAAAATACCTAATTATCTTCTGAGAACATCTTTAACATGACTAGTAATTTAAAGAGAATATTAAAATGACAGTATGATATTACTTTTAGTCTCAATTTCCTAAACTTAGAGTCCTTTGAAAATGATTAACTCTACTTGGCTTTTCTTACAGTAAAGCAGTCATTTGTATGAAGCTAATGGAATTTTTAATTTGCATAATCTACCTGAAATATTTGGCAAAGTATATTTTTCACTTAAAATGCATGAAATATTGATAATTTACGGTACATCTATAGGCTGCAATCTAATTTAGCCATAAATATTATCCTCTGGAAAATGTTTGATTGACATAGAGCAATTATTATCACATAAAGATTATTAAAAGAGTAGCTAAAACATATTAAGAAAAACATGATCATAAATACACAAGAAGCCTATGTTCATATCAGTCTATTCAGCTGTCCATCTATCCATCAATCTATTTATGCTCCATTTTTCATTCTGTACTCTAAGGCCCAATTTGCCTGTTACTCCAGGTCTTGACTTCCTACTTTTGCATTCCAGTCCCCTATTGTGAGAAGCACATCTTTTTTGGGTGTTAGTTCTAGAAAGTCTTGTAGGTCTTCATAGAACCATTCAACTTCAGCTTTAATACAAAAATCAGATTGATTATTTCAATACTGAAATCAGAATGATTATATTCTTTTCAACCCACTTCAGTATTCTTGCCTGGAGAATCCCAGGGATGGGGGAGCCTGGTGGGCTGCCGTCTATGGGGTCGCACAGAGTTGGACACGACTGAAGCAACTTAGTGGGAGCATATTCTTTTCCGCCAAAGATAGAGAAGCTCTACACAGTCAGCAAAAACTAACCGGGAGCTGATTGTTGTTCAGATCATGAACTCCTTATTGACAAATTCAAAAATTTGTTGAAGAAATTTGTTAAATTGAAGAAAGTAGGGAAAACCATTAGACCATTCAGGTATGACCTAAATAAAATTCCTTATGATTATACAGTGGAAGTGAGAAAGAGATTCAAGGGATTAGATCTGATAGACAGAGTGCCTGAAGAACTATGGACGGAGGTTCATGACATTGTACAGGAGGCAGTGATCAAGACCTTCCCCAAGGGGAAAAAAAAAACGCAAAAAACGCAAAATGGCTGTCTGAGGAGGCCTTACAAATAGCTGTGAAAAGAAGAGAAGTGAAAAGCAAAGGAGAAAAGGAAAGGTATACTCATTTGAATGC
This sequence comes from Bos indicus x Bos taurus, assembly GCF_003369695.1. Lineage (NCBI taxonomy): Eukaryota > Metazoa > Chordata > Mammalia > Artiodactyla > Bovidae > Bos > Bos indicus x Bos taurus. The sequence goes on along the minus strand of NC_040076.1, from coordinate 16,983,497 downwards.
AGAGTTCCAAAGAATAGCAAGGAGAAATAAGAAAGCCTTCCTCAGTGATCAGTGCAAAGAAGTCAAGGAAAACAATAGAATGGGAAAGACAAAGGGAACATTTCATACAAAGGTGGGCACAATAAAGAACAGAAATGGTATGGACCTAACAGAAGCAGAAGATATGAAGAAAAAGTGGCAAGAATACATAGAAGAACTGTACAAAAAAGATCTTCACGACTTAGGTAATCATGATGGTGTGATCACTTGCCTAGAGACAGACATCCTGGAATGCAAAGTCAAGTGGGCCTTAGAAACCATCACTACAAACATCTAGTGGAGGTGATCTATTTCAAATCCTAAGAAATGATGCTGTGAAAGGGCTGCACTCAATATGTCAGCAAATTTGGAAAACTCAGCAGTGGCCACAGGACTGGAAAGGTTTAGTTTTCATTCAAATCCCGAAGAAAGGCAATGCCAAAGAGTGCTTAAACTACCACACAATTGCACTTATCTCACACACTAGTAAAAGTAATGCCCAAAATTATCCAAGCCAGGCTTCAACAGTGCGTGAACTGTGAACTTCCAGATGTTCAACCTGGATTTAGAAAAGGCAGAAAAACCGGAGATCAAATTGCCAACATCTGTTGGATCACGGAAAAAGTAAGAGAGTTCCAGAAAAAAAATCTATTTCTGCTTTATTGACTATGACCAAGACTTTGACTGTGTGGATCACAATAAACTGTGGAAAATTCTGAAAGAGATGGGAATACCAGGCCACCTGACCTGCCTCTTGAGAAATCTGTAGGCAGGCCAGTAAGCAACAGTTAGAACTGGACATGGAACAACAGGCTGGTTTCAAATAGGGAAAGGAGTACATCAAGGCTGTATATTGTCACCCTGCTATTTAACTTGTATGCAGTGTACATCATGAGAAATGCTGGGCTGAAGGAAGCACAAGCTGGAATCAAGATTGCAGGGAGAAATATCAACAACTTAGATAGGCGGATGACACAACCCTTATGGCAGAAAGCAAAGAACTGAAGAGCTTCGTGATGACAGTGAAAGAGGAGAGTGAAAAAGTTGGCTTAAAGCTCAACATTCAGAAAACTAAGATCATAGCATCTGGTCCCATCACTTCATGGCAAATAGGTGAGGAAACAGTGACAGACTTTATTTTCCTGGGCTCCAAAATCACTGCAGATGGTGATTGCAGCCATGAAATTAAAAGACACTTACTCCTTGGAAGAAAAGTTATGACCAACCTAGATAGCATATTAAAAAACAGACATTACTTTGCCAACGGTCCATCTAGTCAAGGCTATGTTTTTTCCAGTGGTCATGTATGGATGTAAGAGTTGGACTATAAAGAAAGCTGAGTGCTGAAGAATTGATTCTTTTGAACTGTGGTGTTGGAGAAGACTCTTGAGAGTCCCTTAGACTGCAAGGAGATCCAACCAGTCCATCCTAAAGGAGATCAGTCTTGAATACTCATTGGAAGGAGTGATGCTGAAGCTAAAATTCCAATACTTTGGCCACCTGATGAAAAAAACTTAGTCATTTGAAGAGGCCCTGATGCTGGGAAAGATTGAAGACGGGAGGAGAAGGGGACGACAGAAGCTTAGATGGTTGGAAAGCATCACTGACTCACTGGACTTGAGTTTGAGTAAATTCTGGGAGTTGATGATGGAAAGGGAGGCCTGGAGTGCTGCAGTCTGTGGGGTCCCAAAGAGTTGAACATGACTGAGCATCTGAACTGAAATGAACTGAACTGATTTATCCTCTATATGTCATTAAGATAGAAGAATTATTCCCAAGTCACCCCCTTTTTCCAAATGATAATATTCTATTCCTTTTATTTTTTTTTCCCTAGAAAGCATGCATTTTTATATCTGTTTTTTTCCATTTAATTGTACTGTGGTAAAAGCACTTAATATGACATCTACCTGCTTAAGTTCAATGTTGTCCAGCAAATCTATGGAACTTCCTTCTTTGCGTGATTGAACTTCCTGCATGATTAGAACTTTCCATTTCCCCATCCCCAAAGGCATCAAATCACCATTCTATTCCATAATCCTATGAATTTGACTATTTTATATACTGCATATAACTAGAATTGTGCAATGTTTGTTCTTTTATGACTGGCTTATTTTGCTTAGCATAATGCATTCAAGGCTCATCCATGTTGTCACATATTCCAAGATTTTATTGTTTTGTAAGGCTGATATATATATATATATATATGTATATATGTATATATGTATATATATATATATAAAATATTAGATTGTGTTTCATGCATGCTGTCATGTCTAACTCTTTGTGAATCCATGGACTGTAGCTTGCCAGACTCCTCTCTTCATGGAATTTTCTAGGCAAGAATACTGGAGTGGGTTGCCATTTCCTATTCCAAGGGATCTTCCTAACAGAGGGATTGAACCTGTGTCTCTAGCATCTCCTGCATAGGCGGACAGATTCTTTAGCCCTTTGTCACCTGGGAAGCATATATACAATAAACACACATATATATATTATGCTTATGTATAAATATATATATATGTGTGTGTGTGTGTTTAAATGTGTGTTTTTATGTGTGTGTATATATATGTATATATACATATATATGTATATATACACACACAGTATCTTTATCCATTTATCCATTGATAGTAATTTACATTGTTTCCACATTTTGGCTATTTTGAATAATACTTAAATGGACATTGGGGTGTTGGTATCTTTTTCAGATCCTGATTTCAACTATTTTTAGATAAATACCAAGAAGGAAGAGGTCTGGATAATATGATAGATATGTTTTTAATACTTTGTAGGTGTTCTTAAGCCAAAAAGACATAACTTTATCCTAAATATGTTTAAAATTTTAGCAGTAAAAACAAATGTAAAAATCCTTCCCCAAGCTAAAATTTCTAAAAGTGAATTTTCTGAGGAAAAGAGAAGTATTACAGTTTGAATTTAGAAAGATATTGATGATTTGCCATCCAATGAAGCTTTACTAATTTAAACTTGTACAGTGCACACTTGTATCTACCTCCTCTCACCCATGCTAATGCTATTATCAAACATTTGAACTTTTCTAGTATGATAGGTAAAATTTCTTAAATTCTTATGTCTTTATGTATTAGGTTAAGAACTTCATGTTATAAGGCTTCTGAACATATTTTTCTTACATAATGCCTGTTCCTATACTTTGCCACTTTTAAGTCGGCTGCTATTTTTTAAAAATGACTTGTAAGAATAGTTGACTCAAGGACCTCTTTCCTGCATGTGTTCTGTCTTTGCTCAGTCACTAATTTCCCCTTGTTACAGAGTTAATGCCACTGTCACCTAATGCGCTTTGATATTCCTCTTCAGAAATATTTGCCCAACTTCACATTCCATCAGATTTACTTTCCCTTCAGCTACCAAGATTATGGTGACATTTATAACAGGCATTTATAAATCCTGTCTTTTGCTTCCCATCACCCATTCTGTCCATATGTTATTCTATGCTGTCTTTCATCCCCTCCAGTCAACTGAAATAACTCCTGTCAATCAATCCCACTTTATCACGGTTTCTTTCTATATATCTGATTCCAATTTCAGACAGCCTTCTTCTTAGAAAACCACTCCTTCTTCCTAAACATTGTCTTCCTTTGTGTTTAGTGACATCATCCCTTGTTGGTTTGCTTCCTACGCCTAAACCTTTTAGTCTTTATTGGATCTTCCTTTGCAGACTAATATTTAAATATATATTGATTGAGACTCAATTCTTATTTAATCTATTCTCTTTCTAGCTGATCCCTTCTACTGCCATGAGTTTGTCTCCGTCAGTATGTTGATAATACAGATGGTCATGTGTCAGGGTCCTCTGTCTATTGCTGACTTGATATCTCCACTTGGAGGTCTTAAAACCACCTGTAAGTTAGCATTTCTGAAATAAAACTGATTTTGCATCCAAATGGACCTTAGTCTTCCCTTACTAAGTTAATAGAATTACCACATATTTGCTTGCTTGGGCCTTAAAGACAAAAGCTATCCTTAAATACTGTATTCATCCTCTAAGCCAAAACTATTACTATAACATAGGAATCCTACCAGTATTTTTTCCATAATATGATGTGACTTCAGGCCAAGCATCTACCATTGCTGTTGTTCAGTCACCGAATTTCATCTGACTCTTTGTGACCACATGAACTGCAACACATCAGGCTTCTCTGTCCTTCACCCTGAGTTTGGTCAAACTTGTGTCCATTGAGTTGGTGATGCCATCCAACTATCTCATTCCCTATTGCCCACTTCTCTTTCGGCCCTCAATCTTTCCCAGCATCAGGGTCCTTTACAATGAGTTGGCTCTTCACATCAGGTGGCTGAAATATAGGAGCTTCAGCTTCAACATCAGTCCTTCCCATGAATATTCAGGGTGATTTCCTTTAGGATTGACTGGTTTGATCTTCTTTCTATCCAAGGTACTCTCAAGAGTCTTCTTCAGCCCCACAGTTCGAAAGCGTCAATTCTTTAGTGCTCAGTCTTCTTTATGGTGCAACTCTCACATCTGTACATGACTTCTGGAAAAACCATAGTTTTGACTATACAGACCCTTGTTGGCAAAGTGATGTCTCTGCTTTTTAATATGCTGTCTAGGTTAGTCAGAGCTTTTCTTCCAAGGAGAAACTACCATAGTAAACTAGTATTCCTGTGTCTTTGTCTGCTTGGGCACCTGTAACAGAATGACATAGACTGGTTCAATCAAACAACAGAATTTTATTTCTCACAGTTTTGGAGATTGAGAAGTCCAAGTTAATATTAAGTGTCTGGAGAGGAAACTAGGTTTCCTAGTTCATAGGCAGCTGCCTTCTTTCTGTGACTTCACATGGCCAAGCAATATAGAGATCATCTCTCTCATATCTTTTCTTATAAGGGCATTAATCCCTTTAACATGTCTCCATACTTACAATTTAATTATTTCACTTCCAAATACTATCACACTGGGTATTAGAAATTCAACATATGAATTTTGGAGAGGACACGAATATTCAGTCCAGAGTATCTTGCTTCTATTTTTAAACCTTGTAATAAATGCTTCTTTATATAACCTTTAAGTGACCTTTGTACAACTGGTTAAGACTCCACATATCAATGCAGGGGACACAGGTTTGATCCCTAGCGCGGGAAGGTCACACATGCCATGGGGCAAGTAAGTTGTGAGCTGCAACTACTGAGCCTATGCACTGAGAACCCATGCTCTGCAACAAGAAAAGGCACCACAATGAGGCGCCCAAGCACAGCAGCTGGAGAGTAGCTCCCACTAGAGAAAGCCCGTGCACAGCAATGAAGACCCAGCATAGTCAAAAATAAATAAATACATAATTTTTTTAAAAAGTTAAAATGTCAGATTTTATATATATAAAAAAAGAAGAAGGCTTAACACAGTGAATGTACATGCAGGATTTGATCATGAACTGTGGCATTCATACCTTGGCCATTTACAAGATGTACAATATAGGGGGAAATTTTTTGATATTTCAAAAACTTCATTTCTTTTTTACCCCAAAATTTATAATAGTATCTTTTAACAAAGATTTTTGAGAAATGCCTTAATGTGGGTTAAGGTCTTGGAACAGTGTTTGGTAAATGATATAGGCTTAATTAAAATTAACTTCTGGGGACTTTTTAAAATATTTTTACTTTAGCAAAAATCCCTCCAAATGTCTTATCTGTAATTTCCTGCATTATCCACATCATATATCAGTCTCAGTCATATATATTTTCTTTGTGGGCCACCAATAACTTTAGGAATATTCCTACATGATTATATTGCCCATTCAGTTCCTTCTGTCAGAGACATTCTTCCGTCAGCTGTTTGCATAGCTCTCTCCTTTCATTCCTCTGGAGAAGGGAATGGCAACCCACTCCAGTATTCTTGCCTGGAGAATCCCATGGACAGAGGATCCTGGCAAGCTATAGTTCATGGGGTTGCAAAGAGTCAGACACAACCGAGTGACTCACTTTCACTTTTCACTCATTTCATTCAGATCTGAGCTGAAATGCCATTTCCTCAAGTGGTTAAGTCTTAAAAAAGTGAAGTCACTCAGTCTTAATCTCTATGTCTAACAGTAATGAAACACTACTTTTGGACACAGTTTAAAATAAATCATATTACCATCTACTATTAATGCTTATTAATTTGGTGATTATTTTTTGCCCACATCCTCTAAAAGTCTAAATTCCAAAGACAGCAGGACTATGTCTACCATCTATAATATATAATCATTTCTCTGCACTAGATCAGTGCATGTCATATTTTAGAACTACCATGGATATTTGTTAAAATAATTGATATGATTGAATAGCTTTTAAATATTAATAGATGAATAAATCTCATCCACTAATATGAAATGAGCCTTTATGAAGACCTTGGCTAATTCTCTGAGATCATATTCCTTTATTTAGGATTCAACTACGTTTCACTGTTCCCCTTTCCCAACTATTTAAAACAATTATTGTTGTTTAGTTACTAAGTTGAGTCCGACTCTTGCAACCCTGTGGGTTGTAGCCGGTCAGGCTCTTCTGTCCATGAGATTTCCTTCTCCAGGGGATCTTCCTGACGCAGGGGTCAAAAGTGAGTCTCCTGCAATGGTACGTGGATTCTTTAACACTGAGCCACAAGGGAAGCCCTCACGTTTACTTCCAAAGATGATTTCTTGGGTATATGAGAGATTTTATCTCTTTTGGAAAAATCCATGTTAGCAATATACCTATAAAATTATACTATATCAACTTTGGAAAGGTAATGTTGATAAAGTAACTAATTTGCATATCTATTTTCTTGAGCAAGAATGTTTAAAAATAATGGAAATAGTTTTTAGATGCATTCATTTTTCTTTTTTTTTGAGTTTTTATTTTATTTTTTAAAATTAAATTTATATATTTTAATTAGAGGCTAATTACAATATTGTATGGGTTTTGCCATACATCAGCATGAATCTGCCATGGCTGTACACGTGTTCCCAATCCTGAACCCCTGTCCCACCTCCCACCTCATACCATCCCTCTGGGTCATCCCAGTGCACCAGTCCCAAGCTTCCTGTATCCTGCATCAAACCTGGCGATTCGTTTCTTATATGATATTATACATGTTTCAATGCCATTCTCCCAAATCATTGCCCCCCCACAACAGAGTCCAAAAGACTGTTCTATACATCTGTGTCTCTTTTGCTGTCTCGCATACAGGGTTATTGCTACCATCTTTCTAAATTCCATATATATGCGTTAGTATACTGTAGTGGTGTTTTTCCTTCTGGCTTACTCACCTCATTAGAACTGATTCAAATGTACTCTTTTTAATGGCTGAGTAATACTCCATTGTGTATATGTACCACAGCTTTCTTACCCATTCATCTGCTGATGGACATCTAGGTTGCTTCCATGTCCTGGCTACTATTAACAGTGCTGCAATGAATATTGGGGTACATGTGTCTCTTTCAATTCCGGTTTCCTTGGTGTGTATGCCCAGCAGTGGGATTGCTGGGTTGTATGGCAGTTCTATTTCCAGTTTTTTTAAGGAATCTCCACACTGTTCTCTATAGTGGCTGTACTAGTTTGCATTCCCACCAACATTGTAAGAGGGTTCCCTTTACTCCACATCCTCTCCAGCATTTATTGCTTGTAGACTTTTGGATCGCAGCCATTCTGACTGGCGTGTAATGGCACCTCATTGTAGTTTTGACTTGCATTTCTCTGATAATGAGTGATGTTGAGCATCTTTTCATGTGTTTGTTAGCCATCTGTATGTCTTAATTTTTGTTTACCAAAAAGAACACCAGCTATTTACAAAAACAGAAAATAAAAATTCCAAGGAAAATAACAGTACATTGTTGTAAATTATTTATTTATTTATTTTTGGTATAAAAAGTCAAGTTTTATGCTAATAGACAATATGCTCTTTATAGAAATTTAAATATTATACTTTGCAAAAGATACAGAAATATCAGCTTTTCATTCAACAGGAATAGAAGGCTAAATGTCTCTACTGGTGATATTTATTCAGCAACTATGTCCTTTTCTGTTGTTCTCTATGTAGTGTAACTTGCTTTACTAAGAAAAATGAAAAAAAGAGAAATGAGTTATTTCCAAAAAATAATATATTCATTAGTATTTGGATTTGAAAACTGAAATATGTTAATATAATCTGGCAATATTCTTAAAAGTCAATTTACTTAATATTTCCAGTATTAAAAATGAAAAAGAATTACTGGTTGCAAGAAAAAATATATTGAGGTTATTGTTTAGTAACTTGAATTACTGAAATAATGGGATGAGTCTCAAAATGGCACACTATGCTCTTGTGTTCACTAGCTATAAATATTCTGTTAAATTATTTACTCTGCATTTTAGGAATTTAGAAATCAATAAAAGAAGTGTATTGGGGTTCTTTGTTGGCAGTACTATTTAAGGTTATGTTAATACATTACTATCAAATCATATAGAACAAAGGATTTATTTTTATATGTTTACTATGTTTTTAGAGCTTGACTCATGCTTTGAAAAATTATGCAATATTTTTTAAAGAGAGCTGATTGTCCAAAATATCCACATTAATGCACTATGCCTCTTTATAAAATAGGACACTAAATAGACTCTACTGTTTTTCTCAAGTTCTTAGTTGGAAAGGAAATAAATGGCAAAAAGCACTAATTCTCTGCAAAATTACTCATACTAAGCATGGGAGTTTCACAATAATGTTGCGAGTTAACACATTATTATACCTGTGTAAAGACAAGGACACTGAGGTACTTGGTTACCTAATTTACCAAGATGACACAGCTTGAGTTTAAATAGGATTGGAATCTGAGGACAGTCATCAGTGTATATTTCATGTAAGCATATGATATAGAATATGTTTTCATATATTTATTGTATTTCTCTAAAATTGTACACATACATATTAATTTGGTGTGATATATATGTGTGTGTGTGTGTATTATCTATGTGTATACAGGAACACATAGACAATGTTGAAATTGTGGGTGTATATTTAAAAATAAAAACAAAAATATTGCATATTTTACAAAGTTTACAATTATTATTTGGTAATTACTCTGCAACAAAAGATAGAATATTATTGTTATAAGCTTCAAATTTAACCCTCAAATGAACTATAATTTAAGTCAGTTATTCAACAATCTGGAGAAGGAAATAGGAAATGGCAACCCACTCCAGAACTCTTGCCTGGAAAATCCCATAGACAGAGGAGCCTGATGGGCTACAGTTCGTGGGCTCACAAAGAGTTGTATAGAACTGAGTGACTGAGCACACATTCTGATTTTAGTGATTAGCTTTCCAAATACTTTTCTAACTGCCCATGATCATGCTGTCTACTCTGGAGTAATGGCTTTTCAAATTACTGTATCAATCAGAAGTTAGTTGGCACAAATTATTTGGTCAGATATTATAACTGCTGTTTGTATTCATCTTTCTTCCTTTTTTTTTAAACTAAAATGATTGTTCAGCAAATCTATCTATACTGAGAGATGTAGAACTGAATTTTTTTCTTTATATATATTGTTGTTATTTAGTCACTCATTCTGTCTCTTTTGCAATCCCATGGACTGTAGTCCACAAGGTTCTTCTGTTTATGAGATTTCCTATGTAAGAATACTGAAGTGAGTTGCCATTTCCTTCTCCAGGGGATCTTCCCCACCCAGGGGTCAAACCTGCATCTCTCCTGTGGCTCCTGCATTAGCAGGCAGATTCTTTACCACTGAGCCACCTGGAAAGTCTCTCTCTCTCTCTCTCTATATATATATATATATATGAAAATTTATTCATTAAAATAATAAATAAATATATTTAATAATAAGTATAGTATATATAATAAATATATTAATATATTATTTAATTATATAATTTAGCAATAATTATTAGTGAAGGCAATTAGAATATAACAGATTTTTTATTCTTAAATAACTTCACAGCCACATGTTTCTTTCTTTTAATTTTTCTATTTATGTATTTATATTTGTTAATATTTCCTCTAGGTACCTCCCTCCTTTTTTCCCTCCCTCCCTTTGTTCCTTCCTTTGTTCCTCCCTATCTGTTTTTTATTGCTGATTTTACATCCTTTGTACCTTCAGTTATAGTTCTCTGTTACAATTTGTTTTTAATTAAAAGGAAGTAAGTATTCTTTGAGTAGTATTTTAGGTTTTGAAAGCACTGAAGCTTAGGGCTTAGTAATTTATAAGAAGCGAAGATACTGGAAGTTACTTGGCACACATAAAGAGAATAAAAAAAAATTCTCTGTGATCTCAGATGTAATTTAAGTGACTTTTTAAAAAATTAATAGAGATCATAACATTTTAAAAATGTACATTATAAAATGTTACTTTTGAAGTTTGATGATTTAGGAAATCCTTACACATAATGTTAGGTAAAGTAGCTCAGTTGGTAAAGAATCTGCTGTAATTCAGGAGACTTGGATTTGAATCCTGGGTTAAAAAGATCCCCTGGAGAAGGAAATGACAACCCACTCCAGTATTCTTGCCTGGAGAATCCCATGGACAGAGGAGCTGGGCAGGCTATAATCCGTGGGGTTGCAAGAGTCGGACACAATTTAGTGACTAAACCACCACACCCAAACATATGAATATAAATTTAAATGTACAGATTATACAGTTTTTCCAGTGGTCATGTATGGATGTGAGAGTTGGACTGTAAAGAAAGCTGAGTGCCAAAGAATTGATGCTTTTGAACTGTGGTGTTGGAGAAGACTCTTGAGAGTCCCATGAAGTCCTATGAGATCCAACCAGTCCATTCTGAAGGAGGTCAGCCCTGGGATTTCTTTGGAAGGAATGATGCTAAAGCTGAAACTCCAGTACTTTGGCCACCTCATGCGAAGAGTTGACTCATTGGAAAAGACTCTGATGCTGGGAGGGATTGGGGCCAGGAGGAGAAGGGGACGACAGAGGATGAGATGGCTGGATGGCATCACTGACTCGATGGACAGTCCGAGTCTGAGTGAACTTCGGGAGTTGGTGATGGACAGGGAGGCCTGGTGTGCTGCAATTCATAGGGTCCAGAGAGTCGGACATGACTGAGTGACTGAACTGAACTGAACTGATACAAAATTTTCTTGCTTTCTTTCATTCTTGTCCCCAAGCTGCCCCTAACCCATTTTCCCACTACTAACTGTGACCCATTCATTCTCTTAATCCATATAGAAAAAAATATATTGAAATAAAGTAAATCAAAGATGCTACCAAAGAGTTAATTGTTATAGGGGTGACAATGAATTTAAATTTATCTTTTAATATGCAGTATGAAATTACTGTTATAATGTGAAAGAAATTTATGTTTTGATTGATTTATTTTAAACTGTGGGCTTCCCTTGTGGCTCAGCTGGTAAAGAATCCACCTGCAGTGCAGGAGTCCTGGTTTCGATCCCTGGGTTGGGGAGATTCCCTGGAGAAGGGAAAGGCTACCCCCTCCAGTATTCTGGCCTAAAGAATTTCATGGACTGTATAGTTCATGGGTCACAAAGAGTCAGACACGACAGAGCGACTTTCACACACATTTTAACTGTGTTCTTATTCCAGATATATATAAATATATATATATTTAAATTTTGTTTTTTTACTAAAGGGTAGTTGCTTTACAATATTGTGCTGATTTCTGCCTTACATCTGTATGAATCAGCCATGGGTATACATTTGTCCCCTCCTTTTGAAGCTTCCTCCCATCTCCCATCCCGTCCCCTCCCCCCAGGTTGTCACAGAGCACTGAGTTGAACTCCCTGTGTCACATAGCAAATTCCCACTGGCTCTCTATTTTACATATGGTAATAATGTATATGTTTCTATGCTACTCTCTCAATTGATCCTAGCCTCTTCTTCCCCCTCCCTGTCCACAAGTTTGTTTCCTATGTCTACATTTCCATTGATACTTAATGCTTCTCTCTTTGTTAATATCATTTGTATGATTTAACCCCACAAGCGACACTGATACATTGCTACATAGTGTGTGTAATATCTAGGAACTCAAGCAAAATTATAAGCAATCAGGTCACTATTATACATTGCATTGATATCAAACAAGATAAAAATAATTACTATCATTCTAAGGATTTAGATTTTGGCGTATAGAAAATTAAGGGTATATGAGAGTATTTTTAAAATGTTACAGACATTGTTAAATATGTTTGTTAATAGTATGTTTTGTTTCTTTCAAATTTGAACTTGATGGTAGAAAGGTTACCAACATAAATTAATTTTTTGGACCTCAAAGAAATGAGATACTAGTAAGAAACCACAAAATTTATCTATGCAAAATAACATTAAATGAGCTTATGCATGCATTCACACACATGTCACATGTTTTATCAACCATCTTGATGGATCTTCCATGTTGAAATCACAGTATATTTCATGATCATGCTATAGCATCTTCTTCCATTATTACTCTCCATTTCGGATGCTATGAGCTCGTAAGTTACCTATGAAGCAAAAGTCTCATCACTTGCTCCTATGAGAACCAGAGAGACTCTTGGTTTGGAGAGGCTGCTACATTTAACGGCTTCCCTGAGAAGGCAATGGCAACCCACTCCAGTACTCTTGCCTGAAAAATCCCATGGACGGAGGAGCCTGGTAGGGTGCAGTCCATGGGGTCGCTGAGGGTCGGACAAGACTGAGCGACTTCACTTTCACTTTTCACTTTCATGCATTGGAGAAGGAAATGGCAACCCACTCCAGTGTTCTTGCCTGGAGAATCCCAGGAACAGGGGAGCCTCGTGGGCTACCGTCTATGGGGTCGCACAGAGTCAGACACGACTGAAGTGACTTAGCAGCAGCTTAGCAGCTGATAGCTCAATCGGTAAAAAAGAAAAGCAGCAGCTGCTTGCTATGCCTGGATCAGGCTGACTTTCTGGCACCCTGCTTCCTGATTGTCCTGATGAGGGGTTATTATTCAATACTTCCAGGACCTACCTTACTCCTGATTCTAATATTTTGTGAAATTAGACACTCTGTGTCAATACACGTATAATTCTAATTTTAAAGAACTGTTTTCAACTCTTTTCTTAAATATTATAGATATAGAAACACAACTGCATCATTTGGGCAAAATGATATAACTACAGTGTTTGACCTAGAAGTAACTAAAACTTCATTGTTTTGTTAATACAGAATTTTAAATGAACAAAATAATTTAAAGATAAAAGCAACAACTATTTCAAAAAGCAGTTTCCTAGATTGTTTTTAATCAGAATTTTGAAGGGCTTTGGTTATAATGAATGCTTATGTCCATTAGGACTTGCACCAGTATTTAATTATACCTGAGGTTTCCTGTCATATCCTGAGCTTTCTCAGAGGAGGAAATTAGCAGGTTTTCTTCTAACTCACATTTCTGAAGAGAAATGTGCCCATAATAATTGTATTTTCCTAAATAATTATTAGGGAAAAATCCTAACAATATTTTGAAGGAATGGTAAGCACAACCACCCAGTATTATTGTTACTATCAGTGTTTGATTAATTATTACACTGGAAGTTCCACTGGTCTTGTGAAAAATATACCTTATTAAATATAGAAAACTTTAGAAACAGAAAGAATGCCATCATTCTTTCTCATCAAAATATCAACAGTTTACTTTCTTATATTGGTTATTGTACTGTGTTCTGTAAAGTTTTTATAGGCTTAATTTTATTTAGGTATAGTATATGAGTTTAATTTATTACATACTCCAAGAAATTTTCATTTAAAATTTATTCATGGAACAAAGACACTAAAGCAGTGAGTCCTTTTAAGAGTCACTTGTACTAAGTTGTTGATTCACCATTACATCACTTTTTATAAATGCATAATTTTTAGAATAATCCACTTCAGATTTTCCTTTGAAAATCATTTAATTGTCAGAACTGATTTACTATTAAGAAGGTGTTATAAATTAACATTGTCTGATTCATGAAACATAGGAATGATCTTAGATGTTGCTTAAGGTAGCAGTATAATTTCCAGACTCCCTCAAGATAACCAGAGAAAGCATGGCAACCCAATCCAATATTCTTGCCTGGAAAATCCCATGCACAGAGGACCCTGGTGGGCTACAGTCTATGTGGTCACAAAGAGTCAGACATAACTGAAGTGACTTAGCATGCACATACATCTCTCCATTTATAGGATTGAGAAAGGATTGCTGAAATTGTACTAGTATGTTAGCCTAGCTATTTTTGCACGTTTAAATGCTAGAATAATTTTACCACAATGTTACATTTTCTTCCCGGAAAAGGAAAATCATTGTATTTTAAACCTCAAGTGACACTCATACTATAAAAATGGTTACTTGACTTTGAAAGTAAGGGCTTAATGAAGGGGTAAATTCTGTTTTTGAGCCTGGAAATCACATTCAGTATTAGGCAGCAGGCATCTGTGAAACAAAATTTACTTTTATGTAATTTTACAAATGTACTATGCAGAAAAAAATAAAATTAGTTTGCCAGAGCTGTGCAATCTACCTTCAGCCACTAACGTATATTCAGTGTTGGACTAGCAACTGCTCTCTTGACCTTTTTGTACAACTACCCTTCTATCAAGAATCCTTCCCACCACCCCATCTGCCCCTGCTGTGTTCCTTCAGCACCACCCACTTCTCAGAAGTTCATGTGTGTGATGTGCCAGCCTGTTATCTCAGCAGGCAGGGAGCCCTCATTCTCTCGGCAGGTGGCAGTTGAGTGAGGAGGTGTATGTGTCCTTTTCGTTGATAGTCAGCTTTTGTTCTACCAAGGTTTGGGGTGGGTGTGTTTTTCATTTCAGACTTAAATCATCATTTTAAAGTGTATCTAGCTTTCTCTAATATTAAAATGTGTGAGTAAAAAATGAATCAAAATGAAGTTGTAAACAGAATCAAGAATGGGAAATGGAAATTTAATCATGTGGTATTTGTCATCATTTAATTTCTTAGCTCTGCTGCTAACTGGGTATTTGTGATCTCAGCAGTCACAAAGATTGCACAGGTTTTTTTATTCTGCTGAATAAATATCTCTAGATAATCAGCATATGATCCTGAAATACTATTTCTGTTAGACTGTAAGTTGTTAGCACTTTGACACAAGAGGTACTTGATATTTCAGTCAATGGCCAGTTCACTGCGAACTACATTTTCCATCCTCTCATCCTGTTGTGAACTGTTTTGTAGCTCAGACAGGCAATTATTGATCTCAATAATTTCACTGGACAGTTAACCATTGAGCAGCAATCAGAAGCAAGGGTATGTTTCTCCTAAAACACTCGAATACTGCCCATGGAGAAATGAGTCTAATGTCAGCTCCATTCTTGATGGAACAAGTGCTCTTTTGTGAGCTGAACTCTTTTAATGAGATTATTTGCAAGCATAATGGAGAGTATGGAAATGTGCCAATTGAAGAGTCAATGGGAAAGGAATAATGAGTAACTGGGAGAGAGAAACAGGTAGGCCAAGCAAATCAGGCACATTGAAGACCTATAACATCAAGTGAGTGAATTATAACTGTAAGAGGATGTCTAATGGCAATTATTGATGTGGTTTATACTCAAGAGTGTGAAAGTCACTTTATGCATTCTATTTTTGATAATTAAGAGTAATTTATAGGTTGTCGCCTTTCCTCTTGCAAATGGCATGCCTCCAGATCCTTTCTGTAGCATCACACTTTTGAGGGAAGTGGCAACAGAAGATCTCAGTTGTTCCTAAGACACGGAAATTCCTAAGACATTGCTATCAAATAAATAGTTTGTAAAATAACTTTGTTATATTTTTTCCAAATTAGAAAATTTCCTTTTAGCAGAGATACTGAAGGTATGTTTAAACAGAGTTAAAAGTGGTGCAGGAATGAGTAGCATAGCTATTGAGATACAGGAGACAGCAAGTACAAAAGTCTAGAGTGAGAGAACGGTTGGCAAGTTGGAGGAACATCAGGGAGACCAGTTTCATTATAAGTCCTAATAATCTGCATGCATGCATGCTAAGCCACTTCAGTTGTGTCTGACTCCTTGCGACCCCATGTACTGTAGCCTATCAGGTTCCTCTGTCCTTGGGATTCTTCAGGCAAGAATAATGGAGTGGGTTGCCATACCCTCCTCCAGGAGATTGTTCCCAACCCAGGGATTGAACACATTTCATCCCTCTTTAAAAGTACTTGAGGGCTTCCCTGGTGGACCAGTGGTTAAGAATTTGCCTTGCAATGCGAGGGTCTCTGGTGTGATTCCCTGGTCCAGGAAGACCTCACATGATGCAGAGCATCTAAGCTTGTGTGCCACAACTACTGAGCCCATGGGCCCTAAAGCATGTGTTACATGTTAAGAGAAGTCACCACACTGAGAAGCCTGAGCACTGCAACTAGAGAAAGCCTGAGTACAGCAATGATGACCCAGCACAGCCAGAATAAATAAAACAAACAAACAAAATACCTGAAATCTAAATGTAGTAGTTTTAATTCAAGTTGATAAAGCATTTTATTAAGTCTGGTGGACTAATTTGTCATATGCACTTATAAGAAGTATGTCAGATCATTTCATGCTTTCAATCTGTCCGAAACAACATTTTCATAAGTTCTTTATGCTTGTTATATATTATTTTTCTGGACAGCCAATATGAGATGTCATCATCCACCTTCATGTTCCTATTTATTCCCCTTACCATTGCCTCATGGTAAATGTGGGAGGACTTCCTACGTGTGGAAAATGCCAGTGTAGGTGGCCAGTGGCTGCTCTACAGTTGCACAGAATGATTTCATTGAAGACAATGATATAAGCATTACTTTTAGGTATAGTTAAATGTAACATCTAAAATGCTTCAGTTTTCTTTTCATTCATATTTTCAGATAAGTTGATTAAAGTTATTAGTTTTTTGAGCACTCTCATAGATGTTAGACATATTATCTATAAACTGAGGCAAAATACCCATTTATTTACATGGAACATCTAGGAGACTACTGTTCACATGTATACTCACACTCTCATGTTAGAAGAAGGAAAATCAGTAAACTGTATTTTTCAGATTTTAAATAATAATAATAAAATTTATAATGATAATTAAATCAGATTTTTATATAAAATATTTTAATTCCTTTCTTGGTACTTGTTAAGTATTAAAAAATGGTGTTTTATATCATTATAATTACTCATCAAAAACTTTTTAGTGAAGATGTGAATGGTTTGAAAATTTATTTTTGATAATCTAATTTATTTCTACTACTTTTATGCTTTTTATTTTCAAAAAGCAAAGTTAGCTACCCAACTTTAATCTGATAGACACCCTTATGTGGACAGTTTTTCATAAAAGACTCTTTTTCATCACAAAGGAAAGAGCCAGGAGTTTCAGATTCTCATAGAGTAAATTGGGTAATTTAAAAAAAATGTATCTATTCCAAAATGTTTAATCATGAAACATTTATCCTTTGAGCCTGAACCAAAATTCAGGGCAAACTGTCCCAAATATTTATTTTCTTAAATGACTTGCTAAATATTTTTTTTCAGTTGGTTTTATTCAAACTATTTAAAACTGAACAAATAAATCATAAAGAGTATTAAAAAATAAACTCCAGTCACTGCAGCAACATCTTTACACACACACACTGACAGACACAGATTTGAAATGTAGATATTGTACTATGATTGAATAACTTTATACACATGCAATATCAATGCTAAGAAGTGATAAAACCTGTTCTTCCTTCCTCATACATTATGCATCTTTAAAAAAAGAAATGGAAAACTGAGTATTTAGTCAAGCAATTTTATCAATAGCCTTAGCCTGAGTAGATGACTCAGGCTCTAAAGTCTTCTTTTCAATAACAGATGGCCAGTTATAGTCTGAGAGAAACAGTTAAATTCCCTAAGCAGTGCTCCTGGCTTAGCCAATGTATAAACTGTCTTAGTTTCTTCAGAATAAAAATGTACCCAGTGCAATTTATAAGTCTACAGATGAGTGGATTTGCCAAGAGTGCCATATTTTCCTGATGGATCCAGAGCAAAGAAATCAGATGTATCTATGGGGATGTTGCATATATAGTCCTAGTCCTTTAAACTTAAATGATCAGCCAGGGGTTTTGTGACTTTTATTTGGTGAGTCAGTTAACAAAAAAAAAAAAAAAAAATTGGTCAAATTTGGCAACTTTGTGAGAACTTCTCTATGGATTTCTACATGAAAGCAAGGGAATAAAATTATTGGAATTGCTTTATAATGTGACTTTTCCTAAATCAGTATTATTTAAAAGTAAGTGCACTTCTCCCTGGAGTCTTCATGAATCAATTATGGGCATGAAGGAGTTCAAATGAGAGCCAAGCATAAATATACAAACCAAAGTAAAGGTAAAGAAAAATTACCTGGGTCATAAAGAAAGGTCAAGATTTAAGTTTTGGAATGTTAAAAATTTAAGAACAACTGTTGGAACATTTGAAAGCCATCTTGTCTTTAAATATAATATTTAGTCTAGACATAACTCATGATACATTTTAGAAATGTCTTTAAAATGGATAAATTTTATTTATATTTTCTTCTATTAAATAACTTTTGTTCTAAGATTTAAGTTATAAATACCAGAAAGTATGACAGTATAGTTCATTTCATTCTATATAACAGTTCCAAGTAGTTAGATGGAAAAGGCGAGAAGAGATGATTTATGAAATGAAATACCTGGGAGAACAGGTGAAATGGATGCATATGTACAGTGTGTCTATGAGTATTTTATGATACATTTTGAAAAACGAGCTCTCAATATTTTTATTTAGTTTGTATTCTAAGCAAATACTACAGAAAAACAATGTAGATTTCTACTAAAACTCTACTTAGATTTTTTGTTAAAGACCTGATAATTTCAATTACTTTTTATGTTGGAAAAGGAATTAAAACAACATTCCAGAGATTTTTTTTTTTTTTGCTTAATGTTTCTGAACGGATATATATATAAGAGCATTCAATAACTGAAAAACATGAATGTTAGAGTCACATATGGCATCTCAAGGTCTCATTCACAAATATCTTTCTGCCTCCAATTAGACTGTTATTCCTAATTCTCACATTGAGAAAGAATGAGCTTATCATAGGAGCTAGGTAAAGTCGGTAATTTGTAATAGAACATAGCAATTTGTGACTTCATGATAAAAACATGATGTCAACATAAAAAAATATTTGGGGACAAATTATTATATAAGATGGCTTAGTTTTTTACTTAGAAGTGAGTAATGTATAAAGTTGCCATCTTTTAAGACAAAAAAAAAAGTTTATAGAAAATGATACAGTGTAAAGGATCAGTTCAGTTCAGTTGCTCAATCATGTCCAACTCTTTGTGACCCCATGAATTGCAGCATCCCAGGCCTCCCTGTCCATCACCAACTCCCAGAATTCACTCAGACTCACGTGCATCGAGTCAGTGATGCCATCCAGCCATCTCATCCTCTGTCGTCCCCTTCTCCTCCTGGCCCCAGTCCCTCCCAGCATCAGAGTCTTTTCCAAAGAGTCAACTCTTCGCATGAGGTGGCCAAAGTACAGGAGTTTCAACTTTATCATCATTCCATCCAAAGAACACCCAGGACTGATCTCCTTTAAAATGGACTGGTTGGATCTCCTTGCAGTCCATGGGACTCTCAAGAGTCTTCTCCAACACCACAATTCAAAAGCATCAATTCTTCGGCACTCAGCTTTCTTTACAGTCCAACTCTCACATCCATACATGACCACTGGAAAAACCATAGCCTTGACTAGATGGACCTTTGTTGGCAAAGTAATGTCTCTGCTTTTTAATATGCTATCTAGGTTGGTCAAATCTTTAAAAAAAATTATGGATGCTTTGTTTTGAAGATTAATTCCCTTGAAATTTATCTTTGGAAGTATATACTGCATTTGTTCATAAGAAAAGACTGCTGTTCTTACCTAAGTATTGAGTTCATCAAACTACATTTTTATGTAACAAGGAACTAAAATGGTTATTTTCTGAGGACCAACTTCAATTTATCTTATTTTCTTTATATGCTTTATCTCATGATACCAAAGAATATGGTTTTGGGCAATATATGAAGATTTCTGATAATCTCACAATAGAATCTGTAGTGCCATTATTTTTCGTCAGTGAAAATTTCAGTCTTTCTCTCAACAGAGTTTCTGGAAATGCAGTCACCTTCTGTGATTCAAACAATAAATACTTCAACAATAAAAAGTGCTATGGTTCTATGTTTAGCCATCAATCAAAAAAAAAAACCTGAAGACTAGGAATTTAATAATAATAATTCAATACACAGATATTAAATAAATAAGTGAAATTTAATAATAAATAAATGATACATGCATAATAAACACAAACACATATTATGTGCATATGTATATAATCAGCTGGTTAGCCAGCTTGCAGATGACATGGTGTAGCATATCTCAGACTCCATAGTTGCTTGAGCCAATCCCCATAATAAATCTCTCCGTATATATCTCTGTATATCCTAATCATCCTGTTAGTCTGAAAAGCATTGACTAATAAAGATATTGGTATTGAGAAGTGGCTTCCCTGGTGGCTCAGATGGTAAAGCATCTGCCTGCAATGTGGAAGACCCGAGTTCAATCCCTGGGTTGGGAAGATCCCTTGGAAATGAGAATGGCAATCCACTCCAGTATTCTTGCCTGGAGAATCCCATAGACAGAGGGGCCTGGAGGCTTCAGGGGGTCACAAAGAGTTGGACACTACTGAGTAACTAACATTTTCACTCTCACTGAGAAGTGGAAGTTGTGCTGAAATAAATACCCAAAACTGTGGAAGTGGTTTGAAAACTAGATAATGAGTAAATACTGGGAGAGTTTTGAAACGCATGCTAGAAAAAGTCTATGTTGACATGAATGGACCATTAAAAGAAGTTCTCATGAGTGATCAGAAGGAGAGCTATAGAGAAAACCTCAGTTTTAGAATACTTAAATGGTTGTGAATAGGATGTTGGTAGAAATATGAACTGTAAACACCATTCTTATGAGATCTCAGACAGAAATGAGGAACTTGTTTATGAAAATTGGACGAGAGGTGATTCTTTAAAGTGTCTAAGAGCTTGACCAAACTGTGTTCATGACCTAGCGTTTTATCATAGGTAGAACTTGTGAGAGATGAAATTGGCTATTTGGCTGAAGAAATACCACAGCAAAATGTGGAAGGAACAGCTGGTTTCTCCTGAATACTTCCAGCAATTTGAGAAGAGAAACAATTTTAAGATTAAATTATTAATCACAAAGGAAACAGAACTTCAAATTTTGGGAAATTCTTGTCCTATCCATACTGAAAATAATTTTTAAAAAATTGTTTGGGAAAAGAATCTTTTAAAAAAATGTAGATATATGTATGTGTGTAACTGATTCACTTTGCTGTACACTTTAACAAAACATTGTAAATCAACTATACTCCAATAAAAGCAATGCAAAAATATATAAAAATTAATATTTCTAAACCAAAAAATAGAAGCTTGTTTGGGAGTGAACATGAAGGTGTGGCCAAACTTGATAAGACTCTGGATCGGCCATCTTCACAGTAGCTAGAAGAGTTACCTCAAAAGAGTCGGCAAGACTGTTCAGTGGTGTAAACAGAAGCCTGGACCTATTGTCCAAAATAATGGAGAAGTGAGCCCCCAAGGCATTTCAGAAATCACTGGCTGCCCTTCCTATCACAAGCCTGGAGTGCAGACATTTATGGGCACAAAGATTTTGAAGGAGGGGTTTGCCTCTGTTTGATGCTTGCTCGCATTGTGGACTCCATTCCCTGAATTCCAGCACCACAAATTCAGTGAGTCCTGGTGTGTCTTGTGCTATATTAAGCAAAAGGTGTGTGGGACCTGGCTACCTCCACCTAGATTTCAAAAGTTGGAGCCACCTGGAGCCACTAACACACAACTGAGACAGAGACCTGCTGCAGGTGTGGCACCACTACCAAGAGTCCCCACTAGAATAATACTAGTGGAGGCTTGGGAATGGGGCCATACCTCAACCCCAGACTAGTAGAGCAACAAGGTCGTGATTCTATTCTGGATAGCTGTAGAAATTCCACCCTAACCTGTGAGAGTTGAGGAGTGGACTGCACTCAGCAAAACTGTGGGGATGAGGAGGTCCAACTCCTGCCCACTGTGTCCAGAAGGCAGGGCATTGAGCCAAGGAGGATTGCCCTCAAGTCTTGGGGTTTAGTGTGGTTTGCCCATTAGATTTTAGACTTCCCTTAGACTTTTTACTCTTTCTTTCTTTCTTTATTTTATTTTTTGCAATGAGGATGTATATCTTCTTCCTGGCCCATGATTGTGTTTAGGAAGGACACAACATATTCAATTTCACAGGTTCGCAGCGGGAGAGCAGTTTGCCTTAAGATGAGTCATATCTTGAGTCTCACCCATATCTGATCTAGATGATATTTGGATGAGGCTTGGACCAGTTAAGGCTTTGGGGACAATTTACATACAATGAATATACTTTGCATGCAAAAAGAACTTGGGGGATGGGGGTGAACTACTATGGTCTGGATGTTTGTATTTCCTCAGTTTTAATCCCCAAGGTAATGGCAATAAGAGGTGGGTACTCTGGGAGATAAATAGGTCATTAAGGGGACCCTCATGATTGAGATTCGGAGTAGGCAATGGCACCCCACTCCAGTACTCTTGCCTGGAAAATCCCATGGATGGAGGAGCCTGGTAGGCTGCAGTTCATGGGGTCGCTAAGAGTCAGACACGACTGAGCGACTTCACTTTTACTTTTCACTTTCACGCATTGGAGAAGGAAATGGCAACCCACTCCAGTGTTCTTGCCTGGAGAATCCCAGGGACGGAGGAGCCTGGTGGGCTGCCGCCTATGGGGTCGCACAGAGTTGGACACGACTGAAGTGACTTAGCAGCAGCAGCATGATTGAGATTAGTACCCATTAAAAGAGGCCCCATGGAGTTCCCTAGCCCTTTCTGGCTAGTAAGAATACAATGAGAAGTCTGCAGCTTGAACGACCATGTTGTTGACCATGTCGACACATTGATTTTAAACTTTCAGATGTCAAAACTATGAGAAATAAATTTGTGTCATTTATAAGCCACTTAGGTTTGTGGTATTTTGTAATAGCAGCCCTGACTAAGAAATCAATGGAATACATGTTTTTCTTAATACAGTCAGTCCTCCATATCTACATATGCCAAACCCAGATACAGATGACTGATATATGTTATTTTATATCAGGGACATGAGCATACATGAATTTTGGTGTCCATGGGGGGCCCAGGCACAAATTATCCACTGCAGATACCAAGGACAACTATCCAATAAAGTTTACCTTTGATAAAGCGCCAAAATATCTCAACTTACTTTTAGGATATTTCTCTAAAAAGTCATAACCAAGGTCATCTAGATTTTCTCCAGTATTATCCATAAAAGTAACTTGCTGAGATTTTTATTAGGAGTGCATTATGTCTATAGATCAAGTTAGGAACAACTGATTGTGGGACTATATTGAGCCTTCCTATCCACAGGCATGAAATATCTCTCCATTCATTTAATTCTTCTTTGATCTAGTTCAAGTTTCATACTTTATACAGCATCTTATAAGAAAGTGTTGAGTGTCATCAGTTTTATTTTATATCATGCAGTGGCTAATTGAAAACATAATACCAGTGTATTATTTGGTGTTTTATTGTTCCCTCTCTCCATTTTCCTTCACTCATATCAAGATTGCTTTGCCAAACAATATACTGGCACATATACAATTTTCTCAGGCTCTGCTTTCTGGAGAACCCATGCTCAGAAAATGGATAACAAATACCGCCTTATGAAGGCTTCCCTGGTACTCAGTTCACTTCAGTTCAGTCACTCAGTCATATCTGACTCTTTGAGACCCCATGTACTGCAGCACGCCAGGCCTCCCTGTCCATCACCAACTCCAGAGTTACCCAAACTCATGTTCATTGAGTTGGTGATGCCATCCAACCACCTCATCCTCTGTTGTCCCCTTCTTCTCCTGCCTTCAATCTTTCCCAGATTAGGGTCTTTTCAAATGAGTCAGCTCTTTGCATCAGGTGGCCAAAGTACTGGAGTTTCAGCTTTAGCAC
Source organism: Bos indicus x Bos taurus (assembly GCF_003369695.1). Classification (NCBI taxonomy): domain Eukaryota; kingdom Metazoa; phylum Chordata; class Mammalia; order Artiodactyla; family Bovidae; genus Bos; species Bos indicus x Bos taurus. The sequence goes on along the minus strand of NC_040076.1, from coordinate 16,959,459 downwards.
CAGTCCTTCCAATGAACACCCAGGACTGATCTCCTTTAGGATGGACTGGTTGGATCTCCTTGCAGTCCAAGGGACTCTCAAGAGTCTTCTCCAACACCACAGTTCAAAAGCATCAATTCTTTGGCCCTCAGCTTTCTTTATAGACTAACTTTCACATCCATACAGTAAAAAATTCTTCCTGAAATGCAGGACACCCAGGTTCGATCCCTGGGTTGGGAAGATCCCCTGTAGAAGGAAATACAACTTACTCCAGTATTCTTGCCTGGAGAATTCCATGGACAGAGGAATCTGGTGGCTACAGTCCATGAAGTCACAAAGAGTAGGACATGACTGAATGACTAACACTTTTACTTTCACTTTCACAGCCTTATAACCAATTGATCCTAAAGGAAATCAACCCTAAATTTTAATTGGAAGGACTGATGCTGAAACTTAAGCTCCAACAGTTTGGCCACCTGATGTGAAGAGCTAACTCACTGGAAAATATCCTGATGCTGGGAAAGATTGAAGGTAAATAGAAAAGGGGCAGCAGAGAATGAGATGTTTAGATAGCATCACTGATTCAATGGCTATGAATTTGAGCAAACTCCAGGAGACAGTGAAGAACAGAGGAGCCTGGCATGCTGCCATCCATGGGGTCACAAAGAGTCGGACACGACTTAGGGACAGAACAACAATATCTTGGCCTTGGAAAGCAGACCCTCAGATTAAGAGCAAAGAGCTTCAATGCTCAGAGTTCTGATAAAGACCACATTGCTGATATTTATCATAACTCCTGGGACTCAGTAGTACAAAAAGCATTCATAATGCTTCGAATGAGTTACAGGTGGAATCTAGGCCATTAGGATGTGTGGTGTTTGTGATGTTAAGGTTGCACAGGGCTATGGCAATTATATGATTATATAATTATATATTAGGACACTCTCTCCAGTACCTGGGGATCAAATATTACCTCATGGCATACTGTAAGTAGCTTCTATAAATTTTTTCAGAAGCTACAGTCTCGGTACAGAGCCTAATTGTAAGGGTTTAGACTATATATAGCATAATTAAGTGTGAAACTTCAACAAGTCTCATCTGTCAATTAGGATTTTGATGGGAAGAGTAGAACTCTGAAATTTGTGATGAGGCATATGGATGGTCAAGTCTGATAAATCTGAATTCCTGAATTCCACTGAACTCATTATTTCAGCAAAAGCTGCTCCCACCCTCTTATTAGAGGAAAACAATCTCCCTTTGAAATGGCCTAACTTGAGTCAGATGCTTACAGAGATGAAGCTCATTTCCATAAAATAATTTTCCCCACCTCCTTTCATTGATGCTAAGACAATTACAAGCATCAGATTAAGCACAGCCAACAGGGAAATAAAATCTCTCTTTCATAAGGAAGAAATAAGGAAATAGTGTACACACTAAAGGAAGGAAAGAACCTAGTTAATTTTTGCTTTCAGGAATTATTGGACAATATTTAGGCATAGATCTTGAGTGTATTCATCCAAGGGTCAGAAAATATGGTTTAGTAGGGAACAACTTAATTATTTTTGAGAGTTTATTTCCATTGTAAAATATCCTAATAACCTATTAATCTGGCTACTTAAATCCTGCACTCAACTACAATAACTTAGGAATAAATGTTGTTGCTTCTTTGATATAGTAGTGAGAATAAAATCAAAAGACTCAGAGGATATAGGAAGGTAAAATAAATTTAATACTTGAGAACTGAGAACCCAAAACAGCCTAGATACTATTCTTTGCAATAAAGCAATAAGAAGTGAATTTAGACAGGATCCTATGGTTCCTAGTTAGGACTATTCTTTGCCAGGGTAACTCTGATGCCCATGTTAACTGTCTCTTCACACAAATGAATTTCTTTCAACACATGCTCTAAGTTGATGGGAGTTCCTTATGACCAACTGATGGAGTTGGATACATCTCCACTCATTCACAGTTGAATTATTGCAATGTGTATTCTGTGAAAAGAAACTGTTGCCTCACTACAGCTCTCTACTATAAAGTCGTGGTTCTAATGCACAGTTATAAGGGGCATTATTCCAGTGGGCAAATCTATGTGAGGTCACCTTCTTGTCACTTTCTATGGATTAGAAGTACTTGGAAGTATGGATATACATGAAATTTAGGGCAGAGGTAAAAAGTCTGATTGGTTGATCTGGATTTAGAAAGTCAACAAAACAGAAATCTGGAAGGTAAAGATTTAGAGTTCTGAGGGAGAGACATGTGTGTAGACACATGGGAGTGGGCATACAGCATGTGGATCTTTGTTTTCTGAGTTAGAGCATTCCAGAATGACTAATACTATGGTTTTCTGTAAGCCTTTTCTCTCATACCACCCAAGTTTGAGCAGTAGCCCGTGAACAACAAAATTATGTAAACAATGAAATCAGTGGATCATAATATCTGTATTAACAATTGCAGGCTGATCTAGCTAATTGTTACTGCTGCATAGCCACCTTGCCCTTAGCAGAGACCAATGATGGTCTCTCAGGATGACTTCACCCCTAAAAGACTAGTTGTGTGCTCAGTGCCGTGTCACCTATCTTAAATTTCTTCCTGCTCTGAAAAGGCAGCAATACATGCTCACTGGAGCCCCTACTTATTCTGGATAAAAATTCGTCTTCTTCCCTCATAGTCTCTCTGTCAGCACCAGCACACAACCTGATTATTAAAGTACTCTCTTACTGACTCTCTTCCTTTCTCTCCTTTCTTCTTTTATTAAACCTTCAATCTTGAACCCTAGGACTCTGCTAACTGTAGAGTAGCTGCACACAGTTGTTACCCAGGCTCTGCATCCTGGGGAAGCTAGAGGAAGGCAATGGGTACCTAACAATTTTAATAGTTCTTTATCTGACATCTATATCAAAATATTTTATTTAAAGCCACTATTTTCTCTTTTAAGTTACTTTAACAAAGCTTCTCTGTGGTCTTTATTTTGCATTCAAATTTATCTTCCTCTAACTCAAATGTGATAGTCATCCCACTCAAAAACTTAAAATCATTATATGATTGCTCATCACTGCAAGTTAAAATCCACAGGGCATGCACAGTTGGCCATCCTTCAGAAGGTGCTCTGATAAACCTCACACATTCTCTTCCCCTTTCAGTGACTCTGAGTCTTACTCACAGTTTTAAGCCTTGTCAATGATACTACTTCTTTTGTCTAATAAAGCCTTTATACTTACAATTCCTGGTTTTCTACACTGTGATCTTCTCAACTCATCTTAGACATGAGAAAAAAGAAGGAAGTGCTGAAAAGACCAAGTAACAAAATGTGACTTAGATGAAGAGATTGTAAATGAGGGAAATCATAGGAAACTGAGAAGTATGATACTTACTGCCTCACAGATATTTCAAAACAGGCCTAGGAACTGGAAGTAGTTTAGTATATCCAGGCTTTCACTAGGGTAGAAGTAGTAATTACATGTATATGTTCCAGAGTATTTAGCTTTTTGAATGCCAAGATTTTAGTCAAGTTAGTTTACAAAATAAAACGTAATAATAGTTATGTAAACTATGTATTGGTTTTCATAAAAGTTATATAATTCAATTGTCTATTACACATTCTCTATTACATTACATAAGAGAGAGAGACAATATGCTTTTGTAAAGAGAAAGCTATATAAGAAAAAATATGCATTGCTTCTCTTAACGGCTCGCTCTAGGAGACCAGACAATCTCTCCATCTTCCGTCATTATTCATTTATGGCAAGAAGCCTTAGACTTTTCTTTTTCATATGTATCTTCTGAATCAGTCTAACAAGTAGAGTCTCATAGATAATGTGTACCAAAATTTGGTCACTCTCAAAGAGAAATAATTTGACAATACACATTACAAGAAACATTTGTGTCTTTCCTTTTAAAACAAACAAAACCAAAATAAAACCAAAGACAAAACAAATAAACGACTAAAATTTTAGAAATGAGGATCTGACTGGAATAGAGAGATGTTAATTTTGAATTCGTTAAGCATATATCCTGAGAAAGAGATTCAAGAAGCACTTGAACTGTGTTTTGCCAGACTACAAAATAAAGGAAACTTACAAAGACAAAAACACCAAGGTCACAGTCAATTACAAAAGTTGTTTGTCAAGAATGATAATTGGAGCTGGCAAGAAGCAAGGCTGCTTGTTAAGCAAGGATTGGTTGGGGTCTGAAATGTTCGCATAGTTACAAGGGGGAGACCTTGAGATCATAAAGTTGCAGCTGACAGATGTTCCAAAACACCTGGTGATGTACTTGGATTTGATAAATTTCAGGGAAAATTCAAGTTCTCATTGGTGCAGGAACAGAATGAGACTAGATACTCAGTGGCTGTCATTTTTTGTATTACTGACCATGATTATTTCATTATAATTTTAATTTGTCATCAAAACAAATGTCTGTTTGAGCAATTCCAATACTTCACTCAGGAAATAATATAACAACAATGACAACAATGGTAATAATAGTGGTAGCAATATCAGTTGCAGAACTGACAAGAGCAGTGGTGTTCATAGTAAGAATGCAATATTGGCAGTAAATTACTTACATGTGAAAGAAATTGTAGGGCTCTTACAATATAGGAGATAATGTTTCCTGACCTACAGCAGTCACCCGTTTAGTGAGTGAGTGGGAGGAAATGAATGATTATTTATACTGGAGACATTTATTACAGAAGTTAATTGTCACAAATTATTTCACAAAATGTACTAATGGACAAGTCCAAGAAATAAAAAGTCTCACAAATTGGTAAGTCAGATGTTTCAAGTATCTTTCATCTCCACAGAATAAGTAGTTAGTGCAACAGTTAAAAAAGGGAGGGAGGCAATTAATTTGATTATTAAGTGTAGAATTTGGTTCTGTCCAATCTAATCCTAACAAGCTACTCTGCATTAAATACCTTAAACTTTGTTGCCAGTTAGACCTATTCCTGATTCTTCAGGCATCTTATACAACCATCAGTCAAAAAGTTATCAAGACAACTGAAATTAAACTGCTGTTGCTGCTGCTGCTAAGTCGCTTCAGTAGTGTCCGACTCTGTGTGACCACATAGACGGCAGCCCACCAGGCTTCCCCCTCCCTGGGATTCTCCAGGCAAGAACATTGGAGTGGGTTGCCATTTCCTTCTCCAATGCATTAAAGTAAAAAGTGAAAGTGAAGTCCTTCAGTTGTGTCTGACTCTTAGCGACTCCAAGGACTGTAGCCCGCCAGGCTCCTCCATCCATGGGATTTTCCAGGCAAGAGTACTGGAGTGGGGTGCCATTGCCTTCTCCAGAAATTAAACTAGCAAATGTATTCGGTAGCTTCTTCGACATAATATTCAAATTAAATTCATTAAGAAGCAATACAATGAGGTTTTCACTTTTTAAGACTTAAAGGAACCTGCTAACCTTCTTTCTTTATGCATGATCCATTCACACACTCTCATATTGCACTGGGGGAGTATTTATGTTTGTTTATTTACTAATTTACTTACTAATTCAGGGTTTTTTTTTTCAACAGGCTTCTATCCCCAATGCATGGATATGAAAGAAAATAAATTTTAAATGAATGACTGTGTCTGTAAAATGCCTAAAACTATCTGCATGGTACTATGACAGGAACATTTAGGGCATGCACAGTGAGTATCCCCCGAAGTCAGAGACTGGATCTCATTTACTGGAAGATAATTTTTTTTCTCAACTCCGAGCACTATTTCCCCATAATCACCTTCAGCTCTTTCAAGATCCTACTTAATCTTGTTGATGTCCTAGAGAAGCAATTTTCTTAGACACCCTTCAACCGTAAGATTTTCCTTTTGAATGGTCCTGTTGCTTCCAATGGGCTTCCCAGGTGGCTCAGCAGTAAAGAATCCACCTGCCAGTGCAGGAGACTCGGGTTCAATCCCTGGGTCAGGAAGAGTCCCTGGAGGAGGAAATGGCAACCCACTCCAGCATTCTTGCCTCTGAAATCCCATGGACAGAGGAACCTGGTGGGCTATAGTCCATGAGGTCGCAAAGTGTGGGATACAACTGAGCAACTAACTGGCACATGAACACACACTGCTTCCAATATTCAGGCTCTGAAGTGAAATTATTCTATGAAGCAGCTGCAGCCTGGAGTAACATCTAAGCTGTTTGAATTTTGAAAGACTCAGAACAACTTTAGTGGTCTCATGCCAGCTCATTGACTCTTAATTGTGTTGGTTTGGGGGAGAGGGCAGAGAGGGGAAAGGGTCAAAATTCACTCTCAGATTTTCTCAGGGACTAAAATATGGCTCTCATTGTCCCATTCTGACAATCGCCAAAATAAATATCTGGAAGCATTTCTGGGGAGAAATGAGTACTTTGCTTCCTAATCCCAAAGCACCAGAGAAAGTAAGTTCTATTTGGTCTTCAAGGTATTTAAAAGCTCGAGAATAGCTTTGAGTTACCCAGGTGTGCTCCCATGAGATGTGGTTGTGAACATACCACAACTGTGATTCACAGGATGGGGTTAATACATGACTAATGCCTGAAAACTCTTAAACAGCCCTCAGGGTGTTTCAAGTCATTCATCTGGCAGCATTTAAACATGAGATGAAATTTATTTGAAATTTTCAGTCAGTTCAGTTCAGTTGCTCAGTCCTGTCTAACTCTTTGAGACCCCATGAACTCCAGCACGCCAGGCCTCCCTGTCCATCACCAACTCCCGGGGTCCACCCAAACTCAGGTCCATTGAATCGGTGATGCCATCCAACCATCTCATCCTCTGTCATCCCCTTATCCTCTTGCCCTCAATCTTTCCCAGAATCATGGTCTTTTCAAATGAGTCAGCTCTTCGCTGATGACTTTGGCCATCAGGTGGCCAAAGTATTGGAGTTTCAACTTCAACATCAGTCCTTCCAAAGAACACCCAGGACTGGTCTCCTTTAGGACTGACTGGTTGGATCTCTTTGCAGTCCAAGGGACTCTCAAGAGTCTTCTCCAACACTACAGTTCAAAAGCATCAATTCTTCACTGCTCAGATTTCTTTATAGTCCAACTCTCACATCCATACATGACTACTGGAAAAACCATAGCCTTGACTAGATGGACTTTTGTTGGCAAAGTAATGTCTCTGCTTTTTAATCTGCTATCTAGTTTGGTCATAACTTTCCTTCCAAGGAGTAAACATCTTTTAATTTCATGGCTGCAATCACCATCTGCAGTGATTTTGGAGCACCAAAAAATAAAGTCTGCCACTGGTTCCACTGTTTCCCCATCTATTTGCCATGAAGTGATGGGACAAGATGCCATGATCTTAATTTTCTGAATGTTGAGCTTTAAGCCAACTTTTTCAGTCTCCTCTTTCACTTTCATCAAGAAGCTCTTTATTTCTTCTTCACTTTCTGCCATAAGGCTGTTATCTGCATATCTGAGGTTATTGATATTTTTCCTGGCAATCTTGATTCCAGCTTGTGCTTCCTCCAGCCCAGCGTTTCTCATGATGTACTCTGCATATAAGTTAAATAAGCAGGATGACAATATACAGCCCTGACATACTCCTTTTCCTATTTGGAACCAGTCTGTTGTTCCATGTCCAGTTCTAACTGTTGCTTCCTGACCTGTATACAGGTTTCTCAAGAAGCAGGTCAGGTGGTCTAGTATTCCCATCTCATTCAGAATTTTCCACAGATTATTGTGATCCACAGTCAAAGACTTTGCTGCTGCTGCTGCTAAGTCGCTTCAGTCGTGTCTGACTCTGTGAGACCCCATAGGCGGCAGCCCACCAGGCTCCCCCGTCCCTGGGATTCTCCAGGCAAGAACACTGGAGTGGGTTGCCATTTCCATCTCCAATGCATGAAAGTGAAAAGTGAAAGTGAAGTCGCTCAGTCATGTCCGACTCTCCGAATCCCCATGGACTGCAGCCTACTAGGCTCCTCTGTCCATGGGATTTTCCAGGCAAGAGTTCTGGATTGGGTTGCCATTGCCTTCTCTGCAACAGCTTTGGCATAGTCAATAAAGCAGAAATAGATGTTTTCTGGAACTCTATTCCTTTTTCTATGATCCAGTGGATGTTGGCAATTTGAAACCTTAGGTGACAAAATAATGTATCATTTGTTTGGGGACCTAAGTTATAGAGACGCTAATTATTAGGAGAAATAGCAGGAGGGTCAATAGAGTGTTGGGCTTTCCAGGTGTCTCTAGTCATAAAGAACCCACCTGCCAAAGTAGATAGATGTAAGAGATGTGGGTTTGATTCTTGTGTCAGAAAGATCCCCTGGAGGAGGGCATGGCAATTCACTCCAGTATTTTTGCCTGTAGAATCCCAGGGACAGAAGAGCCTAGCAGGCTACAGTCCATAGGGTTGCAAAGAGTCAGACACGACTGAAGCGACAGCACACATGCACGCATGGGTAAGGGTGTTAGTAAGCGTAGAAAGGGCATAGGCAGTATACATAGGCAGGCATGTGTTTCAAATAGCTTTCGATGCCCTTGCTCCATGTTAATGCTTCTTATCACAGTAAAACCATACTAATGATAAAACTCATAAAAAAATGTTTTATCCTTTTCTGAAAACTACAATCGAACTTCATATAACTAATGTCCATGTTCTTTCTGTTGTGAATAGAATATTGGGTATCTGTAGCAAAAATAGCTCAGATCAGCATTTGAAGAGGTCTCTTCATCATTCGGGCTATAAACTGAACATGATGAAGGAACCTAGTGATATTCATTTGGAAAAGTGATGGGGATGTGCTCTTTCCCTCTCTCCACGAAGTTTCAAATTTCGTTTCCTCAAAGATAGTTTAAAGTAGCACTTCATTGAAATGATTTAGCAAACATTGCTGTAATATTTTATGGTTGACTAAAAATTTGAATTTGAAATGGAAATCAAGTTCATTCAGGAAATCCTCTTACAGTAATAATATATCATTTTAATAGCAAAGTGTCTAGACACCTAATGTCAGACGAGACGACGATAATTTCAGTGCTTTATATCTATTGTATTCATCAGTATAATTATATTTTTTCTGGCCATAATTGAGTATGTTCAACAAGAAATCTGATGATTTGGAAGGAACTATTGGAAAGGAGCTCAGGTGAAATGATCAGTTTACAAGCTCTATTTTAAGGAAATATTTTAAAAATCTGGAGGGATACAAAAAATATGTTAACACACACTGATCTACCAAATATAATAGAGGTTTACCAAGTGTTAGTTCATTTGCTATACTTGCTTCAGAGTGTATTTCTGAGTAAATATAACAAAAGCAACACAGTTGGGAGTGGCCTTTGCATCCCATGCTGATCCTGTTCCCTGTCCTTCCTCCTCCAATTAGCCTTGTTTGGATGATGCTATTTATCTTTCCAGACCACTTATTTAAATTTCACTGTGTATTTATGTTCTTCCCTTGTGGCTCAGCTGATAAAGAATCTGCCTGCAATGCAGGAGAACTGGGTTCAATCCCTGGGTTGGAAAGATTCCTTGGAGAAAGGAAAAGCTTCCCACTTCAGTATTCTGACCTGGAGAATCCCATGGACTGTATAGTCCATGAAGTCTCAAAGAGCCAGACAGATCTGAGCAACTTTCACTTTCACTCCTTGCTTCCCTGTTGGCTCAGACGGTAAAGAGTCTGCCTGCAGTGTAGGAGATCCGGGTTCAATCCCTGGATTGGGAAAATCCCCTGGAGAAGGAAATGGCAAACCACTCCAGTATTCTTGCCTGGAAAACCCCATGGATGGAGGAACCTGGCAGGCTAAAGTCCATGGGATGGCAAAGAGTCAGACATGACTGACTGACATATGTGTATCAGTTAGAATATCAGAATCACCAGCTGGTGGTATGTGAGTGGGGTTTCATACAGGAAACAGGATAGCCAGCCAGGTGGAAAGAGCCAAAACCAGAGAATTGGTGAAATAATCATTCTCTGTACCTTTCCTTTGATTTTACCTTCCCTTTGATTTTGCAGTGAACCTAAAAGTGCTCTACTCTAAAAATAAAGTCTTTTTAATATAAATTATGAACAAAGTTAGCCTGAAGCACTGGAGTGAGAATGGTATTGGAGAGTTTGCAAATCTTGGGAAAGATCTAGAAGAAGGACAGCCTGAGAGGCTGCTGGTCCTGTGGTGGTCACTGGGAATTGATGTCCCGACAGTTGGAAACTACCAGTTACTACTTCACTTCCAGTTTCTAAATCAGTGAGCTCCTTTCATTCCTCAAGTTTAACAGGACCTATTAAGAACGTGGTTATGGGAAATGTAGTTTCTAGGTTTAAAAAAAGTGGTGTGGTACCAGGTTGACAATGAAAAGTACAGCTCAAAATGCATCCACAAAATGGAACATGGTTTGATTTTGAATTTTACATAATTGATCTGATAATGTTCATCTTATTTTCAATATTTTCTATGGAGTCTCTCAGTATATCTGTATACATCTTGGCTATCTCTATACATTTTAAGAATTGCCAACAAGGATGATTTTGCTTCATTTCTTTCAATTGTTTGGCTTTTGATTGCTTTCCTTTTGTACTACCTAAAGGCTATGTTATACTTTTGAATAAAGTGCTTTAGAGTAACCATTTTTCCATACATACTTGTAGAGAAAATGTTCCTAATGTTTTCCTACAGATTTTTTGTAGAATTTATTACTTACCCATTATAAAATATTTAAAAATCCTTTAAAGTGATCTGAAATTATATTATTATGGAGTAAAATAATATAAAGTGTAATTTTGTATCTATTGAGGCTGTAATTATTTTCTCCTGTAACTTATGCAGTGAATTATGTTAAAAGATATTTTGATAATGAAAGGCCATTTTGGGGGAATAATTCTAATAAGATATATGGCACATACACACACATATAGACACATGCATGCACACATGTTGAATTTGTATTATATACACATATATAGACATATAATTTAGTCATGTGGATTTTATTTAGGGAGTATTACTATCTAAGACATTTACATTTTAATGTGACAGGTTTAAATTTTCTAAGTCCTTATATGTTATTAATATAACATATATTATATGTTTGCCCAAAAGATTGCCCTGCTTTTCCATTTGGTAAGGTAGACAATATAAAATATATAATATATGCTTATAGAGTTGCTAATACTCAATGCTTAAATTTCCTTGGGGTAGTGCCCTTACTGTGCCCCTACTGTGGGAAAATCATGAACTTAAGTTTTATTTTCCTTAAATTTTTCAGGTAAGTAAACAATTTTAAATAGTCAATTTTGGAAAATTATATTTTCCAAGATTGAGAACATAGTGTTATTTTAGAATATTAGGATATGTTTAATACATTACTTGAATCTCTTCTTAATTGGCAACTTTTTTCCTTTTAGTATTTCTTATATTATTTAAGTGTGTTTTCAATTTGATACTGAATACTCTTGAATGAGGTTTTCTCTTGGTATATATTTTTTCAAAAAATAACTTCCAAATTTTTCTTTATTATCACTATTATTTTTTGTTCTCTTTTTGCATCCATTAATTGTATGATGTTTAGTTTTCCCATTTTTCTACTTTTGAAAACTGAAATTCTGAATGGGAAACAGTAGTTGACTGGTTTTGTGAAGAAAAACATGACCTTATAAAACTAACAACAAATGATGATAACCTTTTCATCAAAGGGGATTGGAATGTGAATGTAGGAAGTCGAGAGACACTTAAAATAACAGGCAAGTTTGGCCTGGGAGTACAAAATGAAGCAGGGAAAAGGTTAACAGAGTTTTGTCAAGAAAACACACAGGTCATAGCAAACACCCTCTTCCAACAGTCTAAGAGTTGATTCTACACATGGACATCATCAGATGGTCAATATGGGAAGCAGTCTGATTATGTTCTTTTCAGCCAAAGATGGAGAAGTTCTATGCAATCAGCAAAAACAAGACCTGGAGCTAAGTGTGGCTCAGATCATCTGCCCCTTATTTCAAAATTCAAGCTTTTTTTGAAGAAAGTAGGGGGAACCACTAGGCCATTCAGATATGACCTCATCAAATCTCTTCCGATTATATAGTAGAGGTGATGAATAGATGCAAGGGACTAAATCTGATAGACAAAGTGCCTGAAGAACTATGGGCAGAAGTTTGTAACATTGTATAGGAAGCAGTGACCAAAACTATCCCAAAGAAAAAGAAATACAAGAAGGCAAAGTTGTTGAGATTTTACAAATAGCTAAGAGAGGACAAGTAAAAGGCAAGAGAGAAAGGAAAAGATATATCCAATGATTGCAGAGTTCCAGACAGTAGCGAGGAGAGATAAGAAGGCTTTCTTGAATTAAAAATGGAAAGAAATAGAGGAAAATAATAGAATAGAAAAGACTAGAGATCTCTTCAAGAAAATTGGAGATACCAAGTGAATATTTCATTAAAGACTGGTCACAATAAAGTACAGAAATAGTAAGGACCTAACAGCAGCAGAAGATATTAAGAAGAGGTGGCAGGAATACAGAGAAGAAATGACCCAAGCAACCACAATGATGTTGTCACTCACCTAGAGCCAGATATGCTGGAATGTGAAGTCAGTGGTCCTCAAGAAAAATTACTACAAGGAAAGCTAGGGGAGGTGACAGAATTTCAGCTGAGCTATTTAAAAGCCTAAAAGATGATGCTGTTAAAGTACTGCACTCAATATGCCAGCAAATTTGGAAAACTCAGCAGTGGCCACAGAACTGGAAAAGATCAGTTTTCATTTCAATCCCAAAGAAAGGCAATGCTAAAGAATGTTCAAGCTACCATGCAATTGTGCTCATTTCACATGCTAGCAAGTTTATGTTCTAAATCCTTCAAGCTAGGTTTCAGCAATATGTGAACCAAGAACCTCCAGATGTACAACCTGGATTTAGAAAAGGCAGAGGAACCAGAGATCAAATTGCCAACTCTGTTGTATCATAGAGAAACTAAAGGAATTCCAGAAAAAAACATTTACTCCTGCTTTACTGACTATGCTAAAACCTTTGACCATGTGGATCAGAACAAACTGTGGAAAATTCTTTAAGAGATGGGAATACTAGACCACCTTACCTGTGTCCTGAGAAACTGTATGTGGGTCAAGAAGCAACAGTTAGAATGGGACATGGAACAATGGACTGGTTTCAAGTTGGGAAAGGAGTATGTCAAGGCTGTATATGGTCACCTTGCTTAATTAACTTCTATGAAGAATAAATCATGCAAAATGCTGAGCTGGATGGATCACAAACTTGAATCATGATTCCCAGAAGAAATATCAATAACCATAGATATGCAGATGATATCACTCTAATGGCAGAAAGTGAAGAGGAACTAAAAAGCCTCCTGATGAGGATGAAGAAGAGAGTGAAAAAGCTGGCTTAAAATGCGACATTCAAAAAGCTAAGATCATGGCATCCAGTTCCATCACTTCATGGCAAATAGAAGGGAAAAAGTGGAAGCAGTAGCAGATTTTATTTTCTTGAATTCTAAAATCACTGTGGCCGGTGACTGCATCCATGAAATTAAAAGACACTTGCTCTTTAGAAAGAAAGTGATGACAAACCTAGACAGCTTATTAAAAACCAGAGCCATCATTTTGCTGACAATTGTCTGTATAGTCAAAGCTATTGTTTTTCCAATAGTCATGTACGGATGTGAGGGTTGAACCATGAAGAAGGCTGAGTGATGAAGAACTGATTCTTTTGAATTTTGGTGCTAGAGAAGACTCATCATAGTTCCTTGGACTGCAAGGAGATCAAACCAATCAATCCAAAAGGAAATCAAGCCTGAACATTTACTGGAAAGACTGATGCTGAACATAAAGCTCCAAGATTTTGGCCATCTAGGGCAAAGAGCTGATTCATTGGAAAACACCCTGATGCTGGGAAAGACTAAAGGTAAAAGAAGGGGCTGGCTGAGAATGAAATGGTTAGATAACATGAAGGACTCAATGGATGTGAATCTGAGCAAACTCTGGGAGATGGTGAAAGACAAGGGAGGCCTCCTGCACTGCAGTGCGTGGGGTCACAGAGCCAGGTAGGACTTAGCAACTGAACAATAGCAACAACAAATCTTTATCTTGAATTGACTTGGGTAATGAAGAAATTGTATTTGTTTTAACTATCAAATGAAGCTGAAACTACTTTTCCTTTCTGATAGAAATGATACATATTTTATCCAGTGTTAACTTTTATGTTCATCTTAAATTTTAATGTCAACATTGAAGACAACATATAAATGAAATATTTATAAAATACTTTATTTTTTGAATTTCTTTTTGTTAACTTTTTACTTATGAAAGAAATATAAATCCAGCCTATATTACTTACATTCAAATACAAATTAAATCCTTATTCACTACTTTTTGATGCTTTAAAAACTGGAGGTCATATTATAATCTTATATCCTCTCTAACTCTTGGCTCTACTCTTCTTCAAGATGATTTATTCTCAGATCCACATAGTAGCCCAATAGCTGTCAGCAAACTCCGTCCCATATCTTTTAACATTCAAGTCCAGTTTTGTGTGTGTGTGTGTGTGTGTTTAAGATGTGTTATCCACCAAAAGCCATCCTTTTGCTTATTCCATACTGCTAATATAATCCTCATTTCACTCTATACATAGATTTCTAAAAATAACCCAAGTGACTGACTAAAGCATATTTCAGACAATAAAAACAGAAATTACCAAGGATATGAGGAACAAGTTTCCCTGACTGTCAAGAGGCTGGAGCAGAGGAAAGAGTAAGAAGTTGAAAGAAAAGACAGTGACTTAATGGAGGTCTAGAATATGTATGGTTTGGGAACCATTCAAATGGCATTGGTTTTTAATCAGAGAGAAATATGAAGCTGCTAGAGTGAAATGTGAAGCTGCATACTAATAATATGGTAACAATATTCTAAAAGCTTTTGATTCTGGCTACTGTTTTTAATATAGATCATTGGAAAGGGTAGAATAAGGGAGATCATTTTAGGCCACTTTGGCTCCACCATTTACTAGCTGAGTACATTTGAACATGTTACTTAAATCAGCTGTACCAAATTTTCTTTCTCCACACAATGAGGATTTTAGTAGTACCTAACTTATGGAGTTCAGTTCAGTTCAGTCGCTCAGTCGTGTCTGACGCTGCGACCCCATGAATCACAGCATGCCAGGCCTCCCTGTCTATCACCAACTCCTGGAGTTCACCCAGACTCACGTCCATCGAGTCAGTGATGCCATCCAGCCATCTCATCCTCTGTCGTCCCCTTCTCCTCCTGCCCCCAATCCCTCCCAGCATCAGAGTCTTTTCCAATAAATCAACTCTTCGCATGAGGTAGCCAAAGTACTGGAGCTTCAGCTTTAGCATCATTCCTTCCGAAGAAATCCCAGGGCTGATCTCCTTCAGAATGGACTGGTTGGACCTCCTTGCTGTCCAAGAAACTCTCAAGAGTCTTCTCCAACACCACACAGTTCAAAAGCATCCATTCTTCGGCACTCAGCCTTCTTCACAGTCCAACTCTCACATGCATACATGACCACAGGAAAAACCATAGGCAGTATTAAATATATTATTTAATGTATATCATACGTTTAGAACAGTACACGGCCTTACAAACATTAAATGCCCAATAACCACAAGCTATTAGACTGATCATTCTACAGGGTCTTATCTGGCTTCTACCTTAGGATAATTCATAAAAAAAAAAAAAATGACTCTGGAAGCAAGTTCAGTATGGCCCTTGCCTCGTGTGCTCAGTTGCTCACTCATGTCTGACTCTTTGCATTTCCATAGACTGTAACCTGTAAGGCTCCTCTGTCCATAGGATTTTCCTAGCAAGAATAATAGGGTGGATTGCAATTTCCTTCTCAAGGCCCTTGCCTCATAGCTACCTCTTAAAAACAGGGAAATATGTTCCTTTTACAATATAGAAACTGTTTAAAAGAGAAGCTTCAATGTACAAAAAAGAAAGGAAAAAATTCTTCTAGGTTTCAATCTATCTTCCAGTTTTACTTCCCTACTACAGATCAAACGAAGTTCCATCTAGAAAATTATTCTCCCATCCATTTCAGATCACAGGCAGTAGGTAGAAAGGAATTCCCACAAGATCCATCTGCTTCTAAATAAAGTAGCTTAAGTCTGATATCATATCTTTCTAATATAATGTTATTGACTGAAAGTGAATGAAACAGTACACCCCAAATCTTTTCTGTAACAAGTACTTTAATGTTTCTGATATTATTGAGCCAGACTTTCATTCCCTTTACCACTCTAGAGGATTGTACACACCACTACCTGTAAATGGCTCACATGTGCTTTTGGTGAATAATTATACTCTTCTGTCTAGTTGATGACATCTCAGTCTGTGACTTGCTTTAGCCCATGAGATTTGAGTCATTAAGCTTTATGCCATAGTTATGTTTTATGTCAAATTAGAGCAGAAGATATCACTGGAATTACATAGTTCAACTCACCCTCCTCTTTCCCTTCACCACAATACACATGTGCTCTTCAGGTTGAATCTTGGAATGGAGACAATCTGACACAATTTAGAGCTAAACTGAATTAAAGCTCATTTTTGATCATCTATCTATAATGTTAATAAGAAATATGTCATTTCAATGCACTTCAATTTTAGAGTTGTTTGCTCGGTGAAAGGCAGATGATGGGTGTGTGCGATGTCGCTGCAGTTGTATTAGACTTTTTGTGACCCTATGTACTGTGGCCTGCCAGGCCCCTTTGTCCATGGGATTCTCCAGGTGAGAATACTGGAGTTGGGTTGCCATGCCCGCCTCCAGAGGATCTTCCCGATACAGGGTTTGAACTCGGATCTCCTATGTCTCCTTCATCGGCAGGCAGGTTCTTTACCACCAGGGCCATCTGGGAAAGCCCTGAAAGATAGATGATATAACTGCTAAAATGCAAATCAAAGAAGTTACACCTGTTTCACTATTCCAGACCAGGATACAGGGGTTCTTATATTTATTCACCCTGCTCTTACTCAGTTTATCCTGAATTGTTAGAATGGTTATTTTTATTTTGTGCCTAAATACTGAAATTTTTAAAATTCAAGTGACAGAAAATCTAAGCCAAAAGTACTTTGAAAAAAAGTGGATGGAATTTATTGGTATATGTAACTCAGAATCCATGAGCTTCAAGCAGAAGTGAAATCTGAGATTCAAATAATTTCCCCAGGACATGTTCTTCTCCAATTCTCTTCTTTTCTGGATTCATGTTAATGTATGGCAAAACCAATACAATATTGTAAACTAATTAGCCTCCAATTAAAATAAATAAATTTATATTAAAAAAAAACTAAGAAAAAAAAAAAAAGACCCATGTGGTACCATGGTGGTTACCAACAACTCTTGGCTTACATTCTCAGAAGTACACTTATAATTGTAATATTCAGTCACTGAGTGCTTTCAGTGTGCCAGGCAATATTGTATGAAATCTACATGAATTAACTCGTTTCATCTTTGCAATTATTCCATGAAGTAGAAACTGAGTTTCCCTATTTTATAAAGAAATAAATGCATAAAGCATTAAGATGCCTCGCAATATCCACGATGAATAAAGACCTAATATAGAAGAGTATATACTTGCAAAAATATTTAAATAGAAGTCTTAAACCTGATTTTAATAGTTCAAATTGAGTCATAATTCTATCATTAATTTAATCTCTATGTTAAATAATATTCTAAATACCCAGATGAGGTGTATGTTTTCTGTTTAGCTGGGTAGAATTTTTTCACCTGAGAATATATAGACAGATGGATGAGTAGAGTCTTTCCTCAGGGAAAAATAATGGTATTTGTATTAGATGAACTATGATGTATGCAATGTCAAGAAGTTTTAAGCATCTGAGAGTTATGCTCAAAGTTAGCCTACCAAAGAGAAGGAAATGGCAACCCACTCCAGTGTTCTTGCCTGGAGAATCCCAGGGACGGGGGAGCCTGGTGGGCTGCCATCTCTGGGATCGCACAGAGTCAGACACGACTGAAGCGACTTAGCAACAGCAGCAGCAGCCTACCAAAGATTCATGGATATGGAGAAAAGATATGAGATTCCTGGTTCAGGTACAATGAACTTTGTTATGACATAGAAACAGCATGAACTTTCTGTTTTGAAAGTTCCATGTGTCCCAAAGTGATGAGACAGAGCAGTGCAAGTGGATGATGGGAATTTAGGCTTAAAAGAAGTGGACCATTCATTGACTTATAAAAGTTAATCATTCTACTTTATGAAATTTACCAATAAATCAAAATATAAGGCATATTTAATAAGTTGCTTGCTTAATATTAATAATTGACTAGATAGCAATGTGGGAGACCTGGGTTCTATCCCTGGGTTGGGAACAGCCCGTGGAGAAGGAACGACTACCCACTCCAGTATTCTAGCCTGGAGAATTCCATAGACTATACAGTCCATGGGGTCACAAAGAGTCAGACACAACCAAGCAACTTTCACTTTCAGATAACTGTCTAGGAGGTGTTATTATCATTATCATCTTCATCATCATTTTAATGAGAGAGTTTATAAATAGAAGTTGTACAAAATAGAAAATTTTGTATCTGGTTTAAGCATGTTATATGTCTTAAGTATTAAAAAAATAGTTGTTTTATAAAATTAAGACATAGGATAGTCCCATTACTAATATTCAAAATCAAACCTAGAAAAAGTTAAAAAATTAGGCTGTTGTATTTATTGACACTTAAAATCCAGTTTCCTAGAAAAAAAGAAGAATGTTTTTTCAGTAGGAAAAAAAAGAACGTTCTTTTGCTATGGTCTGAATCCATGGATCTTCTTCAGCGTTATTTTTCTGCTTACTCTACAACTCTTTCAATACCGTAGTGCCTCTTACAAAGCTGCCGTTCCTGCTTATTTATAAACTTGCTAATTAACCATGCTTCCATGAGCAGATTGAGCTATAGTCAAAATGGCATAATACTTAGGCTTATACAACTTAAATAAATGATACAAATAACATAGTTGAATTCAAGTTCACTTAGAAGAAGCAGATTAATTTACTTGTATAATAGGAAGAGAGTTAGTCCTAAGGCTTAGAGAGTAAGAAGCATAATTTTCTTTGTCTTAAAAAATGTATTACTCTTTCAAGTCCTTATTTTACTGGAGTATTGAAATCTTAATTTGCCTAAAATCACTATTCCCATTTTTCTTAGGGCTCTTTTCAGGGCCAGTGTAGCTTTGGTCTCCATTGCACTGTTTTTTTGTTTTGTTTTGGTTTTTGTTTTAATCTGTTAACTTTTCAGTAGCCCCTACCCCTCTGGAGGACATGGGATTTACTGTGATCACTCAGAGCAGGATGTGGTTCAGGAAACTACCATCTTTCTAATGCCACATGTCCATTTGTCGTATCTTTCCCCCTTCTGCAATCCACTACTTCGCTAAATCAATCCTTTTCCCCTATGGTATGGAGAGGCTGGTAAGTGGGAAGAGAGCATACAGGGAGGCTTTGGTCTTATTGATCATTTACCTTCCACATCTTTTGTAAAAAAAATTTTTTTTTTCTTCTTCTGAGAGATTCTAAACCTCTGAAGAGTAAAATCCAAGCTATACCTGAAAAGCTCAGAATGGCCTAATGAAGATTAGAAAAAAAAAAACTACTGGAGAAGGATAAATTGTTAATGTTTCAAAATATCCTTTCATGCCACACACATTTGTTACAGCTTTAAAATCAAAGCAGCAGATTAAAGAACAAACAACACCATGCTGAAATGGCTTGTCTGAGAAAAACATGGAAGTGCTGTTTTAGAGAAAGAAATACCTAGGAAATAAGTCCTGGATTCACTGAATGCACCTTCTTGATGACATTGGATATGGTGTAAGGAATAGACAATTTGAAATCACTATAAATTGTTCCCTTAGAAGATTAGGTTTGGGATAAAAATCAGAAAGGCCTTCCCAGGGGGCTCAGTGGTAAAGAATCTTCCTGCCAATGCAGGATACACAGGAGATATCAGTTCGATCTCTGGGTCAGGAAAATCCTCTGAAATGGCAACCCGCTCCAGTATTCTTGCCTGCAAAATTCCATGAACAGAGGGGCCTGGTGCACTACAGTTTATGGGGTCGCAAAAGAGTAGGACACAATTGAGCACACATATACACACAAAGATCAGAAAACTAGAAATTATTTGTAAAATCTGTATGTACCAACATGAGAACGTTAAAATAACACATTCAATAAAAAGCAAAAGTCGAAAAACAGTGTAACTTTATCTCTCTTTTAAGTTAGTGAAGTATTTTTGTTGTATAACTTGTATAACCAGTGTAAAACTTGTCAATTTAACTTTCAAAGAAAAAGTATTAGCAATGCGAGTTTTAAAACTTAATGTAAAAACTTGTTAATGAGACAAGAGTTAACACATCAAATCTAATATAGATGTCAGCCCTGCTCAATGTTTGAGGCTATTAGACTTCCTTACAAAGGAAGTCTTTGTAAGTCTTCCTTACTTTCTTACAAATAAGAAATCCTTATTTGTAAGGATTTAATAAATATAAAATATTTTAGTATTAATACCTATAAAACTCCCTTAATCATTCCTGGCTAAACATGCAGGTACCTTAGAGAACAGAGAAGAGTAGGAATAATCATGTCAGTTTTTGAGTCTTTTGCTTTAAGTAAGTACCTCTTGTGTCTTTAATTTTTTATTAACCTTTTGCAATGAACCATGCAATGAAGCTCTTGTGGAATCCTGAAGCTTGTTGGCAGCTTCTGCATACCAGTTAAATAGATTTCCCATTCCGTTTGTTTGATTTGGAAGCCCTTGCTTTTAAATGCACTTCTTAAATGAACAGTCTTGTCTAACTGGAACATTCCCATAGTGGCTATTATGATTCTAGGTTATTCTAGTAAGACTTTACCATTTTTATAGCTATCTGAAGCTTCTACACCATAGGTCTTAGTCATAAGCAGGTGTTCCAGAAAGTAGTACACTAGTCCTTTGAAACTTGTGCTAAGCCTTTAGCTTAGCTAAGCTTTGGGTCTTCTGGAGTCATTGAATGCCCAAGAGTGATGTACTGCTAAACTGGGACTTTTGTGGCATTTTGCAGTGTACCTCCTTGCACAGACATTTTCTTGAGGTTGGCAGGTGACCTAGTGTGAAACTAACCTGTTCTGTGACCAGCTTATCCTAGCAAGAGAGTCTTAGCACTAGGTGATGAGTGCTCTAACAGCATTTAAGTGCTTCTTCCCTGCCCATCAATTTTGTGTCTCTGGTTTCTTTGAATCCTATTAATGATAGATTGAAATATAAACTCCCAAGGCATTAATAATCACTGTTTCATGGCTTGAAATTTGGTGTATTTCCCATTATTTATATGACAGTCTACATTAAAAGCTCTTAGTAATTAAGTTGATTCATCTGCTGCATGTATACCAAGGTGCTCCTATCATCTGGTGGTTTTAATTGAAACTACAGACAACAGTGAATTAGCATCTCTGTTAGACTAATGGTGGGGCTTCCAGACTAAAAATCATTTCCAAGAGGGACTTGCAAAGTCCGTTCAGGCATAAGGAAATCTAACAGTTACATATTTATATTCTATGAGAAATACATATGCTTGTAAATTTGTATCCAATAGCCTTCTGAGAAAAGTTATTTATCTATGCTGTGCGTGTAAGACTCTGTACCTCACAGCAGTAAAGCAATTCTCAAAGTTTCATATCTTAGAAACATCAGATAGTATCATTTATCCTATACTCCACTGATAAACTGGGGATACATTAACAGGAGTGCAAATTTATTTTTACTTTTTATTTTTTTTGCATAGTGAAAAAGTTTATTTATGACATGTCAAAATTCAGAAGAGAAGACAAAGAATGTACAAAAGCATCACAAAACGGTTACATAATATAAAAACACAAGAACTGAGCTATTTCAGGAACAATAGCTCCTATTGTTCCAGGAGTGCAAATTTAATAAATTATGAGAAGAGAATTTTCTTCCTGTTTATGATGAAGTTTGTTACTACTAAAATATGAGTTTAAACTGAATGGAAGTTTTCTTATTTCCCCAGTACTGACCTCTTTCATATATTTCTTTCTGTGGTAATTGATAGTCTCTGGAGAACCATCCATCCAGTATACAGATCATTTTCTCAGAAATATTCTAAGAAAAAAAGAACTGATGTCTCAGGTGAGAAATATACTCCTTTCTCACTGGAAATGCTTAGCTCTTTTTATCATATTTGATAAGTAATAGTTCTTGCCGTTTTTAAGAAATTGCTTAGTGCAATCCCACCAAGACCTGTATTGATGAAGAGTTTGGATCAGTGACAGTTTTTTTCAGACTCTCTTGCTCTTCCCTTAACAGTCTGGCTGGCACTGTATACCTCTGTGGCAAACAAGAGTCCTCAAGACTCCTGTCTGCCCAATCACCCTTCTGAACAACTGGCAGTAGCCACAGAAAATAATTAACAAGAGATACAAACAGCCTTTTACTATAAAATTTCCAGGGGATTTTAAACTTCTATGTCTCCCCATACTTACTCAAATTCATTAAAATTCCAGCTGAAAATAAAAGGGAATATAGGAATACACAGAACCTTCACATTTTTAGATAAAGCCATTTGTTGATTTAATTTATAAAATAAAATAGCATAGAATTACCATGGGGTTTGCCTTAAATTATTGTCTTTTACATGCATTCACATTATCTGTGGTATAAACTTGTTATTGAAGATATATTTGATCATATCTTCTAAGGCAAAGCATGCTTTGAAATGTATTAATCCCTAAGAAACCAAACATGAGTTAACAGTTTTGTGGCTAACAAGTTTGTTTTATGTATTACAGTTCATATTGTACTGTTAGTTGACTCTGTTCTCTTAATCAAACTTGATAAATTCTGTGAGTCTTATCTCAAGTAAAATAATTTATTTTGTCAATGTTTAAAAAATATATTATTAGACTTGCTCTTGTATTAATAGGTGATATGTGTTACAAAACTCTTGTATAATAAAATGATCATCCTTATCCATTGTGATGAAATGCAGAATTCTGTTTAGGATTTCTATTGACATATCTTTAAATGCTTAATATTATCATTTCCAAATACTGCTCATCAATTTGTAAATGTATAAAAATATTTCAAATATTAAGTATTGGTGGATTTCTACTAAATAAATTGGAACCTTGAGGATATAAGCATGTTATCTTAAATGTACATCTTTATGCCTCTCTTTTACCTTTAGTCTTCTATGGATTATTAGTGGTAATATTAGTATTATGTAAGGAAGAGAGTTAGCTGCTATTAGTCAATGGCAACCCACTCCAGTATTCTTGCCTGGAAAATCCCATGGACAGAGGAGCCTGGTAGGCTGCAGTCCATGGGGTCGCTAAGAGTCGGACACGACTGAGCAACTTCCCTTTCACTTTTCACTTTCATGCATTGGAGAAGGAAATGGCAACCCACTCCAGTGTTCTTGCCTGGAGAATCCCAGGGACGGGGGAGCCTGGTGGGCTGCCATCTATGGGGTCGCACAGAGTCGGACACGACTGAAGCAACTTAGCAGCAGCAGCAGTAGTCATACTTTTATCTTTATATGCTTATATTATTCTCTTAAAGAGTAATGCTGTTACTCTCAGCTTGCAGCAGCAAGAGTGACATCTCAGTTACTGCAGAGTTGTGTCTGAACATAGATAACAGAGTATGATGTAAATAAGTTGCTATTCTTTGGTGTGTTTAAAGCATTAGTTACTAAACACATTTTAATGCAATTCAGGTTCCTGTTATGAACAGTCCCCTGAGGTAATAATGACAAAAACTTCCACGCATGACAACTGAGAATTAATTAAAGTACTATTGAATACAGTTAAAAATTCTGCTACATTCTTGATTTTATATACTGCACTTTGGATAATAAGTTCAGTTGATTAGGAATTATATTAAAAAAGTAAAGTTTTTTTGTGGTTGGAATTAATGCTAACTTGTTATCTCCTTGAAAATATGAAATCAGAAATTGTGTATGTAAGAAAGAACAGAATAAATGTGCGATTAGCTTTTCTCTACCTTTACCATGTTAGTCTACAAATGTCATATCATGTTTTCCTATCACTGTACCTATTCTGTGTTTGTTTTTCATTGTATTTTCTCTAACTGTTTTTTTGGTGATTATTTTAATCCTTATTGGTGGACTACTTAGACTCTCAGTTCAGTTCAGAAGTTCAGTCATGTCCAACTCTGTGTGACCCCTTGGGCTGCAGCATGCCAGGCCTCCCTGTCCATCACCAACTCCCAGAGTTTACTCAAACTCATGTCCATTGAGTCGGTGATGCCATCCAACCATCTCATCCTCTGTCAACCCCTTCTCTTCCCACCTTCAATCTTTACCAGCATCAGGGTCTTTTCAAATGAGTCGGCTCTTTTCATCAAGTGGCCAAAGTATTGGAGTTTCAGCTTCAACATCAGTCCTTCCAATGAACACCCAGGACTGATCTCCTGTAGCATGGACTGGTTGGATTTCCTTGCAGTCCAAGGGACTCTCAAGAGTCTTCTCCAACACCACAGTTCAAAAGCATGAATTCTTCAGCGCTCAGCTTTTTTTATAGTCCAGCTCTCACATCCATACATGACTACTTGAAAAACCATAGCTTTGACTAGATGGGCCTTTGCTGGCAAAGTAATGTCTCTACTTTTTAATATGCTGTCTAGGTTGGTCATAATTCTTCCAATGAGCAAGAGTCTCTTAATTTCATGGCTGCAGTCACCATCTGCAGTGATTTTGGAGCTCCCCCAAAATAAAGTCTGTCATTGTTTCCACTGTTTCCCCATCTGTGTGCCATGAAATGATGGGACTGGATGCCATGATCTTAGCTTTCTGAATGTTGAGCTTTAAGCCAACTTTTTCACTCTCCTCTTTCATTTTCATCAAGAGGCTCTTTAGTTCTTCTTCACTTTCTGCCATAAGGGTGGTGTCATCTGCATTTCTGAGGTCATTGATATTTCTCCTGGCAATCTTGATCCCAGCTTTTGCTTCATCCAGACCAGCATTTCTTATGATGTACTCTGCGTATAAATTAAATAAGCAGGGTGACAATATACAGCCTTGATGTACTCCTTTTCTATTTGGAGTCATTCTGCTGTCCCATTTCCAGTTCTAACTGTTGCTTCCTGACCTGCACACAGGTTTCTCAAGAGGCAGGTCAGTTGGTCTAGTTTTCCCATCTCTTTTGGAATTTTCCAGTTTATTGTGATCCATAGAGTCAAAGGCTTTGGCTTAGTCAATAAAGTAGAAGTAGATGTTTTTCTGGAACTCTCTTGCTTTTTCAATGATCCAGTGGATGTTGGCAACTTGATCTCTGGTTTCTCTGCCTTTTCTAAATCCAGCTTGAACATCTGGAATTCATGGTTTACTTACTGTTGAAGTCTGACTTGGAGAATTTTGAGCATTACTTTACTAGCACATGGGGTGAGTGCAATTGTGTGGTAGTTTGATCATTCTTTGGCATTGCCTTTCTTTGGGATTGGAATGAAAACTGACCTATTCCAGTCCCGTGGCAACTGCTGAGTTTTCCAAATTTGCTGGCATGTTGAGTCCAGCACTTTCACAACATCATCTTTTAGGATTTGAAATAGCTCAACTGGAATTCTATCACCTCCCCTAGCTGTGTTCATAGTGATGATTCCTAAGGCCCACTTGGCTTCACATTCCAGGATGTCTGGCCCAAGGTGAGTGATCACACCATCATGATTATCCGGATCAATAGGATCTTTTTTGTATAGTTCTTCTGTGTATTCTTGCCACCTCTTCTTAATATCTTCTGTTTCTTAGGGCTAGGGTTAGGATTAGGCTTAAGTTCCATACCATTTATATCTTTTATTTTGCCCATCTTGCATGAAAGTTTCCTTGTTATCTCTAATTTTATTGAAGAGATCTCTAGTCTTTTCCATTCTATTGTTTTCCTCTATTTCTTTGTATTGATCCTGAGGAAGGCTTTCTTGTCTCTTCAGGAACAGAGCTAGATACTGTTGATAGTTGAATGCACATCAAAATGTGTCCAAAATACTTCACTGAGGAATCCTAGACCTCATACCAGGTGTTCTGAATAAGCATTTACAGTGATAGATTTTTAACAAGAAGAAAGAAGTCTATATATATATGAGTCTAATACTAAGTGCCTGGTGTACAAGGATTGAGAGCAAGCTGTGTATGTGTCAAGATGATAACTAGACATGAATAAATTAGCAGTTCATCCAATATCCTTTTGCAAATAAGAGATTTTGTTTGAAGAAATACTAGAGTATGATATATAAGAAACTGCATGGTGATCACCTATCATAACTGGAGGAGAAAACAAATCACAAAGTAGGTATGTATCCAGAGAATGGGTTAGATTTTTAACAAATTGAGCAGATACAGTATCTACAGAATTTAAGAGAGGTTTCTTGAGTGTGCAGTGATTGAGCTTGGTTAAAAAGATAATTTAGGAAAAGTCTTGGGCTATTTCATGCAATAATTGTGAAGAAATACTATAGGCATTATCATTATTTTTCATTAGGATCATAATGCAGTAACAACATAATATATGAGAAAAGTAAATGGAATAAGAAATGCAGGTAAAATATTTTAAAATGAGCTATTTTTTAATAAGCTAAACTGTATCTTTAGAAAAATACATATAAAGGGAGAACTTTTTGAGAGAAACTACTGAATTGAAATTGGAATTGGAGAGTGGGAGCACTGATCTACGATAAAGAAGATGACAGAAAAAGTTAATTTCAAAAGAAATTGGAAAAGACATCCAGATTTTGATGAGAGAGAGTTAGACCTTAATGGGGTACAATAGAGAAAATATGAAAAGTAAAAAGCATAGTTTTAGTCTGATTTTGATCTTTTTAAATAACCCAAGAGCAAAGAAACACATTACCATAGGATAAATCTGACCAAGTGAAGTGAGATTCTGTAAAAAAAAAAAATTATACTTTGACAGTATCCTCTATAATGATAACATTTTAATCTGAAGAACTACAGGCAACTGGTGTGACTTTTATCACAGGTGGAGTCACATGTAGTCTATTTGGTTCTATTTTAAGGAAAAAACTAAGAAACGGTGGAGTAGAGAATGAGTCAGAAAAAAAATGTAAGAAAAAAATTATTTGAGTTGTGTGTAAATAGTAACCTTGCCTGTAACCTCAGATATGCAGATGACACCTCCCTTATGGCAGAAAGTGAAGAGGAACTAAAAAGCCTCTTGATGAAAGTGAAAGTGGAGAGTGAAAAATTTGGCTTAAAGCTCAACATTCAGAAAACTAAGATCATGGCATCCAGTCCCATCACTTAATGGGAAATAGATGGGGAAAGTGGAAACACTGTCAGACTTTATTTTTGGGGGCCTCAAAATCTCTGCAGATGGTGACTGAAGCCACGAAATTAAAAGACGCTTACTCCTTGGAAGGAAAGTTATGTCCAACCTAGATTGCATATTCAAAAGCAGAAACATTACTTTGCCAACAAAGGTTCGTCTAGTCAAGGCTATGGTTTTTCCTGTGGTCATGTATGGATGTGAGAGTTGGACTGTGAAGAAGGCTGAGCACCGAAGAATTGATGCTTTTGAACTGCGGTGTTGGAGAAGACTCTTGCGAGTCCCTTGGACTGCAAGGAGATCCAACCAGTCCATTCTGAAGGAGATCAGCCCTGGGATTTCTTTGGAAGGAATGATGCTAAAGCTGAAACTCCAGGACTTTGGCCACCTCATGCGAAGAGTTGACTCATTGGAAAAGACTTTGATGCTGGGAGGGATTGGGGGCAGGAGGAGAAGGGGACAATAGAGGATGAGGTGGCTGGATGGCATCACTGACTCGATGGACGTGAGTCTGAGTGAATTCTGGGAGTTGGTGATGGACAGGGAGGCCTGGCGTGCTGCGATTCATGGGATTGCAAGGAGTCGGACACGACTGAGTGACTGGACTGAACTGAACTGAACTGAAAGGTAAAATTACATTAGGTAATTTAAACACTATAGTGTACATCATTTCTGACAAATGTCCCTGTTATTCAGTCACTATATGGTGTTCAATTCTTTATGACACTGTAGATGCAAGCCAGACTTCCCTGCCCTTCACTGTCTCCTAGAGCTTGCTCAAACTCATGTCCTTTGAGTTGGTGATGCCACTCAATCATCTCATCCTGTGTCACCGCCTTCTCCTCCTGCCATCAATCTTTCCCAGCATGAGGGTCTTTTCCAGTCAATCAGCTCTTCACATCAGATGGCCAGAGTATTGGAGCTTCAGTTTCAGCATCAGCTGAGGGTTGATTTCACTTATGGTTGACTGGTTTGATCTCCTTGCTGTTCAAGGAACTCAAGAGTCTTCTCTCACATGATAGTTGGGAAAGCATCAGTTCTTTGGTGCTCAGCCTTCTTTATGGTCCAACTCTCCCATCTGTACATTCTCCCCAAAATTTTAAATATCCTGTGACTCTCTGTGATATACTAGAATGCCTTGGCATATAGTTTGAGTGTCCAGTTACTTAATCTGGTAGTTATGTATACATGTTGGTTTACCTATTTTATACATTGGTAAGCATATTCAAAAGCAGAGACATTACTTTGCCAACAAAGGTTCGTCTAGTCAAGGCTATGGTTTTTCCTGTGGTCATGTATGGATGTGAGAGTTGGACTGTGAAGAAGGCTGAGTGCCAAAGAATTGATGCTTTTGAACTGTGGTGTTGGAGAAGACTCTTGAGAGTCCCTTGGACTGCAAGGAGATCCAACCAGTCCATTCTGAAGGAGATCAGCCCTGGGATTTCTTTGGAAGGAATGATGCTAAGACTGAAACTCCAGTACTTTGGCCACCTCATGCGAAGAGATGACTCATTGGAAAAGACTCTGATGCTGGGAGGGATTGGGGGCAGGAGGAGAAGGGGATGACAGAGGATGAGATGGCTGGATGGCATTGCTGACTCGATGGACATGAATCTCAGTGAATTCCGGGAGTTGGTGTTGGACAGGGAGGCCTGGCGTGCTGCGATTCATGGGGTCACAAAGAGTCAGACACGACTGAACGACTGATCTGATCTGATCTGATTGATGTCTCAAACAAACCATTGATTGTAGCCTTCTGTGACTTGATTTGGATTTGGAACAATCCAGCAATTTTCCTGTTTTGAACTCTTGCTCTCCCATCTCTATAGCACTTTAGCTTTAACTTAGTATTGGAGTCAAGATTATGGCCAAGCCTTTGGGATATCTTGAGTTGATAAAATGAAATAATTTTTGAGGAGATAAAATGTTCATGACACTCATGTAATTCTTTGTTTTATGAGATATATGTTTGGATTTATGATGTGACATGGAAATAATACCTCAAAACCTACATGATGATGCATTTTGTGATGCATTCATTTCAATTCAGTTCAGTTGCTCAGTCATGTCTGACTCTTTGCAACCCCATGAACCACAGCACACCAGGCCTCCCTGTTAATCACCAACTCCCAGAGTCCACCAAAACCATGTCCATTGAGTCAGTGATACCATCCAACCATCTCATCCTCTGTCGTCATCATTCCCTTCTCCTCGTGCCCTCAATCTTTCCCAGCATCAGGGTCTTTTCCAATGAGTCAGTTCTTCACATCAGGTGGCCAAAGTATTGGAGTTTCAGCTTCAACATCAGTCCTTCCAATGAACACCCAGGACTGATCTCCTGTAGCATGGACTGGTTGGATTTCCTTGCAGTCCAAGGGACTCTCAAGAGTCTTCTCCAACACCACAGTTCAGAATCATCAATTCTTCAGCGCTCAGCTTTCTTTATAGTCCAACTCTCACATCCATACACGACTACTGGAAAAATCATAGCCTTGACTAGATGGACCTTTGTTGACAAAGTGATGTCTCTGCTTTTTGATATGCTGTCTAGGTTGGTCATAACTTTCCTTCCAAGGAGTCTTTTAATTTCATGGCTGCAATCACCTCACCATCTGCAGTGATTTTGGAGCCCAGAAAAATAAAGTCAGGCACTGTTGCCACTGTTTCCCCATCTATTTCCCATGAAGTGATGGGACTAGATGCCATGATCTTAGTTTTCTGAATGTTAGGCTTTAAGCCAACTTTTTCACTCTCCTCTTTCACTTTCATCAAGAGACCCTTTAGTTTTTTACTTAATTTTTAATTATTCAAATTAGGTGAGATCATTATCCCAATTTTTCCAATAAGGAAACTGTAGGTTAGAAAGGCTAGGGAAACTTTTCAAAGTACGACAGATGATATGAGATTTGCATGGAAGTTTTCTGATTCCAAGTTTCATAAGTTGTTTTTTTTTTTTTTTTAAAGTATACATTTGTATGTAGTGTATGCATTAGTGTTATAGACAATAAAAGTTAATGTGCAGCCACAGCAGCAGTTACAAATTCTTTACAGAAATTTACAAATTTCAGAAAGAACAGATAAAATTTTAAGTTAAAGGAAAATAATTATACAATTATATGTATATACGGGTAGATGTGGATAGAGGTAGTTAGATGGTAGGTAGATAGATAATAGATAAATGATTGATGGATTATGGACACATGAAAAATGAGAGGGAGAGAGATTTATCCCTTGTTCCTGGAATGTTTTCTTTCCTATTGTTATATAATTAATATTATCTTAATGTGCATTTCTGTAGTATAACAATTTGTTTCAAAGGTTTATAATAGAAAAATTGGAAGGTTTTAAATAACTTCATGAGTCCTTCAGTGAGTGGCAGAAAAATAAAGAGGATATAAGAAAGTCTGAAGGAGTTAACCCTTTATATCCTTTGTTGTTCAGTAGCCAAGTTGCATGTGAATCCTTGTGACTCCATGAACTGCAGACAACCAGGCTTCCTTGTCCTTTACCATCTCCTGGAGCTTGCTCAAACTTGTGGCTACTGAATCAGAAATGCCATGCAATTATCATGCCCTCTGTCATCTGACTTCTCCTCCTGCCTTCAATCTTTCCCAGCATCATAGATGATGAGTCAGCTCTTCCCAACAGGTGGCCAAAGTATTGGAGCTTCAGCTTCAGCATCAGTCCTTCCAATGAATATTCAGGAATGATTTCCTTTCGGATTGACTGGTTTGATTACTTTGAAGTCCAAGGGACTCTCAAGAGTTCTCCAACACCACAGTTCAAAAGCATCAATTGTTCAGTGTTCAGCCTTCTTTATGGTCCGATTCTCACATCCATACATAACTACTGGAAAAAACATAGCTTTGACTAGATGGACCTTTGTTGGTAAAGTAATGTCTCTACTTTTTAATATGCTGTCTAGTTGCTCATAGCTTTTCTTCCAAAGAGGAAGTGTCTTTTAATTTTGTGGCTGCAGTCACCATTTGAGGTGATTTTGGAGCCCAAGAAAGTAAAGTCTGTCACCGTTTCCATTGTTTCTCCATTCTATTCACCATGAAGTGATGGGATTTGTACACTTTTGATTGGTTCTTACTTTTTAGGGCTTCCCTGATAGCTCAGAATCCCCCTGCAATGCAGGAGACCCTGGTTTGAATGGTGGGTCAGGAAGATCCACTGGAGAAAGGATAGGCTACCCACTCCAGTATTCTTGGGCTTCTCTTTTGGCTCACCTCTAAAGAATCCGCCTGCAATGTGGGAGACCTGGGTTTGATCCCTGGTTTGGGAAGATCCCCTGGAGAAGGGAAAAACTGCCCAATCCAGTATTCTGGCCTGGAGAACTCCTTGGCCTGTATAGTCCAAGAGGTCGCAAAGAATCAGACACAACTGAGTGTGTCTGACTACACTTGCACTTACTTTTCAGTTCAGTTCAGTTCAGTTGCTTAGTCATGTTTGACTCTATGGACTGCAGCACTCCAGGCTTCTCTCCATTACTAGCTCCCAGAGCTTGCTCAAATCATGTCCATTGAGTCAGTGATGCCATCCAACCATCTCATCCTCTGTCATCCCTTCTCCTCCTGCCTTCAGTCATTCCCAGGATCAGGTCTTTTCCAATTAGTCATATCTTCACATCAGGTTGTCTTACTTTTAACATATGCCATTTCTAACGAATCAGCTTAAAGGTCACAGTGTTTAACTTGACATCTTTATGGCTTCTTTTGATTCTCAGATGCTTAGTTTTCTTAGACATTAATTCACCATCCTGCAGCCTTTTCTCATTACCCGCCAGGCATTTTACAGTGGACTAGATGTAAGGGTTAAAGATTAATGATCAACAGTTATTTTTCCATCAGGCATATGGAACAGAAGTTAATTACTACCCTTTCATGTATATGTTGGGAGAGAGTTCATAATTTCCTTATTTCTGTCTCACCACAGCAAAAATTTGAAGTGACAGATGGACCAGTGCTACAGTTCAGTTTTATTTAGAAAGCAAAAGAAAATACATCCTCGAGGCCTGAGGGTGGGTCAACCCAAAAGACATAGAGAAGAGAAGCCCCTAGCCCAATTTTGGCTCCTCTTTTTATATGTTTTTTCTCCTACCCCTGAGCCTGCCCTATGTAAATTGGGCTAGCCAGGAGGGCTGTGTTTTACCTAAGGTCCTCACTCCAGTCCTTGGACTTTCCTTTGTTCTATTTTGGCTTTTCCCTTCTTTGTCTTTTAGCCACCAGTATTTTGGACTCCTTTTCCCTATTCTAACTACCTAAGACATTGGAGTGCTGATAATTTATCAGACCAAGGACACATTCCTCTGAGAACAAGGAATTTGGGACAATGTGTAAAGGTTTAGGTTAATGGAGCAGGATGTTTATCGAAACAGGCCAAGGTCTCAGAGTCCCTACACTAACTGCCTAACAGTTTCTACCCGAACAGTACTTTGCACCCAACAGGTTGAGAGAGAACCAAAATGTATGGAGCACTGTAAAGTTATCTCATAGAATCCTCACAAGAATTGGTAACATTGATGTTATTAGACTCA
The DNA here is from genome assembly GCF_003369695.1 of Bos indicus x Bos taurus. Lineage (NCBI taxonomy): Eukaryota > Metazoa > Chordata > Mammalia > Artiodactyla > Bovidae > Bos > Bos indicus x Bos taurus. Next base: position 16,926,714 of record NC_040076.1, on the reverse strand, counting down.
CTTTGTTAATGAGGAAGCTAGAACTGTGAAATTAAGGAATTTCACTATAGTAACTTTCTAATACATAATAAAAAAGAAGCTTTTTCCTTATATATATATATATATATATATATATATATTAGTATTCAAAGAATACAGGGTTATATGACTTGCTATCATATCTTTTCATTAGATGTGTTAAATGAAAATATCACTTGTCATATCAATAAACAAGAAATGTCACAACCATCAGTGATTTTTGGTCACTAAATGTGAATGAGGGCTCCCAAAACTGTGGTCCAACAGATGCTTCCTCCCCCATGGTGATTGCAGAGGAGTTGGCTAATGCAAGAAGAAGCCATCTGCCACTCCTTAAGGTGAACAAAAAAAAAAAAAAAACCAAGATTTGGCCCTAGATAGCTGAGGTGCATATGAAAAGAATGAATTCAGTGAGTCCAGAGGCTTATACCTTCCCCTACATAGAATGCTAAATTCCTTAACTTGATATCTGATCTTTGATATTCAGACTGCCTGATCCCTTTTTGCAAACTTGTATATAACCTGACTCCCCCTCCTGCCTCCTTGGAGCAGTTTTCTCAGAGCTACTGAGATATGCTGTCTCCTGGCTTGGAGTTCTAAGCATTCCTACCAAATAAAATAACTCTACTTTTAGGTTGTGACTATATTTTTTTAGCCAACAGATGTGAGTTTTTAAAATATTCATAAAAAACAATGTTGGAAGCTGTATGGAGTTTTAAATTTTCTATGGACCATCTTTATCAATATTTATGTTGAATTTTGTCTCCCATGAATTGTCTAATTAATTATTTCCAAATACAGAAATTAACAATATTATTTAGTTTTTTACTCTTTTCCTTTAAACAGTTTTAAAGCTTTGTGTTTCAGATACATGATTATAATGTAGTTTGAATTAATGACTATTAGACATTAGGACTTTCCTGGAGGTTCAGAGAGTAAAGAATCTGCTTTCAATGCAGGGGACCTGGGTTCAATCCCTGGGTCTAGAAGATTCCCTGGAGAAGGAAATGACAACCACTTCAGTATTCTTGACTTGGAAATCTCGTGGTCAGAGGAAGCTGGCAGGCTATAGTCTATGGGGTTTCATAAATCACCATCACCAAATAATAGGATCCTAATAGAGTGATTTAATGTAGAGTCTGTTTTGCTCCCTCTAATATGTAAGACTTACTATATCATGGATTAAATTTCCATTTGTGTCTGAATTTTCTTATAGGCATTTTATAATTTAATATAAAAATAAAGACTGAATAGCTATATGTAAAATTACTGATAGTAATTGTTTCTGGTAAGAAAAGAGTGTAAAAGTTTGAGAGATTCAAGCAAAACAAACATAAATTTTATCTGTTAAGATTGATCCTTCTGTTAATATTGAAGAGAGATAATGGATCTAGATATTCCTGTTTTTTGTTTTTGTTTTTGATATACGATTCTTTGTAGTAGATTCTTAGTATTTAATTTCCCTTTCTGTCATAATGGGGAAATTATTTCACTCTTTATTAATAACAGGTTTTAGACAATAATAATTGCATTACTAGATTGATCTGAGGAGAGATTTCTATTTAAATATGTCCCTGAAAATGAATTCCAACTGCCAACTGCTTTTGCTAACTTATGATCCATGCTTCATCTTATTATTAGGAATGACCTTAATAAGAAGGCAGGACTCTGAAACCATCTATATGATGCTATTTTATGGGCACCAGGAAGGCCAACTACCAAAAAATTTATACTCTGCAGCCTGTTATGGTTTCTGAAATCAATTATTTGAGATTTACTCCTCTGTGTCTCAGAATCTTTTCAGTCTTCTGAAACACTTTCAGAATGCAAATAGCGCTCAGATCGTAAACTCTGAAAATCATAGCATTTACATAAAAAAATAAGAAAAAAAAGTAATTTAATTCAGAATTCTTACTTTTCTAATCATGGTAACTGAATACAAGTGATGTAATTAATTAGTGATTGCATGCAAATTCAAACTCAAACTCCTGATTCTCAGTCTGGACCTCTTGGGTTACAATAAATCAGTTCTACAAGATAGCCAAAGATTTTATATATATTTTTTCTGCAGTAACATCTGTTTTACAAGATTCTCTTTCTAAATTTACAAATCAACTCTCTGAGTAGAAATAAAATAATGGAAGTAAAACACAGATTTGCTTTAAATGTATTTTGCATTCTTCTGCCTGCTCTTATAATATCAAGCAAAAGGTTTGCATGAGCATCCCTTTGACTTCTTAACCATCTTATATTTCCATTCAACAAAACCTAAAAATAAAAAAAAGAAAAATATTTATTAAAAAGTATTAAAATGCTATAAAACTGATGAAGCAATTGTTTGCTATATATTATTCATTTGCTAAGGACAAATAAATGCATATCCTAAAATGTGGTACATATTTCAATTCCTCTTTCTTCACTCCAAATTGCCTATTTGTCTAGTAATCTTATATAATAAAAAATAAAATATAGATTACCTAAAAAAATCTTTATATATATTTAGCCATCACTGATGAATTCACAGTAAATTAAAGTGTTATACAATTTCAAGGGGCCATTTTTCCTTTTCTATCTATATCATACTCGTCTTGATATTCTTGACTATTGTTGTCTACCATGATTCCTGATAAAACCACATCCCACTGCCTCATTCAAAAAAGTTTATCTCATGTCTTATTGCTTATAAGACATTAACCACTGATATTTATTTCCTATATTTGAATTGTTCAATAATAATGATGTATTTTACAAATTTCCAAGCAATTTTCACAAGTCCTCCCCACTACTCACTGAAATTTCTCATAATGACTGGTACAATCAACCTGCAGTTATTACGGCATCTTAGTGCTTTCAATCCATATTTCTCATGCCTCTCTCTATAAAAGGTAGTAAAGACATCACACCTTGCATGTCAGATTCATCTGTGGAGAGAACATGTTGGGAACTGGTCTGAGACTGCATGTCTGAGGCAGCAAGGTGAACACTGGAATAGGAGTGGCACAAAGTTGTGATTTTGCTGTCTCACATTGACTTGCTTTAGCCTTCTCTGTTCTTCTTCTACAGCAGACTCAGTTCTTTCCTTCACTATGTTTCCATTACACTTTGTGTTTATTTCTGATTAAAAATTTAGGATATTGTATCACAATTCATGGTTTGAGTATCCATTCTATTAAATATTTAAATATTCCATTCATAAAGTAAAAAGCTGTTTTTTTTTTTTTTTTTAATTTTCAGCACCAAGGAATTTGTTTAGCATGGAGCAAAGGCACAATAAATAGGTTGAAAGAAATAATGGGGAAAGAAAAACATGGAATTATATTAATTTAATATGAAAATTGATTCATTGGGATAAAAAAAAAAAAAAACCTGAAATTGGGAAAGCTTGATTGCAGAACTAGAAGAGGGCAACAGAGCATGAGATGGTTGAATGGTATCCCCCATCCAATGGACAAGAACTTGGGCAAACTCAAAATGATAATGAGGGACAGGAAAGCCTGGGATGTTGCAGTCCACGAGGTCACAAAGAGTCAGAGATGACGTGGCAACTGAACAGCAAAAATTTTGATGTACTAAGAAATCAGTGGCAGAAGATGGGATGATGGGATTCAGTTCAGTTCAGTCCAGTTCAGATGTTCAGTTGTGTCCAACAATTTGTGACCACATGGACTGCAGCACGCCAGGCTTCCCTGTCCATCACCAACTCCCGGAGGTTTCTCAAACTCATTCCATGGAGTCTATGATGCCATCCAACCATCTCATCCTCTGCAGTCCCCTTCTCCTCCCACCTACAATTTTTTTTCAGCATCAGGGTCTTTTGAAATATCAGTTCGTCACATCAGGTAGCCAAAGTACTGGAGTTTCAAATTCAGCATCAGTCCTTCCAATGAATATTCAGGACTGATTTCCTTTAGGATTGACTTCTTTGCTCTCCTTGCAGTCCAAGGGACTCTCAGGAGTCTTCTCCAACACCACAGTTCAAAAGTATCAATTCTTTGGCACTCAGATTTCTTTATAGTCCAACTCTCACATCCATACACAATGACTGGAGAAACCATATCCTTGACTAGATGGACTTTTGTTTGCAAAGTAATGTCTCTGCTTTTTTTAACATGTTGTCTCGATTGGTCATAGTTTTTCTTCCAAGGAGCAAGCATCTTTTAGTTTCACTGCTGCAGTCACTATATGCAGTGATTATGCATAATAAAGTCTCTCACTGTTTCCATTATTTCCCCATCTATTTGCCATGAGGTGACAGGACCAGATGACGTGATCTTAGTTTTCTGAATACTGAGCTTTAGGACAACTTTTTGACTCTCCACTATCACTTTCATCAAAAGGCTCTTTAGTTTTTCTTCCCTTTCTGCCATAAGGGTGGTGTCATCTGTGTATCTGACATTATGGATATTTCTCCCAGAAACCTTGATTCCAGCTTGATTTTATCCAGCCCAGCATTTCACATGATGTACTCTGCATATAAGTTAAAAAAGCTGGGTGACAATATGCAACCTTGATGTACTCCTTTCCCAATTTGGAACCAGTCTGTTGTTCCATGTCTGACTTTAACTGTTGTTTCTTGATCTGCATACAGATATCTCAGGAGGGAAGTCAGGTGATCTGGTATTCTCATCTCTTTAAGAATTTTCCAGTTTGTTGTGATCCATACAGTCACACATTTTCGGTAGTCAACAAAACAGAAGTAGATACTTTCTGGAACTCTCTTGCTTTTTCGATGATTCAAGGGAAGTTGGCAATTTGATCTCTGATTCCTCTGCCTTTCCTAAAACTAGCTTGAATATCTGGAAGTTCATGCTTCACATATTGTTGAAGACTAGCATGGAGAATTTTGAACATTATTTTTGCTAGTGTGTGAAATGAGTGCTATAGTGCGGTAGCTTTTGCATTGTCTTTCTTTGGGATTGGTATGAAAACTAACCTTTTTAAGTCCTGTGAAAACTGCTGAGTTTTCCAAATTTGCTGGTATGTTTAGTCCAGCACTTTCACAGCATCATCTTTTAGGATTTGAAATAGCTCAACTGAAATTCCATCACCTCCACTAGCTTTGTTCATAGTGATGTTTCGTAAGGCCCCTTGACCTTGCATTCCAGGATGTCTGGCTCTAGGTGAGTGGCCACATCACTGTAGTTATCTGGGTCATGAAGATCTTTTTTGTATAGTTCTTCTGTGTATTCTTGCCACCTCTTCTTAATATCTTCTGCTTCTGTTAGGTCCAAACCATTCCTGTCCCTTATTATGCCCATCTTTGCATTAAACATTTCCTTTCTATCTCTAATTTTCTTGCAGAGATCTCTAGTCTTTCCTGTTCTATTGTTTTCCTCTATTCCTTTGCACTGATCACTGAAGAAGGCTTTCTTATCTCTCCTTGTGATTTTTTGAAACTCTGCATTCAGATGCTTATATCTTTCCTTTTCTCCTTTTCTTTAGCTTCTCTTATTTTCTCAGCTATTTGTAAGGCCTCCTCAGACAACCATTTTGTATTTTTACATTTCTTTTTCTTGGTGATGGTCTCGATCACTGCCTCATGTACAATGTCACAAACCTCTGTTCATAGTTCTTCAAGCACTCTATCAGATCAAATCCCTTGAATGTATTTGTCACTTCCACAGTATAATCATAAGGGATTTGATTTAGATTATACCTGAATGGTCTAGTGGTTTTCCTTACTTTGTTCAATTCAACTCTGAATTTGACTAAATGGAGTTCATGATCTGAGCCACAGTCAGATCCTGGTCTTTTTTTGCTGACTCTATAGAGTTCCTCTATTTTTGGCTGCAAAGAATATAATCAATCTGATTTCAGTATTGACCATATGGTGATTCCATATGTAGAGTCTTCTCTTGAATGTTGGAAGAGGGTATTTTCTATCATCATTGCATTCTCTTGGCAAAACTCTGTTAGACGTTGCCCTACTTCATTTGGTACACCAAGACCTATTTTGCCTGTTACTCCAAGTATTTCTGGACTTCCTAATTTTGCATTCTAGTCCCCAATAATGAAAAGGACATCTTTTTTGAGTGTTAGTTCTAGAAAGTTTTGTAAGTCTTCATAGAACCATTCAACTTCAGCTTCTTCATCATTACTGGTTGTGACATAGACTTGGATTAACATGAATGGTTTGCCTTGGAAATGAACAGAGATCATTCTGTCATTTTTGAGATTGTATCCAAGTACTGCATTTCGGACTCTTTTGTTGACTATGATGGCTACTCCATTTCTTCTAAGGGATTCTGGCCCACAGTAGTAGATACAGTGGTTGTCTGAATTAAATCTTTCCATTCCAGTCCATTTAAGTTCACTGATTCTTAAAATGTCAATGTTCACTCTTGCCATCTCCTGTTTGACCACTTCCACTTTACCTTGATTCGTGGATCTAACACCCCAGGTTCCTATGCAATATTGTTCTTTTTAGCATCAGACTTTACATTCGTCACCAGTCACTTCCACAACTGGCAGTTGTTTTTGCTTTGGCTCTGTCTCTTCATTTTTTCTGGAGTTATTTCTCCACTGTTCTTCAGTAATATATTGGGCACCTACTGACCTGGGGAGTTCATCTTTCAGTGTTTTATCTTTTTGCCTTTTCATACTTTTCATAGGGTTCTCAAGGCAAGAATACTGAAGTGGTTTGCCATTCCCTTCTCCAGGGGACCAAGCTTTGTCAGAACTCTCCACAGTATTCTGTCCATCTTGGGTGGCCCTACAGGGCATTGTTCATAGTTTCATTGAGTTAGACAAGGCTGTGGCCCATGTTATCAGTTAGATTAGTTTTCTACAATTGTAGTTTTCAGTCTGTCTGCCCTCTGATGGATAAGGATAAGAGGCTTATGGAAGCTTCCTTATGGGAGACACTGACTGAAGGGGAAACTGGATCTTGTTCTGATGGGCAGGGCTATGCTTTGTAAATATTTAATCCAATTTTCTGCTGATCAGTGGGACTGTGTTCCCTCCCTGTTGTTTGACCTGAGGCCAAACTATGGTGGAGGTAATTAAGATCATGGTGACTTCCTTCAAAAGGTCCCATGCATACACTGCTGCACTCAACGCACCCAACCCTGAAGCAGGCCTTCACCAACCCACGCCTCTGCTGGAGACCCCTGGACACTCACGGGCAAGTCTGGGTCAGTCTCTTGTGGAGTTACTGCTCTTTTCTCCTGGGTCCTGGTGAACACAAGGTTTTGTTTGTGCCCTCCAGGAGCCTGTTTCTCCAGTCCTGTGTAAGTTCTGGTGGCTCTATTATGGGGTTAATGGTGACATAAGCCCTCCAAGAGGGCTTATGTCAAACCCACATCTGCTGCACCCAGAGTCCCTGCCTCTGTGGAACGCCACTGCTGACCTGCACCTCCACAAGAGATACTCAAACACTCAAAGGCAAGTCTGGCTCAGTCTCTGTGGGATCTCCTGGTGCACACAAGGTTTTGTTTGAGCCCTCTGAGCGTCTCTTGTGGGTATAGGCTTTGATTCTAAATGTGATTTTGCCCCTCCTACCATCTTTCTGGAACTTCTTCTTTGCCCTTGGATGTGGGGTATCTTTTTTTGGCATGATCCAATCTTCTCCTGTCGATGATTGTTCAACAATGAGTTGTAGTTTTGGAGTTCTTACAGGAGAAAATGAGTTCATGTCCATCTACTCTGCCATCTTGTAGAACCTTTCTTTCTTTCTTGTAAGAAAGAAATAAACTGGCAGCAGAAGATGAGATGATTGATCTCTGTTTCCACTGCCTTTTCTAAATCCATCTTGAATGTCTGAAAGTTCACAGTTCACATACTGTTGAAGAAATTGGTGGCAGAAAATGAGATGATTGGATAGTATCACCATTTCAAAGGATATGAACTTAGGCAGACACTGTAAGACAGTGAGGACAGTGAGGCCTGTCTTGCTGCTGTCCATGGTGGTCGCAAAGACTCAGACATTACTTAGCCAGTGAAAAACCACTACAGGAAATAATTAATTTGAATGACAAAAGGGCAGCATACATCTGAGGGTCAGCAAACTTTGGGTCTTCACTTTAAGAATGCCTAGAAAATGCAAGTGTGTGTGGAAATTAAAGAGTCAAACACTAACATATTGTGTATGTTTATATATTTTTAAATAGATATATTGTTCAAATGATAACTTCTGTGCTAAGAATCAATACTGAAAAAATGGATGACTGAATTAATAGGTGAAAATTTGAGATTATCTATATCAGATATGGAAAGGAAAAGAAGCATTAGAATATTACCTCAGTTTGCAGTTTTTAGCTAATTATTTGTGCTAAGTGAATTTAAAAATACAGTTGGATATGTTGTATTATTAATGATCCTAGAAAATAACATTTTGGCTTTAAAAAGTTAACAGTGTAGAAAGAGTAGTACCAATTACAGACATAATATTTTGTTAAGAATCTATTTTCTGAAAGTCAGCATTTTGCATTGAAATCAAGACTGTGGATTATAAAATATAAGTGACTCTATAATGCATTAAGCATGATTTCCTTTTGAGGGCATAATTTTATATATTTAAATATTAAGTAACTTTAAAAATTTTTATCCATCTGCTGTTGCTTCAGCTTTTTTCTTCACTCAGCTTTCCAGGTAGATTGCTGTTAGTATTTTGATAAGAAACACTGAACTGAGTTAATCTTTCTTAAAGTAAATATTATTCTACATCTGCCCCAATAAGAATGCTCAAAACTGAATAGGCATTCCTAAATCCTTTAAGGGAACTCATTCAATGTGAAATTGAACAGATGTTCTGATAACTAACAAAATGTATCCTCTCAAAAACTGAATTCAATATATCCAAACTTGAACCTCTTCAAATCTTTATCCCTGTCAACTGCAACAGCAGTTATCTGATACCGTATAGACACTATTCTAGAAAACTTTTTATTCCTTCTTTGCTTTTTCTTTGTGCTCTTACATACCCGAGCCTCAGTTTCCTTGTTTCAAGTAATAACATACTAGAAATAAAGCATCAGTTAAAACCAGCTAACATTACTTGCATGAGGAAAGTATTAATAAATGTTAGTCTTTAATATCAACATCACTTTCACCAAAATCAGCCAGAAACTTCTGATTCAATACATGTTCATTGCACAGGCTGATTTTTTCCAGGTTATTTTAATTTCCTGTATGGATTTACATTACTATATATGAGCTAATAACCTCTTGTTCACTCCGTCATGTCTGACTCTTTGCCACCCTGTGGACTGTAGCCCACCAGGCTCCTCTGTCCATGGAATTCTCCAGGAAAGAATACTGGAGTGGGTTGTGATTCCCTTCTGCAGGGTATCTTCCCAATCAAGAGATTGAACCCAAGTCTTCTTCATTGTAGGCAGGTTCTTTACCATCTGAGACACCAGGGAATCCAAATAAACTCTTAGATCTGTCTTTTTCATTTTCAGTGTACATTAACTTAACAAAACAATATGTCTCTTATTTTTATATCTCATATATATGATATACCTCTCATATATATATATATATATAATATACCTCTCATATATATATATATATATATATCATGTAAATCAGAAGCTTAGTAACAAACTCTAAATTTATAAACCTGACATTAAACACCTCACATTATTTAATCCATAATACCTACATTACCTTTTTTAATTCACAAAATCATTTTACCTTATTTTCAGTCAGTTCAGTTCAATTGCTCAGTTGTGTCCTACTGTTTGCGACCCCATAGACTGCAGCATGCAAGGCTTCCCTGTCCATTACCAACTCGCAGAGCTTGCTCAAACACATGTTCAAGGAGTTGGTGAGGCCATCTAACCATCCCAGCCTCTGTTGTCTCCTTTTCCTCCTGCCTTCAATCTTTCCCAGCAGCAGAGCCTTTTCCAATGAGTCAGTTCTTCGCATCAGGTGGCCAAAATCTTGGAGTGTCAGCTTCATCATCAACCCTTCCAATGAGTGTTCAGGACTGATTTACTTTACGATTAACTTGTTTGATCTCCTTGCAGTCCAAGAGACTCTCAAGAGTCTTCTCCAACACCATACTTCAAAAGTATCAATTCTTTGGTGCTCAGCTTTCTTTATAATCCAGCTCTCACATATATACATGACTACTGGAAAAACCACAGCTTTGACTAGATGGACCTTTGACTAGGTACCAGACCTCTGATACTGTTAAAACCTGATATAATTTACATTGAAATTGGAAATGAAAATATGACTAGAAGTCAATTTGCCAGTGCTTATTTTGAACACCAACATTTTACCTAAACTCCTATTATAGTTATTTGTAATAGGAAAAAAAAATATGGATACATTCATACAATTACAGGTATAAGGAGGTAACACCTTATAATGTCTACACTGCAACATGTTTTGAGAAGTGCCTTGGAAGTAGCAACGAACTGAAAAAATTATATACCCCTAAATTTGTGCTGAAACCCTAAGCATAATGTGATAATATTTGAAAGGGTGACATTTGAACTGGACATGGAACAACAGACTGGTTCGAAATAGGAAAAAGAGTACATCAAGGCTGTATATTGTCACCCTACTTATTTAACTTATATGCAGAGCACATCATAAGAAATGCTGGGCTGGAAGAAGCACAAGCTGGAATCAAGATTGCTGGGAGAAATATCAATAACCTCAAATATGCAGATGACACCATACTTATGGCAGAAAGTGAAGAAGAACTAAAGAGCCTCTTGATGAAAGTGAAAGAGGAGAGTGAAAAAGTTGGCTTAAAGCTCAACATTCAGAAAACTAAAATCATGGCATCTGGTCCCATCACTTAATAGCAAATAGATGGGGAAACAGTTGAACCAGGGGCTGACTTTATTTTTGGGGGCTCCAACATCACTGCAGATGGTGATTGCAGCCATGAAATTAAAAGGCACTTACTCCTTGCAAGGAAAGTTATGACCAACCTAGACAGCATTTTAAAAAGCAAAGACATTACTTTACCAACAAATGTCTGTCTAATCAAGGCTATGGTTTTTCCAGTGCTCATGCATGGATGTGAAAGTTGGACTATAAAGAAAGCTGAGTGCCGAAGAATTGATGCTTTTGAACTGTGGTGTTGGAGAAGACTCTTGAGAGTCCCTTGGACTGCCAGGAGATCCAATCAGTCCATCCTAATGCAGATCAGTCCTGGGTGTTCATTGGAGGGACTGATGTTGAAGCTGAAACTCCAATACTTTGGCCACCTGATGCGAAGAGCTGACTCACTGGAAAAGACCCTGATAGTGGAAAAGATTGAGGGCAGGAGGAGAAGAGGACTACAGAGGATGAGATGGCTGGATGGCATCACTGACTCGATGGACATGAGTTTGGGTGGACTCCAGGATTTGGTGATAGACATGTTAGGCCTGGTGTGCTGCAGTTCATGGGGTCGCAAAGAGTCGGACACGACGGAGTGACTGAACTGAACTTAACTGATGGTGGAGCTTTCAGAAATGTTATTACTGTTCCTGTAAGAATAGGCCAGAGAGCTAGCTAGCTTTTTATGCCATGTGAAGATACAATGAAAATTCAGCTACCTCCAACCTAGAAGAGGGTTTTCATCAGAACCTGACCATGTAGGCACTGTAATCTTGAACTTTGAGCTGTGATAGTTAAACTCTTGTTATATATATATATAAACCACTAAGAATACCGTTATTTTTTTTGAGCAACCCAAAATGACAAAGTGAAGGGTATAGGCAAACATGGTGTAGTTATTTACAGTGTAAGTCTGACTTTCAAGTTGAAATAGGCAGAAGGAATTCCCACAGTGGACTAGAGTAGATTAGGATGTAGTAGAAGGTGCATGGTCTTGGTGGCAGCATGGAAGTGAACAGCCTATGATACTTCATGAGTAAATTTTCTGGATATTAGAGAAAACAACAGATGTGCAGATAAACTATAAGTAGTCAGGGTATCTTGAATCAAATGTAAAAGTAAGATAGTGTCAATTTTGTAGACACCAAAGGATTTATTCTTCAGTCCTATAACCTGCCATGACAATAATGCTACTTACTTCTTTTTTCAGTCCTAATATACATTAGATATTATCATGGGATAACTTGCTGATATATAGTGACATAGCATATATAGTTGATATCATAATGAATAACAAGATTTATTTAATAATATGATTAAAAATAATGACTGTCTGAAAATAATAATGATCATATCACAATTTGCTAATATTTATTGAGAGTTGTTTCAGGCTGCATATTTGTGCCTCCCCAAATTTGTATTTTGAAAACTAATGACCAATGTGATGATTTGAAACAAGAGAATATCAGTATTTGATGTATTCCTTGGTTTGGAGATATTTGATTTTAATATGTCTTATATATATAATTTAACAAATCTTTTTAAACTTTATGAGGTTGGTTATTTAGTTTTTTGTTTGTTTTTCTTCTGGGTTAACTATGAATTAATTGTCTATTCTACTTAAACTATATCTTCTTATGTGTTCACGTTTACCCTATGGTCCACGTTTAAAACAGTTTACTTGTTTCTGGGGCAATAAGTATTTTTACCTCATGTCAAGGTCAGTCTATATATTGTCCTGAGCTTGTTCAAACTTACCTAAAAGTCTCAGACAGTCCTCCCCTCAAGTTTGTAAATGTTTTCTTTGTATTTGTTCTTATTTATTTACTTCTTATTATAAGCTATATGAACCTAGTAACATGATCCATTTGCCTGTGTTTGTTCATCTCATTAAACTGCATTTTAAGGGCAAGGAGGAAATAAAAACTATAAATCTCAAGCCACTTATTGCGATGTCAGGCACCTGGGAATGCACAATAAATATGAGTGGATGACAAATAGTGGAGCGTCAAGAGGCATGAATAAAGACCAGGAGAGTGGAAATCCAGTACCGCACAACTCTTAGGCAACTTGTCTTGCCCTGTAAAACCTTTAGAGGTAAGGTCAAAACATCACCACATTTTGTATTGATAAGCTCTATCCTATCCACTATCCCTTTTGCAGAGCAGGGAGCATAATGCTTAGTATTGATTTTACTCTGATGATTGCTTAACAAGCACAGTTATGCCTAAGTGATTGATGAGACAAGTGACCTGCCAAAGTGGCAATGAGAGAAAAAAAATGTACCCTCTATAAAGGTAGAACAATTAGAATGAAATATACTGACCAGGCTTTGCCAGTGTTGACTTGCTGAGTCAAACATTAAGTATGTCTTTTCTAAATAGGAGGAGGAAAATGATTTACATAGAGATATAGGCTTAGCTTTGCAGAGTATCTGTTTGATCTCTGAATTTGATTCAAAAAATATTATACTAGATATTTTTTCATGGTGAAATTGAGATCATTTACCCCATGTATGACCATCATTATGTTATTAAAAGTTCTGCCTACTGAAACATTAAAAAAAAAAGGTCTCTGCATTAGACAAAAGAACAGTTATGTTTCACCCCATTTAAATCTATTTTTTCTTAACAAGTATGAGACAACAGTGTCACTCACTCTGGTGACAGACAAAAGCATTTGAGAAAGTTTCAAATCTCCATAAGGAATCATCTTCAGTTATCTAAGTGTTTACATATCAAACTGTCCTTCACCACATCTTATTATATCCTGGAAATACATGTGAAAAGTGACTAAAATACCATATTCTGTTGCCTGGGAGTTTTACATCATTTCAATTTTATCTTGTGCTATCATTAAATCCTCTGTCCTATATGTGCTTAGGCTAAAATTGACAGATAATTAAGGCCCAAGTTCAGCTTACTTGGGTGATTAAATAAATTACATGGACAGAAAAAAAAAAAAAAAAGAGCAAACTAAAGGATAATATGAAACATCAGATCAGATCAGTCACTCAGTCGTGTCTGACTCTTTGCGACCCCATGAATCGCAGCATGCCAGGCCTCCCTGTCCATCACCAACTTCCGGAGTTCACCCAGACTCACGTCCATCAAGTCAGTGATGCCATCCAGCCATCTCATCCTCTGTCGTCCCCTTCTCCTCCTGCCCCCAATCCCTCCCAGCATCAGAGTCTTTTCCAATGAGTCAACTCTTAGCATGAGGTGGCCAAAGTACTTGGGTTTCAGCTTTAGCATCATTCCTTCCAAAGAAATCCCAGGGCTGATCTCCTTCAGAATGGACTGGTTGGATCTCCTTGCAGTCCAAGGGACTCGCAAGAGTCTTCTCCAACACCACAGTTCAAAAGCATCAATTCTTCGGTGCTCAGCCTTCTTCACAGTCCAACTCTCACATCCATACATGACCACAGGAAAAACCATAGCCTTGACTAGACGAACCTTTGTTGGCAAAGTAATGTCTCTGCTTTTGAATATGCTGTCTAGGTTAGTCATAACTTTCCTTCCAAGGAGTAAGTGATTTTTAATTTCATGGTTGCAGTCACCATCTGCAGTGATTTTGGAGCCCAGAAAAATAAAGTCTGACACTATTTCCACTGTTTCCCCATCTATTTGCCATGAAGTGATGGGACTGGATGCCATGATCTTTGTTTTCTGAATGCTGAGCTTTAAGCCAACTTTTTCACTTTTTACTTTCACTTTCATCAAGAGGCTTTTTAGTTCCTCTTCACTTTCTGCCATAACGGTGGTGTCATCTGCATATCTGAGGTTATTGACATGTAACATAGGTTAACTGAAAGACTTAGCCCTAAATGGAAGTTTTATATTAGCAGCTCAGTTCAGTTCAGTTCATTTGCTCAGTTGTATCCGACTCTTTGCAACCCCATGGACTGCAGAATGCCAGACTTCCCTGTCCATCACCAACTCACAGAGCTTGCTCAAACTCATGCCCATTGAGTCGGTGATGCCATCCAACCATCTCATCTTCTGTCATCCCTGTCTCCTTCTATCTTCAATCTTTCCCAGCAGCAGGGTCTTTTCCAATGAGACAGTTCTTCACATCAGGTGCCAAACTATTGAGCTTTAGCATCAGTCCTTCCAATGAACATTTAAGACTGATTTCCTTCAGGATGACCAATTTGATCTCTGCAGTCCAAGGGACTCTCAAGAGTCTTCTCCAACAGCACAGTTCAAAAGCATCAATTCTTCGGTGCTCAGCTTTCTTTATAGTCCAATGTTCACATACATCCATGACTACTGGAAAAACCATAGCCTTGACTAGACAGAGCTTTGTCAACAAAGTAATGGCTCTGCTTCATAATATGCTGTTTTTGTTGGTCATAACTTTTCTTCCAAGGAGCAAGTGTCTATTAATTTCGTGGCTGCATTTTCCATCTGTAGTGATTTTCAAGCCCAAGAAAATAAAATCCCTCACTGTTTACATTGTTTCCTTATCTGCTGTGAAGTGATGCGACTGGATGCCATGATCTTAGGTTTTTGACTACTGAGTTTTAAGCCAGCTTATTCACTCTCTTCTTTCACTTTCATCCAGAGGCTGTTTAGTTCCTCTTCACTTTCTGCCATAAGGGTGGTGTCATCTCTATATCTGAGGTTACTGAAATTTCTCCCGGCAATCTTGATTCCTGCTTGCACTTCATCCAGCCTGGCATTTTGTGTTACGTACTCTGCATATAAGTTAAATAAGCAGAGTGACAATATACAACCTTGACATACTCCTCCAATTTGGAACCAGTCTGTTGTTCCATGTCCGGTTCTAACTGTTGCTTCTTGACCTGCATACAGATGTCTCAGGAGGCAGGTAAGGTGCTATAGTATTCCCATCTCTTGAAGAATATTAGCAGCCATCTCTATGTTTCTTGAATTCCATTTTCAAACTTGAAGTTCAAGTTGATATTATCCATTATTTCATCCATGATGCCTCTAAACATTTTTTAATTTTAATCTTGCAGGCAGTTAACTCATGACCTGTGACAAATGAAATGATTTTTAGGGAATTTTAATATATATTTTTGAAAGGGCACAAGAGCAGTTTCAAATAAGAGTACAGTTGATATTTTTCAAACATTTTCATTGTTTAGTATTATAAAAATCATCTGAGTTCAACCAAGTGAACTTGATGATTGAGAAGAGCTAAATACAAGTGTTTTTAACTGTAATTTCCATTACTTACAGAAAGTTCTGTGGTATGCCTGGCTAGAAAGAGCAACCGCATTACATAGGAAACAGATTATGAAATTCAGGAGTTATGATTTTTAAAAATATAGTAATAATTAGACTTCTATGCTGAGGACAAGGACAGGCAATGGGAGTGTCCATCACTTCTTTCGGCAAATAAGCATTTTTACATATTATGTACTTGGCTATGGGCAGATAAGAGAAAGAGAGATTCATGATCAGAAGAGAGAAACAAAATAAAAACAAGTAAAATGAGTAGAGAATGAGAAGTTAAATATTAAAATATTGAACTCATGAATGCAGGGCTTTTTTTTGGATTTGAGTCCTACTGTGTGTGCATGTGTACATGAACAGTCATGTTCAACTCTTTGCAACCCTATGGACTGCAGCCCACCAGTCTCTTCTGTCTATGGAATTTTTCAGGCAAGAATATTGGATTGGGTTGTCATTTCCTACTCCAGGGGATCTTCCTGAACCAGGAATCAAACCTGAGTCTCTTGTATTTCCTGCATTGGCAGGCAGATTCTTTACCAACTGCATCACCCAGCAAGCCAGGTGTGTACAGTGGAGTAATGTTTAAAAGAACAGAAATGTGCTGAAAATCAATCATGTTGATAATTCTTGTTTTCCCAGTTTACTAACTTACTTTACTTTTTTCCTTCTTTGTTGTTCATGGTTACAGGGCATTTTTATTTGCAGAAAAAGAGATGATAAGCATTAGAATAATCATTATGAGTTAAGTATTGTGTGTGTTAGTCAATTCGGTATTCCTGAGATATGTTCAAATTGAGAGGCCAGTGGGCAGATCCAATAGCCAGGAAACTGAAGTCAAGAATGTTCACTCTTCTCATCTCTTTTTACTGACAGCTCATGGATTTCCTTTTTTGCCCTCATGAAATCAGCTAGAAATATTAGCAAAAATTGTGGGAAAAGTACACAGTATTCACCGCTTTTCAAACAAAGATGGGAGCATTATTTTGGTTTTATTATTGTATGTCTAGAACACTGATTACAACTAGAGTATCATACATGGTAGTCGCCAGTGAATCTGTCAGCAGGAAAGGAGTAAAGCTCCTGTCACTTTAGGAAACGTTAGCATTACTGGTGGCCCATTTCTTTTATTCCACAGACAGTAAAATTGTGAAAAGCAAGCATAAAATATGTCTCACAGGAGAATGTCATCTCATATGTATGATTAAAAAAAAACACATTTGATCGTGTCTATATAAGAAAAACAAACAGACAAGTATCTGCATGTAGACATACCTATGCAACCATCACAACTCTATACAAATTCTTGTAGGTTGCCCAGTAAAATATTTTAAGATGACTTTTTTTGTTTGACACTTTTACCATTAAATACTAAACTGCACTCCAGTTGCTCACTTGGTAATGTGTGTGACATACATACACACACATATATTCTCTAATATGAAAACTTAGCAAAACAAACCTTATAGAATAACACATTTGGTGAACTGAAGTAGCTGGTAAATGTTTGAATTGTTTGTATCTTTATTTTCTTACAGTTTGGTTCAGCTGGGTACAGTTTTATTTCCTTACCTAGTTATTTCTCACAAATTAAATCATGCATAATCAAGCATAGAATTTCCATTACTTTCAGAGTTTTCACTAATATATCAATCATATGGGGGAAAAAAAAGCATTTTTGTCTAACTGACTGTATTTGTGTATCTTGATTCTTACCATGTGGCCTCAATTAGTTGCACTTCTAAAGTTCTCAACTTAGTACATCTCTTACTTGCTATTGAATTCTCTTATTAATGGCTTTTATGAGATGGGAATTAGTGGCAATTGAGACAGAATGAGATAGAGATGGTTCTGAAATAATTGCTGTGAATATTTCATTATTTGCTCATGGAGCATCTATGCATGTAGATATAAATCTTCCCTCCCTCCTGAATTCAATTTAAAATATAATAATAATAATATATGAACAATTCCTAGTTCTTTGTTCCAATTATTTATATTTTAGGCAAAACACACACACAAACACATACATTCATGCAGTAAAAGTTAGCATCCTTCCTAAATATTCCCCATAAGACAAGTCATAAGTGACCCCAAAAATGCCCTTGATGTCACACAGTTGATAAATCCCCACCATGAAGTCAGTTCTGACAATGTCCATGGAAAAGGTTTAGGGTGTTGACTCAAAGGTGATAAGACCACTTCAAAACAGATTTCAAAGATGAAATTTGTTTAAGAAACTTAAAGAGAGGAAAGAAAAACAAAGAAAGACCAGGAAAAAGAGAATGAAATATATTATAAATCAGACGTCTCAAAAGTAGACTTGCAGAGTAACTCAAACTCAAGACTATTAATATTTGCATAATGTCACTAAGACATTATTAACTCTTACTATCTCAAGAGAAAAAATAAGATTTTTGGAGGTTCTACATGACTTGTAACATTCCAAAGTTAATATAGAATAAATTTGATAATTCTTTTGTTTTCTATTAAGCCACACAATGTAAAATGTAAAGTGATATTACTGTGCTCATTAATATTTCTGTTGGAAGATATATACATCATTTATATTAACATAAAATAGTTGTATTACTATTATCTGTTAAACTAATATGTAAATATTTTATAAAATCATTTTTAGTTTTTATATGGTAAATATTGACAATTATAATCCTTATAAAAAGTTAGTGAGTGTCACAGCCTGATTTTGAACACATTACTCTGGCTCCAGAGTTGGCATTTTTAATTACTCTTTTCCTCTCTTGGTATGTAGCTATAAAAGCCCATTAAAACAATGATCTTATGAAATAGACAAGCAGAGAAGGACATGGAAAAAGTAATTGTTCATTCAACAAAGATTTATGGAATACTCACTCTGATTCAAGCACTGTGCTAGGTGCTTGGTGGAAAATTAAACAGACCTCCTCTTTACCCTCCTAGAGCTTACAGTTTAACATAGAAGCTGCTCATTAAACAAATTACAATGATTATGTAAGAAATGTTTTGGTAGAGGAAATATAGGAATTCATAGAAGCATCTGCCAGGAGTGATGAAGGGCTTCCCAGTGGCAGCGGTGATTAAACTGATATTTAACAAGTGAGTTGGCTTATCTACCTTGAGTCTGTCTAACCTAAATTCTAGGCTCTTTCAACTAGACAATATAAATAAAACATAAACAAGAGGGCTATAATATCAAATACAGTATGATTTTCAAAGTGCAAGAGTCTACATAAGTCTGTTAATAAATTTGAAAAACTTCATGTAATAGACAATGTAATAAATTTTTTTGTCAAAAATCATTTTTTAATTTTTATATGGTAAATATTTATAATTATAATCCATATGAAAAGTTATTCTGTCTTCAAATTTAAAAAAATTAAAAATTTTCTTGACCCACTAGTTAAATAAATGATGCTCTTAATTAATCTAAAATTTCTATTATAGAATATAAATAAATGGAAAATAATTTTGAAGTAAAATTTCTAAAGGTAATTTTGATTAATGCCTATATCATAAAGTTTATAATCTCATAAAGTGATCTGTTTAGTAATGATGAATGGATATTTTATGCTTTTCATTTAAAAACTCCTATTAGTTTTGAGTCACAATTCAAATGCATTACTCTAAAAATAAATGATCAAATCAGGCAGAAATATTATCTATTGCTATTGTTAAAATGTCAAGTCAAGATGCTGGGTTTATAAACAATTTTAACTTTATCAAATAAGTAAACACTGAATTTAAATGGAGCTTTCATGGAAACAAAACACTTTAAAATCTGAAGTGATAACATGGACAAATAAGGTATGTTAATTAAAAAAAAAAAAAACAAAACACTAGTTGTTTAACAACAGCAGCAGCTTCTCCCTTGAATTCCAGACTCACATATCCAGCTATCCACTTGACTTCTCATGTTGATCTTGATTGCTTCTGCTGCTGCTAAGCTGCTTCAGTCGTGTCCGACTCTGTGCGACCCCATAGACGGCAGCCCACCAGGCTCCCCCATCCCTGGGATTCTCTTCACTAGGCATCCTTAAATTGACACGAACAAAATAAAACTCCTTGCTTTTCCACAAACATGGATGACCTTCACATAAAACAATTTAAATTTTGCCACCATGAACTGAATAGCTCAGGGGAACATTTTTAGATGGCAAGCAAGATTTGGCCCACAAGCTGTAGTATGCTAACTTTTATTTCTCCTAATGTTGTATAATCTCAAAAATTGCCCCCTAAAATCAAGGACCTAAATTAATAGTCCACTCCATTTTCACTAAGTAAATTCCATAGAAAAAGTAACCAGTGTTTTGTATGTGGTATTTCTGGGGTCTTTTTGAATCATGTTTTGTTTGTGTAGAGATGGAAAGAAGTTGGTTCTTTGCTTTATTTGGTTTGTTTGAGTTATTATATATAGGTTTGTTTGTTTCATTAGAAACATTCATGGAAGCAATTATTGTCTGAGTTCTTTCATTCTTGAGAATATTTTTCATTTGACTAGTATATGAACTATAATGAAAGTTACTGAGTGAAAACTCCTTTGGGATTTTAAAGTCTTCAGAAATGAGCCTAAATCAGAGATGTTTTACTGCATTAATCTTTTCAATCTTGCTAAGAACTTGGATTAGAATTTTATCAAGTGGGCTTGATTTGGCCCATTGAACTTCCAAACCAAAAACTTTCTTTTAGTTGACTTTTTCCTCCAGGATTTTTTTGGAACAGGTCTCTCCAAAAGAAGATTTGATTACACTATTGTTACTTCTGTATTCTGCCACAGCCTTGCACACCTCCAAAATTGGGCTGCTTAGTCTATGGATCACTGTTTGGCTCTTGCTTTATCGTAGATGACCACACTTTGACTCATTTACCTTTTCTACTCTCCTTAGAAGTTTGAGTGTGGTTCTTTGATAAGAAATCATAAAATAAAGAATTGTATCTACAGCACTTTATCTGTTCTGAAATTGAATTGTTTACGAAATCTGAAGTGAGCATTTTACTTCATGGGTAATCTAACAATGAAGATGATTTTATTTTATTTCCCTATGCAAATGAACAATATCAGTCCTTCAGAATTTTTATTAATATGTGTATCTTTTAAAACATATAATTCGTGTTCCTAAAAGATGATGCTGTTAAGTGCTGCATTCAATATGTCAGTAAATTTGGAAAATGGAGCAGTGGCAACAGGACTGGAAAAGGTTAGTTTTCATTCCAATCCAAAAGAAAGGCAATGCCAAAGAACGTTCAAACTGCAGCATAATTGCACTCATCTCACACACTAGCAAAATAATACTCAAAATACTGCAAACTAGGTTTCAACTGTATGTGAACTGAGAAATTCCAGATGTTCAAACTGTATTTAGAAAAGACAGAGGAACCAGAGATCAAATGCCAACATCCAGTGAATTATAGAAAAAGCAAGAGAACTCCAGAAAAACATACACTTCTGCTTTATACTAAAGCCTTTGACTGGGTGGATCACAATAAACTGTGGAAAATTCTTCAAGAGATGGGAATACCATACCACCTTACCTGCCTCCTGAGAAACCTGTATGCAGGTCAAGAATCAACAGTTAGAACCAGACAGGAACAACGGACTGGTTCCAAATTGGGAAAGGAGTACGTCAAGGCTGCATATTGTCACCCTGCTTATTTAACTTATATGCAGAGTACATCACTCACAATGCAAGGTTGGATGAAGCAGAAGCTGGAATCAAGATTGCCAGCAGAAATATCAATAACCTCAGATGTAAAGATGACACCACCTTTATGGCAGAAAGCAAAGAAGAACTAAGGAGCTTCTTGGTGAAAGTGAAAGAAAAGAGTGAAAAAGCTGGCTTAAAACTCAACATTCAGAAAACTAAGATCATGGCATATGGTCCCATCACTTCACAGCAAATAGATAGGGAAACAATGGAAACATTGACAGACTTTCTTTTCTTGAGCTCCAAAATCACTGACGATGGTGATTGCAGCCATGAAGTTAAAAGACACTTGCTTCTTGGAAGAAAAGCTATGACCAACATACAGAGCATATTAAAAAGCAGAGACATAAGTTTATTACTAAAAGTCTGTATAGTCAAAGCTATGGTTTTTCCAGTAGACATGTATGGATACAAGAGTTGGACCATACAGCAAGCTGAGTGCCGGAGAATTGATGCTTTTGAACTGTGGTGTTGGAGAATACTCTTGAGAGTCCATTGGGCTGCAAGGAGATCATACCAGACAATCCAGAGGAAATCAGTCCTGACTATTAATTGGAAAGACTGATGCTGAAGCTGAAGATGCAACCCTTTGGCCACCTGATGTAAAAAACTGACTCATTGCAAAAGATCTTGATGCTGGGAAAGCTTGAAGGCAGGAGCAGAAGGGTACCACAGAGGATGAGATGGTTGGATGGCATCATCAACGTGATGACGTGAACTTGAACATGCTCTGAAAGTTGGTGATGGACAGGGAAGACTGGCATGCTGCAGTCCATGTGGTCGCAGAGAGTTGGACAAGGCTGAACTGAACAAAATTTTTAGAGTAGTTAAAATAATACTATTTTAAGAGATGATGTACGTGTTTGCACATGTGTGTTCACTCCTGTTCGACTCTTTGCAACCCCATGGACTCTAGCCTGCCAGGCTCCTGAAAATCTCCATGGGATTTCCCAGATAAGAATACTAGAGCAGGTTGCCATTTCTTTCTCCTGGGGAACTTCCTGACCCAGAGACTGAACCCACATCTCTTGCATCTCCTGCATTGGCAAGCAGATTCTTTACCAGCTGAGGCACCAGGGAAGCCCCTTTAAGAGATGATAAGACTAACAAATACAGTGATCTTTCAACAGATCCTATATAATGGTAACTAAAATACAAAAAGCTGATTGGGCAAAAACATATTGAATTAATGACATGGCATTGTTGAATTTATAAATCAGGAAGAATTAATTATCACTGTTTCATGAAGTGCTCAGTGCTGAAATGATGTGGATTGAATTTGTGGTCTTTCCTATTATTTGTTCAAAGTCTTAGGGAATTACAGGAAGTCAGTTTAGCAGAGAATGACAGGGGTAGGACTTTGAAAGTGACTGGGATCAGGTATGGGTATTACAATGGGAGTACTAAACAACTTGACTTATCAAAAGTATATTATGGATCACTATACATCATTTAAAGCTTTGGTCAAATTAAGTGAGACAACAAATGACAAATATTTAGGCTTGCACATACTGTGATGTGTATATATTGGTTTTTTTTTGATTATTTGTATATTTTCTTTCATTTGTATATTAATATTATATAGCTGGTTATATTGACAAACATTAAGAAGATATTAAAGTTTTTACTTTCACTTAAGGGCAAGCTCTAAAGTGCAAAACAGAACATTTTTTAAAAGATGGTATGGAGAGGGAGGTGGGAGGGGGGTTCAGGATTGGGAACACGTGTACACCCATGGTGGATTCATGTTGATGTATGGCAAAACCAATACAATATTGTAAAGCAATTATAAAATAAAAATAAAATAAATTAATAAATTTAACAAATTTAATTAAAATAAATTTTAAAAAAATTAAAATAGTTGATTCCATAAGGATTTAATGCCATTATTTTGGAAGGTGATTTCATTGCATTAAACTCATGCAGTTTTCTTTTGCTAGGTTCTGTATTATAAGTTGCCTCCACATTTACCATCTAATGTATAGATCTGATAGTGCAACTTCATTACTCAAAAAACTTGTGATAATTTCTTAGAAAAAATAATTTGAAGCTCAAAACTTTATAGAATTTAATTATCTTCCCAACTTGGTCCTTGCTTAGTGTGCCTTAGATTATAGCACAGCAGTCCTGCCACATCGCTTCATAATAAGAAATTATTTCTTCTCTTAGCATGTAAACAGTTGGATTTTTAATGGATCATTTGATATGATTTAATATTTCCATATAAAAATTTCACCATAAATGCTCAAAAGTAGAGCTTATGAATAAATGCCCCTGATTGTTTAGGAAAATGTAATGTGTGTATCATATTTTGTAAGCTGTGGAAATGTCAATTAACTTTAAAACAATTTTATAATTTTTGCTTCATAGATATTATCCTCTGTAATTATAATGAAAATTAATGCACTTAATAGTTTTTAAGACAACTTAGGATAGTTCCATTTTCATAATTTAAGGCTGGATTATATTTTTTTTAAATGGGTTTAACTTGTGGTTTAATGTATGTAATATTTGCTCAAAATATTAAAATGTAAACCTGAATAATAATTCAGCACTTTGTTTCCTAAAATAGAGTCACTTTTATTACTCCTTAAGGTTTTTAGTTGGTCAATTTTGTCAACCAGTAAAAAGAAATTCATAGTGTCCTGTAACTTAAAATGAAAAATCTGAGCTTGATGTTTATGTAACTATCTCTCATTACCATATTTCCTATCCTATAAAATGTTGAAATTCCTAAAGATCTGGACACTATGTACTTTCTTAAAAATTTGGAAATTTTTCACATATGTCATAACATTATGTTTTTTTTATGAAAACATTTATAGTCTTTATATAATAATATACACTATTTCTGGTGCATGAATAAATACAGAAAACAGAAGCTGTTCTTTATATCACAATCAGCCAAACTTAGCCATCAATGATTACACAAATCCACAAGCAAACAAACAAACAAAAAAATCCACTTTCTTCATTTGGGTTATAAAAGCTAAAAATCCCTTTGCTACATTTAACAATATCCAAGGGAGTGGAGGGAGGGAACTTACAGTCATAGCCCCATAGACCAGGGGACCAAGTCTCCCAGTCCTTCAAGTTCTTCCTTGGTTAGAAGCTTCAATAACTGCATAACTCTTTCAGGGAACAGGAAAAAAAAATCAAAACAGGTTAAGACTCTGTTCTATAAGGTATTTATAATAAGTCTGCACTGAAGAAATACATGTCTTTAAAATGTGCTTACCTTTTACAGAGGGGTTTGGTTTTCTTTTCATCCTGGTATGAACATGTACATATTTGAATAAACTGATATAATAAATATTACGTGACATTCAATCTGTTCATGGTCTTCAAAATGAACTCGCTTCTACTGTTTTAGGAATTATATGTATACTTACAATGTTTTCTACATTAAGGGAGAAAAGCAAAGAGTGGCTCATAAAAAGTCATCCTTTAAACTCAAGGAACCCAAAAGTGAAAGCCTTTCTATAGAAAGCCCTTACATCAATGGAATGTTCTGGTAAGAAGAGAAGTCTCCTCTCTAAAGATATGGTTTAGTACGAGGTTCGAGGCCTGAAGGGGCTCAGGTCTCTAGTATCACATCTGGAGCTGGTCAGCGAGAACTAGACTTCCATCTGAATCTTGAAGCAATCAACACCTACCTGCCCCTCTGACCGCCTCCTTTCTTGCCTAAGCTCTTCCTTTTGGAACAGAAATCCTGCTTCACAAAATCTTATTTTCAAAGTCAGCATTAATATAGAAGGCAAGGTGAGAGAGACAGGGAGGAAAAACTGCCCAATCCCCAAGAAAAATCTGCGTGCCTTCTATTCTGCTTTGAAGGAGGAAGCAGTCCAGGGGCTGGACGGACTGGGAACCTGCATATACAGCAGAGGTGACTGTCCTGGAGCCCCAGGAAGTACGTATTTACTGGTACTCTCACAGGGCTTCCCAGGTGGTGCAGCAGTCAAGAATCTGCCTGCCGACACAAGAGACACAGGTTCAACCCCTGGGTCGGGGGGATCCCCTGGAGGAGGAAATGGAAACCGACTCCAGTATTCTTGCCTGGAGAATCCCACGGACAGAGGAGCCTGGCGGGATACAGTCCATGGGGTAGTTAAGAGTCTGACACGACTGAGCACACTCTAAGGGTAGAACCAACGCTACCCAAGTGAATGCTGAATATATTTCCTTTTCTAGGGATGTCTTCTAGAAGTATAAAGGTCCTGGGACTCTCTCAGAGTCACTTTTTATTTTGAAAAGAGTAAGATAAAAGACAAGAAAGAAGAATGATATCCTGTCTTTAGAAGAAAAGAAGGAAGCTATTATATACCTCTTATCAGAATCTAGGTATAAAAAAATATTGCTTTTCAAATTTCAAGCAAGGATTTTCCATCCAAACAGATAAGGAAGTCCAAGACAGGAAATATTTTAACAAACATGACCAAAACTAAAGTAAAACCTGGGAAATCTGAAAAAAATCAACTTTTCGATTAACTTGCTACATTTCACTAAGGGAAAAAATAGAACGTTAGCCTCTTTCTTTCACAAGAGTTTTATCACAGGACCTCCCTTGGGAGAAGTCCACGATAAAATGACTCTCTTCACACACAGGAACTATTTATTCTGGAATTATGGCTATACGAGTATTGATACTGAGTGTCAGGTGAAGAAAACAGTAGCTCCTACTACTGGCCTTGTAGCACGAGTGTCTTTACATCATGATGTCGTATAACATTATGTTTATTTACATAGAAGATCCTACAATTTGGACAGGATTATGAAAACAAATATCCAGTTTTTTTGTTCAACTAATGAATAAAACAAACGTGAACAATAAGCAGAACTTGCTTGAAGAAAAATAAGTAAATCAATTTCCAGAATTTAAATAAAACTCTCTGCCACTGTATAGAAATGGACTAAAGACAGAAGTGAGGTAGATAGCAAGCAGTGGTGCAAGCATCCAGTGCTCGCCCCTGGAATTTGCTCGCACAGATAGATTTCACACCACAGAAATGTATTTTGAAGTCAGTGGGGTGCCCTTAGAGTAGACTATATGCTTAAAAAAATGAGAGAACCCCAGATTGAGCTTCCAGGGATGATAATTATACAAATAGAGACATGACTCTCTATTCTAATAACTCTCACTATCACAATAAGTCTAGAAAATGCACTTGTCATTGATAAATGAGATATATCACATATAATCCTTATAGGTGTGTAAATATTAATTATTTACATACGCATACTTTCCCTACTAAATATACATGTCAAATAATTTTAACTTATGTATACTTATTTTAATCAGAGAAGGCAATGGCAACCCCCTCCAGTACTCTTGCCTGGAAAATCCCATGGACGGAGGAGCCTGGTGGCTACAGTCCATGGGGTCGCAAGGAATTGGACACAACTGAACAACTTCACTTTCACTTTCCACTTTCATGCATTGGAGAAGGAAATGGCAACCCACTCCAGTGTTCTTGCCTGGAGAATCCCAGGGACCACGGAGCCTGGTGGGCTGCTGTCTATGGGGTCGCACAGAGTCGGACACGACTGAAGGGACTAGCAGCAGCAGCAGCAGTACATATTTTATATCAGTTAAATCATCTTGTATCAAAAATATTAAATTTATTAATATTTAATGTATATGTTGCTTTACAAGCTGATAGTTCATATGAATATTATATATATAAATTATACATATAAAAATAAGATCACATTTAATATCTAGCATTACAAATATCTTTTTCCTTCTTCCAAAATCAAAATGTAAAAATGTGCTCTTTCTGTAAATGAAACTAACCAGAAATGTATTGTATTGTAAAAATCAGTGAAAAACTTTATGATTAATCTATTTTATAGAAGTTATTTATCCTAGAAGTAACAAATTTTGTATTACAGAAAAGCTCAGAGTCAAGTGTGTAAGCTCAACTAGAGCACTTTATGAATAAATAAAGCAGCACTCTCTGTAAACATGCATTTCATTCTCTAAGGAAGAAATTTCTCAAATGTTAAGACCTCATTGTTTGGTGCATGCATGCATACTAAGTCTCTTGGTATTCCTTTAACAATGTGTCAGAAATTAAAAAGTAGCTGAACAATGATTTTAATTTCTTGTATTTTTTAAAAATTATGAATGTAATTTCCTTTAAATGATAGTTTCACCATTCAATATATGCTGAAAATAGTTCCACAAAGATGGAGAATGGCAGGGTAAAGGAAAAGAGTGCCCTCTCTATAGCATTCCATCAAAGGTAAAAGAGAGGATGCTTTAGTTTAAGAAAAAAATAAAGAAAAACCCTTTTGTGGTAGAAACCAACACAATCCTGCTTTTATTATTAGGTGTTGAATTGATGACAATTTTCGAGTGTCAGTAAACACCGTCATCTATAGCCCTCTCGGTGTTTACAGGTACTATACAGTCTCTAGGGACTCCATAACTGTGCCTAAGGCTATTACTTCTTCCATTATGATTTTTCCTTTTTTATTTTGTTTGGGCTTTGAGTGAGTTTTCATCAAAGGTCAAAATACAAGTTTACTGTCTGAAGGTCTGCTTTTTGAGTTGAAAGATAGGGTCAGCTAAAATAAATGATCTTCCACCAACATATCATCTTCTACCCTCAAGTTCACCAACAGTTTGCAATGAAACTAAAGCCAAATAGGTTTTCTAGGTGGGAAGAGTCAAATACAATGTTAAATCAATTATTCTTATATTTACAATGATATAATAATTGATTAAACTGCTTTTAAATCACTATCATGTTTACAAATCATTATGTGAAGCATCTTAAGCTCTGTTGCATATCATTTATGTTATTTCCCTTTCAAAGATTGTAAATTTTATTGTAACATACTGCCCTAATTATTCAGTTGGTATCGAATCAGATAGTTTTAAAGGCAGGGCTGGTGCAGTTTGATCTAAAGAGCAATGATACCATCTTCTCTCTCCAAGTTGAGGAAGCGGTACTAAATTAAGCCCACAAGAAACAAAGGAATGAAAGGAACTGAAACTACAAACAGCATGTTTGTCAATTTCCATACATATTCTCCTTTTTCCTATTATGGTAAGAAGATTTAAGATGATATCTGCATTCTTAATAAGTTTTAATTGCATGATACATCATTTTAACACTAAGAATAATGTATAGCATATTTCTAGATCTTATTGCATAATTAAAACATTATAAAGTTGAACAGCAACTCGATTTCCCCTTTTTTCCATCCCTTTAGCTCTGGCAACCACCACTCTACTCTGATTCTATCAATTTGACTATTTTAGATTCCCATATAAGTAGAATCATGAAGTATTTACCCTTCTGTGACTGGCTTATTTTACTTACTTAGCATAAGGTCCTCAAGGCCCAACCATGTTGTTGCATATGACAAGACATCCTTTTTTAAAGTTTTATAATATTCATTGTATGTATATGTAAGGCTTCTCAGAGACTCAGATGGTAAAGAATCTGCCTGCAACATGGGAGACCTGGGTTAGATCCCTGGGTTGGGAAGATACCCTGGAGAAGGAACTGGCAACCCATCCCAGTATCCTTGCCTAGAGAATTCCATGAACAGAGGAGCTAGGTGAGGTAGAGTTCATGGAGTCACAAACAGGTGGACACAACTGAGTGACTAAAACACATAATATTCCATTGCATATAATGTATATAGCACACTTTCTTTATCAATTTATTTGTTGATGGACATTTAGCTTTTTCCACATCTTAGCTCACATAAATAGTACTTCAGAAAGTTGGACCAGAGACATTTGTTGATTGAGTCAGTTCACCCAAGGTTATCAACCAAGGTTCAGAAATAAGATAATTTCCTCATGGAAAAGTTATCATGAGAAATAAACATAAGAGACTAGAACAGGAAGCCAGTGAGATAGCTTGAACACCATCAGTTTGGGTAATGAAGAGAGACTGTGCCCTGATGATCATCAAAACATCCCAGGGAGATAAATGTACCCCCAAAACTTTTGGACACTATCCTGGGAGGAAGTATGAATAGCAAAAATAGTAGCAACAACAACCATAAGCAGTCCACATCGCCCAACTTCCTATAGATTTAGAGAAAGCTGAAATAAAAAGACCTAAACTAAAATTTTGCTCTGTCTCCTAGTAGCAATGTCATATGGCAAATAAATTTGTAACAGTTGTAATTATCACTATGAGGGCTAATAGTCTAGTGTTTGCTAAGTCATATTCTGCTGCTAAGTCACTTCAGTCGTGTCCGACTCTGTGCAACCCCATAGACCCCACCAGGCTCCCCCATCCCTGGGATTCTCCAGGCAAGAACACTGGAGTGGGTTGCCATTTCCTTCTCCAATGCATGAAAGTGAAAAGTGAAAGTGAAGTCGCTCAGTCATGTCTGGCCCTCAGCGACCCCATGGGCTGCAGCTTTCCAGGCTTCTCCGTCCATGGGATTTTCCAGGCAGGAGTGCTGGAGTGGGTTGCCAAGTCATATTCTAGAAGATAGTAAATAAGAGGGAAACTGTGAGCAGACGAAGTTGGAAAGACATGGTGATAGAATCTTTCTCAAATACCTCAAATCTATATACATCCTACTGCTTTCTCCACATTTCCACTTGGATACATGATAGGCATGTCAACTATAACATCTGCAAAATGGAGCTCCAGAAATCCTCCCCAAAACCTGTTCCTTGGCAGATTTTCTCAACTGAGTTATTGGTAATGCCACTTCCAGGTGCTCAGGCCAAACACCCTGAGGTCCACCCGGAATTTAAATGTATATCCTTAAAATGATTTAAGGTGATGGCAGAAAAAATTTTACGTGAAAGAGAAAAATCACAAGATGTCTTAAGAACTAAGGTAGAACTGGCACTCTGTCAGACCTGTCTCATTTTAATAATCCAATCAAGTCATAAGCTGAATACCAATTTGAACTGCCTAGATAGACTCATGACATATAGAGTAGACACAAGGAGGTAAATAAATGAAGACAATAATACAGTCCACTAAAAGAATAATTTCCCTTTTCCCTGTATCCTTGTATTTATTCATGGAACAGGATATACTAAATGTCCATTCTATGCCAGATTGATATTCTTTCTCCATTCTTTTATAAAGATATATTTAGGTAGAAGAGTTGAGGAATCAAAGAATAAATAATTATGATATAAGGAATGTACAGATTATGATACCTATTATACAAATAGGAAGGATACTGTGATTTTGTTTAGCCAGGTAGGTAACATTTAAGTTGAGATATATAAAGGGAGAATGTGTGAATAAAACCAAAGATAATCTGAGGCAGAATAGTGTAAGTATGTGTACACTTGTATATAAGTGTGGCTGAGTGTGTATTAGTATGGCATCAGAAGTACTGAATTCAAATCCTAAGCCCATTTTACCAAACGTGTGATGTGGGGAATTTATTTCAGCTCTCTGTTCATGCAGTTACAGATACATAACAAAGTAAAATAATGCTAAGAGTGACAAAATACTTAGCTAGTAAAGGACAACTTCAAATTGAGTTTTAAAAATGATAATAGAATTAAACATGCAGACTTGTACTCAATACATGATAATAATGCTAACATCTCAAGTACTTATTTACATAAAATTTACTTTATATATTATAAATGATAATAACCACCATGTTTGAATATTTATATTTTTTCCATGATTTACTCATTTAATACTCAGGTCATCCTCCCAGAATATTGGAAATAAAAGCAAAAATAAACAAATGGGACCTAATTAAAATTAAAAGTTTCTGCACAACAAAAGAAACTATAAGCAAGGTGAAAAAGCAGCCTTCAGAATGGGAGAAAATAATAGCAAATGAAGCAACTGACAAACAACTAATCTCAAAAATATACAAGCAACTCCTGCAGCTCAATTCCAGAAAATTAAATGACCCAATCAAAAAAGGGTCAAAGAACTGAATAGATATTTCTCCAAAGAAGACATACAGATGGCTAACAAACACATGAAAAGATGCTCAACATCACTCATTATCAGAGAAATCCAAATCAAAACCACAATGAGGTACCATTTCATGCCAGTCAGATTGGCTGCGATCCAAAAGTCTACAAGCAATAAATGCTGGAGAGGGTGTGGAGAAAAGGGAGCCCTCTTACACTGTTGGTGGGAATGCAAACTAGTACAGCCACTATGGAGAACAGTGTGGAGATTCCTTAAAAAACTGGAAATAGAACTGCCTTATGACCCAGCAATCCCACTGCTGGGCATACACACTGAGGAAACCAGAATTGAAAGAGACATGTGTACTGCAGTGTTCATTGCAGCACTGTTTATAATAGCCAGGACATGGAAGCAACCTAGATGTCCATCAATAGATGAATGGATAAGAAAGCAGTGGTACATATACACAATGGAGTATTACTCAGCCATTAAAAAGAATACATTTGAATCAGTTCTAATGAGGTGGATGAAACTGGAGCCTATTATACAGGGTGAAGTAAGCCAGAAAGAAAAGCACCAATACAGTATGCTGCTGCTGCTAAATCACTTTAGTCGTGTCCGACTCTGTGCGACCCCGTGGACGGCAGCCCTCCAGGCTCCCCCATCCCTGGGATTCTCCAGGCAAGAACACTGGAGTGGGTTGCCATTTCCTTCTCCAATGCATGAAAGTGAAAAGTGAAAGTGAAGTCGCTCAGTCGTGTCTGACTTTAGAAAGATGGTAAGTATAACCCTGTATGCAACACAGCAAAAGAGACACAGATGTATAGAACAGTCTTTTGGACTCTGTGGGAGAGGGAGAGGGTGGGATGATTTGGGAGAATGGTATTGAAACATGTATAATATCATATAAGGAAAGAACGCCAGTCCAGGTTCGATGCATAATACAGGATGCTTGGGGCTGGTGCACTGGGATGACCCAGAGGGATGGTATGGGGAGGGAGGTGGGAGGGGGGAGTTCAGGATTGGGAACACGTGTACACCTGTGGCAGATTCATGTTGATGTATGGCAAAACCAATACAATATTGTAAAGTTATTAGCCTCCAATTAAAATAAATAAATTTAAATTAAAAAAAAAAACAAAATGGGATGACTATATTCATTCTATAGTTGAGAAAACAAAGATGCAAAGCTGCTAACTGTTTGCTTACAGAAATAAGGCTAATCCAGTTGAAACTGGAATATGCCTATTCACAGTCTAAAACTTTATGTTTAGCTACTTTATTTGATGCCATTTTGCAAGACTTTAGAACATGTTAAATCCCGATGCTGTGAAAGTGCTGCACTCAATATGCCAGCAAATATGGAAAACTCAGCAGTGGCCACAGGACAGGAAAATATCAGTCTTCATTCCAATATCAAAGAAAGGCAATGCCAAAGAATGCTCAAACTACTGCACAATTGCACTCATCTCACATGCTGGTAAAGTAATGCTCAAAATTCTCCAAGCCAGGCTTCAGCAATATATGAACCGTGAACTTCCTGAAATTCAAGCTGGTTTTAGAAAAGGCAGAAGAACCAAAGATCAAATTGCCAACATCTGCTGGATCATGGAAAAAGCAAGAGAGTTCCGGAAAAACATCTATTTCTGCTTTATTGACTATGCCAAAGCCTTTGACTGTGTGGATCACAATGAACTGTGGAAAATTCTGAAAGAGACGGGAATACCAGACCACCTGACCTGCCTCTTGATAAATCTGTATGCAGGTCAGGAAGCAACAGTTAGAACTGGACATGGAACAACAGACTGGTTTCAAATAGGAAAAGGAGTTCGTCAAGGCTGTATATTGTCACCCTCCTTATTTAATTTCTATGCAGAGTACATCATGAGAAATGCTGGACTGGAAGAAACACAAGCTGGAATCAAGATTGCTGGGAGAAATATCAATCATCTCAGATATGCAGATGACACCACCCTTATGGCAGAAAGTGAAGAGGAACTAAAAAGCCTCTTGATGAAAGTGAAAGTGGAGAGTGAAAAAGTTGGCTTAAAGCTCAACATTCAGAAAACTAAGATCATGGCATCTGGTCCCATCACTTCATGGGAAATAAATGGGGAAACAGTGAAACAGTGTCAGACTTTATTTTTTTGGACTCCAAAATCACTGCAGATGGTGACTTCAGCCATGAAACTTAAAGACTCTTACTCCTTGGAAGGAAAGTTATAACCAACCTAGACAGCATATTCAAAAGCAGAGACATTACTTTGCCAACAAAGGTCCATCTAGTCAAGGCTATGGTTTTTCCAGTGGTCATGTATGGATGTGAAAGTTGGACTGTGAAGAAGGCTGAGCACTGAAGAATTGATGCTTTTGAACTGGGGTGTTGGAGAAGACTCTTGAGAGTCCCTTGGACTGCAAGGAGATCTAACCAGTCCATTCTGAAGGAGATCAGCCCTGGGATTTCTTTGAAAGGAATGATGCTAAAGCTGAAACTCCAGTACTTTGGACAACTCATGTGAAGAGTTGACTCACTAGAAAAGACTCTGATGCTGGGAGGGATTGGGAGCAGGAGGAGAAGGGGACGACAGAAGATGAGATGGCTGGATGGCATCACTGACTCGATGGACGTGAGTCTGAGTGAACTCTGGGAGTTGGTGATGGACAGGGAGGCCTGGCGTGCTGTGATTCATGGGGTCGCAAAGTCAGACACTACTGAGCGACTGAAGTGAACTGAACTGAATTTAACAGACAAATTTAAAAAGAAAATAGACACAGAATCATTGCTCTTAGTTCTGTTTGTCTGCATTTAAAATGTGCCCTTAGACACCCCTACTTCCATTTCCGTACTCAGAAGTTATAACAGTTCAGTGTATTTCTTTAAATTTTGTTTTATTTAAATTTTTAAGACCTTTTAAGCAATTTTAGGTTTACTGGAAAACTGAGAGGAAGGTACAGAGATTTACCATCTACTGCCTGTCTCTACACATGCATAGCTTCCCTGTTATCAATATCAATCATCAGAATGGTCCATTTTTTACCAAGGATTAATCCTATATTGATATATTATAATCACTCAAAGTTCATGTTTTACTAAAATCAGTATTTGCTCTTGGTGTTATGCGTTCTAAGGGTTTGAACCAATGTTTAATGACATACCCTCATCAATGTAATGCCATACCGGTTATTTCCACTTACCTTAAAGATCCTCTGAGCTCTGCTTATTCACTCATCACCCAGCACCTGGCAACCACTGATCTTTTTATTGTCTCCTCCACAGTTTTGGCTTTTCAGTATGATGATCTCCACTGAAAGCTAACAGAGTGATAAACACTTTTTCTACTAAAAATTATTCTTAATTCTCAATATTCTATCAAGTTAAATATATTAGGACTGGTACTATTATCCAATTTTGGAATTATCAGCTCACAATTATTCTTTTCAATCTGTAATTCCATTTTCTGCCTGACAATTTCCTACTGATTTCAATTTGCCATTTATTATTTTGAACTCTTACTAATATTGCCATATTTGTAAGCCTTTCTTAAGTTTTCCTCCTGACTCCTGTTTCTTCCACAGATGTTATCCTTGTCACAGGTGTGATCATTTTATTTCTATGTTTAATATTTTTCAGTGATATCCAATTTGAATACTTACTGATCAGCAAACACATAAAAACAAAACAAAAAACAACTTTATACATGATATATTACACTCAAATTTTCTTTCCAGAAAATTCATACTATATGTTTTATAGTTTGGGCTTCCCTGGTAGCTCAGTCAGTAAAGAATCCTCCTCCAATTCAGGAGACCCAGGTTCGATCCCTGGGTAGGGAAGATCCCCTGGAAAAGGAGATGGCAACCCACTCCAGTATTCTTGTCTGGAGAATCCCATGGACAGAGAAGCCTGGCAGGCTACAGTCTATGGGTTAGCAAGGAACAGACATGACTTAGCAACTAAACCACTACATTTTCTGTTTTAACACTAAAATCAATTGCTATTAACTGTCCTAGTAAAATATTACATGCATCAAATTCTTTTATTCTTCCAACTATATACACATCTTGTTAGAAATTAACCCCTCAAAAATGAGTATATATTTATGATTTTATCTGCTAGATGTCAAGGTTCTTCTATCAATAAAATATTTTTTTTTTTGTAAAATTGAGCTTTTTCCTAATAATATTATTGAAAATCTTCAATAGAGTCTTCAAAATGCCTGGCTTACATCAAGTCAAATGTCATAGATATTTTCATTTGTGTGAATATTTTATCAATTTTACTGTGCCTTGTATTCTATTATTCAATTAAATAATGTAGCTATCTAAGGGGATGATTAACAACATTTATTTAAGAGTACATTTCATGACATTAACTGAATTATATCTTCTTGAAACTCTTTGAATGGCTATGTTAATATTTACATGTTTATATTTATAAATTTTAGTTTTTTCTGTGTATACATAAAGTGTGTGTGTGTGTGATAACTGGTCATTATGTTTTATGTATGAGACATAAGCCTAATGGTACATGTTCTGGTACAAGTCCTTTGCTGGCCAATTTTACTTTAACTTTAGTGGAACAGTATGAATATTCATAATATGTAGCAATCTTATAAATGTGCTTGAGTAGGCAGCAATAATTGCTGCAATATGTTGAGAATTAAATCAACTGAAGAAAACAAAAGTGGCAGAACTAATTAAAAACATGGAGCAAGAATGAACAGAGATTTTTTTCCAGTGGCTTATAAAATGTTTTGTAGCCAATTCATTTTTGAAAGGAAGACATATTATAATTAGATTTTTTTGTTCAGGATGCATTGAATATTTGTTAGATTTTTACTAATT
Organism: Bos indicus x Bos taurus; assembly: GCF_003369695.1. Taxonomy (NCBI): domain Eukaryota; kingdom Metazoa; phylum Chordata; class Mammalia; order Artiodactyla; family Bovidae; genus Bos; species Bos indicus x Bos taurus. Next base: position 16,890,282 of record NC_040076.1, on the reverse strand, counting down.
ATTTTGTCATTAACAGACATCCAAAAATAATTAATTGAAACAAAGATCTCTCTGATATGCCTGGAAAAATTCTGTTTTTAGGGAAGAATAATTAATTTATCAATTCAATAAGCATTTTTATTGTATACTTGCCATGTATAAATAAATAAACTAAATGATGTATGGGATTAACCACTAGCTAAAATATAGTACTTGACCTGAGGAAAATATAATTTATTATAGGAAAGATTTGATGCATATAAAAATAAATTTTAAATTAATCTGTTAAAAGTAGAAAGTAAGTTTTATAAAAGTGATGAGGTTGGGTGCTGAATCATAGAGAATATAAAGGGAAGATTTAGAAGGAAGGGTACTCTATGGAGAGAGCATCTAAGCATAGCATTATGGTACAAATGCAACATGTTCACAGTTATCACATTCTTATTCTTTCTCAATACCCGGCAATGGTAGACTACACTTCACATCCTTGACAGTTGAGTATGGCCATACTACTGAATTTTAGTGTGAAGAACATATCCAGACCCTTGCATAAAACTATCGTCTTACTTTCTTCCATGTTCTCGCTGGAAGGAAAAGATATAAACCCATAGAGAATGTGGCATCCTGTAATGAAAAGATCCGGATTGCATGATGTCTCTGTTTGGTAAATACCATTTAGTGAATATCCATGACTGACAGTTACATGAGTGAGACATAATCTCTGTGTATGTTAAATCTTTGATAGTTGAGAGTTAATCTGCTATAGCATCAGATGTTGTCCAACTAGTAAAGGAAGCATGTTCAGTTTTACTCAAATTTACACACATCTTAAGTAATATAGAGGAGTGTAGTAAAAAGTAAAATTAAGGAAATGGGAAAGCAGGTTGAAAGCTGACTGTGAAGAAAACCATAATCAGGAAAAGAGATTTTTAACATTTATTTTCCAGAGGATAAGATAAATGAGATGGGATAAGATTAGATGAGATAAACAGAACTGACATAAGTAAAATTACTCTTGAAACAAAATATACGACAGAGGATGAATAAAGAGATCAGCAAACATATCACTTTTAGAAGAACTAACTTATTTTAATTCCAGAAAATGGAAGAGTAGGCATAAAATAATTTTAAGAGTAAATTATCAGGGTTTTAAAAGGAACTTCATAAGTGAGACAAAAAGAAAATCAGTCTGGCAATGACTCAAGACAGAACTTAAGAGAAAAGTAGAGAAGCTTGATGAAATAAATCCCACTAAGGGTTGAAATCTGGTTTTACTAAAGTATGGCCTAATGAAAACATTGATCTTTGATTCTTCCAGGCTAATGGCAGACTCTAAAAAATGTGTTAGGGTCATTTTTTGCCAGTTAATTTGTGTATGATGAGTAGGTAACATGTGCTCAAGATATAAAATGTAGGGTGACTAAGAGAATGACCCTGGCTGGAATATCATGCATGGGGCATCTTTATTTTGCAAATAGGCTTTTACTGAGGAAAACAATTGCATCTGGATAGCACTGATTGTTCCAATTATCTAAAGTCTGCTTTGAATCAAATCTGTGACTGTTCATAGAATTTAGCATTAAAAATAGATCATGTGTCCTTTGACAATACCCTATCAGTCTCATCTTCATGTGGTGGGAAATCTGCATAGAGAAGAGTAAACAAAAAAGTAGGACAGTAAAGTTGTTTGTAAGAAATAATGTAAAATCTAGTATTAGTTCTGTTTTCTGGTTTAATTAACAGTAAAGTGGGACAAGTGAGTTTTGTCTTTTAATTAGAATATTTATTTCATTGACATATATTGCTCTCTTTCTTATATTCAGATTGATGTCTACAGTCTTATATTTTCTTTCCTGTTTGTCTCAAGTTTTTGCATTCTTTTCCTTCTGTATTGTCTCTTTGGGGATTAATCAAGATTTTTAGGATTCTATTTTCCCCTCTACTATTATTAATGTACACTCTTTACTGCTTGAGGGTTAGCCTAGTAATATGAACTCTTGACATATTAGACAGTCATTTCAATGATAAATTTTACCACTTTTCAGATAACATTATTACCTTAAAACACTTTACCCCCTGCAGGAGTCCAGATCCAACAGCCAGTGATTCAACCTGAAGAGATGGATGGTGTCCGCAATGATGATGTAGCCTCTGACTCATAGTACTGAGCTATGTCCAGTGGAAAATGATGTAGTCTCTGACTCAAAGTAGGGGACTACATATTGATTTCAAGCTTCAAGTTCTCTCTTCAGTTCAGTTCAATTCAGTCACTCAGTTGTGTCCGACTCTTTGTGACCCCATGAATCACAGCACACCAGGCCTCCCTGTCCATCACCAATTCCCAGAGTTCACCCAGACTCACCTCCATTGAGTCAGTGATGCCATCCAGCCATCTCATCCTCTGTCGTCCCCTTCTCCTCCTGCCCCCAATCCCTCCCAGCATCAGAGTCTTTTCCAGTGAGTCAACTCTTCCCATGAGGTGACCAAAATACTGGAGTTTCAGCTTTAGCATCATTCCTTTCAAAGAAATCCCAGGGCTGATCTCCTTCAGAATGGACTGGTTGGATCTCCTTGCAGTCCAAGGGACTCGCAAGAGTCTTCTCCAATACCACAGTTCAAAAGCATCAATTCTTCGGTGCTCAGCCATCTTCACAGTCCAACTCTCACATCCATACATGACCACAGGAAAAACTATAGCCTTGACTAGACGGACCTTTGTTGGCAAAGTAATGTCTCTGCTTTTGAAGATGCTATCTAGGTTGGTCATAACTTTCCTTCCAAGGAGTAAGCGTCTTTTAATTTCATGGCTGCAGTCACCATCTGCAGTGACTTTTGAGCCCCCCAAAATAAAGTCTGATACTGTTTCCACTGTTTCCCCATCTATTTCCCATGAAGTGATGGGACCAGATGCCATGATATCAGCTTTCTGAATATTGAGCTTTAAGCCAACTTTTTCACTCTCCACTTTCACTTTCATTAAGAGGCTTTTTAGTTCCTCTTCACTTTCTGCCATAAGGGTGGTGTTGGGAGGCTCAGCGCAGAACAGCCTTGAAGGAGAAGTTCCTCGGGGAAATGGTGAAGGGCCAGAAGTACCCAGGCATTTTGTACTGATAGCTGGAAAACATTTCCTACCTTTGGCTATGCTCGGCGCCAAAATTTAACGATTAAACATTAAAGACGTTGCTTGAGAAAATGGGGCATTGATAAACACATGGATCATTAAGGATGCGCTGGTCCTTGAAGTATCTTTTACTGATTATATCTTAGGCTTGTACGTGCTCTGCTGGCCGTATGCTCTAAGCTCTTTGTTCCTTGCTCTTATAAAAAGGCTTGACTGCAGAAATAAAGTTGTCAGTCCTTGCAGAGACTGTCCGAGTGTTGTTCTTTCAGGCTCGCTGTTTCCAAGTCCTGGGGAGAAAATTCCCACAGGTTGCGCCCGAACAGGGACTTGATAGGAAGACTGAACAAAGTGGCGAGCCCTGCAGAAAGAGGTAAGCAGGATGAGACAACATAGCAGTAAGATTCCTTTCATTTCTATAATGCATTACTTTCTGAAACAAAATGGTGTTAATGTTTCAAGAAATCAGTTAAATGACTGCTATCATATTTTACTAGAACATAATCCATGGTTCACAGAGGAGGGGACGCTCAATCTAGACATATGGAAAAGGGTTAAGAATAATGTTTTGCGAGCATATCGGCAAGGAGTCCATATTCCCCCTCAATGGTGGGTTACACGGTCACTCATATGGACTGCCATAGAACAAATTGAAGGGCATAATGTTGATTTGGAAGTAGAAACTGTTCGGTCTTTACATGAATATGAGCTTGAGGAACAAGATATTCAAGGTGCTTTGAAATATAAGAATATAATGCTCAATCAGACACAATCCCTGGAAAAACAGTTTGGAGACATATATATACAGGATGTGTCGAAGCCAAAACCACTTACAGCAGAGGTCATTTCATTCAACGGATAGCCCAAATCTGAGGTTTTTCCTTCTGCTCCGCCTGTAACAGCAGTTGCTAACTTTGCTCCTACTAACCATTTCACTCCCCTTCTGAAGATGCCTAATTGTGCTTTCACTTTCCTAATACAATTTAATCAACCTGCTCAAGGCCAGAATACTTGGGCTGGTCTAGATTTTGGTATGTTGTCTAGCTTTAAGAAAGCATGCACTCTGTATGGACCTACTTCTCCTTACTGTGTAGAATTCCTCAGAGGATGGGCTGATCATTGGATGCCATATGATTTTTTTCAAGTATCAAAGATGGTTCTAAATCCTCAACAGTTACTTCAGTGGCAAATGTGGGTTGGTGATGAGGCCTGACAAATGATGATTGACCAGCAATCTCATGGTAACCCTGCCAATTTAACCTATGATATACTCACTGGAATGGGAGCCATGGCCGATATGACTGCACAGTTAGCTAATATTACCCCTCAGATGTTGTATTTCATTAAATAAATTTCTTGCAGAGCATGGGCAAAGGTTGATAGTGTTAATTCTGATGGTTCATTTGTCAAGATTACCCAAGGACATGACAAGGAATATTCCCAATTTATACGAAAATTAAAGGATGCCATCGAAAAATCTATCAAAGGTGAAACCTTACAAAATATTATTTTAAAACAACTTGCCTTTGAAAATGCTAATGAAGAATATCGAACCATGCTTAGACCAATTCGAGAAACCAGTTCTCTTATGGAATATTTGAAAGCTTGTAGAGATATCGGATCTATGTCCCATAGAGCAAAATTAGCGGCACTAGAAACTTTTAATTTGCAAAAGGCTGCCAATGCTAAATGTTTTAACTGCGGGAAGGCCAACCATATGGAAAAACAATGCCGCATGCCAGTATAAACTGCTAAAAATAATACTACTTCAAAAAAAAAAAAAAAAAAGGCCCCCAGGAGTTTGCCCAAAATGTAAAAAGGGATTCCATTGGTTGAATGAGTGTCGTTCCAAATTCGATAAGGATGGAAATACATTGACACCAGAGGCACAACAAAAACAACAGGGAAACTAATGAGGACCCAACATTATGACACTGCAAGCAACTATATCCAAGAGTGCTTGCATTGATATACCTAGTCCTTATGACATAGAGTTAATAGAATTATACAATCCTCATAAAATCCCCACTGGATATTACAGTCCGATCCCATCTGGATCAATGGGACTAATTTTTTGACGTAGCAGCTGTACAATGAAAGGTTTAGTAATGTTGACTGGAGTTTTAGATAAAGATTATGAAGGAGAAATACATGTCATGGTGAATGTCGTAAAATTAGGAAATATATATCTACATAAAGGGGAATGCTTTGCACAACTATTACTTTTGCCATATGTCAGACCATTGAAGGCATCTGATAAAATTAGACAGGGAGGTTTTGATAGCACTAATCTTAACGCCACACTATCTATCTTCTTAAAGGAACATCAAAAACCTATGCTTACTCTAAAGATACGGGGAAAAAAATTCACAGGTATGTTGGATACAGGAGCCAACATTTCCATTATTAGAATTGAAGAATGGCCCCTTGAATGGGGTAAGACTCTAACTCCTTCCAGACTGTTAGGGGTAGGCGAGGCTGATGCAACACAAACTTTCGTCAATGCATCCTATTTACAAGTTTATGGTCCTAATCAAATTGTAGCTTACATTAAACCATATATTACCAGTATCCCTATTAATTTATGGCAAAGGGATTTTCTCGAACAAACGAAAGCCACGATTTCTCTAAATGAGCCTTTTTGATGGGGGCCATTGAGTTAACACCGCTGCCTCTCGACTGGGAATCTGATGCCCCAGTATGGACACTTCAGTGGCCCCTGACTAAAGAAAAGTTGGCAGCTCTCACACAATTAGTAAATGAGCAACTGCAGAAAAATCATATAGAGCCTTCATTTTCCCCATGGAACTCTCCTGTTTTTGTAATAAAAAAGAAATCAAGAAAATGGCAAATGTTGATAGGTTTAAGAAATGTTAATAATACTATGATTCCTATGGGGCCCTTACAACCTGGATTGCCCTCCCCATGGTGCCAAAAGGATGGTCTATAATTATTATTGATTTACAAGACTGCTTTTTTACTATACCTTTGCATCCTAAAGATAAAAAAGGTTTTGCTTTTTCAGTTCCTTCTAAAAATCATATGGCTCCTATTAAAAGATTTCAATGCAAGGTTTTACCTCAGGGAATGATGAACTCTCCTACCATTTGCCAATATATCATATCTGTTTTATTACAGCCCATTAGAGATAAATATCCTACTGCCTTCATAATTCATTATATGGATGATACACTTCTTTCCATGGAATCTGAACTTTGTTTACAATAGTTATATGATGAAGTCACTACCACTCTTCAAAATCATGGCCTACTTGTTGCACCAGATAAAATTCAATTGAAAGCACCCTTTCATTACTTAGGACATGTTATGGAAGAATCTAAGATAAAACCTCAAAAAACTCAAATCTCTGTACATTCTCTATGCACGTTAAATGATTTTCAAAAATTGATAGGAGATATTAATTGGCTTCGGCCATCTATTGGCATTCCCACCCATGCATTACAAAATTTATTTAAAATTTTAGAGGGACTTCCTGACCCTAATAGTCCTAGACAGCTAACAAAAGAAATGAAAGAAGACTTAAAATTTGTTGAAAAACGCATTCAGCAATCCTTCTCAACTCGGCTGGATCATACCCAACCAATCTATTTATATATATTCCCCACCAAACATTCACCTACTTCAATCATAGCTCAAAACAGCCCAATAGAATGGGTATATCTACATACTAAACAGTCACAGAAAATCGTATCATACATTGAGAAAATAGGGCAACTAATTGTATCAGGAAGGAACCATGTACAAACCTTAACTGAATTTGATCCATATGCAATACATGTCCCCTTGACAAAAAAGGAATTACAAATTGCCTTACAGTATAACATGACCATGCAAATAGCATTAAGTGATTTTCAGAACTTTATCTCATTCCATTTGGCAAAAGGAAAATTATGGGACTTCCTACAATTTACTAAATTTGTAATAACTAATATCATTGCCTCCCACCCTATTTCAAATGCACCTACCTATTTCATTGATGGCAACAAGAAAGGCATAGCTATAATGGTCGGCCCTGATATCAGAGACATTACCCACTACCTATTCTTCAGTACAAAGAGTTGAATTGTATGCTTTATATGCTCTTTTGTCTCTTCAACCATTATCTTTCAATGTATATACTGATTCTAAATACCTTGCCTCCCTTTTCCCCGATTTTGTTACTGCCTTTTTATACAACCTAGATGAAGAATTATATATTCTCTTTTCAAAGACTCAAGCCTTAATTCAATCATGTAAGGAACCTTTCTTCATTGCACATATACATACTCTTTCAGGTTTACCTGGCCCCCTGACTACAGGAAATGATGCTGTTGATAGGTTCATAGCTCCTGTATTTACATCCGCTATGGACGAACACACTAATCTTCATACCACCGCTAAAAGATTGCACTCTAAATACCATATTCCCCTCACTGAAGCGAGACATATCATTAAATCCTACAACGTCTGCGCTCCTCGCGCTCCTCTGCACTTACATACCACAATTTCGGGAGTTAATCCTCGTGGGAAACAGCCTAACTCCTTTTGGCAATCTGACTTCAGTCATTGCTCCTTAGGAAAGTTCTCTTTGCTTTTTGTCTCAGTTGATACATTTTCAGGTTTTATACGGGCGATGCCTGTCTCTTCAGAATCCAGCAAACACGCCATTTCCGTACTTTTACTCGCCTTCCCTGTTACAGGAATACCTTCAGTCTTAAAAACAGATAACGGGCCTGCATTTACTTCTCACTCGTTTCATTCCTTTCTACTGGAACGGGATATAACACACATCACGGGGATACCCTATAATCCCCAGGGTCAAGCAATTATCAAAAGAGCCCATCGTATTCTTAAAACTCATTTATTAAAACAGAAAGGGGGAATATAGAAGAGGAGATACACTTCTTATCCTATGAACCCTCAAGTGTTATTATCTTTAACTCTTTATTCCTTACATTTTTTAAATTTAATAAAATATAGTTCTGATACTTGTGCAGACAGACATTTTGCAGAGGAAAACAGTAAGAAACTGTTAGAAGTCAACACACCAATATGGTACAAACAGTTTAATCAATGGTTGCCAGGAATCTTAGGATTCCTAGGCAAGGGTTATGGTCTTGTTGTTGCCGATGGAGAGGAAATCTGAGTTCCACTTCGCCATGTCCATTACCGAGAAGAATCCCAAGACCGGACTCCCCCGACAGGTGATGCAGCTGGCACGAAGGGTCTCTTCAATGACCATAGAGGAGACAAAGAGAAAATGTCAACGTCTGAGCCCCTACCGTAGGACCTGAGCAATGGCATGCGTGGAAGATTCCTGCTGCACTGGAGTGCTTCGCCAGTGTGTATGGGACTGCAAAAGCCTTAAGACCTCAAAACTACACCTTTTTATACAATAGTACAGGTTATATCCAATCCTGTGTGCACCTCCTGTACATGTTTATTGTAGGTAACTTTGATATAGATCTTTCTGCTAAAATTGTTAACTATATAGCATATGCCTTGTATACGTGTTTAAACCATACTATTCCATATCATAATGCCAACATTGCACTAGTCAAGCAGAGATCTGAATTGTGGCTTCCTGTTAACCTAACAGAACCATGAACCAACTCTGTATTCCTTTCAGTTCTGCTCAAAAATGGCTTAAAGAGGTCAAAGCACATAATAGGATGTATTATTGCTGGCATCCTTAGTCTAATATCTATTGTTACGGTAGGAACCCTATCTGGTATGGCACTACACAATTCTATACAGAATCATGATTTTATAACTGCATGGCATAAAGATTCCCATGATCTCTGGACTCGACAGGCTCAAATAGATCAGCAATTGCAAACATGAATCAATGAATTAGAGACAGTGGTAATTAATTTAGGAGATCAAGTACAGCAACTTACTTTTTAAACACATATACGTTGTCACTGGAATTTTACTTCTTTTTGTCTGACTAACATGCCCTATAATGGCACTGGGTATCCTTGGGACAAAGGTAAAGCACATTTGCAGGATCTCACGGATAATTCAAGTTTGGACATCAACCTTCTAAAATGACAAATTGTTAATTTTCAAGTTAAAATACCTAAAGAATTATATAGCACCCAATTTTATGATACTTTAACCAAAACATTATCCTCTGTGGATCCCAGGACTTGGTTTTCAGGAGGCAACCTTTTTATGTATATATTAATTGTTCTGCTTTTTCTGTCATTGTTTGTAGGATACAGATGTCTCTACTCAAGACTCCGTGCCTCCCACAATGGAGTCCAACTAGCAGCTGGCGTACTTAAACTAAAAACAAAAGGAGGATATGTTGTGGTGGATTCATTTCGATATTTGGCAAAACTAATACAATATTTTTAAGTTTAAAAATAAAATAAAATTTAAAAAAAGAAAAAAAAAAAATGAGGATATGTTGGGAGGCGCAGTGCAGAATAACCTTGAAGGAGAAGGGCCTTGGGGAAATGGTGAAGGGCCAGAAGTACCCAGGCATTGTGTACTGATAGCTGAAAAACATTTCCTGCCTTTGGCTATGCTCGGGGGCCAAAATTTAGCGATTAAACATTAAAGACGTTGCTTGAGAAAATGGGGCATGGATAAACACATGGGTCATTAAGGATGTGCTGGTCCTTGAAGTATCTTTTACTGATTATATTTTAGCCTTGTACCTGCTCTGCTGGCCGTATGCTCTAAGCTTTTTGTTCCTTGCTCCTATAAAAAGGCTTGATTGCAGAAATAAAGCTGTCAGTCCTTGCAGAGACTGTCCAAATGTTGTTCTTTCAGGCTCGCCGTTTCCAAGTCCCAGGGAGAAAATTCCCATAGGGTGGTGTCATCTGCATATCTGAGGTTATCGATGTTTCTCCCAGCAATCTTGATTCCAGCTTGTGTTTCTTCCAGCCCACCATTTCTCATGATGTACTCTACATATAAGTTAATTAGCTTATAAATAAGCTTATAAATAAGTTAAATAGCTTATAAATAGCTTAAACATTAAATAGCTGCAAATGAAAATATCCTGATATATATTTAAGAAAAACGGATGCCTACTTTTTAAACCATTCTTTTTATCAACTAATTATATAAAAAGTACAGTTTGCAACAACTGAATTTTTTTTTTAAGTTACACATATACCATGTATTTGCCTCTGTTCTAAACAACAGTATTACATCAGAGAAAAAAACAGAAATTCTCAAACTATAGAGCTAATTTTTTGCAGGAGGACATAAAATAATAATAAATCTTGTGATTGACAAAATTTTTAAATATTCTGGCGGGTGATAGGTCTTATGTCTATGAGGTTTTTAGATCTTCATTTCCCAGCATTTTACACCTTATGGATGGCTGAATGTACAACCATATTCCAATGGACAATGCATATATTCCTTTATTCAACTGTAAGTTCTTATTCTAATAGACTATTTTGAATTATAAGAAAAAGAAAAATTCTTTTGCAAACACAACTAACTTATTTCAGTTACTTTTAAAAGATAGAAAAAAAAATAAAAGATAGTAACTTTTTTTCAGTCTCAAGAGCCTCAATTAAAACTATTATACAAGATAATATGACTGTTAATATGAAAATTTTGCTTTTATGCAATGTTATCTTTCTATATCTGACAACAGATAAATTTTATTAAAGGACCATTACAGGAAATATTTTAATGCAATGTGATTATTCTTTTCCTATTTCCAACTCCCTTACAATATATATTAAAAAAAAAAACTTTCTGTATAACACTAACATGAATATGTTTGAATAGAGTTTGTTACAGGTAAGAGAGAATACAGTGAAAATGAACCAGTATATCCCAATAGTACTTGATCCATATATAATAAATATAGACTAAGACATGGATCCAAAGTGTTACTGCTATAGATAGATATAGATATACAAGTGTGCATGCATTTTACATGTATGTGTGTCTCCACACATTATAACATTATATATGTCCACATATTATATATAATATATATATATAAATTATTTGAATGAAATTATCACAATAGGTAGGACATCCATGCCATTTATAGATATAGAAGTACAAAAAGCCAGGCAAGCCAGGTAGACAAGTTTAATTTGGGAAATGTATACAGTAAATCCAAGCATAAATGCCCATACAAGTTTTGAGTTAATTTTATGGTTGCAAAACTCATGAAATGTAAATGGTTTTAAAATTGATTTTTATTCATATGGATTATGTTGTAATTACCATTGGATGAGATGGTTGGATGGCATCACTGACTCCATGGACATGAATTTGAACAATAGTGGGGAGATAAAGGAGAGAAAAGACTGGCATGCTGTAGTCCATGGGATCTAAACATGGGTTTAGACATGACTTAACAACGGAATGACAAGCATTAAAAAACAAAGTGAAGTAGAATGGGTATTGTGGATATAAATTGACTAATGAAAGAATATTGGAAACTACAGCATTTGAAAAGCTGTAGAAGAGAATGATGTATTAAAATATAAACACAGCAAGCAAACAGAGAAGGGCAGGATACCTGGAAAGGATATAGACACTAAAGTTTAAAAAGTGACACAGGGATTCAAACACAATTCAGTTGCTCAGTCCTGTCTGATTCTTTGCAACCCCATGGACTGCAGCACACCAGGCCTCCCTGTCCATCACCAACTCCTGGAGCATACTCAAACTCACCTCCATTGAGTTGATGATGGCATCCAGCCATCTCATCCTCTGTTGTCCCTTCTCCTCCCACCTTCAATCTTTCCCAGCATCAGGGTCTTTTCATATGAGTCAGTTCTTCGCATCAGGCGGCCAAAGTATTGGAGTTTCAGCTTCAGCATCAGTCCTTCCGATGCATATTCAGGACTGATTTCCTTTACGACTGACTAGTTTGATTTCCTTACAGTCCAAGGTACTCTCAAGAGTCTTCTCCAACACCACAGTTCAAAAGCATTGATTCTTCGGTGTGCTGCTTTCTTTATAGTCCATCTCTCACATCCATACTTGATGACTGGAAAAACCATAGCTTTGACTAGACAGACCTTTGTTGGCAAAGTAATGTCTCTGCTTTCTAATATGCTGTCTATGTTGGTCATAGCTTTTCTTCTAAGGAGCAAGTGTCTTTTCATTTCATGGCTGCCCTCAATATCTGCAGTAATTATGGAGTCCAGAAAAATAAAGTCTATCACTGTTTCCATTGTTTTCCCATCTATTGGCCATGAAGTGATTGGGACCAGATGCCACGATCTTAGTTTTCTGAATGTTTAATTTTAAGCCAAAATTTTCACTCTCCTTTTCACTTTCATCAAGAGGCTCTTTAGTTCTTCTTCACTTTCTGCCATACAGTGGTGTCATCTGAATATCTGAGGTTATTGATACTTCTCCCAGGAATCTTGATTCCAGCTTGTGCTTCATCCATCCTGCATTTCATGTCATGCATTCTGCATATAAGGGAAATAATCAGTGGCTTATGAAAACTGGCTAATCATGTTGAGTTCTAGCAGAGTGGAATTATATAAGTACAGGAAAATACACATTTTTATTTTGCTACTTGCATGATTTCAAATACATTTGCAGAGTAGTTTAATATAACAAAAAGATAAAAAGCAATGTGTTGAATAGTTGAAGAGGGGACAAGGATAAGACAGTCTTTCTAGAATTGCATGTGTGAGGGTTAACAGAGAGGTAGACCAGCTGCCCGAATAAGGAGAGACAGCTTATCTGTTTGTATGCATGTACTGTGAAAAGTGTTACTGCTGTATAATTTATATGACTAAAGTGACCATACAGAGAAAAAAGTTGATAAAAGACAAATGTGAACTGGCATTTAGAGAAAGGGACTGTTGAGAATGAGAAGAAAATTCCTCAGGTATATATATTAAAAGAGGACAAAAGATTTACCATTAAAAAAAAAGTTTCCAGAAACATAATCATTAAACATATGTTTTAAGAAAGTATACACTTTCAGATATGAGAATGACTGTAAAATATGGACTTTCTTGCAGAGAGAGAAGCATAGTTGTCTTGAGATATATGTAATAACAAATTTCATCTGGGTGTGTTTCAAATTTTTGTTTCTTTGGGCATAATCCCTCTACATTTATCATTTTCCAGTTTTTCTTCCTTAAAAACTCCTATTTATTTTATAAGATAACAAAGAAATCATTTCTTATGAAAAAATTTCCCCCTATCCTCTAAATACTTCAAATAAAATATATCTCACCCCTCATTGTTTCTCCTTTTCACTCTGTTATATGTATCCACCAACACATACATGTTTTGGTAAACATAGCTGTCCAGGTTCTGAATTAATTAATTGATAAAGCAAAGCATTGGTTGACTCTCCATTTCTTTGCAGCCAAAATTGCAAAACCAGTCTAAGGTATTACCTTTATACTGATGTGTGTGTTAGTTGCTCAGTCATGTCCAACTCTATGTGGCCCCATGGACCGTTAACCCTCCAGGCTCATTTGTCCATGGAATTCTTCAGGCAAGAATACTGGAGTGGGTTGCCATTCCCTTCTCTAGGAAATCTTCTTGACCCGGGGGTCGAACCTGGGACTCCTGCATTGCATGTAGAATCTTTACCATCTGAGCCCTTATTACTGATTATCTAATTTGATACTGATTATCTTATCTAATTTGTCTATGTGGTTTATTATAAGAGAGAGACCTTTTTCCCTAGGAAGGAAAAAAACTGAGTCTGCATGGACTCTAATCTCTCTACTCTTCAATTCCCAAACCTTCAGAAGTAGAATTTTCCTGAAAGGAACTGAAGAATGTATTTTCTCTGCAAATAGCTTGTTTTCAAGAGCAAAAGGATATAAGGAATGTTAGCTTCATAAATTTTACACAGTCATCATCTACATTCACTCATCTGTTCTTCAAGTCCCTGTTGAGGCCTACATATCTGGGAAGCAGGTCCCTCTCTAGAGGAGACCAAAATTAAGACTCATACTATGTTAAAACTTGGCCATCTGTCTATATGACAGCAATCCAAAGAAGGCCAAAGAAGTATCTCAGAACAATCAAGGTCAAAGTGTAATATTTTTATGTTAATTTTTGACCTTTATGCATAGTTTGCTAGTAGATAGGGCAGTAGCAGCCATACATAGCTGGTGTATTTTCAGCAGGCCTTGCTCCAGTTGAATTTGTGCCAAATTCATATATTGTTAGTGCTGCTCCTCCAGGGACTGATCACTGTACTGCAGCAGGATTGGCTGCAGCAGCTACATTAGCAGGTAACTTACTGTTCATACTAGTTGCTTGTTGGGGATTTAGTTTTAATTCAGGGGTAAGCTTTACTTTGTCTATTTGGGGAATGTGAAGTTCCTAGGGAAAACTGAGACATTTATCCAGAGTGAAATGAAGTTTCCAGAGATGGTATATTTTTCAACTATAATGCTACAGGAGAAAACATAAGTCTGATAACTCTTTTCCTCCTGCACGTAGTTGGTTTGCATTTTAGTTTTGTAGTTTAAAAAATTTTACATTAGTAAATCTTTATTCTTGTAACTGATCTCATTTACCCACAGAGACAACACAAATAAAGTTACTTCTCAGAAAACAAACTGAACACTCACAGACAGGAGTCTCTATCTCAGCTACCCCCAGGCCAGGAATAGTAAATACCGAGATCAGGAACAAGACAAGGTAAAGAGGTTCAGTCTTAAGTGAATGAGTATCTAAAAAGAAAAATTCAATTAGCAGTATTAGAATAAACAGGCAAGCTGAGGGATGAAAATGTGGGATTGAGTTGGAAAGAATATATTAACAATTGTTAAAGTCTGATAACTACCACTCAAAATCTGGAGTAAAAAGCAAAAGTACACGGTGTCATGTGTCAATTGTATTGCATTAAAGCTGAAAAAAACATTTTTTTTAAAACCAAATTGTATTTCCTATTTAAGTAAGGAAGACTAGTGTACTGGTTTGGCATCGTATAATTGAGTGAAGTGATTTGTTGTCTAGGGTTTAGAGGGGGAAGTTGTTTTACATTGAGTCAGTTATAGAGATAGGAATAAATTAGTCTTAAGAATGCTTTGTGTCAGTTACCAAGACAGGAGCAGGGAGATATTAACCATAGAAGTGTGTTTCCTTGGTTGAGGCTGCTGATTAACTTTTCATAACTTGAAGCTGTCAGTGATGAGTTCACTGAACTATCACTGATCAATTAATGTTAAATCCACTTCTGGTAGTTATTTATTATCATGCCTGCAGAACAGTTAGCTTTTTCTTAGATATCTGTGGATTTCTTAGGTATCTGTGGACTTTTCTTTTTTTAAACACACAAGAATTTTAAGATGTGGAAATAAATGTTAATTTCAAATTCCTGCTCAATACCTTAGTTAGCCAACTGAAACTAACCTGTCACAATGAGTACTTTTGGTGTAGATCTGCCTGTGATTTCATAAGGATATAGCTTCCCTGGTACCGTTTAACTGGATGTTAACATGTAAAGTGTTGGCATATTTTAAATACAGAGAATCATTAATCTATGGAACCTGAAAGAAGCAACTTTATCGCAAAACTTTATTAGTTTTGAGATAAGGATTCTTGGCATTCTGGACTTACGCAAGCTTTCTGAGATCAGCACTGTTCAGTAGAAATAGAACGTGAGCCAGATAATATAACTTAGATTGATTTCTTCCTCAGGTCAGTTCAGTTCAGTCACTCAGTCGTGTCCGACTCTTTGTGACTCCATGAATCGCAGCATGCCAGGCTTCTCTGTCCATCACCAACTCCCGGAGTTGACTCAGACTCATGTCCATCGAGTCGGTGATGCCATCCAGCCATCTCATCCTCTATCATCACTTTTTGCTCCTGCTGACAATCCCTCCCAGCATCAGAGTCTTTTCCAATGAGTCAACTCTTCGCATGAAGTGGCAAAAGTACTGGAGTTTCAGCTTTAGCATCATTCCTTCCAAAGAAATCCCAGGGCTGATCTCCTTCAGAATGGACTGGTTGGATCTCCTTGCAGTCCAAGGGACTCACAAGAGTCTTCTCCAACACCACCGTTCAAAAGCATCAGTTCTTCGGTGCTCAGCCTTCTTCACAGTCCAACTCTCACATCCATACATGACCACTGGAAAACCATAGCCTTGACTAGACAGACCTTTGTTGGCAAAGTAATATTTCTGCTTTTCAATATGCTATCTAGGTTGGTCATAACTTTTCTTCCAAGGAGTAAGCATCTTTTAATTTCATGACTGCAGTCACCATCTGCAGTGTCTTTGGAGCCCAGAAAAATAAAGTCTGACACTGTTTCCACTGTTTCCCCATCTATTTCCCATGAAGTAATGAGACTAAATGCCATGATCTTGTTTTCTGAATCTTGAGTTTTAAGCCAACTTTTTCACTCTCCTCTTTTACTTTTATCAAGAGGCTTTTTAGTTCCTCTTCACTTTCTGCCATAAGGATGGTGTCATCTGCGTATCTGAGGCTATTGCTATTTCTCCCATCAATCTTGATTCCAGCTTGTGCTTCTTCTAGCCCAGCATTTCTCATGATATACTCTGCCTAGAAGTTAAATAAGCAGGGTGACATTATACAGCCTTGACGTACTCCTTTTCCTATTTGGAACCAGTCTGTTGTTCCATGTGATTATGTTTGGTTTAGTCAAGTATATCATATAACCAATAGTTTTAAAAGTATTAGTAGGTACTTGTAGCGTCTGCCTGCAGTGCAGTAGACCTGGGTTTGATCCCTGGGTTGGGAAGATACCCTGGAGAAGGAAATAGCAACCCACTCCAGTACTCTTGCCCAGAAAATTCCATGGACTGAAGAGCCTGGTAGGCTACAGTCCATGGGGTGTCAAAGAGTCAGACACAACTGAGCAACTTCACTTTCACTTTCACTTGTTTTATTAATGCTCTCTTCAAAATCCCCTATGTATTACATACGTAGAACACATCTCAGTTCAGGCTATTCACCTTTGAATTGTTTAGCCACAGCTGAGTTCTGGCTACTTTTGGACACAGAAGTTCTAGCTGGTTGTCTGATTCTTTTGTTTTGTTGTGACAGTATATGCTTTCTTCATAAATCTTTTTTCTTATGTTTTAAGAGACTTAATTGTAGATACTGCTTAAACTGTCTTTAGAATAATTTTTTGAAGCTTTCATTTTAGCGATTCAATTACACAGACTTTTTATTTTCTTTGAAAACAAACTCTTTAAAACAAAAAGTTTGACTTTCTAAAATATACATATTAGATATACTGATATGTAATGCTTCCCTCATAGCTCAATCAGTAAAGAATCTGCCTGCAATGCAGGGCACTCAGGTTCAATTCTTAGGTTCGGAAGATCTCCTGGAGAAGGAAATGGCAACCCACTCCAGTATTATTGCCTGGAATATCCTGTGGACAGAGGAGCCTGGCAGGCTACAGTCCATGGGGATGCAAGAGTGGGACATGATTTAGTGACCAAACCACCATCACCAGGGCAGTAGATGGTTACTTGTGATTAAGTTATTTCTTCCATTTCTCCTTTTTGTACTTAAGTTTTCATCAGTAAATTAAAAAGAAGTTTATCAACCAAGAGTGGGATAAGAGAGGAGCTCTTAGTTGTTTGAGGAGAGTAAAGAATATTGAAGAAAAAGTAGGCTACTAGCAATTATATTTCCTGTTTAATTTTCAACATTCACCTGCAATCTGGTAAATGTTGATCTCTCCCCAAAAGAGGAAAGGACCCTGCCCCTTCATTAATCTTGTAGTATATAAGAGAACAATGTTGAACAATGGTCTAGCAGACCTGTTTTAAAAATATATTAAAGTAGTGCTTTGGGCAGAAGAAATATGGTCTCAGAAAGAAACAGAAATGTAGAAATAAATGAAGAGTAAAAGGGGTGTAACTATACAATTAAATTAAACTAATATCTGCTTACAATTAAAACAAAGTAATGCTGTATACATTTTAAATATATAGAGGAATAGAATCAATTCATAAATGTTCAGGAGTTGGGAGCTGCGTTAGGCATTACTGACAAAATGGAGGCACGGCCCCAACCTCCACTCCTCCTCTCGCAAGCATGGCCCTGGGATGAAAGAGTTAGGCCTTGTGATTCTGACTTATTCTTTTCTTTCTTCAATTGAGTTGGCTGGAAAAAGTGTTAAGGTGCTTGAGAGAAACATAGGAAAGCACAAAACCTTTTGCAGTAGTGCCCAGAAAATAATCTGTTCAAGGATCTTTACAATAGGCCACAGCTTGAGGCCATGGGAAGAATTATTATCTGAGACCTGTTTATGAGGGGAATGTTTATGGCTAAAGAAGTTTGCTGAGTTTAGGGTTTAGGACCGGCACATTTAGAGCAGGCCACTGCGATGAATGCACTTACTGCAGCCAAGAGGAGCTACCCCACGTCCAAGGTCAGGGGCAGAAACCATGAGGACCCCATGCCTGAGAGGAAGCGGCCAAGAGGAGTTACCCCAAGTCCGAGGTCAGAGGCAGTGGCTGAGAGTGACAGGCTGCGATGGCACAGGAACGGCTGAGAGGAGCTACCCCATGTCCGAGGTCAGGGGCGGCAGCTGGGAGGAGCTAGCCAACATAGGAGGCCAGGGGGGCAGGCTGGGAGGACCTACCCCATGCCTGAGGCCAGGGGCAGTCACTTATTCCTTGGAAGGAAAGTTATGACCAACCTAGATAGCATGTTCAAAAGCAGAGACATTACTTTGCCAAAAAAGGTCCGTCTAGTCAAGGCTATGGTTTTCCAGTGGTCATGTATGGATGTGAGAGTTGGACTGTGAAGAAGGCTGAGCACCGAAGAATTAATGCTTTTGAACAGTGGTGTTGGAGAAGACTCTTGTGAGTCCCTTGGACTGCAAGGAGATCCAACCAGTCCATTCTGAAGGAGATCAGCCCTGGGATTTCTTTGGAAGGAATGATGCTAAAGCTGAAACTCCAGTACTTTTGCCACCTCATGCGAAGAGTTGACTCATTGGAAAAGACTCTGATGCTGGGAGGGATTGTCAGCAGGAGCAAAAAGTGATGATAGAGGATGAGATGGCTGGATGGCATCACCGACTCGATGGACATGAGTCTGAGTCAACTTCGGGAGTTGATGATGGACAGAGAGGCCTGGCATGCTGTGATTCATGGAGTCACAAAGAGTCGGACACGACTGAGTGACTGAACTGAACTGACCTGAGGAAGAAATCAATCTAAGTTATATTATCTGGCTCACGTTCTATTTCTACTGAACAGTGCTGATCTCAGAAAGCTTGCGTAAGTCCAGAATGCCAAGAATCCTTATCTCAAAACTAATAAAGTTTTGCGATAAAGTTGCTTCTTTCAGGTTCCATAGATTAATGATTCTCTGTATTTAAAATATGCCAACACTTTACATGTTAACATCCAGTTAAACGGTACCAGGGAAGCTATATCCTTATGAAATCACAGGCAGATCTACACCAAAAGTACTCATTGTGACAGGTTAGTTTCAGTTGGCTAACTAAGGTATTGAGCAGGAATTTGAAATTAACATTTATTTCCACATCTTAAAATTCTTGTGTGTTTAAAAAAAGAAAAGTCCACAGATACCTAAGAAATCCACAGATATCTAAGAAAAAGCTAACTGTTCTGCAGGCATGATAATAAATAACTACCAGAAGTGGATTTAACATTAATTGATCAGTGATAGTTCAGTGAACTCATCACTGACAGCTTCAAGTTATGAAAAGTTAATCAGCAGCCTCAACCAAGGAAACACACTTCTATGGTTAATATCTCCCTGCTCCTGTCTTGGTAACTGACACAAAGCATTCTTAAGACTAATTTATTCCTATCTCTATAACTGACTCAATGTAAAACAACTTCCCCCTCTAAACCCTAGACAACAAATCACTTCACTCAATTATACGATGCCAAACCAGTACACTAGTCTTCCTTACTTAAATAGGAAATACAATTTGGTTTTAAAAAAAATGTTTTTTTCAGCTTTAATGCAATACAATTGACACATGACACCGTGTACTTTTGCTTTTTACTCCAGATTTTGAGTGGTAGTTATCAGACTTTAACAATTGTTAATATATTCTTTCCAACTCAATCCCACATTTTCATCCCTCAGCTTGCCTGTTTATTCTAATACTGCTAATTGAATTTTTCTTTTTAGATACTCATTCACTTAAGACTGAACCTCTTTACCTTGTCTTGTTCCTGATCTCGGTATTTACTATTCCTGGCCTGGGGGTAGCTGAGATAGAGACTCCTGTCTGTGAGTGTTCAGTTTGTTTTCTGAGAAGTAACTTTATTTGTGTTGTCTCTGTGGGTAAATGAGATCAGTTACAAGAATAAAGATTTACTAATGTAAAATTTTTTAAACTACAAAACTAAAATGCAAACCAACTACGTGCAGGAGGAAAAGAGTTATCAGACTTATGTTTTCTCCTGTAGCATTATAGTTGAAAAATATACCATCTCTGGAAACTTCATTTCACTCTGGATAAATGTCTCAGTTTTCCCTAGGAACTTCACATTCCCCAAATAGACAAAGTAAAGCTTACCCCTGAATTAAAACTAAATCCCCAACAAGCAACTAGTATGAACAGTAAGTTACCTGCTAATGTAGCTGCTGCAGCCAATCCTGCTGCAGTACAGTGATCAGTCCCTGGAGGAGCAGCACTAACAATATATGAATTTGGCACAAATTCAACTGGAGCAAGGCCTGCTGAAAATACACCAGCTATGTATGGCTGCTACTGCCCTATCTACTAGCAAACTATGCATAAAGGTCAAAAATTAACATAAAAATATTACACTTTGACCTTGATTGTTCTGAGATACTTCTTTGGCCTTCTTTGGATTGCTGTCATATAGACAGATGGCCAAGTTTTAACATAGTATGAGTCTTAATTTTGGTCTCCTCTAGAGAGGGACCTGCTTCCCAGATATGTAGGCCTCAACAGGGACTTGAAGAACAGATGAGTGAATGTAGATGATGACTGTGTAAAATTTATGAAGCTAACATTCCTTATATCCTTTTGCTCTTGAAAACAAGCTATTTGCAGAGAAAATACATTCTTCAGTTCCTTTCAGGAAAATTCTACTTCTGAAGGTTTGGGAATTGAAGAGTAGAGAGATTAGAGTCCATGCAGACTCAGTTTTTTTCCTTCCTAGGGAAAAAGGTCTCTCTCTTATAATAAACCACATAGACAAATTAGATAAGATAATCAGTATCAAATTAGATAATCAGTAATAAGGGCTCAGATGGTAAAGATTCTACATGCAATGCAGGAGTCCCAGGTTCGACCCCCGGGTCAAGAAGATTTCCTAGAGAAGGGAATGGCAACCCACTCCAGTATTCTTGCCTGAAGAATTCCATGGACAAATGAGCCTGGAGGGTTAACGGTCCATGGGGCCACATAGAGTTGGACATGACTGAGCAACTAACACACACATCAGTATAAAGGTAATACCTTAGACTGGTTTTGCAATTTTGGCTGCAAAGAAATGGAGAGTCAACCAATGCTTTGCTTTATCAATTAATTAATTCAGAACCTGGACAGCTATGTTTACCAAAACATGTATGTGTTGGTGGATACATATAACAGAGTGAAAAGGAGAAACAATGAGGGGTGAGATATATTTTATTTGAAGTATTTAGAGGATAGGGGGAAATTTTTTCATAAGAAATGATTTCTTTGTTATCTTATAAAATAAATAGGAGTTTTTAAGGAAGAAAAACTGGAAAATGATAAATGTAGAGGGATTATGCCCAAAGAAACAAAAATTTGAAACACACCCAGATGAAATTTGTTATTACATATATCTCAAGACAACTATGCTTCTCTCTCTGCAAGAAAGTCCATATTTTACAGTCATTCTCATATCTGAAAGTGTATACTTTCTTAAAATATTTGTTTAATGATTATGTTTCTGGAAAGTTTTTTTTTTTTTTAATGGTAAATCTCTTGTCCTCTTTTAATATATATACCTGAGGAATATTCTTCTCATTCTTAACAGGCCCTTTTTCTAAATGCCAGTTCACATTTGTCTTTTATCAATTTTTTTTCTCTGTATGGTCACTTTAGTCATATAAATTATACAGCAGTAACACTTTTCACAGTACATGCATACAAACAGATAAGCTGTCTCTCCTTAGTCAGGCAGCTGGTCTACCTCTCTGTTAACCCTCACACATGCAATTCTAGAAAGACTGCATTATGCTTGTCCCCTCTTCCTGAGATACAGCAACTATTCAACACATGCTTTTTATCTTTTTGTTATATTAAACTACTCTGCAAATGTATTTGAAATCATGCAAGTAGCAAAATAAAAATGTGTATTTTCCTGTACTTATAAAATTCCACTCTGCTAGAACTCAACATGATTAGCCACTTTTCACAAGCCACTGCTTATTTACCTTATATGCAGAATGCATGCCATGGAATGCAGGATGGATGAAGCACAAGCTGGAATCAAGATTCCTGGGAGAAGTATCAATAACCTCAGATATTCAGATGACACCACCGTATGGCAGAAAGTGAAGAAGAACTAAAGAGCCTCTTGATGAAAGTGAAAAGGAGAGTGAAAATTTTGGCTTAAAATTAAACATTCAGAAAATTAAGATCGTGGCATCTGGTCCCAATCACTTCATGGCCAATAGATGGGAAAACAATGGAAACAGTGATAGACTTTATTTTTCTGATATCCAAAATCACTGCAGATGGTGAGGGCAGCCATGAAATGAAAAGACGCTTGCTACTTAGAAGAAAAGCTATGACCAACATAGACAGCATATTAGAAAGCAGAGACATTACTTTGCCAACAAAGGTCTGTCTAGTCAAAGCTATGGTTTTTCCAGTCATCAAGTATGGATGTGAGAGATGGACTATAAAGAAAGCAGCACACCAAAGAATCAATGCTTTTGAACCGGGGTGTTGGAGAAGACTCTTGAGAGTACCTTGGACTGTAAGGAAATCAAACTAGTCAGTCGTAAAGGAAATCAGTCCTGAATATGCATCGGAAGGACTGATGCTGAAGCTGAAACTCCAATACTTTGGCCGCCTGATGCGAAGAACTGACTCATATGAAAAGACCCTGATGCTGGGAAAGATTGAAGGTGGGAGGAGAAGGGACAACAGAGGATGAGATGGCTGGATGCCATCATCAACTCAATGGAGGTGAGTTTGAGTATGCTCCAGGAGTTGGTGATGGACAGGGAGGCCTGGTGTGCTGCAGTCCATGGGGTTGCAAAGAATCAGACAGGAGTGAGCAACTGAATTGTGTTTGAATCCCTGTGTCACTTTTTAAACTTTAGTGTCTATATCCTTTCCAGGTATCCTGCCCTTCTCTGTTTGCTTGCTGTGTTTATATTTTAATACATCATTCTCTTCTACAGCTTTTCAAATGCTGTAGTTTCCAATATTCTTTCATTAGTCAATTTATATCCACAATACCCATTCTACTTCACATTTTTTTTTTAATGCTTGTCATTCAGTTGTTACGTCATGTCTAAACCCATGTTTAGATCCCATGGACTACAGCACGCCAGTCTTTCCTCTCCTTTACCTCCCCGCTATTGTTCAAATTCATGTCCATGGAGTCAGTGATGCCATCCAACCATCTCATCCAATGGTAACTACAACATAATCCGTATGAATAAAAATCAATTTTAAAACCGTTTATATTTCATGAATTTTGCAACCATAAAATTAACTCAAAACTTGTATGGGCATTTATGCTTGGATTTACTGTATACATTTCCCGAATTAAACTTTATACCTGGCTTGCCTGGCTTTTTGTACTTCTATATCTATAAATGGCACAGATGTCCTACCTATTGTGATAACTTCATTCAAATTTTATATATATATATATATATATATATATATATATAATATGTGGACATATGTAGTATTATAATGTGTGGAGACACACACACATGTAAAATGCATGCACACTTGTATATCTATATCTATCTATAGCAGTAACACTTTGGATCCATGTCTTAGTCTATATTTATTATATATGGATCAAGTACTATTGGGATATACTGGTTCATTTTCACTGTATTCTCTCTTACCTGTAACAAACTCTATTCAAACACATTCATGTTACTGTCATACAGAAAGCTTTTTTTTTTTTCTTATATATTGTAAGGGAGTTGGAAATAGGAAAAGAATAATCACATTGCATTAAAATATTTCCTGTAATGGTCCTTTAATAAAATTTATGTGTTGTCAGATATAGAAAGGTAACATTGCATAAAAGCAAAATTTTCATATTAACAGTCATATTATCTTGTATAATAGTTTTAATTGAGGCTCTTGAGACTGAAAAAAAGTTACTATCTTTTAAAAGTAACTGAAATAAGTTAGTTGTGTTTGCAAAAGAATTTTTCTTGTTTCTTATAATTCAAAATAGTCTATTAGAATAAGAACTTGCAGTTGAGGAAAGGAATATATGCATTGTCCATTGGAATATGGTTGTACATTCAGCCATCCATAAGGTGTAAAATGCTGGGAAATGAAGATCTAAAAACCTCATAGACATAAGACCTATCACCCGCCAGAATATTTAAAAAATTTTTCAATCACTAGATTTATTATTATTTTATGTCCTCCTGCAAAAATTTTAGCTCTATAGTTTGAGAATTTCAGTTTTGTTTCTCTGATGTAATACTGTTGTTTAGAACAGAGGCAAATACATGGTATATGTGTAACTTAAAAAAAATTCAGTTGTTGCAAACTGTATTTTTTATATAATTAGTTGATAAAAAGAATGGTTTAAAAAGTAGGCATCCATTTTTCTTAAATATATATCAGGATATTTTCATTTGCAGCTATTTAATGTTTAAGCTATTTATAAGCTATTTAACTTATTTATAAGCTAATTAACTTATACATAGAGTACATCATGAGAAACACTGGGATGGAAGAAACATAAGCTGGAATCAAGATTGCTGGGAGAAATATCAATAACCTCAGATATGCAGATGACACCACCCTTATGGCAGAAAGTGAAGAGGAACTAAAAAGTCTCTTGATGAAAGTGAAATTGGAGAGTCAAAAAGTTGGCTTCAAGCTCAACATTCAGCAAACCAAGATCATGGCATCTGGTCCTATCACTTCATGGGAAATAAATGGTGAAACAGTGGAAACAGGGTCAGACTTTATTTTGGGGGGCTTCAAAATCACTGCAGATGGTGACTGCAGCCATGAAATTAAAAGACGATTACTCCTTGGAAGAAAAGTTATGACCAACCTAGATAGCATATTGAAAAGCAGAGACATTACTTGGCCAACAAAGGTCTGTCTAGTCAAGGCTATGGTTTTTCCTGTGGTCATGTATGGATGTGAGAGTTGGACTGTGAAGAAGGCTGAGTGCCGAAGAATTGATGCTTTTGAACTGTGGTGTTGGAGAAGACTCTTGAGAGTCCCTTGGACTGCAAGGAGATCCAACCAGTCCATTCTGAAGGAGATCAGCCCTGGGATTTCATTGGAAGCAATGATGCTAAAGCTGAAACTCCAGTACTTTGGTCACCTCATGCGAAGAGTTGACTCGTTGGAAAAGACTCTGATGCTGGGAGGGATTGGGGGCAGGAGGAGAAGGGGATGACAGAGGATGAGATGGCTGGATGGCATCACCGACTTGATGGACGTGACTCTGACTGAACTCCAGTAGTTGGTGATGAACAGGGAAGCCTGGTGTGCTGTGATTCATGGGGTCGCAAAGAGTCGGACAACTGAACTGAAGTGAATGTTAAGACTCATTCTGACAATCTTTAAAAATCGTCCATTTTATCATCTAAACAGAAATTTATAAATGTTAAATCAATGATTAGTGCATTGGTCCAAACTTCATTTTTATCTATATCTACTGCTAAATCAAAAAGCTAAAACCATCAGTGATATTACATGGAAACAGAAATTCTATTACTGAAGCAGGTTAAATTCCATGGTTCTAATAAAATGAATTTTTGAGACACATTTTTACCTTTGAACTTGGGAGAACCTTGTATTTTATCTCAGGTGGGATGAAAAGAAGGACGAATTTACTGCATGGTTATTTTACTGTATGGATCTTCCCAGGTGGTGCAAAGGTAAAGAATCCACCTGCAAATGCAGGAATTAGTTCAATCCCTGAGTTAAGAAGATCCCCTGGAGTAGCAAATGGCAACTGTACTTTTCTTGCCTGGAGAATCCCATGGATAGAAGAGTCTGGCAGGCTACAGTCCTTGGGGTTTCAAGGAGATGGACATGACTAAGTGACTGAGCACACAAGTGTTTTGCTGTATATTTCAGAGATTTTAACAAGGAAACAGCTTAGAGTTTGGTCAGCACTTCCACAAGAGGGGTTATTTAAAATATAAAATAACAAGTTCACTTATAATTATATTGAAATGTGTTGCTTTTAATAATTGTTCTAGTTATCAAAAGCTAAACCCCAAAATTTCATTAGCTATACAACGATATATATTGAGAAGAACAATAACTGTGCCATAATGATGCCTACAAATTTCAAAAAATTTTAGTTTGAATATATCTTATGTGAATAGGTGTGTACTTTCTTCCTTTAAAATAGACTCTGTTTTTTAGAGAAATTTTAGATTCACAGAAAATGTGAGCAGAGTGTGCAGAGAATTCCCATGTACTTTCTGTTCCTCTCTTCACATGCACACATAGTCTCCCCTACTATCAACATCCTGCACCAGAGTGATACATTTGTTACGATCCCTGAAACTATATTAACATGTCTTCATCACCTAAAGTCAGTAGTTTACATTTGGGTTCACTTTTGGTGTTGTGCATTCCATGAATTTTGATGAATGGATTGACATTACCCATCATTATAGTAGAACAGTTTCACAGCCTTAAATCCTCTGTTTTGTCTATTAATTTCTCCCTCCTCCTAATCCCTGGCAACCACTGATCTTTCTTTTTTTTTATTGTTTTCATACTTTTATCTTTTTTAGAATGCCATAGAGTTGGAATAACACAATATGTAGAATTTTCAGATTTAATTCTTTCACTTAATAACATTTCTTTGTTTTTACCATGTCTTTTCATGGCTTGACAACTGACTTCTTTTTAGTTTTGAATAATATTCTTATGTCTGGATGTGCCACAGTTTATTTATTCATTCACCTACTGAAGGATACCTTGGTTGCTTCTGTTTTAGCAATTATAAACAAAGCTGCTACACACATCTGTGTGTAGATTTTTGTGTGATATAAGTTTCAACCCTTTTTTTTATATGATCACAAGCATGTTTAGTTTGATAAACTGCCAAACTTTCTTCCAAAATGACTATCATTTTGAATTCTCACCAGCAATGAATGAGAGTTTTGCTCGCTCCCTCTCCTTGACAGCATTGGATGTTGTCAGTCTTCTGGATTTTGACTATTTTAATAAATGTGTCATGGTATCTTATTTTTGCTTTAATTTTCATTTCCTATTGACATATGATGTGAAGTATCTTTTTATATGCTTTATAAGGGGCTTCCCAGGTGGCACTCTCAGTAAAGAACCCACCTGCAAATTCAGGAGACATAAGAGATATGGGTTTGATACCTCGGTTAGGAAAATCCCCTGGAAGAGGGCATGTCAACCAGTTCCAGCATTCTTGCCTCAAGAATCCCTATGGACAGAGAAGTCTGGCAGGCTACAGTCCATAGGGTCACAAAAAATTGGACACAACTGAAGTGATTTAGTACATACACACACACATATATATTCTGGGGAAGGGCATAGTAATCCACTCCAGTAATCTTGCCGATGAACTGAGGAATCTGGTGGTCTACAGTTCATAGGGTCACAAAGAGTCAGACACTACTGAAGTGACTGAGCACAAATATATATATATATATATATATATATATATATATATATAGAGAGAGAGAGAGAGAGAGAGAGAGAGAGAGATAATATGTATCTTATACTGTGATATGTCTATCTGTTTATGTCTTTTAGCCAGTTTTTAAAAAGCTGTTCTTTTTCTTATGGTTGATTTTTCTGCATTTTGTGTATGTTTTGAATAATTGTCCTTTAACATATGTTTTTTGAATATATTTTCTTACAGTGTGTGTTTTGTCTTCTCATTCTCATTGTTTGTCTTAGAGCAGAAAATTTTAATTTTAATAAAGTCCAAGTTATCAATTATTTCATTCATGGATAATGCCTTTGAGTTTGTAAGTAAAAACCATCAGCATGTCCCAAATTGCATACATTTTCCTCCGTGTTATTTTTTAGGAGGTATATAGTTTTGTGCTTTACAGTTATGTCTATGATCCATTTTGAGTTAATTTTTGAGGAGAATATAAAGTCTATGTTTAGCTTCCACTTGTTTATAGTGACCATTTCTTGAGAAGAAATATATAAATTAATAGATTTTAAATGTATTTTAAGACAATAACTGCTTAATTTGAGGAAAATAGTTCAGTGAAGAAACATCCTGGCATTTAGGTGGCCTATAACAGAAAAATAAATGAAAATTCTTAGTTCCACTCTTTAGCACAAGTTATGTTTATACAGAGTGATCTACAGTATTGAAAATGGGCATTTGGGACAAAAGTGTAATAAGCCAACAAACTGCCAATTTAAAAATTATAATGCTACTTGATCAAATTCTAATCTTTTTTAATGACAATTATATAAGTGACTAAAAAGATAGTACTTTCACCTGATTTTAAGAAATGGCAGTTGTATTACTTTGTTAAGGCTGCTGTAACAAAGTAGCACACGATGGGTGACAAAGGACCAACATTTATTTTCTCACTATTTTGAAGGCTATAAATCTGAGATTAAGGTGTTTACAAGGTTGGTTGCTTCCAAGGGCTATGAGAAAAAAAATTGTCCCAGGCCTCTCTCTTAGTTTCTGGTGGTTTACTTTCATGTCAGTATTTGGTATTCCTTGGCTTCTGATACATCAGCTGGATCTCTGCCTTCATTTCTACATGGCATTGTATGAAGCCTAATTTCCCTTTATTATAAGGACACCATGTATGCTGGGTTAAAGTCCCATCCTAGTCCTGTATGACTTCATCTTTAAGTAACTAATCATATTTGCAACTACCTTATTTCCGAATACGATCACATCCTGGAGTATAGGACTTCAACATTTGAATTTTTGAAGGACATAATACAATTTTCTGTGACAATAGATTCAATTCACTGTGACAATATCTCTTTGTATTAGAGATACCAAGGGAACATTTCACACAATTATGGGAACAAAAAAGGACAGAAATGGTATGGATCTAACAGAAGTAGAAGATATTAAGAGGAGGTGGCAAGAATACATGGAAGAACTATACAAAAAAGATCTTAATGACACAGATAATCACGATGGTGTGATCACTCACCTAGAGCCAGACATCCTGGAAAGTAAAGTTGAGTAAGCTTTAGGAAGCATCACTAAAAACAAAGCTAGTGGAAGTGATGGAATTCCAATGGAGCTATTTCAAATCCTAAAATATGATGCTGTGAAAGTGCTGCACTCAATATGCCAGCAAATTTGGAAAACTCAGCAGTGGCCATAGGACTGGAAAAGGTCAGTTTCCACTCCAATCCCAAATTCTTTGGCAATGCCAAAGAATGCTCAAACTACCTCACATTTGCACTCATCTCACAAGCTAGTAAAGTAAAGCTCAAAATTATCCAAGCCAGGCTTCAACAATATGTGAACCATGAACTTCCAGATGTTCAAGCTGGTTCTAGAAAAGGAAGAAGAACCAGAGATCAAATTGCCAACATCCATTGGATTATTGAAAAAGCAAGAGAGTTCCAGGAAAACTTCTACTTCTTCTTTATTGACTATGCCAAAGCCTTTGATTGTTTGGATCACAACAAACTGTGGAAAATTCTTAAAGAGATGGGAATACCAGACCACCTTACTAGCAGCAGTTAGAACTGGACATGGAACAACATACTGGTTCCAAATCAGGAAAGGAGTACATCAAGGATGTATATGGTCACCCTGCTTATTTAACTTTTATGTGCAGAGTACATCATGGGAAAGTTGGGCTGGATGAAGCATAAGCTGAAAGCAAGAATGCTGGGAGAAATATCAATAACCTCAGATATGTGGATAACACCACCCTTTTGGCAGAAAGGGAAGAAGAACTAAAGAGTCTCTTGATGGAAATGAAAAAGGAGAGTGAAAAAGTTGGCTTAAAGCTCAACATTCAGAAAACTAAGATCATGGCATCTGGTCCCATCACTTCATGGGAAATAGATGAGGAAACAATGGAAACAGTGACAGACTTTATTTTGGGGGGCCCCAAAATCACGGCAGATGGTGACTTCAGCCATGAAATGAAAAGACTCTTGCTCCTTGGAAGAAAAGTTATGACCAACCTAGCCAGCATATTAAAAAGCAGAGATATTTCTTTGCCAATAAACGTCCATCTTGTCAAAGCTATGGTTTTTCTAGTAGTCATGTATGGATATGAGAGTTGGACTGTAAAGAAAGCTGAGTGCAAAAGAATTGATGTTTTTGAACTGTGGTGTTGGAGAAGACTTTTGAGAGTCCCTTGGAATGCAAGGAGATCCAATCAGTCCATCCTAAAGGAAATTAGTCCTGAATATTCATTGGAAGGACCGATGCTAAAGCTCAAACTCCAATACTTTGGCCACCTGATGGGAAGAACTGACTCATTGGAAAAGACCCTGATGCTGGGAAATATTGAAGGCAGGAGGAGATGGGAACATCTGAGGATGAGATGGTTGGAAGACATCACAGACTCAATGGACATGAGTTTGAGTAGATTTCAGTAGTTGGTGATGGACAGGGAGGCATGGCGTGCTGCAGTCTATGGGGTTGCAAAGAGTCAGACATGACTGAGCGACTGAACTGAACTGAATGATAAAGAGCACCTATTCCTAAATACTTTCTCTACAAGTACGTGTACAAATTTTTGGTTAAAATATGAAATTGGGCTAAAATATATCTTTTGACCATAATAAATTGAAAAGACCTAGGATTTTTCACATTAGTTCTTGAAGTGAATAAAGATTTTAAGGTATTAATTGCAAAATGTACAAATAACTTTGTTTCATTTTGAATATATTTCTTTTAAAATTAATAATGTGATTAAAATACATTTGTGTCAGTGTACCTTCAGAACACTGGCAGAAAGGCATTAAGAGTTTGTGAGTGAGTGAAAGTTGCTCAGTTGTGTCCGATTCTTTGTGACCGCATGGACTGTAGCCCACCAGGCTCCTCCTTCCATGGGATTTTCCAGCCAAGAATACTGGAGTAGGTTGCTATGCCCTTCTCCAGAGGAACTTCCCTACTCAGGGGTTTTACCTGGGTCTCTCACATTGCTGGCAGATTCTTTACTAATTAGTCTGGGAAAACAGGGAAGGGGGTAAAGTTTTGGCCACACCACGCAGCATGTGGGAACTTAGTTTCCCAGCCAGGGATCAATAATGCATTCTCTGAATTGAAAGTGCAGGATCTTAACCACTGGACCACCAGGGAAGTCTTACTAATGTAGACAATGTAAGTAAGTATTCAAAAAGCAATATAGGGGATGTGGTGCTTTGTGCTAGAAGTGAAAGTGGAATAAGTCGGAGTTGAATTAAGAATGTCTCCCAGGAAACCTCAAAGTGAAGGAAACTTAAAAATTGAATGAAAATGACACTTTATTACAGATATTTACTATTAAATGATGGATCAAGTTTTATAGAGAAAGAGTACTAATATTCAAAACAGTTATCAAAAGTGTCTGCTGGAATAGAACTTAATAAAAGCAGAGTGAAAGACGAATTTGGAAACAGAAGCATAATGTCTTAAAATTCTACAAAGTTAAAGTAATGACTATTAAGTAAGATACTATTAACACATTTAAATTCAACATTAAGAAAGGATTTTCCAGTTAAATTTACTAATTTGCAGTTATAGGCCTTGTTTAAGTTTTCTTAAAGTAACTACTTATAAGTCTATCTAAACCTGCTTCTGTAAACAGAATTAAACTTTTAAAAAGTTGTTTGTATATTAGAAATATTTCTATATATAAAAATGTTTTATATATAAATGTTTTATTATTTTATTTATATTTGCAATTTCTAGGTGAATTGTTTGCTCTGTATTCTCACAATATCAAATATATTCAAAAGCAAGACAGTATTTCCATAAAAATAAAAATGCTTGTGAAAAATTGTCAATTTTTATAGTCTATTCACTCAGCATTATTACTCATTCATATTCATTTATATGTTATTTTCCCGCATTTTCTGCAATTGTTATCATATCTCAAACTGACAGCTTCAAAAATTAATATTGAGTTCAGTTATTTTTTGTGGATGTAGGTGGACTTGATCACCATCCCCTTCAATACTAAGTTTTTTTTCCCTCAATTCTTGCACATAGGCAAAATATATAATGTGTGTGCATATAAGGCTAAATATAGAATAAGATACATTAGTGTGGTATGGAAAGAATTAAGAATCTTTAGAATTAAAAAAATAAGACAGTAAATGAAAAAATGAATGTAGGAATCAGTGAACAACATAAACTAGGCAATCTAACCTCAAATTACGAATATTTTCCTCATGTGAACTTACTACTTTTTATTAATTAGAATCATTGTGATGTATATTAATGAGGTGATGGTTAATGAGTATATTGTTTAATTATTCAGAATATTACTATTGAAGAAGTTGTCACAAAAGGTAATATCAGGAGAGAAGGATCATTTTAAGATATGAAAACTCAGACCATTGTGATCTATTCCTAACACAAAATATAAAAAAAGAAAATTACACAGGAGTGAGTTTATCTTATTTGAAAACTAAAACAGATTTCTATTTAATTAGCATTTTGAATCACACCTAAGCAAATGTCTGATCCTTGCCTAAGGTCATCTCCATAATTGTTTAATTTATCCCTAATGCTTTCCATTTTATAAACTTTTCTACAAATGTACATTATAAAATGTATTGTAATTCAGATTCTTTATAGTTTGATAGAGTTATCCTTTCTAAACTACTTCAAGATGAATTATTAGAGACTGACATATTTCAATGGTATCTGATGTATATTTCAGTAAAAAATATATGGCTATTTAGTCTGAAATAACTTTTTTATTACATATTTTGGATGACTTTTAGTTTAATTCTTAAACAAATGTCTTTTATGTTCTGGTTGTTTCATTTCTTATTTCTGTTTCTTCTAGTTCATTTCTCAAATTTTATCTTGATAGTCTACCTAAAAAGATCACATTTAAATATAATGTGATTTAACTTGGTAAATTAAATATAATTACTTTATTCAAAAAATGTTTACATTTAAAATTGATAGTTTTCATCAGGAATAGCCAATTTTTTTTGTTCATAATTACATCATTACCTAATAGTTAATGCTTTTATGATATGTGGATTATAGTACCACACTAATTATTTAAATATAGTTCTTAATACTATTTAATTATTTATTTATTTCCCATAAAGAAATCAACTTAATGTTTGAAAGATAGCTCTATAGGAAAAAAAGGAAACCCTAAGTTTATCACATGACAGTTTTTAATGTTTATTTTTATTTGATAAATAAAATTCAATTGGAGAACACTGAGTGAAAGAGATGGAAGCAGAAAAACACTAGAATGTAGATTTAATTATCTAATGTTAGAATAATTAAAGACATGTATTACCATGTTGTTAATGATTTTGAAAAATTCGTAAATATGGTTAATCAGTGGACTTTGTCCATTATAAACTATTTGTTTAATTGGATCATGATTACATTAATGATTTCACTTTTTATTATTATTTTAGAAATTATTAGTTCAGTTCAGTCTCTCAGTTGTGTCTGACTCTTTGAGACCCCATGGACTGCAGCACACTAGGTCTCCCTGTCCATCACAAATTCCTGGAACCTACACAAACTCATGTCAATCACGTCAGTGATGCCCTCCACCCATCTCATTCTCTGTCCTCCCCTTCTTCTCCCAACTTCAATCTTTCCCAGAATCAGGGTCTTTTCAAATGAGTCAGTTCTTTCCATCAGGTGGCCGAAGTATTGGAGTTTCAGCTTCAGCATCAGTTCTTCCAATGAATATTCAGGATAGATTTCCTTTAGGATGAACTGATTGGATCTCCTTGCATTCCAAGGGACTCTCAAAAGTCTTCTCCAACACCACAGTTCAAAAACATTAATTTTTCAGTGCTCAGCTTTCTTTATAGTCCAACTCTCACATCCATACATGACCACTGAAAAAACCATAGCCTTGACTAGACAGACCTTTGTTGACAAAGTAATGTCTCTGCTTTTCAGTATGCTGGCTAGTTTGGTCATAACTTTCCTTCCAAGGAGTAAGTGTCTTTTAATTTCATGGCCGCAATCACCATCTGCAGTGATTTTGGATCCTAGAAAAATAAAGTCAGCCATTGTTTCCACTGTTTCCCCATCTATTTGCCATGAAGTGTTGGGACCAGATGTCATGATCTTAGTTCTGAATGTCGAGTTTTATGACACCTTTTTCACTCTTTTCTTTAACTGCCATTAAGAGACTCTTGAATACTTCTTCACTTTCTGCCATAAAGGTGATGTCATCTGCGTATCTGAGGTTATTGATATTTCTCCCAGTAATCTTGATTCCAACTTGTGCTTCATCCAGCCCAGCAATTTGCATGATGCATCTGCATATAAGTTAAATAAGCAGGGTGACAACATACAGCATTGATTTACTTATTTCCTGATTTGGAACCAGTCTGTTGTTCCATGTCTAGTTCTAACTGTTGCTTCTTGATCATACAGATTTCTCAGGAGGCAGGTCAGGTGGTCTGCTATTCTCATCTCTTAAAGAATTTTCCACAGTTTTTGTGATCCACACAGTCAAAGGCTTTGGCATAGTCAATAAAGCAGAAATAGATGTTTTTCTGGCACTCTCTTGCTTTTTCCATGATCCAGTGGATGTTGGCAATTTGATCTCTGGTTCCTCTGCCTTTTCTAAAACCAGCTTGAACATCTGGAAGTTCAGGGTTCATGTATTGCTGAAGCCTGGCTTGGAGAATTTTGAGCATTACTTTACTAGTGTGTGTGGTGAGGGCAATTGTAATGATGGTATTTATTTCATGTTTGCCATGCCGCACATTGTATTAAGGGTTGAACATGTTTTATTTAAGTCTCATAACTGCTCTATAAATAACGCTAACTCACTATGTAGGACTACCCTGGTAGCGCAGCTGATAAAGAATCTCCCTGCAATGGAGAGACTCTGGTTCAATTCCTGGGTTGGAGAGATAAACTGGAGAAGGGAACAGGTACCCATTCCAGTATTCTTGCCTGGAGAATTCCATGGACAGATGAGGCTGCAGTCCATGGGATGGCAAAGAATCTGACATAACTGACTCTGTTTCACTTTCACTTTTCAACCCATTGCATAGATAAGGAAACTGAGGCAGAAGAGAGCTCACAAAACTAATAAGTGATGAAGCCCAGATTAAGCCCAAGCTTTCTGTCCCATACCTTCTCATTTTCTACTGTGGCTTCCTCTTTGGCTCAAAGAGTTTGGATGACATATCCAAGACTGTCATGTGAGGGGGTATCAAACTTTATCTCATGATTTCTATCTTATTGCTTTTTCTCCTACAGTAAGCTTTTTTAGTTAATTTATTTTTTTCTGTAATACCTGACCCTTAAATTATAACCTAAGTCACAGAGATAATTGGAGAACTGGTGGTATTGATATGGTACATAAGTTAAGATGCTATCAGCAGCAAATAATAAGAAATCCTGAATCAACTGGTTTAAAAAATAAATAAAATGCATTATTCTCAAAACAAGCAGCCCCAAGAATGGGTGGTGTTGAAAAATAATTTAAGCACACTGAAACATACTGATTTCATTTTAATTCTTCTTATAATTATTAAGAGATAAATTATAGCATTGAATGGTCAAAATGATAATACATGAAATCATTTAGAGATAATTTTATATCACCAAATTTTGTATATATAACCAATATTAAATATTAATATCCATGGACAAAGTTAGATTTTTACTTGAACAAAATGTGGAATCTTAGTGAATTAGAAAATTATCTTATTATGAAAAATGATGGTTTCAAGAAAAGGAGTACATTAATGGCAATTCAAACATTTTATTTTTCACAATTTTTACAAGTAATGACTCAAAGACTCCCTTTCACATATGAGTGCATTTATAATAGACTAATTTGTATGAGAATCATTTTTCCTATTCTGATGTTGCAATGGCTTGGCTGAGTTAAATAGAAAACTCAAAAAAAAAGATTTATCTTAATCTGTTTCCTCTTCACCTTTATGTTATGTTTATGTTACTTGTCAGTGTTGTTGTGAGCCAGAGACAACTAGGTGAACTCCAATGAAGGCGTTCCCCTTCTATATGGTAAGAGAAATCTTCAGCTGTAAATAAAACCCCTAAAGATCAAAAATGTATAGTATTCAGTCTGTCTCATAAGATCTGACCTGTGGCTAAGTTCTAGCAAATCAGAAGTGACAGAAAGTGTCTCCAGGAAGTTTCTGAGTACACTCCATGAAAGGCAATTCAAATGAAGACTTTATTTTTCTTTCTTCCTATTGCCTGGAGCTGTGGAAAACATCTTTAATGAGGGATGAATTGTGGAGAACAAAGGAGCCTCAATCTCTAAAGGCTTCTGGACTTAGACACTTTATCACCATTAAGCTGTCTAGGTCTTGCCTATTAAGAAGGAAACATAACTCTATCTTGTTGAAGTCACATATTTTAGATATATTCAATGGAAAGGAAAAGAAAATCTAACTTTAGTTGCTACAGACTTGGAGTATGCAGTGTTTATTTTAGTTCATTACAATATATCTAACAAATATAACAGTAATATTTGTTTATAATTTATGCAAATAAATGTAGCAATTAGAATCTTAGATGAAACAATCATAGTGGATACTAGATTGTAAATACTAGATATTTTTATTAGTGGCTCTTCATCATTCTCGCGTATACTTTTATAAACCATCTCTTCATTAAGGAGTTTTAAATTACTTCTGAATATCCTGCCTTTTACTTATCAGATATTTGTCTAGCACAAGTGGATGACCTCTCTGCCAAGAGCAAATGGAGCACTAATAGTGGCGTAACTGATATAATGAACATCACGAACATCACTACTGTTGGCATGGAGTGTAATGCAGGCAGTGGCAAGGGGTTGAAAGAAACAGTATTTGTAGCAACTACAAACATTCTACATGGTGTAGCTTATTTTAACTTTCCTAAAAGAGTGAAAGAGGATTCATATAAAGGTCTTGAATATAACATTTAGAACACATATGAAAAATCAGAAAACTTGTTAATTGCAGCTATGAACCAAACCAAGAGATTTACTTTCAGGGATGCAGAGCTAAAAGGCCATTAAGTACATATTTAAACACAAACAAATAGCTACTGCTGCTGCTGCTAAGTCGCGTCAGTTTCTGACTCTGTACAACCCCACAGATGGTAGCCCACCAGGCTCTTCCTTCCCTGGGATTCTCCAGGCAAGAATACTGGAGTGGGCTGCCATTTCCTTTTCCAATGCATGCATGCATGCATGCTAAGTTGCTCCAGTCGTGTCCAATTCTATGCGACCCCATAGATGGCAGCCCACCAAGCTCCTCTGTCCCTGGGATTCTCCAGGCAAGAATACTCGAGTGGATTCGCATTTCCTTCCTGGACAAACAAATAGGGGAAGAGTAAAATACTGAGATATTGGATCAAAACATTTGGGCAGACACAGATGAGGGTGATAACTTTGATTTCCAAAATATATCAATGTTTCTTGTCTTAGAAATAGTTTACCCTATCAGTCTAAGGAAATAGGCTTTCTTTTCATGAAACCCTTTGAATGATTTCATAAGAGAATTTCTTCATGAGGGTATTATCTGCTCAAAATTGAAGATTAATTCATTATGCTGTCTCCATGTAAGAATTAGAACCCCAGCACAGCCCAGACAGACAAGTAGAAGTGGTCAGGGGCAAAGTAGACAACACACTAAAGAACAACATGGCCTTGCCAATATGTATCAGCAGAAGTTGAGGGAACATATATAGGAGTGGACTAAAAGGTGTTTGACCAAAGAGGACAAAATATGAAACTAGGCAGGTCAAATATATTGATACTGGATACAATGAATCAAGATTATGGATTGGTTTAAGCAGTGGGTAATTTGTGGGCTTAGTTGTTCAATTACATCCTGAACTCTAAAATGATCTTTAGTCAGTAAGAACAATATTTTGAAGTATTCCTGGAGGACTAAAGAAGAAGTAACACAAAGACTCAGAAAGAATAGAAATTTTATAGTGGTCACTTATGAATAATCTGTGAACATGTGTATTCCCTTTTTCCTCAGTTCAGTTGTGCAGCAGTGTCTGACTCTTTCCTACCACAGAGACTGCAGCACGCAGGCTTCTCTGTCCTTCTCCATCTCCTGGAGTTTGTTCAAATTCATGTCCATGCAGTTAGTGATGCCATCCAACCATCCCACCCTCTGTCGTCCCCTTCTCCTCCCACTTTCAATCTTTCCCAGCATCAGGGTCTTTTCAAATGAGTCAGTTCTTCGTATCAGGTGGCCAAAGGATTGGAATTTCAGCTTCAATATCAGTCTTTCCAATGAATATTCAGGACTGATTTCTTTTAGGATTGACTGGTTTGATCTCCTTGCAGTTCAAGGGACTCTCAAGTGTCTTCTCCAACACGACAGTTCAAAAACATCAATTCTTTGGTGCTCAGCCTTCTTTATGGTCCAACTCTCACATCCATACATGAGTACTGGAAAAACCATAGCTTTGACTAGACAGAACTTTGTCAGCAAAGTAATGTCTGTGTTTTCCAATATGCTGTTTAGGTTTGTCATAGTTTTTGTTCCAAGGAGCATTTGTCTTTTCATTTCATGGCTGTAGTCACCATCTGCAGTGATTTTGGAGGCCCCAAAATAAAGTCTGTCACTGTTTCCACTGCTTCCTCATCTATTTGCCATGAAGTGATGGGACCCCATGCCATGATCTTAGTTTTCTGAATGTTGAGCTTTAAGCCAACTTTTTCACTCTTCTCTTTCACTTTCATCAAAAGGTTCTTTACTTCCTCTTTGCTTTCTGCCATAAGGGTCGTGTTTTCATATCTAAGATTATTGATATTTCTCCCAGCAATCTTTATTCTAGCTTGTGCTTCATCTAATCCAGCATTTTTCATGGTGTACTCTGCATATAAGTTAAATAAGCAGAGTGAAAATATACAGCCTTAATGTACTCCTTTCCCAATTTGGAACCAGTCTGTTGTTCCATGTTTGGTTCTAACTGTTGCTTCTTGAGCTACATACAGATTTCTCAGGAGGCAGGTCAGGTGGTCTGCTATTCTCTTCTCTTGGAGAATTTTCCACACAGTTTGTTGTGATCCACACAGTCAAAGGCTTTGCAATAGTCAATAAAGCAGAAGTAGATGTTTTTCTGGAACTCTCTTGCTTTCTCTATAATCCAATGGATTTGGCAATTTAATCTCTGGCTCCTCTGCCTTTTCTAAATCCAGCTTGAACATCTGGAAGTTCTGAGTTCATGTATTGTTGAAGCTTTGCTTGCAGAATTTTGCACATTACTTTGCTAGTGTGTGAAATGAGTGCAATTGTTCAGTAGCTTGAACATTGTTTGGCATTACCTTTCTTTGTGATTGGAAAACTGAGTTTTTGCATTCCTGTGGCCACTGCTGACTTTTCCAAATTGGTGACATATTGAGTATAGCACTTTAACAGCATCATCTTTTAGGATTTGAAATAGTTCAGTTGGAGTTTCATCACCTCTACTAACTTTGTGCATAATGATGCTTCCCTATTCCCTGATACTGCTGCTGTTGCTAAGTCACTTCAGTCATGTCCAACTCTGTGCAACCCCATAGATGGCAGCCCACCAGGCTCCCCCATCCCTGGGATTCTCCAGGCAAGAACACTGGAGTGGGTTGCCATTTCCTTCTCCAATGCATGAAAGTGAAAAGTGAAAGTGAAGTCACTCAATCATGTTCGACTCCCAGCGACCCCATGGACTACAGCCCACCAGGCTCCTCCATCCATGGGATTTTCCAGGCAAGAACACTGGAGTGGGGTGCCATTGCCTTCTCCACCCTGTTTCCTAGGCACCCTAATTTTTACAC
This sequence comes from Bos indicus x Bos taurus, assembly GCF_003369695.1. NCBI lineage: Eukaryota > Metazoa > Chordata > Mammalia > Artiodactyla > Bovidae > Bos > Bos indicus x Bos taurus. The sequence goes on along the minus strand of NC_040076.1, from coordinate 16,850,141 downwards.
TGTGAGTACATCATGTACAAATTGACCATGATCAATTTGTATAGATAGAGGCTTTAGTTAGTTAGCACTAAAACATGTTTTTTTTTTCCTCATCATGAATGATATGTTTACCATCAATAATAAGTGCCTAGGTTTCCCTGATACCTCAGTTGGGAAAGAGTCTGCCAACAATGCAGGAGATACCAGTTTGAATCTTGGGTCTCAAAGATCTGCTGGAGAAGGGATAGGCTACACACTTCAATATTCTTGGGCTTCCCCTGTGGCTCAGCTGGTAAAGAATCTACCTGCAATGCTGGAGACCTGGGTTCAATCCCTGGGTTTAGACGATCCCCTGGAGAAGGGAATGGCTTCAGTATTCTGGCCTGGAGAATTCCTTGACTGTATAGTCCATGATGTCACAAAGATTTGGACACAACTGTGCTACTTTCACTTCACTAAACTAAACAATAGTTGTCTTAGGTCACAACAGAGTCTTTTTCTTCAGGGTCAATAGTCAGTCACCTAAAAGAAAGCTGACTATATTGGACTATTTTATCATGAAGGGGGTTTATTTTATCACGAAAGTTTATTCTCATGGATTTAGATATTTTCTAAATATTAAATTCCCTTCCTGTCTGCAGTGCTTTGGCCATCATCATCATTGATGATCTTACAAAGTGCTTTATTTATTAAAGTGCAATCCCATGGAATATTTCTGCTGACTTATGGTAGTAGGGTGAGTACAACAATGGGGCCATGTGTACAGGATTCGTTAGTTTGAACACATGGTTAGAAAGAGCAGGTTTAATATGATAATTCTCTTCCCTGGTGGCTGAGTTGTAAAGAATCTGACTAAAATGCAAGAGACCTGGGTTCAATCCCTGGGTCAGGAAGATTCCCTGGGGAAGGAAATAGCAACCCACTCTGGTATTATTGCCTGGGTAACACCATGGAGGAGCTTGTTGGACTATAGTCAATGGAGCCGAAAAAGAGTCCGGCACAGTTTAGCAATTAAACAACAAAAACACTAAAAATTTTGTAATAAGAACCATGCCTAATATGTTAGATGTGATATTTACTCCTTAGTCAAACACCCTGGGTCCAAGAACCAGACAGAAAACAGAGATGTGGGCCCTCTCATATTACAATTAATTATCTACTTAAGACATTTTTCCTTCCAAATCCTATATCAAATTGTTTGGAGTATTTGGATATTTTGGTGCTCAATGGACAACTCTCTCCCTTAGGAAAAGTTCTGTGTCTCCAGTAGTTTGAAAACTGAGGCTAACTTCTCTCTTATTCACTAACATTTTTGAACTCCATTCCACTGAATCAACAGACAGGAAAGAGGTCATTGTATTTACTGGCCAAGGAAAATAGTTCTAATTAGCAAACATGAACTGGGATGCTGCTTGTTGCAAAAGATCATCAAAAAACATGATCACCAGTTTGACCTGAAGCTAGACCAGGGCATTTGGAGGCTGCTCACACTACCATCCCTTTACCCTCCATACTGGAATATATTCTCAGCTTGTCTTCTTCAAGCTGGAAGCTGTCCAAGGACACAGCTTTGAAATAGTAATACAGTGTTGAGACCATCTGGACGTTGTACATTTTTCAACCCAATTAAGGCAGCTGTATAAACTTGTGGGTAGGTGCAAAAAGCAACTGGTCTTGCAGCCACCCAAGAGAAGCCTTGATTGTGTTCTTGCCTCTTAAAGCTGCCACATCCCAGTCTGGGGTGGCCTGCCTCTTTCTTAGGTCTCTCTCTGCCTTTCATGTACAGGGCAGGTTTCACATTACACAAGGGATGCTCCCGAGGCCACTGTAAACCAAGCTATTACAAAATGGAAGCAAATAGGACCCCTAGAAATCTTAACATGCCTTTCCTCAGTAGACTTGGCCAATGTAAAAGTTACATCTATTAAGGCAGTAATGAATTAGATCCAGATAATTCAGAAATACATAATTTTAGATCACTCTTGTCCGATTTTATCATTTCCAACAAACAATAAAAAAGAAAACAAATAGAATAGATGGTTAAAAATAAAGCTATAGTTATTGAATTGTCAGGTTAAGCTACAGATCTGTGGGTCTAGGGAGTGGAAGAGTTAAGAACACCCAGCTATGTTTTAAGTTAATTGCTTTGTTCATTCTTTTCCCCAAAGATTTAGAAGTCTTTGGAAACATGACAAAACTGAACCAGCTTCACAAGGATAACTAAGCTATGATGCTTTATGCATCCTGTTTTGAATAGTTACACAATATATTATTGGCTTCCCAGTTGACTCATTGGTAAGGAATCTGCCTGCCAATGCAGAGGATGTGGGTTCAATCCCTGGGTCAGGAAGATCCCCTGGAGAAGAAAATGGCAATGCACTCCAGTATTCTTGCCTGGACAAAGGAGCCTGGTAGGTTACAGTCCATGGGGTCACAAAAGAGTCTGACACAACTTAGCAAATAACCAACAACAACAAGAAGATTACTTATAATACTTAATATAATATAGATGCTATGTAAATGGTTGTAAATACAATGTAAACACTATGTAAATAGTTCCTCCATGATGGCAAGCTCAAGTTATGCTTTTTGGAATTTTCTGGAATCATTTCCCCAATATTTTTCATTTGTAGTTGTTTGAATATGCCATGTGTGACCTTAATGATGCAGCTGGACTGTAGTGCCATTCAAGAATATTGGACAGGAGGAGTTTAGCACACATGTAAGGTACCAATCTTTCTAAATTTGAAATAGTCCTGTTTCAGTCTCTGGGTTGCTGTTGGAGTTCTCTTATTGACATACTGCTCTCTGCTCATCCCTCCCCATTGCCTCTGTGCTCAGTGTAAGGGCTGGAACAGGGCCTTGACTGGAGAGCTCACAGAGCTGGGACCAAGCCCAGTGCACCATTGCAGTGTTCACACCTCAACATTCATAGTTTTACAAATGGATGTCCAAGGGGCCCACTACCAAAATCAAATTCTTCCCTATTTCATTGTATATCAATTTTTCATGTCAGATTTTGAGCACTATCATTATCAAGTATCCTTGTTGTCTATATTTGAGCTAATTGTGTTGCACAACCAAATTTGGATTTGCTTGCCTGCAGGCAGTAAGCTAATCAGCTGATACTAGGTTATGCTATCAGAAGCTCCAGTGTTTATTGCATCATGCCAATCAAGGAGTCTGGGCAGCTAGGGATTAAAAGATCAGAACTCCTTGATGGCTATCAGGGAATGCTTTTTTTAAAGACAAGGTGAGGGAAGGGTTAGTGTGTACATGTCAGCTTATAGACATTTTTCTGATTGGTTGATGGTGAGGCAATCAGGAATCAACATCATTAGCCTTCTGGTTCCAATAGCTCTGGGGTCTTCCTGCTTGTGGGCAGCACACAATTAACTTACTCCAGCTGATGGGGGTTTCAGTATCTGTAAAATAGCACAAAGGATATGGCTTAGAATATTATCTATAGCCCTTGAGGAGGAACTAAAGGCCCTTGACTTTGTGTAGCGGACAAATTATTATTATAAACTATTATAATATTATATTATAATTATATTGGAAGGAAAGTTATGATCAAACTAGATAGCATATTAAAAAGCAGAGACATTACTTTGCCAACAAAGGGCCGTCTAGTCAAGGCTATGGTTTTTCCAGCGGTCATGTATGGATGTGAGAGTTGGACTGTAAAGAAGACTGAGTGCCAAAGAATTGATGCTTTTGAACTGCAGTGTTGAAGAAGACTCTTGAGAGTCCCTTGGACTTCAAGGATATCCAACCTGTCCATTCTGAAGGAGATCAGTCCTGGGTGTTCATTGGAACGACTGATGCTGAAGCTGAAACTCCAATACTTTGGCCACCTGATGAGAAGAGCTGATTCATTTGAAAAGACCCTGATGCTGGGAGGGATTGGGGGCAGGAGGAGAAGGGGACAACAGAGGATGAGATGGTTGGATGGCATCACCAACTCAATAGACAAGGGTTTGGGTGGACTCCGGGAATTGGTAATGGACAGGAAGGCCTGGTGTGCTGCGGTTCATGGGGTCACAAAGAGTCGGACATGACTGAGCGACTGAACTGAACTGATAATTATATTATAAATCAACATATTATTAATACATAATAATATTCATTAATAATCAATAAATTAATAGTAATTGTATATTATATTATACTATACTATTATAAACTATTATCATTTTGTCTTGTGAAGTGAACTGAAAGATGTTCAGTTGTGTCTGACTCTTTGCAACCCCGTGAACTGTAGCTCATCAGGCTCCTCTGTCTGTGGCAATTCTCCAGACAAGAATACTGAAGTGGGCAGCTGTTCCCTTCTGCAGGGGATCTTCCCAACCCAGGGATCAAAACTAGGTCTCCTGCATTTCAGGCTAAGATTTTTTATCTGAGCCACCAAGGAAGCCGAAGAATACTGGAATGAGTAACCTAACCCTTCTCCAGCTAATCGTGCCAACCTAGGAGTTGAACCACAGTCTCCTGCATTGCAGATGGAGCTACCAGGGAAGCCCTGTTTTTCTTTGCTTCTGCATTTTCTCACTTCTCTGATTAAATTTATTCTTTGGAACTTAAGGAAAGCCTAGGAGGCCAAAATTTTTCTATAAATAAGAGCAAGTGGAGGACTTGGTGGGATATGTATTATGTCCTGAGAAGGCATTATAGGATCTTGCTTGATCAAAATTATATCCTGTCATATTTATTATATGTTTATAATTCACCTTTATATCTGAGAATAAAAGTTCTTCAGAAGTTGTTTGTGCTTTTGCAAGATTGCCCAATCTCTTTTTGACTTATTTTTCATGTAATTTTAGAAACAGCTAATCAAGCTTTGCTAAGACACCTGCTGGGATTTTTATTGGTGCTGCTTTGAATCAATATATTAATTAGGAGAGAATTTACATGTTTACAATATTGATTTTTCAAAACCTTGAACTTGGAATAAGGTATTTATTTAGGTCTTCTTTAATTAATGTTATTCTCATTTTGTTATTCCTAGGGGAGGGCTAATGTTCCCACTATGTTAGATTTATTACTATGCATTTTATTTTATCTTTCTTATGCTATCAAAATATTATTTTTTTCTAATTGTTTTTTCTCATATATAGAACTTGGTTCTCACAAATAGCACTGCTAAATTCTGTTATTTTGATTTGTCCAATTATGTTTCATATAGAAATACACTTTTATTTATTGCCTTCCAATTCTCTGAATTTTAAACCATATTTTATAAGGAAAGATCTTTCCTTATTGCACTGGCTATGGCCTCCAGTATGATAAAGACAGATCACAATATCATATTTTAAATACCTGTAACATGCTTTCAGGTGAAAATTCCATATTATTATTTTTAATAAACATTCTCTCATTTTCTTTCTTTCATAGTGAAATTACAAAGAATAGCACACTTATCCTTTGTTCCTCACTTTTCAATTATTTTACAACTGAACACATACCAATTTCCTCCAATTTCTACAATATTGTCAATGCCATCCATCACTCCCTTAAATTATTTAATGTTCACTTCACTCCTCTGTTGTATCTACAATTCTTTTGAGAGTCTTTCTTTATTGCCTTCTGTGAAGCCACACTTAAAATGTTTACCAAGTTTAGTTATTAGAGTGGAATTTTAAAATCAGGAAAGTCTTACTTGTGTCCTTCTACCAAGACTAACTTATTTTACAATTTTAAATTCTCTAAGCTTAATTTCTTTATCCTCATATAATATCTGTTTATAAGAATTTTGTAGGAAAACAGTTACATACAAAAGGCCTAGTACTTGGCCAGGCACAGGATTAATGCATGTGTACTTTTTTACTTCTTTCAAGTATCTGCTTCTATTCTTGTATGCCTTAAAATTAGTTTTGCTACAGGTTTCATTTAGAGCTTTGTTCTCTTTCCAATTAATGATCTTGAGTGACATGATCTTATTATTATCTTTTAAAATTCAGCTTGAGTTTTACCTCCTTCACTCTTCCCCAGAAAATCTAACTTAAATTTGATTTCTTCATGTCCTGATGATAGTCTCACGTATCACTTGCTGTACTGTAATAACATGCACTTCCTATAATTTTTAGCTTATGTGTTCATTTTTTTTAAGGAAATTTGTGTTTCATTTATTTGAGAATTTTGGGGTTGAAGTTTCTTGAAGCCATTCAGCCTTTCATTCATAGATAAATTATTCAGATTGTTACTTATATGTATGGCTGCTTAAATTCATTGCAAGGCCTTTATTATTATTTACTTTAAGCATATTATGAAATACATTAGTTATCTACAAAAGCATCAAGGTAGAATAGATAATGTACATATAAATTATGGAACTATCATTTATGTATATTTCCTACTCTATTCTTCTTCATTTCTGACAAGAATTCTTCCAAATTTGCTTTTTTAAACAATGATACATGGAATATTTTTTTCCTCACACACTGTTGATGAGGATAGGGAATGAACACTTAATTTTTTAAGTTTTTAATTACAGGATAATTGCTGCATAGCATTGTGTTGGTTTCTGCCATACAACAACATGAATCAGCCATATGTATGCATATATCCCCTCCTTCTTAAGACCCCCTCCAACTCCCTCATCCCACCCATCTAGGTCATCACAGAGCACCAGGTTGAACTCTGTTATACAGCAACTTCTGATATTCTAAGTATTACCTTATATTAAAGAAATTGTCCCTTAAATAAATAGAAAATGTACAATCCCACTAGCAGTTTATCATTACTTTTCTGTTTTCCCAACTCTTGGACAATACATGGGATTTTGAGTATCAAGTATTTGTTAACTTAATAGAATAAAATATTGCTAGGATTATAGATAAATAAATATGTGTTAATTTAGTAGAATAAAATATTTCCAGGATTATAGGTAAATACATATGTTCACTAGCCTTTGGTTTTCCCTTACTTTGATGATCTTTATGATGCTTGGTTTTTGTTGTTTTTTCTCTTACTGGGCTATATGTTTTGGGGGGGCAAGAGGGTATATACTTACTAGTTTTTAATTTTGTATTTAAATTGGCCATTTTTGTCCTATATATCTTTTCAAGTTCTTTTTAACATTCTGAGATTATTCATTATGTTTATGACATCACAGAGACTTTAAAATTTTGAGTCAAAATTTTATGTGCAGAGATTTAGCTAATTTCTCCATTAAATTTTGAAAAATTTTTGTAGCTTCATATAACATGTGGATTTGCTTGTCAGGTTCAATGACACTTGCTTTTATATAGAGTAACTATTTGTTATTGCTGATTCATTTGAATGCCATGACTTTCGTATTTTGATACATTTACTCTGCTAAGTACTTCCTAGCTGTGGAGGAGTTAATATTATTTTCTTGGATTTTTACCATTATTATGCGACTTTTAGGAAAAGTACATTTTTTTCATTTTCCGTTTTTTTCCCTTAACTTCTTTATTACATTTCTTTGGCTAGAACATCCAGTACTATACTGATTATGAGCTATATTAGTGAGCAAGATGGCATTTTGCTTACAGTAAAAGAATTGGCTATATTTTTTCCCTCTCAAGTATGGTGTTGCTTTGATTCTTGGCACAGAGGTTTATCAAGTTGCTAGGATTTAACATAATTGCTATGTTTTTATCAGATATATTTTTCTGGATCTACTGAGAGTTTTTCTTTTTGTCTTTAATCAGTTAATATGGTGATTTACAGTGACAATTACAAAAAATACCAACACACTTTCACATCCTTAGGGCAAATTATACTAGGTAATGAGTTTACTGCTACTGCTACTGCTAAGTCGCTTCAGTCGTGTCTGACTCCGTGCGACCCCATAGACGGCAGCCCACCAGGCTCTCCCGTCCCTGGGATTCTCCAGGAAAGAACACTGGAGTGGGTTGCCATTTCCTTCTCCAATGCATGAAAGTGAAAAGTGAAAGTGAAGTCACTCAGTCGTGTCCGACTCTTAGCGACCCCATGGACTGCAGCCTACCAGACTCATCCATCCATGGGATTTTCCAGGCAAGAGTACTGGAGTGGGGTGCCATTGCCTTAGCAACTTTCAATTTTTACTCTTTCTCCAAATTGTATAGTATATATAGGATTACCACCATTCCAGATATGTTTTTTTCTAAAACAACAGTTTAATAATTCATGGAACACCTGTGTTTTCAGAGAGAAAATTTTTGACTATTGATTTGGTTTATAAAAGGCATTTATTTCTCCTGACCACTTGCCCAGTCCCCATCTCTTCAAGAGAGATAAGCTTCATCTAAATTATTTCATCTGATTGATGATTGTCATTTATAACTTTACTGCTGCTTCGGTCTTGGGTATTCCTTTGGTAAAGGTGTATGGATTCATTATATATTCTAATGTATTGTCTATAGATTATAAGATAAAGTCAAGCATGTATCTGCTGATACTATTTAAGTTGACCTGTCTTTATACTTAGAAATGTCTCTTAATAGTAAGCTTCCCCGGTTACTCAGATGGTAAAGAATCTGCCTGCAATGCAGGAGACCTGTGTTCGATCCCTGATTCAGGAGGATCCTGTGGAGAGGGAAATGGCAACCCACTCCAGTATTCTTGCCTGCAGAATTCCATGGACAAAGGAGCCTGGCAGGCTACAGTCCATGGGGTCACAAAGAGTCAGACACAACTGAGCAATTATCACTCACTCTATTTTTCTTGAAATCCTCCTGTACTCTTAGGTATTGTATTAGTTTTCTTTTCTTTTTTTTAAATTTATTTATTTTAATTAGAAGCTAATTGCTTTACAATATTGTAGTGGGTTTTGCCATACATTGACATGAATCAGCCATGGGTGTACATGTGTTTCCTATCTTGAACCCACCTCGCACCTCCCTCCCCATCCCATTCCATTGCAGCATAATTGCCAATAAATTGCCATGAATTTATTAGGTTAAAATATCTCATATTTTTATTCTCAGTCTCCATCGGTAAAGAACCCAGGTATAGTTCACTTGGAGCCTCTCTCAGGGCATCTGAAGGCTGCAATCAAGGTATCTGGAGATGTGCATTCTCCTCAAAGGCTCTACTAGGTAAAGATTAGTTTTCAAGCTTCTGGGTTGCTGGCCACAGCCATTTCCTTGTTGATGAAGAACTTGCAGTAGGTGTCTTCTTCAATGCCAATTGGAAAGTCTCCCTCCTCAGGGATAGTCCTTGTCTTTTTTTTTTTTTTAACAACTTGAACCTATTTTAAATCTGGGTTATTCACTATAATTATCTTTGATTAACTCAAACAAATTTGGGACTTTCAGATATCTGCAAAATCATTTTATGTTTCCATTGTCAAAACTATGTCAAGGCAAGTTTTCCCTATGTTTTATTTCAAGAGTTTTAAAGTTTTAGGATTTAACAGATCCACTTAAAAATAATGTCTATGCATGGGCTTCCCTTGTGGCTCAGCTGGTAAAGAATCCACCTGCAGGGAGGGAGACCTGGGTTCAGTCCCTGGGTTGGGAAGATCCCCTGGAGAAGGGAAAGGCTACCCACTCTAGTATTCTGGCCTGGAGAATTCCATGAACTGTATAGTCCATGGGGGTAGCAAAGAGTTAGACATGACTAAGGAACTTTCGGAGAAGGCCATGGCACCCCACTCCAGTACTCTTGCCTGGAAAATCCCGTGGACGGAGGAGCCTGGTAGGCTGCAGTTCATGGGGTTGCTAGGAGTCGGACACGACTGAGAGACTTCATTTTCACTTTTCCCTTTCATGCATTGGAGAAGGAAATGGCAACCCACTCCAGTGTTCTTGCCTGGAGAATTCCAGGGATGGAGGAGCCTGGTGGGCTGCCGTCTTGGGGTCGCACAGAGTTGGACACGACTGAAGCGACTTAGCAGCAGCAAGGAACTTTCACTTTCATACATACTTATGATGTTTTTAATGTTAAAAATGCCAATTGTTAAGGGAAAATATATTGCTATATTGTATAAATACAATGCTTTCTCCTCTACACCCATTCCTATGATAAAGCTTAATTTATAAATTAGGCATAGTAAGATATTGACAATGGTAGCTATTACTAAAATAAAACAATTATAATGATATACTGTAATAAACATTCTGTGAATGTGATGTCTCTCTGTGTGTTCATATGCCTTTTGCAAATTATCTTATTGTATAAATTTAATTCCTTTTCCATCTTAACCAAGTACTTATCATGCACTGTGACCATACCTTTGCAGTTTGAAGTGTGACAGCAAAGCGATCACACATTTCTATTTTCATTTTTTCAATTTCATGGACATAAAATTCATTCTTACTGTAGGTCTAAGCAACCTCAGCATATGATTTTTTTCTTTCTTTATTAAGAAATTTCACCTTTTAACTTAAAGGGGCTTTAGGCTTTCTTTCCAGCTTCTCTTCAAATATTCAAATTGCCACCATTACTCCTTGAGCATTTAAGGCTATTATTAAGTAAAATAAAGCTAATTGACCACAAGCATTGCAATACTGTGGCAGTCAACCTGATAGTAGAAGGCTTCAAGACTACAAGGTGACTAAGGGGCATGATACACTGGACAACAGGAAGATTCACATCCATTAAGGGACTGAGCAGGAGTGCTGAGATTTCATCACACTACTCTGAACTGCATGCAGTTTTAAACTTATGAATTTTTCTTTCTAGAATGTTCCATTTAACATTTTTAGACCACTGTTGATTGTGTGTAACTGAACCTCAGAAAGCAAAACCACAAATAACCTGGGACTACTGTACTTTTCTTTCAGTTCCCAAAATCTATGACTAAATACTGTAAAAATAGCAGTTACACTCACCTTGTACAACATAATCTTTGTTTGCTTGCTTTACTTTTTCTCCATAGCAGTTACCTGTTACTGCTTCTTTGCTGTTGTTCTGTGGGTTAGTTTGGTTCCTCTGAGATATAGACAACAGGATGAAATTAGTCATTTCTGTAAAGGACAAAGCCTGTGAGGAAAAGTAGATCTGGGGAAGTCTGAAAAGTTGTTAGATCCTAATGTTAGTTGGCTCTGGGTATAGGAAAGAGGGAAAGAAGGAAGGAAAGGAGGAAGCAAGGAAAGAAGGGCAGAAGGAAGGAAGTGAGGGGAGAGAGAAATAAGGAGGAGGACAAGGAGGAAGGTAGGGGTGAAATATTTGAGATTTCTATACAGACCTAAGAGAATTTGGCTAGGCTACTATAGAGTCCTTGAGCCAAGATGTCCCATGAGAGCAGTAGCAAAGCTACTAGGAATGTGTGAGCCTGAGCATCCCAGCCTCACTCAGTCATCAGCAGGAAAATGCACTCAGCATGTCCTCGTATATCACAAATTCAGTAATAGATTTCAGAATGCAACAGCTCCACTGGTTGCCAATTACACTCCAGGCAAACAGAATCCTGAGTGAGATCTGAGAAGCATATTTCAAGGATGCCACAGACTGTCTCTCTCTATTCAGCACAGGTTTATCTCTCTATCTGCATCACCTACAACAGTACTTGGGTCATATAGTAGTCAATAAATGCATATAAATAAGTGAATTGTCTGGGAAAAAAAAATAGATGTTTATATTTCCTGTTGTATCTTCCCGCACATTAACCTTCTGCTAAGCGCTACTGGAAATCTTGCACTAAAGTCTAATGATCTGAGAAGGTGCCCGAATCCTCATTCAAACATCACAAAAGGGCAAGTAAAAACCTTTAAAGGCACCATTCATCAATGAACCAGGGAAGTGCCCTTGTAATAAGTACACAAATTATCTTATCACTAGTTACTGAAAAGTAATTTCATGGGATTTAAAACGGCCAATGAAACAGGATCAGTATCGTTGAGTTTCACAGTGAGGTATGGGCTATCTGGACTTCACAGTTCTCATGCTGCCTTCTGTTAAATGTAACCATAGTTTCAAACAATTCTATTACTGAAGCGCAATCTTTGTTTGCTCTGTTATTGAAGAATGTTCAATTCTTCTGAAAATGATAAAAAATAAAATAATTGAAGCTCATAGGATGTGTTAAGCATAGAGAGTAAGCACGTAGCTTGTAACAAAAAGAAGGAATTCATGGAGGGTGATAAGTAGAAAGTCATGTGAAGTGAAAGAGAATAAATGATCTGTATTGGTTCAGTTCAGTTCAGTTGCTCAGTCTTGTCTGACTCTTTGCAACCCCATGAATCACAGAACGCCAGGCCTCCCTGTCTATCACCAACTCCCAGAGTTCACTCAGACTCATGTCCATCGAGTCAGTGATGCCATCCAGCCATCTCATCCTCTGTCATCCCCTTCTCCTCCTGCCCCCAATCCCTCCCAGCATCAGAGACTTTTCCAATGAGTCAACTCTTCACATGAGGTGGCCAAAGTACTGGAGTTTCAGCCTTAGCATCATTCCTTCCAAAGAAATCCCAGGGCTGATCTCCTTCAGAATGGACTGGTTGGATCTCGTTGCAGTCCAAGGGACTCTCAAGAGTCTTCTCCAACACCACAGTTCAAAAGCATCCATTCTTCAGTGCTCAGCTTTCTTCACAGTCCAACTCTCACATCCATACATGACCACTGGAAAAACCATAGCCTTGACTAGACGGACCTTTGTTGGCAAAGTAATGTCTCTGCTTTTGAATATGCTATCTAGGTTGGTCATAACTTTTCTTCCAATGATCTGTATAAGGGAAAAAGAATGGCATGAATTGAAAAAGATGAAAAGAACAAATAAATATGCATGAGCACAAACCCTAGCATTTATATTTTAATAGTCAGACACCTACAGGTGACACACCTTATGACTCCATTTGGTCTCACGTGTGTTCTACCCAGGAGTGCAGTTAATAAGCACAGCTCAGCAATTAGACCAGTCAATCCTAAGGTAAATCAATCTTGAATATTCATTGGAAGTACTGATGCTCAAGATGAAGCTCCAATAGTTTGGCCACCTGATGCAAAGGAACAACTCTTTGGAAAAGACTCTGATTGAGAAAGAGGGAGGGAAAGATTGATGAAAGATTAAGGGCAGGAGGAGAAAGGGTCAACAGAGGATGAGATGATTATATGGAATCATTGACTCAATGGACATGAATTTGAGCAAACTCCAGGAAATAGTGGAGGACCAAACCTGGAGTGCTGCTGTCCATGGAGTTGAAAGAGTCAGACATGACTTAGTGACGGAACAATAACAAAGAAAATCATAGAAAACTGTAGTTACTGGCCAGAAGTACTTGTTCTGAATCTCTTCAAAAGAGCTAAACATTCAGGTGTCTTCTCTCTACTGAGTCTCCTTGTTTGAACCTCAATTTCCATTCTAAGAAACATGGTGGTTCAGCAATAAAGAATCTGCCTGCCAAAGCAGGAGATGCAGGTTCGATCCTTGTGTTGGGAAGATGTCCTGGAGAAGGAAATGACAATCTACTGCAGTATTCTTGCCTGGGAAATCCCATGGACAGAGGAGCCTAGCAGGCTTCCATGGGGTCACAAAGAGTCAGACATGGCTTAGCGACTACACAACAACAACAACAAACATGGCATTATCAAAGAAGAATGTTGTGGCAGAGAAAGAGATGATGTTATGTAAATTCCTAATGAAATTTTATATCTTTTATTATTGAAATAATTCACTGACTTGGAGGTAAAAGAGAACACTACATAAATAGTTTGTAGAAGAGAGATCCTTGGCCCAAGAAAAATTGATAATGGTAGTGAGTGTGTTAAAGGTGAGTAAAGACATTGATTTCCTCAGCAGCCAGGTGAACTCTATTGGGCCCAAATGAAGCAGAGCTCTTTGTTCTGTGTCCTCAGGCCATGAGCTACCTTTGACATGCCAGTTTCTAGAAAACACCATTGTCTATGTGAGACGTAATATAAAAAAGTGAGAATCACTGGGTTTTGATAAGTTGGAAGATGTTCATGACAGTAAAAGGTCGATGTGTCACCAAAGAGCCCATGTTATCCATGTCAAGATAAAACATGTTGTGGAAAACCCTCTTAATTACTGTATTACTCTATAATGTCTGCAAAACTATAGCTGGCATTATTTCACCTGATCATACACTTTAGAGCCATACACTACTATATCACTTATTTAGCAAATGGGTCAATAGAGGTCTTTCAAAGACTGGTGAATATCCTTTGTCTTCTTCTTAGAAGCAGCCAGACCACAATTTTCACAGGGGTAAAATGCACCCAGATAAAGGGTTAGATTTTCAGCTATTTATAAAAGCAGATGACTGAATTTTCCAAAGATAAATTAATAGCTTTCACAACAATGCTTTTTCTACAAATGTGCCACTACCCTATTAAAAGTAGAGTCTAAAAATTCTTCTCTTTACTAAGAAGGAAAGTTTTAGTATGTCTGCAGGACAAGATTGTATCAAATGGCATGTGTGCTACTCAAAACTAGGTTAGAAAAGAGCATGTAGCTTCAGCCTGTCTTATGCTGAATGCTTTCTCTTGGAATCCAGCCCATATTCTATGGAAGCCCAAGGACCTTGTGAAGTAACACAGATGTCATCTTCATGTTGTCTAGAAGTCTTAGTTGAGGTCTCAATAAACAGTGATTATCAGCTTCCAGACACGTTGATTAATTTTCTTCAAATTGTACAAGCCCAGAGTCATCAAGTTACTCCTGGATTTCGAGTCTTCCAAACTGAGCCCCAAACATCATGGAACAGAAATAAGGCACTCTTCCCATGGCTTTTCTGAATCCTTAACTGATGAAGACTTTCAATGTAATAAAATAGTTGTTATTTTTTTCCAGTTAGTTTGAGGTTGTCAGTTAGTGATACTAAATGGAATAGTAACTGACTACAGCAAAGTGAATAAATTTGGGTAACAGACTTTATTTTATTGGGCTCCCAAATCACTGCAGATGGTGACTTTAGCCATTAAATTAAAAGATACTTGCTCCTTGGAAGAAAAGCAATGACAAACCTAGACAGCATATTAAAAAGCAGATATCACTTTGCTAACAAGAGTCCATCTTGTCAAAGCTATGGTTTTTCCAGTAGTCATGTATGGATGTGAGAGTTGGGCCATAAAAAAGGCTGAGCACCTAAGAATTGATGCTTTCAAGCTGTGGTGTTGGAGAAGACTCTTGAGAGTCCCTTGGACTGCAAGGAGATCAAAACAGTCAATCCTAATGGAAATCAACCCTGAACATTCACTGAAAGGACTGATGCTGAAGCTGAAGATCCAATATTTCAGCCACCTGATGTGAAGAGCTGACTCATTGGAAAAAACCTTGATGTTGAGAAAGATTGAAGACAGGAGGAGAAGGAAATGACAGAAGACAAGATGGTTGGATGGCATCACCGGCTGAATGGACATGAGTTTGAGCAAACTTCAGGAGATGGTGAAAGAGGTGGAAAAGCCTGGCATGCTGCAGCCCATGGGGTCTCAAAGAGTTAGACACAACTGAGCAGTTGAGCAACAAGGAGATGTAAGTGGGAGTTGGAAATCACATAAGACTCATAAAGGAAACAAACTACTGGGCTAAGCTGTACTATTTGTCCTTTCCTCTGTCTAGCTTTCTATGTCCTAAAATAAGGATATAATTGTTGGAGCTCCAGCAACTACCATGTAGGAGGGCAGTGATGATAGATAGAAGGTACCTGCTGTCCTGATGTCTTAATGGAGTCATCCTAGCAATTCAAGACCTTTGGAATTAAGCTATACAAGAGAAAATTAACTGCTTAGGCATTTAAAACATTAAGATACCTCATGGATTTACTTGTATATGTTTCCAACCCTAAATGTAATTTATGCATCATTTAAAAACTAAAAACATAAATCAAGTCACTTGCCCAAATTAGTAAGTGGAAGAATTGGGAATTATATCACAATTGTCTGATTACAGGACTTAGAGTTTTATCACCACACCATACTGCCTCAAGGGCAAAAGCACAATCATCAAAAAATGGGGAAAGTACAAAAGATTTTAAAAACCCAAAATTATAAAATGTATCATAATCATAAAATTCCAAAAATGTAAAGTAAATGGACTATTGTCAGTAGCATATGATATTCCTTGCCACCTGCACCTGCCATGGTCAAAATCACAAAAGAAAACCTTTAACATACCTCAAAACTTTAGATCGGCCAGAGTTTTTTGTTATCCTAGTCCATGGGCACTCAGTAAAGTTTTATATGTTGAAATAACTCTGTTTATGGGAAATATCATAAAACTAACTTTAAAGGAGTGAGGTATTTCCTGGTCAAGTTTTTCTTTCTTTCTTTTTTTTTCTGATTCAAACTCATCAAATATAGTACAGGCACATAAACAACACCACCACCTGATTGTAAAATCTAATTCTGAAATGAGAAACTTCCTTATATCCCGGGGTTGCAAATAATTAAGGAAACATCTGATTCCTTGTAAGTGAAAAATTTATTCTTTCTGATTTGCTGTGCCTTTGCACATTTGTAGCTCGCTAGTTTCATTTGCAGCAGGGATATTGAAAATACATTTCAAGGGTTCCCACTGATTTGAGAAATTCATTGTACCTTAAGGGCTGTCAGAGGAAATTTGCAAATTACTAGTCCAGATTATTTCAACAAGAAAACATACTGATATGTTCAGGTAATGGAAAGGGGAAAAAAGATTAACATAAGTGTCATAAGAAAGCTATTGTGCCGCATAAATCACAGGTAGTCAAAGATGTTTTGTAAGAGAGATTGCTGTGCTAAAATGCAAGAAAGAATATCTCTTATACTTCCTTTCTTACTCAACAGAGAATACCCCTTTGATTTTAATATTAAAATATACACTTCCCTTTTTCTATACCACAATAAGACATTATGCTTTATTCCGTGAAATACTATTTGGTGAAGGAAAAAAATATCTTTCATGTAAGTACAATACCTATGGATATATTTCTATACAAATGAAAATTTTAATTAAAATATTCAATGATTCAATAAACCCATAAAATCTATTTAATTAGGCATCCTTGGTAACCACTAATAGCATGGATTAGATTCACTTATATTTTAAAGGAATGAGTTATGTGATTAATATATTCTTTGTAAATCCTACAGAAATAATACACATAATTTACCATTAATATGGTCACATATAAAATGTAGTCTTTAATACATACAATTGGTATAGTATATGCTTAAAAAGCTGGCACCTATTAGGGGAAAAACATGAATTAGTTAGGAAAACACTTGTTATCCTATTTAGGTATCAAAATGACTGGATCTAGGTTTGAAAGGCAAGGATTCAGGCAAAGAATTTCTGTAGGAACTGAAGTGCTTTGCCTACAAAAAATAGGAAACTTTCCCTTCATCTCTATTTAATTTACTAGTTTTATTTGAAGAAATTTCGTTAGTGCCCTCAGTTCAGTTCAGTTCAGTCACTCAGTCATGTCCGACTCTTTGTGACCCCATGAATCGCAGCACGCCAGGCCTCCCTGTCCATCACAAACTCCTAGAGTTCACTCAGACTCAAGTCCATTGAGTCAGTGATGCCATCCTGCCATCTCATCCTCTGTCGTCCCCTTCTCCTCCTGCCCCCAATCCCTCCCAGCATCAGAGGCTTTTCCAATGAGTCAGCTCTTCGCATGAGGTGGCCAAAGTACTGGAGTTTCAGTTTTAGCATCATTCCCTCCAAAGAAATCCCAGGGTTGATCTCCTTCAGAATGGACTGGTTGGATCTCCTTGCAGTCCAAGGGACTCTCAAGAGTCTTCCCCAACACCACAGTTCAAAAGCATCAATTATTTGGCACTCAGCCTTCTTCACAGTCCAACTCTCGCATCCATGCATGACCACTGGAAAAACCATAGCGTTGACTAGACGGATCTTTGTTGGCAAAGTAATGTCTCTTAGTGCCCTGGTGGTAGTAATAATGGAGGTGTCTGGGTGGTGGAAATGATTAGGAAGGCAGTGGTATGTTTTTCCAGACAGGGGCTAGAATGTTGGAGAAGAGTGGAAAGAATTATGGACTGTCAAAATACCTAATTTTATTTTATGTTTTCTATTGTGTGGTAATTCAAATTCCCATCATACACAATTTCAGTAATGTTCCCACAGAACAATTTCTTGACTATTTATTATATGTTGCAAAGTAAAGGATGTACCTATTCACCTTTTATGTAATTCATTTTAAAGAATCCATACAAAGTGATTGAGTTCCAGATGTAAATAGAAGCAAGTAACAAGGTACCAATCAAATCGAACAGAAAAAAAAGCATACAGATTTGAGGATGATTTAAACACCATTAAAGATGTTATGGTTGCCAAGTTTCTTGAGATAAGCATAGATGTGGTACTCCTAATAAACATTAATCTCTGAGTCATATGAATTTCAAAGAATGTATTATTATCTGGATTACAAAAATACCTTCTAATGGAAATATTCTCAAATCTTCTTTATGTGTGAGTGTACTACAAAATAACCTTAAATTTGACCAATGCTTGATTAATCCAAAGTAAATATTTTTGAAAGATAATTGTGTTACAGTATTGTGTTGTTTTCTAGCTAACATGTTTGTCTGAAAAATAATAGATTTTGTTAATCTGACATTAAAGCAGTTGAGTTTCTTAATATTTGCTGGCCTTCCCACTAACTCAGTGGTAAAGAATCTCCCTGCAATGCAGGAGATGCAAGTTCGATACTTGAATTGGGAAGATCCCCTGGAGGAGGGCTTGGCAACCCGCTTCAGTATTCCTGCCTGGAGAATCCCATGGACAGAGAAGCCTGGTGGGCGACAGTCCTTCAGTTCACAAAGAGTCAGACACAATGAAGCACAATGCACGAAGATTCGGTAAGAAAAATGTTTGTTTTTTAATTAGGAAAAAAAAAATTGTCTACATCATTTATTTTCCAGTTTAGGGCAATGATGAAAGTGTATAGCAGATTTTATTCTAATATATTTCTAAAATTTGTTAGTAGTGCCTAGAATTGCACTCATCTCACACACTAGTAAAGTAACGCTTAAAATTCTCCAAGCCAGGCTTCAGCAATATGTGAACCGTGAAATTCCAGATGTTCAAACTGGTTTTAGAAAAGGCAGACGAACCAGAAATCAACTTGGCAACATCCGCTGGATCTTCAAAAAAGCAACAGAGTTCCAGAAAAACATGTACTTCTGCTTTATTGACTATGCCAAAGTCTTTGATTGTGTGGATCACAATAAACTGTGGAACATTATAAAAGAGATGGGAATACCAGACCACCTGACCTGCCTCTTGAGAAACCTGTATGCAGGTCAGGAAGTAAAAGTTAGAACTGGACATGGAACAACAGACTGGTTCCAAATAGGAAAAGGAGTACGTCAAGGCTGTGTATGTCACCCTACTTATTTAACTTATAGGCAGAGTACATCATGAGAAACACTGGGCTGGAGGAAGCACAAGGTGGAATCAAGATTGCTGGGAGAAATAACGATAACCTCAGATAGGAAGATGACATCACCCTTATGGCAGAAAGTGAAGAAGAAGTAAAGAGCCTCTTGATAAAACTGAAAGAGGAGAGTGAAAAAGTTGGCTTAAAGCTCAACATTCAGAAAACTAAGATCATGGCATCTGGTCCCATTACTTCATAGCAAATAGATGGGGAAAGAGTGGAAGCAGTGGCTGACTTTATTTTTCTAGGATCCAAAATCAGTGCAGATGGTGATTGCAGTCATGAAATTAAAAGATGCTTACTCCTTGGAAGGAAAGTTATGACCAACCTAGATAGCATATTGAAAAGTAGAGACATTAGTTTGTAAACAAAGGTCTGTCTAGCCAAGGCTATGGTTTTTCCAGTGGTCATGTATGGATGTGAGAGTTGGACTATAAAGAAAGCTGAGCACTGAAAAATTGATGCTTTTGAACTATGGTGTTGGAGAAGACTCTTGAGAATCCCTTGGACTGCAAGGAGATCCAACCAGTCCATCCTAAAGGAAATCAGTCCTGAATATTCATTAGAAGGACTGATGGTGAAGTTGAAACTCCAATACTTTGGCCACCTGATGCGAAGAGCTGACTCATTTGAAAAGACCCTGATGTTGGGAAAGATTGAAGGCAGGAGGAGAAGGGGACAGCAGAGGATGAGATGGTTGGATGGCATCACCAATTCAGCAGACATGGGTTTGGGTGAACTCTGGGAGTTGGTGATGGACAGGGAGGCCTGACGTGCTGCAGTTCAGGGGTCATAATGAGTCGGACACAACTGAGAACCTGAAGAAGTGTTTATGGGATAATTTAGTTTTATCTGATTAAATCTTGATGAGGAATGCTGAATAACTTTAAGTAGATACTTAAAAAGATTTTATGGAAAATCTTCATAGGCAGGTCTTTCTGAGTCAAGTTTGTTGAAATAATTTTAATCGTTATTTTGTGGCATGTCGTTTACACTAGATGAAAGTTGCTAGTAATGTGTGCCCTTTATAATCTTTAAGTAAAGAACACTGGCAAAGTAATATCTATTAAAATGTTCTTAATTTCTTTTGATCAGTAATATTGTTTCAATGGCTAAAATAAATACTGAACACATTTCAAAGAGAACAAAACAGCACATTAGAGCATGCTGCTGCTGCTAAGTCACTTCAGTTGTGTCCGACTCTGTGCGACACCATAGATGGCATACTCAATCTAAATAATACCTAAAATATATCAAATATTAATTGAGCAAATATATTTTGTTCTTGGGGTAGTGATTTTGTTTTCAGAAATTGATGGATAGTATGCTTTAGACAATTTTTTATAGTTTTTAAATGAGCAATGTAAGACTGTTTCAATTTCCTTGTTAGTTTGCATTAATAAACTTCCATATACAAGGAGCACTCATAAGTGCTATATAGTCATATTGACCTAATTATGTTTTAGTTTTTGTACCTTTATATCTATTTAAAGCCTTCACTTATTTCACTCATCCCCTACTTCCCACTTCAGGCAATCAATAATCTGCTCTGTACCTCCATAAGCTGATTTGTCTGTTTTTCAGAATCCACATATAAGTGAGATAGTATATTATTGATGTTTTCTCTCTGAGCAATTTCACTTAGCATATGTACACGAATTCAATCCCTGCTGCTGTAAATGGCATGGTTTCATTCTTTTTCATGCCTGAATAATATTCCATTATATATATATATGCATATATATATACATGTATATAAATTCTTTTCATATCTTAGCCATTGTAAATAATGCTGCCAGTTACATAGGGGTGCATGTATCTTTTCAAAGTAGTATTTTTGTTTTCTTTAGATAAATATCCAGAGTGAAATTACTATGTCATATGGCAGTTCTATTTTTAATCTTTTAAGAAACCTTCATACTGTTTTTCATAATGGCTGCAGCAGTCTACATTCCCCACCAACAGTTCACAAATTCCCTTTTCTCCCCATCCTTGACAACACTTGTTGCTTCTTATCTTTTCAGTAATAGTCATTCTAACAGGTATGAGGCAATATCTCATTGTGGTTTTGATTTGTGTTTCCCTGATGACTATTGATGCTGAGCATCTTTTCATGTACACATTGGCCATCTGTATGTCTTCTTTGAAAAAATGTCTCCATATCTTCTTGAAAATACCAAATTACCAAAAGTGATGCTACTATGACACTTAGTTGATATATATCAAGCTACTATAAATATACTATTGGATCTTATAGCAAATAGTCACTCTAGAAAGTCATTTTTACATGAAAGAATAAAAAAAAAAAGATCTGTGGAAGAGAGAGGTCATATATAAGTCATGCAGTGGTTGTGAAAGGAGTTTCAAAAAGGAATTCCAAATAAATGCTGCATTATGACAAAGCAAAAAGGTGACAGTGTCAGATCATGGGAGAAATGAGACTTGAGTTCTAGTTGTGGCCCATGGTTCAAGATGCATGCACTTAGTAATTTACTTAAACTTCTTGAACTTCAGAATCCTTATATTTATGCTATTTGATCTCTTTAATATCTGCATATAAGAAAAATCACATCTCTTTATTTGTCCAAATAAAATTATAATTAGGCTGTAAACTTCTTATCTACTAGTTTGGTAGAAGGTCTACAATCAGGCACCTTTTAAAATTTTCCCACTTTGGAATAAGATTTAAGTCTAATTTCTTCTTCTGTCCTTATTGATATACTATATTAATTGTTATTTAAATTCTTAAGTCACAGTAATGTTATCTAGAAAATTGAGATAATAATACCTGCCTCTTAGGGGGGGTGTGTGTGTGTGTGTGTGTGTGTGTGTCTTTTCATATGGAGTAGAAAAAATGAACTACTTATGTAGTTTCTGTTATACGATAAATGTTAAACATACTTTAATCAAATTTTTGGAGAATAAAGTTTTTATTGTATCATTTCAAGAAGAAAAGGTTTTTTTTTTTTTCTAATTTATTCTCAACTTGAAGTTTGGAAAAAAATCACTGAAAGTTTTATTTAATAAAGTCCTTTTTTTTTTTCATTTTCTTCATTAAGGAGATTGATTTTATTATAACATAAAAGCAAGATATTGGATCTTTTATTTTTCTTTAAAAGGCCAGAAAAATACTTCTGTATTATCTCAGATGAGTTAACTTCTCTATAGATTATCCAAATGTGTAGCAATCTTGACATTTCAAAAGAGAACATCATATAGTTTTGAGTCATATTTGTATATTTATTGCTATTTTAAATAATTGTTCTTTGACTTCTGCTGTTAAAATTTCTGTTATACCAGACTTTTATTTCTTGGTGATCTGCTCTCATAAACCAAGAGTTCTATGACCTTGGTAAAACACTTACCACAGTGTGTGGCTATCAGCATTCCAGGACGGCTTTCAAGAAACATCAGACAGATTCCCTCTATTAAGGGAAGCCATAAAATTCCTCCACTCCGTTTCCTATTACCTTTTCCTGGTCCTGTCTAATTCAGTGTTAGTCACTGAATCATTAATTAAGTGGCCTTTTTTAAAATGATGCTTGGCCATCCATATACTCTCTCAAAAAAACCGGGAAAGAAATGATTTCTCTTATTGTAGGTAGTATCCCCTGTTAAGATGTCAAATGACCATTGGTAGTCACTTGAGCTGTATTCAAGAAGAAAAAGAAACTGGTTGGGAAATAGAATGAGGAGAGGGTTAGAACAGAAATACAGAAAGAAGCAGCAGGTTACTAGTCTTGTGGTTCCAGAAAAGGAAAAAGATAGTGATAGAAAATGATGGCTAATCAGAATACAGTTAGGTGTTATGTTTTGAGAAATGACGGCAAAGTATTTAATATTCTTCTCACTGAGAGATTCAGTGTCCCCTCCCCCTGGACCTTGGTCAACTTTAAACTGCTACAATTGTAGTAGGACATGGCAGAAGTGATGCTGTGTGATCTCAGAAGACAGGTAATGGAAGGCAAGGCAAGTTTTTCCTTAGCTATGGGAATATTCAAATTGAGAGCCATGAAATATCATGTAGTATAGTAATCTGAGTATCCTAAGACCACCATGCCAAGAGGATCCAGATACCAGTTGGCCAACTCTAGATTCCCTGGTTGACAGCTTTTGTCCTTAGGTCTTTCCAACTCAGGTGCCAGATAGATGAGTGAAGAAGCCTCCAGTTAACACCAAACTCCAGCCCTTGTTTTATACCTAGTCTTCAAGTTTTATGAGCTGAAGGCCCAGACACTATGGAGCAAGGGCAATTTACCTCTTCTATACAGTGTCCACATTTCTTATCCATAGAATCGAGGAATATTGTTCAAAAAAGAAAAGATGGCAGTAGTTTTAAAGCACTACATTATGGAGTGGGACTTCTCTGGTGGCTCAGATGGTAAAGAATCTGCCTGCAATGCGAGAGACCTGGGTTCTATCCTTGGGTCATGAAGAGCCCCTGGAAAAGGGAATGGCTACCCACGACAGTATTCTTGCCTGGAGAATTCAATGGACAGAGAATCTGGTGGGCTACAGTCCACGGGGTCACAAAGAGTTGGACACAACTGAGCAATTAACATATTATTGAGTAGTTGCTTCTGTGGATATTAGTTTGAAATAATCAGTTAATAGTTTCTGTAGTAAGTATGTATACCTATGTTAGAATCACAACTTTCTACAAGCTTACAGATTATGTATAACTTTCTAAATTGAGTGTCTACATGAGGAATTTCCTCTAACATGTTTTATATTGCAGTCTGCTATTGATGAATTCTCTTTGTATTTATTTTATGTGTGAAATATTTCATTTTGCTTTCATTCTTGGAAAAATATTTTAGCTGATATAGAATTTTTGTATTTTTGTTTGTTCATTTGTTTTCCATACTTTTAAAGAATTGCTTCATTGTCCTCTGTCATGCATAATGGTTGATAAGAAGTTGGCTATGATTCTTTTTTGAAATTCCTATGTGTGATGTGTCATTTTTTTGTGGTTGCTTTTAATATTTCTTTTTGTTACTGTTTTTCAGAAATCTGATTATGATGGTTATTGTAGTTGCTCTATTCATATTTCTTCTGCTTGAAAATCATTGAGATTTTGGATATGTAATAAAGTTAAGATTTTTCTATTCATCACTATCATTCAGAAATATGTTTATGTTATACCTGAGTGTTTTTAACTCATGCTAATTTTGTGTTTGTAGAAGGGTTTACATTTTTTGTTAGGTGAGATATCATATATTTTCCCTCAAAATTGGAAAAAAATGTTTGGCTGTTATTCTTCACATATACTTTCTTTTTACTCTTACTTTTCTACTTTTCACTTATAAATTAAATCCCTTGGTTTTGTCCAACTGGTTTTGTCCAGCTGGTCTTATTTTTCTACTTCTCACTTATAAATTAAAACCCTTGGTTTTGTCCAACTTTAGTGTAAGGATTTGGATTAATTGGGCTAGGAGGTGGGCAGTATTTAATGTTTGCTTTATCTATAGCTTTCAGAGATATCAAATCCCTCCAATGTCAATTCCTTTTTTTTTTTTTTTGCCTTTTGCCTTTGGTCTTGACTGAGCACTCCACCCTGGTGACAGTTTGGGTCTTGCAGCTCTTTGAGCTGTAAGCCATTGTTATCATACAGTCCATTCTTATCCTCACCATAGCTTGTGTTCTATAATGTCACTAGAGACACTGAATGGACTAACACTGAACTACTGCTGTGAGGGGACATGCAGGCTTAGGTTCCTATGAGTCCGATCAGAACGTTTCACCACCTGAAATGCTCTTTGGGCTATTATAGGTCCATTTGCCAATGTCCTTAAAACTAAGCCAGTCCCAAAACATGGGAAGCTTGTTCTTTTACATAATCTCTTTCCTGTACAACATTTAGCAGACATTTTTGAACAATTTTGCTGCAGCCTGTGGTCTGTAGAAACTGCTTCACCTGTAAGTTTAGCAGTTTTATGCCACATTGCCTTCTGAAATGCATGAGCCAGCCAGTACTAGCCAAGAAAGCTTCACACTTTCCTGACCCCACGTAACATGACCCTGAATTTCTTTAGCTTTCAGCCACATACCACCACTGTCCACCATGCTTTTCCTTTTACTGTTTTCTTTTCCCTTATTAATCTAAAAAGTTAGGTGCATTTTGATATTTCCAATAGTTTTATCACACACTATAAATATTACTTCATCACTTTCCAGAGCAGCCTTATATACAAATAGGTGACATTCCTCCTCCATTTTATGAAGGTACCATACTGTGATTCATTTACATTGAACTCACAGTGAACAGGTGCTGTAACTCATGCCTGGATGAAGCTGCTCTAGCACACATATTTTGTCAGAAAGGCACATCACATCCTTCTAGTTCTAGAAACACTACTGTACTTCAGCACTTCTCTTGGGGTCCATTTTAAACAACAGCGTCACCAAAATCAGCCTCTTTTTTTTTTTTTAATGTAGCATTAAATAGACCCTGAAGAAGGGTATGTTTCCAATATGAGGGCTGAAACAAGAAGGCAGAGCATCTCCTAATTCCATCTCATCTGGGGCATGCATATCAGGAAACTAAAAATTTTCACCACACTGTCCTTATCAGCAAATGATTGCAGAATCGCTACAAGGGTTAATTTGTGGTTACAAATACATTTTAAGAAGGAGGTGAATTCACAAATACACAATCTGCAAATGAGAAGAACTGACAATATTTCACTTTGCTGCTGCTGATACAGTGTAAGATATGTGAGAGGAGAGTCTTAGCATCAAACTTGTCTGTTGATGGACCTGCATCTCTGTGGTGTGGCCTTCACCATCTTTCCCTCCAGCAGTATAGATGTTTTCACACTTGAGGTGAGAGAGGAGGGTAAAAGGAAGCTGTAATTGGTGGAGCACTCTTCCCTCAGTGGGAAATGACCCTGCTAACACCTTTTCCTACTGAAAAGTAGGCTTCTGATGGGAAGAAACGTGTGAAAGAATTTCAAAATGATTATTCCCTCTGCCAGAACAAACAGGGACTCTTTCTGGGATCTTCATTTTAAAAACCTGGTGGGATTTGTCAACTGAAAAATAGTCACAGTCTGAAAGTATAGAGTTACTGCATTCAGTGGGAATTATGAAGACTTCAAGCCCGGGAGACAGGATCTCAAGTGACCCTAAGAGACTGCTCCAAGGAAATGGGAAAGGAGTCAGGATATATAGAAGTTTGTAACAGGCTGCGGAGGGGCTGGGAAGGCAGTCTGTTAATTAAGGAAAACCAGATATCTCAAGGAATTTAGCAGCTTTCTATGTATGGGAAGATGCAGGCATCTGGGCTCACTGAATTCATTCCTTCCACATGCATCACAACTATCTGGAGCCAAATCCTGCTTCTTGATTGTTCACATCCTTTGTTGTTGTTCAGTCACTCAGTCATGTCCAACTCTATGTGACTCCATGGACTCCAGCACGCCAGGCTTCTCTGTCCTTCAGCATCTCCTGGAGTTTGCTCAAACTCATGTCCATTGAATTGATGATGCCATCCAACCATATCATGCTCTGTCATCCCCTTTTCCTCCTGCCTTCAATCTTTCCCAGCATCAGGGTCTTTTCAAATGAGTCAGCTCTTCACATCAGGTGGCCAAAGTATTGGAGTTTCAGCTTCAACATAAGTCTTTCCAATGAATATCTGGGACTGGTCTCCTGTAGGATGGACTGTCTGGGTCTCCTTGCAGTCCAAGGGAATCTCAAGAGTCTTCTCCAACACCACAGTTCAAAAGCATCAGTTCTACAACACTCAGCCTTCTTCATGGTCCAACTCTCACATCCATACATGACTACTGGAAAAACCATAGCTTTGACTATATGAATTTTTTTCAGCAAAGTCATGTCTCTGCTTTTTAATATGCTAACTAAGTTTGTCATAGCTTTTCTTCCAGGGAGCAAGTGTTTTTTTTTTTAATTTCACATCCTTAATTCCTCCTTTACCATAAGGGATGGCAGATGTGGCAAATGGCTGCCTCTTGGACTTTATTGCTTCCCCGATCTTCTCATGGAGGTTACCTGGGCTGATGGCTACCCCAATAGCCAGTGGAGTTTCCCTGGGTTAAGAAATTTATGTTTGAAAGGCTGGAATCCCTGGTGACTATATCATTCTTGTTTATAGATATAGCAGAAAATATTTCATTTCATGGATTCCTGAAAGTAAAGCTCATGAAAGAGTTGGGACATTGGTGACAGTTAAGTTTATGTATCAACTCAACTGGCCACAGAGTGCTCAGATTAAATATTATTTGTGAATGTGTTTGTGAGAATGTTTCTGAATGAGACTAGCATTTGCATCAGTGGACTCACTAAAGTAGATTTGTGGGTACACTTCCTTTATTTCTCATATTATGATCCACACATACTTGGATCTTTATAACCCCCATGAGATCCCCACTGCACCCCCCCTTGCAGGAAGAGATCCACCTTTTAAGCCCTCACACCCTTGACAAGGACTAAAATGGAGATACAGTGCCTGTCAGGCCATCAGAAAAGCATCTGTATGATGTCATAACAGAAGCAGGCGAGGGTCACTGAAATCACTTTTATGAAAGATCCTGTTGGTGCCTCTGAGACACAGGACACCAATTCCAACCTGAGAGGAAATAAATGTTGTCCAGCTCTGGTGCTCCCTTGTCCCCAGGTCACGAACCAAAGCTGCCCTGGAACATTATCCTGGACTGGGCCAGGGTAACCAAGAGGCTAAAGGTCCTCAGAGGCCAATGGACACCACCTGAAGCTGCCTTTGTGCTTGCTCATCGCCCCAGGCATTAGACACAAGGAAGTCACAGATGACACGTGAGGTCCCCACATGCAGAGAAGACCCACCTTCCCTGCTTCTGCTCACAGACTGTTTGTGTGAACCCTAGCTCCTGGGGGCTCTGGCAACAGAGGCATGGCTGGACTCAAGGGTTAAGGCCCACAAGATGTGGGTACCCAAAGATGGTTCTTGCCTCTCTCTGGCCAAGATTTGAGCACAGAACCCTTCCTCTCCTGTGCTCTGGGTTTGCAGTCAGCTAAGTCAAGATGCAGACTGTGGGGTGCATGTGACAATTCTAGGAGAACAACTGGAGAATTCAATAGAAGGTACATTCTTCTGGAGACTTCTCTCAGACCCTGCTTGATCCCTCAAGCCCTTCCTTCTGTGTGCATAGTGGAGCCTTTGCGTAGCACAGGTTTCTGCTGCACAGGCCCATCACCTCACACAGATTTTACTGAGAGCTGTGGAGGACTGAAGAGGACGAGAATAGAGGCCCTTATTGTGGCCTCCATATGGCTCAGGCCTCCAGCTGGGGGTGCACAAGCAGTGTGGTCCTTCCTGGAGATGTCCCCAGCATCCAGAGAGCACAGGGCAGAGCCAGAGCCCTGGGAGCCCGTAGCACTCTCACGTATGGGGCCAGTTTTCTTGCCCTGTCTTAAACATTCACACCTGATGCTGGGAAATACTGAGGGCAGGAGGAGAAGGAAGCAACAGAGGATGAGATAGTTGGATAGCATCACCAACTCAATGAACATGAGTTTGAGCAGACTCCAGGAGATAGTGAAGGACAGGGAAGCCTGGTGTGCTGCAGTCCATGGGGTCACAAAGAGTCAGACACAACTTAGTGACTAAACAACAACTCCTCTCCCCTACACACATACATACACACACACATATATAAGGATCTGTTACTATGGAAGTATTTAAATTGAAGAGGTTAATCACGGCCTACAGGCATGGCAGAATAAGTATAGCAACCATGACAGTGCTTACAAGAACATTTTAAACTTAATAATACAAACAGGAAAACTTTACAAATGAATTTGCTATGATAAAAGAGGTATACATCATATTTAACTTAATTTGTGGAAAATAATGAATTATAACCAAGAATGAAACTAGATAAGAGAATGTATTAATGACTTAAAAATCACAATACGTTTTTCACAACATTCCAGCAACCTTCATCTGAGTATAATAGCAGATGGTTATCTATTCTTAAATGACAGATCCTTAGTGAGAGATATTAAAATTTGATTTAGTAAGACTTTAAAGAATATAATTATAATAAGTGAACTTATCTCACATATGATTTCTACTTCCCTTATACCAAGAGAAGTTAATTGCTTTAAATTCATATAATGCGTACTATGGAGTATATTAATGCATGTAAATTTGTGCAACCACGTTGGAAAACTGTCAGTGAATAAACTGAAAATAAATATTTTTCTGACTCCTTCAGAGAGTTGAGGTTTCAGGACAAACAACTACCCAAAAATCTGGCTTTCCAGGTTTGGAGCATTCAGGGAGACACTGCCAAGATCCAATTGCCTGGAGAAAAAGCTGCTGAACACTTAAGTCAAAGGAATACATAAATGATAATTATAATAAATTTATTGAAAATGAACTATGAGCTAGCTTGAAAATGAGAATCTCTTGATGGCCACAATCTTAAGATGCTGTATTTGTCACAATTCTCCAGAGAAGTTGAATCAATAGACACATTTTAAGAAAAGACTAAATAGAATTGACTCATGAAATTACAATGGCAGAGAAATCCTACAACCTGCCATCTGTAAGCTGAAGACCCAGAAAGGCAGTAGTGTAATATAGTCCAAATTGGAAGAACAAGAAGCACCTAGGGCAAAAGGACAATTTCCTAGTTAAAGTGATTAGACAGGGAGAAAAGGGGGCTGATTCCACTATATATGTATATGTGTATACACACACACACACGTGCATGTGTGTGTGCTAATTCACTTCAGGCCTTTCCAACTCTTTGCCACCCTATGGACTGTGGCCCGCCAAGCTACTCTGTCCATGAATTTCTCCAGGCAAGAATACTGGAGTGGGTTGCCATGAACACCTCCAGGGGATCTTCCCAACCCAGAAATCAAACCCACATCTCCTGTGTCTCCTACTTTGCAGGCAGATTATCAGGGAAGCCTATAAATACATGTATATGCCTATGTGTGTGTGTGTATATATATATATATATATATATATATATATCTGAATTAAATTCACCCATTCCAGTCCATTTTAGTTCACTGATTCCTAAAATGTCAATGTTCACTCTTTTCATCTCCTGTTAGACCACTTATAATTTGCCTTGACTTATGGACCTAACATTTCAGGTTCCTATGCAATATTGCTCTTTACAGCATTGGACTTTACTTCCATCACCAGTCACATCCACAACTGGGTGTTATTTTTACTTTGACTCCATCTCTTCATTCTTTCTGGAAGAAAAGCTATGACCAGCATATTAAAAAGCAGAAACATTACATTGCTGTAATGTAGACAAAGGTCTGTCTAGTCAAAGCCATGTTTTTTTTCCAGTAGTCATATATGGGTGTGAGACTTGGACTATAAAGAAAGCTGAGTGCCAAAGAACTGATGTTTTTGAACTGGGGTGTTGGAGAAGATTCTTGAGAGTCCCTTGGACTGCAAGGAGATCCAACCAGTCCATCCTAAAGGAAAACAGTCCTGAATATTAATTGGAAGGAATGATGCTGAAGATGAAACTCCAATACTTTGGCCACTTAATGTGAGGAACTGACTCATTGGAAAAGACCCTGATGCTGGGAGAGATTAACAGAAGGAGGAGAAGGGGACAACAGAGGATGAGATGGTTAGATGGCATCACCAACTTGATGGACATTAGTGTGAGCAAGTTCTGGGAGTTGGTGATGGACAGGGAAGCCTGGCATGCTGCAGTCCATGGGGTCGCAAAGTGTCAGACACAACTGAGCGACTGAACTGAACTGATATATCTACACACACACATACACACACATATATATATTTATATGACGGTCAATGATTATGTGACGATTCTACAAGTGCATTCTTCAACAGACTTCACATACTCATTGAGTCTCATATAGTAGTTAGCTATAGAATATGAACTATATTGCTAGTAAGATTTCTCTGATGAAAAGGGTCATGTTAAAAGTACATTTACATGCCTAATTAAAAACCAGTCAACCTAAGGTTTTTGCATAACCTTTGTTCTAATGAACACTATGTATGCATGCATGTTTCTTTAGAGTGAGTTTATTTTTATGTTTCAAATTTTGGTATTTGTGGAATGCATATAAATGCAAAAGGAATTGCATTACATGGATCATGTAGAATAATCACAATTAAATACATATTACTAGCATATTAGTTTGGCAACAGTGCCAAAGCTTGAAAACACCTTTAGTTGTCAATGCTGTGAGTAAACAGACATTTTGATGAATTGCCTATGGTAATGCAAAGTGATCAAATCTCTTCTGGAGGGGAATCAGGCAGTATAATTAGTATCAGTGGCTTTACCCTATGATGCAGCAATCTTATTTCTATAAACTAAGATAATCTC
This sequence comes from Bos indicus x Bos taurus, assembly GCF_003369695.1. Taxonomy (NCBI): domain Eukaryota; kingdom Metazoa; phylum Chordata; class Mammalia; order Artiodactyla; family Bovidae; genus Bos; species Bos indicus x Bos taurus. The sequence goes on along the minus strand of NC_040076.1, from coordinate 16,818,526 downwards.
AGAATTTACAAAATTTATATGTATGATCTGATTAACTCTTGTTATTTATTGTTGTATAACACAGAGAAAATAAGTGTCTTACTTTCTTACATAGAAAACTGGTTAAGTAAATTATAGTTGAACAAACTGTGAATAGATATGGAGTGACTTTTAGGATATTTTAAGTAAAATGGTGAAAAAGAAACACAGCATGAATAGTTTTGTGCTTTTGAATAATTGTGAAAAATAGAAAACAATAATCAGGAACATAAGCAATATGTGGAGGAGTGGATAAGTGGGAGCAGAGAGTGTGGCATGAAAGAGGGCATGACAATTTTCTCAATATATATATAATTTTATGATTTTAACTTTTTTAACCATGTTAGTGTTTCATATATTCAAAAATGAAATATAACAAAGAAGGAGAGAAGTATTGCTCAAATAGCTTACAGACAGATTTAACTATGCTATAAATAAATAAGCATATAAAGCATCTAAATTAATTTAAATTCAATATTTTGCTTACATATCTTTGGTCAAATAAAATAAAAGAAATGCTATATTAATTTTGAGTTCTACTTAGTATCTCTGTTATAGTGATATGAGCATAGATATCCTGAAACTATTTTTATGCTCATGTATTGTTGAATTCACAAATGATTAAATTGATATTGTAGGGCTAGTGTTTTTGCAATCAAAGGAGGACACGCAAATAAAAAGTGGATGGAAGCAAGGAAAAACCCTTTCTTGTTGAATTGTAATAATATGTATATATACAAGTATGAAAAAGCAAAAGAGAAAGCAAGTGTGACAAAATATTGTATTTGGTGAATCTAGACAAAGGATATTGAATAGTATGTGGTATTTTTTCTCAACATGTCCATCAGTATATCTATTTCAATCTATTATCTATGTGCTTATATATTATATGTATTATAGATAGGTACAAATGAATAAAGTTATACATACATGAAATGATGTTGTGTTAGTAAACTCTATATGCATGCATGCTTACTCAGTCATTCAGTCTTGTCTGGCTCTTTGCAACCACAAGGACTTTAGCCTGCCAGGCTCCTCTGTTCATGGAATTTTCCAGGCAAGGATACTGGCATGAGTTGCCATTTCCTCCTCCAGAGGATCTTCCTGATCCAGGGATCAAACCCACATCTGCAGCTCCTGGATTCACAGGAAGATTCTTTACCACTAAGCCATCTGGGAAGCCCCAAACTCTATATACCCACAAATTTAACAAGACAATAATCAACAACCCCCAAAAGCCTGAATCTTTAGCTGCTACTAATATCTATAGTGTAAATACTATCACAATGGCAGATATAAGCCATCAAAGTGACAAAAGCTGATACATTTCCTAAAAGTGTAACTATTTGTTGCAGGAAGCACAATTCAGAGACTGCTGACTGATTTTCTGATAGTAATGACCTTTATAATTTCTAGTACCATAATGATTTTAATTATCTTTAATGATTTTAATTTTGTAATTAGAATATTTATATGATACAGTTAAATTTAAGATACAGAGATTATCTGGGTAAATCTGACCTAATCACATGAGCCTTTCAAAAGTAAAGTCTTCTTCTTAAAGAAGAAAAGGACATCCCAGGTGTTAAAGAAACTGCCTGCCAATGCAGGCAGGATTCATAAGGGGCAAGGGTTCAATCCTTGAATCAGGAAGAACACCTGGAGAAGGAAATGGCAACTCACTTCAGTATTCTTGCCTGAAAAACCCCATGGACAGAGGAGCCTGGAGGGCTACACCCCATACGGTCGCAAAGAGTCACACATGACTGAAACGACTTAGCACCAAGTAGGAAAACTCAAAGATTTGAAACAAAAAGGATTCCATGCATTGTGGCTCCTTTGAGGATCGGAGTCAAAGAATACAGATAGCCTCAACCAATTAAGAGCAACCCCCAGCTGACCAGCTATAAAGGAAATGGAGCACTCACCTACAACTACAAGGAAAAGAATTCTGCCAAAAACAAGATTAATTTTGGAAGGAGATTATTGAAAAGTGCTTCCAGAAGAAAAGTGAACCTGTCCAACAACTTATTTTCAGCCGTGTTATAGCCTGAGCAAAGAATCCAGTCCCCGTCATGCTGTGCCAGACTTCTGATTTATAGAACTGTGAGTTAATAAATGGGAGTTTTCTAAGCCAGTAAGTCTGTGGTAATTTGTTATGAAACTTTAGATAATTAATACAGATGTTGGTACATAAAGTAGGGTGCTACATTAACACAACCCTAAAATGTGTGAGTGATTAGAAATTAGGAATTAGGCAGTGGGAGAAGGACAGAAGAGTTTGAAGGGGAGCGATGAAAAAAAATCTAAATTTTATTAAGCAGATTATTAGTAAAATTATTGATATTAAAGATGCTGGAAAAAAGATGCTATAGCTGAGTGTTCAAAAAAAGGAAAGAGCATTATAAATAAATTCTAAATAGTCCTAGAGAAGGCCTACATCACCATAAGCAGAATGTTAGTAGAAATACACACTTAATGGGCACTGCTGGAGAAGTTTCTAAGGGAAGTGAAAAAAAATATTATTGGAAACTGAAAAATGATTCTTGCTTTGTGGTGGCAAGAAACCTAGCCAAATATGTCCAGTAGTTATGGGTAAATGATGAAACTGGAAATTTAAGATTTGTCTAAGAAAATTGCTCTCTTTTTTTCTGTTTAAAAAATATATTTTATTTATTTATTTATTTTTGGTTGTGCTGGGTCTTCATTGCTTTTGTGCAGGCTTTCTCTAGTTGCAGTGGGGGGCTACCCTAGTTGGGATGCAGGCTTCTCATCATGATGGCTTCTCTTTTTAAGCATGTGGAATCTTTCTGGACCAGATAGCAAACGCTTATCCCCTGCATTGGTAGGTGGACTCTTATCCACTGCACCACAAAAGAAGTTCTTTAAGAAGATTTCTAAACAACATTTTGAAGATGTTTCTTCTTTCTTTTCTAGTAACATGTAAGAGGAAAGATGTAAATTGAAGAAAGAACTTTTAAACAAAATGCATGAAATCTTGATGGACTGGGAAACTCAGCCTATTTAACATGCAAAGATATTGACCTTGAGAAACTGCTTCTGGCAACACTATATAGAGAGGAAATGCTAAGGATCTGCCTCCAAGGGGAAAAGGGAAAAAAGTAAAAAAAAAAAAAAAAAGTTTCATCAAGAGATTCTTTATTAAGCCATAGGACATCTAGGAGATTTAAAGGAATTGTCCTTAATTCATATCTGTAGAAACCAAAGGGATTATCTCAGATCTGTAGACATGGCTTTGTTCTACTAATGAAAACCTGTGAAATACACAAAGGTCCATAAGGCTTTTGAGAAAATTACATGTGCACAACACTGGCAACTTGGACTGAAAGGGACTGAGAAAGTAGAAAATAAAAAAGGATATTAAGACCCCCAAACTCTACCTCCAGTGACCAGACTGATAAAACAACTCAGATTAAAAAAAAATACATATACCATTTATGTATAATCAGAATTCCAGATGGCAGAACCAAGAGCTCATAGGGTAAATGCAAAAGCTATAGACATGATTCACATGATTTGATGCCTAATCAGGGAAATCCAGGTTGAATTCCTGTTTGGATTTCAAAACTATTTTGATCCTATGACGCTTTCTAACCATTCATTTTTTTTTTTCCTTCTTTTGAACCAAAATGTCAAAAAATATTATAGTTTCATCATTCCATTGGATATTGGAAATATTTATTTCAGATTATTTGTGTTTTTTCTTTCATAGACAGAATTATACTTAGGAGTTATACAGTGTAATAATAGATTATGCTCAGTAGCCTCATCTGCTCCTGACTGAGACAGTTTAGAAAATGAAATTGTGGGCCTTTTGAAATGAAGAGATTTAAATGTATACTTGATGTCATAAGGGATGAGAATCTTGGGACTGTGTGAACGTATTCTGTGACTTTGAGGATATAGGGGGAGGATGGTAATAGGTGGAGTTTTAAAATGCCCACCATATAATATGTGTGTATATATGTGTGTCTGTGTGTATGTACATGTGTGTGAAACTGAATCATTCAAACTGAAACTAACACAAAATTGCAAATCAACTATACTTTCATTAAAAAAAAAAAAAGTAACCTGTTTGATTTCTCAACCCTATCCTATGTAAAAATTATGTATAATTTCTAAAGTAGTGAATATGATGGGTTTTACTATCATGGTTTAGGTTATGTTAAATGGTACAGTTCACTTTATGATGTGTGTGTTGTCTGGGTAGGCTTGATCTAGTCACATGAGCCTCTTATTAGCACAGAATTTACTTATGCTAATCAAATGAGAAGTCAGATATTTGAAGTAAAATGAGTCTAAACAGTATTGCTGCTTACAGATGAAGGAGGCCATACTAAGAGAATAAGGAAGGCCTCAAGTAGTTCAGAGTGGCACCTGGGGAAAGAAGCATGGAAATATGGGCCTCAGTCCTACAGCCTCAAAGAAACAGAATTTTAACTGCAGCCAAATAAAGGAAAATATCTATTTTATGCAGAGACCATCTTATAAAACATTTTGACTTAGATGGGTTAGTTTATCCTTTTGACTTGTTAGATGATAATGTCAAGAAGGATGAGCATGAAAGCTAATTTTCCTTTGAAGCCTCAGGACAAGAACTCAGGGTAACCAACTTGCTGATTTTAACACTGTTTTACCCTAAGAAGAGTGTCCAACCATAACATGCTAGATTTGTGATTTGTAGAACTGTGTGCTAAAAAGTGAATATCTTTGTAAGATGTTAATTTTGGGGTAGTTTGTTACACACCGTTAACAAACTAATATAATTAATTTCTGAATGTAGGTTGGAAGAGCTCACAATCGCAAACACATTTTATATTTAAAGTATTTTTAAATGTTTTTCATTGAAATGTTATTACTTTTATTTCCTAAATATCATTACTTAAAACTCTTTAACTTTTGACTGTGCAAGGGGGAAAATTATAAAACAATCAGTTCAGTTCAGTTCAGTTCCTTCGCTCAGTCGTGTCCGACTCTTTGCAACCCCATGAATCACAGCACGCCAGACCTCCCTGTATATCACCAACTCCCGGAGTTCACTCAGACTCACGTCCATCAAGTCAGTGATGCCATCCAGCCATCTCATCCTCTGTCGTCCCCTTCTCCTCCTGCCCCCAATCCCTCCCAGCATCAGAGTTTTTTCCAATGAGTCAACTCTTTGCATGAGGTGGCCAAAGTACTAGAGTTTCAGCCTTAGCATCATTCCTTCCAAAGAAATCCCAGGGCTGATCTCCTTCAGAATGGACTGGTTGGATCTCCTTGCAGTCCAAGGGACTCTCAAGAGTCTTCTCCAACACCACAGTTCAACAGCATCAATTCTTTGGTGCTCAGCCTTCTTCACAGTCCAACTATCATATCCATACATGACCACAGGAAAAACCATAGCCTTGACTAGACGGATCTTTGTTGGCAAAGTAATGTCTCTGCTTTTTAATATGCTGTCTAGGTTGGTCATAACTTCCCTTCCAGGAAGTAAACATCTTTTAATTTCATGGCTGCAGTCACCATCTGCAGTGATACTGGAGCCCAAAAAAATAGTCAGCCACTGTTTCCCAACTATTTTCCATGAAGTGTTGGGACCAGACACCATGATCTTAGTTTTCTGAATGTTGAGCTTTAAGCCAATTTTTTTACTCTTCTCTTTTACTTTCATCAAGAGACTCTCTTCACATTCTGCCATAAGGGTGGTGTCATCTGCATATCTGAGGTTATTGATATTTCTCCCAGCAATCTTGATTCCAGCTTGTGCTTCTTCCAGTCCAGAGTTTCTCATGATGTACTCTGCATAGAAGTTAAATAAGCAGGGTGACAATATACAGCCTTGACGTACTCCTTTTCCTATTTGGAACCAGTCTGTTGTTCCATGTCCAGTTCTAATTGTTTATTCCTGATCTGCATACAGGTCTTAAGAGGCAGGTCAGGTGCTCTGGTATTCCCGTCTCTTTCAGAATTTTCCACAGTTTATTGTGATCCACACAGTCAAAGGCTTTGGCATAGTCAATAAAGCAGAAATAGATGTCTTTTCTGGAACTCTCTTGCTTTTTCCATGATCCAGAGGATGTTGGCAATTTGATGTCTGGTTCCTCTGCCTTTTCTAAAACCAGCTTGAACATCTGGAAGTTCATGGTTCATGTATTGCTGAAGCCTGGCTTGGAGAATTTTGAGCATGACTTTACTAGCATGTGAGATGAGTGCAATTGTGCAGTAGTTTGAGCATTCTTTGGCATTGCCTTTCTTTGGGATTGGAATGAAAACTGACATTTTCCAGTCATGTGGCCACTGCTGAGTTTTCCAATTTTGCTGACATATGAAGTGCAGCACTTTCACGGCAACATCTTTTAGGATTTTAAATAGCTCCAAGGGAATTCTATCACCTCCACTAGCTTTGTTCGTAGCGATGCTTCCGAAGGCCCACTTGCCTTCACATTCCAGGATATCTGGCTCACACCATCATGATTATCTGGGACATGAAGATCTTTTTTGTACAGTTCTTCTGTGTATTCTTGCCACCTCTTCCTAATATCTTCTGCTTCTGTTAGGTCCATACCATTTCTGTCCTTTATTGAGTCCATCTTTGCATGAAATGTTCCCTTGGTAGCTCTAATTTTCTTAAAGAGATCTATAGTCTTTCCCATTCTATTCTTTTCCTCTATTTGTTTGCACTGATCTATGAGGAAGGCTTTCTTATCTCTCCTTGCTATTCTTTGGAACTCTATTCAAATAGGTATGTCTTTTCTTTTCTTCTTTGTTTTTGGCTTATCTTCTTTTCACCGCTATTTGTAATGCCTTCTCAGACAAACATTTTGATTTTTTGAATTTCTTTTTCTTGGGGATGCTCTTGATTACTGTCTCCTGTACAATGTCACAAACCTCCATCCGTAGTTCATCAGGCACTCTATCAGATCTAGTCCCTTAAATCTATTTCTCACTTCCACTGTATAATCATAAGGGATATGATTTAGGTCATGCCGGAATTGTCTAGTTGTTTCCCCCACTTTCTTCAATTTCAGTCTGAATTTGGCAATAAGGAGTCCATGATCTGAGCCACAGACAGCTCTCTGTTTTGTTTTTGCTGACTCTATAGAGCTTCTCCATCTTTGACTGCAAAGAATATCATCAATCTGATTTTGGTGTTGGCCATCTGGTGATGTCCATGTGTAGAGTCTTCTCTTGTGTTGTTGGAAGAGGGTGTTTGCTATGACCAGTGCGTTTTCTTGGCAAAACTCTATTAGCCTTTGCCCTGCTTCATTCTGTACTCCAAGGCCAAATTTTCCTGTTACTCCAGGTGTTTCTTGACTTCCTACTTTTGCATTCGAGTCCCCTAAAAGGAAAAGGACATCTTTTTTGGGTGTTAGTTCTAAAAGGTCTTGTAGGTCTTCATAGAACCATTCAACTTCAGCTTCTTCAGTGTTACTTGTCAGGGCATAGACTGGATTACCATGATATTGAATGGTTTGCCTTGGAAACAAACAGAGATCACTATGTCATTTTTGAGATTGCATCCAAGTACTGCATTTAGGACTCCTTTGTTGACTATGATGGCTACTCCATTTCTTCTAAGGGATTCTTGCCCACAGCAGTAGATATAATAGTCATCTGAGTTAAATTCATCCATTCCAGTCCATCTTAGTTCACTGATTCCTAGAATTTTGATATTCACTCTTGCCATCTCCTGTTTGACCACTTCCAATTTTCCTTGATTCATGGACTTAACATTCCAAGTTCTTATGCAATATTGCTCTTTACAGTATTGGACCTTGCTTCTATCACCAGTCACATCCACAACTGGGTATTGTTTTTTTTTTCATTGGCTCCATCCCTTCATTCTTTATTGAGTTATTTCTCCACTGATCTCCATTAGCTTATTGGGCACCTACTGTCCTGGGGAGTTCCTCTTTCATTGTCCTATCATTTTGCATTTTCATACTGTTTCTGAAAGCTATAAAAGAATAGCTTTTCCCAAATACAACTAAAAACAAATCATGTGTAATCTGAGAAAAATTATTTTACTTATATATTTCATTCTATATGCTGTGCTGTGCTTAGTCATTCAGTTGTGTCTGACTCTTTATGACCCCATGGACATAAGAACATGGCTCCTCTAATATTCTCCAGGCAAGAATATTAGAGTGGGTTTCCATAACCCTCCTCCAGGAGATCTTCCCAACTTAGGTCTCCTGCATTGCAGGTCAATTCTTTACCTTCTGAGCCACCAAGCAAGCCCAGGAATACTGGAATGGGTAACCTATTCCTTCCCCAGGGGATCTTCCTGACCCAGGAATCGAATCAGTGTCTCCTGCTTTGCAGGCAGATTCTTTACCAGCTGAGCTACCAGGGAAGCTTTATATTTCCTTCTGTAATCCGTCAAAATACAAAATATCTAATTAAAATAAACTTTTTACTCTATTTTTTACCTAAAGTTCTGATTCTCTCTGCTCATTAGGTAATCTAGTCGATTTTTAGTTATACAGTGTTTGCTGAATTATATTTATTGATACATACATACCATGCCATATGGAGCTAAGGGAAAAAAAAATATGTATCTGTTTTTTACTCTATATAGTTCATGGTGATGCAGAGGGCAATCCTGCCATACCCTTTCAAAGGGCAAACACATAAGCCATGAAAAAAAAACTGAAAAGAGTAAAAGCAAATAATTTTTTCAACCACAGAAAAACAAAGAGAGCTATAATATTATAAAACATTTTGACTTAGACTGGTTAATTTAGCCTTTGACTTAACAATTATGAGATTTGTTTTTAATGCCTAGAAATAACCCCCTCTGGTTAGCTGTCCAAATAGCTAACTTATTGTTTTCAAAGTAACAAAACATTAGAAAATTTGGGGACATTACAATGATTATGAATAAGCTTAGTGATATTACAAAAATTGCCCAAAACTTTTTGTAGTAGTGTATTTCAGACTTCAGAATCTTAAATATATAGTGATATTTGTGTTACAAATGTTACCAAATAATGAAACAGTATACTGGGATTAATTTCTCACTCCTGTAAAATATTGCTATGAAAATTTGTATAAATTATTCTGAAAAAAGTATACAATTTGAAATGTAAATATTATACCAAAATTCCTAAAAAATCAAACATTTTTGTCCACATATTTAAAGGGTATAATTTTAAGAAACATAATAGTTAGGATGCAAAGTATTGATTTATTGCCAACAATATAATTCTTTACTAAACTGTACAAGAGATAAAAATAAGAAATGTGGATGTTGTTCAGTAGCTCAGAAGGTGTCCAACTCTTTGTGACCCCAGGGACTGCAGAATGTCAGGCTTCCCAGTCCTTCACCATCTCCCAGAACTTTCTCAAGCTCATGTTCATTGAGTTAGTGATGCCATCCAACCATCTCTTCCTCTGTCGTCCCCTTCTCCTGCCTTCAACATTTCCCAGCAACAGGGACTTTTCTAATCAGTCAGTTCTTTACATCAGGTGGGCAAAGTATTCAAGTTTCAGCTTCAGCATCAGTCTTTCAAATGAATATTCAGAATTGATTTCCTTTAGGATTGACTGGTTTGATCTCCTTGCAGTCCAAGGGACCATCGTGAGTCTTCTCCAACACCACAATTAAAAAACATCTAATCTTCAGCACTCAGCCTTCTTTATAGTCCAACTCTCCCATCCATACATGACTACTAGAAAAACCATAGCTTTGACTAGCTGGAACTTTGTCAGCAAAGTAACATCTTTGCTTTTTAGTATTCTAAGTTGGTCATAATTTTCCTTCAAAGGAGCAAGTGTCTTTTAATTTCATGGCTGCAGTCACCATCTGCAGTGATTTTGGAGCCCAGAAAGATGGTCTGTTACTGTTTCCATTGTTTCCCCATTTGCCATGAAGTGATGGGACCGGATGCCATGATCTTCTTTTTTTGAATGTTGAGCTTTAAGCCAGTTTTTTCACTCTCTTCTTTCACCTTCATCAAGAGGCTCTTTAGTTCCCCTCGCTTTCTGCCATAAGGGTGGTATCACGTGCATATCTGAGGTTATTGATATTTCTTCCAGCTGTCTTAATTCTAGCCTGAAGAAATGTGGGGCTGCACACCAAAATCTAACATGTATTTTTATACAATGTTCAAAAGCAATGATCTCATGATTACTTTGTTGTTGTTGTTTTCTAAAAATATGTATCTATTTAGAAACAAAAATGCTGCTAAATCATGGTCTTTGGGAAATATGATTTTCCTTTGTATAGCTTGAAATGGAAGTTTACTTTAGGACAGTTAAGGACATTTTGAAATTATGTTCCTAAAATTAAAACCATATCCTGATTTAAGAACTCCATCTTTGAACCTAGTTATAAATTTAGAATTTTTAAAATAAAACCCTTTTCTTCTATGCAGAAGATATTTCTTTCCTTTAGCTGTGCTCTGGTGAGCCACAAAGATAAAAATTTGATCTAAAGAAAATATATTCTAAAATATACTAAAGTAAAGCTATGGAGATTGGCTGAAAATTCAAATCCTTATTATTTTTTCATAACTTTTTCCTTTTGCTATAAAATAAACCTACCCTCATTTTGAATGGCTATATATACTAAGTAGTGTATAGAAATGCAAACTTTTCACACAGGTATGCACTATTCAAATGTTAGTTTCTTTTCTTTCTTTCTTTCTTTTTTTTTTTTTTTTTTTTTTTACTATTTTTTAGCTGATAGGCAAAGAATTTTCATAATTCTACCATGTTTTGTTATTTAATAATGCTTACAGCTTTATAAATCAATATTAAAGTTTTAGCCCACTAGTATAACAGTTTGTTTGAATCAGTTATGATTCATAGATAATTTTTTATGAGATCTTTGAATCTATACTTATGTGGCTATTGAGTATAAATTTTATGCCCATTTTTGAATTAATGCTTACAACACATAAGGAAAAAATGTGACTCCTTTCTTCACAGTCCTTAAAGAAAATTCAATTTAATGTGCCCAATGTGTGAATAACATTATTAAATAGCATCTTCACTCTAGAAATACCATGCCCCCATGTAATCAGAGAAGTTTTATCTCTTTGTTGAAATTTTAGTTAGATATTTTCAATGCTTGAGGGCAATGTATTAATACAATTCAAATTTAGGTTCAGAGGTAAAGAATCTGCCTGCAATGCAGGAGACAGGGTTCAGTCCCTGGGTTAACATGATCCCCTGGAGAAGGAAATGACAACCCACTCAAGTATTCTTTCAGGGAAAATCTATCGACAGAGAAGCTTGGTGGGCTATAGTCCATGGGGCCCCAAAGAATCAGACATGGCTAAGGGACTGAGGTATCGGTTAGGTATTATGCAGGCATAACATACATTTACTTTAAAGCTGAAGGAAATAAGGATTCAAGAGTTCTTAAGTGACAAGACAAGAATGAAATTCTAGACTTTCTGCCTCCTGGTCCAATTTCTTTCCACATCTTTAAAATGTGATTATTTTTGAATAGATTATGAATATATTGGATATCTTTATGAAATCTGAAATTAATAGAAACACTTTATTACACTTAAACACAGCTGGTACCTTAGATAATAGTATCAACTGAACTTTTACTCATGCAGCAATGACTTTCTACATCTATAAAATAAATAATTTTTGACAGTACTTACAAAATATTTTGCTAGGCAGATGAGAATAGAGACCAACAGGAAATGACTTTCTATTTCCTTCTCTATGTAGCATATTATTTTGTAGATGAGGTAAACATGGAAGCAAATAATTGCAATGGAGAGGTTGTCTCGCTGAGGAAGTGATTACCTTAGTCAGGATTAATAAGACAGCAGAGATGGTAGAAGAAGCCTTCACAAAGTAAGTAACATCTGATTTGGAAATTTAAAAGCATTAAACTACATGAAGACAGAATGGAAAAGTATTCCATGCCAATGAATTAATCTCTGGTGTTTTTCACATGGAAATATTAAAAGTTTAACTGGATTGTCTGATACCAGGCACAATTTGCATTCTATATAGGACATTATTTGTATTGGCTCTTTAAGAATGTGAGCACTATTACTTAAATTTCATTGAATTAGAACAACAGTTAAGCAGTTGAAGAACATCTGAATTGAATATGAGTAATTGAAAAAATCATCTATTAGAAGAAACTATTAGACACTGAAGTTGAAAGCACGACCTGTCTTCCAAGGCGTTGTACATTTCCTGGAACCACAGCAGTCTAGGCATCTACCTGTCTCATAAACAAAGTAATTTCATTTTGGCTATTAGAAAATTCTTACAACTGACTCTATTTACTCTTCTAAGTTTACACTTAGAACAATAGTGTCAAGTAAGTCAATTTTTATCTTCTGTCTGTCCATTTTCACATATTCCCTATGATTTTAAAAGATAGATTTTAGAGATCTTAATTTAGTGTTCAGGTGATTTCATCCTTTTATCATTCATCCAGTTTATATGTTCTTAAAGGCCATTCAACTGTGAAATTGTGCAATTCAATTTACTATGTTAAACAATAGACTATTATAGTAGGAGCTTGTTTAGATGGTTATGTTAGAATTTTAGACAGACTATTAAAAATAATAAAAACAGAAGACGGCATCAAGAAAACAGATTTTGAGCAAGTGTTTTATTCCTTAAACTTTAGTTTTCATATATATAAAATAAAGGTAAGGCTATCTACTTCACACAGATTTTGTTTAAATTGAGAGAGTTTAAATTAATTGAGATATAATTTGAGTACATGCAATGAGTAACATGCATAGAAAATATAAGCTGAGTCAAAGCAGTCTTCTTAAAGAGAAGTATTTGCCTAGAAGTGTTCATTATAATTATTATTCAGATATAATTGGTTTATAACAATGTTTAAGTGTAAGTTGTATGTGAATAAGTGTTCTTTTGCTCAGTTGTGTCTGACTCTTTTGTGACCCCAAGACTGTAGCCCACCATGGTCCTTTGTTCATGGAATTTTCTGAGTATGATCACTGGAATGGGTTGCCATTTCCTCCTCCAGGGAATCTTCCCAACCCAAGTATCTAATGCACATCTCCAGCATCTCCTTTCATTTATTTACCTCCCAGAGGGCAACCACTGAGCCACCTGATAAGCCCCGAATTTAAGCTATATAGAATATTGATTTGATACATTTATATACTGCTAAATGATTATCACCATAGCAATAGCTAACACCTCTATCACGTCACATACTTATCATTTTTTCCATGGTGAGAAAAAGTAAAATCTAGACTCTTGGCAATTTTTAAGTGTTTGTGTGTTGCAGTTTGAAGGTGTCTCTATATTTTTAGATTTTGGTGATCCTGAGTCATTTGTCTCTACATTCTACTTGAGCTCTCCACAAAGAGTGAATTATTTAAGCCATTTTACTCTGTATAGCAAGGATTTTATTGGGATGTTCTTTGAAACCAATTCCTTTATTGGGTGGAATTGAAAAAATGTCAGTCATCTTACAAAGCCTTTCCAGTGTTCCTTGTCTGCTTCTAGCATATTTAAGGCAATTGCACCAGTTGCTCAATGATTAGTATTTCTGCCTGTGATTTTCTCAGAATCCTATACAACAATTTAGAAAATCCTCTGGTGCAGGTTTGTAGAATAACTTTTTCTACATATTTTTAGATGCCTGTACTGTTCTTGGCTGCAAAATATAGAAGGAAGAAACTATTTGGGAAAAAAGTGTTGACACAATGACTGATGTAAGTTTGAATAGATTGTTTTAATGGCCCCCTTTGATTAACCTTATTTTAGTTTGTAATTCAATACCACATTAACCTCTAGTAGTGACAGAGATATCAGTCATACCCCTGTAAGTCTCACAAGCACCCCGCACTTGAAGCATATACTTTTCATATAGTAGTGCCTTGAACTTTAGGAAATCAATTCATCTCTTCAAGCTTAAATTTTCAAAACAATAAAATGCATATAATAGTAAGTTCCTACTCCACTAGGTTGTTGGAAAAATTAAGAGAAATATAAGACCTCATGAAAAGCAATCAGCCCAACATTGAGCATTCAGTGAGCTACCAATAAGTATGAGTCATGATTACTTATTAATAATGTCATTAATAAGTTATCATTACTTATTAGTTACTTATTAATAATATTGCAGAAAATGCTATTTGTTATTTTTTTGATGTTTCAGAGCAAGTGAAAATAATGACAAGTTTTGAGGAATCATTCTCTAAAATTTTGGAACAAAATTATATTAGATTCAGAGATATACCAATTAGTCAGTTGTATACTAGTTAAGCACTTCTGGACTATAGTAATTAGGTAGAATGTTTTCCTATTTCACCAAATACTATTCCATCAAAGTTAATTTTACCAAAACCAGTTCATTGTAAGCTATATTTATATCTCTCAACAAACTATTTTGGAAAGCTGGGGGAAAAAAATTCTCAGATAATTATCTCTCATAGAAAACAACTCAGGACCACATAGACACTCTGTTTTCTCTAGAATTTTATAAATCCCAGAGGAGTCTAGCAAGGTCAGTGATATCTAGATCTGGACACTATACTTCACCTATAAACAATTTTTCCACCATACTCTAAGCTCAGAAAAAAAATTCTGTGTGTGTATGTGAGAGAGAGACAAAGGGAAAGAGACAGAGGAGAGAGACAGAGAAAGAGAGAGACAGAAAAACAAAGCATATTTAAATGAGAGACATCTAGGGAACAGTTCACGCTTGCTAATATTTGTTAGTGCAGTAGCATTAATAAGACTTGGTGGTTACATTCTTTTTTAAACTAATGATATTTTATTTTTAATACAGTGATATTAAAATTCAATATATTGTCCATAAAATAAGTACTTTAAGTCTTTTAGATATTTTAGGTTAAGAGAATTCTCAGTTATATTGAAAGAGAAATCAGAAAATCTAAAGCAATGAGTATATATTTGCCAGAAGCTTTTATTTACACGTATAATTATATAATTATAGGTAATTAAATAGCAGATATTTAAATCCATGCACTTATTTTAAAATTATACTGTATTGACTGTTTTTAGAGATTGTGACAAAACTTAGAGATTATAATGTAAATTGACATTCATTTTTTTAATATAAATTTATTTATTTTAATTGGAGGCTAATTACTTTACAATATTGTATTGGTTTTGCCATACATCAACATGAATCTCTCACGGGTGTACATGTGTTCCCTATCCAAGCAAATAACTTAGTTATTTTATCCTACTATATTTTATAATTTCTTCCTATGCTATTTGTTTTGTTTCCAAATAGCTATCTGTATTTTAGATAAAAAGATACTGCAAACATATTATACCAAAAGTCTTTTTATCAATTTTTAAAAATAACAATATACTGTTGTTTTATGAATCTCTAGGTACTATTTAATTCTCTAATGAGGAGACAAATAATCTTACACTGCTAGTGAATGCATTGATAGCAGTATACTATTAGGTTCAAAGATTTACCTGTCTTCATGAGTTTATAAGATAGCACAAAAAGCCTAGCATTTTAGATTTAACTTCTTCACTTGTAGAAGTATCCACTTCTAGTCACATGCTTACTCTTCATTGCACCTAAAACATAAATGGTATATAGACTGGATTCACACTCCACACTCATTTTTATGACGTTTTGCGTGTGTGTGTGTGTATGTGTGTGAAGTCACTTCAGTTGTGTCTGATTCTTTGTGATCCTATGGACTGTAACCCTCCTGTGGGGCTCCTCTCTCCATGGGATTCTCCAGGCAAGAATACTGGTGTGGGTTGCCATGCCCTTCTCCAAGGGATCCTTCTGACCTGGGGATCTAACCCACGTCTCTTACATCTCCTGCACTGGCAGATGATTTCCTTCCACCAGCATCATCTAGGAAGCCCATTTTCTGTGTAATGGGTGCTAGATGAAAGAAGTTTTTCTTTTCAAAGGTATCACTTACAGGTTTAGCAAGCTTGTCACTTACACGTTGGACAAAAAAATAAAAATCAATCTCCTAAGATACTTCGCTGGTTAAAAGTCACAAATGTATAAATTTTAAAGACTTTTTCACACATATTATTCTGGATTATAACTGGAATAGTTATACTTTCTTTTTATAGTATAAAAAGTTATACTTTCTTTGATAGTTCTTTTGATAACTGCTATCCAGGTCATGTGCAGGTGTTGTGTGGCTGAAGCTTATATAAGTTGAAGAGAGGAGAACCTTAGAGTCTGTGATTCTCAAATGAGGATCATCCCCTGGCTCCCAAATGGGGAGTTTGAAACTATGTGGACATTTTCTGTTGTCACAGCTCCTTGAAACTAGTGGGTAGAGGATATTAGTGCTGCTAGATAGCCTACAAAGCACAAGACACCCCCCTACCCCGACTACAAGGGATTATCCATTCAAAAGTGCTAATGGTGCCCCTGTTGAAAAATGCTTCTTTAATTAAAAGAATAAAATTATAAAATTAAACTCAGGAAAAAATGGGGGACTCTAAAGATAAGCTTCATTAATTTCATAGGTAAAACTGCTTCCGCTATTAATCCAATACAAAATCCCAAGTCAAATGTCCTTTTTTTTTTTTTTTTTTTAATATTACGT
This sequence comes from Bos indicus x Bos taurus, assembly GCF_003369695.1. NCBI lineage: Eukaryota > Metazoa > Chordata > Mammalia > Artiodactyla > Bovidae > Bos > Bos indicus x Bos taurus. The sequence continues at coordinate 16,801,970 of NC_040076.1, read as the reverse complement.
TAGCCCTTATGAGTTTCCACCTCTGGCTAAAGGTTTCAGAAGAGTGGAGAAACTAATGTGGTTTAAATGGATGCCCTCTGTCTAATGAATTTAAAAGACAACTACATAATACATGATAATGAGGTTGGCAAGGACCATGTTACAATGATTAGATTAAGTTAAAGGAGTCTAGGAGGGAAAATCAGATAGAAACTTTGTATATTGCAGGTAACATTTTCCAAGAAGTAGCAAATTAGTGAAAGTAAAAAAGTATTTTAAAATTACTTTTTAATTTCTTTTATAACTTCTGCACTTCTCTGTCATTTAAGATGCAATAGTTTTGCACAACTCTGATAAAGTACATCATAAGTGATGTATTCAAGCCCTAATCAAGGACTGTTGTTCAGTCACCCAGTCATGTCTGACTTTTTGTGACCCCATGCACTGTCTAGGTTTGTCATAGCTTTCTTGCCAAAAAACAAATGTCTTCTGATTTCATAGCTTCAGTTACCATCTGCGTGGTTTAGAGCCCAAGAAGAGGGAATCTGTCATGACTTCCATCTTTCACCCCTCTATTAGCCATGAAGTAATGGGGCTGGATGCCATGATCTTCAGTTCGGTTCAGTCACTGAGTCGTGTCTGACTCTTTGCGACCACATGGACTGCAGCACACCAGGCTTCCCTGTCCATCACCAATTCCTGGAGTTTGTTCAAACTCATGTCCATCGAGTTGGTGATGCCATTCAACCATCTCATCCTCTGTTTGCCCTTCTCCTTCTGCCTTCAATCTTTCCCAGCATCAGGGTCTTTCTAATGAATCAGCTGTTCCAATCAAATGACCAAAATACTGGAGCCATGATCTTAGTTTTTTTAATATTTAGTTTTAAGTTGGCTCTTTCACTCTCCCCCTTCACCCTCATCAAGAGACTCTTCAGTTCCTCTTCATTGTTCCTAGTTCCTCAAGGACTGACAGCTATAAAAATCATGTCCCAGGTGGCTATGCATGTGACCTGTGACACCAACTCATGAATCTTAGCTCACCACCCTACAGACACACACACACACACACAACTTTCATCCTTTATAAAAATGACCCAACTCATTAAACTACCAGACTAAAAAAAAAATAAAAATTGAAATTAATTTCTGTATATGTGTGTGTGTTCAGTTGTGTCAACTCTTTGTGAGCCCATGGACTGTAGCCTGCCAGGCACCTCTGTCCATAGAATTTTCCAAGCAAGTAGACTGGAGTGGGTTGCCATTGCCTTCTCCAGGGAATCTTTCTAACCCAGGGATCAAACTTGTATCTCTTATGTCTCTTGAACTGGCAGGCGAATTCTTCTTCATTGTGCTACCTGAGAAACCCAATTTGTGTATATTGCTTATAGTACATATAGGCTATTGTCAAACTACCAGGGGAGCTGCAAGTTGCTAATGTCTAGTCTAGCAGCAGTTAAGCTAAAGTGGTCTATGCCATTTAAAACTACACCATCTGATAGGGGCATCACTTAGCCCTTTGTTGAATCATATAAATTTAACTTGTGTACTTTAATGTCATCACACTGTCCACAGAAACATGATCAGAAGTACAAATTTATATTGTTTTCTATGATGTGTGCTATTTTGATAAATAGAATTGATTTCAAACTTTCAGAAATTTAAAAATATGAACCAATATTGCTTTGATTATTCAACAGTACAGACTACTCTACACAATTCACCAGATGGTCAATACTGAAAGCATGCTGATTATGTTCTTTGCAGCCAAAGATGGAGGAGCTCAATACAGTTAGCAAAAACAAGACTGGGAGCTGACTGTGACTGACTGTGCTTTTGAACTGTGGTGTTGGAGAAAATTCTTGAGAGTCCCTTGGATCACAAGGAAATCAAACCAGTCAATCCTAAAGAAAATCAACCTTGAATGTTCACTGGAAGGACTGATGGTGAAGCTCCAATACTTTGGCTACCTGATGCCAAGATCTGACTCATTAGGAAAGATTCTGATGCTGGGAAAGATTGAAGACAAAAGAAGAAGGGGGTGGCAGAGGATGAGATGGTTAAATAGCACCACCAACTCAATAGACATGAATTGGAGAAAAGTCTGGAGATAGTGGAGGACAGAGGAACCTGGAGTGCTACATGGAATTACAAAGAGTCGGGCACTACTGAGGATGGAACAATAATATATTTTTTAGAAATATATTGAATAACCAAAGCAATATTCACTTGCTCCTAAAAATATAAACTATTTCACAATCATATTTATTTATATATTTATTTTTTCCTTCTCTCAAATGATAGTCATCAAAATAATACTCTGTTTTTGCTTCTTCAATTTCCCTGCTATACACACTGTTCTTAATATTGCATTCTATCCTTTCTCTTCCTGCACCAAAATATAAATCTCTATATAGAAATATTATTGAGCTCCTAGGTTTGTGTATAGTTCTAAGATTGGCATTAAGTGCCTCATTTTCTTGGCATCTCTGTGAATTAACACAATCTCCTTAACATTACTCTTTTCTTTCATAATTGTCATTTTTATGCAAATAAATTTTCATGTATCAGAAATAAAAAAATAAGAATAAAACCATGAGTTTGAAAGTCTTTGAAGAAATTGATATCCATGCTCACTGTTATTAAGAATGTAAAATGGTGGGAACTTTATGGAAAACAGTATGGCATTTCCTCAAAAATTTTAAAAATAGGAATACCACATGGGTCATGGTATTTCATGAGTCAGCAATCTATTTCTGGGTATAAATTCAAAAGGTTTGAAATCAGGATCTAGAAGATATATATATATATATGCCCATGTTCACTGAAGTTTTCATGATAACCAAGTATTCATAACAACCGAGATGTAGAAACAAAATAATTGTATGTTGACAGTTGATGATAAGTAAAGAAAATAAATTGCGGTATACATATACAATTGAATTTTTACATTATCTTTAAAGCATTCATGAACTCAATTATATCTTTTTTTTTTTTTTAAGCTAAAATAGTCCCTCATGGCTTAGATGGTAAAGAATCTGTCTGCAATGTGGGAGGCATGGATTAGATCCCTGGGTCAGGAAGATCCCCCGGAGAAGGAAATGGCAAACCACTCCAGTATTCTTGCCTGGGAAAAACCCATGGACAGAGGAGCTTGGTGGGCTACAGTCCATAGCTTTGCAAAGGGTCGAACACAACTGAGTGACCAACACTTTTTTTCTTTTTTTCTAACTCTGTAGGTCCTCAAACTTTTCACCTCTAGTGACTCCATATCAGAGCGAAGTTGTGTTCAAGGGAGCGCCATATTTTGCAGTGACATCCCATATCTTACTATATTGGCATGCCCATTTAATTGTTCATTTTCTCCTCTAAGGGGCAACTTACTGGAGGCCAGAAGCTGTCTTTAATTTTGGCATGCCTAACTAACCACTAAGATATGCTAGGCAAAGAGAAGGTGCGTGATAAATCTTTAATTTTTCATGAAAAGTCTGTATTTTCTTTCTCTCTCTCTCTCTCTCTCTTTTTCCCTCCTTGCTTCATCTCTGATACCCCTCACTACCCACAGACTAGAATGTCATGGATAGTTTTAACCTAATGTCTTGTATGTTTTCTATACTCTTTTCATTGGCAATTATGTATAGCCACACTTTCACTTATTATTTGTATTTAACCAGCTTATAAAACAGCATCTCCTGTCCTAAGATCCAGTTCTACATTTTAAGATGACTGTATATAAACTGGAATTCTCCGATAAGCTAAGCTTTTCATTCTTCACTATCACCATTACCCATAAAGCTTTCCCTTGTAACTTTCCTAATTTTCCTAATACTGCTTAAATAAAGCTCCAAATCAATGAATCTCAAACTCTAGTTATATGTTTAAAATCTACCCATATTATTCCTTCATATCATTTAAATTATTAGCAGCTATTAATAGCCATTTCCTACTTCTCTTGGTTTTCATTCTCATGGCTACTTCTCCACCAAGTTATCACTGCCATCAAAGCAAAACAAATAAAAGCAGCCACTCTAACATACGATTAACATTTCCCCCTCTCAATTCTAAATCTGATTCTTACCTGCTTAAATACTCTCTTGAACCTTGACAAGCATTACTATTTTTCTACAAAAACTGCATTTCAAACAAAACCCTTAATTGAAAATAGGTCACAAATTATATTGGAGGGGATTATATATTCATTTGGGAACAACCATTTCAGTAACACCAGCTCTAACAACTTTGGTTAGTGAGATGTAATCATAAGTTTACTGAGAATTTGTGGGAAAGTTTTAAGTTTCATGATAAAATGGGAGTGATCAGCCAAAGTCGCCTTCCCACACTTCTGCTTGATTTGTGGAACATAAATGCTTGAATTTCATCAGCCATCTTGATTCCATGAGGAAATCATGGAGAACCTGTAGCCGACATGACTAAAGATAACATAGAGAAATATTTTAATAGCTCAAGTCCTTGGTGACATTTTAAAATAACTGAATAAATGCAGACATTTCTTCTTTCTTTATTTTATGGTATTAAAGAAAAATAAACCTTCACTGGATACCCTTGACACTGCTGATTTTTTAAACAATGACAATATTCTCAGTGTATTCACTCAAAACCCCTCACATTCAAAACTATTCTTTGACTCCAAACTTCAATTTTGTATGCTTTCTTCTAATCACATTTACATTGCACTTCCAAAAGCCAAGGTTATCAATGTTTTGGAAAATCCCACCTGAACTTAATTGCACAGGAATTATAACAAATTGTTTATAGAAAAATACTACCTCCCCCCAAAATAGGGTAATGTTCTTTGTATACCTGCAGGAAATCTTGTAGTAAGTACATTCATGGCAATGAAATGAATTGGTCTTCATTACTTAAAAATTACAAAGAACTAAAATTATTTGGAATTCTGGGATACCTAGGGACATTAATGAATTTATGTAGTCTTTATAAAAAATTTTTTATAAAGATTCATTTCACATATGTGAGACCTCTAGTCTTTCCAGGTCCCTTTAAGTATTTATATAATATTTTGAAATATCAGGCTAGATGAGGAGTATCTATTGTGTAATGACAGCTGCTAAGTAAGTAGAAGGGTATTTTATATGCTTAAAGCCAAAACAGAGAAATAAAACTTCAAAAATCCTGCAAGAGAACATTGGCATTGTCGGCTTTATCCATATTTGATATCTCAAGTGTGTGAAATCATTTCAGGCTTTGCAACACAAAGTTGTTACAGAGATAAACAGTTAATTTCAGCTATACTGTGATCAATGGCATGAGGATTAAATCAGTCGAATATGAATACCTCTGTGCTGTGCTGTGCTTAGTTCCTCAGTCATGTCAGATTCTTAGCAACCCCATAGACTGTAGCCCTCCCTGCCTCTCTGTCCATGGGGATTCTCCAGGCAAGAATACTGGAGTGGGTCACCATGTCCTCCTCCAGGGGATCTTTCTAACCCAGGAATTGAAACAGGGTCTCCTGCATTGGAGGCAGCTTCTTTTAACAGCTGAGCTATTTATCAAGGAAGCCCACAAATACTTCTACCTCATTGGAAATGTGGAAGAAGAAACAATAACAATATAAAACTGCAAGGTCAAGTTGAAAGTTGTCTGTTATCCTTCCTGATTAATAAATCTTATGCTAATATTAACTGTTTGGTCCTCTAAATTGCCATCTTTATTTATTTCAATAAGGGAGGAGGTTATTTAGAAATTGTATTTTCCATTATAAGCATTTATTTTTCTTGCTCAAGTATAATTCAAATGAACTCTGATTTGATATAGCAGGAGAACGAGGGAAGGGAAAATAAAAGACTCATGACAGGGAATAGAAAATTAATTGGTAGCAATTCCCTAAAAATTAAATGACTAGGGATGTTCCAAAGGGCAATGAGAAAGGTAGTCATCCTAGGTATTTTGCAATACTCACTTCTTCCTTCCTAAAGGAACGTTAGAATGAGTTAGAACTCATTGATAGTACATTGGTAGATGGAAGTATTAGCAGGAGCAAAATAATAATAATAATAATGGTATTAGCAATGGGAACAGGTAAACTCTGAGTGTGAGGGAACAAGTACACTCGGAGTGCTTCCCTCTTTTTAAGTAGAAGAGATGATGGAAATCTTTCTTAAAACTCTGAGATCATAAACAGCACATGTATATGTTTTGGGGGTCAAGTGCCCTTTGGTTTAATAGCCCACTATTTAGAATAAAAAATCCAATAAAGGAGAGCTTTTGAAAGATGCATTTTTGACAAAATGTTTGAAATACACAAAAAAATACATGTAAAATATGTCAAAACCATTAGGCATAAAATAGAATTGAACACCTATGGAGCAAAAAACAATACAACTATCAGTTTTCGCTGTAATGACTCTCTATTTCTCCCATGTTCCATGGTCACCATCCTTGCATCATTCCACATAAAAAATACTGACATAAATTATTTGTTTATCAGCATTTTGCTTTTCTTTTTCATAGTTGTATTACCTGTGTGAGTAACTTTATTTAGTTTTGTTTGCATCTAGTTATTATAAAAATGGCTTCATGCTCTAAGGCTTCAAGTTATAAAAATGACTTTTTTTTCCTGGGTGGAATATATACGTAAAATTTATGAAGCCGTATTCCATTTCCTTTAAGTGTATTCGTGAAAATTGTTGCCACAAGCCATGTGCTATGCTGGGATTCACGACCTCCAGAGGAGAAGATTTTGATCTGGGGCCAGAGACCAGGCTTGACCACTCGGAGCTTTTTGTATAATGGAGTTTTATTTAGGTATAAAAGAGATAGGAAAGCTTATGACATAGACATCAGAAGCGGGTAGAAAGATTGCCCCTTGCTAGTTTTGCCTGGAGAATCCCAGGGACGGGGGAGCCTAGTGGGCTTCCATCTATGGGGTCGCACAGAGTCGGACACGACTGAAGCGACTTAGCAGCAGCAGCAGCAGTTTTTAGCAAGGCAGTCTATGTTTGTTGCTTCCCTTGTGGCTCAGCTGATAAAAAATCCACCTGCAATGTGGGAGAGCTGGGTTCGATCCCTGGGTTAGGCAGATCCCCTGGAGAAAGGAAAGGCTACCCACTCTAGTATTCTGGCCTGGAGAATTCCATGGACTACAGTCCATGGGGTCACAGAGTCAGACACAACTGAATGACCTTAACTTTATGTTTGTTGCTGCTGCTAAGTCACTTCAGTCGTTTCCGACTCCGTGTGACCCCATAGACGGCAGCCCACTAGGCTCCCCTGTCCCTGGGATTCTCCAGGCAAGAACACTGGAGTGGGTTGCCATTTCCTTCTCCAATGCATGAAAGTGAAAGTGAAAGTGAAGTCGCTCAGTCATGTCCTACTCTTAGCGACCCCATGGACTGCAGCCTACCAGGCTCCTCCGTCCATGGGATTTTCCAGGTAAGAGTACTGGAGTGGGGTGCCATTGCCTTCGCTTCTAATCAGATAAGGGACACACCTTGAGGCTGAAGGAGTTTCACCAGTTTCTCCCACAGTATGCATTTTTTTGAGATAGAATGGGATGGGGTGTGTCATCCCCAGCCATATAACAATTGACAAGAATACTGATTTGTGGAGCCATTATCAGCCCAAGGCTTGAGAAAAGGAAAAAAAAAAAAAAGTTAGTCTTAGGTAGAGCCATTTTGAAGAAAGGCAGATTCCAAAGCAAATACATAGTTTCATTAACATAGCTGAGGAAAAACATTTCCATAAGAAAAATGCATTGGTAAGATCAAGGTTTGAGAAAAGTTCAGGCAGAACCAGGTGTTATCAAAAGAAGCGTTTTTTAATTTTGTGTAGAGAAGGAAAAAAAAATCATGCCACTTGCAGTTTCTTTCCTCCCACTGCTTGGGGACCTCTGGCCTTCCTTCCTGTTACCTTCTCATTAGTTTCTCAGTGGACACATTTAAGAGTTTTTAGGGTATAGGGTATATAGCTATGATTTGTTGGGTCACTGGATTGCTTTCATAATAAAATGGGTGGTTCAGACATTACTGCTCAAAAATTCTACCTGGTGTTTTCAAAATGTAAAACCAATAGTCTAATATATTAAGTTATTTAAGAAAAATACTGAATAACATTTTAAGAAGTATAAAAATGCTGCTGCAGTTAATTAAAATGTCTCATGCAAAAGTTCATCCTGACCTAAATTGCAAGAATATCTTGACTGGCTATTTAGAAATCTATAGGAAGAGTCATTAATTGCTATGGGTTTTTTTCACCTAAATGAACATAATTATTTTAAAATACTAATTATTTAATGCTTTGGTAGATCTCAGAACTATAATCAAAATAAATGACAATCTACAGATTGCTTTTTTCCCTGATTATTTCATCAGGAAATATCATTCTAAATTAACAAAACCTGCCTTAAAAATCACATCTCTTTCTACTTCAAAGAAAGATACAAGAAAATAAAAGCTTACATTTTTACTCGCATGTTGCTTTGCTAAGTGTTCTATTCTGATATAGAGAAAAGGTATGCTTTTAGATAATGATTGTTATTAAGCTTTAGAAAAATCCATCCTTCATTATTATTCTACCAAACTTTTAGTTTTGCTATGAATATATATCCAGTCAGCCCCTGTGACTCATACTTATTGATGAGAAGTGTTTTTAGGTGTGTAGTTATGATTGAGAGTACAACAATCATCCATCTAGAAACACTTTATCAACAGAAGGGACAAATGGTGATGGAGACTTCTTTTTATAAGGTTAGAGCAACCATGCTTGATAAAACTGAACAAAATGAAGTTTTAAATCATCATATAAATTCTATCTGCAACACCCTGGACTTCAGAGAACACCTGAATGTTGATTTGATTATGAGTATTAGAGTGAAATAAGCTAAGTGGTTAAAAGAGGTAGAATGCATAAAAATGCAAAGTTTTTTGAAAAGTTGCATTTTCCTGCTAGTTGCCAACCAGACTTTTATGTGCTGTCTAAGATCCTTGAACTGTGATTGAACAGGTTAGAAAATGAGCCTGCCAGCGCTGTCACTGTGTATTTTCTATCTCCCAGAAGAAATCTCCCAGGGCTCCTGTTAATCTGCACTTCTCTGTGTTCTGCATCGGCAGACACTCATCTTTGTTCTTAGACCACCTTTATTTCACTGGGGCACCGTGAGTGATTTTTGCCACCTTTCCAAGCAGCTCAAAGTTTCTAAGCAACTCGAGAGGCTCTGTGGTTAAGTCCAAACACTAGTGTCTCATTTATCTGAGGTCAGTACATACCACAAAGGACATGCCTTGGGATGGTTATATTTTAGCTGAGGATTTAAAAATTTCTCCACACTTCCAAAAACAATGTCAGGAGTCCTATAGATAAGAAATAGACAGGAGGTTCTGAAGCACTGTGGGCCACCCAAAAATGTAATAGGGTTCCAAAAATGTAGATCCCGCAGATTTCCTGGTTAAGTTTGAGGTGAATACAAGTCAAACATTAGCACTTGAATATGTACAATGATAACAGGATTCCTCCATATATAAAGTGTGTATTTACAGAAGAGAAGGACTATAACTACAGTACTTAACACCACCACCACCACCACCAGTAGAAGCTGTAACCAACTTTGATATGTTATCATAATACCTAACTTACTTCAGCTTATTTCAAAAATAACTTCTTTTATGTAATGATCTTTGTTTCCTTATGTATAACCATGTGACTTTATAATACACAGAATACGGAATGCATGGAAAATGAGCTTTCATGAGATACAAGGATTACTCCCCTGTGGTTTAAGTAACATTTTTATTTTGGAAAACTTTTCTATATAAAGCTTGCCAAAGATGAAACAGAGCGTTTCGGTATACCCTTGACCTAGTTTCTTCTAATATAGTAACACTGACATAACTATGGTACCTGTGTCAAGCTAAGAGATTAACAATGGCACCTTACTTCTTGCTAAACTTCAGGTTTTATTTCGACATTAGCAAATTTTTTTTTTTTCCCAACTGTATGCTTTTTGTCTGTTCCCAGGAACCATTTAAGGATAATGCATTGTGTTTAGTCATCTGTGTCTTCCTAGTCTCCTGGGATTGTGACAGTTTATCAATCTTTCTTTGCCTTTAATGACCCTGACAGTTTTGAAGTGAACCAGTCCAAGATTTTGCTGTGTCCCTCAGTCAGGATGTGTCTCATATCTTCCTTATATTTAGCCTGGGGTCACTGGACTTTAAGAAGTAAAGCACCAAGGTGAAATGTCCTTCTCACCCTATCACATGATGGGCTGTATCAATGACAGAATGGGGAACGTGATATCAGCATAGCTCACCACTGGTGATGTTAAACGTGATCACTCGATCGAGATCCTGTCTGCTAGGTCTTTCATTCTAAAGTTGCTATTTTGTTCATATTCACTAAGACTATTCCACGCTCAAGTGTGGGTTAAAAGGATTAAAACATACATCCTGTAGGGGGCAGTATATACATATTATGCAGAATTTTGTAAACCAGATTTCTCTTTTTTTTCCAGTATTTATATCATGTTCTTGTCTATTTGTGTATTTTGAGTTACAATCCAATACTACATCATTTTCTTGTTGTTCAAATTGGTCTAAGTTTACCCATCTGTAGCTCTTTCAGCTTAGCTCCTGCATCCTTTTCCATCCTATTGACTTGTGTCCTTCCTTTTTGTTTTTGAACAGTTCCTATTTACTGTTTTCTGAGGTATTCCAGGCTCACCTTCCATGTTCCCTATTCCAGCACTATAATCAATAACTTCCCAAAAGAGGCATAGTTCCTTTTGTTGGAGAAAAATATTTAGAAATGATGATCGATTGGGATGTTCCTTCTTTTAGGCCCACTCAGCAAACTGAATTTAGAAATATATGCTTGTAGATTAACCTGTGTATGTCCACATACTTATAAATATTTTCCTATTTAGCTGTTTTATTTACCTATTAAACATGATTTTATATCAATGTTTGCAAGCCTAGTCTAACATCACAGGGTTTCTTCTAGTATTACTTTCCTAATTTCTTTGTAATTTTCTCCACTCTCTGATAGTGTAAATCTAGCTTCAATTACCTAAAATTTATTTACCTGTTTTTTCAACTCTAGTACTGATGTAAAAGTTCTTTCAGAATTTTAAATCCTTCAGTTCAGTTCAGTTCAGTCGCTCAGTCCTGTCGCCTCTTTGCGACCCCATGAATCACAGTGCGCCAGGCCTCCCTGTCCAACACCAACTCCCGGAGTTCACTCAGACTCACGTCCATGGAGTCAGTGATGCCATCCAGCCATCTCATCCTCTGTTGTCCCCTTCTCCTCCTGCCCCCAATCCCTCCCAGCATCAGGGTCTTTTCCAATGAGTCAACTCTTTACATGAGATGGCCAAAGTCCTGGAGTTTCAGCTTTAGCATCATTCCTTTCAAAGAAATCCCAGGGCTGATCTCCTTCAGAATGGACTGGTTGGATCTCCTTGCAGTCCGAGGGACTCTCAAGAGTCTTCTCCAGCATCACAGTTCAAAAGCATCAATTCTTCTGTGCTCAGCTTTCTTCACAGTCCAACTCTCACATCCATACATGACTACTGGAAAAACCATAGCCTTGACTAGATGGACCTTTGTTGGCAAAGTAATGTCTCTGCTTTTGATTAAATCCTTAGCTTTGTGAAAAACAAACTTACAAACTATAGTACAGGATTTTGCATACAGTTTATAATTGTTGTACATTTTCCAATCAAAATGCTGTCATCCAAAATTACTGACGTCACCTTTGCTTTTCCTTTTCTTTTATGCCTTCTGTGAAATTATACCTTGCATTGACAGTATAGATTGAATGATCACAATCTGCATTCCATCCCAAGATCCTCCAAAATTCTGTTTTTTTTTTTTTTTTGCATATAATTCATTTTACTGCACTTCACTTTTATAGACATTGCATTTTCTACAAATTAAAGTTTTGTGGTAACCCTAAGTTGAGCAAGTTTCTTGGCACCTTTTCCAAGAAATGGACTTGCATGTCCAACAGCATTTGCTCCCTTTGTATCTCTGTATCACATTTGGATGATTCTCATAATATTATAAATTTCTTATGTTCTCATTATATTTGTGATGCTTATCACTGTGATCAGTGGCCTTTTATATTACTACTACAACTATCTGAGGCTCTGAAGATGGTTAGCATTTTTTAGCAATAAGGTTCAAAATGAAGTATGACATTGCTTATTAGACATAATGTTATTACACACTTAATAGACTACAGCATGGTGGCGATGGTTTAGTCGCTAAGTCGTGTCTGACTCTTGCGACCCTATGGAATGTAGCCTGCCAGGCTTCTCTGTCCATGGGATTTTCCAGGCAATAATACTGGAGTGGGTTGCCATTTCCTTCTCCAGGGGATCTTCCCAAACCCAGGAATCAAACCCAGGTCTCCTACACTGCAGACAGATTCTTTACCAACTGAACTGCCAGGGAATTCCTACTGTAATGGGAATACATAGTCCCATTTCACTGCACTGTAATCTAGATTACAGCATAATGTAAAGTATAACTTTTATATACAAAAAAAATTGTGCAACTTGATTTAGTGTGATATTTGCTTTATTGTGGTGGTCTGGAAGTGAAACCACATATCTCAGAATATCTCCAAGGCTTGCTTATATTTTTAATATTTTATTGAAGTATAGTTGATCCCCAATGTTGTCTTAATTTGTGTTGTACAGCAGAGTAATTCAGTTATCATATGTGTGTGTATATATATATATATATATATATATTCTTTTTCATATTCCTTCCCATTATGGCTTATCACAGGATATTGAATGTAATTCCATGTACAGTAGGACCCTGTTTATCCTTCTTGTGTATACTAGCTTGCATCTGCAAGTTATACCTGTATTAAAGTTCACTCTTCATGATGTGTAGCACTACGTGTTTTGACAGGTGCATAAAATACCCACTACACAAGTGTTATACAGAACACCTTCTGCTTTTACTGACAAAAATTTACAATTTACACATGTTACTTCCATCTGGAATACCACATTGCAGTCCTCTTTGCCAGGTAAAAATATGTTATCCGTTTAAGATTCAACACAAGCGTCACCATCTTACTGATGATTTTTAGATTCAGGAGCCTTTAGAATCTTCTGCCCGTAGACTTCATTTCAGCTGTATGTAGTCTGAATGTCAGTTTATCTTCATGTTTTCTCACCCTACTTGTCATCTGAACACAATAATGCTTAGAGTAGAACCTGAAGGGATTATAGCTGCTGCTCACTCATGCTACTGAAACTAATAATAATTAGTTTACCAATTTCTTCCAGGTAGGCAAAAACCATAGCCATGTCTTAATATTCCTTGGTTTTGTTTTCCTTTGGCATGAGACGCTCTTCTATCTGTTCATTCACCATCCATCACTCGACAGTCTTTCTCTCTACACTTTACCGTCTACAGATCACTCTACAGTGATCACTTATCACTCTAGGTGATAGTTCTTAATTCTAGTTCTTTTCCCAGCCCTCAGGCCACCCTTCCTGGTGTTGATCCCTGCTCTTCAAACAATTATTAGATGTTGTTATTTACAGGTAACCTATCTCTAGTTTACAGAGAATATAGTCTCCCTGGAAATTCTCAGACTTGCCTAGAATAATTCTGACAGGAATAAATTAATAACAAATAAAAATATGCCTTCACCCAAAGCTTAAGTAGTGAATTGTATATTTTCATGTTCAGCTACCTACAGGGAAACTCCATTACAAAAACAACTTAAAATTATCATTGACTGAGGAAGATTCTCTCTGCTTCTGTTCCTCCTTTATATGGGCCATACTGACTGAGAATTGGCAATTAGAAATCAGAAATCTGGACAATAATTTGCAAATTCAAATATAAAATTTCAGCAATCTCTTTCCAATTACCACCTTTCTATATTCTTTCAGCAATAATTATTTAATCCCATCACAATTATTAATGTACTGATCTTACGAACTTTTTAAGATCACTTATCCCTTACCTACCAATGCTCAGAGTTACTACCTTTACCCAGAATGCATTTCATGGGTGGGGATTCCAATTTTTGTCTTCCCTTCACCCTGACGTCCTTTATCACTTTGGTATTTGGTTTACTCATTTGAAAGAATACACATACTTTCATTCAGTCTGACACAAAATCATACTAATCAAACCCTCCTTAATTGTAACACAACTTCCTTAATTGCAGCTCTTAACTCTATAATTCTCCTGAAAGGTGATTCTCTCATATGAAGTTTATTACTCATTTTCTGACCATACTACTCAAATATTAACTTAGAATCACAGATTATCATATTAACTCATACTTTTCTTTGAAACATTTTTTTAACTTGTTGAATTAAGATAGAGTCCTTTTTTGTAATTTAAGCAATTTTAAGCACTGATTTAATGTGTGTGTGTGTGCACGCATATGTGTGTGTTTGGTAACCATGAATGTTGCTCTTTATTATTATGAAATTACTAGTAACTCGCTTCCTTTAATGGCTTGTAAGCCCTCTTTAACTATCTTATTATTTACAGAAATGTCCAACTGTGTGTGTGTAAGGGGGTGTGTGAAACTGATGATCTGTAATAATTTTATGGTACTGTATTTTTTTTTTTTTTTAACAGAGTTAGGACTGTATGTATCTGGGAAGAAATATCCTGACAAAATCAGAGAAAGGGGAAGCACTCACACATTACATTTATACAATCAAAACACAAATATACTAAATATTAGAAACATCCAATGGAGTTAAGGACCTAATCAATACCAGATGGAATTATATTGAATTAGAGGAGAAAAGAAAGATGTATGTCTAATGTATTTTGTTTTCATTGATTTTAAAGGACTTTTTCTTAAAACAGCTTTACATTTACAGAACAATTGAAAAGATCATATAGAGAATTTCCAATTACTCCACATCTAGTTCCCCTACTATTAATATTTTGCAATAGTATGGTATGTTTGCTATACTTAATGAACAAAATGTGATACCTTAGTATGAATGAGGGTCCATAGTTTATTTATATTTCCTTGAATTTTACCTATATTATTTTTATGTTCCAGAATCCCATCCCAGATACCATCTGACATTTACTTGACCTGTTCCCTTAGAGTATTCTTGTGGCAGTTTCTCAAATGTTCCTTGTTTTTTTTTTTAATATTGAGTGCTTCCACAATTAATTTTTAAATGCTATTTAAGTAAATACTTGAAAGTATAACTTGTGGGGGGAAAAAAAAACTACACTTCATGATTTCTAGAATCTGATGATATTAAATTATTTAGGAAACAGTCAGTCCATTTACATGTCAGCAATCTTCAGAGAGAAAACAACTGCCTGTAGCAATTGTATGGTTCTATAGAAAAATATTGTTCACCTTCTTTTACATGGCCTTAGGCAATTTTGAAGCAATTTAACAATCTTTGCCAATGAACTCTTTACTTATATAGTATATTACAGTGCCATTTTTAATAAAAGATAAGTCAACTCATTGAATAACTTTCTTTTGAGATACATAGCTGCTTTCTATTTCACCTGAAATCAAGCAAGTATTTCAAGATACACAGAGTTTGAATCTAAATTCTACTTGTTTTTCTTTCACATCATTCTCCTGTAGGGAATAATTTAATTTTCTTGATATTTGTTTTATAAAGACCTACAGAAAATAGCAAGTAAAAGAAAATGTTTGATGCTGTGGAATTACATATTTGTGCCATGAAAATTGGTGTCAGGGTGACACATAGAACTCTCTATCCATCAACAAGTGGGAATGTATTAACTGCTTAATCTGTGCCTGAAGAATAAATACGTAGGATACAAAAGTTAACATAAATGGCTCCTTTCCAGGGCATACTGCTGTCCCATGATTCAGTCATACACATTCCAGCCACACATAATTATTGAATGTCTACTGTCTGATATGGAGAAAGCAATGGCACCCCACTCCAGTACTCTTGCCTGGAAAATCTCATGGATGGAGGAGCCTGGTAGGCTGAAGTCCATGGGGTCGCTACCAGTCTGACATGACTGAACGACTTCACTTTCACTTTTCACTTTCATGCATTGGAGAAGGAAATGGCAGTCCACTCCAGTGTTCTTGCCTGGAGAATCCCAGGGACAGCAGAGCCTGGTGGGCTGCCGTCTATCGGGTCGCACAGAGTTGGACACGACTCAAGCAACTTAGCAGCAGCAGCAGCGCTGTCTGACAAGGTCTGTGATGGGCCTTAAATACTTAAAAAGTTACTTTCCTTGGTGAGCTTGCAACTTATAGGAAGAATACAAATTATTTCAATTTTTTTTTCTTTACACAAAAATATACAGTGGTTGCTATAGGTATATAATTGGCTTTTGCCTAAACTTTAAAGGAAAAGTTTGGGCTTAAAAAAAAAAAACAAAAAACTTTAAAGGGCCTAAGCTTTATAAGAAAAGCTTTGTAAGAAAAGTGTAATCTTCATTCACACCTAACACTGTAACAGTACTAAAGAAAAACCTTTCTCTTCAGATGCCCACAAAATTTATACCCACCTGCCATTAATGGTTTTGTGCCAGAAAGTTTCTGGGAATAAAAATCAAAGTTGTGTGTCTGAATTCTGGCCAAGATGTGATTTTTGTCATGCAGATGGCACTCCCGTGCAGTGCCTGGTGTTCATCCCATTGCCATCCTGAAAAATGAGCACAGGAAGAGTAAATGAAATTTGATTAGCAAGTCTTCTTTCTTAAACAGATGTTGTGCCTGATATAAATTATTCTTTTAGAATTTCTAGCATATGCCAAAGTATTTATCACAGATTAACTGCATGAACTTGCATGCTATTACCAAGCCTTCTGAGTGTGAAAATGGATGGCTGCATTTTTCACAGTTCTGATCAAAAGATACACGATGTTGTATAATTATAATTCAGATAAGAAAACTATATTTTAAAGTGCAATAAATTATTATATGAAAAAATGGAAACATTTTCTAAGTTCTTTTATTTTTTGCCTTATTCAAAGGTACTGGAATAGCTATTTACAATCATTATGCTTTGTATTACAAACGTATCTTAACACTAAACATTTTCTCAGAGTTGTTAAAAAAAAAGTTATTTCTGCTTTTATTTTACATCTGATTGTCCCACCTTTGCAAATGAGGTCTTTAATCCCAGCAATGTCCTAGTACATTAGTTTTGAATTCATTATTTTGTATTGTTGGTTTGTTAAATATGGTCAAATACATACTTCCAATCAAGCAATGATTTACTAAGCATTAAAAGATTTGAAACATAACAATTAAAATAGTGTTTTTAAAATGAATTTATCTGCATTCAATGTTGTTTTAAATCTCATTTAGGCATTTATGCGATTGTACATTGGACAAATGAATAATTTCTTTATATCATGATCAATATTTTTCCCATGTCACCACTGAAATTAAGTTCCTATCTTAAACCAAAATCTTTTAAATGTAAGTACTCAGAGATTTGTACCATTAACAAGGGATGGACTGGATGTTAACATTACACTTGTTTTGTTGGTTTAATATGTAAAATAACTCCTCATTTGGGGGCTAAATACGAAAAATACAAAAAGGTAATCTATTTTCTCATTAATTTGTTCTGTTGTGGTTTTCTTTATTTTTAAAGAAAATCAAATTGGAAGAAATCAATGTAAGAATGATATTGCTTCCATATAAACTCCAGATTGAGCCTGGTGAGGTTATAGTTACTATGGGAACAGAAGTGTGCTCTTTAAAACAGTTTCTGTCCTAACTACTCTTCTACTTATACTGAGTGATTTCTTCAAAAATAGGACTCATGGGGGTGTAGTTATGAGAAATTGTATTCCCTATAAAGATACATATCCATATAATTTGTTAGGAGTCTCTTCAGCATATGGAGGTTAATTAGATGTAAGTGTTGCCAACATGAATTTTATTTATTTTTTCCAACATGAATTTTAAAAGCACAGTATTCCCCCAGTAAGTAGCCAGGTGTAGAAAAATGCAAAATGAAGTATTCTAAAAAGAGAATTCAGATGACACTGGAACTGATACAGATATCTCTTAGATTTATGAATCAATATGGAAATATCTTTCAGAAACTGTGGAGATGTTAAATTTATTTTATATCTTAGTCTTGGCCGGTCAAAATGGGTGAATCATGTTTAGAGAATTGCTTCAAAAAAGCCTTTACAATGTTTAGAAACATCAAAGTAAATAAGGTTCAAATCCTTAAGGTGATGACTTCACACCGTTTTCATTGCCTACTTAGGATTTTTAAGATAGCGGTAGATTATATTAAAACAGTATTTTGATATTTTTATTTTCATCTAATTTCTAGAAAAAGTTACTTTTAAAATATTTATTTTCTCTTGCATAAGAAAATGCTATTGTTGTCACCCGGAGGGGTTTTTTCCATTCATGGTGGTTTTACTGGGCCAGTTGATGACATATAAAGATTCTTTATACAAAAAGGAATGACTCTTTAATCATAAACCCACTATTTACTACCTAGGTAACTTGAGGGAAATCACTCAGATTTTCTGATCTTTAATTTATTTACCTCCAGTATTGGGATAACAACAAAAGCTAACCATTTTGCTTTTTTATTATGGCAACTAAAAATAAATATGACAGCTATATTAGACTGGGCTACTATAACAAAGTTTCATAGGCTGAATGGCTTAGACAGCTCAAGTTCATTTCCTCTTGAAAGTGCCTTGGACTGCAAGAAGCTCAAACTAGTCAATCCTAAAGGAAATCAACCTTGACTATTCATTGGAAAGACTGATGAAGAAGCTGAAGCTCTAACACTTTGCCCACCTGATGCAAAGAATTGACTCATTGTAAAAGACCCTGGTGCTGGTAAAGATTGAGGACAGGAGGAGAAGAGGGAGATAGAGGATGAAATGGTTGGATGGCATCACTGACTTAATGGACATGAATTTTAGCAAACTCCAGGAGATAGTGAATGACAAGGATGCCTGGTGTGCTGCAGTTCATGGGATCACAGTGTCAGACACAACTGAG
Source organism: Bos indicus x Bos taurus (assembly GCF_003369695.1). NCBI lineage: Eukaryota > Metazoa > Chordata > Mammalia > Artiodactyla > Bovidae > Bos > Bos indicus x Bos taurus. Next base: position 16,783,016 of record NC_040076.1, on the reverse strand, counting down.
CAACTGAAAAACGACAACAAAACAAAGTTTCACATGCCTCAGATAGCAGACATGTATTTCCTCACAGTTCTGGAGGCTGCCTGTCCACACTCATGTTACTATCAGACTTAGTATTTGATGAGACTTCCCTTTCTGGCTTTGTAGATAGCCTCTTGTCACTGTGTATTCAAGTGGTCTTTCTTCTGTGCGCATCAGAGAGCTCTCTTGTTCTTTTCCTCTTATTGTTGTTTAGTTGCTCAGTTTTATCTGACTCTTTGCAACCCCATGGACTGCAGCATTCCTCTTCTTATAAGAGCACCAATCTTACTGTATTAAGGTCTCATCCCTATGATCTCATTAACATTTATGACCCTCTTATAGATCCTGTCTTCTAATATAGTCATATTACAGGCTTAGGGCTTCAACATAGGAATTGTAGTGGGGGACAATACAGTCCATAAAAACAGTGCTCTACAAAACTATAAATTACAGAATAGCAATTAATGGCATTATTATTTCTATTTGCTTTCTCTTGTGTGGGAGTATTTCCCTTAGGAAATTAATGACTAATATTATAGCTTCATCCAAGCTGTTGCTCAAGTTGCAAACTCTATACACAGTCTTTCTTTAAACAAAAAGAAACCACTTTAAACAAAAAATGAAGTGGAGAATGTCACTTTTTTCAAATGTCACTTTAAGAACTGTGGCCCTTTGTCAGAGTAATGGTATTTCCCAGTTAATATTTCTTCTCTTGATTACTACTTACATTATATTCAGCAACCACAACTGGTCATCATCATCAGTTCCCTTTCTTCCAGCTTAAATGATACTCTTATTTTCCATATTTAGTTCTCAGTTTGCATTCACCACCATTACATTTTCTTTTGACCACGTTTCTGGTACAGAGTAGCTCATGAAATAGAAAATAGTTGCTTTTTAACGTAGGTAGAGAAGATATATGTTGGAAGGAATAAAGGATTCAAAGAGGTCACTACTGAGTCTGTATTTTGAGGTGACCCTCTACAACCCTGCCTCACTGAAGTAGAAAGAACAGCCAGGACACTCAAAGCCTGAATGGTTTTCATTATAATCATGCCCCAGAGACATGAACTTGTTATATTGGGCCACATTATGGTTCCATTATAAATGGGACTCAAAGTAACATAATAAGCAAAAACCACTTATGAGTATTAAGACTTAGTTTTCTCCCTGCCCATTTTATAAAAATATTTTAAAACAAACCTATTATGTCTTTGTGTAGAAATACCCACTAAGTAGAGTGACATTGTTTTAAGTACCTAGGAGATTCTTGAGAAAGTATGACCTTGAGAAAATATATTTCTTGTCACTGAGCAGTCGATATACAGAGGATGCAGCAATTGCTGTGACAGGACTAACCTGCCACATGACAGAAACTTGATGACAATAAATGACTATGGAAAAAATTAATTTGGCAGGTAATGAATCATCATAAGCTTTACATCAAAAGTAAAGACCATATCCTTATAACTCTTCTGTAAGGTTATGAGTACAAGTTGAAGCACAACTAAACTTTTTTATATTGAATGAATAAAAGGGTAAGTAAAGGAATAATGAATATGTAAGAGAGAACTTACACTGTAGTATCTTGCATCATTTTATTAAAGTTTTCCTGGTCAGGGGCTTAATTAAGAAGGAATGTACTGTCTTAAGAATAAAACTCATTGATTTTTTATTTGTAATGATTCTATTTCATTATGGTTGATTGAGGAACATATTAAAACATGATAGAGAGCAGTAAGAACATACATATCTTCTGTAAATCTGAAAGCATTCTCTAATACTATACCTGAAAATATAAAAACAGCCCATTTTCTTTCATTTTGTATTATGTTGACACAGCCTTATTTTACTTTTCCTCCTTTTGAGCTCTTTGCACCATGTTCTGCTCTACCCATGGTTTTCATAACATCTGGGAAAGTTAACCTGCTCTATGTTCATGCATGCATGCTAAGTCATTTGTCATGTCCAACTCTATGCAACCCTGTGGACTGAAGCTCACCAGGCTCCTCGGTCCATGGGATTCTCCAGGTAAGAATACTGGAATGGGTTGCCAAGTCCACATCCAAGGGATAGTCTCAACCAGGGATTGGACCTGCATCTCTTATCTCCTGCATTGGCAGGCAGTTTCTTTATTTAGAAACAGCTAGGAAGCCCAAACTGCTCTATATTTGTCTATAAATTTACCTTTTCACATAGACCATTTTGTAGCATTTAGATTATACATTTTTAATGTTTTTGGATATTTCATTATTTAATCAGTATTTTGGTAAGAAAAAAGAGAGACATATGTCTGTTAAATTAAATTCCCATTTTGTAAGAAGTCAAAATGGGAAAAAGTACATTTTTAAAGTTGATTTTAGGTGATGATATCTTTTGAAATGAACATTGAAAACTCCATAAAATGAAAAAAAATCACATGATAAAAGTACATTTACAAGCTAGATGTGATTTTTAGTTACACATTTGAAAAAATTAATCATTTTCTTGTACCAAGTATTCATACCCACAAAGATTTTGTCATCATGAGGTAATAATAATATCAATCTATATATTAAAATGTATTTCTGACATCCATATATGTGGAAATAAAAAATTGTAAGGCTAAAAATGACTTCCATGCAAAATAACTTCAACCCTAAATATGGCATAATTTGTCTGTGAAATAATAAATCAGAAAGTTATTTTTGTGCTAAATTAAGTACTAACATCTAAATTTGAGGAGCATATTTAAATATAACCTGCATAATTTAAATAAAACTATTTTAAAAATATAATCTAATTACATGTGTTAAATAATGGCCTATAATGTATATTTTCCAGTTTGGAACTTTAACCATAAATATATTTTAAAAGAATTCATTCCGTGTATACACTAATCCAGATACCATACATCATTTTCTTACATCTTCAGGATAATTTTATTATATTAAATACAAAAATCCTTTGAATAAAATTTATCAATATGTCAAGAATATTGTCTCTATTAGGAGATGTATCCTAGAATCAGTTCTGTTGTTGAAAATCAATCATAATATTTAGCTAGGAGATGTCCAGGGCTAACTTTATGCACTGATATTCTGACTTCACATTAAAAGCTCTGTGGATCCAGTAGAGGGAAAAACTCAATTTAAGGTCTACTAATGAATATTTCCTCTTCACTTTCTGTCATAAGGGTGGTGTCATCTGCATATCTGAGTTTATTGATATTTCTCCCGGCAATCTTGATTCCAGCTTGTGCTTCTTCCAGCCCAGTGTTTCTCATGATGTACTCTGAATGTAAGTTAAATAAGCAGGGTGACAATATACAGCCTTGACGTACTCCTTTTCCTATTTGGAACCAGTCTGTTGTTCCATGTCCAGTTCTAACTGTTGCTTCCTGAACTGCATATAGGTCTCTCAAGAGGCATGTCAGGTGGTCTGGTATTTCCATCTCTTTCAGAATTTTCCATAGTTTATTGTGATTCACACAGTAAAAGGCTTTGGCATAGTCAATAAAGCAGAAATAGATGTTTTTCTGGAACTCTCTTGCGTTTTCGATGATCCAGTGGATGTTGGCAATTTGATCTCTGGTTCCTCTGCCTTTTCTAAAACCAGCGTGAACATCTGGAAGTTCAGCATTCATGTATTGCTGAAGCCTGGCTTGGAGAATTTTGAGCATTTCTTTACTAGCGTGCAAGATGAGTGTAACTGTACAGTAGTTTGAGCACTCTTTGGCAATGCCTTTCTTTGGGATTGGAATGAAAACTGACCTTTTCCAGTCCTATACCCACTGCTGAGTTTTCCAAATTTGCTGGCATATTGAGTACAGCACTTTCACAGCATCATCTTTCAGGATTTGAAATAGCTTCACTGGAATTCCATCACCTCCACTAGCTTTGTTCATAGTGATGCTTTCTAAGGCCCACTTGACTTCACATTCCAGGATGTCCAAAATCACTGCAGATGGTGATTGTAGCTAGCCATGAAATTAAAAGACGCTTATTCCTTGGAAGGAAAGTTATGACCAACCTAGATAGCATATTAAAAAGCAGAGACATTACTTTGCCAACAAAGGTCCATCTAGTCAAGGGTATGGTTTTTCCAGTAGTCATGTATGGATGTCAGAGTTGGACTATGAAGAAAGCTGAGCACCGAAGAATTGATGCTTTTGAACTGTGGTGTTGGAGAAGACTCTTGAGAGTCCCTTGGATTGAAAGGAGCTCCAACCAGTCCATTCTAGAGGAGATCAGTCCTGGGTGTTCTTTGGAAGGATTGATGCTGAAGCTGAAACTCCAATACTTTGGCCTCCTCATGTGAAGAGTTGCTCATTGGGAAAGACCCTGATGCTAGGAGGGATTGGGGGCAGGAGGAGAAGGGGATGACAGAGGATGAGATGGCTGGATGGCATCACTGACTCGATGGACGTGAGTCTGAGTGAACTCCAGGAACTGGTGATGGACAGGGAGGCCTGGTGTGCTGCAATTCATGGGGTCGCAAAGAGTCAGACACGACTGTGCGACTGAATTGAACTGAATGAATACTTCAATTCCCCAGGAACTGGAAATATTTTAAGAAACCTGCTTTCCATTCATGGCTACAGAACTGCTCTAAACTGCTTAAACATCTTTAAGAGAGAGCCCTAGATGAAGCCCTCGTAAGAGACTAACCACTCTTATTCTAAAGCTGTTATGCCTTTGATTCTGGTGTCTGTCACTGGATGACAATGTTAAGGTGGACCTTGATCATCCAGTGGTCACACACTTGACATGGATGTCTGAACAGTTTAAACAATGATTTAAACAATAGGTGAGTGCATGCTCAGTTGCTTCTGTTATGTCCAACTCTTCGTGGTCCTATGGACTGTAGCCCATCAGGTTTCTCTGTCCATGAGATCTCCAGGCAAGAATACTTGAGTGGGTTGCTGTACACTCCTCGAGGGTATCTTCCTGACCCAGGGATTGAACACACATCTATACATCTCCTGATTAGCAAGTAAGTTCTTTACCAGTAGTGCCACCTGGGAATCCCAACTATTGGGTACCCATTCATGAATTAATACAGGATTATATGACTTTTCTCACATTAGAATTGTTTTCTTAGAGTCATCCATCTTCAACTTGTGCTTATTGGGATACTAGAAAAAGTGAGGCGAGATGCATGTTCACCTGGTGCTCTGTCACCATAAGGTCAAATCCTAGCAGACTACAGTGGTCTCACTGAGTTGTGAAGGCAAAAATATGTTTTAGGGCTGCATGATTTTCTAGAATTTAGGTCAGAGTGCTGGAAAGGATGGAGCTGAGTAGGGTTAGGAGACGAAGCTCTGTATGGATTTCCCTGCTGGTCCTGTGTACACTTAGTGTAAGACTTCATAACCCATTACAGAGCAGCTGCTGGGAGATTTAGAAATGATTGGTCAGAGTTTTCCAAAAATGCTGGAATTCTAGATCATACAGAAGGGACGGAACTTATAAAGCATTTAAGAAATTCTTCTGAGCCTCTAGAAAAAGCTTTTGCTTAAGAGAAATGACAATAAAATTCTGCATACTATGAAGTTAGAAAAGAAATAAACCTGCTCTAAAAATAAAATCAAACCTTAGAGATGAAAGTTATTCATCTGTAATTTAACTGTCCAGCAGAACAAAACTCAATGCTTTCAAAGGAAGACAAATGAATACTGTTTATAAGTTACTATGTTTAGTAGGGCTTCCCTGGTGGCTCAGCTAGTAAAAAAATTTGCCTGCAATGCTGGACACTTGAGTTCAATTCAAGGGTTGGGAAAATCCACTGGAGAAGGGAATGGCTATTTCAGTATTCTGGCCTGGAGAATTCCATGGACTGTATGGAAATCCATGGCATTGCAAAGAGTTGGATATCACTGAGCAATTTTCACTTCACTTCACGTTTAGTATAACACATACCATAGGGCAGGTAACAGAACATGTTTATCACTAGATTTGTAATCTTTATTTAGATTCCTTAATCATTTTCCATGTGTATAATTATCTAATTTGCAAATATGAGAGTTTCATTCCTCTCTCCCCTTCTCTACCTTTTATGACTCCCCCTTTTATTCATCCCTTATTGAATGGGCCATATAAAGCATTACACTGTTGTCTTTCTCCAGAATTAGATTTTGTTTTTTAAGGACACATACTGTAATCACTAGAGCTACCATTAAAAGCAATCAAAAAACATTCAGATTAAAAGTCTTGAAATATATAGATGATTATATCTATTTCTGTATGTCCATCTACCTAATTATCTATTCAGATACCACAAAAGGGATTTTTTAAAAGCCAAAGGAAGAAAAGAAAAATAAAGAGACAAGGCACATAGAAAATAAACAGCAAGAGGTGGCTGTGAATTTGAATAACTCAATAATTACTTTACAGTTAAAATATAGGCTGTATACATGCTGCTTACAAGAGGTATACTTTTAAGTATGGAGACACAGGAGCATTGAAAGTTAAAACGTGGGAAAACATATACCATGCAATCATTAAGAATATAAAAATTTGAGTGACTATATTTATATTGAGCAACATAGATGTCAAGATAGGGAGTGCTAGTTATCATTTAGAAGTGAAATTTCATAGAGGTAAATGAATTTTTTCTAAAGAAATATGTAAGCATTCTAACATGAATTCATCCAGACAGAGAGCTTCAAAATATATGAAACAAAATCACATGGTAGTAAAGGAAGAAAAAAAAAAATTACCATCAGAAATATTTACCACCATTGTCTCAGTGATTAATAGAATAAGAAAACTAAATAATCACCAAGAATATACAAGATTCAAACAAAAATGATCCATTATTTATGGATCAACCTTTACTAAACACTGTACCCAATACCTAAAGAAAACATTCAACAAAATAGATATGTTGGGTCATAGAAAAAATTTCAAGAAATTTCAGATGAATGAAATTTGCAAATTAGATTTAAAAAAGGCATAGAATACAAAGTCAACATATTTACAAAAATCTACCTTATTTCTGAATAATTGCCACCCAAAATTGGAAAAATCAAATAAATTTTAAAAATTTACTTGTTTATTTTTGGCTGTTCTGGGTCTTCACTACTGTGGGCTTTTCTCTAGTCATGTCCAGCTGGGGCTACTTTCCAGTTGCCATGTGCGGCCCTCTCATTGCTCTGGCTCTCTTGTTGTGGAGCATGGGCTCTAGAGCACAAGGGCTTCAGTAGCTGTGGTACGTGGGCTCAATAGTTGCAGCTCCTGGGCTCTAGATAACAGCTCAGTAGTTGTTTTACACGAGCCCATTTGCTCCTCAGCAAGTGGGATCTTCCCAGCCTAGGTATCAAACCAATGTCCTTCGAATTGGTAGGCAGACTCCCCACCACTCAGATACCAGGGAAGCCCTAAATAAAAACTTAATTTACAAAAAAAATCAAAGTACATAATAATAAGGAGGAATTTAAAAAATAATATGTAGAAATCTTACGCTAAATTTTATAAAACATTGGACATAAAATTCAAAATATATAAAGCAAAGTACCATTTTTATTAAAGACAATATGTTTTTAATATTTATTGTCTTCAAATTGATCTATAGCCATAATGCAACACCAATCAATATTTCAACAAGCTATTTTCTACTAATCAAAAGTCAATCCTAAAATTTGTAGAGAAAACAATGCAAGAAGCTTAGGCAAAATAATCTTGAGAAACAGTTCAAAATTGGAGGACTCATAGCCTGAATTTAAGACTTATTATTATGCTATAGTAGTATTAACTACATTATAATAAGCAAATAAATTAAAGTGAAATATCAGAGACTGTTACAGTATTTAACCAACGAAACCATTAGACTGAGGTGGCTCTAACACCTTTGTAGTCTATGTAGGCAAGCCAAAACCCAAACCAGAGTTGATACACTCAAACCCTAGATAATGAAACTTAAGAATCATCAATCACAGATGGCTAACCAGATTTTCCCAAAGAAGACAACTCCTTAAACTGCTGCTGCTGCAGCTAAGTCACTTCAGTTGTGTCTGACTCTATGCAACCCCATAGACGGCAGCCCACCAGTCTCCCCCGTCCCTGGGATTCTCCAGGCAAGAACACTGGAGTGGGTTGCCATTTCCTTCTCCAATGCATGAAAGTGAAAAGTGAAAGTGAAGGCTCTCAGTCTTGTCTGGCTCTTAGCGACCCCATGGACTGGGGCTCACCAGGCTCCTCCGTCCATGGGATTTTCTAGGCAAGAGTACTGGAGTGGGGTGCCATTGCCTTCTCCCTGCTTAAGCTATAGCCAGTCAAATAATCTCTATGCTCTGCTTTCTGCATCTTTTTATTAAAACCTTGCCTGTCTCCTAACCACCTTTGGTTTGACATTGCCAATTTCAGTCAATGTATGCTCAAATAAACGCTTGAAAATTTTACTGTGCCTCAGTTTAATGCATATATGATCATAGGATTCATGTAAATATAAAACTATGCTGTTAAAACAAGCTATATAGAAAACAAGCTTCAAACAGTATCATGCATCATACACAAATAAATGCAAAAATATTTGTAGTCTAACTTTATAGTTGAAATTAGTCAAATAGTCTGAATATAGGCCAAAGCTTTAAAGGTACTGGAAGAAAAGGTATATTCATAAATGTAGATAAGTCTTGTAGTGAGTTTATATAAGTAAATTCTTCAAATCAGCAATAAAAAAGACATTTAAACAGTAATATGTTGGGAAAAGACTTGAACAGACACCTCACAGAAGAAATTATGCAAAGGCCTTGAAGCATGTGAAAATGTATTCAACATTATTAATCATCATCAATCAAGCAGGGGATACAATAGATTCAACTCCACATTTGCTAGAATAGTTAAAATTTTATAGGATTGACAACACTAAATTTTGGTGAGGGTGTGGAGGAAGGAGCTGCTTGGAACTGGGGTAAATTGTACAAACTTTTTTTTTTTTAACATTGATGAATTGATTTTCCACTTCCTTTTTATTGTAATTTTATTTATGTGTTTACTGGCATTGCTGGATCTTCCTTGCTGTGGTGCTTTCCTGTAGGTGCAGTGAGTGGAGAGTACTCTCTAGTTGCGATGCGTGGGCTACTCTTTGGTGTGGCTTCTCTTGATGCAGAGTAGGGGCTCAAGGGAGTGCGGGAGGCTTCTATAGTTGCAGCACGTGGGCTCAGTAGTTGCGATCCCTGAGCTGTGGAGCACCAGGCTTAGTAGTTGTGGCACGCGGGCTTAGTTGCTTCTTGGCATGTAGGATCTTCTCAGACCAGGGATCGAGCCTGTGCCTTCAATGGCAGGTGGATTCTTTACCATGGAACCACCGAGGAAGCCCTTCATTTTTTAGGAGTTAAATGTGTAACTAACTACTCTATGAGTCAGGAAGCCCTGAAGAGGGAGTGCTCACACATAATCACTCGTGGCAGCATAAAGATCCTGGCAGGAAGAAAGATTCCCTTCTGAAGGACTAGCAAGCTACTTCTCTCTTGCAGTCAAAGTACAGCTGTAACCTCCACAGTTTCCTCCTTTATCTATAAAAGCAAGCCCAATCTGTGTTGTTCCCCAGACTTGCCTATTGTCCACCATAGTTTGTTGTTCTTGAAGTTTTCTATTATTCCTGAAGGAACACATTTTGCTAGTAAAATAGCTGGCTCTTCCATTTCTTTTAAGGTCAAGACCTATGACTTCACAACTAAACTCATGTATTTATCTGTAGAATATTTGTACAAGAATTTTTATAGAAGCTTTATTCAAACACATAGAAGGGTCATAATAAAGTCTGTGTCAAACAAAGGATCATTAAAAACAAAACAAACAAACAAACAAACAAAAAACAGGATTTAATTATTGAAAGAGCAAAATTATAGCAGGAAATAACTGCCTAAGGAAAACTGCAGAAACCCTAGAAACCAAAATTTAGTTCTTAGGCTTGTATTAGCTAAGACAAAAAGTAAATATAATGAACAACATTGATATTTTTATTAAAAGATATGATGCTTAGAAAGCAGATGATCTAAACTATTTCATGTAATCAAATTCTACATATCATATTTTTAAAAAATGAAAAAATGATCATTTTAATGATATTGCATCAAGCCCAGAGCTGGGCTTCTTCAGTTTTCAATTAACAAGAGATAAGAACATGACATTACATCATAGTTTAACAGTACAATTTGATATGGATTCCTTATTGTCTGGTTAAGGGTTTTCCTAATTTAATTTCATATAAGGGTAATAGTGAATTTACTGACATGCTTATCTTACCTCCTACTAACAAATCTAGACCCACCTCAGGTTGAAAAAAAAAATAGTGCATTTTAACAAAAGCATCCTTGTGTTTAGAGATGCTCACTTGTAACCATTGCTGTAGTGAAAATATTTGCTTGCCCTCTCCACTGTCCCTGTTACGGAGGTATCATCTCTAGCTGAATAATAATTCTATGGAGCGTCCTCATCTATTTGATTCTATGTGACTACTTCATAGCTTTCTAGATATTTCCCTTTAAAACTTGGTATTGTCCAACAGTCCATTCTTGGCATATATCAATCTCCTTGTTCTTTTTGGCCAATGGAAAGCAATTGATATGTACATGTACTCAGACCTTACCTTTCAAACTAGCCTCAAAAACATATAACATCAAGTTCAAAGTGCTACAAAATATATTTGGAACTAAGTAAGTGCTTCAAAATAAAATTTCCTGTGTCAAAATACCTTAAATATCACAATGAAAATATCAAAGAAGCTTAAACTCAAAATTCAAATGGGTTTATCTTCCCTTCTCTCCTTTGCCTTTCACTTCTCTTCTTTTCACAGCTATTTGTAAGGCCTCCTCAGGCAGCCATTTTGCCTTTTTGCATTTCTTTTTCTTACTGATGGTTTTGATGCCTGCCTCCTCTACAACATTACAAACCTCCGTCCATAGTTCTTTAGGCACACTGTCCATCAGATCTAATCCCTTGAATCTACTTCTCATTCCCACTGTATAATCTTAAGGGATTTGATTTAGGTCATACCTGAATGGTCTAGTGTTTTTCCCTACTTTCTTCAATGTAAGTCTGAATTTGGCAATAAGGAGTTCATAATCTGAGCCACAGTCAGCTCCCCATCTTGTTTTTGCTGACTGTATAGAGTTTCTCCATCTTTGGCTACAAATAATATAATCAATCTGATTTTGGTGTTGGCCATCTGGTGATGTCCACGTGTAGAGTCTTCTCTTGTGTTGTTGGAAGAGGGTGTTTGCTATGACCAGTGTGTTCTCTTGGCAAAACTCTATTAGCCTTTGCCTTGCTTCTTTCCATACTCCAAGGCCAAATTTGCCTGTTACTCCAGGTGTTTCTTGACTTCCTACTTTTGCATTCCAGTCCCCTATAATGAAAAGGACATCTTTTTTGGGTGTTAGTGCTAAAAGGTCTTGTAGGTCTTCATAGATCCTTTCAACATCAGCATCTTCAGCATTACTGATTGGGGCATAGACTTGGATTACTGTGATATGAATGATTTGCCTTGGAAACTAACAGAGATCGTTTTGTCGTTTTTGAGATTGAATCCAAGTACTCCATTTCGTACTCTTTTGTTGACCATGATGGCTACTCCATTTCTTCTAAGGAATTCTTGCCCACAGTAGTAGATAATAATGGTCAACTGAGTTAAATTCACCCTTTCCAGTCCATTTTCATTCACTGATGCCTAAAATGTCAGTGTTCACTATTGCCATCTCCTGTTTGATCACTTCCAATTTGCCTTGAGTCATGGACATAACATTCCAGGTTCCTATGCAATATTGCTCTTTACAGCATCATACTTTACTTCCATCAACAGTCACATCCACAAGTGGGTATTGATTTGCTTTGGCTCTGTCTCTTCATTCTTTCTGGAGTTATTTCTCCACTGTTCTTCAGTAACATATTGGGCATCTACCAACCTGGGGAGTTCATCTTTCAGTGTCCTATCTTTTTGCCTTTTCATACTGTTCATGTGGTTCTCAAGGTATGAATACTGAAGTATTTTACCATTCCCTTCTCCAGTGGACCACATTTTGCCAGAAATCTCTGACATGACCCATCCGTATTGGTTGGCCCTACATGTCATGGCTCATAGTTTCATTGAGCTAGACAAAACTGTGGTCCATGTGATCAGACTGGTTATTTTTCTGTGACTGTAGTTTTCAGTCTGTCTATCCTCTAATAGAGAAGTATAAAAGCTTCTTCATGGGAGAGACTGAGAGGGAAACTGGGTCTTGTTCTGATGGGCCGGCCCATGCTTGGTAAATATTTAATCCAATTTTCTGTTAATGAGTGGGGCTGTGTTCCCTCCCTGTTATTTAACTGGGGCCAAACTATGGTGGAGGTAATGAAGATAATGGCAACCTCCTTCAAAAGGTCCAATGCATATACTGCTATACTCAGTGGCCCCAACCTTGCAGTTGGCCACCGCTGACCCCAGCCTCCACTGGAGACTCCTGGATACTCACGGCAAGTCTGGGTCAGTCCCTTGTTGGGTAACTGCTCCTTCATACTGGGTCCTGGTGCACACAAGGTTCTCTTTGTGCCCTCCAAGTGTCTGTTTCCCCAGTCTTGTGTAAGTTCTGGCTGCTCTTTGGTGGGGTTAATGGCGACCTCCTCCAACAGGTCTTATGCCATAGCAGGTCTGCTGCACCCAGAGCCCCTATCCCTGCAGCAGTCCACTGCTGACTCGTACTTCTTCAGGAGACACTCAAACATGGTTCTGTCTCAGTCTCTGTGGGGCCTCTGGGTCCTGGTGCTCACAAGGTTTGTTTAAGCCATCTGAGCATCTCTGGCAGCTACTGGATTTAATGTAAAGCGTTATTTTGCCCCTCCTATAAACTGTCTGGGGCATCTTCTTTGCCCTTGGACTTGGGGTATCTCCTCACAACCACTCCAGTTTCACACAAGAAGAGGTGGCAAGAATACAAAGAAGAGCTATACAAAAAAGATCTTTACGTTCCAGATAATAACAATGGTGTGATCACTCATCTAGAGCCAGTAATCCTAGAATGCAAAGTCAAGTGGGCCTTAGGAAGCATCACTATGACCAAGCTAATGGAGGTGATGGAATACCAGTTGAGCTATTTCAAAGCCTAAAAGATGATGCTGTGAAAGCGCTGCACTCAATATGCCAGCAAATTTGGAAAACTCAGCAGCTGCCACAGGACTGGAAAAGGTCAGTTTTTATTCCAATCCCAAAGAAAGGTAAAGCCAGAGCATGCTCAAACTATCACACAATTGCACTCATCTCACACGCTGGTAAAGTAACAGTACACGAACCATCAATTACCAGATGTTCAAGTTGGATTTAGAAAAGGCAGAGGAAACAGAGATCAAATTGAAAACATCTGCTGGATCATCAAACAAGCAATTGAGTTTGAGATAAACATCTACTTATGCTTTAATGACTATGGCAAAGCCTTTGACTGTGTGGATCACAACAAACTGTGGAAAATTCTAAAACAGGTGGGAATACAAGATCACCTGACCTGCCTCTTGAAAATCTGTATGCAGGCCAGGAAGCAACAGTTAGAAATAGACATGTAAAAACAGACTGGTTCCAAATAGAAAAAGGAGTGTATCAAAGCTGTATATTGTCACCCCGCTTATTTATATGCAGAGTACATCATGAGAAATGCTGCACTGGATGAAGGACAAGCCGGAATCAAGATTGCTGGGAGAAATACCATAACCTCAGATATGCAGATGATACCACCCTTATGGCAGAAAGTGAAGAAAAACCAAAGAGACTCTTGGTGAAAGTGAAAGAGGGAGTTAAAAAGTTGTCTTAAAACTCAACATTCAGAAAACTAAGATCATGGCATCTGGTCCCATCAGTTCAGTTCAGTTCAGATGCTCAGTCATTTCTGACACTTCACGAACCCATTGACCACAGCACGCAGGCTTCCCTGTCCAATACCAACTCCTGAAGTATACTCACACTCATGCCCATTGAGTCAGTGATGCCATCCAACCATCTCACCCTCTGTTGTCCCCTTTTCCTCCTGCCTTCAATCTTTCCCAGCATCAAGGTCTTATCATATGAGTCAGCCTTTTCCATCAGATGGTCAAAGTATTGGAGTTTCAGATTCAGCATCAGTCCTTCTAATGAATACCCAGGACTGATCTCTTTTAGGATGGACTGGTTGGATCTCCTTTCAGTACAAAGGACTCTTAAGGTCCTCTCCAACACCTCAGTTCAAAAGCATCAATTCTTCAGCGTTCAGCCTTCTGTATAGTCTAACACTCACATCCATACATGACTACTGGAAAAACCATAGCCTTGACTAGATGGAACTTTGTTGGCAAAGTAATATCTCTTCTTTTAAATATGCTGTCTATGTTGATCATAACTTTCTTTCAAAGCAGTAAGTGTCTTTTAATTTCATGGCTGCAGTCACCATCTGCACTGATTTTGGAGCCCCCAAAAATAAAGTCTGCCACTGTTTCCCCATCTATTTGCCATGAAGTGATAGGACTGGATGCCATGATATTAGTTTTCTGAATGTTGAGCTTTAAGCCAACTTTTTCACTCTCCTCTCTCACTTTCATCAAGAGGCTCTTTAGTTCTTCTTCCCATTCTGCCATAAGGGTGGTGTCATCTGCATATCTGAGGTTATTGATATTTCTCCCAGCAATCTTGATTGCAGCTTGTGCTTCCTCCGGTCCAGCATTTCTCATGATGTACTCTGCATAGAAGTTAAATAAGTAGGGTGGCAATATACAGCCTTAATATACTCCTTTTCCTATTTAGAACTAGTCTGTTGTCCCGTTCTAACTGTTGCTTCCTGACCTGCATACAGGTTTCTCAAGAGGCATGTCAGGTGGTCTGGTATTCCCATCTCTTTCAGAATTTTCCATAGTTTATTGTGATCCACAGAGTCAAAGGCTTTGGCATAGTCAATAAAGCAGAAATAGATGTTTTTCTGGAACTCTCTTGCTTTTTTGATGATCCAGCAGATATTTGCAATTTGATCTCTGGTTCCTTTGCCATATCTAAAACCAGCTTGAATATCTGGAAGTTCATGGTTCATGTATTGCTGAAGCCTAGCTTAGAGAATTTGGAGCATTACTTTACTAGTGTGTGAGCTGAGTGCAATTGTGCGATAGTTTGAGCATTCTTTGGTATTGCCTTTCTTTGGGACTGGAATGAAAACTGATCTTTTCCAGTCCTGTGGCCACTACTGAGTTTTCCAAATTGGCTGGCCTATTGAGTGCAGCACTTTAACAGCAGCATCTTTCAGGATTTGACATAGCTTAACTGGAATTCCATCACCTCCACTAGATTTGTTTGTAGTGATGCTTTCTACGGTCCACTTGTCTTCTTTTTCCAGGATGCTTGGCTCTAGGTGAGTGATCACACCACCATTGTTATCTGTTTCATGAAGATATTTGTTGGATAGTTCTTATGTGTATTCTTGCCACCTCTTCTTAATATCTCTTGCTTCTGTTAGGTCGACACAATTTCTGTCCTTTATTGAGTTCATCTTTGCATGAAATGTTCCCTTGGTATCTCTAATTTTCTGGAAGAGATCTCTAGCCTTTCCCATTCTATTGTTTTCCTCTATTTCTTTGCACAGATCACTGAGGAAGGCTTTCTTATTTCTCCTTGCTATTCTTTGGAACTCTGCATTCAAATAGGTATATCTTTCCTTTTCTCCTTTGCTTTTCACTTTTCTTTTCATAGCTATTTGTAAGGTTTCTTCAGAAAGCCATTTTGCTTTTTTCATTTCTTTTTCTTGGGGATGGTCTTGATCCCTGTCTCCTGTACAATGTCACGAACCTCCATCCATAGTTCATCAGGCACTCTGTCTATCAGATCTAGTCCCTTAAATCTATTTCTCACTTCCACTGTATAACTGTAAGGGATTTGATTTAGGTCATACCTGAATGGTCCAGTGGTTTTCTACACTTTCTTCAATTTAGGTCTGAATTTGGCAATAAAGATCTGAGCCACAGTCAGCTCCCCATATTTTTTTTTTTTTTTTTTTTTTTTTTGCTGACTGTATTGAGCTTCTGCATCTTTGGCTACAAAGTATATAATTAATCTGATTTAGGTGTTGGCCATCTGGTGTTGTCCATGTGTAGCATCTCTGCTTGTGTTGTTGGAAGAGGGTGTTTGCTATGACCAGCAAGTTCTTTTGGCAAAACTCTCTTAGCCTTTGCCCTGCTTCATTCTGTATTCCAAGGCCAAATTTGCCTGTTACTCCAGGTGTTTCTTGACTTCCTACTTTTGTATTCCAATATCCTATAATGAAAAGTACATCTTTTTTGTGTGTTAGTTCTAGAAGGTCTTGTAGGTCTTCACAGAACCATTCAACTTCAGCATCTTCAGCTTTACTGGTTGGGGAATAGACTTGGATTACCATCACTTCATGGCAAATATATATAGAAACTTTATTTTTTGGGGGTCCCAAAATCGATGCAGATGGTGACTGAAGCCATGAAATTAAAACATCCTTGCTCCTTAGAAGAAAAGTTATGACCAACCTAGACAACATATTAAAAAGCAGAGTCATTACTTTGCCAAAAAATTTCTGTCTAGTCAAAGCTGTTTTTTTTTTTCCAGTAGTCATCTATGAATATGAGAACTGAACTATAAAGAAAGCTGAACACTGAAGAATTGATGCTTTTGAATTATGGTGTTGGAGAAGACTCTTGAGAGTCCCTTTGACTGCAAGGAGATCCAACCAGTCCATCCTAAAGGAAATCAGTCCTGAATTCATTGGAAGGACTGATGATGAAGCTGAAACTCCAATACTTTGGCCACCTGTTGGGAAGAACTGACTCATTGGAAAAGACCCTCATGCTGGGAAAGATTGAAGACCCGAGGAGAAGGAGATGTCAGAGGATGAGATGGTTGGATGGCATCAGCATCTCACCTGAAATGAGTTGAGTAAATTCTGGCAGTTGTTGATGGAGAGGGACACCTGATGTTCTCCAGTCCATGGGGTCACAAAGAGTCATACATGACTGAGTGACTGAACTGAACTGAAAACTAGAAATACACAAAGTGAAAATCATCAAACCTTTTTTTTTTTTTTCGCCTTTATTCACCTTCACAGTAAATGGTACTCCATTGTTTCTGAAACATAAACCATTAGCACTGTAGATTTTATTCATTTATTTATTTATTTTGTAGTATAATTGCTTTATGATACGGTGTTAGTTTCTGCTGTACAACAAAGTGAAATAGATATCCCCTCCCTCTTGAACCTCCCTCTGTAGATTTTTTTTTAAAAAAAAAGGTAGAATCGTCCCAACCCAGTGATTGAACCCATGTCTCATATCTCCTGCATGAACAGACAGGTTCTTTACTGCTAATGCCACCTGGGAAGCTCAGAAATCATCTATTAATTTCTCTCACTTCCTCTTCCCTGGGTCAGACTCTTTTTATAGGAATTATCTAAGAACATTCTTTATGTCCAAATATGATAAATAGGCAGAATTTGATGATGTATTACATTCTTGTAGATAGGAAGAATGCAGTATAATTCAGATTAGTTGAAACTCATATCAGTGATAAAAAACCTGATAAGGAATTTCAGAGCTCACTGGAGAGTTACAAATGTTTATAGCTGAGTACCAGCAACTTCCCAGGTGGCACTAGTGGTGGAGATCCTGACGGCCAACATGGGAGACATAAGAGACACTGGTTTGAACTCTGGGTTGGGGAGATCCTCTGAAGGAGGGCATACCAACCCACTCCAGTATTCTTCCCTGAAGAATCCAGTGAAGAGAGGAGCCTTCAGGCTGCAGTTCATAGTGTCTCTAAGAGACTTGACTGAAGCTTACAATGCATGCACAGAGAACTTGAGCTATGAGACTGCTACATTGGTAAAGGCTGTGCTGTCAGCTTCTATTGGTTCTATAAAATAAGGCTCAACTTGACTCTTCTAATCCTTAGAAATATCTCTGTGGATTTCTGCAATTTCAAATTTTGTACCCTAATCAAATTTTCTGGACCATAAACAATTTTACTCTAGTAAGACAATGGCCCTTAACTCAATTTTGAAAGTTAAAATACATTATTTGGGATTGTAAGGTAATTTTCTCAGTGGCTTACTGTCCTCAAGACTATGAAATTTAAAGTTAACTATTACAATATTGTAAAGTAATTAACCTCCAATTAAAATAAATAAATTTATATTAAAAATAAATAAAGTTAACTATTAGTAGTGATCTTTATAATAACATTTTAAATAAAATATTCATTTAGGAATTATCTGTATGTATTTTGTTTTCATCCTTTAGCATATGTAAGAGATTCAAGCATAATAGAATATTAAATAAGTTACTATTAGAAATCAAATTTAAAGTATTATTGAGTTACAGGTTCAAACTTCACATTTTATATATAAAGATAAAATAGAACTATAAATTTTGAAAATCATTGGCATGTTCAGAAAGCATAATATTAACCATATTAGCATGTTTAATTTATTAGATTTATGTGTGGGAAGGCTTTGCTTATTGGTGCTTAAAATCTAATATATTTATAAATGTATTTTAAAATATTTAAGTTAATTTAATTATACAAAAATAAATTTTTTAATGTGCTTGCTAACATTTACTAGAATTGTGTAATTTTCTAGATGAGCTAAAAAAGTTGAAACAAATCTTAATTTGTCAAGTTCAGTAGATTAAATATTGATTTCAGAACTTTTGATGTTACCAATATTGCTTATGTGTGCAATTAGTAAGTTGATTTCAAAGATATCACAACGTTTGCATTTGAAATTTTTTTAATTTAAATTATTTCTATAATCTTTATAATGTTCTCCTTGTTTACAATTTTGTAGCCATTAAGTTCTTTCTCTATTCAGTAGACGAAAACAGTCTTCTGCTTAAACATTTTAATCCCTTGTCTTTAACTATATCCAGAGCTTCAGGACTCCATGGTGAATTTAAGTGCATCAACTGTGAACCCCCCTGTACATAAATATACACATATTTTATACATTGTGCTGCTACTCTGTTACTTTGCTCCTATCTTTCCATTTTCTCACCATTTCTTAGAATTCATCGTCTTGCTAACTCTTTCTCAAACATCCTATGTATCAATCTCAGAGGCAAAGTCCTTGAGAAAGTTCTTTTCTGAATGTTAAGACGAATCAAGTAGCCCTTAATGCTTTCAAAGTTCTTTGTAAGTACCTTGGTGTTAACATTTTCTATATTTCATTAAATGACCTGTTTATATTTCTACATATCACTGGACTTTAAGCCCTTAGAGTGTTTTTTTATGTTTTATAGCCTAATTACTATAAAGCACATTGAATGTCCTCTCTAAAGTGTTTTTTATTTAAATGAGTGGATTCTTCAATATTAGTCTTTTTATTTAACAATATTGATACAAACTGATAGACGACATATGAGAGTTTATTTCATATATTGAAAGACATTTCCAATTGCCAAGAGTTAGTTTCAAAAGCATTGAATCATTGTATTTAATCCTTACCTTTTTTCCCTCATCTTTCCCCTACACCAAAAAGAGAATTCAGAAAGAGCATGTCAAGCTGCAGACTGAACAGGTACTTCTGAACCGTGGCATAGTCTAGGAATCCAGGGAGAGCAGTAGCAGCAGAAGCTGAGTCAGCTGGATGAGGCAAATAAACTAATTACTACACTGAGCCTAATGCCTCTGCAGAAAAAATGGACAGGTTAGAATTATGGTAGGCACTGAGAGAGGGCATTTGAGGGCACACAGACTGAAACCAAAATCACAGACAACTAGCCAATCTGATTACACATACCACAGCCTTCTCTAACTCAATGAAACTAAGCCATGCTGTGTGGGGCCACCAAAGATGTATGGCTCACTATGGAGAGGTCTGAAAGAATGTGGTCCACTGGAGAAGGGGCTGGCAAATCTTTCAGTATTCTTGCCTTGATAACCCCATGAAGAGTATGAAAAGGCAAAAAAATAGGACACTGAAAGATAAACTCCCCAGGTTGCTAGGTGCCCAATATGCTTCTTGAGATCAGTGGAGAAATAACTCCAGAAAGAATGCAGGGATGGAGAAAGCAAAACAACATCCTGTTGTGGATGTGACTGGTGATAGAAGCAAGGTCCGATGCCATAAACAGCAATATTGCATAGGAACTTGGAATGTTAAGTCCATAAATCAAGGCAAATTGGAAATGGTCAAACAGGAGATGGCAAGGGTGAACGTTGTCATTCTAGGAATCAGCGAACCTAAGATGGACTGGAATGGGTAAATTTAACTCAGATGACCATTATATCTACTACTGTGGGCAGGAATCCCTTAGAAGAAATTAAGTAGGCATTATAGTCAATAAAAGAGTCTGAAATGCAGTACTTAGATGCAATCTCAAAAATGACAGAATGATCTCTTTTCGTTTCCAAGGCAAACCATTCATACCATGGTAATCCAAGTCTATGCCTCAACCAGTAATACTGAAGAAGCTGAAGTTGAATGGTTCTGTGAAGACCTACAAGACCTTTTAGAACTAACATCCCAAAAAGATGTCCTCATTATATGGGACTGGGATGCAAAAGTAGGAAGTCAAGAAACACCTGAAGTAACACGCAAATTTGGCCTTGGAGTACAGATGAAGGAGGACAAAGGCTAATAGAGTTTTTCCAAGAGAACACACTGGTCATAGCAAATACCCTCTTTGAACAACACAAGAGAAGACTCTATACATGAACATCACCAGATAGTCAAAACCAAAATCGGATGGATTGTATTCTTTGCAATCAAAGATGGAGAAGTTCTATATAGTCAGCGAAAACAAGACCAGGAGCTGACTGTGGCTCAGATCATGATCTAAATCAAATCATGATGACTATACAGTGGAAGTGAGAAATAGATTTAAGGGACTAGATCTGATAGACAAAGTGCCTGATGAACTATGGACAGAGGTTCATGACATTGTACAGGAGACAGGGATCAAGACCATCCCCAAGAAAAAGAAATGCAAAAAGGCAAAATGGCTGTCTGAGGAGGCCTTACAAATAGCTGTGAAAAGAAGAGAGGTGAAAAGCAGATGAGAAAAGGAAAGACATACCCATTTGAGTGCAGAGTTCCAACGAATAGCAAGGAGAGACAAGAAAGCCTTCCTCAGCGATCATGCAAAGAAATAGAGGAAAACAATAGAATGGGAAAGACTAAAAGTCTCTTCAAATACATTAGAGATACCAAGGGAATATCTCATGCAAAGATGGACTCAATAAAGGACAGAAATTGTATCGACCTAACAGAAGCAGGGTTGCCATTTCCTTCTCCAGAACAGAAGCAGAAGATATTAAGAAGAGGTGGCATAAATACACAGAAGAACTATACAAAAAAGACCCAGATAATCAATGGTGTGATCACTCACACTCACCTAGAGCCAGACATCCTGGAATGTGAAGTCAAGTGGGCCTTAGGAAGCATCACTACGAACAAAGCTAGCGGAGGTGATGGAATTCCAGAGCTTTTTCAAATCCTGAAAGATGATGCTGTGAAAGTGCTGCACTCAATATGCCAGCAAATTTGGAAAACTCAGCAGTGGCCACAGGACTGTAAAAGGTCAGTTTTCATTCCAATCCCAAAGAAAGGCAATGCCAAAGAATGCTCAAACTACTGCACTATTGCACTCATTTCACATACGAGAAAAGTAATGCTCAAAATTCTCCAAGCCAAGCTTTAGTAATACATGATCTGTGAAATTCCAGATGTTTGAGCTGGAATTAGAAAAGGAAGAGGAACCAGATATCAAATTGCCAACATCTGATGGATCATCAAAAAGCAACAAAGTTCCAGAAAAACATCTATTTCTGCTTTATTGACTATGCCAAAACCTTTGACTCTGTGGATCACAATAAACTACGGAAAATTCTGAAAGAGATGGGAATACCAGACCACCTGACCTGCTTCTTGAGAAACCTATATGCAGGTCAGGAGCAACAGTTAGAACTGGACATGGAACAACAGACTGGTTCCAAACAGAAAAAGGAGTATCTCAAAGCTGTATATTGTCATCCTGATTATTTAACTTCTATGCAGAATATATCTTGAGAAATCTGGGCTGGAGAAAGCACAAGCTAGAATCAAGACTGCTGGGAGAAATATCAATAATCTCAGATATGTAGATGACACCACCCTATGGCAGAAAGTGAAGAAGAACTAAAGAGCCTCTTGATGAAAGTGAAAGAGGAGAGTTAAAAAGTTGACTTAAAGTCAACATTCAGAAAACTAAGATTATGGTATCTGGTCCCATCACTTCATGGCAAATAGTTGGGAAACAGTGGCTGACTTTATTCTTGGGGGCTCCAAAATCAGTGCAGATGGTGATTGCAACCATGAAATTAAAAGACACTCTTTGGAAGGAAAGTTATGATCAACCTAGACAGCATATTCAAAAGCAGAGACATTACTTTGCCAACAAATGTCCGTTTAGTCAGGGCTATGATTTTTCTAGTAGAAATGTTTGGATGTGAAAGTTGGACTATAAAGAAAGCTAACCACCAAAGAATTGATGCTTTTGAACTGTTGTGTTAGAGAAGACTCTTGAGAGTCCCTTGGGTTGCAAGGAAATCCAACCAGTCCATCCTAAAGGAGATCTATACTGGGTGTTCATTGGAAAGACTGATGTTGAAGCTGATGCTCCAATACTTTGGCCACCTGATGTGAAGAACTGACTCATGGCAAAGACCCTGATGCCAGGACAGATTGAGGGCAGGAGGAGAACTGGATGGCAGAGGATGAGATGGTTGGAAGGCATCACCGATTCAGTCGACATGAGTTTGGGCAAACTCCGGGAGTTGGTGGTGGACAGCAAGGCCTGGCATGCTGCAGTTCATGGGGTTGCAAAGAGTTGGACATGACTGAGCCACTGAACTGAACTGAAGAATTACCTAGCAGTTCTTCTGTTTCTATGCTAGGTAATTTAAATTTGTCATTCTGTTCATAAATCATATCCTTTTTTTCATTCTTTTAAACCCCTTCTAAACTATTCCACTACTTTCCGTGATGGTACTACAAACTAATCCTTGTTTTTACCTACTGGTGATCATATTTTCCCAAGATTATTCCAGTCCTGATTAGAAAAATGGAAATTCAAGCCACAGTGAGATGTCACTACACACCTATATGAATGACAAAGAGGGGGAAAATGTAAAGTGCAATGTTTTAGCAAGGATGTACATCAATGATAACTCTCATATATTGCTTGCAGAAATGCCAAAATTTTAGCCACCTTGGAAAATAATTTAAAAGTTTCTTAATACATTTAAACACAATTATCATATCAACCAAAACTGCACTCCTAAGTATTTATCCAAAAAAAAAAAAGAAACATCTCAACCCAAAAGTTTGGATGCCAGTGTTTATTGAGTTAATTCACACTTTTCCAAAACTGGAAATAAATGAGATGTCCATTAATTGGTGAATAGATAAAAATCTATGCTACATCTAGTCTAGTTAAACTATGGTTTTTCAAGTAGTTATGTAGGGATGTGAGAGTTGGACTATAAAGCTGAGCGCTGAAGAATTAATGCTTTTGAACTATGGTTTTGGAAAAGACTCTTGAGAGTCCCTTGGACTGCAAGGAGATCCAACCAGTCCATCCTAAAGGGAATCAGTCCTGAATATTCATTGGAAGTACTGATGTTGCAGCTGAAATCCCAATGCTTTGGCCACCTGATGCCAAGAACTAACTCACTGGAAAAGACCCTGGTACTGGGAAAGATTGAAAGCAGGAGGAGAAGAGAATGACAGAGGGTGAGATGGGTGGATGGCATCACTGACTCAATGGACATGAGTTTGAGTAAATTCCAGGAGTTGGTGTTGGACAGGGAAGCTTGACGTGCTACAGTTCATGGAATCACAAAGAGTCAGACATGACTGAGCAACTGAACTCAACTGAAGTGAATGCTACATTCACTCAATGGATCACTACTTATGCATTAAAATAAATGGACTACTGATAACATGAAATGATATAGATGAATCCCAATTGCATTTTGTTAAATGAAAGAAGTCAGATTGTAAAGGCTACATATCTGACGTCTGGGAAAAGACAGTATCGTAACGACAGAAAAAGAGCAGTATTTGCCAGGGGCTAAGAGTACAGAAAATTGATTGACTGCAAAGTGGCACAAAGAAACTTTGTAAGTGCTGAAAATATGTCTTTCTTATAGTGTTCATTACACAGCAATATGCATTTGTCAAATTCATAGAAGTTAATAAATGTAAGAGTGATTTTACTTTAAGCACATTATGACTTAACAAAATCTGACTTTTCAAAACCTTTCTTAAATCACCCTAAATATCCATAGAAATAAATTTGTAATAAAAATATAATTTTTATTTTTTTTATTTTTAAGCTTTACATAATTGTATTAGTTTTGCCAAATATAAAAATATAATTTTTAAAAATCATCAAAAATTTCTAGTAAAAATACATTTTTTTCTAATTCTTTTCTACACAAAAGCTATGAAATTTTCTCAGCAACACTAATGCAACCAATTAATCAATGCATTTCACCTCTTTTCCAGAGGTCAAGAAGCAACAATAATAACAAAAATACATTATTTACAAAGTGCTCCCAATGTAATTAAAAATTTTTGGACTGGTATTATTTGCTATATGGAGTCCATACATTTCAGTTCAATTCATTTCAGTCGCTCAGTCGTGTCTGACTCTTTGCGACCCCATGAATCGCAGCACGCCAGGACTCCCTGTCCATCACCAACTCCTGGAGTTCACTCAGACTCAAGTCCATCGAGTCAGTGATGCCATCCAGCCATCTCATTCTCTGTCATCCCCTTCTCCTCCTGCCCCCAATCCTTCCCAGCATCAGAGTCTTTTCCAATGAGTCAACTCTTCGCATGAGGTGGCAAAGTACTGGAGTTTCAGCTTTAGCATCATTCCTTCCAAAGAAATCCCAGGGCTGATCTCCTTCAGAATGGACTGGTTGGATCTCCTTGCAGTCCAAGGGACTCTCAAGAGTCTTCTCTAACACCACATTTCAAATGCATCAATTCTTCGGGCTCAGCTTTCTTCATAGTCCAACTCTCACATCCATATATAGAGTATGTGCATAAATGCAAATATACATGTAATAGATGAATAGGCAGATAGATGACAGATACATACAAACACACATAGAGTTAATATAGCAAATAAAACGTTTTAAATAAGCATAAAAGTAATGACTCCCTTCTAAAAAATGTAGTCATCAATAAGCAAGTTTAACATAATAGGCATTATTTTCCCTAACTCTAAGAGCAAGGTCTTCCAGTTTTATTCTCATGTACAAACTCTAGTAAAACCTTTCCTTTTGTCAGGTATCAAATTTTTATATTGTGTTTTCTCTCCTCTAGAGACTAGGTCTTTGGTTCTCTTCTCTCATTTACAGCCTCCTTGAGTGATCAAATCCCTTATGATTACACAGTGGAAGTGAGAAATTGATTTAAGGGCCTAGATTTGATACATAGAGTGCCTGACGAACTATGGACAGATGTTCATGACATAGTACAGGAGACTGGGATCAAGACCATCCCCATGGAAAAGGAATGCAAAAAAGCAAAATGGCTGTCTGAGGAGGCCTTACAAATAGCTGTGAAAAGAAGAGAAGCGAAAAGCAAAGGAGAAAAAGAAAGATATAAGCATTTGAATGCAGAGTTCCAAAGAATAGCAAGGAGAGATAAGAAAGCCTTCCTCATTAATCAATGCAAAGAAATAGAGGAAAACAACAGAAGGGGAAAGACTAGAGAGCTCTTCAAGAAAATTAGAGATACCAAGGGAACATTTCATGCAAAGATGGGCTCAATAAGGACAGAAATGGTATGGACCTAACAGAAGCAGAAGATATTAAGAAGAGGTGGCAAGAATACACAGAAGAACTGTACAAAAAAGATCTTCATGACCCAGATAATCAAAATGGTGTGATCGCTCACCTAGAGCCAGACATCCTGGAATGTGAAGTCAAGTGGGCCTTAGAAACCATGACTATGAACAAAGCTAGTTGAGGTGATGGAATTCCAGTTGAGCTATTTCAAATCCTGAAAGATGATGCTGTGAAAGTGCTGCACCCAATATGCCAGCAATTTTGGAAAATTTGGCCACAGTGGCCACAGGACTGGAAAAGGTCTGTTTTCATTCCAATCCCAAAGAAAGGCAATGCCAAAGAATGTTCAAACTATCACACAATTGCACTCATCTCACATGCTTGTAAAATAATGTTCAAAATTCTCCAAGCCAGGCTTCAGCAATGCATGAACCATGAACTTCCAAATGTTCAAGCTGGTTTTGTAAAAGGCAGAGGAACCAGCTGCTGGATCATGGAAAAAGCAAGAGATTTCCAGAAAAACATCTATTTCTGCTTTATTGACTATGCCAAAGCCTTTTACTGGGTGGATCACAATAAACTGTGGAAAATTCTGAAAAAGTTGGCAATACCAGACCACCTGACCTGCCTCTTGAGAAACCTATATGCAGGTCAGGAAGCAACAGTTAGAACTGGACATGGAACAACAGACTGGTTCCAAGCAACAGTTAGAACTGGACATGGAACAACAGACTGGTTCCAAATAGGAAAAGGAGTACGTCAAGGCTGTATATTGTCACTCTGCTTATTTAACTTATGTGCAGAGTACATCATGAGAAACACTGGGCTGGAAGAAGCACAAGCTGGAATCAAGATTGCTGGGAGAAATATCAATAACCTCAGGTATGCCAATGACATCACCCATATGGCAGAAAGTGAAGAGGGGCTAAAAAGCCTCTTGATGAAAGTGAAAGAGGAGAGTGAAAAAGTTGGCTTAAAGCTCAACATTCAGAAAACTAAGATCATGGCATCTGGTCCCATCACTTCATGGGAAATAGATGGGGAAACACTGGAAACAGTGTCAGATTTTATTTTTGGGGGCTCCAAAATCACTGTAGATGGTGATTGCAGCCACGAAATTAAAAAACGCTTATTCCTTGGAAGGAAAGTTATGGCCAAACTAGATGGCATATTGAAAAACAGAGACATTATGTTGCCAACAAAGGTCCGTCTAGTCAAGGCTATGGTGTTTCTAGTGTCACGTGTGGATGTGAGAGTTGGACTGTGAAGTAAGCTGAACACTGAAGAATTGATGCTTTTGAACTGTGGTGCTGGAGAAGACTCTTGAGAGTCCCTTGGACTGCAAAGAAATCCAACCAGTCCATTCTGAAGGAAATCAGTCCTGGGGGTTCATTGGAAGGACTGATGCTAAAGCTGAAACTCCAATACTTTGGCCACCTCTTGCAAAGAGTTGACTCATTGGAAAAGACCCTGATGCTGGGAAGGATTGAGGGCAGGAGGAGAAGGGGACGACAGAGGATGAGATGGCTGGATGGTATCACAGACTCAATGGACATGAGTTTGAGTGAACTTCGGGAGCTGGTGATGGACAGGGAGGCCTGGTGTGCTGTGATTCATGGGGTCGCAAAGAGTCGGACACGACTGAGCGACTGAACTGGACCGAACTGAGTGATCTCATTCATTGTCAGTGGCTTCAAATGCCATCCTTTTGCTGATGATTCCAAAATATTTGTTCTGAGTTCTGTTAGAGATAAAGAAACTTATATTCATGTGAATATAAGTGTCTCAAAATGCCTGCTGCTGCTGCTGCTAAGTAGCTTCAGTCGTGTCCGATTCTGTGCGACCCCAAAGATGGCAGCCCACTGGGCTCCGCCATCCCTGGAATTCTCCAGGCAAGAACACTGGAGTGGGTTGCCATTTCCTTCTCTAATGTATGAAAGTGAAAAGTGAAAGTGAAGTCGCTCAATCGTGTCCAACTCTAGCAACCCCATGGACTGCAGCCTACCAGGCTCCTCCATCCATGGGATTTTATATTCAACCCTTAATTCCGGCATGAATGACAGAAATAATGAAAGAAACTGCATCTCCTAAATTCTCTCTTTCAGGGAGATGCAACTGCAGATATTCACTTATGAACAACAAACAGTGTCACACCTGATACGCCTCTTTCCTCCTCATGTGTATTTGATCAGCCAGCAAACATGCCAGTGGTGCATCTTAGATGTTATCAAATTCCTTCACTCCTTGAACCTATGCTATGTCTCCCTATTTTCTCTCATGATGATATCTAACTTTCTTACAATGCTTATAGGACTCTTGATCAGCTTGCTTCTCTTTGTTTCTCTGCCATATCTGCTTCCAGGGTTACGTTTTTCTTCCCCAAAATCTATGCTCCCATCTACCTTTGGGTCTTTGCATTCTGTTCCTTTTGCTACAGTGTTAGTTACTCAGTCATGTCTAATTCTCTGCGACCCCATGGACTGTAGCCCACCAGGCTTCTCGGTCCATGGAATTTTCCAGGCAAGAATACTGGAGTGGGCCACCATTTTCTTCTCCAAGAGATCTACCCAATCCAGGGATCAAACTTGGGTGTTCTTCATTCCTGACAGACACTTTACCATTTGAGCCACCAGGGAAGTCCCTCTTTTTGCTAAGGTATGTTTTATTTTTATGCCTTATATAAGTTTCCCTTTATATAACCTGTCTAAAACATCCTAATTTTTCAGATTTCCCTGTATACACTGGGGCTTCCCAGGTGGCACTAATGGTAAAGAACCTGCCTGTTAATGTGAAAGACATAGAGATTAGGGTTCGATCTCTGGGTGGAAAAGATCCCCTGGAGGGGAGCATGCCAACCCACTCCAGTATCCTTGCCTGGAGAATCCAATGGATAGAGGAGCCTGGTTGGCTACGGTCCATAGAGTCCCAAAGAGAAGGACACAATTGAAGCGACTTAGCACACTCACACATGTATACATTGCTTTTTGTCAAGTATGTTTTCTGATAATATAACACAACCTGTGTTGACAATATCATAACATGTTTACAATTTTCTACTTATTTGTATCTCCATGTTGAGTGAGTGTGTTGAGTATGTGTATATAACAAAAAATTATGTTCTTTATAATTTATATTTTAATAGCAAACACTATGCTTTTTACATTTGGGGTTAATTAATTAGGATATTTTTTAAAAACATTCTTAAAATCGCATGAATGGGGTTGAGAAGCTTTTTGTCAAAGCTATGTCATACTGTTCTTGATAAGAGAGAACGAAGTATGAAATGAAATTACATATAATAGAAACATAATTTACCACTGTAATTACTCTCAGCATAGCAATTGGGTGCATGAGAAAATAATAGATTACAAGACATGCTCAATGAGAATAGATTTGGGGAACTTCACAGCAAAGCTATGATCTTTCTGACACTGCATAATGGTTTGTATAAGAACAAGGAAATGTAAGAGATAAAGTAGTCCTTCAGATAGAATATTTGTACTGACAAGAAGCAATAAAATATTCAAGGTTTAAACTAAATATAACTTTGTATTCTAACTTTCACAAAATACTATTCTTATGGTTTATTTCCTCAATTGCTTCAATGATTTAAAAAATGATTATTCTGTTCTTAGAAATTTTTCATCCTTTCCTATATGCATATAGATACTGAAAAGAAATAAAGGTAATACATAACCAACTGGGCTCCTATATCTACTAAAATAAGGGGAAATATGTCAGAAAAGAAAACAATGACACATGGATCTGAGGGTATATATGAATAATAGGTTGTAGTTTAAAAATTGTAACAGCATGAAGTTCAGAATAAGAGAACAAAGAGAATGTTGACGTATGTGAGACATGATGGATTTAGATCACCAAGACTGTAACCTATAATCCTTGCGACAGAAACAAATTATGTGCTTATGTTCAATGAAAATTTCACATCAAAGCCATTTCAAGTATAATGAAAACAATTAATGGAAAATAAGGTAAAATGTAAACATCCTCAGATTTTATTAAGAGGAATATGCACATCATATCTATGTCAAATAATGCTCTTTTGATTCACAACTATGTGTAATAATGCAGTTTTCATCATTCAGTTCAGTTCAGTTCTGTCGCTCAGTCGTGTCCGACTCTTTGTGACCCCATGAATCACAGCATGCCAGGCCTCCCTGTCCATCACCAACTCCCAGAGTTCACTCAAACTCATGTCCGTCAAGTTGGTGATGCCACCCAGCCATCTCATCCTCTGTTATCCCCTTCTCCTCCTGCCCCCAATCCCTCCCAGCATCAGAGTCTTTTCCAATGAGTCAACTCTTCACATCAGGTGGCTAAAGTATTGGAGTTTCAGCTTCAGCATCAGTCATTCCAATGAACACCCAGGACTGATCTCCTTTAGGATGGACTGGTTGGATCTCCTTGCAGTCCAAGGGACTCTCAAGAGTCTTCTCCAACACAACAGTTCAAAAGCATCAATTCTTCGGCACTCAGCTTTCTTCACAGTCCAAATCTCACATCCATACATGACCACAGGAAAAACCATAGCCTTGATTAGATGAACCTTTGTTGGCAAAGTAATGTCTCTGCTTTTGAATATGCTATCTAGGTTGGCCATAACTTTCCCTCCAAGGAGTAAGCGTCTTTTAATTTCATGGCTGCAGTCACCATCTGCAGTGATTTTGGAGCCCCCCAAAAATAAAGTCTGACACTGTTTCCACTGTTTCCCCATCTATTTCCCATGAACTGATGGGACCAGATGCCATGATCTTCATTTTCTGAATGTTGAGCTTTAAGCCAACTTTTTCACTCTCCTCTTTCACCTTCATCAAGAGGCTTTTTAGTTCCTCTTCACTTTCTGCTGTAAGGATGGTGTCATCTGCATATCTGAGGTTATTGATATTTCTCTGGGCAATCTTGATTCCAGCTTGTGCTTCTTCCAGCCCAGCATTTCTCATGATGTACTCTGCATATAAGTTAAATAAGCAGGGTGACAATATACAGCCTTGACGAACTCCTTTTCCTAATTGGAACTAGTCTGTTGTTCCATGTCCAGTTCTAACTGTTGCTTCCTGACCTGCATATAGGTTTCTCAAGAGGCAAGTCAGGTGGTCATCTCTTTCAGAGTTTTCATCATTATTCAGGTCCCATCTCTTTCAGAGTTTTCATCATTATTCACATTTAAATGTCTTTTGACTTTCTTTGTGATTTATTTTTGACCCACAGACTAGTAGCACGTAGTTTAATTTCCAATTACTTGGTGTTTTAAATGGCGTGTTTTTAAGTTATCCCCTTGTGACAAGACAATATACTCTGTATTTTTCAATCTTTTTAAATTTATTGATAAGTGTTCTATGATAGAAATAGCATTTAATTTTGATGACTATTGCATGTGCTCTTGAAAAGTATCTTCTCAGTTGACTGTGTTGTGTAAATGTTAATTTGGTGAAGATAGTTATTAGAGTATTTCAAGTCATCTATGTTTTTTTTTCTTCTCTATCTAGTTCTATCAAAAGGTGAGAGAAGAGCATTAAAATCTCAAACTAGCTTTTGTCTTTTTAATTGAATAAATTTTGGTTTATATTTAAGCTCTATCTATTATTCAGAACCTATTTGTGATTTCCTTTATTAGAATTATATTATATTTATAATATAAATATAATATAATTATATTTATTAGAATTATATTTTATCTCTTGGCTTTTTAGCATTTATCTATTTGCATTAGTTTAGTTGTTGTTTGGGGACTATAATACACATTTATAACTTTTCACTGTCTACTTAGAGTTAATACTTTAAAACTTCATGGAAAATGTAGAAGGCATACAATGCTGTAGGACAATTTACCACATCTCTCATTTTTGTACTGTTATCATATGTAGAAAACCTCTGTTGATAATAACCCTCAGCAGACAATGTTGTAATTTTTCTTTAAGCAGTTTTATTTTAAGAAATACACAGGGAAAGCATAGCTTTTATTTTTACTCAAGTATTTTAATTTTAATTTACATTTCTTGTGCTCTTCATTCTCTTCAGAAAACCCTGTATAATTTTCCTTTTGCTTAATATAATGTTTTTAATAATTTTAATTATGCAAGTTTTCTACTTGAAAATATCTAGTTCACTTACATTCATCAATGTAGGCATGGCCACTGTACATAATTTTTTTTTTTTATTGTTTTGGTTTTTTGGTGGAGTCTGTGTTTTCCTTTTTAGAAGTTACAGATATCATTGTCTTCTAGTGTCCACTGTTTCTGATAAAAATTGACCAGCTATTGAAATTACTCTTGCCCTGTATACATTGAATTGCCTTTCTCAGCCCCTTTTGAATATATAACCTTCACTTTGAACTTCAGAAATTTGCCTATAATGTGATTGGTATGATTTCCTTTCTTATTAAATATGCTTCTCTGATTTTCTACCTGGTCTAAATTTACATCTTTCAAAAATCTGAGATACTGACTAAATGCTCCCTTAAAATAATTCCCCTATATTTTAATTCCCCTGCTCTTCTAGGTGTCCAGTTATGACTATGTTAAGCACATTTATCTTGCTTCACAAGTTCCTGATATTCTCTTTATTAGTTTTCCAATTTTATTTCTTTGTTATCCTTCAGATTGGATAACTATTTTATTGCTCTATTTGCTATTCCTCACTTGATTTTCTATCACCTCCAGTCTTAAGTCTCTCCAAGTGATTCTTTCTTTTACAATTTCTTATTTTGTATCTTTCACTACTTTAGTTTCTTTTTTTTTTTTTACCTATAAAAGCATCTTCTTTTATCTTCTTGAGCACAGATATGGTAGTATCTGGTACATTAATTCCAGCATCTAAGTTGGTTCTTGATTGGTCTCCACTTATTGCCTCTTTCTTTAGTGTGGATTATATTTCCTGTTTTTCATATACCTAGCATTTGGGGTCCTATCCTAGACATTTTGAATTACATAGTTTGGACAATTTGTATTCTGTTATGTTTCTCAAAGATGACAGGCTGAATTCAGCCTCAAAGCTAAAATCATCAGGTCAGTTATTTTAGCCTGGCTTGGGAAACTAGGAATGCATAGTTCAGAGATGAACCAGAAGAGAATAGCAATCCATTCCAGTATTCTTGCCTGGAAGATTCCATGCACAGCAGAGCCTGAGGGTGAGGGGCTACAGTCCATGGGGTCACAAAAAGTTGGACACGACTGAGTGACTAACACCCTCACTTTCATGTTATACAAATAATTGGAAACTGTCTACAGTTTTCTCCTTTCTAAGATGTTTGTGTATATATTCTTAACTATGTGAAGATTTGGTTCTTCAAAGAAAACTACAGAGTATTTTGGATTTGACCAGCCCACATTGTAAAACTAGAACCTGTCTTTGAGTCAAAATGCATGCAAGTTAGTTACACATCTATACGCTATATTTTTTTCTGATGAGGGACAGCACTGCTCCAGTATCTGCCAGCTTTATTTATTCCCCAGTGCCATCAATTCCTTGCATTTTTAATTGCTTTTAGTTATTTTCAGAAAGAATAGTTGTTCTAATAGAGGCTACTCAATCATCACCCTGAAAACATATCTTTGATTATATGGTGGGGTGATTTTTTTTTCCAAAATGTTCAAAAATAGTTGATTTTTTGTATACTTTTCATATTCTTAATTTGTTGTTCTATACACACACTTGGAGTGCTGCCTTATTGCTCCCAATATCTTATTTTGGGGTTTACAGTATTTATGGAATATCTTAGTAGTAATTGGCAAAAATATCCTGAACTTGCAGTGTTTTAATCTCATTTTTATTGAAACCCTGTAGGCATAAAACATACAGGTATGACTGTATTTTTTCATTTCTACATTAACTTATGTTGTAAAATCCAACTGCTTCAAGGTAAGACTTTTGCTATAATATTTATGAAAGTCATATTCTTGCAGAGTCCATTACAGGAAAGGATACAGCTGGATCACAGATGTTAGGATACAACTTTTACTTCTGAAGGCTATTATTTAAATTTGAGGATTGACTAAAGTAAGATGATCATCATTCTTAAAACATACCTATCATTTTCTATTAATATTTTCTATGAAGCCAAAACCAAAACATATGGGAACAACCTCATTGATGCACATATCTATATGATAGTACATGAGAGTCTTAACAATGTTTAGTTTGTGATTTGATAAGAAACATTCAAAATTCCTTTGAGGAGATGTTTACCTTGTTGGCTATCATCAACAATAGAATCCCTCTAAGAGATTATCATGAAACTCATTTAGCTCTCATGTGTAGTATATAAGATGCAACAATTTTCTGACTTTGCAAAAATGTAGGAAAGAAAAAGATGAATAGGAAAATAGAAAGTTTTAAAGATTTCTCATAGGTTATAATTTTGAAATAGGAAGTTTCTGTGGCTACTAGATAATTGCAGATTTGTTTGTTTGTTTTATGCTCTAATTTCTCCCATGGACAAACTACCATGGTTTTACTTCCAGTCAAGATTATTTTTATCTTGGACACAACAGGCTCTAATAACCATTAAAATATTAATTTAATTCATAGCAATCATACCACAAGAGCTATATACTTGTTCACAACATATATGTATATATATATGATGAACATTGAAAAGAATTGTGAGTGTGAGGAGTTCCATGGACTAAGACCTCAGTGAAACAACTACTTGGTGAAAAATTTATATATATATATATATATATATATATAAAGAATAATTATAAAGTCTCTGGAAATTTTCCTAAAGGGGTAAAGCAACTTAATACATCAGTTCAGTTGCTCAGTCATGTCCGACTCTTTGCGACCCCATGAATTGCAGCACGCCAGGCCTCCCTGTCCATCACCAACTCCCGGAGTTCACTCACACTCATGTCCATCGAGTCAGTGATGCCATCCAGCCATCTCATCCTCTGTCATCCCCTTCTCCTCCTGCCCCCAATCCCTCCCAGCATCAGAGTCTTTTCCAATTAGTCAACTCTTCGCATGAGGTGGCCAAAGTACTGGAGTTTCAGCCTTAGCATCATTCTTTCCAAAGAAATCCCAGGGCTGATCTCCTTCAGAATGGACTGGTTGGATTTCCTTGCAGTCCAAGGGACTCTCAAGAGTCTTCTCCAACACCACAGTTCAAAAGCGTCAGTTCTTCAGCGCTCAGCCTTCTTCACAGTCCAACTCTCACATCCATACATAAACACTGGAAAAACCATAGCCTTGACTAGACAGACCTTTGTTGGCAAAGTAATGTCTCTGCTTTTGAATATGCTATCTAGGTTGGTCATAACTTTCCTTCCAAGGAGTAAGCATCTTTTAATTTCATGGCTGCAGTCACCATCTGCAGTGATTTTGGAGCCCAGAGAAATAAAGTCTGACACTGTTGCCACTGTTTCCCCACCTATTTCCCATGAACTGATGGGACCAGATGCCATGATCTTCTTTTTCTGAATGTTGAGTTTAAGCCAACTTTTTCACTCTCCACTTTCACTTTCATCGAGAGGCTTTTTAGTTCCTTTTCACTTTCTGCCATAAGGTGGTGTCATCTGCGTATCTGAGGTTATTGATATTTCTCCCGGCAATCTTGATTCCAGCTTGTGCTTCTTCCAGCCCAGCGTTTTTCATGATGTACTCTGCATATAAGTTAAATAAGCAAGGTGACAATAGACAGCCTTGAGGTACTCGTTTTCCTATTTGGAACCAGTTTGTTGTTTCATGTCCAGTTCTCCACCATGCTGAAGTGGCGGGTAAGGGAAGGGCGGCAGGGGTAAGAATGGCTCAAATGTCACAAACTCTTCTTACCAATATTTGGTAAGTTTTCACTAAGATATGTATTATATGCATATACTGAATATTGGTAAGAAAAGTAGGTGACATTTGAGCCATTCTTACCCCTGCCTCCCTTCCCTTACCCTCCACTTCAGCATGGTGGAAGCCCCATTCTAGTTGACTGGTTTGGTTTTCTCAAGGGACTCCTGAGTCTTATGCAACACCACAGTTTGAAAGCATCAATTTTTGGTGCTCAGCCTTCTTTATAATCCAAATTTCACATCTATACATGACTACTAGAAAAACCATAGCTTTGACTATACAGACCTTTGTTGGCAAAGTAGTGTCTCTACTTTTTAATATGCTGTCTAGCAGCAAACATCTTTGGAAGAAAAGATGTTACATTAGAAAATATTATCTTAATGGTAAATAAAGTAGCAAAAAAGAATAGAGAAACAAAAAGTAAGATACAGGACATATTGGGGAAAAGTCAATAAGCAGATGTAAATCCAAATAAATAACATTAAATACATATAGATAAAAAAGTTCAATGCAAAGGCACAGGTTTCTAGATTGGAGAAATAAAAATAGGAGTCAACCAAGCTTTTTACAAGAGATATTCTTTAGATAAAAGACACATACATTTCAAAAGTAAAATAGGGGAAAAAAAGATATACCATGCAAACAACAACCATAAGAAAGGTGAAATGACCATATGAACATCAGACAAAAATGCAATTTAAAAAAAAAGATGTTTTAGAAATAAAAAGGAATGTTTTTTAAATATGAGTCAATTAATTGCTAAATGTAAGCATTATATGGGCTTCCGTGGTAGCTCTGATTGTAAAGAATCTGCTTGCAATGCAGAAGACCCAGGTTCAATCCCTGGGTCGAGAAGAGTCCCTGGAAAAGGAAATGACAATGCATTTCATTATTCTTACCTCAAGAATTCCATGAAGAGAGGAGCCTGGTGGGCTATAGTACACAGGATCACAGAGTCAAACACCACTGAACAACTAACACTTTCACACTTTCAAGAACTATATACATATTTACACCTAATAACAGAGACCCAAAGTGCATGAAACAAAAGCAGAATTGAAAGAAGACCAGGTGGTGCTAGTGATAAAGAACTCACCTGCCACTGTAGGAAATATAAAAGATGAGGATTTGTTCCCTGGTCTGGCAAGATGCCCTGGAGAAGGGCATGGCAAACCACTCCCATAGTCTTACCTGGAGAATCCCATAGGTTGCAGTCCATAAGGTCACAAAAAGTCACCATAAGGTCAAGAGACTTAGCATGCATACACATAGATAATTTTAAAATAAGCCTTAAAAACAATTGCTTAAGAATTCAATAATGGACAGAAGAACTATCCATTGCAGAAGATCAAAAAGGAAATAGAAGACTTGAACAACTCTACTAGCCAGTGAGATCTAACAGATATCTATAGAACACTCCACCAAACAATAGCAGAATACATATTCTTCTCAAATCCATATGAATCTTTTGAAACATTCTCCAAGAATAAGGTATACCATTAAACAAGCCCCAGAATTTTCAGAGAAATTTAAATCATACAATGTAAGTTCTTTTAGAAAAATGAAATTAAGTTAGAAGTTAGTAACATAAATTTGGAAAAGTCCCAAATATGTACAAATTAAATACCATATGACTAAATAATCAATGGGTCAAAGCAGAAATGACAAGAATTTAAAAACTTTGAGTTGAATGAAAATGAAAACACAACATATCAAAAGTCATGAGTGAAAGTTGCTCAGTCGTGTCCAACTTTGTGACCCCGAGAACTATACAGTCCATGGAATTCTCCAAGCAAGAATACAGGAGTGGGTAGCCTTTCCTTTCTCCATAGGATCTTCCCAACCCAGGGGTCGAAGCGAGGTTTGCTGCATTACAGGTGGATTTTTACCAGCTGAGCCACAAGAAAAGACCAAGAATACTGGAGTGGGTAGCCTATCCCTTTTCCAGGGAATCTTTCCCACCCAGGAATCGAATTGGGGTCTCCTGCATTGCAGGCAGATTCTTTACCAACCGAGCTATGATGGGTTACCCCTAAATCAGTGCTTAGAGGATAATTTATATCTACAAACACCCATACAAAAGTGAAAGATCTCAAATTGTTATATAGACAATTGTTTCCCCCTGAAACGTCATATGTTGAAATTCTAACCCACATTCCTTAGAATGTATTTGGCGGGGTGGTGCATAGCTTATGGGATCTTAGTTCCCTCTTCCCCAAGGATTAGACCGGAGGCCACTGCAGTGAAAGAACCAAGTCCTAACTACTGGATGGCCAGGGAACTCTCCCTTAGACTATGTTTGTAGAAATACTTTAAGTATCTAATTAAGCTTAAATGAGATCATTGGAGGTAGCCATAATCCAATACTACTACTATCCATATAAGCAGAGGAAATTTGAGCATGGACATGTATAGAGTGAAGACCCTGTCAGAGACAGAGAGAAGATGGCCATCTACTAGTCAAGAAGAGAGCCTAAGAAGAAAACAACTGTGTTGACACTTCGATCCTCAAGATTCATGCTTCCAGAATTCTGAGAAAATAAATTTCTGGTTTTTCAGCCATCCAGTCTGTGGTGCTTTCTTATGGCAGACATAGAAAATTAATACACAAATCAATAATTTATTCTTCTAAGTTAACCCCTTGAAACATAAGTGGTAACTCTAAAATAAGCAGAAAGAAGGGAATAATAAATTTTAGTGTAGAAATCAATTAAATAGTAAATAAAAACACAACTGAGAAAAATTAATGAAACCAAAAGTAAGTAATTTGAAAGATAAACAGTGAAATTGACTAAGAAAAAATATAGAAGACACAAATTACTAATATTAAGAATAAAAGTCAAACTATTACTACTTTCTTGCAGAAACAGAAAAAGGATATTATGGACATAAAATGCCAACAAATAAGATAATTTTGATGAAATGGGAACATTTCTAGAAAAATGAAAAGTGATCAAAACTTATTCAAAAACAAGTAGAAATTAAAATAGACCCACAAGTAAAATGATGATGATAATTTCCCACAAAAACAAATCCAAGCAGAGATGGCTGTACCAGGAAGTTCTAGTAAACATTTAATAAAGAATTAATAGAATGTAAAAAAAAAAAACTCTTCCAAAATGAAAAAAAAGTAGGAAACTTTACAATTTTATGAAACCAGTATTACTTTAATAGCAAAACAATGCAAAGATGTCAAAAGAAAACTACAAATTTGCTTATTAATATAGACAAAATCTAGCAATATATAAAAAATATTATACACTGTAACTTGAGGAGATTTATACAAGAAATAAAAGGTTGGTTATATGTCCAAAAATCAACGCAGTGAGCCATATTAGTAAAATCAATAACCAAAACAAATCCAACACAGTCATCTCAATAGATATAGAAAAATAATTTGAGAATAACTAATACTTCTAATTAACAACTTTATTTTATTTCTTTATAATTATATTACTGTCATTTATTCCTTGATAAAGTTGTAAAAAAAAAAAAAAGCTGCATCTTTTTTTTAAGGAGAGGAAACAGCTGGGAGAACCTGACTTAGCAGCCAGAAGAGGGCATAAGAAGGCAAATCTCTGAGGAATCAAAACCAGGCAGAGAAAAGCCCCTAATCCTTCAGCTACAATTTATTTTTTTAATATAAATTTATTTATTTTAATTAGAGGCTAATTACTTTATAATATTGTACTGGTTTTGCCATACATCAACATGAATCCACCATGGGTGTACACGTGTTCCCAATCCTGAAACCCCCTCCCACCTCCCTCCCCATACCATCCCTCTGGGTCATCCCAGTGCACCAGCCCCAAGCATCCTGTATCCTGCATCAAACTTGGGCTGGCGATTCATTTTTTTATATGATATTAGACATGTTTCAATGCCATTCTCCCAAATCATCCCACCCTCACCCTCTCCCACAGAGTCCAAAAGACTGTTCTATATATCTGTGTCTCTTTTGCTGTCTCACATTCAGGGTTATCATTACCATCTTTCTAAAGTCCATATATATGCATTAGTATACTGTATTGGTGTTTTTTTCTGGCTTACTTCACTCTGTATAATCGGCTCCAGTTTCATCCACCTCATTAGAACTGATTCAAATGTATTTTTTTTAATGGCTGAGTGATACTCCATTGTGTATATGTACCACAGTTTTCTTATACATTCATCTGCTGATAGACATCTAGGTTGCTTCCATGTCCTGGCTATTATAAACAGTGCTGCGATGAACAGTGGGGTACACGTGTCTCTTTCCCTTCTGGTTTCCTCAGTGTGTATGCCCAGCAGTGGGATTGCTGGGTCATATGGCAGTTCTGTTTCCAGTTTTTTAAAGAATCTCCACACTGTTCTCTATAGTGGCTGTACTAGTTTGCATTCCCACCAACAGTGTAAGAGGGTTCACTTTTCTCCATACCCTTTCCAGCATTTATTGCTTGTTGACTTTTGGATTGCAGCCATTCTGATTGGCATGAAATGGTACCTCATTGTGGTTTTGATTTGCATGTCTCTTATAATGAGTGATGTTGAGCATCTTTTCATGTGTTTGTTAGCCATCTGTATGTCTTCTTTGGAGAAATGTCTATTTAGTTCTTTCGCCCATTTTTTGATTGGATCTGTTATTTTTCTGAAATTGAGCTGCAGGAGTTGCTTGTATATTTTTGAGATTAGTCGTTTGTCAGTTGCTTCATTTGCTATTGTTTTCTCCCATTCTGAAGGCTGTCTTTTCACCTTGCTTATAGTTTCTTTTGTTTTGCAGAAGCTTTTAATTTTAATTAGGTCCCATTTGTTTATTTTTGCTTTTATTTCCAATATTCTCGGAGGTAGGTCATAGAGGATCCTGCTGTGGTTTATGTAGGAGAGTGTTTTGCCTATGTTTTCCTCTAGGAGTTTTATAGTTTCTGGTCTTACATTGAGATCTTTAATCCATTTTGAGTTTATTTTTGTGTATGGTGTTAGAAAGTGTTCTAGTTTCATTCTTTTACAAGTGGTTGACCAGTTTTCCCAGCACCACTTGTTAAAGAGGTTATCTTTTCTCCATTCTATATTCTTGCCTCCTTTGTCAGAGATAAGGTGTCCATAGGTGTGTGGATTTATCTCTGGGCTTTCT
The DNA here is from genome assembly GCF_003369695.1 of Bos indicus x Bos taurus. Lineage (NCBI taxonomy): Eukaryota > Metazoa > Chordata > Mammalia > Artiodactyla > Bovidae > Bos > Bos indicus x Bos taurus. Next base: position 16,742,320 of record NC_040076.1, on the reverse strand, counting down.
ATTTTGTTCCATTGATCTATATTTGTGTCTTTGTGCCAGTACCATACTGTCTTGATGACTGTGGCTTTGTAGTAGAGCCTGAAGTCAGTCAGTTTGATTCCTCCAGTTCCATTCTTCTTTCTCAAGATTGTTTTGGCTATTCAAGGTTTTTTGTATTTCCATAAAAATTGTGAAATTATTTGTTCTAGCTCTGTGAAAAATACCGTTGGTAGCTTGATAGGGATTTCATTGAGTCTATAGATTGCTTAGGGTAGTATACTCATTTTCACAATATTGATTCTTCCAATCCATGAACATGGTATATTTCTCCATCTATTAGTGTCCTCTTTGATTTCTTTCACCAGTGTTTTATAGTTTTCTATATATATGTCTTTAGTTTCTTTAGGTAGATATATTCCTAAGTATTTTATTCTTTTCGTTGCAATGGTGAATGGAATTGTTTCCTTAATTTCTCTTTCTATTTTCTCATTATTAGTGTACAGGAATGCAAGGGATTTGTGTGTGTTGATTTTATATCCTGCAAATTTATTGTATTCATTGATTAGCTCTAGTAATTTTCTGGTGGAGTCTTTAGGGTTTTGTATGTAGAGGATCATGTTGTCTGCAAACAATGAGAGTTTTACTTCTTCTTTTCCAATTTGGATTCCTTTTATTTCTTTTTCTGCTCTGATTGCTGTGGCCAAAACTTCCAAAACTATGTTGAATAGTAGTGGTGAAAGTGGGCACCCTTGTCTTGTTCCTGACTTTGGGGGAAATGCTTTCAATTTTTCACCATTGAGGATAATGTTTTCTGTGGGTTTGTCATATATAGCTTTTATTATGTTGAGGTATGTTCCTTCTATACCTGCTTTCTGGAGGGTTTTTATCATAAATGGATGTCGAATTTTGTCAAAGGCTTTCTCTGCATCTATTGAGGTGATCATATGGCTTTTATTTTTCAATTTGTTAATGTGGTGTATTACATTGATTTAGTTGCAGATATTGAAGAATCTTTGCATCCCTGGGATAAAACCCACTTGGTCATGGTGTATGATCTATTTAATGTGTTGTTGGATTCTGACTGTTCGAATTTTGTTAAGCATATTTGCACATATGTTCATCAGTTATATTGGCCTGTAGTTTTCCTTTTTTAATACACTAGAAAAGAAAGAAATGTTGTCAATCAAGTAAAGAGCATTTACAAAAAACACTCACAGGTAATACGGAATGGTGAAGTGTTGAGACCTTTTCTCCTAAGATCAGGAACAAAACAAGAATGTCCTCTTTCACCACTATCCAACATGGTATAATAAATACAAATCAGAACAATTAGCAAGAAAATGAAATAGAAGGCATCCATATTGAGACAGAAGAAATACAATTATTGTTATTGGAAAATAGCATAATTCTATGTATAGATAATCTTAAGGCATCTTGTAAAAAAATTACTGATAAACATATATGGCAATGTTTCAGGCAAAAAAGAAATAAACAAAAATAAATTATATTTCCAATAAATAGTCAAAATGAATCCAAGAAAATATTTCCATTTATGGTCACACTGAAAAAAATAAAATACCTAGGAATGGATTTAACTAAAAAGGTGAATGACTTGCATGCTTAAAAATACAAAATTTTGATGAATGAAGTTTAGAAGACCTAATCAATTGGGAAAACATCCCTTGTTCATGGACTGGCAGAATTAATATTGTTAAGATGACAATACTCCTTAAAGTAATCCTAGATTCACTGCAATCTCTATTAAAATTCTAACAGAAATTCTTCCATTAATGTAAATGCCTATTCTCAAATTTATATGGAATTGCAAAAGATCCCAGTTGGCAAAACAATATTATGATAGAAAAACAAAATTGGATGAGTCATGCCTTTTATTTTAATATTTTTACAAACACGTAATGTCAAGCAAGACTGTTTACTGGAGTAAGCTTACACATATAGATAAAGGGAATAGAATTGAGTACATATGCTAACTCTTACATTGACAGTCAACAAAATGATTTTTGGCAAAATTGCAAAGAAAGTTCAATCAATAAAGCATATTCTTTTCAATAAATGATGCTGGAACTATTGGATATACATATGTATATCATTTTAAGAACCTGTCATGGAGCGATAAAGGTTTGAGCTTAAAACTCAAAGCTTGCAGGAGCTCTGGTAAAAATCTCAGATTCTATTTGAGATCCAAGAAGGCTAACCTTAAGGGACTGCTGATTAGCTACATATGGTCATAGAACAATCTGGAACAACCTAGATTAGTCATATTATCTATGAGAAAAATTACAAAATATACACGTACATAATGCATCACCGACTCAATGGACATGAGTTTGAGTAAACTCCGGGAGTTGACGATAGACAGGGAGGCCTGGTGTGCTGCAGTCCATGGAGTCACAAAGAATTGGACATGACTGACCAACGGAACTGAACTGAATTATCTATAAATAATAAAATACTATTTAAGGACTTCATTGGTCCTCCAGTGGCTAAGAATTCACCTTACAATGCAGGGGATGTGGACTCAATCCCTGGCCAGGGAGCTAAGATCTGCCACTCCATGAAGCAACTAAGCTCGTGCACCACAACTACTAAGCTCATGTGCTCCAGAGCCTACATGACACAATGACAGTGATTGGGTGTCACAACTGAAGATCTCTCAAGATGCAGTGAAGGTCCCCTGTGCCACAAGAAAGACCTCACAAGTCAAGTAAATAAATATATAAATATTTTTTTAAAATAATGCTTGGATAGAATTATAGAAAAAGCAATAAGTTGTAGTGTTCATTTTACTGTTCTCCATAACTACTGCTCAAATAGCAAAATAACACAAGGCTATCACCATTCAGAAAAAAGCCATTATGCTTTTTTCTTAAAACTTAAGTACATATATTTTTGAAACACAGTTCAAATATTATGTAAGTATTGCAATATACTCTGCATTACAAACTCAATTTTTACACTAAAATCATAGTGAAATGAAGTTCCCGATATAATTATGTTGACATAAACAATATAAAACTCATACCAAATATCTAATACTGGCATAAACATCATGTTTATAAATGCTTAGACAAGTAAAATAAGAATGACTATTCAAAATAATAAGTGAAAGAGAAAATCTAGGAAAGCTAGCTGATAATGCCAAATAATATTTATTGTCAAATTTTATTTTCAATGATTAATTATCTCTAAGAATGTAGAACTGGAAGTTCATCAAAAAAGTACTCCATCAGCATGCCGACAATTATTTATCCAATAAAGACTTTCCTACAAAATATTTTACAAAGACTCTTTTTTTGTTGTTTGTTTTTTTTACAAGGACTCTTTATATCTGCAGAAACAACTTTAATTATTCTCTGTTAGTCCTTTTGCTGGGGTCCCCAGGTGACACAGTGATAAAAAATCTGCCTGCCAATGCAAGAGACATAAGAGACTCAGATTTGATCCCGGGGTTGGGAAGATCCCCTGGAGTAGGAAATAGCAACACACTCCAATATTCTTGCCTGGAAAATCCCATGGAAACCTAGAGGGTTGCAGTCCATGGGGTTGTAAAGAGTCAAAAATAACTGAGTACACACACACACACACACACACACACACACACAGAGTTCTTGTGATACAGTTTAAAATTACTTAATGAAATTGCCAAGACATAAAAGCCACATTTAATAAGACATAATAAGCCATGTGAAAGTGATTAAAGTATGTGTAATAGTAACAAGTAAATAATTCATGTCATTATAGTTGTCACATTTTACTGAACCATAAACTACACAGGACATGGGAAATAATATAAAGTTCAGTAGGAAGGACTCAAAAATTAGACCATGGGGTTGTGTTTTAAAGCAAATTAAATGGAAGAAACAAGGGTGAGTTATTTGTTTAAGCTTTTATTTAAAAAGTAGTCATCATGAAAAGATTCTCAATATTGTTAATTATTAAAGAAATGCACATCGAAACTACAGTGAGATATCATCTCAAACTCAAAATCATCAAAAAATACATACAATACATGCTGGGGAGGATGTACAGAAACAGGAACACTCCTATGCTGTTTATAGGACTGTAAATTGGTTTTGCCACTATGGATAACATATGAAAGTTACTTTAAAAACTAAAAAGAGAACTACCATATGACCCAGCAATCCCACTCCTAGATATACATCCAGAGAAAATCATAATTCAAAAATATACATGCATCCCAATGCTCATTGCAGTATTATTTATAATAGCCAGGACATGGAAACAACCTAAAAGTCCATCCAAAAAAGAGTCAATAAAGAAAATGTGGTTCATATATATGCAACAGAATATTAGCTTTGAAAAAGAATAAAATAATGCAATCACATGATGGACTTAAAAACTGCCATATAAAGTGAAGTAAGTCAGACAGAGAAAGACAAATATCATATGATCTTGCTTATATATGGAATATAAAACAGGGTACAAATGAACTTATTTACAAAATAGATGGAGTCACAGATGTAGAAAACAAACTTATGGTTACCAGAGTGAAAGGGTGGAGGGATAAGCTGGGATATTGGGACTGATATACACACACTACTGTATATGAAGTAATTAATAAGGACCTATTGTTTAGCTCAGGAAACTGTACTCTGTAATGGCCTCTTTTTTGGGGGGGGAACTCTTATAAAAGAGTGGATGTATGTATATGTACAACTGATTCACTTTGCTGTCCACCTGAAACTAACGCAACATTGTAAATCACCTATACCACATTAAAATATTTTTAAAAAATAATCATCTCAAATCACAGAATATCCATGTTGGAGGAATGTAAATGCTACCCATAGATCACTGTGTGCCTGTTAGAGGTCAGCTGCAATATAAGTACAAAAAGTAATAGTGTTTTAAAATAAGTATAGTATATCACAGTAACACTTTTTGTGTGTGTGTAGGGCAAAGCATCATATATTTTTAAAGAACATCTTTCACTACAGAGAGTTTGAGATGTGCTGAGATGCAACACAAATGGTGGTTACAGAGACAAGACAGAAAAATAAGAAATGGGATTAGTAATGGTTGAAATACTACTACTAATAAAAATATACTTATTGCTTTACAACATGAAGTCATTAAATTTACAAAGATTCATACTTTTAGTGTATTCTCAAAATGGCAAGTTGAAAAGTATTATTATAATATATATATAGAAACAGGTGCCAAATATTAAAACATATATAAAATATATATAAAACATATATACCTATCTATATAGATAGATTATAAAGATAGAGCAAAACACTGAATACAGATTTAAGACCAAAATCTGGTAATCACTTTTCTATATTGTGCTTTTTCTGGTATTATACAACTGGTATTATAATGACATCTCAGATGATATTTCTAAGTGCAGAATTACCAACTACAAAGTTTTACACTACTTATTCTAGATTCAGAGGATTCTCAACTGTAACATAAAGAGAAAAATGAGCCAAACCTATATTTCTTCAGTTTCCTATGTATCAATGGGCCAGATATTTCACAAATATTATTTAACTTAATCATTAGCCAACAGTAAGTCCAATATAAATGCTTAGGGTAACTTTGATGAAGAAAATTAAACCTGTTTATACTTTATCATCTGTTCAACAAATAACAGTTTACTTCTCCAAATGTAATACAGGTATTCTTCTCTGAAGTCAGTTAAAGTCAGATAGTAAGGATTTCAGAAAGGATTTATTGAAATCAGAATGTACTTGAGATATAAAGGAAATGCAAACATTTAACAGGGATCTTGACCTTGGATTTTCCAGTTACCAGAAAGGTGAAAAATAAGTCTGTGTTGTTTTAGCCACTTAGTATAGCATGGCTTCTAGTTTATAGGAGCCTGAACTAGGACAATTCTAGATGCCATTTTCAAGCTTATCAAAACTGTTCCAAACTTCTTATGGACAACAGAGGATATTTCTTTACTGTTTTGTTGTTGCTGTTGTTTTTAATTTAAAATTCACTCTTTAGTCATATGAAAGCTGCAACTTTTCCTTCTAGTAATTTTTAACCAAATTCAGACTCAAGTTGAAGAAAGCAGGGAAAACCACTGGACCATTCAGGTATGACCTAAATCATATCCCTTACAATTATACACAGGAAGTGAGAAATAGATTTAAGGGACTAGATCTGATTTGTGACATTGTACAGGGACACAGGGAGCAAGGCCATCACCAAGAAAAAGAAATGCAAAAAAGCAAAATGGTTATCTGAGGAGGCCTTACAAATAGCTGTGAAAAGAAGAGAAGCGAAAAGAACAGGAGAGAAAGAAAAATATGCCCATTTGAATGCAGAGCTCCAAAGAATAGCAAGGAGAGATAAAAAAAGCCTTCCTCACTAATCAGTGCAAAGGAAAGAGGAAAACAATAGAATGGGAAAGGCTAGAGATCTCTTCAAGAAAATCAGAGATACCAAGGGAACATTTCATGCAAAGATTGGCTCAATAAAGGACAGAAATGGTAGGTACCTAACAGAAGCAGAAGATATTAAGAAGAGGTGGCAAGAATACACAGAAGAACTATCCAACAAAGGTCTTCATGACCCAGATAATCACGATGGTGTAATCACTCACCTAGATACAGACATTCTGAAAAGAGAAGGCAAGTGAGCCTTAGAAAGCATCACTATGAACAAAACTAGGGGAGGTGAAGGAATTCCAGTTGAGCTATTTCAAATCCTAAAAGATGATACTGTGAAAGTGCTGCACTCAATATGCCAGCAAACTGGAAAACTCAGCAGTGACCACAAGAGTAGAAAAAGTCAGTTTTTATTCCAATCCCTAAGAAAGGCAATGCCAAAGAATGCTCAAACTGTAGCACAATTGCACTCATCTCACACGCTAGTAAAGTAATGCTTAAAATTTTCCAAGCCAGGCTTCAGCAATACGTGAACCATGAACTTCCCGATATTCAGCTGGTTTTGGAAAAGGCAGAGGGGCCATAGATCAAATTGCCAACATCTACTTGATCATTGAAAAAGCAAAAGAGTTCCAGAAAACATCTATTTCTGCTTTGTTGACCATGCCAAAGCCTTTGACTGTGTGGATCACAATAAACTGTGGAACATTCTGAAAGAGATGGGAATACCAGGGCACAAGACCTGCCTCTTGAGAAACCTGTATGCAGGTCAGGAAGCAACATTTAGAACTGGACATGGAACAACAGACTGGTAATAAATAGGAAAAGGAGTACGTCGAGGCTGTGTATTGTCACCCTGCTTATTTAACTTATATGCAGAGTACATCATGAGAAATGCTGGGCTGTATGAAGGACAAGCTGGAATCAAGATTGTGTGGCAGAACCAATACAATATTGTATTGTAGTTAGTCTCCAATTAAAATAAATAAATTTAAATTAAAAAAAATTGCTGGGAGAAATATCAATAAACTCAGATATGCAGATGACACCACCCTTATGGCAGAAAGTGAAAAGAACTAAAGAGACTCTTGATGAAAGTGAAAGAGGAGAGTGAAAAGTTTGGCTTAAAGCTCAACATTCAGAAAACTAAGATCCTGGCATCTGGTCCCATCACTTCATGGGAAATAGATGGAGAAACAGTTGAAACAGTGGCAGATTTTATTTGGGGGGGTTCCAAGATCACTGTAGATGCTGATTGCAGCCATGAAATTAAAAGATGTTTGCTCTTGGAATAAAAGTTATACCAACCTAGACAGCATATTAAAAAGCAGAGCCTTTACTTTGCCAACAAACATCATCTAGGCAAGGCTATGGTTTTTCCAGTAGTCATATATGGATGTGAGAGTTGGACTATAAAGTAAGCTGAGTGCCGAAGAATTGATGCTTTTGAATTGTGGTGTTGTAGAAGACTTGAGAGTCTCTTGGACTGCAAGGGGATCCAACCAGTCCACCCTAAAGGAGATCAGTCCTGGGTGTTCCTTGGAAGGACTGATGTTGAAGCTGAAACTCCAATACTTTGGCCACCTGATGCAAAGAGCTTACTCATTTGAAAAGACCCTGATGCTGGGAAATATTAAAGGTGAGAGGAGAAGGGGACAACAGAGGATGAGATGGTTGGAAGCATCATCGACTCAATGGGCATGAGTTTGAGTAAACTCCAGGAGTTGGTGATTGACAGGAAGGCCTGGTATGTTGCAGTCCATGGGGTCGGAAAGAGTCGGACACTACTGAGTGACTGAACTGAACTGCATTTTTAAGCAATGCATATTTTTCTTTAATTCAGTTATAAGGCATTAATATCCAAGGAGATAATTATACCACACACTGTGGTTTTACCTTTTTCTTTTTTCTCATAACCAATATAAAGTTACAGCCCTTGATAATTTCCTTACTTTCTGATTAATCTTCAGTCGTGTCCAACTCTTTGCGACCCCATGGACAGTAGCCTACCAGGCTCCGCTGTCCATAGGATTTTCCAAGCAAGAATACTGGGGTGGGCTGCCATTTCCTTCTCCAGGGGATCTTCCCAACCCAGGGATCGAACCCGGGTCTCCTGCATTGCCGACAGACGCTTTACCATCTGAGCCACCAGGGAAGTTGATTAATCTTCAAGAGGTATGCTAGTCACATTTCAGCAGTAAAATCTCTCTGTGTTACACTGTTCCATGTATTTCAGAAAATTTAATTTCCCTGGATCCTATTTGCAAAATATCAGTAGTCACTTTCTGTTCCTAGGGACTTAAACAACAAAAATTCTATGTTTCTAGCATGTGTTCCAAACATATCTAATGCAAGTGGTATTGGTTTTATGTTCATAACATTGGAGTTGCTCAGGAAGGTTAGAGTTTAAAAATTCATTATTTTCCAATTATAAAAGATTATAGTTTGTTATATTTTGTTATATACATAGTTTGTTATATTTTTCATTCTTGTGTTATTGAAAGAGGGTGTTTGCTATGACCAGTGTGTTTTCTTGGCAGAAATCTATTAGCCTTTGCCCTGTTTCATTCCGTATTCCAAGGCCAAATTTGCCTATTCTTCCAAGTGTTTCTTGACTTCCTACTTTCGCATTCCAGACCCTTATAATGAAAAGGATGACTTTTGGGGGTGTTAGTTCTAGAAGGTCTTGTAGGTCTTCATAGAACTGTTCAACTTCAGCCTCTTCAGTGTTACTGGCTGGGGCATAGACTTGGATTACTGTGATACTGAATGGTTTACCTTGGAAACGAACAGAGATCATTCTGTCGTTTTTGAGATTGTGTCCAAGTACTGCATTTCAGACTCTTTTGTTGACTATGATGGCTACCCATTTCTTCTAAGGGATTCCTGCCCACAGTAGTAGATATAATGGTCTTCTGAGTTAAATTCCAGAGAAGGCAATGGCAACCCACTCCAGTACTCTTGCCTGGAGAACCCCATGGACAGAGGAGCCTGGTAGGCTACAGTCCATGGGGTCGCTAAGAGTTGGACACGACTGAGCGACTTCACTTTCACTTTTCACTTCCATGCATTGGAAAGGAAATGGCAACCCACTCCAGTATTCTTGCCTGGAGAACCCCATGGACAGAGGAGCCTGGTAGGCTACAGTCCATGGGGTCGCTAAGAGTTGGACACGACTGAGCGACTTCACTTTCACTTTTCACTTCCATGCATTGGAAAGGAAATGGCAATCCACTCCAGTATTCTTGCCTGGAGAATCCCAGGGACAGAGGAGCCTGTTGGGCTGCCGTCTATGGGGTCGCACAGAGTTGGACACGACTGACGCGATGCAGCAGCAGCAGAGTTAAATTCACCCATTACAGTACACACATATGCAAAATGATCTAGTTCATTCCATAGATAAAAATTCACATAAACTTTAAATATTATTGTGAGACTTTTTGGAAAATAATTTTTAAGAGTACAGGTGATATAAGAATCAAGAAATAGATCATATATTGTGTTTAAAATATGTCATCTAATTTCCTTTATAGTTAATAAAAATTACCATAGGGCTTTTTTTTGTTTGTTTTGTTTTTTTGCATTATGCAGTGTTATATACATATATCTGCGGACCATTTAAGAGATACAGAAACTGAAATACAAGCAGATTTTTCCTTTTCTTATTTTGACGTATGACTAAATGGGAGGATTATAAAGAGAGAACAATATATTTGTGTTCTTTTTTTAATGAAGAGTGGAAATAGCTTACACAGATCTGAATTAATTACAACCCCTTAGGTAATATCAAGCAAGGTAACAATAGAAAACCAATTCAGGTGGCTCATAGTATTTGACAACTGTAATAAAGCATACCAAAAATAAGCTGTATAGAGAATTAGTTAAGCCTAGGAAAATAGTTTCTGTTGTATCTTTAATAAAAGAATTGCACCACAGAGCGTTTACTCATTGTGATTAAAATGTAATGTTTTTCGTTAAGTATGTGTATGGACAATTTAAAGGAAGCATTTAATTAAATGTCTGGAATTTGAGAGAAAATATCTATGTTTAGAAGGCAAAATGGAAACAATAAGAAACAAGGAAGAAAATGGTTCCTTACAATTACTTTTAATTAACTGATTACAAACCAAGCAACTTTTTGGAAACATAACTTTATGTCACTGATGCAATTAGATTACAGATACTTTCAAACTAAACTATAGGTGTTAACAAACAAGTTTTCAAAAACATAATAATCTTGAAATTCGTATCAATCAAAGTAATATAAAAGTCAGCAAAAGACATTGAGAATCCTTGCAGTGTGGGAACTTTGGTGACATATTTCAGATAATGATGTAAAATTCCTAAGGAATGACAAGATCAGAATGGAGATAATGAGAGCTTGAATGCATAATATTAAAGAAGCAATTGTGGTAAGTTTTTCCAGTCCCTCAAATAAACAAGCAGATGAGAATTCTATTTCTCCAGGAGTCAACTTAGGTGTTGGGACATTATGTTTCCAAAAGTAAGAAAGAGTCTGTTAGCATTTGTAAAAGTACAAAGCAATGGTGACTGGGCAAATAATAATAAACTTTTATTTCCTTACGTTTTGTAAAATGTAAATGTAGCATTGCCTGAATTATAAACACATTTATATTACTTTCCCAGATTTAGTATGTAACCTCTGAATTATATGAAGGTTTAGTTTTTAAAGTAAAATTTGAAAAAAAAAAAAAAAGATTAAGATTATTCCATTATTTAGAGACCTTTAACACGTTTAAGAAAATAGGACATTTAATTTTATTTTCTTACATGTACTTGATAGTTTATTATTTTAAAAATTTACAGGAGTGATTTTTAGGGAAATTATTTTATTTTGCCAAGACAAAGTATAGAATCAGTCTTACCAGAAACAGACACAAGGCCAATTTTAGGTAGAAGAAGTGAAATAATACACCACATATGAAAGAATTACAAACTATAATTCTTATAGAAATCCTTTGACAGAATATCTCAAGGTTCTGTAAAATGTTTGTATTTATAGACCCACCATTTCTACTTCTAAGAATCTGGCTAAAAGAAATAACCCTCCATATGCAAAGTTTTATACAGAAAATATTCACTGCAAAATTAACAATAATCATGAAAAAAAGAGTGTACTATAGATTTTAAATGTAAGAATCCCTTGGACAGAGGAGCCTGGCAGGCTGCAGCTCATGGGGTTGCAAAGAGTTGGACATAACTAAGCCTGCCCATGACTGTTTATATGAAATCCATTAAAACGAACATCAGGCAGTAGTTGAAATTATAATTACGATAAAATAGAATCATTTGTAAAATGACTTTTTTTTTTTTGCTAAGTTAAAAAGCAAGATGTACATTTAGATGCAATATAACTCTAACCCAAATTATGAAAATGACACATTTAGAATACAAAATAGCAGGGAATTTATTACTTTACAGCATCACCAAAGGTTTATGTGAGCAATAATTCTATCATTTTCTTTCTAATAATTATCTTTTAAAACTTTTAAACTTTGCTAAATGTGAAGGTTATAAAATATTATATTATTAATGTCTATTCTTGTATCTACCTGTGCGTATGTGTGTACTCAGTTGTGTCTGACTCTGGCCCCAAGGACTGGAGCCCAACAGGCTCATCTGTACATAGGATTTTCCAGGCAAGAATACTGGAATGGGTTGCCATTTCCTACTCCAGGGGATCTTCCCAACCCAAGGGATCAAACCCTCACCTCTTACATCTCCTTCATTGGCAGGAGAATTCTTTATCACTAGTGCCACTTGAGAAGTCCTATATCTACCTAGCAGAGAATTTGAAAATAACTTTATTTCTTATAAGTTACTTGTATTAGTTTTCTAGAGCTGTGATATGGAATACCACAGACTAGATAACCAACAGAAATTTATTTGCTAAAAGTTCTGGAGGCTAGAGGTCAAAAAAATCAAGGGGCAGTCAAGTTTGGTTTCTTCTGAGGCTTGTCCATTTGGTTTGCAGACGGCTGCCTTCTCATCCTCATGTTTTTTTTTTTTTTTTTTTCTTTGTGTGCACATGGCCCTGGCTTCTCTCTCTGAATGCTTCACTCCTCTACTTATAAGGACACCAGTCAGGTTGGATTGGACCTCCCTAATGGCCCCCGCTGAACTTAATTACCACTTCAAAGGCCCCATCTCCAAATAAGGTCACCTTTTGAGGAACAAGACGTTAGAATTTCAATGTATGAATTTTAGCAAAGCATAATTCAATTCATAACACCACTGATTTTTTCTCTTCTGAATCTTAAGAAATTTTCTGTTTTCTACTTCTTTGTTTGTCTTCTAAATTATTCTAAGACATTTATTTTAAAAGATTCACCTATTTTTCCATACAAATTGTGAAATTATTTGGAAATACAAAAAACCTCGAATAGCCAAAGCAATCTTGAGAAAGAAGGATGGAACTGGAGGAATCAACCTGACTGACTTCAGGCTCTACTACAAAGTCACAGTTATCAAGACAGTATGGTACTGGCACAAAGACAGAAATATAGATCAATGGAACAAAATAGAAAGCCCAGAGATAAACCCATGCACCTATGGACACCTTATCTTTGACAAAGGAGGCAAGAATATACAATGGAGAAAGACAATCTCTTTAACAAGTGGTGCTGGGAAAATTGGTCAACCACTTGTAAAAGAATGAAACTAGAACACTTTCTAACACCATACACAAAAATAAACTCAAAATGGATTAAAGATCTAAACATAAGACCAGAAACTATAAAACTCTTAGAGGAGAACATAGGCAAAACACTCTCCAACATAAATCACAGCAGGATCCTCTATGACCCACCTCCCAGAATATTGGAAATAAAAGCAAAAATAAACAAATGGGACCTAATTAAAATTAAAAGCTTCTGCATAACAAAAAACCTCTAAGCAAGGTGAAAAGACAGCCTTCAGAATGGGAGAAAATAATAGCAAATGAAGCAACTGACAAACAACTAATCTCAAAAATATGCAAGCAACACCTGCAGCTCAATTCCAGAAAAATAAACTACCCAATCAAAAAATGGGCCAAAGAACTAAATAGACATTTCTCCAAAGAAGACATACAGATGGCTAACAAACACATGAAAAGATGCTCAACATCACTCATTATCAGAGAAATACAAATCAAAACTGCCATGAGGTACCATTTCATGCCAGTCAGAATGGCTGCTATCCAAAAGTCTACAAGCAATAAATGCTGGAGAGGATGTGGAGAAAAGGGAACCCTCTTACACTGTTGGTGGGAATGCAAACTAGTACATCCACTATGGAGAACAGTGTGGAGATTCCTTAAAAAAACTGGAAATAGAACTGCCATACGACACAGCCATCCCACTGCTGGGCATACACACCGAGGAAACCAGAATTGAAAGAGACACGTGTACCCCACTGTTCATCACAGCACTGTTTATAATAGCCAGGACATGGAAGCAATCTAGATGTCTATCAGCAGATGAATCGATAAGAAAGCTGTGGTACATATACACAATGGAGTATTACTCAGCCATTAAAAAGAATACATTTGAATCAGTTCTAATGAGGTTGATGAAACTGGAGCCGATTATACAGAGTGAAGTAAGCCAGAAAGGAAAACACCAATACAGTATATTAATGCATATATATGGAATTTAGAAAGATGGTAATGATAACACTGTATGTGAGACAGCAAAAGAAACACAGATATATACAACAGTCTTTTGGGCTCTGTGGGAGAGGGGGGGTGGGATGATTTGGGAGAATGGCATTGAAACATGTATAATATCATATAAGAAACAAATTGCCAGTCCAGGTTCGATGCAGGATACAGGAAGCTTGGGCCTGGTGCACTGGGATGACCCAGAGGGATGGTACGGAGAGGGAGGTGGGAGGGGGGTTCAGGATTGGGAACATGTGTACACCCGTGGCAGATTCATGTTGATGTATAGCAAAACCAATACAATATTGTAAAGTAATTAGCTTCTAATTAAAATAAATAAATTTAAAATTAAAAAAAATTAACATATTTTTGATTTTTATGGAATTTTCAGTTTTCAATAAGCACAGCATCTTTTCATCGCATAGTCCGTTAGAGCACTACTCTTTCCTGTAATTTATATTTGGCATGATAGAGACAGAGTGGTAAATGTTAAAAGCCTGATATCTGGAATTAGAATGATTGGATTTGGATATAGTTTTTCCCACTCACAATCTAAGTAACTTTTCTCAAGCTCCTTCTGTTGGCTATTTCTTCATTTCCAAAAGGGGGAAACCTAATAGCCTGTTCGAATTAAACGAAATAATATAGGCAAGGCACTTAGTTCCTAACCCACACTGAACACTCAATTCATGTTGGTGATGATGGTGATGACAATGATTTTTATTATGAGGAGTCCATTGACAGTAAATGCAAAAGAGGAATACTATTCCTTTTTTAGATATTTAATCATATTTATTCATTTTAATTTTATTCATTTATTATTTTTGGCTGTGCTGGGTCTTCATCGCTGTGTGCAGGCTTTCTCTAATTGCAGAGGTCAGGGGCTACTCTCCAGTTGTGGTGCACAGGCTTCTCATTACACTGGCTTCTCTTGCGGAGCACAGTAGGGCATGGGCTCAGCAGCTGTCGCACCCAGGCCTAGCTGCCCTGCTGTATGTGGGAATCTTCCTGGACCAGCAATTGAACCCATGTCTCCTGCACTGGCAGGCAGATTCTTAACCACTGGACCACCAGGGAAGTCCTAATCATATTTCTGAAAGAAAACCAGCAGCAAGAAATTATATGTTTTTTAGCATAAGACCAATATATCTGTGAATATATATTATTTTTGCATCTCCACAACCACCAAGCATAAGAATTGAGATTTAACTTAACAATACTATACATAGATAATATAGAGAACCAGAAATACCCAATTCAATGCCATGCTAAAGGTAAAATGATAAAATGGGTTACCATGCCCTCCTCCAGGAGATCTTCCTGACCCAGGAATTGAACCCATGTCTCTGTGTCTCCTGCATTGGCAGTCAGTTTCTTTACCACTCTTGCCATCTGGGAAGCCCAATATGTAGATAATATATAGAACCAAAAATATCCAATTCAATGCCATGCTAAAGATAAAATTGATACAATGTTAGGGTGATTTATGCATTAAAGAGTGTCACTAACACAGTTTTTTTTAAAGAGATTTCTAAATACTGTTGCTTTTGGTACTTTTGAATTTTTGGTTTACCCGGAATGTCTTCTACCAACTTATGTGTCTCTCTTCACTAATTCTTGCTAAGTCAGTCTGCAGGTCCTGTGAACATCACACAATCAGCCACTTTACTTTTTTTTGGGGGGGGCGGGGGAGGGGGGAGGCACTGCTAATACAACTATGTACATACATATCTTGATAAATTCTGGCTAAGGAGGAGGATCTTATCTGACACTTTCAATCAAACAATAAGTAAGAGTAGTCCTTTATAAAGTCCCATGGTGAAAACATGAGGATCATTCAAAAGGAGATAGTATTAGCTTTTGCAATATATAATATTAAATGAAGAAAAATATTATATTAATGAAAAATCACACGTTTCTTTAAGAGAAGAAAATGTAGGCAACTGTATGAGATTTTGTAGTAAAAGTTGACATGAAACATTTTAGATCTGCAAATTTAGAAAAATAACCTTCCCACTCTCAAGTCCAGTTCTAGCCTGTAAGACAAAAGGAATCTTAACTGCCTCTCAAGATATTTGGCACATAGGTTTTATTTAAAAATATATATTTTCTTTCCAGCCTCTAATTCTTCAGGATATCAGTGAATCAAAAATGGTTCTCTAGAACTGTGAGTTAAAAATTTACTCAGGTCTATAAATGGATTTGTTTTGCTGCCTTTCGATCCAACTGTGGTGTTGGAGAAGGCTCTTGAGAGTCCCTTGGACTGCAAGGGGATCCAACCAGTCCATCCCAAAGGAAATCAGTACTGGGTGTTCATTGGAAAGACTGATGCTGAAGCTGAAACTCCAATACTTTGGCCACCTGATGCGAAGAACTGACTCATTGGAAAAGACCCTGATACTGGGAAAAATTGAAGGTCAGAGGAGAAGGGGACAACAGAGGACGAGATGGTTGGATGGCATCACCGACTCAATGGGCATGAGTTTGAATGAACTCCTGGATTTGGTGATGGACAGGGAGGCCTGGCATGCTGCAGTCCATGGAGTCTCAAAGAGTCAGTACAACTAAACGACTGAACTGAACTGAACTGATCCAATCTAAGAGTTTGCAACCCCACAAAATGTATCCTGAGCTCTGCTGCAGGCACTTTCTATGACTTTGTGCTCAGGAGTTGAGCAGCAAATATACTCACCAAAACCTTACTCCTCAGTTGGCTAACTCACTGTGGCATGATCAATTTGTACCAATGATGTGCATGTGTGTATGCTAAGTCGTGCCAGTCATGTCTTACACTTTGTGACCCTATGGACTGTAGCCCACTAGACTCCTCTAAGGAATTTTCCAGGAAAAAATACTGGAGTGTGTTGCCATGCTCTCCTTCTGGGGATCTTCCCGAACCAGGGACCCAATCCATGACTCTCAAGTATCTTGCATTAGCAGGTGGATTCTTTACTACTATTGCCACATGGGAAACCCATTGTGGCTACAGAAACCTGGCTTTTTCTTCACTGCAGCAGGACACCTCTTTTCACTTCTAAGTGATTTTTAAAAACAGAACTGAGAGGGAAATCAGCAAAAATTCATTCTCAAGACACTTTAGATATAATCTCTGAAAATGGCTATCTGCAACAAATCTTCTAATAAAAAAGAACAATTTAAATTAGAACATCTCATTCCAATTGGGATGAAATTGAGCAACTGATATCACAATAGCCTAATTTTTACAATTACTCTAGAATAAAATTTGTGTTTTACAGTTAGCAGAATAATGACTGAGTATTGGACAGATATTGGTGAAGCAGGAAGATCCCTGCTCTTGAATAACTTAAGAGTTGAATAGTGTGAAATATTGATGTCAGTAAGTTAAAAAAAGTCTCAGTTCAGGTTAGTCGCTCAGTCATGTCCAACTCTTTGCAACCCCATGAACTGCAGCACGCCAGGCCTCCCTGTCTATCCCCAACTTCCAGAGTCCACCCAAACCCATGTCCATCGAGTTGGGGGTGCCATCCGACCATCTCATCCTCTGTCGTCCCCTTCTCCTCCTGCCCTCAATCTTTCCCAGCATCAGGGCCTTTTCAAATGAGTCAGCGTTTCGCATCAGGTGGCCAAAGTAATAGAGTTTCAGCTTCAGAATTAGTCCTACCAATGAACACCCACGACTGATCTCATTTAGGATGGACTGGTTGGATCCCTTGCAGTCCAAAGAAATCTAAAGAATCCTCTTCAATACGGCAGTTCAAGAGCATCAGTTCTTCGGTGCTTAGCTTTCTTTATAGTCCAACTCTCACATCCATACATGACCACTGGACAAACCATAGCCTTGACCAGATGGACCTTTGTTGCAAAAGTAATGTCTCTGCTTTTTAATATGCTGTCTACATTGGTCATAATTTCCTTCCAAGGAGTAAGCGTCTTTTAATTTCATAGCTGTAATCACCATCTGCAGTGATTTTGGAGCCCAGAAAAATAAAGTCCACCACTGTTTCCACTGTTTCTCCATCTATTTGCCATGAAGTGATGGGACCAGATGCCGTGATTTTAGTTTTCTGAATGTTGAGCCTTAAGCCTACTTTTTCACTCCACTCTTTGACTTTCATCAAGAGGCTGTTTAGTTCTTCTTCACTTTCTGCCATAAGAGTGGTGTCATCTGCATATCTGAGGTTATTGATATTTCTCCTGGCAATCTTGATTTCAGCTTGTGCTTCTTCCAGGCCAGCATTTCTCATGATGTACTCTGCATGTAAGTTAAATAAGCGGGGTGACAATATGCAGCCTTGACGTACTCCTTTTCCTATTTGGAACCAGTTTGTTGTCCCATGTCCAGTTCTAACTTCTGCTTCCTGACCTGCATACATACTTCTCAAGAGGTCAGGTGGTCTGTTATTCCCATCTCTTTCAGAATTTTCCACAGTTTATTGTGATCCACACAGTCAAAGGCTTTGGCATAGTCAATGGAGCAGAAATAGATGGTTTTCTGGAACTCTCTTGCTTTTTCAATAATCCAGCGGATCTTGGCAATTTGATATCTGGTTCTTCTGCCTTTTCTAAAACCAGCTTGAACATCTGGAAGTTCACAGCTTATGTATGGCTGAGGCCTGGCTTGGAGAATTTTGAGGATTACCTTACTAGAGTGTGAGATGATTGTAATTGTGCAGTAGTTTGAACATTCTTTGGCATTGCCTTTCTTTGGGATTGGAATAAAAACTGACTTTTCCAGTCCTGTGGCCACTGCTGCGTTCTCCAAGTTTTCTGACCTATTGAGTGCAGCACCTTCACAACGTCATCTTTTAGGATTTGAAATAGCTCAACTGGAATTCCATCACCTCCACTAGCTTTGTTTGTAGTGATGCTTCCTAAGGTCCACTTGACTTCTCTTTCCAAGATATCTGGCTCTAGGTGAGTGATTACACCATCATGATTATCTGGGTAGTGAAGACCTTTGTTGGATAGTTCTGTGTATTCTTGCCACCCGTTCTTAATATCTTCTGCTTCTGTTAGGCCCAAACCACTTCTGTCCTTTATTGAGCCAATTTTTGCCTGTAATGTTCCCTTGGTATCTCTAATTTTCTTGAAGAGATATCTAGTCTTTCCCATTCTATTGTTTTCCTCTATTTCTTTGCATTGATCGCTGAAGAAGGCTTTCTTATCTCTCCTTGCTATTGTTTGGAACTCTGCATTCAGATGCTTATATGTTTCCTTTTCTCCTTTTCTTTTGCCTTCTCTTCTTTTCACAGCTATTTTAAGGCCTCCCCAGACAGCCATTTTGCTTTTTTGCATTTCTTTTTCTTGGGGATGGTCTTGATCCCTGTCTCCTGTACAATCTCACGAAACTCCATCCATAGTTCATCATGCACTCTATCTATCAGATCTAATCCCTAAATTTATTTCTCACTTCCACTGTATAATTATAAGGGATTTGACTTAGGTCATACCTGAAGGGTCTAGTGATTTTCCCCACTTTCTTCGATTTCGGTCTGAATTTGGCCATAAGGATTTATGATCATCTTAGCCACAGTCAGCTCCTGGTCTTGTTTTTCCTGAATATATACAGCTTTTCCATCTTTGGCTGCAAAGAATCTAATCAATCTGATTTTGATGTTGGCCATCTGGTGATGTCCGTGTGTAGAGTCTTCTCTCATATTGTTGGAAGAGGGTGTTTGCTATGACCAGTGTGAGATAATATCCCATTATCAGTGATGGAAGGAGAATACACATTGAAAAAATTTACTACACTTGGCTATTGGAAATGTGTAGTAAGATGGAGAAAAATTATAGAGCTCTATAGTTTGTGAATAAATTGAAATATTAGAATGTTTCAAATGGATAGACATATTTTTATTAAATTTAATGAAATATTATGTTATATTTTTATGTTTTACAATAAAAGGGAATGTTTTAGTTTATACTTTGCTGAAACAAATGCAGAAGATGTTACTCAAGAGTGCTAAGTATTTTCCACTGGCCTTTCCAGAAAGCCCTCCTGACCTCCAAAAACAGCATGCAGGTTTTTTGTGCCCTGTGACCTCCATGGGCAATTAGAGTTACTCACGATTAGAGAGTGCTATGGATTGAATTGTGTCCACACAAAATTCATATATTGAAAATTCACTCCCAGTGCCTCAGAATGTGAAGATGGGGCATTTAAAGAGATAAATAAGTTTAAATTAAGCCCTTAGGGTTGAATCTAATGCAATCTGACTTGTGTCAATATTAGAAAAGGAAATTAGAACATCAAGGGGAGATTCCAGGGATGTAAATGTACAGAAAAAGGCATGTAAAGCCAGATGTCTTAGAGGAAGCCAAATTTGCCAACACTTTGAGCTCAGACCTAAAAGTCCCCAGAACTATGAGAAAATGAAAGTTTGCTGCTGGACTTCCTTGGTAGTCAAGCAGTTAACTCTCTGTGATTCTGCTTAAGGGGACACGGGTTTAATACCTAGTGGGGGAACTAAAGATCCCACATGCCTTGCAGCCAAAAGGAAAAAAAAAAAAAATTCTGTTGTTAAACAGCCCAAGTCTTAGGTATTTTGTTATGACGAGGTGCAAGCACATTAATACTGAGAGCAAAAGAGTTTTTTCTTCCTGCGCACTACCCTTGATTGTCCCTCCTCCATGATAGCTATAGACAGGTAGCTACAGATAGATAGACAGTGGTTGCCTACCAAAGGCACAACTTTTGGGGGGCAGCCTTCTCTCATAGACCCAGCTTTTTTGGGGCCATTTACTTTTAGGTTCATGAAAGGCAGTAATGTCTATTATCTTCTGTTAATTTCTCTGAACTGTCTCTAAGACTTTAAATTGTCTCTACCTTTGAACTCTCTCCAATCAACTCTTTGGAGCATGTGCTGTTGTTTTGTTTTGTTTTGTTTGTTTGTTTGTTTGTTTTAAATTTAGTTATCAATAAACTTTATTTCATATAACCTTTTAAATGATATGAAATAAATTGTATTAAAATATAAGAAAAGCAAATAAATGATAGACATATGAGCTAAAGAAGAACACTCTAGGCCAGAGACATACACCAGACAACAAAGATGCCTGTTAATAAAGGAAATAAATTATATGATCCACATGTCTTATTATGTTATATAATAAGATATGACTTGGATTCATTATATATTACATATTACATGCTGCATATAATTTATGCATTATTTCTATATTTCATACACTATATGTTGTATACTGCAAGTAATGTGTTTTACATTCTATCACAGTAAATGGAAAATTCAGTTACATTTTTGTGATATTATGTCATATAACCAGGGTTTTTAACAAGGTATATATTTTTTCTGTATGACAGAGCATGGTTTTCATATACTGAAGGAGATATTCAGTTAAATAAATAGACTTCCCTTTTCTATTAGTTGTCTAGCAAAATTTATTTATACAATTCACATTTTCTAAAAGCATCAGATATAATAGAACAGACTACACAGAATGATGTCTCCTCAATCATCTCCGATATGTTTAAGAAAGTATAAAATTTTGTATATTATCCAGGTTTTTCTTATTGTTAGAAGGCTAGCAATTTTCTCTTGAACTTTCTACTTCTAAAAAGAAGTGAAACTTTTATTAGTTTTGATTCATTCCATTTCAAACCTGACTTATACAAATCTGGCCCAATTTGTGTCTTTGAACATGAACTCACCCTTGGTCTTCCTGTATGGGTGTCTATATCACCATATATCCTGCTTGAGTAGGTAGAGGGAAAAGAGTTTTTTGTCCATGGATTTAGATTACTATTTAACTACACATTTATGGACTGCCTACTATATGCTAAGTAGTGTGCTAAGTACTTTAAAATGTGGGAAGCCCGAAAAAGTACCAGAGAAAATGTGGGGAGCAGAAAACATAGAAGTCCTTAGCCTCATGAAGAAAATAGCCATCGAATTATCACATCATATAAAATTACATACTCTAAAGGATCTTGGCAGGAGAGAAAGCAAATATGCTTTGTTCAAGATACTAATGGTCAATACTGTGGGTTCACAGAGAATTTTCTCATATAGAAAATTCTGAGTAGGGTCAGGGCAGTCCTAAGATGGTGGAGGAATAAGATGATGAGGCCACTTTCTCCCCCACAAATTCATTGAAAGAACATTTGAACGCTGAGCAAATTCCACACAACAACTTCTGAATGCTGGCAGAGGACATCAAGCACCCAGAAAGGCATCCCATTGTCTTATAAAGGAGGTAGAACAAAATATAAAAGATAGAAAGAGAGACAAAGGAGGTAGGGGTGGAGATCTGTCCCAGGAAGGGTTTCCAAACACCAGGTAACACTCTCACTGGTGGGTCTGTTGAGAGTTTCTGAATCTCAGATGGCAACATAACTGAGAGGAAAAATAAATAAATAAATAAAACACACAGATTATGTGCTTAATGGCAACTCCCAGAGCTGGCATCCACTACCATCATGTGGGAGCTGAACAGGGAGACGCAAGGTGCATTGCTCAGGGTAAGGACCGGGCCTGAATGCCCTGAGGGTAATCTGAGGGAGTTAACATGACATAGCAACCCAAACTGTGGGATAGCCAGAGAGAAGAGAGGCAAAAAAAGAAAAAAAGAGAGAGAGAGAGAGAAAAAAAGAGAGAGAGAACTAAAAGCCCTAACCTAAGGCACTGTGGGCATGCTCACAGAACAAAGGGCTGAGTGACAACCAGAGGAGAGTTAGCAGGCTGCGGACTGGCCCATCCCCTGCTGGAGACAGGGAGGCAGGCAGGGGGCAGCCAGAGCCAGAAAGGGCCAACTTGGCCTCAGAGAGGCATCCTCTGCTGCTGCTGCTGCTGCTAAGTCGCTTCAGCCGTGTCCGACTCTGTGCAACCCCATAGATGGCAGCCCACCAGGCTCCCCCGTCCCTGGGATTCTCCAGGTAAGAACACTGGAGTGGGTTGCCATTTCCTTCCCCAATGCATGAAAGTGAAAGTGAAGTCGCTCAGTCGTGTCCAGCTCTTAGCGATCCCAAGGACTGCAGCCCACCAGGCTCCTCTGTCCATGGGATTTTCCTCTACCAAACTGCAAACAGGCTTCAAGTTGCTAACGAAGACTTCCTGGGATTCTGGAAAGCTGACATCTGCCAGGAGGGTCACAGCCAGAGATCAGATCCCCAGAAGAGACACATGGCACACCTGAGAAGGGCGCACCCACTGCCACCCAGGAAACCCAGCGGCTGGGACCAGGGAAGTGATAAGATGCACTCCCTACCTAGGGAGACTGCGCTCCCCAAGCGCCTGGTCGCCTGAGCTACTCGGACCTGGAAAGGGCACAAAACACAGGCCCAACAGAGTCTGTGCCTTCGTGGAGTACCCAAGAACCTGAACCTGATTGGCTTAGACCTGGGAAATGCACATAACCCAGGGCCCGCCTCAGACAGCTCCCTGGCAAAGCAACTTAGAGCCTGGGAAGTGTAGACTGGGAAAGAGTATGAGCTGGTTGAGTGGAGGCAAACCCAGTGCAGGCTAGACACTGCAAGCACTCCCCGCACATGCCAATGATATTTCTTTGCAGTGTTCCTCCATCCCCACAGTACAACTGAACAAATGAGCCTAAATAAATGACCACCTTCGCCCCCTTGTGTCAGAGCAGAAATTAGACACTGAAGAGACCAGCAAACATAAGAAGCTAAAATAAACAGAGGGAACCACTATGGAAGTGACAGGTGCAACAGATTAAAACCCTGTAGTTAGCACTGACGACATCGGAAGGGGCCTATAGATCTTGAGAAGTATAAGCTGGATCAAGGAACTATCTGAAATTGAATTGACCCCACACTGCCCACAACAGCTCCAGAGAAATTCCTAGATATATTTTTACTATTATCATTTTTTTTTAATTTTTTTAAATTTTAAGTCCTCTATTACTCCTTTAATTTTCATTTTTACAGCCTACTATTACCTTGCACAAAAAAAGCCCTATTTTAAAGCAAACTTCATATATATATATATTATAATTTTTGTGACTTTCTTTTTAAATATTGTATTTTTGAGAATCTAAACTCTACTCTAGATTTTAGTCTTTGATTTTGGGTGTTTGTCATCAATTTTGTACCTTTAAGAGCCCAATCTTCAGTACCCATTTTTACTTGGGAGTGTGATTACTGGCTTGATTGCTTTCTCCCCCTTTTGACTCTCCTTTTTCTCCACCAGGTTGCTTCTATCTCCTTCTTCCCCCTTCTCTTCTCTACCTAACTCTGTGAATCTCTTTGAGTGTTACAGGCTGTGGAGAACACTTAGGGAATTGATTACTGGCTGAATCTGTCTCTCTCCTTTTGATTCCCCCATCTCTTATCCTGGTCACCTCTGTCTCCTTCCTCCCTCTTCTCTTCTCTGTGTAACTCCATGAACTTCTATGAGGGGTCCAGACTGTGGAGAGCACATAGGGAATTGATTACTGGTTAGCTTGCTCTATCCCCTTTTGATTCCCCCTCTTCTACCCCTGGTCACCTCCATCTCTCTCCTCCCTCTTCTCTTCTCCGTGTAACTGTGAACTTCTCCAGGTGTCCCTTACTATGGAGAAGCTTTTCATCATTAACCTAGATGTTTTATCATCAGTGCTGTATAGATGGAGGTCTTGAGGCTACTTTAAGAATAAGACTGAAAACCAGAGGCAGGAGGCTTAAGTCCAAAACCTGAGAACACCAGAGAACTCCTGACTCCAGGGAACATTAATCAATAGGAGCTCATCCAAAAGCCTCCATACCTACACTGAAACCAAGCACCACCCAAGGACCAACAAGTTCCAGAGCAAGACATACCACACAAATTCTCCAGCAAAGTAGGAACATAGCCCTGAACATCAATATAGGCTGCCCAAAGTCACTGCTACTGCTAAGTTGCTTCAGTTGTGTCCGATTCTGTGCGACCCCAGAGATGACAGCCCATCAGGTTCCCCCATCCCTGGGATTCTCCAGGCAAGAACACTGGAGTGGGTTGCCATTTCCTTCTTCTTCTGCTGCTAAGTCACTTCAGTCGTGTTTGACTCTGTGTGACCCCATAGACGGCAGCCCACCAGGCTCCCCGTCCCTGGGATTCTCCAGGCAAGAACACTGGAGTGGGTTGCCATTTCCTTCTCCAATGCATGAAAGTGAAAAGTGAAAGTGAAGTCGCTCAGTCGTGTCTGACTTTTAGCAACCCTACGGACTGCAGCCTACCAGGCTCCTCTGTCCATAGAATTTTCCAGGCAAGAGTACTGGACTGGGGTGCCATTGTACATCAAACCCATAGACATCTCAAAACTCACTACTGGACGCTTCATTGCACTGCAGAGAGAAGAAATACAGTTCCACCCACCAGAACACCGGTGCAAGCTACCTTAACCAGGAAACCTTGACAAGCCACCCTTCCAACCCCACCCACAGTGAGGAACCTCCACAATACAGAGAACGCACAAACTGTCAGAATACAGAAAGGCCACCCTAAATACAGCAATCTAAACAAGATGAAAAGACAGAGGAATACTCAGCAGGTAAAGGAACAGGATAAATGCCCACCAAACCAATCAAAAGAGGAGGAGATAGGGAGTCTACCTGAAAAAGAATTCAGAATACTGATAATAAAAATGATCCAAAGTCTTGAAAACAAAATGGAGTTACAGGTGAATAGCCTGGAGACAAGGATTGAGAAGATGCAATAAATGTTTAACAAGGACCTAGAAGAAATAAAGAAGAGTCAATATATAATGAACAATGCAATAAATGAGATCAAAAACACTCTGGAGGGAACCAACCATAGAATAATGGAGGCAGAAGATAGGATAAGTGAAGTAGAAAATAAAATAGTAGAAATAAATGAAACAGAGAGGAAAAAGAAAAATGAATTAAAAGAAATGAGGACAATCTCAGAGACCTCTGGGACAATGTTAAATCTCCTAACATTCAAATCATAGGAGTCCCAGAAGAAGAAGACAAAAAGAAAGACCATGAGAAAATACTTGAGGAGATAATAGTTGAAAACTTCCCTAAAATGGGGAAGGAAATAGTCACCCAAGTCCAAGAAACCCAGAGAGTCCCAAACAGGATAAACAAAACACCCAAGACACATATTAATCAAATTAACAAAGAACAAATATTAAAAGCAGCAAGGGGAAAACAACAAATAACACACAAGGGAATTCCCATAGGATAACAGCTGATCTTTCAATAGAAACTCTTCAGGCCAGGAGGGAATGACAGGACATACTTACAGTGATGAAAGAGAAAAACCTACAGCCCAGATTACTGTACCCCACACGGATCTCATTCAAATATGAAGGAGAAATCAAAACTTTACAGACAAACAAAAGCTGAGAGAATTCAGCATCTCCAAACCAGCTCTTCAACAAATTCTTAAAGATCTCCTCTAGACAAGAAACACAGAAAGAGTATATACACTTGAGCCT
This sequence comes from Bos indicus x Bos taurus, assembly GCF_003369695.1. Taxonomy (NCBI): domain Eukaryota; kingdom Metazoa; phylum Chordata; class Mammalia; order Artiodactyla; family Bovidae; genus Bos; species Bos indicus x Bos taurus. The sequence goes on along the minus strand of NC_040076.1, from coordinate 16,715,914 downwards.
AAAACAACAAAGTAAATGGCAACGGGGTCATACTTATCAATAATTACCTTAAATGTAAATGGGTTGAATGGCCCAACCAAAAGACAAAGACTGGGTGAACAGATACGAAGACAAGACTCCTATATATGTTGTCTACAAAAGACCCACCTCAAAACCAGGGACACACACAGACTGAAAGTGAAGGGCTCGTAAAAGATGTTGGGAGATAGAGATCTGCAAATAGAGATCAAAAGAAAGCAGGAGTAAAAATACTCATATCAGATAAAATAGTCTTTAAAATAAAATCTGTGAAAAGAAACAAAGAAGGGCAGTACATAATAATTAAAGGATTAATCCAAGAAGAAGATATAACAATTATAAATATATATGCATCCAACATAAGAGCACTGCAATTTGCAAGGCAAATGCTAACAAGTATGAAAGGAGAAATTAACAATAGCATGATAATAGTGGGAGACTTTAATACCCCACTCACACCTATGGATAGATCAACTAAACAGAAAATTAACAAGGAAACACAAACTTTAAATGATACAATGGACCAGTTAGACCTAATTGATATCTATAGGACATTGCACCTCAAAACAATGAATTTCACCTTTTTCTCAAGTGCACATGGAAGCTTCTCCATGACAGATCACATCCTGGGCTATAAATCTAGCCTTGGTATATTAAAAAAAAACTGAAATTATTCCAAGCATCTTTTCTGACCACAATGCAGTAAGATTAGATGTCAATTACAGGAAGAAAAAAAAAAAAAAACTATTAAAAATTCCAATGTATGGAGGCTGAACAACAGGCTTCTGAATAACCAATAAATCACAGAAGAAATTTTAAAAAAATCAAGATATGCATAGAAATGATTGAAAATTAAAACACAACCCCAAACCTATGGAACATTGTAAAAACAGTGCTAATGGGAAGGTTCATAGCAATACAGGATTACCTTGAGAAAACAAGAAAAAGTCAAATAAATAACCTAACTCTACACCTAAAGCTCAAACTACTGCACATTTGCACTCATCTCACACGCTACTAAAATAATGCTCAAAATTCTCCAAGCCAGGCTTCAGCAATACGTGAACCGTGAACTTCCAGTTGTTCAAGCTGGTTTTAGAAAAGGCAGAGGAACTAGAGACCAAATTGCCGACATCCGCTGGATCATGGAAAAAGCAAGAGAGTTCCAGAAAAACATCTATTTCTGCTTTATTGACTATGCCAAAGCCTTTGACTGTGTGGATCACAATAAACTGTGGACAATTCTGAAAGAGATGGGAATAACAGACCACTTGACCTGCCTCTTGAGAAATCTGTATGCAGGTCAGGAAGCAACAGTTAGAACTAGACATGGAACAACAGACTGGTTCCAAATAGGAAAGGAGTACGTCAGGCTGTATATTGTCACCCTGTTTATTTAACTTATATGCAGAGTAGTACATCATGAGAAACGCTGGGCTGGATGAAGCACTAGCTGGAATCAAGACAGAAATATAGATCAATGGAACAAAATTGAAAGCCCAGAGATAAATCCACATACCTATGGACACCTTATCTCTGACAAAGGAGGCAAGAATATACAATGGAGAAAGACAATCTCTTTAACAAGTGGTGCTGGGAAAACTGGTCAACCACTTGTAAAAGAATGAAACTAGAACACTTTCTAACACCATACACAAAAAATAAACTCAAAATGGATTAAAGATCTAAATGTAAGACCAGAAACTATAAAACTCTAGAGGAAAACATAGGCAAACCAATCTCCGACACAAATCACAGCAAGATCCTCTATGACCCACCTATCAGAGTAATGGAAATAAAAGCAAAAATAAACAAATGAGACTTAACTAACCTTAAAAGCTTTTGCACAATGAAGGAAACTATAAGCAAGGTGAAAAGACAGCCTTCAGAATGGAAGAAAATAATAGCAAATGAAGCAACTGACAAAGAACTAATCTCAAAAATATACAAGCAACTCCTGCAGCTCAATTCCAGAAAAATAAATGACCCAATTAAAAACTGGGCCAATGAACTGAAGAGACATGTCTCCAAAGAAGACATACAGCTGGCTAACAAACATATGAAAAGATGATCAACATCACTCATTATCAGAGAAATGCAAATCAAAACCACAATGAGTTATCATCTCACACTGGTCAGAATGGCTGCTATCTAAAAGTCTACAAACGATAAATGCTGGAGAGGGTGTGGAGAAAAAGTAATCCTCTTACACTGTTGGTGGCAATGCAAACTAATACAGCCACTATGCAGAACAGTGTGGAAATTCCTTAAAAAACTGGAAATAGAACTGCCATATGACCCAGCAATCCCACAGCTGGGCGTACACACCGAGGAAACCAGAATTGAAAGAGACACGTGTACCCCAATGTTCATTGCAACACTGTTTATAATAGCCAGGGTGTGGAAGCAACCTAGATGTCCATCAGCAGATGAATGGATAAGAAAGCTGTGGTACATATACACAATGGAGTACTACTCAGCCATTAAAGAGAATACATTTAAATCAGTTCTAATGAGGTGAATGAAACTGGAGCCTATTATACAGAGTGAAGTAAGTGAAGTCAGAAAGAAAAAAACCAATACAGTATGCTGCTGCTGCTGCTGCTGCTGCTGCTCCTGAGTCGCTTCAGTCGTGTCTGACTCTGTGTGACCCCAGAGATGGCAGACCACCAGGCTCCCCTTTTCTCCAGGCAAGAACACCGGAGTGGGTTGCCATTTCCTTCTCCAATGCATGAACGTGAAAAGTAAAAGTGAAGTCGCTCAGTCGTGTCCGACTCCTAGCGACCCCATAGACTGAAGCCTATCAGGCTTCTCCATCCATGGGATTTGCCAGGCAAGAGTATTGGAGTTGGTTGCCATTGCCTTATCCCCAATACAGTATTCTAACGCATATATATGGAACGTAGAAGGATGGTAATGATAACCCTATATGCAAGACAGTAAAAGAGACACAGATGTATAGAACAGTCTTTTGGACTCTGTGGGAGAAGGCAGGTGTGGGATGGTTTGAGAGAATAGCATTGAAACATGTACATTATCATATGTGAAACAGATTGCCAGTCCAGGTTAAACACATGAGACAAGGTGCTCAGGGCTGGTGAACTGGGATGACCCAGAGGGATGGGATGGGGAGGGAGGTGGGAGGGGGATTCAGTATGGGGAACACATGTACACCCATGGCTGATTCATGTCAATGTATGGCAAAACCACTATAATACTGTAGAGTAATTAGCCTCCAATTAAAATAAATAAATTATAAAAATAAAATTAAAAAAAAGAAATTCTGAGTAAGGTCAGTGTCATGCAGAAATCTTATCAGATAGTATTTGAAATTTGGAGGTTGAACCCATGTAGACATTGACAAGTGCATACTTCTATAGAGAAATAAAAGAACAGACCCTGACAGGATTTCATGTTCTCAAGAAACTAAAGCACTGGTTTAGCTAGTGGTACAAATACTCAGGGGTAGAGAATCCACCTGTCAATGCAGGAGACATGGATTTGACCTCTGATCTGGGAAGATACCCTGGAGAAAGAACAGCAATCCACTCCAGTGTTCTTGCCTGGAAATCCCGATGGACAGAGGAGCCTGGTGTGTTGTAGTCCATGGGGTCACAGAGTTGGACATGACTTAGCAACTGAACAACAACAACAGATACTGAAGCTAAGAACTAAGGAGGTGAGAAACTAGGACTTGGGTCTTGGAGCTTCAGATGACGGAACCCAAGTATGAGAAAGAAGCTTAATTAGAGCTGAAGAGGCTGATGAGACAGAGCACTGACCATCTGCTTTTCCATTATCATATTTCACTTTCAGGTTATTTGTCACCCCTGGAGTCCTGTGTCCAAGATCAGACTAATAGGAGGGAAAATGAAGTAATGACCTTCTTGAGAAGAGGAAGTATGGGTGCTTTTAGTATTTACAGATTTAAGCCTCAAATGGACTGGGAAATGAGAGAAACTTTAACTTGGCAGATAAAGAATCCAGTGCACACAGAGGGTGAGTGGCAAAGCCTGAGGCTGGAAAAATGACACTAGATACTGATGTGTGATAAGATATTGTGGAATACAGACATCACCCTCTGAAGATCATTCTTATACTCCAGCAATCATCATTCAGCCAGGAACCATCTCTTATTTGAAAGACACACAAAATTCATGGCAAAGGACTTTGGTCTCCTAGGAATGTTTAAATTTTATAGCAATATTTTCCAAAGAGTGTGCCTCTATTCCTTTAGTTTGACCAACTATGTTTATTAGTCAAAACAAACAATCAAACAAACAAACAAACAAAACATGACATGATTTCTGAGAAGCACTCCCTAGTATCCTGCTGATGTTATCTTCAATAATACATTACACCTGTTTTTAGATATAAATTTATGAATATAGGTTGAATATTGGTATTGCTTACTTTGTCTTTACATTGCTACAGGTTTACAAATCCTAGAAACAAATCATTTCTGAAAAATACATGATACCACATTTTGTATTATGTCACTGTTGGGCATGATACTGAATGAAGAATGACAGTGGTGCATTTGGGAGGTTGCTCTCAGCATATCAAATTGTCATCTTATCGATTGTCCAGGAAAAGATATTTGATGTTTTCCTCAGGGTGTCTTAATAATTTCGAGTGGATCATAAACTATATAAATTAGGTTTCAAAATAATTAAACTTGTACTGTGCAAAGTTTGCCTTCCGACTGTCAGGTATCACATTCTAAACTGCAACAAATCAAACTATGTCACGAAAATATGAGTCCACCTATAAATAATCTATGAACAAAGTAATAAATAATAAACACCATCTTAGAGTGTCTCAAGTTAAAGCCAAGTTCAGTTTATTCCATGAAATTTGTAATTTATGTTTTCAGTAAAAATCCACTCTTTCCCAGGTATTTTATAAAAGTCGATTTGTCAAATCCAGTGTGGGTTAGCTCTCAGCCAGGCTCCATAAAATGAAAACAAAGTTAAACAACTTCACAAGAGACAGAAATGGCCTTTTAAGATTCACAGGAGTGTGCTTCTCTGTCTAATCTGAGCAGCCATCATAAGGAGATTGATGTGCTCCAGCTAAGAAGTGTTTCATGAGGCGGCTGTATGCTCAGTGGTACCAGAATGGTGCTATCTGTCTTCATTGTACTCCATTAACATGCCCCTCAGATCTATCAGGCAAATGTCTACATACCTACTTCATAAATTATTACCAGCGACAGTTAAATATTTCAGAACTTGTTTGGGACTATCACTCACCTTATAGCCTTTAATTTACACACACTCATGATTTTAAGCATTTTAAGTTCAAAGATCACTTACAACTATTTTATATTCCTGCTCGAGATGAGATTCTTCTGTTGATAGCAATCCATTGTTTGCAGTTTATTGAGGGAGAGGCAAAAAGAGAATGAAAATTGTTCACTAACAAGGAAGTATTTCCTTTGAAAATTAAGTAGATAACAGCTTCATATCAATATGACTAGAACAATGAAATCTTATTTGTACCCTTTCAATTGAAAGTAATTCTGAACTTAAAAGAATCCATTCAAACTAACTGTGCTTCTTCAGAATTTGTCTTTTGGAATTACTTTCATTTAGCTCATTTGAATTTTATTTTCACACTGACATACATCAGTTCAGTTCAGTCACTCAGTCGTGTCCAACTCTTTGCAACACCATGAACTGCAGCATGCCAGGCCTCCCTGCCTATCATCAAATCCCAGAGTTTACCCAAACTCAAATCCATTGAGTCGGTGATGCCATCTAACCATCTCATCCTCTGCTGTCTCCTCCTCCTGCCTTCAATTTTTCCGAACACCAGGGTCTTTTCAAATGAGTCAGCTCTTCGCATTAGGTGGCCAAAATATTGAAGTTTCAACTTCAACATCAGCCCTTCCAATGAACCTCCAGGACTGGTTTCCTTTAGGATGGACTAGTTGGAGCTCCTTGCAGTCCAAGGGACTCTCAAGAGTCTTCTCCAACATCACAGTTCAAAAGCATCAATTCTTTGGCGTTCAGCTTTCTTTATAGTCCAACTCTCACATCCATATATGACTACTGGAAAAACCATAGCCTTGACTAGATAGACCTTTATTGACAAAGTAATGTCTCTGCTTTTTAATATGCTGTCTAGGTTGGTCATAACTTTCCTTCCAAGGAGTAAGTATCTTTTAATTTCATGGCTGCAGTCACCATCTACAGTGATTTTAGAGCCCCCCAAAATAAAGCCAGCCACTGTTTCCACTGTTTTCCAATCTATTGGCCATGAAGTGATAGGACCAGATACCACAATCTTAGTTTTCTGAATGTTGAGTTTTTAGCCAACTTTTTCACTCTCCTCTTTCACTTTCATCAAGAGGCTCTTTAGTTCTTCTTCCCTTTCTGCCATAAAGGTGGTGTTATCTGCATATCTGAGATTATTGATATTTCTCCCAGAAACCTTGAATCCAGCTTGTGTTTCATCCAGCCCAGCGTTTCTCATGATGTACTCTGCATAGAAGTTAAATAAGCAGGGTGACTATGTACAGCCTTGAAGTACTCCTTTTCCTATTTGGAATCAGTCTGTTGTCCCATGTCCAGTTCTAACTGTTGCTTCCTGACCTGCATACAGATTTCTCAAGAGGCAGGTCAGGTGGTTTGTAATTCCCATCTCTTTCAGAATGTTCCACAGTATATCAGTGGGGCTTAAATGCTTAAAAGTCCAGAGTTTTATTTAACATTTTTAGTGTGTTAATTCATAAGATCCAAAATTGTTACATGTTATTCATATAACAATTCTAATGCCTCCCTGAACTACAAAACTAATTGATTTCAGTGTGGCGATGCAGTCAGAAGACAATTGTTTTCAACATAGTTAAAAGAAATTTGAACTGAATAAAGGCAAAATAGGTTTCAGATTTTAAATGCATCATATTTACTAACCTAAAACTTGAGTTTACATTCTTTGGAGAGAATAGGTGACTTTTCATTCGTCTTTTTCTCTTAGTTGGATGACAATAGGTAACAGAAATAGACATTGAAATTGGAGAGATATATTTTGTGAATTACAGAACAGTGTTTGAAAGGAAACCAAATTATGAAAGTCTCACCAACAAAAAATTAAATTTGCTTATCACATTGGAAGGGCAAAGCTGTAATAAAATTTAGTCAGGATACTGTGAGAAGGAGGATTTATGTAAATTATTTTGCTAGCTTTTGGTGGTAAATATGTTTTCACATATTTATTAAAAAGCAGGTTATATTTATACAGATTTTGAAAAGCAGGTACAAGTAGGTTAAGTCAATTCCAAAAATGCCAAAGACTGAAAGAAATAAATGGGAATCTCACCCAGTTCTTCATGATTCCAGTGACACTGATGCTTGTGTTACATGTTTGCTATGTCATGTCAAGAAGGAATGAAAGAAACTCTGGAGACATGGTCAATGAAGGTCAGAATTCTCTTTATTTTCCTTTTGCCTTTTTCTCACTCTTTTTCTTCTTATTTGGTTGAAATATGTCTTAATATAATATCCTGAAATTGAAGTCTACATCTGATATATTTTGGTATGTGCATAGGTGGGCCTATTGGTAAAGAACTGGCCTGCCAATGCAGGAGACATAAGAGATGTGGGTTCAATCCCTGGGTCAGGAAGATCCTCTGGAGAAGGGAATGGCAATCCACTCCAGTTTTCTGGCCTGAAGAATCCTATGGACAGAGGAGCCTGACAGAATATAATCTGTGGAGTCGCAAAAAGTCAGACATGACTGAAGCAACTTACATGTACGCACCCATATCCGGTGCACGCAATGAAGACAGGGAGAATATTCCATATCTGGCAACCAAAAAAGATTATTTATGCCCCTTTTTGATTACTCCTTTTGCTTCTTTTACCACCTCCCTCCCAAACCCTAGGCAAACTATGATCTACTTTCTGCCACTATGTTAGTTTGTATTTTCTAAAATTTTATAGAAACGGAGTTATACAGTAGGCATCTTTTTTTTCTGACCTTTTTCACTCAACCTAGTTATTTTGAGATTTACTCATGTATTTGCATGTATAAGTCGTTTTTCCCTTTGCATTGCCAGGTAGTATTTGATTATATGAATATACCACAGTTTGTTTATTCATTGACTTATTGACATTTGAGTTTTTCTGCTTTCTGGCTATTACAAATAAAGCTGTCGAAAGTATAGTTGTCCAATCTTCATGTGAACACATACTTTCACATATATGAGTGCAATGGCTGGATCGTATGATAGGTGAATGTTTAATTTTAGTTCTAATCTTTGTTTTTTTAAGGAAATGTCCAACTCTTTAAGTAGTAGTGGTACTCCCACAAGTGGTATATGAGTTCCAATCCCATCACATCTTCACTTCTACCTAGTATGGTCAGGTTTTGTTTTTCTTTTTTGGTCAAAAATCAATTTGCTTAATATTTGTGATTCTATTTCTGCACTTTCTTGTCTGTTTCATTTATCTATTTGACTACCTTTCCACTACTACTATGCTGTCTTGGCTACTGTATTTTATAATAAGTATTGAAATCAAGTATGTAAGCACTACAACTTTGTTCTTTTTAAGATTACTTTTCTTACATAATAGTCCTTGCATGCATGCTCAGTCGCTCAGTCATGTCCAACTCTTTGCAACGTCATGAACTGTAGACTGCCAGGCTCTTCTTTCCATGGGGATCTCCAGGAAAGAATGCTGGAGTTGGTTGACAATTCTTTCTCCAAATATCCTTTGCATTTCTGTATAAATTTTAGAAAAACATCCTGCTGCAAAAAGAAGAAGAAAAAAAAAAAAACCCTTTTGTTATTTTGATTGGGACTGAATTCAACCTACAAATAAATTTGGGAAGAATTGACATGTTAACAGCATTGAAACATCTAATTCACAGTAACACAGTGTATTACTCTACTTATGTAGGTTTACTTAATTACTTTCAGAAATAGCTTGTCATATACAGATATTGCATATTTTATGTGAAATTTATCACAAAGTCAAATTTTGTGTTATTTAAAAAAAAACATATTTTTTAACTTTTTTATTAAAGGATAATTACTTTACAGAATTTTACTCTTCTGTCTAACCTCAACATGATTCAGCCATAGGTATACATATATCCCCTCCCTTTTGAAACTCCCTCCCATCTCACTACCCATTCAACCCCTCTAGGTTGATACATAGGAACTATTTAAGCTTCCCGAGCCATACAGCAAATTCCTGTTGGCTATCTATTTTACATATGGTTATGTAAGCTTCCATGTTACTCTTTCCATACATCTCACCTTCTTTTCCCCTCTTTTCATGTTCATAAGACTATCTCTATGTTTGTTTCTACATTGTTGCCCTGTGTATAAATTCTTCAGTACCATTTTTTCTAGATTCCATATATATATATGCATTAGAATATGATATTTATCTTTCTCTTTCTGACTTACTTCACTCTGTATAATAGGTTCTAGGTTCATCCACCTCATTACAACAGACTCAGATGTGTTCCTTTTTATGGCTAAGTAATATTCCATTGTACATATGTATCACTACTGTTTATCCACTCATCTGTCAAGGGACATCTAGGTTGCCTCCATGTTCTAGCTACTGTAAATGGTGCTGCAGTGAACAACGGGATTGGAAGTGGTCAAACAGGAGATGACAAGAGTGAACATCAACAGTCTAGGAATCAGCGAACTAAGATGGACTGGAATGGGTGAATTTAATTCAGATGACCATTTTATCTACTACTATGGGCAGGAATCCCTTAGAAGAAATGGAGTAGCCATTATAGTCAACAAAAGAGTCCAAAATGCAGTACTTGGCTGCAATCTCAAAAACAACAGAATGATCTCTGTTCGTTTCCAAGGCAAACCATTCAATATCACAGTAATCCATGTCTATGCCCTGACCGGTAACACTAAGGAAGCTAAAGTTGAACAGTTCTATGAAGACCTACAAAACCTTCTAGAACTAACACGCGAAAAAAGATGTCCTTTTCATTATAGGGGGCTGAAAAGCAAAAGTAGGAAGTCAAGAAATACCTGGGGCAACAGGTAAATTTGGCCTTAGAATACAGAATGAAGCAGGACAAGGGCTAATAGAGTTCTGCCAAGAGAACGCACTGGTCATAGTAAACACCCACTTCAACAACACAGGAGAAGACCCTACACATAGACATCGCTAGATTGTCAACACTGAAATCAGGTTGATTATATCCTTTGCAGCCAAAGATGGAGAAGCTCTAAACATTCAGCAAAATCAAGACTGGGAGCTGACTGTGGCTCAGACCATGAACTACTTAATGCCAAATTCAGACTTAAATTGAAGAAATTAGGGAAAACCACTAGACCATTCAGGTATGACCTAATCAAATCCCTTATTACTATACAGTGGAAGTGAGAAATAAATGTAAGAGACTAGATCTGATAGACAGAGTGCCTGATGAATTATGGATGGAGGTTCGTGACATATTCTACAGGAGACAGGAATCAAGACCATCCCCAAGAAAAAGAAATGCAAAAAAGCAAAATGGCTGTCTGAGGAGGCTTTACAAATAGCTGTGAAAAGAAGGGGAGTGAAAAGAAAAGGAGAAAATGAAAGACATACCCATCTGAGTGCAGAGTTCCAAAGAATAGTAAGGAGAGATAAGAAAGACTTCCTCAGCAATCAATACAAAGAAATAGAGAAAAACAACAGAATGGGAAAGACTGGAGATCGCTTCAAGAAAATTAGAGATGCCAAAGGAATATTTCATGCAAAGATGGGCTCAATAAAGGACAGAAATGGTAGGGAATTAACAGAAGCAGAAGATACTAAGAAGAGGTGGCAAGAATATACAGAACAACTGTATAAAAAAGTTCTTCATGACCCAGATAATCATGATAATGTGATCACTCAACTAGAGCCAGACATCCTGGAATGTGAAGTCAAGTGGGCCTTAGAAAGCATCACTACGAACAAAGCTAGTGGAGGGGATGGAATTCCAGTTGAGCTATTTCAAATCCTGAAAGATGATGCTGTGAAAGTGCTGCACTCAATATGCCAGCAAATTTGGAAAACTCAGCAGTGGCCACAGGACTGGAAAAGTCAGTTTTCATTCCAATCCCTAAGAAAGGCAAAGCCAAAGCATGCTCAAATTACTGAACAATTGCACTCATCTCACACGCTGGTAAAGTAATGCTTAAAATTCTCCAAGCCAGGCTTCAGCAATACGTGAACCATGAAATTCCAGATGTTCAAGCTGATTTTAGAAAAGGCAGAGGAACCAGAGATCAAATTGCTAGCATCTACTGGATCATTGGAAAAAGCAAGAGAGTTCCAGAAAAACATCTATTTCTGTTTTATTGACTATGCCAAAGCCATTGACTCTGTGGACCACAATAAACTGTGGAACATTCTGAAAGAGATGGGAATTACAGACCACCTGACCTGCCTCTTGAGAAATCCGTATGCAGGTCAGGAAGCAACAGTTAGAACTGGACATGGAACAACAGACTAGTTCCAAATAGGAAAAGGAGTATCTCAAGGCTGTATATTGTCTCCCTGCTTATTTAACTTCTATGCAGAGTACATCATTAGAAATGCTGGGCTGGAGGAAACACCAGCAGGAATCCAGATTGCCAGGAGAAATATCAATAACCTCAGATATGCAGATGACATCACCCTTATTGCAGAAAGGGAAGAAGAACTAAAGAGCTTCTTGATGAAAGTGAAAGAGGAGAGTGAAAAAGTTGGCTAAAAACTCAACATTCAGAAAACTAAGATTGTGGCATCAGATCCTATCAATTCATGGCAAATAGATGGGAAAACAGTGGAAACAGTGGCTGGCTTTTTTTTAGGGGCTCTAAAATCACTGTAGATGGTGATTGCAGCCATGAAATTAAAAGATGCTTACTCGTTGGAAGGAAAGTTATGACCAACATAGATAGCATATTTAAAAAGCAGAGACATTACTTTGCCAACAAAGGTCCGTCTAGTCAAGGCTATGGTTTTTCCAGTAGTCATGTATGGATGTGAGAGTTGAACTGTGAAGAAAGCTCAGCACTGAAGAATTGATGCTTTGGGACTGTGATGTTGGAGAAGACTCTTGAGAATTCCTGGACTGCAAGGAGATCCAACCAGTCCATCCTAAAGGAGATTAATCCTAGGTGTTCATTGGAAGGACTGATATGAAGCTGAAATTCCAATACTTTTGCTGTCTCATGTGAAAAGCTGTCTCATTTGAAAAGACCCTGATGCTGGGAAAGATTGCTCGCATACTGAGAAGAGCACGACAGGGAATGAGATGGTTGGATGGCCATCAATGACTCAATGGACATGAGTTTGGGTGGACTCCAGGAGTTGATGATGGACAGGGAGGCCTGGTGTGCTGCAGTCCATGGGGTCGCAAAGAGCCGGACATGGCTGAGTGACTAAACTGAACTGTACTGAACTGAAGTTAAATGAGGCCATCCGCACAGAGTGCTACTGGTGGTTGGGTGATACCAGGTCTTATATTCAATTTTTTCCTTTGTGTGAGTTCTCACTATTTGATACTCCCTAGGATTAGTTCTCTGGTAGTCTAGTTCTTGGAGTTAGTGCTCCCACTCCAAAGGCTTGGGGCGTGGTCTCTGGTCAGGAATGAAGATTCCACAACCGATTTGTTATGGCATCAGATCAGGGATCAGATCAGTCGCTCAGTTGTGTCCGACTCTTTGCGACCCCATGAATCGCAGCACGCCAGGCCTCCCTGTCCATCACCAACATAAAGTGTGATTAAAACAAATACCCAGAAATGAGAAACCACAGATGAACCCCAGACAAATGGCATTTACAAAATCAGGCAAATAATAAATAAAATAATGTACACATATACATATACACCTATAAGCAAAGTTCAACAAATTAAAGTACAGTAGAATTATTACCTGGCAAACAAAGGAAATCAAAAATTACATTTACCAGTTAAGAAAAAAAACTAAAGCACAAACTGGATAACAAAACTGAAGCAAGGTGCCAAGTCGGGAATAAAGCAATGAAAACAAAACTAACAAATATATTTAGAGGAAAGAAAAGAAAGAAATAATAGATATGCAAAGTTAAATAGAGGTAGATAAATAAGATTTATATACATTAAAGATTAACTGCAAGGGGAAAAGAACAGTAGGAAAAGCAAACAAATGAATAAATGTAGAAAAAATAATAATAGATTTAGATAATTTAAAATTAGTATTTAAAAAAAAGGAGAAAAGGAAGAAAAAAAGAACTCCTCAGAACTACAAAAGCCAAATGTAGAGGCAGAGGTTTATAACAATAAAAAATGTGACTGAGAAAAAAATAAAAAGTTCAAAACCTTAATTAGATTTCATAGTGCCAATAAAGTTGACAATTACAAGGCGGATGGGGGAGGAAAAAAATCCAAAAGAATCTACAGAACAAGTCAAAGCATAAGTGTAATAAATGTTTTTCTTGACTGACTGCTGTTAGGGTCCTTTCCCTCGCCTAACATCACTGTCCACCTCATCTCCCTAGGATGCCCTTCCACATTGTGCTGATCTCTGGACCTGCTGTGGGGGCAGTTCAGATTCTAATCTGGTCCCACTCCTATGTGTTCTTGCCTCCAATGTCCACAGCTAGCAGAACTAGTACATTTTCTTTTGTGGGAGCTCTCAATGTCCTTTTACATATTCCATAGACACAGAGTCTGCCTAGTTGACTGTGTGGATTTAATCTACAGCTTTTACAGCTGGTGGGAAGGTTTTGTGTCTTCTTCTTTAACCACACTACCCTGGGTTTCAATTGTGGTTTTATTTCCACCTCTGCATGGGGATTGTCCCCTGAGGATTGCTCCTGAGGCTGCCCTAGAGGACTTGGTTTTGTGCCTGTGTGGGTCAGATGTGGAGGTGGTGCAGCTGCATGGGTTGCAGGGGTTTTGGCAGCACCAGGTACTGAGGCGAGTTGGCAGCTAGGGAGGCAGGATACATAGTGCTCTAGAAGGGTATGACAACCAGTATTTGCCAATATGCTCCAGTATTCTTGCTTGGAGAACCCCCATAACAGAGACGCCTGGCAGGCCACAGTCCACAGAGTCGCAAAGACTTGGACACGGTTGAATAGACCATGTGTGCATACATGCGAGACATTTTTTTTTTTTTTTGCCTGTGACAGCTCTGCGCCAGTGAGAGTTGAGTGTGAAGGTGGTGCAGCTTCTTGGCTTGTGGGGACCATGGCAGGGCCAAGTGTGCAGGGACACAAACTGTCTCTGCTAAAGGAGTTATGGCCCTTTCAGAGTCCTCTTTTGAGTCTCCTGTAGCCAGCAGTCAGAAGGCCTCTTTTTCCAATCTTTCTCTGTAGCTCTGCCCATTCAGGCACTTAGAGGGCTCCCTTTCCTAGGGTCCTTCTCTATTGTTCAGCGTGTCAGGCACATAGAGGGACCCCCTGGCTGAGGTCCTACTCTGTAGACTGGTGTGTCAGGCACTTAAGGGGCACCATGGTTGGGATCCTACTCTGTAGTTAGTTCAGTCAGGCATTTGATGGGCCAGTCTCTCTATTGTTCAGTTGCCCATACTGGCATGTGGGGAGAGAGAGGCTATGGTTATGGCTCTACCCACTATGCCTGACTCTGCAGTATCGCCTTGCTTCCATGGCTGCCTGGCTTTCTGCCACAGGCATTTCCCACCACAATCTCTTCCCTCACATCCCCTCAATCTGTCTCTCCACAGTCAACAGTGACCCTCGCCCTGGGATTGCTACACAATCCCTAAACTCCAGCTCCCAGATGGTACGCCTTCCAGGGAACCTGTGTCTCTGTCTGAGATATGTATGGCTGGGGCAAGGACTGTCTGATTCTCATTCCATTTAGGCTGCCAAAGATCAGCTGTTTCACTCTCAACCTTAAATATTTCTCCTCTGACTCAGACAATTGCCTTGACGTGGGGATCAGATCTCTGCTTCAGTTCCCCCCACATGCCAGGCAGGTCCAGTCCTACTAACACTCCTGTTTCTCCCCCTCGTTCCTTTATCCTGCCAAGTTTTGCATGGTTCTATATATTTTTTTCTGCTAGTCAGGTGCTCCTGTCCACTCTCAGCTGGTGTTCTGCATGCACTTCTGTGTCTGAGGGTGTATTCCTAATGTATCTGTGGAGAGAGATGTACTCCACCTACTCCTCTGCCATCTTGTTCTTCAAAATAACTACTTATTTTTAAAATTTCAATTTTCAATTGTTTTTAGATATAATTAAAAATACAACCATTTTTTTTATTTTGACCATATATTTTCAAGCATGTTAACTCAGTTTTCTAGCCCAATATTCATTTCTACATACTTTAGAATTTTCTATTAAAACAACTATATTAAAATGACAGTTTTCCTTCTTTCAAATTCTGATGTTTTTTTCCCTTTATCTTTTCTTATTTACACTGATTACAACTTGATCTTAGCTGCAATATGTTTAGTTTTTTACCATTAGATATGCTGTTGGGCTTCTCTGCTGGCTCAGATGGTAGAGTGTCTGCCCACGATGCAGGAGACCCAGGTTTGATCCCTCAGTAGGGAAGAGCCCTTGGAGAAGGAAATGACAACCCACTGCAGTACTGTTGCCTGGAAAACTCCATGGACAGAGGAGCCTGGTAGGCTACAGTCCATGGAGTCATAAACAGTCAGACACAACTGAGCAACTTCACTTTCTTTCTTTCTTTCACTTTAGATGCAGACTTTCTGTTTCTGTATTATGAAAATTCAGATGAATCCAATTAGTAATGAATATGTTTCATGGTGGGATGACAGTTTAGAGTAGGAGATGTTTCCCAAGAGAAGCACACTTTCCTCCTTATAAGCAAAGAGAATTTCAAAAGTCCGTAGCTATGACTAGAAAACAAAGTGCACAAAATTATTCTCCTGTTCCTGTGATCCTTCAAAATGAAGTTTTTAAACTTTTCAGTCTCTGAGCCTGAGGGTCAGAGATGATATATGTCTATGAGAAAGAGAGTCCCACTGATAGTTGAAATATTTTCAGTTATTGCTCAAAAAAGTCAGGAGTACACATCTGGAGTGGACAGTTATGGCTTCAATAACCAGAAAGTATTACACTCTCATGTAAGATAAAACTGATAGCTAATAAGGACCTGCTACAGCACAGGGATCTCTACTCAATACTCTGTAGTGGAGAAAACATTGTTTTCTCTGTAGAAGAAAACAATCTAAAAAAGGGTATATATATATGTATTTGTATAACAGATTATCTTTGCTGTACACTTGAAATTAACACAACATTCTAAATCAATTATTGTTCAGTCGCTCAGTCTTGTCTGACTTTGTGACCCCATGGACTGCAGTACCCCAGGCTTCCCTGTCCTTCACCATCTCCTGGAGCTTGCTCAAACTCATGGCCATTGAATCAGTGATGCCATCCAAACATCTTGTCTTCTGTCATCTTCTTTTCATACTGCCTTCAATATTTCCCAGAATCAGGGTATTTTCTAATGAGTCAGCTCTTCGTATCAGTTGGCCAAAGTACTGGAGCTTCAGCATCAGTCCTACCAGTGAATATTTAGGACTGATTTCCTTTAGGATTGACTGTTTGGATCTTCTTTCAGTACAAGGAACTCTCAAGAGTCTTTTCCAACATCACAGTTCAAAAGCATCAATTCTTTGGTGCTCAGCCTTCTTTATGGTCCAACTCTCACATCCATACATGACTACTGGAAAAACCAGAGCTTTGCCTATATGGACCTTTTTCAGCAAAGTAATGTCTCCGCTTTTATATGCTCCAATATATTTTTTTTTATTAAGAAAAATGCATAGGAGAGCAAAGCATATAGTGTTTAAGCAGATACAAGGAGACCACTGAGGCAAGATTGTTGTCCTTGTTTAGTCACTCAGTCTTGTCTGACCCCTTATGATCCCATGGACTGCAGCCTGCCAGGCTCCTCTGTCCATGGGATTTCCTAGGAAAGAATACTTGAGTGGATTGCCATTTCCTTCTCCAGGGGATCTTCCTGACCCAGGGATCAAACCATGGCTTCTGCTTGGCAGGCAGATTCTTTAACACTTAGTCACCTGGGAATCCCAGACCACTTTAATGCACTGCTTCCCACAGCCACAGACCACGGTTGTTGTTGTTGTTGTTTTTCCCAAAATATCTGTCAGGCATCACATCACTAAGGGGTACTCTCTACAAAGAGTGTTTTTTTTTTTTTTCTTGGACTTTTTAAAGATAGGTGTCAGCATACCTTTTTATAAGTAAAAGAGCATAAGCTTACAAAAAAGATTTAAAAATCTAATGTACTGAGTATGAGAAAACATTTTAATTTTTTGCCCTCAGAGTTTAAATCAAGATAACTTATATTGAAAATAGAAAACTTTAGAATAGAAATTAAATGTTTAAGTGGGAAAAAAAAAGCAAACAAAACTTCCTTAATTTAGTAGGCCAAAAATAGAAATAAGAATAGTAGGATTAGATACAGCCACAATCTGCAGCCATTGAGGAGAAGTTTAACCCTCCATGGACATAGAGTGTTTAACTTTGGGCTTTTATTTTTCAAAACTTGAACTTTTTTTATGGCCAGTGTTCATAAATCCCCTGATTATTCTTTACTTTTGTAGAATTAAGATTTACATTGTCACAGAGTAACATGAAAAGTGAATCAAGGTAATGTAACTCTGAAAGATGGTGTGGGACAGGGAGGTCTGGCATGCTGCAGTCCATGGGGTTGCAAAGAGTCAGACATGACTTGGTGACTTAACAACAACTCAATGTGTTAGATGTCTAACTCCCTTTAGGGAAGCCCTGAGGTTAATCTGATTAATATCTGTATTTTGATAAATAGAGCTTCTCTGGTAGCTCAGATGGTAAAGAATCAGCCTGCAATGCAGGAGACCTGGCTTTGATCCTTGGGTCAAGAAGATCTCTTGAAGAGATTGGCAACCCACTCCAGTATTCTGGCCTGGAGAATTCCATGGACAGAGGATCCTGGCAAGTTACAGTCCATGAGGTCACAGTCAGACATGACTGAGTGACTAATACTTTCAACTTAGATAAGTAAACTGAAGCACAAAGAACTTAAATCATCCGTCAAAACCATACACTTCATAAGTAAAAGAGATGAGACTCTAATTCACACATCAGAAACCAAGAGGTTGAGTACTTCTCAGCAACTTGCTATCCTTACCACCACCACCGTCATCATATATTGCATGTATCTTTACTCCTTTCCTTTTCAATTTTATTTCATTTTATAATCATGAAGAGGAAAGGGTGTGTGAAAAGGCATTGCATGGAAACAGCTTGTTTGCTCTTCCTCTGCTTATGTTATGCTTTCAAGTCTCCTTAGGCCTGAATGTTTGCCACACACAATTAAGCAGGTGATAGATGAACTCTTGGTTTTCCTGGGATATAAAATAAACTATACTGAGTCTGAAATGTCCTTGCAGGCAAGTTTGTATTTCTATCAGCCTCAATTTGGTTCTCATTGTTGAGCTATAAACATGTCACAATATTGTTTAACTGTCAATAAAGTGTATTTTTTTGACAAGTAAGCTAAATATAAAAATTCAGTATTACTGCATAATCATACTTTGTTCATGAGATGGTAAAATGTAGCAATTAATATATTTTAGTGATAAAAATTATATTAATAAAAGTAGGATGTATCTATATATAGATACATATATATGTATACATATGAACACAAACTTCAGTATATGCCAAAATCATGATTCTAGTACTTTTGGGTGCTTACTAAATGTTTGCTGACTGAATTTATACTTGTTTGATGGATGCCTATATTTTAAGATCTTAACTGTTTTTTTGGCAATAGTAACCCTTTGGATAATGGAAAGGATCTTTCAAAATAAATTGCATTCAAAGTATAATATGTACACATTTATCTTTAGAATTTCAGTAAAAAGCTAACAGGTCATAAAAAAGTAAATATCTATCTATCTATCTTTATTTATTCTCCTCATAATATTCTCTACTTCACATGCATATTTAACTAAAGTGTAAAATTTTCACTGTAATAGAGGCACAAATGTTCAGTTCACTCTTGTAGAATGTGAGCTTGGAAGGAATGTTGGGTTGGGTTTAACTGTAAAAATGTGTTTTGTTTTTAAAAATTCACTACAAAATTGACCTAATGAGCAAATGACAAAAGCATTGAATAGTGGTTATGTGGATATTTCATTAGTTTTGGTACTTTTCTATACTTTTTCAGATATTTATCATGTAAAACTCAGACAAGTTAATAAGATAAAGCAAGAGCTCAAGGTATGTGAGAAAATACTAGTATATTCACAAAATATATTTAAATATAAAAGCACATTCATTTATTATAAATGTGATTTTCAAACAGGTAGTGAAGAAACTTTTTAAAAACAAGAATTACTTCTTTGGAAGTCTGGTGCTAAAAATTAAATAGAATGTTTTGAATCCTTGTATGGGCATTGTGAGCATTTGTATAGAATTGTGTCAAAGTGTTAGAAAAAATGTCATCAGGATATGAATATTTATACTAGAAAAATAGCTTAAATGAGACACAATTTTTGAGATGGAAAAAAAAAATTCATAATCATTTAATCAACATACCCAGGATAACAGGACTAGAACTGAATAAAAGTTTACTTGTGAGAAATCCATAACTGGTAATTATGACAGGGAGAAGAGATGGAGCTGGAGTTTATTAAAATTTCTATGAGACTTATCCATGTTATATTCCTGCTACTAATTTAAACTTTTCACATATCTACATCACACATAAAAAATCATTGTATGTGCTAAACCTGATTATTGGCTAGGATATTGGATAAGTGCTGCCAAGTTTACTAGAGATGGAGCCAGTAGTATAAATTCAGAAATGAAAAACACAAAGTCAATTAGAGAGAAAACTTGTCGTATGCAAAGCAAGAACAGGAAGTACAATGGTCTTAAAAAGGAAAAATATTTGATATATAAAATAGCAAGGACACTGGCACATCTGAATCATGTTAAGTGGAATGGGGAGGACTGCTACTGAGAGGAGATTAATGAGTTAGCCAGGAACCAAATTATGGTGGCCATAATATTTAGGAGTATAAACATTTTCCAGTTTGTAATAGGGATGTTATTAAAAGACTTTAAACCAAAGAAGGACAAAATATGAAGCATGCTTTCAGAGTTTATATTTCTGCAAACATGAAAGGATGGAGACAAATATAAGATGTTTGTAAGTACTCTTGATGAAAAATGATGACACTTTGGATCAAGATTGAGCTAACAGACATAGAAAGTAGACAGACTGAAGGCATATTTAGAAACCAAAATATGTAAAAGGCAAGTGCATTCTTGATGTTAGGCTAAGAAATCTCTTTATTCATCAATCATGAAATTTTTGAATAAAACACTTATCTATTTATTCATTTATTCAGTTTACAAATATTTAATGATTACCCATCAATGTTGGACATTTTTCTACATCAGCAATAAAACATAAAAGTATTTTTTATTTTATTGTATTTTTAACATCACAACATGTTTATTAACATATAGTTAGCTTACAGTAGTATATTATTGTTGTTGCTCAGTCACTAAGTCGTGTCTGACTCTTTGGGACCCCAGGAACTGCAGCACTCCAGGCTTTCCTGTCCTTCATTATCTCTCAGAGTCTGCTCAAACTCATGTCTATTGAGTTGATGATGCCATCCAAGTTCCCATCCTCTGTCACCCCTTTCTCCTTCTGCCCTCAATTTTTCCCAGCATCAGAGTCTTTTCCAGTCAGTCAGCTCTTTGAATCAGGTGGCAAAAGTACCGGAACTTCAGTTTCAGCATGAGTCCTTCCAGTGAATATTCAGGGTTTATTTCCTTTAGAGTTGACTGGTTTGATCTCCTGGTGTCCAAGGGACTCTCAGAAGTCTCCTCTAGCACCATATCAATTGTACTTCAATAAAAATATCGTATTGTTAATATTTTGTCAGTAAATTTCTATTAAAATCTTGAGAGTTTTTTCTTATAAAATTATAATCTCATGGCTCATTTCATAATGTAATCTTAGAAGATCCTAAAACTCTGTAAAATGGGTATACTAGCACAGAATTTAACATATGTGACTATTTCTATGCATTACATACACAGACATATTTACTTCCTCCCATCTGAATTCCCAATAACATTATTGCTACCACCTGATCCAGAGAAGTTTATATCGAAACTGTGCATCTGTTGGACTTTTCTCATGTGTTAAACAGTTAAGTCATTAAATCCCAGGCACTATGGCTTTCACATATTTGAACCATATATTTTATCCATTACTACTTGTGCTAACTCTTAATAAATTTTAACAAATGAATTAAACAAAGGAATACTGACATTAACACATCATGCCATCATAGGACATCATGATAACCCTAGCATTTTCTGAATACGTCCTAGAAATAGAATTTCTCCCACTTGTATTAACAATCCTCAGTTCTTATATTTCGCCAATGGTCATCAGAGTAAACCACTCATTCTTATATACCCAAGCTGCAAATGTACTGTTATTCTTGGTATTGGTAGTCTTTTTTTTTATTTAATATGTTGAGCAAATAGATTGTAAATTGAAATCTTGTAGAAAATAGACTGTTTTGAGGTTGACATGTGTGACGTATGTGAAAACAAGTCAAAACATCATGTTGATTGGGAATGGGCATGATGTACCTTATTGGTTGATGACAATATTCTAGATCTTAGTTGAGGAGGTAGTTACAGTAAAGTAGGTAAAATATTTATAAAATTTGTCAAGCTAAACACAAAATTTGTGTACTTTGTTGACTTTATACCTCATTGAAAATGGAATAATGTGTGAGCATAAGCTAAACAACAAAGTTTCGTCTAGTCAAGGCTATGGTTTTTCCTGTGGTCATGTATGGATGTGAGAGTTGGACTGTGAAGAAGGCTGAGCACTGAAGAATTGATGCTTTTGAACTGTGGTGTTGGAGAAGACTCTTGAGAGTCCCTTGGACTGCAAGGAGATCCAAACAGTCCATTCTGAAGGAGATCAGCCCTGAGATTTCTTTGGAAGGAATGATGCTAAAGCTGAAACTCCAGTACTTGGCCACCTCATGCAAAGAGTTGACTCATTGGAAAAGACTCTGATGCTGGGAGGGATTGAGGGCAGGAGGAGAAGGGGAAGACAGAGGATGAGATGGCTGGATGGCATCACTGACTTGATGGATACGAGTCTGAGTGAACTCTGGGAGTTGGTGATGGACAGGGAGGCCTGGCGTGCTGCGATTCATGGGGTTGCAAAGTGTCGGACATGACTGAGAGACTGATCTGATCTGATCTGACTTACCTTTGCAAAATATTCCCATCAGTAACCTTACAGGTGGAATAAAGATAACATTCAACGGCCCAGGGTTTTTGTTTGTTTGTTTTGTTGTTGTTTTTCCTCAGACCTATTTGAAACTTAATTCTGTTAAGTAGTCCTGGTGTGGCTTTGAGAAAGGTAATTAATCTCTCTGAGCTATCCTTTCCCACCTATAAAGTAAGAATAATGAAATATCCTACCTCTTACAGGGTTATTGCAATATTTAAACAGATGACGTAGAATATTTGCTGGTGTATGTGACATATGGAAATAGTGCAGTGAAACCTAGTTCCTATATCTGCCTTCAGACTTAAGATAGAATGCTAGATTTGGCTGAAAATTGTCACCCCATGAAACATCTAAATAACAATTATTTAAAATTAATTGAAATATTCTGGCTCATGAAGTAAATTCACATAAAACAATTATTTAAAATTAATTGAAATATTCTGGCTCATGAAGTAAATTCACATAAAAAAAGTAAATGTGCTTACATAGAATCATAATCACAAATATAATTGACATAACTTAAAATAACACCTAAATGCATTAATCTTTTTGAAATCAATTTCATAATAATGAAAAGCTGCCAAGACCCATATTTTATTTCACCCTTACGAAATTTCCAATCTTTTCAATGTTTTTCACATCACTCAGAATGATGCAACTTGACTTCTGCTTTGTCAAGGGTCTCTGTCACCAAAGAAATCCAAAAACAAAAGCAATCAATGCAACCTTAGCACTTTGCTATTTTCAGGGAAAATTCCATTCCTCAGAGAATTTGGGTTATACAATGTATGGTAGTATACTCTGAAATATGATTCAATGAATAATTTAAAATATATTAAATCCTTTCACATATAAGTTGCAAAATGAGATGAAGAAGCATGGTTTTCAAAGCTAGAAAATATTTCCATATTTATTTAATGTTGATCTCCAAGCAACAGAAACATGATAATGTAAATTGAAATACTTTGAGAATGTTCTTATGTAATTGTTTAAAAAGTAAATAAAAGCCTACATTTTCAGTATGCTTAAAAAATAGAGAATCCATAAAAATTCTTTAAAACCATCTAAAAAACATTTCATACATAATATTATACATGTTTCAATGCCATTCTCCCAAATCTTCCCACCCTCTCCCTCTGCAAGGGGAGGGAGGAGGGAAGACGGTTCAGGATGGGGAACACATGTATACACGTGGTGGATTCATTTTGATATTTGGCAAAACTAATACAAGTTGTAAAGTTTAAAAATAAAATAAAATTAAAAAAAACAATCTAAAAAACAAACAACATTGTGTTGTTCTTCATAGTTTCAAATATTAGATGAATAAGAACTTCAAGTTAACAATATAGGAGATTCCTATATGGAATTCCTATAGGAATTCCTATATTCCTATATGTGGCTTCCTTTTGTAAAAGAACATAACTGTAGACATGAATTACACAATATTCAAAATACTTTTCTCCTTGTAATAACAGTAGTCTTATTTTTCAAATATTGAAACAAACAGAAGGTATTATTCAGAAGAATCAAAGCAAAAGTATAAGATAGGTAAAGTCAATCTTTAGTTAGCAGTAAACAAATACACCACTTTTTCCCTGTGTTAAGAGGCTGCTACTTCCACTACTGATACACATTTCCCTCTTACCATACATCATTAAACCATTCTTTTCCAAAAAGAACATGATAAATCCAAAACATGTGTCTATTGTTTAGAAAGAAATGCTTTTTTTCCCTTAAATAAATTTTATATATAATGGAGAAGAGGATTGATCTAATAATTCTCAAGAATCTGCAAGTGTAGTAAGGGTCAGCTCTGCCTTGTTATTTAAGACTGATTGCCTACCCAGCATTCCCAGAATTATAATAACTAGGTAGAATTATCTCTAATTATGACTTCACTTATGCTTACATATCTACATAAAAAACATAATTGACATATTTGAAGGTAAAGTTATAAATTGTGAATACCAGGCATCTCTGGTGGTGGTGTGGTTAGAATTTAGCATTCTAACCAACACAGCCCAGGTTTCCAATCAGGAACAGGTCATTCTTTTGAGGCCTTCCCTGGTGGCTCAGATGATAAAGAATCTGCCTACAATGCAGGAGACCCAGATCCCTGGATCAGGACAATACCCTGGAGAAGGGATCTACTCCAGTGGATCTACCTTCTCCAGTATTCTTGTATGGAGATTTCCAAGGACAGAGAAACCTGGGGGGCTATAGTACATGGGGTCACAAAGAGTCAGACACAACTGAGCAACTAACACTTTCACTTTTCACATGTCTACACTCATATTTACAGGTAAAGATGTAAATTTTAAACAGTGCACATAATTATGCATTTATTGACTAAAGGTAGCTGTATCAGTATTGTAGGTTCTGCTACAATTATAAATGTCCTTAGAACCTTTAGTCATGCCAATGATGTTTTATTTGTTGCTCATGACCATGTCAATTTGCCAGGAGCTGGCGAGAGACATTCCACTCGTGACAAAGGTCATGAGGAAGGAGACTAGGCATACGCAAAGGTGGGATCTAGCCTCAGGAATCCCCCCGGATATTCTCGAGCATCTACCCCCAAAAAACCAGAGTCTGCCTACTTTATTGTTTTGTACTCTCACCTCTGACTTTGCTGGGGGCTGTCCCCTACAGCTCTCTGTCCCATCTCGCTCTCTCTGTCAAAGAGTTAACTTACAGCTCCAATTAATAAAGTTCCTGGGCAATTAGGAGTGTTTAAATCCAAACCCCTCAGATGGCTCTCTAACTCACCTGACAAGTTTACCCGGACTCCTACAGCTATGCATACGATTGTTTACAGTCTCCCAGCCTCGAGAGGCATGGGAAGCTTAAGATATTCAAATAGCTTAGAGCCTCTCAGAGAGTTAGAAACTGTCAGAATAAACTAGTAAAGGATTTCGTTGATGAGCCAATGCTTGTTGCCAAGTTTCCACATCCCCTGTATTGTATCCTTGAATGTGTATTAATTAATATAGTTGATATGTAGAAAAAATAAGTAGTGGCCTTGGTGTTAGTAACTTTCGACCCTTAAAGTAATAAATTCTTTCCTTTGTTGTAAACCCATTACACATCCGCCCTATAGGAATGCAATTTTATCTTCGGAAGATGGCGCCAAACCTTAAAATAATTACTCTTAGAGAAAATAAGTCTTACGGTTGATAAGTCTTTGTCAAGAGTCATAAAATGTTAATAGGCCTTCTGGCCAGAAGATGATGTAAATCACCTAAACCATTTGTATACGATAAATTTGCAGGAAAGAAACCCTGGTTTTTGATAAGGATCAAAAACTGCTGACTTTGCATCCCCTATTATCCTCTATGTGTAACTTAGGGTATGTAAGCCCCTGTTGAAAATAAAGCTACAGGCCTTGCTCACCAACGCTTGGTCTCCCCATGTCATTCTTCCGTTTAACTTCCAGCTGAGTCTCCATCTGGAGCGCGGAACCCACCATGCTTACTAATTATGCCTGGGCTTCTAAGATCCGACTGGGGAGGCCTCAGTGTCTCCTCTCCTTCGGGAGAATGGAAGGACACCTGCAGCCTACGTAAGTGGTGTAAACTTCTTGTCTTGAAGTTTTATTGGTCTCCCGCGTAAACCAAGCTACTCATCTTCTTTTCTCCATTGAATTTTCCTACTGAGCTATCCTCATTCTATTACTCTTTATATCTTTGATAAATATGTGAATAGTCGCCGACGCCGTCTCCCCTTCGAATACCCTGGATCAGCCGGGGCTGGACCTCGGCATCAATTATTTTTGTTTTTCACTCATTAAGTCATGTCCAACTCTTTGTGACCTCATGGACTGCAGCATGCCGGGCTTCCTTGTCCTTCAGTATCTCCTGGACTTTGTTCAAACTCATGTCCACTGAATCGGTGACACCATCTAGTCATCTCATCCTCTGTTGTCCACTTCTCCTCCTGCCTTCAATCTTTTCCAGCAACAATGTCTTTTACAATTATAGGTTGGCTATAGATCTGCTCCATATAATCTACATTCCAGGATGCAGATGAAGCATGCTGGACGCAATCTCTCTCTGGACTTCTTAGAAAAGAGGAAAGAGAGGTGTAGAATCACCTCTGTTAATAGTATTAAAGCTATTTTAAATTACACGGGTCTCCCAAGGTCAATGTGATTGATGTATTCAGTCCACCATCTGCCTCCCCCAGAGTGGGCCAAAACAGGAAAGAAATGTGGAGGCAGTGTTACATTAACCACTGTCCTTTAGTAATCATTTCACTATAAAACACTTAGCTTACAAATAAGGAAAATTAACCAAGAAAAACACAAGAGACTTATCCAATAGCATAACTATTTAATGATGGTATCTGCCCTAACATGCACATATAAGCATGCTCTCTTCAAGATGAGTCAACAAAAACATAAGTGTTATTAGTAATTCCCATCTTGTTTTTGTGACAGAGGGAGGAAGGCAAACTGGAATAAAGCAGATGGCACAAAATATGCTACTATTAATAAATAAATCATTGATAGCAACATATTTACCTTGAATTTATTTATGTATTGAGTGAATTGCCTTTATTTTCACATCTAAAGTAATTATCCTCTTGGGAAGAATAAATTCTAATGGAAAATTAAAAAAAAAAGTTTTCTGAGAAATGATACGTTCATAAGCAAAGTAATCCTATAAACTTATCAGAATTTTCTAGAAAACTCTTTCACTCTTCAATCTTTCCAAACTTTATACCTCCTCCTGGGGCAGGGATACATTTTGAGCTCTATTTTTCCAAACCATAATGAATTGCTATTCATATTGTTATTTAACTATTTAATTTGTTCTCTTCCATGCATTCACAGTAACAAGAATTCATATTCCTATAAAGAAAAAACAGTGACTCCATTGAGCCTTGGGCATAAAAGGCAAATAATAGATACTCTGTAAATAACTATTTAACTGTTAACATTGTATACTTTGTGTGAAAACAAAACAAAAAAAAATCATACTGTGTTTAACTGAAAATACTGATTAGACAAGTAGAAGAAAAAGTAAGAAATTATATTTCTCAAAAGTACTCATTTCTAAATGACATTTGATATAAATAATTTGAAGTTTTTAAAAACATTGATTTAACACAATAAAATACAATTATTTTTTCATGGATATAAAATGTGTTATTGAATGTTCACTTGCAATAAGCTCA
Source organism: Bos indicus x Bos taurus (assembly GCF_003369695.1). Classification (NCBI taxonomy): domain Eukaryota; kingdom Metazoa; phylum Chordata; class Mammalia; order Artiodactyla; family Bovidae; genus Bos; species Bos indicus x Bos taurus. The sequence goes on along the minus strand of NC_040076.1, from coordinate 16,688,429 downwards.
GAAACATGTGTTTAACTCAGTTCTTCACAATTTAGCTGTGTGAACTGGGTGAGGTCCTTAATTTTCTTGTTCTTGTTTCCTCATTGATATGATGAAGAAGCTAAATTACTTCTACAATTGTTTTTATGTCACATATATATCAATATAACCTATGCCTATGCAGTTGAGTAGAATCTTATCTTTTCAGGAGAAAGGAAAGGAAACACTTTGTTTGAAGCATAAAGTCACATGTGTCTTGTCTCTTAAAGCATACAGCAATGCATTCTTTTTCATTATTTCAAAATGGCAAACTTTTTAAAAAAGCACATACTTTATACTTGCTGTGAAATCAAAATGACTGCAATTGTGTTTTGCAATGAAAACTAAATACAAAATAAAAATAATGTATCATAATCTAATAAATGATTATCAGTGTTTTATGAGTGCTTATCATCATTCTATTTTATACTATAATGTTATGAGCTACCCATTATACTGTTCATACTGTTCATGGGGTTTTCAAGGCAAGAATACTGAAGTGGTTTGCCATTCCCTTCTCCAGTGGACCACATTCTGTCAGATCTCTCCACCATGACCCGTCTGTCTTGGGTTGCCCCACAAGCATGGCTTAGTTTCATTGAGTTAGACAAGGCTGTGGTCTTGGTGTGATTAGATTGACTAGTTTTCTGTGAGTATGGTTTCAGTGTGTCTGCCCTCTGATGCCCTCTTGCAACACCTACCATCTTACTTGTGTTTCTCTTACCTTGGGTGTGGGGTATAGTGAATTATCCAATAATAAGAAATAATCTCAATTTTTATTTGACAAACAGACATTTAAATCAGAAAGTAATTACAGGCTAGAGCTGTAGAAATGTGAAATCAATTAAATTCTTTTTGATAGACATTTAATTATGCTCATGTCATGCAATAAGCACTCTCACGCATATTACTTTATTTAACCAGGCCTCTTATTCAGTAGAATACAAGCAGCACAAACAACCCAATACTGTTATTCTATTTTCCCAGAAAAATATTCTTTGCAGCCTCAGCTCTGTCAGCATCAGTCTGATAACAAGCTTGTGGGCAATACTAAGTTCATAATGAGCAACTCAGTGTCGGGGTCCAGCCCCGGTGGATCCAGGGAATTTGAAGCGGGGACGGCGTCGGCGAGGATCAGAAAACAACTGTTTAATTAAACGTTAATTAAGGATATAAAGCGGAGAAGGCACCGGCACCCTACTCCAGTACTCCTGCCTGGAAATTCTCATGGACGGAGGAGCCTGTTAGGCGGTAGTTCGTGGGGTCGCTAAGAGTCAGACATGACTGAGCGACTTCTCTTTCATTTTTTACTTTCATGTATTGGAGAAGGAAATGGCAACCCACTCCAGTGTTCTTGCCTGGAGAATCCCAGGGATGGGGGAGCCTGATGGGCTGCCGTCTATGGGGTCGCACAGAGTCGGACACGGCTGAAGCGACTTAACAACAACAAAGATATAAAGAGTGGTTAAATAAGGATAGCTCAGTGAGGAAATTCAGTAGAAAAAAGAGGCTGAAATAAGGATAGCTCAGTGAGGAAATTCAGTGGAGAAAATAGGCTTAATAATTCAGCCAAAAGGTGAGAAAAAGAATGACATGGGGAGACCAAGTTTCAGTAAACAAGGCCCACACTTTATTTTTCAAAATAGTTTTTATACCTTATAGAAGATAATAAGAAAAGGAGTAGAGTCATACAATAATCCAGGCTTTCTTCCTACAAACTTATCATATGTAAAAGTTTAGGTGATTTACATCATCTTTTGGCCCGAGGCCTGTTAACGTTTTAAGACCCTTTCTTCAAAAGACTTATTTTTCTCTAAAGGTGATTAGTCAGGTGCCACCCTCCAAAAACATTAAGTAAAGTTACATTTCTACAGGACAAAGGTGTGGTGGGCTATAACAGAAAAAAAAAAAAAAAATTAACTCAAGGGTCCAAGGTTACAAACATTAAAGCTACTACTTACACCAATTATATTAATCAATACACTGCCAGGGACACAACAGATAAGGGATATGGATACTTAACAACAAACATTGGCCCAACAAGTAAAAAACCCTTCACCAATACAATTTCTAATCAATATTTTAACTGCTCAAAGAAATCTGTATTTAGACAGTTTAAAACATCTCATGCCTCTCACAGTTGGGAGGCTCTGAACAATCACATGTGGCCAAAAAAACGTATTCAGACAGGCTAAAAGACTTCCAAAGGAATTTATAGGTTAAGACACTATCACACCCAAAAAGTTTATTAACTGGAGCTGTAAGTTTACTCTTTTTTCAGAGAGAGGTAGTGGGGGACAGCCCCGCCCCGCCCATAAAGTCAGAGGTGTAGGTAAGAACACAAAACAAAAAGTAGGCAGACTCTGATTTGGGGGGTAGATGCTCGAAAATTTCCAAGGAGACTCCTGAGGCTTGATGCCACCTTTGTGTATGCCGAGCCTGCTTCCTCATGACCTTTGCCACAGGCGGGATTCCTCACGCTGGCTCCGGACAACTCAGGTTGCATATTCACCCGATATCCAATAATTTTAATCCTATATCCATTTTCACCTGATCCCAGTTCATCATAAAGTCTGTTTCTCCAAGAATAATACTTATCTATAGCAGAAGGCAAGAGATTACTCCCAAGCCCTAGGGTTTTCTAAGATGATTCACTGGTAAAACTCTCAAAGAGCTCATTAGAGCATTTCTATTTGCCACAAATACCTTGTATATTTTGTTCACCTGTTTTATATATTATAAGGGTAGCATTTATTGTTGTTTAATTGCTAAGTCATGTCTGACTTTTTGCAACCCCATAGCCTGGAGACCATCAGGCTTCTCTGTCCGTGGGACTTCCCAGGCAAGAATACTAGAATGGGTTGCCATTTCCTACTTCAGGGGATCTTCCAGATCCAAGCATCAAACCATGTCTCCTGCATTAGCAGGTGGATTCTTTACCACTGAGCCACCAGAGAAGCCTTGTAGTTTCTGGATGCACTTCAAAGCTTTCCTTGCTCTAGGCCCTACTCAAGATGTCACCCTTCCTGGATACCTAGGAAATGTGCCAGAATAGCCCACTCAAAGAGTTTCCTAGGTGGCACTAGTGGTAAAGAAAAGTGAAAGTCACTCAGTCACGTCTGATTCTTTGTGACCCCATGGACTATATAGTACATGGAATTCTCCAGGCCATAATACTGGAGTGAACAGTCTTTCCTTCTCCAGGGGGTCTATATAGTCCATGGAATTCTCCAGGCCATTATACTGGAGTGGGTAGCCATTTCCTTCTCCAAGGGATCTTCCCAACCCAGGAATGGAACTGGAGTCTCCTGCATGATGGACAGATTCTTTACCAGCTGAGCCCCAAGGGAAGCCCAAGAATACTGGAGTGGGTAACCTATCTCTTCTCCAGCAGTTCTTCCCAGCCCAGGAATGGAACTGGGGTCTCCTGCATTGCAGGCAGATTCTTTGCCAAATGAGCTATCAGGAAAGCCCTGTGGCCTGCCAGCCAATGCAGGAGACATGAGACACAGGTTCAATCCTTGTGTGGGGAAGATCCCCTGGAGGAGGGCATGGCAACCTACTCCAGTATTCTTGTCTGGAGAATCCCAAGGAAAGAGGAGTCTGGTGGGCTATAGTCCCTAGGGTTGCAAAGTGTCAGACAAGTTCACTCAAATGTAGAATGTTGCCTCCAAAATCCATGATGTCCACTGAGTGTGGGTGTTTCTATATTAATGACAGGCGTTGCAAAGTGTAGCAAATTTTCCTTTACTTTAAAGCTGATATGCTTACATGCTTATGTCCATAGTACCACTGGAAATTTTACTAAGAGCATAGGTTGCTGACTTGCTTTTTGTTTTTCTTTCAACATCTAACATGTTTGTTACCAAAGCATCTAGGCTACTTACGTTTTCTTCTCTCATCAGGTCCAGTGTCAACAAAGTGGTGAAGCAGCGTGATATTAGGCAGGATATCAAGAAGATCAAAGTTTCAGCTGGCAAGTCTATGGCACATTGCAGGATTGAAGTAATGCAGAACTGTGAAATTGAAGGAGTTCTGTTGTTGGTCGGGTAAGCATTAACTGCTTCTGGTCATTCTCCCAATCCCTACAGAAATAATGGCATCTGCTAAATCAAATGGGGCATCTCAGGTGACGCTAATGGTAAAGAATCCATCTGTTAATGCAGGAGAGATAAGAAACACGGGTTGGATCCCTGGGTTGGGAAAATCCCTTGGAGAAGGACATGGCAACCCACTCCAATATTCTTGCCTGAGAAATCTCATGGACAGAAGAGCCTGGCAGGCTACAGTCCATTGGGTTGTAAAGAGTTGGACATGACTGAAGCTACTTAGCTAAGCATAAATCAATTGCCACATATCTAGTCACAAGACTTTGTTGATTTGTTTTAGAATTGATGTCACATTCAGAGTACCAGCTTATAAACTGTTGTCACTTTCTGATTATGGCAGCTCATGTCATTCTCCAAGGTTCATCTTCTTTGTAGGCGAGGTAATTGGAGATGGTGGGATAGAATTCACCAAATTGTAACAGTAGTTTACAATTCCTGGCACATATTTAGTGATAAATATCATATTCTTTTTCTTTCTTTTTTTTTTTTTTTTTAAATCTAGCTGCCACTGTGCTTTTTTGGTAAGCTCAGTAAGATGTAATTGGCAGTTGACTGAGAGATGTGTTAGCATTATCCCTTAGGTAACATAAGGACTTTCTTCAACAGTATATCCCTACACAATTGAGCCAAATGAAAAGATGCATGCTATTAATATACCAACATGCATAAATGCACTTTAGTTCTTTTAAAAAAATTTTAATTGTAGGATAATTGCTTTACAATATTGTGTTGGTTTCTGCTGAAGAACAATGTGAATCAGCTATAAGAATACATATAGCTACGTCATGGAAACAACCTAGATGTCCATCAACATATGAATGAATAAAGAATTTATGGTACATATATACAATGAAATATTACTCAGCCATACAAAGAGCAAATATGACTCAACTGAACTGAGGTGAATGAAACTAGAACCTATTATACAGAGTGAAATAAGTCAGAAAGAGAAAAATAATATATCATATATTAACACATATATGTGGAATCCAGAAAAATAGTACTTATGAACCTATTTGCAGGGCAGGAATAGAGACACAGACATAGAGAATTGACTTGTGGACACAGCAAGGGAAGGAGAGGGCAGGAAAAATTGAGACAGTAGCATTGAAATACTTTAGTTCTTAATCTTAATCCAGCTATATTAAGATTTCATATACTGCCTAGCTTTTCTCTGTGGGTAAAAGAACAATTGCTCTCAACTCCATCTGAATGTTTTATTTCTTTTTTAAAAGCCTGACATAGTACCTTGTTCCATCTCCCATTTAGTGAAAGAATGCATCACACAATATCCCCCAAATGCAGTCAGCCAATTTTAAATGAAAATGCATGTGACTTTGTGAGAGGGAGAAACATTCCTCTATTGCACCTCTCTTTTTATAATATATTTTGATTTACTTTTGTTGCTTTTCCTTTTAGTAATTAGACGTCAAACTCCATGTAACTTTTAAGATGCTCAAGTTGGAAACATTTACATTGAAACCAAAAATTTTTAGGTATAAAACAGAATATCTGACACTTAAGGAATGTGCAAACTTAGATAATATATTTATTATTACTAAAAATTATTTTACTTATTAATAAATGGTTATAAGACAAAGGGTACCTTTACTAACAAAAGTGTCCTTAGATTTATGATATAACTCATATGCCCAGGAAATTTTACTGTGGACCAGATTTACCTACCTTCAAGAAAGAATTCATAGAAGATAACACAGGAAGTTCAATAAAAGCTTTGCTCAGGTATGTACACTTCAGACATGGCTTATAGTTTTCCTGATCTTTCCACAAAGGGGCATACATCATCACAAAGATGAGAGTGGGTATGGGCCAATTCAATTCAAATTAAGTCTTAAGTTTGGGGTCTGGCTAGCTTTAATATCTTCCCTGTCATGTAGCATTTTCAAGAATATGTAACTGACTCTCATTTTCTAATGCATATTATTCATTATAGGTTATATCTATTGATTACATCAATTGCTATCATTATATCAATTATGGTTTTCAAAACATAATTGCTATAAGCAGAAACAATATGCTTGAATAACTGTACTCATTATTTAGCAAACTTGGCAGGCTATAACATTCCCTTAGACGGAGCCTCCAGCAAAACTAGTAATTGACCATATAAATAAATCAGTTCCCACTGAAGTTTACCAGTGAGTTATTTCTAACAAGAGCTCATGATCCTCCTGTAGATTTGTTGGCAAGCAGGATGCTCTACCAGTTTAGTAATATACATTCTCCATTTACACATGCTTTATCATCTATGCCAATTTCTGAGTGTTGTCAATATTCTGAAAGAATAAACATTTATTTCATGGTCCCAGATTAATTTTTTTCCCCTTACTATCTTGGGTGATGTATGAATGTGAGCATTGGATTATAAAGAAAGCTGAGCACTGAAGAATCGATGCTTTTGAACTGTGGTGTTGAAGAAGAAACCTGAGAGTCCCTAGGACTGCAAGGAGATCCAACTAGACAATCCAAAGCAAATCAGTCCTGAATATTCATTGGAAAGACTGATGCTAAAGCTGAAATTCCAATACTTTGGACAACTAATGCAAAGAACTGACTCATTGGAAAAGACCCTGATGCTGGGAAAGATTGAAAGAAGGAGGAGAAGGGGATGACAGAGGATGAGATGGTTTGATGGCATCATAGACTCGATGGACATGAGTTTCAGCAAACTCCAGAAATTGGTGATGGACAGGGAAGCCTGGCGTGCTGCAGTAATGTCAACATTCTAGGAATCAGAGAACGAAAATGGACTGGAATGGGTGAATTTAACTCAGATGACCATTATATCTACTACTGCGGGCAGGAATCCTTTAGAAGAAATGGAGTAGCCATCATGGTCAACAAAAATGTCTGAAATGCAGTACTTGGATGAAATCTCAAAAACGACAGAATGATCTCTGTTTGTTTCCAAGGCAAACCATTCAATATCACAGTAATCCAAGTCTATGCCCCAATCAGTAATGCTGAAGAAGCTGAAGTTGAATGCTTCTATGAAGACCTACAAGACCTTTTAGAACTAACACCCAAGAAAGATGTCCTTTTCATTATAGGTGACTGGAATGCAAAAGTAGGAAGTCAAGAAACACCTGGAGTAACAGGCAAATTTGGCCTTGGAATACGGAATGAAGCAGGACAAAGACTAATAGAGTTTTGCCAAGAAAATGCACTGGTCATAGCAAACACCCTCTTCCAACAACACAAGAGAAGACTCTACACATGGACATCACCAGATGGTCAACACCGAAATCAGACTGATTATATTCTTTGCAGCCAAAGATGCAGAAGATCTATACAGTCAACAAAAACAAGACCGGGAGCAGACTGTGGCTCAGATCATGAACTCCTTATTGCCAAATTCAGACTTAAAGAAAGTAGGGAAAATCACTAGGCCATTCAGGTATGACCTAAATCAAATCCTTTATGATTATACAGTGGAAGTGAGAAATAGATATAAGGGACTAGATCTGATAGATAGAGTGCCTGATGAACTATGATCGGAGGTTCATGACATTGTATAAGAGACAGGGATCAAGACCATCCCCATGGAAAAGAAATGCAAAAAAGTTAAATGGCTGTCTGAGGAGGCCTTACAAATAGCCGTGAAAAGAAGAGAAGCGAAAAGCAAAGGAGAAAAGGAAAGATATAAGCATGTGAATGCAGAGTTCCAAAGAATAGCAAGAAGAGATAAGAAAGCCTTCCTCAATGATCAATGTAAAGAAATAGAGGAAAACAACAGAATGGGAAAGATTAGAGATCTCTTCAAGAAAATTAGAGATACAAAGGGAACATTTCATGTGAAGATGGGCTCAATAAAGGACAGAAATGGTGTGGATCTAACAGAAGCAGAAGATATTTAGAAGAGGTGGCAGGAATACACAAAAGAACTATACAAAAAAGATCTTCACGACCAAGATAATCACGATGGTGTGATCACTCAACTAGAGCCAGACATCCTGGAATGTGAAGTTAAGTGGGCCTTAGTAAGGATCACTATGAACAAAGCTAGTGGAGGTGATCGCATTCCAGTTGAGCTATTTCAAATCCTGAAAGATGATGCTGTGAAAGTGCTGCACTCAATATGCCAACAAATTTGGAAAACTTAGCAGTGGACACAGGCCTGGAAAAGTTTAGTTTTCATTCCAATCCCAAAGAAAGGCAATGCCAAAGAATGCTCAAACTACCACACAATTGCACTCATCTCACATGCTAGTAAAGTAATTCTCAAAATTCTCCAAGCCAGGCTTCAGCAATACGTGAACCTTGAAGTTCCAGATGTTCAAGCTGGTTTTAGAAAAGGCAGATGAACCAGAGATCAAATTGCCAACATCTGCTGGATCATCGAAAAAGCAAGAGAGTTCCAGAAAAACATCTATTTCTGCTTTATTGACTATGCCAAAGCCTTTAACTGTGTGGATCACAATAAACTGTGGAAAATTCTGAAAGAGATGGGAATACCAGACCACCTGACCTGCCTCTTGAGAAACCCATATGCAAGTCAGGAAGCACCTGTGGTGGATTCATTTCGATATTTGGCAAAACTAATACAATATTGTAAAGTTTAAAAATAAAATAAAATTTAAAAATATAAAAATAATAAAGGATAAAGAAAAAAAAAAAAGAACTGGACATGGAACAACAGACTGGTTCCAAATAGGAAAAGGAGTATCTCAAGGCTGTATATTGTCACCCTGCTTATTTAACTTCTATGCAGAGTACATCATGATAAATGCTGGGCTGGAAGAAGCACAAGCTGGAATCAAGATTGCCAGGAGATATATCAATAACCTCAGATATGCAGATGACACCACCCTTATGGAAGAAAGTGAAGAGGAACTAAAAAGCCTCTTGATGAAAGTAAAAGAGAAGAGTAAAAAAGTTGGCTTAAAGCTCAACATTCAGAAAACGAAGATCATGGCATCTGGTCCCATTACTTCATGGGAAATAGATGGGGAAACAGTGGCTGACTTTATTTTGGGGGGCTCCAAAATCACTGCAGATGGTGACTGCAGCCATGAAATTAAAAGACGCTTACTCCTTCAAAGAAAAGTTATGACCAACCTAGATGGCATATTCAAAAGCAGAGACATTACTTTGCCAACAAAGGTCGGTCTAGTCAAGGCTATGGTTTTTCCAGTGGTCATGTATAGATGTGAGAGTTGGACTGTGAAGAAAGCTGAGCACTGAAGAATTGATGCTTTTGAACTGTGGTGTTGGAGAAGATTCTTGAAAGTCCCTTGGATGGCAAAGAGATCCAACCAGTCCATTCTGAAGGAGATCAGCCCTGGGATTTCTTTGGAAGGAATGATGCTAAAGCTGAAACTCCAGTACTTTGGCCACCTCATGTGAAGAGTTGACTCATTGGAAAAGATTCTGATGCTGAGAGGGATTGGGGGCAGGAGGAGAAGGAGATGACAGAGGATGAGATGGCTGGATGGCATCACTGACTAGACAGACGTGAGTGTGAGTGAACTCCGGGAGTTGGTGATGGACACGAGGCCTGGTGTGCTGTGATTCATGGGGTCACAAAGAGTCTGACACGTCTGAGCGACTGAACTGAACTGGACTGAACTGAAGTTAGTATTTATTTTATGTGTGTGTGTTCATGTGTTAGTTGCTTAGCCTTGTCTTACTCTTTGCAACCCCATAGACTATAGCCCACCAAGCCCCTCCGTCTATGAGATTCTCCAGGCAAGAACACTGTAGTGGGTTGTCATTTCTTTTTCCAAAAGGAACTATAGAAAGAAAGAAAGAAAGTGAAGTCCTTCATTTATGTCCAAATCTTCACGACCCCATGGACTGTAGCCTACCAGTTTCCTCCATCCATAGAATTTTCCAGGCAAGAGTACTGGAGTGGGTTGCCATTTCCTTCTCCATTTATTTTATAATAATTTATAAATAACTCATACTAATTTTGTTATAATATACTTGTGTTTTCTCACGTTTTTCCCAGATATCACATTTTTCCTTTAAAGAAAATGAGTAACAGCATTAATAAAGAGAATGCACTTAAATATTATTAATGTGGTGAATTTAGAAAAATTTATGTGACCTGCAACACTTTTATAGTTAATGTTACATAACAGAGCAAAATATTGAAAGTATTTTAGAATAAAAAAAGTTGTATTAATTACAAAAAAGTCAACAATATAAATAAGATCTTAATATGTGCAACACATTTAAAGTAAAATCAGTAACTTTAATGTAAATTTATAGGATATTATACATTGGCCTTTTTATCATTTTTAATATACTTTAAATTGACATATAATTTAGTTAATATAAAATGTCACATTAAATTGGAAAACAAGATACCTAACACATACACAAAATAAAAGTTAAACAGGTTTTAGATTGCAGAAATTAAAATTGATTCTCCTGCCCAGTTTTCCCACAACTTGACGAATTTACATCTTGAGAAAAATATTCAGCGTATTAATTTGTTCTCATTTCCTTTTATTAATGAGGCAGTTTCCAGATATAAAATGAATCTCTGGAACTGATTAAAGTGCTGATTAAATAAGGACATGGTTCAGTTTTGTTTTGTTGTAGGTTTCAAATGGAGAGCAATGAACAAAATGATGAACTCAAGTGCTCTTCTAATTTATTTTAATATTTAACTGGAACAAAATAAAATGCTGTCTACTTTTAGTCATTACATTGATTTGACCATATTTAATTTCACTTACAAGGACAATAATTATACACATTGCTAGAAACTTTAAAATTACAATTTAAATATCAATGAATATAAAAGAGAATAAACCATTTTTAAAGATATTAGTAACTAAAATAAATTTCATAGCATATTTGATATATTAATTTTAATACTTGAAATTCAAATTATCTTTCATACCTGAACTTATGAATTATTCATGAAACACATTAGCATATGTAATCATATATTCTATACAAGATAATACATGTATTTAGGGGGAAAAAATTCCTATTCAAAACAAAATATTCCTAGACTTTTTATTTTAGTGTTGTAAATTTCTTTAGATTGGAATTTTGCAGCGAGTGGGGGCTACTCTTCACTGAGGTGCCTGGGTTTCTAATTGAGGGTGCTTCTCTTATGGCTGAGTAGTTGCAATGCATGGGCTTAGCTCCCCTGAGGCACATGAAATCTTCCTGGAGCAGGGATCAAATCCATGTTCCCTGCACTGGCAGGTGTATTCTTAACCACAGTAACACCAGGAAAGTCCTGAAAGTACTTTTAAGATGATCACTATTTTATTTAACGTATTCACAAGTTTTCCTGACTTTCCTTTATAGTCTTGGAAAAAGACATCTCAACCACTCTTTAACTTTTTTCTGGCCATGTGGCACCCTTGTAAATGGATTTCCTCAATGTATGTAAACAGAAGCTGGTGAAGGAGTGTACATTGCTCTTAGACATACAAGTATCTGATGCACTGCATTTCTAGTCTATTCCTTTGTGTCCTGTTTATCCAGAATGTCATTTCTAAACAGAAGACACTGGAGCAGAGACCTCCAGGAATGGATGAAATAAACCATCTGAAATCACATAGAAAACTAGTTATAGAAGGACAGTGAATCAGAGGTAGATTGAACAGTAGAGAGAATGGTAACAGATAAGGTCAGAGTAATAGCCAAAACCAAGATAATTCAGACATGTGTAAGCTATTGGAAGAACTTTTTCTCCTGAGTCAAATGGGGTGAAATTGGAAAAAAATTCAAAAGTCTGTTTTACAAAGAAAATTTTGACTCTTGCACAGAATGGACATTAGTTATTAAGTAGGGAAATAAAAGTGAAGTGAAAGTCAGTCAATCGTGTCCGACTCTTTGCAATCCCATGGACTATACAGTCCATGCAATTCTCTAGGCCAGAATACTGGAGTGGGTAGCCTTTCCCTTCTCCAGGGGATCTTCCCAACCCAGGGATCAAACCCAGGTCTCCCACATTGCAAGCAGATTCTTTACCTGCTGAGCCACAAGGGAAGCCCAAGTCGGGAAATTGGGGAAGCCCATTTGGGAGCCATGTTAAGAGTCAAAGAGAGAGCTCACATAGGATGGTGAAAGGAAAAAGTGAAGTTGTTCACTCGTGTCCGACTCTTTGCAACCGAATGGATTGCAGCCTAAGAAGCTCCTCTGTTCATGGGATTTTCCAGGCGAGAATACTAGAGTAGGTTGCCATTTCCTTCTCCAGGAGATCTTCCCGACCCGGGGATCAAACCCGGGTTTCTCACATTGCAGAAAGACGCTTTACCAGCTAAGCCACCAGGGAAATCACATAGGAGGGCAGTTGTGAGTTAATGAGACTTCCTTGGTGGCTCAGAAGGTAAAGCATCTGCCTGCAATGCAGGTTACATGGGTTTAGTTCCTGGGTGGGGAAGATTCCCTGGAGGAGGGAATGGCTATCCATTCCAGTATTTTTACCTGGAGAATTCCATGACAGAGGAGCCTGACAGGCTACGGTCCATGGACTGTAGGTGTAACTTTCACTTTCACTTTTTTTGAGTGAGTTAATGACAGGTGGTTGACTAGAAAATATAACTCCAGGATAGAGCCAATAAGATTCTCTGATGAGTTGGATTATGGGTATGAAAATAAGAGCATAAAAATGACTTCACAGATTTTTTAAAATTTCATATATGATTTTATATTATTTTTCTCTATATAATGCTTTTGCTTATTTCATCATACTTGCTTTTTTTTCTATTGATTTAAACTTTCATCTATTGATTTAATTAACTTTTACCTTAATAAGCTACTGTTACATGATTATCTAATTTTTGTCTCTTTTTTCAATATACTATTTCTTAAATACTAATCTGGTCTTAAATATTAATATACCCTTGGTCTTAGTTGTGGCATATGGAATCTTTGTTGCAGCATGTGCGATTTGGTCCTCTGACCAGGAGTCGATCCTTGGCTCCCTACATTGGGAGGGCGGAGTCTTAGCCACTGGACCAGCAGAGAAGTCCCCCCAGGGTATTGTTTTGATTCTGATACTTTTGTTATTCTTTTCCAAATGTTTAGATATTTTAAACCAAATATCTTTATCTGTTCTGATTATCTATATGCCAAAACATTAATAATGAGTAGAATATCTGAGTTTGAATATAGCATCATTGAGAATAGTCTGTAATCAAAAATGTTTATAGTCTAGATTCACCATTTCAAATAGAAGGTAATTCTGAATATTACCCGTGTGTCATCACAACTCTCTATAAATGGATGGACTCCTCAAACTGGAAGCCAGGCCAGAAATGGATGGACAGTTAGAAATGAATTGGTGTTCAGTTCCTTGATTTACTCTATTTGAGACTAAGGAAATCCCAATGTAAACCAGTCTCCCCATGATGATATTGCCAGGCATTTCAGTACACACATTTCTGCTCTTCCTGCTTCAGTGGAGAAACTGTCCTTTACCTGCAGTGTTTTTTTATTTTCCCTAAACACTCCTAGAATGTAGATATGCTGGGTTTTGGCAACATGTGCTGAAAATTAAGTATAATTCTAGTTCTGACTCAGAATATATCATGTAGCAAAGTCATGAGAAAGATAATATGGAAAAGTTGAACCAAAACACATTAAATATGGTAATAAAAAGAGATAGTCAATTATGGCTTTGCAAAAGCCATTGTAAAGTGGAAAAGATTGTTGGTATAAAAAGCTAATCTGTTCTTATTACTGACTAAGGTGTATGATAATTATATTTATGTTATCAAGGGTGAGCAGACAATGGATATAAAAAAGATAGGAACAGATGAACCAATCTCAGTGTTATCTAATATATATCTGCCTTCCACAGAAAGGCATTAAGAGAAAGAGCAATGTTGTTATTCTACTGTGAAGGGAAATTATGAAATTTTAAAGTTATGCCAATAGAAGCAAGAAAAGTGGAGAGATGGGTGAAATTGATCACTCTAAGCAGCTGGTTCCAGTAATTCAGTCTGTTCAAAATAAATGTTTATGATAGAAAATCATTAGTACATGCAAGGTGCTAATTTATGAATGTGGGGATGAATTCCTCCAAAATTCTTTATCAGGATTTTTTTTTTTACTGACGTATTATGAACAAAATGCCTTCAGTTTCTAGATGAATGATTATTAATGACAGATCAGATGTACTTAATTTGTTTTTCCTAACATCAGTATTCTCATTAGGCTTATGTAAGCATAAAATATGGAATAACATAGTTAATATAAAACCAATGCATTATGGGAAAGCCTAATTTGAGAACAATAAATAATTTAATTTCCATATTAGAAATGGAAAACTAATCTGTTACATTTTGCATTTATATTTATAAAAGGTTTAAGACAAAGATATGTGTTTTGATAAACACTTCATTTTTTTAGATGGTTGTGTAAAACTAAATTTGAATTCCCATTTTCTCTACTGAACAAAGAATCATGACTTACTATAGCTATCAGAATGATGGAGAAATCAATACCCATTACTATTAATGTGAATAAAATGGAGTTTTGTAGTTTAAAATTGTACATTTACTATTCAAAATTTTCTAAAATAGTAATAGCACCATGTGCTGTAAAAATGCAGTACAATAATATGCTAAAATCTTGGATGATATCAGAAAGCTTCTAAACCATTTTTTTAAGAATTTAATTAACATATTATATTATTGAAATTCAGTTCTAGAAGTTCACTGTCCAATATGATAACCAGCATTAGTTTTAGTACTAGTGTAGTACTGCATACTATATTGAAGAACATAGATCTTTAACATTTTTATTATTACTCAAGTTCTAAAGGACAATGGTATTCTAGAAAGTTTTAAATATATAAAAACAACTTCATGACTTATTCATTTTATTTTATTCTGTTTGTTCTTTAATAAACATCTAAGCTAAATAGAAATTTAAAATTAACTCATAATTTGCTGTTAAAATCCATAGCTATATTGAATGCAAAGTCTCACAGCAATGACATCTTTTTCTTTAGCTGTGTTTCTAAGTCAATTCAGAAAAAAAAGGTAAAACTAAATTACTATTGATTAAACATCTCATAGCAATAAGACTCGGAGAAGGCAATGGCACCCTACTCCAGTACTCTTGCCTGGAATATCCTATGGATGGAGGAGCCTGGAAGGGTCCTTGGGGTCGCTGAGGGTCAGACACGACTGAGCAGCTTCACTTTCACTTTTCACTTTCATGCATTGGAGAAGGAAATGGCAACCCACTCCAGTGTTCTTGCCTGGAGAATCCCAGGGACGATGGAGCCTGGTGGTGGGCTGCCATCTATGGGGTCACACAGTCGGACACGACTGAATTGACTTAGCAGCAGCAGCAATAAGACTCTCATTTCACCTTGTCTCTCAACTACATTAAAACTCAGGCCAGCTAATCTTTGTTCAGTGACAAAGAGAATATAATGTAAAGCCAAGAAAGAGGAGGACTTGAACACTTCAGGGTGTAATTTTTATAGGAAAATATATCCTTGTTCAACTTTAGTAGAACTCTGAAATTATTATATATGGCAAGGTTTTCTGAAATGAAGATTTCCTAGACTTTTATGAAAAAGTATATAGACTTCATTTTGAAACTACTAATTCTAATGTCAAAATGATTTCAATTATACAGTAGCAGCCATTGCTATATGATTTGATTTTTAATAATTTTATGCTATTTCTTAAATTATGCAAGGTCAGTACCTGAGTTCATATAGCTTTCTCTGACCCAGTGTGGTAAGTACTGTTTAAAACATAATGCCGAAACATCTGCTCAATATGCAAATATACCTTGTGTTCCAAAATAAGTGATTAGGAGGTTAGCATTTGCTCTGGGCTTCCCTTGTAGCTCAGCTGGTAAAGAATCCTCCTGCAATGCGGTAGACCTGGATTCGATCCCTGGGTTCAGAAGATTCCCTGAAGAAGGGAAAGGCTACCCACTCCAGTATTCTGGCCTGGAGAATGCCATGGACTGTATGGTCCATGAGGTCACAAACAGTCGGACATGACTGAGACTTTACTTTCACTAAGACTATTTATTTCTTACCTCAAAATATTCAGGATATTTTAAAAATGTCTTGGGAATAGATGGCATTAGATTTTCTTCAGGGACTATATTTTATCCTTCTTGAAGTTAGGTTTGTTGTTTGATCACTTAACAAGTATATTATATTTACCTTGCAGGACTCTGGTACACACAGCAGATATGCAATAAGTATGTGGTCAACTAAATTAATAAATAACCTTCTACATTTGTCAAGGCCTGGTTTCTGATAGTTGGTCAGTAAATATTTGTTGAGTGAACTAAAATATCTCTCTAGAGCCTATAAGAAGGATGGCATACTCAAAAATGGTCACTACAACCTAAAGAGTAATTTTCTCAGTTGAATACATTAATGTTAATCAAAATAATAAAATTCCCCAAATTCTGTTTTGTTTTGTTTTGTTTTTATTTACTACAGCTACGTTGTTGGTGTTGTCCAGTCGCCAAGTCATGTCTGACTCTGCACCATCACACGGACTGCAACACACCAGGCTTCCCTATCCCCCACCATCTCCTGGAGTTTATCCAAGTTCATGTCCATTGAATCCGTGGTGCTATCCAATCATCTCATCCTCTGTTACTTCCTTCTTTTTCTGCCTTCAATCTTTCCTATCATCAGGGTCTTTTCAGATGAGTAAACTATTCTCATTATGTGGCCAAAGTATTGGAGCTTCAGTTTCAACATCAGTCCTTCCAAATATTCAGGGTTGATTTCCTTTAAGATTGACTGATTTGATCACCTTACTTTCCAAGGGACTCAGAAGAGCCTTCCCCAGCACCAGAGTTCAGAGGCATCAGTTCTTTAGTGTTCTGCCTTTTTTTTATAGTCCAGCTCTCACACTGTACACAACTACTAGAAAGACCATAGCCTTGATTATATGGACCTTTGATGGCAAAGTGATGTCTTTGTTTTTCAACATGTTGTTTAGGTTTGTCATAGCTTTCCTGCCAAGAAGCAATCATCTTCTGATTTCATGTTTGCAGTCACCATTTGCAGTGATTTTAGAGCCCAAGGAGAAGAAATCTGTCACTGCTTCCACCTTTTCCCCTTCTATAGACTTAAAAAATATCGAGTTGACAGATACAAATATTTGTGTTCTTTTCATTTCTTTATTCACTAATGCACAAAATGATAGCCTCAGAGACAGAAATTGTCCACTTGGACATCAAATTGTTTTATTGAAAAGAACAATTGGGTACATTTCCTTAAACTTATGTTTTCCCTATATATAAACTACAAAAAGTCGAGCAATAGAAACAAGTTTGTTTTATGACATTAAAGAAAAAGTTGAACTGTCCAGACATCAGTTTAATTAGCTGAAAATAATCAATATTTAGTCAGTGGGAAATAAAATCTGTCTTTCTGAGTCCAACACTTTTTATAAGTATTAATTTGTAAGTATAATTGTTAAAAATACTACTTTAAATCAATAATATGGACATTCTTTAAAACTGAGAACTTAAAAGTCATATTTCATATACACAACTATATATAAAATAGATAAGCAATAAGGCTCTACTGTACAGGTGAGGGAATTCTACTCAATATTCTGTAATAACCTATATAGGAGAAAAAATCTGAAAAAGAATGTGTATATATGTATAAACGTGTAACTCAATCACCTTTCTGTACATCTGAAACTAACACATTATGAATCAAATATACTCCAATATAAAATGAAAATAAAATTGATTTGAAAAAAATAAAGTACCCTGGAAAGTATATCTAATGACATAAGTAGTCACTGATCAAGAACTTAATTTAGAAATTCTTTGGACCAAAAGGTTTTTTTATAAACCATAGATCTACTTTATCACGTGAAGGCTTTTCATTTGGTTATTGAGCAACACTAAAAGAATGATGGTTTACAGCTGAATTGTTACCAGGAGTGGATACAGTATTTTTGATGGTAGGTATTTAAGTCTGTCATGACCACTGGATATTGTGTATTTTAGAGATCCTACTTGGCATATATGATCTTTTAGTTTATCCTCAGTCTAATTTAGTTTTATATTAATGCCATTTTAAAAATGTTACCTATATATCACTTTCTAAATCCATTACTATGAAAAGATTATCAGAAACTTTATAGACCTTTTTTACTGGATAATTAAAAATATTTCTTGAGGTTTAATTGACATACAACATTATATTAGATTCAGGTGTATAACAATGAATCAATATTGGTATTTATAAAAAAAATAATCACACTAATAAATCTAGTGCACATCCATCAGTACAAAGTTATAATATTTTTCTTGTGATAAGAGATTTTAAGATTTCTCTCTTAGCAACATGTAAATATGCAATAAGATATTATTAACTATAGACAGTATACTGTATATTGCATCTTCAAGACTTAATTTAGAATTATAAATTTGTACCTTTTGACACCCTGCACTCATTTTGCCCACCCCCCACCAATCTGTTCTTTTATCTATGATCTTGTTTTTGTTTTCAGATCACAAACAAATGAGATTATTAGGTAATTGGGTAATCATCCTTGTCTGATATTTAATTTAGCATAATGCCCTTGATATCTGTTAATGTTGTCTCAAATAGAAATATATCATTCTTTTCTTATGAATAAATAATATACTATTTTGTGTGCACCACATTTTTAATCCATCTATTCATTGGTGAACACTCAAGTTATTATATCTTAGCTGAAAGAAAGTGAAAGTGAAAGTTGCTCAGTCTTGTCTGACTCCTTGAGACCCCATGGACCGTACATGTCCATGGAACTCTCCAGGCCAGAATACTGGATATGAGAAGCCTTTCCCTTCTCCAGGGGATCTTCCCAACCTAGGGTCAAACCCAGGTCTCCTGCATTGCAGGCACATTCTCTACCAAATGAGCTATAAGGGAAGCACTATATCCTAGATAATCATAAATAATGCTACAGTGAACATAAGGGTATATGTGTCTTTTCAAATTAGTGTTTTCAGTTTCTTCAGATAAATACCCAGTGGAATTTCTGGATTATGTGGTACTTCTATTTTTTATTTTTGGAGAAACTTCCATATTGTTTTCTATAGTGGCTGGATCAATTACGTTTCCAACAGTGCACAAGGGTTCCCTTTTCTCCACACCCTTGGCAATTGTTTTCATTTCTTATCTTTTTAATAATACATAGGTTTTTTATTGATTTATTTATTGAAGAGCTGTTTAATAAGTATAGGAAATTAGAAAATTGATTCTAAAATAATTAGTATATTATTAGATGCAAACATCTAAGGCATATGGAGTTGACCCTTGAACAACATAAGAATTAGAGGGCCAACCTACACACAGTCAAAATGCCATTTATAGCTTTGACTCCCCAAAACTTAATAACAAATAGCCTACTTTTGACCAGAAGCCTTATCAATAATATAAATGGTCAGTTAACAAGTATTTTTTATCTTATATGTATTATATACTGTATTCCTATATTAAAGTAAGCAGGAGAAAAGAAAATATTATTAAGAAAATCATAAGGAAGAGAAAATGCATTTACAATACTGTACTGTATTTATCATTGCCATAAGTTTACATATGATTTCAAGATGAACCATATGTCCAGAACTACATCTATATTGCTTTATATATAATACAAAACACTACAGATATTATGCTTATGACTAACACTCGACTTCAAAAATGAAAAGATGCTGTTAAAAAAACCCGTATTTAAAGTGTAAAGATTCATGCATTGATAATAAGAATACGATTGCTTAATGGTAACCTAGCCTGCATGCTAATAAATAATTCATTATAAAATCTTTATTGCACACAGAATCACATTAGATTCACATTCATAACAGATTATACAGCATTAGAATCACTTTCATAGTACAGTATTGGAAACACTGTTACTTTTTTTAACACATGTGATAATAGGCTGATAGTTTCTCCAATTATAAGAGAGATGTGTACTGTAAGGTAATGTAGTTCTTTGAAATAGAAGTTATTTGGCAAAACTAATACAATTATGTAAAGTTTAAAAATAAAATAAAATTAGGAACAACAAAAAAATAAAAAAAAAGAAGTTATGAAACAGAAAGAAAACTAATGCATTGTTAATTTTGTATTAAATATTACTGACCTTATACTGAGAAGGAACCCCACTCCAATACTCTTGCCTGGAAAATCCCATGGACGGAGGAGCCTGGTAGCCTGCAGTCCATGGGGTCGCTAAGAGTCGGACACAACTGAGCAACTTCACTTTCACTTTTCACTTTCATGCATTGGAGAAGGAAAGGGCAATCCACTCCAGTGTTCTTGCCTGGGGAATCCCAAGGATGGGGAGCCTGGTGGGCTGCCGTCTATGGGGTAGCACAGAGTTGGACACAACTGAAGTGACTTAGCAGCAGCAGCAGCAGCAGACCTTATATCTAAGAATAGAACACTATCAACATATTTTATGCCTTCATGATATATCTTTTTATTAAAATTTCCAGTATTTCGAGGCTATAAGCTTCACCTGCAAGTTTTCCCAAATTGCCATAAATCTCTAAAATTTTTTCTGTATATTTATTGTAAGAAACCTGCATATTAGTAGATCTGCACAGTTCGAACCCATGTTGTTCAAAGGTCAGCTATTTACTTTTCTACTGATAATGATTTTATAATTGAAATGGAAGTTTTAAAAGAATTATAGCTTTTTCAAGTACTAATTATTCTTCAGTAGTCCTAATAGTTGGGCTTCACCAGTGGCTCAGTGGGTAAAGCATCTACCAGCAATGCAAGAGACACAGGAGATGCTGATTTGATCACTGGGTCAGAAAGCTATCCTGGAGAAGGAAATGGCAACCCACTCCAGTATTCTTGCCTGGAAAATCCCACAGACAGAGGAGCCTGGAGGCTACAGTCCAAAGGGCTGCAAAGAGTCGGACACAACTGAACAACTAAGCACAGTCTCAATAAACTGCATAGTAAAAACGTCCAAGCAGTTCCTCTTGAACTGATGCAGTTCAAACAAGTTACCAAGTTTGACTCAGGATCAGGCCATCATTTTCATTGGTTGTATGGATAATAACAGAAGTTTCGGTGTATCTCATATTTGTAAGTGCTGTGTTGTAGGAAATTTGATTACTTTTCCTTCATTTGCTCTTATAAACAGGAGCCACATTTTAAAATCCATTGTTGTAATAATAATCAACCACTAGAGAGGTGTTTTGTCAGTTTTCCTCCAGGACACAGATTGATGCTTTTATTGTCCATGAAAGCCAGCATGATCACTCAGCAAGGATTATACCTTATTTTGTATAAATAGAGTATGATATTAATACCAGAGCTCCTGGAAATTATTTAAAATTTGTCATGTTCTCTGCCCTCATTTAGTGATGATTGATGAGGCAATATTTGCAGTGTGTAATAAGTTACATGAGTGAATGCTGTTGAATAAGTAATAGAGTACAAGCTCTTTTTATTAAATAATAATTAATTTGAGATTTTCCCACTTTCTCTTCTTCCTAAGAAACTCAGAAAACCAAGTAATGAATTATTTGACATTTAAGAAACCAAATTAAGCATATTTCTTTTTTTCATCACAAAACACTTGATAGCTTTTGGCTTCTGGGTTGGGATATTTCTCTCCAGGCAAGTATCTTAGTTTAACAACAGTATCAAAAGCAAGAGCAGATAAAATTTAAAAAAATAAATAAAGTATAAAAAAATATAAATAAATGAAAATCAGTTATTTTTACAACAGTGGGGGAAAAAAAAAAAGCAAGAGCAGCAAGTAACAACAGGAAAACCAAAAGCAAAATTATTTATATGGGAAAAGTAGTTTCCCTGCTCTTTTTACTATCACTTCCTTAAAAATAGTAACTGTTGATTATGTTACTGCTTCATAGAATCTTACCAAGTAATTTCTGTTTTCTGTTCTTCTATGCAATCTCTTTTCACATGGAATCCATGTGAAAAGTAATCTCTACTTAATATTAACTATATTTTGCTTATATTTAGTGTATTAATTTGGGCTTTCCTAGTGGTTCAGTGGAGAAGGCAATGGCACCCCACTCCAGTACTCTTGCCTGGAAAATCCCATGGACAGAGGGGCCTGGAGGGCTGCAGTCCATGGGGTCATGAAGAGTCGGACATGACTGAGCAACTTCACTTGCACCTTTCACTTTCATGCATTGGAGAAGGAAATGGCAACCCACTCTAGTGTTCTTGCCTGGAGAATCCCAGGGATGGGGGACCCTGGTGGGCTGCCATCTATGGGGTCACACAGAGTCAGACATGACTGAAGCGACTTAGCAGTGGTTCAGTGGTAAAGAATCTGTCTGCAATGCAAGAGACACAGGAGACAAGGGCTTGATCCCTTGGTCTGGAAGATCCCCTGGAGGAGGGCATGGCACCCACTCTAGTATTTTTGCTGGTAAAATACTATGGACAGGGGAGACTGGAGGACTATAGTCCATAGGGTAGCAGTGAGTTGGACATGACTGAATCAGCTGAGCAGCAGCAGCATATATTAATTAAATAAGGCCAGATTGAATGAGGTCAACTAAACCAAGCTTTGTACAAATAAAGTGTGCTTAATGTTTTTAAAGATAAAAGCTGAAATTTTCAGTGAGATCATCAAACCACATTTAATCATTCACAAAACTTTAAAAGGATTTCAAAAATTAATTATAATTATCAAGCCAATATCATTTAAAATACTATACAATGGTATGAAGTACTAATTTACATTTACTTATTTTTATAATGAATATCAACTTATATCTACTGCTGCTATCATTATTACCAAACTGGACATGGAACAACAGACTGGTTCCAAATAGGAAAAGGAGTTCATCAAGGCTGTATATTGTCACCCTGTTTATTTACCTTCTATGCAGAGTACATCATGAGAAACGCTGAACTGGAAGAAACACAAGTTGGAATCAATATTGCCAGGAGGAATATCAATAACTTCAGATATGCAGATGACACCACCCTTATGGCAGAAAGTGAAGAAGAACTAAAAAGCCTTTTGATGAAAGTGAAATTGGAGAGTGAAAAGGTTGGCTTCACATTCAGAAAACGAAGATCATGGCATCTGGTCCCACCACTTCATGGGAAATAGATGGGGAAACAGTGGAAACAGTGTCAGACTTTATTTTTCTGGGCTCCAAAATCACTACAGATGGTGACTGCAGTCATGAAATTAAAAGACACTTACTCCTTAGAGGGAAAGTTATGACCAACCTAGATAGCATATTCAAAAGCAGAGACATTACTTTGCCAACAAATGTTCATCTAGTCAAGGCTATGGTTATTCCTGTGGTCATGTATGGATGTGAGAGTTGGACTGTGAAGAAAGCTGAGCGCTGAAGAATTGATGCTTTTAAACTGTGGTGTTGGAGAAGACTCTGGAGAGTCCCTTGGACTGCAAAGAGCTCCAACCAGTCCATTCTGAAGGAGATCAGCCCTGGGATTTCTTTGGAAGGAATGATGCTAAAGCTGAAACTCCAGTACTTTGGCCACCTCATGAGAAGAGTTGACTCATTGGAAAAGACTCTGATGCTGGGAGGGATTGGGGGCAGGAGGAGAAGGGGAGGACAGAGGATGAGATGGCTGGATGGTATCACTGACTTGATGGACGTGAGTCTCAGTGAACTCCAGGAGTTGGTGATGGACAGGGAGGCCTGGTGTGCTGCGATTCATGAGGTCACAAAGAGTTGGACACGACTGAGTGACTGATCTGATCTGATCTGATCTGATTATAAAGTAGAACTGTCTTTTCAAGGCAAACTATGAGTTATTTTTACCATATTTTTAAAAAATCATTGTATACTAAATAACTTTATCAGTATATTTACTTATTAAGCATATTTTGTTCAATGTATGTGAATCTCCAATTAATTTAATTATTGAATAAAAGTTTAATATTAAAACACAGTTTTATAATAATTACTTCATAACATAATTAACAATTCAAAATATTTCAAAATAATTTGGATAATTCCCATGTACATTAGACATTTGATCAACTTAAAAAATTAAGAGTGCAAATATTTGCCTAT
Source organism: Bos indicus x Bos taurus (assembly GCF_003369695.1). Lineage (NCBI taxonomy): Eukaryota > Metazoa > Chordata > Mammalia > Artiodactyla > Bovidae > Bos > Bos indicus x Bos taurus. The sequence continues at coordinate 16,664,301 of NC_040076.1, read as the reverse complement.
TTAATAAGTGTTAACAAGACTAGGAAGTATTTTTATTTTTAAACAAATTTTAAATGACTTAAAAAAATCAGAAATTCCATATAGTTATGTATTTTCTCCATGAGAGAACTTGTTGTAGTCTAGAGATAGATAAATTGGAGACCTGCCAATCAGATTTTAAATTTAGAAGTAAAATAGAACTTTTACTAGCTTAGAATATGTGGTAAGTAATGTATCAAAACTGTTAATTTTAAAATTATTACTCAAAGTGTCAATCCTGAGATCACTGGTTAAACTGATAAAAACTTTTCATATGATAAAGGGTAATAATAGATAAAAATATTTACAATGATTTTATACCTTAATATTTCAAAAGAATTGTTAAGGCTACATGGTAGTTTTGATTTTTTTTTTTTTCTACCCAACTAAGCGTATTTCACAGAATGCATTGTTTTGGCAGCACTGGAATAGAGTGATGTTCACTAATATCCAGTGTTGGTTGCGGTGTATGCTGTGCTTGGTCACTTCAGTTGTGTCTGACTCTTTGAGACCCCACAAGCTGTAGCCTGCTAGGCTGCTCATTCCATGGTGATTCTCCAGGCAAGAATACTGGAGTGGGTTGCCATGCCCTCTGCTAGGGATCTTCTTAACCCAGGTATTGAACCCATTTTTCCCACATTGCAGGATGATTCTTTACTGTCTGAGCCACTGGTGTGGGTTATATTTAGAACTGACTCATTAAAAAAAAAAAAAAAAAGTCACTTCTGAAAGCTCCATTTTACTCCCTGAAGTCTGTATTTGGGAGTTATTTTCTTGCCTTGTGTGCCTGTGTACATGCTAAGTTGCTTCAGTCATCTGTGATTCTTTGCAACCCCATAGACTCTAACCTGCAAGGTTCCTCTGTCCATTGGATTCTCCAGGCATGAATACTGTAATGAGTTATCATGCCATCCTCCAGGGGCTCTTCCTGACCCAGGGAGGAAATCCATGTCTCCTGCATCTCCTGCATTAACAGGCTGATTCTTTAAAACCAAGACACCTGGACTTCCTCTGGATAGATAGATAGATAAATATATATATATATATATATATTTAAAATTCTTAAAGAGATGAGAATACCGTACCACTTTACCTACATCCTGAGAAACCTGTATACAGGTCAGGAAGCAATAGTTAGAATTAGACATGAAACAATGGACTGGTTCAAAATTGGGAAAGGAGTACATCAAGACTGTATATTGTCATGCTGCCTATTTAACTTCTGTACAGAGTACATCATACGAAATGCTGGGCTGATGATGCACAAGCTGGAAAAAAGACTGCCAGCAGAAATATCAATAACTTCAGATATGCAGATGACACCACTCTGATGGCAGAAAGACTCTTGATAAGAGTGAAAAAGCTGGCTTAAAACTCAACATTCAAAAGATGAAGATCATAGCATCTGGCCCTATCACTTCATGACAAATAGATGGGGAAACAATGAAAATAGTGACAGACTTTATTTTATTGGGCTCCCAAATCATTGCAGATGATGACTTTAGCCTTGAAATTAAAAGATTCTTGCTCCTTGGAAGAAAAGCTATGACCAACCTAGCCAGCATATTAAAAAGCAGATATATTACTTTGCCGACAAATGTTCATCTAGCCAAAGCTATGGTTTTTCCAGTAGTTATATATGGATATGAGAGTTGGACCATAAAGAATACTGACTGCCAAAGAATTCATGCTCTTAAACTGTGGTGTTTGAGAAGACTTTGAGAGTCCCTTGAACTGTAAGGAGATCAAAACAGTCAATCCTAAAGGAAGTCAGTCCTGAATATTCATTGAAAGGATTGGTGCTGAAGCTGAAGCTCCAATACTTTGGCCACCTGATGCAAAGAGCCAACTCATTAGAAATGACCCTGATGCTGTGAAAGATTGAAGGCAGGAGGAGAAACGGATGACAGAGGATGAGATGGTTGGATGGTATCACTGACTCAATGGCCTTTAGTTTGAGCAAACTGTAAGAGATGGTAAGGGAGAGGGAGCGGTATGCTGCAGTCTATGGGATTGCAAAGAGTTGGACACAGCTGAGTGACTGAACAACAAATATATCTATGTGTGTGCTAATACAATTCAGTCATTTCCAACTCTTTGCAACACATGGATTCTAGCCTGCTAGGCTCCTCTGTCCATGGGATTCTCCATGTAAGAATCCTGGAGTGGGTTTCCATGCCCTCCTCTGTGGGATCTTCCTGACCTAGGGATTGAACCCATGTCTCTTACATCTCCTGCAATGACAGGTGGCTTCTTTACCATTAGTGCCACCTTAGAAGCCCCTTTTTCCTTACGTAAAAATTTTAAACTAAAACTAACCTATACAAAAAGGATGTATCCTTTCTCCAATCCTTAATTGTGAATGTTTAATCTCTTGAGAGAATGAAGAGAAGTATTTTCAATTATAGAAACAGCTTTCACCTGAGGATAAGAGTACTCCACAAAAAATAGTCATTTTGAATGAACATCTAGCCCCTTCTACTGCACTGACTCTCATATACATGGTACCCAGGCAGGGCTTAGTAATATTCCACTCTGGGGAATATGACCTGTTATAGAAAAGGAAGTAAAGACAAGATCGGGTCTATGATATGGCTCATATGTGGAATCTAAAAAAAAAAAAAAAAAAATGGGTACAAATGAACTTATCTATAAAACAGAAATAAACTCACAGATATAGAAAATAAATTTATGGTTACAAGGGCATCAAAAGAGTAGTGATAAATTGGGAGACTGAAATTTATGTATACACACTGCTATATTTAATATAAGTCAGTAAGATTCCCTGGAAAAGAAGATGGGAGTCCACCTCAGTATTCTTGCCTGGAGAATCCCATGGACAGAGGAGCCTTGCAGGCTACAGTCCACGGGGTCACAAGAGTTGGACATCATTTAGTGACTAACACACCACCAACTAATAAGGACCCACTGTATAGCACAGGGAATCTTATTCAATACTCTCTAATGACCTATGCTGCTGCTGCTGCTAAGTCGCTTCAGTTGTGTCCAACCCTGTGTGACCCCATAGATGGTAGCCCACTAGGATCCGCCGTCCCTGGGATTCTCCAGGCAAGAACACTGGAGTGGGTTGCCATTTCCTTCTCCAACACATGAAAGTGAAAAGTGAAAGTGAAGTCTCTCAGTCATGTCCAAATTTCTGTGACCCCATGGACTGCAGCCTTCCAGGTCCCTCCATGGGATTTTCCAGGCAAGAGTACTGGAGTCAGTTGCCATTGCCTTCTCCACTAATGACTTATTTGGAAAAGAATTTAGAAAAGAGTGAATATATATCTATGTATAAAAGATTCACTTTGGTGTACATTCGAAACTAACACAACATTGTAAATCAGCTATACCCCAATAAAAGTTTTTTTTTTTTTTTTTTTTTTTTAATGAGTTGAGAAGAAAGAAAAGGAAATAGAAAGATAATGGCTGTGGCCTATTTTGCTTTTATTTCTCTTAATTTAAGCAATCTCATGGATTTTTTTTTTTTAGTCCTCTATCTACTTTCTACTTCTACCTTGGCTGGAACCTCCCATGTCTTTAGAATTCTGCAGCTGATTTTTCTAATCAGCGCTGCTTTTCTTCCAGATTTAGAATATGGATGGGAAGCAGGGGCCATATTGTTCTTCCTCCAGCAGTGAGTACCTAAGTTATTTGGGGCTCCAGGTAAAAACAATTCTTCCCTGGTGGCTCAGAGAGTAAAGAACCTGTCTGTAATGCAGAAGACCCGGGTGCTATTCCTGGGTCAGGAAGATCCCCTGGAGGAGGGAATGGTAACCCATGCCAGTATTCTTGCCTGGAGAATCCTATGGACAGAGGAGGGCTGGTGGGCAACCAGTCAATGGGCTGCAAAGTGTTAGACACAACTGACTTTCACTATTTTTTTTTTTTTCTTTCTGGAAGAATCTACAGAAACTTTTGTGTTCTCCTGACTCCCAGTCACATCCAGGCTGAAGAGAACTATAAAGTCACTATCCAGCTTTTCTGCAAGAGTGGTTGTATTCTGACTGAACCACTGTTGAGTCTCCATCTCTTATTTGAATTACTTTAGTTATACAAATATGAGTTAGAATAATATTTAATGAAAAGTGCCTAGAAGATAATTATGCCAAACCCAAGCAATAAAAGTCATATTGAAAATGATATCTTCATGACCCAGATAATCGTGATGGTGTGATCACTCACCTAGCCCTGACATCCTGGAATATGAAGTCAATTGGGCCTTAGGAAGCTTCACTACGAACAAAGCTAGTGGAGGTGATGGAAATTCCAGTTCAGCTATTTCAAATCCTGGAAGATGATGCTATGAAAGTGCTGCACTCAATATACCAGCAAAATTGGAAAACTCAGCAGTGGCCACAGGACTGGAAAAGGTCAGTTTTCATTCCAATCCCAAAGAAAGGCAATGCCAAAGAATGCTCAAACTACCACACAATTGCACTCATCTCACACGCCAGAAAGGTGATGCTTAAAATCCTCCAAGCTAGGCTTCAGCAATATGTGAACCGTGAACTTCCAGATGTTCAAGCTGGTTTTAGAAAAGGCAGAGGAACCAGAGATGAAATTGCCAACATCCTCTGGATCATTGAAAAAGGAAAAGAGTTTCAGAAAAACATCTATGTCTGCTTTATTGACTATGCCAAAGCATTTGACCGTGTGGATCACAATAAACTGTGGAAAATTCTGAAAGAGATGGGAATACCAGACCACCTGACCTGCCTCTTGAGAAACCTGTATGCAGGTCAGGAAGCAACAGTTAGAACTGGACATGCAACAACAGACTGGTTCCAAATAGGAAAAGGAATATGTCAAGGCTGTATATTGCCACCCTGCTTATTTAACTTCTATGCAGAGTACATCATGAGAAACGCTGGGCTGGAGAAAGCACAAGCTGGAATCAAGATTGCTAGGAGAAATATCAATAACCTCAGATATGCAGATGACACGACCCTTATGGCAGAAAGTGAAGAACTAAAGAGCCTCTTGAAAGTGAAAGGAGTGAAAAAGTTGGCTTAAAGCTCAACATTCAGAAAACTAAGATCACAGCATCTGGTCCCATCACTTCATGGCAAATAGTTCGGCAAACAGTGGAAACAGTGACAGACTTTATTTTTCTGGGTTCTAAAGTCTCTGTAGATGGCGATTGCAGCCATGAAATTAAGAGAAGCTTGCTCCATGGAAGGAAGGTTATGACCAACCTAGATAGCATATTAAAAAGCAGAGATATTACTTTGCCAACAAATATCCATCTAGTCAAGACTATGATTTTTCCAGTGGTCCTGTTTGGGTGTGAGATTTGGACTATAAAGAAAGCTGAGAGCTGAAGAACTGATGCTTTTGCAGTGTGGTGTTGGAGAAGACTCTTGAGAGTCCCTTGGACTGCAAGGAGATCCAACCAGTTCATCCTAAAGGAGATCAGTCCTAGGTGTTCATTGGAAGGACTGATGTTGAAGCTGAAACTCCAATACTCTGGCCACTTCATGCAAAGAGCTCACTCATTTGAAAAGACCCTGATGCTGGGAAAGATTGAGGGCAGGAGGAGAAGGGGACGACAGGATGAGATGGTTGGATGGCGTCACCAATTCAATGGACATGGGTTTGGATGAACTCCTGGAGTTGGTGATGGACAGGGAGTCCTGGCGTGCTGCAGTTCATGGGGTCACAAAGAGTCAGACACAGCTGAGCAACTGAACAGAAAGTGATAATTCTCATCAATCAAGGAAAAGTGGGTTAACCCATGTCTTCCACATTACAGATGGTTTCTTTACCATTTGAGCCACAATGGAAACCCAAAAATACCGGAGTGGTTAGCCTATCCCTTCTCCAGTGGATCTTCCCAACTTAGGAGTCAAACTGGGTTCTCCTGAATTGCATGTGCATTCTTTACCAAATGAGCTATAAGGGAAGACCATATAGAAATATGATTTAGAATAAATTTGATGAAAAGTGTCTAGAAGATAATTTTGCCTGAGAAAGGTATTCAAACCATATTAAAAATAATCATTCTCATCAATCAAGGTTGAGAGGGTTAGATGAGCATAAAATGTCAATAGTCACCAAAAAGAAAGAGGAGCAAAAGCTAGACTTGTGCAACAGAATCTAGATATGATCAGAAAGTTTCTTTTTAAAATCTATATGTCATTTGTCTCCCAGGAATACAAATAACAGTATGTCATGGAGCTTACAACTTTCATAAATTTGTAAAACATTTAAGTCATAAGAAATTTTATTATTTTGTTGGCCACATAACATGTTCTATAGGAAATAAAAACTGATGATCATTACCTGTAAAATAATGAATATAACTTATATTAAATAATCTAGATGCATATATAAGGTGTGCATTTCCTTGCTTCTCAGAATTCATTTTGACTGCCTATTTTCATGAATGACAAGGATGACCATAAACTTGAGAACAGTCATTGTATCTAAGCATACACAGACATAATATAAAGTTTTATTTTCCCCAAAAGTCATACCCTGGCAGAGAAGAAAAATAGAAGCAAAGATTATTCCACCTCTTTGACATTGTTATTTTTCAAAGTCACTAATCTTTAGCATGGAGTCTAATAAATGAATTTAAGCTTTGAATACATTTAAGATCCCTAAAATCCCACCAGAATGTATGTGTACTTCCTAATTCCAGTACACAACAAAGGAATATCTGGCAGGCTTTGTACCCAAAGCTTTAGCGTGAGCAAACTAGATAAGAAAATTGTAAATATAAGTGAACAAACATAAAAGAAAATAGAAATGAAAGGGGAGGGATATGTTCAGCTTCACTGAGAAGAATGAAAGCAATCGGTGTTGTTCAATTTCAAGAGAAGAAAACTGGTAAAGAATAAAATTCTATTTACAGACATCAAAGATGACAGTATAAGCAAAAATAATTAAAAATGAAAAAGAAAATTATAGAGTGCTTGTCATTGTTCCTCAAATATATACTAGCTAATAATATTAGATAGGAATTCTCATGATGTATTTTAATTTCCTTCACACATTTCAGACGAATCACACATTCAAAATGGGTATAAAAGTTTAAAACCTCCAGAGCAGCAGTAAAGGAATTAAATCTAATTTTCAAAACTAGCAAAAAGTGCCAAGTGAATGGTAAACAAATAAATATTCTATATCAAAATGCTGTTGTTTAATTCACCAAATGACCAAATTGTCTACAGGTACTTAAAATAAGAAAAGTATCAAATATCCTTGAATTGGAACCAGATAGTCTTAGGTTGACTTCAAAAACATTAATTCAACAGTTAGATGATGTTTTTTTCTTATTGAATATAGTTTAAAACTTGTACATCAAATTGAATTATGGTACAGTGATCTCACTCTGACACATAATACTTATAATAGATAACTTGGAAACTATTCCTGATAGTTTATAATCTTACTTCTAAGAAACTTTATGAATAATAGTAAAGACAGTGTCTTGAGTTTGGCATTGGAAAAGAATTAGATTTATGCACTTTAAATACAAATAAAAAACTGAATCACTTGGAGCATGGGAAGATTAATAACCTAAGAGTCCACAAAGTTTACATAGAAACCTTCAAATACTATCATTGACTACTTGTGTTTGTGCCAGCAAGCAAGAGTTCTTTCAGAAAATTCTAGCATAATCACCTGTTATAATAAGTTACTCCTATGTTAACTATGCAGTAATATTTTTAACTCATAAAACACATTTTATCTTAACTGGATAAATATATTCAAAATATTTTAACGATAAATATTCAAAATATTTAAACTATTTTCTGTGGGTGAAGTGTAGATTTTTAGAGGAAAGTGTACACAAATAAGCTTAATAAAACATATCATATTTTGCTGGATAAATCGACATCTTTATTAATTGAAAATTAATTTAGCAATTATCTATTTCATTCATTTGGGGAAGTCTACATCAAAGCTTCTCCCCAAAATATGAAAAGACAGCATGTGTTATATGCACATACTGGCAAGGAAACTTCTATTTTGTTAGTCCATTTTGTACTTAACACTTTTCATATAGAGGTCTTAAAATTTAAGTTGCTCACTTGATGTTTAATAACTGAAGAAGTTAATTTACTCATTTAGAAGACATCCAGGGCACATTTTTTTTTGTAAGAGTATGTATATGTCACAAAAGGGGATATATTAGCAGATAAAACAACCTCTGAAGCCTCAAGGGGTTTAGGAAAACTCACTTAAATTTCAATTTCAGAACATTCAAATTCAGAACAGAAGATAGAAACATGTAAAATGCATTAGTTTAAAAATTATAATTATTAGTAGTCACTCAGTGATTATTAATGGTTCAATCTCCACGTTAAGCATTGACTGTCTCATGTGGGTCTCGTAAACCCTGTGTGACAGTTTATTAAAACCCCCGTTTTGAAGATGAAGAAGGTAAAATTTAGAAAGATTATGCAATTTGCCCAGAATCTTGTCAGTTTTAAGTTCATAGCCAGAATTTAATCCAAGTAGTCTGACAACTGACCCTGCAACATTCTGTACTGACGACACATTTCAGCAGGTAGGCCCTCTTCAAAAGTCATTTTCTGATTATTTTAATCATCTTCTGTCAATTAAGAATCAGTGCATAATAAATATCAAAAAGAATTATTTTAAAAGAAAAGAGCATCTGAAAAAGAATGGGATACCATGACTTCCAGATTAAGCCTTTTAGGTAGATTTATTCAATGAGTCAGTGTACCACCAACATAAAATGTGTAGGCATTAATGTTGATCAAAATTAAACTGAGTTCTTGGCCTCCTAATATTAACATAATGTTAGAGATATAACATGTCTCTAAAGATAACAAGGTAATATATATTTTATATCAGACATTTAAAAAACTTGATGTGTACAACTTCATATGAAAGAGATGCTAGGAAACAGAGATACATGATTCACAAAGAGAAGGAGACTGAGGGGACATGCCCTGAGAAAATGCTACTAAGATAAAATTGGTTCAAAAGTAAAAAAGATAAAAATAGCAACAACAACAAACCAATTCCAGGCACTAAGATCCCATAGAGTAAAAAGTTTGGCACATATAAGAGCCTGATGTTAGCACACATGACAGCCTCACATGTTCTTTTCAATGTGCCTGAATAGCAAGATGAGAGATAAAGTGTTTATTACTAATTGACCACGTGGACTATGACAAGAAGTTAAACCTTTTACTGAAGAACAATGAGAATTAAGTATCAAAGAACTTTTTAGGCAAAGCACAGAGATAGTGGTGGTGGTCAAAGACCACTTATTTGAATGGTAAATTTAAAATTTTTATGCCACTTTGGAAGATCCAAGGTTTATATCATCAAATATATATTGAACTAGAAGTCATTCTGCTTTGCTATTTATGAAATCCCAGATAGAAGAACTGGCACTACGGAATGAAAAAAATCAGATGGTTCATTTTTCAGATAGGGAAGACAAAGCTTATATTTTTAAAACACACTCAAACAAACATTGGATGAACTGTGCATATTAAAGTTTTCAAAAGATGCTCCCATGGCTTGGTAGCATATGAAAGGGGTGATAATTGTGCTGAAGTAGTTAAGCACAGAACTCTGCTCCAACATTTCAGATTGAAATTCCTATAACCTACAAGTGTGTTTCATCTATAAGTAATTCCAAATAATAACCTTACACTATGTTATTCCCCTTTGTTATGATTCCAACTGAGATGCTGAGGTAGTTGTTTGATTTTCTATTAGAATGTAGGCTATTCTATAAATTGAGAACAATTTGGAGTCAGATAGCCAAAAATAGGATCTCAACTCTACAGTTCCCAGCTCTAATCAGTATTTCAGTCCATATTGCTGGTAAACGAACAGTACAGTGACTATTATCATTGCCCAATAAATGTTAGCTCTGATTCATACAGTTATTAGACAGATTTTCATTTGGCCACAGAGGACTGTGCCCTCATCCTTAGAAATGAATTTTACATAAGTGCATTTCAATCTAAGAACTTCAGAGAATGACAGTAGCATCACCTGGAAACTTAAGAGCACAAACTCCGGGGTTCCATTAAATCAGAACTTCTGAAGCAATTTGGGTTTTAACAGGCTCTATAGCTGACACTGGTGCATGCAAATATTTGAGAGCCACTGAGTCAGAAAGTTGGTATGTAAATATTTCCCATCTGCACAAATGAAATATTTTAAATATGATTGTGTTTACAGTCCTTGAAGTGGACTAATTATGGCATTTTTAAAATAAACATATTAATTGCACACACAGTATTCTCAGCTTTCTGAAATTTAAATAGTTTTCTAAATCTGCTTTGTCATTTAAATATAACCATATTATAAAAATAGCATTAATACAATCATTCAAATAACATAGATAGATGTATAAAACACAAGTAGATAGATACACAGATAGATGAAGTAGAGATGTTATGATTTGCAAACTTCAATAATCACATAGTTTATGAGAGGTGACAAAATATTTGCATGTGGAAATACTGTAACACTGTATACCAAGATAAGCATACCAAATAGTTTAAAAGTACTTGAACTGAGCATTTATAATATGTGGCTTTCCCTAAAGTAATGAAGTCAGCTTAAAATAGGTTTAACTTCAATTCAAAAACTGTATTTGCCCTTGGATACTTTATCCCAACAAATGAGAAAAAATAAGTGAGTTTTAAAATGTATAAAGCATTGGGGAGGGAGGAGCTAAGATGGCGGAGGAGTAGGACGGGGAGAATACTTTCTCCCCCACAAATTCATCAAAAGAACATTTAAACGCCGAGTAAATTCCACAAAACAACTTCTGAATGACGGCAGAGGACATCAGGCACCCAGAAAAGCAACCCAAGTCTTCGAAAGGAGATGTGTTATCAATGGTGCTGTATAGAAGAAGAAGTTTTGAAACTACTGTAAAAATAAGACCGATAACTGGAAGCAAGAGGTTTAAATCCAAACCCTGACTCCAGGGAACTCCTGACTCCAGGGGACATTAACAGACAGGAGCTCATCAAACGCCTCCATACCTACACTGAAACCAAGCACCACACAAGGGCCAACAAGTTCCAGGGCAAGACATACCAAGCAAATTCTCCAACAACACAGGAACACAGCCCTGAGCTCCAATATACAGGTTGCCCAAAGTCACCCCAAAACCACAGACATCTCATAACTCATTACTGGACACTTCATTGCACTACAGAGAGAAGAAATACAGCTCCACCCACGAGAACACCAACATAAGCTTCCCTAACCAAGAAACCTTGACAAGCCACATGTACAAACCCAAACACAGAGAGGAAATGCCACAATAAAGAGAACTCCACAAACTGCCAGAATACAGAAAGGACACCCCAATCTCAGCAATTAAACAAGATGAAGAGACAGAGAAATACCCAGCAGATAAACGAACAGGATAAATGCCCACCAAACCAAACAAAAGAGGAAGAGATAGGGAATCTACCTGATAAAGAATTCTGAATAATGATAGTGAAATTGATCCAAAATCTTGAAATCAAAATGGAATCACAGATAAATAGCCTGGAGACAAGGACTGAGAAGATGCAAGAAAGGTTTAACAAGGACCTAGAAGAAATAACAAAGAATCAATATATAATGAATAATGCAATAAATGAAATCAAAAACACTCTGGAGGCAACAAATAGTAGAATAACAGAGGCAGAAGATAGGATTAGTGAATTAGAAGATAGAATGGTAGAAATAAATGAATCAGAGTGGAAAAAAGAAAATCGAATTAAAAGAAATGAGGACAATCTCAGAGACCTCAAGGAAAATATTAAATGCTACAACATTCAAATCATAGGGATCCCAGAAGAAGACAAAAAGAAAGACCATGAGAAAATACTTGAGGAGATAATAATTGAAAAATTCCCTAAAATGGGAAAGGAAATAATCACTCAAGTCCAAGAAACCCAGAGAGTCCCAAACAGGATAAACCCAAGGCGAAACACCACAAGACACATATTAATCAAATTAACAAAGATCAAATACAAAGAACAAATATTAAAAACAGCAAGGTAAAAACAACAAATAGCACAGAAGGGAATTCCCATAAGGATAACAGCTGATCTTTCAATAGAAACTCTTCAAGCCAGGAGGGAATGGCAAGACATACTTAAAGTGATGAAAGAAAATAACCTACAGCCCAGATTATTGTACCCAGCAAGGATCTCACTCAAATATGAAGGAGAAATCAAAAGCTTTACAGACAAGCAAAAGCTGAGAGAATCCAGCACCACCAAACCAGCTCTCCAATAAATACTAAAGGATATTCTCTAGACAGGAAACACAAAAAAGATGTATAAATTCGAACCCAAAACAATAAAGTAAATGGCAATGGGATCATACTTATCAATAATTACCTTAAACGTAAATGGGTTGAATGCCCCAATCAAAAGACAAAGACTGGCTGAATGGATACAAAAACAAGATGCTGTCTACAAGAGACCCACCTCAAAACAGGGGACACATACAGACTGAAAGTGAAGGGCTGGAAAAAGATTTTCCATGCAAATAGGGACCAAAAGAAAGCAGGAGTAGCAATACTCATATCAGATAAAATAGACTTTAAAACAAAGGCTGTGAAAAGAGACAAAGACGGTCACTACATAATGATCAAAGGATCAATCCAAGAAGAAGATATAACAATTATAAATATATGTGCACCCAACACAGGAGCACCGCAATATGTAAGACAAATGCTAACAAGTATGAAAGGAGAAATTAACAATAACACAATAATAGTGGCAGACTTTAATACCCCACTCACACCTATGGATAGATCAACTAAACAGAAGATTAACAAGGCAACACAAACTTTAAACAATACAATCGACCAGTTAGACCTAATTGATATCTTTAGGACATTTCATCCCAAAACAATGAATTTCACCTTTTTCTCAAGCGCACATGGAACCTTCTCCAGGATAGATCACATCCTGGGCCATAAATCTAGCCTTGGTAAATTCAAAAAAAACTGAAATCATTCCAAGCATCTTTTCTGACCACAATGCAGTAAGATTAGATCTCAATTACAGGAGAAAAACTATTAAAAATTCCAACATATGGAGGCTGAACAACACGCTGCTGAATAACCAACAAATCACAGAAGAAATCAAAATTTGCATAGAAACGAATGAAAATGAAAACACAACAACCCAAAACCCATGGGACACTGTAAAAGCAGTCCTAAGGGGACTGTTCATAGCAATACAGGCATACCTCAAGAACAAGAAAAAAGTCAAATAAATAACCTAACCCTACACCTAAAGCAACTAGAAAAGGAAGAAATGAAGAACCCCAGGGTTAGTAGAAGGAAAGAAATCTTAAAAATTAGAGCAGAAATAAATGCAAAAGAAACAAAAGAGACCATAGCAAAAATCAACAAAGCCAAAAGCTGGTTCTTTGAAAGGATAAATAAAATTGACAAACCATTAGCCAGACTCATCAAGAAACAAAGGGAGAAAAATCAAATCAATAAAATTAGAAACGAAAATGGAGAGATCACAACAGACAACACAGAAATATAAAGGATCATAAGAGACTACTATCAACAATTATATGCCAATAAAATGGACAACGTGGAAGAAATGGACAAATTCTTAGAAAAGTACAACTTTCCAAAACTTGACCAGGAAGAAATAGAAAATCTTAACAGACCCATCACAAGCACGGAAATTGAAATTGAAACTGTAATCAAAAATCTTCCAGCAAACAAAAGCGCAGGTCCAGACGGCTTCACAGCTGAATTCTACCAAAAATTTAGAGAAGAGCTAACACCTATCCTGCTCAAACTCTTCCAGAAAATTGCAGAGGAAGGTAAACTTCCAAACTCATTCTATGAGGCCACCATCACCCTAATACCAAAACCTGACAAAGATCCCACAAAAAAAGAAAACTACAGGCCAATATCACTGATGAACATGGATGCAAAAATCCTTAACAAAATTCTAACAATCAGAATCCAACAACACATTAAAAAGATCATACACCATGACCAAGTAGGCTTTATCCCAGGGATGCAAGGATTCTTCAATATCTGCAAATCAATCAATGTTATAAACCACATTAACAAATTGAAAAATAAAAACCATATGATTACCTCAATAGATGCAGAGAAAGCCTTTGACAAAATTCAACATCCATTTATGATAAAAACTCTCCAGAAAGCAGGAATAGAAGGAACATACCTCAACATAATAAAAGCTATATATGACAAACCCACAGCAAACATTATCCTCAATGGTGAAAAAATTGAAAGCATTTCCTCTAAAGTCAGGAAAAAGACAAGGGTGCCCACTTTCACCATTACTATTCAACATAGTTTTGGAAGTTTTGGCCACAGCAATCAGAGCAGAAAAAGAAATAAAAGGAATCCAAATTGGAAAAGAAGAAGTAAAACTCTCACTATTTGCAGATGACATGATCCTCTACATAGAAAACCCTAAAGACTCCACCAGAAAATTACTAGAACTAAGCAATGATTATAGTAAAGTTGCAGGATATAAAATCAACACACAGAAATCCCTTGCATTCCTATACACTAATAATGAGAAAACAGAAAGAGAAATGAAGGAAACAATTCCATTCACCATTGCAACAGAAAGAATAAAATAGGAATATATCTACCTAAAGAAACGAAAGCCCTATATACAGAAAACTATAAAACACTGGTGAAAGAAATCAAGGAGGACACTAATAGATGGAGAAACATACCATGTTCATGGATTGGAAGAATCAATATAGTGAAAATGAGTATACTACCCAAAGCAATTTATAGATTCAATGCAATCCCTATCAAGCTACCAACAGTATTCTTCACAGAGCTAGAACAAATAATTTCACAATTTGTATGGAAATACAAAAAACCTCGAATAGCCAAAGCTATCTTGAGAAAGAAGAATGGAACTGGAGGAATCAACCTACCTGACTTCAGGCTCTATTACAAAGCCACAGTCATCAAGACAGTATGGTACTGGCACAAAGACAGAAATATAGATCAATGGAACAAAATAGAAAGCCCAGAGATAAATCCACGCACGTATGGACACCTTATCTCTGACAAAGGAGGCAAGAATATAGAATGGAGAAAAGACAATCTCTTTAACAAGTGGTGCTGGGAAAACTGGTCAACCACTTGTAAAAGAATGAAACTAGAACACTTTCTAACACCATACACAAAAATAAACTCAAAATGGATTAAAGATCTAAATATAAGACCAGAAACTATAAAACTCCTAGAGGGGAACATAGGCAAAACACTCTCCGACATACATCACAGCAGGATCCTCTATGACCCACCTCCCAGAATATTGGAAATAAAAGCAAAAATAAACAAATGGGACCTAATTAAAATTAAAAGCTTCTGCACAATAAAGGAAACTATAAGCAAGGTGAAGACAGCCTTCAGAATGGGAGAAAATAATAGCAAATGAAGCAACTGACAAACAGCTAATCTCAAAAATATACAAGCAATACCTGCAGCTCAATTCCAGAAAAATAAATGACACAATCAAAAAATGGGCCAAAGAACTAAATAGACATTTCTCCAAAGAAGACATACAGATGGCTAACAAACACATGAAAAGATGCTCAACATCACTCATTATCAGAGAAATGCAAATCAAAACCACTATGAGGTACCATTTCATGCCAGTCAGACGGCTGCAATCCAAAAGTCTACAAGCAATAAATGCTGGAGAGGGTGTGGAGAAAAGGGAACCCTCTTACACTGTTGGTGGGAACGCAAACTAGTACCGCCAATATGGAGAACAGTGTGGAGATTCCTTAAAAAACTGGAAATAGAACAGCCATATGACCCAGCAATCCCACTGCTGGGCATACACACTGAGGAAACCAGAAGGGAAAGAGACACGTGTACCCCAATGTTCATCGCAGCACTGTTTATAATAGCCAGGACATGGAAGCAACCTAGATGTCCATCATCAGATGAATGGATAAGAAAGCTATGATACATATACACAATGGAGTATTATTCAGCCATTAAAAAGAATACATTTGAATCAGTTCTAATGAGGTGGATGAAACTGGAGCCTATTATACAGAGTGAAGTAAGCCAGAAAGAAAAACACCAATCCAGTATACTAACGCATATATATGGAATTTAGAAAGATGGTAACAATAACGCTGTATACTAGACAACAAAAGAGACACTGATGTATAGAAGAGTCTTCTGGACTCTGTGGGAGAGGGAGAGGGTGGGATGATTTGGGAGAATGGCATTGAAATACATATAATATCATTTATGAAACAAGTCACCAGTCCAGGTTCCACACACGATACTGGATGCTTGGGGCTGGTGCACTGGGATGATCCAGAGGGATGGTATGGGAAGGGAGGAGGGAGGAGGGTTCAGGATGGTGAACACGTGTATACCTGTGGTGGATTCATTTTGATATTTGGCAAAACCAATACAATGTTGTAAAGTTTAAAAATAAAATAAAATTTAAAAAAAGACATGTTAAAATCTTTAAAAAAATAAAATAAAATGTATAAAGCATTATAAAATTATCAGGCAAGTATTCCTCCATAATATTTGATTACTTGAAAAAACTCCGTGCCTTGTATCCTTGTCAGTTTATGTATATAAATACACAGGTGTGCATGCATGCTTAGTCACTCGGTCATGTCCAATTCTTTGTGACCCATGGACTATAGCCCACCAGGTTCCTCTGTTCCTGGGATTCTCCTGGCACAAATACTGGAGTGGGTAGCTGTTTCCTTCTCCAAGGGATCTTCCTGACCCAGAGATTGAACCTGGATCTTCTGCATTGCAGGAAGATTCTTTAAAATCAGAGCTACCAGAGAAGCCCCATAAACATGCATACCAGCAAGTCTATTCTCAAAAGTGTATAGTAATGATTTGTTAGAAACTGTTTTGTGTCTTTCTCAAAGAATAGCACCCAAGTATATTTTTTGAAGGTTATTTCCAGTTTCCTGCATAAATAATAGGATTTAAACTTTTATCTAAGAAATATTAATAGGAAACATCATAATTACAACCATAAAATTATAAAATTCTAAACCTGGTTCTAAACTTACTAAAAAAAAAGTGATAAATATTATAACATTACTCAGTAATTTGCAAATATACTGTCATCCCAAGACTGCACTCCCTTATTCCACGTTTTGGGGAACAGATCTATACAATATTACCTGTAGAAAAATGTTTCTTGGACATACTATTTCAAACACAGTTCAGATAAATGAATGTCAAAGATAATTTCTAAATTAACATTCCAGATTATAAAATATGAATCAGTCAAATATGATGATTCCCCAACAGACACACATGAGGAATTCTGGAGTATTATGAAGGCACTGCAAAGAGAATGACAGAAATTCCTGTCACAGTCACCAAGGATGCACTAAGTTATTCATAAGATATGTCTTGGTGCATGTCATGATTAATTTTGTATTTCGATTTGACTGGGTCACAGGGTGCTCAGATATTTAGCTAAACATTATTTCCAGGTATACCTGTGAGAGCTTTTTTGGATGAGATTAGAATTTGAATTGGTGGGCTCAGTGAATTGTCCTTCCTGGTGTGGTTGGGACTCATTCAGTCCTCTGAGGGCCTGAACAGATGAAAGGTGTAAGAAGGGAAAATTTATTTCTCCTCTCTCCAACTACTGAGATGGGATTGTGGTGTTCTGCACTCAGACTGGAACCTATCCCCAAAGCTTCTCTGGTTTTCAGTTCTTCAGACTCAGACTCATTCAGAATAAACTATACCATTAGTTGTCCTGGTCTCCAATTTGTAGATAGAGAAAGAGATGCAGGCATGTTCAGTCACTGAGTCACTGCATGGACTGTAGCCCGCAAGGCTCCTCTGTCCCTGAGGAATACTGGAGTGGGTGGCCATTTCCTTTTCCAAGGGATCTTCCTGACCCAGGAATCGAACCTGTGTCTCCCTTGTCTCCTGCATTACAGGTGATTCTTTACCACTGAACTACGTAGGATTCTTTGACACAGATATGTTTATATTTATCTGTGTGTGTGCTCAGTCACTTCAGTCATGTTTGATGCTGAAAACCCATGGTTTGTAGCCCACTAGGCTCCTCTGTTCATGTATTCTCCAGGCAATGCTACTGAAGCGGGTTGCCAATGCCTCCTTCAGAGGATCTTCCTGACCCACAGATCAAACCCACATCTTCTGTGGCTCCTGCACTGGTAGGTGAATTCTTCACCACTGAGCCTTAAGTGCCAACATATACCAGGAGGGTATATATTGATTCTGTTTTTCTGAAGAACTCTGGAGAAACAGAGTGCATTTTATTGGTTCCAGTTAAAATAAATTCTATGTTCTTGAAAGAACGTCATACTGACAGTCTTAGGGATTGTCCCATAAATCATATAATTTATCAGCTTGGCCAGAGATAGTTCATACTTTCCTGACCCTCCCTATACAATATATAAAATGTAACCTGTAAGGGAACTGCTTTGAAGTCAGAAGGGCATCATTAGTATAGTGGTGAGTATGACCAACCTAGATAGCATATTCAAAAGCAGAGACATTACTTTGCCAACAAAGGTTCATCCAGTCAAGGCTATGGTTTTTCCTGTGGTCGTGTATGGATGTGAGAGTTGGACTGTGAAGAAGGCTGAGCACTGAAGAATTGATTCTTTTGAACTGTGGTGTTGGAGAAGACTCTGGAGAGTCCCTTGGACTGCAAGGAGCTCTAACCAGTCCATTCTGAAGGAGATCAGCCCTGGGATTTCTTTGGAAGGAATGATGCTAAAGCTGAAACTCCAGTACTTTGGCCACCTCATGGGAAGAGTTGACTCATTGGAAAAGACTCTGATGCTGGGAGGGATTGGGGGCAGGAGGAGAAGGGGAAGACAGAGGATGAGGTGGCTGGATGGCATCACTGATTCGATGGACGTGAGTCTGGGTGAACTCTGGGAGTTGGTGATGGACAGGGAGGCCTGGCGTGCTGCGATTCATGGGGTCGCAAAGAGTCGGACACGACTGAGTGACTGATCTGATCTGATCTGATCCTGGCCTGAAATGCGCAGGAAATGGGGATTCCATTCCCGGATGGGGAGGCAACATGCCTTTTCTGTGCTTTCCTCATGGCTTAAAGAGTAAAGAATCTGCCTGCAATACCTGAGACCTGGGTTCAACCCCTGGATCAGGAAGATCCCCTGGAAAGGGGCATGGCAATCCACTCCAGTATTCTTGCCTGGAGAACCCAATGGACTGTGGAGCGTGGCGGGCTACAGTCTGTGGGGTCTCAAAGAGTCGGACACGACTGAGCGACTAACACACTAACCTGTAGAGAACTGCTTTGAAGTCAGAAGGCAGTTATATTATATATCTGTTTGGGTTTGATTCTCAGTTTCTCAATTGGGATTGTTCCTGGAGAAGGAAACAGCAATACACTCCAGTATTCTTGCCTGGAAAAATCCCATGGACAGAGAAGCCTGGTAGCCTACCATCAATGGGGTTGCAAAAGTCAGATGACTCACAACTTAGCGACTAAACCACCTGGGTTTGATCTTCAGTTTCTCTGTTGGGATTGTAGACACTCACATGAAATATTACATAAAATATTATTTTCTATACACTAATGAACATTAGAAATTATATTAAAATCTACCATATATTTTGCCAGTCACTTGATAATTATAGTACTTTTTTCTTTTAAAAAGGTAGTCTCTCTAACAGCATTATGAAATTCATACACATAACATCGATTGTTTTAGTTTCATGAGTTGTACAGTATTTTATGACATTTAACTAAGAGCACAAAAGCACATATTGGCATGCTGTACCATGCATGTTTCATCAGAGGTGAGTTCTTAATTTTTTTAATATGCATAAAAATGATAGTATAGCCATTATTTAGTTGGGATCAATAATATCTCTAAATTCACGAGATCAAATAAACATTTGTTTTGGCTTTTTAATCTTTTGTGGCACTTCCTTTTTATCAGTTGGGTTTAGCTCTGTATTTTGTTGTTGTTCACTAAGTCATGTCCTACTCTTCGAGACCCCATGGACTGCAACATGCCAAGCTTCCCTGTCCTTCACTATATCCCAGAGTTTGCTCAAATTTATGTCCATTGAGTCAGTGATGCCATCCAAATATTTTATCCTCTGTCACCCTCTTCTCCTTTTGCCTTCAATCTTTCCCAGCATCGGGGTCTTTTCTAACGAGTCGGCTCTTCTCATTAGGTGGCCAAAGTATTGGAGTTTCGGCTTCACCATCGATCCTTCTGATGAATATTCAGGGTTGATTCCCTTTAGGATTGACTGGTTTTATCTCCTTGCAGTCCAAGGGACTCTCAAGAGTCTTCTCCCACACTACAGTTTGAAATCATCAGTTCTTCTGCGCTCAGCCTTCTTTATGCTCCAACTCTCATACCTGTACATGATTACTGGAAAAACCATAGCTTTGACTATATGGAGCTCTGTATTTTAAATGTACGTAAAAGTTCTTTTTTGTCTTCTTACTTCCTTATACTTAACTAAATTATATTTGTATGAATTTTTAAGAATTGTCAACTAAAATGAACAGTTTGAATATCTAATGACAATAATTTATAGATCCAAATATATCTTTTTAGAAATATATTGTGTTTGAATACAAAAAAATTAGAAAATTATACATAATATACTCAATGAGTAAATGAAAAAGATAAATGAGAATGGAAATTTTTTTATTTTCCAGAATAAGTGCCTATATAGCATAAAATTTAAGTAAATATGTTTTCAATTTATGTATTTTATTATTTATCTTCATAGCAATTTTTATTTAATCACTATGAATAAATTAAGATATCCATGCATGCTCAGTTGCTCAGTCATGCCCAACTCTTTGTGACCCCAAGGACTGTAGCCTACAGGGCTCCTCTGTCCATGGGATTTTCCAGGCAAGAATACTGGAGTGGGTTACCATTTCCTCCTCCGGGGGATCTTCCCAACCCAAGATTGAACCCATGTCTCCGGCATTTCCTACATTACAGGCACATTCTTTACTTCTGAACCACTGGGGAAGCCAAAAACTAAGATGCAGTTGATAATAAATTACAATGAGTTATCCAGTACTTTGGCCACCTCATACGAAGAGTTGACTCATTGGAAAAGACTCTGATGCTGGGAGGGATTGGGGGCAGGAGGAGAAGGGGACGACAGAAGATGAGATGGCTGGATGGCATCACTGACTCAATGGACATGAATCTGAGTGAACTCCGGGAGTTGGTGATGGACAGGGAGGCCTGGCGTGCTGAAATTCATGGGGTTGCAAAGAGTCAGACATGACTGAGCAACTGAACTGAACTGAACTGAACTGATATGTTTAATTTGTTCACTGAATTAATGATGAAGAACGTTTTTATATTGTCTAAAAAGAGTCTTCAGGAGAAACTATATTAGAAAATTAGTATTATGTAAAATTATAAAAGCACAATGCTAGACCTGTAAGTCTTTAATTTTTTAATACAGATCGAGTTACCAGACTCAAAGTAGAAGTTTGTTCCCCCCCCCCCCAAAATATGTTCACCTGAGCCTTCTCAGTAAATTTTATCTAATTTGCAAGAAGACTGACATGGATCTCTTTTTGTTATGGGCCTGCCAACATGACCTTTTAGTTCTTTCCTTAATTATAAAGAGGGAAAAAAATGAAGATGAACAGGTTTAGTCAATTCTGAGAATCAATGGGCCATTTGACATTTTCAGTAAGAGAAATAAAATTTCTAATGAGAATGTTTGAATAATATCCATCAAAATGATCTTGGTGGTATGAAAGTTATCACACCTATTGAGTCACAAAGATGAGTCAAGATAAACATTGAAAAAATAAAATAAAATAAATTTAGAAAAAAAACAGTGACTAGATTGTGAGAGAGTGAATAAAATTGAAACTGAGTAAGTAGGATTGTGATTAGACTCTAAAATGACTAAATTGCCAACTAATATGAAAATGTCAACTAATATGAAGTCACTTAGTCCTTTCGGACTCTTTTCGACACCATGGACTGTAGCCTACCAGGCTCCTCAGTCCATGGAATTTTCTAGACAAGCGTAGTGGAGTGGGTTGCCATTTCCTTCTCCAGGGGATCTTCCCAACCCAGGAATTGAACCTGGGTCTCCTGCATTTCAAGCAGACGCTTTGCTATCTGAACCACCAGGGAAGCCAATAATAGTGCTGGCCAAATGGAATTAGTTTCATCCAAAACTGAGGAAAGGAACCATAATCTGTATTGCTGTTGGCTTTCAAAGTTGGAGTCATAATCATTGCTGCTTTCTCTATAGCACTATTATGTTGGAGACTGAGGAAATACACTTGAAATAGTTTTATTATTATCCTAATAAATTGATATACATTAAAAAATGACTTTAAAAAAGTCGTCCATTCACTGTCCTCTCATGCCCTATTTGGGGAACATGAGGAAATCTATTTTAGAGTGAACATTAGGGAGGAAATATACATAGAAATTTTATGATACTAGTATAACTAAATTAATTTGACTGCACTTTTTCATAAACACCTCCAGGTTTGTGCATGAGACTGAGTTTGTGTGAAGCAGCAGCACAAGGTTCTGTTTTTTTGTTTATGTAAGATACTTAGGGCTTCCCTGGTGGCTCAGATGGTAAAGCATCTGCCTGCAATGCAGGAGACCCAGGTTCAATCCCTGGGTAGGGAAGATTCCCTGGAGAAGGAAATGGCAACCCACTCCAGTACTTTCCTGGAAAAGTCCATGGACTGAGGAGCCTGGTAGGCTACAGTCTATGGAGTTGCAAAGAGTCCGACAGGACTGTGTGACTTTACTTTCACTTTTTAAGATACTTAGAGCACTTCCCATCTCTGCTAACTTTCAAGATGCACCAGCTTTGGCACCTCAGCAATGTTACTTTGCTATTGAAATTAAGAAAGCCAGGAACACTGACAATGATGATAACGCTAAATTCTGCATTTTGTAAGGTAGGATGTTAGACATGAGCAAGGAAGAGTGGCCTAGCCAAAAAATATTCAAACTGATCTCTAATCCCGACCCCAGACAAGCCCAATGCAGCCCAGGGGAGCTTATCCGTATGCTACAAAATAGCCACAGAGACTTTTCCAAGTCCAAGGCTTGTGCCTTATATAAAAGTGGATACAAACTAACCACAGGGATTTCTCCAACTCTGGCACATGCATCCTTGATACACAGCTGTGTCCTCATGTGACCTGACAGCCAAGCACCTATTGCTGCTGCTGCTGCTGCTAAGTCGCTTCAATCGTGTCCGACTCTATGTGACCCCATAGACGGCAGCCCACTAGGATCCGCCGTCCCTGGGATTCTCCAGGCAAGAACACTGGAGTGGGTTGCCATTTCCTTCTCCAAAGCGTGAAAGTGAAAGCACCTAATAAGGGTTCATAAATATTTCACACATATATTCATCTGATTATAACAGACTCAATTATGGGAAAGACTTCTGCAAAGAGCCTATTGTTATGTAATTTGCAACTGTGGATCAACTATCAGTCCCCGCCCACTTAGATAAATACGCAGAAGCCCTGTCTTGAAAAACCCTTGTCCCCCATCATGTCAGCCCTGGTGACTTTCTTGGCTTGGCCCATCTTTTTGAGCTAGTATTTCTGTTCTTGCTACAGTAAGTTTGTTTTTGCCACTGGTAAGATCTCAGATTCTTCTTTGTCTTTTTACCAAGAACCAAAGTCCATGAGGAAGGGTCCTCTGACGGCTCCCTATCCACTAGCAATTTTAAGAGGAAATATGTTCTATTTGATAAAAATATGCCTTTGGCGATTCACTGAATAATTTATATATTTTAAGCACTAATTATTAGATATAATCATCATCATTTAAATCCTATTGTTTAGCTTTTTAAAAAAGCTCTGATCTCTAAATTTATGTAGTTTTACATTAACTAAAAATAAGTGAATGAAAAATGCATAGTGCACAAACCTAAAGTCCTAAAGATATTTAGTACTTCTTGTTACATAAGGTAAAGTAAAGAGATTTACAGTTTAACTATCCTCACAGAGTATTATGACAGAGAAGGCAATGGCACCCCACTCCAGTACTCTTGCCTGGAAAATCCCATAGACGGAGGAGCCTGGTAGGCTGCAGTCCATGGGGTCGCTAAGAGTTGGACACAACTGAGCGACTTCACTTTCACTTTTCACTTTCATGCACTGGAGAAGGAAATGGCAACCCACTCCAGTGTTCTTGCCTGGAGAATCCCAGGGATGGGGGAGCCTGGTGGGCTGCCATCTATGGGGTCTCACAGAGTCGGACACGACTGAAGTGACCTAGCAGCAGCAGCAACAGAGTATTATGAATGTAATACACCACACAGGAGCTCAGGGGAGGTACTGGGATTAATCACCAGGCAGAGAAAAAGAGAGGGAACCATTGGTGCATGTTTTGTACTCTGGTTTCTGTAGGAAGGGGAGAGGGAGGCAGAATCAACAGGCTTAGGATTGGCTAATTTGAATAACTTCAGCAAACTGTAAGGCATAGGTGTTATCCTTGGAAATACCTGACCCTGTGGAGATTACTATATAGTGGCCCAGGCTGTGAAAGCCCCATATGAGAAATGGTTGTGGGTTTAGGACTTAATCAGCTGCTCAAGTAATAGAACTGACCAGTCTCTACTGAGAGCCTCAAGACTGGCTCAAAATAGAAAAACAAACAACAAAAAATCCAAAACTGTATTGCAAAGGTATTTTCAGTCTGTCTGTTCTCCTTCACTTCAGCCATTTCTGTGGCTGTGTAGTGGAATCTCAATGAGAGCTTTAACAGGAATTTACCTGATAAAGGTATACCTTGGAGACACTGTGGATTCATTTCCAGATCACCATAATAATGCAAATATTGCAACAAAGTGAGTCATATGAAATTGTGGTTGAGTATATAAAAGTTGTTTTTACACTGCACTATAGTCTTATAGTTTATTAAGCATGCAGTAGCATTGTGTCTTGACTGAGTGACTTCACTTTCACTTTTCACTTTCATGCATTGGAGAAGGAAATGGCAATCCACTCCAGTGTTCTTGCCTGGAGAATCCCAGGGATGGTGGAGTCTGGTGGGCTGCTGTCTATGGGGTCGAACAGAGTCGGACACCACTGAAGTGACTTAGCAGCAGTAGCAGCAGCAGCACTGTCTCTAAGAAACAAGGTACAAACCTTAATTTAAAAATACTTTATTGCTATAAAATGCTAACCATCATCTGAACCTTCAGCAAATCATAGTGAAAACATCACTGATCACTGATCACAAATCACCATAGCAAATATAAGAATGAAAAAGTTTGAATATTGCAAGAATTGTTAAAATATGACAGAAAGTAAAAAAATTGCTGTTGAAAAAAATGCTAATAGAAAAACTTGCTGACATAGGGTTGCCACAAATATTCAATTTGTAAAAAACCATGATATCTGTGAGGTGCAATAAATGATTTATGCCTGTAATAATAATGCTGAACATACTTTCATTTTTATATTGACCAATTTTATACTTACATTCATGAATTAACTGCTCAGAACATTTGTCCAATTTTATTTGGTGTTTCTTCTTATGATACATTTTAAAACAGCATAAAACAACAAAGTAGAATGGATATAGGAAAAAATAATTGAACCAAACTACATAAACAAAGTGTGTGACATTTTTCATTAAATTCATCTAAGCATTCAGTGAAATTTCAATAGGAATTTCAACCTTATTAAATAGAATAAAATGGGCTGTAAAACTTACATGAAAATATATACAGACAATAATGAGAAAAATACTACTGAATACAGCGATCAAAGTTAAAAGACTTTTTAACTATAAGCTATAAACATTTATTACGAGTTATAGTCAGTTTGGGGCTCAAACAATCAAGAATCTGCCTGAAATGAGGGAGATCTGGGTTTGATACCTGGGTCAGGGAGATCCCCCACAGAAAGGAATGGCAACCCACTCCAGTATTCTTGCTTTGAGAATTCCACAGACAGAGGAGCCTGATGGATCCATGAGATCACAAAGAATCAGACACAACTGAGCAGCTAACACCACCACAACAGTAACTTTTAAAATTGTGATGTTGGTGCAGGAAGAGATAAAACAAGTCAGGAAAAAAGAGAGTCTACAAAATATTCCTACATATTTGACTATGTGATTTACGACAAAGTTATTACTTTCATAAAACAGGAGACACGTTTTCAATACATGATGCCAGAATAATTGCATATATATATAGAAAAAAAGTGAACTTTGCCTTTACCTTAAAGAATAAAAGTCAATTCTAGATGTATTACAATAAAAAGAATATCTTCACTGTCTTACATTGTACATTCAACCACAAAGTTAAATGTATATGTAGATATGGATATATATTTATAAGTATATAAATAAACATCTATGGATTTTGCTCTTATTTAGTTGCTAAGTCATGTCAGATTCTTTTGGGACTCCATGTACTATAGTCTGCCAGGTTTCTCTCTCCGTGGGATTTCCCAGGCAAGAATACTGGAATGGGTTGCTATTTTCTTTTCCAGGGGATCTTCCTGACCCAAGGATTGAAAACCTGTGTCCCTACATTGGCAGGTAGATTCTTTATAACTGAGCCACCAGGCAAGCCCTGCATCTATGGATAGTTTATATACATGTACATATGTATGTTATATGTATATGTACATGTGTTAAACTATGGCTATGGATAAAATATAGATCTGTATCTCCATATGATACACACACATAATTTAAAAAATACTGGATCCAAAGTATATTAAAAATGCCTGTGATAAGGTTTTTAAAACTAATAATTAGAAAAGTATTTTTAAATGGAGGATGTGCAAGTTGAACATTTTATAGGTAAAATGTGTGAGTAGATTATGCTCTGAACAAAGAAACTTTAAGATTTATATACCCCAATACAAGGACTCCAACAGGCACAGAGATTAGAAGCAGAGAGATTGGACAAAAACAGGCTTCAGATGTATATATGTAAATATATATAGAAGTGTCTTTTCATATTACACAATTTTGACTTGATATTTAAGTCAATGAAGAATCACTTGTATATGTTATATAGTAGCTTTAACTTGTTTAATTTCAATCCCAGAATGATTACTTTGGCTGCACATTGGAGTGGCCTAGTGGGCAGAATTCTAAGGTGGCTCTCCAAAACACCACCCACTGGTGCACTTGCTTTCCTGTAATCCCCTCCGCTTGAGCACAGGTGAAATCTGTGACTGCTTGGAACCAAGAGAATACGGCAAATGTGAGCGATCATATGTATGTGATTAACATCCCTAACACTTGAACTGTGACTTAATGAAAAGGGAGATAATCCTGTGTGGAGCTGACTTAACCAGGTGAGACTTTAAAAAGGCATTCAGGACTTCCCTGGGGTGAACGAAGCAGAGGCAGCGTCTTGCTGGCTTTGAAAAAACAAGCCGTCATGTTGTACGAGGGCCCTAGAAGGGGACTCAGAGAAGACTAGTGGAAGCTGACTTTGGACCTGAGAGTGGCTCCTGACAGACAGTCTGTGAGAAAAACGGGCCCTTATTCGTACAACCAGGAGCTACAAACTGCCATGTGAACTTGGAAGAGGTCCCCAAACTTTGTGGGCAATGCAGCATGCTGAAATTTTAATTGCAGCCCTGTGAGGTCTAGAACAAAGCCCAGTTAAGCCATCACCATGTTCCTGACCCATGGATGTGTGAGAAAAATCAAGGTATTTTTTTTTAAGTCTCTAAATTTCTAGTGGCTCTCTAAGTTTGTGTGTGTTAAATTTCTAAGTTTATTACATGGCAATAGAAAACTATTGTAATTTGTCTATAAGTAGAAAAGACAAGTTAGGAGAGAAGAGAGATCATGGTAAACTCAAAGAGTTTTAGAACAAATACTACTACTACTCTAGACAGAAGTTTCAGATCAGATCAGTCGCTCACTTGTGTCCGACTCTTTGCGACCCCATGAATCGCAGCACGCCAGGCCTCCCTGTCCATCACCAACTCCCTGAGTTCACTCAGACTCATGTCCATCAAGTCAATGATGCCATCCAGCCATCTCATCCTCTTTCGTCCCCTTCTCCTCCTGCCCCCAATCCCTCCCAGCATCAGAGTCTTTTCCAATGAGTCAACTCTTTGCATGAGGTGGCCAAAGTACTGGAGTTTCAGCTTTAGGATCATTCCTTCCAAAGAAATCCCAGGGCCGATCTCCTTCAGAATGGACTGGTTGGATCTCCTTGCAGTCCAAAGGACAGAAGTTTAAATCTACACTAATGAGGTGGACTGATTTTTATGCCTTGGGATATCTTTAACCTGGTACTTAAGAGTGTTTCTATTGCCTGGTTCTTTAAAAATATATTTTTTAATTGAAGGGTAACTGCTTTATAATGTGTTGGTTTCTGCCTTACATCAGCATGAATCACCATAGGTATACATATATCCCCTCCCTCTTGAAACTCCCTGCCACCCATCTGGGTTGTCACAGAGCCCTGGTTTGAGTTCCGTGAGTCATACAGCAAATTCCCACTGGCTATTTATTTTACTTAAGGTAATATGTGCTTTATTTATTTTACATAAGGTAATATATACTACTCTCTCCACTTGTCCCACCTCACCTGCTTTCTATTGCTAAATCTTTAGCTTTTCTGACTTTGAATTGCTGCACTGGAAATTCATGAAGTGAACTGTACTTTAGACTATAGATGCAGTGATTGTGGGGACTTCTGTATTTGTGAAAAATAATAATCAAGTTTCGATGTAGACATTTTCCATTCCTCAAAGAAAACTTTACAAATTTATTGTAGATTGTCTTTTGATTGTCAGTGTTCCATACATACTTCAAACCTAAGTGTGTTTTGATTATTATCATTAAAGTAGAATTATATAGTTCCACATTTCAAGAGTTTTTATGAGTTGAAGAAATATTCAGTATCAAAGCCTATATTTCCTTTCCTCATCCTAGGCTTCTTTCTAGATGGGTAACTTTCTATAAAATTATAAAATTGACAGCTTTCCTAAAATGTAAGTTTTAGTAGAAATAATCCTGGAATATAGTCAGGAAAACAAATTGTGTTTTATATTTGTATATATAAATGTATAGACTATGGCAATTGGCTTATTCCTTGATGTTTGTTTTAGTTAGCTGACCAAATGGATGAAATTATCACATTTCAAAATAATCTCAGGCTAACTTACTTTTAAAACTAGATTAAATCTGGTTCTACTAAAGGTTAATTAGTCCTAAACTGCAGAATTCTGTTACATCATAGATGATTATTGTAAAGGATGCATGCTAAGGTTACTTCAATGAGACTCATATCTTCTCCCATTAGTATAGACAAAACCTGTGACTCAGTTCTTAACTAAAAGAATATGGAAAAATTGAGGGATTTTACAGATGTATGGTAAGGTTTAAAATCAGTTATCCTTGAATTAATCAAAATAAAGATTAATCAGTGTAGTATTCTTATCATGTGAAACTTCTAAAAGAAGGTACCAGGCACTTGGCAATTAGGGAGTGAAAACCACTGAAATTTCACTATTACTGGCTTTGAAAAAGCAAATGACTGAGAATCTACAGCTGAATAAAGTTTTGAAAATAACCTGAGAAAAGTTAGAAATGTTTTTGGCGTTTTCTTCCTAATTGAGCCTCCAGATGAATGCAGGTTGGTTGACGTCTAATTTTTTTTCTTTTATTTTTTTTCTGGTGAAACCTTGAGCATCTAGGTATGTGTAGACTTATGATTTATGGAAACTCCAAAACAAATGGGTGTTCTTTAAGCCACCAAGTTGATGGTAAACTTGTTACAAAGCAATAGAAAATGATTACAACCACTTAACCTTCCCATGGCTAACTTCCTTATTTAAATCCTTGTCAATATTTTCTGGTGATTATAGAAATCTCCAACACAAATCCCACTGACATCAAATGTATTCTTTCTCAGGCTAAATATTTATCTGTTTGTTTGTTTGTTTCTATTAATGTTGCTTTTAGTTAAGTCAACTAAAGTCAACCACTTTTGAAATCTAAAATCAACCAAACACCTGGATTCATCCTTCTTTCTTCTCTTTTTTTTCCTCTAATCAACCATTCCTCTACTCCATTCTCCCTAATGGCTTTAGTGAGTTCATAGCTGGATGAAAGTGAAAGTGTTATCCACTCAGTGTTGGACTCTTTGCAAATCCATGGACTGTAGCCATCAGGCTCCTCTGTTCATGGGATTCTCCAGGTGAGAATACTGGAGTGGGTTGTCATGCCCTTCTCCAGGGGATCTTCCCAACCTGGGGGTCAAACCTGGGTCTTCTGCACTGCAGGCAAATTCTTCACTATCTGAGTTACTAGGAAACCCAAAAGAACAAATTAACACTGTTGATGTTAGATGTGGAGATGGCAGGGATCGAACCTGGGGCCTCATACACGTGAAGCATATGTTCTACCACTGAACTACATCCCCAGCTCTAAAGGTGGTTACTTCTTTCATCTTTCTTCTTGCTTATCCTGACTCAAGTTGGCCACTTATTCCCTACCTGAAGAGACTTCTTCTACCAAGGAATTCCACCTCTCCCGTATTTAAAGGACAAATTTTTGTAGACACCTATAAGAAGCACAAATCATAATGTTATTCTAAAATGTCAACCATCTTATAATTCCAGGTTAGGTTTTCAATGATCCTCTACCTATGAAATTCCCAAGTACAGCATCCAGAGAAAACACTGCTGTGAATCTTCCACGATAATCTTTGGTACTCCTTTCCCAATTTGGAACCAGTCCATTGTTTATATTCAGTTCTAACTGTTGCTTCTTGACCTGCATACAGAATTCTCAGGAGGCAGGTCAGGATGTCCAGTATTCCCATCTCTTAAAGAACTTTCCACAGTTTGTTTTCATTTCAATCCCAAAGAAAGGCAATGCCAAAGAATGTTCAAACTACCACACAATTGCAGTCATCTCACACACTAGCAAAGCAATGCTGAAAAGTATGTGTTAACATGGCTCTTTCCCTAGTTAGCCTATAACCCTCAAGAACAAAGGATATCTTTTATATCTCCTTTTATTTCAGTATTTGTTCTGTGGCAGACATATCATAAATGGCTCATATATGTTGTTGATATGAGTAAATACAGTATTACAATCACACAGAAACGTTTTTTATTGTGTTTAATGGCTTTAAAAGCTTAACAGCTAATTTTCTGAATATCCGTTCATCAAGTTTCCTGATATAAGAATCATAAACAGTGTTTCTTGTTGATAATATTTCAAATATTTTCTATTGACTGAGAAGGAATGGTTTTTAGGGTTTCTGAAAATACCTGCAAAGTCTACCTATATTTGTTTCTCATTTACTTCCTAGCAGCAGTAGTTTTAAAAATGCTTTATCAAGAATTAACCATAATATAGTTTAATTTTTAAGAATATTTAGGAAATTTAATAATAACCATTTCAGTATTTCACAAGTATTTCAGTTTATAATTTTAAACAACTTTTTAAAATGTTTACTAAACATTTTAAACTTAATCTCATATGTAACAAAAGTAGCCAATATGAGTATAATTTATTTTTCTTTTTATTTTACTCTAGTATATTTAGAATATTTAATATATCAGATTCTTCAAAATATCACATGAGTAAATAGGTCAGATTTAGGTGATAATCATAACAAATATAACCTATGGCAATAATTATCTATTACAATGATCTATTGAGGAGAAGGCAATGGCACCCCACTCCAGTACTGTTGCCTGGAAAATCCCATGGATGGAGAAGCCTGGTAGGCTGCAGTCCATGGGGTCGCTAAGAGTCGACACAACTGAGCGACTTCACTTTCACTTTCCACTTTCATGCATTGGAGAAGGAAATGGCAACCCACTCCAGTGTTCTTGCCTGGAGAATCCCATGGATGGAGAAGCCTGGTAGGCTGCAGTCCATGGGGTCCCACAGAGTCAGACACGACTGAAGCGACTTAGCAGCAGCACAGTAATCTATGACAATAGTGACCTATTACAATTACCTGAGAAAATAGAATTTTACAGGGATTAGAGTGAATCTTGTGGAATGGTTCTATATCTTTACCATCATGTCAATATCTTTGTGATATTGTATTATAACTATGCAAGATGTTGGGGGAAATTGGATGAAGCGCTTACAGGATCTCTCTGTATTTCATACAACTGACTGTGAATCAATAACTCTCAAAAAAATACAATCTGAAATGTTTGTCTCTGCTCACTTTTACCAGTTACTCTGTAGTCCTTCTTTCTTAAGTTTCCACATAAACGTTTATTCCATTCACTTACTGGTATCCTTCCCAGATCAAAAATGACCTCTACAACTCAATTTTCAGTCCTCATATTATTAATAACACAAATGAATTCTTCTTTCTTCATTGGTTTTCACAGTCCTGCAGGGCAGCATAGCTTTTGATCTTCCTCACACCTAACCATTTGTTCCTCCTTGGGCTCTTCTATTAATTATCCCCCTTGAAGTTTGAGTGTTCCTGAACTCAGCTTGGAAATCTCTCTCTTTAAAAAGGGGTTACACTTTTCTGATTTATAACATTTTGAATAATAAATGGGTTCTTGTAATTTCTTATATAAATCTCAATTTCAAAAGTCTTTCAAACTCTGGACTCCTAGGTCTGGGTGTCAATTTTACACAATTGATCAGTTCAGTTCAGGCCCTCATTTGTGTCCGACTCTTTGCGACCCCATGGATTGCAGCACACCAGGCCTCCCTGTCCACCACCAACTCCTGGAGTTTACTCAAACTCGTGCTCATTGAGCCAGTGATGCCATCCAGCCATCTCATCCTCTGTCATCCCCTTCTCCTCCAGCCTTCAATCTTTCCCAGCATCAGGGTCTTTTCCAATGAGTCAGATCTTTGCATCAGGTGGCCAAAGTATTGGAGTTTCACCTTTAGCATCAGTCCTTCCAAAGAACATCCAGGACTGATTTCCTTTAGGATGGACTGGTTGGATCTCCTTGAAGTCCAAGGGACTCTCAAGAATCTCCTCCAACAACACAGTTCAAAAGCATCAATTCTTCAGTGCTCAGCTTTCATTATAGTCCAACTGTCACATCCATACATGACTACTGGAAAAACCATAACTTTGACTAGACAGACCTTTGTAGACAAAGTAATAACTCTGCTTTTTAATATGCTGCCTAGGTTGGTCATAACTTTTCTTCTAAGGAGTAAGCGTCTTTTAATTTCATGGCTGCAGTCACCATCTGCAGTGATTTTGGAGCCCCCCAAAATATGTCAATTTAAACATCCAAAACTGACTAGACTAAATACAGACTTACTTTATTGATTTTTAAAAATGTTTATTTCATTTATGATCACCCCTTTTAACTCTGCAGCCAGAAATCTAAGTCCTCTTATACATTTGTTTCACCCTATCAATCCCTGTGCTGTGTGCTTAGTCACTCAGCCGTGTCTGACTCTTTGCAACCCCATGAACTGCTACTCACCAGGCTTCTCTGTATGTGGATTCTCCAGGCAAGAATACTGGGTTGCTATGCCCTCCTCCAGGGGATCCTCCCAACCCAGGGATCGAACTTAGGTCTCCTGCATTATAGGCAGATCCTTTTTTTTTTTTTTTTAATTGGAGGCTAAATACAATATTGTGGTGGTTTTTGCCATACATCAACATGAATCAGCCACGGGTGTACATGTGTCCCACCATCCTGAACACCCCTTCCACCTCCCTCCCCACCCCATCCCTCTGGGTTGTCCTAGAGCACCATATTCATGCATTGAATATGCACAGGTCATCTGTTTTACATATGGCAATATACATGTTTCAATGCTACTGTCTGAGCCACCAGGGAAGCCCATCGATCCTTACATTTAATTATCAGGAAATCTTTTTTATATGTGCATATCTGGAATCCAAACACTTCTCAACCACCTCTGTGATTGTCTCCCTGATCTGAGTTACTAATTCTTCCCACCGGGACCACTGTAATACCAGAGTCTAGAATAATCCTGTTAAGTCAGAGTATTATATGACTATGATCAGAATTCTATAACAGTTCCTGATTTTCTCAAAATCTTAATCTATTCTCCATAATCTCATTTCTTATTTAATATTTGATATTATCTTTTATCTATCATTGTTATGCCCTCTGGGCCCCATGTTTTAAACATACTAGGCACACCACTACAATATAACTTTTCCATTGGTTTATCCTTTTCTTGGAATGCTTCCAGAAACCCCCATCTCAAATCACTGTCAAAACAGCTTCTTAATGGGGCCAAATGTGATAATGGTAATTAGGAGTTTGATATTGAAACTGTCCATTCTTAATACTCCTGACTTACATTAGTCTCTAAATTTTAAAAATTCTATCACAATGTAATTTCTTATATTCTCTATTTTCTGCTTCATCCTGCCCACCCCTGTGTAAAATATAAGCTATATATTATTGGGCACTTTGTTTTGTTGTTTGACATGATCCAATTACCAAAATGAGTGCCTAGAATGTAATATGTCAATTATCTGTCACATAAATCTGCTATAATAACATGTTATAATGCAAGTTAAATATTACTATTGATATTATATTTGGGTTAATAAATATTTATATTAGCATGTTACATATTTGAATACATTTGGTGAAAAATTAACAAATTTAAGAAAATACATTTTTTAACCTTCACAATTTCAATTAAGAATAAACTAAAGATATATGTTAATCAAACTCTTCTCTTCTTCCAGTTAAACTGAGTGAATAAAATCATTTAAAAGGAAAGGAATTTGGACTCTAAGGATAGGTAAAAAGCCAATATTTTAGAAGATAGAAAACAAGTAAGTAAACTTTTCCTGAATTTATAACTATAGACTAACTTATATATAACCTTCATATTTATCTCCCAAGAGTCCTAATAGTATTCAGAAAATGAAAGTACCTTGAAGTGTAGCCATATCAAAGTATATGGAAACAGGATGATAGGTTGAAATGCAATTAGATTCCCTCTGCCCATCAAATGGAACCTAGCTCTCCCACACAGTTCTAAGATAAAACTCCAGAATTATTGCAAGCAAGCATATTCTCCTAAGGAAAGAAATTGAAAGGTTTCTCTCTGGTGAACAAATCTAGCCAAGGGCATAAAACTTATATCCACTATAGTTGTAGTTCCCTTCTAACAGTTGACAAAGCCCAGCATAATTAATTTCCACTGAGGCTAATTACCTGGTCAATTCCTTGCATGCCAAAGATGCTTACAGTGTAGTGTTGGCTCATTCAAAAATATGATTAGCCACTCAGGACTCAGGATACATTTGAAGAAAGGTTCCAACTTGAAAAACAGTAAAAAAAAAAAAAAAAAAAAAGTTTAAATAAACTCAAGGGTTTTATGTCCCTGAATTTTTAAAGTATTCTCATTTTTAAAAAAAGTTTAGGGAGATAACTTCATCCATGAAAGGAAAATGAAATAAATATTTAGAGGATAAAAAGAACTCACTGAAATTAAAATAAGAATTCAATAAAGAAAAATTCAATAGAATTAGAAAGAAATTTTCTAGTAAAGAAATGGTTTTAAAAGATAGAGAATTTGATACACAATATAAAACAACCAAAAATTCAATGATTTGGTTCACAAAGTCCACTACCCTAATAATAGTTTAATCTTGGACTCCTTTGGTGAAAATAAATAGAGGAACATCACCAAATAATTCAGGAAAAGTTTTCAAGGACAAATCAAAGTATGTCTTTATGAAACCTCAAAATAGAGAGGGTAAAGACGATCTCGAACCTTTATAGAGAGAATCCAAAACAGAGCAGCATTACATGCAAAAGACCAGTAAATATGATAACACTGAGTTTCTCAACAGGAAGACTAAAGTTTCAAGATGATAAAACAATGTGCTCTAAATTCTGAGGAAAATAACTCCCAATGGGAAGGTAAAAGGAAATTAAACTGACTTATTCTCTGTCAGATCTATAAATTGGAGGTTTGTCCTCCAGGTTCTGGAGATGGATTTATAAAAAGTACAAGCAAAAATAAAAAAAAAAAAAGTAGAAAATGAAAAAATTAAGAAAGGGATTTGTTTGCTTAAGGAAAATAGCAGAAGTTATATAGCAAAGGACACGTGACCTTAGCATTGCTTTAGAAAAACAAGACCAAGATTTCCATTCTCATGAATCTGTACTTGTAATTGTTAGGTAGTTAGAATAGGAAAAGGGAGTCTGGAATGGTGGTGGCTAAAAGACAAGGAAGGGAAAAGCCAGAGAAAATAGAACAAAGGAAGGTGTGAGGACCTCAGGTAGAACAAACAGCACTCCTGGCTAGCCCAATTTACATAGGGCAGGCCCAGGGAGAGGAGAAAAAACATATAAAAAGAGACAAGGGATGGTGGGGGGATGGGGGGACCTCTCTCTTCCTGTCTTTTAGGTCAGCATGCCCTCAGCCTTGAGGCTGTATTTTCCTTTATTTTCTAAATAAAACTGAGCTGTAACATGGAGTTGTAACACTGGTCCATCCAGCTGTAACGCTGATCTGTCACTTGAAATTTTTGTTGTGATGAGACAGAATCAAGAAAATTACACACTCCCCCAACATAATGATGTAAATCTTGAACAGTAATTGCTTGGACTGAAGCAGTAATAGAGCCACACTAGAGAGCTGATAAACTAAGGGAAGTGTGTTTGAAGGTGAGGGGTTTCGGAAATATGAGGAATGTCAGTGTTTGTTGCTAAGAAGCAAATAATATGAAAAACTGAAAAATTAAGAAAGCAGATTATAAGTATGGCATTGCCAGATATAAAGGTAAACTGGGAAAAAGAAGATGGAGGGAAGCTTACATTGAAATTGATTGCTTCCTGGGACTGTGAAGGAAGGATTTTTCTACTGCAGTAATCTGGGGACTGATTTTTTATTGTAAGCCTTTAGGGATGATTAGATTGCTTATTATGTAATGTAAAACTCTGAAAAATAATAGTAAAATTTTATAATCAATTTTCTTCTTTATCTTTCATTGAAAAACAGTGTTTATTGCCTTTTAAGGATCCTTTCCTATTTCCTTTTCTAGCTCTAGTGCTCAGTTTCTGCCATAGACACTTGAGGTTTAATGTTGTATCATTACTGTTGTTTTGCCAGTTGTTTTCTGAGACAAAATGTTCTCACTTCACAGCTGTGCCACTTGTAAACGTGTGATCCAATCCTTAATTTCCAGGTAAACTAAGCCACAAAAATATTTTAATTACTTCCTCTCTCTAGTGACCAAGGTGCTTGACTAATCATTTTGAATCAATCTTAATAGCCACATTTATTATTTATATAGTAACTCAGTATGATACTAAGAAACCTAAATATAAAAAGAATGGAAACTTAATACAGGAGAATTTTATGGAATTTGTATACAACTAAATTTTGATAAATATAACAGATGGAAACGTCTTACTGCTTACATATCAGGTACAATTTGGAGCTACATAGGCAGGAAGTATGTCCATTTGGCTGATTAGTACAAGACTGACAAAATCAAGAATGGTATCTCTTCATACTATACCTGGTGAATAGTTGTTGTTCAATCACTAAGTTGTGTTCAGCTGTCTGAAACCCCATGGACTGCAGCATGTCGGACCTTCCTGTCCCTCACCTCACTATCTCCAGGAGTTTGCCCAAGTTCATTTCCATTGAATCAATGATGCCATCCAACCATCTCATCTTCTGTCACCCTCTTCTCTTTCTGGCTTCAATATTTCCCAGCATCTTTTCCAATGAATTGGTACTTTGTATTAGGTGGTCAAAGTGTTGGAGCTTCAGCTTCAGCATCAATCCTTCCAATGAGTATTTAGGGTTGATATCATTTAAGATTGACTGGCTTGGTCTCCTTGGTGCCCAAGGGGCTCTCAAGAGTCTTCTCCAGCACCACAGTTAGGCAACATTAATTATTCAGCACTCTGCCTTCTTTATAGTCCATCTCTCACATTCATACATGACCACGGCAAAAACCAATTCTTCACCCCTTCCTGTATCCAAGCCCTTTGCTTTGTTTCTTGTAGTTCCCCTTTCTTCTGACTCAAGATTTGGTTATAAAACTTAGTTGGCCAATATAGTACAGGAAGAAATGACAGCATGTCTTTTCTAAACCTAGACCTTAAGACACCTTGAGTTTTTATTTATTTATTTTTTAATTTTAATGCTTCTACAATTTCCCTGAGAACTCAATAGAGGTATCCTATTAGAGGTCATGGGACAGGTGGAATCCCAGGCAAGGCTAGCCTAAATTGTGGCAAACCAGCTGATCCCTAGACGTGTCTAGACATTTGAGTCCAGACAAGATAGAGATAGTTAACAATCCCAGATGACTCCATTTACCTAAGAAGCACATGCTGATTATAACCTGCCATCAATGTTCTATGCTTGTTTTGCTTATATGGAAAGACATGATTAATACATGAAATAAAAAATTTAAATTTATTTTTCAAAATACTGTAAGAATAAATATTTGACCTAGACCCTTAAATTATAGAGTTCATCCTTCCAATATATTAACACATTTTTACAAAACATGTTATAGAACTGTGCTTTATGATTTTTTTAATTTAATGTTTTTCACAAATATAAATCTTTAATCAAAATTTTATCAGTTAATTTCATTTCCCACAAAGCAGCATAAATGGCAGCATAAAATATTGCTTTGATAAGTTCAATGAAGGAAATTCTCAGTGATATCTGAAAATAACCCAAAATGAAGAATATTTTTTTCTATCATAAACATATTAGTTTGGAACTGTCATATTAGATCTGCCATAACATACCAAGAACTGAGTGGCATTAAACCACAGTAATATACTCCTTTACAGTTATGGAGTATAGACATCTCAAATCAAGGTGTCAGCAGAGGTGGTTACTTTGAGAAACTGGGGAGAATGTACTCCCTGCCTCTCCCAAAGAATCTTCAGGCACTATGGGCAATGACTTGACATTCCTTGGCTTATAAACTCATTTTTCTCATCCCTACATCAGATCACAGGACTTTCCCCTTTGTATATTCCCCTGATAAGGACACCAGTCACTGGACCCAGGCCCATCCCAAATTCAGTGTGACCTCCTCTTGATATTTTTGATTATGTCTGCAAAGACACAGTTTTCAAAACGAAGTTCACATTCGTAGGTAATGGGAATTAAAACTTGGACTTTTATTGCTGGATATGCACAATTCAAACAACTACAGTATACAGAAACTAACTTTAAAATTAAATAATCAAATTTATATCAAGGGCTTTGGGAACTTTCATTCTCTACTATTTATTTGACCTTTGATTATGGCAGAAAGTGAAGAGGAACTAAAAAGCTTCTTGATGAAAGTGAAAGTGGAGAGTGAAAAAGTTGGCTTAAGGCTCAACATTCAGAAATCGAAGATCATGGCATCTAGTCCCATCACGTCATGGGAAATAGATGGGGAAACAGTGTCAGACTTTATTTTTGGAGGCTCCAAAATCACTGCAGATGGTGACTGCAGCCATGAAATTAGAAGATACTTACTCCTTGGAAGAAAAGTTATGACCAACCTAGATAGCATATTGAAAAGCAGACATTACTTTGCCAACAAAGGTCCATCTAGTCAAGGCTATGGTTTTTCCAGTGGTCATGTATGCATGTGAGAGTTGGACTGTGAAGAAAGCTGAGCGCTTTAGAATTAATGCTTTTGAACCGCGGTGTTGGAGAAGACTCTTGAGAGTCCCTTGGACTGCAAGGAGATCCAACCAGTCCATTCTGAAGGAGATCAGCCCTGGGATTTCTTTGGAAGGAATGATGCTGAAGCTGAAACTCCAGTACTTTGGCCACCTCATGAGAAGAGTTGACTCATTGGAAAAGACTCTGATGCTGGGAGGGATTGGGGGTAGGAGGAGAAAGGGAAGACAGAGGATGAGATGGCTGGATGGCACCACTGACTCGATGGACGTGAGTCTGAGTGAACTCCAGGCGTTGCTGATGGACAGGGAGGCCTGGCACGCTGCGATTCATGGGGTCGCAAAGAGTCAGACACAACTGAGGGACTGAACTGAACTGAAGCCTCATTCCAATTTTTGTGAAAAGAGATCTTGAGAAAGTATCTACTCTAAACACTTTTACAGGTGAGGAAATAGAGAACATAATTTAATTTGGAAGTCAGATATAGTACTACATAAGTGCCTAACATTTCAGTAAATGCAACCAAAAAGTGCGTTCTCATCATCACATATGACCTGATTGTTACAAAATGTGATACTTAAGCTTGTTTTGAATGTCAGTTCTGTC
Source organism: Bos indicus x Bos taurus (assembly GCF_003369695.1). Classification (NCBI taxonomy): domain Eukaryota; kingdom Metazoa; phylum Chordata; class Mammalia; order Artiodactyla; family Bovidae; genus Bos; species Bos indicus x Bos taurus. Next base: position 16,624,068 of record NC_040076.1, on the reverse strand, counting down.
ATCTTTAAATTGTGTATAAGAATATTTAAGGTATTATTAAAATAAATAAAATATATCTCCTATAATATTCATCTGGAGTATTATGGACACTGTGATTAAGAAGATTGCCTTAGTCACACAAGACAGACAGAATGCTTCTAGGTAGACTTCTAGATACTTCATTCCTGGTCCTTTTATCTCTTTTATGTTAAAAGATTGAACTCTGGGATAGTTATTTGTGTTCTAGAAACCAATATTCCCATAGAGCCTTATTACTGTGACACTTCATACAAATCTTGATGTGAATGTTATAAAAGTTTACAAAAATTAATGCACATGTATTCATGAAGGGAAAATGAAACGATATAGCAGGAATATATTTCTACCTAGTAGTAATATGACAGGAAAATTACCAATGTCTCTAAAAGCAGTAAGTATACTATTTATTTGGTTATATATTTATATATTCCCTAATTATTTTAATTAAGTGTATAATAGGCTTCTAATTTGTGACTGGAATCATTCTAGGTAAAAAAAAAAAAAAAAAAAATTTCCCTTTATCACCTCATGAAGTTTAGAGTTTAAAAGGGAGAGACATTGGTAGCAAATTACTCTCTTCAGGCAAGCAACTAGTCTCCATGAAAAAAAAAAATGTATATTTTCCTTTGTAAATTGTTCCTTCTTTGAGGATCATAATAGAATGCTCATAAATACCACTAAGATTGTTAAAGCTAAATGAAACAAATGTGATATTTAACAATATACATAATCTATACTTCATGATTTATAGAAGAAAAATAATACATATCAGGGACTTTTCAGTTTATCTTCATAAATTGGTTCTGTTATATCAAATGTACAGATATGATACAGATAGTTCAAGGAGATTTCATATACTCTGTAGCCAGGTTCAACAATATTGTACTAAATCCCATTTCAGTTTTATTCTCTCACCTTCTCATTCTCTTCCAATTCTTCTACATTTATACATCGATTACGTGTATCAGCTGCCACCACCTCAATGCCATTTAAGACTGTGTGTTAGTTTCTTGTGTTTGCCATGGCAAATTACCACTTACTGGTTTAAAACACAACTTGACTGTTTAATATAACAGATGTTTTTCTCTCAGTTCTGGAGGCTAGAAGTTGAAAATCAAGGGCTGGGCAGTATCCTTCCCTGCAGAGTTTCTGGAGGGGAATCCATCTCTAGCCTCTTGCAGCTTTGGTGGCTGCCAGCTTTCCTTGCCTTGTGGCAGTATTGCTGCAGTCCCTGCCACCTTAGTCACATTGCTGCTGCTGCTTTCCTAAAACTCTCTTTGGCTCTCTTTTGTAAGGAAACATATGATGGCATTTAGAACATATGCTGATATGACAGGTATCCACTTTCTCTCTAGATCTTTAATGTAGTCACATCCTTTACCACATAAGGTCATATTCAAATATCCTAGAGATCAGGAATTTAATGTATCTTTGACAGTGAACAACGGACTGGTTCCAAATTGGGAAAGGAGTACATCAAGAATGTATATTGTCACACTACTCATTTAACCTAAATGCAGAGTGCATCACGAGAAATGCTGGGCTGGATAAAACTCAAGGTGCAATCAAGATTGCCAGGACAAATATCAATAACCTCAGATATGCAGATGACACCACCCTTATGGCAGAAAGCAAAGAGGAACTGAAGAGTCTCTTGGTGAAAGTGAAAGAGGAGAGTGAAAAAGCTGGCTTAAAACTCAACTTTCAAAAAATGAAGGTCATGGCATCTGGTTCCATCAGTTCATGGCAAATAGATGGGGAGCCAGTGAAAGCAGTGAGAGACTTTATTTTCCTGGACTCCAAAATCACTGCAGATGGTGACTGCAACCATGAAATTAAAAAAAAAAAAAAAAACACTTGCTCCTTGGAAGAAAAGCTATGACCAACCTAGCCAGTATATTAAAAGTGCAGAGACATTACTTTGCCAACAAAGGTCTATCTAATCAAAGCCATGGTTTTTCCAGCAGTCATGTATGAATATGAGAGTTGGACAATAAAGAAAGCTGAGTGCTGAAGAATTGATGCTTGTGAACTGTGGTGTTGGAGAAGGCTCTTGAGAGTCCCTAGGATTGCAAGAAGATCAACCCAGTCCATCCTAAAGTTCATTGTAAGGATTGATGCTGAAGCTGAAGCTCCAATACTTTTGCCACCTGATGCGAAGTAATGACTCATTGGCAAAGACCCTGATGGAGGGAAAGATTGAAGGCAGGAGAAAAAGGGGACGACAGAGGATGAGTTGGTTGGGTGACATCACTGACTTGATGGACATGAGTTTGAATAAGTTCCAAGAGTTGGTGATGGACAGGGAAGCCTGGAATGTTACAGTCCATGAGGTCACAAACAGTTGAACATGGCTGAGCAACTGAACTGAACTGACAATGTAAGTGTTAGTCGCTCAGGCATATCTGACTCTTTGTGACCCCATATACTGTACCCCACCAGGTTCCTCTGTCCATGGGATTCCCCAGGAAAGAATACTGGAGTGGGTAGCCATCCCCTTCTCCAGGGGATCTTCCTGACCCAACGATTGAACCCAGGTTTTGGGTCATTTTTAATCCTTCCACGGGAAGAGATATCATGGCCATTTAACATAGTTTTCTACATTAGATATTTCCCTAAAGTGTATTCTCTTAAATTTCTAACAGTTAACAAAATCAAGTAATTTAACATCGATATAGTTAGTGTTTACCAAGTCATATTGTAGGCCAAAGGAAAGATCAGAAGTAATTTTGGAAGGCATCTATGGTTACTACTGTACTACCAACACAAGAAATAATTTTGTAAAAAAAAAAAAAAAAAAAGAAAGAATTTTGTAACTTAAAATATTGATACTTTATACATTATGGAATTTGGCATTAAATTTTTAAAGCATTATATTCTAAAATTTATTGTGATTTCTGAGCTTTTTGTGCCACCATAAATTCTGTGTAGATGAGTAGCTAACTCCTATCACCTATCACTGTATCCCAGTTTTGATCTGCAGCCCATATTGAAATCATAACAGTTTTGCCAATATTATTCTCAATAGCTGTCAGCTCCTATCCACAATCCCAAAGGGGTTCATGCATTGCATTGCTTATCTCTCTCTATTCTGGAGCTGTTCCTCAACCTTTTCTTTCTTAACCTTGATATTTTGAACAGAATAGGCCTGGTATTTTGTAGAATGTCAATTTAACTTGTATTTGTCTGCTATTTCCTTGTATTTAATTCAGATTATGGTATTTGTATACCTGTGTGTGGTGGCAGGAATATTACTGAAGTATAGTGTGTCTTTTGCAAGATACTGTTTTAGGAAGAACATGATACTGCTTTGTTCTACTCTTATCCATATTAGGTTAAGACTAGTTGCCTGGTTAAGCTGATATCTGCCATATTTCTCTATTAATAAAGTTACTGTAGGTGACGGTAGGTATTGCGAGAAGCATCAGAGGGCAGACACACCAACCATGATCACAGAAAACTAGTCAATCTAATCACACGGACCACAGCCTTGTCTAACTCAATGAAACTAAGCCATGCCGTGTGGGGCCACCCAAGATGGGTGGGTCATGGTGGAGAGGTCTGACAGATTGCGGTCCACTGGAGAAGGGAATGGCAAACCACTTCAGTATTCTTGCCTTGAGAACTCCATGAACAGTATGAAAGGCAAAACAGTATGAAATAGGACACTGAAAGAGGAACTCACCGGGTTGGTAGGTGCCCAATATGCAACTGGAGATCAGTGGAGAAATAACTCCAGAAAGAATGAAGTGATGGAGCCAAAGCAAAAACAACACCCAGTTGTGGATGTGACTGGTGATAGAAGCAAGGTCCAATGCTGTAAAGCGCAATATTGCATAGGAACCTGGAATGTTAGGTCCATGAATGAAGGCAAATTGGAAGTAGTCAAACAGGAGATGGCAAGAGTGAATGTTGACATTCTAGGAATCAGCGAACTAAAATGGACTTGAATGGATGAATTTAACTCAGATGACCATTATATCTACTACGGTGGGCAGGAATCCCTTAGAAGAAATGGAGTAGCCATCATGGTCAACAAAAGAGTCCAAAATGCAGTACTTGGGTGCAATCTCAAAAATGACAGAATGATCTCTGTTCGTTTCCAAGACAAACCATTCAAAATCACTGTGATCCAAGTCTATATACCCCAACCAGTAATGCTGAAGAAACTGAAGTTGAATGGTTCTATAAAGACATCCAAGACCTTTTAGAACTAATATCCAAAACATATGTCCTTTTCATTATAGGGGACTGGAATGCAAATTAGGAAGTCAGGAAACACCTGGAGTAACAGGAAAATTTGGCCTTGAAATATGGAATGAAGCAGGGCAAAGGCTAATAGAGTTTTGTCAAGAGAATGCACTGGTCATAGCAAACACACTCTTCTAACAACACAAGAGAACTCTACACATGGACATCACCAGATGGTCAACACTGAAATCAGATTGTATTCTTTGCAGCCAAAGATGGAGAAGCTCTATAAAGTCAGCAAAAACAAGACCAGGGAGCTGACTGTGGCTCAGATCAGGAACTCCTTATTGTCAAATTCAGACTGAAATTGAAGAAAGTAGGGAAAACCACTAGACCATTCAGGTATGACCTGTATCAAATTCCTTATGCTTATAGAAGTGAGAAATAGATTTAAGGGCCTAGATCTGATAGAGTGCCTGATGAACTATGGACAGATGTTCATGACATTGTACAGGACATAGAGATCAAGACCATCTCCATGGAAAAGAAATGCAAAAAAGCAAAATGGCTGTCTGGGGAGGCCTTACAAACAGCTGTGAAAAGAAGAGAAGTGAAAAGCAAAAGAGAAAAGGAAAGACATAAGCATCTGAATGCAGAGTTTCAAAGAACAGAAAGGAGAGATAAGAAAGCCTTCTTCAGTGATCAATGTAAAGAAATAGAGGAAAACAACAGAATTGGAAAGACTATAGATCTCTTAAAGAAAATTAGAGATACCAAGGGAATATTTCATGCAAAGATGGGCTCGATAAAGCACAGAAATGGTATGACCTAACAGAAGCAGACGATATTAAGAAGAGGTGGCAAGAATACACAGAAGAACTGTACAAAAAAGATCTTCACGACTGAGATAATCACGATGGTGTGATCACTCACCTAGAGCCAGACATCCTGGAATGTGAAGTCAAGTGGGTGTTAGAAAGCATCACTCCGAACAAGCTAGTGGAGGTGATAGATTTCCAGTTGAGCTATTTCAAATCCTGGAAGATGATGCTATGAAAGTGCTGCACTCAATATTCCAGCAAATTTGGAAAACTCAGCAGTGGCTACAGGACTGGAAAAGGTCAGTTTTCATTCCAATCCCAAAGAAAGGCAATGACAAAGAATCCTCAAACTACCGCACAATTGCACTCATCTCACACATTAGTGCTGCTGCTGCTGCTGCTAAGTCACTTCAGTCATGTCTGACTCTGTGCGACCCCATTGATGGCAGCCCACCAGGCTCCCCAGTCCCTGGGATTCTCCAGGCAAGAACACTGGAGTGGTTTGCCATTTCCTTCTCCAATGCATGAACGTGAAAAGTGAAAGTGAATTCTCGAAGTCGTGTCCGACTCTTAGCGACCCCATGGACTCCAGCCCATCAGGCTCCTCCGTCCATGGGATTTTCCAGGCAAGAGTACTGGAGTGGGGTGCCATTGCCTTCTCCGACATGCTAGTACAGTAATGCTCATATTTCTCCAAGCCAGGACAACAATACGTGAACTGTGACCTTCCAGATGTTTAAGCTGGTTTTAGAAAAGATAGAGGAACCAGAGATCAAATTGCCAACATCTGCTGGATCATGGAAAAAGCAAGAGCGTTCCAGATAAAAATCTGTTTCTGTTTATTGACTATGCCAAAACCATTGACTGTGTGGATCACAATAAATTGTAGAAAATTCTGAAAGAGATGGGAATAACAGACCACCTGACCTGCCTCTTCAGAATCCTATATGCAAGTCAGGAAGCAACAGTTAGAACTGGACATGGAACAACAGACTGGTTCCAAATAGGAAAAGGAGTATGTCAAGGCTGCATATTGTCACCCCACTTATTTAACTTCTATGCACAGTACATTATGAGAAACACTGGGCTGGAAAAATCACAAGCTGGAATCAAGATTACTGGGAGAAATATCAATAACCTCAGATATGCAGATGACACCACCCTTAGTGCAGAAAGTGAAGAGGAACTAAAAAGCCTCTTGATGAAAGTGAAAGTGGAGAGTGAAAAAGTTGGCTTAAAGCTCAACATTCAGAAAACAAAGATCATGGCATCTGGTCCTATCACTTCATGGGAAATAGATGGGGAAACAGTAGAAACAGTGTCAGACTTTATTTTTTGGGCTCCAAAATCACTGCAGATGGTGACTGCAGCCATGAAATTAAAAGAAACTTACTCCTTGCAAGGTAAGTTATGACCAACCTAGATAGCATATTCAAAACAGAGACATTACTTGGCCAACAAAGGTCCGTCTAGTCAAGGCTATGGTTTTTCCTGTGATCATGTATGGATGTGAGAGTTGGACTGTGAAGAAGGCTGAGTGCTGAAGAATTGATGCTTTTGAACTGTGGTGTTGGAGAAGACTCTTGAGAGTCCCTTGGACTGCAAGGATATCTAACCAGTCCATTCTAAAGGAGATCAGCCCTGGGTGTTCTTTGGAAGGAATGATGCTGAAGCTGAAACTCCAATACTATGACCACCTCATTCGAAGAGTTGACTCATTGGGAAAGCCTCTGTTGCTGGGAGGGATTGGGGGCAGGAGGAGAAGAGAATGACAGAAGATAGATGGCTGAATGGCATCTCCCACTCGATGGACATGAGTTTTGGTGAACTCCAGGAGTTGGTGATGCACAGGGAGGCCTGGTGTGCTGCAGTTCATGTGGTCACAAAGAGTCAGACACTACTGAGTGACTGAACTGAAATGAAAGTTACTAGACTTAGGTATAAAGTTACTCTACTATATCTCTATTAAAAAGGTACTCAGTGTTGTCCAAGTCTTTGAGACTCATGTACTCTATGTAGTCTGCCAGGTTCCTCCATGGGGATTCTTCAGGCAAGAATATTGGTGTGGGTTACCATTTCTTCTCAAGGGGATCTTCTAATTCAAGGATCGAACCCAGGTCTCCCCCATTGCATGTGGATTCTTTACCAACTAAGCCACCAGGGAAATTTTCTTTTTATTTTAAATAACTTGTGGAATACTTTTAGCAACTGTAAATATCATGTTTATTGTAATAATTTCACTTCAGTTCAGTTCAGTTGCTCAGTTGTGTCCGACTCTTTGTGACCCCATGAATCCCAGCATGCCAGGCCTCCTTATCCATCACAAACTCCTGGAGTTCACTCAGACTCAAGTCCATCGAGTCAGTGATGCCATCCAGCCATCTCATCCTCTGTCATCCCCTTCTCCTCTTGCCCCCAATCCCTCCCAGCATCAGAGTCTTTTCCAATGAGTCAGCTCTTCGAATGAGGTGGCCAAAGTACTGGAGTTTCAGCTTCAGCATCAGTCCTTTCCAAGGAAATCCCAGGGCTGATCTCCTTCAGAATGGACTGGTTGGATCTCCTTGCAGTCCAAGGCACTCTCAAGAGTCTTCTCCAACACCACAGTTCAAAAGCATCAATTCTTCGGCGCTCAGCCTTCTTCACAGTCCAACTCTCACATCCATACATGACCACAGGAAAAACCATAGCCTTGACTAGACAGACTTTTGTTGGCAAAGTAATGTCTCTGCTTTTGAATATGCTATCTAGGTTGGTCATAACTTACTTCCAAGGAGTGAGCGTCTTTTAATTTCATGGCTGCAGTCGCCATCTCCAGTGATTTTGGAGCCCAAAAAAAATAAAATCTGACACTGTTTCCACTGTTTCCCCATCTATTTCCCATGAAGTGATGGAACTGGATGCCGTGATTTTAGTTTTCTGAATGTTGAACTTTAGGCCAACTTTTTCACTCTCCACTTTCACTTTAATCAAAAGGCTTTTGGTTTCCTCTTCACTTTCTGCCATAAGGGTGGTGTCATTTGCATATCTGAGGTTATTGGTATTTCTCCCAGCAATCTTGCTTCCAGCTTGTGCTTCTTCCAGCCCAACGTTTCTCATGATGTACTCCACATGTAAGTTAAATTCATTTTGATATTTGGCAAAACTAATACAATTATGTAAAGTTTAAAAATAAAATAAAATTAGAAAAAATAAAAAAATTAAAAAATTAAAAAAAAAAAAAAAAAGCAGGGTGACAATATACAGCCTTGATGTACTCCTTTTCCTATTTGGAACCAGTCTGTTGTTCCATGTCCAGTTCTAACTGTTGCTTCCTGACCTGCATACAGATTTCTCAAGAGGCAGATCAGGTGGTCTGGTATTCCCATCTCTTTCAGAATTTTCCACAGTTTATTGTGAATAATTTCACTTAACTATTCTAATTACTACTGATCCTCTAACCCCTTTGTTACTGAGTTTACAACAACTTTGTATTGTATTTGTAAATATGTTTTTAGTTGAAACTCTAAGGAAGGGATTTTTATTCTCTACATATGCGTGCTTATATTAATATCAATTTAAATATTTGTATTCTATTTGATGTCCTTTGTATAATTAGTGGAAATTCCTCCCACTGACTTTTAGAGCCATCTGAGAATACTCCATATTTCCTTGAGGTTTTCTCATTTTATTGACCCAAAGAAGATGTGAATGTCCTCTAGTATTTTTTTTATGCACCTGGCCTGGAAACAGCCTGTTATCTAAAATGTCTTGGTAGCTTTTAGTGGATAATGACCTTTATTGCTTCTAATGATGTCAGCTGTCATATCACTATTCTCCTTTATGTAAAATAATGATTTTATGTATCTTCTTCCAAGATTTATTTATTTATTTTTTATCTTAAAATATCATCATTTTGACTCTGATGTGTTTTGGTGTGATTGTATTTACCTTGCATGCAGTTCACTATTATTCTTGGATCCATAAATTTGTTTTTCATCAGATCTGGAAAATGATTAGCCATTATTTCTTCAAATACTACCTTTCCTCATTCTCTGTTACCTTTCTTTTTAAATATATAAATATGCATATCTTAAATTTGATACATCCCCAAGTTATATTGAATTGTTTTCTTTTTGCCTATCCTATATAGTCTGTACTTCTATGGATTTTTTTTATATTGTCCTACATATTTTCTGTTAATTTTATTTTTTCTCTGTATATTATAATAAATTATATTGCTATATCTTCAAGCTCATTACTCTTTTTGCCCTCTTGCTATTTAGTTCATCAGATAATTTTTAATCTCACCTCTCATCATATTGTTTAATTTAATGTTTGTAGAGTTTCCTTTTTTTCAGTTTCAATTTCACTACTCATATTTTCCAAATGTTCAATCATTGTGACTAATTCAGTCATTGTGAGTATATTTTGTTTCAGAACCTTGAATATATTTATAACTGATGCTTTAACTTCATTCTGACAATTTCAGCTTGTCTGTCTTCTTGGAATCATTTTTGTTGACTGCTTTAAGTGATATTTTGTGAGTGATATTTTGCTGAGTCTTCACGTGTCTAGTAAGTTTTCATTGCATGTTGGGCAGTAAAGATATTTTGTAGGGATCTGATTCTACTTATGGTCCTCTGAAGGACTAATCTTTGTTCATGCAGTGAGTTTTAAACTGATTGAACTCAAACTCTAAAATCTGTTTCTTTTAGGAGAGGCAGCAACTGAAATTCTGTCTCCTTTCATTTTCTAGAAGCTTTATTTGCCAGGTTCTTTGGTATGTAAATGCCGGACTAGATCAGTGTTTAATCATGAATTTTACATATTTTTATATATAGAATTTGGCCCTCGTTCCATATTCAACTCATTCCTTTCCAGAATAACCCTCTTAATTTCCCAACCAAAATGCCAATTTCAAATCTGCGTACTAATCCCATGCCCCCTGCACTACAGATAGGGAAATACCCTTCAGTATAATCCTGAAAACATATGAAACTCACCTTGGGAACATTCTACTTTTCAGGGGTTGTCTCCTCAAGATTCTGTTTTTGGTCATGATTTTCTTAAAATATTATATATAGATTTTGGAGATGTCTATAGGAAAGTTATCTATATACGTTTTTCTGTTATTATTGAAATGTGTAACATCAAATTCATTCCATTTGAATATTTTAAAATTACAAATTATACTAACATGAAAGAACTGCTCTCGTTGAATTAAAAAAGCAAATGGGACTAGTATCCTGTCCTTTTTCTGTGCCAGCACATACAACATAAAATTATTTGGGCAGCACTCCATCCAAATTCTAGGTTTCAGTGGAAAGTTTAAAAATAGCTTACCTATACCAAATAATGAATACATCTGAAAGAAAGCATAAACTATAGAGGATGTGTTCACATTTGTGGCCAGAAAGTTGACCACCAAGTTTTACTACAATCTTCAGGAAAACTTCAAATGATATCTTTAAAAACTGACATTTTAAATACATTTGAGGATGCTTTCAAATATATAATTTGCTATTCAGAACACTTCTGTAGGTACAGAACATATACTTGTCATTATAGTATTGCTATTACTTTATAAGTCTGTGAAACACCATGAAAACATATAACTTAGTAGTAATGTACACCAGACACTATGTGCAGAGTTTTGCAAGCACCTTCATTTTCACCAAGGGTTTTAGTCTAATTATATAAGTGTGAAAACTAAGCTATCAAGAGATCTTCAGCCTTACTCAGAGAAGAAGGTAGTAAAAATATGATCCTCAATCAAATCCTAACCTATATGCCTGGGAAAGAACATTTTTCAAATACTATATCATACCACATTTCTCAGATAATTGAAATGTCTTTCAAATAAACTAAGTATCTTGACATGGTATACAATCATTCTACTAGAGAAACTAGACACAAATTTGTTCTTATAAAGATGGACTCAGCCACTTTTGCACCGTTTCTTCTTGTTTGAAAGAAAAGAAGGAAAGAGACAATTTTAGAACATATAGGACATTTAGTTCAACCCAGAAATTTCAATAGCTTAGGCAAATTTCTCCAAAGGATGTCATTTTTGTAGTCTCAATGAAAAAAAAAAAAAAACTATATGAGACCCTGAAAATTAAAATGATTTAGTTCATTCTAGAGCTATTTTCAGAGAAAGCAATGGCACCCCACTCTAGTACTCTTACCTGGAAAATCTCACAGACAGAGGACCCTGTAGGCTGCAGTCCATGGGGTCGCTAAAAGTCGGACATGAATGAAAGACTTCACTTTCACTTTTCATTTCGTGCATTGGAGAAGGAAATGGCAACCCACTCGTGTTCTTGCCTGGAGAATCCCAGGGATGGGGGAGCCTGGTGGGCTGCCGTCTATGGGGTCTCACAGAGTCGGACACGACTGAAGTGACTTAGCAGCAGCAGGAGAGCTATTTTATTTCAGTAAGGCAAGTCACAATGATACAAACATAACTACAGATTAAGTACATTAGGAATAGTGAGTTATTGATAATTACTTTGAAACTGAATAACAGATTACATAATTAACAAATTAAGATTGTAACCCAGATATTTGATATGTGTGAAACAGCTTAACAACATTATGTAATAATATTGAATTCATGTGATAGAAAATAATCCCTAATACTACACCCATTTTGTTCAAGTAAATGTACTTTCTTTATTTATGGCCACAGTACACAGGTTGAGATCTCAGTTCTGTTGCAGTATTTGAACCTGGGCCAGTGCAGTGAATGAAAGCCCAGGGTCCTAACCACTAGGCAACCAGGAAACTGCATAAATGCACTTTAGATATTCATTTTAAAAGCAGCTTACATGGATAAACTTTACTATAAGAAACAGGCAACAAATTGCTGCAAAATATAGATACTAATGATATGTTTGATTTCAATTCACATAGATTGGAACAGTTTTCAAATGAAAATCCATAGAGAACTATATATCAATACAGACAAATAAGAATTTATTTTATTACAGTGTATTGCATATTCTTTTCTAAGCCAGAGTTTATAAAAAGGTGAGAGTTTCATTGACTGTTTCTCTTGCTGCTGCTAAGTCGCTTCAGTCATATCTGACTCTGTGAGACCCCATAGACAGTAACCCACCAGGCTCCCCTATTTCTGGGATTCTCCAGGCAAGAACACTGAAGTGGGTTGCCAAGTGAAAAGTGAAAGTGAAGTGGCTCAGTTCAGTTCAGTCTCTCAGTTGTGTCCGACTCTTTTTGACCCCATGAATCGCAGCACACCAGGCCTCCTGGTCCATCACCAACTCCCAGAGTTCACTCAAACTCACATCCATCGAGTCAGTGATGCCATCCAGCCATCTCATCCTCTGTCATCCCCTTCTCCTCCTGCCCCCAATCCCTCCCAGCATCAGAGTCTTTTCCAATGAGTCAACTCTTCACATGAGGTGGCCAAAGTACTGGAGTTTCAGCTTTAGCATCATTCCTTCCAAAGAAATCCCAGTGCTGATCTCCTTCAGAATGGACTGGTTGGATCTCCTTGCAATCCAAGGGACTCTCAAAAGTCTTCTCCAACACCACAGTTCAAAAACATCCGTTCTTCGGTGCTCAGCTTTCTTCACAGTCCAACTCTCACATCCATACAAGACCAGAGGAAAAACCATAACCTTGACTAGGCTGACCTTTGTTGGCAAAGTAATGTCTCGCTATCTAGGTTGGTCATAACTTTTCTTCCAAGGAGTAAGTGTCTTTAATTTCATGGCTGCAGTCACCATCTGCAGAGATTTTGGAGCCCCCAAAAATAAAGTCTGACACTGTTTCACTGTTTCCCCATTGATTTCCCATGACGTGATGGGACCAGATGCCATGATCATTTTTTGAATGTTGAGCTTTAAGCCAACTTTTTCACTCTCACTTTCATCAAGAGGCTTTTTAGTTCCTCTTCACTTTCTGGCCTAAGGGTGGTGTCATCTGCATATCTGAGGTTGTTGATATTTCTCCTGGCAATGTTGATTCCAGCTTGTGCTTTTTCCAGCCCAGCGTTTCTTATGATGTACTCTGCATATACGTTAAATAAGCAGGGTGACAATATACAGCCCTGATGTACTCCTTTTCCTATTTGGAACCAGTCTGTTGTTGCTCTGCTGCTGCTGCTAAGTCACTTTAGTCATGTCCAACTCTGTGCGATCCCAGAGATGGCAGCCCACCAGGCTCCCCCGTCCCTGGGATTCTCCAGGCAAGAACATTGGAGTGGGTTGCCATTTCCTTCTCCAATGCATGAAAGTGAAAAGTGAAAGTGAAGTCGCTCAGTTGTATCTGACTCTTAGCAACCCCATGGACTTCAGCCTACCAGGTTCCTCCGTCCATGGGATTTCCCAGGCAAGAGTACTGGAGTGGGTTGCCATTGCCTTCTCCCTGTTGTTGCTCAGTCGTGTCCAATTCTTCATTACCCCATGGACTGTAGCCTACCAGGCTCCTCCATCCATGGGGTTTTCCAGGCAAGAGTACTAGAGTGGGTGACTTTTTCTCTTAAAATCTATTTATTACTACTTCCCTGGTAGCTCAGTGGGTAAAGAATCTGCCTGCAATGCAGGAGACCCTGGTTTGATTCCTGGCTTGGGAAGATCCCCTTGGAGAAGGGACAGGCTGCCCACTCCAGTATTCATGGACTTACATGGTGGCTCAGATGGTAAAGAATCACCTGCAATGCGGGAGACCTGGGTTTGATCCTTGGGTTGAGAAGATCCCCTGAAGGAGGGTTGGTGGGAATGCAAACTAGTACAACCACTATGGAGAACAGTGTGGAGATTCCTTAAAAAACTGGAAATAGAACTGCCTTATGATCCAGCAATCCCTCTGCTGGGCATACACACTGAGGAAACCAGAAGGGAAAGAGACACGTGTACCCCAATGTTCATTGCAGGACTGTTTATAATAGCCAGGACATGGAAGCAACCTAGATGTCCATCAGCAGATGAATGGATAAGAAAGCTATGGTACATATACACAATGGAGTATTACTCAGCCATTAAAAAGAATACATTTGAATCAGTTCTAATGAGGTGGATGAAACTGGAGCCTATTATACAGAGTGAAGTAAGCCAGAAGGAAAAACACCAATACAGTATACTAACGCATATATATGGAATTTAGAAAGATGGTAACAATAACCTGGTGTACGAGACAGCAAAAGAGACACTGATGTATAGAACAGTCTTATGGACTCTGTGGGAGAGGGAGAGGGTGGGAAGATTTGGGAGAATGGCATTGAAACATGTAAAATATCATGTAAGAAATGAGTTGCCAGTCCAGGTTCGATGCACGATACTGGATGCTTTGGGCTAGTGCACTGGGACGACCCAGAGGGATGGTATGGGGAGGGAGGAGGGAGGAGGGTTCAGGATGGGGAACACATGTATACCTGTGGCAGATTCGTTTTGATATTTGGCAAAACTAATACAATTATGTAAAGTTTAAAAATAAAATTAAAAAAAAAAGGAGGGTATGGCAACCCACTCCAAGAGTGTATTCTTGCCTGGAGAATCCCCATGGACAGAGGAGCCTGGCAGGCTGCAGGCCATGGTGCTTTTTTCTTAAAATCTATTTATTACTACCTAGCATCAATTTTTTTCTAAGTCTGTGTCTCATTAAAGGCAAGACTGGTTCATGGAATGAGCAAGTTCTCCTAAATTTAACCTATAAAACTGTTTCTCGGCATTGTGATGCTTTCTTCAAGACTTGGCTGTATTTTTCCTATAGATTGGCTTCTGAAACTGGTAGATATTAAAGTTTATGCTAGAAAAGATGGAGATGTTTTCTCCGTCTCAATCTGCTTGTCCATCTAGGTTTTCCTTTGCAGATAAACTCTTCAGTTCATTTCAGTCGCTCAGTCGTATCCAACTCTTTGTGACCCTATGGACTGCGGCATGCCAGGCTTCCCTGTCCATCACCAACTCCTGAAGCCTGCTTAAACTCATGTCCATTGAATCAGGGATGCCATCCCACCATTTCATCCTCCATCATCCCCTTCTCCTCCCGCCTTCAATCTTGCCCAGCATCAGGGTCTTTTCCAATGAGTCAGTTCTTCGCATCATGGCCAAAGTATTAAAGTTTCAGCTTCAGAATCAGTCCTTCCAAAACTGAGTTTTAAGCCAACTTTTTCACTCTCCTCTTTCACTTTCAACAAGTGATAAACTGAAATCCCCTAACAATTCATTCTGTTGAATTTTTTTTTTTTTTTCTGTTGCCTCCTTGAGAAATTGTATGTTGCTGAGTAAAATGCATCTCATACTTCCCAGGGTGGTGGTGGTTTAGTCACTAAGTTGTGTCTGACTCTTGTGACCCCATGGACTGTAGCCCACCAGGCTCCTCTGCCCATGGGATTTTCCAGGCAAGAATACTGGAGTGGATTGCCATTTCCTCTCCAGGGGATCTTCCCAACTCAGGAATGGAAGCCAGGAATCGAACCCAGGTCTCCTGCATTGCAGGCAGACTCTTTACTGACTGAGTTATGAGGGAAGCCCATCCCAGGGTAGCACTCTACAAAGGTTCAGATATTATTGAATTGCTAAAGATGTTCATGGAGTAGGCCAGTATATAGAATATTAGGAAAGGCAGGAAAAAAAAATCCAGATTCTTAAGATTCACATTTACTTTTTCCTAAGTTATTATGTCTGAGAATGTGCCTGACTCAAAGCATGATGCCTGTCTTCTTTCTATCTATCCTATCAGAAACCTTCCGTATATACAAAAGAAATTCATAATATTTTACCCATTCTGATATTTCACTGTTACTGCACTCAAAGGTAAAAAGCCTCATGGGTGCTAAATGTGTCAGTTAAGTTTCTCCAGAGTGATAGAACCAATAGAATGAAGTATGTGTGTGTGTGTGTGTGTGTGTGTATGATTGTCTGTGTGTATCTATATGTATATCAGTTCAGTTCAGGCACTCAGTTGTGTCCGCCTCTTTGCGACCCCATGGACTGCAGCATGCCAGGCATCCCTGTCCATAACCAACTCTCAGAGCCTACTCAAACTCATGTCCATTGCACTGGTGATGCCATCCAGCCATCTCATCCTCTGTTGTCCCCTTCTCCTCCCACCTTCAATCTTTCCAGCATCAGGGTCTTTGCCAATGAGTCAGTTCTTTGCATCAGGTGGCCAAAGTATTAGAGTTTCAGCTTTAGCATCATCCCTTCCAATGAATATTCAGGACTGATTTCCTTTAGGATGGACTGGTTGGATCTCCTTGCAGTCCAAGGGGCTCTCAAGAGTCTTTTCCAACACCATGGTTCAAAAGCATCAATTCTTCAGCTCTCAACTTTCTTTATAGTCCAACTCTCATATTCATACATGACTGCTCGAAAAACCATGGCTTTGATTAGATAGACCTTTGTTGGAAAAGTAATGTCTGTGGTTTTTAATATGCTGTCTAGGTTGGTCATGGCTTTTCTTCCAAGGAGCAAGTGTCTTTTAATTTCATGGCTGCAGTCACCATCTGCAGTAATTTTGAAGCCCCCCAAAATAAAGTCCCATTGTTTCCATTATTTTCCCATACATTTGCCATGAAGTGATAGGACCAGATGCCATGATCTTAGTATTCTAAATGTTAAGTTTTAAGCCAACTTTTTCACTCTCTTTCACTTTTATCAAGGACACTGTTCAATTCTTCTTTACTTTCTTCCATAAGGGTGGTGTCATCTGCCTATCTGAGGTTATTAATATTTCCGCCAGCAATCTTGATTCCAGCTTGTGTTTCATCTATAAGGAGATATTATGAGAAATTGGCTTATGTGATTGTGGAAACCAAAAGTTCTACAATTTACAGTCTATCCTTACAAGGCAGAGACCCAGGAAAACCAGAGGTATAATTCATATCAGGTTCAAAAATCTGAGCACCAGGGTATACAATGGCTTAAATCCTAGTCCAAGAGAAGAAGATGACATGAGCTATCCCAGATCAAATAGTGAAAAAGGGAAAAAGGGCAGATTCCTCCTCTTCCCACATTTTGTTCAATTCAGGCTAATAGGATCTTATTTACTAATCCAGTCAAGGGATTGGATCTTATTCACTTACATTGGTGAGGGCAATCATGCTAATGACTTCCAGAGACAACCTCACAAACACAACAAGAAAAAAAAAACAAACATTTATCTGGGCACCCCATGGCCAGTCATGTTGACACACAAAATTAACCTTCCCATCAAGCAAAGGGGCAATTCAAAATATTGATATTTTTTAACACTCCTGAATCTGACATCAAAATTCCAGAATAGGACTTTAGGCATTACTCTCCCTCCATCCCCCACACACATTCTATTAAGGTGAAAATTTGGCATTAGATATAAGATATTCTAGCCTATTCTACAATGCCTGAGTTAAAAATATATTATAAAATAAATCTGTGAAAGTGATATGAATTTCTTTTGATGGCTTTTCCTCTTTTATTTCTAATTATTGTCAATCAGTGTATTCACTGTTCCTTAGAAAGGGAATCAAAATGGGAAGGGGAGGATCAGACCATTAATAAGAACTATTTCAGGCAATGATATTTTTTTCAGCAAAATTCCATGGTCTATAGAAACCTTATAAGTTGCATAATTTTTAAAATGATGCTGGTAAACACTAAAGCTAATACAAACTTGACCTCTTTGACTCTGCATTTTCACTATCATTGATCAGATGGAGGAACCAAGCCAGTTCTTTTATTAATGAGTCTCACAGCATTCCATATTTTGCCTGATTGCAAGAAAGATATTAACGAGTACTCATTGTCTTAGATATTTATTTAGAATCACAAGAGAATTGCCTCTTGTCCCCGCCTCCACTAGCACCACTTTATTTTTCCCAAGCTGCCATCATCTCTCAGCTGGATTATTGCAGTTGTCTCCTGAATTGTTTTTATGCTCCTGAACTTGTTCTAATATTGTCTGTTTGTTTTTGAATCTGTTCTAGTGTCCATTTGCAAGTTCAGCATCCAGAATGATTCCTATTAAACATAAACTTCAGAAACCACTGCTCTGCTTTAAGGCTCCACAGTTAAATCTAAGTCCTTACTACAAATGAAATTTATTCCCCATTTTCTCTTTGACAAGTCCTCTTACTACTCTCCCACCTGCTCACTCATCTCAAGCCACACCAGCCTCTTTGCTGTCCAAAAACATGCATTAATATTTTCACTTCAAGATATTTACAAGGTGTTATTTAAACCCTGGAGGCTTCCCTGGTAGCTCAGAGGTAAAGAATCTGCCTGCAGTGCAGGAGACCCAGGTTCAATCCCTGGGTCAGGAAGATCCGCTAGAGGAGGAAATGGCAATGAGCTCCATTATTCTTGCCTGGGAAACTCTGGGACAGAGGAGACTGATGAGCTACAGTCCATGAGGTCACAAAAGAGCCAGACACAACTGAGCACAAATGCCATATATCTGAAATTGATGCTAAGGTAAGGAATTTTAGTCAAGCATTTCAAGTTTTTGTATTTTATAAGAAAATGTATTGGTAATGGTTGAAAACATAGTTTTGAACAAAAAGTAGAATAGGACAGAAATATCATTTATGTGAAATAGATAGCATTACTGAATCAATGGACATAAATTTGAGCAAACTCCAGGAGACAGTGAAGGACAGGAAAGCGTGGTGTGCTGCAGTCATAACGAATGGACACGACCTAACGACTGAGTGACAACAATCATTTAGGTGATTACTGTAGTTAATGAAGGAAAGAGATAAAAATATGAGCTGAAATGAAAAATATAATAGAAAACAGTAGACTGATACATTTAGAAAACGTCTGCATAATTCTATGAGGGAAATTACATGAAATGATTCAGAGGTTTGTTTGGGCAACTGAAGGATCATGATATGATATTAAGTGAAACAGGATAATAAGAAAGAAGTAAGAAAAGTAGAACTGTTCTTTATGTGCATATCAGCTTTTCTTTTAGGCTGTCTGGCTTCAGAAAGTCCAGATAGCACTTTGAGCCAAAGATAGTTTTGGGGCCAAAGTCATGTTCTAACAAAAGATTAGCCATGATGAAGCCAGACCAGCCATACCCAGTCCAAGCTGTGTGATAGATCATGTGGTTCATGGGGTTGCTTTCATTCTATAATTCCCTTATTTGAGTCTCTGCAGTAATCTTAGTCCTTTGCTTGCCTCTTCTACTTTTTGTATACATTTTAAACTTTACATATGGCTAATAATAATCTTTTTGTGTGTGTGTGTGTACCAACTTTTCCAGTTTTTATATAGGATTCTGACTCTCTAATTTTGATTGCAAGTCAAATCTTGAGGACTGGAGAACCCGACTGACTCCACATATACAGTCAATGACTAAATAGTCATTGAGATTTATTGAGGAAAATTCCAACTAAGGATATACACTATATAAAGACCCTAGCTCAGAACACTAGGCTATTCTGTAAATTATCATGGTTCTCTAAAGAGATAATTTGAAGAGACTAAAAAAGCAAGAGAGTTCCAGAAAAAACATCTATTTCTGCTTTATTGACTATGCCAAAGCCTTTGACTGTGTGAATCACAATGAACTATGGAAAATTCTGAAAGAGATAGGAATACCAGACCACCTGACTTGCCTCTTGGAAAACCTATATGCAGGTCAGGAATCAACAGTTAGAACTGGACATGGAACAACAGAGTGGTTCCAAATAGGAAAAGGAATATGTCAAGGCTGTATATTGTCACCCTGCTTATTTAACTTATATACAGAGTACATCATGAGAAATGCTGGGCTGGAAGAAGCACAAGCTGGAATCAAGATTGCTGGGGAAAATATCAATAACCTCAGATATTCAGATGACACCACCCTTATGGCAAAAAGTGAAGAGGAACTAAAAAGCCTCTTGATGAAAGTGAAAGTGGAGAGTGAAAAAGTTGGCTTAAAGCTCAACATTCAGAAAACGAAGATCATGGCATCTGGTCCCATCACTTCATGGGAAATAGATGGGGAAACAGTAGAAACAGTGTCAGACTTTATTTTTCTGGACTCCAAAATCACTGCAGATGGTGATTGCTGCCATGAAATTAAAAGACGCTTACTCCTTGCAAGGAAAGTTATGACCCACCTAGATAGCATATTGAAAAGCAGAGTTATTACTTTGCCAAGAAAGGTCTGTCTAGTCAAAGCTATGGTTTTTCCAGTGGTCATGTATGGATGTGAGAGTTTTACTGTGAAGAAAGCTGAGTGCTGAAGAATTGATGCTTTTGAACTGTGGTGTTGGAGAAGACTCTTGAGAGTCCCTTGGACTGCAAGGAGATCCAACCAGTCCATCCTAAAGGAGATCAATCCTGGGTGTTCTTTGGAAGGACTGTTGCTGAAGCTGAAACTCCAGTACTTTGGCCACCTCATGTGAAGAGTTGACTCATTGGAAAATACCCTGATGCTGGGAGGGATTGGGGGCAGGAGGAGAAGGGGATGACAGAGGATGAGATGGCTGGATGGCATCACTGACTCAATGGATGTGAGTTTGAGTGAAATCCTGGAGTTTGTGATGGACAGGGAGGCCTGGTGTGCTGTGATTCATGGCGTCACAAAGAGTTGGACACAAGTGAGCAACTGAACTGAACTGAACTGAAGGCCCTCCAGGTATACATCCTAGCTCTTATAGATTATCAACTTTCAACTATGATGGGATGTTATCTGAAAAATGAGATTGGTAGAAAATGAGAGGTAGAAGACTATCTCTTCTTACAAAGCTACCTTGAGAGTGAATTAAAACGATTTATGCAGTACTCATATGTATTTCTTAGCATTCATAAATATTAGTTTATATTGTTTTTTATTAGTCTATTTGTAGATTGAACTTTTTGAAGCCTGGGAATTTAATCATAGCTGTATTTCCCATGCCTAATACAGAATCTGAGTTTTCAGTATGTTTTCCTAAGGAATTAACCATTTATCTATATCACTTGATTTCATTGTTTTATCCCTTTTAAAAGACTAGAGAAAACTGACATTGAAAATTTCAGTGAAAGTTGAAGCAACACAGTCCTAAATATGCAGTAATATTTATCAAAGAAGGAATAAAATAGTGCCATGTTCAAATATTTACACCTTTTTCTCTTATCAAATCTAAGTCATTATATTTGTGCTCATTCTGTCATTTTCTTTCCTTAAATTATCCCCTGTATCTGACTTCAAAGTTATGAAAATCATATAGATTCATGTTGATGTATGGCAAAACCAATACAATATTGTAAAGTAATTAACCTCCAATTAAAATAAATAAATTTACATTAAAAACTAAAATAAATCCAAGCCTAAAAAAAAAGTTATGAAAATCATCTTTTAGCGTATGATGAATATGAAGTCTCTTTTTTATTTTTTTGTGCCCTAATTAAATATAGTGAAAACCACTATACTGCTGCTGCTAAGTCACTTCAGTTGTGTCCAACTCTGTGCGACCCCATAGACAGCAGCCCACCAGGCTTCTCCGTCCCTGGGATTCTCCAGGCAAGAACACTGGAGTGGGTTGCCATTTCCTTCTCCAATGCATGAAAGTGAAAAGTGAAAATGAAGCCGCTTGGTCGTGTCCAGCTCTGTGAGACCCCATGGACTACCGCCTACCAGGCTCCTCCGTCCATGGGATTTTCCAGGCAAGAGTACTGGAGTGGGGTGCCATTGCCTTCTCCGAAAAAGTTAAATAGAAATATACAGTTTTGAAAGACATTTCTCTTCATGATAAAAGCAATTTTAAGATAAGCATTTTTACCTGATAACATATGCCTTTACTAGTAACCAATTATATTAAAATTCTTCAACAAGAATTTTATTTTATGTATATGATATTTATGTTAGAAATATTGACTTTTATTAGCCATAGATCATTTTATATTTTATTGTGTCTTTAATTTTGTTTAATATATAACCCCATTCCAGGCCCCCTAAATTATAGGAATTGTATTTATAGTATAATAAGATGGTAAAACCATAATATTCTATTTTAAAATATACAAATATTTACAAACACATTAATCAAAGGCTGCCATGTAATTGTGGCCAGTATAACATTCCTCTTTTACTTATATCATTGTACCTGTAAGTGCCCATTATGTCAAAAGAGTAAACTGCAATTTGCCTCCGGGGTATTTCTTGGATACAAAAGTGTTCTTCTAAATTATTGCTTCAAATGAAATCGAAAGCTAAACATTGCAAAGATAGTGCTCAACACCTACTGTCTAATCCTTTCCCAGTTATAAAATTAGACATGAATGCAAGGAAAATGCACAAAATTTTCAGAAAATATATAGGATTAGAAAATTAAAAATAGTTAAAATGCCCTCTTGCTTCAGCCTTCTAAATTTTAAGTGAATGCAAAGATTATTGTCATTTTATTGTGTTTACACTTTTATTTTTAAATGCCACAACTGTTCATTTTATAAACAGAATATTTATTTTGAATTGGAGATTGCATAACACTTACTAATTTTAAAGATTAGGAAGACAAAAGGTAGCAAGTATATATAGCATGCATATTGCTTTGATTTCATGTGAATTTCTAGGAGGAATAATCCATAAAATCAATCCAAATTGTTAGCTAAATTAGAAGCCATTCAGGTTAACCAGGCATTTCCTTCTACTTCCAGAAAGAATCAGAAAAGTTCAAATACTGCCATAAAAATTGATCCAGCCAAATCATCACACATATGGCTTTATCAGAACATATTCCCTTTTCTAAGTGAAAATAACCTCCTTCTGAGAATAAAAATCTGAACAGAAATCCCATTCTTGATTATCTGCAAAAGCTACAAAAGCACTTATGGGCAGTTCAACCATCAGTTGGCAGAGTTTTAGGGAAGTCCATTCCAGAAATGTATCTTTATTTCCTGATGTGCTTATTGCCGATGTTATTTTAGCTGTTAGAGTTTCTTAAAGACATAAAAGCAGTTGGCTAGATGTTCTAAAGATGATGGCAGTAGCCTGCAGCTTACATAAACACTATAGGGTCCATGGACATAGTTGCAATAAAGCAGAACATCAAAAACACAGCTTATATAAAACTTAATACACTCAGCCCGGAAGATACTTTTAAACATTTGCTAAAATTACTTTACAAGCAAGCATGTTCACTATAAAATCATCGTAATGGAGAAATAAAGCAGGGATACAGAATAAAAAGAAAATTCTCAAAAACAATTCTGTTTAAGCACCTAACTAACAACTAGGGTTATCTTGATGCAACTCACAAAGTTTCCTTATAGGAACATCTCATTTATAGCTGTCTGGTGTAGGTAATTATCATATTAAACTTAATGTTTCTGAAAGCTCTCATGTTTTCAATAATCTCTAAAAGATTCCCTGATCTACTTATTTTCCAGATGTGTGTGCTTGTGAATCTGTATATGTTTTCATGTTTATTAGTTCATGTGCTATACCTACAAGCATATGTACATATTTTTCTTAGCACGGATACAATGATTATTGTTGACTAGGCATTATTATTTAGTTGCAGAGAATCAGTATTGGAAGAAGACAAGTTGTCAAAGTTAATTAGCAGAAATTTGTGGTTAGTGAATTCAGATATGATATGAAATCTGTATTTGCCTGGATATTCTTTTATAAAATTTCTGCTTTCTTGTCACCTTCTATAAAATAAGGAAAATTGAGGAGGAGCAGCGTCCCTGCAGAAACATGACCCACATTCCATACCCAGTAGAGCACCTTGTGTTAGTCGTTCAGTCGTGTCTGATTCTTTGTGAACCCATGGACTGTAGCTCACCAGACTCCTCTGTCCAGGGGATTCTCTAGGCAAGAACGCTGCTGCTGCTGCTGCTAAGTCGCTTCAGTCATGTCCGACTCTGTGAGACCCCATAGACGGCAGCCCACCAGGCTCCTCTGTCCCTACTGCTGCTACTGCTGCTAAGTCACTTCAGTTGTGTCCGACTCTGTGTTGACCCCATAGACGGCAGCCTACCAGGCTCTGCCGTCCCTGGGATTCTCCAGTCAAGAACACTGGAGTGGGTTGCCATTGCCTTCTCCATTGTGTGAAAGTGAAAGTGAAGTCGTGTCCGACTTGTAGCGACCCCATGGACTGCAGCCTACCAGGCTCCTCCATCCATGGGATATTCTAGGCAAGAGTTCTGGAGTGGCTTGCCATTGCCTTCTCCGCGTCTCTCCCTAGGATTCTCCAGACAAGAATATTAGAGTGGGTTGCCATTTCCTTCTCCAATGCATGCATGCATGCTAAGTCACTTCAGTCGTGTCTGACTCTGTGTGACCCCATGGACTGCAGCCCACCAGGCTCCTCTGTCCACAGGATTCTAAAGGCAAGAATACTGGAGTGGGTTGCCATTGCCTTCTCCATTAGGCAAGAATACTGGAGTGGATAACCAGTCCCTCGGAGAAGGCAATGGCACCCCACTCCAGTACTCTTGCCTGGAAAATCCCATGGATGGAGGAGCCTGGTAGGCTGCAGTCCATGGGATCGCTAAGAGTCGGGCACGACTGAGCGACTTCACTTTGACTTTTCACTTTCATGCATTGGAGAAGGAAATGGCAACCCAATCCAGTGTTCTTGCCTGGAGAATCCCAGGGATGGGGGAGCCTGGTGGGCTGCCATCTATGGGGTTGCACAGAGTTGGACATGACTGAAGCGACTTAGCAGCAGCAGCAGCAGCAGCAGCAGCAGCAGCAACCAGTCCTTTCTCCAGGGGATTTCCACAACCCAGGGATTAAACCCAAGTCTCCTGCATTGCAGGCGAATTCTTTACTGTCTGAATCATCAGGGAAGCCCATTAGTCAATGAAAAACTTCTGAGAGACAATGGGAGATTGAAGGCCTAGTAAAATTTCTTGCT
Source organism: Bos indicus x Bos taurus (assembly GCF_003369695.1). Lineage (NCBI taxonomy): Eukaryota > Metazoa > Chordata > Mammalia > Artiodactyla > Bovidae > Bos > Bos indicus x Bos taurus. The sequence goes on along the minus strand of NC_040076.1, from coordinate 16,599,270 downwards.
GACCCTGTTTTTTGCAAGCACTGACTTTCCTCAATGCAGCCTATTTCTTGTATTTAGCCTAAAATTGTGGAACTTACCTTGAACTTGGTACTTGACAGTGCTAACTGTGAAGGGGCCCACCTTTGTTCTATAAGATGAAAATATTAAAATGAATATATGCACACCTTTGATTTATAGAATGTTTTACTATCCTGTGGACACGGTTAATTGTATCTTCTAAGGAAATACTTGTCATTGTGTCTGGAAATGCCTGTAATAGAAATCACAGCATGCATGCTTGGCCTTCTACTTCCTATTATCAGATAGAAAGCAACAGGAGAATATTATATCATCTCTCTAAAAAAAAAGTAGCTTATTATTTAAGCTCATCAAATTCAGATTGAAGGCCACCTGATGAAATTAAATCCAAAAAATGAGAATGATGATTCAGGGAGGTAGGTTGGAGATAAAGGAAAAAGGAACTGTTTTACTTTAGGCAGATCTTCAGGGAGAGGAGGTGTCTTTTATAGAAGCAGGAAATAAAGCGCCTGAAATTTTAACAAATCCTTACAGGTCTAGGTGAGCATGACAGTTTAGAATCGCAGGAAACACAGAACAAGGAAAGTCCACAGCCATTCTATGGCTTGTTTCTATAGTCTTCCACTAAGGGTTCCCAGGGAAGAGTAGAGACAAGGTAGGAGACCTGAAGCGAAAGTCACCTGCAGTGTAGGCATGCAGAGATTGCTAAGGTGGAAGCAGCAGAACCTGGACAAAGCTCTCTGTACCCTGCACAACAGTGTAGTGGTTGACTGTCACAGGGAGACAAATAGCACATCTATGTAACAGACACTATTCCCATACAAAGCAAAGGCCATCTCCTACTGGAAGTGTGACAGGAAACCCAATTGTCACAGGACTGTCGACAGAGCCTCATCCTGGGGGTTTAGGTACCCAAATCCCGCCTAAACTTAAGAATGAAGTGGAAAAACTGAACAACCTCTCCACTTCAACTATAGCCAGCCCTGGGTACCAGGAAACACTTACACAGCCACCCACACTACAGAACAGCATCCCTCATGTAGACACACATAGAACTCCTTAGCAAAACATTAGTAAATATAATCCAACAACGTTTAAGAGGGGAATACTCCATGATCAAGTTAAGGTTTATTTTAGGAATGTGTGGTTGGTTAAACATGTAATAATTAACTTGCCACATTAGCAAATGATCGTTTAGATTCATGCAGAATACCATTTGATGAAATCTAAGAATAGAAAAAAGTTCTCCACGTTATAATGAACTTTTATGAAGAAGTTACAACTAACTCCTATTTTAACACTGATCACATTTTACACAATACTATGGACCAGAATGTGCTTTCTTACCACTTTGTCACATAGCATTTTAATGAAATCTGAGGCAGTACAATAAAGACAAGAACAAGAAACATTGGTTGGATTTAAAAAGTAAGTCTTTCTCGGAAGATATGTGTGCCTAGATAATGGTAAAAAAATCTACAAGTGAACATAGCTGGGTGGTTTCTTATGAACTTTAACATGCAGTTGCTACAGGATTCCATATCTGGGAATTTATCTGAGGGAAATAAAAACCTAAGTTCATACTACACCTTATGATTAAATGTTTACCACTATACAGATAATTGAGTTAAAGGTCAAGAAATCTATTTCTTATAACTGTATGTGACTCTCTAATCTCAAATTTACTTACATATCAAGTTTCTAAGACTAGACAGTTTAATATAATGGCTGTCTTATCTGAAAATTTTCTAGAGTTTATTACATATTCAGAATTTATTTTCAAAACTTCAGGGTGTGTATTACTTAAATCATGTGTTCTTTCAAAATGACTATTGTAATAACATTTCATAATCTTTTAATATAGTTTTGTTGCTCATACCACATACTTCTACATGGTGACTTTAGATCAGATTGACTTCAATGTTATCCTTATTAGATGTTTTATATTCTCATATATATTTTGATATTACCACCAAATTAAATGTAGTATTTTAGAAAGGAATACTGCACCTTAATAGTTATTTAGCATATCCTTGATCTAAATTCTTATTTAAAAAGATTGAGCTGATAAATTATCAGCCTTTCAAAATGTATGTTCGTATAAGTTAAAACTGTGAGCATCTGCCCCCTAATTTTAGATATTTAAATATGTCTTACTTTTGACCAAGAAGAATGTATTTGCTCACATTAAAGGTCTTCCAATGTCTACTGTTATAAATACTGAATAGGTGCTTTCAGATACTGGGAACATAGAAACAGTATTGAAATGGGGCAAAATAAACACAGTTTCATTAAATAAATTTATGTAAACAAATGAATTATTCAGAACTATGTGTTTTTCTTGTTCATACCCTCCAATATGAAACAATACATGGGATCATTTTTCTTTGATAATATAACATATAATGTGTCCCTTGGACTTATTTTTAAGACTTTTTCTTCCAGATCTACAATATTAGAATGTGTGTGTGTTTGTGGCCCAGAGATCTATTAAATTACAAGAATATTTATTCAGTGACAAGTCACTAAATGTCAGTAACTTTATCAATGTATGTATAAATGCGTATATTTGTACATGCACATATATGCACAACATACATATATATGTGTATATATATGTATATATATATGTATATATAATAAAATATTTTTATATATGTATACATATATATATACATTTACTGAAAATATAAATTAGATTATTCTAATAACTGATAGTACTATAGAAAATTGCTGCTTGTTTGGTCCAAAGTAATCACTTGCTTGTGCTTGAAGTTTACTTGAGGTGGATATGGTATGAAGTTTCAAATCTTTCCAGCCTTTTCCTTAGTCTCTTAAACTATGGCATATGTATTGGATAATCTTTAGAATTCTGCAATGCCAACTTTGGTGAAAAAGAAGAGGGTCTTATACCAGATCTTAATCTGGTGCCCACTGAATGGAAAAATGAAGTAAATTCTAAGAAATACTTATTTTACTTTCATGAATATATTTTCCCACTTTAGGAGCCTTAGCAGGGCTATTTGAAGAAGAGGACCCCCATGACCCCATTATGTTTCTTCCTTTTAAATGCTTTGTAATTTTGGCAAGTTACTTAAAAGCTATAAAACAATGATAATGGTCATGTTCATAGCAGCTACAGTGGCTGAAAGGCAAACTACAGTAAATTACCCACTGCAGTATGTGGAAACAGAGACCGTAGGTAAATAGACATGTTGCTGTCTTTGCTTCATTCTTCCCATAGATGTTCAGATGTATTTGAGGAAATAAGCTTGCCAAATTCTTTGCTCCACATTAATATTACATAAAAAATTGTGTGTGTATATATATATATATATATATATATATTAGTCAGATATTCTACTGAAATTCTATCTGCTTAACTATTTAACATATAAAGATATTACATATGCATTATGTATAGGATATGAAGAATTTTAAGTTTCTCTTCTTTGGGAAAATGAAATGTGGATAGAGGTAAAGTGTACAACTTGTGGAAAAAAATTTTAGTATCCTGTTCAGCACTTGCCATTTCTCCTGCTATGGAGACATTTATTACAAATAGTGGGACTCTGGTAGCCTGTATTTCTGAGTAAGGCTGACAGGAAACAGCCACCAGCTAAAACGTGAATGAAAATTTAGCACACACACACAAATAAACTCTGTTGTATAACTCATTGAGCTTTAAAGGTTGTTTGCTACTGCAGCATTTTCTAGGTTAGTATGGGAATCATAAAATGGAAGTTGCGGAAGATTATGACATTGGCTCTATTTTCCTCCTGGGCTATACTTCTCTTTTGGGGCAAAATGCTAACTAATCCCCTCATTTTGCATTCATAAAACAATTTTATACATATTTACTTAAACACTTATAAGTTTTGACTAACAGTGCTTAGTATTTGGAAATAATTGTTGGAAATCAAAAACATAATTCTAATAAAAAAATTCTATTCTACATGAGCCTACGCTTTTGCTAGTAACACATGTACATAAGCATTCATCTCATCACTAGTTGATTCCAAGAGTAAGAGGAATGAAAAAACACTGTCAGAAGTCCATCTAAGCCTTGTGAGTACTGTGTCTATAAACCTTCATGTACTTGTTGTTGTTTAGTTGCTAAGTCATATCTGACATTTTGCATCCCCATAGACTGCAGTGTCACAGACTCCTCTGTCCTCCACTATCTCCCAGAGTTTACTCAAATTCATGTCCCTTGAGTCAGTGATGCTGTCTCACCATCTTATCCTCAGCTACCCTCTTCTCATTTTGCCTTCAATATTTCCAGATTTAGGGTCTTTTGCAACGTGTTGGCTCTTTATATCAGCTGGCCAAATTATTAGAGCTTCAGCATCAGATCTTCCAATGAATAATCAGGGTTGATTTCTTTGAGGATTAACTGATTTGGTCTCCTTGCTATCCAAGGGACTCTCAAGAGTCTTCAACAGCACCACAGTTGGAAAGGATCAATTCTTCATCACTCAGCCTTCTTTCTGGTCCAACTCTCACATCCAAACATGACTACTGGAAAAACCATATTTTTGACTATATGAAACTTTGTTGGCAAAGTGATGTCTGCTTTTAAATATGCTATCTAGGTTTGTCATAGTTTCCTTCCAAAGAACAAGTGCCTTTTAATTTCATGGCTATAGTGACCATCTGCAGTAATTTTGGAGCCCAAGAAAACAAAATATGTCACTGCTTCCACTTTTTCCCTTTCTATTTGCCATGAAGTGATGGGACTGGATACTATGATCTATCTTTGTTTTGTTTTGTGTTTTTTTTTTTGTTTGTTTTATGCCAGCTTTTTCATCCTCTGCTTTCACCCTTATCAAGAGGCTCTTTATTTCCTTTTCACTTTCTATCAATAGAGCACTTAGTCAGTCAGTCAGTTAGTTCAGTTGCTCAGTCGTGTCTGACTCTTTGCGACCTCATGAATTGCAGCACACCAGGCCTCCCTGTCCATCACCAACTCTCGGAGTTCACTCAGACTCACGACCATCTAGTCATCGATGTGATCCAGCCATCTCATCCTCTGTCGTCCCCTTCTCCTCCTGCCCCCAATCCCTCCCAGCATCAGAGTCTTTTCCAATGAGTCAACTCTTCACATGAGTAGCCAAAGTACTAGAGTTTCAGCTTCAGCATCATTCCTTCCAAAGAAATCTCAGGGCTGATCTCCTTCAGAATGGACTGGTTGGATTTCCTTGCAGTCCAAGGGACTCTCAAGAGTCTTCTCCAACACCACAGTTCAAAAGCATCAATTCTTCGGTGCTCAGCTTTCTTCACAGTTCAACTCTCACATCCATACAAGACCAGAGGAAAAACCATAGCCTTGACTAGATAGACCTTTGTTGGCAAAGTTAATGTCTCTGCTTTTCAATATGCTGTCTAGGTTGGTCATAACTTTCCTTCCAAGGAGTGTCTTTTAATTTCATGGCTGCAGTCACCATCTGCAGTGATTTTGGAGCCCCAAAAAATAAAGTCTGACACTGTTTCCCCATCAATTTTCCATGAAGTGATGGGACCAGATGCCATGATCTTAGTTTTCTGAATGTTGAGCTTTAAGCCAACTTTTTCACTCTCCACTTTTACTTTCATCAAGAGGCTTTTGAATTCCTCTTCACTTTCTGCCATAAGGGTGGTGTCATCTGCATATCTGAGGTTATCGATATTTCTCCTGGCAATCTTGATTCCAGATTGTGCTTCCTCCAGCCCAGCATTTCTCATGATGTACTCTGCATATATGTTAAATAAGCAGGGTGACAATATACAGACTTGACGTATTCCTTTTCCTATTTTGAACCAGTCTGTTGTTCCATGTCCAGTTCTAACTGTTTGCTTCCTGACTTGCACAAGAGGCAGGTCAGGTGATCTGGTATTCCCATCTCTTTCAGAATTTTCCACAGTTTATTATGATCCACACATTTAAAGGCTTTGGCATAGTCAATAAGGCAGAAATAGATGTTTTTCTGGAATTCTCTGGCTTTTTAGATAATCCCGCAGATGTTGCCAATTTGATCTCTGGTTTCTGTGCCTTTTCTAAAACCAGCTTGAACGTCTGGTAGTTCACAGTTCATGTATTGCTGAAGCCTAGCTTGGAGAATTTTGAGCATTACATTACTAGCATGTGAGATGAGGGCCATTGTGCAGTAGTTTGAGCATTCTTTGGCATTGCCTTTCTTTGGGATTGGAAGGAAAACTGACGTTTTCCAGTCCTGTGGCCACTGCTGAATTTTCCAAATTTGCTGGGCCATATTGAGTGCAGCCTATCACAGCGTCATCTTTCAGGATTCGAAATAGTTCAACTGGAATTCCATCACCTCTACTAGCTTTGTTCGTAGTGATGCTTTCTAAGGCCCACTTGACTTCACATTCCAATGTCTGGCTCTAGGTGAGTGATCACACCATGGTGATTATCTAGGTCATGAAGCTCTTTTTTGTACAGTTCTTCTGTGTATTCTTACCACCTCTTCTTAATATGTTTTGCTTCTGTTTGGTCCATACCATTTCTGTCCTTTATCGAGCCCATCTTTGCATGAAATGTTCCCTTGGTATCTCTAATTTTCTTGAAGAGATCTCTAGTCTTTCCCATTCTGTTGTTTTCCTCTATTTCTTTGCATTGATCACTGAGGAAGGCTTTCTTATCTCTTTTTGCTATTCTTTGGAACTCTGCATTCAGGTGTTTATATCTTTCCTTTTCTCCTTCGTTTTTCACTTCTCTTCTTTTCACAGCTATTTATAAAGCCTCCCCAGACAGCCATTTTGCTTTTTTGCAGTTCTTTTCCATGGGGATGGTCTTGATCCCTGTCTCCTGTACAATGTCACAAACCTCTGTCCATCGTTCATCAGGCACTCTATCAGATCTAGTCCCTTAAATCTATTTCTCACTTCTACTGTATAATCATAAAGGATTTGATTTAGGTCATACCTGAATGGTCTAGTGGTTTTCCCTACTTTCTTCAATTTAAGTCTGAATTTGGCAATAAAGAGTTCATGGTCTGAGCCACAGTCAGCTCCTGGTCTTGTTTTTGTTGACTGTATTTAGCTTCTCCATCTTTGGCTGCAAAGAATATAATCAATCTGATTTTGGTGTTGACCATCTGGTGATGTCCATGTGTACAGTCTTCTCTTGTGTTGTTGGAAGAGGGTGTTTGTTATGACCAGTGCATTTTCTTGGCAAAACTATATTAGTCTTTGTCCTCCTTCATTCCGTATTCCAAGGCCAAATTTACCTGTTACTCCAGGTGTTTCTTGACTTCCTACTTTTGCATTCCAGTCCCCTATAATGAAAAGGACATCTTTTTTGGGTGTTAGTTCTAAAATGTCTCGTAGGTCTTAATAGAACCGTTCAGCTTCTGCTTCTTCACTGTTACTGGTTGGGGCATAACCTTGGATTACTGTGATATTGAATGGTTTGCCTTGGAAACGAACAGAGGTCATTTTGTCGTTTTTGAGATTTCATCCAAGTACTGCATTTCAGACTCTTTTGTTGACCGTGATGGCTACTCCATTTCTTCTAAGGGATTTCTGCCCACAGTAGTAGATAAAATGGTCATCTGAGTTAAATTCACCCATTCCAGTCCATTTTAGTTCGCTGATTCCTAGAATGTTTATGTTCACTCTTGCCATCTCCTGTTTGACCACTTCCAATTTGCCTTGATTCATGGACCTGACATTCCAGGTTCCTATACAATATTGCTCTTTACAGCATCGGACCTTGCTTTTATTACCAGTCCCATCCACAACTGGGTGTTGTTTTTGCTTTGGCTCCATCCCTTCATTCTTTCTGGAGTTATTTCTCCACTGAGCTTCAGTAGCATATTGGACACCTACTGACCTGGGGAGTTCCTCTTTCAGTATCTTATCATTTTTCCTTTTCATACTGTTCATGGGGTTCTCAAAGCAAGAATACTGAAGTTGTTTGCCATTCCCTTCTCCAGTGGACCACCTTTTGTCAGACCTCTCCTCCCACCCATCTTGTGTGGCCCCACAGGCATGGCTTAGTTTTATTGAGTTAAACAAGGCTGTGGTCCTAGTGTGGTTTTATTGACTAGTTTTCTATGAGTATGGTTTCAGTGTGTCTGCCTTATGATGCCCTCTTACAACACCTACCATCTTACTTGGGTTTTTCTTACCTTGGACATGGGATATCTCTTCAAGGCTGCTCCAGCAAAGCGCAGCGGCTGCTCCTTACCTTGGACGAGGGATATCTCCTCACCGCCTCTCCTTCCAACCTTGAACGTGGAAAAGCTCCTCTAGGCCCTCCTGTGCCCACGCAGCCACTGCTCCTTGGACATGGGGTTGCTGCTCCCGGCCACCGCCCCTGGCCTCGGGCATGGGGCAGCTCCTCCCAGATTTCTTGCAAAAGAAAAAGACTCACAGGTCCCTGCTTTGTTAAATACAATTACACAAGAGCCTCTGGGTTGAGAATTACTGTATTATCACCAGAAACTCTAGCCCACTACTTGGGTATGGAACTTAGGTAAATCTTTGAGGAGAGATTTCTAATTTCAGCTACAGCATGTAAAAAGAAGGAAAAAAAAATTGAAACTGCTCACTCTCATCCTCACAGCAAGAAAAATCTGGACAAACTGAAAACTGACAGCTCTTCTTACATCCACATATCTGAGGTTGTAGTGCAAACCATTACTGCAAATCTAGAAAGACAGGTAACTACGGTCAGCTTATTGGAGCAAAAGCTGCTGGGAGCATGAACGGGGAAAAACACTTAATTGACAGTTTTGAGGAATTGCTGGAGGCTGAGTGTGGACTAGCATGTGACTGAAAAACGCCTCATGCCCGTTTCAAGAGCTTTCCTCCAGGAACCCAGCCAGATTCTCATGGAGAGGATTCTAAGTCTCTATAGTAGCAGAGGAATAGTAATCATTGTAAAATTACCAGAGTCTTAGATCTTGCCAGGGAAAATAATTTCATCAGAATGCAACCCTAAAGATTTATCCCCATTGAATTTTTCCCTTAAGGGTAATTTTATTTCAGGGGTGCTACTTCCTACAAGGCCTTTATTGGGATCATGCAGTTCCATCTTAACCAGTTTCCCTAAATTTGAGCCTCAGTGAGCAGGCATCTTTGTCCATACCCTCACAGATGGTTCCTGGCTCCTGCTTAGCAAGGCTTTATTTAGTATCCTCCTTTCTCATCACCCATACACAAAGCACACAAATACAGACATGCTTGCCAAAGTATCTGTTATTGACTTATTTTAGGGACGAGTTATATGACGAAGGCAGGGCTCCCCTGGTAACTCAGACAATAAAGAATCTGCCTGCAATATGGGAGACCCAGCTTTGATCCCTGGATTGGGAAGATCCCCCTGAGAAGTGAATGGCTACCCACTCCAATATTTTTGCCTGGAGAATTCCAGGGATAGAGGAGCCTGGCGGGCTACAGTCCATGGGGTTGCAAAGAGTCAGACGTGACTGAACGACTAACAAATATGAAGAAGAGCATTTTATGTGACCATGCAGGAAAAGGTTATTTTCCATGTGAATTTCATGTGACCTTTTAAAGATAAACTAACAACTGATTTGGTATTTTTTAAATATAGATTTATTTATTTTACTTGGAGGTTAATTACTTTACAATATTGTATTGGTTTTGCCATACATCAACATGAATCTGCCACAGGTATACATGTGTTCCCTATCCTGAACCCCCCTGCCACTTCCCTCCCCATCCCATCCCTCTGGGTCATCCCAGTGCACCAGCCCCGAGCACCCTGTATCATGCATCGAACATGGACTGGTGATTCGTTTCATATATGGTAATATATGATAATATGATAATATACATTTTTCAATGCCATTCTCCCAAACCATCCTGCCCTCTCCCCAGAATCCAAAAGACTGTTCTATACATCTGTGTCTCTTTTGCTCTCTTGCATACAGGGTTATCATTACCATCTTTCTAAATTCCATATATATGCGTTATTATACTGTATTGCTATTTTTTTTCTGGCTTACTTCACTCTGTATAATAGGCTCCAGTTTGATTCATCTCATTAGAACTGACTCAAATGTATTCTTTTTAATGGCTGAGTAATACTCCATTGTGTATATGTACCATAGCTTTCTTATCAATTCGTCTGCTGATGGACATCTAGGTTGCTTCCATGTCCTGGCTATTATAAACAGTGCTGCAATGAACATTGAGGTACACGTGTCTCTTTCAATTCTGGTTTCCTCGGTGTGTATGCCCAGCAGTGGGATTGCTGGCAGTGCTGTTTCCAATTTTGTAAGGAATCTCCACACTGTTCTCCATAGTGGCTGTACTAGTTTGCATTCCCACCAACAGTGTAAGAGGGTTCCCTTTTCTCCACACCCTCTCCAGCATTTATTGCTTGTAGACTTTTGGATTGCAGCCATTCTGACTGGCGTGAAATGGTACCTCCTTGTGGTTTTGATTTGCATTTCTCTGATAATGAGTGATATTGAGCATCTTTTCATGTGTTTGTTAGCCATCTGTATGTCTTCTTTGGAGAAATGTCTGTTTAGTTCTTTGGCCCATTTTTTGATTGGATCTTTTACTTTTCTGGAATTGAGCTGTAGGAGTTGCTTGTATATTTTTGAGATTAGTTGTTTGTCAGTTGCTTCATTTGCTATTATTTTTTCCCATTCTGAAGGCTGTCTTTTCACTTTGCTTATAGTTTCCTTTACTGTACAGAAGCTTTTAATTTTAATTAGGTTCCATTTATTTATTTTTGCTTTTATTTCCAATGTTCTGGGAGGCGGGTCATAGAGGATCCTGCTGTGATTTATGTCGGAGAGTGTTTTGTCTATATTCTCCTCTAGGAGTTTTATAGTTTCTGATCTTACCTTTAGATCTTTAATCCATTTTGAGTTTGTTTTTGTGTATGGTGTTAGAAAGTGTTCTAGTTTCATTCTTTTACAAGTGGCTGACCAGTTTTCCCAGCACCACTTGTTAAGGAGATTGACTTTTCTCCATTGTATATTCTTGCCTCCTTTGTCAGAGATAAGGTGTCCATAGGTGCGTGGATTTATCTCAAGGCTTTCTGTTTTGTTCCATTGATCTATATTTCTGTCTTTGTGCCAGTACCATACTGTCTTGATAACTGTGGCTTTGTAGTAGAGCCTGAAGTCAGGCAGGTTGATTCATCCAGTTCCATTCTTCTTTCTCAAAATTGCTTTGGCTATTCGAGGTTTTTAGTATTTCAATATAAACTGTGAAAGCATTTGTTCTAGCTCTGAAAAATACCGTTGGTAGCTTGATAGGGATTGCATTGAATCTACAGATTGCTTTGGGTAGTATACTCATTTTCACTATATTGATTGTTGCGATCCATGAACACGATATATTTCTCCATCTGTTAGTGTCTTCTTTGATTTCTTTCACCAGTGCTTTATACTTTTCTATATATAGGTCTTTTGTTTCTTTAGGTAGATGTATTCCTAAGTATTTTATTCTTTTCTTTGCAATGGTGAATGGAACTGTTTCCTTAATTTCTCTATTTTCTCATTATTAGTGTATAGGAATGCAAGGGATTTCTGTGTATTGATTTTATATCCTGCAACTGTACTATATTCATTGATTAGCTCTAGTAATTTTCTGGTGGAGTCTTTAGGGTTTTCTATGTAGAGGATCATGTCATCTGCAAACAGTGAGAGTTTTACTTCTTCTTTTCCAATTTGGATTCATTTTTTTTTTTCTTTTTCTGCTCTGATTGCTGTGTCCAAAACTTCCAAAACTATGTTGAGTAGTAGTGGACAAAGTGGGTACCCTTGTCTTCGTCCTGACTTTGGTGTAAGTGCTTTCAATTTTTCACCATTGAGGATAATGTTCTCTGAGTTTGTCATATATAGTTTTTATTATGTTGAGGTATGTTCCTTCTATTCCAGCTTTCTGGAGAATTTTTATCATATATGGATGTTGAATTTTGTCAAAGGATTTCACTACATCTATTGAGATAATCTTATGGTTTTTATCTTTCAATTTGTTAAGGTAGTGTATTACATTGATTGATTTGTGGATATTGAAGAATCCTTGCATCCCTGGGATAAAGCCTATTTGGTCATGATGTATGATCTTTTTAATGTATTGTTGGATTCTGTTTGCTAGAATTTTATTAAGGATTTTTGCATCTATATTAATCAGTGATATTGGCCTGTAGTTTTCTTTTTTTGTGGCATCTTTGTCAGGTTTTGGTATTAGGGTGATGTTGGCCTCATAGAATAAGTTTGGAAGTTTACCTTCCTCTGCAATTTTCTGGAAGAGTTTGAGTAGGATAAGTGTTAGCTCTTCTCTAAATTTTTGGTAGAATTTAGCAGTGAAGCCGTCTGGATCTGGGCTTTTGTTTGCTGGAAGATTTCTGATTACAGTTTCAATTTCGATTTCCGTGCTTGTGATGGGTCTGTTAAGATTTTCTATTCTTCTTGGTTCAGTTTTGGAAAGTTATAATTTTTAAAAAATGTGTCCATTTCTTCCAAGTTGTCCATTTTACTGGCATATAGTTGCTGATAGTAGTTTCTTATGATCCTTTGTGTTTCTGTGTCATCTGTTGTGATATCTCCATTTCCATTTCTAATTTTGTTGATTTGATTCTTCTTCTGTTGTTTCTTGATGAGTCTGGCTAATGGTTTGTCAATTTTATTTATCTTCTCAAAGAAGCAGATTTTGACTTTGTTGATTTTTGCTATGGTCTCTTTTGTTTCTTTTGCATTTATTTCTGCCCTAATTTTTAAGGTTTCTTTCCTTCTACTAAATCTGGGGTTCATCATTTCTTCCTTTTCTAGTTGCTTTAGGACTAGAGTTAGGTTATTTATTTGAATTTTTTTCTTGTTTCTTGAGGTATGCCTGTATTGCTATGAACCTTCCCCTTAGCACTGTTTTTACAGTGTTCCATAGGTTTTGGGTTGTTGTGTTTTCATTTTCATTCATTTCTATGCATATTTTGATTTCTTTTTTGATTTCTTCTGTGATTTGTTGGTTATTCAGCAGCGTGTTTGTCAGCCTCCATATGTTGGAATTTTTAATAGTTTTTCTTCTGTAATTGACATCTAGTCTTACTGCACTGTGGTCAGAAAAGATACTTGGAATGATTTCAGTTTTTGTTAATATACCAAGGCTAGATTTATGGCCCAGGATGTGATCTATCCTGGTGAAGGTTCCATTTGTGCTTGAGAAAAAGGTGAAATTCATTGTTTTGGGATGAAATGTCCTATAGATATCAATTAGGTCTAACTGGTCTATTGTATCATTTAAAGTTTGTGTTTCCTTGTTAATTTTCTGTTTAGTTGATCTATTCATAGGTGTGAGCGGGGTATTAAAATCTCCCACTATTATTGTGTTATTGTTAATTTCCCTTTTCATACTTGTTAACATTTGTCTTACATATTACAGTTCTCCTATGTTGGGTGCACATGTATTTTTAATTGTTATATCTTCTTGGATTGATCCTTGGTCATTATGTAGTGTCCTTCTTTGTCTCTTTTCACAGCCTTTGTTTTAAAGTCTATTTCATCTAATATGAGTATCGTTATTCCTGCTTTTTTTGGTCTCTATTTGCATGGAATATCTTTTCCAGCCCTTCACTTTCAGTCTGTATGTGTCCCTTGTTTTGAGATGGGCCTGTTGTAGACAACATATATAGGGGTCTTGTTTCTGTATCCATTCAGCCAGTCTTTGTCTTTTGGTTGGGGCATTCAACTCATTTATGTTTAAGGTAATTATTGATAAGTATGATCCCGTTACCATTTACTTTATTGTTTTGGGTTCGAGTTTATACACCCTTTCTGTGTTTCCTGTTTAGAGAAGATCCTTTAGCTTTTGTTGGAGAGCTGGTTTGGTGGTCCTGAATTCTCTCAGTTTTGCTTGTCTGAAAAGCTTCTGATTTCTCCTTCATATTTGAATGAGATCCTTGCTGGGTACAGTAATCTGGGCTGTAGGTTATTTTCCTTCATCACTTTAAGTATGTCCTGCCATTCCCTCCTGGCCTGAAGAGTTTCTATTGAAAGATCAGCTGGTATCCTTCTGGGAATCCCCTTTTGTGTTATTTGTTGTTTTTTCCTTGCTGCTTTTAATATTTGTTCTTTGTGTTTGATCTTCATTAATTTGATTAATATGTGTCTTGGGGTGTTTCGCCTTGGGTTTATCCTGTTTGGGACTCTCAGGGTTTGTTATACTTGGGTGATTATTTCCTTCCCCATTTTAGGGAAGTTTTCAACTATTATCTCCTCAAGTATTTTCTCATTGTCTTTCTTTTTGTCTTGTTCTTCTGGGACTTCTATGATTCGAGTGTTGGGGCGTTTAACATTGTCCTGGAGGTCTCTGAGATTGTCCTCATTTCTTTTAATTTGCTTTTCTGTTTTCCTCTCTGTTTCATTTATTTCTACCATTCTATATTCTACCTCACTTATCCTATCTTCTGCCTCCGTTATTCTACTACTGGTTCCCTCCAGAGTGTTTTTGATCTCATTTATTGCATTATTCATTATATATTGACTCTTTTTTATTTCTTCTAGGCCCTCGTTAAACGTTTATTCCATCTTCTCGAGCCTTGTCTCCATGCTATTTATCTGTAACTCCATTTTGTTTTCAAGATTTTGGATAATTTTCACTATCATTATTAGGAATTATTTATCAGGTACATTCCCTATCTCTTCCTCTTTTGTTTGGCTTGCTGGGCATTTATCCTGTTCCTTTACCTTCTGGGTATTTCTATGCCTCTTCATCTTGTTTATATTGCTGTGTCTGGGGTGGTCTTTCTGTATTCTGGCAGTTTGTGGAGTTCTCTTTATTGTGGAGTTTCCTCGCTGTGGGTGGGGTTGGATGGGTGGCCTGTCAAGGTTTCCGGGTTAGGGAAGCTTTTGTCGGTGTTCTGGTGGATGAAGCTTGATTTCTTTTCTGTGGAGTGCAATGAAGTGTCCAGTAATGAGTTATGTGATGTTAGTGTGTTCGGTGTGACTTTGGGCAGCCTGTATATTGAAGGTCAGGGCTATGTTCCTGTGTTGTTGGAAAATTTGTGTGGTATGTCTTGCTCTGGAACTTGTTGGCCCTTGTGTGGTGCTTGGTTTCAGTGTAGGTATGGAGGTGTTTGATGAGCTCCTTTTTGATTAATATTCCCTGGAGTCAGGAGTTCTCTAGTGTTCTCAGGATTTGGACTTAAGCCTCCAGCCTCTGATTTTCAGTCTTAATCTTACAGTAGCCTCAAGATTTCTCCACCTCTACCGCACCAATGATAAAACATCTAGGTTAAATATGAAAAGTTTCTCCAGTGAGGGACACCCAGAGAGGTTCACAGAGTTACATGGAGAAGGGATGAGGGAGGAGGGAGATAGAGGTGACCAGGAGGAAAAGAGGGGGAATCAAAAGAGGAGAGAGCAAACTAGCCAGTAATCAATTCCCTATGTGCTCTCCATAGTCTGGACCACTCAGATATGTTCACAGAGTTACAGAGAGAAGAGGGAGGGGGGAGACAGAGGTGGCCACAAGAATAAAGGGGGGAATCAAAAGGATAGAGACAGATCCAACCAGTAATCAGTTCCCTAAGTGTTCACCACAGTCCACAACACACAAAGAGATTAACAAAGTTGGGTAGAGAAGAGAAGATGGAGGGAGGAGATAGAGGGGACCTGGTGGAGAAAAAGGAGAGTCCAAAGAGGGAGAGAGCAGTCAAGCCAGTAATCTCGCTCCCAAGTAAAAATGGGTACTGAAGATTGGGTTCTTAAAGGTACAAAATTGATAACAAATACCAAAAAGCAAAGATTAAAAATCTAAAGTAGAGGTTGGATTCTAAAAAATACAGTTTTAAAGAAGAAACAAAGTCATAAAAATTATCAAATATAAATATATATATAAAGTTTGCTTTAAAAATAGGGTCCATTTTTGCAAAGTAATAGTAGGTTATAAAAATGAAAATGAAATGTATAATATCATGTATGAAACGAGTCACCAGTCCAGGTTCAATGCACGATACTGGATGCTTAGGGCTGGTGCACTGGGATGACCCAGAGGGATGGTATGGGGAGGGAGGAGGGAGAGGGTTCAGGATGGGGACACATGTATACCTGTGGCGGATTCATTTCGATATTTGGCAAAACTAATACAATATTGTAAAGTTTAAAAATAAAATAAAATTTAAAAAAAAAAGAAAAAAGAAAGTAATAGAGGACTTAAAAATAAAAAAGAATTTAAAAAAAAATTAAAGAATGATAATAGTAAAACCACTAGACCATTCAGGTATGACATAAATCAAATCCCTTCTGATTATACAGTGGAAGTGAGAAATAGATTTAAGGGACTAGATCTGATAGATAGAGTGCCTGATGAACTATGGACAGAAGTTCGTGACATTGTACAGGAGACAGGAATCAAGACCATCTCCATGGAAAAGAAATGCAAAAAAGAAAAATGGCTGTCTGGGGAGGCCTTACAAATAGCTGTGAAAAGAAGAGAAACGAAAGGCAAAGGAGAAAAGGAAAGATATAAACATCTGAATACAGAGTTCCAAAGAATAGCAAGAAGAGATAAGAAAGCCTTCCTCAGCGATCGATGCAAAGAAATAGAGGAAAACCCAG
This sequence comes from Bos indicus x Bos taurus, assembly GCF_003369695.1. Taxonomy (NCBI): domain Eukaryota; kingdom Metazoa; phylum Chordata; class Mammalia; order Artiodactyla; family Bovidae; genus Bos; species Bos indicus x Bos taurus. The sequence goes on along the minus strand of NC_040076.1, from coordinate 16,582,705 downwards.
AATGGGAAAGACTAGAGATCTCTTCAAGAAAATTAGAGATGCCAAGGGAATATTTCATGCAAAGGTGGGCTCGATAGAGGAAAGAAATGGTATGGACCTACAGAAGCAGAAGATATTAAGAAGAAGTGGCAAGAATACACAGAAGACTGTACAAAAAAGATCTTTACAACCCAGATAATCACGATGGTATGATCACTGGCCTAGAGCCAGACATCATGGAATGTGAAGTCAAGTGGGCCTTAAAAAGCATCTCTACAAACAAAGCTAGTGGAGGTGATGGAATTCCAGTTGAGCTATTTCAAACCTGCAAGATGATGCTGTGAAAGTGCTGCACTCAATATGCCAGCAAATTTGGAAAACTCAGCACTGGCCACATGACTGGAAAAGGTCAGTTTTCATTCCAATCCCAAAGAAAGGCCATGCCAAAGAATGGTCAAACTACCGCACAATTGTACTCATATCACACGCTAGTAAAGTAATGCTCAAAATTCTGCAATCCAGGCTTCAGCAATACGTGAACCGTGAACTTCCTGATGTTCAAGCTGGTTTTAGAAAAGGCAGAGGAACCAGAGATCAAATTGTCAACATCTGCTGGATCATGGAAAAAGCAAGAGAGTTCCAGAAAAACATCTGTTTATGCTTTATTGACTATGCCAAAGCTTTTGACTGTGTGGTTCACAATGAACTGCAGAAAATTCTGAAAGAGATAGGAATACCAGACCACCTGACCTGCCTCTTGAGAAATCTGCAGGTCAGGAATCAACAGTTAGAACTGGACATGGAACAACAGAGTGGTTCCAAATAGGAAAAGGAGTACATCAAGGCTGTATATTGTCACCATGCTTATTTAACTTATATGCAGAGTACATCATGAGAAACGCTAGACTGGAAGAAGCACAAGCTGGAATCAAGATTGCCAGGAGAAATATCAATAACCTCAGATATGCAGATGACACCACCCTTATGGCAGAAAGTGAAGAGGAACTAAAAAGCCTCTTGATGAAAGTGAAAGTGGAGAGTGACAAAGTTGGCTTAGAGCTCAATATTCAGAAAACGAAGAGTATGGCATCCGGTCCCATCGCTTCATGGGAAATAGGTGGGGAAACAGTGGAAACAGTGTCAGACTTTATTTTTCTGGGCTCCAAAATCACTACAGATGGTGACTGCAGCCATGAAATTAAAAGACGCTTACTCCTTGGTAGGAAAGTTATGACCAACCTAGATAGCATATTCAAAAGCACAGACATTACTTTGCCCACAAAGTTTCGTCTAGTCAAGGCTATGGTTTTTCCTGTGGTCATGTATGGATGTAAGAGTTGGACTGTAAAGAAGGCTGAGCACCGAAGAATTGATGCTTTTGAACTGTGGTTTTGGAGAAGACTCTTTAGAGTCCCTTGGACTGCAAGGAGATCCAATCAGTCCATTCTGAAGGAGATCAGCCCTGGGATTTCTTTGGAAAGAATGATGCTAAAGCTGAAACTCCAGTACTTTGGCCATCTCATGCAAAGAGTTGACTCATTGGAAAAGACTCTGATGCTGGGAGGGATTGGGGGCAGGAGGAGAAGGGGATATCAGAGAATGAGATGGCTGGATGGCATCACTGACTCGATGGATGTGAGTCTGAGTGAACTCAGGGAGTTTGTGATGGACAGGGAGGCTTGGGGGGGGCGTGATTCATGGGCTCGCAAAGAGTCAGACATGATTGAGCGACTTAACTGAATAGTAAAAATATATCTAGGATTGTCTCTGGTGTTGTGGACAGAGTGGGGTCAGTTCATTTTCAGATAGTTCCTTGATCCAGCTTACACTTCTCAAGTTCTGTAGGCCCCTTACTATGTAGTCGGTGCTAACTACAGGGTTTTAGTCTATTGCACCTGTCACTTCCTAGGCGGTTCCCTCTGTTTTACCTTCTGTTTGCTGGTCTATTCAGTGTCAACTTTCCGCCCTGACACAAAGGGGCAGTAGAGGACACTTTTTTAGGCTCACTTGTTCAATTGCAGCCATGAAATTAAGAGATACTTATGCTTACTCCTTGGTAGGAAAGTTATGAACAACCTAGATAGCATATTCCAAAGCAGAAACATTACTTTGCCAACAAAGGTCCATCTAGTCAAGGCTATGGTTCTCCCAGTGATCATGTATGGATGAGAGAGTTGGAGTGTGAAGAAAGCTGACTGTCGAAGAATTGATGCTTTTGAACTGTGGTATTGGAGAAGACTCTTGAGAGTCCCTTGGACTGCAAGGAGATCCAACCAGTCCATCCTTAAGGAGATCAGTCCTGGGTGTTCATTGGAAGGACTGATGCTGAAGCTGAAACTCCAACACTTTGGCCACCTCATGCAAAGAGTTGACTCATTGGAAAAGACCCTGATGCTGGGAGGGATTAGCGGCAGGAGGAGAAGGGGATGATAGAGGATGAGATGGCTAGATGGCATTGCCAACTCGATGGACATGAGTTCAGGCAAACTCTGGGAGTTTGTGATGGACAGGGAGTCCTGGCGTACTGTGATTCATGGGGTCACAAAGAGTCAGACATGACTGAGTGACTGAACTGAACTCAACAGTTCAGTCGTGCTGTGGGAAGGGAGGAACACTGCAAACAAATAACACTGGCATGTGCTCACAGTGTCTCAGGCACACTGGGTTTTCCCCTGCTCACGGCATGTGTGCTTTCCCTGTCTACACTGCTTAGGCTCTAGGTTGCTCTGCCATGGAACTGTCTGCAGCTGGCCCTGGGTTGTATGCACTTCCCAGGTCTAAATCTCCCAGGTTCAGGTACTCAGGTACTCTAGAAAGGTGCAGACTCCGTTGGGCCTGCGTTCTGTGCCCTTTCCAGGTCCTAGAAGCTCAGGTGACCAAGTGCTTGGCGAGTACAGTCACTGTGACTTATTGCCTCCCCAGTCCCTGCCACTCGGTTTTCTGGGTGTACAAGCGGTGCACCCTCTCAGGTGTGCCGTGTGTCTCTTCTGGAGAGCTGATCTCTGGCTGCGACCCTCCTGGCAGATGTTGACCGTCCAGAATCACAAGAAGGCTTGGTTAGCAACGAAGCCTGCTTGCAGTTTGGTACATGATGCCTCTTTGGGGCCGTGATTGCCCCCTTACAGCTATAGCTGCCCTTGCCTGCCTACCTCCAGTGGGTTATGGGCTGGTCTGCAGCCGGCTAGCTCTGGTCAGTCCTTTGTTCTGTGAGCAGGCCTGGCTGTGTCTTAAGTTAGGGATTTTTGCAGGATAGCTATCCCACAGTTTGGTTTGCTATCTCAAGTTCGTTCCCTCAGATTGCCCTTGGGGAATTCAGGCCCAGGCCTTACTCTAAGCAATGCAGCCTGCCCCTCCCTGCCTAGCCGCTTCTTGATAGTGGCAGATGCAGGCATCTGTGCTGCTGTTCTGCTGGGAGTTACTGTTGTCCACGTAATTTATGGGTATTAATTATTTATTTATTTTTCCTCCAAGTAATGTTGCCCTCTGAAGTTCCAAGGCTTGCCACAGACTCGGCAGTGAAAGTGTTTCCTGGTGTATGGAAACTTCTATCTTTTTTAAGACTCCCTTTCCAATACGGATCTCTGTCCCTACCTCTTTTGTCTCTCTTTTTATCTTTTAATTTTTTTTCCCTACCTCCTTTCGAAGACAATGGGTTGCTTTTCAGGGTGCCTGATGTCCTCTGCTCCAAAATCACTGAAGATGGTGCTTGCAGCCATGAAACTAAAAGATGCTTACTCCTTGGAAGGAGGGTTATGACCAACCTAGATAGCATATTCAAAAGCAGAGACATTATTTTGCCAACAAAGGTCCGTCTAGTCAAGGCTATGGTTTTTCCAGTAGTCATGTATGGATGTGCGAGTTGGACTGTGAAGAAGGCTGAGCACCAAAGAATTGGTGCTTTTGTACTGTGGTGTTGGAGAAGACTCTTGGGAGTCCTTTGGACTGCAAGGAAATATAATCAGTGCATGCTAAAGGAGATCAGTCCTGGGTGTTCTTTGGAAAGAATGATGCTAAAGCTGAAACTCCAGTACTTTGGCCACCTCATGCAAAGAGTTGACTCATTGGGAAAGACTCTGATGCTGGGAGGGATTGGGGGCAGGAGGAGAAAGGGACGACAGAGAATGAGATGGCTGGATGTCATCACCGACTTGATGGACATGAGTTTGAGTGAACTCCAGAAGTTGGTGATGGACAGGGAGGCCTGGCGTGCTGCAATTCATGGGATCACAAGGAGTCAGATATGACTGAGTGACTGAATTGAACTGAACTGATGGCCTCTGCCAGCATTCAGAAGTTGTTTTGTGGAATTTACTCAGTGTTCAAATGTTCTTTTGATGAATTTGTTGGGGAGAAAGTGGTCGGCCCATCCTATTCCTCCACCATCTTAGGACAGCCTCTGATTTTGTATTTCTGGAAAGAAAAAAATATGTCTCATCAGGCTACTACTGAAAATTGGGTGAATTTATTTAGACTTACTGATGAGCGCTAGCTTTGCTTCCTGATAATTCTATATTTAAATAAAAAGTGATTTGGCTACATATTTTATAGAATCTTAAGATAATAGCGTAAGTGTTTCTCAAAGCACTTCAGGTATGGAAAAATGCAGTTAAATAAAAATGGAAATTTAGAGAAACCAGAATTGTATAGATAACGAAAATAATGATCATACTTAAGAAAAATATGTTTTTTAAAAGTCAGTGATTCAGTGTTGAAAATGGAGAATATTTTTGCTTAAAAAGAGACCCTGATGGCTCAGTCAGTAAAAAATCTGCCTGCAATGCGGGAGACCTGGGTTTGATCACTGGATTTGGAGGATCACCTGGAGGAGAGAACGGGCAACCCACTCCAGTATTCTTGCCTGGAGAATGTCCATGGACAGAGGAGCTTGGCAGACTGCCGTCCATGGGATCACAAAGAGTTGGACATGATGGAGTGATTGCTGCTGCTGCTGCTAAGTCCCATCAGTCATGTCTGACTCTGTGTGACCCTATAGACAGAAGCCCACCAGGCTCCCCTATCCCTGGGATTTTCCAGGCAAGAGTACTGGAGTGAGTTGCCATTTCCTTCTCCAATGCATGAAAGTGAAAAGTGAAAGTGAAGTCGCTCAGTCGTGTTCGACTCTTCGAGACCCCATGGACCGAAGCCTACCAGGCTCCTCCATCCATGGGATTTTCCAGGCAAAAGTACTGGAGTCGGGTGCCATTGCCTTCTCTGAATGGAGTGACTAAGCATGCACAAAAGAGATTCAGAAGAAAGAGAACCCATAATGGAGGCAAACAACCTATGGAGAGTTAGGAAACCAGTGGAGGGATATTGATATTTTGCTTAATTTACAGAATGGGGATTCATTTGAAATTATAGAAACAGAATCTTGTGATGAATTGCTAAGGAAATAGGACATGAAAGTTTCAAAAATTTTGATAAATTGTACTTTTGAGAAGATTACATTTAAAGCAAAAGAAAGAGAAATTAAATATTGTCTTATAACAGTACAAAGTAAACAGAAAAATAAAGTAGTTTTGATCTAGGTTTAGTGATTTTTAAGATAGTTGTATTTGAAGGGTATAGCTGCAAAAAGAAAATCACAAATTTCGTCAGAAAAGGTGAAGAAGTTCTTTCAACAGCACTTTAAAATCTAGAGACACATAAAGGGGGGATGTGGGAAAATGTTAATAGTTTGAGCTTACCATTTGGAAATAGTTTTTGACTGAAGCTATATTTCAAATCCTGAAAGATGATGCTGTGAAAGTGCTGCACTCAATATGCCAGCAAATTTGGAAAACTCAGCAGTGGCCACAGGACTGGAAAAGGTCAGTTTTCATTCCAATCCCAAAGAAAGGCAATGCCAAACAATGCTCAAACTACTGCATAATTGCACTCATCTCACATGCTAGTAAAGTAATGCTCAAAATTCTGCAATCCAGGCTTCAGCAATATGTGAACTGTGAGCTTCCTGATGTTCAAGCTGGTTTTTGAAAAGGCAGATGAACCAGAGATCAAATTGCCAACATCCGCTGGATCATTTAAAAAGCAAGAGAGTCCCAGAAAAACATCTATTTCTGCTTTATTGACTATGCCAAAGCCTTTGACTGTGTGGATCACAATAAACAGTGGAGAATTCTGAAAGAGATGGGAAGACCAGACCACCTGATCTGCCTCTTGAGAAATTTGTATGCAGGTCAGGAAGCAACAGTTAGAACTGGACATGGGACAACAGGAAATAGGAAAGGAGTACGTCAAGGCTGTATATTGTCACCCTGCTTATTTAACTTATATGCAGAGTACATCATGAGAAACGCTGGACTGGAAGAAACACAAGCTGAAATCAAGATTGTGGGGAGAAATATCAATAACCTCAGGTATGCAGATGACACCACGCTTATGGCAGAAAGTGAAGAGGAACTATAAAGCCTCTTGATGAAAGTCAAAGTGGAGAGTGACAAAGTTGGCTTAAAGCTCAACATTCAGAAAACAAAGATCATGGCATCCAGTCCCATCACTTCATGGGAAATAGATGGGGAAACAGTGGAAACAGTGTCAGACTTTATTTTTGGGGCTCCAAAATCACTGCAGATGGTGACTGCAGCCATGAAATTAAAAGATGCTTACTCCTTGGAAGGAGGGTTATGACCAACCTAGATAGCATATTCAAAAGCAGAGACATTACTTTACCCACAAAGGTTCGTCCAGTCAAGGCTATGGTTTTTCCTGTGGTCATGTATGGATGTGAGAGTTGGACTGTGAAGAAGGCTGAGCATCAAAGAATTGATGCTTTTGAACTGTGGTGTTGGAGAAGACTCTTGAGAGTCCCTTGGACTGCAAGGAGATCCAACCAGTCCATTCTGAAGGCGATCAGCCCTGGGATTTCTTTGGAGGGAATGATGCTAAAGCTGAAACTCCAGTACTTTGGCCACCTCATGCAAAGATTTGACTCATTGGAAAAGACTCTGATGCTGGGAGGAATTGGGGGCAGGAGGAGAAGGAGACAACAGAGGATGAGATGGCTGGATGGCATCACTGACTCGATGGACGTGAGTCTGAGTGAACTCCAGGAGTTGGTGATGGACAGGGAGGCCTGGCGTGCTGCAATTTATGGGGTCGCAAAGAGTCAGACACAGCTGAGCGACTGAACTGAAATGAACTGATTAATAGTTATCCACAAAAAGTCATTTGCTTTTCTCTCTCTCAGACTGTCTCCTGGCCACATGGTTTTTACCCTGTGGTAAAAACCTTAGTCATTACATTCCTTAGTCATCCTTGTTATTTGTGACCATATAATCAAGTTCTGGACAAAGGTAATGCGATAGTGTTGATATGTGCTATTTTGGTCCATGATCTTAAAAGTAGTACATGTTCATTCTCTCAGCCTTTTCTCCCTTCCAACCTCTGGCAGACTTTGAAATTGTTGCTAAATTCTTCGACCAGCTATCACTCAGTTCCTAGCTGTTTTATATAAAATAAAAGGAATCACAGATAGAAGGTGCTCTCTCAGGTCTGAGTCATGTCTGACACACAAAATAATAGTAAACATGTTTCTTGTTTAAGCCACTATTTCAGGGGAGGGGGCACTATTGCATTGTTACAATGGCCTAGTTCCTATCCTTTAGATAATGTTCCTATAAAAGCTGCCCATTGTGATAATTCCATTAAGATGTTTATTGAAATATACAGAAATCTAACATCCAGACTAGATTAAAATGGTCAAATATACAGTTATGTTTTCAACAATATAATGTTCACAATCCAATGCCCTTCTCCATTGTACATCAAAATACTCATAATGAACCTTGTGTTGTAAATTGCACAGAAGATTTTAAATTAACAAATAAAATTGCCCCTGACTCTGGGTCAGTGAATATTCCATGTGATGCTAAAGTAAAGTTATTGTTTTAGCTACTTTGGTTGGGATCATTTAACTTCAGTTACCACCTAAACAAAGAAATTTAAATAATCCCCGAAACATTTTGGTTTACATATGTCTCCAGTTTTCCAAATACATTACTAATCTTGACTTGGTTCCTCTCAATTGATTTGCCTCCTCCCCTGCTAAACCCAACCAAACACTATCACACAGTTCCTAGCCCTTTTATATACAATAAAAAGAAGCACATATTTTAAGAAAGCAAAAGTTTTTACTATTGCTGATGTTATTACATTTTTATTAAATTTCAAGATTTACAAAAGCTTTCATTACAAAAACCTTTTTCAAGATAGACTTGTCTCTACCTGTCACAGTAATAGTAAGGAGAGGCTTGAGTTTTTAAAGTAGTCAATGGATTAAATGTATTGCAGCCTTTATGTAACTTCATTTGTGCCAGTCAAGACTTTGTTAAGCAGTTCTCAGTTTATTCTCCAGAGTGTACTGACCAGACTCTGTAATCTCGTGGAAAGGTAGCTGAAGTGTTACAACTTCCTAGCTGAAGTGTTTGGAGAAGTGATGGGAAATCAGTGCCCAGGAAGAGCACTTAGTTCTGTTTTTAACCATAAATGTCAAAGAGCAGGACCATAAATGTTTCTCTCTGTTTCAGGAAAGTGTTCTGAATTCGAACAACTTTCTTTTTGTTTTCTCTTAGGCTATGGATTTAGAAGGGATTGGGGGTGAACTGACCTTCCAGCCAGCATTTATTGTCTTAACACATTTCCTTTGAATATCAACCCACTGTATGTATATAGTTTCCATTTTGTTCAAGTGCAGTTCTCTCCTATTTTTCATGGTATTTATTCCCATTAAATAAACTTGTTCCAAATTTGTCCATACTCAAGGAATTCCTAACTGAAATATATTTCCAGGTGTGGGAGATTTCACACAACAGGTCTTCTTGATTAATTCTGTTATAGTAATTTCTGTAATACAAGGCAGTGGTTCTGGCCTTTCAGATCTTATACAAATGACAAATGACATGCCTTTCAACAGAATGCCCTCAAAAATGTATTCTGATATGTGGCTAAAATATATTGCTGATAAGTTCCTGTATCATATTCCTAGGATTGTTGATTCAGTAAATATTTTCTAAGAACATCTATTAGCTGTGTTTTAGAGTTATAAAAATAATTAATATGGCCCACTACCCTCAGGAGTTACAAGTATATATAAGGAATTCAGACAATTGCTGACTTAATTGATTATTAAGAAGTTAGGAATTGTCAGGGCATGGAACCAATATTTGGACCCTATCAAAAATTGGGCATAATACTTTTATTCTTCCGTGAGAAATATCAATAACCTCAGGTATGCAGATGACAGCACCCTTATGACAGAAATTGAAGAGGAACTAAAAAGCCTCTTGATGAAAGTGAAAGAGGAGAATGAAAAAGTTGGCGTAAAGCTCAACATTCAGAAAACGAAGATCATGGCATCCGGTCCCATCACTTCACGGGAAATAGATGGGGAAATCATGGAAACAGTGTCAGACTTTATTTCCTGTGGCTCCAAAATCACTGCAGATGGTGACTGCAGCCATGAAATTAAAAGACGCTTACTCCTTGGAAGGAGAGTTATGATCAACCTAGATAGCATATTCAAAAGTAGAGACATTACTTTGCCCACAAAGGTTCATCTAGTCAAGGCTATGGTTTTTCCTGTGGTCATGTATGGATGTGAGAGTTGGACTGTGAAGAAGGCTGAGCGCTGAAGAACTGATGCTTTTGAACTGTGGTTTTGGAGAAGACTCTTGAGAGTCCCTTGGACTGCAAGGAGATCCAACCAGTCCATTCTGAAGGAGATCAGCCCTGGGATTTCTTTGGAGGGAATGATGCTGAAGCTGAAACTCCAGTACTTTGGTCATCTCATGCAAAGAGTTGACTCATTGGAAAAGACTCTGATGCTGGGAAGGATGGATGGAAGGAGGAGAAGGGGACAACAGAGGATGAGATGGCTGGATGGCATCACGGACTCGATGGACGTGAGTCTGAGTGAACTCCGGGAGTTGGTGATAGACAGGGAGACCTGGCGTGCTCCGATCATGGGGTCGCGAAGAGTCAGACACGACTGAACGACTGAACTGAACTGAACTAACTCCTATTCTTATGAAGCTAAAAGAAGTTGAGACTAAGCAAACACAGTTTTCACGTAGACGTGTAAAACCAGTCTTTAATTTGTGGGTTCTCATTACAGTTTCGGAGAAGGCACTGGCACCCCACTCCAGTAATCTTGCCTGGATAATCCCATGGATGGAGGAACCTGGTAGGCTGCAGTCCATGGCATCGCAAAGAGTCGGACAGGACTGAGTGACTTCACTTTCACTTTTCACTTTCATGCATTGGAGAAGGAAATAGCAACCCACTCCAATGTTCTTGCCTGGAGAATCCCAGGGACAGGGCAGCCTGGTGCACTTCTGTCTATGGGTCACACAGAGTTGGACACTACTGAAGTGACTTAGCAGCAGCAGTGGCATTACAGTTTCTAATACCTCGTTAATTAAATGGTAACTAAGTTTAGGTTTGTGGTTAATGGGGTAGGTTAATTTCTCATAAGAACCTAGACCAGTGCTCCTGAAATGAACACTCACATGCAAACATAATTTCATTCTTACTTATAATTTCTAAAACAGTGTGAGAACTAATTCCACTGAGTCAATGCAGATGCACAAATATTCTCTCAGAGGTACATCATTATAGATGGCAGGTAACAGTCCCCATGCTCTTTGTAGAATGAGATAGCTGGGTTTAATTCTGTCAGAATCATTGTTAGTAGATTGATCTCTCATACTGTGCATTTCTGTTAAACGAGGTCATCAAGAAATAAGCCTGTTTACTTTTTGTTTTCCTATGTTCTCATTTTCATGACTGCTATGTATTCTTCCTCCCTTAAACCAACATTCTCTTCCCTTTTAAAGCTATGCTCTGCATTTTTTCACATTTTCTTAAAAGATTTTATTTTTAGAGATTTTTTGATTTACTACAAAACTGAGGAAAGTACAGATTTCGCATAAACAGCCTGACACATTCATAGCTTTCTCCATTATCAACATCACTCACCATGTGTTGCATGGTCAGTCACTCAGTCGTGTCTGACTCTTTGCAATCATATGGACTGTGGCCTGCCAGGCTCTTCTGTCCACGGAATTTTCCAAAACTAAAAATACTGAAGTGGGTTGCCATTTTCTACTCTAGGTGATATTCCCAACCCAGGTATGAAAACTGTGCTTCTTGTGTCTCCTGCTTTGGCAGGTGTATTCTTTACCACTGTGCCACCTGGAAAGCCCACTCACCACAATGGTACTTAAAAAACAAAACAAAAGGATGAACCTACATTGACAATCATAGTCACCTGAAGTTCACAATTTACCTTAGTGCTCACTCTTGGCATTGTATGAGTTTGGACAAAGGTATAATGCCATATCCATCATTATCTAATGTCTAATGATATATTCATCCTGATCCATCAGAGTATTTACACTGCCCTAAAAATCTATCTGTGCATTTATTCCCTCCAACCCCTGGCAACCACTAATTTATAGTCTTCATAGTTTTGCTTTTTCCAGGTTTCTGATGGAATGGAGTGGTGAGAGGATCATCCTTGACTTGCTTCTGACCTTCGTGGGAAAACTTTGAGTTTCTCTCCATTAATTATGATGTTAGCCATAGTTTTGTACATATTTTTTTTTTCCAAGTTGAGAATGTTCGTCTCTATTCCTAGTTTACAAACAGCTTTTTTCACAAATGGGTGTTGTATTTTATCAAATGCTTTTTTCTCAATCTGATCCTGTAATTTTTCTTTCCTACTCTACTGATATGATGAATTGCATTATTTGATTTTTGAATGTTGAACCAGCCTTGCATAGCTGAGATAAATATTTTTTCTAATTCTTTATGGGGACTTAATATCTATCTGCATCTATGTTCATTAGAAATATAGGTGTGCAGTGTCCTTCTCTTGTCATGCCTTTATCTGGTTTTGGTGTTCAAGCAATGCGTGCCTCAAAATGCATTAGAAAATACTTCCTCTTTTTCTATACTCTGATAGAGATTGTTTCCTGGGAACCCATCTAGGCCTGGTATTTTCTGTTTTAAAATATTCTTAATTATTGATTCAAGTTAATAGATATAGGCCTGTTCAGATTTTCCATTTCTTTTTGTATGAGCTTTGACTATTTATGTTTGACTATTTATCAGGAACTGACTGATCCATTTCACCTAGGTTATCAAAGTTGTATATGCAGAATTTTTAATCCTAGTTCTTTCATTTTACTTTTAGTGTCCAAAAGATTTTTAGTGATGTCTTCAGTTTCATTTGTGATGTTAGTAATTTGTATCTTTTTTTATTCTTTATCCTGGCAGAGGCCTTTCAATTTATTGATCTTTACAAAGAACCAACTTTGGGTTTTATTGATTTTTCTCTATTTTTTTTCCTGTTTCAATTTCATTGACTTCTGCTCTAATTCTTATTATTTCTTTACTTCTGTTTGGTTTGGATTTAATTTTCTCTTTTTTTATAATTTCCAAAGTTGAAAACAAAGATTATTGATTTTACATCCTTCTTTTCTTTTACTATCACTCTATAGTAAATTTTCCTGTAAGCACTGCTTTCACTACATCTTACAATTTGTATGTTCATTTAGTTCAAAATTTTTTTGTCCTGTGATTTCTTGATTCATGTCTTCATTACCACTATGATTAAACTGCATATGTTTTGATCTTTTCCAATTATCTTTCTGTTATTGATTTCTAGCTTAACTCCACTGTGGTCTGAAAACAGTCATTGTATGATTTGTATTCTTTTAAATGTTTTAAGGTGAGTTTTGTTTCCCTGGTCACTCTAATGGTAAAGAATCTGCCTGCTATGCAGGAGATGCAGGTTCAATCCCCAGGTCAGAAAGATCCTCTGGAGGGGGAAACACAACCCACTCCAGTATTCTTGCTTGGGAAGTCCCATGGACAGAGGAGCCCAGAAGCTATAATCCATGGCATCTCAGAGTCGGACATGACTGAACGACTAACACTCGCACTTTCAAGGTGAGTTTTACTGTCCAGAAAGCGGTCTATCTTGCTGAATGTTTCATAGGAGCTTGAGAAAAAATAGGTGCTCTGCTATTGTTGGGTGAAATAGTCTATAGATATGAATGTATCCTGTTAATTAATGGTGGTGTTGAGTTCAGTCCCATCTTCAGTGATTTTCTGTCTGTTGAATCTCCATTTCTGAGAGTGAGATATTGACATATCCAACTATGCCAGTGGATTCATCTGTTTCCCCTTGCAGTTCTATTTTGCTTCATCTAGTCTGACACTGTGTTGTTAGGTACATTCATCTTAAGAATTATTACATTGTCTTAAAGAGGTGACCCCTTTGTCATTTTGTAATGGCCTTCCTTAACCCTGATAACTTTTCTTACATTGAAGTCAGCACTGTTTGAAATTAATATAGCTTCTGCTTTCTTGTGATTAGTGTTACCATGGCATATTTTTCTCCATTTACTTTTAATATATGTGTCTTTCTATTTAATGTGGGTTTCTTATAGACTACTGTATTTAAGTCTTGGCTTTTTTGATTCAGTCTGATAATTTCTTTCTTTTAATTGATACATTTACACTATTGATATTCAAAGTGATAGCTGATGTAGTCGAGGTAACATTTACCATATTTGTTACTGTTTCTTATATGTTGCCTTTGTTCTTCCTATTTTTGTCTTTCACCATTGCTCTACCTTTGTGGTTTAAATTGAGCATTTTGTATACTTCTGTTTCTTCTCCTTTTCAGCATATTAGTGATATTTATTATTATTTTTTTTACTAATTATTTCATTTTTTTAATTTTTTAAATTTTATTTTATTTTTAAACTTTACAATATTGTATTGGTTTTGCCAAATATTAGTTATTTTAGTGTTTGCAATATACATTTACAACTAATCCAAGCCCACTTTCAAATAACACAATACTGCTTCATGAATATTATAAACACTTCATAATAACAAAATGCCAATTCTTTCCTCATGTCACTTTTACTATTGCTATCATTCATTTTACTTATGTATAACCATATATATATATATATATGCAAGGGTGTATATGTATATATATAGATAGATACATACACACACACACATATACATAAGGAGCTTCTGAGGTGGCTCAGTGGTAAAGAATCTGCTTGGCATTACAGAACATTCAAGAGACATGGTTCTATTCCTGGGTAGGGAAGGTACCCTGGAAAAGGAAATGGTAACCCAGTCTTGTATTTTTACCATGAAAATTCCATGAAGAGGAGCCTAGCAGAATATAGTGCATGGGGTCAAAAAGAGTCAGATACGAATGAGCGCGAGCACACACACGTGCATAAGATATATACATAAGAATACATAGATTGTTGCTATCATCATTTTGAACAAATTATCCATCAGTTCAGATCAGAACAAGAAAGTTTTTATTTTACCTTCACATATTCCTTCTTTGATCATCTTTTTTTTTTTTTTCTTCATGTAGATATCAGCTACTGATCTGTGTTATTTTCCTTGTCTCTGAAGGACTTCTAACACTTTCTCTCAATTTCTGAGAAAATCTATTTCTCCTTACTTTTGAAGAGCGATTTCACAAGATACAGAATTATAATTTAGTATTTTTGTTTGTGGGGGAAGGTTGTTTGTTTTGTTTTCTATCTCAATCCTTTAACTATTTAATTCCATTCTCTTTTTTCTTGTCTGGTTTCTAAATAAGATGTGATTCTTATATTTGTTCCTCTAAAGGTTAAGATTTTTTTTTTCCCTTCTGGTTTTTTAGATTTTTTTTTTTAATCTTTAAATTTTTGAAGTCTGAAGATGATGTGTCTGGGTGGAATATTTTTTGGCATCATGCTGGCTTGTTTCCTGGGTATCCTGGATCTGTGATTTGCTGTCTGACATTAATTTGTAGAAATTCTATTATTGTTTCAAATATTTCTTCTCTTCTTTTATCTTTCTTCTCTTTCCTGTGTTCCCATTATGTGCATGTTACTTTTTGTCATTGTCCCACAGTCCGTGTACATTTGATTCCTTTTTTCTTCAGTTTTTGAGGATCCTATTGATACATCTTCTAGCTTTCTAGCTCAGAGACTCTTTCCTAAACTATTTTCAATCAACAAACAAATCCATCAGAGAAATTCTTCATTTTTGTTACAATTTTTTTAAATTATTATTATTGTCTGTATTATGTCCTTTTGGTTCTTTCCTAAAACCTCCATCTCCCACTTTACATTGCCCATCTATTCTTACTTAGTATTTATTTTATCCATTAATTCCCTTAGCAAATTAGTCACAGTTGTTTTAAAAATCACTTTTTTTTTTTTTTTGGCCTTTTGGTACGTGTCCTAATTTTTTCCTGATAGAAGTACGTGATGTATCAGGTTAAAGGAAAAGGTGTAAATAGACATTTAGTAATATGGTGGTGGGCTTCCTAGGTGCCACTAGTAACGAATCTGCCTGCCAATGCAAGACATGCAGGTTTGATCCCTGACTTGGGAAGATACCCTGGAGAAGCAAATGGCAACCCACTCCAGTATTCTTGCCTGGAAAACTCCTTGGACAGAGGAGACTGATGGGCTTCAGGCTGTGGAGTCACAAAGAGTTAGAGATATCTGAGTATAGCACACAATATAGAGGTAATGTGTATGGGTAGAGAGAGTGTTTTGTAGTCCTATGATTAGGTCTCAGTCTTTTAGACAGGCTGTACCTCTGGACTATTATCTTTACAACAATTTAGCAGGCTTTTTTTTTCTTTTTCTTTTTTTCTCCTCATATACATGGGAGTGATTCACTTGAGTAGGCTGGAGCAGGCTGGAGTCAAGTACAGTAAGTCCCCTACATACAAACCTTCAAGTTATGAACTTTTAAAGATGTGAGTATGCAGCCCATCAATGTCAAGCATGAGTAGAATTGCAGCCTGCTCTTCATCGCCTATTGCTGTCAATTATTCAGTTCTACCATCTCCTACCTCGTCTCCCTTCTCCAGTCAATAACTCTTCTTGCCTGTTCACTGGATGCCAGCCCCTGTATGCCAGCTGTTGTATACTGCTGTACTTTTCAAGGTACTATACTATAAGATTTAAAATGTTTTCTTTATATTTTGTGTTTGTTTTTATGTGTTATTTATGTGAGAAGTGTTATAAACTTATTACAATACAGTATTACAGTCAAGTCTGTTAGTTTGGTACCTAGGCTAACTTTGTTGGACTTAGGAACAAATTGGACATATGAGTGGGCTCTTGGAATGGGACTCACTTGTTCATATGTAGGGAACTTGTGTGTTTCCCTTCCCAGGGTCAGTTAAGCTCAGATAATGCTCCAGAATTTTAGACTATGGCTAACTAGTTACCCCTGAGGACAGGCCTTGTTAAGTGCTTGTGTGTCCTTCAAAACCATTGCCTGTTCCTCCTCCTTGCTAGAAGCCTGAGGGGATTTTCCTCAGATATTTATT
This sequence comes from Bos indicus x Bos taurus, assembly GCF_003369695.1. Lineage (NCBI taxonomy): Eukaryota > Metazoa > Chordata > Mammalia > Artiodactyla > Bovidae > Bos > Bos indicus x Bos taurus. Next base: position 16,566,342 of record NC_040076.1, on the reverse strand, counting down.
TTGGGAACATGGTCAATTTCCTGAAAATAAGTCACACAATATTATGCTGCCCTCCACCCCAAACTCACAATTGCCCTGGAATTTTTAAGTCTCAGAGTTGTCGAAAATGAACCTCTAGCCATTCATCAATTACCATTCAGATTTTCTATGCCAGCACTTCTTTCCAATTTGTGTTAAAAAATCCTTGCTCTACTAAGCTGCATCTACTTTTAGTTGGCTGTCTATCTACTCTATTTTGAAGGTGGTGATTTTGCCTGTGCCCTCCCTTCTCTAATAGATCTAAGAAGAATTGTTGATTTTCAGTCTTTTCAGCCCATTTTCAGTCTATTTTGTCTATTCACTTATTACAAGATCAGACAACCAGGTTCACTACATGCAAAATCAAAAAACAGAGTCCTGATCCTTTTTCTTTTAATCAGATCTTCTTACCTGAAGTATAACATAGCTTTCTTCTGAAATGATAACTCCCATTTCAACTTGTACAAGTGCAATTTATAAAATAATCCATGTGCAGGATGGGTAATGACATTATTGTCATCTTTAATTTTCTATTTAAAAATTGTCTTCTGAGGATCATAGCTCTTGCTTTACCAATATTTATTTTCCCTCGTTTCTTTTAACTTCTAACAATTATAAAGATCTTATCAATGTTACCAGATTCTTCTCTATAAGCTATGTACAATTTTGTCTGGTAAAGCCAAAGCACTAGATGAAGAGAAAACAAAAAATACTTCACCCAATTGGACCAAGCCAAAACACGCCTACACACAAACTTCAAACATCTACCTACTACCTCAGTCTACTGCATGTGTTATGCTACATACCCTTCTGTGTCTGGCTGATAATTTTCATTTGATTTCATACAACCCTACATCTATGTTTTACAATACATCATAAGCAGCAACAATTTCAATGCTCACTTCAGCAATGCAAAAGGCTCTTCCAGGTCTTTTCCTAGGGAAAGTGGCATTTGTATTGTGGCTTTTATTTACTCATATGACACATGCAAACCTGGGCTTCCTAGGTGCTTCTAGTGATTAAGAACCCACCTGCCAATGCAGGAAACTTAAGAGATACATGCTCTATCCCTGGGTTGGGAAGATCCCCTGAAGGAAGGCATGGCAACCCAGTCCAGTATTCTTGCCTGAAGAATCCCATGGACAGAGGAGCCTGGCAGGCTACAGTCCACAGGGTTGCAAAGAGTGGACACAACTGAAGAGACTTAACATTCATGCACATGCAAACGTATGCTACTATCTCTCTTAAGTGTTTTGTTTTTTTAACATGTCACTGTCAAAAGTCTTGGAGTGCTATGCTCTTAATTTCATTAATAAGCTCCATATTTTTTATTGTGTGATTTTGTAGAACATAATGATTTTTAAGAATTCATATACCACATTATAGCAGAACTGAATGCATCTCATTTGGCAATTTTTTTAAATAGAGTAACTAAGATTTAGGGGGGAAATCATACTGCTACTTGTTTCTAAACTTTAGATTCAAGCTGGATGAATATTCATGTTAAATTAAAATCCTTTTTCCCCATATCAGTTGTGTTTCCTATTCAGAGGATATATTTCAAGGTTTTTCTATAGTTTAAAATTTCATATAGGAGAGTAACCAATTCAAAGACAATAAAGTTTAGCGGTAGTGAAAACAAGAAACCACAAAGCTATTTGTGAGATTAGTTTACATTGAAATCTCATAATCACAGGATTTGGCTATGGGAAATGATTAATGGAGATAAGTATGAAAACCCTTAATGTTCTGACTTGTATGATTAGGTGACTGGTACTAGAAATAATCACTATATGGAAAATAAGAGAAGCAGTTGCTTTTTGAAAATTTTGATAAATGTAGTTTTGAGTTTGAAGGGCATATGGATCAGTTTATAGGAAAAAGAGAATAGAGCAAAAAGAAAGTTAGTTTGATAAGCTATTTGTTGATCATTGGTTTTAATATTGGAGAAATATAAATACTGAAGGAAAGGAACCACTATGAAGGACAGATCTGAGGAGCTGAGAAGAGAACAAATCTACAAAGAAGCAAGGTCTTTTGACAGTCAAGTGAGTAGAATCCAGAGTGGTACTATACCTATGTAGGATGGGAGGTAGCTGTACCTGGTATGTGGGGCAATGAAGGTACAGGTACAATTGCAGTAGCAGAGGAAGAACTCAAAGCAAAAGATCTTACATGATGCATATCTTTTACCAAACTTAATTAATTGCTAATTAAACAATGGTCTATTATTCTCTTATTTGTACCCAAAATAAAGAAAACATCACAGAGATCTTACTTATTTCTAATGACAATTCTGAAAGTCAGTCAATCAACACTTGTACTGATGAAATGCATCATGATTATAATCTACATAAATATATACATATACTGATTACAATATATATATAGTTGGTCCCTATGCAATGTGGACATTAGAGACCATGATCTCCCTGCTGTTGAAAATCCACATATAACCTCACAGTAGGCCATCTGTGCTGTGTTTCCATAGCCACAGATTTAGCCAGTCATGTATATATACATATATATGCATATATATGTATGTGTGCATATATATATATATATATATACACACACACTATACATACACATATTATATGTATTCTTAAAGAGATGGGAATACCAGACCACCTAACCTGCCTCTTGAGAAATCTGTATGCAGGTCAAGAAGCAACAGTTAGAACTGGATATGGAACAATGGACTAGTTCCATTTGGGGAAAGAAGTACATCAAAGCTGTATATTGTCACGCTGCTTATTTAACTCCTATGCAGAGTACATCATGCAAAATGCCAGGCTGCATGAAGCAGAAGCTAGAATCAAGATTGTCAGGAAAAATATCAATAACCACAGATGATACCAACCCTATGGGAGAAAGTGAAGAGGAACTGAAGAGCCTCTTGATGAAAGTAAAAGAGGAGAGTGAAAAAGCTGGCTTAAAATTCAATGTTCAAAAGCTAAGATCATGGCATCCAGTCCCATCACTTCATGGCAAATAGATGGGGAAAGAGTGGAAACACTGAGAGACTTTATTTCCTTGGGCTCCAAAATCACTGCAGATGATGACTGCAGCCAGGAAATTAAAAGACGCTTGCTCCTTGGAAGGAAAGTTATGATCAACCTAGACAGCATATTAACAAGCAAAGACATTACTTTCCAACAAAGATCCGTCTTGTCAAAACTATGTTTTTTTTTCCCCAGTATTCATGAATTTTTGTGTGAGTTTGGCCATAAAGAAAGCTGAGCACTGAAGAATTGATACTTTTGAACTGTGGTATTAGAGAAGATTCTTTAGAGTCCCTTGGACTTCAAGGAGATCAACCAGTCCATCCTAAAGGAAATGAGTCCTGAATTTTCATTGGAAGGACTGATGCTGGAAGCTGAAATTCTGATACTCTGGCCACCAGATACGAAGAACTGACTCATTTGAAAAGACCCTGATGCTGGAAAAGATTGAAGGCAGGAGGAGAAGGGGACGACAGAGGGTAAGATGGTTGGATGGCATCACCAACATGAGTTTGAGCAAGCTCCGGGAGTTTGTGATGGACAGGGAAGCCTGGGTTTCTGCACTCCATGGAGTTGCAAAGAGTTGGACATGACTGAGTGACTGAACTAAACTTATACATGTTATATGTACATATGTGCGTGCTCAGTTGCTTCAGTTGAGTCTGACTCTTTGTAATCCCATGGACTATGCCCACCAGGCTCTTCTGTCCATGAAACTCTCCAGGTATGAATACTGGAGTGGGTAGGCATTTCCTTCTCCACGGGATCTTCCTGACCTGAGAATGGGTCTCCAGCATTGCAGGTAGATTCTTTACTGTCTGAGCGACCAGGGAAGCCCATATATGTATACATGTATATATGAATACATATGTTTATAGGCATACATATAGGTATGCATATACCTATATGCATATGTATTCATTATACATATATGTAATCATATGTATATATACATACATATAAATTATATACATATAATTCCAGTTACTGTCTTAAAATTTCTGAATCATTTAACATGAGAAAGGTCATGTGGTTAAAATAAAAACAAATCTAGAAGAACAATTTTATATGACCAGCCACTTTTCCAGTATTTTTTAAGTTTTTTGTGTTTATATCAACAATAAAAATGTACAGCTTTCTTAGAAATGAAGATTATATATAACTACCTCATGGCCGTGTTTTCTTTCTTTCCTTCCTATCTCCATAATCTCCATTTATTTAATGTAAAATAACAACTAAATTATTTAAGAGAGAAATGAGATCTTCATATATAGATCTGTTTATTAAAAACCAATTATGTCACCAATGCAGTCATATGCATGGACTGGAACAGAGTTGTTTTGATGAGTAATACTATTGTGGTATTAAACAGTTATGTTGTGAAAATAATTGCTTTAGTCAAGGTAGAAAATATTCATTTTCATTCCAACTGGAGTAAAATTTAAAAGAAAACTCTTTAAAGCCATAATATTATGACTTATTAAAGCAACATACTTATAGATTTCTATCATGAATTCTTTAGGAAGGAGATTAAAATTAATAATTTATTATAGCAAATACTACTGGCACTTATAAATATTGCATTAGTATTATTTCCTGATAAGAAAGAATTGCATAAGAATTTTTGTGTAATATCTTAGCTAGCACAGGACAGAATTGTCCTTCTAAGAAAATTTGCATTGACCACACTTGACATAATTATAGAATCCTGCCATATGTTTCTTGCATATGGCAAACATTTATGAGGGGCAGATAATGTGACTTGCTAGACAATGATGAAAGAAAAAAGGAAGAAATCTTAGTCTCCTGAACAAGTGTGCCAATAAGCAAGTGGTTTTCCTATAAAAGAGCCCTCTGGTTGAAATTCTAGGATACAGAGTGAGTATGAAAGACAAAATGATATAGCTGGTGCATATGACAAATATAATTAAGGCCTAGATTCCACTAAGAAAAAATATACAGAGTAATTGTGAATTAGGTTTATATGAGTCACTGAATTTCCCACTCTACTCTCTGTTCTGAAATGAAATCAGATGAGAGAAGTAAAATTTAAACTGACGAAAAATGCTTTCATGCTTTCATAAGTACAAAATCATAAATTTCTAAGAAGCCTGTGCATAGGGCATGACACCATTTCTTAGCAGGAATCTCCCACTTGAATATAAAGACAGGAGCACCTTGCTGTGACCTGACATAAAGAAAACAATATAGGAAAAATAATGAAGAGATAGGTTGATTTGTTAATTATTCTAGTTACTAAACAGATCTGAACAATACATATTTTATATCATCATACCTGATTGATCTTGGAGTGAGTAGTTAAAGGTTACATGGTTTGTAGACAGAACACGAATGGGGACTTGGAAAGTATTCTTACTAAATTTTTCTGACATATATATTTAAAATTACAAAAAGTAAGACTATAGTATATATACATATATCCTATGCACACATTTATATATAAACATAAATTTGCATTTAAAATAACAAGTGGCATGATGTTAATTTAATTGACATATAATCAGTTATGAATGTAAACTATTCATCTTCAGTTTTTGCAACTTTGTTAATCACTGTAATTAAACAGATTAGATATTTAAATATTATGTTGTATATGCATTATATTATATATTTTATAAATGTATTACTTATGATTAGATGTTATGTGTATGTGTGTGTTAGTTGCTATATTGTGCTTGACTCTTTGCAACCCCATAGACTATAGCCCACCAGACTCCTTAGTCCATGGAATTCTCTAAGCAAGAATACTGGAGTGGGTTCATTATCTTCTCCAGGGGATCTTCCCAAACCAGGGATCAAACTCAGGTCTCCTGCATTACATGCAGATTCTTTACCATCTGAGCCACCAGGGAAGCTCCTTAAATACACACACACACACACACATGCCACAAGATGTGGCTGTTTGACAGCGTTAGATATAATTTGAAAATTTAAAGAACACATATGTAATTGTCAGTTTTCTCTATCAATTTAAATAGTAACTGGTGTTTATTCAGCAGCTATAAATTTGTTACCATTATCATGGAGTACAGGGAAAATTTAAGATGTACTTCCACCTACAGTGTTCCAGTATAAATCATATAGACATAACTAATATACATAACATAGTTGAAAAAGGACAGCATTATTTACTGATTCAGGCAATTAGAGGAGAGTCAAATATATAACATGCTAGAAACATGGAACTAGAAGCATTTTAAAAGCTATAGCACAATGTGGAGCATATTGACTTCAAGAGGTCCTGGAGTAAGAGTGTGCCCAGGTGATGAATGCTGGGGTTGAGAGCAGTAAGAATAAGATCAATTAGAGACAAATGACATCATTTAATTGACATACTAATCTATATACTATAGTAGAAGTTACAATAAAAATTGCTACATACAAGCCGGATTCTTTGAAGTGCATTAAACAAAACAGAAGATTATTTCTGTGATATGTGTAATGTGTGAACAGGTAAGTACTTCATGGCTGGGATAGAAGGCACTCTGTAGACATGATGTCAGCAGGCCTCAGTTTCTAGCTCTCCTTCTCAGTTCCTCAGGGTTCTGCTTCCATTCCAAATCACCACATAATCCAGCATGCCTGCTCGGCCTCTACCTTTATATTTGCATTCCAGGTTATGTGCATAAGGTATATGGGACATAGTGCCCCCTTAGGGGCAATTAGGAAATATTAATTGTACCACAACAGTTCTTTTAAATTGTTAGTAGACTTTAATAATATAACCCAGCTAATTCGGAGAGAGTTTAGAACATACAGCATTTGAGCTGGGCACACTTGATCACGTTTGATTACTAAGTACAGTTGATTCTCATTACCTGCTATAGTTATACTCTCTAAAGTCACCATAGATGCTGAATTAGCAGATGCAGAACCACTGTTCCTGGGGCAAAAACAGGGCTAGTTTTCTGGGAGCCTCTAGTTAAAACATTTTCAATAAGCTATTACAATGTTTATGTTGTTTTCCACATACTGTTGATTCATTAACACTGAACTCATTGATAAGCTTGTATAACTCATGCCTGAGGAAAGCATTCAAACAAACCCGTTTTCTCTGTAAGGCACCTTATAGCCTTCTTGCACTAAGAATGCTAGATACTATTTCAGGACTATACTTGGGAGCCATTTAAAACAGTAAAACTGTCCAAAAACACAACAAAAAGTGAAAGTGAAGTCGCTCAGTCGTGTCTGACTCTTTGTGACCCCATGGACTGTAGCCTACTAGGCTCCTCTGTCCATGGGACTTTCCATGCAATAGTACTGGAGTGGATTGCCATTTCCTTCTCCAGGGGATCTTCCCGACCCAGGGATCGAAACCGGGTCTCCCTCATTGTAGACAGAGGCTTTACCGTCTGAGCCACCAGGGAAGACCTCTTGTTTGCAGTATGAAGAGTGAAACAGGAAGGCAGAGAGTTAGCTTGCTCAGTCTGAGCTAGGGAGGACCACCATATGGCCTCTCAGATTTTCTCCACTCTGTGTGTCTGCAGGTGACTGGGAAAACACTGTGGATATTGATTTTGGGGTTAAAAAACGTGTTAGCAAGTAGGTGAGTCGGCAAATACAAAATCCATGAATAGTGAGGATCAACTGTAATTAGTAAACAGTACATATTGAGACACAGAAGAAAAAAAATTAACAGTATGGTTAATGTATTATCTTTATAATTTGATGAAAAAGCAATTATTCTCATATACTTCATGTTTTTTCTTGACTGAAAAATCTCTCAGTTCTTGTCACTGAAGACTATAAGCCACTGAGCAGCTTTCGTCATTTTCTGTTTATTCTCCGCTGTGTGCATTAGATAGTTCTTGACGTTCATTAGCAGGAAAGTGCAAAATTTTTGATGTCTAGCTTCAAATATGTCTTTTCTAAAAGAAGCAATTTTTGCTGTAGAAGTTCAGATCCACTTGCTCTACTCTATGAAAGTAAAAGCAGCCTAAAGCCACGTAGGTAGAGCTAGCTGGAGTTGCAAACAGATTTTAGCAATCCTTTGATACCAAAGCATTTCAGCAAATATATAATACCAAATACCCATAAGGTGAATTGAAGTAGCATGTTTGGAATAACAATAGAATAAAATAAGAAATCTTTAGAAGTTATCCTGTGCCAGGGACTTTACATTATCAGAGGTAGGATTTTCTTTTTTTTTTTTTTTTCCTTTTTATTAGTCTCGATAAAACTGAGACTCAAATAGTTGAAGTAATATACCCAGGGCCACAGAGATAATTCATGCTAGAGGTAGTAATGAAAAACACACATCTTTCTGATCTGTTACCCAAATGCTTACAAGGGCCCAGTTCAAACGCATAAGGAAACAGATCCAATTAACAAAAAGAGCATGAAAATTATCACAGTTTTGTAAGGATAGCCTGGTTATCCTAAGCAGAAGTGAAAGTCCCCTCCATAGTCATGGAAAATGAGAATGAAGGTTTGACAAACATGGACCTGAAATAAAAGTCAAAATGGAGTCAGTATTGCAAAGAGAGCTTTCTAAAATGCCCTGGGAGGTTGCTGAGGAGGAATGCATGACTTATGCCTGTGTCGCTCTGAATGGAATTGGACTTTCCGACCTAATGAAGTCATCCAGAACATCTGTCAGAAACTCACCTCAGTCTACACTTAGTAGACCCCTACCCTAAAACAATTTATGATTCTTTAAGGAAAAATATGTTCTGAGTTGCTTTAAAGTAGATCAGAGTTCTCACCAGGAAATTCTTAGTAGGCTCAGGGCTTTTTGTTTTTATAAGCCCATGACTCTTTTCTCTTCCTTAGGATTCTCTTTCAGGTTATGAGATCTTGTGAATCCCAAGCTGCATTTCCTTTTTTTTTTTTAATTTTATTTTATTTTTAAACTTTACAATATTGTATTGGTTTTGCCAAATATCGAAATGAATCCACCACAGGTATACATGTGTTCCCCATCCTGAACCCTCCTCCCTCCCCATACCATCCCTCTGGGTCGTCCCAGTGCACCAGCCCCAAGCATCCAGTATCGTGCATTGACCCTGGACTGGCGACTCATTCCATATATGATATTATACATATTTCAATGTCATTCTCCCAAATCATCCCACCCTCTCCCTCTCCCACAGAGTCCAAAAGACTGTTCTGTACATCAGTGTCTCTTTTGCTGTCTCGTATACAGGGTTATTGTTACCATCTTTCTAAATTCCATATATACGCGTTAGTATACTGTATTGGTGTTTTTTTCTGGCTTACTTCACTCTGTATAATAGGCTTCAATTTCTTCCACCTCATTAGAACTGATTCAAATGTATTCTTTTTAATGGCTGAGTAATACTCCATTGTGTATATGTACCACAGCTTTCTTATCCATTCATCTGCTGATAGACATCTAGGTTGCTTCCATGTCCTGGCTATTATAAACAGTGCTGCGATGAACATTGGGGTATATGTGTCTCTTTCCCTTCTGGTTTCCTCAGTGTGTATGCCCAGCAGTTCATTTCTTAAGACTCTTATTTGGAGCCTCTTGGATTATGTTTCTGATTGCCATGGCAATCACCCTCTACATGAAAGGAGAAATTGCAGAAAGTGGACAACTGAGTATAATATGCATTGATGAAGGAACCTGAATGAATCAGACAATTCCTATTGTAAAAAACTGCCATATTCAGAAATTACATATGCAACCACAAAACTGATATTTAGTAGCTATCTTTGCTGATATACACATACACATAAAATCATTTCTGTGAGTCTAAAGATCAGTTTTCTGCATAAAAGGGGAAATTAATTAGCATAAAATCTTCTTAATTTAAAGTTTATAAATCCCTTTATGATAGAAAAGTAAATTATGATCTGTATCCTTTGTTAAATTCTTATTTTCTTCCTCTTTTTTTCAAGGAATCTTAATCCACTGAGAAGGATAAAACCAACCAAGGAATGATACTATAGGCTAAACACCATCATTGTTTAGTTGAAGAAACTAAGATGCAGAGATATGAGCGATTTTCTCTTCAAAGTCCAGCTAATGGCATAGGACATGTAGAATTCAAGTGCAAACCCATTTTCATCCTGACAAAAGTACACAGGACGTTTTCTGGTTCACAACATGTCCATCTTAATTCTCATAACTGGCCCCATCCTCCCCTGTGGCTTCTTGATCATGTATGTGGAAAGTACAATTATATAACCAGACATTATCCACAGCCTGTGAAAGGCTTATGTCTTCCTGACCCTTCTCTTTGGTTATTTCTTAGGCCCAGGAGTGTAAACACCAAAGATGCTCTAAGGGGGATAAAGAGGGCAAGGAAAAGACTTGTCTCACTGAGTGGAGATTCCAAGGTCCAAATTCTGATTTGGAAGAGGGTGCCAACCCCTGTATGGGTGCATCCCTTGCAATGGCTGCTTAGACAGATGCGTCATGGTTGGGATCTCTAAAGACCTGCTCAGAGAACACAGGCCCTGCCATTTGGATCACAAGACTACTGCCTACGTGCCTCAGATCACATCCAGTGCACTTTCAGATATTTCTAATATCATTACTCAGAACTGTTTACTACTTGTTTTAAATTTGCATGCTTTCTCCATGTGGAACTAGAAGATGAAACTTTATTTTGTAGCTTCAGGGAGGGGAATGTACATGCTAAGAGAGCTATTAGTATCCAGACCAAGTAGATTGAAGACCTTCATCTTCTGTGTCAGCATTCACCAGGCAGATTGAAGTATGTTTAACCAGAGGTACTGTATCCATCCAAATCAATAATATGATTGAGACAAAACCCACTGGTCCCATGCCTGTCATTTGTTTGCCTCTGTCAGGATGCAAGAAACCACCTCATGGCCACAGGGGTTCTCTAGCATGTTATTTTACTCTACAGTGAGTTCCACTATATTGTCACTGTCTCATTCTTCAGACCTCTCCCTCCAGAAGTCATCCACCACGGAGCACCATGACTGCAGAATTCTCTGCATTTACAACTTAATTAGCTTTTTTTAGTAGCTGCATTTGGAGAAGGCAGTGGCACCCCACTCCAGTGTCCTTGCCTGGAGAATCCCAGGGACAGGGAAGTCTGGTGGGCTGCCGTCTATGGGGTTGCATAGAGTCGGACACGACTGAAGCGACTTAGCAGCAACAGCAGCAATACTGCATTAACTGAACTCAATTTCTCTCTCTCTGGGGATATAGAATGCTCTTTATCTTCAAACTCTCTCAAATCATCATTTATGCCCTATATGTCTCTGGTCACAAAATCTGGAGGTGGAGGTTGGTATTCTCTCCATTGAGGTCATTTTTTCTTCTTTGAATAGTCTATTATTCTTTCCTTGAATACTTTGAACCCTGGTTCACAATCATTTTTTCCACCCCTAGGCCTCACTGCCATCATCCTGAGTGGATGTAAATATCCATGCAGATAATCCATGAAACAACCAGATTTTTAGTTTTATGATTGTTTTATGTTCAGTGACCTTTTTGACTTATTCAACAACCCACATACACAATTTCAATTTTGACCTTGTTGTTATGCATTATTCAATTATTCCAACTCTACATATCACTAGCTCAGTGATTCCCAGCTGTGATCATAGCCTTATTTTTTTTTTAATCTAGTTGCTTGGTCAAAACCCATCAGGAACTGAGCCCTCCATAAATTTCTCCCCATCTATTTTATCATTTTTTTTTTTTTACTTTGTCATTCTCTACTTTGAGTTCCATGGTCTGTGATTTCAAGGATGTTCTTACAAATACTCTAAACTCTTGTTCCTCTGTTACTCTTATTGAGCCTGTAAAGTCAAAGAGCAGCCTTGGATGACCTAGACTATCATAATGTAGCATGTCCTTTCCCCAGCAGGTGAGAAGTGTGAGATAATTTCACACATGAGGTCATATTAGCCTCCTAAAATGTATTATCACTCACGAGGCAGCCATTGGGACTGCTCATCTATCTTACACTCTGCAACATGTTTTAACCTTCTTACCTCTCTTCAAATTTTGATACCTACATATCTCCTTCACTCTAACAGATATCTTTGCCATCTACTTCTCAAAGAGAATAGAAATCATAAGATTAGGTTACAAATAGGTTAATATTACTAAATATAGACATATTCACATCTGTACTCATCTTTTCTAAAGTCAATTTCTTTATCTGTGTGTTGGAGTTCCCTTTTATTTTTGTTTTTTTAGTAAAATTTATTACTGATTTACCCTAATTTCTCTTGTCAATCTTTACTTTTCATGGAAAAATTCAACCATTTTTTATTATTAATTCATTTCATGCTTTAATCAAAATGGTAAATTTATTAGATAACATCATTTCTTTTCCTATCTGCCTATGGGATGGAGAAAACTCAAAGATGCAAATTTGTATATTGAAAAAGGCCTTGGACTCAGAAATAGCCACTCATGTGCTGTCAGTTAAATGGTGACATGAACAAGAAATAAAATTTGGGTGTTTTTTATCACTGATGGTTATTGATCTTATAGAGTTATAACAATTAGCATTGTTTTCACGAATATAGAAACTGTTATTTTGAAGTGGTTTTATGATGTATACAAAACACATCACAGAAAGTCAATAAAATTAAATATATTTAAGTTATACATGTAATATGTTTACAATAATTCAGAAAAAGAGTTAATTATTACAATATAAGCATGTTTACTTCTTTTAAAGGTATCTGATTATGAAGTATAAATGCTTCTAAATATGAAAAATGAGAATTTAGTTGATAACTTCTATTTGATTTTATAAAGTATTGTTTTCTTAATTAATTGACTTCCACAGTCTAATGCCCATCCATCTTTCCTTTTCATATCTATTAACACACTTACTGCTTGAGGTAAAATATATATATTTGAAAATAGTAGAAACTTCATCTTCAGTGTAATCTGGTCTTATTTAGAAATATTTCAAACATTATATTCTAACAGCAGTGCAAGAAGTAAAATTTAGCCTTTATAAATTAGTTTCCACATGACTTACATTTTTTTTCTAGTTGTACTGAGGAATAATAGACAATAATATTATATATAAAGTGTGCAATGTGAGGATTTAATGTACATATACAGTAAAATGATTACTGCAACCAAGTTAACCAATACATCTGTTATCTCACATACTTAACTCTTCTGTGTGTGGTGAGAACATTTAAATCTACTTTCAAAAATTCAAGTATGCAACACTGGATTATTAACTATAGTCACAATGCTCTAAGGAGCATTAGCTCCTTAGAATCTATTCAATTTATAACTGAAAGGATGTAGCCTTTGAAATACACTTCCCCATTTCTCCTACCCTCAACCCTACGAAGCCACAATCTTACTCTCTTTCTGTGAGATTGGCTCATTTTTTTTCTTTTAAGTTCCACAAATAAGTGATACCATACCATTTTTGTCTTTCTCTTTCCCTTCTCCAGGGGATCTTCCCTACCTAGAGATGAAAGCCAGGTCTCTCACATTGCAGGCAGATTCTTTATTGTCTCAGCCAACAGGGAAGCCCTTCTCTTTCTGATTTATTTCTAATAGCAAAATGTCTTCCAGTTTCACCAATTTTATCACAAATGACAGAAATCTCCTTCTTTTCCATGCCTGAATAATATTCCATCGTGCATGTGTGTGTGTGTCTGTGTATATTTGACATGAACTGAATTCCTCCTAATACTTAAAGTGGTTTCAGCTCTCAAAGTGCTCACATAGTTCCTTTGGTTTTTACTTTTGTAGTTACTGTACATAAAATTTCCTTGATATTATTATAATCATTCATAAGAATTATACATAACAATGTATTTTTGTGATATGCTATGTTGAGAGGGAACAAAATGCCTACAATTTTCTGAGTCTTATCTAAATATTGCACAATGCAATATACTCGTTTCTTAATGTTTGATAATTTTTTAAGATATATTAAAAATGTTTTATTTTTTAGCAAAATGGATTCAGTACAAAACTTCAGTAAAAATACCAGAGCAATCACAACAAATAGATATTCTATATATGTAATATATAGAATGTTATGTTCTGTTCAGTCGCTTCAATCTTGTCCACCTCTTTGTGACTCTTTGGAGTGTAGCCCACCAGGCTCCTCTGTCCATGTGATTATCTATGCAAAAACTCTGGAGTGGGTTGCTACTTATTCCGCCAGGGTATCTTCCCAACCCAGGGATTGAACCTGCACCTCCTGTGGCTCCTGGATTGCATGTAGATTCTTTACCACTGAGCCACCAGGGAAGCCTGATATGTTTCTTTATCCATTCATCCATCAGTGGACACTGTGGTTGTTTCCATGTCTTGGCTCTTGTGAATAATACTACAATGAACATAGAAATGTAGATATCTCTTTGAGATAACTGGTTTCATTTTTCATATGTACCCAGAATTGAAATTGCTGGATCCTATGTTTTGTTTTGTTTTGTTAATGAAATTCCGTACTGTTTTCCATAGTAACTGTACCCATTTACATCACACATGAGAGTCCCTTGGACTGCAAGGAGATGCAACCAGTCCATCGTAAAGGAGATCAGTCCGGGGTGTTCACTGGAATGACTGATGTTGAAGCTGAAACTCCAATACTTTGGCTACCTGATGTGAAGAGCTGACTCATTTGAAAAGACCCTGATGCCGGGAAAGATTGAAGGCAGGATGAGAAGGGGACGACAGAGGATGAGATGGCTTGATGGCATCACGGACTCAATGGACATGAGTTTGAGTAAACTCCAGGAGTTGGTGATGAACAGGGAGGCCTGGAGTGCTGCAGTTCATGGGGTCACAAAGAATCGGATGCAGCTGAGTGATTGAACTGAACTGAACAGTGAATAAGGGTTCACTTTTCTCAGCATCCCCCCAAAAATTAACTCTTTTGTTTGGACTCAGGACACAGGGTCAGGATGCAGAGCAGTGTCAGCAGAGCCCTGGTGATGGTTGGCAAAAGCCCAGAATCAGAATTCGGGGACAAGGCACGATATAGCAGCGTGGCCCAGGTGATGGGAGCTCAAAGCTGGATTCAGAACCTAGGAAGGGGGGCTTCAGTGTACTGGATGTACCACCCCAAGGAAGGCAAATCCAAGCAGCGCCTTGGGACTCAGTAGGCCCGGCACAGTGCAGTGGCAGCTCCGAACCGCTAGACGCCACTGTGGAGTCTCAACGTGGAGAACAACGCATATTGCACAATTAGAGTGCACAGGAGCAAGTCTCCCTCAGTCTGTCCCAGCTCCAGCCCCGGGGAGGACACAGAAGCAACAGGGACTCAGGGCAGCTCTTCAGTTGGAATTCGCCTCAGTAGCAAAGGCTGCAGATGTCCCCGGTGGTGAGGAAGATGATTGGCATCTTCCTGTTCTTTTGTGTGTGCAGTGAAAGCCCTCTGAGGGACTCCCTCTTGTCACCGAATTGCTCCAAACTGGAAGATGGGATGGCCCAGCACAGGTAAGATGTTTCCTATGCTTTTCTATGCGCCAATCATAGATATTTGTGTTCCATGGAGTTATTGCTGTGTCTCTGTTATCCTTCAAAGATTTCCCAGAGCTATTTTCTTCAATTTGTAGTTGTTTCTTCATTGTTTTCTTGGGGGAGAGGAGAATTGGGCTCTTTTAGCCTGCCTGCTTGCTGATGTCACCATCCGCGTTACAGATTTTGTACCGCATTACAGGTACATATAATGCTATGTGTCTGTCCTTATTATGAAGAAGATGCTAAAATGTATATGGTATGAATTTTTTATTTTAATTTTTAATAGGCCATTCATGACTTAATGGAAAAACTGGCATTTCTAAATAAGCTTCTAAATACAGCAATTATTAGAGGAGGCATCATTAAATCATCTATTCTAAACTGCTTTGCTTTAAGAGTTCATATTGAAATATTAGTTTGAATAACGATAGGCTATTAGTTGTTGTTCAGTTGCTAACTTGTGTTTTAATAGACAACAAAAGCAAAGACCTGAATTTTACTGCAATTGAAATTATATCACATGTGTGCAGTTTATCCCTCATTTTCCTCCATACTCATTCATATACCTCCCTCCTTTTACTTTATCTGTACTCTAGGGCATCGGTCCCCCAAATTTCTTGCCCCAGAGACCAATTTTGTGGAAGACAGTTTTTCCATAGACAGGCAGATGATGGTTTCAGGATAATTCAAGACAGTTCGTTTATTGTGTACTTTATTTCTGTTATTATTACATCTGTTCCACCTCAGATCATCAAGCATTAGATCCAGAGGTTGGGGACCCCTGCTTCAGGGTAATATGGTCTCATTCTCTCACTTGCTTCTGACTGGGATTAGCAAATGGGAGACTAGGAAAATCCCAATTGTCCTCCTTTGTCCCATGTGCTCCACAGCTTCAAAGTTCAATGTTTATGTCATGGCAGTGTCTTATTCTACCCGAAGCAAGTCACCTGTAGTTCCCCTCAAAGATGTGGTGAACTTTTAGAGCTAAGTTTGAGAATGCCCCTCTGCCTTTAATAGATTCTAGGAACCTCAACATCCTTTGATTTCCATATGCATACCTAAGTAGTTCCCTCCTTAAAACTGCTCACAGGAATTCTATTTGTTAAAAAATAACAGTAGTAGAAACAATCTATACCTTGTTGATCAAAGACCACATCCGGTTCTTTAAATTTTTTCACAGTGGTGGTATTATTTTAGTAAAAACTGAGGTAGTCAAGTTGAATTAATAAAAGCTGCATACATCATTTAGTTATTGAAGAATAAAGAGAATTTTCTTTTCTTTATATTTCATGAAATGACTTGAATAGACATTTCATCTAAAATATGCTTTTTCATTCAATAATATTCAAATTTAGATAGTATGAACTCACATGATGTGTCATGATTTTTTTAAAGTACTTTACTCAATGTTTAAACAGAATTTGAATTCTCAAATAATGGGGAGCTGATACTCAAAATAAGGGAATTTGATATTACCATAATATTGATATATTTTTAATAATACAAAATTAGGGAGAATATCTGTCTTATTTCTTTTTATGTCCTATTTCTTTTTATATCCCAGCACCAGGGCACAGTAGATGCTTACTAATGTTCTAAATATGCATTTATTAAATTGATATGTGAAAAGTTAGAATCATGTAGCATTTCATAATAAAGGGCTGTCACATTCGTAAGCTCTTTGGCTTTGTACAACTCCATAGCTAAATTTTTATCATCAATTTCTCAAATGAAGAAAGAGGCATAGAAATTTTAAAAACTTTTCCAAAACATCCATTTCCCTCAATCTGTAACAGTTTCCAGTGATAAACTACTATAACACTGTAGCATTTTTATTTTTCCAATGTTTTTCCCAATTTATTTTTCTAATATTTTTCAGCATATGAGTATACTTTCAGATAGGCCAGTACTTATTTAGTGCTTATTATATGTAATGTGCTCACATACGGACATATTACTGCTCTTTATGCTTAAGAAAGCTAATGGAATGTACTATTATTTTTATGATCATCATCACCATTTTCATTATTATCATTATTTTATATAAGGGGAAACTGAGCCAGAGAAGGCTAAACTTCAGTACTGTACTCTGCAAAAGACACCTAGACATTAAACGTTGTTGTTGTTCAGTTGTTGTCTACTCTTTGTGACGCCATGGACTACAGCATGCCAGACTCCTGCGTTCTTCACTGAGTCCTGGAGTTTGCTCAAATTCATGTCCACTGAGAGATGACATAATGCTAACTAAACATCTTATCTTCTGCTACCCCCTTCTCCTTTTGCCTTCAACATTAAATATACTAGTCCATTTTAAGAAGGTATTTGTTTGCTATTAGCAATAATGAAAAATAAAACTTTTGCTAAAAATTATGAGAACAGCAAGATAAAATCAATATTTCTCCATAATAATAAATAGCCATTGTGCCTGATTTTTCAAGTACATTGATATCATTATTATATCAATATAATATATAATTATATTGTGGAAATTATTATATATTATATAATATATAAATATATTATATAATTATATTGGAAATTATAATGGAAAACCAGCAGTTAAAATATATGACAATATTTTTCATGTAGATGTAAAATGTCAGTGGTGCATGTTTCTTAAGACTTGGCTCAGATGATGACACATGATAGAGATCAACTCAACAGCTTTTTAAATACTAGTGTTCAAAATTGTGAAAACATGTTTGCATGATAGGGATAGTACATTATCATTTCATTCATTGCGATACACATCTTTAGTTTCTTTTTCTATTGAATAATTCCATTTTTGTCTGTTTTTTGAAGCTATTTCATTGGACTTGATTTTCTCTACTGGTACTCCTGGAATTAATCTTGGGCAAAGCACTATTTTCACAGTTGGGAAACTCTTATGGGAAGTTTTTTCTTCAAAATTATTATTATTTTTTAAATTCCTGTTTAAAAAAAGGCATAAAAATAAAACTATATTCAGCATATAAGCATAGCAATATTCCTCTAATTCTGTCAATGTAAATAACAAGTATTTGATTAAATGAAATATTCAGTAAGACACATTGAAGATCAATATCAGAAAATGCCCCCAAAATAATCTACATTTAACATTGAGACAGAACTCATTCTTATAAAAAAGTTTGGTTATGTCTTTCATTTTGCTGTCAATATTTATATGTTGTTTCCTGCTTGAATTCCTTCTTTATTTCTTGGTATTTGGGGCAATCTATTCCTCACTTCTTACTGTCCAAATAGAGAAACTTACTTGATTTGATTTATATGAGATAAAGATAAAATACTTTCATAATAGTAATGGAATTGTAAGAAAAACATTTTACTTATCATCATAGCTAAATAGATATATGAAAATTGCAATCAAAAACTTGAAAAAAAATCCTAGTAAGGAATAGAAAATTTTGAGTTAAGCATCTGATAAGATAATGGTTGAAATTCATTTGCATATCTTAGCAATCACTTGCAATAAAATTACAGTTCAGTGGAACACAAGTTCCTACTTTTATTCATAGCTTAGCTCTTATTCAGAGAGTCTTAAAATACTTGACTTTATGTAAATGAAATAAAACCAAAAAAAAAAAAAAGGTATATATGTGCATGCACTTGTGCATATATATACCTTGGTCTTTGCAAAGTTCAATCAGAATTCAAAATTGAAGTAGTTACCTCCTCCAACATTCACTTATGAATGTCCTCTTTTAATAAATGTTGTTAAGGAGATGACAGAAATGTTATTAAGGAATAGACATAAGACAGAGTTGCAGAAAAATATATTGCTATTTTTATGCAAGATTTCAAGACTGAAGAATAATAACAAATAAGACACAAAAAAACAGAATTTTACTTAAGAGTGCTACCATATAAAGGGGATGACTAGATATTAAGATATGGAAAACTTGATGTGACACTATGCCCTTTCTATTTAAAAGTATGGTAGAATTTAATGAATTTATATGTATATGTGCATTCTACATAAAGTTGAATCATATGAAACCACCAACATTTATTATAACTACTGTTATCTGTTGTAAACAGTGGTTCAGATTAGTTTTATACATATTAATAATCCCTCTATCACAAAATGTGAAGATTTGCCTCACTGAAGGCAATACTATGGAATGTGTTGTCATGATTTACAAAAAAATAATCATTGATGATGTCATTTTACATGACTATACCTATAATAAATTTTTTTATCTCTAAATTATAAGGGCATATACTTGGTCAGTAGATAAATTCATTGCTTATTAAAATTATATAAATATAAATCCATGCATAATGAGTGTATTATCTTTGAATGACCTGATTAGAAATAAACACTTCTTTTGTATTTCAAAAAATAGAGACCCAATGTTAATTTCAACAAATTTATTTTCTTAGTAAGTTAAATATGGAAAACCTTCACTGCTGAATACTTTCTTGTACATAATTCATAATTTTGAGGGTTAAGAAATTTGTTAATATTAAGGAAAAGAATGCCAAAAGATGCTCTTCCTTGAATTGGAAACTCTTTACAATATTGCAGACTACTGACTCTTGTCAGGTAGTTTTACTTATAAAACAAAACAAACCAAAACAAAACAGAGGTTCATTATTTTAGCTCTGTAAAGGAGAGTGTATGAATAGTGAGAAAGGGTAAGCATAAATAATCTCATGCTTCTGTATCATGACTTAAATCATGGACAGTTGAGACCTAGATTTTGATAGACCTAGATTTGATTCTGGTTTCTTTTGCTTTTATTTAAAAGTAAGTTTATTCTTGGGAAATTTTTATCATTCCAATTTTTAGTTTCTTTATAAAATGGTAAAATTAATTGGGCTATTTCAAGAAGTAAACAAGCCAGTCCATAAAAGTCACTTGCCAAGGGTCCTAACACATGTTAATTCTTCAACAAATAGAAGATCCCACTAGTAATTATTATAGTCACTACCAGGAGACTGCAGATATTTTAAGGCTCAGTGTAAAATGTAAACAGAGAACCCCTTATTCAAAAAGCAAGGCAAAAAGGACTGTTAAAGGCCCTAAAATCTTTCATTTTAAAAACAATAAAATATATCATCTTTCATGGCATTTTTGTTTTGCTCTAAATATCGTGAATTCCTTCCACTTGTATGTCTATTCTTGATTCCTCTCTCTTCATAAGTTCATAACTTTACACACAATTTCAAAGAATTTAGACCCTGAATATATACCTCTAGAAAACTTTGGTTAATATCCATATCCACCGTGAGTAACTGAAAAAGCAAAAAGATAGGATGCTGAAAGATGAGCTCCCCAGGTTGGTAGGTGCCCAATATATTACTGGAGATCAATGGAGAAATAACAACAGAAAGACTGAAGAGACAGAGCCAAAGCATTAACAACACCCAGTTGTGGGCATGACTGGTAATGGAAGTAAAGTCCAATGCAGTAAAGAGCAATATTGCATAGGAACCTGGAACGTTAAGTCCAGGAATCAGTGCAAATTGGAAGTGGTCAAACAGGTGATGGCAAGAGTGAACATTGACATTTTAGGAATCAGCGAACTAAAATGGACTGGAAAGGATGAATTTAATTCAGATGACCATTATATCTACTATTGTGGGCAAGAAATGCTTAGAAGAAATGGAGCAGCCATCATAGTCAACAAAAGAATCCAAAATGCAGTATTTGGATGCAATCTAAAAAACAGCAGTATGATCTGTGTTTGTTTCAAGGGAAACCATTCAGTATCATGGTAATCCAACTCTATGCCCTGACCAGAAATGCTGAAGAAACTGAAGTTGAATGGTTCTATGAAGACCTACAAGACCTCCTAGAACTAACACCCAAAAAAGATGTCTTTTTCATTATAGGGGACTGGAATGAAAAAGTAGGAAATCAAGAGATACCTGGAGTAACAGGCAAATTTGGCCTTGGAGTACAGAATGAAGCAGGGAAAAGGCTAATAAAGTTTTGCCAAGAGAACACACTAGTCATAGCAAACACCCTCTTCCAAAAACACAAGAGAAGGCTCTACATGTGGACATCACCAGATGGTCAATACCGAAATAAGATTGACTATATTCTTTGCAGCCAAAGATGGGGAAGCTTTATACAGTCAGCAAAAACAAGACTGGGAGCTGACTGTGGCACAGATCATGAACTCCTTATTGCCAAATTCAGACTTAAATTGAATAAAGGAGAATACCACTAGAAAACCACTAGAATATTCAAATAGGACATAAAACAAATCCCTTATGATTATACAGTCAAAGTGAGAAATAGATTCAAGGGATTAGATCTGATAGAGTGCCTGAAGAACTATGGGCGGAGGTTCGTGACATTGTATGGGAGGCAGGGATCAAGAACATACCCAAGAAGTAGAAATGCAAAAAGTCAAAATGGTTGTCTGAGGAGTCCTTACAAATAGCTGTGAAAAGAAGAGAAGTGAAAGGCAAAGGAGAAAGGGAAAGATATGCCCATTTGAATGAAGAGTTCCAAAGAATAGCAAGGAGAGATAAGAAGGCCTTCCTCAGTGATCAATGTAAAGAAATAAAGAAAAATAATAGAATGGGAAAGACTAGAGATCTCTTCAAGAAAATTAGAGATACCAAAGGAACATTTTTTGCAAAGATAGGCACAATAAAAGACAGAAATGATATGGACCTAACAGAAGCAGAAGCTATTAAGAAGAGGTGGCAAGAATACACAGAAGAACTATCCAAAAGAGATCTTCACAACCCAAATAATTACAATGGTGTTATCACTCACCCAGAGCCAGATATCCTGGAATGCAAATTCAAGTGGGTCTTAGGAAGCATCACTACAAAAAAAGCTAGTGAAGATTATGGAATTCCAGTTGAGCTATTTCAAATCCTAAAAGATAGTGCTGTAAAAGTACTACACTCAGTATGCCAAGCAAATTTGGACAACTCAGCAATGCCATAGGACTGGAAAAGATCAGTTTTCATTCCAATCCCAAAGAAATGCAATGCCAAGGTGTGCTCAAACTACCACACAATTGCATTCATCTCGTACACTAGTAAAATAATGCTCAAAATTCTCCAAGCCAGGTTTCAACAGTATGTGAACCGTGAACTTCTAGATGTTAAAGCTGGATTTAGAAAAAACAGAGGAACCAGAGATCAAATTGCCAACATCTGTTGTATCATCAACAAAGCAAGGGAGTTCTGGAAAAACATCTACTTCTGTCTTATTGACTATGCCAAAGCCTTTGACTGGGTGGATCACAACAAAATGTGGAAAATTGTTCAAGAGATAGGAATATCAGACCACCTGACCTACCTCCTGAGGAATCTATATGCAGGTCAGGAGGCAACAGTTAGAACTGGACATGAAACAACAGACTGATTCTAAATTGGGAAAGGAGTACATGAAGGCTGTATATTGTCACTGTGCTTATTTAACTTATAAGGAGAGTACATCATGAGAAACGCTTGGCTAGATGAAGCATAAGCTGGAATCAAGATTGCCAGCATAAATATCAATAACCTCAAACATGCAGATGATACCACCCTTATGGCAGAAAGTGTAGAAGAACTAAAAAGCCTCTTGATGAAAATGAGAGAGGAGTGTGAAAAAGTTGGCTTTAAACTCAACATTCAGAAAGCTAAGATCATGGCATCCAGTCCCATAACTTCATGGCAAATAGATGGGAAAAGCAATTGAAACAGTGACAGACTTTTTTTTGAGGGGGAGCCTCCAAAATCACTGCAGATGGTGACTGCAGCCATGAAATTAAAAGATGCTTGGTCCTTGGAAGGAAAATTATTACCAACCTACACAGCATATTAAAAAGCAGAGATAGTACTTTGCCAACAAACATCCATCTAGTCAAGGCTATGGTTTTTCCAGTGGTCATGTATGGATGTGAGAGTTGGACTATAAAGAAAGCTGATCACTGAAGAATTGATGCTTTTGAACTGTGGTGTTGGAGAAGACTCTTGATAGTCCCTTGGACAGCAAGGAGATTCAGCTAGTCCATCCTAAAGGAAATCAGTCCTGAATATTCATTGGAAGGACTGATGCTAAAGCTGAAACTGTAGTATTTTGGCCGTCTGATTCGAAGAAGTGACTCACTAGAAAAGACCCTGATGTTGTAAAATATTTAAGACGAGAAGAGAAGGGGACAACAGAGGATGAGATGGTTAGATGGCATCACTGACTCAATGGAGATAAGTCTGAGTAAACTGTGCGAGTTGGTGATGGACAGGGAGGCCTGACATGCTGCTGTCCATGAGGTCACAAACAGTCGGACAGGACTGAATGACTGAACTGAACTGAACTCATTTGAAATCTAAATACCCAAAAAAGGAATCTTATTTTTCCACTCCATGTGTTTAGGACATGTTCGCAGTCTTTTGCCTCTACCCGCTGACTTTCTTTGATTATGCACCACTATTATTCCAGTTTGCCTGGCCTGTGTGATATAGAATGGGAGGGAAATCACAGGGCGTCAAACGCAGAGGGACATTAGTGCCTGCACTGAGGGATGTTACATCAGAACAAAGGTAAACAAGTCGCCCTTGGTTTCTAACATATATACAATATGAAGGAAGATCTACTCATGCAAATGTTAAAAAAAAGAGATTTATCAGTTAAGTTTTTTGGGGGTCAAAATGCAGACTATATATACCCCAGGAGGCAGCATTTCAGATATCTCTGAGAACATTCTTAAGAGGTAAGAAGAAAAGTCAGTATATACGTGATTTTGGGGAAGGGAGTGTACATGCAGTCAAGCATATATGTTTTGGAGAGGCTTTCTGCTGGTCCTTGAGGGTTACTGCTAGTCACCAGAAGCAAAAGTTACTATGAAGGATTTTAGTGCTTTTCTAGATATGAGGAGATACAAGAATTTGGCTCCTCAAATCAGCTCCTGAAAATATCTGACTATGTGAAGACCTGTTCTGCCAGTTTTTCCCAGAGGACACAGTGCCTCATTTCTGCTTTCTGCCCTGCACTCCTTTCAGGGGGTGTTGAAAATCAGCACATACAATCCTTGTAGAGGTAGATGGCAAAGTGCCCATGGAAAGTGCCAGTTTGTAGTTGACACTCACTAACTTTGCCTTTTGAGACAACCTCAACATAATTAAGATTTGTCTATAACATATATTTTGTCTTACCTTTGAAAGTATAAATGTGAATTTATTTTAAAATTTTATTATCTGAGGCCAAGGACTTTCCTAATAGACAGCCCTGTGCACTTTTCTTTTTTATTTTTTTCCCATAAACTGTACTCATAACTCATCCTTTGCAATTTTCTATTTCCATTTCTTTAAAGTACATCAAGCAATTACAACCACTTGTAAGCAATTTGTGTGCAAAATCCTTTTAGACGTCTGTGATTTCTTCCCCAGATTTTATGGTTGTCCAGCCCACACTTACTTTGAAAGCATATTTCAAGCAACTCACCTTTATAAACTTGTTTTCAAGGCATACAACTTAGTTTTTATAGAAACAACTCTCTGTTTTCACACTCCTATTTTCATAAGTTTGAGTGATATTTAAATAAATTGTGTTAAGTGAAAAAAATAAAAACAACTGGTACAAACAGATTTAGGGATAAACACATCTGATACTTGGTATGTGTGCTACTGAGACAAAGAAAACAGGAGTGTAGGAGACAGAATTATTTGAGCCAAAAGCTTTCAGCAAGCCAGACACTAGAGTAAATATGTTTTAACAGAGGGATTTGGAAGGCACTGGTTATGTGGGAAACTGGTAACAATGAAGGTCATTTAAAATAATTTTTGTCATATTTTTATTTCTTGCCTCTTAAAATTTAGGGTGTTTTTTTTTTTTTTTTCCCAGTTTTATGAAGTTTGTCTCCAAATGGGAAGAAAAGGTAGAAACAAATGTTTGTTTGTTAGCTTTTTAACATCTACTGCATAGGTAATTAAGCACTTTTTAATTTTTTTTTAAATTCATTTATTTTAATTAGAGGCTAATTACTTTACAATATTGTATTGGTTTTGCCACGCATCAACATGAATCTGCCACGGGTGTACACGTGTTCCCAGTTTAACCTCTTTAAAATCCACGTAATGAGCAATATGCTCATGACTGAAATGATGAGCTTGAAATCAGTATTTTAAAAAATATGCTACAGTGTAGGTCTTTAAAATGGAGCCCAGAAACAATCCATGTAATCAATGCTAAGTATTTGCAGTTTGGAAAATATGACAGAAAAAATAAATTTGTTAAAAATAGTGTAGATCTGTTCTGGAAACTTCAGAAAAGGACATGGTCAATGGATACAGTTTATACATAGAGAAAGGAACAAAGAAAAATTGCAAATATTGATTTTTTCCCCATTATAAGAAACCTGTTTAGATATTTTAAATTCAGATTATACAAAGGGGACCAATTTCAGACAGAACATATCAGGAATGTTAGCAATAACCAGGATCAGAATAGGTAATTTTAATAAGAGATGCTTCCAATCTATTTGGATTAATATTTGTATTTTTAATATCTTAAAGACAAGTTCCAAAAATATCTCACACCTTTCTCTTTATCGGAAAATAATTGAGATTTCCCTCCTCAATCGTCTGTAGTCAACAGTTCCTTCCTCCTCAACCATTTCTCTGGAAAGACTGCTAGTTCAGAGTTCAAGATACCTAGCCTCAGGAAACAATTCAATTTATATCACAGAAAGCAAGGAAAAAATAAGGATTTTATAATCTTCTGTCTTCATATTAAGAATATCAAGTGTATAATTTCCTGTTTCCCACAGTGTCTTCTTTTCTTAGTTATATATCACTAGAATTAATACTCTAAAAGGGCTAGACATTTTATTGGTTTGAATTTTTACTTCTACAGCTCCAACAGCTAGAAAAGTATCTGGAAGAGGCACGGTGCTTAATTGATTGTATGTGTAAATGAATGCCATAGACATTTTCCCTGTCATTAACTGGTAGTAAAATTAGCAATGGCCGTGTAGCATTCCCTAATGTGGACACGCCTATCCCATAAATGAGGATACAGTTGTTTGTGCCAATCTCTGATCTTTAATGAATTCCTAGAATTGGAGATTCAGCCTCAGTTTGTGAGCAAATTTAAGGATTTTTCTACAATGTCTAATTATCTACAGAAAGAATATCACTGCCAACACTATTAAAAATGCTTTAACTACAAAGGTCTCAATTAAAAAATATTAATGCTTGAAATGAATTTCATTATAACAGATTTTCCTTTTTTCATATTTAACTCCAGCAACCATCTGCATTTAGTGTGTCTGCATTATAAAGAAGTTACAATATATTTTATAAAATATTTAGTAACTTTTATAGATGAAGATGTTAGATAATTTCTATCTGGTGATTTCAAAAGTTTTATATCAATATGGTATATATCTTCTCTTTGCATAAATTTGAACACTCTGGATATATATATATATATATATATATATATATATATAATCTTCTAATACACTCTAATTCTATCTTTATTTTAATGTCATATCATTTTAATATTGTTTTATCATTGTTACCTATTAATAGTTCTTAATACAAGAGAGGGAAGGATTAATTGGGTTGGCAACCCTTAATTGACATTATTTGTTCTCAAAAGTTGTAGTAAACTACAGGTAAACACTTTTCTAAATGGAAGCTAAAACAATAATATACTCTGATACTACACTGTAGAATTTTATGTAATGTATTTTACATGGTATTGGTCATCTGAAAATTAAATCTCTTTTATTTGGCCCATTGTTTATTTTTACATTTTCAACTTCATGAAACCATTCTTTCTCTCCTTCTTGCTATATATATTTTTCCTTATTAGAGTAGCTTAATGATATCTTTCCTATTTATATTTTTCCTAAAAAACAATTATCAAATTTAATCATCAGTGCTACATTTCTCCTCATTATCACTTCTCCTTTTATCTTTATTTTATATTATTCTTGAGGGTTTTTTTTTTTTTTTGAAAATCATCTACTTATTGATAAATTTGATTTAAATCAGCATTATTTCATTTGGGATCCAGTATTCTTGACCAAATTCTCTTTAAATTCTAAAGAAAAAAAGAAATGTAAACCTATGATTTGGCTTTATATGATCATGAAGTAACTAAGTAGAGTGAGGACTATTTTTTTTTTTCTAATTACACTGTGCAGCATATGGAATTTTAGTTCCCCAACCATGCCCCATGCAGCAGAAGTGAGGGGTCTTAACCACTGGGCCACTAGGGTCCACTAGGGATGTTTCTTTTTATTTCTATAATTTTGAAACATCATTAGAAAATTGTACTAATGGCATTCCTTAATGACTGTTTTAAAAAGTATGTGTGTTTGCATATGTGTGTTTTAATTCCTCACCTATGATTATTATATTGAAGCTACCTCATCAGATCAGATCAGATCAGATCAGTCACTCAGTTGTGTCCGACTCTTTGTGACCCCATGAATCCCAGCACGCCAGGCCTCCCTGTCCATCACCAACTCGCGGAGTTCACCCAGACTCACATCCATCGAGTCAGTGATGCCATGCAGCCATCTTATCCTCTGTCGTCCCCTTCTCCTCTTGCCCCCAATCCCTCCCAGCATCAGAGTCTTTTCCAATGAGTCCACTCTTCGCATGAGGTGGCCAAAGTACTGGAGTTTCAGCTTTAGCATCATTCCTTCCAAAGAAATCCCAGGGCTGATCTCCTTCAGAATGGACTGGTTGGATCTCCTTGCAGTCCAAGGGACTCTCAAGAGTCTTCTCCAAAACCACAGTTCAAAAGCATCAATTCTTTGGCGCTCAGCCTTCTTCACAGTCTAACTCTCACATCCATATACGACCACAGGAAAAACCATAGCCTTGACTAGACGGACCTTTGTTGGCAAAGTAATGTCTCTGCTTTTGAATATGCTATCTAGGTTGATCATAACTTTCCTTCCAAGGAGTAAGCGTCTTTTAATTTCATGGCTACAGTTACCATCTGTAGTGATTTTGGAGCCCAAAAAAATAAAGTCTGACACTGTTTCCACTGTTTCCCCATCTATTTCCCATGAAGTGGTGGGACCGGATGCCATGATCTTTGTTTTCTGAATGTTCAGCTTTAAGCCAACTTTTTCACTCTCCACTTTCACTTTCATCAAGAGGCTTTTGAGTTCCTCTTCACTTTCTGCCATAAGGGTGGTGTCATCTGCATATCTGAGGTTATTGTTATTTCTCCCGGCAATCTTGATTCCAGCTTGTGCTTCTTCCAGTCCAGCGTTTCTCATGATGTACTCTGCATATAAGTTAAATAAACAGGGTGACAATATACAGCCTTGACATACTCCTTTTCCTATGTGGAACCAGTCTGTTGTTCCATGTCCAGTTCTAACTGTTGCTTCCTGATCTGCATACAAATTTCTCAAGGGGCAGATCAGGTGGTCTGGTATTCCCATCTCTTTCAGAATTCTCCACAGTTTATTGTGATCCACACAGTCAAAGGCTTTGGCATAGTCAATAAAGCAGAAATAGATGTTTTTCTGGAACTCTCTTGCTTTTCCATGATCCAGCGGATGTTGGCAATTTGATCTCTAGTTCCTCTGCCTTTTCTAAAACCAGCTTGAGCATCAGGTAGTTCACGGTCCACATATTGCTGAAGCCTGGCTTGGAGAATTAAAAGTGGCATTTGTTTTCTGTATGATTTATAGTTCTAATTCTATGTTTGTTTAATAATTCTATGGCATTAATCATATTGCATTTTTCATATCATTTATATTGCTCATTTGACTGCTCAAGGGTTAAGGGACTTTTGAAACAGCTGTTCCAATGCATTTTTGTTATATTCATAAGATATTTTAAACAATATTTTCATGGTATTTTTCCCTTTGTGTTAAAGTCCATGACTATTTTGCTAGTCTTTTTTAATAACTTTGCTTATTTAATAATACTTTTCTTGATTTCTACATTTTGAAGTAAACATTAATCCCTGGTTATTGATGTTGTTGTTATTAATAATTAGTCTGAGAATCATTTTACTATCAAGTTGGCTCACTCTGTGTTAGTTTTACAGCTAAAATTTTACACCATTGAGGGAGGTTTTTTGTTTTTTTTTTTTTTTTCTGGTTTTGTTTTGTTTCTTTTTTTGTAACTCAGCATTAAAATTCTATTTTTAGCAAGAGAGGTGTTAAACTCAATGATGTTACTTTCAGAACTGACATATATCGGCCTTTGTTAACTCTGTTGCAGGTTTTAGTTTGCTGTTTTCTTAATACCATGCATGCGTTAAGATCTCCTTTTCCTCTGGATTTTTTCACTAGTGTTGATTTTGGGGGAAAACATATCACATTAATTTATTAGCATTCTACACTTGACATAGATAATATTAAATATGTCCTTTCAAATACAGATGGCAAATAAGAATCAATAAGTTTAAAAGTCTAGCATGTCACTATGTAGTTAATAAGTGGTAGAAGCAGGATTTTAATATGGTTCTGATGTTAACACCCATATGTATCCACCTCAAAAGAAAAATCCACTTGTCTATTTTACTGAGGCTAATAGTTCATACACTGAGCCATAAAATGATACTTGGGACTGCAGTAGAACATAGATGAAATGGAATGATCTCATCCCAGTAAAGTATATCTGTGTGTTGCAGGGTTGCTATGTGTTAATTGGTGTAATATTTTAAAAGACATGGTCAGTAATTTTCATTTGATATAAGTGGCCGTTTAGCAACACGATAGTGCTATAAGAAGCTGAGTAATGGGATCAAAAGGACACTTGCCTTAGCTGCCTACTACTTCTTATTTAATATACATTAAATAGACTATTAGTCAGGAAACCTTGTAAAGAGGCTATGGCACCATTAATAGCCATTGAAAATAATTTAAATTGTGGTGGGATGATTAAAAGAAAATGTTATACATAAGAAAATGTATGAACAAAGTGTTAGAAGGATATGATTGTGTCCTAAGAGAGGATGAAAACTCACCTGGAAAGGATGAAGTGCCTAGTCTTTATGACTGCAAAGGTCAACATAATACCTTGTGGCCAGAGTAGAGTTTGCCAAAAGCATGATGGCCTTGGTTTTACATGTATTTACTTTACATAAAAATGTGCATACAGATGAAAATTATTAGGTTGAAAGTGTAAGAATTATGGCTATAAAAGTTGTCTAGATCTAAAAATCACATACATATAAATACCCTATTGTAGATTGTAGAAAGTACCTCCCTAGTCTGTATAGGGAAGGGAGAACTTAACCTCTACCTGTTTCAGGTTTTGTACTGGAATTCTAACACAAAGATTAACATGAGAAGGTGGAAGTGAAGTCGCTCAGTCGTGTCCAACTCTATTGTGACTCCATGGGCTGTAGTCTACCAGCCTTCTCAGTCCATGGAATTTTCCAAGCAAGAGTACTGGAGTGGGGTGCCATTTCCTTCTCCAGGGGATCTTCCCAATCCAGGGATCGAACCCAGGTCTCCCGCACTGCAGGCAAATGCTTTACCATCTGAGCCACCAGGGAAGCCCAACAAGAGAAAAGCAGTTTATTAATGTGTACAGCACATGCCACATGGAGACAAGTAAAGGCAAAGTGACTCAAAGTAGCTCCTTAGAACTATGGCTTAATCTGAATTTTCAACAAAGAGTAGTACATTTGTAGAACAATGGTAGGACAAAGGGGACAGTTTTAGGTTTCCGAGGGTGCCAAACTGTGGGAAGGTAAATATAAGCAGATTCCTCTGGTGTCCTTTCTGGCCTTGGTAGGAGTTTGTCTCCAATAAAAGCAGATGTATCCTGCCTTTCAGCAGACAAAGAGGTTTTTGCTGCTTATGAGTTTGGTTCTGATTAATTGCATTCAGCTGAAAA
Organism: Bos indicus x Bos taurus; assembly: GCF_003369695.1. Classification (NCBI taxonomy): domain Eukaryota; kingdom Metazoa; phylum Chordata; class Mammalia; order Artiodactyla; family Bovidae; genus Bos; species Bos indicus x Bos taurus. The sequence goes on along the minus strand of NC_040076.1, from coordinate 16,535,109 downwards.
TAATTTTCACGTCAAAGAGGCATATTTTGGAGTGATGCATTCTGGTTGTTTTCAACTTCCTTATCACCTAAATCTTTTTAGGGAAAAGTACTAGTAATGAGAAGCAACCTTTAACAAAGGTGGGATTCCCATCATAGGAATCCTCTTTAGATTTTTAGAAGTTGTTAGAAGTATTTATAAATAACTTACAGATATGATGGCATTAATAAATCTAGTACTTGAGTGTGGTAATATATTGGACACTGGATCTCCTTTGAATGTCTGAGAATGTCAGTGAATAGTTTTGGGGACTACGATGCAATATTATGTGAAAACAGCATAGTTTCTGAAGAAGCAAACAGACTAGTTTGTAACCTAAAATAAATCAAGCTAGGAGTTGATGTGTAAAAAACATATGTGTCGTAGATAATCTCTGAGAGAAAAAAGTTTATACTGTTTATACATGTGGATAGATTTCATACTATGAGAAAAGAGTTCTTACTGTTATATGTACTTTATGTCTAGAATTTGTCTAAAATCAGGAAGACAGATCATTGACAAAAACTGAATAAAAAAATCAGAAGGAAATAATTGTTCTGAAAGAAAAAAATACAATGATGGGATAAATGAAAATGACCAAGATATTAGGGTTATTATGTTGAATGATTAGCGTTAGGGGGTATTTAATTAATGTAAGCAAATAAAAAGAAATATTAGATCCAAAATTAAGTGTAGGCAGGAACTTGTAGTGACTGTTATTACATCAATTTTGTTTCTATTCTATCATGTGGGAAAAATTGAGAGAATAATACCAACATTTAGACTGAAGTAGAGAGAAATGATGGATCCATGGATTAAGTTCATCAAATCTATCAAATATCCAGTTTCCGTCTTTAAAAATCTTTGGATTCTCTTATTGGACTCTGTGAGAATATGTACAGTGTATAACAAATCAATAGTTAGTACACAGTGTTAGGGATTCCAAACAATAAATCCTGTAAGAGGAATGAGGATTTCTTCATGTTATGCTTATGTAGCAAGTGACACAGAAAACCACCCATTAAATTTAAATTTACAATAATTTTTTTTCAGTTTATGTCCAGATTTCATGGAATGCATGTATACTAAAAGTTATTTTTTGTTTATCTGAAATTCAAGTTTAGCTGGCATCCTGTATTTTATCTAGCAAACCTAAGCTTGTGAGAAATAACCTTACTATATTACAGCTAACCAGTTGATTAAAATACTGACTTTTGTTGCTTAGATTTCACAATCAAGGCTTTAGAAGAACATGGGATACTTTAGAAAAAGTAGGACTCTCAAAAAAAAAAAAAAAAATCCAGCTATTGGTGTGTGGCAATGACTTATGTTCACTCCTCAGTGAGGTGCTAAAAGAGAGAAATGTCAGAGCTGCTAAAGAGAGAATTTTCAATTTAAGCTGACCTGTCTGAGGTAAGAACAGATACATATATACTGTTGTGCCAAAAGAGAACCTTTCTGCTTTTTGCCAGTGATCCAGCACTGCTAAGTGTCCGTAATTAGAATCTGCCAAAAATGACTTCTTTCCATCATGCTGTAGTCGTGCCAAGCCAGAAAATGAAAGTCAGAAGTATCAGGACTTAGCTTGGATCCAGTAGGAAATTAAAAGGCCAACAGCAAAACAAACATAAAATAGCAGGGAGCCTGATTTTCTATCCTTGCCCCTTGATCTCCAACGGCTGCTATGTGCGGCAAAGTTAATCTCATTGGCCAGAGTCAAATGCTAAGACTGACACCGTGGTCTGAAGCACTAGGCATCCATGGCTAAAAGAATGTCTGAAAGTGGGCTTCACATTAAAATTTCATTGTTTAAGAGATTTCTGCTGCTGAACATGAGTATGGTGGTTCCCTGCCCACAATTGAATCTTTGGGTTGTAGTCTAAAAGTTTAAGCAAATTACTGCTATGACATCAAGCTGGATGGGGTTATATGGTTATTCCTTACTTTATAAACACATTGGCAATGAACGGGCAGACTGCATTGTCAGTCTTGAGTATACCAATAACGAATTTACGTAGTATTCTTGTTTAGTGATATGAGGTATAGGATCCATCCCAACAGTCACTGTGTAGTTTCAACTTGTAGCTTCTAGTAAATTAGAATGTTTATTGTAGAAGTATTATTTTTCCATTCACTATTATATTCTGCATATGAAGTGATGTTTATTTTTTATTTTTCTTTTCCTTGAAGTAGAACTGACTTGCAATATTAGCTTCATGTCTACAACATAGTGATTCAATAATTTTTATAAATTATACTTAATTTAAAGATATTATAAAATAATGTCTATGCTACTCTCTGCTGTATAATAGATTATTTTATACATAGTAGTTTGTATATCTTATCCCATCCCCTATCTTCAGTTCAGTTCAGTTTCTCAGTTGTGTCCAATTCTTTGCAACCCCATGAAATACAGCACGCCAGGTCTCCCTGTCCAACACCAACTCCCGGAGTCTACCCAAACCCATGTCCACTGAGTCGGTGATGCCATCCAACCGTCTCATCCTCTGTCATCCCCTTCTCCTCCTGTCCTCAATATTTTCCAGCATCAGGGTCTTTTCAAATGAGTCAGCTCTTCACATCAGTTCAGTTCAGTTCGGTTCAATTCAGTTGCTCAGTCGTGTCTGACTCTTTGTGACCCCATGAATTGCAGCACGCCAGGCCTCCCTGTCCATCACCAACTCCCGGAGTTCACTCAAACTCATATCCATCGAGTCGGTGATGCTACCAGCCATCTCATCCTCTGTTGTCCCCTTCTCCTCCTGCCCCTAATCCCTCCCAGCATGAGTCTTTTCCAAAGAGTCAACTCTTCACATGAGGTGGCCAAAGTACTGGAGTTTCAGCTTTAGCATCATTCCTTCCAAAGAACACCCAGGGCTGATCGCCTTCAGAATGGACTGGTTGGATCTCCTTGCAGTCCAAGGGACTCTCAAGAGTCTTCTCCAACACCACAGTTCAAAAGCATCAATTCTTCGGCGCTCAGCTTTCTTTATAGTCCAACTCTCACATCCATACACGACTACTGGAAAAACCATAGCCTTGACTAGACAGACCTTTGTTGGCAAAGTAATGTCTCTGCTTTTTAATATGCTATCTAGGTTGGTCATAACTTTCCTTCCAAGGAGTAAGCGTCTTTTAATTTCATGGCTGCAGTCACCAGCTGCAGTAATTTTGGAGCCCCCCAAAATAAAGTCAGCCACTCTTTCCACTGTTTCCCCATAATTTGCCATGAAGTGATGGGACCGGATGCCATGATCTTAGTTTTCTGAATGTTGAGCTTTAAGCCAAGTTTTTCATTCTCCTCTTTCACTTTCATGAAGAGGCTTTTTAGTTCTTCTTCACTTTCTGCCATAATAGTGTGTCTATGGGTGTGTGTATATATATATATAGTGGTTTAGTTGCTCAGTCATGTCCGACTGTTTGTGACCCCACTATAAGTAGTCCCCCAGGCTCCTTTGTCTATGGAATTTTCTAGGCAAAATAATGGAATGGGTTGCATTTTCTTCTCCTATATATACATGTGTGTATGTGTGCATATGTGTATGTGTGTATATGTATGTATATATATATATATATATATATATATATAGTCATAAGTGCTAGAGAGTTGCTTTGGCTTAGCTATTCTTGAGGGTTTATACAAGATAGTGGTCTGTGTAGCTCAAGCATTTGTGTGAGATCTGGGCTCTCAGGGTTTAGACTTGCTGCAGCCATTATTTATGTGTGTTCAGTATCTAATTTCCCTACATGATTCGAGTAACCAGAGAGTGCCACCTTTTTCACTAGGGATTGGGTTAGAAACAGCCACTTGAGTTTTTGATTCACATCAGAACTACTGGGCTTTTTCTTTGAGGCTAGTAGAGAAATGTCACTCCTACATGACCTTGAAAGCTGAAAATATGTACCCTCAAGTTCCTCAGTCAGCACACCCTGCCATATGGAGATAAGAGAAAAAGGGAGGTAGGAAGAGAAGGGTAAAGAGCAAAAGAGAAAGTTCTCTGGAAGCAGTTAATGTACCTAACAACAATACACTATTGGTTTTAACTTATAAATTAAATTAAGATTTAATTTATAATGTTGTTATATTTGTGGGTTATAAAATTAGTTAAGGATTAATTTTGTCTTCAACATGAGAATAAAGCAAATTAGAATAATTTAAGGCATTAATTAAAATATTAATATAATAAAAATATTGTTTTAACATTTTGTGTGTATATATATGTACACATGTAGTTTCTTAGGACTGTGAAATAAAATACATTTTAATTTGATGAGCAGTCAAGGAAGTCCAGTGATGAAGATATTCTAGTTATTAAACACTAATCTTTTTAATAATATACGTTACTCCAAGTTTTCTCTCGTATCTTTCATTTTTATTTTACTTAATTTAGTATTATAAACACTTTATACACAATAACTCACTTAATCCTCCCAATGTCTCCATGTGGAAGGTATCATTATTGTCCCAACTATAAAGGTGAGAATCTTTGAATCCCTAAATGCCTTACATAAATCTTTAGAATGTTCATTATTTATAATAAAACCAGTTTTAACCAAAATTGTTAAATCTTTTCAGTTTCAAAATTTTATTGTAATGTCTATCCAGAGACCCAATAATGTTTGTAGCAAAGATAAATGCTAACTATATTTTTAAATGGGATATTGAATTTAAGGTGGCGTTATTTTATGTGATTGTATTTAATTAGTTCATAGATGCCTAAGGCTATTTGTAATGGGTCTGTGAATGAATCAGATTTCCAGTTGAAGATGTAGGAAGCATATCTAATTATTATCCAATGCCTTTGAATCACACATATAATATGAGCAGTTTGTGGATAATCTAGCTAGTATGCATAGCATTAGAAAAATGAAGAATATAAATGCTTATACTATTAATAATTCTTGTACTTGTATATGGCACTTTATGCTAGGCAACAGATTTACTATGATTCACAGGCTTCCCTGGTGTCTCAGCTGGTAAAGGATCTGCCTGCAATGCAGGAAACCTGGATTCGATCCTTAGGTTGGGAAGATTTCCCTGGAGAAGGGAAAGGCTACCCACTCCAGTATTCTGGCCTGGAGAATTTCACGGACTGTATAGTCCATGGGGTCACAAAGAGTTGGACACGACTGAGCAACTTTCACTTTCATGATTCACAAAACTGCTCAAGACTGTGTAAGCAGTACATTAGCTGAAGAATTAATGTATAACACTAGATATACCAGAGTTCAAAATATATACTTTTCCAATTATAGTCTGCTGCACTTTTGGATATAAATTAGAGACCTGAACAAAAGGAGTAGAATAAAAAGTGCAGAAAGCATTATTTATATTCATTGAACATAAAAACAGACCTATCCGAAAATAAATAACTAAGAAGAGATCAGGCCCACAAGATTTCTTCATCCTTTCTTTGCATCTTTCTGTCTTTTACTGTGATCTTAATTTCATTCACATTAGGTATACTGCCCTTAATTATCCTCTTTAAAAATCCTAGTTGCTTTTAGCAACATCGAATTATGACAACTCCCTTAGTGCCTTCATGGCTTTAAGTATGTTTTACTGCTCTGTGACTTGCAGGGCATAATTTAAAGCTAAAATTTAACTTTTTAATCTCTTTTTGGTTCAGTAAATTTATTGCATATGAGAAGTTAAAGCATAATAGGAGAAATAATTCTCCAATGAATTAATAGCATAGTATCACCTTACCAGATTTTCTAATCTGTAAGGGCTCAGCTAAGCAGGAAGGGCCAAGGGAAATGTAAGCAGGGGTAGGGACAGTTGTTCTACCATGACAGTGAAAAAATATGGCATAACTGCTTGTGACAATGCTCATTGACATCATAATGGAATTGCGAGATCAACTGGAAAGTATTTAAACATGGTCATGCAGATAAACTTCTAAAATAAAGGTTTAGAGTTTAATATATCCTGATAACTGTAGCAAAAGTATAACTCCCTGTACAAAACCCAAACTTAGTTCAAGGACAAAGGTTATGTGCTGATTGAAAATCATTTGTTCTCCCCACACTGGAATAAAAGTCATTTTAAAATTAATTTCAAGACTGCTAGAAAGTAAGGTGAGTTAGGCAAGGCATGAGTAAATACTGAATGTAAAGACTTGAGGTCAGGATATTCCAGAGATATTTCTATCTATTTTTCAAGCTTGAATGGGCATTTGCATATCTCTTCACACACTAGAGATGTGCTAGATGAATTTCAGCCATATGAATTTGAACTGACTATTGTGAATAAGATTCTGTCTTCTAGCGTTAAATCTGAGAGGGAGAAGCTGGCAGTAAACAAGTGGCTAATGGGAAAATAATTGATTTTGACTACATACTCATTGTTCCAAAAAAAAAAAAAAAGTTAAGAAACTGAAAGGAATATGTTATAGCATAAAATCAAGAAGAATTGTCCTGAAAGTTACATGATTTTAAAAAATATACATCTGAAAATGTAGTACAGGAAAGAATCTATTTAGAAAATGTATGCTTTGTGATCAGTTATATAACAGTATGTGTTTCGGTGTACATATACATATATACAAGAGGCAAGAAAGTGAGAAAATACTCAAAAGATAAAATGTTAGAGAAAGCATGGATTTAGGGAAGTAATTTACTATTACCAAAGCTCATCTCCTGGGGCATACACATACTTTTATGACTTGGAATTTGGACACTGATGATCCTAAAGTACTGTTTATTAGAAATAAAATATCTATCTCACAGGAGTTAAATAGAGAAAAGTGCCCATCTCAGCTTTAGCTCTGAATAAAGAAAGGGGAAAGAAAAAGAACTAAATGTCTAATTGCATGGCTCTTCTCAAATAGTTCTGGAACTAGAATTTATACCACACCTGCTTCCAGAAAAACCTAAGTAGGTAATTTGATTTAAATATACTTAAATTGGGTAGTTCTTCTGTTTCCCTTGGAAAAACAAAAGCAAAATTTGCTTTCATATCTCAATAAATTCCCATGAAAGTGTTCACAAATCATAGATTCAAATAATAAACCGCAAAGCACATGCAAAAAAAGTCACCATTAGAGGGCTAATAGAAACACTTAACAATCCCCTGAGCCAACAGATATTGAAATTATCAGAAATAGACATAAAGTTTATTTTAAACAAGTTTAGTATTTAAAAAGTAACCCAACAGTATGTTGCTTAAAAGAGAGTAAATGCACTCAACCAACACGGTGATGTTAAATGTGTTACACTCAATTAGGAGGGCATTTGGTAATATTATTTAATATTGTGCTTAATTATAACATGCATGTTTCTATCATATATCCATGTAATGCTCTAGGAGACAAATATTTTGCTTGGAGTTTTTAATCTGTTGACAACTTATTGTTCATTAGGTTTTTTTGTAATAAGAAAATCACGGTATTATTTTATAAATATTGCAATTTGAATCGTACATAAATTACCAGAGTAAACTATGTATGTCAATAGGAAAAAAAATTAGAAATATAAACCAAATAAGACAACTATAGCTAAGTTGATATAAGAAAGTTAGACAAACTATATATACTGTTAAAAAAGAATCAGTACATAATGGTAAAATATTTGGTTCCAAAAGAAAATATAATAATATTAAAGAAGAATGTGCCTGATAGCTTGAAAGTAGATGGAACAAAAATAGACAGAATTCTAAGAAAAAATCAGTCAGAAAATTAAAGATTTGAAGAACCCAATTAAGAGATCTAATCTAATGAGCATATATGAACAATTCACAGAGCAGCTGGGGAGTATGCATTGTTTTCTATAATTTACAGCATATTTAAAAATTAACCTTGTAATAGTAAAGACAACTTCAGTGATTAAGAAAATGTGGTAATAGATCCTTCTCTGACCATAATGCAATTTAGAAGTAAATTTTAAAAATAGTTGAAAAATAATTTCAAAAATAAGGCACATTGAAATCAGGTACAGGTAAAACAATAAACCAAAGGGGAAATTAGAATTTATTAATATTGGATTGTTGGCAAAAATATATGTAAAAACTTGTAGAAGTATAATTAACAGGATAGTTTGTTTTATGTTTATTTAGAAAAGTCCATGTTAAGTCTTCAATTTAAGAATTTAAAAGTGGTATAAGATAATTAAGGTCAAACATAAGAGTTAAAAAAAGGAGACTAAATTTTAAATTTTTGTAATTCATAATCTATTAAAATTGACCAGTTTATGACCATGCTGGTGATGACTGATAATTAACAGCTGAAAAGAGACAAGCTAAAGATGTATTAGAAATATTAAAAGTTAATGAGATGATACAGTAATAAAATTTGCGTTAGCCAATATGAGAAAATTGCTTTAAATGTGAATTATGTAAGACTGCTGTCTGCATGAGGGGGACAAGTTGGTGAACACTATGTACCCGTTAACTCAAAACTGCACAATGCAGTCTGCTGAGATCTTGGATTGAGGACCCCTCTGCCCTGGGAACATAGGACACCACAGGTAAGCAGCTTATAATGAGATGTAACCCTGTGACAAGTCAGCTTGGTGGTACCAAAGGATCAGAAGGAAAAAGACTAAAATTAAAACTAGAAAAAGGAAAATTGTTAGATAAAAATTGAAAATTCCATAATTCACTTAAAAGAGATAAAATAAATAGACATTAATTCATCAAAAAGTTATCATACCAAAATCAATTTAGTGATGAATATATATATATATATATATATATATATATATATATATATATATACACCCAATATTCAAGAAGCAAGAAATTTTAGCTTTCAGAAACTTGTTTGGAGTATTAAAAAAGAACAGTACTGGATATCTTTAAACAATTTTATGAATCTCCTATAGATTTGAATCAAAAACTTTAGAAGAAATTATAGGCTAATGTACTCATAAATTTAAAAAATAATAATATAAGAAAAATAGCAGTCATTTAAAATATAATGCTTCTCTTTTAATTAAAAATTGTATAGTCTAAGATTCATTGATATAATTTTTTAGATTAGAATATTAAAGAAAATCATGTTTATTTCAATGGATTTAGAGAACCATTAGATTATATTCACTTTGATTTATGACTGAATAAAAGAGCACTGTGTAGGATGATAGAAGTATTTTTTAATCTGATAAACTGATAAAAAGTTACAAGTATTATATTTAATTGAAAAATTTTTTAAAGTTTCTTACCAAAATCAGGAGCAAGCAAAGTATGTCCACTGATTTTCTTATGTTCAGCATTTAGCAAATAGTAGCAAGTAAGTATGGAGAAGGAAATGGCACCCCATTCCAGTACTCTTGCCTGGAAAATCCCATGGACAGAGCAGCCTGGTAGGCTTCAGTCCATGGGGTCTCTAAGAGTTGGACATGACTGAGTGACTTCCCTTTCACTTCTCAGTTTCGTGCATTGGAGAAGGAAATGGCAGCCCACTCCAATGTTCTTGCCTGGAGAATCCCAGGGACAGGGGAGCCTGGTGGGCTGCCGTCTATGGGGTCGCACAGAGTCGGACACGACTGAAGTGACTTAGCAGCATCAGCAGCAGCAAATAAGTAAGCCCAAAATAAAAGACATCTTGTTGAGGGGATAAAGTTAGATGTTGCAAAGCGAGGACGAATTTATAACACAGAAAACGTGAAAGAATCTTCAGTCAGATGATTAGAATTACAAGATTTAAAGCTATATTAGTATAGCAAAAAGGTGATATATTTATTAATCAAACAAATAAACAGAACCTCTGGTTTAATTCATTCATTCAAAATTTATGCTTGTCCATGCCATGTTTGATCTTGGCACAAGAGACTCACTATATTACATCATCCATGCTGTGATTCAGTGATCCAACTGACACAGTCTTGGAATGCTGCTAATATCCACACCAGACCTCTACATCCCCCAAAGGGAATTAGGCAAGTATACACACATATTAATATAGAACAAAGATATACCTTCCTGAAAAGTGACATATGTATTTTGCATTCCATTATTTTGAGATCTTAGAGGTAAAATAATTGTGAAGTGATTTTTGAGCCTTATGGCTCAATACAATTCATATGGCTGTGATATTTTACAAGCCTCCAGATGTTTCAAAGCCACACTTTTGTACTGATTAAATGAAAATAAAATGTGTTATGATCTCACCATGATTGCTATGTCATACATTATTTTATCTCATTTTTATCTATCTCTGACTCATAAAGCTTTTATAGCAAAAAGTATAGGATATACGCAGAAATAATTTATGTATTGTAAAGATCTACACAGAAGCAATAAAATGATACAAAATGATAGATTCCACAGAAATGCATATCTATGACTTAGTTTATGATTCCAAGCATTAACAAAGGATCAATGGAGATAAAATACAGATATTGTGTAGAATAAGTGTGATAAAGACTCCCTCACTGCTATCCACCCCAACTCTATCTACAAAGAACATTATAGACTTAAGCCAACATTACTTAGGTCTGATGTTCTAAGAAAAGTTTAATGTAGATGAGGCATTAGAAGTAATTCTGAGCCTTGCAGAATGTGTAGCTTAAAAAAAAAAAAAAAAAAAGACAAGAGTGAGAGAACTATTTGAGCAGTAAGGGAATGCTGGAAATCAAGAGGGACATTTACTAAGGCTGTGTTGGTAAATGCTGACTAGCCCAATGTGACTGAGGGATGCTGTTTTTAAGAGGGAACCATGAAGTAGAAAACAAGAATGATGCTGTGAGGACAGGCCTGGGGTCTAACAATGAAGGTCTTTAGTTACACTCAGTACAAAATGGGAAATCACTGTAGTTTTGGTTTCCCTAGTGATTAATGAATGAGCATTTCTTCATATACCTGTTGGCCATTTAGATGTCTTCTTTTAAGAAATGTCTAGTCAATTCCAATCCCTTAGCCCGTTTTTCAATAGGAGTGTTAGTATTTTTGCTGTTGAGTTTTAGGAGTTCTTCATGTGTGTGTGTGCACACATGGACCTGTGTGCTAAGTCACTTCAGTGGTGTCCAGCTCTATGCACCCCTGTGAACTTAGCCCACCAGCTTTCTTTGTGCATGGGGCTTATCTGGGCAAGACTACTGGAGTGGGTTTCCATGTCTTCCTCCAGGGAATCTCACTGATCCAGGGATAGAACCCATAGCTCTTATGTCTCCTGAATTGGCAGATGGGTTCTTTACCACTAGTGCCACCTGGTAAGCCTGTGTGTGTGTGTGTGTGTGTGTGTGTGTGTGTGTGTATTCGCTTTGTAAATTTTCTGTCTATTGGAGTACAGCTAACAGTGGTATGTTAATTTCAGGTGTATAGCAAGTGATTCAGTTATACATATACATGTATCTATTCTTTTTCAAATTGTTTTCCCACTTAGGTTATTACAGATTATTGAGAGTTCTCTGTGCTATACAGTAGGTCTTTGTTATTCATCTATTTTAAATATAGCAGTGTGTACATGTTAATCCCCCTACCCTTTTGAGACTGTGTATCAGGTACATGGCTTGCAAATGTTTTCTCCCATTCCATACATGGTCATTTCACTTTGTTGTTGTTTGTTGTTAATCAGTCACTAAGTCATGTCAGACTCTTGGCAACCTCATCGACTGCAGCACACCAGGCTCCATGGTCCTTCATATCTCCTGGAGTTTGCTCAAATTCATGTCCATTGAGTTGGTGATGCCATCCAACCATCTCATCCTCTGTCATCCCCTTCTCCTGCTGCTTCCAATCTTTCCCAGCATCAGGGTGTTTGGTGAGACTGCTCTTTACATCAGGTCATCAAAATATTGGAGCTTCAGCTTCAGTATCAGTCCTTCCAATGAATATTCAGGGTTGATTTCCCTTAGGATTGATTGGTTTGATCTCCTTGCTATACAAGAGATTCTCAAGTCTTCTCCATAGCTCAAAAGCATCAGTTCTATGGTGCCCAGCCTTTTTTATGGTCAAACTCTCACATCCATACATGACTACTGGTAAAACCATAGCTTTGACTATACAGACCTTTGTTGGCAAAGTGATGTTTGCTTTTTAATACGCTATATAGTTTTGTCATAAATTTCCTTTCAATGAGCAAGTGTCCTAGTTACATGAATGCAATCACTCTGTTGATTGTTTCCTTTACTGTACTAAAATCTTTTAGTTTGATGTAGTCCCCACTTGTTTATTTTTATTGCTTTTGTTTTCCTGCCATATATGTGAAATCATACAAAGACAAATGTTTGTGAGCTTTTCCTCCATGTTTTCTTCTAGGAATTTTTACAGTTTCAAGTATTACAGTTAAGTCTAATTCATGTAGGATTGATTTTTATGTATTGCAAAAGTTAAGGGTCCAGTTTCTTTCTTTAGCATGTGAATATCCAGTTTTCCCTACACCATTTGTTAAGAGACTATCCTTTCCCCATTGTGTATTTTTGACTCCCTGTCAAAAATCAATTGACCATTTAAGGTGGATTTATTTCCAGGTTCTCTACTCTGTTCCATTAGTCCATACTGTACGTCTGTCTTTATGCCAGAACAATATTATATTAATTTCTATAGTTTTGTAGTAGATTTTGAAATCAGGAAATGTGATGCCTCCAGCTTTATTCTTCTGTTTCAGAATTGGTATGCCTATTTGCCACTCTCTATAACTTCTAGTATTATTTTTTCCATTTTTGTAGAAAAAAATACCATTGTGATTTTTAACACTTCAACGTTCTTTGCAGCACTGTTCCTAATAGCCAAAATGTGAAACAACCTGAACATCTAAGAACAGGTGAAAGGATAAAGAAAATGTAGTATATAAATACAATGAAATAATAATGCTGCTGCTGCTAAGTCGCTTCAGTCTTCTCTGACTCTGTGTGACCCCATAGACTGCAGCCCACCAGGCTACCTCGTCCCTGGGATTCTCCAGGCAGGAACACTAGAGTGAGTTGCCATTTCCTTCTCCAATGCATGAAAGTGAAAAGGGAAAGTGAAGATGCTCAGTTGTCTTCAAAGTAATGTCTCTGCTTTTTAATATGCTGTAAAAATTGCTCATAACTTTCCTTCCAAGGTGTAAGCGTCTTTTAATTTCATGGCTGCAATCACCATCTGCAGTGATTTTGGAGCTCAAACCTAGACAGCATATTAAAAAGCAGAGACATTACTTTGGCAACAAAGGTCCAGATTTTCAAGGCTATGGTTTTTCCAGTGGTCATGTATGGATGTGAGAGTTGGACTGTGAAGAAAGCTGAGCACCAAAGAATAGATGCTTTTGAACTGTGGTGTTGGGTAAGACTGTTGACAGTCCCTTGGATGGCAAGGAGATCCAACCAGTTCATCCTAATGGAAATCAGTCTTGAAGAGTCATTGATAGGACTAATGCTGGAGCTGAAACTCCAATATGCTGGCCACCTGATGCAAAAGCAGGTTGTCACCCTGCTTATTTAACTTATATGCAGAGTACATCATGAGAAACGCTGGGCTGGAAGAAGCACAAGCTGGAATCAAGATTGCTGGGAGAAATATCAATAACCTCAGATATGCAGATGACACCACCCTTATGGCAGAAAGTGAAGAGGAACTAAAAAGCCTTTTGATGAAAGTGAAAGAGGAGAGTGAAAAAGTTGGCTTAAAGCTCAACATTCAGAAAACTAAGATCATGGCATCTGGTCCCATCACGTCATGGGAAGTAGATGGGGAAACAGTGGAAACAGTGTCAGACTATTTTTTTGCTGCCATGAAATTAAAAGACACTTACTCCTTGAAAGGAAAGTTATGAGTAACCTAGATAGCATATTCAAAAGCAGAGACATTACTTTGCCAACAAAGGTCCATCTAGTCAAGGCTATGGTTTTTCCAGTAGTCATGTACAGATTTGAGAGTTGGACTCCGAAGAAGGCTGAGCACCGAAGAATTGATGCTTTTGAAATGTGGTGTTGGAGAAGACTCTTGGGAGTCCCTGGGACTGCAAGGAAATCCAACCAGTCCATTCTAAAGGAGATCAATCCTGGATGTTCTTTGGAAGGACTGATGCTAAAGCTGAAACTCCAATACTTTGGCCACTTCATGTGAAGAGTTGACTCATTGGAAAAGACTCTGATTCTGGGAGGGATTAGGGGCAGGAGGAGAAGGGAACAGCAGAGGATGAGATGGCTGGATGGCATCACCAACTCAATGGATGTGAGTTTGAGTGAACTCCGGGAGTTGGTGATGGACAGGAGGCCTGGCATGCTGCAGTTCATGGGGTCACAAAGAGTTGGACATGACTGAGTGACTGGACTGAACTGAACTGAACTGAACTGTCCCAAAGAACTGAGTTATTTGAAAGGACCCTGATGCTGGGAAAGATTGAAGGTGGGAGGAGAAGGGGATTACAGAGGATGAAATAGTTGGATGGAATCATCGACTCAAGGAACATGAGTTTGAGTAAACTCCTTGAGTTGATGATGGTCAGGGAAGCCTGGTGTGCTGTAGTCCGTGGGGTTGCAAAGAGTTGGACATGACTGAGCCACTGAATTGAACTGTATGTCATAACCGGGGAATATATTAAAATATAGAGATTAAAACAATTTACTCCCATGTAATTTATAATCTCATAAATAAAACATAGATTGGTAGGTGGAATGCCATTTATAAATTATTGCATGTACAGTGTATTTAGTATTTGGGGTGATTTTTCATAATTTTTTTTTTCAGTAAAAGAGCAGCCATGCAAATTAATTTATCTAGATTCTTTGTAGGGGGAAAATGACACTGAAAATAAAAGACAAACAAAAGTTGGATTGACATACCTGTATGAATCATTCGAGTGCCTATTTTTCTACTTCATCAAACAAGAGACGTTAAACAGAATAGTGGCAAAGGAAGTGTCTTTATGATTAAGAAGTCATTAGAAACCTTAGAGGACCTGGCTGTGTAGAATGTTGGGAGGGGTAGACATAAACCTCAGTGATTAATGAGTTAGCCTGAGGAAGAGGAAGCCAAAATCGACGTAATATTTTGAGAAATATGAGTGGGGAATATAGCCAAGAATATGATCCCTGCAGAGAAGAACCACGTTCATAGGAAGTTTTTTAAAGAGTAAGTGCAAGTAACATGTTTGTAGACAAAGTGAAAGAAACAAATCTATGATTTAGAGGGAGTTTTATCATTGATATCCTGAGATACCTGTGAAGGAACATGAGCATCAAAGCAAGGACAAGAGGCATCACAAGTGGTCAAGAGACACCACTTCAAATGATGGGAAAAAATGAAAGAATAATGGAATTCCTGGTTATATGAACATAACAAAATAATCAGCAAACAGGAATACTGATAAAATTATAGCAACAGAAAGTGATAGCAATCCCTTTAGAAAATATCATTAAAATGCAGATTCTGAGCTTCTGATCTTTAAAAGTAAGAAGACCTCTAATAAACTTGGGGCTGTTTGGATATGTAAATGGTTTTCTCTTAAAGCTAACAACGCATTTGTTATTGTCCTAAGACTACACTGTGGTCCCTCTAACAATTATACATATACATTCACATCAACAATATTATGTAAGGAGTATCCATATAAATATTTTAAAAGTAGATATACAATTGTATGAGTGTGTTTTGTTAGATGTATGTTATTTTGGGGAAAAGAGGATATTAAACATTAAGATGTAATTGTATTTAATAAACATGAGTTTGGATCTAGACTAATAATGTAGCAATAAATTTCCTCAACATCAAATTATAATTTTATATGAATATATGATCAAGTTGATCCTTAGATTATTCTGTTCCCATTTTCTAGAATTCTTTAGAAATTCTACTTACAACTCTTGAATACTTGCTTTATTATGAAAGCGATCAACTTCATGAAAACTTTATTTATATTGATAAATGTACACATGCATTAATACTTCCTCCTAATAAAAATACATGTCTGTCTTAAATTAGTTTTAATTTGACCTCACTTGTCTTGTTATATTTTTTTTAATATCCTAGCCTTAGGTTCTTTAGTAATTTGTACCTTGAATATATAAGAGATTCAAAGGAAATGATAGTATATGTTGGAAGGGACACAAACTTTATATCCTGACACAATTATATTTAGTTTGAGTTGTGGCAGATTACCATAGTTTTCTGATTTCAGCTTCCTTGTCCTTGGTAAATATAATCTCCTTTAAATGAAAATTACACACACACACACACAGACACACACACACGGGCTTCCATGGTGGTTCAGACAGTAAAGAATCTGCCTGCCACATAGGAGACACAGGAGACACGGATTTGATTCCTGTGTTAGGAAGATGACCTGGAGGAGGACATATCAGCCCTCTCCATTATTCTTACCTGGAGAAGCCCATGGAAGAGGAGCCTTGTGGGCTACAGTCCAGGGGTCGCAAAGAGTTGGACATGATTGTAGCAACTTAGCATGCATGCATGCAATGCTAAAAACTGAAATCTCCTTAGAAATAAGAGAAATGACTCAAATTTTAATTTATTATTTTACAATGTTAAATATTATATTTCTCCTCACAACCAAATTCTTATTAACCAGAATCTTACTGTTCTTAAGAAAACAGACATGCACACATCTAATGTTTTAACAAGTAATCTTTAATGATCTCTCTTTTTTAATGGAACTCTGCTTGGAAGCATACCCTAAAAAGTTAATATTCATTAAAAGTAAAAAATATTCTCTTTATATCCTATTATTAAATTGAACCACATGAAATTATTTCAGAAGGTCAGAGCTTTTGAATATCACTAATTTCATATGGTTCACCTAATTATTTAGCATTCACTCTCCAAGGCTGTATAAGAATATATGTCAGGTAAACATTTCAAAACATGAGTTATATTTTTGACTGTACTGTTTGCAGATGAAAAAGTAAAGTTCTTTAAGATGTTTGCTACTGTATAAAATTTTGTTATGCAATAAACAGAAGCCCATTAGATGTTACTCATAGTGTTAAATTGTTATAGAAAGATTTATTTTAAGTCAAGTTGAAAGAATATTTATCATGTGTGTGTGTGCTGACAATGTTCACTTAGGAATTAGAATTCTTATATATTTTAATAAGTTACTTTTTTTGCTTATAAATGAATTTTCCACTGGATTTAATTATAAACATGTAAAAAGTTCCTGCTAAATAAAATAATAAACATTGCATAAATAAAGAAAGTCATTAAGAATAAAATTCACTGTGTCAGTCGCCTTTTTTGGTGTGGTTCAGTTCACAACTCACTTTCCTCAGTGATTGTCTCCTAACTCAACTAGTAGAAGAAGTAGTAGTAAGACTAGTGGTAGTACTAATACTAGTTGTACTAGAAGTATCAGTATGGTTATTAATAAGTAACATGTTAAAGGTTTGCAGTGTGTTCAACACCCTTACCTGTGTTACCTATTCACATTCATATAATATGCATGATAATTTTTGCATCTACACCTATATATTCTGTTTTCCTCTATTTATCATGGATGGACTATCCTTATTCCTCACCAAAGATAGTAGTTCCACTAGGCACTTAGATACAAACATGTATCACCTAACCAAGGGTCTTGCAAAAGTAATCTTTCTCCAGAAAACTTTTTATTTTATTTTATTTTTAAACTTTACAATATTGTATTAGTTTTGCCAAACATTGAAATGAATCTGCCACAGGTATACCCGCGTTCCCCATCCTGAACCCTCCTCCCTCCTCCCTCCCCTACCCTCCCTCTGGGTCGTCCCAGTGCACCAGCCCCTGAGGAAACCAGAAGGGAAAGAGACACGTGTACCCCAATGTTCATTGCAGCACTGTTTATAATAGCCAGGACATGGAAGCAACCTAGATGCCCATCAGCAGATGAATGGATAAGAAAGCTGTGGTACATATACACAATGGAGTATTACTCAGCCATTAAAAAGAATACATTTGAATCAGTTCTCCAGAAAACTTTTGATAGAAATCTATGTAGGTGTTTGGAAAGAGAATGATATGGAATATTCAAGTTAATTATCCCTTTTCTTCTATTCCTTTTACCCTTTCTGTTCCACTCCATACCAAAATGGTCTTTTACTCATTTCTGTCTGATGGGAATCTTTTCTTTCTCATTGTAGCTTCATAACTCTATTTGCTGGTGAATGGTAGCAGGAGTAAGAGTCCATATTTTCAAGGAAATAAAATACAGTGGAAACATTTTAAAATTTTCTTGTCCATATTTAATAAGGAGTAGTAAGTGTTTATATGGGGGAAGTAAAAACCCTGTAAAAATTTCTAAGAGTGTAGCTTATCCTGAACTTAGTATAGTCAACACAATAGAATAAACATATGTGAAGATAAAGTAGGAAAACAGAAAAACAAGTGAAATAAATCTGACATAACTATTGGATAAAATAGTTTTTTGTCTTGTCCATTATAAAATAATGGTGCAGTGAACATTGGGATGCAAGTATCTTTTTTTTTTTTACATTTTAAAAATTTTTTATTTATTTATTTATTTTTTTAATTTTATTTTATTGTTAAACTTTACAATATTGTATTAGTTTTGCCAAATATCGAAATGAATCTGCCACAGTATCTTTTAAAATTGTGGTTTTCTCTGGATATATGCACAGGTGTGTGATTGCAAGATTATATAATAGCTCTCTTTAGTTTTTAAAGGAACCTCCATGCTGTTTTCCATAGTAGTTGTACCAATTTACATTCCCACCAACAGTGTAGGAAGGTTCCTTTTTCTCTACACCTTCTCTAGCATTTACTGTTTGTAGACTTTTTGATGATATCCATTCTGACTCATGTGAAGTGATACCTCATTGTAGTTTTTTTTTTTTTCTTCTTTTTTAAAAAATTAATTTAATGTATTTTAATTGGAGGCTAATTGCTTTACAATATTGTGTTGGTTTCTGCCATGTATCATTGTAAATCAGTCATAGGTATACATATGTCTCCTCCCTCCCCCTCCCACTCCACTCCACCCCTCTAGGTGGTCACAGAGTACTGGGTTTAAGCTCCCTGTGCCATACAGAAATCTCCAACTGGTATCTGTTTTACCTATGGTAATGTATATGAGGTCCCAAAGAGTCGGACACAACTGAGCGACTGATCTGATCTGATCTGAATGTATATGTCTCAGTGTTACTCTCTCAATTTGCCCAGTCCTCTTTTCACTATAGCCTCTTCCTCCACTCTGTCTACAAGTCTGTTCTCTAACATCTGCATTCTCTTATTTCCGTGCTGCAAATACATTCGTCAGTACCATCTTTCTAGATTCCTTATATATGTGTGAATATATGATATTTGTTTTTCTCTATGACTTACTTCACTCTGTATAATGGGCACTGAGTTCATCTACTTCATTAGGGTATCATTTTATGATTGAGTGCAGGTCAGGAAGCAACAGTTAGAACTAGACATGGAACAATAGCCTGGTTCCAAATAGGAAAAGAAGTACGTCAACGCTGTATATTGTCACCCTGCTTATTTAACTTATATGCAGAGTACATCATGAGAAACGCTGGGCTGGAAGAAGCACAAGCTGGAATCAAGATTACCGGGAGAAATATCAATAACCTCAGATATACAGATGACACCACCCTTATGGCAGAAAGTGAAGAGGAACTAAAGAGCCTATTGATGAAAGTGAAAGAGAGTGAAAAAGTTGGCTTAAAGCTCAACATTAAGAAAATGAAGATCATGGCATCTAGTTCCATACTTCATGGGAAATAGATAGGGAAACAGTGGAAACAGTGTCAGACTTTACTTTTTTGGGCTCCAAACTCACTGCAGATGGTGATTGCAGCCATGAAATTAAAAGACGCTTACTCCTTGGAAGGAAAGTTATGATCAACCTAGATAGTGTATTCAAAAGCAGAGACACTACTTTGCCAACAAAGGTCCGTCTGGTCAAGGCTATGGTTTTTCCAGTGGTCATGTATGGATGTGAGAGTTGGACTGTGAAGAAAGCTGAGCGCTGAAGAATTGATGCTTTTGAACTGTGGTGTTGGAGAAGACTCTTGAAAGTCCCTTGTACTGCAAGGAGATCCAACCAGTCCATCCTAATAGAAATCAGTCCTGGGTGTTCTTTGGAAGGAATGATGCTAAAGCTGAAACTCCAGTACTTTGTCACCTCATGTGAAGAGTTGACTCATTGGAAAAAACTCTGATGCTGGGAGGGTTTGGGGGCAGGAGGAGAAGGGGACGACAGAGGATGACATGGCCGGATGGCATCGCTGACTTGATGGATGTGAGTCTGAGTGAACTCCGGGAGTTGATGGATAGGGAGACCTGGAGTGCTGCAATTCATGGGGTCACAAAGAGTCAGACATGACTGAGCAACTGAACAGAACTAAACAGAATATTCCATTGTATATATGTACAACAATTTTAACCATTGGTCTATCGATGGACATCTGGATTGCTTCCCTGCCCTAGGTATTACAAATTAATCCATCAAATTTTGTCAATATCTCATTGTCACTATGTAAAATCAGTGTTTCTGCACTCATATATTTCAAAATAGTTTTGTCTTTCAGATTACAAGGATGATTTTATTTTCTATCTGCTATCAAAGACTATAACACTTATATCTTGATAAGTTCTGATGAGCTGTGTAATTATAAGTAAAATGAAATTTTCTTCATCTAATAAAGAGTAGTTACCTATATCTTACCTTACTAAAATGTTTCTTGAAAATAGGTTCAATTTTTAATGTTATACTCCAGTATCTTAGGCCTCTGACTGTTGGAACTGTAAAAACATACTCTGAAATTAATTAGGTTTTTCTCACCAGTTTTATAAGTGACTATCAAAGGTATAACTGTCTCTCAAGGAGATAAGAAAAAGTTTAATTGATCTTTCCTTCTACAATAATATATGAACTTATGAAAAAAATTGTCCATACTTTGTAGTCTCTCAGTATAATCTGATTGCATATGAAGTAATCAATTGTGTTATCACCCTTCTCTGTGTGTATGGAGAACTCTTTCTGTTGGTAGGATTTTTTATTTCCCCCACAGTTGTCTACAAGTTGATTCTAAAAATTAAAATCCAAACGGGTGGCGGTCACGGGCGGTTTGAATTGGCCTCTGTGCTCCAGCTCACGGAGGCTGGAAAAATTTATTTAAATAAATAAATAAATAAATAAATAAAAATTAAAATTAAAATCCATAGCAGACTGCTTGCAAATTTATGATTATATAAATCTTATCCTCTAGGAAGACTGATGAGAAAGGATGGATAATATATATTGAAGTCATTAAAAATGTCCAATTTGAATAAGAATGAGAGGCATCAAGTTGAAATGAATTATCTTAACATAGTACACAACCACTTTTGAAAATTTATGGCAAAAATTGCATCATAATTGGAATATGACTTTGATAGATTTTATCTATAGTATGCAATAACTTTTTCACTGAGGAAATATACTTATGATTCTGTTTTATTAATAAGTGCACTGAATGTCTTATTTCATACCACATATGTAGATCAATCCTGTTATGTTGTGGAATGTTGGGTCCTAAAGGGGTACAGAGAGTGACACCTGAAAATATGCTACTTTGGCATGGGGGATTATTTTGAGCTAGAGGCAAATGAGAACCAACAGAAGCAGAAAAAAGCCTTCCTGGAGCCTCCCTTGTCTTATTAGAAGTAGAAACTTCTAAAAAATGAGGAATTCCATAAATATGCTTTCTTGGGGAAGTATTATGGCCATGAAGAAGACCAAGGTGGTATGAGATGGACATGCACCAACAAATCCCACCTATTAGTGTCCCTATATATTTACCTTCCCACAACCTGCCACCCTTAAAAGCCTAGACCCCTTTTACATTGTTTTGCCACCCCTCTACAAATATACTGTTTTTTTAATTTTTTTTAAATTTTTTAATTTTAAAGTTTATTTTTAATTGGGGGAAAATTGATTTACAATGTTGTGTTAGTTTCTGCCATACAACACAAATCACCATAATTATACATATATCACCTCCCTCTTGACCTCCCTTCCCTCCCCCCATCCACCCTCTAGGTCATTGCAGAGCACCAGGCTGGACTCCCTGTGTTAAACAGCAACCTCTCACCAGCTATCTGTTTTATAGATAGTACTATATATTTATCAGTGCTACTTTCTCCATCTGTTTGACTTTATCCTTCCCCTACTGTGTCCATAGGTTCATTCTCTATATCTGAGTCTCCATTCCTTCCATACAAATAGTTTCACCAATACTATTTTTCTAGATTCCATATATGTGAATTAATATACAATATTTGATTTTCTTTTTCTGACTTATGTCACTCTTTATAACAAGTTCAAGGTTTATCCAGCTCACTAGAACTGACTCATATTTATTCGTTTTTTATGGCTGAGTAATATTCCATTGTATACAAGTACCACATCTCCTTTATCCATTCTTCTGTTGATGTACATCTAGGTGGCTTCCATGCCCTGCTTATTGTAAATAGTGCTGCTATGAACATTGTGTACATGTATCATTTTCAATTATTATTTTCTCAGGGTATATGTCCAGTAGTGGGATTGCTGAATCATATGGTGCTTTTATTCCTAGCTTTTTAAGGATCTCCAAATTGTTCTCCATAGTGGCAGTATCGATTTACATTCTCAACAATGATGCAAGACGGTTCTCTTTTCTGTATAAACCGAAGCTGTAAATACCCCTCTCAGTTACTACTCATCACTGAGGTTTCTCCTATATGATGTATGCTATCACTTCTTGGGAAATAGATGGGGAAACAGTGGAAACAGTGTCAGACTTTATTTTTTTGGACTCCAAACTCACTGCAGATGGTGATTGCAGCCGTGAAATTAAAAGACACTTACTCCATGGAAGGAAAGATATGACCAACCTAGATAGCATATTAAAAAGCAGAGACATAACTTTGCCAACAAAGGTCCGTCTAGTCAAGGCTATTGTTTTTCCAGTAGTCATGTATGGATGTGACAGTTGGACCGTGAAGAAAGCTGAGCGCTGAAGAATTGATGCTTTTGAACTGTGGTGTTGGAGAAGACTCTTGAGAGTCCATTGTACTGCAAGGAGATCCAACCAGTCCATTCTAAAGGAGATCAGTCCTGGGTGTTATTTGAAGGAATGATGCTAAAGCTGCAACTCCAGTACTTTGGCCACCTCATGCGAAGAGTTGACTCATTGGAAAAGACTCTGATGCTGGGAGGGTTTGGGAGCAGGAGGAGAAGGGGATGACAGAGGATGAGATGGCTGGACGACATCACCGACTCAATGGACATGAGTTTGAGTGAACTCCGGGAGTTGGTGATGGACAGGGAGGCCTGGCGTGCTGCAATTCATGGGGTCACAAAGAGTCGGATATGACTGAGTGACTGAACTGAACTGAACTGACTGATATACAATAGCAAACCATGTCCTTCTCTTACTCATCTGTCTTTTATCAATCTAATTTGCGAAGCCCAGCTGGAGAACATAGGTCAATAGAAGAAAGAAGTTAAGTTTTTCCTCCTCTATGAATTTGAGATATCAACAGCATAAACTCTTGATAAGAGAAAACTGACTTTGTAACTCACAGGGTAAAGAACAATGTTTCTATAGACCTTGAGCAGTGTATTGGAGTAAGGAGGGAAGATCAGAATTTATTGGCCATTGCAGGTTTGGTTTAAGGTAAGACTTTCAACACTGGTGGACTTGATTAGGATTGGATTAAAGTCATGTTACAGTAGTCTCAGATTGGTGGAAAATGAAAGGTAAAGATTTTGAGACAAAAGATTCAAGGAATCTTAGAATACAATCTGTCTGTTGAAGCTTTCCATTAAAGACTTGATGGATCTTTCAGAAGTTCTATAATAAACAGTTAACATCTGTCTGGACTAGAGAATCCTAGAAAAGTACAGTGATGTTAATAAAAAATGTGGAATAGCTAAGTCATGTTATTTTAGTGTTAAGGGCCAAATCCCACCAAAATTTGTATATTGAAGTCCTGGCCCCGGGTTTCTCAGCATATAATAGTATTTGAAGATAGGGCCTTTAAAGAGATAATTAAGGTAAAATGAAGTCATATGGGTGGATCCCAATCCAATATAAGTATTGTCCTTTTAAGAACAGGAAATTTGGACACAGACATGTTCTCACAGTGGAGAAAGGCCACTTGAAGACAAAAGAAGTCAACCATCTATAAAACAAGGAGAGAGGCCTCAGAATGAAATCCATCCTGCTGACACCTTTGTCTCTGACTTCTATCGTCCAGGAGTTCTCAATAAACTCTGACCTTGCCTCTCCACTCTGAGTTTCTGCTGTTTAAAACACCTCATCAGTGGCATTTGTTATGATACTCCTAGAAGACTAATAAATGTAGATAATCGGGGGGTAGGTTGCTTCAGTCCTCAATGTTCAGGCCAAAAAATGTAGGAAGAATTTCACTTTTCCTTTACATTTTCTTTTTACTGTACTCCCAATTTTGTTCCACTGTTATAGTCTCTATTGTATACCTAGTCATTGGATTTTTTTTTTTTGTCTTAGTAACATACATCCACAAATAATATGTTTCGAAATTTCTGAGTAAAGTATTTGCTTCATGTTTATTTTGTCTAATTGTATGTTTGATTTGCTTTTGTTGGGTATCAAATATATGTTATATTTTATTTCCCCTTATAAAATTGTTCCATTGTTTTCTAACACTTATTACTGATAAGGACAATTTCATATCAGTTTAATGAAAATCACACACACACACACACATATATATATATATGTATATATATTTATATACATGCAACATGCATATTTTTATGTTTTAGGGTCTAAAACTCTTTCGCTGTACCTGGTGATTATTAGTTATGTGCTCATAGTTATATTCTCTATGACTAGGACTGTTAATTAAAATCATTCATGAGAGGAGTTTTTATGCTAGACCAATTAAAGTAGAATTTCTGGGCCAGTAGCCTATTAATCAAATTCTAAGTATTCTCTAAATGATTGCAGGCTTACTTGAAAATACATTCATATGTATAATCTTTTGTAATAGTTCTTTCTTCTAAACTTGAGAGGCAGTGTGGATATATTGTGTTTGTAGGAATGGTATTTCCAGTAGCAAGCATGATATTAAAGCCATGCTTACAACGTGAACTACTGAAATCAACCTGAAATTAGTGAAATGCTCATGATTATTTCTTTTTTTTTTTTGGCCTGATTACAACTATACTAGAAATTTATAGTCCTTTCTAGGCAGATCATTCTACTTTTTAAAAACATTGCTCTGGAAGTCAATGCTGAACTGAATATGAATCTACTCAATACATGGGTGAAGTTAAAAAGTAAGAAAGAATAGTTCGCAAAAAATTCAGTCATTGGCATAATCCTCAGGTAATACCCTTCCCTGTTATGCATAACTTTTATTATTTAGTTATAAAAGTTATATGTAACAAATAATAAAATTTATGGATAAAGTTATGACCAACCTAGATGGCATATTAAAAAGCAGAGACATTACTTTGACAACAAAGGTCTGTCTAGTCAAGGCTATGGTTTTTCCAGTGGTCACGTATGGATGTGAGAGTTGAACCATAAAGAAAGCTGAGCACCAAAGAATTGATGCTTTTGAACTGTGGTGTTGGAGAATACTCTTGATAGTCTCTTGGACTACAGGAAGTTCCAACCAGTCCATCCTAAAGGAAATCAGTCCTGAATATTCATTGGAAGGACTGATACTGTAGCTGTAACTCCAATACTTTGGCCACTGATGCGAAAAGCTGACTCATTAGAAAAGACCCTGATGCTGGGAAAGATTGAAGGCAGG
Source organism: Bos indicus x Bos taurus (assembly GCF_003369695.1). NCBI lineage: Eukaryota > Metazoa > Chordata > Mammalia > Artiodactyla > Bovidae > Bos > Bos indicus x Bos taurus. Next base: position 16,509,434 of record NC_040076.1, on the reverse strand, counting down.
AGGAGAAGGGAACGACAGAGGATGAGATGGTTGGATGGCATCACCGACTCAATGGACATGAATTTGAGTAGACTCTGGGAGTTGGTGATGGACAAGGAGGCCTGGTGTGCTGCAGTCCATGGGGTTGCAGAGAGTCGGACATGACTGAGCTGGTGTGCTGCAGTCCATGGGGTTGCAAAGAGTCGGACATGACTGAGCAACTGAACTGAACTGAACTGTTATGCATTCCATCTTTTCCTCCTATCCCAAACCTTGAGCTTCTCTAGGCTGCTACTGGAGCAAATCGCCCTAGTGCAGCCTTTTCCTAAAATGTGTTCACTGGACCAGGACTTCCCCTGTCTTTGATGTAGCAGCAAGTTTCCATCTGCTTCTCATTTTCTAAACATGTGTCAAAATCTCTGTAACAACAATTATTTCCTTTACTTCTATCTCTGTGTTTACTTTTTTTGTTTGTTTTTTCCTTCAGGAATCATCAGAGTGAGAGAAGATGTAGGTACAAATATTGTAGATGCTTGATGTAGATACAAATATTGATATCATTCACATTATGCCTTCTTTTCAAGTGTCTGAGTGTAAGCCTATAGATAAAATCTATCAGGACAGAAAAAAATAAAGCTGTAATTACATTGTGTTTATCCAAATATCTGTGTGGATTTATTTATATGCATCATTCCAAAATTCAGGAGTAAAGTTTATTAAGAATTTAACAGTGAAATAAATTAAAATGCTTAAACATGGTAAGCTATTGCCCTGCAATTTACAAATTTAGTGTTTTCCTTTTCCACTTATTTTCATGAAAATATACCCTATAACGGGGTTGGATTCCCTTTGTCATTCTATCCTTATGAATGAGTGATTTCTTTTCTTATGACTTCATCTCGTATCTGTTCATGAATAATTTTCCAAAACTGAGCTCTCAAGTTTAGACAGATTTCTGCAAGTGCATCACCTCATTGCCCACACTGCAGGATGCTCTGGCTGTCTTGCACATGTAGTTTATAGCAAAGACTGAGTATTGCATTAATCTCAAATACCTCAATATTTTGCATATTTGGAAGCATTACGAACATGGAGAAACTTTCATGCCTGGGCTTTTATTAAATTAAAACAGCTCTTTTTTCCCATTTTTATTGGTATATCAATTTTTGTGGGACTAAATTTAGGGCTCAATTTATTGCCCATGGGACACTATGAATAAGAGAATTGTGTTTGAAAAGAAAAAGGTTAGTTTCCTTTTCAGTATAGAATAAACAGTATCTGTTTAATTCTAAATGGTTTAAACATACTGTCACAATGTTAACTCCTGATATATTGCTGAATATTTGAAATAAGTATCTGGGATGCTGTGAACAGCTTTACTGTCCCAGCGAGAGCACCTACTAGCTTCCAGAGGTAGAAGCAGAAGTTGCAGTCTATGTTCAGGTGTATTATGTCACTCAGTTGTGTCTGACTCTTTGTAACACCAGGAACAGTAGCCTGCCAGGCTCCTCTGTCCATGGGATTTCCCAGGCAAGAATACTGGAGTGGGTTGCCATTTCCTTCTCCAGGGGATCTTTCTGACCCAAGGATTAAACCTATGTCTCTAGTGTCTCCTGCGTTGCCTGGCAGATTCTTTACCACTGCACCACCTAGAAAGTCCCTTATGTTTCATTACTAGATGATATATTGAAATGTCATTTCAGTGGAAATTCTATGATTTATAGACAAATGAATCAGTGAAGATGGTGTAAGTTAGGTCCTAGAATCTAACACTTTACAGATAAATGGAAAACTCAAGCAAAAACTGTCAAAATCAATTTTGTCAGAATTCTGGAAAGTAATGAAAGGCTTACAGCAAACAAGCAAATGCTGAATTAAGTAAAAACAAACAAGCAAACATGAAAATGCTAAGAGTGTGTTTTGGCATTTCACTTGTCCTTGTTACACATTCTTTCCTAGCTCAGCAGCATATTGATGGAAGCAGTGTATGTCTTAGATCGGGACCCTGGTCCCTGGTTCCCAAAGAGTAAAGCAGAGCTAGCCTCAAAGAATTGTGTGTATATGGTCTAACCTGTCTGGGTCTGCCTGAAGTATTGAGGCAAGAATCTTGTCTTTGTTTAACCTAATTCAGTAATCAATCAAGTCTGAAAATCTCAAAAATATGGTAAAGCAAATGAAAAACCTATAGCCACCTGGGGCTTAAGATTACAACTGAAGCAAACATTAGGGTGCTGAAGGCCTGGGAGAAGAAGTGGGGAGATTTTTTTTTTTTTTTTTGAAATTAGAATATTCAAACATTCCAATGCATAATGGGGAATTTTGAAAATCATGTCCATGGCCCTAGGGCATGTTCAGGATCAGAAAAGACCCGAATATATACTAAGCTTTCCCCCTGGCTAATCTCTAGACACTGGGCAAGTAGTTCATAAACACTATGGCAGAATTAGCCTGGCTAAGTTTTTAAGGAGAGCCCAATGATTTAGCCATTGTGCAAAGACTGGGAGAGATTTTTTTCCCCTTCATTTCCCTCCTGCTCCCCTCCACCCAATCTCTGCCTCCCAGCATCCAAGGAAATGACTGTCAAAACACTAGCTAAACACAAATTTGAGGAAAAGTGACTTCAGGGACCACATATGATAAAGAATACAAACTTACATCTCAACAACAAAAGACAAGCCGTTTTAAAAATGCACACAGGTCATATAGACATTTCCCAAAAGAAGATATACAAATGACTTACAAGCACACAGTCAAAAACCAAGTGCTGCACTCTGAATATAAATTGAAAAAACAGAAAGATGAATTTATTGCAAGGCTTTTCACCTGCAAGCTGGAAAACTCAAAGCTATAGGAACAATGATTCCAAAATACTCGTAGGCTAAGGTTTTCTTAAGGAGAAGGAAATGGCAACCCACTCCAGTACTCTTGCCTGGAGAATCCTGTGGACAGAGGAGCCTGGTGGGCTGCTGTCCATGGGGTCGCACAGGGTCGGACACGACTGAAGTGACTTAGTAAGGTTTTCTTATGTGATAAATAGAGAAGTTACTTGGCTTTTTCAACTGACTCATTGCTGGCAGTCTTCTTTCTTATTTAGATGAGGGTACCTGAGTCAAAGAAACAAGGAAGCACAGAGATACAGTGGGCATACTTGGCATTTGGGGATTAGCTGGTATCCTATGCTGATATCCGAGAAGAGCTAGAAATTCCTGTAACATTATGTTAAATGTCTTTTTTTTCCCTTTATTTTATTTTTTAACTTTACAATATTGTATTGGTTTTGCTGTATATCAACATGAATCCACTACAGGTATATATGTGTTCCCCATCCTGAACCTTCCTCCCTCCTCCCTCCCCATGCCATCCCTCTGGGTCATCCCAGTGCACCAGCCCCAAGCATCCAGTATCCTGCATCGAACCTGGACTGGTGACTCATTTCATATATGATATTATACATGTTTCAATGCCATTCTCCCAAATCATCCCACCCTCTCCCTCTCCCACAGAGTCCAAAAGACTGTTCTATATACTAATGCATATATATGGAATTTAGAAAGATGGTAACAATAACCCTGTATACAAGACAGCAAAAGAGACACTGATGTATAAATGTCTTTTATACACGTGTATTGACCACTTCCATTTTGTGCCTGACTGAAGTGATTCCATTTCAGATTGCTTCTACAAAATGAGAAGAAGGTCAATATCAGTCATTAGGAAAATGCAAATTAAAACCACAAGTTACCACTTTTCATTGACTGAGATATCTGTAACCAGAATGGAAAGAAGGAAGGAGGGAGTAAGGAATGAATGCAGGAAGGCAAGAGAAGGAAGAGAAGAAGGGGGATGTTGTTCAGTCACTCAGTTGTGTCCAACTCTTTACAACCCCATGGACTTCAGCATGGCAAGCTTCCCTGTCCTACACCATCTCCTGGAGCTTGTTTGAACTCATGTCCATTGAGTCAGTGATGCCATCCAACCATCTCATTCTCTGTCATCCCCTTCTCCTCCTGCCTTCAATATTTCCCAGCATCAGGATCTTTTCCAATAAGTCAGTTCTTCACGTGAGATGGCCCAAGTATTGGAGCTTCAGCATCAATATTCCAATGAATATTCAGGATTCATTTCTTTAGGACTGACTGGTATGATCTCCTTGCAGTCCAAAGGACTCTTAAGAGTATTCCCAAATACCACAGTTCAAAAGCATCAGTTCTTTGGTGCTCAGCTTTCTTTATGGTCCAACTCTCACATCCATACAAGACTACTAGAAAAACCATAGCTTTGACTAGACGAACCTTTGTTGGCAAAGTAATGTCTCTGCTTTTATTATGCTATTTATTTTGGTCATAGCTTTTCTTCCAAGGGGCAAGCGTCTTTTAATTTCATGGCTGCAGTTATGTTAATAGATAGTTTTCTTCAAATTCTACATTTCCGTCACTAAATCACATGCTCCCTTAAATGAAAATCTTGAGATACATGGTTTCAACTAATATCACTTCCATCTCCTTGTTTAGTAATATAGCAGGTTATTTTTATATTGACACAATGTTTTTAATAGTATTTATCTGATAGTTTTCCCCATTTTAAATTAGTCTTTGACGTCCATCAAAATGTTGAGAGGCTGAATCTGAATAAAGAAAGAATAAGGAAGAAAGTACTCCATGAATGAAAGTTTTTCAGACTTACTCAGCATGAAACTTTTAAAAAGTTTATATATATGAAAAATAAGCATCTAGTTTTTACTCCAAATGGATAATTCATTTGTAAAACATATTATATTTAATATAAAAATTCCTAAAAATTCAAATGCTCATTTCAAAAGTTTTTCTCAACAACCCAAATTAATACTAAAGTGAGTAGACTTTCACACTCACTGGGATATCCTTAGCATATCACCTTTTTTTTTTTTTCCTATCAACTATACAGAAGGTCTGTACTTTTTTCATCTCTTTTCTTCAACTTTTTTCTCACCAGGTATTTTGAGGAATCAGAATCTACTAGGATTTTTATAGTTAAATAGCAAATAATTTTATTCAAATTAATGAGGAAATTCAAATGAATGCTTGAGTAAATATTTGAGATTTATTTAATCAATAGTTAGATGTTTCTACATAATTCTTCTTTTCTTTCGTCTTCTCTACCCCTACCCTTTGGAATTCATTTAACCATCACCCATGAAAGTTCTGCTAGAGGCTCAGAAGCACCCTCATTATTCATGGAAACAGAAACAAAGAAAAATAAAGAAGGTTTTGTTCTTTCACAGTCAAAACAAGATATGCCAACAATAGTTACAAAGCAGTGGATTCAGTAGTAATTAGAAATTTCTAGGCTCTTTGTGAAACTGCTATTCCTCAAAGTCCTAATCCCTCTAATTTATTTTTCTTATATTCCATAACTTGACTCCTGTCAACTCACATGTAGTATCAGTACCTACATGAAGTTTCCAAGCTAAATATATACAACAGAAGTTTTCCCTTTGGAGTCAACAACTGTAGCTTGGAAACAAATCTCCTTTATATACTACAGCATATATGCACATAGAGGCATTAATTTAGTAAGTTTTTATTGAGCCCCTGTTAGTACAAGATTCTACAATTAATTAGTATAGTGCATTAAAGTGTATGAAATGATTTTATACTCGTTTCTGTGAGAAGGTATTGAAATTGTAACTATCCAAGGTTAATTACTGGCAATAATAAAAGCAATATTTTTAGCAGGATAGTGTTTTGTTAAGTAAAACTAAAATATATTTATGACCCTATTTTATAATGTTAAACTTAAATGTTATCTTATAGAATGTAATTACCAACTTCCAGAAGTAGATTAAGGAAATATTTATTATACTTTAACATCATTGAATAAAATACTTAAATGTTAGTGTGTTGATGAGCAAGATGCAGCAATACAGTAATAATGTCTACAGTAAGAACAGAAAGCCTGGCATGCTGCAGTCCATGGGGTCACCAAGAGCTGGACACGACTTAGTGACTGAACAAAAAACAACAGTAAGATGACCTTTTTTTTTTTTTTTCATGTCTTTCATGTTCAAAGATGAGAAAGTCCCATGTTTAAGCAAAGATTTCTATGGCAGAAGAGAGCAGAGAATAGAGGGAAGATATTTTTTAAATGCTTCTAATACTTTCCTAATTTTTACAAGGTTCATAAAGTCCTTTCTCTTATGAATAATTTTGATAACCTGGAACTTCATTTGCTTTATCTAAAATTTAATCAATTCTATGTAAAAGCCCCGTCACTCTGAAGTTTGGCAGGAGGTGTTATCCCTGGAATACTTCTTGGAGTAACCTCTATTGTATAATGGAGACTGAAAGACTCTTGGGAGTGACAGTAACTACAGTGACAGAAGAACAACTGTTTATTGGCATTTCATCCCCTGTAATAGAGGCCCAGACAGGTCCCTAGACACCTGTAGAAATTACAAGGGTGTGTCAGACCATGACAGTTGAGAAATTATTACCAGACACATCTTAAAACGGATTTCTAAACTTTACTATAATCCTTGAGGAAAAAAAAAAAAATACCATTAGCCTGCTGACAAGAAAACTTACCTAAATATTCCAAAGCAACAAAGTAAATTTTTTACCTAAGACAAACATATATATATATATATATATATATATATAGACATAGAACAATTAAACAACAAAATAATATAAATAATAGGAATATTCAAAAAGTAACATAGTAAAATTAATTAACAAATAGTGAAACAACTTTATGTACTTAGGCACTGTACATTCAAGGACATAATACAGCTACAAGTTACTATATACAGTTTTTAACAGAAAATAACACAATCGTAAAATATTAGCATTGGTATCAATTCCACATTTTAATTGCATAAAACAGCAAATGTAAATTGGATTTTCATATATTCATGCTAAACTAGCTCTAGGATGATCACAATGCCATTGAGATTTTCCATAATGTAGATTTTAATAATGATAAAGCTTGTCCACTTAAGTATTTGCTAAAAATTTGGATGCATAGGCAAATATTTTCAGACATATACTAATTAATAATGCAATGTAATTATATACAATATATACTATAGTATATTAGGCTTTCCTGATATCTCAGTTGGTAAAGAATCTGCCTGCAATACAGGAGATCCCGGTTCAATTTCTATATCTGGAAGAACCACTGGAGAAATGATAGGTTACCCAATCCAGTATTCTTGGGCTTCCTTTGTGGCTCAGCTGGTAACGAATCTGCCTGCAATGTGGGAGACCTGGGTTCGATCCCCGGGTTGGGAAGATCCCTTGGAGAAGAGAAAGGCTACCCACTCCAGTATTCTGGCCTGGAGAATTCCATGGACTATATACAGCCCATGAGGTTACAAAGAATCGGACATATATAACTGTAGAGTTCCATGACACTTACATACACATTGTTGGCAACTCTCACTGTCATCCATCTCCTGAATATTTCACCTTCCTAAATTGAAACTCTGTCCCCATTAAATGGGCTTCCCAGGTGGCACTAGTGGTAAAGAACCTGCCTGCTAATGCAGGAGATATAAGAGACATGGGTATGATCCCTGGGTTGGAAAGATCCCCTGGAGGTGGACATGGAGACCCACTTCAATATTCTTGCCTGGAAAATCCCATGAACAGAGGAGCCTGGTGGGCTATAGTCCATAGTATCTCAAACAGTTGGACATAACTGAAAAGACTTAGCAAATTAGTATACAATACACTATGTACACATATCTGTACCATAATAATACAGGGCTTATCTGATGGCTCAGCAACTAAAGGATCTGCCTACAATGTAGGAGACAGGGAAGATGTGGATTTGATCCCTGGGTCAAGAAGATCCCCTGGAGGAGGAAGTGGCAGCCCACTCCAGTATTCTTGCTTGGAAAATCCCATGGACAGAGGTATCTGGAGGGCTGCAGTTCATGGGGTTACAAAGAGTAACATGACTGAGTGACTGAGTTATGCACATATATAATATATGTATTTATATATACACACATAGTAGTTTTATATGTATATACATGTGTGTGTATAAAGCTGTATGTGTGTGTATAAAGTTGCTCAGTCATGTCTGACTCTTTGCAACTCCATGGACTGTAGCCTGCCAGACTCCTCTGTCTATGGAATTCTCCTGGTCAGAATACCAGAGTGGATAACTTTTTTTTCTCCAGGATATATCTATCTATATACATAGTTTTGTTACTACTAATTTTCTATTATGAAACAATTATTTTATTTCCTAGTATTAGTCTTATCTTTGAGTGAAAGAGAAGATATGACAAGGTATGACAAGAACATAAAGAAGAAATAACATAGTTTTTCCAGAAATAATACTAAATTATTTTGTTATTTATCATAATATCAGAAATGCATATATATATATAAACATATATATATATGTATGTGTGTATGAAATAGCTTTCCACATCATCTCCCAGTACAATAAAAATACAGACTTGAAAAGATTTATTATTAGCCAAAGAAGATCACTGAGAAGTATTTTCATCCTGGCATAAGATGTTTCCTTTCTACAGGCTAGGCCTTGTGAGATAGGGTTATAGGTTGAATTTTCACAAACCATGGCCCAGAAAAATCTTTAAGTGAGAAATTAACCAGGGAGAGGCAAAGCACATATGCTTTGGATTTCCTGAAACTGTTAATTTAAGATGTACGAAAAGGCATGCTCAAAGAAGGAACTAAGAGTTTTCCAAAACCAGCAGTATAAATTAAAAAAAAAAAAAAATCCTTTTGGAGATTTTGAAAAGACAATGTACCATATATAACAACTGTGATAAAGAGGAGATGAAAATTTGCATATCAGTGAATATATATCCCTATAATTTTTTTCTTCTCTTTGATGGAATCCTAAATTGCATCAGAAATTTGGCTACTCTGAATAAAGACTAAAATTCTGCAGACCACTTGAAATGAGATATAGTTATACTAAAGGCAATCAAGTTAGATATAAGCAGAAGTGGTGTGTGCAGTTTTTGTAAAGTGTCATTAGAAAGGCAGATGATCTCTTTTTTTTTTTTAATTCTCCATTCTGCCACCTGGGATGTGTAGAGAGCCATGGCTCATCCTGAGGTTTAAGATTCTGTATAGTGCAGAAACATGAGCAGAAGTCTGATGATTTTTTAAAGTAGAAGTGTTATTAGCCTCCAATTAAATAAATTTATATTCTTTTAAAAAAGCAAAAATAAATAAATAAAGTAGAAGTGATACACTCGTCCTAGACTACTAGTTGGACTTTAGTTCTGTACGGGAGTAAAAAAATCTATTTCATTAAACCACTTTTGTTATTTTATTTTTGTTTCCTTTCAGTGCTAAATCTAATTTAGATTCTTTTTTTTTTTTTTTTTACTGAAGTTGGAATGCTCAACCAAAGGAAATATAAACTAAAAGGTGGCAATCCTCATGTTTTGGCAAATAATTTATTAAAACAGTCATTCATTATGATAACCAAGTTCTGAGCATTATCTGATATGGTAGAAAAGATTTGAATGTTGTTTCACATTAGATACTTCTTCCTACTTGTAGCAGGAGCCAGTACAGTATACTACCTCAGGCTTCATCTAGGCCACTGGGTCTCAAAATATTATCCAAGCGCTCCTGCCATAAAATGTTGAAAAACCTAAATATTTTTGACCCTGATTTTTGATCACAGTAAAGCATCATGGCTTCAAATTGTCACTTCAAGCAACATATACGTATAGTTAATCTAGTGCTAGTATCATTACTGGTAAAAACAGATTAAGGTATTGCTTTTTCCAGTCAAATCCATTGCTAGAGATGTCCTCGAAGGAGCTACTATACAGAGAGCGAGCGAGCCCCGGAAGAGCAAAGAAGTAAGTAGACAGACACCACAAGGTTCAATCTTAAATTTCTTATCTAATTTTCATATATTACTTGTGCATGGAATTTACAGGAAGAAAAATTATAATTGCCTTACTAAGATTTTTAAAGAGTTGGATTAGCAAAAATACCACAAATCTATACTTCAAAATCCTATGAGCTATTTATCTGCAAATGAGATCTTGTACTCTCAAAATGTCAATTTCATGTTGTAGTTCATAATGATTTGCCAGTAATTTAAAAAGATTAATGAAATATTAAGTTTTCTAGAGAATTATTAATTTATCAAAATTTACTCAAGTAGTAAAAGAAAATATTAACTCAACTAAAATAAAATCAGTCAAAGCTAAATATTTACCCTCATCTCCATACCCCACATATACACAGAACTGTCTTAGCCTAGATGTTGTAGCACTTACTTAAAATAAAACAGATGTTTTCAAATTAATATAAATTCTTCTGATGAAGAAAAAATTGGGGAATACTTCTGCAATTATACAATAGTTTTAATGTGAAAAAAAAAAAAAAGCATGAGAAAGGTGCACTTGGGCAAGTGATGTGAATGTTGTAAGCAAATTTTAAAACATCTAACCCAGTACTGTGTATAAAAAAGTGCATACTAACAATTTGAATTTAATATAGAAAAGCAAGGGTAGCTTAACATTTGAAATTCCTTCATCTATTACATATTAGTATGGTTAAGGATAAATTTAAGAGCTCTAGAAACATATTTCATAATATTCAATGTTCTTTCATGACAATTTTTTTCTTATTCTGAGACTATAAAGGAACTGTGTTAGTTTGCTGAATGATGTCTGCCAAAGAATCTGCAACTGTAATCATAAAGGTGAAAAGGTAGAGGCATTTCATTAAAAATCAAGGGAAACTCATAAATTCCACTCTTAAGTTTATAAACTCTGATTCCTTTTATGCATGTCCATGAGGTCATGTTAGATAGTTACAGTGAAGTCTCTTTCAAGAGTGATCAACTGTGCAAAATCTAAATAGCTAACCACCCCCAAAATACAGTAGTGCATTCTTATGATTCTCACAAACATAAGGCTGAGAAAAAGCATTGTTAAAGAATACTTATGCAAGAAAACGACATAAAATGCATAGGAATAATTGAAACTAAACCTAATATAGTAATTCCTTCTGGGGTGGGAGAGGTAAGATAAACACACTCATGGATGTGGAGGGTGGTACCGAAACTTAACGGCAAAGTTCTGTTGTTTAAGCTGTATTGTTGGCTCATAATTATTCATTATGCCATTCTTTGCTCCTTTTTGGATGCCTGTATATTACATAATTTTAAAAATGAGTGAACTCTGTTTTGATATACTTCCTTTTTATGTGTTATTTCAAAGTCTAGCAAGATAAAAAAATGAAAAAAAAAAGTATATTTTACCATAGGGTAGCAAAGAGTTGGCTATGACTTAATGACTGAACAAGTAAATATACATAATGCATATGTATATACATGTATATATATATGTGTGTGTGTGTATGTATATATATGTATATATGCATATATGTATACACATATGTATATGTATGTATATACACATGCATATAGTATCTACATGTGTATATCTATATGTGTATACACACACATACATACATACACATATGGAGTACAACAGGTCTGTCTGCTGTCACCCTCTTTAACCTGTACAATGAGAACATCATGAGAAATACCAGGCTGGATGAGTTACAAGCTGGAATCAAGATAGTTGGGAGAAACATCAACAACCTCAGATATGCAAGTGATACTACTCTAATGACAGAAAGTGAAGAGGAACTAAACAGCCTCTTGATGAGGGTGAAGGAGGAGAGTGAAAGGGCCAGCTTAAGACTGAATATTAAAAAGAAACTAAGATCGTGACATCCAGCCTAATTACTTCATGGCAAGCAGAAGGAATAAATGTGGAAGTAGTGACAGATTTCCTCTTCTTGGGCTCTAAAATCATTGCAGATGGTGACTGCAGCCATGGTATCAGAAGACTATTGCTTCTTGACTGGAAAGCTTTGACAAACCTAGACAGTGTGTTGAAAATCAGAGACATCACTCTGTTAACAAAGGTCTGTATAATCAAGGCCATTGTCTTCCCAGTGGTCACGTATGGTTGTGAGAGCTGGACTGTAAAGAGGGCAGAATGCCAAAGAATTGATGCCTTCAAACTGTAATGCCATAGAAGACTCCTGAAAGTCTTGGATAGCAAGGAGATCAAACCAGTTAATTTTAAGGGAAATCAACCCTGAATACACAGGGTTGGAAGGACTGATGCTGAAGCTGAAGCACCAGTATTTTGGTCATCTGATGCCAACTGCTGACTCATTGGAAAAGTCTCAGAGGCTGGGAAAGATTGAGGGCTAAAGGAGAAGAGAGTGTCAGAGGATGAGATGGCTGGATGGCATCACTAATGCAATGGATATGAACTCGTGCAAACTTTGGGAGATGGCAAGGGACAGGGAGGCCTGGCGTGCTGCATGCCATGGGATTTCAAAGAGTCAGACAAGACTGTGCAGCAACAACAACAACATACACATACATATATATCACAGAGGTGAGGCACAGAAACTGAAAATCTTCCACACCCAAATAGAAATCACTAAAAAGATACAGACAAAATACATTATATGGAAAAATAAATGGATACTTTTATGACTATATATGGATATATGGCTGAAGTTGCATATGCTTTTAAATATATGATAAAGAGTTTCAATATGTAACTTACAGGTTTAGAATTCATTGGGTTATTTACAGATAATTTGTGAAACTTTGAAGAAGAGACTGTTGCTATGGATATTTCACTTAATAATCATCAACTAAAGGCTAAAAAAGCTAAACATTTGCATTCATAAGAACACAATGCTTGTATGTTTGTATTTTGGAGATCTAGAGCATGAAGCACATGCTCCGTTACTGCCAAATCTTGAAGCAAAAGCTTCCACTCCCATATAATGTAAAATTTTATTCTGTTTAGGTTAATTTAAATTGTATTCACACTGACTGATTATCACATTGACAAATGATCAAACATTATCTGCTGTCATATAGATAGTAGCTGGAAAAGAAATAAAGAACATTTCATGAATTGTCTGGTTTTCTTAAGGAAGAACACATTCTGAATCCTGCAGGTTTGTTCAGTGCTATTGCAGAGGCCCCTGCATATAAAAAAGGAGTTTTCAATACATCAATTTACATTTTTTTTCCTAACAGTTTTGGCTTAGATTCATAACTTGCTTATAGGGATTCACAGATTTTTAAGCATCCAAATCTGCAAAATTTACCACATTGCATATATATTGCCCACTAAGAAAGTCTGTCCCTCTTCAATCTGGCCTGCTCATCTGTGGTCTGACAGATGGATTCTGCACAGGCAGAGAAAAACCTTATTTTAAAAATAAAAATTAGTTAATTTAAAATCTCACATCAAGTTGCAAGGAATTTTTGTTGAATAAAATTGTATTAAACCACTGATCACATTATTTTAATATCTATTTTCATCTGTTTAGTGCAGGTATCATTTATCAGAATTTGGTAGGGCAGTCAGATTGCAGTGGAATGTGTCATATACTGACTACTTATAAATATTCATCTCCCTTATCTTCCTGGCCAATAACATAACTGATCTTGTTTGAAGCAATAAGGAGCCTAGCTGCAAATAATAAACAAACTAAATCAGCAATTATTAATAGGATTCTGTTTCCCTTGTTCTCTTGTTCCCAGTGTGACTTCAAAAATACTGCTGTCAGCAAAGACATAGGGAAGTTTGTTGGATGGTTATGGGATTTTAGGAAAGGCTTTTGAGTTTCTTATAAAAAAGAAGCATTAAACTTGTTAAATTGCCTTCTGCTTTTTTTCTACTACAATTATAAATATGATTAGAACTGCATGTTAAGTTGCTTCACTTGTGTTTGACTCTTTGGAAACTTATGGACATTGTCTGTCAGGCTCCTCTGTCCATGGGATTCTCCAGGGAAGAATACTGGAGTGGGTTGCCATTCCTTTTTCCAGGGGAATCTTCCTGACCCAGGGATTGAACCTGTGTCTCCTGCGACTCCTGCATTGTAGGCAAATTCTTTACTACTGAGCCACCAGGGAAGCCCCTAGGACAACCATTTTGCTCTCATAACTATTATGGATGAAAATTAAAATCTAGTATTCTAAAAATGTTAGAAGGGAAATAGAGAAGAATTTTGTACCCTTGATTCCACGAATGAGTCCCTAAGCCAATTCTAGAAACAGCCTAGATTTATATAGCTTGTCCTTTAATTGACACCTCTTCATGTTATTTATTTATTTTGAGAGGAGGTTTGTGACCGATTTCTTTCCAAGTAGTATAACTACATTATCTAAGTTGTCAAATTTATGGGCATAAAATTATAACATTTCCTTAGTTTCATGTTAGTGTTTTTAAGCTAAAATGGTACCCCTTTCTTCATTGCTCTATCGGTAATTTGTGACTCTTGTTCATGATTATTATAGCTAGATGTTCAGTAATATTATTGCTATTTCAAAGGAATTTTCATGTCATTTCTTTTTCAATTTCACTGATTTATGCTCTCATTTTTATTATTTCCTTTCTTATGCTTGTTCCTGCTTTGACTTTTAATTGTTCTTTAATTTTCAATTTTTAAGTACAAGCTTAGTTAATGAAACTGACACATTTGTTTGATAATATATTCATTGTTTATTTATAAATATATTTATATTTATTTATAATGCTGTAATGCTCCTTTATGTGTGGCTTCAGATGCATCACACACAGTTGGTATGTGTTTTGATTTTCCTTTAACTAAAAATTCTTAGAAATGTCCTGCGTGGTTTCCTCTCAACTTTTAGAATATTTTTCTTTTAATTTTCAGATATTTATGGGTTTTCCAGATGTTTACATAATTAATTAATAGTTTAAATGTGGTCAAGGTACATATATTGTATGGTTTCAGTTCTTTTAAATTTGTCATGTTTTGCTTCCTGACCCAGAATCTAGTTTATGGTGGCAAATATTTCATGTAAAGTTACAAGAATACGTTTTCTGTTATAGCTGAGTGGAGTTCTGCAAATGTGTCAATTATGTCATTTAGCTGGCAGCACTATTTATCTTCTTTACATCCTTACTGCTTTTCTATCTACTTGTTATTACATCAGGAAGGGCCATGCAGATTTCTTTTTTTTAATTTTTTTTCAGTTCTATCAGTTTAGATCTCATGAACTTAGAAACTCTTTTTAAAGTAAGTCAGATAGAGAAAGATAGCTGTCACTTACATGGAGAATCTAAAAAAAAAAAAAAAAATTGGTACAAATGAACCAATTTACAAAACAGAAATAGAGTCACAAGTGTAGAAAACAAACTGATGATTACCAAGGAAGAAAGGGGTTCAGTTCAGTTCAGTCCCTCAGTCATGTTGACTCTGCGAACCCATGGACCAAAGCACGCCAGGCCTCCCTGTCCATCATCAACTCCAGGCGTTTACTCAAACTCGCGTCCATCGAAACGGTGATGTCATCCAACTATCTCATCCTTGGTCTTCCCCTTCTCCTCCCGCCTTCAATCTTTACCAGCATCAGAGTCTTTTTAAATGAGTCAGTTCTTCACATCAGGTGACCAAAGTGTTGGACTTTCAGCTTCAACATCAGTCCTTCCAATGAATATTCAGGGATGATTTTCTTTAGGATGGACTGGTTGGATCTCCTTGCAGTCCAAGGGACTCTCAAGTGTCTTTTCCAATACCACAGTTCAAAAGCATCAATTCGTTGGTGCTCAGCTTTCTTTTTAGTCCAACTCTCACATCCATACAAGGCTATGGAAACACCATAGCCTTGACTACATAGACCTTTGTTGGCAAAGTAATGTCTCTGCTTTATAATATGCTGTCTAGGTTGGTCATAACTTTTACTCTCAAGGAGTAAACATCTTTAGTTTCATGGTTGCAGTCACCATCTGGAGTGATTTTGGAGCCCTCAAAAATAAAATCTGTCATTGTTTCCATTGTTTCCCCATCTATTTGCTATGAAGTGATGGGACCAGATGCCACGATCTTAGTTTTCTGAATGTTGAGTTTTAAGCCAAATTTTCACTCTCCTCTTTTACTTTTATCAAGAGGCTTTTTAGTTCTTCGTTTTCTGCCATAAGTGTGGTGTCATCTGCATATCTGAGGTTGTTGATATTTCTCCTGGCAATCTTGATTCCATCCTGTGCTTCCACAATTGGTTTATCAATTATATCTCATTGTTTTTAATATTTTCAGTTAGGCTGGGATTTTTATTACACATCTTTACTTAATCATACTCTTACTTCAATCCACTATTCTTGAAATTTTGTCAGATAGCAGAGTGATTTTTGCTCCTTCCTAAGAGATAGGAAATCTCTGATAATCTTAGCTTCGAATGGTTAACTACTTTCTCTTGGGTTAGTGATTATTTTACTGTTTTATTTTAGCTTCCTGCTACTGTCCCCCAGTGGCTTCTTTTGTGTTGTTTTGTAGGGGAGAAGAGCCTGGGCTTTTATGACTTTCCTATAGTGAATGCTTCCTTCTTCCACATCTGAGCCACAGCAGGAGGCTTTCTCTTATTTTTCTCTAATTTTCATGAACAAGAAGTGAAGGTCTTTAGAGATCATGATGACAGTGTCTGTGAACTCCTGTTGTGTCTGTAGTTCCACAGATTTTTATACTTATAAGATCCTACACTACTCCCTGAGTGTGTGTGTGTGTGTATATATGTTTTATATGTTTTAATATTGCAAATATTATGTTTTAATATAATATATGTTTGTAAGGCATTTGGTGTCTCTGCTACATGTGTGGCCACATCCTTTTGCCTTGAAGGAGTCTGTCTTTACATTTCAGGCTATTTGTTTGATCTGTGACCTTAGCACATTGATGAGTTCATAAAATTTTATCAGCTCCTAATTTATTTAGTTTTTTGGTCAGTGAAAGAAGCCTGGTCTCATATCTACTTGCCCATACATATTCATTCTCTCCATGTGTAATTTGTGGCTATATATATATGAGTTCAGTTCAATTGCTCAGTCATGTCTGATGCTTTGTAATCCTGTGGACTGCAGCACGCCAGGCTTCCCTGTCCAGCACCAACTCCCAGAGCTTACTCAAACTCAGGTCCATTGAATCAGTGACACAAACCAACCATCTTATCCTCTGTCATCCCCTTCTCCTCCTGAATCAGTTCTTTGCATCAGGTGGCCAAAATTTTGGAGGTTCAGCTTCAGCATCAGTCCTTCCAATGAATATTCAGGACTGATCTCATTTAGGATGGACTGGTTGGATCTCCTTGCAGTCCAAGGGACTCTTAGTAGTGTTCTCCAACACCACAGTTCAAAAGCATCAGTTCTTCGGTGCTCAGCTTTCTTCATAGTCCAACTCTCACATCCATACATGACTACTGGAACAAAACATAGCTTTGACTAGATAGACCTTTGTTGGCAAAGTAATGTCTCTGCTTTTGAATATGCTGTCTAGGTTGGTCGTAACTTTTCTCCCACGGAGCAAGTGTCTTTTAATTTCATGGTTGCAGTCACCATCTGCAGTGATTCTGGAGCCCCTCCAAAATAAAATCTGTCACTGTTTCCATTGTGTCCCCGTCTATTTGTCATGAAGTGATAGGACCAGATGCCATGATCTTCGTTGTCTGAATGTTGAGTTTTAAGCCAACTTTTTCACTCTCCTCTTTCACTTTCTTCAAGAAGCTCTTTAGTTCTTCTTCACTTTCTGCCATAAGGGTGGTGTCATCTGCATATCTGAGGTTACTGGTATTACTCCTGGCAATCTTGATTCCAGCTTGTGCTTCATCCAGCCCAGAGTTTCTCATGATGTACTCTGCTTATAAGTTAAGTAAACAGGGTGACAATATACAGCATTGCTGTACTCCTTTTCCAATATGGAACCAGTCTCTTATTCCATGTACAGTTCTAACTGTTGCTTCTTGACTTCTATACAGATTTCTCAGGAGGCAAGTCAGATGGTCTGGTATTCTCACCTCTTTAAGAATTTTCCACTCTTCTTTGTGGTCCACACAGGCAAAGGCTTTGGAATAGACAATAAGCAGAAGTAGATGTTTATCTGGAACTCTGTTGCTTTTTTGATGATCCAACAGATGTTGGCAGTTTGATCTCTGCCTTTTCTAAAGCCAGTTTGAACATCTGGAAGTTCATGGTTCATGTACTGTTGAAGCCTGGCTTGGAGAATTTTGAGCATGACTTTACTAGCGTGTGAGATGAGTGCAACTGTGTGGTAGTTTGAGCATTCTTTGGCATTGCCTTTCTTTGGGGTTGGAATGAAAACTGTCCTTTTCCAGTCCTATGGCCACTGCTGAGTTTTCCAAATTTGCTGGCATAATGATTGCTGCACTTTTACAGCATCATTTTTTAGTGTTTGAGATAACTGGAATTCCACCACCTCCACTAGCTTTGTTCATTGTGATGCTTCCTAAAGCCCACTTGACTTAGCATTCCAGGAAGTCTGGTTCTGGGTGAGTGATCACACCATCATGGTTATCTGGATCATGAAGGTATTTTTTGTACAGTTTTCTGTGTATTCTTGCCACCACTTCTTAATATCTTCTGCTTCTGTTAGGTCCATTCCATTTCTGTCCTTTACTGTGTCCATCTTTACATGAAATATTCCCATGGTATCTCTAATTTTCTTGAAGAGATCTCAAGTCTTTCCCATTCTAATGTTTTCCTATATTTCTTTGTGTTGCTCACTGAGGAAGGCTTTCTTATCTCTCCTTGCTATTCTTTGAAATTCTGCTTTCAAATGCATATATTTTTCCTTTTCTCCATTGCCTTTTGCTTCTCTTCTTTTCTCAGTTATTTGTAAGGCCTACTCAGACAACCATTTTGCCTTTTTGCATTTTTATTTTCCCTTGGGGATGGTCATGATCACTGCCTCCTGTACAGTATCATGAACCTCAGTCCATAGTTTTTTAGGCACTCTGTCTATTAGATCTAATCCCTTGAATCTATTTGTCACTTCCAGTATATATTCCTAAAGAATTTGATTCAGGTCATACCTGAATGGTCTAGTGGTTTTCCCTACTTTTTCAACTTAATTCTGAATTTGGCAATAAGGAGTTCATGATCTGTGCCATGGTCAGCTCCCAGTCTTGTTTTTGCTGACTGTATAGAGCGTCTTCATCTTTGGCTGCAAATTTCATATCCCTGGAACATCATTTGCTTTATTTTCCCTAATTTATAGGTAAAGAAACATCCACAAAGAGTGTAGGTGACTTACTAAAGCTCACATAGTTAAATAGTTAACTGAACCAGGATTTGAACCTATTTCATTCTGACTTCCATGCTTTTTTTTTCCCTATATTTTTACACTTTCATCATCCTATTCAACTTTAGAACCTCAGTGCTACAGTGCATTTCCCATGTGGAGCCCTCCCTCATTCTCTCTCTCTACCTCACTCAGATGGGGTTATTCATTTTTATTAGAACTTTAAATAATGTTTTGTTTTAGTACATTGTGTTTGAATACTTGCATTTTTGTCTGTTAGGTCTTCTGAAGGAAGAATAAAGAAAATTTCCACTTATTAGCTGGGTCAGTATCTGATGGCCTCAGGTCAGAACTTTTGCCCACAACTCTAAATCTATACATAGATTTAGACAAATTTATAGATATAGATAAATCTTTCTATTTATCCATCCATTCATCCTTTCATCCATTCATCCTTCCATCCAAAGAGAGAGAGAGAGAGAGAGAGATACATTGCTATGGAGTTGCTTTAAACTATAAAATATGTAGTAATTATTTTACATCATAGAGTGGAATGTATAAAATAGTCAAACATTTCTATTGTAAACATTCAAAAACTCCTTTAGGACCTTCTACCAAAAAAAGGCACAGTTTTTAAGTACAGCAAAGTTCCATAGGAAGTACCCCTTATCCTGGAAAAATTTCCAAAATAGTAGGAGAAAACCACTATGTACAGGAAATTAACTTTTTTGAAAATTACGTTATTAATGATCTGTAGGAAAAAGAGTTCATCAAGGCTGTATATTGTCACCCTGTTTATTTAACTTATATGCAGAGTACATCATGAGAAACGCTGGACTGGAAGAAACACAAACTGGAATCAAGATTGCCGGGAGAAATATCAATAACCTCAGATATGCAGATGACACCACCCTTATGGCAGAAAGTGAAGAGGAACTATAAAGCCTCTTGATGAAAGTGGAAGTGGAGAGTCAAAAAGTTGGCTTAAAGCTCAACATTCAGAAAACAAAGATCATGGCATCCGGTCCCATCACTTCATGGGAAATAGAGGGGGAAACAGTGGAAACAGTGTCAGACTTTATTTTTCTGGGCTCCAAAATCACTACAGATGGTGACTGCAGCCAAGAAATTAAAAGACGCTTACTCCTTGGAAGGAAAGTTATGACCAACCTAGATAGCATATTCAAAAGCAGAGACATTACTTTGCCAACAAAGGTTCGTCTAGTCAAGCATGTGGTTTTTCCTGTGATCATGTATGGATGTGAGAGTTGGACTGTGAAGAAGGCTGAGCGCCAAAGAACTGATGCTTTTGAACTGTGCTGTTGGAGAAGACTCTTGAGAGTCCCTTGGACTGCAAGGAGATCCAACCAGTGCATTCTGAAGGAGATCAGCCCTGGGATTTCTTTGGAAGGAATGATGCTAAAGCTGAAACTCCAGTACTTTGGCCACCTCATGTGAAGTGTTGACTCATTGGAAAAGACTCTGATGCTGGGAGGGATTGGGGGCAGGAGGAGAAGGGGATGACACAGGATGAGATGGCTGGATGGCATCACAGACTCGATTGACGTGAGTATGAGTGAACTCTGGGAGTTGGTGATGGACAGGGAGGCCTGGCATGCCGAGATTCATGGGGTCACAAAGAATCGGACACGACTGAGCGACTGATCTGATCTGATCTGACCTGATGATTAATAAAAAAATGGTGTTACCTTTAAAGTGATGTCTTATTTAATTTTAGCATTACTAATCAGTCGTTAATACATGCACAATATTATAAGCATGATTCATGTAGTAGACTTGTCTATAGTTCATCAGGAAGGTGGCAATTAGTACATACCCATCCTGGGGTATGCATCTTATCATAGTGGTATTCTGTCCAGTGTTTATACATAACACACTGAAAGAACCCCCAAATAAACTTAGAGAAGAGACTATTAAAGGGAAAATGAAGAAGACTGAAAAACTCCAGCTTGGTTACTCCCTAAAATTATAGCAACTTTTCTTATCTAAACTTCTTATTTCTTTTGAAGTCATGATGTGCAAGTCTCTCAGTCATGTCTGACTTTGCGACCCCATGGCCAGAATCCTGGAATGATTAGCCATTCCCTTCTCCAGGGACCTTCCATACCCAGGGATCAAACCTGAGTTTCCTACATTGCAGGCAGATTCTTTACCAGCTGAGCCATGGGAGACAGGAAATGAGTAATGTGTTTTCTGAGTGAAGACTCTGCAAAGTTTAAGTATACTGTATGAACTAATAATTGTAGAAAATTTAAGAGAGAAAATATACTAGGAGTAATGTGAGTTTTGTCTTTTATCAAGTAGTTTTAAGGAAAATATTAATATTGAACTTTTTAGTATTGCACTTTTAAAGTTTTGAATTATATATATTACTTAAATAGAATACTTTGTGGAATTAGTGACAGTCAATTTAAATAAATGTGTTTTCAGTTACTTTGGTTTGGAGAATGTCATCTGGTGCACCTTTCGTATGATATAAATATTGGTATTGTATGTGGTAAAGAATCCACCTAACAATGCAGGAGACACAAGAGACTTGGGTTTAATACCTGGGTTGGGAAGATCCCCTGGAGAAGGAAATGGCAACTCACTTCAGTATTCTTGCCTGAAAAATTCCACGCACAGAGAAGCCTGGCAGACTACAATCCATGGGGTAAAAAAGAGTCAGGCATGCCTGAAAGACTGATCACTCAGCATGCATTGTATGTATATAAACTTTTAGATAATATTTAAATTTCTGAAGAATAGTTCCACTTATTTAAAAGGACATGTGAACTGTTCACATTTTTCTTGTATAGGTAATATTTTATTAAACCCATGGATACCTTTTTCCCCTAAATCATAGGAAATTATTTCAGTATAATTATTTTTTTTTTCACTAAGTAAAGGGAACTGGGTTTTTGTTGTTGTTTTTGTTTCTGGATGAGAGGAAGAGTTTTAAATAAGATTCTCTTGGATAAATTTATTCCTTTCTGAATCTTGATTATAGGCTGAGATCAATAATAATCAATAATCAATCAATCAACAATCAAACTTTCAACAATAACACATTTTGTTGTTGTTCAATAGCAAATTCATGCCCAACTCTTTGTGACCTCAGGGACTAGAGCACACCAGACTTCCCTGTCCTTCACTATCTCCTGAAGTTTGCTCACACTTGTGCCCATTGAATTGGTGACACCATCCAACCATCTTATTAGAATCTTCCTGCAATACAAGAGACTTGGGACTTGGATTTCATCCTTGAGTCAGAAATATCCCCTGGAGAAGAGAATGGCTACCCACTCTAGTGTTCTTGCCTAGAGAATTCTGTGGACAAAGGAGCCTGGTGGGTTCAGTCCATGGGGTCACAAAGAGTCGGACGTGATTGAGTGACTAACACTCTGGGGCTTTCCTGGAGGCTCAGATAGTAAAGAATAACACACATTAGCCATATGCAAATTAAGAAATATATTTAGATGTCTTAATATCTTGAAACATATTAAAGAGTTAATACTCGTTTATTTATAATGTTTCATGATGGCTAAGGAGGCAGTCTTCATAGAATACACAGAAAATCTTAGAGGGCTATCAGTTCAGTTCAGTTCAGTGATTCAGTCATGTCCTAATTTTTGCAACCCCATGGACTGTAGCATGCCAAGCTTCCCTGTCCATGACCAACTCCTGGAGCTTTCTCAAGCTCATGTCCATCAAGTTAGTGATGCCATCCAACCATCTCATCCTCTGTCGTCCCCTTCTTCTCCTGCCTTCAATCTTTCCCAGCATCCGAGTCTTTTCCATTGATTCTGTTCTTCACATCAGGTGGCCAAAGTATTGGAGCCTCAGCTTCAGCATCAGTCCTTCCAATGAACACCCAGAACTGATTTCAGGTTTGATCCTCTTGCTGTCCAAGGGACTCTCAAGAGTGTTCTCCAACACCACAGTTAAAAGCATCAGTTCTTCAGTTCTCAGCTTTCTTTATGGTCCAACTTTCACATCCATACATATTCTCTACCAAATAAGAAAATCAAAACTTCTTTGGTCTAGGAAAAAAGAAAAATAGTCTGTGTTAGTAGGAAATTTATTATACATATATATACCAATTACCTAATGCAACAAATGGCAAAAGGAATACAGGAGCAAATTTAACAAGTATAAGGAAGGTGTTAAAAATCAATGCTTCTCTCTCCACCCCTTCCCCGTACTACTGT
Source organism: Bos indicus x Bos taurus (assembly GCF_003369695.1). NCBI lineage: Eukaryota > Metazoa > Chordata > Mammalia > Artiodactyla > Bovidae > Bos > Bos indicus x Bos taurus. The sequence continues at coordinate 16,486,144 of NC_040076.1, read as the reverse complement.
CTCCCCTTAGTGGGTTTATGTTTGTGTGTATTCCCAGGTGGCTCAGTGGTAAAGAATCCACCTGCCAAGCAGGAGACTCCATTGGATCTCTGGGTCCAAAAGATCCCCTGGAGGAGGGGATGGCAACCCACTCCACTATTCTTACCTGGGAAATCCCAGAGAGTAGGAACCTATCAGACTATAGTCCATAGGGTTGCAAAGAATCAGACCCGACCTAGTGTCTAAACAGCAGAATCATCATTCTTCAGATAAACTTTCCTCTCCTTTTCCATGTACATGTTCAGTTCACAACTCATATGTTTAAAATATTCTTTTAAAGGAACCACCTAGAGCAAGAGTATCATCTGTTATTATAAACTCCAAATTCCCATGAGACAGGATCTGCCTGTGCTTGCCTCAAGTGGTCAACACAGGCTGTCTTTTGTAGACAGTGAATATAGCTTCATAACTTCTAAATATAGTTAATAGGAAGTCAATTTTGTGTGCTAGAGCTTCTCTGAGCAAAAATACTGGAGTGGGTAGCCATTCCCTTCTGCAGGGGATCTTCCTGACTCATACATTGTATGCAGATTCTTTACCATCTGAGCCACCAGAGAAACTCTAGGGATCCGTGATACTAAAAAGGAGAGTGTTGGTATCATGACTTATAAAAATATTCCAACTATCTTTTTCATGGTTGGGAAAGATATCAGATAAACTCTAAACTTACTCCCTTATTCAATTAATGTGACCTTCCCTTATTCAGCGTTACTGGTTGGGGCATAGACTTGGATTACTGTGATATTGAATGGTTTGCCTTGGAAACGAACAGAGATCATTCTGTTGTTTTTGAGACTGCATCCAAGTACTGCATTTCGGACTCTTTTGTTGACCATGATGGCCACTCCATTTCTTCTGAGGGATTCCTGCCCACAGTAGTAGATATAATGGTCATCTGAGTTAAATTCACCCATTCTAGTCCATTTCGGTTCACTGATACCTAGAATGTCGACATTCACTCTTGCCATCTCTTGTTTGACCACTTCCAATTTGCCTTGATTCATGGACCTGACATTCCAGGTTCCTATGCAATATTGCTCTTTACCGCATTGGAACTTGCTTCTATCACCAGTCACATGCACAGCTGGGTATTGTTTTTGCTTTGGCTCCATCCCTTCATTCTTTCTGGAGTTATTTCTCCACTGATCTCCAGTAGCATATTGGGCACCTAGTGACCTGGGGAGTTTCTCTCTCAGTATCCTATCATTTTGCCTTTTCATACTATTCATGTTCTCAAGGCAAGAATACTGAAGTGGTTTGCCATTCCCTTCTCCAGTGGACCACATTCTATCAGATCTCACCACCATGACCCGCCTGTCTTGGGTTGCCCCATGGGCATGGCTTATTTTCATTGAGTTAGACAAGGCTGTGGTCCTAGTGGGATTAGATTGACTAGTTTTCTGTGAGTATGGTTTCAGTGTGTTTGCCCTCTGATGCCCTCTTGCAACACCTACCGTCTTACTTGGGTTTCTCTTGCCTTGGGTGTGGGGTATCTCTTCACGGCTGCTCCAGCAAAGCGCAGCCATTGCTCCTTACCTTGGACGAGAGGTATCTTCTAACTGCCACCCTTCCTGACCTTCAATGTGGGATAGCTCCTCTAGGCCCTCCTGTGCCCGCGTAGCCATGGCTCCAGGTAACTCCTCTCATCGCTGCCCCTGGTCTTGGGCGTGGGTTGCTCCTCCCGGCCACCGCCCCTGGCTTTGGGCATGGGGGCATGGGGTAGCTCGTCCCGGCTGTCGCCCCTGGCCTTGGACATGGGGTAACTCCTCTCGTCACCACCCCTGGCTTCTGGCGTGGGGGCGTGGGGTAGCTCCTCCCGGCCACCGCCCCTGACCTCGGAAGCGGGGTAACTCCTCTCATTGCTGCCACTGGCCTCAGGTGTGGGTTGCTCCTCCCAGCCGCCGCCCCTGGCCTTGGGCGGGGGGGCGTGGGGTAGCTCCTCCCATCCGTTGCCCTTGGTCTTGGGCTTAGGGGCGTGGGGTAGCTCCTCCCGGCCGCCGCCCCTGACCTCAGACGCTTGCTATCTCCTCTTGGCCACCTCACCCCTGACCTCGGACGCAGAGTGGCTCCTCTCAGGCATTCCTGGGCCTTCACAGTCTGGTACTCTCGGCTACTGCCCCTGATCTAGGACGTGGGGTAACTCCTCTTGGCCGCCGCCCTTTGGCCATGGAGTCCTAATCCAAGTCTATGCCTCAACCAGTAATGCTGAAGAAGCTGAAGTTGAACGGTTCTATGAAGACCTACAAAACCTTTTACAACTAACACCCAAAAAAGATGTCCTTTTCATTATAGGGGACAGGAATGCAAAAGTAGGAAGTCAAGAACCACCTGGAGTAACAGGCAAATTTGGCCTTAGAATACGGAATGAAGCAGGGCAAAGACTAATAGAGTTTTGTCAAGAAAATGCACTGGTCATAACAAACACCCTCTTCCAAAAACACAAGAGAAGACTCTATACATGGACATCACCAGATGGTCAAAATCAGATTGATTATATTCTTTGCAGCCAAAGATGGAGAAGCCCTATACAGTCAGCAAAAACAAGACCAGGAGCTGACTGTGGCTCAGACCATGAACTCCTTATTGCTAAATTCAGACTTAAACTGAAGAAAGTAGGGAAAACCACTAGACCATTCAGGTATGACCTAAATCAAATCCCTTATGATTATACAGTGGAAGTGAGAAATAGATTTAAGGGCCTAGATCTGATAGATAGAGTGCCTGATGAACTATGGACAGAGGTTCATGACATTGTACAGGAGACAGGGATCAAGACCATTCCCATAGAAAAGAAATGCAAAAAAGCAAAATGGCTGTCTGGGGAGGCCTTACAAATAGCTGTAAAAAGAAGAGAAGAGAAAAGCAAAGGAGAAAAGGAAAGATATAAACATCTGAATGCAGAGTTCCAAAGAATAGCAAGAAGAGATAAGAAAGCCTTCTTCAGCGATCAATGCAAAGAAATAGAGGAAAACAACAGAATGGGAAAGACTAGGGATCTCTTCAAGAAAATCAGAGATACCAAAGGAACATTTTATGCAAAGATGAGCTTGATAAAGGACAGAAATGGTATGGACCTAACAGAAGCAGAAGATATTAAGAAGAGGTGCCAAGAATACACAGAAGAACTGTACAAAAAAGGTCTTCACGACCCAGATAATCACGATGGTGTGATCACTGACCTAGAGCCAGACATCCTGGAATGTGAAGTCAAGTAGGCCTTAGAAAGCATCACTACGAACAAAGCTAGTGGAGGTCATAGAATTCCAATTGAGCTATTCCAAATCCTGAAAGATGATACTCTGAAAGTGCTGCACTCAATATGCCAGCAAATTTGGAAAACTCAGCAGTGGCCACAGGACTGGAAAAGGTCAGTTTTCATTCCAATCCCAAAGAAAGGCAATGCCAAAGAATGCTCAAACTACCGCACAATTGCATTCATCTCACGCGTTAGTAAAGTAATGCTCAAAATTCTCCAAGCCAGGCTTCAGCAATACGTGAACTGAACTTGCTGATGTTCAAGCTGGTTTTAGAAAAGTCAGAGGAACCAGAGCTAAAATTGCCAACATCCGCTGGATCATAGAAAAAGCAAGAGAGTTCCTGAAAAACATCTATTTCTGCTTTATTGACTATGCCAAAGCCTTTGACTGTGTGGATCACAATAAACAGTGGAGAATTCTGAAAGAGATGGGAAGACCAGACTATCTGATCTGCCTCTTGAGAAATTTGTATGCAGGTCAGGAAGCAACAGTTAGAACTGGACATGGAACAACAGAGTGGTTCCAAATAGGAAAAGGAGTACGTCAAGGCTGTATGTTATCACCCTGTTTATTTAACTTATATGCAGAGTACATTATGAGAAACGCTGGACTGGAAGAAACACAAGCTGGAATCAAGATTGCCAGGAGAAATATCAATAACCTCAGATATGCAGATGACACCACCCTTATGGCACAAAGTGAAGAGGAACTAAAAAGCCTCTTGATGAAAGTGAAAGTGGAGAGTGAAAAAGTTGGCTTAAAGCTCAACATTCAGAAAACAAAGATCATGGCATCCCGTCCCACCACTTCATGGGAAATAGATGGGGAAACAGTGGAAACAGTGTCAGACTTTATTTTTGGGGGCTCCCAAATCACTACAGATGGTGACTGCAGCCATGAAATTAAAAGACGCTTACTCCTTGGAAGGAAAGTTATGACCAAACTAGATAGCATATTCAAAAGCAGAGACATTACTTTGCCAACAAAGGTTCGTCTAGTCAAGCATGTGGTTTTTCCTGTGGTCATGTATGGATGTGAGAGTTGGACTGTGAAGAAGGCTGAGCACTGAAGAACTGATGCTTTTGAACTGTGCTGTTGGAGAAGACTCTTGAGAGTCCCTTGGACTGCAAGGAGATCCAACCAGTCCATTCTGAAGGAGATCAGCCCTGGGATTTCTTTGGAGGGAATGATGCTAAAGCTGAAACTCCAGTACTTTGGCCACCTCATGCGAAGAGTTGACTCATTGGAAAAGACTCTGATGCTGGGAGGGATTGGGGGAAGGAGGAGAAGGGGACGACAGAGGATGAGATGGCTGGATGGCATCACTGACTCGATGGACATGAGTCTGGGTGAACTCCAGGTTTTGGTCTTGCACAGGGAGGCCTGGCATACTGTGATTCCTGGGGTTGCAAAGAGTTGGACACAACTGAGCTAGTGATCTGATCCCTTATTCAATTAATGTAGAGTTAGTGGTGGCTGAAGTACCTTGAATAAATTTGTATTTACCTTGAATAAATTTGTATTTGCTTTAGGGAGAGTAGAGTAACATGTTTGTTACAAGGAATTAAAGCCAGGCAAATCTCAATGTAATAATTTGTTGTGTTATGTAATTATTCCATGCTGCTGCTGCTAAGTCACTTCAGTCGTGTCCAACTCTGTGAGACCCCACAGACAGTAGCCCACCAGGGTCACCCATCCCGGGGATTCTCCTGGCAAGAACACAGGAGTGGGTTGCCATTTCCTTCTCCAGTGCATGAAAGTGAAAAGTGAAAGTGAAGTCGCTCAGTCGTGTCTGACTCTTAGCGACCCCATGGACTGCAGCCTACCAGGCTCCTCCGTCCATGGGATTTTCCAGGCAAGAGTACTGGAGTGGGTTGCCATTGCCTTCTCCGAATTATTCCATAACCATGGCCAAATTATTTGTTGTTCATTTCAGTTTCCTAAATATCAAAAATAAAGATAATAACATTAGTTGCATCATAGATTTCTAGAGTGGATAGCAAAGAAGATAAAATACATCATTTTTTGCACAATGCTTGGACATAGAAAATGCTTGGACATAGAAAATGCTCACCATATATTGAGGTGGTATTGGCATAAGGAGAAGTTCTGTTAGAAAAGCAGCTGGCAGAAATATCCATTGATCAAGTGAAAGGCACTGGCTGGTTTATATAAGTAATTGACACATGATTTAAGCATCCAGCTCATAGTAGAATGCATGTTAATTAGAGTGAAATACAAAACACAATGAGTAGAAATAAGAGTTAGGACAGTAGAGAAATCAGGAAATAGGTGATGTATCAGTTTTCTATTGCTTTTGTAACAAATTACCATTAACTTAGTGGCTTAAAAACACAAATTCATTATCTTAAAATATGGAAGTCAGAAGTTGGAAATGGGCTAAAATTAAGCAGGGCTCTCAGGGAGAATCTCTTTCCTGCCATCTTGTATTTTCTTTTTTTTTTTTTTTTTTTAATTTTATTTTATTTTTAAACTTTACATAATTGTATTAGTTTTGCCACATATCAAAATGAATCTGCCACAGGTATACATGTGAGCTCTACACCTTCTTTGGTTCATAGAAAGTCTTTCCAGACTTCTCTGAATGCCTCTTTCACTTTAAGGATGCCTGTGATTATATTGATCCCACCTGGTTAATCTAGGTTAATCTCTCCATCTCAAAGTCAACAGATTTGTAATCTTAATTCACCCTTGCCATGTAACATGTTCAGCAATAAGGATGTAAACATCCATGGGGAGCCGTTATTCAGCCTACCACTGATATGTAAAAGAGTTTGAAAGTATTTTAAAAGTTAGAATTTACAAGCTTTGTGCTTAGGTCAAAACAGGGCACAATAATATGTATGAATAAGCAAATTACTCTGTTAGGCAAAGTAACTGATTGGCTTTTCATCTCAAGATATAGCAGGCACATTATGACAGGCACATTCCTAACCATTAATAAGAAATTAACCATCTGCAACAGAGGCCTTTCAAACACTGGTGTCATTTATAATCATATGTAATAATTGGGATATTGGACCATACTAAAAGACAGATTGAATGGATAATTAGATGAATTAAATGACTATAACAGAAGCAAGGTTAAGCATTATTTTAAAATTTTTAAAAGATTAAGAACAATTGCATATATGAAAGTTGTGGAAAGTTAGACTTCAATATTTTTAATCTAGAAGAGTGACTATCCTGCTAAATATCTCACTGTGAATTTTCAATAACAAGCTTGCTTTTTTGTTTCAAAAATGTAAAAGCTATTTAATTTTGCCATCTGTTCTCAGGATGATTAAGTATAAATTAATTGTAGGCAATAATTTTTAGAATGCATTGAATGCCAAGATATTCTAAATGCTGCACAGAGAGAATTATTTTTCCAAATAATAAAGCAAACTGTTTTAAAAAGTGAAGTAATATACAAACTCTGCAACTTTAATATATAATTCTCAATTCTTTTCTTCCAAGAATTTTGGGAAATTTGTATCCAGAATTTTATCTAAATTCCTGATAATTATATGTTTTTGTTTAAATAGAAGCTCACTTACAGCTCTTGCTTACTGTCAAATTTACCACCTTTTAGTATAGTTGTTAACATTTAAATGGTAAATCCTAACTTTTCTAAAACTAGGCAGAAAGAGAAAAATAATGTTGCAGTATTAAAATAGAAAGTAACACATGGACACACTGCTATATTTAAAATGCGTAACCAGAAAGATCCTACTGTATAGCAAAGGGAACCCTGCTCAATGTTATATGGCAGCCTGGATGGGAAGGGAGCTTGGGGGAGAATGGATACATGTTATATACATGACTGAGTCCCTTAGCTGTTCACCTGAAACTATTACAACATTGTTAATTGGCTATACTCCAATATAAAATAAAAGTTTAAAAAATAAAATTATAGAAAGAAAAGAAAGACGTTCAGATTTGCAGGTGAGTATTTTTAAAGAAATGTAAATACTTGAAGGACACAACTGAATTACTTCCAATGAAAAAACAAACCTAAAGTGAAAAAGAAAAAAATTCAACTAAAATGTAAGCCACTTATCACATTCTTCTAAGTAATTTAACAGAACAAATGAGATACTAGTTCTAATAAACACAAATTCCAGTGTGTGGAAATAGGCCATAAAAATTAAAAAATGTGATACTGATAAATGATATATAAAGAATTTTAATGTGATATACTTTAGTAGGTCAGGAAGTTCACTGTATATTAGATGGTTTAATGTCAAGGAACCAAACTTGGGTATGCTCACCAGAGCATGGTAAAGCCAATCTACTGACACAGGATTGTACTGAAAGAAAGTACAGCATTCATTGTGCCCAATGTGGAGCCAAGTAAGGAGAATGGCTACTTTATGCTCCAAAGAGCTGACTTCCCTGACAGTTTCAGGGTGTGTGTGTATGCTCAGTCATGTTTGACTCTTTGCAACCTCATGAATTGTAGTTTACCAGGCTCCTCTGTCCCTGGGATTTTCCAGGCAAGAATACTCTTGTGGGTGGCCATTTCCAATTCGAGAGGATCTTCCTGACCCAGGGATTGAACTCGAATCTCTTGTGTCTCCTGTATTGACAGGTAGATTCTTTACTATTGAGCCACCTGGAGATGATTTCAGGGAAGGGTTTTTAAAGGCAGGATGGAGGGAGGAGGGTTCAGGATGGGGAACACGTGTATACCTGTGGCAGATTCATGTTGATATATGGCAAAACCAATACAATATTGTAAAGTTAAAAGATTAAAAAAAAGAAAAAAAAAAAAGAAACAGCTGCACAGCAATGAAGACCCAGTACAGCCCAAAATAACTAATTAATTAACTAATAATAAAAAGTTACCTAATTAATTAACAAATAATAAAAACCACACACACACATGAAAAATAAAGGCAGGATGAGGGAGAGGGTCTCAGGATCCTTGATCATCTCAACTACATCCTTCTGATTGGTGGTGGTGAGGTCATCAGGACCAACATCATCAACCTTCTCATTCCAGCCCATATGGGGTTTTGTGGTCAGCACTCAATTAAGGTCTTCCAGCTGGTGAGGGTATTAGTATCTGCAAAACAACTCAAGGATATCCTTCAGAATATTATCTATAGTTCTGGAGGAGGAACTAAAGGCCCTTGGCTTTGTTTTATGGTTGAACTATTATTATTTTGTCGTGCTTAATTGTTTTCCTTTGTTTCTGGTTTTTCTCATTTCTCTGATTAAATTTGCTTTTTAGAACTAAGGGAAGGCCTGGGAAGCTAAAACTTTTCTACAGGTAAGAGGAGGCAGTTATGTGGGTCTGTCTGTGCTCAGGAAGGCCCTGCAGCATCCTGTTCATTTCACTTAGTTCTAGTTCTTATCTCTAGTTCTTTAAGCAGCAAAGGAAATCTTAAACTATTTCCCTATTTGTAATTTTTCTATTGATATCTCTCTGTGTATGTCATTCCCTCGTTTCTGAAACAGTGAGGAGAACAAATATAAAAATGATGGTGAAAGACAGCTGACTAACATATGTGGAGTAGTTGAGTTCTTCGGTTTTATTTGTATACTTACGTGTTGTAACATTAATTTCCTATATTTTAGTCAACCTTATCTCTTAAAAGAATTTTTACATATCTAACTTGATTTCTGTTTCTGTGCTTCCTTATATCCATGGCTTTACAAACTACTTAGAACAAATAAAATTATTTGTGCAATATTTTTGGAAGGCACAGGAAGAAGTGAAAGATTCCTAACATCTTTTAAATAGGTAATACTATATTCTTACCAAAGATTTTCATATTAATTATATTATTTGGTCATATAAAAATGTACTAAGTTATATAGGTATATAAAATGTATATATGTGTTTAAAAATTATGATAAAGAATTTTTGTGACTAGACATGATAGCAGCCTTGTTCCTAAAAGTGTTTCATATTAAGAACCCTTGTCAAATTGACTCTGTGAATGGAGCCCTAGATTATAAACTGTCCTTAAAATAATCTCAAAAAGAGTTTGTTTGTCACCAGATTTACTCTACATAAGCATCGGAACACTGGAAAGAGGATAAGTTCTTGACAGCCTAGATGTACTTTTTAAGAGATTGGAAGTATGTGAGAAAACGTGTTAATGTGATTGAAAAACAAACAAAAACCACGTTTTGGGAACTAGTTCAATTATTTTTTGTCTGTACTGTACACTGATTAGGAAAATTCACATCGACAGCTTAAAGTAAAAGTTTAGTTTTAGCTTTTAGCTAAACACCCTAGCTAAAAGTGTTGACTTGGAGAAACTATTATTCTTACAATGTTTAAACAAAATCTATAAGAAGAAAAAAACACAAAGAACACTCTAAATTATAGAAAATATATTGCTCTAAAATGTAATTTCAGATTCTTAGTCTTTCCTTTTGAATGTTTATTTTGCTAATGCAAAAAATGGATTTTTTTAGGTAACTTAATTTGACAAATTTGTCAGCTTGTCACTTAAAGCAAATGTTCTTTTAAAATGGACATTTTCAGTAAGCATTTTAATGTAACTACAGACAGACATACAGACAAGAGCACACACACCCCTCAAATATACAATTTCAAAGTTTCCATTCTGTATTGACTAATATAAATAAAATTTGACTTAAGAGGTCTCAGGCGTATAACCTTTACTGACTTTCATTTGAGTTCTTAACCCATGAAATGTGCATGGTCATGATGATAAAATAATTGCATAGCAACTCTGAGCTTAAAGGATACTAAATACTTTCATATTCATTTATTTTAATGTAGAGAGCAAATATTATCAGAAAGGAAACTGATAGAAGTTCAAACAAGATGTTCATCAAGTTTATTTCAAGATTTATTTCAATGATTTCTGAATATTCTTGTTTAACTTATGTCTTTTATTATTCTAGTGAATATAGATATAGAGTTTGTTCTAGAATCTAAGTACACTGTCACAGAATAAAATGGGATAAAATTTTATAAACTATTGGACTTAAATTTCTGAACTCTATTGAAAGTGAAGTTACTGAAGGAAAATACAAGGTACTGTGTTTAAGTAGCATGTTTTCTTAGTTAAAAATTGCATGGAATGCTTCAACATAGAATAAAAAATGAAATGAATTTTCTAAGGAAATGAATTGTCTAAGGAAATTTAATTGCTTAGGTAGATTAATACTGATAATTGAGGATATTTAAGAACATCTTAGATTTTTTATGACATTTGTACCTAGATTAAAACATAGTGAAATAGTAGTCTGTCTCTTAATCTTTCTTTTTAAACCCTAAAACCACCAGGAAATGAGATTGAAAAGCTAAAATTTTAAAGCTGGTTGATAATAGGTTACTAGCTATCAAATGTTACATTGTTCTTTATTACATTTATTTGGCTACACCATCAATCAAAGACACATGTTAGGTTATGATGATGTCACTTTCAATAACATGCTTGACAGTAATAATTTTTATACATTAACATGACATCCAGTTTAAATACTGTCTGCTTTTCTAGGCTGTCACTAGAAGAATTTCACAGTTCATAAATTACAACATTTACCATAGTAATGCTCTAGTTAAAAGTTACCTTATGTATATGTTTTTGTGTAATTTCCTAAGTGCTAATGTTTTGCACCTGTGTTTCTGTGCACATAGCATTTGATAAGGCTACATATAAAAAAAGTGGTGATCACACAGTAGAAAATTGAAACAGTAACAATCAAAATGAAGTCTCAATAATTGAGTTCTTATATCCCTGGTAAAGAAATTGGTGTAAACTGGTGAGAAAAGATGAGAAGCCGAATCAATTGAAACTATGATATTGCTGGACAATCAATAAGTGTGCAATAATTTATTATCATTCATAAGTGAAAATTGTTCCTCTTTTTGAGATTTCTTCCTTTTATTTTTTTCAATTACAATTTACCTTTCTGGGTTTACAATTAGAGTAGTCTCATTTTTTCTCTTGATTTCTTCCCCTACATTGAACTATAAACTTTTCCTATTGAAATATGTTATATGAATTCTGGAAGTAAAAATTAATGCTAGTTTTTTAGTGTGACTTTTTTGCAACATATTTCACACACTGTAGAATATTCAAACTTGGAAATTTGTGACTTTAGTTATTTTTTATACTCTTGATACTTAATGAAATTACATTTCAATATGAATTTAATTGGAAAAAGAGACCCTCTGATGTCTTCCATTATGAGTAATGCACACTATTCAGAAATCATTTACGTGATTAAATATAGAAAATTTATTTTGCTTTGTGTAAAATATTATCAACAATCAGTTCAGTTCAGTCTTCAGTCATGTCCTACTCTTTAGAATCCCACAAACTGCAGCACACCAGGCCTCCCTGTCCATCACCAACTCCCGGAGTCCACACAAACCCATGTCCATCGAGTCGGTGATGCCATCCAACCATTTCATCCTTTGTGGTCCCCTCTCCTCCTGCCCTTGATCTTTTCCAGCATCAGGGTCTTTTCAAAAGAGTCAGCTCTTCTTATCAGGTGGCCAAAGTATTGGAGTTTCAGCTTGAACATCAGTCCTACCAATGAACACTCAGGACCGATCTCCTTTAGGATGGAAAAGTTTGGACCTCCTTGCAGTCCAAGGGACTCTCCAGAGTCTTCTCCAACAGCACAGTTCAAAAGCATCAATTCTTCAGCACTCAGCTTTCTTCATAGTCCAACTCTCACATCCATACATGACCACTGGAAAAATCATAGCCTTGACTAGATGAACGTTTGTTGGCAAAGTCATGTCTCTGCTTTTTAATATGTTATCTAGGTTGGTCATAACTTTCCTTCCAAGGAGTAAGGGTCTTTTAATTTCATGGCTGCAATCACCATCTGCAGTGATTTTGGACTTTATTTTCTTGGGCTCCAAAAAGACGCTTACTCCTTGGAATAAAAGTTATGACCAACCTAGCAGCCTGTTAAAAAGCAGAGACATTACTTTGTCAACAAAGGTCCATCTAGTCAAGGCTATGGTTTTTCCAGTGGTCATGTATGGATGTGAGAGTTGGACTGTGAAGAAGGCTGAACGCTGAAGAACTGATGCTTTTGAACTGTGCTGTTGGAGAAGACTCTTGAGAGTCCCTTGGACTGCAAGGAGATCTAATCAGTCCATTCTAAAGGAGATCACCCCTGGGATTTCTTTCGAAGGAATGATGCTAAAGCTGAAACTCCAGTACTTTGGCCACCTCATGTGAAGAGTTGACTCATTGGAAAAGACCCTGATGCTGGGAGGGCTTGGGGCAGGAGGAGGGGACGAGAGAGGATGAGATGGCTGGATGACATCACTGACTTGATGGACGTGAGTCTGAGTGAATTCTGGGAGTTGGTGATGGACAGGGAGGCCTGGTGTGCTGCGATTCATGGGGTTGCAAAGAGTCAGACACAACTGAGCGACTGAACTGAACTTAACTGAATGATGAGGCCATGGTAAAATAGTATCTGCACCATTGTTTCAAATTGTCTGTCAGAGCTGTCTTAATGAGCTGCTGGATGTGCAAGTTCCTTGCACAATACCAAGTATAATTTAAACATACTCTACTGTTTTTTTTTATTTTTACTATGTCTCCTCCTGTGTAATTTTTTTATCCCAAATGATTCAATAATAATTTATAATTAAGTTGTGGAATCCCTTTTGGAGTGTAAAAATTCTATTATTTAACAGTTTTACTAGGGGAGATGGCAAAAAAGAAAGGTGGGTTAAATCTTCCCTTTGCTTCAGGTTACTTTTTAAAAAAATTGTGTATATAATCTGCTTTTGATGGTTGGATTCTTTATGTTAAGAGAGACAATGACATTTAACAAATTCCTCCTGGTTCCTTTAATAATTTTTTTCAGATCTTCTATGACCCTTTCCCCAATACTCAGTACCAAGAATCCTGATCTGGTCATCATTCACTTCTCTGAATAACTGTTCATCTTAGATGTGTGATTCCTATATGAGCTTGGTTTCAATAGAAAGGAATGTTAGAGATAATATTTATTTCTGGCTTAATATTCTTATAACTAATTATCTGAAAAGTGCGAGAAAAAAATCAGAAAGCTATTTTTGTAAGGTATGTAGTATTTCATTCTTAGCGTGTCACTCCTGTTAGGTCCTTTCTATAAGGGATGTGCTGAAATAACCAAGTTATGTCTTTAAATATTAAGGAAGAAGATAGAGCAAAAAAATTGGTGTGGTTAAAGCAAATAATTGGGGCAGGCTTTGTTTTTATTTACAATGATTCTATATTTTTGTTTAATTTGTTTTGTATTTCCTTTCTTTTGTGAAAATAAAGACCAACCAAATGAGAAAAAGTGAAGTCTATTTTGCAGAACTTTTACAAGAGATTCATTCATCATCATCACTTGTGCTTTCGCAGAAACTCAAAGGCAGGCAGTAGAATGGGAACGCTTTCTAGTTGGAAAAACAAGGTGGGGGGTGGGGTGCAGTTAGGAATACCCTGACTGGAGACTTTCTTAACACAGAGAAGCTACAGGTAAGATAAGTAGAATCAGGGCATCCAGAGTGGTTTGCTGTTGCTGTTTAGTCACTCAGTTGTGTCTGATTCTCTGCAGCCTAATGGACTATAACCCGCCAGACTCCTCTGTCCATGGGATTCTCCACTCAAGAATACTGGAGTGGGTTGCCATGCCCTCCTCCAGGGAATTTTCCCAACCCAGGGATTGAACCCGTGTCTCCTGCATCTCCTGCATTGGCAGGTCGATTCTTTACCACTAGTGCCACCAAGCAACCCCAGTGTGATGGGTTATATATTTATATTTGATTTTCTCTGATTGGTCCTCTGTTGGAAGCAGGGACAAAAATTAGGGAAGCTGAGAATTATTATCTAAGTTCTGGCCATTTTAGGCTGATTGTAACAGGAGCTGTTGTTTAGCTTCCTGGAAGGTGTGCTAGAGATAGTGAATGTTCTGACTTTGTACATGGCTTTCTTGTGGCTACTATGTTGAATTCCTGGCTGGTTACTCTAAATAATGCTTTGGGTTTTTGGGCTGCTTGCTGTGTAGATCATGTGTCAAGAGTTCTATCCTTACGCATGGTCTGGTCATTGTCAAATTGTATCTTCAGTCTCTCACATTTAAGTGGCAAACTTAAAATGTTATTGTTCAAAAAGCTTTTATTAGTTTTAGCTTGATATGTAAAATAATAGTTTTAAAAACTAGAACTGTGTGATAAAATCTAAAATATATTTGATAAATACTTATATAATGTATTATATCTGGTTTATCATATATAAATATTTGTTACCACTTGAATATCTTTCTTCACATTCCCCTATTATCTAAGACAAGCTTTCTTAATAATACAACTAATTTTTATTGGATTTGTAAAAAATATTGACCTTAAATGGGAAAATTTCTAGTCAGTTTATTATTTATAAAAGGAAGGTACTGTTCATTGATGAATACATATATATATTTAGGTTGCTATTAGTTTCTTATTTCTGAGAGCTGTTTTAAAACTCCAAATTCTGCAGAGAATAAAATGAGCCTATAAAAATAATTTCTGCCATTTGTTGAATTTATTCTGTACATTAGACGGTTTACTCCCTTTACATATATTTTTCAGTGACACTCTCAAAGGAGCAGTATACTTATGTTTATTTATTCACATCAGGAAAGCTGACCCAGGGAGTGTTTAAATTCTAATAGGCTGTAAAAAGAAAATTTTGCATCTTACTCCATTATGTTTCACAGTCCCTCAAATGATACAGTTTAGTCTTGTCTACACACTGTTTATCTATAAATTGTGTGTCTCCTAAAGTGAAACTATACTTTAAATACAACATTCAACGTGAGAGGGAAAGAAATCACACTGATCTGGGGTTAAACTTGGTCCTTTCTGTGTCACTGAATGACTAATGCACAACTACAAGGTAACCTGGAATAATTTAACTTTGAAATGAAAAGGCAAAAATATGAGAGCATGTCTAATTTTTGAAAAACCATTTTAGTATTTAAATATAATTTAAACACATTTTTAAGTAACAAAGAAATATCAGAAACAACCTAAGTAGTTAGATAAAAAGTTACACATCTATATATCAAGTTATTATGTATTAACATAAACAATTAACTTTAGTGATGATGTCCAGTAGGAGTTTTATTAAATAAGTATTTTGATCAATAAGAGGAGTTGTTTTTAAATTCACCTGCATTTTTAAATATTGACTATATGTGTATGGGTATTTGGAGAAGGCAATGGCACCCCACTCCAGTACTCTTGCCTGGAAACTCCCATGGACAGAGGAGCCTGGTGGGCTACAGTCCATGGGGTTGCGAAGAGTCGGACACGACTGAGCGACTTCACTTTCACTTTTCACTTTCATGCATTGGAGAAGGAAATGGCAACCCACTCCAGTGTTCTTGCCTAGAGAATCCCAGGGATGGCGGAGCCTGGTGGGCTGCTATCTATGGGGTCGCACAGAGTTGGACACGACTGAAGCGACTTAGTAGTAGTAGTAGTATGGGTATTATGTAAAATTTTGTGACTGTGTTTTAACATGATTTTCAGTGGTGATTATAAATTTTTTCACTAAATATTTTAAATTAAATGAATCTTTCTTTTTTTTAACATTGTAATGATTAAGAATTTTTAATTATTAAGACTTAAAGTGAATCTTTTTTTTTTTTTTTTCTTTTGGGGGGGCGGGGAGCAGAAAGCCACTGTTAGTGTTCCAAGAAACAAATCAATCCTATTGGTCTCTTTGTAGTTTTCATCACTCTTGTATAGTAGATGAGTGTTCAGCAAAAACTCAGCTTATCATCCTGACAAATGGCATACAATTCTATATAGAAACATTTTATTTCATCACCATCAATTTTTAGAAAATGTATACATTAACATTGTCATTTAAAAGGTCTTCAAGTATATATTCACATTAGTTCTTTTTTGTTTTCATTTGAGCTAAAAATACATAGAGTAATTTTTTCTTAGATACCTTCAGGTTATAAATAGCATTAGAAATTTTAACAGAATCCTTCCGATTTTGTGTGAAGGTACATTTCAACATTCAGCTTCTGCCTCTGGATTCTACTAATAAAAATATTTTAACTCCAGGTATATTTTACATGTACAGTGACTACATTACCGCCCACAAACAAAAGATTCCCAGGAGTATTTTGTGTTTTATTTTCCTGAGAGCCAGAAGCCTGGTTGGGCTTTCCTGTCACCTTGTATGCTATATTTTAGATGTTTGAAAAAACACTCAATTTCATAAAATCTCTTTATAAAATGAGTTCAGAAAAGATAATTACTAAAATCATGACATATGACAATTGTCTTGTAATTTATATAAGCCTTATTGCCCATTACAATGCTTCCCTGATAGCTCAGCTTGTAAAGAATCCACCTGCAATGCGGAAGACCCCGGTTCAATTCCTGGGTTGGGAAGATCTGCTGGAGAAGGAATAGGATATCCACTCCAGTATTCTTGGACTTCCCTTGTGGCTCAACTGGTAAAGAATGTTCCTGCAATATGGACGACCTGGGTTTGATCCCTGGTCTGGGAAAATCTCCTGGACAAGGGAAAGGCTACCCTCTCTAGTATTCTGACCTAGAAAATTCCATGGACTGTATAGCTCATTATGATAAGTGTCTCAAAAATAGTATCCAAGTCCTATTCCTCTTTTTATTTCCTGTGTTTTAGGGATTGGCACCCCACTCCAGTACTCTTGCCTGGAAAATCCCATAGATGGAGGAGCCTGGTGGGCTACAGTCCATGGGGTCACTAAGAGTCAGACACGACTGAGCGACTTCACTTTCACTTTTTACTTTCATGTATTGGAGAAGGAAATGGCAACCCACTCCAGTGTTCTTGCCTGGAGAATCCCAGGGACGGGGGAGCCTGGTGGGCTGCCGTCTATGGGGTCACACAGAGTCAGACACGACTGAAGCAACTTAGCAGCAGCAGCCGCAGCAGCAGCACAGTGACTTATATCAGTTGAATGGGTTTTTATTGAATATCTAGATTTATGCAGATACCTGATTGTTTTTTATCTAATTGTGTTGTAGGATAGCATTCCATTTTACTCTAGTCACTTAGTATTTCTCCTGTTTTGAGGCCTACTTTTTCTCAGCATTTTTATAGTAACTCTTAGCCTATTATAATTCTAGATTTTGATGTCTCCCGGGGTTCTGTCCTCAATAGTCTTTGAATTTGACAGCTCCCAAAACTATATTTCCAGTCCCAGTCTACCCACAACACTCTCCTGGGAATTCTGTGTTTATATACAGACATACATATATTGATATTAATA
Organism: Bos indicus x Bos taurus; assembly: GCF_003369695.1. Classification (NCBI taxonomy): domain Eukaryota; kingdom Metazoa; phylum Chordata; class Mammalia; order Artiodactyla; family Bovidae; genus Bos; species Bos indicus x Bos taurus. The sequence goes on along the minus strand of NC_040076.1, from coordinate 16,468,592 downwards.
CATTGATTGCATACATATATACAAACATTCATATATATGTGTGTGTTAGCAAATATAGTGCACATAGTTAATGATTGAATACATGCATTCTCTCCATTTGGAGTTTATAGTTTCATTGATTCAGTCACCCTTTTATTTGCACATGGCTATTATTTTTTGGGGCTCCAAAATCACTGCAGATGGTGATTGCAGCCATGAAATTAAAAGATGCTTACTCCTTGGAAGGAAAGTTATGACCAACCTAGACAGCATATTCAAAAGCAGAGACATTACTTTGCCAACAAAGGTCCGTCTAGTCAAGGCTATGATTTTTCCAGTGGTCATGTATGGGTATAAGAGTTGGACTGTGAAGAAAGCTGAGCGCCAAAGAATTGATGCTTTTGAACTGTGGTGTTGGAGAAGACTCTTGAGAGTCCCTTGGACTGCAAGGAGATCCAACCAGTCCACTCTAAAGGAGGTCAGTCCTGGGTGTAGTTTGGAAGGAATGATGCTAAAGCTGAAACTCCAGTACTCTGGCTGCCTCATGCGAAGAGTTGACTCCTTGGAAAAGACCCTGATGCTGGGAGGGATTGGGGGGCAGGAGGAGAAGGGGACGACAGAGGATGAGATGGCTGGATGGCTTCACTGACTCAATAGATGTTAATTTGAGTGAACTCCAGGAGTTGGTGATGGATTTGGAGGCCTGGCGTGCTGCAATTCATGGGGTCGCAAAGAGTCGGACACGACTGAGCGACCGAACTGAACTGAACTGATTGAGCACCTACCACAAGACAGCATAACAATCATCGTTATATTAATGTGGTCAAAAGAAAACAAAATCTTTGATTTCCCCCATTGCAACAAATCTGTTTTTTTTTTATCTTCTCCATTTCAATAAATTATTTCATGATTCTTGCCTTGAATATATAATTTTTGAGATATGCTTAGGTCTGAATATTTTCAGTCATTCTCATTCTTTCAGGTACTATAATCCTAAACTGTAATCATTTCTCCTCTAGAAAACTCCAACTTTATCCTCAAACTAATCTCACTACTTCTACTCTTGTTCTCGTCCACTCCTGCTTTCACAGAGCAATCACAGTAAAGTTTCAAAGTGTCTTCACCAGATTCTCCATAATGACTTATAAATTTGGCTTCTGTATCTTATCTGGGTACATATGTTTGTACTTTCAACCCTGATAGACATTGCCTAGTCATAATGGCAAATAGCAAAAATGCAAAGTAGTTTTCTCTTCCAGGCCATTTTTCAGTTTATTTGTAATTTTAGGGTTGTGTTTGTTCTTCAGTTTAAAAGGCTTCTGTCAAGTGTTCCAGTGCCCAACACTTTCTCTTCATTTACGTGCCATTTCAAATGTCATGTCTTCAGGATGGACTTCATATGATCCTCGGCAAAGGATTCACGCAGTTACTTCTTCTTTTGCATGACCATATTCTATCCTCTTCCTTGATGTGGTCACTGTAAGGGGTTATCCTATTTATTTGTTTTATTAAATTAGAGATAGCATATTCCTTTATGGCAAATTTAATTCATGAAATACTATCACCACCTCAAGTCTCAGTGTGTCACAAAGCCAGGCAGGAAAGTAAGAGTTCCCTTACCTCCTACTCACTACCCTTGATCCCACCTAGAGGTTAGGGATTTTATAGCAACTTCAGTATTCAGATAAGAAAAGTAAGATTGTGTAAGCTTGTTACCCTGAGATGATAATGGAACCCATGTTAAAACACAGAGTTACTAACAACCAAAGGTCCTCTGGAATTTCGCATCACTGATGGAGGAGCCTGGCTGGCTACAGTCCATGGGGTCTCTAAGAGTCGGACACGACTGAACGACTTCACTTTCACTTTTCACTTTCATGCATTGGAGAAGGAAATGGCAACCCACTCCAGTGTTCGCCTGGAGAATCCCAGGGACAGGGGAGCCTGGTGGGCTGCCGTCTATGGGGTCGCACAGAGTCAGACACAACTGAAGGGACTTAGCAGCAGCAGCAGCATAGAATTTTGGGTGGATAAATGCCATCAAGTATGAGCCTAGAAAACTGGGTCACCTTTGTACAAAAGGGAAAGAAAGAGAGATGGCATCCTGAATTGACTGAGTTACCAAAGGAGGGAAGATTTATTTATGAATTACTGAAATATATTTGATGTATTTGAATTTATAATATAAATATATCCAATATAGAAAAAGTAAAACCTTTCCAGAACTGTTTAAATTCATTATAGGCAAATAAACAGTAAAAATAATAATGATACAACTGAGAACACATGAACCTCTAAAACCAACAGAGACTGTTGTATCTTACCCTAGGTGATACTGAAGCACAGTGATCACACCAGGAGCAATTTCTAATAGGATAAGACTAAATGCAAATACTTTTATTATTATTATTTTTGATCATACTGTATAGCATGCGGGATTTTACTTCCCCAACCAATGATCGAACCTATGCCTCTGCCTTGGGAGCATGGAATCTTAACTACTGGACTACCAGGGAAGCACCAAAATGAACATACTTTTTAATAAGCACAAAATATATAAAATATCAACTTGGATTGTTCATCCTACTAGAATCTGTTTTCATCATAGGAGATACTTACAAAGCATGACATATCAGGGTATACTAATAAAAAATGTCTTTGGTTACATTAAAATGTAAGTGAAAAACATTTTCTGAACAAATGCTACACTAAGGTATTTTGGGTTAAATATTTTCTTTGCTCTTTAGAATTTAATTCATATGGAAGGTGTATTTCCAATGTGCAAATGGTGATAGAAAAATATGAAGGAATCATATGAAAAGATACAAGTTTCAATTCTATACATAGTACTAACACGCTATGGAATAATGTGTGTAACTCTGAGTAAAGATAGAATATATATATAAAGAACTTTTAAATAACATTAGCCAAAGGGGGAAAATGCTAGAAATATTTTGAAGGAGAGATAATTTTCTGGCCTTTAGTGTTTTCTTTCTTTTTTTTTTCCTTTCTTTCTGAGGACATTTCAGACAAATGGGAGGCTGAGAATGTAGGTGAACATGTTGATATTTGTCTCACTGAAGCAGAGTTCAAGGCAGATCTAGAGGAGGAGTTAACCAGGGGGGTATCTCAATATGAACCTTGCCATTAACTTAAATGAATAGTCCAGAACCTTTATCACACTCATAATTCACCTTCGTATGGGATATATTTAGTCGTCTCTCCTAGAGAAATGATATTGTACCATACAAGATTAATACAGCCTGGGCCCTGGTGGCCATTATGTTGCCGCAGGTTTATGGTTTTCCTACAGCATTTTGATTTATGACACCCTTCCTTTTAATAGAGGTTCATTATTTGTACATTAAGGTTGTAACTTACTCCATCATATGGGGACTTCCATTAATCAGGCCTCTATATAGTTCAGTCTGACATTACTGTCCTTTTTGACAGGATTGCTCAAGCAGAGCAATTTGTTAAATGTTCAAGTCCTCAGTGGCTTAAGATTCACTTCGCCAGCTGGAGAAATATTTTCATTTTGATGCAAAATGACTCTTATGTGTCATTTTGTATGTCATTTAATCTAGGTGATTGACTCTTCAATTTAAGTAACTCACTGCTATTTATTTTGATTTTATAGGGCTTGGCTTTAGGAAAAAAAAAAAAAGATCCAAAATACAAAACTATACTCCATCCTAGTCTTAGCCTGTCTCTTGATAGAATAGAGAGGAGACAAAAACAGTAGGCCTTGGCCTTGGTTCATAATGCTGGTATCTTTTCCGCAGATGTGATTTTTATCAGAGAAACAGGGAGAAGGACTTTATTTTTATCTGAGAAAAAGAGAGCAGTTTAGGATAACATTCACTATTTATGAGCATTTTACATTCTAAAATCCCACATAATTCTGATCCATTGCAGGTTTATGGAAACTATGTATCTGTGACTTTACATTTTGTTCCAGAACTCCACACTTCAAAAGGAAAAGATCAATTCTAATGAAGTTTATTTGCTAAGGAATATTAATAATGAAATGCTGGAGAAGTAATACCACTGAACAAACCCTCCTCAGTGATTTGAGATTTAGGGAGATTTTATTTAAGTTCTGAATTTACATAGTCAATTCAGGGAGTAAAATGCTTCATGTCAACATATGAAGAATAAAATGATAATAAGATGTCTTGTTTTAAGATTTGTAAACCTAGGTCCCCATGAAACTAGGTGTGTAGATGTTTCCAGAGGTTTGACATGTAAATACAGGTTAAAGCCAGAGCAACCAAAACTATAAGAAATTGGAAAGTTGACTCTTTTTGTGCCTTATTAAGTTTACAGCTTCCTCATTAAAGTTTTTTTTATTTAATCGCTAAGCTAAGTTATGTTTGACACTTTGTGACCCCATAGACTGTAGCACACCAGGCTTTCCTGTCTTTCACTATCTCCCAAACTTGCTCAAATGCATGTCCATTGAGTCAGTGATGCCATCCAACCATCTCATCCTCTGTCAACCCCTTCTGCTCCTGGTCTCAATCTTTCCCAGCATCAAAGTCTTTTTCAATGAGTCACTCTATAACAGGTAGAACCATTTACTCTAAAATTGAGCATAAGTATGCCGTTCAGAAGTCTTGGTTCTATTATTTTATTCACGTTTGAAAATGAAATTTGAGTTGCATACCTCTCTCAAAGAAGATGAGTAATTCTTTGAAGAGCCATTTTGTTACCACGCAATTGTTTATGTATATACCAATATTTTATTTTTTATCATTATATTTCTGCTTCCATCTGCACACTAATAAATTTAGATAAAGCATATTGTAATGTTTTGATTTTTTTTCATACCAAGAAAAATTTTCAATAAGTACCACATACCAAGAGGGAGGAGGGGAGAAGGGAGGGAGACAGAGGTAGAGAAAGAGGAGGGACGGAGAGAGAGAGACAGATAGAAAACAGAGGCAATGACAGTGACATAGAGACTAACAAACTGAGCCTGAGATGGAGAGAGAGAAGGATTAGTACTTAAAAAAAAAAAAAAAACAGGATAAGTGGCTTCTCTATGAATAAGTGACAAAAGAGATACATCATAACTGATACTGTGTTCTTAGAATCATGCTGATGGTACAGCTGAACTGAGATGGCCACATGGTCTGTTTACTTAAGGATTGTAGAGGCTGTTGTTTAATGCTGTATGACAAGCTTCCTAAAGCTTAGTGGCTTAAAAACTAACAGCACACATTTAGGTCAGAATTCCAGGTACAGCTGAACTAGGTTCTGTGCTTCAGGGTCTCCCTAGTCTACCATCCAGTTGGTTGGAACAGTAGCCTCCTCAGTGACTGGATGGGGAAGAGCCACTCCCAGGCCTCTGCAGGATGTGGGCAGTGTTCATGTCCTTGCAGCTGTAGGGCTCAAACTTCATTTTCTTGCTATTCATGGTTCCTTGCAATCATATATCTTCAGGGTCTTTTTTTTTTTTTTGAATTTGTGTTTGCTTTGTATCTGGTTTCTTAGTATAAATATTTTTAATTCCTCTGTTTTCATATTAAATATATATGAATAACTTGTTTCTTTTTGTTGTCTAGCAATATTCCATTGCATAGTATTGCCATAATTTATCTACTTTCCAGTCAGAAGTTCTTTTTATAATTACTGGTTTGAGATTATCATGAAAAATTCTGCTAAGAACATTTCTTATAAAAATATTTGTGAAAACATAGATTGTCCTTTTTACTGGGTTGATACTCTAGGGAAGCAGGGATTGACTGGTAAAATGCTAAATGTTTATTTTTATAGGAAGTAACTATATTGCTTTTCAGAGTGGTTGTATTATCTTGCATTCCCATCAGCAATGTGGTTACTTTGTAACCATCTGCTTTTGCTATATTTAGAGATTTCAGAACACTAAATTTCACTACTCCTTTAATGTCTATAAGATTTGGATTTGCATATTTAAAGGTCTATTATTAAACAAATATACAATTAGGAAACATATCTTCACGATGAAATAATCATCTTACAATTATGAAATATCCCTTTTCATAAAATTAAAGACATTTACACATGTAATTAAGGTCCAAATCTATTGATTTTGAGTTAATTAAAAGGGCGGTTATTCTCACTAGGTTTGGATTAATCAAAGGAACTGAGAGACCTTCCAGAAGTTAGAAATTCTCTCTATGTTGCTGGCTTTGAAGAAGTAAACGCCTGTGAAGTAAATAGTCATGTTGCAGAAATCATTCTGCAAAAGTCAAAATTATATGACATTCTTTAGAACTCAGAATTATAAAGACTAGAGTCACAGAGTTGCTCCTGGCTAGAGATGTGGGGTGGGGTGTGGATCAATTGCAAACGGCTGACAGTCTATATTTCAACTCTGGTGATGGTAACATGACTGTGTTCATATATCAGAATTAATTGGAATGTCCCCTTGAAAATAGTTCACTTTCCTACAAATTACCTCTCAATAAATATGATGTAAAAATTAAATAAACAAAATATTTTAGAGGACTATTTTTTCACCTGGTTTTTCTGGATCATGGTTTTTGACATGTACTTTTAGTAGTCGTTGCTTTAAGCATAACCTGTATGTTAAACTGTAAAATATATGGAAAATTAGAGGATAATCCTTTGTCTTTATAGATATCACTAATTCATAAGTAACAAACCTCATTCATTCAATATATTTAAATATGATTCTTACTATTGAATTATAAGTTTTTCATTTTTTGTTTATCATGAGGCCTTTCTGTTTATTTTAATTTTATATTAAGTGTAGAGTGCTTCAAAAAAGAAAAAGTATTCTAACATTTGCTACAAATATGTTAACATTTCTACAAACCAGTCAAAACATATTTCTTGCTGTTTGGTTACACTATATAAAATCAATCATCTGATTCACCTTTTTGTGCTGTGCAGTTGAGGAAATTCAGAAAGGGACATTGTTATTTGTGCTAGAGTTTCGTATGAGTCTTGGAGACTGAAAAATATGTATCAATGCCCAGTTCACATGTTTTCATGATATGGACTTTCTCTCCAAGTTGCAGTTCATGTCATGCCTCTGTCCCTTAGCTTCTTCATCTGTGTTCTAGCACTTTGATCATATTTCATCTCTACTCAAAACCTTCCATTGCTAATCATATAAAGACTATCCCCCACAGCTCGTAATTTTAAGCAGTGTACACTTAGACCTCAACTCTCATTTCAAACCCGTCAGTTCCCCCAAACCCTACGTTAGCTAATCTCCTATTTATGGCCCCCACATACACACTGTATGATTTTCTTCATTTATTTCTGCCACTCCCTCTTCTCTTTTCTGACCAATTATTGTCTTTAAATCTGACTCATGCTTTAAGGAACATTGAAATCCTCTTTTCTTTGAAAAACATCGCTTTGTATTATTGTGCTTCTGTTCAAAAGATGGGCACAATAATCAGAGGTAGATTTACCATGAGGCCAATAATGTGTTATACCTCGGTAATAAATAGGAATCATTTGCATCAGCTCCTTCCAAGTGGCTGGGCAGGGCCTTAGCAGTGTATTCACTGGTAATATGCTTTGTAAAAATTGTGAAAATTAGATATCAACAAAATTTGCAAAGTCAGTTGTCTGTTTTTACTTAAACTTCCATCCTTCACATTTTATACCTTTAACACTGCTGTGAAGTGGTAGGCATGGGCATTTTGGGAACAGAATAAGAGGAGGAAGTTGAACCAATGTGCTTGTGCACACTTTCATGTTTAGTTAAATTATCCTAGTTGTCTAGGTTCTATTATTATTTATGAGGTGAACTTCTCTGCCACTTGACATGAAGGTTCAGGGCCAAAAGTTGTATGAGATTGTGTCTTACGTGATCAACTGAGATGCAACAAGAAATGTTTTAAGTGCATGAAGCTAGAGGTCAATCTGTGGGAAACTTCTTTCAAATTGTCTTATATATGAATATAACTCAATAGAAATTATTCTCAAATTTGGCAGCAATCCCTAATTTAATATGTCATTGGCAATAATAGATTGAGAAAAGAAATCTAGAAATCTGTCAATTAAAAAAAAGAATCATAATAATCTAAGATTAATTTAAAAAATTTTTCTCTGCACAAAATGCTATTGCAGAGTCTGTATGAAATTAAAAAAAAAAAGATCTAAGACTATGTAGCCAAAAATATATAAAATATAAGCTGTGTTAGGCAGTCATTTAAGACAAAGAAGGATGTGATTCTGCATTTTATGATTTCTATCAATTATTTTTTAAATGTAAATTCATTATGACTCCTGTATCTCTCAAAGTAAATATTTGTGCTATAATATAATTTTGTATTCTTAATCTTATATTATTTTTTAAAGTCATACTGCAAAGTATGTAAGCTTCAGGTCCCATCACACAAAGCCTGGGTCCACCATTATCTCATCAAGTAGGTAAAATATTTGCATCCAATCTTCCACGTTTAGGAATTAACTGTTGTTGTTCAGTCACTCAGTCATGTCTGACTCTTTGTGATCTCATGGACTGCAGCATGCCAGGCTTCCCCGTCCTTTACCAACTCCCAGAGCTTGCTCAAACTCATGTCCATTGACTCAGTGATGTCATCCAACCTTCTTGCCTCTGTTGTCCCCTTCTCCTCCCACCTTCAATCTTTCCCAGCATCAGGGTCTTTTCTAATGAGTCAGCTCTTCCCATCAGGTGGCCAAAGTATTGGAGTTTCAGCTTCAGCATCAGTTCTTCCAATGAATATTCAGGACCGATCTCCTTTAGAATTGACTGGTTTGATCTCCTTGCAGTCCAAGGGACTCTCAAGGGTCTTCTCCAACTCCACAGTTCAAAAACATCAATTCTTCTGTGCTCAGTATTCTTTATGGTCCAACTCTCTAGGATTTAATGAACAAAGATAATTGCACGTTTAGATCTAGGTAATTATTCACCAAGAATCTACTACACTCCAAACATATGCTAGAGTTTCTCACATATTTCCCCATTCAGTCCTATAAGGAATGTATTATAATTCCAATTTCATGACAAAGAAACCAAGGCTCAGTGTGTTAAATTGTTCATTCTGAATAAGAATAACCCACGGAAGAGGTGGCAAACCAAATGATGATTTGTAACACTTTAAAATCTAAACAAAAAAAAATTATATTTTTGTCTATAGTCTGCCTAAATCTTAGTTTGGGATTGAATCTGTGGCCCCTGGAGTAGAATCACAGTCTTAAACACTTGACTGCCAGGGAAGTCCCATGTGTAACATTTTTGAGAGCTCAGTATATCCTGGCTAGTAAACTACATTCAGGTCACATTTTTACTTTCTTGTAGAAGACACAGAGTTTTAAACAAACAAACACACTGAACTCAGAATTACTCTAATAGAGCCATCCAGCAGGCATAGTGGTGGTAGAAAGACTAGAGTAACAATTTCTACTTAGGGGTTAGGGTTAGGAAATGTGTTACAGGATCAGATTTGTTTACTATAGTCTTGAAGGATGTGTAAGACTTCAATGATCATGGAACTAGGAATGGGTGGGCCCAACAAAAGAAAAATATATATATATTTTTTAAGACCTGGTATTTTTCTGATGTGTTTAACACACTAAAGTCAGAGGATAAAATGTTGAGAATTAATAGGGATGAAGAAGCAGAGATGAACAACAATTTTGAGGAGAATGGGCTAGTCAAAGAAAATGGAGAGAAAGCATTTCTGGTCAACAAAATCAGTTATTAAATTATGAGCCAGCATAGAAAATGAAAATTTCATATTTAAGTGTAATAGAAAACATATGAAGCCAAACATGAATAGTTGTCAATGTGGTTCCATATTGTTATGGACTAAATTGTGTGACCCTCAAAATCTATAAGTTAAAGCTCTCACCCTATTGTTACTATATTTGGAAATAAGGCCTTTGAAAAGGCTGTTGTTGTTGTTCAGTTGCCAGTTCAGATCAGTCACTCAGTCGTGTCCGACTCTTTGGGACCCTATGATTCGCAGCACGCCAGGCCTCCCTGTCCATCACCAGCTCCCGGAGTTCACTCAGACTCACGTCCATCGAGTCATTGATGCCATCCAGCCATTTCATCCTCTGTTGTCCCCTTCTCCTCTTGCCCCCAATCTCTCCCAGCATCAGAGTCTTTTCCAATGAGTCAACTCTTCACATGAGGTGGCCAAAGTACTGGAGTTTCAGCTTTAGCATCATTCCTTCCAAAGAAATCCCAGGGCTGATCTCCTTCAGTCCATAGTTATATCCAGTTCTTTGTGATGCCATAGGCTGCAGCATGCCAGGCTTCCCTGTCCTTCACTATCCCCTGGAGTTTGCTCAAACTCATGTCCATTGAGTCGGGGATGCTATCCAACCATCTCACCTTCTGTCATCTCCTTCTATTCCTGCCCTAAATCTTTCCCAGCATCAGAGTCTTTTCCAATGAGTCAGCTCTTTATATCAGGTGGCCAAATTATTGGAGCTTCTGCCTCAACATCAGGCCTTCCAATGAATATTCAGGGTTTATTTTCCTTAGGATTGACTAGTTTGATCTCCTTGCTGTCCAAGGGACTCTCAAGAGTCTTCTCCAGCTAAATCTGGTCCTAAGGGTAGGGCCCTAATCCAGTGAAGCTAGTGTTACAGGGAAAGGGAGAGATAACAGGAGGGTATCCACACAGAGAAGAGGTCGTATGAGACACAGCAGGAAGGAGGCTGTCTTCAAGGCAAGAAGAGATACCTCTCTCAAAACCAGCCATACCAACATCTTGATCTTTGGCTCCCATCCTCCAGATTTGGGAAAAAAGTAATTTCCATTGTTTAAGCCATTCAGTCTATGGTGCTCTGTTCTGGCAACCCATAACCATTAGTTGCTCTTTATTTCTGCATCTGTAATTCTGTTTATGTTTTTAAGATGCACAGTCTACCCCAAGCTACAATATGGCTTTTACAATTCTGTACATTTCACATGGGACTTCCCTCATAGCTCAGTCAGATCTGCCTGCAATTCAGGAGACCCAGGTTTGATCCCTGGGTTGGGAAGATCCCCTGGAGAAGAGAATGGCAACTCATTATTCTTGCCTGTAGAATCCTACAGACAGAGGATCCTGGCAGGGGTCGCATGAGTTGGGCACAATTTAGCAACTAAACCCCACCCTACATTTCACTGGCATCCCAAGTAGGAATAGGACAGGGGGAAGGAGAATAAGGAATGGCGAAAGGCAAATTTCAGCTGAGCCTTTTCTTGTTTTAATGAAGAGAAAATAGATCTCTGACCTCCCCATTCCCCACACTTAACTATTACTCCATTCAGACAACCCAAGCTAAAAGAGAACCTGAAGAATTCACCTGAGTTCCATGAAGGCAGGGACTCTGATTTGTTTCCTACTGTGTCCTCATGCCCAGGTCCTGTCTGGCAGGCAGTAGGCATGCAATAAATATAAGTAGATGAAAGAATAAATGAAATATCTCACCTCCTGGATGATACAAAATGGTTTCCAAGGAAGAATGAAATTTGTATGTCTTTAACAGTAGGCCACGTGTTTTTCTGTCCCTCCCTTTCATTTTAAGCAGCATCATTTATATATTTCTGGCCATCACGCATACCTAGATATTCATGGTGGAAGATAATAAGAAGATTGCTGACTGCTAGTCTCTCACTTATTTTATGGAAGATAAAGTCGAGTTCTCCAGAAATGATGTGATCACAGAAACATAACTAGCTGATGGCAGCCCTGGGAGAGGACTCCCACTAGAGTGTGTAGACCCCATATCATTCTAAGAAGAATAGGAAAAATGTGTATAGCACTCTAATCCAAATAGCAGTATGCCTCTCATTTCTTCTCGTCTACTTAACTGGAAAATTGAATTTCCTTATCTTTAGCTTTCCAAGTGTCCTTGATTCCCTCCCTGGCTTCCCAGAGCATTGCTGTGTTGTAGTCAGGTGAGAAGGCTGCTTCACATTTACAGCCTTCCTCAGCTACATATGTATCTTTTTTTGTACACAGCTCTTGATTTTTTCAGTTTTGAGCTGTCAGCAATGTTAGGGAAACCTCGGAGGTATCATTGATAATTACTTGCTGATTTTGACATGTTCCCTTCAGCCCTAATATCTGAAAAATATCTGAATGGAACTGTGATTTCTCTATTATCCCACAGGAAATGTCACAAACTAGATTTATGATACTGTTCATTTCCTCTGTTATTACTTATGTAAAGCCTGGTGTAAAGACCTGTTGGGTGACTTCTGGCAGGAAATTTCTAATTACAATTTGGATTGTAGCAAAAGTATCAGTTACACTTCTACGAAAACAGATGTTTAAAAAATTTTGAACAATCAAATAAGGTTTCCTATACTTAAGTCATAAACAGAGTGTGACTTTACAGTAATTTTATTCCACAATTATAGATTTAGCAGTAGTACTGATATGGATTTTTAGACCCTCCTGAAGAAAGGAGAGAAATGGTTTTAAGACTTTTGAGATACTCAGAAGCCTCTTAATGAAGGGAGGAAAAAACATGTATTTTTTAGCGTATTTCTTTTGTCAGTTCTAACATTAGTGGATATGAATCTGAGCGAACAAGTTTTATCTGTTGCATTGTCCCCACCCCTCCCATCACATTGCAGCATATACAATACCAATAAAAGCAGTGTTTAATGGATGGAAAAGGATGCCAAGGAGGATATGGCCTTAAAAAGCCATTCAGTATGATTACAAAAGGATCAGTTCAGTTCAGTTTAGTTGTTCAGTCATGTCTGATTCTTGTGATCCCGTGGACTGCAAAATGCCAGGCTTCCCTGTGCATCACCAACTCCCGGGGGTTGCTAAAAATTCATGTCCACGAGTCGGTGTTGCCAACCAACTGTCTCATCCTCTGTCGTCCCCTTTTCCTACTTTCTTTAATCTTTCTCAGCATCGGGGTTTTCTTTTCCAGTGAGTCAGTTCTTCACATCAGATGGCCAAATTATTGGTGCTTCAGCAAACATCAGTCCTTCCAAAAGAATAGACGATCCTATAAATTGACATGCTGTACGCCAGCAAAGTTCTGACTCATGTCACCTTTCTAATCAAATCAGAGGTTTCTAAACCCCAGAGTCAAATGTCTTTGTCCCTGTAAATAATATTCATTAAGCTAAGTTCATTAATGTTCATTAAGGTAAGTTCAGTAAGGTGACATCTTCCAGAGCATCTCTCATAGAAATATATTTGTATGTTCTGTTCAGCTCAGTTGCTCAGTCATGTCTGACTCTTTCTGACCCTATAAACTGCAGCAAGCCAGGCCTTCCTGTCCATCATGGACTCCCGGAGTTTACTCAAACTCATGTCCATTGAGTCAGTGATGCCACCCAACCATCTTATCCTGTGTTGTTCCCATCTCCTCCTGCCTTCAATCTTTCCCAGCATCAGGGTCTTTTCCAATGAGTCAGTTCTTCACATCAGATGGCCAAAATATTGGAGGTTCAGCTTCAGCATCAGTCCTTCCAATACATATTCAGAACTGATTTCCTTTAGGATGGATTGGTTGAATCTCCTTGCAGTCCAAGGGACTCTCAAGAGTCTTCTCCAACACCACAGTTCAAAAGCATCAATTCTTTGGTGCTCAGCTTTCTTTATAGTCCAACTCTCACATCCGTACATGACTACTGAAAAGACCATAGCTTTGACTAGACAATCTTTGTTGGCAAAGTAATGTCTCTGCTTTTTAATATACTGTCTAGGTTGGTCATAATTTTTCTTCTGAGGAGCAAGTGTCTTTTAATTTCATGGCTGCAGTCGCCATCTGCAGTGATTTTGGAGTTCCAAAAAATAAAGTCTGTCACTGTTTCCATTGTTTCTCCATCTATTTGCCATGAAGTGATGGGACCAGATGCCATGATCTTAGTTTTATGAGTGTTGAGTTTTAAGCCAACTTTTTCACTCTCCTCTTTCACTTTTATCAAGAGGCTCTTTAGTTCCTTATTTTTTCTGCCATGAGGGTGGTGTTGTTTGCATATCTGAGTTTATTGATATTTCTCCAGGCAATCTTAATTCCAGCTTGTGCTTTATCCAGCCCAGCATTTCTCATGATGTACTCTGCATCCAAGTTTTATTTGTAGACATAGGTAAAGGTTAAGGTTTAGTTGTTAAGTCGTGTCTGACTCTTGCAGCTCCAGGGTCTATAGACCATGAGATTCTGTGAGATTCTCCTGGCAAGAATACTGGAGTGGGTTGCCATTTCCTTCTCCAGGGGATCTTCCTGACCCAGGGATTGAGCCTGGGTATCCTGCATTGCAGTTTCATATTAGACATCACAGAGAAGAAACCACCATATATGCAGCACACTATAACCAAGTAGCATGGAAAGAAAAGGAAAAAAAAAATGTAACAGTGCAGCAAAGATTAAAAAAAAAAAAAAAAAGCCTGTGTATTTCCTGGAAGGCAATGCTGTGCCCTGATTCAGTGATTATAGCACACCTGGAAGTAGTTTAGAAAGACTTGAATTTCAGTTAGTTGGGAATGAATGAGTATTATGCCAGGAATTAGGAACTGGACACTTGATTTGATAAGGAAATGTAGCCTTTTCAAAGATAGGAAGTGAACGAAGAGGAGGAAATATACACCTTCCCTTTGGGAAACATAAAGCCATGCTCCTTTTTTTTTTTTTTTTTTTTTTTAATTTCGGAGAGACATTCAAAGAAAATATCAGTAAAGAGAGGTAAGAATTTAATAGTCTTCTTTTACAGATCATAATTTTAGTAGAAAACACATTTCTTCTGTGTCTAATCCTAATTCCAGAAGTTTAATGGCAGTAAGTATTTATCTGAGGGATTATTTGGTCTACTTCTCAGGTACAACCACTCATCTCTCCATGACCAATATTCTCAAGTAGTATGACCCCAGAAGTCGATGCTGGAGAAGCCTTGAGTTTACAATAATTGTATGTCTAAGCAATATAAGTGGTTTAAATTCATATCTTAAGTGATTTGAGCTGCAAGCCTTGAAATCCTGTGTGTGCTAATGTGTATGTGTGTTTCTATGTATGTAGTGTTGATAAATGTTAGATGTTAAGTCTAATAATACTGAAACTTAGAAGTAGAAGGATTGACTGAAATCTCCAAAATAAATCATACGACAGAACCTGGTTGAAAGCATTAAAAAATTATGATCTGAAATCTCTGTGAATATATGTCACTGAGGAAAAACTAAACTTTTGTTTGGCTCTCAAATCAAATCACTTTCATTATTAAAATATTTGCATTATTTTATATACATATTTGCTCATAAATAGCAAACAAAACAGGATATAACAGGATTTGATTTACTAGTCTTTAAAAATGCAGTAGTATTTCTACATAATTATTAGAAAATAGTCCTAAATTGTAAAATTTTTCACAGTATACAAGATGCATATAATTAAGGAGAAGCATTATTGTTTTGCAGCATGCAACGTTTAGTACTTGATATTATTAACTGATGGCTTTCAGCAGATGTGGTGGTGGTTTTTGCACTAAGTTGTAGCCAACACTTGTGACCCCATGGATTGTAGTTCATTTTAAAACTGTATGAGAAATGTCAACACTTTTTTTCTTATGGGCTAAAAACATATGGAAATACTTTTGTATTGTATTGTATTGTAAATTTTCTTTTGTGCTTCAACATGAAAATAAAAAACAAAAATAAATTATACATTTTAGCAGTTAGTGATATACAGACTTGCAGAGTCAAAGGGACCAATGAAACAGATTTTATTATCATTTCAATCAGTTTCTGCCAGCTCTATTTCTAAACTGATATGATAGAAATATTGAAAACTGTAGTATGATATAGATATCTAAGACAGACAGTCTTCTAATACTTTGGGTCATGTGCTCATGATCTAAGGGAAAAGAAGTTGTTGAAACTGAATGGGACTGCTTATTTTGCTAGGGCTGCCATAAAAAATGTACTACAGCCTGGATGTCATACATTTCTATTGTTTATCCCCTCACAATTCTGGATGCTACAAGACCAAGATCAAGATGTTGGCAGTGCTGATTTCTTCTGAAGCATCTTTCTTTGGCTTGTAGTTGACAATTTTCTCTGTGTCTTCACATTGTTTTTACTATGGTCAGGCATGTACCTGACCTACTTTCCAAATATAAAGGTACCAGTTGACACCACTCATACTGAATTGGGGTCTACCTAATGATTTCATTTAGGACTTCCCAGGTGGCTCAGTGTAAAGAATCCAGCTGCCAATACAGACGATGTGAATTAGATCCCTGTGTCAGGAAGATGCCCTGGAGAAGGAAATGGCAACCCACTCCGGTATTCTTGCCTGGGAAATCCCATGGACGGAGGAGACTGGCAGGCTACGGTCTATGGGATCACAAAAGACTTGAATACAACTTAGCAACTAACCAACAAAAATGATCTCATTTAACCTTAATTGCCTATATTAAAACCCTTTCTCCGTATGAAGTCACATTCTGAGGAACTGGAAGTTCATCTTCAACATGTAGTTTTCTAGGGGGCACAGTTTAGCCCATTTGGGGAATGACTGTCAGGTTCAATTTGACCAAGAAACTTCATAGAACAGAAAGATTCACATGGATTTATCAGTGTGCTATGGTTGTGAGCAATCCCTTTGCCTTCCGACATTATAGGAAAGCTCATAAAAATCAGAAATGCTGGGTGAGACTGGGTTTTTTCTTGGCAATTCATGCCAATTTATATTCAGATTGAATAGAGGCTACTTAAAATGGCCAGCTCCTGAGTTTGCAGGAATAACTAACATACTAGTTAAAACAAAATTTTGGTAAATAAGTTGTGAGTTGTGATTTATTGATGTAATGTTAGGAAGTCTACCACTCCACTTATTTTTGTTATTTATCTTTCCTCTTTTGGCTACATTTTCAAATGTAATAATTTCATCACTACAAAATGGCTCTTCTGTATACATTTTCTCTCAATATTAAAATAAAAATATATTTTAATCTTCAAAAATAAATATATTAATGTATCAAAACATTTTTATAATGTTTTCATCAAGAAAATATGCATGCATTTAAGTATCATAAATTAGGTCCTTCGTGAACTTCCAGATGTTCAAGCTGGTTTTAGAAAAGGCAGAGGAACCAGAGACCAAATTGCCAACATCCGTTGGATCATCAAAAAAGCAAGAGCGTTCCAGAAAAACATCTATTTCTGCTTTATTGACTATGCCAAAGCCTTTGACTGTGTGGATCACAATAAACTGTGGAAAATTCTGAAAGAGATGGGAATACCAGACCACCTGACCTGACTCTTGAGAAATTTGTATGCAGTTCAGGAAGCAACAGTTAGAACTGGACATGGAACAACAGACTGGTTCCAAATAGGAAAAGGAGTACATCAAGGCTGCATATTGTCACCCTGCTTATTTAACTTCTATGCAGAGTACATCATGAGAAACGCTGGCCTGGAAGAAGCACAAGCTGGGATCAAGATTGCTGGGAGAAATATCAATAACCTCAGATGTATAGATGACACCACCCTTATGGCAGAAAGTGAAGAGGAACTAAAAATGCTCTTGATGAAGGTGAAAGAGGAGAGTTAAAAAGTTGGCTTAAAACTCAGCATTCAGAAAACGAAGATCATGGCATCTGGTCCCATCACTTCATGGGAAATAGATGGGGAAACAGTGGAAACAGTGTCAGACTGTATTTTTCTGGGCTCCAAAATCACTACAGATGGTGACTGCAGCCATGAAATTAAGACACTTATTCCTTGGAAGAAAAGCTATGACCAACCTAGACAGCATGTTGAAAACCAGAGACATTACTTTGCCAACAAAAGGCCATGTAGTCAAGGCTATGGTTTTTCCAGTGGTCATGTATGGATGTGAGAGTTGGACTGTGAAGAAAACTGAGTGCCGAAGAATTGATGCTTTTGAACTGTGGTGTTGGAGAAGACTCTTGAGAGTCCCTTGGACTGCAACGAGATCCAACCAGTCCATTCTGAAGGAGTTCAGCCCTGGGATTTCTTTGGAAGGAATGATGCTAAAGCTGAAACTCCAGTACTTTGGCCACCTCATGCAAAGAGTTGACTCTTTGGAAAAGACTCTGATGCTGGGAGGGATTGGGGCCAGGAGGAGAAGGGGACGACAGAGGATGATATGGCTGGATGGCATCACGGACTTGATGGACATGAGTCTGAGTGAAATCCAGGAGTTGGTGATAGATAGGGAGGCCTGGTGTGCTGCGACTCATGGGGTCTCAAAGAGTCGGACACGACTGAATGACTGAACTGAACTGATGTAGTAAATTATATTCAGAGAGAGAAAAGCTATATTTATCATATATATCAGTTCAGTTCAATTCAGTCACTCAGTGATGTCTGACTCTTTGTGACCCCAGGAACCGCAGCACTCCAGGCCTCCCTGTCCATCACCAACTCCTGGTGTGCACTCAAACCCATGTCTATCAAGTCAGTGATGCCATCTTTCCATCTCATCCTCTGTCCTCCCCTTCTCCTCCTGCCCTCAATCTTTCCCAGCATCAGGGTCTTTTCCAGTGAGTCAGCTCTTCGCATCAGGTGGTCAAAATATTGGAGTTTCAGCTTCAACATCAGTCCTTCCAATGAACATCCAGGACTAATCTTTAGGATGGACTGGCTGGATCTCCTTGCAGTCCAAGGGACTCTCAAGAGTCTTCTCCAACACCACAGTTCAAAACCATCAATTCTTTGGCACTCAGCTTTCTTTATAGTCCAACTCTCACATCCATACATGACCACTGGAAAAACCATATCATATGTGTAGTAATATATAAAATAGATAACTAATAAGGACCTATTGTATAGCACAGAGAACTCTAGTCAATATTCTGTAATATCCTACATGGGAAAAGAATCTAAAACGATTGGATGTATGTATCTGTATAACAGGTTCACTTTGTTGTATACCTGAAACTGATGTAACATTGTAAGCCAACTGTATTCCAATAAAGATGTTAAAAAGTCATTATTTCCTTTGTACATATACATATAAACAAGGACTGAAACTTATTTGGTACCCATATTTTCATTACTGCTGCTGCTGCTGCTAAGTCACTTCAGTCGTGTCCGACTCTGTGTGACCCCATAGACAGCAGCCCACCAGGCTCTCCTGCCCCTGGGATCCTCCAGGCAAGAACACTCGAGTGGGTTGCCATGTCCTTCTCCAATGCATGAAAGTGAAAAAGTGAAAGCAAAGTTGTTCAGTCGTGTCCGACTCTTAGCGACCCCATGGACTGCAGCCCACCAGGCTCCTCCACATCCAAGAGTACTGGAGTGGGGTGCCATTGCCTTTTCCATTTTTCATTACTAAATACTGCCTAATCTGACCACACATAATAATTTTATAGAAAAGTTGTATTAGTAAACTTATATAAAAAGAAATACAAATTTAATTTACATAGAGGTTAAAAAGTGTTGCTGGCCTTAGTTGAATAACACTATGGTCATATTTATGCCCTTTCCTGATATCTTGCATTCACTGAACCATGGCTTACTATTCTTTTAATCCTTACTTCCTATAACAATTATAATTTTCAAGACTTGAGAAGCACAGATATTTTAATATATAATATGTAATTTTAAGTGATAATGGTAGCATTTATTAAGATCACCATGAAGTCTTGGGACTTCTTAAAACATTTATGCCATAGGAGATTTGCCTTCTATATAAACAACTGCTCTCTACACCATGGGGTGATGATAAAATGTTTGAAAGGATGAAAATGATAAGAGAATGTTTTCTGTTCATTAAACTGCATGTTGTAAAACTATTTTCCACAATCCTTTTTACATTAATTGCTGAAGATAAAAGAATATTAAACTTTCTCAAATGAGTTAAAGTTTTCAACTTGTTTAAGTGGACATCAGAATATACGAATTTTTGTCTTGTGTAGCCTGCTCTTGCCAACTTTACCTAATCCTTGGCAATAAAATGCAGAAAGATAGTGAATGTAATCAAGGATAAATTCATCCTAAGAATTACTATTAACTCTGGAATGGCTGAACTTTAATACAGTAGCAGTGAGACTGTTTTGTGGATGTATGCAAAAGAAAAATTCATGTCATATTTAAATATTGGATTTTCACTTCATTTTCAAAAGATTTTATATGGACAAGCACAATAATCCAAAAAGTTAAGTAAAATGACACTAGGTCTATGGCTATATTCACAGCAATTCAACTCTTGTTTTCAGTCCATAGATAATTTAATATTATAAAAAAACTTGGCTGAGGTGCATTTAATTTAACTATTGCTATTATTATTATTATATTATTAGTCAGGAATCATGGAAGAAAATATAGACTTTTTTCCAACCAGAATATACCCAACATAATGAAAGAAAATATGCACTTTTTAAAAACAGTAGTGGAGATTCCTTAAAAAACTGGAAATAGAACTGCCTTATGATCCAGCAATCCCACTGCTGGGCATACACACTGAGGAAACCAGAAGGGAAAGAGACACCTGTACCCCAATGTTCATCGCAGCACTGTTTATAATAGCCAGGACATGGAAGCAACCTAGATGTCCATCAGCAGATGAATGGATAAGAAAGCTGTGGCACATATACACAATGGAGTATTACTCAGCCATTAAAAAGAATACATTTGAATCAGTTCTAATGAGGTGGATGAAACTGGAGCCTATTATACAGAGTGAAGTAAGCCAGAAGGAAAAACACCAATACAGTATACTAACACATATATATGGAATTTAGAAAGATGGTAACGATAACCCTGTATATGAGACAGCAAAAGAGACACTGATGTATAGAACAGTCTTATGGACTCTGTGGGAGAGGGAGAGGGTGGGAAGATTTGGGAGAATGGCATTGAAACATGCGAAACGTCATATATGAAACGAGATGCCAGTCCAGGTTCAATGCACGATGCTGGATGCTTGGGGCTGGTGCACTGGGACGACCCAGAGGGATGGTGTGGGGAGTGAGGAGGGAGGAGGGTTCAGGATGGGGAACACATGTATACTAATTAAATAATTTTCTATTAAAGAAAAAAAAAAGAAAAAAAAATAAAAAGAAGAAGAGAAAAAAAAATAAATAAAAGAAAAACAAAACAAAACAGTATATCCAATAATCTAAAGTTTTAGAAATTATTTATTGGGATATTTCACAGCCCCGAGAATTGGAGAGCAATTATATATAGAAATACTGTTAGACTAGGGTGAATTTAAAAATTGATACCTGGACTTGTTTACCCTTCTGACTTGAACATATAGGAAACCAGGCAACATATTTGAAACAAAGGTTTTCAATGTTGGACAATAAGCAGTACAAGTCAGTAATCTTTGAGATAAGAAGAAAAAGCAAGACGATTTACTTCTTGGGAAGAATGTCCATGTTTTAGCAAAAGGAGGAAGGACATAGAGGCCAGAATTCATGCTGAGTTGAGAGGCCAGCGATCACACATCTAGAGACTCTAGACCAAAGAGACTAGAAACTCTGGACAAAACAAATGAGAGAAGGTAGGGGAATCAAAAGGAAGCTGAACAGAGAGGAGATCCAGAGATTTGCAGATCCAGTTAGGAGAGAAGAGTGTTAAACCGGCAGCCGTAGATATAATACAAATGTTTCTGTAGGCAGAAAAAAGAGCACAAACTTAGTGATAAAAAATTAGAAAACATGAAAGAAAAATCCAAATCATATTCCTGGAAAAGAAACATAAAATATCATAACTAAAAATATACTAAATGAGAATAGCAGCAAATTAGTAAAAATGAGTTCAGTTCAGTTAAGTCACTTACTCGTGTCCAACTCTTTGAAACCCAATGGACTGCAGTACGTCAGGCCTCCCTGTCTATCACCAACTCCCAGAGTTTACTCAAACTCATGTCCATTGAATGAATGATGCCATCCAACAATCTCATCCTCTGTCTTCCCCTTCTCCTCCTGCCTTCAATCTTTCCCAGGATTAGGGTCTTTTCCAGTGAGTCAGTTCTTTGCATCAGGTGGCCAAAGTATTGGAGTTTCAGCTTCAACATCAGTCCTTCCAATGAATATTCAGGGATGATTTCCTTTAGGATGGACTGATTGGATCTCCTTGCAATCCAAGGGACACTCAAGAGTCTTTTATCCAACACCACAGTTCAAAAGCATCAATTCTTTGGTGCTCAACTTTCTATATAGTCCAAATCTCACATCCATGCATGACTATTGGAAAAATCATATCCTTAGACAGACCTTTGTTGGCAAAGTAATGTCTCTGCTTTTTAATATGCTATATAGGAAGGTCATAACTTTCCTTCCAAGGAGCAAGCATTTTTTAATTTTATGGCTACAGTCACCATCTGCAGTGATTTTGGAGCCCCACCCCCCAAAAAAAATAAAGTCTGTCACTATTTCCATGATTTCCCCATTTATTTGCCATGAAGTGATGGGACCAGTTGCCATGATCATAGTTTTCTGAGTGTTAAGCTTAAGCCAATTTTTTACTCTCCTCTTTCACTTTTATCAAAAGAGAGGCTCTTTAGTTCTTCACTTTCTTCCATAAGGGTGGTGTCATCTCCATATCTGAGGTTATTGATGTATCTCCCGGAAATCATGATTCCAGCTTGTGCTTCATCTTGCCCAGAGTTTCTAATGTTGTACTCAGCATTTAAGTAAGCAGGGTGACAGTATACAGCCTTGACGTACTCCGTTCCCGATTTGGAACTAGTCTGTTGTTACATGTCCAGTTCTAATTGTTCCTTCCTGATCTGCATACAGATTTCATAAGAGGCAGGTCAGGTGGTCTGAAGAATTTTCTTCAGTTTATGGTGATCCACACAGTCAAAGGCTTTGGCATAGTCAATAAAGCAGAAATATATGTTTTTTCTGGAACTCTCTTGCTTTTTCAATGATCCAACGGATGTTGGCAATTTGATCTCTGGTTCCTCTGCCTTTCACAAATCCAGCTTGAACACCTGGAATTTCGTGGTTCATGTACTATTGAAGCCTGGCTTGGAGAATGTTGAGCATTACTTTGCTAGTGTGTGAGATGAGTGCAATTGTGGGATAGTTTGAGCATGCTTTGGCAATTCCTTTCTTTGGGACTGGAGTCAAAACGGACTTTTTCCAGTCCTGTGGCCACTGCTGCATTTTCCAAATTTGCTGGCATATTGAGTGAAGCACTTTCACAACATTATATTTTAGAGTTTGAAATAGCTCAACTGGAATTCCATCACCTCCAGTAGCTTTGTTTGTAGTGGTGCTTCCTAAGGCCCACTTCACTTCATATTCCAGCATGTCTGGCTCTAGGTGAGTGATAACCACCATCATGGTTATCTGGGTTGTGATGATCTTTTTTGTATAGTTCTTCTGTTTATTCTTACCACCTCTTCTTAATATCTTATGCTTCTGTTAGGTCCATACCATGTCTTGTCCTTTATCAAGCCCATCTTTGCATGAAATGTTCCCTTGGTATCTCTAACTTTCTTCTAACAGTCTTTCCCATCCTATTTTAATCTATTTCTTTGCAGTGATCACTGAGGAAGACTTTCTTATCTCTCCTTGCTATTCTTCAGAACTCTGCATTCAAATGGGTATAACTTTCCTTTGTTTTTTACTTCTCTTCTTTTCACAGATATTTGTAAGGCCTCCTCAGACAGCCATTTTGCTTTTTTTCATTTCTTTTTCTGGGGGTCATCTTGATCCCTATCTCCTCTACAGTGTCATGAACCTCCATCCATAGTTTTTCAGGCACTCTGTCTATCAGCTCTAATCCCTTGAATCTATTTCTCACTTCCACTGTATAATCAAAAGGGGTTTGATTTAGATCATACTTGAATGGTCTAGTGGTTTTCCCTACTTTCTTCAATTTAAGTCTGAAATTGGCAATCAGGAATTCATGATTTTAGTTCAGTTAATTGGAAAACAGCTATAGTAACTATCCAAGTTAAATAGTAAAACATGAAATAAGAAGGAAGTATCACAGAACCTCAGTCACTTATAGAATATCTTATACTGTCATTCCTTCTCCTCCTGACTGCAATCTTTCCCAGCATCAGGCTCTTTTCCAATGAGTCAGTACTTTGCATCAGGTGGCCAAGTATTGGAGTTTCAGTTTCAGCATCAGTCCTTTCAATGAATCTTTAGGACTGATTTCCTTTAGGATTGACTGGTTGCATCTCCTTGCTGTCCAAGGGACTCTCAAGAATCTTCTCCAACACTACAGTTCAAAAGCATCAAATTGTTCAACACTCAGGCTTCTTTATAGTCCAACTCTCACATCCATACATGACTACAGGAAAAATCTTAGCGTTGACTAGATGGACGTTTTTGGCAAAGTAATGTTTCTGCTTTTTAATATGCTGTCTAGGTCAGTCATAACTTTTCTCCAAGGAGCAAGTCTCCCATCTGCAATGATTTTGGAGGCCAAGAAAATAAAGTCTATCCCTTTTTTCTTTGTTTCTCCATCTATTTGCCATGAAGTGATGAGATTGGATGCCATGATCTTACTTTTTTGATGTTGAATTTTAAGCAAACTTTTTCACTCTCCTCTTTCACTTTCATCTGGAAGCTCTTTAGTTCCTCTTCACTTTCTGCCATAAGGGGGGGTTTCATCTGCATATCTGAGGTCATTGATATTTCTTCTGGCAATCTTGATTCCAGCTTATGCTTCTTCCAGCCCTGCATTTCACATGATGTACTCTGCATATCAGTTAAGTAAGCAAAGTGACAATATACAGCCATGACGTACTCCTTTCCCAATTTGGAACCAATCTGTTGTTCCATGTCCAGTTCTAATTCTTGCTTCCTGAGCTGCATACAGATTTCTCAAGAAGCAGGTAAGGTGGTCTGAAGAATTTTCTAGTTTGTTGTCATACACACAATCAAAGGTATTGGCATAGTCAATAAAGCAGAAGTAGATATTTTTCTGGAACTCTCTTGCTTTTTTGATGATCCATTGGATGTTGACAATTTGATCTCTGGTTCCTCTTCCTTTTCTAAAACCAGTTTAAACATCTGGAAGTTCACAGTTCACATACTCTTGTAGCTTGGGCGTGCTTGGAGACTTTTGAGCCTTTCTTTGCTAGCATGTGAAAAGAGTGCAATTGTACAGTAGCTTGAGCAATCTTTGGCATTGCCTTTCTTTGCGATTCAACTAAACCCAATATAAACCCATATACACTAGATCAATTAACCTCAAGTAGAATAGTATTAAGAAAACCACATAAATTCCTTCAGGATGTAATTTTAGAAAGCAAATAATGTTTTAAAATGTTAAATAGAGCCAGAAAGAAAAAAAAAATCTTCCTATTGTTAACCCATTTTTATAGAGTTGTATATACCATTTATCTGTTTTGGATCTTGACTCTTTATCAGGCATATCAATTGCAAAGTTTTTTTTTTCCCATTTATTAGGTTGTCTTTTTGTTTTATCAATGGTTTACTTTGTTGTGCAAAAGCTTTTAAGTCTAATTAGTTTCCATATGTTTATTTTTGCTTGTTTCCTTTGCTATTGACATATGTGTATTTTTTCTATTAAGTTCATTGGACACTGCTATAATACTGCCTGAGACAAAGTAGACACTTAAAATTTTTCCTACAATGAATAAATAAAGGCTTTCTTTTTAAAAAATCAAATCATATTTAGAATAATAGTCACATCTGGAATAGTCTTTTTTTTTTTTAATTTTTTAAGTAACAGAGGTATTTTATTTAAAGGCAGTGTAAGACCAAGTTGTACTAACCTTTTAAAGAGACTTTGCTTTATTGGGCTTCCCTGGTAGTTCAGACAGTAAAAGTATCTGCCTGCAAAGTGGGAGACCCAGGTTCGATCCCTGCGTCTGGAAGATCCCCTGGAGAAGGAAATCGCAACCCACTCCAATACTATTGCCTGAAAAATTCCATGAATGGAGGAGCCTGGTGGGCTACAGTCCATCCGGTCTCAAAGAGTCGGACACGACTGAACTACTTCACTTTCTTTCACTTTTTTATTAAATATTTAATATATAATTATATATATTTAATATAATTATTTAATAATGTTTTTATTAAACGTTCTGTGAGGGAGAAAACACGTTTCACAGTCATGTTTACCTATGTATACTAGTTTCCCTTAAATTGTCCATTTGGAGCTCTTCCATCAAGAATTAGTCTGTTTCTTCATCCTTTGAGTATGAACTTACATTGGGTTTTCCTATGGCCAGTAGACTAACATGATCGTGCTAGCATGTCACTTGTAAGCCTTGGCCTCTATATCAGTAAAAACTTCCTCTCAATCCACCAGCACCCTGAAACCAGCCAGTGAGTAAGTTGGGCTAGCCTGCTGTAGGACATGACCATGTGGAGCAGCCATGAGTCTTCCCGTGTGGCTGTTCTAGAAATCTTCCCCTGGTTGATCTAAGAGCTGACCTCTGACCACAGATCCAGTCAAAGTCAGCCCTACTCACTGATCAGCATGATTGTCCAGTCCTACACTAGACTTGTCAGAATTAATACAGGTTTATTGATTTATGTCACTGTGTTTAGAGATTTTAAAAAATAATACTAAGAAAGATAATGAGTAATAATTACAATGAAGTCCATCTTCAATAAACACAAGTAAACCTGGGGATAATTAACTACAATTATATTCTGGTTTCAAAGTGGTATTTCATTTGATGACAGTCAATTCAAATTTGAAAATTATTAAAAGCAAGAAAATGCCTAATATCTGTTTTGTAAGCACTTCAGGAGTGTAGTACATAGTTAGTGTTTGTGAAAGTGAAGTGAAGTCACTCAGTCGTGTCCGACTCTTAGCGACCCAGTGGATTGCAGCCTACCAGGCTCCTCCGTCCATGGGACTTTCCAGGCAAGAGTACCGGAGTGGGGTGCCATTGTGTTTTAAAAATCATGGAAACTAGTACATATTATCTTCTCAACACTGTTTACTTCTTTTCCTTTTCCACTGCTTTTTGCCTCTCGTCTACCCACAGCCTCTTTCTGAAAGCCTGTCAAAACTGCCTAAAATCTTTGCTTATCAATAAATACATACAGTTGGCAATAAGCTACCCGTGAGTAGAAAATAGCTCCATTTCTTTTGTTTTATGACCTCAAGAAATCTTCACAGAAGTAATGGTGTGTCTTTTTAAATATACTTTTAAATGTGCTTCCTTTTATAAAAATAGAGCACAATGGGGACGTGGGTTATGTATTGAGACAACAGGTGAGGTTCAGTTCTTGCCAGTGAAACTGAAGATTGCTTTTGATGATCAAAGAAACCTACAGAATCTTACAAAACAGTGAGAGTTTTCTTATTCTTTGCCAATCTAATTTCCTGGGACATTTTTTTTTTCTTTATTAACATAAGTATATTTTTGAACAGTTCCATTTAAGATGTATTACTTCTGTAACCATAACTACACACAACAATGGAATATGTCAGATTGACCTTACTGACACTGGACATTGTTATTAACTTTACCAGTGGCTAAAGCATTTAACCTGATAAATTCTTAATGCTCAGTGCAAAAGGACTTGGCAGAATGACCATCAGAGTACACATACACACACACAAATCTGCTTCAGTTCATCAGCTAGGTTAGGATTACAATCTATTCAATTGTACAGGTTGTCTTGACTCATAAACACCAAGATGCAATCATAAATCATTTCTTAAAAGCATCAATTCAGTATTACGAACTACCAAGCTTACAAACAGTTCATGAACTTTAAGAATACATGAACTTTTATTTTTAAAACCATGTCTTTCTGCAAAACATAGTGATAAATGATGCATTAAAAAAGGATAGATAGAATGCTGGAAAGGAGCAGTCCCAGATCCATATAAGATCATTTAGACTATTTCTGAGAAAAAGTCATGCACTTGAGACAATGAGAAATATTTCTAATGTCTCTGTCTTACTGAAAATGCCCTGTCAACATGACAGGCTCAGGTCCTTTCACAATTTCAGTGACATGTTTTCATTGTTGCAACAGGAGGAGGAAAATGATAAACTTATCTAAATAGTTGGGACTATTATGCTTAAAATATCAATAATTACATTAATAATTTCAGATATATATTTCTAAAATATCTTTATTACTATGCCCCATTTCTTTATATAATATATAATGTAAACATAATTGAAGAAATAAGAATGACTAGACATTAGGTTAAAAAATCTTTTTTAATTTAAAAAATTTATAAACTATACTTTTACAAAGATAAAATTCTGCTTTTTTGCTCAAATTTCGAGCCACTTATTGAGTAGCATTAAACCAGAAGATTATAAGCTCCGATAAAATAGCCTCTGATGATGTAAAAAGAAATCAAAATAAAATCAATAATAGCTGAAATACTATAGCTTACTGCATGCCTCCCACTTACAGTAAATGTTTCAATCTTCACAATAATGGGGATAATTCAGTACCTATCTATTTTCAGAAAAGAAAGTGTAAGGACAGCTAGGATTCCAGAAACGAAAACCTCACTATTAAAAATAATAACTTTACCTTTAAATGAGTACTTTTCTTTCAAGCTTAGAAAGTTGTTTCCTCCTCTAATGACCCTTTAACTTTTTTATACCTGATCCTCTGTTCATCAGGTATAAAATGGAAATAGGAAAAGAATCCACCACTTGGTTATATTATAAAGATTAAATTAAGTATAAAATGATCCTCAAAAATTAACATTCTGTATATTAGAACTTTTTAACAATAGCATTGTATCATTTTTTATGTAGGAACTGTAGATCATGAAACTTAAAAATATATTAAATAATCAAATTTCCCAGGTTTTCTTAATTTTCAGGAAGCTTAAACAAAAAAATATGTTTCAATTTCAGTTGTGTGTGTATGTTTTTTTTTAATATTAAGGGTTTCTTGTGTAAATAACTACACCCACCACTTTCATCTTGTTATTTGTTATTTAATCTCAGTTTTATGATGTCATGCTTTTATTATTTCTGTGTCTCATCCTAGGGCAACTTCATATTGCCTATGGAAATAAGCCCATAAATCAGTAAGAATTTGGTTTTGGCTGCTAAAATCAAAGACTCAATTGTAGTGAATTCAAAACAAAAAACAAACCCCAGGAATTTGTTCTCTCTTTCTTAAGAGATTATTTTAGGCTCCTTCATCCTGCCTGTTTCATCATTGTTAGCCTGTGACTTCTATGTGGAAGGTTAAATAGTGTATAATGGAGTATCTGACTTCTATCCTGAAATTCGACTGTGAATGAAACAGGGGAAGGAGAGGATCGAGGGGCAAAAGGTCATTATCTATGAACTGAGGCAGCCCTCTTTTCAGAGGTTTCCTGGGAATTAACTGAAAGCATCTTTGTTTTTCCTGTTTTTTTCCCAGTGGTCATCTACAGTTGCAGAGTTTGAAAACTGAAATATTTTTGCTAAATACACTGACACCTCATATAAATTCATGGCTTTGTTCCTAAGGCAAAAAAAAAAAAAAAGTGAAAACAGTTAGGCTACAAGATCTTCTATGAAAAGTATAGAAAAAATGACAGAGAGAGACTCTTTGCTTAGAAGCAAAACGTGTGCAATACAGACAGTTTTTCTATAAAAAGACTCATGAAGCTGTCTATTTAAGAGACTTTCATAAAAGGTCCTGGAAGACAGATGCTTCTCACACCAATTCTTTTTATTCCTTTGGTGATTTTTGAAACCTGTGGCAGGCAGGAATTCAAGAAGTGACATTGTGCATTTATGCATCTCTAAGTAATGGTGTAAATAGTAATGCTATTTTGAGGTTGAGTAATCAGATAGAAATTTCACTTTTTGTGTTTTAGATATATATCTTCAATTGTACCCTATGAATTCTGGATTTGTTCAACTACGTAAGACTTGCATTTATTTTTTAAAAGATTTTTTGATGGTCCACATCAAAAAATCTTTTTTAATTGAATTTGATACAATATTGCTTCTGTTTTATATTTTGGTTTTGGTTTTGACTACCAGGCATGTGGGATCTTATCTCCTTGTGGTTGTGGTTGTTGTTCCAGTCGATTAGTTGTGCCCAACTCTTTGTGACCCCATAGACTGCAGCATGTAAAGCTCCTCTGTCTTCCACTATCTCCCAGAGTTTGCTCAAATTCATGCCTGTTGAGTCAGTTATACTATCTAATCATCTCATCCTATGATACCCCCTTGTCCTTTTGCCTTTGGTCTTTCCCAGCATCAGGGTCTTTTTTATTTTTTACTATAGCTCCCCAACCAGGGATCAGACACATACCCCTTGCACTAGAAAGCAAAGTCTTAACCACTGGATCACCAGGGAAGTCCTGACTTTCACATTTTAAATGGAGTCATATCGCAGTATGTGTGCTGGTAGCTCAGATGCTGTGTGCCCCTTGATCCATACATTCTGATTAACTGCTACTCATTTAGGAATCCTACATCAAGTTGTAATGAAAGAATGTTTTAGCACTTTGAATTCAGTTTGTTTTGTCCATCAGTGATTTGCTGTTCTTAACAGATTTCAACTGTGAAAAACTCTTAAACAGTCTCTTTATCAAGAAAATTTGTACTTTTGTTAATTTTCATTTTTCATTAAACTCAGGCGCAGAAGTATTCTCACAAAGCTTTCTGAATGTTCTTGGCATAGTCTTCAAACCCATGCCAAATGATGTATTCAGTGACCCATCAGTCAGTCAGTCAGTTCAGTTGCTCAGTCGTGTCCGACTCTTTGCGACCCCATGAATCACAGCATGCCAGGCCTCCCTGTCCATCACCATCTCCCGGAGTTCACTCAGATTCATGTCCATCAAGTCGGTGATGCCATCCATCAGCAGACAATAATTTTTAGTTTGTTGTTATACTGAATGTGACAGTATTACTGATCTATCATTTAAGAGCTATTATAGTTGTTACTGGAAAAATGAAACTACTCTGTACTTCCTGTCTTCTTGAAAAGAGAAGGAATATGAAAATGGCTATAGGCTAAGCATATCCTCTGTCTGCTGTTTATTCATTCACTCAGTCATCACTTACTGATTCCAAAGTGCCAATTGATCTTCTATATTGTAAGGATATGATATTGAATAAGAAAAGTCCCCTGCTCTCTGAGGCTTATATTCTAGCTGTAGGAAGACTACAGTATAAGTAAGCAAATATTTGGGCAAGATCATTTGGATGAATGACAAGTGCCATGAGAAAATAACACAGAATTGACATGGACTTCTTGAGGAGTTCAGGAAAAGCCTCATAAGAGTTTTGAAATGGCATCTGATGAAAAAGTATAAGTTATGCATGTGAAGGTTAAAGTGGAGTGTTCCAGGCAGAGAAAAA
The DNA here is from genome assembly GCF_003369695.1 of Bos indicus x Bos taurus. Classification (NCBI taxonomy): domain Eukaryota; kingdom Metazoa; phylum Chordata; class Mammalia; order Artiodactyla; family Bovidae; genus Bos; species Bos indicus x Bos taurus. The sequence continues at coordinate 16,437,446 of NC_040076.1, read as the reverse complement.
AGGAAAGGACCTAAAGCCTTGACAATTTCAGTGTGTAAAAACAAGACCAGGATAGCTGCAGATGCAAGAATAAGCTGGAGAGAAATCCAAAGTTAAAACAGAATGATGACTTGTTAAGATGTCAAAGTGAAAGTGGAAGTTACTGAGAAATGTTAGCAAGACGTCGATATAAACTGATTTATATTCTGACCACTGGTGATTAGTAAATTTAAACATTGGCCACACCTTTAAGTAGTGAAGGGAGAAGATACATAGTGCATCTTCTAGAAAGGAGTTTATCTCCTGGGCTAAGATCATCTTCTGAATAGGAGGTTGGATTTTCCAAAGTTGAATAGACACATTGTTGATTTGAAATATAGAAAACTATGTCACAGAAAACATGGCTCTGAGAAAGGGGAAGTGATGTTAGAACCTGGCGATAACTTTGAGAAGAATACCAACCCCCACAAAGTTTTACCTTTCCAGGTATTTTCCTTTGTACTTTTTTTTTTATATATATAATATTATTATTTTTTGGCTGTGCTGGGTCTTGTTGACGTGTGAGCTTTCTGTATGTTGCAGCAATGGGGGGCTACACTTGGTTGTGGTGTGTGGGCTTCTCACTGAGCTGGCTTCTATTGTTGCAGATCATGGGCTCTAGGGCACGTGGGCTTCAGTAGATGTAGTACTTAAGCTCAGTAGTTGTGGCTTCCAGGCTCTAGAGCACAGGCTCAATAGTTCTGGTGCCCAGACCTTGTTGTTCCACAACGTGGGATCTTCCTAGATCAGGGATTGAACCGTGTCTCCTGCATTGGCAAGCAGATTCTTTACCACTGAGTCACCAGGGAAGTCCTGTACTTTAAAAGATATTTCACATGATTGAACAGTTTCCTTCAGAGTTTGTTATTGTTGTTGTTCAGTTCCTAAGTCATGTTTGTGACCTCATGGACTGCAGCATGCCAGGTTCCCCTGTCCTTCACTATCTCCTGGAGTTAATAAAAAATTCAACAAAACTTGATATGTCTTTCCCATATTAGTATGAGATAAGAAAAAAGCAATGAAAAGGAAGTATGGCTGTCCTTCTGTTTATTAACCAGGCTTGGGGAAAGAATTGCACCCCATTACGACAGAGGATGAGATGGCTGGATGGCATCACTGACTCGATGGACGTGAGTCTGAGTGAACTCTGGGAGTTGGTGATGGACAGGGAGGCCTGGCATGCTGCGATTCATGGGGTCACAAATAGTCGGACATGACTGAGCGACCGAACTGATCTGATCTGATTTAGTGTATCCAAAAGGTGAAGTGAGAGACACAGAGAGTAGTGAGAAGTTGTGCATGAAAGGCCTGGAGAGGAACAAGAGGAACACTTGAGTCTGAGGCAACCTCTGAATGGAATCTCAAGGAGGACATCAATAAAAATCTCCTTTTTCCCTTTTGATACTATGTATGAAAGTTAAAAAAGAATGTTAGTCGCACAGTCATGTCTGACTCTGCGATTCCATGGACTGTGGCCTGTCCTGCTCCTCTGTCCATGGAATTCTCCAGGCAAGAGTCCTGGAATGGGTTGCCATTTCCTTCTCCAGGGGATCTTCCTGACCTGGGGATTGAACCCAGGTCTCCCACATTGCAGGCAGATTCACCAGCTGAACCACAAGGGAAGCCCCAATACTATGCATAAAGCATAACTAATGAGAACCTAGTAAGTAGCTCAGGGAACCATACTCAGTGCTTCTCAGTGACCTGAATGGGAAGGAAATCCAGAAAAGAGGGGACACATGTATCAGCATAGCTGACTGAGTTTGCTGTACAGTAGAAACTAACACTGTAAAGTGACTATACTCCAATAAAAATTAATGGAAAAATAAATTTAAAAAGAACTCTCTTTCCCTAGACCAGTTTTAAAACAACAGAGCTAGTACAAGTACATGGGATTTTCCCACTGTATGTTAGTAGTGCCATTTATTCAATCCTTATCATTCTATTCAGCTTTCATTCAACATAGAAATTGAGGGTTTACTTTATACCAGGCAGTGAAATAGATCCTAGGTTAGAGAGATATACAAGATTACAACTCTGAACTAATGGAGCTCACATGCTACTGAGAAAGTAACTAAAACAGTAAATTTTGCAACCATGTATGATACACATCAGAGAAGGCAATGGCACACTACTCCAGTACTCTTGCCTGGAAAATCCCATGAATGGAGGAGCCTGGAAGGATGCAGTCCACTGGGTCACTGAGGGTCGGACATGACTGAGCGACTTCACTTTCACTTTTCACTGTCACACATTGGAAAAGGAAATGGCAACCCAATCCAGTGTTCTTGCCTGGGGAATCCCCTGGACGGGGGAGCCTGGTGGGCTGCTGTCTATGGGGTCACACAGAGTCAGACACGACTGAAGTGATTTAGCAGCAGCAGCAGCAGCATGATATACATACTAAAAAAAGAGTATTAGATGAAATTCTCCAGTGAAAGCATAGAAGAAAATATTTACATTGACTGAGAATAAAGAAAACTTCATGAGATGTATTTTGATAATTGAGTAGAGAAGTACCAGATAAAATTTTGAAGGAAGGGCATTACAACTATAGGGAGCAGCAAAGGGACTGGCCACGCAGCACACACCATGTGTAAAGAAACAAAACAAAATTGGTATGGCAAGCTACAGGCTGAACATTAGGGAATGCTAATATGTGATGATAGCTCATGAATAACTCACACATCATCTGGAATTCTAGTGTAAAGAGTCAGATTTTAGACCAAATATTATGGACAGAGGGGATAGAGTTTAGCAGAGAACCAATATTTGAAAGATCACTTTCAGAGGAATGTGCTAAGCATTTGAGCTTTAACCAGAAAACGTACAGCTGGCGTGACATAAAAACTCCTTCAGTGGACTAAGCACACAAGAGCATATACTCTTGTCCAACTGCTGTTTCTCCTCTTTTACCTTTCATATCCTCACTGCGTTTCCTGGCCATTGTGAAGGAAAAATGAAATAATACCAGTGCCAATCAGGTAAGGGACCAATAAGTATTTGTAAAGATGCACGGGGGCAAAGGCATATTACCCTAAATTTCCTTACCTCTCTAAGATATTTCTGTTTGACAGCCATTCATGTCTTTGGGCTTTCTAGGTGGCGCTAGTGGTAAAGAACTTGCCTGCCAATGCAGGATATGTAAGAGTTGTTGCTTTGATCCCTGGGTCAGAAAGATCCCCTGGAGAAGGAAATGGCAACCCACTCCAGTATTCTTGCCTGGAAAATCCCATGGACAGAGGAGCCTGGTGGGTTACAGTCTATAGGGTAGCAAAGAGTCTTACCCCAATGAAACAACTTAGCAGCCGAAGCACTGTGTCTTTATAAAGACATTTATCCATATACCTATATGCTTATTTTTTAGCTCCCTCGTGCCATTGTCCAATAATTAGGATTTCCCGTATTTGTACTTATTTCACAGTAAATGAAACTTGGAATTATTTTTCTGAAGGTATATATCTTAACCTTTTGTTGTTCAGTCACAAAGTCATGACCCCGTGTGACCCCCATGGACTGTAGCCCACCAGATTCCTCTGTCCATGGGATATCCTAGTGGGTTGTCATTTCCTTCTCCAGGGGCTCTTCCCAATCAAGGAGTCTTATCCTGCATTGCAGATAGATTCTTTACCACTGAGCCATCAGGGAAGCTCCGTCTTAATCTTACTATCCCTTGAATGTTTCTGTCCTACGATACTTAAAAAATAAATAAATAAAATGTGTTCCTTAATTCTGTTTCAATTTACTTTCTGGAAACATAGTTGTTGTGTTGCCTAACCTCCACCCTTATATCACCCCGATTCTGATCTTGAATTCTCAGCTCTGTTAATTCCTGGAAAGTTTTGTTCAGATTACTTCATGCCATTTTACTGGATGCGTAGGAGTCAAATAAAGGAGCTCAGCTGTGCATGTCAATTGCTCCGTTTTTTAAACAGAGGATCTTTCCCGATTAGCAGATGTCAGATTGTTTCAGCTCCCTTGCCACTGCCAAGTTCTGTAAATTGGCTACCAAAAAAAAAAAAAAGGGGAGGGGGTTCTTAGATTGGTGTCTGATTACTTCCTTTCACTATTGCTATATAATAAATAATTAATACTTTGCTTTAATCTGATCAGTTTACTCTGAAAGTGAATGTGTTCAGTCATGTTCTACTGTTTATTGATGTCTAATTATTTATATTTCATTGCATTTTATTCTTTAAGATGTTTGTCTTTTCCTGATGTCTCCTTTCTTCATACAGTAATCACATGTTCATTGTTTTTTCTGCTTGGTCTGTTGTAATCACTGCGTTTGAAGTGCATTTTAGGTCAGGAAGGCTCTGTTATGAGCAGAGAGGCTCTTCACCAATCCAGAATTGAGTTTGGAAAAGGTCACTGTTCAGGGTGATTTAGTGCCGAGATTTGTGTTCATGATGGATTAAGAGAGCAAATAACCATGGTAAGGCTGCCAGCTCTTTGGTTTGTATCCCTTCTGTTTCTTCATGGTGTCTATGTTAAGCTGAAAGTTTACAGACCTGACTTATAATTCTCTCTGTGTGAAGTGTAGTTTCTGGGGAGAAGACCTCCCAGACCAAAAGCTGAAGTGAGGAGATGGCCTTGTGAAAACATGATTTATAAAAAGAAATGCATATTTGGTCTTTGTTCCCATTGCTGGGTCAGCTCCCCAAACCCTTGGGATTTCCAAAGAGAAGAGAGCAAAAAATTTAACCTAAAGATAGGGGCTCACCACCTGAGGATCTAGCCATGTGAATAGAGGTTGGAACTTATAGCCCCACTCCCCAAACTTGGGGAAAGCAAGATGAGCTGAAGATGGAGTAAATGGCCAATGATTTTCATGAATCATTCCTATGTAATGGTGCCTCCTTAAAAACCCAAAGTGCAGGATTCCAAGAGCTTCCAGGTTCGTGAACAGTGGAGATTTGGGGAGAGTGATGAGCTTGGAGGGCACAGGAAAGCTCCATGCCCTTTCTCCATATACCTCCCTGTGCATCTCTCCCATCTGTCTGTTCCCGAGCTAAATTCTTTTATAATAACCTGGTGATCTAGTGTTTCTGAGTCCTGTGAGCTGCCCTTGAAAATTATTCACACCCAATAAGGGGGTTATTGGAACCTCTGATTTGTACTAGGTGGGTCAGAAGCAAAGGTTCTGGGCTTGCAACTAACATAAGAAATGGGGAGGAAATCCTGTGGGACTGAGCCCTTCACCTATGGAATCTGGTGTTATTTCCAGATGCAGTGTCAGAACTGAGCTGAATTGTGTTGTGGTTTTGATGCTTAGTCGTGTCTGACTCCTTGCAACCCCCATGGACTGAAGCACACCAGGCTTCCCTGTTCATCACCAACTCCCGGAGCTTGCTCAAACTCATGTCCATCAAGTCAGTGATGCCATCCAACCATCTCATCCTGTCATCCTCTTCTTCTCCTGCCTTCCATCTTTCCCAGCATCATGGTGTTTTCCAATGAGTCAGTTCTTTGCATCAAGTGGCCAAAGTATTGGAGCTTCAGCTTTGGCCTTTGTCCTTTTAATGAATATTCAGGACTGATTTCCTTTAGGATGGACTGGCTGGATCTCCTTGCTGAATAATAGGACACCCAACTGGTGTCAGAGAATTGGATGGAAAAATCCTTTTATCCCCACATTGGAAACGATACTAGAATCATATTAACATGCTCTCTGTGGTTTTCAGCACCAATGAGAGGCAATAAGAAACCCAGCCATTTGACAGTAGTTGTTCAGACCTGACTGCACTGAGAAGGGGGAGACCTCAAGTTCACTAAACAGGGACATTTGCAGCCCTTGCCAGCTAAGTTCCACTTGGTTGACAATATTGAACTTCACCAGATTCCTTTGATCTCAAAAAATAGAAATAGTCCAGAAATTAGCCTAGCTTTTCTGTGTTCCCTGACTGCAAAAAAACACCCTTTAGTGTATATTTAAGCAAAACCCGTGAGTACCCCCATTTGACCTAAGACAAGGCCTAATACTCTCCAAATTCCCATTATTTGACCTTTAAATGGTGAGCTGAGTTGTTTATCCTCACTGAACATTCTGGATGAAATGTTTGCTAACCTGAGGAAACTTTCGTCAGACACCTCTCCTTCCCAAGGCTCCTAAGCCTTCACCAACTTTGAGCTTCTCAGTGCTGTACAGTTTATCCTGCACAGCTTCTCTGGGAATATTAGCTGACCTCAGGGGAAAATATTTCCTCATTAATGGTTCTATCATACCACCCCCTGTCCTGTTTACCCACATCTGGTTTTTCTAGTCTTGTTTACTCCACCCTATAAAACAAAAGCCCTTTTCTGATGCCATTTGATAAATTTGTGCATCTCCTGGCAGATTATCCACACTTCAGTAATCCCTCTGTCCCAATTGCAAGGATTCCCCTGCTTTTATCATAGCAGTCTTCCTCCCCTAATCCTCTCTCCTCCTCAGGAACCCCGGACTTCTTATCAACCTGCCTAGGAATTGATTCTCTCAGAACCTAGAAGGATAGAAGGAACATGTTTCTGCCCCTACAGTGTACAGGAAAATCTTTGAACTTGAAAAATTTTTTTTTTTTCTCCCGAGCCTCTGTTTCTTATTTTACAAAGCTTTTCCTGAATTATATAACATAACATTTTAGATATTTAATTTATTATACTGACTTGTTTTCAAAAAATTTTTGAAGATTTAAATGCCTTCTGCTGCTGAGACAACTGCCTATTACCAAGAAAAATGGGGAAAAACAATGTCCCCTGTGAAAATAAGTTTATTCATTTAAAGAAAAAGAGCTAACGGATCCTAATACATGTTGCTCCAATTCCAACACCTCTTTCTTAAGATCTTATACCCTACTTTTAATATAATCTGGCCACATTATTTTTGTAGATAGTAATTTGATTTTGTGTATCTAATTTTGTGATTTTTATTTTTTTGCTTTTTTTCTTTTAGCAAATGCTCCATGCTACATAGTAATGAAATTATTTCTAAATTTGTGCTTTTTTTATACAAACAAAAATCAGGACACATTTTTATTTCACTAATTATAAGATTTTTAGGACTGTATATGAGATTTCCTAGAATTTCTTAGAATTACTAGAATTCCATTTTCCAAAAAAAGAATTAAAACAGTAGTCTGACTGTTTAATGTGTTCAAAACACTATTTACTCACCTAAGTTCTTTCTAAATCCTATACATTGCCCTTGATCTACATAAGTGTTCTTCATGATTATTTATGAATAATGTGTATAAATTGAGATGCAGTGGCAGTGCTAAGCAACCTACTTTACAGTAGGTTAAACTCTATTGAGTGTATATATTTAAAAGTCCAATTCTGTCAGGCATACATTATACAGGTACAAATGTCAGGCATGAGATAATTCATGCTGGTAATTATATTAAAAGAGCAGGAAATAGAACATTGTTGTTACAGAAATTGTCAGGGGAAGCTTGATTTTTAATAGATTTCATAGAAATATGAAATGACTTGGAATATTTAAAATCTTCACAGGCAAAGGAAACAAAGTGGGTGGTAAAAAGGAAGACTGCTCTGATTGTAGAAACCTGGAGATGTCACATAGCGAGGAGGCACACTGGAGACCAAATTCTTCTTCAGAAGCACTTGAAAATGTGCCTATAAGGGTATAGATATGACTCAATGAAGAGTAAAAGAATCAGAGTAGCAGAGGACCATATGTCCTTACTAGCAAAATGAGAGCAGCTGGGGAATATTTGCACAAAGTAGAAGACATACAGTACATGCCCACTAAATTGCAGATTTCATTGTCATACATGGTTGTGTTCATCAATTAATTTTATGCAATGGAGAGTTTGAAGGAAAAAAAAAATCTTTTCCATGCATGGCCCACTATTACTAAGGGATATATAAAGCCATGAAGCACAAACAGCATAGCTCAACTCTGATCTTTTTTGAAGAGGATTTTTTTCTCTATCTGTTAATCTTTCTTAGATATATTCACCTGGAGAGGAAAAATGCTTTTTGTTCTATCACAAAAGAGGCCAGCCTTTGAAATTCCATCTTTGTTCTTCACAATATAGGCTTGTATAATGTACAAAGAGCTCTCTCTGAAGTCCATAAACAAAAGAAGGCCTTGGAGTACACAAGTTATCTGTTTAACTAAGAGAGCTTTCTTCACCTCCTCTGTCCTGATTTAGGGAGTTTCAGGTTGCCACAAAACTAAGATCTAATCACTGCAACAATTGACTGAGGATTCCCACAGAGAGTTTAGAACAGAAACCAGCATCGCACAATTTTATATTAAGACAGGCCCCCAAAGCACATTGGAAATTGTTTAAAGATAACTTGTTTATTTTTTCTCTTTAAAAAATACTAAAAATTAGATTTTCAGTGAATGATATGCACCACTGTCAGAGATAATCTGTTTATAAGTTATGTGTTGGCATAATATTTTTAAATGATTTAGAAAATGCATATTTCTTCAAATAGTTGTACTACATATATTAAAAACAGTGATCAAAATTAATTCTGTATATCAAACTGTACATTTTTTTCCCTCTAGTCATGAACAGAAGTTTTGACTTGTGAGAAAGATTATACTTTTACTGTAAACCTAAGGTAAAAATATCACATATCTCCAGTTTAAAGCATTTTGTCCTCTGTAAACATTATCCTTTCCTGATTTTTTTTTTAAACTTGACCTTTGTTTGGAAGATATCCTTCAATTATTAGCACTTCTTTCATGGCCTGCAATACTTATTCAGAATTCAGGATGGGGAACACATGTATACCTATGGCAGATTCATTTTGATATATGGCAAAACCAATACAATATTGTAAGGTTAAATAAAATTAAAAAAATAAAGAATAATAAAAAAAAAGAGTAAAAAAAAAAAAGGTTGAGGAAAAATAATCTCCCAGAAGTATATGGGATTTTCAGAAAATGTGAACAGTTAAAGTGTCCAAACAGAAAAGACCCATCCTTCAGTGTTACCTGTATTTCAGAACACTGCATTTGGAATAGCATCTGAATAGGGAAATAAGTGAGTAAGGTGCTAGGTTGGTGACTTGAGTTCAGTTACCAGCATCTTCTACTATTTTTAGGGGGAGAAGCTGCATACAGAGTGAAGTATGCACTGGGCCAGGGCTTGGGACCCCCTACTTTCAGATGTCCAGTAAAAGGCACATGACCTTGATTATTTTTTTTAGTACACAGCTTTTTTAAAATAAAGTAGCTGAATCAGATGATATCACTGGTTTTGCTTTAATTTTTTTTTCTATGACTCTGTCTTTCATTCAACAATGAAAGTAAACACCCATGAAAATAGGAATGAGGTTAGAGTGACACCAAAAATCCCACAACTGGCCTAAGTGTACAGATACTTATTGTATATTGGGAATTTTCTGCAAATGTGTTACATAATAGTCACATAAAAGTAGCCATTACATACTTGCTTGATGTTGTTGTTTTAATTCAACCCATTTCAATGATTTGTTGTTGTTTAGTCCCTAAGTAATGTCCGACTCTTTTGCCACCCCATAGACTGTAGCCCACCAGGCTCCTCTGTCCATGGAATTATCTAGGCAAGAACACTGGAGTGGGTGGCCCTTCCATTCTCCAGGGGATCTTCTCAACACAGGGACCGAACCTGGGTCTCCTGCATTGCAGGCAGATTTCTTTACTATCTGAGCCACCAGGGAAGCCCATAGTAAAGTGAAGGTAGGTTTATTTAGAGAGGTATACATTCCATAGGTAGAATGTGGTCCCTCTCAGAAGACAAGAGTGGCCCCAGGAAGTGGGGTCATGTCAGAAAGTGAGAGCAGTGGTGGGAGAAACATACTCCACAGGCAGAGTGTAGGCTGTCTAGGAGAGTGAAAGCCACTCTGAAGTATGAAGTGGTTAGTTTTTCTGGGCTGCGTAATTTCATAGGCTAATGAATGGGAGGAGTAGTCCAGCTGTTTTGGGGAAGGGAAGAAAATTTCCAGGAGGTGGACCACCATCCTCATTTTGGCCTTTTATGGTTGGCCTTGGAACTGTCATGGCACCTGTGGGTGTATCATTTAACATGTTAATGTATTACAGTGTGTGTATAACAAGGCTCAAGGTCTTCCAGGAGTCAGATCTTATACCATCTTGAGTTTGATGGATTCTGAGTTTTGTTGTATCCTCAAAGGCTGTGTCATCCTTTTGAAAGTTGTGTCCTGCCCCCTTCCTGCCTGTTTCTCTATGAAATGTGTATTTAAAGATTTACATATAAATGGTGTACTTTGCCTGGAGAATCCCAGGGACAGGGAGCCTGGTGGGCTGCCATCTATGGGGTCACACAGAGTTGGACATGACTGAAGTGACTTAGCAGCAGCAGCGTACTTATATACATACATATATACATATATGTATACACATATGTATACATATATGTATATATATATGATATATACATCTTTTAATATTTTTGGACACATTGTACAGCTCATGAGGTCTTTGTCTCCTGACCAGGGTCTAACCTGTACCTCCTGCATTGGCAGTGTGGAATCTTAACCAATGGACCACCAGGGAAGTATGCTGCTGCTGCTAAGTCACTTCAAAACTAATACAATTATGTAAAGTTTAAAAATAAAATAAAATTTAAAAAATAAATAAAAATAAAAGTGAAGACAGAAAAAATAAATAAATAAAATAAAACTCAACATTCAAAAAAAAAGATGTATATATCATCACAATAAAGTAAGAAAATTAAAAAAAAAAAGAAAAAAAGTTTAGCTATTATCTGGTGTTTGTGACTCAGATGACATTAGGTTTATTTATTTCTGCTTTATTTACTTTAATATCCATATATACCTGGGATCTGGAAAGAGTTTTGAATAGAGGGGAAATAGTTAATGGAATCAACTCTCTGAATTACAGAAAAAAAAAAAAAATTACAGGAGCAGAAAACACACTCTTTAGTTAAACATCAGTTGTTTAAAGGTATAATAATCTCAAGTACTTGAAAGGTGAAAATAATATGCCATCCTTCACATGGGCTTCCCTGGTGGCTCAGAGGGTAAAGAGTCTGCCTGCAATGTGGGAGACCCGGGTTTGATCCCTGGGTTAGGAAGATCCACTGGAAAAACAAATGGCAACTCACTACAGTATTCTTGCCTGGAGAATCCCCATGAACGGAGGACCCTGGTGGGCTACAGTCCATAGGGTCCCAAAGAGTTGGACATGACTGAACGACTTCACTTTCTTTACTTTCACATGCAAATTTGGCACTACCAGCCCATCATGTGTTGAACTTGTACTTAAAATTCTTTTTATTAGTGGTGAGAATAGCTTTTAATAATTTTAAACACTCTTCCTTTCTTCAATCCCTCTTATGACCAATAGGACTCATATAATGAGCCAGGATTAATGATGGGCTTGTAGACAGAAAGAAAGGTAATGTGTCAAACTTTAATAGAGACTTAACCCTTGATTTTATGCTACTGAAGGTTCCTGCCAATGGAAGAGACATAATGAGATGTGGATCGATCCCTGGGTCAGGAAGATCACCTGGAGGAGGACATGGAAGCACACTCCAGTATATTTGCAGGGAGAATCCTCATGGACAGAGGAGCCTGGTGGGCTACAGTCACAAAGAGTCAGACATCACTGAAGTGACTTAGCACGTCTCCTGATACCAATCACTTCCTTGAATTACCTGACACACCAACAGCATGTCCAACAATTCAACTCAATTCTGACACCATCTACCTGGACTTAGCATCAGACCCCACCAGTTAAAGGGATTCAAATCCCTTACTTCATCCACCATAACAAGCCCTGCACCATTCTTTCTTCTGACTTAATGGCTATAAATCAGGAGGTTCCCACAACCCCTCCTTGGATGAGGGGAAGTACTTGCTAGACTACTGCTACAGTTGCCTATACTGTAGACCAGTGCATGGTCCAACTCTAACATTCCTTCTAAAGATGTAATCATTTGGGCATACATGAGGATAAGAAGGAATAATAGCCAAGGATAAAGACATAGATGTTTCTGACACCTAGCTCTTTCTTTAGTCTTGAGGCTGGGCAAGTACAGGGCTTGCAGGCCTGCTGGGTGCAACCCGTCAGTTAGTAAAAGCTAAAATGCTGTGGCAAGCAGCAAGCAAGGCAGCCCACCGAGTTTTTACCTCTTTCAGTCAAAGTGATGGCCATCTACACAGGATGCTGTCCATTTATCTTTGGAATATCATCCATAAACCAGGCACCTCTTTGTGGGTCAATTGTGTGCTGTTTATAGAACGCCGTGCACATGACAATAGAAACCAGAAACTTTACACAGTTACAAATTCAGTACTGAGAAAAGAGCTCCCTACCCCTGGGTGTCTCTTCAGATTACCCTAGTATCAAGATCTTATATGCAGTCATTCCTGAGTATACATAGAAGACTGGTTCCAGGATACCCACAGATACCAAAATGAGAACACTCCAGTCTCTTATATAAAATGATGGTAGTATTTGCATGTAACTTATGCATATCCTTCTGTATTTTTTGAGTCATCTCTAGATTGCTTGTAATACCTGCTGCTACTGCTAAGTCACCTCAATCATGTCCGATTCTGTGTGACCCCATAGACGGCAGCCCACCAGGCTCCCCCTTCCCTGGGATTCTCCAGGCAAGAACACTGGAGTGGGTTGCCATTTCCTTCTCCAATGCATGAAAGTGAAAAGTGAAAGTGAAGTTGCTCAGTCATGCCTGACTCTTAGCGACCCCATGGACTGTAGTCCACCAGGCTCCTCCGTCCACGGGATTTTCATAAATGTATATTTATAGTTGTCGTATGACAAATTCAAATTTTTCTTTTTGAAACATTCTGGTATTTATGAAATATTTCCATCCATGCTTGGTTGAATCTGTGGATGTGGAATCTGAAGATAAGGAGAGCCAACACAGAGCCAAAGCCCCAATCATTGCAGAGAAGCAGTCTTAGATTTTCCTGTTTAAAGCCTAGTATGCACTCCCAGATGGCTCAGTGGTAAAGAATTCACCTGACAGTTTACAGGATGCAAGAGACTTGGGTTCAATCCCTGGGTAAGGAAAATTCCCTGGAGAAAAAAGAACTCCAGCATTCTTTCCTAGAAAATCCCATCGACAGAGGAACGTTTCAGGCTACAGTCCATGGATTGGACTGTGGTCCACAAAAGAGTTGGACACAACTGAGAACAGCACATACACTCAACATATGAGTATCTCAAGAGAATTTGTCTCTACCATCTCTGCAGTTTTTATTCTGTAATATTTGGACTCAGCCACTCTTATTGGTTCTCATTTAGCATTAGTATTGTACCGGGGTCCAGCCCTGGTGGATCCAGGGAATTCAAAGGGGACATGGCTTCGGCGATCAGGATACGATAGAATTAAAGATATAAAGAGTGGTTAAATAAGGATAGCTCAGTGAGAAAATTCAGTGGAGAAAAGAGGCTGAATAACTTGGTTTACGTGGAAAGCTAATAAAATTCCAAGATAAGGAATTTGTGTCACCTACATAGGCCGCAGGCGTCCTCCAGTTCTCCCGAAGGAGAAGAGAGACACTAAGGCCTCCCTGGTCAGATCTTAGAAGCCCAGGCAAAATTAGTAGGCTTGACAAGCCTCCACGCTCCAGATGGAAATTCAGCCAGAAGGTGAGAGAAAGAATGACATGGAGAGACCAAGCTTCGGTGAACAAGGCCCGCACTTTATTTTCCAAAGTAGTTTTTATACCTTTTATACCTTTTATAAGTTGTCCATAGAGGATAATGGGGGAAGGTCAGCAGTTCTTGATCCTTATCAAAGCCAGGCTTTCAAACTTATCATATGCAAAAGTTTAGGTGATTTACATCATCTTCTGGCCAGGGGGCCTGTCAACATTTTAAGATCCTTTCTTCAGAAAACGTATTTAAAAAAAAAAGAAAACGTATTTTTCTCTAAAGGTGATTATTCTAAACTCAGGTGCCACCCTTCCAAAGCATTAGATAAAGTTGCATTACTGTAGGGCAAAGGTGTGGTGGGCTATAACAAGAAAAGAATTAACTCAAGGGTCCAAGGTTACAAACATTAAAGCTACTACTTACATTCCTATACACCAATTATATTAATCAATACACTCCCAGGGACACAGTAGGTAAGGGATATGGAAACTTAGCAGCAAACATTGCCCCAACAAGTAGAAAACCCTTCACCAATACAATTTTTAATCAATCTTTTAACTGCTCAAAGGAATCTGTATTTATACAGTTTAGAACATCTCATGCCTCTCACGGTTGGGAGGCTCTGAACAATCACATGTGGCCAGAAGAACCTGTTCAGGCAGGCTAGAGGACTTCCAAAGGAGTTTGTAGGTTGAAACACTCTTGTCACGCCTGGGAACTTTATTAACTGGAGCTGTAAGTTAACTCTTTTTCAGAGAGAGATTGTGGTGGGGTACACCACTCCCCCCCCCCCCCCCCCGCCCTGTAAAGTCAGAGGTGTAGGTTAGAGCACAAAGCAGTAAAGTAGGCAGACTCTGGTTTTGGGGGTAGGTGCTCGAGAACTTCCAGGGGAACTCCTGAGGCTTGATCCCGCCTTTGCGTATGCTGAGCCTCCTTCCTCATGACCTTTGCCACGGGCAGAGTTCCTCACGCTGGCTCCCGGCAGTATTGCTTGAAGGGTAGGTTTACATGGCTTGTATTTTACACTACTAGATAGGGTATATTCCTAATCAGACAGAGTGTCTGTCCTGATAATTCATTTGAGAAAGCTGTGCATGCTCAGTCACTTCAGTTGTGTCTGACTCTTTGCGACTCTATAGACCATAGCCTGTCTGGGTTCTCTGTCTATGGGATTCTCTAGGTAAGAATATCAGAGTGGGTTGCCATGCTCTCCTTCAGGGGATCTTCCCAATCCAAGGATCAAACCTACATCTCCTGAGTCATTGCAGGTGGATTCTTTATGGCTGAGGCACCAGAGAAGCCTGTTGAGAAAGCTGTAGCCACTTCAAATAAAGCCTGTTCAAATTTACCACCTCTTCTAGTTTCAACCTTAATCTCATCAACCCTTATATTCCTAACTGTAGCCTTCATCTAGCATTTATTAGCAGTTTCTTGTTTCAGAATACTAGGTAGAGTAAGCATTCCACAGTCAGACATAATATCCATAGACATCCATCCTCACAGAACATTTAGGAAAAGCAGATACAACCTCTTCACACAGAAACTGTTTAAGCATTGTAATTTTCTTTGAAACTTCCACCTTAATCCTATCAGCTCTTTTACTTCTGTATTTGTTAAATCTGATTGAACCCCATGTTAGTGCTGGTCCCATGAGTTTTGGTACCAAAATGCAAGTGGCTCCTATGTCAAGAAATCCCAGAAACTTTTCTTTCCACCCCTTGAAAATTATGTCCACTCAAGTACAAAAGGCTTTGCTTGTCTCCAGCAGGGTTTCTCGCTGACACACCCAGGTCCTTTTGTCAATCATTATCTTGATTAATCTGTCCAATTATGACATCAAGTATTTCCAGGTTCAGTTTCTCATTGAAATATTTGCCTCCTCATTTTGTTTTAATTCCTCCAAACATGAGCATGTAGAGTTGTTCCGGGTCTTTTTTAATGCTGGGAAGCCAGCAGGGATTTTCTTTGGTCCACTCTTGGTCCACTTAATACACCAGTGATCTATTAAGACCTTGGTTTCAGCAATATCAATGTCCATTTTATTCATCCCATTTTAAATAAATTATCTAAGAAGTCCCACCCTTTTGGAATGGCCGTTTTGACTCTCTTTTTCTTCTTTTTTTTTTCACTCCTGGCAGTGTTTCCTTTACTCACCCCATTTCCTAGTAAACTTTTAAAGGTTTCCACCCTTCCAGGATAAGTCTCTCAACTCTCACCACATGAAATCTGTGCTTGGTCTAGCATCAAGGTTTGACTCAGCATTTTCTTACATTTTGCCTATTACAGGTAATAATAGCCAACAATGGATTGTATGTTTAGCGTGCTTCTTATTATTTTGAGTTTCCTTTAGTTATCCAGTGAGTGAAGTCCTTGCAAGTCTTATCTGCAACCATTTCGAAATACCACTGGTAAATTTTACTTTTAGTGAGTGATCACAATGTATCTGAATTTTCATAAGATGGTTACTAGGTAGCCATCCAGGGATGGGATTTCTCATCATCTATCCTCATATTTTTTCTCTTTATAAACCACATTTATTCTGAGCCAAGGCTGTTCTAGAAAATTAAATTTGTTTACTAACACCAAAAGAGAGTTTTTTTTTTTTTTTTCCCCCCCTGGTTCTTGACACTAAAAACATAGTGTTTTTTCTAGCACCACTTATTTAATTTTCTAAACCCAATGTGTTCAACAATTCAGATCAATTCTGACACTCTCTACCTGGAGTTAGCATCAGATCTCACAAGATAAGGAGCTCAGTCCAAGACTGCTTCAGTTCCAGATTCCAATCAGGAGTCGTGGGCATTCGTACTTCTGACCCAGTGACTGTATATGAGGTTCAACCTCCTCAGGTTCACAAAACTCAGGAAAACATATTACTTGCATTTTCCAGTGTTATTAAGGATAGACCTCAGAAGTAGCCAAAATGAAAGTGATTCAAAGGGCAAATTAGGGAAAGAGGGGTCATGGGGCTTCTGTGCCCTCTCCAGGGACATCATCCTCTTGGTCACTCAGTGTGTTCATGAACCTGGAGGCTTTCAAACCCTATCATTTAGATATTTTTATGAAGATATCATTGGCTGTTGGTGATTGACTCAGTCTCTAGCTTCTCCTTCCCACCAATTTGGAGGTAGGTTTGAAAACATCAAGCTTCCAATCAAGACATGATCTTTCTGGCAACCAGCCCCCTACCTGAAGCTATCTGGAGGCCCAGTTACCAAGGGTTGCCTTATTAGAATAAAAGGCTGTCCAGTAGATAATACTTGGGCTTCCAATGCAGGAGGTATGGGTTTGATCCCTGATCAAGAGTTTAGATCCCACGTGTCTTGGAGTCAAAAAACTGAAACATAAAAAAGAAAAAACATATATTGTAATAAATTTAATAAAGAATTGAAAAAGCCTGTATCATAGTTAGCACTCAGGAAATTCAAACTTTTTTAGGAGCTCTGTTTTTAGGAGACAGGAAGGGAGAGACACAGAACAAATACCTTTTTATGATATCACAACTACATACCAAGCCATCAAATAGGCTTATCACAAACAAAGTGAAATACTCAGCCACAAATAAATGTACTTACACACACACACACACACACACACAGTATACTGTTATAACTCCTGACCAAGTATTCACAATTGCCTATTTCTTCTCCTCTGCTTTATCTTGACCAAAATTTATTCCAGCTTCTCTTTCCCCACAGGTCCCTGAACTTTGGCTTATCCCCCTCCCTGGGGAAAAGAATAAGATTCAGAATATGCACCCTCCTCCCCCGCCATTAGCTTATCCCCAGATCAACAGGCCCAGCAGACACATTCCTGTCAAATCTGTCTAAACAAAAATGGTGCACAACCTCAGCCTACATAGTTAAGGCGCATGTGCCAGGAACGATTTCAGTGAGCCCAGACTCTTACATCTTCCTGTAAAAGAAAGGCACTAAATTCATTGTTGTGATATCTGGTTTCTTTAACTGACAGTAATCATTTGATGTTCCAATCATCTGTTTGTTTTTTTTGTTTGTTTGTTTTCTGGTTGTTGTTATTTATGCAAACACTCCTGTATATCCTGGCTCTTCCCTTACGTCTTTGGAACAGTCTCTCAGAACTGTCTGAGAGACTGTCTACTACATGTAAATCCTCAGTCAGTTCAGGTCAGTTCAGTTCAGTTGCTCAGCCATGTCCGACTCTTTTGCCACCCCATTAATTGCAGCACACCAGGCCTCCCTGTCCATCACCAACTCCCAGAGTTCACTCAGACTCACGTCCATCGAGTCAGTGATGCCATCCAGCCATCTTATCCTCTGTTGTCCCCTTCTCCTCCTGCCTCCAATCCCTCCCAGCATCAGAGTCTTTTCCAATGAGTCAACTCTTCTCATGAGGTGGCCAAAGTACTGGAGTTTCAGCTTTAGCATCATTCCTTCCAAAGAACACCCAGGACTGATCTCCTTCAGAATGGACTAGTTGGATCTCCTTGCAGTCCAAGGGACTTTCAAGAGTCTTCTCCAAAACCACAGTTCAAAAGCATCAATTCTTCAGCTCTCAGCTTTCTTCACAGTCCAACTCTCACATCCATACATGACCACTGGAAAAACCATAGCCTTGACTAGATGGACTTTTGTTGGCAAAGTAATGTCTCTGCTTTTGAATATGCTATAAAGTTTGGTCATAACTTTCCTTCCAAGGAGTAAGCGTCTTTTAATTTCATGGGTGCAATCACCATCTGCAGTGATTTTGGAGCCCCAAAAAATAAAGTCTGACACTGTTTCCACTGTTTCCCCATCTATTTGCCATGAAGTGATGGGACCAGATGCCATGATCTTTGTTTTCTGAATGTTGAGCCTTAAGCCAACTTTTTCACTCTCCTCTTTCACTTTCATCAAGAGACTTTTTAGTTCCTTTTCACTTTCTGCCATAAGGGTTAAATCCTCACTATGTCCATGTAATAAATTATAATTCTCACCTTTTAGATTGTGCACTTTTTAGGTTATCAGATCACATCTATTATGATGTTACCCACTCTTTGCCCAACTTCCTTTTAAAAGTTTATGCTAAGCTGTGCTTAATTCTCTCTCTAAAAGAAAATTATTTTTGTGTTTGATTTTGAGACACTTGCGGATTTCTGAGCTCCTAGCTTTCTCCTATTTCATTAGTCTTTTTCAATGATAGCTCTCCTTATCTAATCCTAGATTTGAAGCAGAGAATTTATAACACTACTATTACATCAGATGTCAATATCTGAATGAAGTCTTCCCCGACAGAATGAAAAGAATTAAACAATTCTGTAATGAACTTGGGCAATGTAAAGTACATCATCTAGATAATTTTATGAATTATAAAAGTGAAAAAAAGTGCTTTTTTAAAGGTGATTTTTATAAACTCAGTTCTAATGTGAAGGAAAGGTATAAAACCATAATTTTAAAAGTAACATTTAACTACATACCAAGAAAATTTTTCTTAAAATTGTTTTATTTTTGTAAAATTACATTATTTTTATTTAAGTTGTGTCTCATTTATATAAGGGTTTCCCCTGTGGCTCAACTGGTAAAGAATCTGCCTGCAATATGGGAGACCTGGGTTTGATCCCTGGGTTAGGAAGATCCCCTGGAGAAGGGAAAGACTACCCACTCCAGTATTCTGGCCTGGGTAGCTCCTTATCTGGCATTTGTTTAAACCTAACTGGGCACTATACACCTCAGTCTTTAAGAAAAAATACTCAGCTACTTTAGTTACCAATAGAATAAAAATATGATCACTTCACAAATTTTTCTGTCATCTTTGTTGAAGATCCTTTTAGTCTTATCTTTTTATTCCACTTGTATTCTTGCTAGTCTTCTCTAGTCTTTTCATTCTAATTTTACTCTATGCACTCCCAAAGCCAGCACCTTTTTTATTTATTTTTTTTAATATGGGCTATCTGGAATCAATATACCCTGTAGTTAAAGGACTATAGACCAAGGGAAGCTAGAGATTCTCCTCTTAAAAATAATAGTTCTAAGCAATTTTCCCATACAGCCATAAGATTACAGAGATAACATTGCTTTTTTCATAAAAGATATAATTTTACCCCTGAAGGTGTGTGTAATAAAGCAATATAGTGGAAAAGAATATTGACTTTTTAGATTAATTTAGTTGTGTAAATAAATTTAACTACTTCATATGAAATAATACCCCTCTGCTTACTAAATTCAGTTCAGTTCAGTTCAGTTCATCACTCAGTTGTGTCCAACTCTTTGTGACCACATGAATTGCAGGACACCAGGCCTCCCTGTCCATCACCAACTTCCGGAATTCACTCAAACTCACGTCCATTGAGTCGGTGATGCCATCCAGCCATCTCATCCTCTGCCATCCCCTTCTCCTCCTGCCCTCAAGCCTTCCTAGCATCAGAGTCTTTTCCAATGAGTCAACTCTTCGCATGAGTTGGCCAAAGTACTGGAGTTTCAGCTTTAGCATCATTCCTTCCAAAGAACACCCAGGACTGATCTCCTCTAGAATGGACTGGTTGGATTTCCTTGCAGTCCAAGGGACCCAAGAGTCTTCTCCAACACCACAGTTCAAAAGTATCAATTCTTTGGCACTCAGCTTTCTTCACAGTCCAACTCTCACATCCATACATGACCACTGGATAAACCATAGCCTTGACTAGACAGACTTTGTTGACAATGTAATGTCTCTGCTTTTCAATATGCTGTCTAGGTTGGTCATAACTTTCCTTTCAAGGAGTAAGCGTCTTTTAATTTCATGGCTGCAGTCACCATCTGCAGTGATTTTGGAGCACACACACACACAAAAGTCTGACACTGTTTCCACTGTTTCCCCATCTATTTCCCATGAAGTGATGGGGTCAGATGCCAGGATCTTCATTTTCTGAATGTTGAGCTTTAAGCCAACTTTTTCACTCTCCTGTTTCACTTTCATCAATAGGCTTTTTAGTTCCTTTCACTTTATGCCATAAGGGTGGTGTCATCTGCATATCTGAGGTTATTGATATTTCTCCCGGCAATCTTGATTCCAGCTTGTGCTTCTTCCAGCCCAGTGTTTCTCATGATGTACTCTGAATAGAAGTTAAATAAACAGAGTTACACTGTACAGCCTTAATGTACTCCTTTTCCTATTTGGAACCAGTCTGTTGTTCCATGTCCAGTTCTAACTGTTGCTTCCTGACCTGCATATAGGTTTCTCAAGAGGCAGGTCAGGTGGTCTGGTATTCCCATCTCTTTCAGAATTTTCCACAGTTTATTGTGATCCACACAAAGATTTTGGCATAGTCAATAAAGCAGAAATAGATGTTTTTCTGGAACTCTCTTGCTTTTTCCATGATCCAGTGGATGTTGGCAATTTGATCTTTCGTTCCTCTGCCTTTTCTAAAACCAGCTTGACCATCTGGAAGTTCATGGTTCACGTATTGCTGAAGCCTGGCTTGGAGAATTTTGAGCATTACTTTCCTAGCATATGAGATGAGTGCAATTGTGCGGTAGTTTGAGCATTCTTTGTCATTGTCTTTCTTTGGGATTGTAATGAAAATTGATCTTTTCCAGTCCTGTTGCCACTGCTGAGTTTTCCAAAGTAGTATATTGATTGCTTAAACATTAAATATGCCAACTAAAGCAATAAGTGTTTGTTGAAGGACAGCAAGAAACTTTAAATGAATCTTAAAAATGCAAAAGCAGTAAAAAACTTACTTTTTCTATTGTTTAGCTTTTGTCGGTTTTTTTCTTTAATTTTTGGCCAAAAAAATGTTCCACTGGATGAGAAATCTATATTTTCACTTTCTGACTTTTTAAGTCATTATGTATTATTGGTATCAAACCAATTATTTCATAATACTAGAAAAACCTGAATGCTTATTTTAATGAGCAAATAATTATAAAAACAGTATATTCATTCATGTGTCTTTAATCCCATTGATCTCATTGCCTAGATAAATAGGAAACATAAACAATGAACAGAAATAAAATGTTATAAAAGTTAAAAGTTATCAGTTAATAAATTCAAGCATAAAACAAGTACACCAAAAATCAACCTAATTGCATAAGTATTTGTCATATGAGAAGGCCAATAGTTTCCTCACTATTTCTAAATAGACTTTTTATCATGTGGAACTTTTCCAGCTCATTTGCATTCATGATTTCACAACTACTAATAATTTACATATTATTGCTAAATCAAGTATTGATTTTATTTTAAAATTATGACCAGAAATAAATTTAAGGGATAATAGCTGTCTTGTGTCTCTTTTCTTGTTTTTCAAAACCATACTAGATATGTGAAAAAGCACTGAAGCTTCTTTGTCGTTGTTTAGTCATGAAGATATGTCCAATTCTAGTTAAATTGAGTGAAACTCTTCAAAAATATATTAGTGAGTCTGTGAATAATGAAACATTTATAGAAATTACACACCTTGGTTTGACCTTCATTCTAAATTTATGACTTAGTTTAATAATAAGAGCAATTTTTCTGTGTGTGAAGTTATGCTATTATAAACCACCTGTACTGCTATAAATAGTAAAATGTGTAAAGATATATGCAAACTTATTATCACTGCAGCCTTATTTAGTAGCTAAGTTATGGAAGCAAACTGTGTGTTTATATGCTTTTATGTATTTCTAGTTGTCTGCAATGAATATGTGTTGCTTGTGAAATTAGGAAGAATATAGGAAAATGTTATTAAAAATGACAAATATATATAAATAAAGAAATTGGGAGCCTGTGAAAAGCCACCAGAGAAACCCCTGGTGAATGAGGTAAAAATCTTCCAACTTCACTGTGCATTCTCTGACTGTGAGAAGGATGCTGTTTTTAAGAACCAGAGAAGTACCTTTAATAAAATGCCAAAGAATGCTCACACCACCCCACAATTGCAGTCATCTCACACGCTAGGAAAGTAATGCTCAAAATTCTCCAAGCCAGGCTTCAGCAATACATGAACTGTGAACTTCCAGATGTTCAAACTGGCTTTAAAAAAGGCAGAAGAACCAGAGATCAAATTGCCAACATCTACTGGATCATGGAAAAAGCAAGAGAGTTCCAGAAAAACACCTATTTCTACTTTAGTGACTATGCCAAAGCCTTTGATTGTGTGGATCACAATAAACTGTGGAAAATTCTGAAAGTGATGGGAATACCAGACCACCTGATCTGCCTCTTGAGAAACCTATATGCAGGTCAGGAAGCAACAGTTAGAACTGAACATGGAACAACAGACTGGTTCCAAATAGGAAAAGGAGTACATCAAGGCTATATATTGTCACCCTGCTTATTTAACTTCTATGCAGAGTACATCATGAGAAACTTTGGGCTGGAGGAAGCACAAGCTGGAATCAAGATTTCCGGGAGAAATATCAATAACCTCAGATATGCAGATGACACTACCCTTATGGAAAAAAGTGAAGAGGAACTGAAGAGCCTCTTGATGAAAGTTAAAGAGGAGAGTGAAAAAGTTGGCTTAAAGCTCAACATTCAGAAAACGAAGATCATGGCATCTGGCCCCATCATTTCATGGGAAATAGATGGGGAAACAGTGGAAACAGTGTCAGACTTTATTTTTTGGGGCTCCAAAATCACTGCAGATGGTGACTGCAGCCATGACATTAAAAGATGCTTACTCCTTGGAAGGAAAGTTATGACCAACCTAGATATCATATTAAAAAGCAAATACATTACTTTGTCAACAAATCTCCATCTAGTCAACACTATGGTTTTTCCAGTGGTCATGTATGGATGTGAAAGTTGGACTGTAAAGAAAGCTGCGTGCTTAAGAATTGATGCTTTTGAACTGTGGTGTTGGAGGACTCTTAAGAGTCACTTGGAATGTATGGAGATCCAACCAGTCCATCCTAAAGGAGATAAGTCCTGGGTGTTCATTGGAAGGACTGATGCTGAAGCTCAAACTCCAATACTTTGGCCACCTGATGAGAAGAGCTGACTCATTTGAAAAGACCCTGATGCTGGGAAAGATTGAGGGCATGAAGAGAAGGTGACAACAGAGGATGAGATTTTTGGATGGCATCACCACCTCAATGGACATGGGTTTGGGTGAACTCCGGGAGTTGGTGATGGACAGGGTGGCTGGCATGCTGTGGTTCAGGAGGTCACAAAGAGTTGGACACAACTGAGTGACTGAACTGAACTGAACTGATTTACACCCACAAGTACAAATTATAAACACCAGATTAATATTCCTATTGACTCTGATCCACTAAATGAACCTGCAAAGTAGATAATATGTTTATTACTATTGCTGAATATTATAGATAAGAGGAATGGAAATAGATTGATCTTTTTACATATCTAATTTTGACTGGAGTAAAAGTACAGATAGCCAAGTAATAACGTAAAAAGGAAACTTTCAACTAAGCAAACATGGGATCAAATTTGTAGCCTTATGACTTTTAGTATTCATTCCAAAATATTCATATGAGATAAAATGAACATTAAAATATGTTAAGATCACTAAGTACTTCTGGATTTGGTTCTATGGCTCAGCCAGTAAAGAATCTACCTGCAATATGGGAGATCTTGGTTCAGTCCCTGCGTTGGGCAACTCCCTGGAGGAGGGCTTGGCAACCCACTCCAGTATTCTTGCCTAGTGAATCCTAATGGACTGAGGAGTCTGGTGGGCTACAGTCCATGGGGTCTCAAAGAGTCGGACATGATTGAGCCACTAAGCACTCTAAAACTTAGTACAAAGTAGTATTCACATAAATGAATCTTCAAAATATAAGTAAAGAAACACCAAGGAATTTCCTTGTAGATATATTACACTTTCACTATTAAACTAAACGAAATGGTACCTATTTTGTTCAGTTAATTCATTGTTAAGTGATCAATCAGTTATCCCCAGTTAATTCAGAGTGTCTTACAGAAAGATACTATCTACCTTTCACTTTGCAGAGAAAGCTTGAGCTTAAACCAGCTTTCTGATTAGATCAGTTAAAGTATGTAATAAAATATGGAGACAGATTTTTTTTTTTTCATGTAACCTAAATTCTGGACTCAACAATGCTCTCTCATGTTGCTATAATGTCAGAATTAGCAATGAACTTGGTTTAACTAGGAATTGTTTTCAAGTAAAAGTTAGACCCTTGGTACTCAAAGATAGTCCATTAGCAAGAATGTCAGCAGCAGCTGGAACATTATTAAAAACTCAAAATTTTACACTGAAACATATTAAAATTATTCCACCCCGAAATTACAAACTTGGAATTCACATTTTAACAAGATCTTCGTATCCTATGTTCCCATATCAAAATTTGAGGCACACAAGGTTATGTGACTCTCATAAGGGATGCTTTTAAAAGAATCCTGTTGTCAAATATGCAATTGAAAAGAATATGCTTTAAAGTCTTCCCCAATCCTAGACTCAATTGGATTTTCTGAAAAGATAAACGAAACAAATCTTAAAATTCCACCTCTCTTATCTGAGGGAAAATAAATTGTGTAACTTGTTTTTCTTTGTTGGTATTTTGTCTAAAAAAATAAAATTAAAAAGTATAAAAGGAATTTTTCATTTCCTGTCACTTCCAAAGTGTAAATCAAATCTTCAGAAAAGGCAACAAAAACCACTTGAATAACGTACAATCAGTTTAGGCAGATATACTTTGCCTTTAATATCAAAAATATAAATCAACCAACTTTTCTAACATGCAGTGACTTTCAAAATTCAATGAATTTTTGTCAATGTCGGCTCACAGTGAACACTCTCATACCTCTTCCTGTTGCTCCATTCCCCAAGCTATTATCCTGCTTCAAACCACAATCGTTTATCATCTGAATTTCCACAGTACATCCTAACTAGTTTCTGAATTTTTAACTTTGTTCCCTGGGATCCACTGTGGATATTCTAGCCATCATAAAATTTCTGATATAGAGAACAGATTGTTACCATTTTGCTTAAAACCTTTAGAGTGTTTCCAATTTTCAGAAGATGTTCAAACTTTTTGAAGCCTATAGTGACTATCCCTAGTCATTATAACCCAGTTCTACTTTTGCTGCCTTTCTGCATCCATCTCCTTGTGTACCGTATGCCAGGCATATTGATTTCTTACCACTTTGCCAAGTAGCTTCTCAGCTTTGACTTGGGGTAGTTAACACTTTCCTTACCTTAATCGATATATAACACATGGTTTCACTTCTTCTCATCCTAAGTGCCACTTCACTTAATTTGATGGGATGGGAAGCAGCCCATCCCAATATCCCAGAAATACCTCTCCTGTGGATTCCATAGTGCCCTGTGCTTCTCTACCTCTGCACATATTAGAGTAAATCACTCAGTTACTTATAGCAGGTTTTAAAAATATTATTTCAAATTTCTTACAGCAAATTACCTCTAAGGAATAAACTGATGATTTTTTTTTTTTGCTAAAAAGCAGTGTTTAATATAGATGATTATAAGACCAAAAAAAAAAATAATAGAAATTAAATAAACTACATTGATAAAAAATGAATAGGAATTTGGAGGCTGGGTTAAACACCAAAAGAGGGGAAACTGCAAAAATGAAAATAGCCTAAGAATCAATGTCTGGAGCTAGAATTTATGTGGAAACTTGATTTTGAAATATATTTGATTTGCTAGGTGATCAAAATAATTGATACAGGACAATTCTTAATAAAGAACAATGTTCTTTTAAGCAATAATAATAATAAGATTTAAAGTATTTACTTATAAAGTGTGTGGTGCAAAAGATTTTTGCTGTTTCCAAACTCCTAATATATTTTATCCACTGTTGAGAACTGTGTTTAACAACTGAGTTGGCGAGGGGCTAAGAAGTGAGGTATAACAGTGGAAGCTTGGAAACAGAAAGGAGAACAAGAACTTAAGAAAGGGAACTCTTACAGTACTTGGAAAAATGTATGGAGTCTTCTACAAGACATATCTTAGAAAACAAGAACAAATTTCATTAAATCTCAAAAGACAATTTAACCTCAGTTGATAATCTAATTTAGTGATAGTTGTATTCCTGAATAGATTTGTTTTCAATTGTAATTTTAGCTGAAATTTAGTACCTTTCTTGGATTCAGAATATACAGTGAAAACTTTAAAATAAATAAGTGATCACATACACATTTAAAGAGAATCTGATTTTAAGAGAATGCTTTATTCCCAAACCCTATCATGACTAAGATTGGTGACATTAAAACTTTCAGCTTAAAAAAAAAGTATCTAAACATTTTGACCATGAAAAATGAAAATGTTTATTATATTTAGAAAAAAAAGTATCTAAGTTATTAATGGGTTTTGTTCTTATAGTTCTGATACTATATGTTTAAGTGTTACCTAAAAGGTAGTAATGACAACCAGAATTTAAGCTCCTACAGGAAAAGAATTTTATAACTTCTTCACTGCTATATCCTCTGCACCCAGAAGAATGCTAGGTAAAGTACAGTGATTTATTTAAAATTATTAAATGAATGTATGAAAGAATTGAACTTCCTAGCTCAACAAGTTGTAGATTCTTCATTAGATCACTAGGAGGAGTGTGAAGAAATTTTAGAAAACCTTCTAAAAGGTTTTCAGATAGAAGAAAAATAAAAATATAAAAACACAATGGAGAGTATCTCTCAATTTCCCTTTCTTTATTATGGATTATATCACAGTAGTTGACTTTGAGGTTTTTGAGGAAGCAAAAGCACAGAGGAAATACTCAAAATGTAAGTCCTGACACTGCAAAGGGTAAAATTTTCACTAAAAAACCAAACACATCATGAAATCTACATTACTGGAGAGGATACCTTGACTTGGGGACCCTAAGTAGTTAAATAAAAAAAAAAATTCATTGAATGTATGTAATGTTAATGAGTGGGCTTCTCTGGTGGCTCAGCAGTGAAAAAAATTCTGCCTGCCAATATAGAAGTCGCAGGTGTCAGATTTCATCCCTGGATTGGGAGGATCCCTTGGACAGGGAAATGGCAACCCACTCAAGTATTCTTGCCTGGGAAATATCATGGACAGAGGAGCCTAATGGGCTACAGTCTATTGGATCACAAAATGTTGGACATCACTGAGAAGCTAAACAAGAACAGCAATATTAATGAACATCTGCAAGGCTATGATTTTCTGGAATTCTCAATATCTATGTGCAATCAATAGTATTAATTGGATTTTGATGTATTTAATTTTAATTAATGTTGAAAGAGTAAAGAGGAGAGTGCCAGCTATCTATATTTTGATAGGTGGGAACTAAGTCAGTATGTAATATGTGGGGGTCAAGTGTAGGCTTCTTTTCAAAATTGTTAGAAATTTCAGCACATCAACAGTAGTGCATTAAACCAAGTATGGAGCTCTTGTGCGCACAAGCCTGTGACAATGGTCCTGGTTGGGAGTAACACTAAGTGCAATGGGATATGCTAAAATGGTGATCTATGCTTTAGCATCTTTGACACAGAAGCGATTTATATGAAAATCTAGATGAGTAATAGTTCAGTGTTATAGTTTATCTTCACATTAACTTCCTTCAATACTGAACTCAACTGTATCTTTTTCCTTTTGGAAATGGGAAAATTAGAGACAGTGGTAGACACTATTTTATAACTTATCCTCTGAAATTTCCTTGAACACCAAAATAATGAGGCAAAGATAATTAACATTTACTTACCAATGCTACAGCTAAATAGACAAATTAATCATAAAGTGAAATCTTCATTATCATCATAAATTCATGTGTAATTAATGAAATAATTAATAAAATGAAGTAACTTGTCAAAGGATCACATAATCAGTAGGTGACTAATTAAGAATCAGCACACAAAATTTGTTTAATATGAAGAAGGAGATGCTTCTCTGATTCTTTCTATATCAGATTAGTCTAGCCTCCTCTCTCTTTTTTTCCTATCAGCCCCCAAGAGAACAGAAGTTGCTAATATGATTGATTATAGCCTTGGGAATTAACTTTATATTAAAAAACTCAAAGCTCTATGATTCTCTCCCCCCATCTCTTTCTCTGTCTCAGTATTATATGATTTCAGACTCTATGGTATAGATTCATGTTGGGAGACCCCATTTATGCTTTAAACATAAATCTCCTTATACTGAGCTCTGCATTGATGCACTGACTTCTTGTGAAGCATTATTTGCTATTGTTATCTCAACTGGGAGAATGGAATGATTGGCAGGGTAGTGTTTATGTCCTTGGGAATCTTTAGTCACAGCATCCAGTCTCATCCTTTACTTCCAATATCTTAGAGGTACAGTAGCCAAATAACATCTGAAGTTGACATGATTTGTACTCAAAGCAGGATCTGAAACTTACTGGTGATGTCTGGCAAGTTGTCACTTAACCCCTCTATGTCTGTTATATTTATAAAGTAGGTGCCATCAATTTCATAGTTTTATATTCTGGATTAAATGAGGTAATGAATGCACAGTGCCTAAGTATAAAGTTCACTCTGCTTGACACAGACAGTGACAACAGTAATATTTGAGACATGTTCTGTATTAATCAGAGTTCTCCAGAGAAACAGAACCAAGAGGGTATATTTATATATATACATATATATACACATATAAATACTTATATATTATAGGATACATATTTATTACGGGATATATATTTAATACTATATAGTATATGTTATATATAATTTTATGTGTTTATATAAATATAAACAATGTGTATATATGTGTAAATATATGTATACAAAATAAAAATTTTTGCTCAAAGAATTGTTCTATATAAATCTACCACAATAGTAATTGAGAATACACATGCATTATTTAGCTAATGATATTTTATTTTATAAAGAAATGAGATTTTAGAAAAATCTCCCATTAAGTACTTAGTATAAAGATCAAAAAACAAATATTCAAAAGTGAAACCCTAATTTTATATTTGTCAAACATTAGTAGATGCTCTTAAGTAACCCCACCTAACTGACAAACTTATTTAGGCAGTTAGGAGTACATTTTACAGATAATTTATTTTGAAATACCCATCATGACTGACTTCTATTTGAAAGCAAGTTTTCTACTACTATCTTGCTCCTATATAGACATAATGCCCAATTTATAACACCTGTTCTTATATAATTTTAGTTCTAGAGAGTCTGTCTAAGGTTTGTAGGGCTGAACTTTGAATCTCAAACTTCAAATGTCTAACTATTTAGCTAATTTCAAATTTATTTTTAGAGGCAAAAAATAATATATATTGTATAACCTCATGTACTTCTGTGTCCTATGTACCTTTAAAATGAACCAGCCATCTGTCTAAAGGAGAATTCAAGTCAAGGTCTTAAAATTTCAGGACTCCTTTTTAATAATACCACCTACATATGTCATCTAGAAAACACATCAGTTACCTTCGTTACCAAGGCAGAATAATGACATATGAAGCTTTTGGAAATAGTTTAGCCATGAGTTAGTTGTGACCTTATATTTTCTAATGCTTGCTTGACACATTTAATACCTTAAAGAACTGTATTTCTTTCAGCCTTCATAGTTGTAGCCCTTAACAAAATTAGATTATTAAAAATCAGTGTACACATATTATTTACTTTACTCTCCATAGAAACAAATTCATTGAGTGATGATTAATGTCACATTTTGAGCTTTTATATAGATAAAAGAAATTAGAATATTTGCCATGTTTTGTTATATCTGACCAAAAATAGCTTTTATGAATGCCAGGTTGATAAAATTCTTCCAGAAATGATTTTTAATTGAAAAGGTTGAGCTTTTCTAATGTAACTGACTACGCTAATAGGGCAAGTCAAACTCTGAATTGGAGAACTTGTAGTATATTCCCTTTTTTATCAGGATTCTCAAAGCTAACATTGATTATCATACTATACAACTTTCAAATAGTTTTTTTATTTAGCTTTTTCTCCCCAAATATATATTTTTAATTAACTTCCCCTCCCCTCCAAAAGAGGCTTCTCTGGTGGCTCAGTATTAAAGAATCCACCTGCCAAGCAGGAGACAGGGGTTTGATCCCTGAATCATGAAGATCCCCTGGAGAAGGAAATGACAACCCATTCCAATATTCTCTTCTGGGAAATCCTATGGACAGAGGAGCCTGGTGGACTACAGCCCATGAGGTTGCAAAGAGTTGTACAGGACTGAGTGACTAAATAACAACCTCTCCAAATATGTTTGAACCTGCAACAGTTAATTTTATTGTTAATGTTGTTGGGCAAAGAGATGCCCAGATATAGCTGGTAAACTATTTCTGGATGATTTCTGGATGTATCTCTGAGGGTGTTTCTGGCAGAGATTACCTGCATTTCAGTGTGTGTGTGTGAGTGTGTGCACGTGCACTCAGTCACGTCCGACTCTTTGCCATCCCCTGTACTGCAGCCCACCAGGCTCAGAGTCCAGGGAATTTTCCAAACAAAAATACTGGAGCAGGTTGCCATTCCCTTCTCCAGGGGATCTTCCCAACCCAAGGATCAAAACCATGTCTTCTGCATGGCAGGCTGCTTCTTTACCACTGAGCCATGTGAAAAGTCTTTTGATTAGTAGACTTGAGTAAAGGAATTCCCCCTCCCTTTTGTAAGCAGTATGACCCAAGCCTTTAAGGGTCAGAATAGAACAAAAGCTGATAAAAAGGAGAATTCTCTCTCTTTCTTCTTTTACTGGGGTGTCCATCTTTTCCTGCCCTCACGTATCAGCTACCCTACTTCATAAGCCTTCAGATTCCCAGGACTTAAGCCAGCGCTCCCTCGCTTTCCAGACCTTAGGATTTTACCTGTATTGTGTATTAGCTTTTCTAGTTCTCAGCTTGCAGACAGCAGACTGTGGGACTTCTGGACCTTAATAACTGCATGAAATGATTCCTATAATAAAAATAAAAAGTCTCCTTTCTTTGGTAAATGTATTTTCATGTTAATGTATGGAGGGGTCGTTGGTTGGCAGGGTTGTTTTGTTTTTCTCAAAACATTTTTGTCTATACTATATGCAAAAAGTTATTCTACAGTAAATGGAATTGCTGGTTGTATCCAGTGAATGCAGAGTAGAGGGAATTCCTGGAGTGTTTTGTTTTTTCCATTCTGGATATGATTGTGTTAAACCCTACTAAATTTCTGTTCTTCCAAAGTTTAATCATAAGAATTACTAAATTTTCTTTCTAAGTTAACATTGAGGGTTTACTTCTTGGAATCAAAGACCTCAGACTAATTTACCATTAATTAAGTTATTGTGCACCCACTATTGGAGAAGGCAATGGCAACCCACTCCAGTACACTTGCCTGGCAAACCCCGTGGACGGAGGAGCCTGGTAGGTTGCAGCTCATGGGGTCGCTAAGAATTGGACACAACTGAGCGACTTCCCTTTCACTTTTCACTTTCATGCATTGGAGAAGGAAATGGAAACCCACTCCAGTATTCTTGCCTGGAGAATCCCAGGGATGGGGGAGCCTGGTGGGCTGCCGTCTATGGGGTCGCACAGAGTCGGACACAACTGCAGCAACTTAGCAGCAGCAGCAGCAGCACCCACTATGTAGAAAAAATAATACTAAGAAAGGAAAATAAAATACAAGGAAGGAAATTAATACAAGGAAAATTAAAACTTAATCCTATCCATGAAGAGTTTGATCAGGTATAGGAAAGAGAAAGCAAATTCCCAATTAAAAGTAAGTTTGGAAATATTTACAATTAAGGAATACACAAATTGCTATGGAATCACAGAGATTTCCTGAGCTAACAAATTGTGTGCCAATCTTTTCAACTTCTTCAACTTTTAAAATTCTATGAGTTTAGTTCCGTTCCGTTCAGTCACTCAGTCGTGTCCGACTATCCCCATGAATCGCAGCACGCCAGGCCTCCCTGTCCATCACCAACTCCTGGAGTTCACCCAAACCCACGTCCATCAAGTCAGTGATGCCATCCAGTCATCTCATCCTCTGTCGTCCCTTTCTCCTCCTGCCCTCAATCCTTCCCAGCATCAGGGTCTTTTCCAATGAGTCAAGTCTTCACATGAGGTGGCCAAAGTACTGGAGTTTCAAGTTTAGCATCATTCCTTCCAAAGAACACCCAGGGCTGATCTCCTTCAGAATGGACTGGTTGGATCTCCTTGCAGTCCAAGGGACTCTCAAGAGTCTTCTCCAACACGACAGTTCAAAAGCATCAATTCTTCGGCTTTCTTCACAGTCCCACTCTCACATCTATACATGACCACTGGAAAAACCATAGCCTTGACTAGACGGACCTTTGTTGGCAAATAATGTCTCTGCTTTTCAATATTCTATCTCTTTCTATGTCCTGAGTCCTTTGAACTTTGTTTCATGGTCTAACCTTTCTTGAGAGTGTGGATTTTACAGTATGTAAGAGCATGAGCTCAGGAGTCAGATTGCTAGACTTCAAATCACATCTCTATCAACAGATAGTTTATTTAGGGAAAGTAATTTAAATTCTCTGA
Source organism: Bos indicus x Bos taurus (assembly GCF_003369695.1). Classification (NCBI taxonomy): domain Eukaryota; kingdom Metazoa; phylum Chordata; class Mammalia; order Artiodactyla; family Bovidae; genus Bos; species Bos indicus x Bos taurus. Next base: position 16,404,470 of record NC_040076.1, on the reverse strand, counting down.
ATTAGCTTTCCTCATTACGAAAATATGACTAAAAAGAACAACTACTTCAAAAGTTAAGTCTAAAGAAAGAGCATCATTTAAATGTCCCCAAAATAACTGATATATAATAGGGGTATATAATAGAGGTTCAATTAGTATTAATTCTTTTCTATTATTGCTGCAGCCTTTTATTTCTTGTTTCATACTCTTGGATTCCAATCCTATTTATCCTTTATTCATCAACCAGACTTGTTTTGATAAATATAAATATGATCATTCTGTTTTTCCATTTACAGCTCCTCCAGGACTCCCATTTGCTTTCAAGATGAAATCCTAATGTTTTTTAAGAGCTTGATAAGCATTTCATCATGAGGACCTAGTTGATATCTTTATTTTCGTAACTTACTGCTAATGTACCAGCTTCCAATCACTGTCTTTTCTCTCTACCTTTCAAAGCCATTCCTGTTACTCCAGATTCTGGGCAGAATGAGCAGACTTACATTCAGTTCTTTTTTTTTTTTTAAACTTTACATAATTGTATTAGTTTTGCCAAATATCAAGGTAACAATGCTGTCTCTCTTCTGAACCTTGAACTTGGTGAATTCACATTACTGCCTCCATTCTTTCTCACTCAACACCCTCCCTTCTCCTGGGAGCTGTAAGTGGATAAACTCAGTGTTATCTCCTCCAGTCAGCTGTCCCAACTCAACTGCACCCTTTCCTGCTCTCTGTTCTACGTGAAGCCTGAACTCCTCCCAAGTCATAAAATAAAACCGAGGTATCTTAGGATTTCCAGTTTCCTGTCAGATGCTTCAATTCACTTTGTGTTATTTAAAGTCAGAGTCCTTTTATTATTACATGTTAGACTTAATATGTGTATTAAGTCCTTAAAATTGATTTAGTTTGTATTTAATGTGACCAGCTGGTGCTTTGAGCCCTGAGAAAAGGTACTCCAGGTAAAAACAGAAAACAAAACTCAGGGGATCCAATCAGTCAGAAGTTTAATAAGCCTGTGAAAATATAATACATGGGTCACCCCTTTCCTCCCAAAAATAGTGTTTCCTATTCAAAACCTCAGTAGATAGGCACACATTACTCTCCTTTTTCATTTTGAAAAATCAAGCTCTACAACTGAATTTTGGTAAGATATGTATTAACATTATATGATTGTATAGAGGTGGGACATGGCATATTAAAATTAAGTCTGCAGTCTAAGTGTGGTGTATTTGATTGAGAATCTTGACATATTAATACAACGGACTGCCTACGTAACCTTGATCTACTTGGTTTATCTGGTTACTGGTTTCCTCCATAGGGAAATGGCATTTTAAATTCCCGGCTCTCATAATCCCTGAATGACTTTCCTTTATGGGCTGATTGTCTCTTCTCAAAATTCATATGTTGAATCCTTAATCTTCAATATTTCAGAATGTGACTATATTTGGAGATAGGTCTTTAAAGATGTGATTGAATTAGAATAAAGACTTTAGGGAGGATCCTAATCCAATTGGAGCAGTGTCCTTCTAAGAAAAGGGAATTTGGTCACACACAGCGATACCAAAGATAAATGTACACAGAGCAAAGACCATGCAGAGACACAGCCAGAAGGTGTCCATCTGCAAGCCAGGGAGAGAGGCCTTCAAAGAAACCAAGTCTGCTGACACCTCCATATTGGATTGGTAGTCTACAGAACTGTGAGAAAAATACACTCTGGTTGTTTAAGGCCCATGGTCTGTGGTATTTTATGTCAGCCTTAGTAACAAATACACTGGATAAAGTAATCAATGTCAAGAGTCCTGATAAACAACCTCTGCTTCCCTCACAGTAGATGTCTGTACTCTACTTCTAACCTATGAATAAGTTGCCTTAAGTGGCAAAAAAAGACTTTACAGGTATGATTAGGGATGGGAGTGTCCTGGTTGACCCAGTCTATTAAAGAAATTTAGGAATCTTTAAAATTAGAGAACCATTCCTGGCTTTGTCAGAGATGTCAGGAAAGAAGGGGAAATTTGATGTACAGGAGGGAACTGTGAAAATGGAAGAAGGGAGCCTCTGGAAGCTGTGAACAGACAGCTGACAGATAGCAAGGAGAAACTGATGTCCAGGAACAAAAAACTTTTCTGTGTACACTTCTTGGTTCCTCTGACTGGTCTAATTTGTCATAAGACAGATGAATAGGAGAAAATAAAATTTAGCATCATACTACAGGAATCCCATATACATGAGAGTCGAAGACAGAAAGTAACATGAGAGATAGATGTTATCCAGCGATAAGAAATGGAATAGGAACCTGGAGCTTCCTAGGACAGGAAAGCCATTCACAAGGCAATAAGAGGAAGAGCAGCTGTTTGGTAATTAGACATTTGCCCTGTCGTGCATAAGAGTATTAAATTTGAACTTCAGTCGCTAAGTCATGTCTGACTCTTTGCAACCCCATGGACTGTAGCTCACCAGGCTCCTCTGTCCATGGGATTTCCCAGGCAAAATACTGGAATGGTTTGCCATTTCCTTCTCCAGAGGATATTCCTGACGCAGGGATCAAACCCTGGTCTCCCGTATTGAAGGCAGATTCCTTTCTGACTGAGCCACCAGGGAAGCCCCATAGAAGAGTATGGCACCTAGATAAAATGCATCTCTGGGAATAATTCTTTTTTCCTGGGAAAAAGTCACAATTTAACTTTTTCTAGTTAATTAAAAGAGTAGGAGTTTCTCTTAAGCCTGAATGATCTTTATTGCCTTTAGCTCAAAAAAAAAAAAAAAAAAATTAATTAATTAATTAAAAAAAAAGCAAACAAACCCACATGCCAAAGTGGCCCCTCCTGGGGAAGACTGTTCAGAACCTCTCTTACTGATCTCAGACCTATAATTGCAAGAAACTGAATTCACATAAGGAAAAAACTCCAGGAAGGAGATCAGCCCTGACGACATCTTGATTTTAGTCCACTGAGACCTATGTCTGATCTGCAGAACTGTAGGATAATAAATGCATCTTTTATTAAGCTACTATTTATGGTAAATTTGTTACTGAGGCAGTAGAAAACCTACAAATTGTTCTATTTCATCTGAAATCTTTGAAACATGACTTCAGTGTATTTATTACATGGACATGTCCTGAAAGCCATGCACTTCCCTTAGTTTTTTTTTTTGTTGTTGTTTGTTTGTTTGTTTTTTACTTTTTCAAATATCAGCCTTAACAGGCATCATTTACAAACTATTCCATGTGCTTGTCACACAGCCTTTCATCCACAAATAGGCTATAATTCACCAGTATCTTGTTGACAAGGCTATGATTCGTTTCACACATCACTGTTCATTAAAATAATATGTACCTGTGCCTGGATTCCATCCCACTTCAGAGTCCAACTGCTAACAAGTTTATGCTCAATTAATTTCAGTGGGTGAAGAGTTGCTGAAAACTATACAGGCTTTTCATTTTTATAATTATTTTATTTTGTGAAATTTAGCAGCTATAAGCCAACTACAATATACTATTTTAAAGCTTTATTTTCTAATATTTACTTATATCACTATTTAGAATTATGTGCAAACAGAAAAGCATTTAATTATTTTTAAAGATGAAATTGTTTTGCTTTCAATTTACATACTTCAAATCTATACTTCATTCTTTACTTTAATAGCTCATTTTAAATACAAAACACTTATATTATATGTTGACCTAATTGTCCCAGTTTTCAGTAATTTTCCAAATATATTTTTTGAGTTTAAAGGGAAATTTTCCTACAAGTTATATAAAAATATTTGGTGTTATATATAAAATTACTGCACTGCTTATCTACTGGTCTTCAGAAATATTAGTCATAGTTTTATTTGATAAAAAAAGAGATTATATTTGGATGATATTGATCATAGTTTGCTGTCACTCTTTAAGTTAAAGCAGAATGAAAACAATATTGATCCATGTTAAGAGGTGGAGACGTGATACTCACAGCACGGATTTCAATGCCGTAAAATTTTGAACTTGAAATGCAACACTCAATAACACTGTATAACAGTGTTCTAGTGGGGAATTTTAACTACCTCGACAGCTGGTGGGTGACAAATATAGCTAAAAATAGACCAAAAAGACTTCCTGGTTTCTGAGAGGTCAATTACATTGTCTAAACTAGAGAATTCAACAAGAAGAAATTATTCTAAATGTATGTTTCACAACCATGCAGGAATTGCTTGAAAGTGGAAAAGAATCAAAGAAATGAGATCATAGGTAAAAAAAGATTTTAAATTCCATGGGTTTATGAAGTATAAAGCCATGTATTACATTTCAAGGAAATGCCTTTAGGGGGAAAAAAAAGAGATAGGCAAAAGGAGACTAAGGAGGAAGTATTCACTATAGTTTGAATAAAAGGCAAGATATCATAGGATATCAGCATATCAAAAGAATGAGAAGGATTTTTATTTAAAAGTAAAAACACAGCCTTTAAAACCATACTTGAACAGCAGAAATTTGCAACTAAAAAGAAAAGTGCCTCAGAATGAACCTAAAACCTAGCAGGTGTCAATCTGTCCTCAGGAAGTTTCACTTTATGAACTAGTCAAAAGTTTTTGAAGAAAAGAATTTTTTACTTGAAATTCTGCTTAAAACACAAAATGTCTAATAAAGAGTTTTTTACTTTGTAGCCTACAATCTTGGTTTATCTCCTTTTCTCTTTTTGGAGATAAACATGGTAATGATCTTTAGAGATCTTAGTAGCTTTTTAGATATAAAATATTCCCTAAAAATCTGTTAATGTGAAAAAGAAAATGTATTTAGGTGGCACTAGTGATAATGAATTCATCTGCCAATGAAGGAGACACCAGAGACACAGGTTTGATCCCTGGGTCAGAAAGATTCCCTAGAGTAGGAAATGGCAAGCCACTCCTGTGTTCTTGCCTGGGAAACCCCATGGACAGAGAACCCTAGTGGGCTACAGCCCATGAGGTCTCAAAGAGTCTGACAGGATTGAGTATGCACGGGAAGGGTTCTGGGGAATGGACATGTATCTTGTCATAGTAAATCAATATCAAAAGTTCAGAAATTACGGAAGTAAAACCATTGAATCACTGGGGTATTAATTCTTAAAAAGTTTATCATGAACACCCCAAAAAGACAGTTTGCAAGCTGAGCGCACACAAACCAAAATGCAAATGGAGCTCGGGGATATACTATTATATAGCACTTTAGCTTTGGGGAAGGTAATGACTTAATTTTTTTTCCTTACAGTATTTTGATATAATATTAGACTTTTCTTAAATGATAAAGAATTGGTTAATGGGTGCCTCATATCAGTTTTGGAAAAAGTTTGAATTTTGCTTATGATTTCCAGAGGCGAGTCAAATTAGTTTTGTAAATTAAGTTAAATTAAATTTGTATGACAAACCTGATTTTGTCTGCTCAGAGAATTTTCAAGGTTGGTCTCTTTTTTGTTTCTTTATTTTGTGTGTATCTATTTTTAAATTTTAATACCAACAATAGAATAGTAGACATGTATGTACATTTATATATATGTATGCATGTTATTGCATAATGAAGGGTGTTGCTAAACAACCAGTTCTACAAGAATTAAGTCAATGGTCACTGAAGTTGTTGACCAACAATGTACCTTGAGGGGAATTCAGTATGGAAAACAGCACGAGGCACAAGTGATTTGAAAAAACAGTTCCCTCAATTAGATGTATATCTCAGGAAGAATTTTAATGAACCCAGATTCTTACATCTTCCCATATACATAAAAAAGCAGTAAAATCCATTAAATGAAATATCTGTTCCTAGTTACCAGCAGTAACCTTTTGCCAACATGTATGTGTGTGCCTAGTCTATGCTTGTTACCAAATGCAAGTTTGAGTACCTGATATCCAGTGAGGCCAAACAAACTGAAACAGAGTTTGGAACAGAGAAAAGTTTATTGCAGGTCCAAGCAAAGAACAGGTGGATCGTGCTCAAAAAACCCAAACTCATGGATTGTTTGGGGAAGTTTTTATAGGCAAAATCTGGGATGAAGGCTTCAGGATGTGGGGTTTTCTTCTGATTGATTGGTGGTGCAGTAACAGGGTGGTGCTCCAGGGATCTTGTGCTCAGGCTGAAGTTACCATCCTCCACCTGGGTGAGTGCCTTAGTTCCTGCAGAAGAACTCAAAGATAGTGCTGTGTATAGTACTTGAGGAGGAACCAGGACCTTACCCCCAAGCTCACACTGTTGTTTCTTGATTGTTCCTACCTCGTTTCTGCATTCTCTTCCTTCCTTGATTAGCAACTGTTTGAATCTGCCCTTTGGAACTCAAGGGAGATCTAAGAGTTGGAATAAAACCTATTTCCTGCAAACAGAAAATGGTGAACTTGGAAAAGATTTATACCAAGGAAGGTTCTACAGGGTCCTGCTTCATTTTATGCTTGTTTGGATGTATTCTCTTTGTTGTGTTGTTCAGTTGCTAAGTTGCGTCCAACTCTGCAACTCTGTGCAGCACACCAGGCTCCCTTGTCCTTTACTATCTACTGGAGTTTGCTCAAATTTGTATGCATTGTATCAATGAGGCCATCCAACAATCTTATCCTCTGTCACTCCCTTCTCCTTTTGCCTTTGGTCTTTCCCAGCATCTTTTCCAGTGAGTGGGCTCTTCATATCAGGTGGCCAAAGTATTGATGCTTCAGCTTCAGCAACAATCCTTCCCATGAGTATTCCTGGGAATTCCAGGATTTGTTTCCTTTAGGGTTGACTAGTTTGGTCTCCTTACAGTTCAAGGGACTCTCAAGGATCTTTTCCAGCATCACAGTTTGAAAGCAATTCTTCAGAGTTCAGCCTTCTTTATAATCTACTATACTCTTTCAGTATAGTAAGTAAAAGTATAGTACACTTGCTGGACTGGACACTAGTCCACTAAGACTACTTCTTTTCCAGTAGTCTCACATCCATACATGACTATTGGAAAAACTGTAGCTTTGACCATATGGACGTTTATTGGCAAAGACATGGCTCTACTTTTTAATACACTATCTCAGTTTGTCGTATCTTTTCTTCCAAGGGGTAAGGTCTTTCATGACTGCAGTCACCACTCACATGTTCTCCCTAGGCAAAATTGTATGTATGTTGGCTTCTCACCTATGTTTTCCGAGGAGTTCTCTCTGAGCTACTCAGAGACTATTGTAAGCTCTACAGCCTTCAATAAGACCTTGAGTAAAAGTTAGACTCCCAGCTCTTCCATTGTGTGTTTTTCTTTATGTTGACATTATGGTATGAGAATAAATTCTGCAGTGACCAGCCATGCCACATGATGTAATTACTGTTAAATACACAATTTCTCCTACCTAAAACATTTAGTATAAAGCTGTTGGAATTAGGGCCTATTTTGACCCTGTGAAATATGCATAAAATTACTTCTTCTTACACTTTTTCTAAAATCTGCAGCTAACTTCAAACTTCTTGACTAAAATATTAACTTATTTCATAAAAGAATATATCTTATTCTACTTTACTTTTTCATTTAAATCACATCTTTTAGTTTGTAGAAATACTCTACTTTTTTCCAGAGCCCTGTCGAGTTGATAAAGAATCTGCCTGCAAGGCAAGAGACTGGGGTTTGATCCATGAGCCGGGAAGATCCCCTGGAGAAGGAAATGGCAACATACTCCAGTATTGTTGCCTGGAGAATCCCACGGAAAGAGGAAACTTGTGGGCTATGGTCCACAGGTTTGCCAAGAGTTGGACATGACTGAAGTGACTTAGCACCAGCACTGCCTGAAGTAGAGTATCAGTTGCACTACTGAGACAGGAGGGAAGAGGATGGTGTACAATCTTTAAAGTATGATACGTACTTTGAGAAAAAACTGAATACATAGAAATCTTGTTACATAAAGCCAATTAGACTCAAGGTGACAGAAGATTCGACTTCCAGTAGACCTTGAGCCTCATTACATGCTCATTGTAATAAATTAGCATGCTAATATAATATACCCACAGGTGCCATGACAGTTCTGAGAATGACCATAAAAGGCCAAAAAATAGGCAATACTGCAATTCCTGAATATTTCCACCTTTTCCCCCAAATAGTTGGAATAATCCTTCCATTTATTAGCTTATGAAATTACCCAGACCATGAAAGCTAACCACCCAATATTTTGGGCCTCTTGTGAGGAAAATTGGAGAAGGCAATGGCGCCCCACTCCGGTACTCTTGCCTGGAAAATCCCATGGACAGAGGAGCCTGGTGGGCTGCAGTCCATGGGGTCGCTAAGAGTCGGACACGACTGAGCAACTTCACTTTCACTTTTCACTTTCACAGGTTGGAGAAGGAAATGGCAATTCACTCCAGTGTTCTTGCCTGGAGAATCCCATGGACGGGGGAGCCTGGTGGGCTGCCGTCAATGGGGTCGCACAGAGTTGGACACGACTGAAGCGACTTAGCAGCAGCAGCAGCAGTGAGGAAAATACATTGTTTTCCTTCTACCTTTCTAGGTTCTTGGGTAAGACACCGTCTTTAGTACACTAACAGGAGAAAAACAAAGAGAAAGTTTAATAACATGTATACCTCTGTATATGTGGGAGAGCCCCAGGAAAACTGAAAAAGTCCCTGAAATGGCCAAAAGTACCACCTTAAATAACTTCTCTAACAACAAAAAGTATATGTTGAGGGGTGGGGCAAGCAGTTACTGGAGGTTAACCAGGAAAACACAGGGGACAAGAGCAATGTTGGTTAAGTTTAGGTCATAACCTTCTCTTTTATGAGTTTCTAGAGATTTAGATCCACCCTTCTCTTCCTAGTACAGAGTCAGAGACACCCTTACAAATGGAGAGTTCTCTTGTAAATATTTCTTACAAAATAGAAACATACTTAGTTTTCAGATCTCCCCCACAACTGTGTCTCTAATTTCCTTAAAATAATCACCATAATTTAATCCTCATGCCAAAAAGACACATTTGAGAGTGACCTATTTTGTTTTCCTCCAGTGTAAATCCTTTTCCATCACCCTCAGTTTGGCAACCACTGATCTTCCATTACTATAGTTTTGCTTTTTAAACATTTTAATGTATATTCTTTCTTGTCAATGGAAAAAGAAGATGAACTTTATTTCAGTTAGTGAATCACGCTGTCTTATATTTAATGAAAATTTTATGTATATTCTGCAGATATCAGTATACTCAATAAGAACTTGTTTTGAGAAATTTTTAAAAAGTATGAAAATTACATTGTAAAAGGGAAATAGGTGTATTTTCAATGTAATTTACTACTTATTTTTAAAAGGTATTGTCACTGTCAAAGAATAAAATCATTCTAAAATGTCACATTTCTCATTAAAATGAGACAGAATAAAATGTTAGTTAGCTGGAATTTTTGTTACATTCCACTTGAACTACCTAAACAACTTTGTGGACTTGAAAAAAATGCACAGCCTTAGAGTTATGAGTTGAGTTTATTCAGTGCCTGGGACACAGCCTCTCAGCTCTAAAGAACTGTTCCAAATTGTTAGAGGAGGAAGCATTATGTGTGTGATTTTGGGCAAAGGGATAATTTGTGTAATCAAGCATACTTCTCTCTGGAAGGTTACTGCTGATCATGAGGAACAGATATCTCAGTTAATGATTTTACTGCTTTTCTAAATATGGAAAGATGCAACAATTCTGGTTCATAAAAATTTTCCCTGAAAAATATCTATCAGTCTGGTTTCCCAGGGCACAGAGTGCCTCATTCCTGACCTTCACCCTTGAATTCCTTTCAGTGCATCTGTAGGTAGAAACTGCACTGGTGAATGATTCTTTCTTGTGAAAGTGGATGGAGAGAACATTCTTTACTCTGTATCACTTATGGTACTGAAAGCAGAACATCTAACAAATTCTTGATTTAATACAAAGGCATTTTACCTCTCAGAATTTTGTAAAAACATACTGGAAAATACTTCTCACATCTTCATTGTGACTCTTAGGGAAATGCCTGATGAACTGGCAATGATAAAAATATTAGTGTGAAAGTATGGAGTCATGAGCAAAGGTCAATTCTTAATATTTTTTTTTTTTTATGGTGAAGTAGGGAACTTCACCCTAGAATCACAAGAGTATATTTTTAAAAAGTCAGATATAAGGTAGGTTTTGAAGATCATAAACAGCATTTCCAAAATTGCATCTTAAAAACTAAATTTTTATTCTACATTAGATGAACAATTGTAATAAAAGAGGATTTATGTAAAAATAATGTGCTTAATAGAATGCTCACACTTATGTTGGGAATAATCTATCAAAATTAAACATAATAAATACATGTAATATGTCCTGAGTTTTTACCTTGTTTCAAATAGTTTTTAAAGCACTTTCCAGATATTAATATATTTGAACTGCACACAAAAAATACTAAGAGTAATAGCCTCAATTTGCATAAGGTGATAATTAGGTACAAATATGGTAAACAAATCACCCATGATCAGGTTAGTAAATTGTATATATAGTCTAGAGCCCTCACTCTTAACTGAGATACAATATAAGAAATCTTCATTGTATCTTATACTATCTAAGATAATAAAGGTTACTTATAAAAGAAGTAGAGAACAAGTCCTCAATACAAGTCCTCTCTTGAGGACTTGTTTTCTGTGAATTATTTATTGTGATGAAGAGGCCAGTTGATTTTTATTAATATTCTCTTACCCTTTTCCATCTCAGAATGAATTATATCTGTAAGATGCATATCCTCTCTGAAAAAGCAGAGGCTCCTGTGAAAAATATTTTGTAATCATTACTTTTTGATAGATATTTGAAAAGTATCTTCAGAAATCTCCTTGTGGGCATAAAGATGAAACTTAGTCCTAGAAAAGGTTAGTATTTCTGATTTATGCATAGATGATTTAGTAGAGAGAAATGCTTGCTGTATGCAAGGAAATAATTTGTTCAGCATTAAAATGGCAACTCACACATTTCTCAAGTTGTCCCACTAAGTAAATCTAAAATGAGAGAGGAGTGAAACTGTCCTTCTGAATGGCTGTGAACAGCCTCTAATGCAGTGGTCCCCAATCATTTTGGCACCAGGGACTGATTTTTTTGAAGGTAATTTTTGTACAGATTGAGGTTAAGGAGGATGGTTTTAGGATGATTAAAAGACATTACATTTTTTATGTACTTTATTTGCCATCCATAGAGTCTGCAAAGAGTCAGACACAACTGAGCAACTAACACACTTTCCCTTCAGTTCAGTTCAGTCGCTCAGTCCTGTCTGACTCTTTGCGACCCCATGAGGTGCAGCACACCAGGCCTCCCTGTCCATCACCAACTCCCTGAGCCCACCCAAACTCATGTCCATTGAGTCAGTGATGCCATCCAACCATCTCATCCTCTGTCATCCCCTTCTCCTCCTGCCCCCAATCTTACCCAGCATCAGGGACTTTTCAAATGAGTCAGCTCTTCGCATCAGGTAGCCAAAGTATTGGAGTTTCAGCTTCAACATCAGTCCTACCAATGAACATCCAGGATTGATCTCCTTTAGGATGGACTGGTTGGATCTCCTTGCAGTACAAGGGACTCTCAAGAGTCTTCTCCAACACCACAGTTCAAAAGCATCAATTCTTCTGTGCTCAGCTTTCTTTATAGTCCAACTCTCAGATCCATACATGACCACTGGAAAAACCAGAGCCTTGACTTGACAGAACTTTGTCTGCAAAGTAATGCCTCTGGTTTTTAGTATACTGTCTATGTTGGTCATAACTTTTCTTCCAAGGAGTAAGCATCTTTTAATTTCATGGCTGCAGTCAAAATCTTCAGTGATTTTGGAGCCCCCCAAAATAAAGCCCCACTGTTTCCACTGTTTCCCTTAGTGATGGGACTGGATGCCATGATCTTAGTTTTCTGAATGTTGAGCTTTAAGCCCAACTTTTTCACTCTCCTCTTTCACTTCCATCAAGAGGCTCTTTGTTTCCTCTTCACTTCTGCCATAAGGGTGGTGTCATCTGTACATCTGAGGTTATTGATATTTCTCCCAGCAATCTTGATTCCAGCTTGTGCTTCCTCCAATCCAAAGTTTCTCATAATGTACTCTGTATTTAAGTTTAACAAGCAGGGTGACAATATACAGCCTTGGCATACTCCTTTTCCTAAATGGAACCAGTCTGTTGTTCCATGTCCAGTTCTAACTGTTGCTTCCTCACCTGCATACAGGTTTCTCAAGAGGCAGATCAGGTGGTCTGGTATTCCCATCTCTTTCAGAATTTTCCACAGTTTATTGTGATCCACACAGTCAAAGGCTTTGGCATAGTCAATAAAGCAGAAATAGATGTTTTCTGTAACTCTCTTGCTTTTTCGATGATCCAGCAGATGTTAGCAATTTGATCTCTGGTTCCTCCGCCTTTTCTAAAGCCAGCTTGAACATCCGGAAGTTCATGGTTCACATATTGCTGAAGCCTGGCTTGGAGAATTTTGAGCATTACTATACTAGCGTGTGAAATGAGTACACTTTCACTTATTTCTATTATTATTATAATGCATCACCTCCACCTCAGATCACTAGGCATTTGATCCTTGAGGTTGGGGACCTCTGCTCTAATGTGCTTATTACTGTTGTTGTTTAATAAGTGTCATGTCCGGATCTTTGCAGCCCCATTAATTGTAGCCCACCAGCCTTTAGCTGTAAAGAATATGCCTGCAATGCAGGAGACCGGGGTTGGATCCATGGGTGGGGAAGATCCCTTAGAAAAGGAAACAGCTACCCACTCCAGTATTCTTGCCTAGGAAATCCTGTGGACAGAGGAGTCTGGTGGGCTATAGTCCATGGGATTTTAAGAGTCAGGCATGACTTATTGAGTAAACGACAAGTGGAGTGACTGAAAATCACTCAGTCATGTGGGACTATTTGTGACTCCCTGGCAGCATCCCGCCAGGCTCCTCTGTCCATGGAATTCTCCAGCCTAGAATACTGGATTCGGTTGGCATTTCCTTCTTTAGGTGGTTTTCCTGACCCAGGGATTGAGCCCGGGGTCTCTGGCATTGCAGGCAGACTCTTTACCCCCTGGAATAGGTTGCTGTTTTCTGCGCCAGGTTATCTTCCGGACCCAGGGATCACATCCAAGTCCCTTGCATAGTTAGGCAGATTCTTTACCACTGAGCCTGGGAAATCCAGAACTACCATATGGCAATTTCTTACAAATATCTCCCTTTCATATGAATTCTTAATAATAAGTGTAGGATATCTTATATCCTATATCCTATCCTATATCCTATATATGCAATGTACTTTGAAATAAGTTTGAGATTACCAGTTAATTATTTTAAGCTATCATTTGGAAATGTCAGTTTTATTCAACTGTGCTAGCCCTCTACACACTTTACCACACTCCATGCCCCTGCTAGTCTAGAATATAAGTATATTTACAATCAAGAAATGTGGACTTAGAATAATATATTGAAGTCATGGTTTTCTGGTTTATTAAATGATTTTTAAAAATTAAAAGATAGCAAATTACTTGCATGCAAAATTTGCACTCAGATTATTGAATATTTATGCAGGAACTTCAAATCAACAAGAGTAAATTTGATATATCTCTTTAAAAAATTTGTGGTGATACAATCAACCCATCATGAACTGCATCCATTTAAAATGTACAAGATGTAGAAAACAAACTGAAAGTTACAAGAAGGGGGGGTAAGTGGTAGTGACAGGAGGGATAAATTAGGAGATTGGGTTGGCATATATATATTATTATATTTAAAATAAATAACTAATAAAATCCACTGTATAGCACAGGGAACTCTACTCAATACCCTCTAATGACCTGTATTGGAAAAGAATCTAAAAAAGAGTGGGTATATGTATATGTATAACTGATTTACTTTGCTGAACATTAGAAACTAACAACATTTTATTTTATTTATTTTTTTTTATTTTTTTACTAACAACATTTTAAATCAACTATATGCTGATAGTTTTTTTTAATGTACAAATAAATAAATTCTAAGCAATGAACACATTTGTGAAATCTCAATTACATTTAATATGCAAGACTTTTTTGTGTGTTTCCATATTCATGGCCTTTAATCCCTTCTTTTACAGTCATTCCAATGCTTCCTCTCTCTTTTGTGTCTGGCTTCTTTTCCTTAAGATAATTTTGAGAGTAGTCCATTGTGTTGCTTTTATCATAAGTTATTCCTTTTTATTGCTGAGTAGTCTGAGAGAGTTAATTCCTAGGCAGGTTGATAAGTCCAGGGGACCCCAAGAAGACAGGGGTCTGGGGTTTTCAAGGAGGAGGAAAGGACAAACGTGTTTTTTTTTTTTTTTCCTCTAGGTTCCTAGGATTATATAACAATAATGTATCCTGCTTGAGGCCAGCCTCTGGAAAAAATACTTCTGGCTAATCCTATTATCTTTAAATGTAAATTATGGAAGTGGACCTAGTAAGATCTTTACAACCTCCAGACATTCTTTTGATTCACTGTAATAACTAACTAAAACGTATATAACTCCATTGATAACACTAGCAAGGGGGTATTTTTTCTGCCCCTTCTGATGTCTATGTCAGAAGCTTTCTCTATCTCTTTTACACTTTAATAAAACTTTATTACACAAAAGCTCTGAGCAATCAAGCCTCCTCTCTGGCCCCAGATTGAATTCTACTCCAGAATCCACATCTCCCAGCTTCTTTCATGGTTCAGCAACAACCTTTCAAGTCTTCCATTGATTCGATATGCCATATAGAGTTACCCTTTCATCTTTTGATGAACATGTGGGCTATTGCCAAGTATTAACAATTATGAATATAAGTATATGAGATTATATGTGGATATATCTTGTCATTTGCCTTCAGTAAATTTCTGGGATTGAATTGGCTTGGTCATATGATAAATGTATATTAATTTTTAGGAAATTTCCAAACTATTTTTCAAAATATCTATACCATTTTAGACTCCCACCAGGGAGCATACTAGTTATATATTTAATATGTTTTTAGATACCAGTGTAGATATTAAAAAATTATATATTTAGTTTTTTTTTTTAATAAATTGATCATTGGTGTATAGAATAGTGTATCCTGGAATGAAATCAAGTGGGCCTTAGGAAGCATCACTATGAACAAAGCTAGTGGAGGTGATGGAATTCCAGTTGAACTATATCAAATCTTAAAAGATGATGCTGTGAAGTGATGTACTCAATATGCCAGCAAATTTGGAAAAATCAGCAGGGGCCACAGGACTTGAAAAGGTCAATTTTCATTCAAATCCCTAAGAAAGGCAATGCCAAAGAATGCTCAAACTACTGCACAATTGCACTCATTTCACACATTAGCAAAGTAATGATCAAAATTCTCCAAGCCAGGCTTCAGCAATACGTGAACTGTGAACTTCCTGATAGATGTTCAAGCTGGTTTTAGAAAAGGCAGAAGAACCAGAGATCAAATTGCCAACATCCGCTGGATCATGGAAAAAGGAAGACAGTTCCAGAAAAACATCTGTTTCTGCTTTATTGACTATGTCAAAGCCTTTGACTGTGTAGATCACAGTAAACTGTGGAAAATTCTGAAAGAGATGGGAATACCAGAGCACCTGACCTACCTCTTGAGAAACCTATATGCAGGTCAGGAAGCAACAGTTAGAACTGGACATGGAACAACAGACTGGTTCCAAATAGGAAAAGGAGTATGTCAAGGCTGTATATTGTCACCTTGCTTATTAACTTCTGTGCAGAGTACATCATGAGAAACGCTGGGCTAGAGGAAGCACAAGCTGGAATCAAGATTGCCTGGAGAAATATCAATAACCTCAGATATACAGATGACACCACATTTATGGCAGACAGTGAAGAACTAAAGAGCCTGTTGATGAAAGTTAAAGAGGAGAGTGAAAAAGTTGGCTTAAAGTTCAATATTCGGAAAACGAAGATCGTGGCATCCGGTCCCATCATTTCATGGGAAATAGATGGGGAAATAGTGAAAACAGTGGCAGATTTTATTTTTGGGGGCTCCAAAATCACTGTAGATTGTGACTGCAACCATGAAATAAAAAGACGCTTACTCCTTGGAAGGAAAGTTATGACCAACCTAGACAGTGTATTAAAAACCAGAGGCATTACTTTGCCAACAAAGCTCCATCTAGTCAAGGCTATGGTTTTTCCAGTAGTCATGTATGGATGTGATTGTTGGACTATGAAGAAAGCTGAGCACCAAAGAATTGATGCATTTGAACTGTGGTGTTGGAGAAGACTCTTGAGAGTCCCTTAGACTGCAAGAAGATCCAACCAGTCCATCCTAAAGGAGATCAGTCCTGGGTGTTCATTGGCAGGACTGATGTTGAAGCTGAAACTCCAATACTTTGACCACTTCATGTGATAAGCTCACTCATTTGAAAAGACCCTGATGCTGCAAAAGATTGAGGGCAGGAGGAGAAGGGGACAACAGAGGATGAGATGGTTGGATGGTATCACCGACTCAATGGACATGTGTTTGAGTAAACTCCTGGAGTTGGTGATGGATAGGGAGGCCTGGTGTGCTGCACCTTATAGGATCACAAAAAGTTGGCCACAATTGAGTGGCTGAACTGAACTGAACTGAGTGTATAGAATAATTAGAGTCCATTTTTAAATAGATACTTTAATGATCTGAATTCTGGACAACATAATTTTTATTTAATAAATGTTATCACATAAAATAAATAAGAACAATGGTCATTAAAATTGAAAATATAAATTTGTTGTCTAAGATACATCCTGTGTGTGTGTGTGTAGAAATACAATCTGCACATTCCCATGTACACATATATTATATGTATTACATTTCAATATATAAATATATGAACACTACATAGGGTGTATATATTTGTTGTAAACACTATATATGATATATCAATGAAAAATTCAAATTTTGTATATGGAAGAACAATATTAAGGCCCTCATGTTAAAGAAACTGTTTGTTTTTAGGTGAAAATCTTGTGTGCAGCTTACAAAATTACAGTGAAACTTTATAAATATGGCTAAATAGTTGGATGAATAATTATGTCAAATATGAAAGTTTTTAACTTATATAAATTCAAATAACTAGATACCTATAAATATCCTGCTCACTCAAAGTAGTCTTCAGTGTTAGCATCAGCAATGCAAATGTTCCTACAATTGTTCCTTATCTTGAAATCTATCAAAAGGAGAGTGTGGTTATTACAATAGATTCTAGTGTCACATTGCTCCACTTCTGCCAGTTATTTGCATATAATCTCAGGCACATTTCTTAATTTTTCAAGTACTAAGTCTCTTCAATTGTCAAATGGGAATAGCCACCTATATCCCACAGTTCTGGCTGAAGAGGAAATGTGCAAATGTGCATGAAGGCCTTTGAACAGTGCCCTGCACAGGGTTAGCTAGCAGGAAATGGCAATTCCTACTAGATATAAACTGCATATGTGTTCTCATGAATGTTTCCATACCCTGCTTCCAACCTTGACACTGTTAGGAATAAGGGAAAAGACAAAAGGTATGTGGGTAATTAAACTATTCCTAAAATTTACCAAAGGAAAATCATTGAGCAAAAAAATAATAATAGTAATTTAGGCAAACTTTTCCCAAGTATTAAATTTTTATGTGCTGTTTTCCTTGTTTTTTTGTTCATAAGTTATTTTTGGATGTTTTCAAGTGCTTGAGCAACAGTTTATATACAAGATCCCTTTCTGAAGGAAAAAAAAAGTGGTCCCTTAGCATTTATATCAGTAGTTCATTATAGAAATGTGCTGAATAATGAACAGAGGAAGGCCTCATCCACTCCATAAATGCTGACATCCTTTCATTCTTTCCTTTTCTTCTTTTTGTTGAAGTAAGCATGCTCCTTCTATTGCTGTTGAGCATCATACCAAATATTATGACTAATTAATCTCTAATTATTTGCACAGTTGTGTCTGACTCGAGACCCCATGGGCTATACAGTCCATGGAATTCTCCAGGCCAGAATAAATGGAGTGGGTAGCTATTCCCTTCTCCAGGGGATCTTCCCAATCCAGGGATCAAACCCAGGTCTCCTGCATTGCAGGCACATTCCTTACCAGCTGAGCCACCAAGGAAGCCAAAATAGTATGAAGAGACTGCTAAGTATGGTTAAAAGTAGAGGTAGGGGCAAATGCCAGTAAAAGAGCATTGCTACTGCTAACTGCTAAGTCACTTCAGTCGTGTCCGACTCTGTGCGACCCCATAGACGGTAGCCCACCAGGCTCCCCCGTCCCTAGGATCCTCCAGGCAAAAACACTGGAGTGGTTTGCCATTTCCTTCTCCAATGCATGAAAGTGAAAAGTGAAAGTGAAGTCGCTCAGTAGTGCCCAACTCCTAGAGACCCCATGGGCTGCAGCCTACCAAGCTCCTCCATCCATGGCATTTGCCAGGCAAGAGTACTGGAGTGGGTTGCCATTGCCTTCTCCCAAAAGAGCATTAAAGCACAATAATTAATATCATCAGTGAAATGTCATTAAGTCTCATATGGGTCTTTAGATTAGCTCCTCCCAAAGAATGACTGAATTTGCAATTATAGTCGACTCTTGAAAAACACAGATTCAAACTGTCCAGGTCTACTGCAGATTGTTTTTTTTTTTTTTACTAGGTAGTCATTTGAAACTATGGGATCCCTGGTTAATTGAGTCCTCAGTTGTGGAACTATGTAGATGGAGGGCTAACAGTTAAAGTAATCCATGGATTTTCAGCAGTGCAGTCAGCACCCTCAACCCAGGTGTTTTTCAAGGGTCAACTGTAAATCGTATTTAGAGGTTAAAGGAAAAAAATGTAAAAGCTAATTAGCCCTTATATTTTTCTATGTTGTTGTTTAGTTGGTAAGTTGTGTTAATGCTTTGTGACCCCATGGACTGCAATGTGCCAGGCTTCTGTGTTCTTCACTATGTCCCAGAGTTTACTCAAACTCATGTCCATTGAAAGTTGTCCAATTAGGAGAACAAGTTGGTAGAGTAGGTGGACATAGAGTACATCTTTGTCCATGGATATATCAGGAATACACCTTCAAACATGGAAGTGAATTCGGAATACCAGCTGAGAGTGGACAAGGGTACCTGATCTGTGGAAAAGAATATATAGAACCATGCAAAACTCAGTAGGACAAAGGAACTAGGGGGAAAAACAGGAGTGTTAGTAGGACTGGACTTGCCTTTGGCCAGTGGGGTAACTGAAGCAGGGGTCTGATCACCACAGTGGGGCAATTAGTCTGAGTCAGAGGAGAAACATTTAAGGGTGAGAGTGAAACAGCTGGTCTGTGGCAGTCTAAATGGAAGGAGAAGCATACACTTCTTGCTGAAGCCATACATACCCTGACAGGGATGCAAGTCCCTTGGAAGGTGTAGCGGCTGGGAGCTGGGGTTTAGGGATTATGGAGCAATCCCAAGGTGAGGGCTGCTGTTGACTGTGGAGAGAAGGATTGAGGGGATGTGAGGGAGGAGATTGTGGTGGGAAATGCCTGTGAATGAAAGCCTGGCAGCCATGGAAGCAAGGCAGTACTGCTAAGTCATGCATAGGGGGTGGAGCCATCATCAAAGCCTCTCTCTCTCCACATGCCAGCACTGGCAGCTGAACAGTTAGAGAGGCTGGCCCATTAAATGTCTGATTCACTGGACTACAGAGTAGCATCCCACCCAGGATGCTCCTTTAAGTGACTCATGTGTCAAACTACAGAGTTGGACCCCATCTAGGGTGCCCCTTTAAGTGACTGACAATCCAATCTACAGAGTAGAGCCCCAGCCAGGGGGCTTCTCTATGTGCCTGACACACCAAACAACAGAGAATGACCCAGGCAAGGGAGCACTCTAAGTGCCTGGATGGGCAGAACAACAGAGAAAGACTGGCCAAAGAAGCCTTCTGATTGCCACCTACAAGAGACTCGAAAAAAGACTCTGATGGGGCCATAACTGACAACCCACCACTCTATTATTCTTGCCTGGAAAACCTCATGGATGGAGAAGCCTGGTAGGCTGCAGTCCATGGGATCACTAAGAGTCAGATACGACTGAAGGACTTCACTTTCACTTTTCACTTTCATGCATTGGAGAAGGAAATGGCAACCCACTCCAGTGTTCTTGCTTGGAGAATCCTAGGGACACAGGAGCCTGGTGGGCTACTGTCTATGGGGTGACACAGAGTCGAACATGACTGAAGTGGCTTAGGAGCAGCAGCAGCAGTGCCATAACTCCTGCAGCAGAGACAGTCCATGTTCCTGCACACTTGGTGCCCCAAGGTCCTCACAAGCCAAGCAGCTGGACCACCTTCACATTCAACTCTCACTGGGCCAGAGCTGCCACAGGCAAAAAATGTCTCGTGTCTATGCACGCAGGGTCATTTTGGTCATGTCTGACTCTGCAACCTTGTAGACTATGGCCTGCCAGGCTTCTTTGTCAAGGAGGGGTGTTCACCAGGCAAGAATACTGGAGTGTATTGGCCAATACTTGTTGCCATACCCTTCTGCTGCTGCTAAGTCACTTCAGTCGTGTCCAACTCTGTGCAACCCCATAGGTGGCAGCCCACCAGGCTCCCCCATCCCTGGGATTCTCCAGGCAAGAATACTGGAGTGGGTTGCCATTTCCTTCTCCAACGCATAAAAGTGAAAAGGCAAAGTGAAGTCGCTCAGTCGTGTTCGACCCTTAGCAACCACATGGACTGCAGCCTACCAGGCTCCTCTGCCCATGGGATTTTCCAGGCAAGAACTAGAGTGGGGTGCCATTGCCTACCCTTCTAGAGGACTATATTTCTTGCTGTCTTAGCTGCCAACTCCCCTGAGTACCTGGTGCTGCCAGAAGCCCTGTGACCCAAGTACCACCTCCACACCTGGCCCTCCCAGGGGCAAATCTAGGTTGTCCAGGGCAGCCTCAGGAGCAAACCCCAGTGGATGGCCCACATGCAGAAGTGGAAATAAAACGACAGTTGAAATCCAGGGACAGTGTGGTTAAGGAAGAAGACCCAAAACCTTCCCAGTGGCTGTACAAGCTGTAGATTAAATCCGTATGATCAACTAGGCAGACTCTGTGTCTATGGAATATATAAAAGGTCATTGAGAGCTCCCACAAAATAAAACTCACTAGTTCTGATAGCTGTGGACATTGGAGGCAAGAACACACAGGAGTAGGACCAGAGTTGAATCTGAGCTGCCTCCACAGCAAGTCCAGAGATCAGCACAGTGTTGGAGGCCATCCGAATAAGGTGGGGTGGACTGTGACTCCCAGCATGGGAAAGGACTCTGACAGCAGTGACACATGAAAAACATTTATTTTTGAAAAACATCTATGTTTTGACCTGTTCTGTAGATTCTTTTGGATTTTTTTTTTCCATTTTCTTCCCTCTTTTCCCCCCTCTGTTGTAGTTGTCAATTTTATTGGCACTATGAAATCTAATTAAGCTTTTGGGGGTTTTTTTTTTTTTTTCCTCAGTCACGTATTTTACTGATGTTATAAACCTCTGCCTTTACACTGGGCTTTTGCAGTTCTGTGGAGTTTTCCTCTTTTTTCTTGTTTTAACTTTAATTTTTAAACCTATTATTATTTTTTCTACATTTATTCCTTTGTTTGCTTTTCCTAATATTCTTTTCCCCTTGCAGTTAATCTTTAATGTATATAAATATATATCTAGCTCTGTTCAACTTTGCATATCTATTCTTTCTTTTCTTTCCTCTCAACAGTTTTGTTAGTTTTGTTTTCATTGCTTTATTCCCCACTTGGCATCTTTTTAGTTTTGTTTTCCAGTTTGTGCTTTAGTTAGTTTTATTCTTAACAGGTAAACACAATTTTTGATTTCCTTTGTTTGCCAGGTCAATCTACTCTACTTTATTTTTCTTGGACTGTTTAGACTTTTCTCATGGATGTCTATGTATATTTGTACATTCAATTATTTTAATTGCTATTTGACTGAATTTGTAACTGCCATTTGTCTGGGTTCATCTTTTTTTTTTTTTTTTCTGTTTACATTGCTTTCACTTTTTTTAAAATTTTTTTTAAAAATTTTAATTGGAGGCTAATCACTTTACAATATTGTGGTGGTTTTGCCATACATTGACATGAATCAGCCATGGGTGTACATGTGTTCCCCATCCTGAACCCCCACCCACCTCCCTCCCATCCCATTCCTCAGGGTCATCCCAGTGTACCAGCCCTGGGTACCCTGTCTCGTGCATCAAACCTGGACTGCTGATCTATTTCACATATGATAATATACATGTTTCAATGTTATTCTCTCAAATCATCCCATCCTCGCCTTCTCCCACAGAGTCCAAAAGTCTGTTCTTTACTTCTGTGTCTCTTTTTCTGTCTCACATAGAGGGTCATCGTTACCATCTTTCTAAATTCCATATGTATGCATTAATATACTGTATTGCTGTTTTTCTTTTTTACTTACTTCACTCTGTATAACAGGCTCCAGTTTCATCCACCTCATTAGAACTGATTCAAATGCATTCTTTTTAATAGCTGAGTAATATCCCATTGTGTATATGTACTACAGCTTTCTTATCCATTCATCTGCAAATGGACAGCTAGGTTGTTTCCATGTCCTGGCTATTATAAACAGTGCTGCGATGAACATTGGGGTATGCATGTCTCTTTCAATTCTGGTTTCCTTGGTCTGTATGCCCAGGAGTGGGATTGCTGGGTCGTATGGCAGTTCTATTACTAGTTTTTTAAGGAATTTCCACACTGTTCTCCATAGTGGCTATACTAGTTTGCATTCCCACCAAGACTGTAAGAGGATTCCTTTTTCTCCACACTCTCTCCAGCATTTATTGTTTGTAGACTTTTGGATAGTAGCCATTCTGACCAGCATGAGATGGTACCTCATTGTGGTTTTGATTTGTATTTCTCTGATAATGAGTGATGTTGAACATCTTTTCATGTGTTTGTTAGCCATCTGTATATCTTCTTTGGAGAAGTGTCTGTTTGGTTCTTTGGCTCACTTTTTGATTGGGTCGCTTATTTTTCTGGAATTGAGCTGCAGGAGTTGCTTGTATATTTTTGAGATTAATTCTTTGTTAGTTGCTACATTTGCTATTATTTTCTCCCATTCTGAAGCAACTAACTTGCTTACAGTTTCCTTCGTTGTGCAAAAGCTTTTAAGTTTAATTAGGTGCCATTTGTTTATTTTTGCTTTTATTTCCATTACCCTGGGAGGTGAGTCATAGAGGATCCTGCCATGATTTATGTCAGAGAATTCATATTTGATGTCTCCTTTCAGGATATTTATTTTAATCTCACTTAATGCCATAGCAAACCACTTGTGGAATCTTCATTTCTGACCAGAGATTAAGCCCTGAACCTCTGGAGTGGGAGCACTGACTCCAAGACTCTAGGCTACCTGAAAACTAATCCCAGGAAGTACCAAATAGTGAAAACTCATACAAAGGAAACCACTTGAATACAAGACCTGGAATCACCCAACCACCAGTAGCACCCTGTGTAGGATGTCTCATCTAAACAACAAATAAAACAAAAATACCTACCAAAGCATCACCAGACAGTACTACCACCTCACTCTGCCTTGCCAATCAGAGGAAAAACAAACAAACAAACAAACAAAAACTCAGCACAAATCTCACCCTATAGGAAGCTTACACAAACCACTGGACCAACCTTAGGAGGGCAGAAACCAAAAGAAGAAATAATTCAACCCTGAATCCTTGGAAAAGGAGACCTCAAACAGAATGAGTTAAAAAAAAAATGCAGAGAAGTACCACACAAAGGAAGGTAAAAACTAGAAACAGAGAAGTCCAAATAAATTAAGAGGAAATAGGCAAACTACCTGAAAAAGAATTCAGAATAATGATAGTAATGATGATCAAAACCTTGAAACAAAATAGATAAAATGCTAGAATCAACTAACAAAGACCTAGAAGAATTAGAGGATAAACATACAGAGACAAACAAAACAATTACTGAAATTAAAAATATTCTAGAAGGAATCAATAGCAGAATACCTGAAGCAGAAGAACAAATCAGTGAGCTAGAACCTAAAATGGTAGAAATAACTTCTGAAGAGCAGAATAAAATAAAAAGAATGAAAAGAACTGAGTATAGTCTCAGATACCCCTGGGACAATGTCAAACACACCAAAATTCGAATTATAGGGGTCCCAGGAGAAGAAGAGAAAAAGAAAGGGTATGAGAACATTTTTGAAGAGATTATAGTTGAAAATTTCACCAACATGGAAAAGGAAGTAGTGAATCAAGTCCAAGAGGCACAAAGAGTCCCATACAGGATAAACCCAGGGAGAATGTGCCAAAACAAATGCTAATTAACTAGCAAAGACTAAAGACAAAAAAAAAAAAGGGAAAGAAAAGAAAAGAATATTAAAAGCATCAAAGGTGAAGAAACAAGTAACATGTAAGGGAAACCCCATTTTCTTAATAGCTGATCTTTAAGCAGAAACGCTGCAGGCCATAACAGAATGACAGGATATATTCAAAGTATTGAAGGGGAAAAATCTACAACCAAGATTACAGTACCTGACAAGGATCTCATGCAAAGTTGATGGAGAAATAAAAACCTTTTCAACAAGCAAACTTAACAGATTTCAGTACCACCAAACCAGCTTTACAACAAACGTTAAAGGGACTTCTATAGGCAAGAAATACAATAAAAGAAAAAAGATCTAGAAAACCAACCCCAAACAATTAAGATCATGGCAATAAGAGCATATATATCAATAATTACTTTAAACGTAAACAGATTAAATGCTACAACCGAAAGATGCAGACTGGCTGAGTGGATACAAATATAAGACCCGTATATATGTTATCTGAAAGTAACCCACTTCAGACCTAAAGACAGTTATGGACAGAACATGAGAGGATGGAAAAATATATGTCCTATATGTGTGATGAGATTTAGGCAGCAGAGGATTAAAAAATCACTTGTGAGGGTAACAGAAAGAGATTTTTATGTAGGGCAAAATGGACTTCCCATATGGTGCTAGTGGTAAAGAAGCCACCTGCCAACACAGGAGAAGTAAGAGATGCAGGTTTGATCCCTGGATCAGGAAGATCCCCTGGAGGGGGGCATGACAGCCCACTCCAGTATTCTTGTCTGGACAGTCTCATGGATAGAGGAGCCTGGAGGGCTATGGTCCATGGGGTCACAAAGAGTTGGATATGACTGAAGTAATTGAGCATATACTCAGGCAAAACCATATCACAATTTGGAAACATAGAGTGTTTTCTCCTATGGTACATTAATAACCCTCAAAATGCTCATGTATTATATTTCTGAAGAAAATATCTTGTATGTATGCTGGTATTCTTTCATCAGTAGTATCTTTATCTCTTTGTTAAATCATATACTTCTGGAGTGTCCAAATATTCATTCATTTTCTAGTCTTTTATACTGTGATATTTTAGAGTTTATCATGTGAGCTATTCTTTGCAATTCCTCTTTGAATTCCTTGCCTTCACTTACTTGTGGCAATTATCATTTTCTATAAATGATAGTTGCCACGAAGATACTTTGCTCCACAAAGGAACCTACCTTCATCTGAAGGAGGCAGTGTCTTCATGATTCCCTTCAGTAGTCAAGCCAAGAGCACACTCTTCCAGGGAAGTCTTCAATCAGTATCTGAGTATGGTAGGCCTATTACAGCGTGGTCATGTTTGCTCAGTACAGACTACCCTGACTTTGCTCATGCTAAGTTGCTTCAGTTGTGGCTAACTCCTTATTACCCTATGAACTGTACCCTGGCAGGCTCTTCTATCCATAGGATTCTCCAGGCAAAAATACCGCAGTGGGTTGACATGCCCTCCTCCAAGGGATCTTCCATACCTTGTAACTGAACCCATGACTTGGCTCTAGAGCTCCCTAGACTGAAACACTGAAAGTTGTGTGATGTGTTCTGAGGCCATCTGTCTAGTTCTTCTTTCTGCTCCATTTATCTTTTACAGACACTGTCACCAATGAAGTTACATCCACTCCTAACTCTGTCTCAGTGTTGACTACCTACTGACACATTACATTACAATGGAAAGCAAGGCCTGCGGATGTGTTTTGCTATTCTCTATCATCAACATCATGCATTTCCATCAGTTTTCATCACCATTTCTCCAGTCTTACAGACTGGCTGAATAGATACAAAATAAGACCCATATATGCTGTCTAAAAGTAACCCACTTCAGACCTAAAGATAGATATAGACTGAATGTGAGAGGATGGAAAAATATATTGCATGCAAATGGGAAGCAGAAGAAACCTGGAGTAGCAATCATCATATCAGACAAAATATACCTTAAAATAAAGAAGATTACAAGAGATTAGGAAGGACACTGCATAATGTTCAAGGGACTAATTGAACAGGAAGACATAACAATTATAAATATCTATGCACCCAACATAGGAGCACCTCAAAAAAAGACAAACACAAACAGACATAAAAGGAAAAATTAACAGTAACACAATAATAATAGGAGACTTTAACACCACACTCACACCAATGGACAGATTATCAAGACAGAAAATTAATAAGGAAACACAAGTCTTAAATGGTACATTAGATGAGATGGATCTCATTGATATCTTCAGGACATTCCATCCAAATGCAGAAGAAAACACCTTCTTCTCAAATGCACATGGACCATTCTCTGGGATAGACCACATCTTGGGTCACAAAACAAGCCACAAAAATTTACCTCAAAAAATGGTAAACTTAGAAAATTGAAACTATATCAAGCATCTTCTCGGTCCACAATATTATTAGACTAGATATTAATTACAAGAAAAAAAACTGTAAGAAATGCCAAAACATGGAAATTAAACAACACGTTTCTAAATAACAAACAGGTTACTGAAAAAATCGAATGGGAAATCCAAAAATTTCTAGAAACAAATGACAATGAAAAAACGACAACTCAAAACCTATGGGATGCAGAGAAAGCAGTCCTAAGAGGGAAGTTTATAGCAATACAATCCTACCTCAAGAAACAAGAAAAACATCAAATAGACCACCTAACTTTACACCTATAACAACTGGAAAAAGAAGAAGAAGAAGAACAACAACAACAACAAAAACACAAAATTAGTAGAAGGAAAGCAATCATAAAGATATGAGCAGAAATAAATGAAAAAGAAATAAAAGAAACAATATTAAAGATTAATAAAATTAAAAGCTCATTCTTTGAGAAGATAAACAAAATTGACAAGCTATTAGCCTCACTCATCAAAATAAAAAAAAAAAGTGAAGAATCAAATCAACAGAATTAGAAATGAAAAAGCAGAGGTTACAACAGACAATGAAGAAATACAGAGGATTTTAAGACACTCTTATAACCAACATTATGGCAATAAAATAGATACCCTGGAAGAAATGGACAGATTCTTAGAAAAGTTCAATTTTCCAAGACTGAACTAAGAAGAAATAATGAAAAACCCAACTACTAGCACTGTAATTGAAGCTGTGATCATAAGTCTCCCTAAAAACAGAAGCCCACAACAAGATGGCTTCACAAGAAAATTTTATCAAACATTTAGAGAAAAATAATGCCTATCCTTTTAAAACTCTTTCAAAAAACTGGAGAGGAAGGAACACTTCCAAATTCATTCTACGAGGCCACTATCACCTTGATACCAAAACCAGAAAAAGACAACACAAAAAATGAAATCTACAGGCCAATATCACATAGATGCAAAAATCCTCAACAAAATTTTAGCAAAGAGAATTCAACAACACATCAAGAAGCTCATATACCATGATAAGTGGGATTTATTTTAGGAATGCAAGGATTCTTTAATATATGTAAATCAATCAATGTGATACACCATATTAAGAAATTAAAAATTAAAAACCTATGATAATCTCAATAGATGCAGAAAGAGCTTTTGAGAAAATTCAGCACCCATTTATGATTAAAACTCTCAAAAAAATGGGCATAGAAGAAACCTACCTCAACATAGTAAAGACCATATATGATAAGCCTACAGCAAACATTATTCTCAATGGTGAAAAACTGAAAGCATTCCCCCTATGATCAAGAACAAGACAAGAGTATCCAGTTTCACCACTATTATTCAACATAGTTCTGGAAGTCCTAGCTACAGCAATTGGAGAAGGAAAAGAAATAAAAGGAATTCAGTTCAGAAAAGAGGAACTAAAGCTCTCAGTATTTGCAGATGACATCATACTGTACATAGGAAACCCTAAAGAAGTATTAGAAAGTTCCTAGAGCTAATCAGTGAATTTAGCAAAGTTGTGGGAAACAAAATCAATACACAGAAATCACTTGCATTTCCATATACTAACAATGAAAAATCAGAAAGAGAAATTAAGAAATCAATTCCATCCAGCATTGCAACATGAAGAATTAAATATCTAAGAATAAACTTACCTAAGGAGAAAAATCACTGCAGATGGTGACTGCAGCCATGAAATTAACAGACGCTTACTCCTTGGAAGGATGGTTATGACCAACCTAGATAGCATATTCAAAAGCAGAGACATCACTTTGCCAACAAAGGCCCGACTAGTCAAGGCTATGGTTTTTCCTGTGGTCATGTATGGATGTGAAAGTTGGACTGTGAAGAAGGCTGAGCACCGAAGAATTGATGCTTTTGAACTGTGGTGTTGGAGAAGACTCTTGAGAGTCCCTTGGACTGCAAGGAGATCCAACCAGTCCATTCTGAAGGAGATCAGCCCTGGGATTTCTTTGGAAGGAATGATGCTAAAGCTGAAACTCCAGTACTTTGGCCACCTCATGTGAAGAGTTGACTCATTGGAAAAGCCTTTGATGCTGGAGGGATTGGGGGCAGGAGGAGAAGGGGACGACAGAGGATGAGATGGCTGGATGGCATCACTGACTCGATGGACATGAGTCTGAGTGAACTCCTTGAGTTGGTGATGGACAGGGAGGCCTGGTGTGCTGCGATTCATGGGGTCACAAAGAGTCGGACACGACTGAGCGACTGAACTGAACTGAACTGTACTGAAGGAGAAAAAAGAACTGTACACAGAAAATGAGAAGACACTATTGAAAGAAATCAAAGGTAACATAAACAGATGGAGAGATATTCCATGCTCCTGGGTAGGAAGAATCAATATTGTGAAAATGATTATACTAGCAACTACAACCTACAGATTCAGTGTGATCCATATGAAATTACCAATTGCATTTTTCACAGAACTAGAAAAAAAATTTTCACAATCCATATGGAAACACAAAACACCCCGAATAGCCAAAGCAGTCTTGAGAAAGAAGAATGGAGCTGAAGGAATCAACCTTCCTGACTTCAGATTATACCACAAAGATTCAGTCATCAATACAGTATGGGACTGCACAAAAACAGAAATATAGACCAGTGGAACAATATAGAAAGCCCAGAAATAAACCCATGCACCTATGGGTACCTTATTTTTAACAAAGGAGTCAAGACTATACAGTAAGGCAAAGAGAGCCTCTTCAATAAATGGTGCTGGAAAAACTGGACAGCTACATGTAAAATAATGAAATTAGAACACTTCCTAACACCATACACAAAGATAAACTCAAAATGGATTAAAGACCTAGATGTAATACCAGAAACTAAAACTCTTAGAGGAAAACATAGGCAGAACACTCAAAGACATAAATCAAAGCAAGATCCTCTATGACCCACTTCCTAGAGTAACAGAAATAAAAACAAAAGTAAATAGTGGGACCTGATGAAGCTTAAAAGTTTTTGTACAAAAAAGGATACTATAAGCAAGGTAAAAAGACAATCCTCAAAATGGGAGAAAATAATAGCAAATTAAAGTGTCTATCTACAATGTGGGAGACCTGGGTTCAATCCCTGGGTCAGGAAGTTCCCTGGAGAAAGAAATGGCAACCCACTCCAGTACTCTTGCCTAGAAAATTCCATGGAATTTCTATCGGGTCGCAAAGAGTCAGATATGACTGAGCGGCTTCACTTTCACTTTCAAACAACTGACAAAGGCTTGATTTCCAAAATATACAAGCGGCTTATGCAACTCAATGCCAGAGAAAAAAACAACCCAATCAAAAAGTGGAAACAAGACCTAAACAGACATTTCTCCAAAGAATACATACAGATTGCTAACAAACACATTAAAAGATGCTCAACATTGCTCATTATTATAGGAAGGCAAGTCAAAACTACAATGAGGTTTTAAACTACAGTGACCTAACACCAGTCAGAATGGCCATCATCAAAATGTCTACAAACAATAAATGCTGGAGAGGGTGTAGAGAAAAGGGAATGCTTTTGCACTGCTGGTGGGAATGTAAATTGATACAGCCACTATGGAAGACAGTATGGAGATTCCTTAAAAAAACTAGGAATAAAACCACCATATGACCCAGCAATCCCACTCCTAGGCATATACCCTGAGGAAACCGAAATTGAAAAACACACATGTAACCCCTTGTTCACTGCAGCACTATTTATAATAGTTAGAACATGAAAGCAACCTAGATGTACTTTGACAAATGAATGGATAAAGAAGTTGTGGTACATATACACAATGGAATATTACTCAGCCATAAAAAGGAACACATTTGAGTCAGTTCGGATGAAGTGGATAAACCTAGAACCTATTACACAGGGTGAAGTGAGTCAGAAAGAGTAATATTTATTCTAACCCATATATACAGAGTCTGGGAGAATGGTGGTGAAGGACTTATTTACAGGACAGCAATGGAGAAACAGACATAGAAAATAGACTCATGGACATGGGGAGAGGGGAGGAGAGGGTGAGATGTATGGAAAGAGTAACATGGAAACTTATGTCACCATATGTAAAATAGATAGCCAACAGGAATTTTATGTATGGCCGAGGAAACTCAAACAGGGGCTCTGTATCAACCTAGAGAGGTGGGATGGGGAG
Source organism: Bos indicus x Bos taurus (assembly GCF_003369695.1). NCBI lineage: Eukaryota > Metazoa > Chordata > Mammalia > Artiodactyla > Bovidae > Bos > Bos indicus x Bos taurus. The sequence goes on along the minus strand of NC_040076.1, from coordinate 16,373,736 downwards.
GGAGATGGGAGGGGGTTTCAAAAGAGAGGGGATTTATGTATACCTAATCGCAAAGAAAGGCAATGCCAAAGAATGCTCAAACTACCACACAATTGCACTCATTTCACATGCAAGTAAAGTAATGCTCAAAATTCTCCAAGTCAGGCTTCAGCAATACATGAACCGTGAAATTCCTGATGTTCAAGCTGGTTTTAGAAAAGGCAGAGGAACCAGAGATCAAATTGCCAACATCCACTGGATCATTGAAAAAACAAGAGAGTTCTAGAAAAACTTCTAGAAAAACATCTATTTCTGCTTTATTGACTATGCCAAAGCCTTTGACTGTGTGGATCACAGGAAACTGTGGAAAATTCTGAAAGAGATGGGAATACCAGACCACCTGACCTGACTCTTCAGAAATCTGTATGCAGGTCAGGAAGCAACAGTTAGAAGTGGACATGGGACAACAGACTGGTTCCAAATAGGAAAAGGAGTAGGTCACGGCTGTATATTGTCACCCTGCTTATTTAACCTATATGCAGAGTATATCATGAGAAACGCTGGACTGGAAGAAGCACAAGCTGGAATCAAGATTGCTGGGAGAAATACCAATAACCTCAGATATGCAGATGACACCACCCTTATGGCAGAAAGTGAAGAAGAACTAAAGAGCCTCTTGATGAAAGTGAAAGTGGAGAGTGAAAAAGTTGGCCTAAAGCTCAACATTCAGAAATCGAAGATCATGGCATCCGGTCCACCACTTCATGGGAAATAGATGGGGAAACAGTGGAAACAGTGTCAGACTTTATTTTTTGTGGTTCCAAAATCACTGCAGATGGTGACTGCAGCCATGAAATTAAAAGATGCTTACTCCTTGCAAGGACAGTTATGACCAACCTAGATAGCATATTCAAAAACAGAGACATTACTTTGCCAACAAAGGTCCGTCTAGTCAAGGCTATGGTTTTTCCTGTGGTCATGTGTGGATGTGAGAGTTGGACTGTGAAGAAGGCTGAGCACCAAAGAATTGATGCTTTTGAACTATGGTGTTAGAGAAGACTCTGGAGAGTCCCTTGGACTGCAAGGAGATCCAACCAGTGCATTCTGAAGGAGATCAGCCCTGGGGTTTCTTTGGAAGGAATGATGCTAAAGCTGAAACTCCAGTACTTTGGCCACCTCATGCAAAGAGTTGACTCATTGGGAAAGACTCTGATGCTGGGAGGGATTGGGGGAAGGAGGAGAAGGGGACGACAGAGGATGAGATGGCTGGATGGCATCACGGACTCGATGGACGTGAGTCTGCGTGATCTCCGGGATTTGGTGATGGACAGGGAGGCCTGGTGTGCTGCGATTCATGGGGTCACAAAGAGTCGGATACGACTGAGTGACTGAACTGAACTGATGGCTGGTTCATGTTGAGGCTTGACAGAAAACAACAAAATTCTTTAAAGCAATTATCCTTTAATAAAAATACATTAAAAATTAAAAAAAATTATTCAATTAAAAAATCACGAATGTATCCAAGGAGGAAATGTTTTATAATGGTTGTTATATAAAACACAGAAATGAAAGATCTTGTGTTTCTGCTTAGAATATTGACTACCACTTTAAATTTCTGCTAACTTAATTTTAGAAGGATTTGCCAAACATAAAACTATGAATTTTAGTTCAGTTTTATGGTGACAGAGGGTTGAGTTGGTATTTGGTTTTGACTTCACAGTGACAAGGAATAGGGTATCATTTGTTTAGAGAAATTTGCCACAACAAAAGTTCCTACTATGTTGGTAGAATTTTTTTACCTCCGGAAAACGCCCTAGGATATCATCTTTTCACCATCTTTCTTACCAGTGTCTTAAGAAGGATGTAAGAAATCTAAATCTGTCTTTTATAAAAACAAAACCCAAAGATTTAACTTGCCTTCTGTGGTCTCTCAAGTACTGTTTGTCTCTAAATATATCTGTATGTATTTATTGTTTCAGAATATTATATTGGCATTTACAAATGCCAAGTATATTCAGACACATTTCAGTCATAGCTGAGTTCCTAGTTGGTAGGGAGATTAGGGAAAGGCTAAATGGGAATTGATCGTTTCTTTTCTTCACCCACAGCTCAGAAAAACAGCTGAGACCCTGTTTAAAGGGCAAGTGCTCCACCTGCCTATCCTGTAATGAGATAATTGCATACCTGTCAATTCATCCTTCACTCAAAAATGGCTTTTAAAAATGTGAAAATCTTCGTATCTGTCTCTGAGTGCAAGGAGGAGGGCCGAATTTGAAGAGACTACTGTCCTTAGAGTGCTGTTTACAGTTTCACCTTTTAAAAATACAGAATGCCCCCAAAGCAGGGATCACTTAGTTCTGTATGTTGCTTAAAGAGAGGTGCTTCTTCTGAGATCTCAGAGGTTTAAAAATCAAGACACCTAAGCTGTGGCTGAAAAGGCAAATGTCTTTGAGAGAAAGAGGAGGAAGTGATTACACTGATCTAGCATTGTTCTTTAAGTTGTTCTTGGCAGTTCCTGGAATGACTTAACAGATAAAAGATAAGTTATGAAATATTACCTAGATCTGTATTGAGAATGGTACCACACACGAATTAAAATAAAGAAAAACTGGTAAAAGTGTGGTGTTAAATTTTCACATTCATGGGAAAATTAGCCTATTTGGCATTTCACCTATATGGTGAATTCGCAACAATGGAACCACAGGAAACCAGATGTGGGTGATGAAGAAAGATTACAATTAATCATTCACTGAAGTTACCCACAGTATTCAAATATAGGATATATACTCTTAAGCTTAAACGGCATTGAAAGTTTATACTTAAATAGGAAAGCAGTTCTTAAATAATGGATTCGTACACCCATGGGGATGGCAGAATGCTTTGAATACAAGTGGGAGCTTCAGATAATCCTGCCAGGTTCCACTGGTCTTTGTTTCCTAGCGTAGGTCTGTGTTCATTCAGTATTGAATTGCATTGCCACATGCTACCAGGACCATCACCCATAGGAGTTCCTAACTTTAAAAAAATTGCAGGACTTTAAAGATCGTAAAATCAATGAGAAATCAGGAAGGGGTATAGATTTGAGGAAATTTATACAAATCTAAGTATAGCAATATCTTAAGTAATACTCATCTCTCTCCCTAAAAAGAGAGCTTTGGAAAAATATTTAGAATGCCTTAGGGCTTCCCACAACGGCACCCCACTCCAGTACTCTTGCCTGGAAACTCCCATAGACAGAGGAGCCTGGAAAGCTGCGGTCCATGGGGTCACTGAGGGTTGGACACGACTGAGCGACTTCACTTTCACTTTTCACTTTCATGCATTGGAGAAGGACATGGTAACCCACTGCAGTGTTCTTGCCTGGAGAATCCTAGGGACAGAGGAGCCTGGTGGGCTGCCCTCTATGGGGCCACACAGAGTCGGGCATGACTGAAGTGACGCAGCAGCAGCAGCAGCAGCAGCAGCAGGGCTTCCCAGGTGGTGCTAGTAATAAAGAACCTGCCTCTAGTGCGGGAGACATATGGGATGTAGGCTTGCTCCCTAGGTTGGAAAGATCCCTGGAGAAGGAAATGGCAACCACTCCAGTGTTCTTGCCTGGTTAATCTTTCCATGGACATTCTTGTCCCTGGCAGGCTGCAGTTAATAGAGTTGAAAAGACTTGGACATAACTGAACAACTTACCACACAGTGCAGTGTTTTCTAAATGTGGTGTCAGTGATTCCACAACCACCAAATCTTATTTTCATCCTCCTTGCACTCAATCCACTGTATAATACTACTGTCAACTTTTTTCTTCTTGAAAGTCTTTATTTTTACAGGCAATACACATTTTTATTTTCCATATATCTCTCGTCATTTTTATTCTATTTTTCACCAATTTTTCATTATTCACTCTTTCCTAAAATGTGGTACCTAAATGGATTTATTTGCCTCATTTCAAGTTAGTTTCTTTGGTAACATCCTCTACTGATGGACTTTCAAAAATTGCTTCCATATTGACAACCCTCAAATTGTCTTTTATAGTTCAGACACTCTCCTCTTATTGTAGATAATTATTTCCAGATGTTAGTCTGTAGCTCTATCTTAATACAGTGCCTGCTTTTGCTAGCCTGTCAAACAAAAATTTATCTATTTTCCCGTCTTTGATAATAGAGCCAACTTTTGAGATTGCCACGGTCTTAAAAAAGTTATTATTTGTTTGTGACAGATCTTAGTTGTGGCATGAGTGTTCTTCTGTCTTTGTTTCAACCTACAGGATCTTTCATTGCATGTAGGATCTAGTTCCCTGACCAGGGATTGAACCCAGTCCCCTGCATTGTGAACATGGAGTCTTAGCTACTAGACCACCAGGGAAATCCCTGCCACTGTCTTCTATTAAAAATCTTACCACATTTTTGTATTCCTTTTCTTTTATCTCTCTTCAAATATTGTATCACAAAATCATCTTCTTACTTTAATCATTTTGGCACTGGCCCATACCTGGAAAGGCAAGTGAAAGTCATTTAGTCATGTCTGACTCTTTGTGGCCCCATTCTCCAGGCCAGAATACTGAAGGTGGGTAGCTGTTGCCTCCTCCAGGGGATCTTCCCAACCCAGGGATGGAACCCAAGTCTCCCTTATTGCAGGTGGATTCTTTACCACCTGAGCCATCAGGGAAGCCCATTCCTGGAATGTGCACTCATTTTTGTAATAAATTCATGAATGTTCTCTCTGCATCAGATTTTACATGTTCAATCCATTCTTTAACTGAAACTATATTTTTTGTTTGTTTGTTTGTTCTAGTTCAAAGATCTAGCCATCATATGCTGTGAAAATACCTTTGTTTCCAGCCTCATAGCCTACAGGTAAGTTTAATTTTTATTTTATGGTATTTGAATATATATAGCATTGAAGTATTATACTCCACAAAATATCTTCCACTTTCCTTTCCAGAAAACATCCTTAGTCCTAATTCAAACCAAGCAGAAAACTTTGATGTTTTTCAACAGTATCATTCCTGTTTTCAATCCATTCCCTGATCATGAACTACAGACACAATCAAATTGGTCTAAACTTAGAAACCCTCTCATAGGTCCTTTGACTAAATTTAATCACTTCCTCTCAAATGATCCAACTGCAAATATTTAAACGAAGCACAAGCTGGAACCAAGATTGCTGGGAGAAATACCAATAACTTCAGATATGCAGATGACACCACCCTTATGACAGAAAGTGAAGAGGAACTAAAAAGCCTCTTGATGAAAATGAAAGAGGAGAGCGAAAAGGTTGGCTTAAAGCTCAACATTCAGAAAACAAAGATCATGGAATCTGGTCCCATCACTTCATGGGAAATAGATGGGGAAACAGTGGAAACAGTGGAAACAGTGTCAGACTTTATTTTTTGTGGCTCCAAAATCACTGCAGATGGTGACTGCAGCCATGAAATTAAAGGACGCTTACTCCATGGAAAGAAAGTTATGACCAACATAGAGAGCATATTGAAAAGAAGAGACATTACTTTGCCAACAAAGGTCCATCTAGTCAAGGCTATGGTTTTTCCAGTGGTCATGTATGGATGTGAGAGTTGGACTGTGAAGAAGGCTGAGCGCCAAAGAATTGATGCTTTTGAACTGTGGTGTTGGAGAAGACTCTGGAGAGTCCCTTGGACTGCAAGGAGATCCAACCAGTCCATTCTGAAGGAGATCAGCCCTGGGATTTCTTTGGAAGGAATGATGCTAAAGCTGAAACTCCAGTACTTTGGCCACCTCATGGGAAGAGTTGACTCATTGGAAAAGACTCTGATGCTGGGAGGGATTGGGGGCAAGAGGAGAAGGGGACGACAGAGGATGATATGGCTGGATGTCATCACTGACTCAATGGATATGAGTCTCAGTGAACTCCGGGAGTTGGTGATGGACAGGGAGGCCTGGTGTGCTGCAATTCATAGGGTCGCACAGAGTTGGACACGACTGAGCCACTGAACTGAACTGAACTGAATAGCGTTTATCACATTCTGTTTTGCATTAAGAAAATCCATGTTCAGTTCAGTTCAGTTCATTCACACAGTCGTGTCCGACTCTTTGCAACCACATGAAATCACAGCACGCCAGGTGTCCCAGTCCATCACCAACTGACAGAGTCTACCCAAACTCATGTCTATGGAGTCAATGATGCCATCCAGCCATCTCATCCTCTGTTGCCCCATTCTCCTCCTGCCCCCAACCCCTCCCAGCATCAGGGTCTTTTCTAGTGAGTCAACTCTTCGTATGAGGTGGCCAAAGTACTGGAGTTGCAGCTTTAGCATCAGTCCTTCCAATGAACACCCAGGAATAATATCCTTTAGGATGGACTGGTTGATTCTCCCTACAGTCCAAAGGACTCTCAAGAGTCTTCTCCAAAACCACAGTTCAAAAGCATCAATTCTTCAGGACTCAGCTTTCTTCACAGTGCAACTCTCACATCTACACATGATCACTGGAAAAACCATAGCTTTGACTGGATGAACCTTTGTTGGTAAAGTAATGTCTCTGCTTTTCAATATGCTATCTAGGTTGGTAATAAATTTCCTTCCAAGGAGTAAGTGTCTTTTAATTTCATGGCTGCAGTCACCATCTGCAGTGATTTTGGAACCACAAAAAATAAAGTCTGACACTGTTTCCACTGTTTCCCCATCTATTTCCCATGAAGTGATGGGACCAAAAGCCATGATCTTCATTTTCTGAATGTTGAGCTTTAAGCCAACTTCTTCACTCTCCTCTTTCACTTTCATCAAGAGGCTCTTTAGTTCCTCTTCACTTTCTGCCATAAGGGTGGTGTCATCTGCATATCTGAGAATATTGATATTTCTCCCAGCAATCTTGATTCCAGCTTGTGCTTCTTCCAGTCCAGCGTTTCTCATGATATACTCTGCATATAAGTTAAATAAGCAGGGTGACAGTATACAGCCTTGACGTACTCCTTTTCCTATTTGGAACCAGTCTGTTGTTCCATGTTCCATTCTAACTGTTGCTTCCTGACCTGCATACAGGTTTCTCAAGAGGCAGGTCAGGTGGTCTGGTATTCCCATCTCTTTCAGACTTTTCCACAGTTTATTGTGATCCACACAGTCAAAGGCTTTGGCATAGTCAATAAAGCAGAAACAGATGTTTTTCTGGAACCCTCTTGCTTTTTCCATGATCCAGCGGATGTTGACAGTTTGATCTCTTGTTCTTCTGCCATTTCTAAAACCAGCTTAAACATCAGGAAATTCACAGTTCATGTATTGCTGAAGCTTGGCTTGGAGAATTTTGAGCATTACTTTACTAGCGTGTAAGATGAGTGCAATTTTGCAGTAATTTGAGCATTCTTTGGCATTGCCTTTCTTTGGGATTGGAATGAAAACTGATTTTTTCCAGTCCTGTGTCCACTGCTGATTTTTCCAAATTTGCTGGCATATTGAGTGCAGCACTTTCACAGCATCATCTTTTAGGTTTTGAAATAGCTCAACTAGAATTCCATCATCTCCACTAGCTTTGTTCATAGTGATGCTTTCTAAGGCCCACTTGACTTCACATTCCAGGATGCCTGCTTTTAGGTAAGTGATCACACCATTGTGATTATCTGGGTCGTGCAGATCTTTTTTGTACAGTTCTTCTGTGTATTCTTGCCACCTCTTCTTAATATCTTCTGCTTCTCTTAGGTCCATACCATTTCTGTCCTTTATTGAGCCCATCTTTGCATGAAATATTCCTTTGGTATCTCTAATTTTTTTGAAGAGATCTCTAGTCTTTCCCATCCTGTTGTTTTCCTCTATTTCTTTGCATTGATTGCTGAAGAAGGCTTTCTTATCTCTCCTTGCTATTCTTTGGAACTCTGCATTCAGATGGGAATATCTTTCCTTTTCTCCTCCCCTTTCACTTCCCTTCTTTTCACAGCTATTTGTAAGGCCTCCTCAGACAGCCATTTTACTTTTTTGCATTTCTTTTCTTGGGGAGGGTCTTGATTCTTGTCTCCTGTACAATGTTATGAACCTCCGTCCATAGTTCATCAGGCACTCTATCAGATCTTGTCCCTTAAATCTATTTCTCACTTCCACTGCATAATCATAAGGGATTTGATTTAGGTCATACCTGAATGATCTCATGGTTTTCCCCACTTTCTTCAGTATAAGTCTGAATTTGGCAATAAGAGGTTCATTATCTGAGCCACAGTCAGCTCCCTGTTTTTTTTTGTTTTTTTTTTTGCTGACTAGAGCATATCCATCTTTGGCTGCAAAGAATATAAATCTGAGTTCAATGTTGACCATCTGGTGATGTCCATGTGTAGAGTCTTCTCTTGTGTTGTTGGAAGAGGGTGTTTGCTATGACCAGTGCATTTTCTTGGCAAAACTCTGTTAGCCTTTGCCCTGCTTCATTTTGTACTCCAAGGCCAAATTTCCCTGTTACTCCAGGTGTTTCTTGACTTCCTACTTTTGCATTCCAGTCCCGTATAATGAAAAGGACATCTTTTTTGGGTGTTAGTTCTAAAAGGTCTTGTAGGTCTTCATAGAACCCTCAACTTCAGCTTCTTCAGCATTACTGGTTGGAGCATAGGCTTGGATCACCGTGATATTGAATGGTTTGTCTTGTAAATGAACAGAGATAAATCTGTCGTTTCTGAGATTGCACCCAAGTACTGCATTTCAGACTCCTTTGTTGACCATGATGGCTACTCCATTTCTTCTAAGGGATTCCTGCCCACAGTAGTAGATATAATGGTGATCTGAGTTAAATTCACCCATTCCATCCATTTTAGTTCTCTGTTTCCTAGAATGTCAACGTTCAATCTTGCCATCTCCTGTTTGACCACTTCCAATTTGCCTTGATTCATGGACCTGACATTCCAGGTTCCTATGCAATATTGCTCTTTACAGCATCGGAACTTGCTTCTATCACCAGTCACATCCACAGCTGGGTATTGTTTTTGTTTTGGCTCCAACCCTTCATTCTTTCTGGAGTTATTTCTCCACTAATCTCCAGTAGCATATTGGGCACCTATGGACCTTGGAAGTTCCTCTTTCAGTATCCTATCATTTTGCCTTTTCGTACTGTTCATGGGGTTCTCAAGGCAAGAATACTGAAGTGGTTTGCCATTCCCTTCTTCAGCGGACAACTTTCTGTTAAGAGTGACATTTCAGACAAGTATCTCTTGTAAAGTTTGGCATACTATAGAATGATTTTGAGAAAGGTCTAAGGTAGGGGTTAGTTTTGGATGTCACTTTCCCTGAGGCCAGATTAAGAGAACTGGAGATTAACTAGGCATTGGAGCCTGTCAATAAAGTAGAGAAATAGCTTAGTAATTGTGTATCTGTAGCTATGAATGAAGGAGGAAAAGGTGATTTATAAGAAAGCAGTAGTCACTCAAAGAGGAGATTATTCTGGCATTTTGCTGTTGCTCTGTGACATTGGGAGAGTCAATGCTTCCTGTTAACTCAGCTGTCATTATCTGTGCATAGCCACCCCCTCTTCTCCACTCCTAATTAATGAGAGAGATACTTTTTTTTTATCTGTTTCAATCTAAACTGATTTTTTTCCCATTTATAGACAGTGTTTCACATTCTCCCATAGGTATTTAATACTGTCTCTGCTACTTAAGGAGAGAGATGGTATTTGTTCATCTTTTTCAGGAGACACTAATATAACTAATCAGTCAAGAAGCAATTTTGGAATTGCATGGGTTCCGTTCCTGTTCTCATATTTGTATCATTTTTATAATTTTATCTGCTTGGCCTGTTTCCCTGGAAATAAAATGGGAATAATAGTATAATATCTCATAATCTTGTAGTGAATAATGAAGTCATAATTCCTTTCAACTCTGTTACATAGTTATTGGTCTTTATAAGTCTTCAGAAAGCATTACATCATAGTCTGTCATTTTCATACTGTTCCTTGTACAAATATCTATACATAACATACTCTTATAATCACCAAAAAATAAAATTAAGGGAAAAATACATCCCATTATAAAAATCCAAAGACAGCTCTTTTATTGTGATATAGTTACTTCTTATTTCCAATTTTCTGCTTTGTAAAATCTACTTTTCAGATTTAGGGTAATTTCTTTTGGAGAGATTTTCTAAAATAGAATGGTTGTTTTGGAATCCTGTATCTATAGGTTTAAGTCACATAAAAATGTATTATTAGGGATTATGTTTCTTTTTTATGAGCATAGTCAAAATTTATGAGGGAAGCAAACACACTAGAAGAAGTATACAATGGAAAATTTTAGTCCTTTAAAGTGATTCCATAAATAAGCATTACCTTTATTATTTATATAATCATTACCCAAGTAGATGTACTAAACAACAATGATGAAGTAGATATAAATGTGTTTCTTACACTGAACTCTGCCAAGAATACTAATTAGTACAAGTTGATGCTCAATATTATTGAGATGAGTAATTGAAAAAAATTTACTACCCCACTCTTCCAAAACACAGTGAAAGTTAACAGTGGAATTTAATTTATCTCTATGTTCCAGCCCTCTGTAATAGGGGCTGGAGCACAGAGATAAAAATAATAGACCAAATCCTCAAGAAGTTCATAATCTGGTTGATAAACCAAGGTATGAGACACAGTTTTATCACCTCTGATTGTTTTAAAACCTTTCAAAATACTAAAATTAAATAATCTCCCTGCTCCCCACAAAATAAAAGGCAGAGATAAAGAGAGAGAGAACCAAGGAGAGAGAGATATTGAAAGGATGAGGAAAGAAAGAGAAAAGGAAACCTGCCTTGCCATTTTGGCAGCAACTAAGTGAAGGGCCTCATATCCTTGACTGAGATTCTTTGCCAATTATATCTTATTTGTGGACCATGTATTTTGTCTGACTTATTAAATCCCTTGCAGCAGGACATATCCCTGGAGACAGGATTTAGTCCTCTCTTGTATTCATGTATCAAAAGGAATGTTACAATGATCTGCCTGCCTATCACTATTTGTTTGGCTATTTCAGAAGAGTTGTTTGTTTATGCTGGAAGATTAAAAGTCATTTACTTATTAAATCAACATTTTGGGGAATATGGGAAACTGAAAATAATCAGAATAAATCATCTTGGAAAATATACAATACTTGCCTTGTTAGATGCTGTTTTGTGTTATATAGAAATAGTTTTAATTATTTAGTGAAGTAGTACTTCACATTAAGATTTCTGGAGCAGAGCTGCCTGGGCTTGAATGGCTACCGCCATGTTTATGCATTTATCAAAAGTAAGACATTTTTAAAATGTGAATCATTATTTTATATTTCATCCTCTTGACACACACAGCGAAATTATACAGATAACTTATTGGATACCAATCATCAATATTTTAAGACACATCTTGATTTCGGAAATATTGCAATATGAACAAATGTGTGGTTGGAGCAGATGAAATTTGGCAATAGAGTGAACATGGGCAAATACTTCATCTAAATAAAACTAAACTGTTTTATTTTTAGAAAGTGCATTAATAAAAGCACTGCCTATTGAAACTGGATGATTAAATCATAGAGGTCACATAAATTTCTTAGATCACATAACATTCAGTTCAGTTCATTTCAGTCGCTCAGTCGTGTCCAACTCTTACAACCCCATGAATCACAGTAAGCCATGCCTGCGTGTCCATCACCAACTCCCAGAGTTCACTCAAACTCATGTCCATCGAGTCAGTGATGCCATCCAGCCATGTCATCCTCTGTCGTCCCCTTCTCCTCCTGCCCCCAATCCCTCCAGCATCAGAGTCTTTTCCAATGTGTCAACTCTTCGCATGAGGTGACTAAAATATTGGACTTTCAGCTTTAGCATCAGTTCTTCCTATGAACACCCAGGACTGATCTCCTTTAGAATGAACTGGTTGGATCTCCTTGCAGTCCAAGGGACTCTCAAGAGTCTTCTCCAACACCACAGTTCAAAAGCATCAATTCTTTGGCACTCAGCCTTCTTCACAGTCCAACTCTCACATCCATACATGACCACTGTAAAAACTATAGCCTTGACTAGACGGACCTTTGTTGGCAAAGTTATGTCTCTGCTTTTGAATATGCTATTTGCTGCTGCTGCTAAGTTCCGTCAGTCATGTCCGACTCTGTGTGACCCCACAGACAGCAGCCCAACAGGCTCCTCCGTCTCTGGGATTCTCCAGGCAAGAATACTGGAGTGGGTTGCCATTTCCTTCTCCAGTGAATGAAAGTGAAAAGTGTAGTGAAGTCACTCAGTCGTGTCCGACTCTTACTGACCCCATGGACTGTAGCCTACCAGGCTCCTCCGTCCATGTGATTCTCCAGGCAAGAGTACTGGAGTGGGGTGCCATTGCCTTCTCCAGAATATGCTATCTAGGTTGTTCATAACTTTCCTCCTAAGGAGTAAGTGTCTTTTAATTTCATGGCTGCAGTCACCATCTGCAGTGATTTTGGAGCCCCCAAAAATAAAGTCAGCCACTGTTTCCCCATCTACAGCTAGTAAGTGTTAAACTTACTAGCTTACATAAAATAATCAATGTATTATGTTTTTAAAAGCAATGTTATCATGTAAAAAAAAAAGAGAAAAAAACAAAGAAGTATACTTCTTTCACATGGCCATTTTCCTAGAAGCTAGGAACAAACAACCTGTGATAATCTGCACAGTGGTTCTTCAAGTTTGGTTCCATCAAGCAGGGCAAGAGGGTATGGGAAAGGCCACAGTCCTATATACCCAGGCCCCAAGTTGGCAGCGCTATTCATAGCATGGGAAATATTGAATCTCATAGATTCTGTCTACCTGTAACGTGGCGCTGAGAAATGAATTCTCTAGCTAGAAAGGCTCAGGCCTAGGAACAACCCTCTTGCTAGGTAAGGAATGCCAGGATTCCCTGTCCCTCACCACCTCCTAGATTTGACCCAAGTTCATGAGTCTATTGAATTGGTGATGTTATCCAACCTTCTCATCCTCTGATGCCCTTTTGCCTTCCCAGCATCAGAGTCTTTTCCAGTGAGTTGACTATTCACATCAGGTGGCCACAGTATTGGAGCTTCACCTTCATTATCAGTCCTTCCAGTGAGTATTCAGGGTTGATTTCCCTTAGAACTAAATGGCTTGATCTCTTTGTTGTCCAAGGGACTCTCAGTAAATATCGACTATTATTTTATTATTAGCCAAAATCAAAAAAGTTTATGAAAGAGAAGAATACTGATTAGCTTAATAAGATCATAAAATGGCAAGAAATGCTTGTTCCTAAAACATAGAAAGCTCAAAGTTTTATTTATTTGTAATATTTTAAATATAATGTGTTCTCAGTATTTTCTCATTACATTTTAATGAAGGCACAACTGCATCTGGATCTTATTTTTCATGACTTGGGGATAAGATCGAGGTATTTTTTCTCACGTTTATTGGTCATTTTCATAGTTATCTAGAAATGGTAAACTATGTCTCTGAAATTTTCCACAAAATTATTTGAAAACGAATAAGAAAAATTATAATGATGCTTTGTTGTGGTTAAAAGCATACTGCATGCATGCTGCAAACATGCCTGACTGTTTACAACTCTATGGACTATTGCCTGCCAGGTTCCTCTGTCCGTATGGATTCACTAGGGAAAAATACAGGAGTGGGTTGTCATGCCCTCCTCCAGGGGATCTTCTCAACCCAGGGATTGAACCCATGTCTCTTATGTCTTCTGCATTAGTAGGCAAGTTCTTTACCACTAGCACCATCTGGGAAGCCCTTAAAAACATACTATTTTGTACAAATATATGGTCCCAGTAATTCAGAAATAATGGAATCAAGTCATGTCACTGTGAAGTCAAATAATGCTATCTTTGTTAAAAAAAAAAAAAAAAGAAGAATCCCACTGCTGCAGGTTGAAGATTGTTGCTTTCTTTCAGACATCCCTGAAAATATGGAGCAGCTGCTTTCCCATGTTTTTGTAAAATAATCTTTGATAAACGTAAAGAATTCCTTCCCTAGAATGCATGACATTATGAAGAAAGTCTTTTTGTAATACTCTGTTTCCCTGCATTTGGTTTACATTTTTATTCATACATGGTACCTATCACTAACCTATGTGCTAAGCTTTGGTCTCACCGTCAATCCGAATTATTTTGCTGAACGTCACCATTTCCAATTCTCAAGCAGGCTCTGCTTGTAAATTCTCTTCAGCCACAATGTTGTTCAGTTGCTAAGTCATGTCTGACTCTTTGTGACCCCATGTGGTGCAGCAGGCCACACTTTCCTGTACTCCACTATCCCCAAGATTCTGCTCAGACTCATGTCCATTGAGTTGGTGATGCTATCTAACCATCTCATCCTCTGCTACCCTCTTCTCCTTCAGCCACAATATATTATTTTGAATAAAAACAAACTGTAAAAACAAATACATAAAAAGTAAAATACTACTGGTGATACAAAGGTACATTAAATACATCATATTAAAAAACAAAAAACAAAAAACAAAAAACACTGCTTCCTTGATAATCCCCACTCGTTTAATCACTTTTTCTTAAAATACAAGACTTGTTAGTTAAATGTATTCTGAACTTCTTAATACAGTGTACTGAACCACAAGTCTTTAATGATAGAATGAAGCCTACTAAAACATTCTCTGTGCTCAACAATGTGTTTAAAACATAACTTGTTTGTCATAGCTCATTAGCTCACTGAATGAATTTGTCCAAATCATGAAGGCAAAATGGTTTTAAACTTCTAGGGCACATCTTTTCTTCTTCTACTCATGTAATTTATACCTTCATCACTTGCTCTCAGGGCAGTCTTCTCTCTAAGGACAGTATTTTGAAGCATTGCTCTAGTAAGATATAATGAGAACATACTGTGAGAGGCAGTTAAAGAGATACAGACAGAGAATAAGAAATTGCATGCTGAGAAAAAGAGTTACACAAACACTTAACCCAGACACTCTCTCTGGGCTTTGTGGTTTTGCTGTCTGATTCGTGAAAAAGAATGTGAATAGATAAAGAATCATACCAGGGTTTAAGTTCATCTTTTAGTGAAGGAACATCCACACGTTTCTATGATTTAGAATCACAAAACTATTTTTGTATGGTTTCATTAGACTGCTGTGTATAGAATCAATTTACAGCAGGAACCAAAGATCAGGGAGTTTAAATGATTCTTTAAGAATGATCCCTATAACATGTAGCTGGGGAGGTGGCTATTAATGATGAAAAGAAATAGAGAGCACCATCAGAATGGATATACAAAGAGAAAGGTTTTTCTAAATAGAATTTTTTTTTTCTAATTTTATTTTATTTTTAAACCTTACATAATTGTATTAGTTTTGCCAAATATCAAAATGAATCCGCCACAGGTATACATGTGTTCCCCATCCTGAACCCTCCTCCCTCCTCCCTCCCCATACCAACCCTCTGGGTCGTCCCAGTGCACTAGCCCCAAGCATCCAGTATCTTGCATCGAACCTGGACTGGCAACTCGTTTCTTACATGATATTTAACATGTTTCAATGCCATTCTCCCAAATCTTCCCACCCTCTCCCTCTCCCACAGAGTCCATAAGACTGTTCTATACATCAGTGTCTCTTTTGCTGTCTCGTACACCAGGTTATTGTTACCATCTTTCTAAATTCCATATATATGCGTTAGCATACTGTATTTATGTTTTTCCTTCTGGCTTACTTCACTCTGTATAATAGGCTCCAGTTTCATCCACCTCATTAGAACTGATTCAAATGTATTCTTAAAGCTAAAGTTATGTGAACTTGGTTCTTTCCCTATTCTGAAATGTGTATGAATGTATGAAAGTATTATTACATAGTAATATATTCCATATTGTATACACATAGAATTAATTCTGTGCAATTTCACATATATTTGCATGTAAATCATATAGTTACTTATAGGAGAAGTGTGTTATGGATGATACTATGAAAATAGATTTTACTTAAGGACACATTAAAATTAAATTCAACATGCTGGCCAGTGTATAATGTGAATATAGGAGTTATTTAAAAAAAAAAAAATGTTTAGTAGATCAAAAAAAAAAAAAGGTGGTTTACTGTGAGCTCCAAATTATACTGAAATTTAAAAAATTAAATTCTAAATAAAGAAGAACTATTGACTATGATTCTTATAAATGATGATTCTTAATTCTTGAAAAATATAACAGGCTTGATCTGGAATAGCCATGTCTAGTGAGATTATATATACAGTTAAACCACAGTTAGAGAATGAACAAATAATGAACCATAAAATTGCCCTAAAGTATATGTCAAGAAAGTAGTGTAATTTCTGTTGTACAAAACAGTATTTTTCATATAATAAATCTGAAGGAAACAAGACAGATATTATAGTTTTTTTTTTTTTCCAGAGTTGAAAAACTGCCTTGGTAGAAAGAGTCTACATTCAAATATTTATCACAATATTTATGTTATCTGTGGAAAGATGTGCACTCAACTTATACTCTACTGGTGCTCTTATCTAGTTCATACCATTTGTGTTGCTAGGCAATATTTTCTCATAATAATTTGTTTCATGAGACCTTTCATCATCAATCATTAAATATTCTTTTTGCTTGACTGAATGATCTACTATGTTAAACTCATACAACTAAATTCAAACACCTACATTTTAAAAGGAGTGTACCCCACCAGGCTCCTCTGTCCATGGGATTTCTCAGGCAAGAATACTGCAGTGGGTTGCCATTTCCTTTCCCAGGGGATCTTCCTGACCCAGGGATCAAACCTGGGTCTCCTGCATTGCAGACAGATTCTTTACTGACTGAGCCACCAGGGAAGCCCATAAAAGGAATAAAGGTACATATTAAATGCCAATAATTTTTTGGATTTTTGAGTAGAATCTGTTTGACTTTACAGTTGCTAGAATACTGTGCTTATTGTGGTAACACTATGTTTCATAATCTCCCATCAAGGGATTTTTTTAATATCTCCAGATTTTTAAACCTAAGTACCATCCATTGCCATAAAATTTACCTAAAAGTAAAAAGTCAGTATTCTGACAAACTATAGAGTGATTTTATACTTGAGCTTATTCTGCAACCAGCAATTAAACTCAAAATCTGAGAGTAGATTAAGGTTAGTAGGAATCTTTTAGTTTCCTTGCTACTTAAATTCCTGTTTTTCTTTGTGTTTACACTTTTGTTTCCCTTGATAAAATTAATAATATTTATGTATGATTTAGCAATGTACTAAATTACTCTGTTGCACTAATTAAGTTTGAATTTTAAACTAAGAATAAATTAACACATTTTAGTATACTCTAACTATATTTTCACTAAAAAAATCCACTTGATCTTTAATAATAAAATTCTGACCAAAGCATTTTTGATCAATGTATCATAATTAGATTGATAGTCAACTGGAAATCAAATGTATTGAAATAAACTCAAATATTTGAAAGAAATTTTGAAACTTTGTTTTTTGCAATTTATAATCTATATCCTATGGTATACTGTATAGTTTTATTGGCTTACAAGTACAAAAATTTCTCTGTTGCCAATAAAATAGTAAATGGATGCATAAATTATACTTGATATAAACATAATCTGGTTTTGAATATATGACATCTTTTGAAGTAATTGATGGACTGTTGGAGAAGACTCTTGAGAGTTCCTTGGACTGCAAGGAGATCCAACCAGTTCATTCTAAAGGAGATCAGTCCTGGGTGTTCTTTGGAAGAACTGATGCTAAAGCTGAAACTCCAGTACTTTGGCCACCTCATGCGAAGTGTTGACTCTTTGAAAAAGACTCTGATGCTGGGAGGGATTGGGGGCAGGAGGAGAAGGGAACGACAGAGGATGAGATGGCTGGATGGCATCACCGACTCGATGGACTTGAGTTTGAGTGAACTCTGGGAGTTGGTAATGCACAGGGAGGTCTGGAGTGCTGCAATTCATGGGGTCGCACAGAGTCGGACACAACTGAGCGACTGAACTGAATGGTTCCAAGGAAACTGTAATTGTTGATCATAAACTCTCCTTAGAGTGCTTGTTTATATTTGTTTTTACTTCAAATTAAATAAATATCATATAGGGATTTTTGATAGTGAAACAGTACTGAAAAAATACACTGAAGATAATTTGATTTTATCAAACATTGTTTTGATTTGAATACTTTAACATTGCTTTTTCATGTCTCAATCTTAGTGTGATATCCATTGTGATTTACTCTATAAATGATTCTAAACAAAAAGATCATTACCATGAGAAGTTTTATATATATATATATATATATATATATATATTTGAAAAATGGTCTAAAATTTTTTGAACTCTAATTTTTTTTTAAATTTTTTAACTTTTGTTGGAAATATTTTGACGAAAATATACAGTAAAAGTTGCTCAAGTACAATAAACTGGCTTTTTAAAACTTATGTTAACATTTATAAACTTTAGTACAAAATGTATTTTATCATGGAAACTTTAAGTAACCTTTCTTATGATCTTCAGAAACCTCAGAACCCCATTTCCTAAATTATTTTATATGACTTGAACTTCTTTTTTCTTGTTGTTTAAACATATTTAGAAGAGCTTTTCCCAGAAAAACAGGTTGATCTATTCAGTTTCATCTTGGCATTCCAATTGTTATATATTCCAAATTGAGGAAATACCGAAATGGAAATGTAAAACTTGATCTAAATGTTCTAGTTCTCATTTTATTATTCTCCTTTTGACCAAGGAGAGCTATGCAACATAAGTAAAGTGACAGTAAAGGGCACACAACTGGGCCATTTAACTCAAAGAAAACAAAGTTATATTATATTTCACTATTGGGAGCAAGGATTGCTCCAGTCTCCAAAGACAGGCTATAATGTAGTCGTGAATATGACAGAACTATACTAGTTGATTTTAAAAGATGATAGAATTAACATTCTTTTAACCCTACTCTTTCAGTTAAAAAAATGTATTCGGCTAAGATTATTTCTTGCCATCCGTTGTTTTTATATTGTTTTGTTTTATGTTGTTTGTATGGTGCTTTGTTTCTGCTCTTAGTTCTGCTGCTGTTTGTGCTTTTTGTTCCTTGAATACTGCCAAGGTTGCAGTGAGACAAAAACTGATGAGGATGCTGCGGGTGTGTGACATTAACATGATAGTGGAATATACTTGCAACTGTTTCTGAAACTTTAAGCTCCCATTTTGACTGGATTATGATTTTTAACTGAATCAAAATACAAATCAAAATACAAATACAAAATACAAAAGCCAATATTGTACTTCACGATTTATGTAATCTATTTCATACATAAATGCTCATTTTCACTTTTATCTTTGAACAGGTGCATTCTATCTACCCCATTCTCAGGATCCATATAACATGTTATGATGCTGAAAGGATGAATAACGTGTATGGATGGCTATTATAGCAGCAGAGCCACAGGCGACTTCCTTATGACTGAGATTGGACAGAAAGTGTTTCCATTTTACAGCTCTTTGCTATGTCGCAAATATACTAATGGACACACTGAAATACTTAAGATATATCGCTTGATCTGTAACATAGTTAATAGGCTATACAGCATATTGTGATATTTTCTTTTCATCATTATATTCATTCATTCATTCTACACACATTAAGTAATTTAACATATGTAGATGTATGTAGAACAAAACATAAAAATCATCAGAGAGCTTATAATTTACAGAGGAGCAAAAATAAGTTCAAAAATGGCAGAAATAAATATGTAATTGAAAACTGGAAAAGGAAAAATATTCACTATTTCGAAATCATGGAAGAAGGGGGCTTGACCTACTCTGAGGAAAAAGGAAAGTTCTCTCCATTGAGATCTGAAGACTGAGTATAATGTATTGATTAACTATGGACAAAGTGGAAGAACATTTAGATAAAGACAACCCCCGATGCTAGAGATAGGGAGGAGCATGGCATGCTTGTCGAAATGAAGGCAAGCCAGTGTGGATGGAGCACAGAGAATGGAGAGAGGATGGAGGGAGGGGATGATGGGAAGGGTAGCTGAGCACAGATCATCCTAAACCATTCTTAGGGCATGGGGTTTACTGCTCTTTATTCACTTGCAGTTTCCATTAAAGGAATTTCTGTTAAGCTTTCTTAATGACACCATGATTTCTTGTCCCGATTGACTGTCGTCTTACTTTTTTCACTCAGCAACTACCTATTGAGTGATAACTAGGGGATCAAATTATTCAGCGAACCTGAATTTTGTTACCCCAGGAAAGCAGATAACTGAGACTAGAAGAACTAGAATTGCTTTTCCACTGAGGGTATTGAGTGTCCCATAGTATTTATAATGCATCAAAAGGTAATGATTCATAAAATATCAATGCTAATTGAGGAATATAGCAAAGTGAAGATTTATTCCATCTTAATTTCAAGTATTTGAAGGGACTGAATGTCAGATCATTTATAGTGCTTCTCTATGGTGACATTATTTTAATGATGTCATTTAAATCCATTTCCAGTGCAATACACTAATTCATAAATGATAAATTACATTATTTAATATTTCAATTGAGACATTGGTTAGATGTAGAGGTCTAATTGTTTAATAAAGAGTTTAAAGATTTCCTTGTATCTTAAAATACTGCATTTACTTAATGATTTTAAACTGACAATTTCTTTCAACTTGTCAGAAACATCATATATTGATTGTGAAACAATTTTTATATAGTGTTTTTAAGATCCACTTAACTTGCAATTTTGAACAACCCTACAAAGAATGCACTGCCTGGAAAAAAAGAAAAATGATGAGTTCACTTTTATAGCTATACACTTAGTCCCAAACCAATAAGTCTCTTGCCCTTTTTCTCATTTATCATATATTTGTAAGAGAGACTTTCCTTAAGGGGGAAAATGTTAAATAGGGAAGTTAATATTTGAAACACTTACCTCATCTTTCCCTTGTCACTTCTCTTTTTACAAAGTGGTACCTAGAAGTAAATCACTTTGAGCAAATAGAACATAAGCACACACTAAATGTCTTGACCTTTTATTTATATTATGTATGTTATTGTTCGACTGAGTGCATTGTGATCCAAGTGAAAGACAGACAGTGAACATTCCTGTTCAAGTAGAATAGGTTAAAAGACTCCCAGCTGTCATTAGATGGAGTTCTGTTTAAGGAATCAGAATTGGGGACCCAGTGATTCCTGTGTGTATCCAAATTAATGTGTTCTGGATCTCTTGCACAAAAGGACAAATCATCAGCAGAAATATCAGATTTACTGGAACAGTATTTATTGCTAATGCCTGCAGAGATGAAAAATCACTGACAGGCAAGCAGTTCCCATTGCGTGTTGCATTCTGGAACAACTGATTGAGATCTGAAATGAGCTCACAGAACCTGAAGTGAGACTTAGAGAAACAGACTTGTTTCTCCCTTGGACTGTGGTGCTTTCCGAAAGAACAAAACAGATCCTCTGGTAGAAGCAGGGGCCAAAAGTAACAAGATGGTTCAGAATCTCAAATCCAAGGAGTCCTACTGCCAGCTCAGTGTAGGTGGGGGCTGAGGTTTGGGTGGGAAATCTCCCTTTCCTGGGAGGATAGTTTTAGGATCTGGGGCATAAGACATTCATTTGCAGTTGTAGTATGTGGCAAACTTTTTGTGACATTACTGTTCATGAGTGAATTGAGACTGGGGTCCAAGATTTCAGGTTGTCCTTAATTTTTCCTGTTAAACAGTGAATTTGGGGGGTCTCTAGGAGATCCTCTCTAGGAGTCTCTTTCAGGGATATAGCTTTGAACAAGTTAACCCTTCTTATTTGCATGCATCAAGAATAATTTTACACAATTTGAAGGACAGATATTAAAGACCTATAATTATCACTGGAGTCCATTTTCCTCTTTAGATTCTACTTGTGTATCTCTGTGGCAACTCATTCACATTCTCTGGGAAGATGCTCACTTCTGTTTCTTCAGAATCATTTGCATTTTGAAACACTGGCGTACAGGTGCAGTGGGAGTCATGAACTGGGATTAGAGTGGTTTTTAAGTAATAGCATTAACGTGTATGGCTTTCCTGGTGGTTCAGTGGTTAAGAATTGACTTCCAATGAAGTAAATGTGGGTTCAATTCCTGGGTCAAGAAGATCCCCTGGAGAAGAAAATGGTAACCCATTCTAGTTTTCTTGTCTGGGAAATCCCATGGACAGAGGAGCCTAGTGAGCTACAGTCCATGGGTTTTCAAAGAGTGGGACACGGCTTAGCAACCAAACTAAACTTAATTAGCACATATGTGTTGATTTTGTAAGGAAATTAATGTAATGATCTTTTTATCCTTTTTTATGATTAAACACTTTTGTTCCTTCAAAAGCATGTTAAAATTATTTGATTAGTTTCCATTTTTTTTCCATTTCATAAGGAAAAATAATTTTGTGAATTAGGACATGTGTGCATATATACACATACATAATTATGTGAATTAGCATGTACACACAAATATTTTTATAAATGACATTAAGGCACAGTCAATTGCTTTAGTTGTAGGTGAGAATTTTTATAAATATTTCTAGTATACAGGATTTATTTTCCTTTGCATTCAACTGCTGTTTGAACATTTTACAATAGTATTAATATAAAAAATGCTCTTTTCGACCTCCTTTTTTCACCTTCAGATATTTCTGTCATGTTACTAACTGGTTTACTATATTCACATTGTCAACAGAACTTTGTGCTTTTAACACCTCTGAAAAATTATGACTTTAGCGCAAGCCAGGGACATAATTGGCTGCAAAATAAACTTTAACTAACTGGCAAGTATATAGAACTTACAACAAAAGTATTTCAAAGAACTCAGAACTTCTTTTACAGTGTTACTTTGTTCCAAATTTCTGTTTCAATGTGTTTGTTTTCAGATTCTTAGTAATCTCTGATGACCTTTGGATGCTATTTATTAAGCTGTCCACAGTATTCTCTGTAATTTTTTTTCTCTGTATATTAGCAGTTGCTGTGAGTTTCTTTCCTCCGTAAAGATATTGCATTGCATGTTTATACGGTCGTCAAGTCTTTTTTTCAAAACAGGGTCTCTTTCACACTTCTTGTGTAAGTGTGTGTAACTTTCTATTCAGTCACTCAGTCGTGTCTGACTCTTTGTGACCCCATGAACCGCAGAATGCCAAGTCTCCCTGTCCATCACCAGTTCCCGGAGTTTACCCAAACCCATGTCCATCGAGTCGGTGATGCCATCCAACCATCTCATCCTCTGTCGTCCCCTTCTCCTTCTGCCCTCAATCTTTCCCAGCATCAGGGTCTTTTCAAATGAGTCAGCTCTTCACATCAGGTGGCCAAAGTATTGGAGCTTCGGCTTCAACATCAGTCCTTCCAATGAATACCTAGGACTGATCTCCTTTAAGAGGGACTGTTGGGTATCTTTATTGATTCATAAATTATCCCTTACCCAAGTTACTGTGTAAAAAGCCTATTTGTGGACAGTCAAATCCAACCACAACTTTACCACTGCCATCATTTCACCACGTTTCTTTATTTTTCCTCCTCTCATCTACACGCGTATTTCCTGCTTTCTTTGCCCTTGCATAAGTGGTCCTCATTCAAGCCTGGAGGTGGAGCTTATAGAAGAATATTCATTGATGAATAAAATTTTGACTCACCCAATTCAGAATAGACGATTAGGAAGGTTTGAGAGCATTCTTCTTTAAAATATATATATATATATATATATATATATATATATATATATATTTCTTTTCTTCCTTTCTTGCTTCCTTCCTTCCTCCCTTTTCTTTTCTTTTCTTCCTTTCATGCTTCCTTCCTTCCTCCCTTTCTTTCTTTCTCACCACTTAATGGCTTCTCAGAAGCCAGAAGTCATATAGTTTCTGTGTCCAAGTGTATATGTGTATACGTGTCTGTATGTTTTGTATGTGTGATGAGATTTAGGCAGCAAAGGATTAAAAAATCACTCGTGAGGGTAACAGAAAGAGATTTTTATGCAGGGCAAAATAGACTTCCCAGGGGGTGCTAGTGGCAAAAAAACCACCTGCCAACACAGAAGATGTAAAAGATCCAGGTTTGATCCCTGGATCAGGAAGATCCCCTGGAGGGGGGCATGGCAGCCCACTCCAGTATTCTTGCCTGGACAATTTCATGGATAGAGGAGCCTGTTGGGCTACAGTCCATGGGGTCACAAAAAGTTGGATATGACTGAAGTAATTGAGCATACACACAGGGAAAACCATATCATCATCTGGAAACATAGAGTGTTTTCTCCTATGGTACATTAATATCCCTCAAAATGCCCATGTATTATATTTCTGATGAAAATATCTTGTATGTATGCTGGTATTCTTTCATCAGTCATATTTTTATCTCTTTGTTAAATCACTTACTTCTGGAGTGTCCAAATATTCATTCACTTTATTGTCTTTTATACTGTGATGTTTTGGAGCCATTCTTTGCCATTCCTCTGTGAATTCCTTGCCTTCACTTACTTATGGCAATTATCTTTTTCTACAAATGGTAGTTGCCTTGAAGGTACTTTGCTCCACAAAGGAACTTACATTTATCTGAAGGAGGCAGTGTCTTCATGAGTCCCTTCAGTAGTCAAGCCAAGAGCACACTCTTCCAGGGAAGCCTTCAATCAGTGTCTGAGCATGGTAGGCGTATTACAGCATGGTCATGTTTGCTCAGTAAAGACCACTCTGACTTGTCTCTGTGCTGTGTGCTAAGTTGCTTCAGTCGTGGCTAACTTCTTGGGACCCCATGAACTGTAGCCTGGCAGGCTCTTCTATCCATGGGATTCTCCAGGCAAAAATACCGCAGTGGGTTGCCATGCCCTCCTCCAGGGGATCTTTCTGACCTAGGGATTGAACCCATGACTTGGCTCTAGAGCTTCCTGATGTATTAGCTGAAACACTGAAAGGTGTGTGATGTGTTCTGAGGCTGTCTGTCTAGTTCTGCTTTCTGCCCCATTGATCTTTTACACCCACTGTCGTCCACTCCTAAGTGTCTCAGTGTTGGCTTCCTACTGACACATTAAATCACAAAGGAAAGCAAGGTCTGCAGATGTGTTTTGCTGTTCTCTATCATCGACATCATGCATTTCCATCAGTTTTCATCACCATTTCTCCAGTGTTGGATGTTGAGTTGGTTCTTTCACTAGAACAAAGAAAAAAAGTTTCTACGTTGACTTTAATTTCATCTCCTTTCTTCTCCTCATGATCTTCTCTTTCTCTCACTTTTACATCTCCCTTTCCTTCTCTAGTGTGTCTCCCAAAGCACACTTAGGAATCACAAGAACAGACTTTGCTCTGTGAGTGTGGGGAGTGTCAGTGGTTTAAATTGTGAGTTCTGGAGATATAGGTTCATGTTCTAACTCCTGGAACTTATGAATGTGATGCCATTTGAAAAAAAAAAAAAAAAAGGCTCTTTGTACATGTAATTAAAGATCTGAAGACAAGATCATCCTGGATAAGTGTGGGCCCTAAATCCAATTATATGTCTTTATAAGAGAAGAAAAGGAAATAAGATAGACCAACAATGAAGAGAGTCACATAAAGATGGGGCAGAGATTTCTATGTTGCCACAAACCAAGGACTGCCTAGAGTTACAAGAAACTGGAAGAGACAAGAAAGAATTTTTCCCCAAATCATTCAAGGACATAGAGCACATAGAATTCCTTGATTACAGATTTCTCCTCACCAGGATTGAGAGAATGCATTTCTGTTGTTTTAACCCACTAGATTTGTAGTAATTTGTTACAACATCCCCAGGGAATTAATACAGGTTGAGAAGGAGAATGGGCAGGGTGGACTCTGGCTGGTTCGTTTACTCCAGAGTCAGTAAACAATGAATGGACTTTTCTGATGGGCACATATTTCCTCAGTTGTTTATTAGCTTTTCCAGAAAATAATTCCTAACTTCAGTGGTGGGACAGGTTTTACATACATGTGAGAGAGCATTCTAGGAACAGCTAGGAATATTTATGTAAGGACATGGTGGGGGTGGGTAATAACATCCAGAGTGAAAATTTTTACTTATGCTCCTGTTTTCTATCCATTTTCCCACCTTAACTGACCCTGTGCCAGATATCCTGGGATCTGGAATATTCCGGTTCAGTGTTTTTAGAGAATAAACTTCTGATTCCTTTAGGGTCCTAGGGGAGGTAAAGATATAGCTATTCATTTAGTCCTTCTAATTTCATCCCTTAGTCTTCCATCTACCCCTTATAGTTCCTTCAAACCCTGAATACTCAAAATATTCAAGCAAATTGGACCAGTTTTATTCCTGTTAGTATCCCTCTTCTCACTTAAGTTCCATATTTCTGTGCTTGGCTAAAATATCTATCATCATTTCCCCTTCTTTAAAAATATTTGATGACATTGTTTTTTCAGTTTTTTTTTTTTTTTATTTTCCTTCTCCTCTCCATCGTTCAGTTCTTGGGAACCTATATGCCTCTTGTCATTTTAATGGTGTTTTGAAATGCAACAAAGAAAAACTTGTTCAGTCTGAATGTTATACAGTGATTGTCCTCTTCCTTTTTATTCATTCTTATTTGCTGACAACACGTTCATAAATTTACCAGGGCTACAAAGCAGAAAGTAAATTCCAATTTGTTTCCTTTCCCTTGTCCCCTCTAGAGCTCTGTCACAAAGGCAGGCATATTTTCTTCATAATCTTTTTAGTGGTAAGTACACTCACTAATCACTATCCTTAATATTGCCACTTTAATTAGACTTCTCATAATCTCTCAATTAAGTCCTGTGACCTGATCTTGGTCCTTTTAATAACGCATCCTCAAATCACCTGTCTCACATGCATAGCTGGCTGTGTCCTTTTCTTTTGAAACCCTTCAACAACTGCTTTTATGGTGCTGGATCAAAGTGCATCTCCTTAGCATGGAACACAACAGGACCTTCTTGGTATAATCTCTTGACATTATCTCATCCATAAATTTTCACTGCACCCAGGCTAACTCTCCTAAAATAGGAGCTATGATCTCTGTAGCTTTGTCATTTTTTTCTAAGTAAAATGACTTTCTCATTTTGCTTTTCTCTTTTCAGTCTCTTACTCATCTTTTTAAATAAATCAGATACTTTGTTTCATCTCTACTATGAAGCCTTCCTCGCCCACTGCCCCCCATCCAGTTCTACCAATCTGGTTTAGTTGCTGATTATTTTCTTTTTGCTTGGACACTGCCTCTGTTATTATCTTTCTTATATCTTTAGCATGTAAAGATAATTATATCTTATATTACATTTATAATAATTATCTTTACATGCTGTCTTTTCTGCCTCTAAGAGGTGGGTGTTTTGAAATATTTGTCTTTCTGCCTGGAAAGATTTTTTGTATTTCCTACATTCTCCTGACTGAATATCTCAGCCTAGATCAGGCACCATGATTTTATTTTAAGCACCCCATTTAAGAAAGCCTTATTTGGATATAGACCTTCAGACATAACGGCATTCAGAACTTATTACTCCACTGTGCTATACAGGTCAATTTCCCTGCATCATGATACCATCCATCACTCTAAACAGTAAAGAAGGATACCTCTAAGAATGTAAGAATGGAATTATGGTAAAATCAACTTGCAGTACTTGACCCAGCCTTGGGTAAAGTATACTACTTCCGATCAATAATGCACAAATGGGTGATTGAACAATTTCCTCCAATAAAGAGGTCAGAATCTTGCTACAGAAAAAGACTAACTATTTTGGCAGGTTCAAGTCTGTCACAGAGTCAATATCTAAGATGAAGACTGTTTCAATCAGGGGCAAATTTTGAGTAAAACACATGAGATTAAGACTAGGTGAATCTGTTAGTTTTCCACATTGAGTTTTTAGAGAAATAAATTGACTGATAATTATATTTTTCCCATGAAAATTTGGAATATTCCCTCTCTCGGCTTCAGTCTGTCTCTCTCTGACATATTTTGGCATCACTGATGAATTTGGGTTCTGTTTTCATAGCTTCTTTTCTCACTAGCCTGAAAGATAGACTCAATCTTTCCATCTCTATATTCAAACATGCATTATTTGCTCAAGAATTTTATTGTGAGTGGGTGCATGTACAATATTTTGAACACAAAAATATAATTGGTAGACTGATTATAAATCTGAGTTACACAATTTTATTCATCAAAATATAAGATCAGTTCAATTTTAACATTGTGATTTTATAAGACTTATGAGAAAATCTGTTGACAGTGAGATTGTTGACATTTTCTTTTACATTTTGCTCCTCTTTCATTTTCATTGTTATTGTGCAGTCCAAGGTAACCCTTAGGTAGAAGCTGAGGCTGGAATAATGACATTATCAGTCATTTAACTATTAGTTAAAATAGTTAAATAGTTGAATAGTTCCAAGTTGAAGTGCATTGAACCAGTCCCTCATATTTCATGCACCAAGAAATAAGTTTTCTGGAGCTTTGCGAGCACCTTGTTATTCTTACCTCCTTTGTTTTGTTTGTTTTTTGGTGTGTAATAATCCTTGCCATATTATATTTCATAACATGATGCATCAAACATGTCATGTCCCAGGAGGTCATGATTTAATGTAAAGCAGAGAAATAGTCTCAGATAATGAAATGAAAATCAAATCTAGCAGTTGCTAGGGAATTGAAGATGTCTACACAATTACCCAGTGTAACAAAAATAAACTGTGTAATATATCTTTCCTACTTTTTTTTCTTCATTGTGTGGAGGGGAGTTTCATTTTCTCTTTGGAGGTCATCATTTTCACAAGTATATTATGTTCCAAGTGTGAACACATCTAGTAGCTGCAGTAAAAGATGATGACATTATGAATACATTCCCTGCTCAGCCTTAGAATTCAATCCTATAGCACTCTATTCCATTATATTTGCACTGTTGTAAATAGAGAAGAAATAAAATAGCCAGGATCAAAAATATAAATTGTTGAAACTAACCCCCAAAAAGTAAGTGCTCAAAGACAATAAGGATATTTCCTTTGGGTTTCAGTGATAAGTGTTGGGTGGTATTTCTTATAGTTTATTCTAGTAAAAGAATAAAAGAAACACAAATACCGATATTCAGTTATTTAAAATTGGAGATTTATAGACCTATATCATTGTATAAGAGTTGTAAACAATACTCTTTGCAGCTTATGAATCAGCACTGAGAAATAGCCATTTCACATCACTAGAGAAGTGTAATTCAAGGAGGACAAAAGAACAAGCCTAATAATAGAGATCATAACTAAAGTCAGAGTAAACAAATAAAATGAAATCTTACACTGCTACTTAAACTTTTATTTATGAAAATTCCATTGCTTGCCTTCAATTTACCCTGGCCTCCTGTTTTCCCATTCTGTTTATCTTTATTCTTGTGTATGTTTCAAGTTCATTATTCTCTGTTTTTTGCTACACAATTTTATTTCTATTTATGAGTTTCAAGGGAAAGATTACTGACATTATAAAGATATGAAGACATATACTATCGACACTATAATAGTATAGTATAGTATAATAGTATAGAGATATACTACTGACAGAGATACTCAGGAAAAGATGAAGAAATAGGTTTGCATATCAGGATATTTTTACTATTACAGAAAAATAAAATTAAAAAAGAAACTTCATTCAATTCCAGATCTCACTCCAGTCATCTTTCTCTTCTCATTCATAGTTAGACCTCTTGGAAATCTTGTCTGAAGTTCATGATTCTGAATCTTAGCTAACACATGCTGTTTAAGTTATTGCAACCTGGTTTCTGCCACCACCAATAAATTTTGTTCTTGTCCAGGGCATCAGTGCTAACCTTTTTGTGAAAGGTACATTTTTACACCTTAGTTGTCTTGACTTTTCAGTATTGCTTGTATTCACTGAAACACCTTTTATTTATTTATTTTGATTTTTAAAAATTTTTATTGGAGTGTAGTTGATTTACAAGCATTGTTTTAGTTTCAGGTATATATTTATGCATGTATAAATATATATACACACACACACATGCACACATAGTGATGTAGTTAAGGAGACAGTGAATAGTCAAAGTAAATCAGTCATTCCTGACTCTTTGTGACCCCATGGACTGTAGCCTGCCAGGCTCCTCTGTCCATGGAATTTTCTAGGCCAGAATATTGAAGTGGGTAGTTATTCCCTTCTCTAGGGATCTTCCCAACCCAGAGATCAAACTCAGGTCTCCAACATTGCATGTGGATTCTTTACCATCTGAGCCACCAGGGAAACCCATGTATGTACATATATCAGATCAGATCAGTCGCTCAGTCGTATCCGACTGTTTGCGACCCCATGAATCGCAGCACGCCAGGCCTCCCTGTTCATCACCAACTCCCAGAGTTCACCCAGACTCACGTCCATCAAGTCAGTGATGCCATCCAGCCATCTCCTCCTCTGTCGTCCCCTTCTCCTCCTGCCCCCAATCCATCCAACATCAGGGTCTTTTCCAATGAATCAACTCCTCACATGAGGTGGTCAAAGTACTGGAGTTTCAGCTTTAGCATCATTCCTTCCAAAGAAATCCCAGGGCTGATCTCCTTCAGAATGGAATGGTTGGATCTCCTTGCAGTCCAAGGGACTCTCCAGAGTCTTCTCTAACACCACAGTTCAAAAGCATCAATTCTTCGGCGCTCAGCCTTCTTCACAGTCCAACTCTCACATCCATACATGACCACAGGGAAAACCATATCCTTGACTAGACTAACCTTTGTTGGCAAAGTAATGCCTCTGCTTTTGAATATGCTATCTAGGTTGGTCATAACTTTCCTTCCAAGGAGTAAGCGTCTTTTAATTTCATGGCTGTAGTGACCATTTGCACTGATTTTGGAGCCCAGAAAAATAAAGTCTGACACTGTTTCCACTATTTCCCCATCTATTTCCCATGAAGTGATGGGACCAGATGCCATGATCTTCGTTTTCTGAATGTTGAGCTTTAAGCCAACTTTTTCACTCTCCACTTTCACTTTCATCAGGAGGCTTTTTAGTTCCTCTTCACTTTCTGCCATAAGGGTGGTGTCATCTGCACATCTGAGGTAATTGATGTTTCTCCCAGCAATCTTGATTCCAGCTTGTGTTTCTTCTAGCCCAGCATTTCTCATGATGTACTCTGCATATAAGTTAAATAAACAGGGTGACAATATACAGCCTTGATGTACTCCTTTTCCTATTTGGAACCAGTCTGTTGTTCCATGTCCCATTCTAACTGTTGCTTCCTGACCTGCATATAAATTTCTCAAGAGGCAGATCAGGTGGTCTGGTATTCCCATCTCTTTCAGACTTTTCCACAGTTTATTGTGATCCACACAGTCAAAGGCTTTGGCATAGTCAATAAAGCAGAAATAGATGTTTTCTGGAACTCTCCTGTTTTTTCTATGATCCAGTGGATGTTGGCAATTTGATCTCTGGTTCCTCTGCCTTTTCTAAAACCAGCTTGAACATCAGGAAGTTCACGGTTCACATACTGCTGAAGCCTGTCTTGGAGAATTTTGAACATTACTTCACTAGCGTGTGAGATGAGTGCAATTGTGTGGTAGTTTGAGCATTCTTTGCATTGCCTTTCTTTGGGATTGGAATGAAAACTGACCTTTTCCAGTCCTGTGTCCACTGCTGATTTTTCCAAATTTGCTGGCATATTAAGTGCAGCACTTTCACAGCATCATCTTTCAGGATTTGGAATAGCTCAACTGGAATTCCATCACCTCCACTAGCTTTGTTCATAGTGATGCTTTCTAAGGCCCACTTGACTTCACATTCCAGGATGTCTGGCTCTAGGTCAGTGATCACACCATCGTGATTATCTGGGTTGTGAAGATCTTTTTTGTACAGTTCTTCTGTGTATTCTTGCCATCTCTTCTTAATGTCTTCTGCTTCTGTAGGTCCATACCATTTCTGTCCTTTATTGAGCCCTTCTTTGCATGAAATGTTCCTTTGGTATCTCTGATTTTCTTGAAGAGATCCCTAGTCTTTCCCATTCTGTTGAGACAGGCGTGCCAGAGCACAGGTGGCTGCAACGGGCGTGCCAGAGCGCGGCCGAGAGGAGCCACCCCACGTCCAAGGTCAGGGGCAGCGGCCAAGAGTACCAGACTGAGACAACACAGGAATGGCCAAGAGGTGCTACCCTGCGTCGGAGGTCAGGGGCGGAGGCTGGGAGGAGCTACCCCAAACCCCTAAGCCCGAGGCCAGGGGCCGAAGCCAGGAGGAGCAACCCACGCCTGAGGCCAGGGGCGGAGAGGAGAGGAGTTACCCAGAACCTGCAAGGTGGGAGCAGGAGGGCCTAGAGGAGCTATCCCACATTGAAGGTCAGGAAGGGCAGCAGTGAGGAGATACCCCTTGTCCAAGGTAAGAGAAACCCAACTAAGATGGTAGGTGTTGCAAGAGGGCATCAGAGGGCAAACACACTGAAACCATACTCACAGAAAACTAGTCAATCTAATCACACTAGGACCACAGTCTTGTCTAACTCAATGAAACTAAGCCATGCCCGTGGGGCAACCCAAGACGGGAGGGTCATGGTGGAGAGATTTGACAGAATGTGGTCAACTGGAGAAGGCAATGGAAAACCACTTCAGTATTCTTGCCTTGAGAACCCCATGAACAGTATGAAAAGGCAAAACTATAGGATACTGAAAGAGAAACTCCCCAGGTCAGTACATGCCCAATATGCTACTGGAGATCAGTGGAGAAATAACTCCAGAAAGAATGAAGGGATGGAGCCAAAGCAAAAACAATACCCAGCTGTGGATGTGACTGGTGATAGAAGCAAGGTCCGATGCTATAAAAAGCAATATTGCATAGGAACCTGGAATGTCAGGTCCATGAATCAAGGCCAATTGGAAGTGGTCAAACAAGACATAGCAAGAGTGAATGTCGACATTCTAGGAATCAGCGAACTGAAATGGACTGGAATGGTTGAATTTAACTCAGATGACCATTATATCTACTACTGCGGGCAGGAATCCCTCAGAAGAAATGGAGTGGCCATCGTGGTCAACAAAAGAGTCCGAAATGCAGTACTTGGATGCAACCTCAAAAACGACAGAATGATCTCTGTTCGTTTCCAAGGCAAACCATTCAATATCACAGTAATTCAAGTCTATGCCCCAACCAGTAATGCTGAAGAAGCTGAAGCTGAACAGTTCTATGAAGACCTACAAGACCTTTTACAACTAACACCCAAAATAGATGTCCTTTTCATTATAGGCGACTGGAATGCAAAAGTAGGAAGTCAAGAAACACCTGGAGTAACAGGCAAATTTGGCCTTGGAATACGGAATGAAGCAGGGCAAAGACTAATAGAGTTTTGCCAAGAAAATGCATTGGTCATAACAAACACCCTCTTCCAACAACACAAGAGAAGACTCTATACATGGACATCACCAGATGGTCAACACTGAAATCAGATTTATTATATTCTTTGCAGCCAAAGATGAAGAAGCTCTATACAGTCAGCAAAAACAAGACCAGGAGCTGATTGTGGCTTAGACCATCAACTCCTTATTGCCAAATTCAGACTTTAATTGAAGAAAGTGGGGAAAACCACTAGACCATTCAGGTATGACCTAAATCAAATCCCTTATGATTATACAGTGGAAGTGAGAAATAGATTCAAGGGCCTAGAACTGATAGATAGAGTGCCTGATGAACTATGGAATGAGGTTCGTGACATTGTACAGGAGACAGGGATCAAGACCATCCCCATAGAAAAGAAATGCAAAAAAGCAAAATGGCTGTCTGGGGAGGCCTTACAAATAGCTGTGAAAAGAGGAGAAGCGAAGGGCAAAGGAGAAAGGGAAAGATATAAACATCTGAATGCAGAGTTTCAAAGAATAGCAAGAAGAGATAAGAAAGCCTTCTTCAGCGATCAATGTATATATATATACACACACATATACATATATTCACTCTTTTTTGGATTCTGTTCCTATATAGGCTGTTAAAGAGTATTGAATTTAACATTCCCTGAGCTATGTTGTAGGTTCTTATCTTTTAGATATACAGTAGTGTCAATAGTCGGAGAAGGCAACGGCACCCCACTCCAGTATTCTTGCCTGGAAAATCCCATGGACGGAGGAGCCTGGTGGGCTGCAGTCCATGGGGTCACTAAGAGTCGGACACGACCGAGCGACTTCACTTTCACTTTTCACTTTCATGCATTGGAGAAGGAAATGGCAACCCACTCCAGTGTTCTTGCCTGGAGAATCCCGGGGACAGGGGAGCCTGGTGGGCTGCCGTCTCTGGGGTTGCACAGAGTCGGACACGACTGAAGCGACTTAGCAGCAGTGTCAGTTGTATATGTCAATATCTTCTTGAATGGCTTTCTTCCTTTCTTAGTGTCCACTTTTGCTTCTTTGGAATCTAACCCTGTGCCCACCCACTGAATTTGTTATTTAATCAGGATTCTCTCCTAGATTTTCTTCTCTTTTTATTTGAACACTTGTAATAAGTTATCTTTATTCTTCAAACTTCTGTTACCAGCTCTAGTGTCAGCATCTCCCAAATATATAACCAGATCAGATAATCTTAATTCACTCCAAGTCTATATGTCTACTAGGCTTCTAGAGATTTCAATGCACCATAAAAGTCAGCTAAATTCTTTAGGTGTGTGTGCTTAGTTGCTTCAGTCATGTCTAAATCTTTTGTGACCCCATGGACTGTAGCCTGCCAGCCTCCTCTGTCCATGGGATTCTCCAGGCAAGAATTCTGGAGTAGATTTCCATGCCCTTCTCCAGAGGATCTTCCGACCAAGGGATCAGACCCTAGTCTCTTACATCTGCCTGTATTGGCAGGTGGATTTTTTAACACTAGTGCACCTCAGTTCTGTTCATTTCAGCTGTTCAGTCGTATCTAACTCTTTGCGACCCCATGAACTGCAGGACGCCAGGCCTCCCTGTCCATCACCAACTCCTGGAGTTTACTGAAACTCATGTCCATCGAATCAGTGATGCCATCCAGCCATTTCATCCTCTGTCATCCCCTTCTTCTCCTGCCCCCAACCCCTCCCAGCATCAGGGTCTTTTCCAAAGAGTCAGTTCTTCTCATCAGGTGACCAAAGTATTGGAGTTTCAGCTTCAGCATCAGTCCTTCCAATTAACACTCAGGACCAACCTACTTTAGGATGGACTGGATGGATGTTCTTGCAGTCCAAGAGACTCTCAAGAGTCTTCTCCAATTCCACAGTTCAAAAGCATCAATACTTTGGCGCTCAGCTTTCTTCACAGTCCAACTCTCATATCCATACATGACCATTGGAAAAACCATAGCCTTGACTAGATGGACCTTTGTTGACAAAGTAATGTCTCTGCTTTTTAATATTCTGTCTAGGTTGGTCATAACTTTTCTTCCAAGGAGTAAGCATCTTTTAATTTCAAGGCTGCAATCACCATCTGAAGTGATTTTGAAGCCCCCAAAAATAAAGTCTGACACTGTTTCCACTGTTTCCCCAACTATTTCCCATGAAGTGATGGGACTGGATGCCATGATCTTAGTTTTCTGAATGTTGAGCTTTAAGCCAACTTTTTCACTCTCCACTTTCACTTTCATCAAGAGGCTATTTAGTTCCTTTCACTTTCTGCCATGAGGCTGGTGTCATCTGCATATCTGAGGTTATTGATATTTCTCCCGGCAGTCTTGATTCCAGCTTGTGCTTCCTCCAGCCCAGCATTTCTCTGATGTACTCTGCGTATAAGTTAAATAAGCACACTGAAAATATACAGCCTTGACATGCCCCTTTTCCTATTTGGAACCACTCTGTTGTTCCATGTCTAGTTGTAACTGTTGCTTCCTGCCCTGCATATAGGTTTCTCAAGAGGCAGGTCAGGTGGTCTGGTATTCCCATCTCTTTCAGAATTTTCCACAGTTTATTGTGATCCACACAGTCAAAGGCTTTGACATAGTCAACAGAAGCTCTAAACTCTTTGTATATTTCTTCTAATTTCCTTATGATTTCTATCTTATACAAGGTTCTCTGAAAACAGACTGGCATGAAAAGTTGCCTGTAAGAAGTGTCAAAGGAAGTATATGGAGAGTATCTTCTGTAGAATAGAAAGGAAATGGGATGGGCAGAGAGGAGTTGAACTGTACCACAGTTACAGGTTTTAGCCAGTAACACAGTGAAATCTGGATTAGAACAGCCTTCAGGGTTGTCCCAAATTGAGACAAAGGAACTTAGCTTTTGTACTGTGGCATTTTCCAATCACTTGATATGTGCTCATACTTGAAGAAAAGCTAGTAACTTCAGGAGCTGCATCTCCTTCCCTTAAGAGCAATTCCTTAGGAAAGCCTCAATTGTAAGCTGTAGCTGACAACATTCCCAGTAGTTGGATGAATGAGAGCCTCATTTCTGAAAGGTGATCTGGGAAGATCAAGAGAAATCTGTTGGAACTTCTCTGATGTTCCAGTGGCTAAGACTCTATGCATTCAATATAGTGGTCCCTGTTTCAATCCCTGGCCAGGGATCTATGTTCCACATACTACAACTAAGTCCGCATGCCACAGTTAAAAATCCCAGTAACTAAAACTTGGCACAGCCAAATAAATAAATAGATAGATATTAAAAACAAAAAAGAGAGAGAGAATATTGTACTGACTGTAAACTTGCAATACATGATTCAACCCAGCTAGGATTAGATTCCCTGAGATTGTAATTGACCATTTTTTTTGGAGTAATTTAGAAGAGGAAGGTAAAAGAAAACATTTGAAGCTCCTGCTAGTGCTATAATTTTCATGGCATGACTTAGAATTTCTATCCCCAGATACCCAGTCTAGATTCCCCACACTCTGTTTTAGTATCTCGTTTAGCCTAAGTGGATTGTAGAGTGGCATGGTTCAGAAATTCACCCGAGAATTATCTGGCTTGTCTGTTTACAATATATCCTTCGCAGGCCATGGCTGCTGCGTTTGTCAATTTGGAGTCAAAATTGGACAGTAAAGTAGGAAGAGAGACCCCCGAATGATTGCCAAGTGAATTTTTCAGTGTCCCCACTATATAATATCAATTTTACCTCCTCTCGTGTTAGCATGATGACACGACTCTCTGTGATAAAGAGATGCCATCACCAGGTGGCAGTGATAAAGTTCTCTGGTGAAAGTGTTCTTCTCAAGCAACCAGGAACTTTATTCCCACAGAGCCTAATTCTGTGAAGACAAGGAGCATGAATTCTCCATTTGGGGAATAACAGTAAATGGAACACTTCCTCTATTTCTATTCCTTTATTCCTGTATCAACATTTTCCACCTACTGGGATCTCAGCAACACAAAATGATCATTGCTTTAGGACCTTTGCTGAATCCTGGACTATGTAAGCATGAAACCCCATCACTTCAGAGAATCATTTTCAAAATGTTGTCTAACCTGCAGCTTCAAAACCTCTTTCTTTGCTTATCAGGATAGCAGCTTCTGGGTGGTATGGTGTGCCATGTAATCAGTAGATCCCATGGTCATGAGTTCCTCGGCATATTTCCTCGCCTAAAAGTGAGCTTCCTGGGCTCCATAGTCTGAAACAATCTCGTGTGAGATTACAGGTCTATAAGTCTCTAAAGTATTGGCTGCCCTGTAGGCAAACTTTTAGCTGAAATATGAAATGCACATCACTGTCCTTTCAGGTTGTAAGTCATATTACACAATACACGTGACAGCAGGTTGTGGATGTCCAGCACTGTTTTACTGGATATTCACAAATTACGCTTGGTGAAAAGGAAACCATGCTGATGAGCCATGCATAACCATGACATCTGCCACCCTGGCCACTCTGTTATGAATCATTGTGCCAATAACCAGTGATAGAGGTTTTCTGATGTCAAGTAACTATGTTCTTCAGTCTACTCAATGGGTTAAAGTCTCTTCCATAGAGTATTCTCTCCAGTGGCTAACTTGCATTTCAAAGGTCTCTATACTTTGTGTGCACTGCCATAGTTTCATCCACATGCTATTTCTTTAAATTTATGGATCCTTGATCTCCTCCCCTATTCTTTTTGAAAATTTATCTCCAGGGCCCTGAATAGAAAAGAAAAAGTGTCATTTACTGTCACTGGTGATGTCAAAGAAATAGAGAATTAAATATTTGTATCACATAAATAATAAAATACAGAGTCACTTCTCAGTATGCGCTAATGGTTTTCAAATAATTTCCCTAGCATCTCTTTTGTTCATGTTACAATAATAAAGACATCTATTCATAAATGTTTACAAAAAATTTTTTAATAAAATTATATTAGATATTAAAATATAAAAGATGATTCTGATCCTTGCTTCTGTCAGGGATAGAAATGAATATATTGACAAAAGACAATGCTAATCTGCTAGAATAATACAACTGGCATTTTATTGTGTTAGCTGGTCAGTCTTGTCTGACTCTTCACAACCCCACATTCTTATAGCCCACCAGGCTCCTCTGTCCATAAAATTCTCAAGACAAGAATACTGAAGTGGGTTGTCATTCCCTTCTCCAGATCTTCCTGACCCAGGAATTGAACCCAGATCTCCTGCATTGCATGCCGATTCTTTACTGTCTGAGCCACAAGGGAAGCCCATAACTGGCATAGAAGGTGCAATTGAAGCAGCAGCTTCTTGAAATGGGCTTCCCTGATAGCTCAGATGGTAAAGAATCGGCATGCAATTCAAGAGACCCAGGTTTGATCCCCGGGTGAGGAAGATTCCTTGGAGAAGAGAATGGCCGTCCACTCCAGTATTCTTGCCTGGAAAATCCCATGGACAGAGGAGCTTTGCAGACTACAGTCCATGGGGTCTCAAAAAGTCAGACACAAATGAGCATTAAACACTTTCTTCTTGCAATGTTCCTTTTGCAGGACACACTTTCCCTTGTTTAGGTCAGGCTTGTTTAACAGGGTGATGTCAGCAACCATGACTTCTTCATATTTTAAATCTTCAATAATCCCTGATATTCTCCTACCTCCCCAGATGCAATATTGCTTTTGATTTATGTTTTGACTG
Organism: Bos indicus x Bos taurus; assembly: GCF_003369695.1. Classification (NCBI taxonomy): domain Eukaryota; kingdom Metazoa; phylum Chordata; class Mammalia; order Artiodactyla; family Bovidae; genus Bos; species Bos indicus x Bos taurus. Next base: position 16,334,961 of record NC_040076.1, on the reverse strand, counting down.
GTCATGCAGTTTTAGAGGGTTCCACGTGACTCTCCCAATGAGATATCTCTTATTTCAAGAAATTACTATGGTAGTTCTGCTAATCATCAAGTGTGTTTATTCCATCTGCAAATTTGCTAAAATGAACTCAAGATGAATCAGATTTGGAAACAGGTTTCATTGTTTTTAGACTATTCAGCCCACCACAATGCTTGGTGCCTCATGTATCAACATCAACTTCAATAATTTTTAAATGTCTGAGTATTTTAATTCCCTGTGATGATTATCATCAGATTGGTATTGGATACATTTAGGGAAGAATTACTCAGTACACCTGCCAAAGTGGTACAGCATACTTCTCCAAGGGGTGCTAAGTTATTTGAGTCATGTCCAACTCTTTGCGACCCCATGGACTGTAGCCTGTAGTCCGCCAGGCTCCTCTGTCTGTGGGATTCTCCAGGCAAAAATACTGGAGTGGGTTTCCACACCCTCCTCCAAGGGGTCTTCCTAACCCATGGATCAAATCCTCATTTCATGCATTGGCAGGCAGGTTCTTTACCACTACTGGCACCTGGAAAGCCCATTATTTTAGTCAGTGAGTTTCTAGGCTGAGTCCAGAAATTTTTTAAGTTTCAGGTCTGGAAAGTGAACAAATGATCTTCAATTTTATCAGATCCTCTCCATCAGATCCTCTCCCTCAGACTTGTAATCATCCATCCTTGCTATACAGTTTTTTTTTTTTTTTTTAATTCTATACATTGAGAAATACTCTCATTGGTTACTCATCTTTTCCCCTAGGAATGATGTGCTACTCACTATTTCTACAGTCCTCAGTGGTTCAGGATTCTGTTAATCTGATGTTATTCATTGCTTATTTGTACTCTTGCTTTCTACTTGTGTTTAGACATGGCCATCTGACCTCCATTATTTTGAGATTCTAACATCCCTATTGTTCCCTGTTGCTACTACGGAGATTTATCCTGGATCAGTATCCCATATTTTCACTCAGGTTCTAAAGAAGACAACCACCATTGAGCTCCTCAAGAAGATTGTTGTTATCTTCACTAATAAAAAAGTACCTTGCAGACTCTCATGTAAGGCATAGTCTGTTTTAATGTATTATGTTCAGTCTACAATGGTTCTTTTCTGACAGCATATCTCTTCCTAGACATGCCCTTCTCAGTATCCAGTCTCTATGTAATCTATTGGCTGCTTTCAGTATATGTTGACTTCATCCCTTTCTTCAACTAGAAGAGACAACACCAATTCTGTTTGGTCTTTTTTATAATCTAGTGGTCAGGATGAAAAGATTGGAAGGATCCTGAGGAAGGGGTGGGCTGCATTATCAAGGAGGAGATTCCTGCGTCATTGTATAAGCCAGGCTAATGGTCAGAGCTATGTGAAAGGATGGGACCAATTCTCCAGGCCTAGGGAGCTCTGGAAGATATAGGTGTCAGGGTTCTCAAACACATTGATTCAGAGGCCCCTACTCCCATTCTTATCGAGTTCCTTGCTTTTCCAATCTGACCCCAGAACAGCAGAATTTCCAACCTCCCCTGGAATTACTCTACATCTAAAACTAAGCCTTAGACCTGAATATTAAGTTTCTCTCCTTTGACTACAGAAAATAAATGTCTTTTAAAAAGTGTCTGCTGAATTTCGAGCCACTTAAGTTGGTGATTAACAATCTCGGCCTTTCCTTATTTTTCTTCCACCTATTAGTAGCACTTAGTTATAGCCCATTGATCCCACAGTCCTTATGATCGTCAGTTCCCACTACAGCTTACAAATCTCTGAGCTGTTGTACTATTCCGCGCATTTTGTTTCATCAGTAGTCAAATGGTACCAATGCTGTATCCAGAGCTATCACTGTTATTGCACATACCACTACTATCCTGCTCCTCATTGTCAGCTGGGCTTCCCTCGTAGCTCAGCTGGTTAAGAATCCACCTGCAATGCAAGAGACTGGGTTTGATCCCTGGGTGGGGAAGATCCCCTGAAAAAGGGAACAGATCCCCATTCCAGTATTCTAGCCTGAAGAATTCCATGGACTGTGTAGTCCATGGGATCACAAAGAATCGGACATGACTGAGCAACTTTTACTTTCACTGCCAGTTAGTCTTTAAGTGAAATATCCAGATCTAAAAAGTGTATTTTAAAACCTGCTTCCTAGGATGACTTGTGATTCAACTATATTAAGTCAATGGGAAGTACAGAACAGAGGAAAATGTACAGGCAGGAGGTTTATTAAACTGAGTCTAAGGCACAAAAAAACTGAGGGAATTGGGTAATGGAACAAGTTGAATTTAAGAATGATGTGGTTGAAATATATGCCATAGTGGATGCCCTGGGATCTCTGAAGGTTCCCTATCAATTCAGCATTTCCTTCTTTGAGGGGAAGTCGCCTGACTTTTGTACTACTGCAGTAGCCAATCATTGGATATGGGCTACTCCCTAGATAAAAGGGTATACATGAGGAGGGATGTGCCTACAGCAGAAGGCAGTTCCTAGAAGCAACTCAGATGAGATTTCAGCTATCAGTCCTGCCAGGATCTAAGGAAATGAGTGCCTCCATCCTGAAGGGGGAGTTAATTGCCCATGCCAGTATCTTATCTCATTCACTCAGTGAATGGCATCTCCATCTAACCAGTGTTCTGCTTCTTAGCAGTGAGATGCAAACTTGGCTCTTTCCATAATACTTACATGCAGTCAATGAAATCCTCGCAATTCTACCTTTCAATTAATTCCTTGAGTAGTTCACTTCCTTTGCCATCCTCACTGTATGTATTCTAGTTAAGACAGCCATCATTTCTTACCTGGACACCTGCACACCATCCTCCTTTGTATTATTCCAAATTCAGTCATGCCACATGCCAAGGATTACAGGTGGGGTGACGTTTTCAAATCATTACTCCACTGATGAAAGTGATGCAAAATGTTTACAAATACTTCACCGCTAAGGCCATCATTTGTAAAATAGCTTTAAAACTTTTTATGGTATGCCTGACATATTTTTAACCTGTTGCAATATGCTGGAGCTGTGGTAAAAAGGGCCACAGACTGAGTGTGTGTTTAATTTCCTTAAATAACAGAAATTTATTTTTTTCACACTTCTGGAGGCTGGAAATCCAAGATCAAGATTTTGTAACAGTTGACTTCTTCTAGGGCCTCTCCTATTGGTTTGTAACTGGTCTTCTTCCTCTAGTATTTAAAAGTTGTTTTTTGTTTTTGTTTTTTTTCCTCTATGTCCTGATCTCCTTTTCTTTTAGGGACACTGGCTATGCAAGAATAAGACCCACCCCAGTGAACTCATTAAACCTTAATTACTACTGTAAAGACTCTGTCTTTGCATCAACCACATTCTGAGTTACTGGGGGATAGGACTTCAGGATACCGATTTGGTGGGTCCACACTTCTGTCCATAAAGTGTCACCTTTAAAATCTGGCAAAACTTATCATTACCCCAAATGGGCCCTGCTGCTGTTGCTAAGTCGCTTCAGTCATGTCCGACTCTGTGCAACCCCAGAGATGGCAGCCCACTAGGCTCCCTCATCCCTGGGATTCTCCAGGCAAGAACTTTTACTTAATTCAAGCTTGACCTCATTTTATTTTATGATTTTAACTCCTTTCTCCTTCTTTCTCTATTCCTTCAGGTTTAGGATTGAGTGTCATTTTAACTTAGGACCATTTCCTTGTATCTATACAGTTGAATTAGTGGCTTTTCTCTGAATCCGCATTGTACTTTTTTCATTCACAGCATAACACTTATCAGATGTTATTTTAATTGTGGACTTTCTCATTTATTTCCTTCATTAGACTATAAGCCCCAAAAGGAAAGAAATACTGTCTTATTCACTATAACATCCTCAGGACCTATCACAATACCTAACATAGATTGTTGTTGTTTTACAATCGCTAAGCTGTATCCAACGCTTTGTGAACCCATGAACTGAAGCACTTTAGGCTCCTCTGTCATCTACCATCTCCCAGAGTTTCTCAGATTCATATCCTTTCAGTCAGTGATGCCATCTAACCATCTTGTCCTCTGCTGTCCCCTTCTCCTTATGCCTTCAATCTTTCCCAGCATTCAGTTCAGTTCAGTTCAGTCGCTCAGTTGTGTCCGACTCTTTGCGACCCCATGAATCTCAGCATGCCAGGCCTCCCTGTCCATCACCAGCTCCTGGAGTTCACTGAGACTCACATCCATTGAGTCAGTGATGCCATCCAGCCATCTCATCCTCTGTTGTCCCCTTCTCCTCCTGCCCCCAATCCCTCCCAGCATCAGAGTCTTTTCCAATGAGTCAACTCTTCATATGAGGTGGCCAAAGTACTGGAGTTTCAGCTTTAGCATCATTCCTTCCAAAGAAATCCCAGGGCTGATCTCCTTCAGAATGGACTGGTTGGATCTCCTTGCAGTCCAAGGGACTCTCAAGAGTCTTCTCCAACACCACAGTTCAAAAGCATCAATTCTTCAGCGCTCAGCCTTCTTCATAGTCCAACTCTCACATCCATACATGACCACAGGAAAAACCATAGCCTTGACTAGACAAACCTTTGTTGGCAAGGTAATGTCTCTGCTTTTGAATATGCTATCTAGGTTGGTCATAACTTTCCTTCCAAGGAGTAAGTGTCTTTTACTTTCATGGCTGCAATCACCATCTGCAGTGATTTTTGAGCCCCCAAAAATAAAGTCTGACACTGTTTCCACTATTTCCCCATCTATTTCCCATGAAGTGATGGGACCAGATGCCTTGATCTTCGTTTTCTGAATGTTGAACTTTAAGCCAACTTTTTCACTCTCCACTTTCACTTTCATCAAGAGGCTTTTTAGTTCCTCTTCACTTTCTGCCATAAGGGTGGTGTCATCTGCATATCTGAGGTTATTGATATTTCTCCCGACAATCTTTATTCCAGCTTGTGCTTTTTCCAGTCCAGCGTTTCTCATGATGTACTCTGCATATAAGTTAACTAAGCAGGGTGTCTTTTCTAAAGAGTCAGCTCTTTGGATCAGGTGGCCAAATTATTGCAGCTTCAGCTTCAGTCCTTTCAATGAATATTTATGGTTAATTCCTTTAAGATTGACTGGTTTGATCTCCTTGTTGCCCAAAGGACTCTCAAGAGTCTCCTCCAGCACGATTTGAAAGCTGTTAAAGCTTTGATGCTTAGCCTTCTTCATGGTCCAAATCTTACATCCGTATGTGACTGCTGGAAATACAGTAGCTTTGACTCTATGCATCTTTGTCAGCAAAGTGATGTCTCTGCTTTTTAATATGTTGTCTAGGATTGTCATAGCTCTCTTTCCAAGGAGCAAGTGTCTTTTAATTTCATGACTGTTGTCATTGTCCACAGTGGTTTTGGAGTCCAAGAAAATATTATCTGTCATTGGATTAGAATTGAAATGAATAATTTTGCTACTACCTCCTTGCATTATTAGTTATTTAAAGGCTGAGTGTGTCTTACTCAATATTGTTCTACCACAACATCCAGAAAATTAGCTTACCTAATGATGCTGCCAAGTCGCTTCAGTCATGTCCGACTCTGTGCAACCCCATAGATGGCAGCCCATCAGGCTCCACAGTCCCTGGGATTCTCCAGGCAAGAACACTGGAGTGGGTTGCCATTTCCTTCTCCATACCTAATGATAAGTGTATAGTAATTGCTGATTTAAATACAGTTAAGCATTTAAAAATACTTTGGCAATTTTTTAAGTGCCTGTAGAAATGTAATTGCTTCAGAAATTGCATAAAGTGCAGACATTAACTTATATTCCTAGATACTTATGATTATGGTTAAAATCTCAATAATATTTTTATAGAAGTAGATCTAAATGAAGATCAATGAAAATTTGGATTCCATGTAAAGTTTTTTAGTGTCAGTCCATTAATAACAATTATTTTCTTCAATCTTTGCAATAAATACCAACAGTGTGGACTGATTCTTTTTTTTTTTTTTTTTCGTTTCATTAGATTTCAATAACATTAAAAGGTACACGTAAGGATTTTATGGAAAAAGTGGCATAGTGTAGTTATAAAGTTATTTATAATGAGATAAAATGATATATCTTGGAAACCTGCAAGAAAGGAAGTAACTAGAAATATGGAAGCACATATTTTGGGGCATTATTCTGAAAAATAAACCATAGACATTAAGAGAGCGAAAGGAATTTTGAGGAGCATTTAAACTAATGTGTTAATTTCAGAGATGAAGATTTGATGTAGAAATCCTCAAATTACAGTTGAGCAAAATAAGACCCTCATCCATTTTATATATCACTGTGTTTTCAAACAAAATAAATCTTGCACTAAATACATAGACTCCACATCTGCACTTATGAGATGTTGCAAATCCATATTACTATTTGAAATATGATTTGTTTACTACTTTTTATGGAATACTTTTTCTTTTGGATGTGTGTGGATTCTATAAAAATAAGATTTAAACCTACATTCGATAGAGATTTACCAGAAACACATACATTGCATGATTCAAAGAGAAAGGTTTAGTAAAGAGTTTCCAATACTTATTACCTCCCAGAAATTATATCTTTATATTTTAAGGCATAGAGTAAAAGCACCTAAATAAAAAAGAAGTAAAAATCCAAACCAAAAAGACTGGCAAATAGTTGAGTTAATTAACAAAGAGAAGGGATACATAGAATGTCAGTTATTGATGACAAAAGGCATCAGTTCAGTTCAGTTCAATTCAGTCACTCAGTCACGTCCGACTCTTTGCGACTCCATGAATCACAGCACGCCAGGCCTCCCTATCCATCACCAACTCCCGGAGTTCACTCAGACTCACATCCATCAAGTCAGTGATGCCATCCAGCCATCTCCTCCTCTGTCTTCCCCTTCTCCTCCTGCCCCCAATCCCTCCCAGCATCAGAGTCTTTTCCAGTGAGTCAACTCTTCACATGAGGTGGCCAAAGTACTGGAGTTTCAGCTTCAGCATCATTCCTTCCAAAGAAATCCCAGGGCTGATCTCCTTCAGAATGGACTGGTTGGATATCCTTGCAGTCCAAGGGACTCTCAAGAGTCTTCTCCAACACCACAGTTCAAAAGCATCAATTCTTTGGCGCTCAGCCTTCTTCACAGTCCAACTCTCACATCCATACATGACAACTGGAAAAACCATAGCCTTGACTAGACAGACTGGTTTACAATTATATAATCTTTACCAATTTGGGGCTTTCCAGGTGATTCAGTGGTGAAGAATCTATCTGCCAATGCAGGAGACGTGGATTTGACTCCTGGATTGGGAAGATCCCCTGGAGATGGGAATGGCTACCCACTCCAGTATTCTTGCCTGGAGAATTTCACGAACAAGAGGATCCTCATGGGCTACAGTCCATGGGGTTGCAAAAGAGTTGGACTCAACTGAGCAACTAATACTTTCTTTACCAATTTTAAGACACTTCTGGCATATTTTCTTCTATTTGAGTCATAGCCAAATAAGGTCTGTAGGTCACTTAATTCTACCATTTATACATCCAGACACACAAGTTCAGAGCTTCCGTGATTTGTCCAAGTTTACCTAAATAGACAAACTCTGGTCAAAATCACCAAGACCTTCACACTGCTAAAGCCATTGTTCAGTTCTCAGTCTTCATTTCACTTGACCCAGCGGGCATATTGACCATACCTCATGCTTTACTCACACATCTTTGAAACACTGCCTTTATTTGGCTTCCAGAACACCTCTTGCTTTTGGCCATTTTTTTTCTTCTTTACCTGGCCAAAAGCAAGTGGTGTCCTGGAAGCCAAATAAAGGCAGTTAGACATGGTAGAAAATGAATTCCTGGCTCACTTTCCTCAACTAGCTTTTGTATCCATAGGCTTTCCCCCTACTGTGTATGGATAATCCACTTTTCACTAGGGGGCACAACCTGTGAAATGGAAAATGCAATTTAAGCATTGGCTGTCACAATTTTCAGGTCATTGCTAAATTGGACAAGAAGCAGTGTATTTATGTAAATACGTGTAAATTGCAAAACCACTGAGTTTCTGTAAAAGGATATATACAGATATTTTAAAGTGCTGCTAAACTTCACTACCTCTACTCTTCACATCCCAGTCAAAGCCACAGTCATCTCATCTGGATTATTGAAATAAACTTTTTTTTTTTTAATTTAACATTATTGCTTCCACTTTATCCCTCCTCCACCCAGAGTACTTATAACCTAGCAGCTCTTGGAATCTTGCATTGGATAACCTTGCTCTTTTTGGAAAAATCCTTCAGGGGTCTGATCTTACTTAGACTAAAGAGAAAAATCCTTACTGTGGTACAGAAGATGCTCCAGGATCCCATATCAGCTTGTAAATCTGTGTTGTGATCTCCTGCAGATATTCCTTGCTCACTCTCTTGCAGTCATACTGACCTCTTTGCTATCCGAGAAACACATCAGGATATTTGCACTGACTAGTCTCTCTCCAGAAAACTTTTCTCTAGCTATCATTTCATAATAACTCTCTCACTCTTTGATTTAGATATGACCATCACCGTTGAGCTCTGCTTGGAAATTCTCATCTACACATCCTCTTTGATTTTTTTTTTAATTTTTTACATATAAATTTATTTATTTTAATTGGAGGTTAATTACTTTGATTTTTATACTTATGCACTTCCTCTAAAAAACTGGACAATTTGTTTATCAGGACAATATATCCAGACACTCATGGGGGCCTTGGCAGGGGATTTAGGCTGCATCAAGATCAATAAAATGGTTTAAAGAAAGCAATATTCCAACTACAATAGTGTGAATAAGAGGAATTTGGAAGTTAGGTGCATGTTTTCCCATGTATCCAGATATATTCATTTATATCCCCATTTTAAGTCTATAGTACAAAAAGTATGTGTGTGTGCTCAGTTGCTCAGTCATGTCCAACTCTTTTGTGACACCTGGATTGTAGCCTTCAAGGCTCATCTATCCATGGGATTTCATAGGCAAGAATACTGGAATGGGTTGCCATTCCCTTCTCCAGGGGATCTTCCTCACCCAGGAATTGAACCCTCCTCTCCTGCATATCCTGCATTGGTGGGCAGATTCTTTACCATTGAGCCACCTGGGAAGCCCATGGAAAGTTATGCAATACATTTCAAATTTAAAAATGGACTAGGAAGAAATGGATATCTCTAAGTTATTTCTCTTTTTCAGAAGCCATCCTAGATAATTTCCCTAACCTTAAAATTAATATCCCTAGAGTAGAGGGTTGAATAGTGTACCTCAAAAATTCTTATCTTCCAGAAATCTCAGAATGTGACATTATTTGCAAATGGAAATGTTGCAGATATAATTTGTAAAGATTAGATTCTGAATTGAAACAGATCCTAAATCCATTGACTTGTGTCTGTTTAAGAAGAGATGAGAACACACACACACAGGGAAGAAGGCCATATGAAGGCAGCAGAGATGAAATTATGCCATTGCAACCAAAGAGCAAGGAATAGCAAGAGCCATCAGAAGCTGGAAGAGACAAGAAAGGGTTCTCCCTTAGAGCTTCAGAAGATACATGGCCTTGCCAAACCTTGATTTCAGATAACAGACCCCTACAGCTGTGAGAGAATTAATTTCTGTTGTTTAAAGCCAACCAGTTTGGGGTAATGTGTTGTAGTTGCCTTAGGAAACAAGTACACACATTATAAATACAATGAAGACATAGAATAAGTATAATCAACCATCTGTAACAATTATTTCACCAAAGGAATAGTTTGTGAATAGATAGTTGAAGAAATTATGGACGACCATAATCAAATCCACATAGTCTAGAAGCATAATGAAATAAATAAGTTCCTATCTAAGCAATTATATTATCCTCTATCAGAAGGAAAAATAATATTTTAAAGGGGAGATATACAATAGAATTTAGCAAGGGCAGGCGCCAGAGAACAAATTTTTTTGTCAGGAAATTTTCTGTAGCTTCAGTGATAGAAGATATACTGACTAGCTAATTTGAACATATATTTACCTGTAATTGAGTAGCTCTCAGAAACATTATGCCATACTAGAGAGTTGTATTTTCATTGTAAACCAATTAAAATGTACTTAAACATGAATGCATTGTACATATGATTAATATAAAATAGTGATAATTTTTGCATACATTTAACAGCTTCAAACTAAAAAGTGAGAGTGGAACAAGGAGAGTGGTGATTATGTCATAATGTCTCATTTACTTAGTTATTCAGGTGTTTAAGTATTTATGAAACAGCTTCTTCACTAGGCAATAACATAGTATTTTTAACAACATTTATCTGGTTTCCCTAATCACTTTCCCATAAATTATCCCTATTATTATTCTGTCAAATTGCAACAAACATGTAGTAATTATAAGTGGATCCAATTTTCCCTTTCCTCCACCTTTATTTTATTCTCTTGTATCAGTTCATATCCAATCAGGAGATAGAAACTATAATATAATTTGAACAGGATAAATTTAATATAAATAATTATTAACAATAAGCAAAGACATGATCAACATGGAAATAGAATTTAAGTACATGAGGAAGAAAGGACAAATTTGAATGAGTGTGTCCCTGTCCCAATGCCAGGGTCTAAGTCTCCTTTGCAGAAGTTGTCATCCCAGTCCATTAGATGGGGGGACTGTTTACTGGGCTGCTGCAGCCACAGAGGCTAGAAACACTACATCTACTGTGCAGATAGGTCAACTCAGGAAAGGCATGCAGAGTTTCTTTGGAGTATCAAGAGCCTAGGATTCTCTGGGAAAGTTTACATAAAATACCCTCTTATCCTAGAGGGTGCAGGCTGACAGAGGCTAGAATTAACTGAAAAAAAAAAAATCTGCAACTTAAAAATTGAGTTGTTGTTCTTAAGTCACTAAGTCGTGTCCAGCTCTTTGCGACCCAATGAACTGCAGCATGCCAGGCTTCCCTGTCCTTCACTATCTCCTGAAGTATACACAAACTCCTATCTATTGAGTCAGTGATGCCATCCAAACATTTCATCCTCTGTCACTCCCTTCTTGTTCTGCCTTCAATCTTTCCTATCATTAGGGTCTTTTCCAGTGAGTTGACCCTTCTCATCAGGTGGCCAAAGTATTAGAGCTTCAACTTCAGCATCACTCCTTCCAATGAATATTCAAGTTGATTTCCTTTAAGATTGACTAGTTTGAAATCCTTGCTGTCCAAGGGACTCTCAAAAGTCTTCTCCAGTGCCACACTTCAAAAGCATCAATTCTATGACACTTTGCCTTCTTTATGGTCCAAATCTCACATTCATACATGACCACAGAAAACACAATAGCTTTCACTCTACAGACCTTTGTTAGCAAAGTCATGTCTCTGCTTTTTGATACACTGTCTAGGTTTGTCATATCTTTCCTTCCAAGGAATAAGCATCTTTTTAAATTTTGGCTGCAGTCATCATCTATGGTGATTTTGGAGCTCCCCCCAAAATAAAATGTGCCATTTTTTTCCACTTTTTCCCCATCTGTGATGGCATGAGTGATGGGACTAAATGCAATAAGGTTAGTTTTTTGAATGTTAATTTTTTGTTGTTTTTCAGTTGCTCAGTCATGCCCAACTTTTTGTGACCCCATAGACTGCAGTATACCAGTCTTCCCTGTACTTCATCATCTCCCAGAGCTTGCTCAAAGTCATGTTCATTGACACAGTGATGCCATGCAACCATGTTGTTCTCTGTCGTCCCCTTCTCCTCCTGCCCTCAATCTTTCCCAGCATTAGGGTCTTTTCTAATAAGTCTGCTCTTCGCATCAGGTGGCCAAAGTATCAGAGCTTCAGCTTAAGTATCAATCCTTCCAATAAATATTCAGGATTGATTTTCACCGATTAACTGGTTTGATTTCTTTGCAGTCCAAAGAACTCAAGAGTCTTCTCCAACACCAACATTCAAAAGCATCAATTATTGGGTGCTGTCTTTGCTAAGATTTAAGCCAGCTTTTTCACTTTCCCCTTTCACCTTCATCAAGAGGCTCCTTAATTCCTCTTTGCTTTCTTCCATTACAGTGTTATCATCTACATATCTGAGATAGCAGATATTTCTTTGAGATTGTTGATATTTTTTCCAGAAATCTTGATTCCAGCTTGTGACTCATCCAGCCCAGCATTCCACATGGTGTGCTCTGCATAAGTTAAATAAGCAGGGTGGCAAAATACAGCCTAGACATACTCCTTTCCCAATTTTGAACCAGTCCATTGTTCCATGCCTGGTTATAACTGTTTCTTCTTGAGCTTAGTGCAGGTTTTTCAGGAGGCAGGTAAGATAATCTGGTATTCCTGCCTCTTTAAAAATTTTCTACAGTTTTTTTGTGACCCACACAGTCAAAGCCTTTAATGTAGTCAATGAAGCAGAAGTAGATTTTTTTTTTTTTTTGGAATTTCCTTGCTTTTTCTATGATACAATGTGAAGTGTTATTTGCTCAGTCTTGTCCAACTCTTTGTGACCCCATGGACTGTAGCCTGCCAGTTTCCTCTGTCCATGGAATTCTCCAGGCAAGAATACTGCAGTGATTTGCCATTCCCTTCTCCAGGGGATCTTTCCAACCTGGAGATGGGACCTAGGTTTCCTGCATTTCAGGAAGATTCTTTACTGTCTGAGCCACAAGGGAAGCCCTGTGATGCAATAGATGTTGGCCATTTGATCCCTGGCTCCTCTGCCTTTTTCAAGCCTACTTGAGTTGAGAGTTATGTTTTATTTGGCAGACAAAAGCCTGGGACACAGCATATCATATAACACTTGCAAGACTGCTCCAAACAGTTGGTGCCTGCAGGAGCTGACTCCTAGGTGGGGGATGAGCATCTTGCCTCCTTCATGAGTTCTGTCAGCTCTCACCATAACTTGATGGCTTGATGGTTGCAACATCCTTTGTTTACTGATATGACAGTCGGTATTTTTCATTCACACTAGCAAGCAATAGTGGAGAGGGACTCAGAGCTTTGGGGACCTGTCCTGCCAGGGCAGCTTGAAGTCCTGAGTGTCTGTTTCAAAATGGTAACAGAAAAGTGGTTGCCAGACTTGGTTGCAAAATTGTTGGAGAAATTACATGCTCTGAACTTAAGCAGAATCCTTATACAGCTGCAGGGGAGCAGCACGAAGAAAGAAAATGTAGCAACAAAATAGACCTGGAAAGAGAAGTTCCTTACTACTCTAATGTCCCTCTAGTGTTCTCTACTGACAAAATATACTATTTTGCTTGCTAAAAAGCTCCTTTATTGTACAGCAAAGTACATTGGAACCAAGGGCAATCCATTGATAAGTAGAGCATTCTTCTTTGGTTGTCTAATTCAAATATTTCTAAAACTACTATCTCACATACCCACAGGGCTAAATATTAAATCTCATTTTCCATTGACACTGATATTTTGATGTATCCCTTATTCTGCAAACAGAATTATCTTCAGAGCTACCATTTTGTATAACTCTAAGGCATATCATTTATATTGGAACTTATGTGAATGACACACAGCATTGGGTTGTGCAATGAATGTGCACAGAGGTCTTACATATCCATATATATTGTATTTTAGGTCACATGATTTAATTCCTTGAGAATAAAGCTTAAACTCCTTTATATCTTAGGTTGTTCCCTCTCTGATCAGTATTCCAGTGATATTTCAAGCCTCTACTTTCACTGCCTACTTTATGTGACAGATATTCTAAATGAAGCTTGTGCTATTTGGCCTTTGGGCTTCGATATATTCTCCCCAATCTCGATCGTTCTCATTATCTTGTGTTTCTGCTTATGGATATGCCTCTATATATCCTCATGATTTGGCTCCAGTGGCATCTCTTTCATTGATCTTCTGAAATAGAAACATTTACTCCTGATGAGAACCACAGTCATGCCCATTTACAGTACTTTCTTTTTAACACATTTTTGATTAACTACACTGTATTATCATTAAGACATCTATGCCCACCTTTATTCTTCAACATCAGTTACTGCGTGCCTCAGTTATTTTGGATAAAGAGGATGTCCGTTTATTTATTTTGATAGTAATTTCTAAAAAACATTAGAAACAAATTTTTAAAAATCACAGTTTTTTATTCCTCTTTTAATTAAAATGAGAAAATATATTAGGCATTTAAGCAAAACTCATCTAATTTCAAATAGATATAAAGATCTTATGGGAATATTTATTGACATAATCCACCCATATAATGTTTGGTTGGCAGAATGCCATTTCCCCACCCCACCCCCCAAAAAAAGAATAAAACTTCTCAGCCACTTTTACTGTAAACATAACTTCTAAGAGAAGATATATCTTTTAAAAATGAGGGTACAGAATCAGCCTGCAAGCATTTCAGTTCTGACTATAGATCTTTCTAATATATGACCTTAAAAAATTAATGTCATACGGGGCTTTCCTTGTTTTCTTTATCCAATGAACATGGATGATAAGATTGTATCCATCTGAATATGTGTACAATGCTCAATGCACAGTTACAAATGCACATATGCAAAAATCATTCTTCGTTTGTCTGTAACCAGAATTTAATTAAATTTCTCATTCCACTGGCTCACAAAGTCTCACTTAAGTCATGTTTCTTGCTTCGTTTCTTGAGCCAACACTTAAATTCTAAATCAGAGTAGTTGGAAAAGTCAGACACTCTCATGGCAACTGTGTGTGTGTGTTTGTGTGTAAGGAGATGGAGGTACATCACATGAGGTCCAGTTGTCAGCCACACACACTGCCATCTGCTGAGTGAGCTTGTTACATTTCAGGGTGAGCCTCTCATTCATTGCTATGACATCCTCTTCAGGCTTCCTGTCCCTCGGTCCAAGCTTCATGTGGCTCTCAACACAGGAGAGGATACTGCAGACCCCTGAGCTCTGATTGGCCTGTAGATTGAAGAACCTCAATTAATTTTGAGACTCTTGAGGCCTTATAGACCAAGGACAACTCTGGGATCTGAGCACTTGGGTACCAGGGGTAGAGGTTTCTTCAGCTCTTTGGACCTCATCTCTATCAGGATTCTTTCCCTTGCTGATGGCCACCTGGGTGAGTATAAGCTGCAGTGTTGGGTACTTTCTCAAAGATCCCTCCATATACAGATTCTCTTTGTCTTTCTCCCTCTTCATTATCCCCAAATCAAATGATTAAAGTGTGTGTGTGTGTGTGTGTGTGTGCACGCATGTGTGTATATGTGTGGAGTATGGGGAGATGTGAGAAAATTGTGGGGTAGAGTGATAGAAAAACCTTTATTTGATAAAGAGCATCTTCCAAAGTTAGTGATTATACCATAACTAGTAAGCGTTTAGCACAAATGGTAAGACAAAGGCTGAGCGCTGAAGAATTGATGCTTTTGAACTGTGGTGTTGGAGAAGACTCTGGAGAGTCCCTTGGACTGCAAGGAGATCCAACCAGTCCATTCTGAAGGAGATCAGCTCTGGGATTTCTTTGGAAGGAATGATGCTAAAGCTGCAACTCCAGTACTTGGGCCACCTCATGAGAAGAGTTGACTCATTGGAAAAGACTCTGATGCTGGGAGAGATTGGGGGCAGGAGGAGAAGGGGACGACAGAGGATGAGATGGCTGGATGGCATCACTGACTCGATGGACGTGAGTCTGAGTGAACTCCGGGAGTTGGTGATGGACAGGGAGGCCTGGCGTGCTGCGATTCATGGGGTCGCAAAGAGTCGGACACGACTGAGCAACTGATCTGATCTGATCTTGCTGAGTCAATGAATAAAGAAAGCCTAACTCCTCAAAATGAGGGTAAGAGAGGGATAAGTATAGTTGAAGGATATACAAGTAGAGAGTAATGGTTAGTTTATGAACATGTTTCCAGCCCAATAAGATAATTGACTATTATTTTCCATTGATAAAACTTGAAAATAATTTGTTTGCTAATGTCATCTGTTAAACCTCAGTTTTTATACAATTGATCTATTTAACTGATTAAAAGTAGTCCTAACAAGTTTTAATTACGTATCCTGCATTTTGTTTGTTAGGACTACCCTTAATCAGTTAAATAGATCAATTGTATAAAAACTGAGGTTTAATAGATGACATTAGCCAAACAAATTATTTTCTGCACCTGAAAGAGTGCAGAATGTATCTTATAGCTTAATGCAAATATTAAATAACTTATAAATATTAGATAACAGTTAAATAAATCAATTCTATAAAATTTGAGGCTTAATAGATGATATTAGCAAGCAAATTACTTTCAAGTTTTACCAATGGAAAATAATAGTTGATTAATAACTCAGTTGGTAAAGAATCTGGCAGGAGACCCAAGTTCGATTCCTGGGTTGGGAAGATCCCCTGGGGAAGGAAATGACAACCCACTTCAGTATTCTTGCCTGGAGAATCCCAAGGACAGAGAAGACTGGCAGGCTACCTTCCATGGGGTCACAAGAGTCGGACACAACTTAATGACTAAACCACCACCAAAGTATCCAAATATTCCTGGAAAGATTTTTTAAAAACTCATAAATTGGCAGGAGATGTCTTATTTATCATTACAATGTCTCTTTGTCAGCGGTACAGGCAAGAACATTCACTTCTCTTGGTTTTACAACCTTAGAATGATGTAATCTGGCATTAACCAGTTTAAGGAACACTAGAGGTGGGAGAATACAGTCAGATTTCTTACAGAAGCAGTGGGTTATAAGGCTTTATCTTTGCCCCACCTTTTTTTTTTTTCTGTTTCCCTCTTTCTTTCTTCTTCTTCTTTTAATAGATTTTATTTTTTAGAGCAATTTTAGGTTCACAGCAATATTGAGTGGGATATCCAAGGACTTCTCATGTGCCTCTGCCTCCCCGTGCATAGTTTCCAGCATTACCAACATCTCCCACCTGTGGTACATTTGTTACAGTTGGTGAACCTGCACTGACACATCATGATCTAACTACTGTTTTCCTTTGGTTATATATTTTTCTGTGCAGTTGGGACCATGGTGATCATGATATTGTGTAGAATTTTAATTTTTTTCTTTTTTTTTATCAGTATAGTGATAATTTTCTCATATCATTGTCTGCTTTGCCAAATAATAGGGTCTCTGTTTTGTCCTCCTGGCCTCTGCATGTATTATTATGTTTGTGTTTCAGGATTTTAAATTTTTCCATATTTAAAGTGAGCCATAATATATGGTTTAACAGGATCAAATTCTTCATCTTCCTATTAATTTAGGTGGTCTTTAAATTACTTAAGTATAAAACTTTATAATATTTTATATTGAGTTCTTGTACATCCTGTTTAGATTTATTTGAAGATATACTATGTTTTGTTGCTATTATAAATGGTATCCACTATGATTTTTCAGTATTTGTTACAAAATAGAATTCAATTGATTTTGAAAATCCTACTTAAAGCAGCATGACTACTCTCATTAATTCTAAAATTTCTGTAGTTGCTATCTGTGCATAACTATGTTTTTTGCTTAACCCTTTCTAATCTTTATGCATTTTTCAAAAGAATTTACTCCTTTTACCTGTCTTTATTTGGGAGGGGAGGGCCTTATTTAATTAACTTATTTAAATTTATTTTAATTGATGATAATTACAATATTGTGTTGGTTTTTACCAAGCATCGACATGAGTCAGCCATAATTTACCTGGCTTTTTAGTTATATTTTGAGTGTAGAAATCATTAACTGAGGGTTTCTTTACTCTATTTATGTTGTTTGCATTAACATTAATTTTGTTTGATATATATCATCTCTTTAATTTCATTCACCAATTTTTTCTTTCATTTACATCATTCATTGTTTTCTCTTTTGTGTGTGCTTTGTAAATATCATTATATTTTTATTTAATCTGATAACATGTATTCTAACAAAAATTTTAACCCAGTTATAATTATTGTGGTTACGTATGTGGATGTATACACACACACACATATATGTATACACATTGTTGTTGCTGTTGTTGTTCAGTTTCTCAGTTATGTAGGACTCTTTGGGACCCCAGGACTGCAGCATGCCAGGCTTCCCTATCCTTCACCATCTCCTGGAGCTTACTCATACTCATGTCCATTGAGTTGGTGATGCCATTCAACCATCTCATCCTCTGGTGTCCCCTTCTCCTCCTGCCTTCAATCTTTCCCTGCATCAGGGTCTTTTCTAATGAGTCAGCAATTTGCATCAGGTGGACAAAGTATTAGAGCTTCAGCATCAGTCCTTCCCATGAATATTCAGGACCGATTTCCTTTAGGACTGACTGGTTTGATATCCTTGCAGTCCAAGGAACTCTGAAGAGTCTTCTCTAACACCACTGTTCAGAAACATCAGTTCTTCATTGCTCAGCCTTCTTTAAGGTCAAACTTTCACGTCCATACATGAGTACTGGAAAAACCATTGCTTTGCCTATACAGACCTTTGTTGGCAAAGTAATGTCCCTGCTTTTTAATATGCTGTCTATGTTTGTCATAACTTTTCTTCAAAAGAGCGGCATCTTTTAATTTCATGGCTGCAGTCATCATCTGCAGTGATTTTGGAGCCCAAGAAAGTCACTGTTTCTATTGTTTCTCCATCTATTTGCCATGAATTGATGGGGCTGGATGCCATAATCTTCGTTTTTTGAATGTTGAGTTTTAAGCCAGCTTTTTCTTTCTCCTCTTACCGTCATTAAGAAACATAAATTTAATCAATTTAATACAGTTTTCATATCGAGATATCTAGAGATATCTCCATTCTCTTATTATGTGTTCTATTTTTCTTGTCTTTTCTTTCCCCTTCTTTTTATTTGTTCATCTTTTTGTATTGATTGCTTTCATTAATCATGTATTTTCTTTCTACTATTAATACTTGAAAGATAGACACTGAATTCCAATATTTTAAGTGTAACTTTGAAAATTTAATTTTCATACTTATTAGCAAAGTCTTATTTTTAGTTGCATATGTCTTTATTTCCTAATTTAGGTCTGGCTCTCATATTTTTGACTGCTCCTTAATCCCCCTCCTGGCAATGGTCTTAATCTAGTGACTAGTGGGATTTGATAGATAGATACACTATTTTCCATAGGTTTTTAACATCTTTATGATTTCTACCAATAATTCTGTTCATATTTTATATGTTTATAGTATTAGTATTCTGAATTTTATCATATTCTATATCAGATCAGATCAGATCAGTCGTTCAGTCGTGTCCGACTCTTTGCGACTTCATGAATCGCAGCATGCCAGGCCTCCCTGTCCATCACCAATTAATGGGCCCCATTCCAACTTTCTCTTGACCAAAGCCAATGTATTTTCAGTCCATTAGTAGAAGTCTTAATATTTCTAATATATCAAAATACCGTTGCTATTTTATGAGCCCAACCCTGTAGTCTCTTACCATTTCATATTTTTTTTGCATTTCTTGCCCATATTGAATGTTGGAGAGATCCCAGTTATACTTCCTGTTTGCTCTAATATGTCTTTTGAGCTCCTCTACACAATATGTGCATGTGTACTCAGTTGCTCAGTCATGTTTGACTCTTTGTGACCCCTTGGACTGCAGGCCACCAGGCTCCTCTGTCAATAGAATTCTCCAGGCAAGAATACAGGAGTGAGTTGCCTTGCCCTCCTCCAGGTTATCTTCCCAATCCAGGGGTTGAACCCAGGGCTCCTGCATTACAGCTAGATCCTTTTCCATCTGAACCACCATGGAAGGCTCTTAAACAATATGCTTTTTCATATGTTATCTAGGTTGTTCATAGTATTCAACCCAATGGAAGCTTCTCTAGCTGTTGAGAGGGTAACAGGCAGGAAGGCCAGGGGTCTCCAAATGGAGGAAATAGCCTGCAAGTGTCAGACATTTTTATCTCTCTTAAGTGGCAGGAGGAAATAAACTAGTGATATTTTTTCCTTCTCTATACAAATTTAAAAGGAGGATTCTCTTAAAATACTGTGTTGCCATAATGACACCTGGTTTCACCTGAAGTTAACTATTCTCAAACCTAGAGATAACCAATGCCTTTTTCTTATGGAAATGTTTATCTTAAGCTATGCTAACGTACTATCCATTTACCCCAAACTCTGTCTTCAGGTCTGTTCTGCCTCTTGGCTCAGAACTTACTTGAGAAACCAGTATGTTATACTCAGATATTGTTCCCCTAATCTATGTAAATTAAACTATTTGTATGGTGATCTGCCCTTCTTCAGGATCCTTCTTCAAGTTAATCATTTTATGGCCCAAGATGAACCATTTGGTGCCAAGATTATCCCAAAATGCATCTTATGGGTGGGGGACCTGGTGCCATTATGAGTTTTAAGACATTCCTTTCTTTCATTAACAGACTGCTGCTGACTATATAACATCCAGCTGAAGACTAGCAGGGGGGTACTCTTTCTGCCCCCTTCTGATGCCTATGTCAGAAGCTTTCTCTGTCTCCTTTATACTTTAATAAAACTTTATTACACAAAAGCTCTGAGCAATCAAGCCTCGTTTCTGTCCCCGGATTGAATTCTTCTCCTCCAGGGGCCAAGAATCCTGGCATCTTTGCGTGACTCAACAACAACCTTTCACTGTGACTTGTTTGTCAACAATGGACACATTTTCTTATTTACTAAGCATTTTTTCCTTTTTGTGTTTCCTCCTTTCCTAAGCATGTTTCCTTTTTGGTGTCCATGATATAAAATTTTGATAATTTGCTTTCTTCTCCTGTAAGATGCTGCCATTTCTGAAGGCCACCTGTCATGGGAATCTTGATGTGTTCCCTCCAGCCATTTCTATAGAGTTGGTTGACCAGTGAAATCATGGGTTTTATGTCTTCTTGCTCACTTGGTACACTTGGAGGAAACACCATAGCACAAACGGGGATATAGGATCCAAGAAGGGATGCCCAGTCACTAGGTATTGCATTTCAGAATGGATGTGATATATTTTCCTGTGGGTTAAACTTTTGCCAATAAGAAATAATAGAGAAGAAAGAAATTAGCATATAATTCCTATCCTACTTTCCCGTGACTGACAAATCTGAAGCATGCGTTCACCTTGCAGCCTGTCCAGAGATGTTTTTCCTGGGGGCCAAGCAGCACAGTACTGATGCTGTATACTCTATCTGCTACTATAACTGTAGACCCACCAGCCAAAGGTATGCATCAATGCACATTTGTTTGCATCTTTCTTTACCTCATTTTGTATTGTTTCTCACCATGATGCCCTGGATCCTCACTTTCTACATTTATCAGCAGGATCTTGATTTGCTTCAGTCTCTGTTTCCTAAAGGATCAGGCATAAGATCCTGTCATTTTTTAGATCATAATATATCAAGTATCTGGCTTCCCTGATAGTTCAGTTGGTAAAGAATCCTCCTGCAATGCAGGAAACCTGGGTGCAATCCTTGGGTTGAGAAAATCCCCTGGAGAAGGAAAGAGCTACCCACTCCAGTATTCTGGCTCGGAGAATTCCATGGACTGTATAATCCATAGGGCTGTAAACAGTCGGATACAACTGAGTGACTTTCACATCAACTATCTAGATACGGTGTCTGACACGTAAAAACCACTGTATTAACTTTTGTTCAGTGACTGTGTTTAGGGGTTAGAGGAGTAGTTTGAAAAGTAAAAAGAAAAAAAAAGAAAAAAAAGCATTTGGCATGCCCAGGGAATGTTTCTGTGTGCCAGACCCTGACACATTAAAGTATCATTTTACTTAGTCTTCATAGCATCACTATGGAAGTGATATTTTAATCTCCATTTTACAGATGAAAGTTTGGTAGCTTAGAGAGGTTAACATGACCTATATAAGGTTACACAACTGATGATTGATAGAGTTGGGAATTGTGCACAAGAAATTTCATGTTCTTCTGCAATTCAGTGCTATTTTAGAGGCTTATCTTTATTCCTTATGACTCTGGGTTGGAAATACATGGCTGAAAATTTTTCATAGGGAGTGACACAAAATACTCCCATGGCTTAGAAAAAGTAATTTCTGCCCCTCTGCTGTTCTATACTAGTTAATGTGATGTATGAAGAGAAGAATCTTTGGAGAAATGGAAATATTGTTTGCCATTTACTTACCGTGTGACCTTGGACAGGTAGTGGAAACACCCTGGGCTACTGTTTCCTTAAATCTAACAAGAAGAGTGTAAAAACTACCTCAGGAATTGGTTGCCAAAATTTTAATAACTATTATAAATCTTCAATAAATATTTTTACCCTGATCCTTGATAATGCATTTCTTGGCTCTTCTGAAAAAAAGTAAAATACACTTTGTTTTTTCCTCAATGTGAAATAGTGTCGGAGCAAGTTAGATGATAAATTAGAGCAGTGCCTGTTTCAAAAGTTGTCTTTATCAATTTTGGTTTTCTCAGGATATATGCGTAGGAGTGGGATTACTGGGTCATATGGTGGTTTTATTCCTAGTTTTTAAAGGAATCTCCATATCATCTTCCATAGTGGCTGTATCAATTTACATTCCCACCAACAGTGCAAGAGTGTTCCGTTTTCTCCACACTCTCTCCAGCATTTATTGCTTGTAACCCCATTGTTCATTGCAGCACTATTTACAAGAGGTAGAACATGAAAGCAACCTGGATGTCCATCAACAGATGAATAGATTAAAAAGTTATAGCACATTTAAACAATAGAATATTACTCAGCCATAAAAATGAATGCCTTTGCATCAGTTCTAATGATGTGGATGAACCTAGAACCTATTATATAGGGAGAAGTAAGTCAGAAAGAGAAAGGTAAATATCATATTCTAACATATGTATATGGAATCGAGAAAAATGTTGCTGAATAATTTACTTATAGGGCAGCATTGGAGAAGAAGACATAGAGACTAGTCTTGTGGACCTGGGGAGAGGTGAGGAGAGGGTGAGATGTATGGAAAGAGTAACATGGAAATTTACATTACCATATGTAAAATAGACAGCCAATGGGAACTTCCTGTATGGCTTAGGAAACTCAAAGGGCTCTGTATCAACCCAGAGGGGTGGGATGGGGAGAGAAATGGGAGGGAAGCTCAAAAATGAGGGGGTATATGTATACCTATGGCTGATTCATGTTGAGGTTTGACAGAAAACAACAAAATTCTATAAAGCAATCATCCTTCAATACAAAATTAAAAAAAAAAATTTTTAAAAAGCTGTCTTTACATGGCTTTGGGACTCACTGCAAGAAATTTTAGCCCCAAAATATATCTTCCTAGTGAGGTTTTAATTATTTAAAATGTCTTTGAGTTCCCTAAGTGAATGCATTCATTAGACTCAAATTAGGAATTTTCAAAACCACAGTGCTAAGAACTGATGATTCTAAGTTGAATAATTCAATCTTTTTTGAAAAGTTCAGAGACATGTGCTAACTATAGCTCTGCTGTAAAATGAAGTGTATCAGATCAGATAGAAGTGGGAAGAGCTGTAAGAGCATGACTTGAATTTTAACTGGTGAGGGACTTCCCTAGTGGTCCAGTTGGTAAGACTCCCAGTGCAGGGGATATGGGTTCAATCCCTGGTTGGGGAGCATGCTGCACAGTACAGCAAAAAGAAAAAAGTAAAAGTCTTAAGTGGTGAATCGAACCCTCTCAGGAACGGCTTCCTACATTTCTGTACCTTACTTCTTTCTGTCTTTTTGTACTGGCTTAAAATCTGCTGACTATGAAATATACCTGCCACTTGGGGCACAAAATGTCTTTTTTACTCTATAGATTTTCTGTAATTATGTATTATTTCTCCCTTTGGCTGGTCTTATTTTGATTCTGTTTTTAAGGTGCTGCTTTGCTCCTTCATTATTAAGAACTGATGTCTGTTGTGATGTGTGCACTAAAACTGATTGCAATTTAATTGTGCTTATGAAGTATATATCCTGTTCTTTATATCATTCATATTTTTGGTCCTCTTACATGTCTTCAAAAATGTATCTGATAAAGATATAATTGAAAGCACAATTTTCTAGTTGCATTATGCTGCTGCTACTGCTGCTAAGTCACTTCAGTCATGTCCGACTCTGTGCGACCCCATAGACGGCAGCCCACCAGGCTCCCCGTCCCTGGGATTCTCCAGGCAATAACACTGGAGTGGGTTGCCATTTCCTTCTCCAATGCATGAAAGTGAAAAGTGAAAATGAAGTCGCCCAGTCCTGTCCAACTCTTCGCGCTCCCATGGACTGCAGCCCATCAGGATCCTCCGTCCATGGGATTTTCCAGGCAAGAATACTGGAGTGGGGTGCCATCACCTTCTCCGAGTTGCATTATATATACCTGCCTAGTTGCTTTAGTAGTGTCTGACCGTTTGTGATCCCTTGGACTGTAGCCTACGAGCCTCCTCTGTCCATGGGATTTCCAGGCAAGAATACTGGGGTGGGTTGCCATTTCCCACTCCAGGGGATCTACCTGACCCAAGGATGGATCTTGTGTCTCTTATGTCTCCTGCATGAGCAGGAGGGTTGTTTCAGCTCAGTTCGGTTGAGTCCATCAGTTGTGTCCTACTCTTTGTGACCCCATGGACTACAGCATGCCAGCCTTCCCTGTCCATCACCAAATCTTGGGACTTGGTAAAAATTCATGTCCATCATGTCATTGATGCCATCCAACCATTTCATCCTCTGTCATCCCCTTCTCCTCTCGGCTTTAATCTTTCCCAGCATCAGGGTCTTTTCCAAGGAGTCATTCTTCACATCAGGTGGCCAAAGTATTGGAGTTTCAGTTTCATCATCAGTCCTTCCAATGAGTATTCAGGACTGATTTCCTTTAGGATTGACTGGTTGGATCTCTTTGCAGTGCATGGAACTCTCAAGAGTTTTCTCCAACAACACAGTTCAAAAGCATCAGTTCTTTGGAGCTCAGTTTTCTTTATAGTCCAACTCTCACATCCATACATGACCACTGGAAAAACTGTAGCTTTGACTACATGGACTTTTGTTGATAAACTAATGTCTCTGCTTTTTAGTATGCTGTCTATGTTGGTCATAGCTTTTATAGCAAGGAGCAAGAGTCTTTTAATTTCATGGCTTCAGTCACCATCTGCAGTGATTTTGGAGCCCCCCCCCCAAAAAAAAAATAAAGTCTCTCACTGTTTCCATTGTTTCCCCATCTATTTGCCAAGAACTGATGAGACTGGATGCCATGATCTTAGTTTTCTTAATGTTGAGTTTTCAGCCAGTTTTTCACTCTGTTTTTGACTTTCATCAAGAGGCCCTATAGTTACTCTTCACTTTCTGCCATAAGTGTGGTGTCATCTGCATATCTGAGGTTATTAATTTCTCCCAGCAATCTCGATACCACCTTGTGCTTCATCCAGCCTGGCATTTTGCATTATGTATTATGCATATAAGTTAAATAAGCAGGATGACAATATACAGCCTTGATTTACTCCTTTCCCAATTTGGAACTAATCTGTTGTTCCATGTCCAGTTCTAACTATCGTTTCATGACCTGAATACAGATTTCTCAAGAGGCAGGTCAGGTGGTCTGGTATTCCCATCTCTTTAAGAATTATCCTCGGTTTGTAATGATCCACACAAAGGCTTTGGCATAGTCAATAACGCAGATGTAGATTTTTCTCTGGAACTCTCTTGCTTTACCAATGATTTAATGGATGTTGAAAGTTTTTTCTCTGGTCCCTCTGCCTTTTCGAAATCCAGCTTGAACATCTGGAAGTTCATGGTTCATGTACTGTTGAAGCCTAGCTGGGAGAATTTTGAGCATCACTTTGATAGCATGTGAGATGAGTGCAACTGCGCAGTAGTTTGAGCATTCTTTGGCATTACCTTTCTTGGGGTTGGAATGAAAACTGACCTTTTCCAGACATGTGGCTACTGCTGAGTTTTCCAAATTTGCTGGCTTGTTGAGTGCAGCACTTTCACAGCATCATCTTTTAGGATGTGAAAGAGCTCAACTGGAATTCCATCACCTCCACTAGCTTTGCTCATAGTGATGCTTCCTAAGGCCCACTTGACTTCACATTCCAGGATGACTGGCTCTAGGTGAGTGATCACACCATCGTGATTATCTGGGTCATGAAGATCTTTTTTGTACAGTTCTTCTGTGTATTCTTGCCACCTCTTCTAAATATTTTCTGCTTCTGTTAGGTCCCATCCATTTCTGTCCTTTATTGAGCCCATCTTTGCATGAAATGATCCCTTGCTATCTCTAATTTTCTTGAAGAGATCACTAGTCTTTTCCATTCTACTGTTCTCTATTTCTTTGCATTGATCACTGAGGATGGCTTTTTTATCTCTCCTTTCTATTCTTTGGAACTCTACATTCAAATGGGTATATCTTTCCTTTTCTCCCTTACCTCTCCCTTCTCTTCTTTTCTCAGCTAATTCTAAGAACTACTCAGACAACTATTTTGCCTGTTTGCATTACTTTTTCTTGAGGATGACCTTGAACACTGCCTCCTGTGCAATATCATGCACCTCCATCCATAGTTCTTCAGGCATTCTGTATATCAGATCGAATCCCTTGAATCTACTTGTTACTTCCACTGTATAATTGTAAGGGATTTCATTTAGGTCATACATGCATGGTCTAGTGGTTTTTCCTACTTTCTTCAATTTAAGTCCGTATTTTGCAATAAGAAGTTCATGATCTGAGCCGCTGTCAGCTCCCGGTCTTGTTTTTGCTGAGTGTATAGAGCTTCTCCATCTTTGGCTACAAAGAATATATTCAATCTGATTTCAGCACTGACCATCTGGTGATGTCCATATATATGGACATCGTATGATGTCCACATGTATTGTTGGAAGAGGGTGTTTGCTATGACCACTGCTTTCTCTTGGCAAAACTCTGTTAGTTTTTGATCTGTTTCATTTTGTACTCCAAGGCCAATTTGCCTGTTACTCCAGGTATCTCTTGACTTCCTATTTTTCATTCCAGTCCCCTATAATGAAAAGAACATCTTTTCTGGGTGTTAGGTCTAGAAGGTCTTGTAGGTCTTCATAGAACCATTCATCTTCAGCTTCTTCAGCATTACTAGTTAGGGCATAGACTTGGATTACTGTGATATTGAATGATTTGCCTTGAAAACAAAAAGAAATCATTCTTTTTTGAGATTGCATCCAAGTATTGCACTTCAGATTCCTTTGTTTGATATGAGGACCATTCCATTGTTTCTAAGGGAGTCTTGCCCACAGTACTAGGTATAATGGTCATCTGAGTTAAATTCACCCATCCCAATCCATTTTACTTCACTGATGCCTAAAATGTCAATGTTCACTCTTGCCATCTCCTGTTTGACCACTTCCAATTTATCTTGATTCATGGACCTAACATTCAAGGTTTCTATGCAATACTGTTCTTTACAGCTTGAACTTTATTTCTATCACCAATCACATCCACAACTGGGTGTTGTTTTTGCTTTGGCTCCATCTCTTCATTCTTTCTGGAGTTATTTCTCCACTGTTCTCCAGTAGCATATTTGGCACCTGCTGGGGAGTTCATCTTTCAGTGTCTTATGTGTTTGCCTTTTCATACTGTTCATGAGGTTCTCAAGGCAAGAATAATGAAGTCTTTTGCCATTCCCTTACGCAATGGACAACATTTTGGCAGAACTCTCCACCATGACCTGTCAGTTTTGGGTGTGCCTACAGGCATGGCTCTTAGTTTCATTGAGTTAGACAAGGCTGTGGCCCATGTGATCAGTTTGATTAGTTTTCTGTAATTGTGGTTTTCATTCTATCTGCCCTCTGAGGGATAAGTATAAGATGCTTATGGAAGTTTCCTGATGGGAGAGACTGACTAAGGGTTCTTTACCACTAGTTCCATCTGGCAAGCCCTGAAAAAAAAAAAAAAAATATATATATATATATATATATATATATATATATATATACTCAATGTATTTGTCTCCTATGTTGAAATAAAATACTGAAAAATTATTTGGTGATGAGTAAAACACATAGTTGATGGTGAATGAATACTTCTCAACAAAACTTGAGCACTGATTATCCAAAGATCTTGTTGACTTTGTGTGTAAATTTTATGGGAGACTTCACAATGCATTGCTATTAGGAAGTAGGGTCTCCTTTTAACCCAGAGCATATACAAGGCTCTTATCATGAAATTTTGGAATTGTGCCTTTGTAGATGATAGGGGTTGATTTTCTGATGATTTATATCTGTACTCACATGCCACTTAATCCAAGTTTGTTTCAGGTCCATATGACCCAGTATTCATCAGTTTGCCTTTAATTGTAGTATTACCACCAAATGTGATCTTTTTCTGTCCTCTTCTGCTTCTTTCCAAATCTTACAAATCACTTAAAGACCAGTCCTAATTCATCCTTTTCTGTGAACAGTCTTAAGTGTGTAACAATTACCCTGTCTCAAAAAAACTCTGTTTCTCCTGTATTCACACTCTGTCACCATACTCACAACACTTCTGACACCGAGCATGTGGGTTTTTTCCCCCTACTATGCAATTCTTTGCTTCCCTGTAAGCTCGGTTAGTAAAGAATCCTCCTGCAATGCAGGAGACCCCGGTTCAACTCCGGGGTTGGGAAGATCCCATGGAGAAGGGATAGACTACTCACTCCTATATTTTTGGGCTTCCCTGGTGGCTCAGATGGTAAAGAATCCACCTGCAGTACGTGAGACCTGGCTTTGATACCTGGGTTGGAAAGATCCCCTGGAAAAGGGAACAGCTACCCACTCCAGTATTCTTCCCTGAAGAATTCCATGTACAGAGGAGCCTGGAAGGCTATAGTACATGGAGTCTCAAACAGCTGGACGTGACTGAGCTGCTTTTACTTTCACGAGCAATTCTCTCCTATAGCAGTCGGATCTTCTCCTATAATTCAGTTTAGTTCCAACACTAACTGGAGTTAGCACAGACTGCAAAGTTTAAGAGTTAGCCCCACAAAACTGGCCCCATACCTCAGAAGCCATTTGCAAGTCCAGGTTGTCATCTTTAAATTAGAAGTTCCCATGTATCACCTGCTTGGGCTCAATAATTTTCAAGTTCAGTTCACACTCAGGGAAACATCTAACTTATGTTTACTACTTTATTATATAATGAAATGTATGATAAAAAATATAAACAACTAGCCAGATGAAGAGATACACAAGACATACTGTGAAAGAGTCTCAAGCATAGGACCTTCTGACCTCATGGAGTTAAAGGCCATCACCTTCCTGGAAGACCCTTGAGAGTCCCTTGGACTGAAAGGAGTTCAAAACCCTCAATCCTAAAGGAAATTAGTCCTGAATATTCATTGGAAGGACTGATGCTGAAGCTGAAACTCCAGTACTTTGGCCACCTGATGAAAAGAACTGACTTATTTGAAAAGGTCATGATGCTGGGAAAGATTGAAGACAGGAGGAGAAAGGAATGACAGAGGATGAGATGGTTGAATGGCATCACCAACTTGATGGACATGATTTTGAGCAAGCTTCAGGAGTTGGTGATGGACAGGGAAGCCTGGCGTGCTACTACTACCCATGGGGTCACAAAGAGTCAAACACGATTGAGTGCCTGAACTAGGCCCTCCTGGAATGTGGATGTATTCATCAATCCACAGTCTCGCTGAACCCTAAACTTTTGGGATTCTTATGAAATCTTCATCATGTAGGCAATCATTAACTCTATTTCTGGCCTTTCTCCTCTTCCCATAGAGTGAGAGGATGGGGCTGAAAGTTCCAAGCTTCTAATCATGGCTTGGTTTTTCTACTAACAACCCCAAATCAAGAAACCCACCAAGAGTTACCTCATTGGAACAAAAGACACTGTTATTACCCAGGAAATTCCAAGGAATTTACGACTTCAGTCTCAGGAACCAGGATCAACGACCAGCTACTAGAAAAAGATGCTCTACAACTCTTATAACATAGAAAGTTACAATGATTTTAGGAGCTCTGTGCTGGGAAACAGCAATATATATATATATATATATATATAAAATTTCTGTTATTTCACACATCAATTTAAAATCTTTTCCCATAAACTCATACAAACTCAAGTATCCAATCACATACACTTACTATATTCCAGATACTGTGCATAGCACTGGAGATACAGCAGTCAACTAACCAGTCAAAAATATTTGTGTTGAAGGAAATTACATTCTAGTGAGAGAAGGCAGGTTGTAAAATATATAGTAGGTAAAATGGCAGTTTGTACTATGAGCAAAAATATAGTCAGAAAAGGTCAATAGGGAGTTATAGGTTTGGGGAAATATAATTTTAAATGGGATGATCAAGGAAGGCTTCGCAAAATCCATATTGCTTTCTCTCCACACAATTTACCATAGTGCTTAATTTTTAAAATATATTTTCCTTAGATATTGCATGAGTTAACTTTAAACAAACTTCCTTTTTCTGGCAGACATATGTTTTTGAAAGTTATCCAAAAGCAGATGACTTGGAAATGTAATCCTCTTTTGAGGGAGGTGGGAAAGTTGGTGATTTTTATTTTTAATTAATATAATTTATTTCTTAGAGTACATTTAGGTTTATCAAAATATTGGACACACATATAAAAAGTTCCCAAATACTGCCTCCTTCCCTGTCTTCAGTTTCCCTGTTGTTAACATATTTCATTCTTGAGCTGCATTTGTTACAATTGATGAACCAATACTGATATATTATTAACTAATCCCATGGTTTACATTAGGGTTCACTTTTTCTGCTTCTATGCATAATGTCATGTGTCCACCATCATAATGTCATGTAGAATAGATTCACTGCCCTAATAATTACCTGTGCAGCACGTTATTTGTCAGTTCCCTCTTATGCCTAGTCCCTGACAACTGCTTTCTCTATAGTTGGGTCTTCTCCAAATGTCAAATAGTTATAATCAAACAGTTTTTCAGGAATTTTTGTTTCACTTAGTAGTGTGCATTTGCAATTTCCTTCTTGTCTTTTTAAGGGCTTCCCCAGTGACTCAGTGATAAAGAATCCACCTGCAATGCAGGAAAGGCAGGTTTGATCCCTAGGTCAGGAAGATTCCCTGAAGGAGGGCACAGCAACCCACTCCAGTACTCTTGTCTGGAGAATCCTGTGGACAGAGGAGCCTGGTGGGCTATAGTCCATAGGATTGCAAAGACTTGGACAGGACTGAAGTGACTTAGCAAAAACGCACAGGTCTTTGTTATTGGAGACTTCACTGTGTTTTATCACTGAATAATAGTATATTGCATGGATGCAAGTTTGTTTATCCATTCTCCTAATGGAAAGCATCTCAGTTCAGCTCAGTCACTCATGTGTCTGACTCTTTGCAACCCCTTGAATTGCAGCACTCCAGGCCGCCCTGTCCATCACCAACTCCCAGAGTTCACTCAAACTCGAATCGGTGATGCCATCCAGCCATCTCATCCTCTGTCATCCCCTTCTCCTCCTGCCCCCAATCCCTCCCAGCATCAGAGTCTTTCCCAATGAGTCAACTCTTCGCATGAGATGGCCAAAGGATTGGAGTTTCAGCTATAGCATCAGTCCTTCCAAAGAACACCTAGGACTGATCTCCTTTAGAATGGACTGGTTGGATCTCCTTGCAGTCCAAGGGACTCTCAAGAGTCTTCTCCAACACCACAGTTCAAAAGCATCAATTCTTCGGTGCTCAGCTTTCTTCACAGTCCAACTTTCACATCCATACATGACCACTGGAAAAACCATAGCCTTGACTAGATGGACCTTTGTTGGCAAAGTAATGTCTCTGCTTTTGAATATGCTATAAAGGTTGGTCATAACTTTCCTTCCAAGGAGTAAGCATCTTTTAATTTCATGGCTGCAATCACCATCTGCAGTGATTTTGGAGCCCCCCAAAATAAAGTCTGACACTGTTTCCACTGTTTCCCCATCTACTTCCCATAAAGTGATCTAATTTTAGGCAATTATGATGAAAACTGATTGTAAACATT
The DNA here is from genome assembly GCF_003369695.1 of Bos indicus x Bos taurus. Classification (NCBI taxonomy): domain Eukaryota; kingdom Metazoa; phylum Chordata; class Mammalia; order Artiodactyla; family Bovidae; genus Bos; species Bos indicus x Bos taurus. The sequence goes on along the minus strand of NC_040076.1, from coordinate 16,303,277 downwards.
TGCATATTTTTATGTGGACTTTAGTTTTCAACTCATTGGAACAAATACCTAGGAGGAATTATACACTAAAACTATATTTTATTTTATAAGTAACTATCTTCCAAAGAGGCTGTACCATTTTGTATTCCTCTTAGTAAAGAATGTGAATTGCTATTGGTCAGTACCTTCACTAGGATTTGTTATTGTCACTGTGCTTGAATTTAGAAGTACTAGATTGATAAGTGAGTTTGGCATCTTGTTTCAATTTGCAATTCCCTAATGACATCTTATATAGTGTTGAAATCTTTGTGTATGCTTGTTTGCCAGCGATTTGCCTTCCCTGGCTAGGTGTTTGCTCAGATTGTTGCCCAATTTTCAATTAGGTTATTTATTTTCTTACTATAAGGTTTTAGAAATTGAAGAAAAAATGTGTTTTGTGTACAAATCCTTTATCATATTTAAGTTTTTCAATAGTCTCCCACATGTATCTTCTCTTTTCAATCTCTTAAATTTTGTATACAGCAGAAATGTTTCATTTTGATGAAGACTAACATCAGTTAATTTTCTAATGGGTCATTCTTTTGGTCTTTTGGTGTTTTATCTACAAACTCACTGCTAAATTCATGGTCACCTAGATTTCCTCCTCTGCTATCTTCTGGAAGTTTTATATACATCTCACACGTATTTGTTATATTTATACCTAGATATCTTACAAAGTTTTGAAGCTAATATGAATAACATTGTGTTTTTAACTTCAAGTTCTACCTGTCTATTGCTTAAGCAATTGACTTTTGAAAATTACCCTCATATTCTGTACCCTTGCTATATTCACTCATTAGTTCTAGGAGTTTTTTGATTCTTTGTATTTTTTACATTTCGAATCATGTCACCTTTCATTGCAGATATATTTATTTCTTCCTTTCAACCCACATGCCTTTTGATTTCCATTTCATTCCTATTGCATTAACTAAAAGTTCCAGTATGATCATTGAATAGGATTGATGGGAAGGAATATCTTTGCCTGTTCCTGATATTAGCAGGAAGCTTCTAATTTTCTCTACTCTTTCCCTTTTGTAGTTTCTTTGATAATTGCTCTGATTTTTATTATTTCTTTTCTCCTGCTTACTTTGGATTTTTTCTAATTTTAAGGTGAATGCTGAGATTATTAATTTTAACCTTTCTTCTTTTCTAATACATATTTTCTGTTTTATTGTTTTCTTCTAATCACTGCTTTTGCTGCATCCCATTAATATTTGTAGCTTACATCTTTATTTCCATTTACTTCAAAATATTGTTAAATATCTCTTGAGATTTCTTCTTTGATACATCTCCCATTCAGAAGTATATTGTTTAATATCCAAATAATTAGGGATTTTCCAGCTATCTTTCTGTCATTGATTCCAAGTTTAACTCCATAGTGATCTGAGAACATACTTTGTATGATGCCTATTCTTTTAAATTTGTTAAGGTGAATTTTATGGCTCAAATGTGACTGATCTTCATGAGTTTTCCAATGTAAATGTAATTGTTTTTGAACACTATGGAGCATATAGAGTGTCTAAGAACATCTTAAAATCCATCATTGTAAGTGGCACCGCTCTGAGTTACTATTACTGCCAGTAAACCCTGTTGAATTCAACTAATGGTTTTGTTTCTGTTGATGGGTGGGACTGTGTTCCCTTCCTGTAGTTTGGTCTGAGGCAGCCCAGTCCTAGAATCTGCAGTCTCTATGGTAGGCTATAGACTCTATGGTAGGGGTAATGGCAACCTCTTCCAAGAGGACTTATGCTTTTGAACTGTGGTGCTAGAAGACTCTTGAGAGTTCTTTGGATGGGAAGGAGGTCAAACCAGTCAATCCTAAAGGAAATTAACCCTGAATATTCATTGGGAGGACTGATACTGAAGTTGAAGCTCCAATACTTTGGCCACCTTATGCAAAGAGCCACTTCATTGGAAAAGACTCTGATGCTGGGAAAGACTGAGTGAAGGAGAAGAAGCAGGTGATAGAGGACAAGATGGTTGGATGGCATCATTGACTGAATGGACGTGAGTTTGAGCAAACTTCAGGAGATAGTGAAGGGCAGGGAAGATGGTGTGCTGCAGTTCATGGGGTCACAGAGTGAGACACATGAGTGACTGAATAACAACAGTGGATTTGGTAACCTCATGAGTTATTCTAAATAAAATAATTAACATAGTATATAGAGAAATACAGGGCTTCAACTGTAGCTCAGTTGGTAAAGAATCTGCCCTGCAACACAGGGAACCCGGGTTCGATTCCTGGGTCAGGAATATTCCTTGGAGAAGGAAATGGCAACCCACTTCAGTATTCTTGCCTGGAGAATCCATGGGCAGAGAAGTCTGGTAGGTTCCCAGTCCATGGGGTCGCAGGAGTAGGACACAACTAGGGGACTAAACCATCACCATAGAGAAATAACTTACTGTATTCATGTGTTTATTGTGGCACTCACTCTAGCTAAGGCTTATGATAGTAGTTAAGAGCAAGGGCCTCAATACCATGGGAAATTGAAATGTTACAAAAGAACACACCTAAAATTTATCTTATTTATCCTGATAACTAGAGCATGTTTGTATGAAAAGTCATTCTTTCAGGGCTGCTCATATCATTCATTCCTTGGTACTTAAGGCTGGCAGTTCATCTTTCAGCAGTTCCAGAAACAAAAGCCTTTAGGCATTTGGAGGTTGCACACTGAGACATCTATGAGTTACAAATGGGACAAGGGTAGCATCTCCCATCTGCCACAAAAGTGACTCATCAACATGGTTGTTTTTGCTAAAGGGAAACAACCACCAAAACTCTAGTTAACTAACATACCAAATAGGAATTGGGATGATGAGATGGTTTACAATGAGCTTGTGTTTACAATATATATTTATTTTTGACTAAAGTATACGTAAACCTCCCCATAGCCTACATATCCATGCACTTTCTTTCAAATGTTCATTTTCTATCATAATGTTTCATTTCTTTCTATGATTTTACATTTTCTACTATATATTCCCTTTTGCACTAGTGGAAACAGTGTCAGACTTGATTTTTCTGGGCTCCAAAATCACTACAGATAGTGACTGCAGCCATGAAATTAAAAGACGCTTACTCCTTGGAAGGAAGGTTATGACCAACCTAGATAGCATATTCAAAAGCAGAGACATTACTTTGCCAACAAACGTTCGTCTAGTCAAGGCTATGGTTTTTCCTGTGGTGATGTGTGGATGTGAGACTTGGACTGTGAAGAAAGCTGAGAGCCAAAGAATTAATGCTTTTGAACTGTGGTGTTGGAGAAGACCCTTGAGAGTCCTTTGGATTGCAAGGAGATCCACCCAGCCCATTCTGAAGGAGATCAGCCCTGAGATTTCTTTGGAAGGAATGATGCTAAAGCTGAAACTCCAGTACTTTGGCCACCTCATGCGAAGAGTTGACTCATTGGAAAAGACTCTGATGCTGGGAGGGATTGGGGGCAGGAGCAGAAGGGGATGACAGAGGATGAGATGACTGGATGGCATCACTGACTTGATGGACGTGGGTCTCAGTGAACTCCTGGAGTTCGTGATGGACAGGGAGGCCTGGCGTGCTGCGATTCATGGGGTCGCAAAGAGTTGGACACGACTGAGCGACTGATCTGATCTGATTTAATACTGGAAAATTAAAACAAGTAAGAACGGAAAGTCCCTCAAAAAATATATGAATTTGCTTATCACATTTATTTTTAATTAAGTTTATTACATGTAATTTTTGAGTAATTCTTCATAGTTATATTTTTTCAGTATGAAAAGGGAAAACTAATAAATGTTTTAATTGTTTTATGATTGTATTCTAAAAGGCCTCACAATAAAGGTATATGTTGGCAAAATAACATTAAACATCTCTTAAAATTATATTGAAGCAATTTTTATTATTTAAATATTTGGAACCAATATTACATGTGGTATTTAAACAGAAATATTTGGTAAAACATGAATTAAGTATGTTGTCTGATAAGAAAATATTTTCAATTGCTGCTTAAATAATGAAAAATATTGTAATTATTCCCCCTTGTTTTCACTACTTTAAAAGCTTGATTATTCTTTTTTTTTTTTTTCTTCCAATTTTATTTTATTTTTAAACTTTACATAATTGTATTAGTTTTGCCAAATATCAAAATGAATCCGCCACAGGTATACATGCGCTCCCCATCCCGAACCCTCCTCCCTCCTCCCTCCCCATACCATCCCTCTGGGCCGTCCCAGTGCACCAGCCCCAAGCATCCAGCATCATGCATCGAACCTGGACTGGCAACTCGTTTCCTACATGATATTTTATATGTTTCTTTGCCATTCTCCCAAATCTTCCCACCCTCTCCCTCTCCCACAGAGTCCATAAGACTGTTCTATACATCAGTGTCTCTTTAGCTGTCTCGTACACCAGGTTATTGTTACCATCTTTCTAAATTCCATATATATGCGTTAGTATACTGTATTTATGTTTTTCCTTCTGGCTTACTTCACTCTGTACAAAAGGCTCCAGTTTCATCCACCTCATTAGAACTGATTCAAATGTATTCTTTTTAATGGCTGAGTAATACTCCATTGTGTATATGTACCACAGCTTTCCTATCCATTCATCCGCTGATGGACATCTAGGTTGCTTCCATGTCTTGGCTATTATAAACAGTGCTGCGATGAACATTGGGGTACACGTGTCTCTTTCCCTTCTGGTTTCCTCAGTGTGTATGCCCAGCAGTGGGATTGCTGGATCATAAGGCAGTTCTATTTCCAGTTTTTTAAGGAATCTCCACACTGTTCTCCATAGTGGCTGTACTAGTTTGCATTCCCACCAACAGTGTAAGAGGGTTCCCTTTTCTCCACACCCTCTCCAGCATTTATTATTTGTAGACTTTTGGATCGCAGCCATTCTGACTGGTGTGAAATGGTACCTCATAGTGGTTTTGATTTGCATTTCTCTGATAATGAGTGATGTTGAGCATCTTTTCATGTGTTTGTTAGCCATCTGTATGTCTTTTTTGGAGAAATGTCTATTTAGTTCTTTGGCCCAAGCTTCTGCACATCAAAGGAAACTATTAGCAAGGTGAAAAGACAGCCTTCAGAATGGGAGAAAATAATAGCAAATGAAGCAACCGACAAACAACTAATCTCAAAAATATACAAGCAACTCCTACAGCTCAACTCCAGAAAAATAAACGACCCAATCAAAAAATGGGCCAAAGCTTGATTATTCTATAGGTGAAATATACGATGACATATTAAACATGACTATTTTCATTTCAGTGGAGAAGGCAATGGCACCCCACTCCAGTACTCTTGCCTGGGAAATCCCATGGATGGAGGAGCCGGGTAGGCTACAGTCCATGGGGTTGCAAAGAGTCGGACACCACTGAGCAACTTCACTTTCACTTTTCACTTTCCTGCACTGGAGAAAGAAATGGCAACCCACTCCAGTATGCTTGCCTGGAGAATACCAGGGACAGGAGCCTGGTGGGCCGCTGTCTATGGGGTCACACAGAGTCAGACACGACTGATGTGACTTAGCAGCAGCAGCAGCATTTTCATTTCAGAGTTTGCATTTCATACTCTTAAACAATGATATTTATGATTTTAGATGGATTATTAGTAGTTCTATAGAATTCTTTGCTTTGAGCATGTAAAATTTTAGTTAGCAAGTATCAAGCAATTGATAGAAAACTCCTTTAAATGTATTATATTCTTTTATCAGATATAGTTTAAGCTTTTGTAATATTTTCACACAATAAAAGTGTATATCTTTAACCTTTTATTTATCAGTTAAAAAATCAGCATTAAAAATACTTTGAAATAAGCTGTTATGCTGATTCAATTCCTTTTTATGTGCAAATTCTTGGAAATTACATTGAGACATTGCATTAAAGTATATGTATTACATATATGTTTTCATTGCTGTTAAAATTAACTTTGGCCAATTAGATTTTTTTTTTGGCTAAATAATAAAACATTCTTTTTATTTTATGTTATTTTTAATATTTTTTATTTTATTGTATTGGTTCTTTATCATTACAATATTCTTTCTAAAAGCTCTTCAACATCTTAGGCCAAGCATTTTTATGAAGGTTAGCTTTTAAGCTAAGTCAGTATTGTTTTATTTAACTACAACTTTTCAATTATCAACACAGTCTGGGCACACAGTTCTATGAAAATAAATTTACTTTGATCTTTCACATGGCTTATAGTACCTAATTTGATCTATATGTTCCTTTGGTCATAAACATTCATATTAAAATACAGACAGCTAAAGGATACACAAAAAGTACTGTGGAAAGTACAAAACCAGTTCTTAGATAAGAAAGGTTCCTCAATTTAAATATTCTACACACTTGTAATAAGAAGTCTGTTTCTGTGAGTCACTGTGAAAAATCAGCTATAAAATTTTCCTTTTTGCTTAAGACATGTTTACATAAAGTATTCTTTCAGTGGATAAAAGAAAAGAATATCCTTTTATCTTTATTGATATACTCCCCAAACATCATAAAATGCAAAAGAAAAAGCTAAGACTTTTAATCAAACTGTAAAATGAAAAATGCTTTAAAAAAGCGAAGTGAATTATTATTTACCAATGAATTTTGTCAGGTAAATTCATCAACCTCTCCACCCACATTTGACAGAAAAACTGCCTTTTAAAACCTGACAAAACTATTTTGAATAGTCTGACAGCATTTGAGTTAGTTCAACAAAGAAAGATTAAATAATGTATTACCAGAGCTCCTATTGAGGATGATTATTATTTTCATTAAAAAATGAAAGTAACAAAAGGAGTGAAAGCTTTCTTTTTCTATTATATTCCTATAGGAAAATAAAAGTTTATTTCAGCTGGTGATTTTGCTCATAAATATGTGTATGCAGTAGTGTCCACAACTATGAAAAAATGCAATGTATGATTTTCTAGTGATATTTTAGAGCAAATATCCAAAGAATCCTCCCTTTCCCAAATAGTTTCACCACAAATCTATAATTGAAAATAATTAAAAAATTATTTTTTTCATCAATTTCTTTTCTCAGAACAGGAGACTAGTGACTAGTGTTTCTTGTTTTTTCCCCTAGCAAAACTAGAAAGGATGTTGATAATCTAAAATATTCTCCTTCAAAATATAGTAGATTCATTGCTATTATTGCAAGGCACTACTATTCCCTAAATTTCAACATAATTAAATAACATTTAGATTGCTATCATTTTCAGAAATTTTAATATTAAATCCAACCTGTACACTGTTTCAAGTTGTGCACTGCACAAAGACACTCTTTGAATGAAATGTAGGAGCTGAAATTTACTTTGTGGTCCTCACCAAATTAGGAGAATAAAATGGGGATATATTCACACAGAAGATACATATTTTTAAATTTACACTTTTCCATGTGAGCCAGTCATATCCCTTTTCAATACCATGTATGTTTTTAAAACTGAAGATGCAAGTCATATTAAATATATATTTTTATGTTGAAATTTAAGGAATAGTATTAATTGAAATGTTTGTATGTTCATTTTGAATTTTGATTATGTTTCAGTTTCCACGCTTATATTCAGCTGATATTGTACCAGCTTTAAAAGTTTGAAATACTCTGTATGCTTTGGGAAAGAAGCACTTCCCTGGACTTCCCACTATCTTCCCTACTGATCTGGGCACCCAGGCCTCCCTCTAAGATATCATGGACTTTGTAAATAATCTTAATAGTAAAGGGTTAATTTGTGACTCCCTCCATAGGGAGTCTGGAGGATCCTACTCAAGAGCTATTCTGATTATGTTATTCTAAATGACATCCTGATTCAGAGATTGAAAAAATACAGAGGAACATTGATCAATCAATAAATGTTTTTAGAAATTCCTTTGCCTTAATTTATGGTACATCATCCATACCAGCATTCTGCTTTGATCATGTTCAGTTTTCTCAGGCCATATTGTCTAAATTCTAACTTTTCCTTCTTCTTAGAATTAAACCAGCCTTCTCATTCATTATTCAACTCTGTCCAAAGGTTAACTTTCTATAAAAAAGACTCTGTATTTGGATGTTTGATTTGAATTTTGCCAAGTTTTAAATCTCATTCTTTCTCTTTCCTCTTTTGCTCCACATCTGTACAAGCTGATAAGAAAGCCCAAGAAAAATCTTAAACGAGTTGCCAGTCCAGGTTTGATGCACGATACTGGATGCTTGGGGCTGGTGCACTGGGATGACCCAGAAGGATGGTATGGGGAGGGAGGAGGGAGGAGGGTTCAGGATGGGGAACACATGTATACCTTTGGCAGATTCATTTTGATATATGGCAAAACCAATACAATATTGTAAAGTTAAAAGAAAAAAAAAAACTATAGGAGTTTCAGGTGACCACAAGCCTGGTTCTGTGCACTGAAACTTGGAATTCTTGTCATGGCCCCACTCATTACACAAAGCAAGTTTCCTTTCCTGGTTTTCCTGAGTCTTTTATATATATATCTACTTAAGAGGGCTGTTTTGCTCTAGGGAACTTCACTGTGTAATTAGCAAAATATTTCATACCCTTCTGTTGTGTGTGGTTTCATCAGTCTTGACATCTAAAACCAAATTTTGTATAGCAGGCCAAAGAGTAGATACAGCACCTCTCATTTCTCTAGTCTTAGCCAAAACATCCTCTCTTCTGACAAGTATTTTGTGAACAACCTATGGAATATCTTCTACTCTCAAGTTGCATAGTTTTAAAACTTATTGACTCCCAGGGTCAAGAAGATCCCCTGGAGGAACACATGTATACCTGTGGTGGATTCATTTTGATATTTGGCAAAACTAATACAATTATGTAAAGTTTAAAAATTTTTTTTAAAAATTAAAAAAAAAAAAAAGAAGATCCCCTGGAGAATGAGATGCCAATCCACTCTAGCATTCTTGCCTGGCGAATCCCGTGGACAGAGGAGCCTATTGGTCTACAGTTCCCAGGGTTGCAAAAGAATCGGACAAGACTTAGTGACTAAAAAGAATAAAATAATCAAATTTAAAAAGATAAATGAGTAACTTATTCTCTATAAAATATCCTCTTGATTTTCCTCAAAACTCTTATACAAACTTGTAATTACTGTGTTTTTCTATTTATGTGCTTAGAGCCTTTCAAAAAACGTGAAGAAAGTATGGAGGACTATAGTTTTATTATTTACCACTGTGTTCGGTTCATTTCAGTCCGACTCTTTGCGACCCCATGAATCGCAGCACGCCAGGCCTCCCTGTCCATCACCAACTCCTGGAGTTCACTCAGACTCATGTCCATCGAGTCAGTCATGCCATCCAGCCATCTCATCCTCTGTCATCCCCTCCTCCTCCTGCCCCCAATCCCTCCCAGCATCAGAGTCTTTTCCAGTGAGTCAACTCTTCACATGAGGTGGCCAAAGTACTGGAGTTTCAGCTTCAGCATCATTCCTTCCAAAGAAATCCCAGGGCTGATCTCCTTCAGAATGGACTGGTTGGATCTCCTTGCAGTCCAAGGGACTCTCAAGAGTCTTCTCCAACACCAAAGTTCAAATTCATCAATTCTTTGGCACTCAGCCTTCTTCACAGTCCAAGTCTCACATCCATACATGACCACAGGAAAAACCATAGCCTTGACTAGACGGACCTTTGTTGGCAAAGTAATGTCTCTGTTTTTGAATATGCTATCTAGGTTGGTCATAACTTTCCTTCAAAGGAGTAAGTGTCTTTTAATTTCATGGCTGCAGTCACCATCTGCAGGGATTTTGGAGCCCCCAGAAAATTAAGTCTGACACTGTTTCCCCATCTATTTCCCATGAAGTGATGGGACCGGATGCCCTGATCTTTGTTTTCTGAATGTTGAGCTTTAAGCCAACTTTTTCACTCTCCACTTTCACTTTCATCAAGAGGCTTTTTAGTTCCTTTTCACTTTCTGTCATAAGGGTGGTGTCATCTGCAAATCTGAGGTTATTGTTATTTCTCCTGGCAATCTTGATTCCAGCTTGTGCTTCTTCCAGTCCAGTGTTTCTCATGATGTACTCTGCATATAAGTTAAATAAGCAGGGTGACAATATACAGCCTTGATGTACTCCTTTTCCTATTTGGAACCAGTCTGTTGTTCCATGTCCAGTTCTAACTGTTGCTTCTTAGCCAAAAAATAATCCCTACCATATAGCATTGTGTTAATATTTATTTACTGAATAGAATATTTAGTGAATTAAATTGTACCTCAAGACAATTTTTAAAAATAGCTAATATGAACAAATGAAAATAGATTTATAATTTTTCCAAAACAACAGTTTATGTAAGTCTATCAGTTCAGTTCAGTTCAGTTGCTCAGTCATGTCCGACTCTGCAACCACATGGACTGCAGCATGCCAGGCCTCCCTGTCCATCACCAACTCCCAGAGTTTACTCAACGCATGTTCATTGAGTCAGTGATGCCATCCAACTATCTCATCCTCTGTGGTCCCCTTCTTTTCCCACCTTCAGTCTTTTCCAGCATCAGGTTATTTTCAAATGAGTCACTTATTCAGATAAAGTTGGCTAAGTACTGAAGTTTCAGCTTCAACATCAGTCCTTCCAATGAATATTCAGGACTGATTCCCTTTAGGATGGACTGATTGGAACTCTGTGCAGTCCAAGGGACTCTCAACACCACAGGTACTCTTCACACTGACACCAAGGGACTCTCAACACCTCAGTTTTCTCCAACAGCCCAGTTCAAAGCATCAATTCTTAGGTGCTCAGCTTTCTTTATAGTTCAAATCTCATCCATACAAGACTACTGGAAAAACCATAGCTTTGAGTGGACGGACATTTGTTGGCAAAGTAATGTCACTGCTTTTTAATAAGCTGCCTAGCTTGGTCATAACTTTTCTTCCAAGGAGCAAGTATCTTTTAATTTCATGGGTACAGTCATCAAGTGGCCTTAGGGAAGCATCACTACAAACTTAGTGGAGGTGGAATTCCAGTTGAGCTATCTCAAAACATGATGCTGTGAAAGTGCTGCACTCAGTATGTCAGCAAGTTAGGAAAACTCAGCAGTGGCCACAAAACTGGAAAAGGTCAGTTTTTATTCCAATCTTAAAGAAAGGCAATGCCAAAGAATGCTCAAGTTACCACACAATTGCAGTCATCTCACATGCTAGTAAAGTAAAGCTCAAAATTGTCCAAGCCAGGGTTCAACAGTATGTGAACTGTGAACTTCCAGATGTTCAAGCTGAATTTAAAAAAGACAGAGGAACCAGAGATCAAATTGCCAACTTGTGTTAGATTATCGAAAAAGCAAGAGGGTTCCAGAAAAACATCTACTTTGCTTTATTGATTATGCCAAAGCCTTTCACTGTGTGGATCACCATGGACTATGAAAAATTCTTAAAGAGATGGGAATATCAGACCATCTGACCTGCCCCTTGAGAAATCTGTATGCAGGTCAGGAAGCAACAGTTAGAACTGAACATGGAACAACAGAACTGGTTCCAAATCGGGAAAGGAGTACGTCAAGGATGTTTATTTAATTTATATGCAGAGTGCATCATGAGAAATGCTGGGCTGGAGGAAGCACAAGCTAGAATCAGAATTGCCTCAAGAAATATCAGTAACCTCATATGCAGACGATACCACCCTGATGGCAGAAGGCGAATAAAACTAAAGAGCTTCTTGAAGAAAGTGAAAGAGGAGAGTAAAATGTTGGCTTAAAACTCAACATTCAGAAAACTAAGATCATGGAAACTGGTCCCATCACTTCATGCCAAATAGATGTGAAAACAGTGACAGACTTTATCTTGCTGCTGCTGCTGCTGCTAAGTCACTTTAGTCGTGTCTGACTCTGTGTGACCCCATGGACTGCAGCCTACCAAGCTTCTCCATCCATGGATTTTCCAGGCAAGAGTACTGCAGTGGGGTGCCATTGCCTTCTCTGAGACTTTATCTTTTTGGGCTCCAAAATCACTGCAGATGGTGACTGCAGGCATGGAATTAAAGGCTGTTTACTTCTTGGGAGGAAAGTTATGACAAATCTAGACAGCATATTAAAAAGCAGAAACATTACTTTGCCAGAAAAGGTATGTCTAGTCAAGGCCAGGAGAAGGCAATGGCACCCCACTCCAGTATTCTTGCCTGGAAAATCCCATAGACGGAGGAGCCTGGTAGGCTGCAGTCCATGGGGTCACTAAGAGTTGGACACGACTGAGCGACTTCACTTTCACTTTTCACTTTCATGCATTGGAGAAGGAAATGGCAACCCACTCCAGTGTTCTTGCCTGGAGAATCCCAGGGACGGTGGAGCTGGGTGAGCTGCCGTCTCTGGGGTTGCACAGAGTTGGACACAATTGAAGTGATGCAGCAGTCAAGGCTATGCTTTTTCCAGTAGTCATGTATGGATGTGAGATTTGGACTATATAAAGAGAGCTGAGCACCAAAGATTTGATGCTTTTGAACTGTGGTGTTGGAGAAGACTCTTGAGATTCCTTTGGAATGCAAGGAGATCCAACCAGTCCATCCTAAAGGAAATAAGTTCTGAATATTCATTGGAAAGACTGTTGTTGAAGGTTAAACACCAACACTTTGGCCACCTGATGAGAAGAACTGACTCATTTGAAAAGACCCTCTTGCTGGGAAAGATTGAGGGCAGGAGGAGAAGGGGACAACAGACAATGAAATGGCTGAATGGCATCACCGACACAATGGATATGAGTTTGAGTAAGCTCTGGAGTTGGTGATGGAGAGGGAAGCCTGCTGTGCTGCAGTCCATGGGGTCACGAAGAGTTGGACACAACTGAGAGACTGAACTGAACCGAACAGTCATCAACTGCAGGGATTTTGGAGCCCCAAAACATAGTCTATCACTGTTTCCATTGTTTCCCCATCTATTGCCATGAAGTCATGGGACCAGTTGCCATGATCTTAGTTTTCTGAATGTTGAATTTTAAGCTACCTTTTTAATTCTCCTCTTTCACTTTCATCGTTAGGCTCCTTAGTTCTTTGCTTTCTGCCATCAGAGTGGTATCATCTGCATATCTGAGATTATTGATATTTCTTCAGGCAATCTTGATTCCAACTTGTGCTTCCTCCAGCTGAGCATTACTCATAATGTACTCTGCATTTAAATTAAATTAACAGAGTGACAATATACAGCCTTGACGTACTCCTTTCCCGATTTGGAACCAGTTCTGTTGTTCCATGTTCAGTTCTAACTGTTGCTTCCTGACCTGCATACAGATGTCTCAGGTGGCAGGTCAGGTGGTCTGGTATTCACATCTCTAAGAATTTTCCACAGTTTTTTTGTGATACACAAAGGCTTTGGCATAGTCAATAAAGTAGAAGTAGATGCTTTTCTGGAACTCTCTCACTTTCTCTATGATCCAACGGATTTTGGCAATGTATTAAATCAATGGATTTGATCTCTGGTTCCTCTGCCTTTTCTAAATCCAGCTTGAACATCTGGAAGTTCACGTTCACGTGTTGTTGAAGCCTGGCTTGGAAAGTTTTGAGCATTACTTTACTAGTGTTTGAGATAAGTGCAACTGTGCAGTAGTTTCAGCATTATTTGTCATTGCCTTTCCTTTTGACTGGAATGAAAACTAAACTTTTCCCGTCCTGTGGCCACTGCTGAATTCTCCAGATTTGCTGAGATATTGAGCACATTGCTTTCACAGAATCATCTTTTAGGATTTGAAATAGCTGAACTGAAATTCCATCATCTCCAATAGCTTTGCTCATGGTGATTCTTTCTAAGTCTTACTTGCCTTTGCATTCCAGGATGTCTGGCTCTAGGTGAGTCATCAGACTGTCATGGTTATCTGGGTCATGAAGATCCTTTTGTATAGTTCCTGTGTGTATTCCTGCCATTTCTTCTTAATATCTTCTGTTTTAGATTCAAACATTTTCTGTCCTTTATTGTGCCCATCTTTGCATGAAATATTCCCTTGGTATCTCTAATTTTCTTGAAGACATCTGTAGTCTTTTCCATTCTATTGTTTTCCTCTATTTCCTTGCACTGATCACTCAGGAAGGCTTTCTTATCTCTCCTTTTATTACTTTGGAACTCTGCATTCAAAAGGGTATATCTTTCCTTTTCTCCTTTGCCTGTCACTTCTGTTCTTTTCACAGGTATTTGTAAGGCCTCCTCAGATGAACATTTTGCCTTTTTGCATTCTTTTTTTGGGGATGGTCTTGATTTCTGCCTCCCGTACAATGTAGGAATCTCCGTCCATAGCTCTTCAGGCACTCTGTCAGGTCGAATCCCTTGAATTTATTTCTCACTTCCCCTGTATAATCATAAGGGGTTTGACTTAGGTTATATCTGAAATTGAAGAAAGTGGGGAAAATACTAGACCATTCAGTTCAGTTCAGTCAGTCAGTCATGTCCAACTCTTGGCAACTCCATGAACAGCAGCACTCCAGGCCTCCCAGTCCATTACCAACTCCCGGAGTTCACTCAGACTCACGTCCATCGAATCAGTGATGCCATCCAGCCATCTCATCCTCTGTCATCCCCTTCTCCTCTTGCCCCCAATCCCTCCCAGCATCAGAGTCTTTTCCAAGGAGTCAACTCTTCGCATGAAGTGGCCAGAAGTACTGGAGTTTCAGCTTCAGCATCATTCCTTCCAAATAAATCCCAGGTCTGATCTCCTTCAGAATGGACTGGTTGGATCTCCTTGCAGTCCAATGGACTCTCAAGAGTCTTCTCCAACACCACAGTTCAAAAGCATCAAATCTTCAGCACTCAGCTTTCTTTATAGTCCAAATATCACATCCATACATGACTACTGCAAAACCATACCCTTGAATAGACAGACCTTTGTTGATAAAGTAATGTCTCTGCTTTTTATTATGCTGTGTAGGTTGGTCAAACTTTCCTTCCAAAGAGTAAATGTCTTTTAATTTCATGGCTGCAATCACAATCTGCAATGATTTTGGAGCCCCCCAAAATAAAGTCTCTCACTGTTTCCATTGTTTCCCCATCTATTTGCATTGAAGTGATAGGACCAGATGCCATGATCTTAGTTTTATGATTGTGGAGTTTTAAGCCAGTTTTTTCACTCTCCTCTTTCACTTTCATCAAGAGGCTCTTTAGTTCTTTCACACTTTCTCCCATAAGGGTGGTGTCATCTGCACATTTGAGGTTATTGATATTTCTCCTGGAGATCTTGATTCCAGCTTGTGCTTTATCCAGCCCAGTGTTTTTCATGGTGCACTCTGCATATAAGTTAAGTAAGCAGGATGACAATATACAGCCTTTGACGTACTCCTTTTCCTATTTGGAACCAGTCTGTTGTTCCATGTTAAGTTCTAACTGTTGCTTCCTGACCCTCATACAGGTTTCTCAAGAGGCAGGTCAGCTGGTCTGGTTTTTCCATCTCTTTCATAATTTTCCACAGTTTATTGTGATCCACACAGTCAAAGGCTTTGGCATAGTCAATAAAGCAGAAATAGATGTTTTTTTCTGACTCTCTTGCTTTTTCAATCATCCAGTGGGTTTTGATTTAGGTCATAGCTGGATGGTTTAGTTGTTTTCCACACTTTCCTCAATTTAAGTCTCAATTTGGCAATAAGGATTTTATGATCTGAGCCACAGTCAGGTCCCAGTCTTGTTTTTGCTGATGATATAGAGCTTCTCTACCTTTGGCTGAAAAGAATATAATCAATCTGATTTCGGTGTTGACCATCTGGTGATGTCCATGTTAGAGTCTTCTCTTGTATTGTTGGAAGAAGATGTTTGCTACAACCAGTGCGTTCTCTTGCAAAACTCTATTGGCCTTTGCCCTACTTCATTCTGTACTCCAAAGCCAAATCCCTTATAATTATACAGTGTCAGTGAGAAACAGATTTAAGGGACTAGATCTGATAGACAGAGTGCCTGATGAACTATGGACTGAGGTTCCTGACACTGTATAGAAGACAGGAATCAAGAACATCCCCAAGAAAAAGAAATGCAAAAAAGGTAAATGGCTGTCTGAGGAGGCCTTAGAAATAGCTATGAAAAGAAGAGAGGTGAAAAGCAAAGGAGAAAAGGAAAGATATACCCATTTGAATTCAGATTTCCAAAGAATAGAAAGGAGAGATAAGAAAGCCTTCCTCAGTGATCAATGCAAAGAAATAGAGGTAAACAACAGAAAAGGAAAGACTAGAGTTTTCTTCAGGAACATTAGAGATACCAAGGGAACATTTCATGCAAAGATGGGCTCAATAAAGGAAAGAAATGGTATGGACCTAACAGAAGCATAAGATATTAAGAGCAGGTGGCAAGAATACACAGAACTGTACAAAAAAGGTTTTCATGATCCAGATAATCACAATGGTGTGATCACTCACCTAGAGCCAGACACCCTGTAATGTGAAGTCAAATGGGCCTTAGGAAGCATCACTATGAACAAAGCTAGTGGAGGTGATGGAATTCCAGCTGCGTTATTTCAAATCCTAAAAGATGATGCTGTGAAAGTGTTTCACTCAATATGTCAGCAAATTTGGAAAACTCAGCAGTGGCCACAGGACTGGAAAAGTTCAGTTTTCATTCCAATCCCAAAGAAAGGCAATGCTAAAGAATGCTCAAACTAACACACAATTGCATTCATCTCACAGGCTAGTAAAGTAATGCTCAAAATTCTCCAAGCCAGGTTTCAGCAATATGTGAACGGTTAACTCCCAGATGTTCAAGCAGGTTTTAGAAAAGGTAGAGGAACCAGAGATTAAATTGCCAACATCTGCTGGATCATGGAAAAAGGAAGAGAGTTCCAGAAAAACAGCTATTTCTGCTTTATTGACTATGCCAAAGCTTTTGACTGTGTGGATCACAGTAAACTGTGGAAAATCTTGAAAGAGATAGAAATACCAGACCTCCTAACCTGCTTCTTGAGAAACCTGCATGCAGGTCAGGAAGCAACAGTTAGAACTGGACATTGAACAAAATACTTGTTCCAAATAGGAAAAGGAGTATGTCAAGGTTGTATATTGTCACCCTGCTTATTTAACTTCTATGCAGAGTACATCATGAGAAACCCTGCACTGGATGAAGCACAATCTAGAACCAAGATTGCTGGAAGAAATATCAATAACCTCAGATATGCAGATGACTGCATCCTTATGGCAGAAAGTGAATAAAAACTAAAGAACTTCTGATGAAAGTGAAAGAGAAGAGTGAAAAAGTTGCCTTAAAGCTCAACATTCAGAAAACTAAAATAATGGCATCCAGTCCCGTCACTTCACGGCAAATAGATTGGAAAAGAGTGGCTGACTTTATTTTGGCTCCAAAATCACTAGAGATGGTGATTGCAGCCATGAAATTAAAAAATGCTTGCTCCTTGGAAAGAAAGTTATGAGTAACCTAGACAGTATATTAAAAAGCAGAGACATTACTTTGTCAACAAAGGTCTGTCTATTCAAGGCTATGACTTTTCCAGTAGTCATGTATGGATGTGAGAGTTGGACTATAAAGAAAGCTGAGTGCAGAATTGATGCTTTTGTTATGTAGTATTGGAGAAGACTCTTGAAAATCCCTTGGACTGCAAGGAGATCCAACCAGTCCATCCTAAAGGAGATCAGTCTTGCGTGTTCATTGGAAGGACTGATATTGAAGCTGAAACTCCAATACTTTGACCACCTGATGCGCAGAGCTGACTCATTTGAAAATACCCTGATGCTGGGAAAGAGTGAGGGCAGGAGGAGAAGGGGATGACAGAGAATGAAATGGTTGGATTGCATCACTGACTCAATGGACATAAGTTTGGGTAAACTCCAGGATTTGGTAATGGACACAGAGGCCTGGCATGCTGCTGTTCACGCTTGCAAAGAGTCGGACAAGACTGAGTGACTGAACTGAACTGAACTGAATCATCTACGGTCTATGCCCCACAAGAGACTGACCCAGGTTTGCCTGTGAGTTTCCCAGAGTTTCCGGTGAAGGCGTGGGTTGGCAGTTCCTATTGAAGTGTTGGGGGCACTAAATGTAGCAGTGCTTGCCTGGGACCTTTTGAAGGAGGTGGCCATTTTCTTAAAAACCTCCACCATAGGAGGAGGTTACCTGGTTTGGCCCCAGGTAAATAACAGCAAGTGAAAACAGCCCCACCTATCAAAAGAAAATTGGATTAAAGTTTTACTAATCATGGCCCCACCCATCAGAACAAGACTCAGAACATAAGGCTATATATAGATATGAACATTTATTACCCATGGGGCACATGTCTGATGGAATGATTAACTCACTGAATGAGACCACACTTTGTGGAGTGATTCTTGCTTCATGGAGTAAGTCTCTTTCTCTTCTCCTCTTTCTGTCTCTGTCTTTCTCTCTTCCTTCTTATGTATAATGAGGAACTCAATAGAAATAAAGACAAGTCGCTCAGTCATGTCTGACGCTTTGTGACCCTATGGACTGTAGACTACCAGGCTCATATGTCCATGGGATTGAAAAGGAAACCCTCCTACACTGTTGGTGGAAATGCAAACTAGTACAGCCACTATGGAGAAGAGTGTGGAGATTCCTTAAAAAATTGGAAATAGAACTGCCTTATGATCCAGCAATCCCACTGCTGGGCATACACACTGAGGAAACCAGAAGGGAAAGAGACACCTGTACCCCAATGTTCATCGCAGCACTGTTTATAATAGCCAAGACATGGAAGCAACCTAGATGTCCATCAGCAGATGAATGGATAAGAAAACTGTGGTACATATACACAATGAAGTATTACTCAGCCATTAAAAAGAATGCATTTGAATCAGTTCTAATGTGGTGGATGAAACTGGAGCCTATTATACAGAGTGAAGTAAGCCAGAAAGAAAAACACCAATACAGTATACTAATGCATATATATGGAATTTAGAAAGATGGTAACAATAACCCTGGGTACGAGACAGCAAAAGAGACACCAATGTATAGAACAGTCTTATGGACTCTGTTGGAGAGGGAGAGGGTAGGAAGATTTGGGAGAATGGCATTGAAACATGTGTAATATCATGTATGAAACGAGTTGCCAGTCCAGGTTCAATGCACGATACTGGATGCTTGGGGCTGGTGCACTGGGACAACCCAGAGGGATGGTATGGGGAGGGAGGAGGGAGGAGGGTTCATGATGGGGAACAAATGTATACCTGTGGCGGATTCATTTTGATATTTGGCAAAACTAATACAATATTGTAAAGTTTAAAAATAAAATAAAATTTAAAAAAAAGAAAAAAAATGGAAAAAGGTGTTCTAAAAAATAAATAAATAAATAAAAAGAATACTGGAGTGAGTTGCCATTTCCTTCTCCAGGAGACCTTCCGGACCCAGGGATTGAACCCAGATCTCACACACTGTAGGCAGGTGCTTTACCATCTGACCCACCAGGGAAGCCCTGGTAAGGGTTCAATATTTTGAGGAACTCAATATTTTACTTTAATTCTGCTTTATGAATGTTCTTCAAATGAGGATGTCCTTTAATACTTCTTAAAGTAAGGTCTAGATTACTTGTCTTCTGGATTGCTTAAATGGTTACCTAACTGATCTAACTTACTACAGTCAGAGCCCTCTGATATACCATTCATAGTTTTGCTAAGCTTCCTATTGTAAATTATATTATGTCTTCTATCTATCTAAAAGTCTTTAATGATTCACCATATTTACATTTATTTTTACTTCACTTGTTCCATTTTTTACTTTATCTGACTTTTATTACTAGTCAAATGAAGTTGCTTGTACCTCTGATAATAAAACACAAAATTACATTTTTACTTGATAATGTCAAATTATTGAAAATTCCATTTAGTGTTGTTTCTTTTAAATAGGATACCATTTTTCCCAGGCTAATTTCAATGGCTTCCCACTATATCCCCAATAATTAACTCTATCAAACCCCAAATCTTATCTAATGAAAATGCTGTTTATTCATTTCAATAATAATGAAAATATTATTAAATAATATGAGAACAATAGAATAGTATATAACATGATCTAGTCCATATCATATAGCTGATAAATTGAGGAATGCATAAATAACTGAGACTATATCAATATTAATAGACCAGAGCTAGCCAAAATATCTATCAGGAAATAGGGTGAAATACAGTAGAAGATGGAATAATGTAATAAGACAAATTATATGTTAGATAAGTAATGTACAAGGACCAAAGAGTTAAAATACAGTGCTATTAGGAAAAAACCTAACTCCAAAAAGTTTCAAGTATTCTGATGGTGATTGAAAATACAATATCTGTCTAATGTGGCCTGATATTTTCTGCAGATTATTTGGTCTGAATCTATTGCTTTTTCTTGATGAGATATTTAGAATAGCTGAAGAAGTTTATCTTATTGCTTAAAGATAAAGTTTTCATCACTTCATGGCAAATAGGTGGGGAAACAATGGAAACAGTGACACACTTTACTTTTGGGAGGCTCCAAAATCACTGAAGATGGTGACTGCTGCCATGATGGGGAACACATGTATACCTGTGGCAGATTCATTCTGATATATGGCAAAACCAATACAATATTGTAAAGTTAAAAAATTAAATTAAAAAAATAAAAATAAACCTCCAAAAAAATAAATAAATAAAATAAAAGACACTTGTTCCTTGGAAGAAAAGCTATGACCAATCTGGACAGCATATTAAAAAGCAGGGACCTTACTGTGCCAACAGAGATCCATACAGTCAAAGCTATGGTTTTTCCAATAGTCATGTATGGATGTGAGAGATGGACTGTAAAAAAGAATAAGTGCCAAAGAATTGATGCTTTCAAGCTGTGGTGTTGGGGAAGACTGTTGAAAGTCCCTTGGACTGTAAGGAAATCAAACCAATGAATCCTAAATAAAATCAACCCTGAATATTCATTGGAAGAACTGATGGTGAGGTTCCAATATTTTGGTTACCTGGTGCAAAGAGCCAATTCATTGGAAAAGATCCTGATGCTGGGAAAGATAGAAGGCAGTAGGAGAAAGGGACAACAGAGGACCAGATTTTTGGATGGCATCATTGACTCAATGGACATGAGTTTGAGTAAGCTCTGGGAGATGATGAAGGACAGGGAAGTTTGGCATGCTGCAGTCCATGGGGTCACAAAAAGTTGGACATGACTGAATGACTGAACAACAACATTTTCATTATATGAAAATACAGAAGTAAGGAATTGATGTTTGCTATTTATAACATTAGGTAGAGGGCTTTCCAGGTGGCTCCAGTGGTAAAGAATCCACCTGCCAATGCAGGAAATACAAGAGACATAGGTTGGGTTTGATCCCAGGGTCAGGCATATCCTCTGGAGTAGAAAATGGCAACCCAGTCATATGAGTTTTCAATAAGGGCCAAGTTGGCTCTTCCTAAATTTACTTTGATTATGAGATTTCTTTATCAATATTGACTTCAGAAAGATGTGAGAAATTAAACTGTGTGATCTAAAAGCTTATTAAATAAAATAAAATATTTTCTTCTGGCAAAGTTTAGGTCAGTTGTTGAGAAAAAAAAAGAGTAAAGAAAGTGTATAGAAAATGTAGAAAAGAAAAACAAGATTTGCATCAAATGGAGAACCAATATTATGGCAGTGGGAAAAAAATAATAACAAAAAGTATAACAGTAAATGGAGTGTGAATTCTAGAAAATATGAGTCTAAAAATATGTGCATAACTTGATCACAGACACAGGAAACAACTGCAAATACTCCTAGCACTACCTCTTATTACAGTCATTGCTAGGTCTACCAGTTCTGGCAGACTTTACAATCTGAGATCACGTTGCTTCTTGTTCATTCAATGTGCATTTCATTTCCTCTTCCTGGGATTCTTTGATGATTTGGGATGATTTGAGCACTGGAAAGGAGCTAGCAATTTTTCTAATGCTAGAGAGAGTTGAAGCAAATTCAAAGAGGCTGAGTTGTAAGAGGTACAGGATGTGAGGTAACACAGAAAAAAATGAAAATGAGGTTATGGAAGACATGGACACTGCTGTTAAAATATTTAATTAAAACTTCTTTTCAGGGTATTAGGAAGTCTCTGGGGAGTATAAGAAATTGTGGTATGCTGAACTTTGCATTTATGAAAATCACTGCAGCTGCAGGATGATGTACTAAAGACAAAATGGTCATTATGAAGCTATTAGCATAATTCAAATGGGTCAAGAAAGTGAAGCAGAGAATGTTGATAGCATTAGAGATGAAATTATGTAGACAAATTTGAAAGATATGTAGGAAAAGTAAAAAATAGTGACTGGAGAAAGATGGAGCAACAGAATAAAGCAAAATTACTTTTTAAAATTGGAGCTGAGATGACTATGTGAGCCTTCTCAGTACCCCTTAAAGATTCCCTAATGATTTGGGCAGGAAAAATGGGGTAAACCCGTGGTTGCAGTAATCAGATGGGATAAAAGATTTGATAATTGTTATTCAAGTATTTAAAATTTAATTTTTAAGAATTAGAATTTGCAAGCCATCTTTGATATACTTCCTCAAACATGAACACACAAACTGTTTATTTTTACCAAAACAAACAAATGAAACTGAATAGCTTTTCAGTATGCATTCTCAAGTTTTTTTTTTTTTTCTTTTTACACGTATCAACATGGCACAAACAACCTTTTAAATGAATAAGTATGTATTTTTAGTCCTATTAATGACCAGGTGGTGTTCCATTGGACAATTAGATCATTGCCCATGCTAAGTGTCTAGTCTTTCCTAAGGATAAATGGCTAGAAATAACATTTTTGTGTAAAAACCTCCATTGAAAATTTTAATATATATTTTAAAATTCACATTGGTATTATATTCAATTCAGAATAAATAAACTTATTTTGGCTAGCAAAGCATTGTTTACTGTTTCTTAAGAAGCATCAAGAAATTAAAAGAAAAATGAAGACCTGGGGAAGAATTCTACCTCTCATTTATTATTCTACCTCTCACTTTGCTTCGGAATTTTTAAGACAAACTTTTAGAACTTTGTAATTCTCATCTGATTGCTGTAAAGATTAAATGAGACAGGCATGAACTGTGCAAATCAGACACCATAATGCTCCTAGTGGATTTTCTGTAAACATTAATGTTATTGTGGACAGTGTAAGACAGTATAAGTTTCCTACCTCCCCGACCCAAAATAAATAAGTGCATAAAATAAAAATTATTATTATTCAAAATCTGGCCATGAAATTAGCAACTCTTACTAGATAAGATGAAAAGCAATTTTCAAGTTTAAAAATGTAGAAAGGTCTATTTTTTCCCTTGTTTTTACCATTGCATTTCAATTTAATTGTATATTAACAGTAACTGACAAATATAGGAGAACAATAAATTATTTAGGGTACCATTTTGGCTGCTGAAAACAGTCTCACTAAAAATTGTCTTAAATGCTGTGGGATTTGATTTCTCTATTAGATAGCATTCCAAGCATTAATAAATAAGATCTAGAATAATACCTGTCGGAGAAGGCAATGGCACCCCACTCCAGTACTCTTGCCTGGAGAATCCCAGGGATGGGGGAGCCTGGTGGGCTGCCATCTCTGGGGTCGCACAGAGTTGGACACGACTGAAGCGACTTAGCAGCAGCAGCAGCAGCAGAATAATACCTGTATGGCATTAAAGATCCAGGGTTTTTTCATTTACTTTTTGCTTATCTTTAGTATCCATCCATTGGTTTTTATCTTTTTTTCCCATCATCCAAAAAGGCACATTACCATATGTGTATTTCTGCTGGCAGGAATGGGATAAGAAGAAAAACATTGATTCTTTTTTGCTTTTAAGGTTACATGCATGCTAGGTTGCTTCTCTTGTGTCCTACTCTTTGTGACCCCATGGGCTGTAGCCTGCCAGGCTCCTCTGCCCATGGGATTCTCTAAGCAAGAATACTGGAGTGGGTTGCCATACCCTCCTTTGGGAATCTTCCTGAGCCAGGGATCAGCCCCACATCTATAATGTCTCCTGTATTGGCAGGAAGAATCTTTACCACTATCACCACCTGGGAACCTAGGAAGCCTGTTTTAAGGGTAGAACAATGTAATTGCCTACACCATCTCCACTTCATCCCAATGGCCAGATCCTAGCCACATGATTTACTAGTAAGACAATCTTTACTTGGATATTCATGTGTTCAGCCTCAGCTAACAATTCTATTGCCATGCAAGAATGAGAAAATAAATGTCATAGAATAATTCACCATATCAGCTAGGTGATGAACATAATCTAAAAATCTAGGGTTGCTATGACTGTATCACTGTTAGTGTTGACAATTTTACTAGTCTCAATAGAAATGGAAGCTGTGTATGTGTTTTTCTAAATTCAAAATTGTTTTCATGCTTATAAGTTGAAGCAAAGTTGAATTTTACAGTATATTTCCATTATTTAAGATGTCTTAATCAAATATATGTATGTATATGCATTTACATATGTATTATACACACAGATGTACATGAAAGATATATTTATGGCATGAGCAATGAGTGGATTAATTTAAACAAATTCAGCATGATATCACGTAGTATCACAGAAAATGATACAAAATAAGCAAAATTTTGGAAAAACAAAATTGCACACTTGATATTCTGTATCACCAAATATTGTATCATGTTAAGAGAAGGTGTGATCACTCACCTAGAGCCAGATATCCTGGAATGTGAAGTCAAGTGGGCCTTAGGAAGTATCACTATGAACAAAGCTGGTGGAGGTGATGGAATTCCCATTGAGCTATTTCATCCCCTAAAAGATGATGCTGTGAGTGTTGCACTCAATATGTCAGCAAATTTGAAAAACTCAGCAGTGCCCACAGGACTAGAAAAAGTCGGTTTTCATTCCAATCCCAAAGAAAGTCAATGCCAAATAATGTTCAAACTACCACACAATTGCACTCATCTCACACACTAGTAAAGTAATGCTCAACATTCTCCAAGCCAGGCTTCAGCAATACATGAACCGTGAACTCCCAGATGTTCAAGCTGGTTTTAGAAAAGGCAGAGGAACCAGAGATCAAATTGCCAACATCCGCTGGATCATCGATAAAGCAAGAGAGTTCCAGAAAAACATCTATTTCTGCTTTATTGACTATGCCAAAGCCTTTGACTATGTGGATCACAATCAACTGTGGAAAATTCTTCAAGAGATGGGAATACCAGACCACCTGACCTGCCTCTTGAGAAACCTATATGCAGGTTAGGAAGCAACAGTTAGAAGTGGACATGGAACAACAGACTGGTTCCAAATAGGAAAAGGAGTAACTCAAGGCTGTATATTGTCACCCTGCTTATTTAACTTATATGCAGAGTACATCATGAGAAGTGCTGGACTGGAAGAAACACAAGCTGGAATCAAGATTGCCGGGAGAAATATCAATAACCTCAGATATGCAGATGACACCACCCTTATGGCAGAAAGTGAAGAAGAGCTAAAGAGCCTCTTGATGAAAGTGAAAGAGGAGAGTGAAAAAGTTGGCTTAAAGCTCAACATTCAAAAAAGTAAGATCATGGCATCCGGTCCCATCTCTTCATGGCAAATAGATGGGGAAACAGTGGAAACAGTGTCAGACTTTATTTTTGGGGGCTCCAAAATCACTGCAGATGGTGACTGCAGCCATGAAATTAAAAGACACTTACTCCTTAGAAAGAAAGTTATGACCAACCTAGACAGCATATTAAAAAGCAGAGACATTATTTTGTCAACAAAGGTCCGTCTAGTCAAGAATATGATTTTTTGTTCATTTGTTTTAAAAAACAGAGTCCAAAAAGATCAATTCTTCAGCACTCCGCTTTCTTTATAGTCCACTTCTCACATCCATACATGACTACTGGAAAAACCATAGCTTTGACTAGACCAACCTTTGTTGACAAACTAATGTCTCTGCTTTTTAATATGCTGTCTATGTTGGTCATAGCTTTTCTTCCAAGGATCAATTGTCTTAATTTCATGGCTGCACTCACCATTTACAATGATTTTGGAGCCCAAGAAAATAAAGTCTGTCCCTGTTTCCATTGTTTTTCCATCTATTTGACATAGAGTGATGTGACCAGATGCCATGATCTTAGTTTTTTGAATGTTGAGTTTAAAGCCAACTTTTTCACTCTCCTCTTTCAACTTTCTTCAAGAAGCTCTTTAGTTCCTCTTCACTTTCTGCCATAAGTGTGGTGTAATCTCTGTATCTGAGGTTATTGATATTTCTCCAGGCAATCTTGATTTCAGCTTGTGCTTCAACCAATGTGGAATTTTGCTTGATGTATTCTGCATATAATTTAAATAAGCAGGGTGACAATATACAACCCTCACATATTCGTTTTCCAATTTGGAACTAGTCCATTGTTCCATGTCTGGTTCTAACTATGTCTTCTTGACCTGCATACAGATTTCTCAGGAAGCAGAACAGGTAGTTTGGTATTCCCAACTCTTGAAGAGATTTCACAATTTGTTGTGATCTACACAGTTAATGCTTTGGCATAATCAATAAAGCAGAAGTAGATGTTTTTTCTGGTTTTCTCTTGCTTTATCGATGATCCAGCGAATGTTTGAATCCCTGGTTCCTCTGACTTTTCAAAATCCAGCTTGAACATCTGGAAGTTCATGGTCCACATACTGTTGAATCCTGGCTTGGAGAATTTTGAGCATTACTTTGCTAGCATGTGATATTAGTGCAATTGTGTGGTAGTTTGAACATTCTTTGACATTGCCCTTCTTTGGGATTTGAATGTAAACTGACTTTTTCCAGTCCTGTGGCCACTGCTGAGTTTTCCAGATTTGCTGGCATAGAGTCAGACATGACTGAAGCAACTTAGCAGCAGCAACAGCAGCAGACATCATATTAAAAAGCAGCGACATAACTTTGCCAACAAAGGTCCATCTAGTCAAATCTATGGTTTTTCCTGTATTCATGTATGGATGTGAGTGTTGAACCATAAAGAAAGTGAGCATGAAGAGCTGATGCTTTTGAACTGTGGTGTTGGAGAAGACTCTTGAGAGTTCTTTGGACAGCAAGGAGATCAAACCAGTCAATCCTAAAGGAAATCAGTCCTGAAATCTCATTGGAAGTTCTGATGCTGTAGCTGAGTCTCCAATACTTTGATCACCTAATGTGAAGATATGACTCATTGGAAAATACCCTGATGCTGGGAAAGATTGAAGGCAGAAGGAGAAAGGGACAACAGAGGATAAGATGATTGGATGGTATCACCAACTCGATGGACATGAGTTTGAGCAAGCTCTCAGAGTTTGTGATGGACCAGGAAGCCTGGCACGCTTCAGTCTGTGGGTCTCAAAGAGTCAGACACAACTGAGCGACTGAACTGAACTGAACTAATCATTGGCTACTCAGCAAATGGAACGCGAGACAGCTGTTCTCTTTGTGTCTTTATTCTGCGGCCACACGGCCTTGGTTCTTTTTGTTCTCTTTTCAGTCTTATCTCCATACACCACTTTCCTCTGCAATATTCTTACTTTCTGCACTGGTAATTGTGTCAGCATGTGACTTAAAGAAGTGATATCATTGCCTTAAAAGTCCTCTGTGCTCAGTTGCCTGAGTCAGATCAGAATCTTTGCAACCCCGTGGACTGTAACCCACCAGGTTCCTCTGTTCATAGGATTCTCCAAACAAAAACACTGGAATGGGTTGTCATTTCCTCCTCCAGTAGATCTTCCCTACCCAGGGACTGAAACCGCATCTCCTGTGTATCCTGACTAGCTTTCTGTTTCTTACCTCCAAATCTCCATAATATCTGGTTAGATACTATGAACTGACTCATTCAGAATAAAGTCTTGATTCTTTTCTCAATTTGCTTTCTGTCCTATGGAGACCAAAAAGTCAAGAAAATAATTTCTCACTTACTTTTAAGAGCTGTCATGTGACATATTTATGCCCCATGAAACACAAAGTGAAGTGTGATGGGAATTTTTTTGGGGAAAAAAAAGCTTAGAAAAGTGTCATTTCTTCCTCTTCTTAACTGAAATGCAAACATAATGCTAGAGGGAGAGAAGTTGCAGACATTTCTAAAGTATTAATTCCTCTCAGTTTGAAACAAGTTTATCCATAAATCAGTCATGTATAGCTAGAGAACTGAACTCACACTACATAGGATTTCCTAATTCAGTCTCTACGCAGAAAGGAAATGGATGTGAGTAGAAACATGATGATTTTCACTAGTAAAGTTCACAGCCCATGATAATTTTCCTTGATCCCTGCAGATACTGTAATTGCTTACAAGTTTGCAAATAACAAAAATGAAATTCCACCAACTATGTGAGGTTACAAACAATATTTTATTAGATAAATATATTTTTTAAAGAGAAAGTTTGACAAATGAGTGACAAAAATATTTTGTTTTTCTTTTGTATTTCAGTGTAAACCAAGAATATTACAAAACATTGATCCCAGAGGTGTAAAAAGAAAGTCACCACAATGATTAATATATTAGAAAATTTTTTGGAAAATATAATTTACTAGATTCTAAAAATATTAATCCATTCATATATT
Source organism: Bos indicus x Bos taurus (assembly GCF_003369695.1). Classification (NCBI taxonomy): domain Eukaryota; kingdom Metazoa; phylum Chordata; class Mammalia; order Artiodactyla; family Bovidae; genus Bos; species Bos indicus x Bos taurus. Next base: position 16,274,919 of record NC_040076.1, on the reverse strand, counting down.
TAATATTTACTGAGAACTGATAATATTTCATATACTATGCATATTAAGTTGGTCCTTGTCTTGAAATAATTCAATTTATTAAAAGAAACAAATTTATATCACTAGTGATAATATATTACAAACATTATACTGTTAATATGGTTAATTAATATAAAGTAATTCACTCTAGCTGCATATCAGAATAATTTCTGTAGAAATTATGTATTTGAATTGATTTCCTAAGATGTTGAGAATCATGAGATAAAGTGTTGGGGTCAGGAGAAGGACCAGGAAAAACATCCTAGGCAAAAGCCATAAAATAAACAAGGTTAAGTGACCTGAAGTTACTCTGTATGATAAATAGCTAGTATTTAGTTTATTTTCCTAAAGTTAGGGAATGGCAGAAGATCAGCCAGGAAAATTAAATTGATCCTAGACTGCAGATGTACTTGATGGTATTATGTAGGTGGTGGTGGTTTAGTTGCGAATTGTGTCCAACTCTTGTGCCCCCATGGACTGTAGCCTGCCAGGTTCCTCTGTCCATGGGATTCTCCAGGCAAGAATACTGGCATGGGTTGCCATTTCCTTCTCTAGGGGATCTTCCCGGCCCAGGGATCAAATGCAGGTCTCCTGCATTTCAGGCAGATTCTTTACCAACAGCTATGAGAGACTAAACCACCACATTAGGAGGGTTAGTTAGCTCCTTTACTATAGGCAGTGAACATAAAAGATATAAGTATATCTAAGCTTTTATAGTGTGATTCTCTCACAACTCAACCAGTAAAGAATCTGCCTGCAATGCAGGAGACTCACATTCTATCCCTGGGCCAGGAAGATACCCTGGAAAAGGAAATGGCAACCCACTCCTCTATTCTTGCCTGTGAAATCCCATGGATAGAGGAGCCTGGCAGGATACAGTCCATGGGGTCACAAGAGTTAGACACGACCTAGCAACTAAACCACAACCACTTAGTGTTTATAAGAGACCGTGTTAATCATTTGCTCTCAGTTCCATTTACTCCTTCACCACTGCTCTTATTGGCATTACAGTGGGGATAGTTTGCTTTCCCCATAGTCCTGTGTCTACTGACTTCTAACTAGGTTCAGTCAATATAAGATAATTGTAGATTTGGGGGAGGAAGAAACTTTAAAGAGAAGTGTTTCTCACATACTGTTTTCCTTAGACAACATCCTTGGTTAGGAGCATCTTTTCTATATATTCAGCTCCCACTACATACAGGCTGAACTTCCAAGGTCCCCACTCCTGACATCTGCTCTGATTCCATCAATGACTAGGACATGTAAATCCTTGAAGGTGTTGACGCCTCCACCTCCTTCACTTTCTTCAGTCCTAAGACTAGTAACAGCCTTCTGTAGTTAAGACAGAGATTTATTTATTATCCTCTAGTTGCCCCTTTCCTCTTATAAAATGTTGGAATTAAGTTCTAATATTAAATTCCCTCTGTTGAATTACCTGGCATGAGTTTGTTTACCTGGATATACCTTGGTTTAAAAAAATACAGATAGCTATGAAAAGAAATATATTGAAAATCATTTGCTATCACTTTTAAGTACTTTCAAATTAATAGTATAATAAGCAACTTATTACTTGAAACTGCCTTCATAGGAATGACCCCAAAGTCAAATTGGGGTATTTAATCAATAGAAGTTAAAAAAATGATTTATTCATGTCTTTACCAATTTCTTGATTAAAATCTATTTACAGTCTAAGTTATTTTAAGTTACTTGGAAAATGTCAGTACAAACAACAAAATAAACTATCTTATTTTTCCATTTTCTTCTTTGTATGTATTTCTTTTCCACATCAATCCACTTTTTACAGGGATCCAAAAAAAGCTCGAGAAAGCTGTTTATAATTTGAAACCTTTAAGTCATTACAAATTTAATAGTTCAGTGGTTAAAACAGACAAATGTTTCAAGCTCACCTGGCTTGGTTTTCAAGACAAAAATGTTTGTTCCAGTTTCAATGCAGGTATAATATAAACACATCAGTAGTGACAATATATTTTATGCTTATCTTTTAAGTCATTGTTATCACCAATATATTTACAAAGTGGATTTAGAAACTTTCCTACAGAGAAGGCAGGTGAAGTTGATATGCAGCAGTAAGAAAATAATTTGCTCAAAGTTAAGTAACACAATCTATTTTAAAATAGAATTTATGCTACTCATTCTAATTTTATTAATATTTTTAATTTAATTATTACAAGTTCATTTATAAACATTTCAAATATTTAGGAGTATTTATATTAGTCCTTATTTTAAAAAAAAACTATATTTGACTGTTTTGAATGTTAGTACTGTTTTCTTAAAAATACTTATTAGTTCCTTAGAAAATTATATGATTCGTCTCTGATAATAGCAAATGTTCTTTCATATTATCTAAATAAAGAGGTCTAATGTGAGATCAATTTAGAGTTTGAATAGACAGAGTAATGGATAAATTTATCTTCATAAACTTTATGAAACTGTTTATTGTGAAATATAACTCTTTAAATTTCACAAATTTTACTGAAGTATAGTTGATTTACAGTGTTGTGCTAATTTCTGCTGTACAGCAAAGTGACTCGATTATACACACATATATATATGTGTGTGTGTTCTTTTTTTTCATATTCTTTTCCACTCTAGTTTATCACAAGATACTGAAAACAGTTCCCTATACCATACAACAGGACCTGGTTGTTCATCTATCCTATATATACTGGCTTGCATCTGCTAATTCCAAGCTCCTAATCTTTCCCTCTTCCACTCCACTCATCTTTGGCAACCACAAGTCTATTCTCTATACCTGTGAGTTTGTTTCTATTTCATAGATATGTTCATTCATGTTGTATTTTAAATTTCACATGTAACTGATGACATATGGTATTTGTCTTTCTCCATCTGATTTACTTCACTTAGCATATGATAATCTCTAGGTCCATCCATGTTACTACAAATGACATTGCTTCATGATTTTTTTACAGCTGAGTAATATTCCTGACACGACTGAAGCGACTTAGCAGCAGCAGCAGCATATATATAGGAGTGTATATATAGCATATATATATATAGCATCTTCTTTCTCCATTCATTTTTTGATGGACATTTAGACTGTTTCTATGACTAAGACTTCTTAAACAATGATTCTATGAACATAGGGGTGCATGTATTTTTTTGAATTATAGTTTTGTGTGAATATATGCCAAGGGGTGAGATTGCTGGATCATATGGTAACTCATTTTTAGTTTTTCTTACTGTTCTCCATAATGGTTGTACAAAGTTACATTCCTACCAACACTATAAGTTTATTCATTTTACTCCATACCCTGAAATACAGGGTATTTTACTTGTAATACAGGGTATTTACCTGAAATACAGGGTATTTACTCCATACACTGAAATATACTTTTAAAAGTATCTCAGTGATTAATTTCATTTCTTAAATTAATATTAATCCCAAAACACACAATAAGATATTATACATTTTTATCTTTTAGCTTTCTTGATCTGTCAATTAAGTTTCAAGGTTGACTTTGAAAAATATTTAAATGTTCCAAATGTTTCCAAACATTTCCTTTATGCACCCCAAAAATGACTGTGTTGCTTGGTTGAAAAATGCCTCAAGCATGTGACTTCTCATTTGGCCTCTGTCATTTGTTTGGGATGATGATAGCATTGACTGACCCTCAGAGTATTTTCATTTTTAATTTTATCTTTTCAATATTAGTAATGAAATAATGGTGATTTTTCACATATTATAATTATATTCTAAGTTTAATGACTTAGCAAAATATATAAATGGAGAAAGAGGCAAAGTTTTGATCAAAGCTTAACTATAGAGTTAGATGTGTACTCCTGCCTTAATTCTGGTAAACTGTAAACCAGTAAAAAGAGAAAAGATTAACTGACATACTATGGGTTGCCAAAATATGTTCTATAAACATAAAAGCTCATACTAAACTGCTATACACACACACATAGCTGTATCTGTATCTACTTTGTATGTATATGGTGGGGGAGTGTGTGTGTGCGTCTGTGCAATTTATGGGCTATTCAATTTTTGTTTCCAGATCAGTTTACTCTCTTTAAATTTTAAATCCAAAATATAGGCAATATGTCCTTTACCGCCCATGCAGATTATAAAAGCATTTTACACTCTGTTAATGCTATCTATAGCAGTCAATCCTATTTGCAACACTTTATAGAACTAAGAATTATCATTTTAATTCAGTAATTAGTATTTCACTCACAACATTGTTATCAGACTATTTTAGTCATGAAAGAGAGTTGCCTTGCCCTTCCTTTGCTTAAATGACTTAAAAAAATGACAGCTATGTTTTTCATCACAAAATATGGAAAGCCAGTGGATATTTTTGTTTAAATAAAATAACTTTTTTGAATAGTCATTAGAGAAATCGTAGCAGATCCATTCAGGTACATGTACAAAACCAGAAGCTGTTTGAACACTGTAATCGATGAGGCACTGTAAGTTGTTACTCCCCAAAGACAGCAGACCATAGGTTATTTTGTTCACTGCTACATATTTGCAGTTAACATATAATTGCCTAATATAACATAGATGCTTTATCACTGTTTCTTGAAGTGATGTGTAGCATACATCCTCCAATTTTTGTCCCATACTGCAACTTATAACTGACAAGTCAAGGAAGAACCATGGAGCCATACTCCATTCCATTTGCACAAAACAGTGAAAAATGTGGGTAGTCTGAGGCTCCCATTCTCAGCTGAAGTCAAACAAGGTGATTCTCTGCCTTCTGGTTTCAGCTCTCACACTGTAACTCTGTCCCTTTCGTATTATAATTAATGCAACATTTTTCTGTCTTTTGTTGTTGGTGGCAATGGTGATTCTAGCTATTTAAATGACTCTTAAGTGTAGTGCTGAAGTGCTGGGTAGTTTTCCTAAGTGCGGAAAGGCTACAATGTACCTTACAGAGAAAATAATAAGAGTGTTAAGTCAGTTTAGTTCAGGCTTATGTTGGCTGTGAGCTCAATGTTAATGAGTCAACAATACAAATTAAATAATGTGTCCTTGAGAGCTTCCCAGGGGGTTCCATACTAAAGAACCCTCCGGCCAATGCAGGAGACACAGGTTTGATCTCTGGATCAGGAAGATCCCCTGATGAAGGAAATGACAGTATTCTTGTCTGGAAAATTCCATTGACAGAGGAGCCTGGTAGGTTACAGTCCATGGATTTGCAAAGATTTGGACTTGACTGAGTGAATAAACACATAAACACAAGGTGTCTTGCAAAAGAAATACGTATCCATGGGGTTACAAAGAGTCAGACATGACTGAGCACACACACAAACATGTAAACACGGTTTGTATTAAAGTGTTGCTGAAGTGTTTTGACTAAAGGTTTCCAGAACATAACCCTATATTTCCCCAAAGAATAATGATTCAGTAATCACTAATTCAGCCTTCACAGTGACTTTATAAGACATAACTACTGCAGATAATGAGAATTAGTTGTGTATCTCTTTTTTAATTTTGTGACAAATATCTTTGAGCTCTTGACTCGTACATACTCATGCAAAAACAAAGGCAATGGCACCCCACTCCAGTACTCTTGCCTGGAAAATCCCACGGATGGAGGAGCCTGGTGGGCTACAGTCCATGCGGTTGCTAAGAGTCGGACACGACTGAGCAAATTCACTTTCACTTTTCACTTTCATTCATTGGAGAAGGAAATGGCAACCCACTCCAGTGTTCTTGCCTGGAGAATCCCAGGGACAGGGGAGCCTGGTGGGTTGCCGTCTATGGGGTCGCACAGAGTCCGACGCGACTGAAGCGAATTAGCTGCAGCATACACATAAATTTACTATAAGAACACAAGTTTAGTCCGTATTTTACCACAGTTATACGAAAATTAATAGTTACATATGGGTAATCATAGCTCATTGCCTCTGCCCGAGGTTGTTACCTATGTCATAGTTACACTTCAGCATTTTATGGACCACATCTAGTTAATTGCAAATGATTGAAGTTAGGAGTGAATTCTTGCATTCTTATGTATGAAAGCTATGGTTTTTCCAGTAGTTATGTACAGATATGAGAGTTTGACCATAAAGAAGGCTGAATGCCAAAGAGTTGATGCTTTTGACCTATGGTGTTGGAGAAGACTCTTGAGAGTCCCTTGGGCTGCACAGAGATCAACCCCCCAGTCAATCCTAAAGGAAATCAACCCTGAATATTCATTGGAAATACTGATGTTGAAGCTCCAATACTTTGGCCACCTGCTGCCAAGAGCCAACTCCTTGGAAAAGACCCTGATGCTGAGAAAGATTGAAGACAAAAGGAGAAGGGGATGCCAGAGGGTGAGATGGTTGGATGGCATCACTAACTCAATGGACGTGAATTTGAGCAAACTCTGGGAGATAGTGAAGGGCAGGGGAACCTGGGGGGTTGCAGTCCATGGGGTCCTAGAGTCAGACAGGACTTAGCTACTGAACAACAACAAGAACAATGTATTGGAGAGAACCGCTGAGACTTCCAGTAAACTAAGATACAGAAGAACTTAGAACAAGCCTAACAAAAAGAGAAGAAAAAAGAGGAAATCCCAATCATGAAAATAATTGTGAATCAGGACTTGTTTTGATCACTGTAGTTCAAAAAGCATAATAACTCTCCAAATTCAGGATCTGTTTATTCAAATGAACTGTTTTATAGGTCTACCTCATTCTGTTGTGCACTTAGTCAAATGCCTGATCTCCTATTTGCACAAATGTATCCTGTAAAACAAACTGATGCAAACAGCTAATTTAGTAATGTAGATCTTTGATATAAATTCCATGACTTGTATGTATATAATTCTTTTGAATGTTTTTACTTTACATAGATTAATATAAAAAATAGTATCCTCTACACACACCCTTTGAAATAGCTCTAAAGCCAGCTTAAATTTAATTCATATGCATACATTAACATTTTCAAATTCCATGCTCTGTTCATAATCACTACTTAGAATTCAGTGTTCAGGAAGCTTGGATTTAAGCTCATAAGTCCTTTTGAATGTGTCCTGAAACTCATTGTTCTGATGTATTGATGTCAGCCTATTAGCTAGTTCATCAAAGTGACACTCCATTTTAATAGAGTATCAAAGTATTAGTGCTTTCTTCACACAGAGATAAAAATACAGATAGCATCCTAGTTGGGGAATATATGTGTAACTTGAAACTTCCTGTGTCAAGTTCCAAGGTCTGTCAATCCATCATTTTCTAAAAGCACTTCATAGTAAATAAAATCTAGAAAGGGCAGACAAAAATGCTATCAAAGCTATGTGAACATCAAACTCAATTAAATGTAGCCAATAAAGGGGTACAAAATTTGGTGAACCATTTACTGTTTGTACTTACTGTTTCTTTGAGAGTTTTACTTTTTTAAACACCTATTTTGTTATTTTGTTTGTTTGTCTTTGTCTGCAGAGACATTACTTTTCCAACAAAAGTCCATTTAGTCAAGGCTATCAGAGATACCAAAGGAGCATTTCATGCAAAGATGGGCTCAATAAAGGACAGAAATGGTATGGACCTAACAGAAGCAGAAGATATTAAGAAGAGATGACAAGAATACACAGAAGAACTGTACAAAAAAGATCTTCATGACCCAGATAAGCATGATGGTGTGATCACTGACATAGAGCCAGACATCCTGGAATATGAAGTCAAGTGGGCCTTAGAAAGCATCACTACGAACAAAACTAGTGGAGGTGATGGAATTCCAGTTGAACTAGTCCAAATCCTGAAAGATGGTGCTGTAAAAGCATATTGATGCTGCACTCAATATGCCAGCAAATTTGGAAAACTTAGCAGTGGCCACAGGACTGGAAAAGGTCAGTTTTCATTCCAATCCCAAAGAAAGGCAATGCCAAAGAACGTTCAAACTACCGCACAGTTGCACTCATCTCACACACTAGTAAAGTCATGCTCAAAATTCTCCAAGCCAGGCTTTAGCAATATGTGAACCGTGAACTTCCTGATGTTCAAGCTGGTTTTAGAAAAGGCAGAGGAACCAGAGATCAAATTGCCAACATCCGCTGGATCATGGAAAAAGCAAGAGAGTTCCAGAAAAACATCTATTTCTGCTTTATTGACTATGCCAAAGCCTTTAACCGTGTGGATCACAATAAACTGTGGAAAATTCTGAAAGAGATGGGAATACCAGAACACCTGATCTGCCTCTTGAGAAATTTGTATGCAGGTCAGGAAGCAACAGTTAGAACTGGACATGGAACAACAGACTGGTTCCAAATAGGAAAAGGAGTAACTCAAGGCTGTATATTGTCACCCTGCTTACTTAACTTATATGCAAAGTACATCATGAGAAATGTTGGACTGGAAGAAGCACAAGCTGGAATCAAGATTGCCGGGAGAAATATCAATAACCTCAGATATGCAGATAACACCACCCTTATGGCAGAAAGTGAAAAGGAACTAAAAAGCCTCTTGATGAAAGTGAAAGTGGAGAGTGAAAAAGTTGACTTAAAGCTGAACATTCAGAAAATGAAGATCATGACATCTGGTCCCATCACTTTATGGGAAATAGATGGGGAAACAGTGGAAACAGTGTCAGACTTAATTTTTCTGGGCTCGAAAATCACTGCAGATGGTGACTGCAGCCATGAAATTAAAAGACACTTACTCCTTGGAAGGAAAGTTATGACCAACCTAGATAGCATATTCAAAAGCAGAGACATTACTTTGCCAACAAAAGTTCGTCTAGTCAAGGCTTTGGTTTTTCCTCTGGTCATGTATGGATGTGAGAGTTGGACTGTGAGGAAGGTTGAGCGCTGAAGAATTGATGCTTTTGAACTGTGGTGTTGGAGAAGACTCTTGAGAGTCCTTTGGACTGCAAGGAGATCCAACCAGTCCATTCTGAAGGAGATCAGCCCTGAGATTTCTTTGGAAGGAATGATGCTGAAGCTGAAACTCCAGTACTTTGGCCACTTCATGTGAAGAGTTGACTCATTGGAAAAGACTCTGATGCTGGGAGGGATTGGGGGCAAGAGGAGAAGGGGACGACAGAGGATGAGCTGGCTGGATGGCATCACTGATTCAATGGACGTGAGTCTGAGTGAACTCCGGGAGTTGGTAATGGACAGGGAGGCCTGGCATGCTGCGATTCATGGGGTTGCAAAGAGTCGGACACGACTGAGCGACTGATCTGATGTGATCTGATGATTTTTCCACTAGTCATCTATGGATGTGACCGTTGGACTATAAAGAAAGCTGAGTGCTGAAGAATTGATGCTTTTGAATTGTGGTGTTGGAGAAGACTCTTGAGAGTCCCTTGGACTGTGAGAGATCCAACCAATCAATGCTAAAGGAAATCAGTCCTGAATATTCATTGGAAGGACTGATGTTGAAGCTGAAACTCCAATACTTTGGTCACCTAATGGGAAGAACTGACTCATTTAAAAAAAACCCTGATGCTGGGAAAGTTTGAAGGTAGGAGGATACAGGGATGACAGAGGATGAGATGGTTGGATGGCATTACTGATTCAATGGACATGAGTTTAGGCAAGCTCTGGGTGTTGGTGATGGACAGGGAGGCCTGGCATGCTGCGATTCATGGGGTTGCAAAGAGTCGGACACGACTGAGCGACTGATCTGATGTGATCTGATGATTTTTCCATTAGTCATCTATGGATGTGACCGTTGGACTATAAAGAAAGCTGAGTGCTGAAGAATTGATGCTTTTGAATTGTGGTGTTGGAGAAGACTCTTGAGAGTCCCTTGGACTGTGAGAGATCCAACCAATCAATGCTAAAGGAAATCAGTCCTGAATATTCATTGGAAGGACTGATGTTGAAGCTGAAACTCCAATACTTTGGTCACCTAATGTGAAGAACTGACTCATTTAAAAAAAACCCTGATGCTGGGAAAGTTTGAAGGTAGGAGGAGACAGGGATGACAGAGGATGAGATGGTTGGATGGCATTACTGATTCAATGGACATGAGTTTAGGCAAGCTCTGGGTGTTGGTGATGGACAGGGAGGCCTGGCATGCTGCAGTCCATGGGGTCTCAAAGAGTAGGACACAACTGAGTGACTGAACTTATCCGAACTGAAATGTCTAGTAGTTTTCCCTACTTTCTTCAATTTAAGTCTGAATTCAGCAATTAGGACTTCATGGTCTGAGCCACAGTCAGTTCCTGGTTTGTTTTTGCTGACTGTATAGAGCTTCTCCATAATTTTCTGCAAAGAATATTATCAATCTGATTTTGGTATTGATCATCTGGTGATGTCCATGTGTAGAATCTTCTCTCGTGTTGTTGGAAGAGGATGTTTGCTATGACCAGTGTATTCTCTTGGCAAAGCCATCTTAGTCTTTGCCCTGCTTCATTCTGTACTCTATGGCCAAATTTCACTGTTACTCCAGGTATTTCTTGACTCCTTCTTTTGATTTCCAGTCCTCTATAATGAAAAGGACATCTTTTTTGGGTGTTTGCTTTAGAACGTTTTGTAGGTCTTCAAAGAACCATTCAACTTCAGTTTCTTCAGCATTACTGGTCAAGCCATACACTTGGGTACTGTGAAATTGAGTGGTTTGCCTTGGAAATGAACAGAGATCATTGTGTCATTTTTGAGATTTCATCCAAGTACTGCATTTTGAACTCTTTTGTTGACTATGATGGCTACTCCATTTCTTCTAAGGGATTCTTGCCCACAGTGCTAGATGTAATGATCATCTGAGTTAAATTCACGCATTCCAGTCCATTTTAGTTCACTGAATCCTGAATTGTCAATGTTCACTCTTGCCATCTCCTGTTTGACCTCTTCCAATTTGCTTTGACTCATTGACCTAACATTCCTGATTCCTATGCAATATTACTCTTTACAGCATCAGACTTTACTTCCATCACCAGTCACATCCACAACTGGGTGTTGTTTTTGCTTTGGCTCTGTCTCTTCATTCTTTTTTGAAGTTATTTCTCCACCGATCTTCAGTAGCATATTGGGCACATACCTACCTGGGAAGTTCATATTTCAGTGTCCTATCATTTTGCCTTTCCATACTGATTAGAAAACATTTACTCAGCATGGCCCTGTCCATCAGAACAAGACCCAGTTTCCCCCTCAGTCAGTCTTTCCCATCAGGAAGCTTCATAAGCCTCTTATCCCTCTCCACCATAGGGCAGACAGATTGAAAACCACAATCACAGAAAACTATCCAATCTAATCACATGGACCACAGCTGTATCTAACTCAATGAAACTATGAGCCATGCCATGTAGGGCCACCCAAGATGGACTGGTCATGGTAGAAAGTTCTGACAAAACGTGGTCCCCTAAAGAAGGGAATTGTAAGCCACTTCAGTATTCTTGCCTTGAAAACCCATGAACAGTATGGATCATGGTGGTGCCCCCTAAAGTGGAAGTATGGAATCTTAAGGATTAGACTGCCAGTGAAGTCCCCATTTGAGAGTTTTAAAATCCTATACAAAAAGGTATCCACAAATGGGGTCACAAAGAGTTGGACATGACTTAGCAGTGGAACAACAATTATAATCCTCACTTATGAAATTTATTACTTAGTTTTCAATATAGGAAGCCTACCAAATATACCTAACTCTTTTATCTATACCAAAACATTACTGAAAATCATCAGTAGTTGGTAAATATTTCCTTCTGTTTCTTAATAATAAAACTTTAGTCTGGATAAAACTTGAGAAATGAAATTGTAAATTCCACTGTGAACCTCCTTTCCATACAAAATTTATGATCAACAACTGCTCTCTACCTTCCTGGTGAGTACCCTGACTGTAATCATCTTCATCTGCCTGGAAGAGTGCAGAATTCTCTTGTTAAGCAAAGTTCCACTGTAGCTCACCATCAACTAGTTGACAAAGACAAAAATGATCCATACAACATAAATCAAAGTGGACAGCATCCTTGCTTAACATTCTAATGGCTTCTCATTGCTGTAAATAGAACTCCAACCTCTTTTCTGTACCAGTCAAACCTAGGTTTGTAGTATCTTCTTATTTGATTCTTTTCTTATTATGATCTAAAAAAACCTGGCACTTTTGTTAATTTAACACTCATGCTCTAGGTGTTATTCACCCTCATTTTTTGGCATGCAGTTCTCTCCACATTATTCACCTTTGATCACCATGGGCGCTTAGTTGCTTCAGTCGTGTCAGACTCTTCATGACATGTACCCTGAACTGTACCCTGCCAGGCTCCTCTGTCCATGGAATTGTCCAGGCAAGAGTGTTGGAGTGGTAAGCAAATCCCTTCTCCAGGGGATCTTCCCAAACCAGGGATTGAACCTGCATCTCCTGCATTACAGGTGGTATCTTTACCACTGAGCCACTAGGGAAGCCCTCCTTTGATCACCACCTCTTCACATCTGCTTTGCTGCAGCATCCTCTCTGAAATATACACCTATGCCATCCTCAGTCTCTCAGTTCACTTTAGTTATTGGTGCTTAGATTCCTAAGAAATTAAGTGCCTCTATTTGCTTGACCTTTTCTTGCCTCTCTTCTTCTATTTAAGTGAAGGCTTCATGATGGCCAGTCCTACGTTTTCTTCTTACCATTTTTATCTCAAGAAGACCCATTATAAGGAATGTACATTTTAAATGAATGTACATACTTACCTTTGGGAAAGACAAAACTAATTGCTATAAAAAACAAACCCACAGATTTCAATGGTTTATAAATTCATTTCTCCTGTGACTTATTTCACTTAACATCATCTTCCTAAGATTCTTCTGTGTTGCTGTATTTGGCAGGAATCCCTTCTTATTAAGCCTAAATAATATCCCAGTGTATTTATGACCACAAGTTCTTTATCTATTCTGTACTGTACACTGAAAAAGTTAAGTGTTCTTACCATTATTATAATGAGAGAAAGTTTTTTCTTCATTCACTTAATCATCCATTCCTTGGATCAATAAAGGGATTTCTGTCCATCTTCCATTTCTTTCATTCAAAGAACCTGTTGTTCTTTCATCTTGTAGTTTAGCCAGTAAGCAATGCTAAGTGACTATGCTGCCCAGTGGAAGTGAGAATTCAGTAGACAACATATTTTGTCCAATGTAAACTCTTAAACCTCATTTAGCTTTTCTGTTAGCATTAGACATAAAGAGAATTTTATTTTTAAAGCTGTAATGTCTTACTCCTTGGAAGGAAAGTTATGACCAACCTAGACAGCAAATTAAAAAGCAGAGACATTACTTTGTCTGCTAGACATTACAAAGGTCTGCTAGTCAAGGCTATGGTTTTTCCAGTAGTCATGTATGTATGTGAGAGTTGGACTATAAAGAAAGCTGAGCACTGAAGAATTAATGATTTTGAACTGTGGTGTTGGAGAAAATTCTTGAGAATCCCTTGGACTGTAAGGAGATCCAAGCAGTCCATCCTAAAGGAGATCAGTCCTGAGTGTTCATTGGAAGGACTGATGTTGAAGCTGAAACTCCAATACTTTGGCCACCTGATATGAAGAGCTCACTCATTGGAAAAGACCTTGATACTGGGAAAGGTTGAAAGCAGGATAAGAAGGGGACGACAGAGGATGAGATGGCTGGATGGCATCATCGACTCAATGGACATGAGTTTGAGCAAGCTTTGGAAGTTGGTGATGGACAGGGAGGGCTGGCATGCTGACGTCCATGGGGCCGCAAAGAGTCAGACACAACTGAGGGACTGAACTGAACTGAATGTTCTATAAATGTTTGTCTAACAAGAAACTTCAGTTTTTGCATCTCGGATCTTCCTGCAATAGCAGGATAAGATTTAATGTTCCTATGATCTCACAGAGTTTAAAGGAAATTTAATTCACTCTAATATGTTGCTATGTGTTCTGTCTCTTCTTCAGTGCTTTTATCCAACAAGCAAAATCCTATTTAAAGATTCATTATGTTCCGGAACCAACATAGGTCAATAACCAGAAGAAAATAATACAATTTTTAAAACATAAAGGCAAATATATTTCAATTTTTTTCAGATTCTGCTATTCAGAGATCCTTTATAATCTCAGTATATATGTGTCAAATACAGACATCATGCTAAAGACTGTTCTAGTGACTGAAAGAGTATCTGCTACATTGTTATTGCTGTTTAGTTGCTAAGTTGCATGTCGCTCTTTGTCACCCCAGAGACTATAGTGTACCAGGTTCCTCTGTCCTTGGGAATTTTCCAGGATAGAATACAGCAGTAGGTTGCCATTTCCATCTCCACGGGATCTTCCCAACCCAGGGATTGCACAGCAGTAGGTTGCCATTTCCATCTCCAAGGGATCTTCCCAACCCAGGGATTGCACCGCATCTCCTACTTCCCCTCTTTTGGCAAGCTGATTCTTTAACAGTACATGTTTAATTTTTTTTAATTGTATATATTTATTTATTTATTTATTTTAAAATTTATTTATTTTAATTAGAGGCTAATTACTTTACAATATTGTATTGGTTTTGCCATACATCAACATGAATCCGCCATGGGTGTACACGTGTTCCCAATCCTGAACCCCCCTCCCACCTCCCTCCGCATACCATCCCTCTGGGTCATCCCAGTGCACCAGCCCCAAGCATCCTGTATCCTGCATCAAACCTGGACTGGCGATTCATTTCTTATATGATATTATACATGTTTCAATGCCATTCTCCCAAATCATCCCCCCTCCCTCTCCCACAGAGTCCAAAAAACTGTTCTATACATCTGTGTCTCTTTTGCCACCTCGCATACAGGGTTATTGTTACCATCTTTCTAAATTCCATATATATGCATTAGTATACTGTATTGGTGTTTTTCTTTCTGGCTTACTTCACTCTGTATAATAGGCTCCAGTTTCAACCACCTCATTAGAACTGATTCAAATGTATTCTTTTTAATGGCTGAGTAATACTTCATTCTGTATATGTACCACAGCTTTCTTATCCATTCATCTGCTGATGGACATCTAGGTTGCTTCCATGTCCTGGCAATTATAAACAGTGCTGCGATGAACATTGGGGTACACATGTCTCTTTAAATTCTGGTTTCCCGTTTAATCTTTTTAAGGTCCTATGCAAAGAGCCTTGCTGGGGTTCAGTCCCAGCAGGATCCAGGGGTACCCTTAGGATGACGGCTTAGGTGATAAGAATAGCAAAGTGGAGAGCAGGGCTTGATCTTCCTTGGTTTACACAGAAAGCCAATAAAGCTCCTGTATTCCAAGGAGTCATCCTGAAAGAAGAACAGAGAGAGAAAAGGAGAGAAAAGGAAAAAAATAATGACATGGAGAGACTAAGCTTTGGTGAGCGAGGGCCATAACTTTATTTTCAAAAGGAACTTTTATACCTTGACTTGTACATAGAGGGAAATTAAAGATGCAAAGTCATACAGAGTCAGCCCAAACATTACATCTGTTTTGTCTTTATCAAAACCAGGATTTTTTCTACATACCTTTCCCACAAACAATGTTGTGTACATTATCTTCTGGCTTTGGAGGCCTGTGGACATTTTATAACCTTTTTTTGATAAAGGTTGCTCAACCAGAAAACTTATTTTCCCTTAAAATGTTTTGTCTTTATTTCTCCCAGCCTCAGAAAGTACTAAACAGAGTTACATTCTCATGGAGCAAAGGTGCAGTGGGTCACAACAAAGAAAGAACCAATTAGCTCAAAGGTCTGATGTGGATAATTCCAAGGCTGCTACTTGTTTTTCTTACATTCCAACTATGTTAACCAATGCACTCCCAGGTGCACAATGGATAAGGGATATGGGAACTTGGCAGCAAGCATTGGCCCAATAATGAAGCCCTTTACCAGTACTATCTATTCTAAAAGTACTCTATGCTCATTAGGACTTTTAGAATGTATTGGCTTCCCGTGCCTTTCAAGGTTGGGGAGTTGTGAACAATCATGTGTGTTAATTGCAAGAGTATGGATAAACCTGTCAGGCAAGCTAGAATGCCAACAGAGGGGTTAAAATAGAAATATTCCTTTTATGCTCAGGAGACTTATTAACTAAAGCCCTAAGTTGATTTTTTTCAGAGAAAGGTGGTCGGGGATAGCCCCCTGTTAATGTCAGAAGAGTTGGTGAAAGGCACAAAATAGTAAGACAGACAGATTCTGATTTTGGGGTAGATGCTCATGCAAATTCATGGGGTCCCTTGAGCCATGATCTGCCTTTGCCTGTCATGGTTCTCTCCACATGACCTTTGTCATGGGTGGGATCTCCCGTGGTGGCTCCCGGCAGAGGCTGAATAGCCACTCCTAACTTTACTTTAGACAAAGTATGTGAAGGCCGTGGTTTAGTTGCTAAGTCGTCTCCAACTTTTGTGACCACATGGATGATAGCCTGCTAGGCTCCTCTGTCCATGGGATTCTCCAGGCAAGAATACTGGAATGGGTTGCCATTTCCTTCTCTAGGGGATCTTCCTGAGCGAGGGATCAACCTGGGTCTCCTGCATTGCAGGCAGATTCTTTACCACTTGAGCTATAAGGAAAGCTCAAAGTATGTGAAACAGGCATTATCTTTAATGGACAATTGTTCAACTATTAGAGTAAGAATGGAAGTTAGAAGAAGAACAAGCATGGAAAAGGTATCTTTCTTCTATATATTCCTATTGTGAAAACAGATGTAGCAGACATTTTAAGCATGAAGGTAACTTCATTTGCTGTTTCTGTGCTAAATGAACTTAACTTGCGGTTTTAGTTCAGTTTTCTGTGTTTTTCACTGAAAGTGAGAACAATCATTTATTAGTGATACCAAATAGACTCTAATCCTCACAGCTATTGAAGTTCTCACTGTGGAAATACACACTTCTAAATTAGTAAACATGCATTGTGATTTTATGTTTATTTATTTTTCTATTTTGGGATGTGTGTGTGTGTGTAAGATAGCACTCTAGGAATGCTCATCTAAAGAATTGTGGAAAGATTGAGATGCTGAATCTACAGAAGGGGAAATTTGTTGATTTCCTCTTCTCACTTATCCTTTACCAGCCAACACGTTTCTCCTTCAGGAAACGTAAGACCCTGATCTTTGCTATTTTTAAAAATGTTAAATTAAGGACATGATAACACTCTTGTTTTTACAGGAGGAATAAAAAAACAAACTGCAATTTAATACCAGGATTTTAAGTCAGGTTTGATCGCATGGCTTCTTTTGTGTGATGGGTAACCCAAGATGATCTGCTACAATAGGGTATGGATTCCAAGATTTATGGAGAACAGAGTTCCTTTGAATACTTTCTATGAAGAATGAGTAATAATTGCCAGGAAGTAGAGCACAACAAGAAAAAAAAAATAGGGGGATTTTGATAACAGGATTTAGGAACCTTTGAATTTGCTAAGCATGAGAGCACAGTAGCTCATTAATGTATTCATTCTTTTTTCCCTATGAAAAATTTCAATCTTGTGAAAATCCCAGTAATGGCTGATTGTTAGATACAGTTTGGGTGAAGTTGTTTTTCAGGAGAGCAATCTAAGGGCATTGAAGTTTGGAGCTGAAAAAACCAAGAGGATGATAGTGAAAGAGAAACATGAGAAGGAAAAGTATATAATACTTTCTTTACATTTGTATTGCCATCATTTCACACAGAATATGATACATTTAAGTACCTAATTAATGAGAAATTTATCCATAAAAATATTTTGATATATTTCATATGAGGACTTTTAATGTAGAAGTTCTTACACAAATATATAAACTTATAACTACATATGTATATATAAAAGCATTATTTGTAAACATAATTAAATATAAGTAAAAATAATTTAATATATAACACTGTGTAGAATGTTTTGCAGCCACTAAATGAACATTCACCTACAAGTTACATAAAATTATAGTTTTATGACACCACATAAGAATATAATACTTTTATAATATGCTTAGTATTTAAGAAAGAAGATACAACACATGGTTAACAATAATTTTCTTTGGATGGATTACAGATAATTTCCTTTTTTTATTTTCAATTTTCATATTTAAATTTGTCTATTAAAAGATATATGCTCAGCTGGTAAAAAATTCGCCTGCAATACAGGAGACCCTGGTTCAATTCCTGGGCCGGGAAAATCCACTAGAAAAGGGATAGGCTACCCACTCAGGTATTCTTGGGCTTCCCTGGTCACTAAGCCAATAAAAAATCCACCTGCAATGTGGGATACATGTGTTCAATCCATGGGTTGGGAAGATCTCCTGGAGAAGGGAAAGGCTACTCACTCCAGTATTCTTGTCTGGAGAATTCAATGGACTGTATAGTCCATGGGGGTCACAAAAAGTGGAACATGACTGAATGACTTTTACTTTCACATATAACATATATTGCTTTTCAAAAAGAAACAGCAGGAATTTAAAGGAATCTGGGCTGTGTATAGTTTACTCCAATTAATCAACTATCTTTAGACACTGGGCATGCACAGAGAGATGTACTGAAAGATGGCCAGAGGAAAGGTCATATATTCCTCAGTGTCCATTGTAATTTTAGAGTTTTTCAAACAGAATTTTATATCAAGCTATGCTTTATACCATCTGAACTTAGATGCTCAGACAATAATTGATACCTAAGACCCAGGAGTCCTTATACTTAAAGAGTAGACTATGAGACAGTAAGATGCTCTATCAGGGACACTTTAACTGGTTGGTGACTGGCTGGTTCGAGGAGACCTTTATTTCTGATAGTCTGGACATGAGACATTTGAAAGTTAGCAGAGGGTAGAATAGTTAAGCTTGGAGGAGTATAGAAAACTGAGTGAGCAAGCAGAAGTGAAGTGTTATTAGTCGAGGGTCAAGGGATGTGAGGATGTAGGAGAGGAGAGAAAAGCTGCTTGGTGCCACAGTAACATGTAAAGAGGACTAAAGAACAGGACAAATACACAGTATGGTCACAAATAGGAGCAGTGGAATAACTGTTTAGAACCATTACTGCTACAGTATGCTAGAGCTGCATCGCATCCTGGTGGTGATTATTTTATTGAAATTTTCTGTAAGCTCTAGTTTTGCAGCAACTGATAATGTTTTATATTCTTCTTACTTTGTAACATACGTGTGATGAATCTCCATTAATGAAAGTAACCAGAGTGGGTCCCAGTTCATGGAAATCATAAAAAAGAATATCTGACAGAGTTGCAAACCTGACTGCTTAACAGAATGACACTTTTAAAAATACTAAACTCTTTTGCCATCTTTACAATTTTATTATTTCATCCTTCTCTTCCTGTTACCTATATCTCAGTTCTTCGATCTTGATTTTGTCTTATATTTTAAATATCACTTTCTGAAAGATTTTCAGTCTTCAGTGACATTCTTCCTTATTCTGCAGTCTCTACTGATAGGCTTGGCCCACAGCTGGGTGAAAATATTCTAAAGCAAATACAATTTTTATGTGTCATCATTGGTTTAAGTGAGATCAGATTTAGAACTTAGCACTTCTTCTTAAGGATATTTGGCTATTTCTGATAAATACATTTAATCATTAAAATCTTATGCTGCATTATATTTCATTGTCAAAAGTTGTTCTGACATAGCAATGGCACTCCACTCCAGTACTGTTGCCTGGAAAATCCCATGGACGGAGGAGCCTGGTAGGCTGTAGTCCATGGGGTCTCGAAGAGTCGGACACGACTGAGCAACTTCACTTTCACTTTTCACTCCCCTGCATTGGAGAAGGAAATGGCAACCCACTCCAGTGTTCTTGCCTGGAGAATCCCAGGGACCAGGGAGCCTGGTGGGCTGCCGTCTATGGGGTCGCACAGAGTCCGACATGACTGAAGTGACTTGGCAGGCAGCAGGCAGCAGTTAAAATTCACATATTGATTACATTGATGGTAAAGCAAAAAGCAGAAGAAATAGATACTTAAGTTTGAGAGATATAAATTTTTTTTTTTAATGAAGTGTAAAATTTTCTAGAGCTCATTGTCATATCAATAATTTCTCAAATTTTATGTAGTATCTGTGACCCATTTCATACAAGGTATTGAATGCCAGGAAAAAAGTCACTATTCATTATTAGGGATGTGGTATGCATTTACTAAGGATAAGGCAATGGCAACCCGCTCTAGGACTCTTGCCTGGAAAATCCCATGGACGGAGGAGCCTGGTGGGTTGCAGTCCATGGGGTCACGAAGAGTCAGACACGACTGAGCAACTTCACTTTTCCTTTTCACTTTCCTGCATTGAAGAAGGAAATGACAACCCACTCCAGTGTTCTTGCCTGTTGAATCCCAGGGACGGGGCAGCCTGGTGGGCTGCCGTCTATGGGGTTGGCCAGAGTTGGACACGACTGAAGCGACTTAGCAGCAGCAGTATGCATTTACCAAAAGTTTTCCATGTAAGAAAAAGAGTCATTCTTAAAATTTTACTATTAGTTAGAGATACTACATTAGATTTATTTTTTTCAATTCAAAATATGTGAAATTTAAGTTCTGAAAATATGCGATTTAAAATCAGTCACTCAGTCGTGTCCAATTCTTTGCGACCCAATGGACTGTAGCCACCAGGCTCCTCTGTCCATGGAAATGATGTGGGATGCCCTTTCCTCTCTAGGTAATCTTCCTGACCCAGGGATTAAACCTGGGTCTCCCGTGTTGGAGGCAGATTCTTTACTATCTGAGCTACCAGGGAATGACTGCCTTGAAAATTTTAGTAGGCTTAAACCTCATATAGGTAATCTACCTCAATGATATACTGGCATCAGATTTAAAAACCTGTGATGGATTCATTTTTATATTTGGCAAAACTAATACAATTATGTAAAGTTTAAAAATAAAATAAAATTAAAAATAAAATAAAAATAAAAATAACACCTTTTTATTATTATCCAGTATTAAGCCATTAGTCTTGTGTTCTGAAACAAATTTTACTTTTTAATTTTCTTGTAGTAAATTTTTGTAAATAAGTCTTGGGATAAATAACAGCCATGCTTTTAATCTTCTCACTATGGTGCTGTATTCTACAACACAATTACCAATGGACTATAATCTTAAGATGCATTTAATGATCTTTACTACCCCAGGAACAAGGCTTGGGCTTTTAAAAGGACAGGATTAGCAAACAGTAGCCATCTTAAATGCACGTCATCACTGAAGCTGTCTTGATGGTCGGAATCTTTGCCATCATTAGTAACACTCTAATTTGCTCAGCAATGAGGAATCAGTCTGTAAGGGAGGATATATATATTGCTGTTTTCCAGAAGGCTGCTAGTGATAAACATAATGGTATCGCAAGGTTTACATTGCAAATATATTTTTTATTATTGTACAAAACAACTAAGATAGAAGAATTAGTCTGATATATAATTTGTTTTCCATGCCCACTCACAAAAATTGGGTGAAAGCAATAGACTTTGTTTACTATCCATCCTGCAGAAACTGGTGGAGAAATTTGTAAGAAGGGCAAATTTGTTCATTTTATTGTTAAAAAAAAAAAAATATATATATATATTTTTTGCCAAACCTTGATAATAATAACTAATATAAAAAGGAAAACAGTACTTAACATTTAATGAAATGGGAACAGATAGTACAGTTTCTTTCTTTAGCTCATTTTAAACAACTCCACATTAAATTAATTTTCAGTAATGTTAAAAGTTTAAAATCTAATTTCTTAAGCATTTAAAATTTATATACTCTAACATATTTTTGAATGAGTCTACTATAAGCATGTTTCATTGAATTGCATATTATGTAATTATATATAGATAGCCTTAAATTCAATAAGCAATTTGTAGTAAGTTAGAAAATTGCATTTTCATTTGCAATTTCTTTTTTATCTACTAATGAAAGTTTTGCTGAATTATCTGCTTAAAGGTCAAAATGCTAATTAGGATTTTCTCATCAGTGATAATTCAAATATGTGAGAAAATGATGACATTAGCGTTTTATCTACTTGAGTTAACTTGTTTTGTACTCCATTGTCTTCTCAAGATTCTGATCACAATGAAGCCAATTTATAACATTTAATACTATCCATTTCAATGCGACAAATCTATTCTTGCTAACGGAACACATTGTATGAACTTCATCACAATTTTCTCTTTTCCAAAAGTTATTCCATAGCATACAACTTTAATAAGCCTAATTTTACTTTTTTTTAATTTATTTTTTAATTGAAGGATAATTGCTTAACAGAATTTTGTTGTTTTCTGTCAAACCTCAACACGGATCAGCCATAGGTATACATATATCCCCTCCCTCTTGAACCTCCCTCCCATCTCCCTCCCCACCCCACCCCTGTATGTTGATACAGAGCCCCTGTTTGAGTTTACAGAGCCAACAGCAAATTCTCCTTGGCTATCTGTTTTACATATGGTAATGTAAGTTTCCATGTTACTCTTTCCATACATCTCACCCTCTCCTCGCCTCTCCCTATGTCCATAAGTCTATTCTCTATGTCTGTTTCTCCATTGCTGCCCTGTAAATAAATTCTTCAGTAAATAAGAAATAGGCTTAAATAAGCTTAATTTTACTGATCACATTTGAAAGTACAGCTAGAATATAACACTTTACATCAACAAAAGGTTTTTTTTACATCTAAAACATTTTTATTTTTAGAATGATTGGAAAAGGAAATGGCAACCCACTCCAGTGTTCTTGCCTGGAGAGAGAGTTACATTAAAAATTGTTCAGATTACAATTTAGATCTCTCAATCAAGGAGCATTAATAATGTCACCTTATCCATTTGCAAGCAGCTCTTTTTCCCCCTTCCTGTTTGTCTATTTCTGTCCTCCTAAAACCTTCATTATGACAATGAGATCACTAGGCAGTGTTTAACCTAACTCCTGACTTTTGCTGTACTGAATGCACACAAGGCCTTGCAAAACCTGTTGATTCTTTTCCCAGATTAAAAGAAATAAGACTGGAGAAATAAGTAATTAAAAATCACGAACTCTCTACTCCCAACAGGCCCCTCAGGCAGGCCATGCAGGAAAGGTAACATCTAAAGAAAATCCTAAGGAATCAACCAGTTTTCGAGAAGGGGAAAATTATGCAGAACCTAACCTCCTTCATCATTGTTGCCCTGAGATTCCCTTTTACTCTTTTAAAACTGGCACAGCTGAGCAGAATCTTCAGAGTTAGTTCTGAGATATGAGGCCCTCTTTCACCTCGGTTGCCAGGCCTCCTCAATAAAGCAGCCTTCCATTCCTACCAGCACTTGTCTCTCTCACCACTTTTTAGTGGTGAGCAGCTGGACCTGAGTTCAGTAACGTAGTCTATTATATGTGCTATGTGATTTAAGAATCCATAGCACATACCATAATATCTTGTTTGTGAGAAAGCTTGTGGAACATGGAAATCTATTAATTCAAATGAACATCTCTATCTGTATAGTGTGGACTGAAAAAGATTCACAACTTAAAAGTTGAGAATTCATTTCAGTTCAGTTCAGTCTCTCAGTTGTGTCCGACTTTTTGCAACCCCATGAATCGCAGCATGCCAGGCCTCCCTGTCCATCACCAACTCTCAGAGTTCACTCAGACTCACGTCCATCGAGTCAGTGATGCCATCCAGCCATCCATCTCGTCCTCTGTCATCCCCTTCTCCTCCTGCCCCCAATCCCTCCCAGCATCAGAGTATTTTCCAATGAGTCAACTCTTCACATGAGGTGGCCAAAGTACTGGAGTTTCAGCTTTAGCATCATTCCTTCCGAAGAAATCCCAGGGCTGATCTTCAGAATGGACTGGTTGGATCTCCTTGCAGTCCAAGGGACTCTCAAGAGTCTTCTCCAACACCACAGTTCAAAAGCATCAATTCTTTGGCACTCAGCTTTCTTCACAGTCCAACTCTCATATCCATACATGACCACAGGAAAAACCATAGCCTTGACTAGACGGAACTTTGTTGGGAAAGTAATGTCTCTGCTTTTCAATATGCTATCTAGGTTGGTCATAACTTTTCTTCCAAGGAGTAGCATCTTTTAATTTCCTGGCTGCAGTCACCATCTTGTAGTGATTTTGGAGCCCCCAAAAATAAAGTCTGACACTGTTTCCACTGTTTCCCCATCTATTTCCCATGAAGTGATGGGACCAGGTGCCATGATCTTCATTTTCTGAATGTTGAGTTTTAAGCCAACTTTTATGTTTTATTCATTAAGTTTTAGGACTTAAGCCCAGGAGGCAGCATCTCAGGTAACCCTGAGAGAACTGCTCCAAGGAGACAAGGGGAGGAGCCAGGTAATATAGAAGTTTTGCAACTAAGCTCAAACTAAGGGAGACTGAACATCAAATGCTATTGTTAATTAAAGAAAATCAGATATTGCAAGTTAAATAATTTAGCACTTTTCTATGCATGGGAAGATGCAAAAGTCTGGGCTCACTGGAACCATTCCTTTCATATGCACTTCAGCTATCTGGGGCCCAGTATCCTGTATTTTCACAACCCAAGCTTCCTTTCTTCAGTGCACACCTGTTCTTCTTCATCCTGAGTTCCCTTAGGGCTCACTGCTCACATTGGAGGGCTACAGTCACCGATGACTGTGACATCCTTGTTTAGGGATAGGGCAGGAAATAGTCCATTTTTCAGTACAAACATAGCTGTGCCCTATAAAATGAAAGTATATATAAAAGGGTACAAGTCATTTGATTTAAGTCACACACATGTAAGTGTAATTACCAATAGTAAAGTCCATGTGTGTGTGTGTGTGTAATCAAATCCACATTGCTTTAAAATAACAGTATACCTTAAACATGTACACAATGATATGGTCATGACATTGAAGAGATGGCACATTCCACAGGCATAATTTAAGAAAGCTTAATTGAGGGCCAATTTCAAAGGCTGTGCTGGCTTAAGAGGGAAAAATGAAGAGTAGTATACAGTGTTGTCAGTTTTAAGCCTGAAGAAAAAAAAATATTCAGCAGTTGTAGTCGGAAGAAGGCTACCCAACAGGGGCTATGTCTTTAGTAAAGAAACTCACCCTTCCTCATTTTCTTTGTTCGATTTCCCATGTTTGCTATCTTTGGCCCAAGTCAACTGCATAAGGAAGGTCTTAATATAGTTCATAGAGGTCAGTGTCCTGGATTACCAACCAGAATAGAAAAGAAAAAAAAGAAAAAAAGAGAGAGAGAGAGAACTGGAGGAGGAAATGAAGGAAGACATCTAGTTTGTATTTTCAGCATCTAGTATGTTTGTGAAGTTGAAGACTCACCATGGTAAAAATGTCAGTTTTCCTCAATCTGTCTATAGGATAAGCACAAACAAATTGAAATCCCAGGAAAATATATTTTAGAAAGCTACAATATGAATTTGAAAATTGATAAGAAAAACAAACTAAAATAGCCTAAACAACTCTGGAAAAAAAAAAAAGTCAAAGCATCGCCACTATCTTATTTCAAGACTTAATATAAAGCTATATAAATCAAGATTGTGTGTGTGTGTCAGTCACTCAGTCATGTCTGACTCTTTGTGACCACATGGACTGTACCCAAACAGTCTCCTCTGTTCATGGGATTCTCCAGGCAAGAATACTTAGTCAAAAAGATGATAAAATAAAACAGAGGGCATAGTAATAGACCCACATATGTAATTCCATCTTAGTAGAAAGCCAAAAAGTCCTTTGAGTGTTAAAAAATCAATGTTCATGTAAGCTATCATATGTGAAATAGATTGCAAGTACAGGTTCGATGCCTAAGACAGGGTCCTCAGAGCCAGTGCACTGGAACAACACTGAGAGATGGGATGGGGAAGAAGGTGGGAACAGGCTTCAGGATGGGGGACACATGTACACCCATGGCTGATTCATGTGAATGTATGGCAAAACCACTGCTGCTGCTGCTGCTAAGTCGCTTCAGTCGTGTCCGACTCTGTGCGACTCCATAGACGGCAGCCCACCAGGCTCCTCTGTCCCTGGGATTCTCCAGGCAAGAACAATGGAGTGGGTTGCAATTTCCTTCTCCAATGCACGAAAGTGAAAAATGAAAGTGAAGTCACTCAGTCGTGTCCACTACAGTGTTGTAAAGTAATTAGCTTCCAATTAAAATAAATGAATTAATATACACACACAAAAAAACCAATGTTCAATATCACACAAACTGATCAAAACTAAATGAATATATTTTAAGATAAAAGCATTTCAGTTCAGTTCAGTTCAGTCGCTCAGTCGTGTCTGACTCTTTGTGACCCCATGAACTGCAGCACTCCAGGCCTCCCTGTCCATCACCAATTCCCGGAGTTCACTCAAACTCATGTAATTCCATCTTAGTAGAAAGCCAAACAGTCCTTTGAGTGTTTAAAAAAAATCAATGTTCATGTATGCCACCATATGTGAAATAGATTGCAAGTACAGGTGATGCCATCAAGTCGGTGATGCCAACCAGCCATCTCGTCCTCTGTCATCCCCTTCTCCTCCTGCCCTCAATTCCTCCCAGCATCAGAGTTTTTTCCAATGAGTCAACTCTTCGCATGAGGTGGCCAAAGTACTGGAGTTTCAGCTTCAGCATCAGTCCTTCCAATGAACACCCAGGACTGATTTCCTTTAGGATGTACTGGTTGGATCTCCTTGCAGTCCAAGGGACTCTCAAGAGTCTTCTCCAACACCACAGTTCAAAAGCATCAATTCTTTGGCTCTCAGCTTTCTTCACAGTTCAACTCTCACATCCATACATGACCACTGGAAAAACGATAGCCTTGACTAGACGGACCTTTGTTGGCAAAGTAATGTCTCGCTTTTGAATATGCTATCTAGGTTGATCATAACTTTCCTTCCAAGGAATAAGCTTCTTTTAATTTCATGGCTGCAATCACCGTCTGCAGTGATTTTGGAGCCCCCAAAAATAAAGTCTGACACTGTTTCATCTGTTTCCCCGTCTATTTCCCATGAAGTGATGGGACCAAAAGCCATTATCTTCATTTTCTGAATGTTGAGCTTTAAGCCAACTTTTTCACTCTCCTCTTTCACTTTCATCAAGAGGCTTTTTAGTCCCTCTTCACTTTCTGCCATAAGGGTGGTGTCATCTGCATATCTGAGGTTATTGATATTTCTCCTGGCAATCTTGATTCCAGCTTTTGCTTCTTCCAGCCCAGCGTTTCTCATGATGTACTTCACATATAAATTAAATAAGCAGGATGACAGTATACAGCCTTGATGTACTCCTTTTCCTATTTGGAACCAGTCTGTTGTTCCATGTGCAGTTTTAACTATTGCTTCCTGACCTGCATATAGGTTTCTCAAGAGGCAGGTCATGTGGTCTGGTATTCTCATCTCTTTCAGAAATTTCCAAAGTTTGTTGTAATCCATACAGTCAAAGGCTTTGGCATAGTCAAAAAAGCAGAAATAGATGTTTTTCTGGAACTCTCTTGCTTTTTCCATGATCCAGCAGATGTTGGCAATTTGATCTCTGGTTCCTCTGCCTTTCCTAAACCCAGGTTGAATTTATCTTTATTAAATATAAAATAGAATATATTTTTGAACGTATGGATTTCAATGGCATGACAAAACCTTTAATTTTATCGACTAGAACATATACTTGTGGACACAAGTTACTTTTTATCAGAAAGAAAAATTATTCCAGTGTTAATTCTAACTCTGTCCCTTTTATTCTTAACAAATGGAAACAATACAAAGTTATATCTTCATAAATAAGTAGAAGAAATTAGAACAAATTTTTCTATAGAGATATAATTCACTTCTTTAAGGTTTTTCTAAATTATATCCAAATCTTACTCTGATTTATCATAAAAATCTTTAAATATCTGTACATGGATAATTAGGCTTCCCAGGTGGCACTGCTAAGTCACTTCAGTTATGTCGGACTCTGTGCGACCCCTGAGATGGCAGCCCACCAGGATCCCCTGTCCCTGGGATTCTCCAGGCAAGGACACTGGAGTGGGTTGCCATTTCCTTCTCCAATGCATGAAAGTGAAAAGTGAAAGTGAAGTCACTCAGTCGTGTACAACTCTGAGCGACCCCATAGACTGCAACCCACCAGGCTCTTCGGTCCATGGGATTTTCCAGGCAAGAGTACTGGAGTGTGGTGCCATTGGCACTAGTGGTAAATAAACTCCCTGTCAATGCAGGAGAAGCAAGAGATGAGGGTTCAATCCCTGAAGGAGAGCACAGCAACCTACTCCAGTATTTTTGCCTGGAGAATCCTATGGACAGAGGAGCCTGGTGGGCCATAGTCCATAGGGTCACAAAGTGTCAGACATGACTAAAGTGGCAGCATGCACAGATAACTAGATTTAAGTTCTTCTTTAATTTTGCTAAATAATAATTTGAGAACAGTCTAGATTGAAAAGTACTTTGTTACTAGGCACTTGATTCATTTGATCCTTCCTTGTACGTATGTTATTGAAAAGAATTATCACTTTGACAAGGATTTTGCAATGTAAGGTATAAAAATAAAATATGATCTAACTAACATATGACATTCCTTGGAAAGTCAGGAGAAAATTCCCTTTTGAAGGACACTTAAGAAAGGGATTACTGCTGGGTCATAGATCTTTTCTGTAGATCAACTTTAGGAAATGGGACACTTGGACCATAAAGATATGGCCTGTTCCTGAATGGTGTAGATGTCCCAGTGGAAAGGGCATCATTCTGTGTAATACAGGAGGGGAAATGCTCCATCTATATAAATTGTAATGCAATGATTTCCCTTGCTTATGTGTATGTCTCAGTCACTAAGTCATGTCCAACTTAAATTTCTAAGGACTTGTAAAAATAAACTGGTACTATAAAATAATAGGAAGAGCTTCAGAGTGAGTATGTTAACTATTATTATAGTGTTTTTGCAAAAAAAATTACAAAAGAATAGTTTTCTCATATTTAGAATAGTGGTAAATCAGATGGACCTTAAATACATTTGCATCTTTTTTTCTAATAGAGTTGTTTCACTAGTATGATAATATATTATCAAAGAAATTTTACTTTTGACATAATGCAGCTTTCCAGATTTAAAAGTAGAATGTAGCAACAAAATTTATAAGCTCAAGATGACAATGAACTAAGAAAAAACAAAGTTTAGACAATTATTTCATCCCACAGTCATGTAAATAACATAATGGTTCAAGTGTAGGCAATGGAGGTAGACCTTAGTGTTTCAAACCCTGCACTAACCTTTAATAGTAATTGTGTGACCACAGACAAGTTAATTAACCTCTACATGCTTCATTGCTATCATCTTTAAATATTGGGATAACTTCTGGTTCTTAAATATTAATTATGCATATTAAATAATTTAATAAATGTATGGTAATTAGAACAGCATCTACCCTATAGTACAGTTTTATTATTATTTTTATTATTATTAATAAAAGTTACTAGAGAACAAGCTAAAATTCAGGCTTACTACTTCTCATAACAGGAGTCAGCAAACTTACTGTAAAAGGTCAAACAGTAAATAAATGTTGGCTTTCTGGGCAATTGACTTTATTACAATTATTTTGTTTTGACCTTGTAGCCCCCCAAAAAAACAATGATAATGTGCAAATTAAGGGGTGTGGGAGTGACATATTTAAATGTTCTATAGAAAAGTAGGCAGCAAGCCAGATTTGGCCCATGAGCTGTAGTTTGTTGAAAGCAACAGCTTGAAATTCCTTCTTTTTTTAATAAGAAACAAAATTAAAGTGATTCTGTCTCTTTTTATAAATATAATAAATATTTTATGAATATGCTTAAAACAATCTACTTGATGAAGGCCATTTCTGTCAATTTATGAATCACAGTCAAGGCACATCACTTTAAAATTTGGGGGGTTGGGGTGCAGGGAATGAATTTCAAACCTCAAAGAAAACATACTGGCCTTAGTTCAGGAGCTGCAAAGATATGAAATATCAGGGACACCAAACATTGAGTATTTTTATTAATCTGGCGTACATCCCATGGACTATATGCCAAAAGCAGCCAACAATAAAACAATCTTTTTCCAATTACAATATTGAATTGACCTTAAGCTACTTGGCTTAATTGAAAGTCCAATATGATGAGGAATATTACTTTCTTGGATGTTGTTATTGCAGTAGATAAATGATTCAATCTCAAAGATATCTAAAATAGCAGAGAAAGAAATTCAAATAGCCTAAAGATGTTGGAAAGAAAAAAGTATGAAAATCCATTACATTGGACTTCTTATATGATAATTTGGTACAGAGTATATCATGTGAAAAACTAAAAAGAAAAAGTTTTAAAGACATTTTACTGCAGTTATTTAAAAGCATCTAATACACACACACACACACACACACACAAAAAATTACTGGAATCCCCAGGGATGCTATGGTTAAAATTTGCTTCCACTGTAGTGGACCTGGGTTCAATTCCTGTGGGGGAACCAAGATCCTGGATGATGGGCAGTGTGTCCTCGCCTCCGAAAATGGATACTTAACAACTGTCAGCCTTAATAAGGAGTTAAACTGAGACAAGTTCAAATTAGCAAATTTGACTTTATTCAAGAAGAGCAGAGGGATTGCAATTCAGGAAATTCATGCTGTAGCCAATATAGGAGAGTCCTGTGAGGGTTTAGGGTGGACTGGTTTTGTAGGCAAGGATTACAAAGAGAGGAAACTCCAGTCAGAGTCCAGAAGGTAAGTTCATTGGCTTGAGGATGGGGAAAGATTCTTGGCAGGCGTTCATTAGTCAGGAGATAAGTCTTGGACTTTTATACATCAGACATTTAATGGAAATTAGTCTCTCACTTCTTACATTCCATTCTTCTGAGAGCTCATGTATGAATAAAATGGAGTTTCATTATAGA
Source organism: Bos indicus x Bos taurus (assembly GCF_003369695.1). Taxonomy (NCBI): domain Eukaryota; kingdom Metazoa; phylum Chordata; class Mammalia; order Artiodactyla; family Bovidae; genus Bos; species Bos indicus x Bos taurus. The sequence goes on along the minus strand of NC_040076.1, from coordinate 16,244,293 downwards.
TTGAAATCCTTTCACACATTTGTAAGGGTTATTTTTTTGTGGCACTCTGTATTAAAGATGCAAATGCTCACACATTCACACACTTAGGACCACAAAGATGTAAAACTGTACCCTTGAAAATGGAATGCTTTCAATCTATATTCCATGTCATATTTTTCTTTCAGAACTGTGCTGTGTCACATTTCTGTTTCTGCTGTGATGGCTCTTATTCCAGTTTCTCTGCTCTGTTGAGTTTAGAGGGATCAGTCTTTGTATACCCAGACTTGAACAGAGTGCTTGGCATGAACGAGGCACTTAATACACTTGTGGCTTATACGGTAAAGCGTCTGCCTACAATGTGGGAGACAGGGGTTCAAGCCCTGGGTCGGGAAGTTCCCCTGGAGAAGGAAATGGTAACCCAATCCAGTATTCCTGCCTGGAAAATCCCATGGATGGAGGAGCCTGGTAGGCTTACAGTCCATGGGGTCTCAAAGAGTCGGACACGACTGAGTGACTTCGTTTCACTGAATAAATTGATGTGTGTCAGTGTCAGTAATATCTATCTGCTTTTCCATCTCACAGGAAAATTCACCACTAGAGTTCTGTTCAGTTTCACCTTGGCTGGTCATGGAGCAAGTTTTTACCATCCATCAAGCCCCATCACCATATGCTGTGTTCAGCATGAGATCTCAGCTAAACAATGCTCAGAACTTGAGCAGACAGAGGTGGAGAGTAGAATGGAGGGATGTCAGTACCCCTCACTTAAGGACAGATGGATGCTGAGTACCAAACACAGCCTACTCACACCTAAAGAAAGTAACTCTCCTGTTAAATCTCTCATAATCTCTTTTCCTTATCTCTCTGGTGTTTTTGCTCAATGGTCTTTGAGGACAGACCACTTACTCTGTTAGCAGGCATTTGGATCTTTCATCTTTGCAGTTTTGATGTTAATTCTTCATTACCTCTCAAGTGAAACAATCTGTTCCTGTATATTTCTTTTTATGTGTGGTCTTTTTAAATGCAAGTTTAGTTTCTTCAGTTGTTTTAAAGTTCAGATTATCTGTTGTATCATGGTCAAATTAAGGTACTTCATAGACTTTGAGAAACTGGTTCATTTCTTATAGGTTATTGAATTTTTGAGCATAAAGTTGTTTGTAGTGTTATCTTGTTGTTCTTTTCAAGGCTGCACGATCTGTAGCAAAATCTTTTCCTCCTCCTGATATTGATGATTTGAGTCTTTGTCATTTCACCTTTATTAGTTTTGTTTGTGGTTTCTCAATTTCATTTATTGTTTTTTCCAACAGCTTCTTGTTTTATTGATTTTTTTTTATTGTTCCTCATGGTATTTTGAACCATTTTGTTTTTGACAGTTGACTAAATCAGATGAAATTATATATCTATAGACTACTATCATTTGCAACTGATATCAGTTATGTATAGCCTATAGATATTTCCATTTGCATAAGAAAAGAAAAGCAGAAGCACTGATATCTGAGTTCATTTTAAAGTCTTTTAGAAATTTCTGCTACAGTTTCCTCTAGAAGCTCCATCTTCCATTTGCTCTTCTTTTTTGGTCAGCGCTTGTGACAGAAAGTTACACTTCTCTGTCCACACCATGTTGACCACAACTACACTTACAATGTGTCTTTAGTACTGCCACTCTTGGAAGTGGTAGCATAAACTCTGTGTATTGATCAGTAAGAGTTCAGTGGTCATGTCTAGCATCCTAATAAAGATGCAAAAGGAAGCTACACAATAGCTCATGATGGTCATGCTTTCCCAACATCAAGAGCAGAAAAGACTAACTTATTGAGTCAAACCATTTTCAAATACTTGCTGAAGAAAATGCTGGGGCATAATCTTCTCTGATCTTATTCTAAAAGGAAAAATCATGTAATAACTTTTTTCTGTTAGGATAATTCCAATAGAATCTGAAATTTCATTTGAAGCCACTTGCCTACTTGTTTCAACATCTGCTTAATTGTAGAGAAGCAGATATATATTTTAGAACTGGGGGACTTCCTCAGTGGTCCAGTGGCTGACTCCACGCTCCCAATGGAGGGGCCCTGGATTCCATCCTTGGTCAGAGAACTAGATCCCACATGCCATAATTAAGAGTCTGCATGCTACAACTAATGAACTTGCATGCCACAATGAAGATCACAAGTGCTGCAACTAAGACTCTGTGCAGCTAAACATATATATATATATATATATATATATATATATATAAGGGCTTTCCTGGTAGCTCAGATGGTAAAGCGTCTGCCTACAATGCGGGAGAGGCAGGTTCGATCCCTGGGTTAGGAAGATGCCCTGGAGAAGGAGATGGCAACCCACTCCAGTATTCTTGCCTAGAAAATTCCATGGACTGAGGATCCTAGTAGGCTACAGTCCATGGGGTCACAAAGAGTCAGACATGACTGAGCGACTTCACTTTATGTGTGTGTGTGTGTGTATATATATATATATATATATATATATATATTTAAAGAAAAAGAAGTGGGAACAGAAGAAATACTACCCAAGTCAAACTGTCATTTTCCCATGTGTTCTGCTTGTCTGTAGTGATTATAACAGAAATTATCCTGGATCTAACAGGCTTTGTGCTTTCTATAAATCTTATATTTAAGATATTAATATAAGTAGTTTTGGATGCTAATAGTTTTCAAAAAGACAGACCTAGTAGGTGTATTAGGCAGCAGAACAATATTAAAAAAAAATTCTTAGACATAATTTTAAAGGAAGTCCATAAATAGTATGCTTCTGTGATGTGCTGAGTCCTGTCTGACTCTTTGCAACCACATGGAATGTAGCTTGCCAGGCTTCTCTGTTCATGGGATTCTCCAAACAAGAATACTGGAGTGGGTTGTCATTTCCTCCTCCAGGGGATCTTCCTGACCCAGGGATTGAATCCATGTCTCCTGGGTCTCCTGCAGTGGCAAGCAAATTCTTTAACACTGCACCATCAGGGAAGCAGCATAAATGTCATAGTATTTAGTTAACTAGTTCTTGAGGCCTGCATAGAATTTACAATGTGGTAGTTAGAATAGTTTGCATAAAATTGATTATTTTCTCTGACTTCTGATAAAATCTAATAGATGAAACAAGACTATTTTCATGACAAGTGGGAAAAGTAAACATGCTTCACTGACATTTAATTAACATAATGATTGCCCTCACTTTTTCATTACTTTTCAATCCAAAGTATAATAACAAATACTATCCATGTGTATAGTAGTAGTTGTCGTCAAGTATGCATAAGCAATATATTTTTTCTTTTACTCCACCTGAGTTAAAGAGTATTATTTATGTTTTTAAACATATAGTTCATAATATTTAAGATTCTATAGACTTAGAGAGTATAAGACTCTCACATAGTTTTTAAAGAAATAAAATATAGTGCCCCCAAAAAACTTCCAACAATACTCCCATTTTGGAATAGGGCATTTGACAAAAGTGTCCATCTGCCCACTGAATCATTGATTTTGGTGATGATTTCTTACTATGCAAGGGGTCTTGAGTTTGACAGCTTTTGATGAAAATATGAAATTAGAGAAGAATAACCTGAGCTAAGACAGATAATCCACGTTATCCCAGGCACTGAAGATAAGTATCCCTGTCTTGTTCTCATATTGATGATTTACTTATCAAAAAAGCACTGAGGAAAATGAAGACTATCACAAGTGATTGAGGAGATGAGAATAAAAGATAAAAAGGGTCATAAATAGAGTTTAACTTGACACTGTACTCTCCAATACCCAATGATATTTGAAAGAGGGGGAGGGAAATGTTAAAACACACACATCTATACGTAACTGCAACAGTGCAATATGATGAAAGTGAGGGGAAAAAAAGAGACTAGTTAATATTTGGTAAAATTATAAGGTAGATAATAAACAAGTGACATGAAAAGTGTTTAAAGGAAAATAGTGGGATTCTGTTAGGAAAATTGACAGCATACACTACAGTAGAAATTATCCATGTCATGTTTTGGTATCTTTCCACTTTAGGTTACAAAAGTTAGAGCTGAAAATCTTTAGGAACTCACTAAAATGTTGGCATACTTTTATTCCATATCCTAAAGAAGAAAAACTGGATGATATTTCATAATTTATCTATGTGTGTTTCTGTTTCTCTGGACACTAAAAGGAAATAGAGTTATAGAAAGAAGAGAGCTTAACTAGCATTATTTAGAGTATCTTCAACTACTCATTTTTTCTTTAAAAGGAAGTGGTTTGGGATGTGGTGATTATAAGGGGACTTCAAACTGGATAAGAAAAGGACTTTATTTTTTAGGCCAATGTTAATTGCCTTTTTATGTTTATGAATTTATTTTTTAGGTCTTGCTTAAGGGTTTACAATATGCATTTTTTATCATAATTTAGTCCACCTTCGACTAATAATGTACCATACTCCATAAGAATCTTGCCACAGAATGTTTCCATTTAATGTGATCTGTTCTTTGTGATATCATTGTCATGCACCATTTTTTTGGCTGAATGTTTCTATATATTTTTATTATTCTTTTTTCTTTTTAATTTGTTTAATTGAAGGATAATTGCTTTATAGACTTTTGTTGTTTTCTGTCAAACCTCAACATGAATCAGCCATAGGTAGACATATATCCCCTCCCTTTTGAGCCTCCCTCCCATCTCTCTCCCCACCCAACCCCTCTAGGTTGTTACAGAGCCCCTGTTTGAGTTTCTTGAGCCATACAGCAAATTCCCATTGGCTATCTATTTTAAATATGGTAATGTAGGTTTCCATGTTACTCTTTCCATATATCTCACCCTCTCCTTCCCTCTGCCCATGTCCATAAGTCTATTCTGTATGTCTGTTTCTCCACTGCTGCCCTGTAAAAAAATTCTTCAGTACCACTTTTCTAGATTCCGTATATATGTGTTGGAATACAACATTTATCCTTCTCTTTCTGACTCTTTCTGACATGTGTGAGGTAATATCTCATTGTGGTTTTGATTTGCATTTCTCTAATAATAAGCCAACCTAGACAGCATATTAAAAAGCAGAGACATTCCATTGCCAACAAAGGTCCATCTCGTCAAGGCTATGGTTTTTCCAGTAATCATGTATGGATGTGAGAGTTGGACTGTAAAGAAAGCTGAGGGCTGAATAATTGATGTTTTGAACTGTGGTTTTGGAGAAGACTCTTGATTGTCCTTGGACTACAAGGAGATCCAACCAGTCCATCCTAAAGGAGATCAGTCCTGAGTGCTCATTGGAAGGACTGAAGTTGAAGTTGAAACTCCAATATTTTGGCCACCTAATTCAAAGAGCTGACTCATCTGAAAACACCCTGATGCTGGGAAAGATTGAGGGCAGGAGGAAAAGGGGACGAAAGAGGATGAGATGGTTGAATGGCATCACTGACTCAGTGGACATGGGCTTGCGTAGGCTCTGGGAGTTGGTGATGTACAGAGAGGCCTGGCATGCTGCAGTCTGTGGGGTCACAAAGAGTAGCAAATTACTGAGTGACTGAACTGATTTTAGATAGAGAAGATAGGAACAAAATTTAGTCAAGTAATCCTCTTTATCTGTCTTCTATTAAAAATAAATATCACATCACAACAACATATTTTTTCATGCTTTGAATTATGCCAAACTAACTGCTTTGCCCTTCAGCTTCCTCAAAGTTCTTAATTAACTGAATATACTTTCATTCTCTGCTTATCCCTTGAATCTCTTATATGTTCCTCTTATTCAATCTTCAGTTTATAATATTGTGTCCTTCATGGTTAGATCAGTTTAAGGATCCAAGTCAAACATGTAAAGTGTCAAATTAGAATACATAAAACAATAGAGCAGCAGTTAAAATTGCATGTACCATATAAAAACTATGAGCCTTAAAGTATCACCCCATTAGAAAAGACCAATTAAAAAATGTGGCTCTCTCATTCTTCCCTGACGGTCATTAGCAGATTGCTAAACCAGAAGTTTAGCAGATTGGAAATTTGGTCTGAATTACCTAACACCATTGCATGCTTCAAAAATAAACCTAATTCTTTCTCTAACACCACAAATTCCAAGCTAAGTTTTACATATTATTTGAATTTTTTAAATTATATCAACAGGTATTAATTAATAAAAAGAGAATGTATTGCCATATGAAAACAACTTTTAAATTAACTTTGCGTCAGCTTCCCAGGTTGCTTGCTCTTGTCATTGCCACATAGCTCACCATCAGTTTTACCAAATTCATAGATATCATCTTTGCAGGTTAGATCCCTTCAGACTGTTATGAATGTCTTCAGAAACCAGCTTGCTTCTAGTTTTGGAAATAGGCTTTTGTGTGTTTGGTGAAGGCTGTTTATATTGCCTAAGTTAATGTGTAGGGACTTTCTTTGGACTATAAAGAGAGCTGAGCACTGAAGAATTGATGCTTTTGAACTGTGGTGTTGGAGAAGACTCTTGAGAGTCCCTTGGACTGCAAGGAGATCCAACCAGTCAATCCTAAAGGAAATCAGCCCTGAATATTCATTGGAAGGACTGATGCTGAAGCTGAAACTCCAATACTTTGGCCACCTTATGCAAAGAACTGACTCCTCGGAAAAGACCCTGACACTGAGAAAGATTGAAGGCACGAGGAGAAGGGAACAGAAGATGAGATGAATGGATGGCATCACTGACTTGATGGACATGAGTTTGAGTAGGCTCCGGGAGTTGGTATGGACAGGGAAGCCTGGCATGCTGCAGTCCATAGGGTCACAAAGAGTGGGACATGACTGAGCAATAGAGCTGAACTGAACTGAATGTATAGGGACTGAAGAATTATCACTTATGAATAGAAGAAAGAGTAACTGAGCACAGAATTGCAAACTATAAGGTAGCTGCTGTTATTTAGGAGATAACAAGAAAGGGCAGAAAAAAAAAAAAAAAAGGCAATAAAGTAGGAGTCAATATTACTTTTTTTCCCTCCAAATACAATCCTTTGGGAGAATGAAAGTAAAATGGACAGAAACATCATTTTTCCCCCCAAACCTCTTAGCTATTGCTTAAATCCAACTGCTTATCTAGGCTCGTGAGTCTACAGAATGACACTATCAGCAAAATTCCTCAGAATATGACTGCTTAACTGTGACCTTTATAGAAACCCTGTATGCAATAGATTGATGCAATAGATTTTAGCATAGCCATCATGTCACAACCCTCTCATTGTGTCTTTATAAATTGTTTTTCCATAACTTCTCTGTCCTCCAGTTTATGAAATTCTAGTGATAGCTGCTTACTGGGTTGTCAGGAAAAGCAAGACTAGTTGACTTTAAGATTCTCAAGAAAATTATTTCATGTAGAATTCCACCTCAAGTGAAAATCAAAAAATTTTATACTACCAAGATTCATATTGTTTAAATTCCAGTAAGGTTATGATTACACTTATAACCATTCCTGATTTAGTCTTATCAATTTACTTTACAACCCTCATTCTTTGTATTTTTTTTTTTTGTAAGCAGGTAGTTCTAAGATCATGTTTCATAGAGGCAAAGGCTGAGACATAGCTATATAAAGTCCTTTCAGGATAAAACTATAAAGAAGTGAGAGAAACATACAAAGGGAAGAGGTAAAGATCAAGCTAACATGTGATTTAGGTGAAGGCTAACTTCTTTGGTCCCATGAGTAGATCTGGAGCAAAAGCCCTACTCACAGACAAGGGGATTAAGTTTGGTCATTGATCAGAAGTTGCCTAAGAGTGAAAAGAGAGAGAGGAGGAGAGAGGGGGATCATAGCCTCCCAAGCACTGCCCATTGAGGACAATTTTGGTTATTGGATGCAAACATGAGTCATTCCCTTTCAAGACCTCCAACAACTAGTATGGGAACAGTAGCCTTGTACTGAAAATTTTGATGAGGAATCAACAGTACCTGCTATGAGAAAGAACAGAAGCAGTGAGCCAAAAAATGAAGTTGACACAGATTTGTTATTTTCCTTAAAAGATCACAGATGAGCCTAGTGAGAAAATTGCATTTTGGATATACAGCAGCCATCTTTGCCATCACAAACATTTGGAGATAGATGAATTTGGCACTCCCAGAATCTTGTTTCAAATGTCATTCAGTTCAGTTCAGTTCAGTTCAGTTCAGTACTCAGTTGTGTCTGACTCTTTGTGACCCCACAAACTTCAGCACACCAGGCCTCCCTGTCCATCACCAAATCCCAGAGTCCACCCAAACCCATGTCCATTGAATCCGTGATGCCATCCAACCATCTAATCCTCTGTCGTCCCCTTCTCCTTCCCTCAATCTTTCCCATAATCATGGACTTTTCAAATGAGTCAGCTCTTCGCATCAGATGGCCAAAGTATTGGTGTTTCAGCTTCAACATCAGTCCTTCCAATGAACACCCAGGACCGATCTCATTTAGGATGGATGGGATGGATCTCCTTGCGGTCCAAGGTTTTCTCCAACACCACAGTTCAAAAGCATCAATTCTTCGGTGCCCAGCTTTCTTCACAGTCCAACTTTCACATCCATAAATGACCACTGGAAAAACCATAGCCTTGACAAGACAGACCTTTGTTGACAAAGTAATGTCTCTGGTTTTTAATATGCTATCTAGGTGGGTCATAATTTTCCTTCCAAGGAGTAAGCATCTTTTAACTTCATGGCTGTAATCACCATCTGCAGTTGTTTTGGAGCCACCCAAAAATAAAGTCAGCCACTATTTCCACTGTTTCCCTATCTATTTGCCAAGAAGTAATGGAAATGGATGCCATGATCTTAGTTTTCTGAATATTGAGCTTTAAGCCAACTTTTTCACATTCCTCTTTCATCAAGAGGCTCTTTAGTTCTTCTTCACTTTCTGCCATAATGGTGGTGGCATCTGCATTTCTGAGGTTATTGATACTTCTCCGGGTAATCTTGATTCCAGCTTGTGGTTCCTTCAGCCCAGCATTCCTCATAATGTACTCTGCATATAAGTTAAATAGGCAGAGTGACAATATACAGCCTTGACGTACTCCTTTTCCTATTTGGAACCGGTCTGTTGTTCCATGTCCAGTTCTAACTGTTGCTTCCTGACCTGCATACAGGTTTCTCAAGAGGCAGGTCAGGTGGTCTGGTATTCCCATCTCTTTCAGAATTTTCCACAGTTTATTATGATCCAAATAGTCAAAGGCTTTGGCATAGTCAATAAATAAGAAATAGATGTTTTTCTGGAACTCTCTTGCTTTTTCCATGATCCAGCAGATGTTGGCAATTTGATCTTTGGTTCCTCTGCCTTTTTTAAAACCAGTTTGAACATCTGGAAGTTCACGGTTTACATATTTTTGAAGCCTGGCTTTGAGAATGTTGAACATTACTTTACTAGCGTGTGAGATGAGTGCAATTGTGAGGTAGTCTGAGCACTCTTTGGCATTGCCTTTCTTTGGGACTGGAATGAAAACAGACCTTTTCCAGTCCTGTGGCCACTGCTGAGTTTTCTAAATTTGCTGGCATGTTAAGTGCAGCCCTTCACAGCATCATCTTTCAGGATTTGAAATAGCTCAACTGGAATTCCATCACCTCAACTAGCTTTGTTCGTAGTGATGCTTCCTAAGGCCTACTTGACTTCACATTCCAGGATGTCTGGCTCTAGGTGAGTGTGAGTGATCACACCATCATGATTATCTGGGTTGTGAAGATCTTTTTTGTACAGTTCTTCTGTGTATTCTTGCCACCTCTTCTTAATATTTTCTGCTTCACGTAGGTCCATACAATTTCTGTCCTTTCTTGAGCCCATCTTTGCATGAAATGTTTCCTCGGTATCTCTAATTTTCTTGAAGAGACCTCTAGTCTTTCCCATTCTATTGTTTTCCTCTATTTCTTTGCACTGATCGATAAGGAAGGCTTTCTTATCTCTCCTAGCTATTCTTTGGAACTCTGCATTCAAATGGGTATATCTTCCCTTTTCTCCTTTGCTTTTTGCTTCTCTTCTTTTCACAGCTATTTGCAAGGCCTCCTCAGACAGCCATTTTGCTTTTTATATTTCTTTTTCTTGGAGATGGTCTTGATTCTTGTCTCCTGTACAATGTCATGAACCTCCATCCATAGTTCATCAGGCACTCTGTCTATCAGATCTAGTCCCTTAAATCTATTTCTTACTTCCACTGTATAGTCATAAGGGATTTGATTTAGGTCATACCTGAATGGTCTAGTGGTTTTCCCCACTTTTTTCAATTTAAGTCTGAGTTTGGAAATAAGGAGTTCATGATCTGAGCCACAGTCTGCCTCCGGTCTTGTTTTTGCTGACTGTATAGAGCTTCACATGTGATTAGTTAGATTTATTCATAATTTCCTCTAAATTCCACATCATAATCATGTACTATATGAAACTATGGGAAAAGAGAAAAGGGCCCAAGCTTTGTTATCTAATTATAGATAATCAAGACAGGAAAATATCACAAGATAGGAAAAAAATATTGCTAAGCAAAGATATTGTTAATGGCCCACTGAAGAGAAAAAAGAAAGATTAAGGAGAAATATAATCGAGTTTGAAATGTCCTCTGATATCACATATCAGCCCCTTAGGTTGGGGACAGAGGCATGTCACCAATACGTTAAATATCCTTCTTTAATCTTACATGGTAATCTGTATGTCTTCACTCTTCCAAGGAAACCAATTATCCAGTAATTTCCTGTGTTCATATTTTACTAATAATTTGGAGGAAAAAACCACTTATCTACCTTACTCAGTACAATGAAAAATACACAAAATCAGTACAGAATACAGACAATGTACTCAACTACTCACTTGAGTCAAAATACTTAAAAGAGACAATAGAGCATGAGAAGGAACAATGGCATAATAGTTCTTTAATGTTAAGTATAAATTCTTTTGGGAGAAAATTAGACTGTTTTGAGGCTGACTCAGCCATAAAGTTCATATTTCATTTAAATATATGTGTATATAAATAAATATATATACATATATATATACATATATATATATATATATATATATATATATACACACACATGCTGCTGCTACTGCTGCTAAGTCACTTCAGTCGTGTCCACCTCTGTGCAACCCCATAGACCGCAGCCCACCAGGCTCCCCGTCCCTGGGATTCTCCAGGCAAGAACACTGGAGTGGGTTGCCATTTCCTTCTCCAATGCATGAAAGTGAAAACTGAAAATTAAGTCGCTCAGTCATGTCCGACTCTTCGAGACCCCATGGGCTGCAGCCCACCAGGCTCCTCCATCCATGGGATTTTGCAGGCAAGAGTACTGGAGTGGGGTGCCATTGCCTTCTCCGATACACACATGTATACACACATATATACATATATATATGTATACAGAGAGAGAGAGAGAGAGAGAGAGAGAGATGCTCCCTGGTTGTCTATTAGGATTTGGTGCTCTCAGCACCATGGCCAGGGTTCAGTTTCTCATCAATGAAGCCTTTCTTCTAGGGCTTCCCTGGTGGCTTCCCACCTGCAATGCAGGAGGCCATGTTTTGGATCCTTAGGTTGGAAAGATCCCCTAGAGAAGGAAAAGGTAACCCACTCCTATATTCTTGTCTGGGAAATCCTATGGAGAAAAGAGTCTGTCAAGCTATATTCCATGGGGTCACAAAAGAGTCAGACACAACTTAGTGACTAAACAAAAACAACAATATATAGAGAGTACATGCATACACATAGCTTTAAAAGCTGTTTTCATCATGCCTCTCTTAAGGGAGTGGAATAAACAGACTATGTACAAAATGTGTTCAGGGTATAGTCCAGTGCTTTAAGGCTGGTTTTTCTTACTATCCAGTGTGTTACTATGGCTCATTCCTTAATGAGAAATTTAACCAGAGGTTTTAAAAAATTGATGATAGTAAAGGTTCTGCAACAGACTCTGCCCAGTCTTAACACAGAGCTATTTAGCATAGGTGTTTCTATAACTGTGATAACAGTGCCAGGTTTGATTTTGTTTATAGTGCCATAGGGACATACCACAGCTTGTGGTTTCAGACGAGGTAGCATCTGGCACAGTGTAAATGGGAGGGAGGAATTCTACTTGCGTACTACTAAAATGTTTGCTAACACAAACTTTCTCAGGCTTTCCCGTTCTCCTTCCCGCATTGTACTTTTTTCTCTCTCCATTTTTTCACATTGCAAATGGATCAAAAGACCCATTTATTGAAGAACCCTAAACATCAAAGAGAGATATAATTGAGAGCAATTAGTGCATTCCTTAATGGCAGCTCACTCCAGTGTTCTTGCCTGGAGAATCCCAGGGATGGGAGACCCTGGTGGGCTGGCGTCTATGGGGTCGCAGAGTTGGACACAACTGAAGTGACTTAGCAGCAGCAGCAGCAGCAGCAGTGCATTTCTTACTAAAACAAGATGGTTTCCCTTAAAGTGTTCTTATTTATTTTTATTTGCTTAATGAAGCATTATTGGTCACTCAGTGAGCTTTTAATTATACTAATCATTTTAACAATCAAATAGTTCTGTGCAATTTTTTCAGAGATCACATTTAGAAGCTATGTGTTTTACACTTTTTATTTTGAAGTAAATTAAATTGTTTGAAGCCCGTTCTTGCTAGTCCTCTTCAAACATCTACAGGAATATACAAAAATAGTAATAAAATGTTCACAATAAAGTTCTATACCAAAAATTAATTTTACTGGAATGAAATAGACAGTCTGATGTCTTTGAGTCTGAATCCATTAAACAGTATGGTTATTATATTTTTTCCTATTTCCATTCTGCCCTAGTTGGATCTATAATTTATTTCTGCAGTTTCACACACTCAGCACTTCCATCTATAAATTATTTCCAACAAGTTATGTTTGATACTCTGAATATTTGTAAATGATCACCAATCTACCCTCCTATAAGCAAAGGTTATTTTCTAGTCATATAAAGATAAATTGTACAAAAATAAAGTAGAACCATTGCAGAGCCAGGCCAGTGCCACAGCCTCCTGAGTGGCCTCAATAGGCATTTTCTGGCTTACTGCTCCTTTGTGGCTTCAGGTGTTAGCCCTGATTCTTAATAAAAGAGATGCAACTGCCAGTATAAGGAACAAACACATCTATTCTACAGATACGTTTGGTATTTATAGTGTTTAAAATAAGTTACAACTAACATTTTCAAGTTGAAAGATTTCACGTAAATGTACAAAAATACATCTCTCTTGAAAAACTGCAAGTGGTGATGGCAATGAGTGCTAACTTGAATCTGCCAGCACTTGGCAGCAGTTGAGTTGTGACTGCTTTCCTTAGTTGGCAATGCCCACCATGGTATCTAGTCACCTGGGAAATTCGTGTCAACTTAAACCTGGCTTATTTTGCCCACTTAAATATCCAACGAGACCCCTGTGCAGATTTGAGTTTGGGAACCCTACCCGCACAGATTTTGTAATTGTAGCTATGTTTTTTGTTGTTTTGGATTCTACATAGTCAATATAAATATTCTGCAATTCAAACAAGTGCCAACAGGTATTAGGAAGCACCATGGTCATACCTCCTGAAAGATGATGCTGTGAAAGTGCTACATTCAATATGTCAGCAAATTTGGAAAACTCAGCACTGGCCACAGGACTGGAAAAGGTCTGTTTTCATTCCAATCCCAAATAAAGGCAATGTCAATGAATACTCAAACTACCACACAATTGCACTCATCTCACATGCTAGTAAACTAAAGCTCAAAATTCTCCAAGCCGGGCTTCAGCAATACGTGAACCATGAAATTCCAGATGTTCAAGCTGGCTTTAGAAAAGGCAGAGGAACCAAAGATCAAATTGCCAACATCTGCTGGATCATGGAAAAAGCAAGAGAGTTCCAGAAAAACATCTATTTCTGCTCTATTGACTATGCCAAAGCCCTTGACTGTGTGGATCACAATAAACTGTGGAAAATTCTGAAAGAGATGGGAATACCAGACCATCTGACCTATCTCTTGAGAAACCTGAATGCAGGTCAGGAAGCAACAGTTAGAACTGGACATGGAACAACAGACTGGTTCCAAATAGGAAAAGGAGTACGTCAAGGCTGTATATTGTCACCCTGCTTATTTAATTAATATGCAGAGTACATTATGAGAAATGCTGGGCTGGAAGAAGCACAAGCTGTAATCAAGATTGCCTCGAGAAGTATCATAACCTCAAGTATGCAGATGACACCAGCCTTGTGGCAGAAAGTGAAGAGGAACTAAAAACCTTTTTGATGAAAATGAAAGAAGAGAGTGAAAAGGTTGACTTGAAGCTCAACATTCATAAAACTAAGATCATGGCATCTGGTGCCATCACTTAATGGGAAATAGATGGGGAAACAGTGGAAACAGTGTCAGACTTTATTTTTTGGGGCTCCAAAGTCACTGCCAATGGTGATTGCAGCCATGAAATTAAAAGACGCTTACTCCTTAGAAGGTAAGTTATGAGCAACCTAGACAGCATATTAAAAAGCAAAGACATTACTTTGCCAACAAAGGTCCGTCTAGTCAAGCTATGGTTTTTCCAGTGGTCATGTATGGATGTGAGAGTTGGATTGTGAAGAAAGCTGAGCACCGAAGAATTGATTTTGAACTGTGCTATTGGAGAAGACTCTTGAGAGTCCCTTGGACTACAAGGAGATCCAATCAGTCCATCCTAAAGGAGATCAGCCCTGGGATTTCTTTGGAAGGACTGACGTTGAAGTTGAAACTCCAATACTTTGGCCACCTCATGCGAAGAGTTGACTCGTTGGAAAAAACCCCGATGCTGGGAGGGATTGCGGGCAGGAGGAGAAGGGGTTGACAGAGGATGAGATGGCTGGATGGCATCACCGACTCGATGGACATGAGTTTGGGTAAACTCCAGGAGTTGATGGTGGACAGGTATGCCTGGCGTGCTATAATTCATGGGGTCGCAAGAGTCAGACACATCTGAGCGACTGAATTGAACTGAACAGCAGGATGATCAATGCTGCATGACTGAGCATGAGCTCTGGAAATTGTCTGCCCAGGTTTTAAGTGTAATGCTGCTTAGCAATGCTATTTGAAACTACTATTTTGTCATTCTATGCCTCATTTGAAAAACAGAGAATATCTGGGAATTAATAATATGCTCGAGGAAAGTTTTATAATAATCTAATATAATATATTCATGATATATGTTGCTTAACTTTCTGTCAAGTAGGTATATGTGAAGACCAATTTGCATATCTGAAGCAATGTGTTTTAGAGTGTTATAATTAGCAAACAACAGAGTTGGATTCAAACCAAGTTCTCCATGTTTCTGAAGCCAGTTACATCTACTCTCTTGATGTCTTCATCTTCTCTTTGGAACAGCTAGAACTCCACCTTTAGTTGCAGACATACTTTCTACAAAACCTAAAGATAGTTACAAAAAGAGTTGTATAATAGACATGAAAAAACCAGTCAAATGCTGGTAACATTTCCTCAATTCAGTTCAATCAGTAAGTCGTGTCTGACTCTTTGAGACCCCATGGACTGGAGCATGCCAGGCTTCCCTGTCCATCACCAACCCCCAGAGTTTACTCAAACTCATCTCCATTGAGTTGGTGATCCAACCATCTCATCCTCTGTCATAACCTTCGCCTCCCACATTCAATCTTTCCCAACATCAGGGTCTTTTCAAATGGTCAGTTCTTCACATTAGGCAGCCAAAGTATTGGAGTTTCAGTTTCAGCATCAGTCTTTCCAATGAATATTCAGGACTGATTTCCTTTAGGATGGACTGGTTGGATCTCCTTGAAGTCCAAGGGACTCTCAAGAGTCTTCTCCAACACCACAGTTCAAAAACATCAATTCTGTGGTGTTCAGCTTTCTTTATATTCCAACTCTTACATCCATACATGACTACCTGAAAAACCACAGCTTTGGCTAGACGGATCTTTGTTGGCAAAGTAATGTCTCTGCTTTTTAATATGCTGTCTAAGTAGGTCATAACTTTCCTCCAAGGAGCAAGTGTCTTTTAGTTTCATGACTTCAGTCACCATCTTCAGTGATTTTGGAGCCCCCCCAAATAAAATTTCACACTATTTCCATTATTTCTCCCTTCTATTTGCCATGACATGACGGGACCAGATGCCATGATCTTAGTTTCCTGAATGTTGAGCTTTAAGCCAACTTTTTCACTCTGCTCTTTCACTTTCATCAAGAGGCTCTTTAGTTCTTCTTCACTTATTGCCATAAGTGTGGTGTCATTTGTATATCAGGTTATTGATATTTCCCCTGGCAATCCTGATTCCAGCTTGTGCTTCATCCAGCATAGCACTTCTCATGATGTACTCTGCATAAAATTTAAATAAGCAGGATGACAGTATACAGCTTTGACATACTCCTTTCCTGATCTGGAACCAGTCTGTTGTTCCATGTCTAGTTCTAACTGTTTCTTCTTGACCTGTATACAGATATCTCAGGAGGCAAGTCAGGTGATGGTATTCCCTGAAATAAAGATAGTATTATTCTCTGGAATAAATAAAGATGGTATTCCCATCTCTTTAAGAATCTTCCACAGTTTGTTGTGATACACACAGGCAAAGGTTTTGGCACAGTCAATAAAGCAGAAATAGATGTTTTTCTGGAACTCTCTTGCTTTTTCGATGATCAAACAAGATGTTGGCAATTTGATTTCTGGTTCCTCTGCCTTTTCTAAATCCAGCTTGAACATCTGGAATTTCACAGCTCATTTTCTGTTGAAGCCTGGTTTGGAGAATTTTGAGCATTTCTTTACTAGCATGTGAGATGAGTGCAATTGTGTGGTATCTTGAGTATTCATTGGCATTGCCTTTCTTTGAGATTGGAATGAAAACGGACCTATTCCAGTCCTGTGGCCACTGTTGAGTTTCCCAGTTTTGTTGGCATATTGAGTGAAACACTTTCACAGCATCATCTTTCAGGATTTGAAATAGCTCAACTGGAATTCCATCACCTCCACTAGCTTTGTTCATAGTGATGCTTTCTAAGGCCCACTTGACTTCACATTCCAGGATGGCTGGCTCTAAGTCAGTGATCATACCATAGTGATTATCTGGGTCGTGAAGATCTTTTTTGCACAGTTCTTCTGTGTATTCTTGCCACCTCTTCTTTATATCTTCTGCTTCTGTTAGGTCCCTACCATTTCTGTCCTTTATTGATCCCATCTTTGCATGAAATGCTCCCTTGGTATCTCTAATATTCTTGAAGAGATCTCTAGTCTTTCTCATTCTATTGTTTTCCTCTATTTCTTTTCATTGCTCACTAACATATCCTACTTATCCTTAACCAACAATTTGTTACTTCAATTAGTTGATAACAAATATAAAAAATGTGAAAATATATGTATAGCAATTTTTTAATGGTCCTACTAGGCCCTATACATTTTTTTTTTTTTTAAAGAAGAAAACATAGAGGGTAAGTCGCTTGATATTGGTTTTGGCAGTGATTTTTTTTTTTCATTTGACACCAAAATCAAAGGCAAGAAACAAAACAAAAAATATACAGGAGGGACTACATCAAACTAAAACTTCTGAACAGAAAAGAATACCATTAACAAAATGAAAAGGTAAGTTATGAAACAAGAGAAACTATTTCCAAACCATGTATCTGATAAGGGACTAATATCCAAAATACAAAAAGAACTGCTCAAGCGATAGG
Organism: Bos indicus x Bos taurus; assembly: GCF_003369695.1. NCBI lineage: Eukaryota > Metazoa > Chordata > Mammalia > Artiodactyla > Bovidae > Bos > Bos indicus x Bos taurus. The sequence goes on along the minus strand of NC_040076.1, from coordinate 16,226,751 downwards.
AAAAAAACATCCAATTAAAGAATGGGCAGACGATCTGCACAGACATACTGATGCCCAACAAGTACAAAAAAATTGTTCAGTTTCTCTAATAATCCCAAAATGAGAATCAAAACCACAGTGAAATATCACCTCACATCTGTTAGAATGGCTATTATTAAAAAGCAAAAAATGACAAGTCTTGGTGAGGATGTGAAGCAAAGGAAACCTTGTGCACTGTTGGTGGGAATGGAAATTGGTGCTACCATTATGGAAAACAGTATGGAGGTCCTCAAAAATTTAAAAGAACTACCATATGATTTCACAATTTCACTTCTAGGTATTTATCTAAAGAAAACATAAACACTAATTCAAAAAGATATATACACACCCATGTTTATAGCAGCATCGTTTACAATAGCCAAGATATAGAAACAACATTAGTGTCCATTAATGGATGATTGAATAATGAAGATGTAAGATATATATATATATATATATATATATATATATACACACACACATACCTACACATACATAGTGACATATTAGTCATAGAGAAAGAATGAAATGTTGCCATTTTTTGACAATAAGAATGGACCTCAAGTTATTATGCTAAGTGAAGTAAGGCAGACAGAGAAAGACTTCCCTTTTATGTGGAATCTTTAAACCAAACAAACTTATCAATACTATGGATGAAAAACATCACCTGCCCTAACAGTAAGCAAAGTATATCATGGCCATAAAGCCACCACTCAACTGCTGCCTGGACCTGCACACTGAGGGGATTCAAGATGGAGAAAATAGGACACTGTCCTTAGATAGATGCACATCAAAGGAATCATTTCAATGAGCCCAACTCTTGCATCTTCCCATACATAGAAAAGCACTAGGTACATTGACTTGATATTTTTTTTTTCTTTAACAGAAATTTTTAGATGTTCCAACTACTGTTTGTTTGTTTGTTTTGTTGTTGTTATAAAACTCCTATATATGCTGGCTCCACTCTTACCTCTTTGTAGCAGTTCTTCACAGTTACCTGAGGGGTTACTTAAGACCTCCGGCTTCCCTGATGGCTCAGACAATAAAGATTCTGCCTGCAATGTGGGAGCCCTGGGTTCAATCCTGAATTGGGAAGATGCCCTGGAGGAGGGCAAGGCAAACCACTCCAGTATTCTTGCCTGGAGAATCCCCATGGACAGAGGAGCCTGGTGGGCTACAGTCCATGGTGTTGCAGAGTCAGATATGACTGAGTGACTAAGCACACACACAAGTCCTCAGGAAGTCCATAAAATAGAACATAATTCTCAAGTTTTAAATTATGCATTTTTCAGTTAACAATGCAGGGAAAAGATTGGTGGTTGCAACAGCTGCAAGAAACAGGTTATGGGGTAATGGAGAAATGTATGAACTTTTTATTTTAGTTTCAATAAATTGAATAAAATGTTTTAAAAAGTAAGGGATGTTGGAGGAAATTTATTCTAGACCCAAAGTTCTATTGACATCTGATAATAAATATTTATTTACATCTGATAGCATAGTATTTTATGGATAGAAAATTTGAGCTTGGATGCAAATACCACTTATATCAAGGATTTTGCATTTGAAGGCTGTAAAGGCTGTCAAGGGCTTTGATTCAATACTCCTTTCAATAGTATTATAAATACTGAGAATGAGGAATGTATACTGGCTTTATTTTAACTGAAGACACTACTTAAAAACAGAGTTAAGTCTAGATACCAGATTTTCTAATAACAAGCTTTGAGAAATGCATATGGAAATTATAGTTTTGACTTTGAAAATTTTATGGAATAACTTGTTAATTCAATATGCAGTAATTATTTGCCTAATATGCCACATACATTCTATACATGTTTATTAATGGACATCTGATCAGATCGATCAGATCAGTCACTCAGTCGTGTCCGACTCTTTGCGACCCCGTGAATCACAGCGCGCCAGGCCTCCCTGTCCATCACCAACTCCCGGAGTTCACTCAGACTCACGTCCATCGAGTCAGTGATGCCATCCAGCCAGCTCATCCTCTGTCGTCCCCTTCTCCTCCTGCCCACAATCCCTCCCAGCATCAGAGTCTTTTCCAATGAGTCAATTCTTCGCATGAGGTGGCCTAAGTACTGGAGTTTCAGCTTTAGCATCATTCCTTCCAAAGAAATCCCAGGGCTGATCTCCTTCAGAATGGACTGGTTGGATCTCCTTGCAGTCAAAGGGACTCTCAAGAGTCTTCTCCAGCACCACAGCTCAAAAGCATCAAGTATTCAGTGCTCAGCCTTCTTCACAGTCCAACTTTCACATACATACATGACCACAGGAAAAACCATAGCCTTGACTAGACGAACCTTTGTTGGCAAAGTAATGCCTCTGCTTTTCAATATGCTATCTAGGTTGGTCATAACTTTCATTCCAAGGAGTAAGCATCTTTTAATTTCATGGCTGCAGTAACCATCTGTAGTGATTTTGGAGCCCAGAAAAATAAAGTCTGACACTGTTTCCACTGTTTCCCCATCTATTTCCCATGAAGTGGTCGGACCGGCAGCCATGATCTTCGTTTTCTGAATGTTGAGCTTTAAGCCAACTTTTTCACTCTCCACTTTCACTTTCATCAAGAGGCTTTTGAGTTCCTTTTCACTTTCTGCCATAAGGGTGGTGTCATCTGCATATCTGAGGTCATTGATATTTCTCCCGGCAATCTTGATTCCAGCTTGTGTTTCTTCCAGCCCAGCGTTTCTCATGATGTACTTTGCATAAAAGTTAAATAAACAGGGTGACAATATACAGCCTTGACAAACTCCTTTTCCTATTTGGAACCAGTCTGTTGTTCCATGTCCAGTTCTAACTGTTGCTTCCTGACGTGCATACAAATTTCTCAAGAGGCAGATCAGTTGTTCTGGTATTCCCATCTCTTTCAGAATATTCCACAGTTTATTGTGATCCACACAGTCAAAGGCTTTGGCATAGTCAATAAAGCAGAAATAGATGTTTTTCTGGAACTTTCTTGCTTTTTCCATGATCCAGTGGATGTTGGCAATTTGATCTCTGGTTCCTCTGCCTTTTCTAAAACCAGCTTGAACATCAGGAAGTTCACAGTTCACATATTGCTGAAGCCTGGCTTGGAGAATTTTGAGCATTACTTTACTAGTGTGTGAGATGAGTGCAATTGTGCAGTAGTTTGAGCATTCTTTGGCATTGCCTTTCTTTGGGATTGGAATGAAAACTGACCTTTTCCAGTCCTGTGGCCACTGCTGAGTTTTCCAAATTGGCTGGCATATTGAGTGCAGCACTTTCACAGCATCATCTTTCAGGATTTGGAATAGCTCAACTGGAATTCCGTCACCTCCACTAGCTTTGTTCGTATATAAAGCTAATAGTATACCTGTCCACATGTGGTTTATTTTTTTATGGTGAAGAAGTCAAATTGTGAGCAAAATTTGTAAATAAATATGGATATTATAGATTGTGATGACAGTGCTGGCTGTGTTTATATGGAGATTAGCAGTTATGCACATATTGATGGGGCTGGGAGTGGTGAAATAAAGAAACTCATATTTTTACTGCCCATTTATCTTGATAAGAAGTAGCCTGATAGATAATTTGAACTAGAACATGCCCCCTAAATTAGTATGTCATTAAGTATGTGTATGAAATATGTCCTGGATCAGCTGGAAATTCATGTCCAGAAGGAAATAATTAGTTCAATAACAGAATGAGAAGGAAAATATAAGGTAACTATTTTCATTTCCAGTAATGGCACAGTGAAAATATTGTGTGTGCAGAATTATACTTATCCAGCACTCAGGAGTTTATAGCCTATAGTGCACTTCCATACGTATTATCATCAGTGACAGACAATACTTAAACTAAGACTAAGAAACCTGCAGTTATTTGACTAAACTCTTGCCTCAGTCAAGTGCCAGATCTGAGTATCTAATCTGAGAGTTTCTCTATACACACTGTATTTAATTTGATATGCTTAAAGCCCAGGATAAGGTATCTGGAAAAACACATTGGAGATGTTAATCATATATTAATGAATTCTTTTTAAAAAGAATATGAATGTATATTACCTCTAAGGGATATTTCTTTGTTTAAATCCTTAACATCTACATAAATAAAGATGCACAGTTTAAGTTTAGCATGTACTTTGTAACTCCAGCATTCAAGATGGTGCAATATCTAAAAATCAAATCTTAATCTAATTTCATTTCCATTTTCTTATTTCACTCTTGAGGTCTTAGTTGCACAGAACTGAATTGAACATCAACTGATTCAAGGCTTTTGTTTTATATTTCTGTGTTCCGAATTTTTCTTATATTGCTATTATTCCTTTCACCTTCCATTCCCAATTGCATATACTGCTTCTCTGAGATGCCTATCAAATGCTTTTAGCTTTCATTCCAAGACATTTTCTGAACATTCATTTAAGTATCCATTTATCTTTTAAAATACAAATAAATAATATAAGAAATATAAATCATTTTATAATAATATATACTGTATTATAATATAGGGCTTCACTGGTAGCTCAGCTGGTAAAGAATCCTTTTACATTCAAATTGTTAGAAGAATTCAGTTTCTTATGGTTGTAAAAAAATATACTGTGGGCAAAAATAAAGTACTGTGCTTCAGTTAGAATCATTGAAATTGGATGCATATAGACCATCCATCCCAATTGATAGAGTTCATTCTTTTTGTGTTTTGAGAATCATAGAACAAATTCAGTTAATCTTTGCATTAGTTCTGTGTTGCCACTATATAACACATGACCACAAACTTGGCAGCTTAAAATAGCACATATTTATTATATTGCAGTTCTATAGTTTGGACTCGGGGATAAAATCAAGGTGTCAGTAATGCTGCATTTCTTCGGAAAGCTCTAGAGGAAAATCTGCTTCCATTTTCATTCAAACTGCTACAAGAATTCATTTTCTTGTGGTTGTCAGCTGTGGCCATTCCTAGCTGTCAGAAACCGCCCACGTCCCTTGGTTCATGACTCCCTTCCTCTATGTAAAGCCAACAATAACAAGTCAAGTCCCTCTCATGATTGAATCTCTCTTGCCTCTTTTTCCATGCTACCTCTCTGACTCAAGACAAGGAATATTCTCCAGTTTTTAAGAGTTTATGCAATTATTTTGGGACTAAGCAAATATTGAGAAGAGTATGAATGTAAAGTAAGGTCAACTTTCCAGAGGGCCACTTGGCCCTCAAGGGTAATCTATTGAAGTTAAACAAATACACATCCTATTTCCACTGATGATCTGATCTTCTACGTAAAATAAATAGTATAATGATACATGAATAGCATTAAAAATGCATACAAATATGTACATCTGTGAATTTCTTATCACATTTATGAAATACTGACCATGATGTATTTTTAAAACAAACCAAAAAAATACAGCCTGTTGTAAGAGTCTACATTTGTTTAAAATGCACAAATGTGTATTTTTATTTGTTAGTAAAGAGTGTAATTCTATAAAGTATATATACCAAAGTTTTTATTTCAAGATGGATACTTATATCAGTGTACATCTTGCCTTTTTTGTGTATATTTTATTATCAGATTTTGAGTTATGCTGTTTATTTAAAATCATAAAAAGTAAAAATATATGCAAGATAAAAATATACTTGTTCAATATACTTGTCAAGTACTAGAAGCAACTTACCAAAGAGAGAAAACCATAATCTTCTTCCCTTGAAATACTATTTCAGAAATTTTAACTTGTCTTCTGCTTTTAGTATCTTTATGTCTGGACAATAAAGATAAATGAGATAAAACGTACAGTCAGAGGACACTGAAAATACATTTTGATAAACTGTGCCCACTTATACTTTAAAACAGAGCACATTATAAATTGCTTTTCATTTTTAGACTCACAATTTTAAATATTCACACTCTATTAGGTAGGAAGAGCAATCATTAAGTAGTTACATAAAGTAAAATTTTGCACAATTGCTGCATGATAGATCTCTTTATTTTTTGGAAGTAATCATGATGAACGTGAGATAATCTTCACTCAGTTCTATACTTAAAAATTGGAAGATAGAGAAAAATAGACTCTGAGGCTCCAAAATTGTAGTTTGAAAAATATAAAAAAAATATAGATCCAGATATCTTTGGGGAACTTTTTTGTTTTTAACTTTTTTTGTTTTTAATTTTTTATATTATGTTTTTTGTCCTACTATTAGGTAGGACATTATCTTTCACATCTCAAATGGTATATACATCTCTTGTATATTTTTATTTTTTCTAGATCCCACGTGTCTGATCCCTACATTATTTACTCTGTACTGTACTCTTGTTTGGAGAAGGAAATGGCAACCCACTCCAGTGTTCTTGCCTGGAGAGTCCCAGGGACGGGGGAGCCTGGTGGCCTGCCGTCTATGGGGTCGCACAGAGTCGGACACGACTGAAGCAACTTAGCAGCAGCAGCAGTACTCTTGTTTAACTTGCATGAAATTTTTTCTATAAATTTGACATCATATGGCATTTTCAAACACTTCACCACTGAAAAGCAGCATAGGCTAAAAAAAATAATAATAATTCTTATTTTTCATCTTTTTTTTGTTTGCTCATAGGTTTGTGTAAAATTTTTAGATAATACTTTCATCTGTTTCAAAGTCAGCTCTAGAAATTATACAGTTATTATTTTCCTGCTTATGTTTGTTCTCCAGTTTTCTCCCTTCTTGGGTCATTCAAATTATCTTTTTTAAAGATAAATTTCCAGAGATATTCCATGTAAAACAAAGAAATAAGCATATATATTTAGTCCTCTTTTAAAGAAAATTATATTATTCACACTGTTCTACACCTTGGTTTTTACTCTAATATTCCTGGTCATTATTTCTTAATAGTAACCAGAGATTCCCTTTTTTTCCCATATTTTTTTTTTACATATTATCTGAGTATTTAACAAATATGTCTGACAAAATCTCTAAATGTGACATTTAGTGTGTTCCCAATTTTAGCCATTAAAAGTGATGCTACCCAGAGGGATGGTATGGGGAGAGAGGGGGGAGGGAGGTAAAGGATGGGGAACACGTGTACACCCGTAACAGTTTCATGTTGATGTATGGCAAAACCAATATAATATTGTAAATTAATTAGTCTCCAATTAAAATAAATAAATTTACATTTAAAAAAGTGATGCTACAATAAATAGCCTTATAAATAGTAATGTCCTACATATCTGGGTATTTTTACAAGATAGATCCCTGGAAGTGAAGTTACTGGGTCAAGGATAAATATGTGTGATTTTGAAGTCTGAATCATCTTAAAAGAAAAAGAATAATGAATGTATTCTTCTAAATAAAAATATACTTATGATATTTACCAGCCTATCACTTTTACCAAATTGCTGGTACAAGACAAACTGAGGCACATGCATATCTCATGTTGAGCCTCTCAGTTTTATTCTTGTTTTCTAAAATTATTCCTTTTATTCTAGCTTCTTTAAAAACATATTATTGGAGTGACTTTCAAAGCTTCTTTATACATATACAAATAACAACATATGACAATGTTAAATTTTAGAGAACCGTCAAGAGAGACATGCTTTAACAAGTCAAAACTTTAAATAAATATGTTGGCTTTATAGAATGCATAATATGTTGCCAAGTAATTTGAAACAGTTTGTTTTGGAGGGAAAAATGGAGCCCAAGTAAAATCCTTTTGCACACCTGAAGTCCTCAGAGATGCATTCAGCACTTTATTGCTGTATGAGGCCATAGAAAGCAATCCTTCTGTGGTAAAGACATTTATGATGAACTCCTGTGAAACATCCAAACATAGGCTTTATAAAATTTAAGCAGGTTCCCATTTCCACTCTTTCAATTATATTTGTTCATATAAAATGTAATTAAGGCATATAGTCTTTTTTTAAGTTATTTTTCATTCATAAGAATATTTATAAGATGTATAAATATTATTAACACCCGATTCTCAATTTTACTGATAAAAAGAATTCCATGTCCAATTTCATGAATATTTTGTTTGTTGGCTTAGCAATTTTGTTTCTATTCTGAAGTGTCCATGTTGTTTATAACAAAGCCTCCTAGTAAATAATTATCCACCAGATGGTATTATTTGATTATTTAGATATTAACCAGTCTCAGATTTTAATTGGTAAAATGATTTTCTTACAGAATGAACTAGTAATAGAGTCAAGCTGTGGCTAAAATAGCTCTTCTCTCAGGGGTTTCTAGAACTGAGAAAGATTTTTTAAAATTTACTTTGTGAAGTGCCCAATGTGCATGAATTGAATGTTTTTCTTTCCATGAGAACTGAAAAGAATACCAATATATTCCTCAATTCTTTGTTAAACTGTTCCGAATTTTTTCTAAAGAAATATTATCAAAAGCACCTGGTGGATGTCCTTCATTCCACACTCAGCTTCTCTGCTCACACAGGGCACTGCTGACACATAGCAGCTACAGGCTGTCCCAAGACACTTCCATGCAGACCCACAGAAGCAGTTCTGTCCAGGGAGATCGGCTTCCCATCGATGTCTCCATGAGCATTTCCTTCCAGGTCCTGTCTAAGAGGGCATTGTGACTGCCAGGGCTCTGATAATGAGGTCTAATTCCAATATGCCCTGTTTCCATTACATTTATAATGGCTCTGTTTTTCTAAGTGAACTCTAAAGGATACTGAGATTAAGATTCTAAAGTAATTTAGGTGGTTAATGTTTGATATGGTCAGAAATATAATTGTAATGCTTAGTTAATCAGCATGTTGAAATAAATTTCTAGACCAAAATGGTTCCACGTCTGCCCAGGGTGCCAAGTCAGGGAAACAAAACTCAGATAACTTTTATGTCCCTATAAATGCTCCACTTGAAAAGAAACACAATATGTCCCATCATTCAGCCCCCAAATGCCAAGCCTACTCTGGACCTTCTCATTGAAAAGTTAACTATGTGTCCTCAGCCAATTCAATATTTTGTTTCTTCCTTGGTCTTTTTTCTTTATCCTATAGAAGCTCCCTGCCTTCTGCCCCATTTTGCAATTCTCTAAAAAGAGACTGCTTCATGAAATGTTAAAGTTTAATTCCATTGTCTAAATTCTCTTCTGCAATCATTTTTAACAGTTATTGGCAACAAGGAATGGGATTTGAAGCTGCCTGGTAACAGCGCCTAGGATGAGACTCACAGGTAAGGCTCCTGTTGAACTGTCCTGGTTCATGGTTCTCATCACCACCAAGAACATGGGTGAGTGTCTCTTGCATGTGAGTTCCACACTCTTGTATACAGCTCTCCAGTCCAACTTTATTTTTTAAATATGACTATTTTAAAAAATAATATGAATAAAATATTAATAAATACTTTAAAATATGAATAAATATATGAGGTCATATATTTTAATGAATATGAATATATATATATATATATATATATATTCCAGAAAAGTTTTGGGATCTGGGAAATTTCTAGGGTAGTTATATTGAGAATCTGCCACATGTAGCAGTCACTAATACATTGTAAAATGCAAAAGAAAAAGCTAAGACTTTTCACCTCTGTCACCTCCTTGCTGCTAATGTCTGACTAACTACCAAACAAGTTCACAGCATAAATTGTGGGGAATTTGGATAAATAAATTAAGACAGAAATTTAGATTGTTTTGATCAAAGGCACATCAAACATATGTAGGCACAACTTCGACTAATTAAAATCATTAGGGTATCTACCACCAAAAAGAAATCTTCTCTTGAAGGGAATAACGGATCTATTTCTAGTGGGAATCTTGGAAGGCAAAGCTACAAAGTTGGTGCACAAGGATAAAGCATTTAAAAGCTGTTACAGTACTTTCCATCTAATCCTGAGCCTCCCCTTCTTTGATAAGTTGGTCACAGAACATGTTGGATTGACGTTAGGTCACCTGCCAACCTCAAGAAATCTTCCACGCGGTGAGCTACACTGAAAAACACCACAAAATCTCCAACCCAGTGGCCCATCCCTCTTAGGTGTTAATTTAGCTCTGAAAGACCCAAGACTTAGCTTAAAGAAATGGGATCCCTAAGTTTCAAGGAATTGAGTGCACATCCTTCATTGTGCCTGCTCATTTTATGTCTAAAAACAGTGGTCCCAGACTGTATGTTTACAAAAATGGCAAAATTTTACTAAGACAGTCTAAAATTACATAGACAATTATGAGGAATGTTCCAGTTATGCAAGATTTTTTTTTACTTAATAAATGCACTGCAAGGTAGATTCCCAAATCAACATACAGAATGAAATACCTATTTGAATTGGCATGTGGAAGCCTCCCAAAGTCTTCAAGATTCCCAAATAGCTTCCTTGGAAGACTCACTGCCAAAGACACAAGAGGTATCCACAACAAAAGACTGTAAGATTATAATTAAAACTGCCTGCCAAGTCGCTTCAGTCGTGTCCGACTCTGTGCGACCCCATGGACTGCAGCCTACCAGGCTTCTCCATCCATGGGATTCTCCAGGCAAGAACACTGGAGTGGGTTGCCATTTCCTTCTCCAAGGCATAAAAGTGGAAAGTGAAAGTGAAGTCGCTCAGTCGTTTCTGACTCTTAGCAACCCCATGGACTGCAGCCCACCAGGCTCCTCCATCCATGGGATTTTCTGGGCAACAGTACTGGAGTGGGGTGCCATTGCCTTCTCCATAATTAAAACTACTGGAAATAAAAAAGGAAATACATTTATACAAGAAATTAGTATGGGTTTGGGGTAAGAAAATAAATGAGGTGTGGAAATGTTGACTGAAAAAAAAAAAAAAGATACGCAATCCAAAAAGTGAGAGTTGTGTTTCATTTGGTGAATAAACCTGAGGACTTAAGCCTGGGACACAGCATCTCAGACAACTCTGAGAAACTTTTCTGAAGAGTCAAGCAGGGGATCCAGGATATATAGGAATTTCTGCAACAAAAGATCAGGTAGTTGGAATATCAAAAGATTATTGCTAATTAAAGACAACCAGATATCTCAAGTTAACGAACTTAGCACTTTTCTATATGTGAGGAAATGCAAGAGTCTGGGCTCACTGAAATCATTTCTTTGACATGCACCTCAGACATCCAGGGCCAGTATCCTTTGCTTTCTCATCCTGAGTATCTTCACACCATCTGGGGTGGGGGAATGCTGCAGATGGTGGGCATTCTTTGTATTCATCCTGAATTCCTTCTGGCTTCACATGTGGGTCCAGGTGGTTGTAAGGTGACGACTTCATGGCTGCACCATCCTTTGTTTACTGATATGGCAGCCAACATTCTTAGTTCACAGAGATGTGCTTTTTGTAAGAGAGGAAAAAATAAAGCAATTTTGTCCTAAATTAAAATTGTTTAAAAGACATAGGACAAAGTCTAAATCATTATAAAAATTGTAAAGGATGTTTGGAAAAGAAATATTGGGAAAGGAATCTCATGTGTGATTGGGGTTAAGATTGGGGTTGATTTGTATTTTTGTGTGTGAGTTTTACATCGAAGGTACACTGGTGCAACTTTAAAACTTGATTTCCTTTTCTGTTAAAAGGGCAAAATTTTCTTAGATTATCATCCTCTCTTCCTCTCAATAAGAACTAGTGAGCAAAGGCTTTCCTTTACCTGTTAATTAATTTGTATGGAAAGCAAATATTTTGTGTCTTGCCAAAATAATTTATTGTGCTTAATGTTGTCATTATTAATCTTTGAATACATAATAAAACCAGGTCTTCTCAATATTAACAAAACTATGGTGATTTTACAACTATGTAACTCTGTATTTTCCTTCAATATCTTTAATCATCACCTTGGCTTAATGTATATTTTGACATATTTCCCCAAAATCAAATTTTAAATGAAATTATTTTTTAAATTCTGTATTTTCCAGAGGGTCCTTGAAACATATCAAAAGATTTATTCTCTCTGCTTATAAAAATAAAAGTGTTAAACAAAATAGGCTTATTTGATATGTTAAATGATATATGGAGCATCATCAAATAGTGATGTTTAACCTTCTGAAGTTACATTTGTATGGATATAATTATTAATATAAGTATTCTGGAAATTGTATAAAGATATGAAAACTCTGATGTCTCCTAGTATAGTGTTATCAGTCACAGTTTCAGCTATTATCTTAAAATGTTGTGGGTCTAAATTTCCTTGTCAATTCCATTATAACAAACTCTCATTAGATCTTTAATATGGGAATTTTAGTCTTTTGTCATTTATAGACAGTTAACATTTTCCTCTAATGCTTTCGTAAAACAAGACTCATGGAAAGGGACCTTTCAAGTACCATGGCCTATTGACACCTTTGAAAAACTGCAAGGTGTCAAATCTTGTGTGCATATTTCATAACTGAAAAAATTTCTACCTAACATTGGGTTCTGTGTAAATGCCAAAGACCTCAAAATCAAATATACTAGGAAGAGAAGTTGTTGATATTGAGGCTGACTTCTTCCTCTCAAGGTGCCAAATCAAGAACTTTTCTTTCCATTCTTCCTTTTCTCTCTGACCCTTCTTTTCCTAATTCTTATGCCATGGAAGTTTTTTATATTCTTTATCTACATTTTGCTTTGCTCTAGACCAGAAAGACAATACTATTGTTCACATATAACAGGCTATTACAAAGGAAGGTAATCTAACTTGTAAGAGACTGTTTGATTTTTTTATGATGGTGCTGATTCTGTAGTTATTTCTGTCACAAAATTCTCCCTGAGTTCAGATAGCTCAGTTTCTCTGCAATAAACTCACTGAACATAAACTTCTGGACAATTAGAGACAAAGTAACAAAAAATTCATAAGCAAAACAAATTGCTTAAAGATATATTCCCTCTTTAGCCTCATTTATTTTTTAATATTTTAATTTTATTGGAATATATTTGATTTACAATGCTGTGTTAGTTTCAGGTGTACAGCAAAGTGATACAGTAATTCATATATCCATTATTTTTCAGATTCCTTTCTAATAGAGATTTCAGATCCTTTTTATATCTGTAGGTCTACTTCTGTAGCCCAGGCTACAGTCTACTTCTGTATTATAAATAAGATCATTTATGTCTATTTTTCAAAATTAGATTCCACATATGACTGAAATTGTATGATGTTTGTCATTCTCTGTCTGACACACTTCATTTACTATAGTAATCTTAGGTCTATCCATGGTGATGCAAATGACATTATTTCATTCTTTTTTATGGCTGACTAATATTCCATTGTGTATATATGCCACATCTCCGTTCATCTGTTGATGGAAATTTGTGTTGTTTCCATGTCTGGGCTATTGCAAATAGTGCTGCTGTCAACACTGGGGTGCATGCATCCTTTCAGGTTATGGTTTTCTCTGGATATATGCCCAGAAGTAGTATTGCTGGATCATATGGTAGTTCTGTTTAAAAGTTTTTAAGGGACCTTCATACTGTTCCAACTCTTTGTGACCCTATGAACTGTAGCCCACGAGGCTCCTTTGACCATGGGATTTTCCCAGCAAGCACACTGGAGTGAATTGCCATTCTCTCCTCTAGGGGATCTTCCCAGCCCAGGGGTCAAACCTACATCTCCTGCACTGCAGGTAGATTCTTTACTGTTGAGCCATCAGGGAAACCCCATAGTGGTTATACCAATTTACATCCCCACCAAGAGTGTAGAAGGGTTCTCTTTTCTCCATCCCCTCTCCAGCATTTCTGTTTGTAGACTTTTTGATGATGGCCATTCTGACTGGTTGACATGACACCTAACTGTAATTTTAACTTGCTTTTTTCTGATAATTAGTGATGTTGAGCATTGTTTCTTTTTTTGGGGGGGGGGGGGTGGTATTTGTATGTAGGATCATTTCTTGATGTATCTGATTTCAGCTTGTTTGGGTTATGGAGGCCATGGCTCAAGAGTGTTCTCCAAATCATGGACAATGTTTTATTACTAATAATATTATTGTCTCTCTAACATACTGTGTCCCCTCAAAAGATTTAAATTCAGTGCCTTTGGGCAGCCATTCATTTCAGTTCACTTCAGTTCAGTCGCTCAGGCATGTCTGACTCTTTGCAACCCCATGAACCGCAGCATACCAGGCCTCCCTGTACATCACCAACTCTCGGAGTCCACCCAAACCCATGTCCATCGAGTCAGTGATGCCATTCAACCATCTCATCCTCTGTTGTCCCCTTCTGCTCCTGCCCTTAATCTTTCCCAACATCAGGGGCTTTTCAAATGACTCAGCTCTTTACATCAGGTGGCCAAAGTATTGGAGTTTCAGCTTCAACATCAGTCCTTCCAATGAACACCCAGGACTGATCTCCTTTAGGATGAACTGGTTGGATTCCCTTGAGACTAAGGAACTCGCAAGAGTCTTCTCCAACACCACAGTTGAAAAGCATCAATTCTTCGGCGCGCAGCTTTCTTCACAGTCCAACTCTCACATCTATACATGACAGCTGGAAAAACCAGAGCCTTGACTAGACGGACCTTTGTTGGCAAAGTAATATCTCTGTTCTTTAATATGCTATCTAGGCTGATCATAACTTTCCTTCCAAGATGTAAGTGACTTTTAATTTCATGGCTACAGTCACCATCTACAGCAATCTTGGAGCCCAGAAAAATAAAGTCAGCCACTGTTTCTATTGTTTCCCCATTTATTTGCCATGAAGTGATGGGACCAGATGCCATGATCTTAGTTTTCTGAATGTTGAGCTTTAAGCCAACTTTTTTACTTTCCTTTTTCACTTTCATCAAGAAGCTCTTTATGGCATCAAGTAGATGCCATAAGGGTGGTATCACTGCATATCTGATGTTATTGATATTTCTCCTGGCAATCTTGATCCCAGCTTATGCTTCATCCAGCCCAGTGTTTCTCATGATGTACTCTGCATATAAGTTAAATAATCAGGGTGACAATATACAGCCTTGACATACTCCTTTTCCTGTTTGGACCCAGTCTGTTGTTCCATGTCCACTTCTAACTGTTGCTTCCTGACCTGCGTACAGGTTTCTCAAGAGGCAGGTTAGGTGGTCTGGGATTCCCATCTCTTTCAGAATTTTCCAAAGTTTATTGTGACCCACACAGTCAAAGGCTTTGGCATGGTCAATAAATCAGAAATAGATGTTTTTCTGGAACTCTCTTGCTTTTTTGATGATCCAGCAGATGTTGGCAATTAGATCTCTTGTTCCTCTGCCTTTTCTAAAACCAGCTTGAACATCTGGATGTTCACGGTTCATGTATTACTGAAGTCTGGCTTGGAGAATTTTAAGCATCATTTTACTAGCTTGTGAGATGAGTGCAATTGTGAGGTAGTTTGAGCATTCTTTGGCATTGTCTTTCTTTGGGACTGGAATGAAAACTGACCTTTGCCAGTCCTGTGGCCACTGATGAGTTTTCCAAATTTGCTGGCATATTGAGTGCAACACTTTCTCAGCTTTCAGGATTTGAAATAGCTCAACTGGACTTCCATCACCTCCACTAGCTTTGTTCATAGTGATGCTTCCTAAGTCCCACTTGACTTCACATTCCAGGATGTCTGGCTCTAGGTGAGTGATCACTGCATCCGGATTATCTGGGTCATGAAGCTCTTTCTTGTACAGTTATTCTGTGTATTCTTGCCACCTCTTGGGCAACCATTCAGCACCCAATAGATGTTCTCTCTTCAACTGAAATGACAAAATAGAACAGAATATTACAAAAAGCTCTAAGAATAGGAGCCTGACTTCACCTCTTTAGAATACTACTCTAAGAACTGAAGGTCAGTGGTAACAACGAGTCACAATGGAAAATTTTTGACTAAACCCCTTTAATGGTTAATAAGATGAATAAAAGGGCAGACTATTGAAACAAATTTCTTGGCCCAAAAAGAACCACTCTTTCCCAGGGTGCTACAACTGAAATGCAGATAACTTTTCAGTTCAGTTCAGTTGCTCAGTCATGTCCGACTCTTTGCGACCCCATGAATTGCAGCATGCCAGGCCTCCCTGTCCATCACCAACTCCCGGAGTTCACTCAGACTCACGTCCATCGAGTCAGTGATGCCATCCAGCCATCTCATCCTCTGTCGTCCCCTTCTCCTCCTGCCCCCAACCCCTCCCAGCATCAGAGTCTTTTCCAATGAGTCAACTCTTCGCATGAGATGTATGTCTCTGTAAATGCTTTGTTTGACCAGAAACACAGTATATTCAGTCAGCTAATTTCCTAGTGCCAAGCCAGGTCTGGACCTCCTCACCCAAACATGGCTGTGTGTGGCCCAGCCAATCAGATATTTTCTACTTGTCTCTTCTTTGTTCTTATCCTTATCTTATAAAAATGTCTTCCCTTCTGCTCCATTTTTCAGTTCTCCAACAGCAGACTATCTACTTCATGAAGTATTTGATAAAGCTAGTTTGTATCACCTAAATTGTTTTCTTTAGTAAATTTTTAACAAGTGCAAGCCTGTGACAATATCAATTGACAGTTGGTACTACTGATAAGACTCTGTAGAGAAGAGAGAGAACTGCAGCTATATGTAATCTATTTTCAAAGTCATATTTTAAAACCCCAATTTCTATAAGTAGTCATACTACAGAAGTAACTGATATCTTCATCTGTTGTCAACCAACAGAAATTTTCCCTCATTTAGCTGGATTATAAGCAGTATACACGCATGTGCATGTGCACAAACACACACACAAACACACACAATGCACTTGTGCACATATAGTAGGAACAATGTTGACTGCCTGTGTTAAGTCATTCAATGTTAGGTACTTTGCTTTCAGACCACTTTCTACTATTTAACAGGATTTATTTTAATGAAAAAAATCTCACTTGATGGTGAAAGCAACAGTTCAATATCACTTGCCCCTTGCTTCTGCCATTTTATTTCTATTTTAAGAAACACTTTTGATCAAGAGGAGTACTTGTCAAAGAAAGAGGAAAGGAAAAACAAAAAAGGAGAAGGGAAAAGGCAGAGAGGAGGAAGGAAGAAGATGTAAGAATAGGTTACAAAATAGACAAAAGTTTTGAGATGTGGGAGATTTTCTACAACCCCAGAAACTAGGTAATGACGTTTTAGAGGTGATAAGAATTCATCATTAAAAAAAAAAAAGCTCAATGTAAAAGAAAAAAAAAACTAGCTCTATAATTTTAGAAATAATTTAAAAATATGTATCTTATAAAATAGTAAAAAATACAGTGGTAATAATCTAGTATACAAAAGACTAAAAGGGGCATGGGTAAGGAAGACATTAAAAGAAAAGCAAACATTTGAATCAGTTCTAATGAGGTGGATGAAACTGGAGCCTATTATACAGAGTGAAGTAAGCCAGAAGGAAAAACACCAATACAGTATAATAATGCATATATATGGAATTTAGAAACATGCTAACAATAACCCTGTGTACGAGACAGAAAAAGAGACACTGATGTATAGAACAGTCTTATGGACTCTATGGGAGAGGGAAAGGGTGGGAAGATTTGGAAGAATGGCATTGAAACATGTAAAATATCATGTATGAAACGAGATGCCAGTCCAGGTTCGATGCACGATACTGGATGCTTGGGACTAGTGCACTGGGACGACCCAGAGGGATGGTATGGGGAGGGAGGAGGGAGGAGGGTTCAGGATGGGGAACACATGTATACCTGTGGCGGATTCATTTTGATATTTGGCAAAACTAATACAATTATGTAAAGTTTAAAAATAAAATAAAATAAAAAAAGAAAAGCAATTAAAATAAACTGTGCAGAGAGTACTTAACTAACATAGTACATATAAAATCATCACATATTAGACATAGTGGAGTGCACAATATACATAACAAGCATTAAAACAGAAGAGGCGATGTCTCTGAGAGTAGAAAAGATTAATGATAAAATCATAAAGGAGAAATTTATATGAGTTAAGACTAAAAATAAAATGCTTCTTGTTATTGAAAAAAATATTAAACAAAGAGGAAAGTAAAATGTCTGTGATGAAGACTTAGTGTGCTAAATGAGTGACTTATGCAAACTTAGTCAAGATTAATATAAAGAGCAGCATTTAATTCATTTGGGTGAAATGAATACCTTTAAATAGTTCCCCTCAAATTCAAAATTTCTAAGAAAGCTAATCAATTTATGCTGAAAGAAGAAAAAAATGTTGGTTTCTTCTCTGTCATATAAAATGTCAAAGGACAAAAAGAAAATTGCTGTATTATTTTGAGAGGAACAGTTTATGATATAAGAATTCAAAACACAACTGCATTGTTATTCATATGTGAAGTTAATCAAAAGATACTATTTAGAAATGCAAAATCTCACAAAATATCCACAGAAGTGTCATGAAAAAAACATTATTTCATTGTACAATTCAGTCAACTAAGATTAAAAATAAAATGAAGACATGGTATAAAATTCTGCCAGATAATATAGAAAGCAGTTTTATGCATATCTATACCATACAATACATATAAGTATATGTATAACATATAAATAACTATATATGTTTACAAATGCAAATCAAAAAGGTGAGATATGAACAAAACTTTGAAGCTAATAAAAGTGAAATATGAAAAAAATGACATCTTTGTGAACTTACATAAAGGATAAGCAATTATGGTTTTATTTTATCATGTAAATATTTGAAGAATTGAAGATTTCAGTACACTTTTTGTTTTTTTTAAAGAGCATTTTAATTTATAATAATAGTGCATTATCAAGTGACAATTCAAATATACAAGTCTGTATGCTGCTGCTAAGTCGCTTCAGTCGTGTCCAACTCTGTTCGACCCCATAGACGGCAGCCCACCAGGCGCCCCCATCCCTGGGATTCTCCAGGCAAGAACACTGGAGTGGGTTGCCATTTCCTTCTCCAATGCATGAAAGTGGAAAGTGAAAGTGAAGTCGATCAGTCATGTCCAACTCTTAGCGACCCCATGGACTGCAGCCCACCAGGCTCCTCCGTCCATGGGATTTTCCAGGCTAGAGTACTGGAGTGGGGTGCCATTACCTTCTCCGACCAGTCTGTATAATGACATGGTTATTAATCTTGTCCTCCATGCTCATGTAATTTCAAACACAAAATGTAACCAAGGCACATCAGACCTTATATTTTTCTCATAAATGTATAAAAATAAATAAAAGTGGAAATCTCAAGAATAATCTATTGATACTTTATGTTCAAATAAAATTGCAAAAGAAGTCTTGGGCTAGCCTAAAACTTTGTTTGGATTTTTCTGTAAGATGGTACGGAAAAACCTGAATGAAATTTTGGGCCAACACAATATTTTATCAAAATTGGTAAGAATTTCACCAAGAAAGAATAATGCTCAGGAATTTCTTCTCAATGATGTGATTTTGGATCAAGTTTGAAGAATTAGATTTGGTCCTATTGATGCCTTCTCTGTCAGATGAGAGGGCCTAGAAACAATGATATCCTAACAGCAAACAGTACATCTAGCCCTCAAATCTTGGTTTGTAATACAACTCTCCGATAGATGGAACCAGGGCTCCTTGGAGAACTGGCTGATTCCAGGACTCCGGAAAGAAAAGTGTAGGATGAAGCTGAATAATTACGTAATACAAAATATAAGAAAGTATTCAAACAAATAAAAGCACAAATTTTGAGCCATTTGAAATGCTACTATCAATGTGGCTTTAGTTTGCATTTTTATTTATTTATTAGGCCTTCAGTGGCCAGAGTTGAAAAATTTAAGCATGAAGATACAATAGACTTATAACCCAAAGTATGAGTGTGTGTGTGTGTGTTTCTGTGTGTATAAATCCTTGTTGATATTTAAAAGTGAATTGTAATATTGATTTAATAAATAAATGGGGTAGAATAGGCAAATAGATAAATATATGCAGAAGACTTTCAAAAACTTATATAGATATATTACCCTAAGAAAGGGCAGTATAGTTCCCCTCATGTTATGTGTAGGCTGTGCATAACGACTTCTTTATGAAGAGTATATCATAAAAGTGGTTGTGGAAGATGAATCTTCATAGTGGAAAATCTGAAAAACACAACATCAGCCAGATTCTTAAGTTTAAATTCAGCAGTGTTGTCATGCTGGTAATATATGCCCTTGCTATCATAAATAAGACTTAACTTCTATAGTCTTCCACCCAAAATATATACAGCGCCAGTCTAATCATGAACATTAGGAGAATCACAGTTGAGAATGTCACTACAAAATTCCTGACCAATATTCCTTAAAACTGTTTCCATTGTTTCCCCATTTATTTCCCATGAAGTGATGGGACCAGATGCCATAATCTTAGTTTTCTGAATGGCGAATTTTAAGCCAGCTTTTCCACTCTCCTCTTTCAATTTCACTTTCAGCCATAATGGTGATGTCATTTGTGTTATCTGAGGTTATTGATATTCCTCCCACCAATCTTGATTCCAGCTTGTGCTTCCTCCAGCCCAGCTTTTCTCATATTGTACTCTGCAAATTAAGTAAGCAGGGTGACAATATATAGCTTGACATACTCCTTTTCCTATTTGGAACCAGTTTGTTGTTTCACATCAGGTTCTAACTGTTGCTTCTTGATCTGCTTACAGATTTCTCAGGAGGCAGGTAAGGTGATCTGGTATTCCCATCTCTTGAAGAATTCTCCAGTTTATTGTGATGTACACAGTCAAAGGCTTTGGCATAATCAATAAAGCAGTCCCAGTATAATTAAGAATAGAATAAAATATTTAGTAAAATTTTCAAAGACAAAATTGAAAATAATTTTTTAAATAACTTATGGGATACATAGTAAAATATTAAGAGGAATTTTAGCATTTAAAAAGTTTGGATAAGAAGAAGCATTGAGTAACTGATGATTGTAAGTGAAAATGAGGTAGGAAGAAAACTTGGGTGTCACAGAATCCGAGTGAGAAAGTATGACATTTTGCTGGGTAATGTCATCAACATCCTTATCATACTTTTTGGCACCTGAAAAAAGTTAATTACCATCGTGAATGCTTTATTTAAAGAGGAGCTTAGTCTTCTTCTTTCTTGTTTTTTTCATAAATTAATACATGTTTTTAACAGAAAATCTGGAGCCCTCAGTTGTAAATTGCTATTTCTGGCTCATGAGCTGACACATACAAACACACTTACACACACTATATATATATATATATATATATATATATATATATATATCAGATCAGATCAGATCAGTCGCTCAGTCATGTCTGACTCTTTGCGACCCCATGAATTGCAGCATGCCAGGCCTCCCTGTCCATCACCAACTCCCGGAGTTCACTCAGACTCACGTCCATCGAGTCAGTGATGCCATCCAGCCAGCTCATCCTCTGTCGTCCCCTTCTCCTCCTGCCCCCAATCCCTCCCAGCATCAGAGTCTTTTCCAATGAGTCAACTCTTTGCATGAGGTGGACAAAGTACTGGAGTTTCAGCTTTAGCATCATTCCTTCCAAAGAAATCCCAGGGCTGATCTCCTTCAGAATGGACTGGTTGGATCTCCTTGCAGTCCAAGGGACTCTCAAGAGTCTTCTCCAACACCACAGTTCAAAAGCATCAAGTCTTCAGTGCTCAGTCTTCTTCACAGTCCAACTCTCACATCCATACATGACCACAGGAAAAACCATAGCCTTGACTAGATGAACCTTTGTTGGCAAAGTAATGTCTCTGCTTTTCAATATGCTATCTAGGTTGGTCATAACTTTCATTCCAAGGAGTAAGCATCTTTTAATTTCATGGCTGCAGTCACCATCTGTAGTGGTTTTGGAGACCAGAAAAATAAAGTCTGACACTGTTTCCAGTATTTCCCCATCTATTTCCCATGAAGTGGTGGGACCAGATGCCATGATCTTCATTTTCTGAATGTTGAGCTTTAAGCCAACTTTTTCACTCTCCACTTTCACTTTCATCAAGAGGCTTTTGAGTTCCTCTTCACTTTCTGCCATAAGGGTGGTGTCATCTGCATATCTGAGGTTATTGATATTTCTCCCAGCAATCTTGATTCCAGCTTGTGTTTCTTCCAGTCCAATGTTTCTCATGATGTACTCTGCATATAAGTTAAATAAACAGGGTGACAATACACAGCCTTGACGAACTCCTTTTCCTATTTGGAACCAGTCTGTTGTTCCATGTCCAGTTCTAACTTTTGCTTCCTGACCTGCATACAAATTTCTCAAGAGGCAGATCAAGTGTTCTGGTATTCCCATCTCTTTCAGAATTTTCCACAGTTTATTGTGATCCACACAGTCAAAGGCTTTGGCATAGTCAATAAAGCAGAAATAGATGTTTTTCTGGAACTCTCTTGCTTTTTCCATTTTCCAGCGGATGTTGGCAATTTGATCTCTGGTTCGTCTGCCTTTTCTAAAACCAGCTTGAACATCAGGAAGTTCACGGTTCACATATTGCTGAAGCCTGGCTTGGAGAATTTTGAGCATTACTTTACTAGCGTGTGAGATGAGTGCAATTGTGCAGTAGTTTGAGCATTCTTTGGCATTACCTTTCTTTGGGATTGGAATGAAAACTGACCTTTTCCAGTCCTGTGGCCACTGCTGAGTTTTCCAAATTTGCTGACATATTGAATGTAGCACTTTCACAGCATCATCTTTCAGGATTTGGACTAGCTCAACTGGAATTCCATCATCTCCATTAGCTTTGTTTGTAGTGATGCTTTCTAAGGCCCACTTGACTTCACATTCCAGGATGTCTGGCTCTAGGTCAGTGATCACACCATCGTGATTATCTGGGTCGTGAAGATCTTTTTTGTACACTTCTTCTGTGTATTCTTGCCATCTCTTTTAATATCTTCTGTTTCTGTTAGGTCCATTATATTTATGTCCTTTATTGAGCTCATCTTTGCATGAAATATATATATATATATATATATATATATATATATACACACACACACACACACATACACAGTATATATGTATAGAATAACATGATTTATTCTCTCTGAAGAACTACTGCTCCTACTAATCTTTAGTATCAATTCAGAAAGACTATTTGGATCCAAGAAAATGTATTGATTCTACGAAATCTCAGGTATTTACTTGAAGGTCTTTAATATCATAGTTCCATTTCTACCTTGGATCTCATATCCTTTGAGCAAGAATTAATCTAATAGATAAAGAATGTTTAAACTTGAATTCCATTTATTCTCAGAACTTTGTTCATAACTTTTATTTTGGGTCAGATAGTGGGCTTTGATATTTTGGGATATTTAAGTTTTTGTTATATAAAATCTATATGACTGTTTACTTTTTAGACATTAACATCAAATAACTATTTTTATATCTCACAAATCTTTATTTCATTTGTTTGTATTTTGAGGAAAGTAATCAGAAGGTAATTGTTTAAAGAGGTATATTTTTGGTTACAAAGAATTTAATAGTATGTCTATTTTTCGTATGTTCACCTGCTTAAAAATGCTTTTATGTATTTCAAATAATTTTGGTAACATGTCCCTGAATCATTCTAGGAATAACAGTTTTTGACAATTCACTAAATTGTGTCTTACACATCTTGAACCAGCAGCTTACCCAAACAATCTCTGATCCTTAAAGCCAAGTCGGTTGCTTCCTATGCTCTCAGAGAGGCCAAGTAAGTGAATAAAAACCTTTGGATGTTTCTAGGGTACATTTCTTTAACTCCACTTTTCTCTCTCCTTTATTTTCTACTTACTTGAAGAGGTTTCCTTTTCCTGGACTTAGTTTTAAGGCTTTACCTCTGATCTCTATTTTATTTGATTTCAGTCCTTAAGAATAATCCCTTCATTCTCCCCCTCACCCCCCAGAAAATGTTGCTAAGGGTTTTATTTCTAACAAGAAGAAAATAATAAAATTAAAATGGACCAGTTGGAATCAAGTTTCCTGTTGAGAATGCTCTCATCATTTTAAACCTTAGCAACTCTGCAGAGTTTTAGTTTTGATCACCACGCATTCTGCTAGCCAAGTATTTACCACGCACCACAATGTATCAGGGATTACAAAAAAGCACCACCTCAATTTTTTGTTTCGTCAAGAAAAGACTATATCATCCCATAATGCAAGTAGACACATACCCACAGACACACACACACACACCCCAACACAGACATTTTTTGAAGTAAAGGAAGAAGGAGCCATAAAATTTAAAGTACAGTTACCCATCAGCATCTGCAGAGGAATCCATGACCCACAGCAATTACCAAAATCCATGGCAGCTGCTTAAGTCTCATATTTGGTTCTTCATGTCCTTGGTCCCACATCTGTGAGTTCGATGAACATCAGATCTTCTAGTAGTTATTTGTTGAAAAAAGAATGTTTGTATAAGTGGACCCACTCAGTTTAAATTCATGTTGTTCAAGGGTCAGCTGTAATGTGTATCTTCTAAGTGATATTGCTGGCCAGAAGTTTTATGTGTCTGTGGAAATAACTGGTAAACAATCTAAAAAGAATAGAAAATAGTTTTATTTGAATCAAACTGAGGACCATAGCCAGACACAGATGCAAGAAGCACTTAATTTTTGTTCCACCAGAGTACAAAGTGAAAATGAAAGTGAAGACACTCAGTCGTATCCGACTCTTAGCGACCCCATGGACTACAGCCTACCAGGCTCCTCCGTCCATGGGGTTTTCCAGGCAAGAATACTGGAGTCGGGTATCATTGCCTTGTCCAGAACCAGAGTACAAAACAGGGGCTTAAAAGGCAGATCAGCAAAATTACATAAGTTGTTTGACAAGAATTCTAATTAAAGCTGGCAAGAAGTAAGGGTGCTTGTTAAGCAGGGATTGGTTAGAGTCCAAAAGGGTTGCATAGTTACAAAGGGAAGATCTTGAGACCATACGACTGCAACTGGCAGCTGATAATAGATATTGTTGACAAAGTAGATCCAACCAGTCCATTGTAAAGGAGATCAGCCCTGGGATTTCTTTGGAAGGAATGATGCTAAAGCTTAAACTCTAGTACTTTGGCCACCTCATGCAAAGAGTTGACTCACTGGAAAAGACCCTGATGCTAGGAGGGATTGGGGGAAGGAGGAGAAGGGGACGACAGAGGATGAGATGGCTGGATGGCATCACTGACTTGATGGACGTGAGTCTGGGTGAACTCTGGGAGTTGGTGATGGACAGGGAGGCCTGGCGTGCTGTGATTCGTGGGGTCACAAAGAGTTGGACACCACTGAGCGACTGAACTGAACTGAACTGAACTGAGTAGATATTGTTCTGAGAACAGCTGGTAGTGTCTTGAGTCTCATACGGTTCAGAAAATCCATGTTCTTAGTAATACACAAACATGTATTAAAACATGCACAAGGGCTACCCAGGTCCGTTTTGAATACCTGAAGCACGTTACTCCATTTGATTTTTAAATGTATTTGTTTCTTTAATGATTTAAGTTGATGTACAATCCATGTTTGATAGTCTACAAACAGGTTGTTTTAGTTAATCTAAAGTTCAAATAAAATCACGTGTAAGTCAGAATGACTTCCCCCTACCTCAATATGTTGTGAAACTATCTTCCATCATATGCTAAACAGAAATATACTCTAAGATATCCAGATATAGCTCAGGGAGCTCTTGTTTCAGTATTTTCCTACAATGTCTTGAGAACCTTTGGTCCGTATTAGAAAATCTTTCTGTTAAAGTGAGTGATTCTAGCTAGCTGGTTGGTGGAAATTTGCCAAGACTTTCTTTCAGAGCATTTTATTGATTTAGCTCAACATTAATGGTCAGGAATCATCTAGAAAGAATTTACTTGTGCAATCTTAATTCTAGAAATATAGAAACTTCTTTATGAAACTTATAAGAAAGCAGAGTAAAATGATACTACGTAGTTGTTACAATCCACTAAGCTTACCTTATTGGGTGTAACTACTTACAAACCAGGATTTCAAAAATTATTCTCCTTATGGTTAATGATACTTCAACCCCTGCATTCATCATGTAAATCAAGGAGATAATTTTCCTGAGGTGGAAGACATCACCAAATTGCTCTTTATATTAACTATAGTAATAAAAGTTGAAATAAATTTTAGTAAAACACTGTGGGAAAAATCCCTTCCTAAAGTCAGTGCATGCCTCCAATTCCAGATAATTTCAAGAATAAAAAAACACATCATTTACTATAGCCAAGCTAAATTCCAGCTGTAGACAAAATAGCCTGCTTATACAGGTTAATGGATAAAGACCACTAAAATATACCCTCTTAAAAATAAAAAGATTCTAGTAATATATTTTTGATCTATTTCAAAGTAAACTAAATAAAACAAAATTGAATGATAAACATAGATTTTTCCCTTTTCTAGGTCACATGTTTGTCAGCTGCACTTCCTAATTTTTATTTCTTGATATGTAGTAAGGAACATTGCTTCATCTGTGGATTAGGCAATGTGTGAAAACACCCACAATTAAAAATTTCCTATATTTCTCTCCTTGAAGCCCCAGTCTTTCATTCTCATAGTCTGACAGTCATTTTATTGTTGTCTTGGAACTTTGACAGTGCTTCACACACAAAAAATCCTCAATCCTCATTTCCAATGACTATGACCTAGGTCAGTCCAACATCCACACTACTAGTTTTCAAAAAATATGAATACTTACTTTCAGTCACAAAAGAAAAAACTCATTTTCTCTCATTCAGTGATTACTTTAGAATATGCATCACAAAAAGGAGATTTTTTTTTTAAAGTATTTCAGGATGATTTAATCAAATATCTTAACCTTTTTAGCCCTCTTGTCATTATCCATTTATAAACGAGGTAAATTTTAGCAACAACATATGCTAATAGTCATAGTTTTAGGCTTTCAGCCAAGAAATTCATGAACATTAATGGGAAAGAGTCATAGACTCTGAGCAAAAAACAATTCAATAAGGACTATTTTTGTCTGATACCATTTCTAATTTATGATAAGGCCAACATGTACATATGCATTTATATATGTGCATATATATTTGCAGATGTACACATAAGTATGTGCTCAATCACTTCAGTCGTGTTCGACTCTTTATGACCCTATGGACTGTATCCTACCAGGCTCCTCTGTCTCTGGAATTTTCCAGGCAAGAATACTGGAGTGTGTTGTGATTTCCTTCTCCTAGGGATTTTCCCGACCCAGGGATCGAACCGTGTTCTGCTGAATTGCAGATGGATTCTGTACCCGCTGCACTGCCTGGGGAGCCCTGAGAGATAGGTATATATATGCATATAAAGCTGATATATGATCTCAACTGTAAAGACTCTCACTGTGGACTGTGTTTCTAGTAACTGTTATCTTCCATCAAGTAGGATTTGCACTGCTATTTTCACACTGGAATAGAGAAAATGGAAGTAGAATAAGTTTAAAGGCACATTTGCAGTAATCAAGGCAACAAAATTACTGATTAAAAACAATTGTTTCCTCTTTTATTCTCTTTTTCAAAATTTAGTTTTAGATTAATCTAATGTTTTAGATTCAATAGATTTATTCACTTTCTCCTTAAGCATATTCTACTGCTGAATGCCAATGCCCTCTTTTTAATTCATACACAAAACAAGAAATATGAACTTATAGGATAAATAATGGTAATATAAAACAAGGAACATTTATTCCCCGTCAATATCCTGAGACCTAAAATTTTAAAGTCGCTTACTAAAATTGTCCTTTCTATGAAGTATGGCTAAACAAAAGCCAACAGAATGTTGAACCCAACACTGACTGCCAAATTTATTTTGGACAAACACAGGATTGAGCAGTCAGTTTCCTTACTCCTTAAAAAATATCAGGAAAAAATATTAAGACAATCCTAACTAAAACTCATATTCAAGTGCATATATTTTGGCCACCTGATGCAAAGCGCCTACTCATTGGAAAAGACCCCAATTCTCGGAAAGACTGAAGGCAAAAAGAGAGGAGGGAGGCAGAGAATTAGATGGTTAGATAGCATCACCAACTCAATGGACATGAATCTGAGCAAAATCTGGGAGATAGTGGAGGACAGAGGAGGCTAAAATGCTCCAATCCATGGGGTCACAAAGAGTCAGACATGACTTAGTTACTGAACAACAACAAAATATTTTTATATTTTAATTTTCATATAATGTTTTGAAGTTTAATCTCTGATTGAAAAATCATCAATTTTACCTCTTTTTTAATAAAGCAAACTCACCCATGTAACTATCACCCATGTTAGAAAACAATATTATCGTAGGAGGAGCTAAGATGGCGGAGGAGTAGGACCGGGAGAACACTTTCTCCCCCACAAATTTATCAAAAGAACATTTAAATGCTGAGTAAATTCCACAAAACAACTTCGGAAAGCCGGCAGAGGACATCAGGCACCCAGAAAAGCAACCCAAGTCTTCGAAAGGAGGTAGGGAAAAATATAAAAGACAAAAAAAGGGACAAAAGAGGGAGGGACGGAGTTCCGTCCCGGGAAGGGAGTCTTAAAAAGAGAGAAGTTTCCAAACACCAGGAAACCTTCTCACTGCCGAATCTGTGCCGAGCCTTGGAAGCACAGAGGGCAACATAACAGGGAGGAAAAATAAATAAACAATTAAAACCCGCACACTGCGAGCCCTACGGTAACTCCCCCAGCAGAGAAGCAGCGCAGACACCTGCACATGCCATTAGCAAGCGGGGGCTGGGCAGGGAGGCGTGGCGCGGGCTGCATCGCAAGAATCTGGCCTGAATACCCCGAGCACTATCTGAGCGAAATAATTTGGGCTAGCAAACCAAACTGTGGGCTATCTACCACGCAAAAAGCCAGCCCTAACCTATGACACCGCCAGGCCCAAGCACGGAATAAACGACTGAACAGAGATAGCCGGCAGCAGACCATCCCCCTCCGGTGATAGGCAGCCAGAGCCGGAAGGGGACAATCGCAGCCCCAGAGAGACATTATCTATAAAACTGTAAGCAGGCTTCTTTGCTAACTAAAACTTCTTGGGGGTCTGGACGGTCAACATCTGCATGAGAAGGTGTGCCGGTGCACAACTAGATAACCGAGCGGTGGGGAGGCGATAAGTCGCAGCAATCGCGCGCGCAAAACACCTCATCACCTGAGCTGCTCGGATCTGGGAAGGGCACAAAACACAGGCCCAACTGAGAGTCTGCGCCTCTGAGGACTACCCGAGTGCCTGAACCTGAGCGGCTTGGATCTGGGAAGTACAGGCAGCCCAGGGCGGGCCGCGGATGGTTCGCGGCAGAGCAACCTAGAGCCTGAGCAGCATCTGCAGAGAGGCTACATGCGCTGTGAACTGGGGGCAGACCCAGTGTGGCTGAGGCACTGCGAGCACACGCCAGTGTTATTTGTTTGCAGCATCCCTCCCTACCTCCCCTCAGTGCGACTGAACAAGTGAGCCTATTTAAACAAACAAAAAAAAATTTAAGTCCTCTATTATTCCTTTAATATCCACTTTTATAACCGATTACTTTGCAAAAAAAAAAAGAAGACCCTATTTTTTTAAAGCAAACTTCATATATATATATATATTTTTTTAAATAACATTTTTGACTTTTTTTTCTTTTTCCTTCTTTTCTTTAACATTGTATTTTTGAAATTCCAAACTCTACTCTAGATTATTAATTTTAGCTTTTTAGTATTTGTTATCAATTTTGTACCTATAGTTTATTTTTGTTTTTGTTTTTATATAATTTCTGTGACCCTTTTTTCTTTTTCTTTTTCTCTGTTTCTTTCTCTTCTTCTTTTAAATAACATTGTATATCTGAAATTCCAAACTCTATTCTAGATTTTTAATTTATGCTTTTTGGTATTTGTTATCAATTTTGTACCTGTATTTTTTTAATATATAATTTATGCGACCTTGTTTGTTCTTGTTTGTTTGTTTTTTTTTTTCCCTCTCTCTTTCTTTTTCTTCTTCTTTTTTAACATTGTATTTTTGAAATTCCAAACTCTACTCTAGATTTTTAACTTTTGCTTTTTGGTATTAGTTATCAATTTTGTACCTATATTTTCTTTATAATTTTTGCGACCTTGTTTGTTTTTGTTTGTTCGTTTTTTCTCTCTTTCTTTTCCTTCTTCTTTTCTTTAACATCGTATTTTTGAAATTCCAAACTCTACTCTAGATTTTAAATTTTTTGCTTTTATGTATTTGTTACCAATTTTGTACCTTTAAGAACCCAATCTTCAGTACCCATTTTTCACTAGGGAGCGAGATTACTGGCTTAACTGCTCTCTCTCTCTTTGGATTCTCCTTTTTCTCCACTAGGTTGCCTGTGTCTCCTCCCTAACCCCTCTCTACTCTACCCAACTCTGTGAATTTCTGTGTGTTTCAGACGGTGGAGAACACTTAGGGAACTGATTACTGGCTGGATCTGTCTCCCTCCTTTTCATTCCCCCCATTTATCCTCCTGGCCACCTCTGCCACCTTCTTCCTTCTTCTCTTCTCTGTATAACTCTGTGAACAACTCTGAGCGGTCCAGTTGTGGAGTGCACATAAGGAAGAGATTACTGAATAGCCCACTCTCTCCTCTATTGACTCCACCTCATCTCATTCGGGTTACCTCTAACTCCCTCCTCACTCTTCTCTTCTCCATATAACGCTGTAAACCTCTCTGGGCGAAACAAGTTTCAGGGCAAGACATACCAAGCAAATTCTCCAGCAGCAAGGAACACAGCCCTGAGCTCCAAGATACAGGCAGCCCAAAGTCACCCCAAAACCATAGCCATCCCATAACTCGTTACTGGACATTTCATTGCACTCCAGAGAGAAGAAATACAGCTCCACCCACCAGAACACCGACACAAGCTTCCCTAACCAAGAAACCTTGACAAGCCACCTGTACAAATCCACACAGAGCGAGGAAATGCCACAATAAAGCGAACTCCACAAACTGCCAGAATACAGAAAGGACACCCCAAACTCAGCAATTTAAACAAGATGAAGAGACAGAGGAATACCCAGCAGATAAAGGAACAGGATAAAAGCCCACCAAACCAAACAAAAGAGGAAGAGATAGGGAATCTACCTGATAAAGAATTCCGAATAATTACAGTGAAATTGATCCAAAATCTTGAAATCAAAATGGAATCACAGATAAATAGCTTGGAGACAAAGATTGAGAAGATGCAAGAAAGGTTTAACAAGGACCTAGAAGAAATAAAATAGAGTCAATATAAAATGAATAATGCAATAAATGAAATTAAAAACACTCTGGAGGCAACAAATAGTAGAATAACAGAGGCAGAAGATAGGATTAGTGAATTAGAAGATAGAATGGTAGAAATAAATGAATCAGAAAGGATAAAAGAAAAACAAATTAAAAGAAATGAGGACAATCTCAGAGACCTCCAGGACAATATTAAACGCTACAACATTCGAATCATAGGGGTCCCAGAAGAAGAAGACAAAAAGAAAGACCATGAGAAAATACTTGAGGAGATAATAGTTGAAAACTTCCCTAAAATGGGGAAGGAAATAATCACCCAAACCCAAGAAACCCAGAGAGTCCCAAACAGGATAAACCCAAGGTGAAACACCCCAAGACACATATTAATCAAATTAACAAAGATCAAACACAAAGAACAAATACTAAAAGCAGCAAGGGAAAAACAACAAATAACACACAAGGGAATTCCCATAAGGATAACAGCTGATCTTTCAATAGAAACTCTTCAAGCCAGGAGGGAATGGCAAGACATACTTAAAGTGATGAAAGAAAATAACCTACAGCCCAGATTATTGTACCCAGCAAGGATCTCATTCAAATATGAAGGAGAAATCAAAAGCTTCTCAGACAAGCAAAAGCTGAGAGAATTCAGCACCACCAAACCAGCTCTCCAACAAATACTAAAGGATAGTCTCTAGACAGGAAACACAAAAACAGTGTATAAACTCGAACCCAAAACAATAAAGTAAATGGCAACAGGATCATACTTATCAGTAATTACCTTAAATGTAAATGGATTGAATGCCCCAACCAAAAGACAAAGACTGGCTGAATGGATACAAAAACAAGACCCCTATATATGTTGTCTACAAGAGACCCACCTCAAAACAGGGGACACATACAGACTGAAAGTGAAGGGCTGGAAAAAGATTTTCCATGCAAATAGGGACCAAAAGAAAGCAGGAGTAGCAATACTTATAGCAGATAAAATAGACTTTAAAACAAAGGCTGTGAAAAGAGACAAAGATGGTCACTACCTAATGATCAAAGGATCAATCCAAGAAGAAGATATAACAATTATAAATATATATGCACCCAACACGGGAGCGCCACAATATGTAAGACAAATGCTAACAAGTATGAAAGGAGAAATTAACAATAACACAATAATGGTGGGAGACTTTAAAACCCCACTCACACCTATGGATAGATCAACTAAACAGAAAATTAACAAGGAAACACAAACGTTAAATGAAACAATAGACCAGTTAGACCTAAGTGATATCTATAGGACATTTCATCCCAAAACAATGAATTTCACCTTTTTCTCAAGCGCACATGGAAACTTCTCCAGGATAGATCACATCCTGGGCCACAAATCTAGCCTTGGTAAATTCAAAAAAATTGAAATCATTCCAAGCATCTTTTCTGACCACAAAGCAGTAAGATTAGATCTCAATTACAGGAGAAAAACTATTAAAAATTCCAACATATGGAGGATGAACAACAGCCTGCTGAATAACCAACAAATCACAGAAGAAATCAAAAAAGAAATCAAAATTTGCATAGAAACTAATGAAAATGAAAACACAACAACTCAAAACCTGTGGGACACTTTACAAGCAGTCCTAAGGGGAAAGTTCATAGCAATACAGGCATACCTCAAGAAACAAGAAAAAAGTCAAATAAATAACCTAACCCTACACCTAAAGCAACTAGAAAAGGAAGAAATGAAGAACCCCAGGGTTAGTAGAAGGAAAGAAATCTTAAAAATTAGGGCAGAAATAAATACAAAAGAAACAAAAGAGACCATAGCAAAAATCAACAAAGCCAAAAGCTGGTTCTTTGGAAGGATAAATAAAATTGACAAACCATTAGCCAGACTCATCAAGAAACAAAGGGAGAAAAATCAAATCAATAAAATTAGAAATGAAAATGGAGAGATCACAACAGACAACACAGAAATACAAAGGATCATAAGAGACTACTATCAACAATTATATGCCAAGAAAATGGACAACGTGGAAGAAATGGACAAATTCTTAGAAAAGTACAACTTTCCAAAACTGGACCAGGAAGAAATAGAAAATCTTAACAGACCCATCACAAGCACAGAAATTGAAACTGTAATCAAAAATCTTCCAGCAAACAAAAGCCCCGGTCCAGACGGCTTCACAGCTGAATTCTACCAAAAATTTAGAGAAGAGCTAACACCTATCCTGCTCAAACTCTTCCAGAAAATTGCAGAGGAAGGTAAACTTCCAAACTCATTCT
Source organism: Bos indicus x Bos taurus (assembly GCF_003369695.1). Taxonomy (NCBI): domain Eukaryota; kingdom Metazoa; phylum Chordata; class Mammalia; order Artiodactyla; family Bovidae; genus Bos; species Bos indicus x Bos taurus. The sequence continues at coordinate 16,193,533 of NC_040076.1, read as the reverse complement.
ATGAGGCCACCATCACCCTAATACCAAAACCTGACAAAGATCCCACAAAAAAAAGAAAACTACAGGCCAATATCACTGATGAACATAGATGCAAAAATCCTTAACAAAATTCTAGCAATCAGAATCCAACAACACATTAAAAAGATCATACACCATGACGAAATGGGCTGTATCCCAGGGATGCAAGGATTCTTCAATATCCACCAATTAATCAATGTTATACACCACATTAACAAATTGAAAAACAAAAACCATATGATTATCTCAATAGATGCAGGGAAAGCCTTTGACAAAATTCAACACCCATTTATGATAAGAACTCTCCAGAAAGCAGGAATAGAAGCAGCATACCTCAACATAATAAAAGCTGTATATGACAAACCCACAGCAAACATTATCCTCAATGGTGAAAAAATTGAAAGCATTTCCTCTAAAGTCAGGAACAAGACAAGGGTGCCCACTTTCACCATTACTATTCAACATAGTTTTGGCCACAGCAATCAGAGCAGAAAAAGAAATAAAAGGAATCCAAATTGGAAAAGAAGAAGTAAAACTCTCACTGTTTGCAGATGACATGATCCTCTACATAGAAAACCCTAAAGACTCCACCAGAAAATTAGTAGGACTAATCAATGATTATAGTAAAGTTGCAGGATATAAAATCAACACACAGAAATCCCTTGCATTCCTATACACTAATAATGAGAAAACTGAAAGAGAAATTAAGGAAACAATTCCATTCACCATTGCAACGGAAAGAATAAAATACTTAGGAATATATCTACCTAAAGAAACTAGAGACCTATATATAGAAAACTATAAAACACTGGTGAAAGAATTCAAAGAGGACACTAATAGATGGAGAAATATACCATGTTCATGGATTGGAAGAATCAATATAGTGAAAAAGGGTATACTACCCAAAGCAATTTATAAATTCAATGCAATCCCTATCAAGCTACCAACAGTATTCTTCACAGAGCTAGAACAAATAATTTCACAATTTGTATGGAAATACAAAAAACCTTGAATAGCCAAAGCTATCTTGAGAAAGAAGAATGGAACTGGAGAAATCAACCTACCTGACTTCAGGCTCTATTACAAAGCCACAGTTATCAAGACAGTATGGTACTGGCACAAAGACAGAAATACAGATCAATAGAACAAAATAGAAAGCCCAGAGATAAATCCACGCACATATGGACACCTTATCTTTGACAAAGGAGGCAAGAATATACAATGGATTAAAGACAATCTCTTTAACAAGTGGTGCTGGGAAAACTGGTCAACAACTTGTAAAAAAATGAAACTAGAACACTTTCTAACACCTTACACAAAAATAAACTCAAAATGGATTAAAGATCTCAACGTAAGACCAGAAACTATAAAACTCCTAGAGGAGAACATAGGCAAAACACTCTCTGACATACATCACAGCAGGATCCTCCATGACCCACCTCCCAGAATATTGGAAATAAAAGCAAAAATAAACAAATGGGACCCAATTAAACTTAAAAGCTTCTGCACAACAAAGGAAACTATTAGCAAGGTGAAAAGGCAGCCTTCAGAATGGGAGAAAATAATAGCAAATGAAGCAACTGACAAACAACTAATCTCAAAAATATACAAGCAACACCTACAGCTCAATTCCAGAAAATTAAATGACCCAATCAAAAAATGGGCCAAAGAACTAAATAGACATTTCTCCAAGGAAGACATACAGATGGCTAACAAACACATGAAAAGATGCTCAACATCACTCATTATCAGAGAAATGCAAATCAAAACCACTATGAGGTACCATTTCACGCCAGTCAGAATGGCTGCGATCCAAAAGTCTACAAGCAATAAATGCTGGAGAGGGTGTGGAGAAAAGGGAACTCTCTTACGCTGTTGGTGGGAATGCAAACTAGTACAGCCACTATGGAGAACAGTGTGGAGATTCCTTAAAAAACTGGAAATAGAACTGCCTTATGACCCAGCAATCCCACTGCTGGGCATACACACTGAGGAAACCAGAAGGGAAAGAGACACGTGTACCCCAATGTTCATCGCAGCACTGTTTATAATAGCCAGGACATGGAAGCAACCTAGATGCCCATCAGCAGATGAATGGATAAGAAAGCGGTGGTACATATACACAATGGAGTATTACCCAGCCATTAAAATAATACATTTGAATCAGTTCTAATGAGATGGATGAAACTGGAACCTATTATACAGAGTGAAGTAAGCCAGAAGGAAAAACACCAATACAGTATACTAACGCATATATATGGAATTTAGAAAGATGGTAACAATAACCCTGTGTATGAGACAGCAAAAGAGACACCAATGTATAGATCAGTCTTATGGACTCTGTGGGAGAGGGAGAGGGTGGGGAGATTTGGGAGAATAGCATTGAAACATGTATAATATCATGTATGAAACGAGTCGCCAGTCCAGGTTTGATGCATGGTACTGGATGCTTGGGGCTGGTGCACTGGGACGACCCAGAGGGAGGGTATGAGGAGGGAGGAGGGAGGAGCGTTCAGGATGGGGAACACGGGTATACCTGTGGCGGATTCATTTCGATATTTGGCAAAACTAAAACAATATTGTAAATTTTAAAAATAAAATAAAATTTAAAAAAGAAAAAAAAAAAAAAGAAAACAATATTATCATCAACCCAGAAAAACTCACAAACCCCTTGTCAATCACTATAGCCCCTGAAAAGTATCTACTAACCTGTCATAAAATTTCAGGTTCATTTTGATTATTTTTAAACTGTATAGAAAAATTAAAGTATCTTTACATTTGTTTCTTGCTTCTTTCACTAAAGATTAAATTTTCAGATCCATTTGTTGCTAATCATGTAACTCATTTTTATTAATAAATATGGATTTTTATGAATTAATATGCAAATTTGCCACAATCCACTTAGTGATGTTTCCCATTAGTGATACCCCATTAGTGATGGTTGTTTAATATCTTTCATATATAGAAGTGAACCTTCATATATAGAAGTAGGATTTCTGAGTCATTGGATATGGTTTTGATGGAACTGCCAACTTTCTAAAGCTGTTTTAATGACTTTATTCTCCCCTCAACAGTGTGTGAAAGTTTAAGTAGCCCCATATCCTCATTAACTTTTAGTGTTTTCCATCATTTTCAGCTTAGTTATTCTGTGAGGTGGCTAATGCATTTGGCTCCTTTTTATGTGTATATTGGTCATTTTAACATCCTCTTCTAGAAATGGTTCATTAAGTCCTTTCTCTGTTTTTCTATTGGATTACCTATAATTCTCTCATTGAATATAGTTGTTCTCTTTATAGTCTGGGTGTTGGGGCTTTGTGAATAATATGTGTTATAAATACCTCCTCCCACTCAGTGGCTTTCCTGTGACTCAGTGGTATCCTTTAAGAATCAGTTCTCAGTCATTTTAATGAAGTCTGGCATATCTATTTGTATTTTGCAAGCTTTGTGTCTATTTTTATAAATTATTGTCTATTCTAAATCCAGGAAAATATTACCTTATATTTTATTTAAAATCTTACTTTATTTACCTTCTACCTTTGGATCAATAGTCCACTTAGAACTGACATTTCTTTATGTGAGCTAGAGTATAAATTTCATTTTTCACATATGGCTATCCAATTGACTTAGTGCCATTTTTTACCAACCTTTCACACTGTTCTACAGTATCATCTTTTCCATAAATCAGTTTGTAATATGTGTGTGGATCTATGTCTGGGTTCTATCCTGCTTCATTAAGCCTATTTAGGTACATGCCAATACCACAGACTCTTAATTTTTTACCTTTTAAACCTTGATGTCCAATATGTTCTGACCTCAAATTTTCTTTTTTTAAACCTGATGTTTAATTGCTTTACAATGTTGGGTTAGTTTCTGAGGCTTCCCTCAAGTTGTCTATTTTACATATGGTCATGTTATTTGTTGATGCTAATCTCCATTTTTCTTTCTTAATTTTTTTCCTTAGTCTTAGATTAAGTATTCTTGGTCATTTATATTTCCATATACATTTTATAATAATGTTATCAATTTTCATATAAACTTTCTTGGGTTTTATTTAGATTTCTTTGAAAATATGAATCAGTTTTTGATGAATGGTCCTTATTACAGTGTATGAAATGTAGTTTATGATTGGTAGTCTGCAGTTTCTGTAAGTTTATTACTTCATCAGATTCTTAAAAGAAAGTCTTTGTAAGTTTAAGTTTCAAGTTACCTTACCCAAGTTAGAGATGTTGAGAAATATATCTCAATGAATGTACATGAAAGATTGGGCTTTCAAGTATCAGACCACCACATAAGTAGAAAGGTACTGCATCTCATTTCATATTTTAAGTTGGAAAAAAAATTAGAAGCCCACATAAGAATGTAACATTTTAGAAATACTTCCATATTCTTATCTTGGACCTAAATAAGTATATCAGATCAGATCAGATCAGTCACTCAGTCGTGTCCGACTCTTTGTGACCCCATGAACTGCAGCACGCCAGGCCTCCCTGTCCATCACCAACTCCCGGAGTTCACTCAGACTCGTGTCCATCGAGTCAGTGATGCCATCCAGCCAGCTCATCCTCTGTCGTCCCCTTCTCCTCCTGCCCCCAATCCCTCCCAGAGTCTTTTCCAATGAGTCAACTCTTCGCATGAGGTGGACAAAGTACTGGAGTTTCAGCTTTAGCATCATTCCTTCCAAAGAAATCCCAGGGCTGATCTCCTTCAGAATGGACTGGTTGGAGCTCCTTGCAGTCCAAGGGACTCTCAAGAGTCTTCTCCAACACCACAGTTCAAAAGCATCAATTCTTCTGCGCTCAGCCTTCTTCACAGTCCAACTCTCACATCCATACATTACCACAGGAAAAACGACAGCCTTGACTAGACGAACCTTTGTTGGCAAAGTAATGTCTCTGCTTTTCAATATGCTATCTAGGTTGGTCATAACTTTCCTTCCAAGGAATAAGCGTCTTTTAATTTCATGGCTGCAGTCACCATCTGCAGTGATTTTGGAGCCCAGAAAAATAAAGTCTGACATTGTTTCCACTGTTTCCTCATCTATTTCTCACATAAAATGTAAAAAAAATAAACAAAAAAAAAAAAACACCAGAACTTAAAAGAGGCTTCTACAGAAGACAGAAAAGAGAGAAAAACTGGTTTAAATGTTTCTATTGCAGTGGGTCCTGCTATTTAATTGAACCCTAGAGATAATAGTGAAATTAATTCTATTAGAATATACAACTCATGTACACTGACTATTCCCCCCAAAACACAGTCCAATTAAAAAATTGACGGAGAATCTGAATAGGAATTTTTCCAAAGACATACAGATGACTACCAGATGCAAGGAAAGCTGCTCAACATGACTAATTATCAGGGAAATGCAAATCGCAATGACAATAAGATATCACCTCACACTTGTCAGAATGTCGTCAAAAGACAAGAAGTAGCAAGTGTTGAGGATGTGGAGGAAAGAGAACCCGAGTGCACTATTGGTGAAAGTGTAAATTGGTGTAGCCACCACCAAAAATAGTATGTAAGTAAGTGTTAGTCGCTCAGCCCTGCTAGGCTCTTTGCAACCGCATGGACCTCAGCTCACCAGGCTCCTCTGTCCATGAGATTTTTCCAGGCAAGGATACTGGAGTGGGTTGTCATTTCCTTCTTCAGGGGATCTTCCCAACCCAGGGATCGAATCGGGGTCTCCTGCAGGTACGGAGACCCTTCAAAAAAATAGAGTTATCATATGATCCAGCAGTTCCCTTCCTGGGCATTTATCTGGAAACACTAGATAGAACAAATATATGCACCCCAATATTTATAGTAGCCCTATTACAATAGATGATATATGGAAGCAACCTAACTGCCCATTGATAGACCAATGGAAGAAAAAAAGATCCGGTATATATACACAATGGGATATTACTCAGCCATAAAAAATCATATTTTGTCATTTTCAAAAACATGGGTGGATCTGGAGGATATGCTTGGTGAGGTAAGTCATACAAAGAAAGATAGATACTCTATGCTTTTACTTATATTTGGAATTTTAAAGACAAAACAAACAAATATAGCAAAACAGAAACAGACTTACAGATCAGAGAACAAACTAGTTAACCTGGGGAGTGTGGATGAGGGGGGAGATGAAATAGGTGGAGGAGATTAAATGGTATAAAATACAGTTATAAAATACATAAGTTACAGGGATGTAACATACAGCACAGGGAGGATAATCAGTAACTTTGAATGATGTGTAATCTATAAGAACATTGAATCACTATATGGCACACCTCAAAATAATATAATAAGTTAATTACTCTCCAACTAAAAAGAGGAAATGTAAAAGATAGAATGTACTTTAAATATGCTACATGTTTGGGAAAAATAGGGGGAAAGATGTTTTAAAAAAAAGAAAGAAAAGAAACTCCTCTGTTCAGTTCAAATCATAGTCCTAAGAATTCAGGTCAGTATTTCATTTCAACAAGTTACACAACCAGATTCCAAATATAATCGATTCTAAGAAGAAGCCAAGTGTTATGAATAACTAGATCACTTCTGAGAACTGCTCTATTCTCTTTCATCTCTTTGAGAGTAAATTTATTTTTTTTAATTTTATTTTATTTTTAAACTTTACAATATTGTATTAGTTTTGCCAAATATCGAAATGAATCTGCCACAGGTATACCTGTGTTCCCCATCCTGAACCCTCCTCACTCCTCCCTCCCCATACCCTCCTTCTGGGTCGTCCCAGTGCACCAGCCACAAGAATCCAGTATCATGCATCGAACCTGGACTGGCGACTCGTTTCATACATGATATTATACATGTTTCAATGCTATTCTCCCAAATCTTCCCACCCTCTCCCTCTCACACAGAGTCCATAAGACTGATCTATACATCAGTGTCTCTTGCTGTCTCGTACACCGGGTTATTGTTACCATCTTTCTAAATTCCATATATATGCGTTAGAGAGTAAATTTAAAATAACATTTTTTTTATCATTTTCACTTATTTCTTGACAACTCCTAATAATATAAATATAAATCATCTGTAATGCAAATTGTGTAACCTAGCACAACATACTAACTAAAATTGGCTCATTTTATTTTGCTAGGATAACAAAAAGGAACAGTTTTGAGGTCCAATTTATACTAGAAAGATGATAAAATGTCTTTTTCAATTATAGTTAACATTTTATTACATACTTTGCCTGATTCCTTAGATAAAGTAGGTGTTTTCAGGCCATTTACAGCAAACAAGAAAGACATTTCACTCTGTCCTGATATTTTTAGTTTATCTCAACTTTGAATGTTTATCAAAAGCAGTAAGACCTAGTATTATCAGAAGAAATATTTTAAGGTAGAATGCAGTCAAATAAGCAGTCTCAAATTTTGATGGCATTCTCAAGCAGGTAACAAATAATGCCTAACTGTACTACTCAGTATCTGAAATTACTGAGATAGTAAACTTTATATTTCTCCACCATAATGAGCTTACCAAAAAGGAAGATCTATTCAAAACTTTGTCCTGAATTAAAAATATACAAAAGGCTTTTTGGGAAAGATTATTGTCCTGCACTTTTGGTACTAGCATTTGTGTGGGATTGCAAATAACTTGATTTGGGAGAGAAAAGGAGCCTCACCTATCTTTTTTGCAGTTAACAATGTTTTTGTCTCTTATTTGGCAGAGAGACTAGTAAAGTGAGTAATACGCTCTTTGGAAGATAAACATGGCTAACATGAAAATGTTTGGGAACAATATGTAATGCTGGAACTGCTGGAACTTTTAATGACATTTGAAAATATATTTAAAACCAGCAGAGTAATAGAGTGTTCTATTGCCCAGGTACCTATTGAAATTTATAAGGAATTTCAGAATACACTTGAGTGTGAGCAGGTCTAGACAGTATAGTGATCTAGAAGGCCCAGGAGACCCATTTAGGTTTTAGATGAGGTGAAAAATTGATGTAATGACACTAGATATTGTGCCTCTTCTAACATTCTCAAGTAAAAGTGGAAAGCAAGTTCCTATGAATACCTACATATCTTAATAAAGAGATTCATGTCAGTTTCTAATGTACTCATGAATTATAATGAAGATGACTGTATACTCAAAAAATACACAAAAGAATTATTTTCTATTATTATTGTTTCTTCAAGATATGACCTAAAACTTTTCAGTCAAAAATGCCTCTTTCTTGCCTTTTGGAACAAAATCTTGTCTCTCAATTTTATACCTACCAAAGTGCTTAGATTAAAATCTCTTTACGTGAAAGGAAAATAAACATGCATTCCATAATCCTAGACATCTATGATGCCTTTATGTCTATGTATTTGCTCTACATATGGCTAAGAATAAGTTTCAAGCTTCTAAATCTTCAAAAGTGAGTTTTCTGTCCAACTTATATCTACAGTATATTTGGCACTTTGGTCATTCTCAGGCATCAAAACATGAGCCTACACTGTGGCACTGCTGCTGCTGCTAAGTCACTTCAGTCGTGTCCGACTCTGTGCGACCCCACAGAAGGAAGCCCGCCAGGCTCCCCTGTCCCTGGGAGTCTCCAGGCAAGAACACTGGAGTGGGTTGCCATTTCCTTCTCCAATGCAGGAAAGGGAAAAGTGAAAGTGAAGTCGCTCAGTCATGTCCAACTCTTAGCGACCCCATGGACTGCAGCCCACCAGGCTCCTCCATCCACGGGATTTGCCAGGCAAGAGTACTGGAGTGGGGTGCCATTGCCTTCTCCAACACTGTGGCACTACAGAATAGTAAAAAGAAGCAATGAAAGATGAACCAGAGGACATTCATTTCAGTTAGGAGTTGTCATTTGCAACAGGGAATCTTGGGCAAGAAGCCTAACCTCTCCAAAGTGGCCATCTTTGAGATGTCTTGACTGATATAGGGAGACAACTAAGATCTGTATAAAAAGCTCGTGTTACTACAGGTATGGAATTTATTGGATATACAATTTGTGCACTTTGTGAATTTTTGATATATTTTTGTTTTTTAAATGTATCCCTTTCTTCCTCAGAAATTATGTTATGGGCACACAATATTTGGGTCAAATGTGGACAGTTAGAGGTAATCATATTAAAAAATAACATTTTAACCTTTTGTCTTTCTTTACACTGTAGAAAATGTCAACATGACCTTGCCATACTATAATTTTTTTTCACTTTAAATTAAATTTGTGCACTAGCCATCTAATGATTAAGGAAAATCCCTATTCTTATAACTCTGAAATCCTGTAACAAATCTTATTCTTGTCTCAGCATCGTAACTATTATGAATTGTTTAATCAAAGCTTTATGTCTTTCTCTACTCTTGTTAATGTTTAATCCTCTGAATAGCCACCAGTGTATGACACTGAAACTTTATACTGCTGCCTTTAAACTTACCATTGCCTTTTCAGGACAGAAAATTTAGAGAAATAATGGCTTATTTAAGAAAGGAAATGCTACTTTTACTCATCTGACATGTATATTAGATAAACATTAGAAAAAGGCAATATGAGAAGAAGAGTAAAGAGAGAATATTTTATTTAGTACATTTTTTTAAGCTCTATCAATTTTTAGAAACAAATCAGAAGATTAAAATAACTTAAATATCTTAAAATATACATTCCTTTGTATATAGAGTAAAAGCCTAATGCTACTCCATGTTTCCAAGATACTGAATAAAATGTGTTTTTAAAACTTCTTCCAGGTTACATCCCATTTGAATCTGATGAGCCAATCTTGTTTTGCAAGGAACTAATAATTTTTCCTTTTTGTGTAGTTTGTAGATCATTGTAGAAAACTCATTTATGCTACTTTTAATGACATGTCACAGCTCATAAATATAGTTTAATATTGTTTTCATATAATAAAAGAAATTGCTCTCCTGTATTCAGTATATAGTGGAAATGTGTACTATTCAAGTTATAATTTTTCTCTACATTGTAGAATATAAAATAATCACATGTGCCAAGACATAAATATTGTTTCAATAACATTTTAGCAATTCTGAATTTCACATCATATTACCTATATTGAAAATTCTGTCAAATCACAAAGCAGAAATTACATAATTGACAGACTAACATTTATTCCTCAAGTACATTTTAGATGGTGTCAGACAGTGGCAAAAGTCTTTTTTAAGAGGATAACTCAATCCTTGATACTTTTAACAGGCCCCTCTTGTGCCATACATAGTGATAAAACAGGAATAAAGAAGTGAATAATATGAAAACTTTTCCTCTCAAAAGAAAACAAAAATCAACACGTCTTCTCTCTAAGGTTATATCAGCTGCTTTCTACAATTTCCTCTTTTTGGACTTCCATTCTGAGTATTTCCTACCAATAGATTAGCCTTCTAACAAAAAATACCCTTGCTGTTTTTGTTTAGTTACTCAGTTGTGTCTGACTTTCTGTGACCCCATGGACTGTAGCCCACCAGGTTCCTCTGTCCATGAGACTTTCCAGGCAAGAATACTCGAATGGATTGCCATTTCCTTCTCCTTAGAAAAAACAGGGTGGTTTAGTAAATAAATATTCTTCATATAGCCCGTCTATGGTATGATCAATTTTGTAAATCATTTATATATATTCATTGCTTATGTTTGAATTGAAATATGCCAATGCTGTTAGTTTGATACACTGGGGGGAAAAAGTGTATATGAATACAAAGGAGCTTGTCTATATATTATTAATCTAGTGGAATTTGATGTAATACAGATATATCTGACTATTTAAAAAGTGTTAGAATTGAATTAGTAAAATTCTTTGTTATCACATATTACATTACCTACATATGTCTTAAAGTATAATGTAAGATACTCTTGGAAAAGACATTTTGTTTCAATTATGAACATGCTTTAAACACATTTTGGAAAGTAATTGCACACAGTGATGTCACTTCAATCATTTTCAGTGAAATTCTATTTATTTTTAAAATCAAGAATGTATACTGAATCTTGAGTTGATCAATATTCACTGTGTGAGAAAATGAAACCCAAACTGGTTGTATTATGCACCCAGATATAAAAGTTTAATGTATTAAATAATTTCACCTGGCTTTTGATAACACAACATGAGCCAAAAACTCAATACTATGATGGAGTTCACTGTTTTGATTTTTCCTTCAATGTAATAAGACAGGGGGAAAAAAATGGAGCAACTAGAGCAAAAGAGGGAAAATCAGCCTCTAGTCCATTAGGATTTGATCAAACATGTAAAATATTGTAGTTGATGATAACAGATAAAAATCAAATATTTGAATCTAAGTGTTTTAGATAAAATCAGAAAACTTAGAGAACATGAGAGAAAACTGAAAATTCACTTGCAAGCCATTTATCTCCCTAGGGCTTCCCTGGTGGCTCATAGGTTAAAGCGTCTGCCTGCAATTCGGGAGACCTAGGTTTGGTCCCTGGGTCAGGAAGATCCCCTGGAGAAGGAAATGGCAACCCGCTCCAGTATTCTTGCCTGGAGAATCTCATGGACTGAGGAGCCTGGAAGGCTACAGTCCATGGGGTCGCAAAGAGTCGGACATGACTGAGCGACTTCAATAATCTCCAGTCTAGACCTTTCCAAGCATTGCAATATTCAAAACACATGTCTCCAATAGTAATGTTGTGATGTTCACTCTTTAATTCTTATAGTGGTAATTGGGCCTTGGGGCCTTCAGGATTCATAGGATTATTGCTTTTACCAAAGTTTGCCTTTTCCATTTATCTAACGTACTCTATTTTCTTAATATGATGTGATACAAAAAATACTAGGGAGAAATATTATTGGTTGTTAAGAAGAGAGAGCCAAACTTTGCACTGAGACACCAAAAATAGTTGAGTTTCTAGAATGTATTTGTTGTGTCTTTAAATGTCCTGAAATATTCTTCCAGTATACATAGCTATTGGAGAAAGATCTCTCCTACCTACCTCTGTTTTGCACCATCTCCTTGTTTAATCTTCCACGTTGTTGTTGTTATTGTTGTTGTTCAGTTACCCAGTCATGTCCAACTCTTTGCAACCCCTTGGACTGCAGCATGCCAGGCCTTCCTGCTCCTCACCATCTCCCGGAGTTAGCCCAAGTTCATATTCATTGTATTGGTGATGCCATGAAGCTATCTCTTCCTCTGATGCCCTCCTCTCCTTCTGCCATCAATTTTTTCCAGCATCAGGGACTTTTCCAATGAGTCATCTGTTTGCATCAGATGACCAAAATACTAGAGCTTCAGCTTCAGCATAAGTCTTTCCAGTGAATATTCAGGGTTGATCTCCCTTAAGATTGACTGGTTTGATCTTGCTGTCCAAGGGACTTTCAAGAGTCTTCTCCAGCACCACAGTTTGAAGGCATCAGTTCTTTGCTTTCTTCCTTCTCTATGGTCCAACTGTCATAACCATATGTGACCACTGGGAATACCACAATCTTGACTATATGGACCTTTTTCAGCAGAGTAATGTTTTTGCTTTTCAACACACTGCCTAGGTTTGTTATATCTTTCCTGTGAAGAAGCAATCATCTTCTGATATCATGGCTACAGTCACCATCCACAGTGATTTTAGAGTCCTAGAAGAGGAAATCTGTCACTTCTTCCATATTTCCCCTTTCTATTTTCCATGCAGTAATAGGGGCACTTGCATGGTCTTAGATTTTTTAATATTCAGTCTTAAGCTGGCTCTTTCACTCTCCTCCTTCACCCTCATCAACAGGCTCTTAGTTCCTCTTCACTTTCTGCCATTAGAGTGATATCATCTGCATATCTGAGGTTGCTGATATTTCTCTCACCTATCTTGATTCCAGTTTGTAACTCATCCAGTCTGGCATTTCTCATGATATGCTCAGTGTATGGGTTAAACAATCAGGGTGACCCCAGACATCCCTCTTGTATTCCTTTCTCAATGTTGAACCAATCAGTTGTTCCATAGAGGGTTTTAACTGTTGATTCTTGACCTTCATACAGTTTCCTCAGGAGACAGGTAAGACTGTTTGGTATCCCCATTTCTCTAAGAGTTTTCCACAGTTTGTCATGACCCACATAGTCAAGGCTTTAGTGTAGTCAATGAAACAGTGATAGTAGATGATTTTTCTGAAATTTCCTTGCTTTCTCTATAATCCAGAAGATGTTGGCAATTTGATCTCTAGTTCCTCTTCCTTTTCTAATCCAAGCTTGGACACCTGGAAGTTTTTGGTTCACATAATGCTGAAGCCTAGCTTGCAAGATTTTGAGTATGACCTTACTAGAATGGGAAATGAGTGTGATTGTCCAGTGATTAACTCATTCTTCGGTAAACTCTTCTTGGGAATTGGGATGAGGATTGATCTTTTCCAGTTCTGTGGCCATTGTTGGGTCTTTCAGATTTGCTGACATAATGAATACAAAACTTTGATGGCATCATCATCATCAACCCTTTAGAGATTTGAATAGTCCTGGTGGAATTTCGGGAGAAGGCAATGGCACCCCACTCCAATACTGTTGCCTGGAAAATCCCATGGATGGAGGAACCTGGTAGGCTGCAGTCCATGGGGTCACTAAGAGTAAGACACGACTGAGCGACTTCACTTTCACTTTCCACTTTCATGCATTGCAGAAGGAAATGGCAACCCACTCCAGTGTTCTTGCCTGGAGAAGCCCATGGACAGAGAAGCCTGGTAGGCTGCAGTCCATGGGGTTGCACAGAGTCAGACATGACTGAAGTGACTTAGCAGCGGTGGCAGCAGCTGGAATTTCACCACATCCACTAGTATTATTAACAGTAGTGCTTCTTAAGGCCCACTTGACTTCACACTCCAGAATGTCTGGCTCTGGATGACTAACCACACTATCTTCCATAGCCAATCAAAATCGGACACATCTCAGTTTTGGTTCTTAAATAATGTTTAGTTCTACACTCTGGAATACTGCACTTAAAATTATAAGCATGATGTTCAATATTTGCATTATTTAAGAGGAGAACAATATTTGGGCAGAGGAGGCAAAGCAAGAGTGTCTGAATCTAAAACAAAGATTTCTAAACTTGAAAGTGGAATCAGAATTAAAGGAAATGAAATGCTCCTACCTAAGACTGGGGCACATACCTCATCATGAACAGGATTTTAGCTGTGGTTTAGATGTCTACAATTCCATTTCACTATGGCATCTGCCCTTTATTCTCAACAAAAATTACAAAATGATAAAGCAGATTTAGCATTAGTATATGGTAGATCAGAATATAATGTGGTTGTGGCTGTTGTTAGCCTAAGACTAAAGAAAATAGAATGCTAGTACAGAGAGGTATGAATGCTTAGGATTCTGTTGAAAAGCTCCTATCGTCTTCTAGTTCACTTGGCTTTGATCATACCTTCTTGCTATTCTTTGTGTATAGCAGACAAGGTCACAATTTACAGGTCTTTGTTTTTGTTCTGTTTTTCCTGATATACCCTAAACACCTTGGACAGAGACTTATATGTTAATAGATGATCCATAAGATTTGGCAATTGAATGAGTAACAATTGACATAATATATAACAGTTTCCATCACTCTGTTGGGTGCTGTACTCAACTTGGGATAAATATGGTTATAATAAAATAGTCACAAATCTGACTGAAAAAAAATTCAGTTTATTGACCTTAAGTTCAAGAGAAAAGTACAATATAATGTCAAAAAACTAGTTTTAACTTTTTAAATTATGTAAATGCATGATTTACCTCTTCACTGCTAATTTATGGTATAATTTTTGAAAAATTTCTTCCTAGTTTTAGCTTACTGAGACTACTGCACAGATGCTCAGTCATGTCTGAATCTGTGTGACTCCATGGACTGTAGCCCACCAAGTTCCTCTGTTTATGGGATTTCCCAAACAAGAATACTGGAGTGAGTTGCCATTTCCTTCTCCAGGGGATTTTCCTGACCCAGGGCTCAAATCTGCATCTCTTGTGTCTCCTACATTGTCAGATGGACTCTTTACCATTGTGCCATCTCACTAAAACATATTAACTCCATATCTGAGTCAACACTAGAGGGCTTTATCATGATTCATAGTAAAAGTGGTGCTTTCCTTTAATATTTGATCATGGGTTCTGTTTTCTGAGTGCAAGTTCTTCTCTTCTGGGAATATAAAGCATGTGGTCAACTGGCATTTGAGATGCTGGTGTTTAACAACTTCCTAGAGAGCTTCCTGGATGTAACCTGAAACCAGTCCCACTTAGCAGAGGGCAGGGAGAGACAGAAGAAAACAGATAGATCACTCCAGATTGGTAGGTGATAGGTTTAAGAAGCAAGGGAATATACTTCAGAGACTTGTTTTGAGTGGCTACAAGTTGAGTCAATTTTCACATCCACCTGCCAGAATCTTAAAAATTTATACAGGGGCCTTATCTGGGTTCAGTCACATCCCCAGTTCAGGGAGTAGTCTCAATATCACATTTCTGTTTCAAGGCTGTGTACTTGGAGAAGCTTCTGTAGGCAGGAAAAGTGAGAGGATTGACATTCAAAGGACAGAAGCGGGTGGAGAGCCTCCAACTGCCCAGGTCCAGTGGGAGGGTCAACTGATGGTCACATCTTCTTGATGACTTCCTCTAACAGATATAGGCACTTACTCCCCACATCTCTGCAAGTGAGTGTTTCTTACTTTAATTGGAGAAGGAAATAGTAACACACTCCGGTACTTTTGCCTGGAAAATCCCATGGATGGAGGAGCCTGGGAGGTTACAGTCCATGGGGTGGCAAAGAGTCAGACACAACCTCACTCTCACTTTCTTATTTTATTACTACAGCATTCCAACAAAATGGCATATATTCTATATGGAAACATTAGTTTTTAAAGATTCCAACAATAATCACAAACATCAGATAAGGAAAAAAAAAAGTGCTGAATGGGAAAACAAAACCAAACTGAGGAGTTACTAATCGGTACTGGAGAAGACTCTTGAGGGTCCTTTGGACAGCAAGGAGATCAGATTAGTCAGTCCTAAAGGAAATAAACCCTTATTCATCGAAAGGACTGATACTGAAGCTGAAGTTCCAATACTTTGGCCACCTGATGCAAAGACTCATTGGGAAAAAACTCTGATACTGGGAAAGATTAAGGACAGGAGGAGAAGGGGTAACAGAGGAAGAGATATTTGGATGGCATCACCAATTCAATTGGAGAAGGCAATGGCACCCCACTCCAGTACTTTTGCCTAGAAAATCCCATGGATGGAGGAGCCTGGTAGGCTGCAGTCCATGAAGTCGGACACGACTGAGCGACTTCACTTTCACTTTTCACTTTCATGCATTGGAGAAGGAAATGGCAACCCACTCCAGTGTTCTTGCCTGCAAAATCCCAGGGATGGGGAAGCCTGGTGGGCTGCCGTCTATGGGGTCACACAGAGTCGGACACGACTGAAGCGACTTAGCAGCAGCAACCAACTCAATAGGCATGAGTTTGAGCAAATTCTGGAGATAGTGAAGGACAGGGAAGCCTGGCATGCTGCAGCCCATGGGGCTGCAAAAAGTTGGACATGACTTAGTGATTGAATAATGAAAAAGAACACTCATTATAAAGAAAATATCCAGAAGACAAAAAGAAGCAAACTACAAAACATAGTAAACTGATGGGAAAATTTTGTGATAGAAACCAAAACAAATACCTGTAGTATACCTGAAATTCCCATAATAAATCCAGGATGAGTCACACCGGTATCTGCACTGTCTTTTCCACATATGCTGGTGATTGTACAGTTCACCTCATCTCTTTCTGTGTATCCCTCTTTATAATCTACAGCAATAAAGGTCTGAAAGCTTTCATGACATAAAGCAGTGTACAATGTCTGTGAAATCAAGTTGTGAGTGGACTAGCAATGTTTTGATGTCCGGGACTTTCAAAGTATATTTGAAAAATCATTTTAACAGTATTTTTAAAGTTTTTAAAGAGTGCTTAAAAAAAAACACTATGCTTTTATTTATGCTTTACTCTTGGATGTTATTATAATTAGACAAAAACCACTACTAGGAAGAAAATTTCCATGGTTTACATCATGTTTTCACATATAGATAAGAGTCACTAGATTTGCCAAAAAATTATATGCCTACCTGGAATTTTCATGATTTATAAAAACCTCATGGATTTTTTAGAGCTATGTCACTGATATTAAAATTGGCAGTCTTAATGGGATTTCTTTTATTTGACAAAACATATAGTGTTCAAGGTTAATAATACATTTCAGCAACACATAGAGTGTACTTGGCAGATGTGTGTTCAATTTCATCATTTTGATAGGCAGATCCTATTCTTTTCCTCTTCATAATAAGTAAAATCCTGCCAAAAGCCAACAGTTTGAATTGCTTTAAAGTTCATTTTAATGTAAATTTGGAGAGAGTACATTTTTTCTCTTGCTACAAGCCTAGCAAGCCTGTCTCTGCAAGAAGACTGGCTGGCTGGAAAGGAAGTTGATGATTTTAAAAGAAACTTATTACAAAACAATGAATGGGATACAGTTGTATTACTTGTTCGGTGGGAAAAAAAAATGAAGTTTTCTTTTAGTGTAAGAGAGAAGGGTCTATTGAGACTGTCATGTCTAAAACAGGATTCCAAGCTATCTTTTATTAGCAAAAGCTTGCTATTAAATTTGCAGTATTTCAAGGATGATTAACACAGACTCTTTCCTAGTATTGAAACTCTGGAAAGACATTACAGAAAAGTCATAGCTTTTCAAAACTTAGGAATTTCAAAATAATCATCCTGTACTTTGTTACTGAAATTGATCACAAATATACTCTGTAAAAGCAGTCTTTATATTAGTTCACACATGAAACAATATTGAAATTCAACCCTTTTCTCTTGATTAAACAAACACATCTCAAATTATCCTACTTCAAAAAGATTATGATACAGGAGGCTCATTTTGTTTGATAAAGTACTGCGAAAATCCACCCGCAACAAGTTAACAAAAGACATCCCAGGTGGCCTAGAGGTAAAAATCCACCTGCCAAGCAGCAGACTCAGGTTTGATCCCTGGATCAGGAAGACCCCCTGGAGGAGGAAATGGCAACCGACTCCAGTATTCTTGCCTGGAAAATCCCATGGGCAGAGAAGCCTGGTGGGCTGCAGGACTAGCACCACCTGGGAAGCCTTTATAAATTCTACGTATGTTCTTTTAGAAGGAGTTAAAGTGTCTTTTGTAAATCCTGGACAAGATAACTATACTTTAATAATGTCCTGCAGATTAGAATATGCCAGCAAGCCTCAAGTTACTGAGTCACAACCTCCCAGAGAAATTGAACTTGTCACTTTTAACTCATCTAAACTATCTAGGGATGCATATCCAATAAGAAATCTCAGACTGGCTAAGGGACACATCTGTGGCTGAAGGAGTTAATGCAGCTTCATAAAGTGCTTACACGCTTGTCTCCCACTGGAAAACCTGACTCATTGCACATCTAGAATGTGCAAAGCAATTTCAGTCTGCAGACAACAGGCAGATGGACTGTCTTGAAGACAGAACTCCCTTGTTGACAGACAAAACAAGTACAGAAATGCAGCCTAAGGTCAAATGCTTGCAAACTGCTTGAACAAGCTTTAGGGAGCTAAATGGGCAAACGAACCTGATGTCCCAAGAGGGATTTTGGTTTTGGAATTTATTATAGTGTTCATAGTAATTGATTGTATTCTATTGAAAAAATAATTTATTTAACATGGATTAGAAAGGCTTTTAAAAAGATAGGCCATGAGGGAATTAACTTTGATATAACAAATAAGCATTAACACTGAAATGAAGAACATAATGCATTGTAATGCTCTATAGAAAATATTGCAAAAGCCTGAAGTAACTTGATGCTGAGTCATGTCAGTCATGTCTGAATGCTTGCCACCCTGTGGACTGTAGTCTGCCAGGCTCCTCTGTCCATAGGATTTTCCAGGAAAGAATACTAGAGTGGGATTCCATGCCCTTCTCCAAGAGATCTTCCTGACTCAGGGATCGAATCCACCTCTCTTATGTCTCCTGCATTGACAGGTGGATTTTTTACCACTACACTGCCTGGGAAGCCCACCTGGTACAAAGAGTAAACCTTAACAATACAAATATCTCTCATTATATTTTTTAATTATTTCCCCAAAATTATTTTCCCATTATAGGTTTTTATTTTTAATGTTAAATGATATGGGGATAAAAATAACCCTCATTTGTATATACTTAAAATTATACACCTTATGTCATTGAAATAAAACAAAGTTTACCACAAAGTATACTACCCGTGTACCGGCAGTGAAAATGCAGTAACTGTCCTAGATGAGGACTTGTATTTGGGAAAAATTCAAATTTTATCTTATTTCCTATTTCTGAGTATGTATATTGCTGCATATTATAGTCTACAATGTTTTCTTCTCCTTCCTTTTTAATGCATCTTTTCTAGAAATTCAAGATCTCTTGAGTTTTGTGAAATGCAATCAACTCAGAATCATTCAACAGTGTACAGCACTGCAGTGTTTATGGAGTGAAAACAAAACCAGCTGGGAAGAGTTGGCTCTCCAAAAAAAAGTGATTTAACTTAGAAAACTTTTAAACTTTAGCCATTGGAGATGTAGCTTGTGTGTCTGTGTGCATGCTTAATATGTGTTTGCATATTTGCACATACAAATATGATTGCTATAAATGGCCTGTTTAAACTGTAAGTTTGGCATAAATTCTTGGATTTATTATGTAAATAGTAGCTGTAAAGTTTTTAAAATTTGTGAATACCATTTTTATAAGCTTTTCTCTTTTAGAAAATAAATTTGTCTATTTGAATCAAGTCTATGAAACTGAGCCATCCTTAAAACATCTACTTGAAAGATACTTTCCTTGAATATCTTCTTTAAATTTCAACCCGTGGCTGGGAAAGCAGTGAAAATAAAAATGATTGTCTTTAAAAACAGGTGTAAACTATTTCATTCTCATTAAGGAAAATAATCTGCTTGCACAGAGAAGCTCTAACTGAAACAGCTTTTATGGAGAACCTACAAGTACAAGCAATTCTTCCAGACACTGTGAGGATGCAAGGAGAAATAAAACAGCATTTCCAGAAGGAGTGATTCTTAACTTCTTCTGCACAACAGAGTCATCTGGGGAGTCTTTCAAAATCCTCAAACCTTAAGTCTTAAGTAAGTCCAATTAAATCAGAATTTCAGGGGTGAAACTTAGGAATCAGCTCTCCCAAGTGACTGATGTGCAGCTTACCTAGAAAACTACTGTGCTAGAAGGATTCTTCTCAAATTTTAATGGTCTCGTATGTCACTTGCAAATCTTGATAAAATGTATATTCTGACTGAGTAGTTATGAGGGTTGCTGAGAGTTTATATTTTAATGCATTCCCAGAAGCAAGTTAGGGCAACATGACTTTCTGCTGTGTGAAATTATTCATTTCTAATTGTGAAATCATTTCATTTATGGAAGTCATTTGATACAATAGTGATAGATTCCTACAGAGACAATGTATATTTCAACTCTGAGTATCTAGTGCACTCTATGTCTGCTGCTGCTAAGTCGATTCAGTCCTGTCCGACTCTGTGCGACCCCATAGACGGCAGCCCACCAGGCTCCCTGGTCCCTGGGATTCTCCAAGCAAGAACACTGGAGTGGGTTGCCATTTCCTTCTCCAATGCATGAAAGTGAAAAGTGAAAGTGAAGTTGCTCAGTCGTCTCCGACTCTTAGCGACCCCATGGACTGTAGCCCACCAGGCTCCTCCATCCATGGGATATTCCAGTCAAGAGTACTGGAGTGGGGTGCCATTGCCTTCTCCACACTCTATGTCTAGACTCCTTTAAAAGTTTACTTGGTTGCTTTATGGCTTCTTTTATCATTCAAACTGTGAATGTCAGCTTCAAATCAAGGTATAGATCTGTATGAGGATACAGTTTCTCACAGAGTTTCCTATTTTTCACTCTTTTCCAAGAAAAGTTTATTGTACCACTTGTAGTTCTGAGTCTTTGGACAGTAGTACCCATACAACAATTTCTGTAGTCAAGATGCCAGTTATTACCAAACACTTTTTTTTTTTTTTTCACTTTGGCTGTGCTGGCTCTTTGTTGCGGTGTGCAGGTTTAGAGCCCAAGGGCTCAGTAGTTGGAGTGTGTGGGCTTAATTGCCCTGTGTCACGTGGTGTCTTAGTTCCCTGACCAGTGATCAAACCTATGTCTCCTGCATTAGAAGGTAGATCCTTAATCATTGAAGTTCCACCATGGAAGTCCCACCAAATACTTCTAATATTTTTTTCCTGAGTACATAATCTAGATACATGTTTCTCCTATCTTAAATTTTGGTATGGCTATGTGACTGAAGCTTCATAGATAGAATGTTAAGAGGTGAGATCTGACAATGCTTATGAACATTATTACACACAAACTTCCACGCTTTTACTTGTTTACTAACATTTTCAGTGTCCCCTGAGTAACTGTGTGAAGAACATCCAGATTTTTCCACCATAACTCACCACTAGCCTGCTCAAATGAGAAAAACCTTTAGAGGTGTTGAGCTATTATACATTATGAAACTAACCATGATATTCAATTCCCAATCTTGGTTTGTCCTGAGATACACTTTTTTTTTTTTTTTTTTGGTCTCTTAGGTTACAGAAATCTCTTTAAACCTTATGGGTTGAATAATACACCACCAAAAATGTGTTTCAGAGTCTTAATTTCTGGCACCTGTGAACATAGCCTTACTTGGAAATAGGGTCATTGCAATGTCATCAAGTTATAAGGTCATTAGAATAGACTCTATTCCAATGTTATTGGTATCCTCGTATAAAGAGAAGAGATACAGAGACAGCAAAGCATGGAGAAAATATACTGTGAATAGAAACAAGAGGAAAGCCACATTACAGAGGTGGGTATTGCAGTGATGCAGCTGGAGAAAGTGGAGAAACTCCAAGGATGGCAGGCTACCACCTGGGCAAGGAAGATATAAGGGAGTAGTCTACCCTGGGTTTCATGGAGTTGGGCCCTGATGACACCATGATTTCAGATTTTTAGCCTGCAGAACAATGAGAAAATACATTTCTGTTAAGTCACCCACTTGGGGGTACTTTATTACAGCATCCCTGGGAACTCACACAATTCTGAAACATAATTCGCGTGTTTGAATGTGCTCGGAGGACCTTGGCAAGTTCAATGGTCAGGATTCTTTTCAAGGAATCTGGGTTTTTTTTTTTTTTTTCAATGTAATTCATTTTATTTTTTTTTCTTTAATAGAAAATTATTTAATTAGTATACATGTGTTCCCCATCCTGAACCCTCCTCCCTCCTCCCTCCCCACACCATCCCTCTGGGTCGTCCCAGTGCACCAGCCCCAAGCATCCAGGTTTCTTTTCTATTTTTCCCAAATGATTCCATTGTAAATCTTCAGATTTACAAATGTATTGATAATAAGCCAGTCACCTTTCCTCATGATGAAAACTGAGAACTAAAACTACTAATTTTTTATTTTATTTTAATATGGGTTGACTATGTCCCTGTCCTGGAGAAGGCAATGGCACCCTACTCCAGTACTCTTGCCTGGAAAATCTCATGGATGGAGGAGCCTGGTGGGCTGCGGTCGCTAAGAGTCGCTAAGAGTCGGGCACAACTGAACGACTTCACTTTCACTTTTCACTTCCATGCACTGGAGAAGGAAATGGCAACCCACTCCAGTGTTCTTGCCTGGAGAATCCCAGGGATAGGGGAGCCTGGTGGGCTGCCATCTATGGGGTCACACAGAGTCGGACACGACTGAAGTGACTTAGCAGCAGCAGCAGCATGTCCCTGTCCACGTCATTGCACATTTACAATTTCAGGCAGTCGCCAATAACTTAATTGCTATTCCCAAAACTCCCAGAAAATGCCATTTGAATAAACATATAACTATCCAATATTCAGTAGAGTATATGAATTGGCAGTATTATGTCCTGAGAAAGTCAATCCCCTCATTTCTTTAACTATAAAACTACATCTACTAACTTAAAAAAGAAGAGATCTGTTGTACAAATAGCATTGCCTGAATGTGCTCTTCAGAAGGTATCTTGACATCTTTATCCATAAAAGTCAAACATAATTTTGAAAGGTGCTTACCTTAATCTTGTACATAAATCAGGCCCCAAATGAAAATATCATGTTGGCCTGGCACTTCTTGAGGGCAAAATATTTTCTGAACATAGGGAGGTATATTAGACCTGGACCCATTTTGCTTCAAATTGATTGAAATGGACAAAAATCAACAGTGGATAGATAACAGAGTCTTATCTTGCACCAGTTCTTGTAACACTCCTCTCCTGATCCAAGAAAACCAGAATGCTATTCCCATGTTCTCAACCAGAGCTTACCGAAAGGATTTTAAATTGCTTTCCCATTCTTCTTTTATCCAAAAACCGGAGGACCTGCCATAGTACTCTGCAAAAGGAATCAGCTCTGAAATAGAGTCTATCTACTTTATATATAGTTTCAGCTCAGAAAAGACAAAAGGTTTCTAATGGTAAGTGGAAATTTTGTCTAAAGTCCATAACTCTAGAAAATGATATTAGAGCAGCTGAGGGAGGAGACAAGAGGGTGACAGCATGAGGCACCTCAGTTCAGTTCAGTCACCCAGTCGTGTCCATTTCTTTGTGACCCCATGGACTGCAGCACGCCAGACCTCCCTGTCCATCACCAACTCCCGGAGTTTACTCAAACTTATGTCCATCGAGTTGGCAATGCCATCCAACTATCTCATCCTCTGTCTTCCCCTTCTCCTTCTGCCTTCAATCTTTCCCAGCATCAGGGTCTTTTCTTTTCATTCTTTCTTTTTTTTTAATATAAATTTATTTATTTTAATTGGAGGCTAATTACTTTACTGGGTCTTTTCAAATGAGTCAGTTCTTCTCATCAGGTGGCCAGAGTATTTGCACTTCAGCTTCAGCATCAGTCCTTCCAATGAATATTCAGGACTAATTTACTTTAGGATGGACTGGTTTGATCTCCTTGAAGTCCAAGGGACTCTCAAGAGTTTTCTCCAATGCCACAGTTCAAAAGTATCAATTATTTGGCGCTTGGCTTTCTTTATGGTCCAATTCTCACATCCATACATGACTACTGGGGAAAAAAAAAAAAAAAAAAAACAACGTACCTTTGACTAAATGGACCTTTGTTGGCAAAGTATTATCTCTGCTTTTTAATATGCTATCTATTTTGGTCATAGCTTTTCTTCCAAGGAGCAAGCATCTTAATTTCATGACTGCAGTCACCATCTTCAGTGAATTTGGAGCCCAATAAAACGGTCTCTTACTGTTTCCATTTTTTCCCCATCAATTTGCCATGAAGTGATGGGACTGGATGCCATGATCTTAGTTTTAGTTTTTTGAAATTTCTAAGTAAAATGAGTAATGTCCCCCCCCCTTTTTTCCCCCAGAAGAGAGATAATGGGAAAATACATTTCATAGTCAGACTGGTCATAATAGTTTGCATAGTCAGACCCTCATAGTAGTTTGTCATTACTTTAGCATACACCTGCAACATATCAGAACAACTGAATAGAAAGTGGAATAAGTTTGACCTCATTAAGTTTTTGGATATAGTGTATTTTTTCAAAAATATATCTTTCCATAATATCTAAATCAGAACCTATCTTTTTGCCAAATTTTTATAATTATGCTATGGGCTGAAGGAAATGGCAACCCACTCCAGTATTCTTGCCTCAGAAATCCCATGGACAGAGGAGTCTGGTGGGCTACAGTCCATGGAGTTGCAAGAGTCGGACATGACAGTGACTAAACCAACATGGGCTGAATTATTTCCATTCTCCCACCAGGTGACGATAGTGGCAAAGAATGCCAATGCAAGACTGGAGATACCTGGGTTTGATCACAGGGTGAAGATCTCCTGGTGGAGGACATGACAACCTGCTCCAGTATTCTTTTTGCAGAATCCCATGGACATAGGAGCCTGGTGGGCTACAGTCCTTTGGGTCGCAGAGTCGGTGACAACTGAAGTTACTTAGCATCTTCCTAACTCAGGGATGGAACCCAGGTCTCCCATGTTGCAGGTGGATTCTTTACCAGCTGAGCCACAGGGAAACTGGAGAATACTGGAGTGGGTATACTATCGCTTCTGGAGCGGATCTTCCCAATCCAGGAATGGTGCCACGAACCGGCTTCTCCTGCATTGCAGGCAGATTCTTTACCAACTGACCCATCAGGGAAGCCCTAGCATGCACTGTGCCCCATCAATTCACATGCTGAAGCCCTAATCCCAACTATCTCAGAATGTGACTGTGTTTGTAGGTCAGGCATTTAAAGAGAATTATGTTAAAATGAAGCTGTTAGTGTGTCCCCTTAATGCAATCTGAATGGTATCCTTCTAAGAGGAAATTTGAACACACAAAAGAAACACCAGGGATACCTGAACATAAAAGAAAGGCTTTGTGATGGTACAGTGAGAAAGTGGCTATCTGAAGAGAGAAGCTCAAAACAAAATCAAACATGCCAACACCTTGATCTTGGATTTTTAGACTCCAGAACAAGAAGAAAATAAACTTTTGTTGCTTAAGGCACCCAATTTGTGCTATTATGGCAGCCTTAGCAAACAAATAGACACTGCTTACCAGCTAATTGTATTTACCAGCAACATCACTTAGTATTTGATTTTATCATCTTTAATTATGATAGTCCTGATTTATGTGTATGCTCAGTTGTGTTCAACTCTGTGACTCTAAGGGCTGTAGCCCATCAAGTTCCTCCGCCCATGGGATTTCTCAGGCAAGAATACTGGAGTAGTTTGCCGTATCCTCCAGGGAATCTTCCTGACCCAGGGACCAAACCCTCCTCTCCAGTAGGTGGATTCTTTACTGCTGCATTATTGGGGAAGCACTATCTTGCTTGTTCCAAAAAAAGCCTGAGGCTTATTTTTTAAACACTAATTTACATTTGTATTTAATAACATACCTTAAATGTGATTTCATATTAACATACTATTTTACCTTACTATGAAATAGTCCATTCTATGAAGACAGCACTCTGTATTTAATCAATTCTACAATGGTAAACATTTAAGCTGCTACTAGTTTTCTGTTATTATGGTGCCACAGACTACTTTGTATATATATATTTGCTCAAATGTTTCCCAGACTCACCATACTGTGATTTTTTTCAAGTAATTGGTTTATTTATCAATTTAATAGGTGAAAAATGGGTTGCATTTAATTCATTGTGAGATTGATTTCATTTTTACTTGCCATTTATCTTTTGTGGACTACCATTTTCAGTTCTTTGTCCATTTTTTTTAATTGGGTTGTTCTTTTTCTCGTTGATTATATGAGTTTTTCATATATTAAATAAAGTAGTTTTTTCCTTTAGTATCAAGCATTTTTCCCCACTGAAATATTCCTTTTATATTGGTTGCAAATATTTCTTTTCCAGTTGGTCATTTTAATTTTAATTTTTTTAACATTTTATTTTGTACTGGAGTATAGCTGATTAACAATGCCATGATAGTTTCAGGTGAACAGTAAAGGGACTCAGCTATACATATACACGTATCCACTCTCCTCCAAACTCCTCTCCCATTCATGCTGCAATTTAACATTGAGCAGAGTTATAGACCAGGGATACAGTAGGTACTATTCAGTAAGTCTTCCATTTGTCTTCTATTCTAAATACCAGCTGGTCATTTCTAAGTACTTTTTATTATTTATTTATGTCCATAGGCATGTGGAATCTTAGTTCCCTGACTAGGGATCAAACTTGTGCCTCCTGCAGTAGAAGCACAGATTCTTAACCACTGGACCCCCAGGGAAATCCCAGCTGGTCATTTTAAAGGTCCCTTATGTATGATTGAAATAAAAGCAAAGAAAATTAAAAACATAAATGCTGTATTTTACAATGTAGCATTTTACTGATTACATGTTTAGATCACATGTTATTGATTCATATTTAGACTTAAAGGGGAGGAAAATTGCTATTAAGTTACATGGTATCTTAAGGGCATTGATGGGATTTTTCTACCTTTGAGCATATAGTACAGTTACGTTGTGATGAAAAACAAAAAATTCACTGAAGAAAAACAAGTATTATCAAAAATTTAGCTCACTGAACAGAACTAAATACATTTGTTTTTCTGCTAAACACCTAGTGTTAGCTTTTAAATCATTATAAGAAATTAAAAAAATAAAATATTAAACACTTTCTGTGCATATCAGAGTTGTCAGATGATGAATTTTGAAAAATCACTCCATTTTTATTATTATTTTTCTGTTTTTTCTACCTTACACAATGAAAAAATAATCTAAGTGCTATTTAGGGTCTTTGTCTAATTCACTAATATATTGTCAGCACCTAGAGAATATCCAGTATTAAATAGGTACAAAAATATCATTATTAAATAAAAAATTGATATTTACTGTACATTTTTGCTCCTCTTGTGAATAACCTCTTTCAGTTTAGCATAGCTATTTTAAAGTTCATATTTGTACTTTAAAATATTTGTCTGTTCACTAAAAATTACACTTTCTTTAACGTGTGGGCCTTAAAAATCAACCAGAGAAAGAAGACAATATTTCCTGTAAACACTGTCATATAAAACAAATGTATTTACTAAATACAAAAATGGAAATCACTTAAGCACAAATATGCTTCAAATTAGTTTAATTTTGACTAAATAAATAGTAATGGAAATAAAATCCACAGATAATTTCTGCATTTACTCTCCCTAAAAACTCTGCATAGAATGAGGAAAAAAATAAGCACTGGGAAACAGAAAACATAACACATGTGATTTTCGTTATTATTATTTTTTTTAATCACAAAACAGCTCAGAATATGCACATGAGCAATATATGTGAATAAACACTTGTATAGCGATGACAATTATCATTTACGGATCATTTAGCAAGCTCTGTGTGTCTCTCAAAGTATTCATATATATTTCCTTATTTAATCAATAATACATTGATTGTACAGTATTAAGTTATCTCCAGCTTTTTGTGACCCCATGAGCTGCAGCACACCAGGCTATGCTGCCCTACAGTATAGCCTGGAGTTTCCTCAAACTCATGTCCATTAAGTCAGTTATGTCATCCAACGATTTCATCCTCTGTTGCCCCCTTCTCCTCCTGCCCTCAGATATTCCCAGCATCAAAATCTTTTCCAATGAGTTGGCTCTTCACAGCAGGTGGCCAAAGTATTGCAGATACAGCTTCAGCATCAGTCCTTCCAGTAAATATTCAGGGTTAATTTCTTTTAGGATTGACTGGTGTATCATTATATTCCCATTGTATAGATTAGAAAAGTTCAGTATCTAAGAACCAAGTACACTACAGAGTTTTGAAGTTTTACAACTGATACTCAAACCTATACTAGCAAACTTCTGTGCCCCTCATCTTAAATACTATCCAAGACAAAGCTTAAAATCTGTCAGGGGGTAGAGAAAGTATTACATCCAGTGAAATATCATTATATGGCTGACTTCTCCTTAGAATCAATAAAAATTAGAACACAATAGAAAGATGTGCTTAGAGTTCTGAAAATTAAAAATCTGTCAATCCAAAATTATCTGTCTAGTGTAATTTTTTTAATGAATCTAAACCAGAAGCATTTAAAAAGAGTAATGCCTTAGAGAATTTGTGTAGAGTTGAAATGAGTCAGACATGACTGAGCGACTGAACTGGACTGAACTGAACTGAAATTAACTATAAGGAATGGTCAGCAAAGTTCTTCAGTTTGTTTCCCTTCTGGTTTCCTCAGTGTGTATGCCCAGCTGTGGGATTGCTGGATCATAAGGCAGTTCTATTTCCAGTTTTTTAAGGAATCTCCACACTGTTCTCCATAGTGGCTGTACTAGTTTGCATTCCCACCAACAGTGTAAGAGGGTTCCCTTTTCTCCACACCCTCTCCAACGTTTATTATTTGTAGACTTTTGGATCGCAGCCATTCTGACTGGTGTGAAATGGTATTACTCAGCCATTAAAAAGAATTCATTTGAATCCGTTCTAATGAGGTGGATGAAACTGGAGCCTATTATACAGAGTGAAGTAAGCCAGAAGGAAAAACACCAATACAGTATACTAACGCATATATATGGAATTTAGAAAGATGGTAACAATAACCTTGTGTACGAGACAGCAAAAGAGACACTGATGTATGGAACAGTCTTATGGGCTCTGTGGGAGAGGGAGAGGGTGGGAAGATTTGGTAGAATGGCATTGAAACATGTGTAATATCATGTATGAAACGAGATGCCAGTCCAGGTTCAATGCACGATACTGGATGCTTGGGGCTAGTGCACTGGGACGACCCAGAGGGATGGTATGGGGAGGGAGGAGGGAGGAGGGTTCAGGATGGGGAGCACATGTATACCTGTGGTGGATTCATTTTGATATTTGGCAAAACTAATACAATTATGTAAAGTTTAAAAATAAAATAAAATTAAAAAAAAAAAAGTTCTTCAGTTTGACTAGAAGTTATTTCAAATAGAAATCCAGATCTGCATGAAGAAAGATGAGTACCAGGAAAATTAAAATTGAGGATAACTATAAATTACCTTTTAATCATTTTATGAGTGGATGTATATATGTGTATCACATATTTAAAAATTCTTTAAAATAGTGTTGACTAAAGCAAAAATGATGTAAATATATTCTACTTGTTATACCATATGGAGAAGTAAAATATATGAATACAGAAGTACAAAGGACAAGCACAAATGGAATTACACTACTGTGAGGTTTGGGCATTGTTGTCAAATAGTATAATATTATTTGAAAATTCAATATGATTAATTAAATATTTGTACTATAAGAGTCAAGAATTATGCTGTCCAATAGGATTTCCTGTGAAAATTAAATATTTTGCTACTCTGTGCTGTCCAGTCCTTTAACCACTAGCTACATGTGGTTATGATGTTTTATTAAGTACATTTTTTTAAATTTTATTTTTAAACTTTACAATATTGTATTGGTTTTGCCAAATATCAAAATGAATCCGCCACAGGTATACATGTGTTCCCCATCCTGATTTAAATGACCCCATGTGGATAGTGACCACTCTATTGGACAATCCAGCTCTAGAGCAGTCACTAAAATTAAAAAAAAAAATGAAGAAATATAATCCAAAAATTAATAGAACAAGTAAAAAGGAATAATAAAGTATACTTACTTATACCAAGTGTATACCTGGTGTCTCAGCGGTAAAGAATCTGCCTGCCAATGTAGGAAATGTGACTTTGATCCCTGGGTCTGGAAGATTCCCTAGAGGAGGAAATGGCAACCCATACGAGTATTCTTGCCTAGGAAATCCCATGGACAGAGGAACCTGGTGGGCGATAGTTCATGGGATCACAAAGAGTCAGACACGACTTAGTGCGTAAACAACAACAGCAACACTTGTACCAACATAGAGGAAAAATAAGGAAGAAAAAGAACAAAGTACTGCTATAATTAAACACAACTCAAACACATCAATTATTTGATCATGTAAATAAATAAATCAACCAAAAGTCAAATGCTTTTAGATTAGAAAAGAAATCAGGACTCCAAGAGTGGGGGAAAAAGGCTTAGAAACACAAACTTTAAATATAAAGACATAAAGCAATTGCAAAGCAAATATCAGAAGAGAGCATAGCAAACACAAGAAAGCTGGTTTAACTGTATTTAATAAGAAAAAGTATTCTTCAAAAACTCACCAGTGATAAAGTATAACATTTCCTTATGATAAAAGTCCAATTCATCAGTAAGATAAAAATAAATTAGCATATACCTAATGGCAAAGATTCAAATACACATATCAAAAAATTGCTATAATCCAGGGTTTAAAACTCTCTATTCTGAGTAATTGATAAGTAGACAAATAATTAGTAAGAAGAAAGAAGTTCATTGACCTAATTGACCTTGCTGCTCCTGCTGCTAAGTCACTTCAGTCGTGTCTGACTCTGTGCGACCCCATAGACGGCAGCCCACCAGGCTCCACTGTCCCTGGGATCCTCCAGGCAAGAACACTGGAGTGGGTTGCCATTTCCTTCTCCAGAATTGACCTTGATAGAATACTATATCTCAAAGCTAAACTGTCATTTTTCTTTCAATAAACATTGACTACCATGGACAGAGGAGCCTAATGGGCTACAGTCCATGGGATCACAAAGAGTTGAACACTACTGAGCAACTAAACACATACACACATTCATCCATACTGTTGACATGCTGAGCCATATATTATCCCAGAAATTTTCAAAATATTGACCTTATTCAGTTTGTGTTTTGATTGCTATAGAATTAAATTAGAAGTCAGTAATTTAAAGATAAACAGAAAATCATCAGGTATTTGGCAATGTAGTAGTATATTTCTACATAAAATATTGGTCAAAAATTGACTATAAGAGACTGTCTCTTTGAGTCGTGTGTCTGTTCCAATACTTTCTATGAAGCCAGCCTTTTGGGTGGAGAGCACCATCTATGTGTTTTGGGGGCAGATGAAATTTCCCAGATCTATTCATGCCTTGCTGAATAACATCCCATTGTATTCCAGAATCATTCTCTTATTCACTCTGAAAATGACCTAAAAGATTTCCAAATTATTGGCTATTGGTGATATTGCCACAAGTAGAAAATAATTCCAATGTTTCTATAGCCTACTTCCTCCTGCCCTGAAGTATGATCCTGAAGACAGAGGAAGGAATGAGTCCCTTGAGCCTGATGTGTATTTAATTTACCCTCCCCTTCTCATGTTAGTTTTCCATATCCCTGTATCCTGTCTTCTCATCCCCTTCTCTTTCTTTGTTGAGATGATTTTCTTACTTTTCCCAAGAGTATGATTACAGAGCATTACAGAGGAAAATATGACCAAGAAAAATACTCAAAAATATCCCTGTGTGTATAGGCTGGTCAAATCATTGGTGATCAAGGTAAAAAGATAACTTCCCCATAAGAGTCTTGAAACATATATGCCTCAGATCAGTTCCTCATCATGACAGGTTAGACCAATATAGTTAAAATCACAAATGCTAAAAATGTGTAAGGCAGAGGTGTTCTGCACACTCTGTGACGTGCTGCCTGCTTTTCACATTACTCTATGGATTACTCTATTTTGAGCTCTAGCTGCTTTGCTAGATGCCTTTTAAAAATCTGTTCTTATACTTCTCAGCTGTATTATGGTAATGGCGAAGGTTTCAAATCAGGAAACTAGTAGAAAAATCAGGGACAAATCTATGACATTTTCTACATGGAGAATGAAAATAGAAGTGCTGGTTTCCTGTGCAATGCAATTTAATACCCCTTCACCCAAAACACCGGAGAAGGCAATGGCACCCCATTCCAGTACTCTTGCCTGCAAAATCCCATGGATGGAGGAGCCTGGTAGGCTGCGGTCCATGGGGTCGTGAAGAGTCAAACACGACTGAGCGACTTCACTTTCACTTTTCACTTTCCTGAATTGGAGAAGGAAATGGCAACCCACTCCAGTGTTCTTCCCTGGAGAATCCCAGGGATGGGGGAGCCTGGTGGCTGCCATCTATGGGGTCACACAGAGTCAGACATGACTAAAGTGACATAGCAGCAGCAGCAGCACCCAAAACACATACTTGTAACCTGAGTGTTAATTTTGACTACATACTGGATCTGTCTCTGTGATTTTAACCCTGTCTTGCAGCTTCTGTTATTATAAACAAACATGTTATAAACAAACATAATGGTCAGGGAACCTTGCCCTCCTCTGACCCTTAAACCTCTCTGACCCTTGCCCTCTCTCACCCTCCTCTTGACCCTTAAGCTAACGTGCCTTTGTTTAGTTCACAGAGAGATAACCTGAGCCTGCCTACCTGTGAATGACTGTGACATTCTTGAGTTACCATCAAAACCCTCTGCCTGAGACTTGCCATTCTAGGAGATATTTACAAGAATTAAATGATCTTTTACTTTACTTCCTCACCTCCCCTCATCTCTGATCCATGAAAGATCTTGGCATCCAGGCCCCAACAAGATGGTTATTTTGAGATGTTAGTCTGCCATCTTCTCAGTCAGCCTGCTCTCTGAATAAACTCGTATTCCTTGTCTTAACACCTCATCTCCTGGATTTATTGGCCTATCATGTGGTAAGTAAAGTGAGCTTGGACTCAGTAACATATAGACACCCACACAACACATACAAATTAACACACTCCCTTTTGGCTAAAGAAAATCAGTGTTAATATCAATTCCACTTCAGTCAGATGTGGGCTACAAAAGTATTTTTGTGTGCCTTATACTTACTTAGTATGCTATTATTTTGAGTATGTGTGCTGCATAAGTAAACACCAAAAAATGCAGTTGTAAAAAACAACCATTTTCATGTTCTTAGAATTTTATGAGTCAGAATTTAGGTGGTTGCAACAGAGGACTCATCTCTGCTTCACAGTGACTGAGCTTTGGTGGTTAAAACAGTAAGAGATGGGTGTGATGGATAAAATGGGACCATGTGTCTAAGGTCTTAATTGTGGTTGTTGGCTGATCCTAGATGTCTTCTTCACTCACCTGTTTGACACCTGGGCTGTGGGATGGACTGGCTGGAGTAGCTGAGGTGAACTGAGGGCATTTCTCTCACCTCCCCTCTTTTTCCTCATTGCTTTCTCTCTTCAGTATGACAGTTTCCGGGTTGTTGGACTTTTTACAGAGTCTCTGGCTTCCCCTAGTGGAAATATTCCAAGAAATCTACATAGAAGTAGCAACACTTCCAGTGAAATAGTTTTGGATGTATTAAAATACATTCCTAAATGTACTTCTCTAAACATTTAATTAATGAAGTAAACTATTAAGGCAAGCCCAAATTAAAGAGAAGTAAAATTAGACTCTACCTCTTAATGGGAGAAGCAGCAAGAACTTGTGACCACATTTATTTTTAACCATACAATGAGCAGTGTTAACTGTAGTCATCATGTTATATGTTTCACTTCCAGTACTCATTTTACTGGGGTGCAGATAACTTTTCAGCATAGTGTTTTCATTTACTGTGGATATGTTCCCAGAAGTGAAATTGCTGATCATATATGGTAGTTCTATTTTTAATATTTTGAGAGACTTCCATAGTGGTGTATCAATTCCTTCCAAGAGCACACACAGTTTCATTTTCTCCATACTCTCTATAGTATATATATCTTTTGTCTATTATATGTTCAGTTAAGTTCAGTCACTCAGTCGTGTCCGACTCTTTGCAACCCCATGAATCGCAGCATGCCAGGCCTCTCTGTCCATCACCAACTCCTGGAGTTCACCCAGACTAAAGTCCATTGAGTCAGTGATGCCATCCAGCCATCCATCTCATCCTCTGGCATCCCCTTCTCCTCCTGCCCCTAATCCCTCCCAGCATCAGAGTCTTTTCCAATGAGTCAACTCTTCGCATGAGGTGGCCAAAGTATTGGAGTTTCAGCTTCAGCATCATTCCCTCCAAAGAAATCCCAGGGCTGATCTCCTTCAGAATGGACTGGTTGGATCTGCTTGCAGTCCAAGGGACTCTCAAGAGTCTTCTCCAACACCGAAGTTCAGAGGCATCAATTCTTCGGCGCTCAGCCTTCTTCACAGTCCAACTCTCACATCCATACATGACCACAGGAAAAACCATAGCCTTGACTAGACGGACCGTTGTAGGCAAAGTAATGTCTCTGCTTTTGAATATGCTATCTAGGTTGGTCATAACTTTCTTTCCAAGGAGTAAGCATCTTTTAATTTCATGGCTGCAGTCACCATCTGCAGTGATTTTGGAGCCCAAAAAAATAAACTCTGACACTGTTTCCCCATCTATTTCACATGTAGTGATGGGACCAGATGCCAAGATCTTAATTTTCTGAATGTTGAGCTTTAAGCCGACTTTTTCACTCTCCACTTTCACTTTAACAAGAGGCTTTTGAGTTCCTTTTCACTTTCTGCCATAAGGGTGGTGTCATCTGCATATCTGAGGTTATTGGTATTTCTCCCAGCAATCTTGATTCCAGCTTGTGCTTCTTCCAGTCCAGCGTTTCTCATGATGTACTCTGCATATAAGTTAAATAAGCTGGGTGACAATATACAGCCTTGACATACTCCTTTTCCTATTTGGAACCAGGCTGTTGTTCCATGTTCACTTCTAACTGTTGCTTCCTGAACTGCATACAGATTTCTCAAGAGACAAATCAGGTGGTCTGGTATTCCTATCTCTCTCAGAATTTTCCACAGTTTATTGTAATCCACACAGTCAAAGGCATTGGCATAGTCAATAAAGCAGAAATAGATGTTTATCTGGAACTCTCTTGCTTTTTCCATGATCCAGCAGATGTTGGCAATTTGATCTCTGGTTCCTCTGCCTTTTCTAAAACCAGCTTGAACATCTGGAAGTTCATGGTTCACATATTGCTGAAGCCTGGCTTGGAGAATTTTGAGCTTTAGTTTACTAGCATGTGAGATGAGTGCAATTGTGTGGTAGTTTGAGCATTCTTTGGCATTGCCTTTCTTTGGGATTGGAATGAAAACTGACATTTTCCAGTCCTGTGGCCACTGCTGAGTTTTCCAAATTTGCTGGCATATTGAGTGCAGAACTTTCACAGCATCATCTTTCAGGATTTGAAATAGCTCAACTGGAATTCCATCACCTCCACTAGCTTTGTTCATAGTGATGCTTTCTAAGGCCCACTTGACTTCACATTCCAGGATGGCTGGCTCTAAGTCAGTGATCATACCATCGTGATTATCTGGGTCGTGAAGATTTTTTTGCACAGTTCTTCTGTGTATTCTTGCCACCTCTTCTTAATATCTTCTGCTTCTGTTAGGTCCATACCATTTCTGTCCTTTATCGAGCCCATCTTCACATGAAATGTTCCCTTGTTATCTCTAATTTTCTTGAAGAGATCTCTAGTCTTTCCCATTCTGTTGTTTTCCTCTATGTCTTTGCATTGATCGCTGAAGAAGGCTTTCTTATCTCTTCTTGCTATTCTTTGGAACTCTGCATTCAGACGCTTATATCTTTCCTTTTCTCCTTTGCTTTTCGCTTCTCTTCTTTTCACAGCTATTTGTAAGGCCTCCCCAGACAGCCGTTTTGCTTTTCTGCATTTCTTTTCCATGGGTATGATCTTGATCCTTCTCTCCTGTACAATGTCACGAACCTTATTCCATAGTTCATCAGGCTCTCTATAGGCATAAGGCAATATTTCACTGTAGTTTTGATTTGCATTTCCCTGATGATTAGTGATACAGAATGTCTTTTCATGTACCTATTGGCCTTTCATATGTCTTCTTTGGAAAAAAATTATATATTCAGTTGCTTTGCTGATTTTTTAAGTGGATGTTTTTTTTCTTTTTCTGGCCGTTGAATTGTATGAGTTCTTTATATTTTTGGATATTAACCTCTTATCAGATAAAGGGCTTGAAAATATTTTTTCCCATTCCATAGGATGTCTTTTTATTCTGTTGGATGTGTCTTTTGCTGTGCAGAGCTCTTTGTTTGTTTGTTTGTGTAGTCTACCTTATTTTTATTTTGTTGCTTGTACTTCATGTGTTCCATCCTTTTATGTGTCCACATTTAGTATATGAGAGACTTGGTTCTGTATAAAGTGGGTTACAAACTTACAGTGTTGAAGAAAAGCATAATAAATCAATCACACAGTCATTACCATTTAATCCATGTGAATTATACTGAAATACTTCCACAGGTTGACTGCTTAGCCTTTTTCTATTTTCTGCTTCTATCATAGGTTTTGCATTATCATCTTATCCACATGACCTACAATCAAGGATTTTCTACCTTCCTCCCACACCTTAAAGATATAAAATTTTATCTCTGTTGTAACTGTCAGTCAAAATCTAACCCATATTTTAACATAATTTTATACCTAGAATTCTATAGACACCATTTCTTTGGAAATATTCAGCATAAGCAGATGATTCTACTAAACTTACAAAAATGTTCTTATACTATATTCTTTTTATCTTAATAAAATGCTAGAGTCCCAGCAAGTCTCAATAAAGAAGACAAAATTTAGTGACCTGAAGGAAAATCAGTAAAACAGCATAAAGAAAAGAGTGAAACAAATAATATAGCAATGTTGGATGTTATTGTCTGCCATTACATGTTAATTTAGCTAAACAAATATTAGTTCACAAAAGAGGTATTTTGATATCAACTAATTTAACACATTTTTGCACATTTCTTAGTAGTTTTCATTTTAGAAATACATGAAAGCAAAATTTTCATATCATGATACATGTATCATATGTAGGAGCAATATTTTAACAGATTTCAAAAAGCAAGCTCTTTCAGAAACTATCATGAGATTATAGAGTCCATATAATTTCTTAGTTTAGTTTCTTATACATCTAGAGTTATATAATTTCTTAGTTTAAACTCTTCCAGGTGGAGTATTAATATCCAACTGATGGAAGGAGAAAAAAATGGAGCAAAGGAAGTACACTGTATTCCCAACTCATTTTGA
The DNA here is from genome assembly GCF_003369695.1 of Bos indicus x Bos taurus. Lineage (NCBI taxonomy): Eukaryota > Metazoa > Chordata > Mammalia > Artiodactyla > Bovidae > Bos > Bos indicus x Bos taurus. The sequence goes on along the minus strand of NC_040076.1, from coordinate 16,156,201 downwards.
TAATAGTTTTTGTTCAGAATTATTATAAGGAAAGCACTCCAGAGATTTGTTAAACTATTCTGGCATAACATTTTGAATAATGTAAGAATTGCAAAACAAATTATGACTTTCTAATTGAGAAAATATTAATAGAATTAGAGACTTTAAACTCTAGACTTATAGGGGAAAAGGAGAAAAATAAATATTATTTTAATAGTATCCAGCCTCAAAGTCTTGTCTCACTTTATAAAGTTCAAAAGGGATAAATATAACCTAACCCTAAAATCATGTGTGTTCATCACTTTGCCAATTAATAACAGTCAAAGTCACAGAATTGAATTTTTGTGTTGTGTGCTTAGTTGTGTCTGACTCTTGTGACCGCATAGACTGTAGCCTACCAGTCTCCTGTGTCCATGGGATTTTCCAGGCAATAATACTGGAGTGGATGGCTATTTTTTTCTCCAGGGGTCTTTCCGACCCAGGAATGAAGCCCCAGTCTCCCGCATTGCAGACAGACTCTACTGATCAAGCTACATGTGTTATATAAGTGTTCTGGCAGCATTTTTTTTTTTTAAGTCATTCAGTGTTGTGCCCTTGGCTCATTTATTAAACTCAGAAAATGACATGTTCACCATGTGAGAGTGAAAAAGTTGGAGAATATATGGAAAACAATAATTTGTTAAATCACCCTTCTCCCTAGTAGAGCAAAATGCATTTGATTCATAGACATGAAAAAGAATATAGACATAGATATGCTTGAACACACAACACACTTATATATTTGTCTCACTTTGCCTGGAGAATTCCATAGACAGAAAAGCCTGGTGGGCTACAGTCCATGGGGTCGCAGAGTTGAACACAACTGGGCGACTAACACTTTCATTTAAATAACTTGAAAAAACAGTTATATGTCTCACCATTAATAGTCAATTAGAGAAACTCTATAATGATATGTACATTCTTGTTTGCATTTTTAACTGTGAAATAAACGTCAAAAATATTTGTCAGCATAATAAAACTCTTCCATTTCCTTAACAGATTTCAGCTATTAGAAACAGATGGTGTTTTGGTGGTAAACATAATTAATTTCATTTTATAGAATTTACTTAATTAGAATCGGCCTCCATATCTCACATGCATTGGATTTCATTGTTATGCATATTGTTTATAATTCTGCAAGCTGTCATAAATGCATACTGATTATTTTTAATTCTTAAAAATACCATTTATAAACAGAAGATAATCTATTCATTTCCCTGAATAAGTTGAAAATGAAATACATTATTTTAAAATTGAGTTTTATAGAATGTTATAAGCAGATAGATTACCTTGTTTCAAAAATGCATAGAGATGTCAGAGTGTCCACAAATTTGAAAATATATCACCATTTCATATCTCTTCAATTATGTTAATGTTTTTGTTTTTCATTTCTAAAGTATTAGCTGAAATATTTTATACTTCTAAGGTTTACAAAAATACTAATCATGACAAAACACATGATTATTAGACCATGAAATCAGTCTCAATTTATTCAGTTTTATAACCAGAATATTCCCAATGTAGATTATATGTAAGAACAAATTAATCTGATATAAAAAAAAACTGCCTGTTTCCTATATATTGGTTATACATAATGCTTCACAATGAAATGGTTAGTATTTTAAACATTGTTTGTGTATATGTGAGTTTATCTCCTTCTGACCACCTTCAGTTTTCTAATATTATAATGATGAATTAAATGTAATAATAGGCTTATTAATGATTGAACTGAACTGAATTCAAATTGTTTATATTTTTTAAATATATTTTTACCATTTGATTTTTTGTTTATATTCCAAAGAGCAAAACATTGTCCTGGCTGTTAGTCTATTTGAGCATAGCGTTCTTTCACTCTGTAAAGTACAATTAATAATTTATCTTTTGTAACTCACTATAGTAATGGTTTCTAATAAGTATCAAATGCTATGGTTAAAAGCTATGAATTTTATAATCTAACTAGAATTGGAAAGTTTAAGGAATATTTTGAATGTGTTTAAAAGAATTTAAGCTTCAGTTCAGTTCAGTTCAGTTCAGTCGCTCAGTCGTGTTCGACTCTTTGCGACCCCATGAATAACAGCACGCCAGGCCTCCCTGTCCATCACCAACTCCCGGAGTTCACTCAGACTCACGTCCATCGAGTAAGTGATGCCATCCAGCCATCTCATCCTCTGTCGTCCCCTTCTCCTCCTGCCCCCAATCCCTCCCAGCATCAGAGGCTTTTCCAATGAGTTAGCTCTTCGCATGAGGTGGCCAAAGTACTGGAGTTTCAGTTTTAGCATCAATCCTTCAATTATTGTTTTGTATATACTTATTTTTAAATTTTTAATTGAAGTATAGTTGATTTACAATGGCATGTTAGTTTCAGGTATACAGCAGTAATTAAGTTATACATACATCTGTGTCTACTTTTTCATATTTTCCTTTATAAGTTATTACAAAATATTTAGTATAGTTTCCTGTGCTATAGAGTAAATCGTTGTTCACTATTTTTTTTATATATAGTAGTGTGTGTCAGAGAAGGCAATGGCACCCCACTCCAGTACTCTTGCCTGGAAAATCCAATGGACGGAGGACCGTGGTGGGCTGCAGTCCATGAGGTTGCTGAGTCTGACACGACTGAGCGACTTCACTTTCACTTTTCACTTTAATGCATTGGAGAAGGAAATGGCAACCCACTCCAGTGTTCTTTCCTGGAGAATCCCAGGGACCGGGGAGCCTGGTGTGCTGCCCTCTATGGGGTCGCACAGAGTCGGACACGACTGAAGTGACTTAGCAGCAGCAGCAGCAGTTTGTGTATGTGAACCCCAAACTACTAATGTATCTCTCCCGCACCCTCACTATCCCCTTTGGCCTCTGCTATGTCAGAGAGCCTTTTTCTGTTGTATATGTACATTCTTTTGCATCATTTTTAGATGCTACATATAAATACGATATATGATATCTGTTTTTCTCTGTTTGGTTTATTGCAGTTAGTATTATAATTTAGGTCCATCCATGTTGCTGAAAATGGAATTATTTCATTTACTTTTATAGTTGGGTAATATTCCTTTGTATACATATACCACACCTTCCCTATTCATCCATCTTTTGATGGACATTTAGGTTGCTTTCAGGTCTTGGCTATTGTAAATAGTACTTCAGTGAGCATTGGGGTGCTTTTATCTTTTGAAATTATGGTTTTCTCCAGATATATGCTCAGAAATGGAATTGGGAAGATCATACTGTAGCTCGATTTTTTAGCTTTTTAAAGGCATCTAAACTGTGGTCCATAATGGTTGTGATTCCCACCAAAAATTATATAGATTCTGACCAACAGTATAGTGGGGTTCCTTTTATCTCTCACACTCTCCAGCATTTATTATTTGTAGACTTTTTGATGATGGCCATTCTGACTAGTATGAGGTTATAATTCATTGTAGCTTTGATTTACATTATTCTAATTAGTGATGTTGAGTGTTTTCCCATCTGCCTCTTGGGCATTTGCATCTCTTCTTTGGAGAAATGTCTATTTAGATATTTAGATCTACCTTTTACTTTTTTTAAAATTTTTTGTGCTGTCTTTGTCTGATTTTGGTATCACGGTGATGATGGCCTCATAGAATCAGTTTGGAAGTGTTCCTTCCTCTGCAATTTTTTGAAAGAGTTTTAGAAGGATAGGCATTAGCTCTTCTCTAAATGTTTGATAGATTTCTCCCGTGAAGCCATCTGGTCCTCTGTTTTTGTTTTTTGAGATTTTTTTTTTTTTTAATCACAGCTCAATTTCAGTGCTTGTAATTGGGTTGTTCTTAATTTCTATTTCTTCCTGGTTCAGTCTTGGAAGATTGAACTTTTTAAGAATCTGTCCATTTCTTCCAGATTATCCTTTTTATTGCCATATAGTTGTTCATAACAGTCTCTTATAATCCTTTGTATTTCTGCATTGTCTGTTGTAACCTCTCCTTTATCATTTCTAATTTTGTTGATTTGAATCTTCTTTTTTTCTTGATGAGTCTGGCTAAAGGTTTGTAAATTTTGTTTTTCTTCTCAAAGAACTAGCTTTTAGTTTTATTAATCATTACTATTGTTTCTTTCATTTATTTTTCACTTATTTCTGCTCGGATCTTTATGATTTCTTTCCTCCTACTAATTGTTGTTGTTTTTCTAGTTGTTTTAGGTGTAAACTTAGGTTGTCTGTTCGGTGTTTTTCTTATTTCTTGAGGTAAGATTGTATTGTTATAAACTCCCCTCTTAGTACTGTTTTTGGTGCACTCCATAGGTTTTGGGTTGTCAAGTTTTCACTGTCACTTGTTTCTAGAATTTTTTTGATTTCCCTTTTGATTCTGTCTGTAACCTGTTGGTTATTTAGAAATGTGTTGTTTATTCGATGCATGATGCTGGATGCTTGGGGCTGGTGCACTGGGACGGCCCAGAGGGATGGTATGGGGAGGGAGGAGGGAGGAGGGTTCGGGATGGGGAACACATGTATACCTGTGGCGGATTCATTTTGATATTTGGCAAAACTAATACAATTATGTAAAGTTTAAAAATAAAATAAAATTAGAGGAAAAAAAAATAAATAAAAAAAAATAAAAAAAAAAATAAAAAAAAAAAAAAAAAAGAAATGTGTTGTTTAATCCCCATGTGTCTATGTTTCTTACACTTATTTTTCTCATAGTTGATATATAGTCTCAGGGTTTTGGCCAGAGAAGATGCTTCATTCACAATTTCAATTTTCTTAAATTTACTAAGGTTTGATTTATGACCCAATATGTGGTCTATCAATGCAAAGACATAGAGGAAAACAACAGAATGGGAAAGACTAGAGATCTCTTCAAGAAAATTAGAGATACCAAGGGAACATTTCATGTGAAGATGGGCTCGATAAAGGACAGAAATGGTATGCAGAAGCAGAAGATATTAAGAAGAGGTGGCAAGAATACATAGAAGAACTGTACAAAATAGAACTTCATGACCCAGATAATCACGATGGTGTGATCACTCAGCTAGAGCCAGACATCCTGGAATGTGAAGTCAAGTGGGCCTTAGGAAGCATAACTACGAACAAAGCTAGTGGAGGTGATGGAATTCCAGTTGAGCTATTCCAAATCCTGAAAGATGATGCTGCACTCAATATGTCAGCTAATTTGGAAAACTCAGCAGTGTCCACAGGACTGGAAAAGGTCCATTTTCATTCCAATCCCAAAGAAAGGCAATGCCAAAGAATGCTCAAACTACTGCACAATTGCACTCGTCTCACATGCTAGCAAAGTAATGCTCAAAATTCTCCAAGCCAGGCTTAAGCAGATATGAACCATGAAATTCCAGATGTTCAAGCTGGTTTTAGAAAAGGCAGAGGAACCAGAGATCAAATTGCCAACATCTACTGGATCATCGGAAAAGCAACAGAGTTCCAGAAAAACATCTATTTCTACTTTATTGACTATGCCAAAGCCTTTGACCGTGTGGATCACAATATACTGTGGAAAATTCTGAAAGAGATGGGAATACCAAACCACTTGACCTGTCTCTTGAGAAACCTATATGCAGGTCAGGAAGCAACAGTTAAAACTGGACATGGAACAACAGACTGGTTTCCAAATAGGAAAAGGAGTATGTCAAGGCTGTATACTGTCACCCTGTTTATTTAACTTATATGCAGAGAACATCATGAGAAACACTGGGTTGGAAGAAACACAAGCTGGAATCAAGATTGCTGGGAGAAATATCAATAATCTCAGATATGCAGATGACACCACCCTTATGGCAGAAAGTGAAGAAGAATTAAAAAGTCTCTTGATGAAAGTGAAAGAAGAGAGTGAAAATTTTGGCTTAAAGCTCAACATTCAGAAAACTAAGATCATGGCATCCGGTCCCATCACTTCATGGGAAATAGATGGGGAAACAGTGGAAACAGTGTCGGAATTTATTTTTTTGGGCTCCAAAATCACTGCAGATGGTGACTACAGCCATAAAATTAAAAGACATTTACTCCTTGGAAGGAATGATATAACCAACCTAGATAGCATATTAAAAAGCAGATACATTACTTTGCCAACAAAGGTCTGTCTAATCAGGGCTATGGTTTTTCCAGTAATCATGTATGGATGTGAGAGTTGGACTGTGAAGAAAGCTAAGTGTCGAAGAATTGATGCTTTTGAACTGTGGTGTTGGAGAATACTAAGTCTCTTGGACTGCAAGGACATCCTACCATTCCATCCTAAAGGAGACCAGTCCTGGGTGTTCTTTGGAAGGACTGATGCTGAGGCTGAAACTCCAATACTTTGGCCACCTCATGCAAAGAGTTGACTCGTTGGAAAAGATCCTGATGCTAGGAGGGATTGGGGCCAGGAGGAGAAGGGAATGACAAAGGATGAGATGGCTGGATGGCATCAATGACTCAATGCACATGAGTTTAGGTGGAGTCCGGGAATTGGTGATGGACAGGGAGGCCTGGCGTGCTGTGATTCATGGGGTCACAAAGAGTCAGACACGACTGAGCATCTGAACTGAACTGAACTGAACTGAACTGATTGTGTTGTATCATGGAGAATGTTCCATGTACACTTTAGAAGAGGGTATACTCTTCTGCTTTTGGATGGAATATCCTGAAGATATCAATGAGATCCATTTCATCTAATGTATCATTTAAGACTTGTGTTTCCTTATTAATTTCCTGTCTTGCTTGCTGATCTGTCCATTGCTGTGAGTTGGGTATTAAAGTCTCCTATTGTTATTGTGTTATTATTAACTTCTCCTTTTATGTCTGTTAGTGTTTGTCTTATGTATCGAGGTGCTCCTTTGTTGGGTGCATATTTACAATTGTTATGTCTTCCTCTTAGATTGATCTCTTCCTCTTTGATTGATTCCTCTTGATCATTATGTAGTGTCCTTCCTTATCTCTTGTAATCTCCTTTATTTTAAGGTCAATTTTGTCTGATATGAGGATTACTACCCCAGCTTTCATTTGCTTCCCATTTGCATAGAATATATTTTTCCAACCTCTCACTTTCAGTCTATATGAGCCTTTAGGTCTGAAGTGGGTTTCTTTTTTTTTTTTTTTTTTAATATAAATGTATTTGTTTTAATTGGAGGCTAATGACTTTACAATATTGTATTGGTTTTGCCATAATTCAGCATGAATCTGCCATGGGTATACACATGTTCCCCATCGTGAACCCCCCCTCCCACCTCCTTCCCTCTACCATCCCTCTGGGTCAACCAGTGCACCAGCCCAGAGCATCCTGTATTGTAATAAGAATTAAAAAATTAATTCTTCAAAACTCAGCTTTCTTTATATCCAACTCTCACATCCGTATATAACTTTTAGGTAGGTTTATTCTGAGATAGTTTATTCTTAAGCTTAATATTTTTTAGAAATGATTCTTAAAAATTTATAAGGATTATATTTACATAATATTTCCACTTATCTTACTTATTGTGAAAAAGGTAAGGGGTTACCCTGGTGGCTCAGAGAGTAAATAATCTGCCTGCAATGCAGGAGACCCGAGTTCAGTCCCTGAGTCAGAAAGATGCCCTGGAAAAGGAAATGGCAACCCACTCCAGTATTCTTGCCTGGGAAATTCCATGGACAGAGAAGCCTGGTGGGCTACAGTCCTTGGAATCACAAAGAGTTGGATACGACTGAGTGACTAACACTGAACCCTGACTGTCAAAAAACTCAAAGCTCTGCTATTATCACAAATAATGACCACATATTGCAAATAATGACTCAAAGGTAAGATGCAATTTGTTCTGAAGAATTCTCTTAATAGTAATACATTATAATCAATATAATACAATATAATACAAATATAATACATTATAATCAATAGTTGAACTATTTCAAATCCTGAGATGATGTTATTGTAGCGTTGCACTCAATACATCTCCACAGTTGGAAAGCTCAGCAGTAGCCACATGACAAGAAAAGGTCAGTTTTCATTCCAATCCCAAAGAAGGGCAAAACCAAAGAATGTTCAAACCACTGCACTATCACCCTCATTTCACATGCTAGCAAGATGATGTTCAAAATCCTTCAAGCTAGGTTTCAAACAATATATGAACAAAGAACTTCCAGATGTACAAACTAGATTTAGAAAAGACAAAGGAACCAGAGATCAAATTTCCAACATCCATTGGATCATAGGAAAAGCAAGACAATTCCAGAAAAACATCTACTTCTGCTTCACTGACCACACTAAACCCTTTGACTGTGTGGATCACAACAAGCTACTGGAAATTCTTAAAGACATGGGAATAACAGAGAACCTTACCTGCCTCTTTTTTTTTTTTTTTTTTTTTAGTTTAATTTAATTTTATTTTTAAACTTTACAATATTGTATTAGTTTTGCCAAACATTGAAATGAATCCGCCACAGGTATACCCGTGCTCCCCATCCTGAACCCTCCTCCCTCCTCCCTCCCCTTACCATCCCTCTGGGTCGTCCCAGTGCACCAGCCCCAAGCATCCAGTATTGTGCATCGAACCTGGACTGGCAACTCGTTTCATACATGATATTATACATGTTTCAATGCCATTCTCCCAAATCTTCCCACCCTCTCCCTCTCCAACAGAGTCCATAAGACTGTTCTATACATCAGTGTCTCTTTTGCTGCCTCGTACACAGGGTTATTGTTACCATCTTTCTAAATTCCATATATATGCGTTAGTATACTGTATTGGTGTTTTTCTTTCTGGCTTACTTCATTCTGTATAATAGGCTCCAGTTTCATCCACCTCATTAGAACTGATTCAAATGTATTCTTTTTAATGGCTGAGTAATACTCCATTGTGTATATGTACCACCGCTTTCTTATCCATTCATCTGCTGATGGACATCTAGGTTGCTTCCATGTCCTGGCTATTATAAACAGTGCTGCAGTGAACATTGGGGTACATGTGTCTCTTTCCCTTCTGGTTTCCTCAGTGTGTATGCCCAGCAGTGGGATTGCTGGGTCATAAGGCAGTTCTATTTCCAGTTTTTTAAGGAATCTCCACACTGTTCTCCATAGTGGCTGTACTAGTTTGCATTCCCACCAACAGTGTAAGAGGGTTCCCTTTTCTCCACACCCTCCCCAGCATTTATTGCTTGTAGACTTTTGGATCGCAGCCATTCTGACTGGCATGAAATGGTACCTCATAGTGGTTTTGATTTGCATTTCGCTGATAATGAGTGATGTTGAGCATCTTTTCATGTGTTTGTTAGCCATCTGTATGTCTTCTTTGGAGAAATGTCTATTTAGTTCTTTGGCCCATTTTTTGATTAGGTCATTTATTTTTCTAGAGTTGAGCTGTAGGAGTTGCTTGTATATTTTTGAGATTAGTTGCTTGTCAGTTGCTTCATTTGCTATTATTTTCTCCCATTCTGAAGGCTGTCTTTTCACCTTGCTAATAGTTTCCTTTGATGTACAGAAGCTTTTAAGTTTAATTAGGTCCCATTTGTTTATTTCTGCTTCTATTTCCAGTATTCTGGGAGGTGGGTCATAGAGGATCCTGCTGTGATGTATGTCAGAGAGTGTTTTGCCTATGTTCTCCTCTAAGAGTTTTATAGTTTCTGGTCTTATATTTAGATCTTTAATCCATTTTGAGTTTATTTTTGTGTATGGTGTTAGAAAGTGTTCTAGTTTCATTCTTTTACAAGTGGTTGACTAGATTTCCCAGCACCACTTGTTAAAGAGATTGTCTTTAATCCATTGTATATTCTTGCCTCCTTTGTCAAAGATAAGGTGTCCATATATGTGTGGATTTATCTCTGGGCTTTCTATTTTGTTCCACTGATCTATATTTCTGTCTTTGTGCCAGTACCATACTGTCTTGATAACTGTGGCTTTGTAGTACAGTCTGAAGTCAGGCAGGTTGATTCCTCCAGTTCCATTCTTCTTTCTCAAGATTGCTTTGGCTATTCAAGGTTTTTTGTATTTCCATACAAATTGTGAAATTATTTCTTCTAGCTCTGTGAAGAATACCATTGCCTCTTGAAAAACCTTTATGCAGGTCAAGAAGCAACAGTTAGAACCAGACGTGGAACAATGGATTGGTTCCAAATTGGGAAAGGAGTACATCAAGTCCATATATTGTCACCCTGCATGTTTAACTATATGCAGAGTACATCATGAGAAATGTCAGACTGGATGAGGCATAGGCTGAAATGAATATTTCTGGGAGAAATAGCAATAACCTCAGATATGTAGATAACACCATTCTTATGGCAGAAAGTGAAGAGTAACTAAAGGGCCTCTTGATGAAGGAGAAAGAGGAGAGCAAAAAAGCTGGATTAAAACTCAACATTCAAAAGCAAAGATCATAGCATCTGGTCCCATCACTTCAGGGCAAATAGACAGGGAAACAATGGAAACAGTGACAAACTTTATTTTCTTGGGCTCCAAAATCTCCTTCACTGAAGATGGTGACTGCAGCCATGAAATTCAAAGATGCTTGCTCCTTGGAAGAAAATCTATGAAAAACCTAAGCAACATATTAAAAAGCAGAGATATCACTTTGCCAACAAAGGTTGATGGAGTCAAAGATATTATTCTTCCAATAGTCATGTATGGATGTGAGAGCTGGACAATAAAGAAGGCAGAGTGCCAAAGAATTGATGCTTTCAAACTGTGGTGTTGGAGAAGACTCTTACAAGTCCCTTGGACTGCAAGATATTGAACCAGTCTATCCTAAAGGAAATCAATCCCGAATATTCATTGAAAGGACTGATACTAAAGCAAAACTCCAATACTTAGCTATCTGATGCAAAAAATGGACTCATTGGCAAAGACTCTGATGCTGGGAAAGATAGAAGGCAGGAGGAGAAGGGGACGACAGGATGAGATGGTTGGATGACATCAATGACTCAATAGACATGAGTTTGAATAAACTCCTGGAGTTGGTAATTGACAGGGAGGCCTGGCATGCTGCAGTCCATGGGGGCGCAAAAAGCTGGACATGACTGAGTGACTGAAATGACTAACTGACTGAAAGGAAGAATTTGTGTAATATTGAAACCCAAAGTGTAGGCTCATATATCAGTGAAAAAGAGATGTATATGAAAAGTTCAATAATATTTTTAAGAACATCTTTTTGTAAGAAAATGTATTTTGTATAAAATACCTTTACATAGATAAATGCTTATGTTTTAATGGATTACCATTTGTAACCTTGCTCATTTAATTTTCTATATGACTACATATTCAAAGGAACGGAAAAAATTTTAAAACTAATGCATTTTTTTAGCAAGATAGTATTAACTGCATTTGGATTGAATATGTCTTTCTTAATCTTTAATACATTTAGTATAAAAAGTATTAACACACTGGCCCAGGAGAGAATTAACAAATTTATGTAGCCATTTACACATTTTTCTTTTCTAAAATATAGCTTTGAATCTGAGTGAGAGATAAGAAGGGAGAGTAAAAGAATGAAACTGAATAAGGAAAGAAGGAAAACAACCAACTATTAGAACTTTGAATATATACCAGTCAACTAACTAAAAAAGAAATTCCTTGTCCTTTTAAATATGGCCTAATCTAAATTACTGTTTCTATAGGCATCAAAGAAAATAAAGAGTTCTATGCATTTGTGTTAGGTGTGTATGTACATGTGTGTGTGAACAAACAAAAAAAGATCCTCTGAGTTTAGGTCATCACAAACCTATGATTTTGCACTTGTGAAAACATTTTCAGATTCTTACTGATTCTGTCACTGAAAAGGCCACTGAACCTATCACATGTGTAGAAATTGCTTAGTGGAACAGATTTATCTGGGCAATTACTACATTGACTAAGAAACAAGGAGGCCGAGTATCCCCTTAACACAATTGTTGTTTCATTGACTAGTGTTAAGTGAGAGACACAGCCTAAGGACATAGGAATAATTATGCCCTCCTGGGAGCCAAGCATGATGCTGTGTAAAGATTTGAATTCTAGATAAATCATTGGAGTAGTGTTGGCAGCAGTATGGATCCACGGTTAGAAAATTGGTTTATCCCCAGTGTGACCACATTGACTGAAATAAATGCCCAAAAATGTACAGAGCCAACAATTGTTCCTCAGTGGGAATCATTTTAGTCATTGTTAGTGTAGTTTCATTTAAATTACATCCAAGAGGTTGTTAATTGATATCTGGGGATATATTAATATCCCAGATAGCAAATACAGTTTTGTCATTGTACCTATTTTTTCTCTCTAGTAATAACTGATTTTAAATCTAATATCAAGGCCTACTCTCCAAAATAAATCTTATATAATTGTCAAGTCTGAATTTTATGATAAATCCAACTTATCAAAAACAAAATGGTCATTATTAGAAGTTATATTGTGTGCAACAGCTAGTCTCAATGAGCAAAGTAACATAGACTCTGTTTTTTATTTTTTCAGTGTCAATGTGCTATTAATTTATTCTTTTACATGATGGATACTAAGAGAAACATAAACCTGGTGAAACAAATCAAGATTTTCTTTGAATTAAAAGTTACAGAATTAGTTTTGTGTTTGCATATTCTTGCTTTCCCAGACATGATGTTTGTGACCTTTTTCCTTTATTCCACAACCATGATTTTAACCTTTTGCCTCAAATCTCAAGATAGAAGCATCCAGATTTATAGTATACTTCACTATAGAACTACCTCAATTCTATAGAACTGGTCCCTAAAATCACCCTTTAAATAAGGGCTTAATGCTAAAACTATTGGAAAAATAAAGGCTCAATTCCTGTTTTCACTTATTATTCTTTTCATACAACAATTATTTATTGAGCATATATATGTGCTGAGAGCAGATAATAAAATGAGGAGTACATCATCTCAGAAAAGACCTTAAAAGTACCAGCATCAGTCACTTCTCTGCCATACATCCTTACCCTTATTTTAACTGTACTATAAACTAAAATGTATCTCTCTCTCTTGGTCATTCTTTCATGCATGCATGCAGATGGTCACACGCACATCGGATGGTCAGTGTTTTAACCTGAAAATGTTATACTATTGTTGTTGTCGTTGTTGCTCAATTGCCCAGTAGTGTCCAGCTCTTCATGACCTCATGGACTGCAACACACCATTCCTCCATGTCACTCATGCAGAAGTTAATGTGTGTTGCATCGGTGATGCCATCCAGTCATCTCATCCTCTGACAACCTCTTCTCCTTCTGCTTTCAATCTTTCCCAACCTCAGGGTCTTTTCCAATGAGTCAGTTGTTCCCATTAGGTTGATAAAATATTGGAGCTTCAGCATCAGTCCATCCAATGAGTATCCAGGGTTGATTTCCTTTAAGAATGACTGGTTTGATCTTCTTGCTGTCCAGGGAACTCTCAAGAGTTTTTTCCAGCACAAAAGTTTGAAGGTACCAATTCCTTGGTGCTCTGCCTTCTTTACAGTCCAGCTCTCACAATGATATGAGACTACTGAAAAGACTAGAGCCTTGACTATACAGACTTTTGTCAGCAAAGTGATGTTTTTGCTTTTTAACACACTGTCTAAGTTTGGCATAACTTTCCTGCCTAGAAACAATTGTTTTCTAATTTAATAGCTGCAGTCACCATCCACAGTGATTTTAGAGACCAAGATGAGGAAATCTGTCACTTCTTCCACATTTTCCCCATCTATTTGCCATGAAGTGATGAGGCCAGATGCCATGATCTTATTTATTTATTTTAACATTTAGTTTTAAGCCTGCTGTTTCACTCTCCTCCTTCACTCTCATCAAGAGGATCTTTAGTTCTTTGCTTTCTGCCATTAGAGTGGTATGACTCATATATCTGAAATTTCTCCTGCCAATCTTGATTTCCAGCTTGTAACTCATCCAGCCTGGCATTTCTGATAATCTGCTCAGTGTGTACATTAAATAAACAAGGTGACAAATAGCAGCCTTGTCGCACTCTTTTCTCAATCCTGTACCAGTAAGTTGCTCCATACAGTGTTTAAACTGTTGTTTCTTGACCTGCATACAGGTTTCTCAGGGGACAGGTAACATGGTCTGGTACTGCCGTCTTAAGAATTTTCCACAGTTTGTTATAATCTACAAAACTGAAGGCTTTAGCCTAGCCAATGAAACAGAGGTAGATATTTTTCTGAAATTCCCTTGCTTTCTCTATGATCCAGCAAATGTTGGCAATTTGATCTCTGGTTCTTCTGCCTGTTCTAAACCCAGTGTGCATGTCTGACAGTTCTTGATTCATATAGTTCTGAAGCCAATCATGCAGGATTTTGAGCATAACCTTACTAGCATGTACTTACTAGTATAGTCCATGGGATCGCAAAGAGTCAGACATGACCAAATAACTTTCACTTTCAATTTACTAGCATGGGAAATAAGTGCAAACATTCTTTAGTACTGCCATTCTCGGGAATTGGGATGAGGATTGACCTTTTCTATCCTGTGGCTACTGCTGAGTTTTCCAGATTTGCTGATATATTGAGTGCATCACTTTGATAGCATCATCTTTTAGGGTTTTAAGTAGCTCTACTGGAATTCCATCACAGCCACTGTCTTTATTGACAGAAGTGCTTCCTATGGACCCCTTGACTTCACTCCAGAATATCTGGCTGTGGGTTACTGACCACAACACCCTAGTTAGCTGAGTCATGAAGATCTTTCTTGTATGATTATTCTGTGAACTTTTCCCATCTTATCTTGATCTCTTCTGTTTCAATAAGGTCTTTACCATTTCTGTCCTTTACTATGCCCATCTTTGGATGAAATGTTCCTTTGATATTTCCTGCTTGAAGAGATCTCTAATCTTTCCCCTTCTGTTTTTTTCCTCTATTTCTCCACATTTTTCATGGAAGAAGGCCTTCTTGTCTCCTTTTGCTGTTCTCTAGGCTTCCGAATTTAGTTGGGTATCAGTTCAGTTCAGTTCAGTTCAGTCACTCAATCATGTATGACTCTTTGCAACCTCATGGACTGCAGCAAATCAGGCCTACCTGTCTATCACCAACACCCAGAGTTCACACAAACTCATGTCCATCGAGTCCAAGATGCCATCCAACCGTCTCATCCTCAGTCATCCCCTTTTCCTCTCTCATTCAATCTTTCCCAACATCAGGGTCTTTGCCAATGAGTCAGTTCTTCGCATCAGATGGCCAAAATATTGGAGTTTCAATGAACACACAGGTCTGATCTCCTTTAGGATGGACTGGTTGGATCTCATTGCAGTCCAAGGGACTCTCAAGAGTCTTATCCAAAACCGAAGTTCAAAAACATCAATTTTTCAGTGCTCAGCTTTCTTTATAGTCCAACTCTCACATCCACACATGACTACTGGAAAAATATAACACTGACTAGACAGACCTTTGTTGACAATAATGTCTCTGCTTTTTGATATGCTGTCTAGGTTGGTCATAACTTACCTTCCAAGGAGTAAGTGTCTTTTAATTTCATGGCTGCAATCACCATCTGCAGTGATTTTGGAGCCCCCAAAAATAAAGTCTGACACTGTTTCCACTGTTTCCCCATCTAATTCCCATGAAGTGATGGGATGAGATGCTATGATCTTCATTTTCTGAATGTTGACCTCTAAGTAAACCTTTTCAATCTCCACTTTCACTTTCATCAAGAGGCTCTTTAATTCTTCTTCACTTTCTGCCATAAGGGTGGTGTCATCTGCATATCTAAGGTTATTGATATTTCTCCCAGCAATCATGAATACAGCTTGTGCTTCATCCAGCCCAGGGTTTCTCATGATGTACTCTGAATATAAGTTAAATAAGCAGAGAGACAATATACAGCCTTGATGTACTCCTTTCCCTATTTGGGATCAGTCTGTTGTTCCATGTCTAGTTCTAACTGTTGCTTCCTGACCTGCATACAGGTTTCTCAAGAGGCAGGTCAGGTGGTCTGATATTCCCATTTCTTTCAGAATTTTCCACAGTTTATTGTCATCCACACAGTCAAAAGATTTGGCATAATCAATAAATCAGAAGTAGATGTTTTCTGGAACTCTCTTGCTTTTTCGATGATCCAGCGGATGTTGGCAATTTGATCTCTGGTTCCTCTGCCTTTTCTAAAACCAGCTTGAGCATCTGGAAGTTCATGGCTCATGTATTGTTGATGCCTGGCTTGAAGAATTTTGAGCATTACTTTACTAGCATGTGAGATGAGTTCAACTGTGCCATAGTTTGAGTATTCTTTGCCAATGTGTTTCTTAAAGATTGGAATGAAAACTGTCCTTTTCCAGTCCTGTGGCCACTACTGAGTTTTCCAAAATTGCTGGCATATTGAGTGTAGCACTTTCACAGCATCATCTTTTAGGATTTGAAATAGCTCAACTGTAATTCCATCACCTCCACTAGCTTTGCTCATAGTAATGCTTCCTAAGGCCCACTTGACTACACATTCCAGGATTCCTAGCTCTAGATAAGTGATCATACCATCATAATTATCTGGGTCGTGAAGTTATTTTTTGTATAGTTCTTTTTTGTATATTCTTCCCACCTCTTCTTAATACCTTCTGCTTCTGTTAGGTTCATACAATTTCTGTTCTTTATCGAGCCCATCTCTGCATGAAATATTCCCTTAGTATCTCTGATTTTCTTGAAGAAATCTCTAGTCTTTCCCATTCTATTGTTTTCCTCTATTTCTTTGCACTGATTGCTGAAGAAGGCTTTTTTATCTCTCCTTGATATTCTTTGGAACTCTGCATTCAAATGGGTATATCTTTCCTTTTCTCCTTTGCTTTTTGCTTCTCTTCTTTTCACAGCTATTTTTAAGCCCTCCTCAGACAGCCCTTTTGCTTTTTTGCATTTCTTTTCCATGGGGGATGGTCTTGATCTCTGTCTCCTATACAATGTCACAAACATCTGTCCATAGTTCATCAGCCACCATGTCTATCAGATCTAGTCCCTTAAATCTATTTCTCATTTCCACTGTATAATTGTAAGGGATTTGATTTATGTCATACTTGAATAGTCTATTGGTTCTCCCTAGTATCTTCAGTTTAAGTCTGAATTTGGCAATAAGGAGTTCATGATCTGAGCCAGAGTCAGCTCCCAGTCTTGTTTTTGGTGACTCTATAGAGCTTCTCCATCTTTGGCTGCAAAGAATATAATCAATCTGATTTTGGTGTTGACCATCTGGTGATGTCCATGTGTAGAGTCTTGTCTCATGTTGTTGGAAGAGGATGTTTGCTATGACCAGTATGACCAGTTTTTCTTGGCAAAACTCTATTAGCATTTGTCCTGCTTCATTCTGTACTCCAAGGCCTAATTTGACTGTTACTCCAGGTGTTTCTTGAATTCCTATGCTAGCATCCCAGTCCCTAATAATGAAAAGGACATATTTTTTAGGTGTTAGTTCTAAAAGCTCTTGTAGGCCTTCATAGAACTGTTCGACTTCAGCTTCTTCAACATTACTGGTCGGAGCATAATAGACTTATATTACCATGATATTAAATGGTTTGCCTTAGAAATGAACAGAGATCATTCTGTCATTTTTGAGATTGCATCCAAGTACTGTATTTCAGACTCTTTTGTTGCCTATGATGACTACTGCATTTCTTCGAAGGGATTCCTGCCCACAGTAGTAGATATAATGGTCATCTGAGTTAAATTCACCCATTCCAGTCTATTTTAGTTCACTGATTCCTAAAATGACGACGTTGGGTATAGTTGGGTAAACATTTCCCTTTCTCTCATGCTTTTTGCTTCTCTTCTCTCTTCAGATATTTGTAAAGCCCTCTCAGATAACCACTTTGCCTTTGCTTTTCTTGTTCTTTGGGATAGGTCTGCTGCCTCCTGTGCAATATTACAGACCTCTGTCCATAGTTTTTTAAGCACACTGTTTACTAAATGTAATCCCTTGATCTGTTCATCACCTCCACTGCATATTTATAGGGGATTTGATATAAGTCATACCTGCCTGGATTAGTGGTTTTCTTTGCTTTTTTTAGTGTAAGCCTGAATTTTGCTATGAGAAGCTGATGATTTGAGCCACAGTCAGCTTCAGGTCTTGTTTTTGAAGACTGTATACAGCGTTGTCATCTCTTGTGTTGTTGAAAAAGGGTGTTTCATGTGACCAATGTATTCTCTTGGCAGAATTCTGTTAACCTTTGCCCTGCTTCATTTTGTACTATAAGGCCAAATGTGCCCATTACTCAAGTTTCTCTTGACTTTCTAGTTTTGCATTCCAATCCCCAATGATGAATAGAATGCCTTTTTTTGTTATTAGTTCTAGGAGCTCTTCTACATCTTCATAGAACTGATCAACTTCAGCTTCTTCAGCATCAGTGGTTGGAGTATAGACTTGAATTACTGTGATGTTGAATGGTTTGCCTTGGAAATAAACCTAGATCATTCTGTTGCTTTTGAGATTGCACCAAAGTTCTGCATTTCAGACTCTTTTGTTCATGATGAGGGCTACTCAATTTCTAAGGGATTCTTGCCCACAGTAGTAGATATAATGGTCATCTAAACTGGAAGGAATGATGCTGAAGCTGAAACTCCAGTACTTTGGCCACCTCATGCAAAGAGTTGACTCATTGGAAAAGACTTTGATGCTGGGAGGGATTGGGGGCAGGAGGAGAAGGGGATGGCAGAGGATGAGATGGCTGGATGGCATCACTGACTCGATGGACGTGAGTCTGAGTGAACTCCAGGAGTTGGTGATGGGCAGGGAGGCCTGGTGTGCTGCGATTCATGGGGTCGCAAAGAGTCGGACATGGCTGAGTGACTGAACTGCACTGAACTGAACTGAAATTAAATTCACCCATTCCCATTCACTTTAGTTCACTGATTCCTGAGATGTTGACGTTTACCCTTGCCATCTCCTGCTTGACCACATCAAATTTACCTTCATTCATGGACCTAACATTCCAGGTTCCTATGCAATACTGTTCTTTGCGGGATCGGATTTTACTTTCATCACCAGATACATCCACAACTGCATCTCATTTCCACTTTGGCTGAGTTAATTCATTCTTTCTGGAGCTATTAGTAATTGTCCTCCAAGCTTCCCCAGTAGCATACTGGACACCTTCCAACCTGGGGACACATCTTTCAGTGTCATATCTTTGTGTCCTTTTATACAGTTCATGGGGTTCTCATGGCAGATATACTGGGGTGGTTTGCCATTCCCTCTTCCAGTAGATCACATTTTGTCAGAACTCTCCACTATGACCCGTCTGTTCTGGGTGGCCCTACATCTCATGGCTCATAGCTTCATTGAGTTATTCAAGCCCCTTCACCCCGACAAAGCAGGGATCCATGAAGGGGTATAATACTATTAACACATATAAATTACACATAATTTCATGTGTGCATATAATTAGCAACATGTGTGCAGTATTTGCTCTGTGTTAGGCATTGTTATAAGCACTTTAACTCTGAGCATAATATAACTGAGACTTATAAAGTCGATGGTTTTGAATTTTTTTCACTTAAATGTATAGCTTTCATATACACTAATAGCTTTAAAAGCAGGAACAGCTTAAAATGTTAGTTCTACTGGAAGCTGGTTAACTTACAATTAAAGGAAACCTGACAATGCATTCAAAGCGAAGTAATTATTTTAGCATGTGATCTCAAAGAAGTAAAAAAAAAAAAAAAGCATAAATACAGAAAGGGAGAAGATGTCTTTTTCCTGATAAATCTCTATTTATTTGGTGCTTTAATTTATGAACAGATTTGACTTAAAGTGCTAAAGTTTAAATATTAGCATTTAATATTTATAGAATATAACTGAAAACATTCCTTGAGAAACATAAGAAAATATATCAGATATATCTATACTTAAAAGCTATTCTGAAAGTGGAGAGTGAAAAAGTTGGCTTAAAGCTCAACATTCAGAAAACGAAGATCATGGCATCCGGTCCCACCACTTCATGGGAAATAGATGGGGAAACAGTGGAAACAGTGTCAGACTTTATTTTTCTGGGCTCCAAAATCACTACAGATGGTGACTGCAGCCATGAAATTAAAAGACGCTTACTGCTTGGAAGGAAAGTTATGACCAACCTAGATAGCATATTCAAAAGCAGAGACATTACTTTGCCAACAAAGGTTCATCTAGTCAAGGATATGGTTTTTCCTGTGGTCATGTATGGATGTGAGAGTTGGACTGTGAAGAAATCTGAGCACCAAAGAATTGATGCTTTTGAACTGTGGTGTTGGAGAAGACTCTTGAGAGTCCCTTGGACTGCGAGGAGATCCACCCAGTCCATTCTGAAGGAGATCAGCCCTGGGATTTCTTTGGAAGGAATGATGCTAAAGCTGAAACTCCAGTACTTTGTCCACCTCATGCGAAGAGTTGACTCATTGGAAACGACTCTGATGCTGGGAGGGATTGGGGGCAGGAGGAGAAGGGGATGACAGAGGATGAGATGGCTGGATGGTATCACTGACTTGATGGACATGAGTCTGAGTGAACTCCGGGAGTTGGTGATAGACAGGGAGGCCTGGCTTGCTGTGATTCATGGGGTTGCAAAGAGTCGGACACGACTGAGTGACTGATCTGATCTGATCTGATATTTTCATTATAGTATCAATTATTTGGGAACTTTTGATTCAGACTATTATGAATTAAATTATACCTCCCCCATGTATTTATCTCAGAATCATGTGGAAATTAGTCAAATGTGTAAGCCTCAATTATATCATCCATAAAATAGAGATAATAATATGAAATTGATAGAATTGTTATGAAGCCAGAGATAGTACAGGTGATGTAATTAGCATAGTATCTAGCACACACTAGTACCTCAGTAAGTGATAGCTATCATTTGAGAGCATATTAAAAACACACCAATGTTTAATCCTACAAGGAAAGAACATTCCAGTAAGTAAAGCATGGAAATGTAATCCCAAAGCTACATTATTTTTTTTTTAGTTTATTTTTTAATCGAAGGCAAATTAATTTACCATGTTGTGTTATGAATCAGTTATAATTATATATATATATATATATATATATATATATGTATGTATATATATCTCCCCTCCCTCTTGTGCCTCCCTCATCTCCCCCACCCCACCCCTCTAGGTCATCACATAGTACCAGACTAGGCTCCCTTTGTTATATAGCAACTTCTTACTACCTATTTTGCACACAATTGTGTATATATGTCAATGCTACTTTCTGAATTTGTCCCACCCTTACTTTCTACCACTGTGTCCACAAATCTGTTCTTTATATCTCCATTCAGTTCCTGTAAATAGGTTCATCAGTATCTTTTTTCTAGGTTCCATATATATGTGTTAATATATGATATTTATTTTTCTCTTTCCGACTTACTTCACTCTGTTTTAAGAGGCTCTGGGTTCATCCACTTCACTACAACTGGCTCAAATTTGTCTTTTTTTATGGCTGAGAAACATTCCATTGTACATATGTGTTAATACTACTTCTTCTTTATCCATTCATCTGTCAATGGACACATAGGTTGCTTCCACATTCAGCCAGGGTCATATTTTTGAGCCTTGTGGCGCTATGAGTCTCTACTTTCATAAGGCTAAAAACAAATTTAAAAGATTCTCAAACATAAGTTATATTGACAGTGGAGAAATAGAAAATATCCTTAGAGTTAGAAAATATTTACTTGAGTTCCCTTCATTACCAGTTCCCTTCAAGAATTTTCTCAACTATGAGCTATCATTTATCGACTAATTTTCTGAGAGTATAGAGTCTTGTTCAATTCTTGACAGTAACACATTTTTCCATACTGATAAATATGAACTCTTATATGTAAAGCAGTTTTTGCTATCCAAATTGCTTACACATTTTGTTTATTATATCTCCATAAATTATGAAATTAATGCCTATTTTCATTAAAATATCACCTTATCAATTATATAGTTGTGTGATTTTCATTAAATTATATTTTATTCAAAGCTAAAAATGGACCTGGTTTTTTATATTAGAGTTTTTCCTGTCATTAAAAAAAATATTTGCTCAAAGATGAAATAGCCTGGCCACAGTTAGTGAAAAGAATTTAAGTGTAGGAAAGAAAAATGTTCCTTGGCTCTCATAGAGTCCTTGGCTGGGTTTGAAAAGAAACTGACAAAGGCAAATTAATGGGATAAATATTTTTTTAACGTAAGTTTTATTTGACATGACAGACTTCATAAGGTAATGAAACCCCAATAAACAGTTAAATCTGAGTGTTTTTTTTTTTTTTTCTCTAATTTTATTTTATTTTTAAACTTTACATAATTGTATTAGTTTTGCCAAATATCAAAATGAATCCGCCACAGGTATACATGTGCTCCCCATCCCGAACCCTCCTCCCTCCTCCCTCCCCATACCATCCCTCTGGGCCGTCCCAGTGCACCAGCCCCAAGCATCCAGCATCATGCATCGAACCTGGACTGGCAACTCGAGTGTTTTTATGCTAGGTCTAAAGAAAAGTAGACAGTCATGGAGAAATATTCTAAGTCAAGGAGTGCAAGGCAAACTGAGGAAATTTAGCAAAGCCTATTTGTTATGATTCTTTTCATACTGCTTTGTTTTGGGATGTGAAGATGTTCCTTCCTTTCAGTTACAGGTAGGGCACCTTTTTTCCAGATGTTTTTGTAAATTTTTCAAAGGACAAAGGTGGGGAGAAGGTCAGTGTGCATTCCAGCTTCTGCTGTGTTTTCAACTCTTTCTGCTTGAAATATTCAGTATGCCAAGATGCCATATTTGGTGGACTGGGTCCTGAAACTTGTTAGAGGAGTGTGAACTCTTCAAAGTTAGTACCATTAATTGTTGAAAAAGAAGTTTCAGAAGAAGTGGCAATGTTAATAGTAAATGTATCACGACAAATATTTATTGTGATTAGAATAAGCTAAGCTAATGATTATAGTAATATCAGAGACAATGTTAATTTTCAGTAAGTTTTAAGAAAGGTTAAAGTGAGATGATAATGGATGTTTCAGTTCAATTCAGTTCAGTTCAGTCGCTCAGTCATGTCCAACTCTTTGCGACCCCATAAATTGCAGCACGCCAGGCCTCCCTGTCCACCACCAACTCCCAGAGTTCACTCAGACTATGTCCATTGAGTCAGTGATGCCATCCAGCCATCTCATCCTCTGTCGTCCCCTTCTCCTCCTGCCCCCAATCCCTCCCAGCATCAGAGTCTTTTCCAATGGGTCAGCTCTTCGCATGAGGTGGCCAAAGTACTGGAGTTTCAGCTTTAGCATCATTCCTTCCAAAGAACACCCAGGACTGATCTCCTTTAGAATGGACTGGTTGGATCTCCTTGCAGTACAAGGGACTCTCAAGAGTCCTCTCCAACACCACAGCTCAAAAGCGTCAATTCTTTGGCACTCAGCTTTCTTCACAGTCCAACTCTCACATCCGTACATGACTACTGGAAATGGATGTTTAGGATGAGAGTATTTTGCAATAAAATGGAATGATACAGAAAAATTATATTGTAGAATAAAATTATAACCCCTATTTTAACTGAAGTCACTTATAATTATTCTTTCAAAGAGATGTCACAAGATTTTCAGGTTATAATATGATTATACAGATGAATAAGAAGAAACTAACTTTCATATAAGAACACTAGTATTAGAGTGGTAGATGTGATTATTAAAAGTATGATGAAATATGTGAAAAAAATTAAATGGGTTACTATCCTTTAAAATATCTAAAGCTATTATTTGTAATGTAGACATAAAAAGTACATTACTCAACAAGGAAACCATCAACAAAATGAAAAGATAACCCACAGGATGGGAGAAAATTTCTGCAAATGATGTGACCATCGAGAGGTGAATTGAGCTCCATATAACTCATTAAAAAATTCAGTAAAACATAGGCCTAAGATTTGAGCAAATATTTTTCCAAAGAGGACAACACAGGTGGCTAATCAGGCTCCTGATGCTCAATGTCACTAATTACTAGAGAAATGCAAATCAAATCCACAATGAATAGTTTCAAACCCTCACTCCTGTCAAAATGGTTGTCATCAAAAAGTATACAAATAACAAATGTTTGAGAGGAAGTAGAGAAAAAGGAACCCTCCCTTTCAACAGTGTTTAAAGGGATGCAAATTAATGCAGCCACTGTGGTAAACAGTATGATGGTTACTCAAAAAACTAAAGTTAAATTACCATATGATCCAGTAGTTCAAGTCCTTGGTATATATTTGGGAAAAAAAGCTCTAATCTAAAAAGATACATGCACCCCAGTGTTCATAGCAGCTCTATTTACAATAGCCAAGATATGGAAGCAACTCAAATTCCCCATCAATGGATGACTGATTTAAGATGTGGAATATCCATATAGCACACCTTAAATCAGTCGTTGATTGATATTCCACACCTTAAATCCATTGCCCATCGATGGGTATTTGTGTTGTTTCCATATCTTGGCTATTGTAAATAGAGCTGCAGTGAAAACTGGGTTGCATGTATCTTTATGGAATAGAACTTTCTTTATGAATATTAGTGAGCCATAAAAAAGAGATTGTGCCATTTGAAACAATGCAGGTGAACCTAGAGAGTATTATGCTCAGTGAAATAAATCAGACAGAGAAAGATAAATTCTGGATGATCTCATTTATATCTAGAATCTAAAAAAGAATACAAATAAATATATAAAAAAGCAGAAATAGACTCACATAAAATAAACCTCTGATTACCAAAGGGGAAAGGAGGGGGAAGAAATAAATTAGGTGTATGGTGACTGAACTGAACTGATGGGATTAATAGATGCAAATTACTATACATAAAAAGGAAAAGCAACAAGAATTTTCTGTATAACACAAGGAATCATGTACAGTATCTTGTCATTATTGTTGTTCAGGTGCTGAGTTGTATCTGATTCTTTGTGACCCCATGGGCTGTAGCACACTAGGCTTCCTTGTCCTTCACTATATCCCAGATTTTGCTTAAACTCAGTCCATTGTGTTGGTGATGCCATCCAACCATCTCATCTTCTGTGACAGTTTATTCCTCCTGCCTTCAAACTTTCTCAGCATCAGGGTCTTTTCCAGTGAGTCGACTCCACATCAGGTAGCCAGAGTATTGGAGCTTCACCTTCAGAATCAGTCCTTCCAGGGAATATTCAGGGTTAATTTTTTTTTTATGATTGCCCAGTTTCTTTCCTTGTGGTCCAAGGGACTCTCAAGAGTCTTCTCGAGCATCACAATTAGAAAGCATCACTTCTTAATTGCTTCCCTGTAGCTCAGATAGTAAAGAATCTGTCTGCAATGTCTAGAAGACCCTGGTTTGATCCCTGGGTTGGGAAGATCCTCTGGAGGAGGGAATGGCAATCCACTCCAGTATTCTTGCCTGGAGAACCCCGTGGACAGAGCAGCCTGATGGGCTGTTCATACGGTCACAAAGAGTCAGACATGACTGAGTAACTAACACTACTATTATAGCCTTCCTTATTGTCCAACTCTCACATCTGTACATGACTACTGGAAAAACCATAGCTTTGAGTGTATGGACCTTTATCAGCAAAGTAATGTCTCTGCTTTATAATACACTGTCCTGTTTTGCCATAGCTTTCCTTCCAAGGAGCTAGTAGTTTTAATTTTGGGGCTGCAGTCACTGTTCACAGTGCTTTTGGAGCCCAAGAAAATAAAATCTGTCATTGTCTTCACTTTTTCCTCATCTATTTAACACAAGGTGATGGGACCAGATGCCATGATCTTCGATTTTTGAATATTGAGTTTTAAGCCAGATTTTTCAATCTCCTTTCCCACCCTCATCAAAAGTCTCTTTAGTTCCTCTTCACTTTCTGCCATTAGAGTGGTACCATCTGCATATCTGAGGTTGTTAATATTTCTCCTGGCAGTGTTAATTCCTGTTTGTGAGTCATCCAGCTGGACATTCCACATGATGTACTCTGCATATAAGTTAAATAAGTAGGATACAATAAACAGCCTTGTGGTTCTCTTTTCCAAATTTTGAACCAGTCTGTTGTTCCATGTCCAGTTCTAACTATTGCTTCTTGACTTGCATACAGGCTTTTCAGGAGGCAAGTAAGGTGATCTGGTATTCTCATCTTTTTAGGAATTTTCCAGTTTGTTGGGATTCACACAATCAAAGGCATTAGGATACTCAGTGAAGCAAAAGTAGATTCTGGAATCCCCTTGCTTTATCTATGATCCAATGGATGTTGGCAATTTGATCTCTGGTTCCTTTGCCTTTTCTCAACTCTGGTTGGACATGTCTTGTAATAACCTAAAATGAAAAATAACCCTCAAAAATGCAAATCACTATGCTGTATGCCTGAAACTAACAAAGTGTTGTAAATCAATAAAAATTAATATTTTTATTTAAAAGAATGCATTATCATGCAGTCCCTCTGTAAATAAATCCAAAGAAAATACTTGCAATTTAACATATGATATTTAATTAAGGAAAAATAAATGTTATCTCACCAGTTAAATTTAAATACAACCTGGTTCCGATTCCACTTCTGTTGCTAAAATGTTGTGAGACTGGGGAAATCATTTAACTTCTCTGAGAGTTTGTGTGCTGATCTGTAATGGAGGGGATAGGAATCGCAATTTGACCTCTGAGGTCCCCTCAGGCTATAATAAGCTATGATTATATGAAATTAGCAGAGTTTAATAGAATGAAATCAATGGAGATAAACATGCCAATAAGGCTTTCTAATTCAGACTTCTCTCTTATAGGCTTATCTTTAAAAGGACATGTATTGCAAATAGAAAAAATTTACATAGAGATATTAAAATTTTCACCACTATGTTTCACTTGTAGCAAAACATCTCCCAAACCAAATGTTTCAATATATAACTATACTGAAACCATTACCTTTAGCAATTTGAGAAGCGATTTGGGATTACATAAAATTTACTTAATACATTTTTGTAATAGGAAAGATATTCTATTGCAAGTTTATGTATAGATGCATTTATGGTGTAACACTCTTCCTCAACTATACTTTCATGTTTTCTGTGAGAAAAACAGTGTCATAAGTTGCATTGCTTGATATTAATATATATATATATATATATATTTCATTTAATACTAAAATCATATATTAGAAATTGATTGCTATCTTAATTATACCTATTATTTTTGTAACTATTTTGAAGTTTCTGGAAAAAGCTAGTGATATTTTCCTAAAAACAAGTAGGAGTTATCTATCAAATGAAGGTTTTTTCCTTAATATTACAAAAATCTTATACTGTATCCTTCTCAGTTTTAATGACAGTTTATAAGAAATTTGCAAGAGAGATATGTCCATTAAGGAAAAGAAGCTAAACTGTTTCAGGATTTTTTCCTCCCACATCAATGTTCTGCATCTAAAAATAATGTTTCAGATTAGAAATGTGGAAACAGTGGCAAAGAGTACTTCCATGAAATGATAGATTGATTATTTGAGACCATTTTAAGGTCAATGATAAGTGCTCTAATCCACTTCATGAGACAGAAATTCAAGTTCTTCCACCTTTTAGCCCTGACATCTCTTATATTCTCATTTTCCACAGAAGGAAAAAGAGAACATGTAGGGTTCATAGCCCTGAAAATAAAGTCTTAACTTGAAAATACAAACTATAACTTCCATTTAAATTCCTTTTACAAGAACACATTGTTGTGTCCACATCTAATTGCAAGGATTATTGGGAAATATATTCACTCACAGAAAATAAGCATAGACAATGTTGGTTAACATTTAGAGACTTTGTGGGGTTTATTTTGTCTTATTTTGGTTTAGAACTATTCTCAATGAACTTTAATATTTAATGTATAATGCAAAATAAGCTATATTCTTGAATTAACTTCTTAAAGTGTTAAGGACAAAAGTCCTGTATTCACAATTCCCAGAAAAATATACACATTCAGAGAAACACCATTGTTAATTAATCATCACTTTAAAAATGTGAAAATATTATTCAACATTAGAAAAATATCACTTAAGATGAAGTACTAAAAGTAGTATAAATCATGTAAATACACCTAAACATGTTGTTGTCTTATATAATGCAAGCATTTTCACAATGATTACTTTTTTGTGCTATATATAAAAACGGAAAGTCAGAAATCTTGTTAGATTCTAACCTAAACCTAAAAATTTAACTGAAATCATTTTTCAAGAAATAGATGAAGATGTCCCTCTCACCATTCCTTTTCAGCATGATATTAGAAGCTTGACCTAATGAAATAAACTAGATAAGGAAATAAAAGGTATACATATTGGGAAAGAAGACATAAGACTTATTGTTTGCAGATGACATGATCATCTATATAGAATTTCCAAAAGAATTAAGGGGAAAAATCTTCTGGAACAAGCAAGGGATTATAGCAAGTTTGCAAAATACAAGGTCATAGTAAAATTTTAGTTATTTTCTTACACACCATCAGTAAATAGGTATTTCTTGGTATTACTGAAAAGAGCTAAAAATGTATATCCACACAAAAATCTACCTGAAACACAGATACTTATAGCACCTTCATTCCCAATTGTCAAAACTTGAAAGAACCCAAGATTCCTCATGGGTGATTGAAGAAATAAACTGTGGGACATGCAGACAGTGGAATATTATTCAGTGCTGAAAATGAGGTGGTAAACCAGGGAAAAACACAGAGTATAAATGCATATTATTAAGTGAAAGAAGCCACTCTGAAAGGACTACCCACTGTAAGATTCTAACTATATGGATTCCAAAAAAGAGGTAACCATTATGTAGAAGTAAAAATTCTACACTAAAGCATAAAGTTTCTGAAACATAACTTTATAATTTAAGAGATACTCTATACTGGGAGATTCAGCATTATTAAAATATCACTTACCTGCATTATCATATAGATTCCATTTAATCAACAGAATATTTCAACAGCTTTTATAGTTTTATTTTAGAAATTAAACTGTTTCAAATTTTATATTAGAAAGGTGAAGGAACAAACTTAGCCAACTTAATTATTAACGATAAAAGGAGGAAAAAAGTTGGAAGATATTACAATACCTGAGTTCAAGACATTACTATAAAGGTACATGAATTAAGAAAGTATGGTATTTATGTTAGTAATAGAACATGGCATGAATAGTATGAGTATAGATACCATTCATATAAAAATATGAATACCATACTTTTATATATGTATATGATATTTATATAAATTTATATAAAAAGTACATTTTAAAGTACTATATATATATATAAAGTGTGTTATTCATGTTAGGAAATAGATAGCTAAGAAATATACCTAAAGTTATGGACAGTTTATTTTTTATAGAGCTATCAAACCAATTCAAGATGGAAAAGAGTGTATTTTTAATAAATTGTACTAGAACAACTGAAAATCGTTATTGAAAAAAGTGAAACTTGACTTTTACCTCATATCATACAGAAGATTAATATGAGGGAAAGATGTTTAAATATGAAATCTAGAAGTCTGAAATTTCTTGAAGAATACATGAGAATATCTCTTGGACCTTTAGAAAAATAGTTCTAAAGGAAGACAAAAGCAGTGTTTTGAAACGACCAAGTGGACTTCATCTAAATCAAAAATTTCTTTTTTAAAACAATGCTAAGTAAATATAAAAAGAAAAAAAAAGTAAACCATTAAAGGTAGAGAAACATTCACAAAACACACATTATACATGCATGTAACAATGGAGTTGAATTCAGAATATCAGTAACTATCAGACCAAAAAAAAGTTGAACTAAACTTAGTCCATTCTGACTGCTATAACAAAGCAACAGAAATACCATGGATGTACTAGATAGTTTATAAAGAGCAGAAATTTATTTGTCACTCTTCTGGAGGCTGGAAAGTTCACGACATGATATCAACAATTTTTTTTTTTTACTTTTTTTTCCTGCAAGGTTGATTAAGGCTTTAATTTCATGCACAAAAAAGAAACCTCTATGCATAATTTTAAAAGGAAACAAAACCAAGGAAAAACAGTAAAGGGTATGGAGGAACATAAGACACAAATAAATTGTTGCTCCATAAAAAGCACCATAAAGAATCAGAATCAAAAATCACTTTGAACACAAAGAAGAATACCTCACTCTGTGGCCAAAGCTGCGGCTGGTGAGAGCCTGTTTCCCAGATGGCTGTCTTGTCACTGTAACCTTATATGGCAGTGGGAAAGGGATACCTCTGGGGTGTCTTTTAAAGTTCACTCATCTTCCAAAGACCTCCATCTCCAAATATCATAAAGTTGCCTATTAAATTTCAAAATCAGGATTTTGGGAAGGGGGACATCATCATTCAATCCATTGCATTAGCTCTCAGGAAAATGTAAATCAAAACAACAAAAAATTATTAGCTGCCTATTAAGGCAGTCAAGATTCAGAAAATTTATATCATGGAAGGGAGTATAAATGAGGTAGAGAAAAGTGAGAAAGTTCATGAGGGTGTTTGGAATTATAGTCAACAGCACAACCCTTGAACAACATGGATTTGAACTGAGCCAGTGCATGTATGCTTGGATTTTTCAAATAAATATAGAATTAGCCCTCTATATTCTCAGGTTTCCCATCAGCAGTTTCAACAAACAGCAGATCAGAATGTTCATCTGCTGTTGGCAGAATCCAAGGACATGGAACCTGGGATGCAGAGGACCTACTATAGGAATTAAGCATCACTGAATTTTGGTATATTCAGCGGCTCCTGTACAAGGGATTCTCAAGAGTCTTCTCCAACAGCACGGTTCAAAAGCATCAATTCTTCAGCACTCAGCCTTCTTTATGATTCAACTCTCACATCCATACATGACTACTGGAAAAACCATAGCTTTGACTTGATGGACATTTGTCAGCAAAGTAATGTCTCTACTTTTTAATATGCTATCTAGGATTGACATACCTTTTCTTCTGAGGAGTAAGTGTCTTTTAATTTCATGACTGCAGTCACAGTGCACAGTGATTTTGAAGTGATTTATACTTATTTAGTTCCAGTGAAATCAAAATCAAACAAAACATGACCCTGCCCACTCAGCAGGCAGCAGTCAATCTACTGACACCAGGTTGTGGTAAAGGACAGTATAGTGGGTTTTTTTTTTTTTTTAATATATATATATATATATATATATATATTTTTTTTTTTTTAATTAAAGGATAAGGGGTTTCCCCAATGGCATGTTTGATAAACAATCCACCTGCAATGAAGGACACAGCAGATATGGGTTCAAGCCCTGGGTTGGGAGGGTCCCCAGAGAAAGAAATGGCAACCTACTCCAGATTTCTTGCCTGAAAAAACCCTAAAGACTCCACCAAAAATTTACTAGAGCTAATCAATGAATATAGTAAATTTGCAGGATATAAAATCAACACACAGAAATTCCTTGCATTCCTATACACTAAAAATGAGAAAATAGAAAGAGAAATTAAGGAAAAAATTCCATTCACCATTGCAATGAAAAGAATAAACTACTTAGGAATATATCTACTAAAGAAACTAAAGACCTATGTATAGAAGGCTTTATATTGTCACCCTGCTTATTTAACTTATATGCAGAGTACATCATGAGAAATGCTGGACTGGAAGAAACACACCTGGAATCAAGATTGCTGGGAGAAATATCAATAACCTCAGATATGCAGATGACACCATCTTTACGGCAGAAAGTGAAGAGGAACTCAAAAGCCTCTTGATGAAAGTGAAAGTGGAGAGTGAAAAGGTTGGCTTAAAGCTCAACATTCATAAAACACAGATCATGGCATCCAGTCCCATCACTTGATGGGAAATAAATGGGGAAACAGTGGAAACAGTGTCAGACTTTATTTTTCTGGGCTCCAAAATCACTGCAGATGGTGACTGCAGCCATGAAATTGAAAGACGCTTACTCATTGGAAGGAAAGTTATGACCAACCGAGATAGCATATTCAAAAGCAGAGACATTACTTTGCCAACTAAGGTCCATCTAGTCAAGGCTATGGTTTTTCCAGTGGTCATGTATGGATGTGAGAGTTGGACTGTGAAGAAGGCTGAGTGCCGAAGAATTGATGCTTTTGAACTGTGGTGTTGGAGAAGACTCTTGAGAGTCACTTGGACTGCAAGCAGATCCAACCAGTCCATTCTGAAGGAGATCAGACCTGGGATTTATTTGGAGGGAATGATGCTGAAGCTGAAAATCCAGTACTTAGGCCACCTCATGCAAAGAGTTGACTCATTGCCAAAGCCTCTGATGCTGGGAGGGATTGGGGGCAGGAGCAGAAGGGGATGACAGAGGATGAGATGGCTGGATGGCATCACTGACTCGATGGACGTGAGTCTCAGTGAACTCCGGGAGTTGGTGATGGTCAGGGAGGCCTGGCGTGCTGCGATTCATGGGGTCTCAAAGAGTCAGACACAACTGAGCGACTGATCTGATCTGATCTGATAAAACACTGATGAAAGAAATCAAAGAGGACACTAATAGATGGAGAAATACACCATGTTCATGGATTGGAACAATCAATATAGTGAAAATGAGTATACTACCCAAAGCAATCTATAGATTCAATGCAATCCCTATCAAGCTACCAACGGTATTTTTCACAAAGCTAAAACAAATAATTTCACAATTTGTATGGAAATACAAAAAACCTCGAATAGCCAAAGAAATCTTGAGAAAGAAGAATGGAACTGGAGGAATCAACCTGCCTGACTTCAGGCTTTACTACAAAGCCACAGTCATCAAGACAGTATGGTACTGGTGCAAAGACAGAAATATAGATCAATGGAACAAAATAGAAGGCCCAGAGATAAACCCACACACCTATGGACACCTTATCTTTGACAAAGGAGGCAAGAATATACAATGGAGAAAAGACAATCTCTTTAACAAGTGGTGCTGGGAAAACTGGTCAACCACTTGTAAAAGAATGAAACCAGAACACTTTATAACACCATACACAAAAATAAACTCAAATGGATTAAAGATCTAAATATAAGACCAGAAACTATAAAACTCTTAGAGGAGAACATAGGCAAAACACTCTCCAACATACATCACAGCAGGATCCTCTATGTCCCACTTCCCAGAATATTGGAAATAAAAGCAAAAATAAACAAATGGGATCTAACTAAAATTAAAAGCTTCTGCACAACAAAAGAAACTATAAGCAAGGTGAAAAGACAGTCTTCAGAATGGGATAAAATAGTAGCAAAAGAAGCAACTGACAAACAACTAATCTCAAAAATATACAAGCAACTCCTGCAGCTCAATTCCAGAAAAATAAATGACCCAATCAAAAAATGGGCCAAAGCACTAAATAGACATCTCTCCAAAGAAGACATACAGATAGCTAACAAACACATGAAAAGATGCTCAACATCACTCATTATCAGAGAAATGCAAATCAAAACCACAATGAGGTACCATTTCATGCCAGTCAGAATGGCTGTGATCCAAAAGTCTACAAGCAATAAATGCTGGAGAGGGTGTGGAGAAAAGGGAACCCTCTTACACTGTTGGAGGAATACAAACTAGTACAGCCACTATGGAGAACAGTGTGGAGATTCCTTAAAAAACTGGAAATAGAACTGCCATACGACCCAGCAATCCCACTGCTGGGCATACACACTGAGGAAACCAGAAGGGAAAGAGACACGTGTACCCCAATGTTCATCACAGCCCTGTTGATAACAGCCAGGACATAGAAGCAACCTAGATGTCCATCAGCAGATGAATGGATAAGAAAGCGATGGTACATATACAAAATGGAGTATTACTCAGCCATTAAAAAGAATACATTTGAATCAGTTCTAATGAGGTGGATGAAACTGGAGCCAATTATACAGAGTGAAGTAAGCCAGAAAGAAAAACACCATACAGTATACTAACGCATATATATGGAATTTAGAAAGATGGTAATGACAACCCTGTATGCGAGACAGCAAAAGAGCCACAGATGTATAGAACAGTCTTTTGGACTCTGTGGGAGGAGGCGGGGGGAATGATTTGGGAGAATGGCATTAAAACATGTATAATATCATATAAGAAACAAATCTCCAATCCAAGTTCGATGCAGGATACAGGAAGCTTGGGGCTGGTGCAC
Organism: Bos indicus x Bos taurus; assembly: GCF_003369695.1. Classification (NCBI taxonomy): domain Eukaryota; kingdom Metazoa; phylum Chordata; class Mammalia; order Artiodactyla; family Bovidae; genus Bos; species Bos indicus x Bos taurus. The sequence continues at coordinate 16,122,324 of NC_040076.1, read as the reverse complement.
TGGGATGACCCAGAGGGATGGTATGGGGAGGGAGGTGGGAGGGGGCTTCAGGGTGGGGAACATGTGTACACCCATGGCAGATGCATGTTGATGTATGGCAAAACCAATACAATATTGAAAATTAAAAAAAATAATATAATAAAAAAATTTTTAAAATCCCATGGACAGAGAAGCCTGGTGGGCTACAGCCCAAAGGGTCCCAAAGAATTGGACATGACTGAGAGACTAAACACAGGAACATACACAGTTGCTTTCCAACGTTCTTCTGGTTTCTGCCACACAACAGTGTGAATCAGCCATAAGTGTATATATATATTATTTCCTTCTTGAATTTCCCTCCCACACCACCCCTTCCCACCCTCTAGGTTGTCACAGAGCACAGGACTGAGCTCCCAGTATTGTACAGCAACTTCCTACTAGGTATCTATTTTATATATTTCAATGTTACTCTCTCAATTTTTCCCATCCTCTCCTTTTCTCTGTGTCCACGAGTATGTTCTCTATGCATCACTATTCTTGCCTTGCAAACAGGTTCATCAGTACCATTTTCTAGACTCCATACATATGCATTAATATACAATATTTTTTTCTCTTTCTGACTTACTGCACTCTATATAATAGGCTCTAAGTTCATCGACCTTAATACATCTTTAATTCCTAGGTGCCCAACGTGGGCCAAGAAAGAACAGACAGTTCATGTTCAAAAGACTCAAAACTCCTCAGTGGCTTTCAGGGAAGAACTTTTAAAGTCAAGGAAAAAAACTGGAAATAGAACTGCCATACAACCAGCAATCCCACTGCTGGGCATACACACCGAGGAAACCAGAATTTAAAGAGACATGTGTACCCCAATGTTCATCGCAGCACTGTTTATAATAGTCAGGACTTGGAAGCAACCTAGATATCCATCAGCAGATGAATAGATAAGAAAGCTGTTGTACATATGCACAATGGAGTATTATTTAGCCATTAAAAAGAATGCAGTTTAATCAGTTCTAATGAGGTGGATGAAACTGGAGCCGATTATACAGAGTGAAGTAAGCCAAAAAGAAAACACCAATACAGTATACTAACGCATATATATTGAATTTAGAAAGATGGCAATGACAACCCTGTATGCGAGACAGAAAAGAGACACAGATTTATAGAACAGTCTTTTGGACTCTGTGGGAGAGGGAGCGGGGGAATGATTTAGGAGAATGGCATTGAAACATGTATAATACCATACAAGAAATGAATTGCCAGTCCAGGTTCAATCAGGATACAGGAAGCTTGGGGCTGGTGCACTGGGATGACCCAGAGGGATGGTATGGGGAGGGAGGTGGGAGGGGGGTTCAGGATTGGGAACACTTGTACACCCGTGACGGATTCATGTTGATGTATGGCAAAACCAATACAATATTGTAAAGTAATTAGCCTCTAATTAAAATAAATACATTTAAATTAAAAAAAAATAAAGTCATGGTGAGGGAAAGGTTTGTGGAGTATATGATCAGCTCATGTACTCTTTTGTTGGTTAACGGTGAAATAACCAGGTGGTATTTTTAGACTCAATGTTATCAACCTTCTAATTCCAACCAATTTGAAATCTACATACTAGTGGTCAGCAGTTAACCTCTTCCACCACTTGGGTCTTTAGCATTACCAAAACGACCTAAGGAAATGGCTCAGGATATTATCTATAGCCCTTGAGAAGGAACCAAAGGTCTTCAACTTTTTCTTATAACTAAATTATTATAATTTTGGCTTGCTTAATTCTTTGTTTCTGCATTTTCCAACTCCTCTGATTAAATTTGCTCTTTGGAACTCGGAGAAGGCCTAGGAGACTAAAGCATTTTCTGCAAGCAAGTTTCAAAGGACTTGGGCCTTGGGAGTCTGTCCCTGGGAAGATCTCACAGAGTCCTGCTCTGTTTCAAAATGTGAAAATTTTACTCCTATATTGTTCATTTTATCCTCCACTTTTTATGCCAATTACTTGTACACAAGTTTTGTCTATATTTGATATGTCATTGTTATAATTATTAGGATTCCCAGAAGGCTCAGAGGTAAAGAATTTGCCTGCCAATGCAGGAGATGCAAGTTTGATCCCTGGGTTGGGAAGATCCCCTGGAGAAGGAAATAGCCACCCAACCAGTCTTGCCTGGAGAATTCCATGGACAGAGAAGCCTGGCAGGCTATAGTCCGTGAGATCACAAAGAGTTGGATACAATTGAGCACACATAATTATTGCATTATATTTTCTTACATATTTTAAAAAAGCTGAGAGTAGATGGGAAAGCATATCTAATGCTTTAAAATTACATTCTTATCTACCATTTCTTACTCTCTTCGTTTCTTGCAGATTTGTTGCTAATCAGTGTCATTTGTTTATACCAACACAGCTTTTTCCCCACCTACCTGTTCTGTGTTGTTTTGTTATTGTCAAATATATTACATTTCTCTGTGTTATGGGTCCAGAAGTACAATTACATAATAATTGTTTTGGACTACTGCTTTTGAAATTAGTCATGAGAAGAAACAAGAAGAAATGTGCAATTATAGTCTTTTGTAATTACCTATATAATTATCTTTAATGGAACTCATTCCTTTGAATTTCATTCTGATGTCACTTGCTTTCACCTTGTAGAATTCATTTAGAATTTCTTGTAAGGTGTGTCTCCAAGCAATGAATTCCCTCTCTTTTCATTTACCAGGAAATGTCTTTATTATATTTTTTGTAAAGACATTAAAATTAGTATCAGATGCATAACAGAATCTTGATTGACAGCTTTTTGTTTTATTTTTTACTTTCATCACTTTGAATATGGTGTCCCAGTACTTCTTGTTTCTGATCATAGGACTGCTTATTTCTTATTGGGATACCCATATAAATAATGACTTGTCTTTTGCTACTTTCAAGATTTTCTCTTTGCCTTTGACTTTTTAATATATTGACTATAATGTGTCTGAGGGTATATCTTTTATCTTATTTTGAATTTGTTGAGCTACTTAAGTAAGCAGATTGATCTTTTCATTAATCTGGGCAGTCATTATTTTCTCAATTGTTTTTCATCTTTCTTTCTCTCCTCTCTTCTGCCGAGTTACACATAGATTATCTGGTTAACGGTGTCCCAAATTTCCTTTAGGCAGTATTAATTTTTCTTTAGTTTTTTTTTTTTTTTCTTTTTCTATTTTGGTTCTTCAAATTGCCTGGTCTCTATTGATCATTCTTTAAATATGCTTGTTCTTTTTCTTTTTTCTTTCAGATTAAAACTCTTATTGAGCTCTTCTTGTGAAAGTCTTATTTTGGTTATGTGTTTTTCAACTGTGGAATTTCCATTATGTTATTTATAATAATATCTATGGCTTTATTAATATTCTATGTTTCCATACATTCTATTTGTAATTTTATTTATTTGTAAAGTATATCTTTCTTTAGTTTTCAAGCATATTTGGGAGAGCTACGTTAAAGACTTTGTTTTCTGATTCTAGGCCCCTTCACAGGCAGTTTCTATTGCAATTTTTCCCCCCTAGTGTATGTGTCATGCTTTTACTTTATTATTTGCATGACTTGTAGTTGGGGGTGGAAAAAAGGGGAAATTTTAGAATGTAGTGGAGCAACTCTGATTATTGATTCTCCTTTTCCAGAGGTTTTTTTCTTGTTGCTTGCTTAGTCATTTTTTTGTTCAGTAATTATGCTAAACTTATTTTGTGAAGTTACTTGTCTCTGCATTTTGAAGCTGCTGATGTCCCTGTTCAGATGATTTTCCCCCTGCTTTTATATTTCAGTCAGGCTTCTTGTAGGTCACCCCTGAATTGGTATTAGCTGCATTTTACAAAGGTTTTATTTAAGCCCTCTTAGTCATTGCGATTTCACCATTTACTGTTATATATGTGTGGCTTATTTTGTCTTCAGTTTCAGAGACCATTATCTTAGAGATACTCTCTCAGATCTTTCCTAAGAGGGTTAAGCATGGGTATGCACTCAATTTTCCGAACTCCCAAGAATGAGAGCAATTTTGTTTTTAATTTTTAATTTTTGAATTCACCTGTAAGAGCAGTTTATAATTCAGTTTTTAGCCAGAAATTTTGTTTAAACTCCTATGTCAGTGGCTCTTCCACCATGTGTTATGAGTCTATTTGTGGCTTCAAGATGCTTCCAAGTCTACCCAGCATCTTGCTCTGATCACTCCTGAAATAATTCAACCAAATTCTTCCCAATTTCCCAGTGCTTACAGTGTTCCCTGAAGACCTATTCTTAGCTTTCTCTTCTTTTCATTCTCTATTAAACTTCTGGCTGTTCTATTAATACTACTTTGCTATATCATAGACCAATCAAATTCCTCTTATTTTCTCTTCAAGGTCTACTTTTTGACAACACCCTTAGGCATGGGAGTCTCCATTGTCTGATCAAAAACAAAAAAGAAATCAGCCCCCTCAGATAGAGTGTTTTCTAAGGTGACTCTCTCTAAGAGTTGAAATTGAATAGTTGTGGCAAACATTGTTTTTTTTTTTTTTTCAGATTTCTTCCTTTCTTCCTAGTGTGCAACTCCTGCCCTAAGAATGAATGAGGGGAGGGGGGGCACCCAGTATTTTTGCTGTAACATGGCTGAGTAAGAATTTTCACCATAGAAGTGGGGATTTCGTAGGGGAATGGAGACCTGGTTGTATCAGATATGCACCTAGATGGAATAGAGCCTCTAAAACAGGGTGCTTGAACCACCAACCTGGGTTTTGTCAGTAAGTGAGAAACTCAAGCAACCTATTTCTTCCAGAGTGAAACCATAGGCACAGAATAACTGGAAGGAACTCATCTTGGTATTACTTGCCTGCAGTAGGGTGTTATGTGTATAACTTCTGTAACTTGTTGCTAGAGTCATGGTAAAGTGTATTCAGTTCAGTTCAGTTGCTCAGTCATGTCTGATTCTTTGTGACCCCATGGCCTGCAGCACCACAGGTTTCCCTGTCCATTACCAACTCTGGGAGCTTGCTGAAACTCATGTCCATTGAGTTAGGGATGCCATCTAACCATCTCATTCTCTGTCATCCCTTTCTCCTTCTGCCTTCAATCTTTCCCAGCATCAAAGTCTTTTCCAATGAGTAAGTTCTTCGCATCAGGTGGCCAAAGTATTGGAGCTTCAGGTTCAGCATCAGTCTTTACAATGAATATTCAGGGTTGATTTCCTTTAGGATTGACTGATTTGATCTCATTGCAGTCCAAGGGACACTCAAGAGTCTTCTCTAACACCATAGTTCAAAAGCATCAATTCTTCAGGGCTCAGCTTTCTTTATGGTCCAACTCTCACATCTATACATGATTACTGGAAAAACCATGGCTTTAACTATACTGACCTTTGTTGGCAAAGTAATGTCTCTGCTTTTTAATATGCTGTCTAGGTTGGTCATAGCTTTTCTTTCAAGGAGGAAGTGTCTTTTAATGTCATGGCTACAGTCACCATCTGCAGTGATTTTAGAGCCCAAGGAAATAAAGTCTGTCACTGCTTCCATTGTTTCCCCAATGTGCCATAAAGTGATAGGACTGGATTGCATAATTTTACTTTTTTTTTTTCATGTTGAGTTTTAAGCCAGCCTTTTTACTCTCCTCTTTCACTTTCATCAAGAGGCTCTTTAGTTCCTCTTCCCTTTCTGCCATAAAGGTGGTGTCATCTGCATATGTGACGTAAAGCATGAGTTTACAGCTAAATTCATGGTCTCCTGCTATTCTGTGAAGGGATTTATTATATTTTCCTGAATGAATGTTCCATTGTTTATAATAATTTATTAGGGCAATTTCAGACTAATTTCTAGTTATCATAGTTAGATCAAATAAAATTTATTTTAAAAATACATAGTTTTTTTTTACTTTAAATTTTGCTTCTCACCAAACTGATTAATTTCAATTTTTTGCACCCAACTAAGATTTTGTTACTGTGTTTTAAGAGAGAGAAATGAGGATCAAAGAAGCTCAACATTTGGAAATGATTGGACAAATTAAGAGTCAAAGGTAAATGCAGCATTATATATAACAGCCAAGATATGGAAACAACCTAAGTGACAACCTAAGTGTCCCTCAATGGATAAAAAGGAGTTTATATATATATATATATATATATATATATATTCCACTGTGTGTGTGTGTGTATATATATATATATATATATAGCATCCCATTGTGTATACATATACACACATATATGTATGTGTGTGTATATATATATATATATATATATATGTCATGTGTATATATAAATATATAAATATATATATATATATATATATATATATATATATATATATATGTATGTATGTCTTCCCTGGTGGCTTAGTTGGTAAAGATCCTGCCTGCCAATGCAGGAGATGAAGGTTCAACCCCTGAGTTTGGAAGATTCCCTGGAGTAGGAAATAGCAACCCACTCCAGAATTCTTGCCTGGGGAATTCCATGGACAGAGGTTCCTGGTGGGCTACAGGCCATGGGGTTGCAAATAGTCGGACACAACTGAGCAAACACACACATAGGGCTTCCCAGGTGGCTTCAGCGGTAAAGATCCCACCTGACAACGCGGGGGACATAAGAGCTGAAAGTTCGATTCCTGGGTCAGGAAGATCCCCTGGAGGAGGGCATGGCAACCCACTCCAGTATCTTGCCTGGGAAATCCCATGGAGTCTGGTGGGCTACAGGCTATAGTGTCACAGAGAGTGGGACACTATTGAAACAGCTTAGTGCACACATGCACGCAGACACACACATATATATACACACGCACACAATGGAATATTATTCAGCCATTAGAAAAAAGGTAATCTTGTTATTTGCAATAATATGGATGGACCCTGAGGGCAATATGCTAAGTAAAATAAGCCAGGCAGAGAAAGACAAAAACTGCACAGTTTCGCTTACATGTGGAATCTAAAAATAGGAAGAGAAAAAAAAGTTAGAAAAGCATTTGCTATAATAAACAAACAAAAAAGTACTTGTTGGGGGCCAAGGGTACAGGAGAAATAGGAAAAGACTATAAAAGGTGCTAACTTTCAGTTATAAGATAAGTAATGCCTGTATGACATGCTAACTATAGTTGATAAACTATATTTTATAACTGAAGTCTGCTAAGAGAATAGAACTACAATGTTCACAACAAGGGAATAAAAAAGATAAATATGTGAGGTAATGGATATGTGATTGACTAAATAAGGGAAATCCTTTCTCTATGTGAAAACATAAAATTACCAGGATGTTAAATTTAAATATTTTATAATTTTATTTATCATGTATTCCTCAATAAAGCTGAAATTTTTAAAAAAAGGGTCAGAGATAAATCTGAAAGCAAGTTTTATGCCATTTCCTTGCACACTCCAGCTAGGCCACTCTTTGATATTTTGTTCTGTATTATCTGTTTCACACCTCTATCAAAAATCTTGAATACTAGTCTTTTACAATATTTCTGACTTCATTCAAGTCTCTCGAGTAGGAACTAGTGTGCAAATTGAAATGTCTCTTCCAAAGAAAGCCTGTAAGCAACTAAATTGTTTAGAAATTGGGGAAATGTCTGTTCCCTTGCCTACAAGATCTTATTCCATTTATCAATTGCAATCGTTTAGATCAAAGTTGAGAGACACATGAAATTCACTGTGAAGTCTGTAAACTGCAGAACATGTGGTATTTATTTCTTTAGTTTGCTTCAGCACAAAACCTTGAAATTTGCCCTTGTATTCTGAACAGATTTCTAGCAGGCACTATAGTTTTCAGTGTGTGTTTAATGTTAAAAAATAAACAGAGACATTTTCTTAGAATAAATATTCTAATTGTTTGGAAAACATTGAAAACGTTAACAGTTCTTATAATGAGCAGAAAATTGTGCATTGTTCTTTTGAAACACAAGCATTTTCTGACATAGAACTATGCCAGATCTCTATTACGTATATTGTGCCTCTATTTTCATATTTTTTCTAAGTCAGTATTGTGATGTAAAGTCTTTATTACTGTACATGGATTATTTTATATCCAACTGAAAGTCCAAAAATACCCAATTATATCAAAGAATCAGAAGAGAAAAATATTTTTCAATTTCCTGGAAATTTAATTTTACCCAAACCTCATCTTCGCAGAGTCTACAAATTCCTCTTCCTGAGACTAAATTTCTTTTCAGACATAAACTCCAAAATTAAAATTGGAGATACATTTTCCTAACTGGAACCCTAAAGTGAATACAATTCATTTTTCTGTTTTGGTAAAATTAGTCCTTATCCAAAGCATATGAAAGTGTGAGTCTCTCAGTAGTGTCTAACTCTTCATAGCCACATGAACTATAGCCCAACCAGGTTCCTCTGTCCATGGAATTCTCCAAGCAAGAACACTGAAGTGCATTACCATGCCCTCCTCCAGGGGATGGTCCCAATCAAGGGACTGAACCCAGGTCTCCTGTATTATAGGCAGATTCTTTACCATCTGAGCATGCATCCATCAAAAAAAAAAAAAAAAAAAAACAGAAGGAGAACAAGAGGTATGATCTGAATTTCTCAATTTTTTTTTCCATTTAATGATCAGGAGTTCATTCTAGTTGCATGCTTTGTATAGCTCTAGAATAAAGCTCATTCATCTGCCTAATTCTTTGTATTTCCAAATTCCATTTTATCCTCAGATGTCTTCATCATATCCACAAAATAAAACAAATTTCACAGTATTATTGGAAGATGAACTATCTAAAGAGCCCATAAACAGGTTGACATTATATCAGAAAGAATTCTATTATTTATGGAGCAGTTTTGAGGGGCTGACAACTAACTTAATAAAATATTTTACTACTTTGGCAAAATGTCAAATTGTAGAAACAAAAATGGTCAAAAACATGCCATGAAGATGTTGTCATAAATGTATTGTGACATTTAGGAAATTATAATCTTTGAACTGTTAGATTTTGGAGAAAACTCCTTTGTACACATAATACGTAAATCTGAGTATCTCACTAGTAGTATACAAAGTTCTATCAAAATAAAAAGGTAGTAAATCTAATATATTAATAATTGCAATTAATAATAAATATTTATAAATCAAATATTATTTAAAGGTGAAAACAAATTAGCAATCATTCACAGACTTATTAATGCAAGTGAGGTGGTGTGTTTGTGCATTTGAACTACTAAATAGTATATGATAATCAATTTATATCATAATGCATTATATAAGTTCTAATAATAACCTTCATAATCTTCTTATAAATTTATATTCTAAATGAAAATTTCTCAGATGATCTAAATGTCATTATATAACTTAGGGTAAATGTCATTAGTTTTTATTAACTTATATTTTAAGCTAATTTATAATCCATGCTATTACATACTCTACAAATTTTCTAAACTGTTTCATGGTTAAATAATACTTTTTTTTTTGTACTTTGCAGATAGCATAAACAGAATTCTATTTTAAAAAGTAGAAACGAACCAAACTACTTTTGTACAAACATCCGTTCTTTAAACATTTGTGGAAATTAAAAATAATAGATTTTCCCTAAAGTACATCTTAATTTATATAATACTACTTATATGTTTGGCTTCCCTACTGGCTCAGATGGTAAAGAATATGCCTGCAATGCGGAGACCCAGGTTTGATCCCTGGGTTAGGATGATTTCCCTAGAGAAGGGCATGGTAACCCATCCCAGTATTCTTGCCTGGAGAATTCCATGGACAGAGGAGCTTAGTGGCCTACCATCCATGGTTCATAGTCGTGTCCTGGTGGACACGACTGAGTGAATAACACTTTCACTTTTCATTTATGTGTTACACTGATTGCATATGGAAGTAAAAAGTAATCATAAATATTTTAAGTATAATTATTACATATAAATTGAACATGACTATTTTAAATAATATGTCTAAAATATTGCATATTTGGAAATTAAACTGAGTTTGAAGCAAAACCTCCTTTTGAAACATTACCATTTGTGTTCAAACCAAAAAAGATAAATAAATATTAATTAAGAATGTAAAATGTCTACAAAACATAAAGTGAAAAATAACAGATTCCCTAATTATAGGGTTTCATATACTGTCTTGGTTTATGATATTTACTGCCTTAAGTTAAACATAGATATTTGTAAGAACAGTTATGTCCTGTATACCTAAGTGTCTCTGTTTTGTTTGTGTATATCTGTGTGAGTGTGTATACATGAATGTGTATACAGGTATGTTAGAGAAAGAGTTAACTAACATGATTATAAAAGAAGATGTAGCTCACTCTGTTTTCACTAACTACATAATATTTTATTGTTTGAAACCCCATAAAGTAAAATAACTTATCTTCAGAAACTATGTTCAGTTCAGTCACTCAGTCGTGTTCAACTCTTTGTGACACTATGAATCACAGCACGCCAGGCCTCCCTGTCCATCACCAACCCTCGGAGTTTACCCAAACTCACGTCCATTGAGTCGGTGATGCCATCCAGCCATCTCATCCTCTGTCGTTCCCTTCTCCTCCTGCCCCCAATCCCTCCCAGCATTGGGGTCTTTTCCAATGAGTCAACTCTTCGGATGAGGTGGCCAAAGTATTGAAGTTTCAGCTTCAGCATCAGTCCTTCCAATGAACATCCAGGACTGACGTCCTTTAGGAGGGACTGGTTGGATCTCCTTGCAGTCCAAGGGACTCTCAAGAGTCTTCTCCAACACCACAGTTCAAAAGCATCAATTCTTCGGCATTCAGCTTTCTTCACAGTCCAACTCTCACATACATACGTGACCACAGGAAAAACCATAGCCTTGACTAAAGGGACCTTTGTTGGCAGAGTAATGTCTCTGCTTTTGAATATGCTATCTAGGTTGGTCATAACTTTCCTTCCAAGGAGTAAGTGTCTTTTAATTTCATAATGCAATCAAAAACTATTATTAGTGTTAACTAATAATATATGATTAAAAAAATAAAGAGGAAAAAGAATGTAAGAGACAATACAACAGAGTAAATGTGCTGAAGGGTTTCTACTATATTTCCAATGATATTAGATGAATTACAGTAAATGATCTTTTGGATTTACTCTTATGCTCAAAATAATTTAAAGAATATCATTCAGAAATTTAAAAAAAAGCAACAATAAACAGTTGAAACTGAGGAGAGAACTCTCAGGTTGTAAAATCTAATCAGTGATAGAGTTTGGGGAGCAAATGCCAATACTGTTGTGAAATGCAGGTTTTTGAGCCTATGTGATGTTCCAAAGTGATTCAGATGGTAAAGAATCTGCCTGCAATATGGGAGACCTGGGTTTGATCCCTGGGTGGGGAAGATCTCCTGGAAGAGGAAATGTTAACCCACTCCAGTATTCTTGCCTAGAGAATCCCCATGGACAGAGGAGCTTGGCAGGCTACAGTCCATGGGGTGACAAAGCATTGGAACGACTGGGCGACTAAGCACAGCACGATATTCCAAAGCATTGCAAGTAAACCTGAGAGGCCATCATAAATTCAGATTCAACAGGGAACTTTGTTCAACTGTTTAATTGTTGTAACTTTATTTCTCTCTCATTTAATGATCCAGGGGTGAATGTTTTAATGTTGACCAAGTTTCTTTTCTTAAAATTATCCAGGAACCTTAGATATTAGATTAGCGTTATGCTCAGCCATAAGTCTGTGATATCTATCACTAGGGTCTGTAACATTGTTAAGAGTTGCTCTTTTTCTCTGTAATTGATAAAGATGATAAATAGGTTTTCAGTGGAAGTATGCAATGAGTGCATTTAAATTGAAAACATATAAGAATGTGATATGTGCATAGAGTGCCTTGATAAAGTGTTTCCATTTATAAAATTTTCACCTAGAGGAAAATCAGATAGATGTGTACACATGTAAATAATAATGTGGTATATGTTAGTTATAAGAACAAATATATAGTTTAAAGTTTAGGTGTTGGTAGTGATTTAAAAGGACTTCTCAGGTGGCACTAGTGGTAAAGAACTCACCTGCCAGTGCAGGAGACATAAGAGATGTAAATTTGATCCCTGGGTTGGGAAGATTCCCTGGTGGAGGGCATGGCAACCCACTGCAGTATTATTGCCTGGAGACTCCCATGGACAGTGGAGCCAGCGGGCTATGGTCTGATCCATAGGATCGCAAAGAGTCAGACACAACTGAAGCAACTTAGTCAGCAAACAAGCAGGTAATTTAAACAACTCTATTTTTTACATCATCCCCAATAAACTTGACAGAATGCAAAAGGAGAGATTTCCAAAAAGTAATCATAAGAAACATACAATTCAGAGTGTTTCAAAAATGAAAATAGAGGCTATTTTTACATAATTTTTTCAGATGTTAAAATTTAAAAAGATTTTAAAATGCAAATTTCTTAATATGCTTGTATGCATATATTTTAAGTGTCTACATATATGTATATCTATAACAATCATATTTACAAGAAATATGAGCAAATAAGAAGAATAATGAGTTGTCTTAGAGAAGGGGCATGAGCTTATAGAAACACTTATCTCAGTTTGAATCCCACATCTGACCTGTATTATCTATGTGATTATCAGTAATTGATTTCCCCCATTTTCAGTTCAATCACACGAAAATCAGCTTAGTGAAGATTACATTTGTGTACCCATGGGTATAAAATAAGCAACTAGTTGTGAAGTACTCAATACAATGTTAAGAATAGTGTGCAATGATGGTAGCTTTATACTTTGTCTTCTATGGTTATTATTATAATTACTATTGTCATATATTTTTAAAGGAATTTTTGAAGTCTTTAATATAATGATTGTACACATGTCCCTTTTACCAAGATTAACCAGGTTCTGCTAGAACATTTTTAGAGACAGAGAAACACTATAAATTCCCTTTATCTATAAATGTTATAATTTTATGTAATTATGGCTATGCTAAATCTATACATCAGTATATATTACAAAACTATCCTTTTGACATTTATTCAAAATTCTTATGACTTTGCCTAACAATTTATCAGCAAATTATTCATACATTTTAAACTATTTTTTCATTTAGAAAGTTTCAATAATAATTATAATACAATGTATCAGTTTGATGGGAAAGTGTACACTTATGGATTTCCTTTGGAAACCAATTAAATAAGATACACTTATTGAAAATATTACACATATGTGGCAGAACAAGGCTGATATTTTGTGCATTCCTGAGAAATAATGTTTAATAACTGAGAAAATGGCAGTACGGTGCCACCCTGTATTTCCATTAAATAATCTATTCTTAAGATTTTTGCTTATTAACATTTTAAATCTCATTTTTGGAGCAAAAGATTAATAATCTTTGTCAGGATCTATCCAACCACCTTTAAGAAAAGTGTCCATATAGAGGAAGCCATCATTTTAGTTTTCTTAAATGCAGGTTGTTAGAATTGCTTCCTTTTTGCATATAGCTAGAATATAATTACAATAGATAATTAGAGAAAGTAATTACTGAGTTCTTCTTTCAGTCCTTGCACATTCATTAAGGATTATATATAAATCTAAATTAGCCTAAAAAATACAGTAGTTGACAGCTCAAAAGCTATCTTGAATTATAATATTAAGAACAGTCATCTTTTATCATAAATATCTGTGTTTAGTTTGGGACCATGCAAAGTTATATTAATTTGTATATTCAAGGTTTTTACATACTATAAAGTATTAATGAGGAACTGTAGGAACAATCTGAATTTGTATCTTTAAATCAGAAACAGAGAAAGGTTTTGTTTCCTTTTTTTTCATTTTACTTGTATTTTCAAATCTCAAAAGTTGTGTTAAGCCATTATTTCTATACTATAAGAGATACTATATACAGAATGATACTTTTTCTACCTTATTCTGTTCAAAATATATAAGCTGTGCACACTTTCTCTTTATTAAAAGGAAGGATAAACAATGAAACAATGTGAAGTGTTACTGCATTATAGCCATTGACTTTCTGTGAGTAAACTCAAAATAGGTTAATTTCATAGGATTTCAACCTAGATTACAAATCATAAAAGTCTCTAGCATGTGGATGTATTTGCAGCCCTGAACTTGATTACAATGTAAATTTCATGAATTTACTTTAATGATCATAGTCTTTCTAGTCTTTAACCTTTATTCCCATCATTGATGCCTGCCTAAGTATCCAATGCCTACCAAAAAATTAATAGTATTTAATTGAAAGAATTATTTGGTAGAAAAATAAAAAGGATTTTGAAATTGAATGAGAAATTATGTTAAAATTAAGGTTCATTTTTTTCAGGAATAGTTAATATTCTTAGAATATTTTGCTACTGTTTTCATATCATAAGGAAAGCAGATATACATCAATATCTACAAATTAAGTTATATAAAAATATGTTTTAAAGATTTCGCTTATTGACTTAAATTTCAGGCTTCCATCTGTTTTACCAAATATTAATTCATAGTAACCTTTGGATTAATCATGCAAGGAGATGAAACAAATAAAAGTTTTGAAAGATGTTTCTGAAAAGGAGTGAGTAGGAGAGTTGCTGTACAAGATATCAATGCATGTATAGTCATGGTAACCAAGACACGCTGTGCACAGAGATGAGCAAAAAGAGACTGAGAGAACAGAGAAGGAAGTGGCCAAAAAGCCTGCTTTGTATGAATTCTGATGTATACTGAAAATAACTTTAATATTCCTGAGGAAATAAAATATAATGCATAAATAGGGCTCAGAGAATAATTTTAACTACCAGATTGGAAAAAAATATAGTATCACAATCTCAATTGTTAATAAGGTAGGGATGTATGATCACACCACGGAGGACAAATTGGTACTCCCATTTAGAAAATCAGTTTGGCACTTCTTTATAAACTTGAGCTTGTGCATATGTTCCTTATTATTCAGCGTTAGTGCTTCCAGAACATAGACTTGTATACCAGAAGCCATGTATCTTATGTGCTGTTCATAATAGAACAACAACAACAGACACACACACAGAAACTAAAAATAATACATACAGCTATCATCTTTAAAATGGATATTGATTTAGATATGGTCAAAGAATGCAAAATTAAGCAATGTATTACTGAGAGTGTTTACCTATGACACAAGTTAGTAATATTAAGCAGATATTAAATGATACAAAATTCAGAAGAGTCGTTTCATCAAGAGGAAAGAAGAGCACAAATGTGAATCAAGGTTCACTTAATGCTTCGTTCCTTAAGGAATGTGATCAGGATACAGGTGTTTCTTCCTTCAGATTGTGAGTTACCTATTATTACATTCGGTTTTTGGTACGCCAGAATGCAAATAGAAATGAAAATACCATGAAAACTGGAGCAAAAGCTGTTTTTAAAGCTAAAAAAACAGATTGAATGGGATTTTTTAGTTTCAAATAATGGATAAAAGAAAGAAAAATGAATTATTTTATGTGCAAAATATTATTGTGATGGTTTAATTCTAGTAAACCAAATGTAATTTCTGAAATGATAAACACAAACTTATATACTCACAGTTTCAGATGATTTTTCCTAACCTAATTATATCCAAGAACTAAAAGAAAAACAACATTCAGTATTCTTCATTAATATAGAAAAGAGACAGAACAGAACATTCTGGTTACTGTGGAACATTCTTTTTCCAAAATCGTCAATAAAGAAGCACCCTCTACATTAGGAGGTTAGTCTCTCAGTTAACTATCCTTATGGTGGGCCCCTCCTCTTGACTTCCTTCTTAGATGGAGGAGAATACAGAGACTCATTTGAGACAGACTGCCCTTTATTAATCTACAAAATTATTGGTTAATTTATTTATTAGAAATAATTACATGCTTATATAGTTTCCCTACCATATTCCAGTGAAAATATTTTAGTGTATTATTTACTGAACATGTGATGATATGCACTAGACATAGTGACAAATTATCTAATAAAGTAAAATTAAAGACAAATCTAGTGTGACTGCTACATATCAATAGACCACAGTGACAAGAAGAATTTTAATATTAAGAACAAAATATTTCTCTCTTTGTTATTTTTTAAATTATGAAAATATGAGACCACATTCAAGAAGACTAGGAAAATATAGAATAAAGTTACATAGAGTTCCACTACACATTACCGTTATTTAAGTAGATAAATTAAGAATTTTAGTTGGAGTCTCAATATCAAACTCTCAAAAATTAATAGAATGAATATACAAAAAAGTAGAAGGATATAGTACATCTGAAAAGCACCAGTTCAACACAAGATTTATATAGTTTTCACATAATAGTAGGATACATGTTCTATTCAAGTTCCCATAGTCTTTATTTTTTTGTTGTTTTTGTTTTTTCTTTCCTTTTTTTCCCCCCATAGTCTTTAAATTAGGAGACACTAAAACATATCCAAGGATATAAAACAAGATGCAAAAATTTCATGATCTGAAGATATTGAAATCACAGAGTCTAAGAGCAGAATTTCTATTGAGGCATAATGCACTGATGCCTGTCCATCAGTCCCTACTGCTGCTGCTAAGTCGTGTCAGTCATGTACGACTCTCTGTGACCCCATAGACGGCAGCCCAACAGGCTCCTCAGTCCCTGGGATTCTCCAGGAAAGAATACTGGAGTGGGTTGCCATTTCCTTCTCCAATGCATGAAAGTGAAAAGTGAAGGTGAAGACGCTCAGTTGTGTCTGACTCTTAGTGACCGCATGGACTGCAGCCCACCAGGCTCCTCCATCCATGGGATTTTCCAGGCAAGAGAACTGGAGTGGGGTGCCATTGCCTTCTCCATATACATATACATATATACATATATATTTGTAGAGGTGGAATGGGTTGAACTGTGTATTGCATGAATGTATTAGTCACCATTAAATTCAGAGGAGAAAGAAAATAGGCTATGTCTGGTTAGATTTGAACTTAGTCTTAAAAAATGAAGAAAATATTCAGTATTAGAGAAAGAAGAGACTGATGAAAATGAAATAAAAAATACAGGAAGCAGTGATAATTTAATACAGGAAAACAAGGAAAAGGTAACCACTTAAGTAAAATCAGAGTTTCTGTTATTCAGTCTAAAAAATATTTTTAGAGCGCCACCTTTTGGTGAGACAATTTTCTGTGGGTCCTTTTTGTTTTTGAACTTCTTGCATGCAAAGGCACAGATAGTTTTGTCCCAGATATATTTTTAAAGGCAGTCTGTAGAGTGAGCCACCCTGAAAGATAGAGATAGTGTCTTTCTCTAGAGCAGAGATCTTTGTGTACTGGCCACAGTAGTAAAGTTAATGTCTCTCTCTGGGGCAAAGGTTGGACAGGTTTGACTGCATCACTGGCAAAGATAAGCATTTTCTGAAATTGGAGCTCTTTAGATGTGAGCAGAAACAGTGCTCATGTTACATACAACTAGTCACCTCTGAATTACTTCAGTGAGAGCCGGGAGACATAGGGACCCAGAGCAAATACAGAGTTCATGATATCTGTTTTGTTAAGAGTAAAACATAAACAAGCATACACACCGCATCTTTGATTCAGAGGTCTTCTGTTAGCTTGAAAGGAGAATAAAATCTCAGTCCCTTCGCATTTCTTGACACCTACCAAGTTCTAGGCATATTTGGGGCTTCCCAAGTGGCTCAGTGGTAAAGAATCTCCCTGACAAGGCAAGAAACTCAGGAGACAGACCATTAATCCCTGGGTCAGGAAGATCCCCTGGTGGAGGAAATGGCAACCCATTGCAGTATTCTTGCCTGGGAAATCCTATGGACAGAGGAACCTGGCAGGCCACAGTCCACGGGATCACAAATAGTTGGAAATGACATAGCGACTAAGCACACACACAGGTGTATTTTAGGCTTTAGGGAACATAAGTGAATAAAACAGACCATGATTTCTACACTATTAGAGCTTGTATTTTAAGGATATAAAATTTTTAACTCAAGGTATTCAAAAATTTTAAAATAATAATTAAAATAATAAAACATAGCATGTAAATAGAATTTTTATAAAATTTTATTTAAAATTGTAAAGAAGTGAAGGTAAACTTTACATAAAATGGTGCCATGTGAAAATGCTATGATGATCATATACTTTTAAGATATTATTTAACAGAGGATGTTGATAAGCATGGTAGGACCAGAGCGTAAAATTAATGGACTACCATATATTTTAAAGCCAACTAGGAATTCCTTAATGGTTATATCTTAAAATGAGTAACCAAAGTGAGGACAGAGACAATGTTATATAATCTCTTGTGTTTCATGAAATGTGGTCTAACTACACATTTTAAAAGAGGTTAATATAAAATTAGAAAAATAATTCTGATGCTGAATTTGACAAGACTCAAAATAAAATGATGGAGTGGCCATGAAGTTAGAAATGTGGTCTTAAAAAATGTTAAACTGGAAATTGATAACATAGATGATAGAGGAAGAGGTATCAAGACAGGACTCTACTTAGTTTTAGGAACCTTGATTACAGGATGATAGTAAGACTTCCAAATGAAAGGGATCATGAAACAGTGAAAAGTTGGCTCTAGAATTTAGTAAGAAGTTTGAATGTGAGGCAAAGTTTAGTATCATCCCTGGAGAATTGATTTCTTATGCTGCGAGAAAGATAAGCTCTCAAGGATGGTATAAAAATGAAAGAACAGATGGTCAAAACCTAATGTTGAATCACCCACATTTTCAGAGAGTTCCCAAAAATAATCCACTAAAGTGAAATAGAGTTGGAGAAAGAGAAACAGGAGAAGGATGAGGGGATTCAAGGTAGCACAGGGCCCCAGATACCAATGCAGACAAGAGTATCAGCAAGGAGGGAATGACTGTTTTACACAGGGACCAGAGAATGTCAAAACTGGGGGAAAATTATAGGTGACCCTCAATTTTGTAAAGGTAGAGGCCATAGAATTCATAGAAATAAAAGCAAGATAGTTTTAGAGCAATATTTTCTTAATATTATGTATGATTGTTATTTTTATTGAAACATAGTTGATTTACAGTATTGTATAGGTTGCTTTATTGTGTACAATATAGTGACTCACAATTTTTAAAATTTATACTCCATTTATAGTTATTATAAAATATTAGCTCTACTCCCTGTATTAGACACTACATCCCTGTAGCTTGTTTTATACATAATAGTTTATACCTCTTACACCCCTACCCCTATATTATTTCTCTCTCCCCACTGGTTAACTACTAGTTTGTATATATATACATATATATAACATTTCTTCTTTATTCATTCATCTGTGTGGACATTAGCTTAATGTGTGAACACTTAGCTTGCTTCCATACCTTGACAACTGTAAATAATACTACTGTGAACATTAGGATATATGTATCCTAATCCTATCCTATCCAGAAACCATAAAACCAGAGGAATAGGCAAAAAAGGTAAAACCCTCTTTGACATAAATTACTATAGTAATTTTTCAGATATGTCTCTTAAAGCAAAGGAAATAAAAGCCAAAGTAAATAAATGAGACATAATTAAACTTAAAATCTTTTGCACAGCAAAGGAAACCATCTATAACTTGAAAAAATATCCCTACTGAATAGGAGAAAATATTTGCAAATGATGTGACTAATAAGGGATTTCTATCCAAAATATATAAACAACTCATAGAGTTCAACATAAAAAATAAACTGATTTAAAAATAGGCAGAGGACCTGGATAGCTGTCTTTCCAAAGAGGAAATTCAGGTGGCTAACACATGTGAAAAGATGCTCAATATCACTAATCATCAGAGAAATGCAAATCAAACCACAGTGAGATATCATCTAGAACGTGTCAGAATGGCTATTGTCAAAAAGACCACAAATAACAAATGTTGATGAAGATGTAGGGAAAAAAAGAGATCCCTTGTACACTGTGGGAAAATGAGTTGGTGCAGTCACTGTGGAAAACACTATGGAGGTTGTTCAAAAAACTAAAGAGAGAACTACCACATGACCTAGCAATTCTAATCCTGGGTATATACTGGAAAAGCAAAAACACTAATTTAAAAAGATACAGGTAAAGCATAATTATTAAATTAATTTGTCAAATATTCTGTTAAATGATCTTTAATTTTTTACTTAATTTAATTACATATGATATGTTCGATATACAAAATGTCATTTAAGTAAATCTTACTCTTTTGTGTATATAATGTAATTTCAACATTAAAATTAATAATATAATGCCTAACTATAATTTTATTTGTTTTCAATAAGGCTTTTCTGTGCTAAATCCTGAGCAAAAAAAAAAATATGAATTTTTTCAATTAACTCATTAACAATAACAATAACAAGTGATTAATACTATGAAATGATTCAGTATGAGCAAAGGGATACATCTAGAGCAATAAAAATTATCCAATATTTCTTCATTTACTCTTAATTTCATTAACTTTCTGTGTGTCTTTGGGAAAGGAAATGTATTCCACATCAGTTTTTCAATGCGTGTGTAGGAATAAGAATGATACCTGCTTCAAAATTATCTACATACTGGTACAATTGATTTTCAAGCAAATGCAGAAAAATATAATGAGTGAGGCAGCAAATAATTTAAAGTTTCATTTCAATAGTGTTAAATAGTTCAGAATTTTTTTTATTATATTACTTTGTTTTAGCTACACAATTTCATTACATTAACTAATAATATGAAAAATACATATTTCTCTAAAATACATATGGGATCATAAGCCTTCCTCTCTCTAACCTAATTCTGTCTACTTGTATGAATAACCACTGAGTTCATTAGAGACTACTGATGTGTGCAAAGTAATTTGACAGTTCACAACGTCATATATTTAACTTTGTGAAAAAAATGTTAAATGCTGTTAGATTTATTGCTACATTCATGTGCCTACTGTCTTTGCCATCAACTCAAATAAAAATTAAAATGCAATACTTTGTTTGAATGCTGAGGCTTCTGTAGGCTATTATACACTTCTTCTTCAATAGAAGAAAGAAAACAGAATAATACTGTATTGTTTACTGTGATTTATGTTACTAATTTGGTGTCATAAACATGTTAAAAACTTAGCCATATCGCTTTCAGTACATTTTCATTTCCAGAGTTTCGTGAAAAATGATTGTGTACAGAAAAGAGAACGAGTGCCAGGAAAACTTAATAGAAACATATTCCACAGCTGTATTTAAGCAAAGGTGACAAGGATTGATATGCAAATGGTACCACATACAATCTACAAGGGAGAATAAAATCTCAAGGGCTCTCAACTCTTGTGGTTAAGGACATTTGCCATATGGAGTTAGTAAGAAGAATCCTACTGGAATTTTCTCCATAGATAAACATCTTACATATTTTTTATAATTGAAATGATATATCCAAGCATGTGATACTGCTTAAGATAACTGTAATATGCTACCACTTATTGTGAGTTAGCTACCTGCTAAACACTATATTGTTATAGTTTCTAATTTGTTTTCAAAATGTATCTATAACTTAGGAATTATCACCCCCATGTTTAAATGAAAAAATGGAGGAAGGGACAGAGGAACAGGCTTAAGCAACATGCAAAAGGATAATGACACACCTGCAATATAATCTATTTTATAAATTCAAAATACCATATTAGGGACCTCTCTGCTGGTCCAGTGGCTAGGACTCCCTGCGCCCAAGACAGAGGGCCTGGTTGGGGCCATGCCTGGTTGGGGAACTAGATCCCACATGCCAGAGCTAAGAATGCATATGCCACAACTGAAAGATCCTGCATGCCTCAGTGAAAATCAAGGATCCAAGTGAGACCCGTCACAGCCAAATAAATATATTTTGCAAATACCGTATTAGTATTTTCTGATGTTATATTACTTAAAATATTATCTATTATACAATATAAGCAAACAATCACTTTTAGATTTATTTAAGGAAAATATTTGTCCTTTTCACCCAGATCCCAACATATATTGGAAAATCTTTTTTTTTTTTTAATGAAAAGTAGATAGTTTTCTCTTGTCAATGGAAAAGATAAGGAATTTTATCTCCCACTCACTTTCCCAACATTAGTCTCATTTTGGTTGATCCTTGAAATACATTTCTCAATTCATAACTTCTGTCTCCGTTTCTCTACTTTTTTAGCTAATTTTACATGCATACATTTATTTCTTCTGATGATATTTAGTCTTAGGTAAACCTTATTAGTTGAATGAATAAAGTTGTTTTTTTTTATAATAAATGGGTTAGCCTTTCAAGTGGGAACTGAACTGACTTCTGATAAAAATCAGAAAATAACCATATACTTTATGATACTAAGCACTTACATTTGAATTTTGTGTATGTATATTTGATTTCTAAATAAAAATAATTAAAACAGATAGCTCTAAAGTTTTTTTGGAAATGCAGTGAAAGTTGTGAGAAATTAAATCTATGAATTAAAATTTTATTATAATTTTGAATCATAATATGAATGTGGATAATTAATCTTTCCCACCAAGTTCAGGGTCAACTGAGAAGCAACAAAGAATTAGCAGGTGTAGAAATATCATATACTTTTGTTTTGTTTAACTGATAAAGATCTAGCTTATTTGAGAGAAAAAAATGGTTTGCATGCTTCTTCTTATTCTTGAAATTGCCCATGAAATTAATGCTTGAAAGTGTCGAAGAGACATTCTTTACCCATATTGCTACTGTCTACTACTTTGGAGTATGTGTATGTGTGTGCAGAGGTGGCAGAGTGGGAGCACCCCTCACTTCAGCCGGTTGAGAAATTTGGATGAAGACTCTGTTCCCTTCTAGTAACATACCCTACCCCAAAAGAAATACTAAGGAGTGGTGAGTGGTGGAAGAAGACAGGAGAGTTTAGGAAATTTTTTTCTCATGAATGAGAACAGAATACTTGAGAAATGGATCATGCAATTCACCCTTAGGTTTGTTTGTTTTGTTTTTCAAACTTCATTCAAAAACCTAACTTTCCTTTTGGAATGCCAGAGTGAAAAGTGAAGGCAATAGAAAGGTTTTCTTCTCCTTTTCTCAATAATATACTCCATATGTAGAAGATAGATTACATGACTGGTAAATATAAAGTTTGCTTGAACTGAGACACCCTGAACTACAGGAGCAATCTTATTTTCATTTTATTAAGATAATATTAATAGTCAAGAAGATAAACTTGGTTGGTTCTGAACTATCCCATCAGCCAGTTAACAGTAATTTTTCTAGCCCTTAAATCAAAACTCATCTCTTTGCCTCACAATTGTTACAAATACTCATAACCTTAATAATGACAATTCTATATCAAATTATTATTATCTATTTATGATAGTCTCAACTTTTAAAATGTTTTATGACCCATATTATAGTGCCTTGAGAATAACAGATAATTAATAAATATTTGTTGATTTGGTTTCTAATTTTTTTGTTTTATAACTAACTGTATAGTCTCTGCTTAAACTGAAAATATCAAGAATTGAAAGAGAATTTAACATATCTCTAAGTTTCTTCACTTTCTATGTATAAATTGCTATTCCTCTTGGATTTCAACCTATTATATAATTTCTTTATGGTACTATCCATCACCTTCCAAAGGGCTGATGGTACCATTTGGGAATTGTTAATATAAGTACTTACCTCTAAATAAAGTTAAATGAAACATATTGTGTAAAAAGGCATTGAGGTAAACATTTTTATTGACACTCAGACTGGATGCATTTTTTTTAGGCTTTGAGTCAAATTTTGATTCTGTTTTTGAACACAATCTATTTTCTATTATGTAAATAGTTTTAACACTGTAAATTTAATAGTGAAGCATTTAACACATCTCTTCCTAATTTTATTTCTCATGCTAATTTCCAATCTATCTCAGGTCTTCTATTCATAGGATATAGGTATATTATAGTTATATCATATAATCAATTGTTTTTTCTATTTGCATGTTCACTATTGTACAATTTCAGTGACCAAATAATTCCTTATTTATATCAGAAGAATAGACAGGTTCATTACTGACATACATCTCTTCTGCATTCCAGCTCTGTTTGAGTATAACTCACTAAAGAGCAGGAGGAACCCATAAAAGGAAAACAAAATAAAGGAGAGTAAAGGCATATATTAAGGAAAAGTATATGAAACACAAAGGTTTACCTGAGAAATCAGAAGAAAGAGGGGAAAGAATAGAAAGATACGTATGTGAGAAAAAAGGCAAAGAGGAAATCTTCACCAAGGGGAAGGAAGAAAGGTGAAATCAGAGAAATTATATATTTTTATAAAATCTTAAGGGTCCTTGATATTGCTGCAAATAAGTATTAATAATCTCTCCTGCCGATTCCTCCAAGCACAACTCCAGATTCACATCACTCCACTTAAACCAATCTTTGATGATGAATGTTCCTTTTAACCACATTTTCTCAGAGTTCTTAGTTCAAATGCTTGTATGTATCCTCTGCTAACTGATAATGACTCTGTACTAAGAATGACTCAAGAGTCTGTTGACAATGTCTATCAATCCAAGGTGGCATCAAAATAAAGTTTTGTGCAGTGAAGAAAAAAAAAAAAAAAAAGGAGTCTAACTCCAGCGAGTCTTCTCTTTCTTTCCTAGTAACAAGCACTTGAGGGGCAGAATGCCAGTCTAATGTAAGCCAACTGTGAACTACTGAGAATATGTCAGAATCTATCCTTAGCAATCACCATTTCATATTTGAATAAAGGAGCCTGAATTTATATTTTAAGTACAGGAATTCTCACATGGGAAAGGTGAGTGGAAGCAGGATATTCTTTTTCTGCAATATTAAAGACAATATGATGATTTATATTACTTTTTCTTAATGTAAAAGCTGAGTCTTTTGGCCTTTGAATTCCAAAAGTTTGGCAGTTTACATTTTTTATGATGCTATCAAAAATGTAATAGCATATGAGTTACAATATCTAATGTGTTTAATTTTAGTCAAACTTATTATACATGGATCTAGAGATAGGAGGTAAATCTGTTCTTGTTTGAATTGACCTTAAAGAAACTACAGGAGAACATACACTGCAAGTATAAACCTGACCATGCAAATGTGTGCAAAATAAAACCAAATTTCTTTCCCTGAACTTAATGCTAACATGAGCATCAACTATAACCAGTATGCTAATTCAATGTAAGAATAGTCTAATAAGAATTTTTTTCAGATAACTTAGCTTTCCCCCTGCCCTTTCATCCAAGGGTAGATAAAAATTATGAAAAAGTGGACACACAGCCAGTGGATTGACAGAGGAGCTGCTGATAATTGATCAATATATTTCTTTTCATCCAAAGAGACATATATGGTTGTATGGTTGGGACATCATATCATCTAGTTCTAAGATTGTTTTCTTAATGCATTATATTCATTAAGATGTCCTGTGGATTTCCCTGGTGTCTCAGATGGTAAAGAAATCTGGCTGCAATGAGGGAGACCTGGGTTCAATCACTGGATTAGGAAGATCCCCTGGAGAAGGAAATGGCAACCCACTCCAGTATTCTTGCCTGAAGAATTCCAAAGACAGAGAAGCCCAGTGGATTATAGACCATGGAGTTGCAAAGAATTGGACATGACTGAGTGACTAACAAACAAACAAATATATATATATATATATATATATATTTACACACACACACAAACATAGTTAAAATTTGTATTGGAGTATAGTTGATTGACAATGCTGCTTTAGTTTCAGGTATACAGCAAAGTAAGTCAGTCATACATATATATGTATTGACTCTTTTTTAGATTCTTTTCAGAGTATTGAGTAGAGTTCCCTGTGCTATACACTAGATCTTTATTAATTAGCTGTTTTATATATAATAGTGTGTATATGTCAATCCCAACCTCTCAATTTATCCCTCCCCCCTTCACTGCCCCCCCCCCAGGTAACTATAAGTTTGCTTTCTACATTTGTAGCTCTATTTCTCTTTTTCTTCTATTTGTTACAACTTTCCTCCCTCAAACTCTGAGCCTCTCCAAGCCATACTCTTTCTCTTTCTCATCTTTATCTCCAGATTGAGAGAATACCTATTGAAAAGTAGGTTAAATAAGTTTTGATTTTAAAATATAATAAAATTTGCATTTATCTACACTGAGCAGTGTTGAAGACCTTTTCATGTGTCTCTCCACCATCTTTAAGAACAGGTGGCAAGAATACACAGGAGAACTATATAAAAAAGATCTTAATGACCCAGATAACCACAATGGTGTGATCACTCACCTAAAGTCAGACATCATGGAGTGCAAAATCAAATGAGCCTTAGAAAGCATCACTATGCACAAATCAACTACAGGTGATGGAATTCCAGTTGAGCTATTTCAAATCCTAACGATGATGCTGTGAAAGTGCTGCATTCAATATGCCAGCAAATTTGGAAAACTCAGCAGTGGCCACAAGACTGGAAAAGGGAACAAAAGAATACTGGAGTGGGTACCCTATCCCTTCGCCAGAGGATCTTCCCAACCCAAGAATCAAACTGGAGTCTCCTGCATTGCAGGCGGATTCGTTGCTAAATGAGCTATGAGGGAAGCCTCATGAAAGTGAAAAGGAACGTGAAAAAGCTGGCTTAAAACTCAACATTAAGAAAACTAAAATCATGGTATCTGGTCCCATAACTTCATGGCAAATAGATGGGGAAAAACATGGACACATGAGAGACTTTGTTTTCTTGGGCTACAAAATCACAGCAGATGGTGACTGCAGCGGTGAAATTAAAAGCTGAGCACCAAAGAATTGATGCTTTTGAACTGTGGTGTTGGAGAAGACTCTTGAGAGTCCCTTGGACTGCAAGGAGATCCAACCAGTCAATGTGAAAGGAAATCAGTCCTGAATATTCATTAGAAGAACTGATGCTGAAGCTCCAATATTTTGGCTAGCTGATGCGAAAGAACTGGCTCATTGGAAAAGACCCTGATGCTGGGAAAGGTTGAAGGCAGGAGGAGAAGGGGAGGACAAAGGCTGAGATGGTTGATGGCATCACCGACTTGATGGACATGAGTTTGAGCAATTTCTTGGAGTCAGTGATGGGCAGGGAAGCCTGGCATTCTACAGTCCATGGGGTCACAAAGAGTCGGACATGACTGAGCGACTGAACTGAACTAATCTGGAAAAATAGAAAGGAATGGAACAGAATAGAATAGAAAATGTAAGTGTAGGGGTAATTGGTCCTATAATGATTCATCAGAATAAAAACATCGGTACTTCGGTGACTTTAACTTACTCTTCTGGTGGTCTCATTTTATGCACATGTTGATTGTTACAGTTAGAGCTATCAGAGGTATCTACATACATTTTAATCTGTATGGTATTTATATCTCTCTAAGCAAAAAGGCATTCATGTTTGATTGAAAGAATATTTTGAAAAAAATTTTTAAAAATGGAAACAGAATCCATTTATTATTATTATTGTTACTGTTAAAATTGAATTATTAAATTTTTCTATATGTAATGTGTATATTCTTTATCATATGACAACTTGACATTTAACTTGAAGTTAAGTGTGTATGTATACATTTATTGAAAATTACACATTCCATAAGTCACACTTTTTAAAGTCTACATTTCCTCCACTGTCTTCAAATTACCTTCATCCCCTCACCTCAGTATTTCTACATTTTTCTTTATTTCTCTTTCAAATTGAAATTGTCTGCTCCTAAGGCGCTTCAGTCATGTCCGACTCTGTGCGACCCCATAGACAGCAGCCCAACAGGCTCTGCCCTCCCTGGGATTCTCCAGGCAAGAACACTGGAGTGGGTTGCCATTTCCTTCTCCAAAGCATGAAAAATGAAAAGTGAAAGTGAAGTTGCTCAGTCGTGTCCGATTCTATGCAACCCCATAGACAGCAGCCTACCAGGCTCCTCTGTCCATGGGATTTTCTAGGCAAGAGTACTGGAGTGGGTTGAAGAAACACGATGTAGAATTATAGAAGGAAACTTAAATATATTTAACAATGGCAAGTTCACAGTGTTTAATAATATACTTTGTTAAATATGTAATATTTCAATTTTACCTTCTCATTTTAATAATAAAAATTATGTTCCCTGATAATCAAAAATATGTAATCCAGAAAATTTGTTCTTGCTTTTTTAATCATTATCTTTTGAAGAAGTAAAACCTTATTTTATGCATATGTAGGGGACAGGGAGGCCTGGCGTGCTGTGATTCATGGGGTTGCAAAGAGTTGGACACGACTGAGCGACTGAACTGAACTGAACTGAGGAGTAAACTTACTCATTGTCTAACTGGTGAGATAAACTAGAGTTCATCTTCTTTGAAATGTAGCCATGGAGAGGTGCCTCTTTGTAAAATACGTTTTTAACAAGTCTTCAATACAGAATTCATTACAGTATATTAACTCAACTGTTTATTTGCATAACTGTCTTACTAAATCAAAATATCCCAAATCCAGAGACCTAAATTCAGGGATCATTCCTAAATTACAGACTTTCATTGTTCATTTATGTATCATTATTACCTATTTTAGTACTTGGGATATAGTTAATAGTCAATAAATATTTTTAAATTAAGAAATATTTCTTACCCAAAATGTTTTCTAATTCTATATTTTTTACTTTGTTTGATTCAGTCAGTTCAGTTCAGTCACTCATTCATGTCCGACCCTTTGTGACCCCATGAATTGCAGCACACAAGGCCTTCCCTGTCCATCACCAACTCCTGGAGTTCACTCAAACTCACATCCAACGAGTTGGTGATGCCATCCAGCAATCTCATCCTCTGTCCGCCCCTTCTTCTCCTGTCCCCAATCTCTCCCAGCATCAGAGTCTTTTCCAATGAGTCAACTCTTTGCATGAGGTGGCCAAAGTACTGGAGTTTCAGCTTTAGCATCATTCCTTCCAAAGAAATCCCAGGGCTGATCTCCTGCAGAAGGACTGGTTGGATCTCCTTGCAGTCCAAGGGACTCTCAAGAGTCTTCTCCAACATCACAGTTCAAAAGCATCAATTCTTTGGCACTCAGCTTTCTTCACAGTCCAACTCTCACATCCATACCTGACCACTGGAAAAACCATAGCCTTGACTAGATGGACCTTTGTTGGCAAAGAAATGTCTCTGCCTTTGAATATGCTATCTAGGTTGGTCATAACTTTCCTTCCAAGGAGTAAGCATCTTTTAATCTCATGGCTGTTGATTACATTAACTCAAATATTATCAATTATGTTTTGATTTGAATTAATATTTCTAGTTTTTATTTTTTAACTAAATGAAAGGTTCTTTCAATTCTATTTTACGAAGAATTTACAGCTTTAAAATTTTCAAAAGAGTCACACAAATGTTCACATAATTCCCTACTAATCCCTTTTCCTCTCAACCCCTATATATTACCCCTCCCTTTCTCACCCTCCCTACAGGTAACTTCTGCTTTGTTATCTTTATGTAAGTGTCTCCTTCATTTTTGTTTTATTCACTACTTTGTTGTTCTTTTTTTAGACTCCACATATATGTAATAAAATACAGTATTTACCTTTCTTTGTCTGACTTATTTCACTTAACCATAATGCCCTTCAGTTTCATCCTTGCTACTGAAAATGACAAGACTTAATTGTTTTTATGGCTGAGTAATATTCCATTGCATGTATATGTACACCACATCTTCTTCATCCACTTGTCTTTTGGTGCATACTTAGGTGGCTTCCATTCCTTGACAAATATAAATAATGCTGCTATGAACATTGGGGTGCATGTGTCTTTTCAAATTAGTGGCATTTTTTGTCGTTTATTTTTTTCTTTTATCAGATATATAGATAGATAGATAGATAGATAGATATACACACACAGACACACCCATGAGTGGAACTGCTGGGTCATATGGTAGTTCCATATGGGAAAATAGATGGGGAAACAGTGGAAACAGTGACAGACTTTATTTTCTTGGCCTCCAAAATCACTGCAGATGGTAACTGCAGCCATGAAATTAAAAGACACTTGCTCCTTGGAAGAAAAGCTATGACCAATCCAGACAGCATATTAAAAAGCAGAGACATTAATTACTTTGTCAACACAGATCTGTCTAGTCAAAGCTATCGTTTTTCCAGTAGTCATGTATGGATGTCAGAGTTGGACTATAAAGGAAGCTGAGTGCTAAAGAACTAATGCTTCTGAAACATGGTGTTGGAGAAGACTCTTGAGATTCCCTAGAACTGCAAGGATATCAAACCAGTCAATACTAAAGGAAATGAATCTTGAATAATTATTAAAAGGATTTATGCTGAAGCTGAAACTCCAATACTTGGGCCACGTGATGCAAAGAGCTGACTCATTAGAAAAGACCCTGATGCTGGGAAAGAGAGAAGGCAGGAGAAGGGGATGACAGAAGACAAGGTGTTTAGATGGCATCACCAACTCGATGGACATTGGTTTGAGCAAGTTCCGGGACATGGTGAAGAATAGGAAAGGTTCACATACTGCACAGTCCATGGGGCTGCAAAGAGTTGGGGATTACTGAGCGACTGGACTGAATTGAATCACTAGTGATGTTGACTATCTTCCCATGCATTTAGCCACCTGCATTACTTCTTTGGAAACATCTATTCATTTCTTCTGCCCATTTTTAAAATGGATTTTTTTTTTAATATATTGAGTTGTGTGTCCAACTACATGCCCAATTGTTAACATAAATAATATCAAGATTTAAAGATCTGTCAGCTTTGTACAGCTGACATTAGTTACTTCTTTTCTTGGTAATATCTTGAGTCACATGGAAGAATTAGTTAGTTCAGTCACTCAGTCCTCTCTGACTCTTTGTGACCCCATGAACTGCAGCTGGCCAGGCCTCCCTGTCCATCACTAACTACCGGGGTCCACCCAAACCCAAATCCATTGATTTGGTGATGCCATCCAACCATCTCATACTCTGTCAGCTCCTTCTCCTCCTGCTCTCAATCTTGCCCAGTATCAGCATCTTTTCAAATGAATAAGCTCTTTGAATCAGGTGGCTAAGCAGAGCAACCAGAGATCAAATTGCCAACATCCGCTGGATCATGGAAAAAGCAAAAGAGTTCCAGAAAAACATCTATTTCTGCTTTATTGACTATGCCAAAGCCGTTGACTGTGTGGATCACAATAAACTGGAAAATTCTTCAAAAGATGGGAATACCAGACCACCTGACCTGCCTTTTGAGTAATTTGTATGCAGGTCAAGAAGCAACAGTTAGAACTGGACATGGAACAACAGACTGGTTCCAAATAAGAAAAGGAGTACATCAAGGCTGTATATTATCACCCTGCTTATTAACTTACATGCAAAGTACATTATGAGAAACGCTGGACTGGAAGAAACACAAGCTGGAATCAAGATTGCTGGGAGAAATATCAATAACCTCAGATATGAAGATGACACCATACTTATGGCAGAAAGTGAAGAGGAACTAAAGAGCCTCTTGATGAAACTGAAAGTGGAGAGTGAAAAAGTTGGCTTAAAGCTCAACATTCAGAAAACAAAGATCATGGCATCTGGTCCCATCACTTCATGGGAAATAGATGGGGAAACAGTGGAAACAGTGGCTGATTTATTTGTTTGGGCTCCAAAATCACTCCAGATGGTGACTGCAGCCATGTAATTAAAAGACGCTTACTCCTTGGAAGGAAAGTTATGACCAACCTAGATAGCATATTCAAAAGCAGAGACATTACTTTGCCAACAAAGGTTCATCTAGTCAAGGATATGGTTTTTCCTGTGGTCATGTATGGATGTGAGAGTTGGACTGTGAAGAAATCTGAGCACCAAAGAATTGATGCTTTTGAACTGTGGTGTTGGAGAAGACTCTTGAGAGTCCCTTGGACTGCGAGGAGGTCCACCCAGTCCATTCTGAAGGAGATCAGCCCTGGGATTTCTTTGGAAGGAATGATGCTAAAGCTGAAACTCCAGTACTTTGGCCACCTCATGGGACGAGTTGACTCATTGGAAATGACTCTAATGCTGGGAGGGATTGGGGGCAGGAGGAGAAGGGGACAACAGAGGATGAGATGGCTGGATGGCATCACTGCCTCGATAGATGTGAATCTGAGTGAACTCTGGGAGTTGGTGATGGACAGGGAGGCATGGCATGCAGCGATTCATGGGATCACAAAGAGTCAGACACGACTGAGTGACTGAACTAAACTGAACTGAAAAGTATTGGACTTTCACCTTCAGCATCAGTCCTTCCAAAGAATATTCAGGACTGATTTCCTTTAGCATGGACTGGTTGGATCTCCGAAAAGTCCAAGGGACTGTCAAGAGTCTTCTCCAACACCACAGTTCAAAAGCATCAATTATTCTGTGCTCATCTTACCTTGTAATCTAACTCACATCCATACATGACTATTGTAAAAACCATAGTCTTGAATAGACTGACTTTTGTTGACAAAGTAGTGTCTCTGCTTTTCAATATGCTGGCAAGGTGGGTCATAACTTTCCTTTGAAGGAGTAAGCGTCTGTTAATATCATGGCTGCAATCACCATCTGAAGTGATTTTGGAGCCCAGAAAAATAAAATCAGCCACTGTTTACAATGTTTCCCCATATACTTGTCATGAAGTGATGGGACCAAATGCCATGATCTTCATTTTCTGAATTTGAGCTTTAAGCCAAATTTTTCACTCTCCTCTTTCAGTTTCATCAAGAGGCTCTTTAGTTTTTATTCACTTTCTGCCATAAGGGTGGTGTGATTTGCATATCTGAGGTTATTGATATTTCTCCCAGCAATCTTGATTCCAGCTTGTGCTTCGTTCACCCAGCTTTTCTCATGATGTACTCTGCATATAAGTTAAATAAGCAGGGTGACAATATATAGCCTTGGCGTACACCTTTTCTTATTTGGAACCAGTCTGTTGTTCCATGTCCAGTTCTAACTGTTGCTTCCTGACCTGCATACAGGTTTCTCAAGAGGCAGGTCAGGTGGTCTGGTATTCCCATTTCTTTCAGAATTTTCCACAGTTTATTGTGATCCACACAGTCAAAGGCTTTGGCATAGTCATAAGCAGAAATTGATATCCTTCTGGAACTCTCTTGCTTTTTTGATGATCCATTGGATGTTGGCAGTTTGTGTTCTTCTACTTTTCTAAAACCAGCTTGAACATCTGGAATTCACTGTTCAAATAATGCTGAAACCTGCCTTGGAGAAATTTAAGCATTACTTTACTAGTGTGTGAGATGAGTGCAATTGAGCAGATTTTTTACATTCTTTGGCATTGTCTTTCTTTGGGATTGGAATGAAAACTGATCTTTTCCAGTCATGTGGCCACTGCTGAGTTTTCCAAATTTGCTGCCTTATTGAGTGGAGCACTTTCACAGCATCATCTTTCAGGATTTGAAGTAGCTCAACTGGAACTCCATCACCTCCACTAGCTTTTTTCGTAGTAATGCTTCCTAAGGCCCATTTGATTTCACATTCCAGGATGTCTGGCTCTACGTGAGTGAACACACCATTGTGATTATCTGGATTGTGAAGATCTTTTTTGTACAGTTCTTCTGTGTATTCTTGCCACCTCTTCTTAATATTTTCTGCTTCTGTTCTCTATTGACCCCATCTTTGCATGAAATGTTCCCTTGGTATCTAATTTTCTTGAAGAGAGCTCAAGTCTTTCCCATTCTTTTGTTTTCTTCTATTTCTTTGCATTGATTGCTGAGGAAGTCTTACTCATCTCACCTTGCTAGTCTCTGGAATTCCACTTTCAAGTGGGTATATCCTAGCTTTTCTCCTTTGCTTTGCACTTCACTTCTTTTCACAGCTAAGACCTCCTCAGACAGCCATTTTGCTGTTTTGCATTTCTTTTTCTTGGGGATGGTCTTCATCCCTGTCTCCTGTACAATATAATGAAC
The DNA here is from genome assembly GCF_003369695.1 of Bos indicus x Bos taurus. Lineage (NCBI taxonomy): Eukaryota > Metazoa > Chordata > Mammalia > Artiodactyla > Bovidae > Bos > Bos indicus x Bos taurus. Next base: position 16,088,692 of record NC_040076.1, on the reverse strand, counting down.
TTCCATCCATAGTTCATCAGGAACTCTGTCTATCAGATCTAGTCCCTTAAATCTATTTCTCACTTCCACTGTATAGTCATCAGGGATTTGATTTAGGTCATACCTGAAAGGTGTAGTGGTTTTCTCCACTTTCTTCAATTTCAGTCTGAATTTGGAAATAAGGAGTTCATGATCTGAGCCACAGTCAGCTCCTGGTCTTGTTTTTGCTGACTGTATAGAGCTTGTCCATCTTTGGCTGCAAAGAATATAATCAATCTGATTTCGGTCCTGACCATCTGGTGATGTCCATGTGTAGAGTCTTCTCTTGTGTTGTTGGAAGAAGGTGTTTGCTATGACCAGTGCATTCTCTTGGCAGAAATCTATTAGCCTTTGCCCTGCTTCATTCTGTACTCCAAGGACAATTTGCCTGTTACTCCAGGTGTTTCTTGACTTTCTACTTTTGCTTTCCAGTCCCCTGTAGTGAAAAGGACATCTTTTTTTGAGTGTTAGTTCTAGAATGTCTTGTAGGTCTTCACAGAACTGTTCAACTTCAGCTTTTTCAGCGTTACTGGTCAGGGCATAGATTTGGATTACTGTGATATTGAATGGTTTGCCTTGGAAACACACAGAGATCATTCTGTTGTTTTTGAGACTGCATCCAAGTGCTGCATTTTGGACTCTTTTTTTTTTTTTTTTGCTGTTGTTGTTCTAGCAATATATTTTTTTAATTTTTAAAAATTTAAATTTATTTATTTTAGTTGGGGGCTAATTACTTTACAATATTGTATTGGTTTTGCCATACATCAACATGATTCTGCCACGGGTGTACACGTGTTTCCCATCCTGAACCCCCTTCTCACCTCCCTCCCCATATCATCCCCCTGGGTCATCCCAGTGCACCAGCCCCAAGCATCCTGTATCCTGTATCGAAGACTATGATGGCTACCCCATATCTTCTAAGGGATTCCTGGCCACATTAGTAAATATAATGGTCATCTGAGTTAAATTCACCCATTCCAGTCCATCTTAGTTCACTGATACCTGGAATGTCGATGTTCACTCTTGTCATCTCCTGTTTGACCACTTCCAATTTGCCATGATTCATGGACCTAACATTCCAGGTTCCTATGCAATATTGCTGTTTACAGCATTGATCCTTTCTTCTACCCCAAGTCCCATCCACAGTTGAGTGTTGTTTTTGTTTTAGCTCCATCCCTTCATTCTTTCTGGACTTATTTCTCCACTGATCTCCAGTAGCATACACCTATCGACCTGGGAAGTTCATTTTGCAGTGTCCTATCTTTTTGCCTTTTCATACTGTTCATGGGGTTCTCAAGGCAAGAATGCTGAAGTGTTTTGCCATTCCCTTCTCAGTGGACCACATTCTGTCAGACCTCTCCACCATGACTCGTCCATCTTGGGTGGCCCCACATGGCATGGCTTAGTTTCACTGAGTTAGACAAGGCTGTGGTCTGTGTGATCAGATTGGTTAGTTGTCTGTGATTGTTATTTCAGTCTGTCTGCCCTCTGATGCCCTCTATAAGTGCCTACCATCTTACTTGGGTTTCTCTTACCTTAGACCTGGGGTATCTCTTCATGGCTGCTCCAGGTCAGGTACGGTGGCCAAGAGGAGCTACCCCTTAACCAAGGTAATGGAAGAATATGGGCATCTTAATAAAGTGTATGGTAATGGGGGGAAAAAAGAGTAGGAAATGGAAACCCTCTCCAGTATTTTTGCATGGAAAGTCCCATGTACAGAGGAGTCTGGTGGCCTACAGTCCTTGGGGTCACAAAGAGTTAGACACAACTGAGCAACTGAGTACAATGGAAAAAAATAAAATGAATTTTTCAAGCATGTGTGAATTTGGACAAGGAGTGGACTTTATAAGGCAATTATACTGAGTCAAAAAGAAATTCGAAGACAGGAAGTAACTGGGTGAAACATAAATCTGTGAAGGAAACAAGAGACAAGAAAAACAGGCATCCACTATTTGATATTTTTGCTTGGAATTTTGTAGTTATTTTCATTCTCTGCCTCTTCTACGTCCTGACTCACTATTTACTACCACATGTAGGTTTGTCTTCCTAAGTCCATTTTTCTTCTTTTTTCAGTGAAGCCTAGTCCAATTTCTAGCTATGATATTTACTTCAGTGTTCTAAAGAAAATAAATTTTAAAAACTCACAAGGGTTGTTAAAAGTATGTTTGTTTCTAAACCACATTTTCTAATTTAATGCTGTATTTCTTCCAGGGCTTCCTTGAAGTAGTGTTTTTCAAATCTGGCTGCTAATTTTTATGACCAAGGGAGATTTTTAAATGTGCTGATATCCACATATCAGTATATTTTTAAAAGCACTCCTGTTGATTCAAATGCACAGCCATGGCTGAAAGCTACTGCCAGAAATTGACTAAAACAATTGATTTACTTAGTGGGCATTTCATATAAAAGTGATGTCATCTTCAAAATCAGGCAACTAAATGATTTATTAGAATAGTCTCCATACACAAACTGAGATAAAGGCATTTGCCATGCTTTCTTGCAAAGAAGAATAAAATATCAATATCCAAAAGAAAAAAAAAAATCTCAGGAAAGAATCTTTGAAAATGCAGGGAATTTGCTGCCTTTTTTTAAAATATAGTTTTTAAAATGAAGGATATTCCATTTGTCCTCTTCTCTTTCTGTTTCTTCTTCCCCCAAAATAGAACAGAAGGTACAAGGCAGCAACCTACTTTTACTTCACTATTTGTCAAATTCTTAAAAAGAAAACATGACTGATAAGTGGTACTTAATGTTACAAGTATTTTTGTAAAAATGTGATACTTTTATTTGAATAACTTTTACATTGGAAAATAACTTATATTTTTAAATGCCTTAAAAATAAAATTTATTTGATAAATTCAAGTTCTGAAAAGCAGAAAGTGATAAGAAAAATGATTATACAAAGTGAATGCCACACAGAAATATTTTTAAGACATTTATTTCCTTTTTTCTTAACATAGATTTTCCAAAGTATAAGGTTCTGTGTTCCCCAGAGCTAAGATGACTCAATATCTCAATTTGGCCTAGGAAGCTAAAGTTTTTATCCTCCATATTTTAGGAAATGTGCAGGTCAGAGCATATTACTCCAGAAACAAGTACTGTCTATGTCTTCTTGTGAGATATCTGAGATGGCCTAATTTTGTGCTGGTTCATAACGCAATTCATGATTCCTTCTACTTTGCCACAAATGGTTTAGTTTCTCTTCTAAGACTCATTCAGTCCCAAGGGTTTGATTGCATTTTGTATGGGGGGACCCTGGATTCCACATAAGTTCAGGATTTGAAGATACTTCTTTTTTCCTATTCTTTTTGTGTATGTGTGTGTGAAATAGCTAAAAACCTTTAATACACTTTTAGTATAAGTGTAAATTGATACATTCACTTTTAAAAATAGATAGTATTTACTGAAGCTGAACATAGACATCTCTATGATCTAATAATTTCTACTCCTTGGTATGTTCTTAGCAGAAATGCATACAGTTGTGTTCCAAAGACATTATAAGAACATTAAAAACAACATTACCAATAATACTCCCCAAACTAGAACAACTGAATGTCCATTAACATTAGAATGGAAAAATATGTTGTGCTATACTCATATAAATGAACACTATACAGACTACATGCTGAACTCGGAATATATTGATATTTAAGACAAATAGATTCAGTTAATCCTCTATCTACTGTTTCAGGAAGCCTGTTTCCCTGACTTTGCATTTCTCTGAGGAGTCTATTTTCAATTCCTCCTGATGTGTTGACGTGAAGGAACAGGCCTTATTTAATTGATTTACTGAAGCTTCCTCATTTTGGTGAATTAATCAAGCATTGTGAGAAACAGATAAGAAATGGCTTTTGGGGAACAGTGTCACATATAAAGATTAAGGATCTTTCTCTATCACAAGATAGACAAAGCTGCTTCTAAATGTGTGACAAATGAGTTTGAGCTTGGTGGTTTATGATTAGTTTCTACTGATTACTTGTTTTCAATGATTTTTTGACCAGTTTTAATTGCTGAGCAAACAACATGTAGGTGAGCAAGGACGGACTGCTTTGGCAAGAATTTATAAATATGCTTTAGACCACACCTAACCATCCCTAACCTGTACTCCGGGAGAAGGCAATGACACCCCACTCCAGTACTCTTGCTTGGAAAATCCCATGGACTGAGGAGCCTGTTGGGCTGCAGTCCATGGGGTCGCTAAGAGTCGGACACAACTGAGCGACTTCACTTTCACTTTTCACTTTTATGCATTGGAGAAGGAAATGGCAGCCCACTCCAGTATTCTTGCCTGGAGAATCCCAGGGACGGGGGAGCCTGGTGGGCTGCCGTCTGTGGGATCGCACAGAGTCAGACATGACTGAAGTGACTTAGCATAGCAACCTGTACTCCGACGGTACAAGTGTCTGTCTGCAATGCAGGAGACCTGGGTTCGATCCTTGGGTCAGGAAGATCCCCTGAAGAAGGAAATGGCAACCCACTCCAGTACTCTTGCCTGGAAAATTCCATGGATGGAGGAGCCTGGTGGGCCAGTCCACGGGGTCGCAAAAAGTCAGACACAACTGAGCAACTTTTCACTTTCACAATCAGTACTACTGAAAGAGGGACTCAATTATCAGACAGAGGTAATCTTTATGTGTTCTGGCCCCTTAGGTATCTATCAATGTGATTTTCCTATCAGGAGTGCAAAAAGCCATATTCACTTTGAGTTTCTTATAGTATTGGCAAGTGCTGTCAGACAAGCAGCCTCAAACTTAAATCACTATTTTGTTTTTGACTGTTTTCAGGATCCAAGCTAACCTCTTGGATCCATGTAGCTTTTTTGTAGGCAAATAAATTTCAAGCACTCACATGCAAATGCAAAGTCAAATGCAAATCAGGGAAACAGGCTTCCTGAAACAGTAACTAGCAGATTAACTGAATCTATTTGTCTTAAATATTGATGCCTTCTGAGTTAAGCATGTGGTCTTGATATAAAAATAGAAAAACAGAAGTATCTTTATATACAGATTTTTTCTAGAATCTGGGATTCCTCTGTAAAAAATGAAATGACCTCTAGTTAAATAGCTGCATAAACTCTGAATATGGCCTTAGGTGTGCTCAGTCATTTAATCTTGCCCAATTCTCTGTGAACCCATGGACTACTATAGCCCACCAGGCTTCTCTGTCCATGGAATTTTCCAGGCAAGAAACTGGAGCAGGTTGTGATTTCCTACTCCAGATGGCTTTAGATAGCAGACATAAAAATTTTCATTATCCACAGAATAGAAAAATCAGTTTGGTTCAGTTTAGTCACTGAAGTGAAAGAGTTGTGTCCAACTCTTTGCGATCCCATGAATTGCACTACTCCAGGCCTCCCTGTCCATCACCAACTCCCAGAGTTCATTCAAACTCACGTCCATCGAGTCAGTGATGCCATCCAGCCATCTCATCCTCTTTCGTCCCCTTGTCCTCTTGCCCCCAATCCCTCCCAGCATCAGAGTCTTTTCCAATGAGTCAACTCTTCGCATGAGGTGGCCAAAGTACTGGAGTTTCAGCTTTAGCATCATTCCTTCCAAAACACCCAGGACTGATCTCCTTCAGAACTGACTGGTTGGATCTCCTTGCAGTCCAGGGGACTCTCAAGAGTCTTCTCCAACATCACAGTTCAAAAGCATCAATTCTTCGGCGCTCAGCTCTCTTCACAGTCCAACTCTCACATCCATACATGACCACTGGTAAAACCATAGCCTTGACTAGAAGGACCTTTGTAGGCAATGTAATGTCTCTAGTACTATAGAAAAAAGAAATGTTAGGCAATGGGGTGTATTAGAACATGTGATATTTTTTGGTAGAAATCAATAAGAAATTTATTGAAATTATTGCAAATCAAAGACTTGAAGAAAATTTTAAGATGTGTATATAATAATCTTGAAATCTATTTTGCCTAGAAATCAAGAAATAATTGTGGTGATCTGAATTTAAAAATGTTGTTATTTGTGTCAGATTAGAAAAGAGAAGAAATGAAGAGAGGATAAAATAAAAGTGAAATACTGGTTATTCTTATTTAACTTTTTTAAATTAGAAAATTTGAGAACACAAAGATTTGGAGTAACTGAGATAAAAGAGTTTTCTTGATATTGAAAGTATAAACTACTTTGAAAAAATAACTTGACTTCATATTCTTAAGTTGAACTTACAGTATTGTAATTTCATCCTTGTAAATACCCAAGAAAAGCCTTAATATCTGTGTGCCTGGAAGCATCTAAATTACAGGATCTTTGACTAGTATTGTATTCAAATGGTATACTGGAACCAACTCAGACTGATCCACTGGATAATCATAGAATAGAAAACTCACACAGTTAAAAATAATAAGCAGAGCGGATTCTTTACCACTGAACCATCTGGGAAGCTCCTAAATAATTGTACAGCAGTGAAAATGAAGGGACAACCTAAATGAATATAGTAACAGATACTGTGTTGAAAAAGAAGTCTCAGAAGACCAATAGGAGACAATTTTATGTAAAGTTCAAATATAAGTAAAATATTACTTATGTATATAAAACACAAGGTAGGCCATGGCAAACCTCAAATTCAAAGTAATTCAGGGATTACTTTTGGGAGTGATAGAATTGGAATATGAGTGTGTGCGTGTATGTGTGAAGCTCATGCATGATCAGTCGTGTCTGACACTTAATCCAATGGATTATAGCCTGCCAAGCTCAACAGTCCATGGAATTTTACAGGCAAGAATACTGGAGTGGGTTGCCATTTCAAGAGTAGGAGTTCAGTTCAGTTCAGTTGCTCAGTCATGTGCAACTCTCTGTGACCCCATGAAGTGCAGCAAGCCAGGCCTCCCTGTCCATCACCAATTCCTGGAGCCTAGCCAAACCCATGTCCATTGAGTCAGTGATGCCATCCAACATCTCATCCTCTGTCATCCCTTCTCCTCCTGCCCTCAATCTTTCCCAGCATCAGAGTCTTTTAAATGAGTCATCACTTCGCATCAGATGGCCAAGTAATTGGAGTTTCAGCTTCAACATAAGTTCTTCCAATGAACACCCAGGAATGATCTCCTTTAGGATGGACTGGTTGGATCTCCTTGCAGTCAAGGGATTCTCAAGAGTCTTCTATAACACCACAGTTCAAAAGCATTAATTCTTCGGTGCTCAGCTTTCTTTATAGTCCAACTCTCACATCCAAACATGACTACTGGAAAAACAATAGCCTTGACTAGATGGACCTTTTATGACAAAGTAATGTCTCTGCTTTTTAATGTGCTGTCTAGGTTGGTCATAACTTTCCTTCCAAGGAGTTAACGTCTTTTAATTTCATGGCTGCAGCCACCATCTGGAGTGATTTTGGAGCCCAAACAAATAAATCAGCCACTGTTTCCACTGTTTCCCCATCTATTTGCCATGAAGTGATGGGACTGGATGTGATGATCTCCATTTTCTGAATGTTGAGACTTAAGTCAAATTTTTCACTCTCCTCTTTCACCTTCATCAAGAGGCTCTTTAGTTCTTCACTTTCTGCCATAAGGATGGTATCTTCTGCATATCTGAGGTTATTGATATTTCTTCCAGCGATCTTGATTCCAGCTTGTGCTTCTTCCAGTCCAGCGTTTTCCATGATGTACTCTGCATATAAGTTAAATAAGCAGGGTGACAATATACAGCATTGACTTACTCCTTTTCCTATTTGGAACCAGTCTGTTGTTCCATGTACAGTTCTAACTGTTGCTTCCTGATCTGCATACAGGTTTCTCAAGAGGCAGGTCAGGTGGTCTGGTATTCCCATTTCTTTCAGAATTTTTTCACAGTTTATTGTCATCCACACAGGCAAAGGCTTTGGCATAGTCAAAAAAGCAGAAATAGATATTCTTCTGGAACTCTCTTGCTTTTCCAATGATCCAGTGGATGTTGGTAAATTGATCTCTGGTTAATCTGCCTTTTCTAAAACCAGGTTGAACACCTTGAAGTTCATGGTTCACATATTGTTGAAGCCTGGTTTAGAGAATTTTGAGCATTACTTTACTAGTGTGTGAGATGAGTGTAATTGTGTGGTAGTTTGACATTCTTTGGCATTGCCTTTCTTTGGAATTGGAATGAAAACTGACCTTTTCCAGTCCTGTGGCCACTGCTGAGTTTTCCAAATTTGCTGGCATATTGAGTGCAGCACTTCCATAGCATCATCTTTAAGGATTTAAATAGCTCAATTGGAATTCCATCACCTCCACTAGCTTTGTGCATAGTGATACTTCCTAAGGCCCACTTGACTTCATATTCCAGGATGTCTAGCTCTAGGTAAGTGATCACATTATCATGATTATCTGGGTTGTAAAGACCTTTTTTTGTACAGTTTTTCTGTGTATTCTTGCCAACTATTCTTAATATCTTCTGCCTCTGTTAGGTCCATACCATTTCTGTCCTTTATTGAGCCCATCTTTGCATGAAATGTTCCCTTGATATCTCTAATTTTTTTGAGGAGATCTCTAGTCTTTCCCATTCTATTGTTTTCCTCTATTTCTTTGCACTGATCACTGAGGAAGGTTTCCCTATCTCTCTTTGCTATTCTCTGGAACTCTGCATTCAAATGGGTATATCTTTCCTTTACTCCTTTGCTTTTTTCTCTTGTTCTTTTCACAGCTATTTGTAAGGCCTCCTCAGACAGCCATTCTGCTTTTTTGCATTTCTTTTCCATGGGGATGTTCTTGATACCTGTCTCCTGTACAATGTCACGAACCTCCATCCATAGTTCATCAGGCATTCTATCAGATCTAGTCTCTTAAATCTATTTCTCACTTTCACTGTATAATCATAAGGGACTTGATTTAGGTAATACCTGAATGGCCTAGTGGTTTTCCCCACTTTCTTCAATTTAAATCTAAATTTGGCAATAAGGAGTTCCTGATCTGAGTCACATTCAGCTCCCAGTCTTGTTTTTGCTGACTGTATAGAGCTTCTCCATCTTTGGTTGCAAAGAATATAATCAATATGATTTTGGTGTTGGCCATCTGGTGATGTCCATGTGTAGAGTCTTCTCTTGTGTTGTTGGAAGAGGGTGTTTTTGTTATGACCAGGGCATTCTCTTGGCAAAACTCTATTAGCCTTTGTCCTGCTTCATTCTATGCTCCAAGGCCAAATTTGCCTGTTACTCCAGGTGTTTCTTGACTTCCTACTTCTGCATTCCAGTCCCCTATAGTGAAAAGGACATCTTTTGGAGGTGTTAGTTCTAAAAGGTCTTATAGGTCTTCATAGCATTGTTAAGCTTCAGCTTCTTCAGCATTACTGGTCAGGGCATAGACTTGGATTATCATGATATAGACTGGTTTGCCTTGGAAATGAACAGAGATCATTCTGTTGTTTTTGAGATTGCTTCCAATTACTGCATTTCAGGCTCTTTTGTTGACTATCATGGCTACTCCATTTCTTCTAATGGATTCCTGCCCACAGTAATAGATATATGGTCATCAGAGTTAAAGTCACCCATTCCAGTCCATTTTAGTTCGCTGATTCCTAGAATGTTGACGTTCACTATTGCCGTCTCCTGTTTGACCACCTCCAATTTGCCTTAATTCATGGACCTAACATTCCAGGTTCCTATGCAATATTGCTGTTTACAGCATTGATCCTTTCTTCTACCCCGAGTCCCATCCACAATTGAGTGTTGTTTTTGCTTTAGCTCCATCCCTTCATTCTTTCTGGAGTTATTTCTCCACTGATCTCCAGTAGCATACACCTACCGACCTGGGAAGTTCATTTTTCAGTGTCCTATCTTTTTGCCTTTTCATACTGTTCATGGGGTTCTCAAGACAAGAATACTGAAATGGTTTGCCTTCCCTTCTCCAGTGGACCACATTCTGTCAGACCTCTCCACCATGACCCGTCCGTCTTGGGTGGCCCCACACGGCATGGCATAGACAAGTACTGTTGACCTTAATGGGCTCCTCTGGTGGCTCAGACAATAAAAATTTATCTGGAATGCAGAAGACCTGGGTTTGATCCTTGGCTTGCAAAGATACCCTGGAGAAGAGAATGGCTACCAGTTCAATATTCTGACTGATGAATCTCAGGGACAGAGGAGCCTGGAAATCTAAAGTCCATGGGGTTTCAAAGAGGCAGAAACAACTGAGCGAGTAAGCACCCACATGGATTGATATTAATTAATATTCATCTTGGACAGTGTATCCGTGACTATTCATCCTATCATAAAAAAAGTCACTTTTAGAAAATATTTAGAAAATATAATAAAGTTCCATTATCTGTAGCAATGAGGTTTATATATATATATATATATATATATATATGCTGCTAAGTCGCTTCAATCATGTCCGACTCTGTGCGACCCCGTAGACGGCAGCCCACCAGGCTCCCCCGTCCCTGGGATTCTCCAGGCAAGAACACTGGAGTGGGCTGCCATTTCCTTCTCCAATGCATGAAAGTGAAAAGGGAAAGTGAAGTTGCTCAGTCGTGTCCAACTCTTAGCGACCCCATAGACTGCGGCCCACCAGGCCCCTCCGTCCATGGGATTTTCCAGGCAAGAGTGCTGGAGTGGGGTGCCATTGCCTTCTCCATATATATATATATATATATACACCATTGCCTTCTCCATTATATATGGAGAAGGCAATGGCACCCCACTCCAGCACTCTTGCCTGGAAAATCGCATGGACGGAGGGGCCTGGTGGACCGTAGTCCATGGGGTCGCTAAGAATCGGACACGACTGAAGGACTTCACTTTTACTTTTCACTTTCATGCATTGGAGAAGGAAATGGCAGCCCACTCCAGTGTTCATGCCTGGAGAATCCCAGAGACGGGGGAGCCTGTTGGGCTGCCGTCTATGGGGTCGCACAGAGTTGGACACGACTGAAGTGACTTAGCATAGCATAGCATACATGTATGTATATTAATAACAAGGATTTTGGTAAGTCCAGTCTTACGCACTTGAGTTCCAAGGGGAGTGCTGGGTCAGGCAAATATATAAAAAAAAGAAACCAAAAAGGGGAAAAAAAAAAAGGAAAAATTTAAAATTAACCAGACAGAAGTTTGAAGATTAAATAATGAGTGAGCAGTGTCCCAGATGGAGAAAATGATATTTGATTAAGAAATAAAGGAAAACACATACCACAGTTTCAGATATACTATGTGGGTATATACATAGTAACTTCCATGCATTATAGCAATTCCACCCCTCCGCCATGTTACTAGATGAAACATTGGCATTGAAAGTTCACACAACTAGGAAGTGGGAGAGTTTGTGCATTTCACCAGTATATAATCATAAGAAAAGAGCTGCCAGAGTGTATTATTGAAAAAAAAATCTTAGAAAACAAAAATAAAGTTGAAGGAAAGAATACTAATATCCTGTAAATTGTGCCAGTCTTTCATAAAGAGAAAACTGAGAAGCGTTAAGAATCCAAAATCTTAAACAAACCCTCCTAAAGCTATTAGGGGAGTAAATAAAACAGAGAAGAGCACATCTCTTAACTTCATATCGACATTGTTATCATAGGAGATGAATATACACTCAGTGCCTCAGAATTCCAAAAAACAGGAGTGACCAGACTTTAGGAAATGAAACGCTGTCCAGGGAGCATAGGAAACTGAGAGCCCTGTGCGTGTGCAAGCCTGCTCAGTCGCGTCCGACTCTTTGCAACTCCATGGACTGTAGCCCACCAGCCTCCTTGGTCAATGAGATTTTCCAGGCAAGAATACTGGAGTGGGGTGCTATTTCCTCCTTCACTGTGTCTTCCCAACCCAGGGTTGAACCCCAGTCTCTTGAGTCTCCTGCATCTCCTGCATTGGCAGGCGAATTCTTCACCACTGCACCAGCTGGGAAACCCCGAGAGCACTGGAGTCAGTTTAACTAATGTGATCTTCTAGCTTTTGTAAGGGCCTTTTTAGGGGAAACACTAAACTGCCCCTCAGTGGGAGATTATCACATCCTGATGGATCATGGGCTTATTGGTTAGACCCAGTGCATTAAAAGAAAACCTTGGGGGATAGAAAGAAGCATCTTTATTTCTGTTGTCTCCAGGTTTTCATGTGGGGGGATTCCTGTGATGGATATTCATGACCCCTCTCCTTGCTCCTTATTTACTACTCTCCCTAAAGGATAATCTCCTTGGCTCTAGTTCCACTAAGTTCAGGAAACTGGAAGTATGGTTACTGTAAGTAAAGCAGTTCCTAACTTGATTGTACCTAAAACAGTAAAGTTGAATTGTACACTTAATAATGGCTAAAATGGCAAGTTTTATGCTATGTATATTCTACCACAAAAATTAGTTAGCTAATTTAAAAAAATCTTACTGGGTGAAGCAATAAATGGACTTTCTAGCACATTAATATTATGTGAAGGCTATGGACTCATCAGTATGTAGCTTTTGTTGCAAACATTGCAGGTTCATCCTGTGTAGTAGTTTCCTCCTCAGAGCTTTCACCCCCCCCCCAAAAAAAAAAAAGCCTTTCAAAAAATCTTCTGTGAGGCTATGATTGCATTGTCTTTTTTATAACCAGTTAGTTGAAAAGGAAAAGAGAAGGCAGCACTATCATGTACCTTGTTCTAAAAATTAGTAATCAATACATTGAAATATTCTTCAAAGTTAATTTTTATAGCATTTTTCCAATAAAAGTTTAGGTTATTCACACCTAAGTATGAAAGTAATAAATACGCTCTTTGGAAATATTCTCATGTTTTACCCCTGATGCAACTGTTACTTAAAAACACTCTTACAGTCCTCTGACCAGAACTGGGTTTCAGCCATACAACATAGCCAGACATAACTTTGGGTAGAACTTTTCAAAACAAATGCACAAGTTAGGTACCAACTCTGTGATCTAATGCCTGATGCTTTGATGTGGAGCTGATGTTATAATAATAGAAATAAAGTACACAATAAATGTAATGCATTTGAATCATTCTGAAACCATCACCTGCCTATGGAAAAACTGTCTTCCATGAAACCAATCCCTGATGCCAAAAAGGTTGGGTACTGCTATTCTAAAGAATTAGTTTGATGTGAATAAGAAGTAATAACTTAGCAAATCAATTATAAATAAAAGTGGAAAATGATATTTAATTTTGTTTTTTCTATCTTAAGCAAACTTTCCATTAAACAGGGGAGATGTTTGACAATATATGAAATGAGACATACTCCAAAAATTCATTATAACTTTATAATCACTATTTTTATGTTTATATGTATTAATATTCATCTGTGAGGTTATGCATGTGTATGTGCTTCTCCAAAGTCTAATCCAAAGTTATCTTTAACTCTATCAAATAGCAAAAAAGAGACATGCTGTTTTTACGTGATGTTATTTATCTATCTGAATAAAATGCTGAATTCAGATAAAAGCTGAAGAGATCAGTCTTTTTAAAAATGGGAAGTAATCCTTTCTTCCTCCAAATAAAATTGAACTATAACATTCTTCTTATCTTTCTAGGTGTCCGTGTTGCTTAAAGATTGGAAGTTAAATTTAAAAAGTAGGCAGAAGTTTGTATCTAGAAAGTGACATTTTCACTGTAATAGTTATCATTATTGTAATGCTGGTAAAGTCTAATCAATGATAAATGTCAAAATCATAAGTGTTATATATTGTGAGCTGTCTGAGGGCTAAGATACATGGAGAGAAATCTACTTTGAAGAGGTTAAAAAAAAAAAGGAAAATCATGATGGCTCTTTTCTAGGGAATATACTCTAAAGACAAATAACAAAGGTGTGCATTAAAGAGCCAAATTTAAAGAGTAGAATAGAGTATTTTAATTTGTTTTCTACTTTTTCAACCAGTGTTTCACTAAGATTAATAATGCCATTTAAAATTACAATACGACTGTATATGAGTTGTGACAGTGGGTATACTTGAATTAGAGGAAAGTGAAATAAAATGAAATTGAATGTTAAGCAAAGGTAATCAAAGAGAGTTTACATATGTCAAGAACTTTAAATATAATATCATATTTAATATTCACCTTGCATTCCATTACAGGTATTATTAACCCCAAATTCAAATGAACAGCAACAGCAAAAAATTTAAAGAGGTTAAGTAATTTGCAAAAGGTTTATGACTTACAGTGATAATAGAACACCAAGTGCTTGCTTATTCATTGACTCTCTGCAGCGCCGCCTCCTGGATAAATGAGGTAAAGACTGTTGTAGGCATTTTTATTTCCTCTGTGACACTGAGTTCACTTGGAAAAAGTCTCAGAGAAAAAAAGTGTATAATATAAACTCAGAGGTTTTAGAGTACCGGCCAAAGGTCTATGGGTTTGTTGAATTTTTAGTCTTGGCTGAATTGTGGCTGAGTAAGCAGAAGGGCATAAGAGTTCAGTTAAGGTTAAAAAGGACCATATGGCGTATCACCAGAGGAGCTTACAGGCTCAAGTCCTCTGAGAACCTGTGCAACTAAGAACTTAGGTTCATAGAGTTAACGGACAGACTTTAAGTAATGTGTTGGGAGAAGTACAGTTAGGTCCCTTTGGGATTGTGAAGTTACAGAAAGCGAAGGCAGTGTTCCAGAACCTGCCATCTGTAGGTCACGTTGACTTTCCTGCTCAGAGGCCCTTGTGAAGGGCATACATTGTGCACACATATTGAGCATTCTTCTGGAGCAGGGTTTAAAGAAAAGGAGCTACTTTCCTTCTTTCCTGAGTCATTGGAGGGACTGAGCCATTGCAAAATAAGATGCAAGAAATAACTTTAATAGAAGGTCATGCATTTTAACTTTAAAAAATTCCAAAGAAATAGAGGAAAATCAAGCTCATTGCCCAAGATGCAAGTTAAAGTAGACACAGAGAGGCAGGTCCCAGATGCCCCTCTAAGGAAAGATTCGCTTACAGGTCTAGGAAGTCAGGCAGTAGACAGACTCCAGCTGTCAGCTCCTTTAGCACCTTGTCCCCACTTCAGAGAGCTACCTTTCCGAGGGCTATATCCTTCTGAGGAGCCTGAATCCAGTGGGTTTTCAGGTAGGAGGTCTAAAGAATTGGCAATTTCAGCTCAATGTGGACCTTCCTACCAGCAGTCTTCACCCCAGAGCTCTCCCTGTGATTGGATCAGGTTTTTCAGGCCTCTGAACGCAATTTAATTCCTTCCCCTGCCAAATCCTGTGTCTCCCTTTTCACAAGGGTGGATTCTTGTTAAATATTTGGCACCCCAGACTCCATCTCAAATCTGTCTCTGGGAGACCCAGCACATGCTGGCGGCTCTCACTTCCATAGGCTTCCCAAGTGGCGCTAGTGATAAAGAATTGCCTTGCAATGCAGAAGACTTAAGAGACATGGGTTTGATCCCTGGGCCAGGATGATCCTCTGAAGGAGGAAATGGGAACCCACTCCAGTATTCTTGACTGGAGAATTCCATGGACAGAGGAGCCTAACAGGCTACAGTCCATGAGATCGCAAAGGGTTGGACATGACTGAAATAACTTAGCACACACTCACCTTCATAGGAGGTGGATCTGGAGATGGTGGGAGCTGGAGATGGTGAGGCCAAGAAAGAAGCCAGGTGTGAGGCAGAGCTTAGTTATCATCACTGCCTATTGAGTGATGGTGCAGATCCCACACTGATGCAGCAGAAGCCTTGAGGGTTGGGTGTGAACTGGATTTGTTCCCTGTAAGTGTGTGCACTATCAGCACCCAGCACCAAGACTCCCATGCCAGAAGGGAGGAGCATCGGAGCTAGTGAGTCCCGTGTAGGAACTCAACTTATGACTTAGCATAGGTTGTAGGGAGCTGGCCACAGACAGTGGTCCAGACCAGACACCAATATACCACCTGTGGGGGCACCAGTCATGTGCCTTCACGTCCCCTTGTACTTCATGGACAACTGGTGACCTCTCCCACCCTTTGCTGGCCTTGTCTTGTTGTAGAGCTGCACCGCCAGGCAGACAGAGCACATGTGGGCTGTTGGGGGTCATCAGGACCTGGGCCATGGGGGTCCAGAAGTCACCACTTTTTTAAAATTTATTTTTAATTGGAGGATAATTGCTTTACAATGTTGTATTAGTTTTTGCTGTAAAACAATGTGAATAAGCTGTAAGTATACGCACCCCCCCTCCCTCTCAAGCCTCTCTCGAACCCCCATATCTCACCCCTCTAGATGATCACAGAGTATCCGCTGAGCTCCCTGCTGTACAGCGGCTTCCCAGTAGCTATTTTACACCCAGTAGTCTATGTATGTCAATGCTGCTCTCTCAGTCCATCCCACCATCTCCCCTCGCTGTGTCCACAGTCTGTTCTCTAAGTCTGCATCTCTATTCCTGCCCTGCAAACAAGTTCATCAGTACCATTTTTATTGATTCAATATATACACAATTGAATAGGATACATGGTTCTTCAGAAGCACTTTTATTATTTTATTGAATGATTCATTTAAAATAAATTTTCAATCACAACAATATGGCAAAGCAAAGTGTTGATTAATCCTAATAGTTACTTTAATGTAGTATGGTTGAGAAGCTTGACAGCAATAGATTTCAGCATATGCAACACCTACACTGGAAATATACTAATATAATACTTATCTCTACACAAGAAATATTCTCCTTTGCATTAATATTTTTCCATTTATATTTTTAATAGATGTGAGTCCCATAGTTTTATTTTGTCATAATGAACTCTGAGTTCATGGCTGTAATAGTTCTTCCATAATAAAGTTAGAGTTCCAAGCAGAGGGGGATTCCCTGGTGGCTCAGATGATAAAAGAACCTGCCTGCAATGCAGGTGA
Source organism: Bos indicus x Bos taurus (assembly GCF_003369695.1). Taxonomy (NCBI): domain Eukaryota; kingdom Metazoa; phylum Chordata; class Mammalia; order Artiodactyla; family Bovidae; genus Bos; species Bos indicus x Bos taurus. The sequence goes on along the minus strand of NC_040076.1, from coordinate 16,071,968 downwards.
CCTGGGTTTGATCCCTGAGTCAAGAAGATCCGTGGGAGAAGGAAATGGCAACCCAGTTCAGTATTCTTGACTGGAGAATCCCATGGACAGAGGATCCTGGGAGTCTACAGTCCATGGGATTTCAAAAGTGTCAGACATGACTAAGCAACTAACACTTTCACTTTCAGAGAGGAGATATTTTTCTGCAGTGGTAAATAAAATATTTTTTAAATAATGAAAAACTTGCCTGAATTTTTTTCTTCAAGAAGATATAGAACATTTATTTATACTTTAGTTTAGTAGGCCACCTAGTAGCTATTATCTCCATAAACAGATGAGAAACTTGAAGGCTTAACTCAAAGAATGCCTGAAATAACTTACAGAAAGTTTATTCTTATAAAGTGAGTGGAATATTTAGAGTAACTTTGTTAAAAATAGTGACATTAAATTTGCACTTTAGATTCATGACCTCTATTCTTCAGAGGTTCTTTCTCATTTTCAACCCTCTCTGCCCTTTATCTCTGAATGGCAAATGTCCTTATAATGTCCCATTTGTCAGCATCAACTCTCCTGAACTTCCTTTGATCTCTGTAGCATTGACATTAGCTCAATTATATCAGCTAGGGTTAGATTAAAATTTTCTTCATCCAGCCCACACGGATTGGTTTCCAGAAATGATTAAGTCATTTTCAAGTATTGTGTACATCTTTAATTTCCTCTAAATTGCATATTTAAGACAATGTGTGTGTGTGTGTGTGTGTGTGTGTGTGTGTGTGTGTGTATCTGTGTGTGTTCTGTGTGCTCAGTCATATCCAACTCTTTTCAACCCCATGGACTGGAGCTCCTGATTGGAGCCCACCAGGCTTTTCTGTACATAGAATTTTCCAGGCAAGCATACTGGAGTGTGTTGCCATTTCCTACTGCAAAGAATCTTCCTGACCCAGGGATTGAACCCAGGTCTCTTGTGTCTCCTGCATTGGCATGTGAAATCTTCACCACTGCGCCACCTGGGAAGCCCAAGACATTTTATAAAGAAATTAAAATACATAACTTCAAAAAACATTGTAAATGAAATCTACTCTTTACACAGTTTAATTTTGGAAAAAAAAGATTTAAAAATACATTTTCAAAGTAAGAGATTTGATCACTTGCGTGCACAACTGAACATCCTTAAAAGATGGCGTAGTTTACCAAGAAGAACATAAGATTGATTATGAAACTTTTTAGATTCTGTTCATAGCTCTGCTGTTGCTTGACTTTGGCAAGATCTAAAATATAGTCAACTTTTCACTTGCTTCATGCGTATGAGCTAAATTAAATGGCTCCCCTCCCACCCATATGGTGGACTTTCTGCACAGATGCAGTTAGTATTACATGCTGTGCAGAATCCCAGCTGTAAACTGAAAATGGTGCTTTCATTTATTTTCTATTGTTTTTAGCTTTTTTTTTTCTTTTGAAAATAAGCTTAAGAAGCAAATGAAAAACAGAAAACAGAACCAGTGTATTGGCTAGTTCCACCATGAAGTGATGAAAGATAGAAAGGACTGAAAACCAAAGGAAAAGTAGTGATACATCTAAATGAAAAGAATGATTAAAATGGTGAAACTCATAATAAGCTTCTTAAAATGCATATTCTTCAAAAGAAATGTCCTCCAAAAGAAGTATTCAGAAGTCCCAAATGTTCTCCAAAGTTCTATCGAAGATGATGTGTTCTAAGGGAAAATCCTGTGCTCTGGTTCCTTTCAGAGGGTATAAAAATCTGAGAGCAAGGTGGGGAATACGTGTAGAACCTCAGTCAAATACATATCATTTAGTATTTGATTAAAGCAATGAGTAATTTTCAGCTTTACTATTAATATCTGGAAAAGGTAGGTTTAATATAAAAATAACTCTTTATTGTAATATAAGTCTTTGGGTGTTTTTATGAGGCATTTCTGTTCAGAATTTTCTTTGATTCCAGATTTCTATATGTTCCTCAGTAGAAAATTTTACAGAATCCTTAGGCTAAAAGCCAATCTAAAAATCTAGAAGGATCCAGCATGAGTGCGTACAAAACAAGCCGAGACAGTGAGATGTGCCTGAAAAGAGATGTGAATTTTGGAAAATGATGCACAAAAAAACTGCATTATTCAGGATCATTTTTTAGATAGTCTTTTCTCTAGCTAGAATATCAGTTCTATCACTACCATAGTCGATATCTAGCTTTTCATTTATGCTTATAACTCTATCATTTCTATCTCTTCTTTTAGTTGAAGTCAAATGGTCCTCCTTATGTAGTGGCAAAGTGTTTGGTCTGTAGTCCTTCATCTTCCTCAAGATATCTCAACAACATATAATAATGAAACTTTGATGAAATTAATATATTTCATTTGAAAACAATTTTTTCAAAGTTCATATTTCTCCCAAGTCCGGCCTTCTATACCAAAATAGCCTATAATAAGGAGTAGGCAAAATTAACAAAAAAAAAAGTATTAATTTTTTGTATGTTCTCTTGACTCGCCTATGTAATTCACTGTACCTAAAATAAGTATTGGGTATCATGTGACATATATTGCCAATTCTTTCCTAGAAAAATCTTACCTATATTGAAATCGTCTACATTTCAGAGTGCAGAATTTTACATACCTTGGCAAATATTCAGTATCTGTATATCAAATAATAGACAAGCACTAAAAATGCATAATGGTTTCCCAGGTGGTTCCGTGGTAAAGAATCCACTTGCCAGTGCTGGAGACTGCCAGTGCAGATTTGATCCCTGGGTCAGGAAGATCCCCTGAAATAGAAAATGACAAGCCCCTCCAGCATCCTTGCCTGGGAAGTCCCACGGACGGAGAGCCTGGTTGGCTACAGTCCATAGGGTTGCAAAAAGAGTCAGACATGTCTTAGCAACTAAACAAACAAAATGTATGCAAATTACCTATTTAAAAAATTGTTCAAAAAATTCTAAGTTAGACCACAGTCACAAGCAGAGACATAAAAAAAAAAAAGAAAAGAAAACTAAGTTAAAGGAATGCTGTACATCACTGAATTGTCCTAATCATATATAAAGTAATGTCAGATGGTGTTAACATTAGTGTCCTGGTTACCTACTGCTGCACACACAACTACCTCAAAAGTTAGTGGCTTACAACAACCATTATTTACTTTGATCACAGATCCACAATTTCGACAGGGCTGGGGTGGGAGGACTCCTCTTTGTTCCACAGAATGTCACTGATATGGCTAAACTATGGCTGGAGAATCTATTTCCAGGATAATTTGGTCAGATGGATGAGAGCTGAGCTAGGGTTGTCAGTCACGAATCTTGTCTTCTTTCCTTATGAGCATCTCCTTGAAACTATATGGGGCTCTTCCTAGAATATGGCTGGGTTTTGACAAAGATTATTCCAAAAGATAGGAAGTAAGAACTGCCACTTTTCCAAGACTTGAGCCTAGAACCTGTCACAGCATTATTTCTGACGTTTACTATCTGTCGAAGAAATCTCCCATAGTATCAAAACCACATCTGGGTGAGAAAATATCAGAGAATTTGTAGTCTGCCTTGATTTTTCACAAATATTAACAAAGCTGTATGAGGCAGGTTATAAGGAAAACCAATGAACCAGATTTGAAAGGTCCACTGATTTTAGTTCTTTATGTCTCAAACTATGTTTCAAGTTAGTGCACTCCTGTTTAATATGAGCTTATTTTTCAAGTGTCTGCAAATTACAGAAGTATCTTTGTGGATAATTGGCTTTGGATAAGTAACTTTGAACACCTTAAAGACACAATTTATATATAAGATAGATGCAGTTAATTTTTTCTGAATTTATCTTACTATTTTATTAGTAAAAATCAAGTAAAATAGTTAACATTTCCATGATTTATCTATTAAATTATAGCTAATTTGCTTAGCATTTTAATAAATATCAGTTTATAACATAATATTCACATAGTTATAAATAATATAGTTATTACTTACTAACACTAGAACTTATAACTGTTATAATTATCATTAATTTTAATTACCTTAAGTGATTCTAGACTGTCACATACTTAATATGTACCATTTTCTTTAATAAAATCAAAAGAAAATCCAATTTAAAATAAATTACTTTTTAGCTTTCACTCAAGACTCAGAGCTAATCATACCATTGCTTATAAAATTTAAGGTGTATGTTTCATTAATGTGTTTATACAATTAAATGTAATAACTTTTCAAACTGATTTCTAACTTTTGAAAATATTGTGGTGGGTAGTGGCTTGATTATACATTATATAGTGGTTTGATACATTATATCAAATGTGCCAGAAGGAAACTTTCTACTTAAATATAAAAGAAAAGATTTGGAAGCAACCTAGATGTCCATCATCAGATGAATGGATAAGAAAGCTGTGGTACATATACACAATGGAGTATTACTCAGCCATTAAAAAGAATGCATTTGAGACAGTTCTAATGAGGTGGATGAAACTGGAGCCTATTATACAGAGTGAAGTAAGCCAGAAAGAAAAACACCAATACAGTATACTAATGCATATATATAGAACTTAGAAAGAGGGTAACAATAACCCTGTATACGAGACAGCAAAAGAGACACTGATGCAATCTCAAAAATGACAGAATGGTCTCTGTTCGTTTCCAAGGCAAACCATTCAATATCACGGTATTCTAAGCCTATGCCCCAGCCAGTAATGCTGAAGAAGCTGAAGTTGAATGGTTCTATGAAGACCTACAAGACCTTTTAGAACTAACACCCACGTACTGCATTTTTGACTCTTTTGTTGACCATGATGGCTACTCCATTTCTTGTAAGGGATTCCTGCCCACAGTAGTAGATATAATGGTCGTCTGAGTTAAATTTATCCATTCCAGTCCACTTAAGTTCGCTGATTCCTAGAATGTCGACGTTCACTCTTACCATCTCCTGTTTGACTACTTCCAACTTGCCTTCATTCACGGACCTAGCATTCCAAAACAGATGTCCTTTTCATTATAGGGGACTGGAATGAAAAAGTAAGAAGTCAAGAAACACCTGGAGTAACAGGCAAATTTGGCCTTGGAGCATAGAATGAAGCAGGGCAAAGGCTAATAGAGTTTTGCCAAGAGAATGCCCTGGTCATAGCAAGCACCCTCTTCCAAGAACACCAGAGAAGACTCTACACATGGACATCACCAGATGGTCAACACCAAAATCAGATTGATTATATTCTTTGCACTCAAAGATGGAGAAGCTCTATACAGTCAGCAAAAACAAGACCGGGAGCTGACTGTGACTCAGATCATGAACACCCTATTGCCAAATTTAGATTTAAATTGAAGAAAGTATGGAAAACCACTAGACCATTCACGTATGAACTAAATCAAATCCCTTATTTCTATGCAGTGGAAGTGAGAAATAGATTTAAAGGACTAGATCTGATAGACAGAGTGCCTGATGAACTATGGACGGAGGTTCATGACATTGTATAGGAGACAGGGATCAAGACAATCCCCAAGAAAAAGAAATGCAAAAAAAGCAAAATAGCTGTCTGAGGAGGCCTTACAAATAGCTATGAAAAGAAGAGAAGCAAAAAGCAAAGGAGAAAAGGAAAGATATAATCATCTGAATGCAGAGTTCCAAAGAACAGCAAGAAGAGATAAAAAAGCCTTCCTCAGTGATCAATGCAAAGAAATAGAGGAAAACAACAAAATGGGAAAGACTAGAGATCCCTTCAAGAAAATCAGAGATACCAAAGGAACATTTCATGCAAAGATGAGCTAGACAAAGGACAGAAATGGTACGGAATTAACAGAAGCAGAAGATATTACGAAGAGTTGCAAAGAATACACAGAAGAACTGTACAAAAAGAGCTTCACGAACAAGATAATCACAATGGTGTGATCACTCACAATGTGAAGTCAAGTGGGCCTTAGAAAGCATCACTATGGACAAAGCTAGTGGAGGTAATGGAATTCCAGTGGAGCTATTTCAAATCCTGAAAGATGATGCTGTGAAAGTGTTGCACTCAATATGCCAGCAAATTTGGAAAACTCAGCAGTTGCCACAGGATTGGAAAAGGTCCGTTTTCATTCCAATCTCAAAGAAAGGCAATGCCAAAGAATGCTCAAACTACCGCACAATTGCACTCATGTCACACGCTAGTAAAGTAATGCTCAAAATTCTCCAAACCAGGCTTCAGCAATATGTGAAACATGAATTTCCAGATGTTCAAGCTAGTTTTAGAAAAAGCAGAGAAACCAGAGATCAAATTGCCAACATCCGTTGGATCATCGAAAAAGCAAGAAAGTTCCAGAAAAACATCTATTTCTGCTTTATTGACTATGCCAAAGCCTTTGACTGTGTGGATCACAATAAACTGGAAAATTCTTCAAGAGATGGGAATTCCAGACCGCCTGACTTGCCTCTTAAGAAACCTATATGCAGGTCAGGAAGCAACAATTAGAACTGGACATGGAACAACAGACTGGTTCCAAATAGGAAAAGGAGTTTATCAAGCCTGTATATTGTCACCCTGTTTATTTAACTTATACATAGAGTACATCATGAGAAACACTGGGCTGGAAGAAGCACAAACTGGAATCAAGATTGCCAGGAGAAATATCAATAACCTCAGATATGCAGATGACACCACCGTTATGGCAGAAAGTGAAGAGGAACTAAAAAGCCTGTTGATGAAAGTGAAAGAGGAGAGTGAAAAAGTTGGCCTAAAGCTCAACATTCAGAAAACTAAGATCATGGCATCTGGTTCCATCACTTCATGGCAAATAGATGGGTAAACAGTGGAAACGGTGTCAGACTTTATTTTTCTGGGCTCCAAAATCACTGCAGATGGTGGTTGCAGCAATGGAATTAAAAGATGCTTACTCCTTGGAAGGAAAGTTATGACCAACCTAGATAGCATATTCAAAAGCAGAGACATTATTTTGCCAATAAAGGTCCGTCTAGTCAAGGCTATGGTTTTTCCTGTGGTCATGTATGGATGTGAGAGTTGGACTGTGAAGAAAGCTGAGCGCAGAAGAGTTGATGCTTTTGAACTGTGGTGTTGGAGAAGACTGTTGCGAGTCCCTTGGACTGCAAGGAGATCCAACCAGTTCATTCTAAAGGAGATCAGTCCTGGGTGTTCATCGGAAGGATTGATGCTGAGGCTGAAACTCCAATACTTTGGCCACCTCATGCAAAGAGTTAACTCATTTGAAAAGACCCTGATGTTGGGAGGGATTGGGGATGGGAGGAGAAGGGGATGACAGAGGATGAGATGTCTGGATGGCATCACTGACTCGATGTACATGAGTTTGAGTAAACTCTGGGACTTGGTGATGGACAGGGAGGCCTGGTGTGCTGCGATTCATGGGGTCACAGAGTCGGACACGACTGAGCAACTGAACTGAACTGATTCAAAGAGATATAAGAAGAAGTAGAGTTCATAATGGGCCTAGAACATTTATACTATACAGAAATCGCAGAAACAAATATTTGCATTTAAATTAGCGATAGAATGTTAGTTTCTTATTAATTAATAAGCTAATTACTTATTAGTTAATCAGTTGGCCAATATATCTTAGGGAAACACCCAAACACATCACAGTGAGTTTAAAGATGATGACAGAGAGAAAATGAGGAAGAAAAAGATGATGATTGAGCCAAGCAGATGGAATGATAACATGGATACGTATCTAAAGGAACACAAGAGGGTGAAGAAAAGTGACAGGGAAGAAAATCTGTATTCAAATAGAAAGTGATTCCATTTTTATCTATACATATAGAAACTTTTATCAAGGAATACAGAAAACATGTTCTCATAGTGAAATATTACAGTGAGCTCTGAGTTGAAAAGTAAAACAATCTTCACTTTCAGAACACTAATAGTAAAGGCATACTTTTTACACACACACACGTATGTATGTATGTATATATGTGTGTGTGTATCATGGTAATAATTGAATGATTTTAAGATAAATGATGACATCTAAGAATCGTTTATAACTTTACAACTTCAACAATTAACAATTTGACCTTACAAAATCACATAATCTTTTCAGCCTTAATTTACTCATTTGAAAAGTGGGAATAACACTATTGATTCTAACTTTAATAGTGGGTTATACACAATAAAAAAGAAGCTAAACTATTTTGAAGTTACTAAAGAAACTGTAGAGGAAATTGTAAATATGAGCTACTTCTTCGTAACATTAATGATTTGAAAACTTAGAATGTCATTCTTTATCTCTCATACATTTAATCATTGTTTCAAATATTAGAGTGTTCATCAATATGAAAAAAATAAAATAGGAAAAGTATTGGAAATTATTGGAAAGAAACTTATAATAGTGAATGAATGACAGTTTTTTTTTTTAATTTTCATTTCCATTAAAGCATTCTAACTGTATTTAAATGATGCTATTATGTCGATTAAAATGCTGTAATAGAGTACAAGTTCAAGATCAAAAACTGCTTTCAAGTATAAGAATTACCAATGATGAAGATGGGTGGTTTCAGGTTGTTCTGACCTTCTTAGAATTAGATCTAAACAAAGAAGTCTTTCAGCTTTGGAGACATCATATAAAATTGTCACTGTTCAGGACTGACCTGAGTTATATGGAGGTGAATATGGGGGATATTACCTGTATTAATATACTGAGCTTGTGCTAATAGTTTTGAGAAAGAATAATGATTTTGAAAATTCAGACTAAGCATAAATCTTCCTGCTTGTTAAGCTTTATATAAGTCACCTTAAATCTTCAGGACCTAGAAGTTATCAGTAAATCAATAAATGAAATAATTGCAAACTCAAAATTTTGGAATGGAAATGGGAAAGAAAAAACTCTTTTTGCTTTTTCTATAATGCATATCACAGAATGAACCTGCAAATAGTTTACATAATATAGCATATAATATTTAAAGAAAGTGTTTTCAGGCAGAAAAAAAAAATCAGTATATAAAATTCAATGATTCTTCAAAGGACAGTTCCTTTTAAACCCAAATTATTCTATTCAAGCACAGAATGAGTCTTACTAAAGAAAGCAGCTATATGAGTAGTTTTTTTTTTTTTTTTTATTCCCCAAAGAGGTTAAAATATATTTGGCCCACCTTAGTCAAGGTTACAACTTCCTTGAGGCTTTATCTTCTAACAGAATCATTTACCTCTCTGTTAGCAACTTTTGTCTGGGGTTTTCTGCTTCCTCAAAGTCCCCTGTCCTGTCTGTAAGTTAAAAAATTATCTTATACCCAATTATTTGTGCTTTTGAAAACAGTATAAACTCAACTATAATTGGGTCACAATTAGATACAAAACTAATAAAGCTTTTAAGATTTTTGGTTTATAGGTGGCTCTCTAAATAGTGAGCCTTTACAACGCTGACTTACATTGGAAAGCACTGCAAATGGGTTATTGGAGAAGAAAGAGGCAATTCCCCGGGCTGGTATCTCAAAGAAAGAACAGAGATTTCTCATTAACCAGACATCTTATCCAGCAGCAGGGCTTACTTGACTATACTTTCAATGTAAACAGCACAGAACATTCAATATTTCTGTGTTCTCCAAGATTGTATTCAATCATGGTCAGTATTGAATAGCTAATTCCATACTGTATTGCTAATTTGCTATGTATTGTTATACCCAAATGAGTTGATGAGATAAACCTGAATTTATTTCCTGCCATGGTAACAGAGAATACTACCTCAGCAGAGGGAAGAGATGTTGATTGAGATTTTAAAGTTTAGCTTCAGGTGGATCATTGAATGTGAAGGCTTGGTTAGGATCAGGTAAGAATTATAACAAAATTGTTCATGATTGTGGACATAGAAAAGAAAGAATTTTGAGGCAAGCAGTACAAAAGGTCTTGTCATGTATCTTTCAGTAAGTTCTTGGACTGAAAAATAAAACACTTGGTAATTGCTATCTTCTAGGCAAGAGTTGTCTGTAATATTAACATGAAGTTGATGAAGTCAGCAGAGGAGGAAAGGCGTGCTAATGTAGACAGTAAGCTGTGCGATGGAGTCCCAGTTCTCAGCAGGAAATCCCCACAAAACAATATCAAAACTGATGAAGCAAGACAAGAAAGCAGACACCAGAACAGAGAAATAGCAGGCTCGATGAAGAGCAACATTTGAACACAAAGAAAAACAAAATGATAAGATTGGATCTTAAAGGAACTATGGCTTTAAACACACACAAACAATTTTTTTTTTAATTAATAGACTAAATAGCAAGATGGATATTGCTGAAAAGTAAACTAATAGGCACATGAAGATTGCTCCCAACGGAATAAGGAATTGTGAAGGATGAAAAAAGATGTAAGGAATTTGGTAAAATAATGTTAATTTCTAACATCCAAATTGCTTGAATGCCAGAAACAGAATACTATGGAATCAGTGATTCAAAAATCAGTTTATAATACTCAGTATGGTGAATATAGACATCAATATTGTATTTTAATCATCAAATTGGATACGACTGAATCTTAATTATCCTCAAAAAAGAAATGATGATTATGTGATGCTATAGAAATGCTAAGTATTGGTACAATGGCCATCGTATTATGACATATAAATGTGTCAAATCAACCCATTGTACACCTTAAATGCATACAATGTTATATGTAAAAAATATTTCAGTTAAAGGTACAAATATTAATAGAATAAAAAGTCAGTTTCACCTGAGAAAGTTTAAAAATAAAATTAATTATGCGTTTCTATCCTAACCAAATATTTTGTTTTTAATCTCAAGCAAAAAACATTTAAAGGCTTACCTGGTGGCTTAGTGGTAAAAAATCCACCTGCCAATGCAGGAGACACAGATTCGATCCCTGGGTCGGGAAGATCCCTGGAGGAGAAACTGGCAACCCACTCCAGTATTCTTGCCTAGGAAATCCCATGGACAGAGGAGCCTGGTGGGCTATAGTCCATGGGGTTGCAAAAGAGTCAGACATGACTGAGCGACTACTAAACAACAACAACAACAAACATTTATGCTTCACAGAACGATGTTCTGCTATTCATAAAAGCAGAAAAGTATTTCAACTGCTGAGAAGCCCCTGAAATCATAGTCTCTGAGAGTTCTAGAAAATGTCTCTCATGCAGTGAGCAATATCTTATATCAGAGATTATCCAATCTAGGATGCAAGTCTCTTCTTCAACATTTCCTTAAGTCCAAGAGTGCTGAGAAGCTCTTCATGTCTGAGCGCCCAGAAAATCTGATGAGGGGAAAGTCTATATATCCCATAGAGTGAAAGAGTGCTCCCATTGTCTGGAATTCCCTCTCCTATGAGTGCACAAAGTAGGTTGATGGCACGTCACTTGTCCCCACACTTTACTTAACTTTTTAAACAGAATCCTTATCCAGTTAGATTATTTTCAGAGTAGTTGAGTTATCTCAGTTAATTTTGATAATATTTTCCTAACAACATCCATGTTGCCTGTTATCACAGGATACATTGTTCCGCGCCTTTTATTTCTTTTTATATATTGTTTAGTTGCTAAGTTATGTCCAACACTTTTGTAACCACACGAACTGTAGCTTTCCAGTCTCCTCTGTCCATGAGATTCCCCAAAAAATAATACTGGAGTGGGTTGCCATTTCCATATCCAGGGTATCTTCCTGATCCAGTAATCAAACCCACATCTCCTGCATTGCTGGTGGATTCTTTCTGTTGCAGGGAAATTTACTTCTACATCAGGATGTAAAATTCCTTGAGAAAGGTGCTATTGAAACAGTTTCATTTTACTAAGGAAGGTATGCATGTTTCTCCAAAGTGGTTATTCAGAAACATAAGTACCACCTGTCAATTGCTCATCACTGATGACACAAGATAGTTAGAATGATTAGACTGCTATTTTGGGGCAGGAACCACTATTCTATCTTTGAGCAGGTAAGCAGCCTTATCGTCTCTTTAGGTTCATAAAGACTGTTAGCTATATTCAGAGGAAAAACAAGAGTCCTGCCTGACTCTGGTACCCACCATTTCAGTCAGGCTTAGATAACATCTACTAATTTTGATCTGAATAAAATCATCTCATTTTATTCATTTCCATTTTTAGCACTGACATAATACCTACCTTGCCTGGCAAATCCCATGGACGGAGTAGCCTGGTAGGCTGCAGTCCATGCAGTCGCGAAGAGTCGGACACGACTGAGCGACTTCCCTTTCACTTTTCACTTTCACGCATTGGAGAAGGAAATTGCAACCCACTCCAGTGTTCTTGCCTGGAGAATCCCAGGGACAGGGGATCCTGGTGGGCTGCTGTCTATGGGGTTGCACAGAGTCAGACACGACTGAAGTGACTTAGCAGCAGCAGCAGCAGTACCCACCTTCATACACTTTATCATGGAGGTTACATGCTAATGGGACAAAATGTGATATATTTCTTTTTTTTTTCTTTCATCATTGCTAAATAAAAACAAATCTGGATTTACTAAGGAGAAATTGTATTTGAAAGGAATATTGTAAGGGTGAAAAGGACTATTGTGATGGGAGAACAATCTGATCATAAGGCTTTTGAGTATCTCAAGGGTTAGGACAAGTTTTCTTTTATAGAGAGAAATGGACAAGGTTAAAAGGAACTCCATGAGGGGGAATGAGATGAAAGGGTGGCATGATCAGAAAGGAGATCAGAGAATGTTTCACTCTGAGGCCAACCTATTCTCAGGAAGGGCTGTTAAAGAAAAGTTGTATGCTGCCCAAAATTAGGGACCTGGAGAAGGAGAGAAGCTTAGCTAAAGTTTGTTTTGTTTTGTTTTTAACAAGAATTTGTTCTGACTGGTCAGTGGGGACGAGCAGTTCGGCTTCTAATTAATGAAGCAGAAAATGAGAATCAGGAAGATGTGGGTCTGGGTTTGTTACAGGAGTACAACAGGAACATCCATGATTCTTATCTAAATCATGTGGAGAAGAGAGGTTCATCACAGTAGACCTTTTCCTTGGAACACAAAAGGTTAGAGGATTTCTTAACTTTTGCTATTTTTCAGAATTACAGGGCTCAGGTAAAATTCAGTACTGTCATCATAAAGATCATTTTAGATAGGCATCAGAGATGCCCAAAATATGTCTTGAAATTTCAAAGCACAGTTCTATAAAAACACTTACAGTCATCCTGTGAAGTTAGAAGTGAAATATTTAGAGGTTCTTCTTTGAATAAAAGCCTGAATTGAGTGGCTGCATTTATTGTTTGTTCTGAGGGGCACATGTATACACACAACAAAATAAAAATGGTGTCTGTTAGTATTTAAACACCTGAAAGCTATAATACTTCTATCTCAAAAATGGTAATATTTTTATGTTTTTATGGATTACATATGATATGAGTTTTGCCAACACAGGAAAATCTAGAACAGATAGCCTGGGCTACTACTTTCTCACTCAAAATCTAGACTAGGTAGCCTGGGCTTCTATTTTCTCACTCAAAATGTAGCACATGAGTAGATGATTACTCAAAAGTTACATATAGTATATAACTCTTAGTTATAAAATATGGAATATTATGTAGAATATAGAGTGCCGTTCTACAATAGGTTTTCCAAAATTTGAAACTCTAGATTTTGAGTGTGGCCAGTCTTTCAATGCTGATTCTGCTGTTTGCTGCAGAATCAATAGTTTTGCTATAGTTTTGTCACCTTAGTAAGTTGTTAAGTCCTTTGTGCCTTATTTTCTACGTCTTTAAATTGATTACTCCAATGCCCACTAACTTAAGTGAGCTTGGGAACATAAAAGTGATTTATTGCATGTGGATTAAAGTGCCAGTAAAACAAAACAGCAAAAATACAAGGGATGAATTTCAGAATTAATAAGTTCCCTTATGAATGAATTCTGATAATAAGGATTGTCAATACTTGATGCCTAAATAAGAACTGACAGAGCAAAGATGCTACAATTCTGAATCTACTCACCCAGTAAACTCTGCCCTTGGTCTGCCCATGGGCCACATAAACTGTTCCTCACTGCTCGATTCTTTTTTTTACCTAGAATAAAATCCAAAGACATTCCATCCTTATATTTTTTAAACTTTATGAAATATTTGTTCTATTAGCACTAAAAAGATGACAGATACATGCAGTTTTAAAAGCTAATCATTTTCTTGTCACACCCCTAGAGTTTCTTCAACTAGCATAATAATAACTGGGCCATTATTCCTCTGAGAACTGAAAATGAATGTTCATAAATAATTGAGTTTCTAAAAGCCATAATAACAAGGACTTTAAATGGCACATTTACTTACCAAATTCACTCTTTTTTTCTGCCACGTAATTTTAATATACCTTTATAGGTACTGTGCGTGATTTCTTTCTATAGCATTATCTCTGGAGAACAGTGATTTTTTTTTTTCTGTAACTGAGTCTGAAAGAAAAAATCTAGAGGAATCTTTGAGATTAATACTTGTGTAAGAGGTGCTATGATTCAATGCTGAGGAAGTTTTAGACTTTATGAGTATCTTTGATAATATTATTACACTGTTTAACAAGAATGTCGGGGGCAATGGGAAGGACCTATAGTCATTTAAGAGTAATTGACAAGAAGGTTTGGGTGGCTCTCTTCTTCCTTGCATGTGTGTTTCTGTCAGGGAGATTTCACTACTAGCGTATTGTTGTTTGGTTGCTAAGTCATGTCCTCCTCTCCCATGACCCCATGGACTGTAGTGCACAGACTCCTCTGTCCATGGGATTTCCCACACAAGAATACTGGAGTGGTGTGTCATTTCCTTGCCCAGTTGATCTTCCTGACCCAGTGATCAAACTTGCGTCTCTTGCACTGGCAGGTGGTTTCTTTACCAGCTGAGCAACCTGGGGAGCCCAACTAGAATATGTTGCTCGTTGTTCAGTTGCTCTTTGTTGTTCATTGTTCAGTCATTCTTTGTCACCCCATGGACTGTAATCTGCCAGGTTCATCTGTTCTCCACTATCTCCTGGAGGTTCCTCAAATCCATGTCCAGTGACTTGGTGATGCTATCTAACCATCTCATCCTCTGCTACCCCCTTCCTCTTTTGCCTTAATCTTTCCTAGCATCAGGGTCTTTTTTGCATCAGATGGCCAAAGTAATGGAGCTACCGCAGGAGTCCTTTCAATGAATATTCAAGGTTGATTTCCTTTAGGATTTGATCTCCTAGCAGTCCAAGGGACTCTCAAGAGTTTTCTCCAGCACCACAACTCAAAAGCATCAATTCTTCGGCACTCAACCTTCTTTCAACTAGAGTATAGTACATCTTTTTGGCAGCAAAGATATGAGTCTGTTAAAAAGTAAATTGGGCAATAACACTGGGAAAAAATGGGACTATTCAAGAGCTGTCTGCAATTATCTTAGGGCTCTAAGGAGAGCAAAGTGAAGCAGCTGCTGCTAAGGAAAGGATCAGCAGTTGTTGCCTACATGCAGTGAAAAATCAACATAACCATGTTGGCAAACATTTTAATACAGTACCCACTCTGTAACCTCAGCTCACCGTGTATTTAACCCCTGAAAGAAACCATAGAGTCCAACGGACTGAAATCTCTGTCAACACTGTATGTGACAAAGCAACAAGCTTGTGATCTAGAGCCCTTGATATCTGTTATTTTGGCTATTCTGTTATTTTCTACCTGCTCTCCCAATGAGGAGGTGAGGGCATTTTAAAAAATAGAAAAAAGGTAAAAGAAAATGCAGGAGAATTAGTTTCTCCACATCACTTTTCTCTACTGTGTGCCCGTGTGAAATGAATTAAAGAGCAGTCTCAGAGAGGCGCAGAGTTGAGCATAGAACTGCTACCGAGCACGGAAGCATGAGCAGAGTGGGAGCTGGCCTGTAGGGGGAGCGCTCACGCTCTACCAAGCTTTGCTCCAAATGGGAAGCAATTTAGGCCTCAATCTCTGACATGAAGGTGTCTCTACAATTAAGCGGAGAGAAAGAAACTTCTTCCCACCCCATGACAGCCCAGACAGAGACTAGCAGCCAGTCAGTGAACGGTCTCCATATTTTGAACTCCCAGCTTCCTCCACCGAACTCTGTTTATCACAGCCCCTCTCAACTCCCGGTGCTGTGCTTAGTCTCTCAGTCGTGTCCGACTCTGCGACCCTATGGACTGTTGCCCGCCAAGACCCTCTGTCCATAGGGATTTTCCAGGCAAGAATACTGGAGTGGGTTGCCATGCCCTCGTTCAGGGGGTTCTTCCCAACCCAGGGATGGAACCCAGGTCTCCTGCATTGCAGGCACATTCTTTACCATCTGAGCCCCCAGGAAGCCCAAGAATACCAGAGTTGGTGTCCTATCCCTTCTCCAGGGGATCTTCCTGACCTAGGAATCCAACCAGAATCTCCTGCATTGCAAGCAGATTCTGTTACCAGCTGAGCTACCAGGGAAGCTCCTCAACTCCCTGCTTTACCCTTTAAAAACAAACATCCCCCCAACCTCTTGTTCTAAGGATTTGCCTTTGGTGTGCCATATCTGCGTCTCCCTCTGGCTATTTCTGAGTAAACTTGTTTTTGCTGGCAAAACAACTAGCTATTATATTATTAAAGTTAACACCTCTATAGACAACAGAGAGCTACCCTTCAGTCTCCACTTATAAAGTGCCCATAGGAGGTTTGTTTATAATGTGCTTTGTGGGTTGGAATAATCAAAGGATGAAAGCCAGACCCCTAGAGGTTAAGCCTAAGTATGTTTATTGGATTCATAGCACCATTGTTTTCACTCATAAAGTCAATGTCAAGTGCTTAAAACTTGCACATACACAAACATAAAATGGATATTTTTCCTCTTGAATGATGGTATTTTTATGTCCTCAACAATGATGTTTCAGCTTATCATCATTTTCAGATTAGTATACCAAGATTCAAAGAGGGTAAGTGAATTTCTAGAATTGTAACAGTTAAAAATGCCTACCTCAAAGTGTTGCAGTGTGAATTAATTAAACATGGCTGACTTAGGAAGACTTTATAATGGTGCTTGTCACATGGAAACTACTTAAGAGTGTTTGCTCTTATTATTACCCCTGTTTTCAGGAGATAGAATTGTTCATCTTGAATTACAAAGTTTGAAATGCCAGCTATGACTAAACTTTAACTGCCCTTTAAGAAAAAAAAAAAAAAAAAAAGAAAATACTCCAGGATTCATTTGCATCTAGGTACTATGCACTTCCTGGAGTGATGCTGGCCATGGAAGCAATACTGCCAGAAGATAAGGCAGGACCACATAGGTCAAGGATGCCTAACCCCCAGAAACCTCAAAGGAACTTGATTTAGATTTGACCTGTGCTTGACAGCATAATTGGCATGAAACAGGCAAAGTCAAATCAATGGGCAGCCCAGGCGATGGAATGGGGATCCTGGGCATGTGAGAACGGCCCCACAGAACACCCTGACTCAGCTCTGTCATTCCTGACATCTGGACATAAGCTGGCTTCAGGACTTGAGTCCAAGTTTACAAATGTCTTAAGTGAAAAGTGATGGAGGAGATGCAACTGAAAACATGCTACATGTTTATTCTTATAATAACTTGGCATTGTCTTTTGATGTTTATAAAACATTTTTTGGAAAACATTATCTCAGTAATTTCCTATAACAAAGGGCAAATATATTTATTAAACAATCTTAATGTAAAAAAAATAGTATTAAGAGGCAGGTACAAATTCATGTACCTCCCCTTGCAAAGTCATTTCCAATCCCACTCATCTTGAAAAAATAGAGTTGCAATGCTAAACCACAAAATTCTCAGGCTGGAGATCAGGCATACTGTCTTAGACAGTATGATTATAAAGATATGTGTTAATATTGTGGGATTCAGGGATTGAAAATACCACTTCCATCAGATGTGTTGGGTTGAGTGAGTGAGGAGTTGAAGGGTGCTTGCTCTGCTAAGAGCAGTCAACTGCTCCCAAGTCCGAATGTTGGCTGATGCCTTAATGGTTATTTCAAGAGCTCCTGAAATTCTTCAAAAGCTAGAAATTCCAATTTCAACGTGAATTCTCAATTTTTAATGGTAGACAGCTAGTTCAATTTTATAAAAAACATTATTCCAAGCATAATAATCCACTAGTGGGATTCTGCTATGTCCAAACCCTTTACCCCCAAGCAGTGGGAACTTTAAATCAGAAAATAGTCAGAAAGAGAAGTGAGTGAGTTTTATAGCAGCATTGGGGGTGGGGTTAGTGGTGTGTGCATCTGTGAGTGATTGCTCAGTCATTCAGTTGTATCCATCTCTCTCTGCAACCCCCTGGACTGTAGCCTGCCAGGCTCCTCTGTCCATGGAATGTTATAGTTAACAATACTGGAATGGGTTGTCATTTCCTACTCCAGGGGATCTTCAGGACCCAAGGATTGAATCTGTATCTCTTATATCTCCTTCACTGACAGGCAGATTCTTTACCACTGAACCACCTGGGAAGTCCTAGGGGTAGGGGTGAGACAATATGTTATTTAAGCATTGAGGTGATGGTGTGGCTACCAAGGGGTGGCTTAGTCATGTGTAGTAGACACTAGTCTTCCTCGTTATTTATCTCTACCAGTGAAACCGCATTGAATTGAAAGTGTTAGTCACTCTGTCCTTTCTGACTGTTTGTGACCCCATCGTCTGCCACCTGCCAAGCTCCTTTGTCCATGGAATTCTCCAGGCAAGAATACTTGAGTGAGTTGCCATTTCCTTCTCCAGGGATCTTCCCAACCCAGGGATTGAACCCAGGCCTCCTGCACTGCAGTCAAATTCTTTACCGACTGAGCTACCAGGGAAGTATACACACACACACACACACACACACACACACACACACATATATATATGCCAAATGTGTTTAAGAACATTTTCAAAGATATTACATTTTCAAGACTATTAATACTTTAAACTGTGAAAGAATTTTAAAAGTTATTAGAAACTATTGGGTTGGCCAAAAATTTCGTTTGAGTTTTCTGTACCATCTTATGGAAAAACCTGAACAAATGTTTTGGTCAACTCAATAATTTAATACAATTAACTTTAGGTGAAAAATATTGTAAGACTTTCCATTTCTAGGCTGCATTTCACATAATTGAAAAAAGAACTTCCTTGTTCAAGAAGGAGGCAATGAGAGAATTCTTAGAGATAGTGACGATCATATATTGTGCTGTCAGTTTTCTTGGGAGGGATGATTCAGGTTTAATTTATACCCTGCTTTTCTAATAACATTTTTTTAATACTAAAAGCTAAGATAAAACATGGAAAAGTGACTTAGGATGCTATGAAACCACATTATGATCAATTCATTTCTGTGCAATTGAGGAAAAAATAAAAATGTCTACAGAAGCATAAATGCAATAGGCTTGTTATGCAAACACAAGCCTATATATATAGGCATATATCCCTGGCCTCTACTTCCACTAGTCCCTAGTTCTTTCCTCTGTGAAACTCTGGTGCCAATGAAGATACTAGAAAAGTGAAAATACGTCCATAGTTCACACACCATCTGCATTTTGTAGTTTGCAAGAACATATTTCTTAGAATACAAGGAATGGAATATATTTCCCTCTTGGGACAACCAGATGAAAAGTACTCTTATTTCCCAATCACTGAATCACATTAATGTATCCCTAACCCAAAGAACATACCCCTTCTCCAAAATGGACTTGGTGGCAGAGTGGTAAAGAATTCACCTGTCAGTGCAAAAGACATCTGGGGTCAGGAAGATTCCCTGGAGGAGGAAATGACATCCAACTCCTGGAAAATCCCATGGACAGAGGAGCCTATTCAGCTACAGTCCAAGAGGTCACAAAAGAGTCAGACATGGCTTAGCAACTAAACAACAACAAAAAAAGACCCCACTTATCTACAAAATTGCTAATAAGATATTTGCCTGGGGATATGTAGAGCTCAGCCTTTGGATCAAATATCATTATTTGAAATCCAGCTACAATATATATTAAGCCCCTGGCTTTGAACAAATCATTATATTTGTCTGTGCTTCATTTACATTATGGCAATAAGAACAGTGAGCTGCAGAGTTGCTGTAGGTATAGCAGGATTCTGAGGTTGGATTGTGTCCCTGGTAGGGTTTTATTGTACCTAGGAACATTTGAAATCCTGGTAGGGTAGCATAAAGAAAAGTGAATTTGCTAGAGACAGTTTAATTTAAGTTTTTGCAAATGATAGAGCAGTATTCAGTTCATTTCAGTCGCTCAGTCGTGTCCGACTCTTTGCGACCCCATGAATCGCAGCACGCCAGGCCTCCCTTCCATCACCAACTCCCAGAGTTCACTCAGACTCACGTCCATCAAGTCAGTGATGCCATCCAGCTATCTCATCCTCTGTCGTCCCTTTCTCCTCCTGCTCCCAATCCCTCCCAGCATCAGAGTCTTTTCCAATGAGTCAACTCTTTGCATGAGGAGGCCAAAGTACTGGAGTTTCAACTTTAGCATCATTCCTTCCAAAGAAATTCCAGGGCTGATCTCCTTCAGAATGGACTGGTTGGATCTCCTTGCAGTTCAAGGGACTCTCAAGAGTCTTCTCCAACACCACAGTTCAAAAGCATCAATTCTTCGGCGCTCGGCCTTCTTCACAGTCCAACTCTCACATCCATACATGACCACAGGAAAAACCATAGCCTTGACTAGACGGACCTTTGTTGGCAAAGTAATGTCTCTGCTTTTGAATATGCTATCTAGGTTGGTCATAATTTTCCTTCCAAGGAGTAAGCGTCATTTAATTTCATGGCTGCAGTCACCATCTATGGTGATTTTGGAGCCCAGAAAAAGAAAGTCTGACACTGTTTCCACTGTTTCCCCATCTATTTCCCATGAAGTGGTGGGACCGGATGCCATGAGCTTCGTTTTCTGAATGTTTAGCTTCAAGCCAACTTTTTCACTCTCCACTTTCACTTTCATCAAGAAGCTTTTGAGTTCCTCTTCACTTTCTGCCATAAGGGTGGTGTCATCTGCATATCTGAGGTTATTGATATTTCTCCTGGCAATTTTGATTCCAGCTTGTGCTTCTTCCAGTCCAGCGTTTCTCATGATGTACTCTGCATATAAGTTAAATAAGCAGGATGACAATATACAGCCTTGATAAACTCCTTTTCCTATTTGGAACCAGTCTGTTGTTCCATGTCCAGTTCTAACTGTTGCTTCCTGACCTGCATACAGATTTCTCAAGAGGCAGGTCAGGTGGTCTGGTATTCCCATCTCTTTCAGAATTTTCCACAGTTTATTGTGATCCACACAGTCAAAGGCTTTGACATAGTCAATAAAGCAGAAATAGATGTTTTTCTGGAACTCTCTTGCTTTTTCCATGAGCCAGCGGATGTTGGCAATTTGATCTCTGGTTCCTCTGCCTTTTCTAAAACCAGCTTGAACATCTGGTAGTTCACGGTTCACATATTGCTGAAGCCTGGCTTGGAGAATTTTGAGCATTACTTTACTAGCATGAGAGATGAATGCAATTGTGTCATAGTTTGAGCATTCTTTGGCATTGCCTTTCTTTGGGATTGGAATGAAAACTGATTTTTTCCAGTCCTGTGGCCATTGCTAAGTTTTCCAAATTAGCTGGCATATTGAGTGCAGCACTTTCACAGCATCATCTTTCAGGATTTGAAATAGCTCAACTGGAATTCTATCACCTTCACTAGCTTTGTTTGTAGTGATACTTTCTAAAGCCCACTTGACTTTACATTCCAGGATGTCTGGCTCTAGGTCAGTGATCACATCATCATGATTATCTGGGTGGTGAAGATCTTTTATGTAAAGTTCCTCTGTGTATTCTTGCCACTTCTTCTTAATATCTTCTGCTTCTGTTAGGTCCATACCATTTCTGTCCTTTATAGATATAAGGGCATTGATCTGACAGATACAGTGCCTGATGAACTATGGAATGAGGTTCGTGACATTGTACAGGAGACAGGAATCAAGACCATCCCCATGGAAAACAAATGCAAAAAAGCAAAATGGCTGTCTGGGCAGGCCTTACAAATAGCTGTGAAAAGAAGAGAAGTGAAAAGCAATGTAAAAAAGGAAAGATATAAGCACTTGAATGCAGAATTCCAAAGAAGAGCAAGAAGTGGTAAGAAAGCCTTCCTCAGCGATCAATAAAGAAATAGAGGAAAACAACAGAATGGGAAAGACTAGAGATCTCTTCAAGAAAATTAGAGATACAAAGGGAAAATTTCATGCAAAGAAGGACAGAAATGTTATGGACAACTAAACGTGATCACAAATCAAACATTGTCTGTTAAAAACCAACTATTTTAAGGCCTTACAAGATAATTCTTTATCTCCTGATAAAACACTTTCTTTTGATTCAATCTATTCCTGCAGTGTGATCACTCACCTAGAGCCAGACATCCTGGAATGCAAAGTCAAGTGGGCTTTAGGAAGCATCACTACAAACAAAGGTAGTGGAGGTGATGGAATTCCAGTTGAGCTATTTCAAATTCTAAAAGATGATGCTGTGAAAGTGCTGCACTCAATACGCTGGCAAATGTGGAAAACTCAGCAGTGGCCACAGGACTGGAAAAGGTCAATTTTCATTCCAATCCCAAAGAAAGGCAATGCCAAAGAATGCTCAAACTACTGTACAATTGCACTCATCTCTCATGCTAGTAAAGTAATGCTCAAAATTCTCCAAGCTAGGCTTCAGCAATATGTGAACCGTGAACTTCCAGATGTTCATGATGGTTTTAGAAAAGGCAGAGGGACCAGAGATCAAATTGCCAAAATCCATTGGATCATCAAAAACCGAGAGAGTTCCAAAAAACATCTACTTCTGCTTTATTGACTATGCCAAAGCCTTTGACTGTGTGGATCATGACAAAGTGTGGAAAATTCTGAAAGAGATGGGAATACCAGACTACCTGACCTGCATCCTGAGAAATCTGTATGCAGGTCCAAAAGCAACGTGAGAACTGGACATGAAACAACAGACTGGTTCCAAATCAGAAAGAGAGTATGTCAACGTTGTATATTGTCACTCTGCTTATTTAACTTATATTCAGAGTACATCAGGGAAAGCTGGGCTGGATGAAGCACAAGATGGAATCATGATTGCTGGGAGAAATATCAATAACCTCGGGTATGTAGATGACACCACCCTTACGGCAGAAAGTGAAGAAGAACTAAAGACCCTGTAGATTAAAGTGAAAAAGGAGAGTGAAAAAGTTGGTTTTAAACTCAACATTCAGAAAACTAAGATCATGGCATCTGGTTCCATCATTTCATGGCAAAAAAATAAATAAATAAATAATGGGGAGAAAATGGAAACAGTGGCAGACTTTATTTTTTGGGGCTCCAAATCACTGCAGATGGTGACTGTAGCCATGAAATTAAAAGACACTTTCTCCTTGGAAGAAAAGTTATGACCAACCTAGACAGCATGTTAAAAACCAGAGACGTTACTTTGCCAACAAAGGTCCATCTATTCAAAGCTATCATTTATCCAGTAGTCATATATGGATGTGAGAGTTGGACTATAAAGAAAGCTGAGCGCCAAAGAATTGATGCTTTTGAACTGTGGTGTTGGAGAAAACTGTTGAGAGTCCCTTGGACTGCAAGGAGATCCAACCAGTCCATCCCAGAGGAAATCATTCCTGAATACTCATTGGAAGGAATGATGCTGAGGCTAAAATGCCAATACTTTGGCTACGTGATGCGACGAACTGACTCATTTGAAAAGACCCTAATGCTGGGCAAGATTGAAGGCAGCAGGAGAAGGGGACAACAGAGGATGAGATGGTTGGATGGCATCACTGACTCAATGGACATGAGTTTGAGTGAACTCTGGGAGTTGGTGATGAACAGGGAGGACTGGAGTGCTGCCTTCCATAGGGTTGCAAAGCACTGGACACAACTGAGTGACTGAACTTAAGTGAACTGATTCCTGCAGCATAAAACTTCCAAGTGGTTGTTAACTTGAAAAGATATTTTAAGGAGTCATAATGCAGGTGACATGTAGCAATGAAGCCATTTGGTCCTTTTATTATCACCATGAAATCTTGATTATATACACTGTCCTCTAATTGACTTTCATTGAAACCATTGAAAGCTTTCAGCCCAAGCACATTTTCCCTCAAAAATACAAACCATGATAGGAGCAAACCTCTTTCATTAAAACATGTTTTAATGTCTTGTTTTCTTTAAATATGCCAGAAATGAAAGTCAAATTGTCAGATAGTAAATGAAAAGTTGGCTTAAAGGCCTAGTTATTTTGTAAAATTAACAATAAGAAAATCAGGTTATGTCACAATAATGTGAAGCATCTGGAAATCTACAATGAAATTTTCTATATCACTCCCAGAAATAGTTCTTCTAACTGGTGGAAACATATTCACAAACTGAAAGCTTACCCAAGCAAATGGAGCAAAATAAAATTCATTAGTGTTTTATATAATTACAAAGAATAGTTTTCACATACCTGGCACAGTGTGTGACACCCAGCTGGGCTGTGGATGGTTTAGTTGCTAAGTCGTGTCCAACTCTTGAGACCCCATGGACTGTAGCCTGCCAGGCTACTCTGTCCATGGGATTTCCCAGGCAAGAATACTGGAGTGGGTTGCCATTTCCTTCTCCAGGGGATTTTCCTGACCCAGAGATCTAACACAGGTCTTCTGCATTGAAGGTGGATTCTTTACAAACTGAGCCACCAGGGAACACAATTAATGCTCTTTAAAAAATGATGGATATTTGAATGGATACATAAATAAATGAATGAATGCTATAATCAAAATATCTTACTGCAAATAAGATTAATGGTCTCCAGCTAACTTCAGTAGAAAATAAGAATCGTTGGGAAGATGATAGAAAGTTCACAGAAGGATAGAAATCTTACTGAAATTAAGAAGTTAAACAAACAACCAAAAAAAAAAAAAAAAAAGCTAAAGAGGAGAGTGCCTCTTTAAAGAGCAAATCTAAGGATATATCACAAACAATTGGCTAGGATGTCCTGTGACATGCTGTATATCAACTTGTTTTTACCACCATTGACCTCATGGTGCTTCCATCTCTGATATGAGTATCCACTATATAGAGTCTTGATCACATGAGCTTTGTCTGGTCCTTTGGGATTTCACAGTAGGAAGGCAAGACCTAAACTCTCATGAAGACTCACACAATAGAAATATTGCTACTGACTTTAAAGACAGTAAGAAAACAGCAAAAATCTATACAATATTGTAGAGTATGATACCATCTTTGGTTTTGATACATCTATATCTATGCCCAGCAGGGGCTTCCCTGGTGGCTCAATTGATAAAGAATCCACTTGACGATGCAGGGGATCTTGGTTCGATCCCTGGCTTGGGAAGATCCCCTGGATAAGGAAATGGCAGCCAGCTCCAGTATTTTTGCCTGAGAATTCCTATGGGCAGAGGAGCCCTGCAGGCTAAACTGTGAGGGATTGTAAGAGTTGGACACTACTTAGGAATTAAACCACAACCAACATATCTATGCATATGCTAACTGTAATTAATTTTGATCTTAGGGCCATGAATGAGTTTATTTGCTTTTTTTTTTCAGTTTGTATTTACTTGTATTTTAATAAAAACAAATAATTGGATGAAACTAATTATCAAAGATAGAGAACTTACTGCTTTAGTCTATTCATTCACTTATTCTTTTATCCATTGATTAATTCAATAAATATTTATTGAATAACTACTATATTTTAAGGGCTATGTCAGAAACAGAATATTGTACAATGAATACCATTAACCCTTATAAACTATAGGAGAGAATATGTCACACAAATATGTAAAGAGCTACACATTTTGATATGGAAAGTGATTATAATTGCTTAGCAATGTAAAGGGAGAAGGCAATGGCAACCCACTCCAGTACTATTGCCTGAAAAATCCCATGGATGGAGGAGCCTGGTAGGCTGCAGTCCATGAGATCGCTAAGAGTCAGACAGGAATGAGCGACTTCACTTTCACTTTTCACTTTCATGCATTGGAGAAGGAAATGGAAACCCACTCCAGTGTTCTTGCCTGGAGAATCCCAGGGACAGGGGAGCCTGGTGGGCTGCCCTCTCTGGGGTCGCACAGAGTCGGACACGACTGAAGAGACTTAGCAGCAGCAGCAGCAATGTAAAGTCTAACTGAGGAAGTGAAATAAAAGATGATGCCTAAAGAATATAAAAATTTGCTAAGAAAACTGGAGGTAGACCAGTCTAGGTCAAAGGCACACTTTTCTATACAGTGTATGTGTGAGTGTTTAGTCGCGCAGTTGCATCGGACTTTTTGCAACCCCATGATTCCTCTGTCTATGGGATTCTCCAGGCAAGAATGCTAGAGTGGGTTGCCATGCCCTCCTCCAGGGGATCTTCACAGCCCAGGGATCGAACCCAGGTCTCCCACATTGCAGGTGGATTCTTTACCATTTGGGCCACCAGGCACACCCTTCTATAAAGAGCCATATGGTAAATATTTTCAGTGTTGCAGGCCATATAATTTCCCTTGCAAATGCCCAAGTCTGCCTGTGCAGGAGGAATGCAGCCTCAGACAGTCCACAAAAACCAAATGAGCACACCTGTGTTCCAGTACAACAGTGGACTCTTCGCCCTTGGGCAGTTGTTAGCTGACCCTCTTCTGGCAAAGAACACATCAGGCATATATGAAGCCCCCAAGGCACAAAATCTGAGTAAGTTTATCAAAACACAGGATGTTTACTGAGCACTGTGTCTGAAATAGGAAACCCATGTTAAATACTTGCAACTGTAGTCATATATCACATTGACTTAGAATTATGGTTTCAAGCTAAGGTTTTTCAGACTTTGGTTTTAAAGTTTAGGGTTTTACAAAATAAATGGGAATACTTGCTATTTTTTCCATGATATAAAGTACTATAAATTAACTTGAAATAATGGGTTATATGAACAGTAGAAAAAATATGGCAATCCATCTTACTCTGTTGTTTTAATTTATTTTTTCTAATTATCAATATGTAAATTTTATAATTTGCTAGAATGCTTTCATTTTTCTATTGATATTCAAATTCATCAGAGGGATACATGTTCTATTTGCACATATTTTTCTATCAAGTTTGCCTCTATTTATAATAGTAACTCCTTTCTCGTTTATTATCTTGTATATTCCTTATCCCCCCCCATACATGCACATATATTTTTATTAGGTTTATGATCAATTTTTGAATAACTTTCCCCAGAACTAGTGTTTATTTTTTATCTTTATTCAAAAATTTTTGTATTTCATTAAATCAACTTTTATCTTTAATTCACTCTTAATTCAATTTAATTTCAAAATAGTTGAGTTTATGATTTAATTTTTTTTGATTTGTTGGATTATTTTCAGAGATTACTACTTATAAATCTTTTATCTTTCCAAATATACAAAACTTGTTAGTGTGATAAACACAAAACTTTCAAGGACATAGATTTTTGAAAGATGTACATTTTATAGATATTCATTAAATCATGATTATGATTACTTAACTTCTTTCTTAATGTTAGCATTTCCTAAATTTGAGAGCATTTTAGAAAAAAATCTCATAATCAAATTTAAGTCAAGTTCTTTTAGATTTGTAATAATTGCATTAAGTAGCTGATTTATTTTCATGCATATCTGATTATCATATTTTTTCACAAATTGTGACTTTTTCATATAAAATGTTTCATTTTATTTTGATTAGTAGGTTTTATTTTAGATTTCATTTTGACATATTAATACTGGTATTGTTTTTTCTCTTTAATTTGTCTTTACCTAATATCTCTTTTTCTATCTCTGTCATTTTTCAGATACCTTAAGTGTATTTATTGAAAAATATAAACTTTTTATTCTTAAACTTGTTTTTTTAATCTTTTTTGAATAATTAATTTTTTGTTCAATTATTCATAAATAATTAATATATGATTTCTTATCACTTTCTGTAGGCTATATTTAACAGTTTTTTCCCATTGCTTATCTGTTTCTATTTTCTTTTAGCTCATGTGCTTTCTGATTTGATAAAAATATACTTTGTTATTTCCCTATGATCATTAATAAAATGTATTGGTATTTAATTTTATTAATTCTTTCTATTTTCCCTTACCCTGCTCTCTTCATCAAAGACTTCTTTAATATGAAAAGAAAATAAAAAATAAAGTGAATAAAATACCTTGATAAATATTTTCTAGTATAATTCCCTTAATTTCTCCTTACATAAACCTCAATCTAAAATTTAAAATACATGTTTTGTCTTATGCTTCTTTTTTATTTATTTTTTTATTCCTTTGTTCTACTCTCATACCATAATAAAAACTTGGTAACAGCTTTATTTACTTTCACTTCTCATCTTCAACCCAACCCCTGTTTTCTGAGTTTTGTTGAAGTCATTTATTTTTTTTTTGGTAATTACTATTATTATTACACAACTTATGTCATTTTGGTTTCAGGACTCTAGATATTTATCTCTTAACTTAATATCCATTTTGTATATGTCTCACCCCTGATTCTTCATTCTTCCTAATTTTGAGTGTGTGTTCTTGTTCTTTGGTGAATTGTGTCTTGTGTTTTTTTGACATAGATTACAGAAGCTCTGCTGTTTAAATCTTTGCTTAACTTCAAATATTATGATTTAACTCATGAATTAGCTCTGATAGGTAACTGCTATTTCAGTGGGCATACAGACTTTGGATTATAGTCCTTTACACTCAGTACTCTTTAAAAGCTATTCCCACTGATTTCTAACTTCCACTGACATTAAATGTGAATTCTGTACCCTGAACTTTTTCTCCCTTTGTTGATAAGTTTTTCTTTATAGTTAAGTTATTATTTCACTTTAGAAAGTTATTTAATGTTGCAGTTGAGTAACTGCATTACTATTTTGTTCGTGCCATGGTCCAGCTTTTCCAGCAGTTCCATTTTGCTGTGTATATTATTTGTTTCTGCAAATTGAACAGTCTCTCATACAAGGTCCTATGAGATCAGAAGTCAATTATTTATTTTATATTAGTTTATTATGGAATTCCCTGGTGGCTCAGCCAGTAAAGAAGCTGCCTACAATTCAGGAGACCCAGGTTCAATCCCTGAGTCACAAAGTTCCCCTGAAGAAGGGAATGGCTACCCACTCGAGTATTCTAGCCTGAAGAATTCCATGGACAGAGGAGCCCGGTGGGCTACAGTCCATGGGGTCGTAAAGAGTCAGGCATGACTGAGCAACTAATACTAGGTTCATGTCTTGTCAATGGATTGCCTTCAACTTCAAACACAGCTAAGTGGTGTTCATGATTTTAGCTCCATAACTATGGTAGAACAAGAAACTAAGTCAATACTGGATGCTTGGGGCTGGTGCACTGGGACGACCCAGAGGGATGAACGGGGAGGGAGGAGGGAGGAGGGTTCAGGATGGGGAACATGTGTATACCTGTGGCGGATTCATGTTGATATATGGCAAAACCAATACAATATTGTAAAGTTAAAAAATAAAAGAAAAAAAGAAACCAAGTCATTCTGCTCCTTGAATATGAATATAAATGAAGATTTGCACTCTCCACATTTCTGTGTCCAGATATTTCTATGCAGGTAGAACATGACCAAGTCTTCAGCAACTTCTTACAATAAAGAAAATAACACTGTGATAGGTACTTTTATATCAATTTGACTGGGAAATGAATTGTCAAGACATCTGTTTAAACATTATGCTGGCTGTGTCCATTAGGGTGTTTCTGAATGAGATTAATATTCAAATCAGCAGTCTGAGTAAAGCAAATCACCCTTTCTTATCACAGTGCACCTCGTCCAATCACTTGACACCTGAGTAGAACAAAAGGTAGAATAGGGGAAAATTTGTTTTCTCTGCCTAATTGTCTGTTAGCTGGGACATTTGTCTCCTCCTGTGTTCAGCTCAAACTGATTTTATGCATTGGCTCTCCTGGGTCGCCAGCTTGCAAAAGCAAATCTTGAGATTTCTTAGCATCCATAATCAATTATATGAGCTAATTCCTTATAATAAGTATATCAAGTATAAGCATGATATGTATACTGTGTACCCATGTTTTGTTTGTTGATATGTCTTTATATCCTATTGGTTCTGTTTCAATGGATGACTCTAATACAACTTCCCTACCTTCAAACATCTCTTATGATCAACTTATCTGCTGGCTGGACCTAGCAATATCTAGACCTTGTCATAGGGACTTCAGTGTGACTATCTAGGCCTTTGTCTGTGCCTTAGACACTAAACTTGCACGTTTTCCCTCCATCCTGTTGGGATGATGCAATGGATACATGTCATCTAGATGAATGCATGGCCTAGCATATTTATTCTGGAAAAGAACATAACTTGAAGATGAAAAAGGACAATGGAAGTGAATTTTTGCTGTTGTGGTTTGGTGGCTAAGTGATATCGGCATCTTTTGTGACCCCATGGCCTCTAGCTCACCAGGCTTCTCTGTCCAAAGGATTTCCTAGGCAAGAATACTGGAGTGGATTGCCATTTGCTTCTCTAAAAGATCTTCCCAACCCAGTGATTGAACCCATATCTCCTGCACTGGGAGGTGGATTATTTATCACTGAGCCACCTGGGAAGCTTGAAAGTGAATTTAGGTATTTCCATTTCTAGATACCTCCTCTAGAAAGACTGAAGTGAACATCTAAAATGTTTGTATTGTTTTAAATATTAATAATACTTTGATTAAGGTGTACCTCTAGCTCTTTGAGATTTTCAATCCTGAAAATAACCAAGATGAAGATTCCATAGTATATGTAATGATAAACATGTAATAATAAGTATGATGACTAACATTTATGATGCATGTATTACTGATAGCTTATTTATATTTTTTTAAATATTCACAACACTGCCGTGAGGTTGGTTCTACATTTTCCTCATTTTATAGATGGTAAAAAAAGCTGAGCTTTAGAGAATTTAATTATATGTCAGACAATAGATAAGTTAATGAGCAAGGGCTTGAACTGATGCCTTATTCCAGTCTTTCTGCTTATAATCACAGTTTGTGATCTTATAGACCGTAGCCCACCAGGCTCCTCTGTCCATGGAATTCTCCAGACAAGAATACTGGAGCGGGTTGCCATGCCCTCCTCCAGGGGACCTTCCTGACCCAAGGACTGAACCCGAGTCTCACATCTCCTGCATTGGCAGGCAGGTTCTTTACCACTAGTGCCACCTGGGAAGTCCTTATAATCACTACCCAATATATATTTTAAGTAATGTAATTCAAAGAGAATGAGAAAAATATCCTCCTGTCTAAAATACTTCAGTTTTGTATTCATTCCTCCTGCTTTCTGATTTTTCTGACTTTGAAATTTCCTTGTCAAGAATATTTCAACAAAGTAACTCTGCACTAAATTTCAAAAGGCAGCATTATTATTTAATTAGCAAAAACATCTGTGATTTACTAGCACAAGATACAAGTAATTACAGGTAGCTAAAAAAATTAATTTAACTTCAAAAGCCTTATATATTTTGAGTATCTCTTTAGAAAATCTATCTGCTTACAGTTGCGATAACAGATAATAAAGCACATTTGTACTTTTTGAACAAAATTTTCTGATCATTCATGATAAAAAGCAATATAATAATTTCTATGACATTCGATCAGACAGATTAGTACCGTGTATTAACATCAAGAGTTTTTCCTCTACATAATTTTTATAAGAGTAGACTATTTTTTCTTTTATAATTTTATTTATTTATTTTTGGCTGTGCTGGGTCTTCATTGCTGCACATGGGCTTTCCCTGGGTGTGGTGAGCAGGGGCTGCTCTTCATTGCAAAGTGTAGGCTGCTTATTTTCGTGGCTCCTCTTGTTGTGGAGCACAGACTCTAGGGTGTGCTGGCTTCAGCAGTTGCAGCTCCTGGGCTCTAGAGCACAGGCTCTGTAGTTGTGGCACATGGGCTTAGTTGCTCTGTGGCATGTCAGATCTTCCTGGACCAGGGATGGAACCCGTGTCTCCTACATTGGTAGGTGGATTCTTTACCACTGAGCCACCAGAGAAGCCCCACAAAAGAACTTTGGTCAAACGTTGTTTGGATTTTATAAGAGGAACTTTTTACATGTTTGCTTTATTCGGTGTGTAGAAAGTACCATCAGTTACTGAAATTTGACTATAAAATATAAACTATGATATTTAAATTTAGTGCACTTAGAAACAATGAAGCAATAGTTCTTTAGAGGCTTTCTTTTTCTAAATGAAATGCACAGTTAAATATGTTACCAATTTTTTGCATTTTAATATCTTTATATGGCAGAGTGATTTTTATATTCACATAGGCCTTCTAGCTCATTCATTTCTTTTAGAGAAGAATAAATGTGCAGCATTCATGGTGACATATAATTCTTGGGTTGTATTCTATTATTTTTCTTGTGATTAAGGACTATGATTCAAGGAATATTCCATCTTTATTGGTCAATTATAAAATTGTATTAGATAATTACAAAACAGTATATGACTGCTTCTTTCACGTGAATTCATAGAGACATTATTATGATTCTCTTCCTGGTTTTCCTAGAGGAAAAAGTAGTAGTGAAGGAGAATGTGTGAAGTGACTGTCGATCAACTAAAAATCAGCAGATATTTTATGGCCAAATAATTGAAATTAAGTACACAACAGATTTATACTTTGAAGGATATACAAATGAAATTTGAAATGTAATATTAAAAATCATTACCTCAAAAACTGAGACATATGTATACTCTGAAGAGAGTATTTGCTTTGGGAATAGAAAATAGTTGCTGTCAGAAGTAGTTCATGTACAGAATCACAGAAAGTTATGGAGAATGACAGGTGAGAATCAATGTCAAGCTGGAACATTTTAGTTGAGATATTTGAGTGACTGTTAACACCACTTGGAAATACAGGGACAGTAAAATGATGAATAATTTATTGATGAGAGAATATAAGTTTTGTTTTATATTTTACTACTTTAGTGTGACTTTTGATCATTCATAGAAATATATCATGTAAACATTTTAAAATGTGAATGTGGAACTCAAAATAATTTTCATTTTTTAACATCAAATGTTCCTCAGTTCAGATGGAATACAAGTCATATGTAGATTTTAGCAAAAACAGCTAAAATAAGAAGTTGGTGCTAAGTTTCTTCAGTCATGTCTGACTCTTTGCAGCCCTATGGACTGTAACATGCCAGACTCCTTTGTCCATGGGGATTCTCCAGGCAAGAATACTGGAGTGGGTTACCATTTTCCTCTCCAGGGGATCTTTCCAACTCAGGGATAAAATCCTAGTTTCTTATGTCTCCTGCACTGGCTTGTAGGTCCTTTATCACTAGTGCCTCCTGGAAAAGTGAAAGTGAGGTCACTCAGTCATGTCTGACTCTTTTTGACCCCATGGACTGTAGCCTACCAGGCTCCTCTTAAATGATTTTGGCTGAAGTTTGATAGTAAAGGAACGAAAAAGGCAATACCTAATTTTCAAGGAGTTAGTATAATGATAGTAAAGACAGAATTGTATCACCTAGAGGAGAAGAGAAGAGTCGGGTCATAAGATCAAGAGGAAAAGCTAAGAAGTTAATCCAAAGAAATAATCAAATGAACAAGAAAGTCTTACTGATAAGCTTCTGTTTAAGAATAAAAGAGACTAATAGATTTTGCCAAGAAAATGCACTGGTCATAACAAACACCCTCTTCGAACAACACAAGAGAAGACTCTATACATGGACATCACCAGATGGTCAACACCAAAATCAGATTGATTATATTCTTTGCAGCCAAAGTTGGAGAAGCTCTATACAGTCAGCAAAAACAAGACCAGGAGCTGACTGTGGCTCAGACCATGAAGTCCTTATTACCAAATTCAGACTTAAGTTGAAGAAAGTAGGGAAAACCTCTAGACCATTCAGGTATGACCTAAATCAAATCCCTTATGATTATACAGTGGAAGTGAGAAATAGATTTAAGGGCCTAGACCTGATAGACAGAGTGCCTGATGAACTATGGAATGAGGCTCGTGACATTGTACAGGAGACAGGGATCAAGACCATTCCCATAGAAAAGAAATGCAAAAAAGCATAACGGCTGTCTGGGGAGGCCTTAACAATAGCTGTGAAAAGAAGAGAAGCGAAAAGCAAAGGAGAAAAGGAGAGATATAAACATCTGAATGCAGAGTTCCAAAGAATAGCAAGAAGAGATAAGAAAGCGTTTTTCAGTGATCAATGCAAAGAAATAGAGGAAAACAACAGAATGGGAAAGACTAGGGATCTCTTTAAGAAAATCAGAGATACCAAAGGAACATTTCATGAAAAGATGAGCTGAATAAAGGACAGAAATGGTATGGACCTAGCAGAAGCAGAAGATATTAAGAAGAGGTGGCAAGAATACACAGAAGAACTGTACAAAAAAGATCTTCATGACCCAGATAATCACGATGGTGTGATCACTGACCTAGAGCCAGACATCCTGGAATGTGAAGTCAAGTGGGCCTTAGAAAGCATCACTATGAACAAAGCTAGTGGAGGTGATGAAATTCCAGTTGAGCTATTCCAAATCCTGAAAGATGATGCTGTGAAAGTGCTGCACTCAATATGCCAGCAAATTTGGAAAACTCAGCAGTGGCCACAGGACTGGAAAAGGTCAGTTTTCATTCCAATCCCAAAGAAAGGCAATGCCAAAGAATGCTCAAACTACCGCACAATTGTACTCATCTCACATGCTAGTACAGTAATGCTCAAAATTCTCCAAGCCAGGCTTTAGCAAAATGTGAATGATGAACTTCCAGATGTTCAAGCTGGTTTTAGAAAAGGCAGAGGAACCAGAGATCAAATTGCCAACATCCGCTGGATCATAGAAAAAGCAAGAAAGTTCCAGAAAAACATGTATTTCTGCTTTATTGACTATGTCAAAGCCTTTGACTGTGTGGATCACAATAAACTGTGGAAAATTCTGAAAGAGATGGGAATACCAGACCACCTGACCTGCCTCTTGAGAAATCTGTATGCAGGTCAGGAAGCAACAGTTAGAACTGGACATGGAACAACAGACTGGTTCCAAATAGGAAAAGGAGTTCATCAAGGCTGTGTATTGTCACCCTGTTTATTTAACTTATATGCAGAGTACATCATGAGAAACGCTGGACTGGAAGAAACACACACTGGAATCAAGATTGCCAGGAGAAATATCAATAACCTCGGATATGCAGATGACACCACCCTTATGGCAGAAAGTGAAGAGGAACTAAAAAGCCTCTTCATGAAAGTGAAAGTGGAGAGTGAAAAAGTTGGCTTGAAGCTAAACATTCAGAAAATGAAGATCATGGCATCCGGTCCCACCACTTCATGGGAAATAGATGGGGAAACAGTGGAAACAGTGTCAGACTTTCTTTTTCTGGGCTCCAAAATCACTACAGATGGTGACTGCAGCCATGAAATTAAAAGACGCTTACTCCTTGGAAGGAAAGTTATGACCAACCTAGATAGCATATTCAAAAGCAGAGACATTACTTTGCCGACAAAGTTTCGTCTAGTCAAGGCTATGGTTTTTCCTGTGGTCACGTATAGATGTGAGAGTTGGACTGTGAAGAAGGCCGAGCGCCGAAGAATTGATGCTTTTGAACTGTGGTGTTGGAGAAGACTCTTGAGAGTCCTTTGGACTGCAAGGAGATCCAACCAGTCCATTCTGAAGGAGATCAGCCCTGGGATTTCTTTGGAAGGAATGATGCTAAAGCTGAAACTCCAGTACTTTGGCCTCCTCATGCAAAGAGTTGACTCATTGGAAAAGACTCTGATGCTGGGAGGGACTGGGGGCAGGAGGAGAAGGGGACGAAAGAGGATGAGATGGCTGGATGGCATCACTGACTCGATGGACGTGAGTCTCAGTGAACTCCGGGAGTTGGTGATGGACAGGGAGGCCTGGCGTGCTGCGATTCATGGGGTCGCAAAGAGTCGGACACGACTGAGCGACTGATCTGTTCTGCTCTGATCTGTTGATTGATCAGACAACAGGTTTTTTCCAAATTGGGTAAGGAGTACATCAAGGCTGTATATTGTCACCCTGTGAATTTAATTTATATGCAGAGTACATCATGTGAAATGCCAGGCTGGATGAAGCACAAGCTGGAATCAAGATTGCTGGCAGAAATATCAATAACCTCGAATACGCAGATGACACCATACTTATGGCAGAAAGTGAAGAACTAATGAGCCTCTTGATGACAGTGAAAGATGAGAGTGAAAAATTTGGTTTAAAACTGAATTCAGGAAACTAAGATTATGGCATCCTGCCCCATCACCTCATGACAAATAGATGGGGAAACAATGTAAAACATGACAGACTTTATTTTTGGGGGCTCCAAAATCACTGAAGATGGTGACTGCAGCCATGAAATTAAAAGACACTTGCTCCTTAAAAGAAACGTTATGAACAACCTAGACAGCATACTGAAAAGCAGAGACATTACTTTGTCCAAAAAGGTCCATCTAGTCAAAACTATGGTTTTTCTGGTACTCATGTATGGATGTGAGAGTTGGACTATAAAGAAAGCTGAGAGCCGAAGAATTGATGGTTTTGAACTGTGGTGTTGGAGAAGACTCTTAAGAGTCCCTTGGACTGCAAGGAGATCCAAGTCCATCCTAAGGGAAATCAGTCCTGAATATTCATTGGAAGGACTGGTGCTGAAGTTTAAACTTCAATACTTTGGCCACCTGATAAAAATAACTGACTCTTTGGAAAATATTGGTGATGGACAGGGACACCTGTGCTGCTGCAGTCCATGGGATCGCAAAGAGTCAGACACGACTGAGCAACTGAACTGAACTGACCTACCTGTTGATTTCCAATTACTAGATTGGTAGATACTAAGTTATTTATAAACTACAAAAGGCATGTTAATACTATTCTTTAAGAAGGTGAGGGTTGCCATTTCCTTCTCCAAGATGTCTTCCTGACCCAGGGATCAAACCCACATATCTTGCATCTCCTGCAGTGGCCAGCAGGTTCTTAACCAGCTGGGTCACTAGGGAAGCTCTACGAAGGTAAAAATAGTTTAGAAACTATCATGAAAAGAAGGAAAACAAACTTTAAAAGAAACCGATTAACTGACAGTATTAATGATTCATCTGATATATTCCCAGGGAATATAATCCTGTTGTGTGGACTGTATCATCATCTCATTTCCAACTGAGGTGAGCTGCACTCTTATATTAAAATCAGTCTATGTGGAGGGACAAAGTGGAGGATTTAACTCCAAATAGAAAATCTTAATAAAGCTTATAGCAGATAACTGAATGGAAATGTTTCCATGAACTTGGAATAGAGTATGATTTCTTGAATCGGGTGAAAAGTTCTAACAGTTAAGAAATTATACAGTATTTATTTTAGGAAATTGTTTTTATTAATAGCTTCTGTTAACATGTGAAGTGCAAGGCAGATAGTTAAATCTATTGTTTGCATATTTAATCATCGACAATCTAATCGCAGAATATGTAGGATTATTCCATAAATAATAAAAAAAATACAAGTCAAACTTAAAAAAGGACAAATGCCCTTGGGCAGTCATTTCACCAAAGAGGATATTCACATATCCCTTAAGAAGTCAATCCTGACTATTCATTGAGGGGACTGATGCTGAAGCTGAAGCTCCAATATTTGGGCACAACATGCAAAGAGTCAACTCATTGGAAAAGACTCTGATGCTGGTAAAGATTGAAGGCAACAGGAGAAGGGGGTGGTAGAGGATGAGATGGTTAGATAGCATTACCAACTCAATAGACATGAATTTGAGCAATCTCCGGGAGATAGCAAAGGACAGAGGAGCCTACCATGCTGCAGTCCATGGGGTCTCAAAGAGTTGGACATGACTTAGCAACTGAACAGCACCAGCAACATTAATGGATAAACAAGTGTAAAGTCTTACTTATTTCCAGAGAAAGTCAAATTAAGACTATGAGTCAACACTACATACCTACCTGCACATTCAAAAATTTAAACACTTGATTGATACTGATTGTTGTTAATGGTGTACAGCAACAGATACTCTCATACCTGCCAGCTGGGTCATAATAGGAGTACAAGGTCTTTGGAAATCTCATTGGCATTAATTGTAAAACCTGAACACAGATACACCAGATAATACAGCATTATTATTCCTAGGAGTATGCCCAACAAAAATGTATACAAAATTATGAACTTAAATACTAATAGCAGCATAATTCATAACAGCCAAACTGTGAAAATTCACTTCCATTGATGGTAAAACTTATAAGCAGTAGCATAAATATTATCATACAGTGAATTGCTTTACAGGATTGAAAATGAACAAATGGTAGACAATGCAGAAGTCCATAAGCATAATGGGTGAAAAATCCAGTAAGACAAGGGACCTTAATGTGAGATTTCACTTATATAAACTAACCAGTGGTCATTAACTGGAAATCTGGCAAAACTATGGAGACAGAGAAAGGTCAGTGGTTACCAGGATTGAGAGGTATGGGAGGTTTGAAAAATCGGACCCGAGGGAATTTTTAGAGTGGGGAAATTATCATGTATGATAGTATTATGGTGCATACATGACTAGTATTTGTTAAAAACCATGAAACTATGTAACACAAAGAGTGAACCCCAATGTACACTGTGGAATTTGGTTAATAATAATGTATTAATATGGGTTCTTCAATTGTGACAAATGCATCACCCCGATGAAAGATGTTAATTGGAGAAACTGTGGGCTTGGAACAGGGAGTGTATGGGAGTCCTCTGATCTTTCTGTTCCATTTTTCTGTAAACTTAAACTGCTCTAAGAAACAAAGTCCATTAATTATAGGAAAAAAAAAAAAGGACAAATATGTTTCCATGGTCCCATCAATCACTTCTTCAGCTTCCAGATTCCTTGACAGACATGAAAGATTCTCTCAAAATAAACACTGAACTAAGAAGGAGCCATAAATTTGAGCCTTTCTTCCATTAATGAGCCTTTAGTCCATAGATGAGTATGACTTTAGGACTTCATCAAAAGTTCTTCCACTTTCAGAAAATTAAAAATTAAAAAAAGGTTCTTCAACCTTTGATGTTTCCAACTGTAAGACATGATTAATTAAATAAGCAATTAGTCTGTTTCTGATCTAACTATGCTATTGTTTATTGAGATTTTATTTAACTAATGTAATTGTTTTAGCTTGAGAGCAGCAAGATGAATTTACTGAAACATAAATAGTAAATCCATCTTTCCAAAGAAGTACAGAATCAGTGCTTTTGTCACTTGGGCTGGATGTTTTGAAATATGCATGTGTGTTTGTGTGTGTGTGTTTGAATGAAAGAAAGAGATAATTTTCTAATTTATGCAGTGAATGAAAAAGTAATAATTTTAACAATATGGGGCCTTGAAAAAAATTAAATGTGATGAAATATGAGTTATCAAAACTGTAATTACAATATAAAGAAACAAAAGCCTATTATTTGTTATTAGAAATCTTACTTTTGTAGTGTGGCCAGCTATATTTTTATTCATTATTAATTGGATGGTATTATTTGCTTTTAAAATAATTTGTTTGTCATAAAAATATAGTTGAGATTCAGTGTATAAAGAAACAAAACTCAATTATAAGGCTGACTTGTACATGATTATAATTTGCAAAAAAAGATCAGTAGATATCCAGATCACAAGTTAAGTGTACATGTCCCTTTTTGTCCATTTCAGTGCACGGCTAACATTACTTTTTAAATTTATGAATAGATGTAGCTGAAATACTCAAAAAACCTAGAGTACTTGTACACATATTTTCAAATGCAGATTATATGTTACTGCCACCAAGAATAGCTTTCCCTAACCTTTGAGACTCACCGCAGATCATTGCGTAGACGTCCTCATAAGTACATTTAAGGCTGCTTCTTTAACTGAAAAATGTTAAGCACGTATTTCAATTACCATTGTGTCATTAGGTACATATGGTTTTCTTCCAGATTCAGTCATTTCATGGCTTGCTACTCATGCTGTTGTTAAGCTTATGAAAAGAGATTAATGTAATAACTTGTCTGTGCTTTCTCTTAATTAAGTTAGAATGTGTTTCATTCCCCTCCTTGTGTTTGATTGAAAATTAGCAAGATAACGATTTTCTGCAGTATTTATAGAAGAGCTGGTTTGAAGCCACTTGTTCTATGGATTGGGATCCCTTCAAGAGGTTCAGGCTCAGCTGATTTCAGGTAGAGCCAAGGAATCTCCTTTATAAAAACTCTTCAGTGACTATGTGTGTGCGCTCAGTTGCTTACTCGTGTCTGACGCTCTGGGACCCCATGGACTGTAGCCCCCCCCAGGCTCCTAGGTCCATGGGATTCTCCAAGCAAGAACACTGGAGTGGGTTGCCATGCCGTCCTCCAGGGGATCTTCCCAATGCAGGGATCGAACCCACATCTCTTAGGTGTCCTACTTTGGCAGGCAGGGAACATACTGGGAAGCCACTCAGTGACCATTATGCATACTAAAATTTGAGAGCTCTAATTCATAGGAGGGAAAAAAGGGTCAATTTTTCTTTTTCCAAAGCAAATCTTTTTAAAAAATCCAATTTCTAGTTATTAAAGACATATTTAATGAGAGCTTCCTATACCTATATCCATATCTATCTATTTGTATACATAAACTGCTCTGTAAGCATACAGAATTGAATCCAAAGTATACTTAAAGAAAACCTATGGAAAATTCTATAGGAAAACACCAATTAACAGAATCAATTCATGGCCAAACCATGATCAGCTTGAAGAGAAATCTTATGCATATCCTTCTGTATTTTTTGAGTCATCTCTAGATTGCTTGTAATACCTGCTGCTACTGCTAAGTCACCTCAATCATGTCCGATTCTGTGCGACCCCATAGACAGCAGCCCACCAGACTCCCCCATCCCTGGGACACGACTGAAGCGACTTAGCAACAGCAGTAGCAGCATTAACATGGAACTTCCTTATACTATGGAGTCTCACAGAGAACTGGCCAGAGAAAACTGTCACAACTTTGAAATAAACTGAACACTATATGAAGAAGTATAGAAATGTCTGTGTTAAAGGATTTTTTTTCACATGGAATTACCCAGGTAAGAATACTGGAGTGGATAGCCATCCCCTTCACCAGGGGATCTTCCTGACCCAGGGATCAAACCTGGGTTTCCCACACTGTAGGAAGAGTCTTTACCATCTGAGCCAATAGGGAAGTCCTTAAACATTATGCATTTAAATAATTTAAATGTAAATGAATTTTCATTAGTCATATTTTGTGCCAGCAAGGTAAGTGAAAGTTGCTCAGTCATATCCAGCTCTTTGCAACCCCATGGATTATACAGTCCTTGGAATTCTCCAAGCCAGTATACTGGAGTGGGTAGCCTTCCCCTTCTCCAGGGCATCTTCCCAACCCACGAATCAAACCCAGGTCTCCTGCATTGCAGGTGGATTCTTTACCACCAGAGCCACAAAGGAAGCAAGTAAAAACAGTGTTTTGAATAGAATAGGCAGAGGCAGTAACTTGGAGGAAATTAAGCCTCATTAGTATAATAAATCGGAGAAGGCAGTGGCAACCCACTCCAGTACTCTTGCCTGGAAAATCCCAGGGAAGGAGGAGCCTAGTGAGCTGCAGTCCATGGGGTTGCTAAGAGTCAGATACGACTGAGCGACTTCACTTTCACTTTTCACTTTCATGCATTGGAGAAGGAAATGGCAACCCACTCCAGTGGTCTTGCCTGGAGAATCCCAGGGACGGGGGAGCCTGGTGGGCGGCCGTCTATGGGGTCGCACAAAGTCGGACATGACTGAAGTGACTTAGCAGCAGCAGCAGTATAATAAATAAATTTAAATAAAATAAAGACTGTGAAATGATCAAGTAGATGATTCAGTACATTCCATAATTGAGGAAAACCTGTCTGGGAGATAAATTTACCATAATTATGTTCAAAGACTTACTAGAAAATGTAGATAATGCATATAAGAGATAGGTACTTAAGCAAAATGAGAAATTTATAAGAAAGGATCAAGTTGAAATTAGAGAAGTAAACTCTTGATATCAGAAGTAAAGAATTTCTTCAGCCATCTCAAAAGTAGCCTGATAAATATGTCAATGGAAATTATCTAAACTGAAACACAAAGAAAATAAAGGAAAATTTATTTTAAAAATCTATGGGAAAATATCAACCAATCTAACAATGTAATTGGAGTCCAAAAAGGAAAAGAGTGTCATCAATAGAACAGTTATATAGAAAATTAATGAAGAGACAGAAATTCTCACAGCACTACTAAAAAGGAGGGGAAAAAAATCAAGACTATCAGTAAGCAGTGACAATAGATTTAAGTACTATAATATTAACAACCACATTAGATGTAAATGGTTTAACATCCCACTTAAAAAAAAGTATTAGCCACATTAGATCAAAAAATATACCTCAAATATATGTCACATGTAAAAAAAAATGCAGCAGGTGATGTTTTTCTATTTCAAAAATAGAACAACAAAAAAAAAATCAAAATTTCACCCCTCTAAAAATGCAATGCAAATCTGGACAAAAGAGATCAGGATTAATTTTTTTGAACTATAGACATTAACCACTTTCAGCAAAGTGAGTGATTATTCAAGAAAAGCAGCTGGACTGCCAGTAAGCTCAGTGAGCTGTGTGGTATTTTAACTCATGCCAGTTTGATCCTCTTTCTCTAGTACAGTGTAGTCCTGAAAATAACAGCCAACATTTTCAGTACTGAAGTGAGCAATGACATCCTTTGCAAATTACTTTAATAATTACTTTTTAAAATATGTCTAGTCATTCTTTGGAAGACCACCTCAAAAATTCTGCCTTTATTTCACCTGACTTAGAACTGATCATTGCAAAATCTGCATATATGGGTTATTTTGTTAAAAACATTTACAGGACAAAGTTTTAGATACAGCTGCCAGTGGTGATATAACAACTGGGGCAAAGAAAGGAGTATGTCAAGAGCTTGGGAGAACTAAATATCAATGAGATCTTCATAAGGACTTTGAAAAACTCCAATGTATTCTTCGGGAGTCAGAAGTCCATGCTTATGCCTAGAGCTGTGCACTGGCTCAGGAAAGACCTGAACAGGTTTTCATTGTTCAGCTGAGCAAACTTGAGCCATGAGGAGGCAGAGCCCAAGGCCAAGTTGTCAAATGACTGAATGCTGAAGAGGCACCCAAACACATGGAGCCACTCAGCAAACACTGGAAGAGTTGTTTGGTTCTAGATATTTAAGGAAATTCTGTCCAATCATTTACTGACTACTAAGCTAATGGAAATGGCAACCCACTACAATATTCTTGCCTGAGAAATCCCATGAACAGAGGAGCCTGGTGGGCTACAGTCCATAGGGTCGCAAAGAGTCAGACATGATTTAGCGACTAAATCAACCAGGCTAATGGAACAGAGACCTCAAGCGCCAAATGCAACAAAAAACATTGACCTTTCAGAATTAACTTACAACATTTATTCAGTTCAGTTCAGTTGCTCAGTCATGTCCTACTCTTTGCAACCCCGTGGACTGTACCACGTCAGGCCTCCCTATCCATCACCAGTTACCAGAGTTTACTCAAACTCATGTCCATTGAGTCAGAGATGCCACCCAACCATCTCATCATCTGTCATCCCTTTCTCCTCTCTCCTTCAATATTTCCCAACATCAGGGTCTTTTTGAATGAGTCAGTTCTTCATATCAGGTGGAAAAATATTGGAGTTACAGCTTCAGCAATGAATATTCAGGACTGATTTCCTTTTCTATGGACTGGTTGGATCTCCTTTCAGTCCAAGGGCCTCTCAAGAGTCTTCTCCAACATCACAGTTCAAAACCATCAATTCTTTGGCACTCAGCTTTCTTCACAGTCCAAGTCTCACATCCATACATGATACTGGAAAACCATAGCTTTGATTAGACGGACCTTTGTTGACAAAGTAATGCTTCTGCTTTTAAATATACCAAGTTGGTCATAACTTTCCTTCCAAGGAGCAAGTGTCTTTTAATTTCATGGCTACAGTCACCATCTGCAGTGATTTTGAACCCCCCAAAATAGTCTGTTACTGTTTCCACTGTTTCCCCATCTATTCGCCATGAAGTGATGGGACCAGATGCCATGATCTTAGTTTTCGGAATGTTGACTTTTAAGGCAAATTTTTCACTCTCCTCTTTCACTTTCATCAAGAGTTATTAAACAAACACAAACTGCATTAAGGAGCAGCAACAAAACAACATGACAAAGAAGTGTATTGGATTTCCAAAGTTGTCACAATACTATATTGAAAATATCCAGTTTCCAATAGAAAACAAATTAATAGGTGTGGAAAGTAACACAAAATTATGACCCATATGTGGGGGAAAAAGCCACTAATAAAAATATTTGAAGAAGCACAGGTATATCTCTAGAGAGATATTGAGTTGGCCAAAAAGTTATTTTGAGCTTTTCCATAAGATGGTGTGGAAAACCCCAAATGAAACTTTTGGCCAATCCAATACTATAAAGCAGCTATTCTAAACATTTCAACCAGCTAATGAATGCCATTTCTAAAAAATTCAAGGAAGGATTGAGAATGATATCTCACCAAATAGAGAATATCAATAAAGATACAGAAATTACAAATGGAGCCAAATTGAAATTTTGAAGTTGACCAGTACAACTGAAATGATAAAACAACAACAACAACAACAGGGGGAGAGTTCAGTAGCAGTAAAGAATCAGCCACTGAAGATATGATAGTATCCAATCTTAGAAAAATGAACAGTGTCTGAAACCTTTGAGACACTATGGAGCATGTCAACATATGCATAATGAGAGATCCAGAAGGAAAGGAGAGAGAGAGAGAGAAAATGGAATTCTGAAGGAATATTGAATAAACAGCACAAATCTTCCCAAGTTCAATTAATCATTTAATATTGCTT
The DNA here is from genome assembly GCF_003369695.1 of Bos indicus x Bos taurus. NCBI lineage: Eukaryota > Metazoa > Chordata > Mammalia > Artiodactyla > Bovidae > Bos > Bos indicus x Bos taurus. The sequence goes on along the minus strand of NC_040076.1, from coordinate 16,027,280 downwards.
ATTCATCTGGCAAACCTAAAGTGGGAGCACACAGAAGAGATTACATATTATAACCATATTGGATTTCTGGCAGAAATGCAAGGTTGTTTCAATATATGAAAATCAATCCACGTGATATACCATATTAACAGAAAAAGAGAAAATAATCATTTTGATAGAAATAGAAACAGGATTTGACAGAATTCAACAGGTATTCATAATAACAACATTCAACAATCAAGGATTAGAAGAAAGCTTCTTTAGTCCAAAGAAAGGCATCTACAAATATCCAGGGCTGATAGTCTAGATAAGGGGGAAACATTGAAGGCTTTCCAACTAAGATCAGGAGCAAGATAAGGCTGTCTGCATTTGCCACTTCTGTTCAGTATTGACTTAGAGGTTCTAGCGAGGACAATTAGAACATGAAATTATAAAACATAGAGATTAGATAGGAAGGAGCAAAACTATTTCTCTTCACAGTTGACACGACATCAAAAAATACATACACACACACACAACTATTAGAGCTAATAGATAATTTCAGCAAAGTTGCAGAATGCCCAAGCAATGAACAATGTGAAAATGAAATTCATAGATTCAGTTCAGTTCAGTAGCTCAGTCGTGTCTGACTCTTTGCTACCCCATGAATCACAGCATGCCAGGCTATCCATCACCAACTCCCGGAGTTCACTCAGACTCACATCCATCGAGTCGGTGATGCCATCCAGCCATCTCATCCTCTGTCGTCCCCTTCTCCTCCTGCCCCCATTCCCTCCCTGCATCGGGGTCTTTTCCAGTGAGTCAACTCTTTGCATCAGGTAACCAAAGTATTGTAGTTTCAGCTTCAACATCAGTCCTTCCAATGAATATTCAGGACTGATCTCCTTTAGGATGGACTGGTTGGATCTCCTTTCAGTCCAAGGGACTTTCAAGAGTCTTCTCCAATACCACAGTTCAAAAGCATCAATTCTTCAGTGCTCAGCTTTCTTCACAGTCCAACTCTCATATCCATACATGACCACTGGAAAAACCATAGCCTTGACTAGATGGACCTTTGTTGGCAAAGTAACGTCTCTGCTTTTGAATATGTTATCTAGGTTGGTCATAACTTTCCTTCCAAGGAGTAACCATCTTTTACTTTCATGGCTACAGTCACCATCTGCAGTGATTTTGGAGCCCCTCAAAATAAAGTCTGACACTGTTTCCACTGTTTCCTCATCTATTTCCCATGAAGTGATGGGACCAGATGTCATAGATTAATTCCATTATAATATGAGCAAAGAACCTAAAATATAGAATAAATTTAATCAACAATTTCAAGATTTATACATGGATAGCTATAAAATATATTTTAGTATCCTAATAGCAAATAAATACATGACAAAATTCACAATGTAATTACTTAGATGTTAATTAAAATCCCAATAGGATACAACTACAGAACTCTTACAGTTAATTTTAATAATTCTGAAAACATCAAGTGCTGACATGGATTCAGAACAACTGGAATACTCATGCATGTGATGTTGGATAAGACTCTTGAGAGTCCCTCGGACTACAAGGACATGCAACCAGTCCATCCTAAAGGAGATGAGTCTTGGGTGTTCACTGGAAGGACTGATGTTGAATCTGAAACTCCAATACTTTGGCCACCTGATGCGAAGAGCTGACTCATTTGAAAAGACCCTGATGCTGGGAAACATTGAGGGCAGGAAGAGAAGGGGACGACAGAGGATGAGATGGTTGGATGGCATCACCAACTCAATGGACACGGGTTTGGGTAGGCTCCAGGAGTTGCAGATGGACAGGGAGGCCTGGTGTTCTGCGGTTCATGGGGTCGCAAAGAGTCAGACACGACTGAGCAACTGAACTGAACTGAAATGAATTGATAAGAAGGCAAAATGTCACAGTCAGTTTGGAAAACTTTGGCAGTTTCTTAAAAGGTTAAAACATATACTATCCATGTGATCCAACAATCTTGTTCTTAGGTGGTCATCCAAGAGAACCAATAACATATCCACACAAAGATCTATATTTGAATGTTCGCAGCAGTCGTAGTCACCATCCCCCAACATAGAAAAGAGCACCAATGTCCACCAAATTTTCAGCGAGCAAATAAAATACTGTTCATCTACACAAACATACTCAGAACTGAGAAAGAGTGAATGATACACACAACATTAATAAATAAATGCATTACACTGAATGAAAGAAGGCATCCCATATGTTATATAGTATATGATTCTATTTGTAACATCTGTAAAAGTTAAAAATTCAAGAGACAGGAAAATGTTTAGAGTTATCAGAGAATGGTGTTAGGGGAGAGAACTGACTGCAAAGAAACACAAAGAATATTTTTGAAGAGATGGAAAATCTGCTATACATTGATTACCATGATATTTATACAACTATAAACATTTTTTCAAATTAACAGATTTATATATTTCCTTTATGTATGTAATTCTTTAATTGTTTAGCATCTCTAAGTCATCTCTGACTCTGCAGCCCTGTGGAGTGCAGCACACCATGGTCTTCTGTCCATGGGGTTCTCCAGGCAAGAATAATAGAGTGGATTGCCATTTCCTTCTCCAGGATAATTCCTCAGTAAAACTGGTTAAAAAATAAGTGACAATGAATAGTTAATATCACCTGCAGAAAACAATGTCTTTGTTTTATGCTCATAAGCTGTCCAGGTAAGTTATGTTTTTTCAAAGCTATATGCTTTCAAAATTTATCTGCAGGTGAAATGATTTCTCTGAGACTCTCGCCCATGTATCCAATTACATAATTGTTATTTTCACTAATATGTTCAACAGGAATTCAAATTCATCATATTCAAAACAGAAATGATAATCACTGTCAACTCTGCCTCAAATTTGCTTTACATCTTTTGTTTATTATTTCAGATAGTAGGGTCAGTTGTTCAAGCCAGGATTTCTCCGATTAGGCTTTTTCCCTTTTATTCTCTTTCCCTATATTTGGTCAGACTCAATCTGTATCTAGCAAATAGTACAAAAGCAAAATATAATTTTGAATGAGTGAATAAATTAAAGAATTCTGGTCCTGGGAATAGAATCAATGTTTGAATGATACTGAACAAAGAAGCCCATGCCTTCAGATAAACATCATGAAATACTATCTCTGCTTTTAGAAGCAAAACAATGCAATTATGGACAGCATATGGGAGGGGGGTCAAAATTAATCTGCTACTGAGATGCACAAGTTAAATATCTTTAGAGAAATGAGGATAGATTGATTGAGCAAAACTATCACAAACCCTTCCATGTTTATCTCCTTAAGTTTTATGTTTTACATCCTGGGCCTTATTTATAATTCTTATATCTGTCTCTGTATATGAATTCATAACTGCCTTGTTCTCTCATAGGCATTCCATTTCTCTATATTTTATGCCTGGCTTTGCTAAATCAATTAGGTTCAATTGAATTTAGCTAAATAAGTCACAAAAACTAAACCCAGAAGACCGCATTATTTGATTTATTATATAAGCCTGTAAATAGAAGAAAATTGATTGGTCTTAAAAATAATAGGCACTCTCATCTAAAGGGAAGAAAAATGTAGCAAACTGAAAATAGTGGTGTTGGTGACAGCTATCTTGGTCATTCAAAAATAAAATTTAAATAGTACTCCTAGAGAAATGTGACAAGCCTCCCCGCCTCTCCTTCTTCATTTCAGTTTCTATAGAGACCCGTTGGCACTTATAAACTGAACTGGAGCTGCGTATGACTTGTTTTCACAAACCCATGATGGATAATGGCTAATGGGTGGGACTATGGCAACAAAGCACTGTCTTTGAACAAAATAGTTGTGGGACTTGAGGATATCATCTGCTTCACAAATGCACCAAGTTTCCCAGAAGAGCTGACCAATAAAACTGCCAGATCAGGGAAGGTCAAGCACGAAAGGACTAATAGGATCTCAGGGGAAGAGCATTGCAGCTGGTGGTTATTACCACTCACGGCTAGACCAGGAGATACGTTAAAAAAAAAAAATCAGAACTCTTTCAGCAGGTAGAATAAATAAACTTACTCTGCTCCATGGTTTTTTCTTTTCTTTCTTTCTGCTCCATGTTGATCTTTCTTTTCCTGCACGTAATCAAGACGGTATCATTTTCTGCCTTCACATTGATTTAAATAGTCGTATCTTTAACTTTTCCAAATGCTCACTCAGAGTAGAACACTTTTAATTTTGGTTATTAATAGTTTCTTCTTATTATTATTATTTTGTAAACCCTAAGTTGGGCCTTCCCTGGAGGTCTGTGGTTTAGACTCTGCAATTCCACTGCAGGGGGTGCTATTTCAACCCTTGGTTGGAGAAGTAGGATCCTGTAAGCTGCAGTATGCTTGGAGGGAGGTAGGAGAACAAAAGTAATGAGCACTGGATGAGGGCATGGCAACCCACTCTAGTATTCTTGCCTGGAGAATCCCACAGACAGAGGAGCCTGGCAGGCTACAGTCCATAGTGTCATCAAGACTTGAACACAACTGAATGACTTAGTAAGGATGAATAAAGCAAGGAATATTTTAAAATAATGTATATCATCAGATTATTTCTGGTCTATGTCCATAGTTTTCTGTTGACACTAAACAATAACATATTTTAGGAAAGTCTGTTAGGTTGTTTTTCATGCATTGATTTAATCATTTTTCTTAGAAATGGATTATTACTATTTTTCATGAAAAAATAAGATACTAAGATTAAAGAAAAAAGAGAAAATGCTGATTAATCTGACAAGTCCTTCTTATCATTTAGAGCCATTTACATGGATTAGACACAGATTATATTAATCAACTGTTATCACTGTACTGCATACTAAGTCGCTTCAGTTGTGTCTGACTCTTGGTAACCCTGCCTGTAGACTGTAGCCTGGCAGACTGTAGCCTGCCAGGCTCTTCTGTCCATGGGATTCTCCAAGTAAGAATACAGGAGTGGGTTGCCATGTCTTCCTCCAGAGGATCTTCTCCACCCAGGGATCGAACCAGCATCTCTCATGTCTCCTGCTTTGGCAAGCGGGTTCTTTAACACTACAGCCACCTGGGAAGCCCCACCACTGTTCATAGGTAAGTAAAAATATAAGTAACTAATTCAGGTATTCCTAAAATGCATTGAGAATCTAATCATTAACCACTTTTTCCATGGAGATTCATTGATAATATCAATAACAATATCCTTTACATCATTAAGAGTTTGCAATATTTCTTTAAAACATTTGTGAACTATTCATAAGCCACTCTTGGTATGCTGTTAAGCTAACTTTAGAAAAACACCACCCTGAGATGATAATTCTACATATTTCATTCACCAACTCCCTGAAACCTGCCCCTAGACCAAGTCAATCCTGAGGATAAAAAGAATATCCCAGGGGTGTCATTAGATTATCTTCCATGCCTCTGTCATCCATTCTACAAATTTTCAAGCTGGATATTTATTACAGGCAGTGATAGTTATAACATGACTATTCTCCAGCTGACATCAGTTTTAAGACAATGTCAACTATAAGATGCATAGTAATAGCAGTGTTAAACTCAGTGCAAGTACATATCATGCCCAAAGATACACAACTAGTAAATGGTCAAGCCAGGATTCAAACTAAGGCCATTAAACACAAGAACCCATATCCTTAATGGCTTTTAATTAAGTCTATTTCATATATGCATTAGCATATTAAATATTATAGAGAAAATGGGCATTTTAAATAAAATTTCCATAATCTACTTTCTTTATTTCTGATATACTTCTTTAAAACTGCTATCCTGATGCCGGGAGCCTAGCCTGGTTCTCTGTGATGACCTTGAGGGGCAGGATGCAGGAGGTGGGTTGGAGGCAGGCTCAGGAGGGAGGAGGTATATATATAGTTGTGACTGATTTACATGATTGTAGAGCAGAAACCAACAATATTTAAAGCAATTTTCCTCCAATTAAAAAAAAAAACAAAACTGCTATCCTGTTACCTTTAGTTACACTGCACTGAACTATTCCAGCTGTGTGAAGTTACTCATCCATCCTTCAGTGCACAAATTCTTTCTTGCTTGGTACACAAATGCATGAGGATATTGATGGCTAATGTAACAAATAAGTCGCTCAAATAAAATAATCTCAAAAAGGGTTATATATACACATTTTAGTTGAGAGTTTAGGTAAGTCTTCAGCGGTCACAAGTTGTTGGAAGAAATCTTCATGCCACTGTTTCCAAGATTATTTCATTCTGTAAGTGAGAACGAAGAACTATACATGGCAGGTGCACAATACTTACGGAATGCATGGATAAGTGAATGGATTTGATGTTCAATTATCTTGAATAAAATATGAAATTTTTATCCTTGATGGAACAACCCCTCCTGAGAAGTCATACTGAAAAAGCATATTGAAAGCATCTGCCTTTCAATGAATAATTCCTGCTGATCCAGTTAAACCAGAGTAAAATTGGAAATCAATTTTCACTTTTATTTTTACTAAATAATATTTTCTCATAGACAGAAAGAGCTATCTCATTTTTAGTAGATTTTTGAGGATGAAAATGATGTTGCAGTGTGAATGACTGCCTAGTAGAAATGAGAACAATAAAAAATATTTCTAAAGACGTAAAATAGTATGTCATTCAGGGATATCATGATCATATAAGAGATCATGTAAGTGAACAAGTGAAAAACGATGATTCTCAATATATTAGTCTTACTCAAATCAACTAATACTTCTAAAAGTTTTTCTAGAGGTATTATAAGACTGTATATAATTATTTTCAAGGTCTGACAATAGACAAAATTCTATCTAGCAATAATTAAAACAAGAAAAATATATGGTTTTCAGTGTATATTCACATATGTTGTTCTACCCTAGATTTTCACTTGAATCTTTAAGTTAGGATGAAAATTATCATGGATTTACAAATAAAGAAACCAGGACTCAAGTTAAATCATAACTGACAAGTTCAAGAATTCAACTCCATTGTCTTCCTTTACATCACTTCCATCATCACCTTTAAGAAGAACAAATCAAGAGTGAGGTCATTTACCTCCTTCTGATAGCCAATTGTGATGTAAGAAAGCTGCAAGTATTATTAATTTGATACCTTAAACCAATGAAGGCTGAAGCTGTTTCACATATTTCACTCCCCTAACTGTTACAGGTACCCTCTCTCATTGTAGTTTATTTGAAGTAACCTGTGGTGTGCGTGCAGCCATCCCTCGCCAGACTTGACCAAAACTCATTTCAGTTCAGTTCAGTCACTCAGTTGTGTCCAATTCTTTGTGACCCCATGGACTGCAGCTCACCAGGCCTCCACGTCCATCACCTATTCCCGGAGGTTCCTTAAACTCACGTCCATCAAGTCCGTGATGGCATCCAAATGACTCATCTTCCATTGTCCCATTCTCCTCTGGCCTTCAATCTTGCCCAGCATCAGCGTCTTTTCAAATGAGTCAGTTCTTCGCATCAGGTGGCCAAAGTATTGGAGTTTCAGCTTCAACATCAGTCCTTCCAATGAATATTCAGGACTGATTTCCTTTAGGATGGACTGGTTGGATCTCCTTGCAGCTCAAGGGACTCTCAAGAGTCTTATCCAACCCCACAGTTCAAAAGCTAAGTCCTGGCTACTTTGTCTACTTCAGTAGCCTTTTGACTATTTCTGACATTGTTTCACATTTACTTCTATTCAAATATTCTGAATATTCAAAATACCGTCCAGCCTTCTGTTTATTTATTGGATATTTATTGCTTCTGAGTTTTCAAAACATAGATGAAACAAAAGCTTAAAATTTCATCTTGGTTTATAACTTCCCACAGAAACAATCATGTCTTCAAAGGACTGTCTTAGTCTAATTGTTCTGAATAAACTTCAAAGGAAGAAGGCTGTCCTATTATGAATTTTTTCCACTGAGGAATTGGCTTGATTTAAATGCCTGCTTGTATTCATTTTGTGATGATATGAATAGATTTGCCCAGAAATGTCCTTGGAAGTTCACTCGGAATGCCCTGGTTAGTGAACCAGTTGAGAAAGTTGAGAGTTTGTTATCCCAGTCCCACCTTCTCTCATCAGATGGGGCTGTGCTCAATTTCAGCTTCCCATGGGTCAAGTTGTTGCTGTTCCTTGACAGGAGAGGGTGTGACATCCAATAAGCACCAAGCTCTCCAGGTGCTGTGCAGCCGGTACTCCTAGACCACTCTGCCAATAGCTGGCATAAAATTTCTAGACTGCCTGAGACCAAGCTCCCTTTGTTTTCCCTGTTCACAAGCTACTTTCTCACCCTTGCTCCAAATAATGAAGAATAAGGGGGGTCATTTTCCCTCCACTAGAATATAAACCACCCTGTATGCCCAAGCACTCAGGCCATACTAATTTTCTCTACTGGCAGAACTAGGGAAACCTCAACTTTCTCTTTGCTAGCTGATCTAGCCTTGCAAATAATACTTTATTGAATTCAGCTAGAATCTCCATAGAGAAAATGTTAGAGACCCAGAAGAAGCCCACTTTGCACAGCATAATGCTTTGCAACCTCTTACTTCTGAGCCCTACCTAACTAATCAGATAAGCATACAGGCACAGAGTGACTTAGAAGCAATTTGCACAAAAAATTATGGCTCTCACCTTCTAACCAGTATACTGTTACTAGTTTAAGTATGGGGCTTCCCTCGTAGCTCAGTTGATAAAGAATCTGCCTGCAATGAAGGAGGCCCTGGTTCGATTCCTGGGTTGGCAAGATTCCCTGGAGAAGTGGTAGGCTACCCACTCCAGTATTCTTGGGCTTCCCTTGTGGCTCAGCTGGTAAAGAATCTGCCTGCAATGTGGGAGACCTGGGTTCGATCCCTGAGTTGGGAAGATCCACTGGAGCAGGGAAAGGCTACCCACTCCAGTATTCTGGCCTGGAGAATTCCATGGACTGTATAGTCCACGGGGTTGCAAAGAGTTAAACACAACTGAGGGACTTTCACTCACTGGTAGCTCAGATGGTAAAGAATCTGCCTGCCATGTGGGAGACTCAGGTTCCATCCCCAGGTCAGGACGATCCCCTGAAAAAGAGAATGGCTACCCACTCCACTATGCTTGCCTGGAGAATTCCATGAACAGAGGAGCCTAAAGGGCCACAGTCCATTGGTTTAAAAAGAGTCAGACCTGACTAATTAACACACACTCAGTACAAGTATAAAAACTAGTGTAACTCCTAATTCTCTTTAAGCTAGAAATTCTTTTTTTTTTTTTTCCTAGCTCCTTAATGCAGGCTTAATTACCTTGAAATAATTACTTTAACTTAAGCAGAACTTCCAGCTGTTTTTGAAAACTTTCTACTTCAAAACTTATAGCTTTCTGTTATTTTCCATTGGGCTATTTAAACACTTATTGATAAATGTTTTTTATACTAATTCCCTTCATAAAAACTTTGGCTAGCATTTCTACCCAAAAGATGCTTTAAAAAAAAAAAATACATATTTCAAAGTAGTATCATTATTACCATTACTACTATAACTTGATTATGTAAACTTACTGCTGTGTTTTTTTAATAATAGACATCATGTTTCTATATTATATCCTCATTTCAAAAACAAAGAATATAACTCAAAGTGACAAGAACAAATAACTAGAATTGAATTCAAAGATAAAACTTTTTCTTTATATAAATATATATATGTATATTATTAATGATATTGTATTTTTGTATTCTTAAGTTCACCATAAAATTTTCATTGCTATTATAATTTTAATATGTAATTGGCACATATTCATTTTGTAATGTCTAATTGCAAAAAAAAGGAAAATACAACTGGTAATCTGAGTAGAGGGATTACAGGTAACTTTCCAGGTGAATTTTTTTCAATGGCCTACAGTTTCTAATTAATTTAGACAACTATTTTTTATTTAAGAATATTTAAAATGCCTTAGAGATTCAAAGGTGGCATCTAAATGATTTTTTAAAAAGCTTTGTGAATAGGCACTATTAACTATTTACAGGAAAAATATTGTCCAACTCAGAATTTCTGGGAGAAGTATATAGAATGTTTAAGGAGAAAGACATATCAGATTACATATACTTTTCTAAAAAATCTCAATGGAGAGGAATTAGTCATCTTCTAGGGTTCTCAATTTTCTCATTTAGGTATTCACACAAGTGCATTCACTACTTGATCACTTTTTGATATGATAATTCTATTACTACTTTGGCTTTTTCACTTGGTAAGACCATAGTAATTAGGTCTTTGTAAACGAGCATATTGGAGAAGGCAATGGCACCCCACTCCAGCACGCTTGCCTGAAAAATCCCATGGACGGAGGAGCCTCGTGGGCCTGCAGTCCATGGGGTCGCGAAGAGTCCGACACAACTGAGTGACTTTACTTTCACTTTTCACTTTCCTGCACTGGAGAAGGAAATGGCAACCCACTCCAGTGTTCTTGCCTGGAGAATCCCAGGGACGGGGGAGCTTAGTGGGCTGCCGTCTGTGGGGTCTCACAGAGTCGGACACGACTGAAGCGACTTAGCAGCAGTAGCAGCAGCAAACAAGCATATATATGACTGCAACTCATTGTTTTCTATGTGACAGGAATGATATTTGTATTTCTCACAAGTACAATGAAAGCTAAGTTTAATTACCCAGTTTTTTTTTAACTTTATTTTTAATTGAAGGATAATCACTTTACAATACTGTGTTAGTTTCTGCCATACATCAACGTGAATCAGCCATAGAAACACTTGTCTCTTCCCTTTTGAACCTCCCTCCTCAGAATTTTTTTTGAGATTATTTTTCAACAGATATTCAAAACAATGCCCAGTTTTAAGGTAAGACAAATAAAGACAAGTGCCATTTCAAGAACTTGCCCAAGGTCAGCTACAAATAAGCAACAGAGTCAAAATTTAGATACCACTCTTTGTCCAAGGAGCACATTAGCAGTCTTCCATCATATACCTTAACCCTCTGCTCTGGCTGTGGAGCTGCTGTCTATTCCATTTATACCAGGAATGGCACCCCACTCCAGTACTCTTGCCTGGAAAATCCCATGGATGGAGGAACCTGGTAGGCTCTAGTCCATGGGGTCACTAACAGTCGGACGTGCCTGAGCGACTTCCCTTTCACTTTTCACTTTCACGCATTGGAGAAGGAAATGGCAACCCACTCCAGTGTTCCTGCCTGGAGAATCTCAGGGACGGGGAGCCTGGGGGCTTCCATCTATGGGGTCGCACAGAGTCCGACACGACTGAAGCGACTTAGCAGCAGCAGCAGCAGCCTCACAATCACCAATAGCCGCCTCACAATCACCAACAGCCAAATGTGGCAAATGGTTTTTCCTTGGAGCATACAGCTAAGTATATGAGTGATCACACTTATGTACTCCCCCTGAGAATTCATGAATGAACACACAACTGCTTTATCATTGGCACGAGAGAGGAATCTACTGATGTAAGATTGCACTGTCATTATGCTTTCTAAGTCAGAAAAATAACATAAAAATGAGAAAGTTGACCTCTCTGTGGATTCATTTCTATACAATTTTCTTTGAGAAGAGCTTCAATCAATGGAAGTTCTAGCATTCATATTTTTCCAGTCAATGGTGGATATTAAACTTGCCTCACCTTTGCTGACTGTGTTATATGAGAGGCTAAACTGCTTGACTTCAGACCATCGCTGGTAATTCGCCATGATGGTGGGGCTGTACACCCTGATCCAAGGGAAATTTGCTTTCCCTTTGATAAACTGGGATTTCTCAACACTCTGTAACAGCTGAGTGACCTCGCTTGTTCTGGAGACAAGCTGTCCTTGTTTAATCTCCTCAGGTAATTCTTTTATTGGCCTAAATGAGAGACTAGTTGCTCCTTCAGAGGATGAGAAGTGATATGGTGTTGGTGAGAGTGAGGGTAGAAAAGTAAATGGCCTCATTTGCATTCAAATAAAGCCTCAGGTAAAAACAATAAGTGCCTTATGCTTAAGTAATTTACAGAAAAAAAAAACACAATTGTTTCAGGAAATTACATGCTATGAAAACAAGGAGAAAAAGCATATACAGCAGCTTAATACTACACTTACTCTTTCCTGAACTAATGTGTTTCAGTCTGAGAACTTTACCTCTAAAGAAGATATTCTAAATATTGCTGTCTTTTTTCCCCTGGTGTGCTATACATACTGTAAAGATATTGGACTAAGAATTTAATAACATTTATTAATTCTGAAGGATTTTAATCCACGATTAAAGGAAACCCTGATTCCTTTCAAAAAATTTTATTTTCATTTAGGGCATTGTAGAAATAATGTGTGTATATTAGAAATAATGTGTTTTGTTGTGGAAATAATGTGTGTGTAAATTCAATACTTAGAAAACTAAGATCATGGCATCTGGTCCCATCAGTCAGTTCAGTTCAGTCTCTCAGTCATTTCTGACTCTTTGCCACCCCATGAATTGCAGCATGCCAGGCTTCCCTGTCCATCACCAACTCCCAGAGTTCACCCAAACTCGTGTCCATCAAGTTGGTGATGCTATCCAGCCATCTCATCCTCTGTCGTCCCCTTCTCCTCCTGCCCCCAATCCCTCCCAGCATCAGAGTCTTTTCCAATGAGTCAGTTCTTCATATGAGGTGGGCAAAGTACTGGAATTTCAGCTTTAGCATCATTCCTTCCAAAGAAACCCTAGGGCTGATCTCCTTCAGAATGGACTGGATGGATCTCCTTGCAGTCCAAGGAACTCTCAAGAGTCTTTTCCAACACCACAGTTCAAAAGCATCAATTCTTCGATGTTCAGCTTTCTTCACAGTCCAACTCTCACATCCATACATGACCACAGGAAAAACCATAGCCTTGACTAGACGGACCTTTGTTGGCAAAGTAATGTCTCTGCTTTGGAATATGCTATCTAGGTTGGTCATAACTTTCCTTCCAAGGAGTAAGTGTCTTTTAATTTCATGGCTGCAATCACCATCTATGGTGATTTTGGAGCCCCCCAAAATAAAGTCTGACACTGTTTCCACTGTTTCTCCATCTATTTCCCATGAAGTGATGGGACCAGATGCCATGATCTTCATTTTCTGAATGTGGAGCTTTAAGCCAACTTTTTCACTCTCCACTTTCACTTTCATCAACAGGCTTTTTAGTTCCTCTTCACTTTCTGCCATAACGGTGGTGTCATCTGCATATCTGAGGTTATTGATATTTCTCCCGGCAATCTTGATTCCAACTTGTGCTTCTTCCAGCCCAGTGTTTCTCATGATGTACTCTGCATATAGCAGGGTGACAATATACAGCCTTGACATACTCCTTTTTCTATTTGGAACCAGTCTGCTATTCCATGTCCAATTCTAACTGTTGCTTCCTGACCTGCATATAGGTTTCTCAAGAGGCAGGTCAGGTGGCCTAGTATTCCCATCTCTTTCAGAATTTTCCACAGTTTATTGTGATCCACACAGTCAAAGGCTTTGGCATAGTCAATAAAGCAGAAATAGATGTTTTTCTGGAACTCTTTTCCTTTTTCCATGATCCAGCAGATGTTGGCACTTTGATCTCTGGTTCCTCTGTCTTTCCTAAAACCAGCTTGAACATCTGGAAGTTCACTGTTCACATATTGCTGAAACCTGGCTTGGAAAATTTTGAGCATTACTTTACTAGCGTGTGAGATGAGTGCAATTGTGCAGTAGTTTGACATTCTTTGCCATTGCCTTTCTTTGGGATTGGAAAGAAAACTGGCCTTTTCCAGTCCTGTGGACACTGCTGAATTTTCCAAATTTGCTGACATATTAAGTGCAGCACTTTCACCACATCATCTTCCAGGATTTGAAATAACTGGAATTCCATCCCCTCCACTAGCTTTGTTCATAGTGATGCTTTCTAAGGCCCGTTTCACTTCACATTCCAGGATATCTGGCTCTAGGTGAGTGATCACAGCATCGTGATTATCTGGATCATGACGATCTTTTTTGTACATATCTTCTGTGCATTCTTGCCACCTCTTCTTAGTATCTTCTGCTTCTGTTAGGTCCATACCATTTCTGTCCTTTATCAAGCACGTCTTTGCATGAAATGTTCCCTTGGTATCTCTAATTTTTCTTGAAGAGATCTCTAGTCTTTCCCATTCTGTTTTCCTCTATTTCTTTGCATTGATTGCTGTGGAAGGCTTTCTTATCTCTGTTTGCTATTCTTTGGAACACTGCATTCAGATGCTTATATCTTTCCTTTTCTCCTTTGCTTTCTGCTTCTCTTCTTTTCACAGCTATTTATAAGGCCTCCCCAGACAGCCATTTTGCTTTTTTGCATTTCTTTTCCATGGGGATGGTCTTGATCCCTGTCTCCTGTACAATGTCACGAACCTCAGTCCATAGTTCATCAGGCACTCTATCTATCAGATCTAGTACCTTAAATCTATTTCTCACTTCCACTGAATAATCATAAGGGATTTGATTTAGGTCATACCTGAATAGTCTAGTGGTTTTCCCCACTTTCTTCAATTTAAGTCTGAATTTGACAATAAGGAGTTCATGATCTGAGGCACAGTCAGCTCCCGGTCTTGTTTTTGCTGACTGTATAGATAGTCTCCATTTTGGCTGCAAAGAATATAACCAATCTGATTTCGGTATTGACCATCTGGTATTGCCCATGTGTAGAGTCTTCTCTTGTGTTGTTGGAAGAGGGTGTTTGCTATGACCAGTGTGTTCTCTTGGCAAAACTGTATTAGCCTTTGTCCTGCTTCGTTCCATATTCCAAGGCCAAATTTGCCTGTTACCCCAGGTATTTCTTGACTTCCTACTTTTGCATTCCAGTCCCCATAATGAAAAGGACATCTTTTTTGGGTGTTAGTTCTAAAATGTTTTGTAGGTCTTCATAGAACTGTTCAACTTCAGCTTCTTCAGCATTACTGGTTGGGGCATAGACTTGGATTACTGTGATATTGAATGGTTTGCCTTGGAAACGAACAGAGATCATTCTGACTTTTTTGAAATTGCATCCAGGTACTGTATTTCAGACTCTTTTGTTGACCATGATGGCTACTCCATTTCTTCTAAGGGATTCTTGCCCACAGTAGTAGATATAATGGTCATCTGAGTTAAATTCACCCATTCCAGTCCATTTTAGTTCGCTGATTCCTGGAATGTTGACATTCACTCTTGCCATCTCCTGTTTGACCACTTCCAATTTGCCTTGATTCATGGACCTAACATTCCAGGTTCCTATGCAATAGTGCTCTTTACAGCATCGGACCTTGCTTCTGTCACCAGTCACATCCACAACTGGGTATTGTTTTTGCTTTGGCTCCATCCCTTCATTCTTTCTGGAGTTATTTATCCACTATTCTCCAGTAGCATATTGGGCACCTACCGACCTGGGGAGTTCCTCTTTCAGTATCCTATAATTTTGCCTTTTCATACTATTCATCACTTCATGGTAAATAGATGGGGAAACAGTGGAAACAGTGTCAGACTTTATTTTTGGGGGCTCCAAAATCACTTCAGTTGGTGATTGCAGCCATGAAATTAAGACACTTACTCATTGGAAGGAAAGTTATGACCAACCTAGATAGCATATTGAAAAGCAGAGATATTACTTTGCTAACAAAGGTCCGTCTAGTCAAGGCTATGGTTTTTCCAGTGTTCATGTATAGATGTGAGAGTTGGACTTTTAAGAAAGCTGAGCACTGAAGAATTGATGCTTTTGAATTGTGGTGCTGGAGAAGACTCTTGAGAGTCCCTTGGATTGCAAGGAGATCCAACCAATCCATCCTAAAGGAGACCAGTCCTGGGTGTTCATGGAAGGACAGATGCTGAAGCTGGAACTCCAATACTTTGGCCACCTCATGCGAAGAGTTGATTCATTGGAAAAGACCCTGTTGTTGGGAGGGATTGGGGGCAGAAGGAGCAGGGAATGACAGAGGATGAGATAGCTAGATGGCATCACCGACTCGATGCACATGAGTTTGGGTGAACTCTGGGAGTTGCTGATGGACAGGGAGGCCTGGCGTGCTGTTATTCATGGGATCTCAAAGAGTTGGACACGACTGAATGACTGAATTGAACTGAACTGATGTATGTGTTCAGTCTTTTCCAGCCATTTCTAGCTCTTTGTGACCTCAAGGACTATAGCCCCCCTAGCTCCTCTGTCTATGGAACTTTCTAGACAAGAATACTGGGAAAGATTGCCATTTCTTACTCCAGGGTATCTTCATGATCCCAGGATAAGGCCTGTATCTCTTGTGTCTCCTGCATCGGCAGGCAGATGCTTTACTGCTGAGCCACCAGGGAAGCCCCATAGAAATAATACAAACAGCCGTATCAGTTAAAGATTTAAGCATTGTATGAAAAAAAAAAAACAAATCTTTTCTCATAACTAATGAATTCAAGAACAGAATTTATTCATATTTACTGTTCCATTTTGGCTTGTCTATAATCAGGAATGACTATATTATCTGATACAAAAATATATGTGAGTATAAGGTAGATAGATTCTATGGGAAAAGCAAAAGGTATTAGATTCAATTTCAAAACACTTAACATCTAGCAATTTCAAATATACTAGACAGATTTGTATGGGGAAAGGTATTGGTATCAAACAAAAAATCTTGCTTGATGGAAGCCACTGATAACTAAATTGGTGTCCCTCTGAGTCAGAAGTCTGTTTCTCTCATGTGTGGCCTTCTGATGCTTTGCCTGCTGCCCAAAGATGATCCTAGACTTCAGCATAATACATACACCAGCTCATCTTGGCATTTCTCATAACAGAAGTTAACTATATACAAACATTTATTTATTTATTTCTGTTGAGTTTCCCTCACTTTGACAGCTAGTCTACTTGGAAAAGGTCAAAATATATCTAGTTTAGTTTCCTTGTATGAGTTGGCCATTTCATTCATAAAAGGGCTCATTTTGGCCAAATCAAACTTTGGAAACAAAGGCAGCTCTCCTTGGAGCCTAGAAATGAGGTTTTACCATCATCAAGAGATAGCTCCAAGCTGCCTCTCACCTTTAGATTTACCTGCGAGTCAGGCACGGTTCCAAGAGTTCAAATTGTCCCATGCTTCCAAACTCTCATTTTGCTCTGATCTTGTTCCATAGAAACTCTAGACCTACATTTATCAATGAGTATCTGACTTCCACAAATACATCAAAATTTTCATAATTCAGTCCCACTATACGCAAGTGTCTTGAAGTTACAGAAAGGTTAAATGCATAACAATGAAGAGTACTGACTTTAAAGACAGAAAGGTTAAATGCATAACAATGATGAGTACTGACTTTATTTATTTATTTATTTATTTTTGAGTACTGTCTTTAAAGACAAAGTCCCCCTCTCACAAATCTCTTTTTCCACTTGTGTATCGGACAAAAGTGGTTGCTGGATAAGAAGCAGAGAACATGTGGTCAATTGTTGCTGAGCAAGTCCTGATAACATGATGTTTTCAGAACCTTCCTTTAGAATTTCACAGACTATCCCTCACTTTGGGGATTCAGTCAATATTTTGCACTGTTATTAAAAAGTTTGGCATTTTGTTTTGCTTTCGAGAAGGACTAAATTCAGAAGGCTAGAAAGTTCGTGCTGGTCATTGGCAGGGAGACCACAGTTTCTTTATACATGGCCCTCTCCTCAGGACTGCTTGAGTGTCCTTACAACATGACAGCTGAGTTCCCCAAGAGCAATCAATACAAGAGAAAGGGAGGCAGAAATCTCAATGTATGTATAATTAAGATTCAGAGGTCATACGCTGTCAGCCTGTCAAGTATTTTATTGGGTATAGAGGCCAGGCATGATTTAATATGGGAGGAGACTGAAGGCTATGAGTACTAAGAGCCAGGAATCCTTGGGTGCCGTCTTGGAGGCTGGCTACCATACGTACCATCTTTAAAACATGGAAAAATTAAGTGAATGAAGGACAGGCATAGTAGATAAAGTATAAATATGGGATTGACATGAAGCAAGTAAGCTCATAATCTTTGTGTATAATGTTGTAATCTGTGGCAAAAAAAGATGTAGCATCTTAGTTTTATGAAAAATAAGCCTATAGATAGACCTTAGTAATATTCTAGGATATTGTTTTTAGGGGTTTTTGAATTTTACACATTGACTTTATTATTATCAGTGACTTAATTAGGGGATCAATAAACAAAGGTACACATGAATGGAAAGGTGCAAAGTTTGAACCAATGCATATCTGAGGTGTGTGTGAATAAATGATTTGGTTAAACCCTGTAACTCTGAGGTCAGAGACCCAGTTAATGCCTGTACAACAGAAGTTAATGCTCAGGATTTTGTTCTCAGGCTATTAATATTCATAGGTCTGGATGGTATTACTATAAGTGAATTAATGAATGAGTAAGTATATCTATATAAAAGACAAGGAAAGCCATATGTGGTCCAATTATGAGTGATTAATATATTTTTGTTATTAATACATTTCTAAAGTGCTCAATTTCAATGGAAATCTATTTGGATAAATAGCATACAAAGATAAATACCTGGAAATCAATGTTCTGCATTTTTTGAGAAGTGCTGACTGCTTATCAAAAATAAGAAGCTATGATCTAATTGGTTATGTCTGGGAGTAATGACAGACAAGGCAATGGCAACCCACTCCAGTACTCTTGCCTTGAAAATCCCATGGATGGAGGAGCCTGGTAGGCTGCAGTCCAGGGGTCACGAAGAGTCGAACACGACTGAGTGACTTCACTTTAACTAAACCCATTTAAAAAGGAATTTGTTTCAGGAAATCTACTAGGAGATTTGCAAATCAATCAACCCAGAAAGCTCTATACCTCACAACTCAGGAGAAATGGAGAGGTTAGGCACATTCTCTTCCATCAGAAACACTAGAATTGAAAGCAAAAGAGGAAGGCAGGCACTGTAAGTCAAAAGAAACTAACCAATCTTTTCATTGACTTGTGTATAAAATTCTGATTGAATCTCTAAGGTAAGGATCATGACTGAAGTGAGCAGAGAGTCTATTGATAAAACTTAGCTCATTTGCCTCATATCTTTCACACATATGTGAGATTTTATATTATAAATATACATATATGTATTATACATATATACATATGATATATACATATATATATGATAGGCACATTATATATATATATGTGTGTGTATGTGTGTGTGTTTGTGTGCCTGCCTGCATGCTCAGTTTTGTGTGACTCTCTGTGACCGCATGAACTGTAATACCTAATTTCCTAGTTAGCTATATACAATATATAGTGTGTGTATATATATATTGTGTGTGTGTATATATATATATATATAAAATATGAAATTGAAAGTGAAGTCGCTAAGTCGTGTCCAACTCTTCGAGACCCCGTGGACTGAAGCCCACCACGCTTCTCTGTCCATTAGATTCTCCAGGCAAGAATACTGGAGTGAGTTGCCATTTCCTTCTCCAGGGGATCTTCCTGACCCAGGAATCGAACCCAGGTCTCCCACATTGCAGGCAGACGCAGGCAGACACTTTAACCTCGGATCCACCAGGAATCCCATTATATATATCAGATCAGATCAGTCTCTCAGTCGTGTCCGACTCTTTGCAACCCCATGAATCGCAGCACACCAGGCCTCCCTGTCCATCACCAACTCCCGGAGTTCACTGAGACGTCCATCGAGTTAGTAATGCCATCCAGCCATCTCATCCTCTGTTGTCCTCTTCTCTTGCCCCCAATCCCTCCCAGCATCAGAGTCTTTTCCAATGAGCCAACTCTTCGCATGAGGTGGCCAAAGTACTGGAGTTGCAACTTTAACATCATTCCTTCCAAAGAAATCCCAGGGCTGATCTCCTTCAGAGTAGACTGGTTGGATCTCTTTGCAGTCCAAGGGACTCTCAAGAGTCTTCTCCAACACCACAGTTCAAAAGCATCAATTCTTCGGCGCTCAGCCTTCTTCACAGTCCAACTCTCACATCCATACATGACCACAGGAAAAACCATAGCCTTGACTAGACGAACCTTTGTTGGCAAAGTAATGTCTCTGCTTTTGAATATGCTATCTAGGTTAGTCATAACTTTCCTTCCAAAGAGTAGGCATCTTTTAATTTCATGGCTGCAGTCACCATCTGCAGTGATTTTGGAGCCCCCAAAAATAAAGTCTGACACTGTTTCCACTGTGCCTGATGAACTATGGAATGAGGTTCATGACATTGTACAGGAGACAGGGATCAAGATCATCCCCATGGAAAAAAATGCAAAAAAGCAAAATGACTGTCTGTGGAGGACTTACAAATAGCTGTGAAAAGAAGAGAAGCGAAAAGCAAAGGAGAAAAAGAAATACATAAGCATCTGAATGCAGAGTTCCAAGGAATAGCAAGAAGAGATAAGAAAGCCTTCCTCAGCGATCAATGCAAAGTAATAGAGGAAAACAACAGAATGGGAAAGACTAGAGATCTCTTCAAGAAAATTAGAAATACCAAGGGAACATTTCATGCAAAGATGAGCTTGATAAAGGACAGAAATGGTATGGACTTAACAGAAGCAGAAGATATTAAAAAGAGATGGCAAGAATACACAGATGATCTGTACAAAAAAGATCTTCACGACCCAGATAATCATGACGGTGTGATCAGTGACCTAGAGCCAGACATCCTTGAATGTGAAGTCAAGTGGGCCTTAGAAAGCATCACTACGAACAAAGCTAGTGGAGGTGATAGAATTCCAGTGGAGCTATTTCAAATCCTGAAAGATGATGCTGTGAAAATGCTGCACTCAATATGCCAGCCAATTTGGAAAACTCAGTAGTGGCCACAGGGCTGGAAAAGGTCAATTTTCATTCCAATCCCAAAGAAAGGCAATGCCAAAGAATGCTCAAACTACCGCACAATTGCACTCATCTCACACGCTAGTAAAGTAATGCTCAAAATTCTCCAAGCCAGGCTTCAGCAATATGTGAACCATGAACTTCCTGATGTTCAAGCTGGTTTTAGAAAAGGCAGAGGATCCAGAGATTAAATTGCCAACATCTGCTGGATCATGGAAAAAGCAAGAGAGTTCCAGAAAAACATCTATTTCTGCTTTATTGACTATGCCAAAGTTGTCTTAAATGGATTCAAATATAAACTCTTATTAGTATTGTATCTCAGTTCATGTTGCTCCAACGTCCTCACTGATACTTGATTCTGTCTGTATTTTTCAACTTAGCCATTTAGTTGAAAAGTAGTATCAACTTGCGGCTTTTATGTGTATTTCTCTGATGACTAATGTGAACCATATTTCTAATATTCAATGGCCTTTTGAACCTTCTCTTTTACAAAATGTTAAGTTTTTAACCATTAAAATAATCTGATTATCTGGTTTTCTTTGACTAGCAGAAAATAGTTAATTATTTTGGCTAGGAGATCTTTATACATATATGAATTATGAATACATTTTCCACTTTATAGTTTAAATTTTCACCCTCTTACTGGTGCACTTTGATACACCAAGGTTCTTAATTTTAATATAGCTTAATTTGTCTTTTTTGCAAGTTTTGCCTCCTGTCTTAAAATATTATTATCTGCTCTAGTATTGAAAAATTATTTCTTGATATCTCCTTCTCAAACCTTTATAATATTTTTCTTTCACATTTACATCTGTAACCCATTTGGCTTTTATTTTTATATATAATTGTGAGATACCAATGAAGAAATTTGCTTTTTATAAATACTGGATTGACCAAAATATTTGTTGGGGGTTTTTCCATAAGATGGAATGGAAAATCCAAATGAACCCTTTTGGCCAACTCAGTAGATGTTGAATTGGCATGTATTGAGATCACAATCATTTCCACATTTCACTGACATTATAAGCACTGTTAATTAAAGATCATATATTTTGATGTAGCTTCCTAGGTGGCCCAGTGGTAAAGAATCCATCTGCCAATGTGGGAAATGCAGGTTTGATCCCTGGGTGGGGAAGATCCTATGGAGAAGGAAATGGCAACACACTCTAGCATTTTTGCCTGAAAAATTCCATGGACAGAGGGACAGAGGAGCTTGGTGGGCCACAGTCCATGGGTGGCAAAGAGTTGGATATGATTGACCACACATGCACACCATACAGAATCTATATCTTGTTCATATTGTTTTCTTCTTTTATTCTTTTATCTGAATACAATGTGTAAGTATAGCTTTGTAGTTCATTGTAGTATTATATTTAGTGCTATGTAAGGAGAAATATCAATAACCTCAGATATGCAGATGACACCACCCTTATGGCAGAAAGGAAATAAAAAGCCTCTTGATGAAAGTGAAAGAGGAGAGTGAAAAAGTTGGCTTAAAGCTCAACATTCAGAAAATGAAAATCATGGCATCCAGTCCCATCATTCATGGGAAATAGATGGGGAAACAGTGGAAACAGTGTCAGACTTTATCTTTTGGGGCTCCAAAATCACTGCAAATAGTGACTG
This sequence comes from Bos indicus x Bos taurus, assembly GCF_003369695.1. NCBI lineage: Eukaryota > Metazoa > Chordata > Mammalia > Artiodactyla > Bovidae > Bos > Bos indicus x Bos taurus. The sequence continues at coordinate 16,004,966 of NC_040076.1, read as the reverse complement.
CAGCCATGAAATTAAAAGACGCGTACTCATTGGAAAGAAAGTTATGACCAACCTAGATAGCATATTCAAAAGCAGAGACATTACTTTGCCAACAAACGTCCGTCTTGTCAAGGCTGTGGTTTTTCCAGTGGTCATGTATGGATGCAAGAGTTGGACTATGAAGAAAGTTGAGCAGTGAATAATTGATGCTTTTGAACTGTGGTGTTGGAGAAGACTCTTGAGAGTCCCTTGAACTGCAAGGAGATCCAACCAGTCCATTCTGAAGGAGATCAGCCCTGGGTGTTCTTTGGAAAGAATGATGCTAAAGCTGAAACTCCAGTACTTTGGCCACCTCATGTGAAGAGTTGACTTATTGGAAAAGACTCTGATGCTGGGATGGATTGGGGACAGGAGGCAAAGGGGACGACAGAGGATGAGATGTCTGGATGGAATCACAGACTCGATGGAATTGAGTTTGAGTGAACTCCGGGAGTTGGTGATGGACAGGGAGGCCTGGCGTGCTGTGATTCATGGGGTTGCAAAGAGTTGGACATGACTGAGCGACTGAACTGAATATTGCTAAGATTGTTCTTCTACTAGAAGGTTATTTTGCCTTTCTTTTTGGCTCTTTTTTTTTTTTTTTACTCATCTCTTTGTATATCCACATGACTTTGTAATCTATTTATTAACTTCTGAGGGGGAAAAAGTTATGAATACATTGATTGATATTGATATAAATAAATTTGACCTATTTACAATGGAGTCTCTATAAACAAACATGCTATTTAGTTTGATCATCAATAATTTTTTGAATAATATTTTTTAGATTTTAGTGTTAAATTCTTACCAACTTTTGTCATATGTGATATTTTCATTGCTGTGTCAGTGATACCACTTCTTAAATTTCCAATTGTGTTGTTCTATTTCTATAGAACTTTTTTTTCATATTGACCTTGGATTCAATGATAGCACATTCATTAATTTAATAAGATGGTTCATAGAATATTTGAATTTTTAGTTTGTCACTTTATCTTTAAGAAAATGACAATTTTACTGATAGTTCTTTACCTTCATTTCTTATCATTATAAGAAATGTTTTTTACCCATTTTTTGCCTCTCTTTTACCCTTGCCTTACTGCAATGTTCAGACTCTTCATTAAAATATAAAAGTGGAAATAGTGAGTATCTTTTTCCTCTTCACCCTCTACAAGTTTTCAACCTGTATTTTTAAATCACCAAATATATTTACCTTCTATGTTTTCTGTAGATATTTCTTGTCATTTAAACCTGGGATGACCCAGAGGGATGTTATGTGGGGGGAGGTGGGAGAGGGGTTCAGGATTGGGAACACGTGTACACCCAGGGCAGATTCATGTTGATGTATGGCAAAACCAATACAATATTATAAGTAATTAGCCTCTAATTAAAACAAAAGTATTTAAATTTTTAAAAAATCACTTTTTGTCCTGGCTTACTGAAAGATTTTTCATGAAAGGGTGTTGAATTTTAGTTAAGTGCTTCTATATGGCTTGTGTTGATATATATATATATATATATATATATATATATATATTTTCTATCATGATTCTTCTTGACAAGATTTAGGATTTATTGTTCTGTCAGCCTCATAAAAGTAAAGGTCACCTTCAATTTTTTTTTTTCAGAAATTTTGTGTGAGATTACAGTTATTTCTTTTTTAAAATAGTTATAAAAATTTACTATTAAAAGCATCTGGTACTGGAGTTTCCTGTGGCAACATTTTTAAAATAACAAATTTAATTTCTTTAACAGATGCTTCACTAGTAAGATTTTATATATCACTTCTTAAGTAAATTGTAATCTATGGACATTTGTTCATTCTAACTAAATTATGTTTCCCTTCTTCAAAGTTATTCATAATGATCTTTAGTTATTTGTATTACAGATCTATATTTATGCCATCTTTTCCATTTTTATTTTTGTTATTTTGTTTTTTATCTTTTTTGCCTTGATCAATCTCGTTAAGGATTAACAAATTAACAAATTTCAGTCTTTTCAAAATTCTAATTTTTGATTTTGTCTTTTTCTCTATTCTACAGTAGTTTTCAAATGTCCTTCATTTGTTTTCATTTTAGTATTCCTTTCTTTTTTTCACACTCATCCTTGAAATAAAAAGTTTTTTTTAAAAAATTCACCCATTCTTCTTTTTATATATGCCTATGTCATATTTTTTTTCTTTAAACATTGCTTAAACTATATCCCACAAGTTTTGATCTGTTATATTTTATTATAATTCAGTTCAGTAATTTTCTGTTATCTATGCTGATTCATTTCTTGACCTATGAGTTGTTTAGGAATGTATTATTTAGTTTTCAGGTAGTACACCTTTTTCTAGTATAATTTTATTACTGATTTCCATTTTAATCCCATAATTAGATAAAATAATTTGAATTACTTCAAATATTTTAATATTTCAACTTATTTAAATATTTTAAATTTTGTTGAAGCTTTGTTATAATTCACCACATGGTTGTTTTTGATGAACTTTATATATATACTTACAAACAAAATACATTCTGTTGTTGAGTGAGTATTCTACATATGTCAGTTTGTGTTATGATCTTCAGAACCTTTTTTTCCCTCTATTTTTGAGTGATTTTCTATCATCTGTGAAGAGATATGCTGATAATTGAAGTCAAAATAATTCCAAATGGATTTCATTTCAATGAATTTTTAATATTGCCTCACATTATTCTAAATTTTATCCATTCTGGAGAAGATTCAGGTGAGAGATCTATGTCTCGGTCATTGAAATAATCTTTAAATGGATGACAGCAATCCATTTATGGCATAAGTTTATACTAAACACACATCTTGGGCAGCTTTCCAGAATTGTCCATTAACAATTTTTTTTTAAATAAGTGTTTCTAGTTAATGCAATCAAGTGGAAAAACATTTATTTCATATCTAAATATTATTTTTAAATCTAACACTATAGCATTTTTGTGAATGTATATAGTTAAGTATTAAAGGAGCATGATATTTTGATAAAATCTGTGCTTAGCTTTCAATATTAAAAAAAAAAAAAAGACAACTTCAAATATGCTATCTGGCTAGTTATCCTATAAATTGCAGAAGATGATTCTTATTGTGAACTTTTTCCCTTACCAAATATTCTTAGATTATATTTGAGGTTAACAAATATCAAGTCAGCATTTTTAAATTGAGAGATGTTATATAAAATGGTAATGTTAATGCTTTGGAACCGTTAGAAATTTGACAAAACCAATGCTGTAACCTGCAGTGGCATTTTCTCTGCAACCTACAGCCTCCAGTTTTGGGACAGGTTTCTTGATCTTAGTAGCTTCACCCACTTAAGTTCCCTGCCTAGCAAATGTAGAGAGATATTTGTGAGTCCTGCCTTAAATAAAGTTGTGTGATCTTTAAGCATCTTAATAGTCATCATTCAGTCCACATCTTGGCAAATGGAGTGTGTTTGGGCTGCTGATCGAGTGGAGAATATTGCAGATCAAACTATAACAGAGGTTGTGAGGAGCAACTGGCAAATAATATGTGAAGGAGTGTGCATTTCATTTGTAAAACCATAAGTTTGAACGTTATTCTAACAATCACATGCTTGGAGTTTATTAGTGAAATTTTAATTAGGCGGAAGTTATATCTGTGAGTTTTTTAATTAAGAAAAAAGATTGAATACAGAAGAACACAACCCTAATGGTGGTAACAGGACATCAGAAATTGTAGAAACAATGGAAAACAAACTGGACGGAAAGAATGAGACCTAATTATTACCTTTAAGGAGCCTTCTTCTGTTCCCCAAGTTCCAGATCTTTGAAGCAGAAAAACAAGGAAAAATTCCCCATAATGAGCAACATATGTATATATTATGTGAGTTACCTGCAATGGTCAGGAAGTTTAGTGCTCAAAATCCAGGGTCTATGCCACATAACATCATTTAATGTTAACATAGCTTAATGGCAGTTTCTGGAATAATGACAATCATTAAAAAAAAAAGTGTCATTTTCTGGAATCAGGATATTCATTTAGAGGGAACCTGAAGGAAAATTCACCTGATCCTAAGTTTCTAAACCATATGAAGTCAGAGGTTATTACATCATTTTGCCTAGAAATGTTGTTAATCTAATTGTTTAAGATAAGGATGCAATTTTCAGAGAGGAAGAAGTTAAACTTTCCAGCATTTGTGGCAGATTAAATAGTTATTGACATTCATTTCTAAAGCGAGAAATAATTCACTGTGGAAGTTATTTGCTTCTTCAGATCCATAGACACAGCCAGGGCAACTGGATTTGGATGTACTTCCAAACTGAAAGAAAATTAATTGCCTAATTTCTCAGAGTCCATGTACATTCTGGGATGTGCTCTGACTGAACAAAACAAAATAGCAAGATTTTAAATACCAAGAGCATTATCTTACACTAAGAAAAATAGATGAAACTAAGTCTTTTTTAAATTACAAGACAGAGAAAGAAACAATTGAAAAGAATGTAACATTTGGATAACTAACTAGACAGAGAAACACAGAAGAAGGTCTCTTTTTTTGAAAAATATGAGTAATTTTTTTTCTCCTAAGCCAATATGACAACATATATCTGCCAGGAAAGTAAAAAATAAAAATGCCTAATACCATAACATTTGAATAATACTATAGTAATCATTGGATTATAGAACTGATATAGCTTAAAAGTTCACAAGAAAACTGTTTCTTCCACCTTAATTTATATATATATAAACATATATATGTTTATATATATATATGCTCAGATGCAGGTCAAGAATCAACAGTTAGAACTAGACATGGAACAACAGACTGGTTCCAAATAGGGAAAGGAGTATATCAAGGCTATATATTGTCACCCTGCTTATTTAACTTATATGCAGAGTAAATCATGAGAAATGCTGGGCTGGTGGAAGCACAAGCTGGAATCAAGATTGCCGGGAGAAATATCAATAATCTCAGATATGCAGATGACACTACCCTTATGGCAGAAAGTGAAGAGGAACTAAGGAGCATCTTAATGAAAGTGAAAAAGGAGAGCGAAAAAGTTGGCTTAAAACGCAACATTCAGAAAACTATGATCATGGCATCTGGTCCCATCACTTCAGGGCAAATAGATGGGGAAACAGTGGAAACAGTGGCAGACTTTATTTTTAGGGGGTCCAAAATCACTTCAGATGGTGACTGCAGTCATGAAATTAAAAAATTTTTGCTCTTTGGAAAAGTTATGACCAAACAATACAGCATATTAAAAAGCAGAGATATTTCTTTGCCAACAAAGGTCCATCTAGTTAAAACAATGGTTTTTTTAGTAGCCATGTATGGATGTGAGTTGGACTATAAAGAAAGTTGAGCCTCGGATAACTCATGCTTTTGAACTGTGGTGTTGGAGAAGACTCTTGAGAGACCCTTGGAACTGCAGGGAGATTCAACTAGTCCATCCTAAAGGAAATCAGTCCTGAATATTCTAGAAGGACTGATGCTGAAGCTGAAACTACAATACTTTCCACCTGATGTGAAGAACTCACTTATTTGAAAAGAATCTGATGTTGGGAAAGGTTGAAGGTGGGAGGAGAAGGGGACAGCAGAGGATGAGATGGTTGGATGGCATCACCGACTCAAGGGACATTAGTTTGAGTAGGCTCTGGGTGTTGGTAATTGACAGGGAGGCCTGATATGCTGCCGTCCATGGGTTTGCAAAGAGTCAGACATGATTGAGTGACTGAACTGAACTGATATATATATGTCACAACACACATAGATGGAAAAAGTTTTTATAATCTGCTATGACTGTGTTTGTTTGCCCAAATATTATCTGAATGAACAGTTGAAGGTTTCCAAAGACGTCTGCATCTTATTCTTCACCCACCTTGAACTTCCAAAGTATTCCCTGTGAAGAAGTATTATGAAAACATAAACAGTTGGCCTTGAAACTTAAATATATAATTGGAATTTCCCCCTCCCTATCCAGATAAAGAAATAGCTGTTGTTGAAGCCTGAGATGGCTAGTAATTCAAAATCTACTTTATAGTTTTATTTCAAGCCCATTCAGCTCAATATAGACAGAAGTTTAAAGCTAATACCAAGTGAAGCCAATGACATATTTTTTAAGCATTTAAGAGAACTCATCAGCTAGTTTCTACTGGCTTTTTTTGTTTGTTTGTTTGGCACTCAGTTGTGTCTGACTCTGTTATGCTATCCACTGTAGCCCTCCAGGCTCCTGTGTCCATGGGATTCTCCCAGCAAGAATATTGGGGTGGGTCATCATGCCCTCCTCCAGGGCATCTTCTGGACCCAGGGATCAAATCCATGTCTTTTATGTTTGCAGCACTGGCAGATGGGTTCTTTACCACTAGCGCCACCTAGTAAGCCACAAGCAGAGAGAAATAAGGTAGTTATAAAGGAGATGAGGAAGTAAAAAGTAAATTACAGGGAGAACAATAGTAGAGAGTATTTGGATGTGGGAAAGAAAGAGAAACATGAAAGATTTCTTTCACAAAGCTCACTTGGCTTAATGGTGAATCTCTCTGAAGCAGAATACAAAGGAGGAGGGCCACATTTTGGAGGGAAGATAAAGATATTGGTTTTAGATAAATTAATTGAGATTTCAGTACTTAATAAATGAATCTGTTGTCTCTTCAAAGTATTAATAACTGAGACATCAAGGGCTATGATTAATCAGGAGGATGTTGGCTAATTCCCTGGACTAGGGTCCTACAGGCCCTATGACATGCTGGACTCTGGGGAAGATAAGAGGTGCTTAACTGTGGATGGTTAGGAGATCCATCACATCAATTAGGATCAAGGATCCCCAGTCCAAACAGATGATACTTACGGGTATGAGACAGCAGCTTAAGCCAACTCATACAGTGTATTTCATGTGTCTGTAGTCGTATCAGTGCACCAGTATGAATCAGTCATGGAAATGTGGACTTTCATATTAGATAATGGTAGTGATGCAGTCACTAAGTTGTGTCCTACTGTTTGTAACCCATGGACTATAGCCCACCAGGGTTTTCTGTCCATGGGGATTCTTCAGGCAAGAATACTGGAATAAGTAGCCATTCCCTTCTCCAATGTATCTTCCCCACCCAGGGATCGAACCTAGGCCTCTTGCATTGCAGGCGGATTCTTTACTGACTGAGCCACCAGAGAAGCTCACATATTAGGAGAAGAATCTGTACTAGAGGCAGATGTTTGGGAGTTTTTTCTCTTTGCACTAGTGACCAGAGTCCTTCATATGGGTAGAATTTCTACTCTTTCTGTTGTATTATTCAATAAAGCTTTTACTCAATTTCTTACAGGCTTATTTCTCAAAGAACAGGGGATATTCTTTTCTCCGTGCCTTGAACTAAATTAATTAAATGGTTCTTTTATGTAAAAGTGTCAAACAAAGAATAATAACCGGAAAAAAAAAAAAAAAAAAAACCTCAAAGACAGATTTACTCATAGGGAGTTTTAAGCAAGTTACTTTTAATTTTCTACTTGGGTTAATCGTTAGACTAGATATCATCTATTTTAGCTTATTAATCATTTCTTTCTTTTCTTCCATGTCTAAAATTCAAAGTGGGATATCTATACTCACAGCATGTCTCAGAGTGTCAAGTAGTGTGAAGAGTCTTAGATTTTATCCTTCTTGCAAGCTAACAGGTGAGCCTGCCACTGTTTTATGGATGCTAGCAGAAGGCATGACACTCTGGAGTCAAATAATTTTATTAATCACAGCAATTCCAGGAGCCAGAATATCAGCATTTTCTTGAGCAAAGTTCCTCAATCTGCAGTTCCCTTGGGGCATGGCAAAGATGGCCAGATGAAGCCTGCACGTGAGTGAAATTTCTAATAGGAGAGAAACTTTGAGTTTAGGAAACCTAATCTTTGATCACAGATACTAAGCTTGATTTCCCTTTCATTCCAGACAGAGACACTATTTTACTGTATTGGGCTATGAACAGATCTGCCCTTTGTGTTGAAAGGAGATATTTCTAGCTTTCAAGGCTCTTTGCCAAGTAAACATCATTGAAAGTAATCTTGATCAAGATATGCAGGAAAATAAGAGATTTATAGAAGACTGTCTCCCAGTAATACCTGTCCCTCATTTTTCACAATTCTGACTTCTGGGAAATGTCCTCATAAGAGCACATCTCCACTGACTATTTTGGTTAACTTGACAGACAGTGTCTAGGACCAAATCTGTCCCATTATTCTCCTTCTGCATTTAACCTAGGCTGTTACATGGGTCTAAGCAGCAGGATGAGCCCTTCCTGCAGATTTCAAATATGTCCTGGCATGCTGGTCTCTACTGGCTGAACAAATCCCATAAACTATCAGGGTCTACCTTAGAAAGCCATGTTCTATTTTTCAGTTTCTAAATTTTCCATTCCATGAGACATGGATCCAGTGCCCCAGGACTTAGTACTAATTACCAGACTCCACCTCTGTGCAAAAAGTGAATTTTAGGAGGAATTCCCTGACTTAGAGCATGAGTTTATGGTAAACAGTGGAGAATGTGTGAGGAGAGGGATAGTTTGAGAGTTTAGGACTGAAAATGCTATCATATTTAGAATAGATAACCAACAAGGACCTACTGTGCAGCATGGGGGACTCTCTTCAATATTCTGTAGTAACCTAAATGGGAAAAGAACTTTAAAAAGAATAGATACATGAATATATATAACCAAATCACTTTGCTATACTCCTGGAATTAACACAACATTGTTAATCAACTGTGCTCCAGTATAAAATAAAGAAGATTTTAAATAAATAAAATTGGGAAAATAGTTCTATGGAACATCACAATTCAAAGGATACCACTGAACTGAGGATAATCTGAAAGTACTCTAAGGCCAGAGGAGAATTTTTTTAAACACTTGAAGATCACTTATAACCATATCTAATGAGCAAGGCACCATGTTTCTGAAAAGGAGGCAGGTTAATACCTGGTTTTCACCCAAGAACTGTAGTCCGAAGTCCCCAGTTTAGTTTGAATAATTGGCTTAGTACACAAGCACATTTTTATTGAACTTATAAAGATCTGCTATGTTCCTCACTTTCATCTGCATGGCATGGTAATGAATTCAGCCAAATGGTCATTATCTTTATGGTCTAAGACTGCTTATTTAACAAGGTAATCTAGCTAACTTAACTTAAAATGAGTATAGCCTTATTCCCTCCTAAAGGAAATCAACCCTGAATATTCTTTGAAAGGACTGATTCTGAAGCTGAACCCCCAAAACTCCTGATGCTAAGAACTGACTCACTGGAAAAGAGCCTTATGCTGGGAAAGATTGAAGGACAAAGGAGAAGTGGGTGGCAGAAGATGAGATGGTTAGATAGCATCACCAACTCAATGGATGTGAATTTGAGCAGAATCTGAGAGACAGTGAAGGACAGAGGAGCTTGGCATACTGAAGTACATGGGGTTACAAAGAGTCAGACGTGACTTAGACACTGAACAACAAGGCTTATTTCCGAGACTCCTTTCAGGATGCCACTCGGGGTGTACACTAGTCAGAATGACCTGAAGTTGCCTTTACAGGAAAGAATGAAGCATAATACCTAAGAATGGTGGAGATAGGAGCCTGAAATGGGTGTATATAATCTCCAAGTTGTTCATCCTGATCATTATCCAGGAAGTAATTAAGAGTGTATTATCCCATTCTGGTTACAGTCATATTCAGAGACAAACATCCTTCCTAAATATGTGAACAAAAAAGAACTAAGGTGGCAGTCAGAAAATGTTTTATTGGGTTGGCCAAAAAGTTCATTTCGGCTTTTCTGTAATATCCTATGGAAAATCCCAAACAAACTTTTTGGCCAATCCATCAATTTTGGAAGAGACGTTTCTAATATGCAAACATACCAGATATCTTTAAATGGTAAAAAGCATGGAAGATCCACTGAATATCTTGCAAATCATTTATTGTTAAGTGGTTTTTGTGACAAAAGCCTACCAGTATCAGATTTCAGATGATCCAGAAATTGAAAATGACATGTATTATTTTCAAGGGCTGAATAGTATAGCAGAGTCAGCAATTGAGCTAGAGCAGCAAATCTCTAAACTAAAAAAGCATCAACAACAGTAATGCATAACATTTCTAGCTCCTGGGGTCTCCTACACCATGTAAGCTGGGTCATCTAAGTATAAAAATTAATGGAGGTTGGCAACTATCACATAAATAACTCCCATAAAAATGATGCCTCTCATTCCATACATGAATAATTTCAGCCTCCACCATGCTCTTTCCTATTTAGCATGAGCATTATTTTGATGGACTTCCCTGATGGCTTGGTTGGTCAAGAATCTGCCTGCAGTGCCAGAGACCTGGGTTCGACCCCTGGGTCAGGAAGATCCCCTGAAGAAGGGAATGACAAGCCACTCCAGTATTCTTGCCTGGAGAATCCCATGGACAGAGGAGCCTGGTGGGCTACAGTGCATAGTATCACTAAGAGTTGGGCACGACTGAGCAACTCACACTTTTATTTTTCTAGGGCCACTATAAAACAGTACCACAGACTGGGTGGCTTAAACAACAGAAATTCATTTTCTCACCATTCTAAAGGCCAGAAAATTAAGGTCAAGGTAATTTCTTCTGAGGTCTCTCTCTTTGATTTGCAGATGACTTCCTTCTTGTCTTGTCATATGATGATCCTCTGTGTACATGCACCTTTGATATGTCCTTGTGTGTCCAAATTTCCTCTTCTGAGATGAACACCAGTCTGGTTGGATTACGGCCCACCTCCATGGCTTCACTTCACCTTAATTACCTCTCTGAACTCCCTATCTACAAATATTGTCATATCCTGAGCTACTTAGTTATAGAGCTGTTGACTAAAACATATAGTCACAACCTGAAAGTGGAGTCATTTTTTCAGTGGCAATGTATAAGACTCCGAGCCTGGGAGACAGCATCACAGTAGCTCTGAGAAAACTGCTCCAAGGAGGCAGGAGCAGAAGTCAGGCTATGTACAAATTTGCAACAGAGCAAGTAGGCAGTCTGAACATCAAAAATCAAGTATCAAGTTAAGGAATTTAGCATTCTATGTATGGGAAGATGCAAGTCTCTGGATTCACTGAATTCATTCCTTTCATATGCACCTCAGCTATCTGGGGCTTGCCTGGTGGCTCAGATGGTAAAGAATCTGCCTGTAATGTAGGAGACCTGGGTTTGATCCCTGGGTTGGGAAGATCCCCTGGATAAGGAAATGGCAACCCACTCCAGTATTCTTGCCTGGAGAATTCCATGAACAGAGGAGCCTAGCAGTTGAAAATCCATGGGGTCACAAGAGTCAGGCACGACTAAGCGACTAACTCAATTATCTGGGGGCAACCTGTTTCCTTGTTCATTCTAAGGAGTGGTACATACTGCTTCTTGCATTCCCCCAGGTCTTCAGCCATCACCATAGGAGGTGGCAGCATCTGCTGGATCAAAGTTCTGGGAGCCCTCATTCACTTTTCAGTTCAGTTCAGTCACTCAGTTGTGTCTGACTCTTTGCGACCACATGAGCTGCAGCATGCCAGGCCTCCCTGTCCACCACCAACTCCCAGAACCTACCCAAACTCATAACCATTGAGTCAGTGATGCCATTCAAACATCTCATCCTCTGTTGTCCCCTTCTCCTCCTGCCCTCAATCTTTCCCAGCATCAGGGTCTTTTCAAAGAGTCAGCTCTTTGCATCGGGTACCCAAAGTATTGGAATTTCAGCTTTAACATCAGTCCTTACATTGAACACCTAGGACTGTTCTCCTTTAGGATTGGTTGGATCTCCTTGAAGTCCAAGGGACTCTCAAGAGTCTTCTCCAACACCACAGTTCAAAAACATCAATTCTTCGGTGCTCAGCTTTCTTCACAGTCCAACTCTCACATCCATACATGACCACTGGAAAAACCATAGCCTTGATTAGATGGACCTTTGTGGAAAAAGTAATGTCTCTGCTTTTGAATATGATATCTAGGTTGGACATAACTTTCCTTCCAAGGAATATGGGTCTTTTAATTTCATGGCTGCAATCACCATCTGCAGCGATTTTGGAGCCCCAAAAAATAAAGTCTCTCATTGTTTCCACTGTTTCCCCATCTATTTCCCATGAAGTGATGGGACCAGATGCCATGATCTTCATTTTCTGAATGTTGAGCTTTAAGCCAACTTTTTCACTCTCCTCTTTCACTTTCATCAAGAGGTTCTTTAGTTCTTCTTCACTTTCTATGTGATGTAAGGGTGGTGTCATCTGTATATCTGAGTTTACTGATATTTCTCCCAGTGATCTTGATTCCAACATGTGCTTCTTCCAGCCCAGCGTTTCTTATGATGTACTCTGCAAATAAGTTAAATAAGCAGGGTGACAATATACAGCCTTGACGTACTCCTTTTTCTGTTTGGAACCAGTCTGTTGTTTCATGTCCAGTTCTAATTGTTGCTTCCTGACCTGCATATAGGTTTCTCAAGAGGCAGGTCAGGTGGTCTGGTATTCCCATCTCTTGAAGAATTTTCCACAGTTTATTGTGATCCACACAGTCAAAGGTTTGGCATAGTCAATAAAGCAGAAATAGATGTTTTTCTGGAACTCTCTTGCTTTTTCCTTCATGTAGCAAATGTTGGCAATTTGATCTCTGGTTCCTTTGCCTTTTCTAAAACTGGCTTGAACATTTGGAAATTCACAGTTCAGGTATTGCTGAAGCCTGGCTTGGAGAATTTTGAGCATTACTTTACTAGTCTGTAGAAACCAGATATCGCTGAAGGCTGTGATATTTATTGTTTATTGACATGGCAGGAGATATTTTCATTTCACAGAGCTTTAACATATGAATTTTGGTAGGATACAATTCAATCCATAACAGCATGTTTCTTTATATATTCATGTTCCAAATTGTGCATCTCATCAGGGTTACTACCTTTCATACATTAGATGTCAGAAAAATTTCACTAACTTTCATGGAATAGACTCAGAAAAAGGAGAATTTTAGCAGGCAAGATTCAGCAAAGGAAGAAAAGATGTGTTTTGCCCATTCTATCATCCTGCAGAAGGCATGTGAGGGATGGTTTGGGACGCACAAGATGAATATACTATGTAGTGAAGGGACCTTCTTAGAATAAGCATCTGATCCACAGAGAAACACATGCGATTTCCAGATTTGAGTGTCAGGCTGTTTGGCTTGGCTTCTAAGACTTTCAAGAGTTGTCTGGAAGAAGGGGCATCTCGGGCATTGAATGAGTCTCTCATTTCCACAGGAGAGTGTGAGATGACCTGAGGTAGTGCCTCATAAGCGTCGCACCATCTCTTGTTCAGAGGGGAATCACAGAATAATCCTCTAAGACTCAGACAGCAGTTCTTCAAGTCTTTCCCCTGGGATCTATGGAGAATACGCATGAGGTTGTCAGGACAATGTGGTGATTCCAATCTCCATCCAATTCCCTTGTATCATTTTTCTCACAACTCATGGTCAAGATTCATGATCATTTTCAGAAAAACCCTACTTTTTGTAACAGCTAGATGTAGTTTTATTGTTTAATTGCTGCTGCTGAGTCGCTTCAGTTGTGTCCGACTCTGTGCGACCCCATAGACGGCAGCCCACCAGGCTCCCCAGTCCCTGGGATTCTCCAGGCAAGAACACCAGAGTTGATTGCCATTTCCTTCCCCAATGCAGGAAAGTGAAAAGTGAAAGTGAAGTCGCTCAGTCGTATCCGACTCTTCGCAACCCCATGGACTGCAGCCCACCAGGCTCCTCCATCCATGGGATTTTCCAGGCAGGAGTACTGGAGTGGGGTGCCATCACCTTCTGATCCCGTGGACTGTAGCCTACCAGGCTCCTCTGTCCATGGGATTTCTCAGGCAAAAATACTGGAGTAGGTTGCTATTTCCTTCTCCAGGGGATCTTCCCAACCCAGGGATCAGACTCGTGTCTCCTGCATTGGCAGGTGATTTCTTTACCATTCAGATAGCAGGGAAGCCACTACACATATACTACTTTGTGATAATCAACATCTGTCTGATTCTGATGCAAGAGGAATGATTTCTGGGTATTGGTTTGATTACAAGATGGAACTTGTGTATTCTGTAGACATAATGTGATTCTGGAGCAGTAAAATAACTCATTTTAAGAAAAAAACAAAAAGTTAAGGTTGAAGACAAAGATGCATTAATGGAGATTGCCTGTGATCTTAAATGTTACTAACAGGAATTTGGCCATTCTGTGAGAGGTTACTAGGGTCTTTTGTGCAAAACAAATTTTAGCAGATGTTTTAAATTTCAAAACACCACAGTTCTTTTAAGTCATTTTACACTTAAATTATTCAATGTGGGCAGATAGTTGGAGCCATCTCATTAATGATGGTATCTATGGGTTGTTTTTTCTCTTTTATGTAAATCATGGCAATTGTAATGATAGTTTAGGTCACTTTAGACGCCTGGAGGCCAGAAACTTTGAAAGAAGCCCAGGACATTTTAGAATTAGAAAAGCTCTGTTCTCCATTTCACTCTAATATGAAAAAAATAGGAGATTGGCACCATCATACTGAGATTAAAATAGACTCATTCAACAAAATGTCTTTTTAGTTGTGACATGTATATTATCTGATTTTGCAAAATCTGAGAAACTGAATCTTATTTCCTGCCATAAAAGCATGTGATTTTAATGTGTGTGTATATATGCATATATATATTCACACAGATAAATTAATGTCATTAGCCAAATGATCATCATTAGTCAAATGATCACATAATTTTAGTTCCTCACCTCTGCAAGTTGAGAAAGAAAATACATTGCATCATAATACCTTTCACTGAAACATTGGAGAAATAGACAGTTTTAATAAGCAATAGTGTTCAAGAGACATTAAAATAGAGTACTAAGCTTCAGCTTGGGAATACACAATGAGGATTAGTCACATTGCTTATTCAATATCATACCCCATAGCATCTAACTAAATCTGTACTATATTTGGATTAACAGCTCACAGTAGAAAAAGAAGAAAATCATTTAATAGTGGGAAGTGATCTGTATTGGTTATCTAATATAGCAGTTTTTAATGTGGGGAGCAAGATTGCTGGGGGGTCTTCAATGCTGTCTGGTGAGATGCTCAAGGATGTTATTTGATATACACCTTTGATCTGTCTCTTATATTTTATTTTCATCTTCAATCTTTTAAATATGTTTGTTTATTAGCATTATGCAAATATAAGTTGTATAGTCACATATGCATATAATTTAAAGAAATATAAACATGTTAATTATGTGTAATTATTTTTGCTTATAAAGATGAGAAAACAATGAATTTAAGAACAAAAGGAATAATATATTCTTTTAGACAAATCATTATGTTATTTTTTGTTCCATGCTTAGAGTATAAAGGGCAAAAAGTATCATATAACTTATATTCTGACAATTGGATGTTCAAAAATATTTCAATGACTCAAAATATTGATAACAGCCAACAAGCTCAAAAGTCAATTATTTAAACATGACTCTGCAAAATTATCTTTCATAATACGTCTTTGTTTCTTATTGCTACTGCAACAAATTACAACAAATTCAGTGGCTTAAACCAACACATATTTGTTCTGGGAGTCTATAATTGGTTAGCAGGACTATGTGATCTGAGACTCTAGGAGAGATTTCATTTTCTCACCCTTTCCAGCTTCGAGAGGCCACCAACAGTCTTTGGCTCATGGCCCTCTTCCTCTGATTTCAAAGCTGAAACTGTAGCATCTGCAAATCTCATTTTCTGCCCCTCTGCTTCAGTAGTTACATCACCTTCTGTCTGACTTGAACTCCTCCTGTGTCCCTTATATATAGACCACTGTGATTACAGTGGGCCCACTTATGTAATCCAGGATAATTTTCCCATCTCAGAATTTTCAACCTGTTAGCATCTGTGAAGTCTCTTTTGTAATTTAAGGTAACAGTCACAGATTCTGGGTGGGCGTCTCTGGTGGCTGAGTGGTAAACAATCCACCTGCCACTGCAGGAGACATGGGTTCGATTCCGGTTGGGAAGATCCCCTGGAGAAGGAAATGGCAACTCACTGCAGTTGGTTATTCTTGCCTAAGAATTTCTAGGGATAGAGGAGCCTGGCAGGCTGCAGTTCATCACCTATTCTGAGGATAAGGAGAGGAACATCTCAGGAAGCCATTATTCAACTTACCATACACATAAAACATTTTTAGCTCCCTGAGCTCCTCCTAGTCAAAAATAGTTTCACATAGTACTGATAGCCACTCAGAAATATGTCTTTAGTCTCTTCATACTATTAATTCCTTAAAGAAGGATGAGGGAGAGTAAGAGAAGAAGAACAAGGAATTGTGTGCAAGGTCAGGAAGGGCTGAGGTTTACCCTGCAGACATGGAGTCAGGCATAGTTATAAGATTCCAGCTAACTAGATTTATAGGCGGCAGATTCAAACCAAGAAAAGTCTAGGCAAGAGATTTTTATCATAGTTCTCTCAATCTTTAATTATTAATTTTGGTCATCATTTTGCTTTTGTCCAGCATCTATCTTCAAGTAATTTTTCAAAGTGTCTGTAATGTCTATAATCTAGTATATAAGAAGATTTTATTGTCTTTTGGTATGAAAATGTTACTAGTTATAAAATCCCAAGGGAGAAAATCATTTCCTTTTTAAATGTGAATACATTACTTCAGTCAGTCAGTTAAGTCACTCAGTCATGCCTGACTCTTTGCGACCAATGGACTGCAGCACACCAGGCCTCCCTGTCCATCACCAACTCCCAGAGTTTACTCAAATTCACGTCCATTGACTTGGTGATGTCATCCAACCGTCTCATCCTCTGTCGTCCCCTTCTCCTCCTGCCCTCAATCTTTCCCAGCATCCGGGGCTTTTCAAATGTGTCAGCTCTTCACATCATGTGGCAGAACTATTGGAGTTTCAGCTTCAACATCAGTCCTTCCAATGAATATTAAGGACTGATCTCCTTTAGAATGGACTGGTTGGATCTCCTTGCAGTCCAACGAACTCTCAATAGTCTTCTACAATACCACAGTTCAAAAGCATCAATTCTTCGGCACTCAGCTTTCCTTATAGTCCAACTTTCACATCATACATGACTACTGGAAAAACCATAACCTTGCCTAAAGGAGCTTTTTAATATTCATTCTAGGTTGGTCATAACTTTCCTTCCAAGAAATAAGCATCTTTTAATTTCATGGCTGCAGTCACCATCTACAGTGATTTTGAAGCCCCCAAAAGTAGAGTCTGCCACTATTTCCATTGTTTCTCCATCTATTTTCCATGAAGTGATGGGACCAGATGCCATGATCTTAGTTTTCTGAAGGTTGAGCTTTAAACCAACTTTTTCATTCTCCTCTTTCACTTTCATCAAGAGGCTCTTTATTTCTTCTTTACTTTCTGCCATAAGGGTGGTGTCATCTGCATATCTGAGGTTATTGATATTTCTCCCGGAAATCTTGATTCCAGTTTGTGCTTCATCCAGCCCAGCATTTCTCATAATGTACTCTTCCTGTAAGTTAAATAAGCAGGGTAACAACATACAGCCTTGACGTACTCCTTTTCCTATTTGGGACCAGTCTATTGTTCCATGTCCAGTTCTCATATCCTAAAACTATGGTCAACACAATTTTTCTCCCATGTGGAAACTTTCCTTTCCTTTTTCATTTTCTTTTATGTTAATGAATTCTGACTATCAGCTAGGAACTTTCAGAACTACTTTACATGATCCTATTTAACCCTTGCAAAAAACCAGAAATAGGTGAAATCATTAGCTATTTTAAAGACTAATAAAACTGAGTCATAGCAGAATTATTTTTTTACATAATGTTGCTCTGCATTTAAACACCCTGTTATTCAGGATGGCTACATTATGTTGCAGTTAACAACTCCTAGAATCCACAAAAGGTTGTTTTTAATGAAACTCAGATGTATAGTTAGACACTGTCTCAAGGCAACTATACTCCTTGCCTTGGCTCAGCTGCTTGATCTGATGACCTACCCTGTGCTTCTATACCCAAAACTGTCAGAGAAGAAAGCACAGAAATTACACTGGCTATTAAAAGACTCAGAGTGACATACACTAGCCAGACATATGCACCAGAACTAGTCACAAGACCCTGTTTAACTGCAAATATGGCAATAGGAGGTCATCCTGCCGTGTATACTGGAGGGGATGATGATTTATTATACTTATTTGTAAGTAGTCTTCACAAGCGTCTTCCGCAATGGCAGAACAGCATTTCAAGCCTGGACAGTCTAGCTCTAAACCATGAGCTAAACTACTTGACATCATGTATAATTTTTCTTTATTTTTATAATATGACCTGTATCAGGATTTATTCAATTAATTGAAAATTTCCACTTGTTTCTACTAAGTGCCTGGCAATGTTCTTGAAGCTGTGAATATTGCAGTAAACAAAGTTCCTGACTTCGTGCAGCTTCAATTCTAGACACTGGTCTTTTCTCACTGTGAAGATCCCTTTTATTCTGTCTCCAGATTGAAAATTCAGTCTTTTTCATTTTAGCTCTTTAGTTCTTTTTTAAAATACTGTTTTTTCTTTATTTACTCAGCTTTATCAGTTCAATATCCCCATCAAGAATGCAATATACCATTATTTTATATTTTACTATGAAAGTAAAAGTCCTGCCAATTAAAACATGTGACATATGTTGTAAACTTCTTTCCTATTTCAAAAATATTAGCATATGGAAAAGTAGGATAATAGAACTGGTTAAATACAATATTTCTTGAATTATTACTTTGTTCTAATCTTTCTTTTTTTCTAACTAAAATAACTCTCTTACTTTGGCTCTGTTTTTTTGACAATATTTATGAACATCTATTTTTCATTCATCTCTTTTGACTTTAAATTCAGGTAGTGTGCATGAGTGTGCCCTATAATTTGATGCTCTCAGCCAATTCTCTTTTTGAATTCATTTACTTATGAAGTTTTGCCATCCTGTCTTACTTTACCATCTTCCTTTTTATCTCGTCTTACCTGATTTTTGTTTTACTCCTATTTCAAAGACATTTTTGGGTACCTGCCCAATTTTCAAATACCTTCTTTCCTAAAATTATAGGCTTCTGTGGTGGATAACAATTAGATCATACTATAAGTAGAACATACTGTTCACCTTCAGGGAAGAAAATTGCCATTCAGCCTCCAGCTGTCAACTCATTCATAGTCAGCCTCAACTGTCTTGTTCCAGGTCATCATTTTTCTGGAACAAACCACCTCTGCTGATGGAGTAGAGCTGAGTGTAAATGCCTGGCCATATCAACCTAAAGCCAGGCAAACTTCATAAGGAGATTTGCTTGAACATTTGCCAAAGCTTAGCCTGAATTTCTGTTCAATTTGTCCCTCTTTACAAATCTACTTCCTCTCCTTTCCTTTCAAAAACACTGATACTTAATGAATATCTTGGGCTTCCTGGTGGCTCAGTGGTAAAGAATTTGCTTGCTAATGCAGGCGATGCAGGTTTGATCCCTGGTTGGGATGATCCCCTAGAGAAGGAATTAGCAACCCACCCCAGTATTCTTGGCTAAGAAATCCTATGGACAGAGGAGCCTGGCGGGCTACAATCCATAGGGTCGCAGAGTCAGACACAACTTTGCGACTAAACAACAGTGAACATCCTGTACTTTAAACTGCATCTCAGTGTACATAATCCAGAAGAAACCTCCTGTTACACAAACTGCATCTATTTGGAGTTTGGCCACAGGGTTGTATTAACTTTCACGCCTCTGTCATAACACTGCCTGAAGAAAAAGCTAGACCATTTCCAGTTCTTACAGAGGATCAGATTTATCCATTGTATTGGTAAGATCATGCTTATAGGGCTGAGTGAGCTAATACACTGATCCTACCAGGTAGGATGACATCTACCACTGGCCACCCCAGTGCCAATACAGTAGGCACCGGACAGGAGTGTTCACTATAGCAATGGCAAGAAAATAGGCATGGGCCTGACAGAATGGACCTTTGTTTACCACGGCTGGCCCAGTTACTGTTACTGTCAAAAGTCCAGTCTGCTAGAAATAAAGAGCAATGCTGAGGCCCCAGTATAGCACTATTATTCAAGGAGACAATCCAGCCACTCACTGGCAAGTTTTTGACTTAGTCTCTTTCCATATCAAAATGGCCAGCAGCTTGATCTCACAGAAACAGACACATATTCTGACTATGAGTTTGTCTTTCATGCCCTCAGACCCTCAACAAGCACCACTACTTGGACATTTGCAGATTTTTTAATCCCATGACCTGGATCTTGGCTAATGTCCCTTTCTAGCATATACATGGTCACGCAACCATGGGATCAACTGGTGAGAGCTCGTACTGCATCACTCAGGATCTGGTGACCTGATTGAAGCAATGGATAATGTATACTTGAGTCATTAATCTGGATGTAACTAACATTCTTTGAAAATGGGATGTCATGCCCCAGAAGGGAGTATACCTATCAAATCAAAGACCTTTACGTGATTCCATACCCAATATAAAGAATACATGACTCTAACATACACTATGGCTCTATTATACAACAGGGAGATCAAACTGTCAATCCAAAAAAATGAACTCTGAATATTCATTGAAAAGACTGATGCTGAAGCTGAAGCTCCAATACTTTGACTACCTGATGCAAAAAGCCAACTTACTGGAAAAGACCCTGATGCTGGGAAAGATTGAAGGCAGGAGGAGAAGGGAGTGACAGAGGATGAGATGGTTAGATAATATCACTGACTCAAGAAACATGAGTTTGAGCAAACTCAGGGACAGAGTAAAGGACAGGGAAACCTGGTGTGCTACAGTCCATAGAGTCACAAAAAGTTAAATAATTAGTGACTGAATAATAATCAAACAGTAAGCTCTATCTGCTTACTAAGTTATGTCCTTTTTTCATAAAAGCTACTTTTGTCTATGGGTTTTGCAGTAGATAATTTTCAGACATTTGCTTTCCTCTTGCATCTTTATGGTAATATTTCCTTAATTTTCTATAGAATTTCAAGATAAGCTTTCTTTTTTTTTCCTTTAATTTCTTTATTACAGATTGAGCAAGAAAAAATATTTATACTTATTATTTTCATTAATCAAGGTGTGGAAATATCCTTTACCTGGGCACACATTTTGCATAATAACTGGCTATATCTCCTCTTCATATGTGGACTTGAAAGTTGGTTTATGGAATACAGTGTTCTGTCCTATTCCCATAAGCTGACTGCATTCATAGAACATAGGTTTCCTATACTGAACTCCAACTAAGATCATTGTTCGTTTTTCTGATAATCAAAAATAAAGAACAACAAGATGCTGAGAATGTGCTATTTCCAGGAATATTCTCATATCCACCCTGCTGAAAATGCTTTATTTAGGATGAAAACACTTCTAGGTTGCAATGCTCTATACTTCTATACCACTTTCCGTCTTTCTGACTCCCTGCTGCATTGATTTCTTAGAATTGCAATCCCCAAATGGCTATAAAACTATGGGCAACAGTACAAAAGCCTCTTCAAAATGTATCAGCTGTCCAGCATAATAGTAGCTATCCAGTTTTCCAGTTAGTAGAGCCATGGGTCTCTGGGTCAGACTATAATGAAGTTTCTATGTTTCTGTTGATAAGTAAGCTCAGTTTCTTCAGTAAAGTGTAAGTCAGTCTATAATTACCTTTCTTGATCAGGTTCAATTATCCCTGTAGTTGGTGGAAATACTTCCAGACCTTCATATCAATTATCTCAGTGTTTCACTCTGGTGATTTTATTTCATCTCATTTCATCCATTCATTCATTCACCAATTTCCTTGTTTATTTTCAGATAGCTTCTGGTCTAAGTTTAACTATTTTGAAGTCATAAATTACTTTGCATTTGTTTACTCTGTACTTGATTTTCTCTTCCATTGTCTCCATTCTTGATCGTGCACTATCAATTATTACAACAGCCTTCATAGTCAGCTCTTTTTTGTGCTATTTTATTAAGCCACTCTGTCTCTGCTTCACACTTTGTTTTCTATATTCAGGCTTATTTTGCTAAGGCTATTGCTCCACGAACCACCTTACTCCATCGGCTAAGTCACACCTGTGACTTAGGAAGCAGTGTGTATGAATTTTAATATGATATGTTGATTGAAAAAGAAGCCAAACAAAAAATTGCATGCATACTGTATCATCCTGTTTATATGAAAGGCTAAAGCCAGGCCAAATAAATTTAAAGTTACAGAACTCAGAATAGCCTTTGTGGTAAATGCAGACTAGAAGAGGGCACAAAAATTACCTTAGAAGATTCTATCTCTATTGGTCACACTTATCCAATTCTACACTTAATATTTGCACATTTGTATATTCAACTGTGTGTAGGTTTTAACTCAATCTAATGATATATTATACAGAGCTAAGAAAAAAGCTAAATCACAGATAACAATGAAACCCACAAACCAAAACTAAAAATGCAGCAAAATGCTAGCCTGAAAATGAACCTATAGCTTTAAAATACGTAGTGGTTATATTTCAAACAGGCAGATAGTGACTTAAATGGAATGTGATGGAAGCTTCTGGAATGCTG
The DNA here is from genome assembly GCF_003369695.1 of Bos indicus x Bos taurus. Classification (NCBI taxonomy): domain Eukaryota; kingdom Metazoa; phylum Chordata; class Mammalia; order Artiodactyla; family Bovidae; genus Bos; species Bos indicus x Bos taurus. Next base: position 15,982,458 of record NC_040076.1, on the reverse strand, counting down.
GGAATATTCATATTCTTGTTATGGATTATGGTTCTGAGGATATGTTCAATTTATAAAAAAAAACTAACTATACATATCATATTGATATATAAATACATCAAAAATATTTAAAATAATATTATTTTAATAATAAAATTTTATTTAAAAATTTATTAAAAAATTTGCAAGGAGTTTTTTATAAGTCAATGATTCATCATTAAAATGTTTCTTGAGATAATTATGAGAGAGAACATAGTCATTCACAATGTTGATTATTATCAGCAAAGAGATCAAATAAATGAAAAAAGAAAAAGCACAGCAAAGGAGAAAGGAAAAGGGCGATGATCAACCAGATGAAACAAAGGCCACTTTTTAAGAGACAAAGTTCTGAGTCTTAAGGAGTAGTGGAGTTTGTTTTATGCATCATGTGATGTGAGCAATACATTTCAGTTCTGCCCTCCTGGCTGACAGCTGTTCTTTGGATAAGAAAGTGAGAAATTAGAATGATTTCTACTTGAAGAAAACAGATGGTTACTTAAGTGTGCTAATTTCTGCCATTTAAGATTAAAAGCAGAAAGAAACATACTTTGTACATGGTGTTTATTTTTAGACTTTTATTGAAACTGCTTGCCTGTTAGCTGCATTATTCATTGCCATTTTCAGTTGCCACAAATGTTGTCAATTTTAAAATAAATAAATACTATGGTCACTAAAACTGTACCATGTTTAATGTGCATGTATGTACTGTCTTGTTTGATGTGCATATATATACAGTTTTTTCAATATAAATATATTTTGTTATATATTTATCTTCCAGTTTTACACATCTGTCTATATGCATTTTCTTTCCATATATATTAATAGATGCACTGTTGATCTATTATTGGCATAGATATTAATAATTACAAATCTCCAATAAAACCACAGTCATCCAATTTTCTCCATGAGAGAAATGCTTTTACACCAGAGTAGTAACTGAGCTACACTAGTATAAAGCTGTAAGTACTAAAATTATTGCAAAGGTGTTTTAATGATCTAGCAATATTTGTCATGATCTTTACTGAAGAGAAGCCAAAAATATAGTTTGTTATTCTATTATAAATCTGTCAGACTAACTTTCTGGATGTCTAGTCTAAACCCATCCTCAGGAGCATTCCTAAATTGTACACTGGAACAAAAGACTTCACTTGGTGTAGGTTCTTGTTGGACCAGGTTCCTTTCATCGCTAAAAAAAAAAAAAAACAAAAATTAGAAATCCATGGAAACCTTTCTCTTCATGTACTTTTAATAATATGAGAACTACTTTAGAGAAGGGCCTGTTTAAATGAACTACAAGAGAGGTCGCACTGTACATTTCAGTCTCTGGATCCCTTCCCTGTCTTGTTACCTGAGTAGAAATCTCAATGCAAAGTGGGTGAGAGAAGAGTTATATGTCCACCTTCGGGATGAGCCAGAAAGAGGAGGGCTTCTTCTGGGAAGGTTGGTAAGTCAGAAAGAGATCTTAAAATAATCTAATATCAAAGTAACACCCTTCATTCACATCCACAGACAAAGACGATTCCCCAGTCTCTACAGAATGATGGCTACAACTCTGTCATTATCAAGCAAAACCTGCTGAGAGTTCTGTTTATTTAGTCTGACATATTCCAAGGGATATGTCCAGTCACACTGCAAAGAATCAAGGAAATAAAGCCAACACTGAGAATAAAGAAGGCAGTAAACTGCATGTCACCTTACCTGTAGAATTTTAAGCATAGCAAGAATAACACAGCTGCTGTGGGGACCTCAGTCCCCACAGGAACAGGAAATAAACAGGAAATTAGCAGGAAATACACAGGAAAATAACAGATGCTTTAATTTTAATTTGGGAAATTATAGATTATTTCTTGGTCTTAAAAAAAGATGTGTTCAGTAATTTTCTATTGTATTATCCCTGAATATTGAGGCATAGTTAGGATAGTGATCTATCAAATATATATAAAGCATATATATATATATATATATATGTGTGTGTGTATATATATGCACATATATATTATGTACAGATATATACACTTAGTTTGACACATCTATGTACGTACTATAAGCACATAAATACAGATATATAAGTACTTAGCTTCATATATATGTATGTGTGTATGCATATATATAACACACATTTTTTTTTTCCATAAGATGTTACAAAAAAATCCAAATGAACTTTTTGGCCAATCCTATCATATATATAGGCTACCCTGGTGGCTCAGTGGTAAAGAATCTACCTATCAATGCAGAAGATGTGAGTTTGATCTCTGATCTGGGAAGATACCCTGGAAAAGGAAATGGTAACCCACTTCAGTATTCTTGCCTGAAAAATCCCATGGAAAGAGGAGCCTGGCAGGCTACAGTCTATGGGGGGTCACAAAAAGTTGGACATAGTAACTGAACAACAACTTTATATATATAGATGATAGATAGACATGACAGAGATAGAGACAGAGAGAGAAAGAGTTAGAGAATGTATATGTTCTTTAGGTTGAACTGAAGGCAGAAGCTTCCAAACATGTATTTAATTATAAGTATCCATGTGCCTAAATACTTATCTAGCTGTATATGTAATAGATACTTCTAGCTTTTAAAACACCGTGATTACTATAAATCTATAATGAGACAATATAAAGATCACATTTCCAATGTAAAGACTTAAGACTGCATTAGCCAAGCACATATGTCAATTATTTATTTTGAATAGCAACACCAATCATTATATGAAAGTTTGCATGAACACAGCCTCGGTTAATTTCTTTCTGAAACAGAACATTTTCAATATTAGAGCACTAAATTTGAAATTTAATATCTGTTCATACCCTGGTAACTTTTATAAGCTCTGTTACATTTGTATGCCATGGAAAACAATGGAAGAAATATAAAAAAAAAATGTTTTTTTTTCCCCAAAATTACTTCTAATGAGCAAAGGATATTAATGGGTGAAAATAGCTAGCATTTATTCATTACTTAATATGTACTGTATAGCTTTCTAAGTGATTTATATATAATAACTCATTAAATCTACATTAGCAGAAAGTAGCCAATTACATAAATGAGTAACCTAGGGCAGAGAGAGGTAAAATAACTTACTGAGCTTATTACTTACTCATGTTCTGTGCTTGAGATGTCAGGAATTTGAGCCCTGACATCCCAGCTAAATTCATCATATCCTTTACCTTGTGCTGTATACTTTCTTCACTTTCCTTATAACTTATCATGTATCCCTAGATTTATAGATTTGAGCCTATATTAAACTAACTCCCTGAATTTTTAGTTAACATAATATGAAATTACAAAAAGAGTTTTCAAAATTGTAATTTTCTGTTACTTGTAAATTCATGTTAATGAATACATAAAAGGAGCCCATCAGGCTCCTTTGTCCATGGAATTTCCCAGGCAAGAATACTGGAGTGGGTTGTCATTTCCTTTTCCAGAGATCTTCCCAAATCAGGGATCAAACCCTTGTCTCCTATGTCTCCTGCATTGCAAGCAGATTATTTACCTGCTAAGCTACCAAGGAAGCCCCATAAAATGGATAGAAATAAACATAATTCAAGTGACCTCACTATTGTGTATATGGATAACTTTTTAAAAAATATTCAAAATAAATACAATAAAGGAAAAAAGGATGTGATAAATGCCCAATTATATAAATCCCATGAAAAGCAACGGTAATATATAGTATGTGAAAGTATCCAACTTTTCTTCTGCTTTCAATGACTGGTGATGTAGAGACTGAAAAAAGTTTACCCATGCTAGTTGATCTCTGACATTATCCTGTGACTTCTGAGTCATTCCCAGTACATACCATGCTTTCAAGCAATGTTGTAAAATGTAAGTATTAGGCCTGCAACTGATAAGTACAACATAAGCTCTTGAATGACTTGTGTGCCCCCAAAATAATAACTATAAAGAAAAATCAAGATGAATTGTGACCTTAGTTATCCTCACTGGAAACTCATTCTAGAACGGATACATAAGGTGGTCGGACTTTTCATCTCACTCTATCCCACATTGTGCTTGAAGTCTCAATAAATTTCAAGTGATATGTGAGACTAGATTGGAAACACCGATAAGTGATGTTCAACTCTCAATTCTTAATGGGGATATTGTTCTTCTTTGGATGTTAAAAATGGCACTTCCTTCTCACTTTTCCCTCTGTGATGGCTCTAAATCCTTTGAAAGACCCTCTACCAATCACTCTTGTCATACACAGCACTGAATAGCTGTGCGCTGCCACAGGAAGGAAGAAACCAAGTGTTTCAGTGGCATCAACCTAGAGGCATATGTCAAAATAGTTATGTACAAAATCACAAGATTTATTAAAGTTACTGTCAAATTTCTGGCCTTGAAAATTTACAATTAGCCACATGGGAAGATGGTTAAAGTCATTCTTCAAACCCCTTTGACTCATTACCGTATAGTGCTCCCTCTTCTCTCTCTCTTCTCTCTCTCTACCACCTGCCCTCCCTCCCTCTCTCTCAGTCTCTTTCTCTCCTAAGAGAGAAAACCATGCCATAATTTAGAGGTGATGCGACATTTATCTTTGCATGGAAAATGACTGACTCATTCATTCAACACAGACATTGCCCCAAGTGAAGTCTATAATTTCTTTAAAAAATGGCAAATGTCAAGCTTCTCTAGTGGCTGAGTGGTAAAGTACCTACCTGCCAATGCCCAAGACCTGGGTTTGATCCCTGACATGGGAAGATCCCCCCTGCCTCAAAGTAACCATGTCCGTACCTTGCAACTATTAAACTTGTGGTCTAGAACCCAGGAGCTGCAACTACTGGGTCCAAGTGTCTCAACTACAGAAGTCCTAGAGCCTGTGATCTGCAACAAGAAAAGCCACCACAATGAAAATGAGAATTGAGAATGGACACCACAACTACAGAGTAGCACCCACTCTGCAACTAGAGAAAAGCCCACACAGTAACAAAGACCCAGCACAGCCAAAATAAGCCAACAAACCAAAAACAAAAAAGATTACAAGTGTCATCAACCTTACTTTTACTTGAAGGACCGAGAGTTCACAGGAAAATCAAGCATGCAGTTCCGTCAGAAAATGATGAAGAAAACCATGTGTTTTGGGGTTGAGGGGCATTTATGCTCTTGTTATTCATTTATTTTTACCTTGTCTAATTGATATGAAAATAATCAGCATTTTCAAGGATGAAGTAATCGAGTTTCCTGTACACATATATACCCAGTTTGCTCTATTCCTGAATTTTTACCTCTTGAATATCTAATAATTAGGTCCAATTAAAATACAGAGGCTATGCAGTATTGTTTTGGTCTTCCCTGATTATTATTAATTACCCACTCAGCAAAATTTGTCTTCAAAGCAATAATGTTTGCTTGTTCTCAACATCATCGCTATCAGGACTCTAAAATTGTATCTTTCACTTGAACCATCTCATAATTTTTCTTTCTCCATTTGACCCCCTTACACAAATTTTCTTAAGTTCTGAATAATGATACACCTGAAAGAAAATATGACTGTTCCATTATCCTAACTAAAACTCCTCACTGTCAGTCTGGGACACATTATGGTGGTTTTCAAATAGAAGAGCTTAACTAGACAAAAATTGTAAAACTTGCCCTCCCAAATCTATCTATCCCATTCCTTTTCCCATTATTATATGAAAAGTGAAAGTGAAGTCATTCAGTCATGTCTGACTCTTTGCGACCCCATGGACTGTAGCCTATCAGGCTCCTCAGTCCATGGAATCTTCCAGGCAGAGTACTGGAATGGTTTGCCATTTCCTTCTCCAGGGGATCTTCCTGACCCAGAGATAGAACCCGGGTCTCCGACATTACGGGCAGACGCTTTACTGTCTGAGCCTGGTGGAATATCCATAGTATTAAAAGTTACTTATCTTAAAATTCTCTTAGATGATTCTGCTTCAGACATCATAATTACTTGCCTTTTACCTGCCCTTCCTTACTTTGAGTGGCAAAAGTCCAAACTGCTTGAAGTAACAATAATAATAACAATAAAGCTTGTTCTATTCTTCCATCTCCTTGAAACTTGTCTCATTACTTCTTTTTTTGTTGCTGTTCCATAGCTCAGTCATGTTTGACTCTTTGCAACCCAATGTGCTGCAGCACACTAGGCTTCCCTGTCCTTTACCATCTCTTGGAGTTTGTTCAAACTCATGTCCATTGAGTTGGTGATGCCATCCAACCATCTCATTATTTCCTTAAACTTCCATAATACTTACCATTAATCAGATCAGATCAGTCGTTCAGTTGTGTCCGACTCTTTGCGACCCCATGAATCGCAGCATGCCAGGCCTCCCTGTCCATCACCAACTCCCGGAGTTCATCCAAACTCATGCCCATTGAGTTGGTGATGCCATCCAGCCATCTCATCCTCTGTCGTCCCCTTCTCCTCCTGCCCCCAATCCCTCCCAGTATCAGAATCTTTTCCAATGAGTCAACTCTTCGCATGAGGTGGCCAATGTACTGGAGTTTCAGCTTTAGCATCATTCCTTCCAAAGAAATCCTAGGGCTGATCTCCTTCAGAATGGAATGGTTGTATCTCCTTGCAGTCCAAGGGACTCTCAAGAGTCTTCTCCAACACCACAGTTCACAAGCATCAATTCTTTCGCAGTCAGCCTTCTTCACAGTCCAACTCTCACATCCATACATGACCACAGGAAAAACCATAGCCTTGACTAGATGAACCTTTGTTGGCAAAGTAATGTCTCTGCTTTTGAATATGCTGTCTAGGTTGGTCATAACTTTCCTTCCAAGGAGTAAGCGTCTTTTAATTTCATGGCTGCAGTCACCATTTGCAGTGATTTTGGAGCCCAGAAAAATAAAGTCTGACACTGTTTCCCCATCTATTTCCCATGAAGTGATGGGACTAGATGCCATGATCTTCCTTTTCTGAATGTTGAGCTTTAAGCCAACTTTTTCACTCTCCACTTTCACTTTCATCAAGAGGCTTTTGAGTTCCTCTTCAGTTTCTGCCATAAGGGTGGTGTCATCTGCATATCTGAGGTTATTGATATTTCTCCCAGCAATCTTGATTCCAGTTTGTGTTTCTTCCAGTCCAGCGTTTCTCATGATGTACTCTGCATATAAGTTAAATAAACAGGGTGACAATACCTAGCCTTGATGAATTCCCTTTCCCATTTGGAACCAGTCTGTTGTTCCATGTCCAGTTCTAACTGTTGCTTCCTGACCTGCATACAGATTTCTTAAGAGGCAGGTCAGGTTGTCTGGTATTCCCATCTCTTGAAGAATTTTCCACAGTTGATTGTGATCCACACAGTCAAAGGCTTTGGCATAGTCAATAAAGCAGAAATAGATGTTTTTCTGGAACTCTCTTGCTTTTTCTATGATCCAGCAGATGTTGGCAATTTGATCTCTGGTTCCTCTGCCTTTTCTAAATCCAGCTTGAACATCAGGAAGTTCATGGTTCACATATTGCTGAAGCCTGGCTTGGAGAATTTTGAGCATTACTTTACTAGCATGTGAGGTGAGTGCTTTTGTGCGGTAGTTTGAGCATTCTTTGGAATTGCCTTTCTTTGGGATAGCCAGATGTTTTTAGATCGTTCCGCAAATCATATTTATCCACTCATACATACAAAACAGTCCATCTTAAAGGAAATCAACCCTGAATACTCATTGAAAGGAAAGATGCTGAAGCTGAAGCTCCAATACTTTGGCCACCTGATGTGAAGAGTCAACTGGTTGGAAAAGACCCTGATGGTGGGAAAGATAGAAGGCAGGAGGAGAAGGGGGTGACAGAGAATGAGACCGTTAGATAGCATCACAGACTGAATGGACATGAATTTGAGCAAATTCCAGGAGATAGTGGAGGACAGAGGAGCCTGACATGCTGCAGTCCATGGGATTGCAAAGAGTTGGACATGACTTAGCAACTGAACAGCAACATACTAACATCTTTGCCTAAAACAGGGATGAGTCTTTTACCTGTTTTTATATTTTTATTGGAACATAGCCTAATCCATTTCTTATGTAAGATCTGTATCTTCTTTTACACTACAGTGGCAGAGTTGAGAAGCTTTAATAGAGGCTGTGTGCTTAGTCACTCAGTCATGTCTGACTGCGACCCCATAGAGTCAATAGAGTCATAGAGTCAACAGAGGCTGGGTGACCTTCAAATCCTAAGATACTTACTATCCATTCCTTCTTTTACAGAAAATGTCATCCAATCCCTAACCTGAAAAGTGAATATATCCTTTTACTTTTTGACTTCTAACCATTATTTATAGTCAAAATTAAAGTGTGTTTTAGTTTTACAAGAAATATGAGAAATGTGCATGCCAAAATTGGGTTATTGACATTTGTCTGAGCAAACTTTTCTTCTAGACAACCATATACAGTAAGCATATGTATATTAAAGTTTTCCATAGATTTGCCTGTCTTCTTCATTCTGCTTTGTAAGAGACACTTTCTCTTTTGACTTCTGTATTACCAAGTGCCTAGAACACAGCAAGCAGACAACACTGGCGATTTGAAGTGAGTTAATAAATGCCAGCGACTGTGCTGGGGAAGGAGGAGACTAGGATAACAAAGGTGCTGTAACTGCAGTCTAATAGATCACATTGTAAGAGCAAAAACTTTCAATTATTAATTATTAGAATGCAATATGATAATGATTCTAGTTGTGACAGTAAACAAAGAGAATTGGAGGTTCATAAAGAAAAAACTAATTGCCAGAAAGGAAGTTTGTCTAGAAAAAAAATGTACCAATAAAAGAGATTTTTAAAAAGGAATCTGAGCACCAAACATGTGTCAAATGTGTCTAACTAGGATGGAATTAATGGTCCAATTATCTTATATAACTAAAACTGTGAGAAAGAAAGCAATATGACTAAATCACAAAACAAGGGAATAGATAAGCACTGAGTTTTTTCACTTTCTGAAACTCTTTCTCACTCTATGAAACAAAGTTGCCCCCTTGTCCTTCTTCTTAATGTAGTGATTAAAACCTGAAAAGAAAATACCAGTCTCAGCCTTGACTCAAATTCTCTCTCTTGCCCTCCCTCAAAACTTTACAGGCTTATACTTGGGGTGTGGAGTGGATAAGAAAACGGAGCTGGCTTTTAACCAGGCTTATAACTCCAAACTCTTTGAATGTGAGATGGGGGCAAAATTTGATCCTAAGAAAACTTCTACTCTTAATTTCTAATATCCAGTTTTCTCTCTCTTTTTTTAAAATATAGCATTTTAAGTATTGTTAATTAGTCTCTATTCTAGTACTCTGCTTCTGCATCCAGAGACAAAGAATACATACAAAGAATAATTGTAAAGTTGAAATATGTATTAATCTATATAAATTCAATAAATGTATTTAAAATACATCATTGGTGTGTGCTAATTGCTTCAGTTGTGTCCAATTCTTCCCAACCCTACACAGCATAGCCCATAAGGTTCTACTGTCCATGATATTCTCCAGGCAAGAATACTGTAGTGTGTTTCCATTTCCCTCTCCAGGGGATCTTCCCAATCCAGGGATCGAACTGATGTTTCTTATGTTTCCTGAATTGGCAGATGGTTTCTTAAACATTAGCACCACCTGGGAAGCCATCATTGGAATATATGATTATATATGTTGATGATACAATTCTAATATATTAACAGAATGCATTTTTAATAAGTTCAGGTAAATATATGGGAATACATTCATCAAAATATTTTAAAATATTCATATTTCTATAAGAATATATTTATTAACATCAATACATCCACCAGGAAATATGCTTGAGTATTATCTTAAATAAGAAAATTCACAGAGACTTCCTAAGATCCTCTGCTTCCTCCTTTTACAGACTGTTAACAACTCTAAGTTTAATGATGATCCCTTCTCATTCCGATGGCTTAGGCTGCTTCAAACAACATTTCGTGCTTAAATACCTCCAGCAAAGAAGCAGGCACTGGACTCCAGTCATAAGAATGGCCACAAAACAGGTGATGCACATGACATTCTCCTACAGACACACTTTTCATGCTCTCTCCACCTTGGTTAAAGGAATTTAACCAAGTCCTTGATAAACCCCAGTTTATCAAGCATGTTGCCAGGGACCAGGATTTTATTTCCCTATTTGTAGATAGCTCAATACCAAAGGGTGATTATCTCAGGCTTCTTTAGTGGTAAAGAACCTACATGCCAATGCAAAAGACCTAAGAGTGGCAGGTTCGATCCTTGGCTCGGGAAGATCCCTTGGAGGAAGAAATGGCAACTCACTCCATATTCTGTCCAGGCTCCATGGACAGAGGAGCCTGGCGGGCTACAGTCCATGATGTTTGTTATAAAGGGTTGAACAGGACTGAAGCAATTTAGCATGAATCTCAAGTTTCTGCTTGAGAGTAAGAAAGGAATTAGGCAGAAATTCTTAAGTAACCTGATTTCCCATTTACTCTTTTCTGCAGTCTAAGAAAAATAAGTGGGAATAGGGATGATGGTTTTGGAGTAACAAATCTAGAGTGATCATTTTTAGAAATATTTTTGACTAATTTTTGCATGATTTGATGGCCCTTTCCTTGGAAAATTGAGTGTTTAATGTTTCTTCTCTATCCTTGAATCCTAATTGTTGTATCCGAGGCAACTGGAAAAGGTACCACTAAGATTATATCTCATAGGTATTAAAAGTTGTATTATCAGAGAGGAAAGATCACCTGAAAACAGAGCATTCAAGTCACAGGAATCAGTATATTATAGTACACAGAGACATAAAGGGACATTGCATGTTGAGCAGCACTAAATACTCAGAATTTTGGAATGAGGATTAAAAAAAAAAAGAAGGAAGAAGGTTAAGAGTGAAAGGTTACTGGGGAACAGATAAGGAAGTGTCTTATACGGATAAAGTTTTAAAGAATATCTATGTTTTAAATTTGCTTTATTAAACATATTCTGATAACAGAAACATTTTCACTATAAATATGTTAAAATATAAATTCTACCAAAATTGAGTCCTTTGTTTTTATCCAGAGGATCCGATGAGCTTTATATGCATAAAGGGTAAAATTTATGTAAAAAATATTCTTCTTACTTTTTATAAAATGTTATTTTACACAGAAAAAATTCTCAACATGATTTTTATATATTTTAAATGTTAACACAATTTAAATATTTGAATAAAGGTACTGAGTACAGTTTAGCTTACAGCTCTGTGGGAAATTCTTGACAACTAGACCTCTGCAATAAATATCTATTCAGGAAGATATTTGAGACAGCTTAACAATAGCAGACTATTAGACTGAAAATCAGTTATACACACATACACATATACACAGGCCAATGTAAGTGTACTGGGCGTTCTTGAAGCTATAAATTATCCTCAGTTACTCACCTATCTAAAAAATCTGTGGGCTTTTAAATGGATATTAAAGGAAGTCTCATTATGCAAAGAGCAGATTTTTATAGCTCTAGAATGAATATGCCAAATAGTATAAAAATCTGTATGCATGGTTGAATAACATTATCAGTTTCAAAGGTAAAACGGGAAAATTTAAGAATAAAAGTGTTGTCCATTTCTATACTGCAAACTCCAGTAAAAATAACCAGTTTCAAGTGATGACAATAAGTAGAGGCTGTAAAGTCTGGCTTTATTTTGTAAATAAATATATTACATTTTCAAGACTAAGAATATATTTTCAATAGAATTGGATGAGTATGTCTAAACATGAAACTGAATATCCATAATGACTCAAATTTGACTAAGCATAAAGGTGATTCTTTTTTAATGATACATATTCTCAAATGGAAAAAAATGTCATTTGTAGACTTTTTAAAAATCTGCTTTTATTCTTAAATAAATATTATATAACTGTAAATATTTTAAATATCAAGTTAAAAAAAATTTGTGGGCTGCAATGCTACTTCCAGAAACGATGCAAAAAACAATTCATAGCAATCAGAGCTCTTTTGTTTATTTGTTTGTTTTGCTTTACAGAATTTTATTGTTTTCTGTCAAACATCAACATGAATAGCCATAGGTGTACAATCATTTCTTATTGTGTAATGTAAAATAAGGGGTTAAGTAAAAGATAAGAAATTTTAATTTGCAGATAAGGCCTTCCCAGGTGGCTCAGTTAGTAAAGACTAATCCTGCCCAGCAGAAGACCCAGGAGACACAGATTTGATACCTGGGTTGGGAAGATCCCCTGAAGGAGGGCATAGCAACCCACTCCAATAATCTTGCCTGGAGAATCCCATGGACAGAAGAGTCTGGCAAGCTACAGTTCATGGGTTTGCAAAGAGTCGGACATGACTGAAGCAACTCTGCATGCACACGCCTTTCAAGAAAGATGAGTTAATCTAAATATTCATATTGATTAAAATCTCCTAATCTGAGCACGTTTGATTTTCAGATTTTAGTATAAAAGTCTTTTTTTTTTTTTTTTTAAACTTGGGATGAAGACATGTTTAGGCAAAGAATACAAAACAAAAGTCAATTCTCAAAAAAATTGACAGAAAGCTAGCCCTTATAGAAGTACTGCCAATAGAGTATGATTTCTGAGTACTTTGTACTTCAGTTGAGACTAAGAATATTGTACCTTGGTGAAAAATAGCAGGAGTGGATAGTCAGGGAAACGGAGATGTCTTAAATTAAAAAAAGGCAAAGCCAGGTACCACAGTCATCGTGTCACTCAGAAGTCATACTCTACATATCTCACAATCCCTACTGATGATAATTTTAATATCACAAATTCCTCTGTCTCTGCTTTGTATCTGTGTAGTGTTGATATGAATCATTCCTAAAAGGTGAATTCTGAAAATAACTTTATACATTGAATGTCAGCAATTTCGAATCATCAAAAATTGCAGTTACTTCATTTTGCTCTGTGAACCTCTGCTAATATTATGTCTTCACTAGCATGAAACACTTATGATAATTCATGAAAAACTATTTCATTAATAAGTTGTATAAGTTGCATCTGTTGTAATAGAAAAAGTGTGTAGTTATGGAAAAAATGCCTGCAATTGCTCTAATTCTTCATTTCTATTTTTTCGTGGATTTCTGAATTCATAAATTGTTAATTCAATATGTGCTCTAAACTTAACATGGGGTAGGGACATTTTCAAGTATGTATTCTCCAGGGATGCTTACATTATTTTATTTTAGTTATGATTCAGTATAACTATCTATATTGAATCTAGAGTGTTGATGTAGACTTTGTTTACAATTTATCATCTTTTGAGACTCTTATATAAGAGAAACATATAGAAAACAAGAAGATTCCAAAATGAAAATAAAAACTAGACGTTACTGTCCTGTCTTCTGGGGAAGACAGACACTTAGATCACTTTAATAAGATGTGAAAAGTACAATCACAGAGATATTCACATAGAATTGTTGGTTCACAATGAAGGTTTTATTCAAACTTGGAAAAAAAAGAAGCAGTTTTCTAGGTAAATTGGAATTGGTTTTATTTTATTTATTTTTTTTTAGTGTTTTTTTTTAAATTTTATTTTATTTTTAAACTTTACATAATTGTATTAGTTTTGCCAAATATCAAAATGAATCCGCCACAGATATACACATGCTCCCCATCCTGAACCCTCCTCCGTCCTCCCTCCCCACACCATCCCTCTGGGTCGTCCCCCAAGCATCCAGTATCGTGCATCGAACCTGGACTGGCATCTCGTTTCATACATGATATTTTACATGTTTCAATGCCATTCTCCCAAATCTTCCCACCCTCTCCCTCTCCCACAGAGTCCATAAGACTGTTCTATACATCAGTGTCTCCTTTGCTGTCTCATACACAGGGTTATTGTTACCATCTTTCTAAATTCCATATATATGCGTTAGTATACTGTATTGGTGTTTTTCCTTCTGGCTTACTTCACTCTGTATAATAGGCTCCAGTTTCAGCCACCTCATTAGAACTGATTCAAATGTATTATTTTGGAATTGGTTTTAATTCAAATCTCAAAGAAAGGCAATGACAAAAAATCTTCAAACTACCACACAATTGCACACATTTCACATGCTAGCAAAGTAATGCTCATTATTCTCCAAGTCAGGCTTCAACAGTACATGAACCATGAACTTCCAAATGTTCAAGCTGGATTTAGAAAACACAGAGGAACCAGAGATCAAATTGCCAACATCCACTGGATCATTGAAAAAGCAAGAGAGTTCCATAAAAACATCTACTTCTGCTTTATTGACTATGTCAAAGCCTTTGACTGTGTGCATCCCAACAAACTGTGGAAAATTCTTAAAGAGATGGGAATATCAGACCACCTTACCTGCCTCCTGAGAAATCTGTATGCAGGTAAATAAGCAACAGTTAGAACTGGACATGGAAAGATGGACTGGTTCCAAATTGGGAAAGGAGTATGTCAAGGCTGTATGTTCTCACCCTTCTTATTTACTTATATGCAGAGTACCTCATGCAAAATGCCAGGCTAGATGAAACACAAGCTGGAATCAAGATTGCTGGGAGAAATATCAATAATCTCAGATATGCAAAAAACACCACTCTTACAGCAGAAAGCAAAGAAAAACCTCTTAATGAAAGTGAAAAAGGAGAGTGAAAAAGTTCTCTTAAAACTCAACGTTCAGAAAACTAAGATCATGGCATCCAGTCCAATCACTTCATGGCAAGTAGATGGGAAAACGATGGAAACAGTAAGAGACTTTATTTTGGGGCTCCAAAATCACTGCAGATGGTGACTGCAGCCATGAAATTAAAAGACACTTGGTCCTTGGAAGAAAAGCTATGACCTACCTAAATAGCATATTAAAAAGCAGAGACATTACTTTGCCAACAAAGTTCCGTCTAGTCAAAGCTATGTTTTTTCCTGTAAGACTTGGACCATCAAGAAAGCTGAGTGCTGAAGAATTGATGTTTTTGAACTGTGGTGTTGGAGAAGACTCTTGAGACTCCCTTGGACTGCAAGGAGATCCAACCAGTCTATCCAAAAGGAATTCAGTCCTGAAAATTCACTGGAAGGACTGATGTTGAAGTTGAAACTCCAATACTTTGGCCACCTAATGTGAAGAACTGACTCATTGGAAAAGACCCTGATTTTGGGAAAGAGTGAAGATGGGAAGAGAAGGGGACAACAGAGGATGAGATAGTTGGATGGCATCACCGACTTGAGGGCATGAGTTTTAGTAAGCTCCAGCTGTTGGTGATAGACAGGGAAGCTTTGCATGCTGCAGTCCATGGGGTTGCAAAGAGTCAGACAGGACTGAGCGACGGAACTGTTCCTTAACTGTTGTGTTTCTAGGTAAGGGCTTCCCTTGTATCTCAGTAGGTGAAGAATCTACCTGCACTGCAAGAGACCTGGGTTCGATTCCTTGGTCAGGAAGATTCCCTGCCAAAAGAAATGGCAACCCACTCCAATGGCAGGCTGGTTGCAAGAGTTGGACAGAACTTAGCTATTAAACCACCCCCAGGTGTTGGAGGTTTTTCTAGGTAAGGTGTCACTAAACTGGGGCAAAAACATAAACTGGGAGAATAATCTAGTGTGGAACCAGAAAGATGGAGATAGAAGAAATATTTCTGTCTAAGAAAACCATCCACATGAGCAAAAAAAGAAATTTATCACAGAGAGTTCAACACCTTTGGGCTTTCCAGATGGCACTAGCGGTAAAGAACCCAACGGCCAATGCAGGAGACATAAGAGATGGGGATCTGTTCCTTGTGTGGGGTTGATCCCCTGGAGGAGGGTATAGCAATCCACTCCAATATTCTTGCCTGGAGAATCCCATGGACAGAGTATCCTGGCAGACTACAGTCCATAGGGTCCCACAGAGTCAGACATGACTGAAGTGACTTAGCAGGCTACACCTATATTCACCACCTTTAAACTATAAGGCTAACACTTAGAGTCTTTCTCTTTCATCTTTCTCCTGAATATCAGATTTAGTCAATAAAACAGAATTCCCCATAACTTCACTTATTACCCCTTTCTTCTACTAACTAGCAAAGAGAACAGTCTAGAACTTGATACTGAGTTATGGTTTTATCTTATTTATTTATTTTTGGACAATGTGTCCCTTTCATTCTAGAAAATAAACAAAAATAAAAACAACTAATTGCCCCTGTATGGCTTATTCCATGAACTATTTTTTATTAAATTATAATAAGTACCTTCTTCAAAAAGACAACTACACTATCAAAAACATAAGAATTTTTGTATAGGTCCCATTAATTAATGTGTTTGAAAATAAGCTTCAATGTTCAAATAAAGAAAAAGAAAAGAAAAAGCCTACAATAAAAGTTTGTTGTCTATGCCATTCCACTTTTTAATTTAGGAACATTTTCATGTCTGAAAATTTATGGGTATCTGGTTACAGGGAAGCAAAGTATAGGATAAGTTTCTGGAAAACACACCAGTTTCCTGCTTTTCTCTTCTGTTTGAGTTACCTTCCTAGTAATCATACAAACTTTAGGAAAATATCTCATAAACCTGGCTTCAAAAGTAAAACTTTTTTCTTGTTTTTGTTTTATTTAGTTTAGATATACATTTAGAATATATTTTCCCAGGATCATAGTAGTCCTGATTTGTTTCAACGTCTCCCAGTGTTAATATTTCATAAGGTTTACATGGGACTTGTGACATGACTTATTTAAAGTTAGCAGGAGAGCAGCCATCCTCCTTTGGCAATTCCACTTCGCATACGAAATGCAGGTTTTCTCATGCACTACAACACCTGCATAAATTTGAAAAATTGAGAATCCTGAAAATGGTATTTCAATAGCAGTTTATTTCAGCAAAAGGACAAAATTTTCCATGCAGTATGACACCATGAACAAGGTTAATGCCCTGTGGAAACTACATTTCCCTGAAGATTTATTGTCATTGATGATGATTCTAAATAAATACATACATAATCCTCCTATTACACATACTTTTCTGTCACATGGATATCAAAATACTGCTAAAAGATGTCTATGTCATGTAAAGAAAAACCTATACCTACAGAAAACATAAAGCACAAGATTCCCATGAACAAAAACACACTAACACAGCTGAGTGGGAGTGGATCAATAAGTCTTTTTCAATAATGAGCATCTGATGTAATTTTATCTCATTGACAATAAATGCTTGTTAATTTTTAAATTTCCCTTATCCATCACCACATTCAAAGTTAATGACAACTCTCACAAAACAGAATATAGTAATATACTTACCTGAATTGACAGAAAATTATCATTTTGTTTCCTTTCATTTTAAACAATGAATACTCTCACGTTAGCCCTGACCCCCACACAAAAAAGGAAGAAAAAATGCAATAACAATCCCCTGCTATCAAGTGATGAATCATTATGGTTATGAGGAATTTGTCAGAGTCAGAGGCTTCTAAAATTCCAGTGCCTATTCAACTTGAAAATGTATAATATATCAAAAAAGTATGTCTATTATAAATGAATCCTTGAACTCAGCCCAGGCTAGCATACATATTCTCTTAGTCTCTGTCTCTTTGTCTCCTATCTCTGTCTCTCTCTCCCTATACATACACCCAGACACACTCACATACACACACAAGCACACACAACTTTTCCCACAAGTAATCAAAACTAATTACTGAAAAGCCTTTAAAACCTCATTGTTTCATAGCCAAGAAAATAACAAATATGGACTGAAAATCATTTAGAGAAACCCTAGGACAACAAATAAATACAGAATAACTTGTTCAATAAAGATCTGTAGATTTAATTTACATTTCTCTAATAATTAGTGATGTTGAACATATTTTCATGTGCCTCTTGGCTACCTGTATGTCTTCTTTGAAGAAATGTCTATTTAGCTCTTCTGCCCATTTTTTGATTGGGTTGTTTGTTTAATACATTGAGCTGGATGAGCTGTTTGTATATTTGGAGATTAATCCCATGTTGGTTGCTTTGTTGGCAAATATTTTCTCCCATTCTGTGGGTTTTCTTTTCATTTTGATGATGATGATCGTTTTCTTTGCTGTGCAAAGACTGTTAAATTGAATTAGGGCCCATTCATTTGTTTTGGTTTTTATTTTCATTACTATCAAAACTACAATGGTGCATCAGCTAACGATGTTTAGAATGGCTATCATCAAAAAATCTACAAACAATAAATGTTGGAGAGGGTGGGGAGAGAAAGGAGTCCTTCTACACTGTTGGTAGGAATGTACATTGGTACAGTCACTATGGACAGTATGTATATTCCTTAAAAAACTAAAAGTAGAGCTACCATATGATCCAGCAGTTCCACTCTGGGCATGCTGCTGCTGCTGCTAAGTCACTTCAGTTGTGTCCGACTCTGTGCAACCCTATACATGGCAGCCCACCAGGCTCCCCTGTCCCTGGGATTCTCCAGGCAAGAACACTGGAGTGGGTTGCCATTTCCTTCTCCAATGCATGAAAGTGAAAAGTGAAAGTGAAGTCGCTCAGTTGTGTCCTACTCTTAGCAACCCCATGGACTGTAGCCTACCAGGCTCCTCCGTCCATGGGATTTTCCAGGCAAGAGTACTGGAGTGGGATGACATTGCCTTCTCTGCACATATACATAATTACAATCAAAAAAGTCATTAATTTAATATTCTTCAATTTGTATTTCTAAAATTAATTTTGAAGATGCAAGTTTAAAAATCAGCTCAAATCATCAAATCATCATCAAGTTTTCAAAAGAAAACTCAATATTCATTAAGAAGATATAACATTACAGTTTTCTAGTAATTGATAGAAACATTTTTCTCTTGAACTTGGAAACTACCAGAATGATGACTAAAGAAAAGTCTGGGCAGGCTTTCTGCAACTGTCAGATTCAATTTGATTAAATAATTATTTAAGTCTCAAAAAGTATCTTTGGAAATATTTTAGGAAATTGTAGTTGAAAATTGTTCAAATATGTATCTTTGACTAAATATATATATGTACAAATATATATGTATGTGTGTTTATCTGTTTATATATACATATCTTCATTCAAGAGTTTAAATCTCCTGAAGAATCTTGCTTATGGAATTTGTAGTATAATTTTCACATGTTAAAATAGCATTAGACTTTTACAAATTTTCTATTTTAATACTGTTGTCTAGGTGGTATGGGAAGATGGTAACATATTTCCCACATTAAATCAAATAATAAAGTCATGGAAAGTCTTATTGACTGTGCAGAATTGAATATTGATGACATACCAATAGGAAAATGCATTATAGCTCTAAAAGTACCTTATACTTCTCTACATAGACCCTTATTCTGCTGCTGCTGCTGCTGCTAAGTCACTTCAGTCGTGTCCGACTCTGTGTGACCCCATAGACGGCAGCCCAGCAGGCTCCCCCGTCCCTGGGATTCTCCAGGCAAGAGCACTGGAGTGGGTTGCCATTTACTTCTCCAATGCATGAAAGTGAAAAGTGAAAGTGAAGTCGCTCAGTTGTGTCCTACTCTTAGCGACCCCATGGACTTCAGCCTACCAGGCTCCTCTGTCCATGGGATTTTCCAGGCAAGAGTGCTGGAGTGGGGTGCCATCGCCTTCTCCGGACCCTTATTCTAGTGATATATAAATATTATAAAATAAAAACTGATAATTATAAATGGTGGAGAGATAATATTTTGTCTTGACACTACTAAGAGCTGTGAAAGTCAACAATAGCCTTCTTACAGAATCATGTCCTGTGTCCAACTCTAGAAATAGAAAAATCAACATTTTTTTTACCCAAGAAATTAAGGCCTATCTGCATGTTCCTTGTTTTCTTTTCCTTTCCTTACAAACATATCTCCCCTACTTGCCAACACTTTCATTCCCTTTCATGAAGGCACACATATATTCATACAGATGATACTGTAGGAAGCCTATAGATTAATTAATGTTGATTGTACCAAGTGCATCAAACTCAATATTTTCTTTAAATTCCAAGTAATCTAGGGAATTCATTTAACATAATAAGGAAATGCTAATATACAAAGAAAAGGGGTTATGAAATCAGTATAAGAAACTAAAAGAAGACAGAGAGGAAAGTATGCCAATCCTTGCTGCAGTGTTGTAAGAAAGCCTCTTGAGGAGATCAAAATTGAGTTGATTATTTTGAGTCATATTTTACCAGATGGTCACTGAAATTTGGGATGTAGGAAGAGGAGCCACTTCAACTAGACATTATATCATATGACAAAGTGTAGAAAAGGGAGAGGAATAAAATCTTGTAGTGTTGAAGTATATAAGCAAAAAGAGGTCAGATAAGGAAAAGACATGTGTTAGCAGTAAGATATTTAAATCTTTGACAATCAAGTGGTATGGAAAACATGAAGCAGAGAAATATCAACCTTTTTAATTTTGTAGTTAATTTTTTAGTACTTGAATGAGCATTTTTAATTTTGTAGTTTGATTCCTTATATGTTGTAGGAACAACATTCAGATTCTAATTAAGATCAGCGTTCCTCCTGCATGTTGTAATATACTGACTCGGATCTGCCTTTGTCACACTGAATTGAGGTTTACTGCTTAGTCCTATAACATCCATGCTTTCAAGATAAGGACCATATTTCTGATTCACTTAGGTGACCCCTAACCCGTTAAATAAAATAAAGTTGTAACAATTATTTGATGAATTAATGAATGGATGACTCACTTTTCCTCTCTCCCTGCCCTTGGGAAGTATTTGCTCTTTATCCATTATCTTCTCTCTCAGTAAATGTTACCACAATCCATCTAATTAGCTAAGATATTTGCCTGGAAATTTTCTTTACTCCACTCTCATGCAAGCAACATTAATCTATGAGAAAATCCTCTCAGTTCCTTAAATTACACCATGAATTTGATGACTTTTCACATACTGAACCATTGTCTGAACTACTGCACTATCTTGCTGACTTATTTCTTCAGTTTTTAGTTGACAGTCTCCATCCATAAAGCAGCAAGAGTTATCTTTTAACAGATATAAATCAGAACCTGTCACTAGTACCATCAAAATGATTTTCTGGTTCAACATCTGCTTTGGATATGGAAAGCTGGAAAGAGCATCACCCCCACTTAGACAACAATAAAGATCCAGATAAATTACAAATTTAAAGGTTTCCTTGAACCTGTAATTCAATTTCCACTGTCCAACATGAAACATTTAGAGATTCAATCACAAAGTGTAAAACTCATGAAAGAAATAAGGGGGAAAAAAAAAAAACAAAACATAATACCAAAGACAAGGCAATCAACAGGACCAGACTCAGAGATGAACCCTATGTAGAAATACACAGAAAGATAATTTACAACAACTGTGGTTAATATCGTAAACTGCCTACTGGAATGTGAAAAACAGATGAAGAATTTCAATAGAGACAGAAAAGGTGAAATGGAATTACTAGTGTGGAATGGAAACTCTTCTACATACAGTGCTGTGGGACAAGAATACACATTTTAACATACATGTAATTCAAATTCCAGACAGATGAGAGAGAAGACATGAACAAGAATATATGGCTGGATTAAAAAGTACATCTACACACAAAATATGAAGGGCTCTGAAAGCTGTTATAATTAAAGTATATATACAAATAATTGTTCTCCTTATGTTAAAGCAGAGGTCCTCAACCAAGGGCAATTTTACTCCCCAGGGCACATTTGGCAATTTCTGGAGACTTTTTATAATGTTTATAACTAAGACAGTGATACTGCAATATATTCGGTAGAGACCAGAGATCCTGCTAAACATACTATAAAACAGGACTGTTCAGTTCAGTTCAGTCGCTCAGTCATGTCTGACTCTTTGTGACCCCATGGACTGCAGCACACCAGGCTTCCCTGTCCATCACTAACTCCCAGAGCTTCCTCAAACTCATGTCCGTCAAGTCCACGATGCCATGAAGCCATCTCACCGTCTCATCCTCTGTCGTCCCCTTCTCAGGCCCTCATTCCTTCCCAGCATCAGAATCTTTTCAAATGAGTCACATCTGAGTCATAAATGAGTCTTCACATCAGGTGGCCAAAGTATTGGAGTTTCAGCTTAAACATCAGTCCTTTCAATGAATATTTAGGACTGATTTCCTATAGGATGGACTGATTGGATCTCCTTGCAGTCCAAGGATACTGTCAAGAGTCTTATCCAACATCACAGTTCAAAACCATCGATTCTTTGGCGTTCAGCTTTCTTGATGGTCCAAATCTCATATCCAAACATGACTACTGGAAAAACCACAGCTTTGACTAGACGGACCTTTGTTGGCAAAGTAATGTCTCTGCTTTTTAATTGCTGTCTAGGTTGGTCATAGCTTTTCTTTCAAGGAGCAAGTGCCTTTTAACTTCATGGCTGCAGTCACCGTCTGCAGTGATTTTTGGAGCCCAAGAAAATAAAGTCTCTCACTGTTTCCATTGTTTCCCCATCTATTTGCCAAGAAGAGATGGGACCAGATGCCAGGATCTTAGCTTTTTGAATGTTGAGTTTTAAGCTAACTTTTTAACTCTCCTCTTTCACTTTCATTAAGAGGCTCTTTACTTCCTCTTCTTTCTGCCATAAGGGTGGTATCATCTGCATATCTGTGATTATTGATATTTCTCTCAGCAATATTGATTCCAGCTTGTGCTTCATCCACCCAGGCACTTCACATGATGTACTCTGAATATAAGTTAAGTGAGCAACACACCACCTTGACTTACTCCTTTCCTGATTTGGAACCAGTATGTTGTTTCATGTCCAGTTCTGACTGTTGCTTCTTGATCTGCATACAGATTTCTCAGGAGAAAGGTTAGGTGGTCTGGTATTCCCATCTCTTGAAGAATTTTCTATAGTTTGTTGTGATGTACACAGTCAAAGGCTTTGGCATAATCAATATAGCAGAAGTAGATATTTTTGTGGAATTCCCTTGCTTTTTCTATGATCCAGTGGATGTTGACAATTTGCTCTCTGGTTCCTCTGCGTTTTCTAAATCCAGCTTGAACATCGGGAAGTTCATGTTTCACAGGCTGTTGAAGCCTGACTTGGAGAAATTTGAGCATTACTTTGCTAGCATGTGAGATGAGTGCAATTGTGCGGTAGTTTGAACATTCTTTGAACATTCTTTGCCCTTCTTTAAGATTGGAATGAAAACTGACCTTTTCCTGTCCCATGGCCACTGCTGAGTTTTCAAAATTTGCTGACATAATGACTGCAGCACTGTAACAGCATCTTCTTTGGTTTTTGTTTGTTTGTTTATTGCAGTATGAAATGGCAATAAACAGGACAGCCTGGACATCAAAAAATTACCTGATCCAACATGTTACAAAGATATTTTACGTTTCAAAAGTGAATGGTAGTAATGTGCTGTGCATTGTAGCACAGATCAAAGTAAAATGCTTTACTATAATAGCACAAAAGTTTTGGTGATTGAAATTAGACGTGTAAAGCTGTATGTTTACTAAAGGTAAATGGATATAGTGTCATTTGTAGAAAAACTCTGATATTTTAAAAATGCTATTTAAATCCTAAGAAAATCACTAATTTTCTTTTTACAAGTAATAAAAGTAATGAAGAAGAAATGAAGTGAAATTTTCTCAGTCATGTCCAACTCTTTGCAACCCCATCGAATGTAACCCACCAGGCTCCTCTGTCCATGGGATTTTCCAGGCAAGAATATTGGAGTGGGTTGCTGTTTCCTCTTCCAGGGTTATCTTCCCAACTCAGGGATCAAATCCTGGTCTCCCACATTGCAGGCAGATTCTTAACCATTTGAGTCACTTTGCTAAGTCACTTCAGTCGTGTCTGACTCTGTGTGACCCCATAGACGGCAGCCCACCAGGCTCCCCCATCCCTGGGATTCTCCAGGCAAAAACACTGGAGTGGGTTGCCATTTCCTTCTCCAGGGCATGAAAGTGAAAAGTGAAAGTGAAGTCGCTCAGTCGTGTCCGACTCTTAGCGACCCCATGGACTGCAGCCCACCAGGCTCCTCCATCCATGGGATTTTCCAGGCAAGAATACTAGAGTGGGGTGCCATTGCCTTCTCCCTGAGTCACTTTACCTAGTGTGAAAAAATCAGGTACAAATAATGAGTCAATAGTGAAGATAAAATGTAATTTAAAAATGAATGCACAATTCATCCAGAGTCAAGCTAAATAAATAAATAAAAAGAGGTCAAGGAAAGTAAAGAATAAAACAAATAGAAAAAAGTTATTAAGGTAAATTTATCTATGTAAAAATAAATCAGTAAGGGTAGATTTATTAAGAAATTAGTAAGGATAGATTAGATCTAAATGTAACAAAAATTGTACTAAATATATATTATCTAAAACTAGCAATTAAAGACATTTATGGTCAGACCAGAGTAAGAAAGCCACATTAGATACAAAGACACATATAGAGAAAAAAACCACAAAGCCAAAAATCAAGTGTATACCATGCAAACATCAAACAGAAGAAAACTGGAGAGGTAAAAGTGATAGCTGAAAACTTAAGTATCTGAATAAGGAATGTTACTAGCAGGGAATAGAGATGTTATGTAAGGAGGTCAACAGACCAATAAGATATAACAGTCTTCAGTGTGTGCTGTACCTGACAAGAGAGCTTTAAAATATAGGAACTGATGGAACTTAAATTAGAAATGAAAAAAATTTACAGTTATAGTTGAAGACTTAAAGACTCTTTTCAAGAACATCAGTAAAAATGTAGAAGGTCTGAACAAAACTTTCAACCAATTTGGCCTAATTAACATTTATAAAATACTCACCAACAATGTTAAAATATATATGATTTCTAGGTTCACAGATCATATTCAACAAGACAGATGTATACTTGACCAAACATTTTTTAAAAGTCTCAATATTTTCAAAATAATTAATATCACATCAAAGAGTACTCTTTAATAGAATTAAAATTGGCATCAAAAACAAAGATCTGGAAAATCTTGAAAATTTTAGAAATTAAGCCATTCATTATCAAATGACGTGATTCTAAAAGGAAGTCACAAAAGGAATAAAACACTATATTGTTTCAATGAAAATAACAGCATATCTGTATCAAATTTGTGGGAAACTAATAAATTAGTGCTTACAGAGAAATTAATAGTCTAAAAGGCTACACGGTAAGGCTTCAAATAAAGTATTTTATGCCCACCTTACGAAACTTGAGGCCTTCCCTGGTGACTCAGCTGGTAAAGAATCTGCCTAATATGCAGGAGACACTGGTTCTATCCCCAAGTTGGGGAGATCGCCTGGAGGAGGGTATGGCAACCCAATCCAGTATTCTTGCCTGTAGAATCCTCATGGACATAGGAGCCTGGCAGGCTACAGTCCATGGGGTTGCAAAAAGTCAGACATGACTGAGTGGCTTCAACTTTCACTAAGAAGCTTCAAAAACAGGAGGCTTTGAATACAGATGTAGTTGAAATACTAAAATAATAAAGAAAAAAGAAGAAATCAATTATTGGAAACAAAAATAATAGAGAAAATGAAACAAAAAGCTGGTTATTTAAAAAAAAAAAAAAAACTGGTTAATCCTCTAGCCCAAATGATGAAGAAAAAGGAGAATACACAATTCATAAATCACCAATATCAGGTATGAAAGAGTAGCCGTTACTACAGATCATCAAGATATCCAAAAGATAAAAGTAGGCTATTAGAATATTTGTATGGTCCTAAATTTGAGAACTCAGGTGGAATGGAAAATTAATTGAAAGACAAAGTATTCAAGAAGCTCATTCAGGAAGAAATAGCTGTGGCTGAATAGGACTAAATCTATTTAAAAAATTGAGGTAATTATTAAAAGTATTTCTAGCAAAGATAACTCCAGACTCATTGGCGCATTCCACCAAGTTTTAAGAAGAAATAATATAAATTCCACAAAAAAGCTCTTCTAGAAAGCAGTACATCATTATTAAATACACTAATAATATATTTTAACAAGGAGGATCTAATAATTATGACTACAAAGTAGTGATCAATGTAAAACACATCTACAGCACAATATCTCTAATGGAATAGGACAAGGAAAACATGTATGATTTCTATGGGTAACAAAGTGCTGATGCGATTTATTATCCACATATCTCATTAAAAGAAAACAAAAGGTTAAATGTCAGTATGAGACTGATTAAAACAAAAACGTACTTTTTTAAATCTCAGTTCATGGATTTCTTATATCCATGAAGCTCTGGATTGACTGAAGACATTGATTTAAAACCTCTGCTTAACAAAACTATACACCATTTTAATGCTATTCATTTTTAACAATAGACAAAATGGTATTTAAAAATTAACGCATATATATGGAATTTAGAAAGATGGTAACGATAACCCTGTATGCGAGACAGCAAAAGAGACACAGATGTATAGAACCGTCTTATGGACTCTGGGAGAGGGAGAGGGTGGGATGATTTGGGAGAATGTCATTGAAACATGTATAATATCATATATGAAATGAATTGCCGGTCCAGTTTCGATGCATAATACTGGATGCTTGGGGCTGGTGCACTGGGATGACCCAGAGGGATGGTACGGGGAGGGAGGTGGGAGGGGGGTTCGGGATAGGGAACACGTGTATACCTGTGGCAGATTCATGTTGATGTATGGCAAAACCAATACAATACTGTAAAGTAATTAACCTCCAATTAAAATAAATAAATATATATTAAAAAAATAAAATTTAGTTTTCAACAATGAATAGATAACCTGTCTCTGTGTCTCCATGTCTCTGTCTTGTCTCTGTCTATATATACAGATATATATGTAGATGTAGATAGATAACCCCTTAAGAATTTTGCAAAAAAAAATACAAATTAATAAAAATACAATTTTATAGAAAGACTTCTTATCATGAGTGAATTGAGAGTTTCCTGCCTTTACAAAATGGTGCTTGCTTTTCAAATAGGTATCTTGGGATCCTTAGCTATTTCACAGGAAAAAGATCTGAAACAGTCTAGTGCTCGGGTTTGGAGAGTTGGTTGCAGAATAGTTCTCTTGAAAGTGTCTGATAGAATCCAGAGATAAAGAGCCAAAGGTAATAGGGAGGTCTGCCAGAGGACTCTATAGAATTGAAAGTATTTGCAGAAAAGTGCCCCTCAGGTAATTGATAAAAAGTAGAGGTATAGTCCACTGTGATAAGAAACTACCAAACATAAGAGAATTAAAAAATTTCTTCTGGGAAATGCTGACCTAATCCATCAACTTTATTTTTTTTAGTCTCTTTCTATTTCACTTGCCTTCAATAACGTATTTATTTTGACAATGTGGAAAGGTTTACACAAACAGCTTGTAATGGAAAAAGTATAATAATCCCTAAATTCACTTTCTAGGGCAAGTTTACTTGCAACAAAAGAAGGTAGAACATTGGTGGGTTTTTAGCACATTTGGGCTAACTGTAAGCAAACAGGGCTTTACAAAAACATTGTGGAAATTTAATTAGTTTGCTTAGTTGAACAGAGCTCTGGCTTTTAGTGGGGGGGAAAAAAAAAGTAGAGGTTACATTAAACAGCCAAAATATATTTCTGCTTCCCATGTAAAAATATAGCTCTATACAATATAAAATCTTCTATCTTATTAAAAATTAGTACTCTGAAATCATTTTCACACTTTTATTGAATGAGTTATACAATTGTCAGGAAAGAGACCAATGTTTGATATTAACAATATTGATCAGATATTTTACTTGGTGTAAACAAAAGTATCCTAAAATGTATTAGTTGAAGAATCATAGAAAATGGATTTTAGCATTTTGTCTCCAATTTTTTGGATCATGAGACATCACCCATCAAAAATAAAAGCCTTTAGCTCTTATTCTGCTGTGACCCTAGGAATCCCCAAAGTAAAGTGTCGCACAAAAGTCTAAATTACTGCCTAGTGGCCTATACATCACTGACCTAGTTTTCCCTTAACATGTCTGTGCCTTTTTGTCTGTGTTCCTCCTATTCTGCACCAATCCACCTGCTGTGGTCTGCTGTGTGAACTGCTGTTTTCCTTGACCAGTCTTATTGACCTCTGACCACCTTAGGGAAGTCATTCCCTTTGCAGTCACTCCTCTAAGTTCATCGTCATCTCTGACTGCTTCTGTGGTTTTTACTTCTCTCAGGAAAATAGGAAAACTTATTCCCTTGGGCATGTCAGAACTGTGTAAAAAGAGGTTACAAAGCAGAACTATTTGTGCCCCCAGTGATTCAGTTCTGTTATTGTTGTCATCTTTCCAGGATCACCGAATGATAATACGAGAGGTTAATGAACAACTTTACATTCTACCCCAAATGGCTGGCCTACTCTACCATGAAGATCCTGTTCAGTCTGAGTCCCATACAGGGTCTTTTCTCCTTAGTAGACAAAGTTTTTTTCTTCTAAATTATCTCATTATCTTTTTTTTTTTTTTTGTAATGTGCATTTTTTGGCATTCTATACCCACCCCCTATCTGTCAGATGGATTTGCATCTCTTTCTTTTATATTCCATTGGGATTTGTGACTGTAAATATAGAGAAGTAGTTGGATACAAGCTTAGAAAAATATTAAGTATTTAATAATGATTAATGAGTTATGTTTGCCCAGAAATCCATTTGGTAGTCCTCAGGAGGCAATCTAATCACATTGGCTGGCCTAGCCAGCAAGTCCCAAACTCAACTAAGGCTCCAAAAAGGCAACATGTGGCACAGCCCCTCACGCAGATATCATCTCCCTAATTCTCACTATAAGTCAGCAATGCTCTTTAGAATTACTATTTTGTATTTTGTAATAAAAGAAATCAAGATAAATTGAAGTCAAATAGAAAGTGGCAATGTTGGAGAAAAACAAGACATACTTAAACCCCCAAATAGATATATCATTATTCAAAATATCATTAGAGTTATAATAGAAATTGGTTGACTACTAGAAACAAATCCAGTGCAGCAGTCCCTTTTCCTTTGTAGCCCCAGTAGCTGAACAAACACTATCAAATGAACTTATGCCTGCAAGTGCTCTTTCCTGGATAAAAATCAACATAGAAGCTATTAATTTTAGAACCTCAGGAAACAAAATAACTACTTATTCCTCCTGCTTCTGAATCAAACTGTTTAGACTCTCTCCAATATTTTGTGGGAAGCAAGGTATGTAGTGGTTAGACCCATGGTCCCTGGCATCCACAATCAACTCCTCTACATATCCTACATCAACTACTGACTCACTTGTAATTTGAAATGAAGTATTTCATATTTTTGCTTTCATTTTCTTATCTCAAAAGGAGAATGATAGTAGTATGCAATAAAATCATGTTGAAAATTAAATGATATATAACCTGTAAAGAATGTAACACATTGCCTGACATTCAGCAGGCACTTAATGAATAATAGTCATTTTAAATTTGAAAAAAAAAAAAATACAATGCAGAAATCAAGTCAGAAAATAAAGGAAGAATCTGAGGAGTATGTGTTTTAAATTTCACATTTCTGTATCTCAAACATATTTATTAAGTCTTTGTGGAAACTGTTTACAGACTATGGTTAATATCCACTTTCAAGGAATTAAAATTATTTTTTTCTAGTACTGTTATAATTTATAAAATATAGTTGATGTTTGAGGACAGAGGGAAAGCTTCATAATACTTGCTTTATTGTGGGAGGTTAAATGGACCAAGAAAATGTGGCAGGAATTCAGGGCAGCCTTATCGGGTCACATGTGATTAGCAGTCCTGAGTTTAAAGTTAGGCCAGCTAGAAAGGCTGATTATTCTTTTTAAGTCACATGGTTTTAGTTATAATAGCTATTAATAATACAATTTAACCAAGATAGGCCTTTTGCTATTAGGGTGTACAGAATGGAGAGAGGTGTATCAGTTAGGAAAACCTAGGTTATGCTTCAGAAAATAAATAATACACAGTAACTCAAGTTATTTCTTGTTCATGTTGCAGTTTCATCACCATCAGGGGCAGTGGAGGGTTGCTGGGTAGATTCAGCCTCTGGCGTGTCTCCATTTGATTAAATGCTTCAATTTCAAAGGATGCTTAAATCACTTCTACTCAGAGCTCATTGAGGAGAATTGGGCAAGTGGCCCCACCCAACAATAAGAGAACTAGGAAGTGTGGTACTACCTGACCAGGAGACAGTCAGAATATTTAGTAACAACGCTAGTGCTTGCCACACACAAGCGGAAGAAGCATCTTTGTGTTTACTGATATCAAGGGCAATGTGTGATAGATAGCATCAATGTAGGAGTGAGTTTAAGTGAGGAAAGAGGTAAAAAATAAAGGGTAGATGATCACAGAATCAGTAAATAACTAGGAAAAGAATGAAGAACAGGTAGTGAAATCAGATAAAATGTGTTTCAAAGAAGAAATGAGGTAGAGGGGGTAGGTTCAGCCTGAGGAAATGAGTAGTAAGACAGGTGTTATCCAACTTCACGTTTGATACCCATTCCAGTATTCTTGCCTGGAGAATTCCATGGAGAGGGGATCCTGGCTGGCTACAGTCCATGGGGTCGCAAAGAGTAGATCACTACTGAGCAACTAACACTTTCACTTCTCAGGTTTGGCTTACTGAGAGCTGCACATAAAAAGTCATTTCAGGTGAAAGCCAGGTATCATTTGCAGGAAAGAAGTAAGGAAATGAGGAGAGGTTTTTTTAATTGTTTAATTTAAACTGTAGTCTATGGGTTCACAAAGATTGAAGGCAGAAGGAGAAGGAAACAGCAGAACAAGCTCCAGTAGTTGGTGATGAACAGGGAAGCCTAGTGAGCTGCAGTTCGTGGGGTCTCAGAGTTGGACACAACTGAGGGATTGAACTGAACTAAAAGAGTTGGACACAGCTGAGAGACTAACACTTCACTTCAAGCAATGTACAGATCCATATGTGATGTGTTTCCACAGAATGAAGCATAACCTAGGCTTTCTGGGATCTGATGATTCCTGATGGTCAAAGTGCAAAATAAATTTGTGTCCATGCTCTCCAAAGCTTATTGCAGTGGTGACTGTGGAGAGAGAGAAGGGACTTGCCCAGAGCACAAAGAACATATTGGCTCCATCTAATCTATATATAATTTTCAACATCGTGAATGTGGAGGAAGTCACAAGGGTGTTCAGTTCAGTTCAGTCACTCAGTCGTGTCCGACTCTTTGCGACCCCATGAATCGCAGCACACCAGGCCTTCCTGTCCATCACCAACTCCCAGAGTTCACTCAAACTCAGGACCATCGAGTCAGTGATGCCATCCAGCCACCTCATCCTCTGTTGTCCCCTTCTCCTCTTGCCCCTAATCCCTCCCAGCATCAGAGTCTATTCCAGTGAGTCAACCCTTCACATGAGGTGGCCAAAGTATTGGAGTTTCAGCTTCAGCATCAGTCCTTCCAATGAACACCCAGGACTGACCTCCTTTAGGATGGACTGGTTGGATCTCCTTGCAGTCTAAGGGACTCTCAAGAGTCTTCTCCAACACCACAGTTCAAAGGCATCAATTCTTCAGTGCTCAGCTTTCTTCACAGTCCAACTCTCACATCCATACATGACCACTGGAAAAACCATAGCCTTGACTATACAGACATTTGTTGGCAAAGTAATATCTCTGCTTTTCAATACGCTATCTAGTTTGGTCATAACTTTCCTTCCAAGGAGTAAGTGTCTTTTAATTTCATGGCTGCAATCACCATCTGCAGTGATTTTGGAGCCCAGAAAAATAAAGTCTGACACTGTTTCCACTATTTCCCCATTTATTTCCCATGAAGTGATGGGACCAGATGCCATGATCTTAATTTTCTGAATGTTGAGCTTTAAGCCAACTTTTTCACTCTCCTCTTTCACTCTCATCAAGAGGCTTTTTAGTTCCTCTTCACTTTGGGCCATAAGGGTGGTGTAATCTGCATATCTGAGATTATTGATATTTCTCCAGGCAATCTTGAGAGGAGTAGGATAATACTGACCATTGTTTAAATTATTTGCAATCCAGCAGAAACACATTTGCATAATAAAATCTTGGAGTACAATTACTGCCCCATGTAGAGTAACCTTTAAATTTACTCAGAAATCTGTTGTTATTTAGTCGCTAATTTGTGTCTGACTCTTTTGAGACCCCATGAACTGTAGCCCCCAGGCTCCTCTGCCCACAGAATTTCCCAGGCAATAATACTGGAGTGGATTGCCATTTCCTTATCCAGGGGATCCTCCTCATGCAAGGATTGAGCCCACACCTCCTGTACTGGCAGGCAAATTCTTTACTACATAGCCACCAGGGAAGCCCCCTCAGAAATCCCAGTTTATTTTCTTTCCTACTAATATATGGATGAAGAACATAGTAAAAGTCTCAATTAGTTTGACATTCACTTCTGGGAAATAAATGATGGGTATATGTACATAATTAGATGTTGGACTAGAGAAATTTCTGGAATTTTGCATATGATTCCATTCCTAAAGGTTTGTTATAGTTATGAAGTTTTTATGTTTTATGTGGCTGAATTGTTAAGTAGGTAATTATTTTAAAAATAGATCTATTCAACTAAGATATTAGGATGAAAATCTATTAAAGAAGATAGTGATACAATTGGTTTCTGACCCAGTAAATGGTAACTTGAGGAAATAAAGTTTTTAAATCACTTAATTTATCACAAAAGTGTTTGTTAGATTTCTGTAATTTAAAAGCATCATTGTTCCCATCTTTATTTCTAATGAACTTCCTATCAATTAGATCACCAGAATGCTTTCTCTAAATTTCAATTCGTAGATGTTTATAAAATAAACATATCTATTGTACGTTTCATATGACCAATTTTAAATGTCTTTAAAGATAAAATGTTTTGAATTAAGGAACTTATAAAAAAAAACTCAACATTTTGTGGTAGACTTGAAAAAGAAGTAGTATGTTATCTTAAAATTAAAGGTTTAAAGCTTCCCCTATAAATAATATAAAAGGGATATGTTTTATTCATGTACAGAAATGAACCTCAAGGAAGTATTTCTAAAACTAATAGTAAAAGAACAAAACACTGAATAACAATCATCTTGGCTTTATAAGAACTTACTTTCAAGTCACTTTCTGCTTACTTTCTATTTTGATTTTCTAAAAATCAAGCCGCAGTGAGGTTTTGGTTAGCAATAAGAGATCACTGGACAACCTCTCTGTGCTTCCAAGGCCAAGGTGAGATTACGTAACAGCATTCCTTAGAGAAATTTAATCTGTATTATCCCTATGGTCTTATTTCCTATTTTTAAGAGATGTGTTTTGCCTGATGAACTAGTTTTTCTAGTGAGGTAGGTCTTGACCACCTTTAGATAAATAATATACAATTTGGGGGCTCCATTCATAAACAGCTCAGATAGCAAAAAAAAAAAACAAAAAAAGGAGGGGTCTGTGTACCAACTTCTACTGTATTCTGCATTATGTAAATCTGGGTTCTGTTTGTTAATGATATTCTCTGCTAGATGTGAAGAAATTTTAAAAGGGAGAGATACTGTGACATCGATGCTCTTAAAAATCATCTTAGGGAAGATTTAAAGATGATTATGAAAATTTATTTTAATATAGGTGTGGAAGATTTTATTAAGGTGGCATGTCAGATGAATTTGTTAGTTAATAAATTACACTCAAACTATGGTTGACATGATTACAATTTGTTTCTTCTGAGACAAGAGCTCTGAACCCAATGAACTTGGAACTGCAGAGGAAAACTACTGTACTGAGCTTGTTTGAGAGATTGGCTAGCCTCCACACTAGACTTGATTGTACTGTAGACAGGTTCAGATTAGGTACTAATTCTCCGTGGCTAAAATGCCTTCAACTCAGTGAAATAATGGTTTCAAGCATTGCTGAGCAATTTGCTGATAATAATGTCACAATTTCAAAGTGATTGGCTGATTTAGATGAGAAAAACTCCTTGGGGCATATGTGATTTATAAAGTTTCTCTCCTTTATGTCTGCTTCAGATTCAAATACAGCTGATAAAACTAAGAGAAAGGTTTTACTTCAAAACTGATGATATCCTTAATCATATAACTGATTGCTGACTAAAAATTCCTTAAGTTCTTGCATACTCAGATTCTTTAATGAAGATTACACTAATATTTTTATTCACATTGGCTTAACAACAAAAAATCTATCAATAATTAGACTATGCCTAAAACTATATCATCATACATCATTGCTCTAAACATCTACATTTTGAAAAATAGAAAGTATATGTATTTAACACTGCTTTTCATACGGTTGATCTTAAGTTCAAAACCATGGTATGCCAAGCCCATCATGATCTTTGTTTTCCCTTGCTTTCCAAATTTATTTGTTTTATATCTCAATTTATTCTTTGTTTTCTAGTAATTCAAATTGGCTATAATTCACAGAATCCATTATGATATTTTAGACTTCTTTTTCTTTATATTTTGAAATTTCCTAATCCTTAGAATACCTACTCTGTTCTTGCTACTGAACTTTTACTCATCTGAGTAATGAGTAATAAATAAATACACCTGAGAATAAATTCTCAGTGTATAAATAAATAAAAAATAAATAAATACACCTGAGAAATAAATTCCTCAAGTAAATTTTATCTTGTTGTGTATGGAGGTAACTTTAGGCCAGATCTCCTGGGTCCTACATTTTGTAATACTTCAGTTCCATATTAAACAAATTGTCTATCATTTATATTTTGTGTTATAAAGCTCTTTTTCTAGATAATTAAAGTATGAAGGGTATTCACTTTATCTATATATGATCAAAATATTTACTGCACAAAATTATGTAAATAATAATAATTTATTTGAATCAATATGGAAATGTTTTCTAATAATATTATATTGCATGTGGCAAATTCACATACATATGAATTAGAATGCAATCTATCTGAAAAAATCTGCAAAATTCCCAAACCCTGAAAACTTCAGGAGTTCTAGAAGATTACCAAGAGCAGTAGATCTGTTCAGAGAACTTTGACTCATAATCTCTCTAATTGACTTTCCTGCAGCTCAAAACATTTCTTTAATCCCAAACTAATATTCTTGTAGTAGAAACGCATATAGTTGACATTGAGGGTAAAATTGGGGGAGTGTGGATACAGGAAATATTTTATGTTTTCTTCCCATGAATTCTCACAGATATTTTCCTTGCTATTTACATTTTCAAGTAGTTTATTTAATATAGTTTATATTCCATAAAATAAAAATAGACAAATTTTAGTTGTAATTTAATGAGAGACTAACATTGACATATACATTACCATGTATAAAATAGATAGCTAGTAGGAAGCTGCTGTATTGCACAAGGAGCTGATTGGTGCTCTGTGATGACCTAGATGGATGGGGTAGGGGAGGTGAGAGGGAGGGTTAGGAAGGAGAGGATACACACACACACACACACACACACACACACACATATGCACACACATATAGTTGATTCACTTTGTTGTATAGCAGAAACTAACACAACTTTGTAAAGCAATTATCCTCCAATTAAAAAAGTAAAATATACATATAGGGCTTATAAAAAGGATGAGTTTGCTTTTATTTCACCTTGATCTCTATGGAACTGATAAGTACACAAGTAAAGTAGGAGTCAAAATATTTGAGAATCAGTTGCCTACCCCACATATAAGTAGAAATCTTGCATGGGGATTAAACTTATCTACAACCATGAGAGTTCCAGAAAAACATCTGTTTCTGCTTTATTGACTATGCCAAAGCCTTTGACTGTGTGGATCACAATCAACTGTGGAAAATTCTTCAAGGAAAATTCTTCCTCTTGAGAAATCTATATGCAGTTCAGGAAGCAACAGTTAGAACCGGACATGGAACAACAGACTGGATCCAAATAGGAAAAGGAGTACGTCAAGGCTGTATATTGTCACCCTGCTTATTTAACTTACGTGCAGACTACATCATGAGAAATGCTGGCCTGGAAGAAGCACAAGCTGGAATCAAGATTGCTGGTAGAAATATCAATAACTTCAGATATGCAGATGACACCGTCCTTATGGCAGAAAGTGAACAGGAACTAAAAAGCCTGTTGATGAAAGTGAAAGAGGAGAGTGAAAAAGTTGGCTTAAAGCTCAACATTCAGAAAACGAAGATCGTGGCATCTGGTCCCATCACTTCATGGGAAATAGATGGGGAAACTGTGGAAACAGTGTCAGACTTTATTTTTTTGTGCTCCAAAATCACCGCAGATGGTGATTGCAGCCATAAAATTAAAAGATGCTTACTCCTTGGAAGGAAAGATATGGCCAACCTAGATAGCATATTGAAAAGCAGAGATATTACTTTGCCAACAAAGGACCGTCTAGTCAAGGCTATGGCTTTTCCAGTGGTCATGTATGGATGTGAGAGTTGAACTGTGAAGAAAGCTGAAAAAAAAAAAGAAAGCTGAGCACTGAAGAATTGATACTTTTGAACTGTGGTGTTGGAAAAGACTCTTGGGAGTCCGTTAGACTGCAAGGAGATCCAACCAGTCCATCCTAAAGGAGGTCAGTCCTGGGTGTTCATTGGAAAGACTGATGCTGAAACTCCAATACTTTGGCCACCTCATGCAAAGAGTTGACTCACTGAAAAGACCCTGATGCTGGGAGGTATTGGGGGCAGGAGGAGAAGGGGACAAGAGAGGATGAGATGGTTGGATGGCATCACCTACTCGATGGTCATGAGTTTGAGTGAACTCTGGGAGTTGGTGATGGACAGGAAGGCCTGGCGTGCTGCAATTCATGGGGTCATAAAGAGTTGGACACGACTGGGCGACTGAACTGAACTGAACTGACAAGCATGGATGGGCTGATATGGCTTCCTGTCAATGAATACATATTGTGGCTTCCTGTCAATGAATAAATATTGTGTCCTCAAAAATGTTCTAAAAGTTAAGGAAGATAAAGAATTTGAATCAAATTGGTTATAATTTATTAGGAAACTAATATTTACTAACCTGAAACAAGATTTATATTACATAAAATATAAAATTCCAAGGAGTAAAAGAAATAATATTAAAGGGATCAGTAATGAAATAGATTGTTGTCCAACTATTCATTGCTCTTCATAACTGCTTCATAGATCCCTATTCATTATCAGGAATTACTCAGTATTTCTATTGATAGAAATTATGCCTCACATTTTTTTTAACTTAACCACGAAATATGCTTTGACCAGTGGAATGTGAGTAAATGTGATATTTATTATGTCAAAAACCAAAGCTTAAGTATTACTCCATGCTCTGGCTCAGTCTCTCTCTTATTTGGGTACTATCTATTCCAGGAACTTCCCTGATGGCTCAGATGGTAAAGCATCTGCCTACAATCCAAGAGACCCAGGTTCAATTCCTGGGTCGGGAAGACCTCCTGGAGAAGGAAATTGCAACCCACTCCAGTATTCTTGCTTGGAAAATCCCATGGATGGAAGAGCCTGGTGAGCTGCATTCCATGGCGTCGCAAAGAGTTGGACGTGATTGAGTGACTTCACTTTCACTTTCTATTCCAGGAAATGAAGTAGAAGTGAAGTCTCTCAGTCATGTCTGACTCTTTGCGACCACATGGACTATAACCTACCAGACTCTTCTATCCATGGGGTTTCCTAGGCAAGAGTACTGTAGTGGGTTGATATTTCCTCCTCCAAGAATACCAAGTCCTAGATAGAGTCTGCTTCATTCAGTCCCAGGCTAGAAAACATTGGGAGCAGAGCAGAACATCTGCCAACTTCCTGCCCTTACTGTAATATGAGCAAGACATGAATATTGTAAAGTTCTGATATTTTGACCCTGTTGTTTTTCCAGGACTTATAATTATTACTAGAGTCAGAGCGCTACTATAGTATATATAAAACTAAAATAGGGTGCTACTGACTTTGGGCCCAGTGTCAGGCAGTGTGGACATCATTAACAAAGCTTAGATAAATAACAATCCAAAGTTATTTCTGCTGAAATTTTGCTAAATCTATAACCTATTTTAAAGTTAGGTAGTGTATAAAATGAATTTGTTCCCCCTACACTGGTTATTTGGAGAAGGAAATGGCAACCCACTCTAGTATTCTTGCCTGGGGAATTCCATGGACAGAGGAGTCTGGCAGGCAATAGTCCATGGGGTCACAAAGAGTCGGACATGACTGAGCAACTATCACTCACTCACACTGGTTATTGGGCTTCTCAGGTGGCTCAGTGGTAAAGAATCAGCCTGCCAGTTCAGGATGCAGGAGATGTGGGTTCGAATCCTGGGTCAGGAAGATCCCTTGGAAGATGAAATGGCAACCTATCTCAGTATTCTTACCTGGAAAATCCCATGGACAGAGGAACCTGGTGGGCTACAGTCCATAGAGTTGCAAAGAGCTGGACACAAGTGAGCAACCAAGCACACAAGCAAACTGGTTATTAGCTGTGTTTTGCATGGTACCACAGAAAAGAGATGAATCTAAGAAAAAATTAGGCTACTGGCAGTAGGAGATGAAACGGACAAAGAATTCTCAAAATTCAGGACTTACAGGTTTGAAAGATGGATTCAATTGCAGTCATCAAACATAAACTTGAGAAAGGTCTGTGTCACAAAGTCTTAAGAGAAACATCAAATCAAGGCACGAGTTCGGGGGGAGGTGATCATCAAGCTGTTTGCTAAGAAGAGTTGCTAAGACTTCTCACTGACTTATGAGCAGAGAAAAGAGACAAAAATTGTGGTTCCCCTAAAGAACTGTTGAGGTCAAAATAGCTACCAAGAAGTCTAGACAAGAGACATGTCTCAAAAAGAATTGTGGGTGTGACTACTGGAACAAGAGCTGACTGAAATCACATAGCAAAAAGTCAAGTGTCTGAAAATTGTGCCTCCAAAAGTGCCACAGCTTGGTTTAAAAAAAGACTAAAATGCAAAACAATCCTTAGCTTCTTAATTGTTCAATGACAGATACAGAAAGTTACTCAGCTTCCACCATGCTGATTCTCCCAGGTGCCTTTCTGAGGTGACCAAGGAGAGTAACAGAACAAAGGAGACACTCCAGGAAGGCAAAGTCTAAATTATGAGAAACAAGGATTGGTGATCAGTGACCAACAGAGGAGTGAATTAAACTGGGGGTTAATCAGGGAGTATTCCCTAAATTCCATGATGGTGGACCTTTATTGAGATATAGAGATTAATTGCCATTCAGTAAGGACTCCAAGCGTCTCTTCTTTTTCTTTGTATGACTGGGTATGTTTATTTGCTTAGAGTACTCCTGTTTCACCATAAAATATTTGGTGTGTATGAAGAATATTCTTGTATTATTTGCTCATATGTTTCTAAATCATAAGGAACTACATCTGGATCTGATTGAGATCATGAGATGTGGGACTTTGCATTTTATGCCTTAATTAAAGGCACTTGCTTTATACCTAGGGGAAGTATTGAGTGCCTTTTTTATGCAGGAGGAAAGCCAGTTATATCCCATCAAGAGTGCAGATTGGAGCAACTGGTGTTATTGTTTGAATTATCTGCTCTCTCCCCTCTAAGAGTACTATACAGTCCTATCTTCCAGAAAGTGGAGAATACTTTCCTACTTCAATGTAAGACATGTGGAAGTGGTTTGTTTTAGCCAATAAGATAAGAGTAGACACGTCATACAAGACAACAGTTCAAACCAAATCTTTGGGTACGTTTATGTAATTTATTTTAAACTCTTCCTTAAGAACAACATAGCCCAGATGTTGGTTAATCCTTCACAGTGTTTTCTGGAACTGATGCACAGGGCTAATCTGAGTTCAGTCAAATTCAGCAGATCTCAATTAACCCAAAGCTGACCTGTAGCCTACCTTCTGCCAACCCTAGAGTTGATTTTACTATAGTAAAAAATTAATGTTTCCTATGGCAATAAAGAAATAAGGAAAAACTTCATATTTACAGGTAGGATTTAGGCATATTTTGGAGACTTGGCATCTGGATAACAAGAGGATGAAACAAAATATTTCTGAAGCAAAGGTCAGAGCAATTGCAAAGGTATAGAAGCAGGAATAAAATGGACTTGTTGGAGAAAGAATAAGGAAATTATTCTCATTATAGAAAAAAGTTAAATGATGAGAAATAATAAGAAATGGACTAAAATTCTGAGCACATTGTTCAGATGTACCATCTCTGAGACTTTATGAATGGCATAGTGGATTAATACAGACAGCCTGTGCTATGGTCATATGTTTCTACCTTCTGTTGTCTCTATGGTTTGTGTATATGTTGAAAATGCTTTCCTCTCAGAATGCTCCTAATTGTCACAAGATAAGACCTAGAAAAGCAAGTCTATTTTCAGAGTTATCACTTTCCTATTATGGTTTGTTGAAACATATTTAAATCTTAATTTGTTAATGTAAAATTATTTAAGCTTTTATTGGCTCTGAATTTGCACCCTTAGAAATTAGTCACAATAATAATCTAAATGTAGAAAAAAGTAATAAAATGGCAAAAAGCATCATTTCATTTATCTCTATTGTTGAACTGGATTTTAATTGTCTAACAATTGAAGTAATAGTATCTTTTTCTGTAAGAGAATACCACTGTCAGCTACTGAGAAAGTTGTCTTTGAACTATGTGACCTAATGCCCTGTGGTTGCCCAGCTACAGCCTTCAGTGACATTTCTTTTAATCCCAATGTCATCAGAGTCAACGTTTGGGGAACATGAGTTTATTTCAGAATAACAGATGAATATTGAAGCAATTTTTCTTGATTCCTTTATGAAAAAAATGATGATTTTCAGTTTAATTCATTAAAAAAATATTTCATGGATGACAGGTGGTCTACAATAGTGAAATGTGTTTGTTTTTATTTAACCTATGAAGTCCCTATGTCATTAAGTGATGGACTCATC
This sequence comes from Bos indicus x Bos taurus, assembly GCF_003369695.1. NCBI lineage: Eukaryota > Metazoa > Chordata > Mammalia > Artiodactyla > Bovidae > Bos > Bos indicus x Bos taurus. The sequence continues at coordinate 15,941,864 of NC_040076.1, read as the reverse complement.
TTCCAAATAATGGAATTTTATTTATCGGCATAAAGTAGAATGTTAACCTTAGCAGATATTAAAGTATTTGGCAATGTGGTTGAATTCAATAATCCAGTGATTTATTGAATCAATTGAGTTTTATTTTGTATTTAATTCTAACTGAGTGGCATAAGTTTCTTGGATTAAGATGTTACTTTAAAAAAAAAAGATGTTACTTTACAGAAAAACAAGCCTTTTATATTTTCTTTCTTGTACACTGTAAATTTGAGATTGGCTTAGCAAGCCATGTTTGAAAGCCAATCATACTATCTGAATATTAAATCTCATATTTATGTAGTTATGCATTAAAAGTAATTTTTAGAACATTTATCTAAACTTTGAAAGTTGAAAATATAACCTAATTGGTTTAACTGACTTTGTACTATAAGATTTACATTTCATAGTAGCCTAAAAAGGGACATTAAAGTTTTTTGGAGACTTCCCACAAATGCCTGCCCTTGGCTCAAAACAGATATGTTTCCAGGAAACTAGATGTATGACTAACAGAATTCTGCTCTGTGTCTCCCTAATATCTGTTCACTCCTGTCCTTTTTTTTCCTAGAAGGAAATATATGGAACTCCAAGTATTATTATTTCTATTTAGTGTCTGGATGCTTATAAATTTTAAAATTATAGCCTTATTAAAACATATGTCAAATACTTCAGGACTTTTCAAGTACTATTTTGAGACCCTTTAAAGTTTGTCCTTGGTTGTAGGATATATTATAGGCTCCATATTACCTCAGAGTGCCTTCAAATTTGTTCTTGGATCACTCTCCAGAAGAAATCCACACCAGGTACCCAGTCCCTTTGATGTTATTTTGGTTCCTTAAACTTTTCAGTCATCACAGACCTCCTAAGTGCTGTAACACCATTCTTTCACCTTTTTTGTCTATCCAATGTCAATCGAATCTTCATGTCTCAAGACTTAAGCCATTTTTCTTATGAAACTTTTTCTGAGGTCTCAGACTAGCTTAGCTGCCCCATTAAAAACTCACTCAAAAAAAGAGTATATGTTCCTTTCTAATATTTATATTCTAATCTTAATTTCTGCATTTATCCTTTTTTAAGGAAGGCATTGTTTTTTTAGATTAATTTATTTTAATTGGAAGACGATTACTTTATAATATTGTGATGTTTTTTGCCATACATCAACATGAATCAGCCATGGGTACACATGATCCCTCTCATCCTGAACCCTCCTCCTACCTCCCTACCCACCCCATCCCTCTAGGTTGTTCCAGAGAACTGGCTTTGAGTGCCCTGTTTCATGCATAGAGCTTTCACTAGTCATCTATTTTACATATGGCAATATATATGTTTCAATGCTATTCCCTCAAGTCATCTGACCCTCGCCTTCTCTCACATAGTCCAAAAGTCTGTTCTTTACATCTGTGTCTCATTTGCTGCCTTGCATGTAGGATCATCATTACTGTCATTCCAAATTCCATATATATGCAATAATACACTGTACTGCTGTTTCTCTTTCTGACTCACTTCACTGTGTATAATAGGCTCCAATTTCACCCATCTCATTAGAACTTACTCAAATGTGTTCCTCTTTATAGCTGAGTAATGTTCCATTGTGTATATGTTTCACAGCTTCCTTATCCATTCGTCTGCCAATGAACATCTAGGTTACTTTCATGTCCTAGCTATTGTAAACAGTGCTGCAATGAACATTGGGTACACGCGTCTCTTTCAATTCTGGTTTCCTCCATGTGTATGCCCAGCAGTGGGATTGCTGGATTGTATGGCAGTTCTAGATGGGGATGGGGATAGATGGGGAAATAATGATAGATGATGTATCTAACCATACGTAAAATAGATGACTAGGTGAAACAATGATAGACTTTTGGACTATGTGAGAAAAGGCAAGGGTCAGGTGATTTGGGAGAATAGCATTGAAACATCTATATTACCATATGTAAAATAGATAACTAGTGAAAGATGGATGCATGAAGCAGGGCACTCAAAGTCAGTTCTCTGGGACAACCCAGAGGGATGGGGTTGGGAGGAAGGTGGAAGGAGCATTCAGGATGGGGGAGATAGATAGGTAAATGGGGAAACAATGGAAACAGTGACAGATTTTATTTTGGGGGACTCCAAAATCACTGCAGATGGTGACTGTAGCCATGAAATTAAAAGATGCTTGCTCCTTGGAAGAAAAGTTATGACCAACCTAGACAGCATATTAAAAAGCAGAGACATTACTTTGCTGGCAAATGTCCATCTAGTTAAAGCTATAGTTTTTCCAGTAGTCATGTTTGGATATGAGATTCAGACCATCAAGAAAACTGAGCACCAAAGAATAGATGCTTTTGAACTGTGATGTTGGAGAAGACTCTTGAGAGTCCCTTGGACTGCAAGGAGATCCAACAAGTCCATCCTAAAGGAAAACAGTCCTGAATATTCATTGGAAGTACTGATGCTGAAGCTGAAACTCCAATACTTTGGCCACCTGATGTGAAGAACTGACTCATTTGAAAAGACCCTGATGCTGGGAATGACTGTGGAGGGAGGAGAAGGGAATAACAGGGGATGAGATGGTTGGATGGCATCACCAACTGGATGGCATGAGTTTGAGTAAGCCCCGGGAGTTGGTGATGGACAGGGAGCCCTGCTGTGCTGCCCATGGGGTCACAAAGAGATGGACACGACTGAACAACTGAACTGAACTGAACTGATGGTAGTTCTATTTCCAGTTTTTAAAGGAATCTCTACACTGTTTCGGAGAAGGCAATGGCACCCTACTCCAGTACTCTTGCCTGGAAAATCCCATGGATGGAGAAGTCTGGTGGGCTGCAGTCCATGGGGTCGCTAAGAGTAGGACACGACTGAGCAACTTCACTTTCACTTTTCACTTTCATGCATTGGAGAAGGAAATGGCAACCCACTCCAGTGTTCTTGTCTGGAGAATCCCAGGGATGGGGGAGCCTGGTGGGCTGCCATCTCTGGGGTCGCACAGAGTAGGACACAACTGAACGACTTAGCAGCAGCAGCAGCAGCAGCAGCAGCTACACTGTTTCCATAGTGGCTATACTAGTTTGCATTCCCACCACCAGTGTAACAGGGCTCTCTTTTCTCCACACTCTCTCCAGCATCTATTGTTTGCAGATTTTTTGATGGCAGTGATTCTGACTGGTAGCATATTACAACCTTGTGTGATCATTTTTCAGTGTCCTATCTTTTTGACTTTTCATACTGTTCATGGGGTTTTCAAGGTAAGAATACTGAAGTGGTTTGCCTTTCCCTTCTCCAGTGGACCACATTTTGTCAGAACTCTCCACCATGACCCGTCCATCTTGGGTGCCCTACATGGCATGGCTCATAGTTTCACTGAGTTAGACAAGGCTGTGGTCCATGTGATCAGACTGGTTAGTTTTCTGTGATTGTGGTTTTCATTCTGTCTGCCTTCTGATGGAGAAGGAGAAGAGAGCTATGGAAGCTTCCTGATGGGAGAGACTGATTGAGGGGGAAACTAGGTCTCGTTCTGATGTGAAGGGCCATGCTCAGTAAAACTTTAATCCAGTTTTCTGTTGATGGACAGGGCTGTGTTCCGTCCCAGTTATTTGACCTTGAGGCCAAACTCTTGTGGAGGTAATTTTAGATAACGTTGACCTCTTTCAAAAGGTCCCATGCATGCACTGCTACACTCAGTGCCCCCAACCTTCAGCAGGCCACTGCTGACCCACACCTCCACCGGAGACTCCTGGACATTCACAGGCAAGTCTGGGTCAGTGCCTTGTGGGGTCACTGTTCCTGTCTCCTGCATCCTAGTGCACACAAGGTTCTGTTTGTGCCCTCCCAGAGTCTATTTCCCAGTCCTGTGTAAGTTCTGGTGGCTCTATGGTGGGGTTAATGATGACCTCCTCTCAAAGGTCTTATGCCATACCCAGGTCTACTGCTCCCAGAGGCCCTGCCCCTGCAGCAGTCCACTGCTGACATGTGCCGCTGCAGGAGACACTCAAACACAGTTCTATCTCAGTCTTGGTGGGGTCTCTGGGTCCTGGAGTGCACCATGTATGTTTGAGCCCTCTGAGCATCTCTGCTGGGTTTGGAGTTTGATTCTAAATGTAGTTTCGCCCCTCCTACCATCTTGCTGGGGCTTCTCTGCCCTTGGACATGGGGTATCTACTCACAGTCGCTCCAGTCAACTGAACTGAACTGATTCTGACTGACATGAGATGACACCTCATTGTGGTTTTTGATTTGCATCTATGTAATAATAAGTAATTTTGAGTATTTTTTCATGTTTTTCTTACACATCCATATGTCTTCTTTGGAGAAATGTCCCTTTAGTTCTTTGGCCCAGTTTTTGCTTGGGTTGTTCGTTTTTCTGCTATTGAGTTGCATGAGCTGCTTGTGTACTTTGTGCATTTATCTTTAAAACAAATAAATGGGGAAACAATGAAAATAGTGACAAACTTTCTTTGCTTGGGCTCCAAAATCACTGTGGACAGTGACTGCAGTCTTGAAATTAAAAGACACTTGCTCCTTTGAAGAAAAGCTATGACCAATTTAGACAGCGTATTAAAAAGCAGAGACATTACTTTGCCAACAAAGGTCTGTATAGTCAAAGCTATTGTTTTTCCAGTAGTCATGAATGGGTGTGAGAGTTGGACTGTGAAGAAGGCTGAACACCAAAGAATTAATGCTTTTGAACTGTGGTGTTGGAGAAGACTCTTGAGAGTCCCTTGGAGTGTGAGGAGATCAAACCAGTCAATCCTAAAGGAATTCAAGTTCCAATATTTTGGCCACCTGATGCAAAGAGTTGACTCATTAGAAAAGACCCTGATGTTGGGAAGGATGGAAGGCAGAAGGAGAAGAGGATGACAGAGGAAGAGATGGCTGGATGACATTTCCAATTCAATGGACATGAGTTTGAGCAAGCTCCAGGAGATGGTGAAGGACAGGGAAGCCTGGCATGCTGCAGTCCATGGAGCTGCAAAGAGCTGGACATGACTGAGCAACAATCTTTAAAACTATATTATGAGATAGAATGTTATGTTTGTCAATTCCTTCTTATTTATTTAAACCTGGGCAGAATAGCATGTGTAATTAATTCAGCTGACAGTAGTTATCTGAATTGGAGAAAATGTGTCCATGGCTGAAAGGAAAGGAATGCTAAACTCTAGAATTACAAAAACAGGCATGACTCAGAAGAAGGTCTAGCACGTAGAAAATAAATGTGATTAACTCTCCCAAGTATTTTTAGAATTATGTAAATGTCTTACTCCACTTGAGAATGATATTTTCATTGAATGCAAGCTCTTTATTTGCCCACTTTAATTGTACATCTAGACAGATATTTGGTAGCTGCGACATAAAGGTCAAATAAACTCCCTAACTTGTTTTTCAGCACTTTCAGCAGGTTTCCTGCAAGTTAAATGAAAGTATCAAATAAGAAATTGCAGTATCAGTTTTTTCTCCCTAATTATAACAGAATTTTTTATTACCATTTTGAGTGTTGCTATTTCATCGGCAATCTTGAAGTAGCTACTGCCTGATGCCTCTGGTAGAGGGAAAAAAGGTCATGGCTAACACTGTATTGGCATCTTGCCTTTGTCTAATCACAGCAGGAGCCATTGGTCTATGGAATGTTTAAAGAAAAGAAATTTGTGGCTTATGTGATGATTGAGCAACTGTACAATACCCCAGTAGGGGGTTAATTAGAAATGAAAGGGCTTAAAATTTCTCTCAAAGCAGATCTCTTTGGGGAGGTCATTTTCAGAAAGCATCTCATTTATGCATCTCTGAAGTGCTTTTTAAAAAGCATATTCTTTTAACAAATGGAGAGTCAGCCAAAAATCAGGAGGATCAGAATAAGAAGAGATACATTAATGAATAAGAAGTGACTGTAACAATCCATTAGGAAACCTAGTAATTTCTGTCTGTTTAAATAGTGCCATTTGCCTATATTCTACCACTGATATTATAAAATAATACTAATTTTTATGGCAGGCATTTTGTAATTGCTTGTTTCAGTCATTTTTTCTGTTTATATTAAAGGACAAATATTATTCTTACATTAAATTATGTTCAGAGTAAGAGAGAATTATATAAATTATCTGCAGAGGAAAACCAGTTAATTTTGTCCTACTTACATCATAAAATGGATGAGATACTGTTGAAACCATGAAAGAAAATGTGATGTTTCAGTGAAGACTCAAATGAATATAGGATCTTCTACTAGCCATAGAGAAAAGAAAAACAAAACATAAATTTACATAGTTTTTTTACACTCTGGTAGCTTATAGTCTAGTAGAAGATATGTAGTAGTTTCAAAAATCATTATAAGATAATAGGTGTCTTTTTTCTAGGTCCCCAAAAATGTCACCTCCATGATAACCTATGGATAAACCAAAGCCAAGTGTATTACTTCAGTAGTGGGGAGCCCTTGTATTGACAGTCTTCTGAGGGTCTCAGAAAGGAGACATCAATGGCAATATATTCAGAAGGTTTTGGAGATTTCACTTTTCTCCTTTTTCTTTGAGGATTCACTTTAGAAATTTATAATTTTAAGTACCTTCTTCTCTCTTTGAAATGTATATAAATCCTTTTGAAGACTAGATTGGCATTTTGTTGGTTTATAGCCTCGGGATGTCTTTCTCAAAAACTTGAAGATTGTTTCTTTGAAATGTAATCGTCAAGAGAGATAGCACCCCTAACTCCCAGTTTCTTTGGGAAGATAGGATGCCCTATTTCTGTGGGCATTTCACTCTGAGATGCTAAACTACTTCCTATCATAAATATATGATAAGTTTTTTGTCTTTTGAATAAAGCTAATTAATTCACACAGATGGAGATCAGCGTAATAAGTCAAAGCTAAAATGAACTATGTGTGATAAATGGTGCTGTCAATTCTCTGACTTGAGGACTACTTATCACTTATCTTGAAAACCTGTAAGTAATAGGTCGTATCTGCATGCTTGTGTAAAAGTGTGAGACTTATTTTTGTCTTTGAAATCTCTTAGCAGATTGCTTGTAATGAACATCACACTCTGGTTTAATTAATGTTTACTCAATAATAAACCTGTTCTTTTTCTCTACTACCTCTGTGGAAAGAATTTCTGGGTTGGGAGACTTTGTTTTTAATTCTGTTTCCCAACACTGTTTGGGACTGGGCAAAATTTGTTCTGTGATAATTTAAGATTGGTGGGCACAGGGAGAGAAAGGTTTTAAGTGAATCTTGAAAAGTAAAGATTTATTTGTTCAGCTAAATAGAGAAATATTATTCTGAGAAGGAGCTATGAGTAAGTAGCATAGTCCATTGTTCAGATAAACAGATTTTTAGTAAGTTCCTAAAGCAATGAATAAAATTACTATAACTTCATTTCCATGGATAAATTTTTTCTGGAGTATTCAATTCATGTTAATTGCAGGCAACAGAATATTAAATTCATGTTAGTGTAAAAAACAAGCTGTGGGGCTGTAAATGGTTTTAATTCTCATGTGGAAACTTGCCATTTCAATGATATAAGCCAACTGTTGTTGGTGTTCAGAATAAAGAGGCATCGTATTTTAGTTGTGACAAGAGAAGGCATGTTCATGATTCTTGTAATTCATGACTGCTTGAAGACAAGAAAGAATTTCAATAAAAGGGCATGAGTAGCAAAGATGTTCTAGCTAGGATTGATTGAATAGGATACAGAACTATCATCTTGGGTAAAGCAAGGGAACCTGAATATGTAGCTCCATTGATAAGTAGCCAGAGATGAGGCTGAGAGAAAAATAGGGGAGAGATTCAGAGGAACTGATTGTTGACGTTAGGTTTCTACTTGGTAGGAATCAGGGAAAGAAAATCAAATTCATCACTGATTTAATAAAGACATGTCAATTCAGTGATATCTCTAGAGAAAATATAACAGTTAGAAGGTTTTAGAAACAAGATATATTATTATTATTGACTTTAATTATCCAGTATCAAAAGATGTCTGGGACTTCCCTGGCAGTCCAGCAGTTAAGACTTTGCCTTCCATTTCAGGGCATGCAGGTTTCATCCCTGGTTCATGCCTCCTGACCAAAAAATAAACATACAACAGAAGCAATCTTTTAACAAATTCAGTAAAATGACCTGAATTTTAAAAAGTCTTTTAAAAAGAGCATTCATTAAAAAATAAAAACATGAAAAAAATGTCTGGAGCAGTAGGTTCAAGGGTTATATTGAATGTAACTCAGCTTCTCAACCATTCTAGGTCATCTTCATAGTATTCTCTTGTTCACAACAATCCTATAGATCAGGTATCACATACTCACACGACCAGGTCCAATCCGGAAAATAAAAAGGTGACTTTCTCTTAGTCATTTTTTTCTTTCTTTTTAATCAGGAAGATATACCTTTCAGGAAATCCTCCAGAAGACTTCAGATAAGATCAGAATGGACAAGACTAGGAAACATACTCAGAATCTTGTTGCAAGGAAGGAATATGAAAGTAGGTGGAAAGAAAGAAGAGGGGAAAATTACTCCAGTACAGTTTTCAATTTACATTGTATAAAGCTTCAAAAATGAAAAAAGATCAATTTTGCCTCTAGAACTGACACAAGTGATAGGCAATTTAATGGTACAGTTAAGATAAGACAGAAACAAATGATAATGAATACATAAAATGTCAGGAGACTTGTGGTACTAGGTTAACTAGGAAGAGGGTGGGAAGATTTGGGAGAATGGCATTGAAACATGTAAAATATCATGTATGAAACGAGACAAAAAAAAAAGAAAACAATCAAGGTATAACCCAGTCTCATGTTGTATTGTGGCGTACATTCCAGAACATCAAAGTAATTAATTTTGAAAAAATGAAACTATAAACTAGACATGAGAATGTTTTTTTTTCCTTTGAGATAAGATTATATTAAAGCATAAAATCAATAATGCAAAGGAAAAGAGATCATAAATAAAAAGTATATAGTACAAACTTCATGACAAAAATAAAGCATCAGAAAAAATTGTAGAAGAAAATGTTTTCAAAATATTTGTCTTTTATGAATGCTTATGTACGATTACTAATTTAGAAAGTTTTTACCTGATTATTTTTAAAACACATATAAATGACCCCTAAATGGGTAAAGAACAGAAAGAGAAAAAAAATAAAAAGAAAAAGTTGTGAGAAGAAAGTTACTAATAATCAAGAACTGCAAATTTGAGCACAGTAGTACTTCCTACCATATGCCAGAAAACGATAAAAATGAGTATATAAGAGATGTTAAGAATGTTGGAAAAATAGTCTTTCATATTTCATCAGATGAAGCAAGTGATGAAAACATGCCTCATTTGTAAAAGATGATTTGGTAATATATATATCAAGATATAAAAATCTGTTTTTGACTTAGTCTTATAGACTATAGATACTGAGTAATCCTGTTATGAAAGTATTGTTTTGTATACATGATATATAGTAACCTGTGTCATTTGGACAAGCCTATGGAGTAGAAAAGAAAGGCAATGCCAAGGAAATCTCAAACTACCGCACAATTGCACTCATCTCACACTCTTGCCGGGAGCCGGTGAGGCATTCCGCTCGTGACAAAGGTCATGAGGAAGGAGGCTCGGCATACGCAAAGGCGTGTTCGAGCCTCAGGAGTCCGCCCGGATATTCTCGAGCATTTTCCCCCCAAAAAAACCAGAGTCTGCCTACTTTATTGCTTTGTGCTCTCACCTCTGACTTTACTGGGGGCTGTCCCCTACCACCATCTCGCTCTCTCTCTGTCAAAGAGTTAACTTACAGCTCCAATTAATAAAGTTCCTGGGCAATTAGGAGTGTTTAAATCCAAACCCCTCAGATGGCTCTCTAACTCACCTGACAAGTTTACCCGGACTCCTGCAGCTATGCATACGATTGTTTACAGTCTCCCAGCCTCCAGAGGCACGGGAAGTTTAAGATATTCAAATAGCTTAGAGCCTCTCAGAGAGTTAGAAACTGTCAGAATAAACTAGTAAAGGATTTCATTGATGAGCCAATGCTTGTTGCCAAGTTTTCACATCCCCTGAATTGTATCCTTGAATGTGTATTAATTAATAGTTGGTATATAGAAAAAATAAGTAGTGGCCTTGGTGTTAGTAACTTTAGACCCTTAAGGTAATAAATTCTTTCCTTTGTTGTAAACCCATTACACATCCGCCCTATAGGAATGCAATTTTATCTTTGGAAGATGGCGCCAAACCTTAAAATAATTACTCTTAGAGAAAATAAGTCTTTGTTGATAAGTCCTTGTCAAGAGTCATAAAATGTTAGTAGGCCTTCTGGCCAGAAAATGATGTAAATCACCTAAACCATTTGTATACGATAAATTTGCAGGAAAGAAACCCTGGTTTTTGATAAGAATCAAAGACTGCTGACTTTGCATCCCCTATTATCCTCTATGTGTAACTTAGGGTATAAAAGCCCCTGTTAAAAATAAAGCTAGGGGCCTTGCTTACCAATGCTTGGTCTCCCCATGTCATTCTTTCCTTTAACTTCCGGCTGAAGTCTCCATCTGGAGCGTGGATATCCTCTGAGACCACTTATTTGCCTGGGCTTCTAAGACCCACTCGAGAAGGTGTCTAAGGTGGGGCACCTTCCGCTATTCGAGAGGGCGCCTGCGGCCTCCGTGGTCAGAGCTAACCTGGTGTCACGGGTTATATTGATTTTCCGCGTAAACCAAGCTACTTAGCCTCTTTTCTCCACTGAATTTTCCTACTGAGCTATCCTCATTCTATTACTCTTTATATCTCTAATTACCATTTGAATAGGTCGCCGACACCGTCTCCCCTTCGAATACCCTGGATCAGCCGGGGCTGGTCCTCGGCACACTCTAGTAAAGTAAGGCTCAAAATTCTCCAAGCCAGGCTTCAGCAATACGTGAACCATGAACTTCCTGATGTTCAAGCTGGTTTTAGAAAAGGCAGAGGAACCAGAGATCAAATCACCAACATACGCTGGATCATCAAAAAAGCAAGAGAGTTCCAGAAAAACATCTATTTCTGCTTTATTGATTATGCCAAAGCCTTTGACTGTGTGGATCACAATAAACTGTGAAACATTCTGAAAGAAATGGGAATACCAGACCACCTGACCTGGGTCTTGAGAAATTTGTATGCAGGTCAGGAAGCAACAGTTAGAACTGGACATGGAACAACAGACTGATTCCAAATAGGAAAAGGAGTACATCAAGGCTGTATATTGTTACCCCGCTTATTTAACTTATATGCAGAGTATGGCATGAGAAACGCTGGGCTGGAAGAAGCACAAGCTGGAATCAAGATAGCCTGGAGAAATATCAATAACTTCAGATATGCAGATAATACCACTCTTTTGGCAGAAAGTGAAGAGGAACTAAAAAGCCTCTTGATGAAAGTGAAAGTGGAGAGTGAAAAAGTTGGCTTAAAGCTCAACATTCAGAAAACGAAGATCACGGCATCTGGTCCCATCACTTCATGGGAAATAGATGGGGAAACAGTGGAAACTGTCAGACTTTATTTTTCTGGGCTCCAAAATCACTGCAGATGTTGACTGCAGCCATGAAATTAAAAGACACTTACTCCTTGGTAGGAAAATTATGACCAACCTAGATAGCATATTCAAAAGCAGAGACATTACTTTGCCAACAAAGGTCCGTCTAATCAAGGGTATAGTTTTTCCAGTGGTCATGTATGGATGTGAGAGTTGGACTGTGAAGAAAGCTGAGCACTGAAGAATTGATGCTTTTGAACTGTGGTGTTGGAGAAGACTCTTGAGAGTCCCTTAGACTGCAAGGAGATCCAAACAGTCCGTTCTGAAGGAGATCAGCCCTGGGATTTCTTTGGAAGGAATGATGCTAAAGCTGAAACTCCAGTACTTTGGCCACCTCATGTGAAGAGTTGACTCATTGGAAAAGACTCTGATGCTGGGAGGGATTGGGGGCAAGAGGAGAAAGGGACAACAGAGGACGAGCTGGCTGGATGGCATCACTGACTTGATAAGACGTGAGTCTGAGTGAACTCTGGGAGTTGGTGATGGACAGGGAGGCCTGGTGTGCTGCAATTCATGGGGTTGCAAAGATTTGGACATGACTGAACGAATGAACTGAACTGAACTGATGGAGTAGGAATCATTATTAATCTTTTCTACAGATGAGAAAACTACAGCCCTGTGGGAAGAAATAATCTCAGGGACACAGCTGATAAGGCTTTGGGCCAGATTTCAAAACTGTGGTGTCTGTCTCAACAGGTCACATACATAAATATCACATACCTTGTTTCTCTCCTTTAAATAATCTTATGTAAAGAAACATAGAAGAGGAACTAAAGAGCCTCTTGATGAAAGTGAAAGAGGAGAGTGACTAAGTTGGCTTAAAGCTCAACATTCAGAAAACAAAGATCATGGCATATGGTCCAATCACTTCATGGCAAATATATGGGGAAATAATGGAAGCAGTGAGATACTTTATTTTTGTGGGCTCCAAAATCACTGCAAATGATGACTTCAACCATGAAATCAAAAGATGCTTGCTCCTTGGAAGAAAGCTATGACCAAACCAGACAGCATATTAAAAAGCAGAAACATTACTTTGCCAACGAAAGTCTATCTAGTCAAAGCTATGGTTTTCCTAGTAGTCACATATGGATGTGAGAGTTGGACCATAAAGAAAGCTGAGGGCCAAAGAATTGATGCTTTAAACTGTGAGTATCCCTTAGAACTGCAAGGGGATTCAACCAGTCCATCCTAAAGGAGATTAGTCCTGAATATTCATTTGAAGGACTGATGCCAAAGCTAAAATTCCAATACTTTGGCCACCTGATGCAAAGAACTGACCTAGTGAAAAAGACCCTGATTCTGGGAAAGGTTGAAGGCGGGAGAAGCGGACAACAGACAATGAGATGGTTGGATGCTATCACCGACTTGATGGACAAGAGTTTGAGTAAGCTCTGGGAGTTGGTGATGGACAAAGAAGCCTGGAATGCTGCAGTCCATGGGATCACAAAGAGTCGGACACAACTGAGCGACTGAAGTGAACTGAACATAAAGAAATAGAGAAATTATAAAGGTGTATGTCAATACATTTGCATAAATACTTTTTAAGTAGTTACAACTTTCAGATGAAATAAGCATCCAAACACGAATTTTGCTAAAAATGTTTGCATTTCTCAAAATTGGCAGCGATGATTTTTTGCTTCTGGTGGGCAATTAGACACACTCATATTCTTTACTTTAGAGATTCTTAAGTAAATGACAAAATTCGTGTTCTGAAAATGTCTCATCTGTAGCTATTTTATTTTAATTTGAGTAACAGTTTGGCGAATTCTTGACAGTATGAAGAAGCATGGATTTCTGGGACAGAGGATGTAGGTAGGATGGAGTGTTCAGATTTTAGGACTGCTTGGGGACTGTCTTACTTTCCACCTTCTTCCTATCTCCCATAAAGAAAGTGAAAGTGTTGGTTGCTCAGTCATGTCCAACTCTTTGCAACCTCATGGACTTAATCCCACAAGGCTCCTCTGTCCATGGAATTCTCCAGGCAAGAATACTGGAGTGGGTTGTCATTCTCTTCTCCAGGGGATCTTCCCAACTCAGGGGTCAAACCCAGGTCTCCTGCATTGCAGATGTATTCTTTACCATCTGAGCCACCCTGTTTCCCATTGACAGCCAAAATAGTCCCTTGCAAAGTGCTATGTTTGTGCTTTTTTCTATTCAGAAAGTATGTTGTTGTGTAGTCATTTCAAGTAGAGATCATGGACTGAACCTGTTTTTTTGCCTAGTTTGTTCATTAGTCTCTGTGTTAACTTTACCTTCTCTTAGGCAAAGGATAGATGGTTTAAATATAGATAGATAGATAGATGACAGGCCATATAGCTTGTAATGGCTACAGAGGTGGAGGGTTCAGCCCTTGAGGTCATAAAGGACCTGAGATGGCTTCCTACCCAGCACCAGACTTCTGAAACAGGGAAACTGAGGACATGTCAGGAGTGTCTGAAATAGCCTGGACCAGCCAGAGGATATAGGCTCTGAGGATGAGCTAAAGGAGAGAGATCAGTTAAATGAAAACAGGAACTATGGGGTGGTTGGACCATATGCTCTTGGCATGGAGTGTTGTGAGAAACTTGAAATCTCAGAAACTACTGTGGACAGAGGGACAGAAAAATTCTAGCCGGGATGTTTTGAGTTACATTAGTCCTTGGTATCGGAGAAGGCAATGGCACCCCACTCTACTAGGCTGCAGTCCATGAGGTCGCTAAGAGTCGGACATGACTGAGCGACTTCACTTTCACTTTTCACTTTCATGCATTGGAGAAGGAAATGGCAACCCACTCCAGTATTCTTGCCTGGAGAATCCCAGGGACGGGGCAGCTTGGTGGGCTGCTGTCTATGGGGTCGCACAGAGTCAGACACGACTGAAGCGACTTAGCAGCAGCAGCTGCAGCAGCAGTCCTTGGTATAGGGACCTATGAAAGGTTTTCAGGTATGAAAAATAACAGAAACAAAAACCCAGAAAATATTTGCCATGAAGGTGCTTAAGAAAACAATGAGAGTAACAACAACAAAAAAAGTGCTAAAGATATAGCTCATACAAAAATCAGGATGGAATATTCTGGAGAAAGTAAAGCATCTCTTCATTGTGGATTTAATTTATGCTTTTCTGACTGGTGGAGAATTCTACTTCATCCTTGAGTATCTCAGCAGAGGAGAATTATTTATGCAGTTAGAAAAAAGAGGAAATATTTATGTAACACACAACCTGCTTTATTGGCAGAAATCCCCATGGCTTTGGGACATTTACATCAAAAAGTGACTATCTACAGACACCTGAAGCCAGAGAAAGTCATACTTATTCACAAGGTCATGGAAACTAAGAATTTGGACTATTCAAAAAATGTATTCATGGTGGAACAGTCACACACACATTTTGTGGAACAGTAGTATAGATAACCCCTGAAATATTGATGAGAAGTGGCCATAGTAGAGCTGGGGATTGGAGGAATTGGGGAGCGTTAATACAGGACATGTTGACTGGAGCATCTCCTTAACTTGGGAGAAGAGAAAGAAATGTCCTCAAGTGTAAACTCGATTTTCTTACCTCATACAAGAAGCCAGAGATCTGATTAAAAAGCCACTGAAAAGAAATGCTGGTTCTTGTCTTGGAGCTGGTCTTGGAGATGCTGGAGACGTTCAAGTTCATCCATTCTTCATATGCATTAACTGGGCAAGAATTGCTGACTGTAAGGAGGAGCTCCACCCCTCACCCCACCCTACCCCACCCCCACCCCCTGCCTTTAAATTCCTGTTGCAATCTGAAGAGGATGTGAATCAAAGTTTACATACCGAGTACCTACCTGTTGACAGCCCTGGCGGCTCCGAGTTCAGTAAGATTGCCAGCCACCTAGAAATGAGGCATGTTTCGCATATGTGGCTCCATCTGTCCCTGAAAACATAGAAGAAAAGTTTTCCTCTGAATTAAAAATCCAGACACCTTGAAGTATTGGCAACCCACAGATACCCATTGGCTCCATCAAATTTCTGGGGCTTTGAGGGGAAGAGATGCTATGTCTAGCATGGCAAATCCTCAGCCACCTGTGGAATAGTCAATGGAAATAAGTAGAATAGAGCAGATGAATGTGACCACGAGTGAGGAACCACAACTTCCAAAATGACCTCCAAACTGCCACACATTACAAAACCAAGTTTTTCCCATGATCTTCAAACAACCAGAGCACCTGCATATGAATCTACGACAGAGCAATGCTTTTAATGAATTTAGGACAAAAAAAGTCAGAAGGGGAGATGTGAATAGCCTTCGAGGTAAAACAGGAAAACAGCCTTGAAGAGTTAATATCATTACATAAAATACTTCAGGCAGGAAAAATAAATATGGATTTTTAAAAATCAGTCAGCGATGCAAAGGAACTGAAGTGAAATAGTATTTCAAAACTCTTCTGCCTGAAATGCAGTAGACCCAAATTCAAGCCCGGGTTGGGAAATATCCCCTGGAGGACAGAATGGCAACCTACTCCAGTATTCTTGCCTTGATAATCCCTTGGACAGAGAAGCCTGGTGGGCTACAGTCCATGGTGTCATAAAGAGTCGGACACGATAGAGCATCTAACAAGGAGGGAGGCACATCAATCAATTGATTCTAACAACGTCTTTTAATGTTATCAAGGATTTTCATGTTGATGACTTGAAACTGGCAGTGTTAAGGGTATAGGCTAACTTCTGAATCACTGTCATGCTCTGACTGTATGGAAAAGAGTTAACTTTTCATTACCTAAAGTATGAAATCACCTGTAATACTTGTAGCTAAGAAAAATTAGCAAGAAAACTTGGTTAAGCTTTTTCCAGCAATATGGAATTAAAGATGAAATAAACTTATAAATTGATGTTATATATGCAAACAGCCTAAAAGGTGCAAGTCATGTTCTGAGACTTTACTGAGACCTTACTGAGAACTATAGTTCAGAAGACAGCCTCTCAGTATCTAGATGGTGATGAAGACCCCTATTTTTTTTCCTGTGTGAATATTTTAAATATGAAAGAAAAATAATATTTACTAATATAAAATAATATTTACTAATTTACTAGTAAAAATAATATTTACTAATATAAAAAGAGAAAGTGAAAGACAATTTATGGGCTTTTTTTTTCATGTTTTCAAGAGTATTTGGTCTTAGAAACATTCATGGCATTTAAGCTTTAAAATGATACAAAATCTACCTATATATATATAATATTTCCATTCAATACAATTCAATATATATATGCATATATACACAATGTGTATTTGGAAATTTTCTTACACTAAAAACTAATCTATAGAAACAAATCTGTTAACTCATTTCATTTTGCTAAAGAGCTGACCTACCAGGTAACAGAAATACACAAATATGCTGCTGCTGCTGCTAAGTCGCTTCAGTTGTGTCTGACTCTGTGTGACTCCATAGAAGGCAGCCCACCAGGCTCCCCCATCCCTGCGATTCTCCAGACAAGAACACTGGAGTGGGTTGCCATTTCCTTCTCCAATGCATGAAAGTGAAAAGAGAAAGTGAAGTTGCTCAGTCGTGTCCAACTCCTAACGACCCTATGGACTGCAGCCTACCAGGCTCCTCCACCCATGGGATTTTCCAGGCAAGAGTACTGGAGTGGGTTTCCATTGCCTTCTCCAATACACAAATATAGGAATGAATAAATGAATGAATGAGTAAGTGAATGAATAATCAAATAAGTCAAGAGATTTTAAGCTAATCTGCTTTTAAAACTAGGCCAGTTTAATAATTAAAACCATAGGTAATCCTTATTATAAGCATAAAAACAATTAGCCACTTGAATATTTGTCATTCCTTTCAGCACAGCTCTAAGATGGATTTTGGAGTAGGTGGGAGAGCCTATATAACCTCAAAATACTGTCAGTGAATTCTGACTCTTCAATATTTTGAGCAGTGCTATACTGGTAAATGTTTTAAAATAAGCTACCTGGAATTTAAATGAATGAATGAATGCACATGTTCCTGCTCTGATTGGTGGCACTTGTCAATTTCCACTTTGTAAACACTCCAATGAATGCATCTTGAATTACCAATGTATAGGAAGAGCTGTGAATAATTGGCCCTAGGAAGCCAGTAGGAGCCTGTTTCATATTCCTGTTTCTGAGACAATGGAGGTCCCATGAACATGGCTCCTCCAGCTTGTATTCCTTGGAGGCTGTTGTAACATACTCTGTTCTCTGTATGCTTGCTCAGGACCCATATATTAGGCCTCACCTGTGCCCTGTTGAAACTCTAGACCTGGGGTTGGCAAACTTTTTCTTAAAAGGACAAAGAGTAAATATTTTAGCCTTGTAAGTGTTTAATCTCTATTCCAACAAACTCAACTCAGCCACTGAAGCTCAAAAACAGACGAAGACAATAGGTAACATGACAAACGTGTCTGTGTTCTAATAAACTTCTTTCTTATGAAAACAGGCAGCAGTGCTGCAGAACTTCTGTTTTTGTCCCTGCCAATGAAGTCCTGACGGTCTGCAGCACCCTGCACCCAGGTCTGCGCCTGAAGCTATGATGCTGAGCCTGCCTGCAGGAGTGCAGTGAACAGTTATCACATCCGTGTACATAGTTGCGCCATATAGTCACAGTCCCCATGCCTCCATCCTCAGCTCAGCTTACTAACAGCAGACCAGGATGTGGAAGGAGAAACAGGAATTTTGGTCACTTACCTTCCCTCTATTTCCTTCATTTTTTTTTTTCTCCTCTTAATCCTCGCTAGAAGGCAAAGGCATTATTTTTGTCATGTCACATAATCCTTTACTGAAGAACAAACATCACTTAGCCCACCTGACTGGCATAGGCTTCACTCCACATTGGAATTCATTTTCCTTCAGACTGACTCTTTAGGAATTTGAAATTATTTTTTTGTGTTTATTTTGTATTGATGTGTACTTGATTTGTGTGCTGTGTGCTCACTCAGTCATGTATGACTCTTTGTGATCCCATGGGCTGTGGCCCACCAGACACCTCTGTCCATAGGATTCTCCAGGTAAGAACACTGGAGTGGGTTGCCATTTCCTTCTCCAGGGGATCTTCCTTACCAAGGGATTGAACCCATATCTCTTGTATCTCCTGCATTGGCAGGCAGATTCTTTACCACTGGGTGACCTGAGAAGCTGGACTTACAGTGTTGTTTATTCATGTTATACAACATGGTGATTCAGTTATATATACATTTACATTCTTTTTTGGTATTATTTTATATTATAGTTTATCATAGGATCTTTTATTTTTTTTTTAATTGGAGAATATTGCTTTGAAATCTCTCTCTCTTTTTTTTTGTCTAAACATGCATTTCAAACCCCCTGCCTTACTAAAGGGGTCAACTACCCCACAAACTCTGAATGATATCGTCATGATTCAGGATATAATTTAAAAGAGAGATTAAAGTACATTTGAGTCATTTCTATTAAGTGAATGTATAAGTATTAAGCAAAAATCAAGATAACCATAATATGGGTATTAAGAAAATTTTTTAAAATTACACAAAAATATTTTAAATCAGAATCATTAAAATATTCAAATACTTCAAACTGAAGACCCTATGGGGAGCCTATAAAAATATTCTACAATTTGCAAAATGTTGGGGCTTTCCTGATGGCTCAGTGAGTAGAGAATCCACCTGCAGTGCAGGAGATGCTGGTTCAATCCCTGGGGTGGGAAGATCCCCTGGAGAAGGAAATGACAACCCACTGTAGTATTTTTGCCTGGAAAATTCTATGGACAGAGGAGACTAGTGGGCTACAGTCCATGGGGTCGCAAAGAGTTGGGCATGACTGTGACTGAGCACATGGCAAAATGTTATTTTCATGAGGATTAAGTGGAAATTGAAAAGACAGACTAACTGGCAAATAAGGAAGGAAAGTGATGGTACAGCAAATGATAGACTCTCATGCCAAAGTTTGCCTAAGCGTTTCAGCCACAGACAAGGGGGAATAGCTGGATAAGAGGAATGTTGTGCCAGATGTTCCAATTTCCATGAACCTAAACTAATCACCCACTCTGGTTTCAGTCTATGGGAAAAAAAAAGTTCCTTCAAAAGCAATAGGATTTGTGTTACATAAAATACCAGTTCTTTCTAATTCCTATTCTTAGTCCTCTCACTAAAGTCAGAAGAGATTAGAAATATGCTGTTTGAATTTTTCCATTTAAATGTTACTTTACACAACTGGACCAATACATTTTCCTATTTTATGGAACTTGATATCCACATTTGAAATGGGTTCCAAGGGACAGTGAAGAGGAATAAAGATGTGGAAGAAAATCTCCAGATAGACTTCAGCAGTTTAATTTTGTACTGGACAATTTCCAGAATCTAGTTTTACTTGTCTGTATTTTAGTTGCAAAATGATATTACATTTTATCCATGTGGAACACATTTAAAAACAATATTCTCCTTTAAAACAGTAAGAGATACATAGTATTGCATGCCTCATTGATAGCTGAACATGATTAAGGAAATGAAATTGCCCATGCCTAAATAATTCTTTAAAAGTGTGCCATTAAAAAATATCAGATGATGACAAGTTGTAATTATTACCTTTTATAAAATATCACTATATTTAGAAAAATAAATATACTGGGGTGCAATAGCCATTAGTTTTAGAGACAAGAAAGTAAAGCTAATGCTAATACAATATATGCTTATAGATTTTTTAGCTAGATATTTTCTTAATTAACTTTATTAATGACAAGTTTGGATTGGAACAACTAATCTTTTTATTTCAAATGATTTTCTTTGATTTATGCCATTGTTTTAAGACTAGAGATAAAAGTAACTTCCTTTGAAATATCAATATCAATAATTAATGTCACCACTTATTAGCATCAAATCAAATAAAGGAAGAAACAGATAAATGCAACATTAACAATTCAAAGATGCTACACAGCTCATCTATGCACGTTTTCTTGACTTATAGTTGAGAAAATTCAGACATTTAACTGCTCTCAACTCACAAATACTAACAAAAATAGATATAGTTCATGATTTTAGAATATACAGATGAAGGAGCTGAGGTGTAAAGGAAGATAATGAATGTCAGGGGTAATATAAAGCCAGGAGTACTTATCAACTGACAATGATCAAAAGGAAGTTAGAATGAGGGTTTCCAGGGCTGAGGGGTGGAGGAAACAGGGAGATGATGGTCAAAGAAGGCAAACATTTATTAAACTATATGGATGTCTTTCTTATTTTGCCCATTGTGTGTAGTAAGTTTAATATATGATGTAAAAATGGCTATATTCAAATAGACAAGAATATCTTCAAAAATCCTGCTTGAGACAAATGAATGTTACTCATTGCTAACCATGTTAGCTGTGCCAAGACCAGAAAAGAATTGGATTTGGGGTCTGAACATGTAAATTCAAGGGTAAGTCTATTAACAACTTTAAGCAGATGCATGGATGGGAGGCTCCCTAAGGAATGGAAAGGCTCCTGCAAGTGATCTAGAAAGTACCTACAGTACAGAGGAGATAATACATCTTTTTTTTTTTTTTTTCCTATTCCAGTATCTCTATGTGTAGTCAACCACAGACTCTTTTAACCAAAGGTAAACTAGATAGCATATTCAAAAGCAGAGACATTACTTTGCCAACAAAGGTCCATCTAGTCAAGGCTATGGTTTTTCCTGTGGTCATGTATGGATGTTAGAGTTGGACTGTGAAGAAAACTGAGTGCCGAAGAATTGATGTGGTGTTGGAGAAGACTCTTGAGAGTCCCTTAGACTGCAAGGAGATCCAACCAGTCCATTCTGAAGGAGATCAGCCCTGGGATTTCTTTGGAAGGAATGATGCTAAAGCTGAAACTCCAGTACTTTGGCCACCTCATGCGAAGAGTTGACTCATTGGAAAAGCCTCTGATGCTGGGAGGGATTGGGGGCAGGAGGAGAAGGGGACAACAGAGGATGAGATGGCTGGATGGCATCACTGACTTGATGGACGTGAGTCTGAGTGAACCCGGGAGTTGGTGATGGACAGGGAGTCCTGGCGTGCTGCGATTCATGGGGTCGCAAAGATTTGGACACGACTGAGCGACTGAACTGAACTGAAACTATTAAGAGTGGTGGGGACTGTGACAAACTGACCCAAACACCAGATTAAAGAGTGTAGTTTTTCACTCAGCTCAAAGTGATTATTGACATATGGGAATGCAGACCTGGTTTTGCCAGAACTCCCAGTTTTTCTTTTTTTTTTTGCTTGTTTTGATTTTTAGAAGTCTGAAATTTGCATGTTTTTTTCAGTGAAATGTCATACAGACACACACAGACATATGTGCAGTTAATTAAAAAACTGTTTTATCACACTGGTGTGGGTCAAACAAAACAAGTCTTTAAGCCAGATCTGCTCTATGGCCACAGTTCAAGTCTTCTGCTTTCATTGGTTTTTCTTAGATGTTTATTGAGATCCTGATAAGTTGCATAACTTTGCACTAGACCCTTTAAATGTTGAACAGTGGTTCAAGAAATTCCTAGTAGCCAATATTTTATTTATGTGATGTTTAAATTTTTACATAAATTTGAAAAAAAAATTATTGGATGGAAAATAAGGTTCCTAACTGTACATACATTATTGAAGCCTGGGAAAGACTATAAAGGAAAGGGTGATCAATTTATTTCTTTAATTTTATTGAGTTATTGCCATAAACTTCGTCATCACTATTTCCTACAAAATTGTCTAAATAAGCAATAAAATATATCTTTAGAAGGCACTATGAACACTCAAAGTTGAAAGATGATGAATATTTATAAGAAAAAATTATCTTCAAAATAAAACCATTATCTCACTATTAAAATAATGCTAACTTTTAGGTGAACAAGCTGTAACATGGTGACTATAATTAATAATACTGTGTTCTGTACTTAAATATTGCTATGATAGTAGACCTTTAATGTTTCACTGTAACAACAACAACAAGGAAATGATAGCTATGTGCAATGAAGGAACTGTTAATTAACTACTTTACTCTGGTAAACATTTTGCAATATGTAAGTGTATCAGATCATCAGCTTTATGGCTTACACAATGTTATATGTCAATTATATCTTAATAAAGCTGACAGGGTGGTGGGGGCAAGCTAAGGAGACAGAGGTTTCAAATTTATCTCATTAAGTTCCTGGTGGCTAAATCAAAAGAGTACATATGTTTGATATTAAGATTCTTAATTCTTCAAGCTAAAAAGAAACCATTTGTCTAGGGGGAGTCAAATTTGTTTATTTGCTTGCTTGCTTTCCTGGTACTAATATCTGAGTGAAAGGCCTCTAAGAAGTTTCTTATGATGCAGAGACACATGTCCTCAAATACCCTAGTGACTTCAAATTATCTCTTTTTATAACTTTCCTCAATGAAAGACAGATTTCCAAGGCACCAAATCACTTATTATGACTCTAATTGTCTGACTCGATTTGAGTAAAATTAAGACTACCTGGAGAAGGGATTATTCAATAAAAACTACACAGCTATTTCAAAACTAACTCAGATCTCTGGAGTCATAAGTAATAATATCTCCAGTATTAAATTTTATAGACAATTGGTATATTCCTAGATAACTGGGTGGATTCAATCTGGTTTATCACTTATTTTTCTTTAAATATATATCCTTCAGCATAGACTTTGATAGATTTTTCACTTTGGAATGTTCATTCTTTGTTATTCTTCAAAAAATGCTTGTAGATTTCCCAAGCTACAGGTGAGGAAATAAGATGCGATCTGAAAAATAAATTGACTGAATATTCAATTCCATCAAATAACTGGATGTAGACAAAGCTTGCAAAGAATTCATTTGCAGAGAATATATGTCCAAGTTCTTTGCAAGTTTACCCATAGCTCAAACACAGGTTAGATATAATTTTACAAACTCACTTACTCATGATTTGGGTGAAGATCATTTTCTTCATAACCCTTTGTGATTTACAGTATTTCAAATAATGTATAACATATAATACATGTTTAATGGATTTTATATGAATATATAGATGATAAATTAGTCTGAAATCAATCAGTTTGTTTTACTCCATAATTGGACTCATCCATCAGTTATTAGTAAACCATTCATATTCCATTCAGCAATAGGAATAATATGTTTTCTTAGTAGGTATGCTTTTCATCAATGAAGATAGTTCTAGATATAAGTTACAAAAAATTAAAAAAAAACTGGATAAAACAATACGATTTATTGTTTCAAGTAACTAGTATGGTCCAGGAAAGGGTGGTTTTTTTATTAGTCAATTTACTGGAACAGTGATATCATCAAACACCTGAGTCCATTTCCTCTTTCTGCTCTGTTATTACTCATGTAGTTCTGGAATACCTCATGGATACAGGAGGGCTGCACACCTGCTGGTAACATATTCTAATAGATAGAATGCCATGGCATGCCCAAACACTGGCAAAGAGAATGGGGACATCTACCACTCCTGGGCCTGAGACTTTCTACTGTCGAAACCAAAGAATAGTAAGATGAAAACCTTTTTGCTGAGAAGATTACTACAACAGTCTGTAGCATACCTACATTGTATTGAGTTAGGAAGTTATTTTAATTTTCACAGAATGGTAGGCATGAGAACTACTGATTATGCTTATTGTAAGCAGAACAATATGCCTTTTGAAATGTATCTGCAGTTCTAGTGCTCCTTCTCTATGAGATTTGCCTTGGGGTAGGCAACACAAGAGAGGTTGGTTCAACACTTGGGTTGGGAAGATCCCCTGGATTAGGGAATGATAACCCACTCCAGTATTCTTGCCTGGAGGAGCCTATGGACAGAGGAACCTGGCAAGCTACAGTCCATGGGGCTGCAAAGAGTTGGACACAACTGAACGACAGAGCACTCACACATATCTAAAATTTATATTTGAGAGTTTCCAAAATATTAGGAAAAAAACACTGATTTTTTTACAGAGCTTCAGGTTTATAGATTATGGAAACCAACTCCTAGTTTTCCTTAATTAAACACATTCATGATATTTTATTCTCAACTTTTCATAATGATATATGGCCTTAAAGGAAATCAGCACATAAGCTTTAATAAAAGAAAGAGAGGAAAAAGGAAGGAAGGGAGGGAGGGAGAAAGGAGAAAAATAAAGAGGAAGAGAAAGAAGAGAATAAAATAAAAACATAATTGCAGGGATTGTATTTTTTGCTTAGAAAAGTGATATTTAAAACAAAAAATGCAAAGTATTACAGAAGCTGTGCGAACCTTTTTTTTTATCCTGGTCATTCAGCAGCCATGATCAAGTGCTCATTATGTGCTTACCACATGCCAAGATAGTGTATTAGCTAAAAGATGATTAAGACGTGCTGCTGCTGCTAAGTCGCTTCAGTCATGTCTGACTCTGTGTGACCCCATAGACGGCAACCCATCAGGCTTCTCTGTCCCTGGGATTCTCCAGGCAAGAATACTGGAGTGGGTTGCCATTTCCTTCTCCAATACATGAAAGTGAAAGTGAAGTCGCTCTATCCTGTCTGACTCCTAGCAACCACATGGACTGCAGCCTACCAGGCTCCTCCATCCATGGGATTTTCCAGACAAGCCTGGTCATTCAGCAGCCATGATCCAGTACTCATTATGTGCTTACCAGGTGCCAAGATAGTGTATTAGCTAAAAGATGATTAAGACATACTTTCTCCCAAAATCCTTTAGACATTTTAATCTTATTTCAGTAAATGATATACTTTATTTAGTGAAGATGACTCTTATTTATTAATGAGTGGGATCATCTTGAAGTATTTTCTCTTTTGTCCATTGTACTCAACATTTAGGGGGGGAAATGATTGATAAAAAGAAGATACAAATCTTGTTTTGAGCAGAAAACTGATCTAATATCCACCAGCTATACACTATCTTGAAATAAATGATATGAATTTAGAAGACCTGTATTCTGTTTAAATAGAATTCAAGATATTGTCTCATTGCCAGCAGAAGTAACTCTTAAGTGGAACAGTTAAAAATAAACCCCTGATACTAGCCAAATGTTTATCTTTATTAACATCAAAAACAGCCTCAGGGATGCTTGTTTCCTCCTCCATTACCCCACCCATGTTCTGCCTGCTAAGTCGCTTCAGTCATGGCCCACTCTGTGCCACCCTATGGACTGTAGCCCACCAGGGTCCTCTGATTATGGGATTTTTCCAGGCAAGAACACTGGAGTGGTTTGCCATGCCCTCTTCCAGGGGATCTACCCCATCTGGGGATCAAACCTATGTCTCTTACATCTCCTGCTACTGGTAAAGAATCTACTAGAGCCTCCTGGGAAGCCCCACTTCATGACAATGGAGTATAATGATGGTAGGTGTAAGGACAAAAGCATTCATTAATTGCAAATCTACATCTGAAGAGAGAAGTGACATTTTATTGTGGTAAATAAAAATAGCAAAGATATTGACATAGCATAGAATAATTGCTTACGGTATAATTGAAATATGGGGAAATGTGGTAAACAATTGAGGGAAGACAGGGTCCGTTAGAATTAGTAGAAAGAATAAATTATATATTGCTGTTTGTCAATGAGCATTAGAAGAATTATTGATGTGTGCAACATGGATTACTTCAAATAGATTTGCAGTAGAAATTAGAAAACTGTTTTGAATCCTGGTGCCTGCATTCATTCATTTATTTCTTACTCAACTGTTATCAATGTATCTATTTATTATTGTACTTAGACCATGATTTTAACACATTTTTATGATTGAATATGTTCAATATAATTTTGAGGTATTATTTTTTCAGGTTGGATTCTTCTTTATTAGTTATTTTGTTTGTCGTTAACAATCATATATCAGATGATAGTGAAAGTCTGAGGCTCTGAAAAATACTCTTTAAGTCTCCTTAGGGAACCTTGTTGGGAGCTTTGTTTCCTAACCTCAATGCCTCTTCCTTGATGCTGGATATTGCTGGTTTTGTGTGACTGTCACTAACAGAGAGAATGCAAGGCTCTGGGTTACTGGTTATTCCCCACTGACCCTGGGGCTTGCATTGCATGTGTAGGTTTAGGTGGCCATTTTTACTCATTCATAAAAGCTGAAGTGCTGAAAGTGTTTTCACTCATTCCAGCTGAAATGCTGCCTTTGACTAGAGCACCCATCTATAGCTCAGATGGTAAAGATTCTGCCTGCAATGCAGGAGACCTGGGTTCGATCCCTGGGTGAGGAAGATCCCCTGAGAAGGAAATGGCAACTCATTCCAGTATTCCTGCCTGGAGAATTCCATGGACAGAGGAGCCTGGAGGGCTACAGTCCATGCGGTCACAAAGAGTCGGACATGACTAAGTGACTAACACACACATGGGACAGCCAAGTGTGGCTGAAGAAGCAGCAGACACCCTTTAGCCTGTGCTCACCCAACACTGTCACTGAGGACCATTCAGGCATTCCCACCACAGGCCCTTTGACCCCTGTCAGGCAGTTCTTGTCACTCTGCAACATCAACAAGCTCTTCCAAACAATGTCATCTATCTTGCCTCTGATTAATATGATGTCATGCTTTTCCAGGTATGTTACAAGCTGCGCTAGAGAAGGAATGGACATTACTTGGATAAATGGGACTATTTTTCTAGTGTTCTAGTCCCCTCATCTAGTCTTCATCCATTTCCTCCATGATTAGCAGAAAAGTATAGCAACCCACTCCAGTGTTCTTGCCTGGAGAATCCCAGGGACGGTGGAGCCTGGTAGGCTGCCGTCTATGGGGTCACACAGAGTCGGACATGACTGAAGTGACTTAGCAGCAGCAGCAGTGTGTGTCCATGTCGAAAGAGGTTATAGTTTACAAATGCTGCTATTGTCTAATTTGTCCAAGAGAATAGCTTGTACATTTACACTGTGTACTCCCAATGGTAAATACAACAGCACCAGAGGACTATTTATCATTCGAATTTTCCTGCATACTCTGAATAAGACTGCATTTGTGGTCATTATAAATGACGCACATCACAGCATTTGAGGGAGTCATTTGAAGTCAGTATCCATTATGGCACAGTGCATGACACAGCATTAAGTGGTATTAAGGTACCATAAAGCCAAAAGTTCACATTGTTTCAATTTAGACAACCTGAGAAAATTCATGTCATTATGTGTAATGGCGATGTAGCTACCTTTTTCAAATGGTGGGAGTAATAGAATTAGCAAAAAATGTCACATTTGATAGTTAAAAAAATGAATAGAAGGTCCCTGGGCCTGAATAGGAAAAGATAGTTAAGTACAATACAAAGAATCTTTCTACCCATTACTTTAAATTCTCATTAATAAATCACTCTACCCCATATGGGTTCATGCATTTTTGTGCCATGCTGTGAAGAAACCTGAACATTGATGAATTGATGCTTTTGAACTGTGGTGTTGGAGAAGACTCTTGAGAGTCCCATGGACTGCAAGGAGATCGAACCAGTCCATTCTAAAGGAGATCAGTCCTGGGTGTTCTTTGGAAAGACTGATGCTAAAGCTGAAACTCCAGTACTTTGGCCACCTCATGCGAAAAGCTGACTCATTGGAAAAGACTCTGATGCTGAGAGGGATTGGGGGCAGGAGGAGAAGGGGACGACGGAGGATGAGATGGCTGGATGGACGTGGGTATGGGTGAACTCCAGGAGTTGGTGATGGACAGGGAAGCCTGGCACGCTGAAATTCACGGGGTTGCAAAGAGTCGGATACAACTGAGCGACTGAACTGAACTGAACTGATGCTAAGTCGCTTCAGTTGTGTCTGACTCTTTGTGACTCTGTCTACTGTAGCCCACTATGCTCCTCTGTCTCTGAGATTCTGCAGGCAAGAATACTGGAGTGGGTTGCTATGTCCTCTTTCAGGGAATCTTCCCAACCCAGGAATTAAACCTGCATTGGCAGGAGGGTTCTTTACAACCAGCACCACCTGGGAAACTCCCATGCATTTTTAAAACATTAAAAATATCTAATTGCTTATATGTACATACACCAAAGATATTTGCTTACAGCCATATACTCTTGAGTAAGCCCTGCCCAGAAATATGGTATAAATGTGCAGTGTGGTCAATACGATGGCATGATCTGAAATCTGCTTTCTAATTTCCACTCTGTGGCCCACTGTAATGAGATTTTGAAAAAAGCCATCTCTTTTTATTTCTTTTTTCTCTCTTCAAAACAGAGATATCCAAGCACTTACATCACTAGTATGATGTAGATACTAATTACCCAAATAGAATGCCTAGTAATTGTTTTTTATTGTAATGCTATTGCTACTAGTCTAGTGCTCCATATATATTGACTATTAGTAGCATGATGCTGGGAAAAATTGAAGGCAGAAGGAGAAGGGAATGACAGAGGACGAGATGGTTGGATGGCATCATCAACTCAAGGGACGTGATTTTGAGCAAACTCCAGAAGATGGTGAAGGACAGAGAAGCCTGGCATGCTGCAGTCCACGGGGTCACAAAGAGTCGGACACAACTGAGCAACTGAACAACAACAGGTAGTGGTGGGAAGTTGTGACTTGAGTTAAAGTGACGATCAGGGAGAACTTTTTGGAGGAAGAAATGTTTGAGGTACTTTTAAGAACACATTCTTAAATATTTAGCATTAGACTGTTGCTTTGCCAAACTTCTGTGAAATTCTTTGACTGCCCTGAATATTCACTGAAGTCTGGCATATACACAGCCTTGAGTCCATGGTCCTTGAAAGCAAATGGCTTATGGAAAATGACACAATAAATAAAAAGTGACTTCTGGAGAGTGACATTATATAGGACACAGACTATAGGTACAAGAGGAAAAAAATCCAGGAGGGAGAGAGAGAAACAAAAGTATAAATGTAGAGATTGAAGCAGTTAGGAAAAATGTATAGGCAACTCTGCTTTCAAATCTTTGGGAATCTCTAGGGACATTGGAGATACAGTATTTTTCCCCATACCCACCATATACTGATAATTGATTTAAGCCAATTTTCTGAGAAGGCAATGGCACCCCACTCCAGTACTCTTGCCTGGAAAATCCCATGGACAAAGGAACCTGGTGGGCTGCAATCCATGGGGTCGCTAAGAGTCAGACACGACTTCACTTTCACTTTTCACTTTCATGCATTGGAGAAGGAAATGGCAACCCACTCCAGTGTTCTTGCTTGGAGAATCCCAGGGATGGGGGAGCCTGGTGGGCTGCCGTCTCTGGGGTCACACAGAGTCGGACACGACTGAAGCGACTTAGCAGCAGCAGCAGCAGTAAAGGAAAAGGTCACACAAGCAATTTGAACTTGGGAACATACAGCAAGTTGCTTGCACATCAAGTTATTCCTGATATTGTAAGAGTCAACAAATCTGTTTAACTCAAGCCTCCTCTTGATCCAGCAATCCCACTGCTGGGCATACACACTGAGGAAACTAGAAGGGAAAGAGACACATGTACCCCAATGTTCATCGCAGCACTGTTTATAATAGCCAGGACATGGAAGCAACCTAGATGCCCATCAGCAGATGAATGGATAAGAAAGCAGTGGTACATATACACAATGGAGTATTACTCAGCCATTAAAAAGAATACATTTGAATCAGTTCTAATGAGATGGATGAAACTGGAACCTATTATACAGAGTGAAGTAAGCCAGAAAGAAAAACACCAATACAGTATAATAACGCATATATATGGAATTTAGAAAGATGGTAACAATAACCCTGTGTACAAGACAGCAAAAGAGACACTGATGTATAGATCAGTCTTATGGAACCTTATACATCAGAGGGTGAGGGTGGGGAGATTTGGGAGAATGGCATTGAAACATGTATAATATCATGTATGAAACGAGTCGCCAGTCCAGGTTCGATGCACGATACTGGATGCTTGGGACTGGTGCACTGGGACGACCCAGAGGGAGGGTATGGGGAGGGAGGAGGGAGGAGGGTTCAGGATGGGGAACACAGGTATACCTGTGGCGGATTCATTTCGATATTTGGCAAAACTAATACAATATTGTAAAGTTTAAAATGTAAAGTTTAAAAATAAAATAAAATTTAAAAAATAAAATAAAATTAAGAAAAAATAAATAAATAAAATAAAATAAGGCTTAACATTTAAGAATTAAAAAAAATCAAAAAAAAAAATGAAGCACATATATGCTACTCAGTGGAAAAGCATTCTGATAATATTGAAAGCTGAGTCATGCGTATGGTTGAGCTTTTGAATAAATACATCTGATATTGACCACATCTTCATTTCATTATTTTGGTTCCCCTATAAAGTCTCCCTGGATATATTTGGTTGTTGCTGTACTTCAGGAGGCACCTCTGTGACCAGAAAGCTTGAGCATTTCAAGCTTTTAAAAGAATTCATGTCTAAAGAAGATAGTCATGCTAGATCCTACAAGTCAAAACCCCAGGCCTGGCTTCAGCCTGCTCTCTGACACTAGCCTCCCATCCTTTTCAGTGGTCTGTTGACTGTCTCACAATCTCTCATATGCATTTCCATGACTGGTCCTTTAGCATGACAGTCTGTCCATTTAGACTGTCTTCTCCTCTGCATGTCTCCATACTCCTTCCATAATTAAAGGCAACGTCCAGTCTTTAACAGAGAACATTTGTGATGATTTCCATGTGTTCATTCACAGCATTTATTTTCTAAAATGTGACTGGAGCTCCTAATCATACATTTCCTAAGGAAATCTTATCCTGTTGACTTGCATTATTGTTGTTTTTATCTGTACCTAAATTTATTGTGCTTCTTCCTAGATTCTGAACTCAGAAGGATGAGGTCCTTGTGTTGTATACTCCTTTGCTTAGGATGGTACTCAGCATATCATAGCAATCATGGAGGCCTGATCTGAAGTTTTCCAAATACATTAGTTATTTCATGCATATTTGGGATGGGATAAGCTCTAGCAGGATCACTGAAGAAATTTTAGTGATATATAATTTATATCTAATTTTTAAAAACTGAAAAATGAATTAAATACATGACATAGCACAAAGTATGTTTTAGGCTCACTGTAAGCTCCTTAATATGTAAAAACTGTATAAACATTCTCCAGATATTTCACAGATGTCTCACTTGGCCAGGTAAATGCCTGGTCAAGTCAGTTGATAAATAAACAAGCTAATAAATGCTGATAAACAAATATCAATCAATGGAATAAAGATCAGAAAAATACTGGTAGTCACTGGACTGTGGAAGGATGCAGTTTCGAGCCTGGTATATGGGGCTGTTGATAAGAAAGAACTTACATGTCAGATATAAAGGTAAGTAACACTTAAAAAAAAAAAAAGACATTTTCCATACTTTGTGACTCTTACTATGAAGACAAAGGGCTTTCACAAATATAAGTAGCAATTTTATTTTAGAATGTTTTCTTCAATATGTAAATATTTTAACAATAAATATGAGGAAATATCTCAGAGACTTGTGCTATAGAGAGTGTATATATATATATATATATATATATACACTTTATATATATATATACATACATATATATATTCCGATATATATATATATATATATATATATATATATATATATATGGAGAAGGCAATGGCAACCCACTCCAGTACTCTTGCCTGGAAAATCCCATGGGCAGAGGAGCCTGGAGGGCTGCAATCCATGAGGCTGCAAAGAGTTGGACACGACTGAGCCACTTCACTTTCACTTTTCACTTTCATGCATTGGAGAAGGAAGTGGCAACCCACTCCAATGTTCTTGCCTGGAGAATCCCAGAGACAGGGGAGCCTGGTGGGCTGCCGTCTATAGGGTAGCACAGAGTTGGACACGACTGAAGCGACTTAGCAGCAGCATGTTATTTTGAAAGTAGAATTTGAAAATTTTTCATTATTGCAAATGTGCGTGGAAAAAAATCACTGATTAAAATTTTCATTTATGAAAAGTAAGCATTTAGGAATATTTTATAGTCTGAGTGTCAATGTTTTACATGTATTTATAAAATATACAGAACTATAGATGTGATGAATGTGAAATTTTAAAATAATTCATACAATTAGCTATTAAGAATAACTGGACTATTAATATTTATATAAGTATATGAGTACACATGTATAAACACACAATGAACTACAAAGTTTTTTATTAATCCTCCATATTCTTAAAATATGTTTAACATATTTATTTTGATGTATACAGAAGATAATTCAATATCTACACTCTACTGTTCTATATAACTAGATTAAAAAAATCTGAAGAAAACTTCTTGCACATCATTTTACATGGATTTTGGCTCAGTATGCTTGCTTATCTCTGGATATTGAAGATATCCATAAAAAGTTCAGAGACCCCTTTAATACTGTTTTTCCAATTATATATATATATTTTTTTAAAAACCTTATTATTCCTGACAACAATAAAAAGAGCTAAACCATGATAAATGTGATCTTGAAAGAAACATTTTCATTATTTCTAACTTGTATGCCTTAAGGAAAAATCTAACATTTAGAGATACAACTGAATGGCAAGAATTTTTAAGAATTTGACCTTTCTTTCACTCATTCATCTTTGATAATGATGACCTAACTCTACCAGATTTCATTGTCTTTAGGATTTAGGGCAAGGCAACCCTGTCTTGCCTGGAGAATCCCGTGGACAGAGGAGCCTGGAGGGCTACAGTCCATAGGGTCACAATCAGACATGACCAAAGTGACTTAGCACAGCACACACATACTCTCTGAATTGTGTGGTATTGATTCCAAGATACTAGGGAGTGATTTTAAGAAATAAAAGGCAGTGCCTTGGCAAAACAAGGGGATTTTTTTTTTAATGTCTCACATGATATATAAATAGAACCACAATCCCTACAAGTGCCTAGCTGGCATCACAAATAATTCAGTCACCATGGTAAAATCATTATGTCCTCAACTATGGTGAAAAAAGAAATCAAAACAAAAATATAGTTGATCACTGATTGAATATTCATCGCAGGAAAATTGAGAGTTAAATCATCTGTAATACCTTAATTTAAATAATATTGGTTTATCTTTTAAAACACCTTTACCTGCAAGTAACATAAAACTTAAATTGTGTCTTAATGCAAAGATGTATCATCAGAGCAAGAAACATGTTCAGGGTGCAGTGACACTCATAGGGTATGCATTGTGTGCCCAATCCTTCAGTCCTGTTCGACTCTTCATGATCCCATGGACTATAGCTAACTAGGCTCCTCTGTCCATGGGATTCTCCAGCTAAGAATACTGGATCCTCCAGGGGATCTTCCCAACCCAGAGATCAAACTCACAAATTTCTTCCTCACAATCTATATACTTTCCTGCCCCCTGGCCCACCAGGGGGACATTCTGTGTGTTAACGTTCTACAACCAAAATAGACCAACACAACATTTTACTAAACAAAGACTGCCTTTATGAGAGAAATGCTCTCACCAGTTCCTACTTTTATCTCCCAGCGACATAGACTTTAACTTTTCCCCACAGTATTTTACAGGGATTATAGGAATGTAAACCTCCTTTGTTGTGTGTACAGTACAGACTGACTGTATTAATGTGAAGTAGACAATAATTTCCTTTCATTTTCTTTGTTCAAAAATATCTCAAAATCAGATTTTTCTCTGCTTGGCTTTTACAATGAGGTGTGACTTTTAAATCTGATTTTTATCATAGCCTCCAAAATAAATCTCAAACCCACAGGGCTAGCAAATTCCATTTGTATTCATCAGATTTATTATTTTTTTCTTTAGTCATAATCTCACCCAAACCATCACCTATAGTGTAGATAGATGTCTCCTGTTTCTAAAGTCCTCCTGTTCTACAAACTGTTAGGACCTTTGTAAGATATTTAACAACCTCTCCTGTCAAGAAATTCATTTTCCTATCTCTCATTTTGTCAAACCTCTTATTTGCTCTTTAAAAAATAGCTACTGACATTTGTCTCAGCCTTCTTTTTAACTCTTTTGTTGAACTACACTTATATTGAACATAGTTGAATAGAAGAAATTATCAACTTTAATTTCCTTGAAACTTTATTAATGATTCTAACTGGATAAAACTGAACAGAAATGTTCAGAATATATAATAGGATATTAGGAAAGATTCTGTCTTCCATTAATCATCCTTCACGTTGAAAATCAATATCAAATTAAATAGCTGCAGTAATTTTTAAATTAAGGTTGCATTGCAATTTTAGATCAGATAATTATTAGGCAATAACAAATTATAAGGCTGTATATTCTTAAGGTAAGTTTAAATATGTAATTAAGTTATTGTGCAGGCCAAAAATTTGTCTCCAACATTATGTTCATGCTCTCAAATAACAATATTTCCTAATTTTTTCCTTGATTAAAATGGACACAATCTGTTGCAAACAAAAAAGTTAAGTGAATACATGTGACTGCTTAGGTTTACCTTCTAGTAAAGCCAAGTCAAAGGAAGTTTCTAAGTCGAATGATCTCATTTTACAGGAAAAAAAAAAACAAATTAAAATCCTGATATGTTATGTGATTTGCCCACTTAAATTTGGATGCAATTCAAATAAGGCAATAAACTAAATGTCTAATGTTTCTGTGCTGACACAATAAATCCAATTATTTGGCTATATATGTTCATTAATGATGAATAAATATATATGTTGACTAAAATATGGATCAATTTGTTATTTTCTGATGTATTGACAAAAATCAACATTCTTATAATTAATGGGAAAAGATTGACTTTCCTGGTTCCCCAATACTATTTACCTATCTAACTATAATCTTGTTGTTCAGTTGCTAAGTCATGTCCAGCGCTTTGTGACATCATGGACTGCCGCAGGCCAGGCAGCTCTGTCCTTCACTATATCCTGCAGTGTGCTCAAGTTCATGTCCATTGAATCTGTGGTGCCACCAAATCATCTCATCCTCTGTCATCCCCTTCTCTTTTTGCTTTCAATCTTTCCCAGAAACAGAGTTTTTTCCAATGAGTTGATTCTTCACATCAGGCCAAATATTAGAGCTTCAACTTCAGCATCAGTTCTTCCAAAGAATATTCAGGGTTGATTTCCTTTAGGATTGACTGGTTTGGTCTCCACGCAGTCTAAGGGACTCTCAAGAGTCTTCTCCAACTATACTAACTATATCACTATTGTCTCATTCCTAAAATAATAGGTATGAGATAGGTATATTTGGGTGAGGGATAGGAAATTTAGGTCTCTTCAGTGAGAAAGAAAGGATAGACCACAGGGAGGGCTGTAAGTGAGGCGAATGGATCATGACAGCGGGAGTCATGGCTGCAATCCTGCCATAAACGCTCCCCAATGCATTGCCCAGCCAGACAACATCAAGTGTACACTGGGGAAGACCAGAAACAAGTACAGCTCCTAAACTTGGACTTGTCGGTTATCCTAACTTGTACCTTATCCTAAGAATAATTATTAAGAATGTCACATATTAATTATAGCTTTTCTTGACACGAAGGAAATAAGATCTTTCCTTATAGCAAGTACGGAGAAGGCAATGGCATCCCAATCCAGTACTCTTGCCTGGAAAATCCCATGGATGGAGGAGCCTAGTAGGCCTAAGAGTCAGACACGACTGAGCAACTTCCCTTTCACTTTTCACTTTCATGCATTGGAGAAGGAAATGGCAACTCACTCCAGTGTTCTTGCCTGGAGAATCCCGGGGATGGGGGATCCTGGTGGGCTGCCGTCTCTGGGGTCACACAGAGTCGGACACGACTGAAGTGACTTAGCAGCAGCAGCAGTATAGCAAGTAAGATCTAAGAATAAGCATTTATGTTACTATTGTGACTTCTCATTTTGCCCCTACTCCTAATTTTAGCACCACCATCTAAGCACATAAGGAAACGACAGAGAAATGAAAACACAACAGTAATCCTTAAAGCTTATGGGAAACTGGAGCATCATATGGGTGCTCTCAATTTCCTGGAACAAGATAATTACACAAACAGGAGTTGCTATTTTTGCTCTAGAAAGCTTTTGAGAGTTAGCTATGAGAGACAGGGAAGATATGTAGTTTAAAACAAGATTTGACTGGAAGTTCTGAATCAAGCCACCAGAGGCCATGCTAGTCACATGGACATGGGGATGTTTTAAGCCTGAGTTGGACCAAGTTCAGGGTGCTTCCTTAGTCACTGTGGTGGTGGACAGGTCTGCTTTATATTGTTGCTGTTTTTAGAATTTTATTCTTTTGTCTACATAATGTTCTTTCTTCACTTGACTGAGAATGGCTAGAGAAGGGGGAAGCAGAAGGAAAATGTAAATGTTTGCAGAGGAGTGAGAATAGTTACTGGAGAGCTGGTTAGGAACATGTCCACAGGAATTTATAAGAACCTTGTTAAATAAATAAAAGTGTTTGAAATGATTATGTTAAGTGATCTGTGATACAACAATAAAGACGGCAAATAATAATGAAATGAATAAACAAATCAGTAAAGGTTAAAAAAGGAAGATAAACCTGGACTCTCTTGCCAAAGAATCGTCTTACTGGGGAGGAAAAAAAAAGAAAGAAAGTATGTGTGGGTGGGGAAGTGTGGGGAAGTTGACAAGCCTGCTCCATCAGTGATGTGACATGTTGGGAGTCAGAGTGAGAGAGGAAGGCATTGCGCAAATTAAGCAGGAGTTCCTTTTTAGCAGGGAGAAAATAAGGCTTTTATTGAGGGAACTGTCTCCCCACAGGCTGTAGGGAGCATAATATAAATCATTGTTCCAATTGGGACACTTTTGAAAGTAAAGCTATGTGATATGCTGAGATAAGAAGAATAAAACAACTACCTACGTAAACTAGTACCTTATCAGAGGAGGAAAACATTAGGGCCTCAACAGTCATGCCCAAAATGACAGCTACACTAACCATAATATCATCCTCGGGCTTCCCCGATGGCTCAGCAGTAAAAACTTTGCCTGCAAATCAGGAGATGAGGGTTTGATCCCTGAGTCAGGAAGATCCCCTGGAGAAGGAAATGGCAACCAGTAATCTTGTATTCCAGTATTCTTCACCCCACTCCAGTACTCTTGCCTGGAAAATCCCATGGACAGAGGAGCCTGGCTGGCTATAGTCCATAGGGCTGCAAACAGTTGAACAGGACTGAAACATGCATGTATGCAATATTATCATCACATCTTCATCTTTCTCATTAGTGTTATATCTTGTGTTACTTAAATTCAATGTTGGAGTAACTTGTTTCATTTCTTATATAATCTTCAAAACTAGCCTATGGATTAGGCATTATTTTTATCACTATGACGATTATCCTCATTTTATAGTGAAGAAAGTAGTGAATTAGAGAGATTAAATGAATTGGCATACAGCCAGAAAGTGGTATAATTCAGAATCCAGGTTTCTATTACCCCAAAGCTCTACTTAACACTTTGTCATATAACATGATCTATCAAAGGATTCAGCTGAAACTTACTTACAAATTCCATCACAATGGATAGAGGTGGGTGGGAGACATGAGATGGGCAAAAGACACATCCAGTGCATGAAACTGGCTTGAATTCCGCTTAGGAGAAGAGGGTAGGAAAAACATAAAGAGCATTTTGAAGAAAACTGAGTAAAAATTACTCATGGACTCTGTTAATTTTTAAGTGTGATACTGCTATTTTATTATGAAAAGAAGCTATTTTTATATTTGGGAAAATCATACTGAATATTTAGGGAGGTAGTATCCTGATGATCACTCATATATATATATTCCCCTCTCTATCAGTGTGAGTGAATAACAAAATGTTAATAGTTGATAAGTCAAGGTAAGGTGTCAGCTGGTATTTCTCAACCTGTTGCATTAACATGCTTAATTTTCAAAAATGCAATTTAAATGTGAAACCTTACTACAAGGCCACAGCAACAGTTAAAAATAGCTAACTAAATAAATATATAAATAGAATATATGTATATATGTCAGAGAGTTTAATTTTCTAGGGATTCCCTTGTGGCTCAGATGGTAAAGAATCCACCTGCAGTGCAGGAGACCTGGGTTTGATCCCTGGGTCAGAAAGATCTCCTGGAGAAGGGAATGGCAACCCACTCCAGTATTCTTGACTGGGAAAATGCCAGGGACAGAGGAGCCTGGCGGGCTGCAGTCCATGCGGTCACAAAGAGTTGGACCTGACTGAGTGACTAACACTTTTACTTTCATAAGACAGAAAGTCTAATGTTGAAGGGACAAGTAGGAACTCACTTATGTTAATCATTTCCAAAGTAAAGATGCTGTAACAGGTAGACAGGTGCTATGGGAATGAGACAAATGGGATGAGAGTAGGATTCCACTGCTTGGTGATCCAGGGTAGGTGAGGATACTGCCCTCTGGCACCCTTTTCTGACCTCAGTTATCATTCCTCATCAACAGGGAGATGGAACAAGAGTTTGCTCCACGTAGTCACTGAGGGACTCAGGATTCTTTCATCTCATGTTTGTTTGTTTGTTTTTTTCCCCTCCTTAGAGCCCTAGAATTTCTTTCCATCTAAACTGTTTAATTAGAAGTGAGATTAAGAATTGAGTAAGAGAGGTTTTGTGATATAGACTGAAAGTATCCCATCTCATATTCTTTTCCCCACACCTAATTCATGTGAGGATAAAACAAGTAAATTAATTCAGCACCTCTTTCAACCACTGCTTTTATAGAGTCAGATTTTTTTTTTAATCATCTGAACCATTTCAGTGGCTTCCTCTCCATCCTCCTCTACTCTTGCTTTCTGCAGCAATCAGACAGGGAGTCCTTAGTGCTGGCCTGTGATACCTGTGATTCTCTCCCTTTTCATCTCTCTTCCTGCAACACTTCCCTTGCTCTCCATTCCCTAGGAGATTGTTTCCTCTCTCCCACCTCATCTTCTTTTTACTACTTAACCCATAATAATCTACAAATCACAGCATCTAATAATTATAGCACTGAGATTATCAATAATAGTAGTGCTTATAGTGTCTACTATGTGCCAGTCCTAAGAAATTTACAAATATTGACTCCTAAGATCCTCATTATAACCCCATTGGCCAACACCAATCATTCTCTGCATTGATGAATGAGGAACCTGAGGGTCAATGAGACTAAGCAACTACCCAAGCCACTCTGCTAATATGTAGCAAAATGATGATTTCAATCCAGGCAGTCTGGCCCCTGATTATACACTTGCAATGTGTATGCTATACTGCCCAAAGGATATTTCCTTATGGAAGTCTCCTGATGACTTAGTTCAGCTCAGATTCCCAAGTTACATGCCTACACAGTGCTATGCACTTTTCATTATTACATTAGGGTCAGTAAAAATTTTACTTACATGTGGTTAGCCATTGGTTCATTGTCTGTCTCTCCTTCTGGGCACTTAGGCGCATTGGTAACTCCTGACATCTTAGCCTAGTAGTTAACACATACTGCATGCTCAGTTAATCTCTCCAAGAAAACAGTATCTTCCCAGACCAGGGATCAAACCTGCATTTCTGTATTGGCAGGTGGATTGTTTGCCCCCAAGCCACCAAGGAAGTCCCTGGTTAGGAAACAAGCCTAAGCATTTTCTGGTTAAGAACTCCAGAGCTAATTTTATTGACAGCTCTAATTGTGTGACAGGCACTTTGTTACATGGATCTTTCTTATTTAATTTGTATGAGAAACTGTGATATAGATTCATTCTTCTTATTAATTCCTTTATACTCAAGAGGAAATGCAGTTAGTTTGGATAATTAAATTACCCGAATTCACATAGAAACTAAGGTATGACAGGCAGCTCAAGCCATACAACCAATTAGCACAATCAATTAGTTCTCTGCATCACATCAGCCCTTATTATGCAAAGATCCTGGGAGAAAAGACAGGGATTTAGGGGGCAGTAAAACATAAAGGACTGTGAGTGAAGGGCTGGTTGGGGTGGGGATAAGGCAGAGAGAATCCATGCATCTAGGCTGTGTTTCTCATTAGCCTCCCCATTCCTTGCATGTTGGGGAAAAGATAGTTATTGGTCTTTGGCAGAGCTGGAATAAAAAGCAGATTCCCCCCTCTTTGAGACTAGGGCTTTTTAAGTTTCCTATCAATTACTCTTTTCACATACTTTCAACTCATAGTCTAATTCAAGCCAAAACAAACAGTTTGTTTCCAGGTCTAGTATAAGGGGCGGGAAAAACATAAGGGTTATTCTATTTCTCACCTTCTGAACAATGCCTGTTTTTTGAGAACTCTATTCTCACTACTCAAAATCTGGAAAGAGAAGCCTCTCTGGAGAGACTAACAGCTCAGAGATATTACCCATTCTGGACACACTGATAGCCTAGGCAGGCTTACAATATAGACTGACCACCCAGGACAGACAGACCTGTCTCAGGAGGAAGGTTCTCTCCTACAGCCTGCCTCTCTCCTGATACTCTGAATGTCTCAGTTCTCTGATATACACATGGACAACTTCATACCTAACATCATGGCCGTCTTCAGATGTCCCAATACCTCTGGCACACTGAGTTCTTCCCCAGTCTATGTGGGGAATGGAGGAAATGTCACGTGGGTAATGTCGCATGTTGGTTTACATCTGTCCTCATTATGAGATGAGTTACATATAAAGTGCAGTCCATTTACAATGTCTAATAGTGCTTCAGCAGCAGTTTTAGACTGTATACATTTCTTGCTGCCCAAAGAGCTATGGGCACTGGCCCTGGAAAAATTAGACTGATACAATCTGTAGCACATATCTGCACATTTTGTGTGGATTCAGTTTGCACATCAGAAAAACCAAAACAACAATGGCAAAAACACTGAAACCTAAGATCTCTAACTCAGATTTTTTCCCCTTAATTTTGTATTTAATACCTCGTAACATAGAATGTATCCTTTTGTAAGAATATTTAAGTTTTTTTGTTTTATTTTTATTTTCAATCCAAAGAGACAGATATTGTGGCTATTGAAAAAAATGTATAGTCAGTATATCCATCAGAAAGATCTCTAAACCATTCTGTAAGTATATTAGTTCAATGAAAACTCACAAGTCTCATATTTTTAAAATTTTTAACTGACACATGGAACATAGAAAAAATTTATTTTCTTTAAATACAGCTTTAACAATTCTCATTCCTTTTATAATAGGATCATTTCTTAAAATATCTAGAAGTTTTAGTCATTGGATAAACAGCTAATAGCTAACATGAATTGTAGGACAAAATGAAATTGTATGGATTTGCTTAATCTTTAAAAATACTTCTAGTGTAGCTGTGAGAAATTTATAATATCTCAGTTCAAACTTATACCAGTTCTAGGCTCTAATAGGAATTCTAAATCTAACTACTTAAATATGCAAATTTATTGAAAATTAACTTATCAAACATAAGAACAGCACCTAATTTAATGTTAAAATATTTAAAATGTTAAAATTATGCCTCATTTGAGAACTAATTTTAAAAGGTTACAGAAAAAGACAGAAGCCATGTTCTCTCTCCTCTGTCTCTCCCAGAGTGGTGGAAATCAAAGAGGATAAGGATTTGATTGGATAATATTCAGTGTGTGTGAACACACTGACCCTGGCAAAACTCTGCTTCTTTTCCTCATGTTCAAAATTAACAACTGAAGAAGCACAAATAGAGATATAGTTTTTAGTTCATCACAAGTAGTAATTTTTACTGAACTGTACAATGAGTTTTTTGCCAAAATAAAGAAGACTTATGAAAAGTTTTCTTAAAATAATCCGAGTAATCACAGGGCATTATTTTGCACAAAGGCCCTGCATATTTCAAAAAGTATGGCCTTGAAATTTGATCCTCTCTCTCAGTCAAAGAGATCTCATATTATCACAGTAATAATGCCCAGCTATTGATTTTCCCAAATGTTTTTTAAACATTTCTTTGAAGCCAAGGTAGTATATTGAAGGCTTCCTAAGCATTTCTATTCATCATATTTCTCTTTTTAGAGTACATCTTGTTTTATTATTATTTCTTAATGATACATTTCCTTTCTATTGTATTTTTTCAGCTTTATTGGAGGTAGGAGTTGTAAGAGACACGGGTTTGATCTCTGGGTCAAGAAGAACCCCTGTAGCAAGGCATGGTAACACACTCCAATATTGTTTCTGAGAAATCCCATGGACAGAGGAACCTGGCAGGCTGCAATCCACAGGGTGGTACAGACTTAGACATTACTGAAAGAACTTAGCATGCACATATATATCCCTTTTCTGAACATTTCCTATAAATGGTATCATACATGATGTAGTCTTTTGTTGGAGGTATACTTAATACACAAATTTTGTTCGTGTTTAATATGTCTATTATCTCC
Organism: Bos indicus x Bos taurus; assembly: GCF_003369695.1. NCBI lineage: Eukaryota > Metazoa > Chordata > Mammalia > Artiodactyla > Bovidae > Bos > Bos indicus x Bos taurus. The sequence continues at coordinate 15,899,222 of NC_040076.1, read as the reverse complement.
AAATCAGTTATTTTTTTTCTTGGAGTATAATTGCTTTACACTGCTGTTTTAGTTTCTGCTGAACCACAAAGTGAATCAGATATGCTGCTGCTGTTGTTCAGCCTCTAAGTCATGTCCAGCTCTTTGCAACCCCGTGGAATGCAGCACTCCTCTGTCCTCTACTATTTCCCAGAGTTTGCTCAAATTCATGTCTACTGAGCCAGTGATGCTATCTGACCATCTTATCCTCTGCCACTTCCTTCTCCTTCTGCCTTCTGCCTTCAGTCTTTCCCAGCACCAGGGTCTTTTCCAATAAGTCAGCTCTTCCCATCTGGTAGCCAAAGTATTGGAGCTTCAGCTTTAGCGATAGTTCTTCCAATGAATATTGAAGGTTGATTTCCTTTAGGATTAACTCGTTTGATCTCCTTGCAGTCCAAGGCACTCTCAAGAATCTTTTCCAGCACAATTTGAAAGCATCAAGTCTTTGGTACTCAGCCTTCTTTATGGTCCTTATCAGCTGATTCATAGCAAATAGAAGGGGAAAACACACATATATCTCCTCCCTCTTGAACCTCCCTCCCACCTTCCCATCCTGCTCATCTTGTCACAGCAGAGCCTTGATCTGGACTCTCTGCCCTGTATTCTTGTATATAATGTTTCATCTGTCTGAAATGCTTTGTCTCACCAAGCACCTGCCTCCCTCTCATCTCAACCCTGTCATTTTTCTTCTAGTGTCCATATCCTCTCTTATAGGCCTTTTATGGACACATTTATGCTCATGTGTCTAACTCTGTTAACTATCAGGGTAATTGTACCCTCACATCCTTGTTGCATACTTTATGCTTTTTTTCCCCAAATTTAAATCTCTATTTGAATTTTTAATATTTGCTTAAATTCATTGTTTAAATTTTGGCCAACAGTGGAAATATGTTACCATATTTGTTCTCCCCATCCTCATTCCCACACATATAGTACACGCAGTGCTTGCGTGTCTGCTCGGTCTCTCAATCATGTCCAACTCTTTGCAACCCCATGGACTGTAGTTCTCCAGCTTCCTCTGTCCCTGAGATTTTCCAAGCAACAATCTTGGAGTAGGTTGCCATTTCCTCCTCCAGGGGATATTCCCGACCCAGGAATCAAACCTGCATTTCCTGCAACTCTTGCATTGGCAGGCAAATCCTTTAACACTGAGCCTCCTGGGAAGCCCAGTGCACATAGTATTCACTCAGGAAATACTAACTTTTTCTCATTTATGAATTGTAATGGTGCTTCCTTTATATTATTTATTTTCTGAAGTTTTCTTTAACTTCCTCTTGTTACCTTACTATAGTTATTCGTTTTTCTGATAAAGGCTATTTTTAAGCAATGCAAAGGAACTAGGGACTCTTTATAGCAAGAGTAGTAGCCATGAGCATGTAAGTTTCAAAACCAGTGGAATGAAAGGAGTACATTACTCACATGTAACAAGGCTGGATTTACAAGTAGCAATTCCCAACTCATCTTGGTCGGGCTCACATTTGTATTACATGACCCTGGAAACCTGGTAGGAATAATTTCCTATTCACTGCCTTCCCTTCATTCAAATGTCCATCCAATAAAACTATCCATAAATCTCTATTAAGCTTTGCTTTTGGAACCAACAATGCCTCACGCAAAAGCTCAAGTGGACAGATATTCTGAACAACTGCTTTTTCGTGAAAAGATCAATGGCATATTATGAGGTACAGACACGAAGGATCTGAGTGCATTCTGGTTTTTAACAAGCAACAGGAAAATTACAAACTAAATCAATATGTCCAACAGAATGTCTGTTCATTTGCTACTGACTCAGGCTATTCCTGGAGATTCTAGTGCAGCTGTCGTTTTTATCTACATTTAGTTTTCAGAACTGACACATGGAAACTTGAGGACTGAAATCCTACGACTTCAAAGCTCCCACTCTATGTGGGAAACATCATTCTCTATCATTAAGGATGACACAATCGCTTTCATCACTGGATTAAATAATCAGACATCCTCCAGGGGCCAGCTCTTGCGAGGAAGCTCCTTGCACCGGTTATGTCAGACTATAGTTTAGCAACATGAAAGATCGTGGCCCACTTGCACATAAGGCATTCATGTTTTTCTCAGGCTTTCATCCAAATGATACTATTAGAGTACATTTTGAGTTTTTTTTTTTTTTTTAATATCATTTAAATTTATTTTCTCGACACATTAAAAACACTCTGAGTCCTACAAAATCATATAATTGTTTTAGTGCTAATTTATTACTTTTATTATAAGTTTTTCTACAGAGAATATAACAGGCATAGGAAAAAAAAAAAACTATTTCCCAGGCTTTTGAAATAAAAGTTTAATTTTTTTTTAGTATAATAAAATAGAAAACGAAGAAAGAATAGTGCTCTTAAACACATTTACCTCACAACTAGCAATTAGAGTAATAAGAGGATTTTCTAGATATTGCATTGTAGTCATAATTTTGGATTACATAAATACAGGTATTGCTTTTAAACAGCTACTTCCAAATATATTATTAGCAAAACTTCTCGATAATGTAGCCTTTAATGGAAGTTATGGTAAGTGCTTGCACTTAAACAATTTTTTAATTTCTCTATAGGATTCAAATATTTTGCATGAGCCTAAATCACAAAGAGAATGGTTTCTGTTACTTTCTTGTCACAAGCCTGCTGTCTACAAATTCATTGACTCTTTGATACAGGACTGAATATGTCCTAGAATTATGACATACAGTCAGTCTCCTCATGGTGGCATGGTAGAAGCATAGTTTTCTTTACACAGGTCTTTCTAAAGGGCTTTCTTATGGATTCATTGGTTAGATTTTTCCAGCATGATAGAAGGTCCCTAGTGGTTATGGAGGCATTTGGCATTTTCTCTGCAACAAATGCAAGAATTCTCTATCAAGAGATGAGCAGCCAGCCTATTATTCACATATCATAGAAACATTTGGTATATTAAGAAGTTTCCATTTGAAAAACCAGAGCACCATTTCAAAACCCTGTTAAATTGGAGAACCTTAAAGAAATAGCAATTATAGGAAATTTATACATGGAAGTGAAGAAACCACTTACTATCTAGGATGAATGGATGGACATTTTGATGGTAACATAAAGTTTATAAAAAGGGTTAAAATAATAATAATTTATGAATTAGGGAGCATTGAAACTGTTTTAAATGTGGCATAATTGATCTCTGGTTCCTCTGCCTTTTCCAAATCCAGCTTGAACATCTAGAAGTACTTGATTTGGTACATATACACAATGGAGTATTACTCAGCCATTAAAAAGAATACATTTGAATCAGTTCTAATAAGGTGGATGAAACTGGAGCCTATTATACAGAGTGAAGTAAGCCAGAAGGAAAAACATCAATACAGTATACTAACGCATATATATGGAATTTAGAAAGATGGTAACAATAACCCTGTGTACGAGACAGTAAAAGAGACACTGATGTATAGAACAGTCTTATGGACTCTGTGGGAGAGGGAGAGGGTGGGAAGATTTGGGAGAATGACATTGAAACATGTAAAATATCATGTAAGAAATGAGATGCCAGTCCAGGTTCGATACATGATACTGGATGCTTGGGGCTAGTGCACTGGGACGACCCAGAGGGATGATATGGGAAGGGAGGAGGGAGGAGGGTTCAGGATGGGGAACACATGTATACCTGTGGCGGATTCATTTTGATATTTGGCAAAACTAATACAATTATGTAAAGTTTAAAAATAAAATTAAATTAAAAAAAAGGAAAAAAAAATAGAAGTACTTGATTAATGTACTGTTGCAGCCTAGTTATACTGCCCTTATAATCAATAGATACAAAGCTCATTTTACAGTCTGTATTCTTTTATCAACTGCTGTATGCCTACCACCTAGAACATCAGCTGACGTGTAATAGGCATTTAGTCTATAGCTGTTTAATGAATTATAAAATGCTTTCCTATTATTTTTATTTTAACAAAAACATGTGCTGTATTTCCAGGCATTGCTCTACACACTTATTGCTATATTCCTATTTAATTCTTATAACAATCTTATGGGGTGAAGGTTGTGAAATGGTATGAGGTATGGTTCTGACATGAACCAACCTTGCCAACACCTTGCTTTCAGACCTCTGGTCTCATAAATTGTGAGAGAAGAGATTTCTTTTGTTTTAGGTCACCCCGTTTGTGGTAATTTGTTACAGGTAGACCTAGGACACTAATACAATATGTAACTGTATTTTTAAGTATTAAAAATAGTTAATTAATTTCAAATATGCAACCACTCATAGTGCACACCAAAATCCATGACTCAAAGATCATAAAGTTTTGTTTGTTTTCTCTTTTTGACACTATTTGGAGTATATTCCTTAATTAAGATTTATAAGTGCAAGAGTAACAAACTATTCTAAACATATTGCTGTGGTTTAGTTGCTGTCATATCCAGTTCTTTTGTAACCCCTTGGACTGAAATTCGAATACTTTGGCCACCAGATGCGAAGAGCTGGCTCATTTGAAAAGACCCTGAAGCTGGGAAAGATTGAAGGCAGGAGAAGGGGATGACAGAGGATAAGATGGTTGGATGGCATCACCGACTCAATGGAGATGAGTCTGAGTAAACTCCTTGAGTCAGTGATGGACAGGGAGGCCTAGCGTGCTGCCATCAATGGGGTGCTGAAGAGTCGGATGCAACTGAGCGACTGGACTGAAGTGAATTGGACTGTAGTCCACTAGGCTTCTTTGTCCATGGGATTTTCCAGACAAGAATGCAGAGTGGAGTGCCATTTCTTTCTGCAGGGGATCTTCCTGACCACAGATGGAACAGGCATCTTCTGTTTGGCAGGCAAATTCTTTACCACTCTGTCACCAGGGAAGCCTATGCTAAACATAAGCCATGGTATTAGTGAGTAAGAGCTGCATAGGCATTTTCATAAGCACCGACTTTTGAGTTAGTGAGGAGCTTTAAGCTTATCTACTGAAACTCCTAATTTTGGAGAAAGTTCAATGGCCTATTTATAGTAGTTGTTTATAATATCTAAATAATATGGTTAAGAATCCATATTCCCCAATTTCCAGGCCCACAATCTGACTGTAAATTAAAATAAATTTGGGAAATTAGTAAAGGCTAGTTAGTAACTTATGACTCTTGGTCCTATTTGTACACTATAAAGCAACTTTTTTTTTAACTTTTATAAAGATTAGTTCCCTGAGAATTTTATTTTCTGTGTTCTATTGTTTCTCCTTCTTACTCACTTTCTCTCTTATCCTCTTTCTCATTTTAGCTTTTCTCCCTCCTCTGGGCACAGTAGTCCCTGTATTTTCAAGACTGTGAAGACTGATCAGTGACCCTTCAATCTCAGAGATTTAGCCAGGAGAAGGAGATAGCAGGAGGCATTCAAGAGCAAGGATATCTTCTACATGTTTGGGTGACCAATGAGCTGATAGCTTTAACTAACATTCATGATTTTAAAGCCCTATAGACAGTATTCTGAAAACATGCATCACCTGAATTCTGTAAACATTGTCATTTCAAATTGAAATGACATTTCAAGATTTCCAGATTCATTCATATTGAAAATATTTGCATATTTCTTTTCAGTTAATTCTCTATTAAAATGACTATTCAAAAATACACTCTGCTAATTAAGTTTAAATGGTGCCAACTAAGGATGACCCTTTCCTCCTTCTCCAGCCTCATATATAAGAAAGAAGGTATTTACAGACTTGACTGATAAGGGATTTTTAGTCTATGAAAATGTTCATTTTTACTATTGTAATTCTTTTAATTTATAAACTGAGTATATAAAGTTTTAACATAATTTCTATAAGGGTTTTAAAATAAACACAGGAAAATTTCCCTGCTAAGTCTCTTTGGTCATGTCCGACTCTTTGCAACTCCATGGACTGTAGCTCACCAGGCTACTTTGTGCATGGGATTCTCCAGGCAAGAATAATAGTATAGGGTGTGGTGCTCTTCTCAGGAGGTCTTCCTGACCCAGGGATCGAACCCATATCTCTTCTGTCTCCTGCATTGACAGGCCAGTTCTTTACCAGCAGAGCCATCTGGAAAACTCATAGGCAAAAGTTAGTGAAATCATTTAAAGGTTTTTTCTAGTCATCATATTTATGGACATTTTTTCCCTCTTAGCTTCATCTAAAATATTCTTTATAGTTTTTTTTTTTTTTTTTCCCCATCACATCGTGCAAAAATTACATTGACTGCTATTTTGAATGAATCACTACCATTTTACATGCTAGGTGTAAAGTAATGCTCAAAATTCTCCAAGCTAGGCGTTAACAGTACGTGAACTAAGAACTTCCAGATGTTCAAGCTGGATTTAGAAAGGGCAGAGGAACCAGAGATTAAATTGCCAACATCCGTTGAATCATAGTAAAAGCAAGAGAATTCCAGAAAACATCTACTTCTGCTTCATTGACTATGCTAAAGCCTTTGACTGTGTGGATCACAAACTGTGGAGAACTCTTCAAGAGATGGGAATACCAGACCATGTCACCAGCCTCCTGTGAAGCCTGCATGCAGGTCAAGAAGCAACAGTTAGAACTGGACATGGAAAAATGGACTGGTTCAAAATTGGGAAAGGAATATGTCAAGGATGTTATTCTCACCCCACTTATTTAACTTATATTCAGAGTACATCATGAGAAATGTTGGGCTGGATGAAGCAAAGGATGAAATCAAGATTGTGGGGATAATACCAACAACCTCAGATATGTACATGACAGCACCCTTAGGGTAGAAAGCAAAAACGAACTAAAGAGCCTCTTAAAGGTGAAAAAGGAGAGAATGAAAAGAACTGGCTTAAAACCCAGCATTCAAAACACTAAGACCATGGCATCCAGTCCCATCACTTCATGGCAAATAGATGGGGAAACATTGGAAACAGTGACAGACTTTACTTTCTTGGGCTCCAAAATCACTGTTGCCAGTGACTGCAGCCATGAAATTAAAAGACACTTGCTCCTTGGAAGAGAAGCTATGACCAACCTAGACAGCATGTTCAGAAGCAGAGACATTACTTTCCCAACAAATGTCCTTCTAGTCAAAGCAATGGTTTTTCCAGTAGTCATATATGGCTGTGAGAGTTGGAACATAAAGGAAGCTGAGCACTGAAGGATTCATGCTTTTGAACTGTCATGCTGGAGAAGATTCTTGTGAGTCGCTAGGACTACAAGGAGTTCACCAGTCAATTCTAAAAGAAATGAACCCTGAATATTCATTGAAAGGACTGATGTTAAAGCTGAAATTCCAGTACTTTGGCCACCTAACACAAAGAGCTGACTCATTAGAAAAGACCCTGATGCTGGGAAAGATTGAAGCCAGGAGAAGAAGGGGATTACAGAGGATGAGATGGTTGGATGGTATCATTGACTCGATGCACATGAGTTGTAGCAAACCCTGGGAGTTGTTAATGGACAGGGAAGCCTGGGATGCTGCAGTCCATGGGGTCGCAAAGAGTCAGACATGACTGAGCTACTTAGCAACATAAAAAAACATTTTAGAAAACAGATTGTTACATATGAACAATATTCAAATTTCATATTTTAGATAAGCCTCATTTCATCTAAAAGTTGAAAAGTAAGAAAGTTATAATTAGAATATTAGAAAAAAAAGACTGTCTTATAATTAGATTTGAGCTATCCTTTAAATTCATCTCCACAATTTTCATATATATTCATTAACTTCAGATATAATTGGAAGGCACATAATTAATGCAATAGTTCTGAATGTTTATCAAATTACCACCAATCATCATAGGTTCTTGATGATGCTTCATGGACATCAATAAAATACTAATTAAGAGTTACTCATGGTAATGACTCCACAGGCCTAAAAAACAGCATCGCTGTTTAAGTTGGTTTTATTGACTTAATTATTAAAAGATGAGCTGTTTCAAGCCATAAAATTTTGAACGGACATTTTAAATACCTCTTGTTGTTCTGTTGCTAAGTCATTCCCGGCTCTTTGCAACCCTGTGGACTGCAACATGCCCGGATTCCCTGTCCTTTATCATCTCCCAGAGTTTGCTCAAACTCATGTCCATTGAGTCAGTGATGCCATCCAACCATCTACTGGTATAATCAACACCAATTCTTCTGAAAGTTGGGACCACAGAGAAAGGATGCTAAGGATAATAGGTTACATGAATTAGCACATGCTTACTAACTAGATGCCATACAGGGAAAGAACTGTTAAGCATATTCATGCATTTTTATTTTAACTGTTAATTAAAAAAAAAGAAAGCACATGGATATGTAGAAGCTGTTATCTTTCAAGAATTTCTAAGCAAAACTTTCTTGCTTTCCATAAATATAAATGTATCTAAAATGTATAAATGGGGCTTCCCTGGTGGCTCAGTGGTAAAGCATCTGCCTGCAGTGCAGGAGCCACAGGAGACCCGGGTTTGATACCTGCATCTGGAAGAATCCCTGGAGGAGAAAATGGCAACTCACTTGAGTTTACTTGACAGAATAATCCCATGAACAGAGGAGCCTTGTGGGCTATATTCCATTGGATTGCAAAGAGTCAGAAATGGCTGAAGTGACTGAGCACACATGCAAAATGTATAAACCCAACAGCAGAGCCCACCCCTGATTTTCTATTGGTACTAGTATTACGTACAGCATTGTTACAATCAATCTGCTTCTCTCTAAGCTTGAAGTCCCCTTGCTATGCATCAGCAAGTTGATCATTTTCTGATGTCTTTTTATATTGCAAGCTCTAGAAAAGCAATCTTTTAAGCAATTGAATTGTGTATTTAAGGAAGTATTCAAACTTAATTTCAGAACTTTTCAGATTGAAACTTGTTTCAGAAGCACAGGTGAATCCAAATTGTTTCCAACTTCAAAACATTACTTTTAGTAAAAAACACATGTAATGATTTACATGAAATTAAGCAGAGACAATACTTTGCCAGCAAAGGTCCATCTAGTCAAGGCTATGGCTTTTCCAGTGGTCATGTATGGATGTGAGAGTTGGACTGTGAAGAAAGCTGAGCACCGAAGAATTGATGCTTTTGAACTGTGGTGTTGGAGAAGACTCTTGAGAGTCCCTTGGACTGCAAGGAGATCCAACCAGTCCATTCTGAAGGAGATCAGCCCTGGGATTTCTTTGGAAGGAATGAGGCTAAAGCTGAAACTCCAGTACTTTGGCCACCTCATGTGAAGAGTTGACTCATTGGAAAAGACTGTGATGCTGGGAGGGATTGGGGCAGGAGGAGAAGGGGACAACAGAGGATGAGATGCTGGATGGCATCATTGACTCGATGGACGTGAATCTGAGTGAACTCCGGGAGTTGGTGATGGACAGGGAGGCCTGGCGTGCTGCGATTCATGGGGTCGCAAAGAGTCAGACATGACTGAGCGACTGAGCAGAACTGAACTGAATGTCTTAATTATCTTTTGCACAATCACACTGACATAGTGGAGTACTTATGTAAATGAATACTATGTTAAAGTACACTTCTGTCAGTATCCACATATTTAGCTTTCTTTAGGAGTGATTAGCACAGGGGAACCCTAACCATGAGACCACACAATACTGTGGCAGCAAAAGCAAAACAAAACAAATGTGGTACTGATAATACTTCCTGATTTTATTGTTGATAGTTTTACCACTACCAAATGTAATAAAAAAAAAATGGGCTTCCCTGGTGGCTCAGATAGCAAAGAATCTGCTTTCAATGCAGGAGACCTGGGTTCGAAACCTGGGTTAGGAAGATCCCCTGGAGGAGGGCATGGCAACCCATTCCAGTGTTCTTGCCCTGGGAATCCCCATGGACAGAGGAGTCTGGAAAGCTACAGTCCATGGGTGGCAAAGAGTTGGACATGACTGAGAGACTAAGCACAGCACATATGGATGTTATAAATTCTTGGAATTTTCAAAATATCTACTTTGTGCTTCATTAAGACAAATGTAAGAAAATATTTTCTAGAACTTGTGAAACTAAAAGATGGTTACCAGTTTATTTGAAAAGTGCCAGTGGCCTTCTTCATCATCTACATGGTTCTCAAATTATAAGAAAAACTGCATTATCTACTGCCTGTTTTTAATCACAGTGATGAAGTCAGTTTGAAAATACTAGTGTCTTACAATTAAGATTGAATCGATTAGAATTCTAAGCCGTAATCTTGGTGAGTTTTTAAAGCTTCATTGCAAAATTTTAAGGTGCTACTTCATCCATAATTGATGCCAGTAAGTATCATATTTCAAAGCATGAAACCCTCTGACTTCTCAAATAATATGGATTATTTTTTATTCCTTACTTCCCTATTTTCTAATTTGTTACCTCTCTTTTTTTTTTTTTTTTTAATTTCATCAGTAGCTTAAAGAGGGAAGTTTTAGCCCAATAAATACCCCATTGGCAAGTGATACCGTCATTTGTCTTCTTTACTTCCATCCTTTTTCAGTGAAGCCAAATAGGTATAACTATGCCTTAAACAGCACAGGTCCAAAGTACCCAACCAAACATTAACTGTTGTGGTTCTCTCAACTGTATTGTTCTGTACAAGCCTTTGAGTTAATAAGCTTCTAGCTGTTGTTTCTTCCATTTCTGCTGTTGTTTGTTCATTTGTTTTGTTCTGTTGTTTTTCACCTGAAAGTGGTTTTGGTTTTAACTAGATATAATGGCATTCTCATGAGTGCCAGTTTGTGAAAACATTATCTTGGTGTAAGTGATAACATCTTTCAAATCCATCACTTCACCAGGTATACCATCTGCCTTAGGGAACCCAGTAATACCTCTGATGACTAATCCAAGAAAGACATGGAGCTGGCACTGTTTCAAAGACTCTAATTACTATATGCTTTCAAAATATCTTGCTCCGTATGGAAAAAACTGTTTTTGGAGTCAGTGCTGTAGAGCTTCTGGAAGAGTACTTGACAAGTATATCATAGATATACCTTTAATTTTCTTCTAGAAAAGCTTTGCTACTGTCTCTAAGGGTACCTTAGGATGAATGGCATTGACAAAGATGGCCTTGATGTTCCCTTCAGCTTGACTAAAGTTTAAACCAATTCCTTTTTATTGTCAGATTCCCTTCCTCTTACCCTGAACTTCACACAAACTAGATAGCCTAATCACAAAGAAAAATATTTCATGCCAGTTGACTTTAATCATTAACTCCATAAACAACTCAATGCACTTGATATAGTCAACTGATCCCAAAGTCCCAAACCCTTTCACACTTTTCCGCTAGTTCATCCCAGCTTGTGGCAGAAGCGCTCAGGGTTGATGGGAGAGAGGTGCACATGCACTCTGGATTGAGAGGTGAGAGGTGCACAAACACTCAGGATTGACTGGAGAGAAGTGCATATGCTCTCAGGAATGACGCAATGTCAGACGTCAGTTAAGGGGGAGTTTGACTTTGCCCAGATGATGCTGAGCCTTGTAGGCCACGGGAGGGAGTTTAGATTTAACTTAACTGCAAGTGGAAACATACTCAACTCTGTTTTTGATGTGTAAAGAAAATGTTTCTCTATTTCCTCACATGGATCCAATCTTAACTTTTTCCTAACTTCAGCAGAAACTTGACATTTCAATATTTATCGTATCTTGGTCTCAGAAAATGCTGGGAGGATTTGCCTGCCCTCCCCCACCAATGGCCCCTGAGGTATAGGAGAGGACAGACAAATCCTTGTGGGGGGCAGGGGAGGGCCTTGGACCAAACGTGGGTATTAGTTAGGGTCTCAGAATCTTTTCTGGAGAAGGCAATGGCACCCCACTCCAAAAAAAAAAAAACTCTGTCTTTCTTTGTGTTAGGACAATTGAATTCAGACTCAGTAATGGCCTGTCTCCCGTATTGCAATAGTCTTGAATAAACTCATCCTTGTCCATTCAGCATTGGTGTAATTTTCTTTGACAAATCTGAACAAAGGCATTGATGTTACTGTACTTTCTGTTTTCAGTGCTTAGCCAGGGTGTACAATTTACTGAGTGACAGACTTTGAGTGACATCTTGTCTGTGGTCACTGCAACAATTTGAATAATGAAGATTTTTTTGAGAGAATGCTAATTCAATCTAACAAGTTTTATTCATTGTTGCTATTAAAAGACTAAGGCTGATAAATACAATAAAATATATTAGGAAATGGCCAGAAAGTAATACATGTCAATTAATATAAATTATCTGCATCAAATTCTCATAGGACATTTGAAAACTGATGAAATGTGAGCTGTAGCATTGGGCATGCATATAAAATAGAATGGCCTGGCTATAACTGATTAACTAATCTCTTCAGGTAGTGTAAATTACTACAGCGCATCAGCACAGCCCTGAACAATACTGGTAACATGGGGCACTCATATACTATTTGTTTTTAAAATTAGAGACTTGTTCATCACTTCCTGACAACATAGTAGCCTGTCCTGTAAGTATCTGCTGTCCCTGCACTACCCTACAATGTTTGTATTATAGGGTTACATCTCAGCTCTTTTTCCCTTTCTAACTATAGGACAGACTGTATTCTGACGTTAATACTAATAAGAATCTGGTTCCATTTACTCTGTAAATGTCATAGAGATGCTGGGGAGAAGAATCTTCAATGCATATATGTAAGGTTGATGACATTTATTTGTTTGTTTTACTTTCAGTGGAATCTCTGTCTCTTAGCATCATTAGAATATCAAAGGACAATTTATTCCAAGTAAGTGAAAAGAAAGTGCTACAAAAATATGTTTCTTCTAACTATATTATGTCCTTGGATATATACATCTACATTTCCAGAATAACATTATTCCTTTTACTATTATACTGAATAGCCACATGATTTTAAGCTGATGGCAATTCAATGCATATTTCCTTTAGAAATGCTCATGTGATTTTTTAAAGGTAAGTACTGATATAAAATGGGCTTATCAAGTGATTCAGTGGTAAAGAATCTGCCTGCAATGCAGGAGACACAGATGATGTGGGTTCTATCCCTGAATTAAGAAAATCCCCTGGAGGAGGAAATGTCAACCCATTCCACTTTTCTTGCCTGGGAAATCCCATAGACAAAGAAACTGGTGGGTTACAGTCCAAGGGGTTCAAAGAGTTGGACATGACTCAGCATGCATACATGCATAAATTGATATAAAATATCTCCTACAAAGCCCAGCAAAGAATTTGGAAAAATATTAATGACAAAATCTTAAGGAAAGGACATAATACAACATTTCAATTAAAAAAAATATATTATAATGAAAATATCAAACTGACTCCAGAGCCCTTGCTGTTAACCATTTTGTTCAGGTTTATTTACATTTTAATAAGTAGCCAAAATAGTAACATCCAGGCTAATAGTTGTGGGAATAGTGATTGCTAACATTTGTTGAATGCTTATCATCTCTTGGGACTTTTTCTAAACACTTTACCTAAAACTTTTACCTTATTTTTTTGTTGGATTTATAATAGAACTATGTAAAGTATACAGATGATAAAATGGATAAAAGATATGCCATTTGCCCAAAGTCACATTCATAGAAAATGACAATGGCATTTGTTAGATTTTGCTGTCTTTTTTTCTTTGTTTGTTTCGACAGAATATCGGTCTTAGTTGGGGTGGGTAGATATCTACCGTTATTACATTTTTACCCAAGGATTCATCTTTTGATATACAGTTCAGTTCAGTTCAGTTCAGTTCAGTCGCTCAGTCATGTCCAGCTCTTTGTGACCCCATGAAATGCAGCATGCCAGGCCTCCCTGTCCATTACCAACTCCTGGAGTTCACTCAAACTCATGTCCATCGAGTCTGTGATGCCATCAAGCCATCTCATCCTCTGTTGTCCCCTTCTCCTCCTGCCCCCAATCCCACCCAGCATCATGGTCTTTTCCAATTAGTCAACTCTTTGCATGAGGTGGCCAAAGTACTGGAGTTTCAGCTTCAGCATCAGTCCTTCCAAAGAAATCCCAGGACTGATCTCCTTTAGAATGGACTGGTTGGATCTCCTTGCAGTCCAAGGGACTCTCAAGAGTCTTCTCCAACACCACAGTTCAAAAGCACCAATTCTTTGGCGCTCAGCTTTCTTCACAGTCCAACTTTCACATTCATACATGACCACTGGAAAAACCATAGCTTTGACTAGACGGGCCTTTGGTGGCCAAGTAATGTCTCTGCTTTTTAATATGCTATCTAGGTTAGTCATAAGAAACTTTATATGTATATGAAATATTAGCATATTTCCTCTAGTGAGGAAAAGCAAGAATTCACTGAATTTTATGGAAATAGGCTTTTGCCAAAAGTTTGAGATTAAGCTATTTTTTAAAAAAAGAAGTCTGAGTCATTTTTACTTGCTTTTCTATGAACTATCTGGTTACATACTTGCCAAATGTAAAAGCCACATTGCTGTTCTGTTCTTTACTAATTTTTATAAGCTATCACATATTTTGAAAAGTAAGTACTTGCTATATAAGAGGAATTATGCTTAATGAGATTCACTTACATGTTCTGAGTTTGAGATATTTAACAGTATGCAGAAAAATAGGATGATTTTTCAGGAATTGATGGTTTCATGGATATTATTCAGCTCAAGATAGAAATTGTCAAATTTGCCCTGCAGAAAGTCTTATCAATTTAAATGATCTCTAACAACTTGCATGCATTCTTAAATATATCATGTTATTTTCCATGCCTTAATTTTTAATATTCAGCAACATAATAGTGTTCTGTTATAATAAGATACCTAAGAATGGGAATAAAGCACAAAAATCATTGGAGAACAATTGAGTGCAGCAAAGGCAAAAATGATGAATAGAAGGTTGTAACTTGTAGAAGCCTTGGCATGGCTGTAAAACCTGTAAAAATGTAACCGTGACTTGGAAGGAATACATTTAAACCCTCAGGAAAAAGTAATTAGGGCATTTCTCGTTCTTCAAATGGATAAGCAAAACCATGACTACAGGGATAAATGTATTGTGCTTGTGGATCAATAAAGAGACCAGTCTGACATCTGTTAAATATATTGATGAATGACACTTAATTATGAAGACCTCGAATATATTAATGTTTTAGGCAAGAGGAGATCATTGGGGATTCTTAGATCAGCAATTTTTGAATCAGGTGATTGAAGAGATATTTCCAAAATTATGTATGCAATTTTCATTAAAAGAGAGTGAGAAGAAACAGAGACCCCAGACAACGATCAATACAGTATGACAATTTAATGATTCCTCTACTTAAAAGAATCATTAAAGTTCAAGTGGTTTCATAATACACATCCAAAATAATAAAATCGATTCCTATTAAGGCCAAGTTTAGAGCAATCAGAACAGATCACATCTTTAGATTATCACTGTATATGTTCCAATAAAATTCAAGGATTACTCTAATAGTGTACTCATAGAAGAGAAAATATAAAATATGTTTTTTCAACTTTTGATTACTCCAGTATTTAATTTTGGGTGAAAAAAAATTTGTTAAAAATTTAATACTTCGACTTAGATTTAGTACCTTTATGCTGGTTTATTTTTGCAAATGAAGAATCTTTTTTTTTTTTTGCAAAACTTTACAATTCAGATTTTGAAAAATATGGTTTTCCAATCTAATTTTGCCTCTACAACATCCAATCTGCAATCAGAGTTTTGTACAATGTTAGTAACCTCTTTTTCTTTAAAAGATGAAATATTCAGTCACCTAGAACATTAAGGGAAAACTGCAGTGCTCTTTCCCTAATGAGAAGGAGAAATTCAACCACACTGGTCAGAAATAGCTAAAGGAGCAGGTTCCTTTTTCTTTGCTAAAGAAGCCATGACTGACACTAACTTCACTTGCCTTAAGACAAAATCATGGAGATGTGGTTTCTAGGAATTCTCAATTTGCTGTCTCATTAATTCTCATTTTTATTTGATAGGTTCCTAGACACTAGTGCTCTGTTCCTTCCAACAATACCATTTTCTCTTTGGTTTGCCAATGATGTTAGCCATTCGAAGCTTTATACCACATGAGCATTGATGGATGTTCATGGAAATAAATCAATTCATCAGATCTATAGCAACTAGATACTCAAGATCAATTTTCTCTTTGTGAGAAAATGAATGGATTTGGTAAAGAAGTGGCTGAGAAGCAGTGGAATAAGATTTGCAGTTTACTTTTCTCATTCAACCCAGTGATTTCCAATAAAGTATGTGTCACAGTATTGAAAGAAAGTGTTTAATATAAAATTGACTTTATCATAATATTGTGTGCATACTCAAAGTTCCATTGATAAGGTAATAATTTATTCTGATGTGAACTATATATCTAAGAAAAATAGTAATAAGATTGCCTTATTTCTAGATAATAGCACTTTTTAAACTTGAATCAATAAATACTACAAATCCACGAATAATTATTTAAAATTGAGCAGTTGTAGGCAATTAGTTTCTTATTAAATAAGATCAAAGAACTTTTTCTAAAATTCTGATGTAGTAGACTGCTAGTTGTTGTTATTCAGTTGCCCAGTTGTGTCCAACTCTTTGTACCATGCCAGGCCTCCCTGTCCCTCACTGTCTCCTGAAGTTGGCCCAAGTTCATGCCCATTGCATCAGTTATGCCATCCAGCCATCTCATCCTCTGCTGCCCTCTTCTCCTTCTGCTCTAAATCTTTCCCAGCATCAGGGACTTTTCCAATGAGTCAGCTGTTTGCATCAGATGAAGAAATTACTGGAGCTTCAGCCTCAGCATCAGTCCTTCCAACAATATTCCAGGTTAATTTCCCTTAAGATTGACTGGTTTGATCTCCTTGCTATTCAAGGGATTCTCAGAAGTCTTCTCCTGCATTTCAGGTCAAAGGCATCCATTCTTCAGTGCTCTGCCTTCCTAAACAGTCCAGTTCTTACAACTGTATGTGATCACTGAGAAGACCATAGCCTTGACTGTATGGACCTTTGTCGGCAGAATAGTCTCTGCTTTTCAACACACTTTCTAGGTTTATCATAGCTTTCCTGCCAAGAAGCAATCATCTTCTGATTTCATGGCTGCAGTCACCATCCACAGTGATTTTAGAGTCCAAGAAGAGGAAATCTGTCACTACTTCCACCTTTCTCCCCTCTATTTGCCATGAAGTAATGGGGCCAGCCATTCTAAAGAAGATCAGCCCTGAGTGTTCTTTGGAAGGAATGATGCTAAAGCTGAAACTCCAGTACTTTGGCCACCTCATGCAAAGAGTTGACTCATTGGAAAAGACTCTGATGCTGGGAGGTATTGGGGGCAGGAGGAGAAGGGGACAACAGAGGATGAGATGGCTGGATGGCATCACCGACTTGATGGACATGAGTTTGAGTGAACTTCGGGAGTTGGTGATGGACAGGGAGGCCTGGCGTGCTGCGATTCATGGGGTGGGAAAGATTTGGACACGACTGA
Source organism: Bos indicus x Bos taurus (assembly GCF_003369695.1). Taxonomy (NCBI): domain Eukaryota; kingdom Metazoa; phylum Chordata; class Mammalia; order Artiodactyla; family Bovidae; genus Bos; species Bos indicus x Bos taurus. The sequence continues at coordinate 15,881,901 of NC_040076.1, read as the reverse complement.
GCAACTGAACTGAACTGAACTGAATGGGGCCAGATGCCATAATCTTACTTTATATATATATAAACTATATATATAGTTTTAAGTCAGCTCTTTCCCTCTCCTCCCTCACTCTCATGAACAGACTCTAGTTCCTCTTCGCTTTCTGCCATTAGAGTGGTATCATCCACTTATCTGAGGTTGTTGATGTTTCTCCTGCCTATCTTGATTCGAGTTTAGATTCTTATACAGCGCAGCATTTCATGATGTGCTTAAGACATAGTTTATATAAACAGGGTGACAGCAGACAGCCCTGTCATACTCCTTTCTCAATCTAGAACCAATCAGTTGTTCCAGACAGTGTTCTAACTGTTGCTTCTTGACCTATATACAGGTTTCTCAGGAGACATGTAAGATGGTCTGATATTCTCATTTCTTTAAGAGCTTTACACAGTTTATTATGATCCACACAGTAAAAGGCTTGGTGTCGTCGATGAAAACAGGTAGATGTTTTTCTGGAATGCCCTTCCTTGATTATTCTATGATCCAGCAAATGTTGACAATTTGATCTCTGATTCCTTTTCCTTTTCTAAACCCGGCTTGGACATCTGGAAGTTCTTGGTTTGCATAAAGCCTGATTTTAAGCATGACCTTTCTAGCATGGGAGACGAGTGCAGTTGTCCAATGGTTAGGACATTCTTTGATACTACTCTTCTTGGGAATTGGGATGAGAATTGAGCTTTTCCAATCTTGTGGCCACTGCTGGGTCTTCCAGATTTGCTGACATATTGAATGCAACATCTTGATGGCATTATCCTTTAGGATATTGAATAGTTCTATTGGAATTTTATCACAGACCCTAGCTTTACTAACAGCAGTGCTTCCTAAGGCTCACTTGACTTTGTTATCCAGAATGTCTGGCTCTGATGACTGACCATTGTAGTAATCTGGTTCATTTGGATCTTTTTGTATAGATCTTCCATGTATTCCTCCCATCTCTTCTTGATCTCTTCTGTGTCCCTAAGTGTCTGCAATTTATGTTCCTTATTGTGCCCATCTTTGGGCAAAATATTTCTTTGATATCTTCAATTGTCCTAAAGAGATCTCTAGTCTTTCCCCTTCTGTTGTTTTCTTCTAGTTTTATACACTGTTCATGGAAGAAAGCCTTCTCTCTCCATGTTGTTCTTCAGAAATCTGCATTTAGCTGGATGCATTTTTCCCTTTCTCCCTTTTTGCTTTTCTTCTTTCTCTAGCTATTTGTAAGGTCTCCTCAGATAACCACTTTGCCTTCTTGTTTTTCTTTTTCTTTGGGATAATTCTGTTTGCTTCCTCCTGTACAATAGTTACAGACCTCCATCCATAGTTCTTCACACACAATTTTAAAAGATCTAATCCCTTGGTTCTATTTGTTCCCTCTCCTGTGTATTCATAGGGGATTTGATTTAAGTCATACCTGGCTGGCCTGGTGGTTTTCCCCACTGAATTTTGCTATGAGAAGCTGAGGATCTGAGCCAGTCAACTCCAGGTGTTTTTTTTTTTTTCCCTGACTGTATACAGCTCCTCTATCTTTGTCTATAAAGAATGTCATCAATTTGATTTCAGTATTGCCTATTTGCTGATGTCCATGTATAAAGGTAAATTTCTTACTAACCATCAAATATAGTTTCTCTTCATTCTGGTCACAAAGCTTGTTTCCCATCTTCTCTTGCAATGAGGAGGTTAAATTCTAGCTAGTAGAATGAGACTTTTCACTTTTCACTTTCATGCATTGGAGAAGGAAATGGCAACCCACTTCAGTGGTCTTGCCTGGAGAATCCCAGGGACAGGGGAGCCTGGTGGGCTGCCGTCTATGGGGTCCCACAGAGTTGGACATGACTGAAGCGACTTAGCAGCAGCATCAGAATGAGATGTGATATAATGCACAACTATAAACTTCCTACAGACTCTCATCCATGTCCCCCATCCCTTCCATCATGGCCTTGGAAGATAGGCTTTAAAGATGGTGGATCAAAAACACTGAAGGAACTCAAGCCTTTAATCATCCCTCAGAGTTGAACTGTCTACCAATGAAGAACATTCATTTGAACTTTCCATTAACAAGTGTTTACATTGTAAACTACTGAGGTTTGCAATTTATATGTTAAGGTAGTGAGTTTAATCTAAGGTAAAATACTTAGAAAGCAAAGTTGGGAAAGATTTAAGAATGGAGAAAAACTTCAGAATTACTGAGATTACATATTTCCAATAGCTTGGAAAAATAGGTAACTCTCAAAATGGAAATTGAATTTAGAAATAAAATGGAGTGTTATGTATTGCACATATGAGTTTAAGTACACAGATTTCTTGAATTTCATTTTCTAGAGTATGCACTTCCTTACTATTAAGTGTTTTCCACCGTGGTCAATATCTAAGAATGAAACAAAGAGAAGAAATAAAAAAGAAAATAGGAAGGGATGCAGGAAGAAAGGAAGGAAAGAAAGAAGGAAGGAAGTAAAAGAGGTGACGAAGGAAGAAGGCAGAGAGAGGGGAAAGGAGAGAGAAAATTAATAGTGAAATTGAAGCAAAATAGTACTTCATACTTCTCTTTCATTTTTTTATCAGGATTTATCAGACACGTAGGAAGATAAATTAAGGGAAGTATCTGTTGTCAAATTCATGGTATGAATGGTTGATATTTTCCTTAAATTTTTAACATAAAATTTAAAATTTATATTTTCATGCCTCTATATATGAAATCAGAACTTGAAAGTTTCAGTTGAAGTGAGAAACAGCTAACCCTTCATTACATTAGGCATGTAAAAACCAAAGTTTCAGGTAAAGACAGCAGAATAGACAAATATATTTATTCTCACCTCATTTGGGATCTCAAGAAAAAAAGAATATTTAGTAATTTACTTATTTAAAGTCATAATGTTATAATGACATGAAACATTTGAAAGAGAAAAAAAAAAAAAAACAAGAAAATCTTGAATTTTGAAAACAGAGGGAGGGTTAGTCAATGCAGGGTCAGCTCAATGAATGGCCAGTGAGTGTAGTCATGCAGGTACCCACACATAGTCATGTCCTGCAGTTGGTTTAATGGGCTGCTGTCACTATATTGACATTTTTAATGATTTAGGGGCAAGGATTCTCACTTCGTTTTGTGTTTTGACCTGAACATTGTGAAACTGGACTTGAGCATATGATTTGACAAATCTAGGAAAACTGAATTGTAAGGCCAAAGTATGGGAAAATATGAACTACATAAATATATGTTGCAAATCCTCAAGTGGCTGAGGTACTACATCAACAGAGCTAAAATGTTGGTGGCTTGGGGAGTTCTAAAATAATGAAATATGTAGAAAGTTTGTTAAAGAATCAGCCAGAACTATCTCTACTCAGTGCAGTAGAGTGTCCCACTCCAGGGGACACTGCTTCCTCACCTAGCAGATGCTTGTAGTTTTCTTTAGAATAAGGAAACAGGAGGTCTCTGGACTCAGAAAATTAGCAACATAGTAGATAGCAGTATGGGGAGGGAGAGAGGAGGGGATTCAAGATGGGGAACACGTGTACACCCATGGTGGATTCATGTTGATGTATGGCAAAACCAATACAATATTGTAAAGTAATTAGCCTCCAATTAAAATAAATATATTTTTTTAAAATAAAGAGCATCAGGACTGAGTGTGCCAGTTTTTAATTCATTGCTTTCAGTGCTGAATCTATACTTCTAGGCTTATTACAATGTAGCTGAACTCTGTTAATATTCATCCTTTGCAGCAGGCACAATTTCAGACTTATTAGTAGAGTGCATCGTGGGGGCACTGGAAGACAAAGAACTTGTTTCTGATCCTGAGGTTCTTCCCTTTGTTTTTTTTTTCTATTACACTTATCAGTGTCTCTCATAACGCAGACACCCAGTGATGATCATGGCCAGTCAAGTTTTGGCAGCACCACAGTGAATAGCTTTCCAGTAAGTTTCAGCCACATCCCCTCTGGTAGATGCCAACTGAATACATTGTAGCAGTGCCAAGGGGTCATTTTCATTGCATTACCCTTATGTACCTTAGAGGAATATTTCCTCTTTGACTCTCTAGGCTTCAGTTTCTTGCTCACCTGTACCCAGAAGTAATGTAAACTAACCTGCCAGTACTGCCTGTGCTTTCTCTGTCCACCAGCCTCAGCACCTACATCCCAGAGGTATGTTTTCTGTTGGCCCAGCAACTGTGAACTAGCTTTGATGTAGACCACGCCAATTTCACCATTACCCAGTAGGGATGCCAGCACACCCTGTCCAGTGAGGTCTGAACTTCAGACTTGACAATGGGACCTCCTTTCCAACCATGTCCCTTTCTTTGGGATTCTCTCTCTGCCAAAGGATATTCTTTCGAATTTTCTTTACCCTTTATAGTTAATAATTCTTTGTATATCACATTCTCTGTTCAAATTACTATGTGATCTCTGTCTCCTAATTAGCTCTATTGACACAGCAGGATGAAGTATCTAATTAAGTATTTTATTTTCTGAGCTATCCAGACAGAGTTCTACATGATTCTCCAACTGCTAGGAAATATATTTTTTCTCTGCAGATAGGAAATTGCCAGATTCTCTGTGGGGATATCTAATGAGGCCGAAAGACACAAAGAGCCGAATAGCTAAGCTCCCTTAGATAAATAGGCCAACCACATCACAGGAGACAAGTTGCAGCCAAGAGCCCAAAGTTTAAAGTCAGCTTTCCAGTCTCCACTTTAAATAGGAGCAGATAATAAAAGATTAGCAGATATCTGAGGGAAGTCTTTAATAGGAAGAGAATAAATCAGGAAGAAACTATTTGAATGAAGTAGAAATTATATAAAGAGTAGAAAAGTTAAAAAAAAAAACTGCCATTAATAATAACAGGGAGTTAAAAGATTATACTACAACCACACACACACAAAAAAGAACAAACTTACTATATAAAAGATAAAACAACACTCTTGCAATAAGTTAATGGAATATTTAATAGACCTCCATGTTTTTAGAAGAGTTTTATACATGAATTAGTGTGGTAGAAAGTGTCCATTGATAACTCAGCAGATAAACCAAACCAAAAACAAAAAAATAAGCAACTTGGAATTATAAGACTAATAAGAAAAAAAATTAGTGAAAAATAAAAATAATCACAGTGTACCTCATTGCTAGGCATGTATTGCATTTGCATTATTTTTATGGAATAAGCATTCATCTAACCAAAACTTCCCTGGGGTCTTAGATGGTAAAGCATCTTCCTGCCATGCAGGAGACTTGGGTTCAATCCCTGGGTCAAGAAGATCCCCTGGAGAAGAAAATGGCAACCCATTCCTGTATTTTTGCCTGGAGAATTCCGTAGACAGAGACGCCTGGTGGGCTACAGTCCATGCGGTCGTAAAGAGTCAGACACAACTGAGCTTCCAACACTTAAACATTAAACCAAAACTGCTATGTAACTGAATTGGGAGGATGAGGGCTTTTAAGTAGGTGAGGAAGGAAGCAAAGAGAGTTAAATCTTCATCTCCTGTGTTGGGAAATTACAATAATGTTTAAACCTAAAAAGTCAAAATATAATCACATAATTCAGCCTTGAAGGGGTAAATTAAAAAATTACTGGTTAATTGAAAGAAAAATTTAGAAGAGTGGAAAACAGAGGGTGGGTGGCAAAATAACACCATTTTCCATTAGAAATCCTGTGCAATTGTTTTTCTCTTTAGATTGTATGTGTACCTTACTGCCATTAAATACAGTTTAAAAACATTAATGTCACTATTTCAATGGGTTAAGCTTGATAAAGGTTATCTAAACCACCTTCCAGTTTGTTTCACTTTTTTTCATAAATTATGTAACAGCAATTTGGAGAAATGAAACATTGACTATGATGCTGAACTAATGTGAGTTATCATAAAAAATAATGAGAGAAAAATTACAATGTGTGGCTAGGAACACTTTTGCGATTTCCTCTAAACCTACTTTCTCTATAATTTAAATATAGCCTGTCCATCATTCTGCCAGAATATTAGATTCCTTAAATATTACCTAAAATGACAGAAAAAGACTTCTTTACTTGTTGCTCCCTAGGACATACTCACTTTTAAAAGATTTTCACTTTTTGTAACAAACATCTCCTTCAACTTATTATTAGTGAAATCTAACATCTCAATAAAGCACATGTTGCCTTCAAGAGGTATTCCTTTCGAGAAGGACTGCATTTCTTAAGTGCTTTAGTTTGAATCAAATGTGGATGGCATTTCATAAACTGGAACCATAAAAATTCCTTAACAGTTAAGTTTAGTGTGCTTTCATGCTCATTAGAGCAGTCAGTAAATAATAATTCAGTGGGAGATGAAAGGGAATAGTTGATATTTTGTTGTTTAGCTGCTCAGTCCTCTCCAACTCTTTTGCCACCCATGAACTATAATCTGCCAGACTCCTCTGTCCATGGGATTTCCCAGGAAAGAATACTCAAGTGGTTTGCCATTTGCTTCTCCAGGGGATCTTCCCAACCCAGTAATCAAACCTGTGTCTCCTGCATTGGCAGACAGATTCTTAACTACTGTGCTACCTGGGAAGCCCCACAGTGGGTATATCAGCATATTATTTGTGAATCTCTGAAATCACTGATCTAAGGTTCTATATCCCCACTCCAGTACTCTTGTCTGGAAAATCCCATGGATGGAGGAGCCTGGTGGGCTGCAGTTCACGGGTCGCTACAAGTCGGACACGACTGAGCGACTTCACTTTCATTTTTCACTTGCATGCATTGGAGAAGGAAATGGCAACCCACTCCAGTGTTCTTGCCTGGAGAATCCCAGGGACGGGGGAGCCTGGTGGGCTGCTGTCTATGGGGTCGCGCAGAGTCAGACACGACTGAAGTGACTTAGCAGCAGCAGCAGGATTCTATATAGACATTGTCTATAAACCTATTGTTTTTCATGTCTTAGAGTGTTTATGTAATCTATTATGAGCTACTAGACTGTAGCTAAAATTATGTATTTTTATTTTTTAATTTTTCGAGGAAGACATTGATCAGAAGTGATAATTTAAACATTCAGACATAAGTGTGGAGTTTGATGTTTGCTTCATCTATTTTATTTTTCTTAAAAAAAATAACAGCAAAACCTTGCCAAATGTGTCCCACCAAGTTGAAATTTTATTGTAAACTAAAAGTCTGGCAGTTTTTAGCTAATGTAAATAGCATCCCAACCGTCATTTCCCAGAAAAAGGAAAAAGAGAGGTAGTTTTACTGCTTTCACTTTAACATGTTACACTTGATCCAAGAAATAAACCCAATTAAAATGTCTGTAGAAAAACAAAGAAAGCAAGAGATGCAATTGTTGCCAGGTTGTTCTCTTTACAGAACTTCCTGAAATTAAACTTCTTTTTGTCTCCTCCCAGGACAGTCTCTCTCTCTCTCTCTCTTTTGCAAATTGGGTATAATTGCTTTGTGTTAGGTGCTTAGTCATGTCCCACTCTTTGCGACCCCATGGACAGGCTCCTTGGTCCATGGAATTCTCCAGGCAAGAATACTAGAGTGGATATCCATTCCCTTCTCCAGGGGATCTTCCTGACCCAGGGATCAAACCTATCCTGCATTGCAGGCATATTTTTTACCATCTCTAGTTGCTTTGTAATGTTGTTTTAATTTTTGCTGTACAAGGGATTGAATCAACCAAATGTATACATATATCCCCTCCCTCCTGAATCCACCCCTACCCATCTCACCCAGCAAGCTGAGCTCCCTGGGTCCATTCCTGAGTGCCAATGCCAACTTTGAAAGTCAAGCTTATGTTCATCTCTAAACTCTACACATAGTTCTGCATTTTGGCTCTGTCCCTAAACTCTGGGAATGTCTATTGTGTTTTGAAGTCTAATTATGATATTTTTTAATAGTCTCATGTTAATTTTCTCTATCAATCTGTGCATATATGGCAGCATTATACAGATCCAATGGCTCAGATGGTAAAGAATCTGCCAGGAGTGTGGAAGACCTGGGTTCAGTCCCTGAGCAAGGAAGATCTCCTGGAGGAGGGCATGGCAACCCACTCCAATATTCTTGCCTGGGGTATACCCATGGACAGAGGAGCCAGGCAGGCTATTGTCCATGGGGTTGCAAAGATTTGTACATGACTGAGTGGCTAAACACACATACAGATCCAAAGCATGAGCTTACCTAGCTAGCTACACATAAATTTTATGTAAATGTTTTAATATATTGCAAAAATCCTTCAGAAAAGTGTGCTGACTCATCCATGAGCTGTTTATGAGTGTACATTTCCTTCCCTCACAATACACCAACAGTTACCACATTTACAAATATTTCCAACATGACTGAGTAGGCGATTGAATCTCAGCATGCTTCCAACTTTTATAAAATTATATAATGAACCATTATATTATTATCTTTGATTCAAATAAAGGCTAATATATTGTAAAGGAGGGGTACTGTTGCCAAAGCTTGGCCTCTTTTCACCAATGCCAAATAGAAACTCAGACTGAATTTTGGGTGAAGTGAAAAAGAGTAGCTTTTGTTACTTTACCAGGCAGAGGGGGCCATAGTGAGCTAGTGCTCTGAAGACCCTATGATCCATGGAGGTAGTGAGGAGTTTTATAGTGTTTAGGGAGCAGGGTGTGATCACCTGGTGGAGGATTCTTGGATTGGGTGGCACCAAGATAAAGTTTCAAGCATCAACCATCTTCTGGTTTCAACCACTCTTACAGTCGATGTTCTTGTGGTCAGCAGTTTTCACCTGGTGGTGGTCTACTTCCTGTAAAAACAACTTAGCAATGTGTGTCAGTCTTTTTATATATATCTTTCAAGGAACTGGGAGTTTGGGAATTTTACTATGTGGCAAAATTATAGTCAAAATCGTTACCCATTCCTTGCCCCAACAGCTGTTCTTTGTCTCTACATCTTCACATTACCCAATCATTAATTCTTGAGTCAGCCTTTTACTTCAAAAACAAGGACACAGGGGCTTGTACATGGTGTCCATGCAGAAGCTAAATTCTGGAAGCAGAACATTAAGTACCAGAACATTACTGGTCTGGAAAGATTTCTGAGGAAGAAGCTATTAGTAGAAGGCACACATTATGAAAGGTGGAGATATGCCCACCTTTGAGATTTTCTTAAAAAAAAAAAAAGTTACCTTTGAAATGGTCTTTCTGAGAAAGTTGTTGGCAGTGTGGCTTGAAAAGACACAATGCTGAAGCATAGGGAACTACCTACTGCTCTCTGGATAGAGTTGTTTATTTCTTTACTGGATCTGCTATCAGGACTGTAAATATGCTTACATTATATTGAAAGATGTGTTCACTTCCTAACCTGCCTGAAAACATCATGACTTTTGTTTTTTTAATGGTGAAGAAAATATGTGAGCTGTTCTCTTGAGTCATGTTTGCCTTTCTTTATTTTTTTTAATTCAAAAGGGCAGATTTCTCACTTTTGGTATTTAAATCCTCTCTCTTTATTCAGTTCATGATTTATTTTTCTCATGACACATATCTTTACGTTTTTCTATAATGTTTCATTCAGGGTTTTTTTCTCCATATTTTACTCATTCTCTTCTCCTTCAGCCCACTTATTGATCCTCAGTTGTTCTCAAAGGTAAATCATCTGAAATCTAAAACTTCTTGGCAGCAGAGACAGCAATTTTAAAATGTACAAGAGCAGCACTTTAAATTTTAGCGCCCCCCCTTCTTTCTGAGTAACCTTAAATCTGATTACTGTCAGTTTTAGACTGCTAGCATTAAGCAACTCGGAAGATTGCATTCATTAAGTACTTTTGATGAGAATGGAGTTTTCTTATATCCATTTTTACAATGGATAACTTGAAATGCACTCAAACAGCAGAAAGCAAGGATTGTTCTCTAGAGGAAATAAATTATTTACAGTGGAAGAAAATGTAAAAATATTGGAGCAAACCTGGTTAAAAAAAAATGGTGGGGGAAAGCATGAGATGAGGGAAAGAGAGAAAGAGACAGAAAATGGTCATATGTTTAGAACTCAAACTGCATCTAGAATAGTGTTTGATTCTGGGAAATTCTAATTTTTTAGGTTATAATCTTTCAATCTATAGAACTAAGGAGTTACATTTGTTAATTAGCAAATTTTCCTTCAATTCAAGAAGTCTATAATTTAGAAACTACTTCTAGGAAAACTTGTGTAGATTCATTATTTGGAATGTTGAAAATGGTTAACTCTATTTTCTTATAGAAATGAATTATGTTAGTGTTAAAAATGAAATAAAATTTTAAATTCATGTTTAATACAGCAGGTTCTCAGTTAACACATACACATATTCAGGCATTCTTAGAAGTCCCTCAGTTCAGTTCAGTTCAGTCACTCAGTCATGTCCAACTCTTTGAGACCCATGAATTGCAGCACGCCAGGCCTCCCTGTCGATCACCAACTCCTGGAGTTCACTCAAATTCACGTCCATCGAGTCCATGATGCCATCCAGCCATCTCATCCTCTGTCGTCCCCTTCTACTCCTGCCCCCAATCCCTCCCAGCATGAGTCTTTTCCAATGAGTGAACTCTTCAAGTGAGGTGGCCAAAGTACTAGAGTTTCAGCTTTAACATCACTCCTTCCAAAGAACACAAAGGACTGATCTCCTTTAGAATGGACTGGTTGGATCTCCTTGCAGTCCAAGGGACTCTCAAGAGTCTTCTCCAACACCACAGTTCAAAAGCATCAATTCTTCGGCACTCAGCTTTCTTCACAGTCCAACTCTCACATCCATACATGACCACTGGAAAAACCATAGCCTTGACTAGATGGACCTTTGTTGGCAAACTAATGTCTCTGCTTTTGAATATGCTATCTAGGTTGGTCATAACTTTCCTTCCAAGGAGTAAGTGTCTTTTAATTTCATGGATGCTGTCACCATCTGCAGTGATTTTGGAGCCCAAAAAAATAAAGTCTGACACTGTTTCCACTGTTTTCCCATTCATTTCTCATGAATTGATGGGACTGGATGCCATGATCTTAGTTTTCTGAATGTTGAGCTTAAAGTCAACTTTTTCACTCTCCTCTTTCACTTTCATCAAGAGGCTTTTTAGTTCCTCTTCACTTTCTGCCATAAGGGTGGTGTCATCTGCATATCTGAGATTATTGGTATTTCTCCTGACAATCTTGATTCCAGCTTTTGCTTCTTCCAGCCCTGCGTTTCTCATGATGTACTCTGCATAGAAGTTAAATAAGCATGGTGACAATATACAGCCTTGATGTACTCCTTAGAAGTTCCTCAAGAATTCATTAAAAGAGAAAAGACAAATTATACTTCAATATACTATTATCTTTTGCAACAATACTGAATACAAAAGAGTCTAAAGAATGTTTGTTTTGTTTATATTTAGGTGTTTATTGTCAAAAAATCATTAAATGTTTGGAAACTGCTTTTAGTTAAAAAAAAAGATGATGGTGGGATAATTCAAGCAGATAAATGCTTCTAATTCCTTGGAACTAGGAAATGCCCAAATGCAAAAACATATGTAGTATGAAACTGATGCCAAATGTTAATTTTCTAGACTGGTATTGAAATGATGAACAAGTTCTAGTTTCTTTATATCACTTATGCCATTTACAATTCAAAATATTTCATGTGAATTTGAACTCTAAAACAGTGAGAAGTCTCACAGGAAATTCAGAAGTGTTATTTTATACCCAAACTCCTTAGACCTACAGTTCTCATTTAAGCAAACTGTCCTTAAGCCAATCTTACTTAAACTGATACTCAATTAGGATTATATTGTGCCTCTGTTTTAAAGTGTCATGTTTCCTGAGTTAAACTGTAGACATTATCTTTGAGATACAAATGTGACCTCTGAATCTTAAGGAACTTGCTTGATGCCATGCAACTACAACATCATCAAAGGAAGAATATGAACAGAAGTATCTTTCTTCCCCAAAGTGTCCAAACTCTTTACCTTTGGGCTGCCCTGCCTCAGATGCATACATGGAAGAAATGAAGCTTCAATTTTTTTTTGCATGTATAACTCAATATCAAAGTATAGTCTGATCGTGGATAATTTTATTAAGCAGGGAACCCCATATGGTACAATGGGCAAAGAATCCACTTGCAAAGCAAGAGCTGTAGGAAGCATGGGTTTGATCCCTGAGTTGGAAAGATCCCCTGGAGGAGGAAATGGGAACCCACTCCAGTATTCTTTCCTGGGAAATCCCACGGACAGAGGAGCCTGGTAGGCTACCGCCAAAAGGGTCAGAAAGAGTTTTATACAAACTAAATATGCATCAGGTGATACTTAATTTCATGATGGAAACTCAAAAGCTCAGATAATATGGCAGGCATGCTAAGGGTCATCTGCTTTTGCTGCTGCTAAGTTGCTTCAGTCATGTCCGACTCTGTGCGACCCCATGGACTGCAGCCTACCAGGCTTGTCCGTCCATGGGATTCACCAGGCAAGAACACTGGAGTGGGTTGCTATTTCCTTCTCCAATGCATGAAAGTGAGAAGTGAAAGTGAAGTCGCTCAGTTGTGTCTGACTCTTAGCGACCCCATGGACTGCAGCCTGCCAGGCTCCTCCATCCATGGGATTTTCTGGACAACAGTATTGGAGTGGGGTGCCATTGCCTTCTCCCAAGGATCATCTAAACCAGAAAAAAAAAATCAAGAAAATTTGCCCTTTTCTTTTTTCAGGTAAAGTTTAAAATGAACCAAATTTCAAGTAAAATGGAAGAATAAAGCAGGATAAGTGGTACTCATATGGTCCAGTGTTTACCCCATGGCTGAGACTTAACACTCACTCCTACAAATGACATAGGAGGTGTGTCCCTTGAGAAACAGAGAAAGCCAAAGGGTAATTTTGTTCTTCAATTTAGAACAGGAAGGCAATGGAGTGAGGGATTCATCATAAAAGGGAGAGGAGAAAAAAGGAGAGGAAAATAGTAATTGATGGCAGAATTTCCCAGAGCATGCATTAACAACCAGAATCCAGGCTTCTGGATTATATTTTTAGAGGACCACCACCAGGAACACACTCCAGTATTCTTGCCTAGAAAATCCCATGGACAGAGGAGCCTGGTATGCTGCAGTCCATGAGGTCGCTGAGGGTCGGACACGACTGAGCAACTTCACTTTCACTTTTCACTTTCATGCATTGGAGAAGGAAATGGTAACCCACTCCAGTGTTCTTGCCTGGAGAATCCCTGGGACACGGGAGCCTGGTGGACTGCTGTCTATGGGGTCGCACAGAATTGGACACAACTGAAGTGACTTAGCAGCAGCAGCAACCACCAGGAAAAGAGAGAATAATGTGTGAGAACTGATGAGATAAATGGGGGCAAATCAGAATTGTGGGCACTTGATGTGGGTGATCATGTTTGATTAGTTAAAGAAATATCTTTCATTCTGTGAAACTGTCATGACAGCATGTTGACTCATCCTTTATAAATGAAGAAAATTCTCTCTATGAATATTTAATATTTCTCTTAAAAAGTGCAAAATCCTTCTGATGTACATTGTTATGATTAAATCAAAAAGTGAAAACCAACAAAAAAAGGAACATCAAATTTCCCCTTGAGGATTGCTCTAAGAAATGTGAGGGTGTGAACTATCAAATAATAGATCTGCTGACTTAGGTGTCACTTTGTTTCCATTATTATACTAAGAAGGTTAAGTAAGGTCTTCATTTTATTTGATAATTACCGGCAGTAGACATGACATAGTTATTAAAAAGTCAGAAAGGTTATGCATTAAATTTTATGACATCCTTATGGAATATTAAGAGTATTTTCATCTTATTTTTAAAGTTCACTTTTCTGGTATAAAGGGGTTTAAAAATACACAGCTTAATCATATTTTAAATGACAAATAATTCATGTCCTATAACAGAATGCAATCTTGTTCATTTTCCCTTGATCTAAGTGTGAGAGTATTTATGTACCATAAATCAGCAGCATGTTGTAAAGCGGTTAAGGTCTGAGCAGACTGAAGTAAGTACACGTTCATCCTTGGTGCCTGCACTGCATGGCACAGTGGACGATACAATGTCACCCTTGGATACTGGCCTTCCTTAGAGGTCTAACAGAACTAGAACTCTGGAAACAATGCTGTCTTCTGCCAAAGCCACAATCAATTGTCCGGGGGACAGACACAGCCAGAGGTGATCAGCTATGGCCTGAGAACCATCATATCAGAGTTCTCTGGGGTTGTTGCTAGGAGAATATAGAGATTATAATAAGTACCACAAGAAAAAATTGTTGGGGATTCTTTGTGTAAAGCACATATGTAAGGCAAATGGTGTGATTGGTGGGTAAACAAAATGTTACAAAGCTTCCCTGGGGGTTTGTGAAATCCTTTCTTACCCTGTATATTGAGGTTGTATATTGAGGTTGCGAACTGCTGAAGGTACCTCTAAAACCATGCATCTTCTTCTACATTCCATCTGTGTTTCCTTGCACTAAATCCATGTTATCCCAATGTGCCTCTTCCTCGAGGCCTTAAAAAATCTAATAAATTATACTGAAGAAATGTTTAAAATGCTAAATTAGCAGCCAGAAGATTGAATATATAACCTTTTTCTCTACAATTGAATAAGAAGATAATATGAGGCAAATTATTAAAGCAAACATCTTTGCCTCAATTTTCTTATGTATACAATAGGAGCAATAGTAACTGCATCCCTTCAGTTCAGTTCAGTTGCTCAGATGTGTCTGTCTCTTTGCAACCCCATGGACTGCAGCATGCTAGGCTTCAGCACCAACTCCCTGAGCTTACTCAAATTCATGTCCATCAAGTCGGTGATGCCATCCAAACATCTCATTCTCTATCACCCCCTTCTCCTCCCACCTTCAATCTTTCCCAGCACCAGGGTCTTTTCCAATGAGTCAGTTCTTCACAGCAGGTTGCCAAAGTATTGGAGTTTCAGCTTCAGCATCAGTCCTTCCAATGAATATTCAGGACTGATTTCCTTTAGGATGGACTGGCTGGATCTCCTTGCAGTCCAAGGGACTCTCAAGAGTCTTCTCCAACACCATAGTTCAAAGGCATCAGTTCTTCGGCACTCAACTTTCTTTATAGTCCAACTCTCACATCCATACATGACTACTGGAAAAACCATAGCTTTGACCAGATGGACCTTTGTTGGCAAAGTAATGTCTCTGCTTTTTACTATTCTGTCTAGGTTGGTCATATCTTTTCTTCCAAGGAGCAAGCATCTTTTAATTTCACAGCTGCAGTCACCATCTACAGTGATTTTGGAGCCCTCCCAAAAAAATAATGTCTCTCACTGTTTCCCCATCTATTTGCCATGAAGTGAAAGGACCAGATGCCATGATCTTAGTTTTCTGAATGTTGAGCTTTAAGCCAACTTATTCACTCTGCTCTTTCATGTTCATCAAGAGGCTCTTTATTTCTTCTCTTTCTGCCATAGGGGTGGTGTCATCTGCATATCTGAGGTTATTGATATTTCTCCAGGCAATCTTGATTCCAGCTTGTGCTTCATCCAGCCTGGCATTTCACATGATGTAGTGCATCCTTTACCTACCTCATAAATATGATGCAAAAAGAAGACTGTATGCAAAAGATTTTTATTGAATATATGACAAAGTTGTTAGCTAAACTCTTTTATGTACCTAAAAGGCTTAGTATTTCAAAGATCTCAAATCAAGAGATCTTCTTTGTGTAAAGAGAGGAGGGCAGGGAGTTATTTTGTTTTTTATTTATAATCTATGCAATTTGTTTTTGAAAGATAAGACATACTATAAATTTTAAGACAGAAAATGTTAATATAACTTTCTAAACAGCTACAATTTTAAGCCAAAGATAAGAATCTACACATAGAAATTAATCTTATGGTTTGGAATTAGGAACCCAAGAACATAAACTATAAGTTTCATCAATAAATTTAGATTTTTGGTCATGTGTGCCCTGCAGCTTTTAAATAATAGCATCCTACTCCCTCACAGGGAAATAATCTCCATTTAGGTGAAAGGTGGGCATAATATCAGGTGGGCTAAAAAGTTTGTTCAGATTTTTCTATAAGATTAAAAACCCAACCAAAAATTTTTTTGGCCAACCTAATATACAATTTGGGTCAAAGTCTTCCCAATCTTAGAAGCTCTAGAGCTACTGGATCATGTAGGACAGTTACTGTCCTACAAATCATTCATATGTTAATTGAGAAACCATTATTAAATATGTTAATAAAAATAACTTATTTAGAACAAAGTTGTGATTTAGAGGCATGCAGTGTAGGGTGGATAATAAGACTAAACACACTGACTTTTTGTGTGATAGAATCTTCTGAATGCTTTGCATGTGTTAATCTTCGTTGCTACTCTGGAAATAATGTATTAGTTTTCTTGTTGCGGCTCTAACAAATGACCATATTCTTAATTGCCTAAAACCACACAAATTTATTCTCTGCGGTTCTAGAGAGAGAAATTTTAAGTGAGTTAAATGAGGTTAAAATCAAGATGTTAGCAAGGCCAGGTCCTTCTGGAGGCTTTAAAAGAGAATTCCTTCCTTGTTTCTCCCAACTTCTATAGGGCACTGGCATTCCTTGGCTTCTGTGATATCCGTCTCTAGTGTCACATCACCCTTTCCTCTTTTCTAGTCAAATCTTCCTCTTCTAAGAACGCTTACAATTCTATTGTGCATGCGAGCTCTGTCACTTCAGTCATGTCTGACTCTGCAACCCACTGGACTATATAGCCCTCCAGGATCCTCTGTCCATGGGATTTCCCAGGCAAGAACATTGGAGTGGACTGCCATCTCCTTCTGTGGTGGATTGTCCCAACCCAGGAATTGAACCCAAGTCTCTTATGTCTCCTGCATTAGCAGGCATGTTCTTTATCACTAAGCCACCATGGAAGCTCAAAGGTAATTGCATTGAACCCACCCAAACAATCCAGTACAGTATAATCTCTCATCTCGAGATTCTTAATCACATCCCCCAAATTTATGTTACCATTAAAGTTACATACTCTCAAGTACTAGGGATTCAGATGTCAATCTATTTGGGGGAACATTTTTTGTTAACTATAGATAACTATATGAATAAATGAGAAAACTTATGTTTAGAAAGAAATTAAGCAATTTATAGAAGACTATTCAGCTAGGGAGATGGTACAGCCTGAAATCAAATACAGTGAAGTCTCAAGCTCTTAATCACTTTGTCATTCTGCCTATGTGCTAACTGAAAGGGAATAAAGCCCTAAATGTGAACCCTTGGCTGACCTATTGTGACCTCATACCTAGACAGGGACTCCATGTCACAGTATTGGGTCTAGCTTGAAATGGGCTCTCTAAGAGTGGACAAGTTAGATTATATTTTCTCTTTGTCCTCATTAATGTGTATATCAATAATCCCCAGACTCCTTTGGTGACTCAAATATCTCCCAAACTTACGAGTCCTTAATAATATGGAGCAACCACGCCAGACTTCTTGTGATGCTTTTACTACAGAGAGTCTATTTTTGTGTCCCTGTAATAGCAAATATGCATCTTCTCTGTTCTCCATAGTGGTATTTATCCATCTTTGTGTGTGCCCAATCACCTGGGGATTTAGTACAAAAGTGACTACTGGACCCACAGCAGAGCTGTGTAATCAGCATCTCCCAAAGTGGAGCCCAGCTAGGGAGGTTTGAACAAGCTTTTCTGATTATTCTGACATACAACTAATTACGAACGTCACCCTAGAAGTCTGTCTTGATTCATCATCAAAAAGCGTTTGTTCACCGTTTTGTTTTCCAAAGGACATTGGCCAACATTTTTGGAGACATTTTCTGTTGTCAAAATTGAGGTGGTGCTACTGTTATCTACTGGGTGGAAGCCAGGGGTGTCACAAAACAACCTACAATGCACTGAACAGACCCACAACAAATAATTACCCAGTCCCAAAGAAATCTGTCCTAAAAGGATGTGAGATGAGGGAATCGTTTTTTTTTAAACCTCAGTCCAATCTTTCTATATTCCAATATGTTTCCTTCATATCAAAAATTACATTCAGCTTTGACTTTGAAGTTAAAAAAAGGTAGAAAACAGAATAAAGGTTGGGAAACTCTCCATACTTATTGTACAGGGTTGGGAGATAGTCTAATTTCTATGTTAATACTTTAAATGTATTTTATAAAGAGTAACTCAATATACTTCTGCCTTCTCAAAAGCAAAAAAAAGTTCTAGGAAATAGTTGAACAAACCATGCTTCTCTAGTTCCAGTTTACTGGCATCCTGTCCATGGTTTTCCATCTTTGTTATGACCAGCACCAGATTGAGTGAGCATTTACCAACTTTTATAACCATTGGTCATTGACAGAATTGTTCAGCTTGATTTTCAGCCTTGATTCCATTTCTGACAAACTGTATGTTTATTGGCAAGTTAATAAATTTCCTCAATTATTAGTTCCCTCATTTATAAAATGTTGGCCATTCTCCTGAACTCAGTCAGTTCAGTTCAGTTCAGTCACTCAGTTCAGGTCAGTTCTGTCGCTCAGTCATGTCTGACTACGCTACCCATGAATCACAGCACTCCAGGCCTCCCTGTCCATTACCAACACCGGGAGTCTACTCACACTCGTGTTCATAGAGTCGATGATGCCATTCAGCCATCTCATCTTCTGTCGTCCCCTTCTCCTCCTTCCCCCAGTCCCTCCCAGCATCAGGGTCTTTTCCAGTGAGTCAACTCTTAGCATGAGGTGGCCAAAGTACTGGAGTTTCAGCTTCAGCATCAGTTCTTCCAATGAACACCCAGGACTGATCTCCTTTAGGATGGACTGGTTGGATCTCCTTGCAGTCCAAGGGACTTTCAAGTGTCTTCTCCAACACCACAGTTCAAAAGCATCAATTCTTTGGCACTCAGCTTTATTTACAGTGCAACTCTCACATCCATACCTGATCACTGGAAAAACCATAGCCTTGACTAGACAGACCTTGATTGGCAAAGTAATGTCTCTGCTTTTCACTGTGTTATCTAGGTTGGTCATAACTTTCCTTCCAAGGAGTAAGCGTCTTTTAATTTCATGGCTGCAATCACCATCTGCAGTGATTTTGGAGCCCAGAAAAATAAAGTCTGACACTGTTTCTGCTGTTTGCCTTTCTATTTCCCATGAAGTGATGGGACCAGATGCCATGATCTTCATTTTCTGAACGTTGAGATTTAAGTCAACTTTTTCACTCTCCTCTTTCATGTTCATCAAGAGGCTTCTGAGTTCCTCTTCACTTTCTGCATAAGGGTGGTGTCATCTGCATATCTGAGGTTATTGATATTTCTCCCGGCAATCTTGATTCCAGCTTGTGCTTCTTCCAGCCCAGCGTTTCTCATGATGTACTCTGCATAGAAGTTAAATAACCAGAGTGACAATATACAGCCTTGACTTACTCCTTTCCTATTTGGAACCAGTCTGTTGTTCCATGTCCTGTTCTATCTGTTGCTTCCTGACCTGCATAGAGATTTCTCAAGAGGCAGGTCAGGTGGTCTTGTATTCCCATCTCTTTCAGAATTTTCCACAGTTTTTGTGATCCACATAGTCAAAGGCTTTCGCATAGTCAATAAAGCAGAAATAGAGATTTTTCTGGAACTCTTTTGGTTTTTTGATGATCCAGAGGATGTGGGCAATTTGATCTCTGGTTCCTCTGCCTTTTCTAAAAACAGCTTGAACATCTGGAAGTTCATGGTTCATGTACTATTGAAGCCTGGATTAGAGAATTTTGAGCATTACTTTACTAGCGTGTGAGATGAGTGCAATTGTGCAGTAGTTTGAGCATTCTTTGGCATTGCCTTTCTTTGGGATTGGGATGAAAACTGACCTTTTCCAGTCCTGTGGCCACTGCTGAGTTTTCCAAATTTGCTGGCATATTAAATTGAACACTTTCACAGCATCGTCTTTTAGGATTTGAAATAGCTCAACTGGAATTCCATCACCTCCACTAGCTTTGTTTGTAGTGATGCTTTCTAAGGCCCACTTGACTTCACATCCAGGATGTCTGGCTCTAGGTGAGTTATCACACCATCATGATTATCTGGGTCATGAAATCTTTTTTGTATAGTTCTTCTCTGTCTTCTTGCCACCTATTCTTAATATCTTCTGCTTCTGTTAGGTCCATACCATTTTTGTCCTTTATCAAGTCTATCTTTGCATGAAATGTTCCCTTGGTATCTTTAATTTTCTTGAAGAGATCCCTAGTCTTTCCCATTCTTTTGTTTTCCTCTATTTCTTTTCATTGATCCCTTAAGAAAGCTTTCTTATCTCTCCTTGCTATTCTTTGGAACTCAGCATTCAATGGGAATATATTTTGTTTTCTCCTTTGCTTTTCACTTCTCTTCTTTTCACAGCTATTTGTAAGGCCTCCTCAGACAGCCGTTTTGTTTTTTTGCATTTCTTTTCCATGGGGACGGTCTTGATCCCTGTCTCCTGTACAATGTCAGGAACCTCTGTCCATAGTTCATCAGTCACTCTATCAGATCTAGTGCCTTAAATCTATTTCTCACTTCCACTGTATAATCATAAGGGAGTTGATTTATATCATACCTGAATGGTCTAGTGGCTTTCCCCACTTTCTTCACTTTAAGTCTGAATTTGGCAATAAGGAGTTCATGATCTGAGCCACAGTCAGCTCCCTGTCTTGTTTTTGCTGACTGTATAGAGCTTTTCCATCTTTGGCTGCGACGGACCACGCAGAAGCGCACTGGCTGTGACAGACCGTGCAGAAGCGTGGTGGAGAGGATCTACACCTCGCCCAAGGTCAGGGATGGCAACTGAGAGTGCCAGGCTGTGTTGGCACAGGAGCAGCTGAGAGGAGCTACCCCATGCCTGAGGTCAGGGGTGGCGGCCGAGAGGAGCAACCCACATCCAAGGAGAGGTGGCTGCATGGGCTCAGGTGGGCCAAGAGGAGCTACTCCACGTTCAAGGTCAGAGGGGCGGCAGTGAGGGGATACCCCTCGTCCAAGGTAAGGAGCAGAGGCTGCAATTTGCTGGAGAAGCCATGAAGAGATACCCCATGTCTAAGGTAAGAGAAATCCAAGTAAGACAGGTTTTGTGAGAGGGCATCAGATGGCAGACACAATGAAACCATAATCACAGAAAACTAGCCAATCTGATCACACAGACCACAGCCTTGTCTAACTCAATGAAACTAAGCCATGCCCGTGGGGCAACCCAAGATGGGCGGGTCATGGTAGAGAGGTCTGACAGAATGTGGTCCACTGGAGAAGGGAATGGCAAACCACTTCAGTATTCTTGCCTTGAGAACCCCATGAGCAGTATGAAAAGGCAAAATGATAGGATACTGAAAGGGGAACTCCCTGGGTCGGTAGGTGCTCAATATGCTACTGGAGATCAGTGGAGAAATAACTCCAGAAAGAATAAGATGTAGCCAAAGCAAAAACAATACCCAGTTGTGGGTGTGGCAAGTGATAGAAGCAAGGACCGATACTGTAAAGAGCAATGTTGCATAGGAACCTGGAATGTCAGGTCCATGAATCAAGGCAAATTGGAAATGGTCAAACAGGAGATGGCAAGAGTGAACGTCAACATTCTAGGAATCAGCAAACTAAAATGTACTGGAATGGGTGAATTTAACTCAGATGACTATTATATCCACTACTGTTGGCAGGAATCCTTTAGAAGAAATGGAGTAGCCATCGTGGTCAACAATAGAGTCTTAAATACAGTACTTGGATGCAATCTTAAAAATGACAGAATGATCTCTGTTTGTTTCCAAGGCAAACCATTCAATATCACAGTAATCCAAGTCTATGCCCCAACCAGTAATGCTGAAGAAGCTGAAGTTGAACAGTTCTATGAAAATGTACAAGACCTTTTAGAACTAACACCCCAAAAAGATGTCCTTTACATTATAAGGGACTGGAATGCAAAAGTAGGAAGTCAAGAAACACCTGGAGTAACAGGCAAACTTGGCCTTGGACTACAGAATGAAGCAGGGCAAACGCTAATAGAGTTTTTCCAAGAGAATGCACTAATCATAGCAAACACCCTCTTCCAACAACACAACGGAAGTTTCTACAAATGGACATCACCAGATGGTCAGCACGGAAATCAATCCCTCAGTCATGTCCAACTCTGTGCGACTTCATGGACTGCAACACACCAGGCTTCCTGTCCAGCACGAACTCCAAGAGTTTACTCAAAATCATGTCCATTGAGTTGGTGATGCCATTCAACCATCTCCTCCTCTGTCATCCCCTTCTCCTCCCACCTTCATTCTTTCTAGCATCAGGGTCTTTTCAAATGAATCAGCTCTTCGTATCAGCTGGCCAAATTATTGGAGTTTCAGCTTTAGCATCAGTTCTTGCAGTGAATATTCAGGACTGATTTCCTTTAGGATGGACTTCTTCTAGAATCTTCTCTAACATCACAGTTCAAAAGCGTCAATTCTTTAGCACTAAGCTTTATTTATAGTCCAATTCTCACATCCATATGTGACTACTGGAAAAACCACAGCCTTGACTAGCCAGACCTTTGTTGGCAAAGTAATTCCTCTGCTTTTTAATATGCTGTCTAGTTTGGTCATAACTTTCCTTCCAAGGCACAAGAGTCTTTTACTTTCTTGGCTGCAGTCACAATCTGCAGTGATTTGGGAACCCCAAAAAATAAATTCTGTCACTGTTTCCACTGTTTTCCCATCTATTTACCATGAAGTGATAGGACCAGATGCCATGATCTTAGTTTTCTGAGTGTTGAGATTTAAGCCAACTTTTTCACTTCCCACTTTCACTTTCATCAAGAGGCTCTTTAGTTCTTCTTCACTTGCTGCCATAAGGGTGGTGTCATCTGTATATCTGAGGTTGCAAGAGAGTTCCAGAATAACATCTATTTCTGCTTTATTGACTATGCCAAAGCCTTTGACTGTGTGGATCACAATAAGCTGTGGAAAATTCTGAAAGAGATGGGAATATCAGACCACCTGACCTGCCCCTTAAGAAACCTGTATTCAGGTCAGGAAGTGACAGTTAGAACTAGACATGGAACAACGGACTGGTTCCAGATAGGAAAAGGAGTATGTAAAGGCTGTATATTGTCACCCTGATTATTTAACTTATATGCAGAGCACATCATGAGAAATGCTAGGCTGGATGAAGCACAAGCTGGAATCAAGATTTCCTGGAGAATTATCAATAACCTCAGATATGGAGATGACACCACCCTTATGGCAGAAAGTGAACAGGAACTAAAAAGACTCTTGATGAAAGTGCAAGAGGAGAGTGAAAAAGTTGGCTTTAATCTCAACATTCAGAAAACGAAGATTATGGCATCTGGTCCATCATGGCAAATAGATGGGGAAACAGTGGCTGACTTTACTTTTTGGGCTCCAAAATCACTGCAGATAGTGACTGCAGCCATGAAATTAAAAGACTCTTACTCTTGGAAGCAAAGTAATGACCAACCTAAACAGTATATTAAAAAACAGAGATATTACTTTGCCAACAAAGGTCTGTCTAGTCAAGGCTATGGTTTTTACAGTAGTCATATGTGGATGTGACAGTTGGACTATGAAGAAAGCTGAGTGCAGGAGAATTGATATTTTGAACTGTGGTGTTGGAGAAGACTCTTGAGAGTCCCTTGGACTGCAAGGAGATCCATCCAGTCCAGCCTAAAATAAATCAATCCTGGGTGTTCATTGGAAGGACTGATGTTGAAGCTGAAACTCCATTATTTTGGCCACCTGATGTGAAGAGCTGACTCATTGGAAAAGACCTTTACGTTGGGAAAGTTTGAAGGCAGGAGAAGGGGACAACAGAGGATGAGATGGTTAGATGGCATCACTGACTCGATTGACATGAATTTGGGTAAACTCCAGGAGTTGGTGAAGGACAGGGAGTCCTGGCATGCTGTGGTTCATGGGGTGGCACAAAGTCAGACACGACTGAGCCACTGAACTGAACTGAACTGATTGATATTTCTCTCGGCAATCTTAATTCCAGCTTGTGTTTCATCCGGTCCACCATTTCTCATGATGTAATCTGCATATACATTAAATAAGCAGTGTGACAATATACAGCCTTGACATACTCCTTTTCCTATTTGGAACCAGTCTGTTGTTCCATATCCAGTTCTAACTGTTACTATTTGACCTGCATTCAGATTTCTCAGGAGTCAGGTAAGGTGGTTTGATATATCCAACTCTTGAAGAATTTTCCATAGTTGTTGTGATCCACACAGTCAAAGGCTTTGGCATAGTCAATAAAGCAGAAATAGATGTTTTTCTGGAGCTCTCTTGCTTTTTTGATGATCCAACAGATGTTGGCAATTTAATCTCTGGTTCCTCTGTCTTTTCTAAATCCAACTTGAACATCTGGAAGTTCACATTTCTCATACTGTTGAAGCCTGACTTAAATTCTTATATCTCTACACGATAAAGTTTCTTGTTTACATAACTCCATCTGTTTTACGGGAAATAATTTTTGCTGAGAACTTTCTATATATCCAAGCAATGTGTTTACCATTTTATATGAAATATTCTCCCAACTCACACACATTTTTCATACAACAATCTAAAGGAAGCAAAAAAGGGTTTTTTTGTTGTTGTTGTTGTTCTAAAAAATACTGCACATGTTCCTGCATTCTAAGATCATATGTGTGTGTGTGTGTGTGTGTGTGTGTGTGTGCGCGTGCGCATGCTCAATCATGTCTGACTCTCTGCAACTGCATGGACTTTGTAGCCCATCAGGCTCCTCTGTCCATGGAATTTTCCAGGCAAGAATACTGGAGTGGGTAGCTATTTCCTTCTCCAGCCTTCTAAGAGGTGGGAGGACAAACCATAACAGGGAGAAAATAAGTCTCTGAGCTACTGACTCTCTGGTGATAGGAAGAAGATGATGTGATTTTATATCCTTTGCCAGTTATATGGTTACAAGTTGAGAAACTCTGTAATGATTATTTTTATTTTGAACAGCAGGCAGTTTAAATAAAAAGAATTAGTCTGCTAATTAAATCATGCAACAAAAATTGTATCATTGATTTACAGAGTTTGGGACACTGGAATACAACAGCCAATAGAACAGAAAAAATCCATGCTTTCTTAGTGTTAATGTTCTAGTGGCAAAAACAAAAACAAAAACAAAAAAAGATTCTTTTTGGAACAGAAAGATACAAGTCAAATCAGATTCTGGGAATATTTGGAAACCCTGGAAAGGCCATGGACTTCACACTGAATGCGGCTTAGACTGACTGAGAGGATTTCTTCCAAATTACAAAGGTCTGGATCACATGCAGGTTTGAGGTTAGGTTTGAAGTGCCCATACACTACAAATGAGGAAACTGAGATTTGGTGATTGTGGACTAAGATATTTGTCCATAAACACATAATTATTCAGTGTTACATGAAAAAATGCAATTCAATTTGCCTACTCTCACAAACCAGGATTCTAATCACCTTTCTGTACTATATTTAGTTGCAATGAAGAGAACATTGGAAATTAAACTGATTCCCTCAGCAGTATTTTGCTTATCAAAAGGTGGGCTATTCTTCAGAAAATTTAGTGTGGTCTATAATTAGAAGTGTCATATTAATTGAATAATACTTTTCATTGTGGGTTTCACTTACATGTTAGTATGTCTTTACATGGTTTTATTCATCTATTGTGTTTCAGTAAAAGAAAACCAAGTGAATAATTTGCAAAAGTAATTATAACGCCTAGAATTAACTAGCATCCACCAAGTTTCAGATCTCATTGTAAAAATTGCATATATATTTTTACAAATTTTCATAGAAACCCTACAAGGCAGTATTACTAGTTTTTTTTTTTTTTTCCATCAAAGATAACTGGTATTTTCTTCACATTTCCACATGTAGTTGCAAAATTAAGGTCCAAGTCTACTAATAATCGGGCTTCCCTTGTGGCTCAGCTGGTAAAGAATCCACCTGCAATGCAGAAGACCTGGGTTCGATCCCTGGGTTGGGAATATGCCCTGGAGAAGGGAAAGGCTACTCACTCCAGTATTCTGTCCTGGAAAATTTCATGGACTGTATAGTCCATGGAGCCACAAAGAGTAGGACATGACTGAATGACTTTCACTAGGTTTATAGACTGTGAAAGATAAAAACAGAAAGTTTTGGATTTTGAAATAGAAGTGCTTTATAAAATTTTGTGTATTTTGATCAGTGTCACCATCCTCAAATCTGAGGGCCCCAAACAAAACAATAATAATATAGAATATTGTTATTAAAATTAACAAAAGAAAATGAATATTCAAGAACATTTAAATACCAATCTTGACATTTTTAGGATTATATTGTTTATTCCTTGAAGCCATCAAAGCTTATATATGCACCGAGACTTTTGGGATGACTATGTTAGTGCCTCTCCTTATCGTTCAGAGTAATCAACTGATAGTCAAGCATTGCTGGTTACAGAAATAAAATTCATAAAATGTAAAAGTGGTAGAATGTGCCTGGGGCTTCCCTGGTGGCTCAGTTGTAAACAATCTGCCCGCCAAAGCAAGAAACATAGGTTTGATCCCTGGGTTCGGAATATCCCCTAGAGAAGGAAATGGCAAGCCGCTTCAGTATACTTGACTGGGAAATTCAATGGACAGAGGAGCCTGGTGGACTACAGTCCATAGGGTTGCATAGAGTTGGACATGACTTAGGGATTAAATAACAACAAAAAATATGCCTAGAGTGGCCAAACAGCCTGGACAGTTAACTTCTCCAAAGAATATGCCTTGCATATGATCTTATTTTGACATTAAACTCAAAATCATTTTCTTTTTAAGCATAGCATTGGTTGCTGTTTTAATGGAGGTAATAATGTTATGCATATGACTCATTTTCAAAGGTTTAGGTTCATAGAAAATCTGGATACCTGCAGTATGTAACTTAAAAACATTTGACAGCAGTGCAATTCATTCTTTGCAAAAAGATGCCACAGGCGAAGCTATTAAAATCTCTGTAACTCTGCACACTACACCTGTTTGTAGTAAGGTAGACCATTAAAAGGCAATTGCTACATGTGGGTTAAATTGAAAGACAAATACTATTTACAAATATAAGCAATTAAATCGAAAACTATTCATTTTAGTTATAGTACTTTACCATATGACATTCAATCCATAAATATAAAACTTAAATTCTGTTTAAGAGCCATCAAATTTTTAGGGTGAAGGGGCAATTCCCTGGAATGCAATTGAAGGAAGAATTTATGAATGGGAAAACAGAGCTTGTGGAAAATCATACTTAAGAAAAATACTTTACTATTTAAAGTGGAAATTGTATTCATAGTTTGTAGTGAACTTCAGTGAATGTTAAATACTCTCAGCATAAATATTTACAAAGTCATGTCTCTATATTTTATACACTAGGAAATGAAGAAGAGCAGAAAACAAAATTCATAGGAAAATGTTAAAAATGTTAATTTTACTAACATATATAAATTATACAAAAATACATATCCATCTATAGTTACGTTCATATACATATATTAATGTATGCATGCATATGTATTTGTGTATAAAACCACATATGCATATATTTATTCTAAACTGAATATTCACTTGTTCTTGTTAAATCAGGTTACCTAGCATGTTCTTAGTTTTTGTACTGCATCCAAGAGACAGAAGATATCAGTGATATGGTTGAAACTCATTTTTAAAATGTTAAATAAATTTTTTAAATGCACCATGACTGCACATAAAAATTGACTACTTACCTGGATAAGCATTATAAGAATTATTATTTGGGGACTAATGAACATATTTATTCAGTTAGATGAAATATGTGAGAAATTTCCATTCACTGTAAAATTAATGAAACAGAAAAAATTTCCCTTTGCAATCCAATGCTTTTTTTAACTCATCGTAGGTATTGAGATTCTAGTTTTTAAGTGTGGCTCAGTGCATGCATGCATATATCACTGTTGTGCATCAGTAATTGAAGGTTTTGTTCCCTTCAAACTTCATGTGAACAGGAAAACGATGAGAATGAATATGAATAGTATGGTTGCTACAGCCCCTCTGGAGGGGCCAAGCTTTTGGTTCTCACAAGCACTTATTTTCTGATGCCTCAAGAAGGTGAAAATGCTTTTCAAAACTTATATTACAATTTGAATTTCAGAAATCCTATCCTGTAAATTAATGTACAAATCAGATCTTCAAAAAACCCATTGTAAAGGAGATCTCTCCTAGTGCCCTGTGCCTCATGACTGTGGAGAGTAAAGTTGTCTTACAGGTAGACTGAGAAGAGAAAATTATTATTTGATGTATCCAGTGAAGTAAGATTCCTCTATGCAAATAAAAATAGTTAACTTGTTGTATTCTTTCCATATATTTGTGAGTGTCTCCTTGGGCCTCATTTTGGGAATTAAGACCATGTTTTATCCTATGTTGGACTTACAAAATTAAAGCACAGGCATGATTTGTTTATGTGTGCAAACATTTGGATATTTGTGCTAAAATGCCAATGAATATTACTGAGTATATAAGATAGACTGAAGGTTTATCTGGTCAAAAAAAATAAAATTCTAGTTGTTGATTAAAAAAATGGTTCATACTTCAGCACTGCTCCACAAAGGGGAGTTCAGCTTGTTGAACTACCAGAGGTTCAGCTTGTTGTTCCTTCATTACATAGGCCATGATTCTCTTCTGTATCACTTAGAATGAATCCAGTCAGGTTCTCATGCAAGCCCACAGCAAGGAAAAGAGATAATGATTTATCTCTTTAATATTCTGTGCCCGTTTTCAATGCCTGGGTTTATTTGTTTTGTTTTGTTTTTTTCCCCCTATCCAACCAAGCAATTCTCAGACACCAGCTGAACATTTCATGATTCAACTTAGTCCTCCTTCTGTCTACCTGATAAGAGCTTCAGATCCCAGAAATTGAAGACTCAGTCCCATGGGACTGCCCATACCCATCTCAGAAACAATCATAAATCCAGGATGTCACCTGTGCTTCTGATCTACTGGATATTGACTGCAGATTTCTATAGCCCCTTTCATGGGTCTGATTAACTTGCTAGAGCAGCTCATAGAACTGAGAGAAACATTTCACTTACTGTGTTACTGGTTTATTACAAAAGGATATAACTCATAACAGCCACACGAAGAGATGCACAAGCAAAAGAAAGGATAAGGAGCCTCCATACTGTCTCCAAACAGGCCACTCTCCCAGAACATCCATGTGTTCATCAACCCAGAAGCTCTCTAAACCCCATCCTTTTGGGTTTTTATGCAGGCTTCATTACACAGGCATGTTTGATTGAATCATTAGTCACTGGAATTGATTCAGCCTCCAGCCTCTCTTTTTTCACTAGAGGTCAGGAGGATAGGACTGAAAGTCCAACCCTCTGATCACCAGGGCTTACCAGGTGGCAGAGTACTAAAGAATCTGCCTGCCAATGCAGGAGACTCAGGAAATGCAGGTTTGATCCCTGGATTGGGAAGATCCCATTGAGTAGGAAATGGTGATCTAGCACAGTATTCTTGCCTGAAAAATGCCATGGACAGAGGAGGCTGGTGGATTATAGTCCATGGGGTCACAAAGAGTCAGACACGATTAAGCAACTGAGCACACAGCCAAACACTTGGTCGGTTTTCCTGGCAACCAGCCCCCTTCCTTGAGTATGGGGTCCAAAGTCATCTCATTAATATAACAAGAGACACTTTGATTGCTCTCCTCACTTAGGAAATTCTAAGTGTTTTAGGAGCTCTGTGCCAGGAATGGGGACAAAGATCAAATACATATTTTTTATTATAAATCACAGTATTTTACTTATACATGATATTTTAAAGTCAAGGCCTGAAAGTGAACATGTAATTTCTGTCCAGCAGCAGCTGGCCAGAATTCATTTATGAGACTGCTCATAACTGCAAGGAAAGTTGTGAAATGGAGGCACTGGATCTGTGCTGAGTTTAAACTCTAGATGGGAGACTCATCAATTAAAAAGAAAGACATAGAGAATATATGCTGTGAGATAAGTAGGTGTATCTGTCTCTATGGTGTCTGGCAAAGGTTTTAAAATTATCTTATTTTTTTTTTAAACTTGTAGTCTGTTCCCACTAAGAATTACTTAGAATAGGGAATATCACTATAAGTTGAATTCAGAATGTTATCATTCGATTGCTCTATAATCAGTAGTCTAAAACACTATGCTTCTAACTATGTCTATGTGATCTTTTATGAATTAAATCTTAGAAAGCAGTGACAGTCAACTATCTTTTTAAGAGTTACCAATTTCAGTGCTAGGCGTATTTTCTAAAATGGTCTTTTACACTTCCTATCATCAACCTGAAATAAATAGGCTGCCAGATATTTCCTCAGTGAAGCTGGGTTTACTTAGGATCAACAGAAAACTGAAGTTCAGGGTTAACAACTATGTTATGCCTTGTGCAAGTTCCTATAGAGCAAAGGACTGAAAACACTTTTACAGAATGCAAACAAAAAAATTGGGGTGTACATGACTTTTCATTGACTGAGTCCTTGACAGGGAAGAAGAGTCTTTCTTCTTCCTGTTGGTTTCTGCTATTGTGACAGGACCTAGGAGCTGCCCCTTATGGTCTCCCACCTCAATTTGGTTGAGGTTTTTGTTTATTAATTTTATGTTTCCCCCTTTGATTAAGATCTTTCTCTGAAAGCATCTCTGATCAAGAGTCATGTTTTCTAGTTTGAATCCTTTTGTCCCTTGATACAAGGAAGGAAACTTCTTAGGTACAATGTCCCATGCTAAAGGGAAAGCACCAATTGGAAACCTTTGAAGGTCAAATTCTGGTAAGAAGGAAGGTTGGAAGGAAGAACTGTTAGGTACATTTTTGTCTAAAGTCCATATATTATCAAGATCATAGACACTGGAGATCATCTGAAGAATTATGTCATCATCAAAGGTTTTGTGACAGACTTTCAATAAGCCTAGTCTGTATATCTTTAGAAAGCTGTCTCATTGGATATCATCTGCCTCATTTCTTGAAAATATTTGTTTTCAGATCATCATATGTTATGTAGGTCCAGTCATGGCTCCACACTTTCCTCAGGTGTGTCACATGAATCCAAGAGTTTATTCTTTGGAACTTGGCAGAGCAAGGGTTGGTTAAAAGTACCTGAATGGGGCCTTTTCAGTGAGGTTGATGAAAGTCATCAGGGAATGTCTTTTCCAGTAGATGAAATATTGAGATTATAGGGTGTGATGCTTAAAATCTTTGTCTCCCAAGAATCATGATGAAAAGATTGATCTACAAAAGCACAGATATTTTTAATGCACACAACTAGGCCTTTGCAATATTGGAACACTTCTCCTTTTGTCTATTGTGTGTCAAAAGAAGGCGGAGCCAAGTGCACTGGGCATCCCACAACTATGAAGAGTGAGAATTATGAGTTCCAAAAGGGATGGTTCTGAGATTTAGAAGGATCAATGGCAATGCTGATGTCCATGATGTTTGGAGGCTTCTTCAATTTTTGCCAATTGAGTCTTAATAATTCTTCTAGAGCATTTGACTAAATCAGAGAATTGAGGGTGGTATGTACAGTGAAAGTGTTATAAAACCACCCAAACATCACAGACTTGTCAAAGCACTTATAAAGTGGGTTCCTAGATCACTTTGATGTTCATTGAGAACTTCCCCAGGTAAGGGATAATCTTTTCCACAAAGGCTTTAGTCACAGAAGAAGCAATTGCTTGTCTTCCAGGGAAGGCTTTAGTCCAGTGTGAAAATATACAGACCATAAGTAAAACATGTTTGTATCCACTAGACAGAAGAAGCTATGTGAAATCCATTTGCCAGAACTTGAATGGTCCATTAGGCAGTTTAAAATGTCTGGGAGCACTACAGAAGGCTACATGGGTTGTATCTGGACAAGTGGGACAAGTCAGGTAGGCGCATTTTGTGGCTTTGTTAATGTTTCCCCACCAAAACTGATTAATGAAGGTGATCATTTTGTCAGCAGACCAATGGTTTAATGCATGCACAGCAATAATCAGTGGGAATTTTAGAGTCTCCAGTAAGATTCTAAATGCTATTTTGTCCAAACCAGTGCTCTTCTTCTTTTTTTTTTTCATCAAATGAATAACTGATGAATTCCCAATCTCATTTTTCCTTTTCTGAGGCCTATTGTTGGAGCTTGCTAGCCAATTTTTATAAGTTATTATTTGAGGAAATATCCCTTTGGACTATGACAAGGGTCTGGCTCCTATTCTTTTAATGGCAGCATTCTTTGTGAAAATATCATCCAGATGATTTTACATAGTTTCCAGAGAATCAAGTTTAGAATGACTCAGAATCTTAATGTAGTTAAAGCAACATTAAAATATGTAAAGGTTAAAGTATGGCCTCAAACAATTCCTGAATAGAGGGGTCATTTTAAATTTCATTTTAGCTGAAATTAATGAAGCCACATTTTTTCCCCAACATTCCAAAATCATGAACCGCTCTGAAAGTCTACCTAATATCAGTAGCTTTATTGGCAGCTTGGTACTGGACTAAAGCACAAACCCCCGTAAAGTGTATAATTCAGCCCTTGGGCTGATATCGCCAAAGATAAAGGTATGGCTTCAACAACATCAGAAGGAATCATAATAGCATACCTTGCACAATATTTGCCATTGTCACCTTTTAAACTTGAACCATCAGTGAACCGTAAGATGTCACCTTACTCAATGGAATTTTCGGTATATAATCACAAGGACTAAGTGTTTCAGGGTTAAGCAGTCACAAGGGATTTGTAGGTGATGGAAGATGTTGGAGGGGAGAAAGTTCAGTTCAGTTGCTCAGTC
The DNA here is from genome assembly GCF_003369695.1 of Bos indicus x Bos taurus. Lineage (NCBI taxonomy): Eukaryota > Metazoa > Chordata > Mammalia > Artiodactyla > Bovidae > Bos > Bos indicus x Bos taurus. The sequence continues at coordinate 15,849,255 of NC_040076.1, read as the reverse complement.
ATGTCCGACTCTTTGTGACCCCATAAGTTGCAGCACACCAGGCATCCCTGTCCATCAACTCCCAGAGCCCACCCAAACTCATGTCCATTGAGTCAGTGATGTCACCTAAACATCTCATACTCTGACATCCCTTTCTCCTACTGCCTTCACTCTTTCCCAGCATCAGGGTCTTTTCCAATGAGTCAGCTCTTTGGCCATTACGTGGCCAAAGTATTGGAGTTTCAGCTTTAACATCAGTCTTTCCAATGAATGCCCAGGACTGATTTCCTTTAGGATGGACTAGTTGGATCTCCTTGCAGTCCAAAGGACTCTCAAGAGTCTTCTCCAACACCACAGTTCAAAAGCATCAATTATTCTGTGCTCAGCTTTCTTTATAGTCCAACTCTCACATCTATATATGACTACTCGAAAAATCATAGCCTTGACTAGATGGACCTATGTCGGCAAAGTAATGTCTCTGCTTTTTAATATACGGTCTAGGTTGATCAAAACTTTACTTCCAAGGAGTCAGTGTCTTTTAATTTTATGGCTGCAATCACCATCTGCAGTGATTTTGGAGTCCAAAAAAATAAAGTCTCTCACTGGTTCCACTGTTTCCCCATCTATTTCCCATGCAGTGATGGGACCAGATGCCATGATCTTAGTTTTCTGAATGTTGAGCTTTAAGCCAACTTTTTCACTCTCCTCTTTCACGTTCATCAAGAGGCTCTTTAGTTCCTCTTCACTTTCTGCCATAAGGGTGGTATCATCTACATATCTGAGGCTATTGATATTTCTCCAGGCAATCTTGATTCTAGCTTGTGTTTCTTCCAGTCCAGCATTTCTCATGATGTACTCTGCATAGAAGTTAAATAAGCAGGGTGACAATATACAGCATTGACTTACTCCTTTTCCTATTTGGAACCAGTCTGTTGTTCCATGTCCAGTTCTAACTGTTGCTTCTTGACCTGCATACAGGTTTCTCAAGAGGCATATCAGGTGGTCTGGGATTCCCATCTCTTTCAGAATTTTCCCCAGTATATTGTGATCCACACAGTCAAAGGCTTTGACATAGTCAATAAAGCTGAAATAGATGTTTTTCTGGAACTTTTTTGCTTTTTCGATGATCCAGCGGATGTTGGCAATTTGATCTCTGGTTCCTCTGACTTTTCTAAAACCAGCTTGAACATCTGGAAGTACGGTTCACATGTTGCTGAAGCCTGGCTTGGAGAATGTAAAAGAATTATGTGAGGATTAGTTAACAGAAGGAATTCATAGGCAATTAGGCTACTGCCTGAGAAATGTTTAGTTTTAGGAAAGTTTAGGAGAGTTTTTACTGAATGAGGGGCAAAAATGGTTATAGGGGACCCCATGATGATTTTCTAAGTGGTGTTAACCAAAACATAAGTGACTGTAATGACTCTAAATTAAGGGGAGATATCCCCGTGCCACAGTGTCCAGTTACTGGCTATTTATTCCTTATGGGTTGATAATGGCCCTCTAATTTTTGGTTTTGACTGTGTGGATCAAAATAAACTGTGGAAAATTCTGAAAGAGGTGGGAATACCAGACCACCTGATATGCCTCTTGAGAAACCTATATGCACGTCAGGAAGCAACAGTTAGAACTGGACATGGAACAACAGACTGATTCCAAATAGGAAAAGGAGTATGTCAAGGCTGTATATTGTCACCCTGCTTATTTAACTTCTATGCAGAGTACATCATGAGAAACGCTGGACTGGAAGAAGCACAAGCTGGAATCAAGATTGCTGGGAGAAATACCAATAACCTCAGATATGCGGATGACACCACCCTTATGGCAGAAAGTGAAGAGGAACTCAAAAGCCTCTTGATGAAAGTGAAAGAGGAGAGTGAAAAAGTTGGCTTAAAGCTCAACATTCAGAAAATGAAGATCATGGCATCTGGTCCCATCACTTCACAAGAAATAGATGGGGAAACAGTGGAAACAGTGTCAGACTTTACTTTGGGGGGCTCCAAAATCACTGCAGATGGTGACTGCAGCCATGAAATTAAAAGATGCTTACTCCTTGGAAGAAAAGTAATGACCAATCTAGATAGCATATTGAAAAGGAGAGACATTACTTTGCCAACAAAGGTCCATCTAGTCAAGGCTATGGTTTTTCCTGTGGTCATGTATGGATGTGAGAGTTGGACTGTGAAGAAAGCTGAGCGCCAAAGAATTGATGCTTTTGAACTGTGGTGTTGGAGAAGACTCTTGAGAGTCTCTTGGACTGCAAGGAGATCCAACCAGTCCATTCTGAAGATCAGCCCTGGGATTTCTTTGGAAGGAATGATGCTAAAGCTGAAACTCCAGTTCTTTGGCTATCTCATGCGAAGAGTTGGCTCACTGGAAAAGACTCTGATGCTGGGAGGGATTGGGGGCAGGAGGAGAAGGGGACGACAGAGGATGAGATGGCTGGATGGCATCACTGACTCGATGGACGTGAGTCTCAGTGAACTCCGGGAGTTGGTGATGGACAGGGAGGCCTGGTGTGCTGTGATTCATGGGGTCGCAAAGAGTCAGGCACAACTGAGCAACTGAACTGAACTCAACTATTTTTGGTGAGTGAACCATGGACATTCCTTTTCTTGGTAACAAAATAATAGCAGCTGGTAAAAGTTTTACTTGACATAAGACACTGCGCAAAGTTGGATAAAGATAAAAGATTTTCTAAAACCCAGCAAGTACCTCTACACACACCCCATCACAAATTAGACCATAGTTAACTTCCTGAGAAGGAAATGGAAACCTACTCCAGTATTCTTGCCTGGAGAACTCCATGGACAGGGGAGCCTGGCTGCTGTCCTTGGGGTCACACAGGGTCGGACACAACTGAAGTGACTTAACAGCAGCAGCAGCAACTTCCTGAACCAGACATGACAAAAGGTGACCTTATGGCCCAGTTTTCCCCAAAGTGTTATCTGTCATACTTACACTCTCTTTCAACCTTAATATTGTCACTGTTTTGATAATAATTGCATTGTTATTCTATCTAAATTCAATCTGGTCAAACCCTGAAATTTAAAATGGGATCCGTTTTTGTCAGGCCATATGTACATCATGAATGAGGGGGAAATTTTCTGAACAAAATAAGATTACTTATGGGAGGGAGAAAAAAGTCTTTAAGAAATCAAAAATGTCCTTCAAGGGATCTTTTCCTAATGCTGCAGGCTGAATTTGTTCCCCTCCAAATTGCTATGTTGAAGTTCTAACCCTCAGTGTGACTGTATTTGGAAGTAGTAAGAGTTTGGCACAGTCATGAGGATGGAAATTTAATCCAGTAGGATTTTGTCCTTAAAAGATGATGAAGAGACAACAGAAATCCTTCTCTTTCTGTGTACTCAGAGAAGCCAAGTGAGGGCACAATGAGAAGGTGGCCATCTACAAACCAGGAACAGAGCCCCCTCCCCACCAAAGTAACCCTGAAGGCATCTTGATCTTGAACCTCCACCCTCTAGAAATGCCAGAAAGTAAATTTTTGTTCTTAAGGCCACACAGTCTGTAGTATTTTTTAATGGAAGCTTAAGTAGATGAAATTAAAAGATCAAGACACTTGTTCTTGGAAGGAAAACTTTGACAAACCTAGACAGTGTATAAAAAGCAGAGACACCACTTTGCCAACAAAGGTCCTGATCATCAAAGCTATGTTTTTTCAATAGTTATGTAAAAATATGAGAGTTGGACAATAAAGAAGGCTGAGATGAATGGATAAGAAAGCTGTGGTACATATACACAATGGAGTATTACTCAGCCATTAAAAAGAATACATTTAAATCAGTTCTAATAAGGTGGATGAAACTGGAGCCTATTATATAGAGTGAAGTAAGCCAGAAAGAAAAACACCAATACAGTATACTAACGCATATATGTGGAATTTAGAAAGATGGTAACGATAACCCTGTATCGTTAAAGACAAAAGAGACACAGATGTATAGAACAGTCTTTTGGATTCTGTGGGAGAGGGAGGGGGGATGATTTGGGAGAATGGCATTGAAACATGTATAATATCATATAAGAAACGAGTCGCCAGTCCAGGTTCGATGCAGGATACAGGATGCTTGAGGCTGGTGCACTGGGATGACCCAGAGGGATGGTATGGGGGGGTGGGGAGGTGGGAGGCGGGTTCAGGATTGGGAACACATGTACACCCATGGTGAATTCATGTTGATGTATGGCAAAACAAATACAATATTGTAAAGTAAAAAATAAATAAATAAATACAGTTATTACAAATTAATGCTAAAAAAAAAAAAAAACAAGAAGGCTGAGCACGAAACAATTGATGCTTTCTAATTGTGGTGCTGGAGAAGACTCTTGAAACTCCCTTAGACCTCAAGGAGATCAAACCAGTCAATCTTACAGGAAATCAACCCTGAATATTCATTGGAAAGACTGATGCTGAAGCTTCAATACTTTAGCCACCTAAAATGAAGAGCCAACATATTGGAAAAGACCCTGATGCTGGGAAAGATTGAAGGGAAAAGGAAGAGAGAGCAGCAGAGAATGAGATAGTTAGATAGCATCACCTACTCAATGGACATGAATTTGAGCAAACTCTGGGAAACAGGGAAGGACAGGGAAGCCTGGCATGCTAGAGTCCACAGGGAAGCAAATAGTCAGACATGACTTAGAGACCAAACAACAACAAGCTGATGAAGGGGCTTTCCAGATGGCTCAGGGTAAAGATTCCACCTGCTAATGAAGGCAGAGTGGGTTCAATCCCTGGGTGGGGCACATCCCCTGGAGAAGGAAATAGCAACTCACAGTATTCTTGCCTAGGAAATCCCACAGACAGAGGAGCCTGCTGAGCTATAGTCTATGGGGTTCCAAAAGAGTCAGACATAACCCAGTGACTAAACAAGAAGAAGATGAATCTACCTGCTATATATTTTTCTCTTATAAGTATATTGGAGCTTACCCATGATGCTGGGTGCCTTCAATTGTGGATGCTTAAGAGGTACATGGGTTCTTAGGCTCAATTTTTTCCATCCCATCTGCTTCTGCATTTAGGACTTCTCTAGTTACGGAACTAAGCCCTCAAATCTTTGGATAAAGAGTTTGAATGTACAACTGCCCCACAGTCCCCAAGCTTTTAAAATGCCATATGCTAAGAGCAACTAGAGGAGGGCATGGCAACCCACTCTAGTATTCTTGACTGGAGAATCCCATGGACAGAGGAGCATGGTGAGCTATGGTTCATAGGCTTGCAAAGAGTTGGACACAACAGAAGCGACTTAGCAGACATGCATGCTATATGTTTATTCTTGTAAAATTGTAACCCACTTTTTTTTTCTTTTTTTTAAATTTAATTTTATTTTTTAACTTTACAATATTGTATTGGTTTTGCCATATATCAACATGAATCTGCCACAGGTATACACGTATTCCCACTTTTTTAAAAATTAATTAATTTAATTGGATCCTAATTACTTTACAATACTGTAGTGTTTTGCCATACATAGATATGAATCAGCCACGGGTATACATGTGTTCCCCATCCTGAACCCCCTTCCCACCTCCCTCCCTATCCCAACCCTCTGGGTCATCCCAGTGCACCAGCCCGGAGTACCTGGTCTCATGCGTCGAACCTGGACTGGTGATCTATTTCACATATGATAATACACATGTTTCAGTGCTATTCTCTCAAATCATTCCACCCTCGCCTTCTCTCACAGAGTCCAAAACACTATTCTTTTCATCTCTGTCTTTCTTGCTGTCTCCCATATAAGGTTATTGTTAACATCTTTCTAAATTCCATATATATGCATTAGTACACTGTATTGTTTTTCTTTCTGGCTTATTTCACTCTGTATAATAGGCTCCAGTTTCATCCACCTCATTAGAACTGATTCAAATACATTCTTTTTAATAGCTGAGTAATATTCCATTGTGTATATGTACCACAGCTTTCTTATCCATTCGTCTGCTGATGGACATCTAGGTTGCTTCCACGTCCTGGCTATTGTAAACAGTGCTGAGATGAACATTGGGGTACACATGTCTCTTTTAATTCTGGTGTAATCCACTTTAGACTTCTCCTACACCCCACTTAGGGGTTTACTGATGTGTGGTAACATGGATGGGCTCAATATAAATGCCAGCTGGCATTTTCTTGTTTTTCTTTTTTTTTTACAGGAAAAAACAGAGAAGGTTTTCACATGAGACAAACAACTGTTAAGGACTTAAAATAGAAGGCTTTAATCAGAATTGTGGTGAAATTCACATTCCACATTTGAGAAAAGGATGAATTTCAAAACTAACCTCAACTTGGAACTTCCTAATGTTTGTTCTCATTTACTTATTTCTACTCACTTTTTTTCCTCTCCTACTCAAAAAGCCTTTTGATGGAGAATATCACTTCCTGTATGTGATATTCTTCCTTAAATAGAGAGCCTCTGGTTAAATTCTCTTAGATCTTTCTGTCCTTTGTTATTAAGGCCTATTTACCAAGATGACTACCTAATTTGGGCATTCATTTTAAATGTAGTATACACATTCTGGAAAATGCAGGGCAGGAGTAGATGGAAGGCATCTGTTGTGTATACACAATTAGGCTGGGCTGGTACTGTCCCTACCTAATTGTTAAGGGGTGCAGTTTATTGATTTCTAAAGCTTTTATTTACACAGCACTACTGATGATGCAAAAATAATTTTTTAACATGTCCAGGAGATCTGGAAGAGCTACCTTCACTAAAATACTTCTGCAGTAAAACATGCATAATCTAAAAATGATACAGTTTATAAGGTTAATTTAGGTCAGCTTTTGCTTAGAAAGAGCTTAGGTCACCTTGAATTTTCACCCATCTGGGTTAACCTTTTGTTAATTTCTTTTTTCCTTTAAGCTATCATTTTTCAAAGAGCTTCGCATTCCAGGGGCTTCCCAGGTGGCACTAAACAATCTGCCTGCCAGTGCAGACATAGGTTCAATCGCTGGGTTGGAAAGATTCCCTGGAGACGGGAATGGCAACCCATTCCAGTATTCTTGACTGGAGAATCCTATGGACAGAGTAGCCTAGCAGGCTACAGTCCATGGGGTCTCAAAGAGTCGGACACTGCTGCGCAACACTTTCACTTTGGATTTCAGAATTAGATAAGGGATTATAAACCTGCAATGTGGTCAAAATCCAAATGTATGAGGAAGAAACTGAGACAAGATGAGTAAAGCAATCCGTTCAGGGTTCCACAGCTGCTCCCTGATAAAGCCATGATAAAAATTCCAGGAGCACAGATTTAGCGGGTCGTCTCAGTAGAATGAACAACAAAGCAGGAAAATTCCACTTTCTTTATTGAGGTAAGAAACACGTCTTAGAATAGGAGGCATTTGAGTTTTTCACAGTTGATTTTAACAAATTTGTTACTTACTCTATGCTTTTCCTCACCAAGTAAATTAAACACAGCAAGGGAAAGAGATTGAAATACGACCTTTGGATGAGTTTGGCTAGGCAGACATTCAGAAATGTACCAGAAAGAGAGGAAGGACCAGATTGTGGGCTCTAAGCATTACATTAAGGCTTGGAGATGAGGCACTCTCCTGGAAATAAGGAAATAGATTGAATGATGAATGGTATGTCAGAGTTGTGAAGGTTAATGAGTTAGTATTTAAATTGCTAATACGATAGGGGATCTTTAAATATGTATATATGAGAACATCTTTATATGTGTAGCTTTGAAGCATGTGTGTGCTCACTCAGTCCTGTCCAACTCTTTGTGACACCATGACGGTAGCCCAGCAGACTCCTCTATCCATGGGATTTCCCAGGCAAGAATACTGAATTGGCTTGCTGTTTCCTCTTCCAGTGGATCTTCCGGATCCAGAGACTGAATCTGCATCTCCTGTGGCTCCTGCATTAGTAGATGGATTCTTTATAAGTTAGCCACCTGTGAAGCCCCCATAACTTCCATAAGTAAACCAAAATAGTTATTTGTGGCCCACATCAAATGCTACCTTCTAAATCATTGCATAAATTTACATGAACTCTTGCTTCTATTTTTAACAAATCAAATTTGCACTGGGTCCATGTTTATTAAAATGCTACATGACTGCTTTATCAGTGGCTCAGATTGTGATACAGACATAACATGCACTTGAAATTTATGTTTGAAACTACTTTGAAATAGATCTTTAAGAGTTCTAGTCAATATTTTGTAGTTATTAGCATTTTGATTAGTTCAAGTATTCACTATTAAAAATGTTAGAAATGATACTATTATTGGAAAGTGTCAGAGATAGTTGGTTATCTCAAAAGTTTCCAAACTGTAATCATGTGACATAAACACAACAAATTGGATTGACAGGAGGATCCCACCTGAAGATGTCACTTGCTGAGCAAAAAGACAATGCATTGAGCTAACTAAAAACATGGTGTTCCCATTGGGGAAGAAAGAGAGAGGGAGTAATATAAATCAAATAGAAAATATTCCTTCCAAAGTATTGAAATAAGACAAGACGAGTACAGAAAAAGAGTCAGGCAAAATAAGGTGTCAAAAAATCTATAATGAAATGTCAAAATTGTAGAAAGAGTTACTAGAAACGTGTTAGCTGCAGGTTACAAGTTGTTGTTGCTTTTGTTATTGGTATGTGAGAGAATTAACTACAGTAGCACTCAAATAATACCAGGATAATTAAAGTTCTGTCAGATTCCCTATTATAAACCCCGTCTTTCATGCTCAGTCATATAACAGCTCAAGGATGAAATTTAGGATGCATTGAAGACTAAGAAATCTTAGTATCTAAGTGGGATATCTTGGATAAAAAGGTATACATTCACTATGTATAAATGTGTCTACATACCTAAATATATGTGTATTTCCCTCGCCATGTATGTGTGTATAAATATTCTAAAAGATAAAGAAAAATAGTTAGCTTTACCCTACAGTTTTCAAAAGTTAACTTGGTGTGAAAACTTCAGGAAGTGTGCTCAATTAGTAGTCATGCATTTGTCTATGAGCTATTGATTCCAGGTTTTTGTCTTTTACCAGAAGCCTTTGGTGTGAGTTTGTGTGTGTGCACGTATGTGTGACATCATTTCTCTTAAAAATTAAGTTCATTTATATTTATATAAGTCCATCTTGCAGTTTATAGTCATGCTTTATCTAGTCTTCCATTTATCTTTTTTAATTTAATTTTTATTTTTTAACTTTACAATATTGTATTGGTTTTGCCATATATCAAAATGAATCTGCCACAGGTATACATGTGTTCCCCATCCTGAACCCTCCTCCCTCCTCCTTCCCCATACCATCCCTCTGGGTCATCCCAGTGCACCAGCCCCAAGCATCCAGTATCATGCATTGAACCTGGACTGGCGACTTGTTTCATATATGATATTATACATGTTACAATGCCATTCTCCCAAGTCATCCCACCCTCTCCCTCTCCCACAGAGTCCAAAAGACTGTTCTATACATTGGTGTCTCTTTTGCTGTCTCATATATAGGGTTATTGTTACCATCTTTCTAAATTCCATATATATGCATTAGTATACTGTATTGGTGTTTTTCTTTCTGGCTCACTTCACTCTGTATAATAGGCTCCAGTTTCATCCACCTCATTAGAACTGATTCAAATATATTATTTTTAATGGCTGAGTAATACTCCATTGTGTAAATGTACCACAGCTTTCTTATCCATTCATCTGCTGATGGACATCTAGGTTGCTTCCATGTCCTGGCTATTATAAACAGTGTTGTGATGATCATTGGGGTACACGTGTCTCTTTGAATTCTGGTTTCCTCAGTGTGTATGCCCAGCAGTGGGATTGCTGGATCATAAGGCAGTTCTATTATCTCTCACTTTCTCACCAACTCTGAAGGGTGTTTTTGAGCTTAAACTTTAAATTGTCAGTGTTGTTTCATATTGTAAATGTGTAGACAATGTGCTAATCCTTCCCAAAAGCTGGCAGACCTTTGACAGATCTTGAATGGACACATTCTATGAGTCCTGTTTATATGTAATCCATTAAAGGCTCTTAATCCCAAATTCATTTTCCTGTTTCTACTTTTCATTATTTTTCATTTTGTAGATTGAAAACACAAGAAATGTCTGGGACATAAAAAATATAAACTTTGTGGTAAAAATTGATATGGGCAAATAAGAAAAAGGACGATCACCATGCTAAGTATTTTTTTTTCCTGAGTGCTTTCATACTTGTCTTATGTCCCAGCCCCTCCAAGATGGTGTTTGAGAAGAGTGAGACATTTTTCTATGCAACATTCTTAGAGAAATCATGTGTTTTGCAAAGCTAAGCTTCTTGATTATGTTGAAATTCAAGTACAAGCTAAATATAATTCCCACATGAGCATATTTATGCATATCATCCATTATTAACTTCTGTATAATATTAAATAAAAGACATTTCCAGTCATCCTGGCAAGAATTAAAAATATGGATGCCACCATGCTATTGATTATTGTTCTACATGGTTACACTTTAATATGCATAGTAATGAAAAATAAATATTCTAAGAATCCTTCAGTGATACACACCATTCTTCTGAAAATGCTAAGATATATTTTGCACAAACTTCATACACTATTATCCACTAATTAAATATAATTCTCTATTGTACTATATATTTAGGACTGCTCTGTGGAGTAGTCTCAGGTTTTTACGTGTATTGGAGTAGTAACAAGAATTCTATAATACAGAATGCATCTCACTATTATTAATAATAATAGCTTCTACTACAAATCACATCACTGTGTGAACATTTAGGACATGCTGTCTCTAATTTACAGAAGAGTCCTGCTTGCTAAACTACCTCAATAATTTCAATCATGATACTATTGTTGAAAATCTGTCAATATGCAAGCCTGGGTGCCTGGTGCAGGAGAATCTAAGTGATAGTAAAACCATTTAAGACCTCTCTGACCTCAAAGAGCCTGTTCTGTAACTAAGGATATTGATTGCAAACAAAAAGAATGTCTATCAATTCAAGACTTGTCTTATTATGATGTCTTAAACATTTTAGTAGCCTCCTAGCTAATCATTTCTCCCTGGGTCAGGAAGATGCCCTGGAGAAGGGAATGGCAACTCACTCCAGTATTCATACCTGGTAAATCTCAAGGACAGAGGAGCCTGGCCGGCTACAGTCCTGGGGTCACAAGGGTTGGACACAATTGAGCAAATGTGTATGTATAGCTAATCATTTCACTTTTATTAGTCAGAAGAATGCAGTTTACATAATGCTTGTGTATATGTGTAGAAATTTTTACATAAACTTAAAAATAATTACTTTTATTAATTTTAATAGAATCAATATGTGGAACTATGTTAACCTAAATGAAGATGCAATCAAATAACATCAAAGTTTAAAATTTCCATGTAAACTTCTTAGAGAAAACAAGGTGCCAGCATTCTGAGTCTGAAATTAGGGTCCCTAAGATAAAGAATCACTATTGGGAAGGAATCATTTCTAAATACAATCACCCTTATTTCCAGTCAGAAAATAATAACTATTTCCAAGCTACATTGGGCTGAATTTCCTGCTAACAAATGTGATAATATAGAACTCTATGAAAATTAATGTTCCTCTGAGAGCTCCAAAATGATCTTCTCAAAAAATAATATTGGTGCATTAAAATAAAGAATTACACATTAAGTTTAAAGCTAAAACTCATAGCATTAATGCAAAAATAGGCTGTGATGTATCTTCCTTATTTTGTAAAACAATTTTTAAACTGTTGGAAGATGTTTGGAGAAATTAATCTATACCAAGGTTAAGATCATAATGAATCTCATTTCTCAGAAATTTTCAGAGGCATTTCAAGCAGATGAAACATAGTTTTATTTTGTTATCCTTTTAAAGAATTTCAGAGATAGTGCTTAACTCCCATTATTGATATAAAGCAACCATTTTCACTGCTATTCATTATTTCATACATACTCTTGATTTGAGCATGCATGTCATTATATACTCAGTTTGATTGCGCATTTTTTCTACATCTTCTTTCCTTTTATTGAAAAAAAGTTCTTAGAAAATGGCAGTCTCTATCAATGAGCACAACAAATCAACAGGACTATATCGGTGGAAAACAGGCAAGATAAAAATAAAGATGCACTGGCTTCTTAATTTGGTTAAGAACACACAATGTCAGTAACTTACTTTTCTTTCTCTAGACACTTGATTCATTCTTTTTTTTTTCCTTTTGCTTTTATTTCTACTTTAAAGACCTATTAGATTTTGTTTGGAATGTTCTTTGCAGTTTGGAAATGAGCCAGAGAGATACAAGCTCTCAAAAAATATCTTTTCACACTACTCACTATCCCACTTTCAACTTACATATGTAAACTTCTATACTGGTGATTCTTACCCTTTAGGTTGTTCTTTAAGAAGAAAAGTAAAATGTACCCCTACATTTATAGAAGCACTATTCACAATAGCCAACACAAGACATGGAAACAACACAAATGTCCATCAACAGGTGGATGGATAAAAAAGAGGTAGTACATTACACGGTGGAATACTGCTGCTGCTGCTGCTAAGTCGCTTCAGTCGTGTCCGACCCTGTGCGACCCCACTGACGGCAGCCCACGAGGCTCCCCTGTCCCTGGGATTCTCCAGGCAAGAACACTGGAGTGGGTTGCCATTGCCTTCTCCACAGTGGAATACTACTTGGCCATAAAACGAATGGAATAATATTATCTACAACAACATGGATAGACCTGGAGATTATCATACTAAGTCAAAGAAGTTAGAAAGAGAAAGACAAATGCAATATAATGATCACTATCACTTATACATGGAATCTAAAATATGGTGCAAATGACCTTATCTATGAAAAAGAGATGGACTCATGGAGAACAGGTTTCTCACTGCCAAAGGGGAGGTATGTTGGGGAAGAATGAATTGAGAGTTTTGGACTAGCAGATGCAAACTACTATATATAATTATTTTATCATATATAAAACATATAAGGTCCTATTGTAGGTAAGGTACTTCTGTACAGCACAGGAAACTATTCAAATATCCTCTGATAATAATGAAAAAGAATATGAAAAAGAATGTGTAACATTGCAAATCAACTATACCCCATAACATACATTTTGAAAAAGAAGAAAATTATAAAATAATGAATGCCTCGTGTTAAAGATAACAGTTCTAGCTATTATACAAGTATCCACAAGAGAAGTAGGCAGAGGACCAGTTGTGCTGGTACATAACTTGCAGCATAGCCAGTTACTGAGATGTGGCACAGTTTCTGCAAAAGGAAGGGTGTTTATTTTCCATGTATTAGCCTGGCTGTGCCCGGTGACCAATGACTATTCTAATTAATTGATGTCCGACTATCACTGGTTGATGCCCACCCATACAAGTAGCTAAATATTTTTAATATCACCCCTCCTCTGCTGAGTGACTTGTGGGCAAACTAATCCTTTCTCAGTTTCGTAGAGAAACAAAAAATTTGAGCAGTATAGTCTCCCAAGTTCCTTTTGGCCTTTACAGTTAATCATTTGGGGTCAGCAATACACATGATAGGGCTTCCCTGATAGCTCAGTTGGTAAAGAATCTGCCTGCAATGCGGAAGACCTGGGTTTGATCCCTGGGTTGGGAAGATCCCCTGGAGGAGGGCATGGCAACCTACGCCAGTATTCTTGCCTGGGGAATCCCCATGGACAGAGGAGTCTGGCAGGCTATAGTCCATGGGTTCGCAAAGAGTCAGACACGACTGAGCAACTAAGCACAGCACAGCACAGCACGTATACATGCTAAGTAGAAGTCAAGATGAAGAGTGAAAACGCCAGAGAATGAGATTCCCAGAAAATCACAACTCAACCACTGGGTTAGAAGATACAGTATCTTCTGCAATTTAAATGGAAATTGAGAGCAGACGCTACAGTTAAAGAGATGAGTTTCTGTATTAGACAACTTGGGACTATGTAGAGATAGGAGCCAGCTGGTTTTGTAAAATCGATTCTGTAGAGTATGAAAACTAATGTTAAATACTTTCCTCTTTTACAAGCTTGCTCCAGGTTTCTTGAACAGAACTGCAGAGCTAGGAATTTAAAAATGTTAAGTCAACATTTTTGTTTGTCATTTATTAGTCCTTTTTAGTAAAAAGGTGGAAATTGCGTCCAGCTGTTGAATATAAAAACACTTCAGTGGTATAAACAGACTACGCAAATATTATGAATTTATTATTTTATCATAGGCTATCATTCTTTGGTTCTTAAACACATGGGATGCAGCATCTACAAGGTGTTTTATTACCTCTTGGGAACACAAACAAACTACTCATACTAAAATCTTTTTTTCATGGACTGCTTCTAGGAAAATCTAGTTTAAATTATTGTGTGTGTGTGCATGTGTGCATACACATATACATATACATGTGCACATGTTAACATGTTGGGGAAGGGTATGAGATGACATATAGGGCATTCCAGACAGTTGGAACATTATATATGGAAGCATGAAACTGGGGAATAAAGAGAATTCTAGCAAGACCTAATAATTTACAGAATGATTAGATGATGCAACATACATAGAGAATGGTAAGAGGATATCTTCTGGTTGATGTGTGAAACAAGAAAATAAACAGCTTTTTGCTGTTCAGTTGTCCAGTCATGTCTGACTCTTTGTGACCCCGTGTAATGCAGCACATCAAGTTTCCCTGTCCTTCACAATCTCTTGGAGTTTTCTCAAATTCATCTGTTGAATCAGTGATGCCAGCCAACGGTCTCATCCTCTGTCATCCCCTTCTCCTCCTGCCTTTAGTCTTTGCCAGCATCAGAGTCTTTTCCAATGAGTCAACTCTTCGCATGAGGTGGCCAAAGTACTGGAGTTTCAGCTTTAGCATCATTCCTTCCAAAGAAATCCCAGGGTTGATCTCCTTCAGAATGGGCTGGTTGGATCTCCTTGCAGTCCAAGGGACTCTCAAGAGTCTTATCCAACACCACAGTTCAAAAGCATCAATTCTTCGGCGCTCAGCTTTCTTCACAGTCCAACTCTCACATCCATACATGACCACTGGAAAAACCAGAGCCTTTAACAACACACTGATAAAAGGATATTCCTATCAGAGGCACTCTCTTGCATACACACGTTTTGTTTAAAGAAGTTTTGCATATTACTTTAAAATAATAGAGAAGTCTAAATATACTAATGAGTAGATGATAAAGGGGCAAGATATAGGTTAACAGTTATGAAGCTGCTTAAAACTGATTTATTTCATTTGATCAACATATTTTGATTTTCAATAGTAGAACAAAACAAAAAATGGAACATCTGCTCTTCCAACATGTTAGCAATAGGATAAAAAGGTTTCCACAACCTTGCGTATGAGTACACTGAGCCTTTATTCTGCTTAATCTGGTCTCCTCACTGATTTTTTTCAGTTAAGTAAGTTCTTGTATTCTCAACTTTATAATTTTTGTTTGAGGCTTCCTTTTTTGTATTTTCTGTCTCTTTATTGAAATTCCCAGTTTTTCATGCATTGTTCTCTTGACCTCTGTGGACATCCTCATAAATTATATTTTTCATCCTTTAGTGAGTAAATCATTTATCTCCATTTCATTAGGGTAGGTTTCTAAATAGTTATATTGTTCTTTTTTTTGATGCATGTCCCCTTGTTTATTCTCCTTGACATTCTGTGATGGTTTCTGTGCATTACAGAAAGGAGTCACCTCTTGTAGTATTGACAGAGTAGACTTGTGTAGGAGACAAATCTCATCAATCCATCTGGCTGGAGCTCCTGGTTGCCTCTCAAACCTTTACCTTTGTGATTGTCCACATCACCATCTGTGCTCTTAGCTCAGTCTATGCCAAGATGCATCAGTGTCCCAAAAACTCAGACAATGCTTACACACCTGATGCTCAGGATCTCAGCGGATTACTAACTGCTTTCTTCTTCAGCTTCCTAATGTGGGTTAATTGGAAGCCCAACCTTCAGGCAGCACCTGGGAAAACCGGAACGTGAGATAGCCAATGTAGCCCCTATCAGGAAGAAACTGAAATTGGGTGTTTGCTTACTCATCGTGTGCTACGCCAGGGGAATAGTTTCTGGAAATGCATGTGATCTAATATAATAGCCTCTTTATTTTGTGTGATCCTTAGAAACTAGTGGTTACTGAGCCCCTTCAGCACCCAGAGCTAGGTGATTTGACAGCCAGTCCCTCTGGTGGCAGCCACAAAGGGATACTATATATGTGGACAAGCTCCTTCCAGAAAGAGGCTGAAGACTTGGCTTTGCTGTTGGAGAAGCCTGGAGGGAGAGAGCAAAGTAGAGACCCATCAGCTTCTTCAGGCTCTTAGGAAGGTCCCTTTCAAATTCCCCATACAGCTGATTAGAAACTTGAACATTTGGCAGCAGCTAGGAAACACCCACTCCAGTACTCTTGCCTGGGAAATCCCATGGATGGAGAAGCCTGGTAGGCTGCAGTCCATGGGGTCGCTAAGGGTCAGACATGCCTGAGCAACTTCACTTTCACTTTTCACTTTCATGCATTGGAGAAGGAAATGGCAACTCACTCCAGTGTTCTTGCCTGGAGAATCCCAGGGACGGGGGAGCCTGGTGGGTTGCCATCTATGGGGTCACACAGAGTTGGACATGACTGACCTGACTTAGCAGCAACAGCAGCAGCAGCAAGAAAGAAAGCAGTCATCTCCATTCCAGAGAGAAGCTGGGCAATGGGCATTTTCGCCTGTGCCCTCTACACTGAACTCTGGTGTGTAGCTGCAGGAATTGTTCCTGCACCCATTTAAAACTATAGCTTTGCTTACTCTTGCTGTACGTGATTGGTGAATGCAAGCCCCATTGCCTATCAGAGATGGGTAGTTTGGGCACCCATCCTGCGGGGGGGAAGCTGCAAATGTTGTGGGATTAGATGGACAAGTCCTTCTAGGGTGACACTGGAGGTTTGGTTTTACTGTGAAAGCAAGCAAGAGGGAGGATGTGAGAAAGTGCCTGTTGGCTCTTTGGGGCTTCGTGTGTGTGTGTGTGTGTGTGTTAGTTGCTCAGTCGTGTCCGACTCTTTGCAACCCCCACAGACTGTAGCCCGCCAGGCTTCTCTGTCCATGGAATTCTCCAGGCAAGAATACTGGGTTGGGTTGCCATTCCTTTCTCCAAAGGAACTTCCCAATCCAGGGATCGAACCCTGGTCTCCTGCATCACAGGCAGATTCTTGACCTTTTGAGTGACAGGGAAAATTCCAAACTACCCATCTCTGATAGGTTTCCCTCCCCATTGTAAGACACTGCCTGGAATGGGCTTTATGGAGAGAGTGTGTCTCAGCCATTCCTACGTGTTTCCATGTGAGTGTTTTCTCAGTTGTTCAGTGTGTGGGAGTCAGTCAGATATAGTTGCTGAATTTCTCTCAGAGGGAATTGCTCTAGATTTAGCTCTATATTCTGTGTGTTCACTGGAGGAGAGAAGCTCAGGAGACTCCCATGTCACGATCTTGTCACATGATCACCCTTCTTTCCTCTTTCTTTAAATGCAGTTTGAAAAATGTGGAATATCCCTCCTTTGTTTCAGCAGATTTTCCAATGAAATATGCAAAAGAAGGGAAGCGAATTTTATGACTATTTCGAAGCCCAGTGCTATTATGAATTCTTGTAACTATAGTCTTACAGTCTGTAACCTAATTGCTGCCCATAACTCTCCATTGCATCACTGAAATAGGTTCATTTCTATTATATATCCACCTCATTTGCTGCAGCCATGAGTCAGCCCCTGTCTTGCCCATTTCACTACTTTCCCACCAAACTATGAAGTATACTAACCACTTTTTAAAAATATTGTGCATATTCTGACTTTTCTAAAGAAACCAAGGAAGAACATTCTGCAGTTCAGATCACCTACACTACATTGTAAACAATTACTCATCTTTTTTGAATTACAACTCATCAAAGAATATTGGACATTCTTGGTGTAAATGTCTGGCCAAAACTCAGATATCTATTTAGTTCTGAAAAATTACTGGGACAGAGCTGGCACTTAAATTTTCTTGGGTAATTCCATTATATCATTAAGATATTCCTGGGCTGAGATTCTTTTTTTCTTAAATGAGGCAGTAAGCAAAAATCTTAGTGTACCATGTAAAAATGAATTAAATTTAACATGCCCCTTTGAATCCACCTTGAATATTGTATCCATTTATAAATGGATTACTGAGCTTATGAGATTGTAAGAAATGGCCTCCCAGGCATTCAGACATAGAACCAAGAATAAAGCTCAGAAATACTGGGCTTTATACTCAGAAATATCGTAAAAATACAATATTTTGACTGCAAAAAATGTCAAGATTTACTGGAAGCAATTATTTTGAAGATTTTGAATCAGATATTCAGAATTGGTCTTGGAAGTTAAGGTGAACCCATATTTTGGGTAAGTTTAAAATTAAGATGTTATAGATACGTTATTACCTGCCTTTTTTTTTCTCCACAGTCTCCATCTCACCCTTAAACTTCTGAATCTGACATTCCTGGGGGGAAAACACATTAAAATCCCAAAGCAGCAAGGAGACAGAAAAAAAGCCTATTTTCACCACAGTACTAATAGAGCGGGCACTCTGCTTGTCTGCCCTTCTGGTACATCCCATGCCCAAATTGCCTGTTCATAATATCTTCATTCTAAAACACTTGATACACTACTTTTACAATTCACTTCCCACTCTTTTCTTAAGTACTTGCCCACAAAAATGTGATCCAACACTGAATATAGCTTTAAGAGAAGCATGCACTGCACATACATAAAGCCCAACACCTTTAGGCAAAATAAACAGCATTTAGAGTAATTATGCTACTCTGTCAGGTTGTAAAAATTAAATGAAAACCTCTATTAGTTTTGTATCCTTTCTCACAGCTTTTCCAGAGTGATTAACAATTCATTCAGATTTAAGGACCAATATTATTTATATCACTGAAAAAGATACTAAATGTTAGAGATAGAAGGCACCAGTTTTAATGTTGGAATTTTGATAATATCCTACCATCAGGGAACTCATGCATGGCAACCCAATCCAGTACTCTTGCCTGGAAAATCCAATGGATGGAGGAGCCTGGCAGGCTGCAGTCCAGGGGGTCGCTAAGAGTCAGCCACGACTGAGCAACTTCACTTTGCCTTTTCACTTTCATGCATTAGAGAAGGAAATGGCAACCCACTCCAGTGTTCTTGCCTGGAGAATCCCAGGGACAGGGGAGCCTGGTGGGTTGCCGTCTGTGGGGTCGCACAGAGTCGGACACGACTGAAGTGACACAGCAGCAGCAGCATTCAATTTTAATTTTTCACTTTCAGAAAGATCTTATATTGATCTTGACCCACAATAGGTATGGGGCTTGCCAGGTAGTCCTAGTAAAGAATCCACTTGCCTCCTCCACCCCTGGAGGAGGGCATGGCAATCCCCTCCAGTATTCTTGCCTGGAGAAGCCCATGGACAGAGGAGCCTGGTGGGCTATAGTCCACAGAGTGGCAGTCAGACACCACTGAAGCAACTTAGCATGCTGCATGCATAGTAGGTTTCCAGTCAACATCTGTTATATGAATGAATAAATGGATGCATCCTATAGCTTCAATGACTCTAGGGAACAAGCACATCATATAAACCTCTTATTTGATATATTATACTGAGTTCAAGAGGACACATGAATTGTTTTAAATTACATACGCTGCTGCTGCTGTTACGTTGCTTCAGTCGTGTCCGACTCTGTGCAACCCCATAGATGGCCTCTTACCAGACTCCTCTGTCCCTGAGATTCTCCAGGCAAGAACATTGAAGTGGGTTGCCATTTCCTTCTCCAATGCATGTAAGTGAAAAGTGAAAGTGAAGTCACTCAGGCGTGGCCGACTCTTAGCAACCCCATGGACTGCAGCCTACCAGGCTCCTCCATCCATGGGATTTTCCAGGCAAGAGTACTGGAGTGGGGTGCCATTGCCTTCTCTGTTAAATTACATATACATATATTGCATATATATACATATATGTATGTGTATATATATATAGGAGGCAGCCAGCTTTATACTAAAATGTAAGTCAGTTAACTCATTTCAGTGCTTGTTGCTATTATACCAATAGCTTTTCCCCTAATAAATAGTCTGTATAATCCCCGTTAAAATGTGACATTTCTAATTAGATGTGATTTCCATATATTCTTCCATGTAGCCTGGAATAATAATAGTTCTTATGATTGAAATTCTTTAATGTAGTCTTCTAAAGTTGTGTTATTTATTTTTTTTTTTTTTTAGCCATGTATGCCCTTGTTGCCTCATACTTGTGACTAGGAAACACTCCACAGTTTTTAACATCATTTGGGGTTTGTGCATTTTTATACTTCATTTATCCTCATTAAGATGATAGCTGTTTGTTTCAACCCATGTTTCCAGGGTATTGAGATAATTCTAAATCTTAAAGCTCACGTCTATAATATTAAGTACCAATTTCATTTGTGTTTACCATAAATTTGATTAAAATTCATCTTGCTTAAGGAGGCAAAACGAAGTCTCAAGGGTGAAAATGAAAAGCATTTTCATTAGTAGAGTTCTTTTTTTGTAATGCCCAGAAAGGTATATTAATTTTCTAGGACTACATTATCAAAGCCTAAAACAACAGACATTGCCTTATGGTTCTAGAGGTAACTCTTGTTCTTTTTTTCTTCTAGATACATACATGGTCAACTTCTCCTTGTGTTGCTTCATTTTGTCTCCCATCTGTGTGTATCTGTCCCCATGAACAAATTTCTCTTTTTCATAAGTATAGCAGACATACTGGAATAGGGCCTACACTAAAGACGTCATTTTAACTTAATTACCTCTGTAAGATCTGTGTTCAAATAAAGTCACATTCTAAGGTGCTAGGGGTGAGGGCTTTAACATACTTTCAAGAATGAGACATGATTCAGCTCATAACACAGAGCATTTGATGTTTGTTTCCTGCTTATGGTTGTCCAGCTCAGTTCAGTCGCTCAGTTGTGTCCGACTGTTTGTGACCCCATGAACCGTAGCACACCAGGCCTCCCTGTCCATCATCAACTCCCGGAGTCCAGCAAAACCCACGTCCATCGAGTCGGTGATGCCATCCAGCCATCCCATCCTCTGTCGTCCCCTTCTCCTCCTGCCCTCAATCTTTCCCAGCATCAGGGTCTTTTCAAATGAATCAGCTCTTCACATCTGGTGGCCAGAGTATTGGAGTTTCAACTTCAACATCAGTCCTTCCAATGAACACCCAGGACTCATCTCCTTTAGGATGGACTGGTTGGATCTCCTTGCAGTCCAAGGGACTCTCAAGAGTCTTCTCCAACACCACAGCTCAAAAGCATCAATTCTTTGGCACTCAGTTCTTTATAGTCCAACTTTCACATCCATACATGACCACTGGAAAAACCATAGCCTTGAATAGATGGATCTTTGTTGGCAAAGTAATGTCTCTGCTTTTTAATATGCTGTCTAGGTTGGTCATAACTTTCCTTCCAAGGAGTAAGTGTCTTTTACTTTCATTGCTGCAGTCACCATCTGCAGCAATTTTGGATCCCCCCAAAATAAAGTCACCCACTGTTTCCCCATCTATTTGCCATGAAGTGATGGGACTGGATGCCATGATCTTAGTTTTCTGAACGTTGAGCTTTAAGCCAACTTTTTCACTCTCCTCTTTCACTTTCATCAAGAGGCTTTTTAAGTCTTCTTCACTTTCTGCCATAAGGGTGGTGTAGATACATACAGTACTATTCATAACATTATACAGTATGTGTTGTACATTTGATATGTATATATCAATTCTAAATGCATATATTTCCATATATAGGACATATGACACATGGGTTTTGTATATGAACATGTTTATGTGTGTGCATGTGTTGGTGTGCCTGATAGTAATCTTTGTAGTCTCTATTCATGTTTTTTCTGCTTTGCCAAAAGCCGTTGGTTACTGATTTAAAGCAGTTATTCAGCAGATAGTATTTTACCTGAACAACTCATTTTCAAAATTAGTTTATGTGACTTCATTTCATACCCAATAATATCACAACACCTCATGCATCTTTTCAATCTTGTAACAGATTTTAAAATGGAGCAAAAAAAGGAATCCGATATCATCACAATGCTGGAGTACTGAATTGACATAATGTCTAGTGATATGTTTATAGATATAATAATATCCAAGAAAAACACAAATATTTTTCCATGACTCTGAGGTTGAGAAAGAATAGCCAGATATGAATGTGACTGGGTCCAGACATTTTCTAGGCAAAGTAATTGTCTTGTTTTCCTTATTTAGAGATTAATATTAAGCAAAAAAAAAAAAAAGCAGAAATCATTACCTTTTATATTTGTCATAGTTAAAAATATAGAAGAATAATCAGCATTTGATTAAGAGCTTTCTATTCTTACCATGGTACATATGAGAAGATAGACAGAAATGGAGCATCAAAATCTAAACATTTTTAAATTGAAGTATAGTTACTGCACAACATTACAGGAGTTACAGGCATACATTATAGTGATTCAAAATATTTAAAAGTTATTCTCCTTTTATAGTAATTATAAAATATTGGCTATATTCCCCATCTTGTAAAATATATCCTCATAGCTTCAGTTCAGTTCAGTTCGGGCCTCAGTCGTGTCCAACGCTTTGTGACTCCATGAATCGCAGCACACCAGTCCTCCTTGTCCATCACCAACACCCAGAGTTCACAGAGACTCATGTCCATCGAGTCAGTGATGCAATCCAGCCATCTCATCCTCTGTTGTCCCCTTCTCCTCCTGCCCCCAATTCCTCCCAGCATCACAGTCTTTTCCAATGAGTCAACACTTCACATGAGGTGGCCAAAGTACTGGAGTTTCAGCTTCAGCATCAGTCCTTCCAAAGAAATCCCAGGGATGATCTCCTTCAGAATGGACTGGTTGGATCTCTTTGCAGTCCAAGGGACTCTCAAGAGTCTTCTCCAACACCACAGTTCAAAAGCATCAATTCTTCGGTGCTCAGCCTTCTTCACAGTCCAACTCTCACATCCATATGACCACAGGAAAAACCATAGCCTTGACTATATGGACCTTTGTTGGCAAAGTAATGTCTCTGCTTTTGAATATGCTATCTAGGTTGGTCATAACTTTCCTTCCAAGGAGTAAGCGTCTTTTAATTTCATGGCCGCAATCAACATCTGCAGTGATTTTGAAGCAAAAGAAAAAAAGTCTGACACTGTTTCCGCTGCTTCTCCATCTTTTTCCCATGAAGTGATGGGACCAGATGCCATGATTTTCATTTTCTGAATGTTCAGCTTTAAGCCAACTTTTTCCATTTCCTCATTCACTCTCATAAAGAGGCTTTTTAGTTTCTCTTCACTTTCTGCCACAAGGGTGGTTTCATCTGCATATCTGAGGTTATTAATATTTCTCCCGGAAATCTTGTTTCCAGCTTGTGCTTCTTCCAACCCAGCTTTTCTCATGATGTGCTCTGCATATACGTTAAATAAGTAGGGTGACAATATACAGCCTTGACATACACCTTTTCCTATTTGGAACCAGTCTGTTGTTCCATGTTCAGTTCTAACTGTTGCTTCCTGACCTGCATACAGGTTTCTCAAGAGGCAGGTCAGGTGGTCTGGTATTCCATCTCTTTCAGAATTTCCCACAGTTTATTGTGATCCACACAGACAAAGGCTTTGGCATAGTCAATAAAGCAGAAATAGATGTTTTTTTCTGGAACTCTCTTGCTTTTTCCATGATCCAGCGGATGTTGACAATTTGATCTCTGGTTCTTCTGCCTTTTCTAAAACCAGCTTGAACATCAGGAAGTTCATAGTTCACATATTGCTGAAGCCTGTCTTGGAGAATTTTGAGTATTACTTTACCAGCATGTGAGATGAGTGCAATTATGTGGTAGTTTGAGCATTTTTTGGCATTGCCTTTCTTTGGGATTGACCTTTTCCAGTCCTGGGGCCACTGCTGAGTTTTCCAAATTTGCTGGCATACTGAGTGCAGCACTTTCACAGCATCATCTTTCAGGATTTGGAATAGCTCAACTGGAATTCCATCACCTCCAATAGCTTTGTTCATAGTGATGCTTTCTAAGGCCCACTTGACTTCACATTCCAGGATGTCTGGCGCTAGGTGAGTGATCACACCATCGTGATTATCTTGATCATGAAGATATTTTTTGTACAGTTCTTCAGTATATTCTTGCCACCTCTTCTTAATATCTTCTTCTTCTGTTAGGATCATACCATTTCTGTCCTTTATCA
The DNA here is from genome assembly GCF_003369695.1 of Bos indicus x Bos taurus. Lineage (NCBI taxonomy): Eukaryota > Metazoa > Chordata > Mammalia > Artiodactyla > Bovidae > Bos > Bos indicus x Bos taurus. Next base: position 15,825,082 of record NC_040076.1, on the reverse strand, counting down.
AGCCCATCTTTGCATGAAACTTTCCCTTGGTATGTGTAATTTTCTTGAAGAGATCTTTAGTCTTTCCCATTCTGTTCTTTTCCTGTATTTCTTTGCACTGATCGCTGAGGAAGGCTTTTTTTTTATCTCTTCTTGCTATTCTTTGGAACTCTTGCATTCAGATGCTTATATCTTTCCTTTTCTCCTTTGCTTTCCACTTCTCTTCTTTTCACAGCTATTTGTAAGGCCTCCTCAGACAGCCATTTTGCTTTTTTGCATTTCTTTTCCATGGGGATGGTCTTGATCCCTGTCTCCTGTACAATGTCACAAACCTCATTCCATAGTTCATTAGGTACTCTATCAGATCTAGTCCCTTAAATCTATTTCTCACGTCCACTGTATAATCATAAGGGATTTGATTTAGGTCATACCTGAATAGTCTAGTGGTTTTCCCTACTTTCTTCAACTTAAGTCTGAATTTGGCAATAAGGAGTTCATAAACTGAGCCTCAGTCAGCTCCTGGTCTTGTTTTTGTTGACTGTATAGCGCTTCTCCATCTTTGGCTGCAAAGAATATAATCAATCTGATTTCAGTGTTGACTATCTGGTGATGTCCATGTGTAGAGTCTTCTCTTGTGTTTTTGGAAGAGGGTGTTTGCTATGATCAGCACATTTTCTTGGCAAAACTCTATTAGTCTTTGCCCTGATTCATTCCGTATTCCAAGGCCAAATTTTCCTGTTATTCTAGATGTTTCTTAACTTCCTACTTTTGATTCCAGTCCCCTGTAATGAAAAGGATATCTTTTTTGGGTGTTAGTTCTAAAAGACCTTGGGCGGCTGTGACAACGTACAGAGCACAACCGAGAGGAGCTACCCCACGTCGGAAGTCAGGGGCAGAAGCCGCGAGGACCTCGTGCCCGAGGGGCGGTGGCCAAGAGGAGTTACCCCAAGTCAGAGATCAGGGGCAGCGGCCAAGAGTGCCAGGCTGCGACAACGCAGGAGCACCTGAGAGGAGCTACCTCATGTCCCAGGCCAGGGGCGGTGGCCAGGAGGAGCTACCCGAAGCCTGAAGCCAGGGGCGGTGGCCGAGATGAGCAACCCCAAGTCCAAGGAATGGTGGCTGCACGGGCGCAGGAGGGCCTAAAGGAGCTATTCCACGTTCAAGTTCAGGAGGGGCAGCGGTGAGGAGATACCCCTCATCCAAGGTAAGGAGCAGCAGCTGCACTTTGCTGGAGCAGCCGTGAAGAGATACCCCACGTGCAAGTTAAGAGAAACCCAAGTAAGACAGTAGGTGTTGCAAGAAGGCATCAGGGGGCAGACACACTGAAACCATACTCACAGGAAACTAGTCCATCTAATCACACTAGGACCACAGCCTTGTCTAACTCAGTGAAACTAAGCCATGCCTGTGGGGCCACCCAAGACAGGCGGGTTATGGTGGAGAGGTCTGACAGAATGTGGTCCATTGGAGAAGGGAATGGCCAACCACTTCAGTATTCTTGCCTTGAGAACCCCATGAACAGTATGAAAAGGCAAAATGATAGGATACTGAAAGAGGAACTCCCCAGGTCAGTAGGGGCCCAATATGCTACTGGAGATCAGTGGAGAAATAACTCCAGAAAGAATGAAGGGATGGAGCCAAAGCAAAAACAATACCCAGTTGTGGATGTGATAGAAGCAAGGTCTGATGCTGTAAAGAGCAATATTGCATAGGAACCTGGAATGTCAGGTCCATGAATCAAGGCAGATTGAAAGTGGTCAAACAGGAGATGGCAAGAGTGAACATCAATATTCTAGGAATCAGCGAACTAAAATGGACTGGAATGGGTAAATTTAACTCAGATGACCATTATATCTACTACTTTGGGCAGGAATCCCTTAGGAGAAATGGAATAGTGATCATGGTCAACAAAAGAGTCTGACATGCAGTACTTGGATGCAATCTCAAAAACGACAGAATGATCTCTATTCGTTTCCAAGGCAAACCAATCAATATCACAGTAATCCAAGTCTGTGCCCCAACCAGTAATGCTGAAGAAGCTGAAGTTGAACAGTTCTATGAAGACCTCATATCTTTTTTTTTTTTTTAAAGCTTTTTATTCTATATTGGAGTAAAGCTGATTAACAATGTTGTGATACTTTCAGGTGAACAGCAAAGGGACACAGCCATACATACACATGTATCCATTCTCCCCCCGACTCCCCTCCCATCCAGACTGCCTCATATCTTATTTTATACGTATTAGTTTTTACCTCTTTTTACTCACCTAATTCTACATTGTCCCTTCCACCTCCCTCTCTCCGCTGGTAATCACTGGGGAGTTCTCTACACCTGTGTCTTCATTTTTTAAAAAAAGAATAATGCATCTGTCTAATAAATTTGTGCAAAGTATTTTAAATAGCATATGGGCTATCATGAGATTTGTTGTGCTTAGATGCTCAGTCATGTCCAACTCTTTGAAACCCCATGGACTGTAGCCCACCATGTTCCTTTGTCCTTCGGATGGTCCAGGCAAAAATACTGGAGTGGGTTGACATTTCCTTCTCCAGGGACTCCTCCCCACCCAGGGACTGAACCTGGGTCTCCTACATTGCAGCTGAATTCTTTACCAACTGAACCACAAGGGGAGTCCATGAGATTTGTTAAACTAGAATATAATGTCATAATATATCATGGAAGTCTCAGTTGCTAAAATCTTAGGCTAAATTCTAAACCTATTTTCTGATCTTTTGATCTCTGAAGATCAGTGTCAGTTTGTTACTTTGCTTTTGGAAGATGCTTCCTCTTCGCGTTGTTTAAGAGCAGGACTTAACTGGGTACAGAGCTCACCACTGACTCCCTGCTGGTTGTATTTCTGCTGCTTTTTTGTGTTCTAAATGTCATTTGAGAGTGTGACTTTCAGTTAGAGAGTTGGATTATGTGGTGAGAAATAATAGACAGTCAAAAGGCTTAGATGCAGATTGCATTAATAGTTCTAGTTTAATTTCAAACCTACAGAAAAATGAAAACTTTCTGGGTTTCTGAAGTCTCATTGTTTTTGTCACACATAGTAATTATGAGTGATTGCACATTAGAAAGTCACTTGTGACCCTTGTCTCAGACAGCTAGAGATTTTGTTTATAAATATGAAACAGCTGTACATGGATGGAGTAAAAGGCTCTATAAAACTGATTAAAAAGAATAAAACACTATCATATACACTAGTATTTAAAGGATTCACTTTACAATTATATGCTGTCATCACAGGAAGAGTTCAAGATTTGAAAATTACCTGAATTCCATTTCTTATTATTTCAACATATTAACTTTGAATTCCAAAGATAAACACTAAATATTACCTTAAAACATAAATGATGCTTTTAATACATTACTCTCAGCGTTAGTAACAGCAGTACAGACCTGTATTTTGGATTCTGTGCAAATACTGTCTCATACAGACAATTGCTTTTTTAATTGGGATATTCACCTTGCTGCATTAGAACATTTTGGCTCAATATTTTTCTATAATGAACTTACTTCTTATAGGGAAGCTGAGCAGAATTTGAAGAATATTGCAGTCTTAAGCATTTTGATTTAAGAAAAATGAATGTAAGCATTCAGTATTCTTGAAAGAGTTCCTTCCTACCATGATATAATAATCATTTCACATTCAGATATGGTTTTCCTTTTCTATCAAGTTCTATGAGTTATCATTTGGTTAGTTATTTCTGATGGCTTGAAGAGCTACAGCAGTATATTCACTCTTTATTTTAATACTAGGATTATATATTACTGGATAAATTATTTGATTTCTCAAGTGATTACTAGCTTATTTATGAATTTTTATTTAGCAAATTTTTACATGATGTGTATTTGGGCCAGAAGCTGCTCTAAGTGATTAAAACATTAACTAATTTAATCATCTAACAATCCTAGGAGAGTCTGAGATAATTTGGATACATTTTGCCCAGCAAGTATTAATTTCCTCATACACCCATTGTGGATGAGTTTAGCACTCTGCCCAATTGGGATGGGACTTGAGACTGACTTTGGCCAATAGATAAGTATTTTGGCTTGCAAAAATATAAGAATATTTGATGGTGGTGGAGCTCTTTAATGTGCTTGCATGTTTTGTCTCACCTGTCATGCTCTTATAATATATTAGGCATTGTTTCTTTATCTTGGGTTGCAGAATTAACACATTGAGAAAACACTTGAACCTAAGCTCCAAATTCAGGGCCTGGCCAAGCAGAATCTCCTAGACAAGCCCTTCTTAGGTTAACTGAAACATTTTTAGGGTTTCATGAAATCTAGCTTTAATGTTGCTATTTGGACTTTTGGCCTCCAGCAGACAATAAACCAACAAGCACCATCCTTACAGAAGTAATTGACTCTAATTTTCATGTAGTGTGGGTAATTGCTATACGATAGGAACTGGAAGGAGTATGGCTGGACCCTACTTGATAGTTTGGGTCACTTCTTGACACATCTATGCTGGGTGAAAGTTATAAGTAAGCATAGTTTGAAAAGAGTGTGGTAACCAGGGTCTCATCCCTTTATAATGAAGGTCTAGGTTATTTCGTGAGAGGAGCAACATAGACCTGACTAAAATGTAGAGGAAGAATATGATGAATATTATTTTTAGCCTCAGTACCAATTGCAGCTGTGGCTAATATAGATTATTCTATTATCATTCTTTTTTTTTTTTTAATTTCTTCAGAAATTATGCCTTGCCATCATCATGAGGAAGCATTGTCAGCGCTCAGAAAATGTATTGTGAGACAAAGCGGATGTGAGTCATGTAACAGATGCCCTGGTACAGACACTGCCATCACTCTTCCATGAGTGTAGAATATTCATTACAATTGAGGAACAAATATTGACACATTTTTAAATAAAGTCCATAGTTTACATTATATATTGTAAGCTTCCAAAGATCCCCTGGAGAAGGAAATGGCAACCCACTCTGGTCTTCTTGCCTGGAGAATCCCATGGGCAGAGGAGCCTGGTGGGCTATAGTCCATGGGGTCATAAAAGAGTCAGACACAACTTAATGACTAAATAACAACAACAGCCATAGTTCACATTGTATTTTGTATTATACATTCGATGGATTTTGACAAATGTATCATGACATGTATCCACCATTACTGTATCAAACCAGAGTTTCACTGCCCTAAAAGTCCTCTCTGCTCTACTTATTTATCCCTTTCTTCTCTGCCCGACCCCATCTGCAGAATACTTGTCCACATCTGGTGGCACTAGTGGTAAAGAACCCACCTGCCAATGCAGGAGATGAAAGTGATACTGGCTGGTTTGATGCCTGGGGTGGGAAGATCTCCTGGAGGAGGGCATGGCAACCCACTCCAATATTCTTGCCTGGAGAATCCCATGGACAGAGGAGCCTGGTGGGCTACAGTCCATGGGGTCTCAGAGAGTCAGGCACAACTATAGAAACTGAGCACTGGTGCAGTCTTCATACTGCCTCTATTATAGTTTTGCCTTTTCCAAAATGTTACAATGCTGAATCTCCCCTCCCCCAACCCAGCTTTTTTTTTTTTAGCTGCCAAAGTTGTTATCACAGAAGCTCAGAGACTTCAGGAAGGCTGCAATTTATCCTGGGCTTTAAAGTTAACCCATCAGGCAAAGTTTTTGGAGTTTGGGGATGAGCCATTGTTGAAAACTACAAGTGGTAAGAGAACATTTCTTTTACCTCTAGCAGATAAGTTATTCACAGCTATTCAATTGTTCCTATTTACCTTCAAGAGGCACTTCAACTGCAATTGAAAACGTGAGCATCCTGCCCCAAGGAGAACAAAAATTGAAACAAAAAAAAATATATATAGCCATAAATCTACTCAGAACTATAGGTGGAAAATCACTACTGGGAGTCAGGGTGAGCGAGTAAGGAGAAGAGCCACTGCATATAAAAAAGTCAGACTTTTAGATTTGCTTTCAAGTTCATCTTGTCCATAAATATACAAGTTAAGTATTATGACCAGCCATAATATTTTTCTTAAAATGGATGTACCATTCGTCTTTTCAGGAGATGTTCTACAATCACCCTGGAACCACTCACTTGAATTGGCTTCAGTCATTCTGCTCTGTGTGAGGCACTTTAATTTTTTAAAGTGTTGTATTTATACTACTTCAAAATGATTGCTATTTTTGTCATTATACTATCTTTGCATTTGGAAAAATATAGCTGACAAATTGCGTACCTCTGTCCAGTTTATTTTTGTTGGTACTACAACCACAAGCAAAGCAAACAGATTTTATGGCATGAAAATATTTTGAAAATATGATAGACCAGGAAAAGCAATAATAAACACAACATGCAGTTGGCATCATTTTCTCTAATCCACTAAGGGTAATTATCCCAAAAAGCGAAGTGAAGTCGCTCAGCCATGTCCAACTCTTTGCGACCACATGGACTGTAGCCTACCGGGCTCCTCTGTCCATAGGATTTTCCAGGCAAAAATACCAGAGTAGGTTTCCATTTCCTTCTCCAGGGGAACTTCCCGACCCAGGGATCGAACCCAGGTCTCCCTCACTGTAGGCAGACACTTTACCGTCCGAGCCACAAGGGAAGCAAAAGAGACCTATTTATACTACTTCTATGTTCCTAGGGCAGTTGCTGACCAATTAGGTACCATCTAGAAAAGCTGTTTCTGTCTGTCGTGCTGAAGACTGCAAAAGCAGCAGTTTTATATCAATGTTTAATTTACTGCAATATTATTACTAGCAAATTTGAAATAATATGTAATTTAGTTACCCTAAGAATTATCATCAGTTATTAGTTATTGTCTCAAATACATACACACACACAAACACACACACACACACACACACACACACACACACTATATATATACTGCATTTGATATCACCTAATTTCTGAGATTGGTTGAGATTAAAACAATTTCAAACAGTTTTCTAAAACAAAGTAGAAATAGCCAGAAATATGAGCAATATTACACAAGCTAATCTTTATTTTCTAAGCTTTTTATTTTGTACTGGGTTATAGCTGATTAACAATGTTGTGATAGTTTCAGGTTAACAGGTAAGGGACTCAGTCATACATATACATATACATATGTCCATTCTCCCCAAAGGGCTTCCCTGATGGTTCAGTGGTAAAGAAGAAGCCTGCAGTGTAGGATACACCAGAGACACTGTTCGATTAGTGGGTCAGGAAGATCTCATGGAGGAGGAAATGGCAACCCACACCCGTATTCTTGCCTGAAAAATTTCATGGACAGAGAGCTACAGTCCAAAGGGTCTCAAGTTGGACACCACTGAGCACAAACATTCTCCCCAAACCCTCCTCCCATCCAGGCTGCCACATAACATAGAGCAGAGTTCCGTATCACATACAGTAGGTCCTTGCTGGTTGTCCATTTTAAATAAAGCAGCGGTAGTGGTTTAGTCGCTAAATCGTGCCTGACTCTTGCGACCCAGTGGGTTGTAGTCCACCAGGCTCCTCTGTCCTTGGGATATTCCAGGCAAGAATACTCGAGTGGGTTGCCATTTCCTTCTTCAGAGGATCTTCCCGACCCACGAATCAAACCTGGGTCTCCTTAATTGAAGGCGGATTCCTGCATTGTAGGCGGATTCTTTACCGAGTGAGCCACAAGGTTCATCACAGCAGTGGAGCAGTGTACACACTCTAATCTTCTTAGAGGATTAATTATTTTCTCATTCATCTAGATTGCCTTTGAATAATAATTTTTGTTAGCATACAAGGTCTGAGGTCTAAAGTTAGCAAGGTCTAAATTACAGGTAAAAGAAATATTGTGAAGTAGTTATTTGAATAAACATTTAAAGTATGAAAATTACTTATTTTGATAGAATATATATTTCACATTTTAAATGTAAATGCAAGGCTATCATATGCAATGTTTACACAATGTGCCAGTCAGCAATCTGTTGATAAATCCTATCTCTTTTTAGGCTTATCACTCCTTTTCTGAAAACTCTACCTTTTACCCTGGAGAAGGAAATGGCAATCCACTCCAGTATTCTAGCCTGGAGAATTCCATGGGCAGAGAAGCCTGGAGGGCTACAGTCCATGGGGTCATAGAGTTGGGCACGACTAAGTGACTAGCACACACACACTACCCTTTTAAGATAATAAATATAATTATCTTCAAGTTTATATTATTAAATAGACTCAGTGCTTTCTTATGATAAAGTCTTTGTTGAATTTATGTAGAATTATATGGAATTATGGGCCAATGTTTTAATATATATCTAAATATAAAATTCAGATGGTGGAAACTCCCTCCAGAAGTGTATAGAATTGGCATCCGTCCTATAGGTTTAAAGAGGTCTTGATTCCACCACAAAAATACTGAACTTTATTATCCCTAGTCTCTATGCCAGTTTAAAAAGTAAACACAAGTTTTACATTAGTTTAAATCATATTCTCTGACGCTAGTAATTGTGTCCGTGTATTTATCATATTCTACATATCTGTTCGTGTACACATGTATGTATATATTTATCTATCTATATATCCATGAGTCATCTCCACTGCAAGTCACATGATCACCATCCCTTTCCACTTATAAGAGACACAGATTCAGTCCCTAGGTCAGAAAGATCCCCTGAAGGAGGAAATGACAACCCACCCCAATATCCACCTGAAGAATCCCATGGGCAGAGGAGCCTAGTGGGCTACAGTCCATGGGGTCACAAAGAGTTGGATATCATTGAAGTGAGGTAGCATTTGTCTTTTCACTGTTAATTGAATTTAACTACTTTTTTGTAAAAAAGATTAAAGCTTTGTATGTTATAAATACTGACTATGTTTTCCTAGTTTTTGCTTACTTTTCAATTCTGCCTATTCATCAGTATTTAATGCCCAGAATTTAAAATTTTTGTGAGGTCCAATCAGTCAATCTTTTCTTTTATGGTTTCTGTGTTTGGTGGTAAAGAGTGATTTGAAACAAGAGTTTTCTTTTTCAATAAACTTTTATTGAGCACTTGTCCTGGCTTAGGGGCAGAGAGAGTCAATTAAGTGCTTGTCCCGCATGAAATTTCAATCTAGTTGTGGAGACAGAAAAATAAATGTACATTCACACAACATTAAGAAATGTTTTACCAACAGCAATCTACAAATAAATGCAAATTGATACAGTGTAAATGGAGAACATATGTGCTAAGAATAAAGGAATGGGTAATTGAATGGAACTTTTCAAGGGAGGGAAATTAGAGATAAAACACACAAGGCTTTTAAAATTCTCATGACACCATTTTTCATTGGTTCTATGCATCTATGGATTATTCCACTTTCCCTATATTGGAACAAGCTGAACATTGCTGAACAACCTCTATGTACTTTCCTCAGGGACACAAGGAGTAGATGTGCTTTAAGCACTTAAGTATAAATGCTATTTTCAGCATCTTTCTGTGAGAAATTGAGAGTGAGAGTTGGATATGGATAGGAAAGAAAAATGAATTATTTTCCTTATCAGCCATGAATATTTTCTTTACCTCCTAATCCAGTTTTGCCTTACCACCTATCTGCCATACTCTACTTCAAAAGATTAGTTTCATTTTTTTCTTTCATTTTTTGTTTTTATTGTACCATGTTTGCTTAATATACAGCAAGTAGAAAATAAGCTAGGTCTTGTTTGGAACCAAACATTTATGTTTTTTTTTTTTAATTTTTTTAAAATTTTATTTTATTTTTAAACTTTACATAATTGTATTAGTTTTGCCAAATATCAAAATGAATATGTTTTAAATGTTGTACAAAATATCTGTTACAAAAGAATATATAAAAATACCTTTATAGAAGTTTCTATACGAAAGAAAATGCAAAGTTTAACCCTACAACTTTAGTTTCAGATGTAAAGGTGCAATAGCAGAAAAAAAATTACGAAAGTGGTGATTGTATTATGAAGTCATCAAAGAAATAAAAGCCACAAAATAAAATAACAGAACTGCTTAGTTTCATTTCCAGAAATATGTATAATAATCTAGTTGTCATTTTTCATGTCTGATGTTCATTTTGAAAGGGAAGAAAAGCCCCTTCAATTTTGATGAAATATGTTAGTAAAATGTTCTCAATACTTTCTAGTTTAACTTCATTTCATTTTAATGCCTTAGAACAATTTCCTGGGCCCTGTCTCTGCTCTCTTTCTCCCTCCAATAGACTCCAGCACTCACTACTGATGCCAAATGAAACAGGAGGAGGGGATGACACTGTAATAGCAGCATATTTTCAGCTCCTGTGACTCCTCTGGAGGTATACTTTACCTTCTAATTTTCCTACACTTGGTTCTGAATAATGCAGTTCAGAATGATATTTTCTTATTCTTATTCGGAGTATCTGTTGTGAATATTTAATTTCCTTAATACTAAAGTGAGCAGGACAGGCCAACCAACGGTAAAAAATCAGGATTTAGTGTGTTCATGTTAATCCCTTAAACCCAAGAAATTAAAGGATCTTTCTGCTCCTTAGGGAATAATCAAATCAATTAGTACTAAAGTGCTCACTAAGCAGATCTTTTTAAGATAAAAAATTCTCCAAAATCCACAGAACTGACTTTCATTTGGGAAACAAAACAAAACAAAAGCTTATTGTCTTTTTAGCCCATAATCTGAAGTTCTATGACAACTTTCTCAAACACAGAAGGATGAGGAACTTCCCAAAGGAAATTTGCTTTTCTTTCTAACCCACAGTAAGATGTTTTGGTTCCCAAAAGTAACTACCTTTTTCTAAGATGTATTCCTATTATGTCAGGCCTATTATGTATACCTATTATGTTAGGCTTTTTGACTATTCTATAACAAGTTGCTAATGTTTCTTCATTTATTCCTCCTTCATATCTTTATGCTGTTTTTGTTGTTCAATTGCTAACTCATGTCAGACTGTTTGAAACCTCATGAACTGTAGTCCGCCAGACTTTATTTCATGTGGTTTTCTAGGCAAGGATATTAAAGTGGGTTGCCATTTCCTTCTCCAGGGGATCTTTCCAGACAAGGAAACAAACCTGGATCTCCTGCATTGTCAGGTGGATTCTTTTCCACTGAACCATTAGATAAGTCCTATTTACACACTACTAAAGTAATGCTTAGAATTCTCCAAGCCAGGCTGCAGCAATACATGAACCGTGAGCTTCCAGATGTTCCAGCTGGCTTGAGAAAAGGCAGAGGAACCAGAAATCAAATTGCCAACATCCAATGGACCATTGAAAAAGCAAGAGAGTTCCAGAAAAAAACATTTATTTCTGTATTGACTGTGCCAAAGCCTTTGACTGTGTGGATCACAATCAACTGTGGAAAATTGTGAAAGAGATGGGAATACCAGACCACCTGATCTGCCTCTTGAGAAATTTGTATGCAGGTCAGCAAGCAACAGTTAGAACTGGACATGAAACAACAGACTGTTTCCAAATAGGAAAAGGAGTACGTCAAGGCTGTATATTGTCACCTTGCTTATTTAACTTATATGCAGAGTACATCATGAGAAACGCTGGGTTGGAAGAAGCACAAGCTGGAATCCAGATTGCCGGGAGAAATATCAATAACCTCAGATATGCAGATGACACCACCCTTATGGCAGAAAGTGAAGAAGAACTAAAGAACTTATTGATGAATGTGAAAGAGGAGAGTGAAAAAGTTGGCTTAAAGCTCAACATTCAGAAAACTAAGATCATGGCATGTGGTCCAATCACTTCATGGCAAATAGATAGGAAAACAGTGGAACCAGTGTCAGACTTTATTTTTCTGGGCTCCAAAATCACTGCAGATGGTGATTGCATCCATGAAATTAAAAGACACTTTCTCCTTGGAAGGAAAGTTATGACCAACCTAGATAGCATATTCAAAAGCAGAGACATTACTTTGCCAGCAAAGGTCTGTCTAGTCAAGGCTATGGTTTTTCCAGTGGTCATGTATGGATGTTAGAGTTGGACTGTAAAGAAAGCTGAGCACTGAAGGATTAATGCTTTTGAACTGTGGTATTGGAGAAGACTCTTGAGAGTCCCTTGGACTACAAGGAAATCCAACCAGTCCATCCTAAAGGAGATCAGTCCTGGCTGTTCATTGGTAGGCCTTATGTTGAAGCTGAAACTCCGATACTTTGTCCGCCTGATGTGAAGAACTGACTCATTTGAAAAGACCCTGATGCTTGGAAAGATTGAGGTCAGGAGGAGAAGGGAACAACAGAGGATGAGATGGTTAGATGACATCACCGACTCAATGGACATGGGTTTTGGTGGACTCTGGGAGTTGGTGATGGACAGAGAGGGCTGGCGTGCTGCGGTTCATGGAGTCACAAAGAGTAGGACACAACTGAGTGACTGAACTGAACTGAGCTGACCACCATTTGGCAGGACCACAGTAAATGAGAAACATGCAATAGCCAAACCTCCTGTAATCAGATAAAGTATTAATAACAACTTCCTTTCAAAAAGCACTAAGTCATAATACATTCTCATTGTCTAGTGTGTTCAATTACAAGTGTGTCTTACATTAGAAGGTAAAGAATGCCTATGCATGTATTTCTGTGGTGCTGTAAAATTTATTTTTCCTCTTCCTGTTCTGTTTCAAATTCTAATTAAAGTAACTTTTAATTTAACTCTGTGTGTTTTAAGATTATTCACTTACTCATTTTGATTCAGGGGTTGTTCTAAAAAACATTTCCCATTTTGAAATTTTAAGTGACATCAGATCTATCACAGAGCATACTGTCATATAGCATTGCAATGGGATTAAACTGCAGGAAGAACAAATTTTCTCATAATCTGGACCAAGCACGTCATATGTTTATTACTTATGAAAATAAACATCAAAGTAGCTCATTATCAGAGTAGTCTACAAAAAAAATCTTGAAAATAGCACCAAGATTACAACATTTTATCCTTAAGGGTGCAGATTTACTGAACTATTGAGTTTTTTCCCTTCCAACATTTTTGTTTTACTCTGATTAATAAATTAATAATTATTTATTATTAATAATAAATTAATAAATGTAAACATTGGTCTACCTTGAATTTTAGTCTCTTGTAAGATAGTATGCAATAATGAAAACTTATTCTCAGTTTGGGAGACAGAAGACTGAAATCTCAAGTAATAAGTATAAATCAATCTTATGAAAGTAGTTCCAAATCTTCAAATTAATGTTAATGTAGGATATGTGTTGTATGGAATTATAGAATCAATTCTGCTTGAGATGTTGTATAAAATTTATATAAACATATCCCTAAGGAAAATTTAAACATTCTTGATACATGACTGTTCATGATTAAACCTTATTTACTTCTTTGGTCTTATTTCTGGAAACTACATTCTTGAAATCAAAGTTCCAGTTAAGCTGAACTACTTTCTGTTCTTGGAAAAACTCTACCTGCCTCACTTTTTCACCATGTTGGATTTTCTCCTGGAAAACTTTCTTTACTCCCACCAACTATTAGCATCTAATTCTTATGCGACCTGGTATTTCAGGATCATTGTCTAATCCAGGTCAGTTGCCATTCCCGCTGCACCCTCTGGTGGTCATTTCCATATCTACTTGAATTGATTAAGCCACTTCTGGTCAGTTCATACTCTTTAGACTAGCGAGAGAGTCAGAGACAGGCATGTGATCCGATTCTAGACAGCAGAACTCAAAGTAAATTCTGACGGAAAACTTCTAATTCAGGTTTCCTCAATCACAAAATAGAGACACAGGAAAACATAGTGTCTCTCCTGTTTTAAAATGCATTTTTATTATTGTGGTTGCTGCTGTGATCTTTGTTGACACTGATTTTTTATATGACTCCAGGGACTACTGTTAACTATATTTTCAACAGCTGAAAGTTGAAGTTAACCAAGATGGAAGAATGAAGACATGAGAAGAAATCAAGTCTCTGTCCACATTATGGGCCCAATGAATTTGCCACCTTTGAGGTCAATTTTAGCAAACATTTAACGTTTCTCTTGTCCATCCAACTAGGGCTTCCCCAGTGGCTCAGTGGTAAAGAATCCATCTGTAATGCAAGAGACATGAGTTTGATCTCTGGATTGTAAAGATCCCCTGGATGAAGGAATGGCTATCCACTCCAGTGTTCTTGCTTGAAAAATCCCATGGACAGAGGAAACTGGCCACCTGCAGTACACAGGGTCGCAAAGAATCTGACACAACTGAAGTAACTTAGCATGCAGGAATGCACACACATTCATCCAACTATCCCTTTTCTTATATATTTGCAAAATATTTTGCCTTTTGAAAAAGAGACTGAAACCCACTATCAAATCTGAAAAAGCATATTATTTTTACTAGGCTTCCTTCTGTTGAGATACATTTTTCTATGGATTTTTTTTTTTTTTTTTTTTGCATTCCCACAAAGCTGAAGTCTCTTGAAAAAAAGCATTTACAGCCAATTTTTGTGTATGGAGAATTTAAGAATATTTAAGTGGCTTTTTCCCCTATGTTTGGGTGGGGATATCTTTATATCCCAGGATAATAAATGTAGAGATGGCTTCCCCTTCACCCTCAGAGATATTTGCTTACATTCCACAGTTAAGGTATCATTCTTGTTGCTTTCTCTCTCTCTGGAGGAGAGGATAGACAGTTATGAGCAACCCTACATAAGATTAGGGTTTTCCTAATTTTGAGCTTTATCTGCAGTAAAGTACCCCACTGCATGTACAGATAATCTCTAGTTCTCATTGTATTGCCTTGTGGGGATTGATGTGTGGTTTTGGTGGTTTAGTCGCAAAGTAGTGTCTGACTCTTTGAGACCCCATGGACTGAAGCCCTCCAGGTTCCTCTGTTCATGGGATTTCCCAGGCAAGAATATTGGAGTGGTTTGCCATTTCCTTCTTCAGAGGATCTTCCCGACCCAGGGATCGAATCCAAGTCTCCTGTTTGGCAGGCAAATTCTTTACCACTGAGCCACCTGAGAAGCCCTGAATTAATGTATAGGGAACTAATACAAGAGTGATAAATGGTCTTTGTCTCTGACCAAGGAGGCGTATGTCTTTTGTTAGCCTTGAAACATAGGAGCTACTATCTCAACATTCAACAGAATGGCCTCATCATGGCAACTTGGTCTTGACTTTCTATGGCAGACTAACTTGCTAGTTTTCAGGTAGGGTAAAAGCACAGAATATTCACAGTTTTTCACAGCTAAATCATGTCTGACTCTTTGCAATCCCATGGATTATAGCTTGCCAGGTTCCTCTGTCCATGGGATTCTCCAAGCAAGAATACTGGAGTGGGTTGTCACACCCTCCTCCAAGGGATCTTCCTGACGCAGGGACCAAACTTGCATCTCTAAAGTCTTCTGCATTGGCAGGTAGGTTTTTTCCCCCACTTACAGCCATGTGGGAAGTCCTGGAGTTTGCTCAAATTTATGTCGATTGATTCAGTGATGATATCTAAACATTTTATCCTCTGCTGCCCTCTTCTCCTTTTGCCTTCAAAAGTTCCCAGCATCAGGATCTTCTCCAATGAGCTGGATCTTCACATCAGGCTTTAGGACTCTACTAAAACAAATAAGTCATGTCACTCCCAAGCTTCTTCCTCTGTCAGAAGTTTATTATTCTCCAACACTTACCATAGTCTGACTTACTTCATTGTTTATTTTCTATTTTTCTTCGCTCTGGAATGTAATCTACACAAGGGAAGGGATGCATATATTACTTCCTCTGTCTGTATTGATAGATTTTCTAAACTATTTCTGAGAGAAGAAATATCATGGATTTAGAAAAAAACATTATTGACTTTTACTATTTTATCTCTTGAAGAATTTATGTGTTGTTTGAGGTGAGTTTTTTTTTTTTTAATAAACATCTATAAATTAAGTTGATTTTTTCCCTTAAATATGGAGTGGAAATGTGACCCTCGAAGTAAAAAATATATATCAGTTCAGTTCAGTTGCTCAGTTGTGTCCGACTCTTTGTGAATCCATGAATTGCAGCAAGCCAGGCCACCCTGTCCTTCACCAACTCCCGGAGTTCACTCGAACTCACGTCCATCGAGTCGGTGATGTCATCCAGCCATCTCATCCTCTGTCATCCCCTTTTCCTCCTGCCCCCAATCCCTCCCAGCATCAGACTCTTTTCCAATGAGTCAACTCTTCGCATGAGGTGGCCAAAGTACTGGAGTTTCAGCTTTCGCATCATTCCTTCCAAATAAGACTCAGGACTGATCTCCTTTAGAATGGACTGGTTGGATCTTCTTGCAGTCCAAGGGACTCTCAAGAGTCTTATCCAACACCACAGTTCAAAAGCATCAATTCTTTGGCACACAGCTTTCTTCACAGTCCAACTCTAACATCCATACATGACTACTGGAAAAACCATAGCCTTGACTAGACAGACGTTTGTTGGCAAAGTAATGTCTTTGCTTTTCAATATGCTATCTAGGTTGGTCATAACTTTCCATCGAAGGAGAAACTCTCTTTCAATTTCATGAGTGCAATCACCATCTGCAGTGATTTTCAGTTCAGTTCAGTTCAGTCGCTCAGTCATGTCCGACTCTTTGCGACCCCATGAATTGCAGGACGCCAGGCCTCCCTGTCCCTCACCAACTCCCGGAGTTCACTCAGACTTACATCCATTGAGACTGTGATGCCATCCAGCCATCTCATCCTCTGTCATCCCCTTCTCCTCCTGCCCCCAATCCCTCCCAGCATCACAGTCTTTTCCAATGAGTCAACTCTTTGCATGAGGTGGCCAAAGTACTGGAGTTTCAGCTTTAGCATCATTCCTTCCAAAGAAATCCCAGGGATGACCTCCTTCAGAATGGACTGGTTGGATCTCCTTGCAGTCCAAGGGACTCTCAAGAGTCTTCTCCAACACCACAATTCAAAAGCATCAGTTCTTTGGTGCTCAGCCTTCTTCACAGTCCAACTCTCACATCCATACATCACCACAGGAAAAACCATAGCCTTGACTAGGCGAACCTTTGTTGGCAAAGTATTGTCTCTGCTTTTGAATATGCTATCTAGGTTGGTCATAACTTTCCTTCCAAGGAGTAAGTGCCTTTTAATTTCAAGTGCAGTCACCATCTGCAATGATTTTAGAGCCCCCCAAAATAAAGTCTGACACTGTTTCCACTGTTTCCCCATCTATTTCCCATGAAGTGGTGGGACCAGATGCCATGATCTTAGTTTTCTGAATGTTGAGCTTTAAGCCAACTTTTTCACTCTCCTCTTTCACTTTCATCAAGAGGCTTTTTAGTTCCTCTTCACTTTCTGCTATAAGGGTGGTGTCATCTGCATATCTGAGGTTATTGATATCTCTCCCTGCAATCTTGATTACAGCTTCTGCTTCTTCCAGCCCAGCGTTTCTCATGATATACTCTGCATATAAGTTAAATAAGCAGGGAGACAATATACAGCCTTGACGTACTCCTTTTTCTATTTGGAACCAGTCTGTTGTTCCATGTCCAGTTCTAACTGTTGCTTCCTGACGTGCATATAGGTTTCTCAAGAGGCAGGTCAGGTGGTCTGGTATTCCCATCTCTTTCAGAATTTTCCACAGTTGATTGGGATCCACACAGACAAAGGCTTTGGCGTAGTCAATAAAACAGAAATAGATGTTTTTCTGGAACTCTATTGCTTTTTCAATGATCCAGACGATGTTAGCAATTTGATTTCTGGTTCCTCTGCCTTTTCTAAAACAAGCTTGAACATCAGGAAGTTCACGGTTCATGTATTGCTGAAGCCTGGCTTGTAGAATTCTAAGCATTACTTTACTAGCGTGTGAGATGAGTGCAATTGTGCAGTATTGTGATCATTGTGATCATTCTTTGGCATTGCCTTTCTTTGGGATTGGAATGATAACTGACCCTTTCCAGTCCTGTGGCCACTGCTGAATTTTCCAAATTTGTTGACGTATTGAGTGTAGCACTTTCACAATATCATCTTTCAAGTTTTGAAAGAGCTCAACTGGAATTCCATCACTTCCACTAGCTTTGTTCGTAGTGATGCTTTCTAAGGCCCACTTGACTTCACATTCCAGGATGTCTGGCTCTAGGTCAGTGATCACACCATCGTGGTTATCTTGGTCGTGAAGATCTTTTTTATACAATTCTTCTGTGTATTCTTGGCACCTCTTCTTAATATCTTCTGCTTCTGTTAGGTCCATACCATTTCTGTCCTTTATCAGGTCCATCTTTGCATGAAATGTTCCCTTGGTATCTTTAATTTTCTTGAAGAGATCTCTAGTCTTACCCATTCTGTTGTTTTCCTCTATTTCTTTGCATTGATCGCTGAGGAAGGCTTTCTAATATCTTCTTGCTATTCTATGGAATTCTGCATTCAGATGCTTATATCTTTCCTTTTCTCCTTTGCTTTTCACTTCTCTTCTTTTCACAGCTATTTGTAAGGCCTCCTCAGACAGCCATTTTGTTTTTTTGCATCTTTTTCATGGGGATGGTCTTGATCCCTATCTCCTGTACAATGTCACAAACCTCTGTCCATAGTTCATCAGGCACTCTATCAGATCTCGTCCCTTAAATCTATTTCACACTTCCACTGTATAATCATAAGGAATTTGACTTAGGTCATACCTGAATGGTCTAGTGGTTTTCCCTATTTTCTTCAATTTCAGTCTGAATTTGGCAATAAGGAACTCATGATCTGAGCCACAGTCAGCTCCCAGTCTTGTTTTTGCTGACGGTCTAGAGCTTCTCCATCTTTGGCTGCAAAGAATATAATCAATCTGATTTTGGTGTTGACCATCTGGTGATGTCCACGTGTAGAGTCTTCTCTTGTGTTGTTGGAAGAGGGTGTTTGCTATGACCAGTGAGTTCTCTTGGCAAAACTCTATTAGCCTTTCCCCTGCTTCATTCCATATTCCAAGGCCAAATTTGCCTGTTACTCCAGGTGTTTCTGGACTTCCTACTTTTGCATTCCAGTCCCCTATAATGAAAAGGACATCTTTTTTGGGTGTTAGTTCTAAAAGGTCTTGTAGGTCTTCATAGAACCATTCAACTTCAGCTTTTTCAGCGTTAGTGGTTGGTGCATAGGCTTGGATTACTGTGATATTGAATGGTTTGCCTTGGAAACGAACAGAGTTCATTCTGTCGTTTTTGAGATTGCATCCAAGTACTGCATTTCAGACTCTTTTTTTGACCATGATGGCTACTCCATTTCTTCTAAGGGATTCCTGCCCACAGTGTAGATATAAGGGTCATCTGAGTTAAATTCACCCATTCCAGTTCATTTTAGTTCGCTGATTCCTAGAATGTCGATGTTCACTCTTGCCATCTCCTGTTTGACCACTTCCAATTTGCCTTGATTCATGGACCTGACATTCCCAGTTCCTATGCAATATTGCTCTTTACAGCATCAGACCTTGCTTCTATCACCAGTCACATCCACAACTGGGTATTGTTTTTGCTTTGGCTCCATCCCTTCATTCTTTCTGGAGTTATTTCTCCACTGATCTCCAGTAGCATATTGGGCACCTACCGACCTGGGGAGTTCTTCTTTCAGTATCCTATCATATTGCCTTTTCATACTGTTCATGGTGTCCTCAAGGCAAGAATACTGAAGTGGCTCTCTGTCTGAACCTCTCATACAGTTGTTATTAAGATTATACCTGTGCCTGCGGTCATCTGAAGGCTTGGCTATGGTTGGAGAATCAGTTTTCACACAGATCTTACTCCCAGAACTCGCAAATTGATCTGGCTATTGGCAGGAGTCCTCAGATTTTCACCATGTGGACCTGTCCTTGGGCTTCCCACCTGACACTAATGGTAAAATACCCACTTCTCAATGCAGGAGACATAAGAGAGGTGGGTTTTTCCACGTCAGGAAGATACCCTGGAGGAGGGCATGGCAACCCACTCCAGTGTTCTTGCCTGGAGAATTCCATGGACAGAGGAGCCTGGCTGGCTACAGTTGATGGGATCGCAGAGTCCAACATGACTGAAGTGACTTAGCACATACATGGACTCATGCTTAGGATTCTTGGAAGTGATTTATAACACAGCAGCTACATTCTTTCAAAGAGAGTGGTTCGATAGATGTCATATATGTTTGATGATCTTGCCTTGAAGTCATATCCTTAATTTCAACCATATTCTATTGGTTACATCAGTTGGCTTGATGCCATTTTGAGAAGGTCCTTATCAGTGTCTGAATACCATGATGTGAGAATCCCAGGGGACAGTAATGAAGGTGAGCTACCAAAGCAATAATATGTGCTGTGTTTAGTCACTCAGTCATGTCCTGCTGTTTGCAACCCTATAGACTGTAGCCGGCCAGACTCCTCTGTCCATGGGGATTCTCCAGGCAAGAATAATGGAGTGGGTTGCCATTTCTTCTTCCAGGGGATCTTCCCAACCCAGGTATTAAACCCAGGTCTCCTTCATTGCAGGCGGATTCCTTACCATCTGAGCCACAAGAGAAACCCCAAAGCAATAATAAAGTCTCACAAATCTTATCTTCTTGCAAGGAAAGTATAGCACTTTAAAGCATGTTTAATATATGCAAACAGTTTTATGTTTGGCCAGGGAAATGAAAGGGTAAGCTAAGTAAAAGAAAGTGTAAAGCTTTGTGATATTATATGAGACCTTAGGCTTCCCAAGTGGCTCAGTGGCAAAGAATCTGCCTGCCAATCAGGAAACCTGGGTTTGATCCTGGGGTTGGAAAGATCCCCTGGAGAAGGGACCGGCTACCCACTCCCATATTCTGGCCTGGAGAATTCCATGGACTGTATAATCCATGGGGTCACAAAGAGTGGGACACAACTGGTGACTTTCACTTCACTTAATTTTTCTGAGCATCATTTTTCTTCCATATCTACTTGAAAGGGCAGTTGTAGTAGTCAAATTAGACATGTTGAAAGATTCGACAATTCCAGTGTTAATATTAGTGTGTATTATTGTTGTAGTATTAGTAAGTTTTCCCATCAGGAATGTCTCACCCAGAGAATGTCCAATAAAGTTAATTTAACTAATACAGAAATTGAATTGGTAATATATTCTTATTGCACTTTATGGATGCTGGCAGGTTAGACAGCAAACTGACAGAAACCTGAGACTTTCCCACATCCAATGAGTGCTTGTGTTATTATATACTAATTTAAAACCCTACCAGATGTTTTCATTAAAGGAATTGTAAGCTCTAGTGGAGCCTAAATATATGACCATTTATTAGATGACATCCATCTTGTATTTACACTTTGATCAATGTCCAGGGAGTTACACAGACCCTCATAAAACATGTTGAAGAGCGATCTTAAAGTACACTGTGTCATGTATGGTATATTATAATAAAATTTAATATATAGATGGACTCTGTGAAGAAAGAATATGTTGGGTAGAGAAGCATTCATTTGGACCAAACCTCTATCTTACCAGTATTATCTGCCATATTAATCTCTTTTATATACTGTTTTACTTAGGCTTAATTTTCCTAGACTACCCAGTACCAACTGAGTCTATTACAAAACCAAAATCTTATGTATTTCCTTTTGATTCTTCAGTTGCCAAACTTCTTAAAATTTTTACTTATTACTCTCATTCTAAAATTTCAATGAGAATAGTGCTCTATAGTTAATCAAAATTTAAATTTGTATCCAAAAGTATGTTGAATATGATATATATCATTCACAATGCTGCTCATATATCTAAAGTGCTTAAGGGTAAATATTCTAAAATATTGTAAATATTTCTGATGTTAATTGACTATCCTTAATTTTACCACTTTTTTTAAACTACTATCCTTAATCTTACTGTTGTTAAAAATGAAGTTCTGTTTCAAACAAAAAATGTTTTAAGCCCTGTTAAAGTAAAACTGACAGTTTGAACTTTGCATGTTCTTTTTTTCTCAGTTTGAATGATTAACTTCTTTTGAGTCAAAGAAAGACCTATGTGAATTCAGCTCAGTTCAGTCACTCAGTCACGTCTGACTCTTTGCGACCCCATGGATAGCTCCAGGCTTCTCTGTCCATCACCACCTCCCGAAGCTTGCTCAAACTCATGTCCATTGAGTGTGAATTACTAGGTTTTTAATAAGAGATTTGTGACTTACATTTCTTAGCTCTAAAAAGATTCATGGAGTTGAACTCAAAAGTTTAAATATTTCAAAATAAATGTGAATAGAAAATTCAAAACATGAATGCCTAGGCTTTATAATTTTAACATTCACAATTTGTCTAATTCAGTGTCTATGACTATTAGGTATCTTCTAGCACTGTAATATTCCAGGTTGTTTCCTCACACTGAAAATTTGTTCTCATATTATTTTCCTAAGATAACAACTATATTACGTTGTTCAAAGTTTAACCTTGTTGGATTATTTTGTCACAAATAGTTTAATAAAATAAAATAAAATAAAAACTCATGATACAAACTACTTAACAGTTTATCTCTATTCTCATAGCTGACATTTTGTAATGTCAATCTTATACATTTAAATAAGATTAATTAAAATGTGATAAGAAATCCCCCAAATAAAACTATTCAAATTATGTGATTTGAAGCAACAAGAAAGATTCCAAATGATTCTACTTTCCCAGGAGTAAATGCAAGATACAATGTTTTATCCCTATGTACTGGAAAAATACTGCCCTGTACAACTAATTAGGCGTTTCACACCATGCCCTTCCTTTGTGGATTGAATCCACATTCTTGAAGAGTAAATTGGTCAAGCATTCAATGATAGTAGGAAAAACGTTATTAAGCTATTAATACAATTGCCCACACAAACAAAGCATGTCATGAAACCAAAGAAAAAAGTCTTTTATAAGACTGGTTGCTGAAACAGGACCTTCTTAATTTTAAATAGATTAAGTAATTTATTTGTTGCAAATATAGGGTGACTTTGGAGTTTTTGATATCCTGAGTTTAGTTCTGGTTTTAAGCTTGTGCATTGGAGAAGGAAATGGCAACCCACTCCAGTGTTCTTGCCTGGAGAATCCCAGGGACGGGGGAGCCTAGTGGGCTGCCGTCTATGGGGTCGCAGAGTCGGACTTGACTGAAGTGACTTAGCAGCAAGCTTGTGCATACACAGAATCAGCTTCCCCAGTGGCTCAGCCGTAAAGAATCCACCTGCAATGCAGGAGTCACAGGAGATGCGAGTTTGATCCTTGGGTCAGGAAAATTCCCTAGAGGAGGGCATGGCAACCCACTCCAGTTTTCTTGCCTAAAGTATCTTATAGACAAAGAGGCTTGGCAGGCTACAGTCTATAGGGTGGCAAAGAGTTGGACACGACTTAGCTACTGAGCACTCAGCACCTAGACAGAGCCATCACCTATATTTTAATGAAGCTAAATATGTTTCATATGATATTCTTAGATTCCATGCTCTATCCTAACATTTATAAAATACATTGGAATTGTCTATATTTTGTTTTTTTCAGCTAAATGTTCAACACCATGATTGCCAGTTATATATACATATATAGTCATTTAGAATCTCTTTATTAAAAATGCAAAATAGCTATTATTTGGGCACATTTAAGTATTTTGAACTTTCTAAAAAGTGACTTATTAAGCAATTATGATGACTGAAGGATAGTAGATACTTGGGCTTCTCTGGTGGCTCAGACAGTAAAGAATCTGCCTGAAATGCAAGAGACCGGGTTTGATCCCCATTAGACACTCAGGACTGGAAATGGAGTATGAGCTTCAGCAGAATTTCTTACTTGAGGCCCATTTTACCAGACATTTCATGAGGTCATAGAGCTTATTAGTAAAAAGGTAAGATGAAAATGCAACTCACTTATTCCATGAATATTCAGTAAGTGTTACACAACAGGTATATCACATTGGTAGTACTCAATAGGTATAATCATAAAATTAACTACATTTTTATCCTGTTTTTTAAAACTATCTCAGTGTGGATTGTTGTTCAGTTGCCAAGTCATGTCCACTCTTTGTGACCTAATGGACTACAGCACACCAAGCCTCCCTGTCTCTCATTATCCCCTGGAGTTTGCCCAAGCTCATGTCCACTGAATTGGTGATGCCATCCAACTATCTCATCCTCTGTTACCTTCTTCTCCTTCTGCCTTCAATCTTTCCCAGCATCAGGGTCTTTTCCAGTGAATTAGCTCTTCACATCAGGTGGCCAAAAGTATTGGAGATAGTCCTCCCCCTTAATCCCACTTGAAAAGCTACAATGATTCCATGATATTTTGTATCAGTATTAAATAACAGAAAATCCAATACTCACATTATAATGAAATTATAGTGTCAATTCAGCGATGAAAAATATCTAAAAGTAACTCTCAAGCGTCTTTCAATTATAATATTTCTTTTCTTTCCCCCCACCTACAGCCAAGCTGTAATGGCTTGCTATTACAGGGTAGAACTATGGTCTTTGACTTCCAATTCAGTTCACTTAAGTTCAGTCGCTGAGTATTGTTGGACTTTTTTCCACCCCATGAACGACATCACACCAGGCCTCCCTGTCCATGACCAGCTCCCAGAGCTTACTCAAACTCATATCCACTGAGTCCGTGACATCATCAAACCAACTCATCCTCTGTTGTCCCCTTTTTCTCCTGCCCTCAATCTTTCCCAGCATCAGGGTCTTTTCAAATGAGTCAGCTCTTCACATTAGGTGGCCAAAGTACTGGAGTTTCAGCTTGAACATCAGTCCTTCCAATGAACACCCAGGACTGATCTCTTTTAGGATGGACTGGTTGGATCTCCTTGCACTCCAAAAGACTATCAAAAGTCTTCTCCCACACCACAGTTCAAAAGCATCAATTCTTTGGCACTCAACTTTCTTTATAGTCCAACTCACATCCATACATGACCACTGGAAAAACCACAGCCTTGACTAGACAGAACTTTGTTGGCAAAGTAATGTCTCTGCTTTTGAATATGTTATCTAGGTTGGTCATAACTTTCCTTCCAAGGAGTAAGTGTCTTTTAATTTCATGGCTGCAATCACCATCTGCAGTGATTTTGGAGCCCCCAAAAATAAAGTCTGACACTGTTTCCACTGTTTCCCCATCTATTTCCCACGAAGAGATGGGACCAGATGCTATGATCTTAGTTTTCTGAATGTTGAGCTTTAAGCCAACTTTTTCACTCTCCACTTTCACTTTCATCAAGAGGCTTTTTAGTTCTTCACTTTCTGCCATAAGGGTGGTGTCATCTGCATATCTGAGGTTATTGATATTTCTCCCA
Source organism: Bos indicus x Bos taurus (assembly GCF_003369695.1). NCBI lineage: Eukaryota > Metazoa > Chordata > Mammalia > Artiodactyla > Bovidae > Bos > Bos indicus x Bos taurus. The sequence continues at coordinate 15,800,028 of NC_040076.1, read as the reverse complement.
GAAATCTTGATTCCAGCTTGTGTTTCTTCCAGCCCAGCGTTTCTCATGATGTACTCTGCATATAAGTTAAATAAGCAGGGTGACAATATACAGCCTTGATATACTCCTTTTCCTATTTGGAACCAGTCTGTTGTTCCATGTCCAGATTTAACTGTTGCTTCCTGACCTGCATACAGATTTCTCAAGAAGCAGGTAGGTGGTCTGGTATTCCCATCACTTTCAGAATTTTCCGCAGTTTATTGTGATCCACACAGTCAAAGGCTTTGGAATAGTCAATAAAGCTGAAATAGATGTTTTTCTGGAACTCTCTTGCTTTTTGATGATCCAGAGGATGTTGGCAATTTGATCTCTGGTTCCTCTGCCTTTTCTAAAATCAGCTTGAACATCTGGAAGTTCATGGTTCAGATATTGCTTAAACCTGGCTTGGAGAATTTTGAGCATTACTTTACTAGCGTATGAGATGAGTGCAATTGTGCAGTAGTTTGAGCATTCTTTGGCATTGCCTTTCTTTGGGATTGGGATGAAAACCGACCTTTTCCAGTCCTGTGGCCTCTGCTGAATTTTCCAAATTTGCTGACATATTGAGTGTAGCACTTTCACAGCATCATCTTTCAGGATTTGAAATAGCTCAACTTAAATTCCATCACCTCCACTAGCTTTGTTAGTGGTGATACTTCCTGAAGCCCACTTGATTTCACATTCCAGGATGTCTGGCTGTAGGTGAGTGATCACACCATTGTGATTATCTGGGTCATGATATCTTTTTTGTATAGTTCTTCTGTGTATTCTTGCCACCTTTTTAATATCTTCTACTTCTGATAGGCCCATGCCATTTTACGAAAATGGAAAAAGATAGAACACTGAAAGATGAACTCGCCAGGTTGGTAGGTGCCCAATATGCTACTGGAGATCAGTGGATAAATAACTCCAGAAAGAATGAATGGATGGAGCTAAAGAAAAAACAACACCTAATTGTGGATGTGACTGGTGACAGAAGCAAGGTCCGATGCTGTAAAGAGCAATATTGCATTGGAACCTGGAATGTTAGGTCCATGAATGAAGGAAAATTGGAAGTGGTCAAACAGGAGATGGCAAGAGTGAACGTTGACATTCTAGGAATCAGCAAACTAAAATGAACTGGAATGGGTGAATTTAACTCAGATGACCATTATATCTACTACTGTTGCCAGGAATCCCTTAGAAGTAATGGAATAGCCATCATAGTCAACAAAAGAGTCCAAAATGCAGTACTTGGATGCAATCTCAAAAATGAAAGAATGATCTTTGTTCATTTCCAAGGCAAACCATTCAATACCACAGTAATCCAAGCCTATACCCCAACCAGTACCACTGAAGAAGCTGAAGTTGACCAGTTCTATAAAGACCTACAAGACCTTTTAAAAATATACCCCAAAGAGATGTCCTTTCCATTATAGGGGACTGGAATGCAAAAGTAGAAAGTCCAGAAACACCCAGAGTAAAAGGAAAATTTGGCCTTGGAGTACAGAAAGAAGCAGGGCAATGGCTAATAGAGTTTTGCCAAGAGAATGCACTGGTCGTAGCAAACACCCTCTTCCAACAACACAAGAGAAGACTCTACACATGGACATCACCAGACGGTCAACACCGAAATCAGATTGATTATATTCTTTGCAGCCAAAGATGGAGAAACTCTATACAGTCAGCAAAAACAAGACTGGGAGCTGACTGTGGCTCAGATCATGAACTCCTTATTGCCAAATTCAGACTTAAATTGAAGAAAGTTGGGAAAACCACTAGACCTTTCAGGTATGATCTAAATCAAATCCCTTATGATTCTATAGTGGAAGTGAGAAATAGATTTATGGGACTAGATCTGATAGACAGAGTTCCTAATGAACTATGGACGGAGGGTCGTAACATTGTACAGGAGACAGCAATCAAGACCATTCCCAAGAAAAAGAAATGCAAAAATGCAAAATGGCTGTCTGGGGAGGCCTTACAAATAGCTGTGAAAAGAAGAGAAGCGAAAAGCAAAGGAGAAAAAGAAAGATATACCCATTTGAATGCAGAGTTCCAAAGAATAGCAAGGAGAGGTAAGATAGCCTTCCTCAGCGATCAATGCAAAGAAATAGAGGAAAACAATAGAATAGGAAAGACTAGAGATCTCTTCAAGAAAATTAGAGATACGAAGGGGACATTTCATGCAAAGATGGGCTCAATAAAGGACAGAAATGGTATGGACTTTCAATTGTCAGTCACCAATTTCTGTTTCTTTTTCTGCTGTTTTATTCAATGCCTCCCTTAGGAACAAAGAAGCTGAGGGATAAGAGGTGAAGAAATCAGAAAGAGTTAACTGAATGGTTCTATGTAAGATAGTTTTGCAGTCTCTTGAGTAGTATACATTTAAAGCTTATTCTTTCATGGTTAGTTTTGTGAGTTCTTTACTGAGTTCTTAAGTGTCCTGATTTGGACTTGGATTTTCTTTTTTTCACACACTCCAGATTTTTACCACATCCTCCTTGTAGAGAGGCCGCAACCTCCAACTGGATGGTCTTATAACACTGGCTGACTGTCTCTTGGGCTAACTTCCCTCTAAGGAGTGCTTCATCTGATTTCAGGAAGCATGCATCTTTGGTCCTCTGTTAGTCAATAGTTTCTTCCAAGTTTTAACCCTCTTTTCTGATGCCATCCGCCATGACTTTTCTCAAATGTGAGATAGAATCTCATTTTCTTTGCTCTTCCAACTATATAAAGTACAGAATAAGTTCTAGGAATGGCCTAGAAAGCTAACTAAACATGAGGTTAGAGAAAGAACACCATCTTCATATCACCATTTATTTTGGTGGTGAAAGGTTAAGACACAAAATATTTCCTAAAAATAAGGCTCAAATTTATTCTTTCAATATCTACCATTCTACAAGCATTTTACATCACAGACATGAGTAAGGGAACCACTTACCAGTCATCAGTTTAAAATCCTAATACTTTCATCACTTAAATTAAATCTTGAGTTTATTGATTATAGCTATTACATATTAGGCTTTGCCATGGAGATGCAATTGTGAAAAATATTTCTGGTCCTTTTCCTCAAAGAACATAATATCTAGAAGTATAATTTTTCAAATGATAATATAGACATTATTCAAATGTCTGTATTAGATATTATTCTATGATAATGAATAGAATTATTGGACATTTTTCAAATGATAATGATAGCAATAATAATAATAAACTATAACACTGAAACTATGGTAAATGCTTGGAAAGGGAGTTAAATGTTGCTTTGAGGCATATTCTAAACATGGCCGGACCAGTAAAGAGGTTGGTGGAGGTTTCTCTGGGTAAGTGACCAGTTAATTGAAATCTGAAAGTCAATTACAAGTGAATTTCGTGAAAGAGGAATGGAGCTTGGGGAGAGTTGTAACAAAATATTGAGTAGAAATAACTTTTCATACAGTGTTTTAGTGATGCAACAAGTGGAAACAGGACAATGGGACTGACTTTTAAGGAGCAAAGGGTTCCTGGGAGCAAAATGTGAGGCTACAGATTCTTAAAGGAAATGGAATATGTAGGGCCTGATAAGCCATCTTTAAGATATAATTTTTCATCTTAAATGCGGTCTTGGGATGCCCCAGGAGGTCTAGGGGTTAAGACTCAGAGATTCCAATGCAGGGCACATGGGTTTGATCCCTGGTTGGGAAACTAAGATCCAACACATCCTGTGACCATAAAATAAAATGCAGTCCTAATCCATTGAAAGTTTCCAAAATGAGAATATAAGTAGAGGATTCATGTGTGTGCTAAATGGCTAAGTTGTGTCCAACTCTGTGGGACCCCATGGACCGTAGACCACCAGGTTCCTCTGTCCGTGGGATTTTCCAGGCAAGAATACTGGAGTAGGTTGCTATTTCCTTTTCCAGGAGATCTTCCAGACCCAGGGATTGAAACTGCATCTCTTTCATTGGTAGACGGATTCTTTACCACTAAGCTACCAGGGAAGCTCCAAGTAAACAATAAAACTAGTATTTTGAAGAGAGTATGTCACTGACATCTGGAAAAAACTCTGGGGAGAAGTGTACAAAAGCGTTGGTAATTTCTGGGGGCAACTGCAATATTTCATGTGAGTTTTGTTTCAACCAGAGTGAACTAGATAGACCTTTCTACTTTACCATAAAACCTGTAATTGTTTTTGCCTGATAGCCTGGATGCTAGACCAATTAAAGTTTTGACCAGGTTCCAAAGGACACATTTTATAAAATAATAGGATGCAAATGTAGCCCACCAGTGAAAGCCTGCCTAATGACGGATGCAAAAATTTCACCTAAATCTGCAGTATTCAGTTTCAAGTATTGTCTCTCATACATTATGAAATTCAATATAATTTAAATATTGAAGTGAATTCACATTAGATAGCTAATTAAAAGTAAGTTCTATGTATACTCTTCTGTCTCTATAACTAAATGCTTCCATGACATAATAAGGCAATCACATGCATAGAATAACTTCCCCCGTGGCACAGTGGTAAAGAATTCACCTGCCAATGCAGGCAACACAAAAGACGCAGTTTCCATCTCTGGGTCAAGAAGATACCCTAGAGCAGGAAATGACAACTTGCTCTGGTATTCTTGCCTGGAAAATTCCATGGACAGAGGAACCTGGTCGGCTATGGTCCGTAGGGTCACAAAGAGTTGGATAGGCACAGCACATACATAGAATAGTTCTTATGTATGGAACCCTGTATCTCTAGTGATAATTTTGGAAGCTTTCATCAACCACTCTTAATCCTTGCAGACAAGGAATTTCATGACATGGATGCTTTCTGCCACCAAAAAAGGATATAATTTTCCACGAGTTGCTGTTTCACAGTTTATTTTCCAAATTGGATGATCTGCTTTTAATTCCCAGATCCACCAAGTTGTTTCATGTGTCTGCAGCTTCTCAAGTCTCTTGGTCTGAAAAAAGCCTTTTCCCCTTCCCATTCTCTTGAATACATTCTTTAGCATTTAGCTCTCATATCATCATAACAAGGGAGTCTTCATACTTCTTGTCACTATCCCAACTCCAGTCCTCAAAGTAGGGTTAACTGTCATTCTCTTCCATAAAATCTTTGAAACGTTTATCATTGCATTTGTCTTATGTACTTAGTATTTGCTATTTGAATGTGTAATTTTTCTACTCTAAACTTTTTGATGCACTTGCTTTTAATTCACTTGTACTTGACTAGAACTTAGTGCATTGAAATACATGATAAATTCTCAGGGAATATTGGTTGGATTAAACTAAGATGGAGTCCCATAAATTTTTTTTCAGAAGTTCTTACAATGAAAGCATTTCTTTGAAAAATGTATCTCATTACATTTATCTTGGCCCTAATAGTTATTGTTGAATGCAATCTTTCATTCAGGACAAGCACCTTGCCTTTGACACTAATTAGATTGAATCAGTTAATAAGATTGCCATGGCATATTTATGATACAATAGTGAAAATAAGTTATTACCCCAGTAGAGATAGTTTAAATCAATCTTATATTTTCCTCAGTTTGTTCATCCTTAGATATGCCAAATAAGGCAATTGAGTATTCATATTTTCAGAATGCATTTTAAGAGCAATTTTGAAGTGTGAAGTGCTGAAATAATATGCATTTATCTTTTCCCTCTTATCTCAGAGCTCAAAATGATAATTCACCATATTGAGTTCTTAGGAGCTAGTGCTATGAAAATGGATACAAAATAAAGAACATAAAAGTTTTTCTAATGATTCGCTCTTTGGCATACAAAGTTTAAATTATCTTTAAATTCTAAAGGTATATTTTGAACAGCAAATCTCATAATATCTTAAGCCAGTAGGCATTTTGCAATTAGCAGAGTCCCTTCAAATAAATTATCATTTCACTCAGAATAATATGTTGGGTGTTTTTCAATTTTACCCTGTGCTGTGCTTCAAACTAAGTTTACTAAGATGAATATGGCACAATCTCTACTCACCTGGGGCTTTCACTGTAATTGGAAAGATGTGTAAGGGATGATTAGAATTAAGGGCAGGATAATGTTTGTACTGGGATAAGAGAGGTGACACTGAGGTTTTCTTAAGAAATTTAAAGTAAGGTAAACAACGTTACCTTTTGAGTGATAAGTGAGTTCACAAAGAAACAATGGTTCCAGAGCCTGAAGACATATGTGACAATTCACTGAATTTAAGTATCAGGTCTAAAGAAGAAATGGGCTACTTGGAAGAGAGATTAGACAATGGAAAAAGCAATAAAATACAAGGGAATTGTAAAATCAAATATATCCAGTTTTAATCAAAAAGCAATCCATGGGAATGGGGATCTTAGCCAAATTTTTGGAATTATTCTAGTTCTGCAGCTAAATTTAATTATATTATTAAGAATTATGCAAGGAGGTAAAGGTAGTTAACTGCCAAGAATGCACTCCTGTATTCAAGACCACACCCTTTATGAATATGGAAGATACCAACATTTTCATTCCTTTAATTTTTTAATTATTATTTCAGGCTGACCAAACACATTTTAACTATGAATGACTTGCCTTATAGGGCTCTTACAGGATTTTTTTTTTTTAATGGTGTTAGGTAGACCTAGACAAACATCTCCATCTCTGTGAGAAATGTACCTCTTTTTTGTTAAGAAATGGCCTTCTGATGTGAACTCATTTAATAAATATTTACCAATAAAAATGAATGGGTCCAAAATGCTCTAAGAAATAATGTCCCAGTGTTTGCCAGACTAAAGACTATGACAAATTTTCCAACATAGAAGAGATTCTTGGTGATAGAGATTTAGGCAAAATTTGGGAGGGAATGCTTATGTTCACTTCTTGGATTAGCTACTTATTCTCTGTGTAACCACAGAAAATTTACTTTCTGTTCCTCAGTTTCTTCATCTACATAATGGAAATAAATTACCTAATAGAATTGTTAGGAAGGTGTCCAGCTGTTTTAAACAGAATGGGGTTTAAGATATGGAATGGAGCTGACACAGCACTGGTAACTCCAGGGCAGAATGTTCTGAGGTCTAGTTAAGACTTCTGGAAATTTGTGTTTCTGTACCAGAATCAGAAAGTTGAGGAATCAATAAGCCATTGTTGCAGCTGTTGTTTCCAGAAATACCTTAACCACTTCCACCTAAGGATTAGGAAACTAATGTTTCCATAACTCTTTCTAAGAACCACACCTCCTCTGCTGGATCATTCATTGCAAATGGATGGCTCATGTAGTATAATGTGGTAGCATTCTCTCTTTTTATAAATGGGCTACAAATTCAGAATTTTTGAGATCGTGTCTGATTGACAACATCTCAAAATGGCCATAGCCCCAGTCACAAGGGAAACTGGGAAGAAATTTAGCTTTCCAGACTCTAAGACAGGAGGCAAGACACAGCTCACTCTAAAACCTGAGTACAGCAATCAACTGTAGTAGATGATGCCCTACTCTCTGCTTTCCATCTTTGAAATTTATCCTGACTGGGTAATCAATCTGTTTAACCATGGATGCATTCAAACTGAATTTATAAAATACATGAACAAATAAACAAAAACACTGACTAGAGTGAGCAGGGCAAAGAAGAAATCTTAGGGGACACCAGACAGACAGAAAAGCAGGAGTTAAGGTTTTGAATGGAGAGCTTGCGATTACACTTATTTATTTCCAGGCTAGTGCTGTTTGTACAGCTAGAGAGCAAAATATGAATCATGAAATGATGAACTAAGCTTGGAATTGTAAGAAACCAAGTCGTAATGAGGTTTATAGCCATGGTAAGAACATGCATTTCATCCTGGAGTCATTTGGGAGCTACGGGAATTATTTTAAGTAGAGAAAAACTAATAATGTTTACATTTGTGAAAGAACACTCCACAGCTGCATGAAATATGGTTTGGGGTGGCAGTAGCTGCTCCAGGCAGAAAGTAGACAATTCATGGGGCACAGAGATGAGAGGGGAATCTGTAAATTGCAAAATAAAAAGGGATGAGAATACGAGGAAAGTTTTGAGCAATGTTAATGGGGGAGAGAAGAGTTTATCTATCTAAGGGCTATAATTATGTGTCTATACTTAGAGTTTTGATGATTTTAGGTTTAGGAAAAAAATTGGATTGTAGAACTATTCATAGCTCTGGGTACATACTTGGGAAGAAAGTGATGAGTTCACCTAGATATCTAAATATATGACCAGCCTGAAGGTATTTCATTGGGAAATATTTCACATACAGTTAATTATATGGACAACAAGCAATGCCTGAGGGAAAGACCAGCTTTAGACATAGGTATTTGTGAGTTTTTAACATAGAGAAATTAAATAATGCCATGGCTGTAAGTAAAGTCTTACACATCGAGCTGTAATGAGTAAACCAGGGGATAACATTTTCCAGAAGACCAGCTTTTAGGGGCAGTTAAAAAGAAGCCTCCAAATGGACTGAGAAGATGAATACAAATATATGGGAGAAAAACATAAGAAAAAGTACTAATTCAGTGGTTGAGAACATGAGAGGTTATTGAGAAATCAATGCACGTGATGTTGGCAAAATATTCATGGGGATAATCCCCAAATCATTGAAAGAACAGTTAGAATAAGATGTCAAGGGAAGAAACCCAAATTCATGGAGTTGAGTTTGGAATAATTAATAAGAGAAGAGGAAGAGTGAAAATAGATTACTTCTTCCAAAAGCTTGACAATAAAGCAAAAGAGTTATTTGTTGAAGGTAGGCTATATTTCCAGATAGCTCAGTTGGTAAAGAATCCTTCTGCAATGAGAGAGACCCCAGTTCGATTCCTGGGTCAGGAAGATCCACTGGAGAAGAGATAGGCTACCCACTCCAGTATTCTTGGGCTTCCCTTGTGGCTCAGCTGGTAAAGAATCTGCTTGCATGTGGGAGACCTGGGTTTAATCCCTGGGTTGGGAAGATCCCCTGGAGAAGGGAAAGGCTACCCACTCCAGTATTCTGACTTGGAGAACTCCATGGACTGTATAGTCCATGAGGTTGCATAGAGTCCAAAATGACTGAGTGACTTTCCCTTTCAAGCGAAAGTTCAGAATCATACAAGCAATAATATAAGGGCTTTGTTTGCTTGTTTGTTGATTTGTTTTTCATGCTGGAAGAGAATGAGTCTACCTACTCAATGCTGCTGCTAAGTCGCTTCAGTCATGTCTGACTCTGTGTGACCCCATAGACGGCAGCCCATGAGGCTCCCCTGTCCCTGGGATTCTCCAGGCAAGAACACTGAAGTGGGTTGCCACCTACTCAATAGGGACATAATTAATAAGGTATAAGGAAATGGCAATCCACTCCAGTATTCTTGCCTTGGAATTCCCATGGTTAGAGGAGCCTGACAGGCTACAGTCCCAGGGAGGTCACAAAGAGTTGGACATGACTTAGCAACTAAAGAACAACAACATAATATTCATCACATTATGTTTACCTGGTGTGATGCTGCTTTGTTTCTGAATTCATGTTTGGGAAGATCATGGTTTGAGGACTAAGATGATAACTTAGTCCAGAAAACCTGTTCGGTTCATTCTTTGCCTTTTTAAAAAAATGAAACTTTACATATCTACCCAAACTCCCAAGTTCTACTCCAAATCTTCACTCTTCAGGGACAATGAAAGAGAAGAATAAAAGCAAAGAGCCTGAGTAGAGCAACTTTGAAACTGTTTATAAAGTAATTTCCTGTGAGGCAAAGAAGTTGTTCAGAGAATAACATTCACAGAATTAAGATGCATTGTTCACTTATTGAAACACATGCAAGGTACTTACTACACAATGATCTCTGTTACCCTGACTTTTCAAGCGTTGATTCATTTACTCTTCCTGTATCAGTTTAATTTACTCTTTATTTTACAAGAAAAGAGAATCCATCTTAGATTTAAAACCAAGAGAAGTCAATCCAGGAAACTGGTTACAGATGCAGAGCTCAGTAACTAAACAAAAGAAGGTGAGGCATCCTAGTTTGCAACAGGAGAAACCTGTTCCTATTTCCAGAGGAGACAAAAAATGAGAGCAACAGGACTTGCCCAGGTGGCCTTGGACACTCCAGAAAAGCTGGAGCAACCTAGAATCTATCCAATAGTAGCTAGAGACACAGGCTGGGGAGCTCCAGACACATCTGTGGAAAGACAAAATCATGGAGGATACCCAGGTGTTGTTAGGGAAACCACCAGAGACAGAGTATTGCCAGCTGAATTGTGTTCCCACCTAGAATTCATATGTCAGAGTCCTGATTCCCAGTATGCCCCAGTGTGACTGCACTTGGATATAGGGCCTTGAAAGAAATGATTATGAGGTCATGTACATGGGCCCTAATCCAATATGACCAGTGTTCTTGTTACCTACCAGAGTTCTTGGCCTCCCTAATCAATAGAAACAGGTCAGAGGAAATACAAAAAATTCTAGCAAGGCTTAATTAGGGGCCCTGCAGCAGCAAGTGGGAATGAGAACAAACAACAGGGTCCCTTGTTTCTCACTGGGCTTCCCTCACAGCTTGGTTGGTAAAGAATCCACCTGCAAAGCAGGAGACCCTGGTTCAGGAAGATCTGCTGGAGAAGGGATGGACTGACTACCCACTCCAGTATTCTTGGGCTTCCCTTGTGGCTCAGCTGGTAAAGAATCCACCCGCAGTGCTGGAGACCTGGGTTTGATCCCTGGGTTGGGAAGATGCCCTGGAGAAGGGAAAGGCTACCCACTCCAGTATTCTGGCCTGGAGAATTCCATGGACTATACAGTCCATGGGGTCATAAAGACTCAGACATGACTGAGCGACTTTTATTTATTATTATTGTTTCTCGCTGAGGTGGGACTAGCTTGTTCTTTATATGGGGTCAGGGTAGGGGTGCATTCAGGGGTCAGGCTGAAGGTGTGGCTTAGCTGTTTTCCTAACCCCTTACATGGTATTGTGTGCAAGAGGTATGTGCAGAACCTAGTTTTGCTCCTGAAACCCATGATTTTCCTCCAGGCTCTGCAAAAGTGGCAGCCAGGTTTTCAAGTCTCTTTGTGTCTTCTGTCCAGAATTTACCCCAACTGCTCACACACACAATTTTTGTTTTGTTTTTGTTTTTTTTTAATCACATATAGTTTCTTTGTGTTTTTTTGCTCAAGGAGAGGTATATCTAGGTGCAAACACTGCAGCATGGCAGCAAAGGGCCCCAGGTCACAACCTGTCTCATCCTTATAAGAAGAATAAATTTGGAGACACAAAAGAGACAGTACAGATGCATGCACACAGAGGAAAGGTCTTATGAGAAAACACTAGGAAGATAGCCAAGTGCAAGCCAGGGAGAAAGACTTCAGAGAAAATAAACATGCTGATATCTTGATCTTGAACTTGTATCCTCCAGACCTGTGAGTAAACAAAGGTCTTCTGTGGGCTTCCTGGAAGCTCAGATGGTAAAGAAACTGCCTGCAATGCCGGAGACTCAAGTTTGATCCCGGGGTCAGCAAGATCCCCTGGAGAAGGGCATGGCAACCCACTCCAGTATTCTTGCCTGGAGAGTTCCATGCACTTGAGAGCCTAGCAGGCTATAGTCCAAAGGGGTCTCAAGGAGTCAGACATGCCTGAGTAACTGACACTTTCTGCCCTTTAAGTTGACCCGTCAGTGGTATTTTGTTATAGGAGCTCAAGCAAACTAATACAGAAAGGCTAGAGATACTCTGGCTTCTCCTTTCCTCCAGCTGCAAAGTCCACCTATCTCTGCCTCCCCTTGATGAATCCTATCATTAACTTGGAGACTGTAAGTGCAGCCTGCAGGAGTAGATGCCATGTGATAGAAAGCAGAACAGCTGAAAGCATGGGGCCAGCAGACATAACAAACCCTACCTATCATGCTATTAAACCCAACCTATGTTGTGTTGTAAAGTGTGCTTCAGTCTAAGTTGCTTCAGTCGTGTCTGACTCTTTGTGACCCTATGAACTATAACCCACCAGGCTCCTCTGTCCATGGGATTTTCCAGGCAAGAATACTGGAGTGGATAGCCATTTCCTTCTCCAGGGGATCTTCCTGACCCAGGGATTGGACCTGTGTCTCTTACTTCTGCTGCCTTGACAGGCAGATTTTCTACCACTAGCACCACAAAGAGAAGACAACTAGGCTTAGATAAGTTGAACTGCTCAAGTGGAGTGAAGTTATAGCTAGATAACTTCCAAAATTATTGGATCCAAAATACTTGCCTTAAACAACAGCTTTGCTGACTCCAGGATGACTGAACATTGGTGGAGTAACAGCCTTCCTTTGCTACCCCTTTCACTATTTTCAGTGAAAACTTGGGCTATGACGAGGGATAAGGCAGTTGAAGATCACTCATGGGAAACACACAGCATGGAGGTTTCTGGAGACTGTAAGGGGAGGTGATGTGGATCCTCTAGACTGTATGTGAGATACAGAGGACCTCTGTATCACGGGTTTCATATTCATAGATTCAACCAACCACAGACACAAAATATCTCAGAAAAGAAATTCCATAAAATTCCAAAACTTAGAACTGAATTTGCTGCACACCTGCAATTATTTATGTTCCTTTTACATCGAGTTTGGTATTATAAGTAATCTAGAGATGATTTAAAGTATGCGGGAGAATGTTCATAGGTTATATGCAACTACTATAGAATTTTATGTAAGAGACTTGAGCATAAGCTTTTGTACTCTCTGGGGTCCTGGTACCAATACTTTGTGGATACCAAGGGACTTTATTTCCAAGCTGATTCAATTAAGTAAAGTGTTTCCAAGGGTTTTAAACAACATTTTCACATATAACACTATGTTTTATTTCCTTCTAATCCTGTATTTCATTGTAAGTGCTATAGTTTCTACTCTGCATTTATACAAATGGAAATTGTTTTGTGCTAGTATAAATACAAGATATAATGTGCATGGTCAGTCATCTCTGACTCCTTGCAATCCCAAACTATAGCCTCCAAGGCTCCACAAGAAACAGTGGAGTGGGCTGCTATTTCCCTCTGCAGGGGAGCTTCCTGACCCAGGGATCGAACCTTCATCTCTTGCATCTCCTGCATTGGCAGGTGGATTTTTTTCCACTGTGCCACCTGGAAAGCCCATACAACACATAATAGATGATTGAAATTAGACATCTTTGGGGGTAGAAATTTTATTGCTTAAATGTGCCAAATGTGTTTGGTCATTTCTTTCACGGACTAACCAGATTATCTCCTCTCTTGCTTCCATAGACACTTCTGACTGAAATTCATCACCTTAGAGTTGCCAATATAATGGATTATTAAGGGTGAAACTAATAAACTGATGAGGATGATATGAAGAAAGAAATTAGCTGACTACACAGGTTTTCCACATCTGATCCAAGAGTTTGGGTCACTTACCAGCAAGGTACCAGTTTTAAGTGTACAATCTTGCCCAGAACAGGCAATCTGAACCTACATTTCCAAGATTTCTCATAATTAATCAGGGTCTCCTAGTCATGCTTCAGTGACAGTTTTATAATTTATAATTTTGATAATTTGACAATCATACTTTAAAGCATTAAGTGACACATCTAAGAAATACGATGAATTCTGTCATAAGAGTAAATACAAATTCTTATCAGGTGATATGTTATGCATATTACTGGGAATACCTTCAAAGGACATGCTCTAACCAGTGATAGCACGGTTCTACTCAGGCTACTTCATAAATTGTGATTTTGAGTAAATTAATAGTCTACTAAATAAATTTCAGAGGTACAAGCTGAATTTAGAAAAGACAGAGGAATCAGAAATCAAATTGTCAATATCCATTGGATCAAAGAAAAGGCAAGATAATTCTAGGAAAAACATCTACTTTTGTTTCACTGAAGATGCTAAAGCCTTTGTGTGGCTCACAATAAACTGTAAAAATCTTGAAAAGAATACCAGACCACCTTACCTGCCTCCTGAGAAACCTATATGCAGGACAAGAAGCAAGAATTAGAACCAGACATGGAACAATGGACTGGATCAAAATTGGGAAGGGAGTACAACCAAGGCTTCATTTTGGCACCCTGCTTATGTAGTTTATGTGCAGAGTACATCATGTGCAATGCCAGGCTGGATGAATCACAAAGTGGAATTAAGATTGCTGAGAGAAATGTCAACAACCTCGGATATGCAGATGATACCATGCTAAAGACAAAAAAGCCAAAAGGAACTAAAGAGCCTCTTGATGAAGGTAAAAGAGGAGACTGAAAAACTGGCTTAAAATTCAACATTCAAAAAATGAAGATCATGGCACGTGGTCCCATCATTTCATGGCAAATAGATGGGGAAACAATGGAAACAGTGACAGACTTTATTTTCTTGGACTCCAAAATCACTGCAGATAGTGACCGCAGCCATGAAATTAAAAGACACTTGCTCCTCAGAAGGAAAGCTATGAAAAACCTAGGCAGTGTATAAAAAGCAGAGACATCTATACATCTGTGTCTCTTTTGCTGTCTCGCATAAGGGGTTGTCATTACCATCTTTCTAAATTCCATATATATGCATTAGTATATTGTATTGGTGTTTTTCTTTCTGGCTTACTTCACTCTGTATAATAGGCTCCAGTTTCATCCACCTCATTAGAACTGATTCAAATGTATTCTTTTTAATGGCTGAGTAATACTCCACTGTGTATATGTACCACTGCTTTCTTATCCATTCATCTGCTGATGGACATCTAGGTTGCTTCCATGTCCTGGCTATTATAAACAGTGCTGTGATGAACATTGGGGTACATGTGTCTCTTTCTATTCTGGTTTCCTTGGTGTGTATGCCCAGCAGTGGGATTGCTGGATCATAAGGCAGTTCTATGTCCAGTTTTTTTAAGGAATCTCCACACTGTTCTCCATAGTGGCTGTACTAGTTTGCCTTCCCACCAACAGTGTAAGAGGGTTCCCTTTTCTCCACACCCTCTCCAGCATTTATTGCTTGTAGACTTTTGGATCGCAGCCATTCTGACTGGTGTGAAATGGTACCTCATAGTGGTTTTGATTTGAATTTCTCTGATAATGAGTGATGTTGAGCATCTTTTCATGTGTTTGTTAGCATCTGTATGTCTTCTTTGGAGAAATGTCTATTTAGTTCTTTGGGGGGGGATGATTTGGGAGAATGGCATTAAAACATGTATAATATCATATAAGAAATGAATCACCAGTCCAGGTTTGATGCAGGATACAGGAAGCTTGGGGCTGGTGCACTGGGAACACCCAGAGGGATGGTATGGGGAGGGAGGTGGGAGGGGGGTTCAGGATGGGGAACACGTGTACACCCATGGTGGATGCATGTTGATGTATGGCAAAACCAATACAATATTGTAAAGTAAAAAAAAAAAAAATTTTTAAGGTTAAAAAAAAAAAAAAAAGCAGAGACATCACCTTGCCGACAAATGTCCGTCTTGTCAAAGCTATGGCTTTCCCAGTATTCATGTATGGATGTGAGAGTTGGACCATAAGGCTGAGTGCTAAAGAATTGATGCTTTTGAACTGCAGTGCTGGAGAAGACTCTTGAAGTCCCATGGAGAGCAAGGAGATGAAATCAGTCAACCCTAAAGGAAATCAGTCCTGAATATTCATTGGAAGGAATGATGATGAAGCTGAAGCTCCAATACTTTGGCCACCTGATGCAAGTCAATTCATTGGAAAAGACTCTGATGCTGTGAAAGGTTAGAGACAGGAGGATGAGATGGTTGGATAGTATCACTGACTCAGTGGACATGAGTTTGAGCAAACTCCAGGAGATATTGAAGGACAGAGAAACCCGGTGTGCTGCAGTC
This sequence comes from Bos indicus x Bos taurus, assembly GCF_003369695.1. Taxonomy (NCBI): domain Eukaryota; kingdom Metazoa; phylum Chordata; class Mammalia; order Artiodactyla; family Bovidae; genus Bos; species Bos indicus x Bos taurus. The sequence continues at coordinate 15,784,300 of NC_040076.1, read as the reverse complement.
CATGGGGTTGCAAAGATTCGGACATGACTGAGCAACTGAACAACAACTAAATAAATGATTTTGATTGCTTCATCAAAAATTGTTATTTTCTGTAGCATTTTTTTTTTTTTTTACCAATCTGTAACTTGTGATGTATGCTCACTATCCTACTTCCATTTAAAACTTTCAGACTCTGAGGATTTCTGATAACTCTGTAATAACCTTGAGAGGAAAGCTCAAATGGTCTTTCATGTCTTAGGATCCTGAAGATATATCACCTTTTTAATAGGATCTCTTGGTTATTTTGCATAATTCATGGCTCACATAAGACTTTAACAAGGAAAAATGCATAGTTTATATGATGTTTTGCTGGCATTCTGCATATTGATTGTCTATTATATTTTATGTCTTGATTGCAATATTTTTCTGAAATAATTCACTTTTAAGTGGTAGGACTATAATACTAAGAGTGACTCAGAATTCTTTATGCTCGGGGTTTTTCATATTTGCATACTCTAATCCTTTTTCATTTCAGATTAGAAAGTGGAGGCATTTCTAGTTGCTATTTGACTATGAGACTTTAAAGAAGTCCCTTTTTCAGCAGAACTTCATGATCTTCTTTCAATAATTCTGGAAAACCAACGTTTTACTAAATCTTACTCCAGACCCTCCCTGTAATGTAGACCTCTTTTAAAAGAAAAGTTTGTGCTTAGAAAAATATTAATAATGCTTAATAAAATTAATGCTACCTCCCCTCAAATTTTAATTAAAGTATGATGAAAATAAATAATCGTGCAATGAAGCAAGATAGAGCACTGTTTGATTGATAGCTTAAGCATGTCACTTCTCATTTAGCCTAGGTGGTGGTGGGGGCAACAAAGCAATCAACCAAAAATAATAATAAAATAATTTTTAATGCAATTGAGTCTCTAAACAGAAACCTTTTAATCTTCTATAATCTAATTTTACTAGTTTAGTAAGCTTACTAGTCTCCTGTTGAAGCAGCTAGTCTTTCTTAATCACTTTTATAGTTTCCACTAGTGGACAACATATAGAAATAGTGTTAAAACCATAATCATCTGTCTTGCTCCAGTCCACATTTTCCAGTGTGGACATACGTACTTTTGAATTTTCTGGAATTCAGGCTTAGGTTAATTTAATTTATCTGAAATGACCAAAAACAGGAAGATGTTAGATAAAATCTAATTTTAAGGATTTTAAAAAATAGGAAACATAGCTCTCTTTATAGATGTATGTAATTCAACCATCACCAAAATATGTCTAAGCCCATTTTTGAGTTAATTGATTACATGAAATCCATTCAAATAAGCAGTTACTTCATCTTTCATCTACTATTCAAGTAGATGTGATTGCTTCACCCTCTGAAAGTAAGGACGATCATAATCATAAAAGACCCAGGGAATCTTTGTGAGTAGACAGTAAAAAAAGAGTGAAACTAGTTGTGTTCATCTTTTACGCGGCTCTTTTTTTAATTTGTTCAGATGGTCATATTAAGTAGCGACAGCCTAAAATGACATGATTATGTGAATACGTGTGAGAAACCAACAAATGTTCAGCTCCAACGACAATGCTGTCTTTGTTCCCCTGTTTTGGTGAATAAGAGCACATTTTGACCTTAGTACAATTTGTGAGATTAGTACAATGACAATAGAAGTAATATTCGAGTTTAACATGCCAAGGCACAAGTCCAGGCCCCATCATTTCCTATTTAAATTTAATATAAAAAAGCATTGAATCCATTGTATGGGGGAAGGTTTGTTATTCTCTCAATAAAATATAATCTTGATTTCCTTTGTCTAATATTCTTTGTCTGTGTAGCTTTCTAGATCATTGCATGAAAATTCATAGAGCTCTTTTGGGAACTATTGAGGAAAATTCAACCTGAAAATCTGATATATTTGTTTTAAAGCAGTGGTTCTCCACCAGGGCCGATTATTTTTTTCCTCCAGGGGACATTTTCCCCTGATATTTTCAGTTTTCACAGCTGGAAAAGTGTTACTGTCATTTAATAGATAATAGCCAAAGACGCTGATCAACATCCTTCAGTGTATGGAAGAAGCTTCTCCTAATTATTCAACCCAAGAGGTGGACAAACCCCATTTAAAAGAATAAAAAATAAGATGCTTCTTACCTTTTCAGAGAGAAAAGTTGTTGTATAGAATGTGAAAACTTGCCTCCCCTCAGAAACCTAGTCACTGTGCTCAGATGCTTATATAATTTTTAAATCAAAATTTTATCTGAAATCTCTATGGATTTCTGCTATGGAAATAGCTGATTACACGTCTTTTGCTCTGTGACCAAATTATGATTTAGTGGTAAGGTTGAAAATCTCTGAAATACTGCTATAAGCCAAACGTAAAGAAAGTTGTTATAAAGAGGTCACTGCTTATGATTAGATGAGGTTGTGTGGGTATAATGTAAATGGGAGAAGGAATAAATGTAGATAAAACAATACATTTGAGAAATACATCCTTAACATTTTGAAATAGATAGTGATGGAAAGCATCACTATCACCTGGTTGGAAATACCTTGAAGATTAAAAAAAAAAAATCTAATGGTACCATCACCCAACTTCTTAAGCCTTAATATTATAGATAATAAAAGACAGTTGAATCTGCTATCTAATATAGATATGCTTTAGGATGTGAAGGAGATTGACTGCATCAGTTATTCCCAAGTCTCAGTATTCTAACAACACCTCAGTGGAGCTACTTAATGGATCTGTTTGAGATGCTCTAACCTTGATGGACCAGATAAGATAATGAAGCAAGCATCTGTTGGTTTATTAGGTATTTGGGGGGCTAAATATTTGTGAGTTTTCCTCTCACAAAAGGAACATTCACATGAGTGGTTTTAGTTTTCAAAATGTTTCAGCCCTTTTTTAAATCAAAAAATAATATAAAACTGGTCAAGTTGACCCAATCAGCAGCATGTATTAAATTTACAAGTTTGTCTCTCTAAAAAACACTACAATGACATCAAAGAAAACTAGGCATTAACCATGTGAGTGGATCTTTATAAAATTAAATTGTTATAAATTAATCTGCTGATGGGGCATCAGGGCCCGATGTATGGGTGTACAACCTAAGAAGTTAGATAGGATTCTGAGCTTGGTTTCATACTTTGCTATTACTATCTTGATGATGGGTTTTGATGTGATGATTTTTGAACAATTGGTCCTGCATTTTCACTTTCCATTAGGCCCTGCCCATTTTTGTAACCAGTCCTGGTGGGCAGGGTTGGGAGAAAGGAACCAGCAAAAACTGACTTTGCTCTAAGGGACAGACACTAGCAGACAAGAAGGCACAAGGAAATGTCTTCATCCTGATGGTAGAGATGGGCTGCTGTAGTCAGTGTGATATCCATTCCTTTAAAACAGCCTTCTTAACCTCAGCACAGTTGACATTTAGGCCAGATAACTCCTTTGCTGAAGGAGTTGACCTGAACACCATAGAACCTTTAGCCACATTCCTGTTGTTTTCCCACTTGGTGAAAATAACAACAGCCTCACTCCCAACTTTTTACAATGAAAAAAAAAAAAACTCCAGAAATTGCCAAATGTCCTTTGGGTAGCAAATTTACTGTCATTTGTGAAGTATTGTCTTTGTTGTTGTTCAGTAACTAAGCCATGTCTGACTCTTTGTAGCCCTATGGACTCTAGCCCACCAGGCTCCTGCTGTCCAAGGGATTTCCCAGGCAAGAATTTTGAAGTTGGTTATCATTTCCTCCTCCAGGGGAACTTTTCAACCCAGGGGTTGAACCCACATCTTCTGCATTGATAGGCAAATTCTTTATCCCTGAGCAACCAGGGAAGCCTGAAGTATTGTCTTAATATGGTAAGAAATATTGTCTTAGAAAAAGAAGGCTGAGCTCCAAAGAATTGTTGTTTTTGAACTGTGGTATTGAAGCAGACTCTTGAGAGTCCCCTGAAGAGCAAGGTCAAACCAGTCAATCCTAAAGGAAATCAATCCTGAATATTCATTGAAAGGACTGATGCTGAAGCTGAAGCTTCAATACTTTGGCCACCTGATGCAAAGAACGGACTCATTAGAAAAGATCCTGATGCTGGGAAAGATTGAAGGTGGGAGGAGAAGGGGATAGAGGATCACAGAAGATGAGATGGTTGGATGGACATGAGTTTGTGCAAGCTCCAGGAGTTGCTGATAGACAGGGAAGCCTGGTGTGCTGCAGTCCATGTGGTCACAAAGAGTCAGGCAGGACTAACATACTGAACAACACAATTGTCTCAAAATGATACAATGAGACCTCTGTTCTTCTCATCTCTAGACAGGAAAAAAACAAAGTAAACAGCAGAGGCCTACACCCTCTGCTTGGAGGTTAGTTCTGCAATTTATTATCAAAACCAAAATACTCTTAAAGTTAAAATGGATGCTATTAATAATTATGCTGGGACACAGATTGAAACAATACTGTACTGACAAAAAAGTAATACTGGTCACATTAAGCCATATACAACTAAATAGCCTCTTAACCTGGGACTGAGTGGCAAAGTGGAGACTGAGTGAAGGAGAAATTTATAACATGTTCTATATGCCTAAACATTCAGTATGTAGGTCTGGTTTCAATTTCAAAGTGTTAGAAAGGTTACCTTATCATAAAGCCTTGGAGAGTTAGAGAATGACAGGAAGTAGTCTTCAAATTCTTGGCATTAGCTTGTAGAATTCGTTCTCCTAGAGGGTATCTGAGATTCTCACAAAACATGCTTAGAATTCACTCAGTTCCCTGGTTCACAACCACAAGGGCATCATTTTTTCTCCAGAAATACATGTGTCTTGAATTATCTTGGATCATCTGAAAAGCTGGCTGTAACTCTGGACATAGTGTTTTCTTGTCATTCTCTTTACCCTACCCATTGACAAATACATCTGTTATTGCTTTTCCCGAAGGCCCTAATTTCTAGGGCTTAATCATAACTTTACCTACATCCTATATCTTCAAGGGCTCGATAGCACTGTCAGTAGAAGGTGAGATATATTTTGAAAGAAAATGTGATTGATTTGAAAAATAGCCAAAGTGCAAAAAATGTATTTAGTATTTGATAAAGAAGAAATTTTCATAGACAGTAATGATAAGACAATGAAAATGTTATCAAAATTATACTAGGCATGAATTTTCCGTTATTACATATCTTTCTTTCCTCAGTAATTTAAAGCATAAAATAAAATTATTTTCCAGTAAAAAACAACTTCAGATTTTTCACTAGTTAGAAAAAACCATTAGACAATGTTCTTTTTTGCTAATATTCTTAATATTTTATATTTATAGCAATGAAAATATTTCTTAAAAGAGTGTTATTATTTTATTAACAAAAGAATTCTCTTTGTGTTTTTATCACAGTAATAAAATTGCTTTTAGTCTAATATAATTTTAATTATTTTTTTTCTGTTTTATGATGCCTCTTACTGTAGTTTATACCGAAAATATAGCTTTTTCTAATTAAAATTTGTTTTCAAGATGATGAGGTTTTCACGTTTTGAAGGCTTAATAATACAATTAAGTCTTGAAAAGAATAGTTTTTATTGTATTGTCCTTTAACTATAAATGATAACGATCAAATGCTCTAAGAATTTAAACTTTGTTTCATTTCATAGTCCAAACATGACTTCTTTTACAGGAAATATTATGCAATTTTTTGACTCAATCCTTGGACTTGAGAAAAATTTACTTTTATCACAAATAAGACTAACTTATCTCATTTCCAGTTAATAATCATAAAACTCAAGTGGGCCTTTCCTGTCACCCAGCAATCCTATTTTAGTTGCTCTTGTTCATTCATATTCTTCAAGGGAAAGGTCCATATCTCTCTCAATTTCTACTTCAGTATTCTCTAATTCATCTCTATGAACCATAGCCTGCCAGACTCCTCTGGTCCATGGAATTCTCCATGTAGGAATACTGGTTTAGGTTGCCATGTCTTCCTCTAGGGTATCTGCCTGACCCAATGATCAAACATTCGACTTGTTGACCACTAGCGCCATCTGGAAGCCCAGTTCATCTCTACCTAGGCCAAATCCTCTAACTTTCCTGCAGTTTGTGATTTTGTTGTTATTGTCATTTCACTTGTGGGAATATTTGGCTGTTTCCCACCCTCAAACTTCTTGTAATTCTTTTATGTGGATGCTGTAACAGTTCTCTTTCAAAAATTCATGTTTCAATTGGCTGGATTTTAGTTGTTCTTTTATTTGTTGGATGTTTGGAAAAGCTTGGATGTTTGGAGTTAGAAGAGACCAGGTAGACTTCAGAATGTGCAAATTAATGGCTCCCTCACTGTTGCTCCTCTGTTTGACTGTGTCAATAAATTATTATAGTTCTATAGTTTTACTTCTTCTTTCTCTCCACACCTCAATTGGTAAAGGATGGCCTCTAAGTCTAACCCTGAGTTGCCTATGACTTCACTGGCTACTGACTCCAAAGCACAGACCATGCTTATCTTTCAGGATGGATAAATCACATAGTATAATCTGGAATTTTCCTTATTCAGGTTACCTAGGCACTTTACTCAGAGAAGGCAATGGCACCCCACTCCAGTACTCTTGCCTGGAAAATCTCATGGACGGAGGAGCCTGGAAGGCTGCAGACCATGGGATCGCTGAGGGTCAGACACGACTGAGTGACTTCACTTTCACTTTTCACTTTCATGCATTGGAGAAGGAAATGGCAACCCACTCCAGTGTTCTTGCCTGGAGAATCCCAGGGACAGGGAAGCCTGGTGGGCTGCCATCTATGGGGTCCCACAGAATCGGACACGACTGAAGCGACTTAGCAGTAGGCACTTTACTGTACAAAAAAGATCTTCATGACCCAGATAATCATGATGGTGTGATCGCTCATCTAGAGCCAGACATCCTGGAATGTGAAGTCAAGTGGGCCTTAGAAAGCATCACTCTGAACAAAGCTAGTGGAGGTGATGGAATTCCAGTGGAGCTATTTCAAATCCTGAAAGATGATGCTGTGAAAGTGCTGCACTCAATATGCTAGCAAATTTGGAAAACTCAGCAGTGGCCACAGGACTGGAAAATGTCAGTTTTCATCCCAATCCCAAAGAAAGGCAATGCCAAAGAATGCTCAAACTATGGCACAATTGCACTCATCTCACATGCTAGTAATGCTCAAAATTCTCCAAGCCAGGCTTCAGCAATACGTGAACCGTGAACTTCCTGATGTTCAAGCTGGTTTTAGAAAAGGCAGAGGAACCAGAGATCAAATTGCCAACATCCCCTGGATCATGGAAAAAGCAAGAGAGTTCCAGAAAAACATCTATTTCTGCTTTATTGACTATGCCAAAGCCTTTGACTGTGTGGATCACAATCAACTGTGGAAAATTCTGAAAGAGATGGGAATACCAGACCACCTGACCTGCCTCTTGAGAAATATGTATGCAGGTCAGGAAGCAACAGTTAGAACTGGACATGAAACAACAGACTGGTTCCAAATAGGAAAAGGAGTATGTCAAGGCTGTATATTGTCACCCTGCTTATTTAACTTCTATGCAGAGTACACCATGAGAAATGCTGGACTGGAAGAAACACAAGCTGGAATCAAGATTGCCGGGAGAAATATCAATAACCTCAGATATGCAGATGACACCACCATTATGGCAGAAAGTGAAGAGGAACTCAAAAGCCTTTTGAAGAAAGTGAAAGAGGAGAGTGAAAAAGTTGGCTTAAAGCTCAACATTCAGAAAACAAAGATCATAGCATCTGGTCCCATCACTTCATGGGAAATAGATGGGGAAACAGCGGAAACAGTCACTGCAGATAGTGACTGCAGCCATGAAATTAAAAGATGCTTACTCCTTGGAAGGAAAGTTATGACCAACCTAGATAGCATATTGAAAATCAGAGACATTACTTTGCCAACAAAGGTCCATCTAGTCAAGGTTATGGTTTTTCCTGTAGTCATGTATGGATGTGAGAGTTGGACTGTAAAGAAGGCTGAGTGCCGAAGAATTGATGCTTTTGAACTGTGGTTTTGGAGAAGACTCTTGAGAGTCCCTTGGACTGCAAGGAGATCCAACCAGTCCATTCTGATGGAGATCAGCCCTGGGATTTCTTTGGAAGGAATGATGCTGAAGCTGAAACTCCAGTACTTTGGCCACCTCATGCGAAGGGTTGACTCATTGGAAAAGACTCTGACGCTGGGAGGGATTGGGGGCAGGAGGAGAAGGGGATGACAGAGGATGAGATGGCTGGATGGCATCACTGATTCGATGGACGTGAGTCTGAGTGAACTCCAGGAGTTGGTGATGGACAGGGAGGCCTGGCATGCTGCGATTCATGGGGTCGCAAAGAGTCGGACGTGACTGAGTGACTGAACTGAGGCACTTTATGAGCCTTTTCTCTCTACCTTGCCCAGTGTTCCTACTCTAGTTTAACTTGTCCCTATTCTCAGCAGTTCCGCCTTTGGGTAAAGCACTTTGCTTCAGGGAATATGTTTTTGCTGATTTCTTTTTTCTGAGATATGCCACTCTAAAGGGCCCAGACCCTTCCTCTTCTTTCTTAATGCTTTGGTCACAGCTTCTTCCTTCCCATACGCTCTGCTACTTTGAGCTGGTGTGTCATGACTTACATTCAGTGTTTACCCTGAGGATATTGTCTGCCTTCTGGTTTTGCTGAAATTGCACCTCAGTTTATAAGGTTTTGCTTTTCTGTTTCTTCAAGTTACTCTATATGGTTTAAAAGAGGGAAAAAAAAACAGGAAAAATCAAAAAAGAAATTATCTTTGTATTAACACCATCTCTTCACTGACTTTTTAAAGTCTATCATATACATTCAATTTTATATCAAATAAAAAGACAATATTTATTAAACAATGAATATAATCTCTCTCTTTACCTCCACCTTACCTACCCTCTTCTCAAGGATGTCGTGTGCCTTGCAAAGAATAATGAAAAGGGTATAAATGATGCAATAGATATTGAAGATTTGGATATACTGACAAAAAACTTGAAAGCTAGAACTGCAATAGATTCAAATGTTGGATCAAGTTATATGAATCAAAACATTTACATGTTAGCTATGGAAAGAATATTTTTCAGTAGTCTCTACTTAATAGGCATTATAAAATTATCTTTACTGTATCTTTTTAAAAATTTTATTTTGGTTTTAATTTAAACTGTCATTTAAATTTACTTCTGAAATATGTAGTTTCAAGTCAATGTGCAAACACTGAATTAGGTGCACTAAATATTAATAAACTGTGCCAACCCTCAAAATGAATTACCAATATGAAAATAGATACAAGATGCAGGAAACAGTATATGGATTATTTTTTCACACTGCATATTCTCTCTGCTCCACAGAAACGTACTCTAGATAATTTGAGTTATTTAGAAGAATGCTTTTATTACTAGAATTCTCATTAAACTACAGAATCTGAAAAATGACTTTCTGTTTTCTACAGGGGAGGTGCAAACACGCCATGCAGGAATTATTGCAGCACCATTTGTTATGCATTTTGTTTGTTTTATCTTTTTTAAGAACTCTGTATTCTTTCTAAAAAAGATTTTTAGCCATTCTGGGTTTTCATTGCTTCTTTCTCTACTTGCAGTGAGCCAGGGCTACTCTGTAATTGTGTGCACAGGCTTCAGTAGTTGTGACCCCATAAGCGTTGTTGCCCCGCAGCGTGTGAAATCTCCCTGGACCAAGGACTGAACCTGTATCCCTTGCACTGGCAGGCAGATTCTTAACCACTTGACCACCAGTAAAGTCCCTGCATTAATTTTATATCAATTTCTTGCCCATGTACTGTTTTAAGAAAGCATGACATGAGGTATGCACTCAGTAAATACTACAGATTTTCAGTCCTTTACTCAAAATATTTAGGGCCAGATATGTTTCATAATTCACATTTTTAATATTTTAGAAAGATAGATGGACACAGAGATGGGGTATCACTTAATGCTTCAGTATGGTCTTGATAGTACACAGTTATTGTTGAAATTTAACAGATGAAATACCTACATATTCATTACAATTGAAAACAGTAACATCAGCACAAGGAAACCTAAATAGTCATGATCATTGCAACAATATTTTGTTGTTGAGAGGGGTTACTTAAAAAATCCAATTGCAAAGATCTTGGATTTTAGAATGGAAGATAAAAGTTTAGACTGGAGCCCAAAGATGTCTCTGCAGTGTGCTAAGTAGTTCAAGACACCTTTACACACAAAGCTAGAGAGTTTTGGAAGAATTTTAAGTACCATCCACATGTCAGGAAAAGAAACCTAGCTGTAAGAGGCATGCTAAGAATTTCATAATTCTGTACATGAGTGATGGGCTGGTTTGCTCCTGACTTTGGCTTAGGAAGTAGCTTTTCTTGCATTTCCAAGACTTAAAACAAGCAAGTAATGTAACCATTAAGTGAAAGATGGTGTTACATCCCACTCAATAGGTTTATTTTCCCTTTTAGAAAAGGATATATGTCTAATATAAATAAAATAATTCATACCAGCATGAAGCTGTATATATTTGAAGAACCAAACAAGTGATGAGGGCAATGAATTCTAGGAGAGTTTAGAGATTTAGAAGTTAAAGTGACAGTAGTTCTTCCAGTCTTCTCAATCCCAGCTTAATCCAGGATCTGGGATCCCTAAGAAATTCTGCATTTGGAGGAAGGAGGATATTTGGATGTGTCAATTGTTCTCAAAATTTACAGTCAAAGCATTATTTGTTTTATTGAGGACTGTATAAGATTGTGTATGCAGATGAATGGGTTTTCATGAATATACATGGATGTGAGGAAAAGAAGGAGTGAGAGGATATACTAATAAATTTTTGTATACCTTCCATGGGATTTGAGAAAAATGCTATATCAAATGATCATAATATATATTATGGCTATATTAAATGGCTTTATTTTATTTATTCATTTATTAACACATGTATTCACTTATCATGTAGTTGCTTAATTTTATGTCAGATATGGTCCTAAGCACACAATAAATCATTGGAAAAATTAACTGTCATTTTTTAGAATATACAACATGCCTTTTTTTAAATCAATTTTCTCTGTAGTAGCAAATAACGTTTGATTAGTATACTCAGAAAGAGTCAAATTAAGTTCAACTTTTGGCAGAAGGGATATTCAATACAAAACAGTTATTTGTCATTTTTATACTTTTCAATTTTCTCATTAAGACATAAGTTCAAGTAGTCTATGTCCATTAATATTGCAATTCCTAATAATATATTCTTTTTTCAGGAAAAGGAACAAAGTTTTTCTTATGGAATCCATTTGACAATTAACAAGTTAGGTGTCTACATTTAAAAAAAGCATCAGTTTATTTTTCTGAAAGTAAGCTCTAAATAAATGTCCCTTAGTTGCAGATATCCATGTAAATTTTACTCATACAATAATTCCATTATGATGTTATACATTATGCTTATATGTTATGTATGTTACTTATTGCATATGTTATGATTTAAAGAGTAAGGTTAACTAAAAGGGGAGAAGGCAATGGCACCCCACTCCAGTACTCTTGCCTGGAAAATCCCATGGATGGAGGAGTCTGGTAGGCTGCAGTCCATGGGATCGCAAAGAGTCGGACATAACTGAGCGACTTCCCTTTCACTTTTCACTTTCATGCATTGGAGAAGGAAATGGCAACCCACTCCAGTGTTCTTGCCTGGAGAATCCCAGGGATGGCAGGGCCTGGTGGGCTGCCGTCTATGGGGTTGCACAGAGTCGGACACGACTGAAGCGACTTAGCAGCAGTTAACTAAAAGTGCTCTTCTTAATGTAGGAATACTTCCCACACTATATTAGCTTCAAAAAGATATATATTATATTGTAGGATTTTCTGTATCTTGAGCCAAATTTTAACAACATACCTTCAGTGTGTATATGAAGGGGCATTGCCAGGGCTTTATTAGAGCCTATGGTTGTTCACAAAAGGTCTACAGAATTCTGAATTCAGGGGACTTATCTGGCAGTCCAGTGGTTAAGGCTGCCTTCCAATGCAGGGAGTGTAGGTTCAATCCTGTCCAGGGGGCTAAGACCCCACATTTTTTGGTGGCCTTACCACTAGAAAATCAAAACATAAAACAGAACTCAGAGTACAAATCAATGTTCCCTCTGTTTGGATTGAAGAGAGGACTATATCAGTTGGGCATATTCACTTACAAATATTTCTAAAAACTTTAATATAATAATGTACAGTCTCCTAAAATTATTATTGCTGTATCTTTTGCATATATAAATATATATATATATATTTCCTTTATTTATACGTAATGTTTTAAAATGGGACAATCTATCATGAATATTTATCATTTTTTGCCAGTAGTAAAATAGTTATTTTTCTACTTCCACATAGTCCAATAATCCTTCAGAGGTGCCCATGGTCAACTTTAGAATGCTTGTGAGAAATAAAATGGCTAGATCTGCATTCTCTATCCCAGGTTTCAATTGACTCCTTTAAAATATTATAAGCTCACACATACACACTCATGCATATAATGCACTAAAATATGCAAATATTTTATTTTATATAAGAATATGAAAACTATTACAACACTGATAAAGGCTTGAATATGTCTTACAATGTAATTTCAAATTAATGAATAATTATTTATTATTTTAATATTTATCCAGTTTAAATTAATGAGCAATAGTTATAATTTTAATTGATAATTTAAATGACCTTTTCAAACAAATCCAAAATGATTGGAGATTTAATTGATGTTCCAACCTATATTATGATATATAAAGTTGCTATGAATCTGAGAACTGAATTCTAAACTATCTTTGTGATTTCAACTTTAAAGTGGAATTGGTAAAATTAATTAATTATAATGCTTTAACACCTTCCTGTTCATCTCAGTCACTCAGTCATGTCTGACTCTTTGTGACCCCATGGACTATAGCATGCCAGTCTTCTGTGTCTATCACCAACTCCCAGAGCTAGCTCAAACTCATGTCCATTAAATCGGAGATGCCATCCAACCATCTCATCCTCTGTTGTCCCCTTCTCCTCCTGCCTTCAAGTTTTCCCAGCATCAGGTTCTTTTCCAGTGAGTCAATTCTTTGCATCAGGAGGCCAAAGTAGTGGAGTTTCACCCTCAGTATCAGACCTACCAATAAATATTTAGGACTTATTTCCTTCAGGATTGACTGGTTTGATCTCGCTGCAGTCCAAGGGACTCTCAAAAAAAAAAAAAAATTTAAAAATCCAGAGTAAAGTTATTCCTTAAAAAACTGGAAATAGAACTGCCTTATGATCCAGCAATCCCACTGCTGGGCATACACACTGAGGAAACCAGAAGGGAAAGAGACACGTGTATCCCAATGTTCATTGCAGCACTGTTTATAATAGCCAGGACATGGAAGCAACCTAGATGTCCATCAGCAGATGAATGGATAAGAAAGCTGTGGTACATATACACAATGGAGTATTACTCAGCCATTAAAAAGAATACATTTGAATCAGTTCTAATGAGGTGGATGAAACTGGAGCCTATTATACAGAGTGAAGTAAGCCAGAAGGAAAAACATAAATACAGTATACTAACGCATATATATGGAATTTAGAAAGATGGTAACAATAACCCGGTGTACGAGACAGCAAAAGAGACACTGATGTATAGAACAGTCTTATGGACTCTGTGGGAGAGGGAGAGGGTGGGAAGATTTGGGAGAGTGGCATTGAAACATGTAAAATATCATGTAGGAAACGAGTTGCCAGTCCAGGTTCGATGCACGATGCTGGATGCTTGGGGCTGGTGCACTGGGATGGCCCAGAGGGATGGTGTGGGGAGGGAGGAGGGAGGAGGGTTCGGGATGGGGAACACATGTATACCTGTGGCGGATTCATTTTGATATTTGGCAAAACTAATACAATTATGTAAAGTTTAAAAATAAAATAAAATTAGAAAAAAAAAAAAAAAGTCTTCTTCAACACCACAGTTCAAAAACATCAATTCTTCAGCACTCAGCTTTCTTTATGGCCCAACTCTTAACGTGCATACATGACTACCGGAAAAACCATAGCTTTGACTAGATGGACCTTTGTTGACAAAGTAGTCTCTACTTTTTAATATGCTGTGTAGCTTTGTCATAGCTTTTCTTTCAAGGAGCAAGCATGCTTTGATTTCATGGCTGCAGTCACCGGTCTTTATTTTTCGAATGTTGAGTTTTAAGCCAGCTTTTTCACTCTCCTCTTTCAATTTCATCAAGAGGCTCTTTAGTTCTTCTTCTCTTTCTGACATAAGAGTGAATGTCATCTGTATATCTGAGATTATTGATATTTCTCCCAGCCATCTTAATTCCAGCTTGTGCTTCATCCAGCCTGGCTTTTCACATGATGTACTCTGCATATAAATTAAATAATCAGGATGACAATATACAGCCTTGACGTAACTCCTTTCCCGATTTGAAACCAGTCTGTTTTCTATATCTGGAAATAACTGTTGCTTCTTGACCTGCATACACATTTCTCAGGAGGCAGACCAGGTGGTCTAGTATTCCCATCTCTTGAAGAATTATCCAGTTTGTGGTGATCCACACAGTCAAAGGCTTTGGCATAGTCAATAAAACAGTAATAGATATTTTTCTGGAACTCTCTAGATTTTTCTATGATTCAATGGATGTTGGCAATTTGATCTCTGGTTCCTCTGCCTTTTCTAAATCCAGCTTGAAAATCTGCAAGTTCATGGTTCATGTACTGTTGAATCTTGCTTGGAGAATTTTGAGCATTACTCTGCTAGCGTGTGAGATGAGTGCAATTGGGCAGTAGTTTGAGCATTCTTTGGCATTGCCTTTCTTTGGGTTTGGAATGAAAACTGACTTTTCCCAGTCCTGTGTCCACCACTGAGTTTTCCAAATTTGCTGTAATATCACCTTCCTGTAACATGGTGCAAAAATCACAATTATGGATAACTAAAAAAAAAAAAAAAGCAAAGAGTGTAATCATACATGTCACGTAAGGTTTCACTTTTCTAATCAATACAGAAAACCACTAAGGTATAAAATAAAAAGAAATCAGAGTTGGCTATATAACATTTAAGACTTTTGTAAAACAAAAGAAAAAAGAGTTAGGAGAAAAGTTATGATACAGAAATAAATAGAAAGAATGTTTGAAACTTTGTTATCCGATAAAGGATTACTATTTCTACTATTTTAAAAAAGTGCAACTTTTACAAAATTAAATCCAGGTCAGCATATAAAAAGAATAGATGTATGGAAAAAAAATCACAAATGGTGAAACCAATAACCATGATGTCAAATGGTATGTTAAACTTCTTACTGGTCAAGGAAATGAAAATTGAATTCACAATGATATATCACTATACATCCAGCTTATTACCCAAAATTAAAGAGGACAATACCTTCCACATTTGGTGGAGATGATGGGGGTGGTTCTGGGAACTATTCTGAATAACTGAAGGGGGGGAAACCACAGTTTTGAAAAATTAAGTTTTACTCGAACACTTAAAATTTATATCAAAGTATATTATACAAAAGCCTACATTAAGCATCAAAATATCATAACATCTTTATTCATGACAACCACCACATGGGACAAAAAAGAAAAAAAGTTGGAGATAGAGCATAGGAAGAAACACTTTAATATAGTCCCAGCTTCTCTGGTGGCTCAGAGGGTAAAGCATCTGCCTGCAATGCAGGAGACCTGAATTCTATCCCTGGGTGGAAAAGATCCCCTGAAAAAGGAAATGGCATCCCACCCCAGTATTCTTGCCTGGAAAACCCCATGGGTGGAGTAGCCTGGTGGGTTACAGTCCATGGGGTCTCAAAGAGTCAGACACGATGAGAGAATTCACTTTCATCATTTAAAGTCAAACCAAGAGAGATAGGGAAGAATATACAGGTACTTAACAGCACATAAATCTAATTCCAATATCAGTTCAGCCACTCAGTCTTGTGGGACTCTTTGCAACACCGTGGACTCCAGCATGCCAGGCCTCCTTGTCCATCACCAATGCCTGGAGCTTGCTCAAACTCATGACCATTGAGTCGGTGATGCCATCCAACCATCTAATCCTCTGCCATCCCCTTCTCCTCCTTCCCTCAATCTTTCCCAGCATCAGAGTCTTTTCTAATGACTCAGTTCTTCACATCAGGTGTCCAAAGTATTAGAGCTTCAGCATCATTCCTCCCAATGAATATTCAAGACTGATTTCCTTCAGGATTGGCTGGTTTGGTCTTGCAGTCCAGGAGACTCTCGAGTCTTCTTCAACACTACAGTTCAAAAACATCCATTCTTCAGTGCTCAGCCTTCCTTATGGTCCAACTCTCACACCTATACATGACCACTGGAGAAACCATAGCTTTGACTAGACAGACCTATGTTGGCAAAGTAATGTCTCTGCTTTTGAATATCCCGTCTAGGTCTGTCATAGCTTTTCTTCCAAGGAGAAACCATATTTTAGTTTTGTGGCTGCAGTCGCTATCTGCAGAGATTTTGGAGCCCAAGAAAATAAAGTCTCTCACTGTTTCCTTTGTTTTCCCATCTATTTGCCATGAAGTGATATTGTAATCTTTTTTGGATTCAATAATTTTTGTGCATGGAGCATTTAATCAGTGATTAACTTATAGATGCAACATTCAAGCAATGATTATCTCCTTCCCCACAAAGAAAATCTAATGAATTCCAAAGAGAAGAAATAGTACAAAAACATTTTTAAATCTCTATAGAATGAAACTAGACATAGATAGCAAACCAGAAATGAAAAGAATGCTACAAATGAACATTAAAGCAAAAACAAAACCAAATCATAACAACAAGATCAATGAAACTCCTCTTCAAACAACTCTTGGGTTGAAAGGAAATCCAAACTGAAATTTAACCTGGACTACAATTAAGCAATTATCATGACCCCAATGATAATTCTGAATTTTTATAGCTCAAAAGCTTAGGGAAAGAGCACAAAATAATGAAAGAATATAGAACAAAAATTAGATAACAATAATTACTGGATTAACAGCAAAATACTGCTTGGTATTTCCTGCTTATTAGCAGCAAAATAAGACTTGGTGATAGAATCTTCAAGCCAATTCTCTGAATAAAATATTAAAATAAATTCCAAGCATTCTCATTCCAAGGACAAAACATTCTTTATTAATATTCCAGTTTTTTTTACTTATATGAGATAATAGATATTCACTAAACTTACTGTGGTAATAATTCATGATGTAAATCATATAATTATGCTGTATGTCAACTCTACCTCAATAAAATGGGAAAAGTAAAATAAGCAGCTTTCAGTTCAGTTCAGTTCAGTTGGTCAGACATGTTCAACTCTTTGAGACCTCATGGACTGCAGCATGTCAGGCTTCCCTGTCCATCACCAACTCCTGGAGTTTCCTCAAACTCATGACCATCGAGTCGGTGATGCTATCCAACCATCTTATCCTCTGTTGTCCCCTTCTCCTCCTGCCTTCAATCTTTCCCAGCATCAGTGTCTTTTCCAACGAGTCAGTTCTTCGTATCAGGAGGCCAAAGTATCAGGGCTTCAGCTCAGCATCAGTCCTTCCAGTTAATATTCAGGAGTGATTTCCTTTAGAAATCAGTTGGATCTCCTTGCTGTCCAAGGGACTTTCAAGAGTCTTCTCTAATATCACACTTCAAAAACATCAATTCTTTGGCACTCAATTTTCTTTATGGTCCAACACACATACATGACTACTGGAAAATACATCACTTTGACTAGACTGACCATTGTTGGCAAAATAATGTCTCTGCTTTTTAATATGCTGTTTAGTTTGGTCATAGCGTTTCTTCCAAGGAGTAAACATCTTTTAATTTCATGGCTGCAGTCACCTCCTCAGTGACTTTTGAGCCCAAGAAAATAAAGTCTGTCACTGTATGCATTGTTTCTCCTATTTTCCATGAAGAAATGGGACCAGATGCCATGATCTTTGCCTTTTGAATGTTAAGTTTTAAGCCAGCTTTTTCACTTCCCTCTTTTCAAGAGAGTCTTTAGTTCCTCTTTGTTTTCTGCAGCAAGAGTACTGTCATCTGCATATCTGAGATTACTGATATTTCTCATGGCAATCTTGATTCCAGCTTGTGCTTCATCCAGCCCGGCATTTCTCATGGTGTACTCTGCATATAAGTTAAATAAGCTGGGTGACAATATACAGCCTTGATGTACTCCTTTCCCAATTTGGAAATGGTCTGTTGTTCCATGTCTGGTTCTAACTATTCAGGAAGAAGCTCTATACAGTCAGCAAAAGCAAGACTGGGTGGGAGCTGTGGCTCAGATCTTGAAGACTTTATTGCAAAAGCAGGTTTTGTAATCAGAAATAAGGAATAATATACAACATAAAGATTCAATAAAAATAATCACTAGGTTTTTAAAGAAACCTAGGAATAACTTTGCTCAAAACTATAAAAATGAATTTGAGATCAACTTTGCTTAGGTCTATGAATATAAATTTGAAGTCTTGAATGAAGTAGACAATTTTGTATGAACATACATTACAGCAAATAATTCTGGTGCATATAAAATCATGAAACAAGCAAACACCTCATTGCAAAAGAGAGAGAAATTTGTCTAAAAATGCTCAGAAATTCCAAAGCCCAGATAGTATAATGGAGAATTTAATTTTAAGGAACAGAAGTTTCCACACATATTAAACTTGTTTCAGAAAATGAAAAGAAAGATTTTTTAAAGCTTGCATAGCATAAGCATCTTCAAAGATGATGCAGTAAAAGAAAAACAATAAGTTAATCTGATTAATTTACAAGACAGAATACCACCTATTAGCAAACATAAACCAGAAACCTTAGAGTAATAAAAAAAATTACAATGAATTATTTTTTCATCATCAGGAATGCAAAATCTTTTTATATTTGGTAAAGAATATATTTGATAGAGTAATATATGTCACTTAAACATTACATACAACATATATTATAGTATTTAATAGATAACATCAACTTATAATGACATGAAATACTTAACAGAATATGAATAAATATTTCCATAATAAAAATTACTAGGAAAATGTGATAGTGAGAGAGCAGATTCACCACTACTATTCAACATAGTTTTGGAAGTTTGGCCACAACAATCAGAGCAGAAAAATAAATAAAAGGAATCCAAATTGGAAAACAAGAAGTAAAACTCTCCCTGTTTGCAGATGACATGATCCACTACATAGAAAACCCTTAAGACTCCACCAGAAAATTACTAGAGCTAATCAATGAATATAGTAAAGTTGCAAGATATAAAATCAACATACAGAAATCCCTTGCATTCCTATACACTAATAATGAGAAAATAGAAAGAGAAATTAAGGAAACAATCCCATTCACCATTTCAACAAAAAGAATAAAATACTTGGGAATTTATTTACCTCCTTGGACTGCAAGGAGATCCAACCAGTCCATTCTGAAGGAGATCAGCCCTGGGATTTCTTTGGAAGGAATGATGCTAAGGCTGAAACTCCAGTACTTTGGCCAAATCATGCGAAGAGTTGACTCATTGAAAAAGACTCTGATGCTTGGAGGGATTGGGGGTAGGAGGAAAAAAGGGACGACAGAGGATGAGATGGCTGGATGGCATCAGTGACTCAATGGACGTGAGTCTGAGTGAACTCCGGGAGTTGGTGATGGACAGGGAGGCCTGGTTTGCTGCAATTCATGGGGTCGCAAAGAGTTGATCATGACTGAGCTACTGAACTGAACTGAAAGAAACTAAAGACCTATATATAGAAAACTATAAAACACTGGTAGAAGAAATCAAAGAGGACACTAATAGATGGAGAAATATACCATGTTCATGGATAGGAAGAATCAATATAGAGAAAATGAGTATACTACACAAAGCAATCTACATATTCAATGCAATCCCTATTAAGTTACCAATGGTATTTTTCACAGAGCTAGAACAAATAATTTCACAATTTGTATGGAAATACAAAAAACCTTGAATAGCCAAAGCTATCTTGAGAAAGAAGAATGGAACTGGAGGAATCAACCTACCTGACTTCAGGCTCTACTACAAAGCCACAGTTATCAAGACAGTATGGTACCACCACAAAGACAGAAATATAGATCGATGAAACAAAATAGAAAGCCCAGATATAAATCCATGCACCCATGGACACCTTATCTTTGATAAAGGAGGCAAGAATATACAATGGATTAAAGACAATCTCTTTAACAAGTGGTGCTGGGAAAACTGGTCAACCACTTGTAAAAGAATGAAACTAGAACACTTTCTAACACCATACACAAAAATAAACTCAAAATGGATTAAAGATCTAAATGTAAGACCTGAAACTATAAAACTCGTAGAGGAGAACATAGGCAAAACACTCTCTGACATACATCACAGCAGGAGCCTCTATGACCCACTTCCCAGAATATTGGAAATAAAAGCAAAAATAAACAAATGAGACTTAATTAAAATTAAAAGCTTCTGCACAACAAAGGAAACTATTAGCAAAGTGAAAAGACAGCCTTCAGAATGGGAGAAAATAACAGCAAATGAAGCAACTGACAAACAACTAATCTCAAAAACGTACAAGCAACTCCTACAGCTCAATTCCAGAAAAATAAACAACCCAATGAAAAAAACGGGCCAAAGAACTAAATAGACATTTCTCCAAAGAAGACATACAGATGGCTAACAAACACATGAAAAGATGCTCAACATCACTCATTATCAGAGAAATGCAAATCAAAACAATGAGGTACCATTTCACGCCAGTTACAATGGCTACGATCCAAAAGTCTACAAGCAATAAATGCTGGAGAGGGTGTAGAGAAAAGGGAACCCTCTTACACTGTTTGTGGGAATGCAAAATAGTACAGCCACTATGAAGAACAGTGTGGAGATTCCTTAAAAAACTGGACATAGAACTGCCTTATGACCCAGAAATCCCACTGCTGGGCATACACACTGAGAAAACCAGAATTGAAAGAGACACGTGTACCCCAATGTTCATTGCAGCACTTTTTATAATAGCCAGGACATGGAAGCAACCTAGATGTCCATCAGCAGATGAATGGATAAGAAAGCAGTGGTACATATACACAATGGAGTATTACTCAGCCATTAAAAAGAATGCATTTGAATCAGTTCTAATAAGGTGGATGAAACTGGAGCCTATTATACAAAGTGAAGTAAGCCAGAAAGAAAAACACCAATACAGTATACTAATGCATATATGTTGAATTTAGAAAAATGGTAACAATAAACCTGTATGCAAGACAGCAAAAGAGACACAGATGTATAAAACAGTCTTTTGGACTCTGTGGGAGAGGGAGGCTGGATGATTTGGGAGAATGGCATTGAAACATGTAAAATATCATGAATGAAACGAGATGCCAGTCCAGGTTCGATGCACGATACTGGATGCTTGGGGCTAGTGCACTGGGACGACCCAGAGGGATGGTATGGGGAGGGAGGAGGGAGGAGGGTTCAGGATGGGGAACACATGTATACCTGTGGTGGATTCATTTTGATATTTGGCAAAACTAATACAATTATGTAAAGTTTAAAAATAAAATAAAATTTTAAAAAAATGAAACATGTATAATATCATATAAGAAACGAATCACCAGCCCAGGTTCGATGCAGGATACAAGATGCTTGGGGGCTGGTGCACTGGCATGACCCAGAGGGATGGTACGGGGAGGGAGGTGGGAGGGGGGTTCAGGATTGGGAACACGTGTACCCCTGTGGTGGATTCATGTTGATGTTTGGCAAAACCAATACAATATTTTAAAGTAATTAGCCTCCAATTAAAATAAATAAATTTAAATTTTTAAAAAATTAAAAATTAAATAAAACAATGGGAAGTCAAGAAATGCATATAAATGTTATAAAAGTATAGTATACAGTATATTTTGAGTTTTGATCTTTACCCAAGCCAGCAACTTGCAGTAAGATACTCTCTCTTGATGCTGGAAAAAGTCAGGGAACTATAACTCCTAGTCGGTCACAGCATCTCAAGGGTAAATAACCTATATATACAATTAGACCTTGTGGGTTCAGTTGTGTCCTACTCTTTCGGACCCTTTGGACTACAGCCCACTAGACTCCGTTGTCCCTGGGATTTTTTCACAGAAGAGTACTTGACTGGGTTGCCATTTCTTACTCCACAGGATTTTCCTGAACCAAGGATGGAACCCTATCCCCTGCATCTCCTGCGTTGCAGGCAGATTCTTTACCACTGAGCCATTGGGGAAGCCCAGAATACTACTTAAAACCATTTAAAATCCATATAACTATTATATTTTTTAACTTTCAGTACAGAATTCAATAAATTATCTGATATATTCAATATTTTATTATAAAATAGGCTTTGTGTTAAATGATGAGATGATTTTGCTTACCTGCTGGCTAATATAAGTGTACTAAGAAAACTTAAGGTGGGCTAAGCTAAGATATGATATTTAGTAGATTAGACATATTAAATGCATTTTCGACTTAGGATCCTTTCAACTTACAATGGGTTTTATAGTGACATAACCTCATTGTAAGTCAAGGAAGATCTGTGGTTGTTTTAGGAGATGTGTTCTTTGCTTTCCACACCATGTGAATTTAATGTAAAGTATACCAATCTGGGATGAAACGTGTTAGGAAAATTATATTTATTATTCACCTAAGAAATATTTTATAAACATGTGCATGTGTGAACCCAGTATTTTGTATACTGAGAAGCAAGTGTTAATTACTGAAAGGCAGGCAGCTGTGAAAATATTTTCTCCTATGATAACGTTCTCTTCACATCACTGATTTATTTGTAGAGTAAAGATAAAAAGGAACTCAAAATCCGTATCAGATGGGAATCAACTGGATGTGGTGAAAGCTGAAAACAAAACATGCTTCATAATTACATTGTTTCAAGGGCACACTTGAAAGTAACAGAGGTAACTTCCCTAGGATTTCTTTCTGTGATTCATTTTGTAAATTGAGTTCTAAGCTTCTTAGCATATATATATTGCATCCTTTTCTCAGAAAACATGGATTTGTTTTTAACATATGAACTTTTTTTGTACTTAAGCTTGAATGTATAAAGTCCTTTGTCAGTAACTTATTTCATGAGCATTCTTCTGTATCATTAAACATCCAAGGCAGGGGCTTCCCTTATGGTCTAGTGGTTAAGACTCTGCTCTTCTACTGCAGGGGGCATGAGTTTGATCATTGGTCATTCCTACTGTATTCAGGCTTTCTTTTTTAAACATGCAGCTTTTGTATGAAAAGATAAATATAATGAAAGGAACTGGGCTTCCTTGTTGACTCAGTGGTCAAGAATTTGCCTGCCAATGCAGGAGCCGCAGGAGACTCAAGTTCTATTTCTGAGTCTGGAAGATCCTCTGGAGGAGAAAATGGAAAGCCAATCCAGTATTCATGCCTGGGAAATTCCATGGACAGAGAAGTCTGGTGGGCTACAGTCCATGGGTTGCAAAGAGTCAGACACAACTGAGTGACTGAGCACACACACACATAAAAGGAACTAATATGATGGAAGTCCATAGGTTATGAGTCCATATAATTTTGCCAGCTATATGACTAAGTCTTTATCTAGCCCTCCAAATTGAATTTCTCCATCGAAGAGTGGTATTAAAAATACTATATCAATATACATCAATATGGGCTTCCCACGTGGTACTAGTGGTCAAGAATCTGCCTTTCAAGGCAGGAGACTAAGAGACTTGAGTTAGATCCTTGGGTGGAGAAGATCCCTTGGAGAAGGAAATGTCAACCTACTCAAGTATTCTTTCCTGGAGAATTCCATGGGCAGAGGAGCCTGGTGGGCTACAGTCCATGGGGTCACAGAGAGTTGAACACAACTGAGCACACACACACATACCTCAATCAAAGTCAATGTACCTAGTGTCTTAACAACTAAAAGTGAAAGCTTTTTTTTTTTTTTTAGTGGAGTCTAGTTTATATTTGTCTACTTGACAAATATTGAATACCATTATATGCCAGACACATTATTATAATGATCATTCTTATTTTTTTTGTGTAAATTAATATACACAATATACAAGACACTTTTTTAAAGTATTATCTGTGAGAATTTCCCTTGGACAGCTGGAGGGCGTGCTTTTTGAGAATTCCTACAAACATCAATTATTTTTCAGCAAATAAAACAGTTAAGCTATTAAAATTCAAGGTAAGGCACTAGAGGTTTGTGGATTAGTTGAATTACAATCACTCCAGAAAAGATCAGAAAAGATACATTGGAAAAAGGGGGCAAATTGGAAGTATGGGCAACAGATGCAGGTTATACTGAAATAATAAGCTTTAATTCTTGGAAGCATTGTAGAAGGAAATGCATTTCTTTTAGATACTGTTTTAAAATGGCTCAGACTAGAGAATAACAGTGGGTAAATTTCTGTATTCTTGAAGAAGTTCCATACAAAGGCAGTTTTAATATATGTGCATATTTAACAATAATAAGCTTAGTAAGCTATTAGTATCCACCAATACACCAATTTTTGGCATGGAAGGATGGGATTCCCCAATGATTGAACCAAGTATGCCTAAAAGAAGGTTATGATATAAAGTATATCAAACATTTTCTTCACTACAATATAAGTTAAACTTAATAATAAATATAAAATTAATAAATTTAAATTTATACACTTTAAGTAATTTTAGTATCCGAAAAAAAAGGTATAGTGCATAAAAATAACAAAAATGTACAGAAGGAGAAGAGGAAGATAGAGAAGGAGATGGTTGGATTGCATCACTGATTCAATGCACATGAACTTGGGCAAACTCTGGGTTATGGTGAGGGACAAGGAAGCCGGGTGTACCGCAGTCCATGGGGTCACACAGAATCAGACAAGACTTGGTGACTGAACAGCAACAACAACAACATGCTGAATATTTACAAAACACTGTATATAATGCAAATTTATAGAAAATTAAAACACTAGTATACTGTCAATTGTAATTAATTGGCCTCTGTTCTAAGTCATAATTTATGCAGGCTATGGTTTTTCTAGTGGTCATGTATGGATGTGAAAGTTGGACTGTGAAGAAAGCTGAGCACCGAAGAATTGATGCTTTTGAACTGTGGTGTTGGAGAAGACTCTTGAGAGTCCCTTGGACTGCAAGGAGATCCAACCAGTCCATTCTAAAGGAGATCAGTCCTGGGTGTTCATTGGAAGGACTGATGCTAAAGCTGAAACTCCAATACTTTGGCCACCTCATGCGAAGAGCTGACTCATTGGAAAAGACTCTGATGCTGGGAGGGATTGGGGGCAGGAGGAAAAGGGGACGACAGAGGATGAGATGGCTGAATGGCATCACTGACTGGATGGACAAGAGTTTGGGTGAACTCCCGGAGTTGGTGATGGACAGGGAGGCCTGGTGTGCTGCAATTCTAAGACTAAGAGACTGAACTGAACTGAACTGAACTGAATGTCATGGGATATCAAGACTTACATTCCATATATCATTCAGTGTATAAGTATGTCGTGTAGAAGTAAATATGTCATACACATATCCACACCATAAACACACATAATATTTTTCTTTAGCTGGACATGTATAGAAAGAAAATAAAAGAGTAATCAGCAGTATTATAGCAGAAACTACCCAGTTGAGAGCTCCAAAACACTAGATAGTCCATAAGCCTTCTTGTTTATACATGTTATGAGTGAATGTGCCAAAAAGTTTACATATTAAGTATTTTTTAACAAATGAAGAAACTAAAAGAAAAAGGAAACACTCTAGTATACTGTGTCTACTGGAGAAGAAAATGGGAACTCACTCCAGTATTCTTGACTGGGAAATCCCGTGGACAGAGAAGCCTGGCAGAGATCCAAGAGTTGAACATGACTTAGCGACCAAACCATGACCACCACCATACTGTACATGCAGTCAATTGTGTGCGTATAACAAACTTTCCTCTATATCTGTCAACCATGACTATTAAAAAATACGTTCCCTAATTCACATGTTGTGACACAACAACATACCACATTAACTTTATATTCTATTGCCAAAAATATATGTATAAAATTATCTTGACATACATTTGAGTAGATGTTCCTTCAGATTAAATTCTTGGAAACTTTCCTTCTGTGATCAATGAAGAATATTCTCTGATCAAAGAGTATATAACACATATCTGTTCATGTGGAATTCAAAAACAATCCAATTCATATTTCTGAATATTTATGTAAGTCATTACCTTAAATTTCACACTTTAATACTCAGAGTTAGTTTTAAAACTATTGAGGATAGAGACAAAATGAAATTTTTCTCATACTAACCTTATTCTGGTACAAGGCTAGGATTATCACTATGTGCCTCTTTCTCATTCAAATTCTACAACTTTCCAAACTGTCTTTTCTTCCCTCTGAATGCCTGTTGCTTTTTTGTGAGATTCTCTTTATGGTAAACAACTGATGGAATGCCCATTCTCACATTTGCAAAATAAATTTTCCTTTCTTCTCTAAGAATCTGCCAAAAATAATTCTTTAAAACAAGAATTTATCTGTTTAATCAGTAAAATAAAATAAACCATAGGGAAATAAAAATGTCTAATTAACCTTTAGTTTTCATTATAAAATATATTAACAATACAATTTAGTGTTCACTTTGAAATATAGCACTATAAAATATAGAAATAAACTTCATTTTTTCAATTTTCTTAATGAGCAGTTCAATTTTTACCTAAAATATCCTCTGAAATCTCTGTGATTCAAATATGTCAAGTATTAAACTTTAGTTAGAAAGTATTCAAGAGTATGTATGGAAATCTCTTTAAAGAGATTTAGTAAAGTCAATGGCCAAAATAAATAAGACTGCAAAATAAAGAGCTTAAATGCACACTGAATGATTAGTTTTAGTTCTTACGCATAGCTATATTTTATACAACTTTTTGTGGATACTCAGCATTTCATTTGGGCATAGAATACTGGTAATTATCTCAATTTATCAAAGTGGAAATTCAGATTGGTTCTACAGACTCCTTCATTTATGTAGAATTTGGCTAAGTCAAGAAGTAGCATTCTTGCACTATGGTGATTACAAGACATTTGGTGTCATATGTTTATAGAAAACGGTTTCATGGCTAAGGTTTTACAAATGATTATACTTAGATGTGAAATTCTATGCAATACAGAGTGGTGGGAGAAGACTATAGGGGCACTAATTATCTAGTCATGGAGACAGGTATATGAATATTACTATTTTAACCTTTTAACGAGCCCTCACAGATTATCAGGTGTATGTTAACTCATGTTACTGACATAGTCCATGTGGTAGAAATATATGCTAGTTTTGCCTTAGGAAATTCAGAACTTTTGCTCCTTGTATTCTCATTCTTGAGTCTTTTTGAATGGTTAGAATAAGATGGATGCTTGGGGCTGGTGCACTGGGATGACCCAGAGGGAGGGTATGGGGAGGGAGGAGGGAGGAGGGTTCAGAATGGGGAGCATGGGTATACCTGTGGCGGATTCATTTTGATGTTTGGCAAAACTAATACAATATTGTAAAGTTTAAAAATAAAATAAAATTAAAAAAAGAAAAAAGAGATAAACTTGGGATTATAAAAATAAATAATTTAGTGGTTGAAATAGGAAGTACAATACCATTAAAGACTTTTCAAAATTATTTTTTTCAGATTTTATTCTTCCAGGGAGATATTATTTCCTAAAATTCACAAATTGCCCCAAATTCATAATTTGTGAGCAACTCCCCATCCTACTCTCCAAGTTTATGTATGTACATAGTAATAATAATCAACATAGTCATAATAATAAATTGCTTCCTTTTAAATAAAATAGGAATCAATTAGTCTATACCAATATAAATAGACACATTAACTATAAATGTAGAAAGAGGGAAATTTCTTCCTGAAAACTGAATGGTAATTAATGTGTCAAAGAAATGCTTAAAGTAGCAAATCTCCATTCATCAATCATTGTAGTAACAATCAACTCAAACATCAATGGATGCTAAAACTAGTAAGTAAAAGTTGGATGAGTGATGGGATATTTGCATAGTCTGAAAGTACTTCCCAGCACAATGTGTATTGATTATAAAAAGAGTAATGTTACTCAATACAAAGCTAGCACATATCCTCAACTAAGTGATCAAAGTCAGTATCCCCAGGAAAATGATAGACTGACATGCAGTGAGGACAGGGCATCCCTTCTATGATATTCTTGCCAAAATACATACTGTAATCTGATCATAAGGGAACATCAGACAAACTCCAATTGAGTAACATTTTACAAAATGACTGGCCTATATTCTTCAAAAATTTAAGGCTAGAAAGATCAAAGAAGCCCTGAGGAATTATTTCAGAAAGAGATAGGCTAAAGAAACATGGTGATCAATGCAAGGAATGATTGAGAATTAGATTATTGGGACAGTCGCTGAACTTCAATGGGATGTCACAGTGGAAGATTGTGGAGACTAAAGCTTTGCACTGTTTTAGTGAGCTAGAAATTACATAAAAACAAAGAGGAAATATATTGTACTGATACAGTTCTAACATATAAATTGACATCTAGCTTATCGGAGAATGTATTTTTTAAATAAAATTATGGTAATTTAGGGCTTTCCTCAAATGGCAAAGAATTTGCCTGCAACACAGGAGACCCAGGTTCTATCCCTGGGTCAGAATGATCCCCTGGAGAAGGAAATGGCAACCCACTCAAGTATTCTTGCCTTGAGAATTCCATGAATAGAGCATCCTGGCAAGTTTTTGTGACTGCGGGGTCCCAAAAGAGTTGGAAACAACTGAGCCACTAACACACACAGTAATAATTAGAAATTGCTATTTATATGTCAACCCTTTATTATACACACTTCTGTTTTAACATGGAGTAAGTTCTAATTTCTTGACTAGATTAACAAACATACTAGTTGGGGAAAATTAGAACTTATCTGTGATAAACATAAAGCTGACAAGCTAAAAGAAAATATGTTAAACTCGTTTCTGCTAAGTTTTTAATGAAAGTCCTTGGTAATAATGAATCTGCCATCACAGTGCTATCACAATGATATCAGATGCATGTCTGTTATACATGGCACATCCTTGATTAAATATTCAAACATCATTGCCCAAATAGTTATCTATCATGGCAACAGTCTTTTCAAAAGCATAGATAATACTACATTGTATGTAAAGTAGAGTCAGATATAGATAACCTGATGTTATGCAATGTCATTAATTTTGATGTAGAGATGAGAGAGGTATTTTAATAAATATATTTCATCCTAACACAAACTTAAAATCGTCTTTTATGGGAAATATATATATAAACCTTCCTCACATGCCCAGCAGTTCATCAGTAATGAACTTTAAGATAAATGTGAAGTTATAAGTGATGTGCTATGCTGGCTTTTTATAGACTATCTCAGGTGCAGAAATCTATAACAACTTTAAAAAGACTCAACAAAATTTAAGTGTGTGTGTTTATTGTATAATATGCTTCACGCCATGAAATTTTACTCAGATCACAATGAAATGTATTTTATTCACCATGGCAGAAGAAGAATCACCACTGAACAGCTTGGATGTTATGTTCATTCAAATTTGTTATGGCTGAAAAGAAAAGGAAAAATATTTTCTATGCAGTTGTATTTTTTCAATTTCAGTAAAACAGAATGAGATTAGATTAGTTATATGAAAACACCTGAGTTCTGGTATACAATTCTTCTTTTCAAGATTAAGAGTAGATGGAAAGTTATTTAGAGAATATTATTATCTTGTGGACTCCACCAAAAATAGTGAATAAAGGGAAATGTAGCAATTTATCTTTAGTAATCCAAACTGCCCACTTCTTGTTAAAGTCTAGGATTAACATCTGGCAAAGGAATCTCATAATCACATATTCTAGTTTTCTATTCCCTCATTTTTATAAGTACATGGTAAGCAAATGTGAGGTGTTCATTTAAGAACATCTCAGTTACTTGTAATGACAAAGAGTACGTGCTTTTCTAAAATTCCTTATATAGTCACAGTAGTGGGCCTCCATAAAGACAATGCTATAATCTGATTGAACTATTTCAATGTTCTCCTGGGAACACTGAGGGAGCTCCTTTTCACCAATCCTCTGTTAACCAGATGGGGCCCAGTGGCTACTTATGGGCAGTGGAATATGGCAGAAGTGCTGTATTGCACTTCCACTCCCGGGCCTAAAACATCATATGTGCTTCCACTTTATTCTTTTATTTTTTAAAAAAATTTATTGGAGTACATTTTCTTTACAATGTTGTGTTATTTTCTGCTGTACAACAAAATCAATTAACCATACTTGTACATAGTCATATATCCCCTCTTTTCTGGATTTCCTTCCCATTTAGGTCACCACAGAGCATTGAGTAGAGTTCCCTGTGCTATACAGTAGGTTCTTATTAGTTATTTCTTTTCCCAGCCCAGGGATCGAACCCAGGTCTCCTGCATTGTAGGCAGAATCTTTAACCTCTGAGCCACCAGGGAAGCCCATAGATATAGATGTAGATAAGCTGGAAAAGAATCTTCCTGCAATGCAGGAGACCTGGGTTCGATCCCTGGGTTGGAAAGATCCCCTAGAGGAGGGAAAGGCTACCCACTCCAGTATTCTGGCCTGGAAAATTCCATGGACTGTATAATCCATGGGGTTATAAAGAGTTGGATGTGAATGAGTGACTTTCACTTTCATAGATATAGATGGTGAAAAAGCTGAACAAAACCCGTGTTGACTTAACTTTCTTTTAAAAATAAATTAAGTAGAGGATTTTTTTGCTTATAATGTATGTTGTTCTTATAAAATGAACTACAAAAATGGGAACAAAACCCCATTTTCTCTGTGTTTCACAATCAATGGGACATTTATATAACTTGACCTATTTTTTATATACACAAGCACACACACTCATATTCACATACCACTTGTTTCCAGATTACATTATGATTCA
Source organism: Bos indicus x Bos taurus (assembly GCF_003369695.1). NCBI lineage: Eukaryota > Metazoa > Chordata > Mammalia > Artiodactyla > Bovidae > Bos > Bos indicus x Bos taurus. Next base: position 15,753,424 of record NC_040076.1, on the reverse strand, counting down.
AATAGAAAATTACATTTGTCAGATAGATGAGCTAGTATAACAAACAGTCCCAAGTATCAGTGGATTAACATCATTTAAGTTTATTTTTCAGTCCAATATGGATGTTCGATCTTGGTCCTAAAATTCTCCTGGGCCACTATCCTTCAAGGGGTACGTTAGAGATGGAAACTCCTTCCACTTGCTTGGTTTTATGGCCACTTGCCATCCTGCCATTGAAAATAAAGGGATAAGGTTTCATTGCTTTTACGGTTGAGTAATATTCATTGTACATATGTGACATTTTCAGAGATGTGGATGGATGTAAAGAGCATCAGACAGAGTAAAGTAATTCAGAAAGAGAAAAACAGATATCATATATTACCATCCCCATGTAATAAATGCTCACTGATGTTCAGATGGTTCTGAGTAGATGCAAACTGCTTAACCCTGGGCCAAGATTTTATATTAGTGCCAAATTATGAAAATGTTAAGTCTAATGGACCAAATATTATTTTCAGATATTAATGCCCACATAAAGTATACAGAGCTTGATATGTGGAAGGTGAAAGTTGGCAAGCCCCTCAAACATTGATCATTCAGAGAATAATTTAAGGTCTCCTTCACCACTAACAGAATAGACACCTAATATGCAGAATGCTTGACAGTGCAGGGAGCGTTTTACAGGAATCACCTGATTGAATCCTCATAATCAACCTAAGAAATGAGAAGGCTGATGACTATCCCCTAGTTTTCAGATTAAGAAAAAGAGAACCAGGAAGCCACTATTTTGAGACTGCCCTGGAAGGATTTTTCCCTTATTCCTCAAGGTGGCCTTCTTTCTTCCCTCCGTGTCTGTTAAGCAGTAAACACAGAAGGTATTCTCTGAAGGGCTAAATAAATGAAGAGCTAAACAAATAATATTTTAGAATGTTATGACATTTTACTGATTAAACTTTCCATTAGATAAACGCTATTAGAAAATAAACTCTCAATTCACAACAGAAAATATATAAAATATAACATCCAGTGAACATTTTTAAAGATGAAAATGTGAAAGATGTTAAAATGGTATTATGTGCAAAATTTTGGGCATCAGAAAACTGAATTTTGAATTTTGAATCTACCACATACTAGTTGCTTGTCCATAGAGAGCCAACTGAACCACTGTAAGTGCTAATATTCTCTTTTATTTATTCATTTTTAAGCCTATAGAAATCAGTATTCCCAAGTGGTCTTCCATCATCCAAGTACTAACAGTCCTGACCCCGCTTAGCTTCTGAGATCAGAAGAGATCAGGTGCATTTTGGATGGTATTGCTGTGACTGCTGCTGCTGCTGCTAAGTCGCTTCAGTTGTGTCAGACTCTGTGTGACCCCATGGACGGCAGCCCACCAGGCTCCCTTGTCCCAGGGATTCTCCAGGCAAGAACACTGGAGTGGGTCACCATTTCCTTCTCCAATGCATGAAAGTGAAAAGGGAAAGTGAAGTCGCTCAGTCGAGTCCGACTCTTCACAACCCCATGGACTGCAGCCCACCAGGCTCTTCCATCCATGGGATTTTCCAGGCAAGAGTACTGGAGTGGGGTGCCATTTCCTTCTCCATTGCTGTAGACTAATTTCCTTTAAATAGTAAACAGAGTAGTATCCATTGTCTGGAGGTGCTTGACAGATTTATTCAATGTATGTAAAAATCTCAGAAAAGTTCCTTTCTGGTATTAAACGAAAGGTTATCACTGTTGCTGAGATGTGCCTGATTTTTTTCTTCTACCCTTCAAATGTCACCATTGCTTCCCCTCTTCTAAATAGTGAAATAATTGTAAAGCTTGTTAGCATAACACTTTTTCATATTAAGCACAATTTTTTTCCCATATGAATAATAAACATGTGAGACAGCCATGAAAAAAAAAATAAATAAGCAAGAAGTTCATCCCTGTTCTGTGATTCTAAACTCATTATCATATAAGAAACGAACCGCCAGGCCAGGTTCGATGCAGGATACAGGAAGCTTGGGGCTGGTGCACTGGGATGACCCAGAGGGATAGTATGGGATAGTTCAGGATGGGGAACACGTGTATACCCGTGGTGGATGCATGTTGACGTATGGCAAAACCAATACAATATTGTAAATCAAAAAATAATAATAATAAAGAAAAAAAAAAAAAAACCTCATCCTTTGTGCCAGTAGCACTGAGATCTTCAACTGAGGAACTTCCATGGTATTTTAGTTGTGCACCTCTCCTGGAGTTCTCTTGCTTTACTTTTGCATCCCCAATCAATTGTAACCAAATATATACTCTATAATGACTAAATGAAGAGCCTATTTATTTTAAATTGAGGAAACTGAAAGCCAAATGCACTGTTAGGAACCTGCTGTAAGTTCATACTGGAGCACCCCCCAACTCACTGATAAAACAAGCCAGTGTTGTGCACTTTAGAAGATTTGATATTTGGCAAAACGAATACAATTATGTAAAGTTTAAAAATAAAATAAAATTAAAAAAAAATAGCAGAAGAAATCAACATGAAAAAAAAAAAAAAAAAGATGTATCTTATCTCTGCAAAGCCCTTTACCCAATCTCAACCCCTGAGGCTATGGATTATATTCTAATAGTAGAAGATCAAAGTAAGACAAATTAAAAGCTGACCTCAGCTGTCAGTTCCTAAACATCAATGTTCACACCCACCCACTCTCAATATGCTGCTTCAGCCAGGCAAAGAGAAATGGTGATTTCAGTGGAGCCTTCAAGATTAAAAGAATACTACATTGTGTGAGTTAATCAATAGCTTTCTAAGGAGGCATTAAGTCATTCAGCTGAGTTCTAAGCAGGATTTTTTTTTTTTTTCCCCATCAAAGTTTCAAGAAAGGGGTTCGGGGCTTATAAGTATAAATTCTGTTTTAAATGCAGCCTTTTAAAGGTTTTTGGCATTTAGTGACTTCTCTTGCTGATAATTGGGGAAAAAAAAGTAGGTCGTTCACACTTAATGTCCTTCACCTATTTCATCCTTCCAGGTATGAAATAAATAAGTCATGGGAATATAATGTACACACAGAGAATATAGTCAATAATATTTCAACAACTTTTTATGGTGATGAGTGGCACCTGGTCTTATTGCAGTGTTTATTTAATAATATATGAAGCTATCAAATCTGTATGTTGTCTATCTGAAGCTGACATAATGTTGCATATTAATTATTACTCAATAAAGAAGAATTTTTAAAGGTTCCCAGATCTGTTTGTTTTCTGAGAAAGAAAGTAAGAGGGATGCATCCTCAGTAACTAGGAGATAGTGGAAAGAGTTGTTCTTGATATCAAACCTAGTAGACATTGATATATTAATGTGACATGCCTACAGGGAATCACAGCTTTACGATCAGGAGGAAAATTCTTTGACACATTAAAATTATTAATTTATGTCCAATTTAAATTTGAGGATAACTTCATTTTTAATATTGCCATTCTTTTTACAAAATATGAAATGATCTGTAGTCCAAATCTCATCCATGAATTCAACATCCAGATATAATATTTAAAATATCTTATTTTCCCTGCATTTAGGAGTGGATGGGGGTCTATTCCTATCTAAATGCTAAATTGCAGCAGAAAATGAACTGTGCAATTTAAATAGGATGAAACCTCATTGTCAGTTGGCTTCCATATGAAGATGAAGAAATAATTTAAACTTTATCTTAATCTTGAGAATTTCATTTAATGGTAGCCCTTGTAATAATGCCTTATGAGATAGATATTGGTATTCTCTCTAGCTCTCTTTCTATGTCTTTCTCTGTCTCTCTCCCATCTCCCCATATTAGTTTAAGTTCAGGAAAATGAAACTCTAATAAGTTAATTACTGAAACAATCATTACTCAGAGTTGTCTGATTCCATTGCTACTGGTTTATTTTTCTCCGTTTAAAAAATTAGGTTTCATTTTATTAGCCCACTGTCCAAGGAGCTGCTCCTTACAAGGTGACATTGAGAGAAATTGTCCAATATGCTTTGAGAAAGTAGCTCCTCTTAAATATAACTGATTAAATTCTCTTATGAAGAAAAAGCAAATGGATTAATTAAGATGTAACAGATAATTCTTAAAATTGTATTTTTACTTGCCCAATTTTTTGTCAGTGTACTGGTATTTGTCATCATGAATACAAAATATGTAATTAAGTTGTACCTTAATGACACATGAATGGTGACCCAAACTCTAACTCAATCGTGTCTCCCATCTTTATTTCAAGCAGTATTTATGGGTGCAATCTAACTTGCTCCTGCATGGAAATTCCTATATATTCCATGGCTTTTCTGTTCTCTCATAATAGACACACATATGGCTTCTCATTGTCTTAGCATATCTTAATTCAGGAAATGGAATATTCACTCCAAGATAATAGTCAATACTATGAACTTGATTTAGTAAAAAAAAAAAAAAAATTCTCCCTGTGAGGTTACAGCTAGATTGATGGTGGGAGACTGCTGAATGATGTAGGTAGACTGGACAGTCAGCATTTTATGTTCAGCTTCTTTGCATTGATTTTCCTCCCTACTTTCTCCTTCACGAAAACAAACTGGATAGTTTGCCTGTCACTGAATTCACTTTTTCTGGATCTGGCATTTTTTTTTTTTAATGGACTGCTTTGGATCCTGTCTCCTGTGGGTATCTTATTTTTGTTTGTTTGTTTCTCATGAAGCTGAGGTCTGACTTCATTGTTTTTGTTGTTTTGGTGTTTATTGTTCCACCTTGTTATAAGTTTTGCATGTGATTCTAATATGTACCTAGAGTTGAGAAATGCTAATGTGGCACAATTCCCTAATTAACAACAACAACAAACAAACTTTGTTTTATTGAAGCTCACTGAGTCATGCCAGATCTTTATACAAATATCTCATTTTGGATGGAGGCATCTCTACATCCTTAATAAAGGTGACCACTTGCTTGCAATGGTTTCTTTCGCTCTAGGCATTTGGAGAAGGAAATGGCAACCCACTCCAGTGTTCTTGCCTGGAGAATCCCAGGGACGGGGGAGCCTGGTGGGCTGCCGTCTATGGGGTCTCACAGAGTCGGACATGACTGAAGTGACTTAGCAGCAGCAGCAGCAGCAGACATTTGGTCATTACCTGAAGCTTCTTTTGGCTGAGATTGCCCCACCCATCTGGGCACTCTTCTTGGACATGACACAGAACAATTGCTCACCAGATTGTTCTCTTTGTTCTCCCCAGCATGGCAAACAAACATCTGAATCATGGAAAACACATACCCTTTGCTTGAATACTCTGAAGTATCAGGTCAGTCCTAGGGTTTTAGTACTCTCATCACTCTGCCCTACAGAAGCCCATGGGCCAATGACAGTGACCTCGATGCTGGTAGAACCGATGAAGGTCTGGGGAAATCCTTTGCCCTTTAACCTTGGCATTAAGAGCATTACTCCCTCTTTCAGGAAAGATGGAACAGAACTAACAGCAAACTAAGAGCACACTAACTGGAAAATATCCTCCTCAAAGCAGTTAACCCTCTGTTTTTTAAAATTTATTTATTTTTAATTAGAGAATAATTGCTTTACAACTTTGTGCTGGTTTCTGTCGTACATCAACTTAAATTCCATCCTTCCAGCCAGAATTATATAAATAAAATGCTGTTTAAATAAGAAAAGTATGCTCAAACATCATGAAAGAAGTTTTTAGCCATTTCCTTTAAAACTATGCATATTGATTTACTCATTTTGGACTCTCATAACGGATATTGGCTCCACTGCTAAAATTCCGGCTGGAAGGACTGAATTTAAGCATTATATTACTAGCATGTGATGATTTTCCATTTGTAGAGATACCACAGCCAGTCATAGAGATGTGGGTACAAAGTTGGAGAATCAGGTAGCAAACATATTAATATTAATGCTAAAGAAGAGTTGCTGCTGCTGCTAAGTCGCTTCAGTCGTGTCCGACTCTGTGTGACCCCATAGATGGCAGCCCACCAGGTTCCCCTATCCCTGGGGTTCTCCAGGCAAGAGCACTGGAGTGGGTTGCCATTTCCTTCTCCAATGCATGAAAGTGAAAAGTGAAAGGGAAGTCGCTCAGTCATGTCTGACTCTTAGTGACCCCATGCACTGCAGCCCACCATGGTCCTCTGTCCATGGGATTTTCCAGGCAAGAGTACTAGAGTGGGCTGCCATTGCCTTCTCCGAAAGAAGAGTAGTAGATTTCAATATTACATGTAATATTAAAACTGTGTAGGTCATCAAAGAAAGCATATTTTGGCTATTTTTAACAGGAGGGATTATAATGTGGGAAACATTTAACTTATACAATATTTTAGAAAAACTAGAGGTCCCAATATCTTAAAGACACTGTGGCTTATTATCTCAACTTCCTGTAGAAATAAAATGAATAACCCGCTTATCTGAAGACAGATAGCAAAATGTCACATCTTAATGTGTTCACATTTCCCTGTGCCAGTTTGTAGAACCCACTGAGAAACAATGGATGTTCAGTAGTTTTCATCAGGAAACTCTAACCTAGAATGTTCCTAAAGGGGTTACCCTGGGGTCACAAGAAAGAGTGTAGAAGAGGATAGAAAGGTGCCTGCCTAGCAGCAGACATTTCTAAACAGATCAGTGCAAAAAAGCTGCATGCAAAATGCTGACTGTCAAGTCTGCATACATCACTCAGCCATCTCCCGCCATCATTTAAGCTCTAGTCTCAAAGGGAGAAAGATGTTTTACTATGTCAAGTTCATAGAATTGATTATTATCTTGGAGTGAACATTCCATTTCCTGAATTCATACACATGATTTTCATTGCTAGAACTTACCAAAGGTAAAGTAGAAAATATTCTTAGATGCAGTAGAAGTGGTGAAAAATGTGTAAATCATCTCAGAAATATACAAAATCTCAAATAAATATATAAACAAGCACAAAACCTGTAAAACTGTGTCATGTTGCTATATGAAAGAATATAGAATCGACTTCAAGGAAACTCTGTGAAAGTATAGTTTTCAGAAGCATGACTAATAGTGTTAATCAATTGTTTTCCAAAAGCACACACTCTGACTAAACTATTGTCAAAGCCCTTCTTTATTTTCTAGTAAAAGTGAACTTTAGAGAAAATGCATTATCACACTGATGTCTTAAGCATCTGAGATATGATAAAGATGTGGGCATTGTAACAGACCTTAACTCGTCTTCTTTTGACATTTCTTTTACTCATCAAATTATTCAGAAAGGATCTCAATTAAGAGGCAATAAAACCTCTTAGCAAAAAATGTGTGTGATAGGGTGACTCTGTAGACTAGTCACACAAAACAGATATTCTTCAAGGAGAATCGAAGTAACAGTCAACAGAGCAGAGACATCTTAAAGTTTACCACAGTACATACTTCATTAACTGAATCACTAGGGGTATGCTGAGTAGCTACACATAAACATCAGAGTATAGTTACAAAGTGTTTGTTTTGCACACACACACACACACACACACGTGCACGCACATGCACACAGCCCACATGACATTTAGGAATTGAGGCATCCAGATTTTCCAAACTGACTGCGCTGAAAGCTAGAACATTTTGTATTCTGTTCATCACAATATTAAGCCAAGAAACTTGAATTGATGAGTAGAAAGCCAAGTGTAACATAGTATTTACTGCTCTTTACAGATTTGTGTAAGAGTTTAGGTTTCACCCAAGATTCTAATAGTAACATTTCGTCAAAGAATGTGAAACGGGTTTTCAAGTAAAAAATGTTATTCTTTTCCTTGGGGATACTGTTACCCTATTTTATCCACCACAGACATTTAAGTGGGATTTGAAAATAATTGATTCTGACAGATTGTAAACATTTTGGCCAGAACTATATTTTGTAAGAATGTGTATGCAGAACAACAAGTATTATGAGCTAAAAAAATATGTATTCTTTGGAGCTATACTTTTAAAGACCAAAAAGTGAGTTTAAGTACTATATCGTCTCTTGTTTTGTCCTCTTATTTTACTAAATTCTTTTGTTTGGTTTTAGCTTCTATAATTTACCACCAGTTTTTCCCTTTTCTTTGTGGTCCAGTCCTTTGTGAAAGCATTGGGATTTATCTATGGTTACCCATATTAAAGCCTTGCATTTGCCTGAAAGAATATTGAATATTAAAATTCAAGTTGTCAAGGACAGCCTGCCAGGCTTGCAGCTGATTAAATGCTGTTTGTGAACTCAGGCACTTAGTTTTCCTTTTGGTGGGTAAATTGAGAACTAGTATCATTTATGATACCCAGTACGATACTGACACATTACACAACTGAACTCTGCAGTTCCTTACAGAAGTCCAAAGATTTTAATTCCCTATGCCCTCTTAAAGTCCAGGAGATAATAAGCATAATAATTTTATTTGAAGGACCTGTCTAAAACTGATGTAGAGCCCATAAGAGTAACACCTAGGAACACACTGTTCAATAAATATTCAGTAGATACCTATCTTGCTCCAGAAACAAAGCTAGGATATAGATGTAGTGTGTCTCAGAAAGAGATGGCTTTGGGGAGTTTGGCATCTTGCCACAAATGTTCTCTAATGCAATAAACTTAACTGTATTGACAAAGACCACAGCCATCATCCTATTCTTGTGTTAGCAATTTAGTATTAGTCATCCAGGTATTCATTGCTTTGACCAATACTAATCGTTTACAATATCAGATTCTATAATAATCTGAAGTCAAATCGTCTTCTCTTTTATAATGTGAGAGACACAGTAAATCACATGTCCTTTCTGGGTCTTTGAACTTCACCACTATACTTTTGTCTAACTACTTAAAAGTTACCTGATGCTAAACACCAAGGGCTTTTTCTGTCACAAATACATGATGCGAATCTGCCATTGGTAGTTCAAGTATCCATCATCTTTCCATCTTATGCCTCAAGCCTATTTAATGATACATGAGGAAGTTTGGCCCTGTGCTAAATCAACACTTCCTGACAAGGGAATATATAAATTCTGGGGTGGGAAAGCTTTGTCAGCTCTTACCCAATGTGCTGTAGCAGGGTCGAAGAGAACCCTGTCAGCAATTTGTCTGACCCTGCCCACTCTAATGTGACCACACTTCCTCAGTTTATCTACAAGAAGGGGACATTCACACCAGGGAAGGTTATATTTACAACCAGAAATTCAATCACTACATATTGCCTAGGACCCAGGAAAGGAGAAATGGCACTCGGGTGGACTATTGGTGTTGTCTGAAATGAAGAGCAGGTCAGTGAAGGCTCCGGGTGACAAGGCACTCTATTATTACCTTGAAGAGGTGATGGCAGGGCTCTTGAAGTTGTCAGAACTGAAAATAAGACCTGGTCTGGAAGGTTTCCGCAGCACAGGAGATGCTTAAAAATTGTTTTTTGCTTGTTTGTTTGTTTTAAATAGGAAAAATTCCAAGTACCAAAATTAATCTGTCTAAAATGGTAAAATGGCTTTAGGTTATATATGCCAATGATTGAAGTGAGAAAAGAATGAATAGTAGTTCTGTACATACACATTAAGGGCTAATGTATAGACAGTTGCTTCCATTATATAATTTCTGTTCCAAGTTGCAGGTAAAATGTTCTTTCTATATATATTAATATACATATATATATATATATATACATATGAACATATATATATATATATTTACACATACATATACATTCATACACAAATATATATAGCTTCATATGCAACGACTCTCAGATTTTAAATGTTTCCTTCACCAGTATCCCAGAATGCACCAAATTGATCTACAGTTTACCTAATTTTACATGAACAATTGCAGTTGGATTTCAAATAGAAGACATGTTTTCATAGCAGATGGCATATTCATTTTATTAGGCACCCAAGTTTAGACTGCTATGAATCTGTACCATGTATCTGGAGTTAAAAATCAAGTTACTTCAGATTTTGTCAAATATATTTCAGGACTCCTCTTCAGTTCCCTGGCTGTTGATAAGGTTTTATCTTTGTTTTGTTATAGGTTTCTGGTTGGCTTTCTTACCCAGGTTCATGAAGTCTTCTCTGTGTTTACTCTATAATGACCTACAGCTGAGCAATGGCAAAAAAAGAGGAAAAACCATGTTTTCATATATCGACAAAAATATGGACTGGAGAAACAATGGCATACAGATAAATCTGTGCCTCTGAAACTGGGTTTCTTTTTATTGTTAAGCAGTCAGAAAATAGAGAGCTCCTGCGAGTTCTTTGTTCAATAAAAAGACATCATGACCCAAATCAAACAATGCTTCATATTTTCAACAAAGTCATTTGGCTTTTGAAATGTGAGCATTAACTACATTTATTGGTATTGTTCAATACCAATATTTTTGGCTATGCTATGCATGTGGAATTATGTGCACTTACCAGAGAAAATATTAGAATGTATTCTTGAAAGGATCAGGCTTCTGAACTATATTGTTCACACTTATTTCACAGATTGATGTAATTGGCCTGGCTTGCTTCCCAGTTATGGCTAATATTTCAAAGCACCTCAGATTCTTCTAAGAGTCAGACACGACTGAGCGACTTCACTTTCACTTTTCACTTTCATGCGTTGGAGAAGGAAATGGCAACCCATTCCAGTGTTCTTGCTTGGAGAATCCCAGGGACAGCGGAGCCTGGTGGGCTGCCATCTATGGGGTCGCACAGAGTCGGACACGACTGAAGCGACTTAGCAGCAGCAGCAGCAGTAGATTCTTCTAGTGTGGACTCAAGCTTGAGAACTATGGGACTAGAGAAGTGCTTCTGAAAGCATAATTCACAAGTAAATCAGCTGGATATTTTTGTAAAACGTAGGTGCTGATCTTGTAGATATTGGTGAGTTCTGAAAGTGCCTATTTCTACAAAATTCCTAGAGGATTCCAGAGCTACCATTGCCTATGCTACATTTTGTGTAGGCAGGGGCCAGAAGATATGACAGCTAAGACTGCAGACTCAGCTAAATGCCAAAGTTTTAGCCATAATTATAATGCCCAACCTTCTTTTGAACCATGTAAAAAATAAACATTACAATGGACTAATTCCTATTGCAAAATTTTGGGTGATTGTTTTTCCAATGGAGGTTTAAGATGCTTTGCCAAATCAATACACATTGTTTATGTCACCTGAACTCATTTTTCTAGGATCCAATGGCGAATAAATATGCTCTGAGAATAAAAATACTTATCTATAAATTTTGGAAAGTATTATAAATCCCAAACTGCTTATGCTGTATGGTAATAACATAGTAGAAATTGATACATCCATATGAAAGGACTGTCTGCTGGGAAACTGTTAAGGAATACATTGCCTGAATAATCGTTGCATATAATCTTTATGTTGAACATCAAAAACTAAATATTACTAACCAGAATTTTGTCTATTGTTCTCTTTTGAAAAATACTTTCCAAAATATACAACTAGCACTCATTTTTAACTGAATTTAAAATTCAGAAGCATTTTAAACAGTTCTATGAACAAATATTGGAGAAGGAAATGGCAACCCACTCCAGTGTTCTTGCCTGGAGAATCCCAGGGAAGGGGGAGCCTGGTGGGCTGCCGTCTATGGGGTCGCACAGAGTCGGACACGACTGAAGTAACTTAGCAGTAGCAGCAGCAGCATCATGAACAAATATTGGGCATAAAATTATTTAACCGAGAATTTTGTTTTGTATTGATAGCTTTACTGTCTGAATTTTCAAATACATCAAAGTGTTCGCTTTAGTTTCGTATTGTGAGAGCATCTCTTTGGTTTGATACAGAAAATTACAAATGCTGAAGTTTGCCCTTGCCTGTTTCTTAAAACATTTTTTTAACCTCAATTTCATTTTCCTAAGAGCCAGACCGAGGTTCGTATTTGTTGCATTTTGGCAAGTTCTTTTTATTACTCGGTTATAGCAAGAAGTGTTCAGAAAAGTAGCAAAATTTCATGCTATCCATGCAGAATTCCTTCTTTGTTAGTGGTGTGTGCAAAGCCATCTGTTCTCTTTAGAGTGGCAGTGATGACTTGTGTGGGACAGTGAGCACTTGTCAGCGCCTGGAAGATGGTCCTCTGCATAAATCATTATTCTGTTTTCATGTCTCGTAAGCAGTGAACCCTTTTTAGTCTGCATTTTGGGCTGAGGTTGGCATACACCGAGGGAAGAGTATCAGAGTCAAGAAGAGTTGCTTATTAAATTACTCATCTCACTTTTACGGAACAGCTGCTAAGCCAAACTGGCTAAAATATCTTAGTAGTTACCCACAGCATATGTTAGAATACAGATGCTCACTCTGAGCAATTCAAAGAGCCAAGGCTGTGGAGGTTGATAAATGTTCGGCTTTTAGATACAAAGCAGAGGTTAAATGGATATGTCAAGATACTTAGCTTGCCCTGATACTTTTAGCTGAAGAATAAATGGTGGCAAATTTCCCACTAGGCTATTTTATAATCCTGGCCTGAAAAAGAAGTTAATGGAAACATTCATCTATTTCTTTAATAATGCACTAACTCCATTTTATTTGAATTTTTTAAACAAAAATTACTTTTTAAATACTATTCAAACGAAGGCAAATCATAGAGTGATGTGTTTATTCATGAAAGAAGATGTTCAGGGGCATACATTGGTAATTTAACTTTTTTAGGAGTTACTTTATTGAGGACAGAATGTTCACTCTGAAGACCTATTTAGTAAAGCCTGATGCATTAAATTAATAACTGTCTTGAGCGAGGGTTTGAGATATAGGAGTTTGCCTTACAGGACTTGAAGCAGACCACTAGCAAATTTTCATGAGTCACTTAATATCCATCAAATTATAACAACATTTTAGTTCAGTTCAGTCACTCAGTCATGTCCGAATCTTTGCGACCCAATGGGCAGCAGAATGCCAGGCTTCCCTATTCATCACCAACTCCCGGAGCTTGCTCAGATTCATGTCCATTGAATTGGCGATGCCATCCAGTCATTTCATCCACTATCATCCCCTTCTCCTCATGTCTTCAATGTTTCCTAGCATCAGGGTCTTTTCCAATGAGTCAGTTCTTTGCATCAGGTGGACAAAGTATTGTAGTTTCAGTTTCAACATCAGTCCTTCCAATGAATATTCATGACTGAATATTCAAGATATTACACTGAAAGATGAACTCCCTGGACCGGTAGATGCCCAATATGCTACTGGAGAAGTGTGGAGAAATAACTCCAGAAAGAATGAGGAGATGGAACAAAAACAAGCTGATTGTAGCTCAGATCATGAACTCCTTATTACTTAAATTGAAGAAAGTAGGGAAAACCACTAGACTATTCAGGTATGACCTAAATCAAATCTTTATGATTATCCAGTGGAAGTGACAAATAGATTCCAGGGATTAGATCTGATAGACAGAGCACCTGAAGAACTATGGACGGAGGTTTGTGACATTGTACAGGAGACAGTAATCAAGATCGTCCCCAAGAAATGCAAAAATGGAAAATGGTTGCCTGATAGCTGAGAAAAGAAAAGAAGTTAAAGGCAAAGGAGAAAAGGAAAGATATTACCCATTTGAATGCAGAGTTCCAAAGAATAGCAAGGAGAGATAACTAAGACTTCCTCAGTGATCAATGCAAAGAAAAAGAGGAAAACAACATTTAGTCATGACTAATCTTGATGGCATAGTGACATAAGGATGAAAGATTTTATAACATATTCACTTCAGTTCAGTTCAATCGCTCAGTCGTGTCTGACTCTTCTCGATCCCATGAATCACAGCACGCCAGGCCTCCCTGCTGCTGCTGCTAAGTCGCCTCAGTCGTGTCCGACTCTGTGCGACCCCATTGACGGCAGCCCACCAGGCTCCCCCGTTCCTGGGATTCTCCAGGCAAGAACACTGGAGTGGGTTGCCATTTCCTTCTCCAATGCATGAAAGTGAAAAGTGAAAGGGAAGTCGCTCAGTCGTGTCTGACTCTTTGCGACCCCATAGACTACCAGCCTACCAGGCTCCTCCATCTTTGGGATTTTCCAGGCAAAAGTACTGGAGTGGGGTGCCATTGCCTTCTCCGGATAGGCCTCTCTATCCGTCACCAAATCCCGGAGTTCACTCAGACTCACGTCCATCGAGTCAGTGATGCCATCCAGCCATCTCATCTTCTATCGTCCCCTTCTCCTCCTGCCCCCAATCCCTCCCAGCATCAGTCTTTTCCAATGAGTCAACTCTTAACATGAGCTGGCCCAAGTACTGGAGTTTCAGCTTCAGCATCATTCCCTCCAAAGAAATCCCAGGGCTGATCTCCTTAACATATTGCCTGTCCCTAATCAATCAAATGGTTCTGATTTGAGGAAAGAAGCATCATTTTGATTTTGGTCAGTTCCTGTTTAATTCTTGAGTTGATCTAAGCTAAAAAGTGAAGAAACCTACTTTTCTGTTTGAACTGTTTCTTCCTGCAAAAAGAATTGGCTCAATGAAAATCATTATTTTTAGCAAATTAATAAAATATCAATGATTATGCTGACTTAAGCTGTTTTAGTTTGAGTTAAATTTCCTGATGGGTCTTTATTCAGTTTTCTATTTCCTGATGCCTATTAAATGATAGGCATTTGATGAAAGTTCCTTATTTTTAATACTTATGTATGCAAAAATATCAAAAGCTACAGCAATTCCCTAGACAGATTTAAGCTTATGCAGCCTTTAATACATCCCTTGATTAGCTAGATAATTAATCACTTTTATCCATATACTGAGAACCACACTTCTCCTTCAGTCCACAATATCACTACTAATTTAAGCAGAATTCTGCATCTGACATTTTACATATGCAGATTCATTTCATCCACAATACTTCATAGCAAGAGGAAGGGGAATAAACTAAAGCTCAGGAAAAGTGAAAAATAATCTTTGACTGCATTATCTTTCAAAGGAATGGTTAAGCCCTCCTTTGAGACACTGTGAGAAATCCCTTTGTGAACAGTGTATTCATCATATGTGCAGGGCACTGAGATAACAGAATTTGTGGGAATGTGACCCTAATATTAGCAAGTAAGATGAAAGTAGAAAATTAAAACGACAATGGTCTATTCTTCTATTAAAATATTAAAGACAGAATCACTTTCAAGAAATAGCAATATGATCTAAATTGTTACAATGCAGCAAACATGTAAGGTATAAAATGGCATAAAGTATGTTGAAGTATTTTTAATTAATTTGTATAATTTTGAAAATGTCATTTAAAAACAGGAAGTGTCCAAAAGATTGGTTCACTTCGCACTTGTTAGGGTTGTTGAGAGACAGAGTCCAGATATTTGTGAAGGAAGCATTTTAAACTTTAAAAATAGCTAGAAATTGAAAGAATTTTTCCTATTGGACATTAAATAATTTTAAATGTTAGTAGACATAGTCTCAACAACTAAATGATGGACTGGAGACCTATTCTTACCTTTTCCTTTGCTGGAGACCAGAATAATGTCCTTGTTGGTTATTGACAATGGGTATTCAACCTGTTCTCTGATTCACTTTTCGTTCTAACTCTCCTCTCAGTTTCTAAGGATTGTACAATTTCTCCTCGCATGCCTGAAGTTTTCTGTTTTATACAGTTATTTCTTTCTCCCTTAAATGATCCTGATGATTTTAAAATATTAAAAAGAAATAAAAATAGAAAATAAAAATATTTCTCTTTTGTTGTGTGGAATTTATCTTTTTTCTTGATTAAAATTCTTAAATCTAGAGATGTCCACTATCTCTCTTTCTGTGATAATATATGACTGCAAAAATATTATTTCCAAAATTTACTATATAGTATTTCATTCTACAGGTATGCCATAGTTTAATGTGTCACTTTTCAGTTGTTAAAGGGTTTTTTTTTTTTTCCATTTTTTTTAACTTTTCCTTTTTTTATAGGCAGTATATATAGATTATTTATTATACATTGAGTGAAACTATATACTTTTAATCATGAATTCAATTGGCAACAAGCAAGATCACTAGCTTAAAGAGTAAAGAGTTTATTTACTATTTTTCAAGAAAAATAAACATAATTTCTTCTAATTTTTGTGTTTTTCCAATTAAAATTTTTATTGCAGCATCGTTGCTTTACAATACTCTGTTAGTTTCTGCAATACAGCACAATGAATCAATTATAGGTATACATATATCAACTCTTTTTTAAATTGCCTTCTCATTTATTGCACCATAGAGGATTTATCTCCCTGTTATATACAGTAAATTCCCATTAGTTATCTATTTTATGTATAGTAATGAATATATGTCAATCCCAGCCTCCCAATTCCACCCACTCTCCCTTCCCCCTTGGTAATTGTTAGTTAATTTTCTACATCTGTGATTATATTTCTTTGTGTGTGTGTGTGTGTGTGTGATTATATTTCTGTTTTGCAAATATGAATAAGAAAATGTGGTACATATTTAGAATGGAATATTACTCAGCCTTACAAAGGAATGAGATAGTGGCATCTACAGAGATGTGGATGAACCTAGAGATTGTCGTACATAGTGAAGTGAATCAGAAAGAGAAAGTCAAATATTGTATACTATCCCTTATATGTGGAATCTAAAAAAATGGTACAGAAGAACTTTGGCATTTTAAAATAGAATTATGAACTACTCTCTAAATTTCCATCTGCCTTTCCAAACATTACCTATGAAAGTTCTTTCAAATCAGTTTATTCTTTCTTTTTTTTCCCCCATCCTTTTTTTTTTAATTTTATTTTTAAACTTTACAAATTGTATTAGTTTTGCCCTTTCAACATTTCACTGAATCTGTCATTGTGAAGACTATCAGTGAATCATTTCAGACAAATTAAATCTCTTTTCATGAAACCCCAGTTTACCTAGGTTCTCTGGGGAACTCTTTCCAGTTGTTTCCAATTTGCTGTTTTGAATATTCCTACTCTTTTGTTTCCTTTGAGAATACTCAGTGGTTAATATCTGCTCATTCAAGTATATGTATATGCATTCTTGTACTTTTTTCCCCCTCTTAAACTGAGATTGCTTTCTATTTTAAAAGAAAGCAATCAGTATAATTCTGACTGTTAAAAAATTCCCTAAAAATTTGGTCACCACATTTTAGTATCTCTACTATGTAATGTTTCTTCAGTTCTTTTCAGTTCAGTCACTCAGTCACGTCCAACTATTTGTGACCACATGGACTGCCACGGCAGGCCTCTCTGTCCATCACCAACTCCTGGAGTTTACTCAAACTCATGTTCATTGAGTTGGTGATGCCATCCAATCATCTCATCCTCTGTTGTCCCCATCTCCTCTGGCCTTCAATCTTTCCCAGCATCAGGGTCTTTTCAAATGAATCAGTTATTCACATCAAGTAGCCAAAGTATTGGTGTTTCAGCTTCAGCATCCGTCCTTCCAATAAATATTCAGGACTGATTTCCTTTAGGATGGACTGGTTGGATCTCCTTGCTGTCCAAGGGAATGGCAAGAGTATTCTCCAAACCACAGTTCAAAAGCATCAGTTCTTCAGAGCTCAGCTTTCTTTATGGTCTAACTCTCACATCCATACATCACTACTGGAAAAACCATTGCTTAAATTAGATGAAACTTTGTTTGCAAAGTAATGTTTCTGCTTTTAATATGCTGTCTAGGTTGCTCATAGCTTTTCTTCCAAGGACTAAGCATCTTTTAATTTCATAGCTGCAGTCACCATCAGTGGTGATTTTGGAGCCCCCCAAAATAAAGTCTGTCACTGTTTCTACTGTTTCCCCAGCTATTTGCCATTAAGTAATGGGACCCAAGCAAGAGAGTTCCAGAAAAACATCTATTTCTGCTTTCTTGACTATGCCAAAACCTTTGACTGTGTGGATCACAATAAACTGTGGAAAATTCTGAAAGAGATGGGAGTATCAGACCACCTGATCTGCCTCTTGAGAAATTTGTATGCAGGTCAGGAAGCAGCAGTTAGAACTGGACATGGAACAACAGACTGGTTCCAAATAGGAAAAGGAGTACGTCAAGGCTGTATATTGTCACCCTGCTTATTTAACTTATGTGCAGAGGTACATCATGAAAAACGCTGGATGGGAAGAAGCACAAGCTGGAATCAAGATTGCCGGGAGAAATATCAATAACCTCAGATATGCAGATGACACCACCATTATGGCAGAAAGTGAAGAGGAACTCTAAAGCCTCTTGATGAAAGTGAAAGAGGAGAGTGAAAAAGTTGGCTTAAAGCTCAACATTCAGAAAATGAAGATCATGGCATCCAGTCCCATCACTTCATGGGAAATAGATGGAGAAACAGTGGAAACAGTGTCAGAACTGTTTTTTTGGGCTCCAAAATCACTGCAGATGGTGACTGCTGCCATGAAATTAAAAGACGCTTACTCCTTGGAAGGAAGGTTATGACCAACCTAGATAGCATATTCAAAAGCAGAAACATTACTTTGCCAACAAAGGTTCGCCTAGTCAAGGCTATGGTTTTTCCTGTGGTCATGTATGGATGTGAGACTTGGACTGTGAAGAAGGCTGAGCACCGAAGAATTGATGCTTTTGAACTGTGGTGTTGGAGAAGACTCTTGAGAGTCCCTTGGACTGCAAGGAGATCCAACCAGTCCATTCTGAAGGAGATCAGCCCTGGGATTCCTTTGGAAGGAATGATGCTAAAGCTGAAACTCCAGTACTTTGGCCAGCTCATGGAAGAGTTTACTCATTGGAAAAGACTGTGATGCTGGGAGGGATTGGGGGCATGAGGAGAAGGGGACGACAGAGGATGAGATGGCTGGATGGCATCACTGACTCGATGGATGTGAGTCTGGGTGAACTCTGGGAGTTGGTAATGGACAGGGAGGCCTGGCGTGCTGCGATTCATGGGGTCTCCAAAGAGTCGGACATGACTGAGGGACTGAACTGAACTGAACTGAATGGGACCCGATGCCATGATCTTAAGTTTTCTGAATGTTGAATTTTAAGCCTACTTTTTCACTCTGCTCTTTCACTTTCATCAAGAGGCTCTTTAGTTTAGTTTTTTTTTTTTTTTTCGCTTTCTGCCATAAGGGTGAATGTTATCTGCATATCTGAGTTTATTGATATTTCTCCCAGCAATCTTGATTCCAGATTGTACTTCATCCAGCCCAGTGTTTCTTATGATATACACTGCATATAAGTTAAATCAGCAGGGTGATGCCTTGACGTACTCCTTTTCCTATTTGGAACCAGTCTGTTGTTCCATGTCCAGTTGTAACTGTTGCTTCCTGACCTGCATACGGATTTCTCAAGAGGTAAGTCAGGTGGTCTGGTATCCCCATCTCTTGAAGAATTTTCCACAGTTTGTCATGATCCACACAGTCAAAGGCTTTGGTGTAGTCAATAAAGCAGAAGTAGACGATTTTCTGGAACTCTCTTGCTTTTTTGATGATCCAGTGGATGTTGACAATTTTATCTCTGGTTCCACTGTCTTTTCTAAATCCAGTTTGAATATCTGGAAGTTCATGGTTCATGTACTGTTGAACCCTGGCTTGGAGAATTTTGAGCATTACTTCACTATCGTGTGAGATGAGTTCAATTGTGCAGTAGTTTGAGCCATCTTTGGCATTGCCTTTCTTTGGTATTGGAATGAAATCTGACCTTTTCCAGTCCCGTGGCCACTGTTGAGTTTTCCGAATTTGCTGGCATATTCAGTGCAGCACATTCACAGCATCATCTTTTAATGTATCTTGATGAATATATAAGTAATATATTTGATGAATATATAACTACAGTTATCCTATGACACTTATTTTATTCTTTATCTTCATCTTCTGCCTTGCTCAACTAGTTCATTTCCTTTTTATTTTATTTTTGTATCGTTAAGGTAAAAATATAGACAGAAATGTGCATATATTGGGGTTTCCCTAGTGGCTCAGTGATAAAGAATCCACCTGCCAGTGCTGTAGATGCAGGTTTGATCCCTGGGTCGGGAAGATCTTCAGAAGAAGAAATGGCAACCCACTCCAATATTCTTGCCTGGGAAATCTGATGAACTGTGGAACCTGCCGGACTACAGTTCATGGGATTATAGAGTTAGACATGACTTAGTGACTGAACAACATATATCATAAACATATAGCTTGATGAATTTTCACAGTGAACACACATACGGAAAGAATATAAAATGGATTCAAAAATTCCCCACTTCTAGTGAATGTAGCTTGTATTGATAATTTCCACCCCTTGAGTGTGAGCAAGACTTGTCAATTTGTTGGGACCCACTCCTTTAATTAAGTCACTGTAATGTGTCAAAAATGATGTCACTAAATCCCAAATAAGTTTACTTTGAGTTCATCCAAAAGATTATCTAGGTAAAGTTACCTAAACAAATGACTCTTCATAAAGGGTCCAGACCTGAAGGGAGAAACTTGAAGTCAGAGAGATATTCCTTCTGCTGCTGCTGCCAAGTCACTTCAGTCATGTCCGACTCTGTGCGACCCCATAGACAGCAGCCCACCAGGCTCCTCCATCCCTGGGATTCTCCAGGCAAGAACACTGGAGTGGGTTGCCATTTTCCTACTGCTTCAAAAGTCAATCACATAGTGACAGGGTTTATGGGAGACCTGCAGGCAGCCTCTAGGAGCTAAAACGAGCCCCCAGCAAACAGCCAACCAGAAAGCAAAGACTCAGTACTCTTTCTCCAAGGAACTGAGTGCTACCAGCATCCACATTACCAGGGAAGAGGACCATGAACTCCAAAGAGGAGCACAGCCCCCTCCCACCTAGACTGCAGCCTTGCAAGACCTTACATGTGGACCCAGCTGAGCCACGCCTGGACTCCTGAACCACAACACTGTGGTAACAAATCTATCTTGTTTTAAGCCACTAAGCTTGTGGGAATTTATTACACAGAAACAGAAGTCTAATCCCACACCCATGTAACAACCAGTCACATCAAACAGCACATTTCCAGAATTACAGGAACATTCTCCATGTCCCTGTCCCACTGCTACACTCTGACACACGAGATAATGATCCTGATTAATACCAGATAGGAATTTTGCATATTTTTAACTTTATATAATTAAAGTCATTCGCTGTATACTTTTTAGGTTAAGCTTAGTTCATTCAACATTATATTGAGAAAATTCATTCATTTCCACATGGCAATCGAGCATGCATCCTCACTGCTTTATTGTATTTCATTTTATGACTACCCAACAATTGATCCAACTGACAACTGAGAATTTGGAGTTCCTTCCAATATTGGGTTGTTAGGCAATAATTCTATTTTGCATGTCTTTTGTGAACATAAGTGCATTTCTGGTGTTTATCTAGGAGTGAAACTGTTGGAACATAAAATTTGCACATTTTAATGTTGCTTTAGTAGGTGATGGCAAACAATTTTCTTAAAGCATCTTTTCTCATGGGATTGTTGGAGTTCTTTATACATTTTGGATATGTACACTATTGTATGGGATATGCACTTATATTATATATGTGCATACATATATTGTATATATGTATTGCAAATACCTTCTCTCACTAGGAGGCTTTCATTTTCACTCTTTGAAAGTTGACTTTTGAGTAACCTTAAGTTGACTAAATTTTAATGCAAGCACTTTCCCTGTTTATTTCAAATTTATCTCTTTGTGCTTTTTATTCAAATGTCCTCTGCCTATTGAAGATTTCCAGGTGGCACTAGTGGTAAAGGATCTGCCTGCCAACGCAGGAAACCTAAGTGATGCGGGTTGAGTCCTTGGGTAGAAAAGATCCCCTAGAGAAGGAAATGGCAACTCACTCCAGTATTCTTGCCTGAAGAATCCCGTGGACAGAGGAACCTAGTGGGCTACAGTCCATAGGGTCGGAGAGGGTCAGACATGACCAAAGCAACTTAGCATGCACTGCTTATTGAATATCAGAAAAAATTTTCTCATAGGCTTTTTTCCATATTCATAAAAATTTTTGTTTACATTTGGATCTAAAATCCACCAAGTAATTTTAGGAAAAAGGAAATAATATGTGTGTGCGTGCGTGTGTGTATACCCTTAACAAGTTAGGGGAAGTTCTTTCTTTCCTTAGTTTACTAAGAATTTATATCATGAATGTGTGTTGAATTTTCTTATAGATTTTCTGTACCTGTAGGGGTGATATTATCAATGAAAGACCATTGATCTTTAAATGTTAAATACTTTTTGTAGCTGAAATAAGCACCTGTTGGTCTATATAGTACCTTGTTACATACAGATACAAATTTGATTAGAGTATAATATATCATTTTCCATAACAAATATCATTTTCCACCCTTTAACTTAAATAGTTCTATGTACTTCATTTGATATGAAGCGCTTGTAAACTTGTAGGTATATTAATTTTTAATCTTGGACCTTTATTCTGAGTGATTCACATTTAGATGATTAATTAATGAGATATTTGGCATTTATGCCTTCTTTTCTATTTTTTAACTCATCTCTATTCTTAATCTTCTTCCTTCATTATTTTGTACTAAAAAAGTATTTTTTTCCATTTTTTAATTTACAAACTAGTTTATAGACATATTTAAAAATTCTAATAATGAAACTAATGATTACAACATGCATTCCTGATTATTACTTGTACAATATAGTTCTCTCTGAAAATTAGCCAATAATTTTAGTCCATTAATTGATCGTTTCTATTTTTAATATAATTTTGTTTCCAAAACATTTTTTTCAGTTCACAAGTGCTTTTACATTTAATGATTACTGTCCAAAATCAATGATCACCAGACACAGATCAAACTTTCCTCTTCCAGAAGCTTGGAAAAGAAACAGTTATTTTACTAGAAAAATCATTGTCAGACAAAAGTCAAGAAAAGATGCAAAGACAGACAAAGAATAAGGCCCAAGAAAAGTATTTCTTTTGAAACCCAAGTATAGCAAACATCTAATTAGCTTCTGAAGTTTAAAATTAGCTAAGAAGATCTAGGATAAGTAAATAATAAATATTTTTAAATTCTTACCTTCCTTATTTGGAGTCTTATAAATTCCGAGCTCCCCAAAATAGTTTCTTACTTTCCTTTGTTCAAGTTATTGTTCTTAACACCCATCAGTATTGAATACTGCTTATTTAGTGAAGTATTTGCCATTCCTACTGATTTAGCCAGTAATGTTTTCAATAGGAACAATTTTCCTATTCCTTTAAAATAATTAATTGACATATAGTATGTACTTCAATCAAATATTGTAAATATCTGATTGCATATGTCTTATTGGTCAGAGTTAGCTTATTTTATTTAAATTACATGGGTGATCATCCTTAGCTTATCTGCAGTGGAGATTCCAAAATTTTGCAATGAAAGAATAGCAGAGAGATACTCTCTCTAATAGTTGTGATGGTGGTAGATGTTTATTTTCCACAATTTTTTTATGGGAAAATTGACTCTTTGTATTATGATATTCTATGTATCTTGTTTGTTTGTTTTTAATTTAAAGGGTTTTTTTTTAATAAAAAGGTAGCTACATACCATGCAATCATGACTAATAATTTTAGGATCTCACAATATCTGCCAGAGTGAGGCTTAAAGCTGACTTTTCCAACCAGCTGAGATAAAAAATGATTCAATATTCAAATTCTTTTTACCTTAAAACTTGATTCTATTTGGCTTTGTGTCAGGTTCTAATTTTATTTCTCATTTTTGGTCCCTGAGTGTGAGAATTATACCTCTTGCTCTTGTTGTGAGTATATAGAAAAGTTGCCTTAAACATCCAGGTAATATAATATTCCTTCAGACTTTTCCTTAAAAATTAAGTTTGTACTTTGAAACTTTATTATGCTAAAAGTATAATAGTGTATCTGCTACTGGAATAATAAGTGAATTAGTTAAAGTCATTTAGTTAAAGTCATTTTCTTATTCCTTTACAAATTATAAATGGCTTCCCACGGCAAAGTGATAAACAGTATCTTATAGTGAAAATATTGAAGCTTATATTGACTATGAAAGAGAATTCAATTTATTTTCACATGATATTTATTCACTTATTATGTTAAATTTGAAAAGACCACAAAGACTATAAATATGATTAAAATTTTGCCAACACGTTTACATGGAAAGCTTCAGTCTCTCTCAACTTGAATAAATGATCATGCTTCAAAAATTCAATTTATTTCCTTTTTACAGGAATTGTCTCATTTTCTTATAACTCTTCTAAGACAAAAGCATTATAGTCAAAATGGCAATTAAGATCTATAATATATCAGTGACATGGCTAAGTTTATTTTGTGAGAACAAAACTTACACTGATTTTTTTAAAAATAAAGATAACTAGCAAGAATCCGGAGAAGGCAATGGCACCCAACTCCAGCACTCTTGCCTGGAAAATCCCATGGACAGAGGAGCCTGGTGAGCTGTAGTCCATGGGGTCGCTAAGAGTCGAACACGACTGAGCGACTTCACTTTCACTTTTCACTTTCACGCATTGGAGAAGGAAATGGCAACCCACTCCAGTGTTCTTGCCTGGAGAATCCCAGGGACGGGGGAGCCTGGTGGGCTGCCGTCTATGGGGTCTCACAGAGTCGGACACGACTGAAGCGACTTTGCAGCAGCAGCAGCAAGTATCCTAGTAAAGATTTATTTTTACATAAACCCTCTCTTTTATTCATTCTTCCCTACTACATTATTTATTCTTCTGTATGTGCACAACATAAAGACATGCAAGCAAAAGTTAACATATGTCATCATAAAAGACATGAAAAAAAGTTTCTGTTTTCATACTTTAAATAAAACTACACAGATTTTTTGTTGTTCCATGAAAATGACATTTGGTTGGCTCACATATTAGCAAGAGATATTCCCATCACATGAATCAATGACATTAACAGTGTTAGAAAATTCTGAAGATTTATACTAACTTGTGGAGAAGGCAATGACAACCCACTCTAGTACTCTTGCCTGTAAAATCTCATGGACGGAGAACCTGGTAGGCTGCAGTCCATGGGGTCGCTAAGAGTCAGACACGACTGAGTGTCTTCAGTTTCACTTTTCACTTTCATGCATTGGAGAAGGACATGGCAATGCACTCCAGTGTTCTTGCCTGGAGAATCCCAGGGACGGGGGAGCCTGGTGGGCTGCCGTCTGTGGGGTCGCACAGAGTCAGACACGACTGAAGTGACTTAGCAGCAGCAGCAGCATACTAACTTGTACCTGCAGCACCTGTTTCACTAATTGTCCTAATTTGTGACCTAT
This sequence comes from Bos indicus x Bos taurus, assembly GCF_003369695.1. NCBI lineage: Eukaryota > Metazoa > Chordata > Mammalia > Artiodactyla > Bovidae > Bos > Bos indicus x Bos taurus. Next base: position 15,728,375 of record NC_040076.1, on the reverse strand, counting down.
ATGAATTTTCTTTATTTGTTCTAAATATTAGTCAACTTGGGACAAGAAATTTTTATTCTATCTAGAAAAATAAAGTGTTGAAAAAAATAAAATTACCTCTCACAATACAGGTCTTATTTCCTCAGTTTCTAGAAATCCCTGGAATTTAAAGGTAAGATTTACATTCAGTTCTACAAGTTTGCCTTTTTCATAATCTGTAAGCCTACTTGCATTTTGTTATCTTAGAGAAATAAACAAAAAATGAAATTGCTTAAACTTTTACATATAATAAAATATGTGAGTTAGCATTTTTTGGCACAAAGGATTTTCCTTTAGTGAAGCTTTTAGATACATTTAAATTTGTCACAAGGAAATGTGTATTTAATAATAGATGAAGAGTAAGATGTTATCCCTGTAAATGCGTGGGTTCAGTTTCAGTTCAGTCATTCAGCTTGTCCGACTCTCTGTAACCCCATGGACTGCAGCTTGCCAGGCTTCCCTCACCATCAGTGACTCCTGGAGCTTACTCAAACTCATGTTCATCAAGTCGATGATGTCATCTAATCATCTCATCCTCTGTCGACCCCTTCTCTTCCCACCTTCAATATTTCCCAGCATCAGGATCTTTTCAAATGAGTCAGTTCTTCTCATCAGGTGGCCAAAGTCCTGGAGTTTCAGCTTCAGCTTCATCATCAGTCCTTCCAATGAATATTCAGGACTGATTTCCTTTAGGATTGACTGGTTGGATCTCCTTGCAGTCAAAGGGACTCTCAAGAGTCTTCTCCAACACCATAGTTCAAAAGCATCAACTCTTAGGCACTCAGCTTTCTTTATAGTCCAACTCTCACATCCATACATGACTACTGGAAAAACCATAGCCTTGACTAGACCAACCTTTGTTGGCAAAGTAATGTCTCTGTATTTTAATATGCTGTCTAGGTTGCTCATAGTTATTCTTCCAAGGAGCAAGCATCTTTTAATTTCATAGCTGCAGTCACCATCCGCAGTGATTTTGGAACCCCCCAAAATAAAGTCAGCCACTGTTTCCACTGTTTCCCCAGCTCTTTGCCATGAAATGATGGGACCTGATGCCATAATCTTAGTTTTCTGAATGTTGAGTTCTCTTTCACTCTCCTATTTCACTTTCACCAAGAAGCTCTTTAGTTTTTTTTTTTTTTTTTTTTTTTTTCGCTTTCTGCCGTAAGGGTGAATGTCATCTGCATATCTGAGGTTATTGATATTTCTCCCAGCAATCTTGATTCTAGATTGTGCTTCATCCAGCTCAGGGTTTCTCATGATATACATTGCATATAAGTTAAATCAGCAGGGTGACAATATACAGCCTTGACATACTCCTTTCCTGATTTGGAACCAGTATGTTGCTCCATGTCCAGTTGTAACTGTTGCTTCCTCACCTCTATATGGATTTCTCAAGAGGTAAGTCAGGTGGTCTGGTATCCCCATCTCTTGAAGAATTTTCCACAGTCTGTCATGATCCACAGAGTCAAAGGCTTTGGTGTAGTCAATAAAGCAGAAATAGATATTTTTCTGGAACTCTCTTGCTTTTTTGATGATCCAGTGGCAATGTGCTCTCTGGTTCCTCTGCCTTTTCTAAATCCAGCTTGAACACCTGGACGTTCACTGTTCATGCACTATTGAAGCCTGGCTTGGAGAATTTTGAGCATTACTTTGCTATCGTGTGAGGTGAGTGCAATTGTGCAGTACTTTGAACATTCTTTGGCATTGCCTTTCTTTGGTACTGGAATGAAAGCTGACCTCTTTCAGTCCTGTGGCCACTGTTGAGTTTTCCAAATTTGCTGGCATATTGTGTACAACACTTTAGCAGCAGCATCTTTTAGGATTTGAAACAGCTCAACTGGAATTCCATCACCTCCACTAGCTTTGTTTGTAGTGGTGCTTCCAATGGCTCACTTGACTTCACATTCCAGGATGTCTGGCTCTAGGTGAGTGATCACACCGTCATGATCATCTGGGTCATGAAGATCATTTTTGTATAGGTCTTCTGTGTATTCTTGCCATCTCTTCTTAATATCTTCTGCTTCTGTTAGGTCCTTTATTTGTGCCCATCTTTGAATGAAATATTCCCTTGGTATGTCTAATTTTCTTGAAGAAATTTCAAGTCTTTCCTATTCTATTCTTTTCCTCCTATACTGCAGGCAGATTCTTTACCAACAAAGCTATGAGGGAAGTCCCAATCTCTCCTTACCCTTGAAGTTTCCTCTTAGTAAGTTTTCCACCCACTGATCCATACCCTGCTTCTTGATTATAAATTTCTATTTGGTCATGATGACTTGGTATTGGAGCTCAGTTCAATGCTGAGGTCTCTTTCCCCTATTGCAATAGTTTTTCTGAACAATATCTGCTTTGACCACAGTAACATATATCCTATGGTTTTCTTTGACATCCTTTGTCATTTGCATCAGCATTTTAAGAGATCAAAGATATCCTAAAGTAAATGATACCATTCAAATTGTTATGACCCCATGGTTATAGCATTTTTTTCTTTTAATAAAAAAAGATCATAATCAACAATCTAAATGTTGTTGTTGTTCAGTCGCCCAGTCATGTCTGACTCTTATCAACCCCATAGACTGCAGCACGCCAGGCCTCCCTGTACCTCACCATCTCCCAAAGTCTGCTCAAGTTCATGTCCATTCCATTAGTGATGCCATCCAGCTATCTCATCATCTGATGCCCTCTTTTCTTTCTGTCCTCTATATTTCCCAGCATCAAGGACTTTTCCAATGAGTTTACTGATAGCATCAGATGACCAAAATGCTGGAGCTTCAACTTCAGCATCAGTCCTTCCAACACTAAGTATTCAGGGTTGATTTCCCTTAAGATTGACTGGTTTGATCTCCTGTTGTCCAGGGGAATTTCTAGAGTCTTCCCCAGCACCACAGTTCAAATACATCAATTATTTGGCCTAAATGCATTAAACAGGAAACAATAATAAATGCGTAGAATTCATATTTTTCTAAAGGGAACTTAAAAAACTGCTGCTACATGTTGTGTACAAAACTGGTTTATGCCACAAGAACAGAGAATCACAAGTCCGGGTTTGGTACTTCTTGTCCCTCTTTGTGTCCAGTTGTATAGACTTCCAGATTCAAAATGAGAAGAAACACTGTTCTGTATCAAACCATCTACAAGCAATAAATGTTATATTTTAAAAACGGCAAAAAAAAAAAAAACATACTTTGAGAAATGCTTCTCTATGCAAATTCCTTATGTTTGTGCTCGTGAAGCAAGAGCTCAGATTCAGAGAAAATTACCATCTCTCTGACTTCTGGCCATGATAATGCTTTCCTTAACACATTGGAGCTTTCCTTGAACCCATAAATCAGAGGATTAGCTCCCTAGACTTAATTTTGTTTACTCAAATACTTTTATTTAAAATATACATATTTATTGTGAATAAGTTACACCATCTTAAAATCATTCAACAAGTCAACCTGAAAGTACATGTGTGGTGATTTATACATAATATTCAGAGACAATGTTTTAAAACAAGTCTTTGGGGACTTGTAAATGTCTAGAACCTCCAGGTCATCCCATAAAGCTAATCTTCATTGATTTTAAACAAGTGTTTTCCATTTGAATCATTAATATTTATTTTCACATGGCACAGTTTATCTCAATATTTTCAAATGTCTTTGAGGTCAGTGTGCAATAATTCAACATCATTCTAACATAGGCCTTCTAATGTAGTGACAGTGCTATAACTTCTGGATTAGCTATTTTCTGTGCAGTGAAATGAATCGTTGATTTAAAAATCAGAACAAGGGAGTTCAAGTCCTTGCTTAGCCAATCATCAGTTAATTCCTTTGAGTCCAAGTTTTTTCACTGGCTAAAACTTTACCTGACTCACTAAGTTATGAATTTCAAAACAAGCCTGATACATAAAAGTTTTTAATAAATCCAAAAATATCCTACAAACTTAACTTATTGTCCAGTGTTTACATGAACCATCTGTGCCCTATATCTTAAGAGAAGTTCTATTTTTTTTACACATATCCTATATTTTATTACCAGAATCCAAAGGGTTATTGAAAATATCAATAAAACTGAGTTACAAATAAAACAAGAGGAAAGATTAAAGTACATTTTACAGGATAAATACACTAGAAAGGAAGTATTTCTCATTAATATTTGTATCTCTACCTAGAAACAAGCAGGATGGAATCCATTAGAATATATTCAATGAATTTAAGTTGGGCTAAACTATGGAAGGAAAAGAGACAACAAGCTTTGCAAACAGTGTGATATTAACAACTTTAGTGATTTGATCTTTCCTTTCTTATATTTTCTACATTCACTTAAGCTTAAGTCATCTCCTTTTGTTTCCATGTGTACAGATTTTATCAAAGGAACTAATAAATATTTTTAGATGCTTTGTCATTTTAAAGAAATTAGCATGATAAAAAATGTGAGAATTTGTATATAGGGAGAACTTTTTGAGAACTTGTTCCTGAATGTCATGAAAGTATCCGTGGGTGCTTATCTCATCTCTATGTGGATGGCTTTATCAAAGCACAAATTATATATATATATATATATATATATATATATATATATATATATAACCAGTAGCGCAGGAATAAAGAATCCACTTGCAATTCAGGAGACGTATGAGAAGCGGTTTCCATCCCTGGGATGGAAAGATCCCCTGGGGAGGAAATGGCAACCCACTCCAGTATTCTTGCCTGGAGAATCCCATGGACAAAGGAGCCTGGCAGGCTACCATCCATAGGGTCGCAAAGAGTTGGACATGGCTGAAGCAACTTAGCACACAAGCATGCACAGATATGTATGAGTGTGCAAGCTCAGTCGTGTCCGACTCATTGTGCCCCTGTGGACTGTAGCCCACCAAACTCCTCTGTTTGTAGGGTTTTCCAGGCAAGAATACTGGAGTGGGTTGCCATTTCCTTCTCCAACAGATATGTATACACATATATATTTGTATATATCCTTAACTTGGGGAAAAATACAATTGTCTAGAAGTGTATTGTGCAATATAATAGCCACTAGTTATGTATGGTTATTTTTGAAAATTAACTAAAATGTAAAAACCAATTCCTCAGCTGCACTGGCTACTTTTCAAGTATTTAATAACTAAGTGTGGCTAGTGGCTAGTACTGGATAGCACCAAGTATAGAACATATCTATCACTGCAGGAAGTTTTCATACTCACTGCTGGCCTGCTTTTAAAAAAAAAAAAAAAAGAGGTAAAAACACACACAACATTGATTGCTTTGCGGATACTGAAGAATCCTTGCATCCCTGGGATAAAGCCCACTTGGTCACGGTGTATGATCTTTTTAATGTGTTGTTGGATTCTGATTGCTAGAATTTTGTTAAGGATTTTTGCATCTATGTTCATCAGTGATATTGGCCTGTAGTTTTCTTTTTTTGTGGGATCTTTGTCAGGTTTTGGTATTAGGGTGATGGTGGCCTCATAGAATGAGTTTGGAAGTTTACCTTTCTCTGCAATTTTCTGGAAGAGTTTGAGCAGGATAGGTGTTAGCTCATCTCTAAATTTTTGGTAGAATTCAGCTGTGAAGCCGTCTGGACCTGGGCTTTTGTTTGCTGGAAGATTTTTGATTACAGTTTCAATTTCCGTGCTTGTGATGGGTCTGTTAAGATTTTCTATTTCTTCCTGGTCGAGTTTTGGAAAGTTGTACTTTTCTAAGAATTTGTCCATTTCTTCCACGTTGTCCATTTTATTGGCATATAGTTGTTGATAGTAGTCTCTTATGATCCTTTGTATTTCTGTGTTGTCTGTTGTGATCTCTCCATTTTCATTTCTAATTTTATTGATTTGATTTTTCTCCCTTTGTTTCTTGATGAGTCTGGCTAATGGTTTGTCAATTTTATTTATCCTTTCAAAGAACCAGCTTTTGGTTTTGTTGATTTTTGCTATGGTCTCTTTTGTTTCTTTTGCATTTATTTCTCAATAGATGCAGAGAAAGCCTTTGACAAAATTCAACACCCATTTATGATAAAAACTCTCCAGAAAGCAGGAATAGAAGGAACATACCTCAACATAATAAAAGCTATATATGACAAACCCACAGCAAACATTATCCTCAATGGTGAAAAATTGAAAGCATTTCCTCTAAAGTCAGGAACAAGACAAGGGTGCCCACTTTCACCATTTCTATTCAACATAGTTTTGGAAGTTTTGGCCACAGCAATCAGAGCAGAAAAAGAAATAAAAGGAATCCAAATTGGAAAACAAGAAGTAAAACTCTCACTATTTGCAGATGACATGATCCTCTACATAGAAAACCCTAAAGACTCCACCAGAAAATTACTAGAACTAATCAATGACTATAGTAAAGTTGCAGGATATAAAATCAACACACAGAAATCACTTGCATTCCTATACACTAATAATGAGAAAACAGAAAGAGAAATTAAGGAAACAATTCCATTCACCATTGCAACGGAAAGAATAAAATACTTAGGAATATATCTACCTAAAGAAACTAAAGACCTATATATAGAAAACTATAAAACACTGGTGAAAGAAATCAAAGAGGACACTAATAGATGGAGAAATATATCATGTTCATGGATTGGAAGAATCAATATAGTGAAAATGAGTATACTACCCAAAGCAATTTATAGATTCAATGCAATCCCTATCAAGCTACCAACAGTATTCTTCACAGAGCTAGAACAAATAATTTCACAATTTGTATGGAAATACAAAAAACCTCGAATAGCCAAAGTGATCTTGAGAAAGAAGAATGGAATTGGAGGAATCAACCTACCTGACTTCAGGCTCTACTACAAAGCCACAGTTATCAAGACAGTATGGTACTGGCACAAAGACAGAAATATAGATCAATGGAACAAAATAGAAAGCCCAGAGATAAATCCATGCACCCATGGACACCTTATCTTTGATAAAGGAGGCAAGAATATACAATGGATTAAAGACAATCTCTTTAACAAGTGGTGCTGGGAAAACTGGTCAACCACTTGTAAAAGAATGAAACTAGAACACTTTCTAACACCATACACAAAAATAAACTCAAAATGGATTAAAGATCTAAACATAAGACCAGAAACTATAAAACTCCTAGAGGAGAACATAGGCAAAACACTCTCTGACATACATCACAGCAGGATCCTCTATGACCCACCTCCCAGAATATTGGAAATAAAAGCAAAAATAAACAAATGGGACCTAATTAAACTTAAAAGCTTCTGCACATCAAAGGAAACTATCAGCAAGGTGAAAAGACAGCCTTCAGAATGGGAGAAAATAATAGCAAATGAAGCAACTGACAAACAACTAATCTCAAAAATATACAAGCAACTCCTACAGCTCAACTCCAGAAAAATAAATGACCCAATCAAAAAATGGGCCAAAGAACTAAACAGACATTTCTCCAAAGAAGACATACAGATGGCTAACAAACACATGAAAAGATGCTCAACATCACTCATTATCAGAGAAATGCAAATCAAAACCACTATGAGGTACCATTTCACACCAGTCAGAATGGCTGCGATCCAAAAGTCTACAAATAATAAATGCTGGAGAGGGTGTGGAGAAAAGGGAACCCTCTTACACTGTTGGTGGGAATGCAAACTAGTACAGCCACTATGGAGAACAGTGTGGAGATTCCTTAAAAAACTGGAAATAGAACTGCCTTATGATCCAGCAATCCCACTGCTGGGCATACACACTGAGGAAACCAGAAGGGAAAGAGACACGTGTACCCCAATGTTCATTGCAGCACTGTTTATAATAGCCAGGACATGGAAGCAACCTAGATATCCATCAGCAGATGAATGGATAAGAAAGCAGTGGTACATATACACAATGGAGTATTACTCAGCCATTAAAAAGAATTCATTTGAATCAGTTCTAATGAGGTGGATGAAACTGGAGCCTATTATACAGAGTGAAGTAAGCCAGAAGGAAAAACACCAATACAGTATACTAACGCATATATATGGAATTTAGAAAGATGATAACAATAACCCTGTGTACGAGACAGCAAAAGAGACACTGATGTATGGAACAGTCTTATGGACTCTGTGGGAGAGAGAGAGGGTGGGAAGATTTGGGAGAATGGCATTGGAACATGTAAAATATCATGTATGAAATGAGATGCCAGTCCAGGTTCAATGCACGATACTGGATGCTTGGGGTAGTGCACTGGGACGACCCAGAGGGATGGTATGGGGAGGGAGGAGGGTTCAGGATGGGGAGCACATGTATACCTCTGATGGATTCATTTTGATATTTGGCAAAACTAATACAATTATGTAAATTTTAAAAATAAAATAAAATTAAAAAAAAATAAACTGAACCAAAAGTCAAAAATAAATTTTTAAAATCTACTTATCAAAGAAAAAAAAAAAAAAAAACACACACACAACATACGTCATTTCCATTAAATTATCAGGTGACAAAACTTTAATATTCTCATACAGAATCTTAGTTTTTAAAATCTTAGTCATGTAAATTTCTACTCATTAATTGATATTGTATATTATGCAGTGTGCTATATAAAATAAAAATATGAGACACATTTAAATTATTACATATAAAAATCATAGGCTCCATTTTTCTATATGTACAGGAAATACACTACATATTTTAATCTGGGTTACCAATAGTATTTTCTAAAAACTGAGATGGCTTATGCTTTTTAAAAAATGGCTAGTTCAGTTCAGTCACTCAGTCGTGTCCGACTCTTTGCGACCCCATGAATCGCACCACGCCAGGCATCCCTGTCCATCACCAACTCCCGGAGTTCACTCAAACTCATGTCCATAGAGTCGGTGATGCCATCCAGCCATCTCATCCTCTGTCTTCCCCTTCTCCTCCTGCCCCCAATCCCTCCCAGCATCAGAGTCTTTTCCAATGAGTCAACTCTTTGCATGAGGTGGCCAAAGTACTGGAGTTTCAGCTTTAGCATCAGTCCTTCCAATGAATATTCTGGGCTGATCTCCTTTAGAATGGACTGGTTGGATCTCCTTGCAGTCCAAGGGACTCTCAAGAACCTTCTCCAACACCACAGTTCAAAAGCATCAATTCTTCTGCTAGAGGAGTGACTAATACAAGGCGGTCACTCAATAAACATTTCCTTTTCTTTCATTTTAAAGAAAACCAACAAGTACAAAAACTCATGAAATTGACATTACATGTATAGCCAGCTAAATATCAAATATCAATTATTTAACTCTTTTCTTCCATGCTTCATTATACTTCCATAATATTTACTTATTAAACTTAAACTTGGAAAAATGAAATAAGTTCATTTGAAAGAATTGTGGAATATTCTAACAGGTTTTTTTTTACCTTCCACCTCCTCCTTCTTATGAAAGAGAAGAATAGCGATTTTTTCTTTACTCATTTTAGCATATCTCGACACCATTCAGTTATCAAACTGTGTGACGTAGCATGATAAGCAGCTAACTAAAGACATTTCTATACTCAGAAATTCCTTCTTCAAAATCCCAGACACTGATATTGCAAGAAATTTTTATTTGGCTGCTCACTGCTTCATTCATGAGGGTTTCAGCACTATTTTTTATTCATATGTCTGATAAACTAAAATAAATAGGCAACTTTTCTTGCAACTTGAGATGATGACATGCTTCAAGTTCTGGTTTAGGTGAAAAAGTAAAGGACACTAGAAAAGGCAAAGAGATTATTTCCTTGCCTGTGTGCATGAGCATGTGTGCTCAAACAAGCACATCACACCACACACACACACTACATACACAAGCAATTTTTCCTTTTAATATGTTATAACTTTGAAGAATTTGAAATTCTTTTCATGTCAGCGGCTTAATTGCCCTAGTCTTGTCACAATGAATGACATTTAAATCACTACATTGATGATGTCCAACACAGTCTTGCCTAAGCTTTAAAAGTTTGTGACCTTAATCCTGGAATAAATTCCTGACTTTGGACTCAAGGTTTTTTTTTTTGTTTTTCAAATGAATACCACTTACCTTGTTGAGTAGTCTGTCTTTCACATCTCTGCCGTCTGACTTTCTACAACTGGAAGTAACGTGGGCCTTTGATACAGCACACTTGTCACTTCTCTCCATATGGAGGCTTTTCTTCTCTTGCTATAATTTGTCTTCATTCCTCAAGACAGTTCTTTATCCAAGTAGCTGTCTTCCACGTCTCTCCGTAACGGTTGACCTTGTAGATTTAGTTTTCTATCTGGTCATTTAGGGAACGATTTGTGCTGTAGGAAAATTATGTCCCCAATTTTCTCTGACAACTGTATTATTTTATCAAGCCAAATACTATCAGGTTTGTCAGGTATGGTTGTCTTCCTTTGATCCAGGGTGATTTTCTTTAAACAATTCATCACTCTCTGAATGCCCTGTTTTCTCAACTCTGGTCAGCATTTTCTATTATTTTCAGTGTATCTGAATTTATCCTGACAAAAAAAAAAAAAACCACACACTTTTATTTTCTTCCTAGTGAAAACACTAGATGTTTCCCCAATTATATATTCTTATATCTCCTAATCTTTATTGTAATAACTCTATGTTATGTTTTTAAAGGTTTCATAATTGGCAAAGTGTTTTCATGCATATTATTTCATTTAAATTTACTCTTTTTATATATCTTGAGAGCATGCATACTAAGTCACTTCAGTCATGTCTGACTCTTTGACCCTATCTATGTACTGTAGCCCACCAGGCTCCTCTGTCCATGGGATTCTCCAGGCAAGAATACTGGAGTATATTGCCTTGCCCTCCTCCAGAGGATCTTCCTGACCCAAGATTCAAACCCATGTCTCTTGTGTCTCCTGAATTGGCAGGTGGGTTCTTTACCACTAGCATCACCTGAGAAGCCCTTTTATATGGGTTATTAAATAGCAAAGGAGGCCTTCAGTCAGTTGTGTTAAAAGATGATGTATGACAGAAAACCACAAAATTCTGTAAAGCAATTATCCTTCAGTTAAAAAAAATTAAAAAGTGGCAAAAAACTGATAATTTCAGAAAAAGGCAGAATAATTTCAGGAAAAATATATAAGAATGAATAGTTTTTAAGAATTTTATTTAACTTATTTAATGAAGGCCCAGGAAATGTTATGTTGACTGAAAAGAGAATACAAATGATAGACACATTTATACATCAGGAATATTCAAATAAATATGTACATGGGGGCAAAGTTCTATTTTTCTACATGGAGGGGGAAACTGAACTATCAGTCGGGAATTTTCATATTAATCAATTAATTACAAGTTACTGTTGTAAAATAGCTCAGAGAATAGAAGACTAGAATCAAATAACTCAGAAGTATAACCCAGCATAATTGTCAATTGGAGTATAAAATTTTATTCTATGAATTAAATCATGATGCTTGGTAATAATAGTATCTCCCAACTTAACGTACATATGTATTAGTCCAAACAGGTGCTAATATACTACAAATCAAATTTTACCCTGGTTTATGTCCAAGTCAGATACTAATTAGCTAGCATTTTACCTGTATTTTATTTTCTCATTAAGAGAGTCACATTCAATGCAACTCCAGAAAATCTCAAGAAAGGAGTATATATATATATATATATATATATATATATATATATAAACACATACACTCACCTATAGCCACTCCTTCTATTAAGAGTTTTTTTATATAGGTCATTACAGAGTATTATGTAGCATTCCCTGTGCTATACAGTAAGTTCTTATTGATTACATATAGTAGGGCGTATATGTCAATTCCAACACCCAATTTATAAACCTGGCATCTCTTTAAGCATCCAGCTGCAACACTGAACTTTATCTTTTACAAACAAGAGACCTTTGAAGATCTGGGGAGATTCTAGGGTCCAGGCCCCCAAGTTCACAGCCTGCAACTGTGCAGAGTTTGAGTTCGTAATGAGTGAGAAGACAGTAGGGAGAAAGTCAATGGTGACCTCAGATCTGTGCCTTCATATATGTAATACTTATCTGCAACAAATCTAAACAGTGTATTAAAAAGTAAAGACATTACTTTCCTGACAAAGGTCCATGTAGTTAAAGTGATGGTTTTTCCAGTAGTCATGTATGGATGTGAGCATTGGACAATAAAGAAAGCTGTTCAGTTCAGTTCAGTCGCTCAGTCATATCAGACTCTTTGCAACCCCATAAATCGCAGCATGCAAGGCCTCCCTGGCCATCACCAACTCCTGGAGTTCACCCAAACTTATGTCCATCGAGTTGGTGATGCCATCCAGCCATCTCATCCTCTGTCGTCCCCTTCTCCTCCTGCCCCGAATTCCTTCCAGCATCAGCGTCTTTTCCAATGAGTCAACTCTTCGCATGAGGTGGCCAAAGTATCAGAGTTTCAGCTTTAGCATCAGTCCTTCCAATGAACACCCAGGACTGATCTCCTTTAGAATGGACTGGTTGGATCTCCTTGCAGTCCAAGGGACTCTCATGAGTCTTCTCCAAAAGAAAGCTGAGAGCCTAAGAATTGATGCTTTTGAACTGTGGTGTTAAAGAAGACTCTTGAGAATCCCTTGAATTGCAAGGAGATCAAACCTGTCAATCCTAATCAATCCTGAATGTTCATTAGAAAGACTGATGCTGAAGTTGAAGCTCTAATACTTTGGCCACCTCATGCCAAGAACTGACTCATTAGAAAAGACTCCAATGCTGGACAAGATTAAAGGCAGGTGGAAAAGGGGATGACAGAGGAAGAGATGGTTGGATGGCATCACCAACTCAGTGGACATGAATTTGAGGAAGCTCTGGGAGTTGGTGAAGGATAGGGAAGCCTGGTGTGCTGCAGTCCGGGGGGTCACAAAGAGTTGGACATGACTGAGTGACTGAACAACAACAATACAATTTCTTTTATACATATGAATGTTGTTTCTCATGAATTTTAATTTCCTGACTTGTAAAAGCTTGGTTTGACTTAAAAGCATTTCACATGATCATAAGAAGTTTAATGTCCTTGGTTTATAAGAGAAAAAGAAAAGCTAAAGATTATGTATGTATAACTTCAACTTCTTTAGATTATGCTAATAAAGTTTTGTACTAATGGGGATAATCACTTCACTAATTGATTTTCAGTTAACATGAAACTACTGGATCTTATTCTTGGACTGAGAGCCCAATATGGACATTCACTTGTCCTGAAAATCATCTGTTAATTTTATTATTATACACTATGGAATTGTAGTGAAGAATACAGTCCACAGAATCTTGCTTCCACAATTTTATATCTGTGTGACTCTGTGCAAAGCATTCAATACTTATAAGACATAGATTCCTTATATATAAAATTAAAATTAAAACAGTACTTGCTTTTAAATATTTGTTATGACAATTGAATAAGTAATCCACATAAAAACACAGAAACTGCCATAAAGTTAAGTTAAAAAAAAAAACCTGTATCTCCATAAATTAAGTATTATTTCAATTACTTGTTTCCTAAATCTAGCTAGCTTCAGGCACTTTAAGAGGAAGCTGGCATTTTAAACACTCTTATAAAAGGGCATTGTGCTTAATCTCTCTTTTGATAACACCCTGTTATACATATATGAATATTGATATGCAGTTTGACAAAGTTAAGATTCAAAAATCTTGGGCAGTTATTTGCCCATCGTAGATATGCAGTACATTCACTGCAGTTAAAAAAAAAAAAGAAAAATACACATAAAAAAAAAAGACATTGTTAAAATTGGAAAAAAAAAAAAAAAAGACATTCTAGGATAAAAGTGCCATAATGTTTCTTATAAATTTAAACATAACACAGAGAGTGTAATCAATTCTTATTGCTACTAAGCCTTTATGAACATGGAATTAACACATTTCTAAAACCTTTCACCTCTAATCTTTTTAAAATGGAGTTTGAATGCATAAATTCTTCATGACAAACCAATGATGGAAAGGTGAAGCTTTCCATGCCATGAAATCTTCCCTGAACCTAAATCACCCGGGTCAGTTCTCATCCTCCATGTTTTCACAATGTGAATAAGGACCTGCTCGACTATCAGGCAGAGAACATTTTCAGAAGGGCACTTGCCTCAGCCTTTCCTGTTAATGCATTGAAGAACCCCCAAGCTCTTGGCCAAAGGGTAGAACAGAGAAGGTTACACTGTGTTACCCAGAGTGAAATCATTTTCAAAATAAATTATTAAGTGCTTGGGTGTCACCACTGATTAATTTTCAGTGGCACTTTTGAGCTCTCTGATGATCTGAATGAAAGTATAATATGTCCTTGAGATCCCACAGGCATGGGAGGTCTGATATCTACACAAAGTTAATGACCAGAGGATGACTCCAGGGTCTAAACAGACACCCGTCACAGTGAATAAAATTTGGTACCCAGGGTGATATTGCGTCTTTGACAGGTATAATTCAGGATATGTCATGGTTCCCATAAGATCTGGGTGCACATTTTAGAAAGCAGACTTAAGCATCACAAAACCTAACAGTCTTTCAATTTATAATCCTGTTTACCATCTAAACCTCACACAGAGGCTATCTCACATGGAGGGAGAAATATACTTTTGCAAAATCCTTTCATTGTGGATTACTTTCTTGGCAAATGACTTCATTTCTACCATTAAAATTTTCATTATCCTATGCACTTTCTGTTGTGTTTTCAACTTTTACATTTTAATGAATCTCAACTCTTCTTTTTTTTTTTTTTAAACTTTTTATTTGTTTTTAATTGAGGGATAATTGTTTTACAGTATGGTACTGGTTTCTTCCATACATCAACATGAATCAGCCGTATGTATGCATATGTCCCCTCCCTCTTGAACCTCCCTCCCACCTCCCATCCCATCCCACCCCTCTAGGTTGTCACCAAGCACCAGTTTGAGCTCCCTGAGTCATACAGCAAATGAATCTCAACTCTTCTTAACACAATCTGAGTCTTTATTTTAAGATTTTTCCCTGTGTTTACTTATATGCTGTTGCTCTTCAGACTTAGTCTATAGATGGCAGCCATAGCTCATACCACATACTTAATTCTTAATGAGGTGGATGAAACTGGAGCCTATTATACAGAATGAAGTAAGCCAGAAAGAAAAACACCAATACAGTATACTAATGCATATATATGGAATTTAGAAAGATGGTAACAATAACCCTGTATACGAGACAGCAAAAGAGACACTGATGTATAGAACAGTCTTTTGGACTCTCTGGGAGAGGGAGAGGGTGGGATGATTTGGGAGAATGGCATTGAAATATGTATAATATCATATATGAAACGAGTCACCAGTCCAGGTTCAATGCATGATACTGGATGCTTGGGGCTGGTGCACTGGGACGACCCAGAGGGATGGTATGGGGAGGGAGGAGGGAGGAGGGTTCAGGATGGGGAACACATGTATACCTGTGACAGATTCATTTTGATATATGGCAAAACCAATACAATATTGTAAAGTTAAATAAAATAAAATTTAAAAATAATAATAAATAAAATGTTTTCATTTTTACATTATTTTTGCAATCCACATACTCTTTTCTCTTTTCAGCAAATCCTCTTCACTTTTGTCCTATGATTGGCTATGTGTTTCTGATAAAGTTTAATTTTTAAAATATTCTTAGTTTTGCTATTAATTTATCCCATAATTCAAGCTTATCATCAAGGATTATGTCCCTATATACTTAAATCTGTTCCACATTACTTTTTTTACTAAAGTCTGTGCAGCTTAAATATAAACTGAATTTTCCTTATTTCCATGAAAAGGAGACATTTAAGAAACACATATAATTATTTGCATGTTTGTTTGTAAACTGAAGAAATTAAAGTTCTCAGTATACACACTGTAATCATGAAATGACAGAGAAATTATACTAAGAAATATATAAACTCCATTTTAGATTTAAAGCTTGGACTCCTTCATTGGCACAGAATTGTATTTATAAAGATAATGATGGCAAACTCAGTTTTTTGTTAAACTCAATCTTTTACAATTTTTTTCACAATTTTTGATGTTCTCTGACCTAGTGACATATGTATTTTTTTCAGACACGCATTTCTCAGATATATCAAGTGACCACTCGTCATCAGCTTCAAACACTGGATTGTAGGATGAAAAAACCTCAGAGGAAGCCCCAGAGATGTGGCATATTTATGTTCAGGCCCATCATTTCGAGGTGGAAATCACTTTGATGGGAAACATATTAGGTCAGTCGCTAGTATTGGAAGATTTTGGACTTAGTTTTAAATATTAGCTAATAATTCTAAATATGTCTATGGCTGAGATAACCTGGGGGTGAATATTTGATATGGTTTCAAATTTCCTTCAAAGCCATTCAGTTCAGTTCAGTTCAGTCGCTCAGTCGTGCCCGACTCTTTGCAATCCCATGAATCGCAGCACACCCGGCCTCCCTGTCCATCACCAACTCCCGTGGTTCACCCAAACTCATGTGCATCAAGTCGGTGATGCCATCCAGCCATCTCATCCTCTGTCTTCCCCTTCTCCTCCTGCCCCCAATCCCTCCCAGCATCAGAGTCTTTTCCAGTGAGTCAACTCTTTGCATGAGGTGGCCAAAGTATTGGAGTCAAAGCCACTAGACAGCTATATAACAAAGGTACTAATACACATATCCTATGTATAGTATTATGTAGAATATATAATTATAGAAATAATACATATGTAGTATATAACCCGCTACTCTCTAGACTGTAGCAGTGCTTGGCCTTCTCATTGCAGTGGCTTTTCTTGTTGCAGAGCATGGGCTCTAGGGCTCCCAGGCTTCAGTAGTTGCAGTAGGTGGGCTCAGTAGTTGTAGCTCCCACGCTCTAGAGCACAGGCTTGAGAGCTGTGGTGCACGAGCTTAGTTTCTCCAAGGCATGTGGGATCTTCCCAGGTCAAGGACTGAACCTGAGTCTCCTGCCTTGGCAGGTAGATTCTTCACCACTAAGCCACCAGGGAAGCCCCTTCATCATTCATTTTTTAGGTTTGAGTGTATATATATGTATTTTTTTCCTACTAGAGTTGTTGCATAGGGAGGCATAGAAAGTATTTTTTAAATATTATTGAGAGAAGCTTTCTTTATTGGGGTAGAAGGGACAGAAAGTGATTGAGAAAGGCTGTAATGTTATTGGAAAATGTTTCAGGAAAATGCAAATAAATGCATATATATATATATATGACATTACTTTGCCAACAAATGTCTCTATAGCCAAAGCTACGGTTTTTCCAGTAGTTATGTATGGATGTGAAACTTGGACCATAAAGAAAGCTAAGTGCTGAAGAACTGATGCTTTTGAACTGTGGTGTTGGAGAAGACTCTTGAGAGTTCCTTGGACTGAAGGAGATCAAATCAGTCAATCCTAAAGAAAATCAACAGTGAATATTCATTGGAAGGACTGATGCTGAAGTTGAAGCTCCAATATTTTGGCCACTTGATGCAAAGAACTGAATTATTGGGGAAGACTCTGATGCTAAGTAAGACTGAGGCAGGAGGAGAAGGGGACGACAGAGGATGAGATGGTTGGATGGCATCCCAACTCGATGGACATGAGTCTGAACAAGCATCAGGAGTTGGTTTTGGACAGGGAAGCCTGGCATGCTGCTATTCACAGCTTACAAAGAGTCAGACATGATTGAGTGACTGAGCTGAACTGATATATTTCTAACACATTAAATTTGGCATAAAATTTCATAATGTTTAGAAATCTTATAACAACTATTAAAATAGCTTCATTTTACAAGGCATAAATAAATAAAAGCTAAATTAAACTAGGCTATGTCTTCAAATTGTAAATTCAAAGCTAAATGTAATTAGAAATAAAGATATTAATATTATTCATCACTTGGATTATCTATGTTCTGGTTGCCCTCCACGCCTTCTGATAAACAAGATTTTACTGAACACTCTCTTTTGGAGTAAGTGTTTATCAGTTAAAACAATTGAAAATAAATTTTATCTCTTACATGGAGAAATAGATTAGCTGATTTTTTTAAAAAATAAATATTTATTTATTTGCCTACACTGGGTCTTAGTTTCAACAAATTAGCTATTTTTTTGACAAACCATTCCATGCAGGTATATTAGAAAGCATATCTAAAACCCACAAAAAAAATTAAGGAGAAAAAAAATCCATTGATTTATTCTATTATGACTCACAGTCTTAAAATATCAGTTAATTCAGGATTAATGATAGCATCCAAATGATTTGCCTTTTTTCACCAACACACAAGAAGCTGGCTGAACTTTTCCAAGGTGTAAACAATAAATTAAAAAAAAAGGGAATCTTTTGGAAAACAGGCCATCTCCAGTTCAGGAGTAAATAGTTACGGGATTTTTATTCTGAGAGGAAACACAGAAGCTCAGGTCATGGAGGACTGCAGTGGCTCATAGAATCAGCAGTCACTGAACGATCTTGCTTCCCCTAGGGTTTCGCTGCCCATGGAAACCACCTGCTCTGTCTGAATGATGGAAAGAACAGGAGCTGAGGAGACTCCCAAGCACAGACCATGCAGAGGGAGTTGGGTACCCAG
The DNA here is from genome assembly GCF_003369695.1 of Bos indicus x Bos taurus. NCBI lineage: Eukaryota > Metazoa > Chordata > Mammalia > Artiodactyla > Bovidae > Bos > Bos indicus x Bos taurus. Next base: position 15,709,913 of record NC_040076.1, on the reverse strand, counting down.
CTCCCTCCGCATAATTGAATGCTCTGTCTCTACATCAGTATGTAGCAAATGCACCTCCCAAATGTCATGAAGACATGTCATGAATTGAGAAATGCCTCTTCACTCCGAGTTTGTCAGACCTTCTGAAAGACGGTTGGAATGTACAAATAATTTTTCCACAGGATTTAAAAAATATAGAGTATTATCAAAATCACATTCAAATTATGGAGATGCTAACTGGCTTGATGTAAACAGCTCAGTCTTTGAAACTTTTCCTAAGTATGTACAATGGTTAATAAAAGTGGAAGCTGAATAAATTTAAAAAATTAAAGATACATTTTTTTGTTCCTGCTTTCTTGTATCTGAGTGATGGTGAATAAGTATGATTTTTCATAGCATTACAACTAGTATCAGTGATTTTTCTGTATTTATGGCATACCCCTTATGTGCTTAGGATTCTTTCCATCTCACATTTTAAAAGATAAAAAATTCTTTTATTTAGGTTATATTTTCAACACTCTGAATGCTTAAAGGACGTATTTATTCATTGTGTATTTAAATTAAACTAAGATGCCAACTTGATTGAGTAATCCTTTTTATCAATTCTGTGACATATGATTTTGAGACTTCCACTGAATTTTATGGATGCACTTTTAAATCCCAAACAAGTAATCAGAAAATGCTGATAAATTTTGAGGGAAAAGTGATTTGAGCTGAAAAGGAACATTCAGATGTCAAACTGGTTATGTGGTACCTGTGCTAATAAGCTCAAAGCAGGGCTAGGACCTCGTATGTCATTGTGGCTTCTGAGTCTGAAGTCCCATGTGAGGGCTTTTGTTTCCTACTCAAAGGGTGTGTAGTACAAAGGGAAGCTCTTCTGAGGCACTTGTGGGTTTTTGTGTTTGCTGAACAATACCCCTAACAACAAAAGCTTCCGTATAACAGAGAGAAACTCCAGAATTCTGGCAACACTGTTGTCCGTGAGACACAGAGTGAGATGAGGAGCCAGGACAGTGGACGCTGGGGTATGATAAGTGGACTCTAGTTACAGATACTAAATAGAAACTCAGGGTTCAAGTCACTGATGGATTTAGCTACAAAGACATCTCTGTTTCCTTGAGTGTGTGCCTGCACGCTCAATCACTTCAGTCATGTTTGACTCTTTGTGACCCTATGGATTGCAGCCCCACCAGGCTCCTCTGTCCATGGGATTCTCCGGGCAAGAATACTGGAGTGGGTTGCCATGCCCTCCTCCAGGGGATCTTCCCAACATAGGGATTGAACCCGATTCTCCTGCATTCCAGGTGGATTCTTTACTACTGAGCCACCTGGGAAGCACTCCCTTACTACCAAGGAAAAATAAAAATATGCAAGAGAATTTTTTGTGTGGGAGAGAGATATGTAAAACATGTTTCTGACCAATTATAATATGTTCTATGATATATCATTGATTTTAATATAATGCCTCTATCTGCCTAATAACTATCAATCATCTACCTACCTATTTACCTATGTATTATCTATGTATCTATTGTCTGTCTACATATTATCTATCTATCTAACATCTTCCTTGGTAAAATTTCAATATCATATGCCAGAGGAAAAACTTAACAAAAGTGTAAACTTACTTCCCATATATCAAGGTTATTAATTTGGAAAATAGTTTAAAGATACCTCAAATTTATTTGGGGGGCTGCTAATAAATATAGTATACTAGGTGATTCATATGGATGACCCATTGTATTCTGACCAAATTTTAATTAGATACATAACATTTTTAGAATTTTACAAAACAGGGAAACTGAGAATAAGAGGGTCTAAGAAATGGGATCCAGATCACATGGGTAAGAGTGAGTGTTGCCAGCATACATGATGATCTCCTTTGTTTATAAATGCCATGCCACTTGCCATCAGCCTAACAAAGCTGCAAAATGTTTGTATAGTGTCATATTTGTTAGCAAAAAAAAAAGGGTAAGGCTGATTTTTCTCTTTTTTTGAAAATACAGAAGTAAATGTTTCCCAAATAACTAATTCTGAGAAGAGCATACACATTTTTTATATATCCTAGACATATTGATAGTGAGTGTACAAATTTTGTTAATAAAGTATTGCTTCTTCCAGAAGGACAAATATTTGTCCACAATAAAATGTCATATAGAGTCAAGGAGTAACATCTTCACATATAAAGATCTCCTCTTCCCATTTTTATTTTGGGCTCCAAAATCACTGTGGATAGTGACTGCAGCCATGAAATTAAAATATGCTTACTCCTTGGAAGAGAAGTTATGACAAACCTAGACAGCATATTAAAAAGCAGAGACATTACTTTGCAACAAAGGTCCATCTAGCCAAGGCTATGGTTTTTCCAGTGGTCATGTATGGATGTGAGAGTTGGCCTAAAAAGAAAGCTGAACACCAAAGAATCTCTGCTTTTGAACTGTGGTGTTGGAGAAGACTCTTGAGAGTCCCTTGGACAGCAAGGCTATCAAACCAGTCCATCCTAAAGGAAATCAGTTCGGAATATTCATTGGAAGGACTGATGTTGAATCTGAAACTCCAATACTTTGGCCACCTATTGTGAAGAACTGGCTCACTGGAAAAGACCCTGATGCTGGGACAGATTGAAGGTGGGAGGAGAAGGGGACGACAGAGGATGAGATGGTTGGATGGCATCACCAACTTGATGGACATGAGTTTGAGTAAACTCTGGGAGTTGGTGATGGACAGGGAACCCTGGTGTACTTCAGTCCATGGGGTCACAAAGAATTGGACATGACTGAGCGACTGAAGTGAACTTATTAGAGAAATGAGGGCTTCCCAGGTGGTGATAGTGGTAAACACCCTGCATACTAATGCAGGCGATGTTAAAAGAAGTGAGTTCGATCCCTGGGTCAGGAAGATCCCCTGGCAGAGGGCATGGCAACCCACGCCTGTATTCTTCCCTGGAGAATCTTATGGACAGAGAAGCCTGGTGGGCTACAGTACATAAGGTCACCAAGAGTTGGACACAATGGACATGACTTAGCACAACACATTAGACAAATGAAAATATTCCCGAGATTGTGAGCACTTGGGTTTAATGTGATATTCATTGTGGTAGCTGGTATATACATTTCTTTTGCCATCGAAGGTTATTTTAGAAGGAAGAAAAGAATAGTGATGCTAAGGAAGAAAATATTGAAAGAAACCACATTACAAGGGGGAAATGGTAGAGGTAAAAGAGGGCTTTCAATAATTAAGATACATTTTATCAGGGACTGAAAGACCAGAATGGAAAATGAAGAATTGAAATATGCATTATAAATATTACAAAATTGATTTTTGAAAGGTCTATTCAAGTAATGTATGAAGTTTAAAAATCACTTGCAAAATAATTTTTAAATGAGGATTTAACAGTAGTAATTAAAACTTAGGAACTTGGAATATTGATTTCCAAAAGAGATTCTCAGAGTCTCATGCCTGGATTAACTGCAAATAAGCCAGAGGTCTTCTTTTTTTTTCTTTTTTCTCCACCATTAAGAAATACACTGTCCATTTGTTTTGACAGAATATACCAAAAAAAAAAAAGCAAAACAAAAACATAAAAAAAAAACAACAAAGCCAGAAAGGATTAAACATTCACGACAAATAGAATATTATCTTCATAGAATGTGACATTAGAATTATTTTGAAAACATGAAATCAATAAGCAATTCTAAGAAGCAGTAAGAGGGAATTTAGAAATTCTTTTTTTTTGTTCAAAGGCCGCAGCTCCCGATATCTGAACCATAACCACACAACATCAACCCAAACACAGGTGCTCCTTGTCTTTTGCCTCGTGTGCTTGTTCCAAAGTGCCTCTGTACCACTAAATTATGAGTACGGTGAAATATTGCAATCTCTATTTTGTTATTGCTGAAGGCCCTGATAAAATGTGAATTGCCTTAGTGCTAGGTATTGTTTCTTTTACATGCACTCTTTGTAGGGAAAAAATAAAATCTGAGAAGTTAGGAGGCAGAAGAGAAAAAGAGCTTAGAGAGCAATTTCATCACCTATAAAATAATAAAGCAGAATGCCAGACTGTGAATACAACATATTTGTATGTTCTTACAACCAGGCCATGATAGACCTTGCATCCCAACCACACTGAACTTCAAATCCTACAGGATTCTACATTATCTCGCACCTCACCCTTCACTCTCTCTAGATTCCAAGTTGTTTAAGAATTGCTCATGTTGTTTGGCGTTCTATTAGAAATAAAGTCATTTAAACCAATTATTAGTATTAAATGGTGAATGTCTATGTTGCAGTTTATATTTGCTATGTAAACCTCAGTAAGTTAAGCTATTTGCTTTTTCTTCTATTCTTAGGTATGTTGGGTTGATTCTGAATATTAGCTCGACTGCTTCTAAATAGGATGGCAAATGATATCACTTTATATTTTTAACTTTTCAATTTATATTGGAGTAGAGGGAATTAACAATGTTGTCATAGTCTCAGGTTTCATAGTTTTATAGCAAAGCACCTGAGCCATACATATACAAGTATCCATTCTGCCCCAAACTCCCCACACACCCAGTATGCCACATAATATTGAGCAGAATTCCCTAGCAATACAGTAGGCCTGTGTTGGTTATCTATTTTAAATGTAGCAAGCTGTACATGTAGATTCCATATTCCCTAACTGATGTCACCTTAGCTCCTGAGAATAAGGTTCGGTAACTTGAGCTCCCTCTGGTGTCTGTCTAGTCCCTTTTGCAGTAGCTAAAAGAGACAGAAAAAAAAAAAAAAAAATCAATTGTAAAATATCAACTTTTATAATAAAAACTTCTATAAAATAGCAACAATAGCCTACATTTTTACATAGCCTTCCATAAGAAGTGAGCATGACTTTTAAGTTAATTTGGAACAAGGAAACAGGCATTCTTATGATAGACATTTTATATCCAGAGACTGTTTGCTAGAAATAAGATAAGACAAATGTAATTTTGGAATAGTCCTTTGAATTTTTGCCTTTCAAATCTCTAAACTCTGTAAAAATGGGTTGCTTATCATTAAGAGTTGATGCTAAAATTTGTATTTAATAGGTGAGCTCGTTAGTATCACTATCAATAATACTAAATCAAAGCTGCTGCTGCTAAGTCACTTCAGTCGTGTCCGACTCTGTGCAACCCCATAGACGGCGGCCAACCAGGCTTCCCCGTTGCTGGGATTCTCCAGGCAAGAACACTGGAGTGAGTTGCCATTTCCTTCTCCAATGCACGAAAGTGAAAAGTGAAAGTGAAGTCACTCAGTCGTGTCCGACCCTCAGCGATTCCATGGACTGCAGCCTAGGAGGCTCCTCTGTCCATGGGATTTTCCAGGCAGGAGTACTGGAGTGGGGTGCCATTGCCTTCTCCGAAATCAAAGCTATATATCCAAAAAGAACGTATTCTATTTAACCATGTTTGTTTCCCCTCAAAAGCTTTCATTTAAGTGGAGAGAAAATTTCAGGAGACTAAAAAAGTCACAAGTTTTATAAACTTTGTAAAAGCCTATTATGTGATTTAAGAAAGGTAACAAAGAGGTTACAGCTTATAATTACATGGAAGACACTCTATATCCTAATGTTTTATTACAATTATTTCTTTAAGCTCTCTGATGTGAATGAGTACTTTAAACCTACTTGACTTTGCTATATTAATGTTGTAGGATTAGTCATGAACATTTCAACAGGATTTGATATCCAAGGCAATGGCACCCTACTCCAGTACGCTTGCCTGGAAGATCCCATGGACGGAGGAGCCCGGTGGGCTGCAGTCTATGGGGTTGCTCAGAGTCAGACATGACAGAGCAACTTCACTTTCACTTTTCACTTTCATGCATTGGAGAAGGAAATGGCAACCCACTCCAGTATTCTTGCCTGGAGAATCCCAGGGACGGGGAAGCCTGGTGGGCTGCCGTCTCAGGGGTCGCACAGAGTCGGACATGACTGAAGCAACTTAGCAGCAGCAGCAGACATGGAAATACATGTTGCTCAATCTTTAATTTTTTTTAAAAAATATAAATTAAAAAAATGCCCAGATAACCAACAAGGACCTACTGTATAGCACATGGAACTCTACTCAGTGTTATGTGACAGCCTGGATGGGAGGGAAATTTAGAGAAGAGTGGATATATGCATGGTTGACTCTTTGCTGTTCACCGGAAACTGTCATGACATTGTTCATTGGGTGGCTCAGACTGTACAGTGTCTGTCTACAATGTGAGAGACCTGGGTTTGATCCCTGGGTTGGGAAGGTTCCCTGGAGTGGGAAATGGCAACCCACTCCAGTACTCTTGCCTTGAAAATCCCATGGAGAGAGGAGCTTGGTGCAGGCTACTATCCATGGGGTCACAAAGAGTCGGGCACGACTGAGTGACTTCATTTTTTCTTTCAGTTCAGTTCAGTTGTGTCCAACTCTTTGCGACCCTATGAACTGCAGCATGCCAGGCCTCCCTGTCCATCACCAGCTCCCAGAGACTATACCCCAATACAAAATAAAAAGTTAAAAAAAACCTGCCTAGTAAATTGCCTGTTAGTAGTCTATGTTGTTTCACTGCTTTCCCTGTTTCCATAAAGACATATGCCCATACATTTAATATTCAAGAAATGCTTATTATCTTAACTTCCAGTTATACAACATCTGAATGCAGAGTTCCAAAGAATAGCAAGTAGAGATAAGAAAGCCTTCTTCAGCGATCAATGCAAAGAAATAGAGGAAAACAACTGAATGGGAGAGACTAGGGATCTCTTCAAGAAAATCAGAGATATCAAAGAAACACTTCATGCAAAGATGAGCTCGATAAAGGACAGAAATGGTATGGACCTAACAGACGCAGAAGATATTAAGAAGACATGGCAAGAATACACAGAAAACTGTACAAAAAAGATCTTCACAACCCAGATAATCACAATGGTGTGATCACTGACCTAGAGCCAGACATCCTGGAATGTGAAGTCAAGTGGGCCTTAGAAAGCATCACTACGAATAAAGGTAGTGGAGGGGATGGAATTCCAGTTGAGCTATTCCAAATCCTGAAAGTTGATGCTGTGAAAGTGCTGCACTCAATATGCTAGCAAATTTGGAAAACTCAGCAGTGGCCACAGGACTGGAAAAGGTCAGTTTTCATTCCAGTCCCAAAGAAAGGCAATGCCAAAGAATGCTCAAACTACCACACAATTGCACTCATCTCACACACTAGTAAATAACGCTCAAAATTCTCCAAGCCAGGCTTCAGCAATATGTGAACCGTGAAATTCCTGATGTTCAAGCTGGTTTTAGAAAAGGCAGGGGATCCAGAGATCAAATTGCCAACATCTGCTGGATCATGGAAAAAGCAAGAGCGTTCCAAAAAAACATCTATTTCTGCTTTATTGACTATGCCAAAGCCTTTGACTGTGTGGATCACAATAAACTGTGGGAAATTCTGAAAGAGATGGGAATATCAGACCACCTGATCTGCCTCTTGAGAAATTTGTATGCAGGTCAGGAAACAACAGTTAGAACTGGACATGGAACAACAGACTGGTTCCAAATAGGAAAAGGAGTACATAAAGGCTGTATATTGTCACCCTGTTTATTTAACTTATATGCAGAGTACATCATGAGAAACGCTGGACTGGAAGAAACACAAGCTGGAATCAAGATTGCTGGGAGAAATATCCATAACCTCAGATATGCAGATGACACCACCCTTATGGCAGAAAGTGAAGAGGAACTAAAAAGCCTCTTGATGAAAGTGAAAGAAGAGAGTGAAAAAGTTGGCTTAAAGCTCAACATTCAGAAAACGAAGATCATGGCATCCGGTCCCATCACTTCATGGGAAATAGATGGGGAAACAGTGGAAACCGTGTCAGACTTTATTTTTCTGGGCTCCAAAATCACTGCAGATGGTGACTGCAGCCATGAAATTAAAAGACGCTTACTCCTTGGAAGGAAAGTTATGACCAACCTAGATAGCATGTCCCAAAGTAGAGACATTACTTTGCCAACAAAGGTCCATCTAGTCAAGGCTATGGTTTTTCCTGTGGTTATGTATGGATGTGAGAGTTGGACTGTGAAGAAGGCTGAGCGCTGAAGAACTGATGCTTTTGAACTGTGGTGTTGGAGAAGACTCTTGAGAGTCCCTTGGACTGCAAGGAGATCCAACCAGTCCATCCTAAATTAGATCAGTCCTGGGTGTTCATTAGTAGGAATGATGCTAAAGCCGAAACTCCAATACTTTGGCCACTTCATGGGAAGAGTTGACTCATTGGAAAAGACTGTGATGCTGGGAGGGATTGGGGGCAGGAGGAGAAGGGGACGACAGAGGATGAGATGGCTGGATGGCATCACCGACTCGATGGATGTGAGTTTGAGTGAACTCCGGGAGTTGGTGATGGACTGGGAGGCCTGGTGTGCTGCAGTTCGTGGGGTCACAAAGAGTTGGACAGGACTGAGCAACTGATCTGATCTGATCTATACAGTGTTAGGACTTTCTGCTCCATATGTATGTAGCATGTAAATATAAATATATATTTAATATAAATTAGGTATTTACATGATTGTAAATTACATGATTGTATATTTATACACATGATGTACCCTTATATGTGTGTGTATGCTCAGTCACTCAGTTTTGTCTGATTCTTTGCAAACCCATGGACTCTAACCTGCCAGGCTCCTCTGTTCATTGTATTCTCCAGGCCAGAATACTGGAAGGGGTTGCTATTTCCTATTCCAGGAGATCTTCCTGACCCAGGGACTGAACCCCCATCTCCTGAGTCTCTTGCATTGACAGGTGGATTCTTTACCACTGTGCCACCTGGGAAGTGTACCCTTATATAGACTACTAATATTTATATAAATTATACATATAAAATACATATTACAATATAAGACTCATCACTGATAATTCTCATATGTGATTATTACACATGCAGAGCTATTTTAAAAGTAAATAATCAAAGTTGGATAAAATATTCAGAAAGCAAAATATATATTTTGAATACAAATATAATTCTCTAAAATTATATAGTATTCTTTTGTAAGAATCTGGCTATGCTTAGCTTTCATAATAATCCAACTTCAGAGTAGAAAGTAAATAGAAGAAAAGATTAAAAAAATAAAAAGAGAACAACGGATGATAACTGTCTAGAGATTAGCCAAACTACTTCATGGTACTTCTGCCTTGTCATACATTTTGCTTAGTCAAGTAGCCTGCAGTGACCATAAGCTGACACTAACCCCTCATCTTGGCACCTGTGCTAGACAACAACGTGTTGTCAGAACTAAACTATAATTCTTTAATGGAATTGCCTGATAGCTTTGCTGGTAAAGAATCCGCCTGCAACAAGGGAGACCTCGGTTTGATTCCTGGGTCAGGAAGATCCCCTGCAGAAGGGATAGGCTACCCACTCCAATATTCTTGGGCTTCCCTGGTGGCTCAGACAGTAAAGAATCTGCCTAAAATGCAGGAGACCTGGGTTCAGTCCCTGGGTTGGGAAGATCCCCTGGAGGAGAGCATGGCAACCCACTCCTGTATTCTTGCCTGGAGAATTCCATGAACAGAGGAGCTTGGCAGGATACAGTTCATGAGGTCATAAAGAGTCGGACACAACTGAGTGACTAAGCATGCACACAGGCATGATTCCTTAACAGTCTTCATGATCAACAGTCTCCCCTGCCTCCCAGTGCCTTCTTCAAATGAGCCCCTTAGATAAGACCTCCGAGTAACTTACCAAAACCCTGCTCTTTTGTTCTGAATTGACCAATCTGGTCTCAGCCTAGTGATTCCAAAGCACTATAGACTCTAACAAAGACATACGCTCTATGTGTGTGTGTGTGTTTATCGCTCAGTTATGTCCAACTCTTTGTGACCCCATGGACTGTAGCCCACCAGGTTTCTCTGTCCATGGACCTCTCCAGGCAAGAATACTGGAAGGGGTTGCCATTTCCTCCTCCAATGTGCTCTATAGATAAGCACATTTTTGTTCAGTTGCTAAATTGTGTCTGACTCCTTCGTAATCCCATGGACTGTAGCCCACCAGGCACCTCTGTCTATGGGATTTCCCAGGCAAGAATACTGGAGTGGGTTGCCACTTCCTTCTCCAGGGGATCTTCCAGATCCGGGGATTGAACCCATGTCTCCTGCATTGGCAGGTGGGTTCTTCACCCTTGAGCCACCTGTAACTATATCACATGATGCTGGATAACTTATTGACTGCCATTTTAAAAGAGTTAAATGTATGCAAAGCTATTTCATATAATAGAAATAATTCACAATTCTTCTAATCAAGGTGGGTGAAGTTTAAAATTTTTTTAAAGAAGGCCAAAAAAAACCCAGCATCTGAACTTGTGTCAACTTCTGCAAAATATTAACATATGCTTGGCCAAGACAGAAATCTAAAGTTCCTTAGTAAAACAATGCCAGTATTGTAGTTCTTAGGTATATTTTTAAAACTCTGCTAAAATAAAACAAAACAAACAAGGAGAATGCATTTTCTTCCTTTGAGAATATATAGTTATCTATGAAAAAAAAATACAAGTTCTCTCAATAAAATGTGTTTGCTTCTTAGGTCAACCAGTGAGAAAATCATCTTCAGATCTCTTATGTGTTAGTTGCTCAGTTATGTCCAATTCTTTGCAACCCCATGAACTGTAATCTGCCAGGCTCTTCTGTCCATGGAATGCTACAGGCAAGAATGCTGGAGTTGGTAGCCATTCCCTCCGCCAAGGGATCTTCCTGACCCCTGCATTGCAGGCAGATTCTTTACCATCTGAGCCACCAGGGAAGCCCCCAGATCTCCAAGTGGGAAGAATAAACTTGAGTTGAATACCTACCTTGGTGCTTCCTCTTCCTAAGACTCCAGTCACCATATCTCTCTGGGAATAGCAGCACGTAATGAACAAAGAGGTGCTCTTTTTAGCATCAGGAGGAAGTCTGAGATGCTCCAGTTGACAGGGAGATTATACTGAGAGATCTGAAAAAAAAGAGCTTTGGAAAGCCTAGCTGGTCGAAAAGCTTTACCCTTTTCTGGTAAAAACAAAAAAACAAAACTTCTCTGTTAGAGCTGCAAACTCTAATCTCTAACTTGCACATGTTCATTTGAAGTCTGACACTGCAGTAAGCGACATGATGTACCTGGACTCAATTTTTGCATTTTTATAGCCTAAGGAAGTTATATAGGGCATTGGGTTCTCAGGGAAGGAAAAGTAATTTATTCATCTTTCACGGATCACTAATTAATAAGTTCTGCTGTTCTTCTAGATGACTATCCTGAATCACCAAAGATATATGAAAGATACCACCTTAACAATACTTCCCACATGAGGTGTGAGAGACAGGAACATGCATACATAAATAGATTTCCATGACTATTAGCAAAAAACCACCATTTCGGTAGAAGGCGAAGGGTCCTTAATCATGTTCTAGTCCATCTAGACATAAATGTGGCACTTATTTTTTGCTTTTCTGAAAAAACAATCTATGAATTTAAAATGCAGTATATTTAGTTGTAGTACATTTAGTAATTTGTCTGTCATTATAATATTGCCTTGCATTTTTAGTTTAATTTTTTATGTTTTGTAATTCTATTTAGCCAAAAACTAACTGCTTTTTTATCATACACAAACATATTTCAGGGTAGAAGTAGGAATATTTATATAAACTCTGTCAATGCATTTTCTCTAAGTTTAATGGAAAAAAGTGCAAAATAATGGTAAAATAATGTTTGTTAAGTTTCATAAACCTTCAGGTATTAATAAGTGATGGCATATGCATAACACAATATGTATATAGGATAGAGGCAATAATATATGCATTGCTAATTATTCTAACTATTTCTATTTCAAAATGGCATATGGCAAGGTCCAGAAAGTTGTATAAGTCAAATGAGTGGTAAACTGAAAGGTATTTTTTATTTCTAAGTACATAAACCTACTTCTCCATGGAATTCTAAAAACTCATACTTATATATGATTCCAAACTATAAAATTATATTCATTTTTTGTTCCAAAGTGTTACCTACGATCTAGCAATCAGCTCAAGTTATATCATACATAGCAAATAATACACAAGGAAAGATTTTCAGTGTGTACGATTGCCAATGTTTTAAAATTATATTATTTCATTTACATCATGGTTTTACTGGAAAAAAAAAAAAAAAAGACTCACTGACCATCATGCTTTTATAGTACAGATCAAACTACTCTGCTCTGAACCCATTGCCGAAAGATAGACGTGTTGAAATGCAGCTGTTGATGGACCCAATGCTACTATCATTCTGATATTTCATATATCAGAGTAATGGGTTTGAAGAACCAAATCAATTACGAGTCTTGGATGGGCAATCAAAACCCCACTGGGAAGAATGCAGGGTAGAAATTGCTTTGAACAAGTGTTCAAACTAGCAAAGGATTTGAAAAGACAGGTACATGGATGTCACAACAAAATACCAGCTTTTCTAACAAATAATGGAACAGAATCTAGTGACCAATAATATCACTATATTAAATGCCACCCTTAACAGTGGTATAGCAGTATTTGTTTGAGGTTCCACCTATCTAGCTACATGTAAATATGGACAGAGATAAGAGTTGCATATAAAAAATATCATTTTAAGCAAGAGCTTTCTTTTTATGCCAGTGACAGAGATATATGTTTGTTCGTTTTGGTTTGAGAGAGGGTAGCATGGTAAAAGGGCATCCCTGTTAGCTCAGCTGGTAAAGAATCCACCTGCAATGCAGGAGACCCATTTCATTTCCTGTGTCAGAAAATCCCCTGGAGAAGGGATAGTCTACCCACTGCAGGATTCATGGGCTTCCCTGGTGGATCAGATGGTAAAGAATCAGCCTGCAATGTGGGAGACCTGGGTTCAGTCACTGGGTTGGGAAGATCCCTTGAAGGTGAGCATGGCAACCCACTCCAGTATTCTTGCCTGGAGAATCCCTATAGACAGAGGAGACTGGAGGGCTGTCTACAGACCACAGGATCCCAAAGGGTGGGACACACCTGAGCGGCTAAGCACAGCACAGAGCACAGCATAGTGAAAAAGGCCTAAGTCATAGGCATGACTCTCAGCATGTCATTTAATACTCTGGGCTTCTGTTTTAAGCCTAAGGGCTCAGATGAGTTCTGCTGAAAAGCCTTGCAGCTACAAAGTCTTAATGATCCTGAGGCATGCTCCTGATGTACTCTCATCGTCAGCATGCTATCAGAGGCTAGCTCATGGCACACAGATTGCCTAAAGGGTTGCATCTGCTTCTCGAACATCCATGCCAGACATTTCAGAGAACACACCGAAAAAGTACGGCATGTGGACCATGCCTTTTCCCTCATCTATTTGCTCTTCATTCATTTCAGAGTTCACTGCTTATTTCTTGTGTATTACAGACAGAAAATGCACTCTGGAGACACATGGCGTTCTCATGTCGAACAGAATGGTCTCAAGCCACAGTCCATCCTTTGCTAAGTTGGCATTTAAAAAAAAAATAATTCATGGAGATAAAAATAATAATTCCATGGCATAAAGCCTTATTTGGCTATTATGAAATTGATTTCTGTAGATTATCATTCAACATTTAGCGAACATCCAACCATGCAGCAGGTGCTGTCAGAAAACAATGTTTTGTCACATTTCCCACCCAGTGGGCATAATTACGATCCAAACTAGAGAGGTAAATCAAACATCACAAACCCTGACAGCTTTCCTTAACACAGTGGTCACCTCTGAGCATGATTGAAGCCTTAAGGTGATACTACTTAGCAGCTAGTCTTCTGCTCCTTTATTTATCAAGCCAGATGTATCTTGAATGAAATTGCTTTCTAAAGATGTAAGAACTAATATAGTACCCATAATACATTCTGTGACCATGTTCAAAATTTCTTTACCAACTGAAGAAGAACAGGAACATGGTGGTATGCTCGAGCATAATTTATGTTAGTGCTGCTTTAATTGTGTTTGCAGTATTCACAAGGAAGCATTCTGTTTGGATAATTACTCATCTTCGTGAAGATCAGTAATTTGGCTCACGAACACTTCAGAAAATTACCCAAAATGTTGCAAGAAGAGAATTTCCTACAAACACTCAGACCTACAGAGTATAAATAAGTGCTTCTTCCCTCCTCCTTCCACCAGAATATTTTAAGAAACTCTTCTAAGCATTTTTGTGCTTTTAAGTTGTTCATAAGAATGCCTTTTTTTGGTAATGAAGGAGCAAGTTATTTTTCTTTTTTATGTGTACAATTTATTATGCCATATAATAAAAATTATAAATGTTATGACGTGTATGTGTGTTAGTCACTCAGTCATATCCGACTCTTTGCGACCCCAAGGACTGTAGCTCACCAGGCTCTTCTGTCCATGGAATTATCCAGGAAAGAATACTGCAGTGGGTTGCCATTCCCTTCTCCAGGAGATCTTCCCGACCCAGGGCTCAAACCTGGGTCTCCTGCATTGCAGGCAGATGCTTTACCATCTGAGCCACCAGGGGACTTATGGGCATTTAAATACATGCTAAGATACTTATAAGTCTAAATGAATCCAACATGCACAAAATAAAAGTATTAAACGTCATCTCTACATATATAATGTTGTTCTGTCATTAATAGTTATTTACCAGCACATTGAGTATTATTTATTTGTACATTACTTCTAATTGTTAACAACCAGTAAAATAACAAAATTATACATTTTAGATAAATATATATAGTGTATATATATCATAATCAATGCTTCAAAACTTGATGACAGAGATCACAGATTAACATTGTGAACCTTTTTAATGCTAAGTTATACGTCTAGAATTTTTGCTAATTTATTTGATGATTTTATCATTAAAGTTAACTAAGTATATCAAAATTGTAATCTGTGGGGATGTTTTTCATTTTTTTTTCCCTTTTCCTTTCTAAAACTGTTTTTGTTGTCTTAATAGTCTTCAGTAATTGGCTTCTAAGTGCATTATTTGTAAAGGAGATGCTGTAAACTGATTGACATACCAGTCTTCATGGTCAAGAATGCCTGGATCCAAACCGCAGCTCATGACTCTGTGACCTTGTTCAGCGGCCAGAGCTCTTTGTCCTCAGGCTTCTTGTCTATGACATGGGAATAACAACAGGCCTCATAAAACTTCTTTGAGAAATAAACTGGGTGATGTGTATAAAGGACTTGAATCATAGCACGTATTAGCTATTGAAAACTGACCACTTTGCTAATGCACGTTGTTGGAGGAGGTTCTCAAGAAGATAATGCCGCTGGCTGACCCCGGAGCTGAAGTCAGACAATCAGAGGTCACTCACCTCTCCCAGCCTTGGAATGTACAATCGTCCACCTTTCATACAGAGGAGCCATATTCACGGACACAGCCTTGAGAAAACAAGGCATCACTGAGACCATCTGCATTGCATACATGACTGAACCCAAATATGGCCTCTATATACTCTCAAGATTCTGGTGAGCTGGTGTAAAGATCTACTCGTCATGCAGGTTGCCCAAGGTAAGCCTCATATGTAAGTTTCCTCGCTTATTAAGCTTAGTATTTACCAATCTAGAGTGGGCTGCCACTTTCTTCAGACCACCTGCTCTCCTCGCTCTCTTTGTATGAGGGCCAGTTTCAGATTTCACCCAGAAAGGGCTCAAGTTCTCAAATCAACAAATCTAAATATTAGTAAGTTCTCTAGCTTTAGATATGGTACATATTTTACATCATATTATAATTATGTTTTACCCTGTGTTGCTGTTCTTATTCATTATATTATAGCTACCATGATAAGAGTTTATTCATTCTAATTATAGGCTATTCAAATTAATTTTTTTCAGTAGCCATCTAGTAAGCACCTATAATCAAGAAAGTAATTCTATATGTTACAAACAACACAGAAAAATAAAACGTTTATTATGAAGGACTGAGTATAATGCTTTATGAACTACCTAACTATATTAAATCTGACTCTAACTTCCTATTTTCTCTCTTTGCTTTATGCTTAAAGGATTGATTAGGGCCAATTATTTATTGAGCATCTATTTGTTGATAAGACACATTTAGAAATATTTAGAAATACTGGTTATTTGGTAATTTTAGCCAATAAATTGTCAGCCTATGGTTATTTGGCTTGGTTTTGCAGTTTTAAATCAGTTTTTGGCATTGGTAGCTAATAGTCACTTTAGCAATTAGAGATGAAAGCTGAATTAAGAGAAGAGGAATCTATTAATATATAATAATGGCTTTAGAGTCACCAATAAATAAAACTGCTCCTCTGAAATCATTAGAATAGAATTTAACTTTTAAAAAATGTCTTAACAGGCAATACTCTCACACTTCATTTAGGAAATAAATTATAGAATTATATTATGTAGTGATTAGGAAATTGATCTTGCATTTTTCCATTTTTAAGCATTCTGTAGCACAAAAAATATTACTCTGGATTCAAGTTATAATTTAGCTCTTTAAGCTCAATGAATTTGGGCAGGTCATTTAATCTTTCTCAGCATCAGGTTTTTTTCATTTGTAAATTTAGAGAGTAAGACTCATATGTTATATCTAAAATCTCTCATCCATTTGGTTATTGACTAGTGGAACATACATGATGATGGTATAGAGAACAAAAAGTTTAGTTTACTACTGAATATTTAGTTGTAAGTAAGAGGAGATCCAGACATAAAAGCCTTATAAATAATTATGATTATTAGGACTTTTGATTTCAAAGAAGAAAAATATCATCCTACAAATCTACCAAATAATATATTCAAATAAACAGAATTAAGACAGAAACAGTGAATTAGACCACACTTTGGTCTTTCTAATTTTAAGTGAACCTAATTTTACCAGACTTAGGTGTTACTGTGATGCTTTCTTGAGATACCACCTGTAATTTGAAGAAGATACACTTAAAGTTTGCATTTTCTGAACACTGATTTTATTTCCTGTATGAACAATGAATTCTGAAGTTATATTTTATAACTACTATTTAATATTGCCACCTGCTAATTTCCAAGATGTATTGGGTATAATTATTCTTTTAATAAGGGAAGCAGTCAAGAGTATATTTAAGTGGCAGGTTTCATGGATGTTGCCATAGTCCTGGTCCTCCCTATAGCACTTTACATCCCCCTCCACAACCTGTATTAGCACTGACTTCTCAATACCACTAGATTCTTAAATACAGATGCTCTGCTTCAGGGATCCATTATAAACGATCCTCTTAAGTTGGATTAACATATATACACTGCTATTTACAAAATAGATGAGCAATAAGGACCTACTGTATAGCACAGGGTACTGTGTGCTATTATTTTGTAATACACTATAGAAAAGAACCTGAAAAAATAATATACATGTGTATATATGTATGTGTTTGTTTTTCATATATATGAATTTATATAATATATAGATAGATACTTCACTTTGTTGTATCCCTGAAACTAATATGACATTTTAAACCAACTATACTTTGATTTAAAAACATCTTCAAGAGTTTTAAAACAATGCTGCTTTAGCTCTGATAAATTAAATAGTTCTACAAGTCTTTTCAGAATTACCCGACCCCTTCAGTATAAGTGCTATAGTTTGGAGCATTACTAAGTTCAAAATTCTGGGGCCTGGTCTCAGTATTCACTTATTAGTGTTACTATGGAAACAGTTATGAGAGCAAGGGAGGTAAAACTGGTATAGAATCCAGGGAGGGGGCAGTTATCATGGTAGCAGGTGTAAGGTCATTGTGAAATATCAGAAGATACACTCTGTAGTAAGAAATGGATGGGGTCAATATCAAAGCTGGTAAAGACAGAACACAAAGGCCTGCAAATCTGACATGCTGAAAGGAGATGGGTAATCAGGATATAAAACCAAAAATGGAGTAGAGACACAGAGGGAGGCAACAATAAAAGGGAAGATACTGAAGTTTTAGGTGAGTCTGGAGAGATTTCACAGATGGATCAGAGGCCCCCATGCATGCCCTCATTCTTGTTGTATGCTCAGCTGCCCAGTGATATCTGACTCTTTGTGACCTCATGGACTCTAGTCCTCCAGGCTCCTAGGTCCACGGAATTTTCCAGGCAAGAATATTGGAGTGTACTGCCATTTCTGACTCCAGGGGATCTTCCCGACCCAGGGATCAAACCTGCATCTCCTGTGTCTCCTGCAGTGGTATGTGGGTTCTTTATACTGCTCCACTTGAGAAGCCCTCATGCTGGCTTACCTGAGTATATTTTCAACAGGCACAAGATACCTAGATTGCTGATATTATTTGTTTGGCTTCAAACTGGTTTTAGAAAAGGCAGAGGAACCAGATATCAAATTGCCAACATCTGCTGGATCATCGAAAAAGGAAGAGCGTTCCAGAGAAACATCTAGTTCTGCTTATTGACTATACCAAAACCTGTGTGTGGATCACAATAAACTGTGGAAAATTCTTCAAGAGATGGGAATACCAGACCACCTGACCTGCCTTTTGAGAAACCTGTATGCAGGTCAGGAAGCAACAGTTAGAAATGGATATAGAACAACAGACTGGTTCCAAATAGGAAAAGGAGTTCGTCAAGGCTGTATATTGTCCTCCTGATTATTTAAGTCATATGCAGAGTACATCATGAGAAACGCTGGACTGGAAGAAGCACAAGCTGGAATCAAGATTGCGGGGAGAAATATCAATCACCTCAGATATGCAGATGACACCACCCATATGGCAGAAAGTGAAGAGGAACTAAAGAGCCTCTTGATGAAAATGAAAGTGGAGAGTGAAAAAGTTGGCTTAAAGCTCAACATTCAGAAAACGAAGATCATGGCATCCGGTCCCATCACTTCATGGGAAATGGGGAAACAGTGGAAACAGTGGCTGACTTTATTTTTCTGGGCTCCAAAATCACTGCAGATGGTGACTGCAGCCATGAAATTAAAAGATGCTTACTCCTTGGAAGGAAAGTTATGACCAACCTAGATAGCATATTCAAAAGCAGAGACATTACTTTGCCAGCAAAGGTTCGTCTAGTCAAGGCTATGGTTTTTCCTGTGGTCATGTATGGATGTGAGTTGGACTGGAAAGAAGGCTGAGCGCTGAAGAACTGATGCTTTTGAACTGTGGTGTTGGAGAAGACTCTTGAGAGTCCCTTGGACTGCAAGGAGATCCAACCAGTCCATTCTGAAGGAGATCAGCCCTGGGATTTCTTTGGAAAGAATGATTCTAAGGCTGAAACTCCAGTGCTTTGGCCACCTCATGTGAAGAGTTGACTCATTGGAAAAGACTCTGATGTTGGGAAGGATTGAGGGCAAGAGGGGAAGGGGACGACAGAGGATGAGATGGCTGGATGGCATCACTGACTCGATGGATGTGAGTCTGAGTGAACTCCGGGAGTTGGTGATGGACAGGGAAACCTGGCGTGCTGCTTTCATGGGGTTGCAAAGAATCTGGGACTGAACTGAACTGAAGTCAGTATGTGACATTATCTTCTGTTTTATTTAATATGCAACAGAGTATTAAGTATATTGAAACAAGAGTCATATAACTTAAATGTAAAATACTATTTAAGTAACATTTCTTGTAAAATTTCTCCAAAAAATGATTTAAATAAACATTTAATTCTGCCTTGACCTTGGGTATGGATTTTAATCAAAAGGCAACAAATATAAGCAATGCTAATTTTCATTCTAATTCCCTTAAGTCATCAGGACTTGTCCATTGTTTTAACTTTTAGACGTTTATTCAACAGATATTTATTGAATCCTTATCATCCTCCAGTGCTGTAGTAGGCACTGGAGATATATTAATGAAGAAAACAAATTCTTCATGCTTTTTACCCACAGTCTCTTATTAGTTCTACTGGAAGCCATCCCTGATTTTTACTTTTTCTTGATTCTTTTTCTTATCTATGAACCTTTTGCTCAATAATTCACTAGTTGGGGTAAAATCCACTGAGGAAATTAATTTAGCACTCTGGCAGATTGCTAAATGGATCTTAATGTTTTATAAACAGCCATTTCAGGAGGCTGTTAGCAATTTTTTGCATGTTTGAGCTTGAGTCAGACATGCTTTTGTTCTTGGAGGGATTCCACTGATAAGTCTATTTCAGTATGGAGCTATGAAGCATATATTCATCCATTTTGCTAAGTTATCTCTGACCTAATGAAGTCATCTACATGTAGCTGTTTCCACATTAAATGTGAAAGACATCATTCTGAATCACAAATTGAGTGTATGACTAGCAAAACTAGGCCTTTCTAGAAACATAATATTTATCTTTTTAAATTTATTTTAATGAAGATATACAGAACTGGCTTAAAACAACAGCTGGTTCTTAAGGTTTGCCTTCCAAACTGCCCCCAAACTATGCCATTCCCAAACATTTATTTACGAAGAGATAATTGATAGTTTGTTAATAGGACTGGGCAGCTTGGTCTTCTCATAGGTTGTTCCACTTACAGGTTTATACTTAAATAAGGATACTTTATGTAAAGGATATTGGGCTTGCAGTTTTCATTTTGCAGGCTATCCTTCAAGTTGATAAAACAAACATGGAAAATTACTTTTCCATTATAAAGAGTTAATATCATACACTCTTTAGTGTCAAATTTTGTACTGGAAGATGGGTACAAGTAAAAATACTTCTGAGAAAAATGGGGCAGCCTTTCGAGAAACAAACAATTGTTCCTTTTCTAGGGAGTTGCTCCCAGAGTCATAGTGAGAAAAATAATTTAGAGCAGGTTCTTCACCTGACATTCTATATTATTATTGTGTGGCTGTGCAAAGAAGGAAGCTTGCTATCATCTCTGGCCCTTGCCCACTGGCCGCCAGGAGCACCATCTTTCTAGGCATGATGACAGAACCTGTTTTCAGACAGGGTCAAATGTTTCCTAGGGGGACAAATTAACTCTCAGTAGTGAAGGATTGAGTTTTCCTAGTAGCTCAGCTGGTCAAGAATCTGACTGCAGGGCTGGAGACCTGGGTTCAGTCCCTGGGTTGGGAAGATCCCCTGGAGGGCGGCCTGGCAACCCACTCCAGTATTCTTGCCTGGAGAATCCCTATGGACAGCCTTGTAGCCTTATCAAGGATTGGTGCTTTTTTTTTTTTTTCACTTAGTAATACACAGTTAAAGCTCCCTACCATGTCTTTTCATGGCTTTAGAGATCATTTTCTTTTAGTGCTGAATAATATTCCATTGTGTGAATGTATCACAGTTTATCCATTCACCTACTGAAGGAAATCTTGGTTCCTTCCAGTTTGGGCAATTATGAATAAAAGTACTATAATCATATGTGTATAGGTTTTTGAACATAAATTTTCAATTCCTCTGAGTAAATATCAAGAGCATAATTGCTGGACCATATAATAACAGTATGTTTAGTTTTGCGAAAACTCATTAAACTCTCTTCCACTGCATTGCAGTATTTATTATTCAAGGATTTCTTGAACTTCTGGATTTCTCTTTTGTGTTCTGTTGTGTTCCTGTAATTCTCAAGTTGTCAGTTTCCTTTATTTCTTAAACATCTTCACTGGGCACTGAAAAATTAAGACCAGCAGCTATGATTTAGACTTTAAGTGAAGTGATCCAGCAAAAAAAGTATATTCTTGGGTAGTCATTTATAAGATGGCAAAAAGTTAACCTCCAGGGAGTAGAGCCGAGATGAGGTTGAAATGACATACATGTACTAGAGCTTATGATCTGGTGTGTAACATGGCAGCAGTCCTCAGACATTCTCAGATATCCCTAGTAGCAAATGCATTGAGATAATTAGGCTACTGTTCATTTGTGTGGATATATAGTGGAAATAAAAGAAAAAGTTTGATGTTGGAGAACTAGAGAAATTGAGAACACTTGGTCACTTACAACTGTAATTCTTCAACATCTAAATAAGGATAATGACAATTTCTGGATTCCAGAGCAGAAGAAAACTGTTAAAAAGACATAAGATGTTAAGAAACAGAAGTCTTACAGTATATCTTATATTTCTTAAGTATGAGTACACGCATTTTTTTTTTTTAAGAGTCTGATATTTCAATTGAAGGAGCTTCCCAGGTGGCTCAGTGGTAAAGAATCCACCTACTAATGCAGGAGATACAAAAGGCTTGTGTTTGATCCCTGGCTGGGGAAGATCCTGGAGAAGGAAATGGCAACCCACGCCAATATCCTTGCCTAGAAAATTCCAGAGTCTGAGGAGTCTGTCAGGGGGTTTCAAAGAGTTGGACATGGCTGAGTGACTGAGCATATACTTTACTTGAAGGTGATTAAAGGAAGAAACCACACAGTAGAAACTCTCAGGGAATTCACACAAAATTAAAAATAAAAAACAGTTAATGGTAATGTGAGTGAAGTGTTTTTATGAATTCCTGATTAGAGGGTAAATTATACATTTTGGAAAACAATTTGGGCATTTATGAACAATTTATGAATTCAGTGCCTACAAATGGTTGTATTTTTAAACCAGGTATTTAACTTCTAGTGGCCTAAGGATGCAATCTACAAAATGCTCAAAGCTCAATGGACAAAGTAATTCATACTGTAGTGTTATTCATAATAATAAAAATTACAGAAAAATACTTAATGTCTTAGTGTAGGAAAACTGTTAGTTGTATTAGGGTGCAATTCATGTAATAAAATAAAATTATTTGATATATATTTGTAAAAATAAATTTCCAATATAAAACAAAGTAAAATATACCAAATAATATTATCTCAAGCCATATCAAGAAAAGTATATGTGTGAAATATTGGAGACAATATGTCAAAATATTCAAGAGATGGTGTCCATTTGGTTGATAGGGTACAGGTATTTCTATTTTTTTAAATTTTTATTACTAGAATGCAAAAGTTTGAGACTAGTAAATAGTTATTTATAATAAAATATAAGCAGAATTTGGTTTCATTCCTCTATTCCAATACTTTTGACATATCCCAGCTATTTATCTCTTTTCAAGTCAATGTTTTCCACAGATGTTATGTTCCTTGGTTTTAGGAGGGTCATCCAGTAAAAGATCTTAAACAAGTAATTATTTAAATATGACGGTAAATATGAGGACCGATGATTTTTAAATGTGGCAAGGAAAACCTGTTATTTTTCTTTGAGTGAGAATTAGCTCATGTATGTGTGAAATATAAGTTTTTGTTTTTGTTTTTCAACCCAAGTAATGTACTACAGGGTTTCCCAGGTGGCACCAGTGGTAAAGGACCTGACTGCTACTGCAGGAGATGTAAGAGACTTGGGATTGGTCCCTGGGTCAGGGAAGATCCCTTGGAGGAGGGCATGGCAATCTACTCCAGCATTTTTGCCTGGAGAATCCCATGGGCAGAAGAGCCAGGCAGGCTACAGTCCATAGGGTCACACAGAGTCAGACATGGCTGAAGGGATGACTTAACATGCATGCACATAATGTACTTTACAGTAAATGAATGCATGCATCCAACAATGTACATTGGTTGAATATTAGACAGAATATTTATGGCTTGTGGGTATATGAGGGAACCCCACTGCTACCAGCAGCTTGCCTATTTCTAATAAAATGACTTATCTAACTTGAAAATTAATAGCTACATAACTCCATTAAGGAAAGAACCAAATGATCCTATGCAATAAGAGATTTTCAAATTTAATTACTGATAATATTGCCTTGTAAGAAATGCATTCTGTTAATCATTCCTCCAAAACCTATACTTGTATGGGATCTCTTGTCAGATATGAATAATTTGTTGTTATCTAGTATTTAATATGGAGAAGGCAATGGCAACCCACTCCAGTACTCTTGCCTGGAAAATCCCATGGATGGAGGAGCCTGGTAAGCTGCAGTCCATGTGGTCGTGAAGAGTCGGACACGACTGAGCGACTTCACTTTCACTTTTCACTTTCATGCATTGGAGAAGGAAATGGCAACCCACTCTAGTGTTCTTGCCTGGAGAATCCCAGGGATGGGGGAGCCTGATGGGCTGCCATCTATGGGGTCGCACAGAGTCAGACACGATTGAAGTGACTTAGCAGCAGTATTTAATAACTGCCCTGGATGACAAGGTTTGTACAGACACCATGTAGGTCAATATTGTCCATGGACATAAGTATGAATATTGATCAGTATTTGGGCAACCTGCATCTCACATCATGGTTCTTATTGTATCAGAGAGGTCCACTGCTAGCCACTGCTTGACTACTTCTTCTGATCTCATATTATCTGGAATATGTTCTTGAGGTTGCATCAGTCACTATTTAGTCAATGTGTTATAGGTTCGTTACATTTTTTGCTCCAGGCATCATGATATTTGCCAGAGATGTCTTGGTGAAGAAATATATAATATCCCTTCCAGTTAAGAAAACATTATTCAGGCAAGTGGCAAATTATAGGCAGTTATTGCATAGTTTCAGAGCTAAGTGAGCAGTTATTTGCCCACAGGGAACATGAAGTAGCCATGAAGGAAAATGACCCCATGTATCTTGAAAGAAATTAAAAAAGGAAGAATCTGTGACAATTAGGGTGCCTCCGGACCATAAATCTCTCCCTTCTGTTTCTTAATTTCAAAGAAAATGGCTAAGTAAGTAAAACATTTACAAAGGAAGGTGTTAAAATCTAAATTCTACCACTAAAGCAGCTAGTGTCAAAAGCTCACAAATAGCCTGGTAAAACATTTAAAGTGTTGTTGTACCAAGAAAGTTGAAATTCTTTTTCAAAGACATGATCGTTAGAAAAAGTGGCATTAATGGCGAAGAAAAGGCAGTTAGTGTGATCATCTTTTTATAAAGGTTTCAGGCTATCTGGCTATATATACAGTGGATATTTTTCTTCCTTTGTGGTAATAAAAAAGTCAAAACAGGCAATTTTCTAGACAAGTAAATGAATAGGTATAATGATTTGTGACATTTTAAAAATATAAACGAACACCCAGAAAGTCCCATTTCCTAATAGTATGATCTTAACACACATGAATTCTGTTGACAGAGAGACTAAACAAAAATAACATGTGAAATACAAAAGATAAAAATAATGTTTAAATCCTGCCCACAACCCAGCATTCACTGATGCCTAGGCTCTATGTATGGACCGTGTGCCTGCATGCTTTTTGCAAGGATGGATGTCAGATGGAAGAGGTAAAATTTCTCTAAGAAGATAATTTCCATACTTCATGCTTCTTATCATTTTCCATCTCTCTGCTACTCCTTCATGTTCATTTTATTGATTCTTTTAAAGCAAATTCATCTGCTTTCATTTAACCATGCATCCAGTCCTGTTGGTATTTCCTACCACTCAGCTTTTCGTAGATCCCTGGGTTCTATTCAACTTTCTTTCGTTTTTATAAATGAGAAAAAGAAAAAAGAAAAACTAAAGCTCCAACTAAGCCTCTGAAACACTTCCCTAGGTACATAGAAACTATGATAATTTGTAAATTCAATGTAAATTATGAGTCACATACATGGAGAGGATGCTTTTGTATACCTTTTACATTCTACCCAGTAGACATGGCTTAATCATGCTCAGTAATTTGGCATCTTCATTAACAGTGCTCCAAGTCTGCACAACGGGAGGGAACCATGACTTTGGAGTGGGGATGGGAACTTTGGGCAAAGGCAATCTGTCTACATGTTGTCCTCAACCATCAGTGCTATGAAGTGGAATTGACCAAGGCAAATGTCAGGCTCTAGATCACTTAATCACTGCAATATGGAATGGAAGAGCTTCTGATGGAGCCCTGGAGAGGCACCTGCTAAGTCATAGTTCAGACAAGTGGAGGAAGGCCTTCTCTGAATATGTACCACCTGCTATTGAGACGGGTTTCCCAGGTGGTGCTAGTGGCAAAAATCTTGGCTGCCAATACTAGAGACTTAAGAGACTCCTGCAATCCCTGGGTCAGAAAGACCCCCTGAAGGAGGGCATGCCAACCCACTCCAATATTCTTGCCTAGAGAATCTGATGGACAGAGGAGGCTGGTGGGCTACAGTCCATGGGTTCACAAAGAGTTGGACAGGAGGACTGAAGCGACTTAGCATGCAGGCATGCTATTGAGACCTCATAGCAACATAAACTCAGGCTAACCATGGAAAAATCCCAGGAGAGTCTCTGTTGATAACCTTCCCATGAGTTACAACTCACCATTAGGCCTTAACCCCGGGGAACAGGGTCAGCCAGTCTGGCTCTTCTTGATCATTTACATCTGGACTTACATTCTGAGGGGTGATAAATAATAGTCATTTTTCTTCTCCTGGCACAATACGGTCCTAGAACCCTTTCCCAGCTCTGGCCAAGTTTTGTGTCTTATACTCTGTACTTTCTCCAAGTTAGACTTCTGTCTGTTCACACAAGCTGTGTGCTTTCTTGCCCCCAGGCTCCGCTTAAGCTCTTCTCTCCTTTGCCATGTCTGGACCTATCTAATTTCTCCATTATTTCTTAACTTCATGAAGCCTTTCTTAAACCCCTATTCAGAAATGATCCCTTCCTCGTGTCACAATAGCAGCTGATTTTCAGTTTTTACGACATTCTTACAACCTGATTTATATCATCAAATGTTGTATTTATGCCTGATCTCTTCCAGGATACTATTAATATTAGCAATTTGAGGGCAGGATCTGTAGTATATTCCTGAGGGTCAACGCTATTTCCTTCATTGTTTTCATACACACAAGCTCTCTCTCCCTCTCTCCACACACACACACACACACACACACACTCACACAGAGTTGGTACACAGTCTTATGACAGAAGCTTCTACTCTTCTCTGATGGACCTTTGCTACCTTCTCTTCTCCCTTCACCCCAATCTAAGAAGATTTGATGTCAAAATTACCTCAGAGGGTATTGATCAAATTCTCCTCTGGCAGAGTTCAACCTTTGCTTGTGATTAAAAATAATCTAATAATGAGAAAAATCCAATTGCCATGAGTGCCACACTGTGTGTAAGTCTGTATATGTGTGTCATAGGCCCTTGGCCACTCCTGATGTCACACTGCAGAGAGAAGGCGATGGCCCCCCATGCCAGTACTCTTGCCTGGAAAATCCCACGGACGGAGGAGCCTGGTAAGCTGCAGTCCATGTGGTCGTGAAGAGTCAGGCACGACTGAGCGACTTCCCTTTCACTTTTCACTTTCATGCATTGGAGAAGGAAATGGCAACCCACTCCAGTGTTCTTGCCTGGAGAATCCCAGGGACAGGGGAGCCTGATGGGCTGCTGTCTATGGGGTCGCACAGAGTCGGACAAGACTGAAGTGACTCAGCAACAGCAGCAGCAAATGTCACACTGGAAATCTGCAGGATTTGTTGTGAAGAGGCTATTTAGCCCTGGTACTATCCTTTCAACAGTTTCTGTGACTTTGTGTGTGGGTGTGACCGTGTGTGTGTGTGTAGCATTTTTTATTCCCTAGAGAAATCAAGAACTGGTGAAATAAAGGCATCGTCTGTCTTTCACACCTATAAATGTGCTGTTTCCACCCTTTCCTGCAAAGAACTGACTGTGAGCTTACTCAAGTACAGTTGGCGCTTCCCAGAACGAGGAAAAAACTGAGCGAAGGGAACCTTGGTAAAATAACTTTCTAAATATATTGTCCTAAATATTACCACGATGGAAGAAGAGGTTCTCAGGCTGTGAGGTGCTGAGAGGGCCTTGGGTTAGAAAGTCCACCGTCGTCTGTGTGGACAGGAGTCTCTGACCCTCCTCCATCCTTTGCAGTAACCCCAGTCCTAGGATACCAAGTAAGTGAACCCTCCACGTGAAAACTGTGTTACAGTGATCTGCTTGGGGAACACCAGCTGTGGACGAGTTCTCTCCTACCAATGTTATTAATAGCTTGTTTCCACTCTTACCCCTTGCCTTTCTCCAAGCAATGACATCTCCATTTTAGCATCCTGCCGGGGGTGGGGTTGGCTGGATTCTGAACTCGACAATATTTCTAACCCCTTCTATTTCCATGTCCTCGCTGATAAAGAAACAGCCAAGGGCCTCTCTGGGTCAGGGGTGAGGCTGAGCACCGTGATGTACAGACTGCAGAATCCATTGTCAGTTCCAGCTGGTTGCTCTGACCGGACAAGGGCCCCGAGGCCAGGTATGCTGCCTTCTGCATCCCTTGCTTCAGGTCTGCTATCAAACTTGCATACCTTTTCCTATTTTTTCCAGCAGAGACAAGGATCCCTACTTTTCCAACAGAAAGAATGATATATCCCAACATTCGGGAGAGGAGCGCTAGCTGTGGTCGCTGGCCACGACTCCATCACTTCAATTTAAAGTCGGGCACACGCAGGTGTGCGTATGGTAGGGGGTGACCGGGCGCAAGATCCCCGCGCAACTCATCTGTGTGCGTTTCCAGCACCTTCCGCATCTCCAGCCTCGCGGGGACCTCGCCGGCGCTGTGCGCCGGCGACCGAGGGCAGAGCCCGCCGAGTGTGTCCAGGGGAGACTTTGGACTTCTCCAAGGACGCAGGAAACACTGATAGCCCAGTTGAACGCAGCCCCTCTCATATCTCATCCCCTCCCCGATCTCTCTCCTTTAAGGTATCTGCTGTCGACAGCAGTGGGCCGACGTGGGTAACAGACACTGTGCACATCTTTCCGCCTAGCCTACCCTCTCGAGCCCTAGGAGACAGGCGGTGTAGACCCCCAGAGGACGGCTCCTTTCCCTCTGCTCCGGCAGAGTGTGGAAAGCGTGGGAAGCGGGCAGCCTGCAGAAGGTTTGCGAGAGAGAGGGCGTGGGAGAGGGATATCACCACCGCCCGCCCCCCCCCCCCCCACGCCCTTGAAGGAATGCGAGCTGCAGAATCCACTGTCCACCCCTAGCTGTGCGGCTCCCACGGAGCCCTGACGCGCTAGAAGCGCGCGCGGGGCCGGGCAACCGTCGGCAGCATCAGCACGGGTTCCAGCGGTTGGCTTCCGCCCACCTGCCTACGTTGGGGCGAGGGCGCCAGGCTGCCCTCCCTCCCTTGGCCCAGGGCCGGCAGTCCCCCTGAGGATCACCTTCAGGCTGGGCGTGCGGACGCACTCGTGCCAGCCGGATCGCGGCGACCCGGGGTAGCCGGAGGCCCCGGGAACCGAACTCGCGGCTGCGAGCTCGACTGCGGACGAATCCAGGGGGCCGCGCGCCTCCCGGCCGACGGTCGGTCGCCGTGCGGCGCGGAGGGATACGCCTCGGCCGCGCCTCCCCTCCCCGCCCCTCCCCGCGCCCCCGCCCCCGCCTCCCTCCCCGCCCGGCTCTGCTGCCGCCGCGGCGGCCGCTGCTGCTGGTGCTGCTGGTGCTGGTGCCGCCGCCGCCGCCTGGATATAGTGCGGCAGGGAGCGGAGCTTGCAGTCACTTTGCAAGGAGGAGCGCGCGGGCTGCGGGCGGCTGGGGCACCCCCGGAGCGGCGGCGGCTCTAGCAGAGGCGGCCGTGACAGCGGAAGGTTCTCTCTCCGGGGCTGGACTTAATAACTTTGGAACTGTCCACCGGTGTCACGTCCTGAACATGAGCCTCCTCCTCTCCTTCTACCTGCTCGGGTTGCTTGTCAGTAGCGGGCAAGGTAGGAGTGCGGTGCTTTTCTTGCGTTTACTTTCCCTCCCCCTTCTACCCAACCTGGAGAGCCAGAAGGAGCTCCAGGAAGAATTAAATGACGGGACTAAAGTTATAGTTATTGTTGTTGTTATTGTTTCCCCCAGTGATGTCTGGTCTGTGGAGACCCTTGAAGAAGAAAATACAGGCTGGGAGATGGGCATCAGTGAGCCAGAGGTTTAGGAAAACTGTATCTTTCTCTGGGATCTTGGCTTTCTTTGAGTTTCATTATCAAAAAAATTGGATGAGTAGGTTGGCATGTGTTACCAGTTAAATGTCTGAGGTTGCGAAAGGCAAGGGAACGATGATGTTTTAAAGAAGAAGCAAAAACTGTCAGCATTAAACTCGTTGGGAAATATTTCTGTTGTGTGCAGGAAATTCAGTTCTTAGAGACTTTTTTTTTTTTTTTAATTCCCTTGCCCAAGACCCCCAGTTTCTGACAGAAGTGAACGATGATGGTTTATTTCTGTTGAGAACTGAGAGAGGGGCCATGGATGTGTGTAAGAAAGCAGATGGATAAAACTAGGAATGTGTTGCAGTCATTCGTTTTCAGCACACCCCCCCCACCCCTTGTTAATACAGCAAGGTTGACATTTTTTATGCCATCAGATTGTAATTACACCTGTGAGGGATGTTTAGCTTGTGGGGAACTGGTGGGATTTTTATCTGTTTAGAAAAAAACAGAAATAGCTTACTAGAATAACCTGAGAGAATTTGGGGAAGCTACCTCTGTTTATAGAGATAGATGTGCATTTGCATTGTTTAGTTTACGTTCACGTAAAATATATTTATAATAAATGGAGGCATTTTCAATAGTCCAGACAAGTTTGGGCATTTAAATTGGGGACCCAAAATGCTAAAACATGCATATGTGGAAGTCTTCCAAAAAAAAAAAAATATATATATATATATATGTGTGTGTGTGTGTGTGTGTGTGTGTGTGTGTGTGTATAGCAGTGATTTTCTGATGTGTAATAATAGCAGAGAATGTTATTAGTGTAGCATGATTTTTTTTTTGAGAAAAAAATAAATTACAGCACAAGTTAAAATATCTCCACTGTATTCAGTTCTAAGCTTTTTAGCCTCTTCTGTGTTTTTCATTTGGTCCAGCAGGGGGTGGTAGAACTCCATTTTAAGGTGGGTCTGTTCTTCCACACTCCCTAGGTCCTTCTATCATTCTTCAGCCGGGCTTGACATTTTGGATATGAAACCTTCCTTTCTCTGCCCTTCTCCTCCCTAAATCTATAGTGTTAGTCGCTGATGAAACGCGATTGGATACAGATTTTTATGTTCAGAAATTAGAACGCAAACACTGTTTTAGTTTGTAAAGTGACTTGCTAAGAGGCTGCTCATTTTCTCTTAAAAGAATAGAGTATGCAAAATTCCAGTCGTAGCAAAATTGCAGTTTTGTCAATCTGAAGCTAATATTAGACCAGCCACTTAATTGAATCATTTTAATAGCAATGATCAATATACACACTCTGCCCTACAGATACGCTGCTTTAATTGTTGGAGAGCTGCTGGTTATGTTTAACTGTTCATTTGTAATATAGACAGGTATTTCTGAATACTGAGAAGCAGTCCCCCAAAATTGCAGTTAAAATACCACTGCAATTAACCAAATGTAGACACTGTGGGCAAAATGAGGACATCGTGGAAGGCAAGTTTGTGCAGACTTAAGATTATATTGTGACTGATTTGGAGAAGAAAAAGAAAAAAATGTGTCAGTTGTGGAGTCTTTGAATTTACTGTCATAGACATTAAGTGTGTTGGAATTTGGGGGATAAAAAAGAAATCTGGGAATGTTTAAATAGTACACACAGACACATATAATTTGGGTCTGTGTATGTAACACATATTTGAAATTGTGATTCACCAATTTAGAATTCAGAAGGCAGGGTGATTATAAAGAGGGGCTTGGAGACTGAAGCATGCCTCACAGGGAGCCCATATTCACTGTAATGTAACAGGGAAGGGAGAGAGCGTCGTTCTCAAGATCTCTCTATCTAGTACAATTTAAAAATGCATGGCACTCACAGAGGTATAGATGCATGCATAGCAGAGAGCCCAAGCTTTTGTGAAACAGAACATGTGGTACTTCTGTACCATGTGTCCTAATGAAGTCAGAGATGCTTGGAAACGGCAATCCTGATCCTGGAGTCCAGTTCCTCTCTGCTAGTGTTTTGTTCTCCAATTAAGGATGCAGTAGCAAGTATCAGAAGCACCACAGGGAGCAGTTTGGAAAAAAATAATGCATCTAGCATAACTCATACTTTTGTTTATTCTTTTGTAAATGGGGCCATGGAAAAGCCACCAGTCAGTGATCCTTGGGCTTGCCTTGGAAATACTAAAATCACAGCTTGCTGATTTATGTTTCCAACAATATACTTGCAGGAGGTTTTATGAAGCATGATTGAAGCTATCGCTTTGGAAAGTGGTGTGCAGTTAGACTGGAGAAAGGCAATGATGATGTATTCCCTTTTAAGTAGTCAAAACGTTTTGAACTGCGGCCGTGGAATAGGAGAAAATGACAGAAGTGAAAAACTGACTAACTTAAGTGGATGCCAATACCATAATTAGCTAACAAGGCCTAATAGTTCTGCTTCTAACTTTCAACACAAGGTTATTGTTCTACTGTAGTGAGAGGCTTTTTTATTGTAGCAGAAGTGCTCCTTTAAAAGCCTCTCCTTCTCGCTGCAAGATTCATATCCAGTGAAGTGCAGTTGGGATTTAATTGTTGAGTCTGGATTTCATTGTCAATGAAACAACTATTCCATAGCTCTAACTTCTGCAGTTATTTTTCCTTTGTATTTAGAACTTGGTCACAGCTTCTGTCATCATTAAGTCTCAAGTGATAACTTGAGCCTGTGATTCACAGTGCGTGTGCTGTTTGGATCTATGTAAATTTGTATTTACATGTAAGGGCTGCTTTCCTGAAACTTTAAATTTTTAAAACAATTTTCTTCTTTTAAAAATTACCCAAGTGCAATTAATAATCATCTATGACTGACTGTTCGCATACATACATTAGAAGCACTGTTGTTCAAAATTATTAAGCAAGAACAGAGGTGTCTGTTCAACTGGATCTCTCTTGTCATCCAGTACAAGATATATACCTAGGACACTCACCTAAGCCAAAATCATTGGGGAGAGGAGGGTGAATTGCCCAGTTAGTTAGTTGAACTTACAGGCATCTGCTTACAATTGTGCTTTCTGATGAAGTGCTGGCAAGTCATTGTTCATTAGAGAGGTGTAGGTATGAGGGTGACTACTGGTTTCAGGTCTACAGGAAGGTCTCCACAAACCTGTCTTCTGTGGGGGCTGTTAAGCAGACAGCCTGTCTTACCTACCTGGCTCTAATGCTTAGATGTCAGCTTTTCTTTGTACGATTTCAGTTGAATCAACTCCACGTTCATTTGCTTGTAGAGAAGATAGGCTATGTAAATTAATATCCTTATCCTCAATGAATAAACCACAGGATTTCTTTCTCTGCTTTATATCAAAGGAGTTCAGTGGAACATTTGGTCACTTTAGTGTCCAGTGATGAATTGTGGCGCCTAGAGAACTGGAAGGGAAATTGGTGGGTCCTGAGTGTTCATGAATCTGTTCAATGACACTCAGGGCTAATGGTCTCTCAGAAGTAATGCCCTCTCAGAGAAGCAATTAAGGGGACGGAAGAACCTCATACAGCCCAAGAAGAAACTCAAACTTCAGATAATTTCATACATAAAATGGCCTGTTTGCAAACATGGGACTTGTTTGTACTGAGACTGAGAAATGAGATACAGAAAGTGTTCAGTACCAGGCTAACAGCGTGGTTTGTTTTTGCCTGTTTCCTTGAGAGGGAGATGTGAGAATGCAAACGGTTGTCACTCTGAAGACCCTGGAACTAGTCTTGCTGCTTCCTCTGGCTTTTGACATTCAGGAAATGACTTTAATTCTTCTGTTTTGAGGGTCATCTCTCACAACAGTGTACATGGAAAAGTACTTTGAATTGCCTTTTCTTTTTTTTTTTTTTACGTCCAAAATAAAAATAATCCTCTAGGAGTTGGTGGATGCAAATTTAATAATTTTAATATTCTTATAAGCGAATATAGTTGTTTTTTTTCAAATTTTATTGACTTAAGAGTCTAAATTTCCTGTGCCCTTTATACTATCCCAGTTATACTGAAGATAGGCCTATTTAACAGATTTTAGTTTTAATGTTCCAAATTACATGATATGAGAATACTTTAAGATGCAACCCGTGCTGTTATTAAATGTAATATTCCTGAGTTTCACAGAACTGAGGTATCTTTAATTGTTCAGCAAATAAAAGTGCTTATGTATGGCACTCTCTTAAATATTTTAATAACTTTGAACTATTTACAATTATAACAATAGTGCTCATCTCAAATGGTTTTCAACACACTCCCTAGTTTCGCATACTCACTTGTGCCACTAACAATTCATCAAACATTGGGAAATATTTTAGAAAGCTATGATCTAATAGGAGAAAGGGGCAGCAGAGGAAGCTAGATAGCATCACTGACTCAATGGACATGAATTTGAACAAACTCCATTAGATAGTAGAGGACAGAGGAGCCTGGCATGCTGCAGCCCATGGGGTCACAAAGAGTTGGATATGACTTAGGGACTGAACAACAAGAACAGTGATCTAATGAAATAAACTTGCCTGAATTTAAATAAGTAAGAGGCAGAAGGGGGAGTTTTGAGAGTATTTATAATCATAACAGGCTTCCCTGGTAGCTCAGACGGTAAAGTATCTGCTTACAATGCGGGAGACCTGGGTTCAATCCCTGGGTCAGGAAGATGCCCTGGAGAAGGGAATGACAACCCACTCCAGTATTCATGCCTGGAAAATCCCATGGACCAAGAAGCCTGGTGGGCTACAGTCCATGGGGTTGCAGAGAGTCAGACACGACTGACTTCACTTCACTATAATCATAACAATCAACAGATTAACCTTGGGAGAATCTTAGGTCAATTGATGAAAATTGTCTTGGTTCCAATTTGTTTTTTAAAAAGAGTGGAGAAGGAGAACAAACACTTGACTTGGAAGCAGAAGACCTAGAACACTGAGGGCCTCTTGACTGAAGAAGCAGCTTACTCTCTCAGAGCCGTTATTTGCCTGTTTGAAAATCTGATATAAAAATATCTGCCTAGTTGACCTTGCTGTACTGTTAAGAGGAGCAGTTGTGATAACACATATGTGTAGACCTGTTGTAAAATGTCAATCCTACTATGCTAGACATTACGTATATTTTTTAAATAATATGCATACATATAAACCTGCCTATGACTTAAAAACAGTTCGTTTATTAATTTAAAATAGCATCATAAGCTGCTCTGTGATTGGAGAAAAATATTGAGGGGGCTGAGATAATCTAATTCATTAATGAGAGTGACTTATTCATCAGTCAGTGATTACATGTCTCAGACATTGGGCAGAATTCCTGGGAGTGATCATATAGATTGTGTGATGAACAACTCTAGGAGGCACTACTCGTAGTCATAGTGATGGAATATATATTTCCAGCAGGGGGCAGGGAATCGTTTTGAGGAATGTGTTTCTTTTTTGTATCATGAACCCCTTATATGGACCAACACCAGGCTGGAATTAGTCACAAAGAGTCTTCAGTGGCATGTAATTACGATGTGACTTGCTAAAGGTCAAATAGAAAAATGAAGGGATTAATGACTAGAGTTCTGGTCTGTAAATTCTCACTTCAGTTCTCCAAACACCAAACTTTGCATATATTAAAAAAACATTATCTAATGGTTCTTCACCTCAAAGTAAATACTTAAATTATGTGCCATTTTGTCAGTAAATCAAATATCAAATACTTGTTGAGGCCATACAATGTGGATAACCTCAGCATTTTATAACATTGAAAATCACTTATTCAAAGTGCTTTCAATTACCTTGTAACTCAAGACCGTCAAGAATCCAAGGAAGTATTTACCTTATGGATGAAGAAATTTAGAGCAACTACCTGGTTTTCCTATATAAATTTTAGTTAGTATGAAATTAGGATTAAAATTTTCTCACTTCTAGTTCAATGCCTATTTTTTTAATGTATTTGATGCATTTGTTTGAAAATGAAAATTTGGTGTGTTGGAGGGAGGAAGGTGCTTGGAATTTAAGATTCATAGTTGAGAAGATAATAGACAAATGAATTTAAGAACCCAAATCCACATATGAGAGATTAATAAAGTGTTCAACTAATGAACAAAGATATCATATAATTGGCTTCCCTGATAGCTCATTTGGTAAAAAATCTGACTGCAATGCAGGAGACTTGGGTTCAATTCCTAGGTCGGGAAGATCCTCTGGAGAAGGGATAGGCTACCCACTCCAGTATAATTGGGCTTCCTTTGTAGCTCAGCTGGTAAAGAATCCACCTGCAATGCAGAAGACCTGGATTTGATCCCTGGGTTGGGAAGTTCTCCTGGAGGAGGGAAAGGCTACCCACTCCAGTATTCTGGCCTGCAGAATTCCATGTTCTGTATAGTCCATGGGGCCACAAATAGTCAGACACAGCCAAGCAACTTCCACTTTCATCATATAATTAGTTAAAAATTAAATGATTTAAATAAGTCCTTAGGAATTCAGCATCTCGAAAGACCTAAAACTTGTTCATTGTTTGTTAACTGCCTGGCTCAGTTGTACGCACTCTGTATGTACTACCTGGCTTAATATATACAGCAGTCTTGTAATTATTATCATATCTTACTCCCCTTTGTCAGTTGAAGTCTGTGAGGTATGGAAGTTGAAGGAGCTAAGACTGCACTGCTAGGAGACAAAGGTTTGAACTCAGTACATGTGTAAGATTGGCCTCTTTCCTGGGACAACACGTTGTTGCTCACTAAAGCAGAGAGGACCTCAACACAGTGAGACTAAATAGAGAAAATAATACAAGCAGAATAAGTTGTAGGGAAGGAGGTAAATGTTCAGAGGACAGAAATAATCCAATTTAGTTAATTAAGAAATAATACAAATTAAGGATTTAGAAAGGTGAGTTGTTGGCCTCAATTATGGAAATATTGGAGAGACTGGGAGGCAGTCAAGCCTTGCGGCAAAGCTGAGTTTCACTAAAGCTCAACATGCAGAAAACTAAGATCATGGCCTCTGGTCCCGTCACTTCATGGCAAATAGATGGGGAAACAGTGGCTGACTTTATTTTGGGGGGCTCCAAAATCACTGCAGATGGTGAATGCAGCCATGAAATTAAAAGATGCTTACTCCTTGGAAGGAAAGTTATGACCAAACTAGATAGCATATTCAAAAGCAGAGACATTATTTTGTCAACAAAGGTCTGTCTAGTCAAGGCTATGGTTTTTCCAGTAGTCATATGTGGATGTGAGAGTTGGACTGTAAAGAAAGCTGAGTGCTGAAGAATTGATGCTTTTGAACTGTGGTGTTGGAGAAGACTCGAGAGTCCCTTGGACTGCAAGGAGATCCAACCAGTCCATCCTAAAGGAGATCAGTCCTGGGTGTTCATTGGAAGGACTGATGTTGAAGCTGAAACTCCAATACTTAGGCCACCTGATGCAAAGAGCTGACTCATTGGAAAAGACCCTGATGCTGGGAAAGATTGAGGGCAGGAGGAGAAGGGGATGACAGAGGATGAGACGGTTGGATGGCATCACAGACTCATGGACATGAATTTGGGTGGACTCCGGGAGTTGGTGATGGACAGGAAGGCCTGGTGTGCTGCGGTTCATGAGATTGCAAAGAGTTGGACATGACTGAGCGACTGAACTGAACTGAATTTCAAGCATTGTTTGGGCAGGAAAATAACACGGAGTTAAATTTTGTTTTAAGTCCACTTGCCACGTGTGGTGTGGACTAGAGGGAAATGAAAAAGGAGTGAATGGACAGGACACAATGTCTCTGTGGAAGAATTAATGGATCTTAATAACACATTAGATTTGGGGAACTGGAAGGAATGTGACCCCTGAAGTTTTAAGCCTGTTTGACAGAAAGAATGGTTATATCTTAACAGAAATAGGTTAAGTAAGTAAAGAAAACTGCTGATATCGGGCAACGGTTTTTCTTACTTCTTTGTATTGGGTTTGCCAAAACGTTCATTTGGGATTTTCCTTTCTGGGTAACCCACTTTTTTTTTAATTATATGTTAAGTTGAGTATTCCATGGAACATCTAGATAGAAATGTCAGTATTAAATTGTGAAAGATGTACTGATAATCTTTATTATTTCTTCAGCATCTTTCTCTGAGTTCATTTAACTCCTGTCTTTATGTCTTTCTTCATCACTATTTATACTCGAGGATTATTAAGTTTGCCTGAAATTTTAGATGAAATTTCAAAAGCATGTGGGTCAGATTTGCTTTTCTTATATATTCTTAATTTTCTGTGTTTTATCCATGTTTTTTAAAAGTATTGTTCCAGGCAAACAAAACAAAACTTGACAAAATAAGAAGAAAAAATAAAGAAAGAAAGAAAGAAACCTGAAACCTAAACTAAAACAAGAAAAGAAATTTGGTATCGAACTATGTTCAACTCTCTATGAGCGCTGAATATTCTTCTGTTAGTATCCAAGGGAACTAATATTTTTTAACGTCTGCTCTATGCCAGGGAACTGTACTGGGCATTTTCACTCATTATCTAATTTAATCCTGATAAAACCACACTTGATAGATGATGTTTGAGATTGAAAGTGTCTGATTTGCCTAGAGCTCTTACATATGTTCTGATAACACACAACTTTATAGCCAAGAGCATCAAATGCATTTAAGGTAAAATGTAATTCCTTTCTACATTAGTGTGTGTTTCTTTGATGCGTATTAGTTTGTTCACAACTAGTAAATATGAGGATGATAGGAATTGTGTTGATCCACATATGATTTCTTCAGGTCATTAATTTTTGTAACCAAAAGCAAGCTTTGTCACAATTGAATAGAGAGCCTTAGCAATCTCTGGAGTATTAAGATAAATGTGAAAAGTCAACTCAGGTGCCTTTCTTTAGCACAAGTGTTAGTTTCTTAGTGACTTTAAGAACCATCTTGATTTCTACAACATTATATATCTGGCATCACTGAGAGTGCATTTTGAGAAACTGGTAAATCACTTTCCTCTATGATAAAATGACTTGTTTGTTGCCTTATTTTTTAGAGGATATACACTGGATCATAGTGTTTGTTTTAAAGTTAGTGCCCTTTAGGCTTATATCTTGAAAGAAGATGCAGAAATTGGATACAACTACTAGTAGAGATTTAACTGTGCTGGGTTTTTTTTTTTTTTTTTTTTTTTTGATAAAGATTGTTACAGTTTTTGTTAGTGCTTGGTTTTAAATTTCCGAAGGTTTCACATTCTCTGACCTCCAATCCTGTCTTTTTCCATAAGCCCTGATATTTTTACTGCACAATTTTGCAGACACCAGCATTTTTCAAGGATGCAGATATGGTGTAATAGAAACAGATGTCAAAACTTGTAAAAGAAACCAGTGAGTATGGCTAAGACCTATATTATCATAGAATAGAATAGGTCCCAATTTAAGAAAAGCATTGTGCTTTGTTCTAAGTACTAATGAGTGGGCTTCTGGACAGGGTTTCTGTTGGCATAACTTGTCCACTCCCTACCAGTTTTCTACTCATTATGAGGCTTTCTGATTATATTTATTGTCCCATTTAATTTATCTCTCTGTTTATTATTTTTGGCCCATCAAAAATGTCCAGCATTGCCTCAGCTGAGAAGTTGTACTTTTATATTATAGCAGCAACTTTGGGTCATTCAGGAGAGAAAGTCTATACACAGATTTCAATTAATATATAACATGAGATATGTACCTATTCTTTATCAAAGTACTGATCCGTGATATTGACATGTTTCTGATTTTTTAGCTTTATTTACTTAGATAAATCACTTATAGATTTCTAAAACCAGCTGAAGCTGAACACATTTTAAAGCTTGTTCACTTCGTTATCATAGAATAACTGACTTCACCCTACATGGTTCTTTACATTATATATAATGCTTCATACCAATGTTTTAATTATCAAACAATTGTATTATAAAATTTAATATTTCAAAATGTATGTAAGTATTGAGGCAGAGTAGTTGACAAAAACTTTTTCTGTCAACTAAAATTATCTATTTAAAGTACCTCAATTATCCTGAAAGGAGGTACTATTTCTGATTAGAAAGAAAGCAAATGAGCCTCAGAGAAGTAAAACTGCTCATCCTTGAAGAAATACTTAAGACATGGTAAGACCAGGACTTGATATAAATATTTTACTCTAGAATAGCACATTTTTCTGTTATGATGTCTCTGTTTTTATCTGAGTGTGTTTTACTGACGTATACGCAGCAATTCTCGAAAATAACTTAGTACATGTTTTATGCTGCTGTGCTGCTTAGTTGCTTTGGGACTGTGTTTATGGGATCCATGCTGTTAATTTTAATTAGAGGTCTACCTTTCAGTTGAATTATTTGGAAGTTTCTGACTTAGAATTGTTGAGAGTTTTGCCTTTGGTTTGTTTACACAACCCTATTCTCTCAGCTCCCTTGCTTGTTAGTGGGCACATCACTCTAACACCATGCCTGGAATTCCCAGTTTGGTCCCTGTGTGTACACAGGCCATGTATTTTACATATTTGTCTGTCTTTCTGTGGACAATTACTATTATTTTTCTTCAAGACTCAACTCAAGCATCTCATCCCCAGAGACATCTTTCTTTTCGTCAGATACATGTCAGTTGCCTCCTACATACTAGTCGAA
This sequence comes from Bos indicus x Bos taurus, assembly GCF_003369695.1. Taxonomy (NCBI): domain Eukaryota; kingdom Metazoa; phylum Chordata; class Mammalia; order Artiodactyla; family Bovidae; genus Bos; species Bos indicus x Bos taurus. The sequence goes on along the minus strand of NC_040076.1, from coordinate 15,669,735 downwards.
GTACAAGACGCTCTGGTATTGTATCTGATTTCTGCATGCCAAACTTCACTATGACCTTGCAAGTGAACTCCATAAGGACAAGAATGTCTCTCCATGCTGGCTTCCCATTAAACGCAGTGTACTAGATTAGAGAGTTTATTGTAAATTCATGTGTATTCCTGGAACACAGTAGATGCGTAGTGAATGCATGCTGAATGAATATTTTTACCAAGCAGAAGTAAAACAAAATGCCGTACTTTAAAATAAATATGTGTATATATATGTACATACATATATTTACCCTTGACTTTGGATGATGCTTTGGTTTGTTGAGAAGTATTGCTATTGTTCCTGTGTTTATTTCAAACGTTTGTTTATATCATTGCCATGCATGTGATAGGCTTTCAATAAATACATTAATTTCAATAAGATAATCATCACACAGTGATTATTTAATTCAGGAGGAATTAAATAGCAGGAATGAGCTGCCTTATCCCTGATCTTATCTCTTATACTGAAAGTTAATTAGACTGGGAATAAAGCAAACTTTAAAATCTTGCTATGAGATATATTCTTCTGAAGCCTTATCTGAGAGATAGGACATGGTTATCTATTTGGAGTTTCAAAGTCTTCAGTATATAGAAATAAATTAGGGAGATATAATACATTGATAACGATATAATTAAACAAATTAGATATTGTCAATAGTTAAGTGTCTGATATGTCAACAGAGCAAAGTATTTAAAGTCCTGAAAAATCAAGATAATCCCTTGGGGTTAATTAAAAGTTGATTATTCAATCAATGATTATTGGAAGCCGATTCTGAACTGTATGAATAGAAAGGCAAGTAAAATAAGGGCTATTTTACCTTATTGTTTCATAAGTACTTAGATTTTTTTTTTCTCTTTTTTAAATGAGATCTAATTTAACCTCCAAATTCTTCTCTTGCCTGGTAGCTGTGTTTTGTCATGGTTTTATAGTGTTTTCTAGGTCTGACGTCAGTGATAAAAAGATTTAAATTAATAGAACAAAATACATATTCAGATACTCCAGAATATTTTTATCACTTTATCATTTTATTCGTCTGTCTGCCATTTACTCACTAATGTTACCATTATTGTGTGTGTCTCTAGCTTGAAACAGTTTTCAATCAAAGATGTTACTTTTGCTTAAATTCATCTATTTTTTTTACTTTCCTTTCTCAAATTTCACATGATTTATAATCATTTTAATTGGTTATCTACATGAGTCATTTTATTTCAAAGCCCCAATATAAGCTACATGCTAATACATTTCACTTTTGTGGGGATTATATGCGATCTGCAATTTAGGGAGAAAACTCAACATAGGTTATTAAATCATATTATGCCATCCACTATGCTTTTCTGAACACTTGCTTGTTGTGAATGTGATTGGAGAGATGAAGTGGTCCTAAGAAGTGTCTTTTACTGGTTGTGATTCCAGAATATATTCTAACCACTGAGTAGAAATGCATGCAGGGAGCTTTGACTGAAAAAGGGAAGCAAATGTAGTACTAATAATACAGATCAATCACCCTTTTGTTTCAGGGAGGATAACTCATCAGCTAAAAGGAAATGGGGAAGTGGGTGATAGGGTCAGACTTTAAAGAGCTGGGATAAAGGCTGACATAGTTACATGTATAGGATGGGAGAAGGAGATACCCAAGAAAACACAGAAGGATTACAGGCAACATTGTTTCCTCAACAATTTCTATTTGTAAGTATTTGGTGAATTAATTGAATAAAGAAAGTGTCAGAGAAAACCAAATCTAGACCTAATTAATATGGTAAGGACAGATTTTAATCAGTAACATACTGTATTGGGAAGAGTTTATTACTATATTCAATAAGATAAAGAGCCCAGTATGAACTGAACTCAGCTTTAATTTGTACAAAGGTAACTGGAAGTTTTAAAGGGAGAATGAGAGAGTAGGGAAGTGTTGAGTGGGTGCTCCATAGAGACAGAGAAGTAAAAAAATTGCCGAAACTCACAAAAAGATGGAAATTGGTCCCTGTGAATCCCATCTGGATTTGCGAATAACTGGTTCTAATCAAAGTAAGCCTGTTCCACTTCTACAGGGCCTAAGAGACAGGGGCCCCATCTTCAGGTGTTGGCTGGGAGGAACAGTAAATCCTTTTGGCAGCCTTGAGTTTTCTCAGGCAGGCACTTCAAGGGGGATGAGAGACATTCTTGGAATGTGGCCTTGAGTGGTTTAAAATTACATTAGTGTTTTGTTCAGATCTTTATAGTTTGAGGGTGAGGCCTAATTGAGCTGAGGGTTCAGGGAGTCTGGCGAGAGTTTGGTCAAGGAGAGGATCTTTCTCCAAAGAAGATCTGTCAGTAACTCTGCAGGGTACTTTCAGATGAGTTATCTCATTTTTTTATTCACAGCATATCTAGGAGTTCTGAAAGAGGGAGCTGAATTTCATAAAAGTGAAGTAGCATCTAATAAGTACAGAATTTCAAATTCAAATTTAGTTAATATTTGATCCTAAAACTTTACTCATTCCACTGACTGAAACGTGATTCTTTTGAAGTAATATGGAATTGCTGAAGGGAGAGAGAAAGCTTTAGCAGTTGCTCTAGTTTCAAGTTTTTGTCATTCTTTCTGACCATTTCTTCTGAGTGGCTGAGGAAAGACCAATTAGTGAAAAAGTAAATCTTTTATTGACTGAAAAGATTAGTGCAGGTAGAGAACCAACAAGATTTAGAGATATTGGGGGTCTGAGTGGTTGCAAGGTAGAGCAGCTCTGTTGTTTGGGTTAGTATAATTCATTAGCAACTATATGACATTAATATTTAAATATAAGCTATATTTTTCAGTGGCTTCTCCTATTGTGAAACACTATAATTATTTATAATTGAGTAAGTCATCAATTTGTGGTTGATTTATTAAATAATTTCATAATGAAATTATATGAGTTTAGGATGCTTTCAGAGGCAAAGAAGAGAACACATTCAAAATGGTTTAAAAATAAATATCTAAAGAATGTGAGGAGCTATCTGGAGGAAGGTTTGGAGGTTTGGATTTCAAATTTCTCTTCAGTTTTGGCTGGTTTTCCCTGACTTTCTAGAAGAAATATGGCTGCAACGGTTTAATATTCTTAGACAATGAAATCTGAAGCTAGGAAGAAAGACAACATACTGATTTGAATGGCCTTATTTTAATAGTAAAGGAAAATCCCCATGTCACTCAGCAGACTTCCCTCAATTCTCATTGGCTAGAATTGTTTCAGATGAGCTCCCCTAAACCAGTTGGTGGGGAGAATGACATTATCATCGTTCCCTTGACCAATCAACTCCTTTCTGTTGCTGAGTGGAAGATCTGAAGAATGAGGGAGGGGATGCGGTATGCAGTATGTAGTATGTAGGAAAAGGGTCTGCCACAAGGATTTTGAAAGGGCCCTTTTGACAAAGAATGTAAACAGTGTTAAAAGTCAGTGTCTTTTAAGCACTTACAGTGTACCTGTGTGGTTTGTACCTGTGATCTAATTTAATTTGTTAAACTTCTATGTGAGGATAATTCTGTTTTATAGAAAGGGATGTGAATAGATTTTGAAATGTTTAGATGACTTGTCAAACTCACAAAGCTGCTCAATGGCAAAGCTGAGATTGGAACCTAGGCCTGCTGGCAAGTCATCTTTCCTTACCAGGTCACCACCAAAGGAAACATAACATTGTTCATCATGTTACTATTGTTTAAGAACAGTAGTAAGAATATTAACTTCCTTTGTGAACAGGCTATGTCCTGTAAAATCTCCTAAACTTGCTCTTATTTACTATCATTTAGACATATCTTACTGTCATTTTAAAATTTTACAAATAAGAAAGCTAAGAGAGAGAGTGACAAAGCAGTTTACCTACAGGGCTTCCTTCATAGCTCAGTTGGTAAAGAATCCGCCTGCAATGCAGGAGATACTGGTTCGATTCCTGGGAATAGGGCTTCCTTCATAGCTCAGTTGGAAAAGAATCCGCCTGCAATGCAGGAGATACTGATTCGATTCCTGGGAATAGGGCTTCCTTCATAGCTCAGTTGGAAAAGAATCCGCCTGCAATGCAGGAGATACTGGTTCGATTCCTGGGAATAGGGCTTCCTTCATAGCTCAGTTGGTAAAGAATCCGCCTGCAATGCAGGAGATACTGGTTCGATTCCTGGGAATATTCCCGACCCAGGAATATAATCCCTCTTCTGGAGAAAGGATAGGCTACCCACTCCAGTATTCTGGCCTAGAGAATTCCAAGGACTATAGAGTCCATGGGGAGGCAAACAGTCAGACATGACTGAGTGACTTTCACTTTCGCATGGCTATTAAGTGGCCAGAGTGGTATTTGAAGGAAGGCTTATTTTGAATTTAAAGGCCTGAGTGCCTGCGTCTATACAATGCTTAAGGACTGTAGACAAAGTATGATGAGGTAGGATAAGGCGTTTGAGATAAAACAAATTGCATAAACCTGGCTAGCCCTCCAGAAGCTTATAAATGAACATAATTTTAAACACAAACATAATTTTAAATGAACATAATTTATAAGCCTATATATTTTTATATATATTTGCTCTTATTTTTTTCCAAACTAGACAAGAGAATAGCATGCTTAACTTTAAGAAAGCCAAGGGAAGATGTTCATTTGATTTCTGGAAGATCTGGATGACAAATAGAAATGGGGACCAGGGTCTTCTTTATAGGGAGAAGATGAAACTGTGAAAAAGGAGTATTGATTGGAAATTGACTGCTGAGACAGGCTAAATATTGAAATGTGTGTGATTATGTAGACTCACTAATCAGGGTTCTAATCTAACGCGTACCTAGACTAAGATGTGAACTACATCAGTTCCTGAGCTCTAGATGGTGTCTTCCTGAGACTGTGTCCTTAGTCACTCAGTCGTGTCCAAATCATTGCGGCCCCATGGACTGTAGCCCTCCAGGCTCCTCTGTCTATGGCAATTCTTCAGGCAACAGTACTGGAGTGGATTGCCATGACCTCCTCTGGGGGATCTTCCCAACCCAGGAATCGAACCCCAGGTCTTTACTATCTGGATTCTTTACCATCTGAGCCACCAGGGAAGTCTCCCTGAGACTATGCAGTGAATTAAAAGGCAGGATAGAGATTGAGGTGCTTAGGGTATAAAACTATATGCCTGCTCTATAATTACTGTTTCTTAGCTGTTTTTTTCCTATGCTAGGTACACTTACCAACATTGTGTTTGTTCTAAATGGTCAAATGGTAAACTTATATATGAATTTATGTGTGTAGGAGAGTGTATGTGTGTGTGTACACATACATATAGGTATGTGTATAAAATTTGGGGGAAACTATCTCATTATTTTATACTCTTTCAAAATGTTTACTGTATTTCTTTCATTACTTTCATTATTGCTAAAATCCATGACTATTTTTAAATAATTTTTTCCTTTGCTTATTTTTGCTTCAAAGAAGAAAATGTACTCCATGATAAAACATTGGAGTTATTATTCACAGTTTGTATAACTGAAGACTAATTAGCCAGTGTTTAATTTCTCAAGACTACAAAACAATATCTGTTGTCTTTTTGTTTCACAAAATGAACAGCTAAACAGCTCCCTCACCTTATTTTTTTCAAAACAAACTCCTAGCTCACAAGTATTCATAATTTATGATGTTTTTCATGAAAACATATTCCCTGAATATAGATAAGATTAGCATTTGGAGCATGGATGCTTTGGTTCCAGCTCAGGGACTGTGTTGTGATTGAAATGCATGCACAGGCTTGAATCCTTCATTTCCATTTTCCCCAATTTGTAACTGAAGAGAGGAAGGCTGCTAAGTTTCTAACAGTGTTATCCCCTCCTTTACATAGCATTGCACAACTGAGTTAAAACATTTCACGTTACAAAGCTGCTGAAAAATTATCTAACCATCTTGTAATATCACAGTAAGGATTGGATCATAAAACTGTAGATACAGATTCTCTTATATCTCAGTGGTTGATTGCCATGTCCCTTTTGAGGATTACTAAGCAGATAATCTCCTTCTGTTCCCAGTGGTAGAGAACAAATTCATTTGTGTAAAAAGTTTTTTTTGTGAAATATGTTGATAATGCTTTTCCTATAAAGCATATCCATATTCGCAGGTATTCAAAACAACTGAGCTCCCTTATTTGCAGTAAAGTAATAGTGTTCAAATTAGATAGTTTCTATTATCTTTATCATTGACTGGTTTGCAGTTTTATGGAAATAAGAAGTATTTTGAGAGGCCCTTTCATTGTTCTATAAATGACATTGAATGGTCTCATTTTAAAAGATCTCTTTGATTTTCTTTTGCTCCTTATGGTTTGATTTGACACCAGTCAAAATTGTTTCCAGAGTGTTCAGAATTCACATCACGTTACTGGTTGTTGAAGCATTCTGGCTGAATGGTTGGTACTAAATGGACTTTTGCCAGCACATGGCAGTTCCAGGCACTGAGGCCAGTGGCTATTTAGTGCTGCAGTGAAACTCTTTCCCCTACACAAGTTAGTAGGGGTTTCCTGCTCATGAATTTAGATCGTGTGACCCAGATGTTGTGTTCAAGGAATACCTCAACATCTGTGTTTTATTTCAACTCTGTTGCACACTCAGTGAAGCCCCGATCACTACTTATAATTAAATGTCAAAATATCTTGACACCCCCTTTAGCTTCAGAGCAGAATCTGCTAAATTTATTTGCACAAATTCCTGTTTTGGTTTGTGGGCATGCATAGAGGCTGTGTGATGGTTAAAAGCATAGAGTCTGAAACCTGGCAGGCTTGAATTCAAATCCTGATCACCCTCTTCCTGATGAGCTCATTTAGATCTTGAGTAAGAGACTTACTTCTCTCCTTTAATAGTATCATCTATAAAATGGGAATGATAGTGCTGCTCCTATAGTAACTGTCCTATTAATGGCATTATTAATATTGCTGTAGAGCAAAGGTATAATTCCATATATTGATAATTTATTAACCAAGCTTCTTCAAAAATTTTCCAAAGAGAATTTAGCTCTGTGAGACACAGTTCCCTGAGAAGATGTCAGAATGTTTATTTTTGAGGCAGTTATTACTTTTGGAAAGCTCCATTATTATGTTGCCATTGACCACATTCTGTTTAGTTTTCCCACAGTTTGCTAAGGCAGATGGCAATTGGAAAGTTTGGCATTTGAGGTTTTGATGGTATCCAGTATGCATGTTCCTCTTTCTTAGCTGTTTTCCATCATGGTGCAGAGCTCCACAGCTGGTGCAGAATGAGAAATTAAAGATAATTTCTTAGTTTGTTACTTGTTGTTGTTCAGCCGCTAAGTCCTGTCAATTCTTTGGGACCCCATGAGCTGCAGCACTCCAGGTTTCTCTGTCCTTCACTCTATCCCAGAGTTGGCTAAAATTCATGTCCTTTGAGTCAGTGATGCTGTCAAACCATCTCATTCTCTGCCTTCCCCTTCTCCTCCTTCCCTCAATCTTTCTTGAATCCAGTGCAAAATTGGGTTTCCCTCTCAGGACTGTTTTCTACTCTCGTGGACTTCACCCCTCATCTCTCAACTTGTCTGAGCTTCTTGCATGGGTTTAGCTATAAGCTTATGTTTTTGTTTTTGTTTTCTTTTTCCTCTACTTTTCTACTCATAGAAAAATGAAGTTGCTCAGTCGTGTCTGACTCTTTATGACCCCATGGACTGTAGCCCACCAGGTTCCTCTGTCCATGGGATTTTCCAGGGAAGAATACTGAAATGGGTTGCCATTTCCTTCTCCAGGAGATCTACCTGACCCAGGGATTGAACCCAGGTCTCCCGTGTTGTAGGCAGACGCTTTAACATCTGAGCCACCAGGGAAGTCACCCTCTACTCATCTCCATCCTTAACTCAAGCAAAACTCTTGTTTCCACCTGGACTTTGCACAGTGTCTATACTATGGGCATTCCACATGGTCTCTGTGGTCAGTGCATGTGTTTCCCACAGTACTGAATACAGCTTCATCTCCTCTCCCACTGGTTCTGGTTAAACTCAGAGGATTAGCAGTTCCTTTCGCATGAGCTGGCTAGTTATGTTCCTGACCTATAGCCTATGCATTTGTGTTTCTTGGTTTAAACTTTACTGACCTAACCCTAACCCTAACCCTAACCCTAACCCTCTTGCCTCAGCCAAGGTGGTTCAGTGATAACGTATTCTTCTCTGCTGCTGCTAAGTCGCTTCAGTCGTGTCCGACTCTGTGCTACCCCATAGATGGCAGCCCACCAGGCTCCCCCGTCCCTGGGATTCTCCAGGCAAGAACACTGGAGTGGGTTGCCATTTCCTTCTCCAATGCATGAAAGGGAAAAGTGAAAGGGAAGTCGCTCAGTCGTGTCCGACTCTAGCAACCCCATGGACTGAAGCCTACCAGGCTCCTCCGTCCATGGGATTTTCTAGGCAAAAGTACTGGAGTGGGGTGCCACTGCCTTCTCCAATTCTTCTCTAATATCTGTATATTAGAGAACATCTGTTAAAGCACATCCACATTGCAGTAGTCAGACTTGGAGGAGGGGTACAGTTTGGCCCCTCTGTGGTCAACTTGACTTCTCTGGGTCATCTTTGTTCCCTGCTGAAGTCAGTCAGTCACTGGTGCTCCAGGCTTGTGGATGGTGCTCTCAATCTGTCAGTGGTGGTGGGAGTAGAGATTATGATGAAACAGATGACAGGACTAGATGCCCAGTTGCCTTCTGGGTCCTGCCAAAAGTTACAACACAGGGAAGGAAGAGGGAACCCTCTCAGACAGCAGTCCCCAACCTTTTTGGCAGGGACTTGATTCATGGAAGACAGTTTTTCCATGGACAGGGAGGGGTTGAGGGGATGCTTTCTGGATGATTCAAGTGCATTACATTTATTATGCTGTCACAAATTTGACAGGAGGCAGAGCTCAGGCGGTAATGTGAGTGATGGGGAGTAGCTGTAAATACAGGTGAAGCTTCGCTGCTCACCACTCACCTCCTGCTATGTGGCCCAGTTCCTGACAGGCCATGGACTAATACCAGTTTGTGGCCCTGGAGTTTGGGACCCCTGCTGTAAGAGATACTTAAGAATCTCCTGCTTTCATCCTTTGCAACAACTAGTCACATTTTTCCCTTTTCAGGAAATAAGAAACTGTTCTTACAGCATTCATCCTTTTCATCTTAGGGATCATTTCTTATAAAATCTTTAGCTATTGATATTTAAAGTAATACTTGTCATGAAAATTTTGCTTTCTTTCAAAAAGACTGAATTTTGACTCTCAGATTTTAACATTCAACTCATTCTTCCATGCTCTAGTTAAAAGTGCTGTTTGAGAATCAAAGCCAATAATGACTTTTTGACTCTCAACTCTTGCTATCCAGGCAAGCAATGGATGACTGTCTTGGCTTACTGGATGGAAAATGACAGGCAGCATGGTTTAGAGATCTGCAAGATGATAAAGTCTAAATATGTAGACATGTAAGAAAAAAATGGAAATACATGAGAGGAGAGAAAATTGATTAAATAGTGATTACTGTGTTTACAAAAAGTAGGATTGATTTGCTCCCCCCATTTGAAATCTCAGAAGAATGTTTAGAGATAGCTTTTTAAATTCTCTCCACTTGATGCAGGAAGGGAGACCCTTTTTAGGCCTGAGTGGGCTCTTGTCTAACACTTGGACAGAGCAAAAGACTGTATTGGGAAGGCGCACTAGGGTGGAGAACAGCAGGGTAGGGAAACCCAGGAGAACTGCTCTGCCACATGGTTCCCAGTCTTGGATTTTATGGGGATGGGGTTAGTTTCTGGGTTGTCTCTGAACAGTCACTTTGACTCAGGGTCCTTCCTGGTGGTGCACACTTTGATGAGCCAAAATGAATTCCAAGGAGGATAATTCTGGGAGGTCGGTAGGACGTACAGACTGGCATCTCCTCTTTGCTTTTGACCTTTCCAAAATTCTTCCGGTTGATGGTAGCTTGTTAGTTCCTGTTCCTTACCAGTGCTCCTGTTTAAGACAAGTCATGCAGTGTGACTGGGTGCCTGAGCACTACGGCGCCTGGCCAAGGTGGGCAGTTTCAATCAGTGGTTCCTCTAACACTTACCTCAGTTTATCATATAAAATGAAGCTCAAACCCTATTTCACTTTTGAAATCTTTCTCTCTCTTCTTTCCCAGCTTTATTGAGATATATTTGGCACATACTATTCTTTGAAGCCTTTCTTAATTGCCCCAAACCACCTTGCTTTGTCTGGTATAAAGCACTAGAATTTGGATAAGTACTGTTTATTTTGACATGTAATCTCTTACAGTCCTGCATTATTTCTGGGTTATTTTAAGTGATATAACTTCATTGATCTTGTCTTTTAAATCAGACTATAGTTAGTGACAAAGTTTTATGTTTTCTGTTGCACATAGTGGATCTCAGAAATAGTTACTGAACAAAATAAATGATGTTTTCATGTTGTTATTATATTCAGAGTAGAAATAGAAAGAAAAACTGTAACAAAAAACTTGAGTTAAAAAATAAACATCTGTGGGAGCTGTTATAAATAAACAAATTATACTTACTGTGAAAGTTATGGAATAAATACTCTTAAAAAATTTTTAAAGATGAACATACACTCTTATCTGATTAGAACAGTTTTAGTGGAAACACACATAACCAAATTTGCCTCTAAGTACTTTGACAATGTATTCTTAATAAATATATTTAAACGTGTGTTTTTCCTTCTGTGGGCTTCCATGGTGGCTCAGAGGTTAAACTGTCTGCCTACAATGCGGGAGACCTGGGTTCGATCCCTAGATAGGGAAGATCCCTTGGAGAAGGAAATGGCAACCCACTCCAGTATTGTTGCCTGGAGAATCCCATGGACGGAGGAGCCTGATGGGCTAAAGTCCACGGGGTCACAAAGAGTTGGACACTACTGAACGACTTCACTTTTCCTTCTGTATATTAGCTCAATAGTTTATTTGTAACTTAATAAGGGATATTTACATTTAACCTTGTTAATAGTATTTGTTACAAGTTTTCAGAGAAGATAGCAATTAAATGTAATAGTCAAAAACTCAGAAGCTGACCTTTAGGTACTTATTTGCATGTCCAGCCTACCTAAATAAATCCAGTTTTGTTTTTTTTTTCCTGGTTCTAAATGCTCTATAGCAAAATCAATTTCAGTTATAAAATACGTGGAATGACTTTTCAGATGGCACTATCCATATAAATGTTATTTGAATTTTATGCTAAACCATTATATTAGTTAATATTTATACCATTTAATTTATTCTGACAAATTTTTGTCCAAAGAATAGTCATGTATAATGTATTTTGATATAATTGAAAAATTCAGCATCATTTATTTTAAATAGTTCATGGATGTTCATGTAATATTATAGAGTATTAATAGTTTCTGAGTAATCTATTATTGATTAATTTTAATGTTTTACCTGATGAAACAAATGTTACAACTCCTCATTTTTCAGTTTAATTTTAACAGGGAAAAGATCAGAAAGTCAGAAGTGAATTGCACATGAATATATATCTTACATGGAGAAGGCAATGGCACCCCACTCCAGTACTCCTGCCTGGAAAATCCCATGGACGGAGGAGCCTGGTGGGCTGCAGTCCATGGGGTCGCAAAGAATCAGAGACGACTGAGCGACTTCACTTTCACTTTTCCTTTTCATGCATTGGAGAAGGAAATGGCAACCCACTCCAGTGTTCTTGCCTGGAGAATCCCAGGGACAGGGGAGCCTGGTGGGCTGCCATCTATGGGGTCGCACAGAGTTGGACACGACTGAAGCGACTTAGCAGCAGCAGCACATATCTTACAAAACTTGAATAATCAACATAACAATACCAAAAGCATATGAATTAAAATAGAAGTCAACCATCATAAAAATATTTATCATTTAAAATAAAATATTCCTAAATATTCAATTTACTTTAGAATGGATTAAGATTTTTTTGTCTTCAAATGTTCACATTTATTTGTGGTCATACTGTGAAAGTATGTATGTGCCACAGTACTCTTAAAAATCTAAATGAGTCTATGGAACAGGGTTGCTGCTGCTGCTAAGTCGCTTCAGTCGTGTCCGACTCTGTGCGATCCCATAGACGGCAGCCCACCAGGCTCCCCCGTCCCTGGGATTTTCCAGGTAAGAGTACCAGAGTGGGGTGCCATTGCCTTCTCCAATGGAACAGGGTAGATAATGACATAAAAATCTAAACTAACTATGTTGTTCCCTTTAAAGTTACGTTTAGTTCAGAGTTTACTGGGTAAACAGAATAAAGGGAAGATGGGTTATTTAATTTTTATTATCAATTGTAGAAACCATACTATGACTCAAATGGAAGATTAAAATTAATTTATTATGTGGTCTTTTTAAGTCAGATAATTTTAAACAGGTTAATAGATGATAGCTTTCATACTAGTTTTAGGAAAGATCCAGAATTTTAAAAAATGTATGTATTTTAATTAATTAATTTATTTGGCTGCATCAGGTCTTATTTGTAATGAGTCTGACTCTGTGACCCTATGGATGTAGCCCACCTGTGGGGTTCCTCTGTCCATTGGATTCTCCAGGCAAGAATACTGGAGTGGATTGTAATTCCCTTCACCAGGGGGGAATCTTCCCAACCCAAGGCTCAAGCCCACGTCTTTACATCTCCTGCATTGATGGGTGGGTTCTTTACTACTAGCGCCACCTGGGAAGCCCTAATTGTGGCATGCAGAACTATTTATTTAGTTCCCTGACCAGGGATCGAAACCGTGCCCCCTGTATTGGGAGCCTGAAGTCTTAGCCTCTGGACCACGAGAGAATTCCCCAGAAAATTTTTTAATAGTACTATTTCTTATAACCATCCTTGGAAAGTGCCTAATGCATAGCATGCTGTGTTAATCTACAATATCATTTGCACATATATACATATATAGATATAAGTCAAAGATGTAAGTAGTATTTAGTGTTTATGATTTGTAAGTGAAAGTGAAAGTCACTTAATCATTTCTGACTCTTTGCTACTCCATGGACTATACAGTCCATGGAATTCTCCAGATCAGAATACTGGAGTGGGTAGCCTTTCCCTTCTCCAGTGGTGTTTTAGATAGTTCAGTATTTTGCATTAAAACAAAGCAGTAAAACATACTTTAAAGTGGTGAATAAAGAAGAAAAATTAACAAATGTATCCTTGAGAATTTGGGCTTCTGTTTCAGTCATTCCTTTTTGTCAAATCGTTTCTTTGTGCAGTCATTGAACCCTGTGGGTAAGAGAAAGATGTATAATCCCTGGATCATTTTCTCAAGGAGTTTACTATCTAGCATCAACAATAATACAGTTATTCCCAAAGCAATAATACAAGGATATGTGATATTTCCTTATAAGTGACAAAATGTGGTATCAGCCTGTGAATGCATTTTGATTATATGGGTGTGCACAAAGTGCTGAGAATTCGATTGAAACAACACAGTGAAAATAAGTCTCAGACTAAGAAGAGCTGGAAAATCAAACAGTTTTATTCTGCCACCTGCAATATATCAGTTTCTGTATGATACCAAGGACTGTTGGGGTGAGACACCTTGCTTTTACTCAACAGATTTCTCCCCTGAAGCAAGCAAAATAGTTAGATGTTGTGTTTTCCGAGAATTTCTGTAAAAAAAAAAAAAAAGCAAAAACAAAAACCAGAGGGACCTGGAATGTTTCTTTTTAAGGGAAGGACTTGCAAATTATTTTAATCAACATCCTGATTTTACAAATGAAAATTAAATATATATATATATATATATATATATCTTAAAAGAATAAGTGACTTGTCAATTCAACTAGCAAATAGTTTGACTTGGTCTAAATTAATATTTTGACTTAAGCAGAAAAACCTTAACTAGTGTTAGGTCAGAATTCCGTGTGGTTTGTAAAGGTATTTTAAATGGGCCACAGTATTCTCTCTAATATTTTATCCAAATATCCATTGTAGTCTTTTATTCCAAAGAGAAAAGATTTAAAAATTTAAAAGTAGATGGGTTTAATATGATTTATGTCTCCATAAGTGACAATACCTTTATATCAGAAAGGACATATCTAAGATACTGAGTGTGCCACTTCTTCTTTAATAGTTTGTGATTGATTGAACGAATTCAATTCCTATCTTTTAAAATACTGAAAGCATTGTTACTAAGGATTAAAGTCTTTACTGCATCCTAAATAAATGTGTGAATTTTATTTGGAATCAACCTAGTATATTTAATTCTCCAGAAATTTGTTCTACAGTGTGAATATTTATTTTCCCATAAAGGGGGTACATTTTAAAAGCAAAATAAACAATTGCTACTATACTTCCAGAGTTATGAATGCAGTGTTGATAGGAAGGAACCAGTGAACTGGGTATACTTGAGGTATGAGCTGTTGTGAATCATAGTGAAATCGGTGCAGGGTGGGTGAGTTGCAGAATATAGAGTTTATCCACAAGTCCAGGCAAAGTCTTGGCCGAAGAGTGTTGAACAAATTGATAAAGCTTTAGGGCAAATGGTGTGAAGATAAAGGTAAGTTCAAGGGCAGCCTATATATATATATATATTTTTTTTTTTTTTAATTAAACTGTGGATGTTAACAGAAGATAGGTAGACAAGTTAAAGCTCAGAAATCAGTTTGAAGAGGAGTGGGTAGCCATTCTCTTCTCCAGGGGATCTTCCCAAGCCAGGGATCGAACTTGGGTCTCCTGCATTGCAGGCATATTCGTTTCCTTCTGGGCTACCAGTGAAGCCAGCTGAGAGTACTGAGAACTCATAAAGTGTTCGTGTAACTTTGGACCTATCCCAGAAGCATGGTGAGGGTGGTGAAGACGGAAGACAGAGACTTAACATGTGCTGTGCTGTGCTTAGTTTCTCAGTCATGTCTGACTCTTTGTGACCATGTGGACTGTAGCCTTCCAGGCTCCTCTGTCCATGGGGATTCTCCAGGCAAGAATACTGGAATGGGTTGCCTACTACCTGGGAATAAGCAAGGTTCAGACTGATTGTTTTCTAACATTGTGTTAAAGGCAAATAGAATAGTTGTCTGGACATAGCTAGGGTTTGTCTGAGACAAGGAAGAGGTGAGAGAAGAATGCACAAATGATTTTTCAAGTATGCAAATAAATGCTCAGAATGAAAAATTCTCTTGAAATCGGGAAATCCAAGATCAAGGTGCCCTCAGATCCAGCTTGCTTTCTGGATCAAAAACAGTTATCTTCTTGCTGTGTCCTTGCTGTAAGAAAGGGCTGGGATGCTCACTGGCCTCTCTTTTTTGAGGGGACTAATGGGTGTCCCACTCCCCAAAGGTCTCACCTCCTAATATATTATCTCTTCAGAGGTTAGGATTTCAACATAAGAATTTAATGGGTGGAGGACACAGACATTCATTCTATAGCAATGCTTAACTTTGACAACTTTCTTGTTTTCTTAGTAAGTTCTAATTTTTTAATTGACCACAGACAATCTGGGACAAGCATTACTTTACATTTCCTATTGATAGATAAGGTGAGTTCAAGTCTGTATTTATTTAAGACATCTTTGGAAAAACAACTAGTTGTTTTGATAAGCACTATGATATAAGTCAGGCTTATAAAGATAAATAAAACTTTGTCTTTTCCCTCAAGGAACTTTAAGTCTTCTCTGGAGAAAGCCCTTACATAGACTGTTACGATCAAATAGTATGTGTGTGTGCGTGTTCATTGCCTCAGTTGTGTTCTATTCATTGTGACCCCATGGACTGCAGCCCGCCAGGCTCTTTTGCCCTTGGGATTCTCCAGGCAAGAATACTGCAGTGGGTTTCCATTTCCTTCTCCATCATATAATTAGCACCATACTGTCTTACATGGAAATAATTTGTAAACAAGAAATAATACTGAAACATAGTTTCATCAGAGTATTTGACTTTTCCGCTGTCCGTTTTTTAATTATTTATCCAGTTGTGGAAATGAGAGCATAGATTTATCTCAAGCTTGCCTTATTGCAAAGGAAAAACTATGAATAAAAATACTTTCTCCAGTTTAACACACTACAGTGAGTTCACATTACAGATGTGTCAAAGGTATCATATTACAAATGGACACATTGTTTGAGCCCTCCATACTTCCTTATAATTAATCAGAGAGGAAATCCTGTATTACATATATTATTTACCTAGTTATTTCAATAATTTTAATATACCAAAGTGAAGATACTAAATATTACTACATAATTTCCTTACGATGGTCTTTTCTTTGAATCATATTTATATCTTAAGTTTTTAGAGTGAATGAGGTCTTTGCTAAAATATTTCTCATGCTCATTGGCTTGTTGATTGCATTACAGTTTTGCCATTTTTCACATGTACTGAATTTGTTGTTCTTGTTCTCATTAGAAATGGTGCAAGTCTCCCAACTCAATTCATCTTGTTATTGAACAAATAATGTTAAAATTGTAATCCAATTCAAAAATTTATTTTGTATGAAATGTGTTTACTTATCAGATTCTTTTATGAGGTCTGACCAGGTCTTTTGAGTGAAAACCAAATACAGTGATTCACATTTCCCAAACAGACCTTTACTCTAAATGATTTTGAGTCATATTTGAGGTCACTTTGTTGTTGCAGTTGTACTTAATCTTCCAGCATCTCATCGTTATTGCCAGAAAACTTTGGTGTGCAGCCTGCATGTAATCAGGGACAGACAACTGCAGCATAGACTACCTTAACTGAATTAAAATGAGACGGTGCAATGCATTATGCAGACGATGCTAGATGAGCATCCTCTACTTTACACAAAATGCCCAGTCTTCTATATTTTGTAGTACCAACACATAATATATATATATATGACATATCTATACTAATTCTGTTATACATAAGTCAGTGTTTTTTTTTTTTTCTGTATGAGTCTACTGATTGTACTTAATATTCTATTCGAGTTTAGAGAAACAAAACAATATGTGTATATTTGTGTGTGTGATGTTTAGTGTTGTAATACATTTTTTTAAATTATGGAATCTATTATCATAGGTATATAATCCATATTTTTCACCCAAGTGAGTGCTTAGAATTAGTTTTAGTATTAAAATTTAATAAGCACAAAACAAATTGCTGAGAGTACTCACTTGAATTAAAATATAGCTTTTTTTGGTTATCTTGAAGTATGGACTTATACCACAGTGAAACAAGTAAAAGTGTAGCTTCCATATATAGATTATGTCATAACCCATAAATACAAACTCATACTCTTTCATTTCAAAAAACATACATTTCATTAACAAAGATGTGCGTTTACACAAATATTTAGAGTTTTCATTTTTATTCTATTTGACTTCTACACTACCCAGACTTTAATAGTTATTTTTTCAGATGAAACTATGACAGTGGTCGAGGTACACTTTGACTTAATCACAAGCATTTAATGCAATTCAGAGAACAATAGATTCTTTCTGATGTAAAATTCTTAGTTGTCATGTTGCTAGTGTGCTGTTTGTGACCAGAATGCAGAGCAGTTTTAATCCATACATCCTTTTTTCTGTGCTGGGATGTCTGCCAAATCTATGTCTACGATTAACTTTTGAGGTTGTCAGCTCAAAACAAATGTAGGGTCAGGAGAACTTAGGACAGTGGGTTTGTATTTAATGCATATTTAACAATAGCACTAGCTTTCAGAATTAGAAAACAAATAATTATCTTCCTTGATAATAAAACCTTGATGGCATTGCATTTGCTATTTTAAACTATTGTGTTTTGAATTGCAATCGTCAATAAATTTCATGTAAAACTGATGGTATTTTAAAAACATCTGTCAGAAATTGTGTTACATAATTATTCATGGCACTACAATATCTAAAATATCCCAGTTTTTAGCAGGAGTTAAAAATCAGCAACATTCAAGAGCACTTGTTAACTGATTTGCCTTTATTCTTGGATGATTGGTTAATATTCTAGCCAAATATGATTTAGTGGAAAAAAAAAAACAAACCCTTGGCTTGAAAACAGAATTAAAATTAAGTATTGAAATCATTTCTCTGAGCTTCCATATCTTTATGTGAATGTACTGTACCTTGGATATGTGCTTCAGGGTATTTAAATGAATAAGGCTGAGTAGGAATTTAAGGTGAGAAAATTCACTTTTAATAAGTACAATCAGTTCTGTTCTCCAGACACAAGTTTTGTTAGACACTTTGAATGAAACTTAGGAGCAAATATATGAGGGATGGATGTTCATTTTCTAAAAATCACTGATTAAACAGCTAAGCTTCAGAGAAGGTGAATCTCTTTGATCAGGATTATCCAACTGATGAGCAAAAAATCTGGAATTTGGAAACCACGATTATCTACTTTCAAAATCCATATTCATTTGAATGCACAGAGCCTTGACTCTATGTATCTATGGATACAACTACAACTCCTCTTTCCTACCACCCTCATCATGATGGAGGGGAGGAAACGAGTACTATTGAATATTTGAGGAAAAGTCCGTGGAGACATAAATCATGTTTCTTGTGCATATACTATCCCAGACACTGTGCAAAGCGTTAGACATATATTATCTCACTTGAGCCTAAGCATAACCTTATAAGGTAAATACTGTTATCAAACCATGTTACAGATGATGAAAGCAATGCCAGAAATCTTTGTGTGACTTTTCAAAATTTCAAGACAAGGTGGCCTGACTTCAAAGGGCATACTGGAGTGGGTTGCCATTGCCTTCTTGAGTGGCATCTTCCTGACCCAGGGATTGAACCTGGGTCTCCTGTGTTGCAGGCAGATTCTTTACTGTCTGAGTCACCAGGGAAATCCATATCTTTGACCATTGCTACATTAATATCCTACTGCTGTTGTAACAAATTACCACAGAATTAGTGACAAATTATGCAAATGTATTAACTCATGGTTTTAGAGTTCAGAAGTCTCACTGGGCTAAAAGTGGGGTGTGTTCTGTCTTGAGGATTGGAAAATCATTGTGCTTTCTTTTTCTAGCCCCTAAAGGTCATCTGTAATTCCTTGGCTCATGGTCCCTTCCTATATTCTCAAAGTCAGGTGCATAGAATCTTTACATTCCTCTCTCTCAATCTCTATCTGTTCTGTTACATTTCCATCTGAATTACCTACTTCCCTTTTACCTTTATAAGGACCCCTGCTATTACAGTGAGCTCACTCCATTACTACTCTCCCCATCACAAGATTCCTAATCATTTCCGCAGTCTCTCTTGCCATGTAAGGAAACATTCACAGGTTCTGGAATTAGGATGTGGACATTTTCAGGGTGGTCATTCTTTCTACCCCAAATATACTTTACCAGCTGACTGCTGAGAATGCATTTTCTTTCAGTATGTGTGGTGGTGAGGAAGTTAAGTTAGTGAATGCATTGCTGTCCTCTGTGAAGACCTCAGAAGGTTTGATTCATTATTAATTGATTAGTCAGACAAATGGTGGGATTCCCTGGTGGCTCATATGGTAAAGAATCTGCCTGGAATGCAGGAAACCTGGGTTCAATCCCTGGGTTGGGAAGGTGCCCTGGAGAAGCGAATGGACACCCACACCAGTATTCTTGCCTGGAGAATCCCATGGAGAGAGAAGCCTGGTGGGATCCAGTCTTTGGGGTTGCATAGACTCAGAAAGGACTGAGAGACTAACGCTTTCACTTTGTTTCAGACAAATAGTAGCATGTTTAAATTTAGCAACTAATATTGTTTAAAAGTTAAATAATGTGGAAATAAATTGAGGTAGTGGGCTTTAAGGGCTTCCCTGGTAGCTCAGCTGATAAGGAATCTGCCTGCGGTGCAGGAGTCACCAGTTTGATTCCTGGGTTGGGAGGATCCCCTGGAGAAGGGGTAGGCTACCCACTCCAGTATTATTGTGCTTCCCTGGTGTCTCAGATGGTAAAGAATTCACCTGCAATATGGGAGACCTGGGTCTGACCCCTGGATTGGGAAGATCCCCTGGAGGGGGCCATGGCAACTCACTCTAATCTTCTTGCCTGGAGAATCCTTATGGACAGAGGAGCCTGGCGGGCTGCAGTCCATGGGGTCACAAAGAGTCAGACATGATAAGCTGTATAAATTGTATGACAAGGAATTTATCATAATACGTTTAATTGATAGTCATACATTTATGAATTTAAGTCTAAAAAAGATACTGACAAGGATTAAGGTGAATAAAGTCTTTTCATTTTCAATGTTTCATTTTCTGTGAAATTCAAAGCCCCTACATTTTAACTGCATAGAACTTTGTTCTTTGCAAAAAAATTTCACCCATTTGATTCCCCATTAATCTTGGAGGTAATAGAACTGATGTTTTAAAAACTGCTATATCAATAGATTACCTATTTTAAGACCTGGTAACTACCATATGTATTGGTTTTACTGTTTATGTTTTCTGCCATTTCTAATTTTGAATTTGCCATTTTATATTGAGTTGTCTTATAGCCTCCTGTAGTATTTAAAGATCGGATAGTATATTAATCCTAATAAGCAAAATACTATCCATGAAACATGGAGAGGTTTAGTAAATTCCCCAGAGTCAACACAACTAATTGCTAACAGAGTTAGGCCTGCTTCCTTTTTCACTGGACACTTAGAGTGACTGCCTCTATGTCACCACCTCCCAAATCTAAGACACAGCTTAATGAGCCCTTCTTTTTGACTCTACTACCTATGCAGGTTCATTCCTGTCATATGTAATTGCCAATAAATAGTCTTCTGTTGGTGTGATCTCGATTGTCTTGATTTTGGCTGAGGAAATGTGCCACATCTAACACTCTTCAAGAAGGTCTTCAATATGCAAGCAGGCAGGGATGGTTGTTGGAACTGACAAGCAAACTAGAACCATATGTTCTATAACATGCCTTTGATAAGTTTACAGAATATTTTGCCTTAATATTTATGAACATTTCTTAAATCTTCTGTCTCCCTCCCTTTATGTCTTTCTTTTACACAAGCACTCATATGCACACACAATTTCATTATCTTTACTTATAAAAGTACAAGTTCAATGTGGTGATACATTTTTTCAATGATTCAGGTGGATTTTTTTTTAAAGATATGAATATAGTGAATGTATTATAGCAGAGGAACACCAAAGTGAGTGTGGTTTGATAGGTTTAAATATTGATTAGATATTTTTAAACTTAGCAAAGATTGTTCCTCACCATCTTTGATGTAATAACAATGTGATAGTGAATCTACTAAGTTAGAAAAATATCTACTTTGATCCTCTTAATTTCTCAAAAAATCAGTTGCATTCTGAATAACTCCATAGATAATGTTCCTGAGGAAGTGATTTCTGCATAGTTGCAGAATACTATAGCCAGTGATTATAGAAAATGAAAAAAAGCTATGGCAGTTAAAATATTTTTTATGTATTGTTTATTAAAGAAATTAAATTAAAAATTATGTTTACTTAAGCATAATGTGTAAAGAGCTATTTCAAAATTTTAAAGTTTTCCATGAGATTTTCCTTCTCCTGTAGGCTTATCCTTTTCCAAGACAACCACTGGCATTAGTCTATAAATTACAAGGTGACTGTACATTAACACCAGAAAATGTTGTTGTAATTGTCTGCAATACCGTCAACAAATAATTTTGTCTACTTCATCTCAGTTGGAAAAGAATAATATGTGTTGACTACTGCAAATCAAAATAAATTTCTCAGTGTTTCCCATCTGCATTCTTCATTTTGCCTTAGTTCTAAAATATGGATTAGCTCTTAGTGTTTTTTAAAAGGAAAATAATTACAGTGAATTATGTATCTATAACAAACTCTTATTTCACTGAAGTGTTCAAGTACTAATTTATTCAAACAATAGACTAGTCAGAGACACAATTGCTACCTTTTGTTGTAAGGTAGGTTAATGGTTTTTGGTAACTAGGAAAAAATTCATCAGTACTTTTGTGAGACCTGAGTCTGTTTTTCCTAAAAATGTGTTTAGAAATATATGTACACACCTTGGCAAAATGTTGTCTGGTTTTGTTTCTGGTAGTAATTCTCATTTGTAAGATCACGTGGCTTCTTGTTTTTACAAAAAAAAAAATTCATAATGAAACCACATTGTATTCAGGTATGTGAAGTGATAAAGCATTAAGTGACTATTACTGAGATTGTGGTGTCAAAAATATATTTATGTCTTTTTTAGGGAATAATATTGATTATAAAACACACTTTTCAGTGGTAGTCCATTTTTTCCTATCCTTTTGCAGGTTGTTATTCTTCTAAAAGTTACTAATCCAGCTAAGGATTTCCAGAAAGACAAAATATTTTATGGATGACATTTAAAGTCTTCAAAATAAAAGAGTGAGGCTGAATAATTTGTAACTGATTATTCATTTAAAGTTGTTTTTGTTTGATATAATTCTTAATAATGAATGCAAGGCATTTCTTGTACTTATAGGCTCTATGTTAGACTACATGTTCAGTAAGAGACAACAGATAAGCACTAATTTGCTACTTCCCAGCCTAATTGTTAAGTTTCTGTGATTACCATAAATGAAATCATAATGGAACATTATGGAGATATTCCTTGAATTCACATTTTCTCTATCAACTATTCAAACCTAAAAGTGGGTGGGTAGAGAATAATAGGTATGGGTTGAATGGACTGGTTCATTTCAACATATCATTCCTTTATAGATTGTCTATTTAAAGTTGATATTTAATGTTTACTTAAAATTGGAAACTATGGGGTAGAATGATTCAATTTTCTGATAATTTTGACAGTGCAATAGCAGAAACTTCTCTATTTAGTAGACTGAATGCCCATTTTAATGATGTATTAATGCAATAATGTCATTTATTTGGAATAGCTTATTAAATTAAATCTTCTGCTTTATCTGCTCATAAGATTATGAAAAAATGGCAGAAAAAGATATTGAAGATTTTCTCTCCTTTTTTTTAAAACTTTGTTTATAGTTTAGTTTGAGTTGTTTATAATTATCTTTTGTTTATAATTATCTTAAGCATTTTCCTGCTGTTACTTTCAAATTACCAATCGGTATACCCCAAATCTGAATGTTTTAATGGCTTACAGTAATTAATTTTTGTTGAGAATACAGAGATTAAGAAACAAATTGATAGGCCTGCTAAGATTGTTTTAGTCATTCTCGCCCCCAAAAGAATATATGTAGATCTATAGAAATATTATTTTAGCTGAAATTTTATATATAAGAGAAAACCCATAGGTTAATTATATATTTTAAATGATTTTATTCTCCAAAGAAGTAAAAACTATAAATGCTCTTTTCTAAGAAAACCCAAATCCTGATTTTCTGCTGTCACTCTTGAAATGTACTGATTTATTTAATCCCATTTTGACTGTAGACTGAATGCACAAGCAGTCTCCATGCTCTGCAGGTTTCAATTAGGATGGCTCAGCATCGGGAAAACTCCTAACAAGGCAGAACCTCTTTCTTCTATCATAAGATATTCTTTCAATATATATCATCTTGGAATATTAACTAGACTGTTCACCTTTCCAACCACATCACCCAGGGAGGCATTTCTTGGTTGGAGAAACTAAGACCTCTAACTATGAAGTTTATTTATTCCACTAATAATCTCCATAGAGAAATATGTTTCCTTCCCTTATCCTTTACAGCTTCTGACACCTCAGTTAATTAAGAAAGTAGATGTAGCAGGTACATTAATATAAATTTGTTCTTTGACAATAGTGGATTAATAAGTGGTATCTTTTTCAGGGGGAACAGTAAATCTTGTCAAAATCATGAAACTTCAGGGGAAAAAAAGCAGGACTATATTCAAATGTATGCATATTTTAATATCTTAATAATCATTTTGATTTTCAATGTGTGAAAACATTAAAAATTAAAATGAGACCATTTTCTAGCCATTCTATAACTTGGTGCCTTGGACGTATGCAAATCACTGAAGCTGCCAGAGGGTCACTTGCATGATTCTCTCTCAAGTGCAGCACTAAACGTTAGGATTGCTTGTTGATATCTAATCCTCAGTTAACATCATAAATCAGGGCTTGTCAGATCAGGGAAGCATATTAACTAGAGTTATTATATTTCAAAACAGGACTGTTTTTTATTCTGACAGCTTCCCAGAGAGGGGACTCTGTGATGAGTAGCTGCAGATATTTCACACCCAGTAAGGAGACTACACATCGCCAGTTATCACTGTTAAGGGCAACCTTCGTGAGCACGTCATAATTCTCTCTGCAGTCCTCCATTTTAATTCTTGTCACACCACAAAGTTATTTACTCCCTTTACCAAGCTAACAGCTGCCAGCCAAGTGCATTTTTATAAAGTTATAGAATTTTAGAGAGGGGGACAGGGGACTATGCAGGATATCATATCTGAATCTTCATTTTCCTGTAGAAGATACTGATGCCTTTTCATTATTGGGGACTTCTTATGCTGTGGCCCAGAGAAAATGTTTAACTTGTTTATTTAAAATTATACAACTGGTTTGTCTTGTCCTAGTATCCTATTCTTTCATTCTCCCTGACTCTGTTTCTATCTCCAAGAACTCTTATCTACAGAAAAACAAGTGCTTTTCCCGTCTCAATGTTTGGTTTTACATTAAACCAATGGAAACATCTACTGTAGGAGTAGTACAGTATTCTACAGTAACTATATCACAGAATTAATGTAATTTTCTCAGAAAGGACATAAATTTAAGAAAGAGGTATCAACTGAAAAGGGGTTTTGATAGGATTACTTTTAAAAGGGCATAAGAGTAAAAGAATACCAACAAAGACCACAAAAAAGCATTCTTTTTCTATCAGAATACTGTGAGACTATTATAGCTGAGAGTGAGAGGAGGCTTTTGGAAAATGTTGACAGCAAGGAAAAGTAACTTTGGGAAGCTTCTGTGTGGTATAAATAGATGTTATTACTCATTACATCTTAGAAAAATATTTATCAAAACAACTGCATGGTTAGCTGATGTCAAAAAGAATATGGATACACAAATGTTTTTCAGTTCTTTGAGAATGATTTTCAGACGAGATAGTTCAGGAGTGCTGAAAGGAGAGTTAGGTTAGGAAAAACAGTTCCATCTTCTAAATAATTTTCATCTTCCTTATCCCTGTAGATTACACCACAGAGTGATAGCTGAACCTAGGTAAGGACATTTTATTCTGAAATATTTGAAGCAGCCAAAGCAGAACGGTGTTTCTGTAAAGATGCGAACATTTGCGTTTCTCGTAAAGTAGATCCAACAAACGATAGATTTGTGAACTTGACTGATTCTATGAAAGAATCAGAGTAGATTAGTTTGTGTGTGTGTGTGTGTGTGTGTGTGTGTGCATGTGCACTCAAATATTTCAGCTGCAGGAGGGGAAAGAAGTGATTGTTTCAGTTCAGTCACTCAGTCATGTCTGACTCTTTGCGACCCCATGGACTGCAGCATACCAGGCCTCCCTGTCCATCACCAACTCCCGGAGTTTACCCAAACTCATGTCCGTCAAGTTGGTGATGCCATCCAACCATCTCATCCTCTGTTGTCCCCTTCCCCGCCTGCCTTCAATCTTTCCCAGCATCAGGGTCTTTTTAAATGAGTCAGCTCTTTGCATCAGGTGGCCAAAGTATTGGAGTTTCAGCTTCAACATCAGTCCTTCCAATGAACACTCAGGAATGATATTTTTTAGGATGGACTGGTTGAATCTTGCAGTCCAAGGGACTCTCAAGAGTCTTCTCCAACACCACAATTCAACAGCATCAATTCTTTGGCACTCAGCTTTATTTACAGTCCATCTCTCACATCCATACTTTACTGGAAAAACAATAGCCTTGACTAGATGGACCTTTGTTGGCAAAGTAATATCTCTGCTTTTTAATATGCTGTCTAGGTTGGTCATAACTTTCCTTCCAAGGAGTAAGTGTCTTTTAATTTCATGGCTGCAATCACCATCTGCAGTGATTTTGGAGCCCCCCAAAATAAAATCAGCCACTGTTTCCACTGTTTCCCCGTCTATTTGCCATGAAGTGATGGGACCAGATGCCATTATCTTAGTTTTCTGAATGTTGAGCTTTAAGCCAACTTTTTCACTCTCCTCTTTCACTTTCATCAAGAGGCTCTTTAGTTCTTCTTCACTTTCTGCCAAAAGGGTGGTGTTATCTGCATATCTGAGGTTATTTATGTTTCTCCCTGCAATCTGGATTCCAGCTTGTGCTTCATCCAGTGATTGTTTAGATCTTGTTAAACTTTACAGTTAATCATTTAGGGGACTTCTTTAAACCCAGTACATCTGAATTTGAGCTCTGCATTTAATACAAACTCACCTTGTGGGTAGGGCTTCCCTGGTGGCTCAGAAAGAAAAGAATCTGCCTACAATGTAGGAGACTTGGGTTTGATCCCTGGGTTGGGAACATCTCCTGAAGAAGGAAATGGCAACCTCATCCAGTATTCTTGCCTGGAGAATCCCATGGACAGAGGAGCCTAGTGGGCTACAGTCAGTGGGGTCACAAAGAATCACATATGACTGAGCGACTAACACTTTCAATTTCACTTTACCTTGTGGGTGACATGGAGGGAAATGGAAAGAATTCTTTTGTAACAGGTTAAAGGACTGTGTCAACTTTCATTAATTTTAAGTACAGTGGAACACATTTTAGCATATCTCTACATTTTTCTTAAATAATAGCATACATATAAGACAAAGTTTATGCTGTTTATACAGAATTAAGAATCTAAAATTTGGAAGTTGTCTAATGACTCTTCAGCTTGATTCTACATAAATAGAATGTGGTGCAGAATTAATAGACATACATTTCTCTTTCTGGGGCAAGCAGTTTTTATTTATAGGAATTAAACTTAACAAGGAAGTAAGATTCATCTTTCTAAATTTAGAAATAAATATTAATATGCAAAAATCTCAGGGATTCTTCTTTTCATGTATCTTAGATTCTTTGAGCTTGAATTTTCCCTCTGTAAATGAGGAACATGCCAACTGAAAAATGAAGTGTGAATTACCTTTTTCAGACCCATCATTTCCCATAGCAACTGTTACACAAGGTAGATGTTAGGCACCTTAAATGGATTAGAGGTTCTACAATAATGAAGAATAGAGTTGGTTAGGTAAATGAAATGCAAAGCTTTATGTAAATCTTATTTTCTGCAAGAACTGTCCTTGATCAGTAGATTTCAATCATGACATTTCTTTCTTAGAGAACCCATTACATTTTACCTCTTTGAAAGCATTATAAGAAGGCCAGAGAAACAAAATGCAATCCCTGAAATCCAAAGATCATTATTTATGTTTAATTTTATTGTAACCTGTACTGTCAACATAATTTACCCATCATTGATGCTTATTAAATCAGTAGATTTAAAAAGTGGGAGGTGTTCTTTGGTTAAAAGGTATATTGAGGCAGGTGAAAATTTCTAAGAATTTGAGTATACATTAATTTAAAAAGGATAGTGGCCAAACCAAAAGTGGTTGATTATTCCATTAACAGGAGCTTGGGGCAGGAATTTTGTAGAGAAGATGAAGAAGCAAAGCAAAGCAATCATTTGATTGACCATAGTTAGAGCAGTTGCCTTCTTTAGGAAAGCCTCCTTCGCTATGACTGGTTTTTGTTACATTTTATTGTCTTGGATTTGGGTTCCTTGATTCTGGCTTTGTTTTGTGTTTGTTTGCTTTGCTGAAGGCTACCAGGGCATTGGCCTCTTCCCTGGTGGCTCAGTCAGTAAAGACACAGCCTTCATTGCAGGAGACCAGGTTTGATCCCTGGGTCGGGAAGATCCCCTGGAGAAGGAAATGACAACACATTCCAGTATGCTTGCCTGGGAAATCCCATCAATAGAGGAGCCTGGTGGGCCATAATCCTTGGTGTCACAAGAGTCGGACACAACTTAGCAAATAAACTGCGCCTACTTGCATGGCATTGGAGTCAGCTCAGTCTACTGGCCTCCTTATTTAATTACTTTAACATTTAAAAATGTGAAATTTTAGCTAATTTACGAATATAAATTACATACAATTAAACATTTGTCTATGAAGACACAGTCAGATATAAGGGAACTTAAATCATTCCTTTCCATGCTTCATGCCCTCTGCAGAAGGCTTTGTTAAAGTCCATGCCAATATCACAAACTGTAATTGCATCTGTATAGGAAAGAATAGTTCAATAGTTAAGACCCAGGTCACTGGGACAGTGTAGCTAATATAGAATTCTAGAAACATAGGGTAGGATCTAGGATGTGTTATTTAATTCTTTATAAAATAAGAACAATTATAATATTTATCCCATGGGATTATTTTGAGATATAAGATAATGTAGATCAGTTGCATGGTACCATATCTGGTACCTAGTAAGTAGCTTTTGTTTTAGAGGAAATAAATATTCGTGAAGAAACATTATTGTATACAGTGTTAGTAATTTGCCATTTTATTAGATGATACTATTAGATTGTTTTAATTTAAAAGATAAAATATGCATATGAATCTTTGAGAAGATGAAAGCAATCCAAAAAATAAAATTTCTAGAACTTAACAGTACACTTTGCTGGAGCACACAGTATTTCAGATAGTTGATATCTTGACTATTTAACCATAGAAAGAATATTATTTTCAAATATTTTAAGACTATATATGTGTGTGTGTGTTTCTGTGTGTATGAGAGACTGGTAGATAGTGAAAAAAAGAGGATATTTTTATTAATGCGAATTTCACTACAAAACCTATATTTTACCTTCCAAAAATATGAATTTTATTCAGTATCCTTAAGGTGCATTTCATAGCTACTACAATTTTTAAGAATATAATCTTGTTGCAGACTTATGCCAGAAGGAGTTGATCTTCTTTGTCAAAGTTGTGGATATCCTGAATAAAAAAGAGAACAGGATTTGTAATAGATGGTCCATGTTCCTCTGCTGGTATATTGATATTTTGGTATTAAATTTAGTATATATAAACTTTCAGTTATGATCATCATGAGGAAGTGCCAGCCCCCTCCACCACTGTAGGTGTGTGCCTCTTGAATCTCGTGTTAAAAGTTATAGTCCTCTAAAACACACTCAAGGGTGAGACAGTAGAAATACCTTAGGATGAGTGTTTCCTTTTTGTAAGATGAATATAGTGATTCTTGCCTTACAGGAATGTTGTGGATATTAAGTGACTTATTATAAATCAAAGTCAGACCTGCCTCTTAGGGGGTAGAAATGAAGTATTACTGGAAATGAATGAATCAGTGTTTCTGTCATCAGATATACTTTCTCTGAAAACTGAAGTAGGTCTGTGTGAAGGGAAATATTAATTGAAGCCCTCAACTTCTTTCAATTTAACATGATAATATATATCACATGATATCAGCCATGTTGCCTTCTTTTCTGTCTGCAGAAGTGTTTGTGTATGTGTGTGTGTGTGTGTGTGTGTTAGCTGCTCAGTTGTGTCTGACTCTACGTGACCGCATGGGCTGTAGCCCATCAGACTGCTCTGTCTGTGGGGATTCTCCAGGCAAGAATACTGGAGTGGATTGCCATGCCCTCTTCCAGAGGATCTACCCAGCCCAGGGACTGAACCTGGGTCTCCTGCATTGCAAGAGGACTTGTTATCATCTGAGCCACAAGGGAAGCCTTGCAGAAGTGTTGCCTTCTTCCAAAAAAATTGTCTCCGACCTATATTTTATACAAGATACAAGATTTATATCAGATATATAGTTTTGAAACATGCTGAATCTGCATTATAGAGATTTAAATTGTGGTGGCACCACTTACTAGTTGTCTGAGTTTCAGCAAGTTACTTGAGTTCTCATGACTCAGTTCTTTATCTGGAAAAGGAAGATAATTCTAATGGTTCTTTACACTTAGGATGGGCACAAAGATTCAATATAACACATAAAATTCTCAAAAAAACTTAAATCTCAGTAGATGTTCCCTTTTGCTTTCTGCATCATATGTAACAATGTCTCATGAATTTATTTTATTTGACAGTGAGTTCCCTGATGGTAAGAAAAATACTACATACCTTTCTATATTTTAGCACTGCTCTAGTGTCAAGCAAATGGCAGAGAATTAATATTTTGGTTGTTCTTATACTTAATTTTGGAGAAGGAAATGGGACCCCACTCCAGTTTTCTTGCCTGGGAAATCCCCCTGAAGAAGCCTGGCAGCATGCTGTGCACAGAGTTACAAAGAGGCGGACACAACTGAGTAGGCATGCATACTTAATTTTAAAGGAGAACCCTTGAATTTAGATGCCCTGTTTATCAGTTCAGTTCAATTCAGGTGCACAGTCGTGTCCCACTCTGTGACCCCATGGACTGCAGCACGCCTGGCCTCCCTGTCCATCACCAACTCCCAGAGCTTGCTCAAGATCATGTCCATCAAGTCGGTAATGCCATCCAATGATCTCATTCTCTGTCATCCCCTTTTCCTCCTGCCTTCAATCTTTTCCAAAGAGTCAGTTCTTCACATCAGGTGGCCAAAGTATTGGAGTTTCAGTTTCAACATCAGTCCTTCCAATGGATATTCAGACTGATTTCATTTAGGATGGACTGGTTGGATCTCCTTGAAGTCCAAGGGACTCTCAAGGGTCTTATCCAAAACCACAGTTCAAAAGCATCATTTCATTGGCATTCAGGTTTCTTTATGGTCCAGCTCTCACACCCATGCATGACTACTGGAAAAACTATAGGTTTGACTAGACAGACATTTGTCAGCAAATATGCTTTATAATATGCTGTCTAGGCTGGTCATAGCTTTTCTTCCAAGGAGCAAACGTCTTTTAATTTCATGGCTGCAGTCACCATTGCAGTGATTTTGGAGCCCCCAAAATAAAGTCTGTTATTGTGTCTACTGCTTCCCCATCTATTTGCCATGAAGTGATGGGACCAGATGCCATGATCTTAGTTTTCTGAATGTTGAGCTTTAAGCCAACTTTTTCACTCTCCTCTTTCACTTTCATCAAGAGGCTTTTTAGTTCCTCTTCATTTTCTGCCATAAGGGTGGTATCATCTGCATATCTGAGGTTATTGATATTTCTCCTGGCAATCTGGATTCCAGCTTGTGCTTCATGTAGCCCAGCATTTTACATGATGTACTCTGTATATAGGTTAAATAAGCAGGGTGACAATATACTGCCTTGACATACTCCTTTTCCTGTTTGGAACCAGTCTGTTGTTCCATGTCCAGTTCTAACTGTTGCTTCCTGACCTGCATACAGATTTCTCAGGAGGCAGGTCAGGTGGTCTGGTATTCCCATCTCTTGAAGAATTTTCCACAGTTTATTGTGATCCACACAGTCAAAGGCTTTGGCATAGTCAATAAAGCAGAAATAGATGTTTTTCTGGAACTCTCTTGCTTTTTTGATGATCCAGCGGATGTTGGCAATTTGGTCTCTGGTTCCTCTGCCTTTTCTAAATACAGCTTGAACATCTGCAAGTTCACAATTCATGTACTGTTGAAACCTGGCTTGGATAATTTTGAGCATAATTTTGCTAGAGTGTGAAGATGAGTGCAATTGTGTACCCTGTTCATAGGTGTTCATAATGCTATTGGATTATCTTTTCACAAATCCAAACATTAAATCTCAAATTTTCTCAAGGGAATTACATATAATTAATTTTGTATTACATATAGGTGTAGGTTATATGTGAGAAATCATATATATGATTGTATATATAAATATAATGAAGGGGTTTCCTTGGTGACTCAGATGGTAAAGTATCTGCCTGCAATGCAGGAGACTCAAGTTCGGTCCCTAGGTGTGGAAGGTCCCCTGGAGACGGGAATGGATATGCACTCCAGTGTTCTTGCCTGGAGACTCAGGGACAGAGGAGCCTACCCGCCTGTCATCTATGGGGTCACAAAGAGTTGGACACGACATGTGAGAGATCATGCTGCTAAGTTGCTAAGTCACTTCAGTCATGTCCGACTCTGTGCGACCCCATAGATGGCAGCCGACCAGGCTCCCCCATCCCTGGGATTCTCCAGGCAAGAACACTGGAGTGGGTTGCCATTTCCTTCTCCAGTGCGTGAAAGTGAAAAGGGAAAGTGAAGTCACTCAGTCTAGTCCAACCCTCAGCGACCCCATGGACTGCAGCCTTCCAGGCTCCTCCATCCATGGGATTGGATAAGAGATCATACATGTGAGAGATCATACATGTGACTAGATATATGAATATGTAAATATAATAATGTATATTAATTACACATGTGTGGTTATATGGGGAAATATAAAATATCCCCCCCCCGCAAACAGCTCTTATAATAGTTTTACTTCTTCTTCCCTTGAAAACTCATTAGCATACTCCCATCTGATACTGTATACATTTTTATTAGCAACTATTACTGCTTCATCTGTTGGTTTAGATTTCTTTCCAGTACTTAGAGGTGCTTGCAGCTCATTTGTCAGTTGCATGTCTACATTGACACTGCAGTTGAGGGAAAATGTATTTTTACTGATTTTTCAAAGTTTGATTAGAAGTAATGTCTACAGAGTCATAAGCAAAGTTACTAAACTCTGGGTGTGCTGTTTTGCAAAGTAGAAACTATGAGGGAAAACTATAAGCAAAAACCAAACAATAATAACATTTAAGAAAAATTAATAATTTCTTTGTCAGAATGAGAATTTGTTTCTCTAAATGTATTTGTTTAGTGATTTTATTCTTCCTCATCTATGCATCTGCTGTATTTTATTAACATAATCTGTAATAGAATTGTTAGCATATACTAGTAGCACCTGGGAGAAGGCAATGGCACCCCACTCCAGTACTGTTGCCCAGAAAATCCCATGGACGGAGGAGCCTGGTAGGCTGAGGTCCATGGGGTTGCTAAGAGTCAGACACGACTGAGCAACTTCACTTTCACTTTCCACTTTAATGCATTGGAGAAGGAAATGGCAACCCACTCCAGTGTTCTTGCCTGGAGAATCCCATGGATGGAGAAGCCTGGTGGGCTGCAGTCCATGGGGTCGCACAGAGTCGGACACGACTGAAGCGACTTAGCAGCAGCAGCAGCAGCAGTAGCACCTATTACAATTTCCTAGTTACCATTTAAAGAAAGAGAATCTACCTAAATTTATACAGATGCTTTATGAAACAGAAGACTTTCTTAGAAATGGGTTTGTGATATCACTTGGTTTGTATAAGTTAGAGAAGCTATCCAATTAATAATAAAATAGTTCAGTTGGTTTTGCTTTATACGATAATGACCATATTCTTAAAAATGCACTAAGGAAATTTCAGTTTTTACTGGGGTATTTAAGACAATGCTTGTAATTCTTCAATGATTTCTCTGATATTATGAAGTGAATTTTGGTTAAATACATACTTTTTGAAATAACAATTGTTTGAGAAGTAGAAAAATATGCTTGAAAACAACTAGTTTTGCTAATGGGTTGCCTTGTGATTCTAAGTATTCATTAACCAGGGGGTGGCTAATGAGCAGATGTTTAATGAGGAACAAAAATGAATAGACAATTTTTAATGCTTGTTTATTTCATACTAAGTAAAGGTATAGATGTGGTTGATAAAAAAAATAGTGTCTAACTTGATAGAGCTTAATGGAAATATGTTAAAATAATAACATTTGATTATGAGGAAACTTCCATTAAAATTTTAGAAATATATATTGATACAATTTTAAAATCAGAGTGATACACAAATAGCAGCAATTGTTAGTTATTGAAACAAAAACCACCAACTCGTATTTAATATATTATGCAATTTTAAATCCTCTTTTGTGTCTCATTACCTTGCTAATGCCTGTTTTACTGCTTATTTACTAGATTAGGAAATTCTATGACTCTGTTTTATAAACTCTGTATAAACGTGGACTCTTCCATCTTAGGTTCAGTTTTACTGACCTGAGTTTTTTTATATTCTATGCATTTCTTACAAGATAGTCACAAAGCACTAAAAGTGTGTTAGTTTAATGACATCTTTAGTAGTGAAACATTTGGAAAACTATTTTAAATGAGTTTACATTATCTGAAGAGAGGAGACAGCAATTTTCAAATGCCTCTTCCATTTGAAAGTGCTCTTTCTTCATTTTATTCTTTTTTTTTGGCCTATCATTTAGAACTAATTTTCATATACAGAATTCTCAATTTTTTGTTTCCTAGGGGAAAATTTTCAAAGACACAAGTTATTTAGCATCCACCTTTATAAAATTCTTTAGTGTTCCATTTGTGCAAATATTTTCCTTTTATGGGCCCTTAAGTACTATATTTTATTAATTGTGTGTTTTAATTTTACTTGATTTCTTTGCAGCTATCACCAACTAAAAAAAATCACAGCTTTTCTCTGAGTTTTCTCATGTCTGCTAGTAAAGTCAAATTCTTTTACTTTAAACTGCACCCCCCCCTTCCCAATCAACATCTAAATAAGGAACACATTTTGTGAGTAGTGGAGTTGAATTAATCATAATTTATTCCTTAATTTATCTCTATAGTCATTTGGGAAATTTTACTAAAACAAAAATTTTATATTTTGTTTTCTTTATTTCTATGTATATGCTGTTACAACTAAACAGTACAAATTAAATACTCTATAATGATCAAATTTGAATGTAATTTTTCATGTCCATAAAATACCACTACATTAGACTTCTAATTACATGTTTGATTCTTTTTTAATGGATTCCTAATTGATGTCAAAGACCCTTCTGAATTGCCTAATAAAAAGAGCATGAGAATTGGATCAGCCACTATCACGCCACTTCTTTCTGTTCAGCTTACCTAAGAGATTTATATGTTAAGATTTTCATTAATAATATTGTTAATATTACATGTGTTGTGCTGTGCTTAGTTGCTCAGTAGTGTCCAACTCTTTGCGACCCCATGGACTATAGCCCACCAGGCTCCTCTGTCCATGGGGATTCTCCATGCAAGAATATTGGGGTGGGTTGCCATGCCCTCCTCCAGGGGATCTTCCCAACCCAGGGATCAAACCCAGGTCTCCCACATTGCAGGCAGATTCTTTACTGTCTGAGCCACCAGGGAAGCCCAAGAATACTGGAGTGGGTAGCCTACCCTTTTTCCAGGGGAACTTCCTGACCCAGGAATCAAACCAGAGTCCCCACATTGCAGGAGGATTCTTTATCAGCTGAACTAGCAGGGAAAACACTTAGGGTTACATAATGTTAGCATATACATTGACTTTTAAAAATGAATATAGTATGCAAGTAGAGATATTACCATTGGGGTAGGAACATTTAAAGACAACTTGATTCATTATCCCAGATTATTAGTATAATAATCCTACAGTCTGTCCTAGGTAAATTGACCAATCAAATAACTTCACTCAAGTTGACCAGCTAGAACTTGCAAAATGTGCATGTTTATCCAATTCACATTAAGTACTCTAATATGCAAAAATGGTTTTATTCCTCATGAGTCCATTTTAATGTGTTCTACTGGTTAATTTATATTTCACAAATTATCCCAATTTATAACAAGGATAAAACAAGTGAAAGGTATAAATTTCCTGAAGGATACACTGGAGAAATGGCCTTTTTAGAACTCATGTACTTTATACTAAAACCTGCTTTTAGGAGGAGTAAACTCTGAGATTATGTGGCACTCATATGACATTGTTTTTTTTTTTTTTTTTGATTGAGGGGTGGGGACATTGTAAGTGTTAACAGAACCTTAGTGTCTTGATATCACCAGTTTGGCCAAAACATAGAAGATATATTGGTTCATGTTGCTTAACTCTTTTCTACATTGACACCTTTTGGTTCCTTATTTTTTTCCCAGTTCTATGTTATACCAGCTCCACTTAGTATTGTTTTTCAATTTTGAATGTGTAATATTTTTGTTTGTCCTACTAGAAGAAAAACATCAAAGTCAGAGACTGTGTCATATTCATTTTTAAATTCCCCACAGGTCCCGTCAGTAGTCTAGCAAAGAGACTATAGTTTTTGTGTTGGGGGTATTGGCTTCTTGGTGCCGAACTCTCTTGATCCAAAAAATGAAGATAAGTCCAGTGCCTAAATCACTGTGTGATTGTGAGAATTAAGTGAATGTATGCCTGTGTTGGCCGGAAGCCAGTGCTTGGCACTCATAGGCACTAATAGCATTAGCTATTGTTAGTTACCTTCAGCATTCTTTTCTTGAGATTGTAGGAAACTTGATAGCCATACAAAAAATTAATTTTCCTATGGAAATTGTCAAATATTTGTTTGGTAACAGTTTGACAATCTTACTTTCTTTTCAGGAAGATACATTATATGTGTCTCTCTCGGCCCAAGTGGTCTGGGCCCAAGGCTACGTGGTGCCCTTGTGATGAATGGTGCGGATGAAAGAACTGTCTGTCTGAACTGCCCTGAGGGCCCTCAACAGTACATTTCAACTTCTTCAGGAATTGCTTCAGCTCTAGATGGTCACATGCCAAAGGTCCCAGTTTTCCCTGAATCTGTCTGTAGCCAGTGGTCAGTAGAAGCGGGTTATAAAGGCATGGCCTTCAGTGAATTTTGAATTCAGAAGAATTTTAAAGCCACCTTCCGGCTCCTGAACTTTTCATGTGTTGACTGAGGCTGTCATTGGATTTCTTGCCTTTTGATCTCTGCCCTTCCATTCTGGCATCTTTCCCTTCCTTTTTATAGGTGTTGGGATCCCAAAGGCACTACTTAATAAATAGCCACCTACATAGCTGTTTCCAGGAAACCCAGTACTGTAGCACCCCATGGACTATAACCCCAGTCCACCAGGCTCCTCGGTCCATGGAATTCTCCAGGCAAGACTGTTGGAGTAGGTTGCTATTCCCTTCTCCTCAGGGTCT
Organism: Bos indicus x Bos taurus; assembly: GCF_003369695.1. Lineage (NCBI taxonomy): Eukaryota > Metazoa > Chordata > Mammalia > Artiodactyla > Bovidae > Bos > Bos indicus x Bos taurus. The sequence goes on along the minus strand of NC_040076.1, from coordinate 15,633,115 downwards.
TCCTTACCCAGGATCAAATGGTCTCCTGTGTTTCAGGTGGATTCTTTACCATCTGAGCCACCAGGGAAGCCTGAATTTTGATAAATGCTTATTAAGTTGATCTAAACAATGAAATTTTAAGAATTCTATTTCAGAATCCAAATTGTTTGCAACTCAGGTTTTGTAGGCTGTGTTAAGCTGGGGATAAAATTAGTCATAATAGGTGTTTTGGCTCAGTGCTGCAGCTTTGGCACAGGGGCAAATACTGTTGTGTGAAAGAACAAGCAGAACGTTTGTGTAATTTTGTAACATTTGCTATTTCACAACTTCAGTTGCTCCGTTTCCTTCTTCCAAGTCAACTTTATGGATTCTCACAAAAGCATGAGAATATCCTCATTCTCTGTTTCTACAAGACATTTACTAACTAAACTCCTATTGTGTTGATTTCCATGACTGAGATCTCTGATGTAACAGATATAGCAGCTCAGCTAAGCAGCTTCAAAGTAGTTGTTATTGTTGCTATCAAGCTGGTTCTCCAGTGGAAGGACAGACTCTTTTAATCATGATTGCAGTAAATTTTGAAACTGGAGACTGAAAGGCATGATGCTTTTTTTCAGTGCATTCCAAAAATTCTGTTTCAGCTGTGACTTGTAGCATGTGTCTCTCTAGCATGTTAAAGATTCCATGAGGCCTATGGTAGTAAGAATCTAAGGCATTGTCCAAACAGTGAACATTGAAAATCAGACCTTCCATTAAATCCAGAAACTCCATCTTCCTTAGAATGAATTGTTCTCCAGAAGGCTCTCAGTCCCTTAGGCAAATAAATCTCTGGTGCCTACACTGTAATCCTGCCAACCAGACAAGTTCAGACAGGTTGGAAACCTTATAATGAGCACAATTTAGGCTCTGGCTGGGTTTTCCATTATAATTAGAAAGTAAATGATTGTGTAGTATCCTGCTTACTCTTTTCCTCAAGAGTGAAAATAAAAGTAGATAATATTAGACAATATAGCATAGAAGTCTCGGCCTTTTAAGGGACAATAAAAAAAAAATTCTTAAGTCTGGACATAGGCAGTTCAAAGGTTTTGTTTGTTTGGATGGATATTTTTTGTTTGTTTGCATGTATATTTTTTGTAGTTTGCCATGCTATACTGTTCTCATTACCATTTCTCATCCTTTAAGGATTTGTGTATATATTTTCTTTTACTAAGAGCAGACTACTATTTCCTGAATAAGAGAGAAAAAATATGATTTTGTTTGTTCTGTTGTGAAGACATTGAGAGCTAGTTATTTTAATTTTATAGAATTAACAAATTCTATGAATAGGCTTTATTTAGAGTTTAAAAATTTGCTTCTGAATATCTGTATGATGGCTGTACACTTAAATATTTAAAGGAAAGATGAGCTTTCAGTTTAAAATTTGGGAGTGAACCTGAGAGTATGGTTGATAACTTTTACTTATATTTTCTTATTTTATTTATATCCATTAATATTTTATTTTGGAAATTTTCATATATATTCTTATCTGAATAGGGTATATTATTCTGTAATTATTTGATATGAAGATGATGCTTTTGAACTGTGGTGCTGGAGGAGATTCTTGAGAGTCCCTTGGACTGCAAGGAGCTTCAACCAGTCAATCCTAAAGGAAATCAGTCCTGAATATTCATTGGAAGGACTGATGCTAAAGCTGAAACTCTAGTAATTTGGCCACTTGATTCGAAGAACTATACTCCTTGGAAAAGACCCTGATGTGGAGAAGATTGAAGGCAGGAGAAGGGGACAGCAGAGGATGAGATGGTTGGATGGCATCACTGACATGATGGACATGAGTTTGAGCAAGCTCTGGGAGTTGGTGATGGACAGGAGAGCCTGGTGCTGCAGTCTATGGGGTCGCAAAGAGTCGAACATGACGAGTGACTGAACTGAGCTGAATTGTTTTTTAAATTATACATTTTAATGAAGTTCATCTGTGAAGCATATGGACCTGATACCATGTTAATAGTTAACTTTTATTAATTTTTTAAGACATTTTTGCCCACTTCAGTTTTCTGAGTTCTGGAGGTTAACCTTACAGACTGCATTTTAGATATAAAAAAATATTTTCTCTAAGTTTAACCTTTTGCTGTTTATTTGCATGATCAGATCAGATCAGATCAGTCGCTCAGTCGTGTCTGACTCTTTGCGACCCCATGAATCACAGCATGCCAGGCCTCCCTGTTCATCACCAACTCCCGGAGTTCACTGAGACTCACGTCCATCGAGTCAGTGATACCATCCAGTCATCTCATCCTCTGTCGTCCCCTTCTCCTCCTGCCCCTAATCCCTCCCAGCATCAGAGTCTTTTCCAATGAGTCAACTCTTCGCATGAGGTGGCCAAAGTACTGGAGTTTTAGCTTTAGCATCATTCCTTCCAAAGAACACCCAGGGCTGATCTCCTTCAGAATGGACTGGTTGGATCTCCTTGCAGTGATACTATATTATAAAACAGTAATTACCATATATATGTCGATATTCTCATATCATTTCTATGCTGTACATTTTTCTCTTTCTTATGTCACAAATGCATTATTTTAAAAAACCTTGCTTTTATTAATTTTTAAATTGAAGAACAGTTGAATCATAATATTATAATTCAATATATTATAATATACTAGTTTCAGATATACTAATGTTTATCTGTATAATGATTCAATATTTTTATAGATTATATATCATTTAAAATTATATAAAGTAATGGCTATATTTATGCTCTTTTTGTGTTTTGTTTCATTAAATTAATATTTTTATATTTCTCTCCTGAATATATTTTCATGTATTTTGTTGCTCACTTTTTTCTTATGCATTTTTGTGTATATGTGTGTGTGTGTGTATGTGTGTGCTAAGTCACTTCAGTCGTGTCTGACTCTTTTTTGTGACCCTCTGCACCAGGCTCTTCTTTCCATGGGATTCTCCAGGCAAGAATACTAAAATGGTTTCCTTGCTCTCCTCTAGAGGATCTTCCCAACCCAGGGATCAAATTCAAGTCTCTATGTCTCTGGCAGTGGCAAGCAGATTCTTTACCACTAACGCCACGTAGGAAGCCTGTATACATGTAGACATGCACACACACACACACACACACACGCGCGCACATTTATGTTCCTTCTTAATTATAAAACTTTTACTCTTTTGAAAATTCCTCTGAGTACAATGGTAACTTATCTCACGGGTTTGAACTGTTCCTTTTTTTACCTCTGCAATTTCATATAATTTGAAATCTTAGTCTTGATTCTCATGTAGATTTAAAAGATGATCCCTGGTAAAGCTAATTACTCAGCCTAACCCAGCATTTAAAATGAAACTTGATATTTTTAATGGTTTAACTGAAGAATTAGAAACTCTAATTTTGATCAAATAAGCACATATTATTATAAACCACACATTATTCCCACTCAGTCAAATGTCATTGAAGAGCTTTTTTATAAATTTGCACTATTATATAATTTGAATTACACATTTTTGTGACAATATTACATACTAGAAGTCTAGGCAACATATAAATTCACCATTGAGTATACTTTCATCAACATTTCCAACTGTATAAGGTATACAGTACTCAGAGTTATGGTTTGCTTTTAAAAAATGCATTTTAACATTTTCACTTTAATTTGAAAATCTTTGCCACTAATTTATTCCCTTGATCTAACTTTGTAGATTAAAATGTTAACATTATAAATTTTATTCAATATATAAAGATACACTACTCATACTAACGTATAATGATTATAATAAAATTATAGGCATGATTTGTAAACATATCTGATAAGATATATTGCCAGAGTAATCACCTAATTCCTGAGTTGGGAAGATCCCCTGGAGAAGGAAATGGCAACCCACTCCAGTATTCTTTCTGTAAAATCCAATGGAAAGAGGAACCTGGCAGGCTACAGTCAATGAGGTCGCAAGAATCAGACACCATTAGTGACTAAACCACCACCAATCACCTAAATAGTATTTACAGCATGCATATAGGAAAAATATATGTTAGTACTTCAAATAATCATGAAGAATGATTTTAGTCAAATAATTATTAGATGCATATGATAGTTGCACCTGCAAGTTTGTGCACAAGAAGAAGTTGTTGTTACTGTTCAATTGTTCAGTCGTGTCAGACTCTCTGCGACCCCATGGACTGCAGCAAGCCAGGCTTCCCTGTCCATCACCAACTCTTGGAGCTTGCTCAAACTCTTGTCCATCAAGTCAGTGACGCCATCCAACCATCTCATCCTCTGTCATCCCCTTTTCATCCTGCCTTCAGTCTTTCCCAGCATCAGGGTCTTTTCCAATAAGTCAGTTCTTCACATCAGGTAGCCAAAGTACTAGAGTTTAAGCTTCAACATCAGTCCTTCCAATGAATATTCAGGACTGATTTCCTTTAGGATGGACTGGTTGGATCTCCTTGCAGTCCAAGGGACTCTCAGTAGTCTTCTCCAACACCACAGTTCAAAAGCAGCAGTTTTTCAATGTTCTGCTTTCTTTATGGTCCAACTCTTACATCCATACATGACTACTGGAAAAACTATAGCTTTGACTACACAGACCTTTGTTGGCAAAGTAATGTCTCTGGTTTTTTAATATGCTGTCTAGGTTTTCATAGCTTTTCTTCCAGGGAGCAAGCATCTTTCAATTTATTGCTGTAGTCACCATCTACAGTGATTTTGGTGCCCAAGAAAATCAAGTCTCTCACTGTTTCCATTGTTTCCCCATCTACTTGCCATGAAGTGATGGGACTGGATGCCATGATCTTCATTTTCTGAATGTTGAGTTTTAAGCCAACTTTTTCCCTCTCATCTTTCACATTCATCAAAAGGCTCTTTAGTGCCTCTTCGCTTTCTACCAAAAGGATGGTATCATCTGCATATCTGAGGTTATTGAGACTTTTCCCGGCATTCTTGATTCCAGCTTGTGCTTCATCCAGCCTGGAATTTTGCATGATGTATTTTGCATATAAGTTAAGTAAGCAAGGTGACAATATACAGCCTTGACGTACTCCTTTCCCGTTTTGGAACCAGTCCTTTCTTCCATGTCTGGTTCTAACTGTTGCTTCTGTACCTGCAAAAAGGTTTCTCAGGAGGCAGTTAGGGTGGTCTGATATCCCATCCCTTTAAGAATTTTCCACAGTTGGTTGTGATCTACACAGTCAAAGGCTTTAGTGTAGTCATGAAGCAGAAGTAGATATTTCTTTCTGAAACTCTCTTGCTTTTTATAATTCAGCAGATGTTGACAATTTGATCTCTGGTTCCTCTACCATTTCTAAATCCAGCTTGAATCTGGAATTTCTCAGTTCACATATTATTGAAGTTTGGCATAAAGAATTTTGTGCATTACTTTGCTAGCAATGAGTGCAATTATGTTATAGTTTGAACATACATTGGCATTGCCTTTCTTTGGGTTTGGAATGAAAACTGACCATTTCCAGTCCTGCGGCTACTGCTGAGTTTTCCAAATTTGCTGGCATATTGAGTGCAGCACTTTAACATCATTATCTTTTAGGATTTTAAATAGTTAATCTGAAATTCCATCAATTCCAGTAGCTTTGTTCATAGTGGTGCTTTCTACGGCCCACTTGACTTCACACTCCAAGATCTAGATGAGTGATTATACCATCATGGTTATCTGGGTCATGGAGATCTTTTTGATTAGTTCTTCTGTATATTCTTGCCACCTCTGCTTAATATCTTCTGCTTCTGTTTGGTCTGTATTGTTTCTGTCTTTATTGTGCCCATCTTTGCATGAAATGTTCGCTTGATAGCTCTAATTTTCTTGAAGAGATCTCTAGTCTTGCCTGTTGTGTTATTTTCCTCTATTTCTTTGCATTGTTCACATAAGAAGGGTTTCATCTTTCTCCTTGCTACAATTTGGAGCTCTGCATTCAGATGGAAATATCTCTCCTTTTCTCCCTTGCCTTTTGCTTCTCTTCTTTTCTCAGATATTTTTAAGCCCTCCTCAGAGGACCATTTTGCCTTTTTGCATTTCTGTTTCTTGGAGATTGTCTTGAACCCTGCCTCTTGTACAGTGTCATGAACCTCCATCCATAGTTCTTCAAGCACTCTATCAGCTCTAATCTCTTGAATCTATTTGTCCCTTCCACTGTATAATTGTAAGGTATTTGATTTAGGTTTGATTTGATTTAGGTCATACCTGAATGGTCTAGTAGCTTTCCCTACTTTCTTCAGTTTTAAGTCATCTGAATTTCACAATAAGGAGCTCATGATTTGAGCCACAGTCAGCTCCCGGTCTTGTTCTTGCTGACGGTATAGAGCTTCTCCTTTTTGGCTGCAAAGAATATAATCAGTCTGGTATCAGTATTGGCCATCTGGTGATATCCACGTGTAGAGTCTTCTCTTGTGTTGTTGGAAGAGAGTGCTTGCTGTGACCAGTGCATTCTCTTGGCAAAACCGTGTTAGCCTTTGCCCAGCTTTATGTTGTACTCCAAGGCCAAACTTGCCTGTTACTCCAGGTATCTCTTGATGTTTGCATTTGACTTCCCTGTGATGAGGAGGACACCTTTTTCGTGTTAGTTCTAGAAGATCTTGCTGGTCTTCAGAGAATCATTCAACTTCAGCTTATTCAGCATTAGTGGTTTGGGCAAGACTCTGATTACTGTGATATTGAATGGTTTGCCTTGGAAATGAACAGAGATCATTCTGTAGTTTTTGAGATTGCATGAAAGCACTGCATTTCAGACTCTCTTGTTGACTATGAGGGCTACTCCATTTCTTCTAAAGGATTCTTGCCCTCAACAGTAGATATAATATTCATCTGAATTAAATTAAAAAATAAGTAAATTTAATAAATATTGATTCTGAGTTTCAAAATATGAGAGAAGTTACTCTCTCCAGGTTAGTTTATAGCTAGCAACTCTATGGCAGCAATTTCTTTTTTTTTTTTTTTTATATGACAGCAATTTTAAGTGCAAATAAATGGTTCCAAAGGAAGTCACATTAAGCTCCATTCTAAATTTTAGGAGAGAAAATGAATTGAAAAAATTGGCTTAATGTATTTTTGTAAAAATTAATACAAATCAGCTGCTAAATTTAGATTCTGAGCATTGCCCTGAAGAGAACTATGTGTTCTCTTCTCATGTGGAAAACCATGAAAAAACCTAAAATGTGTACTGGGCATGTGTGCTCACTCTTATCCAACCTCTTTGTGAACCCATGGACTGTAGCCCATCAGGTTCCTCTGTCCATTGGATTCCCCCAGCAGGAATACTGGAATGAGTTTCCACTTCCTACTCCAGGAGATCTTGCCAACCCAGGGATCAAAGCCAAGTCTCCTGCATTTACTGCATCAGCAGACAGATTCTTTACCACTGTGTCACCTGGAAAGCTGGAAGCATCAAAATGTGTACTACTGACTAGAAACTAATCTTTATCTTTTTTTAGATACTTGTCTACTCACCTTGTGGAAATAATCCATGATATTGTTTCTGCCACATAAATCTTTTCATTTAAACTTTCTTGAATGAAATTTTTTAAATGCAGAAATAAAGGAGTTATTACTTAAGCCCTTAACTTGGGACCATTTCTTTTATTTCAACATTGACAGGAAAAATGTATGTCACAAATACATTAACAAAAAATGGAACATAATGACATCATCTCTGAGAATGTAATACATGTATTTCTTTAACAAGTCTTATTTTTGGACAACCAGCTTTGTTACCTGTTGAGTATTGTTATATATTGATATTGCTTGAATAAACTGAGAAAGGAGGTTAGAACATAGGAGCTTCTAAAGTCTGTTAAATTATCTCCATAGCACAGACATTGATGGTGTGATCATCCTGTGAAACCTTTCAAATAATTTGTGTTTGTATACGTGTTTATTTGTGTACATGTGTGTGTATGAGAGAGAGACAGAGAGAGAGAAAGAGAAAGAAAAAGATAGATATACCCACTGAACTCCTTGGAAGGATAGTTTAAAAATACCTTTATCATCTCTCTGGATCTAGCAAGATATTATCCAGTAAGTCATAAACAGGAAACCACATGCACAGTTTCCTTTACTAAAAATAATGATAGGTTTAATGTATTTAAAATACTTTTTAGGTAGAGTATAATGATGGGAAGTCTAAAATACTTTGAAAGCAATTCTGTTTGACCACTGTCTTCTTGGTCTGTGCTCATTAATTTAAGGTATAATGAACTCTCAGAAGCATGAACAGTTCCTTAGTAATTTATAAGTGCAAAAGCGTATCACATCTCAAAACAAAACATAAAGCACTAGGGGAAATGCTGGTAGAAATTAATGGTTAGGAAACAGCTCAGGAGCACCACAGGTGGGGTTAGACTAATAACCTCATCACTCTAGATCTGTTATTTACACTTTCTGAACTTTAATTTCCGGAGAAGGCAATGGCACCCCACTCCAGTACTCTTGCCTGGAAAATCCCATGGGCGGAGGAGCCTGGTGGGCTGCAGTCCATGGGGTCGCTAAGAGTCAGACATGACTGAGCGACTTCACTTTCACTTTTCCCTTTCATGCACTGGAGAAGGAAATGGCAACCCACTCCAGTGTTCTTGCCTGGAGAATCCCAGGGACAGAGGAGCCTGGTGGGCTGCCATCTATGGAGTCGCACAGAGTTGGACACAACTGAAGCGACTTTGCAGCAACAGCAGCAACTTTAATTTCATTTGTAAAACCATAACAATAATGGGAACTAATTTACAGACTTGATATAGAAATTGAAAGACAAAAATCCATGAGAATACAATGCCTGGTACATCCCAGGCTCAGTAATTATTAGGTGATATCACTATTTCACCATAATTATAACACTTACACACTTCTAAGTGTATAATACACACTTCTATGGGACTAAAAGTCCATTAAAATGAGTAAAAGATAGAATAGTTCACCTGTTCTTAAAATACCTCATTTTAGCAATAGCTTGATATCCAGTAAACTTTTCTCTCCAGGGATAGAAATTCTGGCTTAAGCATTTTTATTTGCACTGAATCAACCACCGTCTGGAAACATGGTAGAAAAATAATCAGAGAACAAAAGTCAGTGTGTATTTATGTATTAGGAATGGTACAGAGTACTGACAGGATTCATATCAGATCTAAACATGGGGTCAGACTGTCCTATTTATTCATGAAAATTTCCAGTAGTATACACCTTGATTAACAACCTGTGTTGAATATGACTTGGAGAAAAATTGGCACATTGTGTATTTCCAATTGAAAGTAATGAGGGAATCTATTTTACTTGAATTTTTCTTTTTTTCTTTTATCTATGGCATCATTTTATTTTACACATGTAGGATTGTTTCTCATTCTTCTAGCTTGTTCATCAAGTTGAAAAAATCTCTCAAGAGACATACTAAAGTAAGTGGATAAGTGTCAATGGAGGGCCAAGTGACAAAGAGATGTGTTGTCTTAATCACAAAAGACTTATTGTTTCTTTTCCTGAAGGAAAGACTGACCCTAAAGACAAGGAAAGGTCAGTACTGTTCAGGGTTACTTAACTCACTGAACTATTGTTGCTACAGAAAGTTGGAATGTAGTTTTGATTTAAATCATTTAAGATTGAGAATAAGCAGAGATAGATAAGGACAACATGATGAAAAAGTCAAGGGGAACCTGCAGATTTGGAAGGATACCTTTCAGTAGCTACAGATGAATCATGTAATAGGAAAGAAACCCAACTTTTGACTCTTTGTACTTCTTTCATCCCCATCTGTTTTTGGGCTTTCTGTTACCTCTTTAACAACAGATTAGAAAATGAATACTTGTGTTTTATTATACATAGTCCTCAATTCATTTCAGTTCAGTTCAGTTCAGTCGCTCAGTCGTGTCCGACTCTTTGCGACCCCATGAATCGCAGCATGCCAGGCCTCCCTGTCTATCACCAACTCCCGGAGTTCACTCAAACGCACGCCCATCAAGTTGGGGATGCCATCCAGCCATCTCATCCTCTGTCGTCCCCTTCTCCTCCTGCCCTCAATCTTTCCCAGAGTCAGGGTCTTTTCCAATGAGTCAGCTCTTCGCATGAGGTGGCCAAAGTACTGGAGTTTCAGCTTTAGTATCATTCCTTCCAAAGAACACCCAGGGCTGATCTCCTTCAGAATGGACTGGTTGGATCTCCTTGCAGTCCAAGGGACTCTCAAGAGTCTTCTCCAACACCACAGTTCAAAAGCATCAATTCTTCGGCACTCAGCTTTCTTCACAGTCCAACTCTCACATCCATACATGACCACTGGAAAAACCATAGCCTTGACTAGACGGACCTTTGTCCTATTCCTTTGTAAAATACCCTTTTAAGGAAAACAACCTCAAAGAGCAAAACTTACAGTATTAAACTTACACGACCCCATGAACTGTAGCCCTCCAGGCTCCTCTGTCCATGGAATTATCTAGACAAGAATGTTGGAATGGGTAGATATTCCCTTCTCCAGGGGAATCTTCCTGACCCAGGGATTGAATCCAGGTCTCCTGCATTGCAGATAGATTCTTTGCCATCTGAGTCACCAAAGAAGCCCAAACTTATAGTAAACATAATATTGAAAGAAATGTCCAAGTGTCTAAATTCAGGTTTAAAAGCAAACTTCTAGAAGGAGTTAAAATGCTTTCTTTGTAAACACTGTAGATTTCTACCTTTAAACATTGATGAAAATATTACAAAGTATTCACAGTAGCAGTTACAGGAAAATTGAAAGATTATTGTACAGCAACAGTGAAACTACTGAGATGTCATAAAGAGATGCACTTATTTGTCAATGAGCTAAACATTTATATATTCTGTGAAACAGCTTGAAATGATTTAACTATAGAAGGCAATTCCTTATTAAAGATATCATGTATTCCATGCTGATCTAAGTCACTTCAGTCGTGTCTAATTCTTTGCTACCCTATGGACTGTAGGCTACCAGGCTCCTCTGTCCATAGCATTCTCAGGCAAGAATACTGGAGAGAGTTGCCACACTCTCCTCCAGGGGATCTTCCTGACCCTGGGATTGAACCTGCGTCATCTCTTTTATGTCTTCTGCATTGGCCAGCAGGTCGTTTACCACTAGCACCACCTGGGAAGCCTGAGATATCATGTATATAAACCCATTATTCTCAAAGTTTCCAGACTTGAGAGGAGTAACCTCCACTTTTATTGCCCGTTGTCACCTAGTCTTTCTCATATTTATCCCTAGTCATAGCTGGCCTTCCTGGGAACATCTCCATGTAATTGACACTCTAACATTTAACCAAAGTATTTTTAAAATTGTCATTTAAAAAAAAAAAAAACTCTTCCTAAGGGTTGAAAAGAAAATAATCACTGAGGATAGTGACTACAGCCATGAAATTAAAAAATGCTTGCTCCTTGGAAGAAAAGCTGTGACAAACCTAGACAGCATATTAAAAAGCAGAGACATCATTTTGCCAACAAAGGTCTCATGATCAAAGCTGTGGTTTTTCCAGTAGTTTGAATGGATGTGAGAGTTGGACCAGAAGGAAGACTGAGCTCCAAAGAATTATGCTATTGAACTGTGGTGTTGGAGAAGCCTCTTGAGAGTCCCTCGGACTGCAAGGAGATCCAACCAGTCCATCCTAGAGGAGATCAGTCCTGGGTGTTCATTGGAAGGACTGATGCTAAAGCCAAAGCTCTGATACATTGGCTACTTCATGTGAAAAGCCAATTCATTGGAAAAGACCCTGATGCTGGGAGAGATTAGGTCAGGAAGAGAAGGGGGCAACAGAGGATGAGATAGTTGAATGGCATCACTGACTCAGTGGACATGAGTTTGAACAAACTCCGGGGAGGTTGTGAAGGACAGAGAAGCCTGGCATGCTGCCATTTATGGGATTGCAAAGAGTCAGACAACACTGAGTGACTGAACAACAACAACAACATTGATTAGCTGAAACCGAATATCATCTGCCTTTGCCCCTATAGGTGTCAGGCCCCTCACCTTCCCCGAGAGTCCTATAACAGCAGTTTCTATCCTCAGACCCTCGCCTTCATTATTGAATACCCCTCAGATGTAAGGCTTACCAAGACCAGAAACTCCAACTCCTCTCTCCTCTAGAATTCAGCCACCAGGAAAGAAATAACATGATATTCCTCAGAAGAATGTCCTGCTCCCAGCTAAAACATCTGTATAATTGGACCTAATGCCTAACACATCATCAAGAACCATCTACACCAGTGCAGTAAGGCCAGCAACTCTCGTGGATTGATTATAATTTGCTTAACAAAAAAATCTGTACAAAAGTGGCTCACAAGTATCTTCCTCAAAAAAAAAAAAAAAAAAAGCTTTTAGACTAGGAACCAAAATAAAATGGAAAAAAAAATCCACAATATTAAATAGTAGTTTTTGTTTTTGTTTCCCAATTAGAGAAGTTTTTAAAATTTCCAGGGCCCAGTTGAGTGTTTGTGTTTATGTGTTGTTTTGAATGATGTTATTTCATTGTAGTCATGGACACTTAAGAGCAGTTTTCACATGTACTATATTAAGATCACCTTAATTACACATCTACTCTGTAATAAAAAAAATTAGTTTTATTGTCAATTTAAGGCATCACCAAACATTTGCTGACACTTTCAAATAAAAAATAAAAAAGAACACACAGCGAATTGCCTCAGTCAGAAGAGTGTTATGTCAAGGATGAGATTTACATGGACTTTGAAATATTTTTGTTCTATAAAATATAGATTCAGTTATCTGTGGAAACAGCTTTACATCTATATTCACAGAGAACATTTTTTTTTCTCTTGTTCATTTCGCTTGTACATTGACCCATGTTTTTCCATGCGTCTAAACAAAAGAAATTTGTTTTTTCTCTCACAGTCCATTTTTTCAGTATTTAAAAATAGTTTTTTATTGTTCATTGTGTTTTTTACTTCAAACAACCAGTTGTTTCCACATTCATTTACATTACACTGTTTTCAAACTTTCTAGTGCCCTGTTTGAAAGACTATCCATGGTCATCAGTTGCCAGTAGTTGCTTACAATATGACACTTAAAACTGAGCTTAATATTTATGGGTGAGAGTATCTCTCTCTTTCTGTGGCATGGACATTAATTCTTTTAATGAAACATTGGTTTTCATTAGCTATTTCATTCACTATGCACATGTTGGATTTTTTTTTTGTATTGAATCATAATGATGTTCCCTTTATCTTATGTATATTAACGTCTTTGAATTTTTATATTTTTAATCTAATGTGCATTATTTTAAATAGAAAAAATATAGATATAGGCAGGGAAAGCGTTAGCCTTAAGCCAGAGAAAAATCTTTATACTCTGTCATTTGATCTAGAAGAGGTTGTTTAAAGCCAAAGTTGACTCTAAGAGACCTGGGGATATTGATGAGACATTATACTGAATGGAAAAAAAAAAAAAAAAGTGTGGACACAGAGTGTTTTAAAATTTCGGAGACAGTGATTTTTGTTAGTTTAATTTAAAACCATAATCAGATATCACTTCACACCAGTCAGGATGACAATTATTTATTTGTTAAAATTAATTATTTGTTTAAAAAAAAATAGTTGTGGGCAAGGATATCCAGAAATCAGAAGCTTGGTTTACTGTTGGTGAGGTTGAAAATTGTACATTTGTTATGGGAAACAATATGGAGGTTACTCAAAAATTAATCATGAAACTATCATATGATCCAGCAATTTCACTCGTGGGTATTTATCCAAAAGACTTGCTTTTGGATTAACATTGACATATTCTTTGTAGCGCTTTTCCCAAGAAGTTGAAGTGTTCTAAATACCCATCAACAGATAAATGGATAAAGAAAATGTCATCTATACATGGGGCTTCCCTGGTGGATCAGCAGTAAAGAATCTGCCTGCAATGCAGAAAACTTACAGGAGACATGGGTTCGATCCCTGGGTTGGGCAGATCCCGTGTAGTAGAAAATGGCAACTCACTCCAGTATTCTTGCCTGAAGAACCCCATGGACAGAGGAGCCTGACAGACTCCAGTCCATGGGGTCACAAAGAGTTGTACAAGTCTCAGCAACTCAACAGCAACGTACAATGGGATGGTTTTTACCCTTAATAAAAGAAGCAGGTTTGGCAATATGTGACAACTTGGAGGAACTTTGAGGAATTTATTCTAAGTGAGCTAGTCACAGAAAGACAAATATTGTGTGGTTCTACTTATACGAGGTATCTAAAATGGTCAAATACATAGAATCAAAAAGGACTTCCCTGGGGGTTCAGACCAAAAAGAATCTGCCTGCAGTGTGAGAGACCTAGATTTGATCCTTGGGTTGGGAAGATCCCCTGGAGGAGGGCATGACAACCCACTCCAGTATTCTTGCCTGGAGAATCCCCATGGACAGAGAAATCTGGTGGGCTACTGTCCATGGGGTTGCAAAGACTCCATGATAACTGAGCGACTTTCACTCACTCGCTAGAATCAAAAAAAGGAATGGTGGTTCCAGGAGCTAGGGGTGGAAAGAAATGGGAAGTTATTTATCAAGGGGCATAATGTTTCAGTAAAGCCTGAGGAGTTCAGTTCTAAAGATCATACAACATTGCACCTATAGTAACCAGCACTCTATGTATCATAGACTTATAAACATTTGTTACAAGGGTAGGTCTCATGTTGCTGCTGCTGCTGCTTCTGCTAAGTTGGTTCAGTTGTGTCTGACTCTGTGCGACCCCATAGATGGCAGCCCACCAGGCTCCGCCATCCCTGGGATTCTCCAGGCAAGAACAATGGAGTGGGTTGCTATTTCCTTCTCCAATGAATGAAAGTGAAAAGTGAAAGTAAAGTCGCTCAGTCGTGTCCGACTCTTCAACCACATGGACTGCAGCCCACCAGGCTCCTCCATCCATGGGATTTTCCAGGCAAGAGTGCTGGAGTGGGGTGCCATAAGTGTTCTTAAAACAAGAAAACAACAACAACAAAAAATAAAAGCATAATTTCAATGAAATTAATATTTCATTCTAGATTTTGTCTGATAAGTTGTATATGACCAGTGTTTTATAAATAGAAACAATGAGCTAAATGATCACACTATTTTGGGATCATGTTAACCTAAGAACCTTTTTTATATTTAGACTATAAAAGCCTGTTGTGTGTATTACTGTAGTCTTTATCTTTTACATAGCATTTCTCTTACAAGCCACATTTTATTGACAAGTTAAAAATGGTTTTGCACAGTATCCTCTTTGATTTTAAAATAATACACATTCTCAATCTCTAAAATAGCGGTTCTCAATGGGGATGTTTTTTCCCCAGAAGATGTTTGGCAGTGTCTAGAAATATTTCTGGTTTTCAGCTGTGCATGAATGTGGGGGTGATGCTATATCTAGTGGATAAAGACCAAGGATGCTGCTAATTTCCTTGCATGTACAGTTTCACAGTGGTCAACAGAGAATTATCCAGTGCAACTTGTCAGTGGGGCCAACATTGAGAAATTCTGCACTAGAATTTAAAACATTGTAATGTGTGAATAATTATTTTTATCAATATGTTTTTTCAAACATGAAAATGCCAACTTTGCAGATTCTGCCTAATTGTAGTTCGTTATGTGAAATATGCCATTTACCTATCTGAATTAATCTGATTATAGGGTGTGGGTGGTGTTTGTATATGCTTGGCACGTATTTCTAAATGAAGGGCTACTGTTTAAATGCTAATAACAGTATATTTACTCCATTGTAATAAATTTAGTAAATTTCTTATGCATAATATTTTGATACATTTCAATTTACCACATTATGGAAAATGAAAAAATGATCATATCATCAGTGAAAATAATCACCAATACTCAAGACATTTTAATATTAATACTAGAATTTAAGGATAAAGGCATAATGATATCTGTTCATTAATATATGTATTTTCTTAGTCTAAATCCTATAGATTTGGGAACATATTCTTTAAAAAAATTACTGTATTTGAAAAAAAAGTCAGTTGATATCTGTTCAATTGTCTCTTTTAATTTTGTGTACAGATATTTAAAATACATCTTAAGCAGACAATTTCAGGCATTGAAAAATTATGAGAAACAAGAATTTTAAGGTGTGTTCTCATGAAAAAGCATGAATCTGTCACAAAATATAAAGCAAAGATAGAAAGTGAAAAATATTTGGATACTGAGATATGTCTTAAAGCTTAAGGGGGGAAAGTGGTATATATATGGGGCTTCCCAGGTGGTGCTAGTGGTAGGAACCTGCCTGCCAGTGCAAGAGATGTAAGAGATGCAGGTTTGACTCCTAGGTTGGAAAGATCCCCTAGAGGAGTGCGTGGCAATTTACTTCAGTATTCTTGCCTGGAGAATTCCATGGACAGAGGAGCCTGGCAGTCTTCAGTCCATGGGGTTGCACGGAGTCAGATATGACTGAAGAGACTTAGTGCACATGCACACTTGTGTGTATATATATATATATATATATATATATATACACACATTCTTATTGGGAGGGAGAAGAAGGTGTTTTGCCTGCTTTTTGGCATACCATATGGCTCAGAGGCTAAAGCATTTGCCTCCAATATGGGAGACCTGGGTTCGATGCCTAGGTCAGGAAGATCCCCTAGAGAAGGAAATG
Organism: Bos indicus x Bos taurus; assembly: GCF_003369695.1. Classification (NCBI taxonomy): domain Eukaryota; kingdom Metazoa; phylum Chordata; class Mammalia; order Artiodactyla; family Bovidae; genus Bos; species Bos indicus x Bos taurus. The sequence continues at coordinate 15,616,582 of NC_040076.1, read as the reverse complement.
GTAACCCACTCCACTATTCTTGCCTGGAGAATCCCATGGGCGGAGAAGCCTGGTAGGCTACAGTCCATGGGGTCGCAAAGAGTCAGAGATGACTGAGTGACATCACTCACTTCGCTAATGTGACAAACTGGAACACTAGAACATACAGAGGGCAAGAAGTGGGAGTCATTAAGTGGGGAGAATCTGAATGGAAGGAGGGCAAGGTCAGTCGCAAGTCATGTCCGACTCTTGGGACCCTGTGGACTGTAGCCCACCAGGTTCCTCTATCTATGGGATTCTCCAGGCAAGAAAACCGGAGTAGGTTGTCATTTCCTTCTCCAGGGGATCTTCCTGACCCAGGAATTGAACCTGGGTCTCCTGTACTGCAGGCAGAGTCTTTATCAACTGAGGTACGAGGGAAGCCCCAGTGGAGAATGCCCATAAATGGAAGGTGAGTTATCCAGCGCCCAAGTCAAGAGACTTTCTTATATATGCAGTATAAATGCAGCTAGAAGTGCTGGGGGAAATGTAAGAATCCAACTTAAGATGGACCGCAAATTAAGTCTGTATGTATAGGATATTATCTGCTGGCTTCTTTCTCCTCTCTCTAAGGTATAAAGATGCTGACTGCAAAGGGAGTAAGTTTACTCTCAGGTTTGAAAGGGTGTGAAAGTTCAAAGTAGCTATTCAGAGCAAAGAAGCCAGCTGTAGACATTGACTAGAAGGCTGAAGAGTTCACCTGAATAGTACCCATCTACATAATCTGCAGGCTCTTTGATATTTCTATTCTAAAAGAGAGTTAAAGGGCATATTAAATATTAAACAGTCTCTTTCAAAGTGTTCTTGAAAATGCAGTCTAGGTGTCATTTCAAGTTATTGCTAAAGCTTGAGTTGATTATTAGTAGGCTTCTGTTAACAACCACAGTTATAGATACTGGACACATTATTTTTTTCTATTGTAAGGTGTGCTTTTATTTTTTCCTATTTTAAAGGTAAAAAACAAGACCATTTTGATTTATATGCATTTTATACAACTAAACTGAATAAGCATTCATGATGCCTTTCTTACTTGAATTGAAGGGGAGAGAGAGAGCTTACTACACTAAGAAAATGAAGGTCTCAGTAGACAATCTGAATGGAAACCTTTAATTAATTCATTCAGTGATGAGCTGGAGTTTAGACAGTTGTTACTGCTTATCTTAAATCACAGAATCTGTTTTGTAGCTTCTATTTATTTTGAAACCTGTACTTGGGCAAAATAATAGAAATTAAACAGTATTGGGATTGGTTGGATGTTTAAATTATAAATTTGGCTGGACAAGTGGTTATCTGTTAAAGTTTTCCTTTGTACAGAGTCTGGACTGCTAGTATTGAATAATGTTAATCCATATGTTAAATTTTTATGAGGAACTTTAAAAATAATTATTTAAAGTGTTCTGATGTTCAAGTTCTGTAATATCACAGAAATATGACTAGTACTTTAGTTCAATACTGGTATTCATTATGTATTCTACATGGAGAGCAGACACAATAGAGAGGGTACTTAGAACCAACTTTAAAAGGTAGAGCTTGTCTAGGCACCTTTATTCCAGGTAAGAGTCCAGTTCTCAGGTAATGATAGAGTGAAGTATCATTCATATGTTTACTTGGTTATCAGAAGTGGTCACATGAAAAATCACAGCATTTAATTTGAAGGAAGAAGAGATTTAAATGAGGAAATGTCTTGAAGGAGAGAGAATATGTGTTTTATTTTTGGCCATCAGTTTATAGAGAAGTGTCAGCAAAGATGAAGGATAGTAGTTGGGGAGACATAAAATTAATGTCAGTGTCTCAAGTCTTTTATTGGTTTTGTTGTTGTTATTTTTCTCTAAGTGTGGGCTTCCCAGGTGGCTAAGTGGTAAATAACTCACCTGCCAATGTAGGAGACACAGGTTTGATCCCTAGCTCAGAAAGATCCCCTCAGAAAGGAAATGGCAACCCATTCCAATATCCTTGCCTGGAAATTCCATGGAAAGAAGAGCCTGGAGGCTGTAATCCTTCAGGTCACAAAAGAGTCGGACACAACTTAGCAACTAGAGAACAACACAAAATTATTTCCATCTGCAGGAAGTTGATTAATGTCAGCATCTCAAGTCTTTATTTAGTTTTTGTTGCTGTTATTTTTCCCTAAGTATACAGAAGTGGGAGCTTCATCCATAACATCATAGTCATAGAACATATATTTTAACCACAGTAATAAAACCATAAAAAAGAACACTTGGATGGTGAGTTCCAACTTAAACACAATTTCATTATCCCACTACAGTATACATCTAACATCTCCTAAGTGTCGTGTGTTAGGAAGATGGGAATAGCAGCATTTGTGTTCTTTCAAGATTCAGTAACTAGGGAGGAAGCTAAGGGAGATAAATAAATACCTGAATGATTAGAATATTGTGATGAATAGGGGAAGAGATGATATAATTCTTATTTATGTGGATACTGAGACTCAGAGACAAAAATTGACTCTACCTAGGGTATTAGGCTGGAGAGGGCAATGGCAACCCACTCCAGTACTGTGGCCTGGAGAATCCCAGGGATGGCGGAGCCTGGTGGGTCACACAGAGTCAACACGACTGAAGCAACTTAGCAGCAGTAGCAGGATATTCGGCTAGTAAAAGGTAAAGTTGGAATTCAAAACTCCTCCTTTTCTGGTTCCACAGCCAGTATCTTTTCCGAGTTTTAATAGTAATTAAATATATTTAATTATGTTTTAACTTATTTTACCCAATATAGTGACATTCATTTTTATAAGTATTAAATAGGTCTGTCAGCAGATTTTCCCCCAATAATTATTTGACAATGACCTTGTTTACCTTTGCATAATATTAATTTGCAATAGCTTTTAGGTTTATTAATTTATTTGGAACATCTTTCTTGATTATTCTGCACATTCCAATTTATGGCCTATAAAGTAATGTGATATCTTGAAATGAAACATAATCTATTGATATCCAAACACACCTGCTATAGATTGATTTGTATCTCTACAAATTTCATGTGTTGAAATCCTAACGAAGTGCCCTGGGATGTGACTTAATTTGGAGATAAAGTATTAACAGAGATAATCAGGGCTTCCCAGGTGGGACTAGTGATAAAGAACCCACCTGCCAGTGCAGGAGACATAAAAGATGTGGGTTCAATCCCTGGGTTGGGAAGATCCCCTGGAGGAGGGCATGGCAACCCACTCCAGGATTCTTGCCTAGAGAATCCCATGGACAGAGGAGCCAGGCAGGCTACAGTCCATGGGGTCACAAAGAGCTGGACATGGCTGAGGGACTGAGCACACAGCACAGAGATGATCAAGTTAAAATGAGGTCATTATGGTGGGCCCTAATCCAGTATGAATGGGGTCCTTATAAAAAGGGGAAATTTAGAGACAGAATGGTGCACAAAAAGAAAGCCATGTGAAGATGAAGGTAGGGATCTCCGGTATCAGCAGAAGCCAAAGGATGGCTTGGTCTGGATACAGGCATGGGGTATTTTCCCAAATAATTGTGTTTTGGTATCAGCCAAGAAGAAGGCAAAAATAAAGGATATGAAGGGAGATAATAACAGGTAGATGGACATCAGGAAGTAATATGTTCCCTGAGAACTGAAGGGTTCTAGGAGGTGCCAGGCAAAGAACTTGGGAGAAAACAAATCTCAGCAGAAGGAATAGTACTCATGAAGGCCCTGAGTTTTTAAATGTTAGTACCTGTTAGAATAAAAAAGAGAAATAAAATAAAGCCTGGGGTTACAGCATAGTTAATGTGGAGACTCTGAGGATGGACATACATACAAGGGCTAAGGCTATACCAGCCCCTCAAGGACAAGTTAAAAATTGTGACATTACTCCAAGTACATAACTTTAATCAGCCTTGAATTCTCAGTCTAAGCATCAGTGTACTAAAGGAGATCCAGTCCAGGTGTTTTGAAGAACAGTGTTGATCTTTCTTCTGGGCATTCTGAGAAAACAGGTCAAGGATCTTTATGGAATGTGCTGTGCTAAAAGCCGCTTAGATATCTTTTCTCCAAAGTTTCTCAATTACAGCACTCATTAAAAATTTCACTTGTTTATTGATGTATTGATTCAGCCTCCTGCCCTGTTATGGTTTATTATCATTTATTTCCTTTTTGTCCACCAAGAGCACCCTGCCACCCACGTGCAAGTGGACAGCAGTCATACTAGGCCATTCTAGGAATTACTGTAGGTTCTGAACCCTCTGGGACTTCCTAGGCAGTACTGTGGTAAAGAATCCACCTGCCAATGCAGGAGACACAAGAGACATGGGTTTGGTCCCTGGGTCGGAAACATCCCCTAGAGGAGGAAATGGTGGTCCATTCCTGTAGTCTTGCCTGGAAAATTCCATGGAAGAGGAGCCTGGTGGGCTACAGTTTCTCTGAGAAGTGTAGTTTTGTGTCACTTTGATTGCTTGTTCACTAAAAATTCACAGTTACAGTTTCTGGTACTAAAATCAGGAATCATGTTCCACAAAATTTAGAAATGTTAATCTCAGGTCTCCACACATGGTTTTTAACTTGATGGAACTTCGAGTAGAGGTGGGATTTTTATTGTATTTTCCTTTATGTTAACCTAGACATCATGTCAGATAAGAACTTGGTCATTAGATTGCTTGATTACTACCATCACCTATTTTCTAGGGTCGTGTCACTTCCAAATAATAGAAAATTAAACTAGAGCGCAAGAGGACTTTGTTCCTTGAATTCCCTTTAATGCAAATAATAGCTTGAAAATCCCAAGTCATATGGGCCGTGTTTCTTTCATTTTAATTAAATGAACCCCAGGCTTAAAGAACTAATGCTTTATTGTTTCCATCTGAATCTGATCTGTGACCCACAAAAGCCCCTAAAATGGCAACCACCAAAACAACAAATACTTTTAAACAATGTCCACAAACACCATGAACTATGATTACATTGCATGAATACTTCTAATTCTCTTCATTTTTAAATAGGTGCCTCTTCTTTACAGTGTTTCTACTTGTGAAATCTCACTTGTTATTAAAAATGACAGCTTGAAAGGTTATTTCTATAGTCAGTATACACTGCAGTTTGCAGATTCCCAAGTCGTCGAGGATGGCTATCACAAGGCGATATTCAATATTAATACTTCCAAGTCTGTTGAGTTCTAATTATTGTTCAAGATCACAAAAATGCTTGATTATTTTGATGGGAATGCGTTTATTGGTAAGTTATATATCAGTGAATTTCAGCAAATTAGACAAAGGAGTGTTCTATTTCATTTCAAAGATAATTTTAATTCACTAACTCTTAGCTAGATTGATGTTACTAATAAAAATTAAGAGCTCCCCAATGCATGCCATGTGTACCAAATGACCTCGTTAAATAGGTATATGGAGAACAGATGCCTCTATGACCTGCCTCCAGATTTACTGAGCAGGGAGTGTCCTTGTTTTAGTGTCCCTATGAAGAGTGGATGAATTTCAAATTAGGGACACAAGGACAATATTTTCTCATGAGAAGTTTTCTATGCAGATGGAAAAATTCAGAATGATACTAAAGATTCATCTTTTGCTGATGAATTTATCATTTTCTTTACAAGTCAATAAATGTTCGATTTTATATTCAAATTTCAATCTCTGAAATATTTTTTATTAGGATGTACTTTATTGGCAATAGAGACTACTTTGTAAGTTCATATTTGTAAATATTATCACACTTTAAAATTAATTCTGATTTGAATTGCACCTTATTTGTACTCATGACTTGGAATGCATTGTTTTTCCATAACATATATATGTTTCTAAGGTGTCTCATTCAAACAGTTGTTTTTTGTTACTATTGCCACTGCTCTGCTCTTATTATGGGTGGCATAGTTTTCTGTCAGCTAAGAAATAATGTAGCTGTTAAAACATTGCTTGACTTTTTGTCATACTTCTGGCAGTGTCTAAGTGTACAGGAAAATTCAATATAGATATAAAGTAACATTGTAAAATTAATTTTCTAATGATATATTTTAGGTTGGCTTTCCTCATGTTCTGCATCTTTTACTTAAAAATAATTAGGAATTTAGCATGATTTTAGAATCAGTTATATTTTAAAGATGTTATGTTTATATATATATATATTCAATTGAAAGCTGTAACAAATGTATGAAATTTGATGATGTGTTTAATGTACTTACACACTGTTGAATCGTTTTAATGCTTTTGTTGAAATCCAAAATTACTCTATTATTGATTGAAAGTACTCATTTGATCTTAGCACTTTGAGAGGACCACAGCCTAAGTGTAGCATATGTTATAGATCTTCTCTATTGAGGCTTTCATTTTATTATTGTCTAAATGTATGCGGGCAAATGCTTTACTGTGTGAGCCATCAGGGAATCCCTTCTTGCTATCAGAAATCATTAAAAATATGTGCATCATGTTAAGTTTATCTCAAATATAAACTATCAAGAAAGGAATTATCTGCATATACAAGTTGGTAGTAAATTTTATAATATATTTGGGAAATCAAAAATTAATTAAACATGTAAACTTACTAGGCAGTATGTATTTTACTAGATGATATGTATAAATGTAAAATTTAATAATCAGATATAATTATCTTTCAAGCTAGTGTGATAGGGAGAATAGTATTCAATTAAAATGATTAATTAAAATACTTTTTATAGGAAAAGATAAACTCTTTATAAACATATATCAAAAGGGAACTATATACCATATTTCCATATGAAATATAACTAAGTTAATGAATATTGTGAGTATAAATTTTACATTATGTGTGTGATATGTATACATTGGAATGATGGTGATTATTTTAAGGATGAGCATTTTCTGATATTTCACTCAGTTCTTCTCAATATGTGCAGAAAACTTTAGGAAAATCCAAACCCTGATATTGCCCCTGCTCTTCAGTTGCTCAGTCATGTCCAGCTCCATGTGGATCCATGGACTGTAGCCTGCCAGAGTCCTCTATTCATGGAATTTTCTAGGCAAGGATACACTCAGTTCTTCTCAATATGTACACAAACCTTTAGAAACATCTAAACCCTGATCTTACTCATAAATTAAATCCAACACATTCTGTATACACTTTTGCATCATAATACCTTTATGCAGGCAATTTGTAAAACACTGGCATAAATCTTTATCTGTATAAAATCTAATTCTGTTTACATTAATTCTATAAAAATGTCTTAAATTACTTGAAAACAAGTAAAAAGCTGACTTCCACAGATTACTTGAGAACATATTCATGATATAGAAGAGACATAGTTGAGTGAAATTACTGTATCTGTAAAATAATTATATTTTAATAAACACAATCTGTATACATATTTGTGTTTGTTGTATTTATGTTTATATGATAATGGGTATTAGGCTTATATAGCACAATTTGTTAATATTGGTTTAATGGGGTACTAGTATTATGTATATTGGGTAGAGACTGTGGAGTTGTGTTTGGGATATGTAAGGAAACAAATTAATTCCTTTGTCTTCAAAATCATGCTATATTTGTAAAGCTCACTTTCTCAAAAAAAAAAAAAAATCAATCTTCTAACTGAGGAACTTGGTTTTTGTGTATTTATCATGTTTCTCTAACTTTCTAGAATACAATAAATTAATACAAAATATGTTTACATATATTCAGACCTCCCCCATCATCATTGTAGAAAGAATATTCTTAACATAAGTGCCTTGACTAAATTATGGCAAGATGAAAATGTGTATTTCTATTATCCATTAGTTATGCTTCAGTTTCAAGAAGATTAAAGTGGGGTAAACATTTTTAATCAGGAGTTTACATAGTATCAGTAAAGACTCCTCCAAATGTCATTATTTTGTTTCCTTCTGTTCAAGTATAAGTTTATCTATATTAACCTTCCTCAGAGATCAACAACTATCAACTTTAAAGGACAATATGAATAAATTCTACAACCTATCTTAATAACATGGCCTGTTGTATTGGTAAAACTACTTTCCATAATATGGATTATTAATTGAATGAGATATCTCTTAGTTATAATGATACCTATGTAAACATCTAGGTAAGTACTGGTTCACTTTGTCATTTTAAGTCATTCACTTTAAGTAATGATGAAGATAATTTGTAACAAATTTGTTGACATATTTTGAAAAATTATAGGACTTTTTTTTGGCCTTTAGTTAAATCTTGTTGTGATACGTAGTAAATATTAGAAACTTTTATGTTGTTATTTATAAGGTTATCATTATTAGAAAACGCTAACAATTATAGATTATCACAGACTTGATTTGGACCAAGAACCTTAATATTCTGGAGAAAAGCAGGTAAAGAAAGCATGAAAGGAGAAGTTAAGAATTTATAAGATAAAATTTTCTCTCTTGGCAGTTAAGAATTTGAATTTGTAACTGCTTATTCCAAATTACTTCCTTCTCAAAGATAATGGAAAATGATTGGTTATAATAAATGTGATTTATTTTTACTTTAATTTTCAAAATTGTGTTTAAAACTGACACTTTATGAAAGTAATCAAGATGAATGCTTTTTGGTGTTCAGTGAAAGAAGTTAAAACAGAGTGTTTCACAAAAGCATGTAAACACATCCCACTCCACACTCTTTAAAATACTTGTATAACATAATTTACATGTTTAAAGTAGCATTCAGTTTTATTGAATTAAAGAATTGGTGGTTCCAACCTACAGCGGATGTCTGAGAGACATCGATGTAAATACATGAGATTTACTTACTTGTTTGTTTATTTCACTGTATTTGTTTAAATTACTTTCTCCGTGATTGCTCATTTTATTTCAACTTTTTCAACTAGAACTTATCCTATAAGGTATTTGGCACTCATTTTTTAAGTGCTAGCATAAATATACATAGGGGTTGAACTTGTCCTAAAACAAAGATGTTGGGAAAGGAAAAAAGGGATTGAATGGTTTAATTATAACTTAAAGCTCAATCATAGAAAATATTTTGAATATTTGAGAGATTTCATTTTGATATAATGGATATTGATTTATTATATTTTTGCTCGGCAGTTAAGGTGCAGTGCACCATGCTTCAAGGCTAGGATGCAAGGGTGAAAAAGACTTGGTTTGCATCATAAAGGTGCATTAACCAGAAAATAAAAATGCATAACCAAATAAAGGTTAAATCATTATCTCCTTCCAAAGTAATAACTGAAGTTTGTCCTATGGTATTTGTGATTTTGCATATTTTTATGCAGTGAGCCACTGACAGTTTTTTTTCATATCCTTTTCTGTATAATTATCTGGCTAGTGGGTGCTCCAAAAATTCTTTAAATGGTTAATATTTTATTTTGTAAAGTAAATTTGATTTATGTATTTCTAAAACGTATTTTCATACCACTCATCATTATTTTCACTACTAGCTTAAACAGGTAGGTCATAATAAAAGGTAGAGTACTATCATATTTCCATGGACAAATGCCATCCCCAAATTACTCCATGAAATATATACTTGGTAATTTCAAAAGGAATGCACTTTTACCTGACTTTTTAAAAACTGATTTCATCAGAAGACATACTCTAAATATTGCATGTGAAAAATACAGTTGTAATCATATATTCATTATGGAAAATGTTCAGAAACTCCTTAAAATTCAGGTGAGTTTTTCATACTTTGAGTGATGTACTTTATGTACTGATGTTGTGCATGCTCAGTGGCTTAGTTGTGTTCAATTCTTTGTGACTCCAAGGACTGTAAACTGCCAGGCTCCTCTGTCCATGGAATTTTCCAGGCAAGAGTATTAGAGCAGGTTGCCATTTCCTGCTCCAGGTGATCTTCCTCACTCAGGGATGGAACCCGTGTTTCCTGCCTTGCAGGCAGATTCTTTACCACTGTTCTACCTGGGAAGCCCCATGCACTGATGTTACCTGAAAACAATTGAATTCACTAGTTCATATCCAAAACTAAATTTTGGGTGATTTATTGCTACTTAATCAATTCTGATGTGTCTTTTATTGTTTGCTGTGTCAGATCACTTTCTGGGAGCAAAGAGGATATGAGAATATGAATCACATATGAATATAATATTTATCAACCTTGACAATTATAGAGACTGCTAAGTCGCTTCAGTCATGTCTGACTCTGTGCGACCCCATAGATGGCAGCCCACCAGGCTGTCCAATCCCTGGGATTCTCCAGGCAAGAATACTGGAGTGGGTTGCCATTTCCTTCTTCAATGCATGAAAGTGAAAAGCGAAAGTGACGTAGCTCAGTTGTGTCCGACTCTTAGCGACCCCATGGACCGCAGCCTACCAGGCTCCTCCGTCTATGGGATTTTCCAGGCGAGAGTACTGGAGTGAGGTGCCATTGCCTTCGCCAATTATAGAGAGACTTAAGGTTAAAGTTATCCTTTAAGGTTAGCTATCAACATTATCTCCATTCTTAATTTAAACATTTACCAATAGTAATAATTGCAAATCCCCCAAAGGTTTTATTCTCTTCCCCATTGCAAAGAGGATGTTTCCTTTCTTAGCTTAGCTGTACTATAATGGTACTTCCTTGCTACAGGTGAGATCTATAAAAATATCTGGTGGTAATTCTGTACCTATGTACCCACTCAAACACTTCTACATACACTTCTTTTAAACAGTGTTTTAAGGAATTTTCAAAATGGAATATAAGATATAAAATATAGATCTGAGTAAAGTCCATGTTGCTGCTACTGTTCAAGGCCTGGAAAAATGATAGGTGATAAAATAAAACTTCCAGGAGTAGAGATAAGAGATATAAAATAAGAAAATTCAGATTGGAGTCTTTAATAATTTCCAGTCCTCCTGTGTCTACCTGAAGAAGTTTTCTGGTTTCTAAATGGCCCAGTGATACCTTCCATAGGGACATTCTCTGATAACCTAAGGCAGAGTTCACCATTCTCTTTTTCATGTTGTCCTATACCCTTTCTTCCTTTCTTAGCTTTCTAATATTGCTCTTAACATATTGTCTTGCAATTACCTTCTTCACATGTTCTGTAGACACTGGCAGTTGTGTGTGTGTGGAGAGTGTATGAGTGTGTTTCTATTTGTGGGTGTATTAAGGGACATAAACAGATTCTGTTTATATATATATATATTATATACATATATGTGCATATATATTATATATATGTATAATATATATTTATCTCATTCTACTGATGTGATTTTATTTTATATTTTAACTTTTGATTTTATATTAGAATACAATTGATTAACAATGTTGTAATAGTTTCAGGTCTATAAATAAGTTCTTTTGGATGCTAAAAATGTCACAAAATCACAACTGGCAAAGTGAACCAGAGAGTTATTTTCCTGGTACCAGAAAATATGATGCCATTACATTTCATGCAATGGCACCCCACTCCAGTACTCTTGCCTGGAAAATCCCATGGACGGAGGAGCCTGGTAGGCTGCAGTCCATGGGGTCGCTAAGAGTCGAACACAACTGAGTGACTTCACTTTGACTTTTCACTTTATGCATTGGAGAAGGAAATGGAAACCCACTCCAGTGTTCTTGCCTGGAGAATCCCAGAGACGGGGGAGCCTGGTGGGCTGCCTTCTATGGGGTTGCACAGAGTGGGACAGGACTGAAGCGACTTAGCAGCAGCAGCAGGAGAACTTACAAAAATCAAATTGCAAACAGCTTCAAATATCAAGTATCAGTAAGAGAAAAAGAAAAACATGGCTATAAAAATTAATGGAAGAATACCAAAAGTTCCTCTATATGTATTCCTCTAAGTGAAAGTAAAACCAGTATGCTAGGGAAAGCATTTTTAGCTTTATGAGATTTTTATCAAAGCTAAAATAGAATCATTTTACCACTTTTTGTGTGTTACATTCTATTTACCCATCTAATCAATGTTTTAGTATTTGTCCATTTCAGTAACCATTCCCTGAAATCCTGAGTTTCAATGATCTGTAAAGTAGGCACCCTATGGGTAATTCATATCATAATAATATTGATCAATAACATGTCCTGTACTAAGAGCTATGAGAGTATAGAGATTATATATTATATATGATAAAGTTATGAGTAATCCTGGTGAAGATAGGAGATATAAACATATAATGTGAAATAGTAATGCAAAATCTCTTTCAAGAGCTGTCAACATCCTGTGAAATTGAGTGGGTAGATGAAGTGGGGGAAAAGAGTGAGAAAATGTGAGTAATTATGTAGTGAGCAACTACAGACTGAATGGAGAAGTAGAACAACATATTTTGGTGTAAAACGTAGTGGTGATAAATACGGTCTTCAAGTTGTACATTAAGAAGCCATTGTTGTTGCTGTGGTTCAGTTGCTCAGTTATATATGACTCTTTGCAACCCCATGAACTGCAGGCTTCCCTGTCCTTCACCATCTCCTAGAGTGTACTCAAACACATGTCCACTGAGTCAGTGATGCCATCCAACCATTTCTTCCTGTCCTCCCTTTCTCCCACCTTCCATCTTTCCCAGCATCAGGGTCTTTTCTAATGAGTCGGCTCTTCGCATCAGGTGACCAAAGTATTGGAGCTTCAGCTTCAGCTTCAGTGCTTCCAATAAATATTCAGGGTTGATTTCCTTAAGGATTGACTGATTTGATCTCATTGCAGTCCAAGGGACACTCAAGAGTCTTCTCCAACACCACAGTTTGAAAGCATCAGTTCTTTGGCACTCAGCCTTTTTTAATTGTTCAACTCTCACATCTGTACATGACTCTTGGAAAAACCATAGCTCTGACTAGATAAACTTTTCAGCAAAGTAATATCTCTGCTTTTTAATGCGCTGCCTGGGTTTGTCATTATTTTTCCTCCAAGGAGTACGTATCTTTTAATTTCAAGGCTGCAGTCACCACCCACAGTGATTTTGGAGCAAAATAATAATTTTAAATAGTTGAATATTAATTATTACTAATTTAAGGTGCATAAAATTTATTGGTATCATGTTTGCTTTAATATACTGAATTTATTTCATTTTAATGTAAATGTCAAATTATATTTGTAAAGTTTAATTTATTTACTATTTTGCTGGATCTTCATTGCTATGCTCAGGCTTTCTCTAGTTGCCACGAACGGGGCTGCTCTCTAGTTGCAGTGTATAGGCTTCTCACTGTGGTGGCTTCTCTTGTTGCTAAGCAAGGTCTCTAGGGTGTGCAGACTTCAGTGTTTGTGGCTCCTGGACTCTTGAGCACAGGCTAATAGTTTTGGCATATGGGCTCCATGGCATGTGGGATCTTCTGGACATGGAATTGAACCCATATCTCCTGCATTGGTAGGTGGGTTCTTCATCACTAATCCACCAGGAAAGGCTCTGTAAAAATATATATTGAACATATTTTTAGGTTTATTTATGGAATTTTATTGTGGTAAATATATCTAAGATAAAATTTACCACGTTAACCATTTTTATGTGTATACTGAACTTTCTTTGTCTTCCCCAACTGAAATTCTGTACACATAAAACAATAACTCCCAACTCCCTTTTGCTCTCAGCCACTAGCAACCGCCATTGTATTTTCTGTTTTTGTATGTTTGACTATTGTATGTTCTTAGTTGCTCAGTTGTGTCCAACTCTTTGCAATCCCATGGATTGTAGCCTGCCAGGCTCCTCTGTCCATGGGCATTCACCAAGCAAGAACACTGGAGTGGACTGCCAGGCCCTTCTCCAAGGGATCTTCCCAACCCAGGGATCAAACCTAGGCTTCCTGTAATGCAGGCAAATTCTTTACTGTCTGAGCCACCAGGGAAGCCCTCACTATTGTATATATATCATGTAAGTGAAATCGTACAATATTTGTTCTTTCTTAGTGTCATTTCACTTAGCATAATGTCCTCAAGTTTCATTGAGGACATTTTATTTATATGAATAAAGTCATAGGGTAACTGTAAACTTTTAAAGTTTAATGACATTGTGCTACAGTATGTTCAATGTGTTATCCTTCACTTATAATGCATATTTCAATATATCATGCAAAATTGTGGTAAATGTCATACAATAGCCCAGCATTTCCATAAGTCCATGTGCATGTTATTTTATGAACCACAGATGAGTTGTGTCTCTGATTTTCACTGCACCTTTAGTATTCCCAAGTTTAAGTAATTAGGGGTTTATATTTGGGAGCTTAAAACCTATTCTATATAACCATCTTGTCGAGTTCTGGAAATTATTCTTTAGCACTTCCATACTACTCCCATGTGATGGATTAGTGCAGCATTTTGTTGGAACCACTCCAGGTAGCCTTCGCCTAGCTTGTCACATGCAGACACTTACAGATCACTTAATATGATCAGTGAGTCAAATGTGTGCCTATGTTCCTGGTCTCTGTGACCGCAGTGTATGTTAAGCAGGTACATCTTTCTTATTTTGTAGAAGAGGGCCTTGAAACTGAATGAGGATGTAAGTGATTTGCTGAGGGTCAGATACTTCTGTCAGAGCAAGGAATAGAACTATATCCTGGTTATCTAGCCCTAGAGCATTCTTTGTTGTTGCTAATGTATTATTTTTATTACAATATTGTTTCCTTAGCCTTGGTCTGATCTAATTATAGTTCCCTAACTTTGTGCTGAAATTATCATATTAAAACTCCATTTAATAATTTATCTGCTTAGAAAAATGTCCAAGTATGGCATATTCCTGTCTAAGATATGATATATAAAGAAATGTAATTAATTGTCATGAATTTGATGATATTACAAAAAGATGCAATGTATAATTTAAGATATTTAATATTAAATTGATTTATATGATAAATGATAATACACAAATTGCATATATGCCTTGATATTCAGTATCAGAATGCTAATTTAATCTACATTAAGATTAATGTGGATTTATGTGGTGGTCCAGTGGTTAAGACTGTGCTTCCACTTGCAGGGGGCATGTGTTTGATCCTTGATCTAGTTGGGGAACTGAGATTCCCCCATGCCACATGGTGCAGCCAAAAAAAAAGAAACTAAAATTGAAAAAATCAAATTTTTGATCACTTAAAAAAGAAAGATTAATTGGATTTAATCTTAGAATCCCGGTCATTAACTGATAGGTCAGGAGCTATAATTCACCAGCAGGCCAGAATCTGGTAGGTGGAGAACGTGAAAATCCTGGGTTTGATTGTAGGCAGACTGAACCATATCTGCGACCAGATGGAGCTCAGTTAACACTTACTTTTTGCTTCCTCACTCTGTTCTCCTTGTCCATATTGATTTTAATAAAATCAGATTAAAGAGATTTCTGGAACAGAATTGATTCAGGGAAACTATTAAAGAGTCATGTCTGGGTTGATGGTCATGCCTGTTTTTTGTGTGGCTATTACACAGGTGAAACTCAGTTCTTTTTTTAGCAATTGATGACAGAGCCACATTCTGTTACCTGAACTAGGTTTAGTGCCTCACTGTAGAAAGATTCATCATATGCACATGGATAACTAGGATGCCAATTTCAGAAATGTTTGTTGAGATGGATAAAACCAGTATGTACTGGACACAGTAGCTGATAGGTAGTATTCAGTCCATGCAAGTGGATATTCCACAGGATTACATGAATAGTTTTAAAGCCTCTGAACATAATCAGTCAGTATTAGTCATGATGACAGGAAAGTGATAAAAGCAAGAACTTATTCAAAGACAGCTACTAGCTACTGTTAATTCATAATCAGTTCAGAGTGTGGTGCCTTTGTATCTACCTCTGTTTCTTACTGCCTAGATGAAATCAGGGACTTTACAATAAGCCTGTCTTTGCTGCAGGGTAGAGAGGTTTTAGGAGATATTCATGCAGTTCCTTGAATCTTCAGCATGCAGTTTCAATAAATCTCTACTTTGGCCAAAGTCACAACACCTGATGTAACTGTTCATGTCTCTTATTGGAATAATTAGTGTTTAAATTCCATTTGAAGATGATTCATTACAGAAATATAAAATGAGAGATACTTGGTTAAAAAAATGAAAATCTTCTCTAAAGAAAAACTGAGAAACTTTTGCTTAAAAATGAGAAACTTTATTGTTTATGATGGTGTACTTTAAGAATATGATCATGAAGATGAGCATTTTCAAAAGAAGTTTGATAGAAGTATATTTTGTATTACAAGGGGAGATGAACTGAAAACATTCTTCTCTAGTGTTTTTATGGGAGTTTTTAAAAAGCTGACTATGCATTTAATGCAGCATATAATGAAACTTATAATTTACTAAAAAAATATACAGAAAGAATGTCTTTAGTTGCAGTTCTGATCTCTTTGAATGCTTTGCTAAGGAATTATTTCAGGCTTATACTTGCAAAAAATTGTTAGAAAATTAGAGTCATTTGATTTTTTTAAAACTGTTCTCCTTTGTGCACAATTTGCTTTGTCTAGCTTTCTCTTTTAAAGATCTTTATAGCTCTGTCAGTTAAGTTTGAGATTTGCCATTCCCTCTTCCTTCTTTTGTTTCATCCCTAACCATTGTTTGTTTTAAAACTGGGTCAGTCTACTTTGATTTCATTTCCTTCCTTTCAAAAGATTACTGGTTCTAAAATAAAGAAGCTCCCTGACATTCGATATTACATATGATTCACAAAATACACTTTGTAAAGTCCTCACAAAAAAGTATATGTGTATGAAAAACTTTGTAGGTTTCTGCTTGGTTATTTTTTCCTTCCCCAGTGAAAAACAGCATAATTCTGCTCCAACTAATTCTTTTTCCTGGAGCAAAATGAGGAGAATCCCATAAGGCACAAACCGTTTCTCAGCTTTCCTCCTTCATCTGGCCAGGATGGGTCAGAGAACTGAAAGAGGACTTTTTTTTTTTTTTTTTTTGCAGAGTTGAGTACATTGACATGGAGTGTGAGGTGACTGCAACCTTGGTCAAATTGCTGAGGCTGATTTCTTTCTATTATCAGAGATAATTTATCATGTAAAAGGAGGCAGTGTGTTGAGTAGAGAGTTCAGACAAGTAAGATGTTGAATAATTCTCCACTGTATATAAGATCTGTGATTCGGAGCAAGTTACCTAAATTCTTTTAGTTTCAGATTTTTATTTAGAAAATGAGCAATACCACTTATTTTTCAAGAACCCTATGACAAGATATTTTGGATGAAGTGCTAGTCATTAATTAGTGATTCCATTATTTGCAACCCAGGTGGCAGTCATTTAAGGTAGATTAAACGTAGCATCAGAATTGACCTAATGTTTTACTTCTACCCAGTGTCTCCATATTAGAAGACTTAAACCTAAAAAAAGCAAGGAAAGAAAGAATACATTTTCTTTCTGTTGAAGATTTTTGGTTTGGATTGTTATTTTTTTTTCTTAGATAACTTCTCAATTACGTTGAAAGATAGATGAAGGATTACTGAGAAAGGATCATCTATGGGACACTGTACAGTAATAAAAACAACAAATACTTGTTTCTCAGTCTTCTTTCTCAGTTTCATATTAATAAGGCTCAAGGTATAAATGATAATACTACATGTAATCAATACCCTAAAAAGTAACCTAGGACCTTTACTTTTGCATTGAAAATGAAGATTTTTATATGTAAAAACTGAAGAGAAGTACTGAATAAAATGTTTATTTCTTGTAAGATGAAATCGTAAATAACTCATTATTCTGACTTCTTGTTTCATTTTAGATATAAAATTCACTTTCCTCTTAATTCATAGAGAATTTCATTCATTTAATAGACTTAACAAGTCACTAACATAAGTGAGAAACTGTGATAGTACTTATGGATGTTCTCCAGATGGAAATATTTCTTTGACCTCAAGAAGTTTATATTCAGAGGGGAAATAAGACTGTCAAATGCTTTCAGAATTGCTTATGATGTGCATTTTGAAGAGTGTAAACAAAATACTGCAATAATTGTTGAGAAAATGACCACTATAACTTGTCTATTTTGCTTTGGTTTGCTTTGTTCTTTTGCTCTAAGACTTTTCTATGCACTGCCCTCTTTCCCCAATGAGGCTGTTTTCATCTTTGTCCTGGTATTTTAGTTCCCTTTTGCATGCATACTCAGTGGCTCAGTCCTGTCTGATTCATTGCTACCACATGGCGTATAGCATGCCAGGCTCCTCTGAACTTTTAATTTTCTAGGCAAGAATACCTACTGGAGTGGGTTGCTATTTCCAACTCCAGACAATCTTTCTGACCCAGGGATCAAACTCACGTCTCTTGCATCTCCTCCTTTGGCAGGGGGATTCTTTACCACTGTGCCAACTGGGAATCCATATTTCCCTTTATATCACCTTTATTTCTATTCCCTATTGATGTAGTCTATCCTCGCACTCTCAGCAGAATAAGACTTATCTCCTTAAAAATACTGATGGTCCCTCATGTTTTTGACATTAGGAGCATGCTCCTTCATTTCCTCAGATGTTACTTCACCATCTGGGCACACTGGGTCACATTTTTCAAACATTCAGTGCTTTTCACTGTTGGCCAAACAAGACATCCAGTTTCTAACTTCATACACTTTATTTTTCTTGTGCTTAGAACACCCTTCCCTGGTGCCCCTGCCTGGAACAATAATGATTATCTTTAAAGATAGCATTAAAGTTTCACCAAACACTTCCTAAGTCAGAAGTGATAATATCACTATAAAACATTGATTTGTACCCATCACATGTATTACTTTTTGAATTATTTGGGAGTCCCTTAGGTACTTTTCTATCCTTACAGTATCTGTCAGCTCCTGGAATGTGCAGTGTATTATTTTTTAAGAATTCCCCATGGTTTACACCTGTTGGAGATCTAAAAGGCTTGTTGATGGTAATAAGGAGTATAGTGCCGTATGAATTCAGCCTCCTTTGTACTGATAAATAGATCACAATTTTTGACTTTCCAAAATAAAATATGGATCATCATTGGACCATTGACATGTGGTGCTTAAGTGTCTTGTTTCACAGAATAGTTCATCTCATTACCTTGATGGTAATTAAATTTAGTTTGAAAGTAGCTAGCTCACTAAAAATTAGGCTTTATTAAAAGTGATACTAAATATTATTACTACTCTTGCTACTATTACCATTGCTATTATACCTGCTGATACTACCACTGATAGTAGGTAAAGTGCTTTATGTTTGCTGTGAACTGTAGAGAATCTGAGCATCTTATCTGTAGAGAATGCAGGACCTCTTATCTGAGTCTTTGATGTCAAGCGAAGGTTTTGTTAGACTGATTCCCAGGATCATGTTTATATTATGTGTGTCATGGTAATAGAACTGCAGTTTTCCCATTCCCTACTCTGTGTTTCAGTTGTACTGGGTGCCTTAGATTTTCACCAGTTCATCATGTTTCTTGGGTCTCTGATCCTTGGCATTTCTCCTGCCTCCTTCTGAAAACTTAGTTTCAGGGTTGAGGACAAATATCTAAACATAGGGTAGAAATCTCCCAATTCTCTTCTGAGTGGGAGGGCTATTGTTTGCTCCATTAGATATCCTTTCCTTCTACCAGGGCATTTATCAAAACAAAATATCTCTTAGTTTGTCGCTATTATGGTTTATTCATTCTTTGAGTTCAAGAATCTCCATTATAATTAGTAGTAGTGAGATTAAAAGTAGCAACAGTAGTAGTACTAAGAATAATAGAATTTTTATTCTCAACTTGTTAGTATAGCAGCTGGAACTGAGTTCTATTTGCATGCATTTGAGTTGATAAATGAATGAATGAATGCATCAATAAATAGAGTAATACCTCAGTGGTAATTATTATCTCCATTTTGTAGGACAGAAAACTGAGGCTCAGATAGTTTAAGCTAAGCTTGGAATGTAGACCCCAGTGAACACTAAAATCCATTTTCTTTTTATTTAGTTAAAATTTTTCTTGAGACAATTGTAGATTCACGTGTTAATTAGGCCTTCCAGAGAAACAGAACCAATAGCAAATGTATGTATGGATGGATGGATGGATAGATAGATAATCAGGGAAGAGATTTATTTTAAGATATTGGCTCACACAGTTATGAGGCTAAAATCCAGTGATCTGGGTCCTGCCAGTCAGAGACGCAGAAGAGCCAGTTTTATTAGAATCCCTAAGAGTTAAGAGATCTGATGGTGTAGACTCTAGACCAAGTTGAAGGCCTAAGACCAGAAACCCTGAAGGCAGAAGGAGAGTGATGTCCCAGCTCAAATACTAGGACTGAGAGTGAATTCTTGCCCTTCTCAGTCCTCTTCTGTCAGGCCCTTGAAGGATTGGGTGGCTCCCACTCACATGAAGGAAGGCCATTGCTTTACTCAGTCCACCAATTAAAATGCTAGACTCTTCCAGAAACTCACACGTGCACACATACACACTTGGAAATAGTGTGTAACCAACTGTCCAGATATCCCTTGACCCTGTCAAGTTGATACATAAAATTAACAATCTTCCATGTAGTTCTAAGGAGTTATTCTGGGAAATTTCTTGCATACTTTGCCCATTTCTCCCCATTGTTAAGAGTTAACAAAACTGTGGTAAAACATATCATTACTAGGATATTTGCACACCTATCTTAGGTCAAGTCTGCACACCTGTCTTATTCAAATTTCTCCTGGTTTTACTTTTACTTGTTTGAATGTGTGTATCAGGGTTATGGTCAGTTCTATACAGTTTTATCTCCTGTTTGGGTTGCTGTATCCATCACCACAGTTAAGACATTGAATAAACAGTTCCAACACCACAAGGATCCCTCATATTGAGCTTTTATAACCTCGCCTACTCCTCTCCCACCTTCCCTCAGTCCCAACTTTCTGGCAATCACTAACCTGCCCTCCATTTCTAAAATGTTATATTTTCAAAATTGTCATATAAATGGAGTTGTATAGCATATAATCTTTTAAATTTCTTCCAACCTAAAATATTGTGATAATTCAATAAAGCAGTAGTAATAATATCCTTATATTATTAATAATAATTTACTTTCAGACTTCCTTGGCATTTCAGTGGTTAAGGCTCCACACTTCCAATGCAGAGGGGGCTGGTTCAGTCCCTGGTCAGGGAATTAAGATCCCACATGCCCTGAACCATGGCCAAAAATTAAAAACAAGGAAATAAACAAGAAAATTTGAAAAAAAATAATTTCATATATGCATGTCATACATATCATAGATTAGGTGATTGTCATATTTTAATATTTCCTCTCCATGCTCTGAAGGCAGGGATTATTAAGCCTTTCTCTCCAGCTCTACCATTTCACATCTTTCTTTTTAGCACAGACTATATACTACATGGGCTTCCCTGGTGGCTCAGATGGTAAACAATCTGCCTGCAATGCAGGAGACTGGGGTTTGATCCCTGGGTTGTAAAAATCCCTTGCAGAAGGGAATGGATACCCACTCCAGTATTCTTGCCTAGAAAATTTCATAGACAGAGGAGCCTGGAGGGCTACAATCCATGGTGTCACAAAGAGTAGGGCACAATTGACCAATTAACACTTTCACTTTCATATAGTTGATACTCAATAATATTTGTCCAAGTGATAAACAAATTGCTTTTTGTATTTGAAATTACAAAGCTCTGTGCTTTGGGCTTATAGTGAAAATAGTATCTTTGCATGTTTGATAATCATCCCTCATGTAAATTAAATATTTTTTAGATTGCAATATGGGCTTCTGAATATTGCAGATGGAGTTAATGGTAAAGAACTCACCGGCAAAAAAAAAAAAAAAACAACAACTCACCAGCCATTGCAGGAGACATAACAAGCGTGGGTTTGATCCCTGTGTAGGGAAGGACAGGGATCCCTGGAGGAGGACACGGCAACCCACTCCAGTATTCTTGCCTGGAGAATCACATGGATAGACAAACCTGGTGGGCTACAGTCCATAGGGTCACAAAGAACTGGACGTGATTGAAACAACTTAGCACTCATGTACCCATATTGTAGTATAATCTAAAATACATAATATTTTATGATGTAGCAGTTGAAGATTGTGCTTGTGGAATTTTTATAGGTACTAGAGAAATCAATGCACCCGTCCTATTTCCACTTCCTCTCCTCAGTTATTATCTTCTATCAATGGTTAAAATTATTTCATTATAATAGGTTCAGTTCAGTTTTTCAGTCGTGTCCAACTCTTTGCGACCCCGTGGACTGCAGCATGCCAGGCTTCCCTGTCCATCACCAACTCCTATAATAGATTGTGAAAGCCTAAAATTGAATTTTTTTATTAAAAATATATTCAGTTATGTTAAAGCCTATAAAATGAATGCATTGTTATTATCAAAATATTACTATTATTTTTGTTTTATTCTATTTTTTGTTGTTAACCATTATGCCTTTTTGCCTATTTGCAAGGAATGGCGAGTCTCTTAATTTAACTTCATGCAAAAAGGGGTTTCTTGAACGAATGCATTTGTTCAGGAACTTGGATGGAAGAACTTACGATCTGGGCACTTTCAGGACTGGGCAGTCTCTTGTTTCCACCGTCTCTGTCATGGAATTTTCTCCCTTTGCACATCTGCTCCAGTTCTTTCCCCACTGGCTAGATTCTTCAGCTTACATTGGCCTCTGGTGTGCCGGTTCGAGCCCAGACTATCTCATGTCCATTTTGTTTGATGTCTCCCACTTGCATCTGGGCTTATAATCCTCAGGCTGCTGGCCAGACATCAGACGGGCTCTTTTCTCATCAAATTTTCACCACTGGTTGTGCTGTCATGGCTGGAGAGCTGGGGGTCTGTGATGCAGAGCACTGGTATGCCTTTTCTGCTAGGGCTCGGGTGGTGGTACGTTTCTGAAGATATGATTGTTCAGTACCTGAAGGCAGTTCTGAAGGCCTCTAGTATGGTGAATAAAGATTAGTTTCTAGTTTTGTTGCTATTTTCTTGTAGGTTAGTATCAGCTCATTGCTTTAAGTCTGGGAGCAGATCTGTTACTCAGTATATACGGTTTATGATAGAAATTCATAGGAGGAAATTAATTTATCATAAGACTGTAAAAAATAAAAACCTTCAGATTTAATTTAGTTGTGCCTAGACTTATTTAAAGGAAAATATAAAGGATGTTTGAATATTCGTTTGGAGAATGACCTTCTGAAAGGAATACATTGAAGCATTTCTTATATGACCTAAAGTTAAAAACATGAGGACATATTCTTTAAATGAGATAAAATGTTATTAGTAATCTATCAATACATTTTTCATAAATGAGATAAGTGGATGAAGTATGGACATTGAAGTGACACCTAGTATCACTGATGCTGAAATATCTGAGGATGCTTTTCCATGGCCTGACACATGAAAGAGAATTTCACAACAGAACAGAAGAGGACTTTAGTGATGAAGAGGGAAACAAAAGAAAGAAAAATTTCCCAAAGCATATTTTCTCTTTTGATTCAAAAACTCACTTTGCAGATGTGAAGTTCTGTTTATAAACCAAGAGATAAATACAATTGCCTGCTTTACATTGTACTTGTAAAGAAATGTATAGTTGGCACAATTGCATGCACACAGTAGACATCTATTCAGAATATATGCTATAGCTCATAAGGTCAGAACAGGTTTATCTCATCTTCCTACAGCAATTTCATTTGAGTGTAATGCAAGGCTTGCATATGTAATGTGGATTTTGAGGGGCTCTAAGGAGCAGGATCATCTAGGAACAGTTAGGGTGCTTCAGTGTAGCAAAATGTCACCACCTCATAAATTGCATAATTAGACATTTTGAAAGATTTTCAATAACAGGATGTGTAACAGTGACTGTGGTGGTGCCAAAATGTGAGTCCTAAATAAAATGAACAGTTAATTTAACAAAAAATGTGACAGAGCAGCTTTATCTGTGTTAAAATTTTATAGTTTATGCTTCCATAATTTTCCAGTTTAAATTTGTACCTGAGTGGATTTGATTTCCTCCCTCTATTTAATTTTTACAACTGAATGCCATATCCTTGTGTTGTATTGATTTTTTTATATTTAATTAAATTTTTCAAATACAAAAATCAATCCATTCTTTTAATAATGATATTTACCATTTTGGGGATAAACCTAACATCGTAACTGTTTTCCCTGAAAGATGACAGGAATTGCATGAGAATTTAGATTGTCTCTAAGACTTAGGTTATGCATTGCTGCTGTTTTTCTCCTTAAATCCATTGTTGTTACTGCTCACATTAGAAAGGAAATTGCAGGTTTGAAAAGATCTGAAGCGTGCTTTCCATACTCCGTTGAGGATTTATGTTGGATAGCTTTCCTTTGTCCTCTTAGATTCCCTCTACCCTCCTCACACTCGGCTCTTGTCCCAAAACTGACGTATATTTTAGTCAATTGGGATGGGCCAGTGAGAGCCTAACTTGGAAGAGAAAGGGGCTGATCATTTATTTCCCTGTCTTCCTCACTGGGTCTGTGTCCTGCCCTAATGCCTCTTGTTTTCCTAACTGCACCCCGTAACCTCTCCTCCCATTGGTCTCTTGTTTCAACTGATGACACCAACTCCTCTGCTACTTGCCCGGGTCCCTGAACTCTTCTTTGTGGTCTCCCTATACCTCACTCACAACTTTGTAATTAGTCTCTTTGTAAATAAGGTGTTATCTTCATTTGTGTGTACCATCTGTATCCTGTGGGAACCATGGGGAGAAACTGATTTCGCTTAGTTCAGACTGCCCTGGGAATCCAGTGAGACAGAAAATGGTGAGATTATTGCATAAGTAACTTCCCTGGTGGCTCAGACAGTAAAGAATCCGCCTGCAGTTCAGGAGACAGACCTGAGTTCAGTCTCCGAGTTGGGAAGATCTCTTGGAGGAAGGAATGGCAACCCACCCTAGTATTCTTGCCTAGAGAATCCCATGGACCAAGGAGCCTGGTGGGCTACAGTCTATGGGGTTGCAAAGAGTTGGACATGACTGAGCAACTAACACACTTATTGCATAAGTACCAAGAATGTATCCTATTTGGATTCTGGCCTTAGAATTCAGAGGGAGAGTCTGTTATTTAGCTTCAGTCTTGACCTTTGGAGAGCCAAAACAATGAAGCTCTGTTTGGTATCATTTCCCATAAACCTGATCTTGTATGCAATCAGTAATTGTGTAATCACATTGGACTCTATCTAAGTAAGATAAGTATATCAAAATTAGTTATGTCATTGAATTTATTCTTATTGTCACTCTTCAAATTTCTTAAGCTCTCTAAGTTTATACTGAAATAAATATCTCTTTTGTTTTGTGTTGAGATACCATAAAGCAATGTGGAACTGTAACTGTCTTGTAGCAAAAATGTGACACTATGTTAAATAATAATACAGTGCTTTTAAATTGTGTATGGAATTAATAGCTTTCAAATAGTTAAGTGTGACCCAGATTAGCAGTCAATACAGATATTAAGGAAGTGCATCACCCAGATCATTTTAGAAAAGCATTGCATCCTTTTCAAGCCTAACACGTGTCAATAAAATTTTAAATAATGCAAAGCCAGAATAACAGATATTGGATTATCCCCAAATTGTTATTCATATTGAATTTCTTGACTATTAATATCCATGATATTAAATGAAATAATCTTCAAAGATTATTCTTTGAATACAGATTTTCTTTCTATAAACAAAGAAAATAATTGTGTTAGAATTCTTCTCATTTTGAGAATGTTAAAAGCAGAATGGCAGTGTTGTTACCCCAAGCTTTCATATGAGAAGAAAACTCTGAATCAAATATAACTACCCCTGGATCCATTGGAAAAGACCCTGATGATACAAAAGATTGAGGGCATCAGGAGATGGGGGCAACAGAGGATGAGATGGTTGGATGGTATCATCTATTCAATATACATGAGTTTGAGCAAACTTTGGGAGATGGTGAACGACAGGGAGGCCTGGCATGCTGCAGTCCAGGATCAGTCTGATCCTATTTGTTTTATATAAATCCTATTTGTTTTCTATAAAACTTTCCCTAGTAGAATTTTGCAATTCTCAATGTTCTGATGCATTTGCAAGTATAACTGCTTATTTTGGCCAGAAAACTTCGATGAGCTTTTTCTCTCCCTAAAGTATCTATCCCATCTGCTGGCTATTAGTGGCAATCAAAGCCACATAAAGAATCACATTAAAAACCACCACTTTTTTTTCATGTTAGTTCCCTGAGATGCTCTCACTACAGATATGAATGCAGCAAGGCTGAATATTTCTGTGAACATCGATTTCTAACTGAAGCTGTGCCAGAAAGAATCTATTTGAAACTGGGATTTAAGCATGGATACCCCGACGTCTAAAACAACTGTTCTCTGCTTTTCCGTCTTTTTTCTCTATGTTTATTTCTTTTAGTTATTGTGTCCCTGTCCCACCCATCCTCCACTGAGATCTATCACTGCTTTTTTGCACAGTGTATTTAAGCTGTCTGTCTATGTGTTTCTGAATGTCCACTGATTACATTTAAATGGTAAAACATGATAATATCTCTTCTCCTGAATTTGTTAGTATATCTCCTGTGTGCATTAAATTGCAACTCCTAGTTTTAAAATGGCCATCCTATTATATATTTTAACCATCTTCTTAAACAGAAAATGAATACACAAGAGTCGGTAAATGTCACTGCTATAATACCAGCAACGTCAACAACAGTGAGTGGGCAGGGATGGGAGGATTGAAGGAGGGGTGTAAACTGCTCCTGACCCTCAGCACCTTTGTACCCCAGATCTGATCTGAGCACCAGAAGCTTCACCATCTGTTGGAAGCTTGTCTGAAATAAAGTCCCAGGTCATACTCCAGGTGTACTCAGTCAGAGTTTGCCATGATTTCATGCCCTATGTGTGTACATATTGAGCTTCCCAGGTGGTGCTAGTGGTAAAGAACCCACCTGTCAATCCAGGAGACAGAAGAGACATGGGTTCAATCCCTGAGTTGGGAAGATCTCCCGGAGGCAGGCATGGAAACCCACTTCAGTATTCTTTCCTGGAGAATCCAATGGACAGAGGAGCCTGGCGGGCTATAGTCCATAGGGTCACAGAGTCGGATATGACTGAAGCCACGTAGCACGGACATGTGTATACTCATTAGAGATAAGGAAACACTGCTTGTTTCTCTCTTGTTTATTTTTGTCTTCCTTTCTATTCTCAGATCACTTGGATTTTTTGTAGTTAAGATATGTGAATTTTTAATTGCAATAGTTGTAATTAAAAAAATTATCCAGTGCAGTTTTTGTTATTGTTTTCCTTTTTCTAACATTTTTTGTACCAAGAATGTAAGCTGAAAGTATCATTAAGTCTGGGAGGCTACCAGTTTGCCAACTGTTCTTAAACATGCAGCCAGTAACTGTGGCAGCCTTAATCTTATATTGTCAGGAAACAGTAATATCTACAAATCTAAGTAAAACTGCTCATGGTAAAAAATCAAGTATTGTCATCAGTAGATATGCCAAGCCTGATTTAGTTTTTAATAAATGCCATGAGTTCACTTTTGGAGAAGGAAATGGCAACCCACTCCAGTATTCTTGCCTGGAGAATCCCATGGAGGGAGGAGCCTGGTGGGCTATAGTCCATGGCGTTGCAAAGAGTTGGACACGACTGAGTCAAACTAGTAACTAGTACTATGAGTTCACTTTACCTATAATGCCACCTGCTGTCATCATCCACCCCACCCCCCGCCAGAGTTTTATTTTCATAGTTGTTTTGAACAGTCATTTCTGACTGTTTGCAATCCCATGGACTATAGCCTGCCAGAAGCCTCTGTCCATGAAATTCTCCAGGCAAGAATACTGGAACGGGTTGCCATTCCCTTCTACAGGGGTTCTTCCTTACCCAGGGATCGAACCCTGGTTTCCTGAATTGCAGGCAGATTTTTTTTTTTTTAATGCCTGAGCCACCAGGGAAGCCCATTATATTCATAGAGCAGCTATGAATACAATGACCCTTTCAGAACCAAAGATGAAGCCATCAGTTCCTCCACAGGCTTCTATCGTCCTCAGGGATAAAAACCAGTGCCTTGCAAACTTGTTGAAAGGCTGTCACTTTGGTTTCTCTCTTTAAAATCTATGTCCTGTTATCTGGCACGTTGACTATTCAGTCGCTCAGTCCTGTCCGACTCTTTGTGACCCCAGGAATCGCAGCACACCAGGCCTCCCTGTCCATCACCAACTCCCGGAGTTCACTCAGACTCACGTCCATTGAGTCGGTGATGCCATCCAGCCATCTCATCCTCTGTTGTCCCCTTCTCCTCCTGCCCCCAATCCCTCCCAGTATCAGAGTCTTTTCCAATGAATCAACTCTTTGCATGAGGTGGGCAAAGTACTAGAGTTTCAGTTTTAGCATCATTCCTTCCAAAGAAATCCCAGGGCTGATCTCCTTCAGAATGGACTGGTTGGATCTCCTTGCAGTCCAAGGGACTCTCAAGAGTCTTCTCCAAAACCACAGTTCAGAAGCATCAATTCTTCAGCTCTCAGCCTTCTTCACAGTCCAACTCTCACATCCATACATGACCACAGGAAAAACCATAGCCTTGACTAGACGGACCTTTGTTGGCAAAGTAATGTCTCAGGTTTTGAATATGCTATCTAGGTTGGTCATCACTTTCCTTCCAAGAAATAACCTTCTTTTGATTTCATGGCTGCAGTCACCATCTGTAGTGATTTTGGAGCCCAGAAAAATAAAGTCTGACACTGTTTCCACTGTTTCCCCATCTATTTCCCATGAAGTGATAGGACCGGATGCCATGATCTTTGTTTTCTGAATGTTGAGCTTTAAGCCAGCTTTTTTACTCTCCACTTTCACTTTCATCAAGAGACTTTTTAGTTCCTCTTCACTTTCTGCCTAGAAAAAGTCTTAATACTCTCTATCCTGGTACATGTGTGGCTTGCCCTAGCCCTTCCCCAGCACTGTTCAGTTTTGTTTTTTGTTTTTTCTTTTACTATGAGAGCTTCTCTGATGAACACCAGAAACAATAACCTCTAGTCCTCACTCCAATACTCCCCTCTTTTATGCTTTTCCTCCAGATCATTTGCCGTCATCTGACTTCTGTGAGTTGTTTTATTTATTTGTTTATTCCCAGTCTCGCACTACTGGAATGTTGGTTCTGTGGAAGAAGAGGCTTTTGGTCTTTTATTCATGCCTTATCCCCAGTGGGTTCTTAATAGTAGAGATGGTGTGAATGGATTACATTCATGCTTAAAAATTATGTGGCACTACTTACTTATCTATAAATTTTTGGTTTGTTGATAATAGTATACAGTTGAGGGTGATTTTATTATGTAAGTATATGTAATAAAAGCTGTAACGATTAAAGGCTTTTTTTTATTCTCTGGGTTTTCAGATACACCATATATCTGCAGGTTATTTATTCATCTGTCATCCTGGAAATTTTACAACTATATTAACTTATTTCCAAAAGTGTCTATAGCATAATATCTATAATCAGGGGGCACATAACATTTTCTTTAATAAAGTTATTTTAAATTGTGAATGCTAATCATTAATTATCAACTCTTCTAAATTAAACCAGTAAACTGTATTATTTGGTTTGAACAAATGCAATTTAAAATAAAATAGAAAATGCTACATAGTAAAATGAAAAAAAAAATCAGTTATCCTTAGGAAACAATTTTCTTTCCTAAACCAGTGTGTCAATGCAAATGACCTTATATAACTGCTTCTTGAAACTTTTTGCTGAAAATAATAAATATGATTCTAACTACTACTCAGTCATCATTCTGAGAAAGAGATTTGAACCTGTGTGTTTCTTTCCTCAAGTACACTAGTTAGCCTCACAATTATCTGGCCTGAAAAGACTACTCTCAATAGAATATCTTAAAATAGACAGTGTGATTCATTACTATAATTAAGTCTTAAAGTTCAAGAAATGATGTCTTTTTAAAAGATCCTTTAAATATTTTCCTTTTTATAAGACATTTTGAATAATGTACACAGGAACATGGAGAAAGTTAGTATTTATTTATGTATTCTCCATTAATTAGTTTTCAGATACTATTTTTAATACATAAAAGAGGGCCTAACAAACTAGGTGCTCAATAAATACTTGATTATTAACAAATGAATCAATTGAAAACTGATTTTATCCTAGGCATATTTGCATATAAAGGATGTGTGAGTTCTTGCACTGAATTTTCAGTGATATGTGAGGAACTTGCTTATGATGGAAATGGTTGCTGATGCTCTATATAAAATGGAATAAGTGTTTGATAGGAGGTCTCTTGACTAAGAGTTAATTAAAATGTGCTCCTCATAGCACTGGTAAATATTTCCATTTAGTATACAAACAAAATTAAAGGGAGGAAAGTTTTAAATTACCATTGAATCTATGTTAATGACAGGATATTTCATGGATTTTTAATAACTTCTTTTGAATTTTAATTTAATTGTTAAACATAATTTTGAATATTTATTTAAACTTTTTATACTACAAAATATATGACTAGGCTAGAAGAATTTATTGCACTAGTAATTTAGTTAATTTTACCTTTTAGTTTTAGTAGAAATACTCATTAGTGTGTATAGTTTGTTTCATTTTACAAATAATGACATCTCATGATAACCCACCCACATTGTTGCTAGTAGAAGACACAAACATGAGTATCATTTCTTCGAATTCTAATAGAGGTATTAGGTTAAGTGAACATCAATTAGTTGATATAATATTTCTACTTTAAAGTGGAAAGATATGGAAGTATATAGGAAGGATATATATTGGAAAAATCTGGAATATATATTGGAAAATCTGGACCTTGACTTCCTTGATTCTCACCTAAGCTATCTATTTTGTGTAACAATGACACCACCCTTATGGCAGAAAGTGAAGAGGAACTCAAAAGCCTCTTGATGAAAGTGAAAATGGAGAGTGAAAAAGTTGGCTTAAAGCTCAACATTCAGAAAACGAAGATCATGGCATCTGGTCCCATCACTTCATGGGAAATAGATGGGGAAACAGTGGAAAGAGTGTCAGATTTTATTTTTCTGGGCTCCAAAATCACTGCAGATGGTGATTGCATCCATGAAATTAAAAGACGCTTATTCTTTGGAAGGAAAGTTATGACCAACCTAGATAGCATATTGAAAAGCAGAGACATTACTTTGCCAGCAAGGGTCCATCTAGTCAAGGCTATGGTTTTTTCAGTAGTCACGTATGGATGTGAGAGTTGGACTATAAAGAAAGCTGAGTGCCGAAGAATTGATGCTTTTGAACTGTGGTTTTGGAGAAGACTCTTGAGAGTCCCTTGGACTGCAAGGAGATCCAACCAGTCCATTCTGAAGGAGATCAGCCCTGGGATTTCTTTGGAAGAATTGATGCTGAAGCTGAAACTCTAGTACTTTGCCCACCTCATGCAAAGAGTTGACTCATTGGAAAAGACTGTGATACTGGGAGGGATTGGGGGCAGGAGGAGAAGGGGACAACAGAGGATAAGATGGGTGGATGGTATCACTGACTAGATGGACGTGAGTCTGAGTGAACTCCAGGAGTTGGTGATGGACAGGGAGGCCTGGCGTGCTGCGATTCATGGGTTTGCAAAGAGTTGGACATGACTGAGTGACTGAACTGAACCGAACTGAAGTGAATAATTACATATTATTGACATGATTCAGTTATTGAACTGATATATAACTCATCTAATGTACAATAGAGAATAATACTTTATTTATACTTGTTTATAAATATGTGGTTTTATTCAATATTTATATAAAATACAAAACAAAAAATAACAGTGTCTGTTAGAACTCTTCTAACTGACAGGATTTTTGTAGCAATAAGTAGGATATAAATGAATTGATATCATTTGTAGCTTTCATAACTTTTAAATAACTTTCTGTAACTTTATGAAGTCCAGAGATACAGGAAATACAAGGATTAGAGAAAGATGAGGAAGACAATTGATCATGTTCAAGAAAATCAATTGATAGAGATAATGAATTGGGTGACGGCTTAAATAAAATGTTTAAGTGCAGGCATAAGGTGCAAATCTTCCATTATAAAGATTATTTCTGCTAAAAAAAAAAACTGTATGGGCTTCCTTGGTGGCTCAGTTGGCAAAGAATCTATCTGGAATTCAGGAGACCCAGATTCAGTCCCTGGGTGTGGAAGATTCCCTGGAGAATGAAATGGCAACCCACTCCAGTATTCTTGCCTGGAAAATTCTATGGACCGAGGAGCCTGTCAGGCTACAGTCCTTAGGATGGCAAAGAGTCAGACACAATTTAGCTACTAAACCACCACCACCTCCCGTTAAGGTACAAAAAATAGACTAAGATCCTGCCAACTGCCTGCTGACATCATTTTGCCTCTTTACTCTTTCCTTCTCTGGAATAGCATACCTGTCTTTTATGAACTGCCTCTCCATCTTCCCTAGTTAGGGATCCAAGTGACAGATAGATATTTGTGGACTTTGTCACCAATCTAGAAATGGACATGTCCTATAAACTCATCTAATCAGTGTTAAGCTTTCCACGATAATAAGCTCAGTGATAAAGAATCTCCCTGCCAATGAAAGAGGCACAGTAGATGCAGTTTCAAACCCTGGGTTGGGAAGATCCTTTGGAATAAGAAATAGCAACCCACTCCAGTATTCTTGCCTGTGAAATCCCATGGACATAAGAGCCTGGTGGGTCACAGTCCATGGGGTTGCAAAGAGTTAGACACAGCTGAACATGCACACACCTCACCACAACGCACCACCAATCATTGTTAAAAAGATATTTCAAAGGGAAAATGGCAGAGAAGAACCTGTTACTCTTTGGATCATGGGCTAATAGATATACATGAAAAATTATGTAGATGACCCTTTAAGGAAAATAAACAAAAAGAATAATAAAATTCCTGATTTTGCACAGGTCCCCACTCCATTAATTCTCCGTTTCACCCTACCTTTCCCATTATGAGGTTACATGAGCCGATAATTCTTGCTTAGACTGAAACCACATTTATTCTCTAATTCTCAGCCCGAGTTCTGACTAATGCATCTTCTGTGGTAAGAGCACCTCTTGGAAATACTGTTTGAGGTCACATTATATATTAGGATGGGCTCTACTGAACCCACAGTTTAAGATACTGAGGAAATAGGAAACAAATGTAATATAGGAAATTGAAATGTAAAGATTAAAGGATGCTAGAAAGCATCAAGTTCAGTATCCGTTATTAGGGATAATGAAACAAAAATACCCACAGCATTTTATTTTCAATAAATAATGGCCCAGCTCATTCAACTAATGAATCATCATATTCAGTCTCAGATCTGGAATCCCACAACTTTTCATAGAAAACTGCTCCTTTCAGAACTCTTTCTCTTGGTCCAGCAGGAGTCTGAAACCAAGTAAAAAGGAGACAAACATGATCAAGCTTTGTCTTCTGCTTAGGTCTTAAACCATCAAGGTATGCTATGCTTATTTCTTTAAGGGTTCTAGCTTGGTTTCTAACCATGATTCAGGGAGTGGTTGTTTAATATTTCAGTTCAATACCTGTCTCTTTCTTTCCAACCTAACAGTCAAACTTTCTTCTCAGTTTTCTTTCCCTTTTGGCTTTGGTTTGGGATGCAGTTATGGATCTTTCTCTGAATCAGAAACTGTCCCATGGTCTTGGCTCTAGGTCTACCCCTAGGAATGTGTGGGTGTCAGGGAGAAGAGAGACTTGGGCAAATACTTTGCAGTGCCCTTGTCTGTAGGACTAATCTGAGTCATCCAAAATCAGAATATCAGGACAATTCTGGTGAATCAATCTGGCATGGTTTCACAAAAGAATTTCTACACTGGTCAGTGAGAATAAGCTGCTCATCAAGCCATCCTCCTCCTGAAATTTTCTGGGTCCCTAGAAGATACCAGAGACACAACGTTCAAAGATCTTAAGGATATCAGTAGCTGTTCAGTTGCTTCAGTCATGTCCAACTCTTTGTTACTTCATGGACTGTAGCCCGCCAGGCTCCTCTGTCTGTGGCATTCTCCAAGCAAGAATACTGGAGTGGGTTTCCATGCCCTCCTTCAGGGTGAGGGCATAAGATTGATCCCTTAAACAGGTTGGAAGAGAGCATCATGATACAGAGAAATGTAGGAATGAGACCTATATAGGTCCAGGTCTTAGCTTAGGGAATCTCATACAAGCACTCCTGGATCTGCCTAGACTCAGGCAAGTAGATAAATAAACAAAAGTAAAGAACTTAGAGTTTCCAAGGAGGCATCAGAAATCGTACAGCCCTCTGGTGTGCAGGAGTTAGTTAGGGATTCCTCTTCACCAATCTGAGAAGTCTGAGGGAGATATGCTTCACTTGCTTGTTCCTATTCTTCCACTCCAATTATGGGTTTGAATCCCATCCTCAAACCTTCTGATATTTTATGTCTGTGAATAATAGCATTGACATCTGTCCATTACCCAAACAGAGATCATGAAATCATCTGATATTCATTCCCCTACCTAAACACAATCCATCGACAAATCATGCAGATTTGATCACTTAAATAAAATTATCTTGGATATCATCCACTAGGTTCTGTCTTAACAGCCTCCATTGTGTACCAGACTCTCATGTTGTAATCATTTCATGATTGTTACCATCCATTCTACTCCCTCTTCTAGAAAGAGTCTCTCTTTTTTTAAAAATTTTAAGTATGATTATACCACCTTTTTTCCTGCTTATAATCAATTTAATGACTTTTCATTAATTTGGGGATTAAGTATAAGCACTGTGATAATTCTCTTATTTTGATTTGTTTCTGCACGGACTCGTCTTTACCATCTCTCCACCCAGTAGTATCTGTCTCTGTGACTGATGTTGCCTCTAGGTTCCGTATTGCTATCCTTACTTCATTTCTTTGTAATTCTACCATTTCCACTTTCATTGCCTAGAATGTTCTTACCACCTTCTTTACTTCTTTGTTTCATTTATAATATAATTTCCTCAAGGAGGGGTTTCTCTCAAGAACATATCTCTAAATGGGTCAAATGCCTTTTCTCTAAGCTCTTATTCCATTCTGTAGGTTTTTTTTTTTTTGTATCTTTATTT
Source organism: Bos indicus x Bos taurus (assembly GCF_003369695.1). Lineage (NCBI taxonomy): Eukaryota > Metazoa > Chordata > Mammalia > Artiodactyla > Bovidae > Bos > Bos indicus x Bos taurus. Next base: position 15,581,779 of record NC_040076.1, on the reverse strand, counting down.
TTGGAGATTTGTTTACATCCCTTCCCCTATGTTTATCAACTCTGTGAGAAGAGATCCTGTGCCTTATTTTGCCACAGACTATAATAGATGATCCCTGGATTTGTGACTGACTGTAAAGGTTGCATATTGAAAAAAAAGCTACAACTTGAAAATTGAAATTTGTTAACAGATAACAATGAAATTCAAATGTTCATTGTCAAATATATATGTACACATTTGAAGGTGATTTATAGAAAAATTGAATTAGTTTGAAAGCATACAAATAACAAAGAAATCATTAGCCAGATTGGTGAAAAAATAAATGTACTTAGGAAGAAGATGGAAACAAACCATAAAAAGGTCTTCAAGAAAGGTAATAGAATGATGATTCTAAATTTTGGGCATTTTTTGTTATCTGAAAGATAAGGAATATGCTCTATCATTAAGTATAATTCTTCTAAATAACCTAATATTTAAAATTTCAAATGTATTTCAAAAGCTGAGATTTGGATGAACCAACATTTAAAGTTGTTTTATGAGTTTCATTTATTTCAGCATTTCTAAATTTGTTCTCAGAATGAATGAATATAGTGTTTTGTTTGAATTTTAAAAATCGTGTATTTTACAAGGTAGCTCTCTGCAAGGATATTAGGCATGGTATTAAAGGCTTATGTATAGATGTAAGTGAACATGTGTACAGACAATTCTCAAAGGGTATATTAACTATAAAGACTTAAGAAAATTCAAATTAAACACTTCTAATTGGCAAAATTTCCACAGGGACATTCATCTTAATCAGTGAATAATGAAGAATATTGGTGCATGTTAGAGGCGTAATTGTTGACTTCTAAAGGAGTTTTCAGTTTCTCTGAACATTAATATTCACTATTAAAATGGAATTAGTTCATTAGCTTTCTCTATATAGATTTATTAACTAACAGTTTATTAGTTAAATGTGTTCGCTTTTCTGAAGTACTACTGTTCTTTTGCATGCCTTGAGAAATATAAAGTCAATTCTGGTTATGTCTGTGTTTTAAAAAATAAGATGTATATTTTATTTTCTAAAATCAAAGTGCAACTTTATTCTTAATAATTATAAATCAATAGATAGATTCCTTTGAAAAGCTTGTGTGTTCTGGTTTAATCTTTTCATTTGGAGGGGATTTAGTTTTGGAGCAAATCACATTAGGGAAGCATTAGTCACAGGGAAATAAATGAATGTATATATATACTCTTGATAAATTGAAACACTGGTATAACTCATGATTAGTCGTGTTAAGTATATAAAATATTCTAAATTTTTTTTAGCCACATATCCATGTATACAGTTAATTCTATCATTTTAGAAAAAGATAAGAAAATGAAAAATTTGTGCAGTATGAAGAATTTTGTGTCCCAAAACTGAACATGGAATTAAAAACAGAGATTTTTTTTTTTAAAGTTTTTAAGGAAGAAAGGCTGTTAAGAAACTTTTAAAATATGCCTCTTTCTACAAGGAGTGAAGATTTTGTGTGGCTGTGAAAATATAAATACTAGCAAAGTGTTACAAAGAAAAATATCAGTAAATAAGAAAATATTAAATATTTGAGTATTAAAGAAAGTCATCGTGTTAGTTTTTATTCTTCAGATTTTATACAAGATCATCTTTCCCATAGTATCTTTCAGAGAGGTGTAATTTATTTATCTTTAATCTAGCACAGTATCTGACATATTGTAGTATAACTCATGAAGAGTTGACTGTTGAATATTACATTTTCCCATCAGAAATTCACAGATATACTTTTTAAAATAAGTAGAAGTTAGAGACAAGAAACTAATGAGGCTGGTACATATCAAAGACAACAAGAGTAGAACATCTGTGAGCAACAGAAACAAATCTTAATTATCCATTGGGAATATCCATGGAGATTTTTTATATCCCCTTGCACTTTGTCTTTGTCTTACCAAAAACTCATTACCTATTTCTATTAATTTTATTTAATACATGAGATAACAATACCACAGATCCTTATCAACAAGCATGCTTGCTAAGTTGCTTGCATTTTCTTTATCTCAAAATAGATAAGATGTTGACTTTAAATGTTTTTATTTGCTTCTTTTTAAGTTTTCAAGTTTTTAATATGGATTTGTTTTTATATTTTCACTGAATCCAATGTTAATGATATCTTACAGTGCCTATAGGCAGTCCTCATATTTCAGAGTGGGGCAAAATCGTAAAAGTGACAGCACAAGCGGAAACTGTGTAAACAAGTTGATGGAAAGTTAGAATTGTTCTGTGACATTTAGAAATTTTGGTCAAAACATCTAGCATGTCACTCTTGGTCATAAATGCATGAAGACATGAAAAACAGTAAAACTAATATTTATTTAGTATACAGTAGTTTAAAACTTTAGGCATATTGAGAATTAAAATGATTTCCTTCTTTGGAAAAAAACTTAGCCAGAATTGTTTGAGCAGTGCTTGCCTTATCGTTGTATAATTTATGATTAATATCAAAGGCAAGCATCTTTTCTTTGCCTTGGCAGATTGTCATATTTCTTTTAAAGATTAGATCAGATTTCAACATTTTATTCTTTGCTCTTTCAATATTGTTAAGTATCTCCAGGAGTTTTTTGTTGTTGTTGTTTTCCTTCTTTTTTTAATGTGGTGTTTTCATTGGCATCAATTCCTCTGAAATATTTTCATTCCTTTTGTCACAATCGGTTTCTTCTTTTGTGCTGATTTTGCTTTAACTAAGTTCTTTTAGCTTTGTATTGAATCTCAGTTCAGTTCAGTTCAGTTGCTCAGTTGTTTCCGACTCTTTGCGACCCCATGAATCACAGCACGCCAGACCTCCCTGTCCATCACCAACTCCCGGAGTTCACTTAAACTCATGTCCATCGAGTTGGTGATGCCATCCAGCCATGTCATCCTCTGTTGTCCCCTTCTCCTCCTGCCCCCAATCCCTCCCAGCATCAGAGTCTTTTCCAGTGAGTCAACTCTTTGCATGAGGTGGCCAAAGTATTGGGAGTTTCAGCTTCAACATCAGTCCTTACAATGAACACCCAGGATTGCTCTCCTTTAGGATGGACTGGTTGGATCTCCCTGCAGTCCAAAGGACTCTCAAGAGTCTTCTCCAGCACCACAATTCAAAAGCATCAATTCTTTGGCACTCAGCTTTCTTCACAGTCCAACTCTCACATCCATACATGACCACTGGAAAAACAATATCCTTCAGTAGACGGACCTTTGTTGCCAAAGTAATGTCTCTGCTCTTCAATATGCTATCTATCTAGATTGGTCATAACTTTCCTCCAAGGAGTAAGCGTCTAATTTTATGGCTGCAGTCACCATCTGCAGTGATTTTGGAGCCCCCAGAATAAAGTCTGACATTGTTTCCACTGTTGCCCCATCTATTTCTCATGAAGTGATGCCATGATCTTCATTTTCTGAATGCTGAGCTTTAAACCAACTTTTTCACTCTCCTCTTTCACTTTTATCAAGAGGCTTTTTAGTTCCTCTTCACTTTCTGCCCTAATGGTGGTGTCATCTGCATATGTGAGGTCATTGATATTTCTCCCAGCAATCTTGATTCCAGCTTGTGTTGAATCTAGAACCTCTTAAAGCATGGCGATGTCAACACCCCCAAGTCAGTCATTTCTTCTGTAACTCCGTTTATGTTTAACTTTAATTTCACTTCCAATATTATCACTTGTGAGTTCTTCCTTAATCTTTCCTGTTTGTTATCCATTTCTGTTAAATGTCATGTGATTACATCACTGGAGACAAAGAAGCAATACAGTCATTGGCTTTGCTCTTGGTGCGTAAACTGAACATTCAATTGACAATGATCTATCACTAACAGACTATGAAAGAAGTGATATTACTGGCCAGTGGTGGTTATAGGCATCTATTATTTATAAAGTAATTTGGGTAACTTCAAACTAGACCAAATTATGTAATTTATGCAACAGTCAATGTATCACAATAACAATATACTCAACCATGGTGTGGGAATTGATATTATTTAACTAAACTCTGCTAATCAAAAGTCATGTACCTTCAACTGTGCAAAGGGGGGGCTACTTGCATTTTTATTATTTAGTATAAATATTGATTATTTTATTATTTGTGTGGACACGTGTAAAATTACCCAATTTTTAAAACAGTGAGATGTCACTATAACTTCTCATAGGGTTAATATTTTAAATATAGACCTTCTGTATTTTAAATTACATGTAGATTTCATTATATGATTCTGTATATTTTGCACTAAGTTGAGCACAAAATAGATATCAGTTGAGTAAACAAAAATAAGTCTATCGGCTATTTCAAGCCAACCAGGACCAGTGTCTGCAAGGAAGATTCTGAAGCTCTGTAGATCCAGACCCTTTTATACCAGAACCATCATTATTTACCAGACCTGTGGGATTGATTCATTCTAACCAAAAGAACAAAAAAGCAGTTAATACGCCAAATAAAACGTGTGAATTGATAATCATGAACATAACCATGAATCGAATGAAAGTTGTCACAGCGGATTTATAATACATTCTTTTGCAGATAGGAATCTCAGCTCTACTATCAGCTGATAACTTGGTGGGCTTGGAGCAAGAACTAGAATTACAGGGAAAGGGAGTCCATGTTCCCGTTGACTGAGGCCCTTGAGAGGCACTGCTGTGCAGTCCCTCAGTCGTGTCACTTCTTTGTGACCCCTTGGACTGCATCATGCCAGGTTTCCCTGTCCTTCACTGTCTCCTGGAGTTTACTCAGATTCCTGTCCATTGAGTTGGTGATGCCATCCAACTGTGTGCCTGATACTTAAAAGCACGTATTCTACAGCAGTGCATCCCAGTATGGTAGCCATTACCCACACATGGCTATTGAGCATGTTAGGTGTGGTTAGTACACATTTGGGTGTGTTGTAAGTGTGAAATATATTCTGAAGTTTGAAGAAAACTATGAAATATAATGTAAAAATCTCATTAGTCATTTTGGTATTGCTCATATGGTTTATAATTGCTCATAATAAACTGATATTATTAAGATATATTGGTTTAAATTAAATGTATTATCAAAAAAATTGTCACCTCTTTCTTTCTAAACAGTTTTCTCAGTGTGTTTTACAGAGAGTTTAAGATTGTGTCTTATGACTTTCTTCATGTTATTAGGTAGCACTGCCCAAGAGCCAGAACGCATAGGCTCAAATACCAGCTTCATGATACGCTTGGGTGACATTGGACGTGGAGCTTCAAACCTTTACTCCTCAGCTTCATTATCTTTCAAATGGAGAAAAATAACAACTTTTAGAAGTATAAAGCTACATGTAAATAGGTAGAAAATATTAAGCACTTAAATATTTACCTAGCATTTAGTTAAGTACCTTAGTTATTATAGGGTTAATGGATATAGATAATTTATTAAACATATTCTATACTTGAACTCTCTTCCATTTTTGCTTTCTTACAGTCAGCATCATTTACTGTTTCTAGACAGATTGCTGTATAACTGGGTTAGATTACACTTTCTTTACATCAGCCAAATCAAGGCATATTTTCCTAGGAACACATAGAGGATTGTTGACAGGGAGTTGAAACAAAGGCAGTTTCATCACCAACATATTTTTGTTTCATCATGAACATATTTGCACACTATATCTTTTTAGTTTACTTCTTTTAATGGCTAATTTTATCCATTGTATGAGTGTTTTAATTACTATTTATATATAATTAAATTTTTTATTACATAATAATAATTATTATAAAATGATTTAGTTATTACTTGCTTTAGCTAGAGTATCTTTTTCTCAGATTGTTGCCAAATAAAGGGAGCTATTTCATTAACCAAGAAATGATTAAAACACTTTATTATTTATTACCAAAATAATTTGAAATTTATACTTAATATAAAAGTATATTATATAAATATTACATGGAATTTTATGTATAAGTGCTGTGTGTGCTTTGCTTAGTCACTCAGCCATGTCCAACTCTTTGTGATCCTATGGACTGTAGCCTGACAGGCTCCTCTGTCTATGGGGATTCTCCAGGCAAGAGTACTGGAGTGGGTGCCCATATCTTCCTTCAGGGGATCATCCCAACCCAGGGATTGAACCCAGGTCTCCTGCATTGCAGGCAGATTCTTTATCATCTAAGCCAGCAGAGAAGCATGTATGTTGTTCTGTGTTTCCTATCACAGTGCCAAATTAACTATGCTGCTGCTGCTAAGTCAATTCAGTCGTGTCCGACTCTTTGCAACCCCATGGACTGCAGCCTACCAGGCTTCTCCGTCCGTGGGATTCTCCAGGCAAGAACAGTGGAGTGGGTTGCCATTTCCTTATCCAATGCATGAAAGTGGAAAGTGAAAGTGAAGTTGCTCAGTCGTGTCTGACTCTTAGCGACCCCATGGACTGCAGCCTACCAGGCTCCTACATCCATGGGATTTTCCAGGCAACAGTACTGGAGTGGGGTGCCATTGCCTTCTCCAAAATTAACTATAAGTCTTCTATAAACCAGAGAAGTTTACAGGTTATAAGGTCATAAGTTTATTGACTGATACATTTAACCATTTTAGATATATATTTTTGCAAACTATTTTTGTATGGAAATGATTTCGAAATATAGTTGGATTAACTAGACTTCTATGGTTAAAAAAAAGGATAAATTTACATGTACTTCTGTTTTATGTTAGTACTTCACTATTGTTCACATATCTAGAGAAAACAATTATTTTAGATATATCGGATATAGTTTTATTCATCATGAGTCATGGGCTATATATCGGTTTTCTAGTCTGTGCTTTATTTAATGATTAGTACTCCTGCAGCTTGAATAATCATAGTCCAAAATAATTGTTCTTCAAAATACAGGCTTCCAATTACATGACTTCAGCCCTGGGATTTCTTTGGAAGGAATGATGCTAAAGCTGAAACTACAGTACTTTGGCCACCTCATTGAAGAGTTGACTCATTGGAAAAGACTCTGATGCTGGGAGGGATGGGGGGCAGGAGGAGAAGGGGACGACAGAGGATGAGATGGCTGGATGGCATCACCAACTCGATGGACGTGAGTCTGAGTGAACTCAGGGTCTTGGTGATGGACAGGGAGGCCTGGCATGCTGTGATTCATGGGGTCACAAAGAGTTGGACATGAATGAGCGACTGAACTGAACTGAAGTTTACATCATATGAAATTTTGTCAAAATCGCCACATTTCCTGATGCTTTGTCTGAATCACCATCAGACTCTGAAAAGTTGAGAATTTTAAAGCACCATCTTGTTTAATTACAATCACACATTTTATTGGCCAACTCAGTAAACTTTTAGACACATTTTAACAAATCCCAGAATATCTGGAGATCAAGAGAAGGCAGGCTTGGTCATGGAAATGACTTTACACTGTGCTACAGCCAGGATGTGTCAAGCCTACACATAGCCTACATTCCTGAACTCACCAATTAAGAATACTATGTTGGGCAAGAAATGAAACTTTTCCCCAATATCAACACCTAACTTCTTTTTTGTTCCACTATATATTCCCTTTTTATGTAAGACAACTAAAAAATGAGCTGTGATTCATGGGGTCGCAAAGAGTCGGACACGACTGAGCAACTGAACTGAATATTTCAACGTCCTTTTCAGTTCAGTTCAATTCAGTCGCTCAGTCTTGTCTGACTCTTTGCGACCCCAAGAATTGCAGCACGCCAGGCCTCCCTGTCTATCACCAACTCCTGGAGTTCACTCAGACTCATGTCCTTCGAGTTGGTGATGCCATCCCGCCATCTCATCCTCTGTCATCCCCTTCTCCTCCTGCCCCCAATCCTTCCCAGCATCAGAGTCTTTTCCAATGAGTAAACTCTTCACACGAGGTGGCCAAATTACTGGAGTTTCAGCTTTAGCATCAGTCCTTCCAATGAACACCCAGGACTGATCTCCTTTAGAATGGACTGATTGGATTCCCTTGCAGTCCAAGGGACTCTCAAGAGTCTTCTCCAACACCACAGTTCAAAAACATCAATTCTTCGGCACTCAGCTTTCTTCACAGTCCAACTCTCACATCCATACATGACCACTGGAAAAACCATAGCCTTGACTAGACAGACCTTTGTTTGCAAAGAAATGTCTCTGCTTTTTAATAAGCTATCTAGGTTGGTCATAACTTTCCTTCCAAGGAGTAAGCGTCTTTCAATTTCATGGCTGCAAGTCACCATCTGCAGTGATTTTGGAGCCCCCAAAAATAAAGTCTGACACTGTTTCCACTGTTTCCCCATCTATTTCCCATGAAGTGATGGGACCAGATGCCATGATCTTTGGTTTCTGAATGCTGAGCTTTAGGCCAACTTTTTCACTCTCCTCTTTCACTTTCATCTTGAGGCTTTTTAGTTCTTCGCTTTCTGCCATAAGGGTGGTGTCATCTGCATATCTGAGGTTATTGATATTTCTCCTGGCAATCTTGATTCCAGCTTGTGTTTCATCCAGTGCAGGTTTTCTCATGATGTACTCTGCATATAAGTTAAATAAGCAGGGTGAAAATATACAGCCTTGACCTACTGTTTTCCTGATTTGGAGCCAGTCTGTTGTTCCATGCCCAGTTCTAACTATTGCTTCTTGACCGGCATACAGATTTCTCAGGAGGCAGGTCAGGTGGTCTAGTATTCCCATCTCTTGAAGAATTTTCCACAATTTGTTGTGATCCACACAGTCAAAGGCTTTGGCATAGTCAATAAAGCAGAAGAAGATGCTTTTCTGGAACTTTCTTACTTTTTGGATGATCCAAAGGATGTTGATCTCTGGTTCCTCTGCCTTTTCTAAATCCAGCTTGAACATCTGGAAATTCATGGTTACTGTACTATTGAAGCCCAGCTTGGAGAATTTTGAGCATTACTTTGCTTGAGTTTGAGATGAATGCAATTGTGAGGTAGTTTGAACATTCTTTGGCATTGTCTTTCTTTGGGATTGGAATGAAAACTGACCTTTACCAGCCCTGTGGCCACTGATGAGTTTTCCAAATTTGCTGGCATATTGAGTGCAGCACTTTCACAGCATCATCTTTTAGGATTTGAAATAGTTGAACTGGATTTCCATCACCTCCACTAGCTTTCTTTGAAGTGATGCTTCCTATGGCCCTTTGACTTCATATTCCAGCATGTAAAGATTAACAAAAAGAAGCACCTTTGACATTACCATCAATATTGAAATTTTTAATTCACTGTTGCTCAGAGGCCTAAAGTGGACTCATCTATGGCACTAATTTTAAGCAAACAATTACAACAGGCTGATTAAAGGATAATTTGCTGCCTGAAATATTTAACTATGGGAAAAGCTAGGGGATAAGGTTTGGTGGAAGTACTTGGTGAAAGGAATACTAAGACTCTAATGGGGAACCCATGCCCAGGTGGTGAGACCATCCATAAAGTCCTTGGTTAACTCTTGTGGCAGTATGTATGTATTAATGACCTGCTAGGGGTTCTGTGGTGGCTCAGTTGTTAAAGAATCCACCTGCAATGTGTGAGACCCAGGTTCAATCCCCGAGTCAGGAAGATCCCCTGGAGAAGTAAATGGCAACTCCAGTATGCTTGCCTGGGAAATCCCATGAACAGAGGAGCCTGGCAGACTGCAGTTCTGGGGTCACAGAGAGGTGGACAGGACGTAGGAACTAAATAACAAACAACAACAGTCTTTCAGACTTCATCATAAGGATCATGGTTGGGGGTAGGGTGGGGAATGAATAGAACAGAATGAGAAAGAAAGTCAAACTTGAGGATCAGTAATCAGAATCCTAGAGTGTAGAAGGCAGATTCTGGACACTGCCTTGAATGGTGGTGAAGTATGTATTAGCCTTTATTGGTTGTCAGTTTGGAGGTAACCTGGCTTAGCTAAGTTAATATATTAAAAGTGTAAAGTAGGAATAATTTGTTGTTCAGTTGCTCAGTCTTGTCCAACTCTTTGCGACCCGTCCCCATGGACTGCAGCATGCCAGGCTTCCTTGTCCTTAACTGTCTCCTGGAGTTTGCTCAATTCATGTCCATTGAATCTGTGATGCCATCCAACCAACTCATCCTCTGTCCACCCTCTTTTCCTGCCCTCAGTCTTTCACAGCATCAGGGTCTTTTTCAGTGAGTCGACTCTTCCCATCAGTTGGCCAAAGGATTGGAGCTTCAGCATCAGTCCTTCCAATGAATATTCAGGGTTGATTTCCTTTAGGATTGACTGGTTTGATCTCCTTGCAGTCCAAAGGACTCTCAAGAGTCTTCTCCAACACCACAGTTTGAAAGCATCAAAAATTCTTTGGTGCTCAGCCTTTTTTATTGTCCAGGTCTCACATCCATACATAGCTACTGGAAAAGCCATAGCTTTGATTCTATGGACCTTTATTGGCATAAAGTGATGTCTCTGCTTTTAATACACTGTCTAGGTTTGAGGAGGAGTAATGAGATAGGCCTAGAGAAACGTGAAAGTTGCTAGCTTTCGATTATTTTCAAGTGCCAAAGCAATGTTGATAGTATTATTCCTTTCCTTTTTTTCCTCAGGCTAAAATTTTTAATAGTTATTCCAATTCACCCAACCACCTTGCTATAGCATCATTACTTGTATAAGATTGACTGTACTTTAGTCATGATACTTTACTTATCTTGCCATTTTTTCCCGTTCTTTCTTCCTCTTGTCCCTCTTCCTCCCTTCCCCCTCCCCTTCTCTTCCCACCCCCTCCACATTCCTTTCTTTTTATTTCATTTTTTTTAAATATTATTTTATTTTTAAACTTTACAAAATTGTATGTTTTGCCAAGTTTCAAAATGAATCTGCCAAGGTATACATGTGTTCCCCATCCTGAACCCTCCACTCTCCTCCCTCCCCATACCATCCCTCTGGGTTATCCCGGTGCACTAGCCCCAAGCATCCAGTATCGTGCATTGAACCTGGACTGGCAACTCGTTTCTTACATGATATTTTACATGTTTCAATGCCATTCTCCCAAATCTTCCCACCCTCTCCCTCTACCACAGAGTCCATAAGACTGTTCTATACATCAGTGTCTCTTTTGCTGTCTCGAACGCAGGGTTATTGTTACCATCTTTCTAAACTTCATATATATGCGTTAGTATACTGTATTGGTGTTTTTCTTTCTGTCTTACTTCACTTTGTATAATAGGCTCCAGTTTCATCCACCTCATTAGAACTGATTCAAATGTATTCTTTTTAATGGCTGAGTAATACTCCATTGTGTATATGTACCACAGCTTTCTTATCCATTCATCTGCTGATGGACATCTAGGTTGCTTCCATGTCCTGGCTATTATAAACAGTGCTGCGATGAACACTGGGGTACACGTGTCTCTTTCCCTTCTGGTTTCCTCAGTGTGTATGCCCAGCAGTGGGATTGTGGGATCGTAAGGCACTTCTATTTCCAGTTTTTTAAGGAATCTCCACACTGTTCTCCATAGTGGCTGTACTAGTTTGCATTCCCACCAACAGTGTAAGAGAGTTCCCTTTTCTCCACACCCTCTCCAGCATTTATTACTTGTAGACTTTTGGATGGCAGCCATTCTGACTGGTGTGAGATGGTACCTCATAGTGGTTTTGATTTGCATTTCTCTGATAATGAGTGATGTTGAGCATCTTTTCATGTGTTTGTTTTTATTTCTTTAAAAAAAAAAAATCTCTCTAGTCTCTAGTCACCTGCATTCCAGCTTGATTCTTTTGCTGTAGCTGTAACTTGCCATGATTTCTAGCATGCTGTGTCTACTGACCATCACATATAAAGAATTAAGCATTGTTGTATTTATTGCTATATTTTTCCTTCTTTTCCTCTTTTCATTTTTTCTTCATTCTTTTTCATTTTACCCTTTAGCCTTTCTCACATCAAGACTTCTTTTGATCTGTGACCTTGATTTACTGGCTATGCTCTAATATTCCTAACCTTAGCCCTCAGTGAAATCTAAATATTATCGTGGTGGTATATGGGGACACACTGAGATTGTAATGTACTATACAATCATTTTTTTTTTTGGTTGTCAAATGATCCTTTATTTTTCTTTTTCCTTTGCAGTTCAGATTGATGTCATACAATCATTTTTCTAGAAATTACAAAGAGAATAATAATAAGCTGAGTATACAGCTTTTAATTTTTAAAAAATACATTCACACACATCTAATTTTAACTTTAGAATTATGCAAATAAATAACATGATGCAGTTTTCCCTGAAATATAATATGCAAAGGAAAACATATGCATAAGATGTACAAATAATAGACAATGAGTATATTTTGATTGAACATGGGAAAATGTGTATAAAAATATAACAAACACATAATCATAGCTAATTATAAAATAGAGACTATGTTTTATTTCCCTTGTGTGTTTCATTCTATGATAATGATTACTTAGATACCACTTTTTATTTTCAAAAGCATAAGCAGTGGATGGTAGCCCACTTCTGTTGAAACATGCATGTTCTCAAACAAACCTATGTGGATTCAATATAATTCCTGGTTTTCTAACTCTGGAATCAAATTGCCCACATAGGAATGCCATCTTCACTGTTTACCAGTTGGTTGGGAAATGTTTTGAATTTGCCCATGCCTTGGTTTTGTAATCTGAAAAATGGTGAGAGAAGTATATTATTTATAGTGTTGTGAAGATTGAACAGGGAAGTGGAAAGCCCTTGCTGCTGCTGCTGCTAAGTTGCTTCAGTCATGTCCGACTCTGTGCAACCCCATAGACGGCAGCCCACCAGGCTCCCCCGTCCCTGGGATTCTCCAGGCAAGAACACTGGAGTGGGTTTCCATTTCCTTCTCCAATGCATGAAAGTGAAAAGTGAAAGTGAAGTCGCTCAGTCGTGTCCCGCTCTTAGTGACCCTATGGACAGCAGCCTACCAGGTTCCTCCGTCCATGGGATTTTCCAGGTAAGAGTACTGGCGTGGGGTGCCATTGCCTTCTCTGGGAAAGCCCCTAGTAAGCACTAAATAATTGCTTTTCTTAGGGATTATTCTTGTTACAGATACTTAACAATATAAAGTTTTATTTCCTAATTTATAATTTTGATTACAGTAAAACAATATTTTTACTATTTTTGACAGGTAAAAATTATCCATGCTTCACTAATTAATACTGCCATGTAATGTAATTCATGTAAACATTTTCAAACAAAGTCAGAATAGTGTTTTCTGACTTTTGATGTAACCAGAATAAAAGTGGCCTGGAATGTAGAGTAGAATTAGATTCTTGTACAAACAATTCAAAGAGGCAAAGAAGGAAAATTAATGTATGATCTTTAATTACATAATCATATATTTATTTTTTAGTTTATGCAAGACTATTGTCTGTTGCCATATCTTTGAGAGTTATCCAAGGTATTAACTGAACATTTCCAGCTCTCCCCTTTTTTAAATGTGTGCTAGGGTTGTATTTGCCTGCCTCTGAAATTTAGTCTGGCATGTGACAAGTTTTGGCCAATGAAGTGTGAGAAGAGGCAATTGAACCTTTTTTTTTTTTTTTTCCTTTTCTTTTTCCTTTCACTTCTTTGGTTGTGGGTTGAGGGGAAGGGTCTAGCATCCTGTCTCTGGGTGACAATGATGAGAGCGCCCCCTGCTGACCGTCACTGGAGATGAAGCAGAAGCAAAATAAAATCTTTTGTTACGACACTTTGGGATTGTAGGTAACTACAATTTGCCTAAACTATCCTGCCTATCACAGTATTTATTTAGATTTTGAGTCATTCTTTACATTTAAAATTATAAACATATTTAATAGAATAGAAAAATTTTCATTAGAAACACTATTCACCTGTAGTTCTCAATTTAACAGGTTGTGAGCACTTAATAATTTAATGTTATTTAATTTCTTAAATCCTCAAAGTATATAATTTGTCAGGTGGTAGTTTGTGTATGATGCGCTTCCAGTATAGTACAGGAGGCTTTAAATTTAATGGTGTTTTCAAGGTAGATGAACTGGCATTTATAAGATTCTCTGGTACTTAGCTAATAACATATAGATATGAATGAAAACAGTTACAATGAAATTTGATGAAATTCAGGAACATTTGTCAAGTGTCATGTGTTGGTAAAGCTGTGATGACTTTTTTGAAGGAAAAACTAAATGAAAATACTTGAATGAGATACTCGTATATCATGACCTTATAACTAAATATTTCTGAGTTGTAAGAACTCCGATAGAAACCATCATTCATGTACTGTGAAAGAATGTATAAAGGTGTTTCTGTGAATCAACCTATCTTTAGTTTGGGGATTTATTTAAAATGAGAAAAAGAAAGAAAGTAAGAGAGAAAAAGGAGAAGAGAAAGGGAAAGGATACCATTCTATTTATGATGTTATTTTTATGAAAGGTATTGATCAAGGAAAATTTTTCTTGAATCTCACATATAATTAGGTATTTATCTGGATGTCTTTTGTGATTTTCACCACTCTATATAATTTCTGTCATAGATAATTTTAAGTCCTATCATCTAATGCATGCATTCTAGTCTAGTCTTTTTATCAAAGGATTCATTCTTGTGAACCAACAAGGCATAGACCCAGACTAAAGAGAGCTTTCATCGTTTTTAAGAAAGTGACGCTAGCTTACAGTCTCCTAGGAAACTCAAAAATTCAGCAGCTGTAGAAAGTCCAAGTTTTACAAAACAGCTATTATTGCGGGTAAAATCTTCCAAGGAAGCCTTCCCTACAGTCTCACCTTATTTTTCATTTTAGTCTAAGAAATACTCACATAGTATTTATAGTTTGCCATTCGTTACACAAATTTTTAAAAAATGAACAAAACTGAAATTGGACACTTTCCTTTTACTTGATCTGTGTGGAACTGCAAATAAACTCAGAAAACTTAACAAAAGGCTGATTATTTGAAGGAAATGGTCATCAAATACTAGAAAAATCCAGTAAACACAAACAGAATAATTAATGAGGCTGTACAATAGCAGTTAATTAGGATAAATACATATACATCCCAGAGAAATATGTATTTCAAAATATTAAATATTAAAATTAATAATACATGAAATAGTCAATTTCTCTACATGACATTAAGAGCTTGCGCTAAATAAGCTTCAAAATTGTTATCAAGAGAAAAACACTCTATGATACTTTTACAGTTTTCTAAGTATCTAGGATACTCCGTTTGTTGGTTATGTTCTCTTTTAGATGCTAATGGAATATTGCTTCTAGAAATGTGTACCTGTGTCTTACATGCTGTGCTGCTATGGAAGATGGTCATGCATTTTGCTTTCCTGGGAAAATTAAGTTTTTGTAATTAGATGAACACTGCTAAGTGTTAGTCATTTTAGTTTTTTTGCATTAATGACTCCTTCATTACTAATGGATCTTGATGAGAAACAAGCTAGATTTAAGAATGAAAAATTAAATGTTAGAAACAGTTCCTTGACAGGAGAAATAACAACTGAGAAAATAAATATGCTTGTGGAATTTTCAGCACGTCGATCCATGCTTTCCACGATGCAGTGAAACAGCAAAGGTGAATGTCTATGACATTCACCAAACCTAGGTCAAAAACTGATTGTAATGTTATTTCTGGGAGTTTGGGAAAGTTAATGAACTGTTCTGAGACTCAGTTTCTTTATGTGAAAATACTACCACTATAAGCCACAGAAGGATTTAGAAAAGTTTTTTTTTTTTTTTTAAGGATATGCTACAGTAAGTTTTCAGTAAATATTATCATCCATTCTCCCCAAAAACATAGAGACTTAACTAAGTCTTTTATAAGCAGTAATTATAATTTGATATGTACACCCACATATAAAGTATTAGGTAGTATATTGTGTACATATGTGTCTCAAATGCAAATTATTTAAAATATAAAAATTAAAGCAATAAAACGATTTGCCTTACATGTTACATTAAAAAATAACATGTATTTTTTCTCACAGTATGAGTGTGCGTGTGTGTGTGTGTGTATGTGTGTATATTTATTTATATGTCTGTGGGGCTTCCCAGGTAGCACTAGAGGTAAAGAATCTGCCTGTCAGTGGAGGAGATATAGAGCTATGAGTTCAGTCCCTGGATTGGGAAGATCCACTGGAGAAGGGCATGGCAACCCACTACAGTATTCTTCCCTGGAGAATTCCATGGACAGAGGAACCTGATGGGCTACAGTCCATAGGGTCCCACAGAGTCAGACACGACTGAAGTGACTTAACATATAAGCACATTTATGTATGTATGTATATGCTTTTACAGAAGTCCTTACTTTTTGCCAACTATTTCTTTTAGGCATTAGTGCTCTCTTGATACATACGTTCTAATAAAGAAATAATTAAAAAACTAATAAGTAAACAAAATTAGAGTGGTAAAAGTATTTTTCAGGGGGGTTACATTTGAACTTCCCTGGTGGTTCATTGGTGAAGAATCTGCCTGCAATAAAGGAGATGCATGTAGGAGATGCAGGTTCAATTCCTGGATCAGGAAGATAGCCTGGAGTAGGAAATGGGAACCCACTCCAGTATACTTACCTGGAAACCCCATGAACAGAGAAGCCTGGCAGGCTACAGTCCATGGAGTCAGACAGCACTTAGTGACTGAACAACACTAACAACCATGTTTGAACTAAGAACTGAATGATACATTAGAAGAAACCATGTTATGACCTGAGGAAAATTGTTCCAGGCAATCAAACAGCTAATGCAAAGTTCCTAAGGACAGAAATAGCTTGGGATACGTAAGGAATAGAAAGAGGGTCCTGTGATCCGAATATAGTTAGAAAGGGGTATTAATAAGCCGCCATTGATGATGATCCCTGATGATCATCATCCCTGATGATCTTGATGATCCCTGTTGTGTCATCTGTCATTGGGCAGGGATTGGTTTGTATGACCAGTAAGATACAACAAAATTAATGTACATTACTTCTGAGATAAAGTTTTAAAAGGCACTGTGACTTCCTTCTCAGTTACTATTTTTTCTTTCTCTTGGATCATTTCCTTTGGGGAAAACCATATTTTGAGCAGCCATGGAGATGCTCTCATGGAGAGGAACTAAAGAGGAAGTAAAGACTCCTGAAACAACCATGTGAGGGAGCCTTGAGTGAGTCCTCTACTCCCAGCCTAGTCTGAGATTATAATGCTAGCCAACAGCTTGACTGAAATTGTTTAAAGACCTTGAGCCAGAACTGCTCAGCTAAGATCCTCCCAGATTACTGACCCTTAGATATGGGGTGAAATAATAGCTTCTTATTAAGAGCTCATATTTGGTGATGCTTTTTGTACAACAATGAATAATTAATATACAAAAGAAGAGTGGTCAGAAAGGATGTGATGTAGGGCTTCACAAACCTTGGTAGACTTGGAATTAAGTTATTAAACTTAAGTTATAAAATAATTTGAAATTATGATACTGTGTACATGGGCATCACCAGATGGTCAAGATGGAAATCAGATTGATTATATTTTTGCAGCCAAAGATGGAAAGCTCTATACAGTCAGCAAAAACAAGACCAGGAACTGACTGTGGCTCAGATCATGAACTCCTTATTGCTAAATTCAGACTTAAATTGAAGAAAGTAGGGAAAACCAGTAGACCATTCAGGTATGACCTAAATCAAATCCCTTACGATTTTACAGTGGAAGTGAGAAATAGATTTAAGGGACTAGATCTGATAGACAGAGTGCCTGATGAACTATGGATGGAGGGTCGTAACATTGTACAGGAGACAGGGATCAAGAGCATCCCCATGGAAAAGAAATGCAAAAAAGCAAAATGGCTGTCTGGGGAGGCCTTACAAATAGCTGTGAAAAGAAGAGAAGTGAAAAGCAAAGGAGAAAAGGAAAGATATAAGCATCTGAATGCAGAGTTCTGAAGAAGAGCAAGGAGAGATAAGAAAGCCTTTTTCAGTGATCAATGCAAAAAATAGAGGAAAACAACAGAATGGGAAAGACTAGAGATCTCTTCAAGAAAATTAGAGATACCAAGGGAAAATTTCATGCAAAGATGGGCTCAATAAAGGACAGAAATGGTATGGACCTAACAGAAGCAGAAGATATTAAGAAGAGGTGGCAAGAATACACAGGAGAACTGTAGAAAAAAGAACTTCATGACCCAGATAATCATGATGGTGTGATCATTCACCTAGAGCCAGACATCCTGGAATGTGAAGTCATGTGGGCCTAAAAAGCATCACTACGAGCAAAGCTGGTAGATTGATGGAATTCCAGTTGAGCTATTTCAGATCCTGAAAGATGATGCTGTGAAAGTGCTCTGCTCAATATGCCAGGAAATTTGGAAAACTCAGCAGTGGCCACAGGACTGGAAAAGGTCAGTTTTCATTCCAATCCCAAAGAAAGGCAATGCCAAAGAATGCTCAAACTACCACACAATTGCACTCATCTCACACGCCAGTAAAGTAATGCTCAAAATTCTCCAAGCCAGGCTTCAGCAATATGTGAACTGCGAACTTCCAGACGTTCAAGCTGGTTTTGGAAAAGGCAGAGGAATCAGAGATCAAATGCCAACATCTCCTGGATCATCAAAAAATAGCATTGAAACATGTGTAATATCATGTATGAGACGAGTCACCAGTCCAGGTTCGATGCAAGATGCTGGATGCTTGGGGCTGGTGCACTGGGAGGGCCCAGAGGGAGGGTATGGGGAGGGAGGAGGGAGGAGGGTTCAGGATGGGGAGCACAGGTATACCTGTGGCGGATTCATTTCGATGTTGGGCAAAACTAATACAATATTGTAAAGTTTAAAAATAAAATTAAAAAAAAATCAAGAGAGTTCCAGAAAAACATCTATTTCTGCTTTATTGACTATGCCAAAGCCTTTGACTGTGTGGATCACAATAAACTGTGGAAAATTCTGAAAGAGATGGAAATACCAGACCACCTGACCTGCCTCTTGAGAAACCTATATGCAGGTTAGGAAGCAACAGTTAGAACTGGACATGGAACAACAGACTGGTTCCAAATAGGAAAAGGAGTATGTCAAGGCTGTATATTGTCACACTGCTTATTTAACTTATATGCAGAATACATTGTGAGAAACGTTGGGCTGGAAGAAGCACAAGCTGGAATCCAGATTGCCAGGAGAAATATCAATAACCTCAGATATGCAGATGACACCACCCTTATGGCAGAAAGTGAAGAGGAACTAAAAAACCTGTGGATGAAAGTGAAAGAGGAGAGTGAAAAAGTTGGCCTAAAGCTCAGCATTCAGAAACCAAAGATCATGGCATCTGGTTCCATCACTTCATGGGAAATAGATGGGGGAACAGGGCAAACAGTGTTAGACTTTATTTTTTGGGAGCTCAAAAATCACTGCAGATGGTGATTGCAGCCATGAGATTAAAAGACTCTTACTCCTTGGAAGGAAAGTTATGACCAACCTAGATAGCTTATTAAAAAGCAGCGACATTATTTTCCAACAAAGGTCCATCTAGTCAAGGCTATGGTTTTTCCTGTGGTCATGTGTGGATGTGAGAGTTGGACTGTGAAGAAAACTGAGCACCGAAGAATTGATGCTTTTGAACTGTGGTGTTGGCGAAGACTCTTGAGAGTCCCCTGGACTGCAAGGAGATCCAATCAGTCCATTCTAAAGGAGATCAGTCCTGGGTGTTCATTGGAAGGACTGATGCTAAAGCTGAAACTCCAATACGTTGCCCACCTCATGTGAAGAGTTGACTCATTGGAAAGACCCTGATGCTGGGAGGGATTGAGGGCAAGAGGAGAAAGGGACGACAGAGGATGAGATGGCTGGATGGCATCACCGACTCAATGGACGTGAGTTTGAGTGAACTCCGGGAGTTGGTGATGGACAGGGAGGCCTGGCATGCTGCAATTCATGGGGTCGCAAAGAGTCAGACACGACTGAACAACTGAACTGAACTGTTACATGATGTGACTTGGCTATAAATAAAAATTTATTCACTCTATAGGACATAGTAGTTGGAGGGTTAGTTAGTAGTTACTCAGGCTATTGAGTTGATAGTAGTAATCCTGATGTTCCTGAGACATTGATTAGGGTAGAACAGAAAAGACAGATACAAGTAGAACTGTCTAGGCTACAAATAGAGATAGAATTGCCAAGCAGTGCTAAAGATGGTGATGTTCAATTTACATGAATGCATAAAATCAATGAGACAGATAAAAGGCAAGTAGTTAATGAATAAACAAAGGACAAAAGTTCATCGAAAAGATGCTCCATCTTATTGGCAAAATTCAGCAATAACAACATTTGTTATCTTGCAGATTTAAGCACACCAATACAATTCTTCACTCACAAGACTTGAAAACTATTCACTCTCATATGTTATAGATGTGAGTGTAAAATGACATCAACTCTCTGATACTAGTCTGTGACGTACATACATTTTGTTCCAGGGACTCAACTTCTAGGAATTTACCTTAAATGGATATTTGAAATATTAATAAATAGTCATTGTTCATTTTGAGGTTATTTATATTAGTGGGAAATTGATAAGATCTTCATGTTATATCTAGTGAATCATGCTTATGATAAAATAAGCATATCAACATGGTATGTTATCATGAATCCATGTATGTAAAACTGTACACCCATACCATATTCCCATGAGTGTGTGTGTGTGTGTGTGTTTTCGAGAGATAGCGAAGAGAGAAAAAGAGAGAGAGAGAGGAGGAGGAAATAGAACTGTTTGGAAGAATGTTTAGCAATTATGAATAGTCTGAATAATAGATTTGGAGATGATTTTTTACCATCTTTATTTTTTTTTTCTTTTTTCTTTAATAGAAAATTATTTAATTAGTATACATGTGTTCCCCATCCTGAACCCTCCTCCCTCCTCCCTCCCCACACCATCCCTCTGGGTCATCCCAGTGCACCAGCCCCAAGCATCCAGCATCGTGCATTTAGATTTTTCTCTGTTAAAAGGTGCTTTTGCCAGTATATTATTTAAGATGTTTCTCAAACAGACTTTTTTTTTTTTTAAGAGAAGTTTTAGGTTCACAGCAAGATTGGCAGAAGGTGCTGAGATTTCCCACGTATAGTATCCCTGGTCCCCATAAACACATGCCCTCCTTCTTTATCAAAACCCCTCATCAGAACAGTACCCTTGTTACAGTTCGTGAACCTATTGTACAGACAGGTCATTATTACCAAAATTTGGTAGGTTACTTAAGAGATTCCCTTTTGGTGTTGTACCTTCTGTGGATTTGGAAAAGTATTTAATGGAATCTATCTGGGGGACGACAGAGGATGAGATGGCTGGATGGAATCACTGATTCAATGGATGTGAGTCTCAGTGCACTCTGGGAGTTGGTGATGGACAGGGAGGCCTGGCGTGCTGCAATTCATGGGATTGCAGAGTCAGACATGACTGAGCGACTGATCTGATTTGAAACCATGCACCTCCAACTGGGACTTGATCCCATGTGCCAGGACTCAAACCCAGTCCAAACTCAGGTGAGGACTTGAACCCACTGTCTTTTCTTTAGAATCACTCACCTGGTGTCTGGACTTACTGAGGCTTGGGTTCTTTGTGTCTCAGCACAGAAGGAATTCAGTAAGAAGCAAAGTGAGTGTCAAGAAGTAGATTTATTAATATTGGATGCTGGGAGAGATACAGGTGAGTAGGCAAGGGGATTCTGCCCTGAGGATTAAGTGGGGGCTACAATTTTATAATCAAAGACAAGTGGGGTAGGGTGAAAAGACCACCTTCATCTTCATTCTTTGAGTAGATGTCGGACTTACATCACTAGCTCCTCCTTCTTATCAGACAAGAGAGTGTCAGACCCTGTGCAGTTAAACTAGGACTGTCATAAAGCTTATTTTATGCAAATCGACAGAAGAGTGGTAGCATTTTTCTTTCACTTAATGACCTAGGGCATATCTTGTGCTTTACAGTTAAGCAAGCTTGCTTTCTTCCGCAATGTTTCTTGAGTGATCATTAACTTACAGTGGTCTCCCATAGTTCCCTAGGTTTCCCTTTCTATCTATAAGCCCTTACTGGGACTTCTGCAACTACCTGTATAATGTGTATAACTACCCTATTAATCCCTGTCATACCCATCATTATATTATCATG
The DNA here is from genome assembly GCF_003369695.1 of Bos indicus x Bos taurus. NCBI lineage: Eukaryota > Metazoa > Chordata > Mammalia > Artiodactyla > Bovidae > Bos > Bos indicus x Bos taurus. The sequence goes on along the minus strand of NC_040076.1, from coordinate 15,559,801 downwards.
CAGAGTATTTCCACTGCTCTGAAAATCATCTGTGCTCTGCCTCCTTATTCCTCCCCCGTCACTAACCATTGGCAACTACTGACATCCTTTACTGTCTCCATAGTGTTGCCTTCTCCAGAATTGTCATACAGTTGGGATCATACAGTATGTAGCCTTTTCAGCTTGCCTTCTCTCACTTAATAATACGCATTGAAGCTTCCTCTCTGACTTTCCATGACTTGATAGCTCACTTCTTTTTATCACTGAAAAATACTCTATTTGCTGGATTTACCACAGTTCATCAGCTGAAGGACAAGTTTTGGCAGTTGTAAGTAAAGCTGCTATAAATATTCCTGTTTAGCTTTTTGTGTGGAAATAAGTTTTTAACTCTTTTGTATGAATACCAAGACGTTTAATTGCTGGACCAAATTGTAAGAGTAGGTTTAGTTCTTTCAGTTCAGTTCAGTTCAGTTGCTCAGTCGTGTCCAACTCTTTGCGACCCCATGAATCGCAGCACACCAGGCCTCCCTGTCCATCGCCATCTCCCAGAGTTCACTCAAACTCACATCCATCGAGTCGGTGATGCCATCCAGCCATCTCATCCTCTGTCGTCCCCTTCTCCTCCTGCCCCCAATCCCTCCCAGCATCAGCGTCTTTTCCAATGAGTTTAGTTCTTTAAAAGAGCCCCAAATGTCTTCCAAGGTGGCTATTCCCTTTTGTATTGCCACAGACAGTGATGTCTGTTCCTGTCACTTATTCATTCTCTCCAGCATTGATATTCTCAGTGTTCTGGATTTTGACCATTCTAACAGGTGTATGGGTTTCCCAGGTGGCTCAGTGGTAAAGAATCTGCCTGCCAGTGCAGGAGACACAGGAGACATGGGTTCGATCCCTGGGTCAGGAAGATTCCCTGGAAGAAGAAATGGGAACCCACTCCAGTATTCTTGTCTGGAAAATCCCATGGACAGAGGAACCTGGGCAGGCTACAGTACAGGATTTGCAAAGAGACAGGATTGAACATTTACATTTTCCTGGTGTCCTAGGAAGTATAGAAATTCTCATATGTTTATTTTTTATCTGTGTATCTTCTTTGGTGAAGTATTTCTTAAGGTGTTTGCCCTATATTTTAGTTGGGTTATTCATTTACTTATTGTTTGCTTATAGGATTTCTTTGTATAGTTTGGATGACAGTCTTTTATCAGATGTGTCTTTTGCAAATTTTCCTCCAAGTCTGTGGCTTTACTTCTTACTCTTTTTACAATGCCTTTGGCAGAACAGAAATTTTAATCTTAATGAAGTCCAGTTTATCACTTCTTTCCTTTATGGATTGTGCCTTTGATCCAATATGTTATTTTTGCAATTAAAAATAATCCATAATGATTCACAGAAATGTAAAAAGTAAAAAAAAAAAAAAAAAAAAGCTAACTGAGGAGAATAGTGTTTTAAAATATTACCTTTATTTAGACTTCCTTGGCAGCCCGGTGGTTAAGACTCTGCACTTCTGTAGTAGGGGTTGCAGGTTCAATCCCTAGTTGGGGAACTGCCATCCCACATACCTTGGCATGGCCAAAAAAATATATATATAAAATACTGCCCAGGTTATAATTTTCTATTGTAACAAATAACTATGAAGTAGCTCTATCACACTAGTCATTTCCTCTAAGTATTTTATTTATAGTGATACTTTTGGAAACTTAGTACTCTATTTGTGTTTAATTTTGAGTCTGTTAGAAAATTTTCCTTTTATCGCTTTTAATTAGAGTAGAAAAAATATTGTAAGAATAACAAGAAACAATTAAAACAGGATTTATCACTGAGGAGAAAATAAGATACCAGGACATGTAATAAAAAAGGAAAAAAAGAGAAAAAGATAAATACCCACTACAGATTTAAATATCAAATTCTCTAGTTTTCAAATAAATCATGGGCTATTCACAAATGTTCCATAGCAATTGCTAAAATGATGTTTTTGTTCTGAGTCAATCTTTGCGAAACAATTTGGTTGGATTAAAAACTATTTTTCAAAAATTATTCTCACAGTAAATCTTAGTTTATTCAAGTTCTGAAGTAATAATAAGAAAATCATGTCCACCGGAATATTGCTTTATCATTTTCGCTTTAAAAAGTGGCTAAGGGTAAAATCTAAAATCAGTAAGGCACTTCTACTTTTCATATTTATTTTATAGTAATCTATCTTGTTTAGGGGTTACTGGAGGTCTTAAAATATCTAGCAATAACAGCCATATAAAGTGTCTTACTTTTGTATTTATTTGTCTTATTTGTGCTTCATTCACATGCAGTGTCTCATCTTATACTTACCATAATGTGGGGTAGCTTTGATCAATCCTTTCCACTTGAAAAATAAGACAGCTGAGGCTCAGAAAGGTTGAATGATTTATCCAGCATTAAAATCTAGTCGGTAGTGGAGCAGAAAAATACAGAACCCACAATGAGGTAACATCATGTCCCTTTTGATTTCACTGTTGACTAGGGACAAAACATGGTGTCTTAGGGCCTCCCTGGTGGCTCAGCAGTAAAGATTCCACCTGCAATACAGGAGACATGGGTTCGATCCCTGGGTTGGGAAGATCCTCTAGAAAAGGAAATCATAACCCATTCCAGTATTCTTGGTCAGAGGAGCCTGGTGGGCTACAGTCCATGGGTTCGCAAGAATCCAACTTAGCAACTAATGCACCATAACCACATTATGTTTGAAAAGGGGCTTTCCAGCCCGGGTTCTCAGCCCTGAGAGCCCTATGTTCCCCCAACATAATGACCCCTCAGTTGCTGTGTTTTCTATTTAGTTTCCGTTTTGAGTAGAACTTGGATTTGTTTATTCAGTGTAAAAATGACTTTATCAGAGTCCCAATACATTGTATTTGCTTCACATAAGCATTTAAGGCAGGACTATAGTCTTAAGGAAGTGAGAAATAGATTTAAGGGCCTAGATCTGATAGATAAAGTGCCTGATGAACTATGGAATGAGGTTCGTGACATTGTACAGGAGACAGGGATCAAGACCATCCCTATGGAAAAGAAATGCAAAAAAGCAAAATGGCTGTCTGGGGAGGCCTTACAAATAGCTGTGAAAAGAAGAGAAGTGAAAAGCAAAGGAGAAAAGGAAAGATATAAACATCTGAATGCAGAGTTCCAAGAATAGCAAGAAGAGATAAGAAAGCCTTCTTCAGCGATCAATGCAAAGAAAAAGAGGAAAACAACAGAATGGGAAAGACTAGGGATCTCTTCAAGAAAATCAGAGATACCAAAGGAACATTTCATGCAAAGATGAGCTCTATAGAGGACAGAAGTGGTATGGACCTAACAGAAGCAAAAGATATTAAGAAGAGATGGCAAGAATACACAGAAGAACTGTACAAAAAAGATCTTTACGACCAAGATAATCACGATGATGTGATCACTGACCTGGAGCCAGACATCCTGGAATGTGAAGTCAAGTGGGCCTTAGAAAGCATCACTATGAACAAAGCTAGTGGAGGGGATGGAATTCCAGTTGAGCTATTCCAAATCCTGAAAGATAATGCTGTGAAAGTGCTGCACTCAATATGCCAGCAAATTTGGAAAACTCAGCAGTGGCCACAGGACTGGAAAAGGTCAGTTTTCATTCCAGTCCCAAAGAAAGGCAATGCCAAAGAATGCTCAAACTACCGCACAATTGCACTCATCTCACATGCTAGTAAAGTAATGCTCAAAAATCTCCAAGCCAGGCTTCAACAATATGTGAACCGTGAACTTCCTGATGTTCAAGCTGGTTTTAGAAAAGGCAGAGGAACCAGAGATCAAATTGCCAAAATCTGCTGGATCATGGAAAAAGCAAGAGAGTTCCAGAAAAACATCTATTTCTGCTTTATTGACTATGCCAAAGCCTTTGACTGTATGGATCACAATAAACTGTGGAAATTCTGAAAGAGATGGAAATACTAGACCACCTGATCTGCCTCTTGAGAAATTTGTATGCAGGTCAGGAAGCAACAGGTAGAACTGGACATGGAACAACAGACTGGTTCCAAATATGAAAGGAGTTCGTCAAGGCTCTATATTGTCACCCTGTTTATTTAACTTATATGCAGAGTACATCATGAGAAACGCTGGACTGGAAAACACACAAGCTGGAATCAAGATTGCCGGGAGAAATATCAATAACCTCAGATATGCAGATGACACCACCCTTATGGAAGAAAGTGAAGAGGAACGAAAAAGCTTCTTGATGAAAGTGAAAGTGGAGAGTGAAAAAGTTGGCTTAAAGCTCAACATTCAGAAAACGAAGATCATGGCATCTGGTCCCATCACTTCATGGCAAATAGATGGGGAAACAGTGGAAACAGTGTCAGACTTTATTTTTCTGGGCTCCAAAATCACTACAGATGGTGACTGCAGCCATGAAATTAAAAGACACTTACTCCTTGGAAGGAAAGTTATGACCAACCTAGATAGCATATTCAAAAGCAGAGACATTACTTTGCCAACAAAGGTCTATCTAGTCAAGGCTATGGTTTTTCCTGTGGTCATGTATGGATGTGAGAGTTGGACTGTGAAGAAGGCTGAGCACTGAAGAATTGATGCTTTTGAACTGTGGTGTTGGAGAAGACTCTTGAGAGTCCCTTGGACTGCAAGGAGATCCAACCAGTCCATTCTGAAGGAGATCAGCCCTGGGATTTCTTTGGAAGGAATGATGCTAAAGCTGAAACTCCAGTACTTTGGCCACCTCATGTGAAGAGTTGACTCATTGGAAAAAACTCTGATGCTGGGAGGGACTCGGGGCAGGAGGAGAAGGGGACGACAGAGGATGAGATGGCTGGATGGCATCACTGACTCGATGGACGTGAGTCTGAGTGAACTCCGGGAGTTGGTGATGGACAGGGAGGCCTGGTGTGCTGCGATTCATGGGGTCACAAAGAGTCGGACACGACTGAGTGACTGATCTGATCTGATCTGATAGTCTTAAGGAGTTTATAGAGGTGATTGTGGATATAAGGCAGTTTAGAGAAAATGCTCAGTAGAAAGTCAAACTCTTAATCAAGTGCGTTCATAATTGGTATTTTGAGTCTTAACTCTTTAGCACTACCTAGTGGATATGTTATGAACTGACTTTGCATCGACCTTGGTAAATTCCTAGGATTTAAATATGTATGTTGTAGTAAAAATTCTGTTTTTTATTTAATCTGTTCTCTTCAGAATCTTATTCATAACGTACCATTAGGTATTACCTAGTATTGTTCTATTGCTTGTTTGTATTTTTAACAAACATTTCAATGTTCCCAACATATAGGGCCTTAGAACACCTACATTGCACATGGTGATTGGAAATACATGTTCACTAAGTAAAGTACTTGCAGTCTATGAATAATTATGTAGTTTATTTCAATCCTGTTTAGTTATTTTGTTCATTTTTTAATATTATCTCACAAAAAAAAAGCCCTTATGTTTGAAAAGTCAAATTGGTTAATTGGTTCAGAATCACATATTTTTAAAATGTAATCTGGCTCATAATTTTTTTTTCAAAGGACATTTATTAAAATTTACTGCGTGCAAGCTTTAAGTCTTACTCAGGAATTTTGCAAGGTCAGGCCATATTTTTAGACAACTGAATTACTTTCACAGTTTAATTTCTCTTGTAAAACTTGAAAAACAGCAATCTAGAATACATTTGGCCATCAATGGCACTTTTAATTTTGAAGCTATACTGAAGCCGTCAAACTACTATCCAAATGGTTGTCAAAAATGAGTATGCTAATTGAAAATCTGTAGCTATGAAATTAAGTGCGGTAGCTTTTTTTTTTTATCAAGCGGAGATAAGAACTCTATAAAAAAGGTGGATTTTAAGGTGAATTGAATTATTAAGTTATGTAAGTGGGCCAACATTTGAAAGTCACACAGTAGATGGATTTTCTAATTTCTAATGTGTTGTGAAGATAGCATAGAATTTGGAATAAGGACATTTCTGCCTGGATATAAAATTCTCTACATAGCTCTTGAAACTTCTCCTTATTTTCAGTTGGATTTGGAGGACTATCTAGCACATAAAATATTAAATTTCAGAAATAATAAACAATAATTTATTATTATTTATAATATATTTATAAATATATATAATATATTTATAAAAATAATAAATAAAATAATGTGAAAGACATTATAGTTATAGTTTCTAGTTTTATTTTTAGTGTCTGTTTCTGGTGACTAAATAAGTATGAAAGTAACATACCATATATGTAAAGACTGTTTAGTTGCTAGGCTCACTGCTACTATAGAAAGATAAGAATGCTTTTTGCAATTTCTGAAATATATAATTAGATTTAATTGGAAAGAAAACATCTAGCTTTTAAAATACTTTCTAATGATAGGCATGGTATGAGTAAGATACCATTCTACTGTTTAAGATTAATCATTTGAATGGCCAATTAAATATGGTTCTGCTCTTGTTGGAAACTCTTGAAAAAGGCAATTCAAATATTTGAAGTGTGTCATTATGTGTGTGTGTGTGTGTGTTAAATTGCTTCAGTCGTGTCTGACTCTTTGAGACCCCATGGACTGTAGCCCAGCAGGCTCCTCTGTCCATGGGATTCTCCAGGAAAGGATACTGGACTGGGTTGCCATGCCCTACTCCATGGGACCTTCCTGGCCCAGGAATCAAACCAGCTTCTCTTAAGTTCTTTACCATTGGCAGGCAGGTTCTTTACCATTAGCACCACCTGGGAAGCCTATATATATATAAATATAAATATATATATATATATAATATTTTAATATAAATATTTTCTAAACTAATGAGTTACCTTTCACAAGGTGAAAGCGAACTTTTTTTCCTGAATAGAGGCAAATTACAGTAAGTATTTTTAATCACTAATATTCTCTTCCTTGTTATTTTATTTTAGTGTTTGTTGAAATAAAGTGATTGTTAAAATTTAGTGAAAATACTCCTTCCACTGAATTATTTGTTTCATCTCATTTTTTACATGACTGTAAGATTTTAACAACTTGTTGAACTTCTGAAAGCTTACTCATTAAGCTTGAACTTTCAGGTAAATACATAGTCAATTCATTGATTCAATCCTAGTATTATTTTGTTTTCCATTTTTATTAACTTTCTGAGGACAGAAATTCATCTCCTTATTCCCCAGCTCTTAACACAATATTTGGCATATAGAATCTCACTGAGGACAGAATTCATCTCCTTATTCCCCAGCTCTTAACACAATATTTGGCATATAGAATCTCACTTAAAATTCAAAGAGAGTTGCCTTAAACAGAGTACCAGTCAGGATAGGTAAAGGAGAAATAGAGTGTGTATTTCTTGTGTAAAATTCATATTAAGCATGAAGTATCACACACATACAGTTATTCTTCAGATTCAAGAATGTAATGAAAAAAATATTTCCCAACATGTTTTATAAATTATGGTATTAAAACTCCAAATTATTATAAATCTAGACTTTTTATAAAAGTACTGGGGAATATCTTCTGTGAATTATTTTTTGAAAACATTATATTCTAAGATTTTATTAAAACATTTATGTGGAGATGGCATCTTTTCTACAACAAAGTATTATCAAACCCTGTTCTTGAGATGGGGGAAAAGAATATGTGACTGAATACTGACTCAATATTTATGGGTGGAGCAAATGTAATACCTTAAACTAGTAGCCTCAGTTCTTTGAGTACATACTGCAGTAATTACAGAACTGATTAGAGTATCAGAAAATTAGGAAAAAAGTGTTCAGGTATAGTGTGTGTTTAATAACAACAGTTGAATAAAGGGGTATATCTAAGTACTATACAAAGAGGAAATCCAATGCAAATATTATTTCAGGAAAAAATTGTGTGCTTTGTTTAAAAGGCAACAAAGTTAATTCTTCATAAACTACAGTTTCAAGGAAAGGATTAGTCTCCACAAAAAAAAAAAAAAAAAAAAGAATATGCTTGCTTTGATCTGAGAAAGAAAATTGGTGTTGTTTAATGGCTCAGTCGTGGCTGACTCTTGTGATTCCATGAACTATAGCCTACCAGACTCCACTGTCCGTGGAGTTTTCCAGGCAAGAATACTGGAGCAGGTTGCTATTTCCTTCTCCAGGATCTTCCTGACCTAAAGATTGAACCCAAGGCTACTGCATTGGCAGGTGGATTCATTATCACTGAGCCACCTGGGAATAACAAATTGTATGTTTTTGCAAGTGTTTATTATTATATTTTATTTTATGGTTCATACAGTACTGCTCTTTTAAAATATAAATCCTTATTTCAATAGTGAGATTTGGACTAGAATTGTACATTAAAAGTTAAAAACACAGAGACCTTATTTAATGCTGTGGGTTTGGATGTGAGAGGGAAAATGAACGGCAGAAGAGATCCCAGGCTAAGTCTCAGGACATTCCAGCACGTGGAGGTCTGGAAGATGAGGATCTTTTCACAAGAGCAATGAAGACTGAAATGAATAAGCAAGAGAGGATTGCTCCAGAAGTAAAGTGATTCAAGGGGGAAGAAATTGTGGATTATAGTACAGGTCATGGTGGATCAGATACAGAGGTGGAGCAAGGAGAGAGCCAAAGTAGGTGGCTGCAGAAACCAGATACCTGATAGATTGGATGGACGGTGAAGGCAAAAGTTTTCTTCTGACTTTACTATTTCTTTTTGCAACTTTAGAGGCCCATTCATCAGATGATTTTAAGGCGGTGAGAAGGACTGTTTGAGGTTTGAGGAAAGTGAGGAAGGCATGGAGAATTCAATACTCAGAGCTCAAATGGACTAAGGGGATTCTCTGTTCTCTCATTGGCTTGTACTTTTTCTAAAGCAAAAACTGAGGTCTGTAATCATTGGCCATAAAGAGTGATAGATGTCTTCTGGCTTAGTAGATTAATGTTTATTGTGTGAATTACTGAACCATTAATTTAATGAATCACACAATAGTTGTTTCAAACCTGTTTTATTAATATCTTAAATAGCTGAACAACTTTAATATAGTATAGACATTCCATTATCACTTTATTTAATGTAATTCCATGTCACACAAAAATTTAATTTTCTTTTTACATTCTGTGTTAAAACAAAATTCACTATTTTTAACATTTGAAGTTTTTTGCCCTTTTTAAAGATGCATTATATAATGAGTCATTGTGTTATATTTTTACATTGCCATTATTTTCTCCCTTACTATCTCAGTTTTCCTCTTTCTTACCTAAAATATATTTTGCTTTTTTTCCCCTTATATTCTGTCCTAAATTCTGGATTTTGTATTTAGAAAAACAGAAAACAAAACAAATATATATATATATATATATATATACACACACACACACACACACATATATATATATATATGCCTATGGAGAATAAAGAGGCAGCTTGAAAAAAGTGACTATTTTTCTGAAGGCCTGACCCGTCCTTCTCGTTTTTTCTCTTACCTGTTTCTATTACAACTTCTATCGATAGTGTTGATTTCCTATATGAAATAAAATTGAACCATAACAGGCAGCTGGGATGTACCTTAAATACACCTCAAAGTGAATTGAAATGTCTCAGTTCCTTCTCATACTTCAAAGGCTGCAGGCACTTCTCTCTGGCAGTTATTTTGTGACACTGATTGCCAGATGATATGGGTCCTGAGAAACTCCATTTAAGAAATGTATGAAGAGATAGCTGTATCAGTCTGTCACCATCAGGCCTTATCACCTGCAAGCAAGTGGTCAAGCTTAAAGAATAGTGCTGATCATAAAGAATGCCCAAAGCAGATTATGATAGGAGGTTGGACATAAAGATGGAACACGTCGCCCCGGATTCATCTTTATACTCTAGAGTCAATAACAGGTATTAATAAAATATATATTTTGAGACCTCCTTAAGCTACTTACGCTTAGAACTGACTTCATAGGATTATAAAGAATACAATGCATTCTGTTGCTTTCCTATTCATGTTCCTGAGCCTAGAACACATTATTTTCCTGCACATGACTATTCTTCCACAAAACTTCTTTGCTCTGAGTTAGTATAAGATATTGGAGCTTTTTGGAGAAGGCACTGGCACCCCACTCCAGTACTCTTGCCTGGAAAATCCCATGGACGGAGGAGCCTGGTAGGCTGCAGTCCATGGGGTCGCACAGAGTCGGACACGACTGAGCGACTTCATTTTCAATTTTCACTTTCATGCATTGGAGAAGGAAATGGCAACCCACTCCAGTGTTCTCGCCTGGAGAATCCCAGGGACGGGGGAGCCTGGTGGGCTGCCGTTTATGGGGTCGCACAGAGTCAAGACACGACTGAAGCGACTTAGCAGCATTGGAGCTTTTAAAATTGAAAACCTATCCAATGGTTGTCACATTGAGGAAATACTCTAGATCCATGGCCTAAAACTTTCAGGGGATGTGTGAGTTAGAGAAGCTGTATTCATAATAATACTAAGACGGTAATTGGACTTTTTCAGTGTATTGATCTTTTCACTAGTGGTGCAAAGCAGAGGTGGGCAAAACTGGCCCCCTAAGCAGGAATCAAACAATGGTGTGAAATTGTTCTTGTGGTCACTTGATTCTTCACTATCATATAATCTCAAGGAGAAAAAAGGCAATTTTAATTTAAGAATGTTTTTTAAGAAGCAGTAAAATACAGTATAGTTTTGCATTTCAACACTTGACTATACATTTTTGATATTTAGTGTGACAAAGTTGAAACTATAATGTGTACAAATCATTTCTGCTACAAACAAAGATAGAATAATTATCTTGAGGAAGAAGCAAGGGTAGCTTGCTTGTGAGCTACAAAGGTAGCTTGTGAACTAAACTAGCTTTTCTATTTTTGTTTGTAATAGGAATATTATTCTTACTTGGAAAATAACTGATAAATTATTGCTCTTCATATTTGAGTATTTAGCAGACTTCCTGTTCCCCCACTCCAGAAATAAAGTATTTGTCACTTCAGGGGAACTACTGACAGTTACTACTGACAGTATTTGTTGTCATTTATATAATGTGTGCTTTTAATTAATTGATCCTAAACAGTGAGGATTAGACTGAATTATGAATATGATGTGGAATTTTTGTCCAATTATTTATCTCTGATTTTGAGTCTTAAATTAATGCCTCTTTTGCTTTGATTGACCTTCTGGAAAGTCAATGCAAATACTAGTTTGTTTTTTTTTTTTTTCTGTGAATAATAATATTATTAGATAGCCTTCACTTCAAATTATATGACATCAACTTTATACTACTTGCTTTATTTTAGACTTGAGACAGTATAAGGTACCACCTCATTCTCTGACTTTACTATTGAGTTATAATCACTTCTGTAAGTTAGCTAATTTTGCTATGTTTTTTTCATCCCTCACTTTCTCCCTTTTAAAGTCTGTGTTTCCATAATATATTCTAATAGATAGTCTATGAGTACCTATGAACCAACTACCTCACAGTTTATGATAATTTATAAACCATAATAAATAGTTTCATAATATAATCCTGTAATATTTATCCTTTAAGTATACCTTTCAGATTACACCTAATTCCCTAAGATCCTGATTCTCTGCTCAAATTTTGAGAGCAGTGCGTGGCAAGTTTCCCTTGAGAATCTCCAGGCATATACAAATTTGAGAGCAACATCAAACATCTGATCTCTTATTCTTCTTCTGATATTATCTTTAAAAGACCTTTATCCTGTGTAAAACCTCAATTCTTTAAACAGAATTTTGGCTTTGATAAGCAATATTTCATTTGTTCTATATCGCACATTTAAAAATATCATTTGTAAATTGTAGTTGGTTTTACATGATTGTTTGTAAAGTTGTTTGGGAATACAAATGTAATCATGTGCTAATGGATCTCTTGGGATATAACCTTTAGTTTACAAGGGTCGGTGTTAATGCTCTGTTGTAGGAACAGGTTAGTAACAACAGTGGAGGTGTCATCTGTGCCAAAAGCTGACTCTCAAATCTAACGAGGGTGGCACAAGATGTGGCTTAGCCTATCTCAGTGATGCTAAGAGAACTGAAGAGTGTTTTATCAGGAGCTGTCCCAGTGAACCTCTGAGCAATGACTTTTGGGGGGATAGGGAGAGTGGGGCAGTGAAGAGCAGGACAAAAAGAGCAGAGGGTTTCCCAGGACTTCCTCACCTTCAAACAGAGCACCTCTGCCTTTTTTTCTTTTTTCCTAATAACCTTCTTTATTCATTCTGTTGATTTCATTTGAAGACAAAATTTTCCTGCAGGAAAAATGTGAAAAAAGAGATGGAAGGAAGTCTGGAATAATGACTCCTCCGGGTCAATTTTACATTTGCTTGGGAATGTGCTCAGTGCTGTGCTCAGTCGCTCAGTTGTGTCCGACTCTTTGCACCCGACGGACCTTCGCCCGCCAGGCTCCTCTGTCCATGGGATTCTCCAGGCAAGAATACTGGAGTGGGTTGCCAGCCCTCCTCCAGGGGTTCTTCCCAACCCAGGAATCGAACCCATATCTTTGGTCTCCTTCATTGCAGGCAGTTTCTTTACCTACTGAGCCACCTGGGAAGCCCATTAGCATACTAAGGCCCCCTAAACCTTATTCCCATTAACTCATGGTTATCAGAATGTGCAGAAGCAAACCTACAGATCTGTTTTCTGACTACCTTCATAAGGCATTTCACTGGTCTGGTAATCAACTGCACACAGGCCTTCTGAATGCATGGTTTCTCCAGCCCTTCAGAGCCCCTTAAACTGCTGCTGTAAGCAACCTATGCAGTAAGCAGATATTGCTTGGGAATACCTGCTAGTTAATGGCAGGTAAAAAGACATCGTATGGGAAATTCTATGCTGTCCTTGTGGCACTGCTCTTCAGTGTCTGCCCCTGCATGCTCAGTGACCGTTTAGTATCTTTATTGTTTGCTTACCATAAAATACTCAGGATACAGATTCTATAGGACTTGGTTAAGTTAAATTAAAACTTTATTTTTAACTTTAAAACTTTATTAAAACTTAATAATTTAAAGTTTAAATTTTATTAAAAACTTTAATTCTATTTTCAGTTCCTCTCTGTATTTAATTCTTAACTACATCTGTCTTAGAAGTGAGAATATTAGATCCATTCTTGTTCTAATGGCCAGGTTAATAGTTACAACTGCTATTCCCACAGATTGTTTTTCAGTTGCTAAGTTGTGTCCAACTTTGCAGCCCTACGGACTAAGATCTGTTACCAGCTCCTTGGGTAGGTTCATGTAATGTTCTTGAATAAATGATTCTTTTCCTGGTTACAGAGTCTTTTAAGAAAATCTTCCCTGACATGACCTTTCCCAGATCACTATAATATACTCCCATATTAAGCTTTAATTTCTCATGATTTCGATAATTACGGTTCTAAAAACCTCCTTCTCAACAATTATACATTATTTTCCTGAATGTGTGCTGTGCTTGGTCGCTCTTTCGTATCCAGTTCTTTGCAACTCCATGGACCATAGCCCTGGAGAAGGAAATGGCAACCCACTCCAGTATTCTTGCCTGAAGAATCCTGTGGAGGGGGGAGCCTGGTGGCTGTCGTCTATGGGGTCACACAGTTGGACACAACTGAAGTGACTTAGCATATGTGGATGCATTGGAGAAGGAAATGGCAACCCACTCCAGTATTCTTGCCTGGAGAATCCCAGGGACAGAGGAGCCTGGTGGGCTGCCGTCCATGGGGTCACACAGAGTTGGACACGACTGAAGTGACTTAGCAGCAGGAGACCATAGCCCACCAGGCTTCTCTGTCTAGGTGGATTCTCCAGGGAAGAATACTGGAGTGGGTTGCCATGCCCTCCTCTTATCACTTAACCATCAATTAGATAATTGTTGTTTTGATGCCTTTTATTTTTGGAGAAGGAAACAGCAACCCACTCCAGTATTCTTGCCTGGAGAATTCCATGGACAGAGGAGCCTGGTAGGCTACAGTCCATGGGATTGCAAAGAGTCAGACATGACTGAGTGACTTCATTTCACTTCACTTCGTACATTTTGTTTAAATCTATGTCAGTTTTTGTTTGTTTGTTTGTTTTAACTATCTTTAGTAACTGTTTGGCCCATTTAGCCTACTGAGTACTCAAGAAATAATTGTTCATTGACTGACTCAACACATAAGTTTGTGTAAACTCTGGGAGTTGATGATGGACAGGGAGGCCTGGCATGCTGCAGTCCATGGGGTTGCAAAGAGTTGGACACAACTGAGGGACTGAAGTGAACTGAACACATACTTGAGAAATAAATGAATCAGATAAACAAATTAAAATTGCAAGGCCATAGTCTTTAAACAGCCACCCACACTATTAATATAAACTCTGTTCTATCATCATTTGCTTTCATCTGTGAAGACTCACTGAGGATAAGTGGAACTGGTGCTTAAACTTCAAAAAATATCACACTTTATGAGTACATTTTGTAAGTACTCAGTTTGTGAATTCACATTTAAGTGTGTGTGTTTCCTTGATTAATGACTATTTTCTTCACTTGATTTAAAGTTCTAAGAAGACAAAGCCTGTGTTCTATTTAATTGACAGTTAAAATAAGGACATAATTCAATATAAGGCACATATAAAAACTTATCCCAATTCTGTTTAATGACTGAACTAATGAATAATGAATGAAATTATGTTGTATGGTATTCATGACTTTTATTTTACTGATAGAACTAGAAATAACTGCAAAATTTTTAGGAATAACTTTTCAATTCTAAATGGGAAAAAAAATCTCTCAGAAATGCTGAAATTGGGGAAAAAAATTCTCAGTTTCCCTTTGTTAAAGTGCTTACCTGTTAAAGTGCCTACCAAAACTTTCAGCAACAAATAATAAAGTTCTTGTGATGATACTCTTTGATATTTTTGGATGCTCTTCAAAATGAAGTACCATCACTTTCCTTTTACTTGCTCAGTGTCTTTGACTGGATAAATGAATTGCTTCATCAACAGAAATTGAGTTCAAGTCCTCATTATTTGTTACAAACAACCACCCAGACATAAAGGAGGCACCATATGATTCAGTCTCACAATAAGTTGAAAAACAAATGCCTGAATAGTCCAGGAATGGGAGAGGTTATCCCATCTTCCTGCAAGTTGAGTGATTTGAGCTGAATCTTGAAGACTTAGCCAATTCAGACAAGCTAAGAGCAAGAGACGAGAGACATTGTAGGTGGAACAAATTCGCAAGGGAAGACATGCCATGTTCCACACTGTGTGCATCTGCGCTGCTCAGCAGCCGTGCGAGTTAGTGCAAAGGCTGAAACGAAGGCTTTTGGTTTGTTTGTTTGTTTTTTGCTTTCTTTTCTTCCCCCATCCATTCTTTATTTCACTCATTTCCTCCTTCTGTCTTCTTCCATATTTTTCTTCCCCCACCTCATCCTTCTTTTTTCTTTCCCAGCATTTTCACTAGTTCATATCCCCTTCTCCCTCTGCACCTCCAACAAACAATCCCTTTTGCACTAGTGGATTTAGGCTGTTTGAGAAGTTCATGTTCACTCTTTTCATGCTCCCTAATTTCTACAATAAAAAGATAAGTACCCCTCCTCAATACATCTGTAAGTCCATATTGGCAAGAAATAATACTATTTATTATGAAGTACTAAGTTTTTGGACTAGTGACTACTAATGTTAGGTTACCTCTAGTCATTCTCATCTAACATTATTTCATTTTGTTATTGTTTCATTTTATGATTTTTGTGTTTGTTCCCTTGTTTTTCATTTTGTTTCGTTTTGAGCATACTGTGGATTACTTTTCAAAAGTTCTGCTGTAATTTTTCATTTGGAAGATTATGATACTGCATTTGAACTTCATTCAGAGCAAGATAATTGGGCATTATCCTTCAGTTTTAATTCTTTTTATATGTCCTCCTTAGCATAATGATTACTTCACAGTAATATTATAGTTCTTTCCTTACTTTAATTAATGTCACATCTCAATTCTAAGTGCTTGTTTTCAGCCCCAGGGTACTAATTTCATATCTTGTTTCTTAAATTAGCTGGCTATAAGCTCAGATTTCTGGCAGTTATGATAGTTATACAGCTATTTCGTGTCCCCATCAATAAGAAGAAATTAGTGTTTTAATGAAGGGTTCTGCTATTCTGTTAGGTATTTGATTTGAAAAGAACTGTGGTATTGTTTCGTGGCCTTAAGTTGCATATTAAGTAATAATTGCTCTGCAGCTAATATATTTTTGTTATTGCTAATATCATTCATAGATTATAAAAATGCACAAAAACTAATCAGATGTGTTTTAAAGTAACTGTTTTATTTTATTGTCCTATTTAATAAGCTAATATAAAAAAATAATGCGAGTTTCTTGGAAGCCTAAAGATTTGTTTGTGAACTCAGGTTTTTCTTTGGTAACACTATCTGTGAACAAAAGAAAAAGACATTCCCTAGAGGCATGGTATTAACACTACATCTGAACTTTTAGGAAAAATAGTTCCAAGTGTGGCTTACGGGTATATAAATTATAATGTTTATATTTATTTTATTGAAAGTTTTGAATCTTAAAACATTAATATTTAGCTGGTTATTAAAAGAAACTGTATTGTTTGTGTTCAAGAACAGTCTTTTTACTTATAATTTTGCAAAATCCCATTGTGACTGTGACCTGCCTTGGACCCTAAGCACTGATTTTTCTCTATTATAGTACCTCAGTGTTTGATTTGTTGCCCAGTTGGTAGTGATGATTATAGTGAAGCTCCATCACTGTTTTGATAATTGTTTTAATATGCTGCCTTGTTTAGTTACATTTTCCCTCCTATATTTGCTCCTTGTGGGTTATAGAGAATGGGAGATACGTTCTTGCTGCTACTGCGGCTAAGTCACTTCAGTCGTGTCTGACTCTGTGTGACCCCATAGACGGCAGCCCACCAGGCTCCTCCGTCCCTGGGATTCTCCAGGCAAGAACACTGGAGTGGGTTGGCATTTCCTTCTTCATTATTCTATGAGGTGGGATAATAATGCATGTTCTAAATATAGATATTTTGCTGGGCTTCCCAGGTGGTGCTAGTGGAAAGAACCTGTCTGCCAAGGCAGGAGATGTGAGAGACACAGCTTTGATCCCTGGCCCGGGAAGATCCCCTGAAGAAGGGCATGGGAACCCACTCCAGTATTCTTTCCTGGAGAATCCCCACGGACAGAGGAGCCTGGTGGGCTACAGTCCATGGGGTTGATAAGTGTCAGTGCAACTGAAGCAACTTAGCACAGCACAGATATTTTGTTGTATTAACAACTTTATCAGTGATTTGCAAGAATAATGACACATATATTTAGGAATTCCCAGAATTTTATTTAAAATGAGAAGTTGTGAAGGCAAATGATGTCACTTGAATGTTGGCAGTCATTATATATTGATTAAACTTCAAAGATTTTCAATGAAGCACAAAATAATATTAATTTGGGATAGAATATGCAGTGTGTGTGTGTGTGTATGTGTGTGTGTGTATCTTCCTAGGACATGATATAAAGATGGTGTTGGAAACATGAGATGAGACCACATGGCAGGTAAGTGCATGTATTTACAAGCAATGGAGGCTCCTTATTGAGACCCCCTGTAATAAAAAGAAACTAAATTCTACAGGATGGGGAAAAAGTCCAGCTTGATCCAACATGGAAAGAAAACATAATGGCATTTTTAAAAGCAATGAAAGTTTAAAAATTGATCTTTATTTGTGTATTGTTCAAGAATTTACTGAGCTTATATTTTTATATATCTGTTGAATTTTTCTATAGCTCATTGATATTTCATATGATCATTATACTATTATGTTTAATATTTCAGAAATTTATTTCAAATATGGAAGTTTCTTTTCAGAAAAGAATGAATGATTACACTCTGACAATGTTAATTTCAACAGCTACCAAGCAGTGAAAAGAGCATCACAGATTCTTCTTTTTTTCCTCTTTTCCTCTTTTTTGTTTTTCAGCTATTTATTAAGGGTTATTCTTTAAATTTTATCTATAAGGAAGTGCTATAATATTCTGAATATATTAATTAATATTGAGGAGAGATTGGATAAAACTGGTATTGCTCTATGAGAGTACCTTAGACAGCAAGGAGATCAAACCAGTCAATCATAAAGGAAATCAACACTGAATATTCATTGAAAGGACTGATGCTAAAGCTGAAGCTCCAATATTTTGGTCAGTACTTTGATGCAGAGAGCCAGCTCACAAGACAAGACCCTGATGCT
The DNA here is from genome assembly GCF_003369695.1 of Bos indicus x Bos taurus. Classification (NCBI taxonomy): domain Eukaryota; kingdom Metazoa; phylum Chordata; class Mammalia; order Artiodactyla; family Bovidae; genus Bos; species Bos indicus x Bos taurus. The sequence continues at coordinate 15,541,675 of NC_040076.1, read as the reverse complement.
GGGAAAGATTAAGGGCAGGAGGAGAAGGGTTGACAAAGGATGAGTTGGCTGGATGGCATCATGGACTCAGTGGACGTGAGTTTGAGTAAACTGGGAGATAGTGAAGGACAAGGAAACCTGGCATGGTGCAGTCCATTGAGTTGTAACGAGTAGAACATGACTTGGTGACTGAACAACAAATAAATGCCAAATAATAGGGGGAAAATGTGTGTCATAATTTTACATTAATTTTAAATCTTGAATAACTGAGTTGGACTCTTGTTATGAATAGTAAAACTATGATAGTTTAGTCTTCTATATTTATTAAGAAATTAATATGTATATAGATATGATCAAGGATATCAAGCAATTATGATCCTTCTTTTAAGTTCAGATCTCTTAGTTAAAGAAAAGAGAATCCATTCTAACCAGTGTAAAGAGAAAAAAAAAAAAAAAAGATTTATCATGGATTATAGCTTGCTCTCTGAAGTGTTTGGATAGATGATGGAAAAAGCTATATATATCCTGAGCCTTCAGGAATTCCTGCCAGATCATGCTATTTAAGTGACCCACCAATGGGTCTGCTGCTTTTGTCATGATGAGAGTACATGATAAATCAGGAAGCTAAAACCACAGCTGTGGGCTGCTGATCTACATGGCTTTAGAAGCAGATGGAAGGGAAAAGGACGTTCGTTGAGCTGGATCTGAAAAACTTATTTCTACCTTTTTCCAAGCACAGCTATGAAATGTAAGAATATGGGCTATCAAGAAAGAATAAGCAATACATTCTGGTGAGGATTTAGCCAGGTTGGGTTTTAGAAGGAACTAAAATCCATTAATATTATTAGTAGAATTCTGGTACTGTTTAGAAGCTATGAAATTATACACCAGAATTGGCAAACACTTTTAGGCTAGGAAAAGAAACCGCAGTCAACATTTTACCCAGAAGAACTTCGTCATGTGATTGTCCCTGCATAATAGAATAATTTAATGCATCATGATACACGTATTGTTAATTCATTTAACATAATCAGGTAAAATGATAACATGGAATGATGCATAGTTCCATATTATGTAAAAGACCCAAGTACTCTACATACTACAGAGAGCCTGAGTTTTCCTGGAATATGCAATCTAGAACCCTAATTTTAATAATAGGCAGAATAAAAATAATGCTGAATATTTTTTCACAATTCATCATTTCTCCTTACATTAGTCCTGAATTTCCACAATAATGTTATACAAAAAGCTGTCCCAATAGTTACTTGGGTAAAACACAAACTATCATTCCTCACAGTTCTGTGGATGGACTAACGAGTTCCAGTCTAAGTCCCCAGTGACGAGTCTGGGCTGGACTTGCCCAATCTGTAGTCAGTTAGAAGCTGTAGTCAGTCAGTTGGAAGCTGGCTGAGTCTTTATGCAAAAGAGTTGACAATTTTTGTCCACACAAAAACCTGCACACACATGTCTATAATAGCTTTATTCACATTTACTATTACTTGAAAGCAACTAAAATATCCTTCAGTGAATACATGGATAAATGGGGCACATCCAGACAATGGAATGTTATTTACCTTTTAAAAGAAAGGCACTGTTAGGCCATGGAAAGTCATAGAGGATCCTAACATGCATAATTGAAAGAAGGCAATCTGAAAAGGCTGCATACCGTATAATTCCAAGTAAATGACTTTAAGGAAAAAGGTATAAAATTTAATGTAGTAAAGATCAGTGGTTGACAGTGGTTAGAAAGGAAGGAGGCATAAGCAGGTGGATCATAGAGAAATTTTAGGGCAGTGAAACTAATCTGTGTGATACTGTAATGGTGGACATATGTTATTATATGTTTCTTCAAATCCATAGAATATGTAACAGGAAGAGTGAACCCTGAAGTCAACTATGGACTCTGAGTGGTAGTGACGTGTCAATGTAGGTTCATCATTTATAACAAATGTTAACACTCTGGTGACAGACATCCATAATGGAAGAGTTTTTGCATGCACTGGAGTCGAGAATATATGGAATATCTGTCTATCTTCTGCCCACTATGGCTGTGAATCTAAAACTGCTCTAAAACATATCTATTTGAAAACTAAACAATAGTGTCTACATTTTTTTGCTTTAACACGTTTGATTTTATGTTCTACTTTTCTTCATTCTAAATCCTGTACTCCGTGATGTGATTAGCACTGGAGTGTTGTCGTAGGATGTCACAAGTCTTGAATGGACTTCATAGTTGATTCATTTTCAGATTTGGTGAAAAGAAATATAGGAAGGGGACTTAAGTAAATACCTCACTCCTGTTTTCACCAGTGGATCAGCTACATGGGCTTTCCTGGTAGCTTACTGGTAAAGAATCTGCCTGCCAGTGAAGGAGACTAGAGTTCATTCCCTGGGTCGGGAAGAACCCATGGTGAAGGAATGGCAATCCACTCTAGTATTCTTCCTTGGAAAATCCCGTGGACAGAGGAGCCTGATGGAAGTCACAAAAGAGTCAGACACAAAAGAGTCAGCCTGAAGAGGAGTCCATGAAGTCACAAAAGAATCAGACATGATTTAGCGACTAAAACAACAATAACATATCAAATACAACCAAAAAATATTCTGTACAAAGCTTTCTCTTTATTATTTATTCTGTTTGTGCCAGAGGATCCCTAAGCTTCTTCTAATGTTGTAATATTTATTTAACATGCTTTTTAAAATTGGCTATATCCAATTTTGTTTCCTAATACAAATATTACATTAGTTTCATTTACAATGAATGTTTGGCTAGCAAAACATAATGAAATAATTGCTCTTCACAGAGTTTAGTGAGGGAATTTTGAGTGGAATGAATTCTATGGAGAAAGGAGGCAAGATTTGAGTTCCATTTCGGGTGGTATTATGGAACATTAAAACTATTTATAGAGAAAAATTTTCTCTGAATTAATATAATCTAGTGAGAGTATATTTACATTGGTATACATCCTTCTCAGATTCTGTAAAATGTAAAATTAATTTAAGTAATTTGTTTACTCAGTAGGACTAAATATAGTACATACACCAATACCCATAAAATAAAATTTTAAACAAAATTTGCATGAAATAAATTTGGGATTTTTTCCTATAATATTGTGCTCCTTAGAATAATGTTGATATTATCATTTGCCATTATTTAGCACTTTGTAATTCAAGGCTTTGTACTGTTGGAAATCATGCAAAAGTTATCCTGTTCATCTGGGGAAATAAATATTTTAAACAGGATTTTATTAAAGATGGCTAATAATATGTTTAGTGGAATGCCTCATTTAAAATATTTTTAGTTAATATTAGCATCCCTCTAAAATATTGATTACAGTATGTTTATATGCCTAAATACTCCAAACTTTTATTCATCTCTCATATATTTTTATTAATATGAAAGCATCAACTTAACATATAAGAAGGAAATGTATATGTAATTATATGTATAATTATTACTAATCCCAATTTGTCTGTTGATAATCAGTAGGAACTAGAAAGGAATTAATATGATATTAATTTGAGATTTTTAGACATCTTTTCAATTGAATATAATATCTGAGGAAATAATTTTATTTTATTTGCTTGTGTATGTGTTTAGTTTTCAGTCCTCTCCATTCTTTGTGATCCTGTGGACTGTGGCATGCTAGGCTCCTCTGTCCATGGAGTTTTCCAGACAAAAATACCAGAGTGGATTGTCATTTCCTTCGCCAAAGAATCTTCTTGACTCAGGGATCGAACCTCCATCTCCTGTGTCTCCTGCCCTGCAGGCAGATTCTTTACCTGCTGAGCCATACAAAGTGCTATAACTTTGCTTGTATTTGAATTACCAAATCATTATGGTATTTTAAAAAATATTAACTTATTTAATCAAAACCTGTTGCAAGTGTGTTTTTAAAAGACTTTATTTTCTAGAAAAGTTTTAGATTCATAGCAAAATTGAGAGGAAAATGTTACATAGAAAGGAAAAATTTCTCATATCCCATCTGCCCTCATACACCCATAGCCATCCCCATTCTCAGCATCGCTTATCAAAGTGGTATATCTGTTACAATAGATGAATCTGCGCTGACACATCACTTTCACCAGAAGCCTATAGTTCTTTTAAGGTTCTCTCTTAATATATACTCTGTGAGTTTGGACAAATATATAATGTCATGGATGAATACTGTACAGAGTAATTTTACTTTTTTCTGTGCTGTCTTCCTTCCGCTTTCTACCTCCACTCCTACCCTAAAGGCAGCTGATCTGTTCTCCCCACGTTTTTTGTTTTTTTCTGTCTTTAGCAAAATGTCTTATAGTTAGAATCATACAGTATGCAGCCTTTTCAGATTGCCTTCTTTCACTTAGTAATATGCCTTTTAGGTTCCTGCATGTCTTTTTTAGGGCTTCACCAGTGGCTCAGTTGTAAAAAATCTGCCTACAATGCTGGAGACATGGCTCTCATCCCTGAGTCAGGAAGATACCCTTTAGAAGGAAATGGCAACTCACTCCAGTATTCTTGTCTGGCAAATCTCATGGACAGAGAAGCCTTGTGGGCTGCGGTCCATAGGGTCGCAAAAGAGTCGGTGATGACCAAGCAACTAAACAGCAAACAACAATGTCTTTTTTATAGCTTGATAGCTCACTTCTTTTTAATGAAATATTATAATGTCTAAATGTAACGATTTATTCATTCACCTATTGAATATCATCTTGTCAGTTCAGTTGCTCAGTCATTCTGACTCTCTGCGACCCCATGGACTGCAGCACTCCAGGCTTCCCTGTCCATCACTATCTTAATTGAGTCAAAATTATGGCAATTATGAATAAAACTGCTGTAAATATCAATATATAGTTTTTTTGTGTGTGTGGATATAAGGTGTCAACTCTTTTGGGTAAATATCTCAGAGAGCATTTGGTAATAGTATATTTAGTTTTATATGAAACTGCCATATTTTCTTCCAGAGTGGTCATAATATTATTCTTTCTTACCAGTGATGTGTTTCCCATTTCCTAGCAGTGAGAATTCCCATTGACTCATATCCTTGCCTGTATTCGATGTTGTCAATGTTCTTGATTTTGGCCATTCTAATAGTTTTGTAGTGTTGTCTTATTATTGTTTTAATTTCAATTTCCATGGTGACATATGTTGAGGAGCATCTTTTCTTATGCTTATTTTCCATCTGTGTATCTTCTTTGGTGAAGTGTCTCTTGTGGTCTTTGGTCCATTTTTTAACTGGGTTGTTCATTTGTTGTTGAGTTTCAAGAGTTCTATGTTTTGGATCACAGGCCTATGTTAACTGTTGCTTTCTAAATATTATTTTCCAGTATGCTTTCCAGATTCTCTTCTCATTCTTCTGACAACTTTTTGACAATGCAGCTCTTTTTAATTTTAATATTTTAAGTAATTCCAGCTTATTCATTCTTCCTTTCATAGATCATGCCATTGATGTTGTATCTAAAAAGACACAACCAGACCTAAGATTACCTTGGTGTTCTCCTATGTTATCTTCTTGGAGTTTTATAATTCTGCATTTTACGTTTAGGTCCACAATCCATTTCAAGTAAATTTTAATTTTGAAAAGACTATGCAGTATATCGGAGAAGGCAATGGCACCCCACTCCAGTACTCTTGCCTGGAAAATCCCATGGATGGAGGAGCCTGGAAAGCTGCAGTCCATGGGGTCGCTGAAGGTCGGATACAACTGAGTGTCTTCACTTTCACTTTTCACTTTCATGCATTGGAGAAGGAAATGGCAACCCACTCCAGTGTTCTTGCGTGGAGAATCCCAGGGACAGGGGAGCTTAGTGGGCTGCCATCCGTGGGGTCACACAGAGTCGGACACAACTGAAGTGATTTAGCAGCAGCATGAGGTATATATCTGGGTTCTTTGGGGGTGTTTTTGTTTGTTTTTTGTTTTTTTTTGTTTTTTTTTGTTTTTGCAATTGGATATCCAGTTATTTCAGCACCATTTGTGGAATAGACTGTCAAAAGATAGTCAAAGAATTGTCTCGGTTTATATGGATCTATTTCTAGGCTGTCTATACTGAGTCAGTGATTTATTTGTTTCTTCTTTTGCCAGTTCCATACTGAGCTGATTATTTTTACTTTATAGTAACATTTAAAGTATGATATCATCAATCCTTCAATTTTGTTTTTCTCCTTCAAATTCATGTTGGCTCTTCTGTGTGTCTTATCTCCGTATGAACTGCAGAATCAGTTTGTGGATGTCCGTATAATAACTTGCTGGTGTACTGATTAGGATTGCACTGATACTATAAATCAAGTTGGGAAGAACTGACATTTTAACAATATTGAATCTTCTTATCCATGAATATGGAAATTTCTCCAATTATTTAGTTATTCTTTGATTTGATTCATCATAGTTTTATATCTTTCCTTATATAGATCTTGTACATTTTTTAAATTCTACCTAAGTTTGGGGGCATGCTGATAAAATTGTATTTTATTTTTAATTTCAAATTCCACTTGCTCATTGTTGGCATTTAGGAAAAGAGTTGATGTTTTTATGCTAACCTTGTGTTCCACAACCTTGCTATTATTGCTTGTTAATTCCAGTAGATTGTTTTTTTATTTTGGATTTTCTACATAGATAATCACGGAATCTGATAACAAAGATTCTGTGATATAGTTTTACCAAATATAACAATGTTTCCTTAAACTCAGCTCTCTGCAGATGCCAGCTTATTGTCATCTCCTCTAGGATCCATTTCTCTAGAACAGAGAAACACATATTTTGTCTCACTTCCAAGCTCTGATCAAAGCTTTTAAAAATCAAGTTGTGCCACATGTTAAAGCTTTAACTTGGGAACAGCTGTATTTTGTATTCTGTAAGTGTGAGCAAGCAGACTCCATTATTTGTTGGCATGAAACACAGAGAAAAATTTCTCTCACTGGTACGCCTTGACCCAGGCATTCCAATTTTCTCCAGCCCACTCTGCAAACTGCCATTGTAGCACTTTTCAAATCTTGATGCAATAGAAGAAAACAAAACAAACAAGACCCCCACAATGCTGGCATATTAAAATAAGCCAGATATGTTTGACTTCTCTTTTCCACATCTTGTTTTATTTCCTGTAAAGTGAAGAATATAATGATGATCAATAGTTCTCAAATCTTAAGCTATATCTGCTATTTAATGTGTTTATTTACCTACAAAATAATAGTAATCAATTAAGAAGACCCATTTATATCAATTTACTAGTTGTACTCTCCACCATTTTATGAATTATATGAAAATAAGGGTTGCATCTTTTTCATATTATCAATACCCAAATCTTCAGCAATGTTGTAAGGAGAAGGTGACCTGTATATACTACCATTAGACTCCAACAGGTAATTTCTTTAGCAGTGGCATAGACATATTTTTCTTGAAAAGTGATATATTTTAGATAATGTTTTTGTTTCCACATTTTGATAATGCTGAAAAAATATTTCCAATATTTAAAGCATAATTTTATAACTGATTGTTTTAATGCCAAAAAAGATGTTTCTTGTTTCTATATTTGGCCATTGATTTGACACTGTAGTTGTTGACTTCAGTTCAGTTCAGTAGCTCAGTCGTGTCTGACTCTGCGACCCCATGAATTGCAGCACGCCAGACCTCCCTGTCCATTACCAACTCCTGGAGTTCACTCAAACTCACATCCATTGAGTCGGTGATGCCATCCAGCCATCTCATCCTCTGTCGTCCTCTTTTCCTCCTGCCCCAAATCCCTCCCAGCATCACAGTCTTTTCCAATGAGTCAGCTCTTCGCATGAGGTGGCCAAAGTACTGGAGTTTCAGCTTTAGCATCATTCCTTCCAAAGTACACCCAGGGCTGATCTCCTTTAGAATGGACTGGTTGGATCTCCTTTTAAGTGCCATTAAATATTTTGGCATTTCTGATGAGATCATTGAAGTAATTTTTTGTCTTACTTATTCATTAGTTTGTACATGCTAGGATATTTTCACAGTAAAGAATAGTTATATAGCATAATGAGTATGAATTGTGGCCTCCCACAAAAACTATAAAATTACCTTCTCTGCAAAAAACATTCTTTGCGGATTTGTTATTTTGCTAAGCCTGCCAAAACAAAATACTGCAGATTAGATGACCTCAAACACTGAAGTTTATCTTCTCACAAGTCTGTAGCCTAGAAGTCCAAGATCAAGATGTCAGCAGGTTTGGTCTCTTTTGAGGCCATTCTTCTTGGTTTGCAGGGACCACCTTCTCTGATAAAGTCTTTCCTCTGTATATACACATCCCTGGTGTCTCTTTGTGCATACAGATTTCCTCTTCTTAAAAGGGCATCAATCGGGCTATATTAGGGCCCAATCATATGGCCTCATTTTATCTTAATTACCTTTGTAAAGATTCTATTTCCAAATACAGTCACATAATAAGGTACCTCAACTAGGGATTAGGCCTTTTACACATGGCGCTAGTGGTAAAGAACCCATGTGCCGATGAAAGTGACACAGGAGACACAAATTCATTACCTGGATTGAGAAGATCCCCTGGAAGAGGGCATGGCAACCCATTCCAGTATTTTTGTGTAGAATTTCATGGACAGGAGCCTGGCAGGCTACAGTCCATAGTGTCATAACAAGTCAGATAGCACTGAAGCAACTTAGCACACACACACATATGAAATTTACAGGGACACAGTCCTGGCCATAACAATAGATATAATTGAATTAAGGATCTTGATATAAAGAGTAAGGGTTGCAACTTTTTCATGTTATCACCATTCAATGACAAATGTCCTTCTAAGAAAGAGCTAGAGGAAGGGTTTAGATTCACAGAGGCAGAGAATGGAGTATTGTATCCACAAATCAAGGAATACAAACAGCCAACAGAAGTTGGAAGAAACAAAGAATAAATGCTTCCCTAGACTTAGAGGGAGTATGACCCTGCAAATTTTCAGAATGCAAGCTTAAGGAACTGTGAGAGAACACATTTCTGTTGTTTTAAGCCTCCAAGTTTGTGATACTATTTATGGCAGCCTCAGAAAACGGATATAGATTTGTTAATGTCTCTAGTTCTTGGCTCCTGTTCCTGAAGGTTTAGAATGATTTTTCATAACCCTTTTGGCCCATTTAGTTTTTCTCTGTAGAATACAAGTAGGAAATTAATATACAAGATACACAGTATATATAATACTGTTGCTGTTTAGTCACTAAGCTGTGCCCAACTCTTTTGCAACCCCATGGGTTGTAGCCTGCCAGGCTCCTCTGTCCATGGAAGTCTCCAGGTAGGAATACTGGAGTAGGTTGCCATTTCCTTCTCCAGAGGATCTCCCCAATCCAGGGATCAAACCCACATTTCTGTATTAGTAGGTGGATTCTTTACCACTGAGCCACCAGAGAAGCCCATGTGTATATATATGAAACATGTTAGTTGCTCAGTCGTGTCCTACTCTTTGCAATCCCTACTAGGCTCCTCTGTCCGTGGGATTCTCCAGGCAAGAATACCAGAGTGAGTTGCCATTCCCTTCTCTAGGGGGTCTTCCCAATCTAGGGATTGAACCTGTGTCTCCCACATTGCTGGAAGATTCTTTACCATCTGAGCCAACAGGGAAGCCCATATGTTTGTGTGTATATATATATATATATGTATATATATACACACACACACACACACATACATATATGTATATATACATATACATATATATGCATGTATAATATGTATAATTGCAACAATCTATAGTATTTTTATTTCATTTTCTGTTTATATTTGATGTAGAATAATCAAGTAGTTTTCTTTTAATTCTTGTTTTAACAATTTGAAGATGCTAGGGGAAATAAGGTTTCAAAATATGTGTACAGAAATGAAGTCTACAATATAAATTTGCAAAGAGTTGCCAATAGTACATATATACCTAATTTTTTCTAGTATTTATATATATGTATATTTTCCTGTAGTTTTCATGCATAGAACCAAATAGTTACATATATATTAGCATTTAAATGTTGGAAATATACTGTAACTTCCATTGTAAGGAAGTATTTACCATGAACAATTTTCTCTCTGTAAGAATTTAGTATATGAAGCAATATTGATGGTTTCTAAGATTTATCTCAAGTTTTAGCTAGGGTATTTCCCTGTGACTAGACTAAATCATCAGCTTACTATTTAGAAAGTGAGAAAATATTGAAATACACTTTTAAGTCATTAGAACTGGTATAATGTTATTGTTTAGTACTAATTTCAGAAGTCATCAAACAATAAGTATAAGGAACCACGTTTTGAAAAATAAATGGTACTGAAAATTTAAACACAGCTTTGTGGGTTATAAAGACAAATTATTGTGCATACCTGGATATTGAAGCCAAAAGTTTCTATTTCAATAATGTTGGCTAAAGCATTTGAAAACTTCCATTGGGACCTCTGGGCACAGCAAATACATCCAGTAAGCTGTATCTCCAGTAATGATTCTTAGTGGAAAAAAAGAAAACAAAAAACTGTTAACAAAAACATGAGAATATTCATTCCACCATTAGTGTTATTTTCCTTTGGGGCTTCAGTACATTATCCTACTGATAGTCACAAACAAAGTGTATATCCCTAATGCAATTTTAAGGAGTCAAATTAATTTATTATTAATGGTCTGTGCATACTGCTAGGTGGCTAAGGTGCAGAGGGTGCTCTGGGAAGATTCACACTGAACAGCAAGAATGTAATGTCTTAATTTTACCCTGCTTTGATAAGTCCTCTGCCCTGAAGTCCTCTGTAAATATTAAAATGATCCATTTATCTGTCTGTGATTCCAGAGCCAGCTGATTCTTTCCATTGAGGGAGAGAGAAACAGTATCTTAAACAGGAACTATTTTCCTACATTTGCAAATTCTTATTTTTTTTTGATGTTAATAAAATTGGAACCCTCCAAATTTCATAATTTCAAAACTTATATAAAAATATTTTTCTGGTTTTGTTGCTGGAAGATTTGTAGAGTGGCTACAAGTGTGTACACGTAAACATAATACAATACAATTTAGCACACTCCTTTGCTTCCTGTAAATTGTTCTTCACCTGGGGGCACAGGTTATTTCTTTATTTATTTTGGCTGCACTGAATCTTCATTGCAGCATGTGGACTTCTCTTGTTGCAGTGCACAGGCTTATTGCCCAGCAGCATGTGGGATCTTAGTTCCCTGAACTGGGATCAAACCCGTGTTACTTGCATTGAAAGACAGATTCTTAACTGTTGAACCACCAGGGAAGTCCCTAGGATACAGGTTTTCTGGTGTCTCTTTTCATGATGTTAGCAGCTATTGGTGATCTTTGTCTAGATCTATTAGTTCACCAGCAGTTAAAAATGGTGCTATATTAATTCTATCATTCTTTGCTCACTTACTAGCTGATATTTTTGTAAGTAAAAACATTCCTCATGAACTCTGTGGTTACCAGTTTTAAGACAAAGGCAGTATAAAGACTTGATTCTTTCTCATCAATTAGATTTATTTAGAGTTTTAAAAAAACTCAATTTATTTAGAGTTTTCTAAATAAAGATTTTGCTTCCCTAGAGTCTTCATCAATGCACAATTATTTTTTATATAGACACTATTATTAGCACAGATGTAAATGAAGTTGATGGATTTCAACACACTCAAGTTGTTCTTCCTCAAATTCTTTTTTCAAATTTTACTCATAGGAGCCTCTTTAGGTTAGATAAATCCTTCTGGCACAGCCTCCATGCTTCTGGCATATTAGCTTCCATGCTCTCTGGCATATTAGTACTCCAGGTTTAAATTGTCTCTCTCCTGCCACAGACCAGAAATTAGTCATCTCTCCAAAGTTAACTAATATCTTTTAGCAGGAGTTGTGGACACAGTGGAGGAAGGAGAGGGTGATACAAATTGAGAAAGTAGCAAACCATGTGTAAAATAGTAGCTAATGGGAAGCTGTTGTGCAACATAGGGAACTCAGTTTGGTGCTCTGTGATGACCTAGAGGGGTGGGTTGGGGGGTGAGGTTCAAGAGGGAAGGGATATATGTAAACTTATAGCTGATTCATATTGTTATACAGCAGAAACCAACACAACATTGTAAATAAATTATCCTCTAATTAAATTTAAAAAATAAAAGCATTACTTTTAGTGGGAAATTGTATCTGCATGGCAAAATCTGGGTGCTAGTTATGCTCATTATTATGCATTCCACCTGTTTCTATGCAATTTCAGAGGACAGAATTAGAAAAATAGATAGATGATAGCTAGATAGCTGGATACATAGATATAGACATGAAATAAGTCAAGAGCTATACTGAGTTTTTTGTTTAAAATTCACATGTTAAAATTATTTGTATATTGTGTTCATTTTACCTCTTTACTTCTTTTCCCCTGCTTTTCAAAAGCACTGGAAATCATTGAATTAGATTAACATTTGCTTTACTGCATAATGCACATGAAACAGTCTCAGATATCAATGTAAAATATTTTGTTTGTTTCCAGATCAAAAAACTAAGTAGAGAGAATGTGTATAATATAAATATACATGTAGCATAAGTATGTGTATACACAAGTATTAACACATCTATAACATTCACTCTTCTCTCCACTTTTTTCATGCGTGATGCATGGATATAAAATCATAGTTGTATACTCTTTTGTTGAACTGTGATTTCATAGATGTAGCACATTTTATTCAACTGGATCTTCATTGGCAGAAACTTGGCTTTTGCTTTTTTTTTTTTTCTTCTTTGCTTGTTGTTTGAAGTTCCACTTCATGACATAGAGTGCCACAGTCATTTCTTAGTTTTCAAAAATATTCTTTTAAAAATATTTTTGCCAGTGTACACTTTAGATATATTCCTTGGTACTGTATTGTTGGGTCAAAGGATAAATGATTAACAAAGTTTGCCATATATTGCCAAATTCATGATGGTTTTATCATTTTTCATCTTATCAGCAAAGTGTGAAGATTAATATTTAGCTTCCCCAAGTTAGCTGTGTTGATAAATTTGGCCTTTTGCTGATGTAATAGGTGAGAAAATGGTATTTCACTTTTTGAATTTTTCCATTTCTTTTTCTGTGAAGTGTGTGTTCATTATTCTACTTTAGGTGTTTTTGTTTTTTTTTTTTAAGCACAGCCCTATATTTCATTTTTTTAAATTATTTTGTTTTATTTGGAAGATAATTACTTTACAATATTGTGATGGTTTTTGCCAGACATCAACATGAATCAGTCACAGATATACATGTGTCCCCCCATGCTGAAGTCCCCAACCACTTCCCTCCCCGGCTTATCCCTCCAGGTTGTCCCAGGGCTCTAGCTTTGGGTGCCCTGCTTCATGCATCAACTTGCATTGGTCATATGTTTTACAAATGGTAATATATATGTTTCAATGCTATTCTCTCAAATTATCCCACTGTTGCCTTCACCCCAGAGTCCAAAAGTTTGTTCTTTGCATCTGTGTCTCTTCTGCTGCCCTGCATGTAGGATCATCATTGCTGTCTTTCTAAATTCCGCATCACAAAGAGTCAGACATGAAGGAGCGACTTCTTTCACTTTCACTTTCACTCTGTATATAGGCTCCATCTTCATCCACCTCATTAGAACTGACTCAAATGTGTTCCTTTTTTATACCTGAGTAATAGTCCATTGTGTATATGTACCATACTTCCTTATTCATTCATCTGCCAACTGAAACAACATCTAGGTTGCTTCCATGTCCTAGATATTGTAAATAGTGCTGCAGTGAATTTTGGGGTATATGTTTCTCTTTCAATTCTGGTTTTCTTGAGGTGATGCCCAGCAGTGGGATTGCTGGGTCACATGGCTGTTCTATTCCTAGTTTTTTAAAGGAATCTCCACACTGTTCTCCATAGTGGCTGCACCAGTTTGCATTCCCACCAGTAGTATAAGAGGATTCCCTTTTCTCCATACCCTCTCAAGCATTTATTGTTTGTCGACTTTTTGGTAATGGCCATTCTGACTGGCATGAGATGATACCTCATTGTTGTTTTGATTTGCATTTCTCTAATAATCAGTGATGTTGAGCATCTTTTCATGTGTTTATTAGCCATCTGTATGTATTCTTTGGAGAAATGTCTGCTTAGCTCTTCTGCCCACTTTTTGATTGGGTTGTTTGTTTTTCTGGCATTGAGCTGCATGAGCTGCTTATATATTTGGAGATTAATTTTGTCAATTGTTTTGTTTTCTATTATTTTCTCCAATTCTGAAGGCTGCCTTTTCACCTTGCTTATAGTTTCTTTTATTGTATAAACACTTTTAATTAGGTCCCATTTATTTTTGTTTTTATTTCCATTACTATGGGAGGGGGGTCATAGACAATCTTGCTGCGATTTATGTCAGTGTTCTGCCTATGATTTCCTCAAAGAGTTTTATAGTTTCTGGTCTTACATTTAGATCTTTAATCCGTTTTGAGTTTATCTTTGTGTGTGGTGTTAGAAAGTATTCTAGTTTCATTCTTTTACATGTGGTTTACCATTTTTCCCAGGACCACTTGTTGAAGAGACTGTCTTTTCTCCATTGTATATTTTTGTCACCTTTGTCAAAGATATGGTGCCAGTAGGTGCATGGATTTGTCTCTGGGCTTTCTATTTTGTTTCATTGATCTATATTTCTGTCTTTGTGCCAGTACTATACTATCTTTATGACTGTAGCTTTGTAGTATAGTCTGAAGTCAGGAAGGTTGATTCCTCCAGTTCTACTCTTCTTTCTCAATGTTGCTTTTGCTATTCGGGGTCTTTTGTGGTTTCATACAAATTGTGAAACTGTTCTATTTCTGTGAAAAATAACGTTGGTAGTTTGATGGGGGTTGCATGGAATCTATAGACTGTTTTAGGTAGTATACTCATTTTCACTATATTGATTCTTCCAATCCACGAACATGGTATGTTTCTCCATTTATTTGTGACATCTTTGAATTCTTTCATCAGTGTTTTATAGTTTTCTACATACAGGTCTTTTCTTTCTTTAGATAAATTCATTCCTAAGTATTTTATTCTTTTCTTTGCAGTGGTGAGTGGGGTTGTTTCTTTAGTTGCTCTTTCTGATTTTTCATTGTTGGTATTTAGGAATGCAAGGGATTTCTGTGTATTAATTTTATATCCTTCAACTTTACTGTATTCATTGATTAGCCCTAGTATTTTTCTGCCAGCAACTTTAGGGTTTTCTATGTAGAGGATCATGCCATCTGCAAACAGTGAGAGTTTTACTTATTCTAGGGTTGTTGAAAATGTTCTCTAATTTTCAGTGACTGGTCTTTATTTAGCACATTAACCCTTTGATATTTTAAGTTGCAAATATTCTTTCAGTTTGACATTTGCTGTTTACTTTATTGGTGGTTACTTATGTCATGAAAGTTTTTTTAATGTAATCATATTGATCTAATGTTTTTCTTATTGCTTCTGGATTTTGAATTATAGCTTTTCAGATTTTTTCTTTCCCACTTATATAAAAGGCAACCAGGTTTTCTTCTGTTAATGCAATTAAAAAAAATTTTTTTACAGTTAAATCTCTAGCCATTTTGGAATTCATCCTCATGTATGATGTGATGAGCAGATAACAATTTTAAATCTTTTCCATATGATCCCAATTATCATTACCACTTATTTAAAAATACATTTTTCCTTACTTTTCTAATTTTCTATTTTGACTCCTTGGTTTTTCCATCTATCCTTTCACACAAAGCACATTTTAGAATTATATTTAAAATGTTTGCTGTCTTAAAGTCCTTTTCACCTTTTTGCTTGTTTTGATTTTCGTCAGGACATTTTGGCTAATAATTTTTTGTACTTGTTTTCTCAAATAAACATTTTGATCATATTCTCATGTTTCACAAAAAGAAAAAACGAATTTTGATTTTATTGGCATTCTCATAAATTGTTAAATGAGCTCACAGAGAAGTGACATCTTTATGATATGGAGGCTTCCACCCAAGGATATGGTGTTCATTTTCTAGTTTTCCATGTCTCCTTTTGTGCTTTCCTGTGATCTTTTTTTTCCCTCAATATTTCAAAGTAAAAATATTTTATGATATAATAGCACTGTACATTGGAAAAGCAGAACAAATCAAAATCAAAAAATTTTGATAAATGGTTTTAAGACCTGTACACATCTAACTAAAGAACATTGCTGAGAGAAATCAAGTATGACAAACACGTGAAAACATACACCAGGATCATGATTTGGAAGACTCAATAGTGTACAGATAGCATTTCTTCCCTAATTGAGTTGAACCTAATTGAACATTTCATTCAACCTCAGTTCTCATACACATATTTTTCTTTAGTATTGCAGTTTGTAGCACATCTTTGAATTACTTCTGTCCTATCATTGTACAACATGAGAAAAATCCTCCATGGTTTGATCAGACACCCCCTGTTTCCAAATGCCCAAGATGTGCTTCCATCATTCCCACTTACGTCTTTTTAGGTTCATAGATTTAACTGACAAAGGAGGTAGGAATAGGAAATCTAAGAGTGCTTGATTGATGAAACATTTAATACATGGAATATAGGGAAATACAGTGAAAGATAGAGAACAAGTCACCAGTAGAGAAACTTATCTTTGAAAAGTCAAGGATCATCATGCATATGAAAAGCAAACCAATGTATGTTAAGTTGAAAGAAAGAATGATCACTGAGGGTTGAATAACTTTATTGTTACTGATATGAATATCCATCAAGAGATATTATTCTCCACAAGAATGTAAGCCTAATAGAGAATTCAGGTTGATGACAAATGCAGTTTGATGCATCAAAGTCATTTTATTTTTTGATTACAAAACTTTCAAACTTTATCATTGAAAAATAAGAAATCCTTTGATAATGAAGAAGAAAAGCAGAATGGAAGTAGAAGTCTTTGAAGCTCATGCAAATAAGAAATTGCAAATTATTTTTATAATGGCTTCATTCAATATAACACAGGAAACAACACAAAAATTTTAAGTAGAATTTATTTGTTTGCAGTTTTTTCAACATCTTGAAAATTACTTATTTTTAATTGAATATTTAATACAGAGTGAAGTATAAACTATCAACTTACTGAAATTTATATGTATAATCACAGTGATGAAAATAGTTTTCATAAGTTTTCTTTTCATGTAACCATGCAGTCCATTTTATTTATTTATTTATTTTTTTATTTTTTCAAATTAATGTAGTTTAATATCATCTTAAAAAAGAAAAGGTTTTATGAAAATAGGACAGTAAATGAAAAGCTTTTCAATGCAAAATTACAGAAATTATAAATGAAAGACAGCAAACATCATTTTGACATACACAGCTACACTCACAAGAAAGTGGGGGAAGTCTCCAGAGGACAAAAGGAAAGAAAGGAAACTGAATGAAAAAAGAATGTCTTTCAAAGAGGGGTTTGTGAATCCTAATGAACCAGAGGCCTGGAAATTAACTGAGCGTAAATCCATGCTGAAATAGCATGTAGGGAATTGAGCCTACAAAAAGATAGGCAGTTAGAAATTATTTACACATATAGAAAAGGTAAACTAAAAGTTACCTGTCCCTAACATAGGAAGGTGACAAGGAAAACTTTTGGTCTCAACCAAGGCTTTTGTTGAAAAAAGTTAATAATTTGTTGTAAATTTATGATCATAGACCTGATCACACAATTTTGAGGTTTGAATTGACATCATCATTGTAAGTCTGCGAACTCCATACCAGTAAATTAACATAAATATGGACCTGCTGCTGCTGCTGCTGCTAAGTCGCTTCAGTCGTGTCCGACTCTGTGCGACCCCATGGATGGCAGCCCACCAGGCTCTTCTATCCCTAGGATTCTCCAGGCAAGAATACTGGAGTGGGTTGCCATTTCCTTCTCCATGCAGTCCATTTTATACAGAATTATATATTGGTGAAGTGTTAGGTGCTTATGACAGATGACCATACATAATGATTTTTTTATGTAATATAATTTTAGTCTTTTGCTATTCTCCACCATTTTGTTGTCATTTAGTTGCTAAGTCATGTGTTACTCTTTGTGACGCTATGGACTATAGCCTACCAGGCTTTTCTGTCCATGGGATTCTCCAGGAAAGAATACTGTACTGACTTGCCATGCCCTCCTCCAAGGGATCTACCTGACTCAGGGATCAAACCATGTCTCGTGTCTCCCACACTAGCAGGCGGATTCTTTACCACTCAGCCACCTGGGAAGCCTGCAGTGATTTAGGGTAGATTATAAATCTGTATGCTATATGTCTGTGTGCTTAGTCCTATAAACACACCAAAATAGAAAAGGGTAAGAGGATTATTGCAAAGGGGAAATATGGATAGTAAATTATGACTAACACAAGAGAATCTATAAATTAAAGATTTATCCATAAGAGGTTTATGATCTCCAATATGCATGGAGCCATTCAAGACACTCAAGATAAAAGGATGAATAAATAAGACTCTTTTAGGGGAAGGATTTCACAGTTCAGTAGAAAAGATAGGCGATGACTCAGGTAGAGTGTTATGCATTTAACAATAGCAGTGTACTTAAGGAGTTTACTAAAATAGTGAAGACTGTGATTAAATTTGCCTCAGGGAAGCAGGAGGGCCAATAAGGTGTCACAGAGGAGCTGGCTTATAGACAATAAAGATGGCTATATCTTTAAATAGCAGTTGAGTCTGGAAATGTATGCAAAAGGCACTTTTTTCCACAGCTTTAAAAAATAATAATGGATAAAGTGAAAGTAGGAATTGAATAATTTAATGTAAGAATAGGCAGTTATTAAAAATAGTCATAATACTTTTACAGAATAAAATGGTTTTAAACATTCTTTTTCACATAAATATATTTTAGAAAGATAAGCTATTTCTGCAGGTAATATCACAGCATTATTTTAGTTTGTATTTAGAGTGATTTTGTTGTTTTGTTTTTTTGTGGGGAGGGATTTTTTCTTTTTCTTTTTTTCCTGTCTCATTTACATTTATTTTTATTTTATTTTATTTTATTTTTAAACTTTACATAATTGTATTAGTTTTGCCAAATATCAAAATGAATCCGCCACAGGTATACATGTGTTCCCCATCCTGAACCCTCCTCCCTCCTCCCTCCCCATACCATCCCTCTGGGTCGTCCCAATGCACTAGCCCCAAGCATCCAGTATCGTGTATCGAACCTGGACTGGCAACTCGTTTCTTACATATTTCACATGTTTCAATGTCATTCTCCCAAATCTTCCCACCCTCTCCCTCTCCCACAGAGTCCATAAGACTGTTCTATACATCAGTGTCTCTTTTGCTGTCTCGTACACCAGGTTATTGTTACCATCTTTCTTTTTCTTCATACTGACTATTCAGCATTCTAAAGAACTAAATTGTCTTTCTGACGGAAATATGATCTGCTTCTTTTGTGCAGATATTAAAGTCTTCTGTGGGATCTGAAATACTGTGGTAATCTTAAATACCCCATATGGACCGAAGTTTCTTAAGAGTTGAGCTTAAATATTAGGACCACAAAAATAAATACCTCTCTATTTTAAATATTGTTATACAGAGATGATATACATCATAGTTTGGCAAGAAGCAGATTATCAAATAGCTTCACTGGGGAGATGCTTCTTTTTCTTTTCGTTCTAATTAGGTTATCTGGAAAAATTCATTTATCCCATAAAGGAAAAGATACCATTAAAAATGGAGATTTTTCAACAAACCTAAACAAAGGCAAATGTACTACATTTAAAATGAAAAGACCTTCATTTTTCCTTTAGAATCTTTAAAAGTGAAGAAGAATTCTGCCCTGCAGTTTTTTTTGTGGATAGCTTTTTCAGTAACTTCAGTAAGAAGTATTCACATGTGCTTAATTGTCATAGTTATTAATAGTTCTGAAAATTTTCCTTAGACTTCCCAGTATATTCAGTTGATGCTTGAATCTTTGCATAAAGTTGGCTTGAACTTTCTACTAATCTGTAATTATTAGAACATAAATAAGATTATTGTGATTCTAAAGTTATATATCTATTACAATATTGACAATATTTATCTTACTAGTAATTGATGTATAGCTAGTTACCTTTGTTTTTCTCAAATAGGTATCTAGTTCTTCCAGCAACAATTATTGAAAATCTGCCTTTCCAAGATTTAACATTATAGAGCTTTTGCGGAAATCACCTGATCATGTATACATGGGTCCATTTCTAGACTCTATATATTTTTCATTCGTCTACATTTCTATTATTATTCCAACAGCAAACTATTTTGATTTCTATAGGTTAATATAAATACTTTAAATTATGTATTACACATTGTCTTTGTTCTATTTTCAAAATTGTTTCATCTGTTCTATGTCTTCCTTTTTGATATATGTTTATAAATTTCTTGACAGTTTCCTCAAAAAATGTTTGCAAGGAATTTGGGGAGGATTGCATTGAGTCTGTAGATAAGTTTTCTCAATTTAGATCTTCTTTATAATTCAGTTCAGAAAATGTTTCTACTTTTCAGTGTTCAGGTCTTACATACGTTGACATGAAACAAATGCACTGCTAGGTATTTCTCCAGAAAAAAAAAAAAATTGGTTTTATTTTCAGAGAATTTCAATTTGAGGTATGCAACCATAGCAAGCCTAATGTAAGTTCCCGCATGGCAAATGAAAGAGAACCCTTTTACAAAGAAGAAAAGGAAGATGGGGGTGCTATAGAAACACCAAAGAGTACATAGCTTTTTATTAGCTGAGTCTCTGCCAGGAATCCAGTGGAGTGTTGAGAGCTCCTCCTTTTGGTGTCTCAACTCTATTTAATTGAGGTTTTTGTTTATTAATTTTTACACATATATTTTGTTAACTTCTCCATAAATATCTCATGTTCTTCAGTTCAGTCGCTCAGTTGTGTCAACTCTTTGCGACCCCATGGACTGCAGCACTCCAGGCTTCCCTGTCTATCATCATCTCCCGGAGCTTACACAAACTCATGTCTATCGAGTTGGTGATGCCATCCAACCATCTCATCCTCTGTTGTCCCCTTCTTCTCCCACCTTCAATCTCTCCCAGCATCAGGGTCTTTTCTAATAAGTCAGTTTTTCTCATCAGGTGGCCAAAGTATTGGAGTTTCAGTTTCAGCATCAGTCCTTCTGATGAATATTCAGAAGTGTTTTCCTTTAGAATGGAAAAAGGTATAGCTCTTATAAAAAAATTTAATTCTTTATTGATATGTGGAAATACAGTTATTTTGTATATATTAACCTATTCTCTGCAAACATATTTACTTATTAATTTTCATGGTTTTTATTGTAGTTTCTGTAAGTTCGTTATATCATCTATGAATTAGAGTACCAATCTATAGTTTTCTTTTTGTTTAATTATGCGCTTACCTATTCTACTGACTGTGAAATCCAGGGCAATGTTAAATAGAAGTGATGAGAACAGACATCTTTGTCTTGTCCCCAAGAAAGCAAGAAAGCATTCAGACTTTCACCATGAAATATAATGTTCAATGTAGGTAGTATATAGATATTCTGTATTAGATAGTGGAGATGTGCTTCTATTCTAAGTTTGATGAGATAGTTTATCATAATAGATACTGAATTTTTGTCACATGTGTTTTGTGTATGTATCCAAATGATTATATGATTTTTCTCTATAATTTTTATGAATGTGACAACTTATGTTGCTTGATTTCTATTCCTAGGATAAATTTTACTTGGTCATGATATTTTATCTGTTTTAATATATTATTAGATTTGATTTGCTAATGTTTTCTTTCCAGTTGTCATGTCCCTGTTCATGACTAGACTGTTTCCTTTGTTTATCTTGTTTATTTTCGTATGCTCTGTGTCTTTGTTGCTGCATACAGACTTTCCCTAGTTGTGGCAAGTGGGCTACTCTGTCACTCCAGTGCCTGGTTCCTCACTGTGGTGGCTTTTCTGGTGGTGGAGCATGGGCTCCAGACGCGCAGGCTTCAGTAGTTGCAGTGCACAGGCTTAGCTGTTCCACAGCATGTGGGATCCTCCGAGACCAGGGATCGAACCTGTATCTCCAGCTAGGAAAGTCCTGTACTGTTGTTTTCTAGTAGTATCCTTTTGTGCATTTGGGGTTTGAGAAAGAACTGATGACAGAAAAAAAAAATTATATATATATATATATATATATATATATATATATATATATATAAAGCGTTCTGTACCCTTCCCATCCCTGTTTCTTCTCCCCTGAAAGTGAGAGAGAAATTTCCTGCATAAGGATATCCTTCCCATACCAGGAAGATAGAAAACAACTTTATCACTAGAGTTAGGGAATTCAAAACTAAGAAAGTTGTTACGTCTTCACTAGTCTGCTACCCCAAACACTAACCCCATATTTTTGGACCACTTTTCACAAATAATTATTTGTTTGTAGTGATATATAAACAGTCTGCTTTAGTTGCTCCGATGTTGGTCCCATTTCTATGAAGCTTTCATCTATTATATTATTATTTTTTTCTCCTTTTCAATATGTCTTGGGTCGATTTAATTAATAGACCAGCCAAAAGAACTCAAGCAGGGTGTGGGGGTGGTATTTCCCCCCTTAAAGGTGTATTTCCACTGTTTTCTTGTTTGCATTTTTTCTGATGCAGTATCATTGGTTCTTTTATATCTGTTCTTTTTGCATAAACGGACTCTTTTTCTTTAGCTACCCTTATGTGAAAGTTAAAGTCACTCAGTCATGTCTGACTCTTTGCGACCCTAGGGACTATAGAATCCATGGAATTCGCCAAGCCAGAATACTGGAGTGGGTAGCCTTTCCCTTCTCCAGGGGATCTTCACAACTCAGGGATCAAACCCAGGTCTCCCGCATTGCAGGCGGATTCTTTACCAGCTACTCTTATGGTCTTATCTTTATAATTGATTTTCAGTAATATTGCTATAATGTACCTCAGTTTGATATTTGAATGTTTATCTTGATTAGAATTTGTGACCTTTTTGAGTTAGTGGATTTATATTTTCTCATAAAATTTGAAAAAGGAAAATGTACTACTATTACAAATATGCTGTGGCCTCTTGTCTGGAATTCAAACTTCATGTGTATTGGACTGTTTGATGTTAACTCACATACCACTGATATTTTACTCATTTGTTTATTTTCTCTGGGTCATTCAGTGTGGAAAATTTTTATTGCCATGTCTTCAAGTTCAGTAATCTTTTTTCCCCTGCAGTTTCTAATCTGCTAAGTGAGCTGTTAATTAAGCTCACTTAGTGAATATTTGGAGAAAGCAATGGCACCACACTCCAGTACTCTTGCCTGGAAAATCCCATGGATGGAGGAGCCTGGTAGGCTGCAGTCATGGGGTCACTAGGAGTTGAACACGACTGAGCAACTTCACTTTCATTTTCCATTTTCATGCATTGGAGAAGGAAATGGCAACCCACTCCAGTATTCTTGCCTGGAGAATCCCAGGGATGGGGGAGCCTAGTGGGCTGCCATCTATGGGGTCGCACAGAGTCGGACATGGCTGAAGCGACTTAGCAGCAGCAGCAGTGAATATTTAATTTTAGATATGGTATTTACAGCCCTAAAGTTCCATTTGTTTTCTTGATTGTTTTTTTGTGATTCCACTTATCTCTTTATTATAATCCATATTTTCCTTTAAATCCTTGAACATGTGTGCTAAATCTATTTTGTTATTTGTATCTATTTTATTTATATATTTTATTGATAACATTTCATTAATATTTCTAATATTTTTGTTGGCATTTTCACTGGTAATTATGAATATTATTGAATTTCTGAATGTTGGTATTTCTCTAAAGAAGTGTGTTTTGCTGTGATGACAAGTGATTTATCTGAGAATTAAGTTGATCTGTTTAAGCCTCATTTTAATGCATTTTAGGAGGGAATCTTTGAGGAAGCAGGACTTTAAAACTAGCATAGCTCAACTTCAAAATTTTGGTCTTTCTAAAGTCCCTACCAAATAACTCACTTATTGAACAAATATTTCTATTCTACCCTCATTCAAATTTGGAAATCTGTCAGCTTTGTGAGTCGTGACTTTTAGGGTTATCATTCTCCAGTGGTGGTTCTTTTCCTCTGAAAAACTAGCTTAATATTCAACATAAGACTCAACAGGACTAATATAGACTGCTAGTGCTCCTCATCCATATAGCCTCTTCCCTAATATTCTGACATGAATTTTATCCATCTTAAGTCCTCTCGGCCTGAATTTTATCTCCATGGATCATGGAATCCATTGTACTCTGGCTGCACCCATTACTGGTTCCTATTATATGCCCTAAGACAGAAAGTTAGGGTGGTCTTAAGCCTCATCTAATTATTTCACAGGGCTTTCCTCATAGCTCAATAGGTAAAGAATCTGCCTGCAATGCAAGAGACCCTGGTTCAATTCCTGGGTTGGGAAGATCCACTGGAGAAGGGATAGGTTACCCACTCCATTATTCCTGGGCTTCCCTTGTGGCTCAGCTGGTAATGAATCTGCCTGCAATGTAGGAGACCTATTTGGGGGGCTCCAAAATCACTGCAGATGGTGACTACAGCCATGAAATTCAAAGACACTTGCTCCTTGGAAGAAAAGCAGCGACCAATATAGACAGAATATTAAAAAGCAGAGACATTACTTTGCCAACTAAGGTCCAAATGGCAACCCACTCCAGTACTCTTGCCTGGAAAATCCCATGGACAGAGAAGCTTGATAGACTGAAGTTCATGGGGTCACTAAGAGTCGGGCACGACTGAAGCATCTTAGCAGCAGCAGCAGTCAAAGCTATGGTTTTTCCAGTAGCCATGTATGGATGTGAGTATTGGGCTATAAAGAAAGCTGAGCACCAAAGAACTGATGCTTTGAACTGTGGTATTGGAGAAGACTCTTGAGAGTCCCTTCAACTGCAACAAGATCAAACCAGTCAATCCTAAAGGAAATCAGTCCTGAATATTTATTGGTAGGACTGACGCCGAAGCTGAAACTCCAATACTTTATTCACCTGATGTGAAGAAATGACTCATTGGAAAAGACCCCGAAGCTAGGAAAGATTGAAGATGAGAGAAGGGGACGACAGAGGACAAGATGGTTGGATGACATCACCAACTCAATGGATATGAGTTTGTGTAAGCTCTGGGAGTTGGTGATGGACAGGGAAGCCTGGTGTGCTGCAGTCCATTGGGTCACAGAGTCAAACACGACTGAGTGACTGAACTGAACTGAATTATTTCACATCTCTCAAGGATCAATGTGCTCTACAGCTGTTGCCAGTTTTGAAAATATGTTTTTCTGATTTTAATTTATTAGATGTGAGAGGACCTTTCTGGAACCAACTACACTGTCATGGCCAGCAATGGAAACTGTACTATCTTTTCTCTTTTTAATAACTTATTTCTTATTGCAATCCTTTATAGAATCTTAATCTTTCATTCTGGAACACAATCCCCTTGTCATTTTGTGTAACTCCTTCCGATCTTAGTTTAGATGTCATTTTAGTGTTTTTTTTTTTTTTTCCCTCAGTAAGGTCCCTGGTGTCTGCTTGCCCACATGTACATTTTATTTGCTGCCACATTATTCCATGCTTCCTCCATGTGTGCATTTACTACATTGTCATGTTTGCTTGCCATTAACTTCTTTATAGGTGTAATTTGAGAGTTCATCCAAAGTATTAGAATAAATATATGAACTATTTAGTCTCATAAATATAAATAAATTCAAGTTTGGAGGAGTAAGAAATCAATTTCAAGTTGAGAAGAAAACATCTTGACCTTCATAAGACATGACCACACATGAACAATGTAGAGCCACATTGAAGGCATAAGAGACCAAGGAACAAAGCCACAGAAATTTGGAAATTTGAAAACATAGACGTGAGTATAAATGTAATTGGGGAACAATCTGGAGGCTATTGAATAATCCTGTGATGATTGAAAAAAGTATATTCAACTCATCAAAAGTCATCAGCAGTAAACTTGTAGGAGCAGACATTTCTGATAGTGGTGTAAAGAGAGAGGAGACAAAGTTAATGGGAAGCTATTACCATAGTGAGATCAAGATATAATATTCAAACAGATGTGTGGGAGTATGTGATGTGGAATGTTCAAAGTGTGTTATCAGTTTTTATTGTTCTTACCTGAATATCTAGTTATGCTTTTAACTGAGACGTAGATTACACAATGCATCACAGGTCGGAGGAAGAGGTTATATAACTTTTAGCAAGTGAGGTTGGAGATGCCTGCATCAAGTTCAGGAAGATATGTCTAATACGCAATTAGCTTTGGGATACCAGATAACAGAAAGTGTAGGACATCCAATAACAAGGTAGATAACATTGTAAAGAAGAAATTAGTCAATTTAATGTGGGGAATTTTATAAATAAAATGACTCATTTTACCTATCATACCTATTTTACCTATCAGTTCAGTTCAGTTCAGTCACTCAGTCGTGTCCAACTCTTTGCAACCCCATGAATCACAGCATACCAGGCCTCCCTGTACATCACCAACTCCCGGAGTTCATTCAAACTCACATCCATCGAGTTGGTGATGCCATCCAGCCATCTCATCCTCTGTTGTCCCCTTCTCCTCCTGCCCCAATCCCTCCCAGCATCACAGTCTTTTCCAATGAGTCAACTCTTCCCATGAGGTGGCCAAAGTACTGGACTTTCAGCTTTAGCATCATTCCTTCCAAAGAAATCCCAGGGCTGATCTCCTTCAGAATGGACTGGTTGGATCTCCTTGCAGTCCAAGGGACTCTCAAGAGTTTTCTCTAACACCACAGTTCAAAAGCATCAATTCTTTGGTGCTCAGCATTCTTCACAGTACAACTCTCACATCCATACATGGCCACTGGAAAAACCATAGCCTTGACTACATGGACCTTTGTTGGCAAAGTAATGTCTCTGCTTTTTAATATGCTATCTAGGTTGGTCATAACTTTTCTTCCAAGGAGTAAGCGTCTTTTAATTTCATGGCTGCAGTTACCATCTGCAGTGATTTTGAAGTCCCCCAAAATAAAGTCTGACACTGTTTCCACTGTTTCCCCATCTATTTGCCATGAAGTTATGGGACCAGATGCCATGATCTTCGTTTTCTGAATGTTAAGCTTTAAGTCAACTTTTTCACTCTCCACTTTCACTTTCATCAAGAAGCTTTTTAGTTCCTCTTCACTTTCTGCCATAAGGGTGATGTCATTTATCTGTATTTATGTATAAACTGTTAGTAATATTTTTATGCATTTTGACAACAGTGCAATATATGAATGCTGTTTTTATCATGATTTGCAGAAACCAACTCTAAAAGATATTTTTCAGGGAAATCAAATATGACTGGAATTGTATATATTATTAAAGATTATTTTAACTTAATTAAGTATAAGGATGGCATAGTGATTCCATTAGAAAAGAGATCTGTGTTAGTAAGTAATGTATGCTGCTGCTGCTGCTAAGTCGCTTCAGTCGTGTCCGACTCTGTGCGACCCCATAGACGGCAGCCCACCAGGCTCCCCCTTCCCTGGGATTCTCCAGGCAAGAACACTGGAGTGGGCTGCCATTTCCTTCTCCAATGCATGAAAGTGAAAAGTGAAAGTGAAGTCGCTCAGTCGTGTCCAACTCTTAGCGACCCCATGGACTGCAGCCTACCAGGCTCCTCAGTTCATAGGATTTTCCAGGCAAGAATGCTGGAGTGGGGTGCTATTGCTTTCTCCGAAGTGATGCATAGTCAAATTATAGATCAAGTGAGATAATATCTGGATTTTCTTTAAAATAGAGGAAGATGATACAACAAAATTGGAATAATATTGACCATTCTTGAAGCCACATTTTCTAAATTTTGTATGTGTTTAATAACTTCTATGATATTAAAAATTGAAATGTGCCACTTAAAGAAGTGTTAGTTGCTCAGTCGTGTCTGACTCTTTGCTACTGCAGGGACTGTAGCCCACCAGGCTCCTCTGTCCATGGCATTTTTCAGGCAAGAATACTGGAGTGGATTGCCATTCCCTTCTCCGGAGGATCTTCCTGACCCAGGGGTCGAACCCACGTCTCCTGCATCTCCTGTGTTGGCAGGCAGATTCTTTATCATTGTGCCACCTGGGAAGCACTATTACTTGTATAGAGTTGCTGTCGAATGACATATAGAGTTAGAAGACCCAAAACAGGTACCTTACAGCTAACAGTGATTTAGGTAGCTGAAAAAAGATTAGATATAAAAGTTATACAATTATGTGGAAATATATGGTGTGGGTGGGGGACTTTCACTATGATAATGAAAATAAAAATTATATGGAAAGATTCAAGATGCACTGTTGTCTTGGTAAAATCAATAGCCTTGGCAACTGCTTCAAGTAAGGAGTCAAGAGAGGGGAACAGATTTAATTTGGAACTAAGGTTTGGTTCTTTATTATAGTGATGCCATCAACCAAAATAGCAAACCGAGAATGAAGGCAGCCTTAGGAGGAGATACAATGGATGTGATCTAACTGTAAAATAGTGCTTTAAGGAAAAGGTACTTCAGAATTTGTTTACCATTTGAGCCTTCACAACAGTGAATGAATGACACCCCATTTCCTACTCCACACACTCTGATTTTTGAGTTTGCTTAATGTCACTATTGAAATGTTACTCTTTTTACTTCAATATATTTAAAATTGTATTCATTTAAATTTTGACATTTTAATAGCAACTCATTAAAATGTTAAAATTATTTATGTTTGTCTATGACTTGTGGGTCTTTCAGGTCTTCTTTTCTCTTTAAAGAAACTTAGTACAGGACAGTCTGGTCTTATGTTAGTTAGCCTACATTATTCATCAATTCACTATTACTTTCATATTGAATTTTACTCTATGTTAAACTCCTGATTAAATACATGTTTTATTAATGATATGATAAAATCTGGAAGTTTGCTTTGGCTTTAATATATGATATGAGTTCTTTTTTGAAATAAAGTCTTTAAATCAGTAGAACTTAAGCAGAAATTATTATAATATACAAAATATGCTGAGCAATTTCAGATGACTTAAACACAAGTCTTATAATTGCAACACAGTTTAATTTGATTATATTCTTCCAAAATTAAGTCAGGAGTTGATTCTTTCCTATATACCATGGAGGCTTTTTTTCACAATATTTTAATCCCAAGTGAAGATGCATGAATTACCAAGAAAAACTTGATACACACCCTTTAAAAATAGTTTACAATATTAAGTAATTAGTTTAATTTGTTATGTGCTCATGTGTGCCCAGTCATAACTGACTCTTTGTGATCGCATGGACTGCAGCCTGCCAGACTCCTCTGTCCATGGGATTTTCCAGACAAGAATACTACAGTGGGTTGCCATTTCCTCCTCCAGAGTATCTTCCTGACCAAGAGATTGAACCTGTGTCTTGGCAGGTGGATTCTTTACCACTGTACCACTTGGGAAGCCCTTGGTATGTGTAGCCACCAACTTAAACTTTTATTTCTATCTGTAAAGTAGGTCGTTTATGCTTGAGCTGGTAGTTAAGAGTATACTCCACTTCCTGCCCTTGTCTCAGTATCTGGAAAATTTTCAGAGGTCCCTCCAAACTGTATTTGGTCTCCTTTAGTCTTCTCAGGCACTCATACATAAGAATGTAAAAAATGGACTTTTATACAGTGATATGCTGGTCCTGTATTATTTCTCTCATTATTTTGGACACACACACACACACACACACACATCTTTAATTAGAAAGGAATATATTCATGAAAACAACACTATTTTCACATTAAATTATTTTATAACAAATGTTTTCCCTCTATATTTTGTCTGAATATATAGAGTATATATGATAATACAAGTATGATAAATCTGGTCAGTAATTACTTAATAATCCTTCGAAAGTGATTCCAAGTCATTTAGCAGTAGAAGTCTTTGCTTAGTATAAACACCAAGTCATAACTATGGAAGTCAGCTATAGCTAAATAAATGACTTAGATACATAAATTTAGGTACAAGTTTCTATAAAGCTATGGTAGTGGTTTAGTTGCTAAGTCATGTCCGACCCTTGCAACCCCATGGTCTGTAGCCCTGCAGGCTCCTCTGTCCATGGGATTCTCCAGGCAAGAATACTGGTGTGGATTGTCATTTCCTTCTCCAGGGGATCTTCCCAACCCAGGAATTGAACCCAGGTCTCCTGCATTTCAGGCAAATAATTTACTGACTAAGCTATGTGGGAATAAAGCTATCGTTATAGATATATTTCATGCTATGTAGATGGTATTCTTTTACTGACATTTTTAGGAAACTAGGAAAAGTAAATTGAGAATAACTGAACTTTTACAAAGGAATGAAAAATTTCTTCCAGAAACCTGTTATAACTGTATCAAATAGGATGTGGTTGCAACAAAGATACTGGAGAAAATCTGAGGCAAGATTGGCTAAGAAAATTGCATCTTTCTCATAAGGATTTAGTATCTCTTCCTTATCACTCACGGTGGCCTGATACCTCTTCTTTGTATCAAAATTCAAATTATCACTGGTATTCCAAATTTCTGTGTCCACAGTTTTTGAATTCACTGCAGAGGAGCAGCTGTATTCCTAGATTTAATTAACAACAACAACAAAAAACTTTTCTCTAATAGACTTTGTAACGTGCCTGTCTTGTGTTACTTATTCTCTTGGAATGGCTTCTCTATTCATCTGTGGATTCCTGACTATTATCTTTCACTCAACTGATGTGTTGCTCTCTACTACATATTAATAGATAGGAATTACATCTTGCCCTGAATTTTGGCAGGAAGAGTAATAATTCACTGCTTGAATCTGAACTAAAATTAGCTTCCACATTGGTAGGACATATGAACACCTTGTTATGTCTATGCAGTGGCTTTGGATATTTTTTCCCCCTGGCTATCAAAAGGTGGGTTTTAGTCTTCACATTTTGCACACACTGATACGGAATGCAGTAACTTTAAGAATTGGTGAAAGTGCTGCTTTTGTAACCTTCAGAAATTATTTTAGGCACAGCAGAATTGGTAGTTTTTAGGATACCAGGTTTATGATTGTTAAGCAATTCTATGTTTAACATTTTAGAAAGTAATCATGTATCACCATATTAGTATTATCATCATATTTGGACATTATTAAGTAAATCAAGGAAGAGAATAAGGTGAATTACACTTTTTAACGTGTGCCCTGTTATAAAATCTCTACAGTAAGAACTTCCTTTATATGGAGTCATCTTTTTAAAAAGATCTTCATAAAACATGCAAAGAACAGCTGCCTGTACTTGCAGCTGCAAGACAGAAATATTTTAGTACACAGTTTCTATTTGTACCAGGCCAGGTGAAGGTTATAAGGACCCACTCCAGGCAAAACTGTGAAGTCTTTGAACGTCAAGATTTAATTCCATTGTCATTCTTGTTTGGTTTTCAGCTAAATTAAATATACTTTATAGCAATTTCTTTCTCCAGTTGTAGAAATATAGAATCTTGATGTGTACCTTATTCTGTCATAAGACACTTGCATCTAATAGAGGGGCACCGTTTATAACAAAGTTCTAGGCTCTGAACTCAGCTTGATCTAGATTTGAATCTCACCTCTAAACTTATTTGCCATTTAAACTTTGGAAATGTAGTCTCAGTAATTTTTTGTATAATTTGATACTTTAAAAAAAGTCTATTGAACTATGCTAGGCATAACTGTGGAGAAGGAGTACTTTTGCCTGGAAAATCCCATGGGTGGAGGAGCCTGGTGGGCTGCAGTCCATGGGGTTGCTAAGAGTCCGACATGACTGCGCAACTTTCCTTTCACTTTTCACTTTCATGCATTGGAGAAGGAAATGGCAACCCACTCCAGTGTTCTTGCCTGGAGAATCCCAGGGACGGGGGAGCCTGGTGGGTTGCTGTCTATGGGGTCGCACAGAGTCGGACACGACTGAAGCAACTTAGCCGAAGCAGCAGGCATAACTGTAATATACAGACAAGCCTCCCTTATTGGCCTGAGAATTAAATATAATAATGCATTTAGAACAATGGATAAAATGTATGAACTGCAATGTGTGTTGAGTATGCTGAGTGTAATTTAGATTTTCTTCTATGTTAATCTAAAATTAATTATATTTTAAAACTCATTTGTATCATTATATATATATATATATACACATAGAGATGAATAGTGTATATATTGTGTGTAGTGTTATGATAGTCTACTTAGCATTTACAATACAAATATTTTGTCATACAGTAAAATCATATAATAATACTGAATTCTGACATTGGAGTCAGACTAGATAATTGGCTGAGTATATATATAAAAGAAGAAAGACCTTCTAAAAGGCAAACATTTATTATTACTGAAGTAGGGAACAACTGGGAAAAGTCAGTTTATGGTTATCCTGTACTCAAATATATTATGCCTTTGTGTTCCTTAAATAAACAACTTAACATTTCTTGTTAAGCCATTAACTACATGCATAGTGAAAATTTTTATGAGTAAATTATATTTGTACTTTTAATTTTTACAATGTGAATATTTAGTGTCTACATTTGAAAGAAAGGAAAAAAATGGACAGTATATGGAAACTGAAAATATGCCTAGAGAAACATTAGCTTTTACTTAGTAATATCACCAATCTGGGCTTCCCTGTGGGCTCAGACAGTAAAGAATCTGCCTGTAATGCAGGAGCCCTGGGTTCAATCCCTGGGTGGGGAAGATCCCCTGGAGGAGGGCATCACAACCCACTCTAGTCTTCTTGCCTGGAGAATCCCCATGGACAGAGGAGCCTAGGGGACTACAGTCCATGGAGTTGCAAAGAGTTGGACACAACTGAAAGACTACGCACAGCAGAGCACATTAGCAGTCCATCTACTTGCATGATACAAAATTTGATATAAATATCTTTTCCTGGTAGCAAATTTGTTTTCAAATCCGTGGTTATCGTAGGCAAGAATTTTACAGAATTTGCTTTCTAATGAGTATTTGTGTTTCAGAATAGCTGAAACAAATTTAATAATGTCTATTTCACTTTTTTTCAATGCAGGATTCTAAAATATTACAGCATTTCAAAAATCTTTATGTTGACATTCTAAAGGGTGTTACAATTAGTTGCACAAAATTTAAAGGTGAAAAGATTTAGGGGCTGTATTCCATTCTCATTATCAGTAAGTTGAATAAACCTCATCTATGCAAACATTTCTTAATTTCTTAATATTTATTTTTTAAACCTTAGCTCCATATTGGAGTATTATATGTTTAAGTAAAATTTCTTGGACTTCCTAGACAATTGGAAGAATAAATGACAGTATTTTATTATATAAAATATCTGCATTCCACATACACTGTGAAGTATGAGAACAAGACTTCAGCATCATTATGTTTAGTATTATATTTGGAGTGACATTTTGCTTCAGTTATTCATTTAAATAATTATAGTCTTGATATATAATATGTGAACGAACACTGAAACACTGAAAAATATTGGAAAAATTGATTCAGTTTGAGTTATTGAATAAAAAGATTTCGGTTACAAGTGCACAGCATCACTTCATACTATAACAAAGAAGTCCTTGAAATACTGGTTGATACCTTTGGACAATCACCGTATACATGCATGGAATCATTTAAAATGGATCATTTAAAACAAAATTGGGCTAGATCATTGGAAACAAAATTGTAACATGTGACAATGCAACTGTGTAGATATGGAATAAAAGGTCAATAATCTTAACACAGGAAAAGGCCTAAGTTAATAATAAAGTGCTTAAAGGTGTTTACTGCATTTTTTACTTATATCCATTTCATTTGTTTGTTCAACAAATATGAATAAAATGCTTAATTAACAATGTCTAAATTTTAGAGTAGTTTACTGCAAGCTGTTTTTATTACATTCACAACTGAATGATCGATATAAAGTTTATTTCAAATGTTAGCCCACTATGTGGATTTATGACAGTCTTATAAATGGGGAATGGTGAGTGATCTGAGTGATTGGCATGCATATCTATGTATCTATCCCTATTATATCTATCTGTCTTTTACTGTAAGAACCAAATATGAACATGCAGGCCCTAGACTAAACGAGCAAGAGAACTAGAGGTACACCGGTGAATGACTGATAATTGATACCTCAGGCCAAGGGAAGACCAATGAACAGAGATTTTGTGTTAGTACAAACCAAGCAACATTCTAGGTCTGTATCACAAATACAAAATGCATTTGTCCCAATACGGTGTTTAATTTGATTGGTTTTGTGCTTTAACTATTATTTTAAAATTATTTTGGATTTTGTAATTAGTAACTGTTTGACGAGTCTCTGGGCTTCTTTGGTGGAGCTAGTGATAAAGAACCTGCCGGTCAATGCCGGAGACCTAAGAGACATGGGTTCAATCCCCTGGAAGGGAGCATGGCAATCCATTCCAGTGTTTTTGCTTGGAGAATCCCATGGATAGAGGAGCCTGGAGGGCTACAGTCCATAGGGTTGCAAAGAGTCTGACACGACTGAAGCGACTTTGTACACATATATTAGGAGTCTTGATCAAGTTAGTAACTTTGGATGCAATGGAGTTTTTTATTTTTTTCTTTAGGATCAGTGTGTATATGTATACGTATATGTATGTGTGAAAGTGTGAAAGTGTTAGTGTCTGACTCTTTGTGACCCCATGGAGTGTAGCCTGCCAGGCTCCTCTGTCCATGGGATTCTCAGGCAAGAATACTGGAGTGGGTAGCCATTCCTTTCTCTAGGTTATCTTCCTGACCAAGGGATTTAACCAGGGTCTCCCGCATTGCTTGCAGATTCTTTACTGCCTGGACCACTAGTGGAGAAAAATTTACCTGCACTGTATAAAATATATATATACGACATATAGTTTTCAATTATTATCTACTCTTCTGTTTCCATCCTACTTGGTGCACTGGAATTTAATTCTGACATTAATCAACTCGAGGTGGTAGGATGCCCCACATCTGCCTCCACTTCAGACTCCAGCTGCTGGTAGGGTACCCGAGCCACCCACATTTCTAACCAAATGGATTCAAATTCAAGTGTTCTCATGACTCCCTGAGGTTTGAATAATTTGCTAGAATTACCTACAGAACTAAGAAGAAAACTCTACTAAATGGTTACATCATTATTATAAAGGATGCCACTCCAGAAGGGCTTCATAAAGACAGGTGGAGGAGTTCTGGGAGATATGGTGCTCTCTTCCAGTGGAAACAGGGCTTGCCACCCTCCTACCACATCAGGATGGTCTCTGACTGGGAAGCTCCACTGAAGGGAGGTCCAGCATTTTTATTAGAGTGTCTTATTTAGGCAGACTTCCCTGGTGGCTCAGATGGTAAAGCATCTGTCTACAATGCGGGAGACCCGGGTTCGATCCCTGGGTTGGGAAGACCCCCTGGAGAAGGAAATGGCAATCCACTCCAGGACTATTGCCTGGAAAATCCTATAGACAGAGGAGCCTGGTAGGCTATAGTCCATGGGGTCGAAAAGAGTTAGACACGACTGAGCAACTTCACTATATCACTATGTAGGCATGATTGATTAAATCATTGGCAATGTCACTGAACACAAGATTCAGCCATGCATTCCTTGGAGGTTGGGCTGTCTCAAAGTCCTGGACCTATATTCACATGGCTGGTGTTTTTGGCATGAACATCGTCCATCCTGCAGTTTTAGGGGCTTATGAGTGAGTTTATGAGCATAAACTATCAGATAAGATCTTAGGAACTCATGAATAATAAAGACACACCTTTAAATTGCAAGGAGTTAGAATCTCCCTCCCAGTAACCACGGATAAAGGCTAGTGAAATTTTTATTATGCAACAGCCACCATTTGTATCATATTTTAATTTGAAGCCATATGTATGATGATTAGAATTACGCAGTACTTGGGTACAGCTTACGTAATTTTGGAATAATTTGGTTCATGAAATAGCATGATGGATTATGATGATTTTGAAATATTTCATCTTTACTTTGTTTTTCAGTCAAACTCTGCATTATATCTCTTAAAAATAATGGGAATTTTGGCAGGAGGAATTCTATGACTAGAATCTCATTGTGTGTCTCACTGAACTTATGATAATATATTTAGAGATACTTATTACAATATTTATATTTGCATCTCCACATGTATTTTATACCAGTTTAAGAAAACTCTATTACCCTGCGTCCAATTCAGAAGTAAATTCAGAAAATAATTTATTTCACCCAGATATTCATCAGTAATACATTTGAAATGTAGTATGTTCAAAAAAATACAATTCTAGGACATGATTTCAGAACATATAATGAATGACAACTCTACACGTAAATTAAGGAAAATATTCTTCTTGTGAAATAGAAAAATAAAATTGGTCATGTGTCTTAAAAATATACATAAAACATAGAGATAAATGTTTGCTGATTCACCAGGTCATAAATTTTCGTGAGCATTTGTGCTTAAAACTGTTTAAATACCAGTAAATTACTAGCATGAAATGTTGCAATTTACATATGACTATGGGTAGTTATGGGGATTGAGGTACATTTAGATCAGCCGAAACTCTGTATGAAAAAGAAAGGTCCTCTCAAGTTCATACAATTTTCACTCTTCACCTTTAGTAAAAACGGCCCAATTTGGCATTACTCTCTCCTAGTCTTACATTTGACAAATGGACTTAAATGATTACAGGCATAAAAAGAAGCAAAAAATTTCTTGGTAATGATTGGCATGTACCAAGATATAGACGAAAGCCTGTAAAAATCCTGTCAGATTACCCAAAGCCCTGGGAAGCAAATAATCGTTATTCCTACATGTTTCTAACATCAATACTGATCTGAAATATGTCCTTTATTTATAAAGAAACCAGGCTTGCGTTTAATCTGTCAAAAAGTATCATGAATAAGTAGTTTAAGTTTGTCACTTGGAAGAAATTTGGCAGTTCCTATGAGGAGATTAGACTGCTTTTATGAATAGGTAAAAAAGGGATGTCCCAGTTGCTTACTCAGTCCTTGTGCTTAAAATAATGAAGTGGCCAATTAGCATAGTCTTTCATCCCCTTTCCTAAATAGTAGTGTTGAAGTAAAAAGAGACATTTATGTAATCATATATTTCTGTCCTTGATGTATGGCATTGAATTAATGATGTCAGGAATACAGACTAAGAAACTTGACAGTTTCTCTGTAGAATCTTACACTTCGGTAAAAATAAAGATAAATAGATCAATGCATTATTTTCAGTAGGGAATGCTAAAATCGAGGTCAGTGATTACCTGCAGGAGAGAGCATTATTGAAGTACTTCAAAGGTAGTTTGCTAAAGAGTGGAGAATGCAGAAGACTTAAGAAGGTAGAAAAGAGAATAAAGCTTCTTCATTGCTAAGAACACAGCCTGGCTCTCTGACTCTCTTTACTGTGCTGAATGCTTTGGGTTAATCAGCATTGTGCTCTCTTAAATTGTCTTGAAAAGTGATACTTTAAGATATTACTTTCTTCTACACACACATAATTCTCAAAAACAAAACACACACACAAAAGCCCAACATCTTCACATAATGTTAGTTTGCAGTATTTTTTCTTTGCTTACAATATTACTTATTCAAAACATTTCATTGTTATACTTTATTTTCTTTGTTAATATGTATGTTGCTTTATATATGTGTATATTATTATGTGTGTATATTATATATGTGTGTATATTATTATGTGTGTATATTATATATGTGTATATTATATATTATTATATATATTATACTAATATAAAATCTATTAGTATATTTTTAGCGTATATATACAGTTACTGACCTGAGGACAGTAACCTCCTTTTGGTTTGCTAAGTGTCAAGAATGCTTATAAGGACTTTCTATGGATTGTATATTGTATAACTACAAAAACCCTATACAAAAATTAATGCTGTTGCTTCTACATTACAGACAAATTTAGGGAAACCAAAGATTTCACATCTAGTAGATGGTACGACTGAGCTATCAAGCTGACATTCTGCTCCCAGCATTTTGTAATCTAGCTCTTAATTATTGCCTGGGGTCCTGATGATCCCAATTTCCTCCTGGACAATCTCCTTGGATTCGACTAATGTAATGAATAAGGCATGATTCCTGAATTCACTGCAGGCATACTGGAAATGTCAGCCAATACCCCAGTACCCAGAAAAGGCTGTACTTATATTTAAGTTAAGAGTGGACAGTGGCCACCAGGTGGCACCAAATACAATCAGAAATGGATAAACTAGTGTCCCGGAGTCCCCTAGGCAAGTTGAGTCTTATCAGTCTTGCAGTTCTCTAATTTATAGTATTGAGATTTTTTTTTTTTTAACTCCACATATGTTATGGTGGAGTATTCTATATTTTGATTTGAAGTTGAAAAAAAGTCCTGAAAATAAAATATTAATATTTTACAGAAGACTACAAAGTTCTAGGGAAAACTATACTTGGCTTTTTGAAACAGTATCTGGGAGTGTTAAAGAAGTCTAAAAGCTATAAAACACATTTAATGACTCAAGTCCCCTTACAATAACTGTATTAAAAAAGTAGAAATACTGCCTGAACATGTCGAATGAGAAGCACAATCCCCAGAGACTATTCATCTGTGGTCAGAAGGCAGAAAGTGCTTTTTAAGATTTAAGCCCAAATCTGTATTTTATAATTTTTTTTAACTGTTCTAGTACTGTTTTTACTGTTTCTAGTACTAACTTGGAGGGTACTATAAAATCAAATGAGAACCTTCCAATCTAACTTTCATCCAGAGATTTAAATAAAACTTAAACTCTTCTAGAACTATTTCTCAAGCTAATTTAATCACAGTCCCTTTGCTTCTTATCCATGCTTATATTTACTAATTCATTTTTGAAGAAATATTAATTGATGACTCTATGCATGGCACTGTGTGAGATGTGAGGAATCAAATCGAGGAATAAAATGTGAGTCAAACAGACAAAACCCTGCCATCGTGTCCCTCCACTGCAATGGGAGGACCAGAGGTTTCCCAGATAAACACTGTGATTGTAGATTATATTAAATTATCTGAATACAATAGAGAAAGATTTGAAATGGCAACAACTGAGTAAAATCACTCAGTCTTTATCATGGGCCAGGTGCTATTTTAAGTACTCTTTATGCACTATTTTAATTCTTGTAACTTTGTTAGTGAGTGTTTTGTGCTTCCTTTCAACCACTCTCAGGCCTGATAATTCACTAGAGGGACTCAGGGGACTCAGGAAAGCTCTTATTACAGTTCATTATAGTGAAAGGATATGGATCAAAGTCGGCAAAGAGGAATGATGCACTGGACAAAGTCCAGGAGAAGCCTGTATAAGCTTCGAAGTGTCTCCTTCTATTGATGTCACATATGAACAAACTTAATTGTTCCAGCAATGATGTGTGGCAACACATGCAAAGGATTAATGTGGGAAGATCATCCAAGCATTGGTGTCCTGGAATCTCATTGGAGTCATTCCCATAGGCATGTAGCACCCTCATGACTGACCTCAGCTACTCAAAACCCAGTCCCTTCCCAGACCAAATAGACCATTCATTATAAATCAAGTGGCTTGTCCAAACTGGTACCCTGTGAGCAAAGGCCTCTTTGGGACAGATTATTAAAAATCCTCTTCTGAGACAGATTTTTCCAAAGGATAGAAGATTCTCTTTCAAGGATCAGCCAAGCTCTTTCTCTGGGATTTGAAGGGTTAGAAGAATCCTGGTATTCTGTGTTAAACTTTTATACCTCAATCCACCAGCCTGGCTCTGGCTTAGGCTCTCTTACAGTAAAACAATCATCTTTCTGAGCATCAGCATTTAGTATAGTATTTATATTTTCCTTTATACAAGAAATCAGTACTAATTATGGGACATATTTGCTAGAATAAACCTTTGTGCTTATGCCATATATATAAGACAGCATCTTGGCCATGATTTAGTCATTTCCAGGTTCCAGGTCAGTTGGACAACAAAACCAGTCACTCTGTCTTGGTCACAGGTTTATACCAAGACTGGCTGGGGGTGATCACACCTGGACATAATTTAGTTTGTGTGTGCCAAAAGACCGCCTGTAACCTTCCTTGTCTTAAGATGGGGCCATTCCCTAGGGCATTTAAGATCCACTCCGTACTGCCTCCAGTGTTGGTTGCTCATTTGTGTCCAACTCTTTGCGACCCCATGGACTGTAGCCTGCCATGCTCCTCTGTCCATGGGATTGTCCAGACAAGAATACTGGAGTGGGTTGCCATTTCCTTCTCCAGAGGATCTTCCTGACCCAGGGACTAAACCCCGGTCTCCTGTTCTGCAGGCATGAGCCACCAGGGAAGTCATCAGGGAAGCCACTGTATTGCCTACTGCCATGAAAACCCATTACCTTTTGCAGTTCTATTTACCCATTGTCTTTGTCAATACTGTTTAATAGCATTTATCCACAGAAACAAAGACGTTAGGTATGTGTGCACAGGCAGCATACTGTGGGTATGTAGGTACTTATTCGTCCATGTAAATGGTAACCTCTCTAAAAATTTAGTCAGCAAGATTTATGGTTACATGGTAACTTTTCGATCAAGAATCGTAAGCCACTTCAGTCCAGTTGGCATAGCGGACTTCTGTTTATAGAAGTTTCTTCTCAAGTGATGTCTTTTGTAATAGATGTAATTGGAAAAACACGAGTGAAAAATACTGATATATTACTGGAATTCACTTAGTTATCAGCACATTGATCCAGCTTATCATCATATTGTGTGACCAAAATATTTCCCAGAATAATGTAACTCATGGTTATAGGTTCTCATCAGATTCTAAAATCAGAGGTTATATTGTTAAACATAAGGTTTCACCTTTCGGGGGATCTGGTATAATTGTGCTGAGAGGGCTTTCTTTGGAATATGCAGAGTTTGAACCACCCAGAATTGCAGAGTTAACCTTTCACTGACCAGGTAACTACTATTTGTACCTCTAATTGACAGTTGAAGGAATTTGGACATAAGGTTAATAACCTAATCAAAGTGCAATGATTCAGCTTTAGAGAGATTGGTCAAAGAAGGCTCTGAGTGAATGACATTTAAATAAAGCCTAAAGAATGAAAAGGTGATAACCATAAAAAGAATAGAATGGCTGGTACTCCAGATGAGGGAGTAATCAGTGTGAAACGGGAAAGTCCTGAATATTCAGGGTATTACAGAAAGTTAAATGAGGACACAAAACAGTCAAGGTTGAGTGAGGCAGGAGATGCAATTTAAGAAATGGACAGGGTCAGACTTTGCACAGCTTAAAAAATTTTTATGAGTAAGGAATTGGTCATGGTAGGAAAGAAGAGACAATAAATGGAAGTTGGTTGCAGTATTCTACATAGGATGATGGTTAGCAAGACAATATGACATGACTGAATTAATTTTTTGAGGTAAAATTCAGAGCACATGGATATCCTTGAGATATATGAGTGAAAGATCTGTCCTCACAGATCTTGTATTCTGTTTGAGAGAGGCTAAAAATAAATACAACAAACTAGCAAATTATATATTATAGATGCAAGTATTGTAGAAAATATAGAAGAGTAAGAGAGACTAGGAGTTGAGGATAAGAAAGATGTACTACATTAACCCATGTAGTTAGTGTGGTGGCATTGTTGTTGTTCAGTTGCTAAGTTGTGTCTGAATTTTTGGGACCCCATGGAATACAGCATGCCAGGCTTCCCTTTCCTTCTCCATCTTCTGGATAGTAGCATTGGAGTTAGACAACTTGATCTTCTATTAACATTAGTTTGCTTCTTTTTGTGATGTTCTTTGATATTTTGCACCTAGTCCGGTTTCTTCATTTCATAATCCATGTAGCAAAATTGTATTTTATTGCTTTCCCTTTAATTTTTTCCCTTAAATTCCCTTCATTATTTTGAAGCAGTTGTTTATCCTTCACCATATTGCCTCTCTTTCTAAAATTTTGTTGGTTAGAATAGAATCTTTCTAGTTATTTGCAATATTCAGTCTTGAGTTCTGTCTCATCAAACTGTGTTGATATGTGTGTAAAAAATATTTGTGATAACCTATGAAGTGTGTGTGTGTGTGTGTGTGTGTGCGCGCGCGTGTGCACCCTCAGTGGTAAGTTGTGTCCAA
This sequence comes from Bos indicus x Bos taurus, assembly GCF_003369695.1. Lineage (NCBI taxonomy): Eukaryota > Metazoa > Chordata > Mammalia > Artiodactyla > Bovidae > Bos > Bos indicus x Bos taurus. The sequence goes on along the minus strand of NC_040076.1, from coordinate 15,499,789 downwards.
TCCCGTGGACTGTAGCCTGCCGGCTTCCTCTGTCCATGGGATTTTCCAGACAAGAATAGTGGAGTGGGTTGTCATTTTCTTTGTCAGGGGATCTTCCCAACCCAAGGAAGATCTTCCCGCATCTCCTGGTTGGCAGGCCGGTTCTTTACTACTGAACCACCAGGGAAGCCCAACCTGTGAATTACTTGGCTCTAATTGTTGTCTTATATTTCACTGATGTTCTTAGTTTTAGTTTTATATTTTCTTTTTTTTTTCATATACAACTAATATCTTAAGAAATGTTTTTCAATTTGGGGGAGTAGTGGGAAAAGAAGGGAAAGGAGGCTTATGAACAGGTTAGTGGGAATTAAAATGCATATTCTTGTCTAGTTTCCAGAGAGGCCTGCCAGTTTTACCTAAGACAGAAATGGTATTCTCTCTCTCACTCTCCTTTTGAAATTTGTAATGCTTTATTTATATGATCAAAAAATAATTTACATTATCAGAAAAGAATAAACCATGTTTAGGTATAGATTTTGTAACAGAGAAAACTTATATCTCAAAGGACCTAGGATTTAATTTCACATGACAAGTGAATTTGTTTGTTGAGTAATTTAAAAGAAAGATACCACACTTTTAATATATTATCCTTAAAATTTTTATGAACATTTATTTTTGAAAACTAGAAAAAGAATAATAGATTAATGTTATCAGAAGAAGAGAAATAATAAAAGTTAGAGCATAAACCAAAGAGATTAAAAATTGGAAATCAGTTAAAATGAGCAAAACTGAAAGCTGTTTTTTTTTTTTTAAAGATCAAAACTTGATAAGCCTCTAGTAAAACTGAGGAGAAAAGAGAGAAAACAAAATTACTAATATCAGACATGAAAGAGGAATCCTTACTACAGATCCCATAGGCATGAAAAGGACAATAAAAGAATACTTATGAATAATTCTGTAGTCACAATTTTGAACCATGAAGTGGGCAAATTCCTTGAAAGACACAGTATGCCCAAACTCCTACTAGAAGAAATAGACAAACTGAATAGGCATACATATATTAAATAATTGAATCAATATTTAATAAAGTTCCAGAACAGAAAGCAACAAGCCTAGATAGGTTCACTGCTGAATTCTACCAAACACTTAAGAAAGCAAATACACCATTTCTTTCTTTTTTTTTTTTTTAAGTGAGTTTATTTATTTTTTTTTTCTAATTTTATTTTATTTTTAAACTTTACATAATTGTATTAGTTTTGCCAAATACACCATTTCTAAGCAATCTCTTCCAGGATGTACAATCAGAGGCAGTGCCTCTTAACTCATACTCTTAGGCCTCCGTTACTAAAACCAAACAAAGTCGTTACAGGAAAATACAACCATAAACCAATATCTTCCATTAATACAGATGTAAAAAATTATCAATAAAATAGTAACAAATTGAATCCAACAATGTATAAACAGAATTATATCCCGTGAATATCCTTGATATTTAAAACTGATTCAACATTTTAACATTATATTAAAAATCAATTAATGCAATTTATCACATCATTGGCTATAGAAAAAATTCACACGATCATACTAATAAATACAGAAAGTATTTGAAAAAAATCAACACTCACTCATAATTAGAAACTCAGAAAACTAGTAATAGAAGAAACTTCTTCAACTTGATAAAAAAAAATCTACAGAAAACTTAGTGGGAAAGTTTCAGGTTTCTCACCATTTAGTATGGTGTTAAATGTAGATTTTCTGTACATGTTTATCAAATAGAAGATATCAAAGAAAAACTATTTAAGTGGAGATATTCTATTTTTATAATAGTAAGCTTAAATTTTATCAATATTTCATCCCAAAGTGATCTGGAATAATCAACTCAGTTGAAGGGAATTAAGTAAGTTGGAGGACTGATGCAACCCAACTTCCAAGGCTTACCATAAAGCTACAGTAATCAAGATAGTGTGGTATTAGTGGAAGGATATAAAAATATTAATAGACCTGTAGAACAGCATAGATCCACATAAATAGAGTCTGCTGTTCTTTGACATAGAAACAAAGATAGTGCAATTGAGCAAATGGAGCCTTTTCCACAAGTGTTGAAACAACAACCAGATATCAACATGCACACACACACACACACACACACACACATACAAAATGAATCTAGATATAGACCTTATACCCTTCAATGTATTAACTCAAAATAGATCCATAGACTTAAATGTATAATGGAAAATTCAAAACCATAAAACTCCTAGAAGACAAAATAGAAGAAAGTCTATGTGACTTTGGATATGACCATGAAAATTTAGACTCAAGAGCAAGGGCACAATCCTTTGAAGGAAAGAATTTATGAACTAAACCACTAAAATTTTAAGAACTTTTGCTCCATGAAAGACACTGTCATGAAAATGAGAATACAAGCCATAAACTGGGAGAATCTATTTGGAAAAGACACAGTTGGCAAAGGAATGTTTTCCAAATACACAAAGAATTCTTAAAATTCAATGATAAGAAAATTAACAACCTGATTAAAAAATAATGGACAGAAGGCATGGATAGAAACGTTAACACAGAAGGTATATGTATACAAAATAAGTGTATGAAAATACATCCAACTTCATATGTCACTAGAAAATTGAGAATTAAAATGAGATACTACTGTACATCTTTTAGATTGGTCAAAATCCAAAATATAGACAATGCCAAATGCTGGTGAGGATATGGAGCAACTGGAATTCTCATTCATTGCTAGTGGGAATGCAAAATGCTACAGGCACCTTGGAATCACTTTGGCAACTTTTTGCCAAGCTAAACTAAGCATAGCCTTGCTCTATGATCTAGCAATCATACACCTTGATGCTTACCCAAGGAATTGAAAATTTATGTCTACACAAAAACTTGGCAGATATATTTTTTTCTTGCAGCTTTATTCATAATTTCCCAGTAAAAGCAATTAATTTCTTTCAGTGGGTGAAAGGATAAGTAAATTTTGGTACATCCACACAATGGAATATTATTCAGTGCTAAAAATAAGTGAACTAAGATGTGGAGGATCTTTAAATGAATATTAAGTGAAAGAAAACAATCAGAAAAGGCTGAATACTATAGTTATTCCAGTTATATGATAATCTGGGGGAAATAATGTATGAACACTGCAAGATTATCAGTAGTTTCCAGAGGCTAAGGGGAGAAAAGGACAAATAGGCAGACCACTGAGAATTTTTAAGGCAGTGAAATTCCTTCATATAGTACTAAAATGGTGATATATGTTATATATTTTTCAGACACCAAGAGTGAACTGTAATGAAAACTGTGAACTTTGGGTGGTGATGTATCAATATAGGTTCATTGATAAAATACAAATATACTGTTGTCCCCCAGTATAATGTTGGGGGACATTGAAAATGGGCAAGGTTGTATGTGTGTCAGAATAAAGGGTATATGGGAACTTTCCATACTTTCCACTCATTTTTGCTGTGAACCTAAAATTGTTCTAAAATACAGTTTATGCATTTTAAAAATCTTATGAGATCAGTTTCAACCATCTGCCTTTTAATTTAAGTGTTCTTGAACACATATTTCAGCTTTAATCTTTGATATTATAATAGATTACATGGTCAATTAGATAAGGGTGTGGTAATACATTTATAATGGGACACTTTCAGCCTCTGGTATGATTAATTACCATGCATTAAACATTGGCTGAGAAACTAAGTAATGATCATGGAATTGTTACTGTTTGAAAAGGGTTTTAAACTGGAGGGAGACAAAGACTATTAGTATGTTCTCTCAGGGAAGTATTTCAAATTAAAAATGCCTCTACTGCATTGCCTACTAAATGGTGAGGCATTAGTAATAGTAAAACAGTAATAAAAAACTGTAGTGAACAATCTATGAACAGTGCTAGTAAGATACATCACATGAATAATTTTATCCTCTAATAATTCTCTTTGGTAGGGTACATTTTGTCCCTTTTTGGTATTGAGGAAGTTATGAGGCTCTGAGAGGTAAATGGCTCAAACCTACACAGAAAGAAAATGCTGGGTTTAGGTATCAGTGGTCTTCCCTCTAGAGTGGTACCATATTGCCTCCCACCCTCTCCTATTGCCTCTCATGTTCATACTTGAATTTCACTTGACACAATTCTTGAGTTTTAAGAATATACTTACTTCTACCATATCATAGATCAGTGGACATCCAAGAAGATTGACAGGTAAAGAGAAACAAAACAAAGACTATCTCAGAAATATTTTTATAGCTTAAATTTTGTGTAGAGTTGATTAAATTCAAACATGAGATAAACTATTTTACCTGAGAATGCTAATGTGGATCAACAGAAAGTTCAGTATTAATCAGAAGAATATTGTTTTGGTAGCTGTGGGATAAATGAAATTATCCTAATTAGTGTACTAATAGGTCTTTATACTATATTTCAAGAACTTCTACTCATAGTTTTAAAAAGTCTAATTATTGTAAGCAAATGATCAGATTTATGTCTTTTATTCCCCAGTAAGCTCGTAAACACAACTAAACTGTGGGTTTTTGATATTTTTATTTATTTTTTGTTCACCAAATAAAATCTTTTTTTTTCTATTCTAGCATAGTGCCCTATTTAAACTTTTTTTTTTTTTTTTTGCAAGCTTGCATTTGTTTCCAGTTGTTTTCTGAAAGAATAGTGACAGAGTCATCACTTTGTTGAATTGGGAGGAAAAAATAACAGGAATCTACATACTGGAGCCTCACGCTAAAATTTAAAAATAAATTATTTAGACAGCAACTCTTTAAGACTATCATAATAATTTGTGATGTTTTACAAATTTACCCAATAATAAAATCATCTTATTCTCAGGTACATTTGTGTCATTTGGTCTAAGTTTTAATATTTGGAGAATTTTAAAATTAAGAATGTTTTTTAAGCTTTTTATTCCTAGTAATATTTATCTGTAAGCATGGAAAAATCTCCTGTAAAAAGATAAAAATAAATCCATTCCTTCTTAGTATATACTTCATGTGTCCATTGCATACTGCACAATTGTAGTTATGTATAAATATATAATCAGTTGGCTGCCATTAATAAAGTTTGGTATAATCATACAGGAGAAACAAGTGTACTGGTTTAAAAGTGTTTCAACATTTAAGTGGGTGAAGTGTTTCCTCTCACTAACTGAACGACCCCATCAATTTCATCTAGAGCTGCAGGCAATTCATTAATACTTTAGTAGAGGAATATATGACATTTAAAATATTTATCTAACTGAAAACTGTAGACTGACATTGTTATCAAATATGCTATTGGCTGAGATTTTTCCTAACATTTATAGTCATTTGAAGTTTCTTCATATATATCTCATAACAGATTATTTTCCAAATGCATATTTTATAAAGAAGAAATAAACAATAAGATGAAATATATTTGTTTAATTCACTTCTATTTGATCCTGGCTACCTTCGATTTTTACGCAGTAATATTATTGATGAGACTAGTAATAGTGCATAACTGCTACACTGTAGGATGCATCTTCAGTTTGCTTTCTTGTCTGGGGATTTGAGAGTGCAGAGTAATATAAATAATTAATGTAACACAATGCCTGGAGCAGAGAGGGGATTTAAAAGTTACACAAATGAATTATAAAAATGATGGCATTTTGTATTTTGCATTTATTAACATACAGCAAAATTTCTCTGTTGGTATAGAAATATATTCCAGAGGGGAATTGTTTGTACTTAGGTGCTCATTTCTTTGCTATTCAATGGAATGAATGTGGACAAAAATCAATGAATTAAATATGACAGTGTAATGAAAAGTAATACAGTATTATATTTCAGAGTAGCAATGTTTCAGAGTAATACAAAATTGCTTAGAGACATATTAATTTTTTTTCAGTTTCCAAGGTTGTCAATGGCAGTGAGCCTAGTGTTCAGTTAGATGTGTACCATGACAGTGAGTTCATAAGTAATGAATTGTATGGACCTTCATTTAGTGAATATTAAGAGATTCAGTAGAGGGTGACCTGAAGAATAAGTTGACTTTAACTATTTCTTTAGGTTTCCTCAGATAAATTAAGAACGAAACACCAAAGACAACACTATAAAAACTTTTTTGTAAGAGGCCAAAGCAGTTACCCAGTGACACAGATATGCTTATATCCTGGTATATTTAGTCCTGCATTTTTCTGCATCCTTGGAATAATAATTAGTATGCTTAGATAAATAAATATCCCAGATACCTTTCAAACTATTTGTCATACATTTTATTTTTTATCAATCAAACTTCTGATGAAAATTAAGCAGAAGTCTGTTCACAGTCATGTTCTATTTCATAAGGATACACGTGGCTGATAAGTAGCCTATCTGTAGGCTTTAAGAGTTACCAGACCTAGAATTGACATGCAATTTTGAAAATTAGAGGTTCCAACAAAGCTTTTCCTTAAAGAGTCAGTCATCCAACCCTTGTATACAGTATACAATAGGTTCTGTCATTGGATTGCCATACTGAGAAAATAAAAATACTGGATAAGTAATTAAATTTCAGGTAAACGATGAATAATTTCTTAGTGTAAGTATATCCTATGTAATGTTTATGGCTTCCCAGGTGGCACCATCAGTAAAGAACCTGCCTGACAATGCAGGAGACATAAGAGACATGGGTTTGATCCCTGGGTCAGGAAGATCCCTTGGAGGAGGGCATGGCAATGTGTTCCAGTATTCTTGCCTGGAGACTCTCATGGACAGAGGAGCCTGGTGGGCTACAGTCCATAGGGTCATAAAGAGTTGGACAGGACTGGAGCAACTTAGCACACACACACATGTAATGTTTGGGAGAAATTTATACTTTTAACTAATCAGTTTTTATTTAACTAGGTGTTCTATATTTAGTCTGGCAATCCTATATTGACATCTAGGGTCAGAGAAGGATGGTCATCATTTCTTATACATGACTAGAGCTATCTGACTGATAATGAACTTCCTATAAGACTGTATATTTCTGAAAGGTAACAAGCATAACTTAATTTTTTAATTCAATGTATTCAAATATTTATTGAGTATCTCCTAGATATAAGGAATTCCATAAGATGATTGGCAGTAAAATAATAAATAGATCACTGTATTTAGGGACAAAACAGTTTTGGTAGGAGAGATATGATAAAATATATCAATAAAGTACTTATGATTTCTTTCGGAATATAATTCTCATTACGGAGAAAGATGTTGTGAAATAGATTAAACAGTAATGCAAGAAAAAGGAAGGTCATCTTTAAATAGAATGACCAGGTAAAGTCTAGCTGAGGAGGCAGACATTGAACTGAAGCCTAAAGGTTAAGAGTGACCTGAAGTCATACCAAAAGTTGATATAAGATATATAGAGTGGGACTCTAATCATAATTCAAGAAAAGACAATGTGGAGTGTAAAAGAAATTTATTTCTTAAACATAGTGAAAAGTTTAATAGAAAATTTAAAAGGCTCTTTCAAAACGTAGGTAATAAAAGGTTGGGATTTTTCTTTTTTTTCTTTTCACTCCTTTCCTTTCCCCCCATTTTGGAAGCTGTTGAATTGCTTAAAGCAGAAAAACAACATGTGGTTTACATTTATAGATGTGTTTGATTAGCACTGTTGTTTTGTTGTTCAGCTGCTAAGTCATGTCTGACTGTTTATGACTCCCATGTCTGACTTTATGACTCCAGGGACTGTAGCATGCCAGGCTTCCTTGTCCTTCCCAGTCTCCTGGAGTTTGCTCAAACTCATGTCCACTGAGGAAATGATGCCATCAAATCATCTCATCCTCTGTCTCCCCCTTATCCTCCTGCCTTCAGTCTTTCCCAGCATCAGGGTCTTTTCCAGTGAGTCAATTCTTTGCATCAGGTGGCCAAAATATTGGAGCCTCAGCTTCAGCATCAGTCCTTCCAATGAATATTCAGGGTTGATTTCCTTTAGGATTGACTGGTTTAATATCCTTGCTGCCCAAAAGGACTCTCAAGAGTCTTCTGCAGCACCACAGTTTGAAAGCATCAATTCTTTGGTGCTCAATCTTTTTTATGGTCCAAGTCTTACTATGTGACTACTGGGAAAATCATAGCTTTGACTATATGGAACTTTGATTAGCATAGGGAGAATAAATGGGAGAAGCATGAATAGAAATTAGGAGACTAGTTAAGGTGCGAATATAGTAATACAGGTGTGAGAATTGGGGGGCTGATGGCAGGCTTGAAAAATCAGAGTGATAGCAATAAAGATGGCAAGAAATAAAGAAATTTGCAGTTTGCTCTGGCAGTAGTGATGAAGGAATGAAAAACGTGCTGAAGGATTCATTGTTGGGACTAACAGAAAATGGGAATGAAAGATGAGTCAGTGTTTCCAAACTTAGTGTTGGCTACTCACTGCTCAAACGTCAATATTTGAGAGCCAAGAGTTGGTAGAAAGGAAAGTTGCTTTGATCAGAAGACCAGCAATCTGGGGAGAAGGTGGACTTGTGTCTCAAAACCAACTATGAAGATTCTGCTCAGCCATAACAGTTTTTAAAGGGAAAATGGGAAAATAACTTAAGTGAATCCCTAAAGCAGAAGGTTAGGTTCTGCATCATTTTCCGTTGTATGCCAGCTGGCTGACTCATCAACTTTCTTCAGATGTTTATCTCACCCATGTGGTCTGCCTACAGGATTGCTAAGGGGGCTGTCGGGGTAGAGTGCTAGTCATTCTTTAATTACTTAATTCTTCATTTCTGCTTCTTTTAATCTAGGAAAATAATCAACAAGTTAGGCAAGGTATAGTGTGCATTTAGTAAAGTCAGGAGTTATGTAAATGTCAGCTAGTGATCTCATTTTTATAATGAAGTTTTAAGGAGAACTTGTTCAGTCACTCAGTTGTGTCCAATTAGTTGTGACCCCATGGACTGCAGCACACCAGACTTCCCTGTCATTCACCATTTCCCAGAGTTTGCTCAAACTTATGTCCATTGAATTGGTGATGCCATCCATCTCATCCTCTGTCATCTGCTTCTCCTCCTGCCTTCAATCTTTCCCAGCATCAGGGTATCTTCAAATGAGTTGGCTCTTTGCAACAGGTGGTCAAAGTATTGGAGCTTCAGCTTCAGCATCAGTTCTTCCAATGAATATTCAGGACTGATTTCCTTTAAGATTAACTGGTTTGATCTTCTTTTAGTCCAAGGGACTCTCAGAAGTCTTCCCCAGCACTACAGTTCAAAAGCATAAGTTCTTTGGTGCTCAGCCTTCTTTATGGTTCAACTCTCACATCCATACATGACTACTGGAAAAACCATAGCTTTGACTATATAGACCTTTGTCAGCAAAGTGTTGTCTCTGCTTTTTAATACACTGTCTAGGTTGGTCATAGCTTTTCTTCCAAGTAGCTAGCATCTTTTAATTTCATGGCTGCAGTCACTGTCCACAGTGACTTGGGAGCCTAAGAAAATGCATAAACAGGTAAACAGAAAAGGGCAAAGGAACTGCTTACATTTGCACTCTGCCTAGAAATAGTAAGGCAATGGCACCCCACTCCAGTACTCTTGCCTGGAAAATCCCATGGATGGAGGGGCCTGCTAGGCTGCAGTCCATGGGGTCGCTAAGAGTCAGACACAACTGAGAAACTTGACTTTCACTTTTCACTTTCATGCATTGGAGAAGGAAATGGCAACCCACTCCAGTGTTCTAGCCTGGAGAATCCCAGGGACAGGGGAGCCTGGAGGGCTGCTGTCTCTGGGGTTGCACAGAGTCGGACACGACTGAAGCAACTTAGCAGTAGCAGTAGAAATAGTAATAGTGCACTTTCTCAGAGAGGGGGTTTGTGAAGTGCTATGGGCTTCCCTGGCTGCTCAGTGGTAAAGAATTTGCCTGCCAATGCAGGAAATGTGGATTTGACCCCTGAGTCGGGAACACCCCCTTGAAAAGGAAATGGTAACTCACTCTGGCATTCTTGCTGGGAAAATCCCATGGACAGAAGCATCTGGAGGGCTAGAGTCCATGCGGTCTCAGAAGAATCCTACACGATATACTGGCTAAACAACAACAGCATGGTACCATGGTAGGCATCCTAATGATTTTTTGACTGATTGCTATGATGGATAGCCCAACATTTCCATCTGATAGTCAAAATATCCCATTTTATTTGTTTAAATTTTGTTTTTTCTTTTTCTACTTATATTCTAGAAAACTAATTGCTTGTGTTATAGAAAATCTGGTTTAAACCAGAAATAAGTGAGTTAACTTTCCCTTAAATTTCAAGAACATATAACATGTTTAGGCAGTAGATGGTATTGTTAAAAAAAATCATTGAGGGAGCTGTGAAATCATTCGGAAAAGCTCAGTTTTTGCAGTTAAGAGAAAATACCTATGACTTATTTGATTTTGAAGAACTGGTCTATTTGTATTACTCTGTTAATTTTTTTCTGAATAATTTGACTAGGACTCTTAGATAAAATTAATCATACTTTATAGTTCTCTATTGATTACTCCACTGCCATTCCCAGTTTATATTACTAAAAGTTATCATCAGAATAATTCAGAGAAAGTTCTGTTACCATAAATATTAAGAAATGGTACTGTCTTTTCAAGCATCTATATATAGTTGAAATATTCTTCTAATGGTGATGGATAATCATAATTGAATTTCATTATTAACCATCTGTCTTTCACATCCATTTGCTAATTTGGTTTTCTAATAAATTCATGAGTAATATCAGTCTGGTCTTTAGAAACACTGACTCTAGATTTTTTCTATGAAAATGTAAATGGATACTTGATACATTTTGATAATATGATATACTGCTAAAAGATAAACTGAAACATATTAACAATTTTAAGTGTTTGAACAAAAATCCATTTGAGCTGAGAAGCATCCAATCTATCAGGTAGAGATGAGCTCTTAGGAGCTGTACAAAGTAAAATATTTTTATAGGTGGAAAACAGCAGAAACAAGAAGGTTATATTAAGTAAAAAAGTGGGTTGTTTTTTGCAAGGGTACTTTAGCAGGTAGATGGGATCTATCAGGCCAGTTACCTACCTTTTGTTGATCAGGTGACTCCTGGTCTAAGATTCCATTTGTGGAAGAGTCAAATCTGCAGTTAAATTGTGTCATTGGTGACTTAGGGCATAGCATTAGTCACTCAATTTGGGACCTATTGTCCTTGTTTAAGAACAGAAAAATTTTAAATGATCAAAATATAAGCAGTCATGTTTAGAGGAGGAGAAAGAGAATATATTTAAAGCCAATAACATGACAGAAAACCATATATTACTTTTTTATGAAGAACTTATTTTCTCGAACAAACATTGTGTGGACGTTACTCAGTCGCGTCTGACTCTTTGTGACCCCATGGGCTGTAGCTCTTCAGACTCCATGGAATTATTCAGGCAAGGATACTGGAGTGGGTAGCCATTCCCTTCTCTAGATCTTCCTGACCCAGGGATCATACCTGGATCTCTTTCACTGCAGGCAGATTCTTTTCTATCTGAGCCAGGAGAGAAACTCATAACATACATTAGCATAACATATAATAATATAATATATTAACATATACTCTTTTCTTTTTATTTCTTTATCTCTCTCCATCTCTCTGTTTCTTCCTCTCTCTTATGCCTTCCCATCTTGTCTTTCTCTCTTCCTTCCTCCCTTTTCCCTTCCAACAATGAATGGGACATTTCCCCCTCAGTGGAATGAATTGTACTCCATCTTGTTTGTCACAATTGCATTTGCCATGGATAATATTACTTAAATTAAGTTTATAATTTAAAAACAGGAATTTTACTTGATAATACCTGGCATATATTTTGGGAAAACATTTTATATATATTGATATCTTATTTTAATAGATAAGGAATTGAGCAACAACTTTAATGTCATTGTATTGAAGTTAATAATTTAAGTTGAAAATTAGTCTTTTGGATCTTATTGATTTGAACATAAGGATATTAGCAAGTAAATGACATAATAAAAGGCATATTATTGCTACTTTCTTTTTATGATGGTAAATGAGTCTCATGAACTTTTCTTTGCCAAAGCAACTAGTCTAGATGAATTAGTCCACCTTTATTTTCATCTCTGATGAAACAATTAGAACTCTGAATTTGTTTATGAACCCTGAATATTTTGAGACAGTGAGAGAGAAGGATATAGAGAGAGAGAGTGCCAGGGGCTAGTACAGTTTATGCCAAATGTCAAATATAGTAAACATTGTCTTATTTTCATTTTAATTTAAAGATTTACATGTATTCAGTTAATTTCTGATTACTCCATTCATTGCCTATACAATTTCAATTTTTGTATATGTTTAGAAATTCTACAAGTTTAGCAAAACTTCAACTATTTAAAATTTTTGTCAGAGAGATAGACATTTTCTATGAAATAACTTAAAGGCAAGATACTATAATTAATAAAGGATATAGTTAAACTATGACAGTCACTGAGGCTTTAAAAGATGAATTAGACATGTTTGCTGACTTCCTACTCTGCAATTTCCAAATGTATCTTTACAAATTATGTTAGGATTTATAGTCCACCTTCACCTACATTATATCATATAATTTACTTGGTTTAAACTCAATCTGGTTTTATTTAATTCTTTGACAATGGTAGACATCACTTAAGTAGATGATATTATAGTTGTTGTTCAGTCACTAAATCATGTCTGACTCTTTGTGAGCCCATGAACTGTAGCATATCAGGCTTCCCTGTCCTTCACTATCTAATGGAGTTTGCTCAAATTCATGTCCATTGAGTTGGTGATGCTATCTCATATTGTTTCAAATCACATATTTCTAATATTTAAAATTTTCTTTCAAAAATGTTAACTATTGTCACTACCTATGAAATAGTTATATTATGCTTGGAGTTCAGACTTAAAGAGACCAGGCATTATGGCTGAGGATCAGAGTCCAGTATTTGCATAAAACCGAGTGAAAATTTACAGCAAGTATGACCCCATAGATGGCAGCCCACCAGGCTCCTCCATCCCTGGGATTCTCCACGCATGAACACTGAAGTGGGTTGCCATTTCCTTCTCCAATGCACGAAAGTGAAAAGTGAAAGTGAGGTCGCTCAGTCGTGTCTGACTCTTAGTGACCCCATGGACTGCAGCCTACCAGGCTCCTCTGCCCATGGGATTCTCCAGGCAGGAGTACTGAGAGTGGGTTGCCATTGCCTTCTCTGAGGTATGGGGTCACACAGAGTCAGACACGACTGAAGCAACTTAGCAGCAGCAGTGTGTACCTGATAAATATTTGCTAGTAGTCTTAGAATTGGTGAGTACAGATTCATAGGTAAGAGACCACGGTATTTGAGCATTGCTCAGTCTTGAAGGGCTAACTTGCACCATGGTAAATGCTTTTCTGAGCTTCCTCTAAATTATTATGACTATTTCCATGAAAGAAAGGCTTGTTATGTCTTTTTCTTCAGTAAACTTAGAGTTTTTGTGTCTTAGCTTGAAACAATCATTAACATGTTGAGTTGATATTTTTACATGGTTACTTGGAAATTGTGCTAACCAGAGTTGCTGATTGCACTATGAAGTTAATGTTTTCTGATAGTTTGCTTGATAGATTTCTAAGACTAATTTGAAAGCAGTAGAAAATTACATATATCTAAAATAGACTTAATTTGTCATGTAAATTTCTGTTTTCTTCCCCTCATGAGCTCCTTTGCCTTACAAAAAAAAATATGATATGGAAATACTAATGAGAAATTTCAGTCAGTTCAAAAATGGCATTCTCCCAACATGCTATGGATGTTAACTTTAATGAATCCCAACAGTTGTGATCTTCTTTTATGTGTAACATTTGTCAAAAAATCATCCTTATGCTTTCACCTTATGATGATATATATGGACTATTTTATTAAAACCAGAAAGTGAATTTACTTCATAGAGAAATAAATAACTCTTTTTGTATGTATCATTTTCATGAGGTGTATGTAATGCTTTATACTCGGTTTTGCTTATGCAAATGTTGAATATTACATATTAAACAGGCTCCTCCATCCCTGGGATCCTCCACGCAAGAACACTGGAGTGGGTTGCCATTTCCTTCTCCAATGTACGAAAGTGAAAAGTGAAAGCGAGGTCGCTCAGTTGTGTCTGACTCTTAGTGACCCCATGGACTGAAATGTAAATGTCTCTCAGTTGTGTCTGACTTTTTGCAACACATGGACTATGTAGTCCATGAAATTATCCAGGCCAGAATACTGGAGGGGGTAGCCTTTCCCTTCTCCAGGGGATCTTCCCAACCCAGGGATCAAAACCAGGTCTCCCGCATTGCAGGCGGATTCTTTACCAGCTCAGCCACCAGGGAAACCGAAAAATACTGGCGTGGGTGGCCTATCGCTTCTCCAGGGTATCTTCCTGACCCAGGAATTGAACCAGGGTCTCCTGCATTGGGGGTGGGTTCTTTACCACATGAGCTACCAGGGAAGCGACTCTGGTGTAAACTTCAGTGTCAGACCTATGCCTTGGAAGCAGCACAGAATCTCCTAAAGAGGGACCATTCCTCTGTTGTTTCAGTGATCTATTCATGTAAAAATAAGACCAAACTTTAAAGCTAACAAGAAAAGAAAGTTAGTATTCCTTATAATTCTGTTGGTTGATTGGGAATTCTTTTCACTGTCAAGTGGAGCATTGGGATTCCTTCAAGGTCCAAAATGGCCATATTTAAATTCTTGACTGTTGAAGACTCAGCCACTGATGAGATGTCAGCTGGATCGTTGGACGGGTACTTGATTTATTCTCCACATTGGCTTCCCCTCATCATTAGTTAATCATTAGATAAAGGGCTTTCCTGGTGGCTCAGACAGTAAAGAATTCACCTGCAATGCAGGAGACGTGGGTTTAATACCTGGGTCAGAAAGATCCCCTGGAGAAGGGAATGGCAACCCACTTCAATATTCTTGTCTGGAAAATCCCATGGGCAGAGGAACCTGGCCAGCTCCAGTCCATGGGGTCGCAAAGAATCAGATACTACTGAGTGACTAACACTTTCATCACTACTTGGGTTTCTTTGTTAGGTACTAACAAGGACTATTTTATGGGTGATGACAAAAACTGCATCTCTTAAGACTGAGACCTTGAAGATACACAGAGTCACTCTTGCCATAGTTAATGTTTCAAAGGAGTTTGTGGGCTGAAATCATAAAAAAGGAAGTAAAGTAGATTTGCCTCCCTTTGACTGTTCAGTTCAGTTCAGTCAGTCAGTCGTGTCCGACTCTTTGTGACCCCATGAATCGCAGCACGCCAGGCCTCCCGGTCCATCACCAACTCCCGGAGTTCACTCAGACTCATGTCCATCGAGTCAGTGATGCCATCCAGGCTTCTCATCCTCTGTCATCCCCTTCTCCTCCTGCCCCCAATCCCTCCCAGCATCAGAGTCTTTTCCAATGAGTCAACTCTTCGCATGAGGTGGCCAAGTACTGGAGTTTCAGCTTCAGCATCATTCCCTCCAAAGAAATCCCAGGGCGGATCTCCTTCAGAATGGACTGGTTGGATCTCCTTGCAGTCCAAGGGACTCTCAAGAGTCTTCTCCAGCACCACCGTTCAAAAGCATCAATTCTTCGGTGCTCAGCTTTCTTCACAGTCCAACTCTCACATCCATACATGACCACAGGAAAAACCATAGCCTTGACTAGACGGACCTTTGTTGGCAAAGTAATGTCTCTGCTTTTCAATATGCTATAAAAAAAGTTGGTCATAACTTTTCTTCCAAGGAGTAAGCTTCTTTTAAATTCATGGCTGCAGTCACCATCTGCAGTGATTTTGAAGCCCCAAAAGGAAAGTGAGCCACTGATTCCACTGTTTCCCCATCTATTTGCCATGAAGTGATGGGACCAGATGCCATGATCTTTGTTTTTTGAATGTTGAGCTTTAAGGCAACTTTTTCACTCTCCTCTTTCACTTTCATCAAGAGGCTTTTTAGTTCCTCTTCACTTTCTGCCATAAGGGTGGTGTCATCTGCATGTCTGAGGTTAATGATATTTCTCCTGGCAATCTGGATTCCAGCTTGTGCTTCTTCCAGTCCAGCATTTCTCATAATGTACTCTACATAGAAGTTAAATAAGCAGGGTGACAATATACAGCCTTGACGTACTCCTTTTCCTATTTGGAACCAGTCTGTTGTTCCATGTCCAGTTCTAACTGTTGCTTCCTGACCTGTATATACGTTTCTCAAGAGGCAGGTCAGGTGCTCTGGTATTCCTATCTCTTTCAGAATTTTCCACAGTTTATTGTGATCCACACAGTCAAAGGCTTTGGCATAGTCAATAAAGCAGAAATAGATATTTTTCTGGAACTCTCTTGCTTTTTTGATGATCCAGCAGATATTGGCAATTTGGTCTCTGGTTCCTCTGCCTTTTCTAAAACCAGCTTGAACATCTGGAAGTTCACAGTTCACGTATTGCTGAAGCCTGGCTTGGAGAATTTTGAGCATTACTTTACTAGCATGTGAGATGAGGGCAATTATGTGGTAGTTTGAGCATTCCTTGGCATTGCCTTTCTTTGGGATTGGAATGAAAACTGACCTTTTCCAGTCCTGTGGCCACTGCTGAGTTTTCCAAATTTCCTGGCATATTGAGTGCAGCACTTTCACAGCATCATCTTTCAGGATTTGAAATAGCTCAACTGGAATTCCATCACTTCCACTAGCTTTGTTCATAGTGATGCTTTCTAAGGCCCACTTGACTTCACATTCCAGGATGTCTGGCTCTACGTCAGTGATCACACCATTGTGATTATCTTGGTCATGAAGATCTTTTTTTGTACAGTTCTTCTGTGTATTCCTGCCAGCTCTTAATCTCTTCTGCTTCTGTTAGGTCCATACCATTTCTGTCCTTTATCAAGCCCATCTTTGCATGAAATGTTCCCTTGGTATCTCTAATTTTCTTGAAGAGATCTTTAGTCTTTCCCATTCTGTTGTTTTCCTCTATTTCTTTGCATTGATCACTAAGGAGACTTTCTTATCTTTTCTTGCTATTCTTTGGAACTCTGCATTCAGATGCTATATCTTTCCTTTGACTACAAATACATACAATTAGCTTATTTAACAAATACCAATTAATTGCTTACTGTATTGAAAATGTTTTTGGTGTTGTTTATTTGTTTATTCATTAATTCTTCCCTTGCCTCACAAAAGATAAATGTATTTATTGTAGCTTGTGATAAAACACTTCAAAACAGTATCAAAAACAGAAAATAGGAAGCTGCTGTCCTAGGAAGGAAGAAAAAGATGACATGAAGAAATTCATATATGTCTCAGGTCTCAAACTGTAGCAACACTGTGGAAAATTAGGAACATTCTCTTATTATAAAGCTATTAATGCTATCTTACTTAGAATGTGAGTATATGCATATATTTGTTTTAAAAGAATGTTGTGTTATGCAATCATTTCAAGTATGTGAAAGCAACATTTTTCTTTTACATGTTCTCTGTTCATGGGTACTTCAGCTTCATTTTTGTTAAAAACAGGCTATAATCTCAAACCCAACTCTCTGATAAATTGTACATTTCTACATTAGGGAAAAAAAACAACAACACTGAGCTACATTTTATAAAGATGCAAACTCAGTTTTGCATGCTTTTCTTAGATATTCCCTAGTGTTGAATTTCAATGTAATAGGGAATGTGCTTATAGAAGGAAAATTCTTCTGATCTGATTTCTAATTTCATACTCTATTTTTTTTAATATAGGACACAGTATAAAGGCTGTTCTGTAAATAGGCAGCAGATGAATATATCACTTCACAGACTTACCCACTTGTAGCACATAGTGTGAGCATTTTGTGCAAGTAAAATCCCATTATGGAAAAATAAAACTTTCTATTCTCATAAGATTTTTTAGTAGGACAAGTGGGATAGGCAATTGATGCTGAAATATTCAATTGATGATACCTAATGTTTTCGTACTCCTCTAAACCTTCTCAAACCTTATTGCATTGTGCATTGCAATGAGTAAAAATAAAATAATTTAAAAATTACACACTTATGAGTTTGATGATGAATATAATAGCCACATACCCTTTTAGGACAACTGTTCATCAGTTAAATTCATGTCTACATTAGGGCCTTTGCACTTATTAAGATTTCTACTGGAATGTTTTTCTCCAGAAATTGTCACAACTTTACTTCTACATCCATCCCTCTGATTTTTACTGAAATGTTATCTTCTCTGTGAAAATCCTCTCAGTCATTTGGTATTTCTTATCTCCTTCCAAAATGTTTTTGCATAATATTTATCACCATCAGAAAGACTGTATATTGTTTTAAGGTATCTGTCTGCTCTCTCCATATCCTATTAGAGGTAATCACTGTGATTACAGGGAATATTTTTTCATTTTATTAATCTTTGTAACTGTATTCAGGCACCTAGAGTAGCTACTGATAAAGAGTATATACTTAGAAATCCTTTTGAATGAATGAATAAATGAAGGCAGCATTTATTAAGGACATGATAACTCAGCATTAATACTAATGGCTTTTTATTTAACATGCATATCTTAACTACTGTTGATGTATACCTTCCCATGTTGATTCTTCTAGAGCATTATTTAGTAACTTTATGATAACTTGAAGTTCCCAATTACAATAGAAAATACCTCTTAGTTTGTTCTTTGACACATCTCAACAAATATACGAAACAAATATCTTTAACGTGAAGTCTTTGGATGGTTTAAAATTGCTTTAGCGTTTGATTAAGATTTAGTGTGACAGCTACTTTCATCATAAGCCAGAATGCATATGTGCAGATAACAGTAATCCCTATAGTTTTTCTCTGGTCTTGGATTGTAGAGACAATAGCTTCAACTTCAGTATTCATCGCCATTATACCAGTCATTAATGTGTTTCATGATCCCAAATAACATCTATAAATTTTGTAGTGTGTCTGTTTTAAAATATTCATTAGTCCTTTGCTCTAGTTGAATTGGCTTTGATAAAATTTATATTAGCAATCTTCACCAACCCAATTTTATTTTAGCTGTTCAATTTAGAATATTACTTCACACACAATTGCTATCTTACTCCTAATGTACTGGAAAGCCAATATCTTTGTAAAAATATACTTTAGTTATGATTCTGATAGAGATTGGCACTTGACAACTTGACAGGCTGGGCAGTATTATTCCTATTAAGATGTATGTATCCCTTGTCCAAATCACTTTAGTCACTTACTCAAAGTATTTTACAGAACATTTGCTCTTCTGTGAAATTATCTAGATGAAGCAGATACATTTTTATAATCTTTAAAATCAAGATTTAAAATGTACTTTTATAATATGTATATTAAATAGTGCAATATAGATGACAGCTCATCCAGCTAGCATCAACTGTGCATTTTTCCATGGTATACTAGATGTTAATAATAGGAATAATAGGTGACAATTCTTGAGAAATTACTGTATCTTAGGCATGGTGCAGTTATTTCATATAAATTATTTTATGTCACCTGTACTCCAAACTTATGAGACAGATATCAATTTATAATTTCCAGTTGCTGGGATACCAAGGTTAAATAATTTGCCTGCATCATACAACTGATAAATTATGAAACCAGGATGAAAATGCTTGTGGTTTGACTTCAGAAGCCAGTCTCTTCATCCCAGTGCTATGCTGCCTCCCACGTAACTGTGAATAGTGGAGACATTGCTGTTATTGTCTGTGAGAGAAAGAAGCATACAGATCTGTCTTTACTGTGCAGCAACTTTTATGGGAAGGGTATAAGCAAAATTTTAAAACTTCAGACCATGGAATCGGGAGGATTCCGTTTTGAAAATTCATATTAATCAAATGTAGATGATCTGAATGTCCTTATTCTAGGCCATGTCATATTCTTAGTTGATTGTATCTAATGCTTTATTGACCAAGATGACTTAGATGTCAGAGTCCAGTTTAAGGTAAGGAGACTAAATTAGAAAAGTAGCAAAAGAGTAAATAAATATGTTAATATATCCTACCAACTCTATAATCTCATGTTTTCATGTTAATGGTGCAGCAGTTTAATAGAGAGATAAAATTGAAAGTTGATCATTACGTTTTAAAGTTCATAATCATAATAGGAATTTACCAGAGTATTAATTAGCTAAGATATTAAATTATGAGGAAGGAGAAAGATATTCACTAATACTTATATACCCATGAAATATTACAAGGAGAAGGTGATTCAGTGTTGTTGTTGTTGTTGTTGTTGTTGTTGTTTGGTGCTCTGGAGGGGTTTTACTATATTATTGGACAGTTTTTTTCAGTTGTATTTAAAATAATTTTAAGAGAGGTAATTTAACTTAGTAGGGAGAAAGCAATAAAGCCTGGAAATCAGTTTCTGTGATATATGGGAAATGCTAATGACTTCATATGTTAAAGGGATTTTTAAAGTTGGGATTTGTGGGGAAAAAAAAAAAGAGAAGGAAAACAAAGAAAGTCACTCTTTACTAAGTTGAAAGAGTCATGAACATTCTCTGTTTTACCCTATGATAACTCTTGGCACTTGAAAGGGTGATGTCATCATGGTTCTCAAAATAGGCTGCCTCTAACAATCACAGAAAGAATGATTAAAAAACTGATGTACATCTGTGTCTCTTTTGCTGTCTCGCATACAGGTAAAAATAATAATAATAGTAATAATAATTTTTTTTAAAAAGAAAAAAAATGATGTAAGGGCTCCTCCTTAAGATTAAGATTTAGTCTGTCCTGGATGCATACCTGGGCATGAATGTATTTTTTAGAGCTTCTAGGTGATTCTAATATACAGCCATTGTTGAGAATAAATAACCGAGAGTTCTACATCAACATAAATTTCGGGTGATTATGCATTGGGAAGAGTTAACATTCAAATAACCATGTCCTTATGCCATGTCCCAATTTATTGCCCCCCTTTTTTTAATTCATTCTAGTAAATAACTTAAGAGTCTTGATATTTAAAGAAATTGTTCCTTGTTCTCAAGTACTTCTAATAAAATGCATCAATATTGAGAAGCCTAGGCTTTTTCTAGGAAGAGCAAAAAAAAAAAAGTATTATTTGGGAAACTTCAGCAGATACTATCATTTTAGCACTTCTGTTGCCTATTTCTATAAAAGGAGCTTCTGATTTGGAACAAGACGGATAACTGTAAATAGATTACACTTACGGATGAATTTGTCAGAGGTGATAAAGGAGTCAGCACTAATTTAGTCAATGTGGACAAGTGACACCATATTCTCAGTAGGAGGATAGTAATATGCATGTGTAAAAGGATGAAGCATTTTCTAGAAATGCAATAGTAACATGGAGTGAGTTAAAATGATGGTTTTATCTACAGTGGTGAAGTTGAACACTTAACATGTTCATGCATGCCGATATTCACCATTATGGTTTTGGTTTTAGATTTATGCATATAGAGCTTCCCTGGTGGCTCAGAGGTTAAAGTGTCTGCCTGCAATGTGGGAGACCTGGGTTCAATCCCTGGGTCGGGAAGATCCCCTGGAGAAGGGGATGGCCACCCGCTCCGGTATTCTTGCCTGGAGAATCCCATGGAAGGAGGAGCCTGGTGGGCTACAGTTCACGGGGTCGCAAAGAGTTGGACACGACTGAGCAACTTCACTTTCACTTTCTTTCACTTTATGCATATAAATCAGTAAAAGTGCCTGTCTGAAAATCAAATTCATCTAACATGCCCTAGATGTAGTTTTGATATAGGCTTTTAATTTTAAGAACAAATGGGAGGTCAGAAAGACTCATGTTGGAGGGTCTTTAAACTTATGTGTCACTTGCTCATGTGAGTGTTAGTCGCTCAGTCATGTTTGACTCTAAAACCCCTTGTACTATAGCCTGCCAGGCTTCTCTGTCCATGGAATTCTCTAGGAAAGAAAACTGGAGTGAATAGCCATTCCCTTCTATCAGGGAATCTTTCTGACTCAGGGATCGAACTCAGGTCTCTTCACTGCAAGCAGCTTTACATCTGAGCCATTTGTTCATGAGTCATTTTCTATACCGATATTTACTCAGCAACCTCATCCTTGATTAATTTTCTCCTTATACTCAATTTCAGGCATATCTTTTTGACTCTTAAAATAGCTACCTTCCTTCTAGAATGTTTCTGCTTATAGAAAAATTACCTTTTCCTTCATATTCACTAATTCCTTACGAGTATATAATTTTCAATGTTTATCATTTTCTTCTCTCTCTAAAAGTTTGCCATGCAGTCACTTTGGAAAGTTGTTTGGCCTTATCTTATGAAATTTTACTTGCATTGTACTTTCCTCCAATTTTTCTATTTTTTTGTATATTGACAATAGAAATGGAAAAGACATGTTCATAGCAGCACTGTTCAGATCAGCTCCAAACTAGAAACTGTTGTCACAAATTAGCATTAAAATGGAAAAAATAACCCACATTGTACTCTAGTCACAAAATAATCACAGCAATAAGGTAAAAAGATTTAGAGTCACATGGATAATATAGGTGAATTTTCCATATATCACATGGAGGAAAAAGAATGAGATAAAAATGCATAGGATACAATTACAACAATATGCAGTGAAAATACAACCAAAATTATTGTATTTTAGAAAGCAAGCTCATGGTGGTCTTGGTGGTTTGCAATGATAGTGACTTCAAGAAAATACAAGGATGTTTCTGGGGTACAGATGCCATTGTCTGTTTGATCTAGGCTCTAGATACTATTTTCTTTTGTGAAAATTCAAAGAAAGGTAGCTTTACATTGAGCTTCCCTGGTGGCTCAGTCAGTGGTAAAGAATCCACCTGCTAATGCAGAAGACACGGGTTTGATCCTTGGTTCAGGAAGATCCCCTGGAGAAGGAAATGGCAACCCATTCTAGTATTCTTGCCTGGAATATCCCATGGGCAAAGGAACCTGGCAGGCTACAATCCATGGGGTTGCAAAAGAGCCAGATGTGACTTAGCAAGTAAGCAACAACAAGCTTTACAATGCATGTATTTTTCTCTCCATGTCTATTTTACTTTAATAAAACGTACAAAGGAAAATCCAAAATTCTGCAGGAACCCAAGCTGAAACTCTATAAATCTGAAACGTAATTTTTTTTTCTTTTTGCATTTTCTTTAAAAAATGAGTTGTTGTTTTTTTTTTTCTTCCCCAAAGGGTTTTCTTTTTTTTTTCTTTTTTTTTTAAATTTTATTTTATTTTTAAACTTTACAGTATTGTATTAGTTTTGCCAAATATCAAAATGAATCCGCCACAGGTATACCCGTGTTCCCCATCCTGAACCCTCCTCCCTCCTCCCTCCCCTACCCTCCCTCTGGGTCGTCCCAGTGCACCAGCCCCAAGCATCCAGTACCCTGCATCGAACCTGGACTGGCGACTCGTTTTTTTTTTTTAACTTTTTAAACTCTCATTTGACAAAATAATGGAATTTCTAATTACTGCAAAAGGTAAAACATATTTCTGGATGCTTTAAAACATCAATATTTTTGTAAGTTGAAAATCAACTACTTCCTTGCTTTTATATTTGTGATATTTGAACTAATACTATAATGAGTTTTAGCCATTTACATGTTCCAGCAGGAAGTATAGACTTTATTCTATGTCTGCAATTACCCTGATTTTTTCTTCTAATAGATTTCTTAAACTTGGAATATATAAATCTTATGTGTATATAAATTGAAAAAAATTGTATTGAAATATAGTTGACTTACAGTGTGTTTTAAAGGCTCAAAAGTGAGAATTCAGTGAGTGGGCAAATAAGAATACTGATTTTTGGAACTGATTATGAATTATGGAAAATAAGTTTTCTTTGAGAAATTTCAGTGCTTATTTTTAATCTCAATTTCAGTGTCTTAGTAACTAACTCAGGTAATTTTCCATTACATAGTTGAGAAATTATAAGAAGTAGTAAATGGAAATTAAGATTATTACATTTTTAAAACAATTAATATTAGAAAATAAATGTGATCCTGATTATTAAATGTAGTCTTATTATCACTGTCCTTTCACAGAGTAAACCAAGTTAATTAATTCAAGTAGTAGAGTTATTACTTGCTTTTCATGCATCACAGAGTTGCCTATTTCTTATTTATATATTTTGTCTGCAGAATTGCCCAGAAACAGCTAATCCTAGCAAAACATATTGTCTCTTTAAAGAGATGTATGACAGCCTTATAAAGACATAGTGACATTTAAATGCAATTTTTAAAGAACAAATGGAAATTTAAGAGATTCTTAACTGTGATAATTATGCACATAAATAATATTATGATTAGACGCTTCTGGTTGCAAAGTCTTTCCTGGAAATTCAACTATTTCTATTGTCTCAAATGTACAGTAGTCCTTATATTATAGTTCATCCCAATATATTTTTCAGAATTTAGCAGCATAACATTCTCAAGAATGTATATACATATGTGTGTGACTTATTAAGTTAAATAATAGTTTAAAAATTGGATGTTACTATCACTAAAATATGGAAAATGTTTAAGGACAGGGAAGCCTGGTGTGCTGCAGTCTATGGAGCAGCAAAGAGTCGGACACAACAGCAACTGAACAACAAAAGGATACCTCATTTACTGTCTCATTTTAAAAATGGTGTAAATGTTAAATAAAGGGTTAAATAATTTTTATTGATTACTAAATTATTTAGTATTACTAAATAATACATAGGTTAGTAATATATATTACTAATACCTGGCATAAATCAAGCAAATACAAGATAATGACACAAGTGGTTCTAGTTATTAATGCTTTATTCCTTTCTTGAGACTACACCATATGAGTTCATATAATTGTTGTGTCTTGGGTATTCATTAAATCCGACTCTCTGGTGAATGAACACCTTAGTGAGCTAGTGCATCAAATTGTCATGAGACTTGAAATCCATAGCGGGGACCATGTCAGCAAGGTCAGATAAATAATATTTCTGACCTTTTAGACTTTAAACTTTATAAAAATTTATTTCTAGACAAGTTCATCATAACTTTAAATACATGTGATCCATATAATTTTCAGTTATTAATAATAAATACTTTTGCAGAAATGTTATATATTCAATTACATAACTATTTTTGAGTGCTTTACAGGGTTAAAATGAAGTGATTATAACCTTACACAGTTTGGTTACAATAAGGGACTGGGAAGTGAGCCGTGAACTTATAATAATTTTTTAAAAAGCAAAATATGCAGGAAATATCTCTTCAAATACTGGCTAGTATAGTTGTTAATTGACAGTATATAGTTGTGGGTTTTATCAAACTTTAGTAATCTATAGAAATCAGAACAAAGTTTGGAGGGCATTGTTTTTCATCTTTAATGATGGTATAAAGGTATAATTACTACCTATTAAAGTTCTTTTAAAATATATATTAAAATATAAAATGGGATATTTCATAATTTATGTAAAATTAGAAATTTTCTATAACTTCCTGTAGTTTATAAGAAAGGCAACCCAGTACTAGCATTTAATTATGTTTCTCTCCAAAAGAAGCTCTTATTTAAAAAAGAAAGCAAGCTATAATTCTGATTAGAGATAGTATAGTCCATTAAAAGTCAAGCAAAACTCTAGATTAAGACAAGTGTCTGATAAGTAATTTCCTAAAGACTGGATTTTCCCATCATGAAGCAGGACCCACATTTATGTACTTAGCTAAAGGGAACAGTTAATAAAGCCAGTGACTTGCAGGAGAGGACAGAACTGATGACCTCATACCATATGGGTCCTGTGGATCACAAGAGACACATGATGACAGATGAAAGATTTCTTTTAACAGTGTATGGTTTTCTCCACTTGAAAAACAACATATGAAGAACTTGATACAGTCAATGTCCCTTGAGCAGTAGTTTTCAAAAAAACCAAAAACAAACAGCAACCTTCAAACTATACAACCTTCTTGTCAAGTGCAATTTTATGTAGGGTCCCATGGTATACAAAGTATAAAAAATAAGGCTGATTAAAATGGGGCAGGTGTCTTGAAAGTCAGCCCAGAAACGTACATGAAGCCTTCAGGGATCCCAAGAATTCAGCAGAATACATGTACATTTTAGCTTATACCCAATAAAATATTAGCAGTTATCTAGTGTCACTCCTTTATTGTATAAATGAGATATTAAAGTTCAGCATCCTTAGGGTTTGTCTTTAATTTCACAGGAAGTAATCAGACTGTGTCTTCTGAATCTTATCAAGGCTATTAAAATCACTCAGTTCTTAAAATTTTTTTCAACTGTCCCCTATTGGAGTAGCAAATATTTTTAAAAGGAGTTTTAAATATGTGATAAAAATAATAATAAAAATGGGTCATGTCTTAAGGACTGGCTTTGAAGTTAATAATGATTGAAAATATAAAACTCCTTTACTTCTAGATAAGACTTAAAATTTGTGGAACTGTAAGTGTCAAGGATTAGTAATTGGAGGTTAAATTTTTCAGATTTGTCTGAAGCCTTAGGTGTCCTAAACCAAAATTAGGTAAGATTCACATTTCAAAACAGTTATTTAAAAACTATTTACTTTTGAATTACTCTTGATTTTTCACCCACTAGGATAATATAAAAGTGATGAATTGTTCAATGTTGTGGGGCAAGTGTATTTGCAAAGTAAATTTCTTTGGAAAATGTTTTGGGAATTTACTGTTGTCTGAGCCCAAGCAATGTATGTGTTGATGTCTTCTCTGTCAGTCT
This sequence comes from Bos indicus x Bos taurus, assembly GCF_003369695.1. Classification (NCBI taxonomy): domain Eukaryota; kingdom Metazoa; phylum Chordata; class Mammalia; order Artiodactyla; family Bovidae; genus Bos; species Bos indicus x Bos taurus. Next base: position 15,473,207 of record NC_040076.1, on the reverse strand, counting down.
TTTATGGAACCACTTAGAGATGAATTGCCTGCAGTCAGGGGAACACCATCAAAATAGTGTCTACCTCGTTCCTAACTAGTCTATAGGAAGAGAGATGGGCAAGTTGCTTGTTTTGGTGATGGAACAAAGTTGCTGCTTTAATGCTGCTGCTGCCAAGTCGCTTCAGTCGAATCCGACTCTGTGTGACCCCGTGGACTGCAGCCTACCAGGCTTCTCCGTCCATGGCATTCTCCAGGCAAGAACGCTGGAGTGGGTTGCCATTTCCTTCTCCTATAATGACTGCTATAATGCAGTCATTCTCAATTTCCAGAATTATACAAGAGAAGAACGCTTATGTGTTAATACTGACCAGGTTTGGATCATCTAGAAGAGTTGCACTGGAGAAGAGAAGGATTGATATAGATTCTATCCAATTGAGGAATGAAAATTCACCAGAAAGAAGGTGGAAAGAGATCCTTGGATTCCTTGGTATTAAGATGTGAACAAGCAAGAGTTGGAAAATTTACTGAATGTACTGAAAATTCTGAGGAGATGTTTCCAAATAGTGTGTGTGAACAAATGAAATGTCTCCCAGTTCCAGAAACTAATCTTCAGGTATTACCAATCAATGACAAGACAGTTTGCCTCTCTTATCTACCCTGCCATCTCCAACCCCCACGGTTTATCCAGGGATGAGAGAAGAAATTTCCTCACTAAACATATTTGATTTGCTCTTATAATTAAACCTTGAATGAGTGAGTGTTAATCACTTATTCGTGTCTGACTCTCTGTGAACCCCATGGACTGCAGCCTGCCAGGCTCCTCCATCCATGGAATTCTCCAGGGGAAACACGAGTAGATTGCCATTTCCTTCTCCAAATTAAACCTTGAATACTGTTTATTCATTATTCTGTTAATTGATAAGAATTTACTGTTAATATTAACAATACACTTGGGAGCCGGACTAAGTCCACATTCCTACTTAAGATTATAAAACATCATGATTTTCTTCTACTGTCTGAATTCAATGTGTGTGTGTGTGGTGTGTGTGTGTTTGTCTTGAGACAGTCTAGTATAGAAGGTTAGGAGACCAGACTCTAGATCAAGACTAACTGAGATCAAGTTCTAGCTCTACCCTCTACCAAAGGTGTGGCTCTGGTGATTTATTTATCAATAACTTTTTGGGGCCTTAGTTTGCTTGTCTATAAAATACGTATAAAAATGGTACCTAAATGATGGGGATCCTTTAAGGAATGAATGAGTTGAAAAATCTCAGCACATGTAAAGTTCCATAAAATTATTTATTAGTACTAATATTGTTATAAATGAGAGTTCTAGTGAGCTGGATGTCTTATTCCTGACCATGTTAGGTCAAAAGTCATGCGTATTTACAAAATTATTAGAAACTGTTAAACTATGCTCTAAAAAGTTGTTTACAAATAACTGTCTCCTTAGATTTAAAAGAAAAAGTGACATACAAATGGAGGCTGAAGTGAAAGGAAGTGTCAGGAGGTCCCTTTAGTAATGAGTGATATTTTACAGAGAGTCAACTGCTTTGAAAGTTATTTGGGAGAAATATACAGACAGGTGGACGTATGACCTGTTTGCCCTGTGAAAATTGGTATTTGAAATGACCCAATTCTCAACTCGAGAATTTTCAAAGTGACAAATTATGCTCATTTGGCTTGTAATGATGTTCTGATTACAGGCTTGAAGACCAATGATGGATTTCTTTAACTTCTGTTCTTAATGTTCTTCAGTTCTGTTGTGACCTCTTCATATTCAAGCATGTAGAAGTATTCTCAGAAACAGCTAAAAGTTTTATAATTATGTATTTAAATATATATTTATTTCTTAGAATAAGATTCTGTGTTTTATTTTGGATCAGTCATTTTATGTATTCCTTAATCCTCATAGTATGTTCTTTATTTAAACAAGTGTATGATGGAATCTCTTTTAAAAATTACCAATTTCTCTTGTTTTTGGTAGGATTTAGGAGCTCTGAGTCAGAGATACTTTATATGTATCTGTGTAAATTAGCATTTATTTTCGTTATTTAAAAAAATTTTTTATTAATACTTCTCAGTATTTACTGTGTTACTGCTATGCAGAGGGCATAAAAGCAGGCATTGGAGATACAAATGTAAACAGGTTAGCGTCGTCCTCATGGCATTTACAACCTGGTATGCGAACAGACCATCATAATCTTACACTTGAGACTTGTGAGCATGTGGAAGGCACAGATGAGTTCTTCTGGGGAAAGTTGAAGAGATTGACTGATTTTAAAAGCTAAGGAGAAGGGAAGAGCCTAATAAGACTGAGAAAGAGAAACAAGTAAAATCAGATGGACGTCATGAGCATGCTCTCAACAGATCAGCAGAGACCGTTTCCGATATGAAGTGGTGCTGACGGTCATAAATTGCCACTGATATGTCATGTATGATGTAAAAACATGGGGGTTACCAAAAAACTTGACAGAGCCTGTTCATTGCAATGGAGTAGGTTAATTGAAGCTGAATGGGATTTAGTAGTGAATCAGAAACGAGAATGGTCTGTGAGTTTATTTCTGTTTTGTGTATAGATTCATTTGTATTAATTTTTATATACTACCTATAAGTGATATCATGTGATATTTGTCTTTCTCTTACTTACTTCATTTAGTATAATATTCTCTAAGTCCATCCATGTGGCTGCAAATGGCCAATAGTTCACTATTTTTATGGCTGTGTAATATTCCATATATTAAATGGAATCAGTTGTCTGATGATGGGCTTTTGAGTTTTTTCCATGTCTTGGATATTGTAAATAGTGTTGCTATGAATATTGGGGTGCATGTATCTTTTCAAATTAAAAGTTTTCATCTCTTCTGGATATATGTCCAGGTGTGGGATTGCTAGATGATATGGTAGCTCTAGTTTTAGTATTTTAGAGAATCTCCTTACTGTTTTCTAAGGTGGTTACACTAATTTACATTCCCATCAACAGTGTAAGAGTTTTTTTTTTTCTCTACAACCTCTCCAGAATTTATTATTTGTAGACTTTTTAATGATGGCCATTCTGACTGGTGTGAGGTGACACCTCATTGTGGTTTCGATCTGCATTTGAGCATTTTTCATTTTTTCATGTGCCTGTTGGTCATCTGTATCATCTTCTTTGTGAACTGTCTATTTAGGTCTTCTGCCCATTGTTTGATTGGGCTTTTTTAATTTATATTGAGTTGAATAATCTGTTTTGTATATGTTGGATATGAACTCCTTTCTATTTGCATCATTTGCAAATATTTTCTCTCATTCCATAGGTTGTCTTCTCAGGGAAAGGGAGGCAGGGGGAAGGATAAATTAGGAATATATGATGAGCAGATAAAAACTGTACATAAAAAAGATAAGTAGAATGTATTAAGTATATAGAATAAAAGTCAAAATGAAGTCGCTCAGTTGTGTCCTACTCTTTGCGACCCCATGGACCTTACCCTACCAGGCTTCTCCGTCCATTGGATTTTCCAGGCAAGAGTACTGGAGTGGGGTGCCATTTCCTTCTTCAGGGGATCTTCTTGACCCAGGGATCGAACCCAGGTCTCCCACAATGCAGGCAGACGCTTTACCCTCTGAGCCACCAGGGAAGGAGGTATATTAAATATCTAGTAATAACTTGGAATGGAAAATAATCTGTATATATATATATATATATATATGTGTGTGTGTATGTATATATATATATATATATATATATAATGGAATCACTCTGCTATATAGCTGCAACTAACACAATATTGTAAACTATACTTCAGTAGGGAAAAAATAGAGAGAGATGGAAGAAGAAGTAGAGATGGTAAATATAAACATTTCTTATGAAAGTTTATCTGTATGAGATGCAGAGAACTGGGAAGTTTACTGAAGGAGAATAGGGGCTCACAGGATAGTTTTGAAGACAGGAGGTATTAGAATATGACAGAATGATCAGTGGAGGGCTGAAATTATGGTACAGGTAAGAAATCCCAGGATGAACAAAGATAATTATATCCTGGGAGGTACACAAAATGAAATTTCATGTTGATACCAACAATAAAAGTCTAATGAGGAGACTTGAAAGGGAAGAGTTCAAGAGCCGAACAGCAGCTTCAGTGCCCTGCAGGACATTCAGTCCTTTCTAAAACATCGAGGCATTGGTCCACAAGACATTTTTGAACCACACCTAAAGATTCTTGAAATTTGGTCCTGATAAAAGTGTCCATGAGCATATTTTGCCTATGCCAAATGGTTTACAAAAGGGCTCAATAATCAAGTGCCTTTTGGCATGGACCAGATGTCTTCATGGACATTTTCAAATGTCTTGTCCGTGTCTTCATGGACAAGATCAAATGGTCCTGAAAACAGCAAGGACATTTAGAAGACCTGATGTCTTATAGACATTGTTTGCAAACTGCCCTAAAGTTTTATCCATATATCTTAGTATTGTGAGTCTAGCAAGTAGTAGACTAAACCAAGGTTGTCATTGTTCAGTTGCTGTCATGTCTGGCCAAGCCCTGTCCAACCAAGGTAACAGCTTTAAGACAAATACAAGAAACATTTTATGTGTTTATAAATAACGGGGTATTTCCATTTATTCTTCAGAGGAGTTTTCCTATTTAAAATAGTTCTGTATTAAATAGCTACTGGTCTTAAACTTAAGCTTCTTTTCTTGATTATGTAAGCTAACTAAAATACTAATTCTATCCTCATCTCTGTCTTTCATCCTAGGCCATGCTAACAGAAGTATCTCTGTATCATTTATGTCCAAGCTTGTCTATATCCATAATGAACACTTAAGTTTCATTTAGACAAATTAATGGATTGATTATTTAGCTTTCCTTCCTTTTTGTTTACAATAAAATTTCCTGTAAAATCTGACCTGAGTCATGCTAAGAAAAAGAGAGAGATAAGCCTTTTTTTATCTATTACTAGCAGAAAAGTTAAGTGAAATATAGTCTGTCCTTAGGATAACTGTGGCCATGAAACTGAAAAAAATAATGAGAAACTTCAAAGAACAGCTTACAATAAGTGGAACAGATGGATATACTCCTTTTTATTTTCATGACAGTTAATATCACAGTTCTATTTAGAAGTTTTCAATAGACTGAAATTCTTTTTTTTTTTTTTAGATTATCACTTTATTATTATTTTTTTTTTGGTGTGCTTTTATTTTTTTATTTTTTATTTTTTTAATTTTATTTAATTTTTAAACTTTACATAATTGTATTAGTTTTGCCAAATATCAAAATGAATCCACCACAGGTATACATGTGTTCCCCATCCTGAACCCTCCTCCCTCCTCCCTCCCCATACCATCCCTCTGGGTCGTCCCAGTGCACTAGCCCCAAAACCAATACAGTATACTAACGCATATATATGGAATTTAGAAAGATGGTAACAATAACCCTGTGAACGAGACAGCAAAAGAGACAGTGATGTATAGAACAGTCTTATGTACTCTGTGGGAGAGGGAGAGGGTGGGAAGATTTGGGAGAATGGCATTGAAACATGTAAAATATCATGTATGAAATTCTTGAGGTATAATTTAAAATTTAAAGAGAAATATAGTTGTCACAATTAAGTACTGTTATTGAACTTAAAATATCTAATTTTTCTAGTGATAATTTTGTATTAATAATAAATTATATATTACATATAATACAAGTTTCTCTTTCATATGAGATAGTAATTTTACAAAAATAAATTTAAGAAAGAGATAAAAAATAATCCATGGTAATAAAAACAACTCACATTTAATTGTCTCACTTGAGATAGCTTCAGTCAGTTCACTTGGATTAATTCTCACCTTAGAGAAAAACACTGATTTAAATATTTTTATTGAAACCGTGATTTTAACTAGATATAAATTTAAATAGAATACACAAGCACAAGCCTGGTTTTCTTATACATACTATATTGTGTGTTACTTCTTTATTAGAAAAGGATTCCAGGCTGGAGTGACTTTTTGTATGTGTTAATAAATGTGTGCACGGGATGTATACATGTAGCACCATTTAAAATCAGAATTGTTGAGTTCTGGTAATGTACTAAGACCAAAATTAAACTCTTTGTATCTATTAAATTATTAATTTTCATAATGAGTATGTTTATCTCCCATTTTAGTGATGAGAAAACTGATACAGGGAAACAAAAGTTTTAGTTAACTTGCTGAAAGTAATTTAGATCAGTTCACTTCAGTTGCTCAGTCATGTCTGACTCTTTGTGACCCCATGAATCACAGCATGCCAGGCCTCCCTGTCCATCACCAACTCCCGGAGTTCACTCAAACTCATGTCCATTGAGTCGGTGATACCATCCAGCCATCTCATCCTCTGTCGTCCCTTTCTCCTCCTGCCCTCAATCCCTCCCAGCATCAGGGTCTTTCCAATGAATCAATTCTTTGCATGAGGCGGCCAAAGTACTGGAATTTCAGCTTCAGCATCAGTCCTTCCAATGAACGCTCAGGGCTGATCTCCTTTAGAATGGACTAGTTGGATCTCCTTGCACTCCAAGGGACTTTCAAGAGTCTTCTCCAACACCAGAGTTCAAAAGCATCAATTCTTCAGTGCTCAGCTTTCTTCACAGTCCAACTCTCACATCCATACATGACCACTGGAAAAAACATAGCCTTGACTAGATGGACTTTTGTTGGCAAAGTAATGTCTCTGCTTTTTAATATGCTATCTAGGTTGGTCATAACTTTCCTTCCAAGGACTAAGCATCTTTTAATTTCATGGCTGCAATCACCATCTGCAGTGATTTTGGAGCCCCAAAAAATAAAGTCTGGCACTATTTCCACTATTTCCCATGAAGTGATGGGACCAGATGCCATGATCTTAGTTTTCTGAATGTTGAGCTTTAAGCCAACTTTTTAACTCTCCTCTTTCACTTTCATTAAGAGGCTTTTTAGTTGGTCAACACTGAAATCAGATTGATTGTATTCTTTGCAGCCAAAGATGGAGAAGCTCTATGCAGTCCGCAAAAACAAGACAGGGAGCTGACTGTGGCTCAGATCGTGAACTCCTTTTTGCCAAATTCAGACTTAAATTGAAAAAAGTAGGGAAAACCACTAGACCATTCAGGTATGACCTAAACCAAATCCCTTATGATTATACAGTGGAAGTGAGAAATAGATTTAAGGGACTAGATCTGATAGACACAGTGCCTGATGAACTATGGACGGAGGTTCGTGACATTGTACAGGAGACAGGGATCAAGACCATCCTCATGGAAAAGAAATGCAAAAAGACTGTCTGAGAAGGCCTTAAAAATAGCTGTGAAAAGAAGAGAAGTGAAAAGCAAAGGAGAAATGGAAAGATATAAGCATCTGAGTGCAGAATTCCAAAGAATAGCAAGGAGAAATAAGAAAGCCTTCCTCAGCGATCAATGCAAAGAAATAAAGGAAAACAACAGAATGGGAAAGACTAGAGATCTCTTCAAGAAAATTAGAGATACCAAGGGAACATTTCATGCAAAGATGTGCTTGATAAAGGACAGAAATGGTATAGGCCTATCAGAAGCAGAAAATATTAAGAAGAGGTGGCAAGAATACACAGAAGAACTGTACAAAAAAGATCTTCACAATCTAGATAATCACGATAGAGTGATCATTCACCTCGAGCCAGACATCCTGGAATGTGAAGTCAAGTGGGCCTTAGAAAGCCTCACTACGAACAAAGCTAGTGGAGGTGATGGAATTCCAGTTGAGCTCTTTCAAATCCTGAAAGATGATGCTGTGAAAGTGCTGCACTCAATATGCCAGCAAATTTGGAAAACTCAGCAGTGGCCACAGGACTGGAACAGGTCAGTTTTCATTCTAATCCCAAAGAAAGGTAATGCCAAAGAATAGTAATTTAGATAGGGAGTGGCAAACCCAGTAGCATCCTAACCACTCTATTATATAATCATGTGTTTCTCTAGAGCTCAGTAGCAGTAGTAAATCTTCCTGGTAGGGCATTGAGAATCTACAAGATTAAGAAATACAAGTGTCTTTTGGACTCTGTGGGAGAGGGAGAGGGTGGGATGATTTGGGAGAATGGCATTGAAACATGTATAGTATCATATATGAAACGAGTCACCAGTCCAGGTTGGATGCACGATACTGGAGGCCTGGGGCTGGTGCACTGGGACAACCCAGAAGGATGGTATGGGGAGGGAGGAGGGAGGAGGGTTCAGGATGGGGAACACGTGTATACCTGTGGCAGATTCATGTTGATATATGGCAAAAACCAATAAAATATTGTAAAGTTAAAAAATAAAATATTAAAAAAAGAAGAAAACCAAAAAAACAAGTTTATATACAATATATTTCAATATTTTAGAATGTAAATAATTAGAAGGTAAGAAAACTGAAACTCAAGATCTACTTGATAATTCAAGGGGCAGAGATATTATTTTTTTAAGTTTAAGGTGAGGGAATAAGTTTTACTGCAACCACTGAGACAGTGGAAAAAAATGGAGATTATTAGCAAGCATCCTGCATTTTTATTGTTGCATTTCAGTAAGAGAACAAATAAAATCACAAGGAAACTATATTTAGAAGCTATATGTGTTAGGTAGAACTGTATGTAACTATATCAGTATAGTTTCTTAATGTATTTAATAAAAGACCAAAGAATAAATCTGAATTTAAAAGTATATCATGTTTATGCCTTCAAGTAAAATTATTCTACAGAAAATGTTGCAGGTATTTATTTTATTCTTAAAGATCTGTACAGAAGCACCTGCATAAGTACCTAACATATTCTATTAAAAATCAGTCTAAAGAAAAGTGTAGTAAAATTAAGGGACTGTGCATCTTTTCTTTTCAAAATAACTCTTTTTGTTTCTATTATGTCATGGGACTCTGTAGTAAATCATCTCAAAAGCATGCAATTCTAAAATTTAGCACTAATATAACATCATTAATAAGAGCTAGATTTTTATAGACACCATAAAAAACAAGATCAAGAATCTGGAAGAGATTTTCTGTTTCTTATAAAATGATAAAAAATACAGTGAATAAAAATCATTCTGAATTGTGTTTGATCAACTCACTCTTCAACATGACTTTTGACAGTATGTGCAGTGTTGCAGATATTATTGCTGTAACTGTAGTAAACAATTGAAAGTGTGAATATGAAATATCAGTCAGGCTCCAGTAATATTTTCTCAGTTGTATACCTTCAGATATGCCAAACTTACCAAGGAAGTGACTGAATGTGAAATAAAAATGTGTGAGATAAATTGACCTTTTATACCTGGGATGGGGATGGAGAGACTTTAAAGTTTTGATAGGATTGATTAATATCTGACTTCAAGTTAGGAAAATAATCTGATTTCTAAATTATGTAATTCACATCCCCATCATCTTAGGCTGGATCAGAATGTAAAATTTTTGTGAACCTAGTTGATCTAAATTCTAACCAACACTGTGGCTTGAGTCAGGTCATGTCCTCTGATGAACGCAGGTCCCACTCAAGAAAGGACATACTGCTTCTGCTTCTGGGGGTTTTGTCAGGAGATAGATTTCAGCTGACACTACAGTCAGGGTTTGCTTTAGCTATAGATGCTCATCTCCTGCAAAAGGCAGCCTACATCTGATGACTAATTGAGGTGGGGATAAAAGACCTGAGCTTTTCAGCCCACTACAAGATAACTGTGACAGGACATTTTAATTCCACAGCTCCCTTTAAAGATTGCTGAACCCATTTGGCTTTCATCCTGTCTTGCAGCTGACTTCCCTCCTCCCCCAACCCAATCCAGCAATCCTCAATTCCTTTCTTGGAGCACTAAATATCTCTTGGAATCATCTTCACAGAGAATCCAAGCTTCACAGAGAATCCATCAGAAGTATGGAGCTCAACAGATTTACCATCTAGACCCACGGGTCACAAATCAAATTCTATAGGAGTTGTTTTAGTCTGTTTGATCTGCTGTAACAAAAAGTCATTGGTTGGATGGCTTATACACAGCAAAAATTCATTGGTCGTAGTTTTGGAACTGGAGGTTCAAGAACAAGGTGCCAGCATGGTGGGGAGGGCCAACTTCTCTTTATATCCTCACATGGCAGAAGGGCAGGGAACTCTGTGGGTTCTCATTTGTGGACTGTAATTTCACCCATGAAGGCTCTAGCCTCATGACCTAATCACCTCCCAAAGGCCTCATCATCTAACACAGTCACACTGGGCACTAGAATTTAAATATGTGCATTTTACGCAGACACAAACATTCAGCCTGTAGTAGGAGCCAAGTGGGTATCTTATCAAATGAATTTTTATTGTTATAATTACTTAGGTATCAAGTAATAGTGAGCAGGGCAGTGATACTATGGGGACCAGAAACTGGACAGCCCAGTCCCCCTCTAATAAAATTCATTCAAAATAAAATGTGGTGAGACAAACTAAATGTGGTTTAGAAACCAAAGGGAAGGCTTGTTATTGCTAAATCTTCAAAGATTAAAGTCATGGTTGGGGGAGAGATAGGAGACTAGAAATAAAGCAATATTAAGGGATGTCAAAGCTCAAACTCTGATTAAAATATCACATTTTCTAACTAAAATATGACTGTACCAGTTCTAATGAAATGATTTCTTCACTTTTTCACAGTAAGGATACACTTTGCCGAGTTCCTTCCAACTCCAATGGCTAAAGAGTTGTCAGTATAGAGATGACTAAGATCAGTAGGAAATTCAAAGTAGACTTACCTGAGGAACTTGCTAGCAAAATGTTGGAAGAAAATTAAAAGCTCTCTTAAATTAACATGGCCCTGAAATATCAGTGAAAGTCGCTCAGTCATGTCTAACTCTTTGTTACCCCATGGACTATTTAGTCCATGGAATTCTCCAGTCCAGAATACTGGACTGGGTAGCCTTTTCCTTCTCCAGAGGATCTTCCCAAACCAGGGATTGAGCTGGGGTATCCTGCATTGCAGGAGGATTCTTTACCAGTTGAACCACAGTTCAATTCAGTTCTGTTCAGTTGCTCAGTCATGTCCAACTCTTTGCGACCCCATGAATCACAGCACGCCAGGTCTCCCTGTCCATCACCAACTCCCGGAGTCCACTAACACTCATGTCCATCGAGTCGGTGATGCCATCCAGCCATCTCATCCTCTGTCGTCCCCTTCTCCACCTACCCCCAATCCCTCCCAGCATCAGGGTCTTTTCCAATGACTCAACTCTTCACAAGAGGTGACCAAAATATTGGAGTTTCAGCTTTAGCATCAGTCCTTTCAATGAACACCTAGGACTGATTTCTTTTAGGATGGACTGGTTGGATCTCCTTGCAGTCCAAGGGACTCTAAAGAGTATTCTCCAACACCACAGTTCAAAAGCATCAATTCTTCAGCACTCAGCTTTCTTCACAGTCCAACTCTCACATCCATACATGACCACTGGAAAAACCATAGCCTTGACTAGATAGACCTTTGTTTGCAAAGTAATATCTCTGCTTTTCAATATGCTATCTAGGTTGGACATAACTTTCCTTCCAAGGAGTAAGCGTCTTTTAATTTCATGGCTTCAGTCACCATCTGCAGTGATTTTTGATCCCAGAAAAATAAAGTCTGACACTGTTTCCCCATGTATTTCCCATGAAGTGATGGGACCAGATGCTATGATCTTTGTTTTCTGAATGTTGAGCTTTAAGCCAACTTTTTCACTCTCCTCTTTCACTTTCATCAAGAGGCTTTTGAGTTCCTCTTCACTTTCTGCCATAAGGGTGGTATCATCTGCATATCTGAATTATTGATATTTCTCCCAGCAATCTTGATTCCAGCTTGTGCTTCTTCCAACCCAGTGTTTCTCATGATGCACTCTGCATATAAGTTAAATAAGCAGGGTGACAATATACAGCCTTGATGTACTCCTTTTCCTATTTGGAACCAGTCTATTGTTCCATGTCCAGTTCTAACTGTTACTTCCTGACCTGCATATAGGTTTCTCAAGAGGCAGGTCAGGTGGTCTGATATTCCCATCTCCTTCAGAATTTTCTGCAGTTTATTGTGACTCACACAGTCAAAGACTTTGGCATAGTCAATAAAGCAGAAATAGATGTATTTCTGGAACTCTCTTGCTTGTTTATGATCCAGCAGATGTTGGCAATTTGATCTCTAGTTTCTCTGCCTTTTCTAAAACCAGCTTGAACATCTGGAAGTTCACGGTTCATGTACTGCTGAAGCCTGGCTTGGAGAATTTTGAGTATTGCTTTACTATCATATGAGTTGAGTGCAATTGTGCAGTAGTTTGAGCACTCTTTGGCATTGCCTTTCTTTGGGATTGGAATGAAAACTGACCTTTTCCAGTCCTGTGGCCACTGCTGAGTTTTCCAAATTTGCTGGCATATTGAGTGCAGCATCATCTTTCACAGCATCATCTTTGAGGATTTGAAATAGCTCAACTGGAATTCCATCACCTCCACTTGCTTTGTTCATAGTGATGCTTTCTAAGGCCCACTTGACTTCACATTCCAGGATGTCTGGCTCTAGGTGAGTGATCACACCATCGTGATTATCTGGGTCGTGAAGCTCTTTTTTGTACAGTTGACCCACAAAGGAAGCCCAAATATCAGTACATATGAGATATGGAAAGCACTGCGCAATTTGTGACAAAAAATTGGATCTGAATGTTGTTATGACCAGAGATATAACTGATACTGTCCATGCCTTGGTTTTTTCCTCTGTTAATATCAATACTACCTACTTCACCTGGTTTATATGACTCTTGTTAAGACTATGGGAAGTAATACAGCACTTTCTTAATTTTATATATATATGTATATATATATATATGAATTCTGTTTTTCAAATTAAAGTATAATTACTTTACAATGTTGTATTAGTTTCTGCTGTACAATGAAGTGAATCAGCTATTTGTATACATATATTCCCTCCCTCTTAGATCTCCATCTCACCCCCCACCCCATCTCACACACCTAGGTCATGACAGAGCCCTGAGCTGAGTTCCCTGTGCTATATAACAGGTTCCCATCAGCTATCTCTTTTACATGTGGTAGTATATGTGTCAATCACAATTACACAATTATGTCTTACCCTCCCCTTCCTCCTCTGTGTGCATATATCATATAAACAAAATGAATGCAAACATCAATAGAATATTAACATACATCCTACTTCTGCATCTCTATTCCTTAGACCGTTTTTTTTTTAGCTGCTCCCCATCTACTCAAAGGGAATACATTTAATTATTTAATCTATATTTCCCTTGATAAGTCTACTTTCAAAAATGTCTAATACTGTTTATTCTATTTGTGTTTTAATTCAATTAAAATTAGTATAAGTTTATTTTTTCTTTTTACTTTTAGAATAACCATACAGAATATAACAAAAGAAGATATTTTCTTTCAATTTAGCCAGAATATATTTTACTGGGAAGAAAATTATATCAAACATGTATTGAATTGGCACTTTCATACCATGAAGAGGGAATGACCTTATACAAGGATGGATTAAAATGCTTTGGAAGTTCTAAGGAAACCTGCTGATTCACTTAATAAAATCAAATGTTGGGTATCCAAGGCTAGCAAAGGAAAGAAAATTGTTTTTACCACTCTGACTCTTGTCCTCAAGACTTTCTTCTCAAGGTCTGTTAATAATAGTTACTAGTCTAAGGATATTGAAGCAGAAAAAGACATAGTGTTCTTCAGGGTTCCTGCCTGATGTTGTAAAACTTGCCTGTGCTTCTCTTATATATTAATATGCAATGTATCCCAAATCTATAGCACAGTGCTTTGTATATAACATACACTTGATACATAATTTCTTAATGAATGTAAATATTAGAGACCAGAATGAAGCATTAAAAATTGTTTTTGCATTATCTCGGGGATAAAACAAATGAATGCAAACATCAATAGAAAATTAATATTCTACTAACCTTGATCTTAGTGATCAAGATGGACTTCATTCAAAAGATAGACTTAACAAGCTGTGGATGGTTATTTCATGACCTCAATAGAGAACAAGATAATAATAAAATAAGATTATCTATACAGGAAATGCACATATACATAAAGACTGTTTTCTGTAAAATAGGGTAAAGTATATTTACTTTATACTTCCAGATTGTTTGTAAAACCTTCATCATGCAAATTTTGTTTCCCTTTTATGGGAGTTGGTGATGGACAGGGAGGCCTGGCGTGCTGCGATTCATGGGGTCACAAAGAGTTGGACACATCTGAGCGACTGAACTGAACTGAAAATACCTATAAAATGCTTATGTATGTGAGCTATTTATGTCATGTCTTGAATGTCTCCTGTTAGACCAAGCACTTCAAAGGTTAGAATCTGGAAGCTCTAAGTTTGAATACTGCGTGAGTGACTTATACATTCTAGTAAATGACCATTGAAAGGGTAAATTATGGTATGATAGTTCAACTTATCATAATTTTATCGATATACATATTAAAAAGATTATTTCTTTGCAATCACATCAAGACTATGTCCACAGTTTGAAGAGTTTGTAATAAGAAAATGTCTCAACTTTTTTAAAGGAAGCAGACTTAAAAAGAGGAAAGAGATTTACAAACCAAGACAAAATTGAGACTGGACTGGCTTAGCTGATAGATCCACTGTACCTATGAAATCCTGGCTTAACTCTTAATAACAGTGCCATGAAAAAAGAATAGAAAATGTACTTGAAAAGGGGTGCTTTGATTTGTATAACAATGAAATGAACTTTTATTTGAGTCAACACTTACTTCATACCAGGAAACACTGCATAATGCTGCTCAGAAGTGGCATGACTCATGTAGTCAATCAAATCTCAAGGGTAGATTCTGAGAATTCCGTATAAAACAACACCATACCAGTAAGAACATTCAAATCTTCACTGCCTTTCATTAGTAGTCCTTCTGGCTAATTGTGTTTTCCAGTCCTAAGAGATAAAAAAGATAGAAAACAATAACGCATATTACAAAGGCAGATTACATCTTTTAAAATTGTATTTGCTGTTTAACTTAAAATGCTATCTGCTATGTTTGGATAAATTAGTGACAAGACTCAAAGCGCGATTTGAGTCTAAACAATTTTCTAATTATTGTGGTTCTTCACTTCTTTGAACCTCAACCCCCTTAACAATTTTCTAACTTTTTTCTAAAACAATTTTCTAATTATTGTGGTTCTTCACTTCTTTGAACCTCAACCCCCTTAACAACATTTTGGTTCCATCTTTGAAAAATAAAATCAGTGTTTTAAATGTGTGTTTGTGTTCTTATCTTATACTCTGCTAACTGTAGACTGTAAATTTTTGGATGTGGTGATTATGTCTGTAACTTTTATCTTTTTATCTTCTAACTGTATCAGTGTCTAGTAGTGAGTAGTTGATTGAAAAATACTTGTTTATGATTTTAATGTGTATTTTATCTTCTAAGCAGTTTTTTGGGAATAATATAATGAATATGGAGTATAATGAGAGAGAAAACTTACTGATACTTGCTGATACTATAAGTGCAGATAATTAACTCCATCTCCATAGTAAAACAGTTTCCCCATTTTTGTTCCATTTCTTTGCCATACACATTTACAGTTTATTTTATGAGTTGGTATTAAGAGATGTGAGAAGTGAGGCTATGAATGTGATTATTGCATCTGGTTCCAAGGAACTTGCTTTTGGGGCTGACTGACATTGTTGATCAGCAGCTAAAGATAGGACACCCCCTACAAGACCATAGTCTTGAATTAGCAAGGAATGGACTTCCCGGAAGGCTCAATGTTAAAGAATCTGCCTGCCAATGCAGGAGACACGGGTTCAATCCCTGGGGTTGGGAAGATCCCCTGGAGAAGGAAATGGCAACCCATGGAAATCCCATGGACAGAGGAGCCTAGCAGACCACAGTTCATAGCTTCCCAAAGACGTGACTATGCGACTGAGCATGCCTGCCTCTTAAGGAGACAAACGTTATTTTCTATGACTAGTTGGTGAAGGCTAGAATTATAGAACCACGAATCTTCTAAGAATTTACAAACAAAGAATCCTAGCTCAGCTACTCTAAATATGGCTCAGCAACAACAAATGACCACAGACCTTTTTCTGACATAAAAAGGTCAACAGTGAACTTCATATATCAATTAATGGAAAGAAAAGCGTTATCCAGAAGAAAGAGACAAGCTAGAAGACTGAAACAGTTTAAATGTCACTAAATGGCTATCTGTGATCCTTAAACTGCATACAAAGTGTACTTTACCGCAGTTGTTTCTAATGTACGTTTTTAAAATCTTCTCAACAGATGCAAGGAAGTAGTTAATGTAAACCAGTTGTTATTCACCCTAGATGCTATTTTAATCCTTGATAATATATACCTGGCCTCAGATTGTCTGTCTCCATAGGTTGAGGGCAGTAGCTCTCCATCAGTTTGAGAGAGCTAACTTTCTACAGTGTGTATTTTCCCACCTTTTTTATCAGAGCATGTGGGATTTAATTGTTTACTTCTTTGATGGTCATTATGAATAACAGTTGTCTCCAGTTACAGTGGCTACTGAACCAATGATTTTATGAATTGAATTCTGTTTAAATATAATTGTTATAATTGGGACTCTTATTTTATAATTTTATATTATATTTATTTAACTATTTTATACTTAACATAAATACATAGCTGTATAATGTACTATACATATTATATATTTTGTATTTATATTTTATTTAAAATATAATTTTGAGACATACTTATATTTATAAGATTATAATTATAATCTTATTTATAATATATTTATAAGACTTACATTATTTCTTATAAGACTCAAATGAGTCAGTAAAAAAAATTTCAAAATAGAAAAGGATTAAAACCTTCTGTATAAAGGTAATTGCTTTTTAAGTTAATTGGCTCCTTATGGATATGATCATTATTTTGTCTGATTTTTTCTCTCTTACTCATTAATATCTAGCTCAAGATCTTCTTATTTGTTTCTTGTTCTTGCATATTTCACCTAGGAGATCTGAAAAATTAACCTCTATACTTTGGAATAATTTTCTGAAAGCTTATAAGAGTCAACTGCACAGACTTTTCACAGATGGGTTTAATGGCAGGATGAGATGGTTCTATAGCATCACTGACTCAATGGACATGAATCGGAGCATATTCCAGGAGGTAGTGAAGGGCAGAGAATACTGGCATGCTGCAGTCCATGGGGGTCACAAAGAGTCGGACGACTTAGCAACTAAACAACAACAACATTTTGCCTATCTTAAGTTCTTTCAGGGTATTTATAATCTCATACACATATGTACTGGCTTCTGAATAAGAAAAGTTTTGAATTGTGAGTAAGATGCCCCAGTAATGTGATTTCCTATAGGGTACAAATTTTGTATTACTCATTCCTGAATCTTCAGGTCTAGAACCTTTCCTAACATATGGTAGATGCTCAATTGATACTTGATGAGTGAAGGAATAAAAAACGTGAAGTGATATTGTTTTTCTATAGAAAACCTAAGCTAGGCACAGTGTGAAAATTTCACAGCTGACTATTGCTTGGCCTATTTCTCAGTAGTTAAATAAAATTTAAGAATTCCCTCATTTCAGAAAATATTTTGATATTGAGAAATTGATTATTATATCACTGTGATATAATTGGTCAATCTATTTTATGTATTATATATTTACTATTACATATTATAAACAGAGGCTTACTTAGAATTTAGATTCACTAAGCATTTACTTTGGACCATATTGATTTAAAATCATTTTACTTATATTTGTTAATTTAGTTTATGTTTCTTCTTATAATCAACATAATATTTTCCATGTTTTGTTTAACACTGGATGTCATTCATTCATTCATTCAGTACTGTTAATTGAGTGGCAACAATTATCTCCTGATATACCTGGTTACTTTGACTTCTAGTTACTACATATACTCCATCTTCCATTTTCCAAAGTGTGTACTTATTGGACAAAACAGTCATTTAAAAGTGCTTCTACTGTGGTATTCCTTGGTTCTTAGGATTGCAGCTTTAAGCTCTGACCTTGACATCTACAACTAACATCTAAGCATGACATTTATTTCTAGCAAGCCAAGGCAACAATATACAGTGGATATTTTTGGTGCCTCAGTCGTTGTTGCTGAAAGTATTTTTGTGGGCCTATTTTATCTTTGAGATTTCCAGTAGCTTTGCTATATATGATAGTAAATATATTCTCTATAACCTTGTGCTACCTAATTTATATAATCAATTAAGACAAAGGGATTTCTTTGGTAGCTTGTTTTGCTCAATTTTTTTTCTTTTACTGAAATATATTTTCAAACCTAGTATAATTTTTAAGGCCGGAATTAAGGCCACACTGACAAACAGATTTGGAATATAGCCGATACTCTGATAAAAAGTCATTGGAAATGAGGTTAAAATGGACCCTATAGGATCTGCCATGAATATTTACATAGACTGAAATGAAACGGTCCACATTTTTTTTTTTTGAAATAACCTTTATAAAACTGATACTTCTGCTCTCTAATAGCAAAAGATTTTAGAAAAATTGGCTTGTTGCCAATTTATTCATATCATTGCATGCAGCCATCTGGCAAATATTTTGCTTAATTGCTTTTTTGGGTGTCATGCACAGCAAGGCACTGCTATAGCTCTCCTGACTACAATTTCTACATTAATATGGAACTTATCCTCTGGTAATAGTTCCCTCTACATTTCATCTTTCTTTTAACCCCTATGTTTAATTCTGAATTTCTGCTTTATAGGCACATGTATCATTCTTTGTAAGACATGTAAGATATTTGATTATTTCAACAAAAATTATGTATATATGTATATGTTCATGTATATATATATATATATACATATATATATATATATATATATATATACATATACACACACACACATATACACACATATGATGGTATATGCACAAACATGCACCAAAATTCTTATGGGAAAATATGTTTCTTGTTCACATAAACTACCACTAATAATGTGAATTTTATAATATTTCACATGCTGATGAAACAAATATATTTTGATATTAAAACTGAATATTAGTTTATTTTCTGTATACTTTCAGACTTTTAAATCACAATTTACACATAAGACTGTGTTTAGGGGTTTACAACTGAGCATTGTAAAATACTCAGCATGTCAGAATTAACTATGGACCTTTAAAATTATATTTTAATATATAGTAGTGCCTGGAGAAGGCAGTGGCACCCCACTCCAGTACTCTTGCCTGGAAAATCCCATGGATGGAGGAGCCTGGTGGACTGCAGTCCATGGGGTTGCGAAGAGTCTGACACGACTGAGCGACTTCACTTTTCACTTTCATGCATTGGAGAAGGAAATGGCAACCCACTCCAGTGTTCTTGCCTGGAGAATCCCAGGAACAGGGGAGCCTGGTGGGCTGCCGTCTATGGGGTCGCACAGAGTTGGACACAACTGAAGCGACTTAGCAGCAGCAGCAGCAGTGCCTAGACAACATGGCAGACCAGCTGAATCAGTATATGCTGGATTATGTCTCGACATAAAGTCTTTTACATTTCTCACGTTGTTCTGATCTTCATGAAATTCCTTGAGATACTGCTTTTTGTTTCAAATTTAGAGAATTTTGAATAAATGATGTTATAAAGACTATGTGTTTTCATTTAAATAGAAAAAAATGAAATGCAATTAACACTATATATTACCTATATTTATATTTTTGACTACCCAAAAGGAATTTCCCAGAGTCCTTGGTCTTTAAATAAAGTTTAAAGTTTTATGAAACTTTAAGAGTATTCTTAGCCCCTTATCCAATTTCATGTTGTTACCAAGAATAGATTCTTGTCTCATCTCGGAAAGAATTGAGAGAGAAGACACAGAGTTCAAGAAAGCAAAATGAGCAAAATTTATTAAGCAACCTTACACTGTCTCGGGCTTCCCTGGTGGCTCAAACAGTAAAGAGTCTGCCTGCAATGCAGAAGACCTGGGTCTGATCCCTGGATCGGAAAGGTCCCCTGGAGAAGGCAATGCCAACCCACTCAAGTATTCCTGCCCGGAGAATTCCATGGACAGAAGAATCTGGCAGGCTACAGTCCATAGGGTTGCACAGAGTTTAACACGACTGAGTGACTAAACACACACACACACATACACACTTTCTCAGGTAGAGCAGGAAGGCTCAGTGAGCACTTGCCCTGAGTTTCTTTGGCCAGCTGGTTATGGGAGTGTGAAAATGATTGGGCAGAATATTCATTGAGGAGGGGGGGGTTTTGAGTTGATTTTCCTGATTTTCATCCCAAATCCACCTTCCTGACTTTCTGACAGTAGGAGAGATTTTTGTCTTTTAGTCTATAT
Organism: Bos indicus x Bos taurus; assembly: GCF_003369695.1. Classification (NCBI taxonomy): domain Eukaryota; kingdom Metazoa; phylum Chordata; class Mammalia; order Artiodactyla; family Bovidae; genus Bos; species Bos indicus x Bos taurus. The sequence continues at coordinate 15,452,948 of NC_040076.1, read as the reverse complement.
CAGAGTGTCATGGCATCAGAGCCTGATGAGTACTTCTTATTTGCAAGGTTAGTTTTACTCTACTGAAGACAGAAGGAGAAAAAGTTTACATTTGCACATAAGAGATTCCCGCCTTTTCCCACCTTGCTTTGTCTGCCTCTGGGACCTCTGTCACAAAAAGGTGTGTGGCTTCCTGTCATCCCAGAGTTTCATCCTTTTCTTTGTTTGCCCAAGGGACTCTCTCATTCAAAAGATGAATGGTTTCCTACCACCTGGCCCACGTCCTTGCTTTCCTCTGCTCATAGCTAGCTGACTTCCTGCTTAAACAATGTCACCTAAAATACTTCCCACGCTTTCTTAGACATAGTAGATGAATGACAACTGTCGATTGATGAATTATGAGTGTTTAGTAGAGATGATATACAATGATGTTTATCATATTTATATTGTTTTAAAATAATAATGCATATCATTTCCTATCATAGTTATGAATTCTTATACATTAATAAGCTCAATTTTATTTTTTGATAGGAAAGATTTTTCATAGTATAAAGCTGAATATCAGGCTTTGGGAGCTTCTTCTTCTTTTTTTTTTACTAAAGCCCTTCATTCAACAACTATTTAAATTACAGAATTCTTGCCTGGAGAATCCCATGGACAAAAGTCTGGTAGGCTACAGCCTGTGGGATTGCAAAGAGTCAGACATGACTGAGTGACTAACACATATACACACAAAACAGTATAAAAGTCAGCCCTCTTTATAGCTGATTGACCTAATTATGCTATACTAATTATGCTCCATAGTGCTGATATAATCTTACAGACAGACCCCTTAAGCATGGAAAAATCTCACACAGACTTACTAAGTTTGACCATTTAATCACATCAGAAATGATATCTTTAGTAACCTCTTATGATATAAAAGAATTTTTAATAATCCATTTCTAAAATACTGATCTTGTAAATAACTTCATGTTATAGGTGCTACTATATACTTCTGCAATATAAATGTCATGCTTCATAAAGTTTTTGATTTTTCACAATTTGGAATCCTGGCTATTTAAAAATTTATGTCTTAGTTTCTCAGCACATAACCTGGAGAAGGGAATGGCAACCCACTCCAGTATCCTTGTCTGGGAAATCACATGGACAGAGGAGCCTGGTTGGATACAGTCCACGGGGTCACAAAGAATCAGACAAAACTAAGCAACTAACATTAACTAACCAAAACTGGTGATAACATAATTATTTTTGAAATGATTATTAAAGAAAAGGATAAAAGCACTAGAATTCATTGACATAGTAGAGTACTGCTTATATAGAGTATTGCTTGCCTTGGTATCTCTAACATTTACAGTTAACTCAGATTTATTATAGACATCTAGTAATATCTTATTAAAATTATGATAGAATAATTTGTACATGAATGAAAAGAATACGCAAGGTATTTATCCAACAATCCAAAATCATATTAATGGACACCTCTCAGAGTTTTACAACTGTCTTTAGAAAATGGAAAAAAATATATAGATTCTGTAATTATTATTGATTTTTAAAACAAAATAAGGATCTTTTCTTTCAAATAAAGTTCAAATAGTATTTAATTTTAATGAGGCAAACTTAATTTAATGAAGTAAACTTGGATTTTGCAATTTGACAAAGAAAAGTTCTAGGACAAATGACTTTTCTTATGATTCAAAGGAACTTGGACTAATGTAGTAAGTACCCTGAGAGCACTGTGAGTATTGATTTAACTGCATATTAAGTTACTCTTGTTATTTGAATTTCATATTTTGATTTTCTTTGTATTTAATTTGTAAACTCTAGATTTAATGCTTATATGTTTTTAAAGATTTTAATTTACTAACAGAGGACCTTGAAGTTATTTTCCTTTATAATCATACTATAGTATGCTATACTAAAATCCACATACAGACTCTACAGTTGTGAGGCAGTTAATTTTTCTCAGAGGAGTGCTGGAAAGCTTTACTAAAATGCTGCCATTTGCGCTTTACCTTAGAGAAGGAATACATGTCTGCTAGGCAAACACAGAGCAAGGGGGAGCACAAGGACATTAAGACCTCTAAAAAGGAAAACAAAACAAAATAAAACAATTTATTGTGTGAGTCTTCTAGAAATATAAATAACAGAAGAACCCTTTGTGCTAATTAAGAGGATTTGGATTTTATTATGCAGTCATTATGAATCCAATGAAAGCAAAAGTCGGCACAGTGCAAACTGAACTTCGTAATCAAACTGTGTGCATGCTGACTTTCTATAAATTAAATCGTGTTTTTATAGAACATCAGAACCCTACTGGTTAAGGACCTCAGAAGTGACATGTAAATGTTTCTTTGTAATGAAAATAAATTCCCCTGTAAAATTTTTTTTTAAAAGTAAAATTGGGGAAATAGTAACAAACACGTATATGGATCATACAGTCATATTGGTTTGCATGCATACATCACATAGCATATTGCTCCATGTGAATAATATTCACAAGTGAATGATAATATGTTAAAACACAATATTTTGTTAAAACACAGTTGCCCTATTTATTGGAGAAGATGTGAGTTTGGGCAGTCAAGAAGAAGCAGAGTGTTATCTATTTCAGATCTCTATGTGTTTGCTCAATTTTGCTATGACTGGGCACTAGGAGGGTGGCTCAGGAATGGAACTGCAGGGCTGATGAAAACTAAAGCCATTCTACTGAATCCATCATGCTATAAGCGGGGTATCAAGGCTGGGATTCTAGTACAAGGGAGCAAAACCAGAGCCCAGTTTGAACTAGATTGTCAAGTAGGGCAACTCAATAAGAATCTGAAAAGTAGGAGCGGGATACAAGGTCCTTATGAATCCACAGATAACTATAACCAGCAGTGTGCACTTGAGCTATGGATTAAGTAGGCTTATTCAGGTACCCATTCCAGATACCCATTCCAAAGTCAGGAATAGCATAAAAGTGCTTCAGGCAGTATGAAATTGAGACCACATAATGGTAGAAAGCTAAACCTATCAATACAAGTAGTAAATAATAGACAATTAGATAACTTATGTGCGTTGAAATTGGTTGACTGCAAAAGTATTACAGTTAAAAGAAAACTGCATGTCACCAAGGAGATACCCAACTTGTAGTCTCTTTGTCTCTTCTTTTTAGTATTTTATTATTTTTTTATTTGGCTGCACTGGGTCTTCATTGAGGCATACAAGATCTTTTAGTTGTGGCATTTGGGCTTCCCTGTAGCTCAGATGGTAAAGACTCTGCCTGCAGTAGGGGAGACCCAGGTTCGATCCCTGGGTCAGGAAGATCCCGTGGAAAAGGAAATGGCAACCCACTCCAGTATTCTTGCCTGGAGAACTACATGGGCAGAGGAAGCTGGTGGGCCACAGTTCATGGGGATGCAAAGAGTCAGACACAACTGAGTGACTGACACTTGTGGAATCTAGTTCCCTGGATAGGGCTTGAACCTGGGCCCCTTCCATGGGGAGCACAGAGTCTTAGCCAGGGAAGTCCCTGATCTCTTCTTTTTCATATCCTTTGTCAAGAAGAATTAAACCCAAAACCATGATATATCAGGTTAGCTTTGCTATTTAATGTGTTCCTTAAGAAAGATATGACTGTCATTTTTCCAAGAAAAATAAGCAAAAATATGCCTCTGAATTATGAAATAACTCTGCTTACATTAGAAATTGTTGTGCCTGTGAGCTTGAGTTACTAAATTAATGGAAATGTTATGTTATATCATAAGCCAATTTGAAGTTAATTACAATTAGTTGCTATAACTTCCCAAGGTACATTGAAAATATAAACAGCCATAAATATTTTATAGGTATAAAATAAATTAGAAAAATGCTTAAAGTGTGGAATGTAACACTGGACAATGGCATGTGATCTTGAATCAGTTGACAAGGAATAAAATAGGACTGACTAAAGAAACATTTTAATTATCACTTCAAATCATTTGTGTCTTTAGACTAATAAAATGCAATCTGTACTAGGCAGCATGGAAGGCTGGAATTGACATCTCTGTTGTAATATTAATACCAATTAGAAGACTTTGCAATATTAAGAGCCCAGTCAGGCAGACGTTTACTAAATTTCATTTCTTATTTCTAGTTCATCTTTTAATTAGGATGACCTTGGGTAAAATGTGGCTTCCCAGGTGGCACTAGTGGTAAAGAATCCATCTTCCTGTCAATGCAGGAGTCACAAGAGACATCTCCTTGGGGTAGGGAGATCCCCTGGAGTAGTATCCCCAGTGTTCTTGCCTGAAAAATCCTATGGACAGAGGCCATCCCCTCGATGGCTACAGTCTTTGGGGTCTCAGAGTCCGACAGAAGTTAGCAACTGAGCATGCACAATGGTAAAATACTTAGCATTTTTTAACCTCTTTTTTTGTACAATGCATTTAGATTTCAGCTTTTATTTAATAGATGTAGTTGACAATATGTCCTTTTTATTATAAAATAGTACAAGTGCTGGACAAGCTGTAGTATCTATGTAGAGATTATTATAGAAGAGACCTTAAGGGAAAAAAATCTTATATAATTTTGTCTCGTACTTAGTTAGCTTATGGACAAAGATAACTGTACAATAATAAGCAACTATTCAGACTATTAAAATTCCAAAAATAAGTTTTCTCATGCCACCATTTAATCTCATGCCAGTAAGATTTTATATTAAACTAAAATTATCTAACAGAAGCAGCAGATATTAAGAAGAAGTGGCAAGAATACACAGAAGAACTATACAAAAAAGATCTTCACAACCCATATAATCATGATGGTATGATCACTCACCTAGAGTAAGACATCCTGGAATGCGAAGTCAAGTGGTCCTTAGGTAGCATCACTATGAACAAAGCTCCTGGAAGTGATGGAATTTCAATTGTGCTATTTCAAATCCTAAAAGATAATGCTGTGAAAGTGCTGCACTCAATATGCCAACAAATTTGGAAAACTCAGCAGTTGCCACAGGACTGGAAAAGGTCAGTTTTCATTCCAATCCTAAAGAAAGGCAATGCCAAAGAATGCTCAAACTACTACACATTTGCATTCATCTCACACACTAGTAATAATGCTCAAAATTCTCTAGGCCAGCCTTCAACAATCAAGCTGGTTTTAGAAAAGGCAGAGGAACCAGAGATCAAATTGCCAACATCTGTTGGATCATCAAAAAAGCAAGAGAGTTTCAGAAAAACATCTATTTCTGCTTTATTGACTATGCCAAAGCCTTTGACTGTGTGGGTCATAACAAACTGTGGAAAATTCTGAAAGAGATGGGAATGCCAGACCACCTGACCTTCCTCTTGAGAAACCTAAATGCAGGCCAGGAAGCAAGAGTTAGAACTGGACATGGAACAACAGACTGGTTCCAAATAGGGAAAGGAGTATGTCAAGGCTATATATTGTTACCTGCTTATTTAACTTATATGCAGTCATGAGAAACGCTGGGCTGGAAGAAGCACAAGCTGGAATCAAGATTGCTGGGAGAAATATCAATAACCTCAGATATACAGATGACACCACCTTTATGGCAGAAAGTGAAGAGGAACTCAAGAGCCTCTTGATGAAAGTGAAAGAGGAAAGTGAAGAAGTTGGCTTAAAACTCAACATTCAGAAAACTAAGATCATGGCATTCCGTCCCATCACTTCATGGGAAATAGATGGGGAAACAGGGGAAATAGATGGGTAAACAGTGGAAATAGTGGCAGACTTTATTTTGGGGGGCTCCAAAATCACGGCAGATGATGACTGCAGTCATGAAATTAGAAGACGCTTACTCCATGGAAGGAAAGTTATGACCAACCTAGACAGCATATTAAAAAGCAGAGACATTACTTTGTCAACAAAGGTCCGTCTAGTCAAGGCTATGGTTTTTCCAATAGTCATGTGTGGATGTGAGAGTTGGACTATAAAGAAAGCTGAGTGCTGAAGAATTGATGCTTTTGAACTGTGATGTTGTGTAAGACTCTTGAGAGTCCCTTGGACTGCAAGAAGATCCAACCAGTCCATCCTAAAGGAAATCAGTCTTGAATATTCATTGGAAGAACTGAAGGTAAAGCTGAAACTCCAGTACTTTGCCACCTGATGCAAAGAACTGACTCATTTTAAAAGACCCTGATGATGGGAAAGACTGAAGGCGGGAGGAGAAGGGGACGACAGAGGATGAGATGGTTGGATGGCATCACCAACTCAATGGACATGATTTTGAGTAGACTCCGGAAGTTTGAGATGGACAGGGAGGCCTGGCATGCTGCAGTCCATGGGGTCGCAGAGTCGGACGTGACTAAATAACTGAACTGAACTGAAATTTATAAATACACTTGCTTTCACTGTATTTATGTTTACTAACTTAAATCTTGTTGAAATTCAATTATATGATTTATACTCTTAATAAGAAAGAGTTGAACATTTTTTTTTAATCTGGAATGTCACATTTATGTCTTGTTGTGGTTTAATGTTAATTTCCCTGGTGGCTTAGACTGTTAGTAAAGAGTCTGGTAAAGACTCTGCCTGCAATGTAGGAGACCTGGGGTTGATGTATAAAAATAACCCCAACTCTGTGACATCTATTGGTGTGGCGCTTCCATGTGATTGCTTTGCTGACACCGTGACATTTCCACTCTCAATATCCTATTGAGACACATTTGAGAGCATGAAATGATAATGGGCAAGGATTACGAATTGATTCCCATAATAGGTTTAGCTTGCATTTTAAAGCATGATGATACATCAGATGATGGGGGAAATGGTCTTTGTCACATGCAGCAGGCAGCCAGCCATGGAAGTGAATCCATCGGCAAATGTATGAGGTCATTGCAGAGGTTGTCTGTCTTTTAATTCCATTTTCTATAGCCTGTTATCATAAAAGCTCTGGCTCTCTGCTCTGTGTTGAAAAATTAAATGAATGTGTGTCCCACACACAAGATGAAATACTGAGGGCTGATAGAGTCCCTTCAGTGGAAGCTGGAAGAAAAAGAGCAGTGGCAGAAAGTAGAGGCCTGCAATGCTCCAAAACTGGTGCTGACCACACTTCTTTCTTAGTGCCCCCAAAGCAGCATTATATTATGGCCAAACGCGGGGAGAGAAGGTCCTGAGAAACCTGTTTAGACCATGCCCTCTGAAATTTCTCAACATTATCTGAGAAAATGGAAGTGCTGTTTTTTGGCTTTTTTTTTTTTTTTTACCATTTTATTTTGTATTGGGCTATAGCCTTTGCAATGTTGTGGTAGATTCAGGTGAACAGCAGAGGGACTCAGCCACACATATATGCATGTAGCCATTCTCCCCCAACCTTCCCTCCCATCCAGGCTGCCACATAACATTGAACAGAGTTCCCTGTGCTATACAGTGGGTCCCTGTTTTTCCATTTTAATTTTCATTTATAAATACAAGAACTCATGTCACTGTCATTTGTTTAGATGTGGACATAGAAAATCAACAACTGCTCCTTCTGCCAAAAAATTGTAGAAATGCTATGGTAGGTCAAACTTGACCCTACAATTAATTTCTTCCCATGTGTCCAATGAAGTACATTTTACCTGGTTGAATTTCATTAGGGAAACAGACTAACTTGGTGAGAATGTCATCATTTGCTGAGCATTGGTTGTTTGTCCTTACTGTCCTTAAATTAGGTAATAAATGAGAAACATGAAAGTTTAAAATGCACTCTTAAATGAGAAATTCATGTCAAATATACTTTAAAAACCATGTGTGTTTGAAAATTAAATGTCCAATTTTAAATGATGGGTGTATCTAAGAAGTCATGACAAGGAAAGTTAGAAAATATTTGTAACAGAATAAAAATGAAAAGAGAATTTATCAGAATTTGTTGCATGCAGCTGAAGCTGCTCAATGAAACTAAATACAATATGGAATCTTCAATAAGAAATGAAAGCAGATAATAGACATGGTTTTTAGCATAAAATTTTGTGAAATGTGAGCAAAATCAGTATTTTAGTTAATAATATCACATGCCAATTCCCCATTTTTGGTCTGTTTGTTTGTTTTTCAACATAGTATTTATTTTCTTCTCTGCAGTCACCCTCCATGTTTTTTCAGTCTTCTAACTTTATTGAGGTTTTGAATGGCTAAGTCAAAGATCTCTCTTGGTAAATATTACATTGAACTTGAAAATATGTGGGTTATTTTCAAATATCTTTAAATATTAATTTCTAACATAATCCCACAGTGATAAGAGAACAGACTCTGTATGATTTCATTACCTTTAGATCCTGGATTTTGCACCTTGTTTTATGTCCCTGGATAGGATCCAGTGTCTCCTGGTTTATAGTCTGTGGGAACGTGAATAAAATTTGGATCTTGCTGTTGTGTGAAAATTGCATAAATCTTAATTATGTTGAATTGGTTCATGGTGCTTTTCAGGTAGACTGTACCCTTCTACTTTTCTGTATATTCATTTTATTAATTTTTGAGAGTTTGATATTGAAATCCCAACTTAAAGTCTTAATTATTCTACTTAAAAATAATTGTAATATATGGTGGAACTATATGTAGCTTTGTTCTATATGTTCCAAATCTCATGTAAATGTGTTCTTATACTTTCATAATTTAAAAAATAAAAAAGAGAAAAAAAATCATTATTTACAAATTGTAATAATTCTAAGATGTCATATCACTTGATGCTCATAACTTGAAGCTTTAATTACATAAGTCCTAAAAGCTGACCATTTCTTTAACACTTTTTCAAATAGTGAGAAACTTAAGAGTACAACAGACTGATTCCAAATAGGAAAAGGAGTACGTCAAGGCTGTATATTGTCACCCTGCTTATTTAACTTATATGCAGAGTACATCATGAGAAACACTGGACTGGAAGAAACACAGCTGGAATCAAGATTGCCGGGAAATATATCAATAACCTCAGATATGCAGATGGCACCACCCTTATGGCAGAAAATGAAGAGGAACTCAAAAGCCTCTTGATGAAAGTGAAAGTAGAGAGTGAAAAAGTTGGCTTAAAGCTCAACATTCAGAAAACAAAGATCATGGCATCCAGTCCCATCACTTCATGAGATGGGGAAACAGTGGAAACAGTGTCAGACTTTATTTTTTTGAGCTCCAAAATCACTGCAGATGGTGACTGCAGCCATGAAATTAAAATACACTTACTCCTTGGAAGGAAAGTTATGTCCAACCTAGATAGCATATTCCAGAGCAGAGACATTACTTTGCCAACAAAGGTCCATCTAGTCAAGGCTATGGTTTTTCCTGTGGTCATGTATGGATGTGAGAGTTGGACTGTGAAGAAGGCTGAGTGCCGAAGAATTGATGCTTTTGAACTGTGGTGTTGAAGAAGACTCTTGAGAGTCCCTTGGACTGCAAGGAGATCCAACCAGTCCATTCTGAAGGAGATGATCCCTGGGATTTCTTTGGAAGGAATGATGCTAAAGCTGAAACTCCAGTACTTTGGCCACCTCATGTGAAGAGTTGACTCATTGGAAAAGACTCTGATGCTGGGAGGGATTGGGGGCAGGAGGAGAAGGGGACAACAGAGGATGAGATGGCTGCATGGCATCACTGACTTGATGGATGTGAGTCTCAGTGAACTCCGGGAGTTGGTGATGGACAGGGAGGCCTGGCATGCTGTGATTCATGGGGTCGCAAAGAGTCAGACACGACTGAGTGACTGAACTGAACTCAACTAAGAGTACCAGGCCATGATTGATTTAATTTGAAAATCCTGAATTAAATATGACTTCTTAAAAACTCAATACGAGAATAGGTGAAAGAAGTCTGTCTTCTCTTTCCAGAGTTATGCCCAATGTACCATGAATGAGGAGCTTTGATTTGTGGGGACAAGTTTGTCTCTGTTAATCAATAAGCAGGGTCTCTTTGTTGGCTGGAAACAGAAGGAAGTGTTCTATCTTCAAAAAGGGCAACCCGAGAGAGATTATAGGTTAAGTCATTTGGACAGTTGCCCAGGGCTGTAATCTATAAGGATTGTCAGAATATCATTGGAAGGCAATGATGCAGAAAGTATCTTATTTACCAGGATTACCATAGAGGGAGAACATATTTTCTAGTTGAAGGGGATCCTTTAATAAGTCATTATTAGTATTGGGGTAAATGAGAGAAGAGGGAGAGTGAGGATGGTAGGGAGTGAAGAGAAACCACCAAAATGATCACCTAGGAGCCTTCTATACAGAAGAGGTACAAGACATTTTTATTTCTCTCCCCAGACATGGGCCTTCCCTGGTGCTCAGATGGTAAAGAATCTGCCTGCAAGGTGGGAGATCTGGGTTGGATTCCTGAGTTGGTAAGATCTCCTGGAGAAAGGAATGGCAACCCACTCCAGTATTCTGGACTGGAGAATCCCATTGACAGAGGAGCTTGGACAGCTATAGTTCATGGGGTCGCAAAGAGCTGGACATGACTGAGTGACTAACACTTTCACTTTTCCAGACACACACACAAACACAACACATTGGCTAGTAATATTAGGAATTGCTACAGGCAGTTCTTTCCCATCATCCCTTCATTAATCACTAAATAAATCTTAATAACCTTAAGCTCTGAACTAGATAAATATTAAAAACTACTTTAAAGATGATACCTTTTGGGGGTTCAGCTCCAAGGCCAACACCATCTTTTCCCCAAATTTAGACTTAGCTGATAGGCAGTTTCATCCAAAATCCATGAAAATTTCTTGCTTAACAATAGCAAATCTGATTTCTTTAAAAGTATTTTCACACTTAGAAATTATATACTTTTATTCTCAGCAGGAATTGTGCTAAATCCTTTAAGAAAAAACTTCTTTAATAATTACTGAAACCATAGGTGATGTACATATGTTAAGAATGTAACAACATGTGAGCACAGTTCAAATCTGACCTAGAGTTGTTCGCACTTTGGCAGTTTCAATGTATTTTAGGAAATAGCCTTAATTTAGGTTCCATAATCCAGTTACAGTCTTCACCACCTAGTGTATTAGGAAGAAATGTTTCTGTTGTTTTAATTTTTAGCTATGACAACTAACTAGGTAAAGAGGGGGAAAATATACTGAAATATCTTATAGAATCCATGTTACAGAAAGGACAGGGCACACATCTTCAGGAAGAGTTGTCAGGCCCAAGACTGACGTGTTGTTAGTTTCCTCTCTCCAGCAGTCACTGCTTCTTTTATGTTCCTTTCATTGTCTTCTCTCTCTGAAAATGGGCTTCCTTTGCTCCATAGTTCTCATAATATAAATGCAACATGAAAGATTGCTGGTCTGGCTAGATTATAAACCACTAAGTATAGAGCCTGGAGGAGCTTGGTGGGCTGCAGTCCGTGGGGTCGCTAAGAGTCGAACACGACTGAGCGACTTCACTTTCACTTTTCACTTTCACGAATTGGAGAAGGAAATGGCAACCCACTCCAGTGTTCTTGCCTGGAGAATCCCAGGGACGGGGGAGCCTGGTGGGCTGCCGTCTATGGGGTCGCACAGAGTCGGACACGACTGAAGCGACTTAGCAGCAGCAGCAAGTCCTCTTAAACTCTAGTCTCCATTCTTTACACTAGATACTGGTGAAGGTTCAGAGAAACTGGAAACATTGTATATTGTTGGTGAGGATTTAGAATGAAACAGCCACTCTCAAAATTAGTTTTGTAGTTTTTTTTTTTTAATTTTATTTAATTTTTAAACTTTACATAATTGTATTAGTTTTGCCAAATATCAAAATGAATCCACCACAGGTATACATGTGTTCCCCATCCTGAACCCTCCTCCCTCCTCCCTCCCCATACCGTCCCTCTGGGTCGTCCCAGTGCACTAGCCCCAAGCATCCAGTATCGTGCATCGAACCTGGACTGGCATCTTGTTTCATACATGATATTAGTTTTGTAGTTTCTTATAAAACCAAACGTGCAGTCACTCATATGACCCAATTCAGATCAACAATTGCACACTTGGTCATGTGTTCCAGAGAAATGAAAACTTATATCCACATAAAACCTATAAAAGGCAAGAGGACAGATTCTTGTGGTGGTGAATATTTATACCTATAGAGATGACAGAATTGTAGAGAGTTTAATAAACACACGTACACACACATACACAAATGAGAACAAGCTAAAAAGGAGATCTGAATAAGACATGTGAGTGAGTGAGTGAAGTCGCTCAGTCGTGTCTGACTCTCTGCAACCCCGTGGACTGTAGCCAACCAGGCTCCTCCATCCATGGGATTCTCCAGGCAAGAGTACTGGAGTGGGTTGCCATTTCCTTCTCCAATAAGACAGGTAGTACCTATCAAAGACAATATCCTGGTTGTGATATTGAGTAATGTTTTTTTTTTTTTTTTAAATGGTATCATTGGAGAAAATTAGGTAGGGTGTACATGGGATGTCTCTGTATTACTCTTTATAATCTTCATGTGGGTCTTTAACAATCTCAATTAAAATCTCAACCTAAAATTGTAGATAACTAAATAGACTCATGAATGAATAAATGAGTTAATTTCTAGCATGCATGACTTTATAATGACTTATGTCTTGCCTTGTTAACCTGTTTATTCATGACTTTTAGATTTCCTAAATACTTTCATGTCAGATACAGCAAAATAGTCAGGCAAGCATTATTTTAATATCAGTGGTATGGATTTAGTATATCTAACGGGTGACTTTAGTACTAAGTTTAAATTGCCAATTGTTGACAAAAGGTTAAGTTAGAGTTGTAGTTACTTTAAAGTCACAATTTTTGGCAAACAATTCTCAGTCTTCAACTACTTAATAAATAATATTTTAATATTGTTGCCTTATCAATTAAAAAATATATATAGTTCATAATCTCTTATAAAATATACTAGGAAGCCCTATTCCTCAAACTCTTGAGTATCGCTTACCTTATAAAGAACTTTTAAGATAAAAGCATTTGAAGTGATGCTATTAGGGACATCTTGAGATGTTGCTCACATTATGGCATTTTTACACCTTTTACCTAAGGAGAATTTTATTCTTCTCAGTCCAGAGTTCTCCATAAACTCATTCCCATTTAAAAAAAACATCCTGTAAAGCTTCAGGTTTCACATGAGTGTGGCTGCTTATGATGTTAAATTGTCAACCAGTGTACATATAGAACATAAACTGACGATATAAAATAACTAGCTGAATCCCAAGTGCAATCAAAGAGCACATATCCTGCTCTTTGATATCTTTTATTTAAAAAAAATCTACATAACGTAAGCATACACATTAGGGCTAATCGTGTGAAGGACATTTCAGATAGTCTACAAATAAACCTCTTGATAATTCAGATCAACAGAACCCAGTAATTGACAACAACATTTTGACATCTACCACTAAATACACATATGGCCTTGAAATCTTTATGATTCATTTTAAAGACACTATTTGAAAAATTATACTTTAAGCTCCACTTGCTAAGATACACCAGATCTGAATTTGAAGTATTTATTTTCCTTGCTTCTGTGAATGAATTTTACATGCACTAAAGATGTGTAGGAAGTGAAGATCATGTTGCTATGTGGGTGGAATTTTTTTTGTGTTTCACTCTTATTTTTATGTAACTTTAGAATTTTTGAGAATTACAGTCTTTCCCAGTAAAGCATTCATGAAAAATGTTTGTGGGGTCCAGACTGTTGAAATATGTATGTTAATTACCCATAGTTTACATTTTTGGTAATGTCAGTATTTTTAAATATCTAGCTCCAATTTTCTTTCCATGATATCTCAATTGTGTTACGTACTTATTAAATTATGCAGCACTTAGTGAAAAGTTGCCTGGAAAATCCCATGGATGGAGGAGCCTGGTGCGCTGCAGTCCATGGGGTCGCTAAGAGTCAGACAGGACTGAGTGACTTCACTTTCACTTTTCACTTTCATGTATTAGAGAAGGAAATGGCAACCCACTCCAGTGTTCTTGCCTAGAGAATCCCAGGGACGGGGGAGCCTGGTGGGCTGCCGTCTCTGGGGTCGCACAGAGTTGGACACGACTGAAGCGACTTAGCAGCAGCAGCAGCAGTGAAAAGTTAATTTGAATAAAATTAATATGAGTAAAGTCACATATTTAATATGGGTACTGGGATGATTGGCTATTTAACTACATTGCCTTAAGATTTGAGTTTCTTCTCCCCTAATAAAAATGATTATTTTTAACTCCTGAGAAATTCCCAGAGAGTGTTATTTCTTGAGAAAACACAAGATATGCATTTGGCAAGGAGAAATACCTACAGTCAGGCTTTAAACCTTGATGTATATTTGGATATGTGCATGAAAGGAGGATCAACAAAGCCATGACTGCCTCAAATAAAGCTAACAGATACATAGAGAGAAGGATAAATGAAATTAAGATCAGCTTATTGGAGGGACTTAAACTTTCATGTAATTAATTTTAGCTTGAAGTAGCATTAAAACAAACTCTTGGCAGGAGGAATGATGTAATTCTGGAAACACACTTATTTCAGAAGTCTTCTGAATATATTTAAGTATAAGAAACCTTGAAGGTGAAAAGCTAGTACTGAAGTTTTACTGATCATTATACTTGTGATGATTAAGCTTTAAAAAAAAAATAAAGCTGTGATGAAGGAATGATGGTGGCTTGGTGAGCTGGTGTAGAGTATAGAATAGAACCAATCTCAGAAGTTAAGGATATACTAAGATACTGTTTCAAAAGAAACTTCATGAATCTAAGGAAGTTATTTGCCCAATATTCTTTATATTTATATGTTTTTTTTTTTTTTTTTTTTTAACAAAGAGTAATGCATGCTGTAGGAACTTGTAGGGTAAAATGACTTTGTCAGTGCGATATGGAACAGAGCCATAGAGATAAACTCACATTAGAGCAACAGCACTATGAGGAGGTGTTTGAAGAACACAGAATAAAAAAAGTAAGAGGATTACTTTTTTTAATACATATATATATATATATGTATATTTATACATACATATATTTAGGGTTGTTTGATAAAGAATCCTTCTTCTTTTCACTTGGTCAATTAAGTGGAAAAAAATTAAAATGGTTTAGAAGGAAAAGAACTAAAGTTCAAACTAAGCTAAGGTAGAAGGCTAAAAAAATAATTTATTTGATAACATAAGCAGACAATGTCCATTTCTCAGGCAGGCTATACCCAAGACAACATTGACTTTCAGTTTTAATGGAGGTAATCAAAGTATATTTAGTGAATTTTGACTGTGTGCCAGGCATTGTGCTAGTCATCAGGAAAATATCAGGGAATCAAAAAATCAGACATTTAGCTCTCAGGCAGTGGGAGTTTGTAACACCTGGGACAGAAAAAAAAAATAACAGGAGTACAAACTGAATAAATGGAGTATGTGGCAGCGGAGGTGAATAAAAATCAGAGCATATGTCAGACACTGCTGGGTTTTGAAAGGGTCATAATTTATCACTGCTTTTCTTCCCTTGTGAGTTACAAACCAACTGAAAATAATCATGGAGTCGAACAGATGGAGAACAAAACTTTAGCTTTATTACTTCTGAAACTGATTTGGAGGACATGACCTCTATATGTGACTGCAACCTGGCTTCCTAATATTTGTTCGCCTAGATGAACTTGTCCATCCCAAACTACAGGCTTACCCCAGTAGGATTTCTGTGGGACTGGAGAATGCACTATCCATGACTTTCCTGGTGGCACGGTGGATAAGAATCCACCTACCAATGCAGGGATACATGGATTCAATCCCTGGCCCAAGGAGGATCCCACGTGCTATGGAGCAACTAAGCCCGTGTACCACAACTGCTGAGCCTGTGCTCTAGAGCCTGAGAGCCACGACCACTGAAGCCCCTGTGCCCTGGAGCCAGTGTTCTGCAACAAAACCCATGCACCGCAACAAAGAGGAGCCCCCGATTGCCACAACTAGAGAGAAAGCCTGAGTATAGCAACAAAGAACTAGCCCAACCAAAAACAAAAAGGATGCACTATCCTTCTCAGCTAGGGGATGAGTCACAGCTGCCCATTCCTTATCACTCACTTACCACTTTTATTACACTTGTCCTTTCTGGGTTACTCCATGTGAGGGGGCAAGGAGAAAGTTGGACTGGTCCTTTTAATGCATGACTTTGCTGAGAAGTGGTGGAACTAGAGAACTGGAAATGTGAACAAGGCTTACTTCAAACCTTCCTCAATTGGGTACATATAGGAAAAGCCTGGAAAACATAGACCTGAGCCAGAAGATCCAAATTAGAAAATAAATAAACCCAAAGGTGTTCAGCAAGGGGCAAGTGGTGGGAAAAGTAATTCACTCAAAACATTGACTGAAATTTAATCTGTGAGCATAAGGCACATGATAATCTTTATAAGCAGAAATCACACCCCAGTAAAACTGTTGTTTTAAAGTAAGAAGGAAAATCAATGTGATGATTGAGCGTATAGAGAGTATCAATAGCAAAGGGGAAATGCTGAGGATACCCAGTGATTTTCTTCTGGGTGAAAAAATACAGCATCTGCTACCAGAAGGTGTAAATACAGACAGGCAAGAGTTGAAGATGTGGAGAACAATATATCTGACAACCAGTGACAATAATAATAAAGTAACATGCCACTAGGACATTGATAAGCAACCCGGGGAAAATGAATGCAAGCTAGTCAATCCTAAAGGAAATAACTCCTGAATATTCATCAGAAGGACTGATGCTGAAGCTGAAACTCCAATACTTTGGCCACCTGATGTGAAGAACTGACTCATTGGAAAAGACCCTGATGCTGGGAAAGATTGAAGGCAGAAGGAGAAGGGGATGACAGAAGATGATATGGTTGGATGGTGTCACTGACATGATAGACATGAGTTTGAGTAGGCTTCAGGAGTTGGTGATGGACAGGGAAGCCTGGAGTCTGTGATGGACAGGGAGGCCCGGCATGCTGCAGTACATGGGGTTGCAAAGAGTCAGACATGCCTGGGCGACTGAACTGAACTGAATGCTGAGTTAAATTATATACAGTTCTCTAAGTCTATGCACACACCCTGGAGTGCAAAGTCTGTCCACAGGAACATGGAAAGCAAGCTTCCCTTGTAGCTCAGCTGGTAAAGAATCTGCATCCTGCCTTAGAACATAGAAATAAAAACACCCAACTGAGTATATACTACCAATAGCAAATCAGTATTTAGGTGTACAGTTTTATTTCTCTGATTTATTTTATCATGTTTCTGTTCCAAAAGTGAGTTTGTGAGGCACTGTAAAAATGAAAATAAAGTCTTAAATTTAGTTCCTATGTGTGGTAGGAAGAATTCTGAAAATGATACCTCAAGATTCCCATCCTGTGGTTATTCAATCAAATACGAGTCTATGTACTGCTGGGAAAGGATTTTGCAGATGAAATTAAGAGTACATATCAACTGACCTTAAATAAGTAGATTATCCTGGATCTAGTATAATCACACTGACCTTTAAGAGAAGCAGAGGAAGATAAAAATGTCAGAGAGATGCAACAGAAAAAGAAGACAGGGAAGAGATTTGGCACAAGGAGAGGTCAGAGATTCAAACTTGAAAAGATTCAACCTTACTTGCTGGCATGGAAGTTGGAAGAAAGGAACCAAAGCCAAGGAATGCAGGCAGCATCCAGAAGAAGACAACAACCCTGGGCAGAAAGCCAGAAAGAAAATGGAAAGTTAGTCCCGCAACCACATAGAACTGAATTCTGTGAACAATCATAGACCCTCCAGAATGGAGCATAGGCTTGAGAGCACCTTGACCTTGGACTCATGTCAAAACTCAAGTCTTTTCTGTTTTGCTAATATTTCTGAAGCACAGACACTGTGTAATTATACACAAGTGCTAGTTAAGCCCCTAAGTTAGTAGTCATTTGTTACTAATAGCATCAATAGAAACCTAATACATTGTGCAAATACATTTAGAATATTCTCTTAGGTGAGATCTTTGTGTGCTTACAAGCATGATAAGTATGCTGAACCAAGAGTAGTCCATGTGCAGAAATTGAAAGGGTAGTAATAACAGAGTTATTTCTTACTTTAGAAGTGTCCAACAAATTATACTTTCAGAAAGCCCTCTTGGGGTTCCAGTTCACTGCTGTTTAGATTTTCAAATTGTGGATTTGCACCTTGGAAGGATATTCAGGGGCTAGATGTTGTGTGGAAATCAACTGAATATGTGGCCCAACCCTAGTCTGTAGATTGGCTGCCCTGCTGCATTGCCCATTCACTGCATCACTTAGTTTGTGTTTAGAAGAAGGACACAAAGTTATTTTAATTCTACCTAAACTATCTAGTGTAGTTTTAAAAGTAAAGATATTTCCAGAAGTTTAACAAGGGAAAATTCAAAAAACAGTGAATTACCATAAGAATCATGTTGGGCGTTGTTTTTATGAACTAAGTTATAATCTAAGTTATAATTTGCTTGCCTTTCCCAGACATACTCCAGCCTGTCAGTATTTCAAAATTGGGAAGCATTAGATTCATTGATGTGTAAGGAAAATGATTCAAGATCTTTATAGGAAATCTGTGTTTGATAGCATATACCATAAACTCTTAAAGAATGGGGTTGAACAGGACCTTTGTAGTTTCTGTTAAAAAGTACTTGTTATAGTTGAGCCACAGAAACACAAAGATTATAAGTGGTTTGCCCCAAATCAGCTACATGATGGTTTCCTTTTTAATGTTTTTGCCACTGTGCTGCTACTGCTGCTGCTAAGTTGCTTCAGTCCTGTCCGACTCTGTGCGATCGCACAGATTGAAGCCAACCAGGCTCCCCTATCCCTGGGATTTTCCAGGCAAGAGTACTGGAGTGGGCTGCCATTTCCTTCTCCAGTGCATGAAAGTGAAAAGTGAAAGTGAACTATAATGGCCAGTAAATTGGACTACGTAATATCTTAAAAAAGATAACATCATTTATTTGGATAGTTCATAAACAAATCATGCCTATTTGCAAATAGCAGCTGTGATAAGATGAGAATTTTTAAATAGTAGCCTCTAAATGGAAGACCTGATAGCATATATCTATAGATATTTTATTTTAATATATTTTGTTTTATTTTATTTTTTAACTTTACAATATTGTATTGGTTTTGTCATATATCAAAATGATTCTGTAACTTGGTCCTGCTGGGATCCAAGAGAAATGACTTCTCTAGAGGACACAAGAGAAGAGGACACTTTTCCTGCTCCCTTAAGAGGTAGCAGATAGCAGGTTTTGATTCACTGGAATCAAGTGAAGTGTAGTCACTCAGTCATGTCCAACTCTTTGCAACCCCATGGACTATATAGCCTGCCAAGCTTCTACATCCGTGGAATTTTCCAGGGAAGACTACTGGAGTGGGTTGCCATTTCCTTCTCCAGGGGATCTTCCCAACCCAGGGATTGAACCTGGGCCTCTCACATTACAGGCAGATTCTTTACTGTCTGAGGCACCAGGAAGTGGTTAAGTTAATGGTTATATTAAGCAGAATAATGACCATTTCCACCTCAAGAGATATCTCTGTCCTTGGAATCTATGAATATGTTATGCTACATGGCAAAGGGAAAATAAAGTTGAAGATGGAATTTAAGTTGCTAATCAGCTAACCTTAAAATAGAAAGATTATCCTCAATGATAATCGGGAATGCCTGTTACAATCGCTGTGCATGCATGCTAAGTCACTTCAGTCACGTCTGACTGAGACCCCATGGACTGTAGCCTGCCAGACTCCTCTGTCCATGGGATTCTCCAGGCAAGAATACTGGAGTGGGTTGCCATGCTCTCCTCTAGGGGATCTTCCTGACCCAGTGATCAAACTTGAGTCTCTTATGTCTCCTGCATTGGCAGACAGGTTCTTTACCACTAGCGCCACCTTGGAAGTCTGATGTGATCATTGGGATCCTTAAATTAGTCAGAAGGAGATGTGATCACAGAAGAAAGGCAGGAAGACACATTTTTGCTGGCTTTGAAAATGAAGGAAGAAGTGGGAAAGGTAAGAAAATGGATTCTCCCCTAGAGCTTTCAGAAACACAGTCCTTTAGCCCAGTAAGACCTGCGTTGACCTTCCAAGGTGGCTCAGTGGTAAAGAATCTGCCTACCAATGCAGGAGACATGAGTTCCATCCCTGGGTTGGGAAGATGCCCTGGAGAAGTAATATACCCACTCCTGTATATTCCGGCTTGGGAAATCCCATGGTTCAGGAGCCTGGTGGGTTACACTCTGTGGGGTTGCAAAAGAGTGGAACACGACTTAGCTACTAAACAACAGTAAGGCCTGAATCAGAAATCTTATTTATAGACAGTAAATTCATCTTGTTTAAAACCACCACATTTCTGATAATTTCCTATGGTGGCAAATAAAAATCTAATATAAAAGTGAATAGCTTCATGTTATAAATTTTGTTCTACTCAATTTAAAATATTTATTCTAGTCCCTTAAAACAACTTTACCTCTTATCATATGATTTCATATGATTTTATCCTTTTTTTGATTCTATTCTACTCTAGCTCCCAAATCCACTTCCATTCAGTGTTCAGTTCAGTTAAGTAGCTCAGTCGTGTCCAACTCTTTGAGACTCCATGGACTGCAGCATGCCAGGCCTCCCTGTCCATCACCAGCTCCCAGAGTTCACTCAAACTCATGTCCATTGAGTTGGTGATGCCATCCAACCATCTCATTCCTTTGAAATAACTCCCTGTGTATCTCAAAATAAAATATACATAGTAGTTGCCTTCTTATCTTGTTGAAATGTAAGTACTGATATACATAGTCTGGAGTGAAGTGTTAGATTTTCTTTTGTATTTATAATAAAATGCTGGTCCATCATTCTCTGATACTCAGGGTTAATGTGTTTGCCACAGGTGAACTACCTTCAACCTGCCAGTTGAGTCTTAACAGAATTATCTCTATAGTTTATAAAGAACTGGGTAATAGATATATGAAGAAAAGGCTCATATTTATACAATTTTTATTTCAGCTATAAGCTCTAACTTTCGTATTGAGAAAAGAAATGTATTTTGAGTGGTTAAATAATACTGTCATGTCTGTGTTGCTCCGGAGAATCTCGAAAGCATTATACCACCAAGTACCCACAGTATATTTTTGTTGTTGTTTAATCGCTAAGTAGTGTCCAAATCTTTTGAGACACCATGGACTGTACCCCGCCAGGCTTCTCTGTCCATGGGATTTCCCAGGTAAGAATACTGGAGTGGGTTGCCATGAAGCCAACCCATAGTATATACTAAGGGGAAAAAAGTTTGAATCCTTTTTTGAATTGTTTATAAAATAAATCCTTTTGGTAATTTGTGATTGTATTTTAAAGATATGGCTTCCCAGGTGGCATAGTGGCAAAGAATCCAGCTGCCAATACAGGAGATGCAAGAGACATGAGTTTGATCTCTGGGTTGGGAAGATCCTCTGAATATAGGTAATGGCTACTGACTCCAGTATTCTTGTGTGGGAAATCACATGGACAGAGGAATCTGACAGGCTACAGTCCGTGGGGTCACAAAGAGTCAGACAGGACTAGTACACAGACACACTTTAGAGATATGTACTGGAACATGAAATTTCTTTTACATTGTACCTTTTTACTTAACTTGCTCTCCAGAATTCAGTACAGATTACAAAAACCAACTGGTGTGTTTGTTATTATGACTAAGTGCAAAGATCACCACTTCCCTTTCAAAGTCAGCATTCATCTTGACACATAGTCTTTATCTCAAAGGAGAGCTATAGTTAGATGGTGGTGAAAGAAACAGTAACTTCCCAGTAATTTCAAGAGATGATCTAAATGGACCAGTGTAAATCACATCAAGGTTTCTATTGTAAATCACATCAAGGTTTCTAATCATCAAGTGGTCTTTTAAAAACCAGTATTTAAGCCTCCTCCCAGACCAGCTCAAGTGGAATCTCTGACAATAAGGTATTTTTAAAAATAAAAAGTTCTCCAGGTGATTCTTCAATGCAAAAAATTTATCTGTAAGATACTGCCTGTATATCATACTCAGATGGTGAAACTCTAATGACTACAACCAATGAAATAAGCAATGATATCATCATTTTTGGAGCTCACATATTTCTTGAGGAAATAGAACAAGATAAGTCTCTCAGAGCTGACTCGCTTTTCTCAATGGCTACTAAAATAGCATGAGGAAATAAAATTGGAGAAATATAACCTCCTTTATGTTGGAAAATGATTATAGATTCATGTCTTCAAAGGGAATATGGTGATTCTGGAATTATTTATACAGTAGCTCTGTGTGTTGTGGGCATTCTCATCTGCCTTTCAATTTCTTCTTTGTTCTTAACTGTTCAAAATTTGTAGAGGATTGAAAGAATATTAACCTTTTAAGAGTATATTTTATTAGGTGAGCTGGAAAAATTGTGTTATTCTTCCTCTGCAAGAAGGAGTTTCCCCATCAGTCAGAACCCTTTCATTTTATGAGAAAATTCAAAGACAACATTATGTACTCTTTAATTTGCCTTCTCACTCTTTTTCTACACTTTTTTTTTGGGGGGGAGGGTATTATGCTTTATTGATCCAGGTGAAGCCTGGCTGTTAGTCTCTGTATTTTTCATTACTTCTGCTCTTCTCTTTAAGAAATGTAATTATTTTTCAACTGATACATGAAATGTTGGGTATTTAAAAATATGTATTATAAAATATATTTGTAATATATATGTTTCTACTAAGAACCAAAATTGTGAACAACATAGCAAATATGTACATACACACATATAATATATTTAAGACACAGAATTGACAGGATATATGTGTTTTATATATATATGTGTGTGTGTGTGTGTGTGTATTATATTGTTGTTCAGTCACTCAGTTGTGCCCAGCTCTTTACTACCCCGTGGACTGTAGCATGACAGAGTTCCCTGTCCTTCACCATCTCCTGGCGCTTGCTCAAACTTATGTCAGTGATGCCATCCAATCATCTCATCCTCTGTCGTCCCCTTCTCCTCCTGCCCTCAATCTTTTCCAGCTTTTGGGTCTTTTCCAATGATTCAGCTCTTCTCATGAGATAATTTCTTAAAATAAGTCTTTCATTTATATATAATCTATTAACTTTCATATAAGAATTCAATTTTGACTTGCAGCTCCCACAATCACATAAGCTAGTTCCTTAAAATAAATTTTTCATTATATGAAAAAAATTATATAAAATGATATATATATATAATGAATCACTTTATATAATTTTTCATTTACATAAAGAAAGATTTATTTTAAGGAACTAGCTTATGTGATTGTGGGAGCTGCAAGTCAAAATTGAATCCTTTATATCATTGAACATGTGTGAGAACAAAATTAAATTCAATTTTGATTAACATATTTTGGTAAAGTAATATATACTGATGGAAATTAGTCAACATGGTTAATATTACTACAGAATTGTTGGTAAAAA
The DNA here is from genome assembly GCF_003369695.1 of Bos indicus x Bos taurus. Lineage (NCBI taxonomy): Eukaryota > Metazoa > Chordata > Mammalia > Artiodactyla > Bovidae > Bos > Bos indicus x Bos taurus. The sequence continues at coordinate 15,429,662 of NC_040076.1, read as the reverse complement.
TCATATTTTTTTGTAATTTATTGGTTAGGAAGTACAGAATAAAGACAAATACTAAAGAAAAGGTCACTTTGGAATACTCTATAGGTATAGAAAGTAAGTATCAATATAATCTGGGTGAAGGACACCCTATCAGCTTGGTGAAAAACCACTTAGTATGATTTCAGCTCACTAAGCATATCTAAAAATTATTGTCTCCTCATTTAAACATTGTTATAATTTTATGTAGTGTTCTTTGGACTACGGAATGCCTATACAATATTTATTTTGATATAGTCTTACTATAATGAATTGTCAACTGGCTTTTCATATATTTGATCTCCTATTAATATATTTAGTGATTTTATTTTCAACTTTGTACTATTCTCTTTTTATATTTTAATTTTTCTACTCATTTTGGCTTATTTTTTAACTAACTTTTATATTTTTAGCTTTTGGCTAACTGAAGTTTGATTTTGTGATAGTGAATGAGTTAATACATAGATTTGAGTAGTTATATAATTTTAACCACTAACACATTTAATCTCCTTGTATCCCGGAAGTGCCTATTAGAATACATCATAAAATTCTTTTTATTAATGACAATTTCACAAAACCTAATTGAATGAATACAGTGGAAGGACTATATAATGAACTAACTGGTATGCAACTTATTAGCAAAATGAAGCTAAAATATTTTAAATGGAAAAGCTTCAAAAAATTTAAAGCAAAATTTCATATACACATTCAGCCAAAATCCTATGTAGTTCAATATTATCATAAAAGATAAGAGTGTTATGTTTTTAAATTTATGGACAAAAAATATCTCTTCAATGTTCCTTTTGACTGAAAGCTATTGACATTTAGCAAAAAGTTATTTTTCACTGGTCAGTTTGTGGTGTCATTGTGGCAATACTGAGTAAACAAAACAAAAAAGAAAAGAGCTTGGAAATGTAAATCTAAGTCCTTTTGATAGTCATTGACTACTACTTAACGTCTCAGACTTCAAGAAAGCTAATCTATAAAACAGGAGAAATAGCATATTTCCACATGGCGGTGGATTAAAGACAAAAATTGTATAATTGTTTAACGCTTCAGAGTTCAAGACAGCTAATCTTTAAAATAGGGGAAATAGTATATTTCCTCATGGTGGTGGATTAAAGACAAAAACTATGTACTTGTTTTTATATAATAAATAATCATTGTGTGTGTTAGTTGCTCAGTCTTGCCTGACTCTTTATGACCCTATGGACTATAACCCACCAGGCTCCTCTGTCCATAGAATTTTCCAGGCAAGAATATGGGAGCGGGTTGCCATTTCCTTCCCCAGGGAATCTTCTTGACCTAGGTTCAAATGGAAGTCTCCCAAATTGCAGACAGATTCTTCCATATAAGTCACCAGAGGAGCCATTAGTGTGGATACTTACAGCAGCATTACTGTCAATACTTACAACATTTCTCAGGTGGAGCTAGTGGTAAAGAACCCGCCTGTCAGTGCAGGAGAGATCAGAGAAACAGGTTTGATCCCTGCATGGGGAAGATCCCTGGAGGAGGAAATGGCAACCCACTGCAGTATCAGAGAGATACTGCCTAGGCAATGCCATAGACAGAGGAACATTGTGGGCTATGATTCATAGGGTCACAAAGAGTCACATACGACTGAAGAGACTTGGCACAGCACACAGTGTCAGTACTAATAGATATATACATGGCATGTTTGTATTATATTGTTGATATAGTAAAAATCCATACATTCATACAATACAATCATATATTCATACATGTCTTTCTCTCAGATAATTATTTTTAAGAATATCCCTTATATCCTGATACATAAAGTTTTCTATATTATAATCACCTATATTTATTGCTTTATAAAATAATCTCAATTCACATAACAATCTCAGTGAAGAAGGCATTTGTCTCTCCATTATGGATAAATTAACTCATGTTCAAAGATACTGCTGCTGCTAAGTCACTTGAGTCATGTCCTACTCTTTGTGACCCCATAGACTGTAGCCCACAAGGCTCCTATGTCCATGGAATTCTCCAGGCAGGAATACTGGAATGCATTGGCATTTCCTTCTCCAATATGATACATGAAAGTGAAAGTTGCTCAGTCCTGTCAGACTTTGTGACCCCATGGACTATACAGTCCATGGGATTCTTCAGTCCAGAATACTGGAGTGGGATTGCTCCAGTGGATTGCTTCTCCATCTTTCTCAATGATGCTAAGAAACTCTAATGCCTTTAAATGGTAGTAAGAATTTGCATGCTACCTTGTCTGAATTTAAATCCTGCATTGCAGTATCCCACAATTCTTTTATGATAGCTGTCTTTGGTTCTTCAACATGGCATTTCTTCTACTCTGACACTGACATTATTCATTCAAATATTGCCAACATCTGAAAGATCACAAATCCAAGAATTTTTTTTTTTAATATTATGTTGTGTCACAAAGCCCACTGACACCCTGGAAGCCCTTCTGCTCTTTAAACACCCTACTATCCTATGTGCCTTTGGTTGTACCCCTCTCTCACTGGCAATCTCATTGACTTGTAGCATGTTTTGCTGTAGAGTGGGAATGGACTATAGACGTAGGCCTGGATTAGAATCCTGTAATATTGGGCAAGTCACCTATTTCTGAACCATGTTTTCTCATCACTGGATGATAATAGCATCTATCTTGTAGGGCTTATTATGAAGATTAAATGGATGGCATTTGTAAAATACCTAAGTGTCATATCACACTTCAAAAACCAGATGCATTTCCTTACTATTAATAATTTACTTTTGAGATTGTGGCCATGGATGTAGAGTTTTCTTAAGTTCTGCCACTGAACTGTCTTCTCGTCCTGCATTTTATTTTTGTTGTACATTTTATCCAAGCTTATGTTTCTAAATACTTTGACTTCCCATAATTAGTTTGTTCTTAATCTTCTAGGTATTCCTTTCACTTCCATACTATTTCACTTCTTTTCACTTCTTTCACTTCCTTTCACTGCTACTTGACTGTTGTATTACTTTCACCTCAGTTTCTCAGTCTTTTGTTCTCATACTGAGTATTCATGCCTGAAAAATCCCATGGACTGAGGAGCCTGGTGGGCTATAATCCATGGAGTCACAAAGAGGTGGACACGACTGAGTGACTTCTGTGTGTGTTCTGTATGTTAAATATAAATTTCAAAATGGGCGTGATAGCTTACAGTGAACAGTGTCAGATTTGTGAACTCCAAAAAAGAAGATTTAGCTTTGGCACCAGGGACCAGGTTTGATCGCTCAAGAACTTGGGTGTAGCAGGGTTTTATTAAAGTATGAAAAGGGACAGAGAATGCTTCTGACATAGACATCAGAAGGGAGATGGAGACTGACCCATTCGCTAGTCTTTAGCAAGGGAATTATATTCTTTTTTAATCAGTTATAACAATGAATATGACAATGAATCAAGAATGTCTCAAGGTTGTAAAAATTTACCAGACCCACTCCCACAATTTATATTTTAGGATAACAGGATTAGAACTTAACAATAGAAAGATCCTACGAGACCCACTCCCATAGTATGCATTCTAAGATATCAGGGTTAGTCAGAAGGTTTGCAGGAAGGAGAAACTACCCTCAAGCAGAATACACTGTTGTTATACAATCCCTAGTTCAGAGTTTAAACTGAGTTGTTTGTGGTGAAATCATCACTTCAGGTCTTTAAAAAAAAAAAAAAAATTCTGTGACTAAGACTAAGGAATATAGAGAAAAAGAAAAAAAAAAATAGTGTGTCCTTTCCTCCTTCTTGAGAACTCAAGACCCCTATCTCCTCATTGAGAACCCCACCCCTCTCTCCTCAGGGACTCACAGACTTCTAATCAACCTGCCTAGGAATAGACTCTCTCAGTCAGTGCCTATCACTGCTGCTGCTGAGTCGCTTTAGTCATGTCTGACTCTTCGTGACTCCGTAGACAGCAGCCCACCAGGCTCCCCATTCCCTGGGATTCTCCAGGCAAGAACACTGGAGTGGGTTGCCATTTCCTTCTCCAATGCATGCAAGTGAAAAGTGAAAGTGAAGTCGCTGAGTCGTATCAGACTCTTCACGACCCCATGGACTGCAGCCCACCAGGGTCCTCCATCCATGGGATTTTCCAGGCAAGAGTACTGGAGTGTGTCATCATTGCCTTTTCCACTGGTTATATAAAAAACTATAATTTATCTATCAGATTAGATCAGATCAGTCGCTCAGTCGTGTCCGACTCATTACAACCCCATGAATCACAGCACAACAGGCCTCCCTGTCCATCACCAACTCCCAGAGTTCACTGAGACTCAGGTCCATCGAGTCAGTGATGCCATCAAGCCATCTCATCCTCTGTCGTCCCCTTCTCCTGTTGCCCCCAATCCCTCCCAGCATCAGAGTCTTTTCCAATGAGTCAACTCTTCACATGAGGTGGCCAAAGTACTGGAGTTTCAGCTTTAGCATCATTCCTTCCAAAGAAATCCCAGGGCTGATCTCCTTCAGAATGGACTGGTTGGATCTCCTTTCAGGCCAAGGGACTCTCAAGAGTCTTCTCCAACACCACAGTTCAAAAGCATCAATTCTTCGGCGCTCAGCCTTCTTCACAGTCCAACTCTCACATCCATACATGGCCACTGGAAAAACCATAGCCTTGACTAGATGAACCTTTGTTGGCAAAGTAATGTCTCTGCTTTTGAATATGCTATCTAGGTTGGTCATAACTTTCCTTCCAAGGACTAAGCATCTTTTAATTTCATGGCTACAGTCACCATTTGCAGTGATTTTGGAGCCCAAAAAGATAAAGTCTGACACTGTTTCCCCGTCTATTTCCCATGAAGTGATGGGACCGGATGCCATGATCTTAGTTTCCTGAATGCTGAGCTTTAAGGCAACTTTTTCACTCTCCACTTTCACTTTCATTAAGAAGCTTTTTAGTTCTTCTTCACTTTCTGCCATAAGGGTGGTGTCATCTGCATATCTGAGGTTATTGATATTTCTCCCAGTAATCTTGATTCCAGCTTGTGTTACTTCCAGTCCAGCGTTTCTCATGATGTACTCTGCATATAAGTAAAATAAACAGGGTGCGTACTCCTTTTCCTATTTGGAACCAGTCTGTTGTTCCATGTCCAGTTCTAACTGTTGCTTCCTGACCTACATACATATTTCTCAAGAGTCAGATCAGGTGGTCTGGTATTCCCATCTCTTTCAGAATTTCCCAGAGTTTATTGTGATCCACATAGTCAAAGGCTTTGGCATAGTCAATAAAGCAGAAATAGATGTTTTTTCTGGAACTCTCTTGCTTTTTCCATGATCCAGCAGATGTTGACAATTTGATCTCTGGTTCCACTTCTTTTTCTAAAACCAGCTTGAACATCAGGAAGTTCACGGTTCATGTAGTGCTGAAGCCTAGCTTGGAGAATTTTGAGCATTACTTTACTAGTGTGTGAGGTGAGTGCAATTGTGCAGTAGTTTGAGCATTCTTTGGCATTGCCTTTCTTTGGGATTGGAATGAAAACTGACCTTTTCCAGTCCTGTGGCCATGGCTGAGTTTTCCAAATTTGCTGGCATATTGAGTGCAGCACTTTCACAGTATCATCTTTCAGGATTTGGGATAGGTCAACTGGAATTCCATCACCTCCACTAGCTTTGTTCGTAGTGATGCTTTCTAAGGCCCACTTGACTTCACATTCCAGGATTTCTGGCTCTAGGTCAGTTATCACACCATCATGATTATCTGGGTCATAAAAATCTTTTTTGTACAGTTCTTCTGTGTATTCTTGCCACCTATTCTTAATATATTCTGCTTCTGTTATGTCCATACCATTTCTGTCCTTTATCGAGCCCATCTTTGCATGAAATGTTCCATTGGTATTTCTGATTTTCTTGAAGAGATCTCTAGTCTTTCCCATTTTGTTGTTTTCCTCTATTTCTTTGCATTGATCACTGAAGAAGGCTTTCTTATCTCTTCTTGCTATTCTTTGGAACTCTGCATTCAGATGTTTATATCTTTCCTTTTCTCCTTTGCTTTTCACCTGTCTTCTTTTCACAGCTATTTGTAAGGCCTCCCCAGACAGCCATTTTGCTTTTTTGCATTTCTTTTCCATGCGATGGTCTTGATCCCTTTCCCTGTACAATGTCACGAACTTCATTCCATAGTTCATCAGGCACTCTATCTGATCTAGGCCCTTAAATCTATTTCTCACTTCCACTGTATAATCATAAGCGATTTGATTTAGGTCATACCTGAATGCTCTAGTGGTTTTCCCTACTTTCTTCAATTTAAGTCTGAATTTGGCAATAAGGATTTCATGGTCTGAGCCACAGTCAGCTCCTGGTCTTGTTTTTGCTGACTGTATAGAGCTTCTCCATCTTTGGCTGCAAAGAATATAATCAGTCTGATTTCAGTGTTGACCATCTGGTGATGTCCATGTGTAGAGTCTTCTCTTGTGTTGTTGGAAGAGGGTGTTTGTTATGACCAGTGCATTTTCTTGGCAAAACTCTATTAGTCTTTGCCCTGCTTCATTCCATATTCCAGGGCCAAATTTGCCTGGTACTCCAGGTGTTTCTTGACTTCCTACTTTTGCATTCCAGTCCCCTATCATGAAAAGCACATCTTTTTTGGGTGTTAGTTCTAAAAGGTCTTGTAGGTCTTCATAGAACCGTTCAACTTCAGCTTCTTCAGTGTTACTGGTTGGGGCATATACTTGGATTACTGTGATATTGAAAGGTTTTCCTTGGATACAAACAGAGATCATTCTGTTGTTTTTGAGATTGCATCCAAGTACTGCATTTCGGACTCTTTTGTTGACCATGATGGCTACTCCATTTCTTCTGAGAGATTCCTGCCTGCAGTAGTAGATATTATGGTCATCTGAGTTAAATTCACCCATTCCAGTCCATTTCAGTTTGCTGATTCCTAGAATGTTGACATTCACTCTTGCCATCTCTTGTTTGACCACTTCCATTTGCCTTGATTCATGGACCTGACATTCCAGGTTCCTATGCAATATTGCTCTTTACAGCATCGGACCTTGCTTCTATCACCGGACACATCCACAGCTGGGTATTCTTTTTGCTTTGGCTCAATCCCTTCATTCTTTCTGAAGTTATTTCTCCACTGATATCCAGTAGCATATTGGGCACCTACTGACCTGGGGAGTTTCTCTTTCAGTATCCTATCATTTTGCCTTTTCATACTGTTCATGGGGTTCTCAAGGCAAGAATACTGAAGTGGTTTGCCGTTCCCTTCTCCAGTGGACCACATTCTGTCAGATCTCTCCACGATGACCCGCCCATCTTGGGTTGCCCCACGGGCATGGCTTAGTTTCATTGAGTTAGACAAGGCTGTGGTCCTAGCGTGATTAGATTGACTAGTTTTCTGTGAGTATGGTTTCAGTGTGTCTGCCCTCTGATGCCCTCTTGAAACACCTACTGTCTTACTTGGGTTTCTCTTAATCTATCTATGCAGATGATAAATTTATTTCAGGATCCCTCAAAACTTGTCTTCTTGGTAGACATTGTCTATTTTGTTTATTGTACATGAAGTCAAACTTTCAATTAGTTCAGTTGCTCAGTCATGTCCGACTCTTTGCAGACATGTTGACTGCAGCACGACAGGCCTCCCTGTCCATCACCAACTCCCAAAGTTTACCCAAGCTCATGTCCTTTGAGTCGGTGCTACCATCCAACCATCTCATCTTCTGTTGTCCCCTTCTCCTCCTGCCCCCAATCTTCCCAGCATCATGGTCTTTTCCAGTGAGTCAGCTCTTTGTATCAGGTGGCCAAAGTATTGGAGTTTCAGCTTCAACATCAGTCCTTCTAATGAACACCCAGGACTGATCTCCTTTAGGATGGACTGGTTGGATCTCCTTGCAGTCCAAGGGACTATCAAGAGTCTTCTCCTACACCACAGTTCAAAAGCATCAGTGCTTCAATGCTCAGCTTTCTTTGTGGTACAACTCTTGCATCCATACATGACTACTGGAAAACACAGAGCTTTGACTAGATGAACTTTGTTGGCAAAGTAATGTCTCTTCTTTTTAATATGCTGTCTAGATTGGTCATAACTTTCCTTCCAAGGAGTAAGTGTCTTTTAATTTCATGGCTAGGATCACCATCTGCAGTGATTTTGGAAACCAAGAAATAAAGTCAGCCACTGTTTCCCCATCTATTTGACATAAAAGGATGGGACTGGACACCACGATCTTAGTTTTCTGAATGTTGAGCTTTAAGCCAACTTTGTCACTCCTCTTTCACTTTTATTAGGAATCTCCTTAGTTCTTTTCTGCTTTCTGCCATAAGGGTGGTATCATCTGCATGTCAGAGATTATTGGTATTTCTCCAGGCAATATTGACCCAGCTTGTGCTTCATCCAGCCAGCGTTTCTCATGATGTACTCTGCATATAAGTTAAATAAACAGGGTGACAATATACAGCCTTGAAATACTCCTTTTCCTATTTGGAACCAGTCTGTTTTTCCATGTTCAGTTCTAACTCTTGCTTCCTGACCTGCATAAAGATTTCTCAAGAGGCAGGTCAGGTGGTCTGGTATTCCCATCTCTTCCAGAATTTCCCACAGTTTGTTGTGGTCTACACAGTCAAGGGCTTTGGCATAGTCAATAAAAAAGAAATAGATGTTTTTCTGGAATTCTCTTGCTTTTTCAATGATCTAGCAGATGTTGGCAATTTGATCTCTAGTTCCTCTGCCTTTTCTAAAACCACCTTGAACATCTGGAAGTTCACGGTTTATGTATCATTGAAGCCTGTCTTGGAGAATTTTGAGTGTTACTTTACTAGAGTGTGAGGTGAGTGCAATTGTGCAGTAGTTTGACCATTCTTTGGCATTGCCTTTCTTTGGGATTGGAATGAAAACTGACCTTTTCCAGTCCTGGTTCCACTGCTGAGTTTTCCATTGTTGGCCCATTGAGTGCAGCACTTTCACAGGACCATCTTTTAGGATTTGAAATAGCTCAACTGGAACTCTATCACCTCTACTAGCTTTGTTCGTAGTGATGCTTCCTAAGGCCCACTTGACTTCACATTCCAGGATGTGTGACTCTAGGTGAGTGATCACACCATCGTGATTATCTGTTTTGTAAAGATCTTTTTTGTATTGTTCTTTGTATTCTTGCCACCACCTATGTCTTCTGCTTCTGTTAGGCCCATACCATTTCTGTCCTTTGAGCCCATCTTTCCATGAAATGTTCCCTTGGTATCTCTGATTTTCCTAACGAGATCTCTAGTCTCCCCCATTCTATTGTTTTCCTCTTTTTCTTGGAACTGATCACTGAAGAAGACTTTATTATCTCTCCTTGCTATTCTTTGGAACTCTGCATTCAAATGGGTATATCTTTCCTTTTCTCTTTTGCTTTTCACTTCTCTTCTTTTCACAGCTATTATGAAGGCCTCCTCAGACAGCCATTGTGCTTTTTTTGCATTTATTTTTCTTGGGGATGGTCTTGACCCCTGTCTCCTGTACAGTGTCACAAACCTCCATCCATAGTTCTTCAGGTGCTCTGTCTATCAAATCTAGTCCCTTAAATCTATTTCTCACTTCTACTGTATAATTATAAGGGGTTTGATTTAGGGCATAACTGAATGGTCTAGTGTTTTCCCCTACTTTCTTCAATTTAAGTCTGAATTCGGCAATAAGGAGTTCGTGATCTGAGCAACAGTCAGCTCCTGGTCTTGTTTTTGCTGACTGTATAGAGCTTCTCCATCTTTGGCTGCAAAGAATATAATCAATCTGATTTCAGTGTTGACCATCTGGTGATGTCCATGTGTAGAGTCTTCTCTTGTGTTGTTGGAAGAGGGTGTTTTCTATGAGCAGTGCGTTCTCTTGGCAAAAGTCTATTAGCCTTTGCCCTGCTTCATTCTGTATTCCAAGGTCAAATTTGCCTGTTACTCCAGTGTTTCTTGACTTCCTACTTTTCCATTCCAGTCCCCTGTAATGAAAAGAACATCTTTTTTGTGTGTTAATTCTAGAAGGTCTTATAGGTCTTCATAGAACCATTCAACTTCAGCTTCTTCAGCATTACTCATTGGGGAATAGATTTGGATTACCATGATATTGATTGGTTTGCTTTGGAAACGAACAGAAATCATTCTGTCGTTTTTCAGATTGCATCAAAGTATTGCATTTTGGCCTCTTTTGTTGACTGTGATGGCTACTCCGTTTCTTCTAAGGGATTCTTGCCCATAGTAGTAGATATAATCGTCATCTGAGTTAAATTCACCCATTCCAGTCCATTTTAGTTTGGTGATTCCTTAATGTCTATGTTCCCTCTTGCCATCTCTGGTTTGACCATTTCCAATTTGCCTTGTTTCATGGACCTAGAATTCCAGGTTCCTATGCAATATTGCTCTTAGTGCAATCAGACCTTGCTTCCATCACCAGTCACATCCACAACTGGGTGGTGTTGTTGCTTTGGCTCTGTCTTTTCATTCTTTCTGGAGTTATTTCTCCACTGATCTCACAGTCTTATGGACTATGAAAAGAGTACTTCTACCTTGTCTTAGATGACTGGTATTTTTTGAAGAGTCCAGCTCAAATAAAAGAGTATCTCACAGTCTTAGCTCTCATACTGTTCACCAAACTTCCTTGTTTAGACCATTTTATTTTCAGTCACCATTATATAACCTCATGCATGATTTTTTTGATTATTTTATAAACATTATAGAAAATGAGTTATCAAATTTCTAGAATTATAAAGCTATGTATGCGGTAAAGACAGATTCAGTAACATTTACTAGTTTAAAAATTGTTTTATTGTTCTCATTATTTTCATCTTAGATCAATGAAAACTATTAGACATGATCAATATTGCACTGTTAAATTAAGTCATCAAGTTATATTCTCTGAAACGATGTACTTATTTTCTCCTCTGTCAGCCAAGATCACAGTTTTAGACATAAAAAGGAAATGGTGAAGAATTGGAGAGGATGATATTTTTCTTCTGTTTCTCAAATCAAGCATACATGCCTTCAGCTGGCCAACCTAAAGAGGACAGGTATTATATTTTTGTGAGCCATGTAGTGCCTCTAAAGAATTTATGAAACAGGAAAACATACAGTTTGAATTAATGTGCCATGCAATGTTATATGATATATAGCAAATTGTGCCAGTACCTTGGAAAGAGCATTGCTTTGAAAGTTCCTTTCAGACTATAGTTTGAGTGAAGCATTGTGTTTGAGAGGGAAAATAGTTTTATTAATAAGATTCAGAAGCCAATGTTTTATCTCAAAACACTGCCAAACTAAATACAATGTAAATAGAGATAAAGTGACAAGCTTAAGGAGAATAATGCATAATCTAGAAATGAAAATAAGGCAGAGAAAGCATTTTCAGTCATCACATTTCAGATACAATTGGAGGGATCTGAAATATAATCCATGAGAATGAGAAAGCAATCACTGAACACAGTGCATGACAGCGTTGGAGGAGTGACAGGTTCAGAGCTCCCTAGAACATCTATTATCAGAGTAGCTCTGTAAGTGCTTTTCTTATGAAGCCACTCACACTGAGTTTTCAATCCAGGCACACAAATGTGCAGCAATTTGAGAGTCAGCCCAGAAAGTCAAAGACAAAATTCCCCCACCCATGGGTGTTATCAAATGCTGCAAAGCCTTTAAAGACATGAGGGTGGGCTTTTCACATTTGTATTCATCTGTGGATAGGAAATGAATTTCTCCAAAATAGAAAAGTAATCCTACTCATTGTGATTGGCATAGAATGACCCCTTCCTGTTCAACTTTAGATTTTACTGTGCTTAAGACAGCTTAGTTGTACCTGTAATATATGATGTTAAAAAAAAAAAAAAAAGATTAGATAGTTTGAGCTGTGTTTCAGTCAATTAATGAAAGCTTGACAAACTGAATAATGAAGTATATATATATAGAAATTATAATATTTTTTGTATTTTGGGTCAAATAAAACATATTTTAATTAAAAAAATAAACATAATCTGGGCAGATTATAAGCAAATATTTAGATACTGTTCTTTTATTGTTCATATTTTTTTAAAAAATGTACTTCACAAAGGAACTACTGTTAATAGTTTATTGTACAAATACATGGATTATTTGAAGAATCATGCATAAATATGTGCTAAATATGTTTTAGAGTTCATATGTAACTTTACGTATTGTGTATATCGCTAGTGGTAAAGTACCTGTATGCCAGGGCGGGAGACTTAAGAGATGCTGGGGGCGCAGGAGGTTCCATCCTTGGATCAGGAAGATCCTCTGGAGAATGAAATGGAAATCCATTCCAGTATTCTTACCTGGATAATCTCATGGCAGAGGAGCCTAGCAGGCTACAGTCCATTGGCTCACAAAGAGTTGGACACGACTGAAGAGACTTAGCACAGTACATGTAGCTTTACTCATAAAATTTACTTAACAGCCCTCATTTTATGTTTTAATTTTTAATTAAACCCCCAAAGTGAAAATAAGGTTAGCAATTATACAGATACAGCATTTAGAAAAATTCTATATTTAATATACGAATAGTAGGCAAAGACCGAACCTGGAAAGACACCCTTATCTTGAGAAGCCTCTTGGAAAAATAATAGATTTGAATCTTATATATGAAAATATTGTCAATAATGTAATTTCTCTTAAAGATATTTAAAGTGATTAAAGCTGATGATGAAATAGAAAGTTCCTTGCATATTATCTTTAAATTAAAATGATAGGAATATAAAAAATATCCTTATCAACTATGATAGAAATATAAGAAGACCTCTGGTTCATTATTATAGTGGTATCTATGAAAGGCCAGCTCCTTTACACAACAAGGGAAAGTATTTAAACAATTCTGGAAATTACTTAGAGTAATCTTACATGCATTACTTATTCTGAAGTTGATGAAATTCACATATAAGAACGTTTATAAAGTCACTCGTGCTCACATTGTCAGTTAAAGTCATAGTTGGCCTTTTTTACTTTAGTGTATTAGTTAACTAAAATGATTTTAAACAATCTATTATTACAAGCCTCAGAATACTTATGCATATTATAACACTGAAAATAACAGTAACTCACTTATTTTCTTTAAAATCCCTTTTTGTAATATATTCTGTTTAATTTGTAAAAATTTTTTGTCATAAATTCATTTAAAATTAAAATTATAAAATATATAGCAAACCAAAATTGAAGTGAATCTCCAATATGGTTAGCTACTAAAACAATATTCCAATGTTGATTCCTGATAAGGTCAAAGCACTTAATAATTTATAGGGATACATTCATAGTGACATTTAAAATACCTTTAGTTTAGGATTTTATGATAGGCAACACAGAGAGAAACTAAAAAACAGGTGTCCATAAGACATGTTAATATACATGGCCTAGGGCTCCAAAATCACTGCAGATGGTGATTGCAGCCATGGAATTAAAAGACACTTACTCCTTGGAAGGAAAGTTATGACCAACCTAGATAGCATATTCAAAGCAAAGACATTACTTTGCCAACAAAGGTCCATCTAGTCAAGGCTATGGTTTTTCCAGTGGTCATGTATGGATGTGAGAGTTGGACTGTGAAGAAAGCTGAGCACCGAAGAATTGATGCTTTTGAACTGTGGTGTTGGAGAAGACTCTTGAGAGTCCCTTGGAGTGCAAAGAGATCCAACCAGTCCATTCTAAAGGAGATCAGTCCTGGGTGTTCATTGGAAGGACTGATGCTAAAGCGGAAACTCCAATACTTCGGCCACCTCATGCAAAAAAGACCTCATTGGGAAAGACTCTTATGTTGGGAGGGATCTGGGGCAGGAGGAGAAGGGGACGACAGAGGATGAGATGGCTGGATAGCATCACTGACTCAATGGACATGAGTTTGAGTGAATTCCGGGAGTTGGTGATGGACAGGGAGGCCTGGTGTGCTGCGATTAATGGGGTCACAAAAAGACATGACTGAGCGACTGAACTGAACTGAAGGCTTAATACTTTGTAAATACAGTTTAGAATAACACACTTAGAAATTCCAAATATAATTTTAACTGCAAAGTTGAAGAAGTAAGAGAACATTTGAATTTTAGGACAGGAAGTTTTGCTAACTAAATGCTACCCAGTATACTGTATGTATTCCAGAAATAAAGATATATAAAACTCCATCTAACCTTGAGAATAACAAGAAAGAGATGCCCCAGTGAACTTACTGTGAACTCGCCTAGGACCATCTGGACATATCTATATTTGTGGTTGTAATTTAGAAATAAAAGCCTGCTCAAAGGCAAAATGTATATTTGAAAAAGAATAAACCATAGAGCATTTGGAACCCTGAAAACTATAGTTCAATCACTTTAGAAATGACAGTCTCATAATTCAGTGTCAGAATTATAATTTTTTGTCAGATAGATTTGGACGTTTTCATATGAATTCACACACCCTAGAACATCCTTGATCCATTGTAATGATAGTTCTTAAAAATAACTTTGCACTTTCTATCTAGAATAAACTATCCCATGACATCTTTATCTATTATACCCAAAACTTTAGAAAACTTCCACCCTAGCCAGCCAGTGGCTGAAAGAGCTCTCTGCTTGGCTGTCAGTTATACAGGTCTTGCCCTTCAGAAGTCACCTTGGACAGAGAAAGTCAACAGGAGGTAAAACACAGATCATGTTGTGCTCCCCAAACTTAGGACAAGGTTCAGGACCACATCACCTATCAAACTGAGCAAGTCTTTGTATTAGGCTGGTGCAAAAGTAATTACATGGGGTTCTCAAGGCAAGAATGCTGAAGTGATTTTGCCATCCCCTTCTCCAATGGACCACATTTTGTCAGAACTCTCCACCATGACCTGTCCATCCTGGGTGGCTCTACAGACCATGGTTCACAGTTTCACTGAGTTAGACAAGGCTGTGTTCCATGTGATCAGACTGGTTAGTTTCCTGTCATTGTGGTTTTCAGTCTGTCTGCCCTCTGATGGAGAAGGATAAGAGGCTTATGGAAGCTTCCTGATGGGAGAGACTGACTGGGGGGGAAACTGGGGCAGGGGGAAATTGTTCTGATGGGCAGGGCCATGTCCAGTAATCTTTAATCCAATTTTCTGTTGATGGGTAGGGCTGGGTTCCCTCAATGTTACTTACTTCTGCTTTATTGACTATGCCAAAGCCTTTGACTGTGTGGGCCACAACAAACCGTGGAAAATTCTTAAAGAGGTGGGAATACCAGACCACCAGACCTGCCTCTTAAGAAATCTGTATGCAGGTCAGGAAACATTAGAACTGGACATGGAACAACAGAATGTTTCCAAATAGGAAAGGGAATATGTCAAGGCTGTATATTGTCACCCTGCTTATTTAATTTATATACAGAGTGCATCATGAGAAACACTGGGCTAGATGAAGCACAAGCTGGAATCAAGATTGCTGGGTGGAAAACCAGTAACCTCAGATATGCAGATGACACCACCCTTATGGCAGAAAGCAAAGAAGAAATAAAGAGCCTCTTGATGAAAATGAAAGAGAAGAGTGAAAAAGTTGGCTTAAAATTAAACATTCAGAAAACTAAGATCATGGCATCTGGTCCCATCACTTCATGGCAAATAAAGGGGAAACAGTGACAGACTTTATTTTGGGGAGCTCCAAAATCATTGCAGATGGTGACTCCAGGCATGAAATTTAAAGACACTTGCTCCTTGGAAGAAAAGTTATGACCAAACTCAACAGCATATTAAAAAGGAGAGACATTGCTTTGCCAACAAAGGTCCGTCTAGGCAAGGCTATGGTTTTTCTAGTAGTCATGTATGGATTTGAGAGTTGGATTATAAAGAAAGCTGAGCACCAAAGAATTGATGCTTTTGAACTGTGGTGTTGGAGAATAGCCTTGAGAGTCCCTTGGAAAGCAAGGAGTCCAACCAGTCCATCCTAAAGGAAATCAGTCCTGAACATTCATTGGAAGGACTGATGCTGAAGCAGAAATTGCACTACTTTGGCCACCTGATGTGAAGAACTGACTCATTTGAAAAGAGCCTGATGCTGGGAAAGATTCAAGGTTGAAGGAGAAGGGGACAACAGAGGATGGGATGGCTGGATGGCAACACCGACTCAATGGACATGAGTTTGAGTAGGCTTCGGGAGTTGGTGATGGACATTGAGGCCTGTCGTGCTGCAGTCCATGGGGTCTCAGAGTCAGACACGACTGAGTGACTGAACTTAACTGAAAGTAATTGCGGTTTTGCATTGTTGAATTTGCTGTTGCTATGGAAATTCATGCATTTGTGCTTAGTTGGTTCAGTCATGTACATCTTTTTGTGATCCTATGGACTCTAACCTGCCAGGCTCTTCTGTCCTTTGGGATTATCAAGGCAAGAATACTGGAGTGGATTGCCATGCCCTCTTGCAGGGAATCTTCCCAACCTAGGGACTGAATCCATGTCTCTTATGTCTCCTGAATTGACAGGTGAATTATTTACCATGATAGCCACCAGGAAAGTCCCTTGATGTAGAAATATACTCTTAATAAATGTGGTTATGTATACATCATTTTAATGCACATTTCTCACTTAATTATTTTACTAATGACTTATTACTTACTGTTTATTTTACATTTATTTTAGACCAGGGAAATGATGTTAGACAAAAAGTGAATTCAAGCAGTTTTATTGAGTTCAAAATGGGCCATGAAGCAGTGGAGACAACTCCCAACATCAACAATGAATTTGGCCCAGAAACTGCTAACAAATGTAGTTGAATGGTTCAACTACAGTTGAGTGGTTCATCATGTTTTGCAAAGGAGATAAGAGCCTTTAAGATGAGGAGTGTAGTGGCAGGCCATCGAAAGTTGACAATGACCAGTGGAGAAGATCATCGAAGCTGATCCTCTTTCAACTACACGGGAAGTTGCCAAAGAATTCAGTGTTAACCATTCTAAGGTCATTTGGCATTTGAAGCAAATTGGAAAGGTGAAATGCTCAATAACTGGGTGCCTTATGAGCTGACAGCACATCAAAAAAAAGGCATTTTCAACTGTCATCTTCTCTTATTCTGTGCAACAACAATGAACCATTCTCAATCACATTGCGATGTGCTACAAAAAGTGGATTTTATAGACAACCAGTGATCACCAACTCAGTGGTTGGACTGAGAAGAAGTTCCAAAGCACTTCCTAAAGCCAAACTTGCACCAAAAAAGGTCATGGTCACTGTTTGGTGGTCTGCTGCCTGTCTAATTCATAACCACTTTCTGAATCCCAGTGAAACCATTGCATCTGATAAGTGTGCTCAGCAAATCGATGAGATGCACCGAAAAACTGCAACTCCTGCAGCTGGCATTGGTCAAGAAAAGACACAGTTCTCCTCCACAATGATTCTCCACCTCATGTCATACAACCAACACTTCAAAAGTTTAATGAATTGGGCTACAGAAGTTTTCCTCATCCTCCTTGTTCACCTGACCTCTCGTCAACTGACTAGCACTTCTTCAAGCATGCTGACAACTTTCTGAAAGTAAAACACTTCCACAACTAGCAAGAGGCATAAAATGATTTATAAGAATTCTTTGAACCCCAAACCATTGATTTTTTCACTACAGGAATAAATTTATTCTCATTTGCAAACATATGTTGATAATAATGGTTCCTATTTGATTAATAAATATGTGTTTGAGCCCAGTTATAATGATTTAAAATTCACAGGAACCTTATCTTTGGGATAATTTTTCATCCAGAGAAGGATAAAATGAGAAGAGAAAGCGATTAAAAAATGGTATCTACTAGAATACTAGTACTTTGGTTTTATTTTTTGAAAAAGAGAATAATATGGATAATATGTACTGAGTCAGAACTATGTTTCATATTTTTATTCCTTACTTTATATTTGAAGCATTCCATTAGTATACTTTAAGCTTAATACAAGTAAGTTTTCATCCTAAGTTAAAATAAGCTTTAAACTTTTTTGTGTGTATTTTAAATATTAGATATTATCTGGGCTTCCCTGATAGTTCAGCTGGTAAAGAATCCGCTCACAGTGCAGGAGACCCCAGTTCTATTCCTGGATCAGGAAGATCTGCTAGAGAAGGGATAGGCTACCCACTCCAGTATCCTGGCCTAGAGAATTCCCTGTACTCTGTAGTCCTTGGTGTTCCAAAGATTTGGACACAACTGAAGGACCAAGTTAGTTATCAGGTTAATTTTAAAATAGTAAAGTATACCTTAATGCATTCTCAAATGCATAATTATTTTACTGTCTTAATGACCTATGTTTCATTAGCTAGGTCAGTTACTATAAATTCTAACAACTTAAATATATAGACACATTTCCATGTACGTTGTGACTTTGTTCATGTCAAAATTATACCTTAAATACCATTGGTAATAGATAATGAAGTATAAAACAATTGTAAGAAGCTATCATTTTTATTTAAAAAATTGGTTAGCTGACATTTTAAACCTTATAATACTAGTACATACATTTTTATTAGATTTTCTGTACTATGTGAGAGTTGCCCAGTCATGTCCAACTCTTTGTGACCCCATGGACTATACAGACCATGGAATTCTCCAGGCCAGAATACTGGAGTGGGTAGCCTTTCCCTTCTCCAGGGGATCTTCCCAACCCAGGCATCAAACCCAGGTCTCCTGCAATGCAGATGGATTCTTTAACAGGTGAGCTATAAGGGAAGCCCTTTCTGTACTATAAAAGAAAGAAAGTGAAGTCGCTCAGTTGTGTCTGACTCTTTGCAACCCCACAGACTGTAGCCTATCAGGCTCCTCTGTCCATGGGATTTTCCAGGCAAAGATACTGGAGTGGGTTGCCATTTCCTTCTCCAGGATTTCTGTACTATGGACATTTCTAAATAATTTGCATGTACACATTTATTTAATCCTCATAAAACCCAATGTTGCAGCTCCTACAAATGAGTGCCAAGTCATTTGTGTCAAGTGCCAGTCAAAAGTGTCAAGTAACTCGCCCAAGGGCATGTAGCTGTGAAGTGGCACATCTGGCAATAGCATTCTGATAGTCTGTCTTTAGAGCAAAGCTCTTATCTCATTATCTCATTTACTCTGCCTCTGAATATCTTTTCTTCATAATGTATACAAATCTATTCCAACTAGCTTAGTAAATACTTAGTGAATTCATTCTCATATTAGTCATTGTTATTGGACTGAGTATATGGAAGTCATAAGGATTTTTAATGCCCCCAAATTAAATAAATTATCCCAGATGTGTTTACCAATCAAGGTATTTTTATTATCTGAATAACCATGTGGTCGGGGTTTTGGAAATGATACCAAAGTCTGTATAACAACAGCAGAAACGGATTTATCTAATATTGTTGAGAATGTATTATGTGCTAGGAGACTGTTCTATGAGCTTTAGATATAGTGATTTATTTGAAACATATATATATATATATATATATATATATATGTAAGTATTATGTAATTATTATTGCCCCTGTTTACTAATGAATAATCTGTAATGGGAACCCACTCCAGTTTTCTTGCCTGGAGAATCCCATGGACAGAGGAGCCTGGAGGGCCACAGTCCATAGGGTTGCAAAGAGTCAGACATGACTGAGGTGATTTAACACAAACTAAGGCACAGATTTTAGTTAATTTGTCTAAGTGCCATGAAGTGCGAGATATGAGTCAATTAATTGGTCTTTATTTGTTGTCATCAAATGCCATTATTTGGCAAAATATTAACAGTGATAATAATAATGGTGAAAATTAATAAATTAGAATATCCTTTATGGTTATTTCGTCTATATATTTTTTAAAAGATTTTTAAAACAATTCTCTCTATCCCTTTCTGTCTCTCTCATTCCCTCTGTCTGAGTCTCTGTTGTTTCATTTATGACTCTGAAAGTGAAAGTTGCTTAATCCTGTCCAACTCTTTGGGATACCATAGACTATATCCCATGGAATTCTGCAGGCCACAATACTGGCATCGGTCGCTGGTCCTTCTCTAGGGGATCTCTCCAACCCAGGGAATAAACCCAGGTCTCCGGCATTGCAGGCGAATTTTTTACAATATGACCCATCAGGGAAGCCCAGTAATACGGGAGTGGGTGACCTATCCCTTCTCCAGCGGATCTTCCTGACCTGGGAATCAAACCGGGGTCTCCTGCATTGCAGGCGGATTCTTTACCAGCTGAGCTGTCTACTAGATCATGAAATCAAGCCAGAAACCTAAAGATATTTAAGAGCCACTGAATCACAATGTCTTTTGATCCTAAAAATAAAAATATTATTCTGTGATATTTCTTCTTTCCCAGCTATTCCTTTCTTTCCAACTCCCCCTTTATCTCACTCTTGAAAAATATACCAAATTTGTCTTATTCATCCTTGTAAAATATTTGTCGCTATTATGGTGCTATGGGTGATTCCTTGATGGCCAGATAGTAAAGAATCTGCCTATGATGCAGGAGACCAGGCTTCAACCCCTGAGTCAGGAAGATCCCCTGGAGAAGGAAATGGTTACCCGCTCCAGTATTCTTGCCTGGAGAATTTCATGGACAGAGAAGCCTGGTGGGCTACAATCCATTGGGTCGCAGAATCAGACATGACTAAGCAGCTAACACTTTTCATGATACTATGCTATAATCTATCTTTAATAATTTTATCACAGTTGAAATTTATTATACTCTAAAGCATTTCCAAGTGATGTCAGAACCAGAAAATAAGAAAATCACAGCTTTGTTTGGAGGAGTGAATATACATAGTGCATATAATGTATTTAGCTTTTGGTTCAATTACATTTCTGTTATGACCTGTGAAGATCAGAGCCATGGACAGGGCATGCTTCCAAACTTTATGTCCATAGTTGTAGGTGAACAGAAAATATTTCATTACAGCAAAAAAAAAAAAAATGAGAGAGATGTGTGGTAATAATTTGTGCAATTATAGAATATTTTTGAAGACATTACTCCAATGTGTTCTGGATGTTAGAATTTTGACACACTCACAAAAATGCCAAGCAGTTAAGAATGATGGCAAGAGAAGTGACTGGAAATTAATCATTGCTAAAACCCTAGAAGTGGTATATTGGTATGCACTAAGAAAAATAGAAAAGTACAGTGCTGAAAGTACCTGGTTCCCTAACTTTTGCAGCTATAGAGCTGATTTGGTAGATGAGGGGGCAATAAATTTAACAGAACTTTTCATGAAAAAGAGATGTTCATGGAACATCCAAAGTATTGCTTAATAAATTGATCTCCTCTAGAATTTATATGACAGTTCTTTCCTTTATGATTTAATGGGAAAAGTTCTGACAAAAAACTTACAAGAATATATGTATCATTAGCATCTACTTCCTGGGAAAACAGTATGAGCTATGTGCTTTTGGAGAAAATAACAGACTATATAATGAAGTATATGTGCCAAAGATTTGGGTTATTTTTACTGTGATACTATACTATAACATGAATGCATATTATTATGAACTATTGCTAATTAATAACTATCTTCTTTACAATGTATTATGCATATTTTCATGGTTTAACTATTGCTATTATTAAAAGAGCAAAATTTAGAAGAATATTTGCTTAACACATGTTGTTTCTGAAAACTTAAAAACCTTTGTCCACTGAAGTCAATCTCATATAGAATTGTTTTGATTGAGGAACTATCAAATAAATATATCATTGATTGATATTATGAGATTTATATTGTTTTCAACCAAAATGATACCTATATCTTTGCATGATTATTTTCCATCTATTAGTGGGTGAAGACTTCAAAAAACAAAGAAACACAAAATAGCACCAAAAAAAAAAAAGAACAACTGTCTGTTGCTTTAAGTATCTAACCTTACTGGGAGGGATATAATTAACATCTAATATCTTCATAAGCATTTTAAATGTATTCTTATGCTTACCTAAACAACATACGCTGAATGTACTGATGACTGTTCTTATATTGCTATGAAAACCAACTTTATTCATTTGAAATTGACTGCTCCCCTCAGAGCTTTCAGTTTTTAAGCTTCTTCAGGAATTTTCTTGTTGTAAAGTTGCTGAGTTGTGTCCAACTCTGCAACTACGTGGACCGCAGCAGGCTTCCCTGTCCTTCACTGTCTCCCAGAGTTTGCTCAAACTCATGTCCACTGAGTCAGTAGTGCCATCCAACCATGTTATCCTCTGTAATCCCCTATTCCTCCTGCCCACAATCTCTCAACATCAGGGTTTCATCCAGTGAGCCAGCTCTTTGCATCAGGTGGCCAAAGGACTGGAGCTTCAGCTTTAGCATCAGTCCTTCCAATGAATATTTAGGGTTGATGTCCTTTGGAATTGACTCGTTTGATCTACTTGATACCCAAGGGACTCAGAAATACCACGGTGCATATCTCAGTTCAGTTCAATTCAGTTCAGTCACTCAGTCGTGTCCGACTCTTTGCGACCCCATGAATCCCAGCACGCCAGGCCTCCCTGTCCATTACCAACTCCCGGAGTTCACTCAGACTCACGTCCATCGAGTCAGTGATGCCACGCAGACATCTCATCCTCTGTCATCCCCTTCTCCTCCTGCCCCCAATCCCTCCCAGCATCAGAGTCTTTTCCAATGAGTCAACTCTTCGCACGAAGTGACCAAAGTACTAGAGTTTCAGCCTTAGCATCATTCCTTCCAAAGAAATCCCAGGGCTGATCTCCTTCAGAATGGACTGGTTGGATCTCCTTGCAGTCGAAGGGACTCTCAAGAGTCTTCTTCAACACCACAGTTCAAAAGCATCAATTCTTCGGCACTCAGCCTTCTTCACAGTCCAACTCTCACATCCATACATGACCACAGGAAAAACCATAGCCTTGACTAGATGGACCTTTGTTGGCAAAGTAATGTCTCTGCTTTTCAATATGCTATCTAGGTTGGTCATAACTTTCCTTCCAAGGAGTAAGCATCTTTTAATTTCATGGCTGCAGTCACCATCTGCAGTGATTTTGGAGCCCCCCAAAATAAAGTCTGACACTGTTTCCACTGTTTCCCCATGTATTTCCCATGAAGTGATGGGACCAGATGCCATGATCTTCGTTTTCTGAATGTTGAGCTTTAAGCCAACTTTTTCACTCTCCACTTTCACTTTCATCAAGAGGCTTTTTAGTTCCTCTTCACTTTCTGCCATAAGGGTGGTGTCATCTGCATATCTGAGGTTATTGATATTTCTCCCAGCAATCTTGATTCCAGCTTGTGTTTCTTCCATCAGTTTCTCATGATGTACTCTGCATATAAGTTAAATAAGCAAGGTGACAATATACAGCCTTGACGTACTCCTTTTCCTATTTGGAACCAGTCTGTTGTTCCATGTCCAGTTCTAACTGTTGCTTCCTGACCTGCATACGTATTTATCAAGAGGCAGATCAGGTGGTCTGGTATTCCCATATGCTTAAACTTAAAGATAATTGTATAGTTTTCCTCCCCACTTCCCTTGCACTAAATTCTATGAACTTCCCTTGCACTAAATTCTGTGATGCTACTTGATTCATGGGCTTTCCCGATGGTGGTAGTGGTGAAGAATCCACCTGCCAATGAAGGAGACACAAGAGACAGTTTCAGTTTAATATTTGAGTCAGGAAAATCCTGACTATAAAGAAAGCTAAGCACCGAAGAATTGATGCTTTTGAACTGTGGTGTTGCAGAAGACTCTTGAGAGTCCCTTGGACTGCAAGGAGATCCAACCAGTCCATTCTAAAGGAGATCAGCCCTTAATATTCATTGGAAGGACTGATGTTGAAGTTGAAACTCCAAAAGTTTGGTCACCTGATGCGAAGAGTTGACTCATTTGAAAAGACCCTGATGCTGGCAAAGATTGAAGGCAGCAGGAGAAGGGGACAACAGAGGATGAGATGGTTGGATGGCATCACTGAAGTGATGGACATGAGTTTGAGTAGGCTTTAGGAGTTGGTTATGGACAGGGAACCCTTGTGTGCTGCAGTCCGTGGGGTCACAAAGAATCAGACATGACTGAGCTACTGAACTGAACTGATACTGTAGCCCATCAGGCTCCTTGGTCCATGGAATTCTCCAGGCAAGAATACTGTAGCGGGTTGCCATTCCCTTCTCCAGAGGATCTTTCCAACCCAGGGGTTGAATCAAGGTGTCCTGCATTGCAGGCAAATTGTTTACAGTCTGAGCCGCCAGGGAAGCCCAAGCAATACTAGCATTAGTTAAATATAAACCACTCATGAGAATTAAAACTTTTATTACACTCAAATTACATGGCATAAATGTGAAAAACAAAGGAAATATATACACACTCATATTTAAGTTATCACTGGAAAACAAGCTGAGATTAATGAATTAAGAGCAAGAAATATATTAATTATAAAATTAAGATTATCACTCTAAAGTGTCTGAACTAAGAACTTTCGTATCTCCTGTTAGAAGACTCAGTCAGTAATTCTTATGTATGATTCTAACAGCGATATTTGCCACTTAACTGCCACTTGGTGGCAGTCATGTGTTTGAAGGGTTGTTTGCTTTTCTGGTAAATGGAGTTTAGATGTTTTGAAAATCTAATCAATAATGTTAGGCAAATTGAATTTGTTATGGGGAGAATGATATCCATTAACAGGACTAATAATTATTATATATTTAGGCATATATTACATGCATATTTCCCCCAAAATTTGCTGAAGTATAATTGACAAAATTGTAAGGTATTTAAAGTATACAAAGTGATTATTTGATATATACTATCAAAGGAATATCATTTAACTCCATTGGGTTAATTGCCTCATCACCTCACACATTTACCTTTTTTTGAGAATATTTAAGTTTTGCTATCTTAAAAAAATTCAATTAAATTAGAGCACTATCAGCTATTGCCACCATGTTATATATTAGATCCTCAGATCTTATTTTTCTTATATGTGAAAGCTTGTAGGTTCTTACCACCTCCACCCCATTTCTCTTACCTCCAGCCCCTGGTAACCATGATTCTACTCTGGATTTCACATAAAATAAGATCGATAATATATGTCTTTCTCTGTCTGGCTTATTTCATTTAGTGTAATGCACTCCAGGTCATCCATGTTGTCATAAATGTCAGGCTCTCCTTCTTTTTAAAGGATGAATACTATTCCATTGTATACCTATAGATATATTCACAAGTGTGTATCTATCTGTAACTAGGTATGTATCTCAAATATTTATTTTTCCATTCATTCATCTAGGGACACTTAGAATGTTTCCATACCTTGGCTATTGTGAATAATACAGCTATGAACATGGAAGTGCACATTTATCTTTGAAATAAGTATTTTATTTCCTGTGGGTATATGCTCAGAAGTGGAATTTCTGCTTCATATTGTAGTTTCATTTTTAATCTCTTGAGAAACCTTCAGACTATTTTCCATAGTAGCTGTTTCAGTTTGTATTCTCACCAACATCGTATAAGTGTTCCCTTTTCTCCCCATCCTCACCAACATTTGTTCTCTCTTGTCTTTATGGAAATAGATGTCTTTATAAATGTGAAGGTAATATTTCATTGTGGTTTTGACTTGTATTTCCTTGGTGATTAATGATGCTGAGCACTTTTTCATGTATTTGTTGGTCATTTGTATATCTTCTTTGGAAAAATGTCTTAAGTCTTTTCGTCAATTTTTTTTTTCAGTTGTGTTATTAGTTGTGTGTATATGTTTTTGCTGTCGAGTTATATAAATTCCTTGTATATTTTGGATATTAACCCTTTATCAGATAGGTGGTTTGCAAATATTTACTCCCATGTTTCAGGTTGCATTTTTTTGAATGAAATATAAGCATTATTTTTCAAAGATTTTAAAAGAGATTTAAAAAAAATAAAAAAAAATAAAAGAGATTTTAACTTTTGAAATCATGCCTAGGTGATTATTTCAATCTTCCATAAGATCCTTTTCGTCACTAATCTTACAGTCAACTAACTCATGTTTTGCATTCAACTTGGACTTAAAGCACTCCAAAAGCCTTTGGTATTTTTGATGATAAAGTTATTTCACATATGTTGATTCTTGGATACCTGAAAACTTCCATACTCTGAGGATTTATGGGATTTTTCTGAAAGTTCTTTTATCCTTACTTTTCCTATTAGGTATAAAGATCTATTTAATTACTAATGCTAAAATATTAACTAACTTTCTTTTCTGGGAATTAGTTTTTTCTGGTCTCAGTTAAGTCTGAGAAGTAGTTGGTTTTTTCCATGACTTCCTTCTAGACTTGTTTTTTGTTTTTTTTAAACAGGCCTGCTTAGATTTATTTATTCATTTTATTATTTATTTCTTAATTTATTATTTATTTGACTTCACTGGGTCTTTGTTGGTGGCATGTGAGCTTTCTCTAGTTGCAGGGAGTCGGTTCTACTCGTTATTGTGATGCTTGCACTTCTCATTGTGGTTGGTGGGGTGGTTTCTCTTATTTGGGAGCATGGGCTGTAGATGGGCTTCCATAGCTGTTGGCACTCAGGTTTAGTGGCTTCACAGACTGTGTGATCTTCCTGGACCAGGGATCAAATGGTGTCCCCTGACACCTGGATTCTTATCCACTGTGCCACTAGGGAAGTCTTTATACTTAGTTTTGGTTTTAATCCCTTCTCCCTTATGATCTGTGTAATCCCATGACAAACTGCTCACAGTCAGGAAGAAAGCTGACTTTCTTTACTGTAGAAACTTCCTACTGATAACTTCAATAACAAAAGGTATTCTATCATTCAAAATTGAGTTACCAAGATTTGGTTTCAAATTTTTATTTTATTGGTCAAAAAAGTACTTTTGTGTACCTCCTTTAACATGCCATCTATCCCTGGGTTGGGAAAATACCCTGGAGAAGGGAAAGGCTACCCAATCCAGTATTCTGGCCTGGAGAATTGCATGAACTGTATTGTCCATGGGGTTGCAAACAGTCAGACACAACTGAGCAACTTTCACTTCACTTATTTCTACATAGATATTTTAATCAGATTAATTCCTGAAATAATCAATACCAAAGTAATTTTATTGTTTGGATACAAATCACTATATTTGGGTTTTCTTGTTATTAATTATCATGATACTGATATCAAATGAACTTAAATTTAAAGTGCAATTATTTCAATGTACTTTGTGCTTGCAAATAAAGTTTTGACATTACCATCCATGGACGAGAATAAAATGTAACACTGCAAGAAGTTATGTGTTCTACATTTTTCATGAAATTATTAACTAGAATCATGATACATATTCTTTTTGCAATGTAGAAATAGCAACCAAAAATAAAAAATGCTTTTTTTTTGGTATTCAGTAATAGAAGTTAAATCTGGTGATCATACTGAATATTATTTTCTATATTCACACCCAGCCTTCTAAAATAGTTATAATTTCTATGTAGAGTAATGGAAATTACACACTGTAATAGCATATAAATTCATAATTTTTGCATACACATTGAAAAATAAATTAGAAATTCTGATTAATTTTATGTGTAGGTTTACTATTTTATAGAATGAGGTATTCACTCTTTCATATTACTTCATAACATTTTCATGCTAATTATGAATATTACATTGATATGCAAACCTTAGTGAAGGACTATTGAGTAGTTCTATAAAGTAGTCATAGATGTTTTACTAATATTAGTCTAAAGCAAATTTATTAATATTGGAAAAATTAAAAATTGCCTTTTGAATAAAATGTGTATTGGGCTTTCCTGCAGTAATCTGTGCATTTATTAACACCTTGTCCAGTAGTTACCATGATTAGTGAAGGAGCAAAATAAGGGTCCTGCTCTCATGAAATCTGTAGTATAACAAGGAAAACAAGCAATAAGAAAATGGGCTAAAATGTATGATGATAGGAGAAAGAATAAGACATTGTCATCAACTAATGGAAGTATTAAACAATTTCGAGGCAGGATCATGGGAGACTCTATGTAAGAATGAAAAATATGAAATGACATATTGTTTAAATGAGCATATGTATATGAAAGAAATTTAAATTTGAATTTGAATAATTTATTTTTTCCTAGAAAGCGTTGAAGTGTTTTTCTCCTCAAGGAAAACTTTTCCAGGTTAAAACATTCTGTGAAGATGCTGATTTTCAACTTTATAACAACTCTACGCAGTGATGACATTTCTCATTTGCACATTATCTATGGTGTGAAATACATGTGCATTTTTTCCCCTGACCTCTTAGCCCAAGTTTTCTCTAAATCTTAATGAGTGTCTGAAGTAGTAGGAGATTATAAGCAGGGTTAAGAATCCTTGATCTATACAGTCACTACCTTACAGGAAATGTCTGACCAGCAGTTCATTATTGCTGTTACTGTGCTGAGAATTTAAATGAATGATAAATTGCTCAGCGGATTGTTTTCCAATTCAAATAGAAATTCAGTAATAAGTAAATTTGGAGAAGGGAAGAAAACCTACTCCAGTATTCTTGCCTGGAGAATCCCATGCACAGAGGAACCTGGCAGGCTATAGTCCATGGGATCGCAAAGAGTCGGACACAGCTGAGTGACTAACACATACACACACACAAGCATACACAAAATAAGTAAATGGCAGCTAATGGTATTTTAGTTCCATATTTTACTTTTATAATTTCTATGTTTTTGTCTTCTATAGTGAATTTCAATTTTAAAAGTAAAACATTATAGCAAAAGAGTTTCCAAGTATTTCCACTTATCCATCTGGTAAGTTAAATAGGATATCAAATCAAAATGGGACAATTATTCCAACATCATTTGTCTTAGGTAATTTTATGACAGGTACACAGGAAAAGAGATGAAGTATTGAAATGCTTCGGCAACAGAGATAAACAAAGCTTTATTATTATTATTATTTTTACCAATTATATTTTCGTAAGAACTTAAGGAAATATTGTGCTTAGTCGCTCAGTAGTGTCCAACTCTTTGCAACCCCATGGACTGTAGCCCACCAGGCTTCTCTGTTCATGGGATTCTCCAGGCAAGAATACTGGAGTGGATTGCCATTTCCTTCTCCAGGGGATTTTCCCGACCCACGGGTCGAACCCAGGTCTCCTACATTGCAGGCAGATTCTTTACCATCTGATATACCAGGGAAGCCCTAATGAAATATTAATATTTCTGTAGTTTATATTTTCAGTTTTGACAAGTAAGTACCTAGGATTGAAATATTCAAGAAGTTTTGAAGGGAATGAAGTCCAAGGTTTATTCATTTCTTCTCTTAATGAATAATATTTGAATTAATTATTATTTTATTTATAAATTAAATTGTTGGATATCAAAAAATTGCATCATTAGATGCACCTAGTCCATTTAATTATTTCTAAAAATTCTCTTACAGCAAATTAATTGTGACACTCCAGAGAGATCTAAAATTGTAAATTAAAAAGGAGTGAATCAAGTGGTCAGTACACTTCTAAGTTAATTAGGACGTTTATACTGAATGTAACAGAAAATTCAAATAAAACTGGTTATATGATTAATGGAATTTATGGACTCACATAATTATAAATTATACTTGATGTCGATACAGCTTTGTCCAGTAGCTCAGACTCTAGATTTGAGCAGAAAATTCACTCCTCTGTCTCCTCACAACTGTTTATTTGCTTAGTTCATTTCTACTCTACATTCAGATCTCAGTCCAGAGGGTCATACCTCTGAGGACCAGCCATCACCAAACTCTGTATTTACTGGATTAAATCAAGTCCCTTTGTTATATGTCCCTCAAACAGCTTCTATTTTGTGTGTGTGTGTGTGTGTGTGTGTATACACAGGAATATACTTATTGTAAGTCTTTATAATTATTTTCTTTTCTGGGATCTCAAAGGCTTGTAATCTGCACTTAACAAGTTAATGAATGCTTAAAAGAAATTAAGCATCTGGGAATTCCCAGGCAGTCCAGTGGTTAAGACTTAGCTTTCCAATGCAGAGGGTGTGTTCAGTCCCTAGTTGGGGAGTTTGAAGATACTACATGCCTCATGGCCAAAAACCCAAAATATAAAACAGAAGCAATATTGTAACAAATTCAATGAAGACTTTAAAAATTGTCTACATTTAAAAAAAAAAAGAAATCAAACATCTACCACCATTCTTAACATATCGAATCACGATGAACAGAAATACTCTGAATGTTGCTTTCTCTTGGACTTTGTTCGCTGTCCTCATTGTATCTTGCTGTGATGAAATCCTGTCTCCTTCCTGAAGCTTCCTTTATTGTCCCATACCACCCCCCACCCCCCAATGAAAGAAGAGTTTTCTCTGTCTTTGAAACCTGGAGAGATATTACCTCTCTCTTTTGGCCTTGATCATGGTCATATATAGTCTAGATATTTATGAAAATATTCTCTACTGAATCATTGAATTTGGAGAGCATGAATTGTATCATCTTTCAATATTCCATTGTGGGAAATTCATAGCCGTTGATAAATATATTTAAATCAATAAATGCATTAGATGAAAGATATGCTCCTCTTAAAGACTTGAATGTTTGATTTTTTTCACAGCTATCAATGTTTCCTTGTAAATGTGAAAGGGATTTGTATATTGATTTCACAAAATCATGATCAAATTTGTGCAAATTAAACACTATGAAAGAGTGCTCGCTTTTAAAAGAATTATCCTCTAAAACTAAACAAAATGAAAAAATATACATGTAGTCAAAACTATGATTTTTCCAATAGTCCCATGTGGATGTAAGAGCTGTACCATAAAGAAGGCTAAGCACCAAAGAATTGATGCTTTCAAATTGTGGTCCTGGAGAAAACTCTTGAGGGTCCCTTAGATAGCAGGGAGATCAGACCAGTCAAGCCTAAAGGAAATCAACCCTGAATATTCATTGGAAAGACTGATGCTGAGGCTGAAGCTCCAGTACTATGGCCACCTGATATAAAGAGCTGACTCACTGGAAAAGACCCTGATGCTGGAAAGATTGAAGGGAAAAGAGGGCAGCAGAGGATGAGATGATAGCATCACTGACGCAATGCACATGAATTTGAGCCATCTTTGGGAAACAATGGAGAACAGAAGAGCCTGGTGTGCTACAGTCCATGGGGTCACAAACAATTGGACATGACTTAGCGACTGAGCAACAACAGCAACAACAATTCTCTTAAACAACAAATATATTTTTATTACATAAGATTTCCTCATATCCATTTGTAAGTAAAATAAAATGAGATTGAACTCTGTTCCCTTTTATGATTCTTAGTATTCATGTGAAGATAGATATTAAGCAACTTCATGGGTTCTCTTTCCCATGAGAGAGAATTTCAATAAAGTCAGTAGACATAAAAGATCTAAAATATGAAGATTTATTTAGATAATAAATGAAAACAAGCAGTTGCTAAGTCAACTAAAATATAAAGTGAAGATGGCTCTTTGTTTCCACAATGACCCAATATCTAAAATATTAGCACCATTAATACATAAAACTGTCAATTTTGATAAATGAGATATTTTCAAAATAATTTATTATATTTTTATATTTATACTTAGTTTTATCTTTATTATGAAACTTGCTTATTTCTTTACAGCAACTAAGATGCAATTTTATCTAGGTACAGTTCTCATATAATGTTATTACTGATATAAACTATTGAAAGGCAACTGTTTTCTACTTTTGTAAGCCTTTTCAAAATAAAGTCTATTAAACTTCAGAATTTTGGATTTAAGCTAGGACACTGTAGTGTTTATAAGATACTTTATTCAGGATTGTTTTGGTCACAGTATATCTGATAAACTAATAACACATACATAATAATAAAGTAATATCCACAGGCATCATTTCATTGTGTGTATGTGTGTGTGCATTTAAGAAATCTGGAGCCTTCATGTTTCCCTATCATGCATAATATCAGAATAGCAACAGAATCTTTAACTTAGGCACTTTGCCAGAGTTGGAAGTTTTTAGGATAGAAAATTAGAGTTAAGCAGACAATCTTGTTTTAACACAATTTTTGTATGCTATTTGTCCATTTTCAGTGATTCTCTCCTTTTGGTTTTATTTTCCTTAAGAACAAACCTGTTAACCTGAGACTCCTATTCATTATTTATGTTTCAAACCCTGGTTTCTCTGCTTTCTGAGTCATTAATTGCTGAATGATATTTAATCCTATTTCTGGAGGCACATGGTTGGAATTTCAGGAGAATGAACAGAAATAATACAGCTGTAATGGGCATGACTGCCTAAGTCCATAATCCTTTCATTAGTCAGGAAGCCCATTTAGGAGAAGGTTTAATCCTTCAGGGAGCCCTGAGGGATCAGCTTATACTGTCACTGTGGTTTCACATTTTTTAAGGTTTCATATCATTTTATCTAGATAGCATATTGAAAAGCAGAGACATTACTTTACCAACAAAGGTCCGTCTATTCAAGGCTGTGGTTTTTCCATGTGGTCATGTATGGATGTGACAGTTGGACTGTGAAGAAGGCTGAGCACCGAAGAATTGATGCTTTTGAACTGTGGTGTTGAAGAAGACTCTTGAGAGTCCCTTGGACTGCAAGGAGGTCCAACCAGTACATTCTAAAGGAGATTAGCCCTGGGTGTTCTTTGGAAGGAATGATTCTAGAGTTGAAACCCCAGTACTTTGGCTACCTCATGAGAAGAGTTGACTCATTGGAAAAGACTCTGATGCTGGGAGGGATTGGGGGCAGGAGGGAAAGGGGACGACAGAGGATGAGACGTCTGGATGGCATCACTGACTCAATGGACATGAGTTTGAGTGAATTCCGGGAGTTGGTGATGGACAGGGAGGGCTGGCGTGCTGCAATTCATGGGGTCGCAAAGAGTCAGACATGACTGAGTGACTAAACTGAACTGAACTGATCATTTTATCTTCTGAAGAAAAGTTCTACCTGGCTACTCTCTATGGCAATAAATAAGGTAGAAACTAAAACTCAGCATATTTAAATAGTCCATAGCAAATTATGGCATAAATTGAACATTGTGACTGCTCTCTTTCTAACATTTCAACTCAAAGTAGAATTTTTAATTCTTGTTAAAATCAGAACCCCAACTTCCCAACCTCTGAACAAATCTCTATTTAAATGATCTTTTAGCTAAATTCACAGCCCTAAGTTTGTGTTTAAGTAAAATTTGTCTCCCAGTTTAACAGCGTCTATCTTATATACCTTTTTTTCCTCCTCATGTTCTTTTTGGGCAGCTGTCAGTTCAAGGTTTACTGTTCTCCAAATTAATTTGAGACTTGCCTTTTAAGAAATTTTAATTAAAGGTAAATTCAATTTGCTGTACTGTTTCCCCTAGGGTCTCAGATGATAAATAATTCACTTGTAGGAGACTAGGGTTCGATCCCAAGATTGGAAAGATTGCTTAGAGAAGGAAATGGCTACCCAGTCCTGTATTCTTGCCTGGGAGAATTCCATGGGCAGAGAAACCTGACAGGCTACAGTTCATGAGGTCACAAAGAGTCAGACAGGACTGAGCAACTAACACACTTTTTTATACTATACTAATGAAGAGCATTAATGAAAAAATAAACTTTATTCATCAAAGCATGCAATATAATTATGGTTTAAGTGGGGTTTTTTTAAGCAGTATGCATATTTAATTTTAAGACATTCTTAAATGCTGAATTGCAGATACAGAAAGAACACAACAGGGCTTTTGAGAAAACTTCTATTTGATTAAAATCCTTTGAAATATTTTTTAAATGCATTTTATTCCTTAAAAATAAAAACCACATCACTATGATAAATTTACAAAATGAATATCAATTACCTTCATTCAGTGTAGAAGCCAGCAATAAAAATTCATCGTTGGGACAAAGCATAAGAAAACTACTTGGTTTACATCATTATTTTCCTGTCAAAATATTTAAATTCAGTTTTTTTTCTTAGCTGAGTGTTCTTCTGAAAATGTTTATTAGAAATTTTGAAATAGCATTTAATTTTGGAGTAGAATTTATTTTTTATATAAAGACACTATAGGAGAAGACTGTATCATCGTATACGAAAATAAGAAAGCAGAGTGAGGTGAAATCATAGAAATGTTTAGAATCATAAATACTTTCGTATCAAACTGTAAATTTAATTTTAGGAGGCAGTTTTTGTTTTCAATTGAATACAATGGAGGCATTTCAGTATTTTTCCCTCTTAACATTAGTGTTTCTTAACTCATGCCTACATCTAAGTCCTTTTCAAGAGGATAAAATATGCAAAATTTGAAGTGTTAGTCATTTTAATACAAACATGAGGGCAATATTCTTTCTTGTCAAGAGTTGTAATAAGATGGCCATTTTCCCCTAACATAATCAACTGGAAGTTCAGAGAGTTGTTTACCTCAATTTCCTAGGACTACAAAGTAACAGCTTCTCATGTTATAATACTGATAAAGGCTTCAATCGCATGGCGTGGTCTTCTAAGAGCAATTCCCCTTGGTGGGTCATTATAACAGATAATGGGAGCATTTGTAATCTCTAGATACAATGGAAATAAATGAAATTAGATCCCCAATTTCCTTCATATGAGACTATTTCCTAATGTTGACAGCATTTATTGACCAGGCATCTCAGGGTTTGGCATTGTACAAGAGAGACAGGGACAGAGAGCTTTCTCATCTCCTTTAGCTTTGCCTCCAGAATGTTTATTCTTCAAATTAAACATTTATGCAAACTGAAAATTCAGATGTTGGGCAAACCCATTACTCAAAGGGCTGGTGATGAATTTTTCCCTGAGGAATTTTCAATCCATATTTAAAAAAAAAAAAAGGAAAGAAAATGTTTCTAAATGAACAGGGAGAGGAGCATGCCACCACAGCCATCTTCAGGCGATGCTCATTCAGGGAGACATCTGGAGCAGAAATATTTTAAGAGGCAGAAAATGTGTTTGAGGGAGAAAATGGTATGCAACAGTGTTGCTCATAATCCATGTAGGATATTACGCTTTGCAAGCAGCTGATGTTCATAAAAATTAATTATCTTCCTTTGAAGAAATCATTATTCTTTATAATGGTTCAGTGTTGTGATTGTTTAGCATTATGGTGGTATTAGTAAAGTGTAAAACTTTCTGATTATAAGCATTGAATTTGCTAGTATCACACAGACCATTTAGAGAAGGCAATGGCACCACACTCCAGTACTCTTGCCTGGAAAATCCCATGGACGGAGGAGCTTGGTGGGCTTCAGTCCATCGGGTCGCTAAGAGTCGGACACGACTGAGTGACTTCACTTTCACTTTTCCCTTTCATGCATTGGAGAAGGAAATGGCAACCCACTCCAGTGTTCTTGTCTTGAGAATCCCAGGGATGGGGGAGCCTGGTGGGCTGCCGTCTATGGGGTCGCACAGAGTCGGACACGACTGAAGCGACTTAGCAGCAGCAGCACACAGACCATTTAATTTAATTTAGATGCACGTTGTGAAATAACATTTTATAGATTAAGGTCAGAGAGACCTTTAAAGCATATATAGGTATGTGTTTGTATGTGTATGTGTGCATACACACACACACACACACACGCATATATATATACACGCACATATATATATATGTGTGTATACTCGCACAGAGTCGGACATGACTGAAGTGACTTAGCAGCAGCAGCAGCAGCAGAGTGATAATCACTCAGTCTTGTCAGCCTCTCTGCGACCCCATGGACTGTAGTCTGGTAGGCTCCTCTATCCATGGGATTTCCCAGACAAGAATACTGGAGTGCGTTGCCACTTTCTCCTCCAGGGGATCAGTCCATGGGGTCGCAAAGAGTCAGGCATGAATTAGCAACTAAACAGCAGCAACAACAGCAATTTTGTTATGTATGCTCACATTGTTCCCCTTGCAAACAGCAATTACCTTAAGAAAAATTTTAGCTGTATTTGTTTGTCACACAGACACACACAGACATACAAAACACACAAAATGACGCTATCATTTAAACAGTGATACCATCACCTACATTCTGTTTCTTTTAGAATATAATGTGTTTGAAATAAATATATTTTTTGAGAAAAATAACTAGCATTTTGAGATATAACCGTAAATCTTTTGGTTTTCCTAAAAGAAGTGGCTTTTTGCAATAGGAAACACAACAGAACAATATTTGTGCAAGGTATTTGTTAAGATTACAGCACCATCTTCTGGGACTTCCCTGGTGGCCAAGTGCTTGACTCCATGCTTCTACTGTAAGGTTCATGGGTTTGATCCTTGGTCAGGTAACTAACATTCTGCAGTCCTCAAGGTGTGGCCACAAAAAAGGAAATGGACACCATTTTCTGAATAAATATATATTTTTAATGTTGCAAAAATGCCTTTACTAAAGAAAGATTAAAGGCAAGATCAAAATTAAAACTGTTTTATAAGGGAATGTATCAAGTGCCCAATAGATTTCTTAACAGCCATTATGAATTTACCTGTGGCGGATTCATTTTGATATTTGGCAAAACTAATACAATTATGTAAAGTTTAAAAATAAAATAAAATTTAAACTATTCCCATTGATGGTGGCATGCAAACTTAAAAAGTAATGTTCAAAAGCATAAATGTCAATTCCCAAAACCTTAAGAAGTGTTAACTAAAATAATATTAGCATACAAAATAGATTAATTTGCTAAAGTATTTTCTGCATTCCACATGAATCCCTCCTCTTCACCCTGAAAAAATAGATTTTTGTCCTACACTGTTGCTTATGCAGCCATTGGAAAGGCTGTTTTCTTTTTTTACTTTACCTGAGAGCCAGGTTGGTGTGGTGGGAGTACTTAAATTGAATTCTGATTCTGATTCTGTCACTAATTATCCAGTTGTCTCTGGAGAAACCACCCAACTTATTTGCCTGACAATTTATTCTTCTGGAAAATTGTGCTATTTATAATAGTTTATCAACTTATATCTTTATATCTACTATGTCTTATTTTCCCATCAATCCTGTGATGTATCAGGGAATCTACATACCACTTCAGATCAACTATGACCCTAAGTCAAGTAAAATGGCATGACTTACTAAGGGTTTATAGTGAATTGGGGCATGATATCTATCCTTTGTGAATTGATTCTTATCTTTAAAATGGGGATAATTATATTTATTCCATAGAGTCATGATGATTAGTTGAGTTAATGTTTATAAAAATTTTAGAATGGCACAAATAAGTACCAAATAAATATCACAGTATCATCATGATACAGTTAACATTCCTGGGACTAGCTCTCTTATATAACGATATTATAGTTATTTGATGAAAACAAACTATAATAAAGGATATGAAAGTATGTTGATAAGAATAATATTCTCTTAATAGTATTATCAATAAATACAAAATACACTTTGGATTATTGTGTGTCCCAAATAACTTTAGTTAAAATCTGTCACCTGACATTTAAAATGTCAGAAAAAACAATGACAACAGCAAAAAGTGGCATTTAAAAAATATCTTGTGCTTTCAGAAATTATTTATAAAGCAGTTTATAAAATAGTCATAGGTTTCTCATGATTTTTCCATGAAAAAGACCTTAACTACGCCATTCTAAATGATGATAAAACATTGCGTAGTATTTTCACTGTTTATGTATATTGGTCCTATCTACTTAAACTATTAAGTCCTCCTATTGATGCTTTTGAACTGTGGTGTTGGAGAAGACTCTTGAGAGTCCCTTGGACTGCAAGGAGATCCAACCAGTCCATTATAAAGGAGATTAGCCCTGGGTGTTCTTTGGAAGGAATGATGCTAAAGCTGAAACTCCAGTACTTTGGCCACCTCATGTGAAGTGCTGACTCATTGGAAAAGACTCTGATGCTGGGAGGGATTGGGGGCAGGAGGGGAAGGGGACAACAGAGGATGAGATGGCTGGATGGAATCACTGACTCGATGGATGTGAGTTTGAGTGAACTCTGGGAGTTGGTGTTGGATAGGGGGGCCTGGCGTGCTGCAATTCATGGGGTCACAAAGAGTCAGACACGACTGAGTGACTGAACTGAACTGATGACATATATAGCATATGGATGTGACTTTGCATATTGTATAACTTTGGAAATTAAAATGCATGTATGCTAATTAATTTGGCCCAGTTCATCAGGGATGTGTGAGGGAATTCAAGCTGTAACCTAGATTTATTCAGCCCATGTTACAAGTGCTTTACCCCACTGCAGTAGGGCAGATGGTGGCTAGGTCTCTAATGACAAGCTGTCTGGAAAATCTTGCCAATTTCATTCATGTGAAGCATGTGCCAGGTTGTAAAGGGTTTATTCCAGGTAATTTAAAGAACTGAAGTAAAGATTCTGTTTTAGTTTTTCAAACATAATCTGTGTTTTGGTAGAAAAACTTACATAACTGAGAGCATCATGTTGATCAGTATCTGCTTAGGGCCTGTTGATCAATATAATTTGATCAATAAATTTGTGATCAATAAAATTTGGCCCTGAGGTTCCAACACTGACTTCATTACTTGGTTAGTGTCTACATTAATTGATGGTACAAATAAGAAAAAAATGTTGCTAATTGTAAAACTAAGGTCTGTTTTAAAATCTAGGTTGAGAGCTTGAAATCTAATGTCATCAAAAAAAGATGTAAAAATTATTAAAATAATGGATCTTAGAAAAAGACTGTAGAAATTCATTCATTCACTCAGTCATTATAGTACAATTGTTGTGTACCCATTGAATACTGGAACTATATTGGGTGACAGGAATATAAGAACAATATGTCAGAAACATATGGACAAATCTTACTGATTATTGTTTCTGATATTTAAGTAAGAGTTTGAGGTTTTTGGAATCACCATATAGAAGTGTATAGGAAGTGAATGATGCTTTGCCAATCAGGGAAGAAATGAGAACAGCAGAAGAAAAGATTGAAGACAACATATGTAGAAAGATAATTTTCCCTGTGTATTTCAGACTCTCTTATTTAAATAAGGCAATAATACAAAATGAACTATTGGCTAAAATATCATAAATACTTAAATTACTGCTTCATACACAGAGGTATTTTAGAGATAAAGCAGGGAATCTTAAAAGAGATAACAGAAAACCCATTAATCAGATGTTTCCAAGGTTTTAAAAACCAAAGGAAACATTTAATGTCAATTCAGGCAATGATTGTATGAAATTCGAAATCCTAGAAGTTCAGTATTTCTCTCAATAAAGCAAAAGGCTTAGAACCAGAAGAAGAAACCATTTAGAACATATATGTATGTTCCAGGCCATTTGAGAAACAGAGTTACACCTTTTTAAAAAATCATAAAATGCTATTAATTCTTTGTAGGAGAAATATTATAGCTCATAAAGTTTAGAAGAGGTTCAAATACTACTAATGGAAATGTGTTTGGTGCTATATTACCCTTTTGGGGTTTTAAGAAGTACAGACATGCTTGAGCTAACCAACTAATGAAGATTTATTTTACTGTTGAGTTTTCAAAGCTGTTCTCTGTATTATGGTTGGCTAGCTTTGACTTTTCATACTGTTCATGGTGTTCTCAAGAATGCTGAATTGGTTTCCCATTCACTTCTCCAGTGGACTATGTTTTGTCAGAACTCTCCACCATGACCTGTCTATCTGGGGTGGCCCTACATGGCATGGCTCATAGTTTCACTGAGTTAGGCAAGGTTGTGGTCCATGTGATCAGTTGGGTTAGTTTTGTGTGACTATGGTTTTCTTTCTGTCTGCCCTCTGATGAATGAGGATAAAAGGCTTGTTAAAGCTTCCTGGTGGGAGGAACTGGCTATGGGGAAAACTGGGTCTTTTTCTGGTGGGCATGGCCATGCTCAGTAAGTCTTTAATCCAATTTTATGCTGATGGGTGGGGCTGTGTTCCCCTATGGGAGGGGTAATAGTAGTAATGCTGATCTCCTTCAAAAGGACTTAATCCCAGCATGCCAGGCCTTCCAGAACTGCTGTATCAGTGCCCCTGACCCCATGGCAGGACACTGTAGACCCAGGCCTCCACCAGAGACTCCCAAACACACACAGACAAGTCTGGCTCAGTCTCTTGTGAGATTACTGTTCCTTTCTCTTGGGTTCTGGTGCACACAGGGTTTTGATTGTGTCTTTCAAGAGTCTTTGTTTCCCAGTCCTTGTAGAAGTTCTATAATCAAATCCTGCTGACCTTCAAAGTCAGATTCCCTGGGGATATTCAGTCCCTTTTCAGGATCCCCAGGTTGCGACGTTGGTTGTGGAGCCTAGAACTTTCACAACAGCGTGAGAACTTCATTGGTATAATTGTTTTTCACTTTGTGAGTTGCCCTCCTGGTGGCTCTATACTGGGGCTAATGGCGACCTCCTTCAGGAGGACTTATACCATCTGCTGTGACTCCCTGGACTTCTGTTGCCAGAACTTTTGCCCCTGCAGCAGGCCACTGCTAACTCATAACTCCATAGGAAACCCTCATTCAAAGGCATGTCTGGCTCAGTCTCTTGTGGGGGTCACTGCTCCCTTCCCTCAGTCTTTGTACAGACAAGGTTTTGTTTGTGCCCTCCAAGAGTCTCTGGCAGGTATGAGTTTGATTTTATACATGATTGTGTTCCTCCTATTTTCTTGTTGTGGCTTCCCCTTTGCCCTTGGTCATAGGGTATCTTTTTTATTTTTTGGTGGGTTCCAACATTGTCCTGTCAATGGTTCTTCAGCAGCTAGTTGCAATTTTAGGGTTCTCACAGGAGAAGATGATCACATGTCCTTCTATTCTGCCATGAACAGTATGAAAAGGAAAAAAGATACAATACTGAGAGACTGAAAGATGAATGCCCCAGGTTGGTAGGTGTCCAACATGGTCTGGAGAAGAGCAGACAAATAGCTCCAGAAGGAATGAAAAGGCTGAACCAAAACGGAATTAATGCCCAGTTGTGGATGTGTCTGGTGGTGAAAGTAAATTTCAATGCTGTAAAGAACGATATTGCATAGGAACCTGGAATGTTAGGTCCAGGAATCAAGGTAAATTGAAAGTGGTCAAACAGGAGATGGCAAGAGTGAACATCAACATTTTAGGAATCAGTGAACTAAAATGGACTGGAATGGGTGAATTTAATTCAGGTGGCAATTATATCTACTACTGTGGGCAAGAATCCCTTAGAAGAAATGGAGTATCCCTCATACTCAACAAAAGAGTCCAAAATGCAGTACTTGGTTGCAATCTCAAAAATGACAGAATGATCTCTGTTCGTATCCAAGACAAACCATTAACTATCACAGTAATCCAAGTATATGCCCAACCACTAATGCTGAAGAAGCTGAAGTTGAATGGTTCTATGAAGATCCATAAGAACTTCTAGAACTAACACACATAACACACACACACAAAATGTCCTTTCACCATAGGGAACTGGAATGGAAAATTTGGAAATCAACAGATACATGGAGTAACAGACAAGTTTGACCTTGGAGTATAAAATGAGGCAGGGCAAAGGCTAACAGAGTTTTGCCAACAGAATGCACTGGCCATAGCAAACACCTTCTTCCAACAGCACAAGAGATGACTACACATGGACATCACCAAATGGTCAGTACCAAAATCAGATTGATTATATTCTTTGTACTGAAGATGGAGAAACTCTATACAGTCAGCAAAAACAAGACCAGGAGTTGATTGTGGCTCAGATCATGAACTCCTTATTGCCAAATTCAGACTTAAATTGAAGAATGTAAGGAACACCACTAGGCCATTTTGGTAAGACCTAAATCAAATCTGTTACAATTATACAGTGGAAGTAACAAATAGATCCAAGGGATTACATCTGATAGACAGAGTGCCAGAGGATCTGCAGGTGGAGGTTCATAACACTGTATAGGAGGTGTTGATCAAAACCATCCCCAAGAAAAATAAATGGAAAAAAGGAAAATGATTGTCTGAGGAGGCCTTACAAATAGCTGAGAAATGAAGAGGAGCTAAGGGAGGCAAAGGAGAAAAGGAAAGATAGACTCATCTGAATGCAGAGTTCCAAAGAATAACAAAGAGATATAAGAAGGTGAACAATTCAAAGAAATGGAGGATAACAGTAGAACGGGAAAGATTAGAGATCTCTTCAAGAAAGTTAGAGATACCAAGGGAACATTTCATGCAAAGATGGGCTCAATAAATGGTATGGACCTAACAGAAGCAGACGATATTAAGAAGAGGTGGCAAAAATACACAGAAGAACCATACAAAAAAATCTTAATGTCCCAAATAACCACGATGGTGTGATCACTCACCTAGAGCCATATATCTTGGAATGTGAAGTCAAGTGAGCCTTCAGAAGCCATCACTATAAACAAAGCTAGTGGAGGTGTTGGAATTCCAGCTGAGCTATTTCAAATCCTAAAAGATAAAGCTATTAAAATGCTTCATTCAGAATGCCAGTAAATTTAGAAAGTTCACTGGTTGCCAGAGGACTGAAGAAGGCCAGTATTCATTCAAATCCCAAAGAAAGATAATGCCAAAGGATGTTCAAATTACCACACAATTGTATTCATTTCACATGCTAGCAAATTAATGCTCACAATCCCTTTAAGGATTCAACAAACAGTACCTGAACTGAGAACTTCCACATGTACAAACTGGATTTAGAAAAGGCAGAGGAACCAGAGATTAAATTGCCAACATCCACTGGATCATCAAAAAAGCTAGAGAATCCCAGAAAAAACATTTAATTCTGCTTCATTGGGTACGCTAAAGCCTTTGACTATGTGGATCACAGCAAATTGTAGAAAATTCGTAAAGAGATGGGAATACCAGACCACCTTACCTGCTTCCTGTGAAACCTGTATTCAGGTCAAGAAGCAACAGTTGGAACTGGACATGGAACAACAGACTGATTCCAAGTTTGGAACAGAGAATGTCAAGGCTGTATATTGTCATCTGTCCTATTTAACTTCTATACAGATTATATCACATGAAATGCTGGACTGGATGAACCACAAGCTGGAATCAAGATTGCTTGGAGAAATATCAGTAACCTCAGATATGCAAATGACACCACCCTTATGGCAGAAAGTAAAAAGGAACTAAAGAGCCTATTGATGAAGGTGAAAGAGAGGAATGAAAATGTCGTCTTAAAAATCAATATTCAAAATTAAGATCATGGCACCCAGTCCCATCATTACATGGCAAATAGATGGGGAATCAATGGAAACAGGACAGACTTAATTTTCTTGGGCTTCAAAATCACTTGGACGTTGACTGCAGCCATGAAATTAAAAGACACTTGCTCCTTGGAAGAAAAGCAATGACAAACCTAGACAGCATATTAAAAAGCAGAGATATTGCTCTGCTTACAAATGTCCCTGTAGTTAAAGCTATGGTTTATTCTAGTAGTCACATATGGTTGTG
Source organism: Bos indicus x Bos taurus (assembly GCF_003369695.1). NCBI lineage: Eukaryota > Metazoa > Chordata > Mammalia > Artiodactyla > Bovidae > Bos > Bos indicus x Bos taurus. Next base: position 15,386,573 of record NC_040076.1, on the reverse strand, counting down.
AGAGCTGGACAGTAGAAAAGGCTGAGCACCGAAGAATATATGCTTTCAAACTATGGTGCTGAAGAAGACTCCTGAGAGTCCCGAGAACAACAAGGAGATCAAACCAGTCAATCCTAAAGGAAATCAACCTTGAACATTCATTGGAAGGATTGATGCTGAAACTAAAGCTCTACTAGTTTGGCCACCTGATGCGAAGTGCAAACTCATTGGAAAAGACCCTGATGCTGGAAAAGATTGAAATTAAATTTACATATATCCTCCATATAAAATCCCAATGTTATATTTAAATGTCACAAAGGACACACTCTACACAGTATTTCAGTGTGATATCTGTGAAGTTTATTTATTAACTGTTTCCCCAACTTCTCTTTTTTTTTTTTTAATTGAATCCATGACAAGTAATTTGTGTCTTTAGTGACAAGCAGAGCAAGAAGTCATCAAAATTCTTTAGTCTCCATTTAAAATAATTTGAGAATATCCAGTCTCTTAGGAAAGTACAGCTCATAGAAATAGTGCATAATAAATGTCTGAACCATCATGTTGCTATTTTTTGTAAGTTATTTGAAAACATAAATGTGCCTTTTCTTTTAACATTCAGTTCAGTTCAGTTGCTCTGTCATGTCCGACACTTTGCGACTCCATGAAACACAGCACGACAGGCCTTCCTGTCCATCATCAACACCCGGAGTCCACACAAACCCATGTCCATTGAGTCGGTGATGCCATCCAACCATCTCATCCTCTGTCGTCCCCTTCTCCTCCTGCCCTCAATATTTCTCAGTATCAGGGTCTTTTCAAATGAGTCAGCCCTTTGCATCAGGTGGCCAAAGTATTGGAGTTTCAGCTTCAACATCAGTCCTACCAATGAACACCCAGGACTGATCTCCTTTGGGATGGACTGGTTGGATCTCCTTGCAGTCCAAGAGACTCTCAAAAGTCTTCTCCAACACCACATTTCAAAAGCATCAATTCTTTGGCACTCAGCTTACTTTAAGTCCAACTCTCACCTCCATACATGACCACTGGAAAAACCATAGCCTTCACTAGACGGACCTTTGTTGGCAAAGTAATGTCTCTGATTTTTAATATTCTGTCTAGGTTGGTCATAACTTTACTTCCAAGGCGTAGGCATCTTTTCATTTCATGCCTGCAATCACCATCTGCAGTGATTTTGGAGCCCAGAAAAATAAAGTCATCCACCATTTCCACTGTTTTCCCATCTATTTGCCATGAAGTGATGGGACCAGATTCCATGATCTTGGTTTTCTGAATGTTGAGCTTTAAGCCAACTTTTTCTCTCTCCTCTTTCACTTTCATCAAGAGGCTCTTTAGTTCTTCACTTTCTGTCATAAGGGTGGTGTCATCTGCATATCTGAGGTTATTAATATTTCTCCCAGCAATCCTGATTCCAGCTTGTACTTCCTCCAACCCACCATTTCTTATGATATACTCTGCATATATGTTAAATAAGCAGGGTGACAATATACAGCCTTGACGTACTCCTTTTCCTGTTTGGAACCAGTCTATTATTCCATGCCCAGTCCTTTAACATAATTGTACATTATTCCCTGTTGTTGGGTGTACATTAGATGTTGCTTCATCACCCAGAGAGATAAAGAATGATATAGTTATAGTACCTGGATATGCCATTTCTTTATTAAGATTGTTAGGAAAAGACATGAAGATTAATTGGTTACATTATCTCTTTCCTTTGTCCCAGATTACCAGACATTGCCTCTTTAAATATGTGCTTAGATGTTTCACTTTACCACTTTCTCAAAATTATGTTGCACTTATCAGGGATCATAGATTATTTATTTTATACTTTTTATTGTGGCACTAGTGATAAAGATTCCACCTGCCAATGCAGGAGACAAGAGATGGGTTTAATCCTTGGGTGGTAAAGATCTCCTGGAGTAGAAAATGGCAACCCACCCCAGTATTCTTTCCTGGTAAATTTCATGGACAAAGGAGCCTGGTGGGCTACAGTCCATGAGGCCACAAGAAGTTGGACACAACTGAGCAATTGGGCTGGAAGAAGCACAAGCTGGAATCAAGATTGCCGGGAGAAATATCAGTCACCTCAGATATGCAGATGACACCACCCTTATGGCAGAAAGTGAAGAGGACCTCAAAAGCCTCTTGATGAAAGTGAAAGAGGAGAGTGAAAAAGTTGGCTTAAAGCTCAACATTCAGAAAACTAAGATCATGGCATCTGGTCCCATCACTTCATGGGAAATACATGGGGAAACAGTGGCAACACTGTCAGATTTTATTTTTGGGGGTTCAAAAATCACTACATATGGTGATTGCAGCCATGAAATTAAAAGACACTTACTCCTTGGAAGGAAAGTTATGACCAACCTAGATAGCATATTGAAAAGCAGAGACATTACTTTGTCAACAAATGTCCGTCTAATCAAGGCTATGGTTTTTCCTGTGGTCATATATGGATGTGAGAGTTGGACTGTGAAGAAAGCTGAGCACAGAATAATTGATGCTTTTGAACTGTGGTGTTGGAGAAGACTCCTGAGAGTCCCATGGACTGCAAGGAGATCCAACCAGTCCATTCTAAAGGAGATCAGTCCTGGGTGTTCATTGGTAGGACTGATGTTGAAGCTGAAACTCCAATACTTTGGCCACCTCATGCGAAGAGTTGACTCATTGGAAAAGACACTGATGCTGGGAGGGATTGGGGGCAGAAGCAAAAGGGGACGACAGAGGATGAGATGGCTGGACGGCGTCACCGACTCAATGGACATGAGTTTGGGTAAACTCCGGGAGTTGGTGATGGACAGGGAGGCCTGGCATGCTGCAATTCATGGGGTTGCAAAGAGTCGGACATGACTGAGCAACTGAACTGAACTGAGCAACTGAATACATTTCTCAGATATTTTTCCTATGAGACCCTCATTTGCATTCTTCCTAAAGGAAGTTGGAGGGATGGTAGATGAAAGATATGAAGACAAAAAATGATAAGATAGGTAAATAGTGGATAGTTTGAGAGACATAAGAAAGGAAGGATGGTAAATAGGTAGAAGGTAGGAGGTGATATTTGAGTAGAAAGATGGTAGATGTGCTGACTTTTAAATATGCCCATGCATTTTTCTTTCAAGTGATGGAGCAAAATACTCTCCCTTTTAAAGTGGCTTATACTTAATGACTCACTTCTAGCAAACAGAATAAAGCTGAAAAGATACTGTGCTATTTTGGAAACTAGATGATAAAAAGGCTCTTAGGCTTCCTCTTCACTTGCTTTCTCTGAGATCCCTCATTTTGGGGAAGTTAGCTGCCACAGTGCAGGGGCACACAAGTAGCCTGTGAAGGACTTCATGTTACCAGTAATTGGGGTTTCCTGCCTCCAGCCATGTGGGTGAGTGATTTTGGAAATGAATCATCCAAGTGACATCCTGATAACAACATCAAGATATACCTTGGTCAAAATAACCCAGCTAAATCCCTCATGAATTCTTAATCCTGGAAAATTTTGGTTAAATATCTATCATCTTAAGATATTCTGTTTGGATTATTTGATATGAAACAATAGTACAGAAAATGAGGGATAAGTAGATGCATGATTGATAAGAGAGAAGTAGAAATATGGAAAGATACTGATAGCTTTGTAAATAGAAAGATATATAATTCAGTTCAGTTCCATTCAGTTGCTCAGTTGTTTCTCTTTCTGACCCCATGGACTGCAGCACACCAGGCTTCCCTGTCCATCACCAACTTCCAGAGTTTACTCAAACTTATGTCCATTGAGTCGGTGATGCCATCCAACCATCTCTTCCTTTGTTGTTCCCTTCTCCTCCTGCCTTCAATCTTTCCCAGCATCAGGGTCTTTTAAAATGAATCAGTTCTTCACATCAGGTGGCCAAAGTATTGGAGTTTCAGCTTTAGCATGAGTCCTTCGAATGAATATTCAGAACTGATTTTCTTTAGGATGGACTGATTGGATCTCCTTGCTGTCCAGGGGATTCTCGAGTCTTCTCTAACACCGCAGTTCAAAAGCATCAATTCTTTGGTGCTCAGCTTTCTTTATAGTCCCAACTCTCACATCCATACATGACTCTACTGGAAAAACCATAGCTTTGACTATGGCTTTTTAATATTCTGTCTAGGTTGGTCATAACTTTTCTTCCAAGGAGCAATTCAATCTTTTAATTTCAGGGCTGCAATCACCATCTGCAGTGATTTTGGAGCCCAGAAAAATAAAGTCTGTCACTGGTTCCAGTGTTTCCCCATGTATTTCCCATGAAGTGATGGGACCGAATGCCATGAAATTAGTTTTCTGAATGTTAAGCTTTAAGCCAACTTTCTCACTCTCCTCTTTCACTTTCATCAAGAGGCTTTTTAGTTCCTCTTCACTTTCTGCCATAAGGGTGGTGTCATCTGCATATCTGAGGTTTTTGATGTTTCCCCTGGCAATTTTGATTCCATCTTGTTTTTAATGCAGCCTGGTATTTTGCATGATGTACTCTGCATAATCTATAATAAATTCATATATGTATATAATGAATGAAACATAGATGTCCTTTTATATAAATTCAGTAAAAGTCACTCAGTCATATATAACTCTTTGACACCCCATGGACTATACTGTCCAGGAATTCTCCCGGCCAGGATACTGGAGTGGGTAGCCTTTCCCTTCTCCAGGGGATCTTCCCAGCCCAAGGATCGAACCCAGGTTTCCCACATTGCAAGTGAATTCTTTACCAGCTGAGCCACAAGTACAGTCCTTATATAAATTAGTTGTAGCATAAATATCGTAGAAGGCAATGGCACCCCACTCCAGTACTCTTGCCTGTAAAATCCCATGGGCAGAGGAGCCTGGTAGGCTGCAGTCCATGGGGTCGCTAAGAGTCAGACATGATTGAGCGACTTCACTTTCACTTTTCACTTTCATGCATTGGAGACGGAAATGGCAACCCACTCCAGTGTTCTTGCCTGGAGAATCCCAGGGACAGTGGAGCCTGGTGGGCTGCCGTCTATGGGGTCGCACAGAGTCAGACACTATTGAAGTGACGCAGCAGCAGCAGCAGCAGCATAAGTATAATTTTTTGGACTGAGTTCACATAAATCTGCAAGATTTTTCTTGTCACCTATTTCGTATTCCCTACCCTTTTTGGGATACTCACAGTAATTACATTGAATTACAAGGACCAGAATGAATCCATAAAAAGTTATTTGTCCAATGTAATTTTCTTACTCAGTATTTGGTTCTATTTTTTTGAAATTTCAGAAATACACTTTGTAAAATCTCTTGATGGGTGTCTTGTGTTGACTGATATTTCCAGTATGTTTAATATTTGTACATTTAGTGACACTATCATTGTTATTATCCATGTGAACCACTTTAGCTTATCTGCCTAAAGTTAGCAATTCTGTGATTGAATTCTCCAATCTTTTATCTTCCACACTACAAACTTGCTGCAGTATTTGTTAATGTCATTGATTAAACATTAAATGTGCAATAAAATTTTATTGAATTGAAAGATGTATGTCTTGACTCTTATCTGTTGGAGTACAATGGATACAAACTTTATTTGAGTTTGGGGAGTTTTATTTTAAGGCCACTTAGGTAGTATATGATCAATCTTTGTATAATGGCCACTTTTCATTGTTCTACCACTATATCAGAGTTTAAGGAACTTGTTACAGACAAGAAGAAAATTAAAAATAAATTTTTCAATTTAAATTAAAAGTTAAAATCTGTTTCATTCTGGAACATCTGCATTTCACTAACTGCTTTTGATGAATGAAAATCTATCAAGGTATTCCTAAAATAATTACTGTGAAAGTGAAATATAACTACCCTGTAATTTATGATAAATTATTTTTTTATCCCCTGAGCAACTCTGCATTAAATGGAATGAGTAACTATGTAATCATATTGTTTATCATAACCAATGCTTGCTCTATGTAGATTCATACTGCCATGTAATTACAATATTAAAGTATAAAGTAGGATAAATGCAAATTCATTCTTATTCACACCTTTTTTCTTTGATTGTCCAGTTCAATTTGATTAACTTTGAGGAGAAATTTGTTCTGCTAATGCTTATTACTTCACAAAAGTATCCCCACCTGCCATCTCTCTCTTTTTTTTTTTTTTTAATAATATGTGTTTAAACTGACTTTACAGTCCTCAAATTGTGGAAGGAACAAATAGAGGGATGACAGAATGGAATAATGAAAAGGAAAAGGCACCTGTATGTGAGAGAAATCTTTTGTTAATGCAATTAAATAGAAATTATCATTTGTCTTGTGTGTATGGAGTTCCCTGGGGTGAAGAAAGGCAATATTATTTTCATTTTAGAGTGTAAATCCTCAGGAGGTGAGAGTTTAACTGATTTTCTGGTCCATATGCTTTGTTCTTCCCTGAGATTTGACATTACCTCTCGTAAAACGGCAGTCTTTCTTTAGACTAAGGAGATGTGTAATTATAACTGAAATTAGATCTCTAAGTCACTTTGCTCTATTTCCATTTAATGTGTTAGTTGTCAATATCCTTTCACCATCTAAAGAATATTATTTTGCTTTTTGTAACTTTACATTTTCCCTTGGTAATCTTTCAGTGTTCTTCTAAATGTTCCTTGATTCACAGGAGGAGTTGTCATGTTTGCTCTCCTACGAATATATAGAGTCCCCTAAGGTGATGGCTTACTTCATCTATCTGAATGTTATTTTCTCTATTATACAGAGTGAAGTAATCCAGAAAGAAAAACACCAATGCAGTATACTAACACATATATATGGAATTTAGAAAGATGGTAACGATAACCCTGTATGCAAGACAGCAAAAGAGACACAGATGTATAGAACAGTCTTTTGGACTCTGTGGAAGAGGGCGAGGGTGGGATGATTTGGGAGAATGGCATTGAAACATATATATTATCATATGTGAAATGAATCGCCAGTCCAGGTTTCATGCAGGATACACGATGCTTGGGGCTGGTGCACTGGGATGACTCAGAGGGATGGGATGCGGAGGGAGGTGGGAGGGGGGTTCAGGATGGGGAACATGTGTACACCCATGGCTGATTCATGGTGATGTATGGCAAAACCAATACAATATTGTAAAGTAATTAGCCTCAAATTAAAATAAATAAATTTATATTAAAAAATAAGCAGGAAAAAAAAGAAATTAAGACTTTGATCAAACTTGTATTTCATCTTAAATAGTAACATATAGTCTACTTGGAAAATGAAGCCTTTTCAGAAACTAAAATCAATGTCTAGATATCTACTGGGTTGATTGAGTGTGAATAGAAAAGTATCTAGAAGGTCAGATAATGGTCATTTCTGAGAAAGCCTTTATTTCCTCAAGATATTCTATCTGCCTTTATCTTTCCCAAATATATGGTAAAGAATAGTAATAGTAAATCAAACTGATAAAATAATTTTACTTAGGAGGTAATATTTTGTTTAATGTAGATTTTATTCTATACCTGAGACCAATACTTTCTTTAGTAACCCAGTACTTTGTATTTTTCAACTGGGATTCCACAAGAGAATTAAGTTTTGTACAATATTATTTGAGTAATTCTCTCAAGTGTGGTATGTAGCTAATACCATTCTTGATGCTTAAGAAAGAAGTTAATATATTGCATACAGTGCCTTAGGGCACCAGTGCTTTTCTCTCATAGAATGGTGTTTCAGAAGAGCTTCTATATTTCCAAGATACTAAAAAGTTACCCACCCCAGCCGCCTTTTATTTGGCCAACCATGGCAAATAATCAGAACTGTTCATTAATAGCTTCATCTTCAGTTGTATTATGAACATTTTTCACACTTCTCAAATTTAGATGTATCCTACAGCCAACACATATATTTGATAAATTTGTATTTTTTTTTGTTTGTTTACAGATTAATTTTTACCTAGCTGGTGATCTGTCTTACAAAAGATAGTTTAGTAGGGACAATAAAATAGAGTAGTTTAACACTCAATTTCCAGATTTATTTTATCCCCCATTCTTAAGGACTATAATGTAGTGTATTTGAAGAAAACAAGAATTTTTTTCTATAGGTAAAATATTATAGCAATTGTTAAAATTCAAATTGGACAAAAGTTCATAATTGAAAATTTTCCTATTAAATTATTTCAATCTATGATTTATCTTACTTGCATTGGACTACAGAATAAAACAACATAGAATTTGACACAACCATATATATTTGATGGTTTTAAGAGTAAAGATTAATATTGTATGGTTTTCTACCAAATGTATCATGCCTCTCCATGGCCCAGCATTTGAATGATTTTAAGAACCAATGTCCGAAGGCTCTCTTTTGTGTTGGTTGATAATGTGCAGTAATAGGTTCAGATAGACTAATTTGTGCCTAAGTGATAGCTAATATATCTTCCTCCCAGGTAGTATTTAACTTGATTAAAATGGACAGGTCAACATAAGGCATTTCAAGTGGGAATTTCAAGCACCATTGAAAGCTAATTGGGCAAGACAAAGCTTATAAAGGAAGGAAGTAGACTTGGAATTGCCAAAAACCTAAATGGATGCTAGGAAAAATTTTATTTTCAGCAATTTTGATAAAAGTACTTTAGTCCTGATCACTGCACACTGCCCAGGGAGATTTTTATTTTACCTTGGAGTTTTACTGCCATTGCTCATTAGCAAATTGGAAAAAAAAATCCACTTACTTTTGTATATAATGTGATGGCATATGCCACATGTTTTATGTTTTCATTTGATGCAAAGAATTATTTAAAATATATAAAAGTAATGATCCATCGTTTTCTTTCTCACATTTTTTTTCTAACAAAGAAAAAGAAATAAGCAAACATTGTAGTAACACAAAAAACACATGGATCAGCAAGTTTAATGTTTATACAGACCCTGCTATGAAACATGAGTGAAGATAGAGACCCTTGAAAACCTGAGTATGAATGATTTCTCAGAAGACATTCAAATTCATTTTTTAACAGTGTTGTGGACCAAACAAAACATTTCTAATGGCCATTCTCTACCACAGAGTATCTATTTGTAATCTCTGATAGAAAATTTCAACTCCAATTTTTCACTTAATCTGTGAAATGTTATTAAGTATATTCAATTTCATCCAGTATAATAATCAGGATTATTTTAGATATAGGATAATAAATTCCCTTTCTGATACAGTTGTATTTCATTTACACAAAAAAGTTTGATCATAGATTTTTCTGTAGAGTTATCCTAATATTACATAATAGTAATTGCTTATTGCTTACGAAATAATATGTTCTCCACAGTTATAGAACTAGATTAAACCAAGTACATGATTCTTTTCAACATCTGTCTCAACTATGCCATCTCAAGGGAAAAATAATTAATGCAGTGTGATTTTTTTATATGTCATTTAAAAAACCTAAGTGCTATCTCTCTCTAACACACATTAACTTAGGAATATTCTTAAAAAGATAAATGTATCATCCTTTGACTCTGTCTTTGCCTTACCTGCTATCTAAATATGTTCTTTAGAGAAAAAAACAAAAAGGAAGCCTTGAATTATAGAAAAGACCAAAACAAACTAAAGAGAGTTACATAGTTCAGTTCAGTTCATTTCAGTTCAGTCGCTCAGTCGTGTCCGACTCTTTGTGACCCCATGAGGTGCAACACACCAGCCTTCCTGTCCATCACCAACACCTGGAGTCCACCCAAACTCATGTCCATTGAGTCAGTGATGCCATCCAACCATCTCATCTTCTGTCTTCCCCTTCTCCTCCTGCCCTGAATCTTTCCCAGTGTCAGGGTCTTTTCAAATGAGTCAGCTCTTTGCATCAGGTGGCCAAAGTATTGGAGTTTCAGCTTCAACATCATTCCTTCCAATGAACACCCTGAACTGATTTCCTTTAGGATGGACTGGTTGGATATCCCTGAAGTCCAAGGGACTCTCAAAAGTCTTCTCCAACATCACAGTTCAAAAGCATCAATTCCTTGGTGCTCAGGTTTCTTTATAGTCCAACTCTCACATCCATACACGACCACTGGAAAAACTGTAGCCTTCACTAGACAGACCTTTGTTGGGAAAGTAATGTCTCTGCTTTTCAATATTCTGTCTAGGTTGGTCATAACTTTCCTTCCAAGGAGTAAGCATCTTTTAATTTCATGGCTGCAGTCACAATCTGCAGTGATTTTGGAGCCTAGAAAAATAAAGTCAGCCACTGTTTCAACTGTTTCCACATCTATTTGCCATGAAGTGATGGGATCAGATGCCATGATCTTAGTTTTCTGCATGTTGAGCTTTAAGCCAACTTTTTCACTGTCCTTTTTCACTTTCATCAAGAGGCTCTTTAGTTCTTCATTTTCTGCCATAAGGGTGGTGTCATCTGCATATCTGAGGTTATTGATATTTCTCCCGGCAATCTTGATTCTACTCCATGCCTGAGAGTTACACAGGAAAATTTTAAAATAAATAAATAAATAAGATCCAACACAACACAAAAAAGAGTGACATAAATAAATTTGCTTAATAACCTAAATGTCATGTGTTTTATATCAAGCAGTGAAACAAATACAAATTCCCATTCCTGCACACTTTAATTGTGTTCATAAACACTTATAAAATTATACTGGGTAACAAGTAGCCAAAATTAAAGTGAAAATGAAGTCATCTTCTGTCAAACTTCCAAAGCTTTTCTTTTTCTTCTTCCCACTCCTTTCCTCCCCACCCCTTTTTTTTCCTTTTCTCTCCCTGCAGGAATATTGTTTTCCTGCTGCTAAGCCAGGCCCAAGACTTCCACTTAGTCTCTCTCACATACACGTGCATATGTATATAGATGTTCAGCCTATTTATGGCATAAGAAGTATTATCCCAGTCTGGCTCTAAATTGTCAAATCTCCTAATGTACAAAACCACTGGAAAAAACTGACCTTTCTACTCCATTCCTTGTATTCTTGATTCTAGTTTTTCTATGTGTTGAGTCTTCTCTTGTGTTGTTGGAAGAGGGTGTTTGCTATGACCAGTGCGTTCTCTTGGCAGAACTCTATTAGCCTTTGCCCTGCTTCATTCTGTACTCCAAGGCCAAATTTGCCTGTTACTCCAGGTGTTTCTTGACTTCCTACTTTTACATTGTAGTCCCCTATAATGAAAAGGACATCTTTTGGGGGTGTTAGTTGTAGAAGGTCTTGTATGTCTTCATAGAACTGTTCAACTTCAACTTCTTCAGTGTTACTGGTCGAGGCATAAACTTGGATTACCATGATATTTAATGGTTTGCTTTGGAAATGAACAGAAATCATTCTGTCGTTTTGAGATTGCATCCAACTACCGCATTTTGCACTCTTTTGTTGACTATGATGGCTACTCCATTTCTCCTAAGGGATTTCCATGTTCTAGGGGTATTTTTCCCCCTTCTCTCCAGTTCTGATTGCTGAATAACTAGATTATTGCACTGCTTCTTCTAAAATTAGTCCACAATACTGTTAGTATTAATATGAACCTCTTTTTACTGATATCACACTTTGATTGTGCCCCCCCTTTTTTTCTCCTTTCCCTTATGTTTTTCTTGAATATTAATATGGGTGGTTATGTCTCATGTTCTCAGATAAATTAGTTTAAGTATCATCTCATCATTTTCCCCCTCTTTTTAAAACTTAGTTTTGCTTTCAAAGAGAATGACCAGAAATGCAGAATCTGTTTATGGTATTCTTTTACAAAGATTCCTAATAGAGTGTGAATATATAATTTTATGATGTATCCTTCACTTGATAATGGTGAGGTGGATGAACTAATACCAATTACTTAGTTCAAGCTCAAGCTGTGTGTGTTTTTGTTTTTGTGTTTTTTTTTTGTAATCTTAACAGTACCTAGAACAATTTATTCTTTACATGGTAAGTCCTCGATAAATACTATTTAAAAGAATCATCCTAAAACCAACCAATCTTTAGAAAGCTACTGTGTTTTTATACCAGTAAATCATTGAAATTTAAAATGACTGCATCTTGAACTTGTAGATATCAGGCAATGAGCTTAGGTACTGGGATTCTAGGCCATTGGCTGAGATTTCTGAGGGTTATTAGTAATTATGAGTGCAAGTTTTGACACCATACCTCAGAGAAATATATTGGTTCTCATGTGAGGATATAAGAAATTTCAAAACGTATAGGGATTATAAAATCCAAAACTTTGGCAGGATGCCCACGGCCAAGAATCAAAAAGAAGAATATAAAGTTTAGTCATACCAAAAGCACCGATCAAAAGCTTGTGTCAAGACAAGGGTTCAACTGCAGGAGTCTGAAAATCATAGCAGTCCAAAATGTTACTTCCTTTTTTATTGTGTTTTATTTTCTTATTAGCTAGGTTTTCTCACTTAAAACTGATGCTACAACCTAGACTCCCAATAACTCTTAACTGTGCCTTAAGACAGAGAAGGCAATGGCACCCCACTCTAGTACTCTTGCCTGGAAAATCCCATGGGTGGAGGAGCCTGGTAGGCTGCAGTCCATGGGGTCGATAAGAGTCAGACACAACTGAGCAACTTCACTTTCACTTTTCATGCATTGGAGAAGGAAATGGCAACCCATTCCAGTGTTCTTGCCTGGAAAATCCCAGGGACGGGGGAGCCTGGTGGGCTACCGTCTATGGGGTCACACAGAGTCGGACACAACTGAAGTGACTTAGCAGTAGTGCCTTAAGAATCTAGGCCAATTGCCTATTGTAATTGAGGCTGTTTTTGTGGTTTGGACTTTTATTTGCCAGCTAGGTCAAGGGATCCATGGTCAGAAAATGGCATGTTAACCAATTGTGATATCCTTTCCCTCATGTTCCTTTGTCTAGAGGATCTTTTGGAAAGAGGTTAGTTTTAAAGACTGTAACATAACCAATCATCTGGACTATAATTTTCTGACCATGCCAATTGCTGAAGTTTGCCCTTTTCTACTATGTGATATGCTTCACCTCTTCAGTTGTCTGGAGTTAAGAGCAAGTTATCTCTAAAGCAGGATAAACACGCATGAAGTGTGTGCAGGGTGTTAGAAGGAGAGGACCACTTCTGTGATTTCTCCTGACTCAGGGTGACAGATCCTGCATCTGTGACAAGGTTGGTTTGTATATCTGATATGGAAAGAGACAGATGTTATTCCCAACCTGTGTGCCTTCAATCTATCCTGTGACAAGAATTTGTGTGAAATATTGGATAAAACAAACTCCAAGCTATCAGAATGATATTGACAACATGGCTATGACACTGTGGAGAAGTTTGTATCCTACAGTCATTTTAAGGCTGACGTTGTAAAATACCCTTATGCCTTTTGGGACTGGTCTTAGTCTTAGCACTGATATCAGATGCTTGTCTATATTACAACCCACCATAGCTTACCATAGCTCTCAGACCTCTTTGTGAAGTGTGCTCTAATTATTAAAGAGACTGAAGACAGCTGCTGGTTAGCTGCTTTGCTAATGACTTTCCCTCCTAGGATCTAAAAATGGCTGTTTTAATCAAGCAAGGCTTCACTATGATGTGAATGCCCTAAGATGTCATCACTTCTGTATCTTCATTTCAGCCCTGTGGCTGGGAGGGAGTAATCCACTGCTACCATTATGTCATATCCTTTAACCTATGATGTTTCAGCTTATATGACAAGAAGCCTTTGGAAGCATTTGACTCTAACACTCTGTCAAGTTATTTTTGACAATATGCATTCCCATTTTTCCATAGCACAAGTAACGTTCTAATGTATAATTTGCTTATTTTACAAGTTCAGCTGCCTGTCACTCTTTCTAGAATGTAAACTTCACAAAGGCAGCGATTTCTTGTTTCATTTCTTCAGAGGTAATCCTACTAACTAGAATGGTACTTACCATTTAGCTGGTTCCCATACATGTATGTGGTGCCCATTGCATTTGGCATAGGCTGAGCTATACCTTACCTACTCCAGGCTGTGGCAATGAAGCCTAAATGTTCCAGGATGCCAGACTCCTTCAACAATTGCCTTTTCCCCAGAATATTGTTCCATTGAAAACATTGCCCTTAAACATGGTCCCTGGTAATGATTGACATTGAGGCTAAGGAAGCCCTGAGGTAACTGCTTCCTTAGTATAACTGTATGGCCCTACCTCAGCCCATATTTGAAGCCATACTTTCAGTAGCGTAGGTTCACTGGGTTAGGGTATGTCTTAGTTCGAGCTACTGTAACAAAGTGCTGGACGCTGGGTGGCTTAAACAAGAAATATTTATTCCTTATGGTTTTAGACGCTGAAAGTCCAAGATCAGGATTCCAGCATGATCAGGTCTAATGAGGTCTCTCTTGCAGATTGCATGCTGCCTACTTGATGTGTCTTCATGTGATGGAAAGAAACTAAGAGAATTATTTGGGCTGCCTTTTATAAGATCACTAATCCCACCAAAAAGGTGCCACTCTCATGATCTGATTGATCGCCAAAGGCCCTGCTTCCTACTACCATCTTATTGGGAATTAGTATTTCAACATATAAGTATTGGATGGGGCACACACACATTCAGTTCACCACTAGGTAGCTTAGTATGAGGCGGCAGAAATAATATACTATTAGAATACAATAGATGTTACTGGGGACCGCACTAGTCCTTTTCCTTGCATATTGAGGTAAATTATTTTACCTGGATGGCATAATGTTGATGATGGACTGCAGAGATCTTGCAGACACAAGGAACGGTTGGATATCCTTGGTTATTGGAGTCTCCTACTTTAGGATCCTGAGACAGAATCCTTTCTTCACTTGCTGATGTTGTAAAGTTCCAATGTGTACAATGAGGTGCATTCCTCAAGGACTATGCATCCAAATGCAGACACCAGAGGCTCGCCAAAGTCTAATCTAAAGACAAATTTACAATATTTTTCAAGTATATATTCAATATTTGCTAACCTAGAGATTTAAGTACTAACTTTTTAAAGAACATTTAGAAGTCATGCCAGTGCGTTGGATATACCCATAATCATCATCCAGTTGAGACTCTAATACCTTGCAAGTCATGCTCCAGGAAACATTACAGAAAGGGTAGTGACCTTGAGTGGTGTGTATTCATTAAAACTAGAAAAGGAATAGTCCTGTGTTCTTTGCCAAGGCCATCTTTGAAGAGGTCATTATATGTTCCTTTCTTTGACTTTCCTGAATTGAACCTGCAACCATTCATCTTTTTAATCAAGCCACTAAAGTAGAGTGGAGCTCTGTGGTGATTTAGGATGGCCAGTCCTGCAGGTCTTTATTATAAGCTTTGTGTATGTAAGAAGAGAACTTTGCACTGTTTCAGTCTTTTAGATAAACAAATCATGAAAAAAGAAAGCACTTGCCTGGGATTGCAATTAAACTGTAAATACTTTGGCTTATAAAATTAAGTGATGGATTGAGTTGGAATGCAACCAAATTTCTCTGGAGATTAGCAACGAAAGCTCGTTGCTGGAGTAATCACAGAACTGACAGCCAAACGCTCCCTTCTGCCAGAGAAGTGGAGAGTGAGGTAAACTGTTCACATGATTTTATCCCCTATTCTGTGTGAGAGACAGAAACTTCAGGAATCTCTGCAGCCAGGCAATGTGGCCTTGGGAATTTTTGAGCTGTAATTATAGCAGTTTGTTAGCCATCTGAGGCTGTAAGGACATGAGCAATCTAACACTGTCTTATAAAATTTTACTAGACTAAATGGTATGGTACAGAAAATTAAAAAAAAGAATTCCGGAACAAGAGATGTAACAGAGAGAGCACATAACTGTTGATTTTTATGAGCCAGCTACCCTCGCACATATGTGGTGGATGTAAACTTCCAGATATTATGGGAAACCATAGAATCATTCTCTTGATCTTGATTTGGCTGCATGGTTTGGGCTCTGGTCAGTTTCCTGCCCCTTGTACTGGTATCTGAAGGAACTGACAGATGAAGTATTAAAACAAAGCTGTAATACATATTCACAGAGCTTAAGTATATTGAAAAACAACTTAGGTAACAATGTTATGAGTTGTATATGTGTATTTTTTACTGTTGACATTCTATTTTAAAGTATATATGTGCATGTATATGTATATTCAGTGTATACTGAGAATAATCTTTCTTCACTTCTGTTAAGGTACCAAGTTAGGTCATAAATGTCAAAGTAAAAGAATTTTATCACCCATACAATTTGGTCAGTTGCCTGAGATGTAGAATGTTTGAACGCAAAGGATTGATAAATAGGCGAGGGTCTTATTTTGATTCTGAGATCTAGCATAGAACTCACTCATACAGTGTTGGTCATCTTTCTTTGCAATCAGTCAACCAGTCAAATAGCACATATTCAGTTTTCTTTTATTATTTGTTAGACATTTAAATGAAATCTGATTCTAGGAATTCTTTAACAACATATAAATAAGTGCCCTCACCTGTCTGGGAACAGGTGTAATGATTGGATTTGCATCTTTTTTATTTGGAAAATTTAGACTTAAATATAATGATTTTAAAAAATCATTCAACTCATGTATTATTAATTATTTAGGAACTGTAATAGATACCTTCAGTATTCCATGGGGGTAGTAAATTAAGTAAGGAATTATTCTTTCTCAGAACAAATTGTATTGTAATTAGAGATAGGGCCATATAAACAAATAATTACCCTGCATATGTGGTTATTTAGAGTAGGATGCCCAAGGAGCCTTGGGTGCAAGGAAAGGGAAAGAAAGGAAAACAACTATATTCTGGAAGATCAAAGAGAAGACAAGGAACAGAAGCTTGCCATGTTGGAGAAGAAGGGTTGGGTGAAACAAGTCTGAGATTTCTGGCATATACATAGCAACTCTCCAGGCGGACCCGTTGGGGAAAGAGTCATACTTCCATGTGACAGAATTTGAAGCACATGAGATACAATAATCTGTATTTACCACCATACTAGTTTGACAGAAATGAACCACTTTGATAATATAATTTTTCTTAGTGTTGATTGAGAAATATGGTTATTTGAAATTTATATTCATTACATTTTAATAATCTTTGTCTAGTCCACAGTTTTCTGCATATAGTGACTGGAGCAGTAGATTTCTTTTTTTCATAAAAATAAAACTTCAAATTTTATACCAATTTGAGGGGTACCAAGATTCCTACCATTCACCAGAGAAATAGATTATTATGGAAACGAGCTCCAGAAATTATTGTATTTTTTGTGCATACATCCACAAAGTTTAATGCTTTCTGGCAGGACTGGAAATTTTAGCATGTCAGTCATCATTGTTGGGCTTCCCACATGGTTCAGTGGTAAAGAATCTGCCTGCCAATGCAGGAGATGCAGAAGATGTGAATTCGATCCCTGGGTCAGGAAAATCCTCTGAAGAAGGAAATGGCACCCACTCCAATATTCTTGCCTGGAAAATCCCATGGACAGAGGAGCCAGGCAGGCTATAGTCCATGGGGTCGCAGAGTTGGACGTGACTGAGCAAGTGAGCATGCATAGATATCACTGTTGGGTGGAGACTGCTATGGTACATGCTTATCTTCTGGTCTTGGCTTCAGTTACAGGTTTTTTTATTTATTTTACTTTTTGAGGAGTTGAGTGTTTTGGTGTTTTGTTGTTTTCTGGTTTATTTTTTGTCGTTTTTTAGTTTTGTTATTGTTTTGGGTTCCTGACCTCTTGAACTGGTATCTTAAAATAAATAGCTGGCAAGTATGTGGTTTGTACTCATGACTTGGTCAGGGACAACGGCTTCTCTCATGCTGCCTCATCGCCACCTCAGGTGCTGTTGGTACTATTGACTTCTCGGATTTAATCTACATTTTCTATCCTACTCCTGGATTTACCTCTCATCAGGGAGCCCCCACAGCAAGCCTAATGGCCAAAGCTACTTTCTGTTTCATAAGATGTGTGGGTTTCTGGGTGTTACACCTTCCCACAACACACAGGAGTCAGGGACAAAAGGGTAATACTAACTCTGGTTCTCTTTTGTACTGACTGTGCCTTACTGATTTTTTTTTTTTTTTTCCTTTGCTGTCTAAGGTTGATGTATAACTTCTTTCTGTAGAGTCCCTTTCCTCTCACACACAGGGCATACATAATTGTGAGCTCTAATGTCTCTGATTTCAGCCTTCCTTTCAATTTGTGGAACATCTCTGTCTATTATTTTATCCCAAGCTAGGAAATCATGCTATAAAACTATGCATCCTGGCAAGTCCAAAATTTTCTCTCTTCTGATTCACTCAGAAATGTGGGAGAAGGGGTAAGTTATCTTATCCTTCCTCTCCCTGATTCTTTTCCTCCATTCTGAAGAGGCAACCAACCTGCTCCTACCCTCAAATTCTTCAACAGAATAGCACAAGAATTTTGGAGATCTAAAATCAGATGGCACTAGTGGTAAAGAACCCAACTGCCAATGCAGGAGACATAAGAGGTGCAGGTTCTATTCTTGGGTCAGGAAGATCCCATGGAGGAGGGCATGGCAACCCACTCCAATACTCTCGTGTGGAGAATCCCACAGACAGAGGAGCCTGGCAGATTATAGTCCATAGGGTCGCACAGAGTTGAGATATGACTGATGCAATGTAGCATGCATGGGCTTCCCTGGTGGGTCAGATGGTAAAGGTTTACCTGCAGTGTGAGAGACCCAGGTTCGATCCCAGGTGAGTTCAGCCTTGAAATTAGTTGTCAAAGCATAGATCCACCTCTAAATTATCCTGAAGATCAGAAACATATAAACCTTCTGGCTCCTCTTCTCACCTATAACCTGGGATTGCTGTAATATAAATACCATAGGCACCTTCAGGATATAATAATATAAGATTCTGAGATCCTAAAATGCTTTTACTGGGGGAAGAAAGAGCTTATCTATATTTAACATCAAAACTAATTTTTCCTTTTAAAATTTCTCTAGTATACCTTTATATCTCTATATACACATCTTTTGTAAAATATGCTTTTTTTGTAATATTTAGTATTAAGCTAAGTATAAATGCCCCTGGCCATAAAATATAGTTATGCTACAACGGACTTGGAAGCCTAAGAAATAGGACTGCTGTTGGCTTTTTAAATATATCAACCTCTTATTTCATGAAAGTGGAAATTTTTCAGCCTTGTGAAATATTATCAATGTAGTTATATAAGAGCAAACTTTATGTATGTGTTCAAGCAAATCGACTCAGTATTTCCATACATGTTTACTGAGTGAACAACTCAATGAATAAATCATTGTATATATCTTTGAATTATAAACATCAATCTTATTCTTGTAATTCATTGTTACCAGGTGCTATTGAAAATTTAAAAAAACAAAAATATGGCTCATGCCTTGTACTGTTTTTTCTTTTTTTTTTTTTCAAAAATTGGTTACTTCAAAAAAGTGTATAGAAATATTTTGGACTCTTATTACATAATGTGCACATGTTCTAGGAGTTTTATGATTTGCACTACACAGAGGAAATTAGTATCCTCTCACATTAAGGGTGACAGCTTTCATTGGCTTCTCATTTTAGTGCTTCTGCTTTAAAACATTTTTTGTTCGTAAAACTGAGGAAGGTGTGTTTTTGTTTTTCTTTTTTCTGCACTATTTCATAGTAGCATTTGCAATAGGCTGATGGGTTTCATATTTTCTGACAATGTATATCAAGGTAGGCTGGCAAGCAAGGTAAGTTTTGAATAGCTCTTGCTATAGTATCACTCAGGGAGGCAAAATATTCTGGCTGAACTGCTGTATAACAGATGTTTGAATTCTCATTTGTCAGGCTTATAAATAAGATTTAAACTAGCCTTAAACTGGGGAGAAACTCCACATGCTTGGAGTAGACAAAGCCCTTATTTGGGCATCCAGAGACATAGGAACTAATTCCAATGCAAACACTCTCCCATAATTTAATTTATTAATGCATAATGTTAGCAGTGATTCAAAATTTGCCTAATGTTCTTTGCTGGTTTCATCAGGCAGCTAATAACTTACATGTCTAAGTGGTGTCTGTTGAAATAAACTTGAATTGGATGTAGAACTTGGACTTAGCTACCACTTCACAATATTTTAGTTTTAATTAAGTGTCACACTCAAAATAAGTGATGAGTGAGCTCTTCCTGGTCTTACTATGGACTGCACGCCCCACTACCGTGTGAGCACAAATTGCTTCACTCATCATTCAGAGAACATCCTCCAGGCTGATTGACATAAAGGGATATTTTCTATGTTCATTTACTTTAAATGATTAATGAAAAGGACTGATTTTAAAATATGGGACAAGTGGTCTTATTGCTTCCTGTGTTATAACTGTTAAAGTGTCATGTTCAGTTATTCTATTTTTATTAATACATTATTTTGCTGAGCATTTCTATGCAATAAAATTATTTAAATTAAGTTTGGACTTTTAAATTCTGTATCTCCTTCCTAACTTATTGCATGCTATTTAATTCCAAACAATGTACTTTAAGAAAAAATGATTTTTTTTTTTGGTTTTCAAAACAAAATTATATTCAAATCAGCATAAACTTCACTTCACTTTTCCTTTTATTATGTACTCGCTTTAATTTCTTAGTAAGCCCAGGTTTTAAAGTTCTTGACATGTGGGAGATTCTCAATATGTAGGTAATTGATTTTCATCCAGTGCTATGGTCCAGTGACAGGTGAGACTGTATTGATCATAAATATTTTGCCCCACCATTTTGGTCTTCCCAAGCTCATCATTCTTTGACATATTTGTACAGCACTTCTCATCTTCAATTTTAGTTGCTTCTTTCTTTTTACCACATTTGTCCTTTATTTTCATTCACATAGCCTCTTTTGAACATGTGTTAGTTTTTGAGTAGCAGTCATTTGGATGATATTTTATACATTTTTATGTTTATATGTGAAAAGTGTGTTTGAATTTAAAGCAAACAATGCATGAACAATGCATGGTAGCAGAACTTTTTACTCTAAAGTCACTTAATATATCTCTAATCTAATATATGCAAATTTTAAAAATAAATTTAGCAAGATATACATTCTCAAAAATAAAATAGACTACTGAGAATAAAACGAACTTAAAGCTGCTCTTTATTGGATTCAAGCAACATAAACATTCATGGAGTGATATGAATAAGAAATTTCTCATTGTTCTTCGTTTGTTTGCCATGGTATCACTTCATTTATGCACGCGTATTTTAAGCATGGACTGTCTTCCAGATCCTATGCTGGGTGGATGGACAAAGATGGATAAGACATGTTTTCTTTTTCTGAGAGTATATATGTTACCCACTCTCCCAAGTCAGTGCCCGACAAGGCTCTTTCTGCCTCGTGTTACTTGCCCCACTGCTGCTGTTGCTGCTGCTGCTGCTGCGAAGTCGCTTCAGTAGTGTCCGACTCTGTGCGACCCCATAGACGGCAGCCCACCAGGCTCCGCTATCCCTGGGATTCTGCAAGCAAGAACACTGCAGTGGGTTGCCATTTCCTTCTCCAATGCATGAAAGTGAAAACTGAATGTGAAGTCGCTTAGTCGTGTCCGACTGTTAGCAACCTCATGGACTGCAGCCTACCAGGCTCCTCCACCCATGGGATTTTCCAGGCAAGAGTACTGGAGTGGGGTGCCATTGCCTTCTCCAACCTGCCCCACTAGAAGACTGATTTTGGTTCAGATGTAAAGGAGAGCATTTTATTCTCTGATCAGAGAATGGAGTGGTGTGAACTTGTGCTCTGGAGAAGCTGTCCCCAGAGTTTTTGGCACTAGGGGCTGATTTTATGGAAGAAAATTTTTCCACAGACAGGGTTGAGGGGTATGTATTCAGGGTGACTCAAGTGCATTACATTTACTGCGCACTCTATTTCTGTTATTACATCACCTCCACTTCAGAGCATCAGACATTAGATACCTGATTTAGAGAATCTGGGGCTTCCCGCGTGGCACCAGTGGTAAAGAACCTTCCTGCCAATACAGGAGACTTAAGAGACACAGGCTGGATCCCCTGGAGGAGGGCATGGCAACCCACTCCAGAATTCTTGCCTGGACAATCCCATGGACAGAGGAGCCTGGCGGGCTATGGTGCCTAGGGTCGCATAGAGTCAGACACTACTGAAGCGACTTAGCAAGCACTTAGCACACTAGAGCACTGGCTCTCCAGACAGGCTGTGGGTGGGGCTGCTTTGTAGAGATCTCACCAGTGAAGGGAGGGGACGGAATTCCCCAGAGGCCAGTTTAACTGAGGACAGCTCAGACCCCAGATCATAGTGCCAGGCACAGAGTCCTTATACAAAACCCGCTGCCGCCATCTTGGATTGAACGTCTGCGCAGGTTCTAAATCTGGTTCCTAAGCTGAGATGTCAGTCCCTATAGCAGAAGGAGCTCTGGTCTGAAAGGCGAGGGGCGAGGTCTCTGCATGCAACACACTTTAAGCAAGAGAAACTATGACTAAGCACAAAGGAAAAAAAAAAAAAAGAGAGAGAGAAAGGTTAGACTTGATTTTATTACCCAGATTCTGTTTTTATTCTCTGGGAATTAATGGGCTTTTCCACGGACACATCCCTTCTGTCTTTCGTCCTGTTCCTCATTCTTAAGGGATGAAAGTTCCTCTTCTGTAACTGTTCCCTGTTGATTTCAGGGGTCGTCATAACACCAGGTATAGGAATGGAATTTCTCCCCAGGTGCCATTTGATGGTTTCATTGTCAGCAGCCCTCAGCCCTAGATATTTGTATTCCTGAGTAACAACCATTTGTCTAACTTTTTGGAGACAAAGTTCATCAGACAGTTTTGGGTTCATGGCCCAAATATTAGCTAGAGTAATGGTCAGATGCCAATTTTTTTTTTTCCTAAAAATATATTTATGACCTTTGCCTATAGAGAAGAGTGCCCTGACATGGAGGTTCACTGCTGGGGCTCGATTTTCCTGGTCACATTTTGGTGATTTTTTTTGTCAAAGGATTTAGCTAAATATGGGAGGGCCAGGGAAGGGACCTGAAGTAATGGCTTTTAAATTCGTTTAGTTTTTTCTTAATTGTATTATAATTGCTTTACAATGTTATATTAGTTTCTGCCAAATAACAATGTGAATCTGCTATACGTGTACATATATCGCTTCCCTCTTGAGCCTCCCTCCCACCCCACACCCGTCCCACCCCTTAGATTCTCCTAGAGCACTGAACTGAGCTCCCTGTACTATACATCAACTTCTGACTAGCTATCTATTTTACACATAGTAG
This sequence comes from Bos indicus x Bos taurus, assembly GCF_003369695.1. NCBI lineage: Eukaryota > Metazoa > Chordata > Mammalia > Artiodactyla > Bovidae > Bos > Bos indicus x Bos taurus. The sequence continues at coordinate 15,363,496 of NC_040076.1, read as the reverse complement.
TATAGATATGTTGACGCTGCTCCCTTTCCTTTCTGCCATGTCCACAGGTCCATTCTCTCCATCTGTGTCTCTGTTCCTGTCCTGCAAATAGGTTCACCAGTACCGTTTTTCTAAATTTCAAATACAGGTATTAATATGCATGATATTTGTTGTTGTCTTTCTGACCTACTTCACTATGTATGTCAGATACTGGGTTTATCCACATCACTACAAATGACCCAGTTTCCTTCCTTTTTATGGCTGAGTAATGGTGTATATGTACCACATCTTATTTATCTGTACCACATCTTATTTATCTGTTCATCTGTCAATGGATATCTATGTTGATTCTATGCCCTAGCTATTGTAAATAGTGCTGCAGTGAACACTGGGGTACATGTTTCTTTTTTAATTGTGAATTTCTCAAGATATTTGCCCAGTAGTGGGGTTGCTGGGTCATATGTTAGTTTAATTCTTAGTGTTTGTAAGGAACCTCCATAGTGTTCTCCATAGTGGTTGGATCAATTTAAATTCCTACCAACAGTGTGAGGGGGTTCCCTTTTCTCCACACCCTCTCCAGCATTTATTGTTTGTAGATCTTTGTGATGATGGTCATCCTGACAATGTGAAATGATACCTCATTTTAGTTTTGATGTGCACAATAACTGAAGTAATGGCTTTTTTTTTTTTTTTTTTAATTCTTGAAAGGTCCTTTCACATTTGGAATTTCATTCAAAAAGGATCATCATCCTTTCCTTTCAACTTTTCCTATAGAGACCTAACTATTAGATCATAGTTAGGGTTCCAGATGTGTCAAAACTCAGCCATCCCCTGGAAATCCTGCCTGCTAGCTTTAGGATGGGTGAGCCTGAAAATCTATTCCTTCCTTTCTTGGGTTAGGCTTCTCTGACCTTCTGTGAGAATGAAACCTTCGTGGATCATACTAGTTTGTGGTGTTTGGGTCTTTTTCTTGGCCACCCTATATCCTTCATTAACTAGGTCGTTCAGAGCAGTTACAGCATTTTCATCAGAGATCTCCTTAGTGAGACTGACGATCATAATTTCATCTACATACTGGGTGAGGGAACTCAGTTTTAGGTCATCTTTAGCTAAAAATTTCCTCAAAGACAGTGAGTGAGTTTTTGAACCTTTGTGGCAGAACTTTCCAACAGTATTGTTAATTAAATATAGAAGAAGGCATATTTTAAATTTAATACAGAACACCAGGTCCTGGTGGACAGTAGAGTGGCCAGCAGGGTATACTGATTGGGAACTATTGAAGGTATATTTTGGTAGCTTAACTGACTGCCCTGTGGTCCTGTATCATCCAGTATACCCCATTGGGTTTCTCTGTGGGGCAGATGAGGGTTTTATTGGATGATTGGCATGGTGTAATAAGACCCTGGTCAGTTAGGCCCTGTATAACAGGGGCAGTGATTAGTAAAGCCTCTCAATGGACAGTTTACTGTTTTCTCTGGGGTTATATGTCCAGGTTTTAAATAGACTATCATAGAGATACTCCATGGACTATCACAAGAGCTTCCATAGCTCTTCCTACCTATCCCTAGACCCACACTTTGGGGTTTACTCCTGTGAGATCAACTTGCTTTGTCCTGGGAGGTTTGTCCTCGGCCATTAACGTTATCATCTTGTGTCACATGTCTAGGGGAACACCAATCTTTAGTTTATCTCCCAATAGGTGAATATTAGCCTCCAATTTATATAATATATTCCTTCTAGCAGGGGTATAGGGCAGTAGGGAACATATGGGAAGGAATGAGTGAGAATGTGTTCATCTAATTTGCTTCCTAATGGCTCACAACTCTTGTGACAGTTTGTCTGATCTGTTGTTCATAACCAAGTAAGTGGCACCAGTGTTGACTAAGTTGACTAAGAATTTGACTGGTTTTCTCCCTATGTCCAATGTCATTCTGGGCTCTTTGGGGGTCATTGGAGTGCTAACTCAGGAGCCTCCTGGTCTAATTATTCTCCGTCTATTTGGACCATCTGACTTTGAGGACCATCTTACTTTGGGGTTTCTCTGATGGTTCGGCAGGTAAAGAATCCACCTGCAATGCAGGAGATCCAGGAGACTCTGGTTTGATCACTCGCAGGGAAGATTCCCTGGAGTAGGAAATGGCAATCCACTCCAGTATTCTTGCCTGGAAAATTCAGTGGACAGAGGATCCTGGCAGGTGACAGTCCATGGGGGTCACAAAGAGCTGGAAATGACTAAGCACATGGCATATATGACTTTAAGGATACTGGTAGAATCTGCTGCTTCCATCCCCCTTTGGGGGTGATGAGGGAATTCTTCCTTCCAGTGTCCCTCTTGTTTACATGTGACACTCTGATTGGGTCCTAGTTTCCTTGACTGGCTATTCCTTGATGGGAATTGAGGGTCACTCACTGTAGATGTGGAGACAGCAATGACACCCCACTCCAGCACTCTTGCCTGGAAAATCCCATGGATGGAGGAGCCTGGTAGGCTGCAGTCCATGAGGTCACTAAGAGTCGGACATGACTGAGTAACTTTACTTTCACTTTTCACTTTCATGCATTGGAGAAGGAAATGGCAACCCACTCTAGTGTTCTTGCCTGGAGAATCCCAGGGATGGCAGAGCCTGGTAGGAAGCCCTCTGTGGGGTCGCACAGAGTCGGACACAACTGAAGCAACTTAGCAACAGCAGCACTGTAGATGAGAGTCTCTGTGGGTGGTTAGTTCAGATTCCTGTGCCAACCATCAACTGCCAGTAGGCAGACATGCCTCTAATTTTTATCCTCTGACATTTTCTCCTCTATATCTCAGCTGTTAAGCACTTGGTAGGCAACCTCCACCAGGCGAAAGATAGGAGTGTCTGATTGTATTTAGTTTCTGAAGTTTGTCTTTAATATTTTGGAAATAAAGTAGGACTTCGGGATTGCATTCCCTTCCAATTACTAAGGGTCAGTAGTATAGATTCAGAGGCATTTCTTGAGCTTTCTAAGAATACTGAAGGGTTTTCCACTGGCTCCTGATTGATTTCCTTTTTCTTTTTCCGATTAACTGGTTTTTTCCCCCGCTGCCTAGGTTCCCTTTAGACAGTGTCTTCGTAATAGGCCAGCCTCTATCTTCTACCCCTTTATCCATTGTCTAGGTGGTCCCAGTTGGGTTTGTTATCTGGGACTGCTTGATTCACTGGTCTGTAAGTGGCATGGCCTTTATTGTTTCTGTTCTCTTTATCTGTTTCCCCTTGGGCTTTTCAAAATGTTATGACCTTTTCTTCCCCTGTTAGGCGTGCATTTAGGAGGCTCTGAATCTCAACCCAGGTGGGGTCATGGGTATGAAAGTTTCCTCTAATCAGATGCAGATATGCTTTTCTTCCCTCAACCCCTCAATATGACTTTTCTGGGTATACGAATCAGAAGTGGTAAATGGGGTACGTATGTGGATGAGCCCTTCTCTATCAGGGACCTACCTTAAAGGGAATATTTTCCTTAGGTTGTTGGACACTGGCTGATAATTATTCCTACTTCATGTACTTTCTGGACTGCATTCTGGGAGAGGGGGGCTGGTATGAAAGGAACTCCTTTCATACCAGGAAGTCATCAGGGGGCAGTTCAAGGACTGGTAGAGGCTTAGTCTCTTTGTTATCATCTCAATGGAGAAGGGACCGTGTCCCTTTTAAAGGCCTGCATTCTTATATAAGAACGCGTAAAGAAATTAGACAAGGAATGTTATCCCATTTCTTTTGTCTTTGACATTGTGGTTCTGATTGTAAAATGATATAATTTAGAAATCTAACTACTGAGGGAAGAGTTAGAGTGATTTGTTGGCACACAAATGCTATAGGATTTGACACAAGTAAGATTGCTGGTTTGGGAAATTTGGAACCAGTACTAAGCTATTAATGGATTCTTCAGTGACCAAAATAGGAGGGATCCAAGTGCCAAAGCTTTAGCCATCCTCCCTCTGAGGCCTGAGCATGTCTGGAGTCTAGAGGGTGGGTGCAGGGAGAAGAGCCACAGTCAGTCCCACCTGGGTCATCAAAAATTTGTTACCAATCCTCTCCCCCAAACCTCCAATGAGTTGTCCCCAGCAAGAGTTCCTTCTTCCTGATGTTGCTTGTGCCAATAGAAGAGACCAAATTTTGTTCAGAAGCAAAGGAAAGCTTTATTCTTTGATCAGAGAATACAGACATACGAGCTCCTGCTCTAGAGCAGCGTTTCCTAATATTTTTAGCTCCATGGACTGGTTTCATGGAAGATAATTTTTTCACTGATGGTAGGTGTGTGGTTCAGGCAGTAGTGTGAGCCATGGGGGAATGATGGAGAGTGCAAGATGAAGCTTTACTTATTTCCATACCAGTCAGTTCCTGCTGTGTGGCTTGGTTCCTAAAAGGCTGTGGGTTGAGGACTCCTGCTTTAAAGTATACACTCTTCCCAAAAGTTCATTATCAGGGATGCTTTATAGGATTCTTGTCATCAGGGGGGAAGAGTGGTGTTCTTGTCTATTGGGAACACCTATGTTGCTCAGGGCATTCCAGATCAAAGTGTTGGGGGCAACATTACCACACAGGATCATTGAAGCTAAAGTGTTGGGTGCAGAAACTTCACACTAGGAATTCCTATCTGAAGTGCCAGGTGCATGACCTCTACAAAGGGCATCATATGAGCAGGTGAAACTAGACTAAAACACAAAGAGAAAAAAGTCAGACTTAATTACACAGTTTCTATTTTTATTTCCCAGTAATTGCAATGGATTTCTCTTGTGACATATAGTCCAGTGGAGAAATAGATGTATGAAAAAAAAATTGAGTATATGTTAATTGCTGCTGGGGAATGGTACAGAAACTCACAACAGCCTTCCTTGGTTTTATATTCATTTTAAATAAAATAGCAATAAGTTAACTTGAATAAGGGAATATAAAGTCTTTGTTATAAGGGAATACAGTGTTTTTATAGTCTCTTGTTCAAGTTATATTTATATAATTGCATATGAAGAATTTATACTTACTAATAATTATGAAATCTTATTAATACATTCCAGTATACTATTTTAGGTGCTCTAAGAGGTAATACTATAGGATTTGAGCAGGCAATGAAGAGTTTGATTTGCTCCTGGAGTAGCACTCAAATAAGGTTTTGATGGAAAGTAATAAGATTGCACTATTACAAAGGAGAAGGGCTCTATTGAATAAGAAGAATAATTCAGAAAGAAATATATAAATAGGAAAACAGACCCTATTTACAAAATTTCTTGATAGTTGCCTATTGTGTGTGTTTTGTTTTGATTTGGTTTTGATCCTATATTTGGAAACTGTCAGAAATAAAATTGAATAAAATTAGATCATGTCCAGCTTGTTAAATATCTTACATGACAAGTGTGAAAGAGTGTGGATTTTATCCTACTCAACAGAAAGATTAAACATGTTAGATTTTCACTATCCAGTATTGACCACATCTTAATGTACACATGGAACAGTCTTCTCATTTTATAGATTATGGTTCATTCAGTATGAGATAAAATTGAATATCCTATATTATAAGCAAGTTCCTAATTGAGGTCAGTGGTTTTGGATTTGGACCTACATTTGACATAACAATGGTAAGCACCTGGAAGCTACTTAATATAGAAAATCTTAGGCCCTACACCAGATATACTGAATCAGGATTTTCAGGGATGGGGCCAGAATCAAATAAAAACAACCATTGCAATCTGGAATATAGCCGCAGACCACTCACTAGACTAAGCTAGCAGTGGTGAGACATTAAAACTAAAGCAATGAGGATGCAAAACAGAAGCAGATTTGGGAGATAATTAAGGGAAGTGAGTTGAACTTGTTCAGTTTTCTGTTAACAAGAGGCAAGGATAAGAGAACCTTGGATATCTCTGTTATTTTTTTTTTCTTCCTTTTTTTCTGGCAAAATAGATTCAGTAGATAAAAATAGCAAAACTTACAGTTCAGTTCAGTTCAGTCTCTCAGTCATGTCTGACTCTTTGCGACCCCATAAACTGCAACAGGCCAGGCCTCCCTGTCCATCACCAACTTTCAGAGTCTACCTAAACCCATGTCCATTGAGTCGGTGATGCCATCCAGCCATCTCATCCTATGTCGTCCCCTTCTCCTCCTGCCCTCAATCTTTCCCAGCATCAGGGTCTTTTCCAATGATTCACCTCTTCGCATCAGGTGGCCAAAATATTAGAGTTTCAGCTTCAACATCAGTCCTTCCAATGAACACTCAGTACTGATCTCCTTTAGGTAGACTGGTTGGATCTCCTTGCAGTCCAAGGGACTCTCAAGAGTCTTTTCCAACACCACAGTTCGAAAGCATCAATTCTTTTGAACTGTGGTGTTGGAGAAGACTCTTAAGAGTCTTCAGTAGGCTCCCTTTCTTGGAAAATTAATATAATGAAACAAAGTAGAATATACCATAGTAATCTTTTCTTTTTATATTGTTTGACTGTCTTATTTTATTTTTTTTTCATTTATTATTATTATTATTTTTTAGAATGGAAACTGTAGTGTCTATAGCTTAACAGGAAGAAGTCAATAGAAAAAGAATCATTAAGCAGGTTGACCAGTTGCTGTTAAAGGACCCACATGATCTAACTGAGATATTTGTTTTTCTAAATTAATATGGGAATATTGAAGACAGTTGAGCTCAAATATGAAAAAAGCACAGTGATGGAAAGGAATTACACTAAAATGTTTACTTTGTCTTGGTAAACTTAGGTGGAAACATTTATTAAAAAAATAGTTTTGATCAAATGTTCACAGCCATCAAAATTCCTAAAATGTTTGATGATAGAATATTTCTCTTTTAAGTGTTCCAAAAGTTCTGAGTTTTCACGAACAATGTAGCAATTTAAGTGAATAAACAAGATCATACATAGATGGCTTTAATATGACATGAATTCAATAATAAAAAGTGAATAATTAATAAGTTATAGGCATAATGCTCTAAGTGGGTACAATTTAAAAATGTTTTTAATGAAAAAATGAGGAAATCATATTCATTTGATTTCATCAATAATTTAAAAGTTCCTTCTATGAATAAGACTCTTTGAAAGATTTTATAGTTATTAGATATCTTAGTTCTGTTAACTCCCTTGATGTGGAAAGTGAAAGTGAAATTTGCTCAGTCGTGTCTGATTCTTTGCTACTCCATGGACTAAGTCCAGGGATTCTCCAGGCCAGAATACTGCAGTGGGTAGCCTTTCCCTTTTCCAGGGGATCTTCCCAACCCAGGGACTGAACCCAGGTTTCCCACACTGTAGGCGGATTCTTACCAGCTAAGCCACAAGGGAAGCCCAAGAATACCGGAGTGGATAGCCTATTCCTTCTCCAGTGGATCTTCCCAATCCAGTAATCAAACTAGGGTATCCTGCATTGCAGGAGGATTCTTTACCAATTGAGCTATGAGGGAAGCCCCTTGATGTGAAAGCCTGGGGAAAAAATTGCTTGCTTGAAAAATGATACAAGTCATCCTACTAAGATAAATCAGTGCCTTAAGTTATCTGCACCTGTCTGTTAGAATTTTGAGTGGATCCAACTGTGCTTTGTGTCAGGCATGTGGGAGAGTAATTAAATTGTCAGTTTTAAAATTTCTGCAGGTGATAAACTGGCCATTTTAAATGTCACTGTTAAATATTGTATCAAATTGCAATGGGCTCTCTTGGTCCCTTGATGGATCTTAGAAATGCCAATGACTTCATTATATTTTACTTCTGTAAATTAAGAAAATCTCCTTTGAAAATCTGCTGTTTAATATGCATGCTTACTTAAATTGCAAATATTAACTTAAACTTTGTTATGATAGCATTATTTTTTGCTAAAATGTTGTCTAGGTTCTATTTTGAGGAGTAATTTTCATTTATGATAAAAATTATTTCTCTATATTTTCCCCTCCATTAGTTCTTCTCCTGAAATTCTTTTTTATGTTGTTGATGCTTGTTTCACTGAAGTAGAAAACCTTAACATTTTTTACATTTTTCCATTTTCAGTAATGTTCTATTTGATCTAGAGTAATTCTTATTTTGACTTCTTTGTTGTTCCATCCTTTCCTACCTTTCTATGTTCTTTGCCAATAGCCAGCCCAATACTCATCATAATATACCTTAAAGTGCTTTTCCCTGAAATTCAGTTGTCATTTATTCTATCTTCTGACTAATCTTTACTAAATGCCAATTTTGTTTCTATTTATAAATAATGACACAAATATAAGTCCAGAAATTTTACCATGACTTTTGAGATCCTCCAATGTACTTTAAAAACTATTTCTCTAATTATAATATATGACCATAATTCTTGACCATAATTCTACATGAGATCAACTTCATCTATATTGATCTACTATTTGGAAAGACACTGATGCTGGGAAAGATTTAGGGAAAGAGGAGAAAGAGGCAACAGAAGATGAGATGGTTGGATAGCATCTCCAACACAATGGAAATGAATTTGAACAAACTCCAGGAAATAGTGAAGGACAGGGAAGGCTGGTATGCTGCAGCCCATGGGGCACAAAGAGTGGGACACAACTTAGCAACTGAACAACAAAAACAGCAATTATTCCCTGAATATCACTTGAACATTTTTGCCTTAACTGGAATGTCCACCAACATGTATTTCTTACTTGCAGTGGCTATCCTCTTTCTGTCCTTCTATTACAATATCTACTCCAGCTTTTTCCCTCAAGTTTTATTGTCCTCTATGCAGCCTTCTTGACCATAAATGTCATAATGGCCATAATTGATACACATCATCTTGTTTTATCATTCTTCTTTTTATGTAGTATTTTTGCCTTACCAAATAAAGTAGAAATACTTTGACATTAGAAACTATGACATTATTTTATGTACCATAGCATCTTAAAAGAATGATTTTCAAAATGCATGTATTCAATAAATACTTACTTATTTTGGTAAATAATTTTTAGTTTACCTAATTCTACATTTAAGATAGTACTGCATTTCTTTATTTGAGGGTAGTTCAAAAAAGATATATTTGTCATGAATGCATTATCCAGGCTGTGAGTGTAAAATGTTTTCTTACTTTAAATGAGACTCTCATGTGAATATACTGGCATTTTGACTATCCAATACCAATTTTAATACAAAATTATGATTGATTGTTTGGCTTTTAGGTAATTCTATCATTTAATCAATGTTGCTTATATCAAGTGAATCAATCTATGTAACATTATACCCTTATCAATTTCTTCAAAGGTATTACATCTATTCCCAATATAAGAAGAGTAAAATATCAAGATTGGGTTTTTCAGCATCAGTGAATGCCATTTTATTACTCAAATTCCACCCAACCCTAAACAGATATTTTAATTTGAAATATTTAATTTTTTTCTGTATGATATAAAGGCCCCATTTCACTGTCAACTCTTATTATTTATTTATTTTTAGTGCCTAAATTTAAATATCAGAAATGAAGGTGAAGTTAACTGGATAGGTATAAATATATCAATCCTGACCAGTTTTTTCTGAACACAACATTGTCATTAGAAGATTATTTCACTTTCTTCTGGCATTTAGGTTCAAAGACTCTGGGGGAGGCCATTTTGTACCATATGTATCTTCCTCTGGGGGAGGTAACCAAAAGTCAAGAATGGTAAATGATATTGAATCTCTAGAGCAAAGATTAAGGCATGACCTTAAATTTTAGTTCTTTTTTTTTTTCCTAATCTGCACATGTTTTAATATATCTGTGGGGGTCAATTAGAGTAAATCTAGCCTTTGGGAAATGTATTAAACTAGAGAATTATGTGTTGTCTTTTTACTATATACTTTTAATCCCCGATTTATAGCCAATGTGCCCAGTCACCAAAATGTTCATAAAAATATGGTCTTGATTAATGGATGAATTGATAGTTTGTATGGAATGAAAATTAACCAAGTGTTTTAATAAAAATTAACTAATCAATTTCAAGATTAATTTCATTTTATTGCAATGAATATGTTATTTATTATACCCATTAGCAAATCTGTGTAAAATTGTTCAGAACTTTTTAAATGCCTACATGTGTTTGGCTTTTAAAATGGCTGCATCTTTCAAGTTTTGTCTTTTCTGTAAACTACAAAAGGTCAAACTGGGAATTGCTTAAGTAAGAATTGGCAGACATTTCTCAAAAGTTCTAGTATCTTTAAACTTTATTTAAGTCGGTGAGGTGATTCCAAAATTTGATATTGTCAGTACTGTCAGTGTTCTGTACCCAGTGTACGATAAACTCTCGGTAAAGTGTTTTTTCATTATTCTGCCATGCATTTATATGTATTATCAGTTTAGGAGAAATATAAGTGAGGGTGATGAGCTTTCCATTCTATAAATTTACATTTAAATATAGTAGAGAAGGGTTCCTTGATGGCTCAGTGGGTAAAGAATCTGCCTGCAATACAAGAGACACAGGAGATGGGGATTTGATCCCTGGGTTGGGAAGATCCCCTGGAGGAGGAAATGGCAACCCACTCCAATATTCTTCCTTGGAAAATCCCATGGACAGAGGAGCCTGGATGGCTACAATCCTTGGGGTCACAAACAGTCAGACACAACTGAGCAAGTAACATACATAATCAGTTAAGTTCAGTTCAGTCACTCAGTCGTGTCCGACTCTTTGTGACCACATGAACCGCAGCACGCCAGGCATCTCTGTCCATCACCAACTCCCAGAGTCCACCCAGATCCGTGTCCATCGAGTTGGTGATGCCATCCAGCCATCTCATCCTCTGTTGTCCCCTTCTCCTCCTGCCTTCAATCTTTCCCAGCATCAGGGTCTTTTCCAATGAGTTAGCTCTTTGCATGAGGTGGCCAAAGTATTGGAGTTTCAGCTTCAACATCAGTCCTTCCAGTGAACACCCAGGACTGATGTCCTTTAGGATGGACTGGTTGGATCCCCTTGCAGTTCAAGGGACTCTCAAGAGTCTTCTCCAACACACACATCATTATCAACAATATACATTTTATTTGTTTAGTGAACATGCCTCTGGATCAAAGACATTTATTTGTTGATGTTATAAATGGAACTATCCAAGAATATTTTGAAAAGTTATTGATCCTTTAGTTTTATTTTGAAGATAGAATGTAGCCAGCCATGTGGAGATTAGAGAAAGGGAGATGGCAAAGGCAATAGTTTGCACAAAAGCACATTGGTGAGGAAGTGTGAGTCAGTGGGGAAGTGGAGGATGATTAATTGTAGTTGTCTACAGCTGCAAAAGCATTAAGGAACAATTGGAAATAAACTTGGAAAAGTTAGTTTTCTTTCAATTAAAATGTACACAATAACTAATTAACTGAATAAAACAAATGCAATTTGGAGATTTTTGAGTAGGCAGGTAAAATTAATTTTTTTTTTTTTTTTTGAAATATACGCTTGCAGCAACCTGAGAAATATTCTCATGGGGAGAAACATTGAAGAGATATTAAGTCAGAAAAAGACATACAGAATTTGATACATCACTCTCTCAGATTAGAAGAAATATCTCAGGTTACAAATAAGTGAGTGCATGCATTAGGGAAACAGTGTTGAAATAAGAATGCATACAAGTAATATTTCAGAGGTTATATATCCAAGACTTTACAATCGATTGGTAATGACCAAAAATTGAATAGTAAACAGTTAGCAATTTTTGATGCAAGGGTTAAGTGTTCATTTTGAACATGGAGAATTTGAAATTAAAATATGCTATTCAATTGAATGTGAGTTGAGAATTAGAAATTGTAGGATTAAACTATGGGAAAGCATAAACTGGAGAACCAAAGAGAAAAGGAAATTGATGTCATGAAATAAGATGATATCTTAAAGGAGCAAGTATAAATAGTAAAAAGAGAATGAGAAAAATCACAATTCCCTTCTTTATTCCAACTATATCACCTTTTTTTCTACCTCTGTCCCTTCTATCCATAAGTATGAGTAAACCTTCCCAGTTTGTAAAGTCCCATGTCCAGAATTGTGGATCCCCTCAAATTCTACACATTTCTACAGATATAATTTCTTAAGAGGCCAATCTTAAATTCCTTGACTTTGTCTACAGTTTGATTCTATTGTCCCCATTGGGGATTAGTTACTTCTACAAAGAAAAAGTCTTCTTCTGTCAATTCTCACTAGAATTGACAATGTTTATAATAGATACTCTCTTGTTCCTTCATTTGGGGCTTCCCTGGTGGTTCAGACAGTAGAGTATCCACCTGCAATGCAGGAGACCTGCATTCGAACACGGTCTGAAAGATCCCTTGAAGAAAGAAATGGCACTGCAGTATTCTTGCCTGGGAAATCCCATGGACAGAGGAACCTGGCCAGCTACAGTTCATGGGATCACAGAGAGTCAGACTTGACTGAATGACTAACACACTTCCTTGGTTCTTCTAATTTTCTTCCTATTCTAATTCTTTGTTATTCTTAACATGTTTCTCTCTGAAATATTAGACTTAATAGGACACTTTTTGAGCCCCTATCATATATGTACTCTCTGAGTGTTGATGAAATTATTAATAAAAAAGGGCCAAGACTGGAGAGAAGAGAGCGATGTAGCCCATCCTGTTTCTCAGAGAGGTTTCCAGAAAAAGGATTCATCAATCAAGTATGGGACGTACAAGGAATTATTTTAAAAAGTTTAAATAACATGTATGACAAGTTTTGGTTGATAAATATTGTCTTCCTTTCTCATATTTTTGATTTCACATTTTATTTACTTAAACATTGTCAACATAGGTATGGTAGTTACATCTTTAGTCTAATTTATTTTTTTGGAATTTCATGGGTATAATTTCTCCTCTAGGTTATTTCGACTAATTCGTGCTCACAGTACCTTATTTCACCATGTATTTTCTAATGTCGTAATGTGAATTAAACTTGAAGAGAGGTTCGTTTATGAAAATCTTGTGGAGTTGGGACTGATTATGAAGGGATTTTGTGTTTGTTTCTGCCACGTAGCTGTGAGTCCTATGTGAAACAGCTTTATAAGTTAATTTTCAGCTTGGGGTTTCCCAAAGAACATATATTTGCAATTTCAAAATTCCAAATCTAGGATATGGTAGAAGCATGGTTAACCTCTTTAAGAAGAAACATTTTTCCTTTACATAGGCCAGAAGAGCCAACTATCCTTGTCATTCTCTTTTGCCAGTAGGCTAGTTTATTCTATACCCTTCTTAACACTAAGGGTGAATCTTTTTCTGGTCCAGTGTTTGGTGATGTTCTATAGCATCCCCTCTTCTCAGCAAGCTTGGATCCATCCTCTGCAATCTTTGAGCCTGTTAGTTACTATGACCCACAAATTCCCAATGTAGGCTTGTACTCTAAATTTCAGATTTTTCTTCATTTTTTTTTTTTTCCTTGAAGCACCATTACTGTCCTGAAAAGGTTCCGTTCAGTTCAGTCGTGTCTGACTCTTTGGGACCCCATGGACTGCAGCACACCAGGCTTCCCTGTCCATCACCAACTGCTGGAGTTTGTTCAAACTCATGTCCATCCAGTCAGTGATGCCATCCAACCATCTCATTCTCCGTCACCCCCTTCTCCTCCTGCCTTCAGTCTTTCAATCATTCCCAGCATCAGGGTCTTTTTGGAGTCAGTTCTTTTTCTGAAAAGGTTAGCTATGCATTTCTGGGAGCAAAGGATGGTGGAACAGTGTTTTAGGGCATGGTCACACTGTCTTGACATATTATTAGAAACATAAATCTTTTAATTTATGTTAAAGCATAATTTTAATTATCTTCTGATGTTAGAATATTCAGCTCTTTTATTCCAAATCTGACAATAAACTTTTTTGAATATCTTTATTTTATTACCATTGCTCTAGTTACTTCAATTAACTTATCTATTTTGTGGAAAAAAAAAAAAGGAAAAAGTTTATTAGTTTATTCCCCTCTCTTTATGTAGTACCTCCTCTCTTCCACATGCTTGTCTTCTTTCATGGAAATATTTTAGTAGTTAGTCAAAAAGTACTTAACTTAAAGATTTAATTATTGTAATAGCAGTGTAGGGTGTACTCTTTTTAAGCAAGTTTCCAAATTTTGAGCAAAAATTTTCTGTAGCTGTTGCCCAATCTGGTAGCACACATAAGCCCTAGCCTGTGAATATGGAACAGTTGTCTAAGTATGAATTTTCTCAACATTTCAACAGAGCTTTAATACATCTTTTATTTGCCCTGGTTGTAAAGTGCATAATGATATAATGGGTATAATTTGTTAGATTGTGTTTTGTAAACTTTCATTTCTCTTTACAGGTAATAAAAGCATAAGAGGATAAATAATTGCTATTTAGATCATGTGATATCGACACGATGTGTTAATATTTTAGCATTTATGTTTAAAAGCAAAATTAATTTTACTCAAATATTTTCTTTCAGCTCTTCTTCAAGTGACAATTTCACTTAGCAAAGTAGAGCTTAGTGTGGGTGAATCTAAATTCTTCACATGTACAGGTATGTATTTCTACAAATATTTTCAGATAGCTTGTTTCATTCTTCAGTTAGTTATATAATATACTGAGTAATTTCATAGTTAAAGTATCATTCTCTAGAAATAAAATTGTATATTATCATTGGACTTATAATGATTGAAAAAGTGTTAATAAGCACATTTTACATATTAAACACTAAGAATTTTATTTATTACTTTCCAGTTACTAATCTTGACTGTCAAACAAACTAGATTATTTTGAAGATAGCTTAGAAAATATAATGTATGCATGATAACTTTTAAATAAATTGAAATATTTCCCTCTAATAATAATATTAGAATAAATTTATATGTTATAATTGAATAATTTTGTTAGAAATATCATATATCATAATGCTATGAGAAATTATATGGTTCTACTTAAGCAACAAAATTTTATTCAGTATGTAAAACTCACAAATCAACACATTCTACTGCTATTTAGATTCACAATATTAATTTTCATGCATAAAGGACTTCATATATAAAGTTTTAAAATATTCATGCAGTGCCAAATTGTGTTTTAATATATTTAAAAATTGTTTTCTTTCATGATTATAATTTAGCATTTCAAAACGGAATTAAATATGTATTTCTGACATAAAATTCATTATAAAAGTTGTCTTGAGAATAGCATGACTTATGTAAATCATTATTGCAATTAATAAAAATAGAAGCAATTATAATAATGTATCTAAAAATCATATCAATTCATATGAATCTCTAGTAAAGGCCATGATTCTTCATAAATCTGCCTTCTTAAGGGTCTGAATTGATAGGTCTGTTGATACATGTTGTTGTATATTTGCAAATGGGAAGACAGAAAGTAGGGGATAGATTGGTTCAGTATTTTTTTTTTATGTCAGCACAGCTTTGGCATAAAATATAACTCTTTGTTTCTAAACTTTAACCATACTTTATATGTACAAATGTACACATGCACACATCCAGCTCAAATGTATCACAAAATCACATAAAAATGAAATTGTTTAAAAAAATGAATTTGAAAATAAAATCAAATTTTATTATATTCTTGGATTTGCATTACCTTTATGAACTTAAAAATACAATCCATTGTATTATTTTCTTGGATTTGCATTATCTTTATAATATAAATCATATGATGTATTGCCTCTGTAGATAATTCATAAATTAACACATAATTGAAGAGTATGAATTAACATCATCCAGTGTTAGTATTTGGCTCTTAGTAATAGGCAAACTAATAAAGCACTTTTTTTTTCCTTTTATATAAAGAAAATTAACCAAGAGCTGTACTGTTGTCCTGGAAGAAACCTTATTTATTTTAAATGCAGTAGTAAAGCAAAAATCTAAAAATGAAAATGTGGGAAACCTATACAAATCAGAACACTTGTATATATTTTTCTATCATAGTGTTGATATGTTGATATGATTCTAAAATTTCCTGCACTGAGACATCTAAAACTATGTCTTCAGATTGAACTAGAAGGTGCTCATGTTACGGAACTGGGTTTTTGACTCTTTAATCAATAGAAATTGGTAAGAGGCCAGATGAGAAATTCAGACAGGTCTTTATCCCAAATTCTGCTACACACTAGGATGTGAAAACGAGTGACAGGTTTCCTTGCTTGCTTTCTGAGGTGGGGTGAGCTGGTCCTTTAAGTGGTTTGAGGGTAGGTGTAAATCACTGGGTCACTGTGGAGAGGTAGCCTAGGTGGTACACTATGCAGGTGTCATGGGTAGTAACCTGCTTTTGCTCCCTCAAACGTAGCAGTTGGAATTTGGCCTTTATGCATCTTGATCACAATTTGCTGCAACTGCATGTGCTTGCAGTTATTTTTGGTCTCTTATAGTTTCTTTGTATTCTTTTACTCTAGGAGACATTTTTTCAGGTGCAAGCATTTCAGTGAAAGGGTCCCAGGTCCCAAGACTCAATGGAGCTCAGTCATATCCTCACAGACAAATGTGTCCCATGTATGAATTTTTATGTTACCTTTTCAGGAAAATAAATTTAATTCTACTGATTAATTTTCCCATTAGCCCAGTATCATCAGCAATATAACATGGACATTTTTATTTGGAATTACTATTTATTGGATTTGCCAAAAAAAGAAAGAATTATGATTGCACTGTGAAAATCCAGAATAAACTCTCCATGATAATGAATTTTTTCCATATCATTAAGAATTAAAATGTCCAAAATATTTCACAGAAATATCCTATATAATTTACTGTGTAAAATGAGGATTTTGTATTTCTCATATATAAAGTAATGCACATTTAAATGATTCCTTTGTAACTTCCTGATGGAAGAAGAGGGAATTAAAACAAGTACCTCCCCCAGATGAGTTACCCTGTAACTACTACGGTTTTATGGCTCTGTTTAGAAAAACTGAATATAACATAACTAAAATCATTCACGATTTAACTAAACTTCTTTCATACTTTTTTCTTCATCATGTCTAATTTGATATAGGAAGGAAGATAATTTGTTTCTAAAGCCATTTTGGGGGGAAAAGAGAAGGAGAGGGAACAATTTTCTTCAAAAAGGTCCCAAAAGATGTTAGTTAACTTTATGCATTTTCCCCCGAAACTTTTCAGTTAATAGTGCATGCTGCTTCCACAAATTATCTCACAAGCAATTAGGTGAAATACATCCTTTTGGTGTCTAAAAGTAAACATGGGAAGCTTCAGCTTTTACGGAGAGGATAATAACCTAGATTCTGAATTGGAAAACTTAAATAAATGTTTACCCTGTAATGATTTGGCTGTAATTGCCTACCACCATAAGTATCGTTTCAATACATTCTAATTATCATATGATTAAATAGTTAACAGTTTTAGAATCAACTGATGAAATTACTCATTTCAGTTGGAAAAAGAGAAGATTAGGGATTCATTTGAAAAATAGTCATTGGCCTTATCTATGCAAGTTTAACAACTTGAGAGATTAATTCAAAATTCTGTTAACAAAAGCCAAAGTTTATTTTATAGAAGATTTACATTTTTATGAGCTCTGCTGTATGGCAGGGACAGTGCTATTTCCTGACTCTATCAGAAAGAATTGAGCAGATGAAAGTATGTTCATAATCGTGTTTCAATTTGGATTATGTCTACTGGAGATGGCTCAGTGGGTAAACAATCTGCCTGCCAATGCAGGAGACACAGGAGATGTGGGTTCAGTTACTGGGTTGGGAAGGGCTCCTGGAGAAGGAAATGGCAACCCACTCCATTATTCTTGCCCAGGAAATACCATAGACAGAGGAGCATGGTGGGCTACAGTCCATGGGATCTTAAAGAGTCGGACGCAAACAGGCACACACACGTCTATCAAATGGAATGTTATTTGGACTCAGTTGCCTAGCCAGTTTCAGTACTTAGATATAATAATCATAATCCATAGATCTCTGTGGTAAAGTTTACACTATGCAAGTGCTAAGTCGCTTCAGTAGTGTCCAGCTGTTTGCAACCCTATGGACTGTAGCCCACCAGGCTTCTCTGTCCATGGGATTCTCCAGGCAAGAATACTGGAGTGGGTTGCCATGCCCTCCTCCAGGGAATCTTCCTGACCCAGGGACTGAACCTCGACTCCTCCATTGCAGGTGGATTCTTTAGCACTGAGCCGTCTGGGAAGCCCCAAAGTTTACTCTTATCATAGCTTAAATACCATACTGGAAAACCCATTTCCTATGGGTTTTGCTTACTCAGACTAGATTTAATCCTCAGTGTTGGATAAATAAGGATGAACATGTGTGCTAGCATTTGTGTTTACTTTCAATTTTGTAAGATTTTCAGATTTTGAGTATTCTGTTTACATTTTTTTTCTAGATTGTTAAAGTTGTTACATAATAGTAAATGCCAATATCAAAACAAACACTTGAAACATATTTTCAAGCATTTCTTTTCTATGGCTCTCTGCAGCAATTGGTGAACCTGAGAGTATAGATTGGTATAATCCTCAAGGGGAGAAGATAATTTCAACACAGAGGGTATCAGTGCAAAAGGAAGGTATTAGATCAAGATTAACCATCTACAATGCAAATATAGAAGATGCAGGGATATATCGTTGCCAAGCAACAGATGCCAAAGGACAGACACAAGAAGCTACAGTCGTTTTGGAAATTTACCGTAAGTCATGTATTTATGTTTTATTGATTGAAATTATAAATTCTTATAAAAATTCAAATTGAAATGCACTTAACAATAGAAGCTAGTACTCATTGAGAACTAACTATGTGCTGGACAGTGTAATAATAAGACTTTTACATATATCAGCTTATTTATGTTTTACCATAGTACGTCTCTAAAATAAGACAGATAAAAGGTTACAGTGGATTATAAACATGTAGATGGAGCCAAATCTATTGGGTAAATAATAGAGATGAAAATGTTTTAGTTTTCTGATGCCATTAAGAATCTGTTAGGTAATAGATAACAGTTTATTTAGTGTTACAGAACTTATTAGGAATGCTTTTTTCACTTTAAAAGCTCATGACTAGAGAAAATATCCTGTGTGACAGCAGGGAACAGTCAAGAATGAGAACTGGGGAAGGATAAGTTGACAGACTTTAGGTAGGAGAAAAAGTTGAAAACTCATATAAAGAAGAAAAATTTCTAACCAGATTCTTAGCTCCAGGTGTTTTCATTAACAAGGTGTTCTACGCTTAGACCTCATTTTATGACTTGAAATTGATTAATTCCTCATTCCTACTTTTAGGAATCCTTAACCTGTTTAGGCGGAGAACGCAATGGCACCCCACTCCAGTACTCTTGCCTGGAAAATCCCATGGATGGAGGAGCCTAGTAGGTTGCAATCCATGGGGTCGCTAAGAGTCAGACATGACTGAGCGACTTCACTTTCACTTTTCACTTTCATGCATTGGAGGAGGAAATGGCAACCCACTCCAGTGTTCTTGCTTGGAGAATCCCAGAGATGGTGGAGCCTGGTGGGCTGCTGTCTATGGGGTCGCACAGAGTCGGACACGACTGAAGTGACTTAGCAGTAGCAGTAGCAACCTGTTTAGGAAAACTGAAGATCATTGATTCCCTGGTTTTGAAACCAGGTTCCATCACTTAATTCTGTGGTCCTGAGCAATTGGGTACCCTCTCTATTTTCAATTTCCATTTATAAAATGGGTATAATAGTAGTACTTACATCATACATAGAGTTGCTTTGAGGACTACATTAATTCATGCACAATGTGCCTAGAATATTACTGTGCAATTAATTTGTGGTAGTTAGCATTTATACCAATGAAAAACTATAAAAGTTTTAGAATGCTAGCTCATAGGTCATGTCTTCCTTACAGCTGTGTTGAAAAAAGGGCCAAAAGTGTGCCATAGTCATACTTCCTCTTAAGATGACAACAATCTGTTGGAACATTGTTGTCCTCATTTGTCCTGATTTGACCTTTTTTTCCCTCCTGTTAGTTTCTAAGCCCCTCAAAGAAAGATGTTTTACTTCTTTATATGCCCATTTGCTGTACTAATTTCATAAATTACAAAAGACTAAATTGAAAACATCATTTCATAGACTAGTATCTGGAAAAAACTGTCATTTGAAATGATACAAAGGAAAATTCCTGGTGTTTAGTAAGAACAGTGAATTACCTTTGTGAAAATTTCTCATTAAGCATAAATATCCACATCCTTGCATTCATTTGATACACTTATGGATGTCTACTATATGGCAGACAATATTCTAATTCCTAAAGACTCATTAGTGACTAAAACAGAAAATGTCACTGGCCACTTGGTGCTAACATTTTAGAAGGTAGAAACAGGAGACAAAAAGTAAGCTAAAACTAATGTATAAATGCTAGATATATATGTTATAGAATCCTATAGGGAAGACATTAAGTAGTTTAGAAATAAAGGGTGATGACTATTTTGTATGTGGAGACTGGGCAAGAATTTGATGGAATTTAAGAGAGTGCAAATGCCCCAGAATGAAACCAAGTCTGGAGTGTTCAAGGAAGTGCCTGGAGTAGAGATTAGGAGGAGAGAAGAAAAATTGGGATCAAAAATTATGAGATAGACTCCAGTTCATATAGGACCTCATATAGCACTGTAAAGACTTTGGACTTTATTCTCAGTGAGGTGGGAATTTATTGGGTAGGAGAATCAGATGGTCTGGTAAAGTTTTAAATGATCTAGATTTACCTAATTATTTTATTACAGCATCCATAAACAATAATTCTGAAATATGTTATTGAGGGGGATGAGCAATAATATTTCTTTGGTTTGTTTTACTTTCTTATACAGAAAAACTCACTTTCAGAGAAGTGGTATCTCCTCAAGAGTTCAAACAAGGAGAGAATGCAGAAGTGGTTTGCCGAGTCAGCAGCTCACCCGCACCTGTCGTCAGCTGGTTATATCATAATGAGGAAGTCACCGCTATATCCGACAGTTAGTATTTTGGTAACTCCCTAAGTTATATGTTCTAACAATATTGCAATTTTTTTAAGGAGACTGAATCTGCTTGAGTAAATATAGCAATTGGATTGACCCTAAGTATCAAACAATTGTTTAGGGAACATCAGAGCTCTAAACTAGGGGTTGGCAAACTATGGCCCTAGGCTCAATTCAACCCCTCTGCTGTTTTATTAAGGTGTTATGGAGATGCAGCCAAACCCAATTGTTACATATGGTCTGTGGCTGCTTTGGAACAAAGTTGAGCAACTGTGACACAGATGGTTTGGCCCACAATAGTTACTTTCTGGAGATGACAGAAAAAGTTTCCTGACCTCTGCTCCAGTCAAGAAAAATGTATATACAAACAGTTCAAGAATGTGAAAATGATAGTCACTCAGTTGTGTCCAACTCTTTGTGACCCATGGACTGTATGTAGTCTGCCAGGCTTCTCCATCCGTGGAATTCTCCAGGCAAGAAAACTAGATGGTGGGTTGCCATTCCCTGAGTGAGGATCTTCCTCAATTGAACAGGGGTCTCCTGCATTGCAGGCAGATTCCTTTCCATTTGAGCCACCAGGAAAGCCCAAGTTCAAGGATACTGAATAAATAAAGGAATCTGTCCTGATCTATTGAAAGTCTACATTTTATAATTCAGACTTGATCCCCCTATTAGTTTTTCTGGCACTGTTCTTTCAAAGATACCTACATATTCTAAATATTATGGTAAGATACATGTGGATAATTGTGAGAAAAGTACATTCATTCCAATTGTCTTCATGATTTTGATTCAGACCGAGCTAAAATTCCAGAATAATATGACATCTGGAATTGAATGCATAATTTCCTTACATTATGCTATTTTACCATTGTGAATTGGGAGTATTTTCAATTTAGAATATTTTTCATGGCACCTGCATTACAGAGAGGTACAAAATAATTGAGTCTTTTAAAATATTCAGTACTTTCTATCTGGGATGTCTTTGTTTTATGTTTCTAAGAAATGAAACTTCTACAGCATAAAGAAGAGAAAATAGATAGCTTCTCTTTTTGAATATGTACAGATAATATTTCATGATCACTATTGTCAATTTATTTTTTAATTTTAGAGAATTTTTCTGGGTGTGGCATTTTCACTGCTTGTTAGTTACTGACTAAAACTTTTTTTCTAGTGTCATAAGTCAATGAGACATATATTTATTTTCAGATAACTGCTTTAGATTTTACTAATGAAATTGCATGAGTAGACTGTATATTTTTTGCTTTTTTTCCCTCAATAATAAAGGAAGCAATACATTTATAGCAGTTAAATGACATTGTCTAAACATTTTCAGATAACTTAATCTTAGGCTTCAAGTATACATATTTATATCATACATTTTAATTATAAAAGGTTTTGAAAATGAGTTTGTTTGTTTGTTTTAATACACACAAGGGAAAACACTCAAAGCGAAGACTGATGTTCAAGTATACTACTGATGGAGGGCTGATGCTTCTATGCTATACTTATACATTTTCCCAGTACCCCATGATGAAATGATGTGAGGCTGGATTTCCATCATGGCTCCACACTTTCCTTGGCTTTTGAACTGTGGTGTTGGAGAAGACTCTTGAGAGTCCCTTGGACTGCAAGGGGATACAGCCAGTCAATCCTAAAGGAGATCAGTCCTGACTGTTCATTGGAAGGACTGATGCTGAAGCTAAAATTCCAATACTTTGCTAACCTGATGCAAAGAACTGACTCAGTAGAAAAGGCGCTGATGCTTGGAAAGATTGAAGGCGGCAGGAGAAGGGGATGACAGAGGATGAGATGGTTGGATGGCATCACTGACATGATGGACATGAGTTTGAATAGGCTCTGGGAGTTGGTGATGGACAGGGAGGCCTGGTTTGCTACAGTCCCTGGGGGTCGCAAAGAGCCAGACAGGATTGAGTGACTAAACTAACTTAACTGAAAGCTTTGAACAGCTTTTCTAACTGCTCTGTACATAATTCATATTCTTAATCTTAAATAATAAATTATCATATCCTTTTTTAAATTTTTTGAAATATTTTTAATTGGAGGGTAATTATTTTACACTGTTATGTTGGTTTCTGCCTTACACACAATATGATTCAGCCACTATTGTTATTCAGTCATTAAGTCATGTCTGATTCTTTGTAACCCCATAGACTGCAGCATGGCAGACATCCCTGTCCTTCACTCTCTCCCAGAGTTTGCTGAAACTCACGTCCATTGAGTCGGTAATGCCATGCAACTATCTCATCCTCTGTTGTCCCCTTCTCCTCGTGGCTTCAGTCTTTCCCAACATCAGGATCTTTTCCAATAAGTTGGCTCTTTGCATCAGGTGGCCAAAGTATTGGAGCTTCAGCTTTAGCGTCAGTCCTTCTAATGAATACTTAGGGTTGATTTCCTGTAGAATTGACTCATTGGATCTCCTTGCTGTCCAAGGGACTCTCAAGAGTCTTCTCCAGCATCACACTTAGAAAGCATCAATTCTTTGGTGTCCAACCTTCTCTACGGTCCATAAGTATGTGTGTGTATGTATATGTATATCACCCCTATTATATGCATTTTGAAGAATGTTGAGAATTTTAAATAAAACAGACATATATAAATATTTGTTAAGTGAATGAAGAAATATTAACTTTATATCAGTAAATATATTTAACTCAGTAATATTATTTAACTCAGTAAATAATGTCTGTTTTTCTTGTTCCTTCTCATTAGTTGTTATTTCTTGGGAATGAGTTAAACATAGAAACTTAACACTGAGTTTCAGGGAAAACAATGTAGAATTTTTTTTTTTTTAAGTTGTAAAATTTGTTTTTACTTTGGAATATAAGGGATGTAGGGGAATTGTGAAGATGGACACACTTTTCTAATCTTTTAATATTTAAGAAACTTGCCACATACTTCATTATTGAACAGTTTTTACATTTATACTGAATTTATAAGAATATTCTTCAGATTTTTATATATGTATGATTCTTTTAACAAAACCAATGAAATAAATTTAGATTTATAATCATGAATGGAACATATATGGGGATTTAGAATAATGCAATGTGTCCAGATAACTTTCTGAAGCCTTAACTTGGCACAGGAGTAAAGTTTAAAGTATCCATATGAAACAATGAAGGTTTGGAAATGTTGATTTATTAACCATGCTTTTGATAGCAGCTGTTTGACAAATATGCAGAAGTAATACTTTCCAGACTACTTGAAGTGAAGATGTTCCATGTTGTTTGTTGAAAGAAATCCATAAGAGAATCCAAGCATTTAGGTAGTAAAGTGATAGTGTCACATTTTGTTAGAAAGTTGAATATGTTGACTTTTAGTGTCAACCCTGATGGAAGGGTACATTATCGGAGTTGCCCATTCATTCTTAACCATTTTGAAAGCTATCTCTGAAACTTCCTATATGCTTTAAACATTTTCTAATAAAGTACCAGTTTTGCATCAAAAGCTATGGATAAAATCATCTTGCTCAGAAAAAAAAAATATGAAATCTACTCCCAGTATATTAATAAAAAGTCATTCAACAGTTATTTTGCACTTATCTATTGTCCTAAGTGATGGTGATTCATAGTTAAAAAGATGAACTAATCTAGTGCCCTTAATATGTTAGTACTCTAGTAAAAGTATCAGTGGATGAATTGTGAACACAAGATTGTTGAGGTATATGATAGGGAAAGTGCGGTGATAGAGGATGATAAGGAAAGAGCACTTGAATCAGTTAGGGCAGAGGGAAGTATCCAAAATGCCTGCTGACAGTAAAAAGCAACCTTTAAAGATGAAAAGGTATTAACCAGCTAAAGACTGGTGGGGACTTTTCAAATGGAGAGAACACCATATGCAGTAGCTCAGAGGTGAAAGCATGAGTGGCATGTTCCAGAACTGAATTAAGTTCATTATAACTAAACTTTACAAATAAGTGCAACTAGAATACTTATAATAACAGATAAATACAACTAGGATTTGTAAGTAAAGACTAATAGGAAAGGAATCTGGAAGAGAAGGTTGAGCCATTTCAACATGGCCTTGACATCTCTATTGAGGCTTTTAGAATTTATCCAAAGGTGACATCACTAGAGGGTTTTAATTAAGACAGTGACATGAGCTAATATGTATTGAGAAGGACATTAGTGTTTCAGTGAGGAAAATGAATTGGATGAGAGTCAAGGCAAAGCTTCAGGCAAAGAGAGTTGCTCAAATCTGAAGGAAATAATTGCTGAGGGAAAAGGAAATTTTAGACTAAGAAGTGATAAAGGGAGAAGTGATAGGATATGGATTTAATTGGATATGCAGATTGAGGGTACTGCAGAAATCAAAGATGATTCAAAGAATTTGCCTTCGGCATCTAGCTCAATATAAAGACCTCTAAAGACAGAGTTGGGGAGTGATTTTAGGTGGAGATAACCAAATTTTGCACATACTGAAATTGAATTATTTACAGTTCTTCTAAGTGTATATATCTAGATGACTGAAACAATTGTGGAATCACAGGGATCATCTGGTCTGAAGAAAAACTGTGAATCATCAAAATATTGATTGAAGGCATAAGAGTAGATGTGACAAACCATTCAGTTGCTGTAGAATGAGCAGAAAAGGGGACTTATAAAATAACCTGCTTAAAGAAACATAAAGCAGACACCTTATTGAATATTATGATTTCCTTTATTTCCTTTCTGCAATAATGAATGTTTGGAAGTCTGTAAATGAAATAAATAGATCGTCTTTAATAGTTAAATACTCCCAATATCCAATTACTCATGAATGACTCAAGTAGTGCTTTCTTCAAACATCTTTTGTTCAGTTCAGTTCAGTCACTCAGTTGTGTCTGACTCTTTATGACCACATGGCCTGCAGCGTGCCAGACTTCCGTGTCCATCACCAAATTCCAGATCTTGCTCAGACTCACGTCCATCGAGTCAGTAATGTAATCCAACCATCTCATCCTCTGCCATCCCTTTCTCCTCCTGCCATCAATCTTTCCCAGCATCAGGGTCTTTTCTAATGAGTAGGCTCTTTACATCAGGTGGTCAAAGTATTGGAGCTTTAGCTTCATCATCAGTCCTTCCTATGAATAGTCAGGACTAATTTCCTTTAGGATTGAATGGTCTGATCTCCTTGCAGTCCAAGGGACTCTCAAAGAGTCTTCTCCAACTTTACAGTTCAAAAGCATCAATTCTATGGCACTCAGCTTTCTTTATGGTCCAACTCTCACATCCATACATGACTACTGGAGAAACCATAGCTTTGACTAGATGGCCCTTTCTTGGCAAAGTAATGTCTCTGCCTTTTAATATGCTGTCTAGGTTGGTCATAGCTTTTCTTCCAAGGAGCAAACGTCTTTTAATTTCATGGCTGCAGTCATCATCTGCAGTGATTTTGGAGCCCAAGAAAATAAAGTCTGTCACTGTTTCCATTGTTTCCCCAACTATTTGGCGTGAAGTGATGGGACCAGATACCATGATCTTAGTTTTTTGAATGTTGAGTTGTAGACCAGCTTTTTCACTCTCCTCTTTCACTTTCATTAAGAGGTTCTTTAGTTCCTGTTGCTTTCTGCCATAAGGGTGGTGTCATCTGCATATCTGAGGTTATTAATATTTCTCCCACAATCTTGATTCTAGCTTGTGCTTCATCCAGCTCAGCATTATGCTTGATATACTACTCTGCATGTAAGTTAAATAAGCAGGGTGACAATATACAGCCTTGACATACTCCTTTCCCTATGTGGAACCAGTCCATTGTTCCATGTCTGGTTCTAACTGTTGCTTCTTGACCGGCATACATATTTCTATGGAGCCAGATGAGGTGGTCTGGTATTCCCATCTCTTTAAGAATTTTCCATAGTTTATTGTGATCCACACAGTCAAAGGCTTTAGCATATTCAGTGAAGCAGAAGTAGATGTTTTTCTGAAATTCTCTTGCTTTTCCTATGATCCAACAGATGATGGCAATTTGATCTCTTGTTCCTCTGCCTTTTCTAAATCCAGCTTGAACATTTGGGAGTTCACAGTTCACGTACTGTTGAAGCCTCTCTTGGAGAATTTTGAGCATTACCTTACTAGCATATAAGATGAGTGCAATTGTGTGGTAGTTTGAGCATTCTTTGGAATTGACTTTCTTTGTGATTGTAATGAAACCTGACCTTTTCCAGTCCTGTGGCCACTGCTGAGTTTTCCAAATTTGCTGGCATGTTGAGTGCAGCACTTTTACAGCATCATCTTTCAGGGTTTGAAATAGCTCAACTGGAATTCCATCACCTCCACTAGCTTTGTTCATAGTGATGCTTCCTAAGGCCCACTTGACTTCATATTCTAGGATGTCTGGCTCTAGGTGAGTGATCACACCATTGTGGTTGTCTGGGTCATTAGCATCTATTTTGTATAGGTCTCATTCTAATTTCCAGCAACACACTTGAATAGAATATTTTTTAAATTTGCTTTGGAATGTCATGATGTTTTAGGAGTTCTGAGTTCCTCCAGTCCTTACTATAAATTGTATTTCCTGCCGATTGCCTTTCTTTCTCTTCAGTCTCTTCTTTGGTGAGAAAATTTCCCAGGAAAAAGCATCTGTATAAACATTTTTGTATGTCATCTCAAGGTCAACCAAAAGATGAAATAGATGTTTTGGGAATGTTTAAACCTTCTGAACTGAAAATTATATATATGTAGCTTAATAATTGGTATTTTCTCTCTGAGGCAGCTTCAGAATCTCCAAATTTTCTTTCCTTATTACCTGTCTTTTAGACAATCAATTACCACATTCTTACCTGTTTTAATATAGTCTAATAATTTCCTTATTTGTATTTAAAGCCCAAACTTCTACTATGACTTAAGGAATTGCTATGAAAAATGAACACGAAATATGAATGGCTTCATATCACAGCAGTTTCTTACTCATGTGAAGGCCAATGGGTTGTAGGATGAGAGACAAGCATTGAACCCATTGCATTCATTCAGTGATCCAGGTTGAGGGATGCTGGGAGATTACTTTCTCATGTGACTTCTTTGTTTGTCCTAACATGTCTATTAAGCCAGCAAATGGGGGAAGAGTAATAAATACTGGAAGAGCCCCCAGAAATACTCTTTAACAGTATATATCCATAAGTGGGTATCTTAAAGATATTTCTGCCTTACCAAAAGGTCTAAGCGGGTCAAGGATGTGTTTCTCTTATCCATCCATGTGCTCAAATACAGTACTTAGCAAACATCATGTCTGATGTTATCTATGAATGAATTAACTACTGAAATTTAGAATACTGCCTTTATAACATGTTTCAAAATAGAACAGGATATAATAATGTTCTTTACTTGATAACAAGGGAAAAGTTCTTAAGACTGCAACAAAATCATGATGAGTAAAACTTAAGACCAGGCATTATGGAAAATACGGTCAGGCTGAGATGCTGCTTAGGCTAGCCAGAGTACTTCAAGCAATCACCTAATGCATGCCCGATAACAGCTATTTTTGTACATATGCATGTGCATACACTCACACATAAAATGGAATCTTGAGATAAAGGTAACGAAGTCTAATGTATTCCTTCCTAAAATGGATTATCTTGGATCTAGAAAAAAATATTTCAAATAAATCTGAGATATGATCATTTTATATGTCCTCTACCTGACTTGAATAGTATTATATATTTAGCTTCCTCCTCAGGATATGTGCAATTATTGGTTTAATTATTGTGTGAGGAAGGATATTCAATCAATTCTCTAACCCATTTCCATCCCCAAGTTGCTATATATTTGCAGTCAAAATATCTTCTTGTCTGTAATATCTAATCCCTCAGCTTTGTTCTTTTGTGTATTTTTTCTGCATTCAGAGTACCAAGGGGAAAATAATAGCTTAACCATTTTATGTGGAAATAAACTCTTGAATGTATTTTCACAAAAAGGTGTAACAAGGCAGTTGTAGAGTGGAAAAATCGAAGTCATGAAATTACATTTTACTTTCAAATTGAAATTTGTTTGTTGATGAAAAGTTGGATAGTGTCAGACAAGTACCATATTTTAATACTTAGCAATTTAGAGCATGCTGGACTCTGCCTTCAATTACTGATATCATTTCCTCTTCTTTGCTTACTTTCCAGGTCGGTTCGCTATGTTAGCCAACAATAATCTGCAGATTCTCAACATCAATAAAAGTGATGAAGGTATATACAGGTGTGAAGGAAGAGTGGAGGCTAGGGGAGAAATTGACTTCCGTGATATCATTGTTATTGTTAATGGTAAGCAGAGAATAATTTGTATGCATTTTATTGTTGCATTTAGCAAAATGTTTATTAAAAGGGCAACACAGCACTTAAGACTGATAAACCTCTGCTATCCCTGGAGGAAGTTGCCTCACCTATAATATAGAGTCTGTGGTTGCACTATAGCCTCAAGGGCAAGCATGCATGCTAAGTCGCTTCAGTTGTGCCTGACTGTTTGCGACCCTATGAACTGTAGCCCACCAGTCATCTCTAACCATGAGATTCTCTAGACAAGAATACTGGAATAGATTGTGGGTTGGCATGCCCTCCTCTAAGGGATCTTCCCAAGCCAGGGATTGAACCCTCGTCTCTTATGTCTCCTTCATTGGCAGGCAGGTTCTTTACCTCTATGCCACTTGGAAAGCCCCTCAAGGGCAAGATCTGTGACTTATTTAATATTGTTATCCTCTTTTACAAAGAGTCTATTAGGGAGTAGTTGCCTTTTGCTGGTTTTATAGTTGTTGAAAGAATGTCAAATGAAATATAGTAAAGGGCTTACTTGCTTAAACTAATCTAATTAACAGTATTTACAGGTTTTCCCTAATGTATAATTAAATGCATTGTTAACCTTTGGAATCTTAATGGACATTAATAACTAAATTTTTGACATCTCTTCCTCCAAATTTGGCTTCTTTTACTATACTGCCTGCTTGCATTAACATACTATTCTGTGAGGCCAGTAATATGTTAATGTTATCCTAATTATCTCCACTTTGCGAATCGAATGGGTCACCAAGGTGCACACTGTATTTCTTTAACATCTATCAAATATACACTACTTTTCCAATCATGCTTTCCATAAGAGTGCTGCCCTTTCCAATTTTTATTAAATTTTTCTTGAGTGACCACTATTTGTTTTCTCTGCTCTTAATCTTACAATTTCAACTTTTCTATCTTACCAACCTTCCAATACTTAAAATTATTAGTATTTCCCTTTACTTTCAAGACAAAATCAGAAACATTCTTCATGGCATAGGAAGCTGTGCCTATGCTTCCTATAGGAAGCTGATCATCAGCTACCTTCCCTAATCATTCAGTCTGGGTAACCTGTGCTTTAGCTAAATGGAAATTCTATTAGTAACACTACACAAATGTACTTTGATTTGTTCTTCTGAACAAATTCCGGTCTTTTAAACTGAGTTAGAAACAACCATCATCACATAATCTATTACCAAAATGTAACTTCTTCCTTTTGGAATGGACAGAATATGAATTTAAAGAGTTAGCCGTGAGTTTTCTATCACTTGGGACTGGGAGACTGAAAAATTAATCAATGTCTTCTTCCCTATCCTATGCTCCTTCCACCGTGAGCTATCTCTCCCCCCACCCCTTTTTTTTTTTTTTTTTTAAGAGATTTGGAAACAACACCAGGAATAGATCAAAAAGAGTTACTTGGTTTTTCCTTTCCTGGAGTAAAAGTAGTTTAACCACAGATTTCATGCTGAAAGATAAAAAGAATATTAAATCAATGATTTTTTTCTCTTATTCCGTAAATGTATAATTAATTGATATTTAGGATACCTAGGTTCCCTCCTCAGAGAAGGCAATGGCACCCCACTCCAGTACTCTTGCCTGGAAAATCCCATGGACAGATGAGCCTGGTGGGCTGCAGTCCATGGGGTCTCGAAGAGTCAGACACGACTGAGCGACTTTGCTTTCACTTTTCACTTTCCTGCATTGGAGAAGGAAACGGCAACCCACTCCAATGTTCTTGCCTGGAGAATCCCAGGGACGGGGGAGCCTGGTGGGCTGCCATCTGTGGGGTCACACAGAGTCGGACAAGACTGAAGGGACTTAGCAGCAGCAGCAGCAGCAGCAGCAGCAGCAGGTTCCCTCCCTGGGTTGGAAAGATCTCCTGGAGAAGGGAATGGCTACCCACTCCAGTATTCTTGCCTGGAGAATTCCATGGACCGAGGAGCCTGGCAGGCTTCAGTCCATGCAGTCACAAAGAGTCAAACACAACTGAGTGACTGGCATTTTCACTTTCAATTTCATGGATAAAATAATGGAATAGACCAGAAAACTAGGGAAGTAGGTAGAAACTGCACATGCTCTAGGGTGAGGCCAAAGTGCCAGGCCTTTCAAGAGAAGATTTTCAGAGCTTTTTTTTTTTTTTTTTTTCTGATGTGTAAAGTCTATTATTTATTGAGACTACTATAGTCAGTGGAGGTTTTGAGGAAGATTTTAGTGAAGATGAAGAATAATTGTTTAAATACGGAAATGTGTACTATGTTTGTATCCCTATATATTAATATATATCTATATTTTTGTATTTTTATTTATGAGCATTTCTAATACTTTTCTCTCTTTATTATATACAATCAGCAAAGGTAACTTAAGTGGTTATTTAGTTTCTTAATTAGTTGACTTAACTGTCTACCATGCTTTGTTTCTGAAAGAATTTAAGGTAGGAAATTTTGTGTTTTTTGTCATTGGCAAGACCTTGTGCTCAGTATATTCTTATGAAAATGGGGGTTACAACAATAGTTAAGACATTTACATTTACATTTACAATAGTAAAGTTTTTTAAAAAGGATTAAGTTTATAGGAAGCACTATATAAATATGTACTATGATTGTATGTTATATATGTGTGTGTGTGTATGCTGAGGCTTAGTCATGTCTGACTCTTTGTGACACCATGGACTGTAGCCCACCTGACTCCTCTGTCCATGGGGTTATCCCAGCAAAAATACTGGAGTGGGTTGACCTTTCCTCTTCCAGGGGATCTTCCGGACCCAAGGATTGAACCTACATCTCCTGCAGCTTCTGTGTTGGCAGGTGAATTTTTTTTTTTTTTACCAATGAGTCACCTGGGAAGCCCCTGTTATATATATATGTTTATGTAAATTTCTAGAGTAGGAAATGGAAACCCACACCAGTATTCTTGCCTGGAAAATTCCATGGACAGAGGAGCCTGGAAGGCTACATACAGTACATGGGGCTGCTAAGAGTTGGACATGACTGAGAAACTCAGCACATATGTAATATTATGCATATATTTTTAATACTAAAACACTATTTTGAGACTTATGATAAAAAGGAAATGTCATCTGGAAGATGTAGCATATTAAGCTTTTATTATCCATTCTGCTGTTGTGATTTCTTTTAATACATTTACAAATGTTCTATTTCCACATTAGATTATCTGTGATAGTTTGAATGTGATGACATTTATTTTAAAGGAAGGATTATTTGGGTATAAGTGGGTCCAATTAACAAAGTTTGAATCATCAAGTCCATCGTGATCTACATTCAAACTGGAATGTTTATTTCTTTATCTACACTTATTATTCCAGAGAAGGCAATGGCAACCCACTCCAGTACTCTTGCCTGGAAAATCCCATGGATGGAGGAGCCTAGTAGGCTGCAGTCCAAGGGTTCCTGAAGAGTCGGACATGACTGAGCAACTTCACTTTCACTGTCATGGATTGGAGAAGAAAATGGCAACCCACTCCAGTGTTCTTTCCTGTAGAATTTCAGGGACAGCAGAGCCTGGTGGGCTGCTGTCTATGGGGTCGCACACGACTGAAATGACTTAGCAGCAGCAGCACACTTATTATTACAGGGCTCGTAAAGACACAAAAGAATATATGTGTTCTTTTGTGCGGTTCACATCAATCATGTATGTAATGTCCTTTTGTGACTGCATCACACTGACCTTCTCCAGATTAATCACCCTTCTTCCACATCCTACTTTTCTTCTCACATACTAATTTGACCTTCTTTGCTTGAATATCACTTTATCTCCAGTTCTTCTTATTAGTCATTTTTCCCTGTTATGGTCACAAGCTCCCATATCTTAGAACTACCAGAACCACTGTTTTCCAAAATAAGTGTTCACGTAATCAACCATTGATTTATTTACCTTCTGGATGATTCAGTTGGACCCTGTCAAGGGAATGCATTCACTAATGCCACCAGATGACTGTGCTTTTCTCTCACATTTTGCCTTTTTATATAGTCAGAAAAATCTTTATTCTCCAGGCTTATTGACTCTTGCCCTGCTTACCAGCTCCTTTTAAAGCTTGAGCCCTCTCTAAAACTATCCTTTATTATTTATCTGTTATAAAATCCCTTGAAGTTGTTTCAATGAAAACTTTGAAGTTGCATAAATTAGTAATAAAGCAAAGACACTAATTTTATCCACATTATCTTATTTTTGTTCAATTATAGTATTTGGTGAATTATATACTTTTTCTCTCCAATTTATAATGCATGCCTCTCTTTTATTTGCTACTAATTTTTATCCTTGGTAAAATTATTTTATCCTTGATAAAATTCATTGTGGACCTCTTTCAACCCCTTTCACCTCAAAGTATATTGAAGTTCCAACCAAATATTCCAGTCAACAGCTTCTTCACATTCACTGATTTCTTGGAAGATGTTCTTCTCTTTGCTCTGATGTTGGCTCTTTGCAGATTTTCCCTTGCATTTTTTTCTCTTCCAACACATTAACAATTAGTTAAAATATATCCTTGCTGGCTTATAAGGCCAGCAATACCAAATATTAAGGATATTTTTTTCTTAACTCCCTCTATTAATTACTTACTATATTTCTCAATGCCTATGTATAGTTTTTCACAAATATTTATCTCGCCTCCCTTTAAGAGGTTATACTCATGGCTCACTGCCATGTGAAGTGTGGTGGTTCCAGTAGAAGGTTTAAGCAACTAAACTCAACTGATGATCTGACTCTCTCTTGCTATGGGAAGATAAGAAAATGTAATATACACTGTACTGAAGTCAAGCTTCAAGAAGAATCGCATGTTACTTCTCTTAGGCTTTCCTCCTGCCATGAAGCTAAGTGAAAGTGAAAGTTGCTCAGTCCTGTCTGACTCTTTGCAACCCCGTGGACCATACAGTCTATGGAATTCTCCAGGCCAGAATACTGGGATAGATAGCCTTTCCTTCCCAACCCAGGGATTGAACCAAGTTCTCCCACATTGCAGGTAGATTCTTTACCAGCTGAGCCACAAGGGAAGCCATGAAGCTAGCATGACTGTAATAGGGACTTCTTTACCTACGGCATCATGAAGAAGATGTGTGGAGCTGAGTCACAGCTGATCTGCAGGTGCAAACACATACCATAGATAAGAAATAAAGCACATTGTTAAGCCCTGAGATTTTAGAGTCTTTTGTTATCACAGAAAAGCAGACATATGCAATGACAGTGGCTTTTTCCTAACTAAGCAATTTAAATACTGTCTGACTTAGGTGTACATCTGAAATTACTTCCCTGAGTACACATCAGACATATTATAATCCCCAATGGTGGTCATCTCAAATAGATTAAATTAACATATCAATATATTGGTAATTCAACTGAATATTTTTGACTGTAGTTTAAGTGTTACTTTGTATTGTTTTTATATATTCATCATTTAAAGCATATGTGCTGGCTATATTTTTCATACTTTGTTATGCTTAGAATACTAATAGATCTAATAGAGCAGTATTTCCCCCAAGGCACTTACAATTTTATCTTAAAATTTAAAGTAATCAACTTTCGCAAGATTCCTTATTGTTTATGGAGCTACTGAATTCAAAAGCATATAAGTACATTTTAAAAATTTTATTGATTTTTTAATTGAAGGATAATTGGTTTACAGAAGTTTGTTGTTTTCTGTCAAACGTCAACATGAATTGACCTTTTCTGTCAAACCTCAGCCGTAGTCATACATATATCCCCTCCCTTTTGAAATTCCCTCCCATCTCCCTTCCCATCCCACCCCTCTAGGTTGTTACAGAGCCACTGTTTAAGTTTCCTGAGCCATACAGCAAATTCCTGTGGGCTATCTATTTTACATATGGTAATGTAAGTTTCCATGTTACTCTCTCCATACATCTCACCCCCTCCTCCCCTCTCCCAATGTCCATAAGTCTATTCTCTATGTCTGTTTCTCCACTGCTGCCCTGCAAATAAATTCTTCAGTACCATTTTTCTAGATTCTGTATATATGCATTAGTATATAATATTTATCTTTCTCTTTCTGACTTACTCCACTCTGTATAATAGGATCTAGGTTCATCCACCTCTTTAGAACTGACTTAAATTCATTCCTTTCTATGACTAACATACCATTGTGCATATGTATTACAACATTTTTATCCATTCATCTGTCGATGGACATCTAGGATGCTTCCATGTTCTAGCTATTTTAAATAGTGCTGCAATGAACAATGGGATACATGTATCTTTTTCAATTTTGGTTACCTCAGCGTATATGCCTAGGAGTGGGATTGCTGGGTCATGTGGTTTTATTCCTAGTTTTTTAAGGAATCTCTATACTGTCTTTCATAGTGGCTGGGTCAGTTTACATCCCCACCAAAAATACAAGAGCATTCCCTTTTCTCTACACCCTCTCCGGTATTTATTGTTTGTAGACTTTTTGATGATGGCCATTCTGACAGGTGTGAGGTGATATCTCATTGTAGTTTTGATTTGCATTTCTGTAATAATAAGTGATATTGAGGATCTTTTCTTGTGTTTGTTAGCCATCTGTATGTCTTATTTGGAAAAATGTCTGTTTAGGTCTTTTTCCCACTTTTTGATTGGGTTGTATGAGCTCCTTGTATATTTTGGAAATTAATTCTTTGTCAGCTGTTTCATTTACTATTATTTTCTCCCATTCTGTGTGATGTCTTTTCACCTTGCTTATAGTTTCCTTTGCTGTGCAAAAGCTTTTAAGTTTAATATGGTCCCACTTGTTTACTTTTGTTTTTATTTCCATTACTCTAGGAGGTGGGTCATAGAGGATCTTGCTTTGATTTATGTCATCAAATGTTCTGCCTAAGTTTTCCTTTCAGAGTTTTATAGTTTCTGGCCTTACATTTAGATCTTTTTTTGTCATATTTTATTTCTTTCAGCAGTGCCTTATAATTTTCCGTGTACAGTTCTTTTGTCTCCTTAGATAAGTTTATTCCTAGATATTTACTTCTTTTTGTTGCAATGGTGAATGGGATTGATTCCTTAATTTCTCTTTCTGATTGTTAGTATATAGAAATGCAAGTGATTTCTGTGTATTAATTTTGTATCCTGTGACTTTGCTAAATTTACTGATTAGCTCTAATAACTTTCTGATAGTATCTTTAGGGTTTTCTTTTTTTTTTTCTTTTTTTTTAATGATTTTTAAACTTTACAAAATTGTATTAGTTTTGCTCTGCAAACAGTGAGAGCTTTAATTATTCTTTTCTGATCTGGATTCCTCTTATTTCTTTTTCTTCTCTGATTGCTATAGCTAGGACTTCCAAAACTATGTTGAATAATAGTGATAAAAATGGACACCCTTGTCTTGTTCCTGATCTTAGAGGGAGTGCTTTCAGTTTTTCAACTATGAGAATAATGTTTGCTGTAGGCTTATCATATATGGGAGAAGGCAATGGTAACCCACTCCAGTACTCTTGCCTGGAAAATCCTATGGATGGAGGAGCCTGGTAGGCTGCAGTCCGTGGGGCTGCTAAGAGTCGGACACTACCGAGAAATTTGACTTTCACTTTTCACTTTCATACATTGGAGAAGGAAATGGCAACCCACTCCAGTGTTCTTGCCTGGAGAATCCCAGGCACGGGGGAGCCTGGAGGGCTGCCATCTATGGGGTCGCACAGCTACATGACATGTCGCACACATGACATGACATGACTAAAGCGACTTAGCAGCAGCTGCAGTATCATATATGGCCTTTACTCTGTTGAGTTAGCTCCCTTCTATGACCAGTTTTTGAAGAGTTTTAATCATAAATAGGTGCTGAATTTTGTCAAAGGCTTTTTCTGCATCTATTGTGATTATCATATGGTTTTTATCTTTCAATGTATTAACATGGTGTATCACATTGATTGATTTGTGTATTTTGAAGAATCCTTTCATTCTTTAAATAACCCCAGCTTGATCATGGTGTATGAATTTTTGATGTGTTGCTGAATTGTTTGCTAAAATTTTGTTGAGGATTTTTACATCTATGTTCGTCAGTGGTATTGGCCTGTAGTTTTCTTTTTTGTGTGTTGTTTTGGCTTTGGTATCAGTTGATGGTGGCCTCATAGAATGAGTTTGGAAGTATTCCTTTCTCTGCAAATTTTTGGAAGAGTTTTAGAAGGATAGGTATTAGCTCTTTTCTAAATGTTTGATAGAATTTTCCTGTGAAGCCATCTGATTCTGAGCTTTAGTTTTTTGGGAGATTTTTTTTTATCGCAGCATCAATTTCAGTGCTTGTAATTGGGTTGTTCGTAATTTCTATTGCTTCCTGGTTCAGGCTTAGAAGATTGAACCTTTCTAAGAATCTGTCCATTTCTTCCAGGTTATCCATTTTATTGCCATATAGTTGTTCATAATAGTCTCCTATAATCCTTTGTATTTCTGTATTGTCTGTAACCTCTCCTTTTTCATTTATAATTTTCTTGATCTGATTCTTCTCTCTTTTTTTCTTGATGAGTGTGGCTAAAGGTTTGTCAATTTTATCTTCTCAAAGAACCAGCTTTTTATTTTATTAATCTGTACTATTGTTTCTTCCATTGCTTTTTCTCTTATTTTTGCTCTGATCTTTATGATTTATTTCCTTCTTCTAATTTGGGGGGGGGGGGTTGTTCTTCTTTTTCCAGTTGTTTTAGGTGTAAAGTTAGGTTGTCTATTTGATATTTTTCTTGTTTCTTGAGGTAGGATTGTATTCTGTATACTTCCCTCTTAGAGCTGCTTTTGCTGTATCCTATAGGTTTTGAGTTATCATGTTTTCATTGTCATTTGTTTCTAGAAATTTTTTGATTTCCCTTTTGATTTCTTTAGTAACCTCTTGGTTATTTAGAAACATAGTGTTTAATTTCCATGTGTTTGTGTTTCTTACAGCTTTTTCCATGTAATTGATATCTAGTCTCATAGTGTTGTAGTTGGAGAAGATGCTTGATACAATTTCAATTTTTTCTTACATTTACTGAGGTTTGCTTTGTGATCCACGATATGGTCTATCCTGGAGAATGTTCTATATGCACTTGAGAAGGTGTGTTCTTCTGCATTTGGATGGAATGTCCTGAAGATATCAATGAGATCTATTTCATCTAGTGTATCATTTAAGGCTTGTGTTTCCTTATTAATTTTCTGTTTCGATGATCTGTCCATTGCTGTGAGTGGGGTGAGTCTATTACTATTATTGTATTACTGTCAATTTCTCTTTTTATGTCTGTTAGTGTTTGTCTTATGTATTGAGGTGTTCCTATGTTGGGTGCATGCTGCTGCTGCTGCTAGGTTGCTTCAGTCAAGTCCGACTTGGTGTGATCCCATAGACGGCAGCCTACCAGGCTCCCCTGTCCCTGGGATTCTCCAGGCAAGAATACTGGAGTGGGTTGCCATTTCCTTCTCTAATGCATGCAAGTGAAAAGTGAAAGTGAAGACGCTCAGTCGTATCCGACCCTCAGCGACCCCATGGACTGCAGCCTTCCAGGCTCCTCCATCCATGGGATTTTCCAGGCAAGAGTACTGGAGTGGGGTGCCATTGCCTTCTCCGTGTTGGGTGCATAGATATTTACAATTACTATGTCTTCCTCTTGGATTGATCCTCGGTCATTATGTAATGTCCTTCCTTATCTCTTGTAATATTCTTTATTTTAAGATCTATTTTGTCTGATACGAGGATTGATACTCCAGCTTTCTTTTGCTTTCCATTTGAATGGAATATATGTTTCCATCCTCTCACTTTCAGTCTGTATGTGTCTTTAGGTCTGAAGTGTGTTTCTTGTGGACAGCATACATATTTGTCTAGTTTTTGTATCCATTCAGGCAATCTGTGTCTTTTGGTTGGAGTATTTAATCCATTTACATTTAAAGTAATTATTGATATATATGGTCTTATTGCCATTTTCTTAATTGTTTGGGGTTTGATTTTGTAGATCTTTTTCTTCTCTTGTATTTCTTAACAATATGCCCTTTAAACATATGTTGTAAAGCTGGTTTGTTGTTACTGAGTTCTCTTAACTTTTGCCTGTCTGAAAAGCTTTTGATTTCTCCATCAATTTTGAATGAGATCCTTGCTGGGTACAGTAATCGTGGTTGTAGATTTTTCCCTTTCAGTACTTTAAATATATCCTGCCATTTACTCTGGCCTGCAAAGTTTCTGTTGAAAGATCAGCTGTTAACTGTATGGGGTTTCCCTTGTGTATTACTTGTTGCTTTTCCCTTGCTGCATTTAATATTCTTTCTTTGTGTTTAATCTTTGTTAGTTTGATTAGTACTTGTCTTGGTGTGTTTCCCCTTGGGTTTATCCTGTGTGGGACTCTTTGTGGCTCTTGGATTTGATTGACTATTTCCATTTCCACATTGGGGAAATTTTCAGCTATAATCTCTTCAAAAATTTTCTCATAACCTTTCTTTTTCTCTTTTTCTTCTGGGACCTCTATAATTCTAATGTTGGTGTGTTTGATATTATCCCAGAGGTCTCTGAGACTATCCTCCGTTCTTTGCATTCCTTTTACTTTACTCTGCTTTTCAGAAGTTATTTCCACCATTTTATCTTTCAGCTCACTGAATCGTTCTTCTGCTTCAGATATTCTGTTATTGATTCCTTCTAGAGTATTTTTAATTTCAGTAATTTTGTTGTTTGTATGTTTATTCTTTAATTCTTCTAGGTCTTTGTTAATTGATTCGTGCATTCTCTTCATTCTGTTTTCAAGGTTTTTGATCATCTTTACTGTCATTATTCTGAATTCTTGTTCAGGTAGTTTGCCTATTTCCTCTTCATTTATTTGGACGTCTATATTTCTAGTTTGTTCCTTCATTTGTGCAGTGTTTCTCTGCCTCTTCATTATTATTTTTTTAAACTTATTGTGTTTCAGATCTCCTTTTCTCAGGCTTCAGGGTTGGATTCTTTCTTCCTTTTGGTTTCTACACCCTTAAGGTTGGTGCAGTGGTTTGTGTAAGCTTCATATAGGGTGAGATTTATGCTGGTTTTTTTTTTGTTGTTGTTGTTGTTTTTGTTTGTTTGTTTGTTTTTCCTCTGATGGGCAAGGCTGAATGAGGTGGTAATCTTGTCTGTTGATGATTGGGTTTTTATTTTTGTTTTACTTGTTGTTTAGATACAGGGTGGTGCTGGTGTTTGGGTGATGCTGGGTCTTGTATTCAAGTGGTTTACTTTGTGTGAGTTTTCTCTATTTGATACTCCTTAGGGTTATTTCTCTGGTAGTCTAGGGTCTTGGAGTCAATGCTCCCACTCCAAAGGCTCAGGTCTTGATCTCTGTTCAGAAACGAAGATTCCACACGTGGTTTGTTATGGCATTAAGTGAGATTAAAACACATACCCAAAAATGAGAAGCCAAAGATGAACCCCAGACGAATGGCAGTTACAAAATCAGGCAAATAACAATTAAAATAATGGGATATACACATATATATCCATAAGCAAAACCAACACAGTGCAACAAAAATAAGGTACAATAGGACCCGAAGAACAAGGGAAACCAAAAAATATATCTACCAGTTAAGAACAAAACTAATGAAGCACAAACTGGAAAACAAAACTAAAGCAAGGTCCCAACCAGGGAATAAAGCAATGAAAACAAAACTAACAAATATGTTGAGAAGAAAGGAAAGAAAGAAAAGAAAGCAAGAATAGATATGCAAAATAGGGGTAGATAAAGAAGATTTACGTACATTAAAGATTAACTG
This sequence comes from Bos indicus x Bos taurus, assembly GCF_003369695.1. Classification (NCBI taxonomy): domain Eukaryota; kingdom Metazoa; phylum Chordata; class Mammalia; order Artiodactyla; family Bovidae; genus Bos; species Bos indicus x Bos taurus. The sequence goes on along the minus strand of NC_040076.1, from coordinate 15,322,786 downwards.
CAAGGGGAAAAGAACAGTAGGAAAAAGCCAACAAAGGTATAAATGTTGTAAAAATAATAATAGGTTTAAATAAAGAGAAAAAAAAGAAGAGGAAAGAAGCAAAAAAAAAAAAAGGAAAGCTTCACAGAACTGCAAAAGCCGGAAGTAGAGGCAGAAATTTATAACAACAATAAAAAGTGTGATAAAAAAATAAAACTCAAAAGCCTAATTAGATTTCATAGTGCCAATAAAATTGACAACTACAGTGAGGGTCGGGGGTGGGGAAGGAAAAATAAATAGAAAAGAAAACAAAAAAAAAAATCCAAAGGAAACTTCAGAACAAGTCAAACCATAAGAATAAAAAATGTTTTTCTTGAGTCACTGCTGTCAGGATCCTTTCCTTCACTGGGAGTCACAGTTCACCTCAACTTCCTAAAATGCCTTCCAACACTGTGCTGGACTCTGGACCTGCTGTGTGGGCAGCTCAGATTCTAATCTGGTTCTATTCCTGTGTGTTCTGCCTCCAATGTCCACAGCTATCAAAACTAGTGTGTTTTCTTTTGTGGGAGCTCTTACTGTCCTTTTATATATTCCGAATACACAAAGTCTGCCTAGTTGATCGTGTGGATTTAATCTGCAGCTTGGACAACTGGTGGGAAGGTTTGAGGTCTTCTTTAGATGCACTGCCCCTGGGTTTTAATTGTGGTTTTATTTCCACCTCTGCATGTGGGGTCGTCCACAGTGGTTTGCTCCTGAGGCTTCCCTGGAGGACTTGGGTCTGCCCCAGTGAGGGCCAGTTGTGGAGGTGGTGCAGCTGCTTGGGTCACAGTGGTTCTGGCAGCACCAGGTACTCAGAGGAGTTGGCGGATTGGGAAGTAGTAGATACAGTGCTCTAGAAGGATATGACAACCAGTATTGGCCAGTACACTCCAGTATTCTTGCCTGGAAAACCCCCATGACAGAGAATCCTGGCAGGCCACAGTCCACAGAGTCACAAAGAGCTGAACATGACCGAAGTGACCCTGTATGCATAGATGCAAAACTTTTTTTTTTTTTTTTCACTGTGGCAGTTCTGCCCCTGTGAGGGTTGAGCGTGAAGGTGGTGCAGCTGCTTGGGTCACGGGGACCCTGGCTGCACCAAGCGCCCAGGGATATGGATGGCCTCAGCCCCAGGAGTTATGGCCCTATTAGAGTCTTTTTTTGAGCCTCTAATAGCTGGTGATCAGAAAGCCTCTTTAGTTAATCTTTCTCCATAGCTCCACCTGTTCAGGCACTTAGAGGGTTCCCTCGCCTGGGGTCCTTCTCTGTTGTTCAGCTCATCAGGTACTTAAAGGGTCTCACTGCCTGGGGTCCTACTCTGTAGTTCTGTTCGTCAGGTGCTTGATGGGCCAGCCTTTCTACTGTTCAGCTGCTGCTGATGCTGGCATGTAGGGAGAGAAGAGGTTATAGTGATGGTGCCACCCCCTGCAGATGACTCAGCAGTATTGCCTTGCTTCCATGGCTGCCTGACTTTCCTCCACAGGCATTTCCCACCACAGTCTCCTCCCTCACATCCCCTCAGTCTCTCTCTCTGCAGTCAACAGCAGCCCTCGCCCTGGGATTGCTCCACAATCCCTAAGCTCCAGCTCCCAGCCACTGTGCCTCCTAGGGGACCTGTGTCCCTGTCTGGGGTAATGTATGGCTATGGCAAGGACTGTCTGATTCTCATTCCATTTAGGCTGCTACAGATCAGCTGTTTCACTTTCAGCCCTGACTGTTTCTCCTCTGACTCAGACAATTACCCCAATGTGGGGATCAGACCCCTGTTTCAGTTCCCCCACCCACCAAGGGCAAGTCCAGTCCTAGTAACACTCCTGTTTTTCTCTCTAGTTCCTTCCTACTACTGAGTTTTGCATGGTTCTATATATTCTTTACTCCTGGACAGGTACTCCTGTCCACTCTCAGCTGGTGTTCTGCATGCACTTCTGTGTCTGAAGGTGTATTCCTGGTGTATTAATGGAGACAGATGTACTCCATATCCACCTACTCCTCCACCATCTTGTTCTCTCCAATAAGTGCATTTTTAACAGCCTGTTTTATAAGAAGGGGCACCTACCGTAGCTCAAGAAGAGACTTGGTATTTTGGATAAATCTGTTGATGAAAAACTACTGTATGTAAAATATGTAGCAAGTGGGAATTTGCTGTGTGGCTCAGGGAACTCAAACCAGGGTTCTGTGACAACCTAGAGGGGTGGGATGGGGTGGGAGGTGAGAGGGAGGTTCGAGATGAAGGGGATATAGGTATACTTATGGCTAATTTGTATTGATGATTAGCAGAAATCAACACAATATTGTAGACCAATTATTCTTCAATTAAAAATAAGTACATTTAATTATTAAAAAGTATCATTTTGTAGAACAAATATAGGAAATATATTGCAGACAAAATATCACCTGGCAAAACAAAAAGAGCTTAGGATGTGAAAGAAGAACTAAGAGCTTAACTGTTACTGGATTTGATATCTTGGGGAGAAAGTGATGGTGGTATTAATCAGATGGTTTGGAATTTAGGTGGAGATGTAGATGCAAAGCAGAAGGGACCAGATCATGAAGGGCTATGGACTTTCTTCTTTGAGACAAAGATGAGCTGCCATTTAGAAGCAGGAAACCTAAAAAGAGAAGGATGGAGGCAGGGAGAGGGGATGAGTTAAAGTCAGTGGTAAGTAGAGCCTGTGCTAAAACACAAAGAAATGCAGAGGGATATATAATCAATAAGCTTTGAAACAAAGTACTGTGTTTCCAAGTGTGTCACAGAGATAAGAGCAATAAAGGCTTAATTCGAAGATTTTATTGTGGATGCTAGGCTTCCAAAGTAATAAATGCAAGCAGAAGTGATCAATAAGGACTGTACTGAAACATATATGATGAATTTGGCAATTATGAGTTTAAAAAAGACATTATGGTAAACAATAGCATTTGCATGGTTTGGGTAACATTTAGGCTGCAATGACTTAATGAATAAATGTTCATGTACAGTCACTTGAATAAGAAGAGTATTGAAGGAACAGCACCTATTACCTCAGCTTATTCTAATCAACTATTAAATAGAAAAAAATTGCAAAGTTGAGTTAAAGAACAGAGGAAGTGACTGCAGTGTTAGGACATTTGTAAGAAAGATTTACCTTCAATATAAAGAGGATATTTTATGCTGAGCCTGGAAGAAATGAATCAAAATTGGATGAGAATGTGGGATTGGATTTCTCCAAGCCAGATTACTGGAGTGGGTAGCCTTGCCCTTCTCCAGGGGGTCTTTCTAAACCATGGATCGAACCAAGGTCTCCTGCATTTCACATGTACTCTTCATATAAGTTAAATAAGCAGGGTGACAATATACAGCCATGACGTACTCATTTCCCTATTTGGAAGCAGTCTGTTGTTCCATGTCCAGTTCTAACTGTTGATTCTTGACCTGCATACAGATTTCTATGGAGTCAGGTAAGGTAGTCTGGTATTGCAATCTCTTAAAGAATTTTCCACTGTGTTCTGATACACACAGTCAAAGGGTTTGGTGTAGTTAATAAAGCAGAAATAAATGTTTTTCAGGAACTCTCTTGCTTTTCTGATGATCCAATGGATGTTGCCAATTTGATCTCTGGTTCCTTTGCTTTTTATAAATCCAGCTTGAACATCTGGAAATTCACAGTAAATACTGTTGAAGCCTGGTTTGGAGAATTTTGAGCATTACTTTGCTAGTGTGTGAGTTGAGTGCAATTGTGCGGTAGTTTGAACAGTTTTTGGCATTGCCTTTCTTGGGGATTGGAATGAAAACTGACCCTTTCTAGTCCCATGGCCATGCTAAGTTTTCCAAATTTGCTGGCATATTGAGTGCAGCACTTTCACAGCTTCATCTTTTAGGATTTGAAATAGCTCAACAGGAATTCTATCTCCTCCACTAGCTTTGTTTGTTGTGATGCTTCCTATGGCCCGCTTGACTTTGCATTCCAGGATGTCTGGCTCCAGGTGAGTGATCTCACCATCATAATTATCTGTGTCGTTATGATCTTTTTTTGTATAGTTCTTAAGTTTATTCTTGCCATCTCTTAATTTTGCTTAATTTTGCCATCTCTTTTTATTTTGCTTCTGTTACATCCATACCGTTTTTGTCCTTAATTATGCTTATCTTTGCATGAAATGTTACCTTGGTATCTCTAATTTTCTTGAAGAGATCTCTATTATTTCCCATTCTTTTAATTTCCTCCATTTCTTTGCATTTTTCACTTAGGAAGGCTTTCTTTTCTCTCCTTGCTATTCTTTGGAACTCTGCATTCAGGTAGATATATCATTCTTTTTCTCCTTTGCCTTTTGAATCTTTTCTTTTCACAGCTATCTGTAAGGCCTCCTCAGACAACCATTTTGCCTTTGTGTATTGCTTATTGGTAATGGTTTTGATCACCACTTCCTATACAATGTTATGAACCTCTGTCCATAGATCTTCAAGCACTCTATAATATCTAATCCCTAGAATCTATTTGTCACTTCCACTGCATAATTGTAAAGGATTTGATTTAGGTCATGTCTGAATGGCCTAGAGGTTTTCCCTACTTTCTTCAATTTAAGTCTGAATTTTGCAATAAGGCGTTCATGATCTGAGTCACAGTCAGCTTCCAGGCTTATTTTACTGACTGTACAGAGATTCTCCATTGTTGGCTGCAAAGAATATCATCAGTCTGATTTTGGTAATGACCATCCAGTGATGTCCATGTGTAGAGTAATCTTTTATGTTGTTGGAAGAGGGTGTTTGCTGTTTTCCAGTATACTCCAAGGCCAAACTTATCTATACTCTATGTATCTCTTGACTTCTGACTTTTGCACTCCTGTCCCCTTTGATGAAAAGCGCATCTTTTTTTTGGTATTAGTTCTAGAAGGTCTTCTAGGTCTTCATAAAACTGTTCAGCTTCTTCAGCATTACTTGTTGGGGCATAGTCTTGGATTACAGTGCTATTGAATGGTTTGCCTTGGAAATGAATAGAGATCATTCTGTCGTTTTGAGATTGCAACAAAGTACTGCATTTTGAACTCTCTTGTTGACTATGATGGCTACTCCATTTCTTCTAAGGGATTCTTGCCCACAGTAGTAAATATAATGGTCATATGAAATAAATACACCCTTTCCAGTCCATTTTGTTTCACTGCTTCCTAAAATGTTGATGTTCACTCTTGCTGTCTATTGTTTGACCACTTCCAATATACCTTGGATTCATGGACCTAATGTTCCAGGTTGCTATGCAGTGTTGTTCTTTACAGTATCGACTTTACTTCCATCACCAGTCACATCCACAATGGGGCATATTTTTCGCTTTGACTCAGCCTCTTCATTCTTTCTGGAGCTTATTCTTCAGTCTTCTCCAGTAGCATATTGAGCACCTATCGACCTGGGGAATTCATCTTTCAGTGCCATGTCTTTTTGCTTTTTAATACTCTTCATGAAGTTCTCAAGGCAAGAATACTGAAGTGATTTGCCATTTGCTTCTCCTGTAGACCAGGTTTTGTCAGAACTCTCCACCACAATTCGTCAATCTTGGGAGGCCCTACATGGCATGTCTCATAGTTTCATTGAGTTAAACAAGGCTGTGATCCATGTGATCAGTTTGGTTCATTTTCTGTAATTGTGGTTTTCATTCTGTCTGCCCTCTGAAGGATATGAAACTTCTGGAAGCTCCCTGAAGAAGGGACTGGCTGTGGGGGAAGCTGGATCTTGTTCTGATAGGCAGGACCATGCTGAGTAAATCCTTAATCTAATTTTCTGTTGTTGGGAAGGGCTTTGTTTCCTCCTTGTAGTTTGGCCTGAGGCCAAACTATGGTAGGGGTAATGGCCATAATGGCAGCCCCCTTCCAAAGGACATATGCCAGCATGCTGGGCTTCCCATGACTGTTGTAGTCAGTGCCCCTGACCACTCAGCATGTCACTGTCGACCCACACCTCCACAGGACACTCCTGGACACTCACACACATCTGGCTCAGTCTCTTGTGGGGTCACTGCTCCTTTCTCCTGGGCCCTGGTACATACACGTTTTTTTTTTTTTTTTTTTGATGCCAAGAGCCTGTTTCCCCAGTCCTGTGGAAGTTCTGTAATCAAATCCCACTGGCCTTCAACATCAAATTCCTTGGGACTCTCAGTCTGTTTTCTGGATCCCCAGGTTGGGAAAGCTGTTGTAGGTCCTTGAACTTTTGCAACAGTGCAAGAACTTCTTTGGTATAATTGTTCTCCAGTTTGTGGGTCATCTGCTCGGTGGCTCTATGGTGGGGTTGATGACGACCTCCTCCAAGAGAACTTATGCCAAGGTCACAACTGCCTTTGTGTTGAAATATTTAAATAATTTACATGAAATATCTTATTGACTTAGCTGGATTTAAGTCGTGTTATTTGTTTTATCTTTTTCTTATCTGTGCTTTGTTCACCTTTTCTTCTATTTCTGCCTTATGTAGATTTTGGAGTAGTTTTTAAATATTTATTCTATTTTTTTTTTTTTTTTTTTTTTACTGCACTGGGTCTCATTTATAGGATTCAAGAACATCTGTCTTTGGTGACATGTATAAGACATCATCTTCTGTCCCCAAGTTACAAAGACTTTTCTTTCAAGTTTCTTCTAATCGTTTTATACTTTTATGTTATAACTTTCGGTTTTTGATCTATTTGGGATTAACTTTAGTATAAAAATTAAGTTCTATGTTCTAGTTCACCTATTTGTATAGTAGTAGTAATAGTCTCTGAATTCAGTTCAGTTCAGTCGCTCAGTTGTGTCCGACTCTTTGAGACCTCATGAATCACAGCACGCCAGGACTCCCTGTCCATCACCAACTCCCGGAGTTCTCTCAGAGTCACGTCCATCGAGTCAGTGATGCCATCCAGGCATTTCATCCTCTGTCGTCACCTTTTCCTCCTGCCCACAATCCCTCCCAGCATCAGGGTCTTTTCCAATGAATCAACTCTTCGCATGAGGTGGCCAAAGTACTGGAGTGTCAGCTTCAGCATCAGTCCTTCCAATGAACACCCAGGACTCATCTCCTTTAGGATGGATGGGTTGGATCTCCCTGCAGTCCAAGAGCCTCTCAAGAATCTTCTCCAACACCACAGTTCAAAAGCATCAATTCTTCAGTGCTCAGCTTTCTTCACAGTCCAACTCTCACATCCATACATGACCACTGGAAAAACCATAGCCTTGACTAGATGGACGTTTGTTCACAAAGTAATATCTCTGCTCTTCAATATGCTATCTAGGTTGGTCATAACTTTATTCCAAGGAGTAGAGTCTTTTAATTTCATGGCTGCAATCACCATCTGCAGTGATTTTGGAGCCCAGAAAAATTAAGTCTGACACTGTTTCCCCATCTATTTCCTATGAAATGATGGGACCGGATGCCATGATCTTAGTTTTCTGAATGTTGAGCTTTAAGCCAACTTTTTCACTCTCCTCTTTCACTTTCATCAAGAGACTTTTTAGTTCTTCTTCAATTTCTGCCATAAGGGTTGTGTCATCTGCATATCTGAGGCTATTAATATTTCTTCTGGCAATCTTGATTCCAGCTTGTGCTTCTTTCCAGCCCAGCGTTTCTCATGATGTACTCTGCATATAAGTTAAATAAGCAGGGTGACAATATACAGCCTTGACGTACTCCAGAATTGTTCATAATATCATTTTCATTCCTGATTTTAATCTTTTGAGTTTTATCTTTTTATACTAGTCCACCTAAGCTAAAATTTTCTCAATTTTGTTGATTTTAATAGTCAACCAACTTTTTATTTCATTAATATTATCTATTTTTGTATTCTCTGTTTTAAAAAATTTTTATTCTAATCCTTATTATTAACTTTCTTCTAGTAGCTTAGGTTGAGTTTATTCTTATGTTCTATTCTCTTAGTTTAAGATTATTTTGTGGTACAACATATGGGCTATCCTGGAAAATGTCCTGTATGCTCTTGAGTAATGTGTTTAATATTGTTTTTGGATAAAATGCATATAAGTTAAATAAGCAGGATGACAACATACAGCCTTGACATACTCCTTTCCCAATTTTGAACCAGTCTGTTGTTCCATATCCAGTTCTAACTGTTGCTTCTTGACTTGCATTGAGGTTTCTCAGGAGAGAAATAAGATGGTCTGGTATTTCCATCTCTTTAAAAATTTTCCAGTTTGTTGTGATCCAGACAGTCAAAGGCTTCAGCGTAGTCAATGAAGCAGAAATAGGTGTATTTCTGAGTTCCCTTGCTTTTTCTATGATCCAACAAATGTTGGCAATTTGGTCTCTGGTTCCTCTGCCTTTTCTATATCGAGCTTGTACATCTAGAATTTCTCAGTCCAGGTACTGCTGAATTGTAACTTAAAGGATTTTAAGCATCATGTTGCAAGCATGTGAAATGAGTACAATTATGTGGGAGTTTGAGCATTCTTTGACATTGCCCAGCTTTGGGATTGGAATGAAGCTGATCTTTTCCAGTCTTGTGGTCACTTACTGAAATTTCCAAATTTGCTGGGATATTCAGTGTAGCACTTTCACAGCATCTTCTTTTAGGATTTGCAACAGCTCAGCTGGAATTCCATTGCATCCACTAGCTTTGTTCCTAGCATTAAGTGTGATGTTCCTAGCATCAAGTGTGATGCTTCCTAAGGCACACTTGATTTCATACTCTAGGATGTCTGACTGTAGATGAGTGAGGACACCATCATGGTTATCTGGGTCATTAAGGCCTTTATCATACAGTTCTGTGGATTCTTGGCACCTCTTCTTAATATCTTCTTCTTCTGTTAAGTCCATACTGGGGGATAGTCTCTTTATAATATTGTGACGGTTTTTGCCATACATCAACATGAATTGAGTATATGTATACATGTGTCCCCTCCCTCTTGAACCCCCCTCGCACCTCTCTCTCCACCACATCTCTTTAGGTTGTCACAGAGCACTGGCTTTGGGTTCTCTGCCTCATAAACCAGACACTGGTTATCTATGTTACATATAGTAATTTTTATGTTTCAGTGCTATTCTCTCAAATCATACCACCCTTTCCTTCCCCTACTATGTTCAGAAGTCTCTTCTTTATGTCTGTGTCTCCTTTGCTGCCCTACCCATAGATAACTGATACTACCTTTCTAGATTCCATATACATGACTTACTATACAATATTTGTCTTTATCTTTCTAACTTACTTCACTCTGTATAATTGGCTCTAGGTTCATCTACCTAATTAGAGCTGATTCAAATATATTCCTTTTTATAGCAGAGTAATATTCCATTGTGTATATGTACCTCAGCTTCCTTATCCATTCATCTGTCAATGGTTGCCTCTTTGTCCTAGCTATTGTAAATAGTGATGCAGTGAACATTGGGTATATGGGTTTTTTTAAATTATGTTTCCTCAGGGCATATGCCCAGTAGTGGAATTGATGGGTCATATGGTATTTTTATTTCTAGTTTTTTAAGAATCTCCATACTGTTCTCCATAGTGCTTTAATCAGTTTGCATTCCCAGCAATATAAGAGTATTCTCTTTTTTCCACATGCTATCCAGCATTTATGGTTTGTAGACTTTTTCATGATGGCCATTCTGGCCAGTGCACGATAAGACCTCATTGTAGTTTTGATTTGCATTTCTCTAATAGTGAGTGATGTTGACCATCTTGGTATGTGTTTATGTTTTATTTGAAGAAATGTCTGTGTGGGTTTCCTGCCCACTTTTTTATTTGTTTCTTTTTTTTTCTGGAATTGAGCTGCATGAGCTTATATGTTTTGGAGATAAATTCTTTGTCAGTTGTTTCATTTGCTGTTATGTTCTCCCATTCTGAGGATTTTCTTTTCACTTTGCTTTTAGCTTTATTCATTTACAAACACGTTTAAGTTTAATTAGGGCCCATTTGTTTTTATTTCTGTTACTCTAAGAGTCCCATATTGGATCTTGCTCTGATTTATTCTGCCTTTGTTTTTCTCTAAGAGCTTTATAGTTTCTGGTTTTATATTTAGGTCTTTAATCCATTTTGAATTTATTTTGGTGTATGTTGTTAGGAAGTGTTCTGTTTTTGTTGTTTTACTTGTAGTTGACCAGTTTTCTCAGCATAACTTGCTGAAGGGACTGTCTTTCTCCATTGTATGTTTTTGACTCGTTTGTCTAGGATAAGCTGTCTTTAGGTGCATGGATTTATCTCTGGACTTTCTATCTTGTTCCATTGGTCTATATTTCTGTCTTTGTGCCAGTACCATACTGTCTTGATGACTAGCTTTGTAATATCATCTGAAATTAGGAAGGCTGATTCCAATAGTTCTACTCTTCTTTATCAAGATTACTCTGGCTATACAAGATCTTTTGTGCTTCCATACAAATTGTTAAATTATTTATTCTAGTTCTGTGAAAAATACCATTGGTAGTTTGGTAAGGTTTGCATTGAATCTACAGGTTGCTTTGGGTAGTATAGTCATCTTCACTATATTGATTTTTCCAATCCAAAAACATAGTATATCTCTCCATCTGTTTGTGTCATTTTTTATTCTTTAGTCAGTGTCTTATAGTTTTCTGCACACAGGTCTTTTGTCTATTTATGTAAATTTATAACTAATTATTTTATTCTTTTTTTGCAATGGTGAATGGGATTGTTTCCTTAATTTCTCTTTTTGATTTTTTCATTATTAGTGTACAGGAATGCAAGGGATTCCTGTGTATTAATTTTATATTCTGTCACTTAACTATATTCATTGATTAGCTCTAATAATTTTCTGGTGGCATATTTAGGGTTTTCTGTGTAGAGAATCTGCAAAGAGCATGTTTTTCTTTTTTTTTTTTTTTCTTTTCCTGTTTGCTGAGGCTAGGACTTCCAAAACTGTTCAGTAATAATGGTGAGTGTGGACACCCTTATCTTGTTCCTGATTTTAGAGGAAATGCTTTCAGTTCTTTGACATTGATAATAATGTTTGCTGTGGCTTTGTCATATATAGCATTTATTATGTTGAAGTATGTTCCTTCGATACCTACTTTCTAGAGAGATTTTATCAAGCATGTATGTTAAATTTTGTTAAAGGGCATTTCACCTATAAACAATATATTTAATTTATTCTCAAGTGTACATGAAACATTCTTCAGGATAGATCAGATCTTGGGCCACACATCAAGCCTTAGTAAATTTTTTAAAATTGAAATCAATTCAAGCATCTCTTCTGATCACAATGCTGTAAGACTAGATATCAACTGCAGGAGAAAAAAAAACTATAAAAAACACAAACAGATGGAGGCTAAACAGCACACTTCTAAATAACCAACAGATCACTGAAGAAATCAAAAAAGAAATCACAATATGCCTAGAAACAAATGACAATTAAAACTCAAAACTTATGAGATACAGTAAAAGTAGTGCTAAGATTGAAGTTCATATCAATACAAGCTCACATTAAGAAACAAGAGAGCCATCAATTAAACAATCTAACTTTACTGCTAAAGCAAGTAAAACAAAAAGAACCAAAAAAAAAAAAAAAAGGTAGTAGAAGGAAAGAAATCATGAAAATAATAGCAGAAATACATAAAAAAGAAATGAAGGAGACATAGCAAAGATCAATAAAATTAAAAGATGGTACTTTGAGAAGATAAACAAAATTTGGAAATCATTAACTAGCCTCATCAAGAAAAAAAAAAGACTCAATAAAAGTAGAAATGAAAAAGTAAATGTTACAACAGACAACACAGAAATACAAAGGATCATAAGAGACTGCTATGAGCAGGTATATGCCAAAAGAAAGGATAACTGGGAAGAAATGGACATATTCTTAGAAAGCAAATTTATTTAAAGTCTATTTTGTTTATTTGGGTAGTCATCCCTGCTCTTTATGGCTATCATGTCTATCTCTGTTGACTTAGTCTATTTGTGTCTTCATATTGACACTGAATCTCTTACAGTTCGGGCATAACTTTATCAGTTTTTAGCCATTCTGCCAATCTCTGTATGTTTATTGGAGAGTTTAATACATTTACATTTAAAATAATTATTGATGGGGATGGAAGAAATTTAGTATTTTTTTATTTGTTTCCTGAATGTCTTATAATTTTCTTCTCTTGTTTCCTACATTACTGTCGTCTTGTTTAATTGTTTTCTGTAGTGAAATTTTAAAATGGCTTTTTCATTTCCTTTTGTATATATTTTGTATCTGTTTTCTTTATGGTTATTGATGATACTGCACTTAACGTCCTAAAGTTATAACACTCTAACTTAAATTTATGGCAGCTTAACTTCAATAACATAAAATCTGCTCCTTTACAGCTTAACCCTATTCTTTTTGGTTGCTGATATCAAAAAATATATCTTTATATCTTTTGTGTCCCAAAAGAGGAACTGAAAAAATCCAGTTACAAAACACTGTTAGAATTATATTAATATTTTTTAAAAATGTATTAGTCTCTTAAGTCTTATAGGAAAAAAAAAATGTACAGTCACAATCTTCCATTAGAATAGTACTAGCTTTTTTATTGCCTGTATGTCTACTTTTATTGAGTTCTTCATTTCTTCATATGTCTTTGAATTGCTTTCTAGTGTCCTTCTGTTTCAACTTGCAGGATTCCCTTCAGCATTTCTTGCAAGGCAGGTCTAGTAGTAACAAACTCCCTCGGCTTTTGCTTATCTAGAATGTCTTGATTTCTCCCTCACTGTTGAAAGAAAGTTTTCCAGGATCTAGATTTCTTGGTTGACAGATTTTTTTTTTTTCCTTTTAGCACTTCAAATACATCCACCCACTACCATCTGTCCTCCAAAGTTTTAGATGCAAAATCTGCTGATAATTATTGAGGATCCCTTGTATGTAATGAGTCACTCCTCTCTTATTGCTTTCTAAGATTTTCTCTTTGCCTTTTGAAAATTCCATTATAATGAATCTTGTCCTGGTCCTCTTTGAATTCATCTTAGTTTTATACTCATGGCTAAAGTTTTAAGCCATTATTCCTTCAAATATTCAGTGTGTCCCTTTTTCTCCCACTTCCCTTCTGAGACTCCTACCACGTGATTGTTGGTTTACTTGGTTATGTCCCACCAGGCTCTTCAGTTACAAACACTTTTCTTCAACCTTTTGTCTTTCTGTTGCTCATATTCAAGAACTTTCATTACATTATTTTATATTCACTGATTCTTCTGTTTACTCCCATTTGCCTTTGAATCTCTCTATTGAATCTTTTCATACTGTGCTACAGGAGATCAGTGGAGAAATAACTCCAGAAAGAATGAAGGGTTGGAGCCAAAGCAAAAACAATACCCAGCTGTGGATGTGACTAGTGATAGAAGCAAGGTCCGATGCTGTAAAGAGCAATATTGCATAGGAACCTGGAATGTCAGGTCCATGAAACAAGGCAAATTGAAAGTGGGCAAACAAGAGATGGCAAGAGTGAATGTCAACATTCTAGGAATCAGTGAATTGAAATGGACTGGAATGGGTGAATTTAACCCAGATGACCATTGTATCTACTACTGCGGGCAGGAATCTCTCAGAAGAAATGGAGTGGCCATCATGGTCAACAAAAGAGTTCAAAATGCAGTACTTGGATGCAATATCAAAAACGACAGAATGATCTCTGTTTGTTTCCAAGGGAAACCATTCAATATCACAGTAATCCAAGTCTATGCCCCAACCAGTAACTCTGAAGAAGCTGAAGTTGAACGGTTCTATAAAGACCTACAAGACCTTTTAGAACAAACACCCAAAAAAGATGTCCTTTTCATTATAGGGGACTGGAATGCAAAAGTAGGAAGTCAAGAAACACCTGGAGTAACAGGCAAATTTGGCCTTGGAATACGGAATGAAGCAGGGCAAAGACTCATAGAGTTTTGCCAAGAAAATGCACTGGTCATAACAAACACCCTCTTCCAACAACACAAGAGAAGATTCTATACATGGACATCACCAGATGGTCAACACCGAAATCAGATTGTTTATATTCTTTGCAGCCAAAGATGGAGAAGCTCTATACAGTCAGCAAAAACAAGACCAGGAGCTGACTGTGGCTAAAACCATGAACTCCGTATTGCCAAATTCAGACTTAAATTGAAGAAAGTAGGGAAAACCACTAGACCATTCAGGTATGATCTAAATCAAATCCCTTATGATTATACAGTGGAAGTGAGAAGTAGATTTAAGGGCCTAGATCTGATAGATAGAGTGCCTGATGAACTATGGAATGAGGTTCATGACATTGTACAGGAGACAGGGATCAAGACCATTCCCATAGAAAAGAAATGCAAAAAAGCAAAATGGCTATCTGGGGAGGCCTTACAAATAGCTGTGAAAAGAAGAGAAGCAAAAAGCAAAGGAGAAAAGGAAAGATATAAACATCAGAATGCAGAGTTCCAAAGAAGAGCAAGAAGAGATAAGAAAGCCTTCTTCAATGATCAATGCAAAGAAATAGAGGAAAACAACAGAATGTGAAAGACTAGGGATCTCTTCAAGAAAATCAGAGATACCAAAGGAACATTTCATGCAAAGATGGGCTCGATAAAGGACAGAAATGGTATGGACCTAATAAAAGCAGAAGATATTAAGAAGAGATGGCAAGAATACACAGAAGAACTGTACAAAAAAGATCTTCAAGACCCAGATAATCACGATGGTGTGATCACTGACCTAGAGCCAGACATCCTGGAATGTAAAGTCAAGTGGGCCTTAGAAAGCATCACTACTAACAAAGCTAGTGGAGGTGATAGAATTCCAGTTGAGCTATTCCAAATCCTGAAAGATGATGCTGTGAAAGTGCTGCACTCAATATGCCAGCAAATTTGGAAAACTCAGCAGTGGCCACAGGACTGGAAAAGGTCAGTTTTCATTCCAATCCCAAAGAAAGGCAATGCCAAAGAATGCTCAAACTACCACACAATTGCACTCATCTCACACGCTAGTAAAGTAATGCTCAAAATTCTCCAAGCCAGGCTTCAGCAATATGTGAACCATGAACTTCCTGATGTTCAAGCTGGTTTTAGAAAAGGCAGAGGATCCATAGATCAAATTGCCAACATCTACTGGATCATAGAAAAAGCAAGAGAGTTCCAGAAAAACATGTACTTCTGCTTTATTGACTATGCCAAAGCCTTGGACTGTGTGGATCACAATAAACTGTGGAAAATTCTTCAAGAGATGGGAATACCAGACCACTTGATCTGCATCTTGAGAAATTTGTATGCAGGTCAGGAAGCAACAGTTAGAACTGGACATGGAACAACAGACTGGTTCCAAATAGGAAAAGGAGTACATCAAGGCTGTATATTGTCACCCTGTTTATTTAACTTATATGCAGAGTACATCATGAGAAATGCTGGACTGGAAGAAACACAAACTGGAATCAAGATTGCCAGGAGAAATATCAATAACCTCAGATATGCAGATGACACCACCCTTATGGCCGAAAGTGCAGAGGAACTAAAAAGCCTCTTGATGAAAGTGAAAGTGGAGAGTGAAAAAGTTGGCTTAAAGCTCAACAATTCTTTGGCACTCAGCCTTCTTCACAGTCCAACTCTCACATCCATACATGACCACAGGAAAAACCAACATTCAGAAAACGAAGATCATGGCATCCAGTCCCACCACTTCATGGGAAATAGATGGGGAAACAGTGGAAACAGTGTCAGACTTTATGTCTCTGGGCTCCAAAATCACTATAGATGGTGACTGCAGCCATGAAATTAAAAGACGCTTACTCCTTGGAAGGAAAGTTATGACCAACCTAGATAGCATATTCAAAAGCAGAGACATTACTTTGCCAACAAAGGTTTGTCTAGTCAAGGCTATGGTTTTTCCATCAAAAGTTTTTGATGCTTTTGAACTGTTGTGTTGGAGAAGACTCTTGAGAGTCCCTTGGACTGCAAGGAGATCCAACCAGTCCATTCTGAAGGAGATCAGCCCTGGGATTTCTTTGGAAGGAATGATGCTAAAGCTGAAACTCCAGTACTTTGGCCACCTCATGTGAAGAGTTGACTCATTGGAAAAGACTCTGATGCTGGGAGGGATTGGGGGCAGGAGGAGTAGGGGACGACAGAGGATGAGATGGCTGGATGGCATCACTGAATTGATGGATGTGAGTCTCAGTGAACTCCGGGAGTTGGTGACGGACAGGGAGACCTGGCGTGCTGCGATTCATGGGGGTGCAAAGAATCGGACACAACTGAATGACTGATCTGATCTGATCTGATCTGATTGAGTCTTTTATTTCAGTGATTGTCATTTTAAGTTTCAGTATTTCTCGTAGTCCACTTTTAAGAGGTTTTCTATATCTTTGTAGGCATTTCCATTTTCTTCATACAATGTTTTCTTCAGTTTCTCTAATTCTTCCTATAGTTATTTGAGCATCATTAAGATGGTTGTATGAAAGTCTATCAATATATCTGCCCTCAGGTCTTTTTCAGGGACAGTTTCTGTTGATTTAATTTTTCCTTTTAATGTGCTATACTTTCTTATTTCTTTGCCTGCCTTGTGATATTTTTGCTGGAAATTGGACATTTGAATAATAAATATTTACTATGGTGGAACTGGTGGTAAAGAACCTGCCTGCCAACACAGGAAATGTAAGTTAAGTGGATTCAATCTGTGGGTTGGGAAGATCCCCTGGAGAAGGGCATGACAAACCACTCCAGTACTCTTGCCTGGAGAATCGCATGGACAGAGGAGCCTGGCAAGCTATAATTCATTGAGTCATAAAGAGTCAGACATGACTGAAGTGACTTAACACAGCACATGGAAATCAGATTCTTTCTCAATCACAGGGTTTACTGTGACTGATTCTTTGTTATTATTATTATCAAAGTGTGTTCCTGATCAAACAAAGATCAAACTGAGATAAATTTAAGGAAACCTCTGGTATTTTCTTAGCCTGCACCTTTCCTTTCCTTGAACATGCTTGAAAGTGTTACTCACTCATTCGTGCCCAAATCTTTATGACCCAATGGATTGTAGCCCTCCAGGCTCCTCTGTCCTTGGAATTCTCCAGGCAAGAATACTGGAGTGGGTTGCCATTCCCTTTTCCAGGGGATCTTCCCAACCCAGGGATTGAACATGGGTCTCCTGCATTGCAAGCACATTTTTTACCATCTAAGCCACCAACATGCATGGTCACTTTCTAATATGTCCATTATATGGAGTTGTTTTTGATTGTCCCAGTCTTTACTATCTGGCCAGGTGCTGCTTGTGGTAAAGAACCTTCCTATCAATGCAAGAAGCATAAGAGACATGGGAAGATCCCTTGGAGGAGGGCATGGCAATCCACTCTAGGTTTTGCCTGGAGAATCCCATAGACTGTGGAGCCTGATGGGCTACTGTCCATAGGGTCGCAAAGAGTTGCATATGACCAACCTAGACAGCATATTAAAAAGTAAAAACATTAGTTTGTCAACAAAGGTCTGTCTAGTCAAGGCTATGGTTTTTCCAGTAGTCATGTATGGGTGTGAGAGTTTGATTATAAAGAAAGCTGAGTGTCGAAGAATTGATGCTTTTGAATTGTGGTGCTGGGGAAGACTCTTGAGAGTCCCTTGGACTGCAAGGAGATCCAGTCAGTCCATTCTAAAGGAGATCAGTCCTGGGTGTTCATTGAAAGGACTGATGTTGAAAAGCTGAAACTCCAATACTTTGGCCACCTGATGCGAAGGGCTGACTCATCTGAAAAGACCCTGATGTTGGGAAAGTTTGAGGGCAGGAAGAGAAGGGGACAGCAGAGGATGAGGTGGTTGAATGACATTACCAACTTAATGGACATGAGTTTGGGTAAACTCCAGGAGTTGGTGATGAACAGGGAGGCCTGGTATGCTATGGGTCATGGGGTCACAAAGAGTTGGACACAACTGAGTGACTGAACCGAACTGAACTGAAGTGAATTGGCACCCACTGCAAAGGAATTTAAAAAGAAAAGAAAAGCGAGGAATTAAAGGATGCCAGTTAATTAAATCCCAGGATTTCACAATTGTGGAAGGTTTAATAACAATGGCCACTGCCTCTTTATATCTTCACCTGTGATCAAAAGCCTCAGTCAGGGATTAGTGCACAGATCCTTGATTTTCTTTTTTCCTATCCTGGCTTTTTATGTGCAACTTATGCCAGCAATGTGTGTACAGTTGCCTGCCTCAGATGGGAAGGGTGATAGGTAGCTGTTTCTGTACACGTACAACAGAAATTCATCAGTGTTAACCAAGAATTACCTTCCATGTCTTTGTCTAGAAGTTGCAAGCATTCGGTAGACCTGGCAGTTCCAGGATAGTTCCATCAGAAAGATCCTGCTAGTGCAGTTGTTGTGTAGGTGTGGAGACAGATGTCTATTGCTTCCTCCTCTACTGTCTTCCCCAAGTACTCTCTTGTGTGAGTGTCTAAGTGTCACAGAACCTTAAAAATTATAAACAAGAAAAAGTAATTTAGAAAAGCCTGAGTCTTAAGATACTAGTCCTCTGCCAGATGGAGCATGTACATGTGAATATATTTGATAATACGTATTTAGAACATATCCAAATAATAAGTTAGAAAAGAGTTGGTATCCTCACAGTGGTAGAGTGAAGTTTGTTATCTTTATCCTGAATAAAATTGGAGAAATTATTGTATTGGTTAACTAGGACTATACAAGTATTTCACAGTTAATACCATATTCTTTATCTTCCAAAAGTACTTGAGGGAAAGTGGGTGAAGACAAAGACTGCAAGACACAGAAGAGTGGACTAGACTAGCTGGATTCTTCTGTTGATGAAGGGGAATTGAGATATCAAATTAATGATATCTTTGATACATAAGCAGCCAATGAGGGAAACTGTAATGTTAAGGTGAATCAAAGCCTACATGTACATAGGTTATAGAGCTATTTCTCTACACATTCCAATGTTTCTTTTTTTTTTATTTTATTTTTTTTTAACCTTACAATATTGTATTGGTTTTGCCATATATCAACATGAATCCGCCACAGGTATACACGTGTTCCCCATCCTAAACCCTCCTCCCTCCTCACTCCCCGTACCATGTTTCTTGAAGCTAAAGTGTGAACAGAGAAACTTAGAAAGAATTGACTACCTGATGGATCCGTGTGTGTATTTGTCACCTAGTTGTGTCTGACTCTGTGCAACCCCATGAACAGGGCCTGCCCAGCAATCTGTCCATGGACTTCTCCAGGCTTGAATACTGGAGTGGGTTGCCATGCTCTTCTCCAGGTACTTAACAGATACAGAAAATAAATCTTGGTAAAGTTATTAAAACTGAATTTTTCATATGTGGTCCTATGCCAAAAAAGACATTTTAAAAAAGTTAAAATAGTGTAGGTGCTGAACTTGTGAGGAAAAAATAAATTCATATGAAATATAATGTTTTCTTTTTTAAAAGTATTTAATCCAGCTCAACAGTGAATTCAGAAGCATAAGTTAGTATGCATAAAAATGCTGTGCAGTCCAAACAGGAGCTAACAGACTACCGGAATATCTTGGCATCTGAGCTAGTAAAAACCTCTGCAGATTTTATTGCATGTTTTTCTTCCAAATAGTTCCAGAATTATTCTTCAGAGTTCCTCAAAATATCTAAATATGCAATGTTAATATTTTTCTGCTAATCTGCACTACAAATAGGAGAAGGCAATGCCACCCCACTCCAGTACGCTTGCCTGGAAAATCCCATGGATGGAGGAGCCTGGTGGGCTGCAGTCCATGGGGTCGCTAAGAGTCGGACACGACTGAGCGACTTCACTTTCACTTTTCACTTTCACTCATTGGAGAAGGAAATGGCAACCCACTCCAGAGTTCTTGCCTGGAGAATCCCAGGGATGGGGGAGCCTGGTGGGCTGCCGTCTATGGGGTCGCACGGAGTCGGACACGACTGAAGCGACCTAGCAGCAGCAGCAGCAGCAGCACTACAAATAAGAACACATGTATCATTAATGGAGTTAATATATCATAAAACACAGAGATTAAGATTTGTTAATTCTGAGAGATCATCCAGCATATACAGTTGACTTTATAGATAAGAAGGTTATGATAAAGAATAAATAAATTGTTTAGACTAGTAACAGTAACTGGACAAAAACTAAAATATTCTTCATTTGAAAATGTTTCTATCTACATAAATACTATAGAGAGAATTTGTATTAAAGAGTTCGTTTTCATCGTAATTCTTTAAGGGCTAAAAATCTTTATTGTTACAATAAAAATATAGTGCCCTTGCCACTACATTTATAAATCACAAAAGGAAAAGCAATACATGTTCATTAAACTGTTTTCTTCCATAATTATAAGAGAAGAAAACAGAGTACAAAAAGTCAAATCTCAATGACTTAAAATGCAGAGTTAACATCTGAAAAAAAAAAATCCATCTTATTTTAATGCTAGTAATTTTTATGTTAGTTTACAGACAGCATGTCAGGTCATGTACCTTGTATTTAAATTCATAAAGGCAGAAATTTGATTTAATGTGCATAATTACTAAGATATATAACAGTTCCTGTCCCTGTCATCAGTTGTAATAATGTAGCATCAATGATGACCTGAATGCTATTGTAGAAATATTTAAGTATCATCACACATTTAAATGCCTGTCTGGTCATGTTGTTTGGATAGTAAAAATCAAACATACTAAATAATTAATTTTAGAATTTTTTCATCATATTTAATTTAAAATCATAAAAGTGTATATTAAATAAAATTTATGTTTTACTTTGAAATTTAGCTTCTGTTATGGATGGCATTGATTTGTTTATTGCAAACAATGCATTTCAGTAACAGTTTCAACATGTTCAAAATGTGCAACATATACAGTTTTTGCAATGTAATTAGTTAGAAATTGGGGAAGCTTAATTTTAAAATTGAATTGTTCATGAAAATCTATTTCATACTCTCTATGGATTAAGCAGTCTCTGTTCATAAAAAGTTCTATAGTTGTTTAAAGAAATTAAGTGTGGTTAATCAGAGGGAACATTATGGTTTGACACTTAATTTGAAAGCCCTGTCTTGAAGCTGTGAATGATTGCTTATAGAATTACATACACCAATGAGAACCCAAATAGGAAATCCATTTATGCTCCAAATAGATTACAGTATTGATGTAAGCCAGGGTGGTATTGTCTGTCTTTTTGTAAGTAACTGTTCATAAAAGCATGTGTATATATAAATGTAAATACATATATATACTTTTTTCTAAAATGTGTGATTTATTTTTAGTCTCATTTGATAGATTAAAAATAGTAAAACAGCATTACAGTGAATTATCTAATTATTGTACATTAGAAGGCAGATTAGCGATTTTAAAGTCATTTTTCTATGCAGTCAAGTCAGTCCTCTTGATTTAAGTACAGAGGTGAGCTATCAAGTTTTAAAGCTTAGCTTTAAAAAAAAAAGCAGTGGTGAAACAGTCTCAGTGGTGTTGGTAAACTGTGTTTTATCTCTATTTAATCTACGTCCATCTGTTTTTCAGTACCACCGCTGATCACAATGCCTCAGAAATCCTTTAACGCCACAGCAGAGAGAGGAGAAGAGATGACATTTTCCTGCAGGGCCTCAGGCTCTCCTGAGCCCACCATCTCCTGGTACAGGTAGGTTATGTATCCACACTCCCTTGCCTTGTATCCATGGTCAGGCTTCTGGGAAAATACTTACAATCTTATCATTTTGTCTGGAAGGAAACCATTATTTTTGAATTTCGTTTGAAACATGATGAGGCTTTTGTTTCCAGTTCAGTTGGTTAAATTGTTGAAGAGAGCAACATAGTGATTTAATACAAGTCAAAGGCTGCTTTCATAGCTCTGGTCAGTCTGTCTAGCAGGCATGTTTCTGGCTAAAATGGGTCCAGGAGCCCTGTGACTGACTGAGCCATTTTACTGTTACTACTAGAGAGTACCCAGAAGTGGGAAATCTAGTAAGATGCCACTGTTGTATGCCCCTGGTAGCTCAGACAGTAAAGAGTTGTCCTGCAATGTGGGAGACCTGGGTTCGATCCCTGAGTCGGGAAGATCCCTGAAGAAGGGAATGATTACCAACTCTAGTACTCTTGCCTGGAGAATCCCATGGACAGAGGAGCCTGGTGGGCAACAGTCCATGCGATTGCAAAGAGTCAGACACAACTGAGCAATTAACCCACACAAACATAATTGTATGTTTTGTTTGCATACTGTATTATGACAGACGAATGTAACTTTCTAGAGCTAATTTATAATAAATTTAATGTTATATAAAGAAGTTCAAATGAATAAATTCTCTATTCTAAATCTGTTGTTTTACAATTCACTTTTGTATATTTTCTGAATTTTTAAATGTTATTTGATTTCAGTTAACATCGAACAGATATGAAAATATTCCATTCTTTTAGGTTGTGACTCACACTGTTAAAATGGAGACAATGAAAGTTTAAAAATGGAGTATTTTAAACATGTATTAGCTATTAATTAAGGTTACTACTGAAGCAAATCTATAAATATCATGTTATAAATCATATACTATAGAATAGCTTCAAGAAAACAATTAGAAAAATATATTCAAGTTGACAAAAGTGCCCATAAGAAGGATTAGGTTTTAAATAAGATTTTAAGGACAATAATTGAAATTCAAAACTATTTTTCATTACTTTCTGAGCATTTACTGATATTATCTTCAGGTTTCAAATCTTTATTTAACCATTTAACATAGCAGGTAGCAATAAACACGATATTTCTTCAGACAGGTTTTTTAAGATTTTCTTTGCAGGCAATATTCCTTTCTGATATACTGTTGATATTTTTTAAATGATTACACATCAAATATTAATACATTCACCCCAGATAATTATCATTTTTCTCAGAGACTTCTGATTTCTAATGTGTATCCTTAACAGTCAATATTAGATCTAACCACAGCAAGGAAAAGCTCTTAGATCATTCATTACAATGAACAAATATCATTTTAGAATCTTATTCTCATCATTTTATCTTTCTGGAGAGACTGCCTTTTGGTTTAGATTTTTTTCTTAGGTTTAACATTAGTTCAAAATTCTCATATATATGTGAAAATGTAATAATTATGCAGTCTAGAATGAATCAGAAGCTACTATAATTGGACAACTTAACTCCATAGTTTTGCATCTCCATTTTTTTCTCATATGGCATTAGTCTCATCATTTGAATGGAATAAAATAATAGATATTCTACTTGCTGGATATATACTATACAGTGGGAGAATTGGAATATATGGTAGTATTGTTAAAGGAGGTAAAATTGGTATCACAGGGACATTTTTGCGGCAACATATTTATCTGTGTATATAGAAATGTTTGGGCTTCCCTGGAAGTTCAGCAGTAAGGAATCCACCTGCAGTGCAGGAGCCACAAGAGACAGGGGTTCGATCCCTGTGTCAGGAAGATGCCCTGGAGGAGGGTATGGCAACCCAATCCAGTATTCTTATCCCATGGACAGAGGAGCCTGGTAGCTACAGTCCATGGGGTTGCAAAGAGTTGGACACCACTAAGTGACTAACACTTTCACATACACGTTCTTTTTGTGAAAAAAATTCCGAAAAGCATTAGGGCAGCAGCACAGAGAGGAAAATCCAGACTGCCTGTTGCATAGTGATACTATTTTCAAGAAGTGTGAGTGAAGTCAGTTAAGAAGGTAATTTAAGACCAAGCATTGAAGAAAAATAAGAATTTTTCACAAAGAGAACCAGAAGCACTTGGGGACATGAAAACCAAAATGGGAGTAAAAATAGAAACTCTAAATACCACTTTCTTCATTTCCACTCCAATGTTTCTTTTTTTTTTTAATTTTATTTTATTTTTAAACTTTACATAATTGTATTAGTTTTGCCAAATATCAAAACGAATCCGCCACACGTATACATGTGTTCCCCATCCTGAACCCTCCTACCTCCTCCCTCCCCATACCATCCCTCTGGGTCGTCCCAGCGCACTAGCCCCAAGCATCCAGTATCGTGTATCGAACTTGGACTGGCAACTCGTTTCTTACATGATATTTTACATGTTTCAATGTCATTCTCCCACATCTTCCCACCCTCTCCCTCTCCCACAGAGTCCATAAGACTGTTCTATACATCAGTGTCTCTTTTGCTGTCTCGTACACCAGGTTATTGTTACCATCTTTCTAAATTCCATATATATGCGTTAGTATACTGTATTTATGTTTTTCCTTCTGGCTTACTTCACTGTGTATAATAGGCTCCAGTTTCATCCACCTCATTAGAACTGATTCAAATGTATTCTTTTTAATGGCTGAGTAATACTCCATTGTGTATATGTACCATAGCTTTCTTATCCATTCATCTGCTGATGGACATCTAGGTTGCTTCCATGTCCTGGCTATTATAAACAGTGCTGCGATGAACCAATGTTTCTTCTTTTGAGAATACCGTATGGATTTTTATTGTAAGCTGTTCTAGTTGGTGTATTCCATGGATTTTCAAATATTAAAACAACCTTGCATTCCTTAGAATGAACCCACTTGTAACGTCTAGTGTGTCTAATATACCCACCAGAGTGTTTTTCATCATTTTACTTTTTATGTCTGTAAGTTTGCTGGAGGCCTTTTTTGTTTGTTTTCCATTCCTCTTATGTATGACTTCCTTCAGTATATAGAATGTATTTAAAAGCTATTTAAATGATCTTGTCTACTAACTGTATCATCTGTGTCTTTTCTGAATCTTATATACTAATTGATTTTTTTTTTTTTTTACTTATTATAGGTCATATTTTCCTACCTATTTATTATCCTGTTGATTTTTATTGGGTTCCAGGTAGAGAGTTTTATATTTTCAAGTGCTGGATATTTTCATTTTCTTTTACTTTATCTTTGGATGGAGTTAAGTTACTTGGGAGAAGTTGATCTTGAGATTTGCTTTTAAGTTCTTTTAGATGGATACAGAGCAAGATAAGTATAAGATTTCAGTATAAGATTGACTTCATTACTGAAGCAATACTTTGTAAGGAAGCAATTTAATACCTTGTGTTTTAGGAGGTCTTTCTACTCTGGATGGTAGGAATGCAAATTCTTCCTGGTCTTTGGTGAGCTCCTGGTATTACTGTGCTTTATTTATTCCAGTGGTTCTTTCCTTAATCTGGGGAAGCCTTACTTGCATGCACTGTACCACGACATTGTAAATCAACTACATTCCAAGAAAAATTTTTAAGAAGATTGATTGGGAAACCTCTTCAAATTCTTCTGTTCTCTCTTGTGCCTTCTTCTAACATTTTTCTTCTTCTTTTTTTTTTTTTTTTAAACCTGTAAATTCTAGTCACTTTAATTTCCCCCAGCTGAGAACTCTGTCTTCCACTACACTTCATAGACCCTGTCTGGCTCTGTTTGGGTTCCTCTTCTTTGAACAGCAGCTTAGAAACTGTGTTCAGGTAGTAAGTTCTGGTGGTCTTCAGAGGTCACTGTCATATGCTACCTGTTGACCAAGGTTGAAAATGTTATTTAACCTCGGTGTCAAGTGTTCATGTTGTTTATAATGAGAGGATAACTATGGTTCTTGTTACTCCATTACAGTCAAAAGTAGAATGATTCTCCCTTCTTTATCATTGCCATTTATCCCTTAATCTTTACCCCTGCTTTCTTTTGCCTGAAAAAGTGGCATTTTGAGAAGCAGTCAGAGTTTCAGAGGAGGTGCCCGTGAAATAATCTTTCAGAATCCACTGGGAGTTTGTTTGTTTGTTTGTTTGTTTCCAGACATAGTTTACAGAAATGTACTATGGATAACAATGAATACTTTCTATATAATAGTTTTATTGGGAGAGACACAATTAGAACCATTACCTGAATTATTATTATTTAATGATATTTTTAAATTGATCTCTTTAAGGAAATATGATCTCTTTTTAAAAATTAATTAATTTATTTTAATTGGAGGGTAATTACTTTACAATATTGTAGTGATTTTTGCCATACATTGACATGAATCAGCCATGGGTGTGCATATGTCCCCCATCCTGAACCCCCCTCCCACCTCCCTCCCCATCCCATCCCTCAGGGTCATCCCAGTGCACCGGCCCTGAGCACTCTAATCGTTACAAATTGACTGCTTTAAATTCTTCAAGACCTACCCATTCATGTTAAAGCCTGGATCGTGGAATTTTCCCCAAGAGAATTCCCAGAGTATTCCAGCCATCATCTTTTTCTTTTTCTTCTATTATAACAGGTCCCTCACCCCTCCCAGCACACACACAAAGTTATGAATACATGCACTAATGGGATCTATATTACCCTCTATTACCACCAGTCAGATTATGAATTCTTCAAGATAACTGGCTTTGTCCCACTCATCTGCTGTATTTCAAACATTTAGAACAGTATTTCACATAAAGTAGAGAAAAATCCCTTTATCATAAAAAACACTAGAATTTAGTTAACATGCTGCTTATAATTCTGTGTAAACCTAAGCCTTTTCATCTGTGGATTGAGGGGTGGGGAAATCATACTTAAATGTTTAGTTCTCTCATCTGTGAATCAGGATGGGAGGGAGAGTGCACATGTATGGGCTAATTGTATTTATCCAGGTTAATAAGAGAAGGAAAGTGAGTCTTAAGCCACAAATTGCTAAAACTTCTAATTGATGATGATACAAATGAATACTTCTTTATTGACTAGATTAAGAATTGGGGTGAAAGCCCTATCTGTACATAAAACTCTAGACAAAAATGCTGAAATCTTGTCATTATTCATACTTGAAAATGTTTGATTACTGAAATTATGAAAAAGCATAAAATTGCAGAGCACTGTATACATTTGCCATTTAGTATTTGCCCAATGTTGTACACCACTTGTGAATTTTTTGCAGATTTTGTGGTATATTTAGAAATGTCAATAAAAACTGCAAACATGGATGTTATTGAGTCATAGAAAATTAAGATTATTTTAAGATATATGGCAGTACTTTCTAGAAAGCAGAACTAGAATTCACTGAAAAGATCATTTAGAATATCAGAAAAATATTGTTTCTTTCTAGGAAAAATTTTAATAATCTTTTATACATTTCCTTTTTAATTTAAACTCATATGGACAGGTAAATCTCCCTACCCCTAAAGTGAAGTTGCTCAGTCATGCCCGACTCTTTGTGACCCAATGGACTGTAGTCTACCAGGCTCCTCCATTCATGGGATTCTCCAGGCAAGAATACCGGAGTGGGTAGCCTTTCCTTCTCCAGGGTATCTTCCCAACTCAGGGATTAAGCCCAGGTCTCCTGCATTGCAGGCAGACTACTTACCATCTGAGCCACCAAGGAAGTAACACCTAACGGGAGATCCTAAATTTTTATACTTCTTGTTGTTGGTTAGTCACTAAGTCATGTCTGATTGCTTTGCAACCCCTTGGACTGTAGCCCATCAGCTTCCTCTGTTCATGGGATTTCCCAGACAAGAATAGTGGAATGAAAGTTAATTGCCATTTCTTTCTCCTGGGGATCTTCCCAAATGCAGGGATCGAGCGTGCATCTCCTGCATTGAAAGTGAATTCTTTACCCCTGCGCCATTGGGGAAGTCTGTTGTGTCCCTGTAACCTAGTAAATAAATATATTTCATGGATAAGTGACTCACCACAATAAAGCTTTTTTATTTTTATTTTTGCTAATAAAGAATGAAATGAAATTAAGTGCTTTTTGCCTAAGATGCGTGTCAAGATTTCAACACAACTCAAATGTTATTCTTGCCTCTAAAGTCAAAGCAACTTTCAAGTATAATGTTACTACTTATGCATTAAATATTCTTGAGCTAATAAATATATAAGTTTAATTGGAATATAGCTTTATGTATCAATGACAGTAGCCATGAAGTGATTGACCATTATAGGTCAAAATGCTAAGTGCGATCTGCTCCTGAAAAATGAACTCAAATTTATGAAGTTCAACCTCTGTTTTCTTCTTTAGGAATGGCAAGTTCATTGAAGAAAATGAAAAGTACTCATTGAGAGGAAGCAATACAGAACTCACTGTCAGGAACATAATCAATAGTGATGGGGGCCCTTATGTCTGCAAGGCCACAAATAAGGCAGGAGAAGATGAAAAACAGGTGCTTCTCCAAGTCTTTGGTAAGTATTATAGCACAGTGGTTAAAAGTGTAATGTCAAGAGGAAGGTCTGAGTCAAACTGGAAAAGTCTCTGTTGCTTATATGAGCTACTTATAATTAAATTAATTTCTAAACCTATGTTTTAGTTTTCTCATCTCTAAAATATATTTTAAAATTGCAGCTACCAGATAGATTTATTTAAGAATTATATGAGATTACAATGTAAATTTTTATAAAATATTTGATGAACTCATAGCAGAGGCTAGAAGAAAATTCATTAAAATTATACATAATGAAATCTATTATATCTTGGGTTGTTCTTATAAATGTTTAAATAACACACGCTGGGTTCAGTTTTACTTTTAATATACTTTGAGAGTTCATTCAAAAGGCCATAATTAGGAACATTGACCTGTAACCATGATTAAATATTCGCTTTTCATTTTATTAAAAGGACATGCAATATAAATAACTTCCACATTAGAGCCATATTCCTTTCTTTTTGGAACTTATAGAAGGTACAAAAATCAGTGTATTTATTTTTAATTATTGATTTAGCTTCTGTTATATTTGTAAGAAGAAAAGATTTTGGTGGTGGATATTTAGAATATGATTATTCTCTTTAAAACACAAACATGAAGAATTATATGCATTACTGATATTTAGTGTGTTTTGTCCATTTTTAGCAATGTTATCACAACATTTTCCCAACAATGAGAGGGGCAGGAAGGAAGGAATACTTTGAAGAGTAGAGGGACCAGGTTTTGCATTTGACAGATGCAGCAATACTGTTTAGACCAAAAAATGAATGGTGTACACCTGTGGACACACCCTTGGCCAGTTGGTCCTTGAATAGCTGTAATAGAAATATTTCCTGTACCAGGGAGATTTTCATAAAGCCTATATTCTAGTTAAGTGATAGACAGTAAAAAATATACCAAAGTATATTAAAATAAGATTAGAATAATAAGATGT
This sequence comes from Bos indicus x Bos taurus, assembly GCF_003369695.1. Taxonomy (NCBI): domain Eukaryota; kingdom Metazoa; phylum Chordata; class Mammalia; order Artiodactyla; family Bovidae; genus Bos; species Bos indicus x Bos taurus. The sequence continues at coordinate 15,293,862 of NC_040076.1, read as the reverse complement.
TCTAAGAAGAATGTGAAACTAGATCAATCTAAAAAGGGCTATTATTTTGGAGATCATGATGTTGGAAAGTTGCTCAGAAGGGTCATGCTTAGATGTGATTACACAAATATCTTTAATGATGAGAAATCAGCAAAGCTATGAACCAGGAGAAAATTGTTCACATAGAATAAGAGTAAATACATTATTTCTAATAATTCTCAAAATTATTAGAAATTATAGAAATCATATAATTTATTCAAGTAGTATTTCCCACTTAAGAAAATGTTCTTTTTAAAATGTACAATGCTAAATATGACTTAGTATAAACTACATAATTAGAAATGATAGACTTTGAAATAATTTCAAAGGATAATGTTAATCGATCTCAATGAGCTTATATGAAATACTGTTTAGTTAATTTTTTAAATTTAAGTGACACTGAGTAAGAACAAAGGCAAAAGATTTCTAATATTTTTTTACCTTTTAAATAGAAAATAATTAATGAAAAATGATATGCTTCTTGACTGTTGTAATTACTTTGCATAGTAACAGTGAACAGATTCATATTGTGTTTGATACAAAATTGTGCATATATAAGGAAATAAAACTAAAATCATTAAAGTAAATGGAATAAACATTGAGTTTAAAAAATTATATATGTCCTGTTTCTGATATCAGGAATTTAATTTTCTAAGATTAAGAACATACATATATTTCATACTGCTGCTACTGCTAAGTCACTTCAGTCGTGTCCGACTCTGTGCGACCCCATAGACGGCAGCCCACCAGGCTCCCCCGTCCCTGGAATTCTCCAGGCAAGAATACTGGAGTGGGTTGCCATTTCCTTCTCCAATGCATGAAAGTGAAATGTGAAAGTGAAGTCGCTCAGTCGTGTCCGACTCTTAGCGACCCCATAGAGTGCAGCCTACCAGGCTCCTCTGTCCATGGGATTTTCCAGGCAAGAGTACTGGAGTGGGATGCCATTGCCTTCTCAGACACATATTTCATAATTGATTACATTTAATGATTAAAAAAAAAAACTGTTACTTACTCTGAAGTAACAGGTGCTGACTTTTATCACTTTTATGTTCAAACAAATAAAAGCTTAAGAAATGCTGACAATACAGAGTTTAAAATTTTAAAGCTCTTTGGCATATGTAAATTTGTTAAGGGACATGTTTTTAATACTAATATAATTTAAATTAGTAGACATGATGGTTTGGTTTTATAGCTGTCAGAACTATAAAGAAATAATTATCTATTATGTCTAATAATATTAAGGCAATCTAGGGGCAAAATAAATCAACCATAATAATAAAGATAAATAGTATGTATATGTATTTACTTGTTAAGTATTTTAAGTATTGTACATAGTTATAGTTACTATATATTCAGGATACAGTCACTATTTTCCCCCCTTTTGTGAAATTGTTTTTAAAGTTTAAGAGATAATCACTACAAAAGCAAATGTCATATACAGACACACATACGTAGTAGACTTGTGGTTTTAAGAGGATATTTTAATTTTGTACCTTTAAGAGGAAAAAATTAAATAGCTTTAATTGGCAAAATCTTGAAAAGAATTTTTTGTCTATTGGTTTCTAAGCCACTTCAAATTATTTTTATAATCATAATCTATGAACATTATTTTTAAAGCTATTTCTCCTATAATTTGCAGCTCTACTGGCACTCTTATAAAGCAAGCATGATACTATAACCACTGAAACGTTAATAATGTAATACTAGGCTATTGTGTACTCAAATGCCCACTATGAATAATAATATTTTCTTTTAATGCAGATTGAGTAATGTATATATTTTTTACAGTACAGCCTCACATAATACAGCTTAAAAATGAGACTACATATGAGAATGGTCAAGTCACACTCATATGTGAAGCAGAAGGGGAGCCTATTCCAGCAATCACCTGGAAGAGAGCAGTGGATGGCATCACTTTTTCTGAAGGTGATAAGGTAACAGCAATTTAATATACAGTGATTTTCAAAAGCATTGTATTTGTAGTTTTTTGTATATAATTAAATCTCATATTGGTCTCCAATTCACCAAGTAACTTGTAGAAATGCAAGAATGATTTATTTTTTGAAAAGACAACTATCACAGTCAACCTAAAAATAAATTCATAAAAGAAAAATGTTAAATTTTAATATTAAAGATGTTTCTCATTACGACACAAAATTTTAAATTGTTAAGTTTTCCTACATACAAACTTTTGGTATACACTGAATCCATAAAATACCTTATTGCAATTTCAATTCCTCTACCTTGTACTATGAAAATGAAAATAATTTAAATTCTCAAAATCCTGGCTGTCATTTAACTCTTAATTCTTTCATATTTTCTTTGTGCGTTAGGACAGTAGATTTCTGCTTTTATATAATTTATGTTAATTGAATTGGCATTTTCACACGTGTAAAAGTGATGAGATTAAACTTATGTCTCTTTTCTTTCTCAGTGTTAAAGAGCAACCTCCTTTAAACCTCTTTCATTAATTTAAGTCAATTGCCATAGAAGGAAATGATTTTCAAAATATAAGTACCTTTGACTTAACAACATTGATAGCAGAAAATTGTGAAGTCAGTTTATCCAAAATATGCTTTCTATTCTTCCAACTTATCTTGTAATTTTAATAACATGCTAACTCCATAAACCAACATAACAGGCTTCTCCCTGGCCATTTACTATTTATCTTTAGAAAAAATATATTCCCATACATCAGCTTTCTTTGTCTCATTTTTTTCCTCATGATGGCATTTTTTAGACAGTATATCTCTTTTGGCAATAGTTATACTATTTTGATATACTTATTTTATATATGCAAGTTGAAAATCAAATTTCTAAAATGTGAATGACATTTGCATTCTTCTGGCAACCCAGAAAAACAGTATAGAGTTTGCTTTAATATTTTCTTAACAAATAAACATAGGTATTACTATGGTATATTGCCAAATCTGAAAAGAGTTTTATTTCTGTAACATCCTTTAAAATTGTCCAAAAATTAGATATATAAAACTGTGGATAGTTCTTTTTTTTTAATTTTATTTTATTTTTAAACTTTACATAATTGTATTAGTTTTGCCAAATATCAAAATGAATCCGCCACAGGTATACATGTGAACACATGTATACCTGTGGATAGTTCTTTTGATAATTTAGTACATTTCTTTGGAGAAGATCACTCAACAATGATCATGTTTGTAAGCCTTTATTAATTATACCTTCATATTCCTAACTCATACTTTCATTATTTTTTATAAATTTTCTGATATGTCTCTTCTCAAATATAACTTTCATTTTTCATCTAATAGGTATTCTCTTATATACATACCAATGATGAAAGACTCATTATATTCACTTATTTGAGCCTTAAAAAATAATCAAGTAACCAGAGCCTTACTTCCAATGCTAGATGAGGATAGATTCTCAGATTACTCTAAGGGATCAAACCTGGTCTGTAATCTGTCGTCCGCCATCTCCCAGCGTTTGCCTGAATTCAGGTTCATTGAGTCAGACATGTCCTCTGCTGCCTCTACTGGAAATTAAGCCCACTCTACACTTAGTATGAGCGACTTCACTTTCACTTTTCACTCTAATGCGTTAGAGAAGGAAATGGCAAGCCACCCCAGTGTTCTTGCCTGGAGAATCCCAGGGACAGAAGAGCCTGGTGAGCTGCCGTCTCTGGGGTCGCAGAGTCGGACACAACTGAAGTGACTTAGCAGCAGCACACTGAGTAAGAAGTAGTTGAAATGTATAGCTGTGAATTCTGTTTTAAAGCAGAATTTCTCAAACCTCAGTCATTTGATGATCAGTTTCATTTCTTTTCCATATTTTTGTGCTGCCTGGACTGTCATACACTTAATATTTTTCTTTAAATTAAATTAGGTTTTTATTTTAATTATAAGCAAAAAGATGTTACATTTTAAAATGTACGTCAAAGTAAATATGAAACTATAAAGTAAAATTTGTTTCAAATAAGCCCTAAACTTAGCATGTATACCTTCACTGGTACACACACCATAGTTTTAAGCATCAAATTAACATGATACAAAGTTTGGCTATAAAATTTTGAGAACAAACCCTGTTTGCCTTTCTTCTATTTGTGAGGTCAAGCACTTCCCTCCAGTAAATAAATATGCTACATTGTTAATTAATGGGTAGAAAGTTCACAAATCTTAGTAGCAAAAACTCATTTAATTTGCTTCCCTTATAGCTCAGTTGGAGAAGACAATGGCACCCTACTCCAGTACTCTTGTCTGGAAAATTCCATGGATGGAGGAGCCTGGTAGGCTGCAGTCCATGGGGTCGCTAGGAGTAGGACACGACTGACTGACTTCACTTTCACTTTTCACTTTCACGCATTGGAGAAGGAAATGGCAACCCATTCCAGTGTTCTTGCCTGGAGAATCCCAGGGATGGGGGAGCCTGGTGGGCTGCCGTCTATGGGGTCGCACAGAGTTGGACACAACTGAAGCGACTTAGCAGCAGCAGCAGCATAGCTCAGTTGGTAAAGAATTTGCATGCAATGCAGGAGACCCCAGTTCTATTCCTGGGTTGGGAAGATCGGCTAGAGAAGGGATAGGCTACCCTCTCCAGTATTCTTGGGCTTCCCTTGTGGCTCAGCTGGTAAAGAATCTGCCTGCAATTTGGGAGACCTGGGTTTGATCCCTGTCTTGGGGAGATATTTCTATTTGTGAGGTCAAGCACTTCCCTCCAGTAAATAAATATACTATATTATTAATTAATAGGTAGAAAGTTCACAAATCTTAGTAGCAAAAACTCATTTACTTTCAGCCTTAACACCAAATGATCCTTCAAAATGATGCCAATAAACTCAATAAATAAAGTACAGTGGAACTTCCCTGACTGGTAGTTAAGACTCTGGGCTTCCAATGCAGGGTGTATGTTTGATCCCTGGTCAGGACCTAAGATCTCATATGCCTGAAAATTTGGCCAAAATAAATTTAAATTTGTTTTAAATTAGGAAAAAAAATAGTGATTTAACTTCAAAAATAACCTATTTTTATCTTGCTGAAGTAAAATATAAAATGCTGGTTGGTCATAGCCTGAGTTTAGATCAGCTCAAACTTTGTGATTAAAATAATAGGATTATCTGTTCTTTTGCATTTATTTGAAAACTGTGTTTTTTTTTTTTCCTGTGTCAAAGAAAACAACCCTACTTACTGATTCACTGTTAACTTCAGTTCTTCAAGTCCAGATTGCTTTCTATTCCTTCAAATAAATAGATGTATTTAAACTGACATTTAAGATTAAAAAGAAACTTAATACAAAGTATAAAAAGTACACTTTAACAGTTATCTTTATACGTACATGCAGAAATCATAGTTGTACCAAAGTGTTTCTATTTTGATTGTAGAAAAGTGGCAAGCATTTTTCTCCATGAATTGAAGCACTATCTGTACCATGCTTCAAATGTTCTTGCAGAATGAAATACCAAGACAAAAGGGATTTCTAGAAACCATAAACAAAGACAGTTCTTTGATACAACCACTTGAATAATATGTTTTAAATGTTATAACAAATTAAATTATTAGTCTAAATACATTGATAATTTTACTATTGTGTTCATTATTATTTTATGCTCTGAGATATTATTTTTTGAGTAGGTACATCTGTGGACCTAAAGAAACTTCTAGAACGGTTTTAAATGATTTATTTATATAAACCACTTTTAATGGAGGGTAAAGGATAATGGAGTGAGTTTTTCACATTATATGAAAGTCTCTACTAAAAATTCTTAATTTTTTTTTAATTTTATTTTTAAACTTTACATAATTGTATTAGTTTTGCCAAATATCTTAATTTTTTATTTATATAAAATATGAAGGTTACATTAGCCTTTTTGTATGTCCTCATTTTTTTCATTCTAAAGCAAATATGAGTTCTTGAAAATTACATTTAATAAAATGTAAATGATAAAATAATCTTTAAACTTACAGAAATTTCCATTGCTAATGTTTTCTGTACCATTTGCCTAAGTTCATTTAACAACCATCAGCATCTTTTATTGAGGGCTTTTATGTTTCCATGTGCTATCCTATGCACAAAGAATACAGCAGTGTAAAACAAATGTTTTCTGCCTCATAGTGCATACTGTTCAGGAGAGGAATCAAGGCATATTTAAAATTAGCAGTGTTTCACTTATGAATATGCAATTTTGAAATGTGAAATTTCGTATCAAAATAGAAATTTTAAGTATATAAGTGGACTTCTACAGCCTCCAGACATAGCTTTGGCATATTTTCCTGTGCTATCACAGACTTAGTTCTGCTTATTCTTCTGACAGGCCTCTGCATTGGTGCATTTTGGAAAGTATATCATCTTCAGAATACCTCCTTTAAATTTGTTTAGGATGATGAAAACTGCTTATACTGATTTTAAAAGAAACTTTAAAAAAGTTAATGGTGTAATTTGCAACACCTTTATATTATAGAAAACAACTTAAGATTTTCAACTTCTTTTGTCTCTTTAAATAGAATTTACAAAATGAGACTGCCAAATCCACAATTACTGATTTAAGAAAGAGAGCAGTTTTTCAAATATCTGCACTTTATTATAAAACCTGCAGTGAAATGAAAAACTGAAATATGGTGACATATTTGTAGCATCATCTTTAATAATAAAAGACATTTCATAAGTATTTTTAATGTACCTTTGTAAGTAATTATACTTTGCAAAATTTTTGCACCAATATTTTTATAAGGAATTTTATTTATACTTCTTTACCAAATCCTGAAGATGCGTTCTAGTGTGTAATTATAGGCAATTCTTAGTGCCTGATGATTGATAAAAAGCAGCAATAACAACAACTAGGGACAGATAAAACCAGCAAATATGTTTTACTAAATAATTGAAAAAAACAATCATGATATGGTTGTTCAAATATTTTAAAGACAGCCATGTCCGGTTGAACTGGACATATTGCTTACTGTAAGTGCCTGTATGACAAAAGAGTGAATGGAAGTTACAAAATTGCAGAGACTTTCCAAGAATCAGGGATTATAGATAATGAAATGTGTTAAATTCCAAGTGACATAATTCCATTCCCATGAATTTCTGTATCATAGTTTGTATGATTCTCAATGTCTAAAAGAAAATTCTTTCATTTGACATTACATTATATAAGAAAATCTTAAATAATATTTTTTACCCTGATATTCGTCCTTGTTGTGATATTTAAATTTGAGTTAATAATCGGGGGAAAGGGTGAGAGGTACTGAACCAAGGTTGTACATCAGAATCACATAAAGAGATGTATACATGTGTACCTGTCTGGGCCTTTCTCTCTGGAAAATGTCTAAGTCTTTCTTCCAGACTTTGAACTGCACCATGTTGTTCAGTCATGCCTGACTCTTCGTAGCCTCATGGACTGCAGCTCGCCGGGTTTCCCTATACTTCACCATCACCCAATGATTGCTCAAACTCATGTCCATTGAGTCAGTGATACCATCCAACCATATCGTTCTCTGTTATCCCCTTCTGTTTCTGCCTTCAATCTTGCCCGCATTCCGGTCTTTTCTGATGAGTCAGCTCTTCACATCAGGTGTGCAAAGTATTGGAACTTTAGCTTCAACATCAGTCCTTCCAATACATATTCAGGAATGATTTCCTTTAGGGTTGACTGGTTTGATTCCTTTGCAGTCCAAGGGACTTTCAAGAGTCTTCTGCAACCCCACAGTTCAAAAGCATCAATTCTTTGGCGCTCAGCCTTCTTTATAGTCCAACTCCCACATCCACATCTGACTACTGGAAAAATTATAGCTTTGACTATATGGACTTTTAGCAAAGTGATGTTTTGGTTTTTAATACGCTGTCTAGGTTTGTTGTGACTTTTCTTCCAAGGAGGAAGTGTCTTTTAATTTCATGCCGCAGTCACCACCTGCAGTGATTTTGGAGCCCAAGAAAATAAAGTCTGTCACTGTTTCCATTGTTTCTCCATCTCTTTCCCATGAAGTGATGGGATTGGATGCCATTTTTGTTTTCTGACTGTTGAATTTTAAGCCAGCTTTTTCCACTCTCCTCTTTCAGCTTCATCAAGAGGCTCTTTGGTCCCTCTTTGCTTTCTGCCATAAGGGTGGTGTCATCTGCACCTGAGGTTATTGATATTTCTCCCAGCAATCTTGATTCCAACTTGTGCTTCATCCAGCCTGACACTTCTCGTGATGTATTCTGCACATAAGCACAGTGACAATATGCAGCCTTGTCTTTGTACTCCTTTCCCAGTTTGAAACCAGTCCATTGTTCCATGTCAGGTTTAAACTGTTGTTTCTTAACCTGCATACAGTTTTCTCAGGAGGCAGGTAAGGTGGGGTGGCAAAGAGTTTGACATGACTGGGTGACTTCACTTTCATTTCTTTGAGATTGGAATGAAAACTGACCTTCTCCAATCCTGTGGCCACTGTTGAGGTTTCCAAATTTCCTGGCGTATTGGGTTCAGCAGTTTCACAGCATCATCTTTTAGGATTTGAAATAGCTCAACTGGAATTCCATCACCTCCACTAGCTTTGTTCATAGTGATGCTTCCTCACTTGACTTCACACTCCAGGATGTCTGGCTCTAGGTGATTGATCACACCCTGGTGGTTATCTGGGTCATGAAGATCTTTTTTGTATAGTTCTTGTGAGGTGATGGAATTCCAGTTGAGCTATTTCAAGTCCTGAAAGATGATGCTGTGAAAGCGCTACACTCAATATGCCAGCAAATTTGGAAAACTCAGCAGTGGCCACAGGACTGGAATAGGTCAGTTTTCATTCCAATCCCAAAGAAAGGCAATGCCAAAGAATGCTCAAACTACCACACAATTGCACTCATCTCACATGCTAGTAAAGTAATGCTCAAAATTCTCCAAGCCAGGCTTCAGGAATATGTGAACCATAAACTTCCTGATGTTCAAGCTGGTTTTAGAAAAGGCACAGAAATCAGAGATCAAATTGTCAACATCTGCTGGATCATGGAAAAAGAAAGAGAGTTCCAGAAAAACATGTACTTCTGCTTTATTGACTATGCCAAAGCCTTTGACTGTGTGGATCACAATAAACTGTGGAAATTCTGAAAGAGATGGGAATACCAGACCACCTGATCTGCCTCTTGAGAAATTTGTATGCAGGTCAGAAAGCAACAGTTAGAACTGGACATGGAACAACAGACTGGTTCCAAACAGGAAAAGGAGTATGTCAAGGCTGTATGTTGTTACCCTGCTTATTTAACTTATATGCAGAGTACGTCATGACAAATGCTGGACTGGAAGAAACACAAGCTGGAATCAAGATTGCTGGGAGAAATATCAATAACCTGAGATATGCAGATGACACCACCCTTATGGCAGAAAGTGAAGAGGAACTAAAAAGCCTCTTGCTGAAAGTGAAAGTGGAGAGTGAAAAAGTTGGCTTAAGCTCAATATTCAGAAAACGAAGATCATAGCATCCAGTCCCACCACTTCATGGGAAATAGATGGGGAAACAGTGGAAACAGTGTCAGACTTTATTTTTTTGGACTCTAAAAATCACTGCAGATGGTGACTGCAGCCATGAAATTAAAAGACGCTTACTCCTTGGAAGAAAAGTTATGACCAACCTAGATAGCATGTTCAAAAGCAGAGACATTACTTTGCCAACAAAGTTTCGTCTCGTCAAGGCTATGGTTTTTCCTGTGGTATTGTATGCATGTCAGAGTTGGGCTGTGAAGAAGGCTGAGTGCTGAAGAATTGATGCTTCTGAACTGTGGTGTTGGAGAAGACACTTGAGAGTCCCTTGGACTGCAAGGAGATCCAACCAGTCCATTCTGAAGGAGATCAGCCCTGGGATTTCTTTGGAAGGAATGATGCTAAAGCTGAAACTCCAGTTCTTTGGCCACCTCATGCGAAGAGTTGACTCATTGGAAAAAACTCTGATGCTGGGAGGGATTGGAGGCAGGAGGAGAAGGGGACGACAGAGGATGAGATGGCTGGATGGCATCACTGACTCAATGGACATGAGTCTGGGTGAACTCTGGGAGTTGGTGATGGACAGGGAGGCCTGGCGTGCTGCGCTTCGTGGGGTTGCAAAGAGTCGGACACAACTGAGTGACTGAACTGAACTGAACTGTGGGTATTCTTACCACCTCTTCTTAATATCTTCTGCTTCTGTTAGGTCCCTACCATTTCTGTCCTTCATTGTACCCATCTTAGCATCAAATGTTCCCTTGGTATCTCTAATTTTCTTGAAGAGATCTCTAGTCTTTACCATTCTATTGTTTTCCTCTATTTCTTTGCATTGATCACTGAGGAAGGCTTTCTTATCTCTCCTTGCTATTCTTTGGAACTCTGCATTCAAATGGGTATATCTTTCCTTTTCTCCTTTGCCTTTTGCTTCTCTTTTCTCAGCTCTTTGTAAGGCCTCCTCAGACAATCACTTTGCCTTTTTCCATTTCTTTTTCTAGGGGATTGTTTTGATCACCGCCTCCTTGCAATGTCATGAACCTCCATCCATAGTTCTTCAGGCAGTCTGTCTATCAGATCTAATCCCTGGAATCTATTTGTCACTTCCAGTGTCTAATCATAAACGATTTGCGTTAGGTTATATGTGAATGATCTAGTGGCTTTTCCCTACTTTCTTCAATTTAAATCTGAATTTTTCAACAAGAAGTTCATGATCTGAGCCACAGTCAGTTCACAGTCTTGTTTTTGCTCACTGTATAAAGCTTATCCATCTTCATCTGCCAAGAATATAATTAATCTGAATTCAGTATTAACCATCTGGTGATGTCCATGTGTAGAGTAGTCTCTTGTGTTTTGGAAGAGGGTGTTTGCTGTGACCAGGAACTGCACCAGTTCCTAAGTATTCTTACAGCATCTCTGATAGTGATTAGACAGATTTATTTTGAAACTCCCCAAAATTGCTCATTGTGGGCACCCTGTGGAGAACCCCTACCTTTAAACTTACTATATTTCTTTCATCACAACCCCCCCACACACATGAAAATACACACCAATACTGAAATTAATGTGATGTAGATATCCAATACAGCTATACATAGAATAAGATATATAAAAATAATTTGTTTGTATAGCTCATGAATTTCAAATATATTTGAATTGTATCCCCATTTCAAATAAAATGATTTATTTAATTGAAATTATGGTAGTTGCAACAGTGATTCTTTATTTCAGTTTCTGGATTTGCCATTTACCTACTCTGTGACTTTAGGTAACTTGATTCATTTTTCAGTTCCATGATGGATAAAATAAATCTCCTTCAACATTTCACTATTCTGTACATCTTTCTCTTGAGTCAGTAGATAATCATACATTTTAAGATATACTTTTTATTTCCATGCTAATCCCTTTTTAAATTCAGATATTTACTAATTCTTCAGTTTATGATTTTATAATAACTTAAGCTATGAGGCAATGTGTTTGCAATTTCTTTCCATATTGCTCATCTGTACAACTCAATTATAAGAAAAGCTAAGATTACTTTGGTAATGTCTTTACATTGGAAAAAGAAAAGTTTCTGATTGTAGAGAAGAATGCTAAAGAGCTTGCTTCTGGCACCTGTAGATTTTAATGCCTGTATTTTTTTGTCTTTCCACAGATAATGGGCTTTTTTGAAGGATATTATATTTGAGTGACATTTTAAAAATCATCCTAATGCATTTTTTCATTGTAGTGCTCTGAGAGCAGTATTGTAGATCCCTGCTGGGCAGTAGGCAAATGGATACTTCTTTTCCTCATCTGATGTAGATGGTAGAATATAATTAGGCATATTGGAAATCTTCCTGGGATGCTTCTGATCTTGTTGAGAAGTGGGTTTTCAATCATTTACAACTTTCTGAAATTTCTTTTCCAGCTCACACTTCAAATAAAAAGTATGTAAGATGACTAGTCATAAGTCCAACATATAATTGAAAAAAACAAAACATTTCTGAGGAAATTCTAGGAAACAATTAAAAAATAAAATATCATTTTTCTTTTTTTAAATATTAATGAATGGCTATTTAAAAATATGCATAAGTATTTCTAGCAGAAAGAAACTATTATCTTTTTCATAGGATAATATATTAGTTAATGATTTTACCAAAATTATTCTGGGAAAAAAATTGTTTACATACTGAAACTTAGTTTTCTTTGTCTTTATAACAGAAAATAATATTACCTTTTCTTGTGAATGTCATATTCTGTTTTAGGTTTCATGTATTATTTACTTTATCTTTTGAAAGAATCTATACTATTGAGGAAAATATAAAATAATATAGCAACAAAGAGATGTAGATTTCAGTGAATATCCATAGACTTAAAAAAATAACAAATTTCCTAGTAAATGTAACTTTGATTTATTTATGAAATATTTTAGTGGAAGACAGTAAGTTTAAGAACAAAATGAAATAAATTTGAATGAATTGCTTTACAAGTAGACAATTAGACACAGATATCTGAACATATTTCAGTAAACATTCTAGTAAAGAACTTGCAAAAAATACATTTGATAAATTTGTATTGTCAATTTTAAGCATGAAGCAAAAACAAATGTATAAAAAAATGCTAGCTACATGAAAATTTATTTGTAAAATTGAATTCATAGTAATGAAAAGTACTTTAGCCAGTTATTATAATCCCATCATTACTTTTGACTCATGGATTAACAAATAATAAATTTAAATAAAATATATTAAACAAAGATCTTCAGTAATAACTATGTTCAGTCATATATCCAGTAGTTGTGTTTACTGAGGGAAAAATCCCTCTTAGACGACTCTTCCTTGGCTATTATGTATTGTCATGATCTGTATCTTAAAGCACCATCATTGCTATTGTTTTGTAACCCATAGAAGTTCTTATCCAACTTTCCAAGTTCTTCATTCTTGGATGCCTGATTTTTTTAAAATTCATATTTGATAGTGTTCATACTTATAAGAAAATCATATTTATATTCTATCAAATACATAGAAATGATGTAATTTTAATATCTGTGGATTCTATCATCTTTTCCCTGGCTCAAATCACCCACTCTATTCACTTCTTTTATTCCCCAGCTTAAATTTCATTGTCTGTTATAATCATTACCATATATACATTCCTCAATCTTTTTTTGCTTTGAAAACTATTTCCAGAAAAATACGAGTCATCCTTTAAGTAACCTCAATGCCTATAGCACACGTGTTGGAGGACAGCTAAACTTAGCTGGAATCATTCTGAATGATCTCCCTTTAAAACTGTGACCCATAGCTTAATGCATGCTCTCTCTGCTTTGCAGTACTCAGCCCATATTTTCTTGGCAACTACCTCATATATTTCCTCCATGCTTAAGTTCACAAACTTCCTCTGTCCTAAGAAAGCTCAGCTGTTGAACTGGTTCCTCATTTACTAATAAAAACAATAAAAAGAACACTGTAACCAGTTCCTATGATTGCATCTACATGTTACCATGAATGTAATATTCAAGTTTTTAATGTAGATAGTAGTTCCAGCCTTTCTACCATACCATAGATATTAGCACAATAATTTATCTTTTCCCAACTTTTTTTTTCACTCACCACCTTATTTTTCCCATAAACATTCAAAACTATTTCATTGTTACTTTAATATACATTATTCCCTAGTAGCTCAGATGGTAAAGAATCTGCCCACAAATTGGGAGACCACATTTGATCCCTTGGTTGGGAAGATCTCCTGTAGAAGGGAATGATTACCCACTCCAGTATTTTTGCTGGAGAATTCCATGGACAGGGGAGCCCAGCTGATTAGAGTCCATGGGTTCTGAAAGAGTTGGACATGACTGAGCAGCTCACACATATATATTATAGCATATAGTATGTAGATAACATGATATAATTTATACATAGAATATATTTATGATGTATATTCTACATAAAATGGATATAAATATTCTTGCATATACTTTTCCTGTATTTCCAATTTTATTTTTCTTCCAGTTTTATTGAGGCATAATTGCCATAAAACACTGTAAGTTTTAAGATATACAGCATAATTTTTTGGCTTGTGTACATCATGAAGTGATTATCACATTAAGTTTAGGGAACATCCAATATCTCAGATATAAATAAAATTAAAGAAATAGAAAAAATGTTTCCTTGTGATGAGAACTGATAGGAACTGCGCTCTCGGTGTTCACATATAACATTTGTTTGTTGTCCAGTTGTTGCGTCCAGCTATTTGTGACCCCATAGACTATAGCCTGCCAGGTTCCTCTATCCTCCACTGTCTCCTGGAGTTTGCTCAAATTTTGTCCATTGAGTCAGCAATGAGCGCTCTCTCTCTTTATATATATATATATATATGTGTGTGTGTGTGTGTGTGTGTGTGTGTCTGTGTGTATGTGTTTATATATAACTATGTTCATACTATATTCATTTAAGATAAATTTATATATGTATAAATATATATGCTATATATAGTGTATATAACTTATAGTAGTATTAATTATATTTATCATGTTGTATCCTACATTCTTAGTACTTGTTTACTTCATAACTGGAAGTTTGTGTCTTTTGACTGCCTTAATCCACCCCTGCCTCTGGTAACCACAAATCTAAATATGAACTCTTTTTCTGTGAATTTGCTTATTTTTAAAATATATTAATAATTGACCTTTCATACTGTGTGAGGTTCTGTTATACAGTATTGTGACTCAGCAGTTCTATTATTTCCACAATAAATCTAGTTATAATCTGTACCCATACTAAGGTATTACATAGTTATACAGCCACCTTTGGATCCAACACCACCCTGTAGTGGGCCAACATCAACTTCAGAGCACCCTGTCCATTGAGTCGGTGATGCTATCCAACTGCCTCCAGGCAAAAATACTGGAATGGGTTGCCATGCCCTCCTCCAGGGGATCTTCCAGATCCAGGGATTGAACCCGCGTCTCATGTCTCCTGCATGAGTCACGGGTTCTTTATGGCTAGTGCCACCTGGGAATCTCTGGCTTATGGTATACTTTCCTATTTTTTCACTCATCAGTCTTAGTCTTCTAATTGACCTCTAAATTATTTAGGGATCTAAATTGGGGTTTGTTCCTGTTATTCTTATTTTAAATATATTAAAATTGTGATCATTTCTCAAAACTCAACTGTTAAGGCTCTGGTCCAAGCCAGCATAATTATTTGCCTGCATGCATGCTAAATCACTTCAGATGTCTCTGTGACCCTGTGAACCATAGCCCACCATATTCCTCTGTCCATGAGATTCTCCAGGCAAGAATACTGGAGTGGGTTGTCATACCCTCCTCCAAATTATTTGCCTGCTGCTGCTGCTGCTAAGTCACTTCAGTCGTGTCTGACTGTGCGCGACCCCACAATGGCAGCCCACCAGGCTCCCCCGTCCCTGGGATTCTCCAGGCAAGAACACTGGAGTGGGTTGCCATTTCCTTCTCCAGTGCATGAAAGGAAAAGTGAAAGGGAAGTCGCTCAGTCGTGTCCGACTCTTAGCGACCCCATGGACGGCAGCCTACCAGGCTCCTCTGTCCATGAGATTTCCCAGGCGAGAGTACTAGAGTGGGGTGCCATTGCCTTCTCCAAATTATTTGTCTAGATTATTGCAAAAAACTTTATAAAGGTTTTAATGCATTCACCCGTGCCCCTTGTTATTCTTATTAAAATAGTGAAATTGGTCCACTGGAAATAAGCCAGATAATATTACTCTGTTGTTCAGAAGCCTCCAATAGCTTCTGATATCATTTGGAAACCCTTTTATTACCTACACTGCTCTACATGGTAGCATGTGTGTGTATTAGTTGCTCACTCATGTCTGACTCTTTGCGATCACTTAGACTGCAGCCCATCAGGCTCCCCTGTCAATGGAATTCTTTAGGCAAGAATACTAGAGTGGGTTGCCATTCCCTTCTCCAGGGTATATTTCTGACCCAGGGATCTAACCTGGGTCTCCTACATTGTAGGCTGATTTTTTTTTTTTTTACCTTCTGAGCCACCTGGGAAGCCCCCGACATGATAGGTCATTCTTCAAATCTCTATTACCTTCATTTTTCCCTCAAGTCCTACTATTAAAATCAATTAATTTATTCCTAGTAAGATTGCTTCATATTTCCTCCACCAATCCTTGGGTGCTGGAAGGTTTTCAATAGCGTATGTACTTTATCCATCTACAACTTCGAATGTACATTGTTAGATGTAAATGTAGTAAAAGCTATCACAAGTCTTTGATGTACTAATTGTGGTATGCAATATGTTTGAGTTTGTTGAGAGAGTCCTTGACTGCCAAACTGAAGTCTCTATGATAAGCCTATTGGTTTTTAACTCTGGGTGTTGCAAAGAGTTGGACACGACTGAGTGACTGAACTGAACTGAACTGATGTCTAGATTAATTGCTGAGTTATTCAGATAAACTGAGTATAAATTGTAGGACACTATTCTTTTATTTACAAAATCTGAAACTGGCTAAGAATTTAAACTACGTACAGAATAGTACAACTGACTTACTATATCAATACTTGCATTCAATTCTGAAGTTCACTGCATTTAGCCAAGTCATAGGAGCTGTGAATCTATTGGGACAAAAATTTAAAAGGAAAAACAGAATGCTAAAGGAATAGTAGCATACAAAGTGATAAACATTTGAATAACTTGACATAATATTCTGATTACTTCATGTATTATTTGCTTATTTAAACTAAAATATCTTCTGAGGCCAAATGATAAAAAAGGTGATAATTAAGGAATTTCCATAGACACATTTTATAGAGGCAGGAGGTTAGTAAGCAATTGAATGGCACTTTTCCTTTGTATACCATAAAGAGTTGGATCTCCTGTTTCTGTATCAGAAAAAACATGTCTAACTGCTGTTTTGATCAGCACCTTGAGATATCACATTGCATTATACTATTCCAATACCTTCTTATAATATTTACAACAATCTGCCCTGTAATATAATTGTTTACTAAACATTCCATATCTGCATATCCCAGCACACAAAAACTTATTGAGGGGTGTTTCTTATCACTTGTGTTTCTTGTAGTAAAGGTAATATAATTTCCCAGATCATCTCTGCTTCTTGGCTATCTGTTTCCACCATGCTCCCCTTTAATGATAACATCTGTAAATTTTTATCATCTAATTTTGATATATATCAATGTAAATATTCATCACAGACCTGTGTAATCCATAATTTTCTTTTTTAATAAAAGAATATGTTATAGAAATATTGGCTTTTGCTTTCTCTTTTAATGTTTCTGACAAAGTCCACATTGTATCTTTTCCTTTCTATGGTTTAGGGTTGTAGCATTAATTCATTCATTCTATACTTTGAAACTGTCTTAATACATCTTTTTGCCTTTGGTAAAGAAATAAATTTTGTTACCATTTGCAACTCCCTTTCTGCTATGCATTATTTTATTATCTTGATAACTTAGATCCTTTCTAGAGAGTACCTTCTCTTTTAATTGCAGACTTCTAGCAATTATAAAAAGTTGAGTTTGTATATGCATAATTTTTTAAATTTGTCTTTTCTTTATGTAGAGATACTTTACCACAAAACAAACAAATTAAATCCAAAACTAAACAAAATCAGCTCAAGGGAGTTCATGTATATTATACAAAATTTCAATTTTTAGTCATCATTAAGAGGTAGTTTGCTTCTGTGTCTATTTACTGAAAGGATTTGATGAAACTGTTTTTGATATTTTTGTTTATACTTATTAGATTTTAGTATTTATGTGCATGTATTATATATAACATTTCCAATAAAGTGATTTTGCTAATTCCATAATTGTTATACTCCAACACAACTGAGAAAAGTTCAACACAGAGCTAAGAAATATTTTTTATCTTCTTGAGGCTCCTACCTGAAATGTAGTTATGAGGTGCTAAAGTAAAATATATGAGTCACTCAGCATAGCTGTGCATTACACCAGAGTGTATATTTGCTGTAACACTGCCAATACATATGACAGGAATTGTGCACATTATTTTTATAGCATTTCTTATATATCCAGTGATGTATATATTTAATGTGTATTTGAAATGATGTGAGTTTTTAAAAGAAGGAAAAATGTACACACACATTGCCAAGTAGTCTTCTACTTTGTGCTGTATGGCTGGTAAAAGTGATGCTGTTAATAGCAATGTGTTGTATACCATAAGAATTTGCATATATGTGACAAAATGTTGTCACTAGTGGTAAATGCCTTGCATCTTCTGATGTTAAGTGTGGGACTAGTGACAATCTAAAATACTTGTTAGAATTCATATTTCCAGGCATATTGGATGAAGAAAGGCTTGATTTATACTCTGACTTTTAATGACAACAGACAAAATTTATGTCATGATGGATTGCATATTGATCCACGGGAAAAGAGAAACAAATGACCCGAGCCCTGTGACTGTCCAGGTGTACCATGTAGAGAGTTTCCAGGCTGCTGCGCAAGGATGAAGAGTCTGGCTCTTTTCTCCTAGTTGAGGAGCCAGTGTTGAGTTTGAGTTTGAATGATTAAGGGTGCTAGAAATCATAGAATGGGGCACCAGAGAGGAGGGAGCTCTGTGGAGAAGAAATTCACACAGAGAGCTCCAGAGATCTTCAGCGCTTTCCCCAAGAGTCTTCAGCTGAATACTGAAAAGTGTGTGTGTGTGTGTGTGTGTGTGTGATGAAACTGTAAGGCCACAGAAAGAATCACGGGAATCCTGGAGTGGGTTGCTTTAGTAATGCGGTTGCATTAGTCTTAAACTAAAGACTCTCCCCAGCTTGCCTAGCAAAGTTTAACAGCCTCAAAAGAATAAAACTGTTTTCAAGTAATTTAACAATATCTCATAAAAGAGATCATATATATATTTATATATATAATGTATCATATCACTAAATTTATATAATACTTATATCACTCAAAGCATATAATTCAGTGTGTTGGCATCTAATAAAAATTATGAGGTATACAAGTACATGAAAATATAACCCATATTAGGGGAAAAAAGCTAAGTCAATCAAAAGAAACAGATCCATTGACAAAGGTGACAGTATTAGTAGATAGGAACATTCACATATGCTTTTTCTTTTTCTTTTAATACATATACTGCATATGTATACAAGGTAGCTGGAAAGCATGAACATAATACAGAGAAACATAACAGCGTAAAAGACTAAATCAAAATTCTAGAAATTTAAAAAAAAAAACATAAAGATTAGATAGGATTAACAGAAGATTAGGTACTGCAGAAGACATGTCTAGTAAAATCAAAGAGAAAAATACAATTTATCCAAATGAAACAGACAGGAAAAAGGCCTACGTATACTTAGAGCAGTCATGTGTCTTTTTCATGCTTCCTGTGAGTTATGGCCAAAGAAGGCTCAGTACAGGGTCCTCATTTGTCTCATTAGATACAGCAAAGAAAAAATGTTCCCCAAATATTTTGTATTTCTTCATACTGAAGTTTTTCCATTATTGAACATGTTGTAGGGATTTACATAAAAATATACTATCGGGAGAGGCTAATGACTATTGTTAAATTTATTGAATATATACTATATGTCAGGTACTTTTTAAACATCTCATGTAAGATTATTGTACTGCTTCCTGTTGGATATTGCTTTTCAAAGATCTTTCATTTGTCTATAATTTGAACAAGATTGCCATACCACTTAGACCCTCGTCACTAACTGCATCACTGATTATAATTATACTAATCATATGTCTTGCACTGAGCCTACACAAACTTCAGTCAGTCAGTCAGTTCAGTCGCTCAGTCGAATCCGACTCTTTGTGACCCCATGAAGCACAGCACGCCAGGCCTCCCTGTCCATCACCAACTCCCAGAGTTCACCCAAACTCGTGTGCATCGAGTCGGTGATGCCATCCAGCCATCTCATCCTCAAGTAATTCTAATCAGACCTAGGGGAAAGCAGCAGAAGTCATGTACTGTGTATAAGCCACCCAGCACTGTGATAAACACTGCAAAATAATTACAGCAAAACCTCCCTGGCTTTCAGTACAGAAACCCATGGATTTGTGAGTCGTCTGCAACAGTGTGCTCTAGACTTTAATTTGGGTTCTGATCTGCTCTGTATGTTCTAACAACTGACAAAAATAAAGGGACACATTCCATCTTGGTTATGGTGTTTTAAAGTTTCCATGATAAAATGCGTGATGCAAATTTAAAACAAAGATGGGAGAATGGTATAAAGACATCTCACATTCTATTGCAGCTTCAATCATTATCAATATTATGCTATTCCAATTATAGTATTTTTAATATTGCACTTCATCTGTTTTCTAATTGGTTAAGCTTATGTTACAGAGAAAAACACTTTAAAATCTGAATTTAAAAAACATTAAACCTCTCATTTATTCAAATCCTTACAATAAAAGAGTTCACATTTTAGTTATTACATTACTTCCAGAGCAATACAGTGTAAGCATGTGATATCAGTGTTCACAAGTTAAGTTCAATTATGTACATAAACCATTACAATATCTCTGACCATCTTATAATAAATTGTTGAATAGGAAGGATTTCAGTGTATAATGTGCCTCATTCTTTTAGATCTCCTTTCTATCTTTGCAGTGTTGTGTGCCCTGAAACTAAAATTTAGCTCAAATAGGATATAACTTTTAGATTTGAATATCTTCTTGGCTTCTTTATCCCTTATTCATTTTTTAATAAGCATTTGTTGTTACTTTGCTCTTTTCCATTATGAAGGATATACAGAAAAAAATGGAAAAAGCAATGATTATCAAAAACAGTAGTGACCATCCTGTTTTTCATAGTTTCTTAACCTTGAAGAAAGCAATGAAATTTTACTTGGATCGATAGCTTGAATCTGTGGGATTTTCCTACTGGCTTTCTACACTAGCCCCACACTTATGGCTTGAATTCCCATGTCTTGAATTTTCTGAAAAATCTTGAGATCAAATATCTTGTTCTGTTAACTTTGGATTTGATAAAAGTAGGTATCTTGTCATTCTGAGTAAGCAATATCATTGCCAGAGTATGATCAGCTATACTACAAACACATTTCTTTTATTCTATTTTATTTGCTTAGAAATCCAGTCACAATGAATAACCATAATAAATAACAGCAAATACAGTTGCTGCTGCTAAGTCACTTCAGTCGTGTCCAACTCTGTGCGACCCCATAGACGGCAGCCCACCAGGCTCCCCCATCCCTGGGATTCTCCAGGCAAGAACACTGGAGTGGGTTGCCATTTCCCTCTCCAATAAGTGAAAGTGAAAAGTGAAAGTGAATTTGCTCAGTCCTGTCCGACTCGTAGCGACCCCATGGACTGCAGCCTACCAGGCTCCTCCATCCATGGGCTTTTCCAGGCAGGAGTACTGCAGTGGGGTGCCATTGCCTCCTCCGAAATACAGTTGGGATACTTAATATAACTTTAAGTAATATATACATTTTGGAAATGTGAGGCATAATTATTAGTACCCACAGATTTAAAGCCATTGAATAGTAACACAGAGTTTATGTCTGTATAAAACCAACAAGGCCTTTTACCCCTACAACCAGTGAAGAAACTGTAAGTTAAGAAATTTTCTTGGACATATTACTCTTTATTTCATCAGTTTACTCTCCTTAGAGGAAGGGTAAATGTACATAAGTTTTATTACATGATAAGAAAATAGGAATAAAATTAGGAAGGTCGGATCAAGCCCAGAGGAAAAAAACCTTAATAGTAAGAGTAAACATAGGAATCCTATGATTTTGAGAAGTTAGTTTGCATAAATTAATTCCAATAACCTTTGGAAAGAGTCTGTTTTCTCTCTTATGCATTTAACAGTTATGTCTCGCTGCTGCCTCTACATATTTGAAACTAAATTTAATTTACATGAAATAGAGATGCAATGGAATGCGATTAAAAATAATGCAAACAGAATATATAATAACAAACCCACCCCCCCAAAAAAATGCATAGCATATAATGAGAAAAAATAATATGTAAACAAAAGGTGAAAATCTGTTGTGTGTGTGTGTATCTTGGGTTCTCCATGGGTTCTCTATCCGCCTCCAACGTCAGGGGATCCCATGTGCTCTCAGCCTTTTCTCTACACCTGTTGTCTTCTCTCAGTTTTTCCATAAGCCTTCTGGTGGCATATTCTCTCCACGGCACGGAATTCTCTCTACACCACTGCCTTTTTCACCATTTCCAGATTCCAGTCCACACTTCAGTGTGTCAAGAATATACATCTGACTCTAACCCACCACTCTAACCACAATGAACCTGTGGTATTTTTCAGTCTATTTGTATTTTATTTTTAAAATGATATCTGTCTTCTCAGTTAAAGTTAAATTCTACTAAGGGTGGAAATTCTGTTTTGCTCAGCTTGTATCCCCAGTGCCTGGACACTTCTTGTAGAACAATTGCACACATACAAAAAAGTGTTGAGTGACTGACTGACGTGAACCACCATTTCACAAAAGGCCAAAAGCGTCAATGACCCTAAAAACGTTCAAAGGCATAAATGTGAGGAAGAAGGAAAGGAATTATGACCAACTCAGATGTATTGTTTGCTGCAACTGAATTCTAAATTTGACAATGAAATCTAGTCAAGTAAAGCCACAAAGTAACCATGATATACGTTGTATAATTTCAAATGTACAGCAGATAAAATTTACAACAAAATATTTATTTTGTACTAAACTCAAGATAATAGTTTTCAGATAGACATTTGATTAAGAGATTAATGAAAGGACAATCAGCACTATGAATAATCATTATATAAAAATACTGAAATACTATACAAGCACGCAGTTCTTAAGTTAACCTTCAGAAAGGTAAAAGATATCATATCAAGTCAAATTTCTGAGAGTGTCTTTATGTAAAAGATTGAAAGAATAATGTACACTCAGACACTTTGCTCTCCAGTCATCTTAATGCAGTGATAGAAACTGAAAATACTACATGAATGGCTAATATACCAATTAACCTGTCTCAGTCAAATATCTAATGTCTTAAATGAATCTTCCGTAGGTGGTGAATCAAAGCCAAGATATAAATGAATTTTCTTTCAGAAATGTGTAATATATTTTTGTAGCACAGAGAGAAAGATGCCCTTTGGTATATGAAATGAGAAGAAATGACTTTGGTCTTCTAGTCAAATGTATATTGTGCATTATTACAGAGACAGTGCTAACTCTGAAAATGACTTATTTCTCAGGGAATCACACTCCTTCCAGAAATAGAACAAATTCTCTTCTTCCTAAATTTCTGTTAATTTCAGATATATTGTTGCTTATTATAAAAAAAAAAATTGCAAACATAGATAAAAATGTTGAGTAACTAAGTGACAGGATCCCCAATTTTCTCTAAAGTGTCAGTGATTCCAAAAGAGTTTAACACATGGATGTGAGAAAGAAAAAAGATAGGGCATACTAGCTGCCTTAGTATTTTACATACTACCATTTTTACTAATATTAATAACATGCTAACTTACATGAATTGTTATCCATGAGTCAAAGGTATATCATTTATAACAGGTGATAACCAAAGGACCTGTTTATTTTTAAGGTGGATAAATTTGCTTTTTAATGTGCAGAAGGACAATATTTTCCCTAATGAAAGAAGGGTGTTTTACATTATTAATAATGTATCTTATCTGCTGCTGCTGCTGCTAAGTCGCTTCAGTTGAGTCCGACTCTGTGCGACCCCATCCCTGGGATTCTCCAGGCAAGAATACTGGAGTGGGTTGCCATTTCCTTCTCCAATGCTTGAAAGTGAAAAGTGCAAGTGAAGTCGCTCAGTCGTTCCCGACTCTTAGCGACCCCATGGACTGCAGCCCACCAGGCTCCTCCATCCATGGGATTTTCTAGGCAAGAGTATTGGAGTGGGGTGCCATTGCCTTCTCTGGTATCTTATCTACATTCTAATAAATATATTACAAAAGTACAAAGTTTTTCATCCATAGTAAATAATAGCTGAAGAATTACACTTTCTTTATACAATTATATGTATATTTCATTATGAGTTAATTTGCCTCATAAAAATTAGAATGTATTGATTCTGTCCTAGATGCTAGTCCACGTGACTTTCATATGAAGTGTCATTAAAATGTCTTGCATTTGTACAACTATAATATCAACCTGCAGGATAAAATCAAAGTTTCAGATAAGACCAGAAAAAGCAATGTGTCCCAAGAAATGCATTAATTTCAAAGAATATTATATAGACACACACACAGAGTAGTCAATGAGGGATTATGAATATAAATTGATATTTGGCTAAGAAATGGAAAGAATGATGGTAGAATTCTGCCACATAGATATGAAAGAGCTAAAGGGGGAAAGATTAGAGACAGATATGTGAAAGCTGCTTAGAGAAAGACAGCACAGGATATTCATGGCAGTACAAGTAGTTCAAATTGATTGGAACCCAAATTACTGATACCCAAATTGTAAGGTGTCCTTAAACAGAAAGATAATGCCATATGGAAGTCCATCAACATCAGGCTAAGGAGTTGGTGGAGGCAATATAATGTTATGTGTATTTATAGAAAATTACTGGTGGTAAAACCATCATAAAGTAGTTACGAGAAATAAAAGTTCGCTTTTTTAAAAAAGCCTTATTCTTAGTTTCACAAGAAATAATTTCTGCAGCTGGAATGATTTTTTTTTTTTTAGCTAAAAGAAACATAAGAAATAACATAATGTTGTAGAATTTTGCAGAGTCAGGGAGGCTTTTTTTGGTCACATTCTTCATGAGTGTGATTGTTTTCTCTGAAATCGAGAGACGCCTGTCAATATCCTTCCCACTCAGCAGCACAACTGAAACTCTGAATGGAGAGGGAGAAAGCAGATATGTCTAGGGGAACACGGTTCCTGAAAATTGGAAATGTAATGTCAAGCAAGATGTTAAACTGAAATGTATCATTATTTAGAATATAAATAGATGAATGAAGGTTAGCAACTGATCCAAGATTGAAAACATGGTATAGCATGAGGCATGGGAAATAATTAGTATTAATATCATTCATAGAAAGAAAGATACCTGGGAGAGGGCAGGTGATGCTGAGTGGGTGTGATGGATTCATCTACGCATGCTGGTTTGAGATCTGTATCAAATGGACTTTCCCTGCATGTGATGTATCTTATTTCTGAAGCTCCAGGGAAAGAAGGACCCTGAGGGAGAAATAGTGACTAGAGATCTTGGTGTAGATGTGGTCAGGGCTAAGAGTGCTCAAATGAAAAAGCTCTAGAGTTCAGGCCAGAATACAGAGACCTCAAGGAAGCAAGGAGGCTGTAATCAAATCCAAAACAAAGGAGGCTGCAACTAAAACTGGGAGAAAAATCAGGATCATGTGGGTGTCCTGAAAGCCAAGGGAAGTTAGCACAGAAGAAAGGAAGGCAAGTTCAAAAGGATTTAGGAATGAATGGCGGTGGTGGTTTAGTTGCTAAGTCGTGTCCGACTTGTATGACCCCATGGACAGTAGGCTGCTAGGCTCTTCTGTCCGTGGGGATTCTCCAAGCAAGAAAACTGGAATGGGTCGCCATGCCCTTCTCCAGGGGATCTTCCCAACCTAGGGATTGAACCCAAGTCTCCTGCACTACAGACACACTTTACCAAATGAGCTACCAGGGAATTAACAATGAATAGAGGTGCAATAAAGGCCAAAGGATATTTTTTTTAGTTAGGAAACAGCATTTAGTTACCTTGTATAACAATTGGCCATTTTACTTTGGCCAGTTATTCATGCATTCTGATTTTTAACTTCCGTGAATACTTGCATTTTGTTTTCTTTCAATTAAGTAAATGGGTTTAGAAGCTGAACATCTTAAAAATTGGCAGAATAGAATGCCCTTCATATTGAAAACTTCACCTTACTATTTCTTTAGCAATACTTGGAAGGTGGGGAACATATTTTTGACTAAGAAATTTTGGTCTAAATTGCATCCCTAATATGCTTTTGCTTATTTCTTTATTTTTGAAGACTATTTCTCAAATAATAGCTTATCAATAATTAATGGGATTATTTAATGATTGCATTCATATACAGAATTAAAAAGCAAAAAAAGTAACCATATTGTGCCCCAATCAACAAGTTTGAAAAGGCCTTTAAGGGAGTCCAGTGAGGGACTTCCCTGGTGATCCGGTGATTAAGAAGCAGGCTTTCACTTCCGTGGCTCTGGGTTTGATCCCCAGTGGAGGAAATAAGATCCCACAAGCCATGAAAAAGCATAGTCTTTTGATATTAATAAAGAAAAATGATTAAACATCATTTTAATAATGCAAAGTAAACACATGTATTGAAATTTATTTTAATCTATCATATATAAAATTATACAACCATTATACTGTGTATAATAACATACATATTTCAACTGAATGACATACAATATTCTATTGAACACTAACGCCTTAAATATTAAAAAGAATCAATTCGATAATGGTACAGCAGATGTCTTAAATGAGTTATGAAATGTTAAAAGTCCACTGTATAACTTGACAGTACAAAGTAACATTGAATGAATAAACTACCTCTATTTTAATATGTGTGCTATTAAGGTATTTACATGATTTAAGAAAACAATTCTGAATATGCTAATTATGTTGCACACAATAATTCTTATTTGAAATGCAATCTATAGACTATAGGATTCCTTGACTTGAGTCATACTTGGCGGGTATGTGAGTAATCATTTCCATATTGTTTCCAATGATTTCCTAAGAATACGGTGCTTTTAATAGTGTATCTGTGATGCATATGGTACCAGTTATGTTTATAAGCAATACTGTTGCATTCATTCAAAAATGAAAACTATAAATTCCTTTTAAATTCTTGTCATACATCTTGGTACATTCTCCTTATGTGGTGAAATAGAAACTAAAGTATGGCAGAGGTATTTTTGCTGGTAAGCTGTAGCTAGAATTAAATAGGCATTATTGTCATTTTGCTGTTTGCAGAGAACACAACAGAAAGCCAACAACAAAGTCCTTGCGCCACCTGGGAAGTCCCTAGAAGCACATACTAGCTTTATAAAAAGCAGGTGAAAGTCTAACAAGCAAAGAGCATGCTAAATAAAAAAGGTTGACAAAACATGTTTTTATTACATGCACATCAGTGTCCCTGTAAGCAAGTGGGCACCTAAAGTGGATAAGATAAAACCAGTAAAGTATAAATATGGAAACAGTGCTTTTTTGAAATAAAAAACTGAATACAGTTAAGAGTTTATTTTCAACTGTTATGTCAATGATAAATGCAATATGTTTCATCATCATTTTACACAAAATAAGCATAAAATCTTCCTTTTTCCCCAAATCAATGTAAACAGAGCCCAGACGGACGTATCGAAGTCAAAGGGCAGCATGGAAGCTCATCACTGCACATTAAAGATGTGGACTTGTCAGATTCAGGGAGATACGACTGTGAAGCTGCAAGTAGAATTGGAGGGCACCAAAAGAGCATGTACCTTGATATTGAATGTAAGTTATTTTAATTTTTTCAGTTGTGTATTAAGACAACTTTTTTCTTCTTTGAAAAACATGAAATTTTGTAGGAAAATCAAAACACAGATGTAATTCATGTTGCAGTATTTGATACATAACATTAGAAGGAATGTAGCCAAAGTCAAGTTATTAGAGACACCTAGTGGAGGTTATGGGAGATTTCACAATATAGATTTGACTGTATTTCATAGTCTTGATACTGCTTACCGTAAAACTTGGTACTTTTTAATGGAACGTTTAGCCTAAATCACAATGTAAACAGAACTATATTAGTTATCAGTAATTGATCAACATCTCCTTAGATTTTTATCTGTTTATTCTTAATATTATTGGTCCTGCGTTTCATGTATGTAGGGAGAATTTCATTTCTCATTCAAATTTTGTTGAATTATTTCACATCCTCATGATTTATTGTATAATATTTAAAATACACTATTTAGGATACTCTGTTTTGCAAGGACTGATTGTGAACCAAATTCAAGTTGTTTTTGATCACAGATGTAGTCCTCCTTTGCTTTTAAAAGCTTACATATTGGTTTATTCAGCTATTTCTGGAATTGTTCTCTAAGCAATACTTAAACTGCATCCCACAAATAGTGATTTATTGTGTTTCTCTTGGCTTTCAGTTGAAAATAATTTATATTTTTGTAGATTATTTCATCATTGGTCAATATTATTTGTGAGGATATGTTTAGCCTTCAGATATTAAGCATTTCCCTAGATATTTTACTGTTACTAATTTCTAATTTAATTCAGTTTTGCTTGAAAAAATATTCTCTATATGATTTTGATTACTGTTGTACTTATTGAGGTTTGTTTAATGTCCCAGCATATTATCTGTCTAGTATACATAATATGTACTTGAAACAAATATATGTTCTTTAAATCTTCTATGTATTCACCAGATTTGTTTTGTTCTATTAGGGTGATGGTTGTTAAAATCCTCTTCTATAGTTGTGAACTTTTTTCTCTCTCTCTTTAATTCTGTTTATTTTTGCATTTTGTGTATTTTGAGGTTCAGTAACACAATATACATTTATACTCTATATCTTCTGTTAGTGTCCTGTTGTTGATATAACCAGTGAACATGAATTTACTTGCTGTAAACAATACCATACATTATTTTAAACTCTTGATATCAGAGGTCAGAAATGATTCTTACTGGGATAAAATCAAGTGTTTGTAGGGTTGTGTTTCTTTGTGGAGGCTCTACAGTTTCTAGAATATGCCCACTTTTCTTAACTTGCAATCTCCTTCCATCTTCAAAGCCAATAATGGTAGAATGAGTCCCACATCCCATCACGTGACTTTGATTCTGCTTCCTTCCTCACATTGTCTCTATCTTTGACTTGCCTGCCATTTCACTGGACCCACAGTGGATAATCCAGGGTAATCTTCTCAACCCAACATCCTTAATTTAGTCACAGCTGCAAAGTTCCTTGGCCCATGTGAATTAATGTGCTCAAAAGTCCAGGATGTGCTTATCTTTGGTGGATCATTTTTTTCTCTCTAATGTATGTCTTCTTCATGAACCATTCATTTTCTCCCCTAATCCCTGACTAGGTATGTTTTGTCTTATGTACAAATAGCTATTCAGGCTTTCTCAGAGTTAAGAGTCTGACACTTTAGATTAAATGTAAAAGCTTTGCAACAATACAGATGCCTTTACAAGTACTCCACACTGATCTTTAAAAAAAAAATTTGATGTCATATGCATTATACCCACATTCGTTTTAATTGAGGCTGTCACCAGAAATTATGATTTTTTTAATAAATTATAGATATATTAAGGAACTTGAAGGGGAGAAATATTATTTACTCATGCTTTTATAATTTCTTTTTTGTCTTCCTCTATCCTTACAGATCCAGATTTTCCTCTAATATTATTGTCCTTCAGTCTAAGGATATTTTTTCCCATTTATTATAGAGCATGATTGTTGGGGATATCATCTATTATTTTTTATTATTATTATTTTCATCTGAAAATGTTCTCCCTCTCTATCATTCCTGATGGTTTTTTTTTCCCCTTGGAAGGAATTCTGGGTTGTCATTTCTTTAAAGATGAGGTTCCTCTGTCTTCTAGCCTCCTTGGATTCTGATGATAAATCCATGGCAATTTGATTTATTTATCCCTTGTATGCCATATGTCATTTTTATAAAGCTGAATTCAATTTATTTTCTTCATCTTGTTGCTTATAATTTTGAATAGGATATGTCTATATGTGGTTTTCTTTGGGTTTATCCTGTTTGAGATATACTAAATTTCTTGAATCTGTGAATTTGTATTTGTCAATATATTTGACATTTTTCAATCTATAAATATTTATTCTGTTCTAATCTCTTTTTCATCTCTAGGACTTTTAACTACAAACATATACTTTTTGACTCAAAGATATCTGAGACATTGTTCAGTGTTATGAATCTTATGTTTTGCTATTCTTTGGATTAGACAATATCTGTTGTTTGCCTTTATTTTTTTTAATGTTTATTTATTTATTTATTTTACTTTACAATATTGTCTTGGCTTTGCCATACATCAATGTGCATCTGCCACAGGTGTACATGTGTTCCCCATCCTGAACCCGCCTCCCACATCCCTCGCCATACCATCCCTCTGGGTTATCCCAGTGCACCAGCACCAAGCTTCCTGTATCCTGCATCGAACCTGGACTGGCGATTCGTTTCTTATATGATATTATACATGTTTTAATGCCATTTTCCCAAATCATCCCCCCCGTAGCCTGTAATATAGAGTGAAGTAAGCCAGAAAGAAAAACACCAATACAGTATACTAACGCATATATATGGAATTTAGAAAGACGGCAACTACAACCCTGTATGCAAGACAGCAAAAGAGATACAGATGTTGTTTGCTTTTAAAGTTAACTGATTCTCTGCTGATAATCTCCTTGCTGCTACTGAGTTCATTCAGTGAATTTTTTGTTTTATTTAAGATATTAATTTATTTAGCTCTAAGTTTCTATTTTTTTCTATTTTGTATTTTTTGTTTCTCTGCTGAGATTTCCTATATAACCTTTATTCTGTATATGTTTTTGTTTACCTCATTGAACATAGTTAAATTAGCTGCTCTAAAATCCATATTTAATAGTTGTAACATTTGAGGTATCTTGGAGTGTGCATATGATAATTGTATTTTCCCTTTAGAATTGTTCATATTCTCCTGGTTCATGGAATGTTGAGAAATATGGCATTGTGTCATGGATACTATAAATATTATCCTGTGCAGACTCTGGGTCTCAACAACCATCTGGAAAAAAGTATTTTAAGTAGATAATCATCCCTGAGTTCTGTGTTGTCTCCTGTAATCAGTTATTCAAATCTCAGTTGATTTCTTAACATCCTTGCTATGCATTTTGTATCTGTTCGAAGTATGTAGAGCTCAGAGTTTAGGCTGAGTATTCTGTGGTTTTATACTCAGAATTATGGCATCTCCTCTATGACTCTTGTCTGGGATAATCCCCAAACTATTCAACCTGTATTGGCTTATTTCCAGAGTACCTCTATATTTCTGGGTGTGTTTTATGTCCAGAATCACTTTGAAAATTCTTATCTAGCACCTACCCTCTAGACATAGCAATGTGGCTGGGGGAAAAAAAAAAAAAGAAACAAAAACAAGGAAACTAGTTTTCATTCCCCTCCACAACCCCAATTTTGTTTTGCTCCCTCTACAGAAGCCTTAGGGTAGTGTTGTTGTTGTTTTGTTTGATTTGTGCCATTTCCAATCTTTTTAATTATTACCAGTAGGGGAGTTGGGTTATCATTGGCATGCTCAGCCAGCAATTTTTAGTTTATTTCCTCCATTCATATTTTTTTTCAAATTTTACTTTTACATTTTATAATCATATTGGCTCAGCTGGTAAAGAATCTGTCTGCAATGCGGGAGACCTGGGTTTGATCCCTGGGTGGGGAAGATCCCCTACAGAAGAGAATGGCAACCCACTCCAGTATTCTTGCCTGGAGAGAGAATTCCATGGAAAGAGGAGCCTGGCAGGGCTACAGTCCATGGGGTCGCATAGTGGAACATGACTGAACAACTTAGATACATACATACACACACACAGCTTTAAATAAACAGTTACCATGATCAAAAGATTGTTCAATTGCAAAGGCCTAAGAACAAGTTAAGTTCTTTTTTCTCATTCAGTGTGTCAATCTTCTATATGGTCAATTTTATTTAATTTGACATTTTTATCTGTACTCATATGAAATCTACCTGAAAGGAATAGCAAGTTCTAGGTATATGAATTATTTCAAACTCTAAATTGTGGGATGGAGTCTAGTGGTTTGGAGCACCATGGCCTTGGGTCAATACCTGGTCAGGGAACTGAGATTCAGTAGGCTCTGCACTGTGTCTTAAATAAATAAATGGCTTTAGCTGAGGTTTAGAGTTAGGTATTCAGATTTTTAATAGTATCTTTTACCTACAAGGGCTCCCCAGGTGGTGCTAGTGGTAAAAAACCCACCTTCCAATGCAGGAGACATAAGAGACTTGGGTTCTATCCCTGGGTCAGGAAGATCCCCTGAAGAAAGGAAATGGCAACCCACTCAAGTATTCTTGCCTGGGGAATCCCATGGACAGAGGAGCCTGGCAAAGGAATAATTCTTCTGGTTAAGGCTGAATTTCACTTAAAGCAAATGAAAATATTTATATTTAAGATTACTAAATGCATTATCAAACTTGAGTCAATATGTCTATTGACATGTTTCCCTTTCCTCAGTCTTTAAATGAGAGGTCTTTTGCTTGTGGATTTAACATACACATCCTATATCTAAGCTGTGGCCTCATGTTTTCTTCCCATGATGAGTCTCTTCTAAATATCTATTATACATGAATTGAAAATCTCTGGAAGTCTAGATTCCTCTTTGATTAAACCAGATTCTTATAGTATTTATTTATATGCTTTAATCAAAATGTTCTATTTTTCACAATCAAATTTACTCTTTAACTCCACAATGTTAAAAGTCCAGCTCACTTTTGAAATTTTATGGTACATTTTAAGAATGAATTTTAGGTTCATAGCAAGATATAAATGTGCCCATGTACGTGCCCAACCTCTACTTTGTGGTAGGCATATGAGATTATTACCTTCTAGTTACTTAGCATAATTTACTAAAACTGAATCCTGAAAAAAAGTTTTATAATGGATGAAGATTATGTGAAAATTTACTTATGGTTAGTTATATTCTAGTAGGGGCTTTCCAGGTAGCACTAGTTGTAAGAACCCGCCTGCCACTTCAGGAGACTGAATGAAATGCAAAAGAGATGCAAATTCAATACTTGGGTCAGGAAGATCCCCCGGAGGAGAGCATAGCAACCCACTCTAGTATTCTTGCCTGGAGAATCCACAGACAGAGGAGCCTCACGGGCCACAGTCCATAGGATCTCAATGAGTCAGACACAACTGAAGCAACTTAGCAAACATTCATATTCTAGTAAAAGATAAATTTATACTTAGATAGAAAATAAAATAATTATTCATCTTAATGTCATTAATTGCTAAAGTTCATTTTTTCATGTAGTAGGAACTTCCCTGGTGGTTCAGAGGTTAAAACATCTGCCTCTAATGCAGGAGACCCGGGTTCGATCCCTGGGTTGGGAAGCTCCCCTGGAGAAGGAAGTGGCAATCCACTCCAGTATTCTTGACTGGAGAATCCCATGGACAGAGAAGCCTCGTAGGCTACAGTCCACAGGGTCACAAAGAGTTGGACACCACTGAGCGACTTCACTTTCACTTTTCAGGAACATAGTAAATACCATTAAATTGTCATTCGTCTATGTTGTGGTTCAGTTGCCAAGTTATGTCCGACTCTTTGCAACCCCATGGACTGCAGCACACCAGGCTCCTCTGTCCTCCACTACTTCCTGGAGTTTGTTCAGTTTCATGTGGATTGGGTTGGTGATGCTATCTAATCATTCCATTCTCTGCCACCCACTTCTCCTTTTGCCTTCCATCTTTCCCAATGTCAGGGTCTTTTCCAGAGAGTTGACTTTCTGCATCAAATGGCCAAATAATTGAAGTTTCAACTTCAGCATGAGTCCTTCCAGTGAATATTCAGGGTTGATTTCCTTTAGAATTGGCTGATTTGATCTCCTTGCTGTCTGAGGAGCTCTCAAGAGTCTTCTCAAACAGCACAGTTCAAAATCATGAATTCTTCAGCACTCAGATGAATTCTTCTTTATGGTTCAACACTCACATCCATACA
Source organism: Bos indicus x Bos taurus (assembly GCF_003369695.1). NCBI lineage: Eukaryota > Metazoa > Chordata > Mammalia > Artiodactyla > Bovidae > Bos > Bos indicus x Bos taurus. The sequence continues at coordinate 15,260,233 of NC_040076.1, read as the reverse complement.
TGACTACTGTAAAAACCATAGCTTTGACTAGACAGACCTTTATCAGCAAAGTCATGTTTCTGCTTTTCAAAATTCTGTCTAGATTTATCATAGCTTTCTTTCCAAATAGCAAGTGTCTTTTAATTTCATGGGTGCAATCACTATCTGCAGTGATTTTTTTTTAAACTTTACAATATTGTATTGGTTTTGCCAAATATTGAAGTGATTTTGAAGCCCAAGAAAATAATATATGTCACTGCTTCCACTTTTTCCCCTTCTATTTGTCATGAAGTGATGGCATCATAGGATGCCATGACTTAGTTTTTTTCACCCTCATCAAGAAGCTCTTTAATGTAATTCAATGGAATGTAATGCCATCAGAAGTTATTCGTGTGAATAAATATTTACATTTTAGAAATGATAAGAATATTTTCATTCTCCATCTTTGATTCAAAACACTATAAAATTATGAATATTACAAAGAAATTATACATTGTCACAAACATTTACCAAAATAGTCTTTACTATGTGATTCAAGAAACTAAATTGTAATATTGTAAGAATGAGTGGGAAAGAAACGAGCCATTTATAATTTGATACCAACGACATTTATTACAGTAATACTAAACTTAGAAGGTGTTTAGATTACATCTTTTTGTTGTTGTTGCTCAAAACCTCTTTTGTGTTTCAGTTTAAGCAGACTCCTTTGGCATCCTGCCAGTTCATTTCCAATATTCCAAAGGCATTACCCTTTCTAAGAAGCAAGAGTTGAACTAGAGTTCCAATTTATAAAACACAGGAGATAACAGGCATGTGATATGTAGTTGAACACAAGAACACGATTACATAGCATGTTTGATTACAATTAGAGTATCATTAAATTTTGTGACTAGGTACTCATTATTTATTATCTGTTAATTAGATTTAATTATTTTGTGTGACAAATTTAATTTAACAGTTACATGGTAACAATGCCTGTTAAGAAATATTGAATTTTTTATTTGCATTTTATTATCATTGAGCTCTCTGCACCTGTTTTTATTTCTTGTTAGAGATAATAGCAATATTTAAATGCATTTTCTCCTGTATAAAAGGAGTTAGCTATATCAGAAAACTCTTAAGGATATGCTGCTGCGGCTGCTGCTGCTGCTGCTAAGTCGCTTCAGTCGTGTCTGACTCTGTGCGACCCCATAGACGGTGGCCCACCAGGCTCCCCCATCCCTGGGATTCTCCAGGCAAGAACACTGGAGTGGGTTGCCATTTCCTTCTCCAGTGCATGAAAGAGAAAAGTCAAAGTGAAGTCGCTCAGTCATGTCCGACTCTTCGTGACCCCATGGACTGCAGCCTACCAGTACTCCGTCTAGTACTCTTTCCAGGCAAGAGTACTGGAGTGGGGGTGTCATTGCCTTCTCCAAACTTAAAGATATAGAGAGATTAATTAATCTTTTAATACAGACTCATGTTCCTTCCATACCTATTCCATTTATTGTATCACACAATTATTTCCTCAAGATTTGCAATCACTCAAAATAACTAATTCTGGTAGCATTCTCTGTTACACGTACTGGATGAGGTGGGTAAGGTGTGACCATGATTTTAACATTTAAAAATAGTATCTCAATAAGCAAATAGAAATTAGAAAAGCTCATTGTTTATAGCAGACAAGCATTTTATATCTGTGATTAAAATCTTGTCTTATGAACCTACCCTATGCACTCACCATAATACATTTAAATTGTTTAGACTGACAAATCATGAAATAAAGGTTTAATTACATTATGTAAAAGTATATAGGTGACCACTTGAAACACATACATATAATGTCTTCCATTTTAACAAAAGGAATATATATACACCAAAGGAGGAAAAAGAAAGAAAACCTAAAAAAAAAATAAAATAAAATAAAGAAGATGGCTCACTTATAGAAGTAATTTGATTCTAATGCCAGTAACTACTTAGATTTTATACCCAACATGAGAATTTCAGTGACAAGATCTGAAAGAAATATAAAGTTTATGTCTACAGCCAGAAGATAAGAAAATAAGAAGAGAAAGAAAGGCGAAAAAATCATTTTACTGCTCTCTGTATTTTTTAACCCAGACTTTACATGGACCCTCTGTGAAAACTTGAAATATCTAGCATCCTTAATGTGTACAGATACTATAACTTACTCTAGTTTTATCAGATTTGTGTCTATTTCTGACAGATATAATTGATGCGGATTATATCTTGTGAAAATGTACTTTAGAGATTATGATGATGAAAAGTTGTTAAGGAATTTAGAAAATATTTAACCCTTGAAAAGATACATCTTAGATATGAACAAATATCAAACAAATAAATGAAATAGTCATTTTGTGTAACTACTGGGTTTATCACTACCTCTTGGCACCTGCTTAACTTAATGGTCCAGAAATATCAAAGTCTACCTTCAATTCACCGCAGTTTTCTGCCCTTCCTTGGAATGAAGACCTTGTCTCAGTGATCCCAGTTCTTACTGGTACAGTGAGTGTCCTAGCTTGTGGAACTATAATGAAATATCTTAGGGCTTTAGCAGAACCTTTAATTTCTCACAATCTGGAGGTTGGAAAGCCAATACTGGTTGAGTTCCTGGTGAGCGCTCTTTTGCAGGTTATCATCACATGGCCTTTCCTTCATATAGAAAAAGAGACACCTCCACTCTCTTCATCTTTCTTTAAGGGCATTAATCCCATGACCGGGGTTCTCTTATGACTTCATCTAAAATTAATTACTTACAAAGATCCCACCTTTAAGCACTATCACATGGAGGATTAGGGATCAACATGTGCATTTGGAGGAGAAACAAAATTCATTCATAAGAATGAATTTTTTGTGTTTGGCAGAGAAAACCTCATCACAGATAGAACTTTACAGGACCAGGCTGCACCTTAAGATCACATCTTTCCAATCCATTACTGGTATCACTGAGTTTTGTCATTTTGAAGATCCTAAAAAATAGGCCAAAACCTTTTGGTAGACTGCTTACAGCCTGGCTTAGTCTGTTTGAGCTGCTATAATAAAGTACCATAGACGGGGTGACTTATGAAAAACAGAAATCAGTTTCTCACAGTTCTGGAGACTGGAAATCCAAGATCAGGGAGGCAGCATGGTTGGGTTCTGGTGAGAACCTTTTCTGATTACAGACCACTGTCTTCTGGTTCTATCCTCCTATGATGGAGAGAGGAACAAGGGGAAAAAGCTTTCTCTTAACTCTTTGGGGTACAGGAGCTCCAACCTATGACCTCATCTATACCTAATCACCTCTCCAAAGCCACACTTCCTATTCCTATCACATTGGAACATGTGGATTTTATGGGAACACTGACCTTCAGTGCATAACAATGCTCCTCCTCCCTCTCCTCCTTCTTAGGTTGGGGTTCTAGTATGTTTGTCTTCTTGGATTTATTATTGGATACCTTAGTCGAGAATAGCATGACCATCAAAAGTTAAGGTACTTAATTCTTGAAAAAGACAAATCCAACAATTTGAATCTAATCAGCCAGAATTCTGTGGCCATAAATCAGAATTTTGGAGTTGAATTTCAGTGGAGCAAAGGCAAGTACAAGCTTTTGTTTTACTACTGTCCAAGTATGGTTTTTATATCAAGCCAGCTCACAGTATGTGATAGTGTAAGTTCAGGTCAGTCTCTCAGTCGTGTCTGACTCTCTGCGACCCTATGAATGCCAGACCTCCCTGTCCATCACCAAATCCCGCAGTTCACCGAAACTTATGTACATCAAGTCGGTGATGCCATCCAGCCATCTCTTCCTTTGTTGTCACCTTCTCCTCCTGCCCCCAATCCCTCCCAGCATCAGTCTTTTTCAATGAGTCACCTCTTCCCATGAGGTGGCCAACGTATTATTGGAAGTTATTGGAGTTTCAGCTTTAGCATCAGTCCTTCCAATGAACACCCAGGACTGATCTCCTTTAGGATGGACTGGTTGGATCTCCTTGCACTCCAAGGGACACTCAAGAGTCTTCTCCAACACCACAGTTCAAAAGCATCAATTCTTCGGTGCTCAGCTTTCTTCACAGTCTAACTCTCACATCCATACATGACCACTGGAAAAACCACAGCCTTGACTAGACGGACCTTTGTTGGCAAAGTAATGTCTCTGCTTTTCAATATGCTATCTAGGTTGGTGATAACTTTCCTTCCAAGCAATAAGCATATTTTAATTTCATGGCATAATCACCATCTGCAGTGATTCTGGAGTCCAGAAAAATAAAGTCAGCCACTGTTTCCCCATCTATTTCCCATGAAGTGATGGGACCAGATGCCTTAATCTTAGTTTTCTGAATGTTTAGCTTTCAGCCAACTTTTCCACTCTCCTCTTTCACTTTCATCAAGAGGCTTTTTAGTTCCTCTTCACTTTCTGCCATAAGGGTGGTGTCATCTGCATTTCTGAGGTTATTGATATTTCTCCCGGCAATCCTGATTCCAGCTTGTGCTTCATCTAGCCAAGCGTTTCTCTTGGCTATGATGTACTCTGCATAAAAGTTAAATAAGCAGGGTGACAATATACAGCCTTGACATACTCCTTTTCCTATTTGGAACCAGTATGTTGTTCCATATCCAGTTCTACCATTGCTTCCTGACCTGCATATAGATTTCTCAAGAGGCATGTCAGGTGGTCTGGAATTCCCATCTCTTTTAGAATTTTCCACAGTTTATTGTGATCCATACAGTCAAAGGCTTTGGCATAGTCAATAAAGCATAAATAGATGTTTTTCTGGATCTCTCTTGCTTTTTCAATGCTCTGACAGATATTGGCAATAAGATCTCTGGTTCCTCTGCCTTTTCTAAAACCAGCTTGAACATCTGGAAGTTCATGGTTCACATATTGCTGAAGCCTGTCTTACTAGCATGTGAGATGAGTGCAATTGTTCGGTAGTTTGAGTGTTCTTTGGCATTGCTTTTCTTTGGGATTGGAATGAAAACTGACCTTTTCCAGTCCTGTGGCCTTATTTGCTGAGTTTTCCAAATTTGCTGCCATATTTAGTCCACCAATTTCACAGCATCATCTTTCAGGATTTGAAATACCTCCACTGGAATTCTATCACCTCCACTAGCTTTGTTTGTAGTGATACTTTCTAAGGCCCATTTGACTTCACATTCCAGGATGTCTGGTTGTAGGTGAGTGACCACACCATGGTGATTATTTGGTCATGAAGATCTTTTTTGTATAGTTCTTCTGTGTATTCTTGCCACGTCTTCTTAATATCTTCTGCTTCTTTCGGTTCATGCCATTTCTGCCCTTTATCAAGCCTATCTTTACATACAATGTTCCCTTGGTATCTCTAATTTTCTTAAAGAGATCTCTAGTCTTTCTGTGGTTTTCCTCTATTTCTTTGCATTGATCACTGAGGAAGGCTTTCTTATCTCTCCTTGCTATGCTTTGGAACTCTGCATTCAAATGGGAATATCTTTCTTTTTCTTCTTTTCTTTTCACTTCTCTTCTTTTCACAGCTATTTGTAAGGCCTCCTCAGACAGCCATTTTGCTTTTTTGCATTTCTTTTCCAAGGGATGGTCTTGATTCCTGTCTCCTGTACAAACAATGTCACAAACTCTGAATGTCATCAGGCACTCTATCTATCAGATCTAGTCCCTTAAATCTATTTCTCACTTCCACTGTATAATCACAAGGTATTTGATTTAGGTCATACCTGAATGGTCTAGTGGTTTTCCCTACTTTCTTCAATTTAAGTCTGAATTTGGCAATAAGGAGTTCATGATCTGAGCCACAGTCAGCTCCCAGTCTTGTTTTTGCTGACTGTATAGAGCTTCTCCATCTTTGGCTGCAAAGAATATAAACAATCTGATTTCAGTGTTGAGCATCTGGTGATGTCCATGTGTAGAGTCTTCTCTTGTGTTGTTGGAAGAGGGTGTTTGCAATGACTAGTGCATTCTCTTGGCAAAACTCTATTAGCCTTTGCCCTGCTTCATTCTGTCCTCCAAGGCCAAATTTGCCTGTTACTCCAGGTGTTTCTTGACTTCCTACTTTTGTATTCCAGTCCCCTATAATGAGAAGGACATCTTTTTGTCCTTCAAACCAGAGATCAGTGGGGAAATAATTCCAGAAAGAATGAAAGGGTGGAGCCAAAACAAAAACATTACCCAGTTGTGGATGTGACTGGTGATAGAAGCAAGGTCTGTTGCTGTAAAAAGCAATATTGCATAGGAACCTGGAATGTTAGGTCCATGAATCAAGGTAAATTGGAAGTGGTCAAACGGAAGATGGGAAGAGTGAATGTCGACATTCTAGGAATCAGCGAACTAAAATGTACTGGAATGGGTGAATTTAACTCAGATGACCATTATATCTACTACTGTGGACAGGAATCCTTTAGAAGAGATGGAGTAGCCATCATGGTCAACAAAAGAGTCCGAAATGCAGTACTTGGATGCAATCTCAAAAATGACAGAATGATCTCTGTTCATTTCCAAGGCAAACCATTCAATATCACAGTGATCCTAGCCTATGCCCTAACCAGTAACGCTGAGGAAGCTGACATTGAACGGTTCTATGAAGACCTCCAAGACCTTTTAGAACTAACACCCAAAAAAGAGGTGATGGTGTAAACTTGATAGCAATTTTTCTTTTTAATATACTGGACTTTGCTAAAATAATATCTATTTATTTATTTTATTTTTTAACTTTACAATATTGTGTTTGTTTTGCCATATATCAACATGAATCTGCCACAGGTATACAAGTGTTCCCCATCCTGAATCCTCCTCCCTCCTCCCTCCCTGTACTATCCCTCTGGGTCATGCCAGTGCACCAGCCCCAAGCATCCAGTATCGTGCATCACTAAAATAATATTTAAAGTCATATTAATAGGAGCTATTCTTAGATTTTAATAGATCTACTAGGTCTAATCCTAGGACATTGGTCAAGTGATTTAAATTACCAAAGCTTCAGTGTTTTGGTGTGCAAAGAGGAAGACTTTGCTCTAAATTTATTATTTTATCAATTTAAGCATTGTTGTTGTTGTTTAGTTGCTGAGCATGTCTGTCCCTTTTCAGCCCCATGGACAGTAGCTGTCAAGGCTCGTATGTCCATGGGATTTCCCAGGCAAGAATATTGGCCATTTCCGTCCTCCAAGGTATCTTCCCAAACTAAGGACTGAACCCTGATCTCCTGCCTAATCAGGTGGATTTTTACCACTGAGCCACCAAGGAAGACTGAGTTTAAGCATACTAAGGTTCAAATTTTAATTACATTCTTTCATTCAGTAATATTTATCAGGCATGTACTACACACCAAGCACTTTTACAGGTGTTGAAAATGTAGAATTATAATAAACAAAAACAATAGACTCTATGGACCTTACATTTTAGCAATGAAAACCAATGATAAACAAAATAAAGTAGCAAAATATATGAGAATCAATGAAAATGGCTCAGGAGAAAAAAAAAAAGCCATGTTGTTAGATAGATCATAAGCTAATGTCACAATACATATACATAGTAAACAGTCCAAAACTCAGTGACGTGAATTAATAATTCTCTTGCTCAACTGGAACCAGCTGACACTGAATAGCAAACTCTACTGCAAGTAGCAACACTTAACTCCATGTTAGGGTCCAGTAACATCTGAAACCAGACTTAAGAGTTGGCAACTATAGGGAGGAAACTATACCATGGTGATGGCAGAAGCAAAAGAGTGCAACTCAAAAAGAAAGCCAATTTCAAGCATCTGCTCCTCTCACATTGAAAAAGTCATGAGGTTCATCCTAACAAATATCCATCCAGCCAGGAAATGCACTCCTGTTATACCTGGAGGGCTTCTGGAGAGAATATTGGCTGAGTAAAACAAGCTATATCAGAGGTCCATGCCTATGAGTGAAATTTCAGGTAGTTAATTTTAAAACAATATTTTGGTTTTGAGAATAGGTATATTAACACATTTCTCTAAGTTGTTTTAGACCTGCTTATGTAATCACCACATATGGAATAAGAAAAACCAACATACTTTACAATAGATTGTTTTAAAGACTTTAAAGAAGGAAATAATATTTGTGTGTCTTCATTTAAGAAACATCATAATAATTACTTGGTTTCATAATAATTATTGTGTAACACTAGAAGCAGTGTATTAACATTGTTTTTCTAAGATGTGAAAACATTGAAAGAGCATAAAATATTGTAAAACATCTTGGAAGCTGGAATCTATTTATGTGAAACTGCTTAGAAAACATCACATAATTTAATGCACAAATAGTTAAATATGTATCATAGAGATTATACAACTGAGCAGTAACAGAGAAAAAAAATCCTCTTAGAAAAGTGAAATTATCATGGTATCTTAAAGAAGTGGAACCTGAGAATCAGATAATAATGATTCAGTATCTATATAATTTAAAAGCTATATGGCTCATTTGTGTTACTGTATTTATTCAAATATGCCCCTTTATTCAGAGAAGGCAATGGCACTGTACTCCAGTACTCTTGCCTGGAGAATCCCATGGGTCGGGAAGTCTGGTGGGCTGCCATCTATGGGGTCACACAGAGTTGGACATGACTGAAGCAACTTAGGAGCAGCAGCAGCAGCAGCCCCCTTATTTTGTAGGATATATTTATATAGTCATCTGGATAAAAATGTCCTCTCTCCTTTAGTGAAGTCATTCAGTCATGTCCAACTCTTTGCGACCCTGTGGACTGTAGCCTACAAGTCTCCTCCATCCATGGGATTTTCCAGGCAAGAGTACTGGAGCGGGTTGCCATTTCCTGTTGCAGAGGATCTTCCCAACCCAGTGATCAAACCTGGATCGCCCATATTGTAGGCAGACACTTTACCATCTGAGCCACCAGGGGATCATCCTCTCTTTTAGTATTAGTCAAACTGTTTCTGCCCCTGTGATGAAGATGAAGTCTTAATAAGAGTAAATAACCTCTTTAAATGATTATTATTAGCACTATAGTTATCTCAAAATACTTCATAAATGGAATTTCAAAGAGTTCTTATTATATACAAATATTAATAATTCAGTGACAATCCTCTTTGTTTAGGGGCACTTTGTTTTCTTAGGCCTACTAAAATATCTTTTGAGGTCCAATTCAGTTCAGTTCAGTCGAGAAGTTGTTTCCAACTCTTTGCAACCCCATGGACTGCAGCATGCCAGGCCTCCCTGTCCATCACCAACTCCCAGAATTTACTCAAACTCATGTCCATTGAGTCACTAATGCCATCCAACCATCTCATCCTCTGTTGTCCCCTTCTCCTCCCGCCTTCAATCTTTCCCAGCAACAGGGTCTTTTCAAATGAATCAGTTCTTCACATCAGGTGGCCAAAAAGTGGAGATTCAGCTTCAACATGAGTCCTTCCAATGATTATTCAGGACTGATTTCCTTTAGGATGGACTGATTGGATCTCCTTGCAGTCGAAGGGACTCTCAAGAGTCTTCTGCAACACCACTGTTCAAAAGCATCAATTCTTCATTGCTCAGCTTTCTTTATAGTCCAACTCACATCCATACATGACTACTGGAAAAAATGTAGCCTTGACAAGATAGACCTTTGTTGGCAAAGTAATGTCTCTGCTTTTTAATATGCTGTCTAGTATGATCAGAATTAGCATTTCAGCAGATGGCTGAAATCACCATCTGCAGTGATTTTGGAGCTCCCCAAAATAAAGTCTACCACTATTTCCACTGTTTCCCCATCTATTTGCCATGAGGTAATAGGAACAGAGGCCATGATCTTAGTTTTCTGAATGTTGAGCTTTAAACCAACTTTTTCACTCTACTTTCACTATCATCAAGAGGCTGTTTAGTTCTTCTTCACTTTCTGCCATAAGGTATTCTCTGCATATCTGAGGTTATTGATTTTTCTCCTGGCAATCTTGATTCCAGCTTGTGCTTCATCCAGCCCAGCATTTCTCATGGTTTACTCTGCATATAAGTTAAATAAGCAGGATAACAGTATACAGCCTTGACATACTCCTTTTCCTACTTGGAACCAGTCTGTTGTTCCACATCAGGTTCTAACTGTTGCTTCCTGACCTACATACAGGTTTCTCAAGAAGCAGGTCAGGTGATTTGGTATTCCTTATCACTTTCAGAATTTTCCACAGTTTGTTGTGATCCACACAGTCAAAGACTTTGGCATAGTCAATAAAGCAGAAATTGATGTTTTTCTGGAATTCTCTTGCTTTTTCGATGATTCAGCAGATGTTGGCAATTTGATCTCTGGTTCCTCTGCCTTTTCTAAAACCAATTTGATCATCTGGAAATTCATGGTTCACATATTGTTGAAGCCTGACTTGGAGAATTTTGAGCATTACTTTGCTAGCATGTGATATGAGGGCAATTGTGTGGTAGTTTGAGCATTGTTTGGCATTGTCTTTCTTTGGGATTGGAATGAAAACTGACCTTTTCCAGTCCTGTGGCCACTGCTGAATTTTCCAAATTTGCTGGCATATTAAGTGCAGCACTTTCACAGCATCATCTTTTGGGATTTGAAAGAGCTCAAGTGAAATTCCATCACCTCCACTGGCTTTGTTCATAGTGATGCTTCCTAAGGCCCACTTCACTTCACACTCCAGGATGTCTGGCTCTAGGTGAGTGATCACACCATCGTGATTATCTTGGTTGCGAAGGTCTGTTTTGCATAGTCCTTCTGTTTTCTAGCCACCTCTTCTTAGTAACTTCTGCTTCTGTTAGGTCCATATGATTTCTGTCCTTTATTGGCCCATCTTTGCATGAAATATTCCCTTGGTATCTCTAATTTTCTTGAAGAGATCTCTAGCCTTTCCCATTCTATTGTTTTCCTCTATGTCTTTGCATTGATCACTGAGCGCAGCTTTCTCACTGTCCTTGCTATTCTTTGGAACTCTGCATTCAAATGGTATATCTTTCCTTTTCTCCTTTGCTTTTAGCTTCTCTTCTTTTCACAGCTATTTGTAAGGCCTCCGCAGACAGTCATGTTCCCTTTTGCATTTCTTTCTCTTGGGGATAGTCTTGATCCCTGTCTCCTGTACAGTGTCATGAACCTTCATCCATAGTTCTTCAGGCACTCTGTCTATCAGATCTACTCTCTTAAATCTATTTCTCACTTTCACTGTATAATCCTAAGGGATTTGATTTAGGTCATACATAAATGTTCTAGTGGTTTTTCCTGCTTTCTTCAATTTACGGCTGAATTTGGCAATAAGAAGTTCATTGTCTGTGCCCCAGTCAGCTCCCAGTCTTGTTTTGCTGATGGTAGTTGCTGACTGCAGCTTTGGCTGCAAACGATATAATCCATCTGGTTTCAATGTTGACCATCTGGTGATGTCCACGTGTAAAGTCTTCTCTTGTGTTGTTGGGAGAGGGTATTTGCTATGACCAGTGGGTTCTCTTGGCAAAATTCTATTAGCCTTTGCCCTGCTTCATTCTGTACACAAGGCAATATTGTCCTGTTACTCCAGGTATTTCTTAACTTCCTACTTTTGCATTCCAATCCCTTATAATGAAAAAGACATCTTTTTTGGGTGTTAGTTCTAGAAGAACTTGTAGGTCCTAATAGAACCTTTCAACTTCATCTCGTTCAGCATTATAGATCAGTTCATAGACTGGATTCAGTCAGTTCAGTCACTCAGTCATCTGACTCTCTGTAACCCCATGAACCTCAGAACACCAGGCCTCCCTGTCCATCACCAACTCCTGGAGTCCATAAAAATTCGTGTCCATTGAGTTGGTGTTACCATCCAACTATCTCATCCTCTGTTGTCCCCTTCTCCTCCTGCCCTCAATCTTTCCCAGAGTCAGGTTCTTTTCCAGTGAGTCAACTCTTCTCATCAGGTGACCAAAGAATTGGAGTTTCACCTTTCAACATCAGTCCTTCCAATGAACACCAAGGACTGATCTCCTTTAGCATGGATTGGTTGGATCTTCTTGCAGTCCAAGGGATTCTCAAGAGTTTTCTCAAACACCACAGTTCAAAAGCATCGATTCTTTGGTGCTCAGCTTTCTTTATAATCCAATTCTCACATTCATATATGACTACTGGAAAAATCATAGCTTTGACTAGATCGACCTCTGTTGACAAGATAATGTCTCTGCTTTTTAATATGCTATCTAGGTTGGTCACAACTTTCCTTCCAAGGAGTAAGTGTCTTTTAATTTCATGGCTGCAATCACCATCTGCAGTGATTTTGGAGCACAGAAAAATAAAGTCAGCCATTGTTTCCACTGTTTCCCCATCTATTTCCCATGAAGTGATGGGACTGGATGCCATGATCTTAGTTTTCTGAATGTTGAGTTTTAAGCCAACTTTTTCACTCTCCTCTTTTACTTTCATCAAGAGGCTCTTTAGTTCTTCTTCAGTCTCTGCCATAAGGGTTGTGTCATCTGCATATCTGAGGCTATTGGTATTTCTCCCAGCAATCTAGATTCCATCTTGTGCTTCATACAGCCCAGCATTTCTCATGATGTACTCTGCATATAAGTTAAATAAGCAGGGTGACAATATACAGCTTTGACATACACCTTTTCCAATTTGAACCAGTCTGTTGTTCCATGTCCTGTTCTAACTGTTTTTTCCTGACTTGCATACAGGTTTCTCAAGACGCATGTCAGTTGGTCCTGTATTCCCATCTCTTTCAGAATTTTCCACAATTTATTGTGATCCACACAGTCAAAGGCTTTGGCATAGTCAATAAAGCAGAAATAGAGGTTTTTCTGGAACTGTCTTGCTTTTTTGATGATCTAGCGGATGATGGCAATTTGATCTCTGGTTTCTCTGCCTTTTGTAAAACCAGTTTGAACATCTGGAAGTTCATGGTTCATGTACTGCTGAAGCCTGGCTTGGAGAATTTTGAGCACTACTTTACTAGCATGTGAGATGAGTGGAACAGTGGAAACAGTGTCATACTTTATTTTTGGGGGCTCCAAAATCACTGCAATCTTGGTGACTGCAGCCATGAAGTTAAAAGATGCTTACTCCTTGGAAGGAGGGTTATGAGCAACCTATATAGCATATTCAAAAGCAGAGACATTACTTTGCCAACAAAGGTCCGTCTAGTCAAGGCTATGGCTTTTCCAGTAGTCATGTATGGATGTGAAAGTTGGACTGTGAAGAAAGCTGAGCACCGAAGAATTGATGCTTTTGAACTGTGGTGTTGGAGAAGACTCTTGAGAGTCCCTTGGACTTCAAGGAGATCCAACCTGTCCATTCTAAAGGAGATCAGTCCTGGGTGTTCTTTGGAAGGAATGATGCTAAAGCTGAAGCTCCAGTACTTTGGCCACTTCATGCAAAGTGTTGACTCATTGGAAAAGACTCATGGTGGAAAGGATTGGGGGCAGGAGGAAAAGGGGACGACAGAGGATGAGATGGCTGGATGGCATCACCGACTCGATGGATGTGAGTCTGAGTGAACTCCGGGAGTTGTTGATGGACAGGGAGGCCTAGCGTGCTGCAATTCATGGGGTCGCAAAGAGTCAGACAGGACTGAGCGACTGAACTGAACTGAACTGGACTAAGACGAGTGCAATTGTGTGGTAGTTTGATCATTCTTTGGCATTGCCTTTCTTTGGGATTGGAATGAAAGCTGACCTTTTCCAATCCTTTTGCCACTGTTGAGTTTTCCAAATTTTGACATATTGAGTGCAGCACTTTCTCAGCATCATCTTTTAGGCTTAGATGCGTTACCGTGATATTGAATGATTTGCCTTGGAAATGAACAGAGATTATTCTGTAGTTTTTGAAATTGCATTCAAGTACTGCATTTCAAACTCTTTTGTTGACTATGATGACTACTCCCTTTCTTCTAAGCAATTCTTGCCCACAAGAATAGATATAGTAGTAGATACAATCCTCATCTGAGTTAAATTCACCTATTGCAGTCCATTTTAGATCTCTGATTCCTAAAATGTTGATGTTCACTTTTGCCATCTCCTGTTTGACCACTTCCAGTTTGCCTAATAGATTCATGGACCTATTGCATTCCAGTTTCCTATACAATATTGCTCTTTACAGCATCAGACCTTGCTTCCATCACCAATCACATCCACAACTCGGTGTTGTTTTTACTTTGGCTCTGTCTCTTCGTTGTTTCTGGAATTATTTCTCCACTAATCTCCAGTAGCATATATTGGGCACCTACCAACCTGGGGAGTTCATCTTTCTGTGTTGTATCTTTTTACCATTTCTTACTGTTCATGGGGTTCTCCAGGCAAGAATATTGAAGTGGTTTGCCATTCCCTTCTCCAGTGAACCACGTGTTGTCAGATCTCTCCACCATGACCCTTCCATCTTGGGTGGCCCTACATGGCATGGTCATAGTTTCATTGAGTTAACAAGGCTGTGATCCATGTAATTAGATTGATTAGTTTTCTGTGATTGTGGTTTTCAGTCTGTCTGCCCTCTGATGAAGGTTTTTAGTCTGTTTGCCCTTTTGAGGTAAAAAAGAGTAGTTATTAATACAATCAGCCCAATACCATGAAATACAAGCTATTTTTCATACTTTTCTATTTGTTTGTGTTTCTCTCATAGTTTATAATATGATTAATTTTTGTTTCAAATACTCTAAAGGCTAAAACGATTGATTTAAACATTTTTATTTTCCTGAGCAATATTTCTCATTATGATTGCTTAATTATCATAAAAAGATCTTTTTTTTTTAGATCTTAGCTTAAAAATAAGAATTAGATATGTAAAAATTCCAGATCATACCCTAATAAACCAAGTTAAAAATTTCATTAGAATATATACACACTTATGTAAAACTTTATTAAAATGTTTTGATTTTACACGACTAACATTTCCTTCTTAAAACAAGTAAAAACCTTTATGCTATAATATAATGTCCACAGAGACAAACTTAATTATTTCTAGTGACTTTCTTTTTCTACAGAAAAAAAGAAACACATATTTGATTTTTCAGAAGCTCTTGGGAAAATCCCAAAAATGTTTTCACATGTAATAGATATCCTAAAATATTTATCATGTTTTTAATCTATATTTGAAGTTCTATTCTGAGAAGTCAAAATCAGCTTCATAGATTTGTTCATTTTGTAAATTAGAATTGTAAGTGACTGAAAAACTATGTGGTTGCTTATTTAATTAAGCTGACAATATTTTTTTAAATAAACATAAAAGGTTACAAAAAGGCTTTCTTGATTAAATTTTGTTACCTATGGTATTTTTCATACAGGCTGTAGTTTACAATGGGTTCTTGCTTCTATATACTTTTAAATTAATTAAAAAGCATTAATATTATTGTAAACTCAACTATGTATAATATAAATCTGTGCATAATAGTATAGTACAGATGTTTTATATGTATTGGTATATTCATTGGCTAAACTGATAGTTACTAATATTTAAAATATCCTAGATTTAAAAAAAGAGTACATACATTTTTTTAGGTCAAAAAATACTGTCTAAAAGGAGAAACTCATACAAATAAAATATTATTTTAGGAGAAGCTGTACATTTTTTGTCTATTAACAATTTATTTACTATGAATCAAATGCTCTTAAATATATCACATAGGCTTTATTTCTAATCATAATTGAATTGCTTTATTTATTCTATCTGGCTCAAGTTGCTTTGCTCTATTAAGTAAACAATTATTATGTTTTAATAATACTTTACATCTCTTTCAGTAAAAAATATTCTAATTAAGTACACATTAAAATATAAAATGTATAAACATAAACAGTAGTTAAGCAGAAAGAAATTATGATCTAAGTCTTATTAAATAATACTGTGGTTGTTTGAAAGTTATAAATATATGACAACTTGTTACCAATTTTAAGTTTTCGATTAAGAGACTTAAAGGGGTGTAGAAAAGGATTATATAATTCCCAACTTTTCAGTATTTCAGTTAAAAGGGAATAAATACAAAGGTTAAATGATGATAATAATAAAACATAATGTGATATAATTGCAGTTAAATTTGTTAATTATATAACATACTTAAAATAATTAATGGCAGGTCATATGCACCATTTTAACCATTATCATCATCATTATTTCAGTGTTTTTATTGGAATGGTGATGATGATGATGGCAACAATACTGAGTTTTTCTTCTTTGTTTTCTATTTTTGTGACCCAGTTATTCCATTATATATCAGATGAGCAGCATTCTAGAATTCGTGATCAAGGTCTTAAGATATAATAGCAGAAATGTTTTCATTTGCTTTTAATTTTTTAAAAGTCAAGTGTTTGATGGACCTGGAAAGTTTAAGCAGAGAGTTACATTTTAGAGCTATTTTTAACCACATATAAAATCAACAAACTAGACATCAAAGTAAGTCACCAGATAAAGAGTTTGCATTTAACTTGATACTTTTCGATTCTAGTAATATTGACAAACTTTAAAGTTGTTTGACATAAATAAACACACATTACATAACTTACAGAATGTGCTAATGCTAAATCCGATGCTGAGGAAATTAGTATCATTGTAATTTGTAAGCAACTTTAACACTGCTATATCTGTATGGCCAGTCTTCCTTCCTTTGATCACTCAGAAATTCTTATGAGATTCACTTAAGCTTCTATCCTAAATTTACATGTGAAACTGTGTATAATAATAATAATAATATAATCTAAAATGGTGTAGCCTTTTCTGGAGATGTCAATTATATAAAGCAGCAATAGGGAACAGACTAGCCACAGGTAGTACAATACTTATTAATATTTGTATGTATGATTTAAGGAGGAGACAGATTTGGACAAGAGAAAAAAATAGCAATAGTAGAAAGAGGATTAATTCATCTTACTTATGATCAAAATTTTCTTATGTTAGATCAGTGTTCTTTATTGCTCAGTTGTGTCTGACTCCTTGGACACAACAGTCAAATTAGAACACAGCATATACTAAAAAGTCACAGGTATCTCAATGTAAATGATGCTTATGACTCCAGAGTTATAAATTATGCTGAGATTTATGCATAACTTGAGTGCTGAAATTGAGCACAGCAAATGCACACCCAGTGCTATGGTTAGTTGCAATAAGCACACATCTAATTTAGTATTCCATGGAGCCATTAGAACTCCCATGATACCATGAATTGAATCCAGTTAATTGCCATAGCTGATTCTTCATTGAGTGAACATACAGTAGAACCAGATATATGAAATTATTAATTGAATTATCCTCTACATGTGCCAAAGGATATATTGGTTTTTATTCCCTTGGTAGTTTCCCTCAGCATAAATCAAATGAGAAAACTCAATCACTGAAAAAAAGAGTCAAGCTATTTTAGATTATTCTTTAAAAATGTGCAGTTAATTCTTAGCTTATTTAAAGGGCTGACTACTTCACAAAATAGGCAATAAAATCTGTGAAAAGCAATGCATTCAGATCAGTTCACTTCAGTTCAGTCATTCTGTTGTGTCTGACTCTTTGCAACCCCATGAATTGCAGCACTCCAGGCCTCCCTGTCCATCACCAACTCCTGGAGTTCACTCAAACTCATGTCCATCGAGTTGGTGATGCCATCCAACCATCTCATCCTCTGTCATCCCCTTCTCCTCCTGCCCCCAATCCCTCCCAGCATCTGAGTCTTTTCCAATGAGTCAGCTCTTCACATAAGGTGGCCAAAGTACTGGAGCTTCAGCTTTAGCATCATTCCTTCCAAAGAAATCCCAGGGCTGATCTCCTTTAGAGTGTACCGGTTGGATCTCCTTGCAGTCCAAGGGACTCTCAAGAGTCTTCTCCAACACCACAGTTCAAAAACATCAATTCTTCGGTGCTCAGCTTTCTTCACAGTCCAACTCTCACATCCATACATGACCACTGGAAAAACCGTGGCCTTCATTAGAAGGACATTTGTTGGCAAAGTATCTCTGCTTTTGAATAATGGTATCTAGGTTGTTCATAACTTTCCTTCCAAGGAGTAAGCGTCTTTTAATTTCATGGATGCAATCACCATCTGCAGTGATTTTGGAGCCAAGAAAAATAAAGTCTGACACTGTTTCCAGTGTTTCCCAATCTATGATGGGACCAGATGCCATGATCTTCGTTTTCTGAATGTTGAGCTTTAAGCCATCATTTTCACTCTCCTCTTTCACTTTCATCAAGAGACTTTTTAGTTCCTCTTCACTTTCTGCCATAAGGGTGGTGTCATCTGCATGTCTGAGGTTATTGATATTTCTCTCAGCAATCTGGATTCCAGCTTGTGCTTCTTCCAGCCCAGCGTTTCTCATGATGTACTCTGCTTATAAGTTAAATAAGCAGGGTGACAATATACAGCCTTGACATACTCCTTTTCCTATTTGGAATCAGTCTGTTGTTCCATGTACAGTTCTAACTGTTGCTTCCTGACCTGCATATAGGTTTCTCAAGAGACAGGTCAAGTGGTCTGGTATTCCCATCTCTTTCAGAATTTTCCACAGTTTATTGTGATCCACACAGTCAAAGGCTTTGGCATAGTCAATAAAGCAGAAATAGAGGTTTTTCTGAAACTCTCTTGCTTTTCGATGATCCAGCGGATGTTGGCAATTTATCTCTGGTTGCTCTGCCTTTTCTAAAACCAGCTTGAACATCTGTAAGTTCATGGTTCATTTACTGCTGAAGCCTGGCTAGGAGAATTTTGAGTATTACTTTACTAGCATGTGAGATGACTACAATTGTGTGGTAGTTTGAGCATTCTTCGGCATTGCCTTTCTTTGAGATTGAAATGAAAACTGACCTTTTCCAGTCCTATGCCCACTGGTGAGTTTCCCAAATTTACTGGCATATTGAATGCAGCACTTTCACAGCATCATCTTTCAGGTTTTGAAATAGCTCAACTGGAATTCCATCACCTCCACTAGCTTTGTTTGTACTGATGCTTTCTAAGGCCCACTTGACTTCACATTCCAGGATGTCTGGCTCTAGGTGAGTGATCACACCATCATGATTATCTTGATCGTGAAGATTTTTGTACAGTTCTTCTGTGTATTCTTGCCACCTCTTCTTAATATCTTCTGCTTCTCTTAGATCCATACCATTTCTGTCCTTTATCGAGCCCATTTTTGCATGAAATGTTCCCTTAGTATCTCTGATTTTCTTGAAGAGATCTCTAGTATTATAGACTTAACAGAGGATTGAAGTACTGAGTTCTGTGCTTTTAGGAAAGCCAACCAAACATCTTCTTCCTTTGTTAAAGGGAGTGTTACTGTCTAAAAATACATATGTTCCTGGGTTTTAATTAATTCAATTAACTATTACTGAGTACCTACTGAATGTCAGATATAAATTCAGGTGCTGTACAGCAAAAAACAACATCATCTTTATTGTCATGGAACTTACAGTTTAATTAGGTAGAATGAAGGCATGCAACTGCATTGAGATGAAATATATAAGAAAGTGATTAGACAGATGAGACTGATAGTACAAAAGGCTGAAAGCGTGAAAGAGCTATGGATGGTTAGAATTTAAGAGATACAGTTAACCTGATGGATACAAGGTCACAGAAGTAGGTACAGGCCAGCTAATGTTGATCTTTGTACATCATCAAGAAGTTTTTCACTTAAGAGGTATGATGAGAACTTTTGGATGGGTTTAAGCAGCATAGTAACATTGGTCCCATCACTTCATGAGAAATAGATGGGGAAACAGTGCAAACAGTCAGACTTTATTTTTTGGGGCTCCAAAATCACTGCAGATGGTGAATGCATCCATGAAATTAAAAGACGCTTACTCCTTGGAAGAAAAGTTATGACCAAATTAGGTAGCATATTGAAAAGCAGAGACATTACTTTGCCAACAAAGGTTCGCCTAGTCAAGGCTATCATTTTTCCAGTGGTCATGTATGGATGTGAGAGTTGGACTGTGAAGAAAGCTGAGCACTGAAGAATTGATGCTTTTGAACTGTGGTGTTGGAGAAGACTCTTGAGAGTCCCTTGGAGTGCAAGGAGATACAACCAGTACATTCTGAAGGAGGTCTGCCCTGGGTGTTCTTTGGAGGGAATGATGCTAAAGCTGAAACTCCAGTACTTTGACCACCTTATGCGAAGAGTTGACTCATTGGAAAAGACTCTGATGCTGGGAAGGATTGGGGGCAGGAGAAGGGGACGACAGAGGATGAAATGGCTGGATGACATCACCAACTCGATGGACATGAGTTTGAGTGAACTCAGGGAGTTGGTGATGGACAGGGAGGCCTGGCGTGCTGTGATTCGTGGGGTCACAAAGAGTCAGACATGACTGAGCAACTGAACTGAACTGAACTAAACTGAACATTATCTTGAAATAGAAGCTAGTAGGCCAATAAGCCAGTTGGAGCAGGGCTTCTAAAATTCACTAGGTAATGAATATGGCCTTGAACTGGGATAAAATTGTGGTATGGAGGGAAGCAAATGATATCTTTATATACTGAGATTTATGGTGGGGAAAACTTTTTAAATAGAATATTCTATTACACAATAAAGTTGTTGTTCCTAGTACATATGGTTCTTAAAATCTAATATTCGTGATATAAAATTTTCAAATTTTAATTTAATTTAATATTTTATTTAATATTTTAAGAGCCACACATACTAGCAACAACGGTTTTGTTGTTTTACCAGGACAATACATATTATGCTAACAATTCGATTTTAAAAGACTTAATTTGTTTTTCATTGTTTGTAAAGCTTACCCTAATAAGCTTTTTATTCACAAAATGGAGAGTATTACATATAGTGAGGTTGTATAATGAGTTGCCCTATTTAATTAATCATGAAGTGAAATTGAAAGTTGCTCAGTCATGTCCAACTCTTTGCAACCCCATGGACTATAGAGTCCAT
This sequence comes from Bos indicus x Bos taurus, assembly GCF_003369695.1. NCBI lineage: Eukaryota > Metazoa > Chordata > Mammalia > Artiodactyla > Bovidae > Bos > Bos indicus x Bos taurus. The sequence continues at coordinate 15,239,520 of NC_040076.1, read as the reverse complement.
GGGATTCTCCAGGCCAGAATACTGGAGTGGGTAGCCTTTCCCTTCTCCAACCCAAGAATTGAACTGGGGTCACCTGCATTGATTCCCTGGTGGCTCAGAGGGTAAAAGCGTCTGCCTGCAATGCAGGAGACATGGGTTCGATCCCTGGGTCGGGAAGACCCTCTGGAGAAGGAAATGGCAACCCAGTCCAGTACTCTTGCCTGGAAAATCCCATGGACAGAAAAGCCTGATAGGCTACAGTCCATGGGGTCACAAATAGTTGGACACAACTGAGCGACTTCACTTTCACTTTCACCTGCATTGCAGGTGAATTTTTTACCAACCGAGCTATGGGAAACTCAATTAATCATGAGCCTTTCAAAATTCAAGATAAAGCTTTTTATATTTCAGTTCTCATAATCTTGATTGTGTTTTGTGATCAGCTCTGACTTTCCCAAGAGTTCTGGCTTTCCTAAGAGCAGGCAGAATTCAAGAATCCAGCTAGCAAAATTTAGTCTCACTCAGCAAGAAGTGAGACTAAAATCAGGTCATAGGTACCAATCACCAAAAAAATGTGTTCAGAAAAAAAAAAAAAGGACTTCAGAGACTGAGAGGAAATGACAGAGAAAGTGAAATTCTTGTGTTAAGCAAGTAATTGTCAGGTACAGTGATGACTGTGTTGTGTGCTCAGCTAATACTGGAGTGGGTAGCCTTTCCATTCTCCAGAGTATCTTCCCAACCCAGGGATAGAACCCAGGTCTCCTGCATTGCAGACAGATTCTTTACCAGCTGAGCCACAAGAGAAGCCAATAAGGGGAGAGAGAGAAGCAGAGAGAGAGGTGAAGGAGATGAATGCAAAGGCAAGGAAAGGAAAGGAGAGGAGAGTAAAGGAAAGGAAAAGAAAGGAATAAAAAGACAGGGCAGTCATCAAAACAGGAATATCTCAACATCAATAAGTCTGAAGTAGTCTTAAAAGTTGCTTTGATGCCTCCTGTTATGCCTAAAATATGAGTTTTCTAATTCCAACTTTGAGGAAGTAACAAATTCAGATCCTGCCAAGTTTTGCAGTTTCTTCTTATGCTGGTAACTTTAAATCAGAGATTCAGTCGAGGTAATGGATGACAGAGAATGAGATGGTTGGATGGCATCACCGACTTGATGGACATGAATTTGAGCAAGCTCCGGAAGTTGATGATGGACAGGGAAACTTGGCATGCTGCAGTCCATGGGGTCTCAAAGAGACATGACTGAGCAACTGAACTTAATGGATATAAGCACTGTCGAAATACTCTGGTCTATACAGTTGCCATTTAATTAGATCCAAATAATGTCTCCTTACATCTTTTCATTGTGATAATAGCTAGGTGAACATAGTTCCTTGACTTTTTAAAAATCTGTATTCCTTTTACATCCAGTTTTACAAAATCTCCTTCTTACAGTCTGTGAATTAATATGTAGATTTTTATTAATCATGTAAACATATAGTAGAAGATATGAAAGCCTAAAGATAATCTATTTTTCAATATCATTGCCATTGCCACCTAGGACCTCTTGTATTATTTCTCTTTTGTGAATTCTGTGATTTTTAAGATATTAACTTATTAAAATCATATTTATGAAAGCAAGATTAGTCTTCATTTTCATTATATATTTGAATATATATATTCAAATATATGAATATCAATATATATGAATATATATATTGAATATATATTTCAATATATATTCATTATATATATATAAATGAATATGCATTTATATTCAATGTAGTCTCTATATATAATGTATATATGTGAGTACATGTATATATAAATGTATGTATAATATGTATGTATTAAACTACCAGAGGCTTTTAAAAACAAGAATAGTTAGCAAAACCAAGTGAAGTCGCTCAGTCATGTCTGACTCTGCTGCCCCATGGACTGTAGTCTACCAGGCTTCTCTGTCCAAGGGATTTTCCAGGCAAGAGTACTGGAGTAGGTTGCCAATTCCTTCTACAGGGGATCTTCCCAACCCAGGGATCAAACCCATGTCTCCCTCATTGAAGGCAGATGCTTTACCATCTGAGCCACCAGGGAAGAGGTTTATAAAATTCTAGCCAAAAGCAAATGTTAGCTTTTATATGGTTCAATGTCAAAGGTAATATTTACCAATATGTGTTAAATATTAAAACTCTCCTCTACATTTTAAAAATTTGTCCTAGGTTCATGTTTTCTATGGAGAAGGCAATGGCACCCCACTCCAGTACTCTTGCCTGGGAAATCCCATGGATGGAGGAGCCTGGTAGGCTGCCGTCCATGGGGTCACTAAGAGTTGGACACGAAGAGCGACTTCACTTTCACTTTTCACTTTCATGCATTGGAGAAGGAAATGGCAACCTACTCCAGTGTTCTTGCCTGAAAAATCCCAGGGACGGCAGAGCCTGGTGGGCTGCCTTCTATGGGGTCGCACAGAGTCAGACACGACTGACGTGTCTTAGCAGCAGCAGCAGCATGTTTTCTATGTTTGTGGACTCTCAGAGATTAAGGAAACCAGTTCAATTCAATAATTCTATAAATAAAGTACAAAAGAAAACCTAAAGTCCAAATTAATAAACAGAAAATGAAGGTTACATCTTTGCTATCTGGCAGAATTGGAAATTCAATTCAATGGCAAGCCTGAAGCTATTTCCAATACAGTTGTTTGTTGTTTTTCAGTCATTCAGTTGTGTCAGACCCTTTGAGCCCCATGAACGGCAGCATGCCAGGCTTCCCCGTTCTTCACTATCTCCTGGAGTTTGTTGAAACTCTTGTCCATTGAGTCAGATGTCATCCAGCCATCTCACCCTCTGTTGCTCCCTTCTCCTCCTGCCCTCAGTCTCTCCCAGCAACATGGTCTTTTCCAAGATTCTGTACTTTGTGTCAGGTGGCCAAAGTATCGGAGTTTCAGCTTCAGCATCATTCCTTCAAAACAATATTTATTGTTGATTTCCTTTAGGATTGACTGGTTTGTTCTCCTTGCTATCCAAGGGACTCTCAGGAGTCTTATCCAACATCATAGTTCAAAAGCATCAGTTCTTTGGTGCTCAGCCTTCTTTATGGCTCAACTCTCACAGCCATACATAACTACAGGAAAAACGATAGCTTTGACTCTACACACCTTTATTTGTGAAGTGATGTCTCTTCTTTTAAATACACTGTCTAGTTTTGTCACAGCTTTTCTTCCAAGGAGCAAGTGTCTTTTAATTTCATGGCTCCAGTCACTGCACTAATTTTGGAGCCCCCCCAAAATAAAATGTCACTGTTGAGATTGTTTCCCCACCTACCTGCCATGAAGTGATGGGGCTGGTTGTGATGATCTTTGTTTTTTTTTTTTTTTTTGAATGTTGAGTTTTAAGCCAACTTTTTTCACTTTCCTTTCAGCTTCATCAGGAGATACTTTAGTTCCTCTTCACTTTCTGCCATAAGGGTGGTGTTATCTGCATATCTGAGTTTATTGGTATTTCTCCCACCAATCTTGATTCCAGTGTATGATTCATCCAGCCCAGCATTTTTCATGATGTACTCTGCATTTAAGTTAAATAAGCAGGGGGACACCATGCAGCCTTGACACACTCCTTTTTCAATTTTGAACCAGTCCATTTTTCCATGTCCAGTTCTAACTGTTGCTTCTTGACCTGTATACAGGTTTATCGGGAGGTAGGTAAGGTAGTCTGGTATTCCCATCTCTTTAAGAATTTTCCACAGTTTATTTTAGTTCACACAGAGGCTTTCATGTACTCCATGAAGCAGAAACAGATTTTTTTTTCTGTAATGTTCTTGCTTTCTCTGTGATCCAATGGATACTGGCAATTTGATCTCTAATTCCCCTGCTTTTTCTAAATTCAGCTTGTATATCTGGAAGTTCTCAGTTCACATATTGTTGAAGCCTAGCTTAAAGGATTCCTGTACAATATTTTGCTTGTAAACAACAACCGCAAAATTCTGTGTTCCAGTGTAAATAGTCCTTCCACTATTGTGTGTGTGTATGTCCAGATTCTTTTTGTAAAACTTTCGACAAGCACTGTGCTCTATGAAATTGATATGCTTGCAAATATTAGAGGTTAAAGTTCATCCTCTTTGGGGAATCTTTCCATGTGAATCCCCTGCACTTCATAACTGCGGTCATTGCTAATACCTTTTGAGACAGTGACCTTACCTATTCCCTTCCTGCTGAACTGTGTTTTGCCTTGCGGTATTTTGTTGTTCAATCGCCAAGCCTTGCGGTAGAGTTATTTGTTTTTGTATCTGCCTGAGCCACTAGAAAGGATTCCCTGTTGGCAAGAATTCCCCCATTTAAAAATTGCTTATCATAAAGCAGACACAAAGTAATAATTCTGTATAATTAGTGCAGTGGCTACCCTTCCCAGAGGTGAACATTCAGAATCTTTAAGAGGAAGCCTTAGGCATCTGATTCCTTTCCACAACAAGCTCAAAATATGATCTTGAGGAATAGCCAGGGGACAAAACTTTTCTACCTAAGCAACTATCTCCAATATTTGCTAATGGCTTAGTATCAGTAGCCATAAACTATTATATTATTCTGACTAGAGATGTGCAATCTTTTCAGTCATTAATATTTAGATAAATTTTAACGTTGCTTTTTGCAAGGCACCTTACCATGGCAGTGTTTGAAATGACTGATAGTTAAAATATCACACCAAATAAAACCAAAGCATAAACAAGGTGCAAATTATTTTCAATATTCTATAAAGTATAGAATAGTATACTGAACTTTAAACTGATTTTGTAGGAGTAAGTTTTGTAGCAAAACAGAATTGCATCATCCTTTAGCGATAACATCTAGTATAGACATTTAAATAAAAATAGGGACATTATTTAAGGGATCAAGTACCATATATGATGACACAATGCTGTCAGAAGTAAAGATGAGTATTGCTCTCTTGAGAACATAAGAAAAAATACACTACTTATTTTTTTTTAACTATAAAGCATATTATTGTGCAGTGACTTAATTTTTTAATGGAAATTAAGCTTTCTTACAATTAAATTTTGAATACCTACTGTTTCTTGATAAATAAAACTGAGCATTTTCCAACAGTGATATATATATGTGTCCAGTATAGAGTGAAAGTGAAGTCGCTCCTTTGTCTCTGACTCTTTGCGATCCCATGGACTGTAGCCTACCATGCTCCTCCATCCATGGGATTCTTCAGGCAAGAATACTGGAGTGCGTCGCCATTTCCTTCTCCAGGGAATCTTCCCAACCCAGGGATCAAACCCAGGTCTCCTGCATTGCAGGCAGACGCTATACCCTCTGAGCCTCCAGGGAAGACACATAGAGTGAATATATATTTATATATGCAAAGAGCCAACTTATTGGAAAAGACCCTGATGCTGGGAAAGACAGAAGAAGGAGAAGGGTGTGACAGAAAATGAGATGATTGGATGTCATCAGCGACTCAATGGACATGAGTTTGAACAAACTCCAGAAAACAGTAAAGAATAGGGAAACAGGGTGTGTGGCAGTCCATGGGATCTCAACAGTAGGACATGACTTATGATTGAACAATATATTCACATATATTCACATACATGAACATACATATATATATATATATATACACGTGAAAGAATCAAAATTAAAATTTCACTGTTGAGAAAGAACAGAATGGCAAACATATCAGTATTCATATTTGACATTTTTAGAGTATGGAAGATATTTTTGGCAGTTATGTTTAGTATTGGCAGTTATGTTTAGTATAGTACATAGCTATAACCTACGTATGATGTTTTTGTTAACAAAATCCCCTTACTCTTCATTATATTCTAGAATATTTTTTATTAGAGGCAGTATATATTCAGGAAAAATAATTATGAAATATAGCATGATATCTATAAACTGTGATTATCAGGTTCAAATATGAGGACACATACTCAAATTGGCAACCCTCAGTACATGTTAGCAAAAGCAATGATAGAAACAATGTAATTTATTTTCATATCATAATGTTTCAACAATTATTTGGAAACAGATAACAAGTGAGTTAATTTATCAATATCATAATAGGGAGTTGAATATTAACTCTATTTGGGAAATTCTGTGACTTTTTCTGAGGTAAAAATTATATGGTAAATACATTTTAAATGAAAATAAAATTAAGAAGTGTTTTAAAAGGCAATTGTATTTTAAGATATTAGTAAATATTCCCAGTTGGGGATGAAATTTGTTCTTTATTGAGATGTCAGCTGGTAACTTCCACTTACTTTGGGCTTTTTTTTTTTTTTTTTAATGCAAGAACTAACCTGTCAAGATTAGAGCAAAGTACTGTGAGTTGGCCTTCCTATGTGGCACTAGTGGTAAAGAATCTGCCTGCTAATGCAGGAGACATAAGTGACTCCATTCAATACCTAGGTTGGGAAGATCCACTGAAGGAGGGCGTGGAATTCCACTCCAGTATTCTTATATAGAGAGTTCTATGGAGAAGGCAATGGCACCCCACTCTAGTACTCTTGCCTGGAGAATCCCATGGACAGAGGAGCCTGGTGGGCTGCAGTCCATGGGGTTGCGAAGAGTCGGACACGACTGAGCAACTTCACTTTCACTTTTCACTTTCATGCATTGGAAAAGGCAATGGCAACCCACTCCAGTGTTCTTACCTGAAGAATCCCAGGGACGGCAGAGCCTGCTGTCTATGGGGTCTCACAACGTCGGACACGACTGAAGTGACTTAGCAGCAGCAGCATGGACAGAGAAGCCTGGCAGGTTACAGTCTAGGGTTGCACAGAGCCGGATATGACTGAAGCAACATAGCATGCACACACTATGAGTTAGCATATTCATATATTTCTTAGTCACAAGAAAGCTACACAGCACTATTTAAAATTACCTTTGAAATAAACATCTGTATATAAGCAGTAGCCAAATTAATTTTATGAATGATATAATTATTATTGTTCTCCAGTCACTAAGTTTTGTCCAAATCTTGCAACCCCATGAACTTCAGTACACCAGGTTTCCTGTTGTTCACTGTCTCTGGAGTTTGCTTAAACTCATGTCCATCGACTAGGTGATGCCATCCAATCATTCCATCCTCTGTTATCCCCTTCTCCTCTTGCCTTCAATCTTTCCAAGTATCAGGGTCTTTTGAGTAGCAAATGAGTAGACTCTTTGCATCAGGTGGTCAAAGTATTGGGGCTTCAGCTTCAGCATCTGTCCTTCCAATGAATATTCAGGACCGATTCCCTTTGGGATTGATGGATTTGATCTCCTTACTGTCCAATCGACTCTCAAGAGTCTTATCCAGCACCACAATTCAAAAAAGCATCAATTGTTCAGCACTCAGCTTTCTTTATGGTCCTACTCTCTCTCACATTCATTCATGACTACTGGAAAAACCATAGCTTTGACTATATAGACCTTTGTTGGCAAAGAGATGTCTCTGCTTTTTAGTAAGTTGTCTACGTTTGACAGAGATTTCCTTCCAGGGAGCAAGAGTCTTTTAATTTCATGGCTACAGTTACTGTCCACAGTGATTTTGGAGCCCAAGAATATAACATCTGTCACTGTTTCAACTTTTCCCAATCTGTTTGCCATGAAGTGATGGGACCGGATGCTATGATCTTAGGTTTTTGAATGTTGTTTTAAGCCAATTTTTCAGTGTCCTCTTTCACACTCATCAAGAGGCTCTTTAGTTCCTTTTCATTTATGCCATTGGAGTGGTATCAACTACATATCCGAGGCTATTGATATTTCTCAGATTAATTTCCTGAGTTTTTAATCTAAGGACTATTTATTCAAAAGTAGTTTGCTAACACATTCTAGCCATAAAATCCATAGTGGGGAAATGACTCGCATTTCTCAGAATGTATTTCTTCTTACATGTTAGCTTCATGTCCATCAGCATGGAAATTGGAAAAGTGCTCATTTTAATAATCTCAAATTCTTGGCATTACCTAAAAATAAGTGAGTGTACTAATATGCCATGATCATTCTGATCTGTATTATATATTTATTTTATTGCTTAAATACATATAAAGGACATAATAAAATGCTTCCTTGGTTATTACTTGGTATTATCACTTCAAAAATGAGTTCCAATATTGAGTAACATTGTTAATGATATATAGAAACTAATCTCTGATAATACATTCATCATTGGTAATATAATAATTGGCATAGAAGTATAGTTTCATGAAAGGAATATAAAAAGCCAAAGACTGTGGTCTGGGCTTCCCTGGTGGCTCAGACGGTAAAGCATCTGCCTGCAATGTAGGAGACCCAGGTTCAAAGCCTGGGTCAGGAAGATCCCCCGGAGAAGGAAATGGCAACCCACTCCAGTATTATTGCCTGTAAAATACTGTGGAAGAATGAGTCTGGTGGGCTGTAGTCAATGGGATCACACAGAATTGGACATGACTGAAGTGACTGAGCACACACACAAAGATTGTGGTCTTGACTCAGCCATCATGCTCCCCAGTACCCCAGAACAAGGTTTCTCATATATAGAATAAAGATTTGTAGATGATTCCTGTGTTCCTTTCCAGATATTAGATTCTGTAAGATATGTCCAGTTCTGCAGAATTTATAGTGATCCTGTGCACAAAAGTGTTGCATGTTTAGCTTGGTTCACATTTAGATACTATGCATACAAGCATCTTTTCTTCTTGCAACGACAACTTGGTCAGTTCACAAAGTTGGGTATAAATCTTCCATCTTTCCCTGTCTGAATGTCCGGTTGGGTATATTTAAAAAATACTTATAACTCTAACACTTTACATGTACAAAATTACAGAAAACAGATCAATGTCTATTTGCTTCTGATCTGTCTTTGTCATCTCCTCTTAAAAAGAAGAAAGAAAGTAGTTATTTTTTAATTATCTTTCTTGAGATTATGCTTTCTTTTGTCAAAGATAAGTTATTCTGAAACTTGCTAAAAATTGTAAGGAAAACTTTATTCAAAAGTTTTGCAGTAGGGGTCAATACTGTTGAAATGAAGGAGGAAGATTAAACAGAACTCTGAGTACAAAGACAAGTAGGGATTTATAGCCAATGAAGCAGAGTGACAGGAGTCAATGGATGAAAAATTATTGAGAAGAACTTGATTAAATTTCAAGGAGAATACAATTCTTACTAAACTGACCTAATAGGGTTCTTCTAAAAGCAGGCTATGGACATATACATTAAGGAACTTGACCAGATATTGACAGTAATCAGCTATCAAGGGTGGAAGGAGTTTCACTAAACTGATTTAGCAGCATTCCCTTTTAAAGGTAAATCAGAGACAGAGCTAAGGACAAAGACCATATAAAAAGTGGGTTCTATGTAAGCCTGACTAAAGCTTTATCAAGGAGGGAATTTTTGCCACTTCCCTTGATTCTCATTGAAAGAAAGTCTTTACCTTCCTATCCAGTGAATGACATATTTCAATTTGTCACTATTCAGGTTTCTCTTATTTTTCTTGTCAACTCTGCTCAATTGAAAAATATGTTCTTCTGATAAAGTATTTCCATTCATTATAGTTTGTAAAATATTTTAATTCAAAAGTTAATATGATTGAGGGGACATACAATGCCTTAAGAGATGCTTTGAGAATTTTACATTTCATGTAGTCATGAATTAACATGAAATGCAAAGAATGCAACTTCAAGGTGAAAATTTGTCCATGCCTGTCTTTTTTTCTGTCTATAAATTATCAAGTCTGATCTTTCCACAGTTCTACTTATGAAATGTTCCCTTCCCTTCCTCTAAATTTTTTAACTGCCAAAAGTTATTTCCTCTGTACAACATTTGAAGCCTTTCATGATGTGAAAGCCATACTTTTCTGAAAATTAAAATTCTTGATTTGATTATCATCATGAGATATGGCTACATATTTTAGCCTAAAGTCTTCATGTGTTGCCTCAGCCAGTCACATCCTTTTTCAGAAAGTTGCCCCATATCAACTGCTCAATTTCATTAATATGCCATCCTGTGCCAATGAATACTGCTGCTTTGCTACTGTCTTGACATTTGCATAGCATACAATGTACAGGAATTTATTTTCTGTTTTATTATAGATAGGATTTATCAATATTTTCCTGCCTCATACCTCAAATACATTTTTTAATGTGGCTTTTAGCATAGCATATATTTCCTGTAGCACATTTGCATTTGGCATCAGTAATTCCAAATTAAATTCCCACTGAGATCATCAGGCAAGCAATTAGTGGCAATTGCTTGCTTTTATAGAGTAGTCAAATCATGCCCAAAGTTTATGGCTAAATTATAATAATATAATACACATACACACAGATGCTATATTTTGGACGGAGTAGACTGTAAGTCAGGTGTTAATAGTTACATTAACGTGTGATTTTCATATTGGGCTACATATACATACAGATATACTATTTATAAACCTCTCCCTAGAATTATAAGAGATTATATTTCATATATATTAACCAGTAATAAAATATTTTATAGATAGAGCTAGAGATAGAAATGGATATAGACTTAGCTTTTGACTTTAAATATCAGGAAGTTTGTCTTCTCTTACAGTTACACCCCAAATATATTCTTAGATTTTTCACTAAATCTTCCCAGGTCATGAAAAAGGTGTTTTTTTTTTTTTTTTTTTTCCCTCTCTCCTTCAAAATACCTTCTGTTCATTTTAACTGAACCATTGGGTTAAATTTACTGACAATATCCAGTAAATTTGGTGTATGGTTTTTGAGAACCAAGTAAGCATCTTACATTTAATAAGCCATCAGGTATGTGGTCATGACCAAGACAAATCTTTTTTATTAAAGTAGAATTGACCTAAAACATTTTATTAGCTTTACTGTACAACATAGTGATTTGTCATTTTTATGCATTAGGAAATGATCACAAGGATAAGTCTAGTTATCACCATACAAATTATTAGTAAATTATTGCCTATATTCCTAAGGCCATCCATATATTACACCCCTGAGACTTTATAACTGGAAGTACGTTCCTTTGATCTCCTCCCCCTATTTTGCTCATTCCTCCAACCGCCCCACCCCCGCAACAACTGACAAATTGTTTTCTGTATCTATGAGCCTGTTTCTATTTTTGTTATGTTTGTTCATTTTGTTTCTCAGATTTCACATGTAAGTGAAATCACATGGTATTTGTCTTTCTCTGTCTGACTTAGTTCACTTAGCACAATATCCTCTGGGTTCATCCAAGTTGTTACAGATGGCAAAATTTCATTCTTTTTTAAGGCTCAGTTTCAAGGCTGAATAACACTATATATTCTTTGTTAAACCCAAAATATTTAGACCACTTGGTAGAGAAGTAATCATATAGGTTATTCTGTCAGGTCAGTTAATTTCTCTTTCTTAGTTCTTGCCTCATTGCAACAAAACATGAAATGCCGGACTAAAGGTTTTAAAACAACACACAGATTACAGCTCAGTTCAGCTCAAGCCGACAAATCTTTTATTAGACAGACACTTCCAACATATGCGAGCAGGCTTACCCCAAAGGAGTCCTCCTCTTTTCCCTCTTGGTTTCCCCCTTTTTATACTTCCGTTCTCCTCCTTTTGGTTATGCTCTGTGCAAAATAGGGCTTGTACCCACTACCAATCAATGAGAGGGAATACAAATGGGCATATGCTCAAGACCGATTGATGAAATTGCAAGTTATATTTCAGTAGGCTCTGTTGTTTATGTCTTCCCATATTCAATCTGTTATGTGTTAGTTGCTCAGGCATGTCTGACTCTTTGTGGCTCCATGAACTGTAGCCCTACAGGCTCCTCTGTCCATGGGATTCTCCAGGCAAGAACATTGGAGTGGGTTGCCATTCCCTTCTCACCGGATCTTTACAACCCATGGGTCAAACCTGGGTCTCCCACATTGCTGAAAGATTCTTTACCATCTGAGCCACCAGGGAAGGCCCACTCAGTCTGTTATCCTTAATGGGCTCCTTGCTACAAAAGGTTACTTGGAGAAGCCTCTGAGATTAGGTTGCATCTACTGTGTGCCTAGGGTCCACATGCAGGAGTTGGAGAAGTGTCTCTGGTTGTTTTGTAGCATATCTGTGAGTTTTGGGTGTGTCTGGAATGGATTTCAGAGACCAACTTACATCACCTTCAGCCAGGCCATCCCTCATTGCTCATGAATAACTTCCTTCCTAACAATTCCATTTCCTACTACCGTGATGAGGGAAAGCATAGGATCTGTGGGAACACAAAGTAGTGAACCTAACCCACAACTGAATGTTGTGGAAAAGCAATGTTAAGTTAGTGTGGAGCTTAGTTTTGAAGGCAGCCAGGTAGAGGGAAGGGCAGGCACATTGCAAGGTGAGGGAAAACCACCAGAAGATATGTCTGTAATATTTAGCAAAGTGCTAATATGAGTCACTGTTTATCCAGTCCTCTTTTGAGAGCCATTAAGTTGTTTTGAACTTTGTTATTAAAACAATGTGCTAAAAGTCCTTTATATTAACATTTGATAATGCTTATACTTCTTTTCTCTGGAGAGATATTTAAGACTGCACTGCAGAATCTTAAGGCTTTTTTGTTCCTGAGGAATTGTCCCAATTTTTTTTCTCTTCAGCAATGTACGATAAAGTCCATGTAACCAAAATGCTGCTAGTACTTGATATTATAAATCTGTTCCTGGGTTGAATAGAAATTCAACTGACCCTGGTTAAAATTACCCCAGATCATCCCATACTTACAACTTAGTACTAGAATAAGCTTGATAGCTTTTACTCCAGAGCCCTCATTCTTAATAACAGAATAACACCTTCCTCACAGGTTATTAAAAAAATACAATAGAATAAAATGTATAAACTTACTGTCATATATAAAGTATTCAATAAGAATGTCATACTTCTATATGATTTTGGCATTAAAAACATACAGTAAAACATACAAAGGACAAGGATATTTAAATAATTATCTATGCATTTGTACCAGAGATTGTAATTCTTCCATTACATATCTGATATATAATCTGCTGATATAACAAAATTGGGAGCAGGTCATTATTAAGTAATTTGAGTAGTAAAGCAAAACTTTTAATTTGTACAATTTTAAATTAATAACTTATCAGGGATATTAAGTTCTAGTTAAAATTAGTAACAAGAATAATCAGTTTAAATACCAGGAACAACAACAACAACAAATATATCAGCAGCATTTTAGCTAACACTTTGTTTCAGTTCAGTTCAGTTGCTGAACTGAACTCTTTGCAACCCCCTGGGCTGCAGCACGCCAGGCTTCCCTGTCCATCACCAACTTCTGGAGCTTACTCAAACTCATGTCCATCAAGTCAGTGAAGACATCCAACCATCTCAGACTCTGTCCTCCCCTTCTCCTACTGCTCTCAATCTTTCCCAGCATCAGGGTCGTCTCCAGTGAATCAGTTCTTTGCATCAGGTGGCCAAAGTATTGGAGCTTCAGTTCAGTATCAGTCCTTCAAATGAATATTCAGTACTGATTTCCTTTAGGACTGACTGGTTTGATCCCCTGGCAGTCCAAGGGACTCTCAAGAGTCTTCTCCAACATCACAGTTCAAAAGCATGACTTTTTTGGTGCTCTGCTTTCTTTATGGTCCAACTCACATCCATATATTGCTACTGGAAAAAAAACATCTTTGACTATATGGACTTTTGTTGGTAAAGTAATGTCTCTGCTTTTTAATATGCTATCTATGTTTGTCATAGTTTTTCTTCCAGGGAGCAAATGTCTTTTAATTTCATGGCTGCAGTTACCATCTGCAGTGATTTTGGAGCCCAGGACAATAAAGTCTGTCACTGTTTCCATTGTTTCACCGTCAATTTACTATGAAGTTATGGGACTGGATGCCATAATCATAGCACTTATTTTAGGATTATGTTTTTTGTTTAAAAATTGTAAACATGAATCCTTTCAATTATATAGTCAGGCTACTGAGACTCAGAAAAGTCATAGTTGATTGGCATTTGGGCTCCATCATACTTCTAGAATGGAACAAACAAAAACATGTCTATGCAGCACAACTAGGTTTTGCAGTTAGGTTTTTACAATGAAATAATATTTTTTTTCTCTTTCTCTCACCTATAATTATAATGGTCTGGTGTAGGGGCCTGAAAATTAAAATAGCATTATAGGAGCTAAAATTCAAATTAACTATTGTTGATTAATTTAAAACATACCTTCTTATTTAATACTGAAAAAGTCACTTTAGGAAATAATTGTTGTGACATTACCATTTAAATTTTATGTCTGCTTTAAGTTTTTTATAGGAGAAATTATATAACTAAGCCAAGGCTGAAAAATGACATAAGACCATAGATTTTATTGTTTTTATCCTAAATTCTCACTTGTAATGAAAGTTGTTCCAGGAATATATTTCACATATGTAGAGAGCCATTAACTTGCTGGATGGAAATTTTTGTCAGATTATTAAAAGCAAACAACTGTTAGTGTTAATATTTCATATTTTAATAATTGGCCAACTTTGAATACTTTATATTAAAATGATTTGATGAATCAGTCAAATTATATATTTTTATGAGTTCTAAAATCACATATTAAATATATGCAATTAGAATTACTGTGGCTTTTTTTGTAGTCAATAATGATTAATATTGTTTATACTAATTAAATGACTATCTTAAAGAAAATGTCTATAATGTTATATTGTATTGCTTTACAGATGCTCCCAAGTTCATATCAAATCAAACAATTTATTACTCTTGGGAAGGAAATCCAATCAATATAAGCTGTGATGTGAAATCAAATCCACCAGCATCAGTCCATTGGAGAAGAGAGAAATTAGTCTTGCCAGCTAAAAACACCACTAATTTAAAGACATATAGCACAGGGAGAAAAATAATATTAGAGGTAAGTCTTCATTATATATCAACAAATTGTATTATTTTGGCAGTTATCTACTATTTTAGAATATATTTAAGTATCTTGATATATAAATTATCTATAATTCTATCCTATATTATGCATATACCATGTTGTGTATATTTCATGTTTATTTGCTTAAAGAGAAATTTTATGCATTTGGGGCATTGCCAATTAATGGTTAGTGTCTCACTATTTACTTATATGGGCTTACTTATATAGATATATGGCTATATAGCAAAAGTCATTATATTTCATGAATTTATATTTTAAAAAAACAATTGTATCACGGAAAAGTAGGGAGAAAGAATGAATAGTTTGTAAGTTATTGAGGGCCAAAGTTCAATTTCAGTGTTGCTACTAGGCATTGAGTTTGTGATTACATCATCCTGCTTCCTGGATCAGCAT
This sequence comes from Bos indicus x Bos taurus, assembly GCF_003369695.1. NCBI lineage: Eukaryota > Metazoa > Chordata > Mammalia > Artiodactyla > Bovidae > Bos > Bos indicus x Bos taurus. The sequence continues at coordinate 15,224,301 of NC_040076.1, read as the reverse complement.
ATATAAATGCTAGCTGCTGGCTACATATTTACAAGTTCCTAAATAAACCTGATTTGCTTGTTCATTGCCTCATTTCATTTTATATTTTATATTAAGGTTGTAGATAATTGTTTTTATACTGCCGAGTACCTGGCCTTTAAATTCTGTTTGAATACAGTATCTTTTATTTATTAATTGTAGATTATGTTTGTATATCAATTTCTAATGTTTATCTGTCTATGACAATGATCATCAGTCCTTCTAATTTATGATGCTTTCATAACAACTGAGAATCTTTCTCAAATAGCACGTTTAGCTAGAAAGATGCTATATTTTCTCTACTAGTTCAATATACATAAATTTTAATAATGCTTGTTTTACAATAACATTTGATATCTTTATTGCATTAACTTAAAAGTGTTCTCACTGGTGCCCTGTTAACTCTTTCACCTAGTAACTGGACTTAGTAAAACATTTGTTTGATGGAATGATTTCAGTATCACTTCCACCAAATGTTTGGATAATTGGTTATCAGAATATTTTGTCTAAATCTATTTCAAATACATTTTTTTTGTATATGTATTAGAAGTATTTATTGGCAAATTGACAGAGAACTCAGTTTCACAAAGACTTTTGACCAGATTCAACTGCACTTTTTCGTATTTAACCATAGAAAATTTAGGTTAGGTTTGGGGGAGTGTATTAGTGTGATAGGGCTGCCATAACAAAACAACACAGACTGGGTGGCTTAAAAAATAGAAACTATAATTTTTCACACATTTCTGGAAGCTAGAAGTCCAATATCCAGGTGCCAGAAGGACTGGTTTATTGCAAGTCTCTCCTTGGTTTGTGGATGGATGTCTTCTCACTGTTACTCATATAACCTTCCCTCAGTGTAGGCAGAAAAAGAAGAGAAAATGCTCCAATGTCTTTTCTTCTTATAAGAATACCAGGCCCCACTCTTGCGATCTCCTTTGCCTTCTTAAAGTCCCTACTTCCAAATATAGTCACATTAGAGATTAGGGTTTCAGAATTTGATTTTTGTCAATAGCCATGATTCAGTCCAGAACAGGTAGATTTACATTCATGTTTAAATGACAGACTAATCTGTAATTTCAGCTTGACTTCATCTTGCCACTTTTCAGATTCTGGAATAGCTCATAATTCTTCATAGTTGATATGAGCAACGATTTATAAATTGACATTTAAGTATTTTATTAATATAAAGTTCTCATGTCATTTCTGCAAGAATGCCATTTCTCTCAATGCAAAAATCAAAACTAAGGAATTTTTGCTTATACATAGCCAAGGAACCTGTTTCTTAGGGCACTGACCTTGAGCATAAAATTTTTATGTGTATACTACTTTCAAAAATTAAGTTTAAATCCTGAATAAATAATACAGATGTATAACAAAAACAACTTAATATACTAAAGCAAAATAACAATAACAACAATAAGAAGAATCAGTAATAATGTTACTAATTTTGAATTAGTAGCATATATAGTTCCTTAGGATGTACATTATAATGATTTTTCTCTATAAATTATTACAGTAGTTACATAATTGATAATACTTAAGAACATATAAAAATAAAAATAAATTTTCCAATTAATAATAATCTGGTTAATAGTAGATTCCTTGAATTAACAGTTTTTTCCTTTGATTACATACATATGTTCATTTTTTAATGTGAATTTAAAAAAATAACAAAACATTCTATAAATCCTTTTGGTTCTTGCCAATAAATGTATTTCTCAAGGCCTTACAGATTTAGTCATTTGTTTTCCCTAAGTGTTCCCCTGAGGTAATAGGACAGCTTTTTAATATTTGAGAAAATTTGATTCAGAAAGTTTCTAATAGGTAGACTGGAATAATATTCTGCCCTTAAGTGTTTAGGAAAGAACTCACAAATTCCTTTATTAACATTGTTCTCTCAGTTAATATTTTGGTGTTAAAAACTACACTTGGTATTTTATAATGTTCTATCAAAGCCCAACATCTGAAGTAAACTTGAATTATTTTAACTGCATATTAAAATATGAAGTAGTATCCTAAGTAGATGTTTCTAGTACTTATTGAATAAATACAAGTAACATTTTATATATTAAATATAGTTAATATGAATATATATGAATTATATACCTTTGTTATATATTATTATGCATTTTGATAAAATTATCTATTATTTCACTATGCTGGCATTGAACTTTTAAAAACCACTTGTTGGACTCTACTGCTTTCCTAGAATATACGAAATAGGCTGGAGGGGACATGATTTGGCCCAGTTGTGTGATCTGTGTTTTTTTAATAGTCTGTGCTACTAGGGATCATTTCTCTATTTGTTAATCATAGAGCATGATAAAGAAACTACTTATTTCGGCTAAAATTACAAAGACTTTGTCTTTTGATAAGTGAACTCCCAGGAACATAAAATCAAAGCTGAACTGAGCCTTTTAAAATGTGTTCCAGTTAAAATAGGTATATTTAAGTTACTTTATGGATCTTGAGGAACTGTACAATAGTCAGGATTCTTTGTCACATCCGTCCTGTATTTGCATTGCCTTTATTCAGTACACATTCTTCCCTTTGGGATATACAAATGACTTTCTCATATATTTGTAGAATAAAGACATTTTTAGTAAACTTTCTGAGTAGTAAAATTGTTTTCTAGTTAACCTAGCTTATTATAACCTGAATATATGAAAAATTAATATTTTAGTCATTTAAAAGTACTTATATATGGGCTGTTAAAGCTTCTAGTCCTTAGAGCTATAATCTATTCCTAGATGGACATCTGACTAGAAGATGAATGACACGGCTTTTTGTACCCTTTCAGAATTATCACCTTCAATGGACTTCCAAATTGCACTTGTAGTTAATAGCCTCCCATTATCACAAAACCATTTTCCCCTTTTGGGATAGACTTGAAATTAACAGCAACTCTATTGTACGCTTATTCTCTCTTAATAACAGTTACTGGAATTGAAAATTATATCTTTACGATCACCAAATCTCTTTTCTGAATTGATACTTCAGAATTTTCGTACATTAGAATTACAGGGTTGGTCCCACTGTTCAACAATAGAATCCCAGAAGGTTAACTTAATTATGGATTTCAAGTGTGTAAGGACTGAGGTCAACTATTTTCCACCTAAACTGAAAGAGAATGATAGGAATTGAACAACAGTAGGGGCAAGATACATTATTAGATACCAAGATACTATGCCTGCCAACAGGGATTGGTACACAGGGAAATATTTTCTTGCAAAATACCTTCCTGAAAGATTTTTATTTTAAATATATCCTCACCCTTTCTTAATATTTTATGTTTAATAAAATCATAAGAGGAAGAGAAAGCTGTGGTATTTTGAACCTTTCTTAAACTTTAAACCTGCCTGATCGAAGACAGCAAGGTAGAAAACAGAGTTAACAATGCTTTTGTTACAAGATTCCTATTTTTAGTCATTTGTAGCAATTGCAGAATATATATTTTTCAATCGGTACTATTTTCTGTACTTTACATATATAAATATCTGATGATTTTTCGCTTGAATACATGAAACAAAAAGGTAGTATTTATCTACTTAATAAATCGATAGACTAGCTGTAATTTACCTGGTCCTATGGTGGGTTAGTGGAGAAGGCAATGGCACCCCACTCCAGTATTCTTGCCTGGAAAATCCCACGGACAGAGGAGCCTGGTAGGCTGCAGTACATGGAGTCGCTGGGAGTCGGACAGGAATGAGCAACTTCACTTCCACTTTTCACTTACATGCATTGGAGAAGGAAATGGCAGCCCACTCCAGTGTTCTTGCCTGGAGAATCCCAGGGATGGGGGAGCCTGGTGGGCTGCAGTCTATGGGGTCACACAGAGTCGGACACGACTGAAGCCACTTAGCAGCAGCATGGTGGGTTAGAGTCCATGGGGTCGCAAAGAGTTGAACAGGACCGAGCACCTAAGCACATGGACACACATGGATAGTACAAAACTATGGATTATATCTTAAAAGGAGAGAATGCTTACTTGATACAGAAAAAAGAGTTATGACAAGTTTTCAGTAATTGTATATATATGAAGATGATAGTGATGCTACAGACTATTTTAAAACTTCTGTGATATTGTTTTAAAATTGTGAAACTTTTATTATTATAATTATTTTAGATTGCACCTACATCCGATAATGACTTTGGACGATATAATTGCACAGCTACTAATCGTATAGGAACAAGATTTCAAGAGTATATTCTTGCTTTGGCTGGTAAGTATAACGTAGTAATTTCTGATATCTCATAAAATATTTCCTGAAGTAAATAGTTTTTATATTTTCATAATCCTGATACAGGTTACTATGAGAAAGATAGAACTGGTGCTTAAAATATTGTAACAGTTCTGTATGATACAGTGAGGGCTTAGATTGTATTCACTAATCAAGATTAGTTTTCATTCTCATTCCCCCAACTTTATATATGACACATCTACGAAAGTGTTAGGAAACATATGTCTTAAGAAATCAAACTATATTCATGTAAAGTAAAAATCTTGTCAAAAATACCAATAAAATATATCTTTAGAGTAATTAAAATTAATCTGTTTTAAAATTCTAAATTGAAAGAATAAACAGTAACTTTATTGTTAAAATTTAGAGTTATGTAATTTGCTGAAATATGTTTCATTTTGTATATATAAAAACATTCCAGTTCTTCCCTTAAAGCTTAAAATATATAGATAAAATATCATGCAGGTTAAAGTTTACCTTAACTAGAAATCTAGCTATGTTTTTATTTGTATTTATATTATATATATATATTTATATTTATGTATATATATATAAACACATATAGATTTTGCCATTAGTACAAGACTACTTAGAAATCTGGAAATATCCATGTTTATACTTATAAAGTTCAGATGATGTAAATATAATTTATTGTCTTCTAGGTCCAGGTAGGGAAATATCAGAAAATCATTATACTATTATATTTTAATAGAATAAATAACTTTCATGAAAATATTTTGAAACTTTTTCAAATAAATTATATAATATAAAATATTAAATAAATTATATAAAGTTAAATTATATAGCTGTAATTTTATATTGTTATGAAGTATTTCTTTTGATATGTAGATATATCTTAAAGTCATTAGTTGTGAAGATCAAAAGGGAAATTTAAAAGTTATGAAGCTAATAATAATCAAATTATTATGTAACTGGAAAACCTGCTCTTCTCCAATTCAAGTTTTATTGTACTACATTATGGGTAAAGGAAGAGAAGGATTCTGTGGAGAGCTTTTAGGGAAGGAAATGATAAGGAACAAGTTAAAATTAGAAGGAGTTAATATAGAAAGGAAAAGAGGCAGAAAATGATGAAATAAGGGAGAATATAAACCAGAGTGTACTGTCTACCAGGAAGTCATTAGAAAACTAATCTCAATGAAAATCATTGGAAGTAGACTGCATGCAGTTAGTCATATGAATAAATCTTTGTACAAGCAAACTAAATTCTAGAAAATGAAATGTGTTAAATCACATCAAATTCATTTATAATAAATTGAAGTATTAATTGTAGTAATGAGAAGCATCCACTACTCATGTCAATTCCAAGCTTTAGAAAATTAGGCAAATGTCCTTGTAGAAACTGTTTATAAATAATATCTAGACATATGATTGCTATATATATTATAGTTAATATAATATAAATATATTAACATTGATGTACTATTATATATTGCTTTTTTGAAAAATGACCCCATTTTCTATAAGGTAGAACTTGATAAATGACCTTTTAAAATTTTTTTTAGTTTTTGGAAATTCATAATTCAAGAAACTATGAAATATAGAACATTATACTGATGAGATTTAAAGTCTTATTGAATTCATTACATAATATCTATGTAGTTTCATATGTCATGTATTTCCAAAATATATTCTCTATTCTTCCTTTCTTTCCTTCCTTTTTTTTTCCTCCTGAATAATTAAGTCCTACATCTGGCTTCCCTGGTGGCTCAGATGGTAAACAATTTGCCTGCAATGCAGGAGACGCAGGTTCAATCCCTGGGTTGGGAATATCCCCTGGAAGGAAATGGAGGCAATCCACTGCAGTATTCTTGCCTGGAGAGTTCCATGGATGGAGGAGCCTGGTGGGCTACAGTCCATGGGGTCACAAAGAGTCAGACATGACTGAGTGACTAACATTTTCACTTTCATTTTTCACATCTGAGCAAAGTGGGTGTTTTTTTGTGGATAGGGTAGGGCATGGCAATCCAGCATATGATGTTTAACACTGAATGTAGTGAATGGAGTTAAATGGTTTTCATTTGTTCAGTGTGAGGTGTTGGAAGTCAGGCTCGGTGAAAGGATGTGCCTGTTTTAAGACAGAGACAGCAACCCAGAGAAGAGTATGGGAGCCTGATCAGAGTAAGGAGAGTTTTCAATAAAGAAATGGGGGCAGTGATGAATGATTAATTTCTGAAGTTTGTAGGGTTAGCATGGCTAATAAAATCAATATAATTATCTCACCTTTGGGGAAGAGATCAGTAAATGCAAAAATTAGAATGATCCAGAGTTGATGATTGGGTATTGGGAGTACTCTGGTCTTGTGTACATAGCTGGATAGAGAAAAGAAGTGGAGGTGTGTGTGTGTGTGTGTTCAACCACTTCTACAGGGAGCTTCCTTTTGCCAGGAATGTGATTTAGAAAAGAATTTTTAAGATAATTCTACACACTGAGAGAACTTGAGAGCTACAACATCCCAGTAACAAAAGAGCATGCTTGGCAGCCAGATCTTAATTTTTAAGTATCATTCTTCACTATGAGTGTTGCCAAAGCTATGGTTTTTCCAGTAGTCATGTGAGAGTTAGAACATAAAGAAGGCTGAGCACCAGAATTTGATACTTTTGAATTGTGGTGCTGGAGAAACTCTTAAGAATCCCTTGGACAGCAAGGAGATCAAACCAGTCAATCCTAAAGGAAATCAACCCAAAATGTACATTGTAAGGACTGATGCTGAAGCTAAAGCTCTAATACTTTGGCCACCTGATGTGAAGACTGGACTCATTGGAAAAAGACCCTCACGCTGAGAAATACTGAAGGCAAAGGGTGGAAATGGTAGCAAATAGAGTCACTGACTCAATGGCCATGGATTTGAGCAAACTCCAGGAAATAGTGAAGGACAGGGAAGCCTGGCGAGCTGCAGTCCTTGGGGTCATAAAGATTTGGACATGACCTAGCAACTGAACAATAACAGCAGCTGAGAGTAGCTAGGTCTCTTTTTAAAACTGGCTAATTCTAGGACATCATAGATGATGAATGCACAGTAGTATCTGATACTGGGATAACAATCTTAATTATTATGGACATTGTATTTTATTAAACAATTCATAAATTTCACTTGATTTGCCACTTTTTTCCTTCAAGTCTTTTCCTACCTCCTTTTTTCACACAAGCTAATACTAGGAGACCTGCTGAGGTCTCCTGCACTATGCTTCACAGCTGATTTGTTTTAATCTCAGTTCAGGACTCTGTACTTACCCCTATTAAATTTCATCTTGTCCATTTGAACTCATCCTTTTAACTTACTGAGATCTTGTCAAATCCAATATTTTTGCTCTCTTTCCAGGATTGATTTAATTCACAAATACCATGAGGCAGTCATTTGCATTTTTACCTATGTCATGGTTCAGTCTATGCAAGTCATTTTTAAGAATAGAGACCTTCTTACAGGTTAAATTGGATCAATTGAACAGAATTCTGTTGATATGTAATTATAGTCAATCTACTTGCCCTTGTACCTGGACTACATTTTATCTAGACCCTTGTTCCATAAAATATGAAAGCAGCTTGAAATCAGTTCATTGGAAAATACACTTTCTCCAACTAAATATAAAACTAAGTTTCTCTTCAGTTCAGTTCAGTTCAGTCGCTCAGTCGTGTCTGACCCTTTTCGACCACATGAACCGCAGCAGGCCAGGCCTCCCTGTCCATCACCAACTCCAGAGTTCACCCATCTCCATTGAGTCAGTGATGCCATCCAACCATCTCATCCTCTGTCGTCTCCTTCTCCTCCTGCCCTCAGTCTTTCCCAGCATCAGGGTCTTTTCAAATGAGTCAGCCCTTTGCATCACGTGGCCAAAGTATTGGAGTTTCAGCTTGAAAATCAGTCCTACCAATGAACACCCAGGATTGATCTCCTTTAGGATAGACTGGTTGGATCTCCTTGCAGTCCAAGGGGCTCTCAAGGGTCTTACTTCTCCAATACCACAGTTCAAAAGCATCAATTCTTTGACACTCATCTTTCTTTATAGTCCAACTCTCACAGCCATACATGAACACTGGAAAAACCATAGCTTTAACTAGATGGACCTTTGTTGGCAAAGTAATGTCTCTGCTTTTTAGTATCCTATCTAGGTTAGTCATAACTTTCCTTCCAAGGAGTTCAGTTCAGTTCAGTCGCTCTGTCTGACTCTTTGCGACCCCATGAATCACAGCCGCCAGGCCTCCCTGTCCATCACCAATTTCGGAGTTCACTCAAACTCACGTCCATCGAGTCGGTGATGCCATCCAGCCATCTCATCCTCTGTAGTCCCCTTTTCCTCCTGCCCCCAATCCCTCCCAGCATCAGAGTCTTTTCCAATGAGTCAACTCTTCGCATGAGGTGGCCAAAGTACTGGAGTTTCAGCTTTAGCATCATTCCTTCCAAAGAACACTCAGAACTGATCTCCTTTAGAATGAACAGGTTGGATCTCCTTGAAGCCCAAGGGACTCTCAAGAGTCTTCTCCAGCACCACAGTTCAAAAGCATTAATTCTTCAGCACTCAGCTTTCTTCACAGTCCAACTCTCACATCCATACATGACCACTGGAAAAACCATAGCCTTGACTAGACGGACCTTTGTTGGCAAAGTAATATCTCTGCTTTTGAATAATAGTATCTAGGTTGGTCATAACTTTCCTTCCAAGGAGTAAGCGTCTTTTAATTTCATGGCTGCAGTCACCATCTGCAGTGATTTTGGAGCCCAGAAAAATGAAGTCAGCCACTGTTTCCTCATCTATTTGGCATGAAGATATGTGACTGGACGCCATGATCTTAGTTTTCTAAATGTTGAGTTTTAATATGTAATTTTCAATATGTATTATTTAATATGTAAGTTTCTCTTACATAATCAATTTTGAGATATCTAACCTGAAAAATCTACATCTGTCTCTTTTTTCCTATACTATAAGGGAAAGTTTTGTCTTTGAAAATTACCTGGCTTATAGTAGATTTAGATGAATTATTGAATGTATTAAGGGTTCAAAATGCGTCATTTGATTTGCTTATGAGTCATAGTTGTGTGTATGTGCTTAGTCGCTCTGTCGTGTCCGACTCTTTGCAACCTCATGGACTGCAGCCCGCCAGGCTGTAGTGTACCTGACAGTTATAAAAGTAAATGAACAAATAAAATTGAAAACAATTATTCAGAAGTTTAGTGTCACTACCTGTGAGGAGAAAATTTTAAACATATGTGATCAAATGATGTTAAAAGATCAATAGAATAATGATTTGATTTGGAATTTGGAGCAAACCAGGTGGGTAATGATATGAGGAATTTACAGTTTCAGATGTGCTACAGATTGGCTATAATGTTAGATTAAGCTCACAATTGAAATAGGAAAAATATATAAAATTTATTGTAAATAATAGGCCACTCAGAGCCGAAGCAGATGAAAGCCATTTCAGCATTATCCTTGAGGTGAATGCAGTTGATATATACACTCTGCATGGTAGGGTCTTACTAAATCTAGGAAACTCAATTCTTTATATGAGAATTCCCTTAATATTTGGGACCTTTATCAGGTGGAAATTGATAAATAAACCAGGAAATAATATTTTAATATGGAGACATGGGTGGTTATAAATTTATTTGAGAAACAGGGGAGAGGGAAGGCATGAGATAGCCACCAGTCTTCTGACTTCAAGGTCTTAATATACCTCAAGTGAGGTCCAAAGTCAAGTCTGCAACTGCTTATCAGAGGTCAAGAAACTTTGCAGTCAAGCTACCCTTCTACTGATTTCACAGCCCCCGGCACCAGAAATTGAATAGACTGTGGAGTAAGGAGTCGAGGTACTTCTGTAATCCACATCTGTATGTCCTCTTGTCCACATGCGCCTGCTCAGAAGAATAGGAATGACACTCACACTGGTTTAGCATGTTAAACCATGAGGATGTGCCACTCATCCTAAATGCCTTTATGGTGGTAACAACCATAGCAGCAAGTGAGCCCAGGGAATAAAGATTTTAGCCTTCCATTTCTTTTGGTAAAGAGGAGTAGCATAGTGATAGAAATGGAGGAGGGGTATCATATGAAAGTATTTGAGATAAGGATTCAAACACCATTTTAGAAAAATTGATTACAAATATTAAGAAAAAATATTTTAAAATTCTTACAAGATTGACAAATTGTTCTGATTGATCTAAGTTAAGTGATACTATACCCTCACTGCTGGGGAAAGAGCTGAGTCAGTGTCTCTGAACCACTGTATCTTAATTGCCATTTTCCCAGCAATCCAGGAAACCAAAGTTTCAGAAATAAAGATGTTGGGGTAGAAACTCAAAACAGCTAAGTTGTGTGATAGGGAAACTAAAGAGCTTGTTGTCTGAGAAGGGAGTAGAACTGCAGAAATCTTTTTAATTCATCGTAATAAGACAGAGAAGAAAGCGAGACTGAAAGTCCAAAGAAAAATAAAAGGAAGAGAAGAGCTCCCTGATGACAGTGTTCTGCAGAAAAGTAAAAGTAATATTATTCCAAGATGAAGAGTTTGGCCTTGGAAAAATCAGAGGTTGGATATCCATGAATCCAGAAGTGATAGGGTGCAATATGAGTGAATGAACATCATGATTTCTATAAGCCCCTACCTAATCCTGACTCCTGAAGAAATACTGTTTTTTAATCTCATGATTCATAATCAAGTTGAAAATGTTTTTTAAAAATTTACTTACCCAAATTATCCTTTATAAGTACATTATATTCTTCAACTCTTTTCCTCCACATGAATATCTTGGGGCATGTGCTTTCAAGATTCTGCTTTATAGGGAGTATCTTCATTTTAGGATGCTGTTTTGTTGTTGGGCAGGGGAACATAACATTTGATGTATTGTTTTGAATTTGTTTCCAAATATCTATGTGTATCTATCTGTATATATATATATATATATATATATATATATATATATAGAGAGAGAGAGAGAGAGAGAGAGATACATATAGATATGTATATATAAATATACATACACATATATATCTGCTTATTGCCCTCTTCCTTATTAATCAGGTTGTTTATACTCTAACTTTACTTACTAGTTCCATTTTATTTAATTGTATTGTTTTATTTTATCAGAATTAAAGTCAGAGAAGCAACTCCTCTTATTATTCCTTTACCTGTTACAACGTATAAATGATTACCAAGAAAGATTTTTTATGTTTTCTCCTTTATACTTTGATCAAACTATGACCTTAGATATATGCTTAAATATCAAAATTTACATCAATATTATTTAGACACTGAGAGCTGTTTTAAAGAAAGGGTAAGTGGAATGATATTTGTAAATACCCTGTGATATATATCCCCATTAACTTACCCACACAACAGCAACTTTAATGCTGTTATTATTAACATTTTGCTTAAAATAAAACTGATACTAAATGAGTTTTATTTGCCTAGAATCATACATCAACTTCACAGACGATCCCTATGTGACTCCTGGACTGTGACAGCAACTCTTTGCTACTATACACAGCAAAAATTTCTAAGCTGAATCTCAGTATTGTATCTTTTACCGACCAGTTTACTGAATATTGAAAGATGTCAGTGGATACAAAATAAAGTGATAGTAAGAATGTGGTTATCAGGGAAGGATAGCAAAACTATGATGACTAATATTTACTAAGTGCGTATTATTAATGTATTTCAGGTTCTGGTTTACATGTTTTTCATTAGTTAATGCAAGTAACATCCCTAGCGTGGACGTTATTCTAATCTCCATTTTGGGGAGAAAAATACTGACTGTGGAAAAGATTAACAGACATGTCCAGGGTTGCAGCTGACAAAAGGCCAGACTTTGGATTTATAGATTCTGATGATATATATCCAGGCTTTTCACCCAATCCTATGTTGGTACTAGTAGAGATGAAAAGGAAAAGTAAATATAAATAAAGTGTTTGTACAATTATGCTTTTTATTCATTTAGTGATAGGTGGCATTCTTTAGTTATTGAGATGGAATGATGGGAGCATTGTGAATGAAATTCAACATCCACAGTCCCCATTTGAAACAGTGGGTTGTGTTTGATCATCTTTTAAAATATGATCTTTTGCTTGAATACACCCAGTGAGGTTAGATATTTCAGGATCTTGAAAGCCAGACAGAAAAGTCTAAGTTTGAGGTTGTAAAGAGGAGGAAGCTCCTGAATATCTCCTCAGGAAAGTAACATGATCAGAGTGGTCTTTAGAAATATTGATTTTGCATTTCCATGCCATATGGATTCAAACTTGGTGGGCTGTCCAACAGAAGAGGAAGCTGAGAGCCACTAATGGCATTTCAGGAAGAAGCATATGGGGCATGGGCTTTGGAGTTCACAGTGCAAGCAGGAATGAAAAGATGTTGTTATTCATTTGCTAAGTGGTATCTGACTCTTTGAGACACCAAGGGTTGTAGCACGCCAGGCTTCCCTGTCCTTCACCATCTCACGGAATTTTCTCATCTCAAGAATTAAAATGCAAGAAAAATAAAAATAACTTTGTGACTAATGCTGATGTATATATCAGAGGTAGGATCAAGAATGAATGTGATTATGAAACAATTGAGAAAGTGGAGAGAAGAATTAGAGGTGTTAGTTTAGGTGTCAGGCACTATTTACTTGGCCAAAATCTGTACCTCTATATCATATTTTTAATTGATGAAAATTGTAATTTATCATATATTTCCTGAGGCCTGAGTATAGCCCATCACTTTTTTTCAACAGTTCATCTGTGTATATATGTATGTATATATGCTTGCATGTATAAATTGTGTATAGCAAATATTTTTTCCCTTTCCTCAAGAAATTCATAATTTAGTAGCCATTGGGTGGTTGGACATATAAAATCAGATTTTATCTAAAAAAAGATTTTAGAGCTTCAAATTACAAGCACACTTTTCTTTTTAGTCAGGTAAGAGAAAGAAGAAGCCAACAAAAAATAAATGTAAATGAAAACCGAGCTAAGAGTCAAGAGGTCTGAGAATAGATAGAAAAAATACCCACTCACCTATACTTTTGTGATGGTACATTTATGCTAAGACTAAAGGTTCAGTTGGTGTACGATATCAGAGTATACAGCTTAGCAAATGGTGCATACTTCTGTACTAAGGGTAAGAACCCCAAACTGTGTACATACCATAGGGTCAAAGGTGGGAGCCCTTTGACCCTCTCTCTGCATGCGTGCTCAGTCTCAGTTATGTCCAACTCTTTGCGACCTCTGGGCAGTATCCCACCAGGCTCCTCTGTCCATGGGATTGTCCAGGCGAGAATACTGAAGCAGATTACCATTTCCTGCTCTAGGGGATCTTCCTGACTCAGGGATCAAACCTACGTCTCCTGCATTGGCAGGCAGATTCTTTACCTCTGAACCACCTGGGAAGCTCTTCCAGCCTCCACTAGTACTTAAAAACTTTTCTTTTGAAATGTGCCCTCAAACTAAATGTTGTTGCTGTGATGCCCAACTTAGTCCTAATTGATGTTACAGAGTCACTCAACACCGGCTCAGTCTTACGTGGAACAATCAATATGTGTTTGTTTTCCCTCTTCTGCATACTTTAGATCAAACCTACAGCTGAAAAGAAACTTTGGTTATAACCTAGTGATTAAAGAAACTTTTCTTTACCATCTAAGCCACCAGGAAAACCCTGTAAAATTATAATAATGTTTGTATATGACAGCTTAAATAAATTATTAAGATAACTTAAAATGTCTATTTCCAGGTAATATTTTCATAGTTGTATGACTTTGGGATGCATCCATATTCTGCATATTTATTTCTGAACCTTAGAGTTTTAGTATAATGCACTTCATAGGACTGCCAAATAATTTGCAATCACTAATTAGACCTGAAATGTACACTGTTGCATTTCTTTACAATATGAATATCCAAAAGGCCATAAACCTGACCTCTTGGCTCTTGTCCAGTGTCATTTGTAAGACATATTTTTATGTGATCTACAGTGCTCTCTTTTAACTCTAGCAAATAAGGCACATTTGACTCTTGACAGCCATTAGAGATTTTTATATGAATGTTTGATTATACTGAATCAAAAATTTACAATTACTGCATTATTCTCAATCAAGTGATTTTCGTTTTGTAAAGTTTATTCCTGAGATGGAAGTATATACTTAATTTACATATTTATAAAATACCTATATATAATTTACCTAAATTGTATATATTTCTAATCTTTATGATTTTTTTCAAATGTGATATTGAAGAAAGACTGAGACAGAGAGACAGAAGGGACAGAGAGAAATTCCTTTAATGTTTAACATGTCTCTAATTGCTCATGTTTTCAGAGCAGAGGTTTCATTGATTTCCTCATCAAGACTTTTTTCTCTCTTACACTCTCCTGTTGCTTGTTTGGCCTTTCAGATAATTCTTTACAAGGCTTTGTGTACTAGAAAATACAATGAAGTTTCACCCAAAGGTATCTGCTCAAGGGTATCTTCTTGTGTTTGAAGTAATATGAGTAAAGGATTATTACAAAGCACATAGAAAAAAGATTTTGTAACTGTTTCCTTTAATTGCAGGGATTAAAATGTAAATATCTCAACTAAAGGATTAAAACTTAAATATGTAACATTATTTTAATTAAATGATTCATAAGGAAAAATTTAAAAGATAGTTTAAAGCTTTATTTATTTCATAATGACAATTTCTCTAAACATTTGCCCAATTATTAATATAATTTTTATAAACAAAAATAAATCTCACATTTTCACTAAAGATAATTATTTATGTTCATAATTCAATAAAATCTAGTTTTCTTATATTTTACTTGTACCTGCCTTCTCTCTCTCTCTCTCTCTTTCACACACACACACACACACACATATATACATACACTCAGGAACTTGTTTTTCTTGAATGGAAATAAAATGCTTATATTGGATAGTAAAGACAGAAGTAAAACTTCCCTTAATAAATGAAATTTGATATTGAATTTACTATTTTCTACAGTAATAAACATGAACCAGTGTATACTTTCCTGTAATTTGAAGATATCATTCAGTGGTTTGTGCAAGCTTTGTAATTCAAATATATTAAGTGATAGAGGCAGCAATTTTCATTTATTCCTAGTTCTCAGAGCACCGTAAATCTTAATAATGGCCATCCACATTACCTGGGTTATATTTCCTTTGTTTTTATTCCTTTGTAGATGTTCCATCAAGTCCCTATGGAGTGAAGATTATAGAGCTGTCACAGACCACAGCCAAGGTTTCTTTCAGCAAGCCGGACTCCCATGGAGGCGTGCCTATTAATCACTATCAAGTGGATGTCAAAGAAGTGGCATCAGAAACCTGGAAAATAGTACGCTCCCATGGAGTTCAAAGTGAGTCAATGATTTCAAAGCATGTTGGCTAATCCAAGCTCATCTTCAATATACCTGTATGATTAGCTTTTTATTTTCCCTTCAATGTGCTATTTTTATTTTAATGAGATAGGATGGGGAGACATTCCCACTGTCCTGTTCTTCTTCAGAATTCATTAATAAAGAGTAGAAAATTTTCCATCTTTAGTAAAGTTTAAAGAGTTTTAGGAATTCTCTGGAGGTCCAGTGATTGGGACTCAGCACTTTCACTGCCATGGCCTGGAATTCAGTCACTGGTTGGGGAACTAAGATCCCATGAGCTGCGTGGTGTGGCCAAAACTAAGATTTAAAAAATAAGAATTGAGCAAAATCACCAAAGTTTAATTCCAAGGGGAAAAAGTTTGTATTTAAACTTTGTGTGTTGGAAAAGAAATTGGTGACATGTTACACTTGAAAGCTGAATATTATCAGTTATCAAATTTCATTTATTAATAATATTTATTTCACAAGTAGGTATGAAAGTCATACTGTAAAATATAGATGCCTTGCATGTATACTTATGAAGCCACCTATACAACTTGACCTCACATGCTAACATTTACTTCAAAATTATGTTTGAAAAACTCAGATTTTTTACTGAGAGTCATGACATTTTGATTAATAGAATTAGCTAAATCTGAGAAGTTAAAACAGTTTACAACACTTCTTTCCACTTATGTAGAATTTCATCATATGAATGTGTGATATTTCTGCCATTATTAGGAGAAGAAACTAAATAGGAAACAATAGTAAATTAACAGATTGGGACTCTGTTAATTGGGATATACTGCTTCCCTGGTGGCTCAGAGAGTAAAGAATCTGCCTGCAATGCAGGAGACCCAGGTTCCAATCCTCAGTGGGGAAAATGCCCTGAAGAATAGAATGCAATCCACTCCAGTGTTCTTGCCTGGAGAATTCCATGGACAGATGAGCCTGGCGGGCTACAGTCCATGGGATCGCAGACTCAGACATGACTGAGCGACTTAGACACATACGCACAATTGGGACATAGGATAACATCTTGTGGCCAAAAAAGATAGTATAAACTAGTAAAGAAAGTACTGTTGCATAGTTTCCCTCTGCTGGCTCTGCCTTGACCCTAACATGTATGGTGTAACATGTATGGTTTCTATGAAAGGCATGAACCTTCCTGTGACGGTGTCCTAGTAGACAATGGAGACAGAACAGATAAAATCACTCTAGACTCACCTGTGTTGAGTTGGCACAGATATGAAGATAAGAAATGTCAAGTCTGGACATTATAGAAATTGCACTTAGCAGAATATTTACATTGCCAGACCCTCCACAAGCTGGGTAATCCCACTGGAATTACCAACCCTAGCAATCTAGAATATGTGTGTCTGGCATTTGTTCTTCCTTTAGCAAGGAGATGTACCATTTTCATAAAGATATGGTAAAGATATAAAATAGAGTAAAGATCAGAATAGCAAATGCTTTATACTAATAGAAATATGAAATGTGGAATGCATAATGATGGTTATGTTTGCTATAAAATTTACATCAATAATTTGACTTTTAGAATATATGAGATAGTTTAGACTTAAACTTTCTGCCTTAAGCACACATATTTCATTGAGTCACTATAGTTTACTTTAAAAGGGATACTTCAATCTTGCTCTCATGTTCTTCACTAGACAAGTTTAGGTGCTTTTAACAATGCCTAGAATTATTCTTTTACCCTGGCCAACCTACAATATCCTCTCACAATCACACCTGCTTTGGAAGTGATTTCAAGCTAAAATTCTCTCTTCCCTAGAATGAGTGGCAAGAAAGGAACTGCATATTTCTTAATTATATTTGCATTTATATTTTAATATAGGCACTAATGACAGTCACTCAGTCATGTCTACACCTGTGGCAAACCCTAACTATCTTCTGTCTGAGTTACTCCCAGGCATCTTAGCTAAAATGTCCATATTTACTATAATATCCTCTTTATCATATATCTATTTAAAATAAAATTTAAAAGGCTGATTTCATTTCATAGACCTCAAAATTTTGTTGAAGTTTGAATTGTGAGACATAATAAAATCTGTAATGTGTGTATCTATGTATAGTTATGAATATGTATATACACAAACCTCAGAATTTGCGATCTTATTTAGCATTATTTTTTTAATTGTTTTCCATTGCAAAGTATTTCGGAGACGGCAATGGCACCCCACTCTAGTACTCTTGCCTGGAAAATCCATGGACAGAGGAGCCTGGTAGGCTGCAGTCCATGGGGTCGCTAAGAGTCAGGAACAACTGAGTGACTTCACTTTCACTTTTCACTTTCATGTGTTGGAGAAGGAAATGGCAACCCACTCCAGTGTTCTTGCCTGGAGAATCCCAGGGACAGGGAAGCCTGGTGGGCTGCTGTCTCTGGGGTCACACAGAGTCGGACACGACTGAAGCGACTTAGCAGCAGCAGCAGCAGCAGCAAAGTATTTATCTACTTTGAAGATGTGTTAAGGGACTCATATTTTTGAATAATGAAAAAATGATAATACTATATATTTGTTTTATAATTTGTGCTAATCATTCATCTTAAACTTTGAGATTTTTATGAACATAATCGTACTCATTGCCTTTGAGGCATTTCTTAGAAGATTGATTTAGGTTTATCTGTATAAAGGTAGGTGCATATGGTCATGAACGTTTCAGCTACTGCATCTTTTTGCCCTCAGAGTGGTTTTCTTCTTCTAATTTACATTAGTTTAGTGTCTGTTTAGTTACTTTTCCATGTATCTACAATACATTATATACTATTCATGTATCTGATTCCAATTGCCAATATCATAGTGAAAGTGAAGTCGCTCAGTCATGTCCTACTCTTTGTGACCCCATGGAGTGTAGTCTACAATGCTCCTCCATCCATGGGATTTTCCAGGCAAGAGTACTAGAGTGGGTTGCTGCTTCCTTCTCCAGAGGATCTTCCCAACCCGGGGATCGAACCTGGGTCTCCCACATTGTAGGCAGATGCTTTACCATCTGAGCCACCAGGGAAGTCACCTAGACATAAATATCAGCTCTTGCTTGATTGTAATGTCATTCAATAGGAAATTTCCTGTTAGTGGATTGTGACTCTAAATGACTTATTAATTAATCTTCTGTGAATTTCAGTTGCTAACTCTGCACCTGGCTTAGAGGGCAATTGAAGACTAGACCTATTATTATATTCTTTGTCAGGGCTTAACTAAACCCTTACTGATCATCCCAATCATTGATGTGACACAAAACTAATTTTCAAAACATAGAGAATTATGAGCAAATCAGATATCAAAACCTGAACTATTCAAATATGGAATGTGAGTCATCCTAACATTTAATTATGAGTGAAAATCATGTATTACAGGTGGAGTAAGACTTTTTGACTGGGAGGGCTATATGACATACTCATTGCCATATCATTTAACATTTTGTAAGTGTTAATATATACCTCATTGGGCACAAATGAAGAGAAAATAATAATCTTGCAAACTTGCTACTCAGTTTTCAGTCTTCAAGATGAAAATGGAAAATTAATATTTTAAAATATCAAGCTCTTTTTAACAGAGAAGAAAATAATTCTCTCAAATAGCATAATCTATTTCTATTGATTTGTGAAATGTTTAGAAACACACATAAAATCACAGCTAGAATCACACAAGAAGTCCTTCCAGTGTAAACCAAAATTATTATACACTTTGCTTTATTTAGGTCTAAGCTTTTAGTAGAATTTCCCTTTGTTACTGAAAATAAGGGGGATAAGTTTTATTTGAACATAAGAGCACTTTCTCAATAAAAATTCAATGAAACTTTTACTTTCTGAGTTCTTGCCTTTTTAACTAATCAAGGAATATAATAATTGACTATAATTTGAAAATAAATACCCGGTTGGATTTTTCAATCCTTTCATTGCATAGTTCCATTGAACTTTAAATGTGGTTTTGCAGGATGCAATTTCATTGTGTGTATTTTAATTTTTTGATGGCAAATTTAACATTAAAGTATTTATTTTGAAAACATTACAGTTAAGATTATGTGCATGCTTCATGTTACATATAATTCAAAACTTTTTATGCAGGTTTTAGTGTTAGCGAAAAAATCTGTTTTAATTAAAATTTGAAAGAAAAAACATCAATTTATATGGTATAAAAAGCCATTTTCTTCTTTGAAAAGTAGCATTTAATAAGCATATTTTTCAAAATTGTTTTGAATTATTTGTTTGGATTTATAACATATAAGTCTATGTCTGATAGATCAGCAAACTTTTGAATATAAGCTTAAACTGAAGTAGATTGAAGATTAGTACCATCCTACTATATATTTTTTTCACTGTAACATTTATATTTTTAGTTTGTTATCAATTTTTAAATTTCTAAATCCTTCATGATAGTCTGTTGTCAAAGTTGTTTCTGCTCCCTGATTTTCTCCTAGACTTACTTTGTTGTTGTTTTTATTTATTTTATTCTCTGTCATTCATACTGGAAACTTTTCTCAAATATCTGGTGATCCTTGTCTAGATGTGTATACTAAAAAGTGAGAGAAAAAACCACTTGGTGGTGTTTGCAAAGACAGGGCTTCTCAGCCTTGTGATCAGTTTGTTCAACAGCTCCTGGACTCTTCACTGGTGATTGAGGAGCATATTGTATATGTATAACGCTATGTCTACAGCATACATAATATTGTAAGAGGCCATGATTCTATTATATTGTCAATTAATTTTTAATGAAAATGTACAGATTAGGCCTCTTTCAATCTGAATGTAAAACTCAGAATAATCATTAGTGGAAACACTTTATTAATGTTACTAAATATAAAAATTTCTTCCATGGTCATTGTTGAGTATGAAACGTTTCTGCTTTTGTTAGTATTTTAAAAGAATGCCAGTGATTATTTAAAATATAGAATAAAAATAATGAGAATGAACATCATAATTCAACAAAATTAATCCCATACATGTATTTCCTCAAATGTGTTTTGCCATATTTGATGTTATCTAACTTGTCACATTCCTAAATTTATGAGAAATTTTCTATGTTATGTTGTGGTAGCATTAAAAATAAAGAAATCATTAATATATTTTTTCTACTTAAAAACTTCCTTTTATATATATATGTATTTTTTTTTGGAAACACACCTCAGAACATATCCCTGAATATAATGTGAGCATACTTTTAGGTCCTTTCTGTCTCTGCTTCTTTCAAACCATATACACAGTGGTTTATTTTACCTAAAAATGAATTTCCTTTTTTCCCTCTTATCTTTGTGTTTTTTTTTTCTTTTGTGTGTATGTTCTTAAAGTTCATATTACTATGTATTTTTTGTTTTATGATATTTTAGCAGATATCTTTCATAATCATTGAGTAAAGGATTCATGTGATCCAGTGATATGAATCTATGATAGCCCATTCATGTTTGAAGAGCTATAATATACCATTTCTTAACAAACTTCTTTGCCTACCACTTGTGATGAAATGGATCTAAAGGGGTTCTTTGGTTTATTTGCTTGTTTTTGCTTAAATAATCTTCTAGTTTCTCAATAGCTAAAATATATTTTGACATTACTCCAAATTACACTTTACAGTTTTTATTCCAATGCTTCTTTGAATCTGTATTACTTGCAATTGCCTAAGCAAAACTGGATTTCCCTCCACATATACTATTCAATTTCGCAATTTTAGAAATTATTTAAAATGATCATTAGTGTTAGCTCTAAACTGTTGCAGATTTTTAAAACTTAATAAGCTCCAATGTGCTTTAACAATTCTCTTCAAGAAATACTTTTTTTATGATTCTACTGTTTCCAACATAAATATACCTAAAGAAAAGTGGCTATCATTTCTAAATGGCTATATTTCAGTGATGAAAGGCATAAGAGAAGCTGACTGCAAAAACCATCTGTCTATGTTAAATGCAAGTGCCGTAAACTCTTATGAATTGCAAAGAAAGAAAGAAAAAGTAATTCACAGTAATTTCATATTTTAAGTGAAAGGAAATCTGTTCTAATTTGCATGTAGTGGAAAGACTTCTGTATGTTAAAATTCAAAACAAGAATATCTTGGACGGTTTCCATTGTGCCCATAAAAAGAACTCTAACTAAATTACAAATTTATATATAATTGCAATCTTAATGAATTTAAACTATGTAGAACAAAGTTTAGAGGGAACTAAGCTAAGAGGAAAATTGCGTGAAATAGCAGTGTTAAGTAAAATTCCTTGTCTGCTATAAAATTCCTCACGTATGTCAGGATGAAGAGACAAATTCATACAAAATTCTGTACTCAGCATTGTCTCTACGGTAATTAGAGAGTTTTTATACAAATAAGTTTTTAAATTTTTTCTGTAAAATTAATGAGCTTTTCTGTGTGGTTATAATTTTATGAATCACAGAAATAAAGATTATGAAGAAATGGAATGAATTTATATAGGAAAGATGTTTATGGGGATTGAGAAAAGAAACATGAATATTTTATAGGAATTTAATCCACAGGCGGATGAAAGTATTCATAGATCCTAGAAACTTAAAAAAAGTAGAACCAATTTCACTGCTCAAACATACAGTCTTCTGGATACGTTAGTATGCAGTGTAAATAAAGTCTTCACTGGAATATGGCTTACAAATTCTTATTAATTCAGTGAGCAATCCCTGTGCTCTAAGCATCAGGATTATTTGGATAGTGAACTTAAACAATTGGGGCCTTCAGAAGACATCTACATTTTGTTCTGCTAAACTTTTTGAAATCATGCCCCCAAATATTTCGCTTTGTTAAAATTATTTGATTTTTATTATTAAAATATAATGAACAGTATTTTTCTATTATTGTTTATAAATATACTGATCGTTTAAAGAGAGTATAGACCTTTACTTTTATGAACTAAATGGCTCAAGATTCTTTTGTTGGAAAGGTTCTAGTGCCTTCTTCGATAGTACCATCCTCCTAAGGAGGATGAACATCATGGACTATCATTAGAAGTGATTTCAGAGACTGACACTGCTCTGCTTCTCAGCAATTTAATATCATCTGTGGACCATGGAGATAATGTTCTTATTTTGTCTTACTGTTGCTATCTCATGTCCTCCAGTTTTCTACATTAAGGTCTGATTAGCATTTTGAACTAATAGTGTTCTGCTTTGATTTTTTTCAATGTCATTTTAAAAAATCATATTGCATATATCAGTGACATTAAAATAGGATGCTCACATTCCAAGATATGTAAAAGATCAGTCATTAGGGTGCATAAAAGTAATCTGAAAAATAATTCCATTTCTCCAATCAAATGATATAAAACATAATTCAAATAATCATATTTAGTAAATGATCAATAATACTATGTATACATATATACATATGCAAGTATGTATTATGTGTTTGTGTGTGCTTCTTGTGTCTTTTCTTCTTAATCTCATAACATTCCCTCAAACAAACACTTGGCACATCAAAACCAGTCCACTTATTGTGCCAAACACACATTCTACTTTCTTCAGTCATGCTTGAATTTCACTCTTTTTTGTCCATCTTTCACATCCCAATATAAACTTGAACTTATTTGTAAAAATTTATTTCATTATCTTTTAGTAGAAATATTTTATATTCTTTGCATGTCTTTAATAAGTATAGCTTATATCAGTCTCTGCCTGCCAGCTAATGACCTCATAATATAAATATTAAGACACGAGTCATCTTTCCATCTTGACCACACATTTGAGAACTTGATGCTGGGAGGGACTGGGGGCAGGAGGAGAAGGGGACGACAGAGGATGAGATGGCTGGATGGCATCACTGACTCGATGGACGTGAGTCTGAGTGAACTCTGGGAGTTGGTGATGGACAGGGAGGCCTGGCATGCTGCGATTCATGGGGCCGCAAAGAGTCGGACATGACTGAGCTGAACTGATACCATAATGTGTGAACCTATCAATATTCCATATCACCTAAGATGAATTAATGCATCATGTAATTACTAAGTTTGTTTATAATAAAATAAAATTGTTATTAACTATTTCCAAACATCTGCCACTGTGGCTCAGATGGTAAAGAGCCTGCCTGCAATGTGGAAGACCCAGGTTCGATCCTTAGGTTGGGAAGATTCCCTGGAGAAGGAAATGGCAACCCAGTCCAGTATTCTTGTCTGGAGAATTCCATGGACAAAAGGGTTTGGTGGGCTATTGCCCATGGGGTCACAAAAAGTCGGACACAACTGAGCGACTAACACTTTCACTTTTCATGAAAATGAATTATAATATATAAAAACACTTAAGCAAGTTAGCTGTTTCATCTTGCTTTGCAGTTTCTAATGACTACACAGGCTCTTCTGGCAACTAATGCTATGTACTTATCCATCCTTTAAAACCTAATTCTATTTATATTAATAAATTGTCATGCCACCTACTAAGATTTTTAAAATATATATTATAGGATTTTAAAATATTAGACATATTCAAAATGTAGACATAGTAGACTGTTGACCAGAGAAGGCGATGGCACCCCACTCAAGCACTCTTGCCTGGAAAATCCCATGGACGGAGGAGCCTGGTAGGCTGCAGTCCAAGGGGTCGCTCAGAGTCGGACAGGACTGAGTGACTTCACTTTCACTTTTCACCTTCATGCATTGGAGAAGGAAATGGCAACCCACTCCAGTGTTCTTGCCTGGAGAATCCCAGGGACGGGGAAGCCTGGTGGGCTGCCGTCTGTGGGGTTGCACAGAGTCGGACATGACTGAAGCAACTTAGCAGCAGCAGCAGCAGACTATTGAGAAAATTGAGGTAGTTGTTTACCTTCCTCTAAAAAGTGGGCTAGAAGTGAAGTCAAGTGAAAGTCGCTTGGTCGTGTCTGACTCTTTGTGACCTCATGGACTATACAATCCATGGAATTCTCCAGGCCGAAATACTGACGTGGGTAGTCTTTCCCTTCTCCAGGGAATCTGTCCAACCCAGGGATCAAACCCAAGTCTCCTGCATTGCAGGTGGATTTTTTACCAACTGAGCTATCAGGGAAGCCTTAAAAAGTGGTCTTAATTATTCGTAATTTTCCTCCCATATATGAAGATGCCTTCATATCATATATAAAGATGCCTCTTCATACCAAAAGGCATCATTAAACCAATGAATGACATGTCCTGCTGCTACTGGCTCACTTATCATTAGAGAAGCAAGGAAATCTCCTTAGTGATAGATCATGCCTGAGCATAATCTGGTGATTTTGCCATGTCAATGGACAGAATATTTTTCACATGGCAGAAAAATGAATGTACTCCACAAAGCTTCTTCCATTTGGAATGTTTTGCCAAAGATCTTGATTTCCACAACTGATCCCTGTTTGACACAGGAACACATTAAAATAACTTTTTATTTTATTTTATTTTTTAATATAAATTTATTTATTTTAATTGGAGGCTAATTACAATATTGTATTGGTTTTGCCATACATCAACATGAATCTGCCACGGGTGTACACGTGTTCCCCATCCTGAACCCCCCTCCCAACCCCCCTTGCCGTACCATCCTTCTGGGTCATTCCAGTGCACTCGCCCCAAGCATCCTGTATCCTGCATTGAACCTGGACTGGCGACTCGTTTCTTATATGATATTATACATGTTTCAATGCCATTCTCCCAAATCATTCCAGCCACTCCCTCTCCCACAGAATCCAAAAGACTGTTTATACATCTGTGTCTCTTTTGCTGTCTCGCATACAGGGTTATTGTTACCATCTTTCTAAATTCCATATATATGCATTAGTATACTGTATTGGTGTTTTTCTTTCTGGCTTACTTCACTCTGTATAATCGGCTCCAGTTTCATCCACCTCATTAGAACTGATTCACATGTATTCTTTTTAATGGCTGAGTAATACTCCATTGTGTATATGTACCACTGCTTTCTTATCCATTCATCTGCTGATGGACATCTAGGTTGCTTCCATGTCCTGGCTATTATAAACAGTGCTGCGATGAACATTGGGGTACACGTGTCTCTTTCAATTCTGGTTTCCTTGGTGTGTATGCCCAGCTGTGGGATTGCTGGGTCATAAGACAGTTCTATTTCCAGTTTTTTAAGGAATCTCCACACTGTTCTCCATAGTGGCTGTACTAGTTTGCATTCCCACCAACAATGTAAGAGGGTTCCCTTTTCTCCACACCTTCTCCAGCATTTATTGCTTGTAGACTTTTGGATAGCAGCCATTCTGACTGGCGTGAAATGGTACCTAATTGTGGTTTTTATTTTCATGTGTTTGTTAGCCATCTGTATGTCTTCTTTGGAGAAATGTCTGTTTAGTTCTTTGGCCCATTTTTTGATTGGGTCGTTTATTTTTCTGGAATTGAGCTGCAGGAGTTGCTTGAATATTTTTTGATTAATTCTTTGTCAGTTGCTTCATTTTCTATTATTTTCTCCCATTCTGAAGGCTGTCTTTTCACCTTGCTTAGCGTTTCCTTTGTTGTGAAGAAGGTTTTAAGTTTAATTAGGTCCCATTTGTTTATTTTTGCTTTTATTTCCAATATTCTGGGAAGTGGGTCATAGAGGATCCTGCTGTGATGTATGTCGGAGAGTGTTTTGCCTATGTTCTCCTCTAGGAGTCTTATAGTTTCTGGTCTTATGTTTAGATCTTTAATCCATTTTGAGTTTATTTTTGTGTATGGTGTTAGAAAGTGTTCTAGTTTCATTCTTCTACAAATGGTTGACCACTTTTCCCAGCACCACTTATTAAAGAGATTGTCTTTCTCCATTGTATATTCTTGCCTCCTTTGTCAAAGATAA
Source organism: Bos indicus x Bos taurus (assembly GCF_003369695.1). Classification (NCBI taxonomy): domain Eukaryota; kingdom Metazoa; phylum Chordata; class Mammalia; order Artiodactyla; family Bovidae; genus Bos; species Bos indicus x Bos taurus. The sequence continues at coordinate 15,197,943 of NC_040076.1, read as the reverse complement.
GGTATCGATAGGTACATGGATTTATCTCTGGGCATATAATTTATGTGCAACATTATACTTTACAGGTATACAATATAGTGATTCATGACTTTTAAAGGTTATAACCCATTAATACATGCTATTAAATATTAGTTGTATTCCTTGTGTTGTGTAATGTACTTTTTATACAAAATATTTTGTACTTCTTAATCACCTATCCTTTTATTGTTCCTCACCCTTCCTTCTCCCCACTGATAACCACTAGCTGTTCTTTATATCTGTGGGTCTGTGCCTCTTCTATTGTATTCTCTAGTATGTTGTAATTTTTGTGTTCTTCTATCAGTACTGTCATGCAATATTTGCCTTTCTCTGTCTGACATATTTCAATCAGCATAATACCCTCTAAGTCCATCCATGTTGCTGTATAAAGCAGGTTTTTATTTTTTATGACTTAGTAGTATTTCAGTGTGTGTGTATGTGTGTGTGTGTGTGTGTGTATGTGTGCACCACATTTTTATCCATTCACCTGTTAATGAATACTTACATTGCTTCCATATCTTGGCAACTGTACATAATGCTGCGATGAATATTGAAGTGCATGTATCTTTTCTAATTATGGTTTTGGGTTTTTTCCGGCCATATTCCCAGGAGTGGATACTGGGTCATATGGAATTTCTAGTTTTAGTTTTATGAGAAACCACCAGTAATCAAAACTCTATGGTACTGGCATGAAGCAGATATATAAATCAATGGAATAGGATAGAGACCTCAGAAATAAACCCATACATTTATGGTCATTTAATCTATGACAAAGGAGGCAAAAATTTTCAATGGAGAAAACACAATTTCTTCAATAAGTGGTTCTGGGAAAACTGGACAGCTACCTGTAAAAGAATGAAATTAGAACACTTCCTAACACCATACACAAAACTAAACTCAAAATGGATTAAAGACCTAAATGTGAGACAATCACTATAAAATTCTTACAAGAAAACAGGCAGAATATTCTTTGACATAAATCACAGCAAGATTCTTTTTGACCCATTTCCCACAGTAATGAAAATATAAACAAATAAGACCTAATTAAACTTAAAAGCTTTGTACAGCAAAGGAAACCACAAAGAAGATGAAAAGACAACCCTCAGAATGGGAGTAATATTTGTAAATGAAGTAATTGGCAAAGGATTAATCTCCAAAATATACAACAACCTCATGCAGCTTCATATCAAAAAAACAAAACAAAACAACACAACAACAGCAGCAAGTAACCCAATCAAAAATGGGTGGAAGACCTAAACAGATATTTCTCCAAATAAAACATACACATGGCCACAAAACACAGGAAAACATGCTCAACATTTCTCGTTACTAGAGAAATGCAGAGCAAAATGTATGGCCATACACTTGTCTGAATGGCCATCTTCAAAAAATCTACAAACAATACACGTTGGTGAGGGTGTGGAATAAAGGGAATTCTCTTGCACTGTTGGTGAGAATGTAAATTGATACAACTACTATGGATACAACTATTATGGAGAACATTGTGGAGGTTCCTTTAAAAACTAAAAATACTGTCTGAGCCAGCAATCGTACTAAGGAACATATATCCTGAGCAAACCATAATTCAAAAAGGAATGTACAGAATTCAAAAATAGCAAGCAATTGATTAGAAATGAAGGGGATATCTGAGTTCAGTGTGGAGAAAAGCAAAGCCTCTCTAGGAGAAATTTTGAATATTAATATGAGTTTAAAATAATAGTATATAACTTCCTTGAATATGGAGGAATAAAGAATTTATAAAAACTAAAAACTCTAGGGGAGACAAACTCCCCACACTGCACCTGATGAATTGATTCAGAATCTTGCTCACTTTTTGGGGGGAATTTCTGGATCGTCCTGTGGTTTGGTGTGTGGATAAATAAGAACATAAATGACAGAGTAAGATCAGTTCATTCTGCATTATTGGTAGTGTGTCTAGGAACCTTGGTATATAAGGTTATATATATGGTATATAAACTAAACTAATTGAGTATTTAAAAATACATAAAACTGAAAGAACAAGTTGCCCAAAATGTACAATAGGCAGAAGGAAATGTCTTTTTTTCTTACAGTGAGAAACTTAAGAGCTCTTAATAATCAGATTGTTCAATCTGACTTTATTCTGAATCTCTCATTACTGCATCTTACTGTAATTATAATGTGTTCCTGTGAACTATAGGAAAAATCACTGAGTTGTGTCCATCTTACAGTGCTGAGAATATGTTAAGATCATCAGTATGGATTTACATTGTTTAATGAGAATCCAGAAATACATACATGCCTGTATGCTAAGTCACCTCAGTTGTGTCCAGCTGTCTGCAACGCCATGGACTGTAGCCCACCAGGCTCCTCTATCCATGGGATTCTCCAGGGAAAAATACTGCAGTGGGTTTTCTTGCCCTCCTCCAGGGAATCTTCCTGACCTAGGGATCAGACTCACGTCTCTTACATCTCCTGCATTGGCAGGAGGGTTCTTTACCACTAGGTCCACATTGGGAAGCCCTAGAAATACATAACTGAGTAAAATATTCTGAGGAAGAAGTTTTGCCTTCTAATAGCTTAAGTTAAATCTTGGAAGAAAAGTATATGCAGAATTATCATTTTTTATAGTTTTTACTTTTATATGTAATTAATGTCTTTGAAAGTGAAAGTCACTCAGTCACATCTGACTCTTTGTGATCCCATGGACTACACAGTCCATGGAATTCTCCAGGCCAGAATACTGGAGTGGGTAGCCTTTCCCTTCTCCAGGGGATCTTCTCCACCCAGGAATTGAACCCAGGTATCCCACATTGCAGGTGGATTCTTTACCAGCTGAGCCACAAGGGAAGCCCAAGAATACTGGAGTAGGTACCCTTTCCCTTCTCCAGCAGATCTTCCCAATCCAGGAATCAAACTGGGGTCTCCTGCATTGCAGGTGAAATTTTTACCAGTTGAGTTATCAGGAGAGCCCCATGTGTTTGAGAGTGGATACATCTTCCTCACTTTTGAGTTTATGAGGACTTTCTGGATTCCTTGGTTGCAGTGATTTTCTGTACTCTGGTTTTACAGTCTGAGATGCAAGTGTGGGACAAGGCAAAGCTTTAAGATAGAATCCACGCTTTGCTACTTCTTGACTGTTTGATCCTCTGAGCCCCCATTTATTTATCTGTGAAATGAAGGATACAACAGATCTGGTCTTGTCTAGGTATTCAATGACATATCATCGAATAGAATTTGAGTGGTGGATTCTTTGATCAAACAAAACATTTTATTTGAGGAAGTAAAATGTTCTTTAAATGTTCAGTAATGCAAGAATAAATCAAATAAACTAGAGATCAAGGATAGCAACTGTAGATTTAGAAAGTGTTCATTTAGGATCAGTTTTTAAGTGAGCTTTTATTGAGCATATGTTTTAAAATTTCAATTCAAAAACTCTTTATTGACTTCTCATTATGCATTTGAAATATGTACACTCTGTGAGGGCAAGAGACAGTGCATACAGTATGTGTGCTATGTGTTCAGAGAAGGCAATGGCACCCCACTCCAGGACTCTTGCTTGGAGAATCCCATGGACGGAGGAGCCTGGTGGGCTGCAATCCATGGGGTCGCGAAGAGTGATACACGACGGAGCGACTTCACTTTCACTTTTCACTTTCATGCATTGGAGGAGGAAATGGCAACCCACTCCAGTGTTCTTGCCTGGAGAATCCCAGGGACAGGGGAGCCTGGTGGGCTGCCGTCTATGGGGTCACACAGAGTCGGACACGACTGAAGTGACTTAGCATAGCATAGCATAGCATAGCATATGTGTTCTGCCCATAAGAATCTTACAGTAGAAAGCTTCTCTCAGTAAAACATTCAGAATCCAAAGTAGAAGGCATAGTTGATAACATAAAAAATATGTATAATTGTTATTCAATTCAGTTCAGTCACTCAGTTGTGTCCAACTCTTTGAGACCCCATGGACTGCAGCACATCAGGCTTCTCTGTTCATCAACAACTCCTGGAGCTTGCTCAAACTCACGTCCATTGAGTTGGTGATGCCATCCAACCATCTCTTCCTCTGTTGTCCCCCTCTCCTCCTACCTAGTCTTTCCTAGGATCAGGGTCTTTTCCAGTTTGTCAGCTCTTTGCATCAGGTGGCCAAAATATTGGAACTTCAGCTTCAGCATCAGTCCTTCCAATGAATATTCAAGGCAGATTTCCTTTTCGATTGACTGGTTGGATCTCCTTGTAGTCCAAGGGACTCTCAAGAGTCTTCTCCAACACCACAGTTCAAAAGCATCAGTTCTTCGGCACTCAGCTTTCTTTACAGTCCAACTCTCACATCCATATATGACTACTGGAAAAAACATAGCTTTGACTAGACAGACTTAATAAAATTTATTAAGAGGTTAAATAGCTAAAATGTGGCTTCGAGTTTTTATAGCCACATTTAGTTACAAAAGCTTAACTTCAGCTCCTAATTCCTTTCCCCCTAAAAAAAGGAGAAAAACAAAAAAGTTTATAATATAAAAAAGTAATTTTGTTTTGATATTTTGGGAAATTAGCATATTTGTGAATGAAAAAATAATATTCTGATTACTTTTAGTCATTCAAGATACTTCTCATGGGTATTTTATAAAAATTTATTAATTTAGATTATAGAAGAAAAATTTTGGTAATTATTTTTTTTTAATTTTATTTTATTTTTAAACTTTACATAATTGTATTAGTTTTGCCAAATATCAAAATGAATCCATCACAGGATACATGTGCTCCCCATCCTGAACCCTCCTCCCTCCTCCCTCCCCATACCATCCCTCTGGGTCATCCCAGTGCACTAGCCCCAAGCATCCAGTATCGAGCATTGAACCGGGACTGGCATCTCGTTTCATACATGATATTTTACATGTTTCAATGCCATTCTCCCAAATCTTCCCACCCTCTCCCTCTCCCACAGAGTCCATAAGACTGTTCCATACATTAGTGTCTCTTTTGCTGTCTCGTACACAGGGTTATTGTTATCATCTTTCTAAATTCCATATATATGCGTTAGTATACTGTATTGGTGTTTTTCCTTCTGGCTTACTTCACTCTGTATAATAGGCTCCAATTTCATCCACCTCATTAGAACTGATTCAAATGTTTTCTTTTTAATGGCTGAGTAATACTCCATTGTGTATATGTACCACTGCTTTCTTATCCATTCATCTGCTGATGGACATCTAGGTTGCTTCCATGTCCTGGCTATTATAAACAGTGCTGCGATGAACAATGGGGTACATGTGTCTCTTTCCCTTCTGGTTTCCTCAGTGTGTATGCCCAGCAGTGGGATTGCTGGATCATAAGGCAGTTCTATTTCCAGTTTTTTAAGGAATCTCCACACTGTTCTCCATAGTGGCTGTACTAGTTTGCATTCCCACCAACAGTGTAAGAGAGTTCCCTTTTCTCCACACCCTCTCCAGCATTTATTATTTGTAGACTTTTGGATCGCAGCCATTCTGACTGGTGTGAAATGGTACCTCATAGTGGTCTTGATTTGCATTTCTCTGATAATGAGTGATGTTGAGCATCTTTTCATGTGTTTGTTAGCCATCTGTATGTCTTCTTTGGAGAAATGTCTATTTAGTTCTTTGGCCCATTTTTTGATTGGGTCATTTATTTTTCTGGAGTTGAGCTGTAGGAATTGCTTATATATTTTTGAGATTAGTTGTTTGTCTGTTGCTTCATTTGCTATTATTTTCTCCCATTCTGAAGGCTGTCTTTTCACCTTGCTGATAGTTTCCTTTGTTGTGCAGAAGCTTTTAAGTTTAATTAGGTCCCATTTGTTTATTTTTGCTTTTATTTCCAATATTTTGGGAGGTGGGTCATAGAGGATCCTGCTGTGATGTATGTCAGAGAGTGTTTTGCCTATGTTCTCCTCTAGGAGTTTATAGTTTCTGGTCTTATGTTTAGATATTTAATCCATTTTGAGTTTATTTTTGCGTATGGTGTTAGAAAGTGTTCTAGTTTCATTCTTTTACAAGTGGTTGACCAGTTTTCCCAGCACCACTTGTTAAAGAGATTGTCTTTAATCCATTGTATATTCTTGCCTCCTTTGTCAAAGATAAGGTGTCCATATGTGCGTGGATTTATCTCTGGGCTTTCTATTTTGTTCCATTGATCTATATTTCTGTCTTTGTGCCAGTACCATACTGTCTTGATAACTGTGGCTTTGTAGTAGAGCCTGAAGTCAGGTAGGTTGATTCCTCCAGTTCCATTCTTCTTTCTCAAGATCGCTTTGGCTATTCGAGGTTTTAAAAATTTTGGTAATTATTTATCTATCATCATTTACATACTAAGTGGATCCTAAAGAAAATCAGTCAAACTCCTTTAGAGGAATAATTTCTATGTGATAAGAAGTATTATATTTTAAACATAAAAAGTATGAATAGTTTATGAAAATAATTTTGGTGAAACTATTCTTTATTTAAAGCAAGGTTTTAGCAAAAAGCATATTTCAAGGATAAGCTATTTAATTGAAGACAATTGTTAAATTGTTTTTATGTATCATTTATGCTCACAGTGAAAAAGAACATAAAAAGCAGTACAGGAAAGAAAAAACTTACATAAATTCAGAAATGATGAGCTGTAGTTTTAAAATAATGTCATCAATATATTTTTTTAGTTAAAACCCAACACAAATAGTACATGATAATTTAATTTTTCATTCTACTCTTCATCAAAGAATATATTCATTTGAATTATTTATTATAATTAGTATATCCCTAAACATTATTTGTATTAATAGTATATATATTTATATCTGTGCGTGCTCAGTCATCTCCAACTCTTTGCCACCCATAGCCCACCAGACTTCTCTGTCCATGGAATTTCCCAAGCAAGAATACTGGAGTAGGTTGCTATTTCCTGCACCAGGGGATCTACCCGACCCAGGGAACAAACCCACATCTTTGTCTCTTGCATTGACAGATTCTTTACTGCTGTGTCACCTGGGAAGCCCATAGTATGTATTTAAACAACTTATACGGAGAAGGCAATGGCAACCCACTCCAGGACTCTTGCCTGGAAAATCCCATGGATGGAGGAGCCTGGTGGGCTGCAGTCCATGGGGTCACTAGGAGTCGGACACGACTGAGCGACTTCACTTTCACTTTTCACTTTCACTCATTGGAGAAGGAAACGGCAACCCACTCCAGTGTTCTTGCCTGGAGAATCCCAGGAACGGGGGAGCCTGGTGGGCTGTCATCTATGCGGTTGCACAGAGTTGGACACGACTGAAGCGACTTAGCAGCAGCAGCAGGAAACAACTTATATATTATGATCTATAAAAATCTTTAAGATAGTTTTAAAAAGTGAGATAATATTCTTTTTCAACTGATGGAATCTTTAAACACTATATAAGTGTGCAAAAATAAAATGGATACTTTCAAGAGTACATGAAAATATAGTTGAACTGAGATGAGTATTTGCATAAACCACTTAAGAAAACTTGAAGACATTTTGCATTAGTAATTAAATCATCCCAACATATTATTTTCATGTATGTAAAGAATAACTGAGGTCAAAATTCTGCATTATGGAAATAAAAGTTAAAAAATTACTTTTGTTTTTATTCAAACCTGTTGTAAACTTCTGCAGAAAGGAGTAAGAGAATTTTCTCTCTCCAAAAAAAGCTATCTTGTCTTGTTTCTTGTTTTAACTGTTTAGACAACAAAAGTTGAATCTCAGATGAGGAACTTTGGGGATTTCATTATATTTACAGATTTATATGAGGAGATTAAGAGCAGGTGAAATTTGGAATGATCAGTTCTATCCTAGACAAGCTTTGTGATTGTTCTTGGCTATCTGATGTTTTCCGAGTTTGTGATAACCTGAACAGTTCGATGTTAGATGGATGATACAGCAGTTCTACACCAAGGGAGTCCTTATCTGTATATTGAATGACCCATGGAGGAAAAACCCATGGAGAGATCCGGGGTTTAAGAGAGTGAAGAGAGTATGGTTAAATTTTCATCTCACTTTAGAGCTTTGCTAAACCTAATTAGTATGTAAATATTAATATGTAATTTACCTTGCTCTGAGAGTTGTAAATATTCAGTAGCCTCTGCTTCTCTTGACAGCCAAAGGGAGGAACTGACAATCCATTTTCTGAACAAACAAAATATATTTTGTTCAACTGCTTTTAATAAAACTCGATTCCCTTCTTAGAGAATACAGATCAGATTTTTCTCTCTAGTAATATCATTTCCATACTTGTAAAAATAATGTTTAAAAAGTTCGATTTTCCTTTCATTTGTCAGTTAAAATGTCACTGTTTTTAGTGTATCTCAATACATTATTGCCATGTATTTACTGTAACCTTTACATTTATAGCCAGATAACAAAATGGCCTTTATAAAACACAGTTATATTTAAATCAATCAGAAACATTACATTAGTGAGAGAAACCAGCGTTTTTATAGAACTTGCCCTTGTTGCCATGTCAAAGGAGAATTCATGGTTGTTTATAATTTTCAGAAGAATTGCATTATGGTTTCTAAATCAGCATGAATATAACTATGAAAGACTTAAATGTTTGCCATTTGTCCTTGGAGAACTTTTAGTGGTTTGTAATCTAGACCTACTTTCACCTAATTTTTGAGTTTGAATTTTCAATAAATTATAGAGAAAGAACCCATCCCACACCTTAGTTTGTGGTTCTGTTATTCTATTGTACGGACACATTGGGGGAAAGAAAGTCTTTCATTAACTAACTTCGTAATTTGAGGGGCTCTATTATAGAGTACACAGTCTTTGTATTTCAAGTGGTGGTTTGCTTTCAAGCCCTACCTTGTGTATTCAGAAACCCTATGTTTGGTAATACGTCAGTAAATTATGGACAATTTAACATATATATCCTCTCATTTAAGAAAGGCAAGTCAAATTACAGACACAGGCTTTGCCTCCCCTGAATCCTTACCTTTCCCTCTCTTTAAATGAGCCCCAACTTATGGAGTTCTTTCAATTTCACACAGTAATCTTTATGTTCACACAATGTTAATAAGCCTCATAATAAGGGTCATTGTACCAAAACCTTTAGAGTCAGAACTCAAAAGCAGACTGACTTCTTATATATGAACTTTGTAAACTGGCTTTAACAGGTTTTCTTCCATGTCGCTCCCCTATAATTTGCAAAGTCCTCTATAAAAGGCCTCCCCTCTGCTTTACCTTTAGCCCAATGTTGTAACAGCTGCTCACCATCATTGTGCTCTTGTTGCTTCTCTCCTCCACAAATTGTTCTGCTGTGAAATTCAGTTATTAGAAAAGAGTCTTAGCACAGAAAACAAACATATTAATAAGAGAAACATGGGTAAAATCAATTGTGAATTGATCATCCTGTGATTCAAGAAATGAGTGTCCCCGTGGCAGAAGTAGAGAGGCACTCAAAGTGCCTCACAATCTCCATGAAATATGACAGGAGGAGGAGTGCTGGCAATCCAAGCCAGAAGGAGTTTTACTTGAATTACTCAGAGCATTCAAGTAGAATGCAGAGCTACCTTTTTTTTAATGTGTGTAGTTATGGAGTGGGTAGTGGGAGATACGCTTCAAGTATTTAATCCAAGTAATATCAACTTTTTCCTTAATTTGATATGCTCTGATTCTTTGATAACACTATTGTTATTCATTTTTAATCTAAAAAGATGAATAGTCTGACCTCCAGGCTTCTGAAGAAATGAAAAATTTTATTTGGAATTAAAATTGTGTGATTTAAATTCTGTCGCTTTTCTTGTTTGTATAAAGACAAACACCTGAATATAAGCATTACCAGTCCCTCACAGCGAGGTAGTCAAACTTGTGATTTTAAAACAATGGCAAAGGAATTCCCTGGTAGTCCAGAGGTTAAGACTGCATGCTTCTCCTGCAGGGGGTATGGGAATTAAGATCCTCTTGCCATGGAGTGCAGCCAAAAATAAATAAATAAAACAATGGTAAGCAGCTGCATCTTTACATCATAGAATATGGAGAGCATATTACATACCAAAGTTGTCTGTAGCAGTAAAAGCATCTATGGCAAACTCTCCTATATTCTTGTGTAGTATACTCTGTATATAGATTATATGTATAAATGTTTGTAAATATCACTATGACTGTAGCCCACCAGGCTCCTCTGTCCATGGTGTTCTCTAGGCAACAATGGAATAGAGAGGGTAGCATCCCCTTAGCCAGGGGTCTTTCCCACCAGGGATCAAATCTGTGTCTCCTGCAATGCAGGCAGATTCTTTACCATCAGAGCCACCTGGTAAGTCCAATCTACACTTATTTTCAACTAATTTTTTATACTTTTGTTTCTATAAAACTTAATAAAAGTGTTTTGATTTAGAAGTTGAGAAGAAAAACTCAGCCCTAAGACTTGGTTGAACCTCAGTCAGTGGTGGAATCAGATCCAGAGCCATGGGACTTCTTTCATGCATCTAAAGCCTGTATCACTAAGTGTCTTATTACAAATGTTATTACAACCTGGCTAGTTCCTGTACTAGTCTCTCATAAGTCTCCATGCTACAAACACAAACTACTCTGTGACATTACTGATTGTCCAAGGGCCCATACGTTTTTGTTACAACCCCTGAAAACTAAACTCACTTTTATAAAGCATTAATCTCTGCAGGTCTAGCTTACTTTGATTTTGAATGTGTTAGTTGCTCAGTCATGTCCAACTCTTTCCAGTTTCATGGACTGTAGCCCGCCAGATCTGTCATGGAATTCTCCAGGCAGAATACAGGAGTGGGTCACCATTCCCTTCTCCAGGGTAACTTCCTCACCCAGGGATCGAACTTGGGTCTCCTGCATTGCAGGCAGATTATTTTTCAATTGAGCCACTGGGGAAGTGCCACTTTGATTTTAAATTTGCTATATTTTTAGCTTATTAAATGATAAAATATGATAAATTTTTAACATTTAAATTCCTTCTTATGCAGATCTTGAGCAGAAGCATTCTCTCTTAAACTCAATGGGATTCCAAGTTCTAAGCATTTCAGCTGCCTCTTAGCTTGAGTCCTTCTCCCTTTCCATTATCTCCATGACCAGTTTCATCTCCCACTAACCATTCCTCTACTGCAAATGAATACTTTTTCTTGGGCTGGTATTTCTCTGAATCCAGCTCACCAGCCAACTGTGTTTGGGTTTCCTAAAAAAACCTGTCGGAAGAAATTGAATTCAAGGCTGACTTTCCGATTTATCCTTGTAGCTTCTAATCAGTTGGATTCCCCTGCTAATCCGGTTTTTCTCAGTTGGCCTCCTTTAACTTTGATACCGTGTGTTTTCATCCAAGGTTTTCACAAGGCTGTGTGCTCTCTAAAGCAAGTGCAGTTTTCTTACCCAGTAGAGAAAATGAGAAATAAAATTTTCATTATGGAAAATGTATTCTTTTGAATGATTTTGAAACATCTATACTGGATTAATATCTGTCTGGTTGATATCTGAACCATATTTTGCCATTAACATTTATCCGGTATATATGATAATATTGGAGAAAAGAAGGTAGGACAAAAAGTATCAAATTCTCTAAGTATATTCATTCAACATAAAATGAAAAATGTTATCTAGTGAATATACATTATAATGTAATTATCAGAAACAGGTTAATATACTATATTGGGATTTTATTCAGTTTGTCTCATCTTCAGTCATTGTTCATGTTAATCAATAGTCTTACAGATAGGTGCCTGATTACTTATGATTTAATCTTTTATAATTGATTATATTTTCTATTATGAATTGATCATTTGACTTTGAGGTTTTCCCAGTGGCATAACAGGAAAGAATCCACCTGCAATGCAGGAGACACAGGAGATGCAGGTACAAGCCCTGAGTTGGGAGGAGAAAATAGCAACCCACTCCTGTATTCTTACTAGGAAAATCCCATGGAAAAATCCCATGAACAAAGGAGGCTGGCAGTCTACAGTCCATGGGGTCACAAAGAGTCAGACACGACTGAGCGACTGAGCACATTTGACTTTAGATTATTATGTAAACCAGATATAACTTCCTTTTGATTGGTCATCAAGGCATTTCCATGTCTACTTTTTAATTTTTACTCTGTTTAGCAAAAGCTTTTTACTCTGTTTAGCAAAAGCAGTGAGGATAGAGGCAACTATGGAATTGTATTAGTTCCACCAAAGGTATTTGTAAAGATGTAAAATTTTGAAATCTACAAATGTATTTAAAACCTTCTAGCAAATTAAAAGGACTGTCATGACCCACAGAATATTTCTAATAAAATTGTATATGCCTGTACTTTTTCGGATTCTTTCTTCTCCTTTGTGTTGTGTTGTATCCAGGGCTGGTATGGTAAATACTCAAGAAGAAATTCAGAGAGAAATATGAGAGTTGACAGGCTTCAAGCTAGCATTAAAATAACTTGATTTGATTTGAGATTATCAAGCAAATGATCCACTTTTACAACCATCGGCTGAGTGACACTTCTTTGACATGACTCAAAAACCTTATACTGGAGATCAGACTTCTAAATATTGAATTTCATATCTCCACTAAATTCTATAGCACTCATCTATTTATTGATTGATTGATATTGAATATTTTATTGTGTTTTATGTATAAGAGGTTGGAGCAAGTCAGTCTGAGGTTCAAAGAGAGTATTAGTTTCAATGATTTATTCACAAGTAATATTTACAATGCAGGACTATGAATGATGCAGCATCCCTCTGTTCTGCGGATTTCTGGTATAACATGAGGTGTGCTGGGAGTGGGTGTATTATCATTTGAAACATCCTAACATGAAAGTACAAGATATAGATCATTAAATACACATCTTAGCTTTCATTAGAGTAGACAAAATATTTGAGATGCATTCAGTAAAGATGTTTTATTTAAATCCTTTTAATTCTTGAATATTGAAAAAATGAAAGAAAAATATTTCATTTTCTACTTTGTGAATGTAAGTATCATGAAAGGAACTATTAATTTTCTTCTTTGAAAGTTATTGCATCTGGGTAAAAAGTTAAAATAGAGATGAAGAAGACAATTACCCACAAATAATTTGCCACTTATGTATAGCTCTTATGCTTTTCAGATATTTCATGGAAAGATTAATTCAGTGATACTGTTCCACTCAACTTTATAATTGTTTGATTTGTTTTACTTATTAAAATGTATTAATCATAGGCATATGTTTTTTTTTTTTTCTTTTAGCAATGGTTGTTTTGAGCAACCTGGAACCAAATACAACTTATGAAATCAGGGTTGCAGCTGTAAATGGAAAAGGACAAGGAGACTATAGTAAAATAGAAATTTTCCAAACACTACCAGTCCGTAAGTAATCTGTGTTTTTCTCTCTGTTGTCATTCTCTTCCTTGCAAACTTAAATGGGATACTAAAATACAGGGAGACATTTCAACACTTTGAGAAAGTGAATTATATCTTTGTTGGAGTGGTTGCTGAAGATGGTGGCATCTCAGACTTACAAAAAATAACTCTGTTTGAAGAAAGGGGAAAAAAGTGCACTGCAAAATATAGAGTAAATTTGTTCCCATCAGGAAAGTGCCTTACTTTTTCAGTCTGATTAATTAGATTGTAGTGCTCAGACTATATTCAAAGAGAGAGTAGAAAAGTATCTGTGCAACAAATTTAATGTTCTATTTTGCTGAAGCATGACCATTGCCTGTATTCCATGGATTACATAGACCCTAAGTGTGAGAAAAAGGTACCACTAAATTAATTCATTGCAATGGTGACTGCAGAAGAATAACTGCTGAAGCCCCCTTCTCATTACTATCCTGTTTTGAAATGTTAAAATGCATTTACATAAAGTTAGATAAATTTAAAATAGTATAGATTTCCTTTATGTTGAATAAACTGTTAAAAAATATGAGAAAATTGAGTGTGATAGAGCAAACACCATTATATAATCTATGCACTAGTTCAGTTCAGTTGCTCTGTTGTGTCGGACTCTTTGCGACCCTTTGGACTGCTGTACGTCAGGCTTCCATGTCCATCACCAACTCCCAAGCTTTCTCAAGCTCATGTCCATTGAGGCGATGATGCCATCCAACCATCTCATCCTTTGTCATCCTTGTCTCCTCCTGCCTTCAATCTTTCCCAGCATCAAGATCTTTATCAATGAATCAGTTCTTCGCATCAGGTGGCCAAAATGTTGGCGTTTCAGCTTCAGCATCAGTCCTTCCAATGAATATTCAGGATTGATTTTCTTTAGGATGGACTGCTTGGATCTCCTTGCAGTCCAAGGGACTCTCAAAAGTCTTTTTCAACACCACAGTTCAAAAGCATCAATTCTTCTCACATCCATACATGACTACTGGAAAAAGCATAGCTTTGACAAGATGGACCTTTGCTGGCAAAGTAATGTCTGCTTTTTAAAATTCTATCTAGGTTGGTCATAGCTTTTCTTCCAAGGAACAAGTGTCTTTTAATTTTATGGCTGCAGTCACCATCTTCAGTGATTTTGGAACCCCCAAAATAAGGTCTCTCACTGTTTTCATTGTTTCCCCATGACGTGTTGGGACCAGATGCCATGATCTTAGTTTTCTGAAAGTTGAGCTTTAAGCCAACTTTTATACTCTCCTTTTTTCACTTTCATCCAGAGGCTCTTTAGTTCTTCTTCATTTTCTGCCATGAGGGTGGTGTCATCTGCATATTTGAGGTTATTATTATTTCTCCTGGCAATCTTGATTCAAGTTTGTGCTTCATCCAGTCCAGCATTTCTCATGATGTACCCTGCATATAAGTTAAATAATCAGGGTGACAATATACAGTCTAGACATAATCCTTTCTCAATTTAGAACAAGTCTGTTGTTCCATGTCCAGTACTAACTCTTGCTTCTTGACCTGTATACAGATTTCAAAGGAGGCAGGTTAGGTGGTCTGGTATGCCCATCTCTTTTAGAATTTTCCACAGCTTGTTGTGATCCACATGGTCCACAGACTTGGTGTAGTAAATAAAGCATAAGTAGATGTTTTTGTGGAAGTCTGTCACTTTTTTGATGATCCAACGGATGTTGGCAATTTGATCTCTGGTTCCTCTGCCTTTTCTAAATCCAGCTTGAACATCTGGAATTTCCTGGTCCACATACTGTTGAAGCCTGGCTTGGAGAATTTTGAGCATTACTTTGCTAGTGTGTGAGATGAGTGCAATTGTGCGATAGTTTGAACATTCTTTGGCTTTGCCTTTCTTTGGGATTGGAATGAAAACTGACCTTTTCCATTCCTGTGGCCACTGCTGAGTTTTCCAAAATTGCTGGCATATCAAGTGCAGCACTTTTACAGCATCATCTTTTAGGATTTGAAATGGTTCAACTGGAATTCCATCACCTCCACTAGCTTTGTTCGAATTCATGTTTCCTAAGGCCCACTTGACTTCACATTCCAGGATGTCTGGCTCTAAGTGAGTGATCACACCATCATGGTTATCTGTGTCATGAAGATCTTTTTTATATAGTCCTTTTGTGTATTTTTGCTCCCTCTTCTTAATATCTTCTGCTTCTGTTATGTCTATACCATTTCTGTCCTTTATTATGCCCATCTTTGCATGAAAAGTTCACTTCATATCTCTAATTTTCTTGAAGAGATTTCTGTCTTTCCCATCCTATCGTTTTCCTCTATTTCTTGCATTGATCACTGGAGAAGGCTTTCTTATCTCTCCTTGCTGTTCTTTGGAACTCTGCATTCAAATGGGTATATCTTTTATTTTCTCCTTTGCCTTTTGCTTGTCTTGTTTTCTCAGTTATTTGTAAGATCGCCACAGACGAGCATTTTGCCTTTTTGCATTTATTTTTCTTGGGGATGGTCTTGATCCTTGCCCCCTGTACAATGTCACAAACCTCTGTTCATAGTTCTTCAAGCACTCTATCTGTTAGATCTAATCCCTTGTATCTATTTGTCACTTCTACTGTATGATCGTAAGGGATTTGATTTAGGTCATACCTGAATGGTCCATCCAGTCAAGGCTATGGTTTTTCCAGTAATCATGTATGGATGTGAGAGTTGGACTGTGAAGAAAGCTGAGTGCCGAAGAATTGATGCTTTTGAACTGTGGTGTTGGAGAAGACTCTTGAGAGTACCGTGGTCTGCAAGGAGATCCAACCAGTCCATTCTGAAGGAGATCAGCCCTGGGATTTCTTTGGAAGGAATGATGCTAAAGCTGAAACTCCAGTACTTTGGCCACCTCATGCAAAGAGTTGACTCATTGGAAAAGCCTCTGATGCTGGGAGGGATAGGGGGCAGGAGGAGAAGGGGACGACAGAGGATGAGATGGCTGGATGGCATCACTGACTTGATGGACATGAGTCTGAGTGAACTCCGGGAGTTGGTGATGGACAGGGAGGCCTGGCGTGCTGCGATTTATGAGGTCACAAAGAGTCGGACACGACTGAGTGACTGAACTGAACTGAACTGAACGGTCTAGTGGTTTTCCGTACTTTCTTCAATTTAAGTCTGAATTTGGCAATAAGGAGTTCATGATCTGAGCCACAGTCAGCTCCTGGTCTTGTTTTTGCTGACTGTATAGAGCTTCTCCGTCTTTGGCTGTAAAGAATATAATCAAACTGATTTTGATATTGACCATCTGGTGATGTCCATTTGTAGAGTCTTCTCTTGTGTTATTGGAAGAGAGTGTTTGGTATGACAATCTATGCAATGCTTTGCTTATTATATACTTATGTAGTACAGTCAAATTGACTGCAATAATCGTCTTAATTTATGACCAAGTCTTTTCTGTTGGTTATCATAAAATGTCAGATATGTTGTGTATTCTCCATTCCTGATGGCAGAGTCTTTTTCAGTGCCTCTTTTTTACCAGGACCACTGCAAATAGATCTTGACTCAAAACCCCACCTCCTGACTAAAATTACCCTAGAATGACTTAACCTCATTTTAATAGAGAGCTATCCTTTCTCTACTTATAATCCTAAGCAACCCCACTCTTCATATTTAGTCTTTCTCATATTCTCTTATTGAATCCTTTTAAGATGTTATTATACTTTTTTTTTACAGAAGTTTAAATTTATATACAGAAAACATAGTATGTTAACAGCATTTAATCATCTTATTTCATAATATTTCACACTAATGCTGATACTCTTCCACTTCTGTTGAACTCTGTTCATATTAAACATATTATATTTATTATAAGACCATCTTCATGTGAAGAATAACACCAAAGTTATATTTTCATAAAGTGAGATTTTTTTAATTTTTGAAATATTTGTTTATTTTTTTATTTATTGGTAGATCTGTGAAGTTGTTCTAGTCAAAAACTGTTTCAGAAATCAATTTTTCCACAAAAATAATACAATTCAGTATACCATAAAATGAAATTTTTTTTAAGTGACAATTTTTTTATTTTTACTTATTTATTGTTTTATTTTTACTTTACAATGTTGTATTGGTTTTGCCATATATCAACATGAATCT
The DNA here is from genome assembly GCF_003369695.1 of Bos indicus x Bos taurus. Taxonomy (NCBI): domain Eukaryota; kingdom Metazoa; phylum Chordata; class Mammalia; order Artiodactyla; family Bovidae; genus Bos; species Bos indicus x Bos taurus. The sequence continues at coordinate 15,180,534 of NC_040076.1, read as the reverse complement.
ACCACAGGTATAAATTTTGAAACCCATGTATAGTTTGGATACTATAAAAATTTATTTATTCAAATTTATATCTAGCTTAAAAACATCCATTAAAGGAGATGACAAATTGCTAATTTATTATATTTCTGGTAGGTATATATTTTAGATAGCTTGATGACTTAATATGTTTATATTAATACATTTTTACACGTTTATAAATTAAATTTATATTAGAAAACTAAATGATAGCATGCTATCAATACAAGAAATAAAGCTTAAGGCTTGTATAATGCCATGAGTTCTATTCTTAGAGCATTTGCCCATCAGTATAAATTATATATATGATTCTGAGATTTCACAATTTTGGCATGATACTTCTCGATTTATGAATGTTGCTGTTCCTTGGATGGATAAAAAGAGGACCAAAAGTTATATCACAACAAAGGACAAATAGAAAATGGTAAACACAGGATGATGTTATACATTTTGTTATATGACTGTATTTTTTTAATTAAAATGCAGTATCTCTACATCTATGAAGTGTGTGCAAATATCAAGAATGCTCTGTTGCTTATATAGGTGAACCGAGTCCTCCATCCATACATGGACAGCCAAGCAGTGGGAAGAGCTTTAAGCTGAGTATCACCAAACAGGATGATGGTGGAGCCCCTATTTTAGAATACATCGTGAAATATAGAAGTGTAAGTACCCTGTTTATTATCATTGTGCACAGTGTTTTCAAATTTAATTGCATTAAATTTGCATTAATTCATAGATACATCAGAAGTAAATGCATATTACATACATTGTTGTTAAACAATGTAAACAGTTCTCATAGGAATTCAAATGCTATTTTTCCATTGCTGAAATTCATCATTATATATTATAGAATGTTTGCTTGTTTTCATAAAACCTAACCATAGATAGAAGGCAATGGCACCCCACTCCAGAACTCTTGCCTGGAAAATCCCATGGATGGAGGAGCCTGGTAGGCTACAGTCCATGAGATCGCTAAGAGTCGGACCCGACTGAACGACTTCTCTTTGACTTTTCACTTTAATGCATTGGAGAAGGAAATGGCAACCCACTCCAGTGTTCTTGCCTGGAGAATCCCAGGGACGGAGGAGCCTGCTGGGCTGCCGTCTATGGGGTTGCACAGAGTCAGACACGACTGAGTGACTTAGCAGCAGCAACCATAGATAATCGAAATAACATGGTGTTCATGTGATTTCTAAATCGCATGTTGTTCATTTCTTGCCATGGTATTCATATTGTGATTTCTAAACTTAGCTACTTTTCAGAAATGAGATATCATTTTTCCCTTTCTTTCTGAATCTAGCAGAATATTTCACCTTCTATTCTACTTGATTTTAATAACTTCAAACTAAGCTATCTTTTCAATTTTAGTTACTTTAAGTAGGATTCACAACTCAAAATTACTTCATAATTAATTTTTATGAATTATTAAATTTTTATTGACTCAAAGTACATTACTATTTAAATGGATTGTAGAAAATAAATCACTCTTTTAACAAATAATGGCCACATTTAACTTGAGAAAGAGGGAATAGATTTCTTCAGGTTTACTTAGCACTAGCTAATATGGGATTTTGAACAACTAAAAGCTTCCGTGGGACTTGTCATCTATATAGGGAATGAAGGATCTCTTGTTTTATAGAGTGATGGAAAAGTCACCTGATGGACTTTATCTGAAAAATAATACCAAAGTTCACTAGAGGTGATTTCTGTTAACAGCTTTACCATAAGAACCACTGAGTATTTAGTGTGGAATATGTTAAAAGGCGGAACACAATTTTATATTAAATTATGTAAAGTTTATTTACTAATGGTTATTATTATCCTTGGCTCAGTGGTAAAGAATCTCTCTAAGGCAGGAGATGCAGATTCAGTCCCTGTATTGGGAAGATCCCCTGAAGGAAATGGCAACCCACTACAGTATTTTTGCCTGGAGAATCCCATGGACAGTGGACCCTGGTGGGCTACAGTTCATGGGGGTCGCAAAAAGTCAGACATGACTTAGTGACTAAACAGCAACATGGTTATCCCCATTATAGCATATCAATTCTATTTATTTTTTTCCTTTTCACCCTTTCAGAATTCACTTTAGTGTGTTTAATAAGTTCCCTTAAGCCTATTTCCTTTTCAAATGCATGTGCTACTGTCATTTTTAATTCATATACACCTTTTTAAATTCATATCACCTACTCATTTCTTGTAATTTTTGAAGTGTTACACCAAATTTAAAAGTTTATCTAGCTTCCAGTTGTCATGATGGCACTTTGTATTTGCTTTATGTTGTCAGTGTAATAGTGCCCTTACAAAACAGGTTGAAAAATTATTCCCCCTTTTCACTACATCAGGCATACTTTGGAAATTTAAGTGATTGTATTATTTATAATTTAATTTTTCTACCTTCTGTCTTACTAATGTTTATGATTAGCACCATAATGTCTCAATTTCATGTTTATGTTTACTGAACTTATTACTACCTTCCAAGTACATTATATTTTAAAAAACAGTGCAGTTGCTCCTTAATAGTACCCACTCCAGTGTTCTTGCCTTGAGAATCCCAGTGACGGGGGGGCCTGGTGGGCTGCCGTCTATGGGGTGGCACAGAGTCAGACACGAATGAAGTGACTTAGCAGCAGCAGGAGCAGTAGGTTGATGAATTTTTAACTGTTTTCCCACAAATCCACAATTTTCTAAGTTATAATATTGTTGCTTTCAAATTCAAACATCTAAATTTTGAAGGGTAGGAAAAAAGGGAGTTTAATTTTGAGTGGCTTATGTCAATATTTAAGTTTAGACCTCAGTTCAACCTTTTAAATTTCTGATTGATATCCCCTTCCCAGGATCTCTCTTTGTTGCAGGTTTCATACTGGGGATGATGAACAGCTATGTGTGTCTTATGGCTAATCTGCTATGGAGGCTCCATGCCCCCATTCCAAAACAACTCTGAATGGCTCACTTGTTTCTCTCTGATTCTGATGGTATCTTTCTAGTCAAACCCAGTTTTTTGGTTATTCTTACTTGGCCATCTGGAAACTGTTTGAAAGTGAAAGTCTCTCTGTAAGGGCCACAGGCTTGAAAGAAATTAGTGGAATTAAACTGGGATAAAAAAACTTGAACGCAGATTGTAGCATACCTTTGTGCCCAGAAAAATTTATTATGCAAAATACAGATGGATGGTAAGAACTTATAGATAACCTCAGTAAAATACCATGGTGAACTCAGAAATTCAGTAAGTTGTAAAAATATGTTTAAAGTACTCTGTGTATGTATAATTTCTACCTAAAACTAAAAGCTATGCTTGGCTATCTAAAGAGTTGGTATTAGAAAATGCACAAATGTTTTATTGAGTTTAAACAGAATCATTAATTCTGACTGATGATACCAATGTGATTTCAGATTATATCTTTTCTTCCTCTGTTAGTGGTTTTATATTACATAGCATGTATATTTTTGGAATGCTATGATTTTGTTCACCTATACAGTCAAACATGCAAATTGCTTTTCCTTATGTTCTTTCATCCTTAGCATGCTGGCTTTTGTCTTCATATAGATTATATTGTGTACTAAGATGTTGCCCGCACATCTCCATTTAGAACATGAAGAGAGCTAAAGGATGAAAAGGAGCAACAAGATGTTTAAGATGAATTTGTTTTTCCAGCAGACTCTACACAGTTTTCAAAAGCTACATCAAGCAGAATTAGAATTATGTCTCATTAGATAGAATATCGGAGAAGGCAATGGCACAGCACTCCAGTACTCTTGCTTGGAAAATCCCATGGATGGAGCAGCCTGGTAGGCTGCAGTCCATGGGGTCGTGAAGAGTCGTACACGACCACTCGACTTCACTTCCACTTTTCACTTTCATGCATTGGAGAAGGAAATGGCAACCCACTCCAGTGTTCTTGCCTGGAGAATCCTGGTGGGCTGCCGTCTATGGGGTTGCACAGAGTCGGACATGACTGAAGCGACTTAGCAGCAGCAGCAGATAGAATATGGCTCATGACCATCACTAAGTGAAAAGTATTATATCTGGGAGGTGGGTCGGCTAAACATTGGCATCGTCAACATACTGTTAATTATCTTTCTCATTATAAAGGCTGTATTAATCTTCTAGGGCTACCATAACAAAATAATACAGACCAAGTGGCTTTAGCAACACAAATGTGTTTTCTCACAGTTACGGAATCTGGAAGTCCAAGATCAAGGTGTCAGCAGATTTGTTTATTCTGAGGCCTATCTGCTTGGCTTGTAGATGACTACCTACTTGTTGTGTCTTCACATGGCCTTATTTTCTGTGCGCACACATCTTTTCCTCTTTTTATGAAAATATTTCTTCCTCTTTTTATGAAAATAGAAGTCCTTTTGGATTAGATCTCCATCCTAAGGACCTCATGTAAGCTTCAGTTCAGTTGAGTTCAGTCGCTCAGTCGTGTCCGATTCTTTGTGACCCCATGAATTGCAGCATGCCAGGCCTCCCTGTCCATCACCAACTCCCGGAGTTCACTCAGACTCACATCCATCAAGTCGGTGATGCCGTCCAGCCATCTCATCCTCTGTCATCCCCTTTTCCTCCTGCCCCCAATCCCTCCCAGCATCAGAGTCTTTTCCAATGAGTCAACTCCTTAATTACCTCTGTAAAGGCTACATCTCCTAATAGAATCACGTGGGAGGTTAGAACTTTAACATATTAATATGAAGGGGTATACATAATTTAGTCTATAGCAGTACTGTCTGTTGTGAATCCTATATATCTAAAAAGACACACTGTTGGCACTTTGGGTGCCTGATAGTGGGCCATCCAGAACTCAACCACCCATTACAGTATGTGTTGCATCTCCCAACCCCACTTACTCTATTGCAAGTAGTTGAAACCAAAAATGTTCATTAGAGTATTACTATATCTGTTTAGAGTCAATAAGATTCACAAAATGGAAATAGACATTCAAATGGAAATATATGTATATATTTGAAAACATAAATTGCCATTTAAAATGCTGCCAAAATGTATTGTCCTTTCCTTAATGAAGATTAGAATTAGTTTTGTGAGAAGTTATATGCGAAACATACATGGACATAAGTAAGTATAGTATTAAGTATAATAAGACTAGAAAATTTTTAGAGATTCAAATTTACAGCAGTCATCAGGGTATTTTACCTTTACACACAGTTGATGTGACTCAGATTAAGATTTGAACCAGCACAGATTTTGTTTTGTTTTGTTTTTTCTTTCAGTAAATCTCTAGCTTCCATTATTTTACATTTGTTCCCCCACCTATCCCCAACCAACCTAGTATTAGCAATGCCCTGCTTTTGCCTGTTTACTCAGTATATAAGTTTACTTTGACAATAAAAGAAAGTTTTAGTTCTTCCTCAATTCCATCTCATTTCTCCTGGCCATACATTTCATCACCATATACTTACTCTTAATTTTCACTATCCAGCTGTTTATAAATACCAAAATTCATAGATCTCTTTTTTAAAGATCATAATTGAAATGATTGTTAGCATAATTTTAACAAAGCAATAATTGACTAATAATCGATTACTGGGTTACTACACTAAAGCCTACAGGTGTTCTGGCAGAGAACACTGCTTTATTAAGGAAATTGGGCTTCTATGGTAAGATTTGTAAAGGTAATTCCTCACACCCTCTGTATTACAAGGAAGTTATTGCTAACTTTTAGGCCAAAAAAAAAAAAAAAGGCAGAAAAATATATAATCATATATAAAAGACATTTTCTGACAGTTTTAAATGGACAAACTGAAACTTACAGAATTTGAATGGCTTAGTCATGAGTATCAATGGGAACAAAGCATGAGTCTATAGTCAGAAACAATTTTGTGACAGTAAGGGCTGAGTTTAAATATGCCTGCGGAGATTAAATTGTCTCCTCAATCACTCTCCCATCTTAACTCAGCTTACCTATCTACTCTGCCTCCAAATACAGCCATTCTGACTCACTTCATCTTTACCAAATCATTTAGTGGTATGCCTTGTATGGGTTTCCCAGGTGATGCAGAGGTAAAGAATCTGCCTGCCAATGAAAGAAACACGAGAGATGTGAAGTTTTGATCCCTGGGCTGAGAAGATACCCTGGAGAAGGAAATGGCAATCCACTCCAGTATTCTTGCCTGGAGAATTCCATGGACAGAGGAGCCTGGTGAGCTACAGTCCATGGGGCTGCAAAGAGTCAGATAGGACTGAGTAGTGACTGACCACGCACACATGCCTTGTACTCCAAAACACTAATATAATCTCCATATCCCTAAGTTTTTCTTTCCCTCCTTCTCCTGCATACAATCATACTCTGCAGGTCCAATTGAAAATTCCAAAATTCAGTATAAAGTTATATTCATGTGGTTAAACAGTATCCCATCTTGGGAAAAAATAATTTTCTGCATATTTTCTTTCTCAATAGGTCACTTTTCATGTTAAAAACTTACATGTTCAAAATTAGGTCGCTAAACATGTAGCAGTATTTGCCTTGACATTTGCACTTGTATTGAAATAATAACTATTTCAAAAATAGCTTAATTATCTCTTTCCTTTGTATGATTCCAAGCCATTTCATCTATTAATATTAGTTCCTCAAAATGAATGAATTACACAGTGGAGTAAAGAGCAGTTGAACAACTTGAAATTTTATTTAGCTATATGCGATGGATTTTTTAATTGGACAGCCTATAGGGAAATTAAATCGGTAAATTCAGAAAGTAAGAAACATGCTTATGATTTTTACTTGACTGCTTCTTTGACCCTATCTTTCAACTCTCCTGTGCACAGGACTATATGTTTTATAATCTAGGAACAACAAAATGCATATAGTACATACCTTATGTGAGTGTTGACTTATAGCAGACGTCATATCTGAGGATTTACACCTGCCTTTAACTGGAAAACGAAGACCAATAATATTGTAATATAGAGAATGTTTAACTTCCTATAGATAATGAATCAAGAAACATTATATATTGTCCTCTAGTAGATAGAGGAGGCTTCCCTGGTGGTTCAGATGGTAAAGAGTCTGCCTGCAATGCAGAAGACTAGGTTGGAAGACAGAATTTATGAGACCAGAACTAGGGTAATAAAAACAGAATTAGATATTTCCACGGACCCTTTGTGAAAATTAACATCTCTAATAAGACAGTGAGATTAAACAATGTATTTGGAAAATGAAGACAAACATTAATATCATAATGTGTATAGAAAAATTAAAGTAGTCATTTCATGTACAGAATATTTTTACCTACTTCATATTGTAGTCTCAATTAAACTCTACATAATTTAATAAGTTTTTTATATGCTTTCATCAGTTTTTCACTTTTGTCACTGGATGATAGGTATCAGATCCTATCACTTAATTTTTGTAAATTAAAAAAAATTGCCTGATCTAAGAAGGGCTATATAAAATTCATAAAATAACATCAATTTTGAAAATATACTTTAGGGACTAGCAACACTGCTCTAGTATATGTTTCTAGGTCATAATTGACCTTCTTAAGCTTGACTAAGAATCTCAATGGCCATAGAGGAAAAAAAAGATAATTTTAAAAAAACTATTAAATAATAAATAGAGGAGGGAGGGGGGTTCAGGATGGGGAACATGTATACACCCGTAGCGGATTTATGTTGATGTATGGCAAAACCAATACAATATTGTAAAGTAATTAACCTCTGATTAAAATAAATAAATTTATATTAAAATAATAATAGTAAGTAGCATTGAGATTTTATTGTTGAGAGAACTTATTTTATAATCAATTGTAAATAATTTGCTAGTAACTAATTTGTAGGTTTAATTATATTTAGGTGTGCATACTGACATTTATTTAAAGCCATCCAGTTATGTTTTGAAATATTTTCAACCACTGAATAGCTATGGACATTCCAGTTCCAGTTCCAGTTCAGTCGCAGAGTCGTGTCCGACTCTTTGCAACCCCATGAATCGCAGCACGCTAGGCCTCCCTGCCCATCACCAACTCCTGGAGTTTACTCAAACTCATGTCCATGGAATCAGTGATGCCATTCAGCCATCTCATCCTCTGTCATCCCCTTCTCCTCCTGCCCCCAATCCCTCCCAGCATCAGTCTTCTCCAATGAGTCAACTCTTCGCATGAGGTGGCCAAAGTATTGGAGTTTCAACTTTAGCATCAGTCCTTCCAATGAACACCCAGGACTGATCTCCTTTAGAATAGACTGGTTGGATCTCCTTGCAGTCCAAGGGACTCTCAAGAGTCTTCTCCAATGCCACAGTTCAAAAGCATCAATTCTTTGGCATTCAGCTTTTTTCACAGTCCAACTCTCACATCCATACATGACCACTGGAAAAACCATAGCCTTGACTAGACGGACCTTTGTTGGCAAAGTAATGTCTCTGCTTTTGAATATGCTATCTAGGTTGATCATAACTTTCCTTCCAAGGAGTCAGTGTCTTTTAATTTCATGGCTGCAATCACCATCTGCAGTGATTTTTGATCCCAGAAAAATAAAGTCTGACACTGTTTCCCCATCTATTTGCCATGAAGTGATGGGACCAGATGCCATGATCTTAGTTTTGTGAATGTTGAGCTTTCAGCCAACTTATTCACTCTCTTCTTTTACTTTCATCAAGAGGCTTTTTAGTTCCTCTTCACTTTCTGCCATAAGGGTAGTGTCATCTGCATATCTGAGGTTATTGATATTTCTCTCCAAAAAAGTCCTAAACTTTTTGGGGTATTTTTTTCTTTGCTGCTAGTGAAAATAATGATTTGTAATCACCCTTGTAGTGATAGCATCAAATAGACTAATTGTCTGAATGAATAAGTCCATTGACAACTCAATGAATAAGTTGGTCTGTGTTATGCTATTATAAATGATCCTGTATCTAGATTAATAAGTACAAGAAATACTAAATATACGGGTAAAAAACTTTCACTGTGTGAATTTTCATGGAATGTGAGCACACAGAAGATGATGAATAGGAAAAATTAGAACTTATTTTTTACTCAAGACATACCTGGATGATGGAGAGTAGAAATACATAAAGTCCAATTTACAAAAGTTCACCAAGCTTTAGTACCTGAAAGAAAGGCAGTTTAAATCAGCTATAATAATACTTAAAGGGGGTTAGATCCTGAAACTCTCCTAAAAACTTCTAAATCTTTCATCTTTCCCAGTCACGATGAAATATGTGTGTGTGTGTGTGTGTGTATACATTATCCAGATTGCTAAATCACTGCTCATATTCAGAGTACCAAGCAGAGCTTCAGAGAATTTTCAGCCTTCTGTAAAGTCATACAAGTACCAGGAAGTCCAGGAGTTACAAGGTGCCTTGCACGTGAACACAAAATCTTAAATTGAAACACATTGGAATCACAGGGATTTAACATTAATCGTTAGCAGAAGCTCACCTCGTCTGTTGGCCTTCCCTTTCATAATTATTCAGCTTTTATTTAAGATGATATTGACCGTATATATTCTGAGACTTTGGAAAGAAACTTAGTAGATTTTTCATTATGAATAAAAACAGTCAAGGAATAACAAGTCAAGTTCATAAATAATAAAGCCAAGACCCTCTCTATCTCTCCTTCAATCTCCTCTCTATACAGATTATGGCAAATCTTTCCTTAAATACTAATATTTTTACAGAGAATTGAGTAGAGTTCCCTGTGCTCTACAGTAGGTTCTTATTATATATTTTGTATGTAGTAGTACCTGTATGTCAATCCCATCTCCCAATTTATCCCTCTCTCCTCCTTTATGGCCCTCATAACCATAAGTTTGTTTTCTACATCAGTGACTTACTGTTTCTTAAATAGATTCATTTGTACTATCTTTTGGATTCCATATATAAGCAATATCATAGGAGATGCCTCTTTTTCTCTCTGAACTATTCACTCAGAATGATGATCTCTAGGTCCATCCATGTTACTGCAGTGACGTTAATTCATTCTTTTTTATGGCTGAGTGATATTCCACTGTGTATATCTACCACATATTTGGGCTTTCCAGGTGGCACAGTGATAAAGAATCCATCTGCCAATGCAGGATACACAAGACATGTGGGTTCAGTCCCTAGGTAGGGAAGATCCTCTGGAATAGGAAATGGCAACTCACTTCCGTATTCTTGCCTGGGAAATTGCATGGAAAGAGGAGCCTGGCAGGCTACAGTCCCTGGGGTAGGAAACAGACAGACACAACTGAGAGAGTGAGCACACACACAAATCTTTATTCTCTGTTGATGGACGTTTAGGTTGCTTCTATGTCCTGGATATTTTGAATAGTGCTGTGGTGAACTTTAAGGTGCATATATCTTTTCAAAGTATGTGTTTCTTCTGAGATATGCCCAGAAGGGGGATTGATGGATGATAGGGTAGCTGTATTTTAGTTTTTTAAGGATCTTTGTACTGTTCTCCTAATTGGCTTTACCAATTTACATTCCTACTGATAGTATAGGTGAGCTCTCTTTTCTCCACACCCTCTCAGGCATTCATTGTTTGTAGTTTTTTTGTTTTTTTTTAATGATGGCCATTCTGACCAGTGTGAGGTGATGCTTCCTTGTAACAAATAAGAAATAAATAAAAAAAAATTAGAAAGAAGTGACAATGAAACAGAACTACACAAAATCTGTGTTGTTATTCAGTCGCTAAGTGGTGTCCCATTCTTTGAAACACCATGGACTGCAGCACACCAGGTTTTTCTGTTCTTCACCATCTCCCAGAGTTTGCTCAAACTCATGTCCATTGAATCAGTGATGCCATCCAATCATACCATCATTTGTCATCCCTTTCTCCTCTTGCCCTCAATCTTTCCCACCATCAGTTTGTTTTCCAGTGAGTCAACTCTTTGCATCAGGTGGCCAAAATATTGGAGCTTCAGCGTTGGCATCATTTCTTCCAGTGAATATTCAGGGTTGATTTCTTTTAGGATTGACTGGTTTGATCTCCTTGCAGTCCAAGGTACTCTCAAGAGTCTTCTCCAGCATCACAATTCAAAAACATCAATTCTTCAACATTCAGCATTCTTTATAATCCAACCCTCACATCTGTTCGTGACTGCTGGAAAACCATCAGTTCAGTTCAGTTCTCAGTTATGTCCGACTCTTTGTGACCCCATGAAGCGCAGCACGCCAAGCCTCCCTGTCCATCACCAACTCCCAGAGTTTACCAAAACTCATGTCCACTGAGTCGGTGATGCCTTCCAACCATCTCATCCTCTGTCATCCCCTTCTCATCCTGCCCTCAATCTTTCCCAGCATCAGGGTCTTTTCAAAAGAGTCAGCTCTTCACATCAGGTGGCCAAAGTACTGGAGTTTCAGCTTCAACATCAGTCCTTCCAATGAACACCCAGGATTGATTTCTTTTAGGATGGACTGATTTGATCTCCTTGCAGTCCAAGGGACTCTCAAGAGTCTTCTCCAACACCACATGTCAAAAGCATCAATCTTTCGACGCTCAGCTTTTTTTATAGTCCAACTCTCACATCCATACATGACTACTGGAAAAACCAATAGCCTTCACTAGATGAACCTTTGTTAACAAAGTGATGTCTCTGCTTTTTAATATGCTGTCTAGCTTGGTCATAACTTTCCTTTCAAGGAGTAAACGTCTTTTAATTTCATGACTGCAGTCACCATCTGCAGTGATTTTGGAGCCCAGAAAAATAGTCAGCCATTGTTTCCACTGTTTCCGCAACTATTTGCCATGAAGTGATGGGACTGGATGCCATGATCTTAGTTTTCTGAATGTTGACCTTTAAGCCAACTTTTTCAGTCTCCTCTTTCACTCTCATCAAGAAGCTCTTTAGTTCTTCACTTTCTGCCATAAGGATGGTATCATCTGCCTATCTGAGGTTATTGATATTTCTCCCAGCAATCTTGATTCCAGCTTGTGAGTCATCCTTCCCAGCATTTTGCATGATGCACTCTGCATAGAATTTAAATAAACAGGATAACAATATACAGCCTTGATGTACTCCTTCTTCTGTTGGGAACCAGTCTGTTTTTCCATGTCCAGTTCTAACTGTTGCTTCTTGACCTGCATACAGGTTTGTCAGGAGGCAGGTTAGGTGGTCTGGTATTCCCATCTTTTTAAAAATGTCCACAGTTTATGTGATCCACAGAGTCAAAGGCTTTAGCATGTCAATGAAGCATAAGTAGGTGTTTTTCTGGAATTCCCTTGCTTTTTCTGTGATCCAAATGATGTTGGCAATTTGATCTCTAGTTCCTCTCCCTTTTCTAAATCCAGCTTATACATCTGGAAGTTGTTTTTTTGGTTTTTTTTTTTTAATAAATTCATTTATTTTAATTGGAGGCTAATTACTTTACAATATTGTATTGGTTTTGCCATACATCATCATGAATCTGGCACTGGTGTACACATGTTCCCCATCCTGAACCCCTCTTTGATTCACATACTGTTGAAGCCTAGCTTGAGGGATTTTGAGCATACCTTGTTAGCATGTGTAATGAGTACAGTTGTGCAGTAGTTTGAATGTTCTTTGACTGCCCTTCTTTGGAATTAGAATGAAAACTGACTTTTTCCAATCCTTTGGCCATTGCTGAGATTTCCATATTTGCTGGTAGTTTGAGTACACCACTTTACCATCATCATCTTTTAGGATTTGAAATAGCTCAGCTGGTATTCCTTTACCTACATTAACTTTGTCCATAGTAATGCTTCCTAAGGCCCACTTGACTTCACATGCCAGGATGTCTGGCTGTAGGTGAGTGACCACACCATTGTGGTTATCTGAGTTATTAATACTTTTTTTGTATAGTTCTGTATATCCTTGCCACCACTCCTTAATCTCTTCCTCCTCTGTTAGGTCCTTGCTGTTTCTGTTCTTTATTTTTCCCATCTTCACATGAAATATTCCCTTGGTATTTCTATTTTTCTTAAAGAGATTCAAGTCTTTCCCATTCTTATTGTTTTCCTTTGTTTCTTTGCATCATTCACTAAGAAGGCTTTGTTATCTCTCCTTGCTGTTCTTTGAAACTCTGCAATCAGTTGGGTATCTAAAATTTATTTGACACAGCAAAAGTGGTTCTAAGAGGGAAGTTTATTGCAACACAATCTTACCTTAGGAAAAAAGAAATCTCTCAATTAAGCAACCTAACCTTACTCCTGAAGTAATTAGAGAAAGTAGAATAAACAAACCCAAACTTAGTAGAAGGAAAGAAATCATAAGGGTCATTGCAGAAATAAATGAAATAGAGATAAGAAAACAATAACCAAGACCAATGAAACTAAAAGCCAGTTCCTTGAGAAGATAAATGAAATTAATAAATCTTTGGTCATACTCATCCAAAAAAAAAGGGGGAGAGGGGAGAGGACCAAATCAATAAAATTAGAAAATGAAAAGGGAGAAGTTACAACTGATATCTATTTACTGATATTATGATTTTAGAATAACTTTTAAAGTGTCCCCTTAACTGTCATATGGCTCTGCTGCCTATATTTTAACAAAAAGGATTGCTTAAGAGAAGCTATATCAAAGTAAATGACCACTTTTTTTTTTTTTAGTAGCTGCCCTTCAACTTTTAATTGGCTTATTAATAATAGCTCTCTTCAGCAAATCATCACATTAAATTACCTAGGGGAACGTTTGCAACTAGATTATCTTAAATTGTTCCCTAGGCATTTAAATTCTTAAATCAGGCACTCTACAAATGCATAAATGAGATTTTGATGCCTAGGGGAGTATTTGGTAACACCCACTTTATTTTTTCCGTATTCCCTAGGAATAACAATTAAGGGATTAAAAAACCTCCTTGTCTAATGGTGAATGGAAAATGAAATTGATTTAAATTAGGGAAAATATTAGAGCTCCTTTTGGTTCCTTTAGGCCATCAGTCCAACTATCTAAAATGATGGAAGGGCTTTTAATTCATCATATTAAGAGCCTCAACAATTGAGAGTTAAGTGATTGGTGATTTAAAAGTCTATCAGCCTGTCTTGGACTAATCTGGAAGTTTCACTTCAAATGCTCAATTCTCAGAAATATTTTTGGAAGATTACCTAAAGGACATGAAGCCTATTCATCCTTCTGAATAATGAATTGTATCTTGGGGTAATCCAGATATCAGCTGCTGGCTTATTTTCTGGCTCTTTCTCCTACATCTCCATTCAAATCCAAAACAAAATTCAACTCCAAATTTCCACACAAATACTCACTTTCACCAGTATTTCATAGTTAAATAGAATTTATACTGAATAATTGGGTAAGGGGATGCCCACCAGGGCTACTTTCTACTGCTCTGTGTAACCTTTCAGTTCAGTTCAGTCGCTCAGTCATGTCCAACTCTTCGTGACCCCATGAATCACAGCACGCCAGGCCTCCCTGTCCATCACCAACTCCCGGAGTTCACTCAGACTCACATCCATCGAGTCAGTGATGCCATCCAGCCATCTCATCCTCTGTCGTCCCCTTCTCCTCCTGCCTCCAATCCCTCCCAGCATCAGAGTCTTTTCCAGTGAGTCAACTCTTCACATGAGGTGGCCAAAGTACTGGAGTTTCAGCTTCAACATCATTCCTTCCAAAGAAATCCCAGGGCTGATCTAATTCAGAATGGACTCGTTGGATCTCCTTGCAGTCCAAGGGATTCTCAAGTGTCTTCTCCAACACCAAAGTTCAAAAGCATCAATTCTTCGGTGCTCAGCCTTTATCCTTATCTAATTCTTCAGTCTTCCTATTTCTCACCTTGTCCTCTCTGAATTGTGTATACATACAATTTATAATGTATCAAATATTTTATATGTATTTTATGTGCTGTGTATGTATGTTTGTGTTTATAAGTCATGTATCATATATGATCTAAAATTACTTTTAAGTGGAGATTTCTGTACCTTTTTTTTTTTTGTCAATACCTATAACAATAAACATAAAGTGGCTACTTTTTTGCATCTCCCAGTGGTTCTGCATCTTTCTGAGGTTTTCAATCATTTTGACTATTTTGGCAATTTAAAACTTCTGTGAAGGAATCACATCTTCATTAACTCAGTGAGGAAGAATGAAAAGAAAAATGGAACTGGAATTTCTTATTTCCTATTAATTTGACATTACCTCCCTTGAGAAAACCTTCCGGGTTCCTAGACTGTCTTAATCCTTCCTGTTATTAATATATACTCACAAAACACCTTCTTGTTTTTCAGACTTCATGTCCTCTTTCTGTGCTGGTTTGTAAACTCTGAAATAAGTGTTGTACATTCTTGCTAACTATTGTGTTCATATTTCTAGAACAGTCTCACCACCATACTAAAGACTGAATAATTGACAAATGATGAAGAAAGCAGATGTTGGGATAATCATGGCTAAGTGATACAGTTGTCCCAAACACTTAAAAAACACACCTAGGATCCTTCCTTAAATTTACTAGTCATTTAGTGGCTTAGATGAGTTGCAAAGTTTCCTGGTCCAAATTGTTGTTTTCCAGTGGCTTTTCCAACACACTTTATAACACGGACATCAGCCTAGTCTAATAAATTGATTTATAAGTCTTAAAAGCAAAGGAACATACCCCTTGTTTATATGATAATTCTAAGTGCCTGTCCAAAGTCCTGGGCCTCACTGTGGGGAGGTGAGTAATACCTCCAGTTTTAGATGAAACAATAAAAGAGACCAGTTGATTTCCTTTATAATAAAAGTTCTGCAGAACCAAAAATAATTATAAAGAAAAGAGAATCTTAGAATGGTACCAAAGCTGTAATGAAGTCTTATCTCCTTTTGAAGGATACTTCATATTTGTATTATTGATACTGTCAATTTAATGCAATAGTGAATTTAACTTCCACAATTTGATTTTAGATAATAAATCCTCAATTTTCACCATAAATGTAGAAAATGTTATTATTTTTTCTAGTCAAGTAAGTATTCTAAAATGTTGGCTCAAAATTAAGTAATACTAGATTGAGCTCTGAGGTTAAAAAAGGACCAATCAATGGATCTGTTGCTCTGTCTATATATCTATCTATCACTATGGCCAGGTTACAGTATATTTATAATTACAATTCTGGTAAATTGAGATTTTCAGTTGCAGGAATGGATTATTAGATATGTGATTAGATATGTGATTTCAGAAAATATCATTTCTGCTCTGTATAGCTATTATAGAAACAGGGCTTCCCAGGTGGTGCTAGTGGTAAAGAACCTGCCTGCCAATGCAGGAGATGCAAGAGATGTCAGTTCTATCCCTGGGTTGAGAAGATGCCCTGGAGAAGGAAATGGCCACCCACTCCACTTTCTTGCTTGGAAAATACCATGGAAAGAGGAGCCTGACAGACTTCAGGCCATGAGTTGCAAAGAGTCCAAACAACAGAGGGACACTCACATTGTAGAACTACTTTCTCTTTAATGCTAATTAACTACTTGTTAAGTGGTAATGATTCTTAATGCCCTGGAATGCATAATTACTCAGTGTTCCTCATTGCTTCCTCAAGAAAGTAACAGAGGCAGCTGCTACCCTTTTTCTGTAATAGAGTTGAGGGACAGTAGCAGAGAGATTACTGTTTCAACACTTAACCTGTGTTCAGATTGTAAACACACTGCACGACCGAATGTTTGCATTGTTAAAGATAGCTTAATCCATATATTATTTCAATTATTGATGACTGTAGTCATAGTATTTTTTTCAAATAAATGGTAATTCAAATATCATGTTTTCCAAAATATTTATTTTAGAAAAAGATTCAGGATTTAAGTGTAGAATGTTCAAGAATAGGATATTACTTTTTATTTTCTTATTCTAATAACCTATTTAAAGGTAATAATTTTTGTCACATGTTGTTTCATTATAAGTCTGAAACATAGTATTAAAAATTATGGTTAAAATTTTAATCTATTTAAAAAATACAGACTTTATTTTTAACACACCTCCTCCCACGTGCCCCAGACAATAGTCTCTGGTAACTATTTTAATGGACATACTAAGCTTTTTCTATATATAATATTTTATAGTCCCTATTTACAAAATTATTAATAATCAACAAAGTGAATAAATAGCAATTATTATATGTGAAATTTTAAAAACTCTTAATGGAGGTGAATTATCATTTGAATTGTCAAGTATTAGTTATGAATCATCACTTTTCAGCAAATTTAAAAAGCATTAAATATTTAGTGGAGAAAAACCTTAGAAATAACTTCATCTATATATAGTTTAATTTATCCCAGTGAAAGAGGAAATATCCTTTTTTGATTTTAATAAACTCACTCACTCCATTTCAAGATAAATTTTTTTTTAAAGATCACAACTTTAGTGCATGGGTATTTACAAAATATGTTTGTATTGACTTTGCAGAAAGATAAAGAAGATCAGTGGCTAGAGAAAAAAGTGCAGGGAAATAAAGACCACATTATTTTGGAGCATCTACAGTGGACAATGGGATATGAAGTTCAAATTACAGCTGCCAATAGATTGGGATATTCAGAACCAACAGTCTATGAATTCAGCATGCCGCCTAAGCCCAACATTATTAAAGGTAAGCAAACCATGTGCTTTCACTGGCTAAAAAGAAATACGATAGTATCTTTTATAACACTTCTGGATTTTTTTCTTGATATTGAAAGCATAATTTTATAGCAGGAGGTAACATTCTAGGTTTTAGTCATGGTTATTTACATGTCTTAATCATGATTTCTCAATTGCTGTTGCCAAAAGATTGGTTCATTTGTAAATGCACTTTGAAAATTTTAGACTTTAGTGGTTGAAGTGGTAGAGAGAGAGAATGAGCAGAAGGGGAGGTTAGAGGATAAAAGAAACTGTTGAAAATCAACATGAAAAATATTCTTTGAGCCCAGAAAAAGCTTTTACAAAGGAGAAAACTTCTCTGCCAAACACATGGGGCCCAGTCCTCCACTTATGAAATATGGCCAAAGATAATGATGAGCCCATTCATGCCTGACCAAGCAAGTTGTGTTTGAAAAGATAAACTCTATCACACAACGAGGCAGAAACAACCACAGATACCCCTTAGAAAGAACAGTGAATAGAGTTACAAAGAAGGTCAAAACATTCAAAACTCATCACTGGCAGTCTCAGCACACTGGTGACTACTTTTAATAGTTAATAGTGCTTACATCATTTTATGCTAGTGATGTTATCAAAATCTGTAGAAGGTATATCAAATTTTTTTTTCAGATACATGCCATGAAGGTGGATATGCAAGAATTTGTCCTGACTCAGTTAGTTAACTCTGTCAATGAGTTGTCATATTGGTCATATTTTAATATTAATTGTTCTTTCACATATTATATTTAATATTTAATGGTAAATTCTATACATACATGTATATGTACACATATATTTTATATATCAATGAGATATCATAACTGTATATTCATAAACATGACTTATTTAAGTCATATTATAGTTGAGTATCAGTATTGCTGCATATTTTTGAGACTGGAAAACATAAAATTTGTCAGTTTAGTCATGTTATTTAATCCTCTTGTAATTTCAAATTAATATTAGATTCATTGGTATGGCTTTGTTATGTCATTTTTCAATTGAAAGCAGATTTATGCAATAATCTATTAAAAAGTAACTACTATTGCTTGGTTTAAAATTAATTTATATCATAGCTTTGTATTACATAATTAATAAGTATTTCCAATTATAACTTGAAATTAGGAAGTTGGAAGTATCTAGAAATAATATGGATAGCTGGATATCTTATATTATAGTGGCACTTTTTATAATTTATAAAGTACTTTTGCATTTATGACCTTATTTTATTCCTGAATCTGAGTTGAGCAAGTAAGAGCTATCCTCATTTTATAGATATAGTTGTGAGAAGTTAAAGTATTTGTTCAAGATCAGAGCTGCTCTAAATCATATGACAAATTCCATGTCCTTTAAGATGATACACCTAAATAAGAAGAATGGTTGAATGAACTATCAAGTTTGTTGTTTCTGTGAGTTTAAACATCAATAACTGCTTCTAGAGTTAAAAGGAATTGCATTTGTAGAAATTATCCTCTTTGAAGATATCAGACCATGATAAAAATATGATTCTTAATCTGAGTCAGAATCTTCAAAAGAAGATTGCAAGAGTGAAATTCATTCCCATGCGTTTTTAATTTAGCTCATATACTTGGGGAGAATAATTACTTTTATCAAGATTAAAATGAATATTTTATGAAATGAAAGGCAGTATTTTAGTTATATTTTATAGATAAAACACAAACTGTAAAAAAAATAAATATATAGATTTCAAGCAGGTTACATTATACTCCCAGAGTTCTTGCTATGCTATTTTTTAAGACAATGTTGTTAATAAAATGAATAGTAAGTATAATTCAAAAAGTAAATACAGACTATATATGTGTGTATATATATATGTGTGTGTGTGTATATATGTAACATATATATGTAGGCACAGAAATAAGTAAAGTATTCTATGATTTATTTACTATAAAAATTTTTATTTCAATTTTGGAAAGTCAGTTTGCAAGCACTGCCTAGAAGGAAAACAATTTATAGTTTGAACTTTGCTCATGTCATTTGGCTTCTCTTGATGCATATTTCCTAATCTCTACACTAGTTTCTTCTGGTTCTGCAATATTAAGATTTATTCATTCATTCATTCCAGGTATTTATTAGGGTCTTGCTTTGTAAAAAGTACTATGATGTGTACAGAGAAATTATCTCTGAAAAAAATGAAACTGGCTCCTGTACTCAAAGACTGTACAATCTAGAGGGAAGATAGACATAAACCAAGAATGAGAATAACCACCAAGTAATTACAACTAAGATATGCTGGTGCAATATGCTGCCAGGAAAGTCTTAGGCAAGTTTAGCTAGTTTATAGAATTAGATGGGGGTTAAGAAAGGATTCCCTTGGAAAGTGACTTTCTGAAAGAAACTTGTACGGAGTGAGCCTTCAAGGGAAATAAAGAAGTTTTTGAGGGGAAAAAAAAAATGTTGATTTGCTTTAAGACCTAGCAAAAGCATGGCTGGAAAAGAACATGGAGGTGTGTGAACAAAAATAAGGATTCAGAGGGACATGTGACCTATATAATCCAAAATTTTCTAAAAACCATGTAAATAAAACAGATCCTGAAAGTCATAAGAAATCATTTGAAGCAGGGAAATTACATGAGCATATGGACATTTTACACAGATTAATCTTGTTCATCTTGGTAGAAGCAAGAGATAGATGAACATGAATGCTTTAAAAAAATGTGGTTACAGTAAAAAAAAAAAAGAAAGAAAACAGTGAATAAATTCCAGGCACACTGTAGATGTAGACTATCCTGCCTGTTTAAAAGAGTGGATTCAGTAGATATTGATGACTTTTGAGTTTCTTGCTTGGACAACTCTAACATTGTTGGTATCATTTCTGCAGGTAAAGAATCTTATAAACAGAGCAGCAGTTTTAGAATAAATATCAAACATAAGATCAGGTCGTTATTCATTAACTTTAAAATGTCAAATAGATGTTAGATATGTGTGTATGGCGACAAGATGACAGCCATGACTTGAAAACATGCACTGTGATGTTGTCAGCCTTAAGAGTGACTGGTATTTAGGCCTGTGTGAGGATAAAACCGCACAGTGAGTAATATCTACACCTTATGAAAAATAAATGATGTCTGTGATACTCATAAGTGCTTCCCAGTACCTAGAAGGGTGTCTGGTACAGCATCGGTATTCACAGGGTACTTGTTGAGGTATTGAAGGATAATAGAGTGTTAATAGCTGTATCCCAGGGAACTGTAATATACATGAAGAGGAAAGCAACCCCACCCCACCTCCAATGAGACTAAGATGTCATAGAGTTCCTGGAAAAATGCAAGGCTGTAATATTTTGAAAGTTGAGAGGCAGTCATATTTCCAGAAGAAAAGTTATCAATCGCATTTGTCCCTCCAGAAGCTGCTGAGAGGTTAATGAAACTCATTTGAAAGAAATGTGAAGTCTGTTTACAGCTGTGCTGAAATTTGAGGGAAAGAAATTAGGTGGACAAGGGCTGAGGATCATATGGAAAGTTAGCAGGTGTAGACTCCATGTTAATTTAAGGTTTTCAAGTTTTGTATGAAGGTGAGCAGAGCAGGGAAGATGTCAGTGTTAGAAGGACTTTTATGATGAAAAAGGCTAGAGCATGTTACACAGCTGATGTAACAGATCAATCAGTCAAGGAAAAGTCACAGATGTAGAGACAAAACTATCTGAGAAGGTAGGAGATAGGATTCATACACTCTAAACTGTACAGCTGATACAGCAGCTTACTGGAAAAGGGGAAGCAATACATGATTTATTTTATCTATAAATATGTTACAAAATAATGTATAATTTTTGTGACTAAATCCAGAGACTACTGAGGTCTTAGGGAAAGACAGATAAAAGATATACCCTTATAGTTCAAAAATTGTTTGATTTAGCCCTAGGAGGATTCTTGGGGCAATTTTAGAAGCTGTGATGGTTGACGGTAGACTGGGGAGCCTTTAAACCCACAAAATACTATAGAATTAAAATTATGTATCAGCAAAATAGAAAAAAATATATTTATATACTTTCAGCATAATTACTCATAATTTCTTATTCCATTTTAAAACACACATTATAAATTCAAGCATATTTTAAATCAGTTATATTTAATAAACTGGCAAATCTTGTCTTATTTAATTGGAAAAATATATGACATTTAGAAGTTAATTTAGTTTTAATTTATATTTTAAATAGCATGTATTATAGACTGTCAAAATAAAGTATACAGACTTCGAATTAAAAAAAAACATTACTTATGTACATTCAGATATATTTAACTCTTTAAAGCAACAAGCTAAATCTAGAGTATATTTATTTGTTGGACTGAGGGACTAATTTTTAACAATAGGCTTATCTAACATTCATATGTAATACATTCTATTCATAATAGTGGCTTTTCTATGTATGTATTTTAGTGGACACAACATCAGTCAATAGTTTATGGTTCAGATTTTAAAAATATTTTATGATTAGTGATATTTTCCTATTCTCACTTATTAAATATGTGTTTATTTTGAATGTTGTGTCCCTTGATTCACAAAAAAAGTGTGCAAAATAACAACCACAATCAATTTGGGATATTCATACAGCATAATTCTATCTCATTTTACTTTATAAACATTGAAAATATTTGGTAGATGACAAATTACTCTTGTAAAACTGACTATAAAATCATCTATGGAACTAGAGACTGATAAAATGATATTTATTCATTTTCTCTGTAATTTCAATAGCTAAAAATATTCCTAACATGCTAGAATGACTATAATATAATGCCTTAAAAAATTCTTGGTAATAAAATTACTCTGAAAATATTTTTCACAATTTATTTTGGCTTTACAACATGTTTAATATTGTTTGTTTAACCAAAACCCAAAAACCACCTTAGTACCTTTTAGCAACTGCTTCCTTTTTCTTTTCTTGAAATTGAAATTCTTGAATTGAAGACATGTTTAATATTTACATTGACTCAACATAATTCGGTGACACATAATTCCATCCATATAGAGAAGTGACATAAATCATCACCAATAAATATATTGCTAACATTTTTTCAGTTAGTTTTTATTATAATCAACTTTTGATTATACATATAATGAACTATTGAGTGAAATTATTTTGATGGCATTCAACTCTACTTTCAACAAGACTAGTGTATATTTCATCTCCAAATAACATGAACAGAAAGTAAAATATTCAAGTTTATGGCAAATACTAAAATGTTTTCTTAAGGTTATGATTGTTTTAGAATAGAAAGAAATTCTAAAATAATGGTGAGGTTGAAGTTCAATTAATGGGGAAGAACTTCATTTTAACAGTGTGGAAATCTCAGCCAAGTCTAAATACTAATCATACGTTCAAGACAATATTTATTTGGTTTAGCCCATAATATAAAAATAAATTTCTGTAAACTATTTTCATTATCTTTGTTTCTCAAAATTATTTTAAATGAGAAACAATAACATATGTGTCACATGTACCAATGGCCAGTTGAGTTAATGTTCCTCGCTTCTATTCTTTTGCAAATTTTCATTGCATGAACTTATAATTTTAATTATATTTCTTGGTAATTCATTCATTATTAAAATATAGCTATTCTTATTAAATGTGTTTTCTAAGAAAATATGATAGCAAAAAAAGTACTATTAGCAAACTTTACAGAATATGATGAGCTCATATTTAAGTAACAGTGTGAATTTACCAGTGACACTGTGGAATGACTGGTGACCTTTTTCTAAAAAGTTGTATCTTCAGTATAAAATATTTACAATGTTCACATTTGAGAAATCAATGATATAACTAATGTCTATGTTATGTGAAATAAACATTATTTATATTGAGTCTCAGTTATATTTTTAATATGTGACAAAAATTTAGAAGCATTTTATACTAGATTTTTTTATTCTTTGTCTTGTATCAAAATATTTTTTGTAGGTAATTGGTAGTAGCTTTGTGTACATCTTGTATTAATTATTTTCTCCTTTTTTTTTCCTACTGTCACTTTTTTCTTTTCCTTTATTTTCATGTTTATAACTCTACTCTTTTTCCTTAATTATTTTTTTCTTGTTCTACTTTCAAAAATAATTTTCATCATACAGATAAATGCTGTGAAGCGAATAAAAGCGAAAATGGAAGCCAGTCATGGCAGCTGAATGCTGCTGCATTTTCTTTCATTATAGTCATAAGTTTGTCTTGCATGTTTTAATGTTGTTGCTATATCATATATTTCCTTTTTTGCCCTGAAAACTTACAAGACTAATCTATAATTGCAATAAAATATTTTCTAAAGTCTAACTAAATATGCATGTGTCCTCACCCACAAATAGTGAGCCTTTTTTCCCTACCCCAAATTGCTGACCTTTAAAATAGATATATTTGTTGGGAAATCACAGAAGGACATTGAACCAAGATTGTTTCTTCCAAGTACTAGTTCACAGAGTAACTTGTTTCATTCTCAACTTTTTTTAATTTCTAAAGTTGGCCTTCTTAACTGTCATGTCACTTTTATTTGAACTTAAAAATGAAAGTGCTAGTCACTCAGCTGTGTCTGACTCTTTGTGACCCCATGATCTGTATAGCCTACCAGACTCCTCTGTCCATGAAATTTTCCAGGCAAGACTACTGGAGTGGGTAGCCATTCCCTTCTCCAAGAGGTCTTTCTGACCCAGGGATCAAACCCTGGTCTCCTTCTTTGCAGGGGGACTCTTTACCATCTGTGTGAGCCACCACAGAAGTCCATTTAAAACTTAAGCATTTGCTATATCTAATATTATTTAATTTGATTATTTTACAAATATAACTCAATATCCATGGCCAAATATTGTATAAATAGAAATTTTGTGATGTAGAATTGTGGCTCTTTCATATTGACTTGATTGTTATTCCTTTGAATGTAGGTTTAGAACTTTGTAAACATAATATTTCATAGTTTACTATTTATATAAAACATAAACCTGATAGCTTTTATTACATTAAATGTGTATGTCTTATGTACTGCCTGATTTTCCTCTTATTGACATAAAATATCATAAGGAATTAAAGTGAACCAGATTCATTTCTTCAATTTGAATACCAAAAATCTAGACTTTTAGTTTTCATTAAATAAAACTACCTTTCTGCAATTGTCCCAAAGTAAATAGTAAGTTAAAGCTGATTATATTTTTAAAGTTGCACCCTGTGTACTAGGTTTGAATTGTGTTTTGCGGTAACATCTAGTATTCATGTTCCAACATAAAATCTTATTACTTTTTCCTGGAAACCTGAGTCAGTTTCTTTGCAAGATCAGAGGGAAGTAAATGTTTTAGCCACTACTTTCCAGAAGATGGAACTGAGATGAGGACGTGTTACTAGATTCCAGCACTGAGAGGAGGCTTGGTTTGATGGAGTAGCATGAGTAATGATTGTTATTTTCACATTTCATTCATTACAAAATAAGAAAGAAGTATTTTGTGTGTTTTTTTTTTAACTCCCAGCTACAGTCTAGCAAGTAATTCTTACTATGTATTCAAGATAATTAGGAGGAAATCAAATTTACATGTATTAACAAGAATGACAGTGGCTCACATGGTAAATCAAATGATTGATTTCTGGGCTTTGAGATTCATTCATCAAAAACAATTTGTTTTGTTGTATTTATTGTTTTTATGTCTTCAATGAAATACTTACAGGATCCTATTATGTAAGATGTAAAGGTGGACCAACCTTTGGTAGTCTGTTTTCTGTAACTCATCTTTCCAAACTCTTTGCTGTCCACTGCTATACTTCTTTCTTCTGAGCTAACAGCAAATCTAAAGAATGCAGAAGTGACCCATTTACAGGTTAAATACACTTCTTTCTCCCCTGCTGAGACAAAGGGATTTCCTCCTACCAATTCATGCAGTGTGGGGATTTAACCTATTTATTGGAAATGTTCTAGTTTTAAAATTAAAATAACCAGTGTTTCTGTGTATTGAAGAACTAACTATAATTTCATACTACATTCCATGATTGCATCTCACATTCCATGGATTTGGATAATACTTGCAGATGTGTTGACTACTGA
Source organism: Bos indicus x Bos taurus (assembly GCF_003369695.1). Classification (NCBI taxonomy): domain Eukaryota; kingdom Metazoa; phylum Chordata; class Mammalia; order Artiodactyla; family Bovidae; genus Bos; species Bos indicus x Bos taurus. Next base: position 15,155,015 of record NC_040076.1, on the reverse strand, counting down.
TGTGTAACAAGTGCTAGGAAAGAAAGGAGTTCCAGGAACACTTGCATGAACAAATTTTTCCATTTGTTATAACCTGACTGGATCTTGCCAGTATTATAAATATTTCCATAATAGTCATAGAAATTATCTTGATGTAGTACATGATTATGAAATACTTTTGTAGAGAACATGTAATATGTCTTTAGTAAGATAAGAGAGTTGATTTTTTTTTTGAAATTTTATTTTATTTTATTTTATTTTAGTTTTCTGAATGTTGAGCTTTATTTTTTTTTTAATTTTTTTTTAAATTTTTTATTCCTTTATTTCTCATGTGTTCCCCATCCTGAACCCTCCTCCCTCCTCCCTCCCCATACCATTCATAATCTATAATTCAAAGTCACAAACAGTGATATGAAGAACACTCAGTCTAGCTTACATGATACTTTGGCTGATATTTGGACAGGTCAGAAAAGAACCTAAAATTAAAATTCTAGTATCTTAGCGGAATTACTTGCACTTAATAAAGTTGTTCATTTATGTTTTTTAAACCTCTAAGTCCAAGTCAAGATATTAATCCTAAAATTAATAAGCTATTTATTATTTGGCCAAGTTTCTATTCTTAGACGAACAGTTATTTTACAGTTCTAAGACGTGCGTAAGTTAAAAAATATTCTCGACATATTAAAATATAAACCCCGTGCTTTGCCTTATGTCTATAAGAAATAGGAGAGCACAAAACTATAAGCAATGCAGCGGTTGCATTTCAAAAAGTGAAACCTTAGAGAGCATAAATTACCTTGTCTGATTGTTATTTTACATTGTAATAAATGTAAATGTTGCTGAATTCTATTTTTTATTACTTGAGTTTTACTTTTGTTATGTACAACCATCAAGTCTGACAGTATGTTTTGTCTAATTGAAATCTGCTGTAGATCTAAGGAAATGTGATTATTGCTAACCAAGATGTAAAAATTCTCCTAGCATCATCCAATATTTTTTTTTAATCCAGTGGATTTTTCAATAAAATTTTGTGCCTAAATGTATAAATATGAACTTGTGTGTAAGGTGAGTTTTATGTTATTCATTATATTTAATCAGAAATATGTACCTATGTTCATTGTTGTATGTATTGTATCGTCAAATGTTAGATCATTTTAACAGTTTGCTTAGACCATATTATACCAGTTATAAAGTTAGGTTGATTTGCTTATGCATAGTTACCATTATTTGCACATAGAGCATTCTGATTATGTTTTTATATACACTTGAAATCATTTTTCTTCTTCCAACCCTTTCCAAGTTTATCTTCTTTTATCCATTTATCATTTATCCCTACTGATCTCTTGACCCCAATTCAAGCTCTAATTATTTATCAGATTGCTCTAAGGTCGATCAAACTACATTTCAGATATGTTAACAGATTATGCCTAAGAGGCAGCAATAAAACCTTTCCTATGAAAAATATTGTCTTATATGGGAGAACCTTAAGTTAATTTCATTTTTGTCTTTTCTGTTCTAATACTGTTATCCATTGAGAATAAAAACATTTTATAAACCCTATACCCATATTTTTTCCAAACTATTATGCAAATGTACTTATGTACTTATCTGCGTTCTTTGCTGGTAGACATGAAAATGATTGAAACTCTTAATGACTTCATTTTCCTTAAATTTTTTTTAATTAGCTTAAAGTATCTCAAGGGTTTAATAATGTTAAATAAATAAATTCTAGAGATTGGATTAACATATTATATATATATGTCAATTATGTAAAAATAATTGCACATAATTTTGACTGTTTGGGCGTTCAGCATTTCTTTTAATATTAATAATTAAAATTACAAGTATGCATAGTAATTCATCAGTTATACAATTTGGAGATGCTTATACAACTTATATTTTCTATTTAATAATTCCCATTAATTATATTTAATTTAAATTATAATGTAACTAAGGAAAATTCTATACTGTTTTTTAATCCAGACAGGTAGATTTATGATTTTTTATTTATATTGAACAAAATAAAATATTTGAGGAGGAATTAGGCCATGAACTTTTAGATCTGGGTGGTTACTTTCAGATATATGAAAAGCATTCTTTTTATTCATTATACACCTACACATGAATAAAATAATAAAATTTCTAGATTACAAATGATTTTAACAATTCAAGATGAATATTTGCATCACTAATGCAGTAGAGTAAATATGTTTGTATCTACCTTTCAAAAATAACTAATATTATGTGTATTTTCAGTTTATAGTAGTTAAGCAACATCTCTAGTCATAAAATTATCTAAAACGCCCCAACTATTTTATTAGTAGCACTAAGAGTTTTAAATAAATAACTTCTTAGGACACTGAAGTGAAGTGAAGTTGCTCAGTCATGTCCGACTCTTTGCGACCCCATGGACTGTAGCCTATCAGGCTCCTTCGTCCATGGGATTTTCCAGGCAAGAGTGCTGGAGTGGATTGCCATTTCCTTCTCCAGGGGATCTTCCTGACCCAGGAATTGAACCTGGGTCTCCTGCACTGCACGCAGATGCTTTACTGTCTGAGCTACCAGGGAAGCACTACCTAAATTAAATATTATCATTTACATATTTCATAGCACTTATATATTAGAATTCCATTCACCGAATAAAGATACTAGATGAAAAGTTCATACCTAAATTTGTCATTTTATGTATTTTATTATTCCTCAAATCTATGAGACATAATGTAGTATCCTTTAACCCACTTTTGAATAAGTACAAATCAAGTAAGCTTTCTCTTACTTGGTTTTATTTCCTTTCATTCTTCCTTCTTAATTTTTCTTTATACTATTCTCTCTCTCTCTCCCTTCCTCCCTTTGCTCCTCCTCTCTCTCTTTCCCTCTCAATTTCGGGCCATGGATAAATAAGATGCAGTTCTTCTGTTCCTTTTCTGTTAATTGCTGTTAAATTTTTAAATTTCAGAATTTGTGGTATATATTTATATGTCATAAAACCTTAAACAAAGTTAATGCATTGAATGGGTAGATTAAATTTATTTTCAAATGATTGGAGATATGAATATTCTACAAGTTGCCCTGGAATGATTTCAATATAAATTGAAATTGGTAAAAAGCCTATATTTAAATCAGCTGATTATGTCATTAAAAATGAGGTAGTATTTAATCACTATTAATGCTTGATAATCTTAGAATGCAGAAGATATTAACAGTAAATATTAGGTCTTAACTAAAAGGAAAAAGTTTCAAATATCTAATTAACATATTTTCTGCCCAACCACCATCTAAACTAATCCTCTAGAGTTAACATCTTTAATTTTTTAATTATTTATTTCTAGTTGAAAGATAATTGCTTTAACAATATTTTGTTGGTTTCTGCCATACATCAGCATGAATCAGCCATATGATTCATGCTGATGTATGTAGTATATCTTTCTACTACATGGTGCTTAAAAATTTAATGTAATACATAATGATTATAAAAGTAAATAGCATCTCAGTATTTTGGTAGGAGAATGGATTCAATCTAATTTCATTGTTCTGAAATAAATCAGAGATGAGAATCTAATATCAATGCTTTATTTTCCAAACACCTTAGTTTCTTTATCTTACCTAAGATTATGAATCAGATACAGATCTCTGGTAGTCATCCTCCCCTCCCTCATGGTTATTAAGTAAGTAATTGGAAGCCTAAAATACCTGTCTGTAAATCTTACAGAAAGAGTGGATTATTCTAGAACATCAGTTTTTAGCTACTAGTTAGCAAAATTGAAAAACAAAATAGCCAGGGAAAACACATATGTTCAAAAGTTCTAGTAGTGAATCTGAGGTGATTTGAACTGCAACTGATGTCCTCCTGTCTTTGTTGTAGACTATTATTCCAGCTACTTTTTAAAGATATACTCATTCAAGTGTAATTAAATTTTAAGTATGAACTAATCTAATGTTGGTTGTCTTAAGCCTACATACATTGTAAACTTTCTTTATTTGTATATGTTCAAATTGAATTTAGTTATTCTTTATCACTCCATTTTCAAGTAATGGAAATGTAGTTATAAACTGGGAACATTGCATAATATTCAGAGATAACATAACTTTTAAATTATGCCATATTTATCTATGTACTAAATGGGCACAGTGAAATAAATCTCTAGTAAATCCTTTTTTTCCCTAAAAAGTAAGAAATTGAAAATGACTGTTTTTAAAGAACATCCATAATTCATGAACTTCTTTCAAGAATATTTTTTATCTCACATCTTAACATCGATTTTATATATAACAGTTCTGTTTTAAAGTGATTATTTCTGATGATTTTAATTGCATTTGTTTTCATCATAGCTTATTTTCTTAAAATAAAATGTATGTTATATATGTATTGTCCTCAATATCATCTCTTATTTAAAACCTGTGACATAATATCCAGCACTTTGTGTAATCCTATGCATGAGTTTCATAGTATATTAAATGTCATTTTATTTTCTGTACTTCTGTGTCTCCATTGTTGTAATAAAGAAAACTGAGGAAAAACTTTGCTATATGTGTTTTCTTTATTACTGGTACAAACCTTTTCTGTCTTGTGTGTTTTCATTTCTAACTTGATCAGATTCAGTATCTCAAAGTAATACATGTATGGTAACACATGCATATATATTTCTCTTTTACAAACAGTCAATTGTTGCATTGCCAGTTAAAAATTAAATAGTGTAGAAATTACAAAAGGGAAAATACTCATTTTCAAGATTTGCATTATTTTAAGGCATGCTTAATCTTCCTTTATCCAGAACAGCCTTCTCCCAAATATATGTCTTAAAGACCACTCATTAAAATGTTTGCATACATTTTAAAATGAAAATTATAATATCTGTATTTTGTTACAATGCTTAACTTATTTCAGTTGATAAAATAGTTATAGAAGTTTTATATATTGGGAGAGAGAAAGAGGTAAGCTGATTTTTTTTTCTGTTCTTGTTTTTATTTTTCCTGAAGCTCCTTAAAAATGATATGGTATCAAATGGGAAGTATCTGGGGATATTTGAACATTTTCATAGTGACTGTCACAGTAATTTTATATTACCTGGTTAGATTTATGTTACTTTATTTTGGGGGACCACTAAGGAAACTAAAGAGATTTGAGCAAATATATTCTAGCATTCTAATAAAACACCATTATCTTGTTATAGCAACAATCTGAGGATCAGAGAACGACTAGTCATTGACATAGTCCAGTTACTCATATTCTGTTTTCCTTGTATGTTTGTTTTACCAAATTACACTGACAGGAGGTATACCTAAATCTCTTGTCTATTACTTATATGATCTTCTAGCTTTGACCTGATTCCTTTGACTTCTTGATTGGACCATAGGAAAAACTTTCTGGCAAAGGAAAGGCTGTGTATTAACTGACCACCATGCCTTCCAGTAGTCCTGGTACTTCTCTTAAGCTGCTGTTATATTTCTCACTTCAACTTATACATAAAGCTTCATTTATTCTCATGATCAGTATAATAAACTCACGTGGTGTATATAGTCTTAGAGTATCACGTTAAATTTTATTATTTTCTGATTTTTATACGTTGTATAAAAACGTTTTTTAAATGACTTATTTATATTTTTGGTTGAAATAAATAATATTATCTTTATATGAAATACTATTTTTACTTTCTAATGAAAGCTAAAATAGACATTTCCATTTCAACATCTATCCTTTTCATTTTAAAAATAAGAAAATTCAGTACATAATTTGCACAGTGGCTATATGCTTGCTTTACTGATTTCTCATTTATTATTACAAGAGAAATACTAAATTATTTTAAAAATCATATTAGAATATATTCTTTTATTTTTTTAAATGTGGTTAAAACAGAACTAAAAATTATCTCCTCAAACTAGCATTTCTGGTTTGAAGAATCTCTGAATGACAAATTTCCATTTGCCATTGCTTCTTTCTATATCATTTCATCACGCTGAACTGGATATGTACATTACCTGAAAGATTAAATGCAAAATTCACTGATGGTCTTGAAAAATGATGAGAAATATATTATACTTTTGGTACTTATTGTTGGAAAACAGAATAACAATTAATTGGGTTTTCATATACTATCCTGAGACTTACTCTTCCATCAAATGGCTCAGATATGAAGGAAAGTTTACTTAAGGAAATAGAAATATTTCTCTACAACACTATTCAGTATGGTTCATTTCTAGATTTCCTCATACAAAAACAGGAAACTGAAAGTGATTGACTTGCCTGTGTGTTACTCATAACTTAGTATGTCACATTTTGGTAGTTGTTAAAGGACATAAACATAATTATAGACATTCTCAGTTGATTCAGGCCTATTAACAATTCCCATTAAGATTTTAAAATATTAACTTTTTTCCTGCTCTTAAATATACTTTGTTTTCTAGGCTAGTTTCAACTTTGCACCAAAATTGAGAGTACTGTACCGAGTTCTTATATACCTCTTATCTCGATATACATATAGCCTCCTCCATTATAATCATGCAGAGTGGTACCTTTGTTACCATCAATGAACCTACATTGAGACATCATTTTTTACCCAGAGTTTGTATTAAGTGTTACTCTTGGTTTTGCACATTCTATGGGTTTTGATGAATATATAATGACATGTATCCACCATTATGGTATCATACAAAACAGTTCCAGTGCCCTAAAAATCCTCTGTCCTCTGCCTGCCTTTTCACCCCTGTCTCTCTGCTAATTCCTGACAACTACTGATGTTCATAGGTTTGCCTTTTCTGTAGTGTCATATAGGTGGAATCATACAGTAAGTAATATTTTCAGATTGGCTTATCTCACTTGGTAATGTACCTTTAAAATTCCTCCTATATCTTTTCATGTGCCTCTGTATCTTTTCATGTTCATTTCTTTGTAGTATTGAATGATATTCCATTGCCTGGCTGTTCCATGTTTTATCCTTACACCAAATGAAATGAATAACATTTTTGTCTCCATTTTTCTTAGTGAAAGTCTACACTTCTATTTTATAGTTGATGGTATACAATATAGTCATTCAGATGCAGTGTGCAATAATAACTGGCCCTACATGTTTAGAATGTTTTGTTTTAATAACGTAGCTTAATTTTTTAATTTAACCCCAATGCAGAAAAGGAAGTTTCTAAGACACAATACAATGCATGTTAAAATGGAAATTTTGTAAAATTAATAGGTTATAAATTCCTTAAAAAATGATAATATCATTCATATATTTATTCACATTTACATTTATTGTCTTATAAATTTAGAGAATTCAAAAGTATGTATATTTAAGAATTTTATAATAAATAGGTTAAACTGTATGGAATTTCAATAAACAATTTGTAAAACATCAATTGTAGTTTAATATTGATGCTCCTGCTCTTTAGTTGCTAAGTCATGTCCAACTACTTGCTACCCCAAGAACTATTTAGTCTGCCAGGCTCCTCTGTTCATAGGATCTCCCAGCCAAGAATACTGGAGTGAGTTGCCATTTCCTTCTCCAGGCAGTCTTCCCAACGCAGGGAGCAAATCTCTGCTTCTTGGCAAGTGGATTCTTTACCCCTGAGTCACCTGGGAAGCTCTAGTTTAATCTTATACAAGTGTAATTCAATTTTGTAATATAGTCTTTAAGAAAAAAAGGTATTTTCTGTTTGTGTAAAGAAAATTTAATTTCCTTGTTTTAAATATAGGGAATACTCTTTTAATATTAAAAGAAACAATGAAATTGGCCATTTAATGAGTGAACAAAGACCTAAAATTTAAACTATTCACTTTTTTTTTAACACTGATCAATATCTGTTTTGATCATATTCATATCATTCTAAGAAGCTCCCTTTTCTACTAACCAATAAAAGCTTCACTGTCTTATATGAAATAACAAAATTAATTCCATGAAAGTAAACTGAACACATACCATAAGATTTAAACTGAATATGAAGAAATTATAGTGAGTGAGGTAAGAATAAACTTCAAATATAGCAGTTTGAATAATTATCATATAGAAAAATATTTTATATTACTGTCCATTTTTTGGACGGGATTTTATGGAAGGTGGTCTCCTTCCAACATAATTAGCAATTTGAAATGTCAGTGTAGATAGGAGCATAGATATTCTGCTATGCAAATGCTTTAGATATTTCACAATTTCCCATGATTTATATTTGTACCAGGTTTTCAACCATTATAAAATATTCATTACTAAGTTTTTAGTTATTTGAAATATTTATCAGAAAAATGTTGTTATCTACTATTTCTTTTAGCCAAGTTGATTTTTCAAAATTAATGCAATTATTTTATTCTTTTTTTTGGGGGGGGGGTTTAAAACATTTTTATTTATTTAATTTTTGGCTACACTGGGTCTTTGTTGCTACCTGCGAGCTTTCACGATAGTTCTATAAAGTTGCCATGAATACTGAATTAGGAAATACAGAACAGCTATGGGCGGGTGCTACTCTTTGTTGTGGGGCAGAGGCTCCAGGAATGTGGGCTCAGGAGTTGTGGCACGTGGGCTTAGTTGCCCCATGGCATATGGGATCTTCCTGGACCAGGGATCGAACCCGTGTCCCCTGCATTGGCAGGACAATTCTTTTTTTTATTCTTTAATTTCCTTTCTTACATTAAAACATGTTACCTTAACTCATATTAAAACTTGACAAGTTTCCATCAGCATTCTCATAGAAGAAGAATACTTTTTATATTTTAGATTGTTCACTTTTTATACAGAATTGTTTTAAATTTTAAAAAAGATAGATACTAAAACCTTAAGGGAGATTGGATAGATATTTTAAAAATGGTCAAAATTATGAGTCACTTGAAATGTCATTCTAATTAAAAGTATATAGAATAAGTATACAGGCAAACTGTTTACCATCTGAGCCACCAGGGAAGCCCATACTAATTATAATTTATGGTATATATGTATATGTATACATATATAATACAAAATATAGTATATTTTATCTTATACAGTGTCTACTTTTTATATTTTTTGATGGAGACCATTTTTAAAGTCTTTATTGAATTTGTTACAATATTGCTTCTGTTTTATTTATTTATTTATCTTGGCCATGAGGCATGTGGGATCTTAGCTTCCTGTACCTTCTGCATTGGAAGATGAAGTCATAACAACTGGACCACCAGGGAGGTCCCTACAGATAACGTAGGGAAGTCCCTTCGTTATCTAATGTGAATTAAATCACTAATCGCAATATGAGACTATCTTCTAGCTTATTCAATCCCAACAGCAGGCAGATATTGACATTTATATATGCATTATAGAAAAAGGTATGGAATAAGAGAGAGGGAAGGCTGGATGGACATTTAGCACTGTAGCCCAAGCCTCTGCTAGCCCCACTCCCAACCATTGCAACAGGCTTTATTTCCTTGTCCGTGTGTTTCTAGCCTCTTCCTACCATCTTTTAAGAAAAGATCAGTTAGGTTTTGTTGTTGGTGGTGATTATTTTGTTTTGGTTGATTTATTTTTTCATTTGTCTATTCAATTGAAAGTTTCATTCTTTTTAACCTCATAATTTATCACTTAATCAGCATCTTCCACCAGTTACCCCCAATATCAAATCCCTAATATCCATAAATATCTGCTAACTTCAGGTTATACTGTATATTTTCATATATCTCCTTCTTTGCTCATATCATGTTCTAACTTAAATGGGCTCATAATCACACAGAAAACTTCTTATTCTTCAGTGTCATGTCAGAAGTTATCTTTTCTATCATGCCTTCCTTGACCACTAGTCATCAGCTTCCACGCTTCTTCCACCTATTTTCTCAGGTCACACTATGCTACACCACTAGAAAAGCATTCTCAGTCACCCCTACAAATACATTAATAACTCCCAGTGAAGAGAGTCCTTTGCCTTTTTCTTTTTTTATTCTCACAACAGCTTGATAGAATTGTTTAATAGCATTATGATAATCATGTCATATGATTATCACATAGGATGATCATATGTCTTTGACCAATTTGTCACTAGGCTAAAAGATAACTTTTATGATATAAAGGACTAGAAAATATTTTGAAAAAACATGTCAGTCACAATCCTACTTTGTAAATATATATATATATTTACATATATATGTAAATAAACATGTATACTTTTAGAAAAGAGTGTAGGGCTTTAAAAATATTAATTTGCATAGTAAAGTATAATTTCCTTTCCATTACTAAACCAATTATCTTCAATTAACTGCTTTTTCTTACCTCAAATCAGTTACTTAGTTTAAAAAAATGTCTGATTTATCAGTGCTACCTCTTGATACCATCTTCCAAATCTCTCCTGTTAGTAGGGAAAAGGGACTTGAAAGGAAATTGTAGATTAGCATTGCATTTATGCATTAAAAAAATCATTATACATGTAATATCATTTTGACAGAAAAACCAAAACGACTAGAAAATAGTATATAGGAATTGTAAAATACAATCTTCACCTCCCAAATACTAGGGTTGTATGAAAAGAAATTCGCTAGTAGGTAGTAAGTTGTCTACATCAGTATTGCTGAACTGATTACACACACAGAAGACAAGACTACCTTTTTAAGATGTACCAAAAATAGCCTGAAGACTTAAAACATAGATGAGGACTTCCCTAGTGGCTCAGATGGTAAACTGTCTGCCTGCAATGCAGGAGACCCGGGTTTGATCCCTGGGTCGGGAAGATCCCCTGGAGAAGGTAAAGGCAACCCACTCCAGTACTCTTGCCTGGAAAATCCCATGGACAGAGGAGCCTAGTAGGCTACAGTCCATGGGATCGCAAAGAATCAGACACAACTGAGTGACTTTACTTTCCTTTTCCTTTTAAACATGTATAAAACATAACATAGGGCTTTATTGATATGTCTGAGTAATGTTGAAAGATTATTGGTGAATTTTGCTTATATCTTTTAAAATCTGAAAATTTTCAATTCCTAAATTTATGAGGAATACTACAAAGGGTTTTTTCAAAGAACCAGAAAGCTAGAAAATCACATACAATATAAACTTCCATGTAACTACGGATCTCCAACATGACTTTTATAATATATTTGTAGATATAAAGAGCTCCAATGAACTCAATATATGTTCATTTAAAACACAGCTAATTACCTCTGGTGTGATCCTAAAAGCCAAAAATCCCTAAGACAAGTCCCAAAACACTTATAAACTGGTGTAATTACATACAAGTATGTACTTTTTTCAAGTATCTCATAGTTTTTATTTTTAATATATTTTTAAGATTTTACCCTTTTAAAATTCCAATATTATTTGCCTGAAATGCAATCCTTTATAAAAGACTGCAGTTTTATCTTCACTGATGACTATACTCTCTTCACAGCCAGCACAGATATACTAGCATTATGTACATTTTCCCTTTAAATCGTACCCTGAAAAACATGGGAGATAGAACACTGTACCTACACAGTTTTTGTACAACTAGCTCAATAAGCAATTAAATATCTGAATAAAGTGAAGGTTTAAGGGCACTCCATGGACATGAGTTTGAGTAAGCTCCAGGAGTTGGTGATGGACAGGGAAGCCTGGCATGTTGCAGTCCATGGGGTGGCAAAGAGATCGACATGACTGAGCGACTGAACTGAAGTGAACTGAACTGAAAAAGTTGCTAATGAGCACATTTTGTCAAAAAGCTGAATGATGTAATTACTTTATCTCATAAATACTATTAACAAGAATTGTCCAAAAAAGAACTGATACTACAGAATAAATGATTAGAACAGAAAGCAAGTATAGTCATAATTTAAAACAAACGAGACTTTGATCCACTTCATATTAAAATAAACTTTTAAGAGATTTAATCTTATTGTTTTATTTAAATGGATATTTACATGTCTAAAATATTGTGCAAAAAACCTTAACTATAAAAATAACAATGTGATTCAAAACCTCAAAACTAAAAAAAAAAACCCAAAAAACTCAAAGCTAATGGTGAGCTAAAATAGACAAAAGTGAAGAGAATACCTATATATATATATACACACATACATATAGGTATATATATACCTACATATATACCTATATATATATATATAATCCTATGTTCGTGGGATTTCTCAGACAAGAATACTGTAGTGGATTGCTATTTCCTCCTCCAGGGGATTTTCCAACTCAGGGAATGAACCTGTGTCTCTTGCATCTCTGGCATTGGCAGGCTGATTCTTTACCACTGTGCCACCTAGGAAATATACATATATATACATATATATATATACATATATATATATATATATATATTTGTTCACGAACTAAGCATCAGTTCAGTTCAGTTCAGTCGCTCAGGCGTGTCCGACTCTTTGCGACCCCATGAATCACAGCACGCCAGGCCTCCCTGTCCATCACCAACTCCTGGAGTTGACTCAGACTCATGTCCATCGAGTCAGTGATGCCATCCAGCCATCTCATCCTCTGCCATCCCCATCTCCTCCTCCCCCAATCCCTCCCGGCATCAGACTCTTTTCCAATGAGTCAACTCTTCGCATGAGGTGGCCAAAGTACTGGAGTTTCAGCTTTAGCATCATTCCTTCCAAAGAAATCCCAGGGTGATCTCATTCAGAATGGACTGGTTGGATCTCCTTGCAGACCAAGGGACTCTCAAGAGTCTTCTCCAACACCACAGTTCAAAAGCATCAATTCTTCAGCACTCAGCCTTCTTCACAGTCCAACTCTCACATCCATACATGACCACTGGAAAAACCATAGCCTTGACTAGACGGACCTTTGTTGGGAAAGTAATGTTTCTGCTTTTGAATATGCTATCTAGGTTGGTCATAACTTTCCTTCCAAGGAGTAAGCGTCTTTTAATTTCATGGCTGCAGTCACCATCTGCAGTGATTTTGGTGCCCCCCAAAATAAAGTCTGACACTGTTTCCACTGTTTCCCCATCTATTTCCCATGAAGTGATGGGACCAGATGCCATGATCTTCATTTTCTGAATGTTGAGCTTTAAGCCAACTTTTTCACTCTCCACTTTCACTTTCATCAAGAGGCTTTTGAGTTCCTCTTCACTTTCTGCCATAAGGGTGGTGTCATCTATGTATCTGAGGTTATTGATATTTCTCCCGGCAATCTTGATTCCAGCTTGTGTTTCTTCCAGTCCAGCATTTCTCATGATGTACTCTGCATATAAGTTAAATAAGCAGTGTCCCAATATACAGCCGTGATGTACACCTTTTCCTATCTGGAACCAGTCAGTTGTTCCATGTCCAGATCTAACTGTTGCTTCCTGACCTGCATACAAATTTCTCAAGAGGCAGATCAGGTGGTCTGGTATTCCCATCTCTTTCAGAATTTTCCATAGTTTATTGTGATCCACACAGTCAAAGGCTTTGGCGTAGTCAATAAAGCGGAAATAGATGTTCTTCTGGAACTCTCTTGCTTTTTCCATGATCCAGCAGATGTTGGCAATTTGATCTCTGGTTCCTCTGCCTTTTCTAAAACCAGCTTATTCAGTGTTATCTGTCAGAGACAATAATAGCATTATCAATAATTATCTTTTTTTGTTTGTTTAATTTTGACATCAGACTTTCAGTGATTGGGAAAGATTTTAATTTGGCATATAGAAGAAGCAAGGCAATGACCAAAAAGGTATATTTACTATACAAATAATGAAAAAATTAAAAAATAATAGTAAACTAAAAAACTCTCAAATTTTAGTCACAGTGAGATGCACATCTAAAACTGGAAGAATGAAAATATACCAAAACCTTAGGCCTAATGAATAGTGTTTATCAAAAATAGTAAAAAATACATGTAAAATATAAACATTTATTTACAATTATTTTATGCACCATAGTTCATGTATGCTAGCAATTTTAAAGTATTTATACTTGCTAAAATGTAGAAAGATTTAGAGTAAAAGAAGAGAAATCCTAATTTTTTAAAAGAAGATACTATAAACAAGTGATGAATAATAAGTTTGCCATAAACAAAATGATCATTTGTGTTAGTCAGTCATATCCAACTCTTTGTGACCACATGGAATGTAGCCCATCAGGCTCCTCTGTCCCTGGGATTTTGCAGGCAAGAATACTGGGGTGGGTTTCCATTTCCTTCTCCAGGGGATCTTCCTGTCCCAGGGTTCAAACCTGGGTCTTGTGCATTGCAGGCACATTCTTTACCATCTGAGCCACCAGGTTTGTAAAGTAATATTTTTACTGTGTTTTGGAATTTCCAAAGTAGCTTCATATATGATTATCAAAGAATATTTTAGCTAGGTTACATGAGAATTATTGTCCACATTTCATTAATAATTAAATAGAATAAAAGTGTGACAGATATTTCCATTTGTAGTGTTTTGGCCACAAAATGGTAGAGATGAAAGTAATTTCCATCAATGTTAGCTTTCTATAACTTTAATTTCTTATATTTTTTATGTTTTATAATTATACATTGCATTTTTATCAAAAGATCAATATGTTATAAAGTTATCTTAAAATAAAAGCATGTGTCATAGGAGGAGATATTCAGTTTTTCTCTAGTCATGTGTGTGTGTGTGTTAGTCACTCACTCATGTCTGACTCTTTGCAACCCCATGGACTATATAGCCTGCCAGCCTCCTCTGTCCATGTGATTCTTCAGGCAAAAATACTGGAGTGGGTTGCAATTCCCTTCTCCACGGGATCTTCACAATCCAGGGATTGGACCCAGGTCTCCAGCATTGCAGGAAGTTTCTTCACCAACTGAGCTACCAGGCAAGCCCTTTGGTTGTACGGGAAGCAATGAAAAAAGTGGCTTGGATTGGAGAGAGAGTATAAATTCCAATCGTAGTAGCTCTTGAGTTTGTTTGAATTTTTAAAACATTTTGGATTAATAGAAAATGATATGTTTAATCACCCTTGCTGTTATAGTTTGCAGTGATTCTCTCTTTTTATTTAATACAATTAAAGAGGTATTGATCAGACATTAAAAACCTCAGAATTTCAAACATTTATGTCAAACAGTCTTCAGTTCAGTTCAGTTCAGTCGCTCAGTCGTGTCAGATTCTTTGTGACCCCATGGACTGCAGCACGCCAGGCCTCCCTGTCCATCACCAACTCCCAGAGTTACTCAAACTCATGTCCATTGAGTTGGTGATACCATCCAACCATCTCATCCTCTGTTGTCCCCTTCTCCTCCAGCCTTCAATCTTTTCAGCATCAGAGTCTTTTCAAATTAGTCAGTTCTTCCCATCAGGTGGCCAAAGTATTGGAGTTTTAGCTGCAACATCAGTCTTTCCAATGAATATTAAGGACTGATTTCCTTTAGGAAATGGACTGGTTGGAACTCCTTTCTGTCCAAAGGACTCTCAAGAGACTTCTTCAACATCACAGTTCAAAAGCATCGATTCTTTGGCACTCAGCTTTCTTTATTATGTTCAACTCTCACATCCACACATGAATACTAGAAAAACCAATAGCTTTGACGAGATGGACCTTTTTCGGCAAAGTAATGTCTCTGCGTTTTAATATGCTGTCTAGGTTGGCCATACCCACTCCAGTACTCTTGCCTGGAAAATCCCATATGCAGAGGAGCCTGGTAGGCCGCAGTCCATGGGGTTGCAAAGTCGGATACGACTTAGCGACTTCACTTTCACTTTTCACTTTCATGCATTGGAGAAAGAAATGGCAACCCACCCCAGTATTCTTGCCTGGAGAATCCCACGGACAGGGGAGCCTGGTGGGCTGCCATCTATGGGGTCACACAGAGTCAGACACGACTGAAGCGACTTAGCAGCAGCAGCAGCAGGTTGGTCATAACTTTCCTTCCAAGGAGCAAGCGTCTTTTAATTTCATGGCTGCAATCACCATAAGAACTGATTTTGGCGCCCCCCAAAATAAAGTCTGTCACTGTTTCCACTGTTTCCCCATCTATTTGCCATGAAGTGATGGGACTGGATGCCATGATCTTAGGTTTATGAATGTTGAGCTCTAAGCCAACTTTTTCACTCTCCTCTTTCACTTTCAAGAGGCTCTTTAGTTCTTTGCTTTCTGCCATAAGGGTGGTGTCATCTGCATACCTGAGGTTATTGATATTTCTCCCTGCAACCTTGATTCCAGCTTGTGCTTCATCCAGCCCAGCATTTTTCATGTGGCCCCATCCTTGCAGCAGCGCTCCTCTGACCCATACCTCCACAGGAGACACTCAAGCACAGTTCTGTCCCAGTTTCCGTGGGGTCCCCAGGTCCCGGTGCGCACAAGGCCTGCCTGAGCCCTCTGAGTGTCTCTGGCAGGAATGGGGTCCAACTCTAAATGCGAATTCACCCCTCCAAACAGGCTTATCAAATGTGAATTCAAATTGAATGGATCAATTGTATAGCAAAAACAAACAGCATTGAAAAACAATTTTCCTCCAATTAAAAAATTAACAAACATTAAATGGAATGGATCCATCATTCAGGATTAACAACAGTCAGTATAAATACAGGAAACCCATGGTCATGACATAGAAGAGAACTGTGGTATGTGGAGAAATGAGAAGAGTGGGACATTGTTCTTAGATTGTTATATCAATCGTTTCAAAAGTTCACCCTTTAATAGTGAATTTTATAACATGCTTGAATAAAAGTCTTCATTGTTTTTTCTCCTTGTGACTACACTTGCAGAAGTCATGTTGTTTCAAATTTATAAAAGTAGATACTTGGAATCATTTTTCTAAAAACCTAAAGTACATAATATTTCTATGAATATGCCTGATTCCTCATTGAGTATAACTGAGAGAAAACTATCAAGCGTAAAGACAAATAACTTCTGTTTAGCAAGTCAGGTATTCCCCATAGGAAATTGTCTTATAAATGAAACTTTTCTCTACCCAACTCCTCAGAATTGAAAAGATTATTTTCTTTCTTGAGTGGATTATGTCAAAAGATGCAAAGACTGCAGCTTAATCTATAGTGGGCAATACTATGATTATACTTCATTTTTTTTTAATTTTTTCATTTCATATATGATATTATACATGTTTCAGTGCCATTCTCCCAAATCATCCCCTCCTCTCCCTCTCCCACAGAGTCCAAAAAACTGTTCTATACATCTGTATCTCTTTTGCTGTCTCGCTTACAGGGTAACAATAAATTACCGTCTTTCTAAACTCCATATATATGCATTAGTATACTGTATTGGTGTTTTTCTTTCTGGCTTCACTCTGTATAATAGGCTCAAGTTTCATCCACCTCATTAAAACTGATTCAAATGTATTCTTTTTATACTTCATTTTTAATATTGCCACTGTTGATAAAGCTGTAAAGTTTATCAACATTTTTAAGTCTCTTAAAAATACTTTTTTTCTGTTGATATAGTCTAGACCCTAATCTTGTTTCTATACTTTGGCTCTTTTTACTATATTTTCCTATTCTTTGTTAATTTGGGGGGATCCTATAAAAATATCACAGAACACTAAATAATCAATTTAAGATCATTTCCAAGTATATGAATGACAAGTGATTTTGGAAAGCAACAATCTAAATAACAGAGCAAGAAACTATTTGACATCTTAAGTTCACTTTTTAATTAGAGCAGTAGGTATGCTTTTTAATAAGTTTTTTCAAATTTTTAACTGTAGGATAATTGCTTTACAGTGCTGTGTTGTGTCTGCCATTTGACAATATGAGATATTGTGAAGCCAGAAGTATACATATTATCGCCTCTCTCTGGAGCCTCCTTCCCATCCACTCCCATCTCACCCCTCTAGGTTGTCACAGAGCACCAGGCTGTTCTCCCAATGCTATACCACAACTTCCCAGCATCTATCTATTTTACACATGGTAATGTATATATTTCAGTGCTGCTCTCTCCATTCTTCCCACTCTCTTCATCCCCTGCTGTGTCCACAAGTCCATCCCCTACATCTGTGACTATTCCTGCCCTGAAAATAGGTTCATCAGCACCACTTTTCTAGACTTCGTATATATGTGTTAACCTCAAATATATGCTTTTCTCTTTCTCACTTACTTCACTCTGTGTAACAGGCTCTAGGTTCATCCACCTCATTTCAACTGACTCACATTTCTTCCTTTTATGACTGAGTAATATCCCATTATGTGTGTGTGTGTGTATATATATATATATATACATACACATATATATATACATATATATGTGTGTGTGTGTATATATGTATATATCTCACAACTTCTTCATTCATTCCTCTGCCAATGGACATCTAGGTTGCTTCCATGTCCTGGTTATTGTCAGTAATGCTGTAATGAACATTGGGGTGCATGTGTCTTTTTGAATTACGGTTTTCTCAGGGTATATGCCTGATAATGGAATTGCTGGATCATACAGTAGTTTTATTTTTAGTTTTTAAAGGAGCCTCCATACTGTTCTCCATAGTGGCTGGATCAATTTACATTTCTGCCTGCAGTGCAAGCATTTTTGTTGTTTAGTGGCTAAGTTGTGTCCAACTCTGCAACTCCATGGACTGTAGCATGCCAGGTTCCTCTGTCCATGGGATTTCCCAGACAAGAATCCTGGAGTAGGTTGCCATTTCCCTCTCCAGGGGATCTTCCTGTCTCAGGCATCTAACCTGTGGCTCCTGCATTGGCAGACAGATTCTCTACCACTAAGCCACCAGGGAAGCCCTTTTCTCCACATGTTCTCCATCATTTTTTTTTTTTTTTTTAATATATAGATGTTTCTATTATGGTCATTCTCACTGGGGTAGATGATACCTCATTGTAATTTTGTTTTGCATTTCTCTATTAATGAACAACGTTGCACATCTTTTCATGTTTGTTGACCATCTGCTTTTCTTCTTTGGAGAAATGTCGGTCTAGATCTTCCACATATTTTTTGACTAGGTTGTTTGTTTTTCTGATAATGAGCTGCTTGTTTATTTTGGAGATTAATCCTTTGTCAGTTGCTTCTTTTGCCATTATTTTCTTCCATTCTGAGAGTTATCTTTTCATCTTGTTTATAGTTTCCTTTGCTGTGCAAAAGCTTTTAAATTTAATTAGGTCCCATTTGTTTATTTTTGTTTTTATTCCCATTATTCTAGGAGGTGGGTCAAAGAGAATCTTGCTGTGAATTATGTCAATGAGTGTTCTGCCTATGTTTTCATCTAATAGATTTATTTTAAAATATGTATTACCCCAGAGAGTATCTTTTATAATGCATGAAGATTACTCTAGGTCCTTCTTAATCTAAAAATCTTACCTTTTGTTCCTTTGTTGTGCTTTGGGGAATCCAATGAATGAAATTAAATTAGGGAAACATATGCCTCATAAATGAAACTGGACTTCAATCAATGTATGTTAAGCCTAAAGACTTATGTTAGTTTTAATCTCTTTTGGTACATATCAGGAAACTCCTCTAATGCTGAACTAATTTTGAAGCACTCAATGAAGGTTTGTGAAGCCTAAGTGAATTAATAGTTCTTTAAAAAAAAATAATGAAACTATATAGACACAAAAGTCTACAGATAATCCAGATGTCTGATTTAAAATTAGCTGAGTTGCTGACCAACACAGCTTGTTTTCTTTTCTTTTCTTTTGGCCACACAGCATGCATGGGATGCAGGATCTTAGCTCCCAAGCCAGAAATGGAACCTCCCCCCTGCAATGGAAGCTCAGAGTCTTAACCACTGGACTACTAGGAAAGTCCCCCAAGACAGGTTAGAAGGAGCTCAAATGTAGAAAGCAGCCTGCTCCTTCTCTTTCCACATAGGATGAAATATATGTGCGTATAGATTTATACCTAGGTTTTCCATAAATCATTTGATATATGAAAATGATGCACTAGGCAAGAGGAAGGAAGAACGTGTAAACAGGAGACAAATAGACCTACCTCTATTGTAGAAGAGATTAGTATTTGTTCAAGGTCATGATCAACAACAAAAACTTTCCTTGTAGTCTTTTGTACACTTAACTGTATTTATCAGTGTGTGTGTGTGTGCTCAGTTGCACAGTCATAATTGTCTCTTTGCAATCCCGTGGACTGTAACCCACCAGGTTCCTCTGTCCATGGATTTTCCAGGCAAAAATACTGAAGTAGATTGCCATTTCCTACCTCAGGGTATATTTAGCACTATCATTTATGAAAATAATTACCACTATTCTGGGAGCAACAACCAAATCTCCATTTAGGACCATTTAAATTTAAATTAATCTCCCTTTAAATTTTTTAAAGTTTTTTCTCTATATTTTTATCACAAATTTATACATCTAAAAGTAATTCTCAACCTATACAGAGTTAAATAAAAAACTGAACTAATTAAGAATCAAAAAGCAATGGTACTTTTGTAAATAAAATATACAGTTTTTTAAAAAAATATTAGCATCAAACAATATTTCATGGAAAATTATTTAAGTGCTTTTAGCAGTAAGCTAATTTCTGCAACAGAAATATGAAAAAAGTCACACATATGACAGATGGGAATTTTTTTCCTTATTTTAGTGTTTTGATTTTATATTTTGATGACTATTAAATTGCAATTACATAACCTCTTGGGCTACATATTGGTTTATATGCCAATTCCTAACTTTCACAGTATGGGAGGTGCAGCTTGGAGGGATGTTGTAAAAACTCTCTTAGACTGACTCTCATATTTGCTTTCAATAATAAAATATGTACGTACAAATAGATGTTTGAATTTTTGACACCTAAATTATTTATATTTTATTAATTCTAACATGAAATCCTTTTTCAAAGAGAAATACAAAAGAACACCAAAAAAGAAGCTGAAAACAAGGATTCAAGAAAAATACAGAAAAGCAAGAAATAATTATTTGCATTATTGTACCAGTTTTAAATAGTTGTTTTTCTACTTGTAGCATAGAAAAAATGGATATTGACATGTTTATGTAAGCAAATTACACATTCTAATTTATTCACTAGTTTTATTGCCATCTTTTGACTATTTGATGTTGCTGCTGCTGCTGCTAAGTTGCTTCAGTCGTGTCTGACTCTGTGCGACCCCATAGACGGCAGCCCACCAGCTCCTCTGTCCCTGGGATTCTCCAGGCAAGAACACTGGAATGGGTTGCCATTTCCTTTTCCAATGCATACATGCATTCTAAATTGCTTCAGTCGTGTCCAACTCTGTGTGACTCCATGGACAGCAGCCCTCCAGGCTCCTCTGTCCACAGGATTCTCCAGGCAAGAATACTAGAGTAGGTTGCCATTTCCTTCTCCCATTTGATGCTGAATATTCAATACGAAATGTTGACTTAAACACAGGTATTAAAAAATCATAAAACTGAGAAGTTCCCTGTTGGTCTAGTCATTAAAATTTGGTGCTTTCACTGCCATGGCCTGGGTTCGTTCAGGAACTAGGATACCAGGACCATGGACTGTGATATATATATAAACACACACACTAAGTTGCTTCAGTTGTGTCTGATTCTTTGAGACACTATGGACTGTCGCCTGCCAGGCTCCTCTGTCCATGGATTCCCCAGGCAAGAATTCTGGAGTGGGTTTCCATGCCTTCAGGCTAAATAACGGAGAAGGCAATGGCACCCCACTCCAGTACTCTTGCCTGGAAAATCCCATCGACGGAGGAGCCTGGAAGGCTGCCGTCCATGAGATCGCTAAGAGTCGGACCCGACTGAATGACTTCACTTTGACTTTTCCTTTTCATGCATTGGAGAAGGAAATGGCAACCCACTCTAGTGTTCTTGCCTGGAGAATCCCAGGGACGGAGGAGCTTGGTGGGCTGCCGTCTATGGGGTCGCACAGAGTTGGACGCGACTGATGCGACTTAGCAGCAGCAGGCTAAATAAATAGTCTTCAGTTCTACACATCTGATATTAAGGGTTATCTTGTAATGTGGAGACCTGAAAATATTTTTGTTTTTGTAATGGAGTTGAATAAAAATGAAGTCATAAAGCACATATGTAACCATTCTGGAAAGCTAAAAAGAAAAGATGGCTTTAAAATCCTTTAAATGATTGCCATGCTTAGTTTCAATGTATTAAGTAATTAAAACCATAATTTACTTATAAAGATTTTTTGTATATTTCTAAGGAAATAAATTATTCCTAGTCCCTAAATCCTAGTGATGCAATGCTATATATGGTAATGACTTTGTGAGAAGTCCAGACAAATAAGTGAACTTTTACAATAGACTAAGTTGGTAACAAAAGAAAGAAGGAAAATATTAGAAAATTTAACTTTCATAATTATTATAGCTTAACTTCATGGAATATGAGAAAATATAAACATTTAAATATATTGTTGGTGATGGACAGGAAAGCCTGGTGTGCTGCGAGTCATGGGGTCGCAAAGAGTCAGACACGACTGAACTAAACTGAACTGAAATACATTGTTAAGCTAAAAAAAGCTTTCACGAAAGAATGTAATTAAATATTTATTGCATAAAACTATTTGATATCCATGCCTATTCTTTGCATTGACAAAATATATATTTTTCTTAAAAATTAACTTTAGGTAGTCATCCAACTTTGTAATCATTAAAAAGGTATAACTTCGTTTCTCTAGGAAAAAAGTAATAGCTCTTAAAGTCAATATTCCCCCACCATAAGGTGCTTTACAAATACAATGTTTCTAAGCACTTTTTTGAACTCAGGAATGAAGCAGATCAATATACTGGTTTAATACTGAAAAGGTCACAAATAAAATATTTATCATTTAAAAGCTAACTAGCTAACACTAAGTCATTTCAAAACAGTGACTGTATTCTCAAAAGTGCACTGGGATGACCCAGAGGAATGGTACACGGAGGGAGGTGGGAAGGGGGTTCAGGATGGGGAACACGTGTATACCTGTGGCAGATTCATGTTGATGTATGGCAAAACCAATACAATATTGTAATTAGCCTCCAATTAAAATAAATTTATATTAAAAAAGTATAATCAATGCTTAACAAGAGATTGTGAAGGTTGCTGATGAAGAAATATATTTATTGAATTAATTTAATTTTAAATGGTCAATTTTTTTCACCAAAACTGCATTTCCATAGAATTTTGTAATAATAATGATACTTGTTAAATTTTTACCTTGTGATTTAAATACATTATTATATTCACAAGTCTTTCCAACAACCTCATGGCTTAGTTTGTGGAGACTGTTTTCCAAATTGTCCCCATTTCAATAAAGAGGCATCTCAGCCTTAGAGAAAAGTTAAATGACTCAGCAAAGGATATGGGGGAATAAATGATGGAAGCAGGATTTTCTGATGCCAGATTCAATGCCTTTCTGAACAAAGCAAAAGTCTTCACATTTTAAAAATGGTAAATGGGGATTTATGTCATTGACCAGCTATATCATCATTGAGCTGTGGGATTCGTTGCCTAAAACTTTGACTAGGAATGCATGTGAGAGGAATCTAAATGAAGTAGGAAAGAAGTGATTGAAGTTCAAAGGTCATTTGAGTCAATATATCCACATGGGCTAACAATCAAATCTTTATTTTTCTACTGTTCTTATCCGAGCTTTGGTAGTTGAATCATGTGAGGCAAATCCAAAGTGATTACAAATTAACACTGAAAAACATATCTTTTGCTTTACATAAAATGAAAGCTCTCTCATAAGTCAATTGTCTTTATTGTAACAGTAGATTTAGGTGAGGATAATTTATACTTGAAAAGGAATAATGGAAGAAAAAGTATAATTATTTAAAGTGCTGAAACAAATCCTAGTTTTCTTGTTACATTATTTTTCTAGCATGAGGCACTAGGTTTCTTAATAGCGCATACAGATACATCTTTGAAAATTTAAAAATAATATTTGGAATCTCATTGTCCATTTGTATATTGAAACTTTGCATGACAAAATATCAAATTCCCATGGCTGAAAAATATTTTGTTTCTCTAGTCTTTCCTTAAAGTGGGTTCATGGGATAAGAGAATAGTTCTGTCAAAGTTAATAATTTCTCTGGATTCACACTAGGCAATTTTTCCACACTAAAACCGTCTAAATAGTACGGTAAACTTTGATAGGGGAAGCAGATTCTGAAAAAGGCATGAAAATTTTTTTTCCTCCAACACTGTGTTTCTATTGCCTGTTTCTAATTATGGGAAATAAAATAATTGTAATGAAAATGACACTTTTTAAGAGCATGTGAGTTCCAGGTTTGTTGATTCTGTGCTTAAAGAATTCTTATTTGCAACAACACGGGATGCTGTACAGGAATATCTATGTTCTAGCATGGGTGAACCATGAGGTTGCCTGAGTGAGTGCCGTGCACCATGTCACAGAAGGATTTTTATTACTCTACCTGCAAGCTCTGGGAGTGTTAAGAAATATGTTGTTGTTGTTTAGTTACTAAGTCATGTATCGCTCTTTTGTGACCTCATTAATTGTAATCCTCGAGGCTCCTTTGTCTATGGGATTTCCCAGGAAAGAGCACTGGAGTGGGTTGCCATTTCCTCCTCCAGGGGATCTCCCCAACTCAGGGATCAAACCTGTGTCTCCTGAATTGGTAGGCAGATTCTATAATATACCACCGAGCCACAAGGGAAGACTATTAAGGAATATAAATAACATACATTTCCTGAAAAAAAAAATAACTTTAGACATGAAATTCAGAAAAATAAACTAGTATTCAGACAGGTGTGATATATTCAAGATTGGCCTGTTAGTGGAAAATTCAACATAAGAACTCTTGTATCAGTTCCTTTGGATCACAATTTCTTCAATCATGTTTAAAGTATATTAGACATAACTTTAAAAATATGACTTAGAAAATCTTTATTTTGCATATATATATTTTTTCAGAAGTAGTGTTTGTAAAACCCAAATTTGCTTCTGTATCTGTCACTTGAATTGCATACCACTCACATACTGAGCATGCTATTATGATGCTGAGTGGTAAATGTATTTTATCATTTAAAATGATAATTATAAGTTTAAAATGTTATGTAGGCAAATTTTAACATTATCAAGGTCATTTTGAACAATTTTATATAATTGTTATATGACTCTGCTTTTTACCTCTAGATTACACAATATCTCCAGTTTAATCTTCTATCTTTCCATTATACTCTTTCCTATCTGCATTGTTATAATTGAGGAATTGCCCCCCATATTCAACTACAGGCATATAATATTTGATTCATTTTTGCTGCATTATCCCTCTTGCCGTTTCTACTCTGTTAATCAGTTTATTCCACCCTATTCTCTATCACCTCCTTCATGAATCCTTTGTGTATGACTTGTGGAATTTCCTCCAACCAAATGTCATGAAAAAGTGGCTCCCATCTTTCCCTACCTTTTCATGATATGACTTCAGTCAGTCAGTTCAGTCACTTAGTCATGTTCAACTCTTTGTGACGCCATGGACTGCAGCATGCCTGGCTTCCCTGTCCATCACCAACTCCCGGAGCTTACTCGAACTTATGTTCACTGAGTCCATCATGGATATGACTTCAGAAAGTTCACAACTCTGTTAAAGTTTGCCTCTGGTCTAATGTGATTTGTTAAACTATTAACTGGAGAAATACAAATAAATCATTTATTTTAAGTGATGCAGAGCAGGAATAGAGATGAGGTGTACAGAATGAACTTGTGCACACAGGGGGATAGAGGAGAGGATGGAACAAATTGAGAGAGTAGCATTGAATATTAGCACATAGCTAGTGGGAAGTTGCTGTACAGCACAGGGAGCTTAGCTCTGTTCTGTGGTGACATAGAGGGGCGGGACAGGTGTGGTGGGAGGGAGGCTCGAAGACAGGATGTATGTACACATTTGTCTGATTCACATTGTTGTACAGCAGAAATTAACACGTTGAAAAGTAGTTAGATTCTGATAAAAATGATTTTTGAAATATTTCTAGGATGATATTTTAAAGTGTATCCTCTGTCAAAGCAAAGTGCTATAGCATCATTTCAAGACTAAGTCTTAAAACTAAAATTATTCCAAATAGAACATCTATTTAACACATCTCTTACAGGAGTTTTGATTATCTTTTTTCTTTGAACAAAGCGATGATCTAAAAATGACTCTGACTTTCTTGTAGAGTACAATTAGGGTTATAATAAAATATTCATTATCTTCCCCAAAGGTAATCAAGAAGTATACTGTAAACTAGAGTTAGAGTGTTTTTTCTGAAGAAAATTTTTAAGAGATATTTCAAATTCTAACATGTCAGTTGCTTAAAACATTGTTTGAAAACCAGACAATAGCTCATGAAATTAAAGTGTGCTAGTAAAGATATTTTCCTGTCTCTTAAGTTGAATATTTCTCAGATAAGATGATTTCTTTTTTAAAATAACTGTATAATCTTTTCTAACTTGAGGTTTAATACAATTATTTTCTTTTATTTTTAAGACACACTTTTTAATGGTCTTGGGCTTGGAGCGGTCATTGGTCTGGGAGTCGCCGCACTCTTGCTAATCCTGGTGGTAACAGATGTCAGCTGCTTCTTTATTCGACAGTGTGGGTTATTGATGTGCATCACCAGGAGAATGTGTGGGAAGAAAAGTGGCTCCAGTGGTAAAAGTAAAGAACTTGAAGAAGGAAAAGCTGCATACCTGTGAGTATCAGACATCTGTGTCACAGTAATGAAAGACTTTTTAAATCACTACAGGGAGTTCACAATTTACATTTTATTTATGCAAAACTTAGAGTGATATGCAAAAAAAAGTGTTCCATATTAGCATCAACTTCAAAAGTTCTCTCATGTTCCTACCCAGACAAGACCACACTACTGCAGGTAACTCCCCCTCTCCCAGGCAACTACTATTCTGATTTTTTCATCATAGATCATTTTTAGCTTTTATAAAACTTGATATGTGTCTGCCTTCTTTCATTCAACATAATGTTTTAGAATTCATTCATGGTATTCTGTCAGTGATTCATTTCATTTTATTGTTGAGTCATTTCTATTCATTCTTGATTCATATATTTAGGCATTTCATGGCTTCATGCATTATGTCTTAGACTTAAGGATAGAGGAGAATTCATTTTTGCATGGCTGCATTCTTTTGTTTTGCTTTTAATCTCCAAACCTATTTCAAGCTTACTAGGCATTTCATCTATGACCATTTCTTATGGATATTATATAAGGAATATTTTCACTTTAAGGGATAGTAAATTGAATAGTACACATTTTCAGTTAAAAAAATTAGTTTAAATATCCCAAAGAGTCACCTGCTCAGTTGTTGGACACAGTGGATAGCAAAGAACAAAATAAAATTAGGCTATTTTAATGCTTGAAAGAATAATGAACATATGATATAGTAAATACAGTGGGATCCATTCCTATTCACTATCTTTTGCTATCCTCCTAGAAACATATACTTTCTTATAACTTGCTGTACTTTTAAGTTGCCTGATTAACTAAAGAAGTGTATCACCAAATTTAGCTTTAGTTCATTTTCCCATATACAGAAAACAACATGCTATTTAACATAATTATACATATATTATATACAGATGATACATATATATGCACACATGACTCAAAACTGAATTTTGTATATATTCATTCTTGCTCTACTATTAACTAAATGGAACAAGTATTAGGTAACAAGCACAACCTAGGGATAAAGTGGTGAACAAAACAAATAAGAACTTTATTCACATGGAATTCACATTTTAATGTAAGAATACAGATAATAAATGCTAAAAATAAAACTGTCTGATAGTGATAGGCACTAAAAAATAAAGAAAAACAGAATGGTATATTGTTACTAGAGTTTCAGTCACTGAAGACCTCTAGCTGGAGGTGAAACTAAACTGAAGAGTGAATGATCAAGAGTCACAAATATAATGATCAAGGGGAAGAGCATTCTGATCAGGTGTAACAGTAGTACAGAGGCTTTTAAGGCAGGAATGAGCTGACTATGTTAAGCACAAAGTGGATCTGAGTGGAATAAGACAGGTAAAGAAACTGGTACCAATATTAGTTAGGAGAATTGTCTGAGTACAAAAGGATTAAATCTTGTTGGGTTAAATGTTTTTTAAATAGAAAGTGAATAACAGTTTTTATTTTATTTTATTTTTTAAAGATTTATTTAGTTGCTCTGAAGAATGGATTACTGGAAGGTTGGTAGGTGTAAAGGAAAGATATAAAGTTAGGGAGACTAGATAGGAGAATCTTTAAATACTTCCGGTGGAAAGACATGGTCTTCTGTACCAAGATCGTAGTATATAGACATATGAAAGAGTATACCATCCAGATATAGACAAGGTAGAGTCAACTACTAGGAGCTGATTTGACTTTGAGGTGACAACAAGAGAGAAATCAGAAAGAACCTTCTTGTTTTGTCTTACTTGTCTAGAAGGATGTTGGTGACCATGTACAAAACAACCTGGTGTATCCAAGCTCTGTTGTTTGCTTCTATTTGACTTTATTAATTGGTAGTTTATCCACCAACACTTCTGTTTGTAATCCCTGCTGAGATCGATTAACCTTAAAGTCTTGGAAAGATGAAAGCGCATGGTTCATTTCATGCTTGTTGTCCATCATATCTTTTAAAATCATGATTTCCCCCGCCTTAGGGAAAAAGTTTTTAACTTTTTCAAAAAGTCATTGTTGTTTTTTTTTTTAATTTTATTTTTAAACTTCACAATATTGTATTGGTTTTGCCAAATATTGAAATGAATCCGCCACAGGTATACATGTGTTCCCCATCCTGAACCCTCCTCCCTCTTCCCTCCCCATACCATCCCTCTGGGTTGTCCCAGTGCACCAGCCCCAAGCATCCAGTATCGTGCATCGAACCTGGACTGGTGACTCATTCCATATATGATATTATACGTATTTCAATGCCATTCTCCCAAATCATCCCACCTTCTCCCTCTCCCACAGAGTCCAAAAGACTGTTCTATACATCAGTGTCTCTTTTGCTGTCTCGTATACAGGGTTATTGTTACCATCTTCCTAAATTCCATATATATGCGTTAATATACTGTATTGGTGTTTTTCTTTCTGGCTTACTTCACTCTGTATAATAGGCTCCAGTTTCATCCACCTCATTAGAACTGATTCAAATGTATTCTTTTTAATGGCTGCGTAATACTCCATTGTGTATATGTACCATAGCTTTCTTATCCATTCATCTGCTGATGGACATCTACGTTGCTTCCATGTCCTGGCTATTATAAACAGTGCTGCGATGAACACTGAGGTACACGTGTCTCTTTCCCTTCTGGTTTCCTCAGTGTGTATGCCCAGCAGTAGGATTGCTGGATCATAAGGCAGTTCTATTTCCAGTTTTTTAAGGAATCTCCACACTGTTCTCCATAGTGGCTTGTACTAGTTTGCATTCCCACCAACAGTGTAAGAAATTAACAATAACACAATAATAGTGGGAGACTTTAATACCCCACTCACACCTATGGATAGATCAACTAAACAGAAAATTAACAAGGAAACACAAACTTTAAATGATACAATAGGCCAGTTAGACCTAATTGATATCTATAGGACATTTCATCCCAAAACAATTAATTTCACCTTTTTCTCAAGTGCACATGGAACCTTCTCCAGGATAGATCACATCCTGGGCCATAAATCTAGCCTTGGTAAATTCAAAAACATTGAGATAATTCCAAAGAGTCATTGTTTCAACTAAAAAATATATAGAAAATCTCAATGAGAGATAGAATATAATTAATTTGATTTATTGAATATATACTATTTTCTAAACATGATCTCAAGCATTCTTGGACTAGTCTTTTGATGTGATCAGAAGTTATAAGACTGGGTATATTCGTTTCAAAACACATTAACTACATACTTAGAGCATCTTTATTTGAAGAATATTATATTGCAGAAAAAATGAGAAAGTCGATGGTATACAAGATAGCATTTGTATAAACTCCTAGAGTATTCCATTATTTGGCTTTTATTGCAAATTAGCATCTATCTTGTATTATCATAGTTCATCTTACAAAATGGCTAATTATTACTATTTTCTTAAACTACATGTATACTCTCATTTACCCAGGCATTGATTTGCAATAGCAAATACTATTGAACACCTAGGTAACCAGGCACTTTGGCACTAGTGGTAAAGAACACTCTTGCCAATACAGATGTAAGAGACACAGATTCGATCCCTGGGTCAAACCCACTCCAGTATTGTTGCCTAGAAAATCCCATGGACAGAGGAGCCTGGCAGGCTATGAACAAAGGGTCACAAAGACAGAGCACATGCACATCTAAGATTCAGAGATACAAATGTGAGGAAAAACAAACTAGTCCCTGCTATTGGCTTGTTACTCTGATGGGAAACACACTTTGGCTTAAACAAAAAAAATCATCAAATGGATAAATAAATAAGAATGTTTTGTGTAAATGTTAACTTTTTAGAAGAGAATTTACCTAATCAGATTTATATAAGCAAGTTTTAAAAATAATAAGATATAAACAATAATAGCAGATGACTAGTCAGTGTGTGTATATGTGTGTGGATTCTAGTGCATGTGTGCTCAGTTGTGTCTGACTCTGTAACCCCATGGACTAGGGCCGGTCAGACTCCTCTGTCCATGGAACTTTCCAGGCAAGAACACTGGAGTGTTACCTTCTCAAGGGGATATTCCTGACCCAGGGATCAAACCCATGTCTCTTTTGTCTCCTGCATTGGCAGGTGGATTCCTTACCAACTGCACCACCTGGGCAGCCCCCATGAGTGTGATTTGCTTTTGCACAGGCATGAAGAGGGATACCCAAATCCAGCCCCCTTTGCTACCACATGGGAAAAGGGAGTTATACCCAGATACCTCATGTCATAAATTTTATGCATCAACATGTTTTTTATTTATTTCCCAAAAGAAAGTGAGTGATCAGATTTTAAATTTGAATTATTTTGTGGAATATTTAACACAGTTTTGATGAAAAGAATTCTAGACAAAATGGAATTTCTTCTTTCTATTTTTTTCTGAACAATATTTGGCTAGATAAATTTCAATGGAAAAAAGATTCTTAGTAAATACTCCATTCTAGCCACATTGGATTTATTTAAAGGGTGATGAGATTTTGTGGAGATTTTTAGCTATGTTCTGTAATGCATCCATTCTTGCATTTTATAGGTGAGGTTTTATTTTTCTTTATTTTTCTAGGAAAGATGGATCAAAAGAACCAATAGTGGAGATGAGAACAGAGGATGAAAGAATTACTAATCATGAAGATGGGAGCCCAGTAAATGAGCCAAATGAAACCACACCACTAACAGAACCTGAGTATGTAGCTTGAAATCCTTAATTATTTTTGGATAAATATTTGTAAACTGACTATCACATTATCATTATCAATAGCATGTCTTGACAAATAACATTTTTAAAACAATGTTTCTTCTTCAATGAAAGTACATGTGAATATCAAAATTGAGATATTTCACATAAAGATTTTGTATCAGTGTAGGAGAAAATCTCCTGTTTAAATATATATTCATCGAGGGTGAGATGATTTGGGAGAATGGCATTGAAACATGTATATTATCATATGTGAAATGAATCCCCAGTCCAGGTTCGATGCATTATACAAGATGCTCAGGGCTGGTGCACTGGGATGACCCAGAGGGATGGGATAGGGAGGGAAATGAGAGGTGGGTTCAGGATGGGGAACACATGTACACCCATAAAAATAAACAAACAAATAAATAAATATTCATAAGTTTACGCAAATATAGCAGAATAATGGAAGCATGTTTCAAATTTGGACTTTCCTGCACTGATCTTGCTGTAAGAAAGTGATACTTTCAAAATGTGATTGATTTTACTGAAATAAAAATATATCAGGAAATTAGTTACTGCTTTGACTATGAATACAGAGTTGTAAAATAGAAATAAATAGTGTGAAATAAATATGTCTATTTTTTAAATGTATGTTTGTCAAGAAGAAGAGATGCTGTTAAATAATCTATTATTTCAATGATGCTTGGTCTCCAGTCAAAGCTATGTTATTTACTTAGTTCTGCATCCAACAGAACTTGATTAAAACCATGATTAATACTTCAGCTAAACCCACAAAAATGGACATGTGCAAAAATGATGTTCATGAATATGAAGGTTAAAATGTTTAGAAACAAAGGTATTATTAGAAAGTAATAACAGCAGTATTCAACTGAATATATTCCCCTTATGGTGAATGGGCTTGCATAACTCAATGAAGATATGAGCCACACCATGTAAAGCCACCCCAGATGGACCACTCATAGTGAAGAGTTCTGACAAAACGTGATCCACTGGAGGAGGGAATGGCAAACCACTCCAATATACTAGCATGGGAACCCCACAGACCGTATAAAAAGCAAAAAGGTATGACACTGAAAGATAACCCCCCAGGTCGTAAGGTGTCCAGTGTGCTGCTGGGGAGACTGGAGGACAGCTACTAACAGCTTCAGGAAGAAGGAAGGTGCGGGACCAGTTGTGGATGTGTCTGGTGATGAAAGTAAAATCCGATGCTGCAAAGAACAGTATTGCATGTGAACCTGGAATGTTAGATCTATGAATCAAGGTAAATCGGTCATGGTCAAGCAGGACAGAGCAAGAATAAACATCATCTTAGGAATTAGTGAAAATGCCAGTCAAGGTTCAATGCACGATACTGGATGCTTTGGGCTAGTGCACTGGGACTACCCAGAGGGATGGTATGGGGAGGGAGGAGGGAGGAGGGTTCAGGATGGGGAGCACATGTATACCTGTGATGGATTCATTTTGATGTTTGGCAGAACTAATACAATTGTGTGGAGTTTGAAAATAAAATAAAATTAAAAAAAATAAACATTATAGTTGGAAAAAAAATAAAATGGACAGGAATGGGTGAATTTAATTCAGACGACCATTACATCTACTCCTATGGGCAAGAATCCAAAGGAAGAAATGGAATAGCCCTTATAATAAACAAAAGAATGAAAAATGCAGTTCTTGGGTGTAACCTCAAAAATGACAGAATGGCCTCGGTTTGTTCCCAAGGCAAACCATTCAACATCACAGTAATCCAAGTTTATGCCCCAATGACTGATACCAAAGAACCTGAAGTTGATCAGTTCTATGAAGACCTAGGAGACTTCCTAGAACTAACCCCCAAAAAGATGTCCAATTCATCATAGGGGACTGGAATGCAAAAGTTTGAAGTAAAAAGACACCTGGAAAGACAGGCCAGTTTGGCCTTGGAGTACAAAATGAAGCAGAGAAAAGGCTAACAGAATTCTGCCAAGAGAACAGAATATATAACAGGACTATATACAGCTATATATCAGAACTGATTATAGCAAACACGCTTTTACAACTGCACAAGAGACAACTTTACACATGGACATCACCAAATGGTCAGTACAAAATCAGAATAATTACATTCTTTAGCTGAAGATGGAGTAGATGAATATAGTCAGCAAAAATAAGACATGGAGCTGACTGTGGCTCAGATCATCAGCTCCTTATAGCAAAATTCAGGTTTACACTAAAGAAAGTGGGGGAAAACTACTAGGCCAGTCATGCAACTTAAATCAAATCCCCTATGAATATACAATGGGGGTGATGAATAGATTCAAGGGATTAGATCTAGTAACAGAGTGCCCGAATAACTTTGGACAGAGGTTTGTAATATTGGTCAGGAGGCAGCAAACAAAACCATTCCAAAGAAAAAGAAATGCAAGAAGGCGAAGTGGTTGTCTGAGTAGGCTCTACAGAAAGCTGAAGAAAAAGAGAAGTGAAAATCAAGGGGGGAAAGGTACATCAGACATGGAACAACAAACTGGTTCAAAACTGGGGAAACAGTACGTGAAGGCTGTTGTCACCCTGCTTGTTTCACTTATATGCAGAGTACATCATGCAAAATGCCTGGCTGGATGAAACTCAGTTTGATTACTAGGATACCACTTTAATGACAGAAAGCCAAAAGAGTCTCCAGAGGGTGAAGGAGGAGAGTAAAAGAGTCAGCTTAAAACTCAATATTGAAAAAAATAAAACTAAGATCATGGCATCCGGTCTCATCACTTCATGGTAAAAAGAAGGGGAAAAGGTGGAAGCAGTGACAGATTTTGTCTTCTTGGGCTCTAAAACCACTGCAAATGTCAAAGCAATTAGATAATTGCTTCTAATTTCATAGGAAAGCTATGACAAACCTAGACAGTGTGTTAAAACGTAGAGACATCACTTTGCCAACAAAGGTGCAGATAGTCAAGGCAACGGTCTTTCCAGTAGTCATGTGGAGAGACTGGACAGTAAAGATGTTCACATCCAGTTCTCTGGATGTGAGAACTGGACAGTAAAGAAGGCAGAATACTGAAAAATTTATGCTTTAGAACTGTGTTGCTGGAGAAGACTCTTGAAAGTCCCTTGGACAGTAAGGAGATAAATCCAGTCACTCCTGAAGGAAATCAACCCTAAATATTCATTGGAAGAACTGATGCTGAAGTTGAACCCTCAATACTTTGGCCACCTAATGCCAATAGCTGACTTATTGGAAAAGACCCTGACGCTGTGAAAAACTGAAGACAGAAGGAGAAGAGGATGACAGAGGATGAGATGGTTGGATGGCATCACCTACTCAATGACAGCAACTTGGGCAAACTCAAGGAGACGGTGATGGACAGGAAAGCATGACATGCTCTAGTCCATGGGGTTGTGAAGAGTTGGACACGACTTGGTGACTGAACAACAATAACAATTGAAAATATTTGATACTGCCAAAATCAGGGTGATCACATTATTCTTTAAATATTGCTTACCAAAACGACATTTATATTTTATTGTTAAAAAACATCATTTTTCTTTACTAGCTAGTATTCTCTTGGAGATAAATTTGATTTAGGCTTCTCATCCTAAATCAAAGGCTGAGTGTTGTCACAGGTGAAGAAAATGACTTTTTTATAAATCCCCTTTATCTTCACTCAAGGGGAAAAATAATAATAATAATAATATTTAGACAAAGGTAGCAGTACTACTCTGAAGCTTTAATTTTGGTTTAAATCTTCAGGCCCTTTTTAATGACTTCAGTTAGGGATTATTACACTCTAATTTGAAGTTGACTCTTACAGAGGTAGTTTTTTAGTTTGGGTTCTGTACACTCCCCTTCAGAAATCAGAAATCTTTTCAATAAACAAAATATTATACAACAAAGAAACTTCCTACCTGTTAATTAACATTTACTATGATATAATGGTGTATGAAAGCTGGCTATGAAAATGCCCTTATATAGAACAGGGCTATATTTTGAAAGAAAACAAAACAAAATCAAAGCAAGATAATTTAATAATTATTCCGATTCTCAATTAAAAAATTTAACATAAAAATAACAAAATTAACAGTAATCTTTAAAAATATAATTTAACATAAGCATAAGTAATGAATAAATATACATATACAAAAATATACCATCCAATAGTTAATTGAAAACACTGATTAATTACAAGTGTAATAAATACTTCTGTAAGAGATATATTGAATTTAAACATCTTGCTGCACTCCTGTTTAAGCTCTAAGTTTCTGTATATTTTGCTGCTAGAAGTAACTCATTGTTTTTATACTCCTTTATGGCTGATATTTTCAGTTCTTGGGAAAAACAGACAAGAAGAATTCTGAATGCACTATTTATAATAATCATAAAAGAGAGCCTGACTGAATAGTTTTAAGATAGATGACACTTCACTCCCAGCAATGAAATGATTTACTTTTGATTGTTTTGTTTTCATGTAATAGCTTTGACTTTCCGAAGACAATGTCTTTCTCTTCTCATTCAGATATATTAAAAAATTGCAAATATATCCCAGAGGAACTAGCACAGTAGCATTCATTATTCCATACAATGGTGAGGTTAAAGTCACAGAGGTGAATTCTATTTGTAACTTAATTATTACTTTAACAAACCTGATTTTTTTTATTCATTCTAGTGTGTGTGTGTGTGTGTGTGTGTGTTAGTCATTTAGTCATGTTCACTGTTTGCGACACCATGGATTGTAGCCTGCCAGACTCCTCTGTCCCTGGAATTCTCTAGACAAGAATGCTGGAATGGTTGCCATTCCCTTCTCCAGGGAGTCTTGTCAACCCAGGGATTGAATCCCAGTCTCCCACATTGCAGACAGATTCTTTACCATCTGAGCCACCTAATTGTACTCCATTTCCTTCTACAAAACAATA
Organism: Bos indicus x Bos taurus; assembly: GCF_003369695.1. NCBI lineage: Eukaryota > Metazoa > Chordata > Mammalia > Artiodactyla > Bovidae > Bos > Bos indicus x Bos taurus. The sequence goes on along the minus strand of NC_040076.1, from coordinate 15,119,070 downwards.
ATTTATATATTTATGGATATCACTTAAAGAGCCTTAGCCAATTGTCTATTATTTTTATATTCTCTTCCAGAAAATTGCCTTTAAAAGAAGAAAATGGGAAAGAAGTCCTAAATCCAGAAACGATAGAAATTAAGGTTTCTAACGACATCATTCAATCAAAAGAAGATGACAGCAAAGCATAACAGGAAGATTACAGTCTTGAATGATGAATGCTACAAAGAGCATTTGGATTGCAGTGACCCTATGACCAAAATTATTCCACTGACCTTAATTTCTTGGGAAACTTCTAGCTTGGAATAGCTTGTACACGTATACATAAGATCCAATATTCCTGCCCATGGTCCATTTCCTTTTGTTGTTATTGTTGTACTGTTGTTGCTTATTTTGTTATGAATTTAAATAGAGACCTGACTGGCACCAACTCTTGTGTATTCAATTGACTCTATGATTGAAGTACTGCAATTTATTATATAGATAAAATGCTCTATTTCTTCAGAAGTGTATTTCCTACCACAACCTCTCCACAAATAGGAGTTTAAGAGAAAGCAAAACAAAAGCTTTGTGAGCTAAATGTATAAAAAAGCTCTGCATGTTTTTTAGTACAATTTTGGGCAAATAGATTATTAAAGTGGATTTCAGGTTAAGATGAAAATACTTAAGGTTACACTTTTCATCCAGAGAACTTCAGGGAATTTAGACTTGAAGGAGCTAGTTATCTTTAGCAAATGTTAAATATTGAGAGACACTTTGGGAAATTCTTTTTAAGTTATAATTACAGTGCTACTTCAATGTTAATTGTTAATAAATAGACGCTGAAGTGCCAGATCAAAATTGTTACCCATTTGAACGAATATTAGTTGTGTGTAAAATTAGATTAGAAAGATTCCATAAATCTCTATCTCTTATAGATGCCACATTCACTCATAATGGATTACACACAATGAAAATGTATTGCAAGTGAAATAATATTGATTTTTTGCCCTCAGCTTCAAATAAAGTAAACTGAAATGGGAACAATATCAATGTTGTCTTGATATATTTATAAATGTGATATATGTGGTTATCTTTTACTTTTTAAACTAATTTTAATTAAAAAAATGTCTTTAGTGTTTAAATACTGCAAATCATATCCTCAGATACATTTTCCCCATTATTTTAGATAATCTCTCTTTAAAAATTCATTTTCCCAATGTTATAGGTTAACCATTATATGTAATTGGCTAATGGAACTTAAGATCCTTAGTGGTTAAGTTATGGAGAAATTAACATTAAACATTGCCATAAAAGTGTCAGTGACAAATGATTAAATCACCACTATGTCTTTTTATTCTGGATGTGGTAGCTAGAAGTCATTTTAAGATTTTGATAAACAATTTTGGTTGAAGAATTTCCTCAGATAATCAACACAAATTTTCTAATATTACTTATTAGTAATATGTACCAGAAGAAATACATATTAACTTCCAAGCTATGCAAGCTCCCAGAGGTAAAAGGCTGAAAAATACTTTTCACTTATATATGAGGTTTAAAATATGTATTTATGATTATAAGTAGACATACCAAATGGGAGCAAGTTGTAGGTTACTTCTTACCCTAGAGAGCCAAAGGTTTCTTTAGGCCCCATCACATTCATAACTTTTCGTGTTTCAGGTGGTGAAGTTTAAATATAATAGACAGGTTAGGAAATTCAGACCAATAGAACGTTGGAGGAAAGTCTTAACAGTGGAGAGTGATACTGCTGCTTTAGGGTATCTCTCTATGGGGATCTTTTGACAAATATTAAGTGTAATACTAACGTCACTCATGAACACTTTTATTTACAAAGTGCTTAAAACTGTCCACTTAGGAGAGACAACTAACTCTCCAAAACTATGGTTATTAGAGGACAGAAGGTGCCCATCTGCACTTTCAGGCACTAAATCTCCACAGTGTCCTTGCCATGATGTACAGGGTTATACGATGCAGCAATCTCTCCTTGCTATCCTTTCAGGCACATCCTCAAGAAAAAACTTCCTGTGCCTACCTAGGAATTTGAGTAGGAATTATCTAACTGGTCTCTTAACGAATTTGACTGTTGCTGTTTAAGTTATGCTTTTCTGATCATCTCTTTGCTTTATTTTACTTTCTTTTTCCTTTGTTTTCCCTTTTGTATCAATGTGCTAAAACTAAGAAAAAAAATACTTGAATTAGTTTGTGCAGAGTAACTGGGCTTAGCAAAGTGTCCAGGAAGCAATCGGCATGGATGCTTATTTTTCCAGGATAGGGCTACATGGTTTTAAAGTAAATACAGTGAAAGAAAAACTTAAGAAAGCAGTTTAGCATGTTTACTCTTGTGATATCTGTGCTATACTTCAAGAGCAGAGAAATCATAATAAAGAACAAAGATTTTTGTCTCCTCAGTCTGAAAGTTCTGATTCTGTCATTTCTTTGGACTTTTCACCATAAAGCAGTTTGATTAAATAATTCTTTTATATATATATATATAAGTACATTATATATAAATATGTAGGCTGTTAAATTTTTGGCCACCAATGTGGAGTGATGATCTGAAGTTAACAGATAATCTGAAACTAATTGTAAACAGACTGTTTCAAGTGCATTGTTTCAATTGTCTGAGTGGTCCTTATCTCTTGTCCTTGAAATCCATGCCCTGCAACAGCAAGGCTATACTGTGATAAACCTTTTTTTTTTTTTTTTTCTTTTTTTTTTTTTTCAAAGCATTTCAATGGAATACTCCAAATGACTCTACTTGTAAAAGTTTCAAAATGAGAGCTGGTTTGTAGTAAATTGTAAAATATGAGTAGACCTGAAATGATCTGTTTATTTTTCATTATTATTCTAAACTAAACATATCCATACATCTGTATAAATATTATTTTTAATGTCTGAGAGTACTCTTAAATGTTAGTATAAAATGTCAAAAGATTGAACTGAATATAGGTAGTGTTAAATAATTGGAACGCTGTGCTATTTTAAAGAAGCAAAAACATCACTGAAAATTCTGGTATTTCTTGATAGGTTATGTGCAATTAGGCAGTGACAATCTATATTCAATGACATATAAAAGAGAAAAGTAATATTAGAATTTTAATATGTATTTTGTTTTTAAGACTGGCACAAATTAATGTGTCAATGTACTTTACAATGATCTGCAAAGAAATTTTAAAATTTTGATTTCTAAAGATTTATTTATTATTTTTGTGGATTGACTTATGGCCATTCGATTGATTCTAACATCTAACATTAATATTAATGTAATGCTTCTCAATTTTTCCTGCATTTTTTACTACTAATACCTACAAAAGCATTTTTTCAAAGGCTATTTGATCCAGAAACATTTACATGAATCTTGGTCTTTGAATTAAACATTTATATAAATAGAAGATTTTTATTAATCAAATTATTTATTTGAGTGCCAACAATTAATTGTAACTTTATACTCATACCTTAAGTTTATGCTTCTTATTTTAAATAATTAAGAGGTATTTGTGCCTTTGGATTAGCATGATCTTTATTAAAAGAAAAAAGAACTGCAATCTCTATTGATATATTTTGCTTATATCTATGACACTTGAATGATACTGTCTTATCTATATTTAGTGAATAAGCTCAGTTCAGGCTACTTCACCTTGAATACAAAATCTCAATAAAACAAATTATTCTGTGTAACTTATTTCCACTCTTGATAAAGTGATTCTTTTAATGCACACATAAAACATACTTAGATTGTTCTGTATCGTTGTTCTAGACAATAAGTACCTTCTAGATATTGTTGAAATTGAGTTTTACTAGTTGTGAAACAAAGACAGCAGACTACTATTTCAAATAGGATAAATTATTATGGTGTCACTTGGGTCTACATTATTCCTGTTATATATTTGACTGGGGATCATAAACCATCCTTTATTGTTGACGATAAGATAATAATTGATGAAAATATCTACAGCTGAAGTGGTAGAAAGAACAATCTCAATTTCTTAATTTTAGGAAATATTGAAATAGCATATTACAATTACATATTAAATTTGCAATGTTGTTTTTCATGAAGAATAATGTAAATGCTCAATTTCAATACCTCATGGGTTCTTTTTCATAATCATATCCAAAGAGCTTATTCAACAGACTTTATAAGTAGATGAAATTACAGTTTTTAAATGAGATGAATTGCATTATTCATCTTTAGAAAGAAAAGATTTGCATCTTCATATTAACCCTTTAAATCATTATTGCATTGTCTTTCACACTGAAATCACATATTGATGTGTTAGCATATGCCAAAATTCAACTGTGGAAGGCTCATAAAAATGAAACACTTCAATCCTAAAGTGAAAATTTCTCAAAAATGTCTTCTACTTACAGACTTAATAATGTTGAGATGAAATGATTACACATGTAACTGAGTCTATATGTAGCAATTGCTGAACAAATATGATTTCCTTCCAAGTTCCTCTTCTTCCTTCTTAAAAATTGTATTTTCTCATTAGATGCAGCTATTTAACAACATTACACACAATGCTAATAATTTCTTCTCTTAAGCTCATATTATATGCAACATTTAATATTTTAGTAAACATAGTTAATATCCTTAGAAAAATTGTTTATTATTCACTATAGGATTTTACTGACACCTTAACTACATTAGTTGGTACCACTACTGTAATTTCTTAAATATTTTCAGGATTTTAACCACATGATGTTCTTAATAGTTAATATAAAAATTGCCCATACAAAGTTAATATTGCCACTTATTTTAGTATTTTTCCTAAAATTAAAGCGTATATCTTTTAGCATCTGGTCTTAGCCTTCCTTGGGAAAATGAAGTATTGACTATTGGATCATTTCAATCACAGCCAGACATTGGAGAATAGATGAAACAAAGAGCTGAAAAAATTCAGAAAGGCAAACTGAGCTCTGACACTAGGAGTAGGTAAGAAGGACCATCATGTGAGAGGTGTTGGAGCAAGAACAAGGAAGATTGTATAGATAAAAATTAAGGCCAATAATACTGATGCAAAGGAGGAAACTTACAGAAATCCAGAGAAGATAATTAACATACATAGAAGCTATGATTCAACTTTGCAAATAGGAGTTATTTTAGAGAAAAACAGGCATTATGTAAAACAAATGGTACTGTTAAAGAGAAAACATATCTATTCCAAGTTTTGAAGGGATGCTCATGGTTTAGCATTTGCCTCTAAACTCTGTTAGGCATCTGTAAACTTAGAAATAAAGTTTAAAAAAGAATCTTATTTTTTGGTATGTGAATTCTATGCTGTGCTCAGTATGCGTTGAAACATGCTGCCTTTTATTTTCTTTAACTTATATATGCCATTCAAATTCTATATTGTTAAGTTAGCAACCACAAAGTTTTCTTTTTGTTTCAATCGAGTATGTCCCTATGAAATGCTGTGTATATATGTCTAAACTGTAAAAATGATACTGCAAATGTTGAAGTTTTGTATTTATGAAAGACATTGAAAGTATGGCTTACAGTATATCAAAATTGTCACTCTTCACCATTTGTATATTAATAGTAAAATACTTTTACTTTAATAAAGTGTTGCATTTATGTTTATTTTGAATAGTATCTTGCAATGAATGAGCTTATGACTTTACAATTTTTTTTTTTTGAAAGAGGTTCCCAGACCTATCTCTATACATTCAAAAGAAGAGAATGCTTTCTGTCATCTTGCCTCATCCTGACTCAATCTTTTGGCTTCTATGCCTTGTCCAGTCAGAGAATGTAATGAATAAACACTTGGTAAGAGCAGTGAATCTCAAACCATGGCCCCTAGACCAGTAGCATTGACACCACCTGGGAACTTATTAAAAATGTGAACTTCTGGACCCCACCATGGACCTAAAAATCAGAATAATCTGGGAGAGGGGCCCAGGAGCCTGTCTTTCTAACAAGCCATCCTGGTACTTCTGAGGCACATAGAAATTTGATATGCATTTGGTAAAAAGACACCTTAGAAATAAGATAGTTCTAGTTTATGTCACAATTTTATTTCTCACGATCATTTTTTTAGGACTTTGTGAGTTATAAAAAAAGTTAATCATTGCTCAGAAGTTTTAACAAATATTTTAATTTTATTTTTAAAACTAAATTTAATTCATTCTTAAAATGAAAAAAAAAAAAGACCAAACTTTCACAAGGGATAACTTTCAGTATAAGCTTTATTTATTATTTTTTTTCAGTGTTACAGCTCTATTTTATTTAGAAGATAGCAGGAGAATCCAAGACTTGAAGAGAAGAGAGTGGAGGAGTGCGTGGGGAGCGAGGGAGAGAGAGAGTGAGAGTGAGAGAGAGAGCGCGCGCATGCACACGGGAGACAGAATCCGTGAGAAAGCGCTTTGGCTCCTCCTTTTATATGTTTTTTCTTCCACCTGGGCCTGCCCTATGCAAATTAGGCTTAGCCAGGAGTGCTGTTTGTTCTGTTTGTTCTGCCTGAAGTCTTCACTCTGGTCCTCGGACCTTCCTTGTCTTTTAGCCACTGCCATTTTGGACTCCTTTTCCCTATTCTACCTACCTAACATTCCCCCCCTCAAGAGATGGGAGGCCCAATTCTTTGGGAATAGGGGCATCGAGGTCTTTCTGGCTACTTCCTGCTGAACTGGGGCGGCGAGGGGTATTGGGCCTCCCCCTCTTGCTAGTCTCAATCCTCAGAGTCCTTATAGTGGTGTCCAAGGGTGTGTGGTATTTTCCGTGGTCAGCTGTAGTTTTATATCTTTGTTGAACTGGCACTGCATGTTGTAGCTGGTTGACCTTGGCAGAGACAAAACAGGTTAGACAATTGACAGTACATGGAATAATCATAGGCATCATCAATGTAGCGTAACAAGGACTAGTAGGGACATTGGTCAATTTTAAATTCACATCGCCAGGATAGCTCAAGTCCCTCTTTGTTCAGGAATCAGAAGATCTATCTCCTGTTTTGGAGTACAGTCTCTGTCAAGCTGTGTTGGCTCCTTAGAGCTATCCTGAGAAATCTTATCCCCAGAAACAAGGTTTTGGGGGTGTTCATTAGAATGACACTCATTGGTAGTTCTGAATAGGTATCTGAGATCTCCCAGGGGCTCACAGGTGTATCAAGTGTCCTCTTCTGTTTTCTTCCACGGCTTGACTCATGAGTAGTGAATTCAGGAGTCATGTCCTGGTACCTTGACTGCTGTGGGGGTAGAAAGTATTACAGGGTAGGGGCCCTTCCATGTGGGCTGGAGTTGAGCCTTTGGGGACCCATCTTTCCAGACTTTAATTAGGACTTGAGTTCCTGGAGCATATAGTGGTGACTCTTTAGAATCTTTTGGGTCCTGGTTCATACCCCACAAGCGTATATCCTGTTGGAATTGCCCAATGGCCATGGTATAAGATTGGAGGGTCTGAACCTCTGGATCTAGGAAGAGGTCATTGACATAAACAAAAGGTCTCCCACATAGCATCTCATAAGGACTAAGACCAACCTGTTCCTTAGGGGCAATGTGGGTGTGGAGAAGAGCTATTGGTAAAGCCTCCTTCCATCCCAGGGAGGTCTCCGGGGTTATCTTTTTTATTGCTGATTTTAAGAATTGATTGGCTCTTTCTACTTTTCCTGAAGACTGAGGCCTCCAGGCACAATGGAGATAATAAGTAATGCCCAATGCTTTAGAGACCCCTTGGGTGACCTTAGAATTAAATGATGTCCCATTGTCACTTTGTAAATTGCCCAAACACACACACAAACATAGACACACACACACACACACACACACACACTTATATGTATACATGGACATATATATGTATATATAGTTAAGAGTAGCATTAGATAAGCTTTGAAGAGTGAAAAATGGAGAAATTTAAATTTTGTATTGTTTCTTATATTAATTAATTTTATTTAGCAGATATTGTTGCTTAGTCATGAAGTCATGTCCAACTCTGTGACACCATGGACAGAAACACACCAGATTTTTTTGACCATTCATCGACTAAATGGACATGAGTTTGAGCAAATATGGGAAATACTGAAGGACAGAGAAGCCTCACATTCTAAAAGACACTGCTGCTAAATTGCTGCACACAATATGCCAGGGAATTTGGAAAACTCAGCAGTGGCCACAGGACTGGAAAAGGAGAGTTTTCATTCTAATCCCAAAGAAAGGCAATGCCAAAAAATGTTCGAACTACCACACAATTGCACTCATCTCACACTCTAGCAAAGTAGGGCTCAAAATTCTCCAAGATAGGTCTTTTCCACTGAGTCATCTCTTCTTATCAGGTGGTCTATGTATTGGAGCTTCAGCTACAGCATCAGTCCTTCCAATAAATATTCAAGGCTCATTTCTTTTAGTACTGACTTCTTTGATCTCCTTGCATTTCAATGGACTCTCAAGTGTCTTCTCCAGCACCAAGGTTGAAAACATCAATTCTTAAGTGCTCAGCCTTCTATATGGTGCAACTCTAACACCTGTATATGACCACTCAAAAAACCATAGCTTTGACTATATGGACCTTTGTCAACAAAGCAATGTCTTTGCTTTTTAATATGCTGTCTAGGTTTGTCACAGCTTTTCTTCCAAGGATCAAGTGTCTCTTAATGGCATGGCTACTGTCACCATCCCCAGTGATTTTGGAGCCCAAGTAAAGAAAATCAATCACTTCTTCCACTTTCCCCCTATCTATTTGCAATGAAGTGATGGGACTGAATGTCATGATCTTAGATTCTTGCATGTTGAGTGTTAAGCCACCTTTTTAACTCTTCTCTTTCACTCTCATTAAGAGGCTCTTTATTTCTTCTTCCATTTCTGTCATTAGAATGGTATGATCTGCATGTGTGAGATTGTTGATATTTCTCCCAGCAATTTTGATTCCAAATTGTGTCATCCAGTTTGGCATTTCACATGATGTACTCTGCATATAAGTTAAATAAAAAAATATGGTAATTTGAGCATTCTTTGGCATTGCCCTTCTTTGGGATTAGAATGAAAACTGACCTTTCCCAGTCTATGCTGTTTTCTGAATTTTCTGACATTTTAAGTGCAGCTCTTCAACAGCATCATCTTGTAGGGTTTTAAGTAGATAAAATGGAATTCTTCCACCTCCACTAGCTTTGTTTGTAGTTATGCTTCCTAAAGCCCATTTGACTTCACACTCCAGGATGTCTGACTCTAGGTGAGTGACCACATCACTGCGGTTATACCGGCCATTAGGACCTTTTTTGTAGAGTTATTCTAAATATCCTTTCCATCTCATCTTAAATTTTTCCATTCCTCTTAGGTCTTTATTGATTCTGTCCTTTAGAATGTCCATCCTTACATGAAATGTTCCTTTGATCTCTCATATTCTTGACAAGATCTGTAGTCTTTCCCATTCTTTTTTTTCCTACTTCCAGGCATTGTTTATTTAACAAGTCCTTCTTACCTCTTCTTGCTATTCTCTGGAACTCTGCATTCAGTTGAGTATATTTTCCCCTTTCTCCCTTGCCTTTTGCTTCTCTTCCTTCTTCAGCTATTTGTTAAGTCTCAGACAACCACTTTGCCTTATTGCATTGCTTTTCCTTTAGAAGGGTTTTGGTCACTTCCTCCTGTACAGTGTTATGAACTTCCATTCATAGTTCTTCAGGCAATCTGTTTATCAGATCTAATCCCTAGAATTTATTCATCACCTCCACTTTATAACCATAAGGGGTTTGAATTAGGTCATACCTGAATTGCCTAGTAGTTTTCCCTTCTTTGTTCAATTTAATCCTGGATTTTGCAATAAGGAGCTCATAATCCGAGTCACAGTCAGCTCTAGATCTTGTTTTTGCTTCCTGAATAGACCTTTTCCATCTTTGGCTGCAGAGGAAAAAATCAAATTGGATTTGGTATTGACCATCTAGTGAAGTCCATGTATATAGTCTTATGTTGTTGGAAAAGAGTATTTCCTATGATCAGCATGTTCTCTTGTTAAAACTCTGTTAGTTTTGCCCTGCTCCATTTTGTTCTCCAAGGCCAAACTTGTCTGTTATTCCAAGTGTATCTTGACTTTCTACTTTTTCATTCCAATCCCCTATGATGAAAATGACATTTTTTTCAGGGGGAGAAAGGTTAGTTTCAGAAGGTGTTGTTGGTTCTCATAGAACTTCTGAACTTCAGCTTTTTCAGCATCAGTGGTTGGGGCATAACTTGGATGACAGTAATGTTGAGTAGTTTGTCTTGGAAATGAACCAAGAGCATTCTGTCATTTTTGAAGTTGAATACAAATACTGCATTTTGGACTCTCTTGCTGACCATGAGCACTATCCTATTTCTCTAAGGGATGTTCATCCACAGGAGTAGATATAATGGTCATGTGAAATAAATTCACTCTTCTTGTCCATTTTGGTTCACTGATTCCTAAGATGTCAATGTTCAGTCTTACCATTACTGCTTGACTATGTTCAATATACTTTGATTCACAGACATAGCACTGCAGGTTCTTATGCTGGAAAGAACAATTTCAATATTGTTTTTATAGCATCAGACTTTACTTTCATCACCAGACACATTCTGGTTCTCCAGGCAAGAATACTGGAGTGGGTTGCCATTTCCTTCTCCAGTGAACCATGTTTCATCAGAACTGTTCACTAGGACCTGTCCATCTTGGGTGACCCTGCATTGCATGGCTCTTAATTTCATGGAGTTATGCCAGAAACTTTGCCATGACAAATCTGTGATCACTGTATCTTCCTGTCATGTATCATAAGCATGATCAGTGTTTGAGACTAATTGATAAGATTCAAAAAAGAATATGCAGAAGAATGAGTATTATTAAAATCTATCCAAAACCTTTTATACTATCACATCTGGAGATCAAGTCATTGCAAATTCTCTTGGAATAGTCTTTTATAAATGGCAAGTTTTATAAGGAAGTTGCAGTTTTCTTAAACTTTGATGCATTGATTGGGAGAAGAAAATAGTCATTTTATTTGTAAGCAAGGAAGCAAACTTTGTAAAGAGGGGTGAAATATATACTCTGGAGCACTCAATGGTAGTCTTAAAGGCTTTATAATCAAGTTAGACTATGTGAAACTCCCTTACCAATTCTAATGGAACCACCTTCTGAAAAGCATAAATTTAATTTTCACTAACACAGAAATCAAGAAATTCACATTTTCACTCACCAGGGGAAAAAAAGATGAGAAAATAGTTTCCCATTAAATGACAGTTGGAATAGAACTTAGATCATTGAAGTAATAATATAAAATAAATAAGAATCCAGATATTGGAATTAGACTAGATCTGGGCCTACTTCCCAATTCTCACCATCTATCGCTCACTCTGAGCAATTTATACAAAAATTTAGGACTTGACTTTCTCACCAATAATAGTGATGTCAAACTAAGTACAATTTATCTCCAAGAATCAATGTAAGGATTTACTGAGATGATGTTTATGAAGTTCTTTGGGCAGTGTCTACCACACAGAATGAAAGAAAAAAAAAAATGATTCTCTCTCTATCTGTCATATTTCAGCACTGTGTTAGTCAGCTATTTCATAACCTTTAGAGACAAACCATAATGTGTTGAATGACTTTGCCCAAGTGTAGGCTCATGCAAGGGCTCCCCAGGTGGTAAAGAACATGCCTGCCAGTGAAGGAGGCATAAAAGTCATGGGATCCATCCCTAGGTTGGAAAGATCCCTTGGAGGAGGGCATGGCAACCCACTCCAGTATTCTTGCCTGGAGAATCCCCTGGACAGAAGAGCTTGGCAGGCTATGGTCCCTAGGGTTGCACAGAGTTGGACACAACTGAAGCAACTTGGCACGCATACTCGCACACAGGCTCATGTAAACATTTTAAGCACATTTAAGGTAGACTAAGGATTCCCGGGTTACTCAGTAATAAAGAATCTTCCTGCCAAGCAGGAGACATGGATACAATCCCTAGGTAGGGAAGATCCCCTGGAGAAGAAAATAGAAACCTACTCCAGTATTCTTGCCTGGGAAATCCCATAGACAGAGGAGCCTGGAGGGCTATAGTCCCTGGGGTCACAAACAGTTAGATATAACTTAATGACTAAACAGCAACAGCAGCAAGGTAGGCTAGGCTAAGCTATGATGTTTGGTAGGTAAGGTGTAATAAATGTATTTTCATCATATGATACTTAACATGGGTTTATCAGGACCTAACCTCATGGTAAATTCAGAAAGAAATGTAATCCCCCTCTTTGGCCGCTATAGAAGATTTTCCTTCATTTAGACCTGTTTCTACTCCCTGGGAATGGTTACTAATATTGTATTTTTCAAGGACTCTTAGGGTGACTTTTGCTACCTTTGCTTTTCTGTAGGAAATGATGTGTGATTGTATGAGTAAATGTATGGGCCTGCTTCTTGACTAGATATATTTAGTACCTAGAAATCTATTTGCATTTAAACTGTCTAATTCCATTAAGTTCAAGCTGATACAAGTCCTTTAAAAACAGTGATTTTTATATGTGTTAGATTGTAATCCACCACATAACACAAAATTCCCACTTTCAAATCTCTTTAAGATGGTCCATCTTTATAATGTGATGCAAAATGGGATGAATTACAAATTTTCTTAAGATTCTTAAAAGCTCATTTGTCCAATTGAGAAACTTTACACAGCACTTCTTTAAATTTTTGTTACCTGAACACTGGTGCCCTTGATTTGACTTTTCATCTCAGGACTGTTTTGCTAGTAATATCCCGATTCTGTTCTTTATCCTTATGCTATGTATTACTCTAAGAAACTTCTGACAGCTGGAAAGTATGGGAGTGAGAGAAAAAATTTTGTGAAAGAAAAATACCCCTCTAAATACTGCTCTAAAATTTCTTTAGCATGTCTCTCTCTTGCAACAACTTATACCTGAGAAGAAAAAAAAAAAAAGACAATTACCACTTCAATATGCTGTCCATGAATCTGAGAGATTCATAAACTCACTTGTTACATTTTCTGTTTTCTGATTTATCACAGGCAACACATTTTCTAAGTGTTTTGCCTATACAAAATGTGGTTTTCTTAGTCTTTAGTCTCTAAAAGCAATTTCCTCACTATTCGAGTAGACTTCACCAGCTATTCGAGTAGACTTCACCAGCCAGTCTCCTTACCTACATGCAGGCCTCTATCTCCTACCGAGTCAGAAAGCCAAGACAGAAATTTGGGGTTTTTTGTTACAATGGTATTTCATTTGTGGTGTATAAGTTTCTGTTTCCCCTTTTCTGTGTTTTATTAGTATTAGTTTCCTATTGCTGCTCTAAGAAAGGATAAGAAGTTAGTGACATACAAATCACAATTTATCACTTTACAATTCTTGAAGTCAGACTCTGACATGGGCCTCACTGGGCTAAAGTCAAAAACACTTGGGAATGAATTGTCTGATGAGACACACATGCTGACAAAGCAAAGGCTTTATTAAGTAGGAGTGATTGGGTGGAGTACAGAAGGGTTAGGGAACCCAGAAGAACTGCTCTGTGACCTGGCTTGAAATCTCAGATTTTATGGTTAGTTTCTGGGTTGTCTCTGACCAATTACATTGCTTGACCAATAGTCTGACTCAGGGTCTTCCCTGGCACTGCGTGCATCTCTCAGCCAAGATGGATTCCAATGAAAAAGACTCAGGGAGATTAGTCATCTTCTTCTTTAGGTCAGTCTTGAATTCTCCTGGTTAGTTTTCCAGGGCAGCATCATGTTCCTTACCGGGTCCTCCTGTTGTGATACAACTCATGCAAACAGGCCTGGCCAAGGTGGGAGGTTCCTTAATAGAACCCTAAGATCAATGTACGAATACGGTTGGGTTCATGGTGAGGACCTTCTTCCCAGTCATATCTTCACATGATCTTTCCTTGGTGAAAGAGGGAGAGAGTTTGTTCCTGTTTCTCATCTTTTTAGGAGGGCACTAATCTCATTATGAAGGCCCCATATTCATGATCTAATCTAACTCTATATCCCAAAGGCTTCATTCCAAGTACCATTACATTAGGGATTAGATTTCAACTCATGAATTTTTAGGGACTACGAATATTCAGTCCATAGCATAAACGTTGCCACTTTTCATCAGCAAAGCCGGCAATTGCCTACTTGGGCCTCTGCTTCTGTCAACATACTTCCTCCTCCAACTCACAACTCCCTGCCTCATTAGATCCATTTAGAGAATCCAACATAATATCTTCTCCTCGTGGTTTTTAATTAAGTCAGCAAAGTTTCTTTCTTTCTTTCTTTTTTTTTAATGTAAGGCAATATATTCGAATGTTTTGGAGATTAGAATCTGGATATACTTTAGGGACCACTATTCTGCTCAGCAGTATATATTAGAAACCATTGCAAAATATGATGTCATATTTTATAATATTATAATTTTGTATGTTGACTTGACAGAGTTTTTTGTTTTGTTTCTGCCTCATTGATATCTGGAGGTCAGCTAGACACTTGCAATAAGACGGAATTGCAAGAAACTGGATTGTGGATGATGATCTCTCATCCACTAGGCTTTTTATCATATGACCTCAAGTCATTCTGCAGTAAAATTCAAAGGTCTTTAGAGTGTGGAGAATGGCTTTCAAAAGGAGGTATTTCAGAGCATGAGTTCCAATGTGCAAATATTTATCAATCCTTTGCTTGCATAACTCTTGTTAATATAGACAACAGCTTGAAAATTTTGTGACTACATAGGACTGGATGAAGCACATGCTGGAATTAAGATTGCTGGGAGAAATATCAATAACCTCAGATATGCAGATGACACCACCCTTATGGCAGAAAGTGAAGAAGAACTAAAGAACCTCTTGATGAAAGTGAAAAAGGATAGTAAAAAAGTTGGCTTAAAGCTCAATAATCAGAAAACTAAGATCATGGCATCTGATCCCATCACTTCATGGCAAATAGGTGGGGAAACAGTGGCAGACTTTATTTTGGGGGGCTCCAAAATGTTGACTGCAGCCATGAAATTAAAATATGCTTGCTCCTTGGAAGGAAAGTTATGACCAATCTAGACAGCATATTAAAAAGCAGCAGCATTACTTTTCCAACAAATGTCCATTTAGTCAAACTATGGTTTTTCCAGTAGTTATGTATGGATGTGAGAGTTGGACTATAAAGAAAGCTGAGCACTGTAAAATTGATGCTTTTGAACTGTGGTGTTGGAGAAGACTCTTGACCATCCTAGATAGTATATTGAAAAGCAGAGACATTACTTTGCCAACAAAGGTCCGTCTAGTCAAAGCTATGGTTTTTCCTGTGGTCATGTATGGATGTGAGAGTTGGACTGTGAAGAAGGCTGAACGCTGAAGAATTGATGCTTTTGAACTGTGGTGTTGGAGAAGACTCTTGAGAGTCCCTTGGACTGTAAGGAGATCCAACCAGTCCATTCTGAATTAGATCAGCCCTGGGATTTCTTTGGAAGGAATGATGCTAAAGCTGAAACTCCAGTACTTTGGCCACCTCATGTGAAGAGTTGACTCATTTTAAAAGACTCTGATGCTGGGAGGGATTGGGGGAAGGAGGAGAAGGGGACGGCAGAGGATGAGATGGCTGGATGGCATCACTGACTTGATGGATGTGAGTCTGAGTGAACTCCAGGAGTTGGTGATGGACAGGGAGGCCTGGCGTGCTGCGGTCCACGGGGTTGCAAAGAGTCAGACACAACTGAGTGACTGAACTGAACTGAACTGAGTCAGTGTGAGAGTATTTCACCAAGAAGTATGATTTATTAACAGCAACAAATAAAACAGAATCTGCCCAAGCAGTGAAATGGCTCAAAAAATAAAAGTCACAATAGAGTTTCCACAGTTAGAAAATCATGGAATATAAAAAATAAATAATTGTAGTAATATAAAGTAATGCACATTTATATAATATACCTTATCATTCATTCTTATTATTTTTTTAATTATTTTATTGAGGTATAGTTGATTTACAATGTTGTGTTAGTTTTGGTGTATAGCAAAGTGAATCTCTTATACATATGTCTGCTGCTGCTGCTGCTGCTAAGTCACTTCAGTCGTGTCCGACTCTGTGCGACGAATTCTGATAAGGAGAATGATGAAATTACTTTTCTTGGTTTATAAATCTGGAAAGTCACAGAAACAAAATTCAAATTCAGATCAATTACTCATTCAATTTTCTTCATTAAAGCATTACATATAAAGACACAGCATAGATTGATAAAGTTTAAAATTAATCTTAGAGCATGACTAGATTAATATATACATTGGACTTGGTAATAAAGCAATATTATAAGAATCACTACACAATTAAAAATATGATTGATTTTGATATACTTAAGTATTATAAGAATAAAATATGTGCATATAATAAATATAAGGAATAGCATTATAGAAAATACATTAAAGTTTTCCATTTTAAAAGTCAGAGAAAAAATTATCAGTGTCAAGTAAAACTTATTTGGATAATCACTTACCTTGATTTCATTCCACAGTAGTAAGGAACATTCAGAGTCTAATTCTTCAGTCTATGAGTATATGAAATTCTGATTACTTTTATTTGTTATTTTTATTTTTTTGTTGGAGTATCATTGCTTTGCAATATTGTGTTAGTTTCTACTGTACAACATAATCAGCTATATGTATACATATATCCCCTCCTTCTTGAGCCTCCGTCTGTACCCCGTCTCACCCCTCTAGGTCTTCACAGAGTATGGAAGTGAGCTCCCTATGTTACACACCAACTTCCCACTCACTACCTGTTTTACACATGGTAGTATATATATGTCAATGTTACTCTTACAATTCACCTTGTCTACATGTCCATTCTCTATATCTGCGTCTCTATTCCTATCTTGAAAATAGATTCATCTGTGCTGTTTTTCTAGAATCCATGTATATGCATTAATATATGATATTTGTTTTTCCCTTTGTGATTTACTGATTACTTTTAAATAGAAAATCAGTAACTTTTAAAAGGAGAATTTTTTTTTTTTTCTTATTACCACTATTCTATCTCCTCCTATTTAGCAAAGGTTATTTATAAGTTGGGCTTCCCCAGTGGCTCAGCAGTAAAGAATCTGCCTGCAATGCAGGAGTTGCAGGAGACAAGGTTCAATTCCTAGATTGGGAAGATCCCTTGGAGGAGAACATGGCAACCCAATCCAGTATTCTTGCCTGGGATCCCATAGACAGAGGAGTTAGGTGGGCTACAGTCTATACGGTCACAAAGAGTCGAACAGGACTGAAGCAGCTTAGCATGCACCCACGCATGCATTCATAAATCACTGATCTAAAGACATGTATAGAACAGTCTTTTGGACTCTGTAGGAGAGGGAGAGAGTGGGATGATTTGGGAGAATGGCATTGAAATACGTATAATATCATATATGAAACGAGTCGCCAGTCCAGGTTCGATGCACGATACTGGATGTTGGGGCTGGTGCACTGGGATGACCTAGAGGGATGGTATGGGAAGGGAGGAGAGAGGAAGGTTCAGGATAGGGAACACATGTATACCTGTGGCGGATTCATTTCAATATTTGGCAAAACCAATATAATATTGTAAAGTTTAAAAATAAAATAAAATTTAAAAAAATAAAATAAATGCAATATTAAAAAAATAAAGTATACTCATATATAAAAAAAATAAAATAATCCGTGTTTCTTGGGGATTTAAAATTAGCCATTTTATTGCTTATGTAGATTTTTAAATAGCCTATACCTTATAAATTGAGAAATATCTGTGGTTGTTAATTATATGTCAACAGGGGAATGAATAAACAAAATAGATTCAAAAAACACACTTTTTATAATTGAATACTTTTTAATTTATTGAGACTTGCCTTATGACCCAGAATATCATCTATCATGGCAAATGTTCCATTTAAATTTTAAAAGAATATGTTTTCTGCTATAGTTTTGTGGAGTGTTCTATGAATGTAAATTATGTAAATTTGGTTAATAATGCTATTTGTGTGTTCTATATCTTTACTGATTTTCTGTCTCCTGGTTCTATCAATTATTCAGGGAATAATGTTAAAATCTCTAACCATAGTTGTGAATTTACCTATTTTTTCTTGTAGTCTTATCAGTTTTTGCTGTTTTTGTTTTGAAGCTCATTATTAGATATAGAAATGTTTAGGATCATTAAGTCTTATAGATGAATTGCCCCCTTTATCATTATGAAAAGACTCTACTTACCCTTGGTAAAACTCTTCTCTAAAACCTGCTTTGTCTAATATTAAGACAGTCATTACCTTAGCTACTGATAAAATAAATGAACTATTGTGAATAACACTATACAACATGAGAGTGAAGCTATCTTTTCAATACGATTTTCATTTCCTTTGGATATATACTCAGAAGTGGAATTGCTGATCATAAGGTAGTTTGATTTTTAATCTTCTAAGAAATCTTTTGCTTTTTTCCACAGTGGCAGTATCAATTTACATTCCATCAACAGTGAGGGCACAAGACTTCCTTCTTCTCCATATTCTTGCTAATATTTGTTATCTTTTCTCTTCTTAATGACAGCCATTCTAACAGATGTGAGATAATACCTCATTTTGGTTTTGATTTGCAATTTCCTGATTGTTAGTGATGTTGAACAACTTTCATGTACGTTTTGGCCATTTGCATGTCTCCACCAGAGAAATGTCTGTTCATTTCTGGTGCTGTTCTTTAGTCAGATTTTTGGCTTTGTCATTGAGTTGAATAAACCAAAATATGGAAACAACCTAAGCATTTGACAATAGGTGATTGCATGTGTACACACACAGATGTGTACACACAAAATGAAATATTATTCAATTATAAAAGAAGAGTATTCTGCCATTTGAAAAAAAACATGGATAGACCTTTAGTGCATTAGGCTAAATGAAATAAGACAGAAAGACAAATACTGTATGACTTCATTTATATATAGAATCTACAAAAGCTGAACTTTTAGAAGCAAGAGAGTAAATGATGTTATAAAGGCTTGGGGAAAGTGAGAATATGCTGGTCAAAGCATACAAACTTGTAATCAGAATATAAATGTTATGGAAATCTAACTCAGAGAATTGTGGTTAGGGTCAACAGTACTATGTGTATTATATGCCACACATTTGCCAAGAAATTTGATTTTACACATTCTCACTACAAAATGAAATATATAACTATACAATAGTTATATAACTTGAAGGAAAATGAACATGAAATCTACTTACTTTGGATTGTTGTTTTACAATCACTAAATTGTGTCTGAATATTCATTGGAAGGATTGATGCTGAAGCTGAAACTCCAGTACTTTGGCAACCTAATGTGAAGAGCTGACTCATTTGAAAAGACCCTGATGCTGGGAAAGATTGAGGTGGGAGGAGAAGGGGATGACAGAGGATGAGATGGTTGGATGGCATAACCGACTCAATGGTCATGAGTGTGAGGAAGCTCCAGGAGTTGGTGATGAACAGGGAAGCCTCGCATGAGGCAGCCATGGGGTAGCAAAGAGCCGGGCATGACTGAACGACTGAACTGAACTGACCTCCAGTAGACGGTATTTTGTCAGAACTCTTCACTATGACCTCCATCTTGGGTGGCCCTACACGATATGGCTCATAGCTTCACTGAATTACATGAGCCCCTTGGCCACAATAAGGCTGTGATTTTGGAAGGGAGTACTTTGCATATGCTTTAGGAAGAGAAGATAACCATGCTCTATGAGTGCCTTAAAAAAAAAAAAATTATTGACACAAGTATGGGTCACAACTGTAAAATTATAGGGAACAGTGTTTACAAATAAGAATTGCTCCATCAGATTATTTCGCAAGTTTCTTTAAATACTTACTAGACTTTAAAAAGCAGAACTGGCAATTATAATATGTATTGTGTGTGAAGTTTAGGGAAAAAAGATACTCGTAAGAACATCATGCTTCAAGAGTTTTCTTGGGCCTAGATCAAAATATTAGTGAAAAATCTATATCTTTATAATGTTTACTTTATTAAACTTTTTAAGATTGAAGTATACATAATGTACAATGTGTTCATTTCAGTCGTACATAAATATGATTCACTTATGCATGCTGTGCTGTGCTTAGTTGCTCAGTTATGTCTGACTCTTTGCAAGACTGTGGCCTGTAGCTTGCCAGGCT
Source organism: Bos indicus x Bos taurus (assembly GCF_003369695.1). Classification (NCBI taxonomy): domain Eukaryota; kingdom Metazoa; phylum Chordata; class Mammalia; order Artiodactyla; family Bovidae; genus Bos; species Bos indicus x Bos taurus. The sequence continues at coordinate 15,099,035 of NC_040076.1, read as the reverse complement.
CCTCAGTTCATGGATATTCTCCAGCCATGAATACTGGAGTGGGTTGTAGTTCCCTCCTCCATGGGATATTCCCAACTCAGGGATTGAACCCAGGTCTCCCATGCTGAAAGTAGATTCTTTGCTATCTCAGCCACCAGGGAAGCCCAGGAATACTGTAGTAGGTAGCCTATCCCTACTCCAGGGGGTCTTCTCAACCCAGGAATCGAACCAGGGTCTCCTACATTGTAGACAGATTCTTTACCAGCTGAGCTACCAGAGAAGGCCCTCAGTTATACATATATGTATTTTTTTCCAGATTCTTTCCATTATAAGTAATTATAAGATATTGAATATAATTCTCTGTGTTAGGTAATAGGACCTTGCTGATTACCTATTTTATATATAGTACTGCTTTGGCCCAATTGCTTTAGTCTTTCTGGAGCTATAAGCGATTGACCTCCACTCTTCTCCAGTAGCATACTGGATACTTTGATTCATATATTTGTACTATATACATATATACACAGTAATGTACATATGTTGCTAAGTCACTCCAGTTGTATCCGACTCTGTGCAACCCCATAGATGGCAGCCAACCAGGCTCCCCATCCCTGGGATTCTCCAGGCAAGAACACGGGTGTGGGTTGCCATTTCCTTCTCCAATGCATGAAAGTGAAAAGTGAAAGTGAAGTTGCTCAGTCATGTCCAACCCTCAGAGACCCCATGGGCTGCAGGCTTCCAGGCTCCTCCGCACATGGGATTTTTCCAGGCAAGAGTACTGGAGTGGGGTGCCATTGCCTTCTCTGAATGTATATATAGTTAGTCTCAAACTCCTAATTTATCTCCCCCCCATACCATTATCCCTTTGGTAACCATAATTTTGTGTTTTCTCTATGAGTCTACTTCTGTTTTGTAAATAACTTCATTGGTTTCACTTTTTTAGATTCCACATATAGATGATATCATACGACATTTATTTTTCTCTGACTCACTTCATTTAAAATTATCATCTCTAGGTCCATCCATATTGCTGCAAAAGGCATTATTTCATTCATTTTATTGTTGAGTAACAGTCCATATATATATATATATATATATATATATATATATATATATTTTTTTATCCATTCCTTTGTTGATGCACTTTTAGCTTACTTCCATGTTTTGAATTTTGTAAATAGCATGACAGTGAATGTCGGAGTGAAGTATCTTTTTGAATTCATATTTTTTTCCTGAATGTATGTCTGGGAGTGGGATTGTTGGATCATATGGTAGCTCTGTTTTCAGTTTTTTAAGGAACCTCCACACCGTTCTCCACAGTGTCTGTTACCAATTTACATTCCCACCAACAGTGTAGGAGATGCAACAGACATGGTTTCAATCCTTGGGAAGATACTCAGGAGAAGCAAATGGTAACCCAGTCCAATATTCTTGCCTGGAGAATCCTATAGACAGAGGAGCCTGGTGAACTACAGTCCATAGGGTTTCAAAGAGTCAAACATGTTTGAAGCGACTTGGCACACCTGCACGCATCAGGGTAAGTACTCTTTCCTATTAAATGTGGATGTTATCCCCAAAAGCCAGGCAGCAACCTTGCAACCACATGAAGTTTTCTGTTTGAAAAGGAAATAACCCAGAGAAACAGACTCAAGTGAAGAGAAAACAAATTTAATGACCTTATTTGAACACATTAAAGTCATTTCTTTCTCAGGAATTTTCAGTTACAGAAGGTAACACATTCCTTAGCATAAGCCAATTTGAGTAAAGTCTTTTGTCATATGTATCCTAAATAGTCCTAAGTAATGCAACAAAGTGCTTTCACATTTATTTATCTGTACACCTTATCTCTATACTCTGTTTAACTCATTATCTCCACATCTTCCCTGGTAAATTAAAGTTTAAAGAGTCAGGATAGTCTGTTTAACTGCACAGATTTCTTTGTGAGGTGTGGTCAATTGCTAATCACTCACCAAATACAATTTCTCTTCCACTAGCTATTTACTCACAGATAGGGTACCCAAGGAGGACCCATAAAAATAATGATCATTCTGCATTAAAGAATATTGGAAGGCTATTGGGCCATCTGTGATGTCCCTAGTGGTAAATAATAAATGGATGTCAAGCAAATGACAATAAGAAGCCCCAACAGGGTCTTTAACATTCTGATAATGATGGAAGCTGGGAGTGACCTATGCTATAATGGCCACAAATGATCATGAACATGAGATGAGTCATTAAGGTTTTACTATTAATTTTTTTTTTTTACTCTAAATAAAGGACATCCTAAGTAGGATTGAGGTTGAGGGAGAATATACTTGTATTATGAACCATAACATTTTTGCCTCAACATACATTATATCAAAATTGAAACATTTAAAAGATAATTATGCTGCTTGAATTCTTAGCCTTTCTAGATTTGCAATTCTAAAAGAACAAAAAGATGTTTTAAAAATTATCATATAGCTGCTTCCTGGCTCCAGTTATATGCTTTCAAATGGATATTGCTTGTGGATTATTAGGTAGGTCTCCAGTAAAATCAAATACCTGTTGTGTTCTTACACTTTATATGTCTCCATACTGTCACTCAGCCAGAGCATTGTCAAGCCCAAAGACAGGCTTTTACTCTATGGAGAAACTGAATGATCACACTCATATTTCCCATAGTGCTTATCCTGCAGATGTGCTCAATAGCAAACCAAGTACATTATTTCTAGTGCCAACAGTGAGCTTATTTGAAAGAGATCCAATTTCAAGGACAATAACCTTCATAGTTCAGCCTGTCCGTTTCCATCCTTTCCGTGGTGGTCCCCAGGACCAATTCCACACACCACAGGCTAATACATGCAAAGCTGTTTAACCCCCTCCCAGTATCTTCTGAGCTCCTCGTCCTCATCACTCTATGTTCCATTCATGAGGGAATCCCTGTTCTCATGGCTTAACCCAAAGATCCTCTCACGATCTTGAAAATAAGTTAAAGTATTAGTCACTCAGTTGTGTGTGACTCTGCAACCCTGTGTACTGTAGCCCATCAAGCTCCTCTGTCTATGAAATTCTCTAGACAAAAGTATTAGAGTGGATTGCCACTTCCTTCTCCAGGGGATCTTACCTATCTAGGGTTTGAACCTGCATCTCCACATTGCAGGCAGATTTTTATGATCTGGGCCACCAGGGAAGCCCTTGCCTGTGGCCAAAATGTTCCTTTCCTTTCTATCTGTAAATCTCCTTTCCATTCTGGATGGCCTGGTTCAGAGCTCTCCCAATTCATCTCACTCCCAGCCCCCAGCCTTTCCCCCTGGGTATCTGCATATTTGTTCTCTACATTTATGTCTCTATTTCTGCATTGCAAATATGATCATCTGTACCATTTTTATAGATTCTACATATACGTGGTAGTATACAATGTTTTTCTCCCCCTGACTTAAGTTACTCTATATGACAGCCTGTGCAAATGGCACAGTTTTGTTTCTTTTTATGGCTGAATAATGGATACCTGGGGTTTTCAAGGCAAGATTAATGAAGTGGTTTGCCATTCCCTTCTACAGTGGACCACATTCTGTCAGACCTCTCCACCATGACCTGCCCGTCTTGGATGGCCCCACACGGCATTGCTTAGTTTCATTGAGTTAGACAAAGCTGTGGTCCATGTGATTAGATTGACTAGTTTTCTGTGATTATGGTTTCAGTGTGTCTGCTCTCTGATGCCCTCTTGCAACACCTACTGTCTTTTTTTTTTTTTTTTTAACACCTACTGTCTTACTTGGGTTTCTGTTACCTTGGACGTAGGGTATCTCTTCACGGCCGCCCCTCCTGACCTTCAACGTGAAGTAGCTCCTCTAGGCCCTCCTGCGCCAGTGCAGCCACTGCTCCTTGGAAGTGGGGTTGCTCCTCTCAGCCACCGCCCCTGACCTTGGGCAGAAGAATTGATGCCTTCGAACTGTGGTGTTGGAGAAGACTCCTGAGAGTCCCTTGGACTGCAAGGAGATCCAACCAGTCCATTCTGAAGGAGATCAGCCCTGGGATTTCTTTGGAAGGACTGATGCTAAAGCTGAAACTCCAGTACTTTGGCCACCTCATGCAAAGAGTTGACTCATTGGAAAAGACTGATGCTGGGAGGGACTGGGGGCAGGAGGAGAAGGGGACGGCAGAGGATGAGATGGCCGGATGGCATCACTGACTCGATGGACTTGAGTTTGAGTGAACTCCGGGAGTTGGTGATGGATAGGGAGGCCTGGCGTGCTGAGGTTCATGGGGTTGCAAAGAGTCGGACACAACTGAGCGACTGAAGTGAACTGAACAGAACTGAGCTGAATGGATACATGCTTAACTGCTCAGTAGTGTGCAACTCTTTGTAACACCATGGATTAAAGCCCACTAGGCTCCGCTGTCCATGGGATTTTGCAGTCAAGAATACTGGAGTAGGTTGCCATTTTCTTTAGGACAGCTTCCTGACCTCGAGATCGAATCCATGTCTCCTGCATTTCGTATATTGGCAAGTGGGTTCTTTAACACTGACCCACCTGGGAAGCCCATGGCTGAGTAATAGTCTGCTGTGTGTATGTACCACATCTTCTTCAACCATTCCTCTGTTGATGGGCATAGATAGCTATTGTAAGTAGTCTGCATGAACATAGGGTGCATGTATCTTTTTGAGTTATATCCTTTTTTTCTTTTATTTATCTGGTTCTGATTCCTTGAATAAAATAACCTGGATAAAAAGAGGACTTGTTCATTTTGAATGGCATAGTTTTTGTTTGATTGATGATTTGTTTTGTCTTCCACAAGAAATCTTTCTTTATGAAATTGTATATGTTTGCTAATGTACACAAAGAAAGCATCATTTGCCCAGAAAGATTCTTAAATGTGTCCTAGACATAATAAAGGATCATGACTCTAAGAGATTAGGAAAGAAAGCTAAAATCAGGGAATTTATATGGAAATCTTCTCTTTACAGTCTCATATATTAGGATTTCTTTTGTCTTTTCTTTAATATTGTGGTAAAATATACATAAAGCTAAATTTACCATTTTAACCATTTAAAGTGAATGGCTCTGTGGCATTAAATACACTCACATTATTTTGCATCTCAAGTTTTTTATTGGATAACATCTCCACAAAGATCAAACTAGATCATAATATTTAATTTAATAATAAAATGACCATAAAAGTTATATTATTACTAATCCCAAATAAATTTTCAGAAGTGTTGCCATAAATTAGCATCTCAAAGAAAAAACAACTAAAATTGTAGTTTAAGTATAAACTCTGACATTTAATAAAAACAGCTATCCTAAGCCCTTTGTATAATGCTCAGTACTACAATTTGAATGATTGAAAGGAAAATGCAAAAGAATATTAGCATGTGCAATACATTTTATCTCCAACAAAATTATTAACTCATCTGTTTCTGCCCTAAAATGAAAAAAAAAAAAAACTAAAAACAAAAAAATCTCAAGATGTAAGTGCAGAAAATAATAAACTACTTTACTTGTGTGATTACAGAATAAAGTTAGATCAACTCTAAGGCTTAGTTTTCTATAAATTCTTTTCATACCTAATGGTGCAAACTTATATTCGGTCAGCAGTAGTTACAAGAATATGAGCCCTGTTTTCTTTTAGAGCTATAAAAACTAATGATATATTTAAGTGCATTTGTTCATTATTTTTATCTCTTCTACTAGACTAAGCAAAGTGTTAACTTGTTTCCCTATTACATGCCCAGAATCTGACTCAGAGGTGACACCAGAGCTTTGTATGTTCCTTTTTATAAAAATGATTTTTATACATTGATTTATTTTTGGCTATGCTGGGTCTTCTTTGTTGCCCAAGAGCTTTCTCCACTTGAAGTATACTCTCTAGTTGCATTTCTCAGGCTTCTCATTGCAGGGACTTCCCTTGTTGTGGAGCACAGGGTCTAGAGCTCAGGCATAATGGCCCTGAGGCATGTGGAGTCTTCCCAGACCAGGGATCAAATGTGTTCCCCTTGCATTGGTTGGTGGATTCTCAACCACTGGACTATGATGGAAGTCTTCCATATGTTCTTCATAAACTAGTGGATCATATGCTACATTACTGAGTGAATGAAAGAATAAATAAATGGATGATTCTTTTCCTTCCCTTTGGTCCCTTCTGGCTTCCTTTCTCACATATTTCTGTTTCTCTCTCCTCTAATTTTTTCTTATCCAACAAACCTTGACCAGTCCTTTGCTGTCTGTCTTCTCTCTTTTCAACATCTCTGTTTTTATCTCCCTCAAAATCTTCTTTCCTTCCTGTTATTATGTACTTTTCCTAAATTGTAAGCATGTTTCACACTACAATTATAAAATGGACCAATTGTGCTTCCTTTCTGTTTTTACAATCAGAATATGAAATAAATATCTTATTATTATACAATATCTCTTTGTCCTTCTACCCAAATATTCAAAAGGTAAGATAAATGTTATAAATATTATTTTTATTTATAAAAAGGGAAAGTATCCTTCGTTTTTTTCCTTCGACTTTATGCCACAGAAACATAAGGTGAGAAAAACATTGCTGATGACAGAGAGGATAATCTTGCCAATCTAAACAAAAACTAACAAATATAAACATTTAATATCCTCACTTTACATAATTTTCAATGTGGTGAAAATCAATTATGATATTACGTAGTTATCTCAATTATTATTAGAAGGTGATTTGTCTGTACAACAAAATTTTGAAGATTAATGTTAACATTTTTATACAATATTATTTGCATAGTCATAATGTATATTCAATGACTAAAAATGTGAAGGTTTAAGTTTCTTACCCATATATAAGACCAAACAAATGCATTAAATACAAGCAAAATTGCAATGTCAATAAAATTTGACTCAGTGATGTTGTCCTTCTTCAGGCTTAAATTGAAGAAAGTAGTGAAAAACACTAGACCACTCATATATGACTTCAATCAAATTCCTTATAATTATACAGTTGAGGTGATAAATAGATTCAAGGGATTATATCTGGTAGACAGAATGCCTGAAGAACTCTGGATGGAGGTTCGTAACATTATACAGAAGGCAATGACCAAAACCATCCCAAGGAAAAAGAAATGCAAGAAGGCAAAGTGGCTATCTGAGGAGGCCTTACAAATAGATGAGAAAAAAAGAAACACAAAAGGCAAGGGAGAAAGAGTAGTGAGTGCAGAGCTCCAGAGAATAGAAAGGGACACAGCGAGGACCTAACAGAAGCAGAAGAGATTAAGAAGAGATGGCAAGAATACACAGAAGAACTATATTAAAAAGGTCTTAATTCATCAAATGATAAATTAAGTGATTATACAGTATTTACTTCCTTCTTTTTTTTTTTCCATCCATGCCACACATGGGATCTTAGTTCCCCAACCAGGAATGGAACCCATGCCCCATCCAGTGAAAGGGTGGAGTATTAACCACTAGACCTCCAGGGAAGTCAATCATTTATTACTTCATATTTTCATTACCCATTCCTCTGTTGATGGACATTTAGGTCGCTTCCATGTACTGGCTATTGTAAATAGTGCTGCAATGAATATTTGGGTTTTCTCTGGATATATGCCCAGGAGAGTGATACCTGGGTCATATGAGAGCTTTATTATTAGTTTGTAAGGAACTCTCATGTTGTTCTCCATAACATCTACACCAGTTTACATTCCCACTACCTCAACATAATAAAATCCATATATCACAAACACACAACAAACCTCATTCTCAATAGTGAAAAGCTGAAAGCACTTGCTTTAAGATCAGGAACAAGACAAGGATGTCCACCCTCACCACTATTATTCAATATATTTTTCAAAGTCTTAGTCATGACAATCAGAAGAAAAATAAAAGAAATATGAATTGGAAAAGTAAAATTGCCATTACTTGCATATGACATGATACTGAGAGAATCCATTCTTAGGCAGGTTGATAAGAAGTCCAGGGGTCCCCAAGGAGAGTGGGGTCTGGAATTCTCAAGGAGGAAGAAAGAACAAATGTTTATTTTCTCTCTACATTCCTTAGAATTATATAACAATAATGTATCCTGCTGGAGGACAGTCTCTGGAAAAAAAAAAAAAAAAAACCTTCTGGCTAATACTGTTATCTTAAAATATAAATTGTGGGAATGGGTCTAGTGAGCTCTTTACAACCTCCACACATTCTTTTGATTCACTGTAATAAGTAATTTAAAAGTATATAATTCCATTGCTAACACTAGTGATGGGGTACTCTTTCTGCCCTCTTCTGTTGTCTATGTCAGAAGCTTTCTCTATCTCTTTTATACTTTAATAAAACTCCATTACACAAAAGTTAAAAAAAAAAAAAGAACAATGGTGCTTTCCTGGTGGTGCAGTGGTAAAGAATCCACGTGCAATGCAGGAGACAAAGATGACAAGTATTTGATCCCTGGATCTGGAAGATCCCCTGAAGGAGGGCATGGCAACCCGCTCCAATATTCTTGCCTGGAGGATCCCATGAACAGAGAAGAAGTGACAGTGTGTATGCAAAAGAACGGTTACAAATTACTAAGTAAAAGAACCACTGTTGGGTAAAAGTCTACTTGAAAGATAAATGTTTTTCATCTTGCTTTTTTGTTTATTCATTTTTTTTTTTTTTGGTTTATTTTGCTTTGTTTTAGATCATTATGCCTATACTTGTTTGCACTTTGGGGTAATGTAAATCTCTTACAATCTCTTACATTTTCCACTTTTTTTTCTCTGAATTTAAACTACAATGAAATCTACTTAAACAGTAAAATATAATATGATTGTACTTTTACTTGCTACACAGGGGCTCATACACAGCTGCAAATACAAAAATCACAAGACCATGTTTTGATTATGAAGTTTATATCTATCTGATGAAAAATGTTTTGATACTCTTTTTTTTAAGATTGCTATGCATTCCAAAACCATAACTCATATAGGTCAGAAATGTACAGCTTCCTAAAACATTTTAGAAACATGTAAGGGGCACTTTGTGTACATTAGTAAGTTCAATGCTCAGTAAAATTCTATGAGACATAATGATATCTTGACACTGGTGGTGGTGGTTTAGTCACTAAGTTGAATCAGACTCTTGAGACCCCATGGACTGTAGCCCACCAGGCTCCTCTGTCATAGAATTCTCTACGCAAGATTGCTGGAGTGGGTGCAGTTTACTTCTCCAGGGGATCTTCCTGACCCAGGGATTGAACTCAAGTCTCCTGATTCTGAAACGAGCACTTGGAAGAGTTAAATGTATTACAGCATTACACAGTAATAATCTGCAAAGCTAGAATTTAAAATTAGTTCTATCAAATGCCATGTTCTTTATTATCTGGATCACTATATTCTGTTGCTCAGTTTCTCTTATTATCTATTTTGATATATACTCAGGAATGTTTATTTCAGTACTTAATAAGTGCAGTTCCACATTATGCACCAGCCATCAAACAGTTGCCAATATTATATTAAATTCCTAAGATAAAATGATCAATATCTTTCCAAGTGCCATTGATTATATCAGCAATAACATCTCAGAAAAGTTATCTCAATAATTCTATATACCTCAGTATTTACTTCTTTTTATTTTTGGTCTACAGTGTTCTAGTTTATAATTTTTGTGTGTGTGTGCTGAACCTCAAAAAAGACTTGACTGAAATTATAAAGTGTATTCAAATCTCTGCATTATAGATGTACTGTGATTAATAGAATTGTGAATTCCTGACAGGGTAGAAAGAGAGGGGAAGGAAAACATGCAATTGGGAAGAAGGTGATTGTTTATCACAAACTTTTAATTGTTCACCTATTGAATAATTTCTGCACCTTGTGGGTAATCTTTAGACCCATCTTCTCCATATTCAAAGAATACAAGGTAGTGTTCTCTGAGTTGTTCTCCTTCGTTCAATAAGTTTATGAATCAGTCAGTCTATATCTGTGACTGTCTTGACTGCACTTTTCATTGTACTTAGAATTGGTAGGTTGGGAACTATAATAATGAATCAGAAATGGTGTGGATGCAATGATAAAGCTCGAGTAAAGCAGAAAAAAAAAAAAAAAAGATGAGGTATTACTTGATCTCAATGGCAGTCAATTTGATATCTTGTATTTAATGGAAAATAATTGAACATTCCTACCTCGGACCTTTAAAGTGAATTACTGTTATATATTTTCCATCATTCGTTTTTCCTCTAATTATTTTTTTCTCATAAAAATAATTGACTTGAATAAAATTTCATCTTTTCTGAATTTCATATATATTCTGTCGGAGTATTATCAACTATTTTTACCTGTGTTACTTAACATGGTGTTTTTAAACAGCCTCAGGGTAAACATTAGCATTTCAAAGGTTTTGGTTTAGTTTTATTTTGATTTCATCCTCAGCCTGCTATGAGGGGTGTGTGTGTGTGTTTTAATTTAAAAAATTAATTCCTTTAAAATTTATTGGTACTGGCTCATAAAATAATGTATCCTTACTTTTTCTAGCATGTTTTATACCAACTATACCCAAAAGAATATTAGGATAATCACGAAAGAATAACTAAGGAAGTACTGAATAGATCAAAAAATGAAAATATTTCCTAAGATATATATATAACACTAAATTCTTGGGGCTCCAAAATCACTGTGGTGGCAAATGCAGCCATGAAATTAAAAGACATTTGCTGCTTGGCAGGAAAGCTATGACAAACCTGCTGCTGCTGCTGCTGAGTCGCTTCAGTTGTGTCCGACTCTGTGTGACCCCAGAGACGGCAGCCCACCAGGCTCCCCTGTCCCTGGGATTCTCCAGGCAACAACACTGGAGTGGGTTGCCATTTCCTTCTCCAATGCATGACAGTGAAAAGTGAGAGGGAAGTCGCTCAGTCGTATCCGACTCTTTGCGACCTCATGGACTGCAGCCTACCAGGCTCCTCCGTCCATGGGATTTTCCAGGCAATAGTACTGGAGTGGGTTGCCATTGCCTTCTCCGTGACAAACCTACACAGGATATTAAAAAGCAGAGACACCATTTTTTGTTGCCAAAGGTCCAAACGTATGGTTTTTCCAGTGGTCATATATGAATATGACAGTTTGACCAAAAAGAAGGCTGAGCACCAAAAATTTGGTGCTTTTGAATGGTACTGAAGAAGACTTTCAAGTGTCCTTCAGATTGGAAGGTGACCCAACCAATCAATCCTAAAGGAAACCAACCATGAATAGCCATTTAAAAGACTGATGCTGAAGCTGAAGCTCCAATTGTTTGGCCACTTGATTTGAGGAGCTGACTCATTTGCAAAGACCCTGATGCTGGGAAAGATTGAAGGCAAAAGAAGAAGAGGATGGGAGAGAATGGGATGATTAAATAAGCATCACTGACTCAATGGATATGAATTTGAACAAACTGCAGAAAATAGTGAAGGAAGGGGAGCATGGCATGCTGTAAACCATGGGGTTTCAGTCAGACACAACGTATTGACTGAACAACAATAATAGCAGCAACGTGATACAAAATTGAAAGTTATTTAAAGAATGGAAATAAGTTATTTCACAATTTTAAGTTGAAAAACAGGAGTCTTATTATAAAAGGAGAATGCTGCTTAATTTTCACAAGATCATAGATTTGCTACAAGAAACGTAAATATTTGAACTTCTCCACAGATATAGTCCAATACATATGTCATTGGTATGTCCATGAGACAATTATAAGAAGCTACCAAAATGTGGTTGGTTGGTGAGTGATATGCCTGTTGTGCAGGCAATTAGAAGACAAGTTTTCCATAAGAAATAAAAAATATATATAAGAAAAACAATTAAAATGTGTTCTACTTTCTATCATTATATACCAACAGTTCCAAACAAAGTCAGCGATTAAAATCTCCTTGAGACAGGACATATTTTTCCCATTGCCCCTCTGCCTTGGGAGGTCACTGATCAGGGGTCAGGAATGGATCACGTTGAACATGTTTTCATGTGTTTATTGGCCATCTGTATATCTTCCTTGAGACATTTCTCCAAACAAGACATATAGATGGTCGATAAACATATGAAAAGTGCATCACATCATCGCTCATATTAGAGAAATGCAAATCAAATCAACAACGAGGTATCACTTCACACTGGTCAAAATGGCCTTCATCAAAAAATCTACAAACAGCAAATTCTGGAGAGGATGTGAACAAAAGGGAACCTTCTTGCACTATTTGTGGAAATAAAAATTGATACAGTCATGATGGAGAACAGTATTAAAAATAGGAATAAAAATACCATCAGTTCAGTTCAATTCAGTCGCTCAGTCATCAGACTCTTTGTGACCCCATGAATCGCAGTTCACCAGGCCTCCCTGTCCATCACCAACTCCTGGAGTTAACCCAAACTCAGGTCTATCGAGTCGGTGATGCCATCCAGCCATCTCATCCTCTGTCATCTCCTTTTCCTCCCACACCTAATCCCTCCCAGCATCAAGGTCTTTTCCAGTGAGTCAACTCTTCGCATGAGGTGGCCAAATTACTGGAGTTTCAGCTTCAGCATCAGTCCTTCCAATGAACACCCAGGACTGATCTTCTTTAGAATGGATTGGTTGGATCTCCTTGCAGTCTAAGGGACTCTCAAGACTCTTTTCCAACACCACAGTTCAAAAGCATCAATTCTTCAGTGCTCAGCTTTCTTCACTGTCCAACTCTCACATCCATACACGACCACTGAAAAATCATAGCCTTGACTAGATGGAACTTTGTTGACAATGTAATGTATTTGCTTTTGAATATGCTATCTAAGTTGGTCATAACTTTCCTTCCAAGGAGTAAGTGTCTTTTAATTTCATGGCTGTAGTCATCATCTGCAGTGATTTTGGAGACCCTAAAAATAAAGTCTGACACTGTTTCCACTTTTTCCCCATCTATTTCCCATGAAGTGCTTTCTGAATGTTGAGCTTTAAGCCAACTTTTTCACTCTCCTCTTTCACTTTCATCAAGAGGCTATTTAGTTCCTCTTCACTTTCTGCCATAAATGTGGTGTCACCCACAATCAGAAGTTATTGATATTTCTCCCTGCAAACTTGATTCCAGCTTGTGCTTCTTCCAGCCCAGCATTCCTCAGGATGTACACTGCATATAAGTTAAATAAGCAGGGTGACAATATACAGCCTTGATGTACTCCTTTTCCTATTTGGAACAAGTGTGTTGTTCCATGTACAGTTCTAACTGTTGTTTCCTGACCAGCATATAGGTTTCTCAAGTGAAACCTATACGCAAAGGAGGAAAGGAAAGATAAAAGCATCTGAATGCAGAGTTCCAAAGAATAGCAAGGAGAGATAAGAAAGCCTTCCTCAGTGATCAATGCAAAGAAATAGAGGAAAACAACAGAATGGGAAAGAATTTTCTCTTCAAGAAAATTCGAGATACCAAGGGAATATTTCATGCAAAGATGGGCTGGATAAAGAAGAGAAATTGTATGGACCTAACAGAAGCAGAAGATACTAAGAAGAGGTGGCAATAATACACAGAACTTTACAAAAAAGATCTTCATGACCAAGATAAGCACAATAGTGTGATCATTCACCTAGAGCCAGACATCCTGGAATGTGAAGTCAAGTGGGCCTCAGAAAGCATCACTACAAACAAAGCTAGTGGAGGTGATGGAATTCCAGTGGAGCTATTTCAAATCCTGAAAGATGATGCTGTGAAAGTGCTACACTAAATATGCCAGCAAATTTGGAAAACTCAGCAGTGGCCACAGGACTGGAAAAGGTCAGTTTTCATTTCAATCCCAAAGAAAGGCAATGCCAAAGATTTCTCAAACTACTGCACAGTTGCACTCATCTCACATGCTAGTAAAGTAATGCTCAAAATTCTCCAAGCCAAGCTCTAGCAATATGTGAACTTTGAACTTCCAGATGTTCAAGCTGGTTTTAGAAAAGGCAGAGGAACCAGAGATCAAATTGGCAATCCCCGCTGGATCATGGAAAAAGCAAGACAGTACCAGAGAAACATCTATTTCTGCTTTATTGACTATGCCAAAATTACCATATTGACCCAGTAATTCCACTACTAGGCATCACTTAAGTTCAGTTCAGCTCAGTCACTCAGTCATGTCTGACTCTTTGCGACCCCATAAACCGCAGCTCGCCAGGCTTCCCTGTCCATCACCAACTCCAGGAGTTCACTCAGACTCACATCCATTGAGTCGGTGATGCCATCCAGCCATCTCATCCTCTGTTGTCCCTTTATCCTCCTGTCCCCAATCCCTCCCAGCATCAGAGTCTTTTCCAGTGAGTCAACTCTTCACATGAGGTGGCCAGAGTACTGGAGTTTCAGCTTTAGCATCATTCCTTCCAAAGAACACCCAGGGCTGATCTCCTTTAGAATGCACTGGTTGGATCTCCTTGCAGTCCAAGGGACTCTCAAGAGTCTTCTCCAATGCCACAGTTCAAAAGCATCAATTCTTCAGCACTCAGCTTTCTTCACAGTCCAACTCTCACATCCATACATGACCACAGGAAAAACCATAGCCTTGACTAGATGGACCTTTGTCAGCAAAGTAATATCTTTGCTTTTGAATATGCTATCTAGGTTGGTCATAACTTTCCTTCCAAGGAGTAAGCATCTTTTAATTTCATGGCTGCAGTCACTATCTGCAGTGATTTTGGAGCCCCCAGTAATAAAGTGTGACACTGTTTCCACTGTTTCCCCATCTATTTCCCATGACATGGATCACAATAAACTGTGGAAAATTCTGAAAGAGATGGGAATACCAGCTCATTTGACCTGCCTCTTGAGAAAGCTATATGTAGGTCAGGAGGCAAAACTTAGAACTAGACATGGAACAATAGACTGGATCAAATAGGAAAAGGAGTACGTCAAGGTTGTATACTGTCACCCTGCTTATTTAACTTACATGCAGAGTACATCATGAGAAACGCTGGGCTGGAAGAAACACAAGCTGGAATCAAGATTGCTGGGAGAAGTATCAATAACTTCAGATATGCAGATGACACCACCCTTATGGCAGAAAGTGAAGAGGAACTCAAAAGCCTCTTGATGAAAATGAAAGAAGAGAATGAAAAAGTTGCCCTAAAGCTCAACATTCAGAAAACGAAGATCATGGCATCTGGTCCAATCACTTCATGGGAAATAGATGGGGAAGCAGTGGAAACAGTGTCAGACTTTATTTTTTGGGTTTCAAAAATCACTTCAGATGGTGACTGTAACCATGACAGTAAAAGACGCTTACTCCTGGAATGAAACCCTGAAAAAACCATAGTTCAAAAATACACATGTATCCCAATGTTCATTGAAGTACTATTTACAATAGCCAGGACATGGAAGCAGTCTAGTTGTTCAGCGACAGATGAATGGCTAAGAAAGTTTTGATACATATATGCAATGAAATATTACTAAGCCATAAAAAGGAATTGATTTAAGTCAGTTCTAGTGAGGTGTTTGAACCCAGAGCCTTTAATATAAAGTATGTCAGAAAGAGAAAAACAAATATTGTATAATAAAGCATATATATGGAATCTAGGGAAAAAATGGTGTTTATGAACCTATTTTCAGGGCGGGAACAGAGACTCAGACATAGAGAACAGACTTGTGCATACAGTGGGGTAAGGAGAGGGTGGGAAGAATTGAGAGAATAGCACTGAAATGCATACATTACGATATGCAAAATTGCTAGCTAGTAGGAAGGTGCTGTATAACACCAAGAGGAGAGCTCAAGCCTGTTCTCCGTGACAACCTAGAGTGGTTGATGGGATAGAGGGTGAGAGGGAGGTTCAAGAGGAAGGGGCATATGTACACATATAATTGATTTAAGTCATTGTATGGTAGAAACCAACACAATGTTGTGAAGCAATTATCTTCCAATTAAAAATAATATGACTATTTAGTCAGGAGAAAAAAATACAGCTGTCATGTGTGGTACAAGAGTATATTTGATCATAGAATAAAACTGGGATCCAGTGCTCATTTTTTCCTGTTTTTCACTCTCGTGGATTGAAGAGGAAAGAGCTGCTGGTATTTCCCCAGGTATTACTTAAATGGATTTCATAATAGTCCAATTTTTCTTGATAAAGATGGACACTTGTAAAACTTGAAGTTGCAACACTAAGAAATTTTTTCAGAGATTTCTTAAAATATTAATTTCTTCAATTTTATTTCTTTCTTTTTTTTTTTTTTTTTTAATTTTGGGTCCCCAGACTCCTCCCCTGGTCTTTGTTTCCCGAATACCACGCAAGCAAGCGCAGAGAAGAAGATGATAGGAGGGCCCTGTCTTCCACCCCCAATTTTATTTCTTAGCTTGTAACTGAGATGGAAAACTGGATAAAGAAGAAAGTTAAAAAACCTTGATTCTTTGGTTAAGATAGCTTCTCAAAGTGTCTCAGTGTTACGAAAGTACTCATGTCTTATTTGTTTTTGTTTTAGCTCAGAAAATTTCTCATTCTCCATTTATGTTATTTTTTCCGTGTTCAATTTGTTTTCCCTTCTTCCATCACATGAAGTGAAAGAAAGTCCCCTACTTAGATTTAGGAGCAGTAATAAGAAACAAATCTTTTGAGATTTTACTTTAATTAAAAAGAGCTATGTCTGCTTGCCATGTTTTCTTTCCACCTGCAGTGAAATTCTATTAGCAGAGATGCCAGTGGACAGAAAGTAGAATGAGTGCATCTGAGGGCACGTGCACCACCAACGTGAGTAGTTATTTGTAATTTTGTATTATTTAGGAAAATCTATAAATGTCAGCATCTCCCAGCACAATTAGATATCACATAGTGATATTCAATGTTTGAATATATATTTTCAAAAATTCAAGAAAATATTTGGAAAGAGAACCTAAATGATTTTCTTTCCCCCCACCCAAACAGCTTTGTTTAGTGATTGTAAATAGTCCATTTTCAAAGGATTTATGGCTCAAGAGAATTTCAGAGGCAATCTGTTTCAATGTCCACCTAGCAATGGAGTGACTACCTATATTTAGAATGATAGAGTAAATAAAGGATCAGCCTCTCATTGCCTTTTACATTGTCAGTGATACTGGGAATGTTCTGTGCCATTCAATTATAGGGCCACCTAGCCATATATGACTATTGAACACTTGTGCATGTGTGCATGCTAATTCGCTTCAGTAACGTCTGACTCTGAGACCCCATGGATTGAAGTATGCCAGGGTTCTGAGTCCTGGACTGTCTCCTGCAGTTGGCTCAAATTCATGTCCACTCAGTTGGTGATGCCATCCAGCCATTGCAGACTCTGTTGCCCGCTTCCTGCCCTCAGTCCTTTCCCAGCATCAGGGTCTTTTCCAATGAGTTGGCTCTTTGCATCAGGTGGCCATTGGTCGTGGAGCTTCAGCTTCAGCATCAGTCCTTCCAATGGATATTCACAGTTTATTCTATTGAGGATTGATTGGTTTGACCTCTTTGCTGTCCAAGGGACTCTCAAGAGTCTTCTCTAGCATCAGTTCAAAGGCATCAATTCCTCAACTCTCAGCATTCTTTACGGTCCTGCTCTCACATCTGTATATGACTACTGGAAAAACCATAGCTTTGACTATACAGATCTTTGTCAGCAAAGTGATATCTCTGCTTTTTAATATGCTGTCTAGGTTTGTCATAAGACAAACTTGCTTTTCTAAGAAGAAGCAAGTGTTTTTTAATTTTATGGCCGCAGTCACCATCTTCAATGATGTTGGAGCCCAAGAAAATAAAATCTGCCATTGTTTCCATTTTTTCTCCATCTATTTGCATGATGTGATGGGAACAAATACCATGGTCTTAGTTTTTTGAATGTTGAGTTTTAAGCCAGCATTTTCACTCTCCTCTTTTACTTTCATCAAGAGGCTCTTTAGTTCATCTTTGGTTTATGCCATTAGGGTGGTGTTATCTGCATATCTGAGGTTGCTGACATTTCTCCAGGCAATTTTGATTCTAGCCTGTGATTCATCCAGCCCCTCATTTCACATGACATACTCTGCATAGAAGTTATATAAGCAGGTGACAGTACACAGCCTTGACGTACTCTTTTCCTGATTTTGAAACAGCCCAATGTTCCTTATCTGATTCTAACTGTTTTTTGTTTTGTTTTGTTTTTTTGATCTTCTAAGGAGGCAGATAAAGTGGTCTGGTATTCCCATCTCTTTAAGAATTTTCCACAGTTTTATGTGATCCACATAGTCAAAGGCTTTAGCATAGTCAATGAAGCAGAAATAGATGTCTTGTGGGAATTTCCTTGCTTTTTCTATGATCCAACATTTTGACAAATTTCTGCTTCCTCTGCCTCTTCTATATCTAGCTTGTACATCTGGAAGTCCTCAGTTCATGTACTGTTGAAGCCTAGCTTGAAAAATTCAGATCACTATCTTGCTAGGATGTTAAATAAACACAATTGAATGGTAGATTGAACATTCTTTGGCATTGCACTTCTTTGAGATTGGAATGAAAACATATTTTCCAGTCCTGTGGCCATTGCTGAGTATCCCAAATCTGCTAGAATATTGGCTGCAGCACTCTGCCAGCATCATCGTTTAAGATTTGAAATAACTCAGCTGGAATTCCATCAACTATACTAGCTGTGTTCACTAGCTTAGCATTACGCTTCCTAAAGCCCATTTGACTTTACACTCCTGTATGTCTGGCTCTAGTTGAGTGACCACACCATTGTAGTTATCCAGGTCATTAAGAACTTTTTTGTACATAAAATTTAAATTTTGTTATTTAAATTAATTTAAGCTTAAATTTATATGAGAAGATAGTTTTTACTCTATCATGAAATGCTGCATGCTTCCAAGGTGGCTCAGTGGGTAAAGAAACTGTCTGCAATGCAGGAGACACTGGAGATATGGATTTGACCCTTGGGTTGGGAAGCTCCCCTGGAGGGCACAGCAGCCCACTCCAGTATTCTTGCCTGGATAATCTCATGGACAGAGGAGCCTGGAGGGCTACAGTCCATAGGTCACAAAGAGTTGGATACGAATGAAACGACTGAGAACAGCACATGCGATGCTGTATTAAAAAAAAAAAAGAAAAGAAAAGAAAAAGAAAGCTCATTCTGTAAGGTGACTTTTCTCTTTGTTATTTACTGATAACAGGAAAATGTACTAATTTCCTTTTTATACTTTAGTCATCAGACACACTAGGCTGCTTGCTGAACCAGTGTACTCTGAAGCTCCAGCGGCTTAACAAAGCAAGTGTTCCTGCTCTCTTTCTAAGTCTGGTGCTGCTGTGTGGATCTCCACAGCACTCTGCTACAGTTCAGGGTTGCTGCTGCTGCTGCTAAATCGCTTCAGTCCTATCCGACTCAGTGCGACTCCATAGACAGAAGCCCACCAGGCTCCCCCATCCCTGGGATTCTCCAGGCAAGAACACTGGAGTGGGTTGCCATTTCCTTCTCCAATGCATGAAAATGAAAAGTGAAAGGGAAGTCGCTCAGTCGTGTACGACTCTTAGCGACCTCATGGACTGCAGCCTACCAGGCTCCGCCATCCGTGGGATTTTCCAGGCAAGAGTACTGGAGTGGGGTGCCACTGCCTTCTCCGACAGCTCAGGTTTAGAGGTCATGATATATAGCCCTGCTGTAACATCTTATGGCCTCAAAGGCTATAGCACCAGTGAAAGAAAATATGGTAACCTCCGGTAAAAGTGACACAAGCTACTTTGGCTCATAGACCATTGGTCAAAACAGTCATACATTCTCAAGAACTTCCGGAAAAATCTCGGGAGTCTTCCCAGGAACTAGAGGTAGAGAGGGCAGATCTGGTGAGTAGAAAGCTTTTATTGCTGTATATTTTAGCTGTGTGTTCACAGACACACATTAGACCTTCCAAGTTCCAGTTTCTTCAGTCCCTTGAAATAAGGGTATTAAATCTGATCTCATAAAAGTACTGCCGGATTTAAATAGGATTATCTTGCGGAAATGTTCTTTTGGTATCTCTGATTTTCTTGAAGAGATCCCTAGTCTTTCCCATTCTGTTGTTTTCTTCTATTTCTTTGCATTGATCACTGAAGAAGGCTTTCTTATCTCTTCTTGCTATTCTTTGGAACTCTGCATTCAGATGTTTATATCTTTCCTTTTCTCCTTTGCTTTTCGCTTTTCTTCTTTTCACAGCTATTTGTAAGGCCTCCCCCGAAAGCCATTTTGCTTTTTTGAATTTCTTTTCCATGGGATGGTCTTGATCCCTGTCTCCTGTACAACGTCATGAACCTCATTCCGTAGCTCATCAGGCACTCTATCTATTAGATCTAGGCCCTTAAATCTATTTCTCACTTCCACTGTATAATGATAAGGGATTTGATTTAGGTCATACCTGAATGGTCTAGTGGTTTTCCCTACGTTCTTCAATTTAACTCTGAATTTGGCAATAAGGAGTTCATGGTCTGAGCCACAGTCAGCTCCTGGTCTTGTTTTTGCTGACTGTATAGTGCTTCTCCATCTTTGGCTGCAAAGAATATAATCAATCTGATTTCAGTGTTGACCATATGGTGATGTCCATGTATAGAGTCTTCTCTTGTGTTTTTGGAAGAGGGTGTTTGTTATGACCAGTGCATTTTCTTGGCAAAACTCTATTAGTCTTTGCCCTGCTTCCTTCCATAATCCAAGGCCAAATTTGCCTGTCACTCCAGGTGTTTCTTGACTTCCTACTTTTGCATTCCAGTCCCCTATAATGAAAAGGACATCTTTTTTGGGTGTTAGTTCTAAAAGGTCTTGTAGGTCTTCATAGAACTGGTCAACTTCAGCTTCTTCAGCATTACTGGTTGGGGTATATCTTGGATTACTGTGATATTGAATGGTTTGCCTTGGAAATGAACAGAGAAAATTCTGTGGAAAATTCTGAAAGAGATGGGAATATCAGACCACCTGATCTGCCTCATGAGAAATCTGTATGCAGGTCAGGAAGCAACAGTTAGAACTGGACATGGAACAATAGACAGGTTCCAAATAGGAAAAGGAGTACGTCAAGGCTGTATATTGTCACCCTGTTTATTTAACTTATATGCAGAGTACATCATGAGAACTGCTGGACTGGAAGAAACACAAGCTGGAATCAAGATTGCCGGGAGAAATATCAATAACCTCAGATATGCAGATGACACCACTCTTATGGCAGAAAGTGAAGAGGAACTAAAAAGCCTCTTGATGAAAGTTGAAAGTGGAGAGTGAAAAAGTTGGCTTAAAGCTCAACATTCAGAAAATGAAGATCATGGCATCCGATCCCATCACTTCATGGGAAATAGATGGGAAAACAGTGGAAACAGTGTCAGACATTATTTTGGGGGGCTCCAAAATCACTGCAGATGGTGACTGCAGCATGAAATTAAAAGACGCTTACTCTTTGGAAGGAAAGTTATGACCAACCTAGATAGCATATTCAAAAGCAGAGACATTACTTTGCCAACAAAGGTCCGTCTAGTCAAGGCTATGGTTTTTCCTGTGGTCATGTATGGATGTGAGAGTTAGACTGTGAAGAAGGCTGAGTGCCGAAGAATTGGTGCTTTTGAACTGTGGTGTTGGAGAAGACTCTTGAGAGTCCCTTGGACTGCAAGGAGATCCAACCAGTCCATTCTGAAGGAGATCAGCCCTGGGATTTCTTTGGAAAGAATGATGCTAAAGCTGAAACTCCAGTACTTTGGCCACCTCATGCCAAGAGTTGACTCACTGGAAAAGACTCTGATGCTGGGAGGGATTGGGGGCAGGAGGAGAAGGGGAAGACAGAGGATGAGATGGCTGGATGGCATCACTGACTCAATGGACGTGAGTCTGAGTGAACTCCGGGAGCTGGTGATGGACAGGGAGGCCTGGCATGCTGTGATTTATGGGGTTGCAAAGAGTCGGACATGACTGAGCAACTGATCTGATCTGATCTTGCAGAAATTGCATAGCAGAGAATCTGTAGTAAGTGCTCAATAAAGTTTATTTCAATGGCTTTTTTAGGTCATTGCACATTTATGATACTGAGTTTTCTCCTTTAGCTGTCAGTTTAATTGCATGTCCCATAAAGAAAGCAGACCCCATAGAAGTTATGCTTTTGAAATGTGGTGCTGGAGAAGACTCTTGAGAGTCCCTTGAACAACAAGGAGATCAAACCAGTCAATACTAAAAGGAAGTCAACCCTGAATATTCACTGGAAGGACTGATGCTAAAACTGAAGCTCCAATACTTTGGCCACCTGATGCGAAGTTGGCAAAGACCCTGATGTTGGAAAACGTTGAAGGGAGAAGAAGAGGGTGACAGAAGATGAAATGGTTGGATGGCATCACCAATTCAATGGATATGAACTTGGGCAAACTCTGGGAGGTGGTAAGGGACAGTGAAGCCTGATGTGCTGCGGCCCAAGGGGGTCACAAAGAGTCAGACATGACTTGGTGACTGAACAACAACAACCAGCACCACAATATTATTCAGTTTCACTTGGTGCTATGTATGCAAAATTTCCCACAAGGACTGGAAGATCATTAAGTGAAAAAAAATCTGAATAAAATGAAAGGTAATAAATCTTTTAGAATACATCTTGACATAAAGCATGTACTATGTAGCTATGGTACATACACACTAACCAAACTAATACAGACATAAGTATGAACATTAAAAACTACAAAAGTTCAATCACTAAGTACAGTAATTTTTTCTCTTTACTCTCTTTCAATAGTAAAAAAAATTATAAATCCCAAACACCCTTCAAAATAGAATCACTCAGTATTTTCAGAAATGGCGTGGACAATTTTAAGGAGGAAAGAGATTAAATGTGGGATTAACCATGCATAATGAATACTTGAGTAAATATTAAAATGAAAATATGTTTACATAGCTAGAGGGCAAGTTCCAGCTGCTCCCAGGCAGATTTAAATTATGCATTCTTCTTTCAGAGGATATGTGACCTTTAAATGTGCATTATTCTGGAAATGGTGTCTTTCATGATTTTGGTAGGAAAATGCCATGTGTGGTTTTATTTAATTGTGTATAATCAGATGGAAACCAGTATTCAATATAATGACTCTGCTTGATTAGCATCCTTCATTTTAATGATGATTCAATGGTAAGCTGGTTACATTGGAAAGAGAAACTCTTCTTAGTTAAGACCACGACTGCTTCACCAATATCATGTGTCATTAAAGCATCCTGGGGGCTGAGAGGAATTTTTTAGTTCATTTTTACGAGTATATTATGTGCCTTCTAATGAATCTGTGAGTATAACAGCATATTGTGGAGTCACTCAGACATTCTCCCCTTTTCACCCTCCTGCCCAATTATCCTCATTCTCACAGTCCACACACACATAGACACACAGACACACACACACACCTACTCTTGTTCCTTTCCGTAGCAATATATTTAACGTATTTTTCTGATATGGAACCTAAGTAGTTGTAATCTTTTTTGGAACATGGATGTGTTCCTACATATGACATGATTTCAGCCATTCTTTTATTCATGAATAGTTTGAGGCTGAAACAGTACAAAGTCTAAGCAAGTCTAATGCAGAAAAAATTTAATTGAAGCATTCCATCTTTAGTAATCTCCTTCCTGATAAGCTTCTATCTATCTCCAGGTCTCCTACTCCACATAGCTTTTACCATACCCAAACTGAAGAAAGAAACATTAACCATGTTAAACGTGGCTTTGCTTATGTGACACCGACTTTACAATATCTTCATTTACTAAGTTTTATATTTCTCTGAGTGGACTTCCCAGGTGGCTCAGGGGTAAAGCACACACCTGCCAATGCAGGAGACATGGAGACACAGTTTCAATCCCTGGTTCGAGAAGATCCTCTGGAGTTGGAAATGGCAACCCACTCCAGTATTCTTGGCTGGAAAATCTCATGGACAGAGGAGCCTGGTGGGCTACAGTTCACGGGATAGCAATGCATCAGACATGACTTAGCAACCGAACACACACACACACACATCCCTTTAAGTACAAGTTGTTGGCTCAGATGGTAAAGAACATGCCTGCCAGTGCAGGAGATGCAAAAGATGTGGGTTCAGTCTCTGGGTTGGGAAGATGCCTTGGAGAAGAAATGGCATCCTGCTCCAATATTCTTGCTTAGAAAATTCCACAGACACAGGAGCCTGGCAAGATACAGTAGGAGTCACAAAGAATCAGACACAACTGAGTGTGCACACACACACACACACACACACACACACACACACACTCTTTTTGAAGCAGTATTTTTCCAGCATAGCATTAGAAATAGGATTTCATTAAACTTAAGAAATGCAATTTTAACATAAAGAAGTTAATCTTTATAGAAAATTGAGCCTCTTAGAAGCCACTTCATTTTGTGTTTGCATGCGTGTGCTCATGTGTCATATTAATGTGTGAGCCTTATTTAATCAGCTTGTCATGCTCAACCTTGAAACTGGAGTACTGTGAACCAGAGAAAATCATTAATAAGAATTAGCTTTTTTTCAAAGTTCTTGTTAAATCTTTTGTTATGTCTCTAATTCCCTTATGACAATTTCTGAAACTTGTTAGGATATGTTTTTGTGTATAACTAAAAATTAATATTAAGTGGGAAATTTTGTACAATATAAGTACTCTTTCATGTGGTAAGATTTTTATGTTGAACTATATTCTCTAAACCCAAATTTCATGTCAGTGAAAACAAGGAAAAATAAACAAACATAGCATAGAGTAGGTGATGTTTTCCTAAAAACAGCATTGATAATATCCAGTGAAATATTTTAACCAAATTATGTCTTTCAAATCAGTATTCTGACATAATTTTCTAGACAAAATTACTCATTAATATTTAATTAAAACAGTCCTGGGCATTGCATATGCCTCCAGCAAATGTCCACATACTGTATTTACATGATGAATAAAGTGACAATGGAACATAGCCTTAATAGTCTGAAGTGTCAAATTTAGAACAGAGTGTAAGTCACTAGTATGAGACTGTGTGTATATAAGTTCACTAATTCCCTATTAAATTCTATCATAGCTTCAACATTGATTTCATAGTGAGAAATATATGGTACATATATTTTAATAAAGAAATATTAAATCCATATTATGCAACAGAAACATTAAAAAGGTATAGCTATTCATAGTAATATGTACACTTTTAGCTCTGCATGTTTTATAATTGTTAATAAAATACATAAATATATATAGATGAGATATTCAGTTCAGTTCAGTTCAGTCGCTCAGTCATGTCCGACTCTTTGTGACCCCATGAACTGCAGCACGCCAGGCCTCCCTGTTCATCACCAACTCCCGGAGTCCACCCAAACCCATGTCCATTGTGTCGGTGATGCCATCCAAACATCTCATCCTCTGTCGTCCCCTTCTCCTCCTGCCTTCAATCTTTTCCAGCATCAGGGTCTTTTCAAATGAGTAAGCTCTCCACATCAGGTGGCCAAAGTATTGGAGTTTCAGCTTCAACATCAGTCCCTTCAATGAACACCCAGGACTGATCTCCTTTAGAATGGACGAGTTGTATCTCCTTGCAGTCCAAGGGACTCTCAAGAGTCTTCTCCAACACCACAGTTCAAAAGCATCAATTCTTTGGCGCTCAGCTTTCTTTATAGCCCAACTCTCACATCCATACATGACTACTGGAAAAACCATAGCCTTGACTAGATGGACCTTTGTTGGCAAAGTAATGTCTATGCTTTTTAATATGTTGTCTAGGTTGGTCATAACTTTCCTTCCAAGGAGCAAACATCTTTTAATTTCATGGCTGCAATCACCATCTGCAGTGATTTTGGAGCCCCTAAAAATAAAGTCAGCCACTGTTTCTACTGTTTCCCCATCTGTTTGCCATGAAGTGATGGGACCAGATGCCATGATCTTCGTTTTCTGAATGTTGAGTTTTAAGCCAACTTTTTCATTCTCCTCTTTCACTTTCATCAAGAAGCTCTTTAGTTCTTCTTCCTTTTCTGCCATAAGGGTGGTGTCATCTGCATATCTGTGGTTATTGATATTTCTCCCAGCAGTCTTGATTCCAGCTTCTTCTTCCTCCAGCCCAGCATTTCTCATGATGTACTCTGCATATAATTTAAATAAGCAGGGTGACAGTACACAGCCTTGATGTACTGACCCCAGCCACACACTCCCTTGCTATGATCCAAGGATTCTGAGACCATCATATGACCTAAAGTTTCAAAGCAAGTATAGCCATGCCACAACTCACATCCGCAAAATGAAGGCTTGAGCAACAGCCTTTCTTGCCCAATCAACTGACATAAAAACATGTATTGTAGACCCCAAATTGCAAAGGAATTTAGAAAATTTATATTTTTGTTGGTTTTGTTGTTTTTAAATTTCCAGCCTCTGTATCCCAGTAAGATACTGTAGAAAAGCATTGGCTTCTATGCTTTTGTGAGGATGCTAACCCAGATTTTTTGAAATTTTGAGTAAAATAGAAATAAAAAGACACTAGACTTCTAGATCAACTGTAACACAGAACACTGAAAGAAACAGTTATTCTTTTCTAGGTAGGACTGAAAAACATGTCAATTCAGAGTAAATATTAAAAAGCAGAAGAGTGATGTGGGAAAATAATAAAATTAATGAATTAAATATTGAGTTAATTGCTCTGATTTGTGTCACCATTCCCTAACTCATAAAGTGGAGCTGGATCTATTTTAAATACATTTGAAATATTTTCCTCTAAGTAACATAGATATAAGTTTGAAGCTTGCATTTCTGTTCCTATGGATCTAATCATATAATTTGATTTTAAATTAATAAATATTTACATAATTCCATTATTGTGATGCCAGTGATATGTTTTTACTGTTAGAAACAATCTATTGATGAGAACAGACTCTTGATTATAATTTTAGGAAAATATATAAATAATTTACTCTTTGAGAACATGAAGCATAAAAATTGGAAGCAGAAAAATAGACTCAGGTGCTAATATGATCATCTTTTATTGAGGGATGTTAGTGTATCCTTATTAAAGGATATATATTAACCTTTAAGAAATGGAAGAGTAGTCATAAAATTATCCACCTAAGTTAATGAAAACCAATACCATTAACATAAGTCACTTCTGTGAATGAGATTAAAGGTAGAATGAAGGAAGAAAGACTTGATTTTCATATATATGCTATGCATTATTTATAAACTATGATAATCCCAAGCCCTCTAGTTGCCACTGAACTCTCAACAATTCCGTATTTTTTCATCACAAGTTTGAGACCTGTCTTTCCTGTTTGTACTGACTTCATCTATAAGGGGGAGCAGAATGGCTATTTCAACATTCTCTGGATCCTATACACACTCATTATCATTTTGTCTATTCATTTATGTGGGGTTACTGTGTTGTTGCTTTAATTTAGTAACTACCTGTAAGTGGGAGAGCCCTAAGTCTGTTTGTCTAACTCTGTAGCATCCTTATATGTCAGACTCTGATACAGAACTTCCTACTGGTCACCTCTACCTGGGTAACCCCCAGGCATCTCAAACTCATCCTATCCAATACAGGACTGGTCTTTCAGTTGTTGGAATTGCCTGTGATCTAGTAGAACATTAGTTCTAGTAGAACTAATGGTGTTAATTGATATTTCTGCCATACTACAAATCATGACCGAATCTTTTTTTTTTTTTTAATGTAGATGTTTAAATTTTTCTCCTCTCCATTCCCCTGTGCATTGTGTTGTTTTAAGCTTTCATGTTTACTGCTCTAAAACCCTACACTAGCTCCCCTTTCTATCCGCTTCATTATTTTTCTTTGAATATTTTTTTGATGTGGACCATATTTATAATCTTTATTGAGCTTGTTACAATAGTGTTTCTGTGTGATTTTTTGTTTTGGTTTTTGGCTGTGAGGCATGTGGGATCTTACTTCCCTGACCAGGGATCGAACTCACTCCCCTTGCTTTGGGGGCAATGTCTCAACTTCTGGACCACCAGGGAAGTCCGTCTATCCCTTGCTTTCAGAGTTCCCTGTCACAGAGCCATTTTCAAAAAATTGAAATCTCAGTATGTTTCTTTTCTGCTGTAAAGCTTTTAGGACTCCCCTTCACCTACAAAAATATGAGCTAAATGTCATAATATACAACTATGTGACCCTCCATTTTATCAGTATCTTCAGGCATCTTTTAAACTCCCTCAGTTGTAGTTTCTATTTCTACAATTCCAGATAATTGTCATATCCTACACTTATCTAGACAGAAAAAATTTCTCTTCTTAATGTCTTATTCACTCTCTCACTGCTCCTTTAGCTCCTAACTTGCCCTAAAGAGGTCTCCAGGCTTGGTTCCTCTCTGTGCTTGATAACATATAATTTCTGAACACTCACACCCACGAATTACCTGGTATATTTAGTTCTCATTGAACTTGCCAGGTTGTCTTAGATTTTTGTAGGTCTGTTTTCCAAATGGATTGCTAGATTCTTAGAGTCTTCATCTGTGTCTTCATTTCTTCTTATCCTGTAAACCTATCAAATCTTTAACACTTGCCAAACAAATTAATCAGTGAACAAATGACCCACTGGTGATTATTTTATCAGTGGGCAGAGCATATCTCTTACATGTCACAAGAGATGTTCATAAACTACCAGGTCTGCTAAGCATGTAAATGAACTTAAAAAAAATCATACCTCAATATATTCCAAAGAAATCATTTCCTCAAAATTGAAAATGTTAACTGGCATATTCAATGCAGGGGAAGACAAACATGAAAATTTTTTCTCCTGTGTGTTGCTCCAGCCCAAAGAAAAATGTTTCTTTGAGCAGGTGCCTCCAGGTGTCAGACTGCAGGAAGTCATTTAAAACTGGGGCACACCAGGGTAGTTTCCATGGAAGCAGAAATTAACCCCCAGGAACCTCATATGTTTTAAGAACCTTCAGGAGCACATCTGTTGCAGCCTCCATCAGACAACAATTGAGGCAAATTTTTATTACAAAATGCAAGTAGAAGAAAGAGGAATCACCTTAATAATTATTTCCTGTGCTACTGTGAATCTTCATTTCAGTGATATATGTTTTATATGAATATTTGGAGTAAATAGTTCCAATGTAATTTGATTTTTAAAGTGTTCTTTTTTTTCCAAATAAATTATCTTGATTTAAACTGAAATGCTAGTCACAGATATTAACGGTTGATAAACACTCTCTGTCCAATACTTTATCCGTGCCTTTGCTTTGGAACACATTCTTCTTTTTTTAATATTTAAAATGGTTTTAGTCATATTTTCTCAGGAGAAGCTTCAATAACTCAGAAGGATATTGGACACAGATTGTACACTCATCATGAAGAAAAATACTGTAGTTTAATAATTCTGATTGTTAAGAAGAATTTTTTAAGAACTATATTGATTTATTTAGCAATTTGTGCTAGGCATTTTGGAAATCTGCAACTGGTTAAGCTTTTTTTTTTTTTCACTTTTTCAGCCTTTTATTTCTTTGAGTTTCACTGGAATTATATTGGCTAGTGAACTTTTACAACACAAAACATTTATTTTGCTTAATAAGTAGATTCAGAGGAAAAACTACCTCTTGCTCTTGGTCATCTATTTTAAACTGATTTTGAGGAGAAGTACAAGTAAAGAATCAAGAATTTAAGCAGAATTGTGTCCTTTTACTTGTCGTATGTGTCTTTTTAATTTATAAAATAAAATAAAATTAAAATTATATTTTTCTAGTCCATTGTAAAGTCCCAGGAGCAATTTTAACCCCATGATTTATCCAAGCGTATAGATTCTTATTCTTCAACACTATTTTTCCACTAAATGGAATCATGGTGCCTTAGAGAAATGGATTCATCATATTTGCAGTTTAAAGGTACAAAGTAAGCTTAAAATAAATTTCT
This sequence comes from Bos indicus x Bos taurus, assembly GCF_003369695.1. NCBI lineage: Eukaryota > Metazoa > Chordata > Mammalia > Artiodactyla > Bovidae > Bos > Bos indicus x Bos taurus. The sequence continues at coordinate 15,069,356 of NC_040076.1, read as the reverse complement.
GTGTCAGAGAAATAGACAACTCAAATTTAGTTGGATCATATGGAAGACTCAGAGATTAAATTAACAGATGATTATATAGGCCAAGTAGAGACTATTTTAGATGAGAAGAATATTGATTGAATTTGTTTAACTTATAGTGACTATGAAAAGATCTTGAGTCCATAAGGCAACACACTTACAAAACTATTAACCAACATGTTCATGAAGTTGGAGATAATAGAATTCATTCTTCTAAATCTTGCTAATTAATTTTTTATTGTCACTGACTAATATATTGTATCAAGAAAGAACATGCTGCTGCTGCTGCTGCTAAGTCGCTTCAGTGATGTCTGACTCTGTGCAACCCCATAGACAGCAGCCCACCAGGCTCCCCCATCCCTGAGATTCTCCAGGCAAGAACACGGGAGTGGGTTGCCATTTCATTCTCCAATGCATGAAAGTGAAAAGTGAAAATGAAGTCACTCAGTCATGTCCGACTCCTAGCGACCCCATGGACTGCAGCCTACCAGGCTCCTCAGTCCATGGGATTTTCCAGGCAAGAGTAATGGAGTCGGGTGCCATTGCCTTCTCCGAAGAAAGAACATACAAATTAGTAAATGTAAATGAAACAGAAAGCATTGTCTAACTTTACTGATTTGAAATCACCCTCTTGATTATCATCATGGATCATTAATAGCGTATCATGGTATCCTGAAATCTAATGGATATAATTTTAAGTACCTTTAAGAATGTTATGATCCTGAGATTATAGAAGGATAGTGAAAAATTTATCAAATTCATTTAAATTTGTATCTTTTTAGGGGATGGAACTTCCAGAACTGCTATGTGAGGAACTCAGTCCACACTCTCAGCGAAACAATTATCTAACAGGTGAAAATCATAAACAATTCAAAGTCACCAGAAATGATGCTAAGGGCAGACACCAAATGGAAAACAATTATTCAAGAAAATCTGTTATGTCATAGTTAAAATAGACAGTGTCTGTGGCATTTGATCACAACCTACCCCCTCCACCCAAGGCTTATTGTGATGGAAGCTACAGATCTTAGAGAAAAGCTTAAGAGTAAATGTTCATGACTTTGAGCTAAGCAATGGTTTCTTAGATATGACACCAAAAGCACAAAGTGACAAGAGAAAAAAATATAAAATTGTGCTACATTATAGTTACTAATTTCTGTGCTACAAATGATACTATCAAGGTAGCCAACAAAACAGGAATAATCATTTAAAATTCATAATATGATGCAAGATTTATATCTAGAGTATAAAAAGTACAACTCAATAGTAGAAATAGAAATAATCCAATTAAAAATGAACAAAAAATGAGAATAGAAATTTTTCCAAAGAAAGTGCACAACTAGCTAATAAGCACAAACCATTATAATACGGAAGTGTAAATCAAAGGCGCTTTAAAATGGTGTTTTATGTCTTCTAAGAAGTTTGTAGTCAAAGACTGATAATAACAAGTGTCAGTGAATATCTCGGAGAAGGCAATGGCACCCCACTCCAGTACTCTTGCCTGGAAAATCCCATGAATGGAGGAGCCTGGTGGGCTGCAGTCCATGGGGTCGTGAAGAGTCTGACACGACTGAGCGACTTCACTTTCATTTTTCCTTTCATGCATTGGAGAAGGAAATGGCAACCCACTCCAGTGTTCTTGCCTGGAGAATCTCAGGGACAGGGGAGCCTCGTGGGCTGCCGTCTATGGGGTCGCACAGAGTCGGACACGACTGAAGTGACTTAGCAGCAGCAGCAGCAGCAGTGACTATCTGGAAGAATTGTTATCCTCATTCACTCCTTTCAGGAATGTAAAAAAAAAAAAAAAATTTGGAAATCAAACTGTTTTAGAAAACATTTCGATATTTCCTCGAGTGGTTAAGCATGGAGTTACTACCTCTCAGTTTCACTCCAAGGCAATAACAAGAGACATGATAATATGTCCACACAAAAACTCCTACATGAAAGTTTGGTGTTCGATATTGCTAGTTGCTCAGTTGTGTCTGACTCTTTATGACTCCATGGATTGAAGCCCACCAGGCTCCTCTGTGCATGGAATTCCTCAGGCAAGAATACTAGAGTGGGTAACCATTCCCTTCTCCAAGAAATCTGCCAGACCCAGGAATCAAACCTGGGTCTATTGCATTGCTGGCAGATTCTTTACCATTTGAGCCACAAGGGAAGGCCACATGAATGTTCACAGCAGCATTATGCACAAAGGCCAAAAAGTTGAAATAATCTAAATTTTATCCATTTATAAATGGATAAATAAAATGTAATCTAGCCATACAAAGGTATCATTTATCAATAAAAAGAATTAAAGTACAAATAGAGTTTTCAATAAGAATAAACCCTGAAAATATTATGCTAAGTGAAAAAAAATCCAGACACAACAGATGACATTATAGGGTATAATTAATCTGAAATGTCCAGAATAGGCAAATATATAGAGACAGAAAGTAAATTGGTGATTTCCCAGGGCTAGGAGTTTGCAGGTGATGGAGGGAAGATAAGGAGCAGCAGCTAACATGTATGAGGTTTCATACTGGAGTGACAAGAAGTGTGTGCTCAGTCATTCAGCAGTGTCCTACTCTTTGCCACCCAGTGGACTAGAGCCTGGCAGGCTCCTCTGTCCATGGGGTTCTCCAGGCAAGAATACCGGAATGGGTTGCCATGTCCTGCTCTGGGGCACTTGCCCAACCCAGGGGTCAAATCTGCATCTCTTGTGTCTCCTGCATTGTCAGGCAGGTTCTTTACCACTAATGCCAACTGAGAAGCTCCTTGGAGTGACAATTATATCTTAAAATTAGATAGTTGTGATGACTGTATAACTCTGTGATATGTTAAAAACATTAACTTATAGCCTTTAAATGGATGATTTATATGTTATATAAAATTTATCTATTAAACCTGCTTTTAAAAGACACTTTTTGGACCCCTGTAAGTCAAATTTTTTGAGGCTAAAAGACGAAAATTAAAATATGAATTTAGGGATTGCGGTCTTTTATTAGAAGAACTAGATGGAATAACTGGAATCAATGGAAGTGGCATAATGATCACTCCTTGTATTAGGGTTGTCTAGAGAAAAAGAACCAATAGGATACATACCTCAGAAGAGATTTATTACAATGAATTCATTCACACAATTATTGTGAATAATTGTGAGAAATCCCACACTCTGTTGTCTGCAAGCTACAGTCCCTGAAAATCAGTGTTGGAAGACAGTGTAATTCAGTCCAAATCCAACGTTACTATAGCTTGATCAAAATGTGCTATAAATACGTGGAATTTATACATACATAAAGGAGAGAATGATGAATAAAATTTTCATCCTTCCACAATCAGTAGAATTTTATGTTACAGATTCCAGCAGTATAGATTTCCACTAACAAATACTCAGTTTATTTCCCTTAATGTTAAACTCGCTTATCCCTTTGAACAAATATCATGAATTTTCTTCTTTTCAGATATGTATGAATCTTTTTTTCAATAAATGTAAGTTTTATAATATTTAGCTGACTTGTTTTCAAAGAATGTCCTTCAATACATCTTCAGATGCATAGTTGACCTTGTTTATTCTGCCTTCTATGCTTTATATATGTGTGTGTGTGTGTGTGTATGTGTGTGTGTGTGTTTGTGCTTGTGCCTGCTGCATTGTTTCAGTCCTGTCCAACTCATTGTGACCCCATAGACTGTAGCCCACCAGGCCCCTCTGTCCACGGGATTCTTCAGGCAAGAATACTGAAGTGGGTTGCCAGTTCCAACTCCAGAGGATCTTCTCAACCCCGGGATTGAACTGGCATCTCCTGGGTTTCCTGCATTGGAAGGTGGATTCTATATCACTAGTCCCCCCTGAAAAGTCATATATATAGCTACCAGCAGCATCCCTGGTAGCTAAGCTGGTAAAGAATGCACCCACAATGCAGGAGAGCCCTGTTCAATTCCTGAGTCAGGAAGATCCTCTGGAGAAGGGATAGACTACCCACTCCAGTACTCTTGGGCTTCCCTAGTGGCTCAACTGATAACGAATCTGCCCTCAATGCAGGAGACCTGGGTTTGATCCCTGGGATGTGAAGATCCCCTGGAGAAGCCAACGGCTACCCACTCCATTATTCTGGCCTGTAGAATTCCATGGACTGTTTAGTATATTGGGTCACAAAGAGTCAGACATGACTGAGTGACTTACACTTTGACTTTCATATGTATACATATTCCCTGGTGGTTCAGTGGTAAAGAATCCACTTGCCAATGCAGGAAATCTGGGTTCAATCCCTGCATCAGGAAGATTACCTGGAGAAGGAAATGGCAACCTGCTCCAGTATTCTTCTTGCTTGGGAAATCCCATGGACATAGGGACCTGACAAGCTATAGTCCATAGGGTAACAAAAGAGTTGGTCTTGACTTTGTAACTAAAAAACAACAACTGTATGACACTTTGTGCATTTGTCTTCCTTGGGGAATTTTGCATAATTTGCTTTTTAAAAACTAGGGAAGTGTCATTGAAGTAAAGCACAGGTATATTGACACTGTGCTGTTTGAAGATGTTAGAGGCCTTCCTTCTCCTGGCTATATAGGACAGAGGTCATAGTTTATTTATTCATTCATTTCTGTATTCATTTGTGAATATATTCAATAGCATTTACTGTCAATTGGTGTAGCAATCTCTCTAACAACTTACAGTTTACAGAGACTTCTTCTTGAAGTGAATACCCAGTAGAGAAGATAGATAAGCCAACATTTAAACTTTTACATTCTAGATGTGCAATGGGGATTGAGAGCAACTACAATTACTAATTAATTTAAAGATGCTTCAATCAAGCTATTAAAATATGATTCTAAGTGAAATCACAAAATTCCTTCCATAAATTTTATATTTTCAACAAATACAAATATCTATAAAGATTATTCTTAATTTATATATAAAAATAATTTCTGGATTTATGTATTAGTTGAGCTGGAAAAGTCCTTGAAAGGGAATCTTATTAATTTGCTTAATCAATAAATTGATTCTATTATTTTTTATGTTGGCAAAGCAAAACTATTGTTTTCATTTGTTTCCATTATGGTTAACTCCTAATTTATGTTTAAATACTTCAGTTACATGTGAGTTAGCTTGAGGTGATCCTATTCAATACTACTTCTCCATCATTTTAAAAATTATATTTCAGGGCACTTATTACCTAGAGGAGTAAAGCTTTTCTGCATCTTCAGTGAGAAAATACTTCCAAGACTGCCACATAATAGATGTTCAAGAAACATTTATTTAATAAATCATTGACTTAGTTGTGCATTCTGATGGTAGTTTTCCATTCTCTAAGTGAAGCTAACTAACCTTTCCATATGTTCATACTTTCAAGTACTGATGTATGCTAGTCATGTTTCTTATTTAATCTATCCCCTTCCCACTGACATATATTTCACTTTCTTAAAGTTATTTTAATCAATTATTCTAGTTTTTAATTACTTTCTTTGTCCCAAAGTGAAAGTCTTATTTCTGAAAATGATGTATTATGCTTAAATATGATCTACCTTATGCAAATTTAAAGTAGAGAATTCCTAAGTTTTTCTTTTTCAGAATGAATTTGTAAAACCCAATGATATTTGAATCTACTGAAAAACAAATTGTTGCCCAGAAATCTTTAGTTCCAAGGGTGTTATGGTTTTTCATTTTACTTTAAGTTAGTTTATTTTTGTTGAAATCTAGTTTGACATAATATATTGATATAATATTAAAGTAAGACAATCATAAATCTCTAGGATGTTTTATATATATAATTTACAATGTGTGGTATCATATTACCCATTATAATTATAATATTATGTTTGTTTAATGAATATAGATTATTGTAAAAATATTTCTTTGTGATATTAAAATAAATTTATGCATGCTTGTTTTAGTTTAGAATTTTTCTACTTTATAAACTATATACAATCTCTGTAGTTTTGTGTATAAAAACATTTATTGACTGCTCTGTTTCAAAGTATAAAAACTATTCTTATTCATTCCTCAATTTAAATTGACTAATTATAACATTGTAATATGTGGAAGGCAAATTAATCAAGATTTTTTTAAATTCATAATAATAAATTGTATCTTTGTTAATATAATACAATTAGATGTTTACCTTGATCTTCAATTACAGAAAACAAATATGTAAAATAAAAAATCGTAAGCAGTAAATTAGACCATTTTTGTCATATCAGGTACAAATTTTATTTGAATGACAATGTATGTAATTGTAAAAAATTTGTATAAGATATAAATCATGAATATAAGCTTTGCTGTCATCTTACACTTGACTGAAAATATCCAGTGAAATATAATTTGGAAAGTTTTGATTTGACAGCTTTTAATACCTATAAATTGAACTAAGGCATACATATGTGTTATTTCAGTTTTATGAAATTCCTGAATGTTGTAAGAAAGTAATAGCACATGCTTATGCAATCTTTTCTTATGTCCATTTTCACTGCTATATTTTACTTCCTGATTATATTATTCAGACTTGGTTATTATCTACATTGCAGACGCCATTCATCAATACTTCTAGTTATATTTTTAAAACAAACTGGCAGATTTCTGATGCTATAAAATTGCTTTTTTTTCCTTCTGAATTTCGAGAGATTGTAAGTTTTACTCCACTGTCAGATAACATTTCGTCTTTGTATTCACATAGATAGTAATAATGTTAAACTTTTTTTCCAGAAAGAAGTAAATATTTCTTAGACTGTTAAACAAGGCCCTTTGCAAGTTATCTTGAATTTACTTTTCTAATAATCTATTTCAGTGTTACATTCTAACTTTCTTACCGTCCATCTAATGCTAATACTAGCAGTGCTAAGTTCTGTATTGTATCTTGAGAAATCAACTCTAGGCTATGTAAGAATTTGAATTTCTAGAAAGATGTTGGGTGGGTTATCAAAGCCTTGAATAATATAAATAAAAAACAATGACCTTGAATGAATTTGTCAGTAATTGAGTAAACAGAAGGAGTCAAGTTTTTGCACAGGAATCCCTTCAGCTCTTATAAGGAAGAGTTTTGTGGTGGGGGATAGAAAATAGATGGTATTCCAAGCATCTTTTCTGACCACAATGCAGTAAGATTAGATCTCAATTACAGGAGAAAAACTATTAAAAATTCCAACATATGGAGGCTGAACAACATGCTGCTGAATAACCAACAAATCACGGAAGAAATCAAAAAAGAAATCAAAATTTGCATAGAAACGAATGAAAATGAAAACACAACAACCCAAAACCTGTGGGACACAGTAAAAGCAGTCCTAAGGGGAAAGTTCATAACAATACAGGCACACCTCAAGAAACAAGAAAAAAGTCAAATAAATAACCTAACTCTACACCTAAAGCAACTAGAAAAGGAAGAAATGAAGAACCCCAGGGCTAGTAGAAGGAAAGAAATCTTAAAAATTAGAGCAGAAATAAACACAAAAGAAACAAAAGAGACCATAGCAAAAATCAACAAAACCAAAAGCTGGTTCTTTGAAAGGATAAATAAAATTGACAAACCATTAGCCAGACTCATCAAGAAACAAAGGGAGAAAAATTAAATCAATAAAATTAGAAACAAAAATGGAGAGATCACAACAGACAACACAGAAATACAAAGGATCATAAGAGACTACTATCAACAATTATATGCCAATAAAATGGACAATGTGGAAGAAATGGACAAATTCTTAGAAAAGTACAACTTTCCAAAACTCGACCAGGAAGAAATAGAAAATCTTAACAGACCCATCACAAGCACGGAAATTGAAACTGTAATCAAAAATCTTCCAGCAAACAAAAGCCCAGGTCCAGACGGCTTCACAGCTGAATTCTACCAAAAATTTAGAGAAGAGCTAACACCTATCCTGCTCAAACTCTTCCAGAAAATTGCAGAGGAAGGTAAACTTCCAAACTCATTCTATGAGGCCACCATCACCCTAATACCAAAACCTGGCAAAGATCCCACAAAAAAAGAAAACTACAGGCCAATATCACTGATGAACATAGATGCAAAACTCCTTAACAAAATTCTAGCAATTAGAATCCAACAACACATTAAAAAGGTCATACACCATGACCAAGAGGGCTTTATCCCAGGGATGCAAGGATTCTTCAATATCCGCAAATCAATCAATGTAATACACCACATTAACAAATTGAAAAATAAAAACCATATGATTATCTCAATAGATGCAGAGAAAGCCTTTGACAAAATTCAACATCCATTTATGATAAAAACTCTCCAGAAAGCAGGAATAGAAGGAACATACCTCAATATAATAAAAGCTATATATGACAAACCCACAGCAAACATTATCCTCAATGGTAAAAAATTGAAAGCATTTCCTCTAAAGTCAGGAACAAGACAAGGGTGCCCACTTTCACAATTACTATTCAACATAGTTTTGGAAGTTTTGGCCACAGCAATCAGAGCAGAAAAAGAAATTAAAGGAATCCAAATTGGAAAAAAGAAGTAAAACTCTCACTATTTGCAGATGACATGATCCTCTACATAGAAAACCCTAAAGACTCCACCAGAAAATTACTAGAGCTAATCAGTGACTGTAGTAAAGTTGCAGGATATAAAATCAACACACAGAAATCCCTTGCATTCCTATACACTAATAATGAGAAAACAGAAAGAGAAATTAAGGAAACAATTCCATTCACCATTGCAACGGAAAGAATAAAATACTTAGGAATATATCTACCTAAAGAAACTAGAGACCTATATATAGAAAACTATAAAACACTGGTGAAAGAAGTCAAAGAGGACACTAATAGATGGAGAAATATACCATGTTCATGGATTGGAAGAATCAATATAGTGAAAATGAGTACACTACCCAAAGCAATTTATAGATTCAATGCAATCCCTATCAAGCTACCAACAGTATTCTTCACAGAGCTAGAACAAATAATTTCACAGTTTGTATGGAAATACAAAAAACCTCGAATAGCCAAAGCGATCTTGAGAAAGAAGAATGGAACTGGATGAATCAACCTACCTGACTTCAGGCTCTACTACAAAGCCACAGTCATCAAGACAGTATGGTACTGGCACAAAGACAGAAATATAGATCAATGGAACAAAATAGAAAGCCCAGAGATAAATCCACGCACATATGGACACCTTATCTTTGACAAAGGAGGCAAGAATATACAATGGATTAAAGACAATCTCTTTAACAAGTGGTGTTGAGAAATCTGGTCAACCACTTGTAAAAGAATGAAACTAGAACACTTTCTAACACCTTACACAAAAATAAACTCAAAATGGATTAAAGATCTCAATGTAAGACCAGAAACTATAAAACTCCTAGAGGAGAACATAGGCAAAACACTCTCTGACATACATCACAGCAGAATCCTTTATGACCCACGTCCCAGAATATTAGAAATAAAAGCACAAATAAACAAATGGGACCTAATTAACCTTAAAAGCTTCTGCACATCAAAGGAAACTATTAGCAAGGTGAAAAGACAGCCTTCAGAATGGGACAAAATAATAGCAAATGAAGCAACTGACAAACAACTAATCTCAAAAATATACAAGCAACTCCTACAGCTCAACTCCAGAAAAATAAATGACCCAATCAAAAAATGGGCCAAAGAACGAAATAGACATTTCTCCAAAGAAGACATACAGATGGCTAACAAACACATGAAAAGATGCTCAACATCACTCATTATCAGAGAAATGCAAATCAAAACCACTATGAGGTACCATTTCACACCAGTCAGAATGGCTGCGATCCAAAAATCTACAAATAATAAATGCTGGAAAGGGTGTGGAGAAAAGGGAACCCTCTTACACTGTTGGTGGGAATGCAAACTAGTACAGCCACTATGGAGAACAGTGTGGAGATTCCTTAAAAAACTGGAAATAGAACTGCCTTATGATCCAGCAATCCCACTGCTGGGCATACACACCGAGGAAACCAGAAGGGAAAGAGACACGTGTACCCCAATGTTCATCGCAGCACTGTTTACAATATCCAGGACATGGAAGAAACCTAGATGTCCATCAGCGGATGAATGGATAAGAAAGCAGTGGTACATATACACAATGGAGTATTACTCAGCCATTAAAAAGAATACATTTGAATCAGTTCTAATGAGGTGGATGAAACTGGAGCCTATTATACAGAGTGAAGTAAGCCAGAAGGAAAAACACCAATATAGTATACTAACGCATCTATATGGAATTTAGAAAGATGGTAGCAATAACCCTGTGTACGAGACAGCAAAAGAGACACTGATGTATAGAACAGTCTTATGGACTCTGTGGGAGAGGGAAAGGGAGAGGGTGGGAAGATTTGATTGAATGGCATTGAAACATGTAAAATATCATGTATGAAACGAGATGCCAGTCCAGGTTCGATGCACGATACTGGATGCTTGGGGCTGGTGCACTGGGACGACCCAGGGGGATGGTATGGGGAGGGAGGAGGGAGGAAGGTTCAGGATGGGGAACACATGTATACCTGTGGCAGATTCATTTTGATATTTGGCAAAACTAATACAATTATGTAAAGTTTAAAAATAAAATAAAATGAAGAAAAAAAATAAATAAAATAGCCATTGTGAGATCTAGGTCAGCAGATCTTTACTTTGACTGCAAGCGACAAGATAGTGGGGTTTCCCAGGTGGTGCTAGTGGTAAAGAACCCACCTGCCAAGGCAGGAGACACAGGAGATGTGAGTTCAACTCCTGGGTTAGAAAGATCCCTTGGAGTAGGGCATGGAAACCCTCTAGAGTATTCTTGCCTGGAGAATCCCCATGGACAGAGGACCTAGAGGGCTACAGTCCCTGGGGTTGCAAAGAGTCAGACAGTACTGAGCAACTCAGCACAGCACGGCGGATATGATGCAATGTCAGTTCCATGTCTAGGTTTCAAGAGTTCTTTCATATTCCTGATTATGGCTAAAAAACAAGTCTGGGCTAAACAAATGTCTAGTTAATCAACATTTTCTAGTACAATAATTATATGTGAAAGTCATTCAGTTGTATCTGACTCTTTGTGACCCCATGAACTACTCTAGTTTGTAGAGTAGGCTACTCTATCCATGGGATTTCCCAGACAAGAATACTAGAGTGGGTTACCAATTCCTTCTCCAGGGGATCTTCCTGACCCAGGGATTGAATCTGGGTGTCTTGCAAGGCAGGGAGATTCTTTACCATCTGAGCCACCAGGGAAACCTCTATAATTATAGTCTTAATGGTGCTGGTGTGGTGAAGAACTGAAAGACTCTAGAAAACATTAAACTCAGAAAATGTTCCCTATCCTTAGTAACATCAAGGAATGTCCTTCCCTCCTCTAATTTATAGACTAATTTCAAGACACAGGTCAAAATCATATGGCATTTATTATCTATTTTAGCATATTTTTTGCAAGGATGGCAGCAATTATTGCCTTTCTTGTATCCATGCTCCTTTGCAACATGTCTCTGCATCTCTTTGCATCAAGAGATCGTCCATTTTTCTACCCCTTCAGGTCTGAGCTGGGCCTGAAATGTGCTTGGATTAATAGGACATTGTCCCTGGATTGGGAGGATCCCCTGGAGGAGGGCATAGCAACCCACTCCAGTATTCTTGCCTAGAGAATCCCATGGACAAAGGAGCCGGGAGGGCCACAGTCCATGGAGCTGCAAAGAGTCAGACACTGCTGAGCGACTAAGCACAGCACAGTGAATGTGATGCAATCTCAGTTCCATGTCTAGGTTTTAAGAGTTCTTTCATATTTCTGATTCTTTTTGTCCCCTTATGTGATAACCATGTAAACAAGTCTGGGCTAACAGTCTGAAGGGTAAATGACCACATGGACCAGATAGAATTGAGCCAGCTCAGTTTCTCAGATGAGACATCGAGTATGTACTAGCCTGGATAAGATTAGCATATCCTACCACAGACATGTGAGCAAGGCCACTTGCTAGCTGTTTTGCAAACCTGAGAGCTAAATAAATCCTTGTTGATTTAAGCCGCTAAACTTTGGAGTGATTGGTTCACAGCAATAGCTAACTAGTCCATGTGTCCTAATTGCTTAAAGCAGATTTATTCCCTCTGGTGTGCAAATAGCACATTGTACTCTCTCGTTTGCCACTTATCACATTATTCTTTGACTTAATATGGTCTTTCTTCTCTGTGGACAGTATTTTCCACAGGGATGGATTACTTGCTCATCTTTGTATCCTAACTAGGCTAAACGCCTGACACATAAAAGACATGTAGTAAACGCTATTGATGGGTGAATTCAGTGCTCAGGCTGTTTGTAACACATTGGCAAAATTGAAGATTCCTCTTATTTCTGTAGGTCTTCCAGATAAAGCAGCCATGACTTGCTGTGTTTTTTCTCATTGCTGCAGAAGCTTAAAGCATCCTGAGAGATTAAGTGACATTTGCTGTTCAAACATTTTTGTTCCAATTAATCATGGTGCTTCTCAAGGGGGAGTGCAGCATAAATGGCTGGTCTCAGAGCCATGCTCTCCCTGAAAAACTTAAGTGGAAAATCAAAATATGCCATGATTTTAGTGAAAAACAGTCCACATAATTCTCAGTAGATTGGAAAACTGGGAATTATATTGTGAAATAGAGCATGTAAAAAACAGCGTGGCCACTGCTCTCAGCTACTATCTGAGATAATTCAACAGCAAAATCAATGAATTAACCTATTTACCTCTTTAACAAACCTGTAAAGATTCCCTCATTTGACATTGTTACTTTTTAAAAATTCAAATGTATGCATTCTTTCTGTAAATTTCCTAGACGATAGCTATTAAGAAATTATGAGGCAAATGTACTATATATTGCATTATATTCATACCATTTCATAGGAACTAAGCACTTAAACACACATATATATATATATAGATAGATAGATAGATAGATAGATATAGATATAGATATAGTTCTGAACTTTATTTATTTGTTGGCTGTGGTGGTCTTCATTGCTGTGTGGGCTTTTTCTCTAGTTGCAGCAAGTGGGGTCTATTCTCTAGTTGTGCTGTGCAAGCTTCTTGTCATTGCTTCTCTTGTTGCAGAGCATGGGCTCTAGGCATGTGGACTTTAGTAATTGCAGTTCCAGGGCTCTAGAGCACAGGCTCAGTAGTGATGGTTTAGGTACTCCCAGCATTTGAGATCCTCAGAGACTAGGATCTCCTGCTTTGGCTGGTGGATTTGTTACCACTGATATCATAATGTATTTGTAAAGTGCTTTAAAATGTGCAATTAAAAAAAAAAATGATCAGCAATATAGGAAGGTAGCTCCAGTAAGAATTGCAATTTCATTTAATATTAGAGGCAGCAAAGTCACAAAAGACTCTTAACTTTTACAAAGCAGTTAAGAGTCAGAATTGGAACCAAATTCTTACTTTGAAATCATTGTTTCTTAAACAAAATACATTTCACTTTATCTGATCTTTTTTAATATGAATCTTGTTTTTTTAATTCCCTCATATTCTTCCTTCTACCATTAACTATCAGGCTACCTATTTGACTCATGGTTTTATTTTAGGACATGAAACAGAGTCACGGAAACATCTAAACCTGATTTTCAATGGTAGCAACTTTCCACACAATAAGAAAATCATTACCCATGACTGTAAACAACTTTAAGGCAAGGGTAATGAGGAATGCACACCTCTTGGCTTCACAGGTAAATTAAAGGGATTTGCAGCCTGAGACAACCCCAGAAGTTTCAGTAACTACATGAGATTTTATTCACTCATTGTCAGATATATGTGGTAAAGAAAAATTATTCTTCAACTTCATTGCATGACATCACTCACTCATCCATTTAATCAGTGTTCATGGAGTGTCTGCTGTCTTCCAGGCTCCATGCTAAGTCTTGGCTATATGGTAGCAGACAAAACCGACATGGTGCCTGGCACATATTTTTAACTAATAAACAAGTATGAAATGTGAAATTGCAATAAATACAGTAATGGAAAAGAACAACCAGGTGCTCTGTAAAGAAACAAAGAAGGGTAGGAATTTAGGTAGAATCTAAGAATGAGCATGCCAGGGAAATAGAAGAGCAAAGTCTGAAAGATGGGTGAAGGCTTGCATCACTGAAGGGCTACTGGAGGGAAGTGAATGAACTGAGTAAAGAGATAAATCTGGGGAGGGGAGAAGATGCTAGTTCATATAGAGCCCTGAAGATCAAGGTAAGAATTTCAGTTATTCCAAGAGGATATAGATGTACTTAGATATTAAGTTAATGGGCAAAATCATTCTTTTTTTTTTAAATTGAAGTATAGTTGACATACAATATTTTGTTAGTTTCAGGTATAGTACCTGATTTCACATTTGCATACATTGTAAAATGATTATCATTATAAGTCTAGTAACCATGTGTGCCATACAGACTTATTATAATATTATAGACCATGTTCCTTATGATGTGTATTATATCCCTATAGCTTATTTATTTTGTATAGGATGTTTGTACCTCTATATCCTCTTCATCTGTTTCCTCTACCCCTCATGCCCACTCCTCTGGCAACTACCAATTTCTACTCTATATGTATGAGTCTATTATCATGTTCTTTTGTTTGATATTTTTACATTTTACATATAGGCAAGATCATATATATTTTTCTTTCTAACTTATTTCACTTAGCATAATAACCCCTAGGCCATGAATGTTGTCACAAATGGCACGATTTCATTAATTTTTTTGACTAACATTTAGTTATATATATATGTATGTATATATATATATATATAGAGAGAGAGAGAGAGAGAGAGAAGTGTGGTTACATAAATATATATATCCACTTCTTTATCTATTTGTCTATCAGTGGATTCAGGTTGTTTCCACATCTTGGCTATTAGAAATAGTGCAGCAGTGAATATTGCTATGCACATAACTTGTTAAATTCATTTTCTTATTTTTGGGGGATAAATACCCAGAAATGAAATTGCTGGATCATATGGAGTCCTATTTTTAATTTCTTGAGTAATCTCTGTACTATTTTCCATAGTGTCTGTGACATAATTCAGTTTATTTTTAAAAGGTTACTATGGCTGAATAATATGAATATATGGAGATGATTCAGGAGACTGAAAATGGAGAAAGAAAGTAAAAATATAATAGCAGAAGCAAGAAATTTTGTTGACAGTACAAATGTGGGACCAACAAAGATGAGATTGTTTTAAATTATCATTATGAATTATGAATTGTTTAAATTTATTCTCATTAAACACAGTTTAAAATCATTTACTGACATTATTGGGGATCTTCCCCATCCAGGGATTAACACGTATCTCCTGCATTTCCTGCATTGCAGCTGGATTCTTTACCTGCTGAGTCATTGGGGAAATCCAATTTCATATATGCACTTATTATTATTATTATACATAGTTTGTAATTATTTGAGGGACATAATGATACAAGGTGGTTATATATGGGGGTTCAGAAAGCATATATATGTCAGCATGACTTGCAGCTTTGTTGAGAATGAAGCATACCTTTTATTTTGAATATTTCCATGGCTTCTAGGAAAATTGGCATGGATTTTCTCAGAGAGAATTCAACTCAGGACACATACTACAACAGGGATGAATCTTGAACACATTATGCCAAGTGAAATAAGCCAGTCACAAAATGAAAACTATTGTATGATTCCATCTGTATGAGGTTGCCTGGAATAGTCAAATTCATAGAGAAGGAAAGTAGAATGGTGATTACCAGGGACTGCAGGGAGAAGAGAATGGGAGTTAGTGCTTAAGGAAGAGAGTTTCAACCGTGAAGGATAAAAATGTTCTGGAGATGGATAAGGATTATTTGCATAACTGTGAATGTAATTGATGCCAATAAACTTTGTACTTAAAATACTAAGTGCTATGTGGATTTTACTACAATAAAAAATAGAAAAAATATTTCAGGAAATGGTGAATCTTCTTACCTTCATGAGTATTGGTATAGATATTTAGGAATGTATTACATATCAATTTAACATATAACATATTGATGTGTGTGAACTAAAATATGGTATATGAAACTGTGTATCATTGCTGTGGCTGCATTTTAAATTTTATCCAGAAATGCTCTGTGGATGTTACCAACACTCTCTGTGTTAGGTTTTATCATTTTCTTGTCCTTGTGAAGATATGGTGTTCCACTTTTCTTCCTTTTAAATAACTTTCAGATGACTTTTATTTCCATACCAATAAGTTCATTCTAGCAATAAAATTTTATTGTCACTTCCCAAGTTTTTATTTTCACCTTTTTATGAATACTATCAGGAGACAAGAAAGAGCTTTACCCTTATATACCAACTTGCCACTCAAATTTATTTCCTAAAGTTAATCAAAAAGTTTTGGAGGATTTATTTCATCTTATGATTATCCAAATGTGTCAATTCATTAATATATAGATGTTCTAAAAGTCAGCTCTGCAAACCCACTTAAAGCCATTGCAAGTACTGAGCAAAGTGGGTCCTGAGCTTTTGAATGTAAAGAGGATTTTTCCCACCCACCTCCGTTCTGATGCAATGTCATACATATTAGGTGTGAAAATTTTTTTGATTGGTATAGTAGATGTGTGTTACATGCCTATCATCTTTTGATTAGCCTTCTTATGTTTGTTTAAGCTATTATGCTATTCAACATAGAAGAGAAATAATTCAACATCCCAGCCTTCCTTACAGTCAGGTTGTGGGCATGCAGCCTAATGCTTCCCCAATCAGATGATAACACAAAACTGTGTCAAGTCATTCTCTTGCCGGAGCAAGCAATGTAGACTTGTCTTAAAGGTTAGTATTACAACAATATTAACGGTCAAATTCTTGACACGGAAGCAGCATTTGTGTGGGACAGCTGGGATCACAGAGCAGTCAAGTTCCTTGTACTAAATGCTAATTTGTAGAGGTAATAACACCAACAGTGGTTTCAAATAATTTTTTTTCCCACATCTTTTTCTTAGATGCAGAGCATAAGTCCTGTTTTGAGACACTTCAGAATGATTCTACATGCCATCAATTCAGTTCAGTTCAGTTCAGTTCAGTCACTCAGTCATGTCTGACTCTTTGCAACCCCATGAAACACAGAGCACCAGGCCTCCCTGTCCATCACCAACTCCCAGAGTCCACCCAAACCGATATCCATCGAGTCAGTGATGCCATCCAGCCATCTCATCTTTTGTCGTCTCCTTCTCCTCCTGCCCTCAATCTTTCCCAGCATCAGGGGCTTTTCAAGTGAGTCAGCTCTTCTCATCAGGTGGCCAAAGTATTGAAGTTTCAGCTTCAACATAAATCCCTCCAATGATCACCCAGGACTAATCTCCTTTAGGATGGACTGGTTGGATCTCCATGCAGTACAAGGGATTGTCAACAGTCTTCTCCAACACCACAGTGCAAAAGCATCAATTCTTTGGCACTCAGCTTTCTTTATAGTCCAACTCTCATGTCCATGCATGACCACTGGAAAAATCATAGCCTTGACTAGATGGACCTTTGTTGACTAAGTAATATCTCTGCTTTTTAATATGCTGTCTAGGTTGGTCAAAACTTTCCTTCCAAGGAATAAGTGTCTTTTAATTTCATGGCTGCAATCACCATCTGCAGTGATTTTAGAGCCCCCAAAAATAAAGTCAGCCACTGTTTCCCCATCTATTTGCCATGAAGTGATGGGACAAGATGCCATGATCTTCGTTTTCTGAATGTTGAGCTTTAAGCCAATTTTTTCACTCTCCTCTTTCACTTTCAGCAAGAGGCTCTTTAGTTCTTCTTCCCTTTCTGTCATAAGGGTGGTGTCAGCTGCATATCTGAGGTTAGTGATATTTCTCCTGGCAATCTTGATACCAGCTTGTGCTTCCTCCAGCCCAGGGTTTCTCATGATGTGCTCTGAATATAAGTTAAATAAGCAGGATGACAATATACAGCCTTGACATACTCCTTTTCTTATTTGGAACCAGTTTGTTGTTCCATATCCAGTTCTAACTGTTGCTTCCTGACCTGCATACAGATTTCTCAAGAGGCAGATCAGGTCGTCTGGTATTCCCATCTCTTTCAGAATTTTCCACAATTTATTGTGATCCACACAGTCAAAGGTTTTGGCATAGTCAATAAAGCAGAAATAGATGTTTTTCTGGAACTCTTTTGCCATCTAATTTTAATTAATCATTTTTCTCATTCAACCAATGAGAATTGGTTAGTCTATAACAAAGAATCTGACTGGTAAAATTGATAGAAACATTCATTCATTCTGTCAACCAGCCATTTATCAATGGCATATCATTCATTTATTCAGACACTTATTCATCATCTACTATATCCCAAGAACTGAATTAACTTCTGGGCCAGCAAAGACTAATAACATAAATCTTTGCTTTAAGAATATTGAAACCCAGTCAAGGAGACTGATGAGTCAATGGAATGTCACAGTGATAATGTGATGGGGATGATAAATATATATTCAGAGAGTGTGATATGTGAATATATAAAAGTATGGTTTTGCTAGGCTTGAGAAATCAAAGAAGTCTTCTGAGAAAAAAAGTATTTTCCAAACTTGACTCATAGGTCACCTTGCATTAGAATCAATCATTGGTGCTTGAACCTGCTAAATTGCTTGTCCTATGCTATAACTACCTTATGCAAAATTTTGGCTCTATCTGGCTTGAAACTCAACATTATAAAACTAAAATTATGGCATCAAGTCCCATCATTTCACGTCAAACAGAAGGATAAAGGGGCAAACAGTGACAGATTTTATTTTCTTGGGCTCCCAGATCAATGTAGAAGGTGACTGCAGCCATGAAAGTAAAAGACTTTTGCTCCTTTGGAGGAAAGACTACAATTAAAATAAATAAATTTATATTAAAAAATAAAATAAAATTTAAAGAAAACTACAAAAAATGCAAAAAAAAAAAAAAAAAAACACACACACAAAAAAACTAGACAGAGTATGAAGAAGTGGAGTCCTCACTTGACTGACAAAGATCTGTATAGTCAAAGCTATAGTTTTTCCAGTAGTCATGTATGGGTGTGAGAGTTGGACCATAAAGAAGCCTGAGTGCTGAAGAATAAATGCTTTCAAATTGCGGTGCTGGAGAAGACTCTTGAGAGTGTCTTGGGCAGCAAGGAGATCAAACCAATCAATCCTAAAGGAAATTAACTCTGAATATTCATTGGAAGGACTGATGCTGAAGCTGAAGCTTCAATACTTTGGCCACCTGATGTGAAGAGTCCACTCATTAGAAAGACCTTGATGCTGGAAAGATTGAGCACAAAATGAGAAGGTGGTGGCAGAGGATGAAATGGTTATACAGCATCACCAACTCAATGAGCATGAATTTGAGCAAACTTCGAGAAATAGTGGAGGACAGAGTATCATGGCATGCCAGTCTATGAGGTTGCAAAGAGTCAGACACAACTTGGTGACTGAACAACAAATTCAGCAATCTGCATGTGGAACCAACATTGTAAGAATGTAAATTTGATAAGGGAAGGGAATGGATTTGGGAAGGTGTTTGTTCAAAGTCTCAAATGTAAGAGGGAGTTGTTGCAAGATTAGTCTCCATGACCAAACGACTCAGATGTGCAGATGGCTTCAAATACCTCTAGATTGATATATTTTGGCATTGGTGTGAAGTGTCAAAGTTTTAAGTCAAAGAGATATATATTTGAATCTTCTATTCCTTTCGCCTGTTTCCCTACCTTGACAAAAAGGAAAGTGATAGCAAACACATTAGAAGTTGGTGGAACTTGAATTTAATTGTTGTATAAAGAACATTGACTTTCAATTAGACTTTATTGATTTGTTAACCTTTAGTCTCATTACCTTTATAGATATATATACAATTATATATACATATATATATATATATATATATGTATATATAATTTTTTTTTCTGGCCAAAAAGAGCTTCTTTCTTTGTTTGCTTGTTAGTTGTATGGTCATTAGTCTTCAATCGTTAAAGTGTACTGCAACTCATGCAGTACACAACAGAGCATTGGAATACCCAATTGACTGGAAAAGACCCTGATGCTGGGAAAGACTGAAGGCAGGAGGAGAAGAGAGCAGCAGAGGATGACATGCTTGGATGGAATCACCTATTCAATGGACATGAAATTGGGCAAATCCCTGGAGAGGGACAAGGAGGTCTGGCATGATACAGTCCACAGGGTTGCAAAAAGTTGGGCACAACTTAGCAACTCAACAATACCGACAACTGTGAGCAACTGTGTGGATGCAAGCTTAATAAATGACTTTTAACAATAGTCATGATAGTGATTTATGCCTTCTTAAGTCGTGTTTAATACTATCAAATTCACATTGCATTCTACTAAAAAATGAAGCATTTTGTATAGCATATGGGAACATATTTGTTGATTATATGAAAATTGGCTCTGATCTAACTTGTAAAAAATAGCAAATCAGCAAAAGACATATATGGCTAAATGTCAAAGAAAATATTTTAAACATATTGGGAATATGTTAACAGATGTTTACCAATGTTTAATACTGTTTTTTATGAAGCTTAGTGTTGGCATAATATTTTCATTCAAATCTAAACTACTTTGTTTCCAAGAAAATAAAAACTATATCCACCTCTCTGATTATGACCCTTTTGTTACTCGAATAAAATAGAGAGGGCTTGAACAATTGTGCTTGAAATCACTCTTGATGGAGGCTTTCCATTTCGGTATTTCATGCTGCCATTGTTTTCTTGATTTCCCATGAAATCAGATATTATTTTCTAATTAGGGTAGGACAATAGCAGCTGAGCTATAGCAGATTTTTCTTGTTACTGAGTTTGGTAAACAAGGTATTCATGATTTCAGCAGATGTTTCCTCTACTTCTTTCTAAGCAGGGGAGATGATCAAGCTGCAGACACAAGTGCATCACACCATGAGCAAAGTCCATCACAAAGGTCAGAAGCCCCAGGATTTTAGCCATTACTGTCTAAGATATCATCCGCTCATCCACTGCACTGGCCATGTGCTCCTTTAAAATTACTTTCATTTCTTTTGGGCTTCCCTTGTGGCTCAGCTGGTAAAGAATCTGCCTGCAATGCAAAAGACCTGGATTTGATCCCTGGGTTGGGAAGATCCCCTGGAGAAGGGAAAGGCTACCCACTCCAGTATTCTAGCCTGAACAATTCCATGGACTATATAGTCCAGGGGGTCTCAAAGTGTCAGACACGACTGAATGACTTTCACTTTCACTTTCATTTCTTTTACCTGGTAGATAATTGCATAAAACTTAATACTAAGTCCTTCTTGGTTTTATTTCTTGTTGTTTAGTCACTAAGTCATGTCTGACTCTTTGCAACCTCATGTGCTGTGGCACTCCACACTCCTCTGTCCTCTACTATCTCCCAGAGTTTGCTCAAACTTATGTCTACTCAGTAGGTGATACTATCAAGGCATCTCATCCTTTGGTACCATTGTCTGCTTTTGTGTTCAGTCATTCCCAGCATCAGGGTCTTTTCCAATGAGTCAGGTTTTGTATCAGGGTCCAAAGTTTGGAGCTTCAGCTTCAGCATCAGTCCTTCCAATGACTATTTAGGGTTGATTTCCTTTTAGGATTGACTGATTTGATCTGCTTTAAGTCTGCTGCTGCTGCTAAGTCCCTTCAGTCATGTCCGACTCTGTGCGACCCCATAGACGGCAGCCCACCAGGCTCCCCGTCCCTGGGATTCTCCAGGCAAGAACACTGGTGTGGGTTGCCATTTCTTTCTCCAATGCATGCAAGTGAAAAGTGAAAGTGAAGTCGCTCAGTCGTGTCAGACTCTTCACGACCCCATGGACTGCAGCCCACCAGGCTCCTCCATCCATGGGATTTCCCAGGCAAGAGTACTGGAGTGGGGTGCCATTGCCTTCTCCTCTCCTTTAAGTCTAAGGAACTCTAAAGAGTATTTTCCAGCACCACAATTCAAAAGTATCAATTCTTCAACACTCAGCCTTTTTTATGGTCCAACTTTCCCATCCGTACATAACGACAGAGAAAACCATAGTTTTGACTGTACAAACCTTTGTTGGCAAACTGATATCTCTGCTTTTTAATACAGTGTCTAGTTTTGTAATAGTTCTCCTTCCAGGGACCTTGGATTTATACTAGTGAATTTTTTAAAAATTGGACTATAATTGCCTTACAATATTGTGCTAGTTTCTGCTGCACAATAGTGTGAATAGCTGTAGGTATACATATATCCCTTCCTCTTGATACTCCCTCCCAGCCCACCCCTTGTCCCACCACTCTAGGTCATCACAGAACACCGAGCTGAGCTCCCTGTGCTATACAGCAACTTCCCAATAGCGGCCTGTTTTACACATGGTAGGGTATATATGTCAACACTACACTCTCAGTTCGTCCCACCTACTCTTTCCCCTTTGTGTTCAGAAGTCTGTTCTCTAGGTCTGCATATCTATTCTTGCCCTGCAAATTGGATCATCAGTACTATTTTTCTGGATTCCATATACAGGTGTTAATATACTAGTGCTCTTAAAGTGACACTACATTACAAATTTACTTGTTCACTAGTGTTTGTTATGGCTCTTCTTGCATTAAGATATTAATAGATATGCCTTCATTTTGTCTGTGATTTTTTTGGACTCACTGCTTTTATTACCCACTTTCCATATATGGATGGATCACATGATGGTATGATCACTCGCCTAGAGCCAGACATCCTGGAATGTGAAGTCAAGTGGGCCTTAGAAAGCATCACTACTAACAAAGCTAGTGGAGGTGCTGGAATTCCAGTTGAGCTATTTCAAATCCTGAAAGATGATGCTGTGAAAGTGCTACACTCAATATGCCAGCAAATTTGGAAAACTCAGCAGTGGCCACAGGACTGGAAAAGGTCAGTTTTCATTCCAATCCCAAAGAAAGACAATGCCAAAGAATGCTCAACCTACCACACAATTGCACTTATCTCACATGCTAGCAAAGTGATGCTCAAAATTCTCCAAGCCAGGCTTCAGCAATATGTGAACCGTGAGCTTCCAGATATTCAAGCTGATTTTAGCAAAGGCAGAGGAACCAGAGATCAAATTGCCAACATCTGCTGGATCATCGAAAAAGAAAGCGAGTTCCAGAAAAACATCTATTTCTGCTTTATTGACTATGCCAAAACTTTGACTGTGTGGATCACAATAAACTGTGGAAAATTCTGAAAGAGATGAGAATACCAGACAACCTGACCTGCCTCTTGAGAAACCTGTATGCAGGTCAGGAAGCAATAGTTAGAACTGGACATGGAACAACAGACTGGTTCCAAATAGGAAAAGGAGTTTGTCAAGGCTGTATATTCTCACCCTGTTTATTTAACTGATATACAGTGTACCTCATGAGAAACGCTGGGCTGGAGGAAGCACAAGCTGGTATCAAGATTGCCAGGAGAAATATCAATAACCTCAGATATGCAGATGACACCACCCTTATGGCAGAAAGGGAAGAAGAAATAAAGAGCCTCTTGCTGAAAGTGAAAGAGGAGAGTGAAAAAATTGGCTTAAAGCTCAACATTCAGAAAACTAAGATCATGGCATCTGGTCCCATCGCTTCATGGCAAATAGATGGGGAAACAGTGGAAACAGTGTCAGACTTTATTTTTTGGGGCTCCAAAATCACTGCAGATGGTGATTGCAGCCATGAAATTAAAATATGCTTACTCCTTGGAAGGAAAGTTGTGACCAAACTAGACAGCATATTGAAAAACAGAGACAGTACTTTGTCAACAAAAGTCCGTCCAGTTAAGGCTATGGTTTTTCCAGTGGTCATGTATGGATATAAGAGTTGGACTATAAAGAAAGCTGAGTGCCAAAGAATTGATGCTTTTGAACTGTGGTGTTGGAAAAGACTCTTGAGAGTCCCTTGGACTGCAAGGAGATCCAACCAGTCCATCCTAAAGGAAATCAGTCCTGGGTGTTCATTGGTGGGACTGATGTTGAAGCTGAAACTCCAATACTTTCGCCACCTGATGAGAAGACCTGACTCATTTGAAAAGACCCTGATGCTGGGAAAGATTGAGGGTAGAAGGAGAAGGGGATGACACAGGATGAGATTATTGGAGGGCATCCCTGACTCAATGGACATGAGTTTGGGTGAACTCTGGGAGTTGGTGATGGACAGGGTGGCCTGGTGTGCTGCGGTTCATGGGGTTGCAATGATTCGGACATGACTGAGCGACTGAACTGAACTCCATATATCACAGGACAAGAAGGGGGTGACAGAGAATGCGATGGTTGGATGGCATCGCTGACTCAAAAGACATGGGTTTGAGCAAACTCCAGGAGATGGTGAAAGACAAGGAAGCCTGCCTTACTACATTCTATGGTGTCGCGAAGAGTTGGACATGACTTAGTGACTGAAGAACAAAACAACTCCATATACAAAAGCATGCATTTTTTGTCATGCTCTGCAAAGCCTTCCATGATTTGATGTTAATCAGCCTTTCACAGATATTATATCTTTTAATATAGCACATATTATATCTTTTATAAATCGCACATTCTAACTGACATGATTCTTTCAAGATATTCTTTTTCTTTCTTTTTTTTTTTAAATTTTATGCCTTTGCTTACTGTTTCTTCTCCCTGTGATGTATAGCTTTTGCCCATATTTCCATCTTAAGTTTCCATCATTAAAGTCATTGTAGATGGAATCTTCTATCAAAGGACATTTAGGAGAGTTCTAATGGTTTGCTATAACAAAGAAGCTTCAGTGGACAATATTGTATATTTCTTCATGTACCTGTGTGTGAAAGTTTAATTGTATATAGATAGATAGATAAACCCCACTCCAGTGTTCTTGCCTGGAGAATCTCAGGGATGGGGGAGCCTGGTGGGCTGCCGTCTCTGGGGTCACACAGAGTCGGACACAACTGAAGTGACTTAGCAGCAGCAGGAGATAGATAAACAGATAGAAAGATAGATAGATATAGATATCTGCTAGTGTCTTGACTTCCTGGAAGCCTAGGTTGAAGATCTGATGACCCCTAGCAGGTCTGCCCCATGCCTGTTGGTGAAGGGCACCTTACCCTTTATCCTATTTCTCTCGTTTTCTCACCAGAACCAGCTGGCCCAGTGGGAGCTTGCCATCCATCTCAGGAGGATCTATACTCTCTGCATATGCTCCTCTGTTAAGAAGCTGTTGGCTGAGTTCTGTTCTGGTAGGAGGCAGGAAGAACTGGAAGAGTAACTCCTGTGAATCTCTCCCTTCTTTGAAGGGAGACTCCTGTGAACCACCTCCCTGGGGACAGGAAGTGGTACTAGGCCTGACCAAGGTCTCCTGTCCCACGGTTGACCATCTCTCAAGTTAGAAAGAGGGAACCTTTGAACAAGCAAAAATCTTTTACTTCAGCACATTAGGCTTTTTTTTTTTTTTTTTTTGCTTTTGTTTCTAAGTTTTAGTGGAGTATAGTTGATTTACAAAGTTGTATTGGGTTCAAGTATATAGCAAAGCGAATTAGTTATGCATATACATATAGTCACTCTTTTTTTTTCTTAGATTTTTTTATTATAAAAGCCATTAGAGAATATTGATTAAAGTTCCCTGTGCTATACAGTAGGTTCTTATTAATTATCTACATACAGTAATGTGTATATGTCAGTCCCAACCTCCCAGTTTATCCACCCCACTTTTCCCCTGTAACCTAAGTTTGTTTTCCATGTCTGTGATTCTACTTCAGTTTTGTAAATAAGTTCACATGTACCCCTTTTTTTAGATTGCACACATAAGCAGTATCACATGATATTTGTCTTTCTGTCTGACTTACTTCACTCATTATGACAATCCATTTGGGGAGCTGATTGTAAACTTTTAAACAGAAAAATGACATGATCTGGCTTAAGTGTTTGAAGAACTAATGGCAGGTTTCACAATAATATGAACTATAAATGGCATGGCATTATTTTGTTCCTTTTGATGGCTGAGTAGTATTCCATTGTGTATATGTGTCACATCTTCAGTATCCATTCCTCTGTTGGTAGACATTTAGTTTCCTTTCATGTTCTATCAATTTGTAAATAGTGCTGCAATGAACACTGGGGTGCACATATCTTTTCAAACTATTGTTTTCTCTGGGCCTATGGCCAGGAGTGAGGCTGCCAGTTCATATGGTATTTCTATTTTAAGTTTAAAAAAAAGTACTAGACATCCTGACACCACCATTAGCCCTGCCCGGAAGCTGGCTTTAGAGCATATCCATCATGTGTATACCCTATGACCTGTTTTGTCACTGTTTTGGTTGAATAATCTGTCACAGTTTGAGGACAGTGGATAATTTGGATTCTTTGAGTTTAAAAATGTTGGTACTATATAAAACCAAATATATATATATATATATATATATATATATATCAGATCAGATCAGTCGCTCAGTTGTGTCCAACTCTTTGTGACCCCATGAATCACAGCACGCCAGGCCTCCTTGTCCATCACCAACTCCCGGAGTTCACTGAGACTCACGTCCATCAAGTCAGTGATGCCATCCAGCCATCTCATCCTCTGTCGTCTGCTTCTCCTCCTGTCCCCAATCCCTCCCAGCATCAGAGTCTTTTCCAATGAGTCAACTCTTCACATGAGGTGGCCAAAGTACTGGAGTTTCAGCTTTAGCATCATTCTTTCCAAAGAAATCCCAGGGCTGATCTCCTTCAGAATGGACTGGTTGGATCTCCTTGCAGTCCAAGGGACTCTCAAGAGTCTTCTCCAACACCACACTTTAAAAGCATCAATTCTTCAGCACTCAGCCTTCTTCACAGTCTAACTCTCACATCCATACATGACCACAGGAAAAACCATAGCCTTGACTAGACGAATCTTTGTTGGCAAAGTAATGTCTCTGCTTTTGAATATGTTATCTCGGTTGGTCATAACTTTCCTTCCAAGGAGTAAGCATCTTTTATTTTCATGGCTGCAGTCACCATCTGCAGTGATTTTTGAGCCCCCCAAAATAATGTCTGACACTGTTTACACTGTTTCCCCATCTATTTCCCATGAAGTGATGGGACTGGATGCCATGATCTTCATTTTCTGAATGTTGAGCTTTAAGCCAACTTTTTCACTCTCCACTTCCACTTTCAGCAAGAGGGTTTTTAGTTCCTCTTCACTTTCTGCCATAAGGGTGGTGTCATCTGCATATCTGAGGTTATTGATATTTCTCCCGGCAATCTTGATTCCAGCTTGTGTTTCTTCCAGCCCAGCATTTCTCATGATGTACTCTGCATATAAGTTAAATAAGCAGGATGACAATATACAGCCTTTACGTACTCCTTTTCCTATTTGGAACCAGTCAGTTGTTCCATGTCTAGATCTAACTGTTGCTTCCTGACCTGCATACAAATTTCTCAAGAGGCAGATCAGGTGGTCTGGTATTCCCATCTCTTTCAGAATTTTCCACAGTTTATTGTGATCCACACAGTCAAAGGCTTTGGCATAGTCAATAAAGCAGAAATAGATGTTTTTCTGGAACTCTGTTGCTTTTTCCATGATCCAGCGGATGTTGGCTATATATATATATATATATATATATATATAGAGAGAGAGAGAGAGAGAGAGAGAATTATAGTATGTAAATCTTTGAATTTACAAATTATACAAAATTTGGCTTTAAGTAGTGGTACCACTTTAAATTTCTACCTAACAGTTTTGATAATTACCATAACTTAATGCTCTGCTTAGTATTGCTAGATTTTAATTATTGCTAAATTTTTAAACATTTTAATTTTAGAACATTTCACAAAATGTGTTATGATACTGGATGCTTGGGGCTGGTGCACTGGGACGACCCAGAGGGATGGTATGGGGAGGGAGGAGGGAGGAGGGTTCAGGATGGGGAACACATGTATGTCTGTTGTGGATTCATTTTGATATATGGCAAAACCAATACAATATTGTAAAGTTAAAAATAAAATAAATTAAAAAAAAAGAAAAAAAATGTGTTACCAAGGATGTATTGTGGTTTTATTATTTTAAGGCTCAATTCCTTGAATTCCAGTGACATTTTCTGAAATTCCATGATCACCAAAATCAATAAATTATATTCATACAGTGGAATAAAAGAGTGTAACTACAACAAAGGAACTAGAGTTACCTTAAAAGCATGGACAATTCTTAAAAAATAAAATATTTTTAAAAATTGTATCTAATATTTATTTACTTATTATGTAGTAGGATATCACATATAAAATCTAAATATAGATGAATTAAGCTTATGTATGGTTTAGGGATGCATTTGTAAATAGCAAAAATGGTTACTTCTAGGTGCAGTGGTAGGGGACTGTCATTGAATAGTGGTATGCAATACTTCATTTGATTCTGGAATAGTTTATCACACAGGTGGACTCATAGATATTTTATTTTTCTCTAAAGCTTTCCAGATCAAAAACATTTTTTGTAAAAAATTATGGATTGCATATCGGCGATTACTTTTATTTTCTCATCTTTCATTTTTTCTTCCAAGGCATAGAGGAAGGAAAGTCAGACTTGCCTAACCCTGATCCACCGTTACCTCCCTGTCCTGAGCACCATAATCTCTTATCTGCATTACTGCAATTGCATGACAAATGGTCTCCCTGCTCCTTCCCTTTCCTTTTATATTTCATGTTATTTTCAAACCTGCCATTAGTTCGTCAAACATTTAAGTCAGATCATGTCATTTTTCTGTTTAAAAATTTGCAATTAGTTCTCATTTCAATCAAAGTAAGAAATACACTTTATACAAGGGCCTTAAAACCCACTGTTAATTCCCTGACCATCTCTTGCTAATCTACTCATCAGAAATGCAGAATACTGTAGGGCATCTGTTTTAGATGCCCTTTCTGTTTGGACTACTATTTCTAAAGACATGTGCTAACCTAATTCCCTCAGCTCCTTCTTGTCTTTTCTCAGATCATCCTTTCTCAAAGGAATCTACCTAAACTAGTAATTTAATGCTGCTACTTGCTCTCCAACTACAGATCATGCTACTCTTTCCCCCTCATTCTGCTCCACTTTTCCCATTTTTTAATAGCACTTGTCAATTTCAACATGCAACGCAATTTACTTATTTATTAGACTTACTATTTATTGGGTGTCTCCTTCCACTAGAACATAAGCTCCCTGAGGCAAGGAGTCTTTAGTTCAGCAATGAGTTCAAGAAGCTGAAAGATGCAACACTTAATAAATATTATGGAATTAATGAATAAATAACTGAGAGAAGAAGAAAACCCATATTCTATTTCATGCTCACTCTGGATAAAACAAGCATATCTGGTGGCACTTTATAAATACATTCTTTCTGTGAGTATGTTTGTGTATTTTTCTGACTTCATACAGTGAAATTGCCAAACATCAATATCTGTATGATGATTCAAGTCCACTAAGGTATTGCCAGACATGGTACCAGAGAGCAGAGGTTCAAAAATTTTGAGCTTGCATGAGGCATTTTACCTCTAGAGAAGCCCACAGTTACTATATGTGGTAAGGACAACAGGAAGTATTAGCTTTGGCTTGTCATCTTGTTACCAATTAGAATTGAAAAGAACACTTGGGGACTCCCAGGCAGTCCAGTGGTTAGGACATTACACTTACACTTATGGGGCCCAGGTTTGAACCCTAGTAAAGTTACTAAGATCCTAAAAGTCTCTTAAAATGGAAAAAAAAAAAAGAAGAACAGAAAAGAATACTGACTCCTCAAATCTCAGGACAGAAAACACATACACACATATGCTCATGCCATTTCTGATTACTTTATCTAAAGCAAATCATGTGGCCCTACCTAATTTCTTCCAGAAAAAAGACAATCTTACTATGTTCCAGAAGAATGACCAGAAATATTGATATTTAGAACTGTAATAATGACCACTTAAAGGCCTCACATAATTTCAAGAATTCTTTTTATCTTTCCCCCACCTTAACTGTCTCATCTACAAACAGCAGAGAAGGCGGAAAAGATAGGTTTTATTAGCATCTGGTATTAGCCCAGCTCAACCATTTAAAATCTCTGAGAGCATCACCCTTATTTGCTAAAGACAAATGCCACTCCCAAATATCACAACATTGAGTACTCTGGAAATTATCTTTTTGCCATGATTATAACTAAGTTCAAGTTCAGTTGCTCAGTCGTGTCCCACTTTTTGAGACCCCATGAATTGCAGCAGGCCAGGCCTCCCTGTCCATCAACAACTGCCGGAGTTCACTCAGACTCACATCCATCGAGTCAGTGATGCCATCCAGCCATCTCATCCTCTGTTGTCCCCTTCTCCTCCTGCCCCCAAACCCTCCCAGCATCAGAGTCTTTTCCAATGAGTCAACTCTTCACATGAGGTGGCCAAAGTACTGGGGTTTCAGCTTTAGCATCATTCCTTCCAAAGAAATCCCAGGGCTGATCTCCTTCAGAATGGACTGGTGGATCTCCTTGCAGTCCAAGGGACTCTCAAGAGTCTTCTTCAACACCACAGTTCAAAAGCATCAATTCTTCAGTGCTCAGCTTTCTTCACAGTCCAACTCTCACATCCATACATGACCACTGGAAAAACCATAGCCTTGACTAGATGGACCTTTGTTGGCAAAGTAATGTCTCAGCTTTTGAATATGCTATTTAGGTTGGTCATAACTTTCCTTCCAAGGAGTAAGCATATTTTAATTTCATGGCTGCAGTCACCATCTGCAGTGATTTTTGAGCCAGCAAAAATAAAGTCTGACACTGTTTCCATTGTTTCCCCATCTATTTCCCATGAAGTGATGGGACCAGATGCCATGATCTTCATTTTCTGAATGCTGAGCTTTAAGCCAACTTTTTCACTCTCCACTTTCACTTTCAACAAGACGCTTTTTAGTTCCTCTTCACTTTCTGTCATATCTGAGGTTATTGATATTTCTCCTGGCAATCTTGATTCCAGCTTGTGCTTCTTCCAGCCCAGCGCTTCTCATGATATACTCTGCATATAAGTTAAATAAGCAGGGTGACAATATACAGCCTTGACATACTCCTTTTCCTATTTGAAACCAGTCTGTTGTTCCATGTCAAGTTCTAACTATTGCTTCCTGACCTGCATATAGGTTTATCAAGAGGCAGGTCAGGTGGTCTGGTATTCCCATCTCTTTCAGAATTTTCCACAGTTTATTGTGTTCCACACAGTCAAAGGCTATGGCATAGTCAATAAAGCAGAAATATATGTTTTTCTGGAACTCTCTTGCTTTTTCGATGATCCAGCAGATGTTGGCAGTTTGATCTCTGATTCCTCTGCCTTTTCTAAAACCAGCTTGAAAATCTGGAAGTTCTCGGTTCACATATTGCTGAAGCCTGCCTTGGAGAATGTTGAGCATTACTTTACTAGCATGTGAGATGAGTGCAATTGTGTGGTAGTTTGAGCATTCTTTGGCATTGCCTTTCTTTGGGATTGGAATGAAAACGGACCTTTTCCAGTCCTGTGGCCACTGCTGAGTTTTCCAAATTTGCTGGCATATTGAGTGTAGTACATTCACAGCATCATCTTTCAGGATTTGAAATAGCTCCACTGGAATTCCATCACCTCCACTAGCTTTGTTCTTAGTGATGCTTTCTAAGGCCCACTTGACTTCACATTCCAGGATGTCTGGCTTTAGGTCAGTGATCACCCCATCGTGATTATCTTGCTCGTGGAGATCTTTTTTGTACAGTTCTGTGTATTCCTGCCACCTCTTCTTAATATCTACTGCTTCTGTTAGGTCTATACCATTTCTGTCCTTTATCAAGCCCATCTTTGCATAAAATGTTCCTGTGGTATCTCTAATTTTCTTGAAGAGATTGCTAGTTTTTACCATTCTGCTGTTTTCCTCTATTTCTTTGCATTAAGAAGACACCAAACCAAAGTGTTTTCTATTCCTTAATTCCCCTTGAAATTACTTGCAGTATTTGTTAAAGATAAACCATTGGCATCACTTTAGGAGATCAGGATTGAATAGATCTGAGATGAATATCATAAATACATGGTTAAAATGGGCATATCTTCTGGCCGGATTCTAATGTTGCCATGTGGAGACTGAAATTTGTATCCAAAGAAAAAGTTGAGTCACAAGCCTTTCCTGACTTCCAAAATACTGTTTCAAAATAGCCTTGGGTCAAGGAATCAGTATTTCTCATCAGTCCTGCAAGTGATTCTGATGATCTGAAAGTCTTGATAACTGGTTACTCAACCCTTGATTACAGAAGAAGAAAGCAACATCTAAAGAATGTTAGTCTCTCGTCTCTGAACCTAGATAGCAAGATAGGGAAAGTGTTGGCAGTAGAACTGAAGGATGGTTATGAATGTTCAAATTTTAAAAATGTAGAGACTTTTAAAACGAGAAACTTTACAAAATAATTAAGTGGCTTTTCCTTGGGGCAAAGAGTTTGCAACTCCAGAGTCCCAACTCAAGTCTATACCACAGGACATTTATGCCTAATTATGACATCTGTTGGAGAAGGAAATGACAACCCAGTACAGTACACTTGCCTGGAAAATTCCATGGATAGAGGAGCCTGGTAGGCTACAGTCTATGGGGTCGCAAAGAGTCAGACACGACTGAGCGACTTCACTTTCTTTCTTTCTATAGTTCCTTTTGGAGAAGGAAATAGCAACCCACTCCAGTGTTCTTGCCTAGAGAATCCCATGGACAGAGGGGCCTGGTGTGCTACAGTCTATGGGGTTGCAGAGTCAGACATGACTAAGGAACTAACACACACACATGACATTTGCCTTTCCTTCCTTTCCTTCTTGCATTCTCCCTTTCTCTTGTAAAAATTAATAAACCGAAATGTCAATTAAAATAGAGTCAAGAGGCCAGGAGAGGGAGTTCTCACACCCTAAGATAATGCCTGTGTACTAAGTCACTTCGATCATATCAGACTCTGTGTGACCCTATGGACTTCAGCCTTCCAGTCTGCTCTGTCCTCGGGATTCTCTAGGCAAGAATACTGGAGTGGGTTGCCATGCCCTCCTCCAGGAGATATTCCAGATCCAGGGATTGAATCCAAGTCTTACATTTCCTGTATTGACAGGTGGGTTCTTTACTGTTAGCCCCACCTGAGAAGTGCTCCCTATTATAGTAGCAGAGCCCCAAAGGAAGAAGACCCTTCATTCCTGCCAGGAGTTCAGCTGATGATATTGTTCCAATTCAGCCATTGAAAATCTACTATGCTTCAAACTCTCAACTCTTAAATGCAGTCTTTGTTTACTATGCCCTCCCAACTTCCTTTTGCCTTCTCTACAAACATTCTTCTCTTTATCTCACTGGAGAATGACATGTGGCTTGCGATTCATGTAGGCCCTGAGTTCCAGTTCTTTGCTGATCCCAAGTAAACCCATTTATTTATTTATTTTTTCTGAAGAAATAATTGGGACTGCAGTGGTCAATCACTCACTTTCCCTTTTCTTCTTCCTTCTTTCTTTCCTTCCTTCCTTCCTTTGATTTTTCCATACTATAAAATTCTTTCAGTCACTGCCTGTTAGGTACAAAAGGGAAGCGGATGAGTCCTAGAGTGTGAAATACATCTACACCGTGAGTGCTGAGTATGCTCGTAGGACACATTCTGCTCCTCACATTCACAGCCAGTCTTGGACTCAACCTGCTGCCAGTAAATTCACTTTGTCTTTGCAGCCAGCCCCCGAGTCTCAATTGTTTATCATTTTCCCTTTGAAAGCTACTGTTGCCCAATTGTTAGACTTCCAGCTGATGTTTACTGCTTTTATAGGAAGGAAGTCTTCTGATTAATTTTGCTGAGACTATTTCTGTTAATCATTATGTAAAGTAGGAACTAAAAAAATTTAACATAATGAAATTTAACGCAAAAGATTTTTTAAAGTTTTTAAAGTCACCTTTCCAGTCTGTGCTGATTTTCTAAAGAAATGAGTTGGAATCTTTAAGATTTTGTGCCAAACTGTTATTTACAACTCCAGCACATCCCAGTTTCTCCAATAAGAACAGAAGGCATCACATGTTTGACAATGCATCTCCTCCTCTCTTATCACTGTGCATCTGAGAAGATGTGTATTTTAGGTGACATTTATCTCAAATTAGTTACTTCTGTCACATCCTAACACATAACCATTGTAATACAAGATTTTCTAGTAGTGAAGTCTCTAGACTGCTTAATTTCAGTGAACTGTTCAGTTTTATACCTTAGAAGCCATATGAAAACAGCACAGTGAATACTAATATATCTTTTCAAAAAATAAAGTACAGAAAAAAGAGATATCTCAAAAGTTAACAAACTCCTTTAGTTACATATCAATTTCTCTTTACTTAGTATCTCTTATATTAAGCTGCTATAGAGCAAGCAAAAAATGAGTGTGAGCCCAGTCCCTCGGTAATATCCAACTCTATGTGGCCCCATGAACAGAATAGCCCCACCGGAGTCCTCTGTCCATGGGATTTCCCAGGCAGGAATACTGGAGTGGGTTGCCATTTCATCCTCCAGGGGATCTTCCTGACCCAGGGATCGAATCCGTGTCTCCTGGATTGGCAGGCAGATTCTTCACCACTGCTCCACCTGCAAAGCCCTCAAGCAAAACATAAGTGAAACCAAATTTCCAGGTCACTGAGTCCTTACTGAAGGATCAGAGATGTCTTGTAATCTTAAACACATTCCCTGAGCTCCATTGCCTCTGTTTGTGCATTTCATTGGCAGTCGCTTTTTGTTGCAGAATTTCAGTAGGCTTGGGCTCAGGAGGTGGACTTCAGTTAAGGAAAAAAGGAAGTTCCTGAGGACAGAAAAAAGAGAATATTCATTCGATTACAATTCATACCAGAAAATAGCCCCTTTAATTTTATATAAGCTGTTTGACAAAGATTAATATGGATATTCTTTTTCTTTAGCTTAGAAGTATTTTATTCTGTTTCTAATAAAAAGTGATTCAAATGCATAATATCCACACTAAAATAACATTGGCAACCTCCAAAAAATTTATAATAAAACTTTAATGTCATATGTGACAATTATTAAAGATTTCCTGATACCAGTTTTGTTTTTTTTTTGCTGTTTCAAGTGGAAAAGAAAATAAGGAGGGGAATTAAAAGGAAAAGGATTGCTTTTGATTTTCTCCTGAAAAGATGGTGAAAACAAAAATTGATGGTCATGTTTCACTGTAATTAAACGAGCAGCAGAAACCATTATTTATAGCTGTCCCTAAGGCTATACTGTAAGTTAACCCCATTTTCTTGACATTTTCTTTATATAATTGTTCTTAATCATTTTGCCATTTTGTGGAAATCACTAATCCATGTGTCCTAAATGGAAAAGTATCAGCTCAATTACTTCACTAACATTTTAAATCTTATCTACTGTTCCAAATCAGAGAGTTGAACACTTGATGCCTTTTCTGAATTAATGTTATAATTTTACATTAAAAAAATTACCAGAGGTATCAATTTAATTACTGAACTTCAGTGAGTTTTCATTCTCATATTTTGCTATAGAGATGTTTTATCTATAGAAAGTAAAAATATTACGATAAAAAGAGGTTTCTTTCTTTACATAGTTCGTTTTAACATCTTTATGGTTTAGCCCAAATTTGGATGAATTGCTCTCAAATAAGCAAAACTCCTCTGAATGATTGACAACTTTTGTAGACACAGCTGTATTATGTATTATGATGGCAGAATTGATTATTTAACTTTAACTCTAATTTTACTCTTATTACAATTATAAATACATTTGGAGAAAGGTAATTTTCATAAAGATAAAATCATTATGCAGTCTTTCCTTGATGTGATTAGCATTTGTTTTATTTGAAACAACAAAGATACACTTATTTCAGCCAGCAAATATGTAGCTTTAAGCAAAAACACTTTGAATTATGTATCTTCCAGAGCCCTTTAGCATTAATTCAATTAAGAACCACTAAATTACTCAAGACACCAAAGAACCCCAGTTTCGAGGGAACCCCAGGGAATTAGAATTCCCTCTCCAGAAGGCTAGAGAAGAGAGTGGGTATCTCCACTTTTAACAAATGCCCTAGTTGATAGTTTTGGGAATTTCATTTAAAAAAAATAGAGATTTTGAAATCCCATGAATTGAAATGACTTCATTTTTCAACACCTGAAAAAGTAATTCTTCAATCACTTGAAACCAATTGCAGATTTTTCCACGCTAAATAACTATTACATACAGTTTCTGAATGATTCTAATTGAGAGTGTTTATTACTTTGCACTTCCAAATACAAAAATTGAATTTCATAGGACTGTGAAAAATTGCAAATCTTTGAGTAGCCTTTAAGCAAATAAAGTATTGAAATGTATTTAAAATAGAGGGAAACAATGGGATATTTAAAATAAAGGAATATATTATGTATGCTCAATGACTGTGTTCTTATATCTAATTTTGGTATGATATATGAAACTGACCCTCAGAATGCAATCAATACTTGTTTCTTACTTGGAAGAATTTTAATGAAAAATAAATTTCTATTGTGTAAACTTGGGAGTAGTATTTACAATGGTCATATTAGAAAGTATGTATTTAGGTGGTGAAAATCTCATTATATCTTTATTTCCAATAGTGGGGATGGATTATAATAAAATAGGGTAGCTTATTGATTTGGGGGCTTCCCAGGTAGTGCTAGTAGTAAATAACTCCCCTGCCAATTCAGCAGACGTAAAAGATGTGGCTTTGATCCCTGGGTCAGGAAGATCCCCTGGAGTAGGGAATGGCATCCCACTCCAATATCCCATCTCCATTCTCCAGCCTGGAGAATCCATGGACAGAGAAACATGACAGGCTACAGTCCATAGCGTCCCGCAGAGTCAGACAGGACTGAAGCAACTTAGCGTGTATGCTATTCAGTTTTTTATTTATGTGTTAATTTTCAATGCTTGTTTTCCCATAACCAGTGGCCATCCAAGCCATTATGAGCTCCTGTACACTCCAAAAGATATAAGGATACATGGGATGGAACACAAAAGCAGAAATTTAATATTTAAAAGTCAATCAGAGTCAATCATGTGCTGCTGTAATTTCTATTTTAATCTCCTTCCTATACCTGCTTCCTCCATACTTCTAAGTTATCTGTAAGTCTTTGCTTTTTGCACTTCTGCATCAACCTGAGAGGACCATAGGAGATCTTCCTGTGGGTTCCTCGAGGAAGATGAATGACCAGGGACCTGAGTTGTCTCATCCACTGCAGGCAGAATCTGGGCCTCCTCACCTTACTTACAGAGCTACAGTGAGAAGCAGAGACCATGTTAAATCTGCTGAGCATCCAATCAATTTAAAGATATGTGAACGATAATAAAAGACT
Organism: Bos indicus x Bos taurus; assembly: GCF_003369695.1. Classification (NCBI taxonomy): domain Eukaryota; kingdom Metazoa; phylum Chordata; class Mammalia; order Artiodactyla; family Bovidae; genus Bos; species Bos indicus x Bos taurus. Next base: position 15,032,162 of record NC_040076.1, on the reverse strand, counting down.
TCTGCTTTAACCTGCTACCACCGTCGACCCCCCGACCCCGCCCTGAATTCCATGTTAGTTATACAGCAATAGCTAACACATTCAGGGGCAGGAGTGCAGACATCAAAGAGTTGATGCAGGAAAGGATTCCACTGAGAAACAAAGAGAAAGTTTAACTAGAAAAAGAAGTAAAATAAACAACAGATGAAAGACAGAAATTTTAGCTTAGGCAATCATGGAGGTAAAAACCAACAACCAATGTTGTTCAGTTGCTAAGTAGTGTCTGATTCTTTGTGACCCCGTAGATGATAGCATGCCAGGCTTCCCTGTCTTTCTCTATCTTCCAGAGTTTGCCCAGATTCATGTCCATTGAGTTGGTGGTGTTACCCATTCATCTCATCCTCTGTCATCGCCTTCTCCTACTGCCTTCAATCTTTCCCAAGTTCAGGATCTTTTCCAATGAACCTGCTCTTCACATAAGGTGGCCAAAGTATTGGAGCTTCAGCTTCATCAACAGTACTTCCAATGAATATTCAGGATTGATTTCCATAGGATGGACGGGTTTGATCTTCTTACAATCTGAGGGACTCTCAAGAGTCTTCTCCAGCACCATGGTTCAAAAGCATAAATTCTTCAGTGCTCAGCCTTCTCTATGGTCCAACTCTGACATCTGTGCATGACCACTAGAAAAACCATAGCTTTGACTATATGGACCTTTTGCAGTCAAGTGATGTTTCTGTGTTTTCATACACTATATAAGTTTGCCATAGCTTTCCTTCCAAAGAACAAGCATCTTTTCATTTTATGACTGCAATCACTGTCTGCAGTGATTTTGGAGCCCAAGGAAATAAAATCTGTCACTGGTTCTAGTTTTTCTCCTTCTGTATGCCATTAAGTGATGGCATGGGATGCCAAGGTCTTAGTTTTTTGAATGCTGAATTTTAAGTCAGCTTTTTCACTCTCCTTTTCACCTTCATTAAGAGGCTCTTTAGTTTCTCTTTGCTTTCTGTCAGTGGACCATATTTTGTCAGAATTCTCCACTATGATCTGTCCATTTTGGGTGGCCCTGCATGATGTGGTTCATAGCTTCACTGAGTTGCACAAGGCCCCGTGCCAGGACAAGGCTGTGATCCATGAAGGGGGAAGTAACCAAGAGTTCCACAAACTATTATCAAAACTTTTAGTACCAGATTGTGTAAAATAGACATTTTTTCAGACTTTAGGGAGTTATTAGAATGCATAAAAGATGCATTTTGTAGTTCTAGCAAGTTCCAGGATAATACATCATTTTTAAACAAAACAAACAAATGTTTATATTAAATACAGTATAATAAGACTACAAAATTCACTTCACGTTGGGTCAAATTTGGCTTCTAAATGAGCTCTAAAACTATTTTAGTGCTTACAGCATTCTGAATTTCAGAAATAAAAGTGAAAGCTCTTTATTGTCAAACCTACTGAATCACAGGAGTATAAAAAATCAGAAGAATCACAGAATTGGATGTTAAGGTTGAAATCTTGTTGCACTAGCAAAAGCAAGACAATAAAACTCAGAAATAGTTAACATTTATAGAAAATGTCAAGCTATTGAAGGAATAGTTAAGAAGAGCCCCATCCCTCTCCTTCTGTAGGTACTTGTCCTAAGAATTTACACTCCATCCTAATCCATACTTATGATATTATTATTTTTAAAAAATGGTGTGGAAAAGATTACTTACTGCTTTTTCTCTGCACATAACAAAATAGATCCATAGAGCCTGAGAAGAGTGTAAAATGACTGAATAGAAAGTGTAGTGTGAAAGGCCACTGAAATTCCACTCCAGACTCAATTGTATGGCCATAGTCCCTGAATGGCTTTTCAAAACATGTTTTCAAGTAGTCTCTAGTTCATGAAAGACAGAAAAGTGTCATTATCTCCATAAAGGTAACCAGAACTGGCAGAAAACATAGAATTTTGTGGCAACCATGGGCAACCCAAATAAAGACTCTTATTCTAGCACAATTCAAATAGATCTGATAATTTAAATTAAATTACATGTAAGCTTGTTACAGGCTTAATTCACATCATGCCAAAAGAATGGTTCAAAGCCAGTTACTGGACCCATATTTCATGGTATCCAAAATTTTATTTAAAATATCCTGTACACTTAATTACCATCTTCTTATAAGATGCATTATCATATCTATTATTATTAATGTCATTCAGTTCAGTTCAGTCTCTCAGTCACATCAGACTCTGTGACCCCATGGACTGCAACATGCCAGCCTCTCCTGTCCATCATGAACTCCTGGGAGCCTGATCAAACTCATATCCATCAATCAGTGATGCCATCCAACCGTCTCATCCTCTGTCATCCCCTTCTCCTCCTGGCTTCAATCTTTCCCAGCATCAGGGTCTTGTCAAATGAGTCAGTTCTTTGCATCAGGTGGCCAAAGTTTTGGAGCTTCAGCATCACTCCTTCCAATGAATATTCAGGACTTATTTCATTTAGGATTGACTTGTTTGAGCTCCTTGCTGTCCAAAGGGCTCTCAAGCATCTCCAACACCACAGTTTAAAAGCATCAATTCTTCGGCTGTCAGTCTTCTTTATGGTCCAAGTCTCACATCTATACATGACTACTGGAAAAACCATAGCTTTGACTGTATGGACCTTTGTTGGCAAAGTAATGTCTCTGGTCTTTAATATGCTGTCTAAGTTGTCATAGCTTCTCTTCCAAGGAGCAACAGTAATTTTAATTTCATGGCTGCCGTCACCATCTACAGTGACTTTTGAGCCCAAGAAAATAAATTAATGTCATTAGGAACTTACAAATTCTATAGAATTATTTTGAAATGGCATTGAAGTGGATAGCATATAATCTTAGTAATGTTCAGGTGCTATAAGTGGTAGCTGTTTTTCAGTAAATAAACAGACATGAAAATTACGTCTCCGCTTACTGTTATTCATTTACTGGTTTAATAATGATGTTCATTTTACTGACTAGATAAATGAATAAGCAATATATTTTAAACCACCTACTCATATTGGACAGTTGAAGATTTTCTTTTTTATTTTAAACAAACTGTGTGTACATAAATACCTAGGTTTTTCTATTCTTTAATATTTTGGTGGATATGGTTAGATTGTCAAGTGTTTATGGATTAGTGACATCACAATGATGGTGACATACTTGTTCCTTCCTGATTTTTCTACCCTTCAGAAGAAGAACAACTAACAATTCTTCAAAAACAAGACATCACTGAGAGAACCTGAGGATGTGAGGGTGAGGCTGTAGTACCCTCCTACAATTCAGGGACCCAGACAGATTACACTAGAAGGTAAGAGGGGTGGTTACATGTTGACCACATTGTCTTCCCCCAGGCCAGCATAGCACCATATGGAGAGGTCTCCCCCAAGCCTCCTGCTTCTCCAGTGGGAAAAGAGATCCCAGGGGAACAACCAGCTTTTGCAACATTGTGGATCACTTGGCTGGAGTCCGTACTCTGATCTCACACCACTGGAATTACTGGGAAATATTGGGACTCAACCACTAGGAATCTGACTATGATGGAGAAAGAAGAAAGGGCTTGCAAAAATCAGTACAGGTATTTGACAGACAAAGTTCATACCTGCAATGCCCATGTCCTGGCCAGTGACTTTGTTGATCTGCAGAACAAAGTCAAAAGCACATTCTGACCAGGGAAATTCGTGGGGTGCAGATCTGCCTGATTCTGATGCTCTGATGAGTTTTGCTGCCCCTAAAGCCAGGCCAGGAGCTGCAGCATAGCTTCATTTCCTGTGGGGATCATCTTCTAACCCCATCTGGTAACTAGCTGCACTACCCAGTGGTACCAAGTGGTGGGCATGCAGAGCCGAATGCATCCTGGAGCAAAGTCAGGGCTGGCATGGAATGTTCCTGAGCTACACACACACAGAGGAGGGTTACTTAAGAACTGAGGGTAGTGCCTGGCCTCTTCCAACTGAAAAGCCTATTTGGGAAAATGAGACTATCCCAGAGAAGCCTTTCTCCCTCCCTAGTCAAGAAGGCTGAGATGCGGTCCCACCAGCTACAGAGAGTGTCTGTCTGACCAGAAGAGTGGGGACAATTCCACGCAGCCATCAGCACTCACACTGAGAGGTGGGTAAGTGCATGCTCCATTGCTCAGTTGTGTCTGACTCTTTGTGACCTCATGGACCATAGCCCACTAGGCTCCTCTGTCCATGGGATTTCCCAAGCAAGAATACTAGAGTGGGTTTCTATTTCCTCCTACAGGGGGTCTTCTCGACCCAGGCATCCAACTGGGTCACGTGTGATCTTGCTTTGACAGTGTCACCTGGGAGAGATGGGTAGACAGAGCTAACACTTTTTGGAAAGTGTTAGGGACCCTGACTCTGCTCTGAAAATTAGTTTCACTCCATGACCTTGAGGTGTGGGTCAGCTTGAATTAAGAAAATGAGCACAGAGTTTTGCCAGCTTTGGAGTTGCTTCTCCTTCTATGCCTAGGTGGGGAATCTAACTTATAGTCCAGTTCATCACTGAACAAAGTCTTCAGCCTGTCCAACCAGGGGGCCTCACCAGAGCACACAGAAAACTACATATGTCAATCAACAGCCCACATACAGTGGGACTTGTAAAGTATCAGACTTGTGGTGACCAAGGTTAGAGGGTTGGGGAAAGGGGAGTTAGAGGAAGTGGTCAAACTACAAATTTCTAGTTATAAGATTAATAAATACTAAGGAATAGTAATATACAACATGATTACAAACACTACTGTATAATATATAGGAAAGTTGTTAAAGGAGTAAATACTAAGAGTTTTCATTACAAGGAAGAATTTTTCTTCTTTTTGCTTATTGCATCTATCTGAGAAGATGGATTCTAGCTGCAACTATTGTGGTAATCATTTCACAATATTTGTAAATCAAACCATCATGCTATATGCCTTAAACTTATAGAGAGATGTAAAAGAGGAGAGTGAAAAAGTTGGCTTAAAGCTCAACATTCAGAAAACTAAAATCACTTCATGGGAAATAGATGGGGAAACAGTGGAAACAGTGACTGACTTTATTTTCTGGGGGCTCCAAAATCACTGCAGATGGTGATTGCAGCCATGAAATGAAAAGACGCTTACTCCTCGGAAGGAAAGTAATGACCAACCTAGACAGCATATTAAAAACCAGAGACAATACTTTGCCAACCAAGGTCTGTCTCCTCAAGGCTATGGTTTTTCCAGTGGGCATGTGTGGATGTGAGAATTGGACTGTGAAGAAAGCTGAGTGCTGAAGAATTGATGCTTTTGAACTGTGGTGTTGGAGAAGACTCTTTAGAGTCCCTTGGACTGCAAGGAGATCCAACCAGTCCATCCTAAAGGAGATAAGTACTGAATATTCATTGGAAGGACTGATGCTGAAGGTCACCCAATACTTTGGCCACCTGATGTGAAGAACTAACTCATTGGAAAAGACCCTGATGCTGGGAAAGGTTGAAGGCAGGAGGAGAAGGGGATGACAGAGGATAATATGTTTGGATGGCATCACAGACTCAATGGAGATGAGTTTGGGTAAATTCCGAGAGTTTGTGGTGGACAGGAAGGGCTGGCCTGCTGCAGTCCACAGGGTCGCAAAGAGTCAGACATGACTGAGTGACTGAACCTACTGAACTGATGCCTTAGAAAATTTTTCCTAAGAGTTCCTAGTTGTATCTGAAGTTTTATTGACCTGATAATTCCATTTTGGAACAGAGAAGACAGAAACAAATACAGTAAACATCACTCTAAAGGAATGGTACAGAATCAACAGAATACCTACCACCTCAGAAAGAAGTTTGTAGTTTATCCCGGCCTGTGCTTAAGCCTGGGCTTCCCAGGTGGTGCTTGTGGTACGAACCCACCTGCTGGTGCAGGAGATGTAAGAGACATGGGTTCAGTTCCTGTGTTGGGAAGAGCTACTGGAGGAGAGCACAGCATGGCAAACCACTCAAATATTCTTGCCTGGAGAATCCAGTAGACGGAGGAGCCTGGCATAACTTCTGAAAATTCTGGACTTTAACTTTCCTGTTTGTGTCTTAGCGATAGTCTTCTTAGCTATTGTTCGTGAAAAGAAAATCCTTTGCTTCTAGAATGAAATAGAGGTATCAGTAGTTTGTGTCCCACTCTTCATCTGTCCTTGGGTAGGACAGAAAAATGGTGGAAGGTCAGGTAAAGGAATGTATGTGTACATGTGTGTGTGAGAGAGAGAGAAGTTGGGCGGGGTAACAGAGATGGAAAGAGACAGAGAAGGAAGAGGAGGTGAGGGGGAAGGGGAGGAAGGAGAATTAGACTGAGCTTGAAACAAAACCTGAATTCAACAACAGACAAACAACAGTGTTCTTTTGATACAGTACAGAATAGATTCAGACTTATACCTCAGATCATCTGAAGAGGGAGGAAAGCATGAAGTGACAGAATTTGTGTTCTTTGGGTCATGGCTTTCGGTTAGAGGATTCACGAAAGTATTCACAGTACACTAAATGTACTGCTACTCCTAAGTTTAAGGTTTCAAATCCTGTTTCTTCATTCCTTGAGTTCTGACTTCATGAAGGTGGCTTCACATCTTTAAATCCTTAAAATCACTCTCCACACTCCAAGCATCTCAAAGCATTTAATCTTAGAAATTACCTCACTGAAAAGAAAAACTCTGACTTATGAAATAGCTCATCTCCAACCATCCCACTACCATTAGCTGATAAAATGTCTAGCCTCTTCTGCACAACTACCAACTCCAAGACAATCAGTGGAAACTAAATTTGTAGAAAACAATTTGGCTGAAAACAAATTGATCAAAATGATGAAGCAGTCAAAATAGAATACTCATTATTTGTAGGTTTTTATTTAATGATAAAGGTTTCCCTGGTGATTCAGTGGTAAAGAATCCACCTGCCAAGGCAGGAAACTCCCGTTTGATCCCAGGGTGGGGAAGATCCCCTTAAGGAGGAAATGGCAACCCACTCCAGTATTCTTGCCTGGGAAATCCCAGGGACAGAGGAGTCTGTTGGGCTACAGTCTATAGGGTCATGAAAGAGTCAGACACAAGTTAGTGACTAAATAACAAGAAGTTTCATGGTATCTTTTAACTGACCAGAAGAAATTAGTGTTCTTTAATTTGCCACGAGCTTTTTAAGCCATTTTCTATTATATTTTGATTTATCATTTAAAAACTTTAAATGCATTTTCAGTCAATTATGTCTACTCACTTTTATGGCAATATATTCATGATACTTTAAATGCTACTTTCCAGTCTAGTGAAAGTCATTCAGTCATGTTTGACTCTTTGTGACCCCATGGAATATACAGTCCATGGAATTCTCCTGGCCAGAATACTGGAGTGGGTAGCCTTTCTCTTCCCCAGGGGATCTTCCCAACCCAGGGATTGAACCCAGGTCACCCGCATTGCAAGCAGAGTCTTTATAAGGGAAGCCCACTTTCTAGTCTAAATAGTTTTCAAAAGCAATGCAGTTTGTTGAAATGAATGTTCTAATCATTGAAATCTGTTTAAATAAATTTTGAGCAACCTGGGTAATAAAAAATTTAAAAACACTAATAACTTCCTGAGTTACTACTTAATTATATATATATAATTTTCATTTTGCTTAATCACCTGAAGTCCATGTTTCCTATTTAGCCATGGTTGTAGCATTAAAAATTGTACTAAAATATTTGAACAGCTTTCAGTTAGCATAAGTTGTTTTGGCTTGAAACATTTATTATTTGCAGTTATAGTAAGAATGAATTCCACTGTTAAGAAAATGTATCCAGTATTTGGAAATACACTGAAAAATTTAAAATATGCCAAATTTCAAATATGACAATATTTCTAATTTGAACTTACTGCTGCTGCTGCGTCACTTTAGTCGTGTCCGGCTCTGTGCGACCCATAGACAGCAGCCAACCAGGCTTCCCCTCCCTGGGATTCTCCAGGCAGGAACACTGGAGTGGGTTGCCATTTCCTTCTCCAATGCATGAAAGTGAAAAGTGCAAGTGAAGTCGTTCAGTCGTGTCCGACTCTAGCGACCCCATGAACTGAAACCTACCAGGCTCCTCTGTCCATGGGATTTTCTAGGCAAAAGTACTGGAGTGGGGTGCCATTGCCTTCTCCAAATTTGAACTTAAAAATATTTAAAATAAAATGTTTTGTGTTTGGATATATCATGAATATTAATTTATAAAGCCAAAGGATAACAGCTAATTAATATTTTCTATGATACTCATGGGCCATTTTTATTGAAAACAAAACATTTATATACTTTTACAGTTTTAATTTTTCTAACAGACTGTAATGGGAAGTGTTAAAATTCCTTTTAGTTCTTGTTTTGTTGTTAAGTGGTGTCTGACTCTTTGCAACCCTGTGGTCTGTAGCCCACCAGGCTCCTCTTTCCATGGGATTTCCCAGGCAAGAATACTGAAGTGGGTTGCCATTTCCTTCTCTGGGGAGTCCTCCCAACTCAGGAATGGATCCTGCATCTCCTGCATTGGCAGGCAGATTCTTTACTGCTGAGCCAAATAATTAATATCCACTCAGTGAATTAAAAATGATTGGTGACTTCTTTCCCTCTGATTATTAATAGGTCTACATGATTAACTTCTACTATTCAGTGAGGGAGCACTAACAGTTTAAAAGAAAAAAGTAAACTAGAGAGGTCTTTGTGTGATAAGATATACGTAATTCTAGACATTGTTACAATGTGAGTATACAATTAAGTCTCATTAAGTGCACTTGTATTGTGCATTTGCCTCCCCACTATCCACCTTCAGAAAATTTTCAGCCCAAACTGAAGGTCTGTTCCCATTGAACAGTAACTCCTCATTCCCTCTTCTGTCAGGCCCTGGTAACCCCACTGTACTTTTTTTTTCCTATTTTGGTTGTGCTGGGTCTTCATCACTGCATGCCTGCTTTCTCTAGTTGTGGCAAATGGAGCTGGGCTACTCTCTAATTGCGGTGCATAAGCTTCTCATTGCGATGGCTCCTCTTCTGGCTCACAGACTACAGGCATGTGCACTGTAGTTGTGGTGCCAGGGTTTAGTTGCGTCTGCATGTGGAATCTTCCTGGGCCAGGGATCAAACCTAAGTCCCCTGTATTGGTAAGCTGATTCTTCACCAATGAGCCACCAGGGAGGCCCTTATTGTACTTTTCTTCTCTTTGAATTTGGCTGTTCTTGGTATCTCCTGTAAGTGGAATCATACGATAATTGTCTTTTGTATCTGTCTTAATTCACTTGGTATGTTTTAAAGGTATATTCATCTTGAAGCATAGATCAGAATTGTGTTGGCTTTTAATGCTAAATATTCGATAGTATGTCTATATCACACTGGTTTATCTATTCATCTATTCATGGGTATTAAGGCTATTTCCACTCTTTTGGCTATTGCAAATAATGTTCCTGTGAACATTGGTGTGTAAATATTTGTGGGGCAAGGTAAGTTGGGCTTCCCTTGTGGCTTATCTGGTAAAGAATCTGCCTGCAATACAGGAGACCTGAGTTCAATCCCTGGGTTTGGAAGATCCCCTGGAGAAGAGAAAGGCTACCCACTCCAGTATTTTGGCCAGGAGAATTCCATGGACTGTATCGTCCATGACGTCACAAAGAGTGGGACATGTCTGAGTAACTTCACTTTCAAGGTTAGTAGGAATGATACAAAGTTTGCTATTGTTTCCTGTGTCTCTTGCATTTGCAGGGAGATTTTAGGAGAGGGCAATGGCACCCCACTCCAGTACTCTTGCCTGGAAAATCCCATGGACGGAGGAGTCTGGTAGGCTGCAGTCCATGGGGTCGCGAAGAGTCAGACACGAGCGAGCGACTTCACTTTCACTTTTCACTTTCCTGCATTGGAGAAGGAAATGGCAACCCACTCCAGCAGTCTTGCCTCGAGAAATCCCAGGGATGGGGGAGCCTGGTGGGCTGCCGTCTATGGGGTCGCACAGAGTCGGACACGACTGAAGTGACTTAGCATAGCATTAGCATAGCATCTTTACCGTGGGAGTCCCTAACTGTCATAGACCTCTGTGGCTCAGCTGGTAAAAAATCTGCCTGCAATGTGGGAGACCTGGGTTTGATCCTTGGGTTGGGAAGATCCCCTGAAGAAGGGAAAGGCAACACACTCCAATGTTCTGGCCTGGAGAACCCCATGGACTGGGTCTCAAAGAGTTGGACAGGACTGATCAACTTTCACTTTTAACTGTTTTCCTGTAAGGTTAGTACAGTAAGGCTATGGTTATTTTTTGATGTTTCTGTGAGACGATTAGGGCTTGAATCTTCATATTCCATCATGTTGCCTTGTAAAAGAAACTTTTAACCAGGGTTGTTAAACTTTTGTTTGTTTTTTGTTCTTTTTGGCCTAGAAAAGGTAAGCTTGTTACATTGTGATACAGAAAATAGTTTACCATACACCCTGTGGCTCAGCTGGTAAAGAATCCACCTGCAATGAGGGAGTCCTGGATTTGATCCCTGGGTTGCAAAGATACCCTGGAGAAGGGAAAGGCTACCCACTCCAGTATTTTGGTCTAGAGAATTCCATAGACTATATAATCCATGGCATCACAAAGGGTAGAACACAGCTGAGTGACTTTCACTTTAAAAAACATATTAAACTTTTATGATAATCATGGTACATAGGTATAAATTTAAGAACCTGTTTTCACACCAGAGATGCTCCCAGTATACTGAAATAATACCACACATTTTGCTTTTCAGCAATTGTGTGAAGTTGGTGGGTAAGGTATTATCTTGGTTATCACATATAAGGGAATTTAGGCTTGGCAACAAAATTGATCTACGTCACTCCTGAGTGGTGAACTGAAAACTTAAACCCATAATGTGTACAGATTTCTCCTTGTCAGCACATTTTCCACAGCCTCATCTAATTGGATTTGTCTGTTTGAATTTACAGACTCAGTGTTTAGTCAAAACTTTCCTGGCAATTCCAATGACAGCAGCCATAGGATATATTTAAGGACCATAGCCATTAATTATACAATTCTCTTAGTCTCTCTGGGCTGTTATACATTATGGAAACATAAATATTGATGGTTCATAGTTTAAAATTAAATTCCAGTTCCTTACATGTGCTTAAAGTTAAGTATTTTCCTAAGTCTCTGCTCATTTTTAGCTATAAGTCAGCTCTCAAATTTAAACCAGGACTTGTACTACTGGCAGCTGGGTATAGTGGTTAGGTTTGGCTAAGAAAAAATGGATGCGGATGGATACAGCACAAGATTATTAAAATAAACTTAGTTAATAAAAGCCCCAATTAACCAATATGAGCTAGCATATACACTGTTGTGGGTTTTTTTTTTTAACTTCACAAAATGATTTTGTGTAAATATGCATCCAAATAAAATGATTTTTCTTTTATTTCAGTATTTTAAGGCTGAGTTCAAGTATACAGGGCTAAACTCAGTGACTTTGTATTCTCATATTATTTGATGCCTCTTAATTTTTAGTTCCTGAAGCATCTTCTACTTTGATTCTCCTTTTTTTCTGGGTGTTCATTCTCAGGATCAATTGCTCTTATTCCTCTCACACAAGAATTTGATGATCTTCTTCAGGTTCAATTTCGTTAGTCTTCTCATGTTTCTTCTCATGATCTGCCTGATAATCTAATCTCATAGTCTCAACTCTGATCTTCATACTGAAGTTTATAAAATCTGTCCAGAAATCCAAAGCTATAGTTATTAATTTATTAATTTACTCATTTATTCATATCACATACTTATTTTTTGGCTTAAACAACTTATTTAAAAACTATAATCCTTTTCAAATGTTTTCTTTTTAATATTTCCAACTTGATGTCCCTAAGAAATTTAAATTCAATATGTCCTACTGTGACTTCAGGGAGAAGTGGATGGCAAAGGATAAGATAGTTGGATAGCATCAATGACTCAATGGACATGAGTTTGAGTAAACTCCAGGAGATAGTGGAGGACATGGAAGTCTTGCATGCTTCAGTCCATGGGGTTGCAAAGAGTCAGACACAATTTAACCATGGAATGACAATTGCGATCTCATTTTGTGTGTGTGCTTAATCTTCCAGTCCTGTCTGACTCATTGCAACCCCATGGACTGTAACCCGTTAGGCTCCTCTGTCCATGGGATTCTCTAGGCAAGAATACTGGAGTGGGTGGCCATGTCTTCCTCCAGGGGATCTTCCCAACCCAGGGATCAAACCCAGGTCTCCTGCTGTACAGGTGGATTCTTTACCGTCTGAGCCACCAGGGAACAGTGACCTTATTCTCTGTACTTTTAATTCACTTCTCTTTCAGTTTCCCTTATTTTTATTAAAGATAACCTCAAGAGCTGCTCAAACTAAAATCTTAAATTTCTATTTTCTTCCCACCCTCATTGAATTAATGGTGTTAAAACTCAAGCCTCCATTTCAGGGAATTTCATTCATAACTGGCCTTACTAGTAAAACAAAACAAAAACAACAATAATCCCCTTTATGGAAAAGATTTACTTAACATAACTAAACATTAAAATTAATTTGAATTTCCAAAGTACAAACAAGCTGAATCATGAAGGTGAATCCAAAATTCATTCTTGAGTATTTAGAAGTTGGTTAGTGTCCAAAAGTTGTATTCAGTTCAGTTCAGTTCAGTTCAGTCACTTAGTCGTGTCCGACTCTTTGCAACCCCATGGTCACAGCACGCCAGGCCTCCCTGTCCATCACCAACTCCCAGAGTTCACCCAAACCCATGTCCATTGTGTTGGTGATGCCATCTAGCCATCTCATCCTCTGTCGTCCCCTTCTCCTCCTGCCCCCAATCCCTCCCAGCATCAGAGTCTTTTCCAATGAGTCAACTCTTTGCATGAGGTGGCCAAAGTATTGGAGTTTCAGCTTTAGCATCAGTCCTTCTGATGAACACCTAGGGCTGATCTCCTTTAGAATGGACTGGTTGGATCTCCTTGCAGTCCAACGGACTCTCAAGAGGCTTCTCCAACACCACAGTTCAAAAGCATCAATTCTTCGGCACTCAGCTTTCTGCACAGTCCAACTCTCACATCCATACATGACCACTGGAAAAACCATAGCCTTGACTAGACGGACCTTTGTTGGCAAAGTAATGTCTCTGCTTTTTAATGTGCTATCTAGGTTGGTCATAACTTTCCTTCCAATATCTTAAATCTTGGAGGTTTTATTCAGAAGTTCTCATAGAACATGTTAGGATAACTCAGTATAAACAAACAAATTAAACAAAACCCTATCTACCCAGAGGCAATGTGTTTGAACTTCCAGAACCAACTCTTAAGTGATTCTTCCTGAGGTCTCATTATATTGTTTTAAAATGGCACTGGAGAATGAATAAATGGGAACAATAAGATTTTACAAGAGTGAAAGCATTGATGAAACCATATAACTGCCAAAGAACATATTTTAAAGCACCTTAAATGATTTGATTAATGAATAATTTAAAATGTCATTGTAGCTAACTACACCATGTTAAATGACCTTTACCCCTTGGATATCTGATAGAGATTCAGGTTTAAACAATTAAATTGAATTAAAAATTCCTATGCTCATCACAGAGTGATCCGTTTTATGAACTGATTACTTTTTTTCCCTTCTCCATAAATTTCTTTAAGTCTTTTCATACAGAATGCATCATACAACAACTGTGAGAGATTAAGAAAGGAGTAACAAGATAAGACTTGTAATAACTCATACATGCTTATAGCAAAACTCCCTTGGTCCTTAAAGCTGGGTGTAAATTTCTGTATGTGTCAAACATTTTTGTATATGTGCCTTTACAGCGCTATTCTCTGTTCTCTGTATTTAGAACTTGATTTTCCTTTTCTATGTGTAAATTCTCTTTACTTCACCTTATTCATTGTGAAGCATACCTGGATTCTCCTTTCATGGTGAATTCTTCAGCAATCCCATATGTTCTCTGCCATTAAATGACGTGGTTGCTATTACTTGTATCAATATTCAAGTGCATTTACAACAGTTATATACAGTGATATTAACCTCATATTTTCACTAATATTCATTGCCAAAGAAAGATTCTGAATGTGCTTAATAAGTAGGAAGAGTGTGCAAAAGCTTAACTTGGGTTTCTGGATAGGTGGTATTAAACACTAGTTTTCTCTGTTCTTGTAACTAATATAGAGTCTGTAGTAAATAATAAATGATATTCATGTACATTTTATAGTCATAAAATAAATGGAAAATATTATGTACTTACATATAGTAGCCTTTCTTAACTGTTATTTTTAAATCAAAGGATATCTCACCCAATCTCACGATCTCACCAACAAATAGTGTTTGTTCCTTGAGGTCAGAGACATTAACTTTAGCCATTTTATATTTCCTTCAAAATGCCTTGAATATAATAATTGCATAAAATTTGTGAGTCAATTGAATAGAGTGTTCCACAATATTAATTTACTGCTCATAGAAACTGGTGTGGGAGTCATAAACTTTCATACTTTGAACTCTGTTTAGTTATAATTATGCTTTGATATTATCTTAGTCCATAAAGATATCTTTTGATTTAAAAATAACAGTTAAGAAAGGCTGCTATACTTAAATATATCATATTATCTATTTATCTTATATCTATCTATTTATTTTATAAGACCATATATGTGTGCTGCTGCTAAGCCACTTCATTCGTGTCCAACTCTGTGTGACTCCATAGACATCAGCCCACCAGGCTCTGAGGCCCCTGGGATTCTCCAGGCAAGAACACTGGAGTGGGTTGCCATTTCCTTCTCCAATGCATGAAAGTGAAAAGTGAAAGTGAAGTCGCTCATCTGTGTCCGACTCTTAGCGACCCCGTGGACCACAACCTACCAGGCTCCTTCATCCATGGGATTTTCCAGGCAAGAATACTGGAGTGGGGTGTCATTGCCTTCTCCCCATATATGTGTACTTATGTATAATTTATTTTTTATTACAGACACTATATTAGTTACAGGGACAAAGAAAACAAGTGTTGAATACCACCCACCCAGAAACCCTAGTTAACTTTTTTTACACTCTTTCTGGTTATCAAGTACATTCAGAACCTTCCTTTGGCAATGATTTCCCTAGCTGAACATCTACTAGACTAGAAATGACTTCCGTTTAATTAAAGTCTCTATTGACAAAGTTGCTTCCTAAACAGGGTGATCCTTCTAGAACAAGCAATGATCAACCTGCTCATTTTAGTAGCTGGGGTTTTATTCCTTCTAGGGCTATCTATCAGTCATCTTACTTTTAACAAAGAAATCACCTCCAAATGGGCTACAATTCTCTTTTACAGTTCTAGAGGTTGAAAACATGGATATTTATTGCAGTTAAGGAACTGAGAATTTTAAAGAGGCAATTTGCCAAAGCTGGCTGATAAATGACCTCTTTCTCCTTCCAGTTTATTGTCAACATCGTGCTGTGCTGGCTCTCCAAGACGCATGATGTGGTTCATATCTTCCTGCATGAGTTGCAGGGGCACAGCTCTCAATAAAGAACTCTACTTGAATGACTGATTTTATTTGTTTACCAAAGACTCTTCTATAATTCACCCAAGTGGGAAAATACTATTTTAAACAGCTTCAAACAATATTAATTTAAAATACCTACCAATATATAAGTGTTCTCCTTCTGGTCAAGGTAGATGGGCTTCATGGGTGTGCAACCTGTGCACATTCTTAGAGGGCCTTGCTCATGTTTTGGTGGCTTACCAGATGGTGCTAGTGATAAAGAACCCGACTGCCAGGGCAGGAGACACAAGAGATGCCGATTCAATTCCTGGGTTAGGAAGATCCCCTGGAGTAGGAAATGACATTCCACTCTAGTACTTTTACCTATGGGCAGTAGAGCCTGGTGGGCTACAGTCCATAGGGTCACAAAGAGTTGGACACGACTGAAGTGACTTAGCACAGCACACACAGCTCATGTTTTTCTGTTATTTTTATGCTGCCCCTGTCTTGAAATTCTTAGCAATTTTTGAAAAAGGGTGCCTTATAATTTCATTATGTAATGACTGTGGTTTCATGGTTGAGAGTAAGTCAATAGGTTTTGACTCTTAATGATGACAAGTATAAACCAACTAGGTAAATTTTCTATATTTCCAATTCCCAGAATTAGCAGTTGACATGCTATATTCTAGAAAATTGTATTGCAAACCCTGTTTTAGCAGTATAAACTCACATCCTTTTTTTGCCCCTTAGTAAAAAGTTATGCAGAAGTCCAGTTCTCTCTTAAACCAATAAAACTGGAACTGATCTTGTACAAGTGAGGGCTGAAGCAGAGGGAAAGTCCAGTTTTCTCTGGCCATTGAGATGGGGAAAGTGGTTTGAAAACAATGAAGCAACCCTAAAGAGCTCACATATCAACAAAACACAGTTTGAAAATCAGAACAAAGGACAAAGTTATTGGAACAATTGCAGATAAATGAAAGTTTCTTAATATCCAAAACAGGAACATTTTATTTAGAGGACTAAAGAAACACCTGAACTGAATGGAGCTTAAGAACTGTACTGTTCTGGGTCAATATTAAAAGATAAGTAAAACACAACAGGCTTTCAAGAAGTATACCATCTATTCGGTGTTAGAATTTTAAAATTCAAATAATCTTATCTTTATACATAAATATAGAATATAATAGAAAGTAAAATATAAAATTGGGGAAGCTACAGACTCTAAAATATTTGTATGGTAGTTTTGAATTTATTGAAGAAATATGACACATTTCTTAATATCAGTCTTTAAGCTATTGCTGTGACCTTATGTACAGTTGTATAAAAAATGTTTTATTACAACTGGGTGCATAATGCAGACCTATTTCACATTATTGTAATTACAAATGGTTCAGACACAAGAATATTAACAGTGGCTCAACAAACTATTCCATCATGAACTGTCTTGGAATATTGATAAATAGTTCAGCATCCAAACTGAGCTTAGGAGTCACTATTTCATTATGTAAGTCCAAGGTGTGAATTTTATTAACAGAAACCACATTAGTTCAGTTCAGTTCAGTTGCTCAGTCGTGTCCGACTCTTTGTGACCCCATGAACTGCACATGCCAGGCCTCCCTGTCCATCATCAACTCCCGGAGTCCACCCAAACCCATGTCCATTGACTTGGTGATGCCATCCAACCATCTCATCCTCTCTCGTCCCCTTCTACTACTGCCCTCAATCTTTCCCAGCATCAGGGTATTTTCAAATGAGTCAGCTCTTTACATCAGGTGGCCAAAGTATTAGAGTTTCAGCTTCAACATCTGTCCTTCCAATAAATATTCAGGACTGACCTCCTTTAGGATGGATGGGTTGGATCTTCTTGCTCTCCAAGGGACTCTCAAGAGTCTTCTACAGCACCACAGTTCAAAAGTATCAATTTTTCAATGCTCAGCTTTCTTTATAGTCCAACTCTCACATCCATACATGCCATGCTAAGTCACTTCAGTTGTGTCCGCCTCTGTGCAACTCCATAGACGGAAGCCCACCAGGCTTCCCCATCCCTGGGATCCTCCAGGCAAGAACACCAGAGTTGGTTGCCATTTCCTTCTCCAATGCATGAAAGTGAAAAGTGAAAGTGAAGTCGCTCAGTCGTGTCTGACTCTTAGCGACCCCATGGATTGCAGCCTAACAGGCTCCTCCTTCCATGGGATTTTCCAAGCAAGAGTACTGGAGTGGGGTGCCATTGCCTTCTCCGTATATCCATACATGACTACTGGAAATACCATAGCCTTGACTGCTGCTGCTGCTAAGTCACTTCAGTCATGTCTGACTCTGTGCAACCCCATAGACGGCAGCCCATCAGGCTCCTCTGTCCCTGGGATTTTCCAGGCAAGAATACTGGAGTGGGTTGCCATTTCCTTCTCCAATGCATTCATGCATGCTAAGTTGCTTCAGTTCTGTCCAACTCTGTGAGACCCTATGGACTGCAACCCTCCAGACTCCACTGTCCACAGGATACTGCAGGGAAGAATATTGGAGTAGGTTGCCATTTCCTTCTCCCATAGTTTTGACTAGATGAATCTTTGTTGGCAAAGTAATGCTTCTGCTTTTGAATATATTGTCTAGGTTGGTCATAACTTTCCTTCCAAGGAGTAATTTTAATTTCATGGTTGCATTCAAAATCTGCAGTGATTTTGGAGCCCAGAAAAATAAAATCTGCCACTGTTTCCACTGTTTCCTCATCTATCTGCCATGAAGTGATGGGACTGGATGCCAAGATCTTAGTTTTCTGAATGTTGAGTTTTAAGCCAACTTTTTCACTCTCTTCTTTCATTTTCATCAAGAGGCTCTATAGTTCTTCTTCACTTTCTGCCATAAGGGTGGTGTCATCTACATATCTGAGGTTATTGATATTTCTCCTGGCAATCTTGATTCCAGCTAGTGCTTCATCCAGCCCAGCGTTTCTCATGATGTACTCTGCATATAAGTTAAATAAACATGGTGACAATATACAGCCTGACATAGTCCTTTTCCTATTTGGAACCAGTCTGTTGTTCCATGTCCAGTTCTAACTGTTGCTTCCTGACCTGCATACATGTTTCTCAAGAGGCAGGTCAGGTGGTCTGGTATTCCCAACTCTTTCAAAATTTTCCACAGTTTATTGTGATCCACTTAGTCAAAGTCTTTGGCATAGTCAATAAAGCAGAAATAGATGTTTTTCTGGAGCTCTCTTGCTTTTTTGATGATCCAGCAGATGTTGGCAATTTGATCTCTGGTTCCTCTGCTTTTTCTAAAACCAGCTTGAACATCTGGAAGTTCACAGTTCACAAATTGCTGAAGGCTGGCTTGGAGAAATTTTAGCGTTACTTTACTAGCACGTGAGATGAGTGCAATATTGCAGTAGTTTGAACATTCTTCTGTATTGCCTTTCTTTGGGATTGGAATGAAAACTGACCTTTTCCAGTCCTGTGGCCACTGCTGAATTTTCCAATTTTGCTGACATATTGAGTGCAGCACTTTCACAGCATCATTTTTTAGAATTTGAAATAGCTCAAATGTAATTCCATCACATCCACTAGTTTTGTTCATAGTGATGCTTCCTAAGGCCCTCTTGGCTTCACATTCCAGGATGTTTGGCTCTAGGTAAGTGATCACACCATCATGATTATCTGGGTCATGAAGATTTTTTTGTACAGTTCTTCTGTGTATTCTTGCCATCTCTTCTTAATATCTTCTGTTTCTGTTAGGTCCATACCATTTCTGTCCTTTATTGAGCCCATCTTTCCATGAACTGTTCCCTTGGCCTCTAATTTTCTTGATGAGATCTCTTGTCTTTACCATTCTGTTGTTTTCCTCTCTTTCTTTGCACTGATCACTGAGGAAAGTTTTCTTTTCTCTCCTTGCTATTCTTTGGAAGTCTGCATTCAGATGCTTATATCTTTCCTTTTCTCCTTTGCTTTTTGCTTCCCATCTTTTTACAGCTATTTGTAAGGCCTCCTCAGGCAGCCACTTTGCTTTCTTGCATTTCTTTTTCTTGGGGATGGCCTTGATCCCTGTCTCCTGTACAATGTCACGAACCTCCGTATATAGTTCATCAGGCACTCTGTCTATCAGATCTAGTCCCTTAAATCTATTTCTCACATCCACTATATAATCATAAGGCATTTGATTTAGGTCATACCTGAATGGTCTAGTGATTGTCCCTATTTTCATCAATTTAAGTTGGAATTTGGCAATAATGAGTTCATGATCTGAGCTACAGTCTGCTCCTGGTCTTGTTTTTTCTGACTCATATGAAAGACTATTAAACTGACAAGGGTGTATAGAGAGGGAACAATACAGACCTCTTGGAAACCCTCATCACTTTCAGTCAGGAGCCTAGTGGTTGTAGTTTGAATAGAGAGATGCACAGATTTTCACAAGCTGTCACTGATCAATATTCTAAATACACATTTTTAAAGATAATACAATACATGGGGAGCACTTTTTCAATGTGCTTATCTTGGTTACCTAACCACTTATCTTGGTTACCTAAGTCGTGTTTCAACTTTGTTGGAACTCTTTAAATTTATACTTGAGTCTAAATGATTGACTACACATTTTATGTGGAAAAATAGTCAAAAGAATCTAAAGTGGATTCACGGGTACACTTCAGAGTTCATGGTTTACTATTAAATTTCATTATTTACTAACTAGAGGTACAGCATTTTGATGATATCTGCAAGTTATTTCCTCAAATACCCACTGCTCTTTTGTTGTTTGTTTTTTAATTGCTAACTCGTGTCCAATTCTTTGGGACCGTGTGGACTGCAGCACACCATGTTCCCCTGTCCTCCACTATCTCCTGGAGCTTGCACAGATTCAAATCCATTGAGTTGCTGTTACTATCTAACTATCTCTTCCTCTGCCGCCAGTTTTCCTGATTGGCTTCAGTCTTTCCCAGGATCAGGGTCTTTTCCAATGAGTTGGCTCTTTACATCAAGTGGCCAAGGTTTTTCAACTTCAACTTCAATATCAGTCTGTATTCAGTATCAGTCCAGTGAATGTTCAGTAATTACTACCTTTAGGATTTACTAGTGCTCTCCATGCTCTCCAAGTGACTCTCAAGAGTCTTCTCTAGCACCACAATTTGAAAGCATCAGTTCTTCAGCGCTCAGCCTTCTTTATGGTCCAGCTTTCATATCTGTTCAGGGTTACTAGAAAAACTATAGCTTTGACTACACAGACCTTTGTTGGCAAAATGATGTCTTTGCTTTTTAATATGTTTTCTAGGTTTGTCATAGCTTTTCTTCCAAGGAGTGGACCTCTTTAAATTTCATGGCTGCAGCCACAGTCCACAGAGATTTTGGAGCCCAAGAAAATAAAATCTGTCACTGCTTCCACTTTTTCTCCTTCTATTTGCCATGAAATGATGTGACCAGATGCCATGACCTTAGGTTTTTTTTTTTTTTTTCAAACAGTGATGGGTCCTAATACCTCAGTCACGTATGGGGCTACAAGCTATTCAAAGGCTTTGGTGTAGTAAATAAAGCAGAAGTAGATGCTTTTCTGAACATCTCTTGCTTTTTCGGTGATCCAACAATGTTGGCCATTTGGTTCCTCTGCATTTTCTAAAACCAGCTTGAACATCTGGAAGTTCAAGGGTTCACATTCTGTTGAAACCTGGCTTGGAGAATTTTGAGCATCACTTTGCTAGCATGTGAGATGAGTGCAATTGTGTGGTAGGTTGAGCATTCTTTGGCATTGTCTTTCTTTGGGATTGGACTGAAAACTGACCTTTTCCAGTCCTGTGGCCACTGCTGAGTTTTCCAAATTTGCTGGCATATTGAGTGCAGCACTTTCACAGCACCATTTTTTAGGATTTGAAACAGCTCTACAGGAAATCCATCCCCTCCACTAGCTTTGTTCGTAGTGATGCTTCCTAAGGCCCACTTGACTTTGCATTCCAGGATGTCTGGGTCTAGGTGAATGATCGCACCATGGTGGTTATCTGGGTCAAGAAGATATTTTTTGCATAGTTCTTTTGTGTATTCTTGCCACCTCTTCGTAATATCTTCTACTTCTTTCAGGTCCATACAATTATTGTCCTTTATTGTGCCCATATTTGCATGAAATGTTCCCTTGGTACCTCTAATTTTCTTGAAAAGATCTCTAGTCTTTCCCTTTCTATTGTTTTTCCTCTTTGCATTGATCATTGAGGTAGGCTTTCTTATCTCTCCTTGCTGTTCTTTGGAACTCTGCATTCAAATGGGTATATCTTTCCATTTCTCCTTTGCCTTTAGCTTTTCTTCTTTTCTCAGCTATTTGTCAGGGCTCCTTAGACAACCATTTTGCCTTTTTGCGTTTCTTTATCTTGGGGATAGTCTTGATCACTCTCTTATACAATGTCATGAACCTCTACCCATATTTCCTCAGGCACTCTATCAGATCCAATTATTTGAATCTATTTGTCACTTCCACTGTATAGTTGTAAGGGATTTGATTTAGGTCATACCTGAATGGCCATGTGGGTTTCCCTACTTTCTTCAATTTAAGTCTAAATTTGGCAATAACATGTTCATGATATGAGCCACAGTTAGTTCCTGATCTTGTTTTTGCTTAGTGTATTGAGCTTCTCCATCTGTGACTTCAAAGAATATTATCAATCTGATTTCGGTATTGACCATCTGGTGATGTCCATGTGTAGAGTCTTCTCTTGTGTTGTTGGAAGAGAGTGTTTGCTCTGACCAGTGTGTTCTCTTGGGCAAACTATTAGCTTTTTCCCTGCTTCATTTTGTACTCCAAGGCCAAATTTGCCTGTTACTCCAGGTATCTCTTGACTTCCTACTTTTGCATTCCAGTCCTCTGTGATGAAAATGACATCTGTTTCTGGATGCTAGTTGTAGAAGATCTTGTTGATAGATCTTAAACTTAGAACTTCAGCTTCTTCAGCATTACTGGTTTGGGCATAGATTTGGATTACTGTGATATTGAATGGTTTGCCTTGGAAGCAAACAGAGATCATTCTCTTGTTTTTGAGGTTGCATCCAAGTACTGCATTTCAGACTCTATTGTTGACTATGAGGTCTACTCCATTTCTTCTAAGGGATTCTTGCCGACAGTAGTAGATATAAGTGTCATCTGAATGAAACTGCCCATTTCGGTCCATTTTAGTTCACTGATTCCTAAAATATTGATGTTCACTCTTGCCATCTTCTGTTTGCCCACTTCTAATTTACCTTGATTTATGGACCTAACATTCTAGTTTCCTATGCAATATTGCTCTTACAGCATTGACTTTACTTCCATCACCAGTCGCATCCACAACTGGGCATTGTTTTGGCTTTGGCTTGGTCTTGTCATTCTTTCTGTAGTTATTTCTCCACTCTTCTCCAGGAGCATAATGGACACCTATGACCCGGGGAGTTCATCTTTCAGTGTCCTATCTTTTTGCCTTTTCATTCTGTTCATGGGGTTTTCAAGGCAAGAATACTGAAGTGGTTTGCCATTCCCTTCTCCAGTGGACCATGTCTTGTCAGAACTCTCCACCGTGACCTGTCTGAATTGGGTGGCCCTGCCTGGCTCATAGTTTCATTGAGTTAGACAAGGCTGTGGCCCATGTGATCAGTTTGTTTAGTTTTCTCTGATTGTGGTTTCCATTCTGCCGGACCTCAATGGATAAGGATAAGAGGCTTATGGATGCTTTCTGTTGGGAGAGACTAACTGTATGGGAAACTGTCTTGTTCTGATGGGCAGAGCCATGCTCAGTAGTCATTAATCCAATTTTCTTTTGATGGGCAGGATTGTTTTCCCTCCCTGTTGTTTGACCTGAGATCAGACTATGGTGGAGGTAATGAAGACAATGGCAATCTTCCAAAACTCCCACTGCCATACTCAGTGCCCCCAACCCTGCAGCAGGCCACGGTTGACCCATAACTCTGCCGGAGACTCCTGGACACTCATGGACCAATCTGGATCAGTCTCTTTTGGGGTCACTGCTCCTTTCTCCCGGGTTCTGGTGTGCACAAGTTGTCTGGTCTGGATTCCAGGGCCACACTTAAGAGATAACCCCCTTTGTGGATTAAAATAAGGGAAAATCTGTATATTTGTAGTTGTAGCTGGGAAGAATGAAATATTCAAATGAACTTGGACTATACTACCCAAGGATTATGGGCTTCAGACAGAATTGATATATTATGGATTTCCAAAGAGATGTTGGCTTCCCTCATAGTTCAATTAGTAAAGAATCTCTCTGTAATGCAGGAGACCCTGGTTTGATTCCTGGGTTAGGGAAAATCCCCTGGAGAAGGAAATGACAACGCACTCAAGTATTCTTGCCTGGATAATCCCATGGACAGAGGATCCTGGCAGGCTACAGTCCATGGGGTCTCAAGAGTCGGACACAACTTAGTGATGAAACCACCATCTCAGTCCCTTTTCCAGATTCCCAGGTTGGGAAATCTGTTGTGGGTCCTAGAACTTAACAGTGTGAGAATTTCACTGGTAAAATTTTTCTGCAGTTTGTGGGTCATCTGCTTGGTGGCTCTGCGGTGGGGTTAATGGCAACCTCTTCCAAGGGGGTTATGCCACGGCTCTGTTGCACCCAGAGACCCTGCCCCTGCGGCAGGATACTGCTGAGCTGTACCTTTGCAGAAGACTCCAACACAGGTCTGGCTCAGTCTCTGTGGAGTCTCTGGATGTACAAGGTTTTGTTTGGGGCCTCTGAGCATCTCTGGCAGGTATAGGGTTTCATGATTTCACCACTCCTACCATCTTGCTGGGGTTTCTCCTTTGCTCTTGGACTTGGGATATCTTTTCTTGGTGGGATCCAACATTCCCCTTTTGATGATTCTTCAGTAGCGAGTTGTAATTTTGGAGTTCTTGCAGGAGAGGATGAGTGCACATCCTTCGACTCCACCACCTTGTAGTTATAAGAGATTATCTCTTATTACAACATCTAGTAATTGTATATTAATATATAGTTTGTTTTATAATTAGTATGTCATATTAATATATTATGATATTTTCTATTAATTGATTCTATCTATCTATCTACATATGGGTCCCCTTTCAGATGTAAACTTCCCTGTATTTACAAACATTCAATGTTTTCAAATGCATATTTGAACTTTATTCAAATATATATTTAATTTTGTTTACTATTACTTTTCCCATTTTTTTTATTTTATTTTATTTTTAAACTTTACAATATTGTATTAGTTTTGCCAAATATCAAAATGAATCCGCCACAGGTATACCCGCGTTCCCCATCCTGAACCCACCTCCCTCCTCCCTCCCCTACCCTCCCTCTGGGTTGTCCCAGTGCACCAGCCCCAAGCATCCAGTACCGTGCATCGAACCCGGACTGGCGACTCATTTCATACATGATATTATACATGTTTCAATGCTATTCTCCCAAATCTCCCCACCCTCTCCCTCTCCCACAGAGACCATAAGACTCATCTATACATCGGTGTCTCTTTTGCTGTCTCATACACAGGGTTATTGTTACCATCTTTCTAAATTCCATATATATGTGTTAGTATACTGTATTGGTGTTTTTCTTTCTGGCTTACTTCACTCTGTATAATAGGTTCCAACAGTATTCTTCACAGAGCTAGAACAAATAATTTCACAATTTGTATGGAAATACAAAAAACCTCGAATAGCCAAAGTGATCTTGAGAAAGACGAATGGAACTGGAGGAATCAACCTACCTGACTTCAGACTCTATTACAAAGCCACAGTTATCAAGACAGTATGGTACTGGCACAAAGACAGAAATATAGATCAATGGAACAAAATAGAAAGCCCAGAGATAAATCCACGCACATATGGACACCTTATCTTTGACAAAGGAGGCAAGAATATACAATGGATTAAAGACAATCTCTTTAACAAGTGGTGTTGAGAAAACTGGTCAACCACTTGTAAAAGAATGAAACTAGAACATTTTCTAACACCATACACAAAAATAAACTCAAAATGGATTAAAGATCTCAACATAAGACCAGAAACTATAAAACTCCTAGAGGAGAACATAGGCAAAACACTCTCCGACATATATCACAGCAGGATCCTCTATGACCCACTTCCCAGAATACTGAAAATAAAAGCAAAAATAAACAAATGGGACCTAATTAAACTTAAAAGCTTCTGCACAACAAAGGAAACTATTAGCAAGGTGAAAAGACAGCCTTCAGAATGGGAGAAAATAATAGCAAATGAAGCAACGGACAAACAACTAATCTCAAAAATATACAAGCAACTCCTACAGCTCAACTACTTTTCCCATTTAAAAAAAAATATATACTCAAAGCATTCTTCAAATATGTAACATCTGTGATATTTTTTATAGCACCTGAATGGATTGAGACAGGAAATTATTTTAGATACCATTTTAATGAGCCCAAGCTAGTCTGTTGGATGATGCGGACAAGTGACAGCCTCATCCTCATTAGTCCAGCTGACACTGAGGCAACTTACAAACATGTGGGGGAGGCTGTCATAGGTTGTCTAGTCTCAACCACTTCATTGCTGTTGTTATTTTAATCACTAAGTTGTGTCTCTTTTGTAACTCCGTGGACTATAGCCCACCAGGCTCCTCTGTCCATGGAATTTCCAGGCAAGGATACTAAAGTAGATTGCCATTTCCTTCTCCAGGGCATCTTCTTGACCTAGGGACAGAGCCCACATCTCTTGCATTGACAGGCAGATTGTTTATCACTGAGCCACCTGGGAAGTCTGAGCTACTTCATTAGCTGACAGCAACTGTATGAGCACATCTCAAAGAAAGTAGCTAAGTCCACCAAAGGCAGAATCTCAAGCTAAACAAAATAACTACTATTTTAAACTACTCTTTACTTAAGGTGGCTTTGTATTATGTGGGAAAATCTAACTGATGTATGGTTATTCTCTGCAGATCATTCTGTTTTCAACTGAGAAAAACTATATCCAGAGTTGCTGATGTAATGGGTAAGTTCGGAGTAAAGCAAAGGTTCTGAAATTTTTGTTTCTGATATTAAAGTGAGTATATATTTCAGCCCCAATGTTTTCAAAGTTACTATCTTTTTCTTAAAAAGAATACCTTTCTTTGGTAAAATATTTGCAGTTCAAGATTTGACATGACTTCTTTTTATTTACATTTTTAATTTTAAAATTAAATTAGACAATATAAAATTCTACATCTTCTCAAATGTGTAACACTGCAAAATAAAACATAAATTTATCCAATTAAAAATATACATCCTATCCTCATTTTTTATATATGTTTAGGAAAGCCTGGAATTGGCTATAAGTGGACTTAACTATTTAAGAACCGGCATTTAGTTGAAATAAAACATCATGCTTCATAAAATAAGTAAATCACAATCTGTAGTGGTGTATCAACATCTTAAGCTATAACATCTCAAAATAGCTAACTCATTTTGAAGAGATATTTGTGATTCTCTAGTAAATTTATGCTTTCCATTTTTGTTGTTTTGTTTTTTCATAGCCCATAGTTTCATCACTTGCCTATGGTGAACAGAAAATGTCAACAGATATTTGGTGCAAGTTAAGAATTTGCCTTTAACTTTTTTGAGACATGGAAATTCAGAAATCAAACTTTCATTGAACATCAACATTTGTATCAAGTATATGAATTGCTCTGTATATGCTCTATGTCAGGACTACTCAATCTCTATTTCCCACACTTTGTCATGCTTCTTACTGACCTCACTGACTGATGGCCTGGTAGCTTGTTGCAGGTCACCATCTGGGCCATGAGCAGCAGTAAAATTATCCCTGAAGTGGCCAGCTAAGGAAGTAGCAATGCAGACTTTTCCCTTTAGTGACACAGACTAAAGGGCATTGGCTGTTCCTGGTTACTCATGTTTAACTGCACCTTTATTTTGACCAACATGGAGTTAATATTTGTGTCAGTTTGACTAATCTTTCCACAGGGTTTCTTCCTGACTTTAAGCCTTTGACCTACCTCTTCTTAGAGCATTTACTTTACTTTCTATTGTAATTCTATCCCAGCCTCATTGAGATGTAAATCTTCTCATAGACTCTTGCCAGTTTTACAGCCCAGGAATATTTTTGTCAAAGACCTGGGAGCCATTCCTTTGAAATGTAATCATCAAGAAAGACAGCGCCCCTACCTCTCAGTCTCTGTGGCAGAATAGGATCCTAACTTCCAATAAGAGACAATTAGCAGCCACAGATGCCACCTGCTCCCTAATTCCCTCCAGTACTTTTTCACTAGTTTGCGAATGCTTAGAAACATTTCTGCCTAGTGTTTTCAGTGGAGTTGAGTTCAACCGCTCTTCCTTATTGCAATAGTCCTGAAGAAAGTCTTCTTTGCCTATTTAAATCTATATGGTGCAATTTTTCATAGATAATTTATAAGCAATTGTGCAACTCTCTGCCTTAAAAAGGAAGCCTTATGTGTCTTGCCACTGGAAACTTCTGGGAAGAGTGATAGGTTATTGCTGGTCATGATGAAATTCAGCTGTTGGTTAACTTTGTTCATTCACTGTACATGGACTTTATACCACTAAAGGAGAATTTGGAATGAATTGGAATACTAGTGACATTGTACCAAAACCCCCTTTGCTTATTAAATGCAACCACTAATAAAACTGCTTTATTAAAAGGCGAAAAGTCCAGGATAAATGCTGGGAGGAAAGGTATAAACCAGAAAACTGTATGTGTGTATGTTTGTGTGCACTCAGTCATGTCAAACTGTTTGTGACCCCATGGAATATAGCCTGCCAGGCTCCTCTGTCCATGGGATTATCTCGGCAAGAATACTGGAGTGGGTTGCCATTTTCTCATTCAGGGGATCTTCCTGACCCAGGGTTCAAACCTGTGTCTCTTGCATCTCATCCACTGGCAGGTGGATGTTTTACCACTATGCCGCCAGGAAAGCCCAAACCAGAATAGGCCCAAGCAAACTTCCTAGTGTGAGAAAGAAATCCTGGGAATGAGACACTGAGAGTATATTTCTGTTTTATAAAAAGTTCTTATTTGTTCCATTTTAACATACCACGTCTAAGTAATATCATATGATATTTGTCTTTGTCAAGCTTCCTTCACTTAGTATGATAATCAACAACCATATTGGATGTTGTCCTAATTGTTGTCCATTCATGTTGCTACAAATGACATTATTTCATTCTTTTTATGGCTAATTAATATTCCATTGTTTATACATATCACATCTTTATTCATTCATCTAGCAATGGACATTTAGCATGTTCAAGCTCTTTCTTTAAGTTACTTTATCTCAAGTTCCTCCTTGATTACTAATAAAATCATAAAAACCCTACGTTAAGTGATTAGCAGAAGTTTTGAAACTGTAACTTCATTTCCTAAGTATTTTCATATATGTTGTCATTGTCCAGTCCCCCAGTCATTTCCAACTCTTTGCAACCTCATGGACCACAGCATGCCAGGCCTCTCTGTCCCTCACCATCTCCTGAAGTTTGCTCGAGTTCATGTCCATTGCATCAGTGATGCTATCCAGCTATCTTATCCTCTGATTCCTTCTTCTTCTGCCCTCAGTCATTCTAGCATCAGGGACTTATCCAATAAGTCAGCTGTTTGCATCAGATGACCAAAATACTGAAGTTTCAGCTTCAGCATCAGTCCTTCCAATGAATATTCAGGGTTGATTTCCCTTAAGATTGATTGGTTTGATCTCCTTGATGTCCAAAGAACTCTCAAGAGTCTTCTCCAGCACCACAGTTAAAAGGTGTCAATTCTTCAGCGCTCCACTTTCATTATGGTCCAGCTCTCAGAACCATACATGACTACTGGGAAGACCATTGTCTTGAGTACTTGGACCTTTGTCAGAAGAATAGTGTCTCTACTTTTTAACACACTGTCTAGGTTTGTCATAGCTTTCCTGCCAAGAAGCAAATGTCATCTCATTTCATGGCTGCAGTCACCATCAGAAGTGAATTTGCATATATATTGCACATGAAACTGTAGAGTTTCGTGACATTGGTTTAGTGACATTTTGCAAGGGATATCTCTTATCCTGTTCTTGTGATACAATTATAGGTTTTTCTAGTCTATTCCAACTGGACAAGGGAGTAATTTATGAAATTTTCATTAAGCTCTGAGCTTGAGTAAGTTTGTCCTGTATTGTATATATGTGTATTGGGAATGGGGGTGGGAGTTAAAGGTATATATAAATATATCTTTTTTTGTTTTGTTTTTCCTTTAAAATCTGAGGCCAGTTAACCAACTACCAATGCTGGATTCAAGTCCTACATTAGCCATGTAATAGCTTGTTAAATTGGGTAAGTTAAGCTGTTATTTAACAACAAGAACTCTATTTCATTGCTGGTGGGAACACAAAGTGGCACAGCTACGTTGGAAGACAGTTCAGCAGTTTCTTACAAAGCCAAGTGTACTCTTATCATAGGATCCAGCAATCAAGCTCCTTGGTGTTTACCTACCCAAATGAATTGAAAGCTTATGTCCACACAAAAGCCTAAACAGGGATATTTATAGCAGCTTTATTCATAATTGTCAAAACTTGGAAGCAACCAAGATGTCCTTCTGTTGTGGGGTGGACAAACACCCTGTACTACATTCAGACAATGGAATTTTATGCAGTGTTGAAAAGAAATTAACTGTAAAGTCATGAATACACTTGGAAGAAACTTAAATGAATTTTACTCACTGAAAGAAGCCTATCTGTAAAGGCCACATACTGTATGATTCCAGTTATATGACATTCTAAAAAGGCAAAACTATGGAGGAGGTAAAAAGATTAATGGTTGCTAGGGACCAGAGAAGAGGGAGGGATGAATAAGCAGAATATGGAGGATTTTCAGTGTGGTGAAGCTGTGCTATTCTATCATACTTCAATGGTGTGTACATGGTTTTATACAGTTTTCAAAATCCTTATAATTTACAATACCAAGGGTGAATTATGGACATTTAGTGTCTGGGGATATATGGGAACTCTCTATACTTCTTGCCGAATTTTCTGTGACTCTAAAATTGCTCAAAAAAGTTTGTTTTTAAAGTTACTTAACCTCTTCCAATTTCAATTTCATTAAGTGTGAAATGTGGGTTATCATATTTACTTCATAAAGTAAGGCTGAATCAGTTTGCAGGCATCATTTGCTAACACTAGTATGTGTCATATAAAGAGTATCAATATGCTAGCTGCTGTTCGTGGTGGTGTACCCTTAAGATTTATCATTACTAAAGCTTTTTTTTAAAATTTCTATAATCTTAATGGTTTATCCATATTTAATCTATGAGATCAACTGAACAGAAATTCTTAGATCCTATCCACTTGAAAAAACACAGGAGCATTCAAATAACTTCTATAGAATCATAGGGTCAGAACTATTTCCTAGAAACATCTATTTTTTGGTGCAGATTTTGTCTAAGAACACATTTACACGTTCAGAATTACAAGCATTATATGCAGAATCTAAAAAAGGGTACACATGAACTTATCTACAAAACAGAGTAAAGCTAAAGGTATAAAAAACAAATTTGCCAGAGGATAAGGGAGGCATAAATTGGGAGATTGGAATTGACATCTAAACACTGCTACACATAAAATCACTGATTCAGTGGACATGAACTTGCTGGCATGCTGCAGTCCATGGGGTGTTGAAGAGTCAGATGTGGCAACTGAACAACAACAAGAATGTATAAAACATATTAGTAATAAGGACTTATTGTATAGCACAGGGAACTCTATTCAATGCTCTGTAACAGCCTTCATGCAAGAAAAATCTTGGAAAAAAATGAGTGAATTTATGTATATGTGTCACTGATTCATTTTGCTGTACACCTGAAACTAACACAAGATTGTAAATCAACTATACTCCAAAAAAACTTAAAGAAATGACAAACAACTCTCACTTTGAACAGTACAGTGTGAATAGAAAACTCATGAATACCAGAAACATATAAACTAGAAATACCCAAACTGAGGAACCCAAACAGCTTCAGTTTATGTAGTTTATATCTTTGGATGTGTGCTGTATTAGATATTTGAACTGAGAAAATTTTATTTATTTTTTTTTAAGTTTAAGCAATTATTGGGGTTCTCTGGTGGCTTAGTGGTAAAGACTCTGCCTCCTAGTCCAGGAGACATGGATTTAATCCCTGGGTTGGGAAGATCCCCTGCAGTAGCAAATGGCAATCCATTCCAGGATGTTTGCCTAGAAAATCCCATGAACAGAGAGCCTGGAGGGCTACAGTCCATGGGGTTGCATAGAGTTGTACATGATTTAGTAACTAAATAATAACAAAAGCAATTATATTAATAAGTATTCCTATGTTAATGTTTTGTATGACTTTTAAATTGGAATATAGTTGATTAACAATGTGGGCATAGTTTCAAGTGGACTGCCAAAGGACTCAGTCATTAATATACATGTATCCATCCTCCCCAAACTCTCCTCCCATCTATACTGCCACATAACATTGAGCAGAATTCCCTGTTCTATACAGGAGGACCTTGTTGGTAATCCATTTTCAATACAGCAGTGTGTACAATGTTGATCGTGTGAAATGGAAGTATCTCCTTCCATATCAATAAACAATAAATGTCACACCCACCAGCAATTTCTGACCTCCAAACATGAATAAGGTCTCCCCAAACTGGGATCCAATGGGTGCTGCCACCCCCACACCCACACACCCCCCACCTGCCCCTCGCCTATGGTGATTGCTGAGGATCTGGGGAAATGCAAGGAGCAGCCATCTGCCACTCTTTAAGGTGAACAAGGAAACTGGATTTGGCCACAGATAGCTGAGGTATATATGAAAGTAATGAATTCACTGAGCCTAGAGGCTGGCGTCTTCTCATACAGAGAATGCTAAATTCCTTAACTTGATACCCGATTTATAATGCTCAGATTGCCGGCTCCCTTTGTTGCAAATTTATATAAAGCCCAACTTCCCCTCCTGCCTCCTTAGAACAGTTTTCTCAGAGCTACTGAGATGCTGTCTCCCAGGCTTGGAGTCCTAAACATTCTCACCAAATAAAATAACTCTCTACTTTTAGGTTGTGACTGTAATTTTTAGTCAACAATGGCAAACTCCCTATCTATCTCTTCCCCCCATTATTCCCCCTGGCAATCATAAGTTCATTCTCTAAGGCTACGAGTTGAACTGAGAAAATTTTAAAACCCAAAACACATAAGCACACAATCCATTAGTCTTAAAACATATAATATCATCATGCCATGAGTCTCAAGAAAAGTACATTGTATGTTCCTCAGAGATTGAGTGAAAAGGGCAAATATCTTAGTATTATTATGGAGATACATAGGCTTGGATGCTTAGATACCAAGGTAAGGGTCTTGGGACACCCAGCATCCCCAGATGACACTTTGCAAACATCCACAGCATAGTGAATGCCATGAGGCCACTTCATGAATGGTGGTCCCAGTTCCTCTACTCGATGGCCGCACAGTCTCCCTGCTCTTTCGGTCTCTTTCCCACTTTATGCCAATCATTTATCAGCTTGATTATCAATCTCATGTGTGATAGCTTCTGAATTTCTGTCTCCTCCAAGTCTATTGATGTCTTTCCTGCAGGTCTATCCTCCCTTGGATTTAAATGGAAGAGAACAAGCTATAGAATCTAAGAACTTTCAGCCTGTGCCCAACTCCTGGTTCAGGTTCAGAGCAGAATCTAGGATGATGAGCAACTTGGGTCTCAGCTAAAGGCAGAGTCCGAGAACCTTGAGCTGTGAGCAGGCTTCAGAAGTCACAGAGGTGGTTAAGGCCAAACGGTAGGAAGAAGGTGGCTGCTTTGATGTGACCAAGTGAGAGCAGGCCACCGAACTGGGTGCAGAGTTGAGCAGGGCAGGGCAATGTATGAGCCAGCTGAGACTTATCCAGAGGCTTCATGAATAATCAACAATGTGGAGAAACATGGGTTAGCTGCTTAATACATTTTATATAATGTAATTTCCTTTGTTTTTAGAACATCATGAATGTTGGTGAAATGCCCTTTCACTTCACATTTAAGCTATAAAATGTCACCACCATTTCCCGTTTATTAGATGACGTGTTTCTTCAAAACTTTTGGTTTCACAAATACCATGCACTATGGTTGCATAAGGTCAGAATTATTTTCTGCCTGTGTATGTGCAGTGTGACAAACTAAATCCATTTTTGGTCCTTAGGAAAATAGAGCGACAGCCTAATAGGTTAGACTTTCTGTACATAACATTTCTTCAAACAGATCCTTATATTGAGCAATGTGATATGTATTAAAAACCTCCCCATCATAGGCTTTCACACACAAGTTGGCATAACATATACTCATTAATTACTAGACATCCTTCTCTATAATTCTGCATTACTCACAAATGTTTATTGAACCCTTATAGGCACAGATCACTGGATTGGTTGCTGAATATTTTTAAAAAAAGCTGTAAAATGTAGCCTACTGCTTTAGGTGAGAAAACACATAAGCATTTGTAAACATATGTGGGTGGATACAAAGTAATTACAGAGATATAAGGTATATGCTAATTGTCAGAGGCTACTGACGAGAAATGCAGCAGCCTGGAGGACCTCATCAGGTAAAGAGTCTGCCTGCAATGCTGGAGATACAGGAAACTTGGTTGGATCCCTGGGTTGGGAACATCCCCTGGAGGAGGAAATGGTACTCTGCTCCAGTATTTTTGCCCAGGAAATCTCCATGGACAGAAAAGCCTGAAGGACTACATTCCACAGGGTCCCAAAGAGTTAGACACAAGTGGGCACATGGCATCTACATCTACACGGAAAGGACCTATGGTAGAAATCTGCTTTTTGCAGTTTTCCTTGGGAAATGCACCTCTTTCCCCCTCAGTCCGTGTGAAAATCTGCTTCCTGATGCAACAATGCAAATGGAACTGTTTTTGTGTGGTATCATAGGCTGGTAGGATGAACTTGTGGAGATCTTTCTGCCCATCATTGCCTCTCAGTTAAGGAGAGCCTTCTAAGAATAGAATTAAGAATAAGGAATCCAGGGTTGAAAGGTACAGAGAGAGGTATTCCTGGATCCAACT
Source organism: Bos indicus x Bos taurus (assembly GCF_003369695.1). Lineage (NCBI taxonomy): Eukaryota > Metazoa > Chordata > Mammalia > Artiodactyla > Bovidae > Bos > Bos indicus x Bos taurus. Next base: position 14,997,771 of record NC_040076.1, on the reverse strand, counting down.
GTGCCTAGAGTCTCTTCCACTCTTGGACTTTTCTAGGGATGTCGGCTGATAAATCAGTCCCTTTTATCCTTAAACTGGTTTGAATCGGATTTATGATACAAGCCACTGAAAGAGCACTGATTTCCATAGGAGGAATAGTCACTTGAGATGAACTGGTCCAAGAGGACTTTTTGGAATAATTAGAACGGAAACCTGAGTGCTGTTTAAGATGCAATGAAGATGAAACATTTTAAAAGGACATTTGAGATGGCACATGGTAAAGGGAAAAATATGTACTGGGAAGTTTTAAGTCCAAATTTATGTAACAGAGACCTAATGTAGGAAAACAGTTTTACAAAAGAGAAAGGACTTAATTTACCAGTGGTAGCAGCTGGAAAATGTTTTAGGGCACTCAAAGCCAAACAATGGAATTCAGAACTGAAATTGAAAGAAGCGTAAAATGGAGGATGTGTGTGTGTGTGCCATCTCTCAGTCATGTCTTTGTGACCCTCTTGACTGTAGCCCGCCAGGCTCCCCTGTCCATGGAGTTTTTCAGGCAAGAATACTAAAGTAGGTTGCCGTTTCCTCCAGGTTGAGATTCCTCCAGGATATCTTCCCAACCCAGGGTTTGAACCTGTGTCTTGTGCTTGGCAGACGGAGTCTTTTACCACTGAGTCAACGGAGAAGCCCTAAATGGAGGACATATATAGATAGATAGATAGATGAAGACTAGGTTATTGTCCTGCCACTGGGTCTATACAATTGTATCACTGATATCATGAATCATGAATCACAGGCAATTGCCCAAATCTCCATCCTGACATTATTGGTTTTGTTTCATCCTTATTTTAACACAGTAACACATTCAAATTTTATAGTAAAAACGCTGTTTTTTTTTTTTTTTTTTTTTTATCTTGTGTGTTCTGTTTTTGCTTCTTTCCATCCCAGGCTTCTAGCAATTTTAAAAAAATAAAATCTTTAAAATGTTTCATCTTATTTTTCTATATTACGCACACATTTCTGCATAATATGTTTCTGTTGTTAAAGTATATTAATCGCTTAGTACTGTCCAGCTCTTTGTGACGCTGTGGGCCATAACCTTCCAGGCTCCTCTGTGCATGGAATTCTCCAGACAAGAATACTGGAGTGGTTAGCCATTCCCCTCTCCAGGGGATCTTCCCTACCCAGGAATCAATCCCAGGTCTCTTGCATTTCAGGGGAGTTCTTTACCATCTGAGCCACCAGGGAAGCCTATGTTTCTGGTGTTGCATCTTAAATGGTAAGTTTTAGATATTGTTGTCTTCCTGTTAAGTTATTTGAGGATAGCTCCTTACTACCTACCTCTATCCAAAATTCAGGTAGAATTTTAATCTGTGGTCTAATTATGAGCCAGTATTTCCTTGGACTACATAAATATTTAGACTCTATCAATGTTATTCCCCAATAAGTTACATAGGCTTATAATTAAAATTCAATTTTTCTAATCATATAAGTTTCACTTATATGTTCATTCCAACCTGTCAAATACTTTTTATGGTGGTTTAGTCACTAAGTAGTGTTCAACTCTTTTGCAACCCCATGGACTGTAGCCCATCATAGTCCTCTATCCATGGGATTTTCCAGGCAAGAATACTGGAGTGGACTGCCATTTCCTTCTTCAGGGGATCTTCCTGGCTCAGAGATTGAACCCAGGTCTCCTGCACTGTAGGCAGATTCTTTACCAACTGAGCTACCAGGGAATGAATATTATTTTCCAAATGCTCAAATATATCTGACAACTTTTCAGTTTCCTTTCTTGATCTTTCTAGTACAGGGGTCACCAGCTTCCAGGATCTAATGCCTGATGATCTGAGGTGGAGTTGATGTAATAATAATAGAAATAAAGGGCACAATAAATGTAATGTACTTGAATCATCCTGAAACCATTCCCCCCACTTCATCCATTCCAGTCCATGGAAAAATCGTCTTCCACAAAATCAGTCCCTCATGCCAAAAATGTTTGGGGACCACAGTTCTAGAGTCTTCTATCTTTTCTTTTTAATCTCAACTTGAAGGAAGGTTGCTGTCTTCTATCCTGTTTTCAGACTACCTGATACCTACAAGTGTTGAATTTTGGGGGGCATTGATGGAATCAGTTCACTCTGAGATTGTCCCTTTCTTTTCTCTAAGTCTGTTGACTTCAAAAAAGGAAACAATTTGAAATTCCATTAGGGTTTGTACATACTGACTTTCACTTTTTGGAAAATTCTTTTCTGTATTTCAGCACTGAATAGGATAGGAGGTCACCACATGTGGTCAAAACTACCTTGATTATCTGGAAACTCCCCCATTCACTTTCATCTCCTTTGTTCCTGCCACCATATCTATGAATTTTATGTTCCATAATCTCTTTGGAATATTAAAAGATATTTTTCAAAGAATCTTTGAACATTTTTAAAAAGGTTCTTTTTTCTTTTACAGTCACTTCTTTGTATTTAATGTTATCCCCAAATGGAATTTTTTTTTTGCCCCTTAAATTCACCACTTACAATCCCCCACGTTCCTTCATTTCCTAAATTTTTATTAAGGATTATAAACAACTCAGAAATGATTTTCATGTCCCCAAGATTCTGCTAACAGATTTTAGTAATATCCCTGACTTGTTTTATAGTCATATTTAAGGGTGCATCAGTCACTTTGAAAACTGATTATAGAATGATACTTAGACTTTAAGAATCTCTTTAAAATCAGTGGTCTGTGAATATACACAGGTATCTTAATAAGTTAATAGGCACTTGCTTAGGAAACTTTCCTACCAGAGGACTCTAGTATATTATGACTTTAGCTCTTGCCAGCTTGAAAAAGAAAAATTTTGTGCAATAATGGGTTCAAAAGTATTTTTTGCAGTCTCCTTGGTGGTCTCTACCAAATAGATTTACTACCAGTCAGGTAGAAATGGCAGCCCCAATTTAATACCATAATCATTGATTTCACCCACAGACCTGTTATGGGCCAGAAGTACAAGTTTTAGGTCAGTTGTTTCATAATCCTTCCATTTTCCATCCTCTAATAAAAACAAAAAGAAATATATATATTTCTTGTGTATGTGTATATATATATACACATACACACACACACACATATATCGGAGAAGGCAATGGCACCCCACTCCAGTACTCTTGCCTGGAAAATCCCATGGACGGAGGAGCCTGGTGCTGCAGTCCTTGGGAGTGCTGCAGTCCCTGGGGTCGCTGCGAGTTGGACACGACTGAGCAGCTCCACTTTCACTTTTCACTTTCATCACTGGAGAAGGAAATGGCAACCCACTCCAGTGTTCTTGCCTGGAGAATCCCAGGGACGGGGGAGCCTGGTGGGCTGCCATCTATGGGGTCACACAGAGTTGGACACTACTGAAGTGACTTAGCAGCACACACATATATATGTGTGTGTGTGTGTGTGTGTGTGTGTGTGTGTGTGTGTGTATATATATATAAACTTCCTATCTAATTTAGATATGAGAAACATTTATAGATGTATACCTTAGTTTTTTCTTGCTAATGGCTTTTAAACTTTGTCAATGATATTACTGTTGTTTTCTAGTCCCTAAATCGCGTCCAACTCTTTGCCATCCCATGGACTATAACCCTCCAGGCTACTCTGTCCCTGGGATTTCCCGTGTTTTTCACTTTCTAAAACTGTGAAATCTTTCTAGTGCTTTGAAATTTACATAAACTCTATCTGGCTAGTATCACTGTGGAACTGAGCAGGGACCCCATGGGAAACTTCCCAGAACACACACCTCCCCTTCCACCCACACCATGCCCCCCACTTGCCTCTTGTTTGTAGAAAAACTACTCTCCCAGGACTCCCCTGTGTCACAAATGATTAGAAGAATGTGAACATGTAGTAGCAAAAGTTAGCATCTGGGCCAAGAGAACTGGTAACATTTTAACAATAGATCAGTCATATAGTAGAGGCACAGACTCTTTTGTTCCTCTCTGTAAGACATAAAAAACTGTGTCAGGAGCATGTTGTTGAGTTGTTTTGCAAATATTGAAACCTCCACCAGATGGAGAAGTAACTGAATAATGACCACATACTCATAGCCCCTAGACCAACTGGATCCTGATTGTTGGTGATGTTAACCCCTAAGACATCACCATCAACCAGTCAGAGATTCCTGCCCAAGGTGAGCACACAACCTGCAGCTTTCCCCCTCACATTGCCTTTAAAAACATTTCTGAAATCCATCCAGGAGTCTGGGTCTTCTGAGCATTAGTCAGCCATGCTCCTTGCTTGACCTTGAAATAACCACTGCACTGTTTTTCACTACCACCCCATGATGTCAGGAGCTTGGCTTTACCCCAGAAGTGGGTGGGCAGACCTATTTGGTTCAGCGACATTTGGAGCACTACTATCAGGGACTGGTGGTATAGAGGGAGAGATATAGTTAATCCTTATTATCTATAAGTTGTGTATTTACAATTTTGCCTACTTGCTAAAATCGATATGTAACCTCCAAACCCATATTCTGAGCACTTTCAGATATGTTCAGGGCGGTTAAAAAAAAAAAAAAAAGAGTTGGTAAAATCCACCTTCCCAGCTGATGTGGAACAAGGGTACTTGCTGGTTTCTAGTTTCAACTCTCATATTTTGAAGAAGTGTCCTTTGGAGGTCTATTTAGTGCTGCATTTTATGCATCTTTTGTTTGTGTCATTGATTTATCTGTTTAAAATTACCCCCAAGCATAGTATTAAAGTGCTGTCTAATTTTCCTAAGTGCAAGAAGACTGTGATGTGCCTTCTTGAGAAAATATGTGTGTTAGATAAGCTTTATTTTGGCATGAGGTATGTGGCTCTTGGCCCTGAGTTCAATGTTAATGAGTCAGCAATATATATTAAATGAAGTGTCTTTAAACAGAAATATGCATAAAACAAGGTTATACACAAGGTTGATGAAAATGTTGTGACAGAGTCTCACAGCAACTTAAATCTGCTTTTTCCCTAGAAGCAATGAGCAGTATTTGCTAAATAGTAACTTCATAAGTGACACAGACAGTAACGAAACTGCCTGCAATGCAACAGACTTAGGTTTGATCCCTGAGTCAGGAAGATCCCCTGGAGAAGGGAATGGCTACCCATCCCAATATTTTTGCCTAGAGGATTCCGTGTATAGAGGAGCCTGGTAGAGTATAGTATTTCATGGGATCACAAAGAGTAGAACATGACTGAGTGATTAAGTATGCACATATGCAATTTCATAAAATATTTCTGTCATGAATAAAGAGAATAGTCTATATGAACATACTCATCTCATGGATGCTTTGCTTTGTATCTAATTTGATGCTTTTTTTTTTTTCCCCCAAAGCCTTAATACCTGTTAGATTTTGGCAGCCTTCTTTCTCATTCCCACCACTGCTCATGGTTTTTTCCCCTGGAATTTTCAATTAGCTAATACTACCCTAATGACTCTCCCACAGTAAAAAAAAGAATCATTGGTATTTTTACTGGAATCATATTAAGTGTATAAACTAATTTAGGGAGAATCATCATAGTGGGAATTCTAGCTCTCTTCCTCCAAGTATGCCATTTGCTCTTTGGTTGAAATATCAAATGTGAGATCTTTTCTTTGTTTCCCTCACATGGGGAAATAGGCTCTTGGTTTACAGAACCCACTTCCCTGTCGGTGAGACAATCCATTGGGAATGAAGAATTTGTGTTTATTTCCTGTCCCTACTCCATCCACATTTAGCATGGACTTCAAGATTCTTCTCTCAGGCAGAGTAGCGGGGTGGGGGTGGTGGGGGGCATGGTTCAAAGCCAGTGAATCCTAGACTCTGAAGAAAAGGACTTCTCCCTGCCCAAAGGGAATCCTGGCTGTGTGGTCTCTCTGACTCTAACCAGAATGATGGGGGCCGGATATGATCTCCAGCTTGTTCAGGCATTTGGGTGTTTGAAATTCCTTCTCCCTGCGAGGAGGTAGTTAGAGCAGATTCAGGGATGTGAAGAAGGAGCTAAGATGCTGATAACCAGCTCAGGGAAAACCTTGCTGAATTCAAGTGGCCCGAACCAGGGTCCAAATCTCAGGTCAGCCTCTGATCTTGATCTAGTCATTTCCCTTCCTCTGAGATTCAGCTTCTTCATCTGTACAATGAAATAATGGTGTATGTCCTTACAGAGTTGTGAGGCTCAAGTGGAGGAGATATGTGAGAGCTTGTGGTAAATTTATAAACATTGGAGGGGATGAAATTCACTTGAGACTGATTAGTCACCTACTAAATGCATAGGGTCATTGGAAAAGACGCTGATGCTGGGGAAGATTGAGGAGGGCAGTAGGAGAAAAAGGAGACAGAGAATGAGATGGTTAGATAGCATCACTGACTCAACAGATACAAGTTTGAGCAAAATTCTGCTCAAATTTTAATCTTTGGGTAAAAGCTATAGCAAAGATTTATCATTTCAAGTCAAGGGAGGAGAAATAGGCTGCCTTCATCTAATGTTTACTGTTATCTTAAGATTCAGAATACATAACTTAAACATTATATTATCTTTTGCCCTTGTCTACATTTATGGACAGAGTATATCAGCTTATTTAACTTATATGCAGAGTGCATCATGCGAAATGTGGGGCTGAATGAAGCACAAGCTGGAATCAAGATTGCTGGGAAAAATGTCAATAACCTCAGATATTCAGATGACACCAGCTTTATGGCAGAAAGCAAAGAGGAACTGAAGAACCTCTTGATGACAGTGAAAGAAGAAAGTAAAAAAGTTGGCCTAAAACTCAACCTTCAGAAAATTAAGATCATAGCATCTGGTCCCATCACTTCATGGCAAATAGGGAAACAATGGAAACAGTGAGAAACTTTATTTTGGGGGGCTCCAAAATCACTGTAGATGGTGACTACAGCCACAAAATTAAAAGTCACTTGCTCTTTGGAAGAGAAGTTATGACCAACCTAGGCAGCATATTAAAAAGCAGAGACATTACTTTGCCAACAAAGGTCCATCTAGTCAAAGCTATGGTTTTGCCAGTAGTCAAATGGACATAATGGTTGGACCATAAAGAAAGCTGATGAGCAAAGAATTGATGCTTTTGAAATGTGGTATTGGAGAAAACTCCTGGGAGTCCCTTGGAATGCAAGGAGAGAAAACCAGTCCATCCTAAATGAAATCAGCCCTGAATATTCATTGGAAGGACTGATGCTGAAGCTGAAGGTCCAATACTTTGGCCACCTGATATGAAGAACTGACTCATTGGAAAAGACCTTGATGCTGGGAAAGATTGAAGGCAGGAGGAGAAGGGGACAACAGAGGATGAGATGGTTGGATGGCATCACCGACTCAATGGACATGAGTTTGAGCAACCTCCAGGAGTTGGTGATGGACTGGGAAGCCTGGAGGGCTGCAGTTCATGGGATTGCAAGGAGTTGTACGTGACTGAGAAACTGAACTGAACGTTTATGAACATAAAAAACAGGAGACAAGACTTTTTTTTGTTGTTAAATCTGTATTTAATTCTTATTTATGACATTAATGTGTTCATAATCTTAAAATCATCTTTATTATTAGCTTTAAAACTTTCTCTTGTTTTCATGCTCCTAGTAAATATAGCAATATGTTAACTCCTAAGCCCCAAATTCCGTATTGTTTACCTGCTTCTGTGAAAGATTCTATTATTTGCTTGGTAAAACCAATTGAATCTTTATAACATTTCTGTCATTTTAAAAAATATTTATTTAATTAGAGGCTAATTACTGTACAATATTGTGTTGGTTTTGCCATACATCAACAGGAATCCGCCACAGGTGTACACATGTTTCCCATCCTGACCCCCCTCCCACCTCCCTCCCCATACCATCCCTCTGGGTCATCCCAGTACACCAGCCCCAGGCTTCCTGTATCCTGCATCAAACCTGGACTGGTGATTCGTTTCTTATATGATATTATACATGTTTCAATGCCATTCTCCCAAATCATCCCCCGCTCCCTCTCCCACAGAGTCCAAAAGACTGTTCTATACATCTGTGTCTCTTTTGCTGTCTCGCATACAGGGTTATCATTTAGTTTTAGGTATATGTAATACCACAGTGAATTCAAATACAATATGAGTTGATTTTAGTCCTTCACAAACCAAAATGCATCTTACTACCATAATTCATCAACAATATCAAAATGATAATTTCAGTTAAAATAAAAGATTATAACTTACGGTTTCACATTATTTTACTAACCTCTGATTTTTTCTCACTAAAAAAAATAAAAATACAACTACAGCAAAAAAAAAAAAATACTACAGGCTAATAAGTTTGTGATTCAAAACACCATCTGTAATTTTTTTTATTTTTAACTTTAAATATATATCTCAACACATTCAAAACTGTTTTTAAACAAAACTTAAAAAAAAGTTTACATGCAAATATTGATTAAATGGCTTGCAAACTATCTAGGCCTTGGAAAATTAACCACTCAAGCCCATTATCAATAATTAAAAGACAAACCCTATCTTGCCTCTGCATTTCTACTTTGGTTGCAAAAATTACTCTGTTCCCCTTAAATAAAAATATGCTTAGTTTTTGAAGCAGAAAAATTACTTTATTTCCACTTCAGTGCAGCTTCTTTTTTAGAGGTTGAAACACCTGCTATGCATACATTATATAAAGAACATACCAATCATTTAGAAAGAAAGTTTGAATATAAATGTCAGGCATTACTGAAATCTCTTTCATAATGTGCTTATGTATCACTTTCATTGTTTTACTATTTTACTACTGTAGAAGCAAGCAGGCGTGTGTGTGTGTGTGTGTGTGTGTGTGTGTGTGTGTGTGTGTGTAATTATTGGGCCAGAGTCAAAACCCGTGATTAACATAAATAACTGAGGTTATTTAAATAACACCATTTATTTATCTGTGTTAACACTATGGATCTCCTCCTACTTAAAATAGGGTTGCTGCTGTGCTGTGTTTAGCCTCTCAGGTGTGTCTGACTCTGCTACCCCATGGACTAAGGTCTGATAAACCTATGCTAAATCATTAGAGTCATGTCCGACTCTTTCTGACCTTATGGAGTGTAGTCTGCCAGGCTCCTCTATCCATGAGATTCTCCAGGCAAGAATACAGGAGTGGGTTGCCATTTCCTCCTCGAGAGGATCTTCCCAATGCAGGGAACGAACCCATATCTCTTATGTCTACTTGCATTAGCAGATGGTTTTATTACCACTAGTGCCACCTGGGAAGCCCCTGATAAACTCATGTGCTAGGTTGCTTCAGTCATGTCTGATTCTTTGCAATGACATGAACTGTAGCCCTCTAGGCTCCTCTGTCCATGGCATTCTCCAGGTAAGAATACTGGAGTGGGTTGCCATTTCCTTCTCCAGGCGATCTTTCTGACCCAGAGATCGAACATATGTATCTTATGTCTCTCGCACTGGCAAGCGGGTTCTTTACCACTAGTGCCACCTAGGAAGCCCCTGACAAACCCACAGTAATTTAAAATTATTAGTAAATAAAAAAATGTAGTTAATACACCTAACCTACTCCACATCATAGCTTAGCCTGCTGCTGCTGCTAAGTTGCTTCAGTCGTGTCTGACTCTGTGCGAACCCAGAGATGGCAGCCCATGAGGCTCCCCCGTTCCTGGGATTCTCCAGGCAAGAACACTGGAGTAGGGTGCCATTTCCTTCTCCAATGCATGAAAGTGAAGAGTGAAAGTGAAGTCGCTCAGTCGTGTCTGACTCTTCGCAACCCCATGGAGTGCAACCCACCAGGCTCCTCCATCCATGGGATTTTCCAGTCAAGAGTACTCGAGTAGGGTGTCATCACCTTCTCCGATAGCTTAGCCTAGCCTACCTTAAACAAGCTCAGAATACTGAGATTAGCATATAGTTGGGTATCAACACCTAACACAAAGCATATTTTGTAATAAAATGTTAAGTATTATGGGCTTCCGTAGTGGCTCAGTGGTAAAAAATCGCCTGCCAAGAAGACAGGTGTTCCATCCTAGGTGGGAAAGATCACCTGGAGAAGAAAATGGTAATCCACTTCAGTATTCTTGCCTGGAAAACCCCATGAACAGAGGAGCCTGGTGGGCTACAGTCCACAGGGTTGCAAAAGAGTAGGACATGACTTAGTGACTAAATAACAGTTAAGCAGTTCATGTAATTTTTTGAGTACTGTACTGAAAGTGAAAGAACAGAATGGTTGTCTGACTGCAAAGTAGTGGTAAGTGTATTAGTTGTGTACCCTCATGACTACATGGCTGAGTGTGAACCATGACTCCTGCAGATGCTCAAAATCACAAGAGAGGACTGGACTCCACACAGCTAACCGGGGTAAAGATAAAAGTACAAAATTTGGAACATAGTTTATACTGAATGCATATTCCTTTTGCTCCATCATAAAGTTAAAAAAAAGAAAAAACAAAGTAGTAAATAGAATCATAGTTAAGTTAAGGACAGTCTGTGTTTGACAACAGAAATTTCTACAGAAATGAAACTAAGTATTTACAGTCTTTGTGTTTCTACTGCATTTTATTTGCTTTGGAGTATCTACATTTATACACCAGTACTTTTCAAATTGCCTTTCCTTCTTAGAGCAGGAGGCAGAGATTGCTCTAGGCACTTTAAGGATATGCAGATGTATTCTATAAACTTCAACTAAAATAGAAAGATTGGCTAGAAAGAAATAAGTTGTTGAGAAAGCAAAATTTCATTCATTGCTAAATGTTTGTTAATTACTGTTGTGACCATGAGGTCTCCAACAGTTTATTCATCCTAACCAGTTCTTTATAATTGATATTTATATATGCCCTGGTCTTTCTCATCTTTTTTTTTTTTAAATTTTTATTTTATTTTTAAACTTTACAATATTGTATTGGTTTTGCCAAACATTGAAATGAATCCACCACAGGTATACACATGTTCCCCATCCTGAACCCCCCTCCCTCCTCCCTCCCCATACCATCCCTCTGGGTTGTCCCAGTGCACCAGCCCCAAGAATCCAGCATCGTGCATCGAACCTAGACTGGCAACTCGTTTCAAACATGATAGTATACATGTTTCAATGCCATTCTCCCAAATCTTCCCACAAATCTTCCTCTCCCACAGAGTCCATAAGACTGTTTATATATATATATATATATCAGTGTCTCTTTTGCTGTCTCGTATACAGGGTTATTGTTACCATCTTTCTAAATTCCATATATATGTGTTAGTATACTGTATTGGTGTTTTTCTTTCTGGCTTAGTTCACTCTGTATAATAGGCTCCAGTTTCATCCTCCTCATTAGAACTGATTCAAATGTATTCTTTTTAATGGCTGAGTAATACTCCATTGTGTATATGTACCATAGTTTTCTTATCCATTCATCTGCTGATGGACATCTAGGTTGCTTCCATGTTCTGGCTATTATGAACAGTGCTGCGATGAACATCTTTTTTGTCTTTTCATTTTTTAAAAATCAAACACATTTGAGAGTGTAAATACATAAATATATTCCCCAGTGGCTGACCAGTAAAGAATCTGTCTGCCAATGCAGGAGACTTGCAGGAGACAAAGGTTTGATCCCTGGGTTGGGAAGATCTGCTGGAAAAGGAAATGTCAACTCATTTCAGTATTCTTCCCTGGGAAATCCCATTGACAGAGGAGCTTGGCATCCCTCTAGTGATGCCTTGTAGATGTGTGATATTCTGGAACAATCAGCACTGCAACTTTAAAGCTGAATGAGAAGGTGTGTGTGTGTGTGTGTGTGTTTTTCTCCCCACAAGTTGGAGCAGTTACGGAGTAGTAGAAAATTAGGACCCAAAGCTCCATCAAAGGCTCTCAGTATAAAAGATGGGACTCTTTACTTTGGAAATCAATTCTCATAAACTGTCTGTTCTCAAATACCCTTGAATGTCTCCAGATATCTCAACAGCACCCAAAAGCTGGGTGGCAGATGACTGATCAGAAGATCAACATGCTCACAGTTAGTTTTCACAACGGATCTCTTGGCTGCTTCTTCCAGATTTCCATTCTGAGGAATTTTTAAGTAAAAATTTTGAAGATTTACTGGGGAACTTAAGAAAAAAAAAAAAAAAAGAGAGAGAGAGAGAGAAAGTCTTTAAATTTAGCTGATATATAACATTTTTTTTTTTTAAAGCTTATCTGAAATTTGTTGTGGCTGCTCTTTACCAAGGCTGGTTATGCTCTTGGGGATGCAGTCTCTTTTGTGTACAGAACAGTTTCTTATTTTAATTTCCTACATAATTTAAAACTTGATGAATTGATTTCATTAGCACATTAAATCTGCATAGCACTTACATTGCCCATTTCTCTTAACACAAACTAAAGTTAAAAAAAAAATATATATATATATATATATATCCTCTGTTGTTGTTTGAGATTTCATTTGGGTAGATTGGGTTCTGACTGATTGCCTGCTCTTCATTACTTCATCACAAGTTGCATTGATTAAGATTAAAGTAGCTGCACTTCTTACATCTTCTCAACATCTTATTTAAAGCTTATTTCAAACTTTTATTCATTTTAGAAATCGTGCATTATACATACTTGGAGATAGTTTCCAAAAATTCTTTCAGCCTATAATGTATTCATAAGCTCTTGATTTTCACCTTGGCCACCCTGATGCTTTTCTTCTAGGGCAATTTTTTTTTTTTTTTTTTTTACCATCAAGTGATAGTTGCAAAAGAGCTGATGAAAGAAAAGATCCAAAGTCCATCTCTAAAATAAAGAGATAGTTTCCTTGCTGCATGACCTGTATTGTACCTGTAGACAAATTAGGACTCCATTTAATGTATATCTGTCAAAGGGGGCAAGTAATACGTGAATTATCATAGTCAAAGATCTCCTCTTAAAATTAAAGTTAAGGGACTTCCCTGGTGGCCCAGTGGTTAAGTGGTTAAGACTCTGCCTTGCCATGCGGAGGACACAGGTTTGATCCCTCATCAGGAAACTAAGCTCCAGCATGCCTTAGAGCAAGTAAACCAGCACTCCACAACTACTGAAGCCCATGCACCTCCGAGCCTGTGTGTCAGAACTAGGGTCTGAGCTTTCTAAGTGAAAGACCCACATGATACAATGAAGATCCCATGTGCCACAACTAAGACTTTTAATGCAGCCAAATAAATCATTTTTTTTTAAATTAAAGTTAAGATATGACTTCATTACTGATTTGGGGGACTAGATTCTGATGTTTTGAACTGACAATTTGTTTAAAATATCTAAGGGACTATGATTTTTATTATAATTATTGGAAAGAAAAGGAGAAATTGTAAGCAATCATATAATAACATTAAAATCATGATATGAAATAATCATGAAAAATCCAGGCTATGATGTCATATATTAAAGAAAACAGCCATGTCGCAGCAATCTGAATAATTTCAATTTTTAATTTTCATGTGTCTTGTGAACTAATTATTAATGATAAATAGGATTTACCTTGCATTTATATTGTGCTGGACTAAGAACTTAACCTAATTTGAACTATTTAGTCATCAAAACCTCATAAAGCATGTGATTTTTATTAGCATTTGACAGAGGTGTTCTGGTAGCAGAGCATAAGGGGTCTGGGAAGCAGTTCCTTTTTTACAAATTTAATGTTGTGGTGACATTTGGAGACACACATTTGATTCTGTATTCCATATTATCGTAACATCAATAAGATGTTAGATTTTTGAAGGTTTAGATCAGTTTTAGTGAAAATGAATTTTCTTTGAGAAGAGAACTAACAATACAGTAAATGCTGACTATATCTATTCTTTGAGAATTGCTCCTCCCCATCCCCAAATGCTCTGTTGACTTGAAGGAGGGACAATTGTGTTAGATGTGTTTTTGAATGTTAGTCAAATTTTTATCCACTATGTTGAGTTAGAATTGGGGTGTTTCTCTTATTGGGCTTCCCAGGTGGCACTAGTGGGAGAGTCAATTCCTAGGCAGGTTGATAAGAAGTCCAGGGTCCCCCAAGGAGGAGAAAGGGGTCTGTGGCTCTCAAGGAGGAGATAGGGGTCTGGAATTCTCAAGGAGGAGGAAAGGACAAATGTATTTATTTTCCTCTACATTCCTTAGTCACTTAAAATGTTTTTTTCTTTTACTGATGATTACACAACAAACAACTCAGTTTAAACTCTGGAGCTGAATCATTTGAAAAGACTATGATGCTGGGAAAGAGGAGAAGGGCAAGAGGAGAAGGGGACAACAAAGGATGAGACGGTTGGATGGCATCACCGACTCAATGGACATGAGTTTGAGTAAACTCCGGGAGTTAGTGATTGACACAGAGGCCTGGCATGCTGCAGTCCATGGGGTCACTAAGAGTTGGACATGACTGAGTAACTGAAATGAACTGAACTGAACTGAAGGATTACATAACAACAATATATCTTGCTTGAGGACAGTTTCTCTTTCCTGAAACCTTCTGGCTAATCCTGTTATCTTAAAATGTAAATTATGGGAGTGGGTGTAGTAAGATCTTTATAACCTTGAGACATTCTTTTGATTTAGTGTAATAACCAATTAGGAAAGTATTTAATTCCCTCGCTAACTGGACATGGAACAACAGACTGGTTTCAAATAGGAAAAGGAGTACATCAAGGCTGTATATTGTCATCCAGCTTATTTAACTTATATGCGGAGTACATCATGAGAAACGCTGTGCTGGAAGAAGCACAAGCTGGAATCAAGATTGCCAGGAGAAATATCAATAACCTCAGATATGCAGATGACACCACCCTAATGGCAGAAAGGGAAGAGGAACTAAAAAGCCTCTTGATGAAAGTGAAAGAGGAGAGTGAAAAAGTTAGCTTAAAGCTCAACATTCAGAAAACTAAGATCATGGCATCTGGTCCCATCACTTCATGGGAAATAGATGGGGAAACAGTGGAAACACTGTCAGACTTTAATTTTGGGGGCTCTAAAATCACTGCAGGTGGTGACTGCAGCCATGAAATTAAAAGATGCTTACTCCTTGGAAGAAAAGTTATGACCAACCTAGATAGCATATTGAAAAGCAGAGACATTACTTTGCCAACAAAGGTCTGTCTAGTCAAGGCTATGCTTTTTCCCGTGGTCATGTATGGATGTGAGAGTTGGACTGTGAAGAAGGCTGAATGCCGAAGAATTGATGCTTTTGAACTGTGGTATTGGAGAAGACTCTTGAGAGTCCCTTGGACTGCAAGGAGATCCAACCAGTCCATCCTAAAGGAGATCAGTCCTAGGCGTTCATTGGAAGGCATTCAATGATGCTAAAGTTGCAACTCCAGTACTTTGAACACCTCATGCAAAGAGTTGACTCATTGGAAAAGACTATGATGCTGGGAGGGATCGGGGGCAAGAGGAGAAGGGGATGACAGAGGATGAGATGGCTGAATGGCATCACTGACTCGATGGACGTGAGTCTGAGTGAACTCTGGGAGTTGGTGATGGACAGGGAGGCCTGACATGCTGCCATTCATGGGGTCGCAAAGAGTCAGACACAACTGAGTGACTGAACTGAACTGAAAGACTAGTGAGTGGGTCACCCTCTGCCCCCCTTCTGATGTCTATGTCAGAAGCATTCTCTGTCCCTTTTCGTACTTTAATAAAACTCTGGTACACACAAGCTCTTGAGTGATCAAGCCTGGTCTCTGGTCCCAAAGCTAAATGTCCTTCGGCGATCAAGAATCTGACATCATCCACTGTAAGCTATCAATCTACCTGGCAATTCAGGAGACATAAAAGATGTGGGTTCAGTCCCTGGATTGCTGGATTGGGAAGATCCCCTGGAGGAAGGCATGGCAACCCATTCCAGTATTCTTGCCTGGAGAATCCCATGGACAGAGGAGTCTGGGGGCTCCACTGCAGGCTACTGGAGAATCCCAGTCCACAGGGTCACATAGAGTCGGACACAACATAAGCAACTTAGCACACACATGTGCTTCTTTTTCATGCAAAGATCCATAATCTTCAGTTCAGTTCAGTTCAGTCGCTCAGTTGTATCCAACTCTTTGTGACTTCATGGACTGCAGCATGACAGGCTTCCATGTCTATCAACTCCTGGAGCTTGCTCAAACTCGTGTCCATTGAGTTGGTGATGTGATGAGATCCATGAGATCCAGCCATCTCATCCTCTCTCATCCCCTTCTCCTCCTGCCTTCAATCTTTCCCAGCATCAGGATCTTTTCCAATGAGTCAGTTCTTCACATCAGGTGGCCAAAGTATTGGAGCTTAAGCTTCAGCATCAGTCCTTCCAATGAATATTCAGAACTGGTTTCCTTTAGGATGGACTGGTTTGATCTCCTTGCAGTCTAAGGGACTCTCAAGAGTCTTCTCCAACACTACAGCTCAAAAGCATCAATTCTTTGGTGCTCAGCTTTCTTTATGGTCCAACTTTTATATCCATACATGACTACTGGAAAAACCATAGCCTTGAATAGATGGACCTTTATTGACAAAGTAATGTCTCTGCTTTTTAATATGCTGCCTAGGTTGGTCATTGGAGAACACTCCAGTGTTCTTGCCTGAAGAATCCCAGGGATGGTGGAGCCTGGTGGACTGATGTCTATGGGGTCGCTCAGAGTCAAACACGACTGAAGCGAGTTAGCAGCAGGTTGGTCATACTTTTCTTCCAAGAAGTAAGTGTCTTTTAATTTCATAGCTGCAGTCACCCTCTGCAGTGATTTTGGAGCCCAAAGAAATAAAATCTATCACTGGTTCCATTGTTTTCCCATCTATTTGCCATGAAGTATTGGAACCAGATGCTGTGATCTTAGTTTTCTGAGTGTTGAGCTTTAATCCAACTTTTTCACTCTCTTCCTTCACTGTCATCAAGAGGCACTTAAATTCTTCTTCACTTTCTGCCATAAGGGTGGTGTCATCTGCATATCTAAGGTTATTGATATTTCTCCCAGCAATCTTGATTCCAGCTTTTGCTTCATCCAGGCCGGCATTTCTCATGATGTACTCTGCATATAAATTAAATAAACAGGGTGACAATGTGCAACCTTGACGTACTCTTTTTCCTATTTGGAACCAGTTGGTTGTTCCATGTCCAGTTCTAACTGTTGCGTCCTGATCTTCATACAAATTTCTCCAAGTTGGAACAAAGTTGATGTGTCAGTAGAATCATGATGGATGCAGGTTCAGGAGTTTATAGGCATATGTGAGAAGCACCAAGCACAGGAGAGATGAGTTTACAAGCCTTTAATACAGGTGTTGTGTCTGATAGTGAAAAGACTAACAGAGCCACTCACTGTGGAAATTCATTAATACTAAAAACACCATCAGAAAAGCATTATGCCAGAACCTCTTTTTCTTCAAAAGCAATCATCTTCATTTTGATTCTTGACCCAGGATTGCCAATCACACATTTGCTGAGTATCACACCAGGCAATATGTAAGCAAATCGTCTGCTTGCAAGCATATAATCAGTTTACTTTAGTAATGAAGACATCTTTTTATACACTATTTTATTGTCTTTCAAAATCTTTTAGACAAAATTTTCTGCATAACAGTGTTTAATACAAGTCATGTGATAAGTATGTCTAGTGCAAAGGTAGCCAGTGTTTTGTTTTGTTTTCTAGAACACCTTGCTGTTTGCTTGTTATCCCATTTAAGAGATGGTCAGATCACAAAATATTAGCAACTGCTTTATTGTGAGCTTCAGTGCCAAAGATCATGTCATGTGCACATTTAATTTAAGACCAGGCACATAGTAGGGATTGCTGGTGTCCAGGATCAGAGTATGTATACATTTATGTCATTTAAAGGAGACCCTCAGTAGGACTCTGCAACTAATATATATATATATTTTTTTTTAAGATTTTTTTTAATGTGGACCAATTTTAAAGTTTTTATTAATTTGTTACAACACTACTTCTATTTATATACTGGCATTTTGGCTGCAAGGCATGTGGGATCTTAGCTTCCTGACCAGGGATCAAATCCACAGATGCTGCATTGGAAGGAAGTCTTAACCACTGAACCACCAGGGAAATCCCTGCACCTGATTCTGGAATGAATCATTAGCCAAGCTGCTTTAATGGTATGTGACAATTGTTATTCCTCAAAGGAAGGTTAATCAGGAAAGACACGCAAATTACGTTGAAAACTTACACTGTTTTCCAGGATGTATGTGGATTACATTTTAACTATGTCTTTGACATTTTAGTTCAGAGATCCTTAAGAAGTTATACAAAATGCTAATGTTGATGAATCAAGTAATTGCAGCATGAATCACAACCATGTTTGATTTCAGAACCCATTCTGTTTCACTGATCTATAGTTTACTATTTTATTAATTCATCTCTAATAGAGAAATAGAATATTGGAAATGTTATTATACAAATATTCTCTCTGAATATGATAAATAACAACACATATTCATGTAGGTTTCTTTATACCTGAGTCCTATGCTCAATAATTTCATCATGCAACCATTATGTAAAATCTACATTCATTCATCTATCTTACATTTCTATCATTATTTTTATTTTTTAAATTAAATTTATCTATTTTAATTAGAGGCTAATTACTTTACAATATTGTATTGGTTTTGCCATACATCAACAGGAATCTGCCACAGGTGTACACTTGTTCCCAATCCTGAACACCCCCTCCCACCTCCCTCCCAATACCATCCCTATGGGTCATCCCAGTGCACCAGCCCCAAGCAACCTGTATCCTGCATCGAGCCTGGACTGGCAATTCATTTCTTATATGATATTATACATGTTTAAATGCCGTTTTCCCAAATCATCCCCCCCTCCCTCTCCCACAGAGTCCAAAAGACTATTCTATACATCTGTGTCTCTTTTGCTCTCTCCGACAGAGGATGAGATGGCTGGATGGCATCACTGACTCGATGGACGTGAGTCTGAGTGAACTCCCGGAGTTGGTGATGGACAGGGAGGCCTGGCGTGCTGGATTCATGGGGTTGCAAAGAGTCAGACACGACTGAGGGACTGATCTGATCTGATACAGGGTTATCATTACTATCTTTCTAAATTCCATATATATGCATTAGTATACTGTATTGGTGTTTTTCTTTCTGGCTTACTTTACTCTGTATAATCGGCTCCAGTTTCATCCACCTCATTAGAACTGAATTATTTTTTAAATAATCATGTGTATGTCAAGCTAGTACTGAAAAGGAAAAAAAAACAGAAAAGTTACTTTAATTCCAAACACTGCATTAACCTAGCATGCCATTGTGCTCCCTGTAATCCTCTTTCGTGCACCCATATGCCTTTTCTGATCTTTGAATACCCATTTAAGTTAAAAGGTAATTTCATGCATAGATGAGATGGATGCCTCTTCAGAGAAGTTAAAAATTAGGGTGATTATTAATTCTGGCTTAAATACTCACACTGTATTTCTTGGAGAAATCTGAGCCAATACCATAGTTCTCATAAGGTTGAAGTTCAATCAGGGCAAAAAATTGATCATATACATATTCAATCACTAAATCTACATCTTGACAGAATAATGATTTAGATTTCACATTTCACACATGGCATTGCATTCCAAGTATACTTTCTAAATTTATTTGATAAACCTTGAGCTCTGTAATTTAATATCAGTGTTAGCTAGTAATTGGAACTAAAAAGATTTAACATGCTATCTTTTAGTTTTACTTTTTCAGGGCAAATTATTTACACCACTTGTCTCCAATTATGTAGGCTGACTTCTAAGGGCACAGTAGTTTTTCAGGAGCTGCCTCTGGGAAAAGGGAATAAATGAAAAGATAAACTTGGTTTGGAAACTATCTTGTTGGAACACGTGGCTAATACAAAAATTAAACTCTGATTTTAAAAAAATATTTTATGTCATTAAGGAAAACAAAAAAATTTGTGAAATAAACATTCTTATGAAGACCTAAAAATCTTGTGTTTTATATTCCATTGTCATGTTGAACTTGTAGAAACCTGAAGATTAAACTTGTCTTACAGAGCTGGAAAACAAACACAATCCTTCAGGGTTTTTCTTTTACCCTTGAAATAGGAAGCTGATTTTTCAAACAGTGGTGTGAAGAAATTAAACATGACCCAATGCAGGAGAGAACAATGTTAAAAAGATAAACAAAATTCTTTCTGCTGTACCAATTTTGCATTGAGTGATTCAAAGGAGAAACATTAGAAAGCAGAATTTGGTTGCTATGAAATTACGATCATTCTAGCAAGAGAAAGAGATGCTATAAGTTTATAATTATAATTTAAAAAGACTTGAATGTTTTTATTGATGTGCTTAAAACTCTACATAATTAAGATTAATGATGGCATGACTTTTTTACTTGAAAAAAAATGATCTAAACATATGTGATTATTAGCATTTACTAACTGTCTAAGAAATTTAAGTATGTATTTACTGATGATGTGTTACATATAGGGTTTTCCGTAGTATTGATGTATTTATAAAATTACCATTTTTGTCCAATTGATGTAGCTACTGATGTAGCCAGAACAGCTGGGTTGCAAAAGAAATGAGATAAAAGAAGGCGCTGGCACACTCAGATAAACATTTTTTTTGGTCATGAAGAGCATAAAAATAAAAGGAAATTATATGGAATTTGTGCAAAGATAATCTTTTTTTGGACAGTTAAGGATAATTGTAAAAATATCTGCTTTCTAGAGCACATATTTGTTTTCAGTGTCCAATAAAGCTGAAATTCAAATCTTGTTGATGATTTTACTTACCCATTGTTGTTGCTGCTGTCTGGTCACTCAGTTGTGTCTGATTCCTTGTAACCCCACGGACTGCAGCATGCAAAGCTTCCCTGTCCTTCACCATCTCTTGGAGCTTGCTCAAACTCATGTCCATTGAGTCAGTGATGTTATCTAGCTATCTCATCCTCTGTCATCCCCTTCTCCTCCTGCCTTCAATCTTTCCCATCATCAGGGTCTGTTCTAATGAGTCAGCTCTTCACATCAAGTGGTCAAAGTATTGGAGCGTCAGCTTCAGCATCAGTCCTTCCAATGAATATTCAGGATTGATTTCCCTTAAGACTGAGTGGTTTGATCTCCTTGTAGATCAAAGGACTCTCAGGAGTATTCTCAAACATCACAGTATAAAGGCATCAATTCTTTGGCACTCAGCCTTTTTTATGGTCCAACTCTCACTTCCATACACAACTACTGGAAAAACCATACCTTGACTATATGGACCTTCATTGCAAATTGATGCCTCTAATTTTTAATACACTGTCTAGGTTTGTCATAGCTTTTGTTTCAAGGTGCAAGTGTCTTTTAATTTCATGGCTGCAGTCATCATCTGCAGTGATTTTAGACTCCTATAAAATAATGCCTAAAAATATAAACATACTTCATATAATTTTCAAATAATGTCAAGACCATCATAAGGCACTTGGGAAACATTTAAAGCCAGCACTCCATCTACTTGCTATTTCCTGTATTTATGCACCTGGGAAAAGCTCTATCCTGACTAAAGATTATTGGAGGGTAGTAAAAATGTTAATATAATAAAATGGGAACTGGAATCCCCATTTATATCCATATACAGATATGTTGTCAGTGAATATGTGAAATAGGCAAGAATGGATAATTCTGAAAATAGTGTTCAGGGAGACTGAAGTGAAAGAGAAAATGACTTAGTCATGTCCAACCCTTGGCAACTCCATGGACTATACAGTCCATGGAATACTCTAGGCCAGAATACTGAAGTGGGTAGCCTCTACCTTCTCCAGGGTATCTTTCCAATTCAGGAATCAAACCAGGGTCCCCTGCATTGCAGGCGGGTTATTTACCTGCTGAGCTACAAGAGAAGCCCAAGAATACTGGAGTGGGTAGCCTATTCCTTCTCCAGGGGATCTTCCCAACTCAGAAATTGAACCAGAGTTTCCTGCATTGCAGGTGGATTCTTTACCAACTGAGCTATCAGGGTGACTAGTGATGAAAATTAGCAGCCTGTTTTAAAGCAGGTAACAAATACTCTACTCTCATACTCAGTTTTTGTTGGTTTGCTTTAGGGTATGTCTGTTTTCTCCCTTGTTTTTATTGGTTATATGCAAATTACCAAACCATTTTGTCAGCATGGGATATGGAAAGTGGAAAGCTGGGCCTGCTATGATAATAATCTCTGTAGGCTTTTATTAGCAGGAAAATTAGGCAAGCATAAGTTATAAATGCTGAAGGATATGACAGCTCTCCCTGGGATAAGTGATAGACAGACTTAGATTTGAAGGATCATAAACCATGTTCCCATACAGTCCATAGGCCGGGGGAGAGGGAAGTTAAAAAATCAAAATCGACAAACGAGAGTTTCTAGTACTATTAACTAAGGATTTTTTTCCATTTAGGTGTATGCTTAAATATTTCACAAGAGTATGTGGAGAATATTCTTTGAGAAAAAAATAAAATATTAAAATATTATTCAAGTTTTATATCTTTGATTTTAATTCTAGGGCTTTGCTTTAAACAAACAAAAAGAAAGATGAAAATTAGGAAATTAATGTGTGAGGTAGTGAATTTTATTTTGCATTTATATGACACTGAAACAATATATACAACAACTTGAAGCAACTGGGAATAGAGAATTGGTTTGGAGGAAACATTGATGCAGATACAGAAATGGGTGTAAATGGTCAAGACTTTAGACTTGAAGGCTGGATCCTGCATCCTCTCTTGCAATGGGCATGGAAAGAAACAGAAAGCCAAGGCTACAACTTCACTTGGGCCTCACCATGCATTGCCCCTACTCTGTACAAGTTTCCAAAGCCAACAGTCCTTACAGTCCAAGGATCTCCCAAGAGTATTCTCCAACACCACAGTCCAAAAGCATCAATTTTTCTGTGCTCAGCATTCTTTATAGTCCAACTCTCATATCCATACAAGACTACTGGAAAAACCATAGCTTTGACTAGACAGACACTTTGTTGGCAAAGTAATGTCTCTGCTTTTTAATATGTTGTCTAGGTTGATCATAACTTTTCTTCCAAAGAGCAAGTGTCTTTTAACTTCATGGCTACAATCACCATCTGCAGTGATTTGGGAGCCCCAAAAAATAAAATCTGATGCTGGTTGCACTGTTGCCCCATCTATTTGCCATGAAGTGATGGGACCGGATGCCATGATCTTAGTTTTCTGAATGTTGAGTTTTAGGCCAACTTTTTCACTCTCCTCTTTCACTTTCATCAGTAGGTTCTTTAGTTCTTCTTGGCTTTCTGCCATAAGGGTGGTGTCATCTACATATTTGAGATTATTGATATTTCTCCTGGCAATCGTGATTCCAGCTTGTGCTTCACCCAGCCCGGCATTTAAAATGATGTACTCTGCATGTAAGTTAAATAAGCAGGGTGACAATATGCAACCTCTAAGTACTCCTTTCCCAATTAGGAACCAGAGATTGTTCCATGTCCAGTTCTAACTGTTACTTCTCGACCTGCATACAGATTTCTCAGGAGGCAGGTCAGGAGGTCTAGTATTCCCATCTCTTTCAGAATTTTCCACAGTTTATTGTGATCCACATGGTCAAAGGCTTTGGCATAGTCAATAAAGCAGAAGTAGATGTTTTTCTGGAACTCTTTGCTTTTTCCATGACCCAACAGATGTTGGCAATTTGATCTCTGGTTCCTCTTCCTTTTCTAAAAACAGCCTGTATATATGGAAGTTCACGTTTCATGTACTGTTGAAGCCTGGCTTGGAGAATTTTTAGCATTATTTTGGTAGCATGTGAGATGAGCACAGTTGTGAGGTAGTTTGAGCATTCTTTGGCATTGCCTTTCTTTGGGATTGGAATGAAAACTACCTTTTCTAGTCCTGTAGCCACTGCTGAGTTATCCAAGTTTGTTGGCATACTGAGTGCAACACTTTCACAGCATCATCTTTCAGGATTTGAAATAGCTCCACTGGAATTCCATCACCTCCACTAGGTTTATTGATAGTGATGCTTCCTAAGGCCCACTTGACTTCCCATTCCAGGATGTTTGGCTCTAGGTGAGTGATCACACCATCGTGGTTATCTAGGTGATAAAGATCATTTTTTGTATAATTCTGGTGTGTATTCTTGCCGCCTCTTCTTAATATCTTCTTCTTCTGTTAGGTCCATATAATTTCTGTCCTTTATTGTGCCCATCTTTGCATGAAATGCTCCCTTAGTATCTCTAATTTTCTTGAGAGATCTCTTCTCTTTCTCATTATTTTGTTTCCCTCTATTTCTTTGCACTGATCTCTGAGGAAGGTTTTCTTATCTCTCCTTGCTATTCTTTGTAATTCTGCATTCAAATAGGTATATCTTTCCTCTTCTACTTTCCCTTTAGCTTCTCTTATTTTCTCAGCTATTTGTAAGGCCCCCTCAGACAACCATTTTGCCTTTTTGCATTTATTTTTCTTGAGGATGGTCTTGATCACTGCCTTCTATACAATGTCACAAACCTCCATCTATAATTCTTCAAGCACTCTGTATCTCAGATATAATGTTTAGAATCTATTTCTGACTTCTACTGTATAATCATAAGAGATTTGACTTAGGTCATACCAGAATGTTCTGGTGGTTTTCCCTACTTTCTTCAATTTATGTCTGAATGCGGCAAGAAGGTGTTCATGATCTGAGCCATAATCAGCTTCCAGTCTATTTTTTTCTGACTGTATAGAGCTTCTCCATCTTAGGCTTCAAAGAATATAATCAATCTGATTTCTGTACTGACCATCTGGTGATGTCCATGTGTAGAGTTTTCTCTTGTGTTATTGGAAGAAGGTATTTGCTATGACCAGTGTGTTCTTTTGGAAAACTCTGTTAGCCTTTGCCCTGCTTCATTTTGCACTCCAAGGCCAAGTTTTCCTGTTACTCCAGGTATCTCTTGACTTCCTACTTTTGCATTCCATCCCCTATAATGAAAAGGACATCTTTTCTGGATGTTTGTTCTAAAGGGTTTTTTAGATCTTCATAGATCTAAATAGACCAGTAATACATTTGTCAGGGCATAGACTTGGATTACTGTAATATTGAATGGTTTGCCTTGGAAATGAACAGAGAGCTTTCTGTTGTTTTTGAGATTGCATCCAATACTGTATTTTGGACTCTTTTGTTGACTATGATGACTATTCCATTTCTTCTAAGGGATTCTTGCCCATAGTAGTAGATATAATGGTCATCTGAGTTAAATTCACCCATTCTAGTTCATTTAATTCACTGATTTTTAAAATGTCGATGTTCACTCTTGTCATCTCTTGTTTAACCACTTCCAATTTGCCTTGATTCTTGGACCTGTCATTCTAGGTTCCTATGCAATACTGCTCTTTACAGCATCAAACCTTACTTCCATCACCAGTCACATCGACAACTAGGTGTTGTTTTTGCTTTGGCGAGGTGAGCACAGGGAGCATCAAAAAGGTGTTTCAGAGTTTAGTATAATCTTGTGATTGGATCAAGGTGCCAAATAGTAATGAATTAAATTATGAGAAAGGAAGAATGAGGCTGGTGCCCAACAGCCACTTTCCATATTCACACCTGTCCACCCACTGAGTCTCCTCTTTTTCCTTTGACCTCCCATCTTATGCCTCATACAGTTTTAGCATTTCAGCTTACCATGGGTACGTATTTCAGAATCACCACGTTGTTGTTTCCAAGTTTGTAAGCAATTTTGGTTTAGTGTTTCTAAAGTGTTTATCTGGCAGTTTAGTGCTGATTTGGTCTTTTGTGAACATCCACAGATACGAAGAGGGTGGTCTTTGAAAACCGTTTTGATATCAAATAGTTAGGTTAGAGGTTTCATAGAATATTTATGGAATAAAAGAGTGATTTGTAGACTCTTTTCTTAATAGCAAAGCCAACTCAAGCTACAAGAAGAGTCTATTTTAATTGAGTTGGTTATATCAGTAATTACAGGCTTCCCATATAGGTCAGTGGTAAAGAATCCCCCTGCTAATACAAGAGATGCAAGTTCAGTCCCTAGATTGATAAGATTCCCTGGAGAAGTAAATGGAAACCCACTCTAGTATTCTTGCTTGGGAAATCCAATGGACAGATTAAACTGGCAGGCAACAGTCCATGGGGTTGTAAAGAATTGGACACTACTTAGTGACTAAACAACAACACCAGCAACAAACAACATGCAAATAATTAAAGCTTATTCTGAAATAGTTTCCTGCCTTCTTGTAGTAAGAACCTCAAATAAGAAACACTACAGATTTTCAAACAGAGGCAAAGGAAGCAGGGCACGTGATAGCTTAAATAAAAAGGTTCTTAACTGGAAATAGCAAGTAGGCTTACTTCAGCAAATCTCTAGGGAACACTAGAATGGAGATAGAAGAAATATTTAACATCCTTCTTTCAACATTTGGTTTGATATTTAGAACTCTGAAAGTGTGCCAACCAGCTAAATATTGGAGAAAGCAGTGGAGGAAACAAATATATTTTGATAAGAGTTAGCTGAACAGAAAAAAATAAAATAATCTTTGTTTTCAGAGGTTTTTCAAGTTTAACTGTTTGTTGAGGCCCAAGGACAAGTTTTATTTTGCTTTAAGTCAATGGTGCTCAGAGTTCTATCTTTGGAAATTGTGGTCTGCCTTCTCTCAGAAGACATAGCAAAAGCCAGGAGGAGCCAGACATGTATCTGCTGTATAATATTTCTAGGCAGTTGCAACAGGAATCACCTTTCAGGGAGTATCACTGTAGAACATGAAAATATAAAATTCTGTACCCAAATAAAATATGCTGCCCCCCCTTTTGTTGTTTTATGTCTATCAAGTTGGTTTATTCCTCTCCCTTGGTTCTTGTCTCATCACAACAAAAAATTGTAACAATCGATCAAAGGGTTTAAAACAAGAGGACTTATAGCTCAGTTACAGCTCAAACAGACAAATCTTTTGTTAAATAGACACTCCCAAGACATAGGAACAGGCCAACCCCAAAGGCATAGTTGATGTAAGGATCTGTCTTGGCTTCCAGTCTGCTCCTTTTGATTGTACCCTGTGCAAAATAGGGCTTGTACTGATCACCAGTCAAGAAACAGAATGCAAATAAGCATACTCTCAAGGCCAATTGACAGTTGGCAAGTTGCATAACAACAGGTTCTGTTGTGCATGGCTTCGCATAATTCAGCCTGTTACAATCAGATGTATATATGTATAGACTATTTATGAACCCTTAAAGGGCTCCTTGCTGCCTAAGCTTACTTGAGGAAGCCCCTGTGGTTAGTTTGTATTCAACTAACTGTGTGCCTAGGGCGCATGTGAAGAAGTTGGAAAAGTCTCTATGGTTATTTGGTAGCCTATCTGTGAGCTCTCCTGGGCTATCTGGAATGGGATTTAGAGATCAGCTTGCATCCTTTTCTGCAAGGCCATCCCTCATTGCTCATGCCTAACTTCATATTTAACACTTCTAAATCCTCAGAAACTAAGTCTGAATGCTTCACTGAAAACGTGCATTCATCTTATTTTTCTAAAATGTATTAAAATAGCAGAAAGGAATAAGTAAAACAGAGTTGTGAAATCAGCATATGGCTCAGAGAATAATATAGAGATTTTAAACAAATAAATGAAATTAAAATAAGGTCAAAGAGTATTGACTGAAAACAAAAACAAAAGAGAAAAGACAGCCATAGTTTGAATATGTTCAGATATGGGAAGTTTGTTCAGAAGAGGGAAATAATACTGCCAATAAAATTGAGGGAACTTCTGGATGAAGCAGAAGCAAATGCCCTGTGTTGCGGTTGTGAGTTGTTGTTCAGTCGCTGTCATGTCTGACTCTTTGTGACACCATGGACTGCAGCACACCAGGCATCCTTGTCTATCACCATCTCCTGGAGTTTGCTGAAACTCATGTCCATTGAGTTGGTGGTGCCACGCAACCATCTCAGTTGTGAAAAGTGAGGCCAAAATCATAGGGGTTAATGAAAAACTTGTAAATGGAGTATTTATCTCCATCTATTCTATTTCCTACTTGAATGTTCCATAAATATAAAAGCCCCTCAGAAAAATGTCTAGCTCTCTATCCAATTACAGACCTTCTATAACCTTATTCTAAAATGTAAGGTGGTAAACAAAATGCATAAATATTTTAGAATATGGAAAAGAAAAACTAGAAAGAATGAATGGGAAATTTCACTTTAGTGTAATTAGAAAAAAATTGAGGAAGAGTATATAACTAGGGGAAGAAAAGATTAATTATATCTTGAGAGTGATTGAAGATACTGCATCCATGAAACAAAGACAGCACTGTTCAACATGAAGTAAGGAACAATAGCAACAAACAACATTTTTTTTTCAGTTCACTAAAATGACCAATTACAATAAACAAAGAGTTGGAAAAGGAAGCCAATGAAAACTCCTAGATTTAGGCGGAAAAAAAAAAAGAAAGAGAAAAAGGGATGAGAAATACAGACAGTAAAAGATCAGAGACATAAGGGATCAAATAAAGAAATTCAATAACAGACTTAAGATATTTATTAAAGCAGAGAATTAGAAAGCAGAGGAGAAAAGAATATCAAGCATTACTAGAAGACTCCCCCCCCCCCGTCAATGATGAATAAGAATACGTGCCTCTGATGGAAATGGCCTATTGATTGTTCAAAATAGTTATTGAAACAATAACAAAAACTCCTAGTCAATACATAGCACTGAGAAATTTCCAACAACTTAGTGACCAACAGATTTACACAAGCCAGAAAGAAAACCAAAGACTTCTAAGTAGTGACAAAAATCATTTTTCATCAGGTGTTTCATCAGTAACACCAGAGGCTAGAAGAGAGCAGAGTGAAGCCTCTCAAGATCCCTGGAGAAATTACTTGACCTATATTTCTACATCCCTCCAAACAACTGATCCGGTATGAGGATAGAAAAAGAATGAACACTTTATAATGAAAATGGCAATACAGGACAAAGGGACACATTCAGGAACGTAGATGTTTCAATTTGTGTAAATTGAGGTTTCTTGGTAAAAATGGGGTATTAATGGTAGATGATACATGGCTGAGTATTCTGGAAACCTTGGGCATTTA
Organism: Bos indicus x Bos taurus; assembly: GCF_003369695.1. Lineage (NCBI taxonomy): Eukaryota > Metazoa > Chordata > Mammalia > Artiodactyla > Bovidae > Bos > Bos indicus x Bos taurus. Next base: position 14,968,888 of record NC_040076.1, on the reverse strand, counting down.
TTAAAGAAACGTGTGCTTGCATGCTTGCTAAGTTATTTCAGTCCCATCAGACTTTGTGACACCCATGAGCTGTAGCCCGCCAGGGTCCTCTGTCCATGGGATTCTCCATGCAAGAATACTGGAGTGGGTGGCTGTGCTCTCCTCCAGGGGATTTTACTAACCCAGAGGTGGAAATTGTGTCTCCTGCAACTCCTGCATTGCAGGCAGATTCTTTACCTCTGAGCCACCGGGAGAAGCCCAGAGAAATGTGGGGGCTAAACAAAGTTGAGATATAACATAAACTTGGTCTCATAAACGTTCTCCATGATGACACAGGAGTTATGACACTGGATACAAAAATGTAACCAGCAAAATTCTTGCTCCCCATAGAATCAACTCATAGTCCTAGAAAAAGTGAGAGTTTTCCATTGGCAGGACTGTAGCCCACCAGGCTCCTCTGTCTGTGTTGATTCTCCAGGCAAGAATACTGGAGTGTGTTGCCATGCCTTCCTCCAGAGGATCTTCCCAACCTAGGGAATGACCCTAGGTCTCCCACATTATGAGTGGTTTCTTTACCATTTGAGCCACCAGGGAAACTCAGGAATCCTGGAGTGGTAGCCTATCTAGTTTCCAGAAGATCTTCTCGACCCAGGAATCGAACTGGGGTCTCCTACATTGCAGACAGATTCTTTACCAGCTAAGCTACCAGGAAAGCAGAATCATGTCATGGACATGGTCTCATAAACATAGCTATAACTTTAGTATGGAACAAAAACTTTACAGAAATGGAAGGATAGAAATGAGAGCACAACCAACTGAGTATGAGCTGTAATTGGGGGAAGGTTATGGAGGATGTAGCAAATAGAAACACAAATGTTTCCTTTTTGAAAATGAGAATTCAAGCGGCATCATCTGTGCTAGAGGGGACAAGACTGCAGTTATAATTCTGAAAGGATGTCAGTGGGCAACTGGGCATGGTGACATAGTAAAGAGAAAATTTAGGCATAAATCAGCAATTGAAGTGCAAGAGTGAGGGAACTGACTAACACCTAACATTTTCTGAGAACTTTTTTAGGGGGGAGTCTGGTCTTTTATAACAGAAAGTTTTCTGGGGTAAAATGCTGAGCAGTGATGTGCATAAAACATCAATCACTGTTTTGCAGAAAAATAACCAAAGTTCAAGGAGATTAAGTAACCTGCCAAGTATATGCAGCTATAAACAGATATGACTGGGGTTTGAATGCATTCATGCTGCCTCCAAGGCCCAGGTTCAATTCACTGTACCATGCTCCTTCCACCAGAGATCACTTCTTAGGTAAAAAGTGCCAGGGCGTAAATCAAGACCTTCTGATTCCAAAACTGGCTCACTTGCTGTTTCAGAGTTCTCACTGTAAATCAAGTGCTGTTGTATGAGAGTAAAAGAAGAAAAGACTGCACAAGGATTAAAAAAAAAAAAAAAGTCCATTCATGTTAGCAAGACTCTGAAGTGTAGTCTGAAAAAATATCACTGCTATTATAACTATGGGAAATCACAAAGGCAAAGCCAACTATTAACTACCAGAAAAAACTGACTTACACAATGAATCTCCCAAACTGTAGGACAAGACAGGTATTGGGTCAGAGAAAGAAATTAGATGGTATTTCCTTTAAAAAATCTATCTGGCATTAATGTGGATTAATGAGTAAAACATTATAGCTTTGTGTTTACACAAAAAAACTGTATGAAAATTTTATATTTTTTATTAATTTGGATAACCTAATACTTTTTCTTATTTGTAAAAATATATTGAAATTGAATAATTTCCAATTTTACTATTTTATAATTATCTTTTAAGAGTAAATTTCTAAAAATATGTCTCCTATTTCTCCATTATAATATCAAGAAAAACTTAAAAATTCAGTTGTTTATTTTGTGATACCTGGGATTACATGGTGACTAAACTGTATTCAAGCTCTTCATTAATGTTTAAATGTCCAAATTTCTATAACTTTTGGACAATGAAAATGATTACGTCCATATTTTTTAAAATAAATATCATTCAAAGAAATTCATATGTTGGTTTGACTGTGACTGTTGTGCTTCAAATACTTTCAAATCTTTACAAATCAGATCTAGAATGCAGCTTACTTTGCTAAAAGCACTCTGTCAGTATCTTAGCTGCAGGTAACAGATATGCTATTTCACAAGACTTCCTTGTAGCATATTTATATTCAGATAAGAGTTTAGGGGAATAAAGTGCTGAAATATAGTCAATTCCATCATCATAAATCATTACAAAATGTTATCTATTATGATCATTTAAAATTTGTTATCTACTTACCTTTAAATATATAATAAAAATCAAGAGAAAAAATTTTGATCACTTAATGTTCAGTCTACAAAAATTCACTTTTATATATACTGTTAAATATTGAGAAGTGGATTTTAAAATAAAGTTACACTAACAGTTTTGGTGTTACATAAGTTAGACTGAATTTGGAATGGATACTATAATATTAATTGATTATTACTATATGTTATGTAATGTTGAGCTCCAATTTGAATAGGAAGTCTGGAAAATGAAAATATCACTGTAGGAAAATAAAAATGCCTTTCAGGTGATTGGAAATAGCATTTCAGGAGCCAAGAATTAATTTGGGGACACTTGAGTTTGAAATACCAATGGCATCACCACGTGACAATGTCTGTATATTTCAGGCAAGAAGCTAAAAGAAAGTGAAGTCTCCCAAGTCATGTCCAACTCTTTGCAACACCATGGACTGTGGCCTTCCAGGCTCTTCCATCCATGGGATTTTCCAGGAAAAAATACTGAGTGGGTTGCCATTTCTTTCTCCAGGATATCTTCCCAACCCAGGGCTCGACCCCAGGTCTCCTACATTGCAGGCAGACTCCTTACTGTTTAAGCCACCAGTGAAGTCCACAAGATAAGAAGGATATAAAGAATCAGCTTTCCAAAAAAAAAAAAGAATCAGCTTTCCTCTCCATCTCAACATGGTGGTAAAAAGGAATGGCAAACATGGCAGTGGAGAGCAATTGAACACAAAGACATACCTGGGGAAACGCCCTCTTTTTGACAATTCTGGAAGTGGAAGGAGTTCAAAGGTGAACATTCTAGATCCTATATGTGTTCAGCTATCTGATAATTGTCACTATTTAACCCAGTATTGGAGAAGGAAAGGGCAACCCACTCCAGTATTCTTGCCTGGAGAATCCCAGGGACAGAGGAACCTGGTGGGCTGCTGTCTATGGGGTCGCACAGAGTCGGACACGACTGAAGTGACTTAGCAGCAGCAGCAGCAACCCAGTATATACAATAAAAGTGACACACGATAAATATAATATCTCAAATATAATATTAGAGTGGACTGATCACACAGGTGCAACCAGTTAATCACTGAAAACAAAACAGAGACCAACTTGATTCCATACAGAAACCAAATTAAATAATAACAAAAGGCAGAAATTTTGAAAGCTAAGCTTAACAGTTTAATTATGTGCAAGTGCAAACCTTCTGTATGATGCAATATACTATAAGAAATGGTAAACAGGAAACAATAAATTCTTAAAAATAATTACAATATGTTAGTATCTGAGATACAGAGTTAACCAAAATATTTAAAGACCTCTTAAAATACATAAATAAAAGATAACTTTCTAGTGGAAATATTGAGCTATGAGTGGCCAGATAATGGATAATAGAAAAACTTATGGTGACTCAGTTCAGTTCAGTCGCTCAGTCGTGTTTGACTCTTTGCAACCTCATGAATCGCAGCATGCCAGGCCTCCCTGTCCATCACCATCTCCCGGAGTTCACTCAAACTCACATCCATTGAGTTGGTGATGCCATCCAGCCATCTCATTCTCTATCATCTAGCCATCCAAATTTTTAATATATTTGCTGGTTCAAGAAATGCCAATACAATATCAATGGAGCAAAACAAGAAATGTCTCAAAAGTTTATGACCCAGAGGGATGGTATGGTGAGGGAGGTGAGAGGCGGGTTCAGGATGGGGAACAAGTGTACACCCGTAGTGGATTCATGTTGATGTATGGCAAAACCAATACAATATTGTAAAGTAATTAGCCTCCAATTAAAATAAATAAATTTAAATTAAAAAAAAAGAAAATACATAGTACTTTGAAATAATGGTTGAAGCTTAAATTGATATAAACCTTCTGATGAACATATAGCTGGAAAAAGTCTCAGTTCAGTTCAGTTGAGTTGCTCGGTTGTATCTGACTCTTTGTAACTCCATAGACTGCAGCATGCCAGGCTTCCCTGTCCATCACCAACTCCTGAAGCTTACTCAAACTCATGTCCATAGAGACAGTGATGCCATCCAACCATCTCATCCTCTGTTGTCCCCTTCTCCTCCTGCCTTCAATCTTTCACAGCATCAGGGTCTTTTCAAATGAGTCAGTTCTGTGCCCAGGTAGCCAAAGTATTGGAGTTTCAGCTTCAGCATCAGTCCTTCCAATGAATATTCAGGACTGATTTCCTTTAGCATGGATCTCCTTGCAGTCTAAGGGACTCTCAAGAGTCTTCTCCAACACCACAGTTAAAAAGCATCAATTCTTTGTTGCTAAGCCTTCTTTATAGTCCAACTTTCATATCCAAACATGACTACTGGAAAATCCACAGCTTTGACTAGATGGACCTTTATTGGCAATGTCCCTGCTTTTTAATATGCTGTCAAGGCTGGTCATAGCTTTTCTTCCAAGGAGCAAGTGTCTTTTAATTTCATGGCTGTAGTCACCATCTGCAGTGATTTTGGAGCCCATAAAAATAAAGTGTGTCACTGTTTCCATCATTTCCCAATCTATTTTCCACGAACAGATGGGACTGGATGCCATGATCTTAGCTTTCTGAATGTTGAGTTTTAAGCCCACTTTTTCACTCTCCACTTTCATCAAGAGGCTCTCTAGCTCTTTGTCACTTTCTGCCATAAGTGTGGTGTCATCTGCATATCTGTGGTTATTGATAATTCTTCTGGGAATTTTGATTCCAACTTGTGCTTCATCCAGTCTAGCATTTCTTATGATGTACTCTGAGTATAGGTTAAATAAGCAGGGTGAAAATATACAGGCTTGACATACTCCTTTCCTGATTTGGAACCATTCTGTTGTTCCATGTTCAGTTCTAACTGATGCTTCTTGACCCGCATACAGATTTTTCAGGAGGCAGGTCAGGTGGTAAGGTATTACCATTTCTTAAAAATTTTCCAGAGTTTGTTGTGATCCACACAGTCAAAGGCTTTCAGTTCAGTTCAGTTCAGTCGCTCAGTAATGTCCAACTCTTTGCGACTCAATGGACTTCAGCACTCCATGCCTTCCTGTTCATCACCAGTTCCCGGAATCTACTCAAACTCATGTCCATCTAATTGGTGATGCCATCCAACCATCCCATCCTCTGTCACCCCCTTCTCCTCCTGCCTTCAATTGTTCCCATCATCAGAGACTTTTCCATTGAGTCAGTTCTAAAGTATTGGAGATTCAGCTTCAGCATCAGTTCTTCCAATGAATATTCAGGACTGATTTCTTTAGGATGGACTGGTTGGGTCTCCTTGAAGTCCAAGGGACTCTCAAGAGTCTTCTCCAACACCACAGTTCAAAAGCATCAATTCTTCGGTGCTCAGCTTTCTTTATAGTCCAACTCTCACATCCATACGTGACTACTGGCAAAACCATAGCTTTGACTAGATGGACCTTTGTTGGCAAAGTAGTGTCTCTGCTTTTTAATATGCTCTCTAGGTTGGTCAAAACTTTTCTTCCAAGAACTAAGCATCTTTTAATTTCATGGCTGCAGTCACCATCTGCAGTGATTTTGGAGCCCCCCCCCCAAAATAGTCTGCCACTGTTTCCACTTTTTCCCCACTATTTGCTTGAAGTGATGGGACTGGATGCCATGGTCTTACTTTTCTGAATGTTGAGCTTTAAGCCAACTTTTTCACTCTCCTGTTTCATTTTCAACAGGAGACCCTTTAGTTCTTCTTCAATTTTTTCCATAAGGGTGGTTTCATCTGCATATCTGTGGTTATTGATATTTCTCCCAGCAATCTTGATTCCTGCTTATGCTTCATCCAGCCCCGTGTTTCTCATTATGTACTCTGCATATAAGTTAAATAAGCAGAGTGACAATATACAGCCTTGACATACTCCTTTCTCTATTTGGAACTACTTTTTGTTCCATGTCAAGTTATAACTGTTGCTTCCTGACCTACCTACAGATTTCTCAAGAGGCAGGTGGTCTGATATTCCCATCTCTTTCAGAAGTTACCACAGTTTGTTGTGATCCACACATTTAAAGGCTTTGTCATAGTCAGTAAAGCAGAAATATAAGTTTTTTTCTGGAACTTTCTTGCTTTTTTGACGATCCAGCAGATTTTGGCAATTTGATCTCTGGTTCCTCTGCCTTTTCTATATCCAGTTTGAACATCTGGAGGTGCATGGTTCATGTACTGTTGAAGCCTGGCTTGGAGAATTTTGAGCATTACTTTGCTAGTGAGTGAGATGAGTGCAACTGTGTGGTAGTTTGAGAATTCTTTGGCATTGCCTTTCTTTGGGACTGGAATGAAAACAGACCTTTTCCGGTCCTGTGACCATTTCTGAGGTTTCCAAATTTGCTGGCATATTGAGTGCAGCACTTTCACAGCATCATCTTTGAAGATTTGAAGTAGCTCAACTGGAATTCCATCACCTCCACTTGCTTTTTTTTGCAGTGATGCTTCCTAAGGCTCACTTGACTTCCAATTCCAGGATGTTTGGCTCCATTTCACTGAGTCATGAAGACATTTTTTTGTATAATTGTGGGTATTCTTGCCACCTCTTCATTATATCTTCTGCTTCTGTTAGGTCCATATCATTTCTGTACTTTATTGTGCCCATCTTTACATGAAATCTTCCCTTTATACCTCTAATTTTCTTGAAGAAATCTCTATTCTTTCCCATTCTACTTTTTCCCTCTGTTTGCATTGATCACTGAGGAAAGCTTTCTTATCTCTCCTTGCTATTCTTCAGAACTCTGCATTCAAATGGGTATATCTTTCCTTTTCTGCTTTGCCTTTTGTGTCTCTTCTTTTCTCAGCTACTTGTAAGGCCTCCTCAGGCATCCACGTTAACTTTTTGCATTTCTTTTTTGGGGGGATGGTCTTAATCACTGCCTCCTGTGCAATGTCACAAACCTCTGGCCATCCATCTTTAGGCACTTTTTGTATCAGATCTAAATCTTGAATCTATTTGTCACTTCCACTGTATAATTGTAAGGGATTTGATTTAGGTCATACCTGAATGGTCTAGTAGTTTCCCCTACTTTCTTCCATTTAAGTCTGAATTTTGCAATAAGGAGTCATGATCTGAGTCACAGTCAGCTCCCACTCATGTTTTTGCTGACTATATAAGGTTTCTCCATCTTTGGCTGCAAAGCATATAATCAATCTGATTTTGGTATCAACCAACTGCTAATGTCCATGTGTAGAGTCTTCTCTTGTGTTGTTGGAAGAAGGTGTTTGCTATGACCAATGTGTTCTCTTGGGCAACTCTATTAGCCTTTGACCTGCTTCATTTTGTCCTCCAAGGCCAACTTTGCCTGTTACTCCATGTGTTTCTTGACTTCCTACTTTGCATTCCAGTCCCCTATAATGAAAAATACTTCATCTTTGTGTGTTAGTTCTAGAAGGTCTTGTAGCTCTCTATAGAAGCATTCAACTTCTGCTTCTTCCCCATTACTGGTCAGGGCATAGACTTGGATTACTATGATATTAAGTGGTTTGCCTTGGATATGAACAGAGATCATTCTATCATTTTTGAGATAGCATCCAAGTACTGCATTTTGGACTCTTCTGTTGACTATGATTGCTGGTCCATTTCTTATAAGGGATTCTTGCCCACAGTAGTAGGTATAATGGTCATCTGAGTTAAATTCACCCATTCCACTCCATTTTAGGTCGCAAATTATTAAAAGTTTGTGTTCATTCTTGCCATCTCCTGTTTGACCACTTTCAATTTGCCTTGATTCATGGACCTAACATTCCAGGTTCCTATGCAATATTGTTCTTTATATTATTGGAATTTTCTTCCATCACCTGTCACATCAACAACTGGGTGTTGTTTTTGATTTGGCTCCATCTCTTCATTCTTTATGGAGTTATTTCTCTACTGATTTCAAGTAGCATATGGGACCCTATCGACCCAGGGAGTTCATCTTTCAGTGTCCTATCTTTTTGCCTTTCCATATTGTTCATGGGGTTCTCAAGGCAAGAAACCTGAAGTGGATTGCCATTCTTTTCTTCAGTGGACCACGTTCTGTCAGAACTCTCCACCATGACCTGTCTGTCTTGGGTGACCCTACATAGCATGGCTCATAGTTTCATTGAGTTAGACAAGGCTATGTATGGATGTGAGAGTTGGACTGTGAAGAAGGCTGAGCATCAAAGAATTGATGCTTTTAAACTGTGGTGTTGGTGAAGACTCTTGAGAATCCCTTGGATTGCAAGGAGATCCAACCAGTCCATTCTGAAGGAGATCAGCCCTGGGATTTCTTTGGAAGGAATGATGCTAAAGCTGCAACTCCAGTACTTTGGCCACCTCATGCGAAGAGATGACTCATTGGAAAAGACTCTGATGCTGGGAGGGATTGGGGGCAGGAGGAGAAGGGAACGGCAGAGGATGAGAAGGTTGGATGGGATCACTGACTCGATGGACGTGATTCTGAGTGAACTCTGGGAGTTGGTGATAGACAGGGAGGCCTGGGGTGCTGCGATTCATGGGGTTGCAAAGAGTCAGACACGACTGAGCAACTGATCTGATCTGATGGTCCATGTGATAAGATTGGTTAATTTTTTGTGATTGTGGTTTTCATTCTGTCTGCCTTCTGCTGGAGGTGATAAGAGGCTTACGAAAGCTTCCTGATTGGAGAGACTGACTGAGGCGTAAACTGGTTCCTGTTCTGATGGACAGGGCCATGTTCAGTAAATCTTAAATTCAATTAAATTTTCTGGTTTTGGTCAGGGCTGTGTTCCCTCCCTGTTGTTTGACCTGAGACCAAACTACGGTGGAGGTAATGAAGGTAATGGCGACCTCCTTCAAAAAGTCTCATTCACGTACTGCTACACTCAGTGCCCCCAACCCTGCAGCAGGCCACTACTAACCCGTGCCTCTGCAGGAGACTCCTGGACACTCACAGGCAAGTCTGGGTTAGTCTCTTGTGGGGTCACTGCTCCTTTCTCCTGGGTCCTGGTGTGCCCAAGGTTTTGTTTGTGCCCTCCAAGAGTCCATTTCCCCAGTATTGTGTAAGTTCTGGTGGCTCTATGGTAGGGTTAATGGTGACCACCTCCTAGAGGGTTTGTGCCACAGGTCTACTTCATCCAGAGCCCCTGTCCCTGCGGCAGGCGACTGCTGACCTGTACCTCTGCAGAAGACGCCAACACAGGTCTGGCTCAGTCTCTGTGGGATCTCTGGTTCCTGGTGCACACAAAGTTTTGTTTGATGCCTCAGAGCGTCTCTGGCAGAAATGGGGTTTGATTCTAAATCCAATTTCGCCCCTCCTACCATCTTGCTTCTACTTTTCCCTTGTATGTGGGGTATGTTTTTTTTTTTTTTTTTGTAGGATCCAACATTCTCCTTTCAATGGTTGTTCAACAGTGAGCTGTAATTTTGGAGGTCTTTCAGGAGAAGATGAGCACATGTCCTCTACTCTGTTATCTTGGAGTCAACTAAATTTACACTCTATTGAACTAGCACATTGGAGATATCTTAAAAAGCTTTAGCTACTAGTATAATAATCACAATACTTTATGAAATGACAGAAATCAGAAAGCAGTTAATGTCCAGAATAAAGTGATTGATAAAGTGAAAGTGAAGTCGCTCAGTCCTGTCTGACTCTTTGTGATCCCATGGACTGTAGCCTACCAAGCTCCTCTGTCCATGGGCTTTTCAAAGCAATAGTACTGGAATGGATTGCCATTTCCTTCTCCAGAGGATCTTCCCGACCCAGGGATTGAACCCAGTTCTCCCACATTGCAGACAGATGCTTTACCATCTGAGCCACCAGGGATATAGAAAGTGATTGATAAATAATAGTAATCTCTTAAGTGGAATACTAATAAGCTGTTAATATAATATTACACATGTAGCAGACATCTGTTGTAGCTGCTGGAACCACTTAAGTTTGACTTTTTTTTCCTCCCTGAGTATTCATGCTAATTAACCTTTGTGAACTACCACCCTCTTCACCACCACACACATAATGAACAGTGTCCTGATGGGAAGTGTCAAGATACCCTACACTTCTCTGGATCTTGAGTCGAGGAACACAGACACTGTTAAGTTAGAATTGATTAATCCTAATAGGTGAACTGAACATTGACTGTCACTTGGTTAGTGTTAGGTGTCTGTCCTTTGACTTCATCCAGTTTCTTTTTGTAATATGACACAGTTCTTTTATTTCTCTCTGACTTCCATGTGCCAGTACATACATTTAACTTTATTTGCTTGCTTAAAGCAACCAACTTTGGCTTCTGTGTTTTGCAACTAGAGGACTTGGTATAATTTTGTATATATATGAAAGTGGAAATGTGAGTTGCTCAGTCCTATCTGATTCTTTGCGACCCCATGGACTGTAGCCTGCCAGGCTCCTCTGTCCATGGGATTCTCCAGGCAAGAATACTGGAGCCCATTTCCATTCCCTTCCCCAGGGGATCTTCCTGACCCATGAATCCAACGTGGATCAATACATGCACATACACACATACACATTTCGCAAGCAGCTCAGATAGTAAGGAATCCTTCTGCCAATGCAGGAGACCCAGGTCCTTAGGCTTTCATAGAGTCAGACTCGACTGAGCATGCACACATATATGTTTTACATGTGTGTGTGTGCCCTCTGTGAGGGTGGCCCCCATAATCAAGGTTTCAATAAGGCTAAATTCCTCTCTCTGAATGTAGGGAATCCCTCTTCTAAGAGGGAGCTTGGGTTCCTGTTACAGGCTTTTGTGATTATTGCTAGAGTTCATCTCCTCTCTGTGTAAGTAAGATCCTGCTTTCCACACTGGTTGTCAGCTGAGAGCTGCTTTTTGTGCCCAGAGATCATCCATATGATTTCCTGTCACATGGCATTTCATAAACCTCAGACATCATGACAGTTTACTTCTTCAAGACTAAGAGAGTCTGGGTTTACTATGCTAAGGAGGGTGGGGTCTTATATAACATTACCCAGTCATAGGAGTGACCATCCATTCTATTGGCAGAATCAACTCAAAGGTTCCACCACACTTAATGTGAGAGGTTTTCTCAAAGACATAACACCTAGGGGTCCCTACGCAAACGTCTACCACAATGGGTGACTCAAAAATTGCATGTTTTCAAATTTTACAAGCTCTGCTTTTGAGATAACCAAATTGGTGGATAAGGATGTGTGTGTGTGCTCAGTCACTCAGTCGTGTCTGACTCTGCCATCTCATGGACTGTAGCCCACAAGGCTCCTCTGTCCATGTAATTTTCCAGGCAAGAATAGAGGAACTGGGTTGCCAAGCCCTCCTCCAGAGGATCTTTGGGACCCAGGGATGGAACCCGAGTGTCCTGCATCTCCTGCATTTACAGATGGGTTCTTTACCACTGCACCACCTGGGAAGCTGGATAGGGTTAACAAAATCCAATTTATTCATATTAGATTCAGTCTGGCAATTTGACCAAGCTGATCATAATGAACAAATCAAATATTTTCAGGTAATTTGAACATGTCATTGTAGAAACACACGTGGAAAATCCAACTTAATCTAAAATACTAAATTTAGAGAGTGGTTAGAAGTGTGGATAATCTTGGTAAGATGATATTAACTTTATATTATTCTCCCTAGGGTAGAAAAAAAATGTTTGAAGCGTTCAGAAAGTACTAAAGTGTGCAATAAAAAATGTCCTTCAAGGAAAAAAAAATGAGATATTTTTGGGAGTAGTTTTTAGAAAGACAAGATTTAATCAATCTAAATTGAGGCTAGAGGGGAGATTTTGGTAAAAATAATACAGGATATTCATATCCACCCTATATTTATATTTCCCCTAGCTAAAAATCAATTTAGCCAAAATGATCATTTATTTATACATAAAGAAGGCTATGACATCAAGATAAATATAAGTCCTAACCTCCTGTTTCACTTTTCCAAAGAGTGAGCATAAAATATAAAATTAGAACAGAAATTTGAAAAAAAATTACTATTTAATAAAAAGTATAACAATTTTGATGCATATATTATGCCTTAATGACTTTTATGTAAAATAGTATTGATTACTGAAATAGAACCAAAATGTAATATAGCAAGGATAAATTAAGGTATATTCAAAGAAAAAGGAAGCTTTGGTATATTAACTTTGGTGCCTATAATTCTTCTAACCGAAGCTTTATACGGTGGCTCTAGGAAAAACAACTAGACTTTCTAATATTTCCTTAGTTATCATTTTTTCAATGAAAAAATTCTAACAGTACATTCCCATATAGCTGGCTGTTTAATATTTATTTTATTTAGTGTATACAGTTTGTCAGCAATTTGACCTATTAATTACTCCAACTTGTGATTCTTTTGTACTAATTTTATTTAAGTAGGTAAACATGTAAACTTTTAAATCAATATATTTGTCCTTTGCATGCTAAGGATACACTTAGTAATATCAAGTAATTTTGCCTTACTATCTTCGTATGTTTTTCCACTGAAAAATCTACAGTGAAGCTGAGTAAATGCTTTTCTTATCTAACACTAGGAAGAGAATTTTAATAGAAAACATAAAAATTGATATTATTGAGGGGGCACATAATATGGATAGCTGGAAATAGTTGCTTTTATGATATGCTGTTGTTCTTAGAAAATGATTTTTGAGGATGAATTGAGTACAAATGAGTGACTACTTATATTTAAGATACAGTACAATGTGTTCAGTCTCCTCAAAATGAAAAAAGATGGACATATTCACATTATACTGTACAAATAGTCCATATATATCTACTAACACTGAATTTTTATTTTCTTTCAGATAATGTAAGAACAATTAACAAATGTATGAACCAGGATTCAAGGCAGCATGAAGGGGTCTACACTTGTAGTTTACTTTAGATATTATATGTAGAAATGCCCAGCATGGTAGAAATGATTCCAACCCATAACGGCTGGTAAAAAGTGTGCAAGTGACAATGCTGAACTTTCTGAAAGGACACAAAATGTAATTGGTGAAAGGTTTAGTTAGGCTTCAGGCACCCACGTGAAATGCTTAGGAAAGCAGAAGTTCAGCATGGAAATGACTATCATCCAGGAAAAGAGAACAAAAATTTATATGAATCATTCTGAAATGAACTATTTGAAAAGAAATTTTCAGGAAATTTAAAAGGTAGAATTCTCAAAGTATCTTTTTCATAGTATCTATATGGCTTCAGCTTCACTTAGGAAGGTTTTTGGGTTGACCAAATGCCTCTGTCCAACATGAAGAGCTTTGCCAGGACAAGGGACTTAGAGTGTCCAAACCAGAAAAGTTCATGGCCAAGGCAGGACTTTTTGGTTACCTTAGCTACAGTTCTCACAATTTAAGCAAACTAACCAGGAGTTTTATTTAAAAAAAACAAAACAAAACAAAAAAAACACAAAAAAATGTATACAAGCTTCTACCAACAGATTCTACTTGAATTGATCTGGGATGGGAGTCAGGTTTGTTATGTTTGCTTATGTATTGCTTTTCTACTGTGGCTAAAAGAGACGACTGCAAGCTTAGCAGTTAAAAATGATACAAAGCTATTATCTCGTGGTGCTGTGCATCAGAAGTGCAGGTAGAGTGTGACTTGGCTGGTCCTTCTGTCAGAGCTCACAAGGCCAAAGCAATATGCCAGCAAGTATGTCTTCATATCTGGAAGTTCTGTGGAAAAACTCCTTGCTCATGAAGGTTGTGTCAGAATTCAATTCCCTGCAGATGTGAACTGAGGTGCTTGTGTCCTTGCAGGCTATAAACTGTGGACTGTTCCCAGATTCTAGAGTCCACCCATATTCCCTGCTTTGTGATGCATCTACTCTATCGCCAAAGCTCATAAGACTGAACTGCATCTTTTCCATGATAAGAGCTCTCTGACTTTCCCCCTTTCTCACCTTTCTTCCCTCCAGCTTGTCACCCATCTGACTCCCCTCTTTCCTCTTTCAATCAGGAGGCCCAAGTAATTATACTGGACCAACTTATACAATCCAAGGTCATCTTCCTCTGTTCATCTCCTTTTACAGAAGTACCTAGATGAGTACTTGATAGGATAACCAAGGGACTGAAATTTTGTGGGGGTATATTTTTGGCAAGAGAGTTCCAGAAAAACATCTATATTTCTGCTGTATTGATAATGCCAAAGCCTTTGGCTGTGTGGATCACAATAAATTGTGGAAAATTCTGAAAGAGATGGGAATACCAGACCACCTGATCTGCCTTTTGAGAAATTTGTATGCAGGTCAGGAAGCAACAGTTAGAACTGGACATGGAACAACAGACTGGTTCCAAATAGGAAAAGGAGTACGTCAAGGCTGTATATTGTCACCCTGCTTATTCATCATGAGAAACGCTGGACTGGAAGAAACACAAGCTGGAATCAAGATTGCCGGGAGAAATATCAATAACCTCAGATATGCAGATGACACCACCCTTATGGCAGAAAGTGAAGAGCAACTCAAAAGCCTCTTGATGAAAGTGAAATTGGAGAGTGAAAAAGTTGGCTTAAAACTCAACGTTCAGAAAATGAAGATCATGGCATCTGGTCCCATCACTTCATGGGAAATAGATGGGGAAACAGTGGAAACAGTGTCAGACTTTATTTTTTGGGGCTCCAAAATCAGTGCAGATGGTGACTGCAGCCATGAAATCAAAAGAAGGTTATTTCTTGGAAGGAAAGTTATGACCAACCTAGATAGCATATTCAAAAGCAGAGACATTACTTTGCCAACAAAGGTCCGTCTAGTCAAGGCTATGGTTTTTCCTGTGGTGATGTACGGATGTGAGAGTTGGACTGTGAAGAAGGCTGAGTGCCTAAGAATTGATGCTTTTGAACTCTGGTGTTGGAGGACACTCTTGAGAGTCCCTTGGACTGCAAGGAGATCCAATCAGTCCATTCTGAAGGACATCAGCCCTGGGATTTCTTTGGAAGGAATGATGCTAAAGCTGAAACTCCAGTACTTTGGCCACCTTATGTGAAGAGATGACTCATTGGAAAAGACTCTGATGCTGGGAGGGATTGGGGGCAAGAGGAGAAGGGGATGACAGAGGATGAGATGGCTGGATGGCATCACTGACTCGATGGATGTGAGTCTGAGTGAACTCCGGGAGTTGGTGATGGACAGGTAGGCCTGGCGTGCTGCGATTCATGGGGTTGCAAAGAGTCAGACACGATTGAGCAACTGATCTGATCTGATCTGATCTGATTTTTGGCATTCTGTCTGCTTATTGCATTTTGTTTTGGTTCTCTGAGTAATTCTATATATGCAGTGAGAGTTGAAAAACCTTGTAGAAATGCTTCCCATCGGACTTCCCTGGTTGCTCAGTGGAAAAGTATCCACTTGGCAAAGAAGAAGACATGGGTTCAATCCCTAGTCTGGGAAGATCCCACATGCCTTGGAACAACTAAACCTGTCCACCACAACTACTGAGCCAGTGCTTAGAGCCAAGGAACTGCAAGTACTGAGCCCTTGTGCCAAAAATACTGAGCCCGTGAACCCTAGAGCCCATGCTTAGCACCAAGAAAAGCCACCACAGTGAGAAGCCCACGCCCCTCAATAAGAGAATAGCCCCCTCTCACAACAACTAGAGTAAAGCCTGCATGACAACAAAGACCCAGCACAGTCAATAAACAGATAAATAAACACATCCCTCCTATGTTCCTACTAGGTTCCAAATGCTTCCCTCCCTCTACAAGAGCCAAGTATACTTAGTTCAGTTCAGTCACTCAGTCATGTCTGACTCTTTGCGACCCCATGGACTGCAGCACACCAGGCTTCCCTGTGCATCACCAACATCACCAACTCCCAGAGCTTGCTCATACTCATGTCCATCAAGTCAGTGATGCCATCCAACCATCTCATCCTCTGTCATCCCCTTCTCTTCCTCTGTCATCCCCTACTCTTCCTGCCTTCAATCTTTCCCAGCTGAAGCTGAAGCTCCAATACTTTGGCCACCTGATGCAAAGAAGTGACTCATTGGAAAAGTGTACCTAACATGAAGAGAAATAAATCTCTCTTTGGGACATCCGGTTTCCACTATAATGCATGAAGAGCTTGAAAGCTGTTTACATTCTTATAACTGCATAACAAGTTTGCAGGAACATACTGGCTTCCAATAACACAAATAATGCATTTTCTTGCAGTTCTGGAGGTCAGAAGTTCAAACTCAGTCTTAACTGAGTTTAAGGCAAGGTGCATGACTTATCTATTCGGTCCAGAGATTTTTTTCCTGGGAAAATAATCAATCAACAATTTTGCTTTTATTCAGGAAGTTCTTACAAGCTATTTCCCCCCAAGCAAACAGTTACCACCTTTGGGCAACCGAATCTCCCAACAGACAATAGGTTGCTAACCTGGCCAAACACTTGATTATTGAAAAACATTTGTACTTATCAAGAACCACATCTCACTGTGTCCATTAATTTTAAATTATTATGCCACAATCTTTGCCCAAATGAAATTACTGTCCCTCTTTGAAAGACCTGAAATAATCTGCTTTATATTGGACCTCCAAATCCTATGAATATCCTTCCTTGAATATACCCTTCTGAGACAATGCACAGACTCTCTCATTGCAGTAGCACCAGTAAACTTATGTTTATTTGATTAACAGAATATTCTGTCACTCTTTTGATGGTGTCAGTAGTTGATACTTGTTTTATGGCTTGACAACTTTGAGCTATTTTATACCCTCTCAAAGTGTATTTGCTGTATTTTACTACTTAAAGAAGAAACAGACTCTCAGTGAAGGCAAGTGATTTGTACCATAGCCCATATGTAAATAGTGTAGAGTCATGGTCTCATCCATGGTTTGACTCAAAGTTCTTAAATTTGTTCAGTCATTTTCATCCCTACTCATTTTTCATTTCTCTATATAGTTGAGCTTCTTTTAAAATCCATCCACTTGTATGCAATAGCTATTGTAGTGTATTGTTTTCATCGGTACCTCTCATTTTCATCATTCTCTGAGCATCATTCCCACATTTTCAACTGCCTGCAGGGCTTTTCCATTTGAATGGCTTTCCATCATCTGATATCATTTAACTGACACTGTCTAAACTAAACTCATCTACACCAAAAATATAATTCTCTAGACTTTATTCTTGTACAGAAATTTGAGAGTGGTTTGAAAAATCTTAAGCATACATTTCTTCTCTCCCCATTAACATTGTAAATGTCCCGAGGAAAAGAATCTCACATGATAACTTCTCAATAGTGTCCTCCTGTCTGCTAAGCATAGTGGCAAGTGTAAGGCATTCAGTAAAAGTGAGAATGAGGGAGGGTATCTAAATTGAACAGTGAAAAATGATGAAGCTATATGTCATTTTAATTACTACATTAAATTAGGTTGAGTGTGACATTTAAAATTACAGTTCAATTTGATTCAATGATCATGAACTAGCATCATCAAG
The DNA here is from genome assembly GCF_003369695.1 of Bos indicus x Bos taurus. Taxonomy (NCBI): domain Eukaryota; kingdom Metazoa; phylum Chordata; class Mammalia; order Artiodactyla; family Bovidae; genus Bos; species Bos indicus x Bos taurus. The sequence continues at coordinate 14,951,279 of NC_040076.1, read as the reverse complement.
GGTGCTCAGAAAAAAAAAAAAGCCAGGGGTACAAATAAAGGATAATTATTATACCCTGACCCCTAGGCAAGCTGCTTTTAGGTTTCCAGTCTCATAAAATGAGTCCTTGAAGTGAAATGAGGGAGGAGCTGACAAAAAGGAGACAGAGAGTTTGGTGTCTCTCTTTATTCTTTTTGCTGTGTCTCAACTGAAACAGTCTACAAAAGAGGGATATTTCAATATTCAAGGAAATTTGGAGGGAAAGCACATCTTATTTTATTTAAAATTAATTTTTATTGGAATATGTTTGCTTTACAGTGTTGTGTTAGTTTCTACTGGACAGCAAATTGAATCAGTTAATACATATATGTATATCCCTTCCATTTTGGAATTCCTTCCCATTCAGGTGACAGTGGATTAAGTAGAGTTCTCTGTGGTGTATGATATGTTCTTATTAGTTATATTTTTCATACGTATTATCAATAATGTATCCCTAGATCTTATTTGTAAAGCAGAAATAGAGAAACAGACATGGAGAACAATGTAGGAGACAGAGAATGAGATGGTTGGATGGCATCCCTGACTAAATGGACATGAGTTTGAACAAACTTCAGGGAAGCCTTGGTGGTGTAGTTTGTGAGGTTGCAGTCAAATATGACTTGGAGACAAAAAAACGACAACAAGCCTCTTCTCAAAAGTCCCTAAACTTCTCCATCATTCTTATTCACAGAAAATGACCTTGCTTCCCATTTCACTGTGATAATTGAGTGATGGGAAGAGAACTTCTATACTCTCTGACCACCAAGGTCACCCATTTGCCCACAAGGTGAGTATCAGTTCAGTTCAGTTCAGTTCAGTCACTCAGTTGTGTCTGACTCTTTGTGATCCCATGAATCCCAGCATGCCAGGCCTCCCTGACTATCATCAACTCCTGGAGAATGCTCAAACTCATGTCCATCGAGTCAGTAATGCCATCCAACCATCTAATCCTCTGTCGTCTCCTTCTCCTGCCCCCAATCCCTCCCAGAATCAGGGTTTTTTCCAATAAGTCAACTCTTTGCATAAGTTGGCCAAAGTATTGGAGTTTCAGCTTTAGCATCTGTCCTTCCAAAGAACAACTAGGACTGATCTCCTTTAGAATGTACTGGTTGGACCTCCTTGCAGTCCAAGGGACTCCCAAGAGTCTTCTCCAACACCAGAGTTCAAAAGCATCAGTTCTTTGGCTCTCAGCTTTCTTTACAGTCCAACGCTCACATCCATACATGACCACTGGAAAAATCATAGCCTTGACTAGACAGACCTTTGTTGGCAAAGTAATGTCTCTGCTTTTGAATATGTTATCTAGTTTGGTCATAACTTTCCTTCCAAGGAGTAAGCGTCTTTTAGTTTCATGGCTGCAATCACCATCTGCAGTGATTTTGGAGCCCCCCAAAAATAAAGTCAGCCATTGTTTCCACTGTTTCCCCATTATTTCCCATGAAGTGATAGGACCAGATGCCATGATCTTATTTTTCTGAAGGTTGAGTTTTAAGCCAACATTTTCATTGTCCTCTTTCACTTTCATCAAGAGGCTCTTTAGTTCTTCACTTTCTGCCATAAGGGTGGTGTCACCTGCATATCTGAGGTTATTGATATTTCTCCCAGAAATCTTGATTCCAGCTTGTGCTTCTTCCAGCCCAGCGTTTCTCATAATGTACTCTGCATATAAGTTAAAAAAGCAGGGTGACAATATACAGCCTTGATGTACTCCTTTTCCTTTTTGGAACCAATCTGTTGTTCCATGTCCAGTTCTAACTGTTGCTTCCTGATCTGCATACAAGTTTCTTAAGAGGCAGGTCAGGTGGTCTGGTATTTCCATCTCTTTCAGAATTTTCCACAGTTTATTGTGATCCACACAGTCAAAGGCTTTGGCATAGTAAATAAACAGAAATAGATGTACCACCTATTCTCTGAGCACTCCCAAGTGTTTAACCCTAACCTGAATCTCTCTCTAATTGCATATTAATATATCAGGAACACTACTTGCAATATCCACTCTACTTGGATAGCTAAGAGATATCTAAAATTAGTGTGTCCAAAAAAAACTTCTAACACTAATGCTAAAGAAAAAAAAAATTAGGGCAATTTTATTCTTCTAATTCCTTACGTCACAAATCTTGCACCCTTCTTTTTTATCTCGTGTCACCTTTCTTGTCTATCAGCAAATCCTATCTAATCTACCTTTGAAACACATTCAGAAACTTATCACATCTTTCTTTATTTGCTTCTGTCCTGTCCAACTCTGCAGCCCTCTAAACTGTAGCCTGCTGGGCTCCTCTGTTCATGGGATTTTCCAGGTAAGAATACTGGAGTGGGTTGTCATTTCCTTCTCCAAAGGATCTTCCCAACCCCAGGATTGAGCCCATGTCTCCTTCATTGGCAGGTGGGTTCTTTATCACTGAGCCACCACAGAAGTCTTCACATCTTACTGTTCATCAGTACAAAGGATGAGATGGTTGGATGGCATCACTGACTCGATGGACATGAGTTTGAGTAAGCTCTGGGAGTTGGTGATGGACAGGGAAACCTGGCATGCTGCAGTCCATGGGGTTGCAAAGAGTCAGACACAACTGAGTGACTGAAATGAACTGAATTGAACACCATTATCACAAGTGGATTACTGCTGTAGATCCTGACTGCCACCCTAGCAGGGTCTCTGTGCCACTTTCTTTCTTTTCTGGAATATATTGTTTTACAATGTTGTGTTAGTTTCTGCTGTACAACAAAGTCAATCAGTTATATGTATACATATGTCCCCTCCCTCTTGTGCCTCCTTCCCACCCTCCCATCCCATCTCTCTAGGTCATCACTGGTTTTCTATGATAACACTAAGGAATCAAAGAATTCCAAATTCATATGGCCTTCTTCGTTGTGGGAAAATGCATTTGTCAACATAAGAAGTTAGATTTTACTTTATTTAGAAGTTGGCAGACTGATGGGCTTCCCCAGTGGCTTGCCTGCAATTCAGGAGACACGGGTTTTATCTCTGGGTCAGGTAGTTGCCCTGGAGGAAGACATGACAACTCTTCACGTGATGTATGACAACCCTTTATGTCATGTGTGACATCCCTTCATATCATGTGTGACATCCCTTCATGTCATGTGTGACCTGACAAAACACTTCAGTATTTTGCCTGTAGAATCCGGTGGACAGAGGAGCCTGATGGGCTAGAGTCCATAGGGTTGCAAAGAGTCAGACATGATGGAAGTGACTAAGCACAGAGGTATGCAAGCAGACTGATGTTTACATCTACATATTCAGATATACCATCCTGAGCCAGATGTGAAATCCTGAGGTGCACTTGTATTCTTGCTCAGGGTCACATGAGATCAGATGTTAGCCTGCCCCATCTCTTCAGAATCTTCCCATTACCCATTGATTAACTTTTGGCATTTCTGTAGTCACAGAGCCTGTTTCACTGCTCTCTGCCTTTCTGCAAACAGGCCAACCTTGTTCATACCTCAGGATCTTTGCACATGCTGTCCACTCTGCTTTGAATGAACTTGAACACACACACTGTATTGATTTCTTTTCCATGCTCAAATTTTGCTGTTATTGTTTGTTGTTCAGTTGCTCAGCCATGTCCAACTCTTTGGGACTCCACGGGCTGCAGCACATCAGACTCCCCTGTCCTCCACTATCTCCAGAGTTTGCTCAAATTCATGTCTGTTGAGTCAGTGATGCTATTTTTTGATAGGGAAATACACACACACACACACACACACATGTACATCCACAATATCATAAATTCATCTTCATCTCATGAATCTCAGGTTTATTTACCTGACTTTAAGTGTGACTGACCTGTTTTGCATGGTCACATAATTTAAACAGTACACAACCCTGGGACATATACAGCATTCTTGTAGCTCCAGGATATGAATGTTTGTGAGCACACTGTTAAAAAAATTCTAAATCACAACCCTTTAAGTACCTGTGCTAATGTGATACATTTTCTCCTCTTCTTTTCTTCCTTGTACAGAACCATATCACTTAAACTGTTTTTTTAACTTGTGTTTAATACATCTTCTAGGTATTAATTTTCAGGCATTTTCAATGTGAAATATGTTTTGGTTTATATCACTTGTGGAATGTGTTAATCTATTTTAAAGTATGATTCATAGTGTATTTCACTTCTCAAGAGACACCATGTGTTAAGAGATAATATTCTGAAGTATTTACCAGTATTGTTTCACACATTTACCATTTTCTTCTCTGCAGTCCTTGTTCATTCAATGGCATTGCTAGTTTCCTTGCAAATCTGATATGGAGGATTTACACTCATACATGCTATACATGTTTGAAAATTAAGCTTCCATCATATAATGTGGAACAAATGGCTCTAGAATATTGCAATAGTGTTGCCATTTTCAGCTTTGTGAAATTGATTAACTTTTGGCATTTCTGTAGTTAGAGAAAACTACTTTATCCTTGGAAATGTAACAGATTAAGATTCATTTTAATTTTCCAATGAATGCCTGATGTTCATTCCTCAGTGATGTGAATAGTGAACATATTTTCCAAGGTCCAGTGAGGATGTAACAGTATTGACATACATACAAATTTTAATACACTTATTATGCTTAATTTATTTGAAAGTTTGTTCAAATGATAGGAGATATACCTTTCAAGATGTGCAATTTTATTCCCATTCTCATGTTAAGTAATGAGTAAATCAGGTAATCTAGAATGTGATTTACTTCCACTGCTAAAGAAGAGATCAATTTTGGTCATCTATCTAACTCACAAAATACTGAACTCATCCTAACTAGGTTTAATAAACTCATTTGTGTGTGCATGTGTGTTCATCCAAGTTCAATATAAAATTTAAAATAAATTTCAAATTAAAAGATAACATTTTTATAAAATTATTTTGTCATAATAAATATTTCTTCTCTTTCAACTTCCACTAATTGGTGGAACACCATTTATTTTTCTTTGTAAATGTACTATCTACAGTATCTATGGGGCTTCCCTTGTGGCTCAGTGGTAAAATACCCACCCACTAAGTAAGGAGAAATGGGTTCAATACTAGGCTGGGGAAGATCTCCTGGAGAAGGGAATGGCAACTCACTCCATAATTCTTGCCTGGAAAAACTCATGAACAGAGAAGCTCAGCAGGCTAGTTCTGGGATCACACAGAGTCAGACATAACTAAGTGACTAAACAAAAGCAACAATAACAACAACAACAACAAAAACACACCAGTATCTATAAGCTGACATCTCTAGCATGAGTGTCACATATAAAAATATGGCAGAATACCCTCTATTGGTAGATCATGTGGAATTGAAGTTCTTTCCCCAGTAGGGTGGATGGTTGGTATGAAATCACTAATATTATCTGACCCAGTCCTCAAGGAGCAATGAACACAGATTCATGAAGTATCTGGTCAATATTAGTGCTGCAGTCAGCGGACAGAACAGAGTGATGCTAATTGACCCATATGAGAATTGGACAAACAAACTTAGTTGCAATAGTGCCAGGGTGTCACTTAATTAACTATATATTCTGTTAATGTTATTTAAAATCTGTATGCATATCATAATTCAAATGCTCACCTTTGGCCTTTAGCAGGAAGATATCTTCAAAAGGCATTTTAGATTGTTTTCATAATATGCACTATATAAATAAATGTAAATTACCTGTGTTTTTAAATAAAATCTTCAAGTAAATAGCTCAAAGTACATTTTCTATGGGTAGCTTACACAATAAGAGCCTCAGAAGAAGGGCAATTTGCAGAAATTTTGTATTTTCAGCTATTTCTACATAAGTATTTATTGTTCAGTCATGTCTGACTATTTGAGACATCATGGACTATAGCCTGTAGGCTGTCAGGCTCCTCAGTCCATAGGATTCTACAGGCAAGAACACTGGAGTGGGTTGCATGCCCCTATCCTGGGGATCTTCCCAACACAGGGATCAAAACCAGGTCTCCTGCATTGCAGGCAGATTCTTTACCACCTGAGCCATCATGGAATATTTCTTGGTCAATTAAAATCATCAGTTTGCTTGAGATGCTGATGAAACTCATGGGAAACATATTCACTTTACATGTTGAAACTGAGAATGAATGTTTAAAGACTAGAATCCTAGGAAGACATGGGCAAGTGCCTTCTCTTAATACCCTGGGCAGTTTATTGATTTTGGAAGGAACCCTTCCACCTCCTGCTACCTCCCAACCCAGAAGAAAGCATCAGGGAGCACTGAGGTAAGGCTACTTAAAAAGACCGATGGTGGATTTTGAATGCAAATTTGAGGAATATTACTTAACTCATCTTCTAATCCAGCCTACTGATAAAACTTTTAACAAGTTCCTCAGGAGTGAGAATATATACACACTACACAAGTAAATAGCTTCCCTGCTGGCTCAGATGGTAAAGTGTCTGCCTGCAATGTGGGAGACCCAGGTTCGATCCCTGGATTGGGAAGATCCCCTGGAGAAGGAAATGGCAACACACTCCAGTACCCTTGCCTGGAAAATCCCATGATAAAAGTGAAAGAGGAGAGTGAAAAAGTTGGCTTAAAGCTCAACACTCAGAAAACAAAGATAATGCCATCTGGTCCCATCACTTCATGGGAAATAGATGGGGAAACAGTGGAAACAGTGGCTGATTTTATTTTTGGGGGCTCCAAAATCACTGCAGGTGGTGACTGCAGCCATGAAATTAAAAGACGCTTACACTTTGGAAGGAAAGTTATGACCAACCTAGATAGCATATTGAAAAGCAGAGACATTACTTTGCCAACAAAGGTCCGTCTAGTCAAGGCTATGGTTTTTCCAACGGTCATGTATGGATGTGAGAGTTGGACTGTGAAGAAAGCTGAGTGCTGAAGAATTGATGCTTTTGAACTGTGGTGTTGGAGAAGACTCTTGAGAGTCCCTTGGACTGCAAGGAGATCCAACCAGTCCATTCTAAAGGAGATCAGTCCTGGGTGTTCTTTGGAAGGACTAATGCTAAAGCTGAAGCTCCAATACTTTGGCCACCTCATGAGAAGAGGTTTTTTTGTTTTTGTTTTTAAATTTTATTTTATTTTTAAACGTTACAAATTGTATTAGTTTTGCCAAATATCAAAATGAATCCACCACAGGTATACATGTGTTCATCATCCTGAACCCTTCTCCCTCCTCCCTCCCCATACCATCCCTCTGGGTCGTCCCAGTGCACTAGCCCCAAGCATCCAGTATTGTGCATCGAATCTGACTCATTGGAAAAGACTCTGATGCTGGGAGGGATTGAGGGCAGGAGGAGAAGAGGGTGACCAAGGATGAGATGGCTGGATGGCATCACTGACTTGATGGTCATGAGTCTGAGTAAACTCTGGGAGTGGTGATGGACAGGGAGGCCTGGCATGTTGCAATTCATGGGGTCGCAGAGAGTCAGACATGACTGGGCAACTGAACTGAACTCAGAACATGTAAATGAAATAAAATAATTGGAAGGTTTGTGAGCAACTATAACAGAAATTGACAAGAACAAAATTCTCTGGATTTTCATTTCAGTTCAGTTCACCTCACATGAGGTGGCCAAAGTACTGGAGTTTCAGCTTTAGCATCATTCCTTCCAAAGAAATCCCAGGGCTGATCTCTTTCAGAATGCACTGGTTGGGTCTCCTTGCAGTCCAAGGGACTCAAGAGTCTTCTCCAACACCACAGTTCAAAAGCATCAATTCTTCGGCTCTCAGCTTTCTTCACAGTCCAACTCTCACATTCATACATGACCACTGGAAAAAACATAGCCTTGACTAGATGGACCTTTGTTGGCAAAGTAATGTCTCTGCTTTTCAATATGCTATCTAGGTTGGTCATAACTTTCCTTCCAAGGAGTAAGACTCTTTTAATTTCATGGCTGCAGTCACCATCTGCAGTGATTTTGGAGCCCCAAAAAATAAAGTCTGACACTGTTTCCTCTGTTTCCCCATCTATTTCCCATGAAGTGATGGGACCAGATGCCATGATCTTCGTTTTCTGAATGTTGAGCTTTAAGCCAACTTTTTCTTTTTGTAAATAACTGTTGACATCATTGCTGACTCAGAAATATTGCCAGAATTCTAGTTACTCTTTCGCATTAACCATTACAGAACACAGGTAAAGGAAAAAGGCTTTCTAATAACAAATGTGAATTTGAGCATGTAATGCATTTTAATGTAGCATTCTTTTTTAACATTTTGATTATAAGATAGATTTAGTGTTGAGTAGGAAGAGTTTTATATGTAGTTATGCATAATTGTTTTTCTTTGCTTTTGAGTAGATCTTTTTAAAGGAATTTTAAAAAATGGTCATAAGATTAATTCAGTTTCTTCCAGCATATTGTACTGGCCACAGAACTGGAAGCAAAACCAACCACCAATTTCAGTTCCTCACTGACTACAAAATTGCTTTGACCTTAAATAGTTAATTAAAACTCAATATTCCTAGATTATCTTTTATTCAATGAGGAAAGTAATTTTCTACCATTCCTGCTTTTCACATGATTATTATGAGCATCAAATAATATTAAAATGCAAGTTAAGTACCTTTAAACCAAAACATATACTAAGAGTGATATTCTTGATGTTTTATGTGATTTACTCTATTTCAAACAAACCAAATTTTTGAATCTTGATTGAGGCAGAGATGGTAATTTGTAGTTAACTTACCTTCTAGCTCGTTATAAAAGCAAGCAAAAATTAAATTATTAAAAAGATAAGTCTTATGTGGATTAATTTTTTTTAAAGGGTACAATAATCTGTGTCACTTATCATCAAGAGATGAAGTCTGTTTCTGAATGTGAAGGAGATGTGATTCCAACATCTGTGTCTTCATTGATTGCAAGGTTGATTGAGCTGATCTGACTAGGTAGGCAGGGGCCCCTTTACTGCCTCACAGCGCCATGCTCATCCTTCCCAAAGATGCATGCTTGGTTGAAGAGGACAGCCTTCCCTAATAGAAGAAGACCTTTTTTTTTGTTTGTTTGTCTTTTTGTTTTTGCTCAAGGGTATACAAGTGGCTGGGAGAAGGCAATGGCACCCCACTCCAGTACTGTTGCCCGGAAAATCCCATGGATGGAGAAGCCTGGTAGGCTGCAGTCCATGGGGTCGCTAAGAGTCAGACACGACTGAGCAACTTCACTTTCACTTTCCACTTTCATGCATTGGAGAAGGAAATGTCAACCCACTCCAGTGTTCTTGCCTGGAGAATCCCATGGACGGAGAAGCCTGGTGGGCTGCAGTCCATGGGGTCGCACAGAGTCGGACACGACTGAAGCGACTTAGCAACAATACAAGTGGCTGTACTCCCCAGCTAGAACCTCCAAACAAGCTCTCAATAAATGTAGTCTATTTCTTCACCATTTGGACCAGGGCTTGATTATGGAACTTGCTTTGGTTAGCAGAAACAAAGATAAAGTAACCCAAGGCTTGCTGAGTGCTTGCCCACTCTTCCCCATGGGAACCCTTTGATCACTGTGTGAGAAAGCCCAGGGTAGCATTTTAGAGCATAGAGACAGAGCTTGAGTGACCCAGTCCCAGATCATGCCTCAGACATGAGAGTTAAGCCAATCTACACCACCCATTATGGACCAAAAAAATCATCTGGCCAAACAACAGAATCAAGGGAACAAGTGTTTGGAGTCACTAATTATTTGAGAGGGTGCACAGGCAGCTCAGATGGTAAAAAATCTGTCTGCAACACAAGAGACTTGGGTTCAATCCCTGGGTTGGGAAGATCCCCTGGAGAAGGGAATGGCTACACACTCCAGTATTCTTACCTGGAGAATCCCATGGACAGAGGAGCCTGGTAAGCTACAGTCCACTTGGTCACAGAGTTGGACACGACTTAGGAACTAACACATTGTGAAGTAGCAAAGGCTAACTTCTATAAATGCCATTGAGGTTAATTTAGTATCAACACTGATAACATAATCTGAACAATTATTAAATCTTAATTAGAAAAGACAAGTTTTGAAACCAGGAAGAAAAGAAAGTGAAATAGCTCAGTCATGTCCATCTCTTTGTGACCCCATGGACTGTAGCCCACCAGGCTCCTCCATTCATGGAATTTTCCAGACAAGAGTACTGGAGTGGGTTGCCATTTCCTTCTCCAGGGGATCTTCCTGACCCAGGGATAGGAGACCCCTGTCTCCCGCATTGCAGGCAAATGCTTTTACCATCTGAAGCACCAGGGAGGAAGACCTGGATTTGAATCTGGAGCATGACACATTCTGCTTATTCAACCCTAAGTCTTACTTAAATTTGCTGCTTCTTAGTTTGACCATAACAAAACATGGTAATACAATTTTGTCCAATTTGGGGGATGATTAAACTTGATGAATAAAATATACTTAGCACATTATGCTCAATAAGCTATTACTATATTTATTCATTACATATTATGTAGGTTTAATATAACTTTTAAATTTTTTCCTTAAATTTATATTATTATTTTTATTTTTAATATTTTGTCCTCAAAAATTTGGAGTTTATAATTGACCTTCTAAACTACCACTAGTTCTGTCTGAGGATTTTGAGCAATACTGGTATTTTACAAAATTCAAATCACCATAACAATTCTTTGAAAAATTTGATTTTCTTACTGCTTTCCATTTATGTTTACCTACAATTGATCTTTTTCTATAGATGTCATTTTGGGGACATTGAGTGGCATTTGAAGGTACTCATGACAGTGTCTATGAGAGATTTACAGCACTTAAGCCATCAGAGATTCATCCTTAGAATTAAAGAGAAATAGAATATCTTTAGAACTCAGGTCTTATGATTAGTTTCATTGAAAATATCTTGTAAAATTAGTTTCAGTGTCAGCATACTAAAGGCTGTGTCAGCTTTTTTCAAAGAGTGACAATGATATATGGCAGCTAACTTTGACTGGAGCCTGTAAAATAGATGGAGTAGTCAGGTTTAGTCCTAAGTAACCTTTTATCCAATGACAGTAATTACTTATTTGAACCTTTAATTCATTTAAATTTTCTTGAACTTTCAAGTGACTACCCACATATTTTCCATTTTGACAGATACATTTAAATGACTAATATATGGAACAAGCTACCCAATGCTGTGATGTGATTGACAGCTAAAAAAAAATCATAAGGCACCTTTTACTTTTCCAACTTTGAAAAGCTAAATCTTCAATAAGATCAATTTATATTTGTTAACTTGTTATAATTTCCTTAAAAAAAAAAAAAAAACATACTCCAAAGTAAAAATTCAGTGAATGTGATTCCAAGAGATTCAGGAAGTCATGGAAATTTTCTGTATATAGGCACTTGTGAAAAGTTCAAAATATTTATCATATTTTGGAGTTTTTGGCTTTGCTAAAGTTGCAATCACTATTTCAAATGGCCTTTGAAACAAATAAGTGACTCTACCTAAAACATATTGTAAATGCATTACTTCACTGAAAGAATCTAATAGGAATATTCTCCCCAATTCCACCCCCTGCAAATACCATTAGATAACTCATTTGTGTGTCTTCAAATTGCTGACTATGTTTATTGATATGAAATCTTTGGAATAGTTTGCTTTAATGGTGGCTGAGCAAGTTGTTTTAAGTATTGCATTTGTATTTATACTTGTGTCATTTCTGTTTAAGGGGATAGGAAGCGGTCCCTTCATTGTGCACTGTGGAGGATTTGGAAATACCCACTGTGCCTTTAACACCTTTTCTCGAAATATGGTGGGGCAGCCATGCTTCCCCTCAGAGCTACTAGGCAGAACATCAGTGCAATTGCACTGTTTTTGAGAGCTTTGAATCAGCTGTTGCCATGGAAATGGTTGTAACTTGTGAAGTTTCCTTGTGGTCCCTTTGAATTACTTAAACATGCTGTTCTGCCATTGATGTGCTATCACTGCCTAAAACTAGCTCTCTACTACTCTGGAAATCTCTGATTAATTTTACTGTAATCTCATTACCTCTGCATTCTTTCTGTTATCAATTCAAATTCCTGTAACTTGGAACCAGTGGTATCCAGATGCAGAATAGAGGACTCACAGCAGGTTCATTAAAGTGAAAGTGAAGTTGCTCAGTTGTGTCTGACTCTTTGAGACCCCATGGACTATAGCCCACCAGGGTCCTCTGTCTACAGGATTTCCCAGGCAAGAATACTGGAGTGGGTTGCCATTTCATTCTCCAGGGTATCTTCCCGACCTAGGGATCGGAGACCCCTGTCTCCCGCATTGCAGGCAGACACTTTAACCTCTGAGCTACCAGGAAAGCAGGTTCATTAAAAGCAAATTAATTCAGATATGATGAACTCTGTAATTAACCCATTACTTCAGTTTTCTACTTACTGTGGTTGTTTTTCAGTCACAAAGTCATGTCTCATTCTTTGCAACATCATGGACTGTAGCATGCCTGGTCCTTGTCCTCTGCTATTTCCTTCAGTTTATTCACATGCATGTCCATTGAGTTCCTGATGCTATCTAATAATCTCATCCTCTGCCACTCCTTTCTCCTTTTACCTTCAATCATTTCCAGCACCAGGGTCTTTTCCAATAAGTCATCAGCTCTTCACATGGCCAAAATACTGGAGCTTCAGCTTCAGCTGTACTTATAACTGGCTACCATTTTCCTGAATCTACATGGTTCTCAGATGTTATCAGTTCAGTTCAGTCCTCAGTCCATGTCTGACTCTATGTAACCCCATGGACTAAAGCACACCAGGCTTCCCTGTCATCACCAAATCCTGGAGCTTACTCAAACTCTTGTCCATAGAGTCAGTGATGCCACCCAACCATCTCATCCTTTATTGCCCATTTCTCATTTGCTTTCAATCTTTCCCAGCAAAAAGGTCTTTTAGAGTGAGTCAGTTCTTCCCATCAAGTGGCCAAAGGATTGGACTTTCAGCTTCAGCATCAGTCCTTAAAATGACTACTCAGGACTGATTTCCTTTAGGGTTGACTGGTTTGATCTCTTTGGGGTTCTAAGGGGCTCTCAAGAGTCTTGTCTAACACCACAGTTCAAAAGCATCAATTCTTCAGCACTCAGCTTTCTTCACAGTCCAACTCTCACATCCATACATGACCACAGGAAAAACCGTAGCCTTGACTAGACGGACCTTTATTGGCAATGTAATGTCTCTGCTTTTTAATATGCTATGTAGATTGGTCATAATCTTCCTTCCAAGGAGTAAGCATCTTCTAATTTCATGGCTGTAATCACCATCTGCAGTGATTTTGGAGGCCCCCAAAATAGTCTGACACTGTTTCCAATGTTTCCCCATCTATTTCCCATGAAGTGATGGGACCAGATGCCATGATCTTAGTTTTCTGAATGTTGAGCTTTAAGCCAATTTTTTCCACTCTCCTCTTTCACTTTCATCAAGAGGCTTTTTAGTTCCTGTTCACTTTCTACCATAAGGGTAGTGTCATCTGCATATTTGAGGTTATTGATATTTCTCCTGGCAATCTTGATTCCAGCTTGTGCTTCTTCCAGCCCAGAATTTCTCATGATGTACACTGCATATAAGTTAAATAAGCAGGGTGACAATATACAGCCTCAACGTACTACTTTTCCTATTTGGAACCAGTCTGTTGTTCCATGTCCAGTTCTAACAGTTGCTTTCTGACCTGCATACAGGTTTCTCAAGGGGCAGGTCAGGTGGTCTGGTATTCCCATCTCTTTGAGAATTTTCCACAGTTTATTGTGATCCACACAGTCAAAGGTTTGGCATAGGCAATTAGGCAGAAATAGATGTTTTTCTGGAACTCTCTTGCTTTTTCGATGATGCAGTAGATGTTGGCAATTTGATAACTGGTTCCTCTGCCTTTTCTAAAACCAGCTCGAACATGTGGAAGTTCACGGTTCATGTATTGCTGAAGCCTGGCTTGCAGAATGTTGACCTTTACTTTACTAGCGTGTGAGATGAGTGCAATTGTGCTGTAGTTTGAGCATTCTTTAGTATTGCTTTTCTTTGGGATTGAAATGAAACTGACTTTTCCAGTCCTGTGGCCACTGCTGAGTTTTCCAAATTTGCTGACAAATTGAGTGCAAGACTTTCACAGCATCATCTTTCAACAACTGAAATAGTTCAACTGGAATTCCACCACCTCCATTAGCTTTGTTCATAGTGATGCTTTCTAAGGCCCACTTGACTTCACATTCCAAGTTGACTGGCTCTAGGTGAATGATCACACACCATCGTGATTATCTGGGTCATGAAGATTTTTTTGTACAGTTCTTCTGTGTATTATTGCCACCTCTTTTTAATATCTTCTGCTTCTGTTAGGTTCATACCATTTCTGTCCTTTATCAAGCCCATCTTTGCATGAAATGTTCCCTTGGTATCTCTGATTTTCTTGAAGAGATTACTAGTCTTTCCCATTCTGTTGGTTTCCTCTATTTCCTTGCATTGATCACTGAGGAAGGCTTTTTATCTCTCTTTGCAATTCTTAGGAACTCTGCATTCAGATGCTTATATCTTTCTTTTTCTCCTTTGCTATTCACTTCTCTTCTTTTCGCTGCAATCTGCAGGCCTCCCCAGACAGCCATTTTCCTTTTTTCATTTCTTTTCCATGGGGATGGTCTTGATCCCTGTCTCCTGTACAATGTCACGAACCTCATTCCATAGCTCATCAGGCACTCTATCTATCAGATCTAGGCCCTTAAATCTATTTCTCCCTTCCACTGTATAATCATAAGGGATTTGATTTAGATCATACCTGAATGGTCTAGTGGTTTTCCCTACTTTCTTCAATTTAAGTCTGAATTTGGCAATACGGAGTTCATGGTCTGAGCTACAGTCAGCTCCTGGTCTTGTTTTTGTTGACTGTATAGAGTTTCTCCATCTTTGGCTGCAAAGAATATAATCAATCTGATTTTGATGTTGATCATCTGGAGATGTCCATGTATAGAGTCCTCTCTTGTATTGTTGGAAGAGGGTGTTTGTTATGGTCAGTGCATTTTCTTGGCAAAACTCTATTAGTCTTTGCTCTGCTTCATTCTGTATTCCAAGGCCAAATTTGCCTGTTACTCCAGGTGTTTCTTGACTTCCTACTTTTGCATTCCAGTCCCCTATAATGAAAAGGACATCTTTTTTTGGGTGTTAGTTCTAAAAGGTCTTGTAGGTCTTCATAGAACCGTTCAACTTCAGCTTTTTCAACATTACTGATAGGGGCATAGACTTGGATTACTGTGATATTGAATGGTTTGCCTTGGAAACGAACAGAGATCATTCTGTTGTTTTTGAGATTGCATCCAAGTACTGCATTTCGGACTCTTTTGTTTACCACGATGGCTACTCCATTTCTTCTGAGGGATTCCTGCCCACAGTAGTAGATATAATGGTCATCTGAGTTAAATTCACCCATTCCAGTCCATTTCAGTTTGTTGATTCCTAGAATGTCGACATTCACTCTTGTCATCTCCCATTTGACCACTTCCAATTTGCCTTGATTCATGGACCTGACATTCTAGGTTCCTATGCAATATTGGTCTTTACAGCATTGGACCTTGCTTCTATCACCAGTCACATCCACCGCTGGGTATTCTTTTTGCTTTGGTTCCATCCCTTCATTCTTTCTGGAGTTATTTCTCCACTGATCTCCAGTAGCATATTGGGCACCTACTGACCTGGGGAGTTCCTCTTTCAGTATCCTATCATTTTGCTTTTTAATACTGTTCATGGGTTACTCAAGGCAAGAATACTGAAGTGGTTTGCCATTCCCTTCTCCAGTGGCCACATTCTGTTAGATCTCTCCACCATGACCTGCCCATCTTGGGTTGCCCCACGGGCATGGCTTAGTTTCATTGAGTTAGACAAGGCTGTGGTCCTAGTGTGATTAGATTGACTAGTTTTCTGTGACTATGGTTTCAGTGTGTCTGCCCTATGATGCCCTCTTGCAATACCTACCATCTTACTTGGGTTTCTCTTACCTTGGTTGTGGGGTATCTCTTCACGGCTACTCCAGCTAAGCGCAGCCTCTGCTCCTTATCTTGGATGAGGGGTATCTCCTCACCACCACCCTTCCTGACCTTCAATGTGGGATAGCTCCTCTAGGCCCTCCTGCGCTCGTGCAGCCACAGCTCCTTGGATGTGGGGTTGGTCTACCCGACTGCTGCCCCTGGCCTCGAGCATGGGATTGCTCCTCCCAGACACCACCCCTAACTCAGATGACGATGATATCTACTACTGTGGACAAGAATCCCTTAGAAGAAATGGAGTAGCCATCATAGTCAACAAAAGAGTCTGAACTGCAGTACTTTGATGCAATCTCGAAAACGACAGAATGATCTCTATTCGTTTCCAAGGCAAACTATTCAATATCATGGTAATCCAAGTCTATGCCCTGATCAGTAATGTTGAAGAAGCTGAAGTTGAGCATGTATATGAAGACCTACAAGACCTTCTAGAATTAACACTCGATAAATATGTCCTTTTCATTATAGGGGTCTGGAATGCAAAAGTAGAAAGTCAAGAAATACCTGGAGTAACAGGCAAATTTGGCCTTGGAATACAGAATGAAGCAGGGCAAAGGTTAACAAAATTTTGCCAAGAAAACACACTGCTCATAGCAAACACCCTCTTTCAACAACACAAGAGAAGACTCTACACATGGACATCACCAGATGGTCAACACCCAAATCAAGTTGATTATATTCTTTGCCGCCAAAGATGGCATAGCTCTATACAGTCAGCAAAAACAAGACCGGGAGCTGACTGGGGCTCAGATCATGTACTCCTTATTGCCAAATTCAGACTTAAATTCAAGAAAGTGGGGAAAACCACTAGACTATTCAGGAATGACCTAAATCAAATCCCTCATGACTATACAGTAGAAGTGAGAAATAGATTCAAGGGACTACATATGATAGACAGAGTGCCTCATGAACTATGGATGGTGGTTCATGACATTGTACAGAAGACAAGTATTAAGACCATCCCCAAGAAAAAGAAATGCAAAAAAGCAAAATGGCGGTCTGAGGAGGCCTTATAAATAGCTGTGAAAAGATGAGAAGCAAAAAACAAAGGAGAAAAGGAAAGATATACCCATTTGAATTCAGAGATCCAAAGAATAGAAGGGAGAGATAGAAAGCCTTCCTCAGTGTTCAGTGCAAAGAAATAGAGGAAAGCAAGAGAATAGGAAAGACTAGAGATCTCTTCAGGAAAATTAGAGATACAAAGGGAACATTTCATGCAAAGATGGGCTCAATAAAAGAAAGAAATTGTATGGACCTAGCAAAAGCAGAAGATATTAAGAAAAGGTGGCAAGAATATACAGAAGAACTATACGAAAAAGATCTTCATGACCCAGATAATCACAACGGTGTAATCACTCACCTAGACCCAGACATCCTGGAATGTGAAGTTAAGAGGACCTTAGGAAGTATCACTATGAACAAAGCTAGTGGAGGTCATGGAATTCCAGTTGAAGTATTTCAGTTGCTGAAAGATGATGCTATGAAAGTGTTGCACTCAATATGTCAGCAAATTTGGAAAGCTCGGCAGTGGCCACAGGACTGGAAAAGTCAGTTTTCATGCCAATCCCAAAGAAAGGCAATGGCAAAGGATGCTCAAACTACCACACAATTGCACTCATCTCACACGCTAGTAAAGTAATGCTCAAAATTCTCTAAGCCAGGCTTCAGCAATACGTGAACGATGAACTTCCAGATGTTCGAGCTGGTTTTAGAAAAGACAGAGGAACCAGAGATCAAATTGCCAACATCTACTGCATCACCGAAAAAGCAAGAGAGTTCCAGAAAAACATCTATTTCTGCTTTATTGACTATGCCAAGGCCTTTGACTGTATGGATCACAATATACTGTGGAAAATTCTGGAAGAGATGGGAATACAAGACCACCTGACCTGCCTCTTAAGCATACTATATGCAGGTCAGGAAGCAACAGTTATAACTAGACATGGAACAACAGACTGGTTTCAAATAGGAAAAGGAGGACGTCAAGGGTGTATATTGTCAGCCTGCTTATTTAACTTATATGCAGAGTACATCATGAGAAACACTGGGCTGGATGAAGCACAAGCTGGGTCAAAATTGCTGGGAGAAATATCAGTAACTTCAGATATGCAGATGACACCACGCTTATGGCAGAAAGGGAAGAAGAACTAAAGAGCCTCTTGATGAAAGTGAAAGAGGAGAGTGAAAAAGTTGCCTTAAAGGTCAACATTTAGAAAACGAAGATCATGGCATCCAGTCCCATTACATCATGACAAATAAATGGGGAAACAGTGTCAGACTTTATTTTTTGGGGCTCCCAAATCACTGCAGATGGTTATTGTAGCCATGAAATTAAAAGAAGGTTATTTCTTGGAAGGAAAGTTATGACCAACTGAGACAGCATATTTAAAAGCAGATAAATTACCTTGTCAACAAAGGTCTATTGCCAGAGTTCAGCTCCAGCAGCCAGGGAATCAGCCTGAAGGAGTGAGCGGTGTCCACGGACGATGATGTAGTCTCTGACTCATAGTAAGGAACTACATGTTTATTTCAAGCTTCAGGTTCTCTTTTATTGACAAAAGCATTAGGTCAGAGGTTTGACATTTTCAGTTTTCCCCACCCAGATTTACTGCCTCCGGGAATCATTGTAGTCCTACAGAGTTCCTGCTTCAGCAATTCTCTCAGAATTGGCTTGCTATCTATTATCTACTTTCTCTTATCTGTCCTATACTTAACTTGTGATTACATTGTAACTCATGCTACATTTCTCAGTTTATTTCTTATCTTTCTAAATCCTGTTTGCCCCTCGCATCTTAAGATCACTATCTTCTACAAAGGCTTCTAGCTATTCTTAATTTATTCCTAAACCCTAAACTCAACAAACTTCTTTTGCCACAAATATTTGCCTCACATACGGGTCTCAGATAACAATCCTTCCCATGGCCTCAAGCTGCAGCCTACATGCTCATCCTGGAACATTCTTTGTAAAGATCCTTGAACAAATGTCAATGGTTACTTTATAGATTATTTTCTGGGCACAACTGTAGAAGGCTTTGTGCTTTCTTATGCTTCTCTCAAGCACCTTGACATTCTTTCCAGCCAACTCAACTGAAGAAAGGAAAGAACAAGTCAGAATCACAAGAGCTAACTCCTTCATCCCGGATCTGTGCCTGTGGAATGAGGAGAGGAGTTGGGGGCCGTGCCTCCATTTTGTTAGTAATGCCTAACGTGGCTCCTGACAGTCCATCTAGTCAAGGCTATTGTTTTTCCAGTAGTCATGTATGGATATGAGAGATGAACTATAAAGGAAGCTGAGTGCAGAATATTTGATGCTTTTGTACTGTGGTGTTGGAGAAGACTCTTGTGATTACATTGGACTGCAAAGGGGATCCAACAAGTCCATCCTAAAGGAAATCAGTCCTGGGCGTTCATTGGAAGAACTGATGTTTAAGCTTAAACTCCAATACTCTGATCATCTGTTGCAAAGAACTGACTCATTTGAAAAGACCCTGATACTGGGAAAGATTTTCAGCAGGAGGGGAAGGGGATGACAGAGGATGAGATGATTGGATGGCATCCCTCACTCAATGGAAATGAGTTTGGGAAAACTCCGGGAATTTTTGATGGACAGGGAGGCCTTGGCGTGCTGTGGCTCATGGTATTGCTGAGTTGGACATGACTGAGGGATGGAACTGAACTGAGTAGCATTTAAAGAAAGTTGAATAAGGAATTTGAACAGATGCTGAGTGTACAGTTTTTTTATAAGAAAAATGATAAATCCTCTCATTTCTCCTCATTAGGAAAAATAATTGGAAATAATTCTATATCAGAATGTATCATCATAATGAGCACATTGTCTTCTAATGTCACAAAATGTAAAATAAGCTGTCATTACATGAGCTATTAATACTAACTTCTTTCACACATGCATGCACATGTACATAATAGACAGATACAACTAAAGTAGTGAAGTCATCAATGTATGAAGCTGGATACTTCATAGCTTCATAGATGGCAGAACTATTATCTCTGTCAGAATGACACTTTTCCTTAATACAGCAGGTAATAAACCTAACTTTGGTTGATCAACAGGCTATTCTGATGGTCTTTTGAGAAGTAAAAAATAAACAAAAAATATGTATTTACTTAACAAGCATCTGTTAAATATATCAAGCATGATAAAAGGCAGGGAAGCCTGGTGTGCTGTAGTCCATAGGGTCGTGAATAGGTAGGCATGACATGGAAACTGAACAACAACAAATCAAGTATCAATTATGCATGTTTGTTTGATATAATCATTTATAAGATAACATGATCCTTGCTTAACAGTATAGATTTTTAAGTAATATACTGTTAGATTCTAATATAATTTCTGCCACTTTTTCATTGTGTAAATAATTAGGATGTTTTCTTCAAAGGTTATATTGCAAAAGTTGCAAACATGAAACTAAATCACCCATTTTGTTTTTTTATTTTTTAATATTTTTAATTTTCTTTGTTTAAAATTTATTCATTTTTGATTCAGGGAACTTTACTGATAAATCCAATCCTCAGATAGTACTTATTTCCCATTTATTTTTTCCTAAGACTTGTACTTCTGAGAACTGAGAATTGTTCTTTCATTTTGTCTTACTATCATCCCCTATCAATTCTAACCTCACTTTTCTATCCCTTTTCTCATAATCAACTTAAATGGGTGTTATATATATACAATGTCTACTCTGGACCAGAAGACAGATGCTGTCTTACATTTAGAATAACCCTTTTGCTAGCAGTGATTTTTCTTTTTTTTAAATCTGTTTGCCTTCAGTCTTATTCTAGAATAAGTGATAGAAACTTACTAAAACTCTCTTGTTTGAAAGTATGGGAATAACAGTACTGAGAACTAATACTGCCTGCAGACATGTAGCATGACTATTAGAACTGAGAATTAAAACTGCCTATATTTTTACTATTTGTTCAAAGAAAGTCTTCCCCCAGAAAGTCTGTAAATCAGTAAATAATGTCTTTATTTACTTCTGGAACTTTCAGGAAATCAATTTATCTGAATATTAAAATGCTCAATTAACTTCCTTCTCAGGAGAGTAGATGACTCATCTGAGCCAAAGTCCCCATTTCAGGATAAAACTCCTTTTATTTAAATTGACAAGCCATTCAATTTTGAAAAACTTTATATTCATTCACACTAATTTTCAAGACTCTCACTGTGTCCTAATCCTGAAAGTATTATTCCATGAAATTTGCTTATTCCAATCATATCACCCTAGTGAAAGATCCATCTTAAAATAGCCACCCTAAACACTGAAAACCCATTGTTATTTGCCCCATAGACACACCACTAAGACTTTACCAAATGAATGTCTTATAGTAGTGGATGCTAAACTCAATTTTGTACGAACAACTCTGGTGATCTTTTAAAGATTTGTAGCCAGCAGTTTGAGCAGTCCTAACATGAGAGAATGGAGATCTCTTTCTATTTCTGTTTAATATATATATTTTTTCAGAAATACCTTGTTCCTCTGAGATCCCTTGACGCTTCACTTCACTAAATATAATGGTGATTTAAGACTTCGAATGAGTTGAATTTTAATTTCTTCTCATCTATTACTCAAATTCTAAGTTTATTTTCTTCTCATAATGAAAAGTTTTTCAAGCAATCCTTTGACTATGTAGTAAGATTGCACTTTTTTCCCCCTTTGTTCTTAGAAATATGTCTTATTACTGATGACACTAGTATTTATTCCTACTTTCCCTTTTCCCAGGGAAGGCTATATCCCTGCCAAAATGATACTTTCCCTTAATACAGCATGTACAAACTCAGCTTTTGTTTGATCAAAGGCTATTCTGATCATCTTTTGGGAAGTCAAAATATCTGCATTTTCTTTCAAAGACTTACTATAAATGCTAATAAAAAAAATCTTTGTAAGACAAATAACATACAACCTTAAATTTTTCCCTGGTTGTGATCAAATATTTCACCAGATTGCAATGCTTTCTCTTATTTTCTAGGGTTTCTTTTTTGGACTCATTTTTATAATGCAAATTATTTTTAGCCAATTGTTATTCAAGATAACCCACAATAAAATATCTTTGTATCTTTCATCACATGTACCACAGTCTTGTCTAACACAATAAAACTATGAGCCATCCCAGGTAGGGCCCACCCAAGATGGGTGGGCATGGTGGAGAGTTCTGACAGAATGTGTTCCACTGGAGAAAGGAATGGCAAACCACTTCAGTATTCCTGCCTTGAGAACCACATGGACAGTATGAAAAGGCAAAAAAATTGGACACTGAAAGATGAATTCCCCAAGTCAGTAGGTGCCCAATATGCTACTTGAAATCAGTGGACAGAAAACTACAGAAAGAATGAAGAGACAGAGCCAAAGCAAAAACAACAACCAGTTGTGGATGTGACTGGTGATGGAAGCAAGGTCCGATGCTGTAAGAGCAATATTGCATAGGAACCTGGAATGTTAGGTCCATGAATCAAGGCAAATTGGAAGTGGTCAAACAGGAGATGGCAAGAGTGAACATCAACATTTTAGGAATCAGTGAATTAAAATGGATTGGAATAGTGAGCTAAATACACTAAAGTGAATTTAACTCAGATGACCATTATATCTACTACTGTGGGCAAGAATCTCTCAGAAGAAATGGAGTAGCTGTCATAGTCAATGAAAGGGTCCAAAAGGCAGTACTTGGATGCAATCTCAAAAACAACAGAATGATCTCTGTTTGTTTCTAAGGCAAACCATTCAATATCACGGTAATCCAAGTCTACGCCCTGATCAGTACTGCTGAAGAAGCTGAAGTTGAGTGGTTCTATGAAGCCCTACAAGACCTTATAGAATTAACACCCAAAAAAGATGTCCTTTTCATTATAGGGGACTGGATGCAAAAGTAGGAGGTCAAGAAACACCTGGAGTGACAGGCAAATTTGGCCTTGAAATACAGAATGAAGCAGGGCAAAGGCTGATAGAGTTCTGCCAAGAGAACACACTGGTCATAGCAAATACCCTCTTCTAACAACAGGAGAGAAGATTCTACACATGGATGTCACCAGATGGTCAACACCGAAATCGGATTGATTATATTCTTTGCAGCCAAAGATGGCATAGCTCTATACAGTCAGCAAATACAAGACCAGGGGCTGACTGGGGCTCAGATCATGAATTCCTTATTGCCAAATTCAGACTTAAATTCAAGAAAGTGGGGAAAACTACTAGACTGATCAGGGATGACCTAAATCAAATCCCTTATGATTATACAGTGGAAGTGAGAAATGGATTTAAGGGACTAGATCTGATACACAGAGTGGTGATGAACTACGGAT
This sequence comes from Bos indicus x Bos taurus, assembly GCF_003369695.1. Taxonomy (NCBI): domain Eukaryota; kingdom Metazoa; phylum Chordata; class Mammalia; order Artiodactyla; family Bovidae; genus Bos; species Bos indicus x Bos taurus. Next base: position 14,928,032 of record NC_040076.1, on the reverse strand, counting down.
GGAGGTTCGTGACATTGTACAGGAGACAGGAATCAAGACCATTCCCAGGAAAAAGAAATGCAAAAAAGCAAAATGGCTGTCTGAGGAGGCCTTACAGTTAGCTGTGAAAAGAAGAGAAGCAAAAAGCAAAGGAGAAAAGGAAAGATATACCCATTTGAATAAAGAGCTCCAAAGAGTAGCAAGGAGAGATAAGAAAGCCTTCCTCAGTGTTCAATGCAAAGAAATAGAGGAAAGCAAGAGAATAGGAAAGACTAGAGATATCTTCAAGAAAATTAGAGATACCTAGGGGACATTTCATGCAAAGATGGGCTCAATAAAGGACAGAAATGTGATGGACCTAACAGAGACAGAAGATATTAAGAAGAGGTGGCAAGAATACACAGAAGAACCATACAAAAAAGATCTTCACGACACAGATAATCATGATGTTGTGATGACTCACCTAGAGCCAGACATCCTGGAATGTGAAGTCAAGTGGGCCTTAGGAAGTATTACTACAAACAAAGCTAGCGAAGGTGATGGAATTCCAGCTGCGCTATTTCAAATCCTAAAAGATGATGCTGTGAAAGTGCTGCACTGAACATGTCAGCAAGATTGTAAAACTCAGCAGTGGCCACAGGACTGGAAAAAGTCAGTTTTCATTCCAATCCCAAAGAAAGGCAATGCCAAAGAATGCTCAAACTATTGCACAATTGTACTCATCTCACATGCTAGTAAAGTAATGTTCAAAATCCTCAGAGCCAGGCTTCAGCAGTACGTGAACCATGAACTTCCAGATGTTCAAGCCAGTTTTAGAAAAGGCAGAATAAACAGAGGTCAAATTGCCAACATCTGCTAGATCATCGAAAAAGAAAGAGTTTCAGAAAGACATCTATTTCTGCTTGATTGACTATTCAAAAGCCTTTGACTGTGGATCACAATAAGCTGTTGAAAATTCTTCAAGATATGGGAATACCAGACCACCTGACCTACCTCTTGAGATACCTGTATGCAGATCAGGAAGCAACAGTTAGAACTGGACATGGAACAACAGACTGATTTCAAATAGGAAAAGGAGTATGTCAAGACTATATCGTGACCCTGCATATTTATCTTATATGCAGAGTACATCATGAGAAATGCTTGGCTGGATGAAGCACAAATTGGTATCAGGTTTACTGGGAGAAATATCAATAACTTCAGATGACACCACCCTTATGGCAGAAAGTGAAGAAGAACTAAAAAACCTCTTGATGAAAGTGAAAGAGGAGAGTGAAAAAGTTGGCTTAAAGTTCAACATTCAGACTGGTAAGATCATGGCATCTTGTCCCATCGCTTTATGGCAAATAGATGGAGAAACAGTGGAAATAGTGGCTAGCTTTAATTTGGGGGCTCCAAAATCACTGCAGATGATGACTGCAGCCATGAAATAAGATGCTTACTCCTTGGAAGAAAAGCTATAAGCAACTTAGACAGCATATTAAAAAGCAGAGACATTACTTTGTCAACAAAGTACCATCTAGTTAAGGCTATGGTTTTTCTAATAGTTATGTATGGATATGAGAGTTGGACTATAAAGATACTAGAGTGCCAAAGAATTGATGCTTTTGAACTGTGGTGTTGTAGAAGACTCTTGCAGAGTCCCTTGGACTGCAAGGAGTTTCAACCAGTCCATCCTCAAGGAAATCAGTCCTGAATGTTCATTGGAAGGACTGATGTTGAAGCTGAAACTTCAATACTCTGACTACCTGATGCGAAAAGCTGATTCATTTGAAAAGCCCCTGATACTGGGAAAGATTGAAGGAGAGAGAAGGGGAGGACAGAGGATGAGATGGTTGGATGGCATCACTGATTCAATGGACATGAGTTTGAGTAAACTCCGGGAGTTTTTGATGGACAAGGAGGCCTGGCGTGCTGCAGCCCATGGGGTTGCAAAGAGTCAGACAAAACTATATGATTAAACTGAACTGAACTGAATCTTTCACTAGAGTTCTCAGGTACCCCAGGGGTAAAGAATTCACCTGTCAGTTCAGAAGACATAAGAGAAGAGAGATTGATCCCTAGGTCAGGAAGATTCCCTGGAGGATAAAATGGCAACCCATTCCAGCATTCTTGCCTGTAAAATTCCACTGACCCAGGATCTTGGCAGGTTATAGTCCATGGGTTTGCACAGAGTCATATACATCTGAGCATATATCTTTACTTAGTAACTAAAGAATTTGTGGGTATCTTCTGAAATTTCAAAGTTTCATTTCATAAAGTATTGCACTCTTCTGGAACATAGATTTTAGTTCTTAAATTTCATTTTATATATCTTGGGTTGTTAATTTCTAATTGTACAATCCACAAAAAGATTTGAAGTTTAAATTTCCCCCCATACGAATGCTGTGCTAATGCCTTAACAAATGGAGTTGCTTTACCTTTCTGTTACTACTGTTCATGGCTTTCTATTTAAGGAGTTGTTTTGCAGCTATTGTTTTGGCTAAACATAAGATAACCTGAGGTTGATTAAAGTCTAATTGTTGTAGGTAGACTTCAGAGGGTCCCAATGATCCTTCTTCCTGATATCCAGGCCTCAAGTAATACCCCTTGCGATACCTGCTTCTAACCTACAGAGCACAGGAAAATATAGGAGATGCCCCCTTTCAGATTAATTTGCAAAAGACTGTGGCTTCTACGGGCTTCCCAGGGGGCTCAGTGGTAAAAATATGCCTGCCAATGCAGGAAGCACAAGGAAAAGTGGGTTCAGTCCCTGGGTCAGGAAGACCTCCTAGAGGAGGAAGTAACAACCCACTCCAGAATTCTTGCCTGGAGAATCCCATGGACAGAGGAACCTGGAGGGCTACAGTCTAGGGGTTGTAAAGAGGTGGACATGAGCAACTGAGCACATGGCTAACTTCCAAATGGCTACCACACTCTCTAAATTACTTTCTCACCTTGCATGTATTGATGAAGAAAGCTGCCATGAGAGGACAAGGACTTCACGCAGCATCAGGACAAGAGCCAACAAAGAATTGAGGCCCTTAGACCAACATCATACAAGGAACGGAATGTTCACTGACAAGCTTGTAAATGATTTCTGCCTGAACTGAGAATTTTGATGAGATCATACAACCTCAAGGCTTCCCTGGTGGCACAGCACTAAAGAATCCACCAGCAATGCAAGAGAGGTAGGTTGGATCCCTGGGTCTGAAAGATCCACTGGAGGAGGAAATGGCAAGCCACTCCAGTATTCTTGCTTGGAGAATACCACAGGCAGAGGAGTCTGGTGGGCTATAGCCCATAGGGTCACGCAGAATTGGACTCAACTGAGTGAGCGCTTGCACGTGAAAACACACACACACACACACACACACACAGAATGATTTGATGGTCTGTGGAGCTGCTGAAAGGACTGAAAAACCAGATATGGAACGAAACTTCCTAAAATACAGAACAGCTGGGTAAGGAAACCATTCCATCTCCCTCTGCCTCTGCTAAGCTCTAGAGGCAGCTTCTATAGTCACAGAGTCTCATATAGGACAGGACTCAATCTTATAATAAACCAGTTCAGTTCAGTTCAGTCACTCAGTCTTGTCCAACTCTTTGTGACTCCATGAATCACAGCACGCCAGGCCTCCCTGTCCATCAGCAACTTCTGGAGTTCACTCAAACTCATGTCCATCGAGTTGGTGATGCCATCCAGCCATCTCATCCTCCGTTGTCCCCTTCTTCTCCTGCCCCCAATCCCTCCCAGCATTAGGGTCTTTTCCAATGAGTTACTTCTTCGCATGAAGTGTTTCAGCTTCAGCATCATTCCTTCCAAAGAACACCCAGGACTGATCTCCTTTAGGATGGACTGGTTGGATCTCCTTGCAGTACAAGAGACTCTCAAGAGTCTTCTCCAACACCACAGTTCAGAAGCATCAATTCTTTGGCACTCAGCTTTCTTCACAGTCCAACTCTCACATCCATACATGACCACTGGAAAAACCATAGCCTTGACTAGACGGACCTTTGTTGGCAAAGTAATGTCTCGGCTTTTCAATATATTATCTAGGATGGTCATAACTTTCCTTCCAAGGAGTAAGTGTCTTTTAATTTCATGGCTGCAATCACCATCTGCAGTCATTTTGGAGCTCAAAAAAAAAATAAAGTCGGACACTGTTTCCAATGTTTCCCCATCTATTTGCCATGAAATGATGGGACCAGACACCATGATCTTAGTTTTCTGAATGTTGAGCTTTAAGCCAACTTTTTCACTCTCCTCTTTCACTTTCAACAGGAGGCTTTTAGTTCCTCTTCACGTTCTGCCATAAGGGTGGTGTCATCTGCATATCTGAGGTTATTGATATATCTCCCGGCAATCTGGATTCAAGCTTTTTCTTCTTCCAGCCCAGCGTTTCTCATGATGTACTCTGCCTATAAGTTAAATAAGCAGGTGACAATATAGAGCCTTGATATACTCCTTTTCTTATTTGGAACCAGTCGTTGTTCCATGTCCAGTTCTAACTGTTGCTTCCTGACCTGCATATAGGTTTCTCAAGAGGCAGGTCAGGTGGTCTGATATTCCCATCTCTTTCAGAATTTTCCAGTTTATTGTGATCCACACAGTCAAAGTCTTTGGCATAGTCAATTAAGTAGAAATATACGTTTTTCTGGAACTCTCTTGCTTTTTTGATGATCCAGTGGATGATGGCAATTTGATCTCTGGTTCCTCTGCCTTTTCTAAAACCAGCTTGAACACCTGGAAATTCACGGTTCATGTATTGCTGAAGCCTGGCTTGGAGAATTTTGAGCACTACTTTACTAACATGTGAGATGAGTGCAATTGTGCGGTAGTTTGAGCATTTTTTGTCATTGCCTTTCTTTGGGATTGGAATGAAAACTGACCTTTTCCAGTCCTGTGGCCACTGCTGAGTTTTCCAAATTTGCTGGCATATTTAGTGTAGCACTTTCACAGCATCACCTTTCAGGATTTGAAATAGCTCAACTGGAGTTCCATTACCTCCACCAGCTTTTGTTTGTAGTGATACTTCCTAAGGCCCACTTGACTTCACATTCCAGGATGTCTGGCTCTAGGTGAGTCATCACAACATCGTGATTAGCTGTGTCATGAAGATAGTTTTTGTATAGTTCTTCTGTGTATTCTTGCCACCTATTCTTAATATCTTGCAATCACTGGTGCTGCTGCTAAGTCACCTCAGTCTTGTCCAATTCTGTGCGACCCCACAGACGACAGCCCACCAGGCTCTCCCATCCCTGGGATTCTCCAGGCAAGAACGCTGGAGTGGGTTGCCATTTCCTTCTCCAATGCATGCAAGGAAAAGTGAAAGTGAAGTCACTCAGTCATGTCCGACTCTTAGCGACCCATGGACTGCAGTCTACCAGGCTCCTCTGCCCATTGGATTTTCCAGGCAAGAGTACTAGAGTGGGGTGCTATTGCCTTCTCAGCTTACAATCACTACCACTATTCAAAGCTAAACATGTGCTTCTTTTTTCCAAATTGAAGTCTCTTGTGAGTTCATCTGATTGGCAAACCAAGGTTGTCCATCTACATCTTGACAGAGGCGGATGTTCTTAGTTATTTTTTTTTTGCTCCATCTTGAGTTGATGGAATTTAGGAAGCTGTAAATTTTGACATATATTTAAAAAATATATATCAGGGCTTAGAGAAATATACCTTAAGCTTTAAAGAAATTTGAGGGCTTCCCTCATAGCTCAGTTGGTAAAGAATGGGCCTGCAAGGCAGGAAACCCCAGTTCGATTCCTGGGTTGGGAAGATCCCCTGGGGAAGGGATAGGCTACCCAGTCCAGTATTCTTGGGCTTCCCTTGTGGCTCAGCTGGTAAAGAATCTGCCTCCAATGCAGGAAACCTGGGTTGGATCCCTGGGTTGGGAAGATCCCCTGGATAAGGGAAAGGCAACCCACTCCAGTGTTTTGGCCTGGAGAATTCCATGGACCATATAGTCCATTGGGTCGCAAAGAGTTGGATACAATTGACCGACTTTCACTTTCACTTTAAAGAAATTCAAGCACATTTTCTGAAGCACAGAGTTTGTTGTTTAATGAAAATTTGCTGTGAGAAGAATTAAGAGATATTGGCCATCAGCCAGAAGCAATAGATAATCATACTAGTTAAAACCAATCAATGTTATGCAGGCAATTCAAAATTGTCTGAGTTTTCCAATTATTATTTTGAGATTTTAAAGGTGATTAAAAGCCCATGCACACAAAAGCAAAGGAAATTCCAATGTATAATGGTGTATACTTGTCTTCCCAGATGGCTCAGTGATAAAGACTCTGCCTGCCAAAGTAGGAATTGCTGGAGATAGGGGTTCAGTCCCTGGATGGGGGAGATCCACTGGCGAAGAAAATGACAACCCACTCCAGTATTCTTGCCTGGAGAATCCCATGGACAGAGGAGTCTGGCAGTTTATAGTCCATGAGGTAGTGGATTGTTGTACATGCCTGAGTAAGAGCACACACACAATGGTGTATACTTGGAAAGTGATTTAACTACACATTTTGGAAAGAGAGAAAGAAGGAAGCAACAAAGTAAACCTATATCTTGGAAAAAACTTATATATTTATTTTTTAAAAAAGAAAAGTTCAATGAATGTAAAGTATGTAGCTGAAAGATTTAAATACATGTTTAAAAACTAAGCAAGTCACAATAATTTTTAAGAAGAAAAATATAAAATATCCCAATGAAAAAGTAAAAATATTAAGTGTATATTTTGATGATTTAGTTACAGATATCATAAGAACAGGGAAGCCTGATGCTGCAGTCCATGGTGTCACAAAGAGCAACTGAACAACAACATCGTAAGGTCCTGTTGATTATGGATGAGATAGTTTTCATTACTAGGCAGCCAGAAAACATTGGAGTTTTTGACTACATAAAATTCCATATGACAGAATATGGTCAAGCGTTATCTAATTTTCTAGAAAATTTTCAGGATGATTCTACTGTACATCTCCAGGGCTTGGATAAGTGTTGCTCTTCTAGTTCTGAATATCAATTTTAATTGCTACACTTAGCAAATTATATTGTAATGTCCTGTTTATTTTTTCAGAATACTATTTGAATATAAATTTCTTTAGGGCACAGAATGAGTCTCATCCCCCCTTACAACCATATTGGCAGCCAAAACCAGAAGCTAAAATTTATGGATGCTACACAGTTTTCTGTGGGCAAAAGTGAGACCAGCTATTTCACATACCTTTGACAGACTAAATCAGGTAAATCAATGAGATATAAATACCAGAATTTTTTTAAGTTAGAAGGTCTCCAGGAAGAAAAAGTAATATTGAAGCAGTGATATTTTGCAAGCTCTATATTTTATGATGTTAATTAACATAATATTAAACTGGAAAGAGGAACTTTAGAAATCAATTCTTCAAATAGCTTCAAAGAAGAGGGATCAGTGTTTGAAATTATTTCATATGCATTAGAAGAAGCCTATTTTTTCTTATTATGTAAAACTTTTTTTTAAAATTACTATCCATAGTTTTCCTGGAACTAACTTTTCTATGGTTATTTGGCAGTAAATTTTTTAGAGTTCTTTCCTTGTATTAGTATTATTTTTACATATAGGTTATGGAGATAGAATTCACATAAGACACCTCTCTCTTACAAATGCTATCTTGAAAATGCAAAGATCCTTCATTGGCTCATTTATAGTAGTCAACCTCAAATAAATATTGTAAAATGTGATTTAAAATATCATTATGTGTTTCAAAGTTGTCTTCTTTCAAAGAGGATAAATATTTTTGCATTTATTGATTCACTTTTTATTTAAGCATTTGAGTGTATGTAAATACCCAGTTTTCCATAGACACCACTAAAATCAACTAAAGTTAATTGCTTACTGAAGTAAGAAACACTATTATTCTGCTGTTGTAGGGTTTTGATAGCATATGGAAAGGCAGTCAAAGGCAGAATATTTATAAGAGTTTTGGATTGGTTTAAGGTGGGTTTTTCAAATTAGATTCCTAATCAGAATTTGTGAAAAAATTGTTAAGTTATACTGGTCAGGACGAGTTGAGAGTTATGAAATGAGTTGAAAACAGTATGACCATTGCTCTGAGAGAGGTCTATTAACCTGACAATGTGGTTAGGCTAAGGTTTGAATAGAAAGATATTTGGGAAATTCCTAAAATAAACAGCATAATTTGTAATTTCACATCCCTGGGTGAAACATTTCCTGGAATAGTGAAATAAATTTGACATAGTTTTGTTTTTGTTTGTTTGTTTGTTTGTTTGTTTTACATAGGCTTTTAATTAGTCAGTTTAGTGTTAACAGTGAGCTTTTGGGTGGAGATGGTTTTAGTTTGAACCTGCTATCTTGGTATTTTTCCTTATGGAGCCAACTGTGTGTCATAGATGGAGTAGGAAATGGCAACCACTCTAGTATTCTTGCCTGGAAAGTCCATGGATGGAAGAGCCTGTTGGGCTACTGTCCATGAGGTCACAAGAGTTGGACGTGACTGAGTGACTGAGCATGCCTGCTCATGTATGATAGAAGACTAGACCTGTGATTAGGTCAGGGCCACATACAGGATGTACAGGGCAAGGAAAATACTTGCTGGGTAAACAATTTGACTATAAAATCTATTACAAAATTCATGACCAATGGAAGCTAAGGTGATTTATCAGTGAAGATTTAAAATAATGAATAGAGAAGAGGCGCTGACATATTTGTTATTCAGTCAGTGCCTGTGAAGTTTATTCCAGTGTAAGTGCAATGTCTTTTCCTATGCTGGTAGAAGGACTGTCTGTGCGTGTGTGTGCACGTGTGTGGGTGCGCGTTTTATTGTCAAAAGTATAGTTGTTATGTAACTTCATATCATCTCCATTGAAAAAAGAGAGTACGAGTTCATGGCTCTTATGTGTTTGCATTAAAACTATATAAAACTTCTTTCCTCTCAGTTCCTTGACACCATTCATTTAAAGCTATCTACATTACTACCCAAGGTGCTATGTTACCCAATGTACTACCTGTGAGTATTGGCTTCTAAGGGCTCACTTACTGGTTATCATTACACTTCCTTGATGATGATGAATACAAGGCTTACCCATTGTACAAAAGAGGATGTACAAGGTAATTTATTCTCCACCCAAGATTTTCTGGGACTTTGTGTGGTAGTGAATCCAATTATTCAGATACTACTGTTACAGATTTCGGAAGGTCAGTTTGAGTAGGGTATTTCTTCATCTTCACTGTCCTTGGAGCTGTATCTTTCCTTTTTCTAGTCCACACATTTTGTAGACAGACCGCATAAAAGTCAGATCAAATTGATGATGTAATTCCTCTTCTCCACTTATTAGATTCTTGCATGTTTCTTTAAACTGGGTATAATGCTTCAGTAGAAATTGAACCAGTGTTATTTTCCTGTTTAAGAGAGGAAGAGATTCCTCTTGAACTGCTAAACTCATTACTAAGAAGTAATGCTATATGGCTAGACATGATGAACTTTGTTACTTCTCTTTCTGCCTTTGTTTTTCTTCTTCTTATATAATGTGTTCAAAAGACAAAGAACACCAGCCCCAGAGGGATGGTATGGGAGGGAAGTGGGTGGGGGTTTCAGGATGGGGACACGTGTACACCCATGGCGGATTCATGTTGATGTATGGCAAAACCAATACAATATTGTAAAGTAATTAGCCTCCAAGTAAAATACATAAATTTAAATTTAAAACAAAGATTAAAAAAAAATCAAAGAACATTGATTGAAGATGGAAACACAATATCATTTGTCGAAAGAATATAATGTTAACAAAAATTATCTAAACGATGAAATGGAGCAAAAATTTAGTATTCACTGTGATATCCTTTTAGTGTCAGAATTGGTCATCTCGAGCGCTGAAAAATTGATGCTTTTGAACTGTGGTGTTGGAGAAGACTCTTGAGAGTCCCTTGGACTGCAAGGAGATTCAACCAGTCCATTCTGAAGGAGATCATCCCTGGGATTTCTTTGGAAGGAATGATGCTAAAGCTGAAACTCCAGTACTTTGGCCACCTCATGCGAAGAGTTGACTCACTGAAAAAGACTCTGATGCTGGGAGGGATTGGGGGCAGGAGGAGAAGGGGATGACAGAGGATGAGATGGCTGGATGGCATCACTGACTCGATGGACCTGAGTCTCAGTGAGCTCCGGGAGTTGGTGATGAACAGGGAGGCCTGGCGTGCTGTGATTCATGGGGTCGCAAAGAGTTGGACACGACTGAGCGACTGATCTGATCTGATCTGATCTAACAGGTCCAACTAATGATGGTGATAAGAAATGATTCTAATTAAAACAGTAAAATACACAAAATGAGACATGAAAATTGTGAAGATGCTAGAAATGAGTTATGTTACTGAAACTCCTTTTTCCATGTTTGGATTTTTTTAAGGAGTAGCTTTTTAAACATTTTATTTATTTTAATGAAAGAATAATCAGCCATAGGTACACATATATTCCCTGACCCTTTTACAAAAGGTGTTAGTGTTACTTAAAGGTGGGGGTCCAACTGCTCACCACTCAAAAGCCAATAAGAGGTCACATTGGTAGAAAGGAAAATTTGGTTTATTTTGCATGCTGGCGACCTGGTGGAGGAAGGCAGGTGCCTGTCCAAAGGCTGACTCTCCCTCACTGACAATCAATCAGTGGACAAGAGCTTTTATAGATGGAAGGAAGGGACTGCATGCAGAAACGGTAGTCAGCTCTGACAGTCATCTTGGAACTTTAACACAGTGTAGATAAGATGGGTTAAAGTGAGTTAAGGTCTCTAACGAATTCCATTTATTTCTTACTTTAACAGACAAGACTAGGAGCTGAAACAGTGAAGATAGTTGTCAATGTTCCTCTGTACATGCTAAGTTGCTTCAGTTGTGTTTGACTCTTGCAACTGTAGACTACCAAGCTCCTCTGTCCATGGGATTCTCCAGGCAAGAATACTGGAGTGGGTTGCAATGCCTATGTCTGGGGGCTCTTTCATACCCAGGTATGAAATCCACATCTCTTAATGTTTCCTGTATTGGCAGTCAGGTTCTTTACCACTAGAGTCACCTGGAAAGCCATTCCTTAGATGAGGCATTGTAAAATTACTATAAAAATTTTGGTCACCTATCATACATATGGAAACAATAGCACAAAAAAAGGAGATGACTCATTTGAAGATGTGGAATGAAACATTAGGTTGTTGTATATCCAACTTTTAGTCTTAAAATAACAGTCTATCAATTCAAAAACCAAATTCCCACATCTAAAAAATAAATTAACATTTTTTTAAGGGATCTTTAAACATTCTCAGTTTGGAAAAAATAATCTATCTTTCCCATTTATATATAAGCCTTCCAGATAATGAAATTCAATGCCCTTAAAAGAGAAATTCAGATTAAAATTTCATCTCTTATAAACTAAACCTTTTATGCCAAAATGAAAGTGTTGCCTTTTTCAATGAAATGCAGTTTCTTCAGTATTTAGAATTAAATAACTGCAACAGCTGAATGGAAAGAAGCTTAATTGCTAGAAGTGCAATGTATAAGAGGTAATGGGGAAAAATAGAATATTCAACTCATGCATTTTTCCCCAATTTTAATGGATCTCTTTTGTTATGATTATCTTTAAGCCTTGAGGTATTTTTTCCTGTATATCATAAAATCTTTAATTAATTATTTTCTGGTGCATATAAAAAGTTAGATTAGATTCAGCTCTGAATTATCTATATTAATGGAATAAAATAATCACATATAATTTAAAAATTACAATATGGAGGAAATGAATAAATATTTTCTTTACAGTAAAGTCTGATACAGTGACTCTGTCCAATGTTTAGCTGCCTATACTATTCATGCACTTTCAGCTAAACACTGCTTTGATTTTGGACCTGACTCCCAATTGCCTTTAACTTCACTCTTTTGGATTCCTCAAAATCAATTAGTTGGATAAGCAGTTTATAAATACATGGGATTTTCAAAACTATGATTCATCACCATCATTTGTACCATCTTTTGGTCTCTGAACATGCTAATGTTTTACAAAGATGGCTTCCTGAATGAAAGGTATATTTCTGTAGTGGGAAAATATAAGACTCAACAGAGATCAATATCTGGATTAAAAGAAAAGTTGCATTTTGTATAGCCTAAATTTCTCTTTCAAAACAGTTTCCTCTCCCACATTAAAGTACCCTTTACAAGTACCAAACAATCCAGGCTGTTGGTGAGCATTTTCCTTTATTTTTAACAAAAGAGTCCTTGTTCACATTTTTGAGTACTACAATAAAAAGAAAAAAGTAGAAAACTGAGAAAGAATTGATTTTCTAGGTGTTTACTTTAAAAATGTATAGTCTAGTTGGCAAGGTATTTGACCTTGAAACTTATGTATATTACATATATGCAAGATATCAATCTATTCCTGACCTCAAATGAGTTATTACATGCAACAGATTTTTAAAATAATATTAATTTTGGCTAAAGCTAACACATTTATCAAAAATCTGCTGCTGCTGCTGCTAAGTCACTTCAGTCATGTCCGACTCTGTGCGACCCCATAGATGGCAGCCCACCAGGCTCCCACTGACACTGGGATTCTCCAGGCAAGAACACTGGAGTGGATTGCCATTTCCTTCTCCAATGCATGAAAGTGAAAAATGAAAGTGAAGTCACTCAGTCCTGTCGGACCCTCAGTGACCACAGGGATGGCAGCCCACCAAGCTCCTCTGTCCATGGGATTTTCCAGGCAAGAGTACTGGAGCAGGGTGCCATTGCTTTCTCCAAAAAATCTGCTAGACTTCATGTAATAACTCATTTGAGGACAGGAATATTGATCTTTTGCATATACGCAATATATACAAGTTTCAAAGTTAATACTGTGCCTGCTAGAGGAGATGATTAGATAGCATCACTGACTTAATGGACATGAATTTGAGCAGACTCTGGGGAACAGTAGAGGACAGAGGAGCCTCACATGTTGCAGTCCATGGGGTCTTAAAGAGTCAGACATGACTTTGTGACTGAACAAGAACAACAAATAAAAGGCAACATGAAAATTGGTTCCAGGCATTTGGGATAGCCAAATTTTCATTGCAGAGAGTAGATATAAACACCTGACAAAATTATCTGATTGAAGCAAATCATACACTAACTCAGTGATCACCATACTTTCTCTATTTTAAATTTGAGAGAAAACAAATGGATAGAATTTGAAACTAAATCTTTGATAATCATCCATGACTGGAGCAACTCAGAGACACAACTTAATAGCAATTCTGAGCTGGTTTACATTACTTAAAGGAAAATGTTGTCACTTGGCTCTATCATTCATACAATGAAACATCTTAATAAATACTATTTTAAAAAGCAGAACTTAACTGAATATAATATACATATAAAATAAAACTGTTTCTTGCTGAATTTAATATCTACTACCTACTGGCAAAGGTGTGTTCTCAAATGCAGAGGAAATAAGATGATTTTAGAAGTCATACTTCAATTTCCAAAATGTAGTAAACCCAATGGCCATTATTTTTCCACCTCTAGATGACAACCAAATGTCACATATGTGACATTTTGATATTTTGAACTCAGAACAAAATATATTTGTTCTGAGTTCAAATATATGTTATATATATAATATATCCCAACAAAAAGCTTATAATTTACTAAAAAGTGTGTAGCCTTCCCATCATAAGGAGACAATAAAATTAAAAAATTTGGATATCTATGAGGTCCTTATTTCAGAGAGTTTACAACAGGCAAGGCAAAATATGAAAGATAGTTTCTTACTCCTTCATTTCACACAAAAACATTATTTTAAAAATATTTATGATTTTAAAAATCATACTTCTTATATCTATACACTATTATAAAGTAATTTACAGTATGCTTGAATTTATTTAAGAAAGATGAAGAATACAAAAATATTTGCTTATAATAAAAAAAATCATGAAAGAAGAGTCAATGAAATAAAGATAAAGCTTACTTATAATGAAAGAAAAAAGACATAGGGGACTATCTTATAGATATAGATATCTATAAAAGATATCTAAAAAGATATAGGGGACTATCTTAAAAATGAGGCTTCTTTAAATAGTGTTTCTTTTGTCAATTTTATTTTAGATTTCACTTGTAAATTTTAGTTTAAAGTCATGCAAATATTTCATATAATTATTAAAGTTACACTAAAAAATCAAAAATAATAAAATCAAAAGTAAAATGTAACCAAAGAATATAAATACACAAACAGTTGGCCATATCCACACCGGTAAGATTTTGCAAAATGGATTTAAAGCATAATAATTTGACTATATCTCTGTCTTTGTGCCAGTACCATACTGTCTTGATGACTTTGGCTTTGTAGTAGATCCTGAAGCCAGGCAGGTTGATTCCTCCAGTTCCATTCTTCTTTCTCAAGGTAGCTTTGGTATTCAAGGTTTTTTGTATATCCATACAAATTGTGAAATCATTTGTTCTAGCTCTGTGAAAAATACCGTTGGTAGCTTGATAGGGATTGCATTGAATCTATAGATTGCTTTGGGTACTATACTCATTTTTACTATACTGATTCTTCACATCCATGAACATGGTATATTTCTCCATCTATTAGTGTCTTCTTTGATTTCTTTCACCAGTGTTTTATGGTTTTCTATATATATGTCTTTAGTTTCTTTAGATAGATATATTCCTAAGAATTTTATTCTTTTTGTTGCAAAAGTGAATGGAATTGTTTCCTTAATTTCTCTTTCTATTTTCTCATTATTAGTGAATAGGAATGGAAGGGATTTCTGTATGCTGATTTTATATCCTGCAACTTTACTATATTCATTGATTAGCTCTAGTAATTTTCTGGTGGAGTCTTTAGGATTTTCTATGTAGAGGATCATGCCATCTACAAACAGTGAGAGTTCAAAAAATGGGCCAAAGAACTAAACAGACATTTCTCCAAAGAAGACATACAGATGGCTAACAAACGCATGAAAAGATGCTCAACATCACTCATTATCAGAGAAATGCAAATCAAAACGACAATGAGGTACCATTTCATGCCAGTCAGAATGGTACAATCCAAAAGTCTACAGCAATAAATGCTGGAGTGTGTGTTGAGGAAAGGGAACACTCTTACACTGTTGGTGGGAATGCAAACTAGTACAGCCACTATGGAGAACAGTGTGGACATTCCTTAAAAAACTGGAAATAGAACTGCCATAAGACCCAACAATCCCGCTGCTGGGCATACACACTGAGGAAACCAGAATTGAAAGAGACACGTGTACCTCAATGTTCATCACAGCACTGTTTATGATAGCCAGGACATGGAAGCAACCTAGATGTCCATCAGCAGATGAATGAATAAGAAAGCTGTGGTACATATACACAATAGAGTATTACTCAGCCATTAAAAAGAATAGATTTGAATACGTTCTAATGAGGTGGATGAAACTGGATCCTATTATGCAGATTGAAGTAAGCCAGAAATAAAAACACCAATACAGTATACTAACACATATATATGGAATTTAGAAATATGGTAATGATAACCCTGTATACGAGACAGCAAAAGAGACACAGATGTATAGAACAGTCTTTTGGACTTGTGGGAGAGGGAGAGGGTGGGACAATTTGGGGGAATGGCACTGAAACATGTATAATATCATATAAGAAACGAATTGCCAGTCCAGGATAGATACAGGATGCTCGGGGCTGGTGCACTAGGATGACCCAGAGGGATGGTACGGGGAGGGAGGTGGAAGCAGGGTTCAGGATGGGGAACACGTGTATGCCCGTGGAGGATTCATTTTGATGTGTGGCAGAACCAATACAATATTGTAAAGTAATTAGCCTCCAATTAAAATAAATAAATTTAAATTAAAAAAAAAAGTAATTTGACTCTAAATTTATAGTGGAACAAAAGTAAGTATTGCAAAAGTATTAATTTTAAAGCAATTATAGTGTTTTAAGTGGTTTGATTTTTTTTTTTTTTTTTCAATTCCCCACCCCTAGGCTGCTGCTTCTGCCTCAGCAATGTTCTCGGCTACACTTGCACCAGTCCTGAAATTGCCACCTTCAGTGATTTGATATTTTAAATTTGGAGAGTCCTGTGTTTGTTAAACACATTAAAATTGAGAAATTGTATCATGTTTTAATTTTCTCACCCCCAATGTTCTACATAAAGAGCCACTCAGCATAGGTAAAGGAGAAGTAAATATATGATAAAACAGGTTAAGTAAACATTCCATAATCTGCATCTGAAATGAAATATATTATTGTGAACTCATTATGTACTTTACTTTAACACCAGCAAGCAAAGTACATTTTTTAAAAAAGCATTTTCTACTAAAAAGATGTCAAAATAATGGGTTATTCCCTAGCAATAGCATCTTTGAAAGTGAAAGTCAGTCCTGTCATGTCATGTCTGACTCTTTGTGATCCCATGGACTATACAGTCTATGGAATTCTCCAAGCCACAGTACAGGAGTGGGTAGCCAGTTCCCTTCTCCAGTGGATCTTCCCAACCCAGGGATTGAACCCAGGTCTTCCACACTGCAGGCAGATTCTTTATCTGCTGAACCACCAGGGAAGACTAATAGCATCTCTAGTTAATGCCCATATAGAACTTCCACAAAAATAACCCCAAATACTGAAGAGAAATGTATCATTCTAGCTCTGGGCTAGAAAATACACAAGATGAGTCTGCAATATCCTCATATCAGATGGCAAAGGAACTCTGGACAGTGCAAGAATCATGTTAAAAAGACACAGGAACCTATTAGAAAGAGCTTTCACTCACCAAAGATGGCACATGCTTGATATCACAAAACACCAAATCTTTCATTTTATACCCATAAACTAACTAAATTTTTAAAACATTCATTTTCTGAGTCTGAGGAGAAATTATGCTGAAAGCTGATAAAGTCAAAGAAGTACTTAAGTCTTTCCCTTAGGGAATGTACATATTATTGGGTATTCAAGCAGGAAATGATGGAGAATTTCTTTTTATAGAAATTTTCTAGGTAATATATGAGGAATGAAAAATTGGATTGGATTTTTTTTTAAATCCTCAGTGATTCAACAGAGCTATACATTAATCACAAATAGCTGCTAAAATCATATAAAAAAGACAAGCAGATGTTATGTGTTGCCTAATGAAAAATATACATCTTTTGTTGAAAAGACTGAATAGCATACAGATATGCTATAACATAATCTCTGAAAAAATTGAAACTTAATCTAGATCTATCTACCAATGTATAGGGAAAACAGTAAATAGAGCAAGCTGTTTCATTACAGCAGGACTATCAACAAAGTTCAGAATGTGGGAGATACTACAGAAATAAAATTTGTGAAAATAAAACAAAATGGAAATACTAAAAGCAATCTTTAAAGTTTGTTTCACAAATGAATGAGAAGGAGACATGGGGAAAGGGAAGAAAGAGAGAATGACTGAGAGTCTGAAGAGGAATAAAAATAAGAAAACTCAGTTTAAATATTTTAAAGCATTGTTAAAAAATGTGACACATAAATGTTTGGAATTTCAACAGTGACACACAGTATTGGATCGTGTGAAAGCACTGACACATTATTTAGATGAATTAATGATACTATGGTCATATTTTTAAACTACTTATCTTTTCGAGATAAATACTTAATGATTTGAATGAAATGATGTCTAATTCATTTCATAAATAAAAATAGAGGGTGAAAGTGGGTGGAGATGAAGATGAGACATGAATTGAGATTAAATACCACCATCAGTGGATAAATATGGAAGCTGAGTAATACACACAAGGGGTCCATTATATAATTGTCTACTTTTCAATTGGTTGGAAGATTTTCCACTATAAAACTTAAAAACAATGTTAACATTTAGCAAAAGTGAGAGTGCTTGATCACTTAGTTTATTGATAAGGAACTATTTTTATGCACTTTTTGAAGCAATCTAAAGACACTGCTTTGATTTCTAGATTTGCCTGTTCAATATGGTGTCCACTAGTCAAATCTGAATATTAAGCACTTGAAATGTGGCTAAGTCATATTGAGATGCAAACATACATTGAATTTTATATGCAGTATAACATGTAAAATAGCTAATTTATGATCTTTGTATTGATTTTATGTTGAAACAATAGCATTTTGAATATATTGGGTTATGTAAAATATCTATGATGCCCTGCTTATTTAACTTATTTATTATATGCAGAGTACATCATGCAAAATGCCAGGCTGGAGGAAGCTCAAGCTGGAATCAAGATTTCTGGGAGAAATATCAGTAACCTCAGATATTCATGACACTACCTTTCACAAGAAGAGAAAAGAAACTGCAGAGCTTCTTGATGAAAGTGAAAGAGGAGGGTGAAAAAGCTGGCCTGAAACTCAACATTCAACAAACTAAGATCATGGCATACAGTCCCATCATTTCATGGCAAATAGACGGGAAAGAAATGGAAACAGTGACAGACTTTATTTTCTTGGGATCCAAAATCACTGTGGATGATGACTGCAGCCATGGAATTAAATTAAATTAAAAGACACTTGCTCCTTGGAAGAAAAGCTGTAACAAACCTAGACAGCATATTAAAAATCATAGATACCACTTTGCTGACAAAAGTCCATATAGTCAAAGCTATGGTTTTTCCAGTAGTCATGTATGGAGTTGAGAGTTGGACCATAAAGAAGGCTGAGTGCCAAAGAATTGATGTTTTTGAACTGTGGTACTGGAGAAGACTTTTGAGAGCACGAAGACTTGGACAGCAAGGAGAGCAAATGAATCAATTCTAAAGGAAATCAATCCTGAATATTCATTGGAAGGACTGATGTTGAAGCTGCAATACATTGGTCACCTGATGTGAAGAGCTGACTCATTGAAAAGACCGTGATGCTGGGAAAGATTGAGGGCAAGAAGAGAAGGGGGCCACAGAGGATGAGATGGTTGAATGGCATCACAGACTCAACGGACATGAGTTTGAATAAACTCAGGGAAATAATGAAGGATAGGGAAGCCTGGTGTGCTCTAGTCCACAGAATCACCGAGAGTTGGACATGACTGTGCAACTAAACAACAAAAAAATATCTACCAGAATAATTTTATCCTGTTTTATTTTTTCAACTATGGAGACTAAAATATTTTAAATTACATATATCGTTTGCATTATAGTTCTACTGTATGATGCCATTCAAGAAAATGTAGGAAGACAAGCAAATGATATTGCCAGGGACCGCTTAAAATTAGCTTCAATGTAAAAATATGGTTGATTTTAAGTATGCAAATGATTATCACTGGTTAAGGAATTCAGGCTACCAAGAAAATCCACAATAACAGCTAACAAATTAGTTATTCAGCTAGCAGGATGTACTACAGAGAAATTAAAACAATAAATAAATTTGAAAATCCAAAATAGAAAACTCTCTGAGCATAATTTCCTGAATGCTGTCATTTAATTGATTAGGTTTAAAACAATAAAAGGTACTTTTGTTAAATGTTATTTATAGAATGATTGATGGTTATTATGCATAATCAAAATTTTAGCTGTTAGTGCTGTATTATATTCTAGACAATTATATTCTAGACAATTCTAGTGTCTAGACAATTATAATATCCTCATGCTACAAGATTATACTTAGGTATTTAATATTGACTCATTTCAAAAATATTCCATGTTTAATATTTCCTCCTAAGAACTATTGCATCATTTAAGATGAGATTTTTTTTAATCAGTTAATTTTATTCTCATAAAAAGTCAAATTTAATTTGAAAATAAAACAAGGCATACAGGATTAGAAAGAAAAATGCCTTGGTCATGCCAATTACTTTTATTGTTCAAAGAAAGGAACTTTTAAAACTGTTACTACAAATGATAATGTATATTAAAGAAAAGTCTTGAATTGACTAAACAGAGCACTTCATGCTCAATCATACATCATTTATTACATGTATCTACCTACCTTAAAATTTTATTTTATCTCCTTTCTCTTGGAAAAGATAACATTCATTTTACTTTTTGCTACTCTTTCATCCCTTGCCACTTCTGGGTGCCTGGAGGTGCATAGATGAGGTCTTGACTGACCCTGAATCCCAATTCTGGTATTTATCTGCCCTATGCAAGTTCTCTGGCCCTCTGGTCCCAGGTTCTGAGCAGTTGTAAAACACAGGAATTGTATTATCTATCATGGTTTGTTGAGAATATGTGAATTTGAAAGACTATTTTACCAATGTGACATCCAACTCCATACAAAATTGAGATCTTTAAGACAGTACTACCCTGGAACCAACTTTCAGACCTTAAGAGCTTGATTTCTCCCAAAGTGTCAGGAGAGTTACCTCTGGGTCTGGCACTTCAGTGGGAGGCAAAGGTCACACCAAAAACTCTGACCTGTAACAAAATTCTACCTGCATGTGAACTGTGCACCCAACAAGGTGGAGATAATTTTGTGTGAAGAATGGAAGTGAGCAGAACCCTCAAATAGCCTTTTTTTTTTTTTTAATCAGGTGAGGGTGAAATCATTTTGAGCAGCAGGAATAAAACTCTTCAGGGATCACAGTGACAGCCTACATCAGCCTTGCTCTCTGTCTGGATTATGGAAGGGAGGACAATTACAGGAGGCAGGTGACTCTGGTACTATCAGAGACCAAGAATCTCTTTTGAGCAATGTCCCAAACCTAGGAGACAGAGTTTACTATTTGAATAGAAGCTCAATCACATTCAATGGACAAAATCCTGAGTCTTAATGCATTCACCATGGCCAGGGTGATGTTAGACTTAAAAATGAAGATAATCAGTATCAGTATGTATGCCCATCTGTATGTGTGTGTGTGTGTGTGTGTGTGTGTGTGTGTGTGTGTGTGTATATATATATATATATATATATATATATATATATATATATAAAATTTTCAAAGCTGGTCTACTAAGACAGAAAGGAATGCAGTATCAGGCATTTCTGGTTTTACTACAGCACAAATACTGTGGGCCTCTTGTCTTCCATCTACGAATGAAAGTCTTTACAGGTAATAGGATGAACAGTAGCATTGAAATCACAAAGTAATTGGGCTTCCATGGTGGTTCAGTGGTTGAGATTTTGCATCCAATGCAAGGGGTCATTCTTGGTCAGGAAGCTAAGATCCCACAAGCTTCATGGGCAAAAAAATGAAAACATAAAACAGAAGCCATATTTCAACAAATTGAATAAAGACTTTAAAGATGGTCCACATCAAAACCAAAAATGATGTGTGGGGTCTTTTTTTTCTGAAAGAAAAAGTTACACAATACCAGATGACCAAATAGTGCATTTGTAAATGGAAAGAGAATATAAATGTAAACTTGTTTAATCCCCTATTACATAACTAAGGGTAAAGCTGAATATCTGTGGGGACTGTGTTATAAAATGAAAAGGGATGAATTCTGGTCACTAAGCTACCTTAGAAGCCAAATTGTCTCCCTTACATTTTATTCTTTCTTGGACACACCTGAACTACTTAATAGAATTGCTGAACTAAAAAATTATGCATCGGCTGCATGACTGAATAGAAGTGGAGTCATAATTTTTTTATCTGATGTACAAAAAGCCTATGGTTCTACATACTTCTTAGAATGGCTATATTAACATTTTTAATCAAATATTTATTCCTGTGACTTGCTGAGGAATACAAGGAATTAATTTATGTTCAATTTTTAATTCATTTTTAAAAGTTAATACAAAATGTTTACTCGTGTATTTATATATATATATATATATATATATATATATATATATATATATATATATCCCCCTCCTTAGGAAAATCCCTTTCCTAAGAATACAACTAGAGAGAACATTGCAGCTTCATTTATATCAGCTTCTTCCCTCTGGCAAGTTATTATAAAGGAATCTCATACTATTTTGGTTTCCATTGGTATAAAAGAGGACTCTGGCAGCCAACAAAACAGAAAACAGGGAAAATCAGTTATTAAAATCCAAAGTGTTAGTTTTTCTTGGCAGTTGTAACTGTGACTCACAGTTCAGGAGTGTGGTGAAAATGTAGGTGTGATATACCATTGTAGAGTTGTTTGCTTAAGACCATCAATAATTTTATGCACTCAAGATTGTTCATGAACAACAACAAAAAAAACATAGAGGAATTACATTTTTTGTTCTAAATTGTTTCTTTCATCTCTGATTAAAGTCTTCAGGTATAATTCTAAGTAACACAATATAAGATGGGTTTCTTAAAAAATAAAACAACATTTAAAATAAATTTATTTAGGGGAAAATGTTGCTTGTGAGGGCCTGCCTGCCATATCAAGATTCAATGCAACCATCTAGATTTTAAATTATAGAATCTAGACTTGAAAAGGAATAAAGAGAGACTCCAGTGCCAAGTTTTCCCATTGAAAGGCATATATCCTCCCCAGAATAATGATCTACAATTAATGTCAATCATTTGAGAAAGATTAGAAACTATACACAGCAGCCCAAAGGAAAAGTCTAGTGATTTCGATCCACTGTTTTTATGGAGGGAGACAGTGCTCAGATTCAATCAAAGAACACATTGGGGGATGATAGGATGATAATGATGGAGACTCTCGGCATGCCAGAACAGTTTGGGGAAAAATAGTGAAAACAATCAAAGATGATGAAATACTTATTTTAGGTTGAAATAATAATTTAAATCATTCTTTTTCATGATCTTCTACTCTCTTAACCTATTTTCATTTTCATATATGTGTGCTAGCTGAGCATTCACCTTAGATCAATCATATTAGCTCATTCTTATCTCATGACTATTGCTGGATGGTTACTTAACTGCATTTAGAGTTTATGCAGAAATTGCCTGCAGTGTGGGAGACCTGTTCAATCCCGGGGTCATGAAGATCCTCTGGAGAAGGGAATGGCTACTCATGCCAGTATTCTTGTCTATAGAATTCCATGGATAGATGAGCTTGGTAGGCTACCACCCATGGGGTCACAAAGAGTTGGACACGACTGAGTGACTAACACTTAGGCATTCAACACTGCTTTATACACATCCTACCATATTTCTCTGGTTATTTCACTTTAGCACATGCCAAAATCACATAGTCTACATTATTTTCCAGTTGTCTATTCCTATATAACAAATCTCCCTAGAACTTAGTGTTTTGTATTAATAATTTATCATTAATATATCTCATAATGCTGTGAATTGTAAGTACTCTCTTTTGGCTGTAGACACATAATAGTTCAGGATAGAGCAGTCTGAATTCTTAAATGTGCTGGACATCCAAAGTGGGTGTCTTACTCAGGTTTTTTATTCTGGTGTTTTTTTTTTTTTCCTTATTTCTCTCTCTATGATATTCTCCATGGCCTCTTCTCATAGCTCTGCCTTCTCATAACATGATGGATTCAGGACAGCTGTAATTCTTTTAGAGAGCTGGCTTCCAGGAAGAATCAGAAGCTGAAGCCCAGTCAAAGGCTAACACTGGCATTGGCATAGAATCATTTACGTTGCATTTTATTGAAGAAAGCGGTCATTAGATTCAGGAAGGTTGAGACATGGACTTCAATTCTTGATGAGTGATAGGTCACAGTGTTGAAGTGCAGATGACAAAGGAGATAACTGGTGTGCCCTTGCTTAAAATATTATCTGCCATCTAGTCCCTATTTTTTCAAATTTATGTCTTACCCAGTGCTTCCTTCTTCATCTGTACACTGTAATTCTTCTAAATGTTCTCACTTCTTACTTTATAGAGAACATTGAAGGCATAAGGTAGATGTAACCTCCAATTTTGACCACCTGTTCTATAAAAATTTCTGCATCTGCAGTCATTCACTTCTTTCTTTATTTTTTTCCCCCTGTCATATGGATAGGGATCTCTTTTTGACAAAATCTAAACCTTCCACACCTTATATGGATTTTTTCCCTATATATCTTTTTGGTATGTCTCCAGGCCACTAAACCACTTTTCTTCCAAAATCTTTGCCTTCCCTCTTTCTACTATTTAGCTCTCTGTTCATTTGACATGGCTCAATTTCTGCCCATTGTTATAACAAGCAGGCATACATTCAACAAAACAAAGCAGAGCTTGCTCCTTATTCAATTTACCCATTCAATACCCATGAGGATACAATCCTACTTAAGTCTCCTGTATTTTTCACAAAATTTTTGGAAAGCGTTGTCACCATTCACTTCCTTTATATACTCTATTCTAAAGGGAATTGTGCTAGGGTCAAAAATAAACTCTTGTCTCTAAATTCAAAAAGTACTTTTTTAGTCCTTATCAAACTAGAAATCTCAGCTGCCTTTGACAGACTAGACCATTTATTCAGGCTTAAAATACACTGACGTATTGCTGCTTCAGCCTCAATATCTTAGAATAGTTTTAGAGAAATGGTTCTTTCTGAATTTAGTTAAATTTGCTCCAGGGCTTACAGAAGAATATGAGGACAGAAGCTATGAGTTAGGGCTGGTTCATTATATCCAGCTTTTTTATCCTTAGAGATGACTTTGTCCCAGGATTTTCCTCATTGTCTTAACAGAATTCTAATTTTTCATCCTTCCCTGTCCGTCAGACACTTTTTAATCACAGTTCAGGCTAAGCTTGTACCAGTAATATACTAGGGGATAAAAAATATTCCTTTTACAAAAATGTTGAACAATAGAAGCAATATGGTCATCCTAATAAATATCAATACAATTTCAGTTTCTTAGAACAGAAACAGTGCCTTTTTAACAAATGTATTTGGCCTGGTAAAGAACAATAAAAAGTCATGCTAAATGTCTTAGCATTGAATGGGATAAAAAATATATCAATAATATGATTTCTTTTATGTGAGTTTAAAATTTAGCTAAGGTAATAATAGCCCCTTTAAAAATTCTGTAACTATGCTTATAATGGATTGAAACACAAAAGTGGATCAAATCATTCTTTTCTTGTAAAATTAAGCAAAAGTTAATTGTGGTATACTGAATCTCTGTGACCTGTATCAACTCTTTGATTTAGTGCTTTGCTGCAATTTTAGCAGGTGGAAGTAGAAATAAAAATGGAAATTTGGTATCTTTTGTTCTCTGATATAGACTATGATTATGTTATTTTATAGAATGTAGCAAAGAATAGAGGAAAAACTGACAAATCAGGAGCCTAGATGGCTGGCTATCCAGAAATCCTTCTCCAAATGATCTTCCCAACCCAGAAAATGAGGTCAGGTCTCTCACATTGAGGGCAGATTCTTTGCAGGCTGAGCCACCAGGGAAACCCCCAAGAAATAACAGGGAGATCAAATATTTACAGTTCTGATTATGATCCAGAATGCTAATAAGTTAACATCTTCACTGAATGATCTTGGGCTGATAAAGAATGTTGATGGGAACTGTGATGATAAAATTTGGGGATCAAGTTGACAGGGTCACAGGATGCCCATATATCGGGTTAAACACTGCTGGGTGTGTGTATGAGAGGGTTTCTTGGAGAATTTAGCATTTTGTTTTTCCCAGTGTGAGTGGGCATCGTCCAATCCACTGAGGTCCTAGACAGAGAAAAAGGTGGAAGAGGTTGAATTTTGTCTCTTCCTGGTAGAGTGAGCTTGGATACTGGTCCTTTGCCCTCCCTGCTATTGGTTCTCAGGACTTCACAACTCAGCAGCAATGTGCACCATCAGCTCTCTGGCTTGCAGTCTTTCAAATTTAGATCACCAGATTTCCTGGTCCCTAGCTTTAGGAAAGCAGGCTGTGTGGCTTCTCAGCCTCTATAATCATGTCAGCCAATTTTTTATAATAGATCTCTCTATGACCATTATATCTAGTACTGTGGGCAGGAATCCTTCAGAAGAAATGGAGTAGCCATCATGGTCAACAAAAGAGTCCAAAATGCAGTACTTGGATGCAATCTCAAAAATGACAGAATGATCTCTGTTCATTTCCAAGTTAAACCATTCAATATCACAGTATTATGATATCAAGTCTATGCCCCAACCAGTAACGCTGAAGAAGCTGAAGTTGAACGGTTCTATGAAGACCTACAAGACTTTTTAGAAGTAACACCCAAAAAAGATGTCCTTTTCATTATAGGGGACTGGAATGCAAAAGTAGGAAGTCAAGAAACACCTGGAGTAACGGGCAAATTTGGCCTTGGAGTACGGAATGAAGCAGGGCAAAGACTAATAGAGTTTTGCCAAGAAAACACACTGGTCATAACAAACACCCTCTTGCAACAACATAAGAGAAGACTCTATACATGGACATCACCAGATGGTCAACACCGAAATCAAGTTGATTATATTCTTTGCAGCCAAAGATGGAGAAGCTCTATACAGTCAGCAAAAACAAGACCGGGAGCTGACTGGGGCTCAGACCATGAACTCTTTATTGTCAAATTCAGACTTAAATTGAAGAAAGTAGGGAAAACCACTAGACCATTTAGGTATGACCTAAATCAAATCCCTTATGATTATACAGTGGAAGTGGGAAATAGATTTAAGGGCCTAGATCTGATAGATAGAGTGCCTAATGAACTATGAAATGAGGTTAATGACATTGTACAGGAGACAGGGATCAAGACCATCCCCTGGAAAAGAAATGCAAAAAAGCAAAATGGCTGTCTGGGGTGGCCTTACAAATAGCTTTGAAAAGAAAAGAAGAGAAAAGCAAAGCAGAAAAGCAAAGATATAAGCATCTAAATGCAGAGTTCCAAAGAATAGCAAGAAGAGATAAGAAAGCCTTCCTCAGCAATCAATGCAAAGAAATAGAGGAAACCAACAGAATGGGAAAGACTAGAGATCTCTTCAAGAATATTAGAGATACCAAGGGAACATTTCATGGAAAGATGGGCTCTATAAAGGACAGAAATGGTATGGACTAACAGAAGCAGAAGATATTAAGAAGAGATGGCAAGAATATACAGAAGAACTGTACAAAAAACATCTTCATGACCCAGATAATTACGACGGTGTGATCACTCACCTAGAACCAGACATCCTGGAATGTGAAGTCAAGTGGGCCTTAGAAAGCATCACCAGGAACAAAGATAATGGAGGTGATGGAATTCCAGTTGAGCTATTTCAAATCCTGAAAGATGATGCTGTGAAAGTGCTGCACTCAATATGTCAGCAAATTTGGAAAACTCAGCAATGGCCACAGGACTGGAAAAGGTCAGTTTTCATGCCAATCCCAAAGAAAGGCAATGCCAAAGAATGCTCAAACTACTGCACAATTGCACTCATCTCACACGCTAGTAAAGTAATGCTCAAAATTCTCCAAGCCAGGCTTCAGCAATATGTGAACTGTGAACTTGCTGATGTTCAAGCTGGTTTTAGAAAAGGCAGAGGAACCAGAGATCAAATTGCCAACATCTGCTGGATCATGGAAAAAGCAAGAGAGTTCCAAAAAACCATCTATTTCTTCTTTATTGACTATGCCAAAGCCTTTGACTGTGTGGATGACAATACACTGTGGAAAATTCTGAAAGAGATGGAAATATCAGACCACCTGATCTGCTCTTGAGAAATTTGTATGCAGGTCAGGAAGCAGCAGTTAGAAATGGACATGGAACAACAGACTGGCTCCAAATAGGAAAAGAAGTTCATCAAGGCTGTTTATTGTCACCCTGCTTATTTAACTTATATGCAGAGTACATCATGAGAAACGCTGGACTGGAAGAAGCACAAGCTGGAATCAAGATTGCCGGGAGAAATATCAATAACCTCAGATATGCAGATGACACCACCCTTATGGCAGAAAGTGAAGAGGAACTCAAAAGCCTCTTGATGAAAGTGAAAGTGGAGAGTGAAAAAGTTGGCTTAAAGCTCAACATTCAGAAAATGAAGATCATGGCATCTGGTCCCATCACTTCATGGGAAATAGATGGGGAAACAGTGGAAACAGAGTCAGACTTTTTTTTTTCTGGGCTCAAAAATCACTGCAGATGGTGACTGCAGCCATGAAATTAAAAGACACTTACTCCTTGAAAGGAAAGTTATGACCAACCAGGATAGCATATTCAAAAGCAGAGACATTACTTTGCCAACAAAGGTTTGTCTAGTCAAGGCTGTGGTTTTTCCTGTGGTCATGTATGGATGTGAGAGTTGGACTGTGAAGAAGGCTCAGCGCCAAAGAATTGATGCTTTTGAACTGTGGTGTGGGAGAAGACTCTTGAGAGTCCCTTGGACTGCAAGGAGATCCAACCAGTCCATTCTGTAGGAGATCAGCCCTGGGATTTCTTTAGGACTGGAAGGAATGTTTCTAAAGCTGAAACTCCAGTACTTTGGCCACGTCATGCGAAGAGCTGACTCATTGGAAAAGACTCTGATGCTTGGAAGGATTGGGGGCAGGAGGAGAAGGGAAGACAGAGGATGAGATGGCTGGATGGCATCACCAACTCGATGTATGTGAGTCTGAGTCAACTCCAGGAGTTGGTGATGGACAGGGAGGCCTGGCGTGCTTCATTGGGTTGCAAAGAGTCAGATGTGACTGAGCGACTGAATGAACTGAACTGATATATACATATAAATTATATACCTGCATGCTTAGTTATTTCAGTTGTGTGCACATCTTTGCAACACTATGGACTGGAGCCCATCAGATCCCTCTGTCCATGGGCTTATCCAGACAAGAATGCTTGAGTGGGTTGCTGTATCATGTCCTTCTCCAAAGAATTTTCTGACGCTGGGATCAAACCCTTGTTTCCTTTGACTCCTGAATTCCAGGTAGATTCTGTACTGCGAGTCCCCAGGGAAACCTACACACACACACACACACACACACACACACACACACACACACACACACACAGACATACACGTGCGCGTGCAAGCTCAGACATGATTCATCCCTATTGTCCTGAGGTTGTCACAAGCTTACACACCATTGCCCAGAGAGCCATGTTTGGCAAAGGCTGTTAATGTATTTGCCTGGAATCCTGCAATTGCCATATTTACAAGATGTAGATCAGTCAGTTCACGTGACTTTCTCTCTCCAGGAGATGTTCATGCCTTTTCAAAATTGGGACAAAATGTTAGATCTGCTGCTTTCACCATTTACTTTCCAGGTGCTGATATGGATTATATAGCCATTGAAACAGTCATGAAGAAAGAAAGAGGTAGGCAGAGAAGGAAAGAAAGAGAGAAGAAAGTGACAAAGAAAGAAGAAAGGAATGAAAGGAAGAAATGAGGTTAGAGGAATGAAAGAAAGAAAGGAATGAAAAGAAAGCTTAGTGAAAAAGGAAAACAGAACATATTTAAAGGCTTTATTTATGTGAAACTGTTTGACATTGAGATATACATGCCTTTTTAATAGTTCCTCCCTCATAGCACCTATTAAAGTGTTTTGTATGTTATAGGTATTCAGTAAATATTTATTAAAAGAATACATAAGTCCACAGTTCAACAATACTTCAAGCAATCAACAATTTTCTTATATTATATATAATAAGTTCATATTATTTTTAAAATTGTGTTGCACTCATTCCCCATGTAAGTAATTCTATTGAAAAAAGAGGTGGAATGAATTAGATTGAGATGGATACACTTTACTTAAAATGTTGTGGATCTGATTTACCCAGGAACATTGATGTGGGGATAAACAAACCCAAAATTCTCAATCTTCATAAATTGTCTTGGAAATGTGCTATGAATACTAATGATGACCATTATCATTTCTCTGATTTTCCTAATGTACATGCAAATCCCACCTTTGATTCACATTGGGAATAGTCATTGCTTTCAATATGAATGTCTCAAAAGATATGTCTAAAAGTCTAGATTTATGACTGAAGTGTTCTAAGAAAACTGAAATACTTTTTATACTGTCTTATATAACATTTTAAAAGAGTGCAAACATTAAATCAGTATTGCATCTTTCAAAACATCTAATGTAGGAAGAAAGAGACTGTTTTCAAAACTGCTTAGCAAAAAGGTGCATTGATGTTCAAGTTTCTCTTTTTCTTCCTCCCCTTCTCCTTGCACTTCTTCTCTCCCTTCCCTCCCCCCTCCTTCTGCTGTCCTTCTCATCCTGTTTTCCTTCTGTTTGTTGTCCTGTTCCTCCTGTATCTCCCAGATTTCCTTATTTTCTATATTGGAAGAAAAAAATTCTATGAGATCTGGATGAAAAATTATTGTAACATCATCTTTGTTTTTTATACTATAAGGGCATTAGTTTGGATATTTTTAGTTTAGGTCATTTATTTTTAAGCACTTGTAATATGACATTCAGCAAAATTATCTAATTAATTGAACAGAAAATGCCATTAGTAAGATACAGTGAAAAGTTGTCATTGAAATTTTTTCATGAATTACACTTCTTAAAATCCCAATGTCTGACTATTCTGTAGTCATGTTGCAGGAAATGTGTTTCAATGAGTATTTCATGGTTATTCAGTCAGTAAGTCACGTCTGAATAGGCTTGACTTGTCATGCTAGGCTTCCCTGTCCACTATCTCCTGGAGACTGTTCAGATTCATCTTCATTGAGTCACTGATGCTATCTAACCATCTCATTCTCTGTCATTCCCTTTTCCTTCAACCTTCAATCTTTCATAGCATCAGTTATTTGGCACTCAGCCTTCTTAATGGTTCAACATACATGACTACTGGACAAACCACAACTTTGATTATATGTACATTTGTTGGCAAAGTGATGTCTCTGCTTTTCAATACACTGTCTAGGTTTGTCATAAATTTCCTCCCAAGGAGCAAGTCTCTTTTAATTTCATTGCTGCAGTCAGTAATGATTTTGGAACGCAAGGAAATAAAATTTGTAACTGCTTTCACTGTTTACCTGTCTATTTGCATTGAAGTCATGAGTCTGGATGCCATGATCTGAGTATTCTACCAGTAACATATTTTTGTTTTTTGTTTTTTTTAAAGGAAAAGGCATGGCTGATCTAAGTTAAATTTTAGTTATCAATGTATTGTTTAAAAGGCGTATTTGTAGTTCTTAGAATTAGGTTACTAGTGTGTATACATTCTTCTGCAAACCCAAAGAAAGTTAAATATGTATGGAAAAATCATTATGGACAAAATTCTGTTTTGAAATAGTAAGACAGAAAACTTAAGAAGACACTGAACTGAATATCTTATTCTCTGTTAATGCAGATTCTTTACCATCTGAGCCACCAAAGAAGCCCAAATACACTTTTATATTATCAATTGTGTTTTTTTAACTTATTGTATATTTTATTTTTTATATAAATTTATTTATTTTAATTGGAGGCTGATTACTTTACAATATTGTAGTGGCTTTGCCATACATTGACATGGATCCACCACGGGTGTACATGTGTTCCCCATCATGAACCCCATTCTCACCTCCCTCCCCATTCCATCCCTCTGGGTCATCCCAGTGCACCAGCCCTGAGCACCCTGTCTCATGCATCTAACCTGTACTGGCGATCCATTTCACATATGATAATATTCATGTTTCAATGCCATTCTCCCAGATCATCCCACCCTCGCCCTCTTCCACAGAGTCCAAAAGACTGTTCTATACATCTGTATCTCTTCTCATAGACTGCAGCATTCTGTGTCCACTGCTCATCCTATAGTATACAATCACACATGTATTAATAGTTGCAATAAAATTTTACTCATTTAAAGAAATATTGGAGAGAGTTCTTCCCTATAGCACATACCTTACATTACATTAGTACTTTTGGAAAACAGTTTTTTAAGATTCTTCAGTGACATGTGTATGTTCCCATAACATTTATTTCTAGCTGTTTGATTTCAAGTCTGTTAAAATTTCAACACAATTTCCATTTATCATTAGGGAAATTCCTATAAGAATTACTTATAGGATAGTCAAATCATCTTAGTTGCAATCCTTTGACTACAGTGATTGATAGAAGATTGTCCAATGACATTAACATGTAGTAGTTTATCTGTTTGGTTTGGTTTTCACACACAAAAACTTAAAATAGCTCATTTTTTGTCCTGTTAAAATATTAATATGTGAAATGGCCTCTGATTTTAGTTTTTCCCTTTCCTACCCATTAGCAAACATGCTAATAATTTCTACTATTTTAGAAAGTAAAGGGTACAATCTAGATTCATACATTTCTCATTTCCTCCATAGAATATCTTATAACACTTGTTGAAAAAACATAAACTATTCTGCAGATTTCACCTGGGAATTAAAAATTATTTTGCCCTACTTAAAAGAGAGTTAAGTTTGCATTAAACAAAAATGACTCCTGTGTTGTAACAGTATTTCCATATAACTCTGAAGCTGGAAATGTATATTCTTCTGAAAATTATGTAATTAGTATTTTTCTTCTATTAAAACACTAAAAAGTAAATGGTAAAATGCTTGCAACAGGATAGATTATTTTTATTCAACAGTCTTACAAACTAATACTTGTGATTTTTTTAAATTTATTTATTTATTTATTTTTTATTATTTTTTTTTTTTTTATTCTTCCAATTTTATTTTATTTTTAAACTTTACATAATTGTATTAGTTTTGCCAAATATCAAAATGAATCCACCACAGGTATACATGTGTTCCCCATCCCGAACCCTCCTCCCTCCTCCCTCCCCATACCATCCCTCTGGGCCGTCCCAGTGCACCAGCCCCAAGCATCCAGCATCGTGCATCGAACCTGGACTGGCAACTCGTTTCCTACATGATATTTTACATGTTTCATTGCCATTCTCCCAAATCTTCCCACCCTCTCCCTCTCCCACAGAGTCCATAAGACTGTTCTATACATCAGTGTCTCTTTTGCTGTCTCGTACACCGGGTTATTGTTACCATCTTTCTAAATTCCATATATATGCGTTAGTATACTGTATTTATGTTTTTCCTTCTGGCTTACTTCACTCTGTATAATAGGCTCCAGTTTCATCCACCTCATTAGAACTGATTCAAATGTATTCTTTTTAATGGCTGAGTAATACTCCATTGTGTATATGTACCACAGCTTTCTTATCCATTCATCTGCTGATGGACATCTAGGTTGCTTCCATGTCTTGGCTATTATAAACAGTGCTGCGATGAACATTGGGGTACACGTGTCTCTTTCCCTTCTGGTTTCCTCAGTGTGTATGCCCAGCAGTGGGGTTGCTGGATCATAAGGCAGTTCTATTTCCAGTTTTTTAAGGAATCTCCACACTTTTTGAATTGAAAGATAATCGCTTTATAGAATTTTGTTGCTTTCTGCCAAACCTCAACATGAAACAGTCAGAAGTATACATGTATCTTCTCCCTTTTGAACTTCCCTCATCTCTCCCCATCCCACCATTCTAGGTTGATAAAGAGCCCCTGTTTGAGTTTACTCAGACATACAGCAAATTTCCATTGGTTATCTATTTTACATATGGTAATGTAAGTTATGACCAACCTAGATAGCATATTAAAAAGCAGAGACATTACTTTGCCAACAAAGGTCTGTCTAGTCAACGCTATGGTTTTTCCAGTGGTCATGTATGGATGTGAGAGTTGGACTGTGAAGAAAGCTGAGTGCTGAAGAATTTATGCTTTTGAACTATGGTGTTGGAGAGGACTCTTGAGAATCCCTTGGACTGCAAGGAGATCCAACCAGTCCACCCTAAAGGAGATCAGTCCTGGGTGTTCATTGGAAGGACTGATGCTAAAGCTGAAACTCCAGTATTTTGGCCACCCTATGTGAAGTGTTGACTCATTGGAAAAGACCCTAATGCTGGGAGGGATTGGGGACAGGAGGAGAAGGGGACGACAGAGGATGAGATGGCTGGATGGCATCACTGACTTGATGGACATGAGTCTGTGTGAACTCTGGGAGTTGGTGATGGACAGGGAGGCCTGGCCTGCTGTGATTCAAAGGGTTGCAAACAGTCAGACATGAGTGAGTGACTGAATTGAACTGAATGTAAGCTTCCATGTGATTATTATAATCAAATGAATTTTTGAACTGATAGAAAAATTACCTTACTCTATGTATATTTAAGCTTGTCTCCGTGTGTGTGTGTGTATATTTGTTCACAAATAATCTGCATATCAACTGTTCTTCAGTTGCTCAGTTGTCTCAACTGAAGAACGCCCGGCTTCCCTGCCCTTCGTTATCTCCCAGAGTTTGCTCAAACTAATGTCCATTGAGTCAATGATGCCATCCAACCATCTCATCCTCTCCCACTCCCTTCTCTTGCCCTCAATCTTTCCCAGCATCAGGGTCTTTTCCAGTGAGTTGGATCTTCACATCAGGTGGCCAAAGGATCTAAGCTTCAGCTTTAACATCAGTCCTTTCAATGAATATTCAGGACTGATTTCCTTTAGGATTGGCTGATTTGATCTCCTTGCAGTACAAGGGACTCTCAAGAGTGTTCTGCAGCGACGCAGTTCAAAACCATCAATTCTTCAGTCTCAGCCTTCTTTATGGTCCAACTCTCCCATCCATATATGACTACTGGAAAAACCATAGCTTTGATATATAGACCTTTGTTGGCAAAGTGATGTGTCTTCTTAATATGCTGCCTATGTTTGTCATAACTTTTCTTCCAGGGAGCAAGCGTCTTTTAATTTCAAGGCTGAAGTCACTATCTGCAGTTATTTTGGAGCCCAAGAAAATAAAGTCTCTTGTTGTTTTCTTTTTTTCCCCATCTATTTGCCATAAAGTGATGGGACCGGATACCATGACCTTATTTTTTGAATATTGAGGTTTTAACCAGCTTTTTCACTATCTTCTTTCTCTTTCATCAAGAGGCTCTTCAGTTTCTCTTGGTTTTCTGCCATAAGGGTGGTGTCATCTGCATATCTGAGGTTATTGATATTTCTCCTGGAAAACTTGATTCCAACTTGTTCTTCATCCAGACTGGTATTTCACATGGTGTTCTCTTCATATTAGTTAAATAAGCAAGGTGGCAATACACAGCCTTGACGTACTCCTTTTTCTATTTGCCGAGACCTCTCCAGATGGGGTGTTCCTGGATGTTGTTGGTACCCCTGGGAGGGAGGGATATGAAGTCAGCCCTGGGATGAGTGAAAGAAGCTGGAACTGTGGTTAACAGTTGCTCTGAAGTTGCCAGTAGAATGTTAATTTTTGAGGAGAAGCTGTTTGAATCAGCAGCCCAATAAAGTAGTTATGTCCTTACTTGACTCTCCTGTCTACCCATCTCCACCTGGTTCCTCTATTAAAAGAATTATTAGAAAGTCAGAAAGAAAGGAAAGGACTTGCTGAGAGGCAGTTTTGATATCATAGAACAAAAGTAGAAGAATGTTTCACATTTGGAGCTAAAAGACAGTAGTTGAAAAAATGGCATCATCTTTTGGTGACTCAAACATTGAACCATAAAACTCCATGATTGAGATTAAAAATAAAAATACTTCTTTCAAGCTGAAGAATTATTAAAGCCTCAGAATATACAAAGTGAAGTGAAGTCGCTCAGTCGTGTCCAACTCTTTGCGACCCCATAGACTGTAGCCCACCAGGCTCCTCCACCCATGAGATTCTCCAGGCAAGAATACTGGAGTGGGTTGCCATTTCCTTCTCTCTTTGTATTTTTCAAAACATGTTTTGATTTTTCTCCCTTCACAGCCATAATGAAAAGACACTAGAAATATTTTAAAATTGTTCTTTATCATTTTCTTATTCGCCAGCTCTTCTAAGTTATGATATATGGTTGCTCATCCTGAAACTATATATATTTAGCAGATGTCACATCGATTGAGCAATTTTGGATTTTTAATTTCATTTTTTTCATTTTTAATTCAATTTCATCTGGATTTTTAATTTTTAATTGTAGAAGGAGGATTTTTAATTTCCCCACTTTGTAAATTTTGACCCATGTGTATTGTGCAAATAAGTAGGAAAAGGATAAAGTGACATTTTTAGCATCAGATGTACATATTTGTTTCTCAAATTGATTTTCTAGCTTACACAGAAGTCAACAAAATTCTACCATTGTAAACTATGATTTGATCAGTTTTTTTTTTCTTCAAGAATTATTGATGGAGATGGAGAATTTATGAAGAAAATTTTAACTGTGAAATTTCAAGATTGTTTTGAGCAGATAGATTTTGTCAGCTTAATGAAGCAGCTGAAACACAGCAAATGGCTTACTTATAATCACCATACCTGGAGAGACAGAGAAACATTACATCCCAGATTCCATGTTGTCTAATTCCCACATCAAGTTCCTTACACATAAAATTATTCCTGGACAATAACATACTTGGCTTTATATAGGGAGACTGACATATAACATGTCAGTCTATGTAAGGAGTTATGCTTTACAGATCATTTTTCAAATCTCATTATTAACTTGAACTTTTTTCCTACTCTCATTTCATCTAACCTCTTTCAAATTTCTGAATATATAAATTCCCTTATCATAGCTGTCTGTTAAACAAGAGTTAGTCAGTTGGTGATGCCATTACTTCCAGTAAAAGTAATATTCAAACGTATCTCAAGGAGCTCATTCAATTACCCTTACACTTAACGCATCCAATTGCCATCAAACTAATGGCATAAGATGCTTTATATATAAGTATTTAATTTGATGTTCTATACAGGAGAGCTAAAAATAAAATGGAACTGCAACCCGTTAAATATAATTTCATGATCTGGCCACACACTGTGCTTTATTTATAGGTGAAAACACAGAATGTAACATGAGATATACTAAATTTTATTTAGCAAAATAAGATTTTACATAGCCTTGCTAATCTGTGAATGTTTGCTAGGTTATACTAATGGTTAGAACCCAAATTTTCATAGCTCTTACACAATATGAGACCTGGGATTCCCTTTCCCATCAAATAAAAGCTTAGCTAAGGAAGATAGTTTTTTATCTATCTTGTTTCTAACATTTTCTTCTTTTCCTGGAACTGTGCCTAATTATAGTTATCTCTCAATACACACAAATTGAATGAATAAATTAATGACAAATGTATTGCATAACTTATGAAACACACTTTATGTAAAAGAACATAGGAAGCACTCGAAAGTTTATCATTTATAGAAATGGTTTATTTCCCTTTTATATTATTGAGCATTTAATTATCTAATATTATGTTTTCTTTAACATGGTATAGGATATTTTAAAAATATATTATGAACTATCGTACTGTAAAACAGGGTTTTTATGCCCCTCTGCACACCTCTGTTTTCATCACAGTCCTGGTAGAAATGTCTTATATGCTAACTGCTCCATCTGAAAAGTTCTGTGTCATCTTTCTCTGGTGCCTTTTTCTATAGTTGAACTGGACCACTCCTTGAATACACCTCACAGAAGCCCAAGGATATTGACTGCCGGGAATGACTATGCCACTATGGATGAGAGTCAGTTAGTAAATATTCCAAACTCCTATAGTTTGCAGGACAATTCTAAAGTCTGTTTTACACAGTTCTTTAGAGGGTCTCTGAAAGTGTGGAAGTGAAAATGTTAGCCACTCAGTTGTGACCCCATGGACTATAGCCCTCCAGGCTTCTCTGTCCACGGAATTCTCCAGGCAAGAATACTGAAGTGGGGAGCCATTTCCTTCACCAGGGTATTCTTAACCCAGGGATCCAATCTAAGTCTCCTGCACTGTAGTCAGATTCTTTATGGTCTGAGCCACCAGGGAATATTAACAGAGGGTTTCTAGAGGGTTCTAGTAACAGTTGCTTACAGCAATAACAATAAATTGCTGATCCTTTGCTGTCATTTTCCTCCTTTCCTGTCTCTATCTGCTTGCCTTCCATAACTGCTCTAGTGTTATCCCAATACCTACTTGCACTCGTCATTACTTCAAGCATTATTCTTGGGAACCCAAATTAAGAAGCACAATTAAAATATTCATGTAGACTTGTTATTGTTCAGTAGCTCAGAAGTGTCTGACTCTTTGTGACACCTCCAGCACACCTGGTTGCTCTGTCCTCCACTATATCCCAGGGTTTGCTCAATTTTATGTCCACTGAGTTTGTGATGCTATCTAACAATCTCATCTTCTGTGGCCTTCTTCTCCTTTTGCCTTTAGCCTTTCCCAGCATCAAGGTCTTTTCCAATGAGTGGACTCTTTTTCCCATCAAGTAGCCAAACTATTCAGGATCAGTCATTCCAAAGAATACTTGGTGTTGATTTCCTTTAGAACTGATTTGTTTAATATCCTCGCAGTCCAAGGGACTCTCAAGAGGCTTCTCCAATACCACACTCCAAAAGCATCAATTATTCAATGCTCAGCCTTCTTTATAGACCAACTTTCACTTCCATACATGACTACTGAAAAATCCATAGCTTTGACTATACCGACCTTTGTCAGCAAAGTGATGTCTCTGCTTTTTAATATGCTATCTAGGAGCTTTCCTGGTAGCTCAGCATTAAAGAATCTGCCTAGAATGCAGGAGCCACAGGAGTCATGGGTATAGTACCTATATGAGCAAGATCCCTGGAGAAGGGCATGGCAACCCACTCCAGTATTCTATTCAACCCTTGAGAATCCCCATGGACAAAGGAGCCTGGTGGGCTACAAGTCATAGGGTTGCAAACAGTCGGACATGAGTGAAGCAACTTAGCATGCATGCAGGTTTGTCATAGCTTTCCTTCCAAGGAGCAAGTGTCTTTTAATTTCCTGGCTTCAATCACCAAAATCACTGCAGATGGTGATTGCAGCCATAAAATTAAAAGACGCTTACTCCTTGGAAGGAGAGTTATGACCAACCTAGATAGCATATTCAAAAGCAGAGACATTACTTTGCCAACAAAAGTCCATCTAGTCAAGGCTATGGTTTTTCCAGTAGTCATGTATGGATGTGAGTTGGACTGTGAAGAAAGTTGAGCACCGGAGAACTGATGCTTTTGAACTGTGGTGTTGGAGAAGATTCTTGAGAGTCCCTTGGACTGCAAGGAGATCCAACCAGCCCATCCAAAAGGAATTCATTCCTGGGTGTTCATTGGAAAGACTGATGTTGAAGCTCAAACTCCAATACTTTGTCCACCTGATGTGAAGAGCTGACTCATTGGAAAAGTCTCTGATGCTGGGAAGGATTGGGGGCAGGAGGAGAAGGGGACGACAGAGGATGAGATGGCTTGATGGTATCACCGACTTGATGGACGTGAATTTGAGTGAACTCTGGGAGGTGGTGATGGACAAGGAGGCCTGAAGTGCTGTGATTCATGGGGTTGCAAAGAGTCGGATACAACTGAGTCACTGAACTGAACTGAACTACCATCCACAGTGATTTTTGAGCCCAAAGGAATAGAATCTGTCACTGCTTCCATTTTTTCCCTTTCTATTTGCTATGAAGCGATGGATCCAGATGCCATGATTTTAGTTTTTTTGAATGTTGAGCTTCAGGCCAGCTTTTTCACTCTACTTTTTTATCCTCATTAGGAGGCTCTTTAGATCCTCTTGACTTTATGCCATTAGAGTGGTATCATCTGCATATTTGAGGTTGTTGATGTTTCTCCCACAATCTTGATTCCAGCTTGGGATTCATCCAGCCAGTCATTTTGCATGGTGTACTCTGCATATAATTTAAATAAACAGGGTGACAATATACAGCCTTGTTGTATTCCTTTCCCAATTTTGAACCAATCTGTTGTTCCATATCTGGTTCTATCTGTTGCTTCTTGATCCATATACAAGTTTCTCAGGAAACTTGAGAAGACTTGTTAAAGGATTTCTATTTTTAAATTATAAAAGGAGTGCCTGAATATTTTGCAGAAGCAGTTTTGACTTTGATATTGTTGGACATTTGTAGTGCAGTCAAAGTTTAGTTTAGTTCTATACATATTTATTGAGTATTTACCAGGTGTCTGGTACTGTTCTAGATGTGGAAGGAATAAACAATCTGTTTAAAAAATTTAACAAGGCCAGCAGGATGGAAGAGGTTTTTAGCAGAGATGCTGGGAAGTATAGAAGGATGGGAAAATAACATAACAAGTTAATTATCATTCACTGACCACTTAATTTAACAGAAAATATTCAAAAATTCCTATTTGTGTCTATTGTGTCTTGGAACACATAGGAGC
The DNA here is from genome assembly GCF_003369695.1 of Bos indicus x Bos taurus. Classification (NCBI taxonomy): domain Eukaryota; kingdom Metazoa; phylum Chordata; class Mammalia; order Artiodactyla; family Bovidae; genus Bos; species Bos indicus x Bos taurus. Next base: position 14,888,218 of record NC_040076.1, on the reverse strand, counting down.
CAGATTCATTATTATTTGTGCATAAAAATGCTGTTTATGCTTACAAGAGCTTTGAAATTTAGAATGCATTTTTCTTTTCTTCATAGTTTAGAAAAGAGAGTGTTTAATGATATATTTTCATATGAGACATACTGAAATCTAGAGTACAGATTTCCTGACTTTGCAAGCATTTTACTTCCAGTGTTATCATTTTAAGGAAGATAGATCTTTTATTCAGACGGTTTCAGTACCATTGTGTGGTGGGAGGATGTGAGCAGCTCTATATGTGTTCTTTAGGTTGCTGAGTATGACGGCAAATGACAGAATCATTAAAGGGCTGCCCACTTCACCTACAACTTGTCCTCTGGAGGCTCATGTCTATTCCTGTATTGTTTGCCTTGCTGCTCTTTCTGAATCTCTAAAATCGAGATATTTTGGCTTTATTCTTTGTTCTATCCCCTACTACTTTCTATCCCATTGATATAATAAGCACTTTGAATCATAAATTATGGTCTTGGCTTTCCTCAAACTTTATTTCAAACTTCTACTGAATTTGAATTGCCTCAAACTACCTTGAATATTTCCCTCTTCTTCCCGGCTTGGCAAAGTTCACAGGACTGTCTTAATCTGATTCTGTCTACCTTGTGTGCTGTAGATTATGGTCTCTCCTGGATTACCCTGAGCAATTGGACAATATTCAGATGTAATTTGAGCTTCCCAGGTGGCTCAGTGATAAAGAATCCACCTGCCAATGCAGGAGATGAAGGAGAAGTGGGTTGAATCCCTGGGTTAGGAAGATCCCTTTGAGGAGGAAATGGCAACCCACTCCAATATTCTTACCTGAAAAATCCATGGACAGAGGAATCTGGTGGACTACAGTCCATGAGGTCGCAAAGAGTCAGACGTGACTAAGGGTGCACACATCACTACACACCAGATATAATTTATTACCCATTTTGAGACCAAAAATAAGCTTCCTTTCTGAGTTTTCTCAAGGTAACATATGGCACTCATGTGAACAGATTTAATACATTTCAATGAATTTACCTTAAGTGATTGCTTTTACCTATAGCAGGGATATTACTATTAGAACAAAACCACTAATTCTGAATCAAGATATTTCTGATTATAATACTTAGATGAGACCAGTTAATTTTTAATTATTTATTAATACAATTAAATTGACATCTGCCTCACTTCCCAAGAGTGTTATGAATTGTTGGCATGTGGAAGTCAATTATTTTTCAGCTTGGAAGCTAAAGTACAAATTAATGTATCACTATATCATCATCTATTTTAAAGGCAGAAATTGCAATACTTTTAGAAATACAGCACAAAGAGTAAGCTTTGGCAACATATCTGCTTAGACTAGTGTCTTACTTTCATCAGGACAAGATTGTGAAAGCTTAGGTCATCTTTTATTTCTTGAAGGTCATTATCTATTTCCAACTTCAGACTAACAAGACTAAGAAAGAGTTTTCCAGGCATGGCACACTTCCATAAGTGTACAATCTACCATCCCACGAGGATCATTGCTCACTGTACTTAATAGAATTGAGACAGTTTGGGATCTGGGACCTGGGACCCTTTGCTGCATCTGGACAACTGTCTCCTTGAGAAAAAAAATACAAAGAAACTATCAGGGACTAAAAATAATTGTGTACATGTGCAGTTTTGGCAAATTATAGACAATAAGACACAAAAAGACCAAAAACTCAACTGCCACTTTCGAAGAGCCTGGAGCAAAGCAGGGGGTTGGGAGTAAAAGCAGGGTACTACACATGTCTTGTAACACAACACCATCTTAGTCACCTCTCTGGTCTGACTCCTAGATCCACCCCTACCCTCACTCCATGTAAGGAACCAGCTCATTCTACCTTGGGGAGCAAGCAAAGGCTCTTGTTATTTGCTTTTGCTCCCCTGTGCTGGCCCCCATAAAACCTTGCCTGAATTTCTTGTCTGGCCTCTTATCAATTTCTATTAAGGAAGGCCAAGTACCCGAGTCAGTAACAAAATGTGATCCATCAATGTCTTCTATATTGTTGCTTGCTCTTCTGTGCTTGTACAATAAAAGAGTTGGCAGTGCATCACCAATCTTCAGGTAGTCCTAAAATCACTTTTCACAATCATGAGCTTAAAAATTGAATATCTAAAATGAGAGAGGTAATAGTTTTATCCATATACACATTCCTTTATTTAAGATATTTATTGTCTCTGCTATAATCCATGGTTTGCAAATATTTGTAAGCTGATTGATTGTTGAAAATATTTTCTTACTCTTTTAATTGGGAAATTATGGAACACTCATAGACTGAGAGGATAAAAAATGGGAAGGAGGGAAACTGAGAGACTGAGTAGTCCAATTCTCTCATCTTTATTATTGTGGTAACAAATTATATCACTGAAGACCATATTAAATAACTTGTCCAAAGCTAGGCAATTAGCAAACCAAACAATATACAGAACCCTAGATCTCCTATTCTTCATCCATTTTTTAAAAATAATCCAACACTTTTCAAACATAGAGCTGATTTAAACTAATTTCAATCAGATCAGATCAGTCGCTCAGTCGTGTCCGACTCTTTGAGACCCCATGAATCATAGCACGCCAGGCCTCCCTGTCCATCACCAACTCCCGGAGTTCCCTCAGACTCACGTCCATCTAGTCAGTGATGCCATCCAGCCATCTCATCCTCTGTCGTCCCCTTCTCCTCTTGCCCCCAATCCCTCCCAGCATCAGAGTCTTTTCCAATGAGTCAACTCTTCGCATGAGGTGGCCAAAGTACTGGACTTTCAGCTTTAGCATCATTCCTTCCAAAGAAATCCCAGGGCTGATCTCCTTCAGAATGGACTGGTTGGATCTCCTTGCAGTCCAAGGGACTCTCAAGAGTCTTCTCTAACACCACAGTTCAAAAGCATCAATTCTTCGGCGTTCAGCCTTCTTCACAGTCCAACTCTCACATCCATACATGACCACAGAAAAAACCATAGCCTTGACTAGACGAACCTTTGTTGGCAAAGTAATGTCTCTGCTTTTGAATATGCTATCTAGGTTGGTCATAACTTTCCTTCCAAGGAGTAAGCATCTTTTAATTTCATGGCTGCAGTCACCATCTGCAGTGATTTTGGAGCCCAGAAAAATAAAGTCTGACACTGTTTCCACTGTTTCCCCATCTACTTCCCATGAAGTGATGGGACCGGATGCCATGATCTTCGTTTTCTGAATGTTGAGCTTTAAGCCAACTTTTTCACTCTCCACTTTCACTTTCATCAAGAGGCTTTTGAGTTTCTCTTCACTTTCTGCCATAAGGGTGGTGTCATCTGCATATCTGAGGTTATTGATATTTCTCCCGGCAATCTTGATTCCAGCTTGTGCTTCTTCCAGTCCAGCGTTTCTCATGATGTACTCTGCATATAAGTTAAATAAACAGGGTGACAATATACAGCCTTGATGAACTTCTTTTCCTATTTGGAACCAGTCTGTTGTTCCATGTCCAGTTCTAACTGTTGCTTCATGACCTGAATACAAATTTCTCAAGAGGCAGATCAGGTGTCTAGTATTCCCATCTCTTTCAGAATTTTTCACAGTTTACAGTCAAAGGCTTTGGCATAGTAAATAAAGAAGAAATAGATGTTTTTCTGGAACTCTCTTGCTTTTTCGATGATCCAGCAGATGTTGGCAATTTGATCTCTGGTTCCTCTGCTTTTCTAAAACCAGCTTGAACATCAGGAATTTTACGTTTCACATATTGCTGAAGCCTGGCTTGGAGAATTTTGAGCATTACTTTACTAGCATGTGAGATGACTGCAATTGTGTGGTAGTTTGAGCATTCTTTGGCATTGCCTTTCTTTGGGATTGGAATGAAAACTGACCTTTTCCAGTCGTGTGGCCACTGCTGAGTTTTCCAAATTTGCTGGCATATTGAGTGTAGCACTTTCACAGCATCATCTTTTAGGATTTCAAATAGCTCAACTGGAATTCCATCACCTCCACTAGCTTTGTTCCTAGTGATGCTTTCTAAGGCCCACTTGACTTCACATTCCAGGATGTCTGGCTCTAAGTCACTGATCACACCATCATGATTATCTGAGTCATGAAGATCTTTTTTGTACAGTTCTTCTGTATATTCTTGCCATCTCTTCTTAATATCTTCTGCTTCTGTTAGGTCCATACCATTTCTGTCCTTTATTGAGCCCATCTTTGCATGAAATGTTCCTTCAGTATCTCTGATTTTCTTGAAGAGATCCCTAGTCTTTCCCATTCTGTTGTTTTCTTCTATTTCTTTGCATTGATCACTGAGGAAGGCTTTCTTATCTCTTCTTGCTATTCTTTAGAACTCTGCATTCAGATGTTTACATCTTTCCTTTTCTCCTTTGCTTTTCGCTTCTCTTCTTTTCACAGCTATTTGTAAGGCCTCCCCAGACAGCCATTTTGCTTTTTTGCATTTCTTTTCCATGGGAATGGTCTTGATCCCTGTCTCCTGTACAATGTCACGAATCTCACTCCATAGTTCATCAGGCACTCTAACTATCAGGTCTAGGCCCTTAAATCTATTTCTCACTTCCACTGTATAATCATAAGGGATTTGATTTAGGTCATACCTGAATGGTCTAGTGGTCTATTTTCCTAAATTTAATTCTGAATTTGGCAATAAGGAGTTCATGGTCTGAGCCCCAGTCAGCTCCTGGTCCTTTTTTTGCTGACTGTATAGAACTTCTCCATCTTTGGCTGCAAAGAATATAATCAATCTGATTTCGGTGTTGACCATCTGGTGATGTCCATGTATACAGTCTTCTCTTGTGTTGCATGTGGTCCACTGGAAAAGGGAATGGCAAACCACTTCAGTATTATTGCCTTGAGAACCCCATGAACAGTATGAAAAGGCAAAATGATAGGGTACTGAAAGAGAAACTCCCCAGGTCAGTAGGTGCCCAATATGCTACTGGAGATCAGTGGAGAAATAACTCCAGATGAATGAAGGAATGGGACTAAAGCAAAAAGAATACCCAGCTGTGAATGTGACTGGTGATAGAGCAAGGTCCAATGCTGTAAAGAACAATATTGCATAGGAACCTGGAATGTCAGGTCCATGAATCAAGGCACATTGGAAGTGGTCAAACAAGAGATGTCAAGAGTGAATGTCAACACTCTAGGACTCAGCGAACTGAAATGGACTGGAATGGGTGAATTTAACTCAGATGACCATTATATCTACTACTGCATGCAGGAATCCCAGAGAAGAAATGGAGTGGCCATCATGGTCAACAAAAGAGTCTGAAATGCAGTACTTGGATGCAATCTCAAAAATGACAGAACGATCTCTGTTCATTTCCAAGGCAAACCATTCAATATCACAGTAATCCAAGTCTATGCCCCAACCAGTAACTCCAAAGAACCTGAAGTTGAACGGTTCTATGAAGACTTTTTAGAAGTAACACCCAAAAAAGATATCCTTTTCATTATAGCGGACTGGAATGCAAAAGTAGGAAGTCAAGAAACATCTGGAGTAACAGGCAAATTTGGCTTTGGAATACAGAATGAAGTAGGGCAAAGACTAATTTCAACATCATATTTTAATCATTAATTCATTCATAAAATAAATATCTAGTGGATGCCTGTTGTATAATAAAAATCATTATATGAACTTGGGATACAGAAAAAAGTTTCCACTGCCATTGTGACTATGAAATAAATTATATCATATGTCAAATGATTATATGTACTATGGAAAAATAAATGGAAAAGATTAAGGGGGCATGCATTGCAGAGAATGACTTTGCAAATGCTGAAATTTGGAAAGTGTAGTCAACAGCTTTAATTTAAAAGGTGATATTTTAGCAAGGAATTGAAGGAGGTGAAAAAGCTTATCAGGTGGACCTTTTGGAGAACAATACTGCGGGCAGAAGTAGTCAGAGCAAAATCCTTGAACTATCTGAGAAAAACTGCCCTTCAGAGGACAATGAAGGTGGTACTGAGAGGATGAGGAAGTGAGTCTTAGGGCAGGAAGTCTGAGAAGAAATCAGTGACTCAGGACAGAAATTGCCTTAGGGTTATCAGAATTTCTTTTTTTTTTTTTTTACTCTGGGTAGAAATGAGAACTACTGCAAGATTTTAAGCAAAAGATTGGGATGATTTATATAAATTGCTTTAATAAGAAGAGAACATAAAAGCACACCAGTTATAAAAGGTTGGCTGGTCTGGAAGTTCCTGCAGTATCCCAAGCTCAGGAGAGGATGGTCAGATCAGGTGCTGCATTTTATAGTTCTGTCTATAGGTGCAAAGCAATGCTTTCTTCCAACAAATTATGGTACAAGAGCTCATTTCTACCACTACAGACATGAGGGCACTGGAGGCTTCCCAGGTTTCAAATATAGATAATGAGACTGAAAAAAAAAGGAAGTACTGGGTATAATGGCATCCAAACAGATATGACTTCCTGGGAGGACAGAAGGAGTTGTAGGTCCAAAGTCAGAGAGTTGTCTTATAGCTCTGATCTTGGTGCAAAGAGCTCAGAATGCAAGACTATGAGGAAAATTTTAGGCTTCTTTTATTTATTTACTCTAGAATAGAGTTCTCAAATATTTTTTCTCTTTTTCAGATATAATTGACAAGTAAAAGTTGTATATATTTAAAGTGTACAAGTTGATGATTTGGTAACCATACACATTGTGAAATGATCATCACAATCAAGCTAGTTAACATATTATCACATCATGTATTCATTCTTTTCTTTCTTTTTTTTTTTTTTTTTGTAGTAAAAAAAAAAAAAAAGTAGGCTCTACCCTATCAGCAAATTTCAAGTATATATTACAGTTTTGTTAACTATATTCACAATATTGATCTCTAGAACTTATTTATTTGCATAACTTAAAATTTTGTATGACATGACAAGTATTTCCTCTCCCCCATTACCTAGAAACTACTGTTCTACTCTTTTCTTTTATATATTTGACTATTTTAGATTCCACATATAAGGAGACTATGCAGTATTTGTCTTTTTGTGAAGTGAAGTGAAGTTGCTCAGTCATGCCTGACTTCTTGCCACTCCATGTACTATGACCTGCCAGGCTCCTCTGTCTGTGGGATTCTCCAGACAAGAATATTGGAGTGGGTTGCTATTTCCTTCTCCAGGGTATCTTCCTGACCCAGGGGTCGAACCCACCTCTGCACTACAGGTAGATTCTTTATGTCTGAGCCACTGTCTCCCTGTTCTTGTGTATTTAACTTAGCATAATGTCTTCCAGGGCTTCCCTGATGGCTCAGCAGGTAAATAATCTGCCTGCAATGCAGGAGACACAGGAGATTCAGGTTTGATCCCTGGGTTATGAAGATCCCTTGTAGGAGGAAATGGAAACCCACTCTGGTATTCCTGCCTGGAGAATCTACAGTCCCAAAGATTGCAAAGAGTCAGACACAACTTAGCACACACAGGCAATGTCTTCTGGGTTTATTCATGTTGTTACAAATGGTAGGACTTTTTTCTTTTGTAAGGCTGTATAATATTTCAGCATGGGTTTGTGTGTGTGTGTGTGTTTCATTTTTCTGAATCAAGAAGAAATAGAAAACTTGAAGAGGCTAATAACAAATAAGAGATTAAGTCAGCAGTCAAAAGCACCCCAAAAAAGAAAAGCCCATGAGCATATGAATTCACTAGTGAATTCTACCCAACATTCAAAGGGGAATTAATGCCAATCCTTCTTAAAATCTTCACAAGTAGAGGAAGACAGAAACCTCCAAACTCATTTTATGAGGTTGACATCACCCTGATACAAAAACCAGAGAAAGACACTACAATTAAGACTGCCAGTATTCCTGATATACATAGGTGCAAAATCTTCAATGAGATACTTGCATTGTGAATTCAATAGCATATTAAAAGGATCATACACCATGACCAAATAGAATTTATTCCTGGGATGCAAGACTATTTTGACATATAAAAATCAATCAATATCCTTAAATACATATACATATCCATAGTCTTCTTTTTGAAAATCGTGAATCCAGATATGTTTTAAAAATCTAAAAATTTGGAGCAATATGCACATATACTATATATATAACACTCCTAGAAGGGTCTATATTCAAGTATAATTTTATGTTCACAGAAACATATCAATATTCTACCAGATGAGAGAGAATAACTATTTGTTGTTGTTTAGTCACTAAGTCATGCCCAACTTTTTGCAACCCCATGGACTGTAGCCCGCCAAGTCCCTCTGTCTATTGGATTTTCCAGGCAAGAATGCTGGAGTGAGTTTCCATGTTTTTTCCAGGGGATCTTCCCAACCCAGGGATGGAACCCACGTCTCCTGCATCTTCTGAATTGGCAGGAGAATTCTCTAATGCTAAGCCACCAGGATGTCCCACTAAGTGAATACAAAGAAGATCAAATATTTTTGCCCACTGAGCTATAAAAATATTTTCAGCTTTCAGAGGTTTTGGATTTTATAATCACAGATGAATGGTTATGAATCTTTATTTTATCATGTATTTTATTTCTTATTGCTGCCAATATATAGTTCACTAAATCTAAAAACAGCTTAGTAAAAGAATTAAATGTGTTTGTGGAGTAAGGCCTTAAATTAATACCCAGTATTACATGCTGTCATGATATCTGGTAAAACCAGGCTGCTGTGATGAATTAGAAAGCAATTTAGTTTTTAGAATAAAAACACTTTGAGAACAACTGGAGATTTAGTTGTCAAGTCTGAAATGAGACCAGCCATATACGAAAACAAGTTCTCAGACTTTTATCTGACCTAACTTTTAATATCGACAGAGGTGGGAAGAATATATTGACTCTGCCTAATTTGCATCTGAGCACTGGTTGAATAATGAAATATACATAAAATATAAGACATGCTTAATTGAAACTTGTTCACATTTGGGTGGTTTATAGTAGAATGTGTTTCTGGAAGAATTAGGAACATAAAACACATACAGACATTTTGATATATATATTTTTATTGATGTCCAGAAGATGACTTCACAATGTATTTTATGTTGCCATAATTTTATGGTATGGGAGACACTTGTTTTCCATCACTTTTCTGATGTATTATTCCAAAGCTTCTAAAATAGAGAAACTTCAGTTGCTTTCACAAAAACATAACTCACTTGCCATTAGATTTATTGAGGGAAAGAAGTTTCCTGTTACATGTGTTCAATTTTTTTATGTTCTGGGCTATATTGCTATTACATTTAAATACTTGGAAAGTAGGCTTGTAATACATGGGAAATAGAATATTTATTCTATGAATTTTATTCATCAGTTTAATTTGATAAATGTTGAATAATTTCAGTTGTTTTTTAAGTACAGTATTTTTATTGGGATTATATCATCAAAAATAGCCAACAAAATTTTTCTTTTTACAAAAAATAGATAAAAGTGGCATTTTCTTACACAACAGGAATATTAACAGATTTTGTTTCTTCTAGTTATATAACCTTATTTCCTAAATCTCTCTGAATTCAGCTGGAAAAATTCTCAAATTTAATGATGTTTAAACTACTTAGTATTCCTCAACTTCCTGGAAAGAAAAGGCAGTACAAAACTTTACCAAACCTACTTATTTAGCATATATTTTAAACTATTTTTGCCTGTACTTGCTCAAGGTAAACCTGGGAGAATGGCATTGAAACATGTAAAATATCATGTATGAAATGAGATGCCAGTCCAGGTTCAATGCACGATACTGGATGCTTGGGGCTAGTGCACTGGGACTACCCAGAGGGATGGTATGGGGAGGGAGGAGGGAGGAGGGTTCAGGATGGGGAGCACATGTATACCTGTGATGGATTCATTTTGATATTTGGCAAAACTAATACAATTATGTAAAGTTTAAAAATAAAATAAAATTAAAAAAAATAAATAAAAAATTAAAAAAATTAAACAGATGTGTTCAATATGCTGTCTGTACGTAACATATTTACTAAGTGTTCTTATTTTTTGTCAAATGTTTAAACATTTCCTTTTTTATTTAACTTTTGCCCTATACATTGACACTGGTCTTAGAAAAACGTGCATTCGACTATCAAGAGCATTTTTATATGAGCTCTGCTAACTTCGTTTTGTAGTCAAGAAGTTGCATATTTTTTATTTTAAAGCACTTGGAAAGAGCTGATGCGTCTTTTTTTTTTTTTTTTTCAAGATAATGCTAAAAGTCCCATCTAATTTAATGGACAGAATGGTTTTTTGCAAGTTATGTTGTAAAAATATTCATTAACGTTGATGGAGAGTGCTACGCGAACAGCAAAAAATGTGTCTGTAAAAGCTTATTAAGATTCAGAGATGCAAATAAGCCAACACAAGAGTTTAAAAACTTCAGTGAAATTCAAATGGAGGGGTTCTAGCAGATGCACATTTCAAAAACAGAATTTACTACAAATATGATCAGTTTCCAAGTAACATTTTAGCTGTTGTGATTTTAAATAAGTAAAAGTGATTTTCACTTTGTAAATGACATTTTCAAAATAACCCCCAATCTACATAGGCTACATAGCTAATAAAAAATTAAAATCGTCTTGCTTAGCCCATGAGCAAGCCCTTGCTTAGCTTGCTATTTAAAATTATTTTACACTGAGATATTTCACTTGGTCTATATAAATGATATTTTGGGCTCTAAGTGTCCCTAAACATGTTTGTAATGAACTATGGAATCTCTGTATAATCCCTTCTAAAATGAAATTGCTAAATTTTAATCTCCATTTTTTCAGAATAAGTATTTTATTATTTTTTACTTTATTTTGTAAATGAATATACTTTTATTTCTTTCAGTTTTTACATGTTCACTACTCACTTTTTGAATACACAAAGATATTTTAAGCCAAATGAGTTGAAACAATAATTAATGTTATATAGAAGATTAAATAATGGATGTTTTATTATTCTAGAGTGAAATTATGAATATCATGTTGTTTTGTGTCCAAAAATGTTAAGTAAAACATATTCTTTAAAATATATTTTATGTGTGTGAATATTTTATTTCATATACACATATACACATATATACACATATATATCTCACAAACATATACATTTTTTATATTTTATAAATATATAAGATATTTATATATTTTTATGTGTGTGAATAAAAGAGGCACTTTACATACCAGCCTTGTCTTAAATACTTCTGTATATTTTCTTTTCAAAATATAGATAAGGAACTAGATTCAGGGAAGCTTACTACTTAAAGACAGAAAACAGTATGGGAATATTCTTTCCCATATTGCTAAAAAATTAAGACATACTTCCTTGGTGGTACAGTGGATAGGAAACTGCCTGGCAATGCAAAGAATGTGGATTCACACCCTGGCCTGAAAGATTCCACATATTACAGAGCAATTAAACCTGATCACTGAAGCTACTGAGCCGACATGCCACAACAACTGCAGCCCACGTGCCTAGAGACTGCTCTGCTGCAAGAGAAGCTTCGGCAATGAGAATTTTTTATGTTCTGACCTATATTGCTACTATCATTTTTTTAATGTTCTGGGCTACATTGCTATTACATTTGAATATTTGGAAAGTAGACTAGTAAAACATGGTGTGAAAAAATATTTATTCTGTTAATTTTTATCCATCAATTAAATTTTTTGAATGCCAAATCATTTCAATTGTTTTTATTATTTAAATAAAGAAGGTCAACTGCAGAGTAGGCCCCTCTCCTCATAACTAGAATAAGCCTGCAGGCAGCAAAATAGACTCAGCACAACAACAACAACAAAGAAAGTAAATAATAAATTAATTAAGTAAAAAAATTTCTGGTATATTTGAAATCAGGAAGTGAAAATTCTCCAACTTTGTTGTTTATTAAAAAACCCCAAAATTGCAATGGCATATTGTGCAGCGGTTACATTTTAAAATCATAAGTGTTTCTGATGTAGTTATGATTATTGTTATTTAGTCACTAAGTCATGTCCTATTTTTTTGTGACCCATATACTGTAGCCCACCAGGCTCCTCTGTCCATGGGGATGTTCCAGGTAAGAATACTGGAATTGGTTCCATTTCCTCCTCCAGGGGATCTTCCCCTGGGGTTAAACCCGTCTCTAATGAGATAGTCAGGTTCTTTACCACTGATCCACTAGGGAAGCTGTAGTTATAATTAAGAAAGACTATTCCTGATGAGAATGTGATTATTTAACAGTATTTTCTTACCCTATTTATGCAGGAAATGGTGAAGAAAATTTTTAAAAATATTGGATAAGATATCACATCCTATAGAAAGTTTTTCTCCTCAGAAAATAAATCATGCATGATCAACATAGAAGATCAAACCACAGTTTAGAATATAAAACTAAATATCAAAATTATTTTTGAGAAATCTTTCTCTGTGTACTCCATTACCACACTTTTTATGTATAAACACCCCTAATCTTTTAGTGCCTTTTCTAAAAATATCAATGTGATTTGTTCATTTAGTTTTCTCATTTAAGCCTTTTGCAACTGAAAGTGAGCAATTCAAAGGCTAATCAAGGAGGTGATATTATGGTGTATTTGTTTTTTCACATTTTCAGGTCATTATATAATTTAAAGTAAACACAAACCAATTCATCTTTCTAAAATTTTTCGTTACTCAAATTCCTACTTGAGCATTAGATTAAAGAAGTAGATGTCAGGTTAGTATCTTAAAGCTAAGAGATTAGTCTTCAACTAAGGTCGTTGTTTGAAGTGATATTAGAAACAACAACAAAAAAAAGAGAATATTAGAAAAAGACACTGAAAATACTTTTATATGGGAATTTTCTTTGTTTTCCTACCCCAATAGATATTCGATGGTCCTACTTCTATGTTCCCCCCGCCAAAATGTGCAATTATTGTGAATAGTACAAAGTATTGAAAAGTCTGACCTGTTTAATATTGGTAGAAACAAATATATCAAAAATAACACAAAATTCAATTCAGAATTGTGTCTATCCTAGATTTAAATAAAGAAACAGCAGCAATAATAATGGCAACAACAACAAATCTCCTTTTCTGTTCTTTACTAGATGAATAACAAAGTGCCCAATGTCTTTATCATACTCTTAACAAAGAGCTGGTATCTTCATCGTTGTTCTCCGACTTTATCCTTTATGGTACCAAGGTCTATACAGGAGCTTTCAGCCTATTAACCTGACATTATAAACTATATGAGTTTGCAGAATCCTTTTAATTTAAAGCTATGATCTTAGTCTGTTTAGAGTGCCATAACAAGATCACACTGACTGTGTGATTCCAGTAACAGCAATTAATTTCCTCTTAGTTGTAGAGGCTTGAAAAAAAAAAAGAAAGTTCAAAACCAACAAGATCCAGGTTCTGGTGAAAACTCTCTTTCTAGCTTTCTTTCTTTCTTTTTTTTTTTTTCTTCTTTTTTTTAATTTTTTTTTTAACTTTAAATATTGTATTGGTTTTGCCATATATCAACATGACTGTCTTCTAGCTGTGTCCAATTGTAACCTTTTCTCTGTGTGTTTCTGGACTATGATCTCTGCTATCTCTTCCTCTTCTTATAAAGGCACTAGTTCTCCTGGATTAAGACCCCAACCTTATGACCTCAATTAAGTTAAATTGTCTCTTGAAGGGACTGTTTTCAAAACAATCACGCTGAGAGTTTGGGAACAACATATGAATTTTGGAGACACACAGTTCTCTCAATATGCCAGCAAATTTGGAAAACTCAGCAGTGGCCACAGGACTGGAAAAGATCAATTTTCATTCCAACCTAAAGTAAGGCAATATCAAAGAATGTTCAAACTACTGCAAGATTGCACTCATTTCACACACTAGCAAAGTAATGCTCATAATTCTGTAAGCTAGGCTTCAAGAGTACATGAAGCATGAACTTCCAGATGTTCAAGCTGGATTTAGAAAAGGCAGAGGAACTAGAGATCAAATTGCCAACATCCATTGGATCATCAAAAAAGCAAGAGTTCCAGAAAAAACACCTACTTCTGCTTTATTGACTAAGGATGTGAGAGCTGGACTGTAAAGAAAGCTGAACACTGAAGAATTGATGCTTTTGAACTGTGCTGCTGGAGAAGACGCTTGAGAGTCCCTTAGATTTTAAGGAGATCAAACCAGCCAAACCTAAAGCAAATCAATCCTGAATGTACATTGGAAGGACTGATGCTGAAGCTGCAACTCCAATATTTTGGCCACCTCATGTGAAGAACTGACTCATTGGCAAAGACCCTGATGCTGGGAAAGATTGAAGGCAGGAGGAGAAGGGGTTAACAGAGGATGAGATGGTTGGATGGCATTACTGACTAGATGGACATGGGTTTGAGCAAACTCCAAGTGTTGGTGATGGACTTGGAGGCCTGGTGTGCTGGAGTCCATGGTGTCACAGAGTATACAACTGAGTGGCTGAACTGAATTGAACCTTTGACTGTGTGGATGATAAAAAAACTACAGAAAATTCTTCAAGAGATGGGAATACCAGACCACCTTACCTGCATCCTGAGAAACCTGTATGCAGGTCGAGAAGCAATGGTTAGAATAGGGCATGGAACAATGGGCTGGTTCCAAATTGGAATAGGAATACTACAAGGCTGTATATTGTCACCCTGCTTATTTATCTTATATGCAGAGTACATCATGAAAAATGCTGGCCTGGATGAAGCAAAAGCTGGAATCAAGATTGCCAGGGGAAATATCAATAACTTTAGATTTGCAGATGACACCACCCTTATGGCAGAAAGCAAAGGACTTAAGAGCCTCTTGATGAAAGTGAAGGAGGAGAGTGAAAAAGTTGGCTTAAAGCTCAGTATTCAGAAAACGAAGATCATGGCATCTGGTCCCATCACTTCATGGCAAATAGATGGGGAAACAGTGGAAACAGTGACAGACTTTATTTGGGGGGGCTCCAAAATCACTGCAGAGGGTGACTGCAGCCATGAAATCAAAAGATATTTCTTGGAAGAAAAATTGTGACCAACATAGACAGCATATTAAAAAACAGAGGGATTACTTTTCCAACAAAGATCCATCTAGTCAAGGCTATGGTTTTTCCAGTGGTCATGTATCAATGTGAGAGTTGGACTATAGAGAAAGCTGAGCACCAAAGAATTGATGCTTTTGAACTGTGGTGTTGGAGAAGAATCTTGAGAGTCCCTTGGACTGCAAGGAGATCCAAACAGTCCATCCCAAAGGAAATTAGCACAGAATATCCATTGGAAGGACTGATGCTGAAGCTGAAACTCCAATACTTTGGCCACCTGATGTGAAGAACTGACTCATTTGAAAAGACCCTGATGCTGGGAAAGATTGAAGGCAGGAGGAGACGGGGTCAACAGAGGATGAGATCATTGGATGTTATCACCGAATCGATGGATATGAGTTTTAGCAAGTTCTGGGAGATGGTGAAGGACCGGGAAACCTGACATGCTACAGTCCATGGGGTCTCAACAGACTGAACACAACTGAGTGATTGAATAGCAACAACAAAAACAACATTTTAGTTCATATACCATCCATTTACACAATACACATTCATTTAAGGGATGTGTTATACTCTTTAATAGGTTGTTTAACATCTTCATGTTATCTCAACTTATTTTCTAAATTTTTCCATTTATAAGATTATTTTAACAAGTACTTAAGTAAATATAATGCCACCTTCTTAATCCTGGGGATGCAGGAAAAAAACAAACAATCTGATTTTCCTTTTCTCTTGAGACTGATACTCCAGTATTATTTATGGTTAGGAACATGTAGTTCGGTGTCCAAGAAACGTGAAACAGTGTACATATGCCAGTGTATGAGTGTGCTTAATCTTATTAAGCCTATTTCCACTTTTAAAATTTAGATTGATGATTCTGTCTATCAATAGAATCATCAGAAGATTTCAATGTGACTAAGCACAAAATGTGATCAGCATGGCTCCCAGCAGAGAAACCATGAATCACTGGTAAAACTCATCACTGCCATTTTCAAGACCACTTGCAAGGCTGGCAGTCATTTCACTTTGTCAAGTTTGCTTCAGTGTTAGCCTCTCTACTGTCATTTTCTCTAAGCATAAACTTATACACTGACAATGTCTTTTTTTTTTTTTTAACTTTACATAATTGTATTAGTTTTGCCAAATATCAAAATGAATCCGCCACAGGTATACATGTGTTCCCCATCCCGAACCCTCCTCCCTCCCCATACCATCCCTCTGGGCCGTCCCAGTGCACCAGCCCCAAGCATCCAGCATCGTGCATCGAACCTGGACTGGCAACTCGTTTCCTACATGATATTTTACATGTTTCATTGCCATTCTCCCAAATCTTCCCACCCTCTCCCTCTCCCACAGAGTCCATAAGACTGTTCTATACATCAGTGTCTCTTTTGCTGTCTCGAACACAGGGTTATTGTTACCATCTTTCTAAATTCCATATATATGCGTTAGTATACTGTATTTATGTTTTTCCTTCTGGCTTACTTCACTCTGTATAATAGGCTCCAGTTTCATCCACCTCATTAGAACTGATTCAAATGTATTCTTTTTAATGGCTGAGTAATACTCCATTATGTATAATGTACCACAGCTTTCTTATCCATTCATCTGCTGATGGACATCTAGGTTGCTTCCATGTCTTGGCTATTATAAACAGTGCTGCGATGAACATTGGGGTACACGTGTCTCTTTCCCTTCTGGTTTCCTCAGTGTGTATGCCCAGCAGTGGGGTTGCTGGATCATAAGGCAGTTCTATTTCCAGTTTTTTAAGGAATGTCCACACTGTTCTCCATAGTGGCTGTACTAGTTTGCATTCCCACCAACAGTGTAAGAGGGTTCCCTTTTCTCCACACCCTCTCCAGCATTTATTGCTTGTAGACTTTTGGATCTCAGCCATTCTGACTGGTGTGAAATGGTACCTCATAGTGGTTTTGATTTGCATTTCTCTGATAATGAGTGATGTTGAGCATCTTTTCATGTGTTTGTTAGCCATCTGTATGTCTTCTTTGGAGAAATGTCTATTTAGTTCTTTGGCCCATTTTTTTGATTGGGTCGTTTATTTTTCTGGAGTTGAGCTGTAGGAGTTGCTTGTATATTTTTGAGATTAGTTGTTTGTCGGTTGCTTCATTTGCTATTATTTTCTCCCATTCTGAAGGCTGTCTTTTCACCTTGCTAACAGTTTCCTTTGATGTGCAGAAGCTTTTAAGGTTAATTAGGTCCCATTTGTTTATTTTCGCTTTTATTTCCAATATTCTGGGAGGTGGGTCATAGAGGATCCTGCTGTGGTGTATGTCGCAGAGTGTTTTGCCTATGTTCTCCTCTAGGAGTTTTATAGTTTCTGGTCTTACGTTTAGATCTTTAATCCATTTTGAGTTTATTTTTGTGTATGGTGTTAGAAAGTGGTCCAGTTTCATTCTTTTACAAGTGGTTGACCAGATTTCCCAGCACCACTTGTTAAAGAGATTGTCTTTAATCCATTGTATATTCTTGCCTCCTTTGTCAAAGATAAGGTGTCCATATGTGCGTGGATTTATCTCTGGGCTTTCTATTTTGTTCCATTGATCTATATTTCTGTCTTTGTGCCAGTACCATACTGTCTTGATAACTGTGGCTTTGTAGTAGAGCCTGAAGTCAGGTAAATATGCATATATATAAACTCGAACCCAAAACAATAAAGTAAATGGCAACGGGATCATACTTATCAGTAATTACCTTAAACGTAAATGGGTTGAATGCCCCGACCAAAAGACAAAGACTGGCTGAATGGATACAAAAATAAGACCCCTACATATGTTGTCTATAAGAGACCCACCTCAAAACAGGGGACACATACAGACTGAAAGTGAAGGGCTGGAAAAAGATTTTCCATGCAAATAGGGACCAAAAGAAAGCAGGAGTAGCAATACTCATATCAGATAAAATAGACTTTAAAACAAAGGCTGTGAAAAGAGACAAAGAAGGTCACTACATAATGATCAAAGGATCAATCCAAGAACAAGATATAACAATTATAAATATATATGCACCCAACACGGGAGCACCACAGTACGTAAGACAAATGCTAACAAGTATGAAAGGAGAAATTAACAATAACACAATAATAGTGGGAGACTTTAATACCCCACTTACACCTATGGATAGATCAACTAAACAGAAAATTAACAAGGAAACACAAACTTTAAACGATACAATAGACCAGTTAGACCTAATTGATATCTATAGGACATTTCATCCCCAAACAATGAATTTCACCTTTTTCTCAAGCGCACATGGAACCTTCTCCAGGATAGATCACATCCTGGGCCATAAAGCTAGCCTTGGTAAATTCAAAAAAATAGAAATCATTCCAAGCATTTTTTCTGACCACAATGCAGTAAGATTAGATCTCAATTACAGGAGAAAAACTATTAAAAATTCCAACATATGGAGGCTGAAAAACACACTGCTGAATAACCAACAAATCACAGAAGAAATCAAAAAAGAAATCAAAATTTGCATAGAAACGAATGAAAATGAAAACACAACAACCCAAAACTTGTGGGACACGGTAAAAGCAGTCCTAAGGGGAAAGTTCATAGCAATACAGGCACACCTCAAGAAACAAGAAAAAAGTCAAGTAAATAACCTGACTCTACACCTAAAGCAACTAGAAAAGGAAGAAATGAAGAACCCCAGGGTTAGTAGAAGGAAAGAAATCTTAAAAATTAGAGCAGAAATAAATGCAAAAGAAACAAAAGAGACCATAGCAAAAATCAACAAAACCAAAAGCTGGTTCTTTGAAAGGATAAATAAAATTGACAAACCATTAGCCAGACTCATCAAGAAACAAAGGGAGAAAAATCAAATCAACAAAATTAGAAACGAAAATGGAGAGATCACAACAGACAACACAGAAATACAAAGGATCATAAGAGACTATTATCAACAATTATATGCCAATAAAATGGACAACGTGGAAGAAATGGACAAATTCTTAGAAAAGTACAACTTTTCAAAACTGGACCAGGAAGAAATAGAAAATCTTAACAGACCCATCACAAGCATGGAAATTGAAACTGTAATCAAAAATCTTCCAGCAAACAAAAGCCCTGGTCCAGACGGCTTCACAGCTGAATTCTACCAAAAATTTAGAGAAGAGCTAACACCTATCCTGCTCAAACTCTTCCAGAAAATTGCAGAGGAAGGTAAACTTCCAAACTCATTCTATGAGGCCACCATCACCCTAATACCAAAACCTGACAAAGATGCCACAAAAAAAGAAAACTACAAGCCAATATCACTGATGAACATAGATGCAAAAATCCTTAACAAAATTCTAGCAATCAGAATCCAACAACACATTAAAAAGATCATACACCATGATCAAGTGGGCTTTATTCCAGGGATGCAAGGATTCTTCAATATCCACAAATCAATCAATGTAATACACCACATTAACAAATTGAAAAATAAAAACCATATGATTATCTCAATAGATGCAGAGAAAGCCTTTGACAAAATTCAACATCCATTTATGATAAAAACTCTCCAGAAAGCAGGAATAGAAGGAACATACCTCAACATAATAAAAGCTATGTATGACAAACCCACAGCAAACATTATCCTCAATGGTGAAAAATTGAAAGCATTTCCTCTAAAGTCAGGAACAAGACAAGGGTGCCCACTTTCACCATTACTATTCAACATAGTTTTGAAAGTTTTGGCCACAGCAATCAGAGAAGAAAAAGAAATAAAAGGAATCCAAATTGGAAAAGAAGAAGTAAAACTCTCACTATTTGCAGATGACATGATCCTCTACATAGAAAACCCTAAAGATTCCACCAGAAAATTACTAGAACTAATCAATGACTATAGTAAAGTTGCAGGATATAAAATCAACACACAGAAATCCCTTGCATTCCTATACACTAATAATGAGAAAACAGAAAGAGAAATTAAGAAAACAATTCCATTCACCATTGCAATGGAAAGAATAAAATACTTAGGAATATATCTACCTAAAGAAACTAAAGACCTATATATAGAAAACTATAAAACACTGGTGAAAGAAATCAAAGAGGACACTAATAGATGGAGAAATATACCATGTTCATGGATTGGAAGAATCAATATAGTGAAAATGAGTATACTACCCAAAGCAATTTATAGATTCAACGCAATCCCTATCAAGCTACCAACAGTATTCTTCACAGAGCTAGACAATGTATTTTTAATCAGTTTTTTTCCCTCAAAATATTGAGATTGATAGTAGCAAAATGTTTACAATGGATAAGGGTAACTTAAAAAGGTATTTATACATCATTTCCTGTTCAGTAGAATTTTACTTAAATCATTCAAAGTTGTAATGAATTTTTATCTTTGCCTTTATAGCAACTTATGTTGGTATTTTTTCAAGTATTAGGAACTCATATGTAGTCTGTCACATTACTTTGAGCTCTCAATACCTTCCAAACTGTAAAGCTCTGTGGAAATAGCCTGTACATCACCCTTTGCAGAATATAACTCCTAGTCACCCTTCAGTACAGTCACTTTTTATTTACTCTTCCTTTATTGAACTTATTCATTAACCATTTAACAGAGTATATTTCCTTTCTGAAAATCTGCCGCACATTTTCCACAAAGCTCCTTGATTGCAGGGTGTTAAAAAAAAAAAAAAAAAGACTAAACACACAACATAATTTGAGAACCTGCATCATCTCTGGGTGCACTGTTTCTACTTAGAATTCACCACTGCATTTGCTTTCCCCAGAGCTGCTTCACTGATCATAGCTAGTTTGTTATCTACTATGACAGTTAGTTATGTATCTGCCACACTTGCACACCCTATATTTTTGCATTTAAAAAAAATTATTTTCCTCTCCAGTTATATTTCCCTCATCTCATCTTCAATGCATTTTGTTCTGTGTCTTTACACTTCTGGAGGTCACTTTAAATCATTATCATATCCTCTTAGTTTTAAGCCAACTGCCTTCCCCTCTCTTGCTATTTAATGTTATCTGAAGAGTTAATGCACACAGTCAGTATTCTATCTTCTTGATTTCAGAGTTCCTTCTGTTAAGTGATTCACAGCTTAACACTGATAATATACTTCTCATAAGAATTTCAGTTAATGAAATGATCATTCTGGTTATCTTTAATTGACTAAAGCCTGGAATTTAAAAACTCATGGTTTTGCCTGAAGACTTCTTAAAAATTGTCAGTGGCTCCATACTGTTAAGCAAATTAAATCTAATTTACTTTTTCTTATATGTGTCTTTGTTATTTGATCCTATTATATTTTCAGGTTTATATTTCATGACTTCTAGAACCTGTGAAGACTCGACAGTGGCATGCTTCTGTGGAAAGGAGGCAAAACTTGGGTAGATGGAACCAAAGGTTTCTTTTATTCCAGCATACATTCATCCATCTACTCAGTATGATTTCACACCTACTGTGAACCAGGCACTTTGTAGGTGCTGGAGACACAATAATATAATGAGATTATTATGCTTTGTTTGGAGATAAGTGGTTACAAATCAATTGAATTACCAAAAGTTAATTCAAGGCAAGATGAGTATAAGAATATTGAAAGAGAAAATGGGCAAAGGATTATAGGATTAAGAGAAAATAGCCCCTTTGAGACTTCCCTGGTACCTCAGATGACAAAGAATCTGTCTGTAGTACAGGAGACCCAGGATTGATCCCTGGATCAGGAGAATTCCCTGGATAAGGGAATAGCTTCCCAGGTAATGCTAGTGGTAAAGAATCCGTCAGCCAATGCAGGGAGATGTGGGTTTGATCTCTTGGTTAGGAAGATCCAATAGAAGAGGACATGGCAACCCACTCAAGTATTCTTGTCTGGGGAGTTCCATGGACAGAGGAACCTGGCAGTTATGATCCATAGGGTTTTTAAAGAGTTGGACATGACTGAAGCAACTTAGCATGCACACAGCCCCGTTGTAGAACTAAAGGGAATTTTGAATGGATGATGGAGATGTCATGAGATGGTATAAAAAGGTCAGCTCATAAAATGCTCCCTGAGCTAAGAATTTTGAGTATGAAATAACATCTACATGGATTTTTGTATCATATGGTTATATTGTTAGTACAAAAAGAAAATTTGTTTGGTGGAGAGATGATGTTTGTTTTAGTTTAATCATGCTGAACTAAAGATGTACTCATTGTTTGAAATGGAAATACCAAGTACTTACCTTACTGTATAGTGATGGCACTTAATGTAGATTAGAGGTAAATTTGGGGACACAAGATCATAATAATGGTAATAAAACCATGCTAGTGGAAGAGATATTACAGTTAATGTGTTTGAATTTTTCCTCTGGGGTCAAAGTCCAGAGATCGGTATTCCAAGACTGTAAAATTCTGTTAGGCTTCCAGGACTCGTAATATATCTCTCTTTTATTACCACTGGACATGGCCGTTGTGTTGACCCACGCTATGCACCTTTAGACCCACCACTGAAGGACTGCTTTCCCAGTTCTTTGTGAGCTTTGAGCACACAGTTGTCAACAGTGATTGATCAATACTAGAAACACCATGGGAGTATTGTGAAGGGCAAGTCGAGCTCCAAATATCTTATAAGATTTCTGGTGGTTACTGTGGTACCTACATCTCAGTTCAGCTTCTCCTTCTGCCTAATCCTGTTTCCTTTTCCTAACTTCTACTGTGGATGAGCCAAAAGACACTAAAATTAAATATCTTTCATGCCGATCTCCATTTCAGTGTCTGCTTCAGTGACTCAACCTATGAGACACTCTATTCACAAGGGTTTATCTTGATCCATGATGGCATCTCCAGTTATAATAACTATGTACATATTCCAACCAGAAAAAGAAAAGGGGGGGAAAAAAAAAAAAACACAGGAGATGGGTTTAACTCACTTCTTATCCATTTCAATAGTTTCAAAGGTAACAAATGCTTTATTTCCCAGTGTCCTGTACTTACTTTCAAAGCTATACCTATCCAAAAACCAGACTTACAAATGTGGTTTTTACTTTGGTTGGCAATGTGCCCAGATACAAATGTCAATGTAAAATCTACCTTACTTTCTTCATTAAGAGAAGCTATCTTAAACCCAGGTAAATCATCTGAGAAATATCGATGTATTCAAGTCATGGATCTAAACAACAGATGAAAAATAAGAAGAGCATATTCTTCAAATTCTCATGGCTGAGTCTTAACAATTTTTCCACAGAAAAACATGACAACATCCATTTGGCTAAGAATTTCCTGATGTTGAATACACTATTTTTTTTTTTTTTTGCTCATTTTGAAAATAAATTATTTAGCTGAGTATAGATTATTTTATTTTACACATTACATTAATGAGTTCTACTTGCTATTATTTTTCTGATTACATGCTATGTGTGAGGTGATCTCATAGGTGTTATAATAAATGAGAAAGTTTTGCTTGAGTGACTTCACAATTAACTTTGAACTCCTGGGTTTTCCATTGTCAGAAAGGAAACAAGATTTTTCTAAGAATATGTATTGCTATGTATGCTTATATCTTATGCCTGAACTACGATCTGTCCCATATGGGGTGGAAATTCTATTTGAAGAGATATCATATAAATATAGAAAACTTAACTAACAAAGATGACCACAAATAATATCCCAATTAGTGGCACATAGACACTGAGCCTCATGTCTCAATTAGGAACTTGTGAAGATCTGAATTTGCACACTTGTCATGCCACAATAAGCCATGTTAAAATTTGTCCAGGACTCTGTTTTCCAAGGCACAATCATTCTTTCCCACTTGAAATTAAAGCAAGTGTATATCACCTGCTGTTACTAATCTGTGATTTTAACACAATAATTTTAACTACATTTACATTTCTGCCATTGTTGTCTCTACCAATTGTAGAGGAGAACCAGACTGTCATGTCATACATACTTATAATATGATCAACCATCAATTCATATGTGTATCTAGTTTATGTGTATAGTTGTGTGTATATATATATATATATATATATACAATTAACAAATATGCATATATATAATATATTTATACAAAAATATAAGCAATATTAGAGAATTGGTACAGAGATATTATTCTTACTGCATTTTGGATACACCTGGTTTTTGATTTTCATTCGATTTCATGACATTCTGCTTTCATTGCTATATTTCTACTCATTCATCCATAGGCAAATACTTGCTAGGTAGTGTTTTTGACAGAAAAATGATATTGCTGAAATATGTCTTCACAGTCATCACTTCTTGGAGATTTGTGGGAGAAGAAAGTGACAGCTCTTGGAGCTGAAGCTCAGCCTCTGTTTTCCAAGGATTTGTAGAAGCATGATTTCTTATACCATATGCTTCTTTCAGTATGCAAGCTCTCAATTATTAAGGGTTTTCCTGAAAGTCTTAGATAAAGGGAAAACACATTAGATAACATGTTATAGGTTATTGTATGCTTCGTGTGCTATAGTAGGTTAAATAATGGATCCTCCAAAGATGTCCATATCTTAATCTATAGAAACTGTGAAGGTTAACAAGTATGGCAAAAAAAGAATTTGCATATATTATTATGTTAATGTTACTGAGATAGGATGATTAATTTGAATTTTTCAGGTGGACTCTAAATGCCATTCCATGTTTCCATATGTAAGAGTTAATTGACCCAGGCCACAGAAGAAGAAAGCTGTGTGACGGTAGTTGAGAGAAGCAGTGAAAGTGAAAGTCGCTTAGTTGTGTCTGACTCTTTGTGACTCCATGGACTATAGAGTCCATGACATTCTCCAGGCTAGAATACTGGAGTGGGTAATCTTCGCCTTTCCAGGGGATCTTCCCAACCCAGGGATCAAACCCAGGTGTCCCACATTGCAGAAGGATTCTTTACCAGCTGAGCCATCAGTGAAGCCCAAGAATACTGGAGTGGATAGCCTATCCCTTCTCCAGTGAATCTTCCTGACCCAGAAATTGAACCAGTGTCTCCTGCATTGCAGGTGGATTCTTTACCAGTTGAGCTACTAGGATTTAGAGAGAAAGGCATTGACTTTGAGATGGAAGAAGAGTCCATGAGTCAAGACTTACAATTCTAAAAGCTGGAAAAGGAGAGGAAACAAATTCTCCCTTTGTTCCTCCAAAGGGAGCTTGGCCAGGTAGACATCTTGGTTTCAGTCCGGTGAAACTGATTTTAAACTTCTAGTCTCCAGGACTGTATAAAATTAAATTTGTATTGCATTAAGCCATAGAGTTTGTGGCAATTTGTTATAGCAGGCTGAAGATATTGTCTAAAACTGCATGTTGTATCACAGCTGACCACTGTGAACTCTGTCCTTGAGGCCCATATTATATTTAAATAATTAATTTTTATTTTAATTTTAATTTTTTTCTTAATCATTTATTTTTTAAAATATAAATTTATTTATTTTAATTAGTGACTAATTATTTTACAATATTGTATTGGTTTTGCCATACATCAACATGAATCCACCATGGGTGCACATGTGTTCCCCATCCTGAACCCCTCTCCCACATCCTTCCCCATACCATCTCTCTGGGACATCCCAATGCACCAGCCCCGAGCATCCTGTATCATGCATCAAACCTGGACTGGTGATTTGGTTCACATATGATATTATACATCTTTCAATGCCATTCTCCCAAATCATCCCACCCTCACCCTCTCCCACAGAGTCCAAAAGATTGTTCTAGACATCTGTGTCTCTTTTGCTGTCTCACATACAGGGTTATTATTACCATCTTTCTAAATTCCATATATATGTATTAGTATACTGTATTGGTGTTTTTCTTTCTGGCTTACTTCACTCTGTATAATAGGATTTTAAAGGGTTCTTCTTATTTGTTACCTTATTTTTTCAGACAATACTGATGTAAAATTTTGGTAAAGACTTCTCATCCATGCTGGAGATAACTATCCAGTATATAGAATAATTTTATAATGAAGCAAAATCCAAAATAATTGTTATTGCACAAGGACAATGTATCTATGATTCTAACACAAACAATTTAATTGATGTTTCCTTGCATCTTATTTCTTTCATTCTTGTGCATGATTTGTATCTAGATGTTTTTGGAACTTTTTAGGAGATTCTAGAAACATGTGTTCTGATAAAACTTTATGGTAAGTCTAGATTCTATAGAAATTTTAGAAATCATGAGTTCAAACATTTCTGGCACTTTACATGGAATCTGCAATTCATAAAGACATTTAATGTTAAAAGGACAGTGTTCAGTTGCAGTTTTTTTTTTTTTTTTCCCAAATGATTTTTTTGTTTTGTTTTCTTTCAAGAGCTGTGTAGCATCTTTTGGACATTCAAGCAAGTAAAAAAAATAGCTTCATGAATTGAAGATTAAAATGAACATAATTAAAATAAATAAATGAGATTTTTAAAACTTAATTTGTTACACATACAACTCTCAGTATTTGATGAAATAACCATAAGATGCCTATGGACACTGAAATACTAATTGATAATAAATCATTTAGTGATTGACTTTAATGCCTTCTCTGGGCTCCAGTGTAGATTGTGGTAATTATCATTAAAATATTTTTTTCCATTAACATTTTATGATGACAGAAATCCTTTATTGACCTATTTGGGAATACATTCAGATTTAGATTTTACCATTGTCTGTCTAGTTAACACAACAGTGAAACGAATGTCAAATAATTGTATTATGATAGTGAAATATGAGTCTTATTCTTCCATTTTAAAAAGTTGAAGTGATTAAGAACCATATTCTTAGTAAAAGTACATGAGACAGAATACTGAGCAGTAGATGCCATAAACTTAATTGAAAAATTTCCCTTCCTGATCCCTTAATATACTTCCTTATATGTCTCTGCCATTTTTTTCTTGGAATAAGAATACTGTACTCCCATTTTTTATTCTCAGTGTATTAATTTAGTGACTATGCTTCCTGAGGCATCCAGTTCAAGTGTTTTAGTTTCTTATCCCACAATTTCTACTAAAACTTCCTTTGCTGACTAGAGTGTCCTTAATCTGTAATGAAAATATGAGAGGTTTTGATTTTATTCACTCAAGTCACAAGGAATACAACCATTCACCACCCCATCCCCAATTCTGTGCTTTATTTTTCTCCATCAGTTTTCTTCCCCATCTCTAAATGTGTTCTATTTTGTCCTATCCTAACATTTATTTTTTTTCCCCTTAGTTCTAATCAACTCTTTAAACTCTCCTTTCTTTCTCTGAAAATCTCTAGAAAGTATAGAATATCTTGTCAGTTTCACTGACCCATCATTCACCTACCCCTGAAGCTCTTGAAATTTGGTTTATATTTGGATCAGTTCTCATCTACACAGCCCTTAATACTTAACTGACTATTCCTCCTGAGTTGTCTTGAAATTCTTCTCTGTTCTATATAGGGTGTCTCTGATATTAAATTAAATAATATACAAGCTTAAGTAAAGCAATATATTTAAACCTACATATTTTAAGTTTAAAAAAATACATGTTAGCTTCCCTGGTGGCTCAGATGGTAAAGAACCTGTCTGCAAGGTGGGAGACCAGGATTCGAGACATAGGTCGGGAAGATCCCTTGGAGAAGGGAAAGAAATGTTGGCAAAGTAACAAAGTGCATCTCTGCTTTTTAAAATGCTGTCTAGTTTGGTCATAACTTTCCTTCCAAGGAGTAAGCGTCTTTTAATTTCATGGCTGCAATCACCAACTGAAAGTGACTTTGGAGCCCTGCCCCCGCCCAACAACAACAAAAAACTGTTTCCCCATCTATTTCCCATGAAGTGATGGGACCAGATGCCATGATCTTTGTTTTCTGAATGTTGAGCTTTAAGCCAACTTTTTCACTCTCCACTTTCACTTTCATCAAGAGGCATTTTAGTTCCTTTTCACTTTCTGCCATTAGGGTGATGTTATCTGCATATCTGAGGTTATTGATATTTCTCCTGGCAATCTTGATTCTGGCTTGTGTTTCTCCCAGCCCAGCATTTCTCATGATGTACTCTGCATATAAGTTAAATAAGCAGGGTGACAATATACAGCCTTGACGTACTCCTTTTTCAATTTGGAACCAGTCTGTTGTTCCATGTCCAGTTCTAACTGTTGCTTCCTGACCTGCATACAAATTTCTCAACAGGCAGGTCAAGTGGTCTGGTATTCCTATCTCTTTCAGAACTTTCCACAGTTTATTGTGATCCACACAGCCAAAGGCTTTGGCATAGTCAATAAAGCAGAAATAGATGTTTTTCTGGAACTCTCTTGCTTTTTCGATGATCCAGCGGATCTTGGCAATTTGATATCTGGTTCCTCCAGCTTCTCTAAAACCAGCTTGAACATCTGGAAGTTCATGGTTCATGTATTGATAAAGCCTGGCTTGGAGAATTTTGAACATTCCTTTATCAGCGTGTGAGATAAGTGCAATTGTGCGGTAGTTTGAGCATTCTTTGGCATTGCCTTTCTTTGGGATTGAAATGAAAACTGGCCTTTTCCAGTCCTGTGGCCACTGCTAAGTTTTCCACATTTGCTGCCATATTTAGTCCACCAATTTCACAGCATCATCTTTCAGGATTTGAAATACCTCACTGGAATTCCATCACTTCCACTAGCTTTGTTCCTAGTGATGCTTTCTAAGGCCCATTTGACTTCTCATTCCAGGATGTTTGGCTCTAGGTGAGTGATCATACCATCGTGATTATCTTGGTCATGAAGATCTTTTTTGTACAGTTCTTCTGTGTATTATTGCCACCTCTTCTTAATATCTTCTGCTTCTGTTAGGTCCATACCATTTCTGTCCTTTATCAAGCCTGTCTTTGCATGAAATGTTCTCTTGGTATCTCTAATTTTCTTGAAGAGAGCTCTAGTCTTTCCCATTCTGTTGTTTTCTTTGCATTGATCGCTGAGGAAAGCTTTCTTATGTCTCCTTGCTATTTTTTGGAACTCTGCATTCAACTGTGAATATCTTTCCTTTTCTCCTTTGCTTTTCGCTTCTCTTCTTTTCTCAGCTATTTGTAAGGCCTCCTCAGACAGCCAGTTTGCTTTTTTGCTTTTCTTTTCCATGGGGATGGTCTTGATCCCTATCTCCTGTACAAAGTCACGAACCTCCATCCATAGTTTATCAGGTACTTTATCAGATCTAATCCTTTAAATCTATTTCTCACTTCCACTGTATAATTATATAGGATTTGATTTAGGTCATACCTGAATGGTCTAGTGGTTTTCCCTACTTTCTTCAATTTAAGTCTGAATTTGGCAATAAGTACTTCATGATCTGAGCCACAGTCAGCTCCTGGTCTCATTATTGTTGACTGTATAGAGCTTCTCCATCTTTGGCTGCAAAGAATGTAATCAGTCTGATTTTGGTGTTGACCATATGGTGATGTCCATGTGTAGAGGCTTCTCTTGTGTTGTTGGAAGAGGGTGTTTGCTATGACCAGTGTGTTTTCTTGGCAAAATTCTATTAGCCTTTGCTGTGCTTCATTCTGTACCCCAAGGCCAAATTTGCCTGTTACTCCAGGTGTTTCTTGACTTCCTACTTTTGCATTCCAGTCCCCTATAATGAAAAGGACATCATTTTTGGGTGTTAGTTCTAGAAGGTCTTGTAGGTCTTCATAGAACCATTCAGCTTCTTCAGCATTTTTGGTTGGGGCATAGGCTTGGATTACCGTGTTATTCAATTGTTTGCCTTGGAAACGAGCACAGATATTTCTGTCGTTTTTGAGATTGCATCCAAAGACTGCATTTCGGACTCTTTTGATGACCATGATGGCTATTCCATTTCTTCTATGGGATTCCTGCCCGCAGTAGTAGACATAATGCTCATCTGAGTTAAATTCACCCATTCCAGACCAGTTTAGTTCACTGATTCCTCGATGTTGACGTTCATTCTTGCCATCTCCTGTTTGACCACTTCCAATTTGCCTCCTTGATTCATGGACCTGACATTCCAGGTTCCTACGCAATATTGCTCTTTACAGCATCGGACCTTGCTTCTATCACCAGTCACTTCCACAACTGGGCATTGTTTTTGCTTTGACACCATCCCTTCATTTTTCTGGAGTTATTTCTCCACTGGTCTCCAGTAGCATATTGGGCACCTACGGACCTGGGGTGTTCCTCTTTTAGTATCCTATCATTTGGCCTTTTCATACTGTTCACAGGGTTCTCATGGCAAGAATACTGAAGTGGTTTGCCATTCCCTTCTCCAGTGGACCACATTCTGTCAGACCTCTCCACCACGACCTCTTGAGTGGCCCCAGCTGGCATGCCTTAGTTTCATTGAGTTAGACAAGGCTGTGATCCGTGTAATCAGATTGGCTGGCTTTCTGTGATTATGTTTTCAGAGTGTCTGCCCTCTGATGCCCTCTCGCAAGACGTGCCATTGTGTTTCTGTTACATTGGATGTTCTCTTACCTTGGAGTTTCTCTTCAATTACCTTGAATTATTATAGTACATATTATAATTATAATAACTTTTTTATTAATAATGTTATTTCTATCCTCTTTGCTTAAATAACTCCTATGATAGATGAATTACAAATTTCTATTCAGATTTCTGGTCTAGGATTTAGTCCCCCATATTATTTTGTATTGCAGATGTATTTCCATCTGTATAGTACACCTTTGGCAACTAAAACATAGCAATGTAAAACTTTCACTTATATTCGGCATTTCTTGGGGAAAAATATGAAACAACATTTGCTTTCTCTGCTTTTCTCATTTCTACTAATAAAAATCCTACCAGACCCCCAATAAATTGAAATGTTACCATTTATTTGTACTTAAAAGCAAAAACAACAGATGCAAACTTTGTGTGTTTGAATTCTGGTTTTCCTAGCTATCAGTTCGGTGACCTTGAGATGTGTTTTTATTTATTTATTTATTTATTTTTGTACTTTAGTTTCTTCATCTGAAAAGTGGAAATAATAATAACTTATCTCATATGATTATTCTGTGGATTGACTGTATTAAAATACATAATTTTTAGGAGAAGCTCTATATAGTTTGCGTAAAACAAGATCTGGAGCTGACTGTGGCTCAGATCATGAGCGCCTTATTGCAAAATTCAGGTTTAAATTGAGGAAAGTAGGGAAAACCACTAGGCTATTCGGGCATGACCTAAATTAAATCCCTTATGATTATACAATGGAGGTGAAAAATAAATTCAAAGGATTAGATCTGGAATACAGAGTACCTGAAGAACTATGAAAAGAGGGTTGCAACCTTGTACAGGAGGCTGTGATCAAAACGATCCCCAAGAAAAAGAAATACAAGATAGCAAAGGGCTGTCTTAGGAGTCCTTACAAACGGCTGAGAAAAGAGAAGTGAAAGGCAAAGGAAAAAATGAATGTGAAGTTCTAGAGAATACCAAGGATGGATAAGAGAGCCTCCTGAAATAAATAATGCAAAGAAATAGAGGAAAACAATAGAATGGACAGATTAGAGATCCATTCAAGAAAATTTGAGATACCAAGAGAACATTTTATGTAAGTATGAGCAAAATAAAGGACAGAAACAGCAAGGACCTAACAAAAGCAGAAGAGATTAAGAAGAGGTGGCAAAAACATACAGAACTCTACCAAAAAGTTCTTAATGACCTAGATAACCAGGATGGTGTGTTTCACTCCTGGAGCCAGATATCCTGAAGGGTGAATTCAAGTGGGCCTTAGGAAGCCTTACTATGATCAAAGCTAGTGGAGGTAATGGAATTCCAGTTGGGCTATTTAAAATTCTAAAAGATGATGCTGTTAAAGATCTGCATTCAATACGTCAGCAAATTTGGAAAATTCAACAGTGGCCACAAGACTGGAAAAGGTCAGTTTTCTTTCCAATCCCAAAGAAGGACAATACTAAAGAATGTATAAACTGCAGTACTGTTGCCTTTATTTCACATGCTAGCAAGTTAATGCTCAAAATCCTTTCTACTAGGCTTCAGCAGTACATGAACTGAGAACGTCCAGATGTAGAAATTGAACTTAGAAAAGCAGAGGAACCAGAAATCAAGTTGCCAATATCTGCTGGATCATAGAAAAAGCAACGGAATTCCAGAAAAGAACTTACTTCTGCTTCACTGACTATGTTAAACCTTTGAGGGTGTCACTGTCATTACTTAGTTGCAAAGTCTTGTTGGACTCTTTTGTGACCCCATGGACTGCAACATGTCAAGCTCCACTGTTCATGAGATGTCTCAGGCAAGAATACTGGAGTGGGTCACCATTTCCTTTTCCAGGGTGTCTTCCTGATCGAACCCATATCTTCTGCATTGGCAGGCAGGTTCTTTACCACTGAGCCACCAGGGAAGCTCTGCTTCATTGACTATATTAAAGCCTTCCTTTGACTGTATGGATCACAACAAACTGGAATATTCTTAAAGAGATGGAAATACGAGATCACCTTACCTCTCTCCTGGGAAACCTGTATGTAGGCCAAGGAGCAATAATGAGAACCAGACATAGAACAACACACTGGTTTTCATGTCAAATAGGTGGGAAAAGGTAGAAATGATGGCAGACTTTATTTTCTTTAACTCTAAATCACTGCAGACAGTGACTGCAGCCACAAAATTAAAATATGGTTGCTCCTTGGAAGGAAAACTGTGACAAAACAAGACAGACTGTTAAAAAGCAGAGACGTCACTTAGCCAACAAAGGTCTGTATAATCAAAGCTATGCTTTTTCCAGTAGTCACATACCGATGTAAGAGTTGGACCATAAAGAAGATTGAGCACCGAAAAACTGATGCTTTCAAATTGTGGTGCTGGAGAAGACTCTTGAGAGTACCTTGGACTACAAACAGATCAAACCAGTCAATCCTAAAGGAAATAAATCCTGAATATTCATTCGAAGGATTAATGCTGAAGCTGCAATTCTTTGGCCACCTGATGTGAAAATCCTACTCATTGGAAAACAGCCTACTGCTTGGGAAAAAAAGGCAAATGGAGAAGGGGGCAATAGAGGATGAGATAGTTGGATAGTATCATTGAAACAGTGGTCACAGCATGAGCAAACTCTGAGAGATAGTGAAAAACAATTAAGTCTTGAGTGCTGCAGTCCATGTGATTGCAGAGTCAGACACTACTGAGCAACTGAACAACAGCAGTGAACAACAATATTTAGGAACGTGGATAGCACACAGTAAGCATTATTTGAGCTTATTATTAGTGTACCTTTTCTCCATTAAATTCATCAGACTTAATTCTAATATTTTATTACTAGGCTTTAAGTTCTTACAAAAGTAAAACGAATTTAATTTTAGAAAATCTATATCTTATCCCAGTTTCAACTTGTTCTCAATTCTTTGGCAAATCATTTATTTACTTTTTTTCTTTCTTTCTTTCTTTCTTTTTTTACTTTACAATATTGTATTGGTTTTGCCATACATCAACATGAATCCACCACAGGTGTAAATGTGTTCCCCATCCTGAACCCCCCTCCCTCCTTCCTCTCCGTACCATCCCTCTGGGTCATCTCAGTTTACCAGCCCCAAGAATCCGGTATCATGCATCGAACCTGGACTGGTGATTTGTTTCATATATGATATTATACATGTTTCAATGCCATTGTCCCAAATTATCCCACCCTCTCCCTCTCCCACAGAGTCCAAAAGACTGTTCTATACATCTGTGTCTCTGGCAAATTGTTTAAATTGAAAGAAATTTAGTTTTATTCTGTGTAAGTTTCAAACAAAATATTTTAAGTTACAATGTGTAGACACTTCAACATTATAATTTGTGTTCTTCTTTTTACATAAATTTTTATGAATCTATTTTTAAGGCTTAGTACTTCATGACATAGAACAAGATAGTGTGGATTAATACTATCTAGTTTGGGGCCTCAACTCTATACCTAAGATTACATGAATGAAGGAGAATTATTTTATTAACCTGAGCTCATTTATCCCTGCTGCACAATGGTGCTAGTAATACTGTCTTGTCGGGTTGTTAGAACAATCAGTGAGTTAGTCAAGCACAAGAGTGTCAGGTACATATTAAATGCACAATGCAATAATTATTATTTTAACTAAATTTCATGTTCCTTCTTCTAATCCATTTTCAGTATATGGTAGAAATAGAGATTTATTTTCTTTTAATTCTAATTGGAAGCTAATTACTTTACAATATTGTGGTGGTATTTACCATACATTCACGTGAATCAGCCATGGGGTGTACATGTGTTGCCCATCTTGAAACCCCTTCCACCTTCCTCCCCATCCCATCCCTCTGGGTCATCCCAGTGCACCAGCCCTGAACACCTTGTCTCATGCATTGAACCTGGAATGGTGATATATTTCACATATGATAATTTACATGTTTCAATGCTATTCTCTCAAGTCATCCCACCCTCACCTTCTCCCACAGAGTGCAACAGTCTGTTATTTATATCTGTGTCTCTTTTGCTGACTCGCATATAGGGTCATTGTCACCATCTTTCTAAATTCCATATATATGTGTTAATATACTATATTGGTGTTTTTCTTTCTGACTTACTTCGCTCTGTATAATAGGCTCCAGTTTCATCCACCTCATTAGAACGGATTCAAGTGTATTCTTTTTAACGGCTGAGTAATATTCCATTGTGCATATGTACCACAGCTTTCTTATCCATTCTTCTGCCAATGGACATCTAGGTTGCTTCCATGTCCTGGCTATTGTAAACAGTGCTGTGATGAACATTGGGGTACACGTGTCTCTTTCAATTCTGGTTTCCTCAGTGTGTATGCCCAGCAGTGGGATTGCTGGGTCATATGGCAGTTAGTTCTATTTCCAGGTTTTTAAGGAATCTCCACACTGTTCTACATAGTGGCTGTACTAGTTTGTATTCCTATCAACAGTGTAAGAGGGTTTCTTTTTCTCCACCCCCTTTCCAGCATTTATTGTTTGTAGACTTTTTGATAGCAGCCATTCTGACTGGCATGAGATGGTACCTCATTGTCGTTTTGATTTGCATTTATCTGATAATGAGTGATGTTGAGCATCTTTTCATGTGTTTGTTAGCCATTTGGATGTCTTCTTTGGAGAAATGTCTGTTTAGTTCTTTGGCTTATTTTTTGATCGGGTCACTTATTTTTCTGGAATTGAGCTGCAGGAGTTGCTTGTATATTTTTGAAATTAATTCTTTGTCAGTTGCTTCATTTGTTATTATTTTCTCCCATTCTGAAGGCGTTTTTCACCTTGCTTATAGTTTCCTTCATTGTACAAAAGCTTTTAAGTTTAATTAAGTCCCATTTGGTTATTTTTGCTTTTATTTCCATTACTCTGGGAGATGTGTAATAGTGATTTCTAAAATCAATAAATGTGCCAGACAGAAACAAAAATAGTCTAAGATGAAATTCCTATTTTAAATTATTTCTTTATTCTTCAATTTGAACATTACCTATATCACTTGATTTTATATTCTAATATATATAACAGTTTCAGTGACTTTCCCAGTCAAACATGATATGGTTAGCCTCCAATTATGATAAAAACAATTTATATTAAAAAATAAAAATAAAGCAAATATGTGCCATTAATTTTTAGAGCCAAAGCAAAAACAACACCCAGTTGTGGATGTGACTGGTGATGGAATTAAAGTCTGGTGCTGTAAAGAACATTATTGCATAGGAATCTGGAATGTTGGGTCCATGAATCAAGGCAAATTGGAAGTGGTCAAACAGGAGATGGCAAGAGTGAACACTGACATTTTAGGAATCAGCGAACTAAGATGGACTGGAATGGGTGAATTGAACTCAGATAACCATTCTATCTACTACTGTGGGGAAAAATCCCTTAGAAGAAATGAAGTAGCCATCATAGTCCACAAGAGTCTGAGTACTTGGATACAATCTCAAAAATGACAGAATGATCTCTGTTCATTCCCAAGGCAAACCATTCAATATCACAGTAGTCTAAGTCTATGCCCCAACTAGTAATGCTGAAGAAGCTGAAGCTGAATAGTTCTATGAAGACCTACAAGATCTAGAACTAGTACCCCAAAAAAGATGTCTTTTTCATCATAGAGGACTGGAATGCAAAAGTAGGAAATCAAGAGATACCTGGAGTAATAGGCAAATTTGGCCTTGGAGTACAAAATGAAGCAGGTCAAGTGCTAACAGAATTTTGCCAAGAGAATGCACTGGTCAAAGCAAACACCCTCTACCAACAACACAAGACTCTACTCATGGACATCACCAGATGGTCAATACTGAAATTAGACTGATTATATTATTTGCAGCCAAAGATGGAGAAGCTCTGTACAGTCAGCCAAAACAAGATCAGGAGTTGCCTGTGGCTCAGATCATGAACTCCTTATTACAAAATTTAGACTTATTTTGTTTTGTTTATTCTTTTTTTAAATTATTTATTTTTTACTGAAGGATAATTGCTTTACAGAATTTTGCTGTTTTCTGTCAAACCTCAACATGAATCAGCTATAGGTATACAAGAATCTTCCTCCTTATTGAAACTCCCTGCCATCTCTCTCCCCATCCCACCCCTCTAGATTGATACAGAGCTTAAATTGAAGCAAGTAGGGACAACCACTAGACCATTCATGTATGACTTAATCAAATCCCATATGATTATACAGTGAAGGTGACATATAGATTCAAGGATTTAGAACTGATAGAGTGCTTGAAGAAATACAGAGGGAGGTTTGTGACATTGTAGAGGAGGCAGTGATCAAGACCATCCCTAGGAAAAAGAAATGCAAAAAGGCAAATAACTATCTGAGGAGGCCTTACAAATAGCTGAGAAAAGAAGATAATCTAAAGGCAAAGGAGAAAAGGAAAGATATGCTCATTTAAATGAAGAGTTCCAAAGAATAAAAGAGAGATAAGAAAGCCTTCCTTATGATCAGTGCAAAGAAATAGAGGAAAACAATAGAATGGGAAAGACTAGAGATCTCTTCAAGAAAATTAGAGATACCAAGGTAAAATTTCATGCAAAGATGGGCACAATAAAGGGAAGAAATGGTATGGACCTAACAGAAGCAGATGATATTAAGAAGAGGTGGCAAGAATACACAGAAGAACTGTACAAAAAAGATCTCCCTGACCCAGATAATCACAATGGTGTAATTACTCACCTGTAGCCAGATATCCTGGACTGTGAAGACAAGGGGGCTTAGGTAGTATCACTATGAACAAAGCTACGTGATGGAATTCCAGTTGAGCTATTTCAAATCCTAAAAGATGATGCTGTGAAAGTGCTGGAATCAATACGCCAGCAAATTTGGAAAACTGAGCAGTGGCCACAGGACTGGAAAAGGTCTGTTTTTATTCTAATCCCAAGAAAGACAATGCCAAAGAATGCTCAAACTACCACAAAATTGCTCTCATCTCACACATTAGCAAAGTAATGTTCAAAATTCTCCAAACCAGGCTTCAATAGTTGTGAACTGTGAACTTAAAGATGTTCAAGTTGATAGAAAAGGCAGAGAAACCAGAGATCAAATTGCTAACATCTGCTGGATCATTAAAAAAGCAAGAGAGTTCCAGAAAAACATCTATTTCTGCTTTATTGACTACGCCAAAGCCTTTGACTGTGTGGATCACAACAAAATGTGAAAAATTCTAAAAGTGATGTGAATATCGGACCACATGACCTGCATCCTGAGAAATCTGTAGCAGGTCAGGAAGCAACAGTTAGAACTGGACGTGGAACCACAGACTGGTCCCAAATAGGGAAAGCAATATGTCAAGGCTGTATATTATTACCCTGCTTGTTTAACTTATATGCAGAATACATCTGCAGAATTGCTGGGCTGGCTGAAGCACAAGCAGGAATCAAGATTGCCGGGAGAAATATCAATAATAACCTCAGATATGCGGATGACACCACCCTTGTGGTAGGAAGCAAAAAAGAACTAAAGAGCCTCTTGATTAAAGTGAAAGATGAGAGTGAAAAAATTGGCTTAAAACTCAGCATTCAGAAAACTAAGTTCATGGCTTCCGGTCCCATCACTTCATGGCAAATAGATGGGGAAACAGTGGAAACAGTGTCAGACTTTATTTTTTGGGGCTCCAAAATCACTGCAGATGGTGACTGCAGCCATGAAAATTAAAAGACACTTGCTCTTGGAAGAAACGCTGTGACCAACTAGACAACATATTAAAAAGCAGAGACATTACTTTGTCAAGAAAGGTCTGTCTAGTTAAAGCTATGGTTTTTCCAGTAGCCCTTTATGGATGTGAGAGTTGGACCATAAAGAGAGCTGAGCACTGAAGAATCGATGCTTTTGAATTGTGGTGTTAGAAAAGACTCTTGAGAGCCCCTTGGACTGCAAGGAGATCCAATCAGTCCATTCTAAAGGAAATCAGTCCTGAATATTCATTGAAAGGACTGATGCGGAAGCTGAAACTCTAATACTTTGGGCACCTGATGTGAAGAACTCAATCATTTTAAAAGATCCTGATGTTGGGAAATATTGAATTTGGGAGGAGAAAGGGACAACAGAGGATGAGATAGTTTGATGGCATCACTGACTCAATGGACATGAGTTCAAGTAAGCTCTGATAGTTGGTGATGGACAGGGAAGCCTGGTGTGATACAGTCCATGGTGTCTCAGAGTCAGTCTTGACTGAGCAACTGAACTAATTTTTTAAGGCAATTCCATTTTGACTGCCCTCAATGTTTTTAGTGTTTTTCAAGGGACTTTCTATTTAAAGGGAACATACAACTTGGAAATATATATAAAACTCTCACAATATATAGTCATTTTTAATATAGTCAATTATTTCAAGCTAACTGAAATTATCATAATTTCACAGCAAATCAATAATTTACTATTATGGCCAATTTTTTCAGATTCAGGAAGAATATTACATGAGTTATTGATAGTTTATTATTTTGAAATATATGATCTGTTTGAGATAAAAAGGTCATATTTAAATTGCAAAATTATTTTAATAAATTGTTCAATGTTGACAAAAATGTTTGTTCAGCTCGACAAACAGGGTTTCTGAAAGTGCGATATGGCAAGAGAATGAAAAATGAGACACAAGAATTCAGAGAAAAGTGAGGATCAGGGGACCAACACCGCTCCACGGTGAGGAAGCTGAAACTGAATCCAAGCCAGCTTTATTAGACTTTCAGCCTTGAATGAAAGAATATGCAGGGAGTTAAACTATCACTCATGTGGCCTTCAGGGCAAAGAACAAAAATGATCATTCACCATTGAGTAATTAAGAAACAGTAATCAATAACAAATCAGTAACTAAGACTAATATTCTTTTCTATAGATTTTCCACCAGATGCGTAAAACATGTGACTCTGAGACGCCAGTTGAAAAACAGTCTGGGGTTGGTTTTCCTACCCAGGATCATATCTTGTTTTCAAGATTATGAACTGTTCCCTCTGGACTCGTTCCAAGAGTCTCAAGCCTTAATAGTATCTAGTTTATCAATAATTATAAATTTCTCTTGCAGCCCTTTCTGGGGCCTGCTTCTTCCTGTCTCCTACAGTTCAATTTTTAATTATTTCTAAAGGTCCAAGTCATTTCTCTCTTATTTAAAACCATATTATATGCTGTATATTATTTAAATGTTATCTCATTTATCATGTATCAGGTTGAACACAAAAAACCTTATTGTTTTGGTCATCCTTCATCATTCTCGCACAGAATAATAAGAGAATTAAATTAGTGTAATTATTTTCTAATCTTTGTTTCCTATTACAATCTATAGTTATTTCATCTTATTAAATCTAAATTCTTCCAACTATTACTACCAGCAGGTGTTTTCTCTTCTTGGAGTAGTTCAAAATTTGCACACACTTTATTTTTTCCTCTTATTTGCATTTGTTTTCTCACATACCCAAAAACTTGAAAGAAAATTTGATATTTCTATTTTTATTTCCTAATATATTAAAAAAGGAAAGTCCCTGGTAAGGAAACATCTGACTGAACAAAATTTGTCCCTTGAAATTCTTATTTTATTTTTTAACCAGTGTATTCCAGTAACACTCACATGTATTTATGTATACAGGGATCAAAGTGGATTAATAAAGCAGTGACTGTTTAGAAAATTATTGAGTAATTTGGAGGTATATGTTATGTTGATGGGTTTCTCTGGTGGCTCAGTGGTAAAGAATATGCCTGCCAATGCAGGAGACACAGATTCAGTCCTTGGGTATGCAAGATGCCCTGGAGAAGGGAATGATAACCCACGCCAGTATTCTTGCCTGAGAAATCCCATAGACAGAGGAGCCTGGTGGGTTGCAGTTCACAGAGTCACAAAAGAGTTGGACAAATCTTAGTGACTAAAACAACAGCAATTATATTGATAATCATTATATAGTCATTGCAGAATTTTTAATATTAAGATTATTAATAATTTAATATAACTTTTTCTTAATAAATATCTTGAGCAAGGTAGAAAATATTATTCCAGCTTTCTCTTCAACAAAAGTAAAGCAATCATGTGTTCCCAATAAAAGGTATCAATGTTCTTTGGAGAAATGGCTGATTTTTTAATGGGGAGAAAGTAGAAGATAAACATGCAATACATTGTTCTAGAAAGCAAGTTTGTGCTCAAATTCTGCTGTGAATATATAAAAAGGACAAGAACTTTTATCCCCATGGGCCTAATTTAATATAGATTGTGTATTTAAAAAAAAACACAGAAAGAAATAAAGAAAATGATTGATGATAATGTATTATAAAAATCTGAATAACAAAAGTTTCCACAATGATGTTTTAACAAAGAAAGGAGGAGGGTAAAAAAAAAAAAAAAAAGTTCTTCTTTACTATATGCAGAGAAAAAAAGAGATAATTCAAAAGATTGCTATCTTGCCACCCTCAGTGCCATGTGAAAGTGAAAGGGGCTCAGTTATGTCTGACTCTTTGTGACTCCATGGACTTTACAGTCCATAGAATTCTCCAGGTCAGAATACTGGAGTGAGTTGAACCCAGGTGTTCTGCATTGTAGGCAGATTCTTTACCAGCTGAGCCACAAGGGAAGCCCAAGAATCCTGGAGTGGGTAGCTTCTCCCTTCTCCAGCAGATCTTCCTGACCCAGGAATCAAACTGGGGCCTCCTGCCTGGCAGGTGGATTCTTTACCAACTCAGCTATTAGGGAAGTCCCTCAGTGCCATAATTATCAATAAAGCTAAATGGGTAAAATGTTGTTGGAGAATAGACTACTTACAATATATTTATAGCCTCTTAAAGTATCACCTTATAAATCATTGAAGGCCAAAAGTGAAAGATTTCCTACAGAAAAGGAATCTGGTGGACAATACCATATCCAAGTGATTCAACTTGGCACACAAACAATGAGATACAGTGGCTTTCTGTACCTACATATGCAAAGTAAATGAAAATACACATCACCTCTGTAATGCTTTTTATAATGAAGCTTCATCTAGTTATCATCATGAGGAAGAATCACATATATCCAGGTTGTGTGATATTTCATATTAGAGGCTGATTACACAAGTGGAAAATGGTTAGACCTGCAAACTAAAGAGTGCCAACTTTACCATTTTTTTCTACAAGGATTAAGTCACTAAGCACTGCAGTCACTGACTTTAACTCACTGAAAGCTCAGGGCCGAGATCAGAAATGAGGCCCTGTGCTCTGCGTAAAGCCGGCAGAACAGGCCCTCAGGAAATTAAATATTTTCAGGGGAAAATTTTATGAACGTGATTCCTTTCACCTTCTCATAACTGGAAAGCAGTATAGTCACTAAAAGAGATATCTGCTCCT
Organism: Bos indicus x Bos taurus; assembly: GCF_003369695.1. Lineage (NCBI taxonomy): Eukaryota > Metazoa > Chordata > Mammalia > Artiodactyla > Bovidae > Bos > Bos indicus x Bos taurus. The sequence goes on along the minus strand of NC_040076.1, from coordinate 14,846,681 downwards.
CACAATTATCATCAGTCTTCTGCTGAGAAGTATGACTGATAGCAAATACTCTCTGCACCAAATCCATACATATGAAGAAATCTGCCTCTGCACCACCTCTTTCAAACAGTCCCTCAGAGCTATCTAACAGGCCATCTCCTGGGCAATAGTCCTCAGCAGCTACAAATAAAACTAAACTCACAGGTCTCACATGGTGCTTTTTTTTTTTTTTCAGTCCACAGATCATCTATAAAAATAGAGCTTTTACCCACAATCTTCAGCAACCAGCACAGGAAGTCAAATCCTTATCAACAGTATGACTTCCAGTCCAGGAAGTCGGCCTACTATTTCTCCACAAGACTTGCATTATAGTATATCAGAAATTTCTCTAGCAACCAGTCTAGGATAGCTTTTAAAAGCATTTTTGGTTGGTGTATGGAGAGACTTGGAGGTCATTATACCTGGAATGCCATTAAAGACAAAAGATAAAAATCTAAATATGGTGGTAGAAGTAGAAATTTAAAAGAATCATGGACACTTTAGAAGAAAGTATCAATACTTCATAAGAGCTACTGAAATTTGTGTCAAAGGAAAGTGAATTTTTAAAATTCACTGGGATTAAACTACATGAAATAATACGGTAATATTGAAAGAAACAGGATCCTCCATCTCTACTGTGAAAAGATGGCTGATACTATAGTACAAAGTTATGTTTATGTTGAAGAAATAGTTTACTAACGGTAATAGTGAGAATAGTATCAGGGGTAGTTTTCTGTGTTTATTTATCACCGAGTTTTCTGAAAATTCTTTTTCATTACTTCTTTCTTTATTTCCTTTCCTCCCTCCTTTCCGACTTTCCTTCCTGATTTCCTCTCCTTCCTCTCCCTTCCTTCATTGTTGTTGTTCCTTGTTCTCTCCCTTTATCCTTTCCTCATTATTTTAAAATGTATTCATTAAAAAATTAAATACTAAGTATCTATTCGTTGAAAGTTTGTTTTCTTTCTGGGTAGGTAACTGTTCTATGAGTTACCTAACCACTAGAATTAGATATTTGAGTTTCAGATCATAGAGTCAGCATGTGAAAACTGACAAAGTACCATTTCATTTACATAAATGATGAAAATATCAATTTAATAATTAAGACAATTCTGAAATAAATGAATGAATTATTTGGTGCAATAAATAAGCCTATATAATTAAAACTATGACCTAAAGTTTGTTACAATCATCTATCAAAAAATAAATCATCATGTGTGCAAGGTTGTGTGTATGTGTGGGTATGTTTGGTGAGTATGTAGGGTCCCAAAGCCAATTATTAAATTATCAATTCTTCAGAACAGCTGAGACTTGCACTTAATGGCATTTCAAACTTATTTATGACACTAGAGACAGGTCTGTCAGTTTCAACTCACATTTTTTGTTATCTATTCATTCCAAGTAATTCCTCATGACTCTATGAACTATTATTTAATTCCATTTTGCAGGAGTGTTTAATATTTCTTTCCTAACTTCTTAAGATTTAATGACTAACGTGAATACCATATGTCTCTCCTCATCTTTCTACAGGATGTTAAAATGTTAACATCTGTTCTAGTGATACAAACTTTGCCCATTGCTGCCAAACACATTATAGATATTAAAATTTTGTGTAGTTCATTTTAAAGTGAACTGAATTAGCTTATCAATTGAATGGCTACTATTCATTTGTTTTGTGAAGGAAAACTGAAGGGCTTAGGTGACCGCAGACTGAGTGGATTTGAGGACATGATTTAAGCCTTGCAATAGTACAGAAAATGTGCAATGTGTAAAAAATGTGGCTGAATTTTTTTTTTTCATGTGACGAATATTGATTTTGTTGTCCTTGTTCTCTCTGTAGTTCACTCTCTGTCATGCCAAAGCATTTAGGCTATTCTGTGTCTACCATAACTGAGGATGGAAATTTTCAGTGCCAAGTATGTAAGGAACATAGTGTTCCAAGGATTTCCATCCCCAGGGTGACCAAGAAGCCGGAGAAAGTGTTTATGGCTTTAGGATTGATGTGAAAATAGCAGTAAAAATAATAGGATTTGAATAAAGTCAGCACAAAGGAAAGAGGAATATTTCAGTGATGACCTGAATGAAGACCAGATGGGATGAAGAAAATCTCAAGATTTTCCTATTGAGATATTACATCAAGGATTAAGTGAATCCAACGAAAATCTCAGGATTGGGCAAAAACTCTCAATTGAATGAGTTAAAATCTTAAACCACAGTGCTATGGGTGTTCAAATTAGAAGTTAGCTGAATCATTGAGGAAAATATGTTATTTCTTTCATATACTGGAATTTGTGTTGACATTCATAACTACAAGTGTTGAAAGAAAAAAATCAATAGGCCTTTAAGGATTGCATATTTCTTGTCATATTTTAACTGCAATTCCACTTTGACCTCTTGAGTTACTACTCTTTAAGAAGACACTAACCTGGCATTATTTAACAGTGTCTGGATTTTTTTAAAACACATAATCAAACTTCTTTTTCTCTTGTGTACTAAACATTTCTTAAAGTATTTCATCCTCATGTGAAATACAAATTATTTATGTAGTAATAGTTGCTAATGGATGTTTGTGGTGTTATGAAATATTTTTAATACAAAACCTTTATTAGTGAAATTCAGTGAATTTCTTTCACTTTATGTATCTCTATTCAATTAAAAATATTTCTTATACATATATAACATTTTACCTTATTTTGATCAAAGAAATTATTAAAAAGATCGAAAGTGAAAAAAAAAAGAAAAGAAAATTGTGTTCTCTGATTTCACCAGAATGACTCATTTAATCTGGTTTCACTTCATAATTGTGTGATCTTATTAATCTACCTTTCAGTCTGTTCCTGCCTTTGTAACATAAGACTAAATATAACACTTCACAACTATTTTTTTTTTTTAGAAGTATAGGGATATGATATTAATTGGCTTCTTCTTTTTTTTTTTTTCTCTAATTTTATTTTATTTTTAAACTTTACATAATTGTATTAGTTTTGCCAAATATCAAAATGAATCCGCCACAGGTTTTTTTAAGAACTGTAAAACTAATTGTAGTGGTAGTAATGGTATTAAAAACAGCACCACAGCAGTGATAGCAATAATGGAAATCTCAGCAATAATATCAAAAGGAAAGAAAGAAAGAAAAAAAAAAGTGGTTAAAATGTCTTAGCAAGCATAGTGCTAAGCATTTTTTCCATGAATTGTGTAGACATTTTCTATGGATTAGCTTATTTAATATTCATAGCAACTCTAGAGGTAGGGAATATTTCACCCCATCATATAAATTAAAGAATGTAGGTTCAAAAGGTTAAGCTAGGTCTTCATACTACCCAAATGATGCACGTTGGCTATAATTCACATTTAGAGCTTGGTTTCCCAACCACTGTACAAGATATAAAGGAAAACAAGAAAATCAGGCAACAAACATGAGCTCTTTCCCTAACCTTTACAGTAATTCTCAAACACTGGGACATCAGAGATATCTGAAGGACTGTATGATGGCAGTGATCCTGTGGTTTAGGGATTGTACCTTGAGAATAGCTATTTAAGATCAGATTTGTAAAGAGACCCATGAAAGTTATAATGTGGTCTAACTGAATGAAATGTAGGTGTTTACTTACATATGGATAAATGCAGATGATTATCAAATCTGAGGACATCATTAACAAAATAATTCCTGATGTTTGAAATTTCAACTTTAAAAATCATGACTTTCCACTATTATATTTTCTCTTCTTATATGGAATTAATATTTTGGAAGGTATAGTATCAATTCATCACTTCATTGGACACAAGCGTAATACATAGATGAATAATATATGACCCCTAGCTTTAAGGGTCTTAATTCTAGAGATGAAGCTAAACCTAAAACTGAATAAGGCAATGAAACTTAAAGACCTCATATAAAAAGACAAGTATACATGGCATCAAAGCAGAGGATAATAATTCTACTTTAGTTGGAGTGTGCAGTATAAAATTGAATTATTGAAAAGTAAAATAATTGGATAAAGAAGTTGATGTTTTAATTTAAATATTGAAATCTAAGAAGTTACAGTAATCAGCATAAACATCAAGTTGGTACAGCATGGGATGGAGGGAGCATTCTACAGTAGATGACTGAATAGCTAGGCAGGTATCAGATCAAGTATAGCTTTATATATACAAATAAACATTTGGACTTCATGTTAAACACAAGAGTACATTTCTATAATTTTTAAATCAAATGTAAAATATCTGCTCTGTGATTTAAAAAGAATAGTCTGATGACAGATTTCAGGCTTATCTGCCTAGGAAGGAGATCAAGGTTAGCAATATTAATTTTAATATAAAGTAATCCTGAGAAATGAGGAATTTCATCAATAAAGTGGTAGCAATGTGCATATAAAGAGGGAATAAAATTAACAGACAAAACATGAGATTAATAGGACTTTTGTGTTTTCACTTTTTTTTAAAGTATGTGACTAATATCAGTTCAGTTCAGTCGCTCAGTCGTGTCTGACTCTTTGAGACCCCATGAACCACAGCGTGCCAGGCCTCTCTGTCCATTACCAACTCCCAGAGTTGACCCAAACCCATGGCCCTCGAGTCAGTGATACCATCCAACCATGTCATCCTCTGTCGTCCCCTTCTCCTCCTGCCCCCAATCCCTCCCAGCATCAGGGTCTTTTTCCACTGAGTCAGCTCTTTGCATCAGGAGGCCAAAGTATTGGAGTTTCATCTTCAACATCAGTCCTTCCAATGAACACCAAGGATGTTATTCTGATCTCCTTTAGAATGGACTGGTTGGATCTCCTTGCAAGTTCCAGGGGACTCTCAAGAGTCTTCTCCAACATCACAGTTCAAAAGCATCAATTCTTTGGCACTCAGCTTTCTTTATAGTCCAACTCTCACATCCATACATGACCATTGGAAAAACCATAGCCTTGACTAGATGGACCTTTTTTGGCAAAGTAATGTCTCTGCTTTTGAATATGCTGTCTAGGTTGGTCATGACTTTCCTTCCAAGGAGTAAGCGTCTTTTAATTTCATGGCTGCAATCACCATCTGCAGTGATTTAGAGCCCATAAAAATAAAGTCAGTCACTGTTTCCACTGTTTTCCCATCTATTTCCCATGAAGTGATGGGACCAGATGCCATGATCTTCGTTTTCTGAATGTTGAGCTTTAAGCCAACTTTTTCACTCTCCACTTTCACTTTCATCAAGAGGCTTTTGAGTTCCTCTTCACTTTGGGCCATAAGGGTGGTGTCATCTGCATATCTCAGGTTATTGATATTTCTCCTGGCAATCTTGATTCCACCTAGTGCTTCATCCAGCTCAGCATTTCTCATGATATTCTCTGCATGTAAGTTAAATAAGCAGGATGACAATATACAACCTTGATGCACTCCTTTTCCTATTTGGAACAGTTTGCTGTTCCATGTCCAGTTGTAACTGTTGCTTCCTGACCTGCATACAGGTTTCTCAAGAAGCAGGTCAGGTGGTCTGGTATTCCCATCTCTTTCAGAATTTTCCACAGTTTATTGTCATCCACACAGTCAAAGGCTTTGGTATAGTCAATAAAGCAGAAATAGATGTTTTTCTGGAACTCTCTTGTTTTTTCCATGATCCAGAGGATGTTGGCAATTTGATCTCTGGTTCCTCTGCCTTTTCTAAAACCAGCTTGAACATCAGGAAGTTCACGGTTCACATATTGCTGAAGCCTGGCTTGGAGAATTTTGAGCATTACTTTATTAGTGTGTGAGATGAGTGCAATTGTGCAGTAGTTTGAGCATTCTTTGTCATTGCCTTTGTTTGGGATCGGAATGAAAACTGACTTTTTCCCGTCCTGTGGTCACTGCTGAGTTTTCCAAATTGCTGGCATATTGAGTCCAGTAGTTTCACAGCATCATCTTTCATGATTTAAAATAGCTCAATTGGAATTCCATCTCCTCCACTAGCTTTGTCTGTAGTGATGCTTCCTAAGGTGCACTCGACTTCACAGTCCAGGATGTCTTGCTCTAGGAGAGTTATCATGCCATCGTGATTATCTGGGTTGTGAAGATCTTTTTTTGTACAGTTCTTCTGTATATTCTTGCCATCTCTTAATATCTTCTGCTTCTGTTAGATCCATACCATTTCTTTCCTTTATTGATCCCATCTTTGCATGAAATATTCCATCTTTGCATGAAAAGTTCTGACTAAACATGATCCACTGGAGAAGGGAATGGCAAAACACTGCAGTATTCTTGCCTTGAGAACCCCATGAACAGTATGAAAAGGCAAAAAATAAGACACTGAAAGATGAACTCCCAAGCTCAGTAGGTGCCCAATATGCTACTGGAGATCAGTGGAGAAATAACTCCAGAAAGAATGAAGAGACAGAGTCCAGGCAAAAACTACACCCATTCATGGATATGACTGGTGATAGAGGCAAGATGCAATGCTGTAAACAGAAGTATTGCATAAGAACCTGGAATGTTAGGTACATGTAACAAGGCAAATTAGAAGGGGTCAAACAGGAAATGGCAAGAGTGAACATCAACATTTTAGGAATCAGCAAACTAAAATGGACTGGAACGGGTGAATTTAACTCAGATGACCATTATATCTACTACTGTGGGAAAGAATCCCTTAAAAGAAATGGAGTAGACATCACAGTCAATGAAAGAGCCAGAAATTCAGTACTTGGATGCAATCTCAAAAACAACAGAATGATCTCTGTTTGTTTCCAAGGCAAACCATTCAATATCACAGTGATCCAGGCCTGTGCCCAACCAGTAACACTGAAGAAGCTGAAGTTGAATGGTTCTATGAAGACCTACAAGACTTTCTAGAACTAAAACCCAAAAAAGATGTCCTTTTCATTATAGGGGACTGGAATGCAAAAGTAGGAAGTCAAGAAACACCTGGAGTAACAGGCAAATATGGCCTTGGAGTACAGAATGAAGCAGGACAAAGGCTTATAGAGTTCTGCCAAGACTACACACTGGTCATAGCAAACACCCTCATCCAACAACACAATAGAAGATTCTCCACATGGACATCACCAGATGGCCAACACTGAAATCAGATTGACTATATCCTTTGCAGCCAAAGTTGGAGAAGCTCTGTATAGTCAGCAAAAACAGGACCTGGAAATAACTATGGAGATAACCTGGAGATCATGAACTCCTTATTGCCAAATTCAGAATTAAATTTAAGAAAGTAGGGAAAACCACTAGACCACTCAGGTATGACCTAAATCAAATCCTTATGATTATACAGTGGAAGTGAGAAATAGATTTAAAGGACTAGATCTGATAGATAGAGTGCCTGATGAACTATGAAATGAGGTTCGTGACATTGTACAGGAGACAAGGATCAAGACCATCCCCATGGAAAAGAAATGCAAAAAAGCAAAATGGCTGTCTGGGGAGGCCTTACAAATAGCTGTGAAAAGAAGAGAAGTGAAATCAAAGGAGAAAAAGAAAGATATAAGCATCTGAATGCAGAGTTCCAAAGAATAGCAAGAAGAGATAAGAAAGCCTTCTTCAGCAATCAAAGCAAAGAAATAGAGGAAAACAACAGAATGGGAAAGACTAGAGATCTCTTCAAGAAAATTAAAGATACCAAGGGAACATTTCATGCAAAGATGGGCTCGATAAAGTACAGAAATGGTATGGATCTAACAGAAGCAGAAGTTATCAAGAAGAGGTGGCAAGATTACACAGAAGAACTGTACAAAAAAGATCTTCATGACCCAGATAATCATGATGGTGTGATCACTGACCTAGAGCCAGACATCCTGGAATGTGAGGTCAATGCGGCCTTAGAAAGCATCATTAAGAACAAAGCTAGTGGAGGTGATAGAATTCCAGTGGAGCTATTTCAAATCCTGAAAGATGATGCTGTGAAAGTGCTACACTCAAATATGTCAGCAAATTTGGAAAACTCAGCAGTGGCACAGGACTGGAAAAGGTCAGTTTTCATTCCGATCCCAAACAAAGGCAATGCCAAAGAATGCTCAAACTACTGCACAATTGCACTCATCTCACACACTAATAAAGTAATGCTCAAAATTCTCCAAGCCAGGCTTCAGCAATATGTGAACCGTGAACTTCCTGATGTTCAAGCTGGTTTTAGAAAAGGCAGAGGAACCAGAGATCAAATTGCCAACATCCTCTGGATCATGGAAAAAACAAGAGAGTTCCAGAAAAACATCTATTTCTGCTTTATTGACTATACCAAAGCCTTTGACTGTGTGGATGACAATAAACTATGGGAAATTCTGAAAGAGATGGGCATACCAGACCACCTGACCTGCCTCTTGAGAAATCTGTATGCAGGTCAGGAAGCAACAGTTACAACTGGACATGAAACAATAGACTGGTTCCATATAGGACAAGCAGTATGTCAAGGCTGGATATTGTCACCCTGCTTATTTAACTTATATACAGAGTACATCATGAGAAATGCTGGACTGGAAGAAGCACAAGCTGGAATCAAGATTGCCAGGAGAAATATCAATAACCTGAGATATGAAGATGACACCACCCATATGGCAGAAAGTGAAGAGGAACTAAAAACCCCCTTGATGAAAATGAAGGTGGAGAGTGAAAAAGTTGGCTTAAAGCTCAACATTCAGAAAATGAAGATCATGGCATCTGGTCCCATCACTTCATGGGAAATAGATGGGGATACAGTGGAAACAGTGTCAGATTTTATTTTGGGGGGCTCCAAAATCACTGCAGATGGTGATTGCAGCCATGAAATTAAAAGACGCTTACTCCTTGGAAGGAAAGTCATGACCAACCTAGACAGCATATTAAAAAGCAGAGACATTACTTTGCCAACAAAGGTCCATCTAGTCAAGGTTGTGGTTTTTCCAGTGGTCATGCATGGATATGAGCGTTGGACTGTCAATAAGGCTGAGCGCCGAAGAATTGATGCTTTTGAACTATGATGTTGGAGAAGACTCTTGAGAGTCCCTTGGACAGCAAGGAGATCCAACCAGTCCATTCTGAAGGAGATCATCCCTGGGATTTCTTTGGAAGGAATGATGCTAAAGCTGCAACTCCAGTACTTTGGCCATCTCATGCGAAGAGTTGACTCATGAAAAAGACTGATCTTGGACGAATTGGGGGCAGGAGCAGAAGGGGAAGACAGAGGATGAGATGGCTGGATGACATCACTGACTCGATGGATGTGAGTCTGAGTGAACTCCGGGAGTTGGTGATGGACAGGGAGGCCTGGCGTGCTGTGATTCATGGGGTTGCAAAGAGTCAGACACGACTGAGGGACTGAACTGAACTGAACTGATACCCATTTAAATGCAGAGTTCCTAAGAATAGCATGGAGAGATAAGAAAGCCTTCCTCAGTGTTCAGTGCAAAGAAATAGAGGAAAATAATAGGATGAGAAAAACTAGAGATGTCTTCAAGAAAATTAGAAATCCCAAGGGAACATTTCATGCAAAGATGGGATAGAAATAATAAATTCAAATTTAAAATGTAGTTCCTTAAACTAAAGGAAATGAGATGTAATGAAAGATGTAGGTATAAATAATATCTCACTAGGGGCTTCCCCAGTGGCTCTGCAGGGTAAAGAATCCACGTGCAATGCAGAACACTCAGGAGAGGCAGTTTTGTTCCCTAGGTTAAGAAGATCCCCTGGAGGAGGGCATGGCAAAGCACTCCAATATTCTTGCCTGGAATATCCCATCAACTGAGGAGCCTGGTAGGCTACAGTCCACAGAGTCTCAAAGAGTCAGACATAACTGAACAAGTACACACAATCTCACTAAAATAGCAGGAAGCTGGAATTCACTCTGTTAAAGAGTGGTTGTGTTGCCTTCAATGAGAGAGAAGAATGAGGAAAATTGGTGTAGAGAACTTGAGGAAAACATTCTCAGTTGTTGAATTGCATAATTTGGCCATGATTGCTAATTGGGTGCTGGGTAGGTATCAGGATTTCTAAGTGGGAGAAATCATTTCAAAAGGAGAGAAAAGATCACCAGAAAAAAAAAAAAAAATGTTCCTTTTTGCTGTTGTTTGTCCTAACCATGAATTCTTTTCTTGCTTCTGGAATCACTCCTGTCTTTGTAAGCACTACACTAAAAAGTACAGTTAATAAGAGTGCACTCCTGTTCTTATATGCTGTGTTCTTTTGGTCAATTGTATGTCCAGTAGTAGGTTCCTGACCCCATTGGACCAAATAGAGCCCTTCACCAAGGGTTTTGCAATTTGGAATAAGAATAACCAGGAATCATTTTTTTCTCTGGTGTGGGATTCTATCAAAGGTGAAAATTGGACTCTGTGAGACTGCTTTGTTCACCATGTAGGTTGGATAGTGTGAAGTCAGAACAGAAGAAATACTGAAAAAAGAAAAGCACACAAAAGAAAACGAGATAGAAAGGACAATTACTTAGGTGTTCCAGCTCCATTCCGGAACCTCCTATATTGTGGATGTCCAATCTTAAGTTGGAAATATACTGTTGTATCCTAGTGCATGTCACAAAATAATTCCTTTTGTCTGATTTTCAAAAAGACATTTATAAAAAAATGGTTAAACTTTACAAAACTGTAATGAAAACTATGCTTTCTTAATCCTCTGCAATAAGTTGGAGCCATATCCACTAGAATATAAATGGAAATGATGTGGGTTATTTTCTGGCCAAGTGAGCTAAGAAGCATGGATGCTTTTTCTACCTGTTTTTTTTCTTTTTTTTCTTTAAACCTGGATGAAGAATTATCTGAAGCCTTAGGGAAATTCAGAAATTCAAAAAAGAAATAGTCAAAATCCTTGAACTTTCAAGTGTTGAGAAAGCACTTAAAGGAAAGCAACAGCTGCTGTAGGTATTTGCATAATAGAAAGACAGCCCTGATCTTGTTGTTACTGAAACTGTAGAAAGTATTTGTTATAGAAACTAGTGTTACTCTATCTCTCTAAATATTGCACCAAGAAATTCAAAGAAAATTTGAATTTAACTATACCATAATGAAGAACCTCAGTGTGATAGTCATTATTTTGTTTGTTAAACATTAACAGGTTTTTTTTTTTGAAACATAATATTCTAAATGGTCCCCTTGTAGGACCGAATGATCAGTTCTGGTCAAGACTTATCAGCAGAATTGGCATAAATCATTTCCCTGTAACAGCTTTAATTTGCACTGTGAAACAAAATTGAATTTTTCCCCCCATTTCTCATATGATTTTTTTCCCATCATTCCTTTGATAACTCTACTTACATATATAGCCACTTCTTTGCAATTGTAAAACCTCTCTGATTCTTATATTATTATTTATATTGTATCTCAATGCTTTGTTTCAGAATGTTTCTTTTCCTGTGTCTTTAAATTCAATAATGTTTTCTTCTGCAGTGTCTAACCTGATGAAAACCCCGTCCCTAACCACTATATTTTTCATCTTGAATATTGTGGTTTTCTATGCTTGAAGTTTTATTTGCTCCATTTTTATACCTTCTATGTCTCTCTAAAACTGTTCATTCCTTCCTCTAGTTGCTTGGATATCTGAAATACAGTTATCATAATTGCTTTTAATGTCCTTATCTACTAAAACAGCATATGTGTCAATTCTGTGTGTGTTTTGATTGACAGATCATGCTTTTCCTTGGGGAGAGAATTTCCCTACCTCTTTGTGTACCTGGTAATTTTTAACTAAATATCAGACACTGTGACTCTAACTTTACAAGAAGCTGAATTTATATTTTGTACTCCTTCAAATAGTTTTGTGCTTTGTTCTGAGATTCATTAAAGTTACTTGAAAACAGTCTGATCTATTTGGGCTTGCTTTTCAATTTTGTTAGCTTGGACCAGAGAAAACTTTATCTGAAGTTTAAGTCCAGTGCCTCATGAACTGTGTTGGTTTCAACTCTGAGTGGTGAAAATTGTCACCATTCTCAGACAGGTGAGATCAAATCAGTATTTCCACTGATTCTCTCAGGTTTTTCTTCCTAAGCCTCCTGCAGTTTTTTCATGCATCTGCTAAATACTCAAATGGGGTGATATGTGATTTTCTGGAGTTCTTTACCTGTGTGTACCTCTTCTCCCTGGTATCCTACATGGTCAATTCTAGCTGTTTCTGTCTCCCTGCCCTTTCTGTTCCATCTTTTAAAAATGGGGAATCCATTAAACCCTATCTGAGATCCCTCATTATGTACTGTGATACAGAAAGTCTTAAGACTGAACTAGTTACATAATTTGCAGGCCCTCTGCAAAAAGAAAGGTACAAGAGCCCCTTTTCAAACATTACTAAGAATGTAAAGACAGTGACAGTGGGCATTGCATTAAGTATTGGACTCTTTCCTGGCTATGAAGCCAACCTACTCAAGACATTGATTAAAGATGACAGTAGTGCTCTTCTAGTTGTTTCTATGTCTCCTGGTTTGCTATCCATCATTGTCCAATGTCTGGTGGCCTTAAAACTATGTTTTACTTTTTTCTGATTTTTAGATTTTTCAGATTAAAGTAAATCCTTTCTTTGTTACTTTCCCTTGGCCAGAATTGAAAGTTCTCCTTACTAATGAAATTCTCAGTTACATAGGAGAATTTTTACTAATTTTATATTAGTATAATAACTATTTTCCTTGGATTTTAGCAATTCAGTTTGTAAAGTAGAACTGGATGGTAAATGGCATTGTTTTATTTAGTGCTCATTTTTAATCAGATACATATAGCTGTATTACTACCTTTGATACATCCATCAGAATTATTTAATAAGGAGATCTGTGCTTGGTTGTGATAAAATTTGAGATTTCCTGGCCAGTTGTACTATTAATTGTTGTTCAAGTACCTGGATAAAAAATAATTGTGGACTTTCTTTTTATATGAGCAGATATTCTGGGCATTTGATCTTGAAATCTACCTATAATTATTTTAATTAGAGCACAGAGTAAAGAATTCATTTTCTGCACGAACTTGATAGGTGATGTAAATGAATATGGAGGGTTAGTATAAGATAGTACTAGGGTAAAGGAGCCTTTGAATGACAGAAGCAGGCAGGCAAAGAATGTGTCATTTTTAAAAGAAGCTACAGATGTATTTGTTGATGTGAAAAAATAATCATAAAATATTTTACAGGCCCTAAGTATATGATATCCATGTGCTTCTTTCTAAGTCTGTGTTCTGTTTTGCAATCAATGCCTTAAAGCATTGTTTTTTGAGATTTATATATATAATCTCAAATATATATAATTATATATATAGAGAGAGAGATATAAAAAATCAAGGAAAGCCTGTTAAAAAAGAATGATATAGAAACAAAACAAACTAGAATAAACTGGAATGACCAGTTGAAGCTGTGAAGCTGTGAAGGGAGTCAGCGCTCAGAACTGTCCATACCTCCCCCACAGATTGATGACCCCTGGATGAGAATACATCAAGTTGCTTTCTTAGAAATCAAATGGATAAATTTTTGCACTGGATGGCCAGCTTTTTTCCTCAACCAAAGATGGTACCAGCATTGCATTTCGAACTATTCTTTCAAATATAGTAACCACTAACCACATGTAGTTATTAGGTACACGAAATGTGGTCCAATACTATCTACCCACCATATTTTATAGACAAAGTAAAGGAAAAGGTAAAATACATTGATAGTAATTTAAGCATTGATTCAATGTCAAAATAATATTTTGGGTATAGTGAATTAATGGAAATATATTATTTGCATTAATTGCAGCTTTTTGAAATTTTTTAATGCAGATACTTGATATTAAAAATTGAATGTGTCTCTCACTTTGCTTCAGTGGACAGAGCAGGTGCAAAACTCTCAGAGAATGCTGGAGAGAAACCATGCATAGATCATGATGGCGATGGATTTTTCTTGAACTCTCAATGTTTGAAAGATTGAACCAAGGAGTTTTTTTTTTTTTTTTAGAAGAAAATACTTTAAAGCCATTTTTATTATTGAATCCTTTCAAATATTTTATAAATTACCATTATACATGACATAAGATTTTTCTTTCATTTCTTCTTTCCTTCAGCAGCCTTGCTAGTTTTGCTAAAGTATGCTTTTCCACATGCATATTATTTCAAACATTTTATCTTTATCGAATTTTATACTCAAAATAACTCTGTGTGGTAAGACAAATTATATCTCCCTTTTATAAACGAAATCTTTTAACTCATTTGCTTCTAGGGAACAGAATAGCTTATAACAATACTTCTTCAGTGAATAATTTATAGTTTAGTTATTCATTCAATACTTAGTCAAGGATTATTTTTACCTTATTTTTACACAACTAATACTTTTGAAAAAGCTATCTTCAGCATCATTTTTTAGTAGCTCCACATGCTACTTATCCATGTAGATGAATTCACTGTGCTTCCTTAAGCTAGCATTTCACTTTGGATATTATGCCTGTGACCAATGCCACTGCAGATATACCTCTTACACTTGTCAGAATGGCCATCATCAAAAAAACTACTAGCAGTAAATGCTAGAGAGAATGTAGAGAAAAAGGAGCCCTCTTACACTGTTGGTGGGAATGTAAATTGATAAAGCCACTATGGAGAATGGTATGGAGGTTTCTTAAAAAACTTAAAATAAAACTAACATATGACCCAGCAATCCTACTCCTGGAAATATACCCAGAGAAAACTATAATTCCAAAATAAATATGCACTCTAAAATTCATTGCATTATTATTTATAATAGCCAGGACATGGAGGCAACCTAAATGTCCATCAACAGAGGAATGGATAGAGAAGCTATATATACTCACACACACAATGGAATATTACTCATCCATAAAAAAACACAAAATTGTGCCATTTGCAAAGACATGGATGTCTCTAGTCTCTAGTCTAGTGATGGACTTAGAGACTGTCATAGAGAGTGAAGTGAGTCATAAAGAGAAAAGCAAATATCATATGTTAACACATATATGTAGAATCTAGAAAAATGGTACAGATGAATGTATTTCAAAGCAGAAACAGAGACACAGACATACAGAACAAATTTATGGACACCATGAGAGGAAAAGGGAGTGGGATGAATTGGGAGATTGGACTGACATATATACAACACTATTTATAAAATAGACAACTAATGCAAACTTGCTATATAGCACAGGGAAATCTACTCAATGCTTTGTGGTGATCTAAATGGGAAGGAAATCCAAAAGAGAGGGAGCATATGTGTATGTATAGGTGATTTGCTTTGCTCTACAACAGAAACTAACATAACATTGTAAAGCAACTATACTTAATAAAATTAAAAAAAAAAAAAGAATTTCAGCCTGTGATAATTTAGGAAGGAAGGTTGTATTATGAAGTCCAATATTTCTGTTTTTCCTCAAATAATGTCCCATAGTGCAAATAAATTGGCTACAGTTCTGAACTGAGGTCCACTTCATGGAAACAATAATTTTATGAAGTTGCAGCTGTACACAGTCACCAGCTAAACTACTTGAGATGTGCTCACAATTGCCTGCTGATGGTAAACCATCAGGGTGTGGCCAAATATGTTCTCAAGTGCTCAGGGCCTTATTTAAACTGTGCAGAGAAAGGGAAGTTCTAGATGGCTTATTCTGGGATCCCAATGTTGCAGAATATGGAAAGATATTTTCAAAATTAATCTTGTGTTTCTTTCTTTTGTATTTAAATTTTATGGATATGTCTCCATATCATAATTATTATGAAAGCCTGTATATAGTTTTCTAATGGTTCTGTGATAAGTTACCACAGTCTTTTTGGCTTAAAACAATGCGCATTTATTATTCTCCATTTCTTTAGGAGTCTGACATGGACTTCACTGTCCTAAAATTAAGGTTTCAGCACCTACAACATTTTGTTCTGGAGGCTCTGGGGAGAATCTATTTCCTATTATCCAGCTTTTAGAGATCAAATTGCCAACATGTGTTGGATCACAGAGAAAGCAAGGGAATGCCAGAAAAAATTCTGCTTCATTGACTGTGTGAAAGCCTTTGACTGTGTGGATCAGAGCACAGAGTAGAAAATTCTTAGAGATAGGAATACCAGACAACTTTACCTGTCCCCAAAGAAACCTGTATATGGTCAAAGCAACAGTTAGAAGCTTACATGAAACAATTGACTGGTTCAACAAAAATTTAATTTTAAAAAAAGGAACTGGCTGGTTCAAAATCGGAAAGGGGATTCATCAAGGCTGTATACCGCCATCTAGTTGATTTAACACATATGCAGAGTATATCATGCAATATGCCAGGCTGGATGAATCACAAGCTGGAATCAAGATTGCTGGGAGAAATATCAAAAACCTCAGATATGCAGATGACACCACCCTAGTGGCAGAACACAAAGGGGTATTAAAAAACCTCTTAATGAAGGTGAAAGAGGAGAGTGGAAAAGCTGGCTTAAAACTCAATATTAAAAAAAAAAAAAGCTAAGACTATGGCATCCAGCCTCATCACTTATCACTTCATGGCAAATAGAAGAGGGAACATTAGAAGCAGAGACAGATTTTATTTTCTTTGGCTGTAAAATCACTGCAGATGGTGACTGCAGTCATGAAATTAAAGGATGCTTGCTCCTTGGAAGAAGCTCTGACAAACCTAGACAGCATATTGAAAAGCAAAGACATCACTTTGCCAATAAAGGTCTGTCTAGTCAAAGCTATGGTTTTTCCAGTAGTCATGTATGGGTATAAGAGTCTGACCATAAAGAAGGCTGAGCACTAAAGAACTGATGCTTTCAAATTGCAGTATTGGACTTTCAAACCAGTAAATTTAACCAGGGTTGATCAACCAAGGTTGATCAGGAAATCAACCCTGAATATTCACTGGAATGACTGATGCTGAAGCTGAAGCACCAATACTTTGGTCACTTAATGCAAAGAACTTACTCATTGGAAAAAACCCTGATAGTGGGAAAGATTGATGACACAAGTACAAGGTGGCAGAGGATGAGATGGTTAGGTAGCATCACCTATTCAGTGGACATGGATTTATGCAAACCCTGGGAGGTAGTGTCAGATAGGGAAACCTGGTGGGCTGCAGTCCATGGATTCACAGAGTCAGACATGACTTAGTGACTGAACAAAGTCACTAAGCAAAGCTTTTAGAGGCCACCCATATTCCTGAGCTCATGGCCAACTTTCTTCATCTTCAAAGCCAATGCCTTTATATTTGTCTGATCATCTTCCCTAGTTAAGTCTCCCTCTGATCATGTTAGAAACGGTTCTCCATTTTTAAAGATTCATGTGACTAAACTGGACCCAGGCTAACCTAAGCATCTTAAGGAACGTAATCACATTTGCAACATACTTTGTTCCATAGAGAGTAATATAATGACAAATTCTGGAGATTAGAATGTGAACATATGTTTGGAGGAGGCTTGGGGTGGGCATTATTCTGCATACTCCAACTTCTATTGTTCTAGCATTTCCAGAGGACATATATCTATTAAAAGGAATACTTATTTTCTTTTCATTTCATAAAGGTATTCCACCAAAGAACACATTGTGAAGGCATAAAAAGATCTATGCCCATTTATCAATAAAAAACATATTAAAAGCAGTTTATTTCATTATGACATCTTTAAGTTATTTAATCCTCTAACTCAATGCTTAGATTTAAACATTAATATGGACACATAAGGAAACTTAAGAAGTAATATTTACATTGGCTTATATTTTTTCCTCTTTAATCACGACATATTTTATAAATATGACATTTTTACTTTACTTTCACCTACAATTTTTTTAAATATTTCAAAAGATAGGTTCTATTTATGTTTCAAAATCTTGTTTAATTTTCAAAATAAAGTGATTAAGAAGACTGCTTTACATTTCCTGTTGGGCTGACCATTTTTAAATATTAAGCCATCATCAATAAAAATAAATTCTCCAGAGAAATGAAATTGCTAAGAAATATCTCTATGTATATCTATATATCTATCTATCCGTCTGTCTATTGTCTGTATATCTATCTAAAGAAGTATTCACTTTAAGCAATTGGCTCAAGCACTTGTGGGAATCTGGTATGTCTGAAATTTGCAGTATTAGCTAGCAGAATGGAAATTCAGCTAAGAGTTGATGTTGCAGTCTTAAATCCAAAACCTGTGGGGAGGACCAGCAGTCTGGAAACTCAGGTAAGGTTTATATGTTGCAGTGTTTAGGAAGAATTGCTTCCTTTTTAAAAAACTCTTCTTTTAAGATCCTCAAATTATTGGAAGAGACCCACCCACATTATGAAGGTCAGTCTGTTTCACTTTATGTCAACTGATTGTAAATGTTAATAACATCCTCAACTACTTTTATATATTAAAAAATCCTAGACTAGTGTATTATTAAAGAACTGGGTACTATAGCTTATCCATGTTGACAGGTAAAGATAACCATTCCATTTATGAAAATTATTATGGGATAAAAGCTTCATTTAAAGGACTCACTACTTTTATAAAGATATTTTCAAATTAAATCTACTGATTCATTATTTTTGTAAATATATTTTAAAATTAAATCTGATTCAGTACAGTCCTTACCACACATTTACTATATAGCACTATACATATAAATATATATACATATATATGCACATATATGTTTATGCATATGTATTTAAAGCATTGGCCATACAAAGATGACTGAGACACTGACTCTGAGCTTGAACAATTGTTGTCTAATGAAAAAGATAAATACATGTGCAAAACATCACAGCATTACATTCTTGCTGCTAAAAGAAGTATCTAACCCTGATGCTGGGAAAAATCGAAGGCAGGAGGAGAAGGGGACAACACAGGATGAGATGGTTGGATGGCATCTCTGACTCGATGGACATGAGTTTGAGCAAGCTTCGGGAGTTGGTGATGGACAGGGAAGCCAGGCATGCTGCAGTCCATAGAGTCATAAAGAGTCAGACACGACTGAGCAACTGAACTGAGCTGAACTGATGAAAGTTGTGCACTGTGTCCACTGACACAGGACTAGGCAGTCATGCTTGAATGAAAGGAGGAAACGGGCTAGAGGACAAAATAGGAAAGGGCCTTACAGGTAGCTCACAGACCAATAACATTAGATTTCATCACCTGTTTGGAGAACTGAACATTTTCGTATATCCAGAATGCAGGGCAGAATGTTAGGAAGGTAATTGGATTCCTACTGTGAACAGCCTTCAGTGTCAGACCTTATCTGTCTTAGAGGAACCAAAAGGCCATTAAAGTAGTGTCTGTTATTAGGTGTGTTCATCAGATTTGCCTTTCTAGTCCTTAAAAAGGTTACTTTCCTTTAAGGAAGGATAGCAGTTCTTACTTGTTCCCTTGTCCATGTGTCTAAAGATAGAGAACATGAAGATACTTATTCAGTTGGCCTAAATATTAAGGAGTTGAGAATTGACTTTAATTATTTTTATAGCTTTTTAATAACTTTCATGAATGATTCTGAATTACAATGTTGCTTTAGAATAGAATTTAAGGGCTGTTAGTCAGGGGAGATAATGTCTTTTTCTCCTATCTACATTGATGCTCATTTTAATGGATCCCAGAACACAAAATATAGAGATAAAATAATTTCCTTGTTAAATATTTTTCCTCAAAATGTTAAATAGTTATTAAATATGGACATTTTAAAAAAGAAGTCACAGCTGATTTCATGCAGTTCAGATTGTATTCTACTGAACTGCAGGCACATGAATGTATGAGTGTATTCATCGCTATACTGTACAAAAATTGCAGCAAACTTAGTACCTTAAAACATTTAGTGTCTCAGTTTCTGTAAATGAGAAATCCTGCCTCAGATAAACTGGATTTTCTGTATCAAAAATATATGCACACATATACACATGTGTGTAAATATTTATATTTGTATTTTCAGTGCTTGGAAGCACTGAGATGAAACTCTCATTTGTAGATAAATAGGTATTTCTATGTTGAGTTGTTGGCTATCACAGATTTGCATGAAATGTATGAAAATTCAAAACAAGGCAATCTCATACATTGCATTTTTGCTATAGCAAGTTTAATGGATCAATTTCAGATTCTCCGTAGGAGGTCAGCTAGTTCCATCTCTCCAAGTCTTTCCAGGCATGAGTTAAATTCAGTGGAATGAGCACTTTCACAAGCACATCTGGCAGCAAACAGCTCGTTGGCTGTAGCCCCAAAGCACCATGTGCCATCTCACAATGAGAAACGCTCAGCAGAAGGTGAAAAACACTCTCTAAAGACTTCAGGACGGATGATAGTTAAAACCAGAATCAGATGATTCTGGAACCTATGAGAGTTTTACATCAGAGGAAACACTGTGTTGCTAAAGTGAACTTTCATTGGAGGGTCAATATCCGCAAAATTATAACCAGCAAGCTAAAGGCACAGCTTCTGTGTTGTCTCTATAATTATAATGCTATGGGTCAGGACTTCCATCTCAAGTCCACCATACAATTGTGTAAATCCTAATTTTGAACAGAATTCCAATCTTTGTAAGAAGCATTAATGCAAATTATGTCTCTTTTATAATTTGTATTCAATGGCCCTGTCGCTCAGTCACGTCCGACTTTTTGCGACCCCATGGACTGTAGCCTACCAGGCTCTTCCATCCATGGGATTTTCCAGGCAAGAATACTGGAGTGGGTTGCCATTTCCTTCTCCAGGAGATCTTCCCAACCCAGGGACTGAACCTGGGTCTCTCGCATTGTAGGCAGATGCTTTACCATCTGAACCACCAGGGAAGTCAAATAACAGTGATATTTTGTGTATCATATTGTCAGAAAATAATTATTTTATGTCTTTGGATACCAATCTTATTCATTTGTCCTTTCAGGTCCTAATTATATAAAATAAATACTCCCAACTTCTCCAGATCATTTTATCTCCATCAGCTTCTTCTATTATGTCTTTCACACTCTTCTGTGCCTCCATCTTCATATATAACTAAGATAGCCAGGCAATAAGCTTTAAAAATGTTTAAAGTACCTGAGTTAAACAGAATATCTGTAAAATCTGTAACTGATTTTCTGGTTTCCTACTTTAGTCTTTTCAGTGTTTATACAGGAGAATTCATGTTATCCATTCATAAGCAAGCACATAAAAGTACTGTGCCTGGCTTGAAATTAGATATCAAGCTTGAAATATTTCCCCTTAGTAGACAGGTTAGAGCATGCATATCTCCTGATAACATGTATAATAGCGTAGATTTAAATAATTGATTAACTAAACATAAGACCGAATTGCTTCATAGATCATTTCTTTTCCATTGTATAGAAAAATGCCTGACTTTAATGCCTGAAAATTGTCTGACTTTTCACTGTATACAGCATGGTTTCATATTATTGTCAATAAGAGCTGACATGAATTCTGTTTACAGTCTCCTAGTGTCATCGTGGCCATCATAAAGAATATAACCTATTGATTCCTTTTTTCTGTTATTTTATTAACGTATATAACATTAAAATATTACTGTGTGTCAGCCATAGTGTATAGAGTGTGAGTCAGACCTGTACTGTGAATGCAAGAGATGCAATATAATAAACCAGATACTTCAAATGCAAGTTCCATTATGTCTTTTTGGATAGGTTAATCTTTATGCCTACTATCCATATACTTTGCAGTGGAAGATGTCTACTTCTGCCTCATCCTCACCTTGCATCCTTCCAGCTACATCTGCCTCATTGGTCAAGCTTCATTATAAATGACCCAGACTTTCTACTTTAGTGTCAGAGACTCCATCAGGAAGTTGCTGCATCACCAAAGCATTCTGTTTACACCACTTACAGTCTATGCAAAATGGGCTTATAAAGACACCAGGCTCCTCTATCTAAGCAATTCTCCAGGAAAGAATACTGGAGTGGTTTGCCATGCCCTTCTCCAGAGGATCTTCTTGACCCAGGGGTCAAACCCACATCTCTCTACATCTCTTGCATAGGTAGATTGCAGATAGATTTTTTACAACTAGCACCACCTGGGAAGCCAAAAGATAATACTTCCTAAGAACAATTTCTTTCATAGAAATCTGAACTAAGATTAAGGCTTTGAGTGGTGAAATTTTTGAAAGTAGTAAGATTGAATTAGGCTAGAAAAGGTATTATGGGCCATATTTCTCTGCATTGGAAGAGAACAATTTCTTATTACTCTCTGAGGTATGTTGGATATTTTGAGGACTGTGCAGGTGATTTGGGGTTAGTTTCCCTGGGAATCTGTTAAGCAAAATAATCCTCTCTGATTCCACTTTTCAAGTAAACAAGGATCAGTTCAGTTCAGTTGCTCAGTCATGTCCGACTCTTTGCAATCCCATGGACTGCAGCATGCCAGGCTTCCCTGTTCATCACCAACTTCCAGAGCATTATTAAAGTAAACAAGGATAGAAAAACATTATAATCTATTTATTATTATTATTTTGACTGCACCATGCAGCTTGTAGGATTTTAGTTCCCTAACCAGGGATTGAACCTGGTCCTTGGCAGTGATAGCACCAAGTCCTAACCACCGGACTCCCAGGGAATTCCTATAATCTTAATGGCATTACTTTGGGAAGGAGATGAATTACCAAATAATTCAAGCTTCACACTTGATGTGCGTGATTCATACGAGGGGTAAACTGAGCCTCTTCCCCCCATGTCATTTCTGAGTATGAGTAGAAAGCACACCATCTACAAATAAGGGGAAAAAATGTGGTAAAATATTATTTATCAATTGATTAAGTCATTGATATATCCACAACAACTAACAAATCATTGGTTACTTTAGAATGAGAGCCATAAATTTCAGTAATGTTTTTTGGCATGTGAGGTATATAGTCAAAGCCATTGCTAGGATTGAGTTTTCCAGTGATGAGCATAGCAGTATCTCCATTCCACAGGTTTTTTCTACAATGTGACTAATAGCATCTATTCTCTCTCCTTGAAACTGAATGACTCCTTACAATTATCTCAGCCTGTTGTATAAACATACCATGTACATCCACCATGGTCATCTGTGATGCTTGCTCTTGAAAGAGCAGAGAGACTCCAAGAAAGGGCTCTGTGAATGAGCATTTGCTGGCAGTATAGATGCCATCCCAGCTGACAGCTAGTGCTAAATTGCTATTTTTGTGAATTTACCTTTTTGAAAGTAGATCCCCCAGCTCCAGTTGAATTCCTTCTGCTGAGTCTCTTAAAGACAAGCTCCCTGCTGAATCTTTTCCAAACCCTTCCTAAACGACAAATACATGTACAAAATAAATGACTTTTGTTCTCTTAGTCCACAAAGCTTTGTGATGTTTTATGAAGTAGTGCATTTAACCAGTGACTAATACATTGTGTTACCCTTGATCATTTTTTTTTAATTCCGGTTAGATATGGGACATGCTATTGCAGTTTTTCTGCCTTTATCCCAATATTATACTTAAGCTTTGGCATTTGTAGTTGCATTAACTATTCCACCTGATTCACAGGAAATAGCATCACAATGGGATTATGAGTGAACTCGAAAATTAATGAACACAGCTTGGAAGTCCTAGATTTTAAAACCGGAAAATAGTTTTAAAGAGGATTTTTTTTTCTCTCTTACCTCTGGATTTATAACATGTTATATATCTGATCAGGAGAAGGCAATGGCACCCCACTCCAGTACTCTTGCCTGGCAAATTCCATGGAGGGAGGAGCCTGGTAGTCTGCAGTCCATGGAGTCGCTAAGAGTCTGATACAACTGAGCAACTTCACTTTCACTTTCACTTTCATGCATTGGAGAAGGAAATGGCAACCCACTCCAGTGTTCTTGCCTGGAGAATCCCAGGGATGGGGGAGCCCGGTGGGCTGCTGTCTATGGGGTCGCACAGAGTCGGACACGACTGAAGCGATTTAGCAGCAGCAGCAGCAGCATATGTCTGATCAGACTTTCTGTGAGGTGGTTATGAGAATGATTTTAGTGATTGGGTAAGATGGTTAGATCACATTTAGCAAACATCTTTATAAATGATGCTGTGTGTCAAGTAAATAAAAACTTGTATAATAATTAGAGGATGACACATTTTAGATTGGTGTTCATTTGATCCCTTCTTCCTTATCATGGAATTTTAAAAAAATTCATAATCCGTTTCACTTAGTCAGCTTTGGTTTATTCAATGTGCTTATAGACCCACAAGAAATAATGAAGAACAAGAAATACAGAAGTTTCTTTGAGACCGGTATAGCTTTTGTGATATGGTTCATACCAAAATGAGCTGGATTATTCAGATTAGCTTTCTAAAATTTGAACTAAAAACATGATTTTCTGGTTACACAAAAAGCATTGGAACTGGAGCAGAACATATTGAGTTATATGCATATTAAATTTATAGGGGCTTTACCAAGAAAAGAAAGAGAAATTTTGAGCAAATTGAAAGATTGTTGTTGTTGCTCAGTCATTAAGCAGTGTCCAACTCTTTGTGACCCCTTGGGCTGCAGCACTCCAGGCTTTCCTGTCCTTCACTATCTCCTGGAGTTTACTCAAACTTATGTCCATTGAGTCAGTAATGCCACTCAACCATCTTCTCCTTTGTTGTCCCCTTCTTCTTTTGAAAGATAGTAAGAGAGTTTAAGAATGTGAATGGGTCATACAGAGCAAAGGAGAATAAGTAGAAAAAAATTCATGTTGTTAAGTTTGTCACAGGACCTTGAAGCCAGAAATTGCTATAGAGCTAATCTCCGTGAAGACTGGCTCTTTCTGAATCATCTATTTAAATCTCCATGAAAACTGCTTCTTCCTTCTGTACCTTCTATCCTTCTGTACCTTCTACATTGTTATAATATTCATCACCATCGCCATTAACCAAAATCACTTGATATCAAAAAGCTAAAGAGAAATAAGAATCGCCTATGGCAAATGGGTTCACAAAGGAGACTGTGAGCTATAAATGAGGAGAAGATGAATCTCATTATGACAACACCCTCAAAATGAATAAAACCTTCAAAGATGAATAGGTTTCCAATGATGGAAGAGGATATTACAGGAAAAAAAATTAGCATAGAAAAAAAATTGAAACGTTCAGATTTAAAGATCCACAACTCATTTAGACTAACTGAAGCAGGAGTCCTAGAAAAGACGTAATAAAATAGAGGTTAGGGGTTAAAGCCAAAATATTAAGATGAAGGTCCATGTATATCCCAATACGAAGTTTAGGTTTGATATTGAAGGTGATTTTAAAAAGTTACAAAAGACTTAGTGTAGGACATGGCATGACTGAACTTGAGTTTTACAAATATAATTTCAAGAGGAGGAAGATTAAAAGCTATAAGGCCAATGTGTACATAGCTATTAATATTAACTTAGGTAATACCTGATTTGGGTAGGGAAAGCAAACACAAAAAATATCAAGAGTTCTAATCAACTGAATCTAATTATTGATGCATTATGAAAATGTACATAATAAGAGACCATAAAGACCCCAAATGAATTACTTTCCATGTAATGGACAAAAAGTTTCAGATTGGGAGCCAATAATAGATTCAACTTTGCCATGTTGCATTTGGTTACATTTAAATGGCAACCCACTCCAGTGTTCTTGCCTGGAGAATCCCAGGGACGGGGTGCCTGGTGGCCTGCCATCTATGGGGTCGCACAGAGTCAGACATGACTGAAGCGACTTAGCAGCAGCAGCCTCTTATTAAGTTTTTCAGACCAAAATTCTTGGGCACATCCTTGATTTTTCTTTCTCTATTACAATAACTCTACAGAGTAGCAGATAAAATGATCTCAAATCTAACCATTTCTTCACCTTCACTAGCATATCTTAGTGGTCAAAAACATCTACTTGCAAATCAGTACTTTGATGTATGTGTTAACCTACTACCCTTCACCATCAAGTCAGTATGGTTGGACCTTGTAGCTGAGTGAGAGGACTGATGGGTGATGTCAGGCAGATAACCAGAATTCAGACTGACAAGGCTATGCAGCCAAGTTAAGTCATTTGGAATACAATTTATTTTGCATTTGAAAAGAAGCTACTGGAGTTCTTTATCTAGACAAGTGGAGCATATGATGAAATTTTTAAACAAACACTGCTGTTTGGAGAACTGAATATAGGGTGGCAAAGATAGAAATAGGAAATTATTTCTGCAATATAAACATAGATGTTGAATTTATTTTCCTTTGCTGAGTTGAACTTATTTCCAGTCTCAAGGCATTAACCTGTTGTTTCATTACCTGGATGACTTTTGCCCCAGATTTTCATAGTTTATCAGTAAGATATCAGGACCTCCTCCCATCTGAGTAATTCTTTTAACATCCTACACAAGTAGATTTTCCTCTTGCTAATTGACCAGTAATTCTGCTGTGATTTTTCAAAGCACATAGCAATTTTTGAAATTATTATTTCTATATTCTTTTGCATATAGTATTTTTCATTAGAGTATAAGACCCATGAAGAGTCTAATACTTAGACTGATATATGTACACAATACATGTTTATGACTAGATTGGCAAGTGAAAGAATAATAAGGTATCATTTAAAATTTGTGAGATATTTGCTTAGAGATGTCATGTGAATTAGACTGTCCAATAATAAGGAATTATTTTCACTTTGAAGATAAGGGGGTAGTTTTGACTTGCACTGGCAATTTGTAGGTTGACAGTAAATAAAAGTACTGTTTTTGAAGATTATAGAAAGTAAATTTATAAACTTGAAATTAATGAAAGAGGTAGCTTTTGTTTTTCTTTATTTTTAAAGTAAGTTTCTACTGAGTATCAGCCACATGCTAGGTACTAGTAATTTTAAACTCATAAATGCATGCCTCCAAGAGCCAAGAAATAATATATTTTCATTATTAATTCTGAATTATTTCAATAAAATACATATATATTTTCCCTCTCTCTCCCTTTGAGTATATGTATGCATATACATATATATGTATATATATGTGCTCATATATATATATATATATATATATATATAGTTGTTTTTCAAGCACCAAGTCATGTCTGACTCTTTATGATGCAGCACACCAGGCTCCTCTGTCCTCAACTGTCTCCTGGAATTTGCTCAAATTTGTGTCCATTGAGTCAGTGATGCTATTTAACCATCTCATCCTCTTCTACTCCCTTTTCCTTTTGCCTTTAATCTTTCTCAGTATCAGAGTCTTTTCCAATGAGTTGGTTCTATGCATCAAGTGGCAAAAGTATTGGAGCTTCATCTACAGCATCAGACCTTACAGTATATATATATATATGTGTGTGTGTGTGTGTGTGTGTGTGTGTGAAACTGAAAGTCACTCAGTTGTGTCTGACTCTTTTGGAACCCATGGACTACACAGTCCATGGAATTATACATACATACACACACACACACACACACACACACACACACACACACATATATATATATGTATATAAGCATGAAGTGTTAAATATCTTAAAATCAGTATACTTACACAACAATGAAAAATCACATGTAAAAGAGTATTCACTAAATTCAATACTAACAAATATTTATATCTCCTTGGGTTAACAAATACAGAAGTTACTTGTATTGGGAAATTTTGTATTCAATATATTGGCCCCTAAAAGATGAAGTAATATGTCTTTGTTGTTATATTTATGTGCCTTGCATAAGCCGAGATTTGACTAACAATAAGAATTTTCATTGTTAAAATGCCTGCAAGAACATTGGTCATGTTAAATTATAATATAGGTACTCATGCTTGCAGTGCCAAGCTCTCAATAAAACAATTCAAAGTTTACAGCACAGTGGCACATTGTCCCCAGTGTTGTTATTGTGACATATTATGCTACTTTGTGCTATATCACACAGTAATTCAGACATTAACTTACATGACTGCTATTCTTTATCCAG
This sequence comes from Bos indicus x Bos taurus, assembly GCF_003369695.1. Classification (NCBI taxonomy): domain Eukaryota; kingdom Metazoa; phylum Chordata; class Mammalia; order Artiodactyla; family Bovidae; genus Bos; species Bos indicus x Bos taurus. The sequence goes on along the minus strand of NC_040076.1, from coordinate 14,818,985 downwards.
AAAAGATAGTATTCTCATTTCCTGCAAAAAGATGCAATATTCATATTTCAGACTACAAATATATCTATTTCCACAGCAGTAATTTCAATTATTTATTGGGATTCTTCATAATTTACTAGTAAGCATATTTTAAATTAACCTGTGAAAACAAGCAAATACATAAATAAAATAAGCAGAGTTGCAAGTTAATGAGATTCTGGAACATGTGAATATGTTATTGCAATAAAGCATTGATGGAATCATAGTGTTCTAGTTCTTTATCATCCTGTATTCCTCAGGATTGGGGAGAAGAGTTTCACAATAGTGAAAGCATGGAAAACCATTTTGCTTTCTCTTTTCCAAACTTTTATTTTTATTTTTTTTTATTTTATTTTATATTTAAACTTTACAAATTGTATTAGTTTTGCCAAATATCAAAATGAATCCGCCACAGGTATACATGTGTTCCCCATCCTGAACCCTCCTCCCTCCTCCCTCCCCATACCATCCCTCAGGGTGGTCCCAGTGCACTAGCCCCAAGCATCCAGTATCATGCATCGAACCTGGACTGGCAACTCATTTCGTACATGATATTATACATGTTTCAATGCCATTCTCCCAAATCTTCCCCCCCTCTCCCTCTGCAACAGAGTCCATAAGACTGTTCTGTACATCAGTGTCTCTTCTGCTGTCTCGTATACAGGGTTATTGTTACCATCTTTCTAAATTCCATATATATGCGTTAGTATACTGTATTGGTATTTTTCTTTCTGGCTTACTTCACTCTGTATAATAGGCTCCAGTTTCATCCACCTCATTAGAACTGATTCAAATGTATTCTTTTTAATGGCTGAGTAATACTCCATTGTGTATATGTACCACTGCTTTCTTATCCATTCATCTGCTGATAGACATCTAGGTTGCTTCCATGTCCTGGCTATTATAAACAGTGCTGCGATGAACATTGGGGTACACCTGTCTCTTTCCCTTCTGGTTTCCTCAGTGTGTATGCCCAGTAGTGGGATTGCTGGATCATAAGGCAGTTCTATTTCCAGTTTTTTAAGGAATCTCCACACTGTTCTCCATAGTGGCTGTACTAGTTTGCATTCCCACCAACAGTGTAAGAAGGTTCCCTTTTCTCCACATCCTCTCCAGCATTTATTGCTTGTAGACTTTTGGATTACAGCCATTTTGACTGGTGTGAAATGATACCTTATAGTGGTTTTGATTTGCATTTCTCTGATAATGAGTGATGTTGTGCATCTTTTCATGCGTTTGTTAGCCATCTGTATGTCTTCTTTGGAGAAATGTCTATTTAGTTCTTTGGCCCATTTTTTGATTGGGTCATTTCTTTTTCTGGAGTTGAACTGTAGGAGTTGCTTGTATATTTTTGAGAAATACAAAAAACCTCGAATAGCCAAAGCGATCTTGAGAAAGAAGAATGGAACTGGAGGAATCAACCTACCTGACTTCAGGCTCTACTACAAAGCCGCAGTTATCAAGACAGTATGGTACTGGCACAAAGACAGAAATATTGATCAATGGAACAAAATAGAAAGCCCAGAGATAAATCCACGCACATATGGACACCTTATCTTTGACAAAGGAGGCAAGAATATACAGTGGATTAAAGACAATCTCTTTAACAAGTGGTGCTGGGAAAACTGGTCAACCACTTGTAAAAGAATGAAACTAGAACACTTTCTAACCCCATACACAAAAATAAACTCAAAATGGATTAAAGATCTAAACATAAGACCTGAAACTATAAAACTCCTAGAGGAGAACATAGGCAAAACACTCTCTGACATACATCACAGCAGGATCCTCTATGACCCACCTCCCAGAATTTTGGAAATAAAAACAAAAATAAACAAATGGGACCTAATTAAACTTAAAAGCTTCTGCACATCAAAGGAAACTATTAGCAACGTGAAAAGGCAGCCTTCAGAATGGGAGAAAATAATAGCAAATGAAGCAACTGACAAACAACTAATCTTTTCCAAATTTTTAAAAAGCTTATTCCTTAGAGATAAATTATTAGGCAAAGGAAATAGGATAATAGAACTAAAAATATTTTTTTAGAAGGAACCAATATTATCATTCCTGTATGTTAAGGTTCAGTGTGTATATATAGTATCACCACCATCAACCACATACACACACACACACCCCAAGAAAAAACACATTTTATACCTTTAACATATTACAGTATTGTAGAAAACAAACTCTTTACTTAGAAAAAGATAGAGTTCAAATACAATCCTCCTATAAATAGGTACTCTCCCAATAACTCCTTTTTAAAATAAATTCTCTGGAATTTTTTTTAAAATTTTGATTGGAGGCTAATTACTTTACAATATTGTATTAGTAATGAAGTGAGAAGATAAAATGAGAGGATAAAACAGTGAACTATCAACCTTTAATTACATAATAGGAACTTTGACTCTATTTATTTTACCTTTTGGTCATCAAGGATTCCCTGTGAACCAGGAGTATTATAGCTAAATAAGTTTTAATGAAGAGGTATAGTTTTCAAGGAAATTTAAATCCATTATGTCTAATTCATTAATACATTTGGCTTTAAAAAAAATCTCCAACCTCTGTATTAGTACATCAATTTTAAGAATAATCTGTTGACCCACAAAGCTAAAATAAGATCAGTATCAGTCAGTTCAGTCGCTCAGTCTTGTCCAACTCTTTGTGACCCCATGGACCACAGCACACCAGGCTCCCCAGTCCATCACCAACTCCCGGAGCTTACTCAAACCCATGTCCATTGAGTTAGTGATGCCATCCAACCATCTCTACCTCTGTCATCCCCTTCTCCTGCTGCCTTCAATCTTTTCCAGCATCAAGGTCTTTTCCAATGAGGAAAAGGGTCTTTTCTTATTTTTCAAAATAATATAATATTACACATTTAATTGTTGGAAAGAGGATTTCAAAGCAGTTTAAAAATAATCTATTGGCTATTCTCTTTACATCACAGTGCTACCAAATGTCATAAAAATCTCAAAAACTTGTGTTATGTGAAGTATTACATTCAGTTATATGAATACTTTTTTTGTTTCTCAAATTTAGAGAGATCAAAGAATTGCAGAAGTGGAATATTTACAGAGGTAGAGAATAAGTAATAGAAAATGTTTCATGAATTGCATATTTTACTATTCTTTTTTACTATATCTTCTATTTGTGGTTATCTAACATAAAAATGCATGGAAAAGACTTGTAGTTTTCAGAGAGCAAATATTACAAGAATGACAGAAAATATGGTATGTACAGAAAGAGTAGAAGAATTTGCACTATCTTGCCTGAAAGGCCTAGACAGATTTAATAACTATACTCAAACACATAAAAGGTTATGCTTATTAGAATGGTTTCCAAACATCTTTACAATGGAAGCAACAGAAAATCACAGCTTTAAAAGCTTTTGAAAAGGATGCAGCACTCCCTACCTCTCTGTATAACTCAATCATTAAAGTTTTTTCCTGTTTCTAGAAATCTTCAAGAATAGTAAAGATATTAAAAAATAATACATGGAAAAGAATAAAGGGCTATCAGTTCAGTTCAGTTGCTCAGTTGTGTCCAACTCTTTGCGACCCCATGGACTGCAGTACTCCAGGCCTCCCTATCCATCACCAACTCCTGGAGTTTACTCAAACTCATGTCCATTGAGTTGATAATGCCATCCAGCCATCTCATGCCCTGTAGTCCCCTTCGCCTCCTGCCTTCAATCTTTCCCAGCATCAGTGTCTTTTCTAATGAGTTAGTTCTTTGCATTAGGTGGCCAAAGTATTGGAGTTTCAGCTTCAGCATCATTCCTTCCAATGAATATTGAGGACTGATTTCCTTCAGAATGGACTGGTTGGATCTCCTTGCTGTCTGAGAGACTCTCAAGAGTCTTCTCCAACACCACAGTTCAAAAGCATTAATTTTTCATTGCTCAGCTTTCTTTAATGTTCAACTCTCATATTCATACATGACTTCTGGACTGTAGATGAGGGAAATTTGTTCTGGTGTTAATTTTATAATTAATTACCTCTATGATTTTTATAAGACATTTCATTGGTCTGAATTTCAAATACCTCATTTGAAGAAGGATACACCTGGACACTAGTCGTGATTTTTGATCTTTTGAGTCAAAATTCCTCTCTGGAAAGTGGCTTGCATTTTTAGTTTCAGGAATGCAATAGCAACCTGCAGTTTATTCATGGATATTCTCCAGAGATTCTAATAAATAATTTCAGACATAGAGTCTACAGATGCATGACATTCTAGAATCTCCCTTCCCTTTATAGATTATCACTATTTGGAGTGTAGATTTATTTTTGCTAATATCTCTTTTATCTAAGAGTAATATAAGCAAAAGAACTGACTTGGTGTCTCAAGAGTAAAGAATCTGCCTGCCAATACAAGAGATGCAGGAGACACGGGTTCCATCCCTGAGTCGAGAGAATCCCCTGGAACAAGAAATCACAACCCACTCCTGTATTCTTGGTGGAGAATTTCATAGACAGAGGAGCCTGGTGGGCTACAGTCCTTAGGTTCCAAAGATGACTGGCTGAGCGACGGATGCTTCTACTACTTCTTGCCCTTGAAACAAGTACCAGAAAGTTAAAAGTTTTTCTTTTACTCAATCATATTGGAGGTCAGCCTCTCTCAGAAAATACAGTGACTTAATGTGTCAATCCAAGTTCATATATCAAGACAAACCCTTTCTTTGACTATTTTTATTATGAAAAATAACATTAATTTTATAGGCAGAGAGACTAGAATAATAAACAAATATCATTCAGGTTGAAAATAATTAACACTTTTCTAAACTTTCATCTTTTTAAAATTTCTCCCTACTTCCTCCCTTTTCTTTTCTCTTTATCAATGACAAAGTATTTTTAAGCAAATTTCAGTCCTTGATAGCTTTTCACTCATTGTTTTACAATAAATAGTATGACCATTTTCTTAAATGATCTCAATGCCATTACCACATCTAAAAAAACTCCTTAGTATCCTTAGTATTTGATTTATACAATGAATTCTTCATAGGATTTATTTAAATTTTCCCAGAGGTTGACACAAGGTTAGACTTAAAATGAGATCTTTGGAGGTCTAATGAAGGCAGTGTGTGCCTGGCTTATTTGATAGTCAGAGTGAATCATTTTTTAACTTCTCCCTTATCTACATGACCCAATTATTTTCAAGAATAATAATAAGATAAAACAAGTGTCAAATATGGCCTGAAAAATGATGGATGGAATTTTGTCAAACTTCATATGTATGAAATTATCACAGAAAAAATATATATAGAAAGAAAAAATAATGGATTTTTACTACTTTGAATTGCATTCAGTATAATTTTTAGAAAAAAGAAAAAATGCTTTTATATCAATCTTTTGCATGAATAAATAACATTATAGTTTTTGTTTTTGAGGCTGAATTTATACAAATTTGTCAGGGATTTCTTTAAAGTTGTTCTTTGTTATATTCATTAGCTGTTACAGCAGATTTGTCAGTATATTTTTTCTCCTTATTGGTCAAGCATCTTTATTATTCATTTTGAAAAGCATTTTAATTTTCAAATTATTATTTTACATGAATTAGCATGTACAAATGGTTAAGAAAAGTCTTATATATAAGATATGTGAAGATTCATAACAATCTAAGAAATCTATTATAGTATTATTTTGTGTTTTCTCACAAATTTTCCATGAAATATATTAACATACAAAAATAATAAATAAATTTAAATTAAAAAATATATCATCAGTTCAATTATATTTATTAAAAACTTCTGAAGCTATTTTTCTTCTACAAAAAGCACTTAAAATGGCTAAATGGTAGTAAAGGTTGACATTATTGATTCATTAATTCAGAATGAGTATCTAATTCTTGATGGAAACAATCAAGGAAATAAAACATTTCTCTTTTGAAGTCTTTGGCAACATAAGATGAGCGTCTTTTGTCAGTTCTCCAAGAATTCTCTTTTGAAATTTGAATCTACTTTTCTTTGGAAGGTTCCATTTCTTTAGTTTTGTGGTTTCATAATGAATGGCCTACTCTACAATTTCCATGCACAGAGTTTCAAAGGATGATTTCAAAGCTTAGCATTTCACTGTACACTTTTCAAAGCTAATTTTGGCTGTTTGTAAATATATTTTGCTTTTGATTAACCTCATTAAAGCTTCACATAAGGGGGAATGATAGCTGATAAAAGAAAAATTGCATACGGCTCTTGCAAAAAGAATTATATAATACTTTTGAGGTTGGAGCCAAAAAAGATGCACTGAAGAAGGTAAAATAAATGTGAATTCTTATGACCTTACTTTCAAGTTGAACTTGCATAGCTAAGCATTGGAGTATGTCTCTGTGGCTAGAAATTCTCCATATTAATTTTCACATATAAATTCTTTGTATTAATGTTTGATAAAGGATAAATAATACAAATGCAATAAGTTGAAGCTTACAGATATCTTGAGTTGGGAGTGTGTTAGTTGTTTAATCATGCCCAACTCTTTGCAAACCCATGGACTGTAGCCCACTAGTATCCTCTGTCCATGGAATTCTCCAGGCAAGAATACTTTGCTGCTGCTGCTGCTAAGTCATTTCAGTTGTGTCCGACTCTGTGTGACCCCATAGACGGCAGCCCACCAGGCTCCCCTGTCCCTGGGATTCTCCAGTCAAGAACACTGGAGTGGGTTGCCATTTCCTTCTCCAATGCATGCAAGTGAAAAGTGAAAGTGAAGTCGCTCAGTAGTCGTGTCCGACTCCTAGCGACCCCATGGACTGCAGCCTATGAGGCTCTGCCGTCCATGGATTCTCCAGGCAATAACACTGGAGTGGGTTGCCATTTCCTTAGCCATTCCCTTCTACAGGGCATCTTCCTGACCCAGGGATCAAACCTGGGTCTCCTATAATGCAGGCAAATGCTTTACCATCTAAGCCACCAGGGAAGCCTTATTTAGCATTTAGGGAAGGCTTATTTAGCATTGTTCATTAAATCACAATGATGAAACAAAGCCAACCAACTTTCAGTTAGTGTATTTATGCTTTCCATTTGTCTGCAAAGTACACACATCTTTGTTGCCTTTACACAAAGTACACTATTCTCCAGAAAGAGAAAAACATCATATATTAATGCATGTATGTGGAATCTAGAAAAATGGCACAGATGAAGGCATTTGTAGGGCAGGAATAGAGACACAGACATAGAGACATACGTGGACATAGGCAGGGGTAGGAATGAATTGGGAGATTGGGACTGATGTATATGCATTGCCACATGTAAAACAAATAGTGGGAACCTGCTATTACAGCTCAGGGAGTTCAGTTTGCTGCTTTCTGGTAACCTAGATGGGTGAGGGGAGGTCCAAGATGGAGGGGATATATGTATACATACAACTGACTCACTTCATTGTACAGCAGAGATGAACACAACATTGTAAAGCAACTATACCCAAAAAAACAGAAGCAAAGCAGGCTGTTCTCACTGACCCACTATAGACATACAACTGAATGAGGATACCCAAGCCTTCTCTTATTTTTACTTTGGGAAATTGGAAACTTTGATTCCAGGCAGCTAGATCTCTCTCCTTAGCTCTAGCAAAATTCGCTATTGTTGTCACTGGTCTCTTGTGTGCTGAATCCCACACTTATGCTGAACCGAGGTTTGTGAAACAAAGCTGTGCACACACCTTCTGCTTATTTCCTTTTGCCTGTATAATAGTGTCTTGAATTCCTTAACCTGACATAAAATCTTTCTGGTCTTTTTTCCCCACTCCAAATTCCCATTCACTCATCCTCACCATCTCTCCCTGTCAACTGTGTCCCAGGTTGGGTCACACCTTGAGCCTTTCACATGTTACTCCTTTGGTTTTTTTTTGTTTGTTTGTTTGTTTGTTTTTGTTTTGTTTTGTTTTTTAACTAAGAAACTCAGTAATTTTAGAGTGGTAGTTAGGATAAAATTTTGAAAATTTAAGGCCCAGAAAAAGTACCTATTCATCTCAACATATTCCTGACATCTATCACACTGAATGAACTTTTCTGGGTCCACAGCTTTAGGGCCAGTCTTATTCCTCTTGAAATCTCTGATGTGAAGAATGTGCCCACCATTTATATGTTCAGTAAATGTTTTTGGTTAATATATACATATTTATAATACATTTTATATATATATATATATACACACACACACACACACACACACATATACATTTAAAAGTGAATAATGAGAAAGAATGAGGTTGCAAGAGATACAAAGAGACTGAGACAGGGCCTATAGCTGCAAATTTCATCATGGCTGAAACTGTTTCAATGCCCAGTATCTTAGAAATCTGAAAAATACTGAGATGGATATATTTTATTAATGTTTGATTCCTGTCCTCAAAACATGCTTAAATGTAACCCAGTTTAAAACCAAAACAAAACAAATTAGGCCTCACTAGGGTGAAAAATAATAAAATTGTGGATAAGTATATATCTTAACTACATTTACTATCAACTATTCATAAAGAACCCAGTGTATACAATGTACTCTGCCAACTGATATATGCCATATGATATACACTGTGTGATATATTTACCAACTGTTAAATTCAGTCATTTGGGACAATGTGACTGTGATTTTACAGAACGGTACACAATTACCAGCATTGTCATGTTGCTGTCACTCCTTTCTGGAAAATATTCCTAGCATCCCCCTAGTCCTATAAGGAAAAGCACCAATTGATGTGCTTATCTTACACAGCCTAGGGAATATATCCATCACTGCAGTGAACTCACTGTACTATACTATCATTATGTAATCAACCAAAGTGTAAGTTCCTTAAAGACAGGCATAAAAAATGGATTCATCATTTTCCCTCTCTGATGCCAGGAATCCAGTGCAAAATATGATTGTCTAATACATTTTTAAATATATGGTAAGCCCCATGTATCACATGAATTTTCTTAAGAGAAGATGCAGTGTGTATATATTTAAATGTCTTTATTTTTTAATATTTATTTATTTATTTATTTTGTATTTTAATTTTATTTTATTTTTAAACTTTACAATTGTATTGTTTTGCTTTTGTTAGTGCTTTCACAATTTCTGGAAATATTGCCATAGTGTAAAGATTATATTTTCTAAAATAAAGTTTAAAGAAAAAGATTACTTAAAACTTCACTCTTTGGTGCTCAGGGACTTGAAAAACAACAATGAAGCTTTGTGACTGTAAGAAAGAAAGAATTTGTTTTCCCTATGACTGAATGTTGCCAATTCTATCAAATTAAAGGAAATTATTTATCTGTCTTTCAAATTGTTTCCAGAGGCATTGATGTGGGAAAAATATTGAACAAAAATGGGAGTAATTATTTGCAGTTAACTGTAGTTTATTTTCTTACCTCACAATTAGAGTAGCTGTTATAGAGTGTGTTCAATTGCACATAACTACTATGATTTAAAAATTCAGCTTTATCACCTATGAAATATAATTGACAAAAACATTATATTGAAGCAGTAATTTTTTATAATTTTATAAGTATAAAAAGTAATTCACAATCACAGAATGGAGAAAATATAGGCAAAACCATAACAAAGTTACTCATAGCAAAAGGATGTATATTATATTAACTTTTAGATAAATAGGTAGAAAAACAGAAAGATAGGTGACATAACTATACGAGTTCATTTCTTCTTTACATGCAATATGTACTTGCTTTACACTGAATACTTCGGGCACATTTCATGCAATGAGCTTCAGGCTATGGATGTGCAGTGTTTAGGGTTCCATTTTGATATTGAACTAATAGCCAATGCTTAGTTTCAAAATTCTGAGTGTAAACTAAGTAAAGTATGTCACACTTTAATTTTCAGCAAATTGATTTTCCTAATTATCTTTTAAATTAAAAATATGTTTACTGGTTATCCTGTTATCTGTTAATAATTTATAGATCATGACATCTCCGGAGATCTTGAAAACTATTGATCTTTTCCCCACCAATTAGCACAGATACACATAGATAAAATCTTCCACATGCATTGTCAAGATATCCATTGGTTGTTTAGTCACTAAGTCATGGCCATCTGTTGTGACCCCATGGACTGTAGCCTGCCAGACTCCTCTGTCCATGGGATTCTTCAAGCAAGAAAACGGGAATTGGTTGCCCTTTCCTTCTCTAGGGTATCTTCCCGATCCAGGAATCGAACGGGGGTCTCCTGAATGTAAGATATCCAGGTGCACATTGAAATACATTAATGAATCCCTGAAAGTTTTTGGAAATGAAGGTAGGGAAAACTCCTGATTTCATACTCCAAATATCTTCCGTTTAACTCTAGGAAAAAGTATTAACTGCATGATTTATATATGTAATATCTTTTCTTTATTACTGTTCAATTATTTTCGAGAGCTAGGTAACAGTAGTAAAATAGTATTCACTAAGTCTTAACTGATTCTCTGTGTGCCCCAAGACATATATTGTTACATAATATTTCCCATGTTCCAATAACTGTAAATTATCATCATATTGGTGTGGCTCAGTGGTAAAGAATCTGTCTGCAGTACAGGAGAAACTTGTAGGAGAGGCAGGTTCGATCCCTGGGTCAGGAAGATCCCCTAGAGAAGGAAATGGCAACCCATTCCAGTATTCTTGCCTGGATAATCCCATGAACAGAGGAGAATGGCGGGCTATAGTCCATGTAGTGGCAAAGAGTCAGACATGACTTCATGACTAACACAACAACAACATACCTTGTGTGTGTGTGTGTGTGTGTGTGTGAATGCTTTTGTACTCAGAGTACTGGAGAGGGTTGCCATTTCCTTCTCCAGAGGGTCTTCAGGACCCAGGGTCCAACCCATGTCTCCTGCATTGGCAGGTTGATTCTTTGTGACTGAGCCACCTGGGAAGCCTATACATATATATACTCATGCATGGATGTGTAGACATGATAATAAGCATGCACGATACATATGCCATGCTATGTTCAGTGATAATAGTTATACTCCCACTAAAAGTTATTAAGACCTCCAATCTTGGTAACAGATATTAACAGGAAACAATGAAATTTTCCTGATGAGATAGTTTGGTCTTAGAAGTGTTTTAGAAAACAAGTAAAGTGCAAAGTTTCACTAGGCCCCTCAAATAAAAATGATGTAAACCCACAGATGACAGTTTAATGGGTTTAGGCAGCAGGATGGGGCTATATAATATCAAGATAGATGATGTTGAATCCCATGGATAGATTCAGTTACTGACTCTACAGATCAATAACGGCAATCATGATGATGATTTACTGTTGGGGAAACATATTTTGGTGGTATCTAGGGCTTGTCTGACAATGCATATTCAAAAGATAGATTGAATGCCCTGAAATGTTAACCTTGTCATTGATGATTTTAGAATTTTCTTGAAATGCACTAAAAAAGACTATTTTTACTTTTTAAAATTATTAGGCTGAATAAAAATATATAGTTATATCAGTTCTACCTGAAGACTTTAGTATGTTTCAAAACATGACACAAAGGTTAAACTGCATTTCAATCAGAAAGTCTAATATTAATCTTTACTCTTTTAAATGTGAGTTCAATATAGATTAGGAAATAAAAAAGTTTCACCTCGATTTAGCACATTCCAAAGCAAAAAAAAATAACATTGAAGGATTCCTATTCGAGTCAAATTGAAAAATGATACATTGTGTTGTTTTCAGAGAGGGTGTCAGGACTGTAAGAATTTGGACACCATTGCATCAGTTAGGAAAACAATCACTGACATCTTTACTATAAGAAAATTTCATTTTTTCTTATGGGGATTGGTAAAAATGCAATTAATCAAAAGTCAGTGTCAAGATAATTGAATGTTCTTCTTTCTTCATTGAAAATAATAAATAATAACATATTCAGAGTTTTATTCCCTCAAGTTAATTTCATAACTATTTATTCATTTTTGGTGTGTCTGAGAGTGTTACATATAATTATAATATTGCATATACGATAGCATGTATAATAGCTCAAGTCATATGCATAGGACAAGTCCTATCATTGGGCACTACAATTAATTTTTCTTATACCTTTTGCTCTTGTCATGCAGTGGTACAAAGAAATGAGACTGAACATGTCTATGTGGGAGGACTGGTATTTTTTTTCTGGAAAGCACTAGCAAGTGTCAACCTCTGAGTCTAAGTCCTGGAAACTATCTATCAGCAAGCCTTTTCTTTATCTGCCTTTGTTTCCATATCTGTAAAATGCCAGTCGATATAAGTAAGAGAAAACTGTTTGCTTTAGACCCACTGACATTGCTAAAATCACATCTAGCTTGTGTATGTGTGTGTGTATGTATGCTTATATGTGTTTTTCAGATAAAATGTTAATTCACTTTTCTTTCTCATTTCTAGTCTCCATTCTGAATGGATATATTGCTATCGAAAACTTTCACAGAATAATTACAGTGGACTCTAGACAGGTTGTATCCGTTTTAACACCTCCTTGCTTCTGAGTCACACCCTTTCTGAGAAATGCATAGTTTCTGCAGGAGACAAAAACAGAACTTCTCCAAGTATATGTGGGCAAAAATTAAATTTACTGAGTTGGTTTTTTATTTTTAAGCATTTTTCTCTAAAACACTTTTAATATAATTTCAGCTTTGAATGTCAATCAATTTAATACTGTAATATTCTTCAATCCCATTAAATTGATAAATCCCACTGCATTTTTTTCTTATTTAAAAAGTGGATTATTTTCTAGACTTGTAAAACTTTTGGTTAACAGTTTAGTGAGAGGACATTTGGCTCATAATTCTCACTTTGGAGATGAGGAAACTGAGGCCCTGAAGGATTACAAAATTGGTCCAAAATCAGTAATATGAATCCTTCATACTTTTAAATAGTTCCTGAGACTATTCTTTTCAGGAGCTAATACAAAACATTTCATGCATACAGGAAATTATACTTTCATGTCTCTTTTGGGAAAGGAAAAATTACAATTGAAAATATTTCTCATTCAGATAGCCTTAATTCTATTTGACATTTTAACTGTACTATCTTTATCCTATATAATGAATGGATTAAGTAATTACATTTCTCTATAGATTCTATTAGCATAGGCAGACATTTGAATTTGGAAAACCAATTTGGCTGGTAAATTAGATGAAGAAGTTAGGTGGAATAGCCTGAGGAAAATGAAAAATAGGATTTCTTTTACACTAAGTCACAGGTTATAAAATTAGAAGTCTTTGCTAAAAAAAACCCCATCTCATTCACATGATAATACACCCTACTACATTTTATGCGAATTCACTGCACAATATCATATTTTTTTCCTTCTTGTTACCTGATATTATCATTCTCTCCCTTTAACATAGCTAAAAAGTAGATGAGATTCCATAGTTCTTTCTCATGTTCTTTATTATAATACATCATCACTTCAGAATGGAAGCTAGATGAATTCCATCTGTAAGATTTTTTTTTCACCTGAATATGCACATCATATGGTAATAGAGTAGCCTGCTGTGCCTTTTGACTCTGCAGCCACAGCTGTGATTATCAGTCTCTATATGCTTATAGAAGATGCTGATTATTTGATACAGCATATATTTGTAATATGTAAATCAAAGCAAACAGAGGTTGGCTTTTGAGATATTTTACAGTACCTAAATAATTATAAATGATACTTAACTTCCAAAAATAAATAATCATTGTATCCTTAATAAACCAGGTGTCACAGGCTTACATGAGATTCTCTTCTGTCCTTCAAAATATCTTTACAGTTTCATTATTATGGTTTCTTATTACTTCAAATGAGGGAACACAGTCAATGAAGCTCAGATGTGTGTGTGACACACACAATGTCAGAGCTAGAAGCATCCTTATTAAAAAAAATAGCTACTTTAGAATATGCAAAGAATATAACTAGGACAGTACCTCAGGGTCTAATAATAGCTCTCATTGAGTGAGCATCAGCTATGAGTTCCAGCAATACCTCACTTTGTCCTCAAGCCATTTGGATTAGGAAATGAGAATTAGAGAAGTTTAATACTGTGACATGGCTGAAGTCCCATTTCCTAATACCTTGTGTTGACTGGCTTTAGGTGAGAAACTATGCTGCTGCTGTTCAGTTGCCCAGTCATGTCTGACTCATTGAGACCCCATGGAGTGCAGCACACCAGGCCCTGCTGTCCCTCACCATCTCCCGAAGTTTGCTCAAGTGCACGTTCATTGCATCGGTGATGCCATCCAGCCATCTCATCCTCTGACACCCTCTTCTCCTTCTGTCCTCAATCTTTCCCAGCATCAGGGACTTATACAAAGAGTCAGCTGCTTGCATACAGTTAAAATGTTAAAAACTACAATAAGGGCTAAATAGTTAATATTACAGCTCAATAAGCATTTTCATAATTACTCTAATGTCCACTTTATTCAAAGACTTTTGTCTGAGTTTCAGATGTGTTTAAGACAATTTGAGAAGTAAAATCAATGCTTAATGTCAATTATCCAGGGAGTTATTACATGTATGTACCTATTGTTAATTGAAAAAAATGAATAAATATTTATATTAGTGTATTCTGATTAGTATTATTCTTCAATGATGTCTTAACAATTTTTTACTAGTCAGTCATAAAATATTGCAAATACATTAACCAAAAAAGGAAAAACTTTTAATGTGTAAGGTGCTTTAAAAAATCCATTCTTCTGTGAAATTATATAAAAATACACTGAAAAATACTAAACATTTGGTAATCTCAACAGATTAATTAGCCTAATTACTTCAATAATTAGTTGTTTGGCTGTTTTAGTAGTTACTTCAAAGACAAATTTGTTTAGCGTAGCTTTATAAATTAAATCTGTTTCTAAAATATAATGTCCAGGGAAGTAAGCCAAGTTCATGATCTTGAAGTTAACTAAGTACACTAATAATAATAATTCTCATATTAAGTAAATTATTCAGATATAATCATTAGTGTCTGAAATTCCAAATTCCTCAGAGAAACAGCTATTTGATATTTTGTCCAAATATCTGGAAGGCTTCACTGCATCTCTATACTCTGTGGTTACTGCATTCTTAATAATTAGACAGCATTTTTGTTAGGGCAAGTTGTTCTACCTTGAAAGAGAGGATAGAATTGAATTATTTAAATAGCATGTAAATAAATCAAGTGCATGTGTCATCGTCATTGGGCTAATTGCATCATCTAAGCATTTTTAAAATAGTTGTTCTTATGTACATTTATATTTTTAGTAGATTCATTTTTAAAGAGCATAAAAATCAGGTTCATTTCCTTCGTCCCTGTGATTCTCACTAAGTATTTCTGGGGTGTTAATCAGGAAGTTTGAATTCTTAAATCATATCCAGGTAATTAAAGATGAATTAGGAACTGTACTCTGAGAAGCACTGATAGTGTCTGTGACTTCCAACACACATAACTATAAATATATGTTTCTTGGACGCCTTGTATTGAATCCGAGAAGGCAATGGCACCCCACTCTGGTACTTTTGCCTAGAAAATCCCATGGACGGAGGAGCCTGGTAGGCTGCAGTCCATGGGGTCGATAGAGTCTGACACGACTGAGCGACTTCACTTTCACTTTTCACTTTCATGCATTGGAAAAGGAAATGGTAACCCAGTGTTCTTGCCTGGAGAATCCCAGGGACGGGGAAGCCTGGTGGGCTGCAGTCTATGGGATCGCACAGAGTTGGACACGACTGAAGCGACTTAGCAGTTGTATTGAATGCCATTTAATAAGATTGTACAAATTGCTAAGTAAAGCCTATGTTGATATTTGGAATTGCTGTGTTGAATTGATTGAAGAGTTAGTAGTCTTTTAAGGAAAGTTTCTTGACTTGATTTTCATTTTGATAAGTACATATATATTAAAAATAAGAATATTTGATGGTTTGGGTCAAATTACTTTGTATTCACAAAGACTGGAATGATACAAAGAGAGAATCTGCCTTGTCCCTGGACTAAGTGAATAAAGGAAGGTTTGGTGTCAAGTGGATGTTCAGCAATACTACAAAAGAAATCTAGTGGAAGTGATAGAATTCCAGCTGAGCTATTTCAAGTCCTAAAAGATGATGCTGTTAAAGTGAGGCACTCAATATGTCAGCAAATTTGAAAAAGCTCACAGTGGCCACAAGACTGGGAAAGGTCAGTTTCCTTTCCAACCTCAAAGAAGGGTCACACCAAAGAATATTCAGACTACCGTACAATTGCGATCATTGCACATGTTATCAAGGTTATGCTCAAAATGCTTCGAGGTAGGCTTCACCATTATGTGAACCGAGAACTTCCAAATGTACAAACTGAAAAGGCAGAAGACGGCAGCCCACCAGGCTCCGCCATCCCTGGGATTCTCTAGGCAAGAACACTGGAGTGGGTTGCCATTTCCTTCTCCAATGCATGAAAGTGAAAAGTGAAAGTGAAGTCACTCAGTTGTGTCCGACCGTCATTGACCCCATGAACTGCAGCCTTCCAGGTTCCTCCATCCATGGGATTTTCCAGGCAAGAGTACTGGAGTGGGGTGCCATTGCATTCTGCTTCCACCTTCCTAGATCTGCTAAATATACAACTTCGTATTGGTCAACTTTCTCAAGAGAAATCCAGAAATGAATTGAGTGAATCCTACCCATTAGATGACTGAGAAAACACCTACAAGAAAGTAGGTAGAAAAGGGTAAAATAGAGTCTGGCCATAGACCCCAACCCTGGCACAGAGTCTTACAAATGGGAAGGAAGCCCAAACTCCCAGTTTCTTTTTGTGGAATAAAGGGTTTGGGCAACACATATAGAACCCAAACTTGTAAGGTTCTCACCTGAAATTTGGGCCCCCAAACCACCCAGCTCTGAATGGCAATGTGTTTTGTATTTATGAGTCCCACGGGACCATACTAAATAAAAAAGTAGTTTTAAATGGGCATACAAGCATTTCCTAAAGTTCCCCTCTCCAGGTTTAGCATAGAGTGAGGGTGCAAGCAAACAATGTTTATCTCCTATTTTTTCCCTGGAAGGGGTTTTCTACAACATTAAAAGTTCCTGCTTGAGGGGCCAGCTTCTAGTCAATCTGTATCTCAGAGTTTGCTAGGATCCTCCTTGCAGTTTGAAATTTTTGGTGGGCACTTACCTTGTCTTTTATTTCAATCTAACAATAAAACTAAGTAATTTAGAACTTCTCCCTGAAAAGAACATGTTCCCATATCTAGCATCGTAGCTTATAAGAATACCTCCAATGAAATGAATCTCCATATTACCTACCTCTGAGAGCCAATGAAGCTTAGCATTCAAGAGTCTTAATGGTTAACAAAGAGGCAGTTTTTAACTGGGTGTGCATGCACTTCTTGTAACTAGCTATAAAAACATGTCCTACAGACATACATGGAACACTCCATCCAACCAGCAGCCGAATACATAGTATCAAGTACTCACAGAATGTTCTCCAAAATAGAGCAAATGTTAGGTCACAAAATTATTAGTAGAAAATTAAGGAAGATTTAAATGATACCAAGTATCGTTTCCAATGAAACTAGAAATCAGTAATAGGAAAAATGGATAATTTGCACAACATGTTCCTGAACAATTAGTGGGTCAAAGAGAAATCAAAACAGATAACAAAAAATATCTTTACAGAAATAAAAATGGAAACACAATAGATCAAGCATATGGGGTATAGCCAAATCATTGTAAGAGGGAAATTTATGGAGATAAACATTCTCAGAGAGGTCTCAAATGAACAATTAAACTTACATTTCAAAGAACTATGAGAAGAAGATCAAACTAAGTACATAGTATACAGAAGGAAGGAAATAACAGAGATCAGAGAAAATATAAATGAAATAAGAATGAGGACAACAGTGGAAATGTCAATGAAACTAACAGCTAGTTCTCTAAAGTGAAAGTGAAGTCGCTCAGTCTTATCAGACTCTTAGCGACCCCATGGACTACAGCCTACCAGGCTTCTCCGTCCATGGGATTTTCCAGGCAAGAGTACTGGAGTGGGGTGCCATTGCCTTCTCCGAGTTCTCTAAAAGGTAAACACAATTAATGAACCTTTAACTAGACTGACAAAGAACAAAAGAGGGAAGAGCCAAATAAATAATATCAGAAATGAAAGATAAGACATTTAATACGTGATACCACAGAGATACTAAGAATCATAAGAAATTGAGCACAAACAATTGTACACCAATAAATTGGATAACCTAGAACAAACTATAAAATATTGATCAAAGAAATTGAAAGAAACCCCAAAAATGGAAAGATATTCTGTATTTATGGATTAAAACATTAAGGTTATTAAAATGCCCATGTGACCCAAAGTGATCTACAGATTCAGTGCAATCCCTATCAAAATTCCAAAGGCCTTTTTCAAGAATAGGAAAAAAATATTATAAAATTTGTATGGAACCACAAAATACCTCAAGTAGCTAAAGAAATCTTGAATAAGAAGTGCTGGAAGCATCACACTTCCTGAATTCAAATTACATAAAAAAGCTATAGTGAACAAGGATGTGCTATTGAGATACAGACAGGCACATAGATCAGTGGATCAGAATTGAGAACCTAGAAGTAGGCCCATACACATATGGTTAATTAATTTTTTACAATGCTCCTGAAATACACAAAGGAGAGATAATAATCTCTTCAATAAATGGTGGTCATAAAACTGGATATCCACATACAAAAGAAGAAATCAGAACCGTATCTTACATTATACACAAAATTAACTAAATGTGGATTAAAAACTTGGGCATAAGATATGAAACTCTAAAACTCTTTTTTTTTAATTTTATTTTATTTTTAAACTTTACAGTATTGTATTAGTTTTGCCAAATATTGAAATGAATCCGCCACAAGTATACATGTGTTCCCCCATCCTGAACCCTCCTCCCTCCTCCCTCCCCATACTATCCCTCTGAGTCGTCCCAGTGCACCAGCCCTAAGCATCCAGTATCGTGCATCGAACCTGGACTGGCAACTCGTTTCATACATGATATTATACATGTTTCAAAACTCTTATAAGAATACATGGGGGATAGTCTCCTGACAGTAGTTTAGAAATGATATTTTTGGATTTGGCATCAAAAGCAAAGGAAACAATTGCAATAATAAATAAGTGGTTTACAGCAAATTAAAAATCTCCTGCACAGCAAAAGCAGCCATCCTGGACGAAAAAAGAAAAGTCAACCTATGGAATTGGAGAAAATGTGTGCAAACAATATGTCCAATAATGGTTAAACATACCAAATATATACAGAATTCACACAACTTAATAGCAAAATGACACAGCAATAACAGCAATAAAATCAATTTAAAAATGGCAAATGACATGAATAAATATTTCTTTTCCACAGCAGACATAAATATAGCCAATGGATATATGAAAAGATACTCAACATTACTATCAGGAAAACACAAATCATAGCCACAATGAGAAGTCACTTCCCACTTATTAGCATGTCTTTTATCAAAAAGACAAGAAATAACAAGTGTTGGCAAGGATGTGGAGAATCTGTGCACTGTTGCTGGGACTACAAACTGGTCCAGGCTTTATTGGAAACAGTATGGAGGTTCCTCAAAAAATTGAAAAATATCACACCATATAATTCAACAACTCCAGTTCTGGGTATATGTTTGAAAAAATGAAATAATTATCTTGAAGAGATAGCAGCACTCCCACACTCCATGCAACATTACTCATAATAGCTGAGTTAGGAAAACATCCTCAGTCTTTATCAATAAATTAATAGATAAAGAATAAAATATGATGTGCCATATATATAATATTTTTTTGAATGTACTCAATCATGTGTGACTCTTTTCGACCCTTTGAACTGTAGTCCACCAGATTCCTCAGTCCATGGGATTTTTCAGCCAAGAATATTGGAATGGGTTGCCCTTTCCTCCTCCAGGGGGTCTTCCAGATAGAGGGATTGAAACTGCATCTCCTGTATCTCCTGCATTGCAGGGAATTCTTTACTCACTGAGCCATTAGGGGCTTCCCAGGAGGCACTAGTGGTAAATAATCAATCTGCTAATGTAGGACACATATGAGATGGGTTCGAAACCTGGGTAGGAAAGATCTCCTGGAGGAAGGCATGGTAAACCACTCCAGTATTCTTGCCTGGAGAATTCCATGGACAGTGGAGTCTGGTGGGCTGCAGTCCATATGGTCGCAGAGTTGGACACGACTGAAGCAACTTAGTACACACACACACACACACACACACACACATATGTACAAATAATTCTGAGCAGATGTTGGCATGCAAATACAAATTTTAACTTCTTGCTCAGTTAGATGCCAGCTGAAGCTCTCTATAATCCTGTAATCTGTCTTCAGTTCTGAATTCAAGTGAAATCAAGATTTCTGTCTGGTAGAAGACATTCTCACAGCAAAGGAGGTGAAAATAGAAGTTAACAGAGAAAAGTGCAATAGTATGCAACAGCTCTTAATATTTCTACCCTGAACCCAAGATGTGGCATGTCACTTCTGCTCACCTTTCATTGGTAAAAGCAAGGCACAATAATCCCAGGTGTTTGTAGAGGGACATAACCCTCCACAGGAAAAGTCAGTGAGTAACCAAGGACAGTATTTCCTCTGCCATAGGTAAAACTAGCAAATTGGATTCAAAGTTATGGGAATAAATGAAATAAAGAGAATGGAGTCCAAAAATAGAAGGAAAATACTAAAAGACCAAAGAGTTCTTCAATATTTGAAGATAGATGGAGAAGGCAATGGCACCCGACTCCAGTTTTCTTGCCTGGAAAATCCCATGGATGGAGGAGCCTGGTAGGCTGCAGTCCATGGGGTCGCGGAGTCGGACATGACTGAGTGACTTCCCTTTCACTTTTTACTTTCATGCATTGGAGAAGGAAATGGCAACCCATTCCAGTGATCTTGCCTGGAGAATCCCAGGGACGGCAGAGCTTGGTGTGCTGCCGTCTATGCGGTCACACAGAGTGGGACACGACTGAAGTGACATAGTAGCAGCAGCAGCAGCAGCAGAGAAGTACAGGAAGAGTTAGAAAACATGATTGAGAAGGATAAGCCAGTGTTATAGGAAAACAACCAAGGTAGTGTTTGTCATGGACATAAGAGAAAATATTTCAAGAAAGAAAGACTGGTCAAGTATAGGAAGTATAGTTGAGCGATTAAATAAGATAATAAATGACATGGATCCATTAAATTTGTTAGTTTTTGGCAAGAGGATATTTGAAATGTCAACAACATGTTATTGTATAGAATTATTTTTTCCAACAGCAAAATTCAGTACTCTGTGCAGGATGAGGAAATGTAGGAGAAGGGAAGTGACCTCAAAGAGATGGGGGTTGTCAGGGATTAGATGGAAACAAAATAATCCTGAGATGAATGACTATATTGATAGTAATTCCCTGATAGCTCAGTTGGTAAAGAATCCACCTGCAATGCAGGAGACCCTGGTTCAATTCCTGGGTTGGGAAGATACCCTGGAGAAAGGATAGGCTACCACTCCAGTATTCTTGGGATGCCCTTGTGGCTCAGCTGGTAAAGAATCTGCCTGCAGTGCAGGAGTTCTGGGTTCAATCCCTGTTTTGAGAAGATGCCCTGGAGAAGGGAAAGGCTACACAGTCCAGTATTCTGGCCTAGAGAATGCCATGGGCTGTGTCCATGAGTTTGCAAAGAGTTGAACAGGACTGAGTGACTTTCACTTTCACTTTAAGCTATTTAACACCATGATTTAGGCTGTGGGTAAAGTGAAGTAAAATTTTTAAGGCTGAAACGTTTAACGTGATAATCAGATTTAAAGATTGAAATACACTTTGATCATTGACATAAAATTAAATTTTGGTCATTGACATATTGCACAGGAAGCCTACGTGGAGTTGGGCATCCCAGACAAGACAATTAAATTGAAAAAAGTCTTTCAAGGAAGCATCCGAGTTCTCAGTGAATGAAGAAGTAGAATCAAAAAGTTCATGTGCTGTGTGTATGTTTTTGAGTCATCAGGCTACATTTTCACATCTTGGAATTAACATATTAGATATAATAGGGTGTCTTGGCAGCTATAACTGGTTTATGTGTTTCACTTGGTAAGAAAAATTTAAGGTATAATTCAGAATGCTGGAAATGCTTATAATGATAATCCTTTTACTTGTTAAAGTTAGATGGCAAGAACTTTTCTATTCCATTATGTGATGTGTAGCAAAATTTTACACAGTGTTTTAATGGCAATTTGCATCATAAAAGAAACAATGGGAATATGTTAATTGATATGAGAATTATTTTTCTAAATAACCACACTCATTTCCATTTTCAAGTGAGGCTCCAAAACTAAAATTCAAGCTTCCTATATTCAGTTATGTCCTAGGTGACCTTGTTTAATGCATGGTTATAATTACAGTGAATAATCAATGGAAAAACAGGAAACTTCAAAGGCTAATGAGCAGAATACTCTATCATATTTAAGATTAAAAAAATGTCTAACTTTTAATTTTTTTTTCTTTACACTTTTTACAAATCTAGTTTCCCATCTTTCACCTTGCGTGAAGCCTTCCTGGGACATAAACTATTCTTTTAACCATATAGATTATTTCAATTAAAAACTCTATTGTTCACAAAGATAGATTTGTATTTTTCATCCATCACTTATCACTATTGATTTTTAAAAGAACTTTGTTCTGATATATGCTATTTGCATGCTTCATCAAAACAAGAATCCAGGTAAAAATGATACCTCAGACTTTTTTCTGTTACCATAATTAATGGTCTCTGATCATATCTTTAAGTTTACTGTGCTAATATAATATTAATAATAAAATTTTAAGAATTACCAACTTTCATATGTACTGAAAGTCTCCCTAGACAAACTATGACATTTGGACCATTTCTAAAAAAAATAAAAATTCTAAGAGAATAAACACAAGCTGGAATGAAGATGGCTGGGAGAAATATCAATAACCTCAGATATACAGATGACACCACCCTTATGGCAGAAAGCCAAGAAGAACTAAAGAACCTCTTGATGAAAGTGAAAAGAGGAGAATGAGAAAGTTGGCTTAAAACTCAACATTCAGATCAATCTGAATCCCACCGCAGGTTGACTGAAACGTAATTGGAGTGTTCTTTGATCATGGAACCTGAAACTGAAGGGCACACTCCAGTCGTACCTCAAACCTCACAGTTTTGTTCTCTGGGTCTGAGATGGGCTCAAGTCAAAGGAAATTTATCAAAGTGCCGCTGGGTGCTTCCCAAGTGTGTAGGATGTTTCAATGGGGGCAGGAAAAGAAAGTCAATGAATCTGAAATGAAACACCATGGATATGGTAGGCGAAGGGTAAAAGTCAAAAGAAGATTCAACAGAAGAGAATTAAAGGAGGGCAAGCAGGTTAAAAACTGACCAAATAAAAGACACCCATGAAGTAGACATCACACTTACCCTCACATCTCAGTGCAGGGCCCACAACAACAGTCATGCAAGGCACATGGAGCTAGTGTTACTTCTTCAGCATCCTAGATGGAAAAATAATAATAATAAATCTAATGTTTAAATAAGTGGAAGTCGCTCTGTTCTGTACAACTCTTTGTGACCCCATGGACTGATGGGATTCTCCGGGCCAGAATGCTGGAGTGGGTGGCCTTTGCCTTCTCCAGGGGATCTTCCCGACTCGGGGATCAAACCCAGGTCTCCCACGTTGCAGGCAGATTCTCTGCCAGCTGAGTCATAAGAGAAGCCCAAGGATACTGGAGTGGGTAGCCTATCCCTTCTCCAGTGGATCTCCCTGACCCAGGAATCGAACCGGGGTCTCCCACATTGCAGGCGGATTCTTTACCAACCAAGCTACCAGGGAAGTCCCAAGAGATTACATGATTTGCTGAAAGCCACCTGACTAGAAAGTGGCACAAATCTACCACCACAGCTGCGAGAGAAGGAAGACAGGCTTCCACCCTGGCCTCCTTGCCACCTGGCTGTTGGGGTTTGCTGTGTGTCTCCCGCGTGTCGTCATCCCACTCCCCATTTTAGTCTCAGACTCAGACTCTCTATTCTGGGAATGGCTCTCACCACTCAACTCTTGCTAAGCCTTTGGAAAGTGATCCTGATAAACCCTGATGGGGTGATCCTGTCAGATCGGCTTCCTGGAGGCTGAATTCTAATAAAAAATTGAGGAGGAAAAATGACACTGCAAAGAAAGAATTTCAAGTATTGCTAAAACAAAACAGTGGAGGAATTATTGGGGGAGAGATTGGTCTTATTCAATATCTTTCTACCCTGGCAACCAAAAAATTTAGACCTCAGCACATCTATCCATCTACTTTGACATTTTTTTTTCAAAACTCAGTAAAATCTTACAACTCTAAAACCAAAAATCTAGTACAAGTATACTTACAATATTTATTTCCAAAGTACTAGAGAAATGAAAACTGCATATACTGCTGGTAGACATGTAAATTGGTACAATTACCTTGGGAAAAGTTAGCATTTATTATTATAAAGTTAAATACACGGTTACCATATGACCCAGAAATCCTTACCCTATGTACTTACCCCAAAGAAATGAAAATATATGTCTACATAAAGACCAGTGTGTGAATGTCAATAGGAGTATTATCCAAACAATAAAAACTGAAAACAACTGTAAAAAAAAAAAAAAAAAACAACTCAACATTCAGAAAACTAAGATCATGGCATCTGGTCCTGTAACTTCATGGCAAATATATGAAGAAACAGTAGAGAGAGTGGCTGACTTTATTTTTCTGGGCTCCAAAATCACTGCAGATGGTGATTGCAGCCATGAAATTAAAAGATGCTTACTCCTTGGAAGGAAAGTTATGACTAACCTAGACAGCATATTAAAAAGCGAAACATTACTTTGTCAACAAAGGTCTGTCTAGTCAAGGCTATGGTTTTTCCAGTGGTCATGTATGGATGTGAGAGTTGGACTATAAAGAAAGCTGAGCTCCAAAGAATTGATTCTTTTGAACTATGGTGCTGGAGAACACTCTTGTGAGTCCTTTGGACTGCAAGGAGTTCCAACCAGTCCATCCTAAAGGAGATCAGTCCTGGGTGTTGATTGGAAGGACTTATGTTGAAGCCGAAACTCCAATATTTTGGCCACCTGATGCGAAGAGCCTGACTCATTGGAAAAGACCCTGATGCTGGGAAAGATTGAGAGCAGGAGAAGGGGACAACAGAGGCTGAGATGGTTGGATGACATCATCGACTCAATGGACATAGGTTTGGGTGAACTCCGGGAGTTGGTGATGGACAGGGAGGCCTGGCATGCTGCGGTTCATGGGGTCACAAAGAGTCAGATGTGACTGAGCGACTGAACTGAATTGAACTGAAGAGAATATGAGGGAAAGAAAATTACAGATTTAAGAATTCACTCAAAATTTCCCTCAAATAATTTTTCTTTGCTATGAAATCAATAGATTTAAAGGGCACAAGCTTGTATCATAATGTTTACTGAATAGAAGAAGTTCAATTTCTTGGCTAATTCTAATATTTTTCAAATCTGTGCAAAACAAAAACAATAATTTTCCAGTGTGCATTTCAGAAACCAGTACATCCACAGAACATTTGCAAACATTCCTGCTTTTGTAAATATACAAAAGGAAGTTTAAAATGAACAAACAAAAAGATCATCTATTTATCAGAATACCAGCACCATTTGAAAATCCAGAGTTTGATTCACTAGGCTTGTAGCTATGACTTCAGAACTTTTGGGTTGACAGACATTTTGTTGGTTCCCCAGGACCATGAAGCTTCTGGCCTCATTTGCCCCACTTTCATATCCATTATGAGTTATGTGTGTATTCTACCTTCTCTTTCCAATTCCTTCAATCTAGCTGCTTATTCGCTATGTTCTAATTGAGTGCCTGCATGCATGCAGTGCTAAGTGACTTCAGTCGTGTCCATCTTTTTGTGATCCTACAGATTGTAGCCGCCAGTCTCCTCTGTCCATCAGATTCTCCAGGCGAGAATACTGGGTGGGTTGCCATGCCCTCCTGCAGGTACTGAGTGCCTTATTTTTGCCATCATTCTAAGTACCATGCTGTGTTTCTGTGTGTGTGTGTGTTTCTGTGTGTGTGTGTGTGTATGTGTGTGTGTGTGCGTGCGCTTGTATGCATGCTCAGATGTATTCAACTCTTCATCACCCTATGGACTGTAGCTCACCAGCTCCTCTATCCATGGGATTTTCAAGACAAGAATGCTGCAGCAGTTTGCCATTTTCTTCTCCAGAGTAATCTTCCTGACCTAGGGATGGAACCTACATCTCCTGTGTTGACAAGCAGATTCTTTACCACTCAGCCACCCGAGAAGCCAAGTATCATGCTGCCTGCAGGGTAAGTCGCTTCAGTGGTGTCTGATTTTTTGTAACTCTGTGGACCGTAGCTTGCCAGGCTCCTCTGTCCATAGGATTTCCCAGGCAATAATACTGAAGTGGATTAACATTTCCTTCTCAAGAAGTACCATGCTAGATAATACTAATTCCGGCTAGATATAATTTGTTTGAAAATCCATTTTCCTCAACTGCCTGGACATATAAGCTTCTACTCTGCTGCTGCTAAGTCACTTCAGTCATGTCCAATTCTGTGCGACACCATAGACGGCAGCCCACCAGGCTCCCCCGTCCCTGGGATTCTCCAGGCAAGAACACTGGAGTGGGTTGCCATTTCCTTCTCCAACGCATGAAAGTGAAAAATGAAAGTGAAGTCGCTCAGTCGTGTCCAACTCTTAGCGACCCCATGGACTGCAGCCCTCCAGGCTCCTCTGTCCATGGGACTCTCAGGCAGGAGTACTGGAGTGGGATGCCATTCCCTTCTCCTACTCAAAAGTCATGGAAGAGGTCTCTAATCATCTGGTAGTGATAATCACAAAGCATAGAACTTGAGAACTGAGAGTCTGAAAATAGAAATAGCTGGTGTAGAATCATTTATGTGGCCTTGTGATGTGTCACCGTGGCTATACTGAAATGCTTTTCCATGCTTTCTTTTCCTGTACATTTCTGGTTGGGCTGGGTTACAGGAGAGACTCCTGTGAGAGGTTTGGAGAATGGCCATGAAGCAGTAGCCATTTTGAAGCTCTCATCCATTGTTCCTGATACCCTGACTCCTCTCTTTCATGTAAGGCTATGCCCATGCCTGCAACTGCTTCACCTTCTGCTTGCTCCTTTTTTTCCTTTCACTAACTCCTAAGTCCGGAATGTGTTAGGTCTGTAATGGAGCCCAGGTTCTGTAGAATACCAACACCACTGAAGACAGAGATAATGACAAATGACCCAGGTTTTAGCCTCTCCTCATCGGCTCCCCAGGTTGCTCTGTGATAAAGAATCTGTCTGTCAATGCAGGAGATGCAAGACATGCCAGTTCCATCCCTGGGTCTGGAAGATCCCCTGGAAGGAAGTGGCAACCCACTCAGGTATTCTTGCCTGGAAAAGAGGCTACAATACAGCCAACAGGGTCACAAAGAGCCAGGCATGACTGAGCAACGTAACACACACACACACACACACACACACACACACACACACACACACATGCTATAGCTTGTGCTTTGAGTTCCATTTAGTTCTTGCTTTTACCCTGATGGCTGTCTGTCCCTGTGTTCCTCTTGAGCATCAGACACAAGAAAACAGATTGATAAATACTGATTAACCAGTTCTGGATAAGGTCAAACCGCTGAAATTACTGCAAAGGTCAAATATCTGAAGCAAATTTCCCTCTTTTTCTCTCTCTCACTCTCTTTCACATAGACACACACACACATAAATGTAAGCATTCAAACATTATTGCTAGAAGTATAAGCTTTTATAATTTCTAAAAAAATAATTTTTATTATATGTTAAAACAATATGTAGATTTAGGAATTTCACTTTTTAGAATGAAAAAATTCTTAAACTATATGAAAATATATATGCACCAGATTATTTATTGTCACATTATTTCTAGTGCCAGGTACTGGAGGAAAATATAGCCACAAACAGTATATTGGCTAAATAAACCCTAGTCTTTACACCCTGGAGTCCATGCAGCAATTAAAAAAATGGAGGAAGATCTATATTAACCAATGTGAAGTCATTTCAATTAATAAAGTTAGGTCAGAAAAAAAAGGAAACAGAGTGTATATTGTATGCTACCATTTGCATAAGAAAGAAGGGAAATGGGATACACATATATATTTACTTTAAAAAATCAAAACCTAAGCATGATGGTTCTAAAACAGCTAAAACATCTCAGATCTCCCTTCTTTTGATATAATTTTGATATTTGGTTACACATCAAGGAGAAGGGAATAGCACTCCACTCCAGTACTCTTGCCTGGAAAATCCCATGGACGGAGGAGCCTGGTAGGCTGCAGTACATGGGGTCGCTGAGGGTTGGACACGACTGAGCGACTTCACTTTCACTTTTCACTTTCATGCACTGGAGAAGGAAATGGCAACCCACTCCAGTGTTCTTGCCTGGAGAATCCCAGGGACGGGGAGCCTGGTGGGCTGCCATCTATGGGGTCACACAGAGTCGGACACGACTGAAGCTACTTAGCAACAGCAGTAGCAGCAGCAGCAAGATTTTATATAGTTAATAAAATAAATGAGGTTGGATAAAAATCTTTAAAATGGAAAATAAATTAAACTGACTCTGCTTTAAATGAATGTCACAACCAGAGTGAAGGCTGGGATAAAAAAATAACCCAAATAAGGTGTAAACACATTATCATAATATTTTGTCTATAATGCCTTCAGTATAAAGACAAACATTTTTTAAAAAGTTTCAAAATCTATTTAGCTATATTTATGCATTGTCATTTATTATTAAATTTGAAACCATTTTCTATGATAGTAGAATAGATTTTCTGGTGTGGAACTGAAAGGAAAAGTATCAGCTTGTTAGAGCTAATCAGAGGACAATGTTTCTTAAATTTCCAAACAGCAAGAATCATTCATCTTATCCTCAATTTTGAATATTTTGCTAATAAAATGTATTAAATAATTCTTAAAATGTTCTAACAATTGGGATTCATTTTTATTTTCCAGCATTTCCATTTCTCAAAGTAAAAACTGATTTAAATGGTATACAAATGAATTAAATATGTTCAGAGTATGAGGTCTTTGGAAAAAAGAAATTTTGACTTTGTAATCATTTTGTCTTTTGTTATAAGGAGAGCTATTACAGTGATGTTTCTTTGTAATTCATTACAATCATCCTAGTAGACTGACAACAAAGATGCTGGTGAAGTCTTACCTTTCAGGGTTAATATGAAATCACCATTCTTATATCCCTCTTCTTCATTAGATCAATAATGCAAAAGGTCTAATGTAATGCCAAAGGACTTGCATTTATCAAACTGGAAGTATCTCCTGGTTGTTTGTCAGGGTGCCCTCCTGCCCGCCCCCAACCCCACTCCATTTTTTAAAAGAATATTGAATTTTTAAAAAAATTTAATCAGTGAGTAATTATAGGAGATTTATCAGTAAAGTTAGCAAATAGTTTGGGGGAAATGTATGGATAATTAGTTAATATATTAAAATATAATGAATATGAGATTATGTAACACAAGTTCTTTCCTGTCCCAAATTTAAAAGTTGAACATATAAGATTATTTAAAACACATATATGATGGATTTGAAGCCTCCATTGCATCCTTATTTACTAGACATAATATTGGTATATAACACTCACTGAATAGTTTGAAATCGACTTTGCAGTCATATTTTATTGATTTTCTATTTAATTTTTATTCTTAGGTGGTGCTCCAGTCTGAACAGTTGTCTGAAACCTATTTTGAAACATTTAAAATACTTACATTGAACCTCACATCATTCTGAAGTTTCATCATTTGCTTTAGTAATAGGTTTAATTTCTCACAAATGCCTTGCTTAGTGCTATAATAATAAAAAATTACCCTACTGTTTCTGAAGAGCAACTTTCTTTGATTAAGAATCTGCCACCTTAAAACTATACCACTTTCAACTAATTCAACAAGATATTACAGATTTACTGAGTTACTAAGTCAGGAGGTGTTTACTGAAATAATAAGATGAACAGAAGTTCATTTAATTATGACTGATATGTTGTTTAAGCAAGGAACAAACAGACCTGGAGTCATTTAAAGTCATGAAAACCATCTAATTTATATAATATGAAATGTTCATTTTTAGGTAAATTGTAAATATACACATTAAAATATGCTCAATATCATTAGTTTTTAATTAAAGGAAAATTAAAATCACAGTAAGAACCTATGAAATGTCTATGTGAATGGTTAATATTAAAAAAGGTTCATTGTATTGAGCATTGAAGAGGATGAGAAGGAATTTGAACTCTTTCAATCACTGCTTGTGTGAGTAGAAAATGATTCAACAACCTTGGAAAAAGTTTGCCAGGTTATTCTTTTTTAAAGTAAAGCATATACCAAACATCTAACCCAGCCATTCTGATACTAGGCATTTACACAAGAAAAAAATAAAAAGGAAATACAAAAATGAAAAGGAAATATATACACACACATATATATATATATATCCCCACAAAAATTATACATTTATTCATAGCAGAAATATTTGTAATAGACACAAATGGTCTAAATGTCAACTTTCTGGTAATACATTGTGCTATACCTAAAAATTTAGGTGGGACATAACTAGATTTTTAGGTATAGCACAATTTATTACCAGGAAGTTGACATTTAGACCATTTGTGTCTATTAAAAATATTTCTGCTATGAATAAATGTATAATTTTTGTTCATATTATAATAATGTTCATATTACAAAAATGCATATTTTTTTCATATAGCATATTCAAAAGCAGAGACATTACTTTGTCAACAAAGGTCCACCAATACAGTATACTAACGCATATATATGGAATTTAGAAAGATGATAACAATAACCCTGTGTACGAGACAGCAAAAGAGACACTGATGTATGGAACAGTTTTATGGACTCTATGGGAGAGGGAGAGGGTGGAAAGATTTGCGAGAATGGCATTGAAACATGTAAAATATCATGTATGAAATGAGATGCCAGTCCAGGTTCAATGCACGATACTGGATGCTTGAGGCTGGTGCACTGGGACGACCCAGAGGGATGGTATGGGGAGGGAGGAGGGAGGAGGGTTCAGGATGGGGAACACATGTATACCTGTGATGGATTCATTTTGATATTTGGCAAAACTAATACAATTATGTAAAGTTTAAAAATAAAATAAAATTAAAAAAAAAAAAAAACACAAAGGTCCATCTAGTCAAGGCTATGGTTTTTCCAGTGGTCATGTATGGATGTGAGAGTTGGACTGTGAAGAAGGCTGAGCGCCAAATAATTGATGCTTTTGAGCTGGGGTGTTGGAGAAGACTCTTGAGAGTCCCTTGGACTGCAAGGAGATACAACCAGTCCATTCTGAAGGAGATCAGCCCTGGGATTTCTTTGGAAGGAATGATGCTAAAGCTGAAACTCCAGTACTTTGGTCACCTCATGGGAAGAGTTGACTCATTGGAAAAGACTCTGATGCTTTGAGGGATTGGGGCAGGAGGAGAAGGGGACGACAGAGGATGAGATGGCTGGATGGCATCACTGACTCAATGGGCGTGAGTCTGAGTGAACTCCGGGAGTTGGTGATGGACAGGGAGGCCTGGGGTGCTGCGATTCATGGGGTCACAAGGAGTCGGACACGACTGAGCGACTGAACTGAACTGAACTAATACCCAAAATGAAATATTAGCAACAACGAGTGAACCGTTGATACAAGAAATATCATGGATGAACACCAAAATAATTCTGTTGAATAAAAAAAGAGAGTGGACCGCTTCTGTCCCACAAAAGAATAGATAATATATGATTTCACTTACATAAGACAACAGAAAATGTAAACTAATCTCTAGTGATAATTGGTTAGTGGTTATTTGGGAATATCATTTATATGTGGAATCTAAAAAGAAATGATAAACATGAACTTATTTACAGACAGAAACAGACTCACAGACTTAGAAATGAATTTATAGTTGCCAGAAGGTTAGGTGAGGGGAAGAGATAGGGAACTTGGGATGGACATTTGCACACTGTTGAATTTAAAATGGAGCCCAATAAGGACCTACTGTACAGCACAGGGAACTCTGCTCAAGGTCATGTAACAACCTAATTGGGAAAGAAATTTGAAAAAGAATAGATACATGTATATACATAAGTGAATCACTTTGCTGTACATCCAAAGCTAACAAACACATGAAAAGACGCTCAACATCACTCATTATCAGAGAAATGCAAATCAAAACCACTATGAGGTACCATTTCACCCCAGTTAGAATGGCTGTGATCCAAAAGTCTACAAGCAATAAATGCTGGAGAGGGTGTGGAGAAAAGGGAACTCTCTTACACTGTTGGTGGGAATGCAAACTAGTACAGCCACTATGGAGAACAGTGTGGAGATTCCTTAAAAAACTGGAAATAGAACTGCCTAATGATCCAGCAATCCCACTGCTGGGCATACACACTGAGGAAAACAGAAGGGAAAGAGACACGTGTACCCCAATGTTCATCGCAGCACTGTTTATAATAGCCGGGATATGGAAGCAACCTAGATGTGCATCAGCAGATGAATGGATAAGAAAGCAGTGGTACATATACACAATGGAGTATTTCTCAGCCATTAAAAAGAATACATTTGAATCAGTTCTAATGAGGTGGATGAAACTGGAGCCTATTATACAGAGTGAAGTAAGCCAGAAAGAAAAACACCAATACAGTATACTAATGCATATATATAGAATTTAGAAAGATGGTAACAATAACCCTGTATACGAGACAGCAAAAGAGACACTGATGTATATAACAGTCTTATGAACTCTGTGGGAGAGGGAGAGGGTGGGAAGATTTGGGAGAATGGCATTGAAACATGTATAATATCATGTATGAAAACGAGTCACCAGTCCAGGTTCAATGCACGATACTGGATGCTTGGGGCTGGTGCACTGGGACGACCCAGAGGGATGGTATGGGGAGGGAGGAGGGAAGAGGGTTCAGGATGGGGAACACATGTATACCTGTGGCGGATTCATTTCGATATTTGGCAAAAACAATACAATATTGTAAAGTTTTTTTAAAAAATAAAATAAAATAAAAACAAAACTAACACGACATTGTTAATCAACTATAGTGTAATTAAAAATACAAAGTTAATAAATAGGGATATCCAGAGCAGAAAAAGAAGGAAGAATGCATTACAAAGTTACAAGAGAAAACTTTGAGGGATGATGGTCTATTCACTCTCTTGATTATGCCACAGTCTCACAGAGTATGTATCTGTCAAGCTTATTAAATTTTACACTGTAACTTGTGCAGTTTATTGTACATTAATGATATCTCAACATATCATTGAAAGCTCTTCAAAACAAGACAATTATAGTTTCTCCCTTACCTTCTGCTGAGTCTGCTGCCAGTGAGAACCTAGTTTTTGAAGTAAGTTAGGGGTCTTTCCTGGAAAATCCCACGGACGCAGGAGCCTGGTAGGCTGCAGTCCATGGGGCCGCTAAGAGTCGAACATGACTGAAGGACTTCACTTTCACTTTTCACTTTTATGCGTTGGAGAAGGAAATGGCAACCCACTCCAGTGTTCTTGCCTGGAGAATCCCAGGGATGGGGTAGCCTGGTGGGCTGCCGTCTCTGGGGTCGCACAGAATCGGACACGATTGAAGCGGCTTAGCAGCAGCAGCAGCAGCAGCAGGGGTCTTTCTGCTCTCTTCTATTTGATACTTCCCTTTCAGTAAAAGTTTCTTGGCTTTCCCAGCGCTGGTCTGGGAGTAGAGAGGAATGGAAAGAAAAAGCAAAATCTTTCACAGAACAAGGATCAGTTTAAAGTGTCTTTGGGCTTTTGTGGTCTGTGATCACATGTTCTGTGTTAGACTTCTTCAACTTCAACTCTCTCAATGTAGACCATGCCCAGCTTTAATCTGCACAGTCCCAGAGCTCTTTCTGCTTTGGCATCTGAAGATAGACTCTGTCTCTTTCTTCTGAGGACATCTGACTCTCTGACAGAATTCCTCAGAAACCAGAAACCTTTTAAACAGGTCGCTGGAAATCACACACTCCTTTGACTGGCTTGAGGGAAGAGTGCAGTTTATTCCCAGACATAGTCCTGCTCTCACCAGCTCCTCACCCTCGTATTTGTCAGGCATGGGTCAGACATCAGCTTCCTGGATTGCCAATGGCAGGAGACACCTAAGAAGCTTTCAAGTGATTCTGCATTCTAATGAGAGAGTGGCCTGCATTCTCCAATTTTTTGGAGATTGAAATTTTAGTGCAGATCTTTTCAGCTACACCCTCCTCACAAAATTCTGCAGACAAATCTGATCCTTTTACATGTTAGATATAGGTGAGTCCTTTAACTATTTCTCGATCACCTACCATAAAACATCTGTTCGGAGTTGTACCTTACAAGCTATTTTGGAATGTAACATCAAATTTAGGAAACTTTCGTTTAACAGCTCATTACAGATATACTGTGTCAGGAGGTATTATTGACTATGTACTTTGTATAAAACTGTACCAGCTTCTGTAAAAAATAAAGAGGTGGTAATAAATATATTCTCAAATGCCTTTTTATAGAATCTAATATGGAATAGAGGTATATGAATATATAGATGTAATTCGAAGAGAGAGTGACGTGTCACAAAAGAGATAGAGGTACAATGAGAAATTAAAGGTACAAAATAACTCTTATTCTGATTTGTAAGATTTGGGACAGTGGAGAGTGTTGGGAAAATGGATATGAGTAAACAATGATTAAAGCTAGACACTGTGATACTTCACAAGAAAAATAGCCTTTTAACACTGGTTATTTCCATTTAATATAATAATTCAATTTTAAAACCTCAGACCATAATTTTGGTGTTATCCAAAAGTCTATTAGTAAGTTTCCAAATATAGTTGAAATGAGTAAATTGAAATATTTATGTACACATTAAATTCTAAAAATATAATAAATCACAGCATTTCATTTACAGTTTATTAGTGAACAGATTATCTTGCATGTTTCCTGGCTACTTTCATATTGATCAGAGACTTAATGGCCAGACAGGAATGATACTTATACTTTGTAATTGGCTTTAATAATGATTTTTTTCTTTTTGGTATTCTATGAACAACATAGCAGTATCTTATTTTGATTAAAAATATGATATGAAAAGTGGACTTTCTAGAGATGATTAAGAACAAAAAGGAAAAGCCAACAAAATCTTATAATGAATATTATATAATAAAAGTTTCTCTTGTTTAGTTATGATAATCTGAGGATGTTTATGAAATGGAAATTTGTAAATCAAGCTTGAGATACCAGATACTTTTAGGGAAAGAACTTTTTGGTAGCAATTGTAAAGCTCAGAGAGGGTAGAGACTGGTAACATGTGGCAAAGTAAATGATCTCCCAGAGCCCTCACCTTGAGCACATTAGAACATATATCATTCATGGGGAAAAAATAGACTATTAAATATGTATGCATGTGTGCTTGCAATTACTCATGTGTATCTGTATATACACATTTTTTTTCATGCCCTAACCAGAGTCAGTGGTAGTTTTTTTGAATTATCACTATCTCTTTTTGTAGCATTCAAAGCATCTTCCCTTGAAACACAGGAAATGTTATGCAAATTTGATTTTGCCCTCCATGCCATTATCAAACATCTTCTAAGATCTTTTTTTAAATCCCATGCAGTTCTTTTATTACAAAGGCAGATGGGCAAGTAGTAAAAATTAAAATCGCAGATTTAGTGGCAGTAAAGAGGTGACCATGATGAATATTTAGACCTATGTAAGTACCATAAGCAAGCTATAGCCTATATAGCAAATTTACTTGAGAACAGTTGCATCAAAACTATCAATATCATTGATATGCTAATCTAAGTAATGAAACATTTAACCATATTTTCACTAAATAATATGATAAATGAAAATTTGACAGACATTTGACATAGTATACAAAATATGATGTAGGATTTTGTTTTAAATTATTTATAAAGTATTCAGAATTAGTTGGAACATAAACAATTTTAACATTTCTGATCTTTCCAAAGAATAGTATATTTTTATTTTTGTTGATGCCTTAAAAAAACTTTCATATATTTCTCTATCTAGTTGTTCTTTTTTTTAATTTAAATTTATTTATTTTAAGTGGAGGCTAATTACTTTACAATTAAGTAGAGACTGGATTTTCCATATGTTTAATAGAATTCTAAAAAGCTCCCAGTGGCTCAGTGGTAAAGAATGCACCTGCCAATGCAGGAGATGCAGGTTTGATCCCTGAGTTGGGAAGATACTCCGGAGGAGGAAATGGCAACACATTCCAGTATTCTAACGTGAGAAATCCCATGGAGAGGGAACCTGGTTCATGGGGTTTAAAAGAGTTGGACGCAGCTGAGGGACTGAAGAAGGACACAAAAATCCAGAGGATAAAAGAGATCATTACTGAAGGGTCTTCTGACTCCACACCTTTTGCTTTTTCTACAACATTTTAGACATGTGATGATGATAAATGGCATATTAGAAAGTAGAGATATAACTTTGCCAACAAAGATCGATATAGTCACAGTTATGGTTTTTCCAGTTATCATGTATATATATGATAGTTGGACCATAAAGAAGGCTGAACACTGAAGAACTGATGATTTCAAACTGCTGCTGGAGAAGACCCTTGAAAGTCCCTTGGGCAGCAAGGAGATCAAACCTGTCAATCCTAAAGGAAATCAGTCGTGAATATTCATTGGAAGGACTGATGCTGAGGCTGAAGCTCCAATACTTTTGTCACCTGATGTGAACAGCAGACTCATTGGAAAAGACCCTGATTCTGGGAAAAATTAAGGGCAGGAGAAGGGGGCAACAGAGGATGAGACAGTTGGATGGCATAATTGACTCAATGGAAGTGAGTTTGAGGAAACTCTGTGAGTTAGTAAAGGACAGGGAAGCCTGGCTGTGCTGCAGGCCATGGGGTTGCAGAGTTGAACACAAGTGAGTGACTGACAACAACAATGAAATGATGATATTCAGATATAAGATATATGGTTATTTTGAGTAAGTGGCTGGCCACATAATGAAACTTAAAAGCAAAAACTTAAACAAACCCAAAACATAAATGTGTCTAAACAACCTCCATAGTACAAATCAATAAGAAATGTAAAATGTACATTTTACATTACATTTACATTATGTATATTCTTTTACATTATTAGTAGGGAATTAAATGTAGGGTAATAAAATAACCTCATGAAACTGCAAATTAAATAAAATAGGCCTGGACTGTCCATATTGACCATAAATTTGAAAGAATGTATTCAGTAATCAAACATCCTGCTTGATATAGTAGTGTTGTTTTTTAAAGATCTTTAATTTCTAGAGAAAAAGATAAAAGAGATAACTAAGAAATTAGGAAAAATAAGATGTTCTTTTTATGAGACTTTTAAAATTTTTATTCCTGCAATTTTCTCATTTAGAATAAAGTTCTCCAGTACAGTTCATTCAAGAAGTATAAGTATTGCCAACTTTCCCAAGAAATTCAAAGGCAAATTCCTTAATAAAATCTAATAAATAAACATGAGCAATATGGATTCAGTTCATGCTAAATTGTCCAGCTCTGAGAACCTAGCATAGAGAGAAGAATGTGTACTAGGACCTAGAGAGTAGAAGTTCACTTAGCATGAAAGATCAGCAGTAGCAAGGATAAAAGAAAAAAATGAAGAAAAAGATGCAGTTGTACATGAATAAATGCACAAAAATGGGAAACTATGCCACAGAGTGAAGAAATTGATATGACTGGGAAAACTTAGAGTGGTATATGCAGGTTTCCATAGCAAAATACCATGGGTTAGATGGCTTAAAAAACAGAAATTAGTTTTCTCAAAGTTCTGGAGGCAAGAAGTTCAAGATTAAGATACTAGAACATCTGGTTCCTGGTGTGACCTCTCTTGCTGGTTTATAGACAACAACCTTCTCCCTGTGTCCAGACACGGCCTTTTACTCTCTTACTCTTTTTTGGGCCATCAATCCTATCAGATTAGGGGCATGCCCTTATGATTTTATTTAACCTTAATTATCTCCTTAAAAGCTCAATCTCCAAATACAATCAAATTGATAAGATTGCTCCATTAGAGCTGGAATTTGTGGGAACGTTTTAAATCCGGAAAAGAGTACATCGAGGCTGTATATTATCACCCTGCTTATTTAACTGACATGCAGAATACATTACGTGAAATGTGGGTCTGGATGAAGCACAATCTGAAATCCAGATTGCCGGGAGAAATATCAATTACTTCAGATATGCAGATAACACGACCCTTGTGGCAGAAAGCAAAGAACTAAAGAGCCTCTTGATGAAAATGAAAGAGGAAAGTGAAAAAGTTGGCTTAAAACTCAACATTCAGAAAACTAAGATCATGGCATCTGGTGACATCACTTCATGGGAAATAGATGGGGAAACAGTGACAGACTTTATTTTGGGGGGCTCCAAAATCACTGCAGATGGTGACTGCAGCCATTAAGTTAAAAAACACTCCTTGGAAGAAAAGTTATGAACAACCTAAACAGCTTATTAAAAAGCAGAGAGATTACTTTTCCAATAAAGGTCCATATAGTCAAAGCTATGGTTTTTCCAGTAGTCATGTATGGATGTGAGAGTTGGACTATAAAGCTGAGCACCAAAGAATTTATGCTTTTGAACTGTGGTGTTGGGAAATACTCTTGAGAGTTCCTTGGACTGCAAGGAGATCCAACCAGTCCCTCCTAAAGGAGATAAGTCCTGGGTGTTCATTGGAAGGACTGAGGCTGAGGCTGAAACTCCAATACTTTGGCCACTTGATGTGAAGAACTCACTCATTTGAAAAGACCCTGATGCTGGGAAAGATTGAAGGTGGGAGAAGGGGACAACACAGAATGAGATGGTTAGGTGGCATCACCGACTCAATGGACATGAGTTTGAGTAAATTCCAGGAGTTAGTGATGGACAGGGTGGCGTGGTATGCTGCAGTCCATGGGGTCACAAAGAGTCAGACACGACTGAGTGACTGAACTGAACTTTATACTCTGATCTTGCATGCAGGTTTAAAATGGTTATTCAGAGTTTGTAAAGGAGCAATAAATTCCCATGAATCCACCCCCTGTGACAATGGGGCAAATGATTTGTTTGTACAAATAAAAATAAAAATGATCTGTTGCTGCGTAGAATTTTTCATAGAACCCCTAGGGATTCCAGAATGTATATTAGTATTATATCCTATTAGCCTTTTCATTAGGTTCCAAAGTTTCCATTTCTGCTAAGGACAAGGGAGCCTTGAAAAATTATGGTTAAAAGTAAACAAGCCTTGGACTGCAAGGAAATCCAACCAGTTCATCCTAAAGGAGATCATTCCTGGGTGTTCATTGGAAGGACTGATGTTGAGGCTGAAACTCCAATACTTTGGCCACCTGATGCTAAGAGCTGACTCATTGTAAAAGACCCTGATACTGGGAAAGATTTAGGGCAGAAGGAGAAGGGGACGACAGAGAATGAGATGGTTGGATGGCATCTCATCGACTCAATAGACATGGGTTTGGGTGGACTCCAGGAGTTGGTGATGGACAGGGAAGCCTGGCATTCTGCGGTTCATGGGGTCACAAAAAGTCGGACACGACTGAGTTACTGAACTGAACTGAACTGAAACAAGCCTTTAAAAAAATTTTTTTGAAACAATCTCCTTTAGAGAAACGCATAGTCTTCCAGGGCTTCTTTTGCTCCTCATTATGGCTTGATGCATGGAAGACTTTATGTGTCCCCAGCATGACAAGGCCTTGAGCCTAAGCTCAAGGATCTTATAGATTCTCTCCTGTCTTCTAGTTCCTTACTTCTGCATTGATATTCTGTAGCATTGGTTGTCCTTCTGCCATTTATGGTAATAACTGTGACAGAAGTCTCATGAGTGTCTTGGCCACAGTCAGAGCCTGCTGGGCCCTCCTTGTGGGCCCATCTCCACCCCCTCTCTTGCCCTTGGTACTGTGTAACCCTGGGCCCCCCACATGCCCCCTATTCAGTACTTGTCCTCAGCTCTTAAAGTGTATTCTCTGCCATGGGATCATCATCTTCTCTCAATACAACAAACTTACTGGTTCTCCACTATAGAAAAGTACAAAGGAATATTATAAAAACTGTGATAGAGGAGGAAGAGAGTCTTATAAAGAATTTGTCAGGAATATCAACCTAGCCAGCTCACCTTCATGTTCAGGGATTTGTTATAATGAGAAACATTTTGAACGTAGACAGAAGGGTTAATACGACAGTTAACAGAGAATGGTTTCCCATGGGATGTAGTGAAGCAATGCTAGTTTGGAATTTTTAATCTCATGCTTTAATGTAGTTGGATTGGAGAAGAGTTACAGAAGTAGATGGCACTGTTAAAGCCTCAAAATTTTGATGTGTGAATGAATTAAGAAAATTAAGAAGAAAACTTCAGGGAAAATGTTATAAGATTTAGGGGGAAAAAGGATTACAGAAGATGGCGTCTATGACCACAGTGAAATCTATAATGAAATACCATGATATAAATAATCAAGTAAGATATTAATGTTAAGTAAAAAAAAAAAAATCACAGAAGAGGTAGATGTAATCTTTGCTGTTCTACATCAGTGAGGTTTCTATAATTGTATCTAGTTTAGATACTGAACTTTAAAAAGTAAAAAAACAATGTGGAAGAACAAAGAGACAGTCAGAGAAGGGAAGCAAAGATAATTAACCTTTGGCAAATAGACATTAAGTGAATTAGATTTGTTTAGCTTAGAGAAAAGGACAGACTTGATCTGATAATAGAAATGAGTCATATGTAGAGTAATTAGGAGGGAGATGCAGTTTTCTATGTTCCCCAATGACTAAACATTAGAAAATGGACTTTAATACACTTGTAATTTTATTTTCCTATATACACATGGGGAAAACACTCTGAAATCTACTATAAATAAGCTGTTATATAGCTTACTATATAGCATACTAGTTTGTGTAGGTTTCCACAGAACTGTCTTTTGAATCTACGAGTATCTGTCTGTGCTGACTGGTTATTTATGAGGTTAGGGAAGGAAAGTAGATGTGCCCATGGATCTGTGAGTGAAACAAACTTTCAACAGTTTATGTTATATTCATAGGTTTGTTCTGAAAATAATCATAAAATAATGTAACTTTCTCTCACTATTTTTTTTTAAGTCATTAGCCCCTCTACAAAATGTGATTTACATTTGAGAGAACAGAAAATAAATATTTGCTTTAATTTTTTATCTTACTACGAATAAAAATTCAACATTCAGTCCTTAGAAATATATCATTTTACTTCCCTGGTAGTCCAGTGGATGAGAGTCTGCCTGACAATGCAGGAGACATGGGTTCAATCCATGATCCAGCAAGATTCCACTTAAGGTGAGGCAACTGAGTCCCTGTGCCACAACTATTCAGACTGTGCTCTAGAGCCCACAGGCGGC
This sequence comes from Bos indicus x Bos taurus, assembly GCF_003369695.1. NCBI lineage: Eukaryota > Metazoa > Chordata > Mammalia > Artiodactyla > Bovidae > Bos > Bos indicus x Bos taurus. The sequence continues at coordinate 14,777,590 of NC_040076.1, read as the reverse complement.
AGCTACTAAAACCTGTGTGCCTGGAGCCCATGCTCTGCAATAGGAGAAGTCACTGCAATGGGAAGCCTGAGCACCACGACTAGAGAGTAGCCCCTGCCCACCACAACTGGAGAAAGCCCTCACAGAGCAATGAAGACCCTGAAGACTCCGAAGACTGAGCTCAGCCATATATATGTGTGTGTGTATGTGTGTGTGTGCACACACATGTGTGTATGTGTGTATATATACATATATATATAAAACCAAGAGAGTTAAAAAAATTTTTGCCTTTTATAAATTACATAAGAAAATCTGAATTAATTCAAATCAAGGTAGACATTTTTAGAACATTCTGGAAAGTCCCAGATTTGATTAAATTTTTCTCTTTACAAATACACCAACTCTTTGGAAAAGACCCTGATGCTGGGAAAGACTGAGGCCAAGAGGAGAAGGGGGTGACAGAGGATAAGATGGTTGGATGGCATCACTGACTCAATGGACATGAGTTTGAGCAAACTCAGGGAGATAGTGAAGAACAGATAAGCCTGGCGTGTTGTATTTCATGGGGTCCTAAAGACTTGGACACAACTTAGCAACTGAATGACTAGTTAAATCCACCGTAGTAATAGAAATATATATATATATTTACATTGCATTAGGAAAATAGAAACAAACAAAGGAAAAAACAACAACACTCCTTCTTGGAGACTTCTTTAATATATAACTATGTAAAGGTCCAGTGCACTGAATAGGTCACATTTGTCCAGGAGTAGCAAAGAGTTTAGAGTAGCAGGATCATAGGATTTTCTGGGAGACGACTAATCTTTGAGTGTGATGAATCTTAAACAATTCATCCAAGGGAAATTGGGTAGTACCTTTTGAAAGAAGTTAAGGAACAAGATCATAAATTTATCTGATAGGCAACAGGTAACTTACAGAAGCTTATTTGGGCACGTTGATTTGCTTGCTATTGGTGACTTTTCTTATTTTAAGTAGAGAATGTCAGTGGCATATTTGTTTTTAAGGATTAAAACAGTTCAAGTCAGTGGTGATTGATGTGAATCCAAGATTCAGAATATGGAGAGTATTTTAATAGAGAAGTTGAAAAATCTTATCATCTCACCTAAAAGAGCTAGAATATACTGTAGGTGGGAAAGAAAGGTATAATATATAGAAGATGATTTGGGGGTAAAATTGACCCTTTTAGTTGGCATATTAAATGTGGGAAGTATTATGTCTTAATACCTAAAGCACAGCATCTCCTTTTTGCTAAGCTTTCTCTGAGGGTCAAATGCTTACAACCATGTGAACTATAATTACTCCTGATTATTAGATAATGCAAACAATCTTATAGAAATACAGTTTGTGTCCCTAAGGCATTAAAAAATTTCACCTTACTTATAAGTTACTTCAATTGCTAAACTTCCCTTGAACATGATAAATATTAATGCTTGTACTGCTTTGCATTTTAGTTTGTGATCAGTTAGCTCATTTTATTATCTGCACACTAAATTGAAGATGATTATATTAAGAGCACTTCATCTTTTCATTATCTTACATTTATTTGACTACCCTGCTTGACTACCTCATATTTAATTGAAATACCAATTGAGCCAGGGAGTTGGAAATAGAGCTACTGGGTATATCTCTCAGTTTGAAGTATTTTTCTTTGAGATTGGCATTTCTTTTCTTTTTTTTTCTACTTTTTAGTTTCTATTTTAAAAGGAGAAAAAATAGAGTGGATTTAAAATTCCTCAAATCCTCAGAAGATTCTTGTTCCCCTAAAGTTTTCTTTCCCAACCCTCTCCAAACATAAAAATAAAGATTATAATTTGCAAATAAAGCAAAAAAGCATTGTTCCCCAAGTAAAGAATCAAAATTGTGATTTAAATTTATGTATGGTAACATGGTATAAGAATTTTCCAAGACTTTTTAAAAGTTTGATATTTCTAAAGTGCACCCATGGCAGATTCATGTTGATGTATGGCAAAACCAATACAATATTGTAAAGTAATTAGCCTCTAATTAAAATAAATAAATTTAAATTTAAAAAAAGCAAGGTCCAAATCATGTACCATCTCCTCCAATAAATATTATCAATACTTCAAAAAAAAGTGCAATAGTCCCACTTTATTCTTTTCATTTAAAATATATCAAAACAATAAGTACAGTGATAATAACTGAGAATTTAAAGAGTTTTTAGGCATATCTATAGTTGCCTATAGGGCTTTCCTGGTGACTCAGACAGTAAAGAATTTGCATATAATGCAGGAGACCTGAGTTTGATTCCTGGGTCAGGAAGATCTCCTAGAGAAGAAGATGGCAACCACTCCAATATTCTTGCCTGGAGAATTCCAAGGACAGAGGAGCCTGGTGGGCTGCTGTCTATGGGGCTATAGTAACAGAAATAAAGACACAAATAAACAAATGGGACCTAATTAAACTCAAGAGCATTTGCATAGCAGGGGGAGCAATAAAGCAAACAAACAAAAAAGACAACCCACAGAGTGGGAGAAAACGTGACCAATAGGGGATTAGTCTCCAAAATTTACTAACAGCTCAAGTAGCTCAATATCAATAAAGCATCAACCAAATACAAAAATGAGCAGAAAACCTAAATAGACATTTCCCAAATGACATACAGATGACCAAGAGATACGTGAAAAGATGTCCAACATCACTAATTATGAGAGAAATGAGGTCAAAACGACAATGAGATATCACCTCACACCAGTCAGAAAGGTCATGATCAAAAAGTCAACAAATAGTTAATGCTGGAGAGGGTTCAGAGAAAAGAGAATTCTACACTGTTGGTGGGAATGTAAATTGATCAGCCACCACGAAGAACAGTATGGAGGTTTCTTAAAAAACTAAAAATAGAACAAGCATATAATCCAGAAATCCCATTCCTGGAATATATTCAGAGAAATATATGATTCAAAAGGAAGCACGCACCCCAGTGTTCATCATAACACTGTCTACAATAGCCAAGAGATGGAAGCAACCTATGGATAAAGAAGTTGTGTTGCATATATATAATGGAATATTATTCAACCATTAATAATAATGAAATAATGCCATTTGCAGCAACATAGTTGGAGCTTGAGATGACCATACTAAGTAATGTAAGTAGACAGAGGAAGACAAATATCATATATTGTTTGCATGTGGAATCTAAAAAAAATAATGATACAAAAAAACTTGTGTGCAAAATATAAACAGATAGTTGGAGCTTGAGATGACCATACTAAGTAATGTAAGTAGACAGAGGAAGACAAATATCATATATTGTTTGCATGTGGAATCTAAAAAAAATAATGATACAAAAAAACTTGTGTGCAAAATATAAACAGACTCACAAATTTTGGAGAAGCAGCTCATGGTTACCAGTGGGATTAGGGAGTGGGGAAGGGATAGACTGGGATTTTGAGACTGACACATGCATGGGTGGGGGCAGCATGCTAAATTGCTTCATTTGTGTCTGACTCTTTGTGACCCTATGGACTGCAGCCCTTTGTCCATGGGATTCTCCGGGCAAGAATACTGGAGCGGGTTGCCATGCCCTCCTCCAAGGGATTTTTCCATCCCAGGGATCAAACCTACCTTTCTTACATCTCCTGAACTGACAAGTTAGGTTCCCACTAGCACTACGTGAGAAGCCCTAAATTTGTATGGAAGGACTCCTCTGTTCATAGAATTCTCCACACTGCTATATTTAAAGAGACAACTAACAAGAACCAACTATCAAGCACAGGGGACTCTGCTCAGTATTCTGTAATGATCTAAATGGGAAAATAATTTGAAAAAGAATAGATACATGTATATGTATAACTGAATCACTTTGCTGTATATCTGAAACCAACACAAAATTGTGTATCAACTTTACTCCAATATAAAATAAAACTATTTTAAAATATGTGACTAACTGATTTACTATTCTTGTGGCTATTCTTTTTAATATTTCATTGCTTTTTAAAAAAGAAGCATGAACAAATTATTTCTCAAAAACCAATTTAAAATTAATTTTTAATATTTAACTTCAAACAGAATACAAAACTTAGCTGATTGTCTTGATTTTATATATACTAATTTTGTACTTGAAAATCTTCAGTATGAATCATTAGCATGAGCAGAAATTTTAGAGCATGTGTTATTCCTTCATTATAAGCTTAATGTATATCACACATTCAGAAAACAAAATTGTTAATAAATATGCAATTTCACTCCTGTAAAAAGTTTGTATATTTTATTAATCAGGAACAATTATAACACCCATTGATTTAAGCATTTTTATTGAAAATGTTTAATAATGAATAGTATCAATTATATAGTGTGTTTATTTTAAGCATACCAATTATTACACAGAAAACAAGCTTTTTGAGTTGCAAGTCCATATAAGTTCATTTGTGCATATAAGTAATGCACAACAGTTACTTTCTTTTAAATTTATTTAACTACTAATACTTAATTTTTTATTTTTATTTGTTTTCACTTTTTTCTTCCCATTGACTTTGAAGCCCTATGCTCATGTTCATATATCAATAATTTAACTATATATGTTGTAGAAAAAATAGTTAAAACATTATCAAAATTCTCATATTTGAATACAGGCTTTTTAGCATTAATACAACATTTTTTTCCCAGCATGATGCCAGTCTATTTAATGGATTTTAAATATTTATCAAATTTACCAACTGCTTGAATAAGCAAATTCCATTAGTGGTTTTAAATTTATATGAATAAAATGTGTAGACAATGGGCCATTCATATCTGAAGACATTTGTTATCAAAACATTTTAATCATGTACCACTAGTATTAAAATGTTTTTTACTTTCAATATATGAATATTTACACGTATATATTTATACTGCCATTCTGATATATATGTATGTGTGTTATAAAATATCTGCAAAGTATAAAGTAAAAAATAGAAAAATTTAGGAGATGAAACAATGGTAAATGTACAATAATTCCTTATGTTTTGATAATTTATATCATTTGTTGTTGAAAAACTCTCAATAAAATAATTACTGATATTTATCACTAAATAAAAATTAACACTTTTCTCAACACTTAGTTCTTAATAGTTTAGCTAACCATGATGGCTTAATACTATTATTAAACATTATCTTCAGCAATAACAGATACTTAAATGAGAATTAAATGCACTTTTCCAATTGTTTTCTATCTTATTTTTTGTCATCTTCCCTTTAACTCTTATAATACTGGTATTATTTTTATTTTGCTTTTGTTGATAATTTAAGTGCTTATCTAAGTACCTTGCTAACTAAGAAAAATGTACACTCTGTTGTTTTTAGTTTACTTGTTCTATTAGCAATAACTTCAATCCATGATTCTTGACAGGAATATTTTTCAGCTGCTTGTCCATTTTATGACTTGCTTTTGTTAAAACTGGATAGCACGGTCCAGGAATTTACTGACCCTGAAACAGGTATGTCTCAACATATGACATCCTGTTAGAGAATAAAACAAAGTTTGTCACTGTAAATCCATTCTCTTGGCTGAACTCCAGTCCTTCCCTGAAGGAACGTCCTATATCATGTGCTACAATCCTCTATCTGTTTTGGGAATACAGTGGGAAGATCAGTATTTATCTACATATTAAATATTGTATAGAATTGATTTATTTCTTCATGTTTAAATGTCATTTATCATTTTCTTTTTGCATCTTAGTGGATCATCTGCCTCATCTCCTGTGCTAATATATACACCTTACTTTGGAGACAACTTGCAATGCAGGAGTCCAGGGTTCAATTCCTACATCGGGAAGATCCCCTGGAGAAGGGAATGTCTACCCATTCCAGTATTTTGCCTGGAAAATTTCACAGACAGAGGAGCCTAGTAGGGTATAGTCCATGGGGTTGCAAAGAGTTGGACATGACTGAGTGACTAACACTTTCATTTTCTTTTCACTTTCCACTTAGGGTATGCAGAGAACAAATATACCACACCCAGGGAGGTGCATAGGTCAAGCCTTTGGAGTGGAGTCCACAGATTTCCAAATTGTCTTAGTAATAAATCTAGTAAATCAACTTTTGGAAATTAAGAAGTTGTCTAATTCCAGAGCTGCCATGGATATGAACTAGCTATTCTGTTCTGCCTTTGTCTCTGGAGAACATACAGCAAACAAGTTTCAGAGGACTTCACATCAAAGTGTTCAGTAATGAATGGCAATATTTTATTACTCAGATAAGCAGTTAATATCAATTTCCATTTAAGAGAAGAATATGGACAGCATGAATGTTGCTTTAACTTAAGCTTAACTGCAAAGGTATGTGGAAAAATTAGAAAATTTTCAGTACATGCATGGACTATTAACTTAGCCAATAAATTATTATTGAACATCTACTTATATCTGGTACTTTTCTAGGAATAAAAAAAAAAAAAGATATTCCTTTTTCCTCATGGAAAAAGAGAAAGCACACCCTAGATTAAAACTCATCTTGACCCAACAAAAAAGGAAAGGGAAGTCGTTCAGTCAGTCGTGTCCAACTCTTGGGGAACCCATGGACTGTATAGCTTACCAGGCTCCTCTGTCCATGGGATTCTCCAGGCAAGAATACTGGAGTGGGTTGCCATTTCCTTCTCCAGGGGATCTTCCTGACCCAGGGATTGAACCTGGATCTCCCTCATTGTAGGCAGGCTTTAAACTGACCCACCAGGGAAGTTGACATAACAGAGAACAAGGTCAAATAATGAGGAGAGAGATTGGTGTGATTTTCCTCAAGGTGACCAGAGATAGCTTTTCAAGTCAGGTGGCATCTGAGCAGACCTAATGGAGGAGAGGGAGAAAGACAAGTGAGGAAGGAGATTCCAATCAGAAAGAAAAGCAAACGCAAATACAACAGAGCAGGAGTGAAACTGTCAAGGAGGTCTGAAGGCTGGAGAGAGTGTGAAGTCAGATAAGAAAGAAAGGATGCTGGCAGACAGTTTTATTAACACCTACAGGGTGAGGATGGTGTTTTTTTCTTTTTTTAATTTGAGAGAGAGACATATAAGAAGAAATTGAAAGAATTTAATAAGAGACATATGATAGTTTGTGGATGTTAAAAAACAAAGCATTTTGAATTTTAACTATAAGGGAGTAAAAGTAAAAGTTTAAAAATATAACTATTTTTATGTAGCAAAAGTTTTCTTATTTTATATATACATTTTATTTATTTTTTCAATTTTTTAAGAAGTAATAGTTTATATTAAGTAAAAGTCTAAAATATAAACTATAAAGAGTAAAAGTCTGGAGATTAGTTAGTTAGCAAGTGATGCATGCTCAGTCATGTCCCACTCTTTGTGACCCCATGGAGTCTAGCCTATTAGGCTTCTCTGTCCATGGGACTTTCCAGGCAAGAATAGTGGACTGAGTTGTAATTTCCTACACCACGTTAGTTAGCAGGAGGCTGCAAAACTAGAGTTAACAGACAATCGTTGTTTGGTTAGGTTAGTAGCTAAGTTGTGTCTGACTCTTGTGACCCCACAGACTGTAGCCCACCAGGCTCCTCTGTCCATAGGATTCTCCAGGCCAGAATACTGGAGTGGGTTGCCATTTCCTTTTTCTGGGGATTTTCCCAACCTAGGACTTGAGCCCAGGTCTCCTGCATTGCAGGCAGATTCATTACTGCTGAGATACAGTGGTAGTTTAGAGAAAGTCTATAATGCTGAAGGCCCTGAGAACTGATTGAATCAGAGTCAGGCTATATTTGGAAAGCCTATCAGACACGAGCATGTACTTTGGAGTCAGACTACTTTGGTTTAAATCCCAGAACTTCCAGTATTGTGGTACATAGCCAAGTACTACTTTAACTATGATATCTGTATAGAAATGAATAAATGTATTACCAACCTTAGTGTTGTAAACATTCATATGTGTGTGTATTTGTGTACCAGAGTTTAATAGTGCAGTAATCATTATTACTTTCTGTTATTAATATTAAATGAAAGAGAAAAAAAAAAGATGAATTCATGATGAGGCCAAGGTTTCAGTATGAACAAAAGGAAAATTGGAAGTGTGATTTACTGAAATGGGAACAACTAAAGGAGAATTACATTCAGGGGAAACTGAAAATAAAAATTCAGAATTAGATATGCTATGGTTGTGATCACTCAGAGAAATAAAAGTGAATGTTTCTAGTAGGTATATTGGAGATGAGAGATCTAGACAAAGGAAAAAAATGAAATCTTTCAACATTTATATGATGTTTCAGTTTAGTTCATTTGCTCAGTCATGTCCGACTCTTTGTGATCCCATGGACTGCAGCACACCAGAACTTCCTGTCCATCACCAACTCCCAGAACCTATTCAAACTCATGTCTATCATGTGGGTGATGCCGTCCAACCATCTCATCCTCTGTCATCCTCCTCTTCTTGCCTTCAATCTTTTCCAGCATAAGGGTCTTTTCAAATCAGTGGGTTCTTCACATCAGGTGGTCAGAGTATTGTAGTTTCAGCTTCAGCATCAGTCTTTCCAGTGAATATTCAGGAGGATGGCCTGGTTGGATCTCCTTGCAGTCCAAGGGACTGTCAAGAATCATCTCCAACACCACAGTTCAAATGCATCAATTCTTCAGCACTCAGCTTTCTTTATAGTCCAACTCTCACATCCATACATGGCTACTGGAAAAACCATAGCTTTGACTAGATGGGCCTTTATTGGTAAAATAATGGCTCTGCTTTTTAACATGGTGTCTAGGTTAGTCATAGTTTTTCTTCCAAGGAGCAAGCATCTTTTAATTTCATGGCTTCAGTCACCATCTACAATGCTTTTGGAGCCCCCCAAAATAAAGTCTGTCAATGTTTTCATTGTTTCCTCATCTATTTACCATGAAGTGATGGGACCAGATGCCATGATCTTAGTTTTCTAAATGTTGAGTTTTAAGCCAACTCTTTCACTCTCCTCTTTCACTTTCATCAAGAGGCTCTTAAGTTCTTCTTTGCTTTCTGCCATAAAGGAGGTATCATCTGGATACCTGAGGTTATTGATATTTCTCCTGGAAATCTTGATTCCAGCTTGTGCTTCATCCAGCCCAGCATTTCTCATGATGTGCTCTGCATATAAGTTAAATAAGCAGGGTGACATTACACAGCCTTGATGTACTCCTTTTCCTATTTGGAACTAGTCTGTTGTTCCATGTCCAGTTCTAACTGTTGCCTCTTGACCTGCATACAGGTTTCCTGAGAGGCAGGTCAGGTTATCTGGTATTTCCATCTCTCTAAGAATTTTCCACATTTTGTTTTGATCCACACAGTCAAAAGCTTTGGCATAGTCAATAAAGTAGAAGTATATGTTTTTCTGGAACTCTTGCTTTTTCGATGATCCAGCGGGTGTCGGAAATTTGACCTCTGGTTCCTCTGCCTTTTCTAATTCCATCTTGAACATCTGGAAATTCATGGTTCTCATACTGTTAATGATGTTTAAAGTTATGAAACAGGATACAGTCACTGAGAGAGTGATATAATTGGGGAAAACAAGACTGGTTGTGCATTAGTATGTGTGGATAAATGTTGAAATGGTTTAAACAAAAATGACTGAAATGAGGTGGGAAAAGAATTAGGAGAGCATAGGTCTTGGAAAGTAATAAAGAATCTGTGTCTACAAAGGAAGTGATCAGCTATGCCAATTCCTTCTGATAAATCAAGTAAGATGAGGGAAAATAATGGTCCAGTTAATTTAACAACTAAATTTCATTGGGTACTTCAGCTGTAATTCTTTTATTTTATTTTATTTTTAAACTTTACATAATTGTATTAGCTTTGCCAAATATCAAAATGAATCCACCACAGATATACATGTGCTCCCCATCCTGAACCCTCCTCCCTCCACCCTCCCCATACCATCCCTCTGGGTCGTCCCAGTGCACTAGCAACAAGCATCCAGTATTGTACATTGAACCTGGACTGGCATCTCATTTCATACATGATATTTTACATGTTTCAATGCCATTCTCCCAAATCTTCCCACCGTCTCCCTCTCCCACAGAGTCCATAAGACTGTCCCATACATCACTGTCTCTTTTGCTGTCTCGTACACAGGGTTACTGTTATCATCTTTCTAAATTCCATATATATGTGTTAGTATACTGTATTGGTGTTTTTCCTTTTGGCTTACTTCACTCTGTATAATAGGCTCCAGTTTCATCCACCTCATTAGAACTGATTCAAATGTATTCTTTTTAATGGCTGAGTAATACTCCATTGTGTATATGTACCACTGCTTTCTTATCCATTCATCTGCTGATGGACATCTAGGTTGCTTCCATGTCCTGGCTATTATAAACAGTGCTGCGATGAACATTGGGGTACACGTGTCTCTTTCCCTTCTGGTTTCCTCAGTGTGTATGCCCAGCAGTGGGATTGCTGGATCATAAGGCAGTTCTATTTCCAGTTTTTTAAGGAATCTCCACCCTGTTCTCCATAGTGGCTGTACCAGTTTGCATTCCCACCAACAGTGTAAGAGGGTTCCCTTTTCTCCACACCCTCTCCAACATTTATTATTTGTAGACTTTTGGATCTCAGCCATTCTGACTGGTGTGAAATGGTACCTCATAGTGGTCTTGATTTGCATTTCTCTGATAATGAGTGATGTTGAGCATCTTTTCATGTGTTTGTTAGCCATCTGTATGTCTTCTTTGGAGAAATGGCCATTTAGTTCTTTGGCCCATTTTTTGATTGGGTCATTTATTTTTCTGGAGTTGAGCTGTAGGAGTTGCTTGTATATTTTTGAGATTAGTTGTTTGTCAGTTGCTTCATTTGCTATTATTTTCTCCCATTCTGAATGCTGTCTTTTCACCTTGCTGATGGTTTCCTTTGATGTGCAGAAGCTTTTAAGGTTAATTAGGTCCCATTTGTTTATTTTTGCATTTATTTCCAATATTCTGGGAGGTGGGTCATAGAGGATCCTGCTGTGATGTATGTCAGAGAGTGTTTTGCCTATGTTCTCCTCTAGGAGTTTTATAGTTTCTGGTCTTATGTTTAGATCTTTAATCCATTTTGAGTTGTAATTCTTAAATTGCCTGACATAGCTGAGATTAAAAGAGAATAGGAGATACAATTGATACAAAAAGTATAAAACACTCATTTGAAAGTTCTATAAAGGGGTTTGAACAATGTGATTGTTGATAGAGAATGTGTTGCCAACATTTCCAAATATTTTCTGCCTTCAGGTTTTTTTGCATGTTTGTTTCTTAACTAGTAATACATTTACACTACAAAAATTATCACGAAAGTATGCAACAAAATAGTTTGAGAAGGGACAATTTCCTTGCCAAAGGGTAGGATTTGGCCTTTGGCCCTGGTTAGTTAAGTACTTGAAACCAGGACAAAAATCAGAACGCAAATATGAGTGCAGGTAAATGGGTTAATAAATCATAAAAATGTTATATTTTATCTTTGATTCTTCATACTATCCCAGTTTAAAAAAATGTTTGAAAAGAAAGAGGAAAGTGTGATATAATAGTAGATATTACGTTCAAAGAGTAGGGACTGCTGTAGGGTGGCCCAGTGATTAAGAATCTGCTTTGCAATGCAGTGGATGTGGGTTTGATCCCTGATTGGAAAACTAAGATCCCACAGGCCATGGGGAAACGAAACCCACACAGCAAAACTAGAGAATTGAATGCCACAACTAAGACCTGATGTAGCCAAATAAATATTTTTAAATGTTAGAAAGTACATAGACACAGAACACTGAGTAGGATATCTGAGAAGAAAGCAAGTCGAGGTTACTAGCCATGAGTTAAAAGTGATATCAATTAATTATGGGGGTGTGCTCTCTTCCAGTCACTTTGAGTTGCTCATATGTAGGCATAGAGCAGGTAGATAGTGATACTTAATTAAGGTTGAGATTTATTTCCAGATTAGTAAAATGTAGAAAAAAAGGGAGAGGTAACAAGGAAAATAAAAAATGTGATGAGAGTGAAAAACAGTCAGTGGGTTGAAGGACTGAATGAGGTTCAGGTGGAAAAAAGTAATTGTGAGAACAATAGGAATAAAAAGTGGAATTGGAAAGGCAAGAGATGGAGCCTGAAGAATGGACTGGTTGAAGCTGATATTAAAGAAGGGGTCTGATTGTTGGAAATAGCAAGATAAGAGCATTTACCACAAAATAAGTGGTTGAAGGGCAAAAATCATTGGAAGTGACACAATTACATGACTTCTGAGCTTCAGGAAACTGAATGGATCTTTCATATTGAAACCCTTAACACTTTTAGCAAAAATTCCTTTGGGGAAACAATTTGGCAGGTGCTATATCTTCATACAGAAATCATCTGGGAAATAAAGTTAGGATCACTGGATTGGGTTATTTTGCCTAGCATCTTAACAGGTGAGCTATAATTTTTATAATTTTGGTATTAGAATAAGTCAAGATAATAGAAGATATGGTATACATAGTTTAAGTGACTAAGACAAAACATTTCATCAGGGAGACATTAGAGGAGAATATAAATGGGAAATTCCTGTACATGGTAATTTTATTAACAATAATAACTTAATTCTTTTGTCTTTCTGTATAGCACAATTTCTACAGTGTTTTACCCTGATTTCTTTTAACCTTTTCAATAATTCTGTGAAAAATATGAAGACTGTGTTGCTCATATTGGGGGGAAAATGTGATGTTGACATGTTAAAAGTCTAAATCAAAAGCTTATGACTTCTAAATAAGTAGAAAGTGCAAAAGTTTTCTGAGGAAATACATTGCTCTTTGCTCTGAGGCATTATGCCTATTTCATTTCTTAGTATTTGTTTATATTTTATAGCAATTTGACCTTAAGTTATGTAGAGATGCATGCATACATGCTCAATTGCTTTGGTCATGTCCGGCTCTGTGCGACTCTATGGACTATAGCCCACCAGGCTTCTCTGTCCCTGAGATTCTTCAAGGCAAGAACACTGGAGTGGGTTGCCATGCCCTCCTCCAGGGGATCTTCCCGACCCAGGGATCAAACCCATGGTGTCTGCTGTGTCTTCTGCCTTGCAGGGTGATTCTTTAACCATGGAACCACTTGGGAAGCCGCTATGTAGAGATAAGTGTGCTCAAATAAAACATATTGTGGTGTTATAAACATGTATCCCATTCCAACACAATTAAACAGTTCTGCTTGAAGATTCCATGATGAAGCATGAGATGGATATCATAGCTGTTTCCATTCCTCACTGCATGAAGGCTTGTGTCAGGCTTGTTGACTCCTCAAGATCTTCTAGATGTTATCTTGCTCACACATTTTGTCCTACAGTTTGTTTGGGAGATTATTGAAGGGGAAGCTACAAACAGATCTGGTTATCTGTTAATAACTTCATTTCTACTTCTTCTGTCTTTGGAAATAACAGACACGTTAGGCAAGATTTGTATGATAAAAAAGATTTGAAAAGTGTGCTTGGGCCAGAAATGAGTACAACATGGGGATGCCTGGTTTAAAAGTTATGATACAGTTTTGGAATTCCTTCTGAGGGGAGTTTTCTAAAACAAGCTGTTTACAATCCCCATTTGTTAGAACACCTCTCTATTTCTATGGGATTAGGGGTGAAGATAAAACTTCTATAACTTCTCCATACTGACATAGAATTCTGTATTCTCAGAGTAGAAGATGTCAGCATGGATCTACAGAATCTTTTTGCTGACAATTTTAGTTGCCAATTAACATATAAGGGTAAAGCAAGCTACAATTATTTTGATGCTTACTAATATTATTATGAACAATAATGATAATTCCATTCTCTTGAGGTCAGTTCTGGGAGTTATACCAGCAATAATTCAGTACTGCTCAAGTTGGAGCAGTTCATGTCATGGTTGCAGTCTAGTCATTATGCGGTTAGCTTTTTCCCTCTGGTGGAAGTTACATTATCTGTAAAACAACTCGGGAATGTGCATCACACACCAAGTCTGTGACTCTTTTGTTCTATTCATTAAGTGTTTGATTTCATACTTGCGTGTGTGTGTGTGGGGGGGATGCCTTCAGGGTTCTGCTCAGTTCTACTTAATTCAATTTTTATAATTTATTCTTGCCTTCAAATTGCAATATGAATATTTTGATATATTAATTGATTTTTACATTTTTGAATCCCAAGCCCAAGTATAACCTATTTCTCAGCAATTTAGAATTACTTCCATGCCTTTTGATCAGGTGATTTGAAATCATACTCTAGAATAATTTTTTTTATACTTGTTCTAGTTTCACATCTATAGATTTATTTTCCCTTTTTATGTTAAAAATACATATTTCTACTGAAATTAACTTCAAGTTTGATCTGAATTTTCCTTTCCCTCAGGTGCAATTGAGTAAAGACAAAAGGAAGTCCCAAAATAAAATACCTTGTTGCTGTGCGTAGCCCAAATAATAAAGAAAATTTAAAAATAAGGGGAAAATAAAAAGGACCAAATAAGATGGTGAAAATAAACTCTAGTATATCAAAAGTTATAATTAATATAAATATGAATAAGCTATTTAACAACTGGAATACTAAACATTATCCATTTTTCATGTAGTTACTATTTTAATTTAGGATTTTCTTGCTGGAGAGGAGAAGGGTTTGTATTATGAATGAGAAGTAAAAGCATGGCTATTTGGATAACTACAGAATTAAGGTAGCAAAAACTAACCAAAAAAGCCACTACCCTTTTGTTCTTTCAGATTCTAAGAGGAAAAAATTGATTTGTAAAATTTTGAGTATATCATTAGCCATAAAAGTCTTCCCTGATAGCTCAGTCAGTAAAGACTTTGCCTGCAATGCAGGAGACCCTGGCTCAATTCCTGGGTTGACAAGATCTCCTGGAGAAGGGAAAGGCTACCCACTCCAGTATCTGGCCTGGAGAATTATACAGTCCATGGGGTCACAAAAGAGTTGGACGTGACTTTCACTTTCACTTTAGCCATAATAAAGATAACATTTCTTATAATCCAAAGCAGGTAAGTGTACTCATAAGACAAAATTCTCTCCAATAAGATGGAGGTTCAGAATAAATAAATAAATAGTGCAAGATAAGGGTTATTTAATTAAAGCAATGAGATTTGACCCCCTCATTCAAAAATTCTGGTTTTCAATTTATATATTTTAAGTTGGATTTTGTGCCATTTTCAATTTATCCTTTATAAGAATAAAACCGTTTTTGGCTGTGACAAAATGAACAATTCATAGGGGCTTAAAAAATAACAGCATTCAACTCCATGTAAAAAGGCCAAACATTAGCTGCTCCAGAATTAACACAGAGCCTCAATAAGTTCTAATTTATCCTCATCCTTGCTCTTCTGTCCTTCCATGGAGTAGCAGTATCTTCACTCATACTTGAAATTCAGGTGTTGCATCTGCAAGGATCAGATCAGAACGTGACAGCACTCTAAGCGGGAAGGAGAAGAATGGAGGATGAACTTTCCTTCCTTTTAACAGCCACATTCATTGAAATGAAAATCTTCCTCCAAATCCTTCTCTCCCTAATTAGTCAATTCTCACAGCTCACTGGTGAGAACTGAGCTCCTCCACCACTACTATCTGCAGGATGTTTGGGAAGACAAACTTTGACCACCTTCAACCTCTCATGGAAGTTTTTTTTTTTTTTTCCTTAGAAGGAAGAAAAGGGAGATAAAAGAAGTGCTAGGGAGACAGGCATTTGCCACTATATGTTAATATGCATTTGTGTGTGCATGCTCACTGTACTCAGCTGTGTCAGATTCTTTGTGACCCCCATGCCTCTGGAGCCTGCCTGGCTTCTCTGTCCATGGAATTTTCCAGGCAAGAATACTGGAGTGGGTCCCCATTTCCTACTCCAAGGGAGATACACTATGTTGTAAATAGTCCTTTAAAGTTAAGATGTTGAAAGAGTTACAGAGAGAGGCTCTAAATGAGGACAATGATTCCTTATTTTCTACAATTTCCTTAGGCTTATATCCCTATAAGCAAAGGATAACACATTTCCATCAGTATATGAAAACTATGATCATTTAAAAATTATTTTTGATTCATTGAACAGTGTACCTATCAGAGGGCTTCATTGGTATTTCAAAAGGTAAAGAATCTGCCTGTAATGCAGGAGACCTGGGTTTGATCCCTGGGTGGGGGAGAGCCCCTGGAGAAGGGGATGGCTTCCAGTATTCTTGCCTGGGGGAGTCCATGGACAGAGGCTACAGTCCATGTGGTTACAAAGAGTCGAACATGACCAACCAAGAGACTGACATTTGGTACCTCTCAGGGTTTCTGTAAGAACCAGTCAAATCAGGAGAGTTGTGTTTATTTACTCAGATGCAGATGAAACCTAAGCAACTGTACTTAGTAGCAGTAGAACAATCACAAGTCCTGACAACAACCCAATAGAAGAGAATTTCACAATAGAGGCTCTCTTGAGAGAAGCAGTAACATTCAATTAAGATATATGATCCAGAAGGATAGTACGGGGAGGGAGGAGGGAGGAGGGTTCAGGATGGGGAACACATGTATACCTGTGGCGGATTCATGTTGATATATGGCAAAACCAATACAATATTGTAAAATTAAAAAATAAATAAAAAATAAATGCCACTTAAAAAAAAATAAAAATATATACATCCAGTTAGAAGCAACTTCAGAGGGAGAGAAGTAGGGGTCTGAATACCCTGGAGCTGTCTCTACCTCCTGTCAGAGGACTGTATTCACTGAGCCCAGCTGGAACCCTAGGGCACAAGGAGCCCACTGATGTCCTTAGAACAGGTCATGCACATGCGGCAGGTGACAAGGCAGAGAACACTGGCATGTGAATCAAAAGTAACAAAGGGCTATACAGCAAGTAAAGCATCCACGTGGTAAGGACTTCAAATGGAAGACGTCTGTATTCTGTTCCCACGTCTGCTGTTCTAGTTCACTGCTCTGGTGGTTAGCCACTACCTGCTGTGTTGTGTATTCTGACATGTAAATACCAAGGCAATGAACTACCTACAAAATGTTAAGATATAAGAGTTAACTTTTCTAATGAAAATGAGTCTAGATCAACAGCACAGAATTGTATATATATTACAAAGTACATATATGCACTGGTTGGACAGAAAAGATTTCTAAAGTATTTGAATCGATAAATATAAATATGAACAAATAACATAGCAAAGCTTGAGTAGGACTTGTATTCATTATGGAATTTTGATGGGATTAACCTTGTCTATGTTTTAACTTAATTTTTTAATTCTACATTATGTTCTTATCCTATTGTATGTGTCTCTACTATCATACCATATTATGTCAAACTTGGAACATTTTTTCCTCTTATGGTTTGTAATTTAAATGTTGCATTTGCACTCTCTTACTGGTTACCTGTAACATACATATTTAAGTAAATATTTTTATAATCAATGCCTCTAGCCTTTGAACATGAAAGGGAAAAAAACAAAACTCAGCAAATTTTAAAGTGGAAAACGCACATTTTTTTCACACTGCTCTTACTGTTTTTGTCTATAAATTAATTTCTGATGCTTTAAGGATAAACATCAGTCATGATTATTGCTTTTATACATAATAGTTAAATTACTGATATGTTTTGGGCTTCTTTTGTGGGTGTTCACCTTTTTTAACTTCTCACTCTTTCTTTCATATAGGTTCACATTTGACACAATCAATGCTTTAATATACTCTAAGGTGATAGTATGTGTATATGAGCATTCTTCATAGTTATATATTTGAAAAATAACTTTATTTTGCCCTCAATTATGGATGATAGTACTCCTGGATGGAGAATGCTTGGCTGGCAGTTATGTATTTGTCAGAAATTTAAAGATTTTTACTGCAGATGGTGATTGCAGCCATGAAATAAAAAGACGCTTACTCCTTGGAAGAAAAGTTATGACCAACCCAGATAGCATATTGAAAAGCAGAGACATTACTTGCCAACAAAGGTCCATCTAGTCAAGGCTATGGTTTTTCCAGTGGTCATGTATGGATGTGAGATTTGGACTGGGAAGAAGGCTGAGCACTGAAGAATTGATGCTTTTGAATTGTGGTGTTAGAGAAGACTCTTGAGAGTCCCATGGCCTGCAAGGAGATCCAACCAGTCCATTCTGAAGGAGATCAGTCCTGGGTGTTCTTTGGAAGGACTGATGCTGAAGCTGAAGCTCCAGTACTTTGGCCACCTCATGCGAAGAGTTGACTCATTGGAAAAGATTCTGATGCTCGGAGGGATTGGTGGAAGGAGGAGAAGGGGATGACAGAGGATGAGATGGCTGGATGGCATCACCGAATTGATGGACGTGAGTTTGAGTGAACTCCGAGAGTTGGTGATGGACAGGGAGGCCTGGCATGCTGCGATTCATGGGGTCGCAAAGAGTCGGACACGACTGAGAGACTGAACTGAACTGAACTGAAAGATTTTTCTCCACTCACTTCTGGCATATATTGATATTGTAAAGCTTACTGTCAATCTAATTATTATTTCTTTCATGGAACTTGTTTTATTGACTATCAATAATTTTGAATTTTTAAAATAAAATTTTCTCTTGTTTTTAATTTCAAGTTTTTATTGTCAGCAATTTTTATTGTTTATGGTCTTCAATCTTATTGAAAGGGTTGTGGTATGTTTTTATTTGTATTTATCATTCATGGTTTTCAACATAAACTCTTAAGCTGAGATTTCATCACATTTAAAATCAGAGGATGTTCTATCTTGTTTTTATCTTTGCTTACTGCTTTTTTAATAGTTTAACCTCTGAAAAGCCTATTTGATGTGTGTTGTTATTTCTACATCTTACATATCTTTATATATTTATGTTTTGGTCAGGTTCCCTAATCGTGTTGCTACCTGGGTAGATTCATCAGAATTGTTTTGTCTTTGTTTTTTGATTGAACTATAGTTGATTTACAGTGCTGTGCTGGCTTCAGAACTGTTCTTTCATACATTAATTAGTTTTTAAATTATATGCAGCCAATAGTTTAGTCTACTCATTCATTTACTAAAAATGTAATGACCTTATTTTCTCAAGATTTCTAATAACAATTTGACAAACATATTTTTATGTAGTTTTTACCTTTTAATAATCATTTTTTATTGATGCTCTTCCAATTTTTATTTGTAACAGTATCTAAAATATTTGTGTTGAAGTAATTTTTAGTTTCCTCTACTATTTTCATATTATTTAGTATAAATTTATCTTCCAATTGATTCAGTTCTCTATCTTTCTCAGAATAAATTTGAATTTCCAAATTATAGTTTGCAAGTTCATACTGAGTGGGAATTGCAATTATATTTGTTTTTCTCTTTTTTGTTTGTGTAGTCACTGCTTTTAAAATGTGATTTTGTGTATCATAATTACCTTTCTCCCAGTCAGAATCAGAACAGTCTTATATAATTGCTCCAGGGTTCCCACCCCATGGTGATAGTCATACAAACTTTATCAGATATGGTTGGCTGCATGTCTGTATCTGCTTCATTCCTTCTCTCTCTTTTCAGTTCAGTTCAGTTTAGTTCAGTCACTCAGTCGTGTCCCAGTCTTTGTGACCCCATGGACTTCAGCACACCAGGCCTCCCTGTCCATCACCAACTCCTGGAATTTACTCAAACTCATGTCCATTGAGTTGGTGATGCCACCCAACTATCTCATCCTCTGTCGTCCCCTTCTCCTCTCACCTTCAATCTTTCCCATCGTCAGGGTCTCACTCCTTTAGTGCTGACTTTATCTGTCATAACCCCAGCAAGAAGTTTTGTCTCAACTTCTTTTCCATCTACATTCAGAGTTCAGTGCCAATCTAATATCTTTATTTCAAAGAGTTATCCAGTCTTACATTGTGGGGAACACTTTTAATTCCTATTATCCCTTAAGAGACTTTGTTTCCTTCTGCTGCTTGTTTTCTGGCTCAGGAACTAAGTAGGCCTGCACATTTTAATCTGCTCACTGCTTTATGTTTATCTCCTAAACATTAAAGATGTTTAAAAGATGTCTTTTCTGAACTTAGATTGGTCCTTTAAGTGTTCTTTATTATAATTTTTCTAATATCGCTGAGTAATTAAAATGGGAAAGAAAGGCTGCAGAAATCAAATTGTAATCCTTCATTTATTGCTTATTGGCTACTTATTTCTAAGTGAAAATATTATTAAACATCTTCATATATACATATATGTGAAATTAAATATAATATTCTACTCATTGAGAGAAAATGTTTCATAAGTGAAGATGCAAAATATTCTGTTTTCTTTTATAGATAGGTGAAGCAATTACCCTTGGGAACTTTGCTACTTAATCCTGTGGTTGGGATGATATATGAGACATAGCTTCTGTAATGAACAAGGTGTTAATTAAGGAGATTTACAGATTAAATGGGAGAGAATGTATTGCTTTTGGCAATGTAATGACTGTAATAGATATTTAGGGTGATGCACTACATATTTTACTTGTGCCAAGTATTTTCCACAATGCTGAAGAAATCACAGATAGATAAAACCTATTGGGTCTTCTGGATCATCACCTTGACATGCAGGTTATTCTTTGCAGTATATTTTTCCAGATTTAAATGGCATATTATATAATTCTTCCTAAGAAGCTCCATAGCTGAAATAAAACATTTCAAAATATTTATAATGTTTTGTCAAGTAATGATAAGAAATATGCAGATTTTACTTTCCGCTCTCAAAGTTGGACAGATTAGCACTATAGCTGTGGCTCTCAGCATACAATCCATCATTTATAACTTCTAAATCTGAAGGTTGGCAGTTCTATTGCTTCCATATTTCTATCATCCATCATACAACATCTCCATTAAGTGGTTAAACAACTTCAACACCCATATTTTCTAATCAAATTATACCACAATAATTCATAAGAGGATGATTATAAGAAAGTGTTTGCTGCGATTCTGAGTTTTGTTTTGTTTTCCACGAAACTTTGCAGAACATCTCCAAGTCCTTGACTTAACGCCATCCCTTCAAATATGTACCTGCAATTGTCACTGTTTAAGAGTCTCTTCTTATGAAACATATTCATTACCCCACAACTTCATAAATTTCATGGCTTTAGGTTACCTGTTAACATTTAGAGCTTCGTTACCTGTCTGACTCCTAACAATAATGATTGTGATTTCTCTCTTTTTTCCCTGAGCGGTCTGGCTAGAGATTTATTGACTGTAACTGTTTTATCATATAGCTAGTTTTGTTTTATAGATATTTCTCCATTGTTTATGTGTTCTCTATTTTATTGATTTATTTTATACTCATTTAAATCACATCTTACTAATTCCAGACATGCGTTTTTATTTTCCTCCTATCAAAAATACTTTCCAATAGCACTTTTAGTTTCTTTAACTTGGGTTACTCAGAGGTATTCTCCCATATATTCTGGGTATTTTTCATAAATCTTTACATTGTTTGCTTTTAACTTAATTCCACTGTGGTCAGAAAAAAGACTTCATATATTTACAACTCTGTTCAACTTGAGATGACTTATAGTCAATCTTGGTGAATGTTTAATGTGTACTTAAAAACTGTAGGTGCCAGTTGTTTATTGGAATGTTCTACAATTGTCAGGTCAGGTTGGTTGGTAATGTTATTCAGGTCCTTTATATCCTCATTGATTTTCTCCATTTGTTCTCAGTTGGAAGAAGGATATTAAAATTTCTAAATATATTTGTGCATTCTCCTAATTCTCCTTGAACTGCATTGGCTTTCAAGTACTTTGAGGGTAGACTCTTAGGTGCATGAATAATTAGGATTATTATTTCTTTCTGGCAATTGAAACTTCTATTATTTGGAAATGGCCTTCTTCACACCTGGTAATATTCTTAAATGTGAATTCAGTGCTGTTTGATACTAATCTAGTAATTGCACCATCCTTTTGAAGAGTGTTTGTATGGTTTATCATTTCAATCCCATTGTCTGGATGTAATTTTATAGTTGTATTTTTTTCTTATCAGCAACATATATTAGAGTTTGTTTTTAATCCAATCTGAAAGAATGAAGTTCAGTTCAGTTGTTCAGTTGTGTCTGACTCTTTGCGACCCCATGAATTGCAGCACACCAGGCCTCCCTGTCCATCATCAACTCCCGGAGTTCACTCAAACTCATGTCCATCGAGTCGGTGATGCCATCCAGCCATCTCATCCTCTGTCATCCCCTTTTCCTCCTTCCCACAATCCCTCCCAGCATCAGAGTCTTTTCCAATGAGTCAACTCTTTACATGAGGTGGCCAAAATATTGGAGTTTCAGCTTTAACATCAGTCTTTCCAAAGAACACCCAGGACTGATCTCCTTTAGAATGGACTGGTTGGATCTCCTTGCAGTCCAAGGGACTCTCAAGAGTCTTCTCCAACACCACAGCTCAAAAGCATCAATTCTTCAGCACTCAGCTTTCTTCACAGTCCAAATCTCACATCCATACATGACCACTGGAAAATCCATAGCCTTGATTAGATGGACCTTTGTTGGCAAGTAATGTCTCTGCTTTTGAATATGCTGTCCAGGTTGGTCATAACTTTTCTTCCAAGGAGTAAGCGTCTTTTAATTTCATGGCTACAATCACCATCTACAGTGATTTTTGGAGCCCCAAAAAATAAAGTCTGCCACTGTTTCCCCATAACTTTTAAAAGCTTTTCTGTACTAGAAAGAAAAAAAAAAACTTTATTCTTCTTTGGTTTCTTAAAATTTATTTTAGAATAAATTTATCACCTGATTTTTTCTAAAATATCTTCTGTCTGATAAGAAAGTGTCTTATGGGTTTAAATGTGCAGACTGCTAGTCTCAGAATCAGGAAACAAGCCAAGAAAGGAGAAAATGAAAACTCTTCAGGGCAATAGGAATGCAAAGGGGAACCTGTGATGAATCAAGGTCTGAGATGAGGTCCTTATTCTGAACAGAGATTGGGAAAATGTAGCAATGGATTTTCTGGCTACTGTTATGCTTTGGATAAAACTGACATTTAACGAGGTGGAAAGAAGCAGGTACAGCCATATATCCCACAAAGTTGAATGTTATACATCTGGACCTTCAATTTTATGTATTTTAAACATTCCCATTTAATATGATATATTTCTTAATTTCTATTTTAATTTCCCATGTCTTTAGATATGTATGCAGGATTTTGTGCAATTTTAGCTGTGCCTTCCATGTCATTAATTTTCAATTCAGTTTCATTTAATGAGCAACTTAACCAACCAAAATTTTAATATAGAATGTATAAATATATGTCAATATATAAATATATACACATGAATATATATGTAGATATATTTTCTATTTTCACAGAAATTCTAGTTTTAAGCTGATTTAACTTATTGACAATGAATTTTATATTATTCTTCAATTGTTCTTTCTGCTTAGTTCAATAAAATAGGCACAGCTTTATAATAATATTAAATCTAGTTTACTTTGTTGTACAAGTTAAACTTTGACTAAAGAGATAATCTATTTTTCATATAGATAACTTAAGATGTGGTCCATTGTGAATTTTGGTCCATATATTTCATATTTTATTGATTCACATTATAATTTTTGAATAGCTCTTTAACTTGAAATTGTTTTCATATGACATAGGGAATAAATATATATCTCGAAAAATATATACATGAGCATAGTTTTTATTTCTTGAGAGGTAAAATTAGACGTTACTCAACCTCAAGATCTGAATTGAGGAAAATAAGATTGTATATCACAAAATGAATGCAATGTACTTTTTTTTTTTTTTTAATGAATGCAATGTACTTTTAAGGACAGAAAATGGTTCCCAGACCTGCATATAATTAGATATGACCTAGTTGGATACACTAACATTGAGTAACAGAAAGTAAAACTAAATAAATAATATGCTTGTTTACGTAGCCTTTGAAGATAGAGACAAAAGAAACATAAGAGAATATGAATATTCATTTTGGTAAAACAACTTTTCACCAAATAGTCCTATCCTCAGCCCTTTGGAAGGGATGCACTTTTCCACTAATAGGTGTTGAATTTGGCAATGCAAATTGTTTTGACCAATGTTATGTAAATGAGATAACACACTCCACCTTAGTAAATTATTTGAATAGTTTACATGGTTTGCCATTGTCTCTTGAGCCTCTCCCCACTATCATAACAAGAAACCAGTCCATGTGTCACTGCCTCAACATCCTGAGTGTTGGATTGATAAAACAAGAGGATCAGAGTCAAATTCAACTCACATCTGGATCAGAAGCACCACAGTCAACCTACAGTTATGTGTGTGAAAGATAAATGATGGCAATTGTAAGCAACTGAACACTGGATCATGATGTTACATTTACATAGCAAAATCAGATTAATACCTATTCAAACATTGCCCAGAAAACTTGAAGCAAGACACTTCAGTTATTCTAGTTTCATTAGCTAAAGTCTGCTTAATGCAGAGAAGGATATATCCTACTCTCCTAATTTATTTTCCTTCACTATTAATTTGTTTCTTCTTTTTTTTTGGACCACAGCAAGCTACCAGATGTGATCTGATTGCCAAATAGCATGTATAAAAAGAATGAACTGGTTAATGACATAAACATACATACTTGAACTTACAAAGCTTTTCTTAAAAGCTTACTTAAAAGTCATTTTAAGTAAGTAAAATGACTCTGTTGCTTTCTTATATAGTCTCACATACTTGAAAAGTTAGTTTTCCCTGAGATGTGCATCTCCCTGTAGTGTGCTGAAATTACCCTTTAAATCACTATGTGCCAGGTAAAAATATATTTCAAATTACTATAACATATAAAGTATTACAAAAATAAATTCTGTTAACATTATCAGTGGTAAATCATGTTAGTACCATGAATACTTGAAATTATGTAATGAAAATGGCAGTTTATTTTTATGGTCTTCCTCCCTCAAACTCATAACTCCAGTCTAACTTTAAGAAAAATATCAGACAAAGCAAAATTGATGGACAGTCAACAGAATACAACATAAGTCTCCTCAAAACTGCCAAGGTCATCAAAAACAAGGAAGAGAAATAGGAGGACTCTAAAAACATATGGCAACTAAATATAATGTGGTATCCAGTGTGGGTTTCTGGATCAGAAAAAAGACATGAGGTAAAAAATGACAATAAAATATGAACTTTAGTTAATAAAATGTATTCATATTGGTTTGTCAGTTATGACTAATGTACCTTATTAAAGTGTCAACAATGAGATAGAGTGAAAGATATAGGGGAACTCCATACTCTCTTTGAAGCTTTTCTGTAAATACACTATTTTAAAATGAAACATTATTAAACATTGAAGAAGTATTATTTGTATAAGATGTACTATGTTTTCATTGATAAAAAATAGAACATTTCTCACTTTATACCAATTAATATTTAAAAAAGAAAAATAGGGAAAGAGCCTAGGAATAACAATAGGAATGTAATATTTGTCTAAGCTCGAATTCCTTTCTAAGATTAGATAGATCATTTTGAAAGCAGATAAGTCTGTCTCA
Source organism: Bos indicus x Bos taurus (assembly GCF_003369695.1). NCBI lineage: Eukaryota > Metazoa > Chordata > Mammalia > Artiodactyla > Bovidae > Bos > Bos indicus x Bos taurus. Next base: position 14,752,246 of record NC_040076.1, on the reverse strand, counting down.
GTTTCTTTATTTACAAGAACTTGTATACATACTTTTAGAACACGAAAGGATATATATCAATTATTCAAAAGGGGAGCATCTGAGAATTGCTCCCAATCAGCAATCATGTTTTATTTGAAAGTGTATTACGCAATTCACATACATGCAATTTTTCATTATAGTTAAATTTTTTTTTTCCAGATACATTAACCTAGGGATTTATCCCAGATAGGAGATTCAGAAAAGTGAATAAGACAAACTACTATAATTTAACAATCTTTGCAAAAATAATAGGCTGTTTATAATATGTCAGAGAGAAAAATCAATTTTGAAAAAAATTATTATAATGTACTTGGAAAATATTGAAGCCTTATAAAACACTCATAAAAAAGATTTTCTAGTAAGCTATAATATTCAGGATAATTTAAATAAATTTAGAATTAAGGTAGGACTTGTTATTTATTACTATAGAATATAATACCAATATTTTAAGATTCTACAGAAGTAATTGGAAGAAAGAAATAATATGGTAAATTAGGTACTTACAGGTTATTGATTGCTATATGTAAACAGTCAAAAATATTTATGCCATATATTTCTACAGAAAATGTATGAAAAGCAGATAATTATATTCTAGATTATTTTTCTCAGATACATAGTGGATTTAATTTGAAGTCAGACTTCACTGGTGGTGCAGTGGAGAAGAATCCACTTGCCAATGCAGGAGACACGGGTTCAATCAGAGGTACAGAAAGATTACACATGCCTCAGAACAACAAACCCTAAGCCCCTGCGCCATAACTACTGAGCCTGCATGCCTAGAGCTTCTGCGCAGCCACAAGAGAAGCCGCCACAATGAGAAGCCTGCACACTGCAATGAAGCATAACTTCTGCTCCCCACAACTAGAGTAAGCCCATGCACAGCAACAAAGACCCAGCACAGCCACAAAAATTAATTAAAAAAAAAAAGATGATCAGGTCTATTTAAAAAATAATAATAATTTAAAGTCACAATACTGAATAAAGATCCAACAAATAACAGCTTTCTTAATCATGGCACATAGAAACAAATAAAATTGCAAACTATTTTAAACCTAAAAGTTTAAATAAAAAATTTATAAAATTGACTTTTTAGTTTGCTGAAATTGTCAGTAACAGGAAACTCATGATGATTGTGGATCCATTAAATATTAATAAGTTATGCCCAACTAAATCTTGTTTGTCCTCTTAGCATTCAATCAAGGATCACATTTGCCCTTCTTTGCTATATTATTTATAAAAGGCTTAGCACAATTCTATGAAGAAAAATGTACATCTTCCACAATTATGCTATGCTACAGCAAATCTAACACCATATTTTGGTATTGTATTCTCTCTTTCTCTATGTCTCTTTTATAACATTATAAGTGTTTAGAAAACAAAGTTTGAATAGCTATATCAGCTATGATTTTAACACAGTAACTAATTCTGCATTGGGCCATGCCACTATGCAGTTTTACACAAAGATTTTATAGCTAATCTTATATTACATTGCTGAGGTTATATAAATATTATGTTCTATAAATTATTACCAAATTACTGAGGGCTGATTTAAAATTAGGAGGCAAACTACATGCTTTGTGGTTCTGTGTTTCATTTTCTTATCATATAACAAATGCGCTGTGTGTGCGTACATACCAAGTCACTTCAGTCATGTCTGACTTTGCCACTCTACGTCTTCCAGGCTCCTCTGTCCATGGTATTCTCTAGGCAAGAATCCTGGAGTGGGTTGTCTTGCCCTGCTCCAGGAGATTTTCCCCCCAATAAATAATAATTTATTAATATTCTATTTGTATTTCAGGCTATGAATACTGAATGCACCAAAGAAATAGTTATAATTTTAAATGGACTTGAAATGATAATATGAGAAAAAAGCATACAATTTTTAATTTCATTATCTTTCAAGTGATTAAAACAAACTCTTGAAGGCATTTCAACATCAAGGACTGTACAGGTTATTTGGCAGTTATATTGCATCCTTTACAGCTGGCATCTCCTATAACCAATCCCACTTGCGTGGTAAATATATTAAATCAATCAGCTGTTCAAAATAATTTGGAAGTTCATATTCTCCTCCCTTAATCCACCATTAGAGAAAAACCAATTGAAATATCTTAAGTCCATGTAAACTCTTACTAGAATGCTGTCACTCTGTACAGCATTGTGAGTTAATGTGAGTAACTCAGTGATTTCTGACTCTTTGAGACATCATGGACTATAGCCTGCCAGGCTTCCTTGTCCATGGAATTCTTCAGGCAAGAATACTGGAGTGCGTAGCCATTCACTTCTCCAGGGGATAATTCCAACTCTGGGATCAAACCTCGGTCTCTCTCTCTCTCTCTTTTTTTTTTTTCTTTTTCTTTTTTTTTTTAAATTTTATTTTATTTTTAAACTTTACATAATTGTATTAGTTTTGCCAAATATCAAAATGAATCCAACCTGGGTCTCTTACATTGAAGGCAGATTCTTTACAGTCTGAGCCAGCAGGGAATCCTGTCCTCCTTCATGTTAATACCAATAAAACTGTATCCAGCAAAGTCTGGTAATGGTTTGTTTACATTTCCTTCCCCTTATTTCTTCCCACCTTCTCAAAGCTGTTCCTTCTCCCAAATTTACTGACTGGAATTTTGTATCAGCTTATCGAGTAGTCCATCTAAAATATTACACCAGTTTTCTCCTTGAATAATTACAATACCTTTACAAATTCTGCATTAGAGGTAGGCAGGATTTAACATGCTGTTTCCAGCAGTGATTTTTGTCACATTCTCTGTCACATTACAAAGAAGGTACTGAAGACAATATAGCGTTGTTTTTTGTGAGTAACACGTCCATTCAGATTACAGCACAATCATATTTCTTAAGGAGTTGAATCAATTCTTCGTAAGTCACCCATCCTCTGATTTCAAAGAATAACAACCCAAAATGGAGATCATTTGATTATTAATCTATGTGAATTATTTGATAATACAGATAAGTTATTTGGCTGAATGAATAAACTTTAAATTTATGCCTTCTTGGGCTATCCAAAAGTTCAAAAAAATGTATAAGAGCAATTTTGAAAACTATAAAACCAACCTTATCTCTTACAATTCTAAAGTTTTTCCACAGCTAAATTAAGGAAACTTTACCATGAGTTCTACGAGACTCCAACAGGAAAGCAGGCAGAATGTAAAGTAAACTGTGCAATGTGCAATGAAAACCAGAGAAATTAAGCCCAAATGGAGGAATCAACCTGCCTGACTTCAGGCTCTACTACAAAGCCACAGTCATCAAGACAGTATGGTACTGGCACAAAGACAGAAATATAGATCAATGGAACAAAATAGAAAGCCCAGAAATAAATCCACGCACATATGGACACTTTATCTTTAACAAAGGAGACAAGAATATACAATAGATTAAAGACAATCTCTTTAACAAGTGATGCTGGGAAAACTGGTCAACCACGTGTAAAAGAATGAAACTAGAGCACTTTCTAATGCTATACACAAAAATAAACTCAAAATGGATTAAAGATCTAAACATAAGACCAGAAACTATAAAACTCCTAGAGGAGAACATAAGGCAAAACACTCTCTGACATATATCACAGCAGGATCCTCTATGACCCACCTCCCAGAATATTGGAAATAAATATTGGAAATAAAAGCAAAAATAAACAAATGGGACCTAATTAAACTTAAAAGCTTCTGCACAACAAAGGAAACTATTAGCAAGGTGAAAAGGCAGCCTTCAGAATGGGAGAAAATAATAGCAAATGAAGCAACCGACAAACAACTAATCTCAAAAATATACAAGCAACTCAATTCCTGCAGCTCAATTCCAGAAAAATAAATGACCCAATCAAAAAATGGGCCAAAGAACTAAATAGACATTTCTTCAAAGAAGACATACAGATGGCTAACAAACACATGAAAAGATGCTCAACATCACTCATTATCAGAGAAATGCAAATCAAAACCACTATGAGGTACCATTTCACGCCAGTCAGAATGGCTGTGATCCAAAAGTCTACAAGCAATAAATGCTGGAGAGGGTGTGGAGAAAAGGGAACTCTCTTACACTGTTGGTGGGAATGCAAACTAGTACAGCCACTATGGAGAACAGTGTGGAGATTCCTTAAAAAACTGGAAATAGAACTGCCTTATGATCCAGCAATCCCACTGCTGGGCATACACACTGAGGAAACCAGAAGGGAAAGAGACACGTGTACCCCAATGTTCATCGCAGCACTGTTTATAATAGCCAGGACATGGAAGCAACCTAGATGCCCATCAGCAGATGAATGGATAAGAAAGCGGTGGTACATATACACAATGGAGTATTTCTCAGCCATTAAAAAGAATACATTTGAATCAGTTCTAATGAGGTGGATGAAACTGGAGCCTATTATACAGAGTGAAGTAAGCCAGAAAGAAAAACACCAATAGAGTATACTAATGCATATCTATGGAATTTAGAAAGACGGTAACAATAACGCTGTGTACGAGACAGCAAAAGAGACACTGATGTACAGAACAGTCTTGTGGATTCTGTGGGAGAGGGAGAAGGTGGGATGATTTGGGAGGATGGCATTGAAATATGTATAATATCATACATGAAACGAGTCGCCAGTCCAGGTTCCATGCACGATACTGGATGCTTGGGGCTGGTGCACTGGGATGACCCAGAGGGAGGGTATGGGGAGGGAGGAGGGAGGAGGGTTCAGGATGGGGAACACATGTATACCTGTGGCAGATTCATTTGGATATATGGCAAAACCAATACAATATTGTAAAGTTAAATAAAATAAAATTAAAAAAAAATAAATAAAGAGAATGTAGATACTCCAGAAAGGAGTGTCTGGTTGTGAGATGGAAATGAAACTTAAGTGCTATTATGACTCCCATTATTTTTTAAAGAAGTTTGACACCAGAATATTGAGTTAGTGTCCCTAGAAATTCAACTTTTAGAGGTTAATTCTCAACTTTTAAAAATAAGCCAAACAATATTTGAAAAAAAGCTCTGACCCACAGGTCCTCAGTTTTTTTTAGTGACAGAGTTCTATGCACTCATCTTTCTGATATCTTTTTAGAATAATTTTTAGTCAAATGAATAAAATATTCAGAGACATCACAAGAATTCACAGGTGAAATTAACTACTGTGGTTATTGTATGAATAATTAAAAATTTTCCTATAGAATTAATATACAGTCTTTGGAAAGTTTAACTCAGTCCTTCATATTTTCTCCTCACAAATGGGTGTGTTTTGAAAATACTGTATTTTGAAATACTGAAAATACTGTATTTTGAAAATACTGTAAATTAAGTAATAAAGAATATTTCATTCTTGTGATAGTAGCAGAGAAACCACATCCATTCAATTCAAATGAATATATACATATCATGTCATCAATTTTTGGCTGACTTGAATTTATTGCATCACAAAATTCTAATAGAAATTGAGATATACTCCAAGCAAACCCCTTACATGATATTCTACTTTATGATAGTCCTACCTACAATACATACATCCATTAATATATGTGCAATGTGTGAAATGCTGCATTGACCAAAAACTTCATTCCTTTTTTTTCCCACAACATCTTATGGAAATAACCCAAATGAACTTTTTGGGCAGCCCAATACAACTATGAAATGTAGGCATTATTTGTTCTTGTTTATAGTAAAGTCTCTGGCACATGGTAAATGCTCAATGAACATTTTTTGAATGAATTAATGAATCCATTAAGTGGTAAACTGGATGCCTACTACAGTGTTAAAAAACTATACTAAGTACTTTACATGAAGCAGTTATTTGATAAAAAGACATTTAAATTTTCTATGTATGTCTTAATTCTCATCTTACAAATGATGAAATTGAGACTAAAATATGTTGTAAAATTTGTTGATCACACATTTAGGATAATAATGTACTTCTCAAAACCCTGTGCAATTTCCATTATCTCATTATTTAAAAAAATATTTAAAATCACTTGCATTATATGGTTATGGAAGTGATTTATAGTTTATTAAATCTGCTCTTAAACATAAAGCAAAAAGTATGTCTCAGAACAATATTGCTTAAAGAGCAATTACATTAACTACAATAATGAAGACATAATCAGTAGTGTGGATATTAAGATTCATGATAGTATATAAGATGTTATGCAAATAGGAAATAAATTATTACTATATATATAGTTAATAACAACCCTTGTATTTTTAATATAAATTTTAACATATAAAAGTAAAGAATATATTATGCTATGATCACATTCCCATTGCCTTTATGTTTATATAATTACTTTTTACAAACAAAAGAGTTAATATAATTATATTATTTTAGTTTCCATGGTGCCAGTATAATCATTAGCTCTAAATTCTAATTAAGATTATGAAGAAGATCTTGTTATATATGATCTTGATACAGATATTAACGCTTTGTAATAGATTCCAACATGCTAGAGAAATTACATGGAGTGAGAAATGCTGTTAAAAGTAGGTCAATTTTAAGTCCCCCATCTTTAAAATTTATTGCACTGCATAGACCCTTAAGCTATAGAGAACTGAAAGTTTTTTGGTTATAGAAAATCTGATGGTGTCCCAGACATTATTCCTACTTTTCTCTTTTTGGTGGTCTATAGATCTTCAGAAATCTTCAACATGAGGGTGGGGGAAGGTTTCAATAAACAGTTATTTTAAATTTATTTTATAATACTAAATATAAAGCTGAATATATATAGAATACCTACTAGGGATTGTAACTATTGCAGCAAATAGAACTTATATCACAATACTTTAATGATATTGTAATTAAACTCCTAGAGGAGAACATAGGCAAAACACTCTCCGACATACATCACAGCAGGATCCTCTATGACCCACCTCCCAGAATATTGGAAATAAAAGCAAAAATAAACAAATGGGACCTAATTAAACTTAAAAGCTTCGGCACAACAAAGGAAACTATTAGCAAGGTGAAAAGACAGCCTTCAGAATGGGAGAAAATAATAGCAAATGAAGCAACCGACAAACAACTAATCTCAAAAATATACAAGCAACTCAATTCCTGCAGCTCAATTCCAGAAAAATAAATGACCCAATCAAAAAATGGGCCGAAGAACTAAATAGACATTTCTCCAAAGAAGACATACAGATGGCTAACAAACACATGAAAAGATGCTCAACATCACTCATTATCAGAGAAATGCAAATCAAAACCACAATGAGGTACCATTTCACGCCAGTCAGAATGGCTGCAATCCAAAAGTCTACAAGCAATAAAAGCTGGAGAGGGTGTGGAGAAAAGGGAACCCTCTTACACTGTTGGTGGGAATGCAAACTAGTACAGCCACAATGGAGAAGAGTGTGGAGATTCCTTAAAAAACTGGAAATAGAACTGCCTTATGATCCAGCAATCCCACTGCTGGGCATACACACTGAGGAAACCAGAAGGGAAAGAGACACGTGTACCCCAGTGTTCATCGCAGCACTGTTTATAAGAGCCAGGACATGGAAGCAACCTAGATGCTCATCAGCAGATGAATAGATAAGAAAGCGGTGGTACATATACACAATGGAGTATTACTCAGCCATTAAAAAGAATATATTTGAATCAGTTCTAATGAGGTGGATGAAACTGGAACCTATTATACAGAGTGAAGTAAGCCAGAAAGAAAAACACCAATACAGTATACTAATGCATATATACAGAATTTAGAAAGATGGTAACAATAACCCTGTGCACGAGACAGCAAAAGAGACACTGATGTATAGATCAGTCTTATGGACTCTGCGGGAGAGGGAGAGGATGGGGAGATTTGGGAGAATGGCATTGAAACGTGTATAATATCATGTATGAAACGATTCACCAGTCCAGGTTCGATGCAGGATACTGGATGCTTGGGGCTGGTGCACTGGGACGACCTAGAGGGAGGGCATGGGGAGGGAGGAGGGAGGAGGGTTCAGGGTGGGGAACACAGGTATACCTGTGGCGGATTCATTTCGATATTTTGCAAAACTAATACAATATTGTAAATTTTTAAAATAGAATAAAATTAAAAAAAAAAAAAGAATTGACATGACAATCTTGAGTCTTTCCATGTTCAAAGTTTTGTAGTTTTCTTCATGTATATTTCGTACGTATTTTGTCACATTTATACATAGGAATTTCATTTTCTGATGCTAATATAAATAGTAATGTGTTTAACTTCAAATTCTACTTATTCATTGATGTTATGTAAGAAAGCTATTTTCATTTTTATATTAAACTTTTCTTCTGGAAAAAAATAAATTAATAAAACTGCATTTATGAAACTATTTTAATGCTTATAGTATATGATATCCAATTATTTTTGAAGCAATAACAAACTAACAAAACAGGGGTTGCCACTGACAATTTTGCCACTAATAATTCACTCCTAATTTTGAAAAGTAATCAATAACTGTATAAGACACAAACTAAAATGTCAAACTGTCAAGACTTATGTTTAAATATGTTGTCTACTGGATGTTTGAATTTTTTGAGTAAATTAACCCTTCTGTGATTTAATCACCTTATCTTTAAAATGCAAAAGGATCTTTTAAGGATGAAAGAAGACAATGGAGTTAAACACCATACAAAGCACTTAGAATTATGTCTGCTATAAAGCAATCATTTGATAACTGACCCGTAGTGGTGCAATCGGAGTGTGATGGGAAGGAAAGTCCAAAAGGGATGGGATATATGGCTGATTCACTTCATTGTATAGCAGAAACTAACACAACACTGTAAAGCAATTTTATTCAAATAGAAATACAAAACAACTCATTTGTAAGTAATCTTCAAGACCTTCAACAAATTCCATTAGTTTCTTTAAGGTGCAGTACTTTGAAATGAGATCTGGAGTAAATTATTCACTTTCTACTCATTATATATATATATATATATAGTATACATAATATATTATATATGTGTATATATATATACTATATTTATATAGAGTATATATTGTATATATACTATATACTATAGTATATATGTATATATATACATACACTATATATATATAGTGTATATATATATATATATATATATATATATATATATATACACACACTGTTGATCCTAATAGAATCAGCATTCCATTCCATAGAAGTATCTATTCTTTTTCTCCATCTTATCATTAAGTTTGAGAAACAGTTGTCAATTTTTGTTTGTCTGTGGACCAACACTTTTCGAGCCTCTGCCTTGGGCCAGGAAACTTCCAAAGTGGTGCTTTGCATATGTTAGTTCATTTAATCCTCAAAAAACCTCTCCTAAGTATTATTGTGTACAGTTTGCCAATGAAGAAAACAGTTCACAAAGCAGTTGATAACTCACCAAATATATACAATTAGTTGGAGGTATGACCTAAATCAAATCCCTTATTATTATACAGTGGAAGTGAGAAATAGATTTAAGGGCCTAGATCTGATAGATAGAGTGCTTGATGAACTATGGAATGAGGTTTGTGACATTGTACAGGAGACAGGCATCAAGACGATCCCCATGGAAAAGAAATGCAAAAAAGCAAAATGGCTGTCTGGGGAGGCCTTACAAATAGCTGTGAAAAGAAGAGAAGTGAAAAGCAAAGGAGAAAAGGAAAGATACAAACATCTGAATGCAGAATTCCAAAGAATAGCAAGAAGAGATAAAAAAAAAAAGCCTTCTTCAGCGACCTATGCAAAGAAATAGAGGAAAACAACAGAATGGGAAAGACTAGAGATCTCTTCAAGAAAATCAGAGATACCAAAGGAACATTTGATGCAAAGATGGGCTCAATAAAGGACAGAAATGGTATGGACCTAACAGAAGCAGAAGATATTAAGAAGAGATGGCAAGAATACACAGAAGAACTATACAAAAAAGATCTTCATGACCCAGATAATCATGATGGTGTGATCACTGACCTAGAGCCAGACATCCTGGAACATGAAGTCAAGTGGGCCTTAGAAAGCATCACTAGGAACAAAGCTAGTGGAGGTGACGGAATTCCAGTTGAGCTATTCCAAATCCTGAAAGATGATGCTGTGAAAGTGCTGCACTCAATATGCCAGCAAATTTGGAAAACTCAGCAGTGGCCACAGGACTGGAAAAGGTCAGTTTTCATTCCAATCCCAAAGAAAGGCAATGCCAAAGAATGCTCAAACTACTGCACAATTGCACTCATCTCACACGCTAGTGAAGTAATGCTCAAAATTCTCCAAGCCAGGCTTCAGCAATATGTGAACCGTGAACTTCCTGATGTTCAGCTGGTTTTAGAAAAGGCAGAGGAACCAGAGATCCAATTGCCAACGTCTGCTGGATCATGGAAAAAGCAAGAGAGTTCCAGAAAAGCATCTATTTCTGCTTTATTGACTGTGCTAAAGCCTTTGACTGTATGGATCACAATAAACTGTGGAAAATTCTTCAAGAGGTGGGAATACCAGATCACCTGATCTGCTTCTTGAGAAATTTGTATGCAGGTCAGGAAGCAACAGTTAGAACTGGACATGGAACAACAGACTGGTTCCAAATAGGAAAAGGAGTACGTCAAGGCTGTATATTGTCACCCTGTTTATGTAACTTATATGCAGAGTACATCATGAGAAACCCTGGAGTGGAAGAAACACAAGGTGGAATCAAGATTGCCAGGAGAAATATCAATAACCTTAGATATGCAGATGAAATCACCCTTATGGCAGAAAGTGAAGAGGAACTCAAAAGCCTCTTGATGAAAGTGAAAATGGAGAGTGGAAAAGTTGGCTTAAAGCTCAACATTCAGAAAATGAAGATCATGGCATCCGGTCCCATCACTTCATGGGAAATAGATGGGGAAACAGTGGAAACAGTGTGAGACTTTATTTTTCTGGGCTTCAAAATCACTACAGATGGTGACTGCAGCCATGAAATTAAAAGATGTTTACTCCTTGGAAGGAAAGTTATGACCAACCTAGATAGCATATTCAAAAGCAGAGACATTACTTTGCCAACAAAGTTTCACCTAGTCAAGGCTATGGTTTTTCCTGTGGTCATGTATGGATGTGAGATTTTGACTGTGAAGAAGGCTGAGCACCAAAGAATTGATGTTTTTGAACTGTGATGTTGGAGAAGACTCTTGAGAGTCCCTTGGACTGCAAGGAGATCCAACCAGTCCATTCTGAAGGAGATCAGCCCTGGGATTTCTTTGGAATGAAGGATGCTAAAGCTGAAACTCCAGTACTTTGACCACCTCATGCAAAGAGTTGACTCATTTCCATGAGTCAACTCATTGGAAAAGACTCTGATGCTGGGAGGGATTGGGGGCAAGAGGAGAAGGGGACGACAGAGGATGAGATGGCTGGATGGCATCACTGACTCGATGGACATGAGTCTCAGTGAACTCCGGGAGTTGGTGATGGACAGGGAGGCCTGGCACGCTGCAATTCATGGGGTCACAAAGAGTTGGACATGACTGAGTGACTTATCTGATCTGATAATTTAGGATTCTAAACTGGGTTTTATGACTTGAAAGGTCTTCCAAAGTGGTGCTAGTGGTGCTAGTGGTGCTAGTGGTAAAGAATCTGCCTGCCCATGCAACCAACATGAGATATCAGTTGAGCATAAGGAAGCACTACTGTGATCAAAGCTAGTGGAGGTGATAGAATTCCAGTTGAGCTAAAAGACTATACTGGTAAAGTGCTACACTCAATAGGCCAGTAAATTTGGAAAATTCAGCAGAGGTCACAGGACTGGAAAAGGTAAGTTTTCATTCCAATCCTAAAGAAGGGCAATGTCAAAATAATGTTCAAACTACCCCACAATTTAAATTATTTCACATACTAGCAAAGTAATGCTCAAAATCTTTCAAGTTAGTCTTAAGCAGTACATGAACTCAGAACTTCCAGATATACAAGCTAGATTTAGAAAAGGCAGAGGAACCAGAGATCAAATTGCCAGCATCTGTTGAACCATACAAAAAGCAAGGGAGCTCCAGAAAAACATCCATTTCTGCTTCACTGACTATGCTAAAGCCTTTGTCTGTGTAGATTACAACAACTGTGGAATTCTTCAAGAGATGGGAATACCAGATCACTGACTATGCTAAAGCCTTTGTCTGTGTAGATTACAACAACTGTGGAATTCTTCAAGAGATGGGAATACCAGACCACCTGACCTGCCTTTATGAAAGACAAAAAGCAACAGTTAGAACTGTACCTGGGAGAATGGACCAGTTCAAAATTGGGAAAGGAGTACGTCAAGTATACTGTCACCCTGCATATTTAACTTCTTTGAAGAGCACATCATGTGAAATGCCAGTTTGGATGCAGCACAAACTGGAATTAAGATTGCCAGAAGAAATATCTCAAATATCTCAAAAATACCTCAAATATGCCAATGACAACATCCTAATGGCAAAAAGTGAAGATGAACTAAAAATCCTCTTGATGAAAATGAAAGAAGAGAGTGAAAAGGCTGGCTTAAAATTAAACATTCAAAAATTGAGATCATGGCATCCAATCCCTTCATTTCATGGCAAATATATGGGAAGAATATCTAAACCATGACAGACATTATTTTCGTGGACTCCTAAATCACAAAATTAAAAGATGTTTAGACCCTGATGCTGGGAAAGATTGAGGGCAGGAGGAGAAGGGGGCTACAGATGAGATGGTTGGATGGCATCACTGACTCAATGGACATGAGTTTGGGTGAACTCTGGGAGTTGGTGATGGACAGGGAAGGCTGGAACTCTGCAGTACATGGAGTTGCAAAGTCAGACATGGCTGAGTGACTGAACTGAACTCCTTGGAAGAAAATCAATGACACACCTAGACAACTTATTAAAAGCAGAGACATCATTTTGCTGACAGGTCCATATAGTCAAATTTATGGCTTTTCCAGTAGTCATGTATGGATGTGAAAGTTGGACCATAAAAAAAGGCTGAGCACCTAAGAAAGGATGCTTTTGAACTGAGGGGCTGGAGAAGACTCTTGAGAGTCCCTTGGACTGTAGGGAGATCACATCAGTTAATCATAAAGGAATCAACCTTGAATATTCATTGGAAGGACTGATGATGAAGCTGAAACTGCAATGCTCTGATCATCTGATGTGAAGAGCTGACTCAGTAGAAAAGACCCTGATGCTGGGAAAGATTGAAGGCAGGAGGAAAAGGGGATTACAAGGGATGAGATGGCTGGATGACATCACTGATTCAATGGACATTAGTTTTAGCAAACTAGAAAATAGTGAAAGATGGGGGAGCCTAGCATGCTGCAGTCCATGGGATTGCAAAGAGTTGGAAAGGATTGAGCTTGTGAACAACAATGATGGCTTAAACGCACATGCTTTTTCTCATCTCCTTAGATTTAGTCTGATTGAGCTTCCAAGGTTCAAGACAAAAGAAGTCTCTGTTACTCAAAAGTTGATATAGATTCAGAGAGACAGCAAATTTCAATAATTTAGGATATTTTTATGCACTGAGTGTCACCAACTCAATGCAATGAGTTTAGGTAAGCTCCAGGAGTTGGTGATGGACAGGGAGGCCTGGTGTGCTGAGGTCCATGGGGTCACAAAGAGTGGGATACGACTGAGTGACTGAACTGAATTGAACTGATCTGTGCCCCTCCTCTGGAAGTTCATAGGTTAAAGCCCTAACCACAAATATGATGGCATTTGCAGTGGACTTTTGGGAAGTAGTTAGGTTTGATGAAGTCATAGGATGCAGCCCCCATGATGGGATTTGTGTCCTTATTGGAACAGGAAAGGACTTCCCTGGTGGTTCAGATGGTAAAGAATCTGCCTACAATGTGGGAGACCCAGGTTTGAAACCTGGGTTGGGAAGATACCCTGAAGAAAGGTACGGCAACGCACTCCAGTATTCTTGCTTGTAGAATTCCATGGACAGAGGATCATGGTGGGCTACAATCCAAGGGCTAGTGACTGAGAGATTAACACTTTCACTTTCAGGAACAGGAAGATACTACAGCTTTTTTTCTCTGTGAAGACATGGTAAGAAGTTGGCCAATCAAAAGTCATGAATAAGGTTCTCACCATGAATCAAATCTACTGGCACCTAGATCTTGGACTTTACTGTGAAACATAAATACCTGATGCTTAAGCCACCCAGTATATGGTATTTTGTTTTAAGAAACAGAGTTAAGATAGAAACTGATTCAAATTTTTGATTTATTAGATTCTATCCTTCAAAATCCTTTCCTTTTTATTGCATTTTCAATGAATCTCTTGCCCAAGTTTTCACAGCAAAGTAACATCTCCTTTGTCCTTGTTTCTATCTCATCAAGATTCCTAGCACATAATAGGTATTTAGTAAATATTGGTATCTTGTTTATTTTTTGACTCTTGTTCTGGCAACTTGCAATTGCTTCCATCATTTTGTCCTCACAATATTCTATGTCCAACTCAGGTGATTTTCCTGTCCTCACTGCTATGATTTTAATTCTGTTAGGAATTATGATTTTTACACAAACTCATTTTTTTAATAGTACTGACTCCAATGTCAAGCAATTTCAAATTGGTAAGTGTGGGAGTTGAATGTTCTCCTCAAGGCATGCTGACTCCACTATCATTCATATTTTCCTGTAGTCTCCCTAGGAAACTTTCAGTTGTTCCTGGAGTCAGTTGACCTCCAAGTTTACTATTGCTGAGTATTGTTTTTCTAAGTTAAAAAAATTACCTACTCTTCATTAAATGAACTTTATAGTGACTGGAATAAATGCAAACAGAAAGTTGAATGCTATTTTTTGTAATAGTTTGCATGATTGCTAATTTTCCTATTTTTTCACATATATGTTCATAATGGGCTTCCCAGGTGGCACTAGTGGTAAAAAACACACCTGCCAATGCAGGAGATGTAAGAGATATGTGTTCAATCCCTGGGTGAGGAAGATCTCCTGGAGTAGGAAATGGCAGCCCATTCCAGTATTCTTACCTGGAAAATTCAATGGACAGAAGAGCCTGGTCAACTACACTTCATAAGATATCAAAGAGACAGACATGACTAAGCGACTAAGCACACACATATTCATAACGTAATCTTAATTGTTGACTGCCATTGAGACCCCAAAGCACAGGTATAATAAAAAGTTTTAAAAAATAATAAAGCTTGTTGAGAAAGTTGAATTGTTCTTTCTAAACTCATTGCTACATTGAACTAGCTGTTCAGATTGTAGGGCGCAAGTTCTGGAAAGGTTTAAGCAGCCCTCTTGCTGTTTCAGATAACAAAAAATACACACAACGTGTATCTTTGCTTTTAAGATCTTATAATCACAAAAAATCACAGTTAATCATTGTTTAGCACATCTTACAGAATATTGATAATAAAGTTAGGTAACAAAAATATTGTATCCTAGCCACTAAAGAATTACTTAGCTTGTGTAATAATAGAATTTTGGATTAAATGCTGATTTTATCAATGTAACATTAAATGTTTTAGGACCATATCTGCTGATTATAGAGTGCTAAATCATAATCAGTTTTGTTTTAAAATATATAATTTGCATTTAACATTTAGGGTCAAAAATAATCTATCTAATTGATCAATTTTTTTACAAATACATCCTGGTATTTACATGGGAAAGTAAGTTGGTAGTTTTACTTGAAACATCTAGCAAACTTTTAAGAAGAAAATGGCTTAATGGGTTTGTGTATATCTGTGTAAGTGTGTGAAAAATTCAGATCAGTGAATTATTCTTAAGAATTTCAAAACTATGATAAAGTATCAGTATGTAATCATTTTATAATCCCTTACTTTGGATTTTTCCCTCAACATTAACAAACCAACTTAAACTTAGGGCTGCTGCTGCTGCTGCTAAGTCGCTTCAGTCATGTCCGACTCTGTGCGACCCCAGAGACGGCAGCCCACCAGGCTTCCCCGTCCCTGGGATTCTCCAGGCAAGAACACTGGAGTGGGTTGCCATTTCCTTCAATGCATGAAAATGAAAAGTGAAAGTGAAGTTGCTCAGTCGTGTCCGACTCTTCGTGACCCCATGGACTGAAGCTTACCAGGCTCCTCCATCCATCGGATTTTCCAGGCAAGAGTACTGAAGTGGGTAAACTTAGGGCTAGATTATAACATTTTCTTATTCATCAAGTTATTGGTAAATATGTCATTTCATAATTAAATAGACCAGTGTTATATATGGCTTCATTTATTTCAAATAATATAAATAAAACACTTTTTAAAAGACAAAATCCCTTTGAGATATAAAACAGGACAAATTAATTTATTTGGTTGAATTCATCACTGACCACAATTAAATCAATTGAATTCATTTATCTTAAAAAAGAAACACACTAGTAAACAGTAAACCTCTTATTTTACCTTGAAAACGTTACAAATGCCACCATGCTGGGCTACAAATAAATGTCTGATTTAGTGAAAAAGCAAAACAGAAATCATCTTTACCAAAAATTTATTGCCATTTTCATTATAATGTTTGGGAGGTTTTTCAAAAGTTTTATTTTTAAATAGGATAAATGCTTATCCCTGCTGGGGTTAAGCCTTGCAGTGGAGTGTTACGCAGGGAAAATCTTTCAGCCTTTTAGTTTCAGAAATAGGTTCCATATTACTGAGAAATGCATCTGTAAAGAACTAAAAGTAAAGTGAGCTAAAATAAATTCTTCTCTTTGTCTATGTCAAACAAGTTAGAGGAATACTCAATTTCTGTTGGAAACAGTTACAACTGGTGATTGTCATGATGTAATGTGTAATGTGCAATTACAGTCAGTTTTTCCATTAGGTTTTCAGATTTAATTTCAGAAAATGGATTCGTATTTAAAGCTCAGAGCACCTGGCCTATGACTAAACCCTGATTCAGAATAAACAACTGGACTGTTTGATGAGAGGAACCTGCTTCTGGATTTAAATGGCATTTTGTAACTGTGGGTGCTGTTAAATGGCTTAGCTGGTTTGCTGTACTGACAATGCTTCCATGTAAATAGAAATCCTCTTTTTAGCTACAAATATCTTCCTCTATTGTGTGTGAGTTTTCCAAGTTTTTCCAAAATTTCATCAAAATATAAATTTACTGAGTAATTCAGAATAGTTTTAGGAACTTTGCGTCTAGGATCCATAGTTCTAAATTGATTCAATTATACCTTTTTAGGGACTTCAGGTGGAGAAGGCAATGGCACCCCACTCCAGTACTCTTGCCTGGAAAATCTCATGGATGGAGGAGCCTGGTAGGCTGTAGTCCATGGGGTCGCTAAGAGTTGGACACGACTGAGTGACTTCACTTTCACTTTTCACTTTCATGCATTGGAGAAGGAAATGGCAACCCACTCCAGTGTTCTTGCCTGGAGAATCCCAGGGACAGGGGAGCCTGGTGGGCTGCCGTCTATGGGGTCCCACAGAGTTGGACACGACTGAAGTGACTTAGCAGCAGCAGCAGCAGCAGGGACTTCAGGTGCAAAGAAATGAATCAGAAAGTCAAAGGGGAAATATCTTTAGGAGGCCTTAAAAGCAACAGTGGAATATATATATATATATATATATATATATATTTGAAATGGTTGCTATTAAAGAGATACATGATTTATCAACAACTTCCACGTGTACATTTTTAACATATGTCATTTCAGATCTCTAAAAAAAAATGTATACCTGTGTTCACATTGATTTTTGATTAAAGGAGTAGCTCAATGATGTTTCTAAAATATTTTCTTAGCTGTAACCTAATTCATTACATACATCAACAGCACAAGGTTGATATGGAACTTTTTGGTATGGTATCACTGTACCATTTATGGCTGTGTAGACTTAGACACACACACAGTTTTCCAAGTGTCCTTCTTCTAAGCTCTCTTTATTCATTGCTCTTACTATTCAGTGTGGTTAGAGAGTTCATAGGGTCATCATCATTCCTGGGAAGCTTGTAATTTGGGGTCCTATCAGAGAGTTATTGAATTAGAATCTCACTTTTTAATATAATACAAAAATAACTCATATTGACATTAGAGTTGGAATAGCACTGCCATAGACTACCTTCATGTTGTAGTAGAAGCAATCGTATTACGGTCTGAAGATAAATATTGATCTCCCCTACTGAACCGAGTTCCTATGAACCATGCCAGTAACCTGATTCACAATCCAGAAATATCTATACATATTGTGGGCATATAAATGTCACATTTCTATACTGTGGAGAATATATCAGGAGTTGTGGAAGTCCCTCAGTCTGGACTTCCCTGGTGGCTCAGACAGTAAAGAATATCTGTCTACAATGCAGGAGACCTGGGTTTGATCCCTGGGTCAGGAAGATACCCTGGAGAAGGGAGTGGCAACCCATTTTAGCATGCCTAGAGATTTCCATGGACAGAGGAGCCTGGCAGGCTATATATTTTTGCATATATCAGGAGACATATAATTAATTAGTATTATTAATAATTATGTATTCTGAATTCTACAATCCAGAAGAGACTACAAAATGTTATCTAATAACTTGAATAATGGGGATACCAAGTTAAATGCCCCCCAAAAGACAAAAAAATAAATTATACTTTAATTTATAAAATAAATTAAAAGTTAAAAAAAATTCCAACCAACTGAAAAATAAAAACCATTCTGGAGAAAGTTTCATTTAAACTTGAAGAAGAATAAAATGTCAACACATATAGCTAGGAACTTGTTTCCTCAAGACAAGGTTATATTATATTAGTTCAGCTGTACAAGAGTAGGATATTTTGGTGAATAAGCAGTCAGTCAGGCTTCCTGGTGGCTCAGCAGTAAAGAATCTACCCGCCAAGCAGGAGATGTGGTTTCGATCGCTAGGTCAGGAAGATATTCTGAAGAGGGAAATAGCAACCTACTCCAATATTCTTGCCTGGGAAATCTCATGGACAGAGGAGTCTAGTCGGCTACCGTCCATGGAATCACGAAAGAGTTGGCCGCATCGTAGCAATTAAAAGCAACAAAAGTAGTCAGTCGTTGTGATTTGAAATATATTAAATGATAAGAGGTTAAAAATTGAAATAGGCAAAGTGAATTGGGCTGATGTTAAGAGATTAGAAATCTATCTTGAGATGTTTTCACTTTATATCGTATTGTGATGCTTGAATGACTTTCTTTAAGGGACCAGTGTGAGTGTAAAATGTGTGATGTTTAATTTTATGTAGCACCTTGTGCCCAGGTTAAAGATCTTTTTGGTGTGTCCGTAATGGTGTTTCTGGAGGATAAGATTAGCATTTGAATTGGTGGACTAGGTAATGTAGATTGCCTTCCTCAGTGAGGGTGGGCATTGTTCAGGCTGTTGAGGTCCTGAATAGAACAAAACGAGGAAGAGAAAGGAACTTGCCCCTTTTGTATCTTGCCTGCCTATTTGGGCTGCAACATTGATCCCTCTCCTGCCCTTGGACTAGAATTTACACCATCTGTTCCCTTGATTCCCAAGTCTTCAGATTCTAAGGGACTCACACCAGTGGCTTTCTTGGAACTCTAGTTTGCAGATGTGTTTGTATGTGTATATATATATATGAAGAGAAAAGGTGAGAAAACAGTTTGTCCTTGAAAAATCCAGAATATAAATGAAGACGATGGAGTAAGGATAGATAGAAGGCTTATTTGAAGAAATTTTGGAGATATGATATAGAGGACTGGGAGCTAGTTGTATAAGAGAAGTGAAGGGGAATATATAATAAAAAGTTCACTATAGAGTTTTAATCCTTGAGGTAAAATGGGCAAGTTATTAATAGAAATTAAGAAATCAACCTATTTTCAAGACAGGAATAGAGGTACAGAGGTAGAGAACAGACTTATGGACTCATCAGGGGAAGGAGATGGTGGGACGAATTGTGACAGTAGTATTGACATATATACATTACCATGTGTAAAATAAATAATTAGCTGATAGTTTGATATAACACACAGAGCTCAGCCTGGTGCTCTGGGATGACATGGGAAGGTAGAGGGTGGGAGGGAGGCCTAAAAGGGAGGGAATATATGCATACTTATAGCTGATTCATGCTGTATGTTGATATATGGCAAAACCAATACAATATTGTAAAGTTAAAAAATAATAAAAAAAATAAAATCCTGTTATATAGCAAAACTTAAAAAAAAAAGAAATCAACACAATATTGTAAAGCAATTATCCTCCAATTAAAAATAAAAATTTTAAACCTAGTAAAGAAAAAAAAAAGAAATGAGAAAAAACATCAGACTCAGTTTTGGACACATTGAAATGAATTAGTCAACACTGGGTCTTGTGTATCTGTGCACATAAGATCGCAGATGAGGGGAGAGAGATTTGATGTGCATATCTGAGAGTTATCGGCACTGAAAAAAATAGTTGAAACTGTGGAACCATATGAAATTCTGGTGGGCCTGAAGGGGACAGGTTGGAATATGTTTTATACTCCTTTGCCCTTTTCTGGGCTATACTGTTATCAGCATCCCAGGCAAAAATATGCTTGATTGTGACCTTTATTTCATTTACCTATATGATTCTTTCCTTTTTGAACGATTAACTAAGTTGCTAAAGGCAGGCTTCTCTTGCTCTGATAAATGGGGCAAAACAGCTAGGTTCTCCCAGTAGCCATTCCCTCCTATTTTCTAAGTGTGGAACTTAACTGTGGCTTTAAGCTTCTCCTTGGTCTTCCCAAAAGGTTCTCCAACTTCCTTTGCAGCTCTTGTTGTCAGGTAATGGACTTTTTATCCGAAGTTACTGGGAAGCCATTGAACCTTATTTGTGTTTTACCTTGTTGTGCCCCAAGATGTCAGCTTAATGGCTGGAGCTCTGGCAGCCCTCTTGCAAGTGTAAAAAGGGAATCATAACAAAAGCAAGGAAACAAATGATGTCAGAATAGACATGTGTGCTTTGAAAACATGTTGGAGCCACAGCATCAGTCCTAGATTTTCAAGTTCTTACAAAGAAAAAAAAAAAAGATAATTTATTTAAACCATTATTTTGGAGTTCATTGCTTCTCTTACCCAAATGCTAGTCTTTAATTCATAAAATTAATTCAATGTGTTTTTAATAGAATCTTAGTTAAACTGAATTTGCATATTTAATATCATCTTGGGCAATGTGTACCTTTTAAGGGAAAGAAGTCTTAGTGTACAATCTAAATCTCATTATCAATGTGGCTTAACAATGTGTGTTAAAGTAGGAATAGATTTTAATGAAAGGTGTGGCTTTTAGATGACAGGCTTATTTATCACTTTAAAACTATTTCACCTTTCTGTTCCAATTGTCTTTTCTTGAGAGGAGCAAGCATGAATTCATGTTAGCAACCACAGCATCAATCATAGGTACCAGCTAAGAAAGCATTATATCTGAAAGTTCCTTGATTCCATATTCCTATCATGCTGGCCTACTGCAGTGTGAAATGCACGCTGATCTATTAAGGGATGATAAAAAGCAATGTGATTAACTAGTGTTTTATATCCTTTGAGATCAAATGCATAAAGAAAATACTGACATATGGGAAATCTAGTGAGACTAAGAAATATTATATTAGAAGTAGAAAGCCTTATTACTTTATCTTATGTAATTCATCATTGTTGCCTTCATCAGTTATCTTCCCCTCTCCCAGCACAATAAACAGTGATGCCTTTAAAAAAAAAAAAAGTCCAAGTTGGGTTATATTACATGCTCTTAGGATAAATGCAACTTTTCCTCCTAACACATATCTAAAATTACTCAAGTTACACTATGCAAATGAGGAAATTACAGAAATATTTCAATTGGACACAGGAATGCTACTCACACTGAAATCATATTTGTCTTATCTATCCAAAAACCCAAGCAAAACAAAGTGGACAGCTGGTTTATTAATACTTTACAGGATCCAGGTGAATAAAAGAATTTTAAGAAAATATTTGAAGAAATGTTTAAAAACCAGAAGTGGAAACTTATGGTTGCTTGACCAATAAATATTTACTTCTTTTCTGACTGAGTCAAATTTTTGTTTTCAGCCCTCACCAAGTCAATAAATAATCACCCATCTCCAGCTACAGGTTTCATACTTGATCAGGTTGAACCAGCCATTCAGACCCCAATCTTATTTTTAGTCATGGATTTGGGCATTGGCTTGTGAAGAAATTCTAGGCAATTAGATTAAAAAAGGCCTGTTTCCCAGGATCCCCTAGAAGAGGTTTTCTATCATCTTAAAAAGAAAACATCTTCCCTTCACATTCACTGGCCTTTTTCATTTTTGGGTGTGTTGGCTGGAACAGCTGTAGGTTTCCTTTGGCCTCAGAAAGAGTTAGCCTGTGAACAAGCCAACATGCTAAGGGTGGCAGCACAGATTTTTAAAGGTCCATTGGTCCTTAATGAAACCTCTTAGCAGCTAAATTTGTAATCCTGGAGTCTTTCATCTCCAGCCTCTTGTTTTACAGCAGGAAAACGTATTTCTTATGTTTTAAACCAGACAATCTGGGTTTTCTGTTTCTTGTAGCAAAGAGTATGCTGATAGAAGCATGTGAGCAAATAAATACCAATTGATACCTATCCTAAGAAATGCTAAGAAAACCTAGCATGCCTAGTAGGATTATAAATTTACTGTTTATGATTTTCTAATTTTTAATGTATACAAATGTACTTTTCACTTTCTATGAACATAGTTCAGTTCAGTTCAGTTGCTCAGTCATGTCCAACTCTTTGCAACCCCATGAAGCACAGCACATTAGGCCTCCCTGTCCATCACCAACTCTTGGAGTTTACCCAAACTTATGTCCATTGAATTGGTGATGCCATCTAACCATTTCATCCTCTGTCATCCCCTTCTCCTCCTGCCTTCATTCTTTCAACATCAGGATCTTTTCAAATGAGTCAACTGTTCGCATGAGGTGGCCAAAGTATTGGAGTTTCAGCTTCAGCATCAGTCCTTCCAATGAATATTCAGGACTGATTTCCTTTAGGATGGACTGGTTGGATCTCCTTGCAGTCCAAGGGACTCTCAAGAGTCTTCTCCAACACCACAGTTCAAAAGCATCAGTTCTTCGGCGCTCAGCTTTCTTCATAGTCCAATTCTCACATCCATACATGACTACTGGAAAAACCAGAGCCTTCACTATATGGACGTTTGTTGACAAATATTGTCTCTGCTTTTCATTATGCTGTCTAGGTTGGTCATAACTTTCCTTCCAAGGAGTAAATGTCTTTTAATTTCATGGGTGCAATTACATGGCTGCAGATGGTGATCTGCAGTGATTTTGGAGCCCCCAAAATAAAGGCAGCCACTTTTCCACTGTTTCCCCATCTATTTCCCATGAAGTGATGGGACCAGATGCCATGATCTTCGTTTTCTTAATGTTGAGCTTTAAGCCAACTTTTTCACTGTCCTCTTTCACTTTCAGCAAGAGGCTCTTTAGTTCTTCTTCACTTTCTGCCATAAGGGTGGTGTCATCTGGATATCTGAGGTTATTGATATTTCTCCCAGCAATGCTGATTCCAGTTTGTGCTTCATTAAGCCCACTGTTAGTCATGATGTACTCTGCATCTAAGTTAAATAAGCAGGGTGACAATATATAGCCTTGACATACTCCTTTTCCTATTTGGAACCAGTCTGTTGTTTCATGTCCAGTTCTAAGTGTTGCTTCCTGATCTGCATACGAGTTTCTCAAAAGGCAGGTTAGGTCATCTGGTATTCCCATCTCTTTCATAATTTTCCACAGTTTTTAAGAGAGATATAAAAAATGTTCTGGAGTATAAATCCACATTGGAATTTTTAAAGTGTGATCATCTGAATGCTAATTAACGTAGGTTGAAAATAGAGATTCCTGAGTCCTATGGATTCCTGATAAACTGTACTGCATCAGTATACTGAAAGTTAATGATCAAGATTTTTTAATTGAAAGAATTTGAATTGTCCTTAGTTATTTGAGACACAATGGTAGATACATTGATGGTAGATGTGGTAGATACATTTTAACTACTCAATGTTTTGAGTAGTTAAAAAACTGGACACCTTTGCATCTTCTTCATTAAAAAAAAGAAGTTCATAGCTGAATATTGTCATGATTATTTCAAAAACTTTAAAATCTTATTTTAAAACTAAGTAAGTCTGCAAAAATTAGTTCCCTGCAGTCCCAAAGATATGTCTCATACATTAAAGCTCTAACATAACCACTATCAGCAGCACCAGTTTCTAAGAATTTGTTAAATTTAATTTTAACTGACTTAATCAAGTTAGGATATTCTCTTCAAAAGTTCCAAACAGAATGTGTACTATCTTTGTAATAGATAACTGACATTCAACATTTTAAAATAGTATTTAGATTGTTAGAATTGAGATCAATAATACAGTTCCCAAAGGATGTACAAGTCTATTATATAAGCATGAAAGGATCAATTTAAGGATGGTTAATTTATGGAGGAAGTATTAATCTCTGTGTTGTTGCCTCTTCTGCCTCCCAAAACTAATCGCAGAAAGAAATCCACAGTGTTGTGTGTTTTTTTATTTGTTTGTTTTGTTTTGTTTTTTAATGAAAATATTTGTCAGATTCAGCAATGGCCATAGATGTGTGCTTTCTCCTTGGGAGTCAGGACTCACAACTGAGCTTCATCATCTACCTGCTGTCAGATGAATAGAAAATAGTTGGGTACAGAAAGTAACTCACTGCTCTCAGTGTAAACATGAGAATTTATGTGTATTCCTCAGAGATACAACTGTAGAGAGAATCTGAACAACTGCCATTATAGTGTTTCTACTTTTTATTATTAATATATAGATGTGAGAGCAATTTTCTGCAGGTAAACTAATACTCTTTCAAGGCTTCTTCCCTGGCATAGATAAAACTGTTCTTATGGGACATGATTGAAGCAGCCACCTTTCTGTTCAATCACTAGCACACGATATAAGTTTATCTTAAAACATTTTATCAGGATTATTTGTGTACAATATGTGCTTAACAACGCATAGAAATAAGTAATAATTGGAAAAGGACATTTTATCATAAACATAAATATAAATGTGTTCAACCTATTTCAGGGTACATTAGTAATTTATTTAAGGCAAGCTTCATAAAGTTAGGAAACTAGCTCTTATTCTGTTGTTCTGCAAGATGAGTTTTCCAATTATTAGCACTTTAAAATGGGATAGTATTGTAGGATTTTTAATGAAAATATGAAACTAAGAGATTTAATATATTTCTAATTAGAGATACTTATTTTCTCATATACTTATTTTTCTCATATACTAAATAGAGATTATTCTTTCTCTTTATAGTAAACTGGTACATATTTTATGGGTAAACTTACAGAGACTAGTTACATTATGGCATATAATGCTACACAAAAGCATAAAAAAGAAAACATTCTTGAAAAATGGATTGTTTTGTGAATGATCACAATTGACCTTAGACTCTAGTTCCAGTGCATGGTTTAATGATACTCAGAGATTCCTTTTATTGCTTCAACTCAGAGGCTAGTTTTATAAGCAAAAAAAAAAAAAAAAAGGCATTAAGATAACTCCTGTTATTAAAAGACTATATTTCTTCAAGAAAATTAGAGATACCAAAGGAACATTTCATACAAAGACGGGCTCAAAAAAGGACAGAAATGGTATAGACCTAACAGAAGAAGAAGAAGATATTAAGAAGACATGGCAAGAGTACACAGAAGAACTGTACAAAAAAGAACTTCATGACCCAGATAATCACGAAGGTGTGATCATTCACATAGAGCCATACATCCTGAAATGTGAAGTCAAGTGGGCCTTAGAAAGCATCACTACGAACAAAGCTAGTGGAGGTGATGGAATTCCAGTTGAGCTATTCCAAATCC
The DNA here is from genome assembly GCF_003369695.1 of Bos indicus x Bos taurus. Classification (NCBI taxonomy): domain Eukaryota; kingdom Metazoa; phylum Chordata; class Mammalia; order Artiodactyla; family Bovidae; genus Bos; species Bos indicus x Bos taurus. Next base: position 14,726,520 of record NC_040076.1, on the reverse strand, counting down.
TGAAAGATGGTGCTGTGAAAGTGCTGTACATACTATACCAGCAAATTTAGAAAACTCAGCAGTGGCCACAGGATTGGAAAAGGTCAGTTTTCATTCTGATCCCAAACAAAGGCAATGCCAAAGAACGCTCAAACTACCGCACAATTGCACTCATCTCACACGCTAGTAAAGTAATGCTCAAAATTCTCCAAGCCAGGCTTCAGCAATACGTGAACCGTGAACTTCCAGATGTTCAAGCTGGTTTTAAAAAAGGCAGAGGAACCAGAAATCAAATTGCCAACATCTGCTGAATCATGGAAAAAGCAAGAGAGTTCCAGAAAAACATCTATTTCTGCTTTATTGACTATGCCAAAGCCTTTGACTGTGTGGATCACAATAAACTGTGGAAATTTCTGAAAGAGATGGGCATACCAGACCACCTGATCTGCCTCTTGCGAAACCTATATGCAGTCAGGAAGCAACAATTACAACTGGACATGGAACAACACACAGGTTCCAAATAGGAAAAGGAGTACATCAAGGCTGTATATTGTCACGCTGCTTATTTAACTTATATGCAGACTACATCATTAGATATTCTGGGCTGGAAGAAGCACAAGCTGGAATCCAGAGTGCCAGGAGTAATATCAATAACCTGAGATGTGCAGATGACACCACCCTTATGGCAGAAAGTGAAGAGGAACTAAAGAGCCTCTTGATGAAAGTGAAAGTGGAGAGTGAAAAAGTTGGCTCAATATTCAGAAAACTAAAATCATGGCATCTGGTCCCATCACTTCATGGCAAATAGATGTGGAAACAGTGGAAACAGTGTCAGACTTTATTTTTCTGGGCTCCAAAATCACTACAGATGGTGATTGCAGCCATGAAATTAAAAGAGGCTTACTCCTTGGAAGGAAAGTTATGACCAACCTAGATAGCATATTGAAAAGCCGAGACATTACTTTGTCAACAAAGGTTTGTCTAGTCATGGCTATGGTTTTTCTGGTGCTCATGTATGGTTGTGAAAGTTGGACTGTGAAGAAAGCTGAGCACCGAAGTACTGATGCTTTTGAACTTTGGTGTTGGAGAATACTCTTGAGAGTCCCTTAGACTGCAAGGAGATCCAACCAGTCCATTCTAAAGGAGATCAGTCCTGTGTGTTCATTGGAAGGACTGATGCTAAAGCTGAAACTCCAGTACTTTGGCCACCTCATGCAAAGAGTTGGCTCATTGGAAAAGACCTTGATGCTGGGAGGGATTGGAGGCAAGAGAAGGGGATGACAGAGGATGAGATGGTTAGATTGCATCACCAACTTGATGGACATGATTTGAGTAGACTCCAGAAGTTGGTGATGGACAGGGAGGCCTGAAGTGCTGTAATTCATGGGGTCGCAAAGAGTCAGACACGACTGAGCAACTGAACTGGAACTGGAATTGTTATTAAAAACAAGTTTTAGTGCAATTGATGAGTAAATTGAGATGAAATCATAATTTTTACACATCAAAAGTTTGACATAAGATGCATAAAACAGTCAGTTTCAGTACACAGATCACCTTAGAAATCAACATAGACTATTTTTACCAGGACCACTAACAGTTGTTGGAGGTGTGAATTTAACATTGATTTACATTTTTTTTTTCTTTGTTTGTTTCAAATGTGACAACTACAATAGGTTGTGTTTCCAATTTATGGGGCAGTTGAATACTGTTGTCAGAAATTCAGAGCAAATGCATCAAATTCTTGATCCACCACAAACACATTTTTCCATCCTTTTGTGCATGTACTCTATACAACTGTCCAGTCCTCTCAGTGCCTATTTTTCTCCCCCCAAACCTGGACTTCTCTCTCTAGGTATCAGCAACCATAGTGTCTCTATCGCCATTAAACCTCTTTCATACTCTAGGTGGCTAATGATGATGATGATGATGATGATGTGTGTGTGTGTGTGTGTGTGTTCCTCCCCTCCATTAACTATAGTACGTATTGACTGCACCATTCCTTTTGAGACAAAATCTATATTCTCACTGGTATTAACAACTCTGTGAGAAATAGAACTAAGCACCTGCTCTGAGTCAGATTTCAGATCATTTCCCATAGCTAGCTACTACTGCTTTAGCCTAGGCTGAAAGTGAAAGTCGCTCAGTCTTGTCGGACTCTTTGCAACCCCATGGATTATATAGTCCACGGAATTTTCCAGGCTGGAATACTGGAGTGGATAGCCTTTCCCTTTGCCAGGGGATCTTCACAACCCAGGGATCGAACCCAGGTCTCCCACATTGCAGGCGGATTCTTTACAAGCTGAGCCACAAGGGAAGACCAAGAATACTGCAGTGGGTAGCCTATACCTTTTCCAGGGAATCTTCCCGACCCAGGAATTAAACTGGGGTCTCTTGCATTGAAGGCAGATTCTTTACTAACTTAGCTATGAGGGAAGTCCTTTCACTTTCACTTTCTTTTGCTGAAATGAAACAGTGGGTGTGGTCAGCTTCTGACCTCCATTTTAAGTCTACTAGCCTTAGCAACTCCCGCTCCCGAAATAAAAATAACCACACACACACACACATTTACCAGTGTTCCCACCTTTCCAAGTGTTGGGTGCATTCAAAGGAATTACACATTTTTATATGGCAGGTCATGTAGGAGCTGATGTTGGCTTGACAGGTAATGATAGCTGGTTCTTTCTTTCTTAGACCCTTTTGTAGCTTCCTCAGACTTCTCATCTCCCAAGATTTCAACTAATAACCTCTGGATAAGGAAGGTTTTTTTCCCCCCAAGCCTGAGTATTTACCGTCCTCCTTCTACCAATAGTCCCTCTGATACAACTCACTGATAGAGCCCATCCCTCCAAACCATCCTCCTCTCCCTTTAAGCTTCTTGTTCCTTATTTATTTTTGCTATCACAATGGGATAAGACAGACAACGCTAGCTTTCCACACTTCTTGGCAAGTCCTATATAGGCTCATTCCTTAGACAATAAATTTCACTGAGTGCCTGATAACTCTGGGCACTGGGAATATATTTCAGACAAAAAAAAAATAAAATAAAATAAACAAAATCTCCCCTCTTTGAACTAGAAAGGACAAAAATAAAAACTAAATATATAGTGTGCAATATGGTGATAAGTTCTGAGGAGGGAATGTAAGCAGGAAAGAAGGTATGAACTATATTTGCATGAGTGGATAGAGGTGAAATTTCAGACAGGGTTCTTCAGGGCAGGCCTCCATCCTGAGAGCATTACTTTTGACTACTTGTGACCCAAAAAGGAGAAAGTATGAGTCTGAGTGATATGGGAGAAGATTTTCCAGACAGAATAATCATCAAGTTCAAAGTGAGGTGAGAACATCCTTGGATGGTCAACGAACTTTGCAGGAGCCAGCATCAATGGAGTAGAAAGCGTTGGGTTAGGAAGGTGGACAGAAGAAACGTGGTGAGGGGGGAGAGTTACCTATGCCACTAGTATCGGCTCCAAGAAAGACTCTTGGGTTTTTACCCTGAGTGAGACAAGAGGTCTCTGGAAGATTTTGAGCAAAAGATGGAAAGGATTTTGTTTATACTTTAATATGGTCGCTATAATTTCTGGGTTGGGACTACTCTGAAAAGGACAAGGACCAGAAAAGGGAGAATAGTTATTGGACTCTTGTTGGTGAGTGATAATGTAGCAACATGTACCAGGATGGTGATGATGGAGTTGATGAGCATTTGTCAACTTTGGGGTATGTTTTAAAGGTAAAATTCACCTGATTCACTGAAAACTTGACACGCGTGAGAAAGAAAAGGGTTAAGGATAAACCAAGATCTATGTCTTCAGCAATTAGAATATTGCGGTAAGCAGTACTTGAGATCTTACAGACTGTAGGAGCAGGCTTCCTGGGTAGGAGTCATAGGGAACCTGTAATGTTTGAAATTCAGATTGTGTACTTATCTATAGGTATTAAGGAAGGTGTTAAATATATGAGTCTGGAAGTCAGGGAATAATTCAGCATCGCAAATGCTCTTTACCAAATATTATTAATTTTCTGTACCACAACCAAAACATAGAACAACGGTCATAAATGTACTAACACAACCTTGTTTCATGTGCATTTTCTCGTTTGGTCCTAAACTAAAAGAAATTCTTAGACTGATAGTATTTTTCCAATTTACCAGTTCAGGATAAGGAGACTCTAAGATTTTGGAGTTATTTATTCCTTTCAGGATACAGATTAAACTGCTTGCCCTATGTCTGTTATTTATAGCATAAACGGTTAACATCAAAGTGATAGTTAGGGCAACATGCCATTTCATGGGTCAAAAAAACTTTGGAAGAGAAAAATTCATGTTTAAAATTCTCTCTTTATTAAGATTATTTTTAATCTGGATAACATGTGTCTCTATATTTTTAAAAAAAGTAGAGACATTTTATTTTATATGCAGCAAAACACAAATTCAACAGTGGCTCCCATATTAAAGATGTTTTAATTTTTTAATTTATATTCTTTCTTATGAATTATATTTTTAAATTTTTTCTTTTACAGACAAGACAAGCACCTAAGAACATCTTCACTGCTCTAAGTATTAGCACATAGAGCGGGCGGATGCAACGGCACACAGCGTGGGCGTCTGTGATGGCACACATAGTGCAGCCGAGAGGATCTACCCCACGTCTGAGGTCAGGGGCAGAAGCCAGGAGGACCCCATGCCCGAGGGGCAGCAGCCAAGAGGAGTTACCGCACATCCGAGGTCATGGACAGCGGCGGACAGTGCTAGGCGGCGAAGATGCAGGAACGGCGGAGAGGAGCAACCCCCTGTCCCGGGTCAGGGGCGGTGGCTGGGAGGAGCTACCCCACATCCAAGGAGTGGTGGCTGCGCAGGCACAGGAGGGCCTAGAGGAGCTATTTCACATCAAGGTCAAGAGGGGGCAGTGGTGAGGAGATACCCCTCGTCGAAGGTAAGGAGCAGTGGCTGTGCTTTGCTGGAACAGCCGTGAAGAGATACCCCATGTCCAAGGTAAGAGAAACCCAAGTATGACAATATGTGTTGCAAGAAGGAATCAGAGGGCAGACAAACTGAAACCATAATCACAGAAAACTAGTTAATCTAATCACACTAGAACCACAGCCTTGTCAAACTCAATGAAACTAAGCCATGCCTGTGGGGCCACCCAAGACGGGTGGGTCATGGTGGAGAGGTCTGACAGAATGTGGTCCACTGGAGAAGGGAATGACAAACCACTTCTGTATTCTTGCCTTGAGAACTCCATGAACAGTATGAAAAGGCAAAAGGATAGGATACTGAAAAAGGAAATCCTCAGGTGAGTAGGTGTCCAATATGCTACATGAGATCAGTGGAGGAATAACTCCAGAAACAATGAAGTTCAGTTCAGTTCAGTCGCTTAGTTGTGTCCGACTCTTTGCAACCCCATGAATCGTAGCACACCAGGCCTCCCTGTCCATTACCAACTCCCGGAGTTCACTCAGACTCACGTTCATCAAGTCAGTGATGCCATCCAGCCATCTCATCCTCTGTCGTCCCCTTCTCCTCCTGCCCCCAATCCCTCCCAGCATCAGTCTTTTCCAATGAGTCAACTCTTCTCATGAGGTGGCCAAAGTACTGGAGTTTCAGCTTTAGCATCATTCCTTCCAAAGAAATCCCAGGGCAGATCTCCTTCAGAATGGACTGGTTGGATCTCCTTGCAGTCCAAGGGACTCTCAACAGTCTTCTCCAACACCACAGTTCAAAAACATCAATTTTTTGGCACTCAGCCTTCTTTACAGTCCAACTCTCACATCCATACATGACCACAGGAAAAACCATAGCCTTGACTAGACGAACATTTGTTGGCAAAGTAATGTCTCTGCTTTTGAATATGCTTTCTAGGTTGGTCATAACTAGGTTGGTCCCAAAGAAAGGCAATGCCAAAGAATGCTCAAACTACCACACAATTGCACTCATCTCACATGCTAGTAAAGTAATGCTCAAAATTCTCCAAGCCAGGCTTTAGCAATATGTGAAACATGAACTTCCAGATGTTCAAGCTGGTTTTAGAAAAGGCAGAGGAACCAGAAATCAAATTGCCAACATCTGCTGGATCATGGTAAAAGCAGGAGAGTTCCAGAAAAACATCTATTTCTGCTTTATTGACTATGCCAAAGCCTTTGACTGTGTGGATCACAATAAACTGTGGAAAATTCTGAGAGAGATGGGAATACCAGACCACCTGATCTGCCTCTTGAGAAACTTATGTGTAGGTCAGGAAGCAACAAGTAGAACTGGACATGTAACAACAGACAGGTTCCAAATAGGAAAAGGAGTACATCAAGGCTGTATATTGTCACCCTGCTTATTTAACTTATATGCAGAGTACATCATGAGAAACTCTGGGCTGGAAGAAGCACAAGCTGGAATCAAGATTTCAGGGAGAATTATCAATAACCTCAGATATGCAGATGACACAACCCTTATGGCAGAAAGTGAAGAGGAACTCAAAAGCCTCTTGATGAAAGTGAAAGTGGACAGTGAAAAAGTTGGCTTAAAGTTCAACATTCAGACAAGGAAGATCATGGAATCTGGTCCCATCACTTCATGGGAAATAGATGGCAAAAGAGTGGAAACAGCATCAGCCTTTATTTTTTGGGCTCCAAAATCACTGTAGATGGTGACTGCAGCCATGAAATTAAAAGACGCTTACACCTTGTAAGAAAAGTTATGACCAACCTAGATAGCATATTGAAAATCAGAGACAGTACTTTGCCAACTAAGGTCTATCTAGTCAAGGCTATGGTTTTTCCAGTGGTCATGTATGGATGTGAGAGTTGGACTGTGAAGAAGGCTGAGCACCAAAGAATTGATGCTTTTGAACTGTGGTGTTGGAGAAGACTCTTGAGAGTCCCTTGGACTGCAAGGAGATCCAACCAGTTCTTTCTGAATGAGATCCGCCCTGGGTATTCTTTGGAAGGACCGATGCTGAAGCTGAAACTCCAGTACTTTGGCCACCTCATGCGAAGAGTTGACTCATTGGAAAAGACTCTGATGCTGGGAGGGATTAGGGGCATGAGGAGAAGGGGACGACAGAGGATGAGATGGCTGGATGGCATCACTGATTCAATGGATGTGAGTCTGAGTGAACTCCGGGAGTTGGTGATGGACAGGGAGGCTTGGTGTTCAGGGATTCATGGAGTCGCAAGGAGTTGGACACGACTGAGCAACTGAAGTACCTAACTAATAAGCTTTTGATTCAACAGTAAACTACCTTGGAAACTCAGTAGATTTCATTACATTCTTACTTATTTAAAGTGAGAGAAATGCTTAATCTGCAGCTATGTGTAGGACTGTGCCCAGGTTTGTGTCTTCTCTTTCTAGGACCCCAGATGCAGGAGCAGTTTCTGCATTGAGTAAACTATTCTGATTGATGACAGGGGCCTGAAGGGGAAGTGCGGGGAACAGATTTGAACAACACAGGGGCATTTACAGCTCTAATTAGAATGTGACTTATGTCATGTACATCCACATTCCATTGAGCAAATCAAGTTTTATTTGACCAAATCCAGAGTCAATGGGGCAGAGAAAATATTCCCCAATGAAGCATGACAGGAATCGAGAGGAAATAAATAAATGTGAACCAATAACACATTTCATTTTCAAATTTTTTTTTCAGTAAGCTAGTTTTTTCTTCCTTTCTACAAATAAAATCATCCCCCAAAAGTCAAAATCAACAATACCAATCTCCCTCATTGCAAATTCACTTCTAGCTCATAATTACCTCTTAGTCTAAAACTCAAATCAACATATTAAGACAAATTATATTTCAATCATACATGTTCCATTTAGACTGAGTGAGTTAAAGGAAGTATAGTTTGTTTTTATTTTTCTGCAGTGGTTGATATTATTATTTTGATGCTTTTAACTTGTATTCACATCCCACCAGACAATATCGTCCCTAGCTATGAAGATCTTTGGCACTTTGTCTGCCCAGAAATATTGTCATGTATTCATCATTGTCAAGAGATTATTCACAAACAGAAAGAACCGCAGAATCCAACAAAGGAAATAAACTATTGAATTCTATAAAATGAAATAGCTCAAACAAGTCAGATATGACCTTTCCACTGAAGGAATCTCTTGATATTTTTATACAAAGGTGTACAATAGTTTCTTATCATTCTAAGAGAGAATTCTAAAAGCTTTCTATCTCTAAGATAAAGTAACAGCCAAGATCATAGCAGGGGATGAAATCATGTTTTAAAATAGGAGCACAATTACATATTTTTAGATCCTACTGGAAAGGGGAAAAGTCATTAAAACAAGAGAAAGCCTGAATTATTTGGGTATGGGGAGTGGTGTTTGCTGGAATGCTTTGTTTTGCTCTATAATTTATGTATAGTTCAATACTGGTTGGGAGTAGGGTGGAGGTATAAAAGCTTCATCTGGTGATTAATTAGTATATACCAATTATATAATAGTTCATCTCAGAGTTTCTTTAAAAAGTGTGTTATATACCCAAAATACTCGACCAAAGTACATTTAACCAGTGGCCATTTTTTCTCTCAACTTCAGTAAAAACTGTTTTATGTGGGATCCAAGATAAATACTGGAGAAAGAAAAGGCAGCCTACTCCAGTATTCTTGCCTGGACAATCCTAGGGACAGAGCAGCCTGGAGGGCTACAGTCCATGGGGTCACACAGAGTTGGACATAACTGAGCGACCAGCACACACATACACATGACATATATAATGTGTGCATGTATATGTGTGTTTGTGTATACACAAATACATTAATATATGTATGCATATATATGCATACACACACACACACACACAAACATTGTAGAAGGAAAAGGCAACCCACTCCAGTATTCTTGCCTGGAAATTCCCATGGACACTGGAGCCCTGGCTCCAGTCCGTGGGGTCCCAAAGAGTTGAACATGACTGAAGTGACTTAGCACATGTATATATACATACATATACATAGACATATATATATATATATATATATATATATATATATATATATATATTATACCTGAACTGGCATGCATGAAACAAATGTTTTGTGAAGCTATAATGTTACATACAGTTTATGTCATAAAGCTGACTATGGTATTACTGTTCATTAAAAGTAAATCATGGCCATGACTTAATAAATTGATTTCATGATCTGTCAGCTTGAAGAACACTGTTCTAAACCTAGTTTAACACTATTTTATTTCACTGTTTGGTAATTAAAAAAAAAAAACAAATACCTGGTTTAGAGAGTACACTAATGTAGTAAATAATATTTGATATGTCAGAAAGAACTGGGGAAACATTTATGAAGTTGATACAACCAGAGATTACACTCAAATCACATGGGAGAAGCAGTTTTCCAATCCACCACTTTTGTTGCTGGGCAGAAACAGCTCAGTTTTTTGTCATAGATGCTAGATAGAAGCTCTCCTTCCATTGCCTCCCCCAGGGGGAGGAGCTGCCAATTCTTGGTGTCTCTAGTTCCCTGGTGGTTCAGTCTGTAAAGAATCCACCTGCAATGCAGGAGACCAGAGTTTGATTCCAGGGTCCGGAAAATCCCTTGGAGAAGGAAATGGCAACCCATTCCAGTATTCTTGCCTGGGAAATCCCATGGAGAGAGAAGCCTGGCAGGCTACAGTCCATGGGGTTGTAAGAGTCAGACATAGCTTGGCAACTAAACCCACCTATTTAACTAGTTTAATTAATGCAAGGCTTGAGCTAAATTTCTGATTGTTTTAGGGCTCATGTGACATAGTTAAACACATCCTGATACAAAACCTTGCTAATGAACATATACCTTGCAGAAGGATAGACTCCCAATACATTAGGTTTCACCAACCTAAGAAGCATGTCTAAATATTTTGAACGTGTCTAAATGGTATTTGTACTGTACAATACAGCAGACATGCCCCGTGCTTAATGATCTTCACGATATGAGATTTCCCTATTGAGAAATCTGCAACAACATCAGATCAGATCAGTCCCTCAGTCGTGTCTGACTCTTTGCGACCCCATGAATCGCAGCACGCCAGAATTCCCTGTCCATTACCAACTCCCGGAGTTCACTCAGACTCACGTCCATCGAATCAGTGATGTCATCCAGCCATCTCATCCTCTCTCATCCCCTTCTCCTCCTGCCCCCAATCCCTCCCAGCATCAGAGTCTTTTCCAATGAGTCAACTCCTCGCATGAGGTGGCCAAAGTACTGGAGTTTCAGCTTTAGCATTAGTCCTTCCAAAGAAATCCCAGGGCTGATCTCATTCAGAAAGGACTGGTTGGATCTCCTTGCAGTCCAAGGGACTCTCAAGAGTCTCCTCCAACACCACAGTTCAAAAGCATCAATTCTTTGGCGCTCAGCCTTCTTCACAGTCCAACTCTCACATCCATACATGACCACAGGAAAAACCATAGCCTTGATTAGCGAACCTTTGTTGGCAAAGTAATATCTCTGCTTTTGAATATGCTATCTAGGTTGGTCATAAATTTCCTTCCAAGGAGTAAGCGTCTTTTACTTTCATGGCTGCAGTCACCATCTGTAGTGATTTTGGAGCCCCCCAAAATAAAGTCTGACACTGTTTCCACTGTTTCCCCATTTATTTCCCGTAAAGTGGTGGGACCGGATGCGAGGATCTTCATTTTCTGAATGTTGAGCTTTAAGGCAACTTTTTTGCTCTTCACTTTCACTTTCATCAAGAGGCTTTTGAGTTCCTCTTCACTTTCTGCCATAAGGGTGGTGTCATCTGCATATCTCAGGTTATTGATATTTCTCCCAGAAATCTTGATTCCAGTTTGTATTTCTTCCAGTCCAGCGTTTCTCATGATGTACTCTGCATATAAGTTAAATAAACAGGGTGACAATATACAGCCTTGACGTTCTCCTTTTCCTATTTGGAACCAGTCTGTTGTTCCATGTCCAGTCCTAACTGTTGCTTCCTGACCTGCATACAAATTTCTCAAGAGGCAGATCAGGTGGTCTGGTATTCCCATCTCTTTCAGAATTTTCCACAGTTTATTGTGATTCACACAAAGGCTTTGGCATAGTCAATAAAGCAGAAATATATGTTTTTCTAGAACTCTCTTGCTTTTTCCATGATCCAGCAGATGTTGGCAATTGGATCTCTGGTTCCTCTGCCTTTTCTAAAACTAGACTGAACATCAGGAAGTTCATGGTTCACATATTGCTGAAGCCTGGCTTGGAGAATTTTGAGCATTACTTCACTAGCGTGTGAGATGATTTCAATTGTGCTGTAGTTTGAGCACTTTTGGGCATTGCCTTTCTTTGGGATTGGAATGAACACTGAACTTTTCCAGTCCTGTGGCCACTGCTGAGTTTTCCAAATTTGCTGGCATATTGAGTGCAGCACCTTCACAGCACCATCTTTCAGGATTTGGAATAGCTCAACTGGAATTCCATCACCTCCACTAGCTTTGTTCATAGTGGTGCTTTCTAAGGCCCACTTGACTTCACATTCCAGGATGTCTGGCTCTAGGTCAGTGATCACACCACCATGATTATCTGGGTCGTGAAGATCTTTTTTGTACAGTTCTTCTGTGTATTCTTGCCATCTCTTCTTAATATCTTCTGCTTCTGTTAGGTCCATACCATTTCTGTCTTTTATTGAGCTCATCTTTGCGTGAAATATTCCTTTGGTATCTGGAATTTTCTTGAAGAGATCCCTAGTCTTTCCCATTCTGTTGTTTTCCTCTATTTCTTTGCATTGATCACTGAAGAAGGCTTTCTTATCTCTTCTTGCTATTCTTTGGAACTCTGCATTCAGATGTTTATATCTTTCCTTTTCTCCTTTGCTTTTCACTTCTCTTCTTTTCACAGCTGTTTGTAAGGCCTCCCCAGGCAGCCGTTATGCTTTTTTGCATTTCTTTTCCATGGGAATGGTCTTGATCCCTGTCTTCTGTACAATGTCACCAACCTCATTCCATAGTTCATCAGGCACTCTATCTATCAGACCTAGGTCCTTAAATCTATTTCTCACTTCCACTGTATAATCCTAAGAGATTTGATTTAGGTCATACCTGAATGGTCTAGTGGTTTTCCCTACTTTCTTCAATTTAAGTCTGAATTTGGCAATAAGGAGTTCATGGGCTGAGCCACAGTCACCTCCTTGCTTTGTTTTTGCTGACTGTATAGAGCTTCTCCATCTTTGGCTGCAAAGAATATAATCAATCTGATTTTGGTGTTGACCATCTGGTGATGTCCATGTATAGAGTCTTCTCTTGTGTTGTTGGAAGAGGGTGTTTGTTATGACCAGTGCATTTTCTTGGCAAAACTCTATCAGTCTTTGCCCTGCTTCATTCCGTATTCCAAGGCCAAATTTGCCTGTTACTCCAGGTGTTTTTTTTTTTTTTTTAAACTTTACAAATTGTATTAGTTTTGCCCTTTACTTCCTACTTTTGCATTCCAGTCCCCTATAATGAAAAGGACATCTTTTTTGGGTGTTAGTTCTAAAAGTCTTGTAGGTCTTCATAGAACCGTTCAACTTCAGCTTCTTCAGCATTACTGGTTGGGGCATAGACTTGGATTACTGTGATATTGAATGGTTTGCTTTGGAAACGAACAGAGATCATTCTGTTGTTTTTGACATTGCATCCAAGTACTGCATTTCAGACTCTTTTGTTGACCATGATGGCCACTCCATTTCTTCTGAGGGATTCCTGCCTGCAGTAGTAGATATAATGGTCATCTGAGTTAAATTCACCCATTCCCATCCATTTCAGTTCGCTGATTCCTAGAATGTCGACATTCACTCTTGCCATCTCTTGTTTGACCACTTCCAATTTGCCTTGATTCATGGACCTGACACTCCAGGTTCCTATGCAATATTGCTTTTTACAGCATCGGACCTTGCTTCTATCACCAGACACATCCACAGCTGGGTATTGTTTTTGCTTTGGCTCCATCCCTTCATTCTTTCTGGAGTTATTTCTCCACTGATCTCCAGTAGCATATTGGGCACCTACTGACCTGGGGAGTTTCTCTTTCAGTATCCTCTCATTTTGCCTTTTCATACTGTTTATGGGGTTCTCAAGGCAAGAATACTGAAGTGGTTTGCCATTCCTTTCTCCAGTGGACCACATTCTGTCAACAACATAGTTTAAAAAATAATATACAACATAATATAGTGATTTGACTTGTAGACCTAATCCTGTATACATTGTTACATATTTTCTGTAGATATTTTCCATAATTGATTCCAGCTAGTGCTTTATTAAGACAATGAGAGAAAGTCTAATTTAATGTGCAATAAATACATTTCCCTGATGATATGCATTTTGTAATCCATATTATGTAATACATCCATATTATATAATACAATCAGTAATAATTCAGTTTAAATTAGATATGCTGACAAATGAAAACAATTATGGTCTTGAAATTTGTGTTTACTTACTACTTTTTCATTTTATAAATAACTACCTATAGAATTTTCTGTTAAGATATTTATTTAGTTTCAATAGCTTAGTGAAAATTATTTTAGAAATAACATGATAGGGATTATAAATAATCATACAATAGCAAGATAAATTGCACATGGATTATTATGGAGGCTCGTGTATCAATTTGGAATATGCAAATTTATATTTAAAATATCTTTAAAACCTATTTAGAAGATGTTTAATTTATATTCAAAAAAAACTTATAGCAATCCATATTATACTGATGTTTAGATTCCCCCATATACCACATGGGCCTAGTCAAAGAAAGAGGCATTTTTCACTCTAAGTTTTAAAAATAAAGAGGATCAGTCTTTATTTTAAAATTGAAATAAATAAATAAATAACCCCTGTTTTTCACTGATGTGAAATAGGAAGGATAACAGCTTCTTTACCTCTATTATTCCAGGACATAGAAAACATGCTGTTCTTCAAGTGCTTTCTGACTTAATCAATTACCATTGGAAATTAAATTTAGTTCAAAATTCTACCAAATACCCTAAAAAGGATGAAGTTAAGGGGCAGGTGCCAGTTCCTTTCACCTCTGGACTATGATATGTGGAAATTGTATGGCTTTTAAATTATAAGATTATCAAATAATCTATGGTGAATGAAACCTAAGTATTATTTTTGAGAGTGAAAAGCGAAGACTAATAAATGCGGATCCAGCCATTATTTCTTTGAGGTGGTTCAAGCAGAGATATGTAAGATGCTTCTTTTCCTGGGTTTCCAGAACCTATTCTGCATCCACTTGCAGGATTTTATGAGTTTATAAGTTGTAAACATATTGTAAACATACATATAAATATGTAAACATATTTTGTAAACAAAAAATGTAAACATTTTTTTTTTCCTCATTCAGTAAGTCTTGCAAGGCCATCAGTTTATTGTATGTGGAAGAAAGAAGCATCAGTTATTCTTCTCTGAAGGACATATCCACATCCATCTTTCACAGAGATGTTTGTTTCAGTATCATTAAACTGGACAAGGAGCTGAGAAAGCCCCTCAGAACTTGGGGAGTTTGGAAGCTGAAGGTATTTTCACAGGCATATCAACAATCACTGAAATGTGGGCATCCTTAAAAGTTAACTCTTGCCAGGATCACTTCCTACCCCAGGACAACGGCTGATTTCTACATTATGGAGGGAGAGCTTTCTGCTTCTGTTATTGAGATATCTTTTGACCACCAATTGGGAAACTGTTGGTCAAACTCTGCAATTCTGTAAGCCCTAAGTGGAGAAACTTGTGAAAAAGAGAAAACATACAACATGGAAAAGAAAAAGGCAGAGGAAGGTTATTAGGAAACAAACTGAGGGCAGGCAAGATTTTCCATCACCCCACTTTCCCAAGATCAGTACTTCACATAAATTGGAATACTCCTCTGACCTCAGGATTCCTTTCCCTGCTTATTTCTTTTCCAGGGAAAGATTTGTGATGTCATTCTACCAGCACTCGTGCTGCCTGTGTACAAGGATTCCCAGCATCCCTGCAGTGCCCTGCAAACTTTTAATGCAGAAATGTCCTAGATGGTCCCTAGATGGTCCCTAGATGGTCAATATTTATTCATTTATTTATTATGATCAGTTATTAACTCCATTTCCAGCCCCATTTTCCTCCCTAGAGAAGTTGTGGGGGAAGATCCCATGCTTCTAATCATGACTGGGGCTTTATTTTTATCAGCCCCCATCTAGAAGCTTTCCAGGAGCCCTCCCAGAGTCACCTCATTAAAACAAAAGATGCCCTCATTGCCCTACCATGTAGGAATTTACAAAGGTTTTAAGAGCCTTATGTAGGAGACTGGGAATAAAGATCAAATAAATCTTATAAATTTCCATAGCTCAGCATATGTTTATTGTCTGATTTTTGCTTCATTCTTATAAAATATACCATACAACATATGCTATCTTGCATGCCTTCTTTTTCTGAAAATATTATCTCATACCCTTTCACCTATTTTTCTATCTTTGCCATCCCATCAACCAACAGTCTGTTCTCTGTATCTATGATCTTGGATTTTTTTTTTTAAATCAGCATATAAAAGAGGTCATGTGGAATTTGTCTTATTCTGTTTCACTAATTTATCTTAGTATACTGCCCTTAAGGTCCATCTTTTTTGCATAGTGCAAGATATAATTATTCTTTTATGGCTGAATAATATATTAAAAAAGAGAGAGAAACTCAAGTAAGACGATAGGTGTTGCATGAGGGCATCAGAGAACAGACACACTGAAACCATAATCACAGAACACTAGTCAATCTAATCACACTAGGACCACACCCGTGCCTAACTCAATGAAACTAAGCCATGCTGTGTGAGGCACCCAAGATGGGCTGGTCATGGTGGAGAGGTCTGACAGAATGTGGTCCACTGGAGAAGGGAATGGGAAACCACTTCAGTATTCTTGCCTTGAGAACCCCATGAACAGTATGAAAAAGCAAAATGATAGGATACTGAAAGAGGACTCCTTAGGTTGGTAGGTGCCCAATATGCTACTGGAGATCAGTGGAAAATAACTCCAGAAAGAATGAAGGGATGGAGCCAAAGCAAAGACAATACCCAGTTGTGGATGTGATTGGTCATAGAAGAAATGCCCAATGCTATAGAGAGGAATATTGCATAGGACCTGGAATGTTAGGTCCATGAATCAAGGCAAAATGAGAGTGGTCAAACAGGAGATGGCAAGAGTGAATGTTGACATTCTAGGAATCAGCAAACTAAAATGGACTGGAATGGGTGAATTTAACACAGGTGACCATTGTATCTACTACTGCAGGCAGGAATCCCTTAGAAGAAATGGAGTAGCCATCATGGTCAACAAAAGAGTCCGAAATGCAGTACTTGAATGCAATCTCAAAAACGACAGAATGATCTCTGTTCATTTCCAAGGCAAACCATTCAATATCACAGTAATCCAAGTCTATCCCCTAACCAGTAACGCTGAAGAAGCTGAAGTCGAACGGTTCTACAAAGACCTACAAGACCTTTTAGAACTAACACCCCCAAAAGATGTCATTTTCATTATAGGGGACTAGAATGAAAAAGTAATAATTCAAGAAAGACTTGGGGTAACAGGCAAATTTGGCCTTGGAATACGGAATGAAGCAGGACAAAGGCTAATAGAGTTTTGCGAAGAAAATGCACTGGTCATAGCAAACATCCAATTCCAACAACACAAAAGAAGACTCTACACATGAACATCACTAGATGGTCAACACTGAAATCAGATCGATTATATTCTTTGCAGCCAAAGATGGAGAAGCTCTATACAGTCAGCAAAAACAAAACTGGGAGCTGACTGTGTCTCAGATCATGAACTCCTTATTGCCAAATTCAGACTTAAATTCAAGAAAGTAGGGGAAACCACGAGACCATTCAGGTATGACCTAAATCAAATCCCTTATGATTATAAAGTGGAAGTGAGAAATAGATTTAAGGGACTAGATCTGATAGATAGAGTGCCTGATGAACTATGATTGGAGATTCATGACATTTTACAAGAGACAGGGATCAAGATCATCCCCATGGAAAAGGAATGCAAAAAGTAAAATGGCTACCTGGGGAGGCCTTACAAATACCTGTGATAAGAAAAGAAGTGAAAAGCAAGGGAGAAAAAGAACAATATAAGCATCTGAATGCAGAGTTCCAAAGAATAGCAAGGAGAGAGAAGAAAGCCTTCCTCAGCAATCAATGCAAAGAAATAGAGGAAAGAAACAGAATGGGAAAGACTAGAGATCTCTTCAAGAAAATTAGAGGTACCAATGGAAAATTTCCTGCAAAGATGTACTCGATAAAGGACAGAAATGGTATGTACCTAACAGAAGCAGAAGATATTAAGAAGAGGTGGCAGGAATACACAGAAAAACTGTACAAAAAAGAACTTCATGACCCAGATAATCACAATGGTGTGATCACTGACCTAGAGCCAGACACCCTGGAATGTGAAGTCAAATGGACCTTAGAAAGCATCACTACAAACAAAGCTAGTGGAGGTGATGGAATTCCAGTTGAGCTATTTCAAATCCTGAATGCTGTGAAGTGCTGCACTCAATATGCCAGCAAATTTAGAAAACTCGGCAGTGGCCACAGGACTGGAAAAGATCAGTTTTCATTCCAATCCCAAAGAAAGGCAATGCCAAAGAATGTTCAAACTACCACACAATTACACTCATCTCATGTGCTAGTAAAGTAATGCTCAAAATTCTCCAAGCTAGGCTTCAGCAATATGTGAACCATGAACTTCCAGATAACAAGCTGGTTTTAGAAACAGAGGAACCAGAGATCAAATTGCCAACATCTGCTGGATCATGGAAAAAGCAAGAGAGATCCAGAAAAACATCTATTTCTTCTTTATTGACTATACCAAAGCCTTTGACTGTGTGGATCACAATAATCTGTTGAAAATTCTGAAAGAGATGGGAATACTAGACCACCTGATCTGCCTCTTGAGAAACCTGTATACAGGTCAGGAAGCAACAGTTAGAACTGGACATGGAACAACAGACAGGTTTCAAATAGGAAAAGGAGTACGTCAAGGCTGTATATTGTCACCCTGCTTATTTAACTTATATGCAGAATACATCATGAGAAATGCTGGGCTGGAAGAAGCCCAAGCTGGAATCAAGATTTCTGGGAGAAATATCAATAACCTCAGATATGCAGATGACACCAACCTTATGGCAGATGTGAAGAGGAACTAAAAAGCATCTTGATGAAGTGAAAGAGGAGATTGAAAAAGTTGGCTTAAAGCTCAACATTCAGAAAATGAAGATCATGCCATCTGGTCCCATCACTTCATGGGAAATAGATGGGGAAACAGTGGAAACCGTGGTGGACTTTATTTTTGGGGGCTCCAAAATCACTGTAGATGGTGATTATGGCCGTGAAATTAAATAATGCTTACTCCTTGGAAGGAAAGTTATGTCTAACCTAGATAGCATATTAAAGCAGAGATGTTAATTGCCAACAAATTTCCATCTAGTCAAGGCTATGGTTTTTCCAGTGGTCATGTATGGATGTGAGAGTTGAACTGTGAAGAAAGCTGAGTGCCAAAGAATTGATGCTTTTGAACTTTGGTGTTGGAGAAGACTCTTGAGAGTCCCTTGAACTGCAAGGAGATACAACCAGAGATCCATTCTAAAGGAAATCAGTCCTGGGTGTTCATTGGAAGGACTGATGCTAAAGCTGAAACTCCAATACTTTGGCCACCTGATGCGAAGTGTTGATTCATTGGAAAAGACTCTGATACTGTGAAGGATTTGAGGCAGGAGAAGAAGGGGATGACAGAGGATGAGGTGGCTGGATGGCATCACTGACTTGATGGACATGAGTTTGAGTTCACTCCAGGAGTTGGTGATGGACAGCGAGTCCTGGAGTGCTGCAATTCATGGGGTCGCAAAGAGTTGGACATGACTGAGCAATTGAACTGACTGAACTGAACTGACTGGTATACCACACAGATATGCTGCATATATATATCTATATATATCTCAAAGTATACTTATTTTACTTATTACCAAAGAATAAATGCTCATTCTTTCTGTTAAATTTGAGAAATAACAAAGATGTCAATGATCTTGACTCTCCTCTTTCAGCCATAATTTATGGTCTTAATACTTAGAATTTTTCCATCAAAGAGTTGAAAGAGTAATAATTCAGGTCCTAGCTTTAATTTTACACAGAAATTTTAATCATCTATAAATGCTTTGAGCAAAATATACTTGGGTCTATTTGCTTTTCCTCCTGAAATTAATTGCCTCATAAGCATACACTCAGTATTCCTTGAACTTAACCCAGCCATGGGTGCCCTAGTCCTAGCTTTCACTGGATCACCAGAGCTAATTATTCAATTTTGAGAATTTTACAAACCCTTTGATATTCATTGATGAATCAGCCATAATGGGATTACTGGCAAAATGAAAATTGGGAAATGCTACAAATGAGAGATTTTATTTTATTTTATCAAACACCATAATTCTACCAGCCCATTGCCGAACACAGGTTTATGAGCATGGGACATTTTAACATATTCACCTGGCAGAGAAAACTCCAGGTGTTTGTTAATGGTTTGCAGTCATCCATGCTTACATACCTTAGTATAGATATAGTTACTGTATCTTTTGGCCCTAAAGACTATTCTTTTGTTAGGAAAATACCTTGAGATTCAGACAATGAGGATCAAAATGAATGGTCTTGAAATTATGTAAAAATATTACTAGATTTCTGCATGTATGATGGTGCGACAGTTACTGGAATTGGGAACTGACAGATGGCTTGAGATAGGAGGAGATGATTATGAGGAGGTAGTGGTCACAAACAAGTATGGGAGTATTTTAAAAGACTGAACACTGTCCTCTATCCTAATATTAATATTATATTGAAAATGAAGAATGCCCATTCTTTTCTCATTTTGTCCCTACAGCAAGTACTCTACCACTCTACTTAGTAGATGTTTCCTCTCTTCAGAGAAAAATGAGAATGTTCAAGGTTCAGATCAGATCGGTCGCTCAGTCCTGTCCGACTCTTTGCGACCCCATGAATCCCAGCACGCCAGGCCTCCCTGTCCATCACCAACTCCCGGAGTTCACTCAGACTCACATCCATCGAGTCAGTGATGCCATCCAGCCATCTCATCCTCTGACTTCCCTTCTCCTCCTGCCCCCAAACCCTCCCAGCATCAGAGTCTTTTCCAATGAGTCAACTCTTCACATGAGGTGGCCAAAGTACTGGAGTTTCAGCTTTAGCATCATTTCTTCCAAAGAAATCCCAGGGCTGATCTCCTTCAGAATGGACTGGTTGGATCTCCTTGCAGTCCAAGGGACTCTCAAGAGTCTTTTCCAACACCACAGTTCAAAAGCATCAATTCTTCAGTGCTCAGCCTTCTTCACAGTCCAACTCTCACATCCATACATGACCACAGGAAAAACCATAGCCTTGACTAGACGGACCTTGGTGGGCAAAGTGATGTCTCTGCTTTTGAATATGCTATCTAGGTTGGTCATAACTTTCCTCCCAAGGAGTAAGCATCTTTTACTTTTATGGCTGCAGTCACCATCTGTAGTGATTTTGGAGCCCCCCAAAATAAAGTCTGACACTGTTTCCACTGTTTCCCCATCTATTTCCCATGAAGTGATGAGACCAGATGCCATGATCTTCATTTTCTGAACTGTTTCCACTGTTTCCCCATCTATTTCCCATGAAGTGATGAGACCAGATGCCATGATCTTCATTTTCTGAATGTTGAGCTGTAAGGCAAATTTTTCACTCTCCACTTTCACTTTCATCAAGAGGCTTTTGAGTTCCTCTTCACTTTCTGCCATAAGGGTGGTGTCATCTGCATATCTCAGGTTATTGATATTTCTCCCAGAAATCTTGATTCCAGCTTGTGCTTCTTCCAGGCCAGCATTTCTCATGATGTACTCTGCATATAAGTTAAATAAACAGGGTGACAATGTACAGCCTTGACATTCTCCTTTTCCTATTTGGAACCAGTCTGTTGTTCCATGTCCAGTTCTAACTGTTGCTTCCTGACCTGCATACAAATTTCTCAAGAGGCAGATCAGGTAGTCTGGTATTCCCATCTCTTTCAGAATTTTGCACAGTTTATTGTGATCCACACAGTCAAAGGCTTTGGCATAGTCAATAAAGCAGAAATATATGTTTTTCTGGAACTCTCTTGCTTTTTCTATGATCCAGCGGATGTTGGCAAATTGATCTCTGGTTCCTCTGCCTTTTCTAAAACTAGCTTGAACATCAGGAAGTTCATGGTTCACATATTGCTCAAGCCTGGCTTGGAGAATTTTGAGCATTACTTTACTAGTGTGTGAGATGAGTGCAATTGTGTGGTAGTTTGAGCCTTCTTTGGCATTGCTCAATTCTTTGGGATTGGAATGAAAACTGACCTTTTACAGTCCTGTGGCCACTGCTGTTCAAGGTTAAGTAAGGGTATATAAATAAGTACAAATATATATGTGTGAATTTCAGAAATGTAACTCAGTAAAATTTTGTGTGTGTTATGTTACTGAACGCATTGAATTTGGGACTTCTGATTCCTCACATGATATTTAATTTAAACAATATTTACTTTTAAAGAATTTGCTATTCTTCAATATATTCTCTACTTTTAATATGCAAAATAAAGTATCACAAAGACAACTGTAGGTTACATAGACATCCCAGTTATATTAAGGATACTGTAAATGAGCTTCCTGATGAAAGTGAAAGAGGAGAGTGAAAAAGCTGGCTTAAAACTCAACTTTCAAAAAACTAAGATTGAAGCATCCAGTCCCATCAATTCATGGGGATAGGAAAAAATGGAAACATTAACAGACTTTATTTTCTTGGGCTCCAAAATCACTGCAGATGGTGACTGCAATCATGAAATTAAAAGACACTTGATCCTTGGAAAAAAAGCAGTAAAAACCTAAACGGTATATTAAAAAGGAGAGCAATACTTTGCAACAAAAACATCTTGCAACAAAGGTCAATCTAGTCAAAGCTATAGTTTCTCCAGTAGTCATGTACAGATGTGAGAATTGGAACATAAAGAAGGCTGGGCACCAAATAATTGATGCTTTCAAAATGTGGTGCTGTAGAAGACTCTTGAAATTTTCTTGGAGCGCAAGGTGATCAAACCAGTCACTCGCAAGAAGATCAAACCAGTCACTCTTAAAGGAAATCAACCCTGAATACTCATTGGAAGGACTTAAGCTGAAGCTCCAATACTTTGGCCACCTCATTCGAAGAGCTGACTCACTGGAAAAACCCCTGGATACCAGGAAAAACTGAGAGCAGGAGGAGAAGAGGAAACGGAGAATGAGATGGTTGGATGGCATCACTGAGTCAATGGACATGAGTTTGAGCAATCTCTGGGAGACAGCGAAGGACAGGGAAGCCAGCTTACTGCGTTCCATGGAGTCGCAGAGAGTCAGACATGACTTAGTAACTGAACAACAATGACTCTGAATGAGGCTGTTGACTCATTACAGTTTTTACCTTTCAATAAATTCTTCCCCTTGTTGAAATGTAACACATATTTTACGTCTAAGATCACATCTCCACATCCTTCTTCATTTGCATATATTCATCAGGCCATCTTAAGAGTTATAACTTCCCTCCTAATTCTTCTAATTGTCTAGGCAAAGGATCTTAACCTGTTAGGGACTTAGGGTGTGTCTATGCTGGAGAAGCTTGAATGTGGGAAGAGAAGGGGACAACAGAGGATGAGATGATTGGATGGCATCACCAACTCTATGGACATGAGTTTGAGCAAGCTCTGGGAGTTGGTGATGGACAGGGAAGCCTGGCGTGTTGCAGTCCATGGAGGCGCAAAGAGTCAGACACGACTGAGCGACTGAACTGACTGACACTGGAGAAGAAAAAGACAAGTAGCCATCCAAACATTTTGCTTCATCAACACAGAACACTTTCTTAGAGGAGCAGAATATTAGAAATAGCCAAAACAGGATGTAATTTATTTACTAAGTTGTATATGTCTTAACATAGAGGTTATATATAAAATAAACAATTGAACTCTGTGAAAGGAAGAAAGATAATACTCCTGGAACTTCAGATATCCTCTAACTGAGACAGCATTTGGGAAAATTAACTTCTATCTGTGGAAATACTTGTTGATCTCTTTATACAAATTAATCACTTTATTCCCCACTTAATAGCCAATTCACAGCAAATATATCCCTATAAATACATACTTATATCTTCCATGTAACACTAACTAACTTCCTAAGAACTTTAATGGCTTGCCATCTGTCTACTCTGTCACATTCATAAATGCTTCATTTTGGGATGTTGTAGCCATCACAACACAGAAGTATTACTTTCAGCTTTCAAAATATTTGTTAGTTATTCATTTGTGTACAAAGATTCTAAAAAATTCCTTCCCTCAACAAAAATGATAAAAAAAGGTTGCATTGAAGGGATCTAGTGATTCCCAAAAAGTTTAAGATAGAAAACTTTAAACTGGTTTTAGGAAAGGTCCTCTGGTGTATAGAATTTGCTCTGTATTATGGGGGCAACAGAATCAGGATAATATCAATAGGAAGCACAGAACACAATGGAAATAAATCAACTGCAGCTGTTATAACAATAACGGTGACAGGAGGAGGGCACCAAGACTCCCAATGATGAAGATGATAAATTCCATCTTTAAAAATAGGAAAGCTTAGCTGTATTTTACTCATACTCTAACCTCAACAAACTATGTCTACTGAATCTCTATTATTAATTGATAGATATGACTCCTTCATAACATTGTTTCCTAACCTCTTGCATCATTCTTTTTTTCAGCTAGATTTTTAGATAACATGTATACACACAAATGCACAACACAAACTAAAGTGAAACTGTCAGTTGCTCAGTCATTCCAACTCTACACGATGATATGGACTGTAGTCCACCAGTCTCCTCTGTCCATGGCATTCTTCGGGCAAGATTACTGGAGTGGGTAGTCATTCTTTTTTCCAGGGTATCTTCCTGACCAAAATTGAATCCATGTCTTCTGCATTGCATTCTTTGCCATCTGAGCCACCAAGAAAGCCCCCATACAAACTGAGGCTTACTGATTAAAACTTTAAGCTAATATTGACTTTGACATTATGGTTACATATAGATTTTGCTTATTAAAAATGCTAAGGAAACAAAATTCATGTGGGTAAAGTAAAAAATACAGAGAAATAGACACAGGTTACCTGGAAAGTAACCTGAGTTTCAGTCCTATCTCATAAATATTCTTTTAGACATTTTATGAGTACATTTTTAAAATAATTTTTACTTGAATTTGAAAGGCATAGTGTGTATTTTTTTTTTTGCTACAGCAGCTCTATGGCCCTAATTATATTTTACTTGAGCTATTATTAAGTTACTTTGTACTACATGAATCTCCACCTTTGTAGCAGACAGAAATAAGTGGTTGAGGCATGGACTGAGAGAATGGGAATGGAAAGACTGATTTAACTTTTTCCACAGACAAGTCACATGTGAACACAGTATTTGAATATCATTCATAGGAAAAGTAAATTGTTGAATCTGTAATTACCTGCATTTTTATGAAAGACTGTCATCATGTAGATGGGAAAACTGAATATCTGTTATATATAGGAAGAAATATAGAATCTTTGCACTTATCCTCATATTCTGGGGGCACATATATTTCTAGAAAATAATTTTATATGTTTTGGCTCAATCTCTCCTACATTTCTGGATTTCCAGGTCTCATGTTGGCATTTATCTTTCAGCCACAAAGTGATAAAAATGCATTGGAGTCAGAATGTTCCCAGTTCCTGGCCTTGAGAAAAGGTAATGTCTGTTCTTTTCCAGGTTTCAGTCTTCCCTGTGATGTTTTGTGGTATCCTCTCTTTGTCTTGCCTACTGGTTTAATTGGGCCAAAGTGAGGTAATCTTGAGTTTTTGTATAATGTTCTAAATATGTTCTTGTCCTGAGGCAGTTTTGTCCCAATTTGACTCCACTTCCTCCTATTTATGGTAGCTCAGTCGGTAAAGTATCTGCTTGCAATACAGGAGACCAGGGTTCAATCCCCGTGATGGGAAAATGCCCTGGAGAAGCAAATGGCAGCCCACTCCAATATTCTTGCCTGGTTATAGTGCACGAGGTTGCAAGGGTCCGACACGACTTAGCGACTAAACCCCCTCCTATTTATAACTTTTAGGGAAGCTTCCAACCCCGTCTTGAGTAATGGATTCGTAGAGTCAATGCTTCTATTAGCTATTCCAGTCTAATTCTCCACTGTGATATGGCTGATGCTGGTATTCATTTTTATTCTGACTTTTTTCAGGGGCAGCTGTAAATGCCGTTTCCACAGGAGCTTGTTTTGGTTCCACATCCTTTGCTGTTACCACATATCTGGGTTACTTAATATCAACAGTGCTGCTTCTATTCTTATATCTGACACCACAGTTGTGAATTTTGGTCCCCTTATTCTGATATAAATGGTGGTGGAGCTCTGGTTTGATTATTTCTTCTGCATTGGCTCTTTCTCCGGATATGATCTCTATTCTCTGATAGTATACAGCTCTTTATAGAGAATTCTATGCCATATGCGGGTTAGAGCTTCTTAGGTTAGTGTGTGATGTGTGTGTGTGAGAGAGAGAGAGAGAGAGAGAGAGAGAGAGAGAGAGAGCTCAGTCGCTTCAGTTGTGTTAGACTCTTTGACACCACATGGACTGTAGCTTGCCAAGCTCCTTTGTCCATGGAATTTTCCAGGCAAGAGTATTAAAGTGGATTTCCATTTCCTCTGCCAGGGGATCTTCCTAACCCAGGAATCAAACTCCTGTTTCTGTATCTCTTGCATTAGCAGGTGGATTCTTTTTTTTTTTTTTTTTTTTCTTTTTCGAGATTTTCATCAAGGAAGTTTATTGCAGTATTATTTCTAATGGGCAGGTGGATTCTTTACCACTGCACCAGTTCACCAAATAGTCCTAAGTTATTAGAACACTACCCAACATGGTGTTAAATGTAGGGAAAACAGAGAAAAGTAAGACAATATTCCAGCCCTCAAGGAAATATTCATTTGGCTGGGCAGAGGGAAGGGGATTGCAAATCAATGCTAGTGCTCCTTAATAGTAGTGATGATTTCATCACTGTTTTTACTCCAGCCTGCTCCAGCACTGTCCTTTGCTGCCGGGTAACCTACAGAGAACCATTGTGAACCCTGCAGAGACTTTTGGAATGTTTTGTAAGTTACTAAAAATAGGTCCTGTATTTTGATCTCTCCGGCAGATTATCAGTTTTTCATCTAGGACTGCTTCCCTATTGTAAATGCTACCAAGTATTGACAGCATGCTCTTTTGTGCTGGCAAGTGGACATTATTAAGCTCTAAATGCTAAAACAGACCTTGCTCTCTCTACATCTATCAAGTTTCTTTTTGACATTCTGTCTTCACATAAAAAAATCAATCCAATCATCAAGTTTTTTTTTTTTTTTTTTTGCAAACATTAAAAGCCACAAGAAGAGGTGTGTTTTTAAATAGTCAAATGGAAATTAAAAACAGGTCCATAAAATTTCAAACTGCTGATTCTCTTTCTAGATATTGATTAAAGAATTATGCTTCTTACCTTGCGTTTACATGGGGGACACACTCTTTTTAAATATTCTGCTCATTTGTAGAATAATAATAGGAATCCTAAGCTACAGCAAAGGACAGACTTTACATTTTAATTAGTATCCAAAGCATAGAGCATCCTTAACTTTTTGAGAATAGTACTAGCATCAGATGAATTCTTCATTATCTCTAACTTACTCTCAAATAACAAACATGTATTCAAGTCAGGAAATTTTCTTAATTCTTGGCTCTGAGTTTATCTATTATACTTTCCATACAAAAATTATTGCTTATGAATTTTTATGAAAGCAACTTAACAATATATTATAACTGAGTCTATATGAACTCAGTGAATTGGGGAATTGTCACACCAGATATAATGCAAATTGCATAATACTTCCAACTAAGAAACCTGCCTATTTCGGGTCAATAGTCTTTTGGCTTGAATTGCAAAGAATTTTCCAACACACTGTTTGGCGAGTATGGGCATGATCTTAATCAGTCTTATCATACCTGCTTTCAAAATGTCAATGCTTCTAAGTACTTAATAATTAAATATGGATGATAAAACATTCCCTGACATTAACATGGTATGCTGGACTGTAAAATTCACAATAAAGACACTAAAAATTAAGGTGACAGTCAATAGCCAGATGGCTTCTGTGATGTTCTGAAATACACATGAAAGGTTTTATTAATTTTACCACCATCTGGGATATAGATGAAAATTAGCATCTATGGGCAGTTAAATCCAGATATAATCTGGATTTCACAATGTGTTCTTCTCCAACTTCTGCTATTTTTCTCTTTGGTGATAGTGCATGGCATGATTTCAGTTATTTTCCATGTGCATGCAGAAATAAGATACCTGCCTTCTGACAAGACAATATTGTTAAAAGTACTCCAAGTTGAAATGAGAAAACACTTTTGTATATATCCTTGGTAGTATTGATTTTTATACAAATTTTAGCTCATTTTTTTGGAAACCTATTATTATATACTTTCAACGATTAACATTGCTTTGATTTCATCTTCACTAGCACCTGAAATGTTTTATATATAATTTTCAAATTAAAAAAGCAAGGAACGATTTTCCAAAATAGGTGTACATCCAGAGAAGTGGACTAGACTAATCTTTTAAATTATGTTTTGCCCTTGGATAAGCAGATCAGCTTTGCTTAAGTATAATACAGTTTCTTCCCTGTGAATTTAAGGTAGTGTAGCTTCAAATGGCAGAGAAGGCAATGGCACTCCACTCCAGTACTTTTGCCTGGAAAATCTCATGGGTGGAGGAGCCTGGTAGGCTGCAGTCCATGGGGTCGCTAAAAGTCGGATATGACTGAGCGTCTTCACTTTCACTTTTCACTTTCATGCATTGGAGAAGGAAATGGCAACCCACTCCAGTGTTCTTGCCTGGAGAATCCCAGGAACGGAGGAGCCTGGTGGGCTGCCGTCTATGGTGTCGCACAGAGTCGGATACGACTGAAGTGACTTAGCAGCTAGCAGCAGCAGCTTCAAATGGCATTCGTTCTACCAGACTGGGGATTGGCACACTATGACCCCTGGACCAAAACCAGCTCACATTTTTTCAATTTATCTTGCATTAAGTTGCTTTGTTTCATTACATTTTAAACAGTTACAAAAAATAAATAAGCAAATAAATAAACACATAATTATTAAGAAGACTATGTGACAAAAAATATGTAAGAGCAAGGATACTTACTATTTTTGCATATATTATGAACATTCTTTACAACCTAAGATATTTATCTTTGGCACTAAGCAGAAAATTTACCAAACTTAACAACTAGGTTGAAAGTTGATATAGAGACTTGGGTCTGTTAATTTCCACACTGACACTTGATTGCAATAATTTTACAAATATAAGAATTATATCAATACACCTAAATCACCCTTCATTAAATATGGCAGAGTTCTTAGTTGAAAGTGAAAGTGAAAGGCTCTCAGTTGTGTCCGACTCCTTGCAACCCTTTAGACTATGCAGTCCACGGAATTTTCCAGGCCAGAATACTGGATTAGGTAGCAGTTCCCTTCTCCAGGGGATCTTCCCAACCCAGGGATTGAACCCAGGTCTCCCACATTGCAGGAGGATTCTTTACCAGCTGAGCCATGAAGGAAGCCCGGTTCTTAGTTGACTAGTGCTAAAAGACAAAAATCTAACTGGCTAATACATCAAAGCACTGGTAATACTTAGTGTAGATGGTTGGGAATATAAGTTAATGGTGAATATTAAGCTATTTTACTTAACTTACTTTTTTCTAACCCTAAAGAAGTAGACATATTTCTTTCTCAATTTAATAATAAAATTTTGTAATGTCTTTGAATTTTATAAACTACTACTCTGTTATCTCATTTAATATTCAGAAAGATCCTGGATTTCCCTGTCTTATTTATAAGATTTACATAAAGCCAAATGCTACAGAGTAATAATCTGTATTAATACGTTTCCTGTCCCCAAAACCCATGCCTCTTCCTCTACATAGAGTCACCTCTCATCAAGAGAAAAACAGATACAAAAAAATTAAAAAAAACATAAAGAAAATTCTAAAACCATTTTATAATAGGAAAGAAAAGAGTGTTCTTATGCAGGTAAAAGTGAGTAAAAAGCTTACCAGCCTCAAATAAACAAGGAGATGGCAAGTTTAAATAGTTTAGTCCATTATCATTTTCTTTGAGTTAAATTTTCAGTAAGTATAAATAGAAGTTAAAGAAATTGTCATGGTATGTTATTAGCACTAGATTATAAAACAGCTGTCTCTTTTTAAAATACACTAGTTTAGAATGGTTATTGTGAAACTGTGTCTTGTATATGTCTACTCCCAGGTGGAAGAGAAAATAAACATTAGATGTTGTCATATCCCATGATAAAATCACGATGATTGTGAAAGTATACAATAAAAAAATTGCATAGGTCTTCTAATATCGTATAAAGCCAAAATAATACAGACTAAAAATACTGGTGGTATGAAATTCACATTTATCCTTCAATCTTCATTTTATTTTTTGCTAATCACCTTAAATTTAGTAGAGCAGAAATGTATCAATTATTTCAAATTATAAATGCAATATGTTTTAGTAAATGGTAAGAGGTTACATTTTCTCACTGATATTCATTAACTTAATACAAAGTAAAAGTTATGGTATTTCTGAGTCATGTAGACATCCTTTTTACCACAACCATTAGTGTTGGCTTCTAAAACTGTAGCTTTATTACTCTATTAAAATCTTTTATTCTGCCTTATATAATGTGGAGCACTCTAGCTTTCCCTGTGGCATAGAATGTTCCACACTTAGGTTTTTATAACCTCACTGAATAAAACACTCTCCAAGTTGCCAATTATTATAAATATAAAACTGTAGGTATCAATGGCAAATACACTTGATGAAATAAACTGTCTTTTTACTATGCTATTACAGATATCATGTTAATATTAATGGATGCAATATTAATAGTAATTGACACAATTATGCATGAATTACAAGCACATTTCCTGAAATTAAGGTAAATTTTGTTTCATGGACCAGCTCACAAGGAGATCAGATCACTAAAAATAGATTTTATCTGTGATCCAAGGGTATTCATCATACATTTCATACTAAGGGAATTTATAACCTTATATTTCAATTTTGATTTAAGGAAAAAAGACATTAAGAGAAAAATATCATATTTCACAAACTTAATCACATAGTATTTGCCATGTAATCAAATACTTCATATATACAACCTAATTTTTTTTTCAAATTTTAAATTGAAAGCCAAAGCAGAAAGTGCTAGTCAATTCCCAAGCAAGTTCAAGTGCATCTATTCCTTTCTGTGACTTATGTGATCCATAAAGACCTTCCTAGTTGAACACAGCAGAAGCATTGCTTTGATTTTCCCATCTCAGTAGAGATTAAATGATAGGATTCTATCATTGTAGTAATAGTAGAGAATCAACTCTGGTAGAGTTTTTGGGCAATTGTTCAGTCTTTCTAAGAATACCAGTTCTGCTATTGCACATGACTTTGGCTTAATTTTCTTACTTTTAAATGGAAAGAGAAAATTATGACCTAAATAATTAAGTAATATCCCTAAAGGACTTATCTCCTCAGGGAAAACATAAAGCAGAATAAATGTGTTTAATTATAGTTCAGTCATGCCTAAACTATCATACCCTGCTTCCATTTTCTTTTTTTATTTAACTGCATCTTGCACAAAATTATGGCAAATAAACAAATACAATGAGGATTCCAAATCTTCCTCATACACCAAATGATACATTATTTTGAAGATATTGACAATTTAGAAATTCAGAAAAATAATTATATGTTTAAAGCAAAAATAAGTTTAATTATACTACAAGCATATTTTCTAAAGATTTCACTCAAGGTGTAAGGGGAGTCTCCATTTCCTTAGCCTTCAGTGTTTTATCTCTTGAAGAGAATGGACTTCCTTCCACCACTCACAGATGAGTCTACTTCACCAGCAGCAGCTCGTCCGAGAAGGTTGGTCATGGCCATGTCATGACCCTCAGAATGTGAGCCCGAGTATTAGGAGTGTGTTTGAAGCTCAGTCTTGTCATTTGCCCACAATAGAATCTCAGCACAAGTAGTTCACTATCTGAGCTTCAGTTTTCTTATTTATAAAATATGCTTAAAAATATCACACTCATAATAGTGTTGTGAGAATCAGTGAAATGACTCATGAAATATTTAGGGTAGCACTTGTTACAGAATATGCACTGAATTCAAAAATGTTGTCTATTGTTATTATTATTTACCAGCTTGTTTCTATATACATCTGGATATATAAAAATTCAATCTAAATAGTGCTTATTTCTGTGTTGAACTTTCCACCCACGAGCCTGAACCTCACTTCTGAGACTTTGTCCTTGCTATCACTTCTTTCCATTTCCCTTTCAATATTCGCAATGATATTACAGCGTAACATGTTAAAAATTGAAGTCAAATTCAGTATTTAAGCAACTCCACTTTGGGTAAATATACATACCTCCCATCACAGTATATTCTACAATACTATCATTTAGTTCTTAAACATTAATACTATCACTGGCTGTTTTCCATTTCTTTTTTGTAATAAGTTTAGTGTGCAGAATATTATTGGGCAAATAATAGATAATAAATATATATTAAATAAAAAATTACTATTTTTTTAAATTTTAGAGCTACTAAACAACTAAAACTTCCCCTTTCCTAGTCCTGAACTCTCAATCAATACTGTACAGAGAAAATAATGTACATATAATATGCTGGGGGATAACTTTTTCTAGATATAAGATATTTATATCTTATATATAAGGACTCAGTCATGTCCAACTATTTGTACCCTGCCAGGATCCTCTGTCCATGGAATGCTCCAAGCAAAAACCCTGGAGTGGGTAGCCATTCCCTTCTCCAAGGGATCTTTCCAACCAAGGAATCGAAACTGGGTCTTCTTCATTGCAAACTGATTCTTTACTGTCTGAGCCACCAAGGAGACCCTGGTGGATATGCCTTTATAAATCAAACCTGCCAGTTAATTGACACAATATTTAAATTAAACTAAGTTGAGACTCTTCTATAGTCACAGTATCATAAATTCAGTTCAGTTCAGTTCAGTTGATCGGTCATTTCCGACTCTTTGCAACCTTATGAATTGCAGCACACCAGTCCTCCCTGTCCGTCATCAATTCCCGGAGTTTACTCAAACTCATGTCCATCGAGTAGGTGATGTCATCCAGCCATCTTATCCTCTGTCGTCCCCTTCTCCTCCTGCCCCCAATCCCTCCCAGCATCAGGGTCTTTTCCAATGAGTCACCTCTTTGCATGAGGTGGCCAAAGTATTGGAGTTTCATCTTTAGCATCAGTCCTTCCAATGAACACCCAGGACTGATCTCCTCAGAATGGATTAGTTGGATCTCCTTGCAGTCCAAAGGACTCTAAAGAGTCTTCTCCATCACCACGGTTCAAAAGCATCAATTCTTCAGTGCTCAGCTTTCTTCACAGTCCAACTCTCACATCCATACATGACCACTGGAAAAACCATAGCCTTGACTAGATGGACCTTTGTTGGTAATGTCTCTGCTTTTGAATATGCTATCTAGGTTGGTCATAACTTTCCTTCCAAGGAGTAAGCATAAGTACTGAAACTTTATTATAGTCTTAGCACAGTGTGCATATGTGTGCTAAGTTGCTTCAGTCATGTCCAACTCTTTGCAATTCTATGACTGCAGCCTGCCAGGCTCCTCTGTCCATGGGACTCTCCAGGCAAGAATACTGGAGTAGGTTGCCATGCCCTCCTGCTGGGATCTTCCAGATCCAGGGATCGAGCATCCATCTATTACTTCTCCTGCATTGGCAGGCAGGTTCTTTACCACTAGTGTCACCTGGGAAATCCCTTAGCACAATGCTCCATTTGCAATAGGAATTCAGTTCAATTCAATTTCTTATCTTGTAACTTAGATAAAGAAATCTTCTTTCTAGGTTGATGTGTAATCCTCCCAAATGTTCTTTGTCACCACTAAATTCTATCAAACATGACAATTTTAAATAGCATCAACTGGCCTAAGGACTTCTTTGGGGTTGAATAAAATAAAATCCTAGAGATATGTTTATTCCAGGACTTGGTAACATTAACAAATATTTTCAAACAATAAAATATGTGATGAAAGTCCTCATCAACTTTGGAAAATATATTTTAGTAAGAGTATTAAAAATTATACTACCTTAACATTTACAATTCTGAGATGTTATCCTAAGGACATTTTAAGAAAGAAAAAATTACATGAACAAATGTGCTAATCACCATCATTTCAGAAATAGTGAAATGCTGGGAAAAAATAGCTTTATTTAAATGACTATTTGTAAACTGATAGAATATTATATGGCATTTAAGATTATAACTGAGTAATATATCATATGAAATATGTTTAAGTACAACTTCAGGCAGAGTAAAGCAAAGCACAAAATTATATATATATATATATATATATATATATATATATGTTCTCTCTGATTAAAACTACTCATGTTATGTTTTCAGGATATAAAGTGTCAAATAATTTTTTTCAGGATATAATTTTTTTCAGGATATAAAGTGTAAAATAATTTTTTTCAAATTTCAAACATTGCCAAGTTTTCACATGTTGATTTTCCCATTAGAAAGATGATTGGTCTGTTGAATCTGGTAACATGGATGGTTTGTAAAGAGGAATCTGACTCATTCTTCTATGTCCCATTGAGAGGTCTTAGATCCCTGGGTTGAGAAAGTTCCCTGTAGAAGTGAATGGCCATCCACTCCAGTATTCTTTCCTGGAGAATTCCATGGACAGAGGAGTCTGACTGGTTATAGCCCATTAGGTCTCAGTGACTGAGCTTCTCTTGCTAATAGAACAAACAGTGAAAGTTGTTTTACAAGAATCAGCTGAAAATCAACTTGCCCAAAGGGTCCATATCTTTATATTTACTGGTAACATGTTTAAATTTTTTAGCGATTTGTTTATTCCCTTCCCTCAAGGAGTTTAAAGTAATGCACTGAGATGAAAAAAACTATCTGTATATATACATATTTTTTCACAATTTGATTGCAATGCTATTCATATTAAGAGCATGTAACTTTCACATTAACAAATAAACCTAGATATGACAAAACTATCTTGGAAGCAATGAGTCCTCATAATCAAAGATGCTGGTTATCCATGGAGTACTTTTGGAAGAAGCTAGTCTCTTCTCTGAAATGTATAAATTAAAATTATGACAGGCAAGTAAAAGTTCTTCATGAGTAAGAACACTTAGGTTTTGTAAATTTAATCATTCCACATTTTTAATAATAAGTATAGAGTTCATATAACTCCCAGATGGCACCAGTGGTAAAAGAATTCACCAGCTAATGCAAGAGATGCAGGAGATGTGGTTTGATCCCTGGGTCCAGAAGATCCCCAGAGGAGGAAACGGTGCCTCTACTCTAGTATTCTTGCCTGGAAAACTTCATGGGCAGAGGGGCCTGGTGTGTTATAGTCCAAAGGGTCACAAAGAGTTGGACATGAGTGAGCGGTCATTGCACACACACACACACACACACACACACACACACACAATAGTAATGGATAATGGCTAACCTTTCTTAACCTCCTCTCCTTTTATTTTTACTATTCACCAGCATGTAAGTACCTTTCAGGTGTTATCATATTTCAACTTCACAAGATCTTATTAAAATCAGTAAAATTTTTATACTCTTTTTAATTAGGTGGAATCTGAGATTTAGAGAGAATGAATAACTTGCATAATGTCACACAGTTTCAGAAAGCCAGGAGAACATTGTATGTTGTGGTATTTGTTACTATTTACAATATATCATCTTCATCAACAAAGGCTGCCAGGCTAGATTCAACAGGACAGTAAAAATGTACTTAGATCAAAGAATAAGAACTCATTGTTGTAAAGGATATTTGTTCCAAAATTATTAAGAAAAATATCAGAATCCAAATGTGAGATTACTTGAATCTCATTTGTTTTATTTTTAACAAAGTGATATCTATGAACATGATTATCTTTTAGATTGGTAAGTCTTGGGCCATGTGTAAAACCTTTGCAGAAATGAAAGAATAAATTTAGAATATTGAAATCTTTTTCATCATGTTGATTTCGTCTTTTCCTGCAGAATATCTAAACTTGTAAAACTGAGAGAAGTCAAAGAAATGTCAACTTCTCAGGCTAGCATAACTAAAAAGTATAGTAACTGTGATTTGAAACCATGGATGTTTATGTCTGTGCTCTACTTAATGATGTAAAAGGAAGGATCTGTAAAGATATATAGAAGAAGCCATAGCAATTGTCAGTTGATTCAACTTGAGAAGAGTTGCTGCATTCATCATCAGAAACTGCAAATTTGGGGAGCAAGTGACAAAGTAATTCATTTTTAAGGTTAAATGACACTTGACACTGGAGAAGCCAATTTTCACTAAAGTATTGAAGGAGCCTGGTAGGCTGCCGTCTATGGGGTCGCATAGTCGGACCCGACTGAAGCAACTTAGCAGCAGCAACATTAACAGCTTACTATGATCAAGGCTTTAATTAGACCAAGAGATACAGTTTCTTATTTCTAGTTTTAATGCAGCAAAAACCAGAATTGCATATAACAGAGCTGTGGATAAGGATTTAGGGAACCTCATACATTTATGTATGAATTATAATGGAATCCATAAGAAAGATAACATCTTCAAGATATAAAGGGAAAAAATGAACTCAAGAATCTCCAATTCTGCGCACTGCTATGCTTTCTCTTCAAGAAAAGTATCTTGTGAAGTGCTAAGATTTGTTCAGATAAGCTCTAATATATTGCTTTTACTAGTTAAGTCCTTAATACAAACAAAATCTAAAGATTTTTTAAATATATCATTTTGAATAGAATACTCTATCCAGAAGATTTAGAGATCTGTATACCATTGTTAGATTAGATGACCGAGAATGTCATTCTATGGAAAAAAAAAAAAAAAAAACTCACCATATTCTCTTAATTGTGTGATTTACATGTCATTTATATTGTAATACACATGTTTAAAATTTGCTTTAAAAGAAGGTATGTACTCATGAACCAGATGCAAGATCTTTTCCTTGTTTTGACATAACATCTGTAAATAGAGTATAAGGTTCTTAAAACATTTTAAGCTCTAATTCCATGTGGGTAAACATGAAACATCAGCTATTAAACCTGGTGGGGTAGGAATAAAGGAAAGATTTCATTAAATATTAACACTTCTGAAGTCAAAAGCATACCAAGGGAGTTTGCTATTTACTGTGCTTTTATATCCCCAAGATTATATACATCAACATTCTAAGAAAAAAATGAAGAAAACAGAGGAAATCTGAAGCTTTTCTGTTCTTGGTTGTTTGGGAAGCAGAAAGGGAAAATCTGAAAACAAGAATGTCATAAAAGAGTTGAAAATCACAGTCATGGAGCAGATAGAGAGTATAATATAGCAGGAGTCATGTGTTAAGTAAGTTATTCAATCATGAGTCACATATAAGTTTTCTTTTCACTGGGAAACTGAGTTTCATTTTAATCAAATATTAAGGAATTTCTGACTTTTCATGTTACAAATGGAGAAGAACAGAGCAAAAGTGAAGAGACCTGTATTTTCAAAGAAATAGGTAACAGTGCCCTTAATGGACAGTCAAGCCATGTGGCAGGTCTTAGTAGTAGCCAAATATTTATGCCCCTCTCTTTCTTGATGAAATCCACCAATCTGGAATTATCTGGGCATAAAAACCAACCTCAGGTATAGGAAAATGGTGAGGACAGGACTACAGAAATCAAATTAAACAAGGTTAAGGAGTCAAAATAAAGAAGGAATTAGTAAATCAAAAAGTAGGAAAATGGGGCCGTGTTGAACAAAGTGTAATTAATCAAGTAAAGATACAATGGACAGAACAAATATATCTCTCTTAACAAGTAGATTCGTACAAATATTTTTGAAGAGAAAGTGATAATTATAAGCCTTTTTACATTTCTTGAAGGAGAAAATGAACTAAAGCATTTGGAATTGAATGTATATTAGAGAAGAAATAGGGATTCTGCAGTTTTGTTATTTACTTGATCAATATCCATAACCAGACAATTGAGCATCACCTTAACCCTCAATTCACTTCAGTGCTTGTGATCGCCTATTGATTGTCAGCTAACCAAACAATTAGGAAGCCCCACTTTTGTATCTATTGAGTAATCATAATCCTAGTGGCAACCTTCACTTATTTAAAATGAATAAAAGATGTACCTAATAAATTGCAAATAGGCAGACTATCATCAGTTTAAACATTCTGATTATCTCTTTCAGTTAAGTTCAGTTCAGTTGCTCAGTTGTATCCGACTCTTTGCACCTCCAAGAATCACAGCACACCAGGCCTCACTGTCCATCACCAACTCCTGGAGCTTACCCAAACGCATGTCCAAAGAGTTGGTTATGCCATCCAGCCATATCATTCTCCGTAATCCCCTACTCCTCCTGCCTTCAATCCCTCCCAGCATCAGAGTCTTTTCGAATGAGTCAACTCTTCCCATGAGGTGTCCAAAGTATTGGAATTTTAGCTTTATCGTCAGTCCTTCCAATGAACACCCAGGACTGATCTCCTTTACGATGGACTGGTTGGATTTTCTTGCAGTCCAAGGGACTCTCAAGAGTCCTCTCCAACACCACAGTTCAAAAGCATCAATTCTTCAGCGTTCAGCTTTGTTCACAGTCCAACTCTCACATCTATACATGATCACTAGAAAAACCATAGCCTTGACTAGATGAACCTTTGTTGGCAAAATAATATCTTTGCTTTTTAATATGCTATCTAGGTTGGTCATAACTTTCCTTCCAAGGAGTAAGTGTCTTTTAATTTCGTGGCTGCAATCACCATCAGTGATTTTGGAGCCCCCCCAAAAAATAAAGTCTGACACTTGTTTCCACTGTTTCCCCATCTATTTCCCATGAATTGATGGGACCAGATGCCATGATCTTTGTTTTCTGAATGTTGAGCTTTAAGCCAAATTTTTCACTCTCCTCTTTCACTTTAATGAAGAGGCTCTTTAGTTCCTCTTCACTTTCTGCCATAAGGGTGGTGTCATCTGCATATCTGAGGTTATTGATATTTCTCCTGGCAATCTTGATTCCAGCTTGTGCTTCTTCCAGCCCAGTGTTTCTCATCATGTATTCTGCATGTAAGTTAAATAAGCAGGGTGACAATATACAGCCTTGACGTACTCCTTTTGCTATTTGGAGCCAGTCTGTTGTTCCATGTCCAGTTCTAACTTTTGCTTCCTGACCTGCATCCAGGTTTCTCAAGAGGCAGGTCAGATGGTCTGGTATTCTCATTTCTTTCAGGATCTTCCACAGTTTATTGTGATTCACACAGTCAAAGGCTTTGGCAGTCAATAATGCAGAAATAGATATTTTTCTGGAACTCTGTTGCTTTTACATCATGCAGCAGATGTTGGCAATTTGATCTCTGGTTCCTCTGCCTTTTCTAAAACCAGCTTGAACATCTGGAAGTTCATGGTTCACATATTGCTGAAGCCTGGCTTGGAGAATTTTGAGCACTACTTTACTAGCGTGTGAGATGAGTGCAATTGTGTGGTAGTTTGAACATTCTTTGGCATTGCCTTTCTTTGGGATTGGAATGAAAACTGACCTTTTCCAGTCCTGTGGCCACTGCTGAGTTTTCCAAATTTGCTGGCATGTTGAGTGCAGCACTTTCACAGCATCATTTTTCAGGATTTGAAATAGATCAATTGGAATTCCATCACCTCCACTAGCTTTGTTCATAGTGATGCTTTCTAAGGTCCACTTGACTTCACATTCCAGGATGTCTGGCTCTAGGTGAGTCATCACACCATAGTGATTATCTGGGTCATGAAGATATTTTTCATACAGTTCTTCTGTGTATTCTTGCCACCTCTTCTTAATATCTTCTGCTTCTGTTAAGTCCATTACATTTCTGTCCTTTACTGAGCCCATCTTTGCATGAAATGTTCTCTTGGTACCTCTTATTTTCTTGATGGGATCTCTAGTCTTTCCCATTCTGTTGTTTTCATCTATTTCTTTGCATTATCTCTTTATTTAAATAGAATTATTCCAGCTATGGTTCTTCTAGTAGTCATGTACAAATGTGAGAGTTGGACTATAAAAAAAGACTGAATGGTGAAGAATTGATGCTTTCAAATAGTGGTGATGGAGAAGACTCTTGAGTCCCTTGGACTTCAAGGATATTGAACTAGTAAATACTAAAGTAAATCAACCCTGAATATTCACTGGAAGGACTGATGCTGAAGCTCCAATACTTTGGCCACCTGATGCGAAGAGCCATCTCATTAGAAGAAACCCAGATGCTGGGAAAGATTGAGTGCAGGAGAAGAAGGGGGCTGCACAGGATGAGATAGTTAGAGGGAATCACTGACCCAGGAACTTGAGTTTGAGCAAACTTTGAGAGATAATGAAGTAAAGGGAATCCTGGTGTGATGCAGTCTGTGGAGTTGTAGAGTTGGAAATGACTTAAGTGACTAAAAAATAAAAACATACTGTAAAAACTAAGTATCAACATAATGCAATCAACAAAATGTATAAAATAGCAGTATTTACTGCATCCCAATCTACTCATATTGGGACATTTCTGTAGAAATTAAAAAATAAAATTACTGCTGAATCTGAATTATTTGTAAAGACTGAAAATACTGCAAACAAATGTATGTTCACATATAAAGTTTAAACTATGTAAGCTGAATATATTTTAAAATAATAAAATTTGTCACCATACCTTAAAAACTAAAATACATAAAATTCTTACTATAATAAAGATAACTTACCAGCTTCTTAATGATACATTTTGACAATACAATATAAAGCTTACTAGATGGCTGTGAAAAGAAGAGAAGTGAAAATCAAAGGAGAAAAGGAAAGATATAAGCATCTGAATGCAGAGTTCCAAAGAATAGCTGGAAGAGATAACAAAGCCTTCCTCAGCGATCAACGCAAAGAAATAGAGGAAAACAACAGAATGGGAAAGACTAGAGATGTCTTCAAGAAAATTAGAGATACCACAGGAACATTTCATGCAAAGATGAGATCGATAAAGGACAGAAATGGTATGGACCTAACAGAAGCAGAAGGTATTAAGAAGAGGTGGCAAGAATACACAGAAGAACTGTACAAAAAAGATCTTCACGAACCAGATAATCATGATGGTGTAATCACTCACCTAGAGCCAGACATCCTGGAATGTGAAGTCAAGTGGGCCTTAGAAAGCATCACTACAAACAAAGCTAGTGGAGGTGATGGAATTCCAGTTGAGCTATTTCAAATCCTGAAAAATGATGCTGTGAAAGTGCTGCACTCAATATACCAGCAAATTTGGAAAACTCAGCAGTGGCCACAGGACTGTAAAAGGTCAGTTTCATTCCAATCCCAAAGAAAGGCAATGCCAAAGAATGCTCAATCTACCACACAATTGCACTCTTCTCACATTCTAGTAAAGTAGTGCTCAAAATTCTCCAAGCCAGGCTTCAGCAATATGGGAACTGTGAACTTCCAGATGTTCAAGCTGGTTTTAGAAAAGGCAGAGGAACCAGAGATCAAATTGCCAACATCTGCTGGATCATGGAAAAAGCAAAAGAGTTCCAGAAAAATATATATTTCTGCATTATTGACTATGCCAAAGCCTTTGACTGTGTGGATCACAATAAACTGTGGAAAATTCTGAAAGAGATGGGCATACCAGACCACCTGCCACTTGAGAAAGCTATATGCAGGTCAGGAAGCAACAGTTAGAACTGGACATGGAACAACAGACTGGTTCCAAATAGGAAAAGGAGTACATCAAGGCTGTATATTGTCACCCTGCTTATTTAACTTATATGCAGAGTACGTCATGAGAAACGCTGGACTGGAAGAAACACAAACTGGAATCAAGATTGCCGGGAGAAATATCAATGACCTCAGATATGCAGATGACACCACCCTTATGGCCGAAAGTGGAGAGGAACTAAAGAGCCTCTTGATGAAAGTGAAAGAGGAGAGTGAAAAATTTGGCTTAAAGCTCAACATTCAGAAAACTAAAATCATGGCATCTGGTCCCATCACTTCATGGGAAGTAGATGGGGAAACATTGGAAACAGTGTCAGACTTTATTTTTCTGGGCTCCAAAATCACTGCAGATGGTGATTGCAGCAATGAAATTAAAGATGCTTACTCCTTGGAAGGAAAGTTATGACCAACCTAGACAGCATATTAAAAACCAGAGGCATTACTTTGCCAATGAAGGTCCATCTAATCAAGCCTATGGTTTTTCCAGTAGTCATGTATGGATATTAGAGTTGGACTGTGAAGAAAGCTGAGTGCTGAAGAATTGATGCTTTTGAACTGTGGTTTTGGAGAAGACTTTTTTTTTTTTTAAAGAGTCCTTGAACTGCAAGGAGTTCCAATCAGTCCCTTCTAAAGGAGGTGACTCCTGGGTGTTCTTAGGAAGGAATGATGCTAAAGCAGAAACTCCAGTACTTTGGCCACCTCATAATAAGAATTGACTCATTGGAAAAGACTGTTATGCTGGGAGGGATTGGGGACAGGAGGAGAAGGGGATGACAGAGGATGAGATGGCTGGAGGGCATCACAGACTCGATGGCCATGAGTTTGAGTGAACTCCGGGAGTTGTTGATGGACAGGGAGGCCTGGCATGCTGCACACGACTGAGCAACTGAACTGAACTGAACTGAGAATAAAGTATAAATATTGCAGTTTAATGTCTATGCTTTTTCCCCTAGGCCATAAGAAAAGAATCAACAATATGGTGAAAACTCAGAAAAGTATACCCAGACAGACTCTTCACCAGGCCCTCCTTGCTTGAAAACTGGAAGAAAAAAAAAAAAAAAAAAGAAAGTAATGCTCAGGTAAAATCACTCAGCTTGGAATAAAATTAACTTAAAGTATATTATTCTTTGAATTAGTGTTTTGGGAAAGACATACAAATTTTCCTTAGTCCCTTTCTAATGCCCAACTCATGCCAGGTTTTAGAGATAACCTCTGTTCTAATTTCTGGAAGTGTTTGTTTAAGAATAGAATCTAATTCTATGAATAATAAGTAAAACTCAATTGCAAACACATCTGTAAATGTATGGAAATATCTGAAATATATTTCAGGGTAATACCTGAAATTAGAGATTTAGGATTTAGAATTTTCAAGTTGTCAGATATGTTTACATTACTTATTTCATACTCAGTCTGATTTTTTGAGTTCTAATTTCCTAAGAATCTGTGTATTTCCCCTATGTTTTCAAATATATTTGCATAATGCCCAGTATATGTTAAATCTCTGCTGCATATATTACTTTTAAGTTATTTGTATATATTGTTTTCCTTTTATGTAGTAATTTATCCAGAGATTAGTCTGTCAGTTTTTCAAATAATCAAATTTTAATGTTTTATATTTCTCCTTGCTTTCTGTTAGTTAATTTATGTTTCTCCTTTTAATATTTCCTTCCTCACTTTTTAAAATTTTTTATTCTGTTGTTCATTTTCTTCTTTAGAGAATTTACTTTGATCCTTGTCTAACTTTAAATTTTTTATTCAATTAATTAATTTTGATTCATCTCTAAATTAAATCTTTAAATAAAACTTTCTGTTAAGTACAGGTTAACTCCACCTCCTACATTTGGACATGATATACTTTTTCAAATGCTAGTTTCAAGTAATGTCTAGTTTTCATTGTGAGTTTTTCTCTTTAAACCATAAACGAGTTGAAGGGTATTTAAAAAAAAAAAACAAAACAAAACTCTAAACCTATTTGATATAGTTAATTATTTTCGTAAATTTTTAAATTTGATTGTAAATTTATCATAGACACAATTATTTGAATCCTGTTTAGATTTGCTTCATGACCTCACAATTTGAATTTGCCTACATGTTTCATGCTTACTAAGTAAGAATGTGTGAGTTTCTATGTTCTATAAATATCCAACAACTCTGGCATTCAAATATTTCACTTTTCATTTTTTCTTCTGTTGGATCTAATAAGTACTTAAAGGACTGTGTTAACATATCTGTACATAATGGAAAATTTATTGATTTCCCTTATAGTTGCTTCATATAATTATAGTAGATTGGATGCATTAGTAACCTTGAATCTTCACCTCTCTCTAAGTCTACACTCTTTGTTGTGCCTCTGAGTGCCCTCCCACTTGACTCTGGCCTTTGTCTTTTTTGGTCAATGGAGTTTTAGCACGCATGACATGAACTTGAACAGTATTTCATCAATTTTGCCTGTTTTGTGCCATCTTCTGAGATTATGCCCTCATTGGTCTTTTTGAGACATTCTGGCAAGACTGTACAGAGTATCTGGCAGTTAGCCAACAATGAGTTAAATGAGTACACCTAAAAGAGACTGGAAAACCTGCACAATCAAGCTAGGTTTAAACAGCTGATTTATGATTCAGCTAGGGATTCATGTAGATTTTGATGTTGTGTTTCTCTTAAAGAGAAACAATACAGTTTAAGCTTTAAAAGGTACAAACATACATTCTATTATTTTATCAGGTATTGATAACATTTTATTATTATTTAAAGACTCTCTCTGAGAAAAGTAATATGCTTGAATTTTTTTTCTTTTACATTGGTAATTGATTGCTATAACCTACTTTAGTGTTCAATGTCTAACTTCTCTTCATTTCCATGTGTTGTGAGGCTCTTTATATAATATATAGTAGAGAGGATAGTAGCTCTCATAGTCAATAGAAATTCATATTATTTAAGTTACCTTTCTGTGATACTAAAATGTAGCAAGACCCTATGGTCCTCCCCACCACCCACTTTGTCCCTTGCCTGCCTTTTGCCTATAGAAAAACTTTAGCCAAAGAATAAGTTTAATTGGAGAAGTGAGAAAATGTAGAAACAAAGGAAGAACAGTCAAACAGGACAAAATAATAATAGTTTAGTCATTAAGCAGAGTCGAGGTCTTTTAGTTCCTTCTCAAGGGCTATAATATTCTGAGCCATATTCTGTACGATGCTGTCAGACCACTGCAAGACCAATTTCAAG
The DNA here is from genome assembly GCF_003369695.1 of Bos indicus x Bos taurus. Taxonomy (NCBI): domain Eukaryota; kingdom Metazoa; phylum Chordata; class Mammalia; order Artiodactyla; family Bovidae; genus Bos; species Bos indicus x Bos taurus. Next base: position 14,682,473 of record NC_040076.1, on the reverse strand, counting down.
ATGACTATCAGAGCTGACTGTTTCTTCATGCCGCCCTCTCTCTGTGTCTATAAAAGTCCTTACCCACTGATTGTCAGTGGTGGGGTAGGGGGAGAGTTAGCCTTTGGACAGGAATCTACCTTCCCTGTGCAGTTGCCAGCATCCATAATAAAACAAAGTTTCCTTTCCACCAATCTTGCCTCTTCAATGGCTTTTGAGCCATGAGCAGCCAGACGTGTAAGAGCCAGCAGTGTCTTTCTTACACTACTAGTAAGAAACTAGAGGGGTTAGATGGGGTGAGAGGAGGGAGGTGGGTGGGGAGGTTTAAGAGGGAGGGGACATAGGTTTACCTATCGCTGATTCATGTTGATGTATGGCAGAAATCAATACAACATTGTGTAAGGCAATTATCCTTCAATTAAAAATATATAAATTAACACATGTATACATGTGGTGGATTCATTTTGATATTTGGCAAAACTAATACAATTATGTAAAGTTTAAAAATAAAAATAAAATTTAAAAAAAGGAGAAAAAAAACAAAAACAAAAACAAACAAAAATTTAAAAAACACATAAATTAATTAAAAAAAAGAGATCTGTGCAAATAACATACAGAGTTAAACTGAAGTTGGATGCCCCTTTCCAATTTCAACTTAACCTTATATCTTATTTTCAAGAAATCACAAAATATCAAAATCTTTTTAGCATATTTTCTCTTTGATAGGCTAACACTGGACTCCATGTTAATGTTAAGTGTTATAGAACTGAATCTATATAAAGGCATTCCATGTTATTCTCTCATATTGAAACATGTATATCATCATATATGAAACAGATCAGCAGTCCAGGTTCGATTCATGAGACAGGGTGCTCAGGGCTGGTGCACTGGGATGACCCAAAGGGATCGGATTGGGAGGGAAGTGGGACGGGGGTTCAGGATGGGAGACACATGTACAACCCGTGGCAGATTCATGTCAAAGTATGGCAAAAACCACTACAATATTGTAAAGTAATTAGCCTCCAAATAAATAAATTAATTTAAAAAAAAGAAATAAATTTCAGCTTCTGATTACTAAAAAAAAAAAAAGGCATTCCATCAAAATATAGTAGGCTCCTTGCCAAAAAGTGAGCTAAGCCTTTGACATTGTCTTATGCGGCAATGGCACCCCACTCCAGTACTCCTGCCTGGAAAATCCCATGGACAGAGGAGCCTGGTGGGCTACAGTCCATGGAATCGCTGAGGGTAGGACACGACTCAGTGACTTCATTTTCACTTTTCACTTTCGTGCATTGGAGAAGGAAATGGCAACCCACTCCAGTGTTCTTGCCTGGAGAATCCCAGGGACGGGGGAGCCTGGTGGGCTGCCATCTATGGGATCACACAGAGTCGGACACGACTAAAGTGACTCAGCAGTAGCAGTATGCATACCCATGACTGTATGTTGCAATGGAATACCTTGGGTATTGATCTTTTAAGTCTGTCTGGTATTCTGAGGTTGAGTTAGGAAGACCATTCACCACAACCAAATCAGATCCACCACCACCAAAAAATGTGCTTGACTCTTCTGCCCATCAGTGATGCTACCTGAGACAGTGGGAGCTTTGCATAGCACACATATGTTGCCACCAGCTATGGCAGCTTTAGCCTAGAGGAAAGAGTGGGCTAATTTGCATCCCTAAGCAGGGCAGTGGGTGGTGTGAATCAAGTGAGGCAGAAGCATAGGGTGCAAAACTTAAGGTGCCAAAAATTTAGATGAATTACTTAACTAGATAGACAATATTTTCATGCTATATGTCTTAAAAAGTCAAAATTAATACAAACATTTATGATGAAGGAAATATCCAAATTTTAAGTAAAGACAGGAGCTGACAGTGTTGTGAGCTCTCAGAGTTCTCACATTTCCTGCCTAAATATAAATCCTTTCTCAACTGTTGGTTAGAGGACAGTTTTTGGAGTGAGTATTTGATTGTCCTTTTGTATAAACAAGAAACTGAAAATTTTATGTCAAGAATATCAAGTTTAATGTTCCCCATTCTCTGGAACTGAGGCTAGGTTTATTCATGAAAACTTGGTTTATTTTTTTTTAATTTTATTTTTTTAAATTTATTTATTTAATTGGAGGCTAATTACTTTACAATATTGTAGTGGTTTTAAAAATTATTTGATTCTGGAATGCTTCCTTCACAATCTTAGTTAAATTTTCTTTTTGTTTACATACTGAAAATATTTTTCTTTGACTATTCTGTTTATTTATTATGATTTCTGATTTTTTTAAGTCTTAGTCTATTAATTTTATTGCAATGAGTGACCTATGTGGGCTTGTCTCTAACAGGCTCTTGTGTCTTCTTGTTTTTTTATTCATCTTGTATGCTGATATACCTAGTTATCTTAACATAGTCTACTTTATTCAGTTTCGTTAATCTTCCTACCAAATTATCCATGGTTTTAAAACTTATTTAGCCCCCAAATATCCTTATAATTAATTTTATCTTATTTTCCATAAGCAAAATAGATCATATCTGTGGTTTTGTGATACATTTGCATTTGTAGATCAATCTTTCAACTCAACAATTTCTTCAATAATATTTAATATGCTGATTAACCAATACACTACATTTTGGCTTTTAATTTTTACACTTATCCTTTCAAAAATTCTACTATTTTTAAAAATTTTTAATTGTTACATTATTCTTATGGATGATAGCTATTTCTTCATATGTTCAAGCCTCATATTTATTTTTTAAATCAACTGTTTATTTCATATTTTATTTCTAATATGCCTGAATTCAAAAGCTTCATGGGCTTAATTCTGGTATCTATTTCATCTTCTGGTAATTAATTCTACTTATTTAGTAATTTTAAAACTCATATTGTCTATATTTTTTCTTGAAACCCTACCTTTAGAAGTTACTTGAGGCCTGAATTAAAATACTGTCCCTTAAAATAGAAGGTGTGTTTCTTCCTGTTGCCAGAGGCAATCACTTAATATTTTTAATTCTTCACTTAATATTTTCAGATTTTCAAGTTGAGTGAATTTAGTCCAAAATCTGTATAGGGCTAACTTGTCTTACTTTCTGAGAAGATTTTTATTTTATTGCAGCTGAACACTTTGGCCAATATTTTATTATTTTTGCAGCTCTCTTCTATTTCTCAGATATATCCACATAAACTTAAGGTATATTCCTTTGGTATCCAAATGTATATGAGTTGCTTTTATTAATTTGGGAAATTTTCAGACATTTTTGGGTGTTCCCATGGTATTATAAAGAGTTGGACAGGACTGAGTGACTAACACTTACAAGGGCTAAATTTCACCAGGGTTTGCCATAAATCACAAGGATATCATTCTTTTTGAGCTTTCTTTACCATCCATGGATCGTTCTTTTATTTTATTACTGACTTCACACAGTACCTTACATTTTTGTAAAATCAATAGATTATTTCAAATATTATTTTAAACTATGATATCTGAAAGCTTAATTATATTTTAAAGCTGCTTTCATTAAATCACTTCTCAAATATTTCATATGATTGCATGCATCAGTTCACTTCAGTCACTCAGTCATGTCCAACTCTTTGCGACCCCATGGACTGCAGCACGCCAGGCTACCCTGTCCATCACCAACTCCTGGAGCCTACTCAGACTCATGTCCATTGCATCAGTTATGCCATCCAACCATCTCATCCTCTGTCCTCTCCTTCTCCCACTTTCAATCTTTCCCAGCATCAAGTTTTTTTTTCTGCTGAGTTGGTTTTTCACATCAGGTGGCCAAAGTACTAGAGTTTCAGTTTCAGCATCAGTCCTTCCAATGAATATTCAGGACTGATTTCCTTTAGGATGGACTGGTTGGATCTCTTTGGTGTCCAAGGGACTCTCAAGAATCTTCTCCAACACCACAGTTCAAAAGCATAATTTTTTTGGTGTTTAGCTTTCTTTATGGTCTAGCTCTCACATCCATACATGACTAATGGAAAAACCATAACTTTGACTAGACAGACATTAGTTGGCAAAGTAATGTCTCTGCTTTTTAATATGCTGTCTAGGTTGGTCATAGCTTTTCTTCCAAGGAGCAAGCATCTTTTAATTTCATGCAGTCACCATCTGCAGTTATTTTGGAGCCATAGGAAATGCTAAAATTATTTGACATATTGAAAAAAAATGAGTAAGTTATTAATGTCAGAGGTAGCTGGCCTAATATTTCAAATGTTGTTTAGCTAAGTAGGTGCTTGTGAAAGTGAATGTATTAGTCGCTCAGTCATATCCAATTCTTTGCCTACCCATGGACTGTAGCCCACCAGGCTTCTCTGTCCTGAAATTCTCCGAGTTTGAATATTGAAGTAGGTTCCCATTTCCTACTTCAGGGCATCTTCCCATCCCAGGGAATGAATCTAGGTCTCCTGCATTGCAGGCAGATTCTTTAGCATCTGACCACTAGGGAAGCCCAAGTAGGTACCTAGGGGATACATGTTTTTTCAGACTTTTAATCTTTTTGCACACTTGTGTACACCTGTAACTCATTTGTGGAAAACAAGGTTTCAGTATTATATATGGATTATGAATTTTGGGGGGTTATTATATTTTGCCTGCCACATGGTTGTAACATGTAAAAGTATTTTTTACTCTAATTGGGAAAAATTCCTACAACTAAAAATTTTTATACTGAAAAATTATCAGCTTGTTCCAAAATTTTTTTCAATAATTCATACCTTTAATAAGACATTAAATAATAAAAAGTAAAAAAAAATATATATACAAAATATACCAAAAGAAAAAAAAAGAAAAACCTCTTGCAAACAGTGATATATCAAATCTACAGTGCATGAGCCCTGCTCCATTCCATTTATCAAAGTCTAGTTGTTCTCTAGGTACAAACAGATAACTCTGTTGTTTCCCAAGGGTATATAAGCAGAGCACTATCTAACACGGATGAAAAATAAATGTACTTATTCAAGTGAAAAAGTATGGCAAGTGCCTCTGTTTTTTATGACACCAATTATTTCATGAGTTTGCTGCTTTGTTTTCAATATAAAAATGACAAACAAGGGGCATAATGCATTTGGATATAAACCATGTATATATATGTAAATCACAATGGAAATTGGAGAGATTCATGTGGATAATTCAAGCCAATAGTGCCACTACACTTGAAATGAGGAGAAATCTAAGATAAGAAAACACTGTGGTTAACATATAGCTTATTATAGTCTTTGAACTTATACAAAGAAATATGTATGTAGCCAACGAAAAAATATTGTCATATGTGCTTTCAGAAAGGTTATATAATTTAACCCTCTCTCCTTTATATGCTTTAACACACACACATATACACACATGCATGCATACACACATATACAATTTGCATTCAGTGAAAACACTAAACCAGAAAGATAAATGCATGAAGTCACATAATTAAACCACAGTACTAAATTTTATGACCATTTCTGCCATATTATAAGGACATATTCATTTTACCATATCATCTTATATCATTAAATGGAATTTTACACTGGATTATAGTCAAGGCTATGGTTTCTCCAGTAGTCATATATGGATGTGAGAGTTGGACTGTGAAGAAAGCTGAACGCCGAATAATTGATGCTTTTGAATTGTGGTGTTGGAGAAGACTCTTGAGAGTCCCTTGGACTGCAAGGAGTTCTAACCAGTCCGTCCTAAAGGAGATCAGTCCTGGGCGTTCACTGGAAGGACTGATGTTGAAGCTGAAACTCCAAAAGTTTGGCCACCTGATGCAAAGAACTGACTCAGTTTAAAAGACTCTGATGCTGGGAAAGATTGAAGGCACGAGGACAAGGGGACAACAGAGGATGAGATGGTTGGATGGCATCACAGACTCGATGGACATGAGTTTGAGTAAGCTATGGGAGTTGATGATGGACAGGGAGGCCTGGCATGCTGCAGTCCATGGGGTCGCAAAGAGTTGGACACGAGTGAGTGACTGAACTGAACTGAACAGTAACATGGGTGAACCTAGAAATCATACTAAGTGAAGTAAATCAGGCAAAGACAAATATCATAGGATATCAGTCATATGTGGCATGTAATTTTAAAAAACGACACAGATTGACTTATTTGCAAAACACAAACAGGCTACAGATATTGAAAACAACCTCATGATTACCAAATAGGAAAATAAGAAGAAGTCACTCAGTCGTCTCCGACTCTTTGTGATCCCATGAACTGTAGTCAACCAGACTCCTCCACGGGATTTCCAGGGAAGAGTTCTGGAGTAGGTTGCCATTTCCTTCTCCCAGGGATCTTCCCAACTCAGGGATCATACCCAGGTCTCCAGCACTGCAGGCAGACGCTTTACCTTCCGAGCCACCAGGGAAGCACAGGACAATAGGGGGCAGGGATAAATCAGAAGCTTGGTGTGAACATAAACACACTACTGTATGTAAGATAGATAAACAACAAGGACCTACCATATAGTACAGGGAGCTCTACTCAATATTCTGTGATAACCTATATGAGAAAAGAATTTTTGAAATAATGGATATTTCTATAACTGAATCACTTTGCTGCACACCTGAAACTAACACAGCATTGTAAATCAACTCTACTCTTACAAAATCAAACAAAGAATAGTGAGAGTGACTCCAAGGGCACAACTTGTTAGGAAAGGACAAAAAAAAAGTGAGAAAAGAAGGAGGGTTACTGGCTGCTGACCACCATGGCTTATGTTTTTCCTAAACTACAACACTGAGGGTAGCTCTCCCTTTACGTTTTGCATGCTGACTGTTTTGTGTGGATTTGCTTTATCTCACCTAATTATCAGCAGATTCTTTTTCCAGCTTCTCCTTAACACACGTTGCCTTATTAAGAGTATCTGATAAAATCTAAAATGTGACCTGAATTCTTAGCAAGATAGCAAAAATATATGATTCTTCAGGGTCTCCAGTATGCTGTGGGGCTATGCCTTTTTCTGAAATGCCAGTTTATTGTTGGTCAATTCTTGGGGCCAACCTGCTTTACTTTCCAGCCTGATTGGTATACCTCTCTGCTGTTAGAGAGAAATAACCCCTAGATCACTTTTCCATTTCAGTGGAGATAATGATGCATTGAAATAGCTCTCAGGTGTACCTGAAACCGTGACACTGCCAGGAAGTTTATATTTTAAAGCAAAGAAGTTACATCCCATTAGGTGTTACTATCTAATAAATATGCAGTGCACTGAAAGATTTCCAGGAAAGATGGAGAGTTGGTACATATTTCCAAAATTGTTTGACAGACATTAAAAGTGATATAAATCACAATAAAATAGAGATGAAAACTTCATCTACAGTAAAGCTAGACAGGCTCCCATCATCATCCCATACATTTTGAAATATCAACCTGATACAGTGAAATTTAAATGAACTTGAGAGAGGATACTGGGAGTTAATACTCAATTTTCTGGCAAGTGATGAAAGTGCAATTCAAAGACTATATACAAGATTATTATTTTTTTAAACGTGGTAATATTTCTTTTCCTTAAAAAGTAAGAGCCATAGCACTGGATACAATATCAGGAGCATACTAAGTGAACTATTTGGAATTCAGACTTTCAAGTAGGTCCAGGTAGAATTCCATCATGGAAAGTGGTGTGTTACTCAGATTTTAGCATGCAGCAGAATGCCCAGAAAGCATTCTTAAACAGTGATTACTGGTTCTCACTTCTCAGAATTTCCAGAAATTACTCCAGTAAGCCTGGAGAGATGCCTGAGAATTTACTTATCTAAAAAGTTCCCAGGTGTTTTTAATCCTGCTGGTCTGGGATTATACTTTGAGAACTTCTGGTATAAATGACCTAGTTGATGTGATATATGTTGTTGTTATTGTTTAAAAGATTTAATTTTTAAAGCAGTTTTAGATTACAGAAAACCTGGAATGAAAGTACACATTTTTCTCCATATAACCTTATGCCTCCACACATGCTCAGCTTCTCCCATTGTCAATACCCCCTCCATCAGGGTGATCCATTTGTTGTAACTGATGAATCTACATTGACACATCATTATACCCAAAGTCCATAGTTTACATTAGGGCTCGCTTTTCATGTTGTACATTCTACGGATTTGGACAAATATATTATAGCATGTAACCATCATTATAGTATCACAGAGTAAGTTTGCTGCCCTAAAAATCCTCTGTGTGCCTACTATTCATTTGTACCTGCCCCCCACCCAATTCCAGCCCTTGGCAACAACTGACCTTTTTATTGTCTCCATATTTTTATCTTCTGGAGAATGTCATGTAGTTGGGAACCTACAGCATGTACCCTTTCTAGATTGCTTTATTTCACTTAGTAATATGCATTTAAAGTTCTTCCATGACTTTTCATGGCTTCATAGATCATTTCTTTTTAGCACCAACTAACATTCCATTGTCTGGATGTAGCACAGTTTATTTATCCATTCACCTACCGAAGGACATCTTGGTTGCTGTATAAATGACTTTAAAAAAATGTGTTTTATTTTTGTCTTCAGCCTAACTTCCCAAGGAGAAAGAACAAGGTTTGAAGACAAGGGAACAAGCTTACTGTAATAGCTGTGGAGTGGGGGTCAGGGACACATGAGGACAGTTCTATGAAAAAGCTACAGTGCTACAGAGAAAGAAAAAAAGTGTGGCGTCATGTAGGGACGACTTTGTGCTGTATCAGCTTGTTAGGTTAAATGACATTCTAAGAATTCCCTCTCTAGTATTTTTCAAACTAAGCTATCATTGTATTTTTATTAAAAATATACACATCAACACACCTAGTGTAAAACTTAATCTAGATATTTCCAAGTATAACCAATGTGAACAATACACATCTAAATATATTTTAAACATTCCAAGTTATAAGGGAGTGATATTCTACAATAATAATCATACTTCTTTATTGAAAACCATGTAGTAAACTTTCAGACTTTTAGAGAAGTAGTCATTGTAAGATATCAGTGAAAAGGAGATGGAAAAAAGAAACATAGAAGCTACTATAGTTTGCTCATATATTAGAACAGAAGGGCATTAAGCTGATTTTGTAGAAAGAAATAGTTTCAGCTGAAAGTTAGAATTAATAATTTCCAGGCAATAAACAAGCTGCTACCTAACAAAAAGAATTAATATTGAGCAACCAAGAAATGAAATCATAAAGGCGATAGGCTCTTTACAAATACTTTGCAAGAATTCAACCTTGATCACAAAGTCATTAAAGGAAACAAAACAAAATGAAACTTTGTAGCAGAAATTATAGCCAAATTGAGTTAGAGAACTTCTTAGATGAGTTAACAAAAAAAACTAAAATTAAAAAAAAATACTTTAGATGTTTAAGAGCACAGATGAACCAGGATGAAACTCAGATTAAGAACATGATTGATTCTGATCTAGATACTTTTATGTTGTCAGAGAGTAAATTGTTAGCATACTAAAGAGTTTTTTAAAATGCAACCATTTACAAACATAAGATAACAGCTAGTTGCAGATGTCCATACAGATTTATACTTCCTTTAGGTAATCCTGAAGAACTGTTTTATGTTTGACAAAATTCTGTCATTTTGGCAGTGATTTCTGAGACATTGCAAGAACAAGAAAGAACAGAGATATTACATCTGTAAATTTTAATTTTCTTTTCAGATTGTAAGTCCTGTTGGTGTAGCTAGCTGTCTATTATTCCTCTGCCTCAAGCATTCCTGACAAAGGAAGATACAGCAATTATGGGAGTGGTGCTTGGTTACACATTTGTAACAATCTGGTGACAGTTTATGAATTCTTGTCTGTCAAAACGCTAGAATACTTTCTCTCAGGTTGGAGGTGTGGTGGTTGAAGAGCTATTTCTAGAACAGAAGAAGATTGTTTATATATATATATATGATCTTTAATATATATATGATCTTTAATATATATATATGATCTTTAATATATATATGATCTTTAATATATATATATGATCTTTAATATATATATATATGATCTTTAATATATATATATATGATCTTTAATAGTTTTAGTCAACTGAAAGCCAAATGATTTATGGCCCTTCATATTCCCATTTGTGGCTCTTTTCAAATTTTACCTAAGCTCTGTGTGATTCTCTGACAATTTAAATTGCTTTGAGGAAAAAAGACTATTTAAAACAAAGTCATATTATGACTGATTTGACAGAGGTATATGAATGTAACAGGGCCATCAATAGAAATTGGTGGCTTTACTAAAAAAGATCTGGCATTCTAAGTAACACAAGGCATGGCGAACAGTGTCATATGATCAACATTTTGTCAGAATGGTAAAAACTGTACTACACGTGTTCATGCTGTCATACATGCTGAAAAAGTTCTTCAGTGTGGTTATAATTATTTACCTTTTCCTGTGCTGTGGATTGCGATAGAAGGGTTCCCCTGGTGGCAGAATCCATCTGCCAGTGCAAGAGATGCATGTTTGAGTCCTAATTCCAGAAGATCCCACATGCCAGGAAGCAGCTAAGATGGTGAGCCACAATTGAGCCTGTGCCTTAGAGCCTGGGCTCTGCAACAAGAGAAGCCATTGCAGTGAGAAGCCCATGCACCACACATAGAGAATAGCCCTTGCTCACTGCAACTGCAGAAAAACCCGCACAGCAACAGCAATGAAGACCGAGCACAGACAATAAAGAGGTAAATAAATCAAAGTATACATATACATACATACATATATATATATATATATATATATATATATAAAAGAATTGTAATGAAACATTTGGCGAAATGCTGTTAACCATGGGGGGCCATATGTTGTAATAGTATTTGGTTAAAGGGTTGATTATAATCAAGTCAGCATTGCTAAGTACAAGTGTGGCAATTCTCCTGCAAACAATTCAAATTCTCTGATATATAAGCAAAACAGATTATTACATTATTCATTCTCCAGGCAAGAGGGCATCCTGGTGACATTTGCACTGAAATAATGCTAGCTTTCTGTGAATAATCCTAGGTAGTAGGAGTATTCTGAATCTTAACAAATACTCACAATAAATCCAGTTACAGTAAGGACCTCTCTCCCATCCCCTTTATACAGTTGAATTGGAGACCAAACATTGAAATGTGTGGTAATATTTATTTTAGAATAGAGACTTATCTTAAAGAAAATGTAAAATAATCTGACATATACACACATACACATAAAACCCTCACAATAAGTAAACATTAATCTAGACACACATCTGAGTTGGAAGAGTAATGTGTATATCATAATATGTACTTTTTGTTTAAAGCTATCTTCTTTTCTAGCCTGGTAATTTAACTACAATTTAGAACACATCTATGGGAAAACATGAAATACAAAAACAACGTATTTACAAGATGTTTTATTGTCTTTCATTCTCTTTTCCTTTGAAAACAACCTGTATATATTTTAGAGATTACCAACATTCAATTAGTCAAGCAACCTTAATCAACAGTCTGTTGTGGGACAGTCTCCTGTCCCTACATGTTCCATGAATATGTTCAAAAGGAGTTTTGCATGTTGATGCCTTTGATGAATCCATTCAACAAATGTGCATTTAGAACCCACCATGAAGCATGTGCTCTCCTAGGTATTATATTTCATAAGTTATATGCACGTTGGGAATACAAAAAAGAGCCGTGACAAACCTCAGGATATAAGGCAAAGAATACATTCCTGTCCACTCTGGAATTCTGGTCAGTGCAAGTGGTCTCTAGGAGGAAGCCTCTTTGAAGCTTTCTGAGTTACAAAGGAATGAGTCAAATCTGATCTCTGCTTCTTTCCCACACTGTGACCTTGGGCAAATATTTCAATCTTGTTTTTCTCTTCTGTGAGCTGGAGGTAAGAATATCTATACTTTCTGCCTTCCTCACAGGTTTGTTATATATATGTGTGTGTGTATATATATATATATATATATATATATATATACACATACACACTAAGTATTTTTGCTAGTAGTAACAGTACTATTATAATAGTATTATGCGTGCTAAGTTGCTTCAGTCCTGACCCCATGGGCTGTAACCCGCCAAGCTCCTCTGTCCATGGGATTCTCCAGGCAAGAGTACTGGAGTGGGTTGCCATGCCCTTCTCCAGGGAATCTTCCCAACCCAGGGGTTGAACCCACATCTCTTGTGTCTCTTACATCTCCTGCATTAGCATATGGGTTCTTTACCACCAACTCTACCTGGGAAGCCAGTAGTATTATAATATTATATTATAATAATAGTAGATTAAGTATTTATATTATTGTTAACACAGTATATTTAAGCAATTCTGCTTTTAATCCACTTTCTAATCCACAGGTACATCAATGAAAAGGGAATAAACAAAATGGTGAGAGAGAGGGGATATCAAACATTCAAAAGACTGAGACATGAGTTCTGAACAAAATGTAGCAGCAAAAGCTTGAAGACTACAAAATTCACCAGTTCTACCCTGTTTCTTCAATGAGTTTCATTCTAGCTTATCTAATTGGTATATTGTCAATAAGAATATTTTTTGCTGGATTTGTGTAATGCATGTGGTATGTATTTGAATGAATAATGATTATCTCTAAGTGGACAGGTAGCGAAGACAGAAATCACAGAGAGCAGCATTTATAAGCCACTCATCATGTGGGAAAAGCAGGCACCTGGAAGACAGAAACAGTTGCATCTGACCTTGATAACTGAATGGATTACGTGTGCCCAAACCTTGCTCTTTAAAACAAAATAATAGAAGTATGCTTCAAGAGGAGATAAATGAGTTTCTAGAGAGGTGCAAAAGACACATTGCCTTGTGCGCTCTAAACATTAGTTATATGGGAGAAAGATTCTTATCCCTATTATCCCCTGAGGAGGAAAGGCACCTGGGAGTAGAGGAAAACAGGCACAACATGAATTCAGGGAACATTTTCATTTCTGTGAGCAACTGCTGACAGACAGTAAATCCGGTGGTAAGTGTCATGCCGTTGTGCGGGCTTTTCCTTCTAGTAAGCCCGGTGAGATTACCTTATCTCTCTTGGCATAATTATTCTTTGTTCCAGTTGAACATAGTGGAGATTTAAAAACTCTAAGAGAAACTAAAAAGTGAAGAAAATGGAGACTCTATTGAAAATGAAAATTTACTGCTAATAAACGTATTTTCTTTTGATAATAACTCAGCCTTACAGTTTTATGATTTCATGATATCATATAGAATATCCTATCAATAATTATAAAAGTTCTCATTATAGATCTAGATGCCCACTTTATATGTTTACTGTTATTTTCAAAAGAGAGAATGGAAAAAAAAAAAAAAACTGAACAAGCAGTAAAAATGTTGTTTTGGTTTCCAAAATCTTTATGGACAAGAATTGCTTAAAGAAAAATGTCAGTTGCTTATTTCAACCTGAATGTGTAAAAGAAGGTCATAGACATTTTAGATTTAAAGTTAGATCGAGGCTATTTCTCAAGAACTAAATAACAAGGTCTGTCCTCCTGAATCTATTTATTGTTTGTTCCTTAAAACGAATGGAATTTTGTATTCCATGTAATATTTATATAGAGTTAATATAAAGAATTGTGTTGAAATAAATAATTATACTAAGTATGATCAATTAATGTTGAAGATATTGATAAGAATGATTAATTAATAATACAAATATTTACTCAGGTTATTTCCAAATCAATCCAAGTATACAATAAAAGCAATGAAAATTGACACTGGATTATGAGAGTTTTTATAACTGGAATTTGTCCAAAATTTAGTGGGATTCTTCTTGGATGTCATAAAAACAACATTATTTGAGCATGCATTAAATTGTCCCAAGGTTATTCTCTGCCAAGGACTATTCCAAGTGCATGCTGGTCCTGGGACACCTCTGAAGAAATATGTTTATCTCAACTCCAGCATGACATAATTTCCCTGTCTAGTAGAGGCAGTTTTAAGTTATTGATTCTAGCAATTGAAATATATGACTCCAGAAAACCTGGAATAACTAAGGGTTGCCAAGGTCAAGAAATATTTTATCAGTGAAGATTGCATGTATACTACAGAGAGTTGCTGTCAGAGTTAATTTTTCTCCCTGAATAGCCACAAAGAATCATTTCAATATTTGACTTTGTCATCACCATTCTGTACCGCATCATACAGAACTCACCACTGGTACAACTGTTGGACATTTCCCAGAACTTGAGTACCAAGGCTCATCATTGATACATAACACTTGTTAACTAATCACACATTGTCAGGTCATGTGTCTGAATAATTTGCTGTGTAATTTTCTCACATTAGTCATACTATTCTCCTCAGTTAACTTAATGATGGGTGATATGTTAAAGCTAATCATCTGCCATAAATATTATTCCAAACATGAATGAGCTTCCCATTTGACCCAAAGATTTGCAAGCATATAAACATGGGTAACTGACTAATTTATTTCATACATGTTCATATATATTAAATGGAAAGTAATGTCTTTAAAATATACAAACTTGGTTGTGTGGTTTTGTGCAAGGAGATGTCATGTACCGAGACAACTAGGTCTACAGGTGCAGGTGTGACCCAAAGTTCACTGGGGAAATGGACTGGCAGAGACGTACCAGAATGAATACTCTCCACCAAGTTCTCATTCTACAGCCTAGGTGGTTTATATAGTGTGCCCCAGAGGCATTAAGCAACACATTGTTTTCCTACGAAACAAGAAATACAAATATAAAGCAGAATTGACATATATACACTATCATGTGTAAAATCGGTTGCCAGTGAGAAGCTGCTATTTCAATCAGGGAGTGCAGCCCGAGGCTCTGTGATGACCAAAAGGGGTGGGATAGGATGGGGGAAGGGCTATATATATAACTACGGTTGATTCACAATTTTGTATGGCAGAAGCCAACACAACATTGTAAAGCAATTATCTTCTAATTAAAAAATTAAAAAAAAGAAATGTAGCAAGGAATACCCAGGTCCAAGTTATATATAGAATATGCATAGCAAGGACAATGTCTACACATCAAGGACTGTGAGAAGAGTTTTTCAGAGCACATATGACAAAGGTCTTGTTTTTTGGCAGAATGCTTAGTCCAGCTGAGCCATCTCTCTGCTGTATTATTGACATGGGGAGGATATTTTCCTCCAGGGCCATTAAAACTGGTTTTTCATCATATATCTATTTT
Source organism: Bos indicus x Bos taurus (assembly GCF_003369695.1). Taxonomy (NCBI): domain Eukaryota; kingdom Metazoa; phylum Chordata; class Mammalia; order Artiodactyla; family Bovidae; genus Bos; species Bos indicus x Bos taurus. The sequence continues at coordinate 14,667,392 of NC_040076.1, read as the reverse complement.
TCTTCTGCATTTCTTCTTACGACCAAGAACAAAAATCTCAGTTAAGAGATATATTTTGCTTAAGTATTTATTCACTTTTAAGTATACTAAAAAAAGTTGTGTACTGTATTAACATCAATATGTTTGTTTATATATGAATAGGGTTCTTTCCATGTTTTCTTCCTTCCTTCCTTCCTTTCTTTTTTTTTATTAGTTTCGGGTCATCTGTTTTGTTTCAGATAAGTTTGCAAGGTCTTAGGGACAAAAAATCAATACATAAAATTGAGTTTTAGACTTCTGAGAATTTTAGTATAATGTGGAATTGGGCCTGTAAGAATGCCAGAACCATAAACTGTATAAGAAATATGGGCATAAATTACACAAATAAATACAACACCTTACTATAGTAGTGATGTTTAGAGAATACAGTTTATAACAGAGAGAAATAGACTCCTTGAGGGAGAAAATAGTGTCAATAAACTTAAAAATAAAAGGCATTTTTTTAAAGTAATACAGAAGTATTTTAAAGTAATACACTAATTTAATGTTTGGATGATTATAACAAAATACCCCAGTCTGGCGGCTCATAAGCAGCAGAAATTTATTCCCCTCAATTCTGGATACCAGAAGTCCAAGATTAGAATGCCAACGTGATAAGGTTCTGCTCAGGACCATCTTCTGGGTCATAGAAGGAACAAGGGAGCTCTCTGGGATCTCTTTTATGAGCATTACTCCTAATTGTTAGGGCTCTGCTCTTATAACCTAATCATTTCCCAAAGACAGTGCTTCTTAATACCATCACCTTGGGGATTAAGATTTCAACATACAAATTTTGAAAGGACACAAACTTTCAGACCATAACAGGCACTTTGCAGATGAATGTGGTCAGAGGTGGAATTTTAGGTTGAGGTGTAGTATGAATAAAAACATGGAGTTATGAACAAACAGATCTATGGGGAGGGGGGATTTAATGGATTTCATAGAATGCCTGGGACATAGGGTGTGCAGAGAATAGAGGGCTAGAGATTAAGTAAATGGATATGGAGGTGCTCCCTTATGCCTCCTTAATTTCTTCAACATTGAATTTTATGCTGTAGTCAGAAACTGACTGGTTTAATGCATGGAATGGCTTAAATAGGATTATATTCATAAATATCACATAGAAAATATACTGTGGGCAGATTGAAAAGAGATGAAATTAGCATAGTAGAGACTGGTTAGGAAATGACTGATTTAGTTAGTTTCATTTTTATCATAAATTTCTTACGATTTACTCAGCCTTGAACCATGTGTATCTTGACTTTTGCTCAAGATCAAATTCAACTTGAATGAATAGATTACCAAAACCACAATTTGACAGTGAGAAGAACACACAAGTTAACTGAAAAACAAACAAAATAAATATATAAATCAATGGGAAGGAAGTGTCAAAAAGGAAATATGAAAAGTAGCTTGAAGCATTTAAAATTCGGAGTTAAATTTATTCAATGTAAATAGATTACACTTCCAAAGAATTATGATTCAGTGCTGGAAGAAGCATAAGCTGGAATCAAGATTGCCAGGAGAAATATCAATAACTTCAGATATGCAGATGACACCACTCTTATGGCAGAAAGTGAAGAGGAACTAAAAAGCCTCTCGATGAAAGTGAAAGAGGGGAGTGAAAAGTTGCCTTAAAGCTCAACATTCAGAAAACAAAGATCATGGCATCTGGTCCCATCACTTCATGGGAAATAGATGGGGAAATAGTGGAAACAGTGTCAGACTTTATTTTGGGGGGCTCCAAAATCACTGCAGATGGTGATTGCAGCCATGAAATTAAAAGACGCTTACTCCTTGGAAGGAAAGTTATGACCAACTTAGATAGCATATTCAAAAGCAGAGACATTACTTTGCCAACAAAGGTCCGTCTAGTCAAGGCTATGGTTTTTTCTGTGGTCATGTATGGATGTGAGAGTTGGACTGTAAAAAAGGCTGAGCGCCGAAGAATTGACGCTTTTGAACTGTGGTGTTGGAGAAGACTCTTGAGAGTCCGTTGGACTGCAAGGAGATCCAACCAGTCAATCCAAAAGATCAGTCCTGGGTGTTCATTGGAAGGAGTGATGTTGAAGCTGAAACTCCAATACTTTGGCCACCTCATGCAAAGAGTTGACTCATTGGAAAAGACTCTGATGCTGGGAGGGATTGGGGGCAGGAGGAGAACAGAGACAGGAGAACAGGGACGACAGAGGATGAGATGGCTGGATGGCATCACCAACTCGATGGACGTGAGTCTGAGTGAACTCCGGCAGTTGGTGATGTACAGGAAGGCCCCTGGCGTGCTGCGATTCATGGGGTCTCAATGAGTTGGACACGACTGAGTAACTGACCTGACCTGAACTGAACTGATTCTTTTAAGTTGTTTTTGATGTGACTATTTTTAAAGTTTTGAATTTGTTACAATATCGCTTCTATTTTATGTTTTGTTTTTTTGGCCACAAGCTATGGGGAATCTTAGCTCCCTGACCAGGGACCAAACCCATAACCCCTGCATTGAAAGGCAAAGCCTTAACCCCAAATACTCTTAACTTAAAGAAAAATTGCTATGTGAAATATATTTTTTTGTTGTTTCGTTGCTAAATCATGTCTGACTCTTTGTGACTCTATGGAATGTACCTTGCCAGGCTTCTCTGTCCCTGGGATTTCCCGGGCAAAATACTGGAATGGGTTGACATTTCCTTCTCCAGGGGATCTTCCTGACCCAGAGATAGAACCCATGTCTCCTGTATTGGCAGGCAGATTCTTTATCACTGAGTTACCTGGGAAGCCCTATTTGAAATATATGTAAATGAAAATCACTCAGTTGTGTATGACTCTTTGTGACCCCATGGACTATACAGTCCATGGAATTCTCCAGGACAGAATATTGGCATGGGTAGTTGTTCCCTTCTCCAGGGGATCTTCCCAAACCAGGGATCAACCCAGGTCTCCTGCATTGCAGGCGGATTCTTTACCAACTGAGCTAACAGGGAAACCCCAAAAGGGTGTGTTGCCTCCACATCGGGGAATCGAACCTTGATCTCTCACGTGACAGGCAGTAATACTCACCACTATACTAAAAATAATTTGTAATATATTCACTCACCATATTCACAACTTGCATATCCTTTTATTTCAGCAATCATTCGAATGAAACAATTAAAATTATTGCCGAAGTTTGACTGCAAGAGCCTATCAAATATTGGGTTTGCCATCATTTATCTTCAAAGATTCAAAATTTCTTCTGGCCTTGAGTCTCTTCTGAAGGTAGAGATCATCCTCACAAATGTGATCTTGATATGTTGGCTGTGAAGGAATAGTTATATCTATTATGATTTAAATGTTCAGTGAATTTCTTAGTAAGATTTTCCTCTGAAATTTCTTCCTGATCTGCAGAACCTCGGAGATCCAAGTCCAATATACCTGCAGTTCTGGCTCCCCCTGGAGGATATAAGATGTCACAGAACTTTGAAAGCATCAAGTCAAAGCTAGTTTTCCACAAGCAAAGCAAGGTTGGGAAGATGAAATGAAACAACAAAATTCAGGGACTTCTGCTTCTGATTACTACAGAATAACTGGTGCTGGGCTTGTCATCTCAAGTAATCAGCATTAAAGTTCAACAGAATATATGAGACAACTGTCCTCAGTCAAAGAAAAATGAAGAAAAATCAGATCAAAGTGTACGGAGAGAGTAACCTGGAAACATGCTTAACATATGTAAAAAAGACAGCCAATGGAAATTTGCTGAAAGATTCATGGAATTCAAATTGGGCTTCTGTAACAACCTAGAGCAGTGGGATGGAGAGGGAGGTGAGAGGGAGAATCAGGAGAGAGGGGACATATGTATACCTAAGGCTGATTCATGTTGATGTTTGGCAGAAACCCATACAATACTGTAAAGCAATTATCCTTCAATTAAAAAAAAAAGAAAAACTGATCATTGAGGGAAGAGAATCTCAGGAAGTGAACCTCAAATCACCAAGGTGCCTAGCTCTTTGGCTGGTGGAAATTTCATGAGCACAGCAGAGACTTAGAGCACAGTGGTACTACTGAACCCCAGAGGCAGAAATCAGAGTGGAGACCAGCCACCTAGACTGCAGGCTCTGGAGAGTAGCTTCAGAAAGTTGAGTAATGAGGAGGTAGGAATCTATCAGAGGGCATCCTGTAAACCACTGATGAATGCTTGGCTGAGAATGAGCAGGACAAGATGGCAGGAACTTACAACAAGTTGTTAGCAAATTGAGAACAGAGGAGCAGGAAAAAGAGAGGTCAAACCAGTGCTGAGGGAGCTTTAAAGATTCAGTCAACCTGAAGGGAGAGAGTTCGTTAGTAATTTCATAATCCCTAAGGGCTGAAGCCAGAGCTCATAGAAAGGTTTTGATTTGGGAGTGAGGACAATGCCCAAAAGATACACATTAAAATTAAAAATGCAGTTAGGATGAAAGTAAAAACACATCATCAGACAGTAAGCATAGAAAGCTCTATGACTATTATCAGACAGCAAAGACTACAAAACAGAATGAATAGAATATGAAGGGTGACATTTTGTAATGCTAAAGGGGTAATTCATTAGAAATTCAACAGTTCCAAATATGCATGTACCTAACAACAAAATTTCAAAATAGAAGGAATTAAAAAAAAACGAACAGAATTTTTTTAATTGGCAAATTCTTAATATTAATTTGAAATTTTAACATTCTTCTATCTTAAAAAAAAAAGTGTCTAGAGAGAGAACAAGATGGCGGAGGAGTAAGTGGACATGGAGTACATCTCTCTTCAAGGATACATGAGGAATACACCTTCAGACATAGAAGCACATGCAGAACAATAGCTGAGAGCAGACAGGAGTACCTGACCAGAGGAAAAGAACATAGACAACTACGCAAAACTCAGTAGGACAGAGGAACTAGGGGAAAAACAGGAGTGTTATTAGGACTGGACCTGCCCTCTGTGGGTGGCGGAACTGAAGCAGGGGGTCCGATCTCCACATGGAGGCAATTGTCTGAGTCAGAAAAGAAACGTTTAAGGCTGAGAGTGAAACAGCTGATCTTTGGTAGCCTAAATGGAATGAGAATCAGACAGTCCTTGCCTCAGCCATACATATCTCGGACAGGAATGCAGGTCCTCTGGAAGGCGCAGTGGCTGGGAGCTGGAATTTAAGGATTGTGAAGCAATCCCAGTGTGAGGGCTGCTGTTGAATGAGGAGAGACAGATGGAGGGGCTGTGAGGGAGGAGATTGTTGGGGGGAATGCCTGTGGAGGAAAGCCAGGCAGCCATGGAAGCAAGATGATACTGCTGAGTCATGTGTAGGGGGTGGAGCCACCACCATAGCCACTCTCTCCCCACATGCCAGCATCTGCAGCTGAACAACAGAGAGGCTGGCCCATCACATGCCTGACACACTTAACTACAGAGTAGAACCCCGCCCAGGATGTTCCTTTAAGTGACTGATGCCCTGAACTACAGAGTGCCTGTACAGGAAACCCTCTAAATGCCTGAATGGGTAGAGCCACAGAGAAAGACTGGCCAAAGAGGCCTTCTGATCACCAGCTACAAGAGGCCCAAAAAAAGACTCTGACAGGGCCAAAACTCCTGCAGCAGAGGCAGTCTGTGTCCCTGCATACTTGTTGCTGCCAGGGTCCCTGAAAGCCAAGCAGCTGTGCCACCTTCACACTCAATTCCCACTGTGGCAGAGGAGCCACAGGCAAAAATGTCTTGCATCTATGCTCACAGGGTCGCTTTGGTTGTGTCTGACTCTTTGATACCCTGTAGACTGTGGCCTGTCAGGCTTTTTTGTCAGGTAGGGGGTTCTTCAGGTAAGAATACAGGAGTGTATTAGCTGATACTGGTTGCCATACCCTTCTAGAGTACTATTATGTCCTGCTGCCCTAGCTGTCAATTCCCCTGAGTACCTGGTGTTGCCAGAACCCCTGTGACCCAGGCAGCTGCACCACCTCCACACCTGGCCCTCACAGGGGTAAACCCAAATCTGCCAGGGCAGCCTCAGGAGTGAACCGCAGTGGATAACCCACATACAGAGGTGAAAATAAAAACCACATTTGAACCCCAAGGGCAGTGTGGCTAAGGAAGAAGACCCAAAACCTTCCCACCAGCTGTACAAGATGCAGATTAAATCCACATGGTCAACTAGGCAGATTCTATGTCTATGGAATATATATAATGTCATTGAGATTGAGAGCTCCCATAAAAGAAAACACACCAGTTCTGGTAGCTGTGGACATTGGAGGCAAAAACACACAGGAGTAGGACCAGATTAGAATCTGAGCTGCCCCACAGCAGGTCCAGAGATCAGCACAGTGTTGGAGGGCATCCTAGGGAGGCAAAGTGGGCTGTGACTCCCAGGGAGGGAAAAGACTGTGACAGCAGTGACTCAAGAAAAACATTTATTATTCTTATTTTTTGACTTGTTCTATAGAATCTTTTGGGTATTTTTTTTCTCATTTTCCTCCCCCTGCTCCTTCGTTGGAGCTGGCAATTTTATTGGCACTATGAAATCCAATTAAGATTTTAAGTTTATTATTATTTATTTTTTTACCTCAGTCACATTTTTTATTATTGTTATAAATCCCCACCTCTACCTTGGGCTTTGGCAGTTCTGTAGAGTTTTCCTTTTTTATTTTTTTTTCTTTTTTCTTCCATTTCTTAAAAAATAATTTTAACTTTTATTCTTGTAAACCTATTATATTTTTTCTACATTTATTCCTTTGCTTGTCTTCCCTACTGTTCTTTTCCCCCTGCAGTTAATCTTTAATGTATACAAATCTTCATCTACCTCTATTTAACTTTGCATGTCTATTCTTTCTTTCCTTTCCTCTCAACATATGTCTTAGCTTTGTCTTCACTGTTTTATTCCCCACCTGGCACCTTGCTTTAGTTTTGTTTTATAGTTTATGCCTTAGCTAGTTTTGTTCTTAACTGGTAAATATAATTTCTGATTTCCTTTGTTCTCTGGGTCAATCTACTGTACATTATTTTTATGGGACTGTTTTGACTTTGCTCATGTGTGTATATGTATATATTTATATTCCATTATTTTAATTACTATTTGCCTGATTTTGTAATTGTCATTTGTCTGGGGTTCATTGTGGTTTCTCATTTTTGGATATCTGTTTTAATATCATAACAAACCAGTTGTGGAATCTTTGTTCCTGACCAGAGATCAAACCTTGAGCCTTTGGAGTGGGAGCACTGACTCAAAGACCCTAGACTACCAGAGAACTAACCTTAGGGAGTATCAAATAATGAGAACTCACACAAATGAAACCACCTGAATACAAGACCCAGCATCACCCAACCATCAGTAGCACCCTGTGCTACTAAACAACAAACAAAACAAAAATACAAACCAAATCATCAGCAGACAGGATTACCACCTCGCTTAGACTTGCCCATCAGAGGAAAAACAAAAACAAGCAAATAAAAACTCTGCATAAATCTTCCCCTATAGGAAGCTTACACAAACCACTGGATCAACTTTAGGAGGGCGGAAACCAAAAGGAATAGAGAATTAAACCTTCAAGGAAATAATTCAACTTTCCTTGAAGCCTGAGAAAAGGATATCTCAAGCACAATAAGTTAAAAAAAATAATGAAAAGGCAGAGAAATACTGCACAAATGAAGGAACAAATTAGAAATACAGAAGTCCAAATAATTGAAGAGGAAATAGGCAAACTACCTGAAAAATAATTCAGAAAATGATAGTAAAGATGATCAAAAATCTTGAAAACAAAATGGAGAAAATGCAAAAATTAATTAACAAAGACCTAGATTAATTAAAGAATAAACATACAGAGACAAACAACACAATTGCTGAAGTTAAAAATACTTTAGAAGGAGTCAATAGCAGAATATCTGAAGCAGAATGAATCAGTGAGCTGGAAGATAAAATGGTAGGAATAACTTCTGAAGAGCAGAATAAAGTAAAAATAATGAAAAATACTGAGGATAGCCTCAGAGATTTCTGAGACAATATCAAACACACCAACATTTGAATTGCAGGGGTCCCAGAAGAAAAAGAGAAAGAGAATGGGCATGAGAAAATTTTTGAAGGGATTATAGTTGAAAATTTCCCCAAAATGGAAAAGGAAATAGTCAATCAAGTCCAAGATGCACAAAGAGTCCCATACAGAATAAATCTAATGAGAAACATACCAAAACACATACTATTCAACTAACAAAGACTAAACACAAAGAAAGAATATTAAAGGCAGCAAGGGAGAAGCAACAAGTAACATACAAGGGAAACCCCATATGTTTAACAGCTTATCTTTCAGCAGAAACTCTGCAGGCCAAAAGGGAATGGCAGGATACATTTAGAGTACTGAAAGGGAAAAACCTACAACCAAGATTACTGTACTCAGCATGAATCTCATTCAAAATTGATGGATAAATAAAAAGCTTTTGAGACAAGCAAAAGTTAAAAGAATTCAGTACCACAAAACCAGCTTTACAATAAATGTTAAAGAGATTTATATAGTCAAGAAATACAAGAGAATAAAAACGATCTACAAAATCAAGCCCACATAATTAAGAAAATGGCAATAGGAATATATATATCAATAATTAAATGTAAATGGATTAAATGCTTCAACCAAAAGAAACAGACTGGTTGAATAGATTTAAAAAAAAAAAAAAAAAGACCCGTATATATGCTGTCTACAAGAAACCCACTTCAGACCTAAAGACACAAATAGACAGTGAGAGGATGGAAAATATATTCCATGCAAATGGGAAGCAAAAGAAAGCTGGAGTACCAATCCTCATAACAGACAAAACAGACCTTAAAATAAAGATTACAAGAGATAAGGAAAAACACTACATAACGATCAAGGGATCAGTCCAAGAGGAAGACATAACAGTTGTAAATATCTATGGATCCAACATAGTAGCACCTCAAAGCATAAGACAAAAACTAACAGACATAAAAGGAGAAATTGACAGTAACACAGTAATAGTAGGAGACTTTATCACCCCACTCACAGCAATGGACAGATCATCAAAACAGAAAAGTAATAAGGAAACACGAGTCTTAAATGATACATTAGATTAGATGGATCTCATTGATATCTTCAGAACATTCCATCCAAATGCAGAAGAATACACCTTCTTCTCAAATGCATTAAGAACATTCTTCAGGATAGAACACATCTTAGGTCAAAAATCAATCCTCAATAAATTTAAGAATATTGAAATTGTATCAAGCATCTTCTCCAAGCACAATACTATAAGACTAGATATCAATTACACAGGAAAAAAAAAAAAAAAAAAAACTGTAAAAAACAGAAACACATGGAGATTAAGCAACATGTTTCTAAATAACCAACAGGTTACTGAAGAAATCAAAAGGGAAACCAAAAAAATTTCTAGAAACAAATGACAATGAAAACATGACAACTCAAAACCGATGGGATGCAACATAAGCAGTTCTAAGGGGAAGTTTATAGCAATACAATCCTATCTCAAGAAACAAGAAAAACATCAAACAGACAACCTAGTTTACCCCTAAAACAACTGGAAAAAGAAGAACAAAAAAAAAACACCCATAAAATTAGAAGAAAGACATAAATCATAAAGATCTGAGTAGAAATAAATGAAAAAGAAATAAAAGAAACAATAATAAAGATTAATAAAACTAAAAGCTGGTTCTTTGAGAAGATAAGCAAAATTGACAAACCTTTTGCCAGACTTGTCAAGAAGAAAAGAGAGAAGAATCAAACCAACAAAATTAGAAATGGGAAAGGAGAGGTTACAACAGAAAATGCAGAAATACAATAGATTATAAAAGACTATTATGAACAATATGGCAAAAAAAAAAAAAAAGACAATCTGGAAGAAATAGAAAGAAATTTCAATGTTCCAAGACTGAAACAGGAAGAAATAGAAATTATGAACAACCCAATTACAAGCACTGAAATTGAAGCTGTGATCAAAAATCTCCCAAGAAACAAAAGCCGTGGACCAGATTGCTTCACAAGAGAATTCTATCAAACATTTAGAGAAGAGCTAATGTCTATCCTTCTAAAACTTTTTCCAAAAATTGCAGAGAAGGAATACTTCCAAACTCATTCTATGAGGTCACCATCACCCTGATGCCAAAACCAGACAAAGACATCACACAAAAAGAAAGATACAGATCAATATCACTGATAAACATAGATGCAAAAAACCTCAACACAATGTTAGCAAAAAGAATTCAGTAACACATTAAAAAGTTCATACAACATGATCAAGTTGGGTTTATTCCAGGGATGTAAGGATTCTTCAATATATGCAAATCAATCATTGTGATATAACATAATAACAAATAGGTAAAAACCATATGATCATATCAATAGATGCAGAAAAAGCCTTTGATAAAACTCAGCCCCCATTTATGATTAAAACTCTTCAAAAAATGGGCATAGAAAGAACCTATCTCAACATAGTAAAACCCATGTATGAAAAGCCTACAGCAAACATTATTTTCAATGTTGAAAAACTAGGAGCATTCCCCCTAAGATCAGGAACAAGACCAGGGTATCCACTTTCCACAATGTTATTCAACATAGTTCTGGAAGTCCTAGCTACAGCAATCAGAGAAGAAACAGAAATAAAAATTATCCAGATCAGAAAAGATAATTAAAGCTCTCACTGTATGCAGATGACATGATACTGTACTTAGAAAACCCTAAAGATAGTATCAGAAAGTTACTATAGCTAATCAGTGAATTTAAAAAAGTTACAAGATATAAAATCAATACACAGAAATCACTTGCATTTCTACATACTAACAATGAGAAATCAGAAAGAGAAATTAAAGAATCAATCTCGTTCATCATTGCAACAAAATGAATTAAATATCTAGTAATAAACTTACCTAAGGAGACAAAAGGTCTGTACACAGATAATTATAAGTCAATAAGAAAGAAATCAAATATGACATAAACATATGGAGAGATATTCCATGTTTCTGGATAGGAAGAAAAATATTGTAAACATGACTATACTGCCAAATGCAGTCTACGTTTTCAATGTGATCCCTATCAAATTACCAATGGCATTTTTCAAAGAACTGGAACAAAAATTTTCATAATTCATATAGAAACACAAAAGACCCCCAAATAGCCAAAGCAGTCCTAAGAAAGAATGGAGCTGGAGGAATCAACCTTCCTGACTTCAGATTATACTACAAAGCTACAGTAATCAAGACAGTATGGTACTGACACAAAAACAGAAACGTAGACCAATAGAACAAGGTAGAAAGCCCAGAAATAAACCCATGCACCTATGGGTACCTTATTTTTGACAAAAGAGGCAAGAATATACAATGGGGCAGAAACAATTTCTTCAATAAATGGTGCTGGGAAAACTAGAGAGCTACATGTCAAAGAATGAAATTAGAACACCATACACAAAGATAAACTCAAAATGGATTAAAGACTCAAATATAAGACCAGAAATGATAAAACTCTTAGAGGAGAACATAGGCAGAACACTCGATGACATAGATCAAAACAAGATCCTCTATGACTCACCTCCTTGAGTAATGGAAATAGAAACAAAATTAAACAAGTGGGACCTGATTAAACGTAAAAGCTTTTGCACAGCAAAGGAAACTGCAAGCAAGGTGAAAAGACAACCCTCAGAATGGGAGAAAATAATAGCAAATGAAACAACCGACAAAGGATTAATTTCCAAAATATGCAAGCAGCTCATATGACTCAATACCAGAAAAACAAACAGCCCAATCAAAAAGTGGGAAAAGACTTAAACAGACATTTCTCCAAAGAAGATATTCAGATGGCTAACAAACACATGAAAAGATTCTTAACATCACTCATTATTAGAGAAATGCAAACCAAAGCTACAATGAGATATCACCTCACACCTGTCAGAATGGCCATCATCAAAAAGTCTACAAACAATAAATGCTGGAGAGAATGTGGAGGAAAGGGGACATTCTTGCACTGTTTGTGGGAATGTAAACTGATACAGCCACTATGAAAGGTAGTATGGAGATTCCTTAAAAAAAAAAACTAGGAATAAAACTACCATATGACTCAGCAAACCCACTCCTAGGCATATATTCTGAGGAAATAAACATTGAAAAAGATACATGTATCCCAATGTTCATTTCAGCACTATTAACAATAGCTAGAACATGGAAGCAACCTAGATGCCCATTGACAAATGAATGGATAAAGAAGGTGTGATACATATACACAATGGAACATTACTCAGCCATAAAAAGGAACACATTTGAATCAGTTTTAATGAGGTGGATGAACCTAGGACCTATTAAACAGAGTGAAGTAAGTCAGAAAGAGAAAGATAAATATTGTATTCTTCATTGGAAAAGACTCTGATGCTGGGAGGGATTGGGGGGAGGAGGAGAAGGGGACGACAGAGAATGAGATGGCTGGATGACATCACTGACTCAATGGACATGAGTTTGAGTGAACTCCAGGAGTCGGTGAGGGACAGGGAGGCCTGGCCTGCTGTGATTCATGGGATCGCAAACAGTCAGACACGACTGAGTGACTGAACTGAACTAAACTGAACTGAATGCATATATATTGAATCTAGAAAAAATGGTACTGAAAATTTTATTTATAGGACAACAATGGAGAAACAGACAGACAATAGACTTATGGACATGGGGAAAGGGAAGGAGAGGGTGAGATGTATGGAAAGAGCAACATGGAAACTTACATTACCACATGAGAAATAGATAGCCTACAGGAATTTGCTATATGGCTTGGGAAACTCAAACAGAGGCTCTGTATCAACTTAGAGGGGTGGGATGGGGAGGGATGTGGGAAGGAGCTTCAAAAGGGTGGGGATATAAGTATGCTGCTGCTGCTAAGTTACTTCAGTCTTGTCCGACTCAGTGCGACCCCATAGACGGCAGCCCACCAGGCTCCCCCGTCCCTGGGATTCTCCAGGCAAGAACACTGGAGTGGGTTGCCATTTCCTTCTCCAATGCATGAAAGTGAAAAGTGAAGGTGAAGTCGTTCAGTCGCGTCCGACTCTTAGCGACCTCATGGACTATAGCTTACCAGGCTCCTCAGTCCATGGGATTTTCCAGGCAAGAGTACTGGAGTGAGTTGCCATTGCCATCTCCAGGGATATAAGTATACCTATGGCCAATTCAAGTTGAGGTTTGACAGGAAAAAACAAAATTCTGTAAAACAATTATCCTTCCATAAAAAATAAATAAATTTTTAAAAAAGTCTCTCTGAGTAACTAATTAGAACAAATAGATGAAAATGCATGTATACATGAGATCAGAGCATTACTATGAACCAAACTGACCTAATTATCATTTATAGAAAACTGCACCCAACATTGAAACTGTAAAATCTAGACAGATTTTACAAATATATACATGGGGAAAAAAACTTCTGGTCCATAAAGTAAGTTTCAAAAAATAAAGCATACAAACTATGAGCTATAATTTACCCGGCTCAAAATGTATTAAATTAGACATCAAAAAATCAAGAAGCAGAAATTTCCCAAATAAATAATTAGATAACAAATTTCTATGCAACTTACAAGTCAAAGGAAACATCTTATGGAATAATTAAAAATATTACAAAATAAACAAGGAATATCTCAAATAAAACATTTGCAAGATATAGTATAAAGCAATACTCAGTGACAATGTTATAACTTTAAATTTCTATATTTAAAAAAGAATAAAAGTCCAAAACAATTATGTAAGTTCCTACCCAATTAACTCAAAAAAATAAGAGCAAATCGAATTAAAAATAATAAGCAGAAATGAATAATGTTGGAAACAGAAATCAATGAATTTGAACACAACAATAAACAAAAAATATAAAGGAAAAGCTGTTTTTTTTTTACCAAGTTTTAATCAAATTGCTAAACCAATAAAAATAATCAAGAAGTAAATAAAAGATAATAAATTATCAATATAAGGAATAAAAGAGATGATATCACTAGTGATCATACAGATACTAAAAGGAAAAGTATAATAACATTGATTACTTAAATGAAATGGAAAAAATTCCTTGAGAAATGTAGGTTAGCAAAACTAAGCCAAGAAGCAATAAGGAACCAGAAGACTTTATTCAAGAATTAACTTAAAAATGTAATTCATAATCAAAATATTCCCACACAAAAAATTTATTCAAGCCAAAAGAGTTTCAGAAGTTATTTCTTTATGACATTTAATACTCAGAGAGAAGTGTAGCTACCTTAATTCCATTTGGTTCTTTTTACTGTCGCCACTTTTATTTTAATTTTATTATTATTATTTACTTTACAATACTGTATTGGTTTTGACATACATCAACATGCATCCGGCAGGGGTGTACACGTGTTCCCCATCCTGAACCCCCCTCCCACCTCCCTCCCCACACCATCCCTCTGGGTCATTCCAGTGCACCAGCCCCAAGCTTCCTGTACCCTGCATCAAACTTGGACTGTCACCACTTTTAAACTGCATTGTTTTGAGGATAAGATAGTGCTTTCACTTTTGTTTCAGTTATCAAATATGGTTTATAACCTCATGAGGGTAGTATACTAGGTTAAACAGTGGCTTTCAGAAATAGAGCTGCAGAATGTAACCATACTTGGAAATCGGGTCTTTGCTGATACAATTAGTGCTAAATTAAGGTGAAATTATGCTAGATTATAGTGGGCCTGAATCCACGGACTGGTGTCCTTAAGAAAAGAAAGCAGAGACACAGACATGGAGAGTACCTTCTGACCATCTAGACAGAGACTTGAGGGATGAGCCAACAAACTAAGGCTACCAAGGATTGATAGCCACCCCCAGAAGCCAGGAACAGGCAAGGAAAGATGAGAGAGAGCAAAGCCTAAGGATAGCAACCTTAATGTAGGACTTCTAACCTCTAGAATTGTGAGAAAATGAATTTCTGTTGCTTTAAGCCACCTATTCCGTGGTATTTGTTATAGCAGCCCTAGAAAACTAATGGAGAGTTTTGTAAAGAAATGTGTGTTGGTGCTGTAACAAATACCTAAACATGTGGGAATAACTTTGGAATAGGGTAATGGATATAGGCTAGAAAATGTTCTGAGACTCTTTTAATAGATATATCC
Source organism: Bos indicus x Bos taurus (assembly GCF_003369695.1). Taxonomy (NCBI): domain Eukaryota; kingdom Metazoa; phylum Chordata; class Mammalia; order Artiodactyla; family Bovidae; genus Bos; species Bos indicus x Bos taurus. The sequence goes on along the minus strand of NC_040076.1, from coordinate 14,652,308 downwards.
CAGATTACCTTGAGGGGCTATGAATGCAACCACAAAACTAAAAGACACTTGCTCCTTGGAAGAAAAGCTATGACAAAACCAGACAGCGTATTAAAAAGCAGAAACATCACTTTGCCACCAAAGTCTGTATATTCAAAGCTATGGTTTTTCCAGTAGTCATGTACGGATGCAAGAACTGGACCATAAAGACGGCTGAGCACCAATGAATTGATGCTTTCAAACTGTGGTCCCGGAGAAGACTCTTAAGAATCCCTTGGACAAGAATATCAAACCAGTCAATCCTAAAGGAAATCAACCTGGAATGTCCATTGGAAGGACTGATGCTGAAGCTGAAGCTCCAATACTTTGACCAACTGATGCGAAGAACTGACTTATTGGAAAAAAAAAAAAAACCCTGATGCTGGGAAAGATTGAAGGCAAGAGTAGAAGTGGATGACAGAGAATGAGATGGTTAGATAGAATCACTGAATTAATGGATGTGAGTTTGAACAAATCTCAGGAAATAGTGAAGAAAAGGGAAGCCCAGCATGCTGTAATTTATGTGGTCACAAAGAGTTGGACTTGACTTAGCAACTTAACAACAATCCTGAAGGAATTTTTGACAGAAATATAGATATTAAAGATATTTTAGTGAAGGCCTAAAAAGACACAAGAGGAATACAGAGAATGCTCTGCCATCTTAAAGAATGCATATTTCATTATGAACAGAATTTTCATAGAGATATGAATATTAAAACTATTTCTGTGGTTGCCTTAGGAGGAAAAGAGAAACATATTATTGGACATGGTAGAAATCAGTTTTATAAAGTGACAGGGGACTTGGCTAAATTGTGTTCTGTTTTTGGCTGGAAAATAATAAACTTGCATATTTGATGAGATTTCCAAACAAATGTGGAAGGTATACCATGCACTTTGCTGCTTAAGTGGGAGGAAATGTGGGAGGAAAGAAATATCCTGAGGAAGAAGCTGCCAAATAAAATGGAGCAAATACTAGATGATTTGGAAAATTCTCCAAAAAGCACGCTTAGGGAAAATTATTTGCTAAATTAGTTAGTTATGTGACTTACGTATTCAATACTCCATATTAACCACTCCAAGTGGGACCCACATAAGAATGTGCTGTAAAAGTATTGGATCTTGTTATTTTTTATAGGCCCTTAATGCTCTATTCATTTTTTTCCCCCAATCTTTTATTTTCTGTTGATCAGATTGGGTAAATTCCATTTGTATGTCCTCAAGGTCAATAACTGTATCCTGAATTATACCCCCTGTACTATTGAATCCTTCCAGGAAGGGTTCTTTCTCTTTTATTGTATATTTCATTTCTGTAATTTTCTTTTGGTTCTTTTGTACAATTTTTACTTCTTTGCTGATGTTTTTCATTTCTTGTTTGCTTCAATAGAATGTGTAATTGACTGTGGAAGCATTTTTTATTACTGTTGGTCTAAAATTCTCAGCAGATAGTTTCAACTTTTGATTCATTTGATGTTGGTGTCAGGTGAGTGTCTTTTTTTTGTGAATGTCTTTTCTCCTGTTGTGATTTTCCTTATTCTTGGCATGGTGAGTGATCTTTATTTTATCCTGGACATTTTGGCTATTTTTTTAATTTTTTGAACACTCAGAACCTTACTTAATCCTTTATTTTAGTAGGCAACCTCCCTATTTAGGTTTACCACATAGGCTTTGGCCTATATTTATGGGCTATGGATCCAAAAATCATTTCATTTTTACAGTCTTTGGATGATAGTATAGCCCTAAAACATAATAACAAATTTTTAAGACTTAAACATTTCCAAAAAATGTTCCTATAGACATAGACGCAAAAATCATCAACAAATTCTAACAAATATTTAAAATCCAGTAACATGAAAATTTTAATAAATTATCAGAGAATTTTATACCAGAAATTCAAATAAATTTCCATTATACATTCAAAAATCAATTACATTATTTGAATACACTACCAGAATTTAAGAATGAATTATCACATTCTTTCAATAAATGCAGGAATAGAAAAAAAATCACAGAGGGATACACACAATTTTGAAGATGAAAGTCATGTAACGAAAATATTTTGATGGTTAAAAACTTAGACAATAGATTCAATGAAAGCTTAAATTCAGTTCTCCTGATTATGCTCTCTAGAAGGTCTGCAATACTGACATAATACTTAAGCTATCTTAATTTCACCTTCTTTGTAAAATCTCTATGTTTGTTGTTCTACTCCAAACAGGATTTAAGAATAAGAGCAAAATCCATTTCAAGTTCTTAGTACATAAAAAGCACTTGCTCAATAGTTTAATGCTGTTGTTTGCTAATACTTTTGTTATTAGTGTCAAATTTATAGCAGGTGATTATTTATGTTTATAGAATGATTATATACATGAATAATTGACTAAGTAAAAACGTAGTGCAATCTTAATCCTACTGTTCTTTTTTGTTTTCTTTTCACACACAAATTTATTTATTTTTAAAATTTTTACTAGTTTAGTTTTACAGTGTCCTCTTTCTGCTGTACAGCAAAGTGAATCAGTTACATATGTACATATATCCACTCTTTTAGATTCTTTTCCCATATAGATCGTTACAGAGTATTGAGTAGAGTTCTCTATGCTGCACAATATGTTCTCATTAGTTATCTATTTTATACATGAAGAAGGCAATGGCAACCCACTCCAGTACTCTTGTCTGGAAAATCCCATGGACAGAGGAGCCCGGTGGGCTGCAGTCCATGGGGTCGCGAAGAGTTGGGCATGACTGAGCGACTTCACTTTCACTTTTCACTTTCATGCATTGGAGAAGGAAATGGCAACCCACTCCAGTGTTCTTGCCTGGAGAATTCCAGGGAGGGAGGAGCCTGGTGGGCCGCCGTCTATGGGGTCGCACAGAGTCGATCACGACTGAAGCGACTTAGCAGCAGCAGCAGCAGCAGAGTGTATATATTAATTCCAGTCTCCGAATTCATCCCACCTCCCTTTTTCCCTGCCTTGGTGTCTGTACATTTGTTCTCTTCATCAGTGTCTTTATTTCTGCTTTGCAAATAGGTTCATGTGTACCATTTTTTCTAGATTAGATAGATATAGGTATAGATATAGATTATAGATATAGTCTGCATGTATGCAAAAGCCTTGAGATTCCTAGGTGGCTCTAGTGGTAAAGAACCTGCATGCCAGTGCAGGAGACATAAGAGATGCAGGCTTGATAACTGGGTCAGGAAGCTCCCCTGGAGGAGGGCATGGCAACCTACTCCTGTATTCTTGCCTGAAGAATTCCATGGGCAGAGGAGGTTGGCGGTCTGCAGTCCATAGAGAGGAGATATATGATCCTGAAGCTACTTAGCACAGTCACATACAAAATCTTCAGGATATACTGAATCCAATGGAAACTTTAGCAGATAAACAACTATCTGTTGAATGCCTACTATGTGCCAGGCATTGCCTTAGATGCCAATGGTACAGAAGCATCTCCTTTGTTCCTCAAACATTAATTTTTCTAGCCATCAAAGTAATAGTTAAAAAATTAATAAAGTATAATAAACACTATAGTAGAGTAGTGACATCTAGTGTAGTCTGAATTTTTCCAAAGTTATTCTTGAAAGTTATGAGAGGTAAACTGACAGGCAGAAAGACTGCTCTGATTGATCACTGACATTCTCCTGGCTCTCTGTGTATGAGCAAATGTCTTGAAGCAGAAGAGCGAATGGGGGAATAACAAAATACAAAGAATTAAATGAAGTTTGGTCATTCACGGATCATCTATGGCAAGGTAAGAACAGTGAGAGATTTCTATGTGGGTCAAGGACCAGGAAGGAAATTGCAAAAGTTGCCAATGATCTAATCACCCTAAAACATCAGAAACATGACAGAAATTTGGGCCTAGAACATGAACAAGGAACTCATAAATCACTGTGAAGTACATTCACTCTCAAAGAAATGAAAAATAAAACTACTGATATGATAGTTTATATAATCTGATATTTATTATACATTTTATATATACATATGCATATATATATATATATATATATATATATGTAAAAGCGACTTAGCAGCAGCAGCAGCAGCAGGTGGGTACTGCAAGGAGAGCCAACCAGTCCATTCTGAAGGAGATCATCCCTGGGATATTTTGGAAGGAATGATGCTAAAGCTGAAACTCCAGTACTTTGGGCACCTCATGCGAAGAGGTGACTCATTGGAAAAGACTCTGATGCTGGGAGGAATTGGGGGCAAGAGGAGAAGGGGACACCAGAGGATGAGATGGCTGGATGGCATCACTGACTCAATGGACATGAGTCTCAGTAAACTCCAGGAGTTGGTGATGGACAGGGAGGCCTGGCGTGCTGCGATTCATGGGGTCTCAAAGAGTCGGACACGACTGAGTGACTGATCTGATCTGATCTAATATACATATATAAGCGACGTAGCAGCAGCAGCAGCAAGTGGGTATATAGTTATCATATACAGTGTTTTTAGGGTCATGAAGTACTATGTTATCATTAGAGAAAATATAATAAAATTATATGTTCTTTTATGGGAAAATCTATTAACAGAGAAAAAAACCCAAGTATATATTTAAATATGCAAATGAAATTATAAGGGCATATATATATATATATATATATATATTACATATATGTGTGTGTGCATTTATACACATATGCATGTATATTTTTATACATATTATTATAGAGAGATAGTGAGTACATTTTTGAGAATGCTCACTTCTAGTAAACTGAGTCTTACGCATTTTTGGTAGATTAATTTTCATTTTAAAATATATGTTTTTATTATGTTTATGCTTTACTTTTTTAAAAAAGGAAATTATTTTAATGATGAAAAAGCTGAAGAAATTAGAAAATAGAAATATACCCCTGAGTAGTTATGTTTAAAAAAAATGAATATAACCCTCACTCTGAAATTTGATTCAACCTGGTTATAATATAATGGCCTCTTGAAGTATGTTGAAGAATCTGACTATATTAACCTACATGCTGGAATTAATATTCAGAAAATGTTTCATCAAATTTTGAGACAAATAATATATGGGACTCTGAATATAATTACGGATCTGATAGTTCATTAGGTCCCAAAATTGTTTACTTATTCCTTAGTGATCATGGAAAACCAGATAACAGTTATGAGTTTTTAATTGCTCACATGTAAAATAAGGGCAATAACCTTATGTGTATCACACTATGGAAGGTTGATTATAGAATTTATCAAATTTTAAAACTGCTTTAAAAAACTGACCACATTCCACTAACCTGGTGAGTAAGTTGATGTCCTCTTTATCAGGATATCTTTGCAAGAGTTTTATGAGCTATATTATACTTGGGACAATTAATAATCAGCTCAGATCAGATCAGATCAGTCGCTCAATCAAGTCCGATTCTTTGCAACCCCATGAATCGCAGCACGCCAGGCCTCCCTGTCCATCACCAACCCCTGGAGTTCACTGAGACTCATGTCCATCGAGTCAGTGATGCCATCCAGCCATCTCATCCTCTGTCGTCCCCTTCTCCTCTTGCCCACAATCCCTCCCAGCATCAGAGTCTTTTGCAATGAGTCAACTCTTCGCATGAGGTGGCCAAAGTACTGGAGTTTCAGCTTTAGCATCGGTCCTTCCAAAATATCCCAGGGATGATCTCCTTCAGAATGGACTGGTTGGATCTCCTTGCAGTCCAAGGGACTCTCAAGAGTCTTCTCCAACACCACAGTTCAAAAGCATCAATTCTTTGGCACTCAGCCTTCTTCACAGTCCAACTCTCACATCCATACATGACCACTGGAAAAACCATAGCCTTGACTAGGTGAACATTTGTTGGCAAAGTAATGTCTCTGCTTTTGAATATGCTATCTAGGTTGGTCATAACTTTCCTTCCAAGGAGTAAGCATCTTTTAATTTCATGGCTGCAGTCACCATCTGCAGTGATTTTGGAGCCCAGAAAAATAAAGTCTGACACTGTTTCCACTGTTTCCCCATCCATTTCCCATGAAGTGATGGGGCCGGATACCATGATCTTCGGTTTCTGAATGTTGAGCTTTAAGGCAACTTTTTCACTCTCCTCTTTCACTTTCATCAAGAGGCTTTTTAGGTCCTCTTCACTTTCTGCCATAAGGGTGGTGTCATCTGCTTATCTAAGGTTATTGATATTTCTCCGGCAATCTTGATTCCAGCTTGTGTTTCTTCCAGTCCAGCGTTTCTCATGATGTACTCTGCATATAAGTTAAATAAACAGGTTGACAATATACAGTCTTGACGTACTCCTTTTCCTATTTGTAACCAGTCTATTGTTCCATGTCCAGTTCTAACTGTTGCTTCCTGATCTGCATACAAATTTCTCAAAAGGCAGATCAGGTGTTCTGGTATTCCCATCTCTTTCAGAATTTTCCACAGTTAAATGTGATTCAGACAGTCAAAGGCTTTGGCATAGTCAATAAAGCAGAAATAGTTGCTTTCCTGGAACTCTTTTGCTTTTTCCATGATCCAGCAGATGTTGGCAATTTGACCTCTGGTTCCTCTGCCTCTTCTAAAACTAGCTTGAACATCAGGAAGTTCACGGTTCACATATTGCTGAAGCCTGGCTTGGAGAGTTTTGAACATTACTTTACCTGCGTGTGAGATGAGTGCATTTGTGTGGGAGTTTAGCATTCTTTGGCATTGACTTTCTTTGGGATTGGAATGAAAACTGACCTTTTCCAGTCCTGTGGCCACTGCTGAGTTTTCCAAATTTGTTGGCATATTGAGTGCAGCACTTTCACAGCATCATCTTTCAGGATTTGGAATAGCTCAACTGGAATTCCATCACCTCCACTAGCTTTGTTCGTAGTGATGCTTTCTAAGGCCCACTTGACTTCACCTTCCAGGATGTCTGGCTCTAGGTCAGTGATCACACCATCGTGATTATCTGGGTCGTGATGATCTTTTTTGTACAGTTCTTCTGTATATTCTTACCACCTCTTCTTAATCTCTTCTGCTTCTGTTAGGTCCATACCATTTCTGTCCTTTATCGAGCCCATCTTTACATGAAGTGTTCCTTTGGTATCTCTGATTTTCTTGAAGAGATCTCTAGTCTTTCCCATTCTGTTGTTTTCCTCTATTTCTTTGCATTGATCGCTGTAGAAGGCTTTCTTATCTCGTCTTGCTATTCTTTGGAGTTCTGCATTCAGATGTTTATATCTTTCCTTTTCTCCTTTGCTTTTCACTTCTCTTCTTTTCACAGCTATTTGTAAGGCCTCCCCAGACAGCCATTTTGCTTTTTTGCATTTCTTTTCCATGGGGATGGTCTTCATGCCTGTCTCCTGTACAATGTCACAAACCTCATTCCATAGTTCATCAGGCAGTCTATTTATCAGATCTAGGCCGTTAAATCTATTTCTCACTTCCACTGTATAATCATAAGGGATTTGACTTAGGTCATACCTGAATGTTCTAGTGGTTTTCCCTACTTTCTTCAATTTAAGTCTGAATTTGGCAATAAGTACTTCATGGTCTGAGCCACAGTCAGCTCCTGGTCTTGTTTTTGCTGACTGTATAGAGCTTCTCCATCTTTGGCTACAAAGAATATAATCAATCTGATTTTGGTGTTGACCATCTGGTGATGTCCATGTATAGAGTCTTCTCTTGTGTTGTTGGAAGAGGGTGTTTGTTATGACTAGTGCATTTTCTTGGCAAAACTCTATTAGTCTTTGCCCTGCTTCATTTTATGTTCCAAAGCCAAATTTGCCTTTTACTCCAGGTGTTTCTTGACTTCCTACTTTTGCATTCCATTCGCCTATAATGAAAAGGACATCTTTTTTGGGTGTTAGTTCTAAAAGGTCTTGTAAGTCTTCATAGAACAATTCAACTTCAGCTTCTTCAGCATTACTGGTTGGGGCATAGACTTGGATTACTGTGATATTGAATGGTTTGCCTTGGAAACGAACAGAGATCATTCTGTCGTTTTTGACATTGCATCCAAGTACTGCATTTTGGACTCTTTTGTTGACCATGATGGCTACTCCATTTCTTCTGAGGGATTCCTGCCCGCAGTAGTAGATATAATGGTCATCTGAGTTAAATTCACTCATTCCAGTCCATTTCAGTTCGCTGATTCCTAGAATGTCGACATTCACTCTTGCCATCTCTTGTTTGACCACTTTCAATTTGCCTTGAAACATGGACCTGACATTTCAGATTCCTATGTAATATTGCTCTTTATAGCATTGGACCTTGCGTCTATCACCAGTCACATCCACAGCTGGGTATTCTTTTTGCTTTGGCTCCATCCCTTCATTCTTTCTGGAGTTATTTCTCCACTGATCTCCAGTAGCATATTGGGCACCTACTGACCTGGGGAGTTTCTCTTTCAGTATCCTATCATTTTGCCTTTTCATACTGTTCATGGGGTTCTCAAGGCAAGAATACTGAAGTGGTTTGCCATTCCCTTCTCCAGTGGACCACATTCTGTCAGATCTTTCCACCATGACCCGCCCATCCTGGGTTGCCCCATGGGCATGGCTTAGTTTCATTGAGTTAGACAAGGCTGTGGTCCTAGTGTGATTAGATTGACTAGTTTCTGTGAGTATGGTTTCAGTGTGTTTGCCCTCTGATGCCTTCTTGCAACACCTACCATCTTACTTGCGTTTCTCTTACCTTGGGCGTGGGGTGTCTCTTCACGGCTGCTCCAGCAAAGCGCAGCCATTGCTCCTTACCTTGGACGAGGGGTATCTCTTCACCGCAGCCTTTCTTGACCTTCAACGTGGGATAGCTCCTCTAGGCCCTCCTGCGCCCGCACAGCCACGGCTCCTTAGACGTGAGGTAGCTCCTCCCTGCCGCCGCCCCTGACCTCGTTTGCGGGGTATCTCCTCTCAGCAGTGGCCCCTGACCTCGGACGTGGGGTAGCTCCTCTCGTCTGCCACCCTGACCTCGGACGTTGGGTAGCTCTTCCCACCTGCCTCCCCTGACCTCGGACGCGGGGTAGCTCCTCTCAGCCGTTCCTGTGCTGTCCCAGTCTGGTACTCTCGGCCACTGCCCCTGACCTCGGACGTGGGGTAACTCCTCTTGGCCGCCGCCCTTGGGGCATGGGGTCCCCGGGCTTCTGCCCCTGACTAATATTAAATGTGGTAAGATGATTCCAAATATACTATTTTAACTTTATTTTTTTTAGGAAAATAAAAAAGAATAAATAAAATTACAATATCCTTCAAACAGTATAAATGTTACACAAAGATATACTATTTTTCGTAAATAAGCAATCCTAATTAAATAAATCTAATTGATTGTAAAAATTTACACTATCAATATTGTGCTCAGTTTTCATTAAGAAACATTAAATTTACATGCAAGGGAACCATGGCTTTTTAGCAGAGGGCACAGTTCTTTCGGCTTCTGCAGGATTAAAATAACTCTTGTATTTGTTTCCCTCTTTCTGAGTTACTTAACTCTGTATAACAGACTCTAGGTCCATCCACACCACGAAAAATAACCCAATTTATTTTCTTTTTATGGCTGAGTAATATTCTACTGTATGTATTAAAGCACATACATGTAATCTAGAAAAACAGTACAGATGAATCTATTTGAAGGACAAGAATAAAGACACAGATGTAGAGAACAGACATGTGGACACAAGGCAGGGGAAGGGTGGGACAAATTGGGAGATTGGGATTTACATATATATACACTTCCATGAGTAAAATTGATAGCTAGTGGGAAGCTGCTGTATAGCACAGGGAGTTCAGCTTGGTGCTCTATGATGACCTAAAGGGGTGGGGTAGGGGGTGTGTGAGAGGGAAGCTTAAGAGGGAGGGTATATATGTATATATATAGCTGGTTCACTTTGTTGTACAGCAGAAATGAACACAGCATTGTAAAGCAATTATGTTCCAATTAAAAAAAAAAAAATGCCTCCTGTAAAATGACCTCACCTCCTTTCCTCCATACTCCAGTTGGGAGTTGTTGGCTGAAGCTACCAACAGTATTCTTCACAGAGCTAGAACAAATAATTTCACAATTTGTATGGAAATACAAAAAACCTTGAATAGCCAAAGCGATCTTGAGAAAGAAGAATGGAACTGGAGGAATCAACCTACCTGACTTCAGGCTCTACTACAAAGCCACAGTTATCAAGACAGTATGCTACTGGCACAAAGACAGAAATACAGATCAATGGAACAAATAGAAAGCCCAGAGATAAATCCATGCACATATGGACACCTTATCTTTGACAAAGGAGGCAAGAATATACAATGGATTAAAGACAATGTCTTTAACAAGTGGTGCTGGGAAATCTGGTCAACCACTTGTAAAAGAATGAAATTAGAACACTTTCTAACACCACACAAAAATAATCCTAATCCAAAATGGATTCAAGATCTAAATGTAAGACCAGAAACTATAAAACTCCTAGAGGAGAACATAAGGCAAAACACTCTCCGACATACATCACAGCAGGATCCTCTATGACCCACCTCCCAGAATATTGGGAATAAAAGCAAAAATAAACAAATGGGACCTAATTAACCTTAAAAGCTTCTGCACATCAAAGGAAACTATTAGCAAGGTGAAAAGACAGCCTTCAGAATGGGAGAAAATAATAGCAAATGAAGCAACTGACAAACAACTAATCTCAAAAATATACAAGCAACTCCTACAGCTCAACTCCAGAAAAATAAATGACCCAATCAAGAAATGGGTCAAAGAACTAAATAGACATTTCTCCAAAGAAGACATACAGATGGCTAACAAACATAAGAAAAGATGCTCAACATCACTCATTATCAGAGAAATGCAAATCAAAACCACTATGAGGTACCATTTCACACCAGTCAGAATGGCTGGGATCCACAAGTCTACAAGTATTAAATGCTGGAGAGGGTGTGGAGAAAAGGGAACCCTCTTACACTGTTGGTGGGAATGCAAACTAGTACAGCCACTATGGAGAACAGTGTGGACATTCCTTAAAAAACTGGAAATAAAACTGCTTTATGATCCAGCAATCCCACTGCTGGGCATACACACTGAGGAAACCAGAAGGGAAAGAGACACGTGTACCCCAATGTTCATCACAGCACTGTTTATAATAGCCAGGACATGAAAGCAACCTAGATGTCCATCAGCAGATGAATAGATAAGCAAGCTATGGTACATATACACAATGGAGTATTACTCAGCCATTAAAAAGAATACATTTGAATCAGTTCTAATGAGGTGGATGAAACTGGAGCCTATTATACAGAGTGAAGTAAGCCAGAAGGAAAAACACCAATACAGTATACTAAAGCATATATATGGAATTTAGAAAGATGGTAACAATAACCCTGTGTACGAGACAGCAAAAGAGACACTGATGTATAGAACAGTCTTGTGGACTCTGTGGGAGAGGGAGAGGGTGGGAAGATTTGGGAGAATGGCATTGAAACATGTAAAATATCATGTATGAAACGAGATGCCAGTCCAGGTTTGATGCACGATACTGGATGCTTGGGGCTGGTGCACAGGGACGACCCAGAGGGATGGTATGGGGAGGGAGGAGGGAGGAGGGTTCAGGATGGGGAGCACATGTATACCTCTGACGGATTCATTTTGATATTTGGCAAAACTAATACAATTACGTAAAGTTTAAAAATAAAATAAAGTTAAAAAAAAAGAGAGAAAAAAAAAAAGAAAAAAGAAAAGAAAAAAATAGATCTCTACTGCCTCACTGAGCAGAACTGGTTTTGAATGGTACTTAGTTAATTAGTTAGTTCAGTCGCTCAGTAGTGTCCGACTCTTTGCGACCCCATGAATCGCAGCACACCAGGCCTCCCTGTCCATCACAAACTTCTGGAGTTCACCCAGACTCATGTCCATCGAGTCAGTGATGCCATCCAGCCATCTCATCCTCTGTCGTCCCCTTTTCCTCCTGCCACCAATCCCTCCCAGCATCAGAGTCTTTTCCAATGAGGCAGCTCTTCGCATGAGGTGGCCAAAGTACTGGAGTTCAGCTTCAGCATCATTCCCTCCAAAGAAATCCCCTGATCCAAGTAAAGGTGACAAATTATTGCTGAATGGGCACATTTAAAAGCACTAAGGAGGAGGGAATCAGCACTTGGGGATGAGAGGTCAAAGAAAGGTACTAAGAATGACTTCCCTTATTATTCTTAAAAAGAGTAATCAAAGTAATGTTGTATAAAACTTGCATTATTTGTTTAAAGGAATTTAAGAAAAGTTAATTCCATGTAGCTAAATTCACAAGTAATAGTAACTAGGCAGGAGAAATTTGGATATATTAAAGTGGCATATTTCATGCAGTTTTCTTCTTTTGTTTTATAGAGAGAAAGTAAGGATAAATAAAAATAGAGTACAAATAATGTAATCTCTTATTAAAAATACCATAAGAGATTTGCAGTTATTTTGAAATACCTGCCTTCCTTTTCAAAAGTTACAAAAAGTCTTCAAGCTTCAACAGAGTTCTTATGACTTTGTTTTGAGCCCTGGACTTGCTGACCTGAAACAGAACAAAGATGTAGAAATGACATTCAAGATTCTTAATTGGTATCATTAAAAGATTTTTTTTTTCATGCCAAAGGACAAAGTGAGAGACCTCCTTGAGATTACTGTTCTCTTGGGAAAACTGAAACTGTCTTCTAATGAGAATACAATGCTTGTAGCTCTTAGAAAAGCACCAGTGAGAAATTTGTATATGCTTTAAAACAGATATTCTGCTCTGAAAGTATTCTATCTGGTTTTTGTGTCCCAAAAAGGTAAAAGAAAGAACTGTGATAGAGGTTGAGATAGTGCATGCTAATTTAAGAGATGACAGAAAATCTGAATGAAAAATTGTTTTTTGTTTTTTTTTTTCATGTGAGCCCATGCACTTGTATTGTGTAGGTGACTATCCATCTGTATATGGGGGCTGGAGAAGCATTTAACAAAAACTCCATGATTTATTGCAATACATGTCACACCAGGAACTGCCATCTACTGAAAATTTTGGTATGAAAATAGTAGGATGGTAAATGTCAGAAATTTAAAGTTTTTTTTTTTTTTTTTTCTTTTCTTTTAAGCAAGTGTAATTCTTGGAGAATGTGTTTATGTAAAAATGGTTTTATTATTTGTTCAAATATCAATATGTTATTTAAAGGGATTATGTATGTTTGTTAGAACATTACCACTGGGACTATTATTGGCCAACTATTCAAGAGCCCTTGATTGCGTTTGTGTATGTGTGTGTGTATTTAAAACATAGTCATTCTCCTTACCCACTCCCAAGCAATTATGTAGTATCAGAGGAATCTGTAACTTTATCCAAAAGTGTCTATGACCATTATGCTCACTGTTTTCATTATGGCCTTATCCAATGAGTGTAACCATTGTGTTCAATACACAAGTGAGGGTCTCCTCTTATGTCTGGTGTTCATTCTTCCACAATATAGCCACAGTGCTTGCTCAACATAAGTAAAGATGTGTCCCAATTTAGGGAGTCAGTGGAATTCTGGAGACGTAATGCCTTCTGCTTCATATGATTTTCCTCTGCTAAATTTTCAATAGATAGGAGTTCATTAAGAGCTTTCTCTAGATTTGAAAATAATGATTTTTTAAAATTTAAACCACAAATTTGGAATAAAAATTTAGTTTCATTCTCTCAGTTGTAAAATGTTTATAATGTTGACCACCTAAAATGCTATGTTTATACTAGAATAGGATCTTACATAGATAAATAAGCCTGGAGGAGGGCATGGAAACACACTCCAGTACTTATGCCTGGAGAATCCCATGGATAGAAGAATCTGGTGGGCTAAAGTCCTTAAGGTTGCGAAGAGTCAGACATGATTAAAGGAAATTAGCACGCATGCACATAGGTGAATAATGAATTTTTTTTTGCCTGAACTATTTACCTGGCATCACCTGGAGGAGAATAGATACAAGTTGATAACCAGAATATAGCAAGTCCTAAAACTTCAGCCATAAGTAGGAATGCATATGAACAGGAAGGTAACACACTCTGCCCAGAGAGAAAACTGGAGAAAGTGTTACTGCATGTGCAAATATTGACTTCTGAGAATAGGAATTAAGTGAATAAATGGAGAAAGCTTCTTCCTTGCATACTATTTTCAAGGAATTCTATGTAGGACACCTATGTAGAGTGATATGAAAAGTGATGGGACACAAATGTAGAAAACCTCTTGCACATGTGTGTGTGCTAAGTTGTTCAGTAGTGCCCAACTCTTTGCAACCCCATGGACTGTAGCCCACCAGGCCCCTCTGTCATGGACTGTAGCCCACCAGGCTCCTCTGTCCATTTGGATTCTCCAGGCAAGAATACTGGAGTAGGTTGCTATGCCCTCCTCCAGGGATCTTCCCAACCCAGGGATTGAATTCACATCTCTTAAAGTCTCCTACACTGGCAGGCAGGTTCTTTAAAATTAGCCCCAACTGGGAAGCCTGGAAGCCCTCTTGAGGGTCTTCAAACAGATTTCCAGGAGGTTTGTACTTTTAACTTCAAGGGTGAGCAGAGGATTTTAAGTAGGAATGTGGCATAATTACTTTTGGGTTTTATTAATATCTTATAAGCTGTGTAGATGAGAGAAAGACTAGAAATAGGAAAGTAATTTCAATAGTCTGACAACAAAAGGTGAAAACAAAGCCAAAACAATAGCAGTGGGGATGGAGAAAACATGATAGATTTTTGTGTTTTTTAAAATTCTATTTTGGAGTTCAATTCAATACAACTTGTTGACTGAATAATGAGGTTCACTAGCTTGAAGATAAGTAAAGAATTTTAAGATAACATTGAGATTTCTGATGCAGATAAAGCTGTATATCTGGATTTGTGTTAAACAGGTGTATACACTTTTGAAATTCTTGAGAATGGATTAATTATAACTTCTTTGCTGTACAAGTGAAGACTTTATTGAGATAATAATCCCAGAACCAGAAAGATGGTAATCAAAATGTTATTTTTATCACTAATTAAAATGAAAATTTAAATATGGGGCCAAGTGAATCTCCTGATGCACCTGACTTAGACTGAGACATCCATACATTTAATGTTAGGTCCAACTGGACAATGATGGATTTCCTCTGTTTCCCATCAGGCAGGTTGCAAGCCATCCTGTCTATAGGCAAGCAGGATTCCAATAAAATAAATTCAATATTTGTTAAAATACTCACAAATATACATACTCATGCATACATACATATATATATATATCTACATATATGTATATATATGCATGCACATGAATTCATACATAGACATGGATTTATGTAAAGTATGCTGAAATATCGGAGAAGGCAATGGCACCCCACTCCAGTACTCTTGCCTGGAAAACACCATGGACGGATGGGCCTGGTGGGCAGCAATCCATGGGATCCCTAGGAGTCGGACATGACTGGGCTTATAAGCACATTTATACTATACATTTCTATATAGTACCATTAATTTGGCTTTGTCTTCAGTAGGTGATATAAGATTGCCATTTAATTAATTTCACATGAGTGCTCTGATATATGAGAAAAGTTTGTTATAAAAATTCATTTAAAATCTAACATATTCATATAACATATTTATCTTCAGAATCTTAAAATTAATTTTGAATACTGGTATAGTATTTTCCTATTCTAATATAGCCTGAAATAACTTTTCAAAACTGCATTTCACTGAGATCTATGCATCTGTAGCTACAGGTCGATTAATATATTAAAGATATGCAGCATATTTTTCACTATGCCACATGTTTAGTAAAACTGAAGATTTTTTATGAAAATAATTGCACATAAGTCTGCATTAAATTCCAGTCAGCTCCCACACTATCTTTTATGTTTTAAATTTGAAGTTGTAACTGTATGTTGCCACATTTCTATGATCAGTATTGATACCTGCATTTCCATGAAAGAAGGAATGAAAGATTTATTCTTTGCAAACATTACTGCCTTTTTGCTAGCTCTTTTGTACTAGACTAGCTGAATTAACATAGCTGAATGAAGAAAGGTGTGAGCCATGAGCCATGATATTGTACAAGGTCCCTTGGATGTCTTTATGAGGTATGATTAAATTTGCAATTAAAAATATTTGATGTTATTTCTCATAACCCAAAGATATTTTAGAAAATAAGAACCAACTGGTTTTGGTTTTAATTAGAAAAGGTCAAGGCCCAGGGTTCCAGTTAATAGTAACGGGAATGAAAGCCTTTGTGTGGATCACAATAAACTGGATAATTCTGAAAGAGATGGGAATACCAGACCACCTGACTTGCCTCTTGAGAAACCTGTATGCAGGTCAGGAAGCAACACTTAGAACTGGACACGGAACCACAGACTGGTTCCAAATTAGAAAAGGAGTACAGCAAGGCTGTATATTGTCACCCTGCTTATGTAACTTATATGCAGAATACATCATGAGAAACGCCTGGCTTGAGGAAGCACAAGCTGGAATCAAGATTGCCGGAACATATATCAATAACCTCAGATATGCAGATGACAGCACCCTTATGGCAGAAAGTGAAGAGGAACTAAAGAGTCGCTTGATGAAAGAGAAAGAGGAGAGTGAAAAATTTGCCTTATAGCTCAACATTGAGAAAACTAAGATCATGGCATCTGGTCCCATCACTTCAGGCAAATAGATGGGGAAACAGTGTCAGACTTTATTTTTTTGAGCTCCAAAATCACTGCAGATGGTGATGGCAGCCATGAAATTAAAAGATGCTTACTCCTTGGAAGGAAAGTTATGACCAACCTAGACAGCGTATTAAAAAGCAGAGACATTATTTGTCAACAACAGTCCATCTAGTAAGGGCCATGGTTTTTCCAGTAGTCATGTAGGGATGTGAGAGTTGGACTATAAAGAAAGCTGAGTGCTGAAGAATCGATGCTTTTGACTTGTGGTTTTGGAGACTTGAGAGTTCCTTGAACTGCAAGGAGATCCAACCAGTCCATCCGAAAGGAATTCATTCCTGGGTGTTCATTGAAAAGACTGATGTTGAAGCTCAAACTCCAATACTCTGTCCACTTGATGTGAAGAGCTGACTCATTGGAAAAGACTCTGATGCTGGGAAAGATTGAGAGCAGGAGGAGAAGGGGACGACAGAGGATGAGATGGCTGGATGGCATCACCAACTCGGTGGACATGGGTTTGGGTGGACTCTGGGAGTTGGTGATGGACAGAGATGCCTAGCGTACTGCAGTTCATGGGGTCACAAAGAGTCGGACACGACTGAGTGACTGAACTGAACTGGACTTGAAGTATGAACATAGGCACAAACAGCTGTCTTCTTAGTGGCTTATGTATTTCAATTGTTGGGTTTAAATTAAGATGGGTTTTATTGTTTATACTTTGGGCATTTGTCTTCCTATATTTGAAATTTATGAATCTAAGATTCCCATCATCATCTTGGCCTTTTTTTTTTTTCTTTCATATCTTCCTGGAATATCAGTCACTTTCCTGCTTTTCTATTCTCTTCTACTTGTGTACCCAGTTTTTCTTACAATGTACTTTTTACTGTTTTTCTCTATTGTACTCACTCTTATCTATCATATTTGTTGCTGTGCATTGGATTGTGGATCCAAGAAAGATAAGTGTAAGTCCTAACTCCAAGTTCTGGTGAACGGGGTTGTATTTAGTAAAAAAGTCTTTCCAGAAGTTATCAAGTTAAGATTAGGTTATAATGTAGTAGAATAAGTTTGAATCCAATGACTAACTCCTCACACACTTTCATGTTATAGTTGAGTATAATATCCATTGCTTATTTTACTTTTATATTTTCCATGCTTCAGCAATATTTTTGTATTAGAAAATTTTTTTCAGCAGAAAAATATATTCTCACTAATTTGTCTTAATTATCAATCTTGAATGCTGTAGATGGCTTATGTATAATCCTCAGGAAAATTCTTCTTAGGGCCAGAAAAGGTGTACATAAAGTTTTCTAGATCACTATTACTTCTGTAATTCCACCATTTTAAATCAAGGAAATAAATATTCTATTCACTGGGGGGAAAAAAGCCAATTAAAACTTATGTGGAGTTTATTCAAATACATATGTGTTAAGGTATTTTGTAATTTAAGGATAACAGAGCAATGTCTTCTACTGCTCCTGTTTGTAATTTTTCACATAATGAGGAAGTGATAGCCAGGTTATTGAAATGTTTCAGTGTTTTCTGAATTATAATTTATAAAATATAATAGCAATTCATACGGTAAGCAGCCTAATGTGTTAAGAATAATTAGTCTTAACTCAATTTCTAAAATGTTTAACAAATAATGGTAAATCTTGAAAGTAGGTGAGTGTTCTGTTTGGTTCTCCACACCCAACAACACACCTCTAGCTGGCTGTGTTGTTTCATTTTTCTTTTTTGGCTATGTTGCATTTATGAGTAGGAAAAAATTTTATTTTTATTTTTTTAAATTTTATTTTATTTTTAAACTTTATGTAATTGTATTAGTTTTGCCAAATATAAAAGTCACTATACAGTATATAATTGGGGCCATTATGTTCCTGAGCTCCATTTCTAAATTTTATAATTTATGTGATATCTTTCAGTTACTGAATTATATGTTAAAAACTTTCTTCAAAGAGTTATTAAAATACAATAATTATAAACAACAACAGAATTTTGCACTTTCTTAGACTGTCAAAGTTAAATGGAGTAATATTTTTATCAAAAAGGGAGAATCCTCAACTCTGTTCCTGAATTATTATAATATTAAATACATCGCTACTGGCAAATGAGCTTTTGCAAGATACAGATGTTGGACATTTTTCCAAATTTTATTTGAATCAGTTTTCTTGGACAGTTGATTAATATTTGGTAGCATGAAGGATGACCTTGAAAATATATATAGATATAGATATTATAAATGCAGATATCTATCTACATCTATATATATCTTTAAGGTCATCTTCTGTGCCACCAAATTACAATATATGCATTTTTTGTGCACAAAACATATATATATATATATATATATATATATATATCCAAAATAGTTTTACTATATATTCATAATAAATTATGATTATCAATGCTCAAGAAAATGTGGATTCCTTTTTAAAACATGTCCTGAGAACTGCCAATATTGCAGACATGGTTCTAGGTGCATGGTACTTAGTTAAATAACAGAAGTTTCCACACTGAGGCATTTTAGAATGTGAGAGCTTATAATTGTTACATATAATAAGTAAATCTTATGGTGTATTAGAAGATGGAAAGAGCAATAGAAAATGGGGAAGGGACAAGCAATATTATGTGAAACAGAGTTAGGTGGATCTGAAGCTCTTTGGCCTTAGGAGGAGCAGTTGATCTGGAATATGTGTATATGGGAGGTGCAATAGGAGGTGGTAGAGATCAGTGACAGTAGGATTTGAATCAAAACCTGAAGGATGTAAGAAGCTGGTCAAACAAATTTTTGGTGTTAGAACACCTAGAGCAATGCCCTTACTTAGAGAATATCTATTGAATCAATGGTCAATGTGATTAACATGAGTGATCCAAGACCAGATTATAATGAAGCTCAAGAGGTAATGGGGTGAACTCTTACAGGACCATGAAGGTCACAGTGAAGACTCCAACTTCTTACTATGAATGAAATCAAGAGCATCTATAATTTTCTGAATAGGTTTACATTTAAAATGGCATACTCTAGCAGCTATTTATGGACTTCCCTTGTGGCTCTGACAGTAAAGAATCTGCCTCAATGCAGGAGACTCAGGTTGGATCCTTGGGTCAGGAAAATCCTCTCCAGTATCCACTTCAGTATTCTTGCCTGGAGAATTCCATGGACAGAGGAGCCTGGCAGGCTTCAGTTCATGGGGTCACAAAGAGTCAGACATGACTGAGCTGCTAGATGGACAACAGAATTTAGGGGAACAGGATAAATAGAGGGAGATGTGATAGTAGATTGCTACAGACATACGTGAAGAGAATACACATATACATCCCAAAGAGAGGCTTTGGGATGGGGGCACCAGAGATGGGGAGAAGTATTCAGATACTGAGAACTGAACCAATGTGATTTCCTGATGCAGGAATCTCCTGATTTCTTATGGATGCAACATATAAAGAGACCATACAAAATTTGTCCACACTAGAAACCTTTGAGAGTACAGCAAGGTGATAAGATAACTAAAATAATATATTGAAAATTTCTATTTATTGATTGACAATTGTTTTATTGACTGACAAACTGCTTTTATTATACTAGTGACCCTATATTATAGTCATGTTGAAAAAATTCAGTAAAATTTTATTTTAGATAAATGGAACAGATAACTGAAAGCTAAATTTTTTTTAAAAGGACATCATTTTGGTTATCTGAACATTAAAATATAACATAAGCAAAATAATTATTCTGAAAACATTCTCATATGCTCATATTTTAGCTATGTTTGTCTGTAAGACTATATCACCTGCACTTTTAAAAAAGATCCTATTAAAAATATGGTTCCTTTTTGTTTTGTGTTCACATATTTGGCTACAATCTGCTTCTCAGTTGTACTCTTTCAGTTAATAAATTTAAAATTATGATAATTGATTTTACTCTCTATACCATAAGAAGCAAACAGAATTTAATATACTTGGTAAACTCACAGAAATTTCTGCTGGAAGATATTCTCTATTCTACTTTACTTGACAATATTAATATTTCAGTCTAAATATTTTGTTAAGTGGGTCATTTTGCTTTTATTCACGGTACCATTTTTGAAGAAAGATCTTTTCAGATGAAACTGCTCAAATGATTTATTTCTATTATTTGAATACATTGCTAAATAAAGATGCTGAAACTTTTTCATTTCATTTCATTCCAAATTGAATATAAATTTTTCCAAATAAAAATAGTAGCTCTAGCCAATTATTTTTCCCACAGGTCTAAATAATTCTTTTTTGTTTGCTTTTATAGATATAAGTATGAGTTTTCTTATTTGCAATCATTATTTCCAGTAATTGAATTTTTCTAGTAGTTTCAAAAATGAAAATTTTGAAGTGTTGCACTTACAGAATAATTTGATTAAAGATTAACAGCTAGTTTATTAAAAAAAAACACATGAAACAATTTTGAGGAGTCATTTGCAATAACATTAAAAATCATTAATGGGATTTGTAGGTTGATTTATAAAGTAATACTTCAAAGATTTTCTAAGATTTGCAACTTAATGTACAGTAAAGAAAGTATATTTGCGATGTTTAGGGCATTTTTGTATTCATCATCAGCTTCATTGCAAAAATTTTATAACAGTACTCTATGTATATTTTTCTTATAAATTTTGACAACTACAGCATTTACTTTTAAAAAATGTGGGTGCTTGCTTATTTAGACATGATATAAATGGTGTGTTCATCACAATCAATTTAAAGTACATTCCTCCTCTACAGATTTATTAACCTAGTACTTGCTATTAATTATTAATGCAAGAATTAATAATTTTAACTTCAATCCTGAAATTTTAACATTGTTTACACTTTACTATAGCATTCAATGTAATGTCAAACATCTCTTCTTTAACAGGATAAATTCCAAAGGTTTTGCTTTGATTCACTGAATGAGTAAAAAAAAAAGCAATCCACTATTGGAATTTACTTAATTGATTTTCTACTAGGAGCACGTGATGATGGTGAGGGTTTCATTTAACCCTGAAGCTCTTCTGCTTAAGAAACTAACACACTAACATGTTGTCATTGTTTAGTTGCTAAGTCCAGGTCGGACTCTTTGTGACCCCTGGGATTGTAGCCCGCCAGGCTCCTCTGTTAGAGAAGGAAATGGCAACCCACCCCGAAATTCTTGCCTAGAGAATCCTGTGGACAGAGGAGCCTGGTGGGCTGCAGTCCATGGGGTAGCACAAGTCGGACATGACTGAAGCGACTTAGCATGCATGCATGCATTGGAGAAGGAAATGGCAACCCATTCCAGTGTTCTTGCCTGGAGAATCCCAGGGACAGAGAAGCCTGGTGGGGTGCCATTTATGGGGTTGCACAGAGTCGGACACGGCTGAAGCGACTTAGCAGCAGCAGCAGCAGGCTTCTCTGTTCATGAGGTTTCCCAGGCAAGAATACTGGAGTGGGTTGCCATTTCCTTCTCCAGGGGACCTTCCTGACCCAGAGATTGAACCTGTGTCTCCTGCCTTGCAGGCAGATTCTTTACCACTGAGCCACCAGAGAAGCCCAGATAGTACATTAGCTTATATCACTTCAATTCTTTATGTGCAACTGAATGGTAACATGAGAAAAAATAGTTTATGAAATCAATCATTTGATCTAAATGAAAATTCTTGCTTCACAGGATGATATGCAAGTTTATCTTCTGTGGCTAACATTCTTTAAATTGTCCCCTTTGAAGATAAACTTCTTAAAATACTGACTTTAAAAGTAGAAACCAATGTATCTTGTTCCTTTTGGCTTTCATTTTCATGGTGCTGTGGTATCAGTTTGTTACCCTAGGTGTGTGATTAATGTCAATAAAGATACTATGCAAATTAAAAGTACAACATCAAATTTTTCAAGAAACAAATATAGCATTTAATTTTCCATTTACTTTGCAGTTTAACTCTTTGAGATTAATTGTTGCCTAAGGATTTTTAAAAAAGAAAAGCATACCTAGCAATAAAATAGTAAAAGTTTACTATTTATAATAGAATAATAAACTGACAAAGCAATGTAGCAAGAGTATTTAGATTATTTTCTTCATATACCACAGGAACAAAATACCATCTATTTTTGACACACATGATATGAATCTAATTGATAATGTTTCCATTTCTCATTGGCTTTTACCAAATGGCAAACTGAAGCCTTACTGATCAAACCATGGCAAATGAATGACTTGGACAAGTGACTTGTAATGACAGTTGTGTGACATATTCTCTCTCTCTACTACCAGAAGATAGAGGATCTTAGCTGCTTTTTGCTTCATGAACTGAAGCACTGCTTTTATTATAAGTGAGCATTCTGGGGGGCATGTTTGTAAAAGGAATGTTCATTGTGATTAGTTAGGAAAGCTCTTAGAAAGAAAGACAGATGAATTATTACTAAACATCTTTTATAAAGTATACTCAATTGAGAACTCTGTTCACTGCACCTATATCTCTATCACTAATAGATGAGATCATGGCAGAATCTCTATGAACAAACACACAGAGCAGAATCTACATTGCCTCAATTCAATGCAGCTATTAGTAATATTGTGTCATTAAAAATAAAAATCTTACACAAAACCTAAATTGGAAGAAGCATTGGCCAAACAGAAACAAACCAAGTGTTCCCCAGGAAAACCAGTTTGCATGATCACTCTAGGGATGAAATAAAGACACAGATTAAGGGAGATTTAAAGTCTTTTATTCTCTGTCTGAAAACAAACAACAACAACAAAAAAGATTCAATGGATAATAAGAATAAAGTTAGACCATGATTTTGTCAATCAAAGAGCCTCGGTTGATTAACTCACTTGAGGAAGAAACAATACTGTAACCAATAGACCAACATCTGTGATGCAAAGATAGACGAAGAGATCTTGGGTGTCATCTGGCCAAGAAAATTAAGCACTTTGGATCTATATTTATAGTGAAGTTATGAAATAGAGTTCAATACTTCCTGACACAATAAAAGGGGGGAAAAATAAACAATGACTCTGATAGGCAGCAGATGTCCAGAGAAACATCCACAAGCAGATGGCAATGATGTATGAAGAACAGGACTTTGTGATGGAAACAATGTGAAGAATATTATTTGGAAAAAATTATGAAAATATTTTACATTAGAAAACTTTAGTGGCTGTGTGAGTACCTGGAAAGCTTACAAGTATAATAACAATTAAAGAAGTGCTAAGAAAGAAAGAGAGCAAGATGGATAGATACTGAAAGAGAGAGGGTTGACATTGGAAGCAAAAGAAAAGTAAAATCCTATTTGAGATGGTACAATGCTCACCATCCAAATAACAAGCTTTAGGATTTAATCTATTCTTGACATAGAAAGGGGGTGAAATATTTTCATGTAGAATATAGTGTTACAAAAAGTTTATAATGATAGGTAAATATTTTTTAGCAAGGCAAGTGTCACCTTCTATTTGTTAACAGAATGCATTGTGTAAAATGGGTAAAAATACTTGCTGTGATCTATGCCTCTAAAATATCCCCCTTTCCCCGAAGCCCCCAGTCTACTCTTGCAAATAATCTGAACTTCTTCTGAGTTAATTTTAATCTCTTTTCCGTAAAGATAGATTTCAAACTAGGACACAATTTTTTTAACTCATAAATTCAAAAAGTCGTACATTGAGTATAACATGAAAAGAATTGTCTGTTTCAAGAAGCAAGCAATGTTTACTTAAAAATTGAAAATTAGGTCATAAATAACTGGGCAATAGAATTCTGTGATTAGACAATAGAGAACGTTTTTAATAGCTGAGTTATCATTGAGTACAAGTGACATTTGTGGGACTTTTTTTTGTCTTGACACAAA
The DNA here is from genome assembly GCF_003369695.1 of Bos indicus x Bos taurus. Taxonomy (NCBI): domain Eukaryota; kingdom Metazoa; phylum Chordata; class Mammalia; order Artiodactyla; family Bovidae; genus Bos; species Bos indicus x Bos taurus. The sequence goes on along the minus strand of NC_040076.1, from coordinate 14,627,903 downwards.
TGTAGTTGCCTTTTAAATGGCTTTATAAGCTTTTGCTGGGAACATGTTATGCTCATTTAACAATCCTTGTTCCCTTTTGCCATTTAAATATCTTGTGGGTAACTCACAGACATGCAATATTGCAATTATTTAAAGTTGCTACATTATCCAAAATGCCAGTAACTTCATTGTGAAAAACTATGCAGGAATATGGCATCCACATTATAAATGATATGATGACATCTTTTCTTAAAATATCACTAGAGCAGTTGTTTAAAGCCTGAATTGCTCACCATAAAAATTAAATCTTCATGTAATGCATCAAGCAGCAATGAGCTGATAATCCATCTCTACTTGCTTTCTTCAAATATTAGGATTTATTAGTGTAGAAAATGGGACCTGCTAATTTCCCAACCACATGTAAAGTGTGATTTACTGAACAGATAACGTGATTACTTTCCTTTCATTGCTCTTTAGTTATCTTCATTATCACTGTTTGAAAGAAAGCATATTTCAAGAGCTGGAAAATTGCATTGTTCTATCCATTGTACAACTTGCTAAAAATAATTTGTTAACATAAAATTAATTTTGAGTTAAATTTACAGATGTAATATACTGAGATGTATTTATATATTTAAAAGCTTTAAAATTTTGGATATCTCCTTGAATAGTTTGCAGTTAATTATACAATTAAATTATCCAAGCCAGGCTTCAGCAATACGTGAAACGTGAACTTCCATATTTTCAACCTGGTTTTAGAAAAGGCAGATGAACCTGAGATCAAATTGCCAACATCCGTTGGATCATGAAAAAAGCATGAGGGTTCCAGAAAAACATCCATTTCTGCTTTATTGACTATGCCAAAGCCTTTGACTCTGTGAATCACAATAAACCATGGAAAATACTTCAAGAGATGGGAATACCAGACCAACTGACCTCCCTCTTGAGAAATCTTTATGCAGGTCAGGAAGCAACAGATAGAGCTTGACACAGAACAACAGACTGGTTCCAAATAGGGAAAGAATTATGTCAAGGCTGTATATTGTCACCCTGCTTATTTAACTTACATGCAGAGTACATCATGAGAAATTCCAGACTAGATGAACCACAAGCTGGAATCAAGATTGCCAGGAGAAATATCAATAACCTCAGAAATGCAGATGACACCACCCTTATGGCAGAAAGGGAAGAAGAACTAAAGAGCCTCTTCATGAAAGTGAAAGAGGAGAGTGAAAAGTTGGCTTAAAGCTCAACATTCAGAAAACTAAGATCATGACATCTAGTATGGTAAATAGATGGGGAAACAGTGGAAACAGTGGCAGACTTTATTTTTTGGGGCTCCAAAATCACTGCAGATGGTGATTGCAGCCATGAAATGAAAAGATGCTTACTCCTTGGAAGGAAAGATATGACCAACCTAGACAGCATATTAGAAAGCGGAGACATTATTCGTCAACAAAAGTCCATCTAGTGAAGGCTATGGTTTTTCCAGTAGTCATGTATGGATGTAAGAGTTGGACTATAAAGAAAGCTGAGTGCCTAAGAATTGATGCTTTTGGCCTGTGGTGTTGGAGAAAGCTCTTGAGAGTCCCTTGGACTGCAAGGAGATCCAACCAGTCTATCCTAAAGGAGATCAGCCCTGAATATTCACTTGGAAGGACTGATGTTGAAACTCCAGTACTTTGGCCACCTCATATGAAGAACTGATTCATTTGAAAAGACTCTGATGCTGGGAAAGATTGAGGGCAGGAGGAGGAGGGGACGACAGAGGATGAGATGGTTGGATGGTATCACCGACTCAGTGGACATGAGTTTGGGTAAACTCTGGGAACTGGTGATGGACAGGGAGGCCTGGTGTGCTGCAGTCCATGGGGTCAGTAAGAGTTGGACACGACTGAACAACTGAACTGAACTTAATTATACAATAGTTAATTGTTTATTTATAGAATATTTCACAGCATATTTACCAGTAAGCCATATTATATTCTAATTAACTATCTTGAGAAGCAGTGTCATTATTATATTGAATAATATTGTGTGTGCTAGTGAGAGCTTAGTCCCTCAGTTGTGTCCAACTCTTTGTGACCCTATGGACTCTAACCCCCCAAACTCCTCTGTCTATGGGATTCTCCAGGCAAGTTGCCATTTTCTTCTCCAAGGGATCTTCCTGACCCAGGGATTGAACCTGTGTCTCCTGTGTCTCCTGCACTGCAAGTTGATTCTTTACCAGCTGAGCCACGAAAGAAGCCTGGTTAAAGTTTTTGATATACAAATTCATCTACTGAATATCAACTTCTATTTCAATAATTTTATTAGTAAAGCCTTTATTAGCTACTTACTATCTATTAGAAAATATGCTGAATTGATTTTGGGTACTTGGATTTGATCCCTGGGTCAGGAAGTTTCCCAGAATGGAAAGGCTACCAACTCCAGAACTCTTGCCTGGAGAATTCCATGGATAGTGGAACCTGGCAGGCTACATTCCATGGGCCCACACAGAGTCAGGCCTGACTGAGCACTGAGCAGCATCATAATCCCCATTTTACAGAGGAGGAAATAGACATGACATTCTATAATTGACTTGACTCAGGTCATATATTCAATGGACAATGAATTTCATTTCTTCCTGCCTTTTATATATTTTAAAAGCAAATCAAATGTTCTCAAATCCTCATCTCAGGCTGTATTTACCACCATAAATTTTGTTGTCATCCATTTCAGAGGTTACTCTGTTATATATATACATATATATTCATTCAAATGACAAAATATGTTTATATTTTATTGGAGTATGATTGCTTTATAATGTGTTAGTTTATGCTCTACAGCAAAATAAATCAGCTATTTCATGTGTGAGTGTATATATATATATGTGTGTGTGTGTATATATATATATATATATATAAATGTATAATAGATATATACATATATCCCCCTCCTCTTGAACCTCCTTCCCCCACCAATCCCATTTCTCAAGTCATCACTGAGCACTGAACTGAGCTCCCTATGTGTCACAGCAGCTTCCCACTCGCTATTTCACACATGGTACTGTATATATGTCAATGTTACTCTCCCAGTTCTGTTTATTTGGCCTCTGTCCACAGTTCCCGGCTCACAGCTCCCCAGACTCTTAGAATCCTTTGAGCAATGGGAGCATATTTTGTCATAATATTTAGTCTTTTATTTTTGGTTTAGCCACTTAGTCGTGTCCAACTCTTATGACCCTATAGACTGTATAGCCTGCCAGTCTTCTCTTTCCATGGGATTCTCCATGCAAGAATACTGGAGTGGGTTGGCCCTTCCTTCTCCAGGGGATCTTCCTGACCCAGGAATAAAATCTGGGTCTTTTGTGTTGCAAATAATTCTCTTATTTTCAGTTCCTAAAACTGCCTCACAGCTAAAACATGATGGGTGAGTTGTTATTTATAGGAAGCTCTTTTCCACTAAAACTGGATTTATATTAATGAAATGACTTTTGAACCACACCTAAGCATGGGGACTGGTTGCCAAGAGAATTAACCTCATGATCAGAAGGTTGGACTTTTCAGTCTCACACTCCACCTCAGGGGAAGGGAGAGGGCCTGAAGGTTGAGCCAATGGCCATTGATTTAATCATTCATGTCTATGTAGTGAAGCTTCCATTAAAAACCAAACCAAACAAAAATAAAACAAAGGGCAGGTTCAGAGAGCTTCTAATTTGGTGAACTTGTGGACATTTGGGGAAATTGGCGTACTCAGAGAGAGCTTGAAGGCTCTACATCATTCTCCATATCTTGTGCTATGTGTCTCTTCCATCTGGCTGCCCATGAGTTATATCTTCTTATAATAAACCCGTAACCCAGTAAGCAAAAATCTTCCTTTCAGTTCTGTGAGATGTTCTAGCAAATTAATCAAACCAAGGAGGGGGTCATGGGAATCTCTGATTTGTAAATGTCTGAAGTCCAGGTGACAACCTGCATTTGGGATTAGCCTGGATGTTGGGGAAAAGACAGTCTTGTAGGACTGACTCCTTAACCTATGGGTAGAATCTGATGCCATCTCTGGATAGATAGTGTCAGAATTTAGTTGAGTTGTTGGACACTCAGCTGGTGTCCTGAGAATTGCCTGCTGGTGGTGGAAACACCAACACCCCCACCTGCCTTCATTGCTTATATATTGGAATTTAAGGATTAGAATCCTTTTACCCCAACTGGTTTTTGTGTTCCTCAGAAAGTGCTGTGGGTTTGTGTTAGAGCAGTCCTAACTCATTCTGTATGACTCTTCTCAAGGTTCAATAAAATACAAAGGTTGGAAGGTATCTGCTGACTTAACAGGTCAGATTTTTTTCATTTATCTAAGTTTCAGAGAGTCTGTGCATACTTAGTTACTCAGTCATGTCTGACTCTTTGTGACCCCCCATGGACCATAGCCTGACAGACTCCTCTGTCTGTAGGGACTCTCCAGGAAAGAATACTGAAGTGTATTGCCATACCTTCTTCCAGGGCATCTTCCCACCCCAGGGATCAAATCTAGGTCTCCTGCATTGCAGGTGGATTCTTTACCATCTGAGTCACCAGGGAAGCCCAGTACTTGAGAAAAAAAAGTCAGTAGCAAAACGATGGAAATATCTCATCTCTTAAAAATATTTAACTGAGAAAATTTGAAGTTCTAATGGAGTTTATTCAACAATTCATGAATGGGGCGGCATTCCATCTACCAAACAGAAGCCATGAAGAGGTGTACAAAGTAGGTTTTTAAAGAAAAGAAAGGGAGAGAGAGAGAGAGAGGAGGAAGTGAAATATAAGTGTTAGTTTGAGCAAGGTCACCATCCTTTGAGGAAAGAGCAGTCTACCATGCAGATTACCTCATAAGGTTGATCAGGAAATTCCACCTTGATAGGATTAAAATTCCATGCCTGGGAGAGGCTGAAACTGTAGCTATCTTAGGTTTTATGTACTAGTTGGCTGATGTGGGGCCTATTCAGTTCAGTTCAATTCAGTGGCTCAGTCATGTCCAACTCTTTGTGACCCTATGGACTGCAGCACGCCAGTCTCCCTGTCCATTACCAACTCCCCGAGCTTACTCAAACTCATGTCCATCATGTTGGTGATGCCATCCAACCATCTCGTCCTCTGTCATTCCCTTCTCCTCCTGCCTTCAATCTTTCCCAGCATCAGGATCTTTTCAAGTGAGTCAGTTCTTCGCATCAGGTGGCCAAAGTATTGGAGCTTCAGCATCAGTCTTTCCAATGAATATTCAGAACTGATTTCCTTGCAGTCCAAGGAACTCTCAAGAGTCTTCTCCAACACTCCAGTTCAAAAGCATCAATTCTTTGGTGCTCACCTTTCTCTATAGACCAACTCTCACATCCTATTACTTCTTTTTTAACACTCCCATTGAAATGATCTTCCAATTATGCACTCCATTTCTCCAGTTAAAGAATATTTAACTGAGGATACTTGTGCTAGGTTTAATTTCATTTTGCTTAGGCTTGCTAATAATGGATAGCTAAATAATATAATTTTCCAGAAATGTGTCACCATCAAGTTTTTTCCTATGCACAAGTGCCAGAGTGATCTCTCACAAATGTATAACTGATCATGTTCCCTCTCTGATTCAAACACCTTTAAAATCTCCTAATGCTTACAGCTGTGCTTTTTAACTTTTTGTTTTGTTTTAGCACACAAGAGAGTAGCAGAAAAGGCTATATAATTTCCAAAACTGATTTCCTTTCCTGCCTTTTCTTTCTTCCTCCCTCATTTCCCCCCTTCTTTTCTTCCCTTCCCCCTCACCTTTCTCTCTGTGTGTCTCTGTCTGTCTCTCTTATTCTCAGGTAAACTATATTCCCAAATCTCTCTTGCAGTCAGCGATGGCCAGGTGACTGGGTTTTAACCATGCAAGATAAACTAAAAAATTTGTCCCATCAAGCTTATTAGGGAGATCAGTATGTCTTTTTTTTTACCCCTTTTATTTCTTCTAGCTTAAAATCATCATCCGGGTGACCCTGGAAAGAGTGGTGAAGACTGTTTCTGAGTAATTCTAGAGCAGAGAACTCCCCCACCTCCAATCCATTTTGGGCTTGATCAGGAATAAACCTTTTTAACTTTAAGGGAAGAAAAATAAACTTTTATTATATGAATACATAGATATTTCAAAATATATATTTTCTAGCCACCTATGCTACTTTAACTTATACAGCCCCCTGATTTATGATCTGTGGACCCTAATTTATGATTTCACAATTTTGTATTCAAATTGTTTGTGAATCTGTTACAGCCATAAGGAGGAGAGAGTTTGATAAAAGGGATGGTGTTTGAGATTATTCTAAAAGTGTTTAACTTGCACGTTGAGCACATCATGAAAAATGCTGGGCTGGATGAGTTACAAGCTGGAATCAAAAGAAACATCAAAACCTTAGATATGCAGATGCTACTACACTAATGACAGAAAGTTGAAAGGAACTAAAGACCCTCTTGATGTGGATGAAGGAGGAGAGAGAAGGAGCCAGCTTAAGACTAATTATTAAATATCTAAGATCATGGCATCCAGGCCCAATATTTCATGGCAAATAGAAGGGGAAAATGTGGAAGCAGTGACGGATTTCCTCTTCCTGGGCTCCAAAATCACTGCAGATGGTGCTGCAGCCATGAAATCAGAAGACGATTGCTTCTTGGCAGGAAAAGTATGACAAACCTAGAGAGTGTGTTGAAAAGAAGAGACATCACTCTGCTGAAAAAGAACCATATAATCAAGGCTATGGCAACCTACTCCAGTACTGAAAAATCCCATGGACGAAGGAGCCTGGTAGGCTGCAGCCCATGGGATCACTAAGAGTTGGGCACGACTGAACAACTTCACTTTCACTTTTCATTTTCATGCATTGGAGAAGGAAATGGCAACCCACTCCAGTATTCTTGCCTGGAGAATCCCAGGGACAGAGGAGCCTAGTGGGTTGCCATCTATGGGGTTGCACAGAGTCGGACACGACTGAAGCAACTTAGCAGTAGCAGCAGCATGGTCTTCCCAGTGGTCACCGTTTGGTTGTGAGAACTAGACCATAAAGGAGGGAGACCACCAAAGAATTGATGCCTTTGAACTGTGGTGTTGGAGAAGACTCCCGAGAGTCCCGTGGATATCGAGGAAATTAAATGAGTCAAACTTAAAGAAAATCAATCCTGAATACTCACTGGAAAGACTGATGCTGAAGCTGAAGCCCCAGTATTTTAGTCGCCCAATATGAACAGCTGACTCACTAGAAAAGTCCCTGATGCTAGGAAAGATTGAGGGCGGGAGGAGAAGAGGGCATCAGAGGATGAGATGGTTGAATGGAATCATTGATGCAATAGGCGTGAACTTGGGCAAACTCTAAGAGATGGTGAGGGACAGGGAGGCCTGGTGTGCTGCAGTTCATGGGGTCGCAGGAGTTAGACATGACTGAGCAACCAAACAACAACAGCATCCATTGATCAATAAAAGTAATTTTGGAGTAATAACTGAGGTTGAATCTGTGCAGCTAAAATATTTTTCCTCTTATATCAAATGAATCAGTACAAACAATCAGGCTGCACATTTTAAAAATCTTTAGATTTGTGCAATGGAAATAACTTATGCATCAATGAAGAAAAATAGCTCATTTTATTTTTTTTAATTCATGTGAAGCTTTTGAAAATATTACTGGAATGTAACTGCCTATTTGGAAAGTGCCATTGCTTTAAAAGCTATTGAAAATTACATGTTTTATTTTGTAATCTTAAAAGAAGCCTAGGATGATACAGAAGGTTATACTTATATACTTTTAAGATGCAATTATGTCCTGCACTTCTCTTGGTTTTTTTAGGTGGTTAACAGTATATCTACATGGGATGAATTAACCAAGGTAACAATTAGTGTACTGCAAGTTGTCATTTGTTAAATGGTTGAGCAATCACATGGACAAACACTTTACTCTCAAAACCTAATTTACTTACAGAAATCAATACCATTTTTTTTTTTTTTTTGCTCTAAGTGGTTTATGGAACAGAGCCTCAGCAAACTGCAGAAACACAATCACTGCCACACATTATGGCTATCTTGTTGATATTCATATATAAATTTTAAGTATAATGAATCTAAGATTTCATTGGGAGGAAAAAGAAATTAAGCTTGTTACACCCTGTTGATTCCCTAATTTTGTTTAATTGGATAATGTCAAAAATCATAATTTTGACACTAGGTGTTATCTTCTAAGTAATAGATTAGCTAAGGCACTTGCTCCTATTTAATAGGCTAGGACCATAGCCTAGGTACTTTGATTCCCATTATATACTCACTGCTTCTGCTGCTGCTAAATTGCTTCAGTTGTGTCCGACTCTGTGCGACCCCATAAATGGCAGCCCACCAGGTTTCCCCGACCTTGGAATTCTCAAGGTAAGAACAGTGGAGTGGGTTGCCATTTTCTTCTCCAATGCATGAAACTGAAAAGTGAAAGTGAAGTTGTTCAGTCGTGCCCAACTCTTAGTGACCCCATGGGCTGCAGCCTACCAGGCTCCTTCGTCCATGGGATTTTCCAGTACTGGAGTGGCTTGCCATAGCCTTGATTATATGGTTCTTTGTCAGCAGAGTGATGTCTCTTCTTTTCAACACAGTGAAAATTGAAAGTGAAGTTGCTCAGTCGAGTCCAACTCTTAACGACCCCATAGGCGTAGCCTGCCAGGCCCCTCCATCCATGGGATTTTCCAGGCAAGAGTACTGGAGTGGGTACCAATGCCTTCTCCAATAATACTCAGTACTAGTGGTTTTTAGTGGATGTGGTACTACTTATAGGGAAAAGCTTCCCAACTGTTACAGTTGTCACCAGTTGTCACAAATATTGGAGAGTATCACTGTCCTCTAGTGTTTAGTGGAGAAGAAGAATAGAAGGCTGCAAGACAGTCCTGCCTAATAATTTACTCATATTTCAAATGACCACTGGACATTCCAAAAACCTTATTATAATTATCTGACTTAGAACTTATTTAAAACAGATATCAATACAAAGTATTTTTTTAAGTCCTAATGTATACAGAATTTTCCACAAATGATAATTGTCTTTAAGTCAAGAAAGATTTCAAAACTTTATCAAGTGGTTTATCATCTTGGAAACTTTTATCACTACTGCTTGTGGTATCTGAGTAATCAATTACACTAGTATCCATCTATAGACCTGTGACATTCTTGTTGATTTTTCATATAACTACAAGTACCTGGGAATCTTCATCAGATCTTATGATAACTTAGATGTATTCTTTCATAATTGAGCCTTATGATTATATTATAAATCACTTCTCGTAAAATTTTTAATATTACAAATTACTAGCATTTTTTGATTTTTTAAAATTGTGTGCTTGGATAAGTTTAATAAATATGAATTTTATTTCAGGATAGTAAAGGGAGTATTATTCATATTTAAGTCAGGGTTTTATGTTTATTTTTTAAATTTTTTATTTTTTAAAATATAAATTTATTCATTTTAATTGGAGGCTAAGTACAATATTGTATTGGTTTTGCCATACGTCAACATGAGTCCACCACGGTGTACATGTGTTCCCCATCCTGAACCCCCCCTCCCACCTCCCTCCCCATACCATCCCCCTGGGTCATCCCAGTGCACCAGCCCTGAGCATCCTGTATCATGCATCGAACCTGGACTGGTGATTCATTTCACATATGATATTATACATCTTTCAATGCCATTCTGCCAAATCATCCCACCCTCACCCTCTCCCACAGAGTCCAAAATACTGTTCTATACATCTGTGTCTCTTTTGCTGTCTCATATACAGGGTTATTGTTACCATCTTTCTAAATTCCATATATATGTATTAGTATACTCTATTGGTGTTTTTCTTTCTGCCTTACTTCACTCTGTATAATAGGCTCCAGTTTCATCCACCTCATTAGAATTGATTCAAATGTATTCTTTTTAATGGCTGAGTAATACTCCATTGTGTATATGTACCACAGCTTTCTTATCCATTCTTCCCTGATGGGCATCTAGGTTGTTTCCATGTCCTGGCTATTATAAACAGTGTTGCAATGAACATTGGGGTACATGTGTCTCTTTCAATTCTGGTTTCCTTGGTGTGTATGCCCAGCAATTGGACTACTGGGTCATATGGCATTTCTATTTCCAGTTTTTTAAGGAATCTCTGCACTGTTCTCCATAGTGGCTCTACTAGTTTTCATTCCTACCAACAGTGTAAGAGGATTCCCTTTTCTCCACACCTTCTCCAGCATTTATTGTTTGTAGACTTTTGAATAGCAGCCATTCTGACTGGCATGAATGTTTAAATATGAAATCGAAGTGCTATAAATTGAAGCATTTCATTTGAGTTCTTTTTTGTATTTTTTTCTCATCACAAAATGTCTTAAATGGAAGTACATATAAAAAGGTCTTCTGAATATGTGTTTAAGAGGTATGGTTATTAAGAGTTGAGACCAAATAAATCCATGGATGAGATCTGGTCTAAACAGACTAAATGAATGTTTCACTCTTATTTTCAGGAGGTAGACCTTTCATTCCAGAGCAACTTTCATACTCTGCAATCCATCTAAGTTTTAGGTTTCTTTCTTAATTAGCACTACAGAGTTATTAGTTTCTATCAGACCAACTTATTATGAGGAGACATATAAGTTTTTTTATGGTTTAACAGAACCATTAATTTCATATTTTCTGGAAGGTAAATTTGTTGATTGCAGTGTTAAATAAACAAATATATATATATATATATATATATATATATATATATATACACACATATATATTATATATAAATATTCTATATATTGATCTCTTCAAGAAAATTAGAGATAGCAAGGGAACATTTTATGCAAAGATGGGCTCAATAAAGGACAGAAATTGTATGGACCTAACAGAAGCAGAAGATATTAAGAAGAGATGGCAAGAATACACAGAAGAACTATACAAAAAAGAACTTCACAACCCAGATAATCACAATGGTGTGAACACTGACCTAGAGCCAGACATCCTGGAATGTGAAGTCAAGTGGGTCTTAGGAAGTATCACTAAGAACATAGCTAGTGGAGGTGATGGAGTTCCAGTTGAGCTATTTAAAATCCTAAAAGATGATGCTGTGAAAGTGCTGCACTCAATATGCCAGCAAATTTGGAAAACTCAGCAGTGGCCACAGGACTGGAAAAGGTCAGTTTTCATTCCAAGCCCAAAGAAAGGAAATGTCAAAAATGCTCAAACTACAGCACAATTGCATTCATTTCACATGCTAGTAAAATAATGCTCAAGATTCTCCAAGCCAGGCTTCAGCAATACGTGAACTGTGAACTTCCAGATGTTCAAGCTGGTTTTAGAAAAAGCAGAGGAACCAGAGATCAAATTGCCAACATCTGCTGGATCATGGAAAAAGCAAGAGAGTTCCAGAAAAGCATATATTTCTGCTTTATTGACTATGCCAAAGCCTTTGCCTGTGTGGATCACAATAAACTGTGGAAAATTCTGAAAGAGATGGGAATACCAGACCACCTGATCTGCCTCTTGAGAAGCCTGTATGCAGGTCAGGAAGCATCAGTTAGAACTTGACATGTAAAAACAAACCAGTTCCAAATAGGAAAAGGAGTACATCAAGGCTGTATATTGCCAGCCTGCTTATTTAACTTATATGCAGAATACATCATGAAAAACGTTGGGCTGGATGAAGCCCAAGCTGGAATCAAGATTGCTGGGAGAAATATCAATAACCTTATATATGCAGATGATACCACCCTTATGACAGAATTTGAAGAACTAAAGAACCTCTTGATGAAAGTGAAAGAGGAAAGCGAAAAAATTGACTTAAAGCTCAATATTCAGAAAACTAAGATCATGGCATCTGGTCCGATGACTTCATGGGAAATAGATGGGGAAACAGCGGCTGACTTTATTTTTCTGGGCTCCAAAATCACTGCAGATGGTGATTGCAGCCATTAAATTAAAAGCCATGAAATTAAAAGATGCTTACTCCTTTGAAGGAAAGTTATGACCAACCTAGACGGCATATTAAAAAGCAGAGACATTGCTTTGGCAACACAGGTCCATCTAGTCAAAGCTGTGTTTTTTCCAGTAGTCATGTATGGATGTGTGAGTTGGACTGTAAAGAAAGCTGAGTGCCAAAGAATTGATGCTTTTGAACTGTGGTGTTGGAGAAGACTCTTGAGATTCCCTGGACTGCAAGGAGATCCAACCAGTCCATTTTAAAGGAGATCAGTCCTGGGTGTTCATTGGAAGGGGTGATGTTGAAGCTGAAAGTCCAATATTTTGGCCACCTGATGCGAAGAGCGGACTCATTTGAAAAGACCCTGATGTTGGAAAGGATTGAAGGCAGGAGGAGAAGGGGACAGCAGAGGATGAGAAGGTTGGATGGCATCACCGACTCAATGGTCATGAGTTTGGGTAAACTCTGGGTGTTTGTGAAGGACAGAGAGTCCTGGCGTGCTGCGGTTCATGGGATGGCAAAGAGTCAAACGTGACTAAGTGATTGAAATGTAACTGTAACTGTATTCTGTGTATAGTGTTTTGTTTTCCTTCCGTCATTGTCTTCAAACATGAGTTACCATTTTTTCTTTTCCTGCCATATATTTACATACAGCATGGTTATCCTTGATCCCCTGACAATTTGTACATAAATTAGTCCATTTAGTTTAAATTCTTTTGCTCAAATTCTTATATCTTATTTGCCCATCACCAACCTGATTTGAGGAATTTTTAAGAGAATGAATAACAATCTGCTCTTTCACTTTTTTCCCTTCTCTATAATTTTGTCTTTCTCTTACTGTAACAGCATCTGGGAGTGTCTCAGTTTTTTTTTCAGGATGCATAAACCAAAATTCCATAGCCATGGGGACATATAAAAAACGGAAATTACTTTTTCACCTTTCTAGAGGCTACAAGTTCAAGATGATGGTGCAGAGAGATCCAGTGTCTGGTGAGAGCCTAGTTCATAAGTGGCTATCTTCTCACTCTCACAAGGGACAAGGGAGCTCTCTGGGTCTTTAACACTAACACCCTCATGACCTAACTACCTCCCAAAGCTCCTACCTGCCAAATACTAACCCATTGGGAGTTAGGATTTCAAAATATGAATTTCATGCAGACACAAAGAATCATTTCATAGCAGACAGAGAAGATGGAGGAAAAATACACTGTTGATTTGCCTAATTAGTGCTCTTGAAGTCATTTCCTGGGCATGGCAGAATATGTCTGTTCTTTTGTATGCCTTTAATACAAGGGATTATGGAAATAGAAGTCCCTGCAAGAAGGGGATGTTGATAAATTATTTTCGTGTTTAACATCTGTCTCTTCAATGTGCAGTTGGTTTGCCCCACATATCTACTGGTCCAAGGGAAAAAGAAAATGGGTGAGACTAATTTGCGGTTGTAGAAGAACTTGTACTGCACTTTTTAGGATTTACAGTCCTTAACACTGGTCTTGGTTTCCTCTATTTTCTACTTCCATAAATGGTATTAGTTTCATGAAGCAGCAAGTGGATTCTATAAACTCTTAAAAGTAATGGAGGGGACTTCCCTGGTGATTCAGTGGTGAAGACTCTGTGCTTATACTGCAGGGCAAATAGATTTGATCCCTGTCAATTAAGTAAGAATCCATATGCTGCATGGCCAGAAAAGAAAAAAAGGAAGGGAAAAAAAAGGAGCTACTGAAGAAGTATACACACACACACACACAGAGTAACGGAGAGATTGGCCTAGTAATTTTCCTGAAGCAAAATCAAGGGGTCAATATATATGTTTGACTTTTTATTTCTTTCTTTCTTTTTTTTTTTGACTACTTCCTCTCATTAAAAATGTTTCTTTAATTCTATTCTCTTGAATTTAGATGATCTGTATGTGTGTGTTACTTGCTCAGTCATGTCTGACTCTTTATGACCCCATGGACAGGCTTCTCTGCCCATGGAATTCTCCAGGCAAGAATACTGGAGTGGCTAGCCATTCCCTAAGATGGCCTGAAGTGAAGTGAAGTCACTCAGTCGTGTCCAACTCTTTGCAACCCCGTGGACTGTAGCCGGCCAGGCTCTTCCATCCGTGGGATTCTCCAGGCAAGAATACTGGAGTGGGTTGCCATTTCCTTCTCCAGGGGATCTTCCCGACCTAGGGATCGAACCCACGTCTCCTGCATTGCAGGCAGACGCTTTAACCTCTGAGCTTAGATGGCCTAAGATGTGCTAAAAGGGCTTCCCAGGCGGAGATAGTGATAAAGAACCCGCCTAATAATGCCGGAGAACCAGGTTTGATCCCAAATTGGGAAGATCCCTTGGAGGAGGAAATGGCAACCCACTCCAACGTTGTTGCCTAGATCCCATGGATAGAGGAGCCTAGTGGGCTACAGTCTATAGGGTCCCAAAGAGTTGAACATGACTTAAGTGACTTAGCATGCTGGCACCCAAGAGGTGTTAAAAACCTGTTACTATGGTCTCAGAAGAATATTAAATTTCCAGGAAATTTGTAAACACAGGCACTAAAATTTTAAACATAGCTACTAGTAAAAATTAAATAATATAAACCTATAAATCAGTAAATATTCAAAATTCATCATTTATAATTATTTTATCACATGTTGCTGTTGTTCAGTCTGAGTGGTGTCCAGCTCTTTGTGACCCCATGGACTGCAGCACGCCAGGCTTCCCTGTCTTTGACTATCTCCTGAAATTTACTCAAACTCATGTCCATTCAGTCAGTGATGCTATCTAACCATCTCATCTTCTGCCACTCCTTTCTCCTTTCGCCTTCAGTTTTTTCCAGCTTTAGTGTCTTTTCCAAAGAATTGGCTCTTCGCATCAGATGGCCAAAGTTTTGGAGCTTCAGCATCAGTCCTTCCAAGTAATACTCAGAAGTTGATTTCCTTTAGAATTGACTGGTAATTACATGTTGCTTTTATATAATTCTTGAGGCTATTTAAATATTAACAATGTTTATTTGTGTGATAAAGTCTGTATTAAAATCTGTATGGTGAAAATACCATATAAAATGGTACTACTGAGTATTTCTTTCCATCTCCATTTTCCATGACATCTGATTGGTAGCTTGAAATTGGCTATGGTAGTATTTACACTGTGAAACTGGCAAATATACAAATCAGAGTTTGCCAACCCTCTCCACAGAGTATTATCAGTACAACACTCTTAGAAACCATGCCTGTTCATTATAGATAATCAGGATATGCAAATCCTATATATTGTGCTGGGCATTAACCAGGAGTTAATGCAGTTAACTGTGAGTTTAAAAAGGTAATGGCTATAAAACTATTCAAAAAATTCTAATGATTAACTATACAAAACTGATCTCCCCTTTTATATATACTTTTCATATAAAGTCAGTATTTGTTAATGACTGTATATAGCAGGTCAAATTTTTCACTAACTTATTGAATGCATTTTGCAACCAGTGTTTCTAGGAATCATTAAGAAACAATGTTGCATAAAATTAAATTTCAATGGATGAATTACTGATCTAGTTCACCCTTATGCCATCATAAACAACTGGTTAGGTTATGAATTTTGAAAACTGTCAAGCTAAAATTATCTGAACATGTTGCATAGTTCATAATTTTAGATGTTTAATTAATTATCTGTGTGCTCTATCAGATCCACATTTTCTTTATGAAAGAAAATGACCCTTACTTTGTGTGAGGGTATAATTGTCAACCAGACACACCCAGCACATCTCTTTGGCCCCAGTTTTGAATAGGCTTCTTAAAAACTATTTCCTATCCATATTCTTGCTGCTGCTAAGTCGCTTCAGTCGTGTCCAACTCTATGCGACCCCATAGACGGCAGCCCACCAGGCTCCCCTGTCCCTGGGATTCTCCAGGCAAGAACACTGGAGTGGGTTGCCATTTCCTTCTCCAATGCATGAAAGTGAAATGTGAAAGTGAAGTCACTCAGTCGTGTCTGACTCTTAGCGCCCCATGGACTGCAGCCTAACAGACTCCTCCGTCCATGGGATTTTCCAAGCAAGAGTACTGGAGTGGGGGGCCATGGCCTTCTCCTATCCAGCTTCTTAAGCAGCATAAAGATAAGTATGGATATAATTTCATAGAAAATCTGATCACAATAAAGTCATTTATTCCTTTATCTAACAGGTACTGCACATTTTTTCATATAAAAAGTAATGTACTAAAACAGTATTATCATTTGCTTTCCCAAAATAACACTGTGATAATTTTTGCATGCATGATCAAAAATGATATTAAATTCAAATTAAGCCCACATTTGACTTTGTCCCAGCAATAGTTTTGATAACAGTGCACTATATCCTTCTCATTGTCAACATATGAGATGTGGTGCAGAAATAGTATTTGAGATCTTTATAATATGGTAATTATTTGCTTTTCTGAAAATATCAGTCTTCCTCTCTTTTCATTAAAACCAATGAAATAATCAGGCTCCCCTGGTGGCTCAGGTGGTAAGGAATCTGACTGCAACATGGGAGACCCAGGTTTGATCCTTGGGTTAGGAAGATCGCCTAAAGAAGAGAATGGCAACCCACTGTAATATTCTTACCTGGAAAATTCCACGGACAGAGGAGCCCGGTGGGCTGTAGTCCAATGGGTCACCAAAAGTTGGACACCACTGAGCGACTAACACTTTCAAGAAATTATCACATCTCCATTTCACTTTAGTTTTCCCTGGTTGCTTAGCTAGTAAAAAATTCACCTGCAATGCAGGAGACCCCAGTTCAATTCCTGGGTCAGGAAGATCCGCTGAAAAGGGATAGGCTACCCACTTCAGTATTCTTGGGCTTTCCTGATGGCTCAGCTTGATAAAGAATCCACCTGCATCATGAGAGACATAGGTTCGATCCCTGAGTTGGGAAGATCCCCTGGAGAAGAGAACAACTACCCACTCCAATATTCTGGCTTGAAGAATTCCAGGCACTGTGCAGTCCATGGCCTTGCACAGAGTTTGACATGATGGAGCGACTTTCATACACATTTCACTTTTGCTTTTGGGAAGCTAAATGTCAAATAGGGTTAATTTAAACAATTCTGTAATCTACTTAAAGCCATGCTTTTCTATAATCCTTAACTTTCCATATTTATATTTTCCCTTGTGCTAATGGTTTATTTCGATTCAGAAGTTACTATTTTTTGTCTTTCTTCTTGACCTTAGTATACTCATAATCTTGGGGAAAGAGACAGTATACAGAGGTAAATTATTAGATAAAATTATACAAACTTGTATTTTCCTATATTTTATACTAACACAGGGAAAATAAATGAAGAAGTCAAGCTAAATAAAAGAAAAACTCAATAAACATTTGAACATGTGTTTTAGTTCACCAGTTTATGCCTATATATGTTATTGGCTGAGAACATCACACAGATAGATACACAAAAGTGAAACGATAACTAACAACAACTTTTATTTTCACATTGGCAAATGACATTTGAAGCAAAAATAGAGTAGATATTCACAAAATAACTACTATATAGATATGTATATGATTATGAATAGGGACCTCTGAAGTACGCTTCATGAGTTCAAAGAAAACAATGTACAAATATCACTTTTTGCTCTTGAATTACCTTATCTAAATAATAAGCTTATATAGGGGAAATGTATTGATTATGACAATTTCTAAGAATGAAATTGGAATTAATATTACAGTCTTTATGTGAATGGCCATTTTTTTTTTTTAATCATCAAAGATTTTCCTTGGGAATATTCAGTTGCATGCTTTTTCCACTTTTTCCAACTGGACAGTTAATGTCGCTGACATTCTTTTGTTTAGCAAAAGCAGAAGGTATTAAGCAGAGATGGCAAGAATACACAGAAGAACTGTCCAAAAAAATCTTCATGACCCAGATAATCACGATGGTGTGATCACTGACCTAGAGCCAGACATCCTGGAATATGAAGTCAAGTAGGCCTTAGAAAGCATCACTACGGACAAAGCTAGTGGAGGTGATGGAATTCCAGTTGAGCTATTCCAAATCCTGAAAGATGATGCTGTGAAGGTGCTGCACTCAATATGCCAGCAAATTTGGAAAACTCAGCAGTGGCCACAGGACTGGAAAAGGTCAGTTTTCATTCCAATCCCAAAGAAAGGCAATGCCAAAAAATGCTCAAACTACCACACAATTGCACTCATCTCACACGCTAGTAAAGTAAGGCTCAAAATTCTCCAAGCCAGGTTTCAGCAATATGTGAACCGTGAACTTCCTGATGTTCAAGCTAATTTTAGAAAAGGCAGAGGAACCAGATATCAAATTGCCAGCATCTGCTGGATCATAGAAAAAGCAAGAGAGTTCCAGAAAAGCATCTATTTCTGCTTTCTTGAGTATGCCAAAGCCTTTGACTGTGTGGATCACAATAAACTGCGGTAATTCTGAAAGATAATGGGAATACTTGACCTGCCTCTTGAGAAATTTGTATGCAGGTCAGGAAGCAACAGTTAGAACTGGACATGGAACAACAGACTGGTTCCAAACAGGAAAAGGAGTTTGTCAAGGCTGTATATTGTCACCCTGTTTATTTAACTTATATGCAAAGTACATCATGAGAAACTCTGGAGTGGAAGAAACACAAGCTGGAATCAAGATTGCCGGGAGAAATATCAATAATCTCAGATATGCAGATGACACCACCCTTATGGCAGAAAGTGAAGAGGAACTCAAAAGCCTCTTGATGAAAGTGAAAGTGGAGAGTGAAAAAGTTGGCTTAAAGCTCAACATTCAGAAAACAAAGATCATGGCATCCAGTCCCCCCGCTTCGTGGGAAATAGATGGGGAAACAGTGTCAAACTTTATTTTTCTGGGCTCCAAAATCACCGCAGATGGTGACTGCAGCCATGAATTTAAACGACGCTTACTCCTTGAAAGGAAGGTTATGACCAACCTAGATAGCATATTCAAAAGCAGAGACATTACTTTGCCAACAAAGGTTCGTCTAGTCAAGGCTATGGTTTTTCCTGTGGTCATGTATGGATGTGAGAGTTGGACTGTGAAGAAGGCTGAGCGCCGAAGAATTGATGCTTTTGAACTCTGGTGTTGGAGAAGACTCTTGAGAGTCCCCTGGAGTACAAGGAGATCCAACCAGTCCATTCTGAAGGAGATCAGTCCTGGGATTTTTTTGGAAGGAATGATGCTAAAGCTGAAACTCCAGTACTTTGGGCACCTCATGCGAAGAGTTGACTCATTGGAAAAGACCCTGATGCTGGGAGGGATTTGGGGCAGGAGGAGAAGGGGACAACAGAGGATGAGATGGCTGGATGGTATCACTGACTAGATGGACGTGGGTCTGAGTGAACTCCGGGAGTTGGTGGACAGGGAAGCCTGCGTGCTGCGATTCATGGGATCACAAAGAGTCGGACACGTCTGAGCGACTGATCTGATCTGACTGTGACATATTGGGGCAGTTTGTCATGTCTATATGAAAATATGCCTTTCATATTATAATACCTTCATAAAGATAATAGTTTCAGCCACAGTAGGAAAATAAGAAGCAGCAATGAAAGTTGCTGGGGTGAAAAGACAATTCATGGTGTCATATTTTAATAGTGCATAAATGCAACACAAAGTAATGTAACCAATGAATTTGATAATATGATTTCTTTCAAAAGAGTTTAAAAAGATTAATGATTTATCAACATTCCTCTCATAGTCAAAAGAAAAAGAATCGATTTGTCATTGCCTATTTTGTTTATTGTGATATTTTGGTGTGTTTCTCTGATAAAAATGTCACATTAAAGCTCTTTATACTTTAAATAGCTCATCATCTGAATTCTACTTTTTAAATTTTTTTACATGACTAGTGTTACAGAATAGCTGCTACTTTGCTGAATGTTGTCATTTTTATAAAGTGAAATTTTCCTTTGGAGGAACATTATTTATAAATCCACTCAACACTCCTGAAAGTCTTTATTTGATATTTGTAAGTTACCCTAATGGTGTTATGTCTACAAAGGAGGTTTCTAACTGAAGTGACATTTTCCTCAACAATGATTTAATAACTTAATGCTGTGTTGGTTAATGGCTTGATTTATTTTACCACTTACATAGTAAAAGCTATGATTTAGAAAGTACCTCTTTGCTATATTATAGTGAAGAGGATAGGGGATTTATTATGGTTCTCTTGATTTATATAATGCACAATATTTAATTTCAAACAATCTTCTGTTATTTTCTTGTAACCACGATTACACTTTGGTAGTTCAGTGAGACACTAGGAAGTCATAACTTATTTATTACCCCAGGGCCGAAGAACTGCTTTGGCCAGATAATACAGTTTTCAGTAACTTTTAAAAACATGCTTCTGTTAAATTCAGTTCAGTTCAGTTCAGTCGGTCAGTCGTGTCCGACTGTTTGCGACTCCATGGACTGTGGCACGCCAGGCCTCCCTGTCCATCACCAGCTCCTGGGGTTCACTCAAACTCATGTCCATCGAGTTGGTGATGCCATCCACCATCTCATCCTCTGTCGTACCCCTTCTCCTCCTGCCTGCAATCCCTCCCAGCATCAGAGTCTTTTCCAATGAATTAATTCTTTGCATGAGGTGGCCAAAGTACTGGAGTTTCAGCTTTAGCATCACTCCTTCCAAAAAACACCCAGGACTGATTTCTTTAGAATGGACTTGTTGGGTCTCCTTGAAGTCCAAGGGACTCTCAAGAGTCTTCTCCAACACCACAGTTCAAAAGCATCAATTCTTCAGTGCTCAGCTTTTTTCACAGTGCAACTCTCACATCCATACCTGATCATAGGAAAAACCATAGCCTTGACTAGACGGACCTTTGTTGGCAAGATAATATTTCTGCTTTTGAATATGCTATCTAGGCTGGTCATAACTTTCCTTCCAAGGAGTAACCGTCTTTTAATTTCACGGCTACAGTCACCATCTGCAGTGATTTTTGGAGCCCAGAAAAATAAAGTCTGACACTGTTCCCAATGTTTTCCCATCTACTTCCCATGAAGTGATGGGACTGGATGCCATGATCTTAGTTTTCTCAATGTTGAGCTTTAAGCCAACTTTTTCACTCTCCTCTTTCACTTTCATCAAGAGGCTCTTTAGTTCTTCTTTACTTTATGCCATAAGGGTGGTGTCATCTGCATATCTGAGGTTATTGTTATTTCTCCCGGCAATCTTGATTCCAGCTTGTGCTTCTTCCAGCCCAGTGTTTCTCATGATGTATTCTGCATATAAGTTAAATACGCAGGGTGACAATATACAGCCTTGACGTACTCTTTTTCCTATTTGGAGCCAGTCTATTGTTCCATGTCCAGTTCTAACTGTTGCTTCCTGACCTGCATATAGGTTTCTCAAGAGGCAGGTCAGGTGGTCTGGTATTCCCATTTCTTTCAGAATTTTCCACAGTTGATTGCGATCCACACAGTCAAAGGCTTTGGCATAGTCTATAAAGCAGAAATGATGTTTTTCTGGAACTCTGTTGCTTTTTCCATGATCCAGCAGATGTTGGCAATTTGATCTCTGGTTCCTCTGCCTTTTCTACAACAAGCTTGAACATCTGGAAGTTCACAGCTCATGTATTGCTGAAGCCTGGCTTGGAGAATGTTGAGCCTTACTTTACTAGCGTGTGAGATGAGTGCAATTGTGTGGTAGTTTGAGCATTCTTTGGCATTGCCTTTCTTTGGGATTGGAATGAAAACTGACCTTTTCCAGTCCTGTGGCCACTGCTGAGTTTTCCAAATTTGCTGGCATATTGAGTGCAGCACCTTCACAACATCATCTTTCAGGATTTGAAATAGCTCAAGTGGAATTCCATCACCTTCACTAGCTTTGTTCCTAGTGATGCTTTCTAAGGCCCACTTGGCTTCACAGTCCAGGATGTCTGGCTCTAGGTGATTGATGACACCATTGTGATTATCTGGGTTGTGAAGCTCTTTTTTGTATAGTTCTTCTGTATATTCTTGCCACCTCTTCATAATATGTTCTGCTTCTATTAGGTCCATACCATTTCTGTCCTTTATCAAACCCACCTTTGCATGAAATGTTCCCTTTGTATCTCTAATTTTCTTGAAGAGATCTCTAGTCTTTCCCATTCTGTTGTACTCCTCTATTTCTTAGGAAGTAAAAAAACACATGGAGTAACAGGCAAATTTGGCTTTGGAATACGGAATGAACCAGGGCAAAGGCTAGTAGAGTTTTGCCAAAAGAATGCACTGGTCATAGCAAACACACTCTTCCAACAACACAAGAAAAGACTCTACACATGGACATCACCAGATGGTCAACATTGAAATCAGATTCATTATATTCTTTGCAGCCAAAGATGGAGAAGCTCTATGCAGTCAGCAAAAATAAGACTGACAGCTGACTGTGGCTCAGATCATGAACTCCTTATTGGCAAATGAAGACTTAAATTGAAGAAAGTAAGGAAAACCACTAGACCATTCAGAGATGACCTAAATCAAATCCCTTATGATTATACAGTGGAAGTGAGAAATAGATTTAATGGACTAGATCTGATAGATAGAGTGATGAACTGGAGACGGACATTCGTGACATTGTACAGGAGACAGGGATCAAGACTATCCTTATGGAAAAGAAATGAAAAAAATCAAAATGGCTGTCTGGGGAGGCCTTACAGATAGCTCTGAAAAGAAGAGAAGCAAAAAGTAAAGGAGAAAAGGAAAGATATAAGCATCTGAATGCAGTATTCTGAAGAATAGCAAGGAGAGATAAGAAAATTTTCCTCTGTTAAATTTTCTAATGTTAAATTTGTCTTGGCATATTGATCAAAGGCAAAGCAATTGGTTAAGTTTATAAGGAATACAAACTAATAAAGTTAAAAGTATATAATACGTCAGGTTGTGAAATGTGCACCAAATAAAAATAAGTACCTAGAGAGTGAAAGATCTGATTGATCTGGAAGAAGGAATTTTAGTTTACACAAGGTAGTCAGAAGATATCTTTTAAAGGGAATTTTAAGTAGAAAATTGAATAATGTAGGGACATAAATCACAGACATCAAACAATGAAGCATTCTATGGAAAGAAAAAAGTATATTGCAAAGACTTTGAGCTGGTATGGAATTATGAGAAGTTGGAGTGACAGGAGCATAGTGAGAAAATGAAGGTTTTGTGGAAATGCATTTAAAATGTTGTTGAGCGAGGATTTAGGAGAGGGTCAGATCATGAGTGCTTTTGGAGCCAGGTAATGTCAACTTAAAAAAATAGTCACAATCTATATTTTATTTGGTGGGAAGCTTTAGAATTTCAAGCCAGTAGATAGCATCTCAAGTGGCCTGGAGAGAGCTATTCCAAGGAGGAAAGGGAAAGAGTCAGATTATATAGAAATTTTGCAACAAAGGGCAGGTAGTCTGAACATCAAAAGATTATTGCTAATTAAATGAACCCAGATATCTCAAGTTAAGGGATCTAGCACTTTTCTATGTATGGAAAAATGCAAGAGTCTGGACTCACTGAAATTATTCCTTTGATATGCATCTCAGCTCTTCTGTACCAATATCTCGTGTTTTTTTCACAGTCTGATCTCCCTTGAGATTCACTGTAGGGAGTGGCTGCAGTCCTGATTATTCACAGGTATTCTCCTTCATGAGTGCCCATAGGACTCACCAGCTCAGATTGGGAGGCTGTAATCACTGATGATTTGACATCCTTGTTTACTAATATGGCAGGAAATATTTAGTTTCTCAGTAGACTTTAGCTTTTAACCCACATGAGACACAAAGCTATTGAAAGTATTAAGCATAGTTCTGATTTTTTTTTAATTTTCTATAAAATTGCACTGCTTGTGAATGATATTTCAAGTGAAATGTAGAGTAAAAATATTTCAGTGTATGACCTATGTCAGCTCATTAAAATATTAATATGATATTTATAAACTTGTTAAAAAATTGATAAACCTTGATAAATGCTTCTAAAAAAATTTTAATGCAGTAAAATCAGTTGAGTATTAAAGCACCATCAATGCACTAAGATGAATAAAAACAATAAAGAATGAATTAAATTCACTTTTTGCAATAATGAAATATAGATTTAATTTTAGGCCAGTAATAAAATCACATTTAAAACAAGTTATAATTTCAAATATTACAAAGATTCCTACAAATATTCAGACAAAACTTTTAGGTACTAAAAAAAAAATGGAAATCAATCAGGTTGGCACAAAATTTTTCACCCTGACATAAATGCTATTAGGCAATAGGACTTCTACAGAAATCTTAAGAAATAAGTAATCACATGTTGTGAACCCCAAAATGATGCAACCAAACATCTTATCTTGAAGGAAAGCAGTATAAAGATTTTCATAAATCAAGGAGTCAGAAAGAAAAGAAGATTCTTCTAGAATAAACTACTTGGACTTCTGGGCTAAAATATTGAATAAAAATACATTGTTTTCTTTTCTTTTTTTTTTGCTTTTGAGTTTTCAAACTATAAGTATATAGATACAGATCTAAATATATTTAAAGAATTGATTTCATTTTTTAACTCTGGAAATGTTTAAACAAATTGATTTGAATTAAAGATTCGACTGAGTAATAGTCCATTATATAGCATTTTGAAGTTCTGTATCCATTTTGGAGTGATGTTGACTCCTTTTCTAGTGATGTCCCAGGGCTTTCTGATAAACTGCAACATAAGTACACAATTATATGCATTTAAATTCAGAGTTTCTCTAAAAGCAGAGATTAAGGCAAACACTTTGGTGCAGGTAACCTGTTTGGGGGATGATATAAGGAAATAGGAAAAAAAATGATTCTAAGAGAGTAAGAGAAGGAAACGCAAATGTGTATTAGTGATTCAGAAGCCACTGAGAAGAATGTGACTCACTCTGTGTACAATACACTATAGCCTTGTCCCTCTCAGGAATAAAAAATGAATATTTTCCCACTGACTCACTTCCTCCATTCATTGAGAATAAAGAATCTTCTCTGGAAAACAGTAGCTTCTAATTCCCCAGTTGTCCTATTTGTGGGCTGAATGATTTAAAAAAAAAAAAAAAAAAGTCTTTGAAATACAATAGTGAGAAACTAAGCACAACTTGAGATAAGATGTTTTAGCATGCCCTAGAACTCTCTAACACAGCAGAAGGGGAATAAAGATATGGCCAGTAGGCATGTTGTCAGTACACCAAATGATTATGCTATAGTTCACTACCCTCACAGCCATTCATACCTCACACTGAATCAACTCTATCACTAACTTCTTCTTTTAGTCAAGAGGGAGTAATAAGAACCATATTTATCAGTCCATTTGAAAAAAAGAAAAACTAAAAAATAGGCAAACTATGAAGCAGAACATTCAAGGCATTTAAATTAATCAGGCAACAAAGGATGATGATCCATGAGAGATTGAAAAGGTGAGATTTTTCAACTGTCACAGATCACGAGCTGGAGAAAATTTCCAGGCCATAGCACAAGGGGGAACCCAGGTAGGATCCAGAACATACCTTGAATTCATTCTGAAGAGTTGAGATCCTAAAGAAGCCAAGACAGCCAACATTCATAGGTAAGGGTAATGGAGAAGAGAGATACACACAGAACAATGACTCCATACACCTGTGAAGTTTCACTCAAGTGTTCAATTGAGTGCTGCATATGAGGAAATTACTAGAGACCAGGGCATTCAGTATGAACATAATGGGGACAACCATAATAAATTTTTGAGGATGTCACTCATCTCTGAATTTCTTTCAGAGACCAGTATTACTTCTGATTTACTCTTCTGGTTAAAGAGTGGAATGGCAGGCACATCACTTGGCCTATCTACTGAGCCACTTGGGAATCCCACCTCCATGTATCAGTAAACACTGTAGCTCATTGTGGAACAATGAACTTGGTTGTTACTCATCATTATTTCCATTACAATATTATTCTAATTCTTCTCCTACAGGCAAATGCAGTCATCTGTCTTGTACCATTCTGGAATATTCCATCCCCCTTGAAATGAAGAAGCACAGTTCCAAACAACGTTTCCTACTGTCAGCTATGCTACAGAGCACAGCTATTCCTGACCTTAATGATTTCAGTGCCCTCTCTACAGGGCAGTCTTTATTGCTTTTGTGTAATCAGTGTCCTCTGGGACTCAGTGAAGGACACAGTCAGATAATGAGATCTTTAGTCTTATGTAAAAAATCTATTATTTAAAGCCTCTTCCCTGCACTTCTTGTCCCCTTTCTCAGTACTCTGCAAGGCTGAAATTGATATGCTCTCATTTCATATAGGCCATTGTTGTTTACAAGCTTCAAGCAGCCGTCTTAGCAGTGTATTCAGACTAATTCAAGGTGTCCTTGACAATATGTCAATACTTGACTAGATGTCAAAGGTTGACTAATGGGAAAGTGAGAGGCTTCTCTGTTGGCTCAATGGTAAAGAATCAGCCTGTCAATGCAGGAGACACAGGAAACATGGATTCAGTTCCTGGGTTGGGAAGATCCCCTGGAGGAGGAAATGACAACCCATTCCAGTATTTTTGCTTGGAAAATCCCATGGGCAGAGGACCCTAGCAGGCCACAGTCCATGGGGTCACAAAGAGTCAGACATGACTTAGCAACTGAGCGTGCACATGATGGGAAACTAAGAGAACAACCATAAACCCAATTTTATTCAGTTATATTTTTCACCTCCTTCCAGCCCCAAAACTAGAAGATCCACTCTCACAAATATCTCATTTATCCGTGCTGGTACATAATGTCAAGCCCTGCAAAATTTTTCTATAAATAAGCATCCAGAATCCCCAGGAGGGAGTATGCTTTTCAGCTAGAGCCTTGCTGAGATCTAAACCTAGAGATTATCTTACTAAGCAAAGTAAGTCAGAAAGAGAAACACAAATTCTGTATGGTATTGCATCTGTGGAATCTAAAATCCTACACAAATGAACATACCCACAAAATGGAAACAGACTCACAGACATAGAGAACAGACTGTGGTTGCCTAGGGAGAGGGGAAGGGAAGGATTAGGAGTTTGGGGCCAGCAGATGCCAACTATTAAATATAGGATGGATAAAAAACAAGGTGCTACTGTATAGCACAGGGGAATATATTCAATATGTCAACATGTGTGATAAAGCATAATGAAAAAGAATATATATATGCATAACTCCATCACTTTGCTGGACAGCAGAAATTAACACAACACAGCAAATCAACTATACTTTCATAAAAAAATTTTTTCTTTTCTTTTTTTTTTTTTGCTTTCTTTTGTTTTATACTTTCATAAACATTTTTAAAAAGCTAAAAAAAATAAAAAATAAACCTAGTTACTCATCATAAGACAATGGTGAGCATAGGCATGGGTCATGAGTAAGACAAGTATCTTGTTTAAGAGGAATGACCCAGGTGAAGTTTCTCTAAGACCTCCAGACAGGAGAGGATGCTCTCTTCCAGCAAGGAGGTGTGTGCTAAATGTGCTAGCCCTGAGCACTTAAGGGAATCAGTGGGTTCAAGTGTCCATATACAGCCATACAAATGTCTCACTCATTCTTTATTGGGCCCTGGTTTTATCATGGGGAATCTATCATGTCTCTATACTGTTTGCTTTACTATTCTTTTACTTTTACAGTTAAATCTGTGGCCTGATTTGTAGAAGTTTAGACAGTGGCTACAAAACTTGAGGGCCTCAATAAATGATGCTACATAAGCCTTTTGGCTTCCACAGCAGGTAATTAGTGTCACATAAGCATTTTTGATTTAGAAACAAACCAACTTTAGTAATTTTTTCCTTTCTTTGTCACACTGTGTAGCATGTGGGATCTTAGCTCCCCAACCAGGTATTGAACATACTCCTTCTGCACTGGAAGTGCAGAGTCTTAACCTCTGACCCACCACGGAAGCCCCCAGAAATCAGCCAACTTCTAAATCTTCATCATTACTCTTGTGTCAGGGAATGTTTAACAGGAAAATTCCTACGTGCTGTTTCTCACAAGTCCTTTGTTTCTTTTTAAGTGGAATAGTACACTGCTCCCAGGAACTGGGGTCATTGTGTGAGACATGCTTGAATCTCCTTTAGTAAACATTCTCTTTATGACAAAACTGCTTAGTCTCGATCCCCTTTCTTAAGATATGGATTGTCTCCTGACCTTGTGACCATCATCATCCCTTGTTCCCTTGGTAACAGTTACTGTACATTTGGTTTTCTGATCTTTATCATTGATGAAAGAAACTTCTTGTACTACAGACTATATATACTCACAGAAAAATCATTAAAGCAATTTGCTCCATCAGAGCTTGGGTCCCCATGTCTTTCTTTCTCTCTCTTTCTCTCCTTGGCTGATCCCTTGGAGCACAGAGACCCGTCTTACTCATTCTTCTGCCCGGTCTTCTAAGACTCTCTTGAGAAGGCACCCTGTGCCTTCACGAGAGATGCAAGTCCTGTGTCAGGGAGTTTATTGGTTTTCTACATAAACCAGGGAGTATCAACCTCTTTCTCTCTTTTACTTTCTTATCATCGCCTCCAGACCACCAGGTCCTGGTCCATTAAAGGACCCCAACACTCTTGCTTTCATGCTATTTAAAGACTAGAATGAGAGTGTAATTCAACCATTCCCCTTTTATCTGTGTCTCATCCCAGTCACTCAGAAGTGGCCATCTCAGGGCCACAGTGCTATGATAAACCCTAGGACACCATCCCCTACTTTCTACCAGCAATGAGACACTGTGGTCAATTGACAGCTGAGTGTCCCAAACTGAGGGTCTGCTTTCAAGGGCCACTTCTGCTACAATTCACTTAGTTGTAGAACTGCCTGAAAACAGAAAGTGTCAATTCTTTCTGAAGAATTTTGTCCTGACAAACAAATGCTTAAAGTAGAAAGTGTTAAGGTTACCTGGTGAAAGGTGTATGATAGTATTTATTACCTCAATATTCTGTTGTCTTTTAAATTCATATATTTTTCTTTTCTCTTTGTCTCAACTACTATTGCCCTGTTAACTCCCCTTAGATGGGTCATAATATAATTGTCTTATTTGTATTATTTTCAACATTTTCTTTCAAACATTTTCTAAACATCATTTTTATTTTTATATTTTTTTTAGAATTAAGTGTCATATTCTGGAGAAGGGGGTTTATCAGTGGACTTCTAATGAATATAAGATCATATTACAGATTATGTATTCAAATAATAATAATACAATTACAGTTAATAATCAATGCATGTTTATTCTTCACCCATTCAGATTTATCAATGTCATGAATGTAAGATAAATATAAATATATTTTAGCTTATGATAGATGAAGGTATATCTCTTTTTAATGTATGTATCTTTGCTTACTTTTTAATAAAATGGAAAGGTCCAAAATAGCTTTTCTGTTTTTTTATGATTTCAGTACAAAATAGTTGTACTCCATTATCTAGGAATGCCTGAAACAAATAAAAATATACTCACATTGAATAAACTCAATTTTACTCTACAACAAGAAAAAAAGTACTACATCAGGAAATCTTTATACACCAATAGCAAATTCTCTGAGTTTTTGTACAAAAATATTAAATAAGATGATACATATTTTTCTAAATTTCTCCAGTAATTTACATGTGATTATCACATGAATATGAATCTATCTATTAAACTTGCTACTATTTTAGATTCTGCAATTTAAAAAAATTATATACTTACTGGAAAACATTTTTCAGGACAAATACATATATTATATATTAATACATATGTTTGGAGCACTTTAAAACTAAAACAAAATTTTATACCTTTTTCTAAAATTATTTCTGATGTTTAGCATTTCTAGATGAAAGTCAAATGTAAACCAATAAACAAACTAATGTAGGACTGGAATATTATTTAAACCTGTAAAAATCCCAGACTTCTCAGCAAAAATTAGCCGATACTGTAAAAATCCTTTTTGGCCAGCCTTAGTACTCTAGTTCATATTTAATTGAGCTTGCTAAACAGAGATGAGAAAGAGAGTGTACCATTCTGTTGAAATAACATCTAATACAATCTGGTTGCAAAGGTGGGTATACACGCAAGTATATTGTCTGGAGTGTCACTTCATCAAAAGGGACCATTTAGCTTTTCTTTGACCTGATTTGGCACATTTTTAGATGGGATTCTCTCATATAGAATTGGATCTACTTGTTAAAAGATTAGCAAGGGAGTGTATGGTGTCTCAAAGGTCATCAGATACCATCAGAGGCCCC
Organism: Bos indicus x Bos taurus; assembly: GCF_003369695.1. Taxonomy (NCBI): domain Eukaryota; kingdom Metazoa; phylum Chordata; class Mammalia; order Artiodactyla; family Bovidae; genus Bos; species Bos indicus x Bos taurus. The sequence goes on along the minus strand of NC_040076.1, from coordinate 14,597,835 downwards.
AACAAGTCATAATTAACTTGGTGTTTAAAGAAGAGAACAACAGGGTCACCAATAACACATTCTGGGCAGGCAGCCAGGACAGTACCATGGGAGTCATGATTTCTAAATGTAAATTGAGTAGGCAGGACCTGTGATGTGTACTGATCAGAAGCAAGGCAGCTATTAACATGGAAAGAAAAAATAAAATTTTAATAAGGTGAGCAGATGTCTTGGAAAGCCTGGGACATTAGCCTTCAGCTTAATGTCTACAGCATATATATTCTCAAATAGACATGACCCTGTTCTAGAATCCACTCCTACCATAAGCCCATAACTAGTTTGAGCCTGAGGGTGAATAGGAAATTAGTGTTCCCCAGAGCCAATATGAAATTGGAAGGATAATGAGAGTCAGAGACAACAAAAATAAAATGAAACTCCTGGATCAATTTATTCGTGATTCTGAGGGCCAAAAAACAAACAAACAAACAAAAATAATTCCTCCCAACCAAAGAACATTTTACTCCATTTAAACCTTTAATAAAAACAAGCTATAATTTAAAAAGAAACTTTTACAAAATTCAACCTAATGTAGGCTCCTATTTTTTTTCCCCAAAAGACTACCCTCTGCAGTCTCCAGTATGCCTTAAGTTTCTTTGAAAGTCTTCAAAACAGGCATAATGGAGTCAGTTGTTACTACTTGATAAGCATAGAAAAGTAGAATTTCGTCCAATTTTATTTTTCGCCTTATTTTGGCATTTTTGATACTTCTCCCTTTTGGTGTCTTTCTCTTGTACCCCTTCATCTAATCTTTGCACTTGGTTGCTTGTCTAGGGCTAGACTCCCTCCTGATCCTTCAATGTTTGACTTGATATTACATCATTATCTTGGAGGAAAAGCTTCCACTACTGCATATATTCCTGTCTTGTATTTTAGCAAAATAACCATGCCAGAGAGCAGCACTGAATGACAAAGAAACTTATATTGAGGCTAACAGTTGTGAGGGTTTTGCATTACCACTGAGAACAGCACCTTGGACCCAGAAAGTGAAAGTCACTCAGTTCTGTCTAACTCTTTGTGACACCATGGACTATACAGTCCATGAAATTCGCCAGGCCAGAATACTGGAATGGGTAGCCTTTCCCTTCTCCAGGGACTTCCCAACCCAGGGACTGAACCCAGGTCTCCCACACTGCAGGTGAATTCTTTATGAGCTGAGTCACAAGGGAAGCCCAAGAATACTGGAGTGGGTAGCCTATCCCTTCTCCAGTGGATCTTCCCAACCCAGGAATCAAACCAGAGTCTCCTGCATTGCAGGCAGGTTCTTTACCAACTGAGCTATCAGGGAAGCCCTTGGACCCAGAGGCTAGTATCAAAAATCCAAGAATCTTTTGTATAATTTTTCACTGGAGAAAAGTCCCCTTCTAAACTAAGAGCACCACTCCCCTCTTCTCCATTTAACCTGTTTTTTTTTTTTTTTTTTTTTTTAATGTTGAATTTGTTACAATATTGCTTCTGTTGCTTGTATTTTACCTTTTTTTTTTTTTTTTTTTTTGGCCAAAAGGCATCTTAGCCCCTTGGTCAGGGATCACACCCTCATCCCTATTTTGGAAGGTGAAGTCTTAACCACTGGACCACCAGGGAAATTTCTAGCCAATTCTTTTTTAATGAAAAATCTCAGACACGTATAAAAGTAAAGAAACTTGGCAAGAATCCCTATGTACTCATCATTCAGCTTTAGCAATTTTATTTTATTTTTCCAGATTTAGCAATTTTCAATCCAAAGTCAATCTAGTTTCTTCCACACCAGCACCAAATCCTCTGTCATTTTTTAAAATTGTTTTATCAAATTATGTGTTCCATAAGTATCTTCACAGAATATTTTCTGATAATATCGAGGCAATCTATGCTGTTTAACAACAGATTACCTATGTAACTCCTACTATTTTGTAAAAATAATTATTCTAATTACCTGCAAATATGTACATATTCCCCAGTGAAAAACATACAGGTCATAAAAAACAGCCTAGTATGAGTTCAGTTCAGTTAAGTCAATCAGTCATGTCCGACTCTTTGTGAATCCATGAACCACAGCAAGCCAGGCTTCCTTGTCCATCACCAACTCCTGGAGTTTACTCAAACTCATGTCCATTGAGTCGATGCCATCCAAACATCTCAACCTCTGTCATCACCTTCTCCTCCCACCTTCAATCTTTCCCAGCATCAGGGTCTTTTCAATAGGGTCAGCTCTTTGCATCAGGTAGCCAAAGCATTGGAGTTTCAGCTTCAACATCAGTCCTTCCAATGAATATTCAGGACTAATTTCCTTTAGGATTGACTGGTTGGATCTCCTTGCTGTCCAAGAGACTCTCAAGAGTCTTCTCCATTCATTTCGATATTTGGCAAAACTAATACAATATTGTAAAGTTTAAAAATAAAATAAAATAAAATAAAAGGTGAAAAAAAAACAAAAACAAAAAAAGAGTCTTCTCCAACAGCACTATTCAAAAGCGTCGATTCTTCAGTACTCAACATTTTTTTATAGTCCAACTCTCCTCACATCCATATATGACTACTGGAAAAACCATAGCCTTGACTAGCCCAACCTTTGTTAGCAAAGTAATGTCTCTGCTTTTTAATGTGCTGTCTAGATTGATCATAGCTTTTCTTCTAAGGAGTAAGAGTCTTTTAGTTTCATGGCTGCAGTTAATATCTGCAGTGATTTTGGACCCCTTCCCCCAAATAAAGTCTGCCACTGTTTGCACTGTATCCCCATTTATTTGCCATGAAGTGATGGAACCAGATGCCATGATCTTAGTTTTCTGAATGTTGAACTTTAAGCCAACTATTTCACTCTCCTCTTTCACTTTCATCAAGAGGCTTTTTAGTTCCTCTTCACTTTCTGCCATAAGTGTGGTACCATCTGCATATCTAAGGTTAGTGGTATTTCTCCCGGCAATATTGATTCCAGCTTGTGCTTCATCCAGCCCAGTGTTACTCATGATGTACTCTGCATATAAGTTAAATAAACAGGGTGGCAATATACATTCTTGACGTAATCCTTTCCTTATTTGGAACCAGTCTGTGGTTCCATGTCAAGCTTTAACTGTTGCTTCCTGATCTGCATACAGATTTCTCAAGAGGCTGGTCAGGTGGTCTGGTATTCCCATGTCTTAAAGAATTTTCCACAGTTTGCAGTGATCCACATAGTCAAAGGCTTTGGCATAGTCAATAAAGCAGAAATAGATTTTTTTTTTTTTATAACTCTTTTGCTTTTTAGATGATCCAGCGGATGCTGGCAATTTGATCACAGGTTCCTCTGCCTTTTCAAAAACAAGTTTGAACATCTGGAAGTTCATGGTTCATGTACTGTTGAAGTCAGGCTTGGAGAATTTTGAGCATTACTTTACTAGCGTTTGAGATGACTGCAATTGTGCAGTAGTTTGAGCATTTTTGGCATTGGCTTTCTTTGGGATTGAAATGAAAGCTGAACTTTTCCAGTCCCGTGGGGACTACTGAGATTTCCAACTTTGCTGGCATATTGAGAACAGTGCTTTCAGAGATTATCTTTTAGGATTTGAAATAGCTCAACTAGAATGCCATCACCTCCACTAGCTTTGTTCATAGTCATGCTTCCTAAGGCCCACTTGCCTTCGCAGTCCAGGATGTCTAGCTCTAGGTGAGTGATCATACCATCGTGATTATCTGGGTCATGAAGATCTTTTTTTACAGTTCTTCTGTGTATTCTGGCCACCTCTTCTTAATATCTTCTGCTTCTTTTACGTCCATACCATTTCTGCCCTTTATTGTGTTCTTCGTTGCATGAAATGTTCCCTTGGTATCTCTAATTTTCTTGAAGAGATCTCTAGTCTTTCCCATTCTATTGTTTTCCTCTATTTCTTTGCACTAATCCCTGAGGAAGGCTTTCTTATCTCTCCTTGTTCTTCATTGGAACTCCACACTCAAATGGGTATATCTTTCCTTTTCTCCTTTGCTTTTCACTTCTCTTCTTTTCACAGCTATTTGTAAGGCCTCCTCAGACAGCCAGTTTGCTTTTTTGCATTTCTTTTTCCTGGGGATGGTCTTGATCTCTGTCTCCTGTACAGTGTCACAAACCTCCATCTGTATGGCACCAGGCACTCCTGTCTATTAGATCTAATCCCTTGAATCTATTTCTCACTTCCACTGTATAACCATAAGGGATTTGATTTAGGTCATACCTGAATGGTCTAGTGGTTTTCCCTACTGTCTTCAATTTAAGTCTGAATTTGGCAATAAGCAGTTCATGATCTGAGCCACAGTCAGCTCCTGGTCTTGTTTTTGCTGACTGTATAGAGCTTCTCCATCTTTTCCTGCAAACAATATAATTAGTCTGATTTCGGTATTGACCATCTGGTGATGTCCATGTGTAGAGTCTTCTCTTGTGTTGTTGGAAGAGCGTGTTTGCTATGACCAGTGCGTTCTCTTGGCAAAACTCTATTAGCCTTTGCAGTGCTTCATTCTGTACTCCAAGGCCAAATTTCCCTGTTTCTCCAGGTGTCTCTTGACTTCCTACTTTTGCCTTCTTTTCCCCTATAATGAAAATGACATATTCTTTGGGTGTTCTAGAAGATCTTGTAGGTCTTCACAGAACCGTTCAACTTCAGCTTCTTCAGCATTACTGGTTGGGGCATAGACTTTGATTACCATGATACTGAATGATTTTTATTGGAAATGAACAGAGATCATTCTATCATTTTTGGAATTGCATCCAAGTACTGCATTTCAGACTCATTTGTTAACTATGATGGCTACTCCATTTCTTCTAAGGCAACTACTATTGTTGCCCACAGTAGTAGATAATGGTCATATGAGTTAGATTAACACTTTCCAGTCCATTTTAGTTCGCTTATTCCTAAAATGTCAATGTTTACTCTTGCCGTCTCCTGTTTGACCACTTCTAATTTGCCTTGATTCACAGACCTAACATTACAGGTTCCTATGTTATATTGCTCTTTATAACACCTGACTTTGTTTCTATCACCAGTCACATCCACAACTGGGTTTTGTTTTTGCTTTGGCTCTGTCTCTTCATTCTTTCGGGAGTTATTTCTCCGCTGATCTCCAGTAGCATCTTGGGCACCTATGACATGGAGAGTTTATCATTCAGTATTCTATATTTTTATCTTTTCATACTGCTCATGGGGTTCTCAAGGGAGGAATAGTGACGTGGCTTGTCATCTCTTCCTCAATGGACCACGTTTTGTAAGAGCTCGTCACCATGACTCATCAGTCTGGGGTGGCCCTACACAGCATGGCTCATAATTTATTGAACTAGACAAGGATGTCGTCCACGTGTTCAGATTGGTTAGTTTTCTGTGATTATGTTTTTCATCCAGTCTGCCCTCTGATGAAGGATAAGAGGCTTATGGAAGCCTCCTGATGGGAGAAGTATATGCCATAGCCAAGTATGCTGCTACTGCTGCTGCTAAGTCACTTCAGTCGTGTCTGACTCTGTGCGACCCCACAGACGGCAGCCCACTAGGCTCCTTTGTCCCTGGGATTCTCCAGGCAAGAATACTGGAGTGGGTTGCCATTTCCTTCTCCAATGCATGAAAGTGAAAAGTGAAAGTGAAGTCGCTCAGTGGTGCCTGACTCTTAGCGACCCCATGGACTGGAGCCCACCAGGCTCCTCCGTCCATGGGATTTTCCAGCCAAGAGTGCTGGAGTGGGGTCCCGTTGCCTTCTCGTGCAGGTTAAATGACAGAACTGCTTGAAAACGGACTATCAAGACTGTGTAAAGTTAGCGTAGATCTGCTATTTATCTGCTTGCACCTCTGCATACTCTCTGATGCTCACAGAGGGAAGCGTGATGTAGCTTGTATTAACATTTGGGGCATCCTTCAATGAAGAAAGTATTTAATGTTATGTGGTAAATTAGACCATATTTTGACTCAACACAGAATCTGTAATTCAAATGACAGGAAAGTAAGCAGAGTTCACGCCCAAGTTTGCATAAAGTAAATGTAGAAGACTCAAATATACTCTATTAAACAGTCAACATTATTATGAAGAAAACCCTCCCCCAGAGAACTATAATACCAATGTTTTCATTCTTCTTTTGAAAAATTGTTCACATGAATTTTTATTAGGGGATTCAAATTTGTTTTTACTCTCTAGAACAATAGTTTGAAATCAGAAACAAAAAAGAAGTAACAAAGATTCTTATATGCAAATAGAAAACAATTATGAAGAAGCAAAATGAATGATATGTCTTGAGAAAATGCTAATAAAAACAGAATGAAAGCAAAACCTATCATGGTTACAGTAGTTTGACCCAAACATGACCTAAATTCTCCTGTTTCATCCTATAAATTTAGGTATTATCAGGAAATTATAAAGATCTCCATGTTCCTTGAGAAAAAATAGAATTGGTGTTATTAGAAACAGTACAAATGTTAATGATACAAAAATAAAGCAATTAAAAGATTGTATTTTACATTGATTGTTTTCATATTAAACATGTTGACAATATTATGTAAGATATTTGCTTATGAAAACTTTAAAATTAAAAAACGATGCCTTCTATCCTGGATCTGACTGTATTGATAGCGTGATTTCAGGTGTTCTAATTTTCCCTAAAGTAACTGGACCCTTAGGGCCTGAAGGAAGAACATGCTATAAGCTAATAAACCATGATGGCAGGAGAAGTCCTGATGACATAGGGGATTAACTCAGCAGCTACCACACTGGAGGAAGATGTCAAGTAGCATGGATCCCATAATTTTTAAAATCTTCTCTTAACCTTAGAGAGATGAAAGATGACTTTTCAGTAGGGACAGTTGCTGTGATTTTTATATAGGGACTCTGTTTAAAAAATAACTTGGCTTTCAGAGGACACTACATCTTTCCTTTTGCTGTGCCTTGTTTTATTTCCATCAAATATGTTGGACACAATGTAAAAGACAAACAATAGAAGAAATTAGAGGCAGTGTTCTAGATTACAGGGAACTGAGTAATTTTGGCATTTAATTGTAAAGCAATATCTTAATTTATATTTGTTATCGTTGTTCAGCTACTATCTCATACCTGACTATTTGTGACCCCATGGACTGCAGCATGCCAAGCTCCCCTGCCCCTCACTGTCTCCTTTCACGTTCACTGGGTTGGTGGTGCTATCTTAAGTTATTCATATATATCCCCTCTCTAAAATAAAAATTGAGAACAGAGACTAAAACAATGATAGCAACAACAAAATTATAAAGGAAAAATAACAATACTGAATAATTAGAGAAATTTGGATATGGATATAATATTAGATGGGCTTCCCAGTGGTAAAGAATCTACTTCCCAGTGATAAGGAATGACTCAGTGGTAAAGAATCCACCTGCCAATACAAGCTTTAATCCATGGTCCAGAAAATCCCCTGGAGGAGGAAATGGTAATCCACTCCAGTGTCTTGCTTGGGAAATCTCATGGACGGAAAAGCCTGGTGGGCTAGAGTCACAAAGAGGTGGACACAATTTAGCGACAATTTAATAACAACAATGTAATATTAGATAAAAGTTCTGTGAAAATTTATCATTTTGTGTGTGATAATGTTGTTACCATTATGTAACACACTTTATTTCTTCTTTCAGGAGAAACATGATAAAGTATTTAGTTAAAATGGAATGACATCTACAACATCTGCTTAAATAGTTCAGCAAAAATAAAACAAATCAACACATATATGAAAGAGACAGACAAAGCCAAAAAATATGGCAAATATTCTTGAAGCTTTTCCATAAATTTGAAATTCTTAAAATAAATTTTTTAGGAAAAATAAAGCAAAGTATATCTGCTATTGCTAAGTCACTTCAGACATGTCCGACTCTGTGTGACTCCATAGACGGCAGCCCACCAGGCTGCCTCATCCCTGGGATTCTCTAGGCAAGAAAACTGGACTGGGTTGCCATTTCCTTCTCCAATGCATGAAAGTGAAAAGTGAAAGTGAAGTCGCTCAGTCATGTCTGACCCTCAGCAACCCCATGGACTGCCTTAAATATGACTAATAAAAATAATTAATTATTACCTCCAATTTATTTTATCTAATACCATAGATCAATAAGAGAAATAAATTTCTACCTGAAAACAAACACACACACACACACACACACACACATAAACTCACAAGGATGAAATCTCATGCAAATAAAGTTGAGTAAGAAAAACCACACACTAAATAGTACAAACTAATGAGTTCAATTATATTTATAAAACAGGCACCATTATTTTGGAAAGACTAGTCAAGTTAGTGATAACTTTACAATGTAAAGATGGGTAAAAATTAAAATATTTATCTATTTATGAAATTGAAAAATATTACTTTTGACAACTAAATATTGCAAGCAAAGGTCAGTATGACAGATTTTAAATAAAAGCTATGGTGGGAAATAAGCAGATTAAAGAAAAGGCAAATTGGAAGTGGTCAAACAGCAGGTGGCAAGAGTTAACGTCGACATCCTAGGAATCAGCAAACTAAAATGGACTGGAATGGGTGAATTTAACTCAGATGACCATTATATCTACTACTGAGGGCAGGAATCCCTTAGAAGAAATGGAGTAGCCATGATGGTCAACAAAAGAGTCCGAAATGCAGTACTTGGATGCAATCTCAAAAACGACAGAATGATCTCTGTTCATTTCCAAGGCAAACCATTCAATATCACAGTAATCCAAGTCTATGTCCCAACCAGTAATGCTGAAGAAGCTGAAGTTGAACGGTTCTATGAAGACCTACAAGACCTTTTAGAACGAACACCCAAAAAAGATGTCCTTTTCATTATAGAGGACTGGAATGTAAAAGTAGGAAGTCAAGAAACATAAGGAACAGGCAAATTTGGCCTTGGAGAATGAAATGAAGCAGGAACAAGGCTAATAGACTTTTGCCAAGAGAATATACTGGTCATAGTAAACACCCTTTTCCAATAACACAAGAGAAGAGTCTACACATGGACATCACTAGATGGTCAACACCAAAATCAGATTCATTATATTCTTTGAAGCCAACGATGGAGAAGTATTATGCAATCAGCAAAAACAAGACTGGGAGATAACTGTGGCTCAGATCATGAAGTCCTTATTGACAAATTCAGACTTAAATTGAAGAAAGTAGGGAAAACGACTAGACCATGCAGGTATGACCTAAATCAAATCACTAATGATTATACAGTGGAAGTGAGAAATAGATTAAAGGGACGAGATCTAATAGACAGTGTGCCTGATGAACTATGGATGAAGGTTTGTGACATTATACAGGAGACAGGGATCAAGTCCATCCCCATGGAAAAGAAATGCAAAAAAGCAAAATGGTTGTCTGGGGAGGACTTACAAATAGCTGTGAAAAGAAGATAAATGAAAAGCAAAGGAGAAAAGGAAAGATATAAACATCTGAATGCAGAATTCCAAAGAATAGCAAGAAGAGATAAGAAAGCCTTCCTCAGCGATCAATGCAAAGAAATAGAGGAAAACAACAGAATGGGAAAGACTAGAGATCTCTTCAAGAAAATTAGAGATACCAAGGGAACATTTCATGTAAAGATGGGTTTGATAAAGGACAGAAATGGTATGGACCTAACAGAAGCAGAAGATATTAATAAGATGTGGCAAGAATACGCAGAAGAACTGTACAAAAAATAACTTCATGACCAAGATAATCATGATGGTGTGATCACTGACCTAAAGCCAGACATCGTGGAATGTGAAGTCAAGTGGGCCTTAGAAAGCATCACTACAAACAAAGTTAGTGGATGTGATGGAATTCCAGTTGAGCTATTTCAAATCCTGAAAGATGAAGCTGTGAAAGTGCTGCACTCAATATGCCAGCAAATTTGGAAAACTCAGCAGTGGCCACAGGACTGGAAAAGGTCAGTTTTCATTCCAATCCCAAAGAAAGGCAATGCGAAAGAATGCTCAAACTACCGCACAATTGCACTCATCTCACATGCTAGTAAAGTAATGCTCAAAATTCTCCAAGCCAGGCTTTAGCAATATGTGAACCATGAACTTCCAGATGTTCAAGCTGGTTTTAGAAAAGGCAGAGGAACCAGAGATCAAATTGCCAACATCCGCTGGATCATGGAAAAAGCAAGAGAGTTCCAGAAAAACATCTACTTCTGCTTTATTGACTATGTGAAAGCCTTTGACTGTGTGGATCACAATCAACTGTGGAAAATTCTGAAAGAGATGGGAATACCAGACCACCTGACCTGCCTCTTGAGAAACCTATATATAGTTCAGGAAGCAACAGTTAGAACTGGGCATGGAACAGCAAACTGGTTCCAAATAGGAAAAGGAGTATGTCAAGCCTGCTTATTTAACTTCTATGCAGAATACATCATGAGAAATGCTGGGCTGGATGAAGCACAAGGTGGAATCAATATTTCTGGGATAAATATCAATAACCTCAGATATGCAGATGACACTACCCTTATGCCAGAAAGTGAAGAAGAACTAAAGAGCCTCTTTATGATAGTGAAAGTGGAGAGTGAAAAAGTTGCCTTAAAGTTCAACATTCAGAAAACTAAGATCATGGCATCTGGTCCCATCATTTTATGGGAAATAAATGGAGAAAGAGTGGAAACAGTGTCAGACTTTATTTTTTGTGGGGCTCCAAAATCACTGCAGGTGGTGACTGCAGCCATGAAATGAAAAGACGCTTACTCCTTGGAAGGAAAGTTATGACCAACCTAGATAGCATATTCAAAAGCAGAAACATTACTTTGCTAACAAGGTCCATCTAGTCAAGGCTATCGTTTTTCCAGTGGTCATGTATGGATGAGAGTTGGACTGTGAAGAAAGCTGAGTGCCGAAGAATTGATGCTTTTGAACTGTGGTGTTGGAGAAGACTCTTGAGAGTCCCTTGGACTGCAAGTCGATCCAACCAGTCCATTCTAAAGGAGATCGGTCCTTGGTGTTCTTTGGAAGGAATGATGCTAAAGTTGACATTCCAATACTTTGGCCACCTCATGCGAAGAGTTGACTCATTGGAAAAGACCCTGATGCTGGGAGGACTGGGGGCAAGAGGAAAAGGGGACGACAGAGGATGAGATGGCTGGATGGCACCACCGTCTCGATGGACTTGAGTTTGGGTGAACTCCGGGAGTTGGTGATGGACAGGGAGGCCTGGCGTACTGCAATTCATGGGGTCACAAAGAGTCAGACATGACTAAGCGACTGAAATGAACTGACCTGAAAGAAAATGAAAAATATACAAAGTGATTTTATGCTGTGACCTCAATATTCATTAGTGTAAAGAAGAAAGATTATACAGAATTTGGGAAATACAAGGTCTAATATGGAGAAGGTGCCAAGCAAAACTAAGTTTTAAGGAACGAAAGAGAATGCCTAAAGTTACACTTCTAAAATTTGTATCAGACATATATATCTCTCCAGTATTTTTTCCAGATTGTCTCTTCCCTCAACTATTTAAAGGTTATAAAATATTTCCAAGGGAGTGTCTATTTTTCATACTTCATTGCTCTTTGAATGTCTGCTTATGCTCTCTTAAGGGATAGTTAAATGGATTATGTAAGGGAAGAGAAAAGAATGTTTACGAATGCCTTAACATGATTTATAAATATGAAATGCAGATAAACTACAATCCTGCTAGGCTATTATGGATTTTTTTTAAAAAACTTGAAAAAATTGGTAATGGTAAAAAAATTCTGAGAAATTTAAGTAACTAAAGAATAATGCCAAGATTGAATTGCTGTGTATCTACTCTCTATACATACTTCATAATGGAAAATTTTTGAGACATTATTTGGTGTATAAATAATACTTCTCTTTGATATTGTGTGTTATTTTTCTTTTATTAAATACTCCCTCATACATTTGATGAAGAACATAGGGATTCTCTATTTCTTAGGTGTCTTTCATTTGTCCTGAACTAGAGGCTTCTTCCTGCTAGGAAGATTAGTTTTGCATGGCTCAGTTCACTTCCACAGTGGGAGCCATAAATCCATCAAAACCCATAAAATAGACTGATGGCCTCCTAATTAAAGATGAAATTTATGGTAGAGATAGTCTTCTCGGGAAAATTCTTCAGGAAGCAATAGAGTAAGAACTGCTTATTTTTCTCTATTAAGAGGTTGTTAACCTTATTTTGAAGGCATGAAATGGGATATACAGAACATGCATGTAGTTACTATATTAGCTCTATTACAAGCTTGTAGCAAATATATAACATTTGGCACCAAAAAGTGGGCCATTAAACAACTGTAAAAATTGTTGTTTGTAAAACATTGATGCAAAGATGATCCAAATGATAAATGGGGGAGAATTACTATGGAGAGAACACTGATGTCAGTTTAGGTGCCCGTGAATTATCCTGGTACTTTAAGAGACTGTCAGAGCTTTTGATTGCTGAGTCTCATTTTTAAAGAGTAAAATGTTTACTGGTTTTAAATAGAGACAAGGTAGGATATCCACAGCAACAGTTTTACCTTTTGCCTCACTGTTATTTCTATTACCAGGTGCATTCTCAGACTCATTTTAACTTCACTGTCTTGAAGATTAACATAGTAATCAACAAAATACTTTAAAATGGAAAACAAGAAAATTTAGTCTTGTGTAACACAAAGTTGGCTAACTTACACCCAAGATTAAATATAAGTTACAGATATGTGGTTAAGTGAAACTTCAGTTTGTGAGGTGTAATAGAAAGAAAATCTTACAAATAAATTAGCTTGAATTATTTCAACTTCAAAAAAGAGGTTTTAAAAAAGTACCCACAGGTTTATTTTAGAATAGGATTTATACTCTTTCACCAAGTTATTTGTAACTATCACCAAACATCCTCTATACTCTCTGTTCAATTTATTTTCAAAGAGTAAACTGAGCAAAAATAAAAAAAAACAGTTCAAATTATCATCAGAGAAAGTTATTAAACTGTTTTTTTTATTTAAAATATTCTTTATCTGACACAAAATTCCTATTTGTTACTGAACCATTAATCAATTTCAAAAAATACTGAAATATTTATTCAAATTTTAGTATTCTATATATGTACATTTCTGTTAATTTTGAAGACATTGGTGCTAAATGCATTTTAAATTATACATTTTAATATTTGAGAAACAAATTTTTCAAAAGTTTTTCATTATAACAATGACTTTAAAATACATATCAACCTATTTTTAAGAGAACATAACATGATTAAAGGAAAACAATTGTGCTTCTATATGATTTCCAGATAATTGGGTCATCAAAATGTATTCCTTAAATACATATATTTTTATTATCAATTATACCTCAATACTTGGAGCAGGAAATGGCAACCCACTCCAGTATTCTTGCCTGGAGAATCCCATGGGCAGTGGAGCCTGGCTAGCTACAGTCCATGGGGTCACAAGAGTTGGACATGGCTTAGTGACTAAACCACCAAACCACCATACCTCAGTAAATCTGAGAAAGAAAAAGGAGAATACAATCTGTCTTTCACTCTCCTTCTCTCTTTCTTTTTCAATCTCCGCCCCACCATGAGATGATTTAAAGTGAAAGTTATCTACAGACAAAAAGAATGTCTTTTGCAGACACCTGATCGGCTACTGCCCTGATCTTGGATTTCTTAACATCCAGAACTTTGAGAAACAAATGAGCAAAAATGAAGGGATAGATAGACACTATCAAAGTAAGCATGGGCAAGTCTGTTATAAAAGACAAATGTTAAGTTGTCTTAGGCTGTGAGTGGAGATGCAGAGTTTCAGTTTTTCAAAGGAAAACAGTTATGCAAATGAATGATGGTGATGGTTACTCAACAATGTGAATGCATTTAATGCCATTGAACTAAGTTTTAAATAAAGTTGGTGAATTTTACCATAATTAAAAAGGAAAAGAGAAAAACATCATTTCATACAAGATATATTCTGTTTGATTATTTTTCTGGCTACTATGTAAAAATAAGTCAAATTACCTACTTTAATTTTCCATTAAATAACAATTAATATCAGTGTCAGTTCATTCAGTCTCTCAGTCATGTCCGACTCTTTGCGACCCCATGAACCATAGCATGCCAGGCCTCCCTGTCCATCACCAACTCCTGGAGTATACCCAATGTCCATCAAGTCGGTGATGCCACCAAAACATCTCATCCTCTGTCATCCCCTTCTCCTCCTGCCCTCAATCTTTCCCAGCATAGGGTCTTTTCAAATGAGTCAGCTCTTCACATCAGGTGACCAAAATATTGGAGTTTCAGCTTCAATACCAGTCCTTCCAATGACCACCCAGGACTGATCTTTAAGATGGACTGGTTGGATCTCCTTGCAGTCCAAGGGACTCTCAAGAGTGTTCTCAAAAACCACAGTTCAAAAGCATCAATTCCTCTGCGCTCCACTTTCTTTATAGTCCAACTCTCACATCCATACATGACTCCTGGAAAAACCATAGCCTTGACTAGACTGAGCTTTATTAAAAAAAAGTAATGTCTGTATTTTTTAATATGCTGTCTAGATTGGTCATAACTTTCCTTCCAAAGAGTAAGTTTCTTTTAATTTCATGGCAGCAATCACCATCTGCAGTGATTTTGGAGCCCCCCAAAATTAAGTCAGCCACTGTTTCCACTGTTTTCCCATTTATTTGCCATGAAGTTATGGGCCCAGATGCCATGATCTTAGTTTTCTGAATGTTGAGCTTTAAGCCAACATTTTCACTCTCCTATTTCACTTTGGTCAAGAGGCTCTTTAGTTCTTCACTTTCTGCCATAAGGGTGGTGTCATCTGCATATCTGAGGTTATTGATATTTCTCCTGGCAGTCTTGATTGCAACCTGTGTTTCATCCAGACCAGTATTTCTCATGATGTACTTTGTATATAAGTTAAATAAGCAGGGTGACAATGTACAGCCTTGACATACTCCTTTTCCTATTTGGAACCAGTCTGTGGTTCCATGTACTGTTCTAACTGTTGTTTCCTGACCTGCATACAGGTTTCTCAAGAGGCAGGTCAGGTGGTCTGGTATTTCCGTCTCTTTCAGAATTTTCCAGTTTATTGTGATCTGTGCAGTCAAAGGCTTTGGCATAGTCAATAAAGCAGAAATGGTGTTTTTCTGGAACTCCCTTGCTTTTGTGATGATTCAGCAGATATTGGCAATTTGATCTCTGGTTCCTCTGCCTTTGCTAAAACCAGCTTGAACATCAGGAAGTTCACGGTTCATGTATTGCTGAAGCCTGGCCTGGAGAATCTTGAGAATTACTTTACTAGCGTGTGAGATGAGTGCAATTGTGCAGTAGTTTGAACATTTTTGGCATTGCCTTTCTTTGGGATTGGAATGAAAACTGACCTTTTCCAGTCCTGTGGCCACTTCTGAGTTTTCCAAATTTGCTGGCATATTGAGTGCAGCACTTTCACAGCATCATTTTTCAGGATTTGAAATAGCTCAACTGGAATTCCATTACCTCCACTAGCTTTGTTCGTAGTGATGCTTTCTATGGCCCACTTGACTTCACATTCCAGGATGTCTGGCTCAAGGTCAGTGATCACACCATCGTGATTATCTTGTTTGTGAAGATCGTTTTTGTACAGTTCTTGTATGTATTCTTGCCACCTCTTCTCAATAACTTCTACTTCAGTTAGATCCATACCATTTCTGTCCTTTATTGACCCCATCTTTGCATGAAATGTTCACTTGGTATCGCTAATTTTCTTGAAGAGATCTCTAGTCTTTCCCATTCTATTGTTTTCCTCTATTTCTTTGCATTTATTGCCGAGGAAGGCTTTCTTAGGAACTCTGCATTCTAATGGGTGTATCTTTCTGTGTTGACTAAATATAAATAATATGAGGTTCAATTAAAACTAGTCTGGATCCAGATACATATTTGAATTTGTCTGTTCATTTGTGTCTGATGCTGGATAGTTTATAGTAACTTCTGTTAATTAAAGGACAAAGTATCCTCCATAAAATGTTTCTACACTTTGTTGTGCTCTGAGCTCTAAAAGAGAATTGCTAATTGCTCCCATGAGAAAGTACTGATTATTTGAGACACACATGTTCTAATGCTGTAAAAGTGAAAGTTCACCCATTAAGGTCAATACATATTTTATAAAAGAATAGAAATAGTATATAATAAAAGAGACCGATTATATCTGTTAGTTGCTAAATCACCCATTTTACCACTGTTAATGTGACCAAATAGTTTGCTGTAAAGTGGAACATTACAGTTATATTATGAAGGTAAGTGAATCCCTTAAATATTTACTTACTTCTAAAACTGAACTCAAATTTTCCCTTTCATAACTTCAGTGTGAGACATGAAACAATATTCTGCAACTCAGGAGGATAATTTGTCATCCTTTAAATATTTTATGATTTATCATACCAATAGTTCTCATGCTAAATCGCATTTAGTGTAGCTGATTCACACTTGTTTTGAAGGTGTCATTAGCAATAAGTGACTTTGGGTATCTATGTGTTTGTGTGTTTTGTGGTCTGTATGAATGTTTATGCTGAGAATGTTTATGTTGAGAATGTTTATGTTGAGAAGAGCATTTATCAGAATTCTTAAGTCAAAAGACACTCATAATGGACTTCCCTGGTGACCCTGATCTAGGAAGATTCTCCATGTTGCAGGGCAACTGAGCCTGTGGGCTACAATTACTGACACCATTTACCCTACAGCCTATGCTCTGCAACAAGAGAAGCCACCACAACGAGACACCTGCACACCACAATGAATAGCCCTGCTTGCTGCCACTGGAAAAATCTACATGCAACAGTGAAGACTCAGTGCAGCCAAAAATAAAATAAAATTAAAAAAAGCACACTCAGCATAAATGTATGCATAATCTGCTTTATTTTTAGGTATTTTAAGGATGTAACTCATATTCATGTTCATTCACTTCAGTCATGCCCGACTCTTTGCAACCCATGGACCTTAACCTGCCAGGCTCCTCTGTCCATGGGATTTTCCAGGCAGGAATACTGGAGTAGGTTGCCATGCCCTCCTCCAGGGGATCTTCTCACCCAGGGATTGAAACCACGTCCCCTGCATTGCAAGCGGATTCTTTGACACTAAGTTACTGGAAATCCCAAAAGATGATCATATAGACTATGGTGAAACTCTAAATGGCTATTTTGATATAATTTATTCATCTTAACTTTTTAGAGTTTAACCATAGTCTATATGACTATGTTTATAAAGAGAAAAGAATATAAATAAGAAGATCCTTTGGAGAAGGAAAAAGCAACTCATTCCAATATTCTTGCTTGGGAAATCCACGGGACAGAAAAGCAAGGTGGGCTACAGTCCATGGAGTCATAAAACAGTCAAATACTACTTAGCCATTAAGCAACAACAACAACAAAAAACAAATTCATCTTAACTCATATAATATAGCATGGCAAGACTACACTGTGCTTTAAACATCAACTGTTCCATTTATGAACAGTAAGTTGTTTTCAGGTTTTACCTTCTAATATTGCTCTCTTGAACATTCTTGTATGTTTCCTTTTAAACTTGGGAACAAATTTATTTTAGAGATATGCTTAATATAGTATTAAGAGAACAAAAGAGAGAAAAAATAATATTGATATATGCAGTATGTGATTTTTCTATTTTAAGTCATTGCCAAACTGTTTCTACAAGCAGTGTATAAAATAGATCACTAAATGATTGGTATGTAGATAAATAGGTAAATAATAAAGAATAGGGAGACCATATAATATATTGTCTATAAAGGCACACTTTTTTTTTAAACAGAAGTGATTCTATTTCTGGTTAGATTATTAGAAATAATCATTATTTTTATTAGTGTTTCACTGTAACTCTTATGAACATTAAAGTGAAAGTGTTAGCACTGTCATAGCTGACTGAGTGGGTTGCCATTTCCTTCTCCAGGGGATTTTCCCAACCCAGGGATTGAACTCAGGCCTCCTGCATTGCAGGCAGATTCTTTACCATCTGAGCCAACAACCTGGGCTGCCCTAAAAAAGCAAACAATAAAATCCATAACAAAACAAATAATCAGCAACAAAAACTGGGTCTATGGTTAAGATAATTTTGGAATTGTCCCCACAATATTTATGTTAGGATCTTAGCTTTATATGAGATCAATATTTTCCAGATTTTAGATAACAATAACTCAAATTTAAAGAGATGAAATTTGAATTATGTTATATGAATGCATCATCACCAGATCTTTTATTTTTCATGTATTCAGTATTATTTGAAAGTAATTAGCAATGAGGGAAACCTGGGTTTGATCCTTGGGTTGGGGAGATCCCCTGGAGGAGGGCATGACAACCCATTCCAGTATTCTTGCCTGGAGAATACCCATGGACAGAGGAGACTGGTGGGCTACAGTCCCTGGGGTCGCAAAGAGTCAGACACGACTGAATCAACTAAACACACAAACACAACTCATTTTTTGTCACTTATTCTTGCAAAACTCCTCTAGCATAAAATAAGTACAGGGAAAATATACAAAAATGCAGATGAAATATTTTATTCTTATTTATGTCTATTGGTATATTCAGATCTCAATATACTCAATAGGGAAAACAAACAAACAAAAAACTTCAATTCTCTTTATTTCTATCATTCCTGAATTCTTGCAGGGTAAAATTTTTATCTGAACCAAAATGTCAGTGCTGTGTTTTAAGGTGAAGGGTGTTGAAGCAGTTATGTTTTATATTTTCTTCTACAGACTATACAGAATTCTTTGCTTTTAATTCTTGTATTGGATTTTCAGAGGCATGTCCTTGGGGGAAAGACATTTGTATTAATCTACGGCTACTGTCACAAGTAATTTAATGGTGATACCAGTATACCCCCAGCTACCCTTTTCCAAGTAACCAAAAAAGTCACACTGTGATTGAACTATAAAATGAAGGAAATATGATTATTAGTAAGAGCTATAAGAAACACTCCATAATTTTTAGCATTGGTGAAAGCATTCTTTTTTTAGCAATGTGAAAATATGCTATTTTGTGTAATGTCCTAAAATCTATAGGGAGAACACGAGAGAGATTGCTAGATCCAGGACTAGTATGGATTCTCCAACACTGTTCTTTTTAAATTGTCCTTGTTCTGTTAACCTACTTTTGTCTTTGTCTGTCTTCAATATTACTGTTTGTCTATCAATATATCATCTAATCTTTATAACTTTCAAAATAACACTATGGAGATATTGCTAGACAATATGGAGACATTTTTTTAAAATTTTATTGTATTTTTAAACTTTACATAATTGTATTAGTTTTGCCAAATATCAAAATGAATCCATCACAGGTATACTGTGCTCCCCATCCTGAAATTAACAAAAAAATATAGTCAAGTTCTAGTCGAAACACTAGCTTTGTCACTTTCAAACCAAATGAGCTGAGTAAGTCACAGGAGCTCTCTCTGACTCAGATTCCTTATATTCCTATGATATCAATGGACATTGTAATAGTCCTTACTTACCTAGTTCGGGAGAAGGATTTATAAATTATTTTGCATAAATTTACCAGCATAATGGCAAGTAAATTTAGTTATACATATATGGATAAAAGGCATTTAGAATGTTTAATGCTGTTTTAAGTACTTTTACCTGGCTAATTTAATTTTCACAATTGCATTGATATTTAAAAAGATCAAAGACACTAAGTGACTTTTGCAAGATTACACCACTAGGTAAATAAGAGTCTCAAACCAGGCTGTCTGACTTCAAAGCCAGACAGCTCCTAGAATTCTTCCTACACAGTACAATAGATTAAGGTATGATGCCAGATTACAAGTCTGCATTAAAATTATGATAATGCTAAAATTAGTAATTTTGTATTCTTAAACTGATATGGCTTTATTATAGTTCTTACTCGGTTTGGGGTCCCTTCTGTTTTTAACACTCATAAAGTGTTTAGTCTCTGTCCATTAGTCTGAGGCTTGCACTAGCCAATGTTCACGAGGAATATGTAATTATTTCTTCTGTAATTATTCTTTGGGACTACTACAGTGGGTCTTCCTCATTGTGAAGCAGTGTAAAGAGGAAATCTAAATATCTTTGTCCAGGGAAGAATATTTTCTGCTTGGAGACAGAGCTGGATTCCAACTAACTTTTTACAGTGCCACGCCAATTTCTATTAAATCTTTTATTATTGTCTTTGAAGCAGTATGTCTTTTCAACACAGTTCATTGATATCCTAAGGTACAGTAACCTTTTCTGCTTTGTTGCAGATATTAAAAATTAGTCAAGTTCAAATCTAGTAGCTAGTTCAGATCAGATCAGATCAGTCACTCAGTCGTGTCCGACTCTTTGCGACCCCATGAATCGCAGCACACCAGGCCTCCCTGTCCATCACCAACTCGTGGAGTTCACTGCGACTCATGTCCATCAAGTCAGTGATGCCATCCAGCCATCTCATCCTCTGTCGTCCCCTTCTCCTCCTGCCCCCAATCCCTCCCAGCATCAGAGTCTTTTCCAATGAGTCAACTCTTCTCATGAGGTGGCCAAAGTACTGGAGTTTCAGCTTTAGCATCATTCCTTCCAAAGAAATCCCAGGGCTGATCTTCAGAATGGACTGGTTGGATCTTCTTGCAGTCCAAGGGACTCGCAAGAGTCTTCTCCAACACCACAGTTCAAAAGCATCAATTCTTCAGTGCTCAGCCCTCTTCACAGTCCAACTCTCACATCCATACATGACCACAGGAAAAACCATAGCCTTGACTAGATGGAACTTTGTTGGCAAAGTAATGTCTCTGCTAGTTACATTTCCCAATAATGGTTGATTCTTTCAAGTTGAAATTCTTTTTTCAGCTGAATAATATATGAATGAGAGCTCTCATCATTAGGCAGAGCATATTAACTCTTAGGCTATTAATTAAGTTTTATCCCTCTCAGTTTTCCTTGTGGTCATCCTCAAACAGCAGCTATACACACATACATACATGTACACACACATACATACACACACAGAAACATATATCATAAAGAATTGAACAGTTTCTCCTTGGGTGGGATAATCATGTATAAAGCATAAGCTGTAGCAGAAAAAGGAAAATTTTATTTTTTCATGATTTTCTTCCTATAAATCAGATAGGAAAGGATAAGAATGTTTATCAGTCATGCTTCTAATTTATTAGACCACTGATAACAGGACAAAAAAAAGTAGTTCCCTCAACATTATTTAAAATGACTAAATTTGTATTATTTAATAAATCCACAAAAAACTCAAGCACAATACTTATATAAAAGTCCTGGGATGGTTTGTCCACAATACACAAACATGCACTATACCTGTGGCAGATTCATTTCGATATTTGGAAAAACTAATACAATTAAGTAAAGTTTAAAAATAAAATAAAATTAAAAAAAATAAAAAATTAAATAGATCTGAAAAAAAAAAGAAAAAAAAGTGAGGGAATGTGGGGACAATTTATTTTCAAAATATTTATTAATGCGTTATGTTCAAGGGATTCAATGGTTCATATGTTGTCTTTTGACAAATAATGATGATCAAAAGTATTTAGATAAAAGTTTTTTTAAATATCTCCATAATGTCTAAAACAAATTACATCCTGGAATTATAAATACATATGGGAAGCCACCAAAACACTGTTTTTAAAACTTGGTTTTATAGAAGCATTAGTGCTAAAGGAAGAAAGATCTGAGAAGAAAATATATATTCATGACATCTGCTGTAAAATACCCTTTCGACTATGGGAAAAGAAGTCACGAATATGAGAATAGCATGATACCTTTGAGAGCCTTGACTATTATCATTAATGACCCAAGAATTTTACAGTCATAAAGCTCCCTATACGTGGCAGGAAGAAGAAAAATGTGATCACTACAAACATAGTTCATGACTGGAGTTCCATAAAATCCCTAGATATACAGTATGAGTTTGCAAGTTTTGATCAATAATATAAAATTGTATCTCTATATTAAATTCTTTATCACCTTATATATATATATATATAATTTCTAGCTGCTTTCGAACTGTGTATTTTTACTAGGGAAACAGATTCTAGTGTTTTAATTCTTGTTACTGTTTTTCTAAGAAAAAATAGGCAATGTGGAATGCAGATGCAGTATATTTCTTGGTTTTCTTGCTTTCAAAATAAACTATGACCTTCACTTTATATCTGTTTGAAATAATGAAAATAAACTCAACAGATGCAGTACACTTTGCATTTCAGTTTTGCTAAATTTCTATACATGTATTATGTATTTGGGAAAAATTAGCTTTGAGAGATGTTTGACTCTACTATACAAACTTCATACTTACTATACATAACACATATAACTAAATATTTTATTTACTTATTTTTTAAATTAGAGGATAATTGCAATATTGTGATTGTTTTTGCCATAAGAATACTATAAAATAAAAAATATAAACAGAAGCTATTACTATTTTTTAAGAACACTGTCTAAGTGATCAGAGCAAAGCTCTCAGTGTTCTATTTTTATTATATTTAGTTAATTAATTTCTTCTGTTTAAACCACCATTAATCACAGTATTGAATTCTTACTTTTAGCTATGTTTTCCCTTTCAAGTAGTTATTCTTAATCTGCAATAATTTTTCATAGCATATTCTTTCCTGAAGCTATTTCTAATCTCATTTTTACTTATTCATATATTATAGACATAGTTCACTCATATTGTTTGTATAATAATTCTAAATTTGAATCCACGACAGGACTGTTTCGGCTGGGTTTTGCTCAATTTTTTCCCCTTGTATCTCTGGTTATCTTTTATCTTATTCCAGCCATTTCTTTGAAAATCATTTGTAGAAAACATTTGAAATCTGGTATGAATGCTACTTTTACTGAAGAGACTTTCCATTTGCTATTGGTCAGGAGTTCAGTGTCTACCAGAACAGAACATCTACTAGATATTCTCCTAGAACGGAATATCTCAATCCAAGTTCAGGAATTTAGATTCTCAGACTATGTAGGACTAAGCAAGCCTTAAAGCCCATGTGAAGACTTATAATTTTCATTCAATCTTACCCTTAGTATAGTCTTTTAGAATCCTGGATTTGTGTCTCATTTATAGGTGTGGGAATATGGAAACTCTTAACAGATACTTTACCTAGGAGTTCCTTGGACTTTGACAGAATTCTTCTTAAGTAGCTAAGCTGCCTTTCAACTATTTTGCATAATATCCTTAGAGAAATACTGATTTTTACTACTAGTTATTTTTCTGGGTTATCACATATTCCTACAATTTTGCTTGGCTTAAATTTCCTTGGTGATCTTTTGAAATTGCAAACATGAGTTTCATTCTATTTCATCAGATAGCTCACTCCACTGTTTTCAGGGAAAGGACACCATAATATACTAGCACTTCCATGAAACTACACCTGCTCACACTTTAAAGTTAACTTTTTACCACTATATACTCTTTAAGTCTACATGGTTAAATAGAACTAGCTTAACTTTCCTGAATGGTCCTACTCTCTTTTTAATTAGCTTCTATAGTTCTCCCTACTTTATACTACTATTTTTCTCTCTTTTCTTATTAACTTTTAATTGTTTAGAACACTTTATATATATTGATAATTTTCCTTACCTATTTATATTTGGAACATAAATTCTGTTCTTCTCAGTTTATATCAAAATTTAAATGAAATATTGATATTAAATATTTTTTACATTTATAGCCAATATATTCTATTGGCCATACTTTGCTTATAACTTCATAAGCTTGTATGGTTTTCTTAAACATATTGTGGTTACTTTATTAAATAAAATTGAGAATGCTATCATTGTTAGTTCCAAATTATAAATTTTATCTAAGAGCATGGACATAATTTTGATTTATCATTATAATATTCTAGTGATTTGAATGTGTTTATATTATGATTTTAACATACATAATGCTTACAAAATGCACAATTTTCTATTTTTTTCTCCAATGGCCAACTGATATTCCATTCTGTTTTCATTACTCTTTATTATTCTTCTCTATCATATATTTTTCAAAATGTATACTAACCTCAATTTTTAAAATCTTTCTTTGATCCAATGATTATTGAATTATAAGTGAAGAATATTCAGTAGAGAGTAAGGGCTTAATAATAATATTATGTAGTTATTGATAAATTTACTGGTTTTAAATATTTCATATTATTCTTTCATTTATTTCTAACAATAGTCTCATGATGTAACTAGAAAATATATTATTCCACTCATTTATGACCCTAAATTGAGATTTAATGATTCACTGCTTTGAATCCGATATTTTGTGAGTTTTAATGGAAAAGGTCAGTTTCATTCCAATCACAAAGAAAGGCAATGCCAAAGAATGCTCAAACTACCACACAATTGCATTCATCTCACACGCTAGTAAAGGAAGGCTCAAAATTCTCCAAGCCAGGCTTCAGCAATAAACTGTGAACTGTGAACTTCCAGATGTTCAAGCTGGTTTTAGAAAAGGGAGAGGAACAGGGATCAGATTGTCAAAATTCACTGGATCAACGAAAAAGCAAGAGAGTTTCAGAAAAACATCTATTTCTGCTTTATTGACTATGCCAAAGCCTTTGACTGTGTGGATCACAATAAACTGTGGAAAATTCTGAAAGAGATGGGAATACCAGACCACTTGACCTGCCTCTTGAGAAACTTGTATGCAGGTTAGGAAGAAACAGTTAGAACTAGATAAGGAACAACAGACTGTTTCCAAATAGGAAAAGGAGTACATCAAGGCTGTATATCGTTACCCTGCTTGTTTAACTTATATGCAGAGCACATCATGAGAAATGCTGGGCTGGAGGAAGCACAAGCTGGAATCAAGATTGCTGGGAGAAATATCAATAAGAAATATCAATATAAAAATCTCAGATATGCAGATGACACCACTCTTATGGCAGAAAAGAAAGAAGAACTAAAGAGCCTCTTGATGAAACTGAAAAAGGAGAGTGAAAAAGTTGGCTTAAACCTCAACTTTCAGAAAACAAAGATCATGGCATCTGGTCCCATCACTTCATGGGAAATAGATAGGGAAACAGTAGAAACAGTGGATGACTTAATTTTTGGGGGCTCCAAAATCACTGCAGATGGTGACTGCAGCCATGAAATTAAAAGACATTTACTCCTTGGAAGTAAAGTTATGACCAACCTAGACAGCATTTTAGAAAGCAGACATTACTTTGTCAACAAAGGTCTGTCTAGTCAAACCTATAGTTTTTCCAGTGGTCATGTGTTTATGTGAGAGTTGGAATATAAAGAAAGCTGAGTGCTGAAGAATTGATGCTTTTAAACTACGGTTTTGGAAAAGACTCTTGAGAGTCCGTTGGACTGCAAGGAGATCCAACCAGTCCACTTTAAAGGAAATCAGTCCTGGGTGTTCATTGGAAGGACTGATGTTGAAGCTGAAACTCCAATATTTTGGCCACCTGATGCGAAAAGCTGACACATTTGAAAAGACCCTGATGTTGGGAAAGATCGAAGGTGGGAGGAGAAGGGGACGACAGAGGATGAGATTGTTAGATGGCATCACCAACTCAATTGACATGAGTTTGGGTATACTCCTCGTGTTGGTGATAGACAGGGAGGCCTGGTCTGCTGCAGTTCATGGGGTGACAACAAGTCAGAAACGACTGAGTGACTGAACTGAACTGATAGCAGGATCCAAGCACCATGGCCTTCAGTGGGGACTAATCCACTCTTATTTTTCACTTTTCCTATTACCTGAATAAAAAGAGACCTTTAAATAGACTGATTTGATGAAACATTTATATGGAATGCCTTTATTCCCTCTAGCTAAATACTAATAAAATTTAAAAAAATTTTTAAATTTAATTTCCTGTCTCTCACTGTAATATGAAGTTGTACCTATTTGAATACCAAAAGCTTACTTTTTATTAGTTTGGGATAAAGTGGCTCGAATGTGACTTTTATCCCACAGAAAGACAATACATACATAAATGTTCACATATGATGTGATTAACAATGTTGATTTGGCAAACAGTTACTAATCTATTCTGATAAGCCTGATTTTTTGTGGAGCAGAAAGAATAGCATTCAATAGAGTAAGCTTTCCTAATTTTTCCTAATTATATTAAAATCTTCATTTAATTTAAATTTAATTAAATTTTAGGGCTTCCCTGATAGCTCAGTTGTTAAAGAATCCACCTGCCAAGCAGGATACCCTGGATTGATTTCTGGTTTGGGAAGATCCACTGGATAAGGGGTAGGTTGTTTTCTCCAGTATTCTTGGGCTTACCTTGTGGCTCAGTTGGTAAAAAATCTGCCTACAATGCAGGAGATCTGGGTTTGATCCCTGGGTTGGGAAGTTCCCTTGGGGAACTGGCTACTCACTTCAGTATTCTGGTCTAGAGAAATCCATGGACTATACGCGTACTCCTTGGAAGGAAAGTTATGACCAACCTAGATAGCATATTGGAGGGCAGAGATATTACTTTGCCAACAAAGGTCCATCTAGTCAAGGCTATGGTTTTTCCAGTGGTCATGTATGGATGTGAGAGTTGGATTATGAAGAAAGCTGAGTGCCAAAGAATTGATGCTTTTGAACTGTGGTGTTGGAGAAGACTCTTGAGAGTCCCTTGGACTGCAAGGAGATCCAATCAGTCCATCCTAAAGGAGATGAGTCCTGAGTGTTCACTGGTGGGACTGATGCTGAAGCTGAAACACCAATATTTTGGCCACCTCATGGGAAGAGTTGACTCACTGGAAAAACTCTGATGCTGGGAGGGATTGGGGACAGGAGGAGAAGGGGATGACAGAGGATGAGATGGCTGGATGGCATCACCGACTCGATGGACATGAGTTTGAGTGAACTTCAGGAGTTGGTGATGGACAGGGAGGCCCGGCGTGCTGTGATTCATGGGGTGCAAAGAGTCAGACACAACTGAGCGACTGAACTGAACTGAACTGAACTGATACAGTACAAAAAGAGTGGGTCAAAAAGAGTAGGACATGACTGAGTGACTTTCACTTTCATAGTATTTATCTTCTTTTATAGCTTTTAATTGTCTGTAAAAATGTCCAGTTTTTTTTTTTTTGTATCCTTCTAAAAACATAAAACTGTAGGAATTAGAAATACGAACAAAAGTAAGATTATCATTCAAAAGAATAGAGAATACCAAAAAAAAAAATTGGATATTTTTACAGAAAATTAACAGTTATAAAAGAAGATGAATATTATGAAAGTGAAAGTGGGCTTCCCTCGTGGCTCAGCTGGTAAAGGATCTGTGTGTAATGCTGGAGACCTGTGTTTGATCCCTGGGTTGGGAAGATGCCCTGGAGAAGAGAAGGGCTGCTCACTCCAGTATTCTGGCCTGGAGAATTCATGGACTGTGTAGTCCATGAATTGCAGTGTCAGACACGATTGAGTGACTTTCACTTTCACTTTCACCTAGTGTATATTTTTATATTTTCCCATTAAATGCTATGTGTTTATGTTTGGCAAGATCTTGGGTAATGTCAAATAATAATTGTACTATTTCTAAAACTTTACTATCATGACAATAGATATATATCAGTTGGTTTAATATTGTATCATGTTTAAACTTCTGCAGTTAAGCTATGCATTTAAATCATCCCAAAGACAAAATTACAAACAAATCTATGTTTCAGTATCCAAATATACCATTTAAATATTATTTTTGACCATTTGGTCATATGGTCACTTGGGAAATTAAAAGGTCTTAAGACGTATGCAGCACTAGACTATTTCTTTCTCATTACATTCAGTTCACTAGTTATCCCTTTCACAACTATGAGAATTGCACTTAAAAGGATCTACCGTGATTCCCTAATGGAACATTCACAGAAAGATCCCTCCACTTCTGTGATGTCAGCCTTCTTCTTAAGGAAGGAAAATGTATTAGGTCATTTTAAAAGGCACTTATCTTTGGAGTAATTTTGTTCTGTAGTTAATTTTCCTCCATTCTTCTGTTGTAATAGCCTTTCCAAGTCACAGTCCACTAGTATAGCTGGAAAATAGCTGGGTGATGTTACATTTTTAGTAACTTTGCATGTGTATGGAAAAGGTTGTCATGATACTCAGAGCCTTCTCCTTTGCAGACTTAATAGCACTGATATTTTTCTCTAGTAGAAACTTTTAAATCTTATTTCTCATCTAATGACATGTTCCATGGCCCATCTGGAAATTGTGATAATGAAATACACCAGGGCTCTGTGAGTTTTAAAACAGGTTTTTAAGTGAGCCTTTTGCACATAGAAGAAATACAGCACATGAAAACTACAAACCACTCCTTTAGTCTCTAGCATTGCCAAGAAATTTTTTCAGAATGGAATTAAAGTTTAGTCTCCCCTGGTGGCTCAGATGGTAAAGCATCTGCCTGTAATGCAGGCTGCTAAGTTGCTTCGTGTCCGACTCTGTAAGACCCCAGAGATGGCAGTGAACCAGGCTCTCCCATCCCTGGGATTCTCCAGGCAATAACACTGGAGTGGGTTGCCATTGCCTTCTCTGAGTAATATAGGAGACCCAGGTTTGATCCCTGCAGCAGGAAAATCTCCTGGAGAAGAAAATGGCAACTTATGCCAGTATTATTGTCTGGAAAATTCCATGTACAGAGGAGCCTGGGGGGCTAAATTCACTGGGGCTGCAAAGGGTCAGACATGACTGAGCCGTGTTCATTTTGGGCTTCCCTGGTGGCTCAGACAGTAAAGAATCTACCTGCAAAGTGGGAGAGCTGGATTACCATGATGGTGTGGTCACTTACTTAGAGCCAGACATCCTGGATTGTGAAGTCAAGTGGGCCTTAGAAAGCATTACTATGAACAAAGCTAGCAGAGGTGATGGAATTTCAGCTGAGCTATTTGTAATTTTAAAAGATGATGCTGTGAAAGTGCTGCACTCAATATGACAGCAAATTGGAAAACTCAACAATGGCCATAGGACTGAAAGTGCTCAGATTTCATTCCAACCTGCAAGAAAGGCAATGCCAAAAAACGTTCAAAGTACTTCACAGTTGTGCTCATTTCACATGCTAGCAAGGTAATTCTTGAAATCCTTCAAGCTAGGCTTCAACAGTACATGAACGAGAACTTCCAGATGTGCAAGCTGGATTTAGGAAAGGCAGAGGATCCCAGATCAAATTACCAACATCCATTGGATCATAGAAAAAGCGAGAGAATTTCAGAAAAAAAAAGAAAAAAAAAACTTCTGCTTCATCGACTACCCTAAATTATTTACATGAATTACAACAAACTATGGAAAAATATTTTATTATTATTCTTTTTTTTAATTTAAATTTATTTATTTTAATTGGAGGCTAATTATTTTACAATATTGTATTGGCTTTGCCATATATAAACATGAATCCACCACAGGTGTACATGTGTTTCCCATCCTGAACCCCCCTCCCTCCTCCCTCCCCGCACCATCCCTCTGGGCCGTCCCAGTGCACCAGCCCCAAGCATCCAGCATCGTGCATCGAACCTGGACTGGCAACTCGTTTCCTACATGATATTTTACATGTTTCATTGCCATTCTCCCAAATCTTCCCACCCTCTCCCTCTCCCACAGAGTCCATAAGACTGTCCTATACATCTGTGTCTCTTTTGCTCTCTCACATACATGGTTATCATTACTGTCTTTCTAAATTCCATATATATGCATTAGTATACTGTATTGGTGTTTTACTTTCTGGCTTACCTCACTCTGTATAATAGGCTCCATTTTCATCCACCTCATTAGAACTGATTCAAATGTATTTTTTTTTCTAATTTTATTTTATTTTTAAACTTTACATAATTGTATTAGTTTTGCCAAATATCAAAATGAATCCGCCACAGGTATACATGTGTTCCCCATCCTGAACCCTCCTCCCTCCTCCCTCCCCATACCATCCCTCTGGGCCGTCCCAGTGCACCAGCCCCAAGCATCCAGCATTGTGCATCGAACCTGGACTGGCAACTCGTTTCCTACATGATATTTTACATGTTTCATTGCCATTCTCCCAAATCTTCCCACCCTCTCCCTCTCCCACAGAGTCCATAAGACTGTTCTATACATCAGTGTCTCTTTTGCTGTCTCGTACACAGGGTTATTGTTACCATCTTTCTAAATTCCATATATATGCGTTAGTATACTGTATTTATGTTTTTCCTTCTGGCTTACTTCACTCTGTATAATAGGCTCCAGTTTCATCCACCTCATTAGAACTGATTCAAATGTATTTTTTTTAATGGCTGAGTAATACTCCATTGTGTATATGTACCACTGCTTTCTTATCCATTCATCTACTGATGGACATCTAAGTCGCTTCCATGTCCTGGCTATTATAAACAGTGCTGTGATGAACATTGGGGTACATATGTCTCTTTCGATTCTGGTTTCCTCACTGTGTATGCCCAGCAGTGGGATTGCTGGATCATAAGGCTGTTCTATTTCCAGTTTTTTAAGGAATCTCCACACTGTTCTCCATAGTGGCTGTACTAGTTTGCATTAACAGTGTAAGAGGGTTCCGTTTTCTCCACAGCCTCTCCAGCATTTATTGCTTGTAGACTTTTGGATTGCAGCCATTCTGACTGGCGTGAAATGGTACCTCATTGTGGTTTTGATTTGCATTTCTCTGATAATGAGTGGTGTTGAGCATCTTTTCATGTGTTTGTTAGCCATGTGTATGTCTTCTTTGGAGAAATGTCCGTTTAGTTCTTTGGCCCATTTTTTGATTGGGTCGTTTATTTTTCTGGAATTGAGCTGCAGGAGTTGCTTGTATATTTTTGAGACTAGTTCTTTGTCAGCTGCTTCATTTGTTATTATTTTCTCGCATTCTGAAGGCTGTCTTTTCACCTTGCTTATAGTTTCTTTTGTTGTGCAGAAACTTTTAATTTTAATTAGGTCCCATTTTTTTTTTTTAAACTTTACATAATTGTATTAGTTTT
Organism: Bos indicus x Bos taurus; assembly: GCF_003369695.1. Classification (NCBI taxonomy): domain Eukaryota; kingdom Metazoa; phylum Chordata; class Mammalia; order Artiodactyla; family Bovidae; genus Bos; species Bos indicus x Bos taurus. The sequence continues at coordinate 14,567,038 of NC_040076.1, read as the reverse complement.
GCCAAACATCAAAATGAATCCATCACAGGTATACATGTGCTCCCCCTCCTGAACCCTCCTCCCTCATCCCTCCCCATACCATGCCTCCAGGTCCTCCCAGTGCACCAGCCCCAAGCATCCAGTATCGTGCACTGAACCTGGACTGGCATCTCGTTTCATACATGATATTTTACATGTTTCACATGTTTATTTTTGCTTTTATTTCCAATATTCTGGGAGGTAGGTCATAGAGGATCCTGCTGTGATTTATGTCGGAGAGTTTTGCCTATGTTATCCTCTAGGAGTTTTATAGTTTCTGGTCTTACATTTAGATCTTTAATCCATTTTGAGTTTATTTTTGTGTACGGTGTTAGAAAGTGTTCTAGTTTCATTCTTTTACAAGTGGTTGGCCAGTTTTCCCAGCACCACTTGTTAAAGAGATTGTCTTTTCTCTATTGTATATTCTTGCCACTATAAAACACTGGTGAAAGAAATCAAAGAGGGCATTAATAGATGGAGAAATATACCATGTTCATGGATCAGAAGAATCAATATAGTGAAAATGAGTATACTACCCAAAGCAATCTATAGATTCAATGTACTCCCTATCAAGCTACCAATGGTATTTTTCACACAACTAGAACAAATAATTTCACAATTTGTATGGAAATACTAAAAACCTCAAATAGCCAAAACAATCTTGAGAAAGAAGAATGGAACTGGACGAATCAACCTGCCTGACTTCAGGCTCTACTACAAAGCCACAGTCATCAAGACAGTATGGTACTGGCACAAAGATAGAAATACATATCAATTGGACAAAATAGAAAGCCCAGAGATAAATCCACGGAGCTATGGACACCTTATCTTTGACAATGGAAAACACTTAAAGAGAGATAGGAATACCAGCCCACCTTACCTGTCTCCTCACAAACCTGTATATAGATCAAGAAGCAACAGTCAAAATCAGATACTGAACAGACTGGTTCCAAATTGGGAAAGGAGTACATCAAAGCTGTGCATTTCTCCCCTGCTGTTTAACTTATATGCTGAGTATATCATGCAAAATGCTGGGCTGGATGAAGCACAAACTGGAATTAAGATTGCTAGGAGAAATATCAATAAGCTCAGATATGCCGATGATTCTACCCTAATGGCAGAAAGTGAAAAAATAAGGAGCTTCCTGATGAGGGTGAAAGAAGAGAGTGAAAAACCTGGCTTAACATTCAACATTAAAAAAAAAAAAATTAATATCAAAACATCCAGTCACATATCTTCATGGCAAATAGATGGTGGGAAATTGGAAACAATAATAGATTTTATTTTTGTGGCCTCTAAAATCACTGAGAAAGGTGATTACAACCATGGAATCAAAAGACATTTGCTCCTTGGAAGAAAAGCTATGACAAAACTAGACAGCATATTAAAAAGCAGAGATATAACCTTGCTGACAAAGGTCCATATAGTCAAAGCTATGGTTTTTCCAGTAGTTATGTACAGATGTGAGAGTTAGACGAAGGCTGAGGACCAAAGAATTGATGTTTTAAAACTGTGGTGTTGCATAAGATTCTTGACAGTCCCTTGGGCTGCATGGAGATCAAACCAGTCAATCTTAAAGGAAAATAACCCCGAATAGTCATTGGAAGGACTGATACTGAAGCTGAAATGCCAATCCATTGGCTACCTGATGTGAAGAGTCAACTCATGGGAAAAGACTCTAATGTTGGAAAAGATTGAAGGTAAGAGAAGGTTGAGATGGTTGGATGGCATCGCCAATTCAATGGATATGAGTTTGAGCAAACTCTGGAAGATAGTGAAGAATAGGGAAGCCTGGCTTGTTGTAGCCCATGGGATGGCAGAGTCAGACTCAACTTAGTGACTGAACAATAGCAACAGTAAGTCTTATAATAAGGAAAATCGACAATCACTTCTAATAGTCATCCTATTTCCATAGGATCAGGGAATCTAACTCAGGAAAACATTTTAAAGTAAGACTTGAGCAGTTCCACTTGGGTTATGTTTAGATGGCTGTAGATAACCTTCATGCCTACAGAAGCAACAAGAAATCATAATATTTAAAAAAAGAAATGTTTTTCTTTAAAGCTGTAATAAGAAGCTATGAACACAAATATGTAAGAACCAACTCTGTTAGGAGGCACCCTTGACAGATGAAAAAGGGACAAGAAGAACATTTATACATTGGTTCAGTTGTTGAAGTTGAAATCAGAGCAGACATTTTCCGTAGCCTGAGAAAGATAGCAATTGGGAAAATGGACACATTTTGATGAACTCTGGGCTGATATGTGAGATTTTAATCTGAAAGAACCTCCAAGACACAGTTAATCCTCTTCAACAGGTAATTCTCTTTGATGGGAATTTTCTGAGAAAGCAAAAGTAGGGATTATAATCGAAAAGGTGTTAAAGCCTTTAACCAAATTAGAGCAAGTCATCTTACTTTTCTCCTGAGAAAACTGTATGCAGATCAAGGGAGCAACAGAACAGTATATGGAACAAATGACTGGCTCAAAATTAGGAAAGGAGTATAAGAAATTTGTATACCATCATCCTGCATATTTAGTCAAATCCTACCCTGTGTTCTCAAGTCTGGCACTATCAGAGACTCATGAATTTGGCTACTTTTGGTATCACAGTGTCTCAAATGTGTCAACTTTCAATCAATTTTTACTTAGTATCATGTTCAGTAATTTTAGTCTTACAGACTTGGAGTCTAGTAAGCTCACAATGTGACAGTATCAAAACCTTGCAGCATTGTGGATTCCAAAGTGTTCAAAATAGCAACTCACAAATATAAGAGAATGAAAAAAACCATTTAGGATAAATACAAAGAAGATCAATTAATTTGGGGATAAACACAAAACAGCGAATGACATAGAAAAAAGAAAATGTGACCTCAAAAATATTTATCCAAAAAATATTTTTAAACAATAAATGTTAAACAGATTTTCAGACAGAAAAATTGAAATATGTTGTCAGCATACTCATATTTTAAGAAAAGCTAAAGGAAGTTCTCCAAACTAAGGGAATATACCAGATCATACAAGACAGAATGAATACCATGAAAAGTATATGTCCAGGCAAAAATAAAATGTCAATTTATCACATATCTATCTGTATTTTATTTAAAGAATTACTGGCCTTTTAAAGCAAGACACTAACTATGTATTATGAAGTCCATAACAGGTAGAATTAAAATATATAATGTGGGAGCATAAAGGGTGAATGGCACATTTACCTTGTTTATGAAGTGAAACTGTTAGTCTCTTAATAGTGTTCAGTCATTTGCAACCACAGGGATTGTAGCCCACGAGGCTCTTCTGTCCATGGAATTCTCCAGGCAAGAATACTGGAGTGGGTTGCCAATCCCTTCTCCAGGGGATCATCCCAACAGAGGGATCCAACCAAGGTCTCCTGCATTGCAGGCAAATTTGTTAACATTTGAGTGATGGCATAATTTGAAAAGGTACATTGATTTCCTACAGGTAACTATTGTAACCTCCAGAGAATCTACCAAAGATTTTGCTATGAAGTTAATAGCCTCTTCCTCTTCCCATTATCTTCCCTTGTATTAATGAACAATCCAGTTTTAAAGCCTTTAACCAAATTAGAGCAAGTCATCTTACTTTTCTCCTGAGAAAACTGTATGCAGATCAAGGAAGCAACAGAACAGTATATGGAACAAATGACTGGCTCAAAATTAGGAAAGGAGTATAAGAAATTTGTATACCATCATCCTGTGTATTTAAGTTATATGCTAACTTCATCATGCAAAATGCCTGGCTGGATGATTCACAACCTAGAATCAAGATTACCAAGAGAAATATCAACAACTTCAGATATACAGACGATATCATTCTAATGGCAGAAAATGTAGAGAAAAAAATGAGCCTCTTGATGAGGGTGAAAGAAAAGAGTGAAAAAGCTAGTTTGAAACTCAATATTCAAAAAATCTAAGATGATGGTATCGAGTCCCATCACTTCATGGCAAATAGACAGGAAAAAGGTGAAAAGATTTTCTTTTCTTGAGCTCCAAAATCACTGTGGATGGTTATTACAGCCTTGAGTTAAAAGACACTTGCTCCTTGAAATAAAAGCTATGGCATACCTAGACAGCATGTTAAAAAGCAGAACTATAACTTTGCTGACAAAGGTCCATATATTCAAAGATATGGTTTTCCCAGCACTCATGTATGGATGTGAGGGTTAGTCCACAAAGAATGCTGAGCACTGAAGAATTAATGCTTTGCAATTGTGTGATGCGAGAAGACTCCTGAGAGTCCCTTGGACTGCAAGGAGATCAAACCAGTCAATCCAAAAGGAAATCAACCCTCAGTCTTCACTGGAAGGACTAGTGCTGAAGCTCTAACATTTTGGTTACCTGATGTGAAAGAAAAGAGGAACTAAAAAGACTCTTCATGAAAGTGAAAGAGGAGAGTGGAAAAGTTGGCTTAAACTCAACATTCAGAAAACTAAGATCATGGCATCTGGTCCATCACTTCATGGGAAATAGATGGGGAAACAGTGTCAGACTTTATTTTTGGGGGCTCCAAAATCACTTCAGATGGTGATTGCAGCCATGAAATTAAAAGACACTCCTTGGAAGGAAAGTTATGACCAGCCTAGATAGCATATTGAAAAGCAGAGATATTACTTTGCCAACAAAGGTCCGTCTAGTCAAGGCTATGGTTTTTCCAGTGGTCATGTATGGATGTGAGAGTTGGACTGTGAAGAAAGCTGAGCACTGAAGAATTGATGCTTTTGAACTGTGGTGTTGGAGAAGATTCTTGAGAGTCTCTTGGACTGCAAGGAGATCCAACCAGTCCATTCTGAAGGAGACCAGTCCTGGGTGTTCATTGGAAGGACTGATGTTGAAGCTAAAACTCCAATACTTTGGCTACCTCAGGTGAAGAGTTGACTCATTGGAAAAGACTCTGATGCTGGGAGAGATTGGGGGAAGGAGGAGAAGGGGACGACAGAGGATGAGATGGCTGGATGGCATCACCAATTCAGCGGATGTAAGTTTGAGTGAACTCCGGGAGTTGGTGATGGACAGGAGGCCTGGCGTTCTGCGATTCATGGGGTCGCAAAGAGTCAAACATGACTGAGCGACTAAACTGAACTGATGTGAAAGGTCAACTCATTAGAAAATAGACCCTGATGCTAAGACAGTTTGAAGGCAAAAGGAAAAGTGTGTGGCAGAGGATGAAATGGTTAGAGAGCATCACCAACTCAATGGATATGAGTTTGAGCAAACTCCAGGAGATTGTGAATGACAGAAAGGCCTGGTGTGTTGAAGTTCATGGGGTTGCAAAGAGTAGCATATGACTTAGTGAATGAACAACAATAATCTTCCCTTCTTGACTGCCAGCCTTGAGGATTTCACACTTCCTTAATAGGTCTCCAAAATCACATAGCTGAGTACTTATAATGTATATTCAAATATATTCATCCTCTACTGATTCTGCTTCAGTGGTTAACCTCTGAATGATATAGTACTGGTTCAAATGTTCAGGAGAAAAGTTTTATAAACTTGCAAAATTTATGTAAATTTTGATTGCTTAAAAAATATTAAGAAAAGCCAGTAGGAAGATAAAATGTAATAATGGATAGAACTTAAAAGGAGAATTTTCTTGAGTGAAGAATGCAGAAGGGCTATTTCAGAAAAAGAAACACACATGTGGAAAGAAACAATATAAAAAATGTTTTCAGTTCAGTCGCTCAGTCATGTCTGATCTTTGCAACACCGTGAACTGCAGCACGCCAGGCCTCCCTGTCCATCACCAATGCCTGGAGTCCACCCAAACTCATGTCCATTGTGTCAGTGGTGCATTCCAACCATCTCATCCTCTGTCATCCCCTTCTCTTCCTGCCCTCAATCTTTCCCAACATCAGGGTCTTTTCCAATGAGTCAACTCTTCATATCAGGTGGTCAAAGTATTGGAGTTTCAGCTTCAACATCACTCCTTCCAATGAACACCCAAGACCGATTTCCTTTAGAATGGACTGGTGAGATCTCCTTGCAGCCCAAGGGACTCTCAAGAGTCTTCTCCAACATCATAACAAAGCATCAATTCTTCGGCTCTCAGCTTTCTTCACAGTCCAACTCTCACATCCATACGTGACCACTGGATAAAACCATAGCCTTGACTAGACAGACCTTTGTTGACAAAGTAATGTCTCTGCTTTTTAGTATGCTGTCTAGGTTGGTCATAACTTTCTTTCCAAGGAGTAACTGTCTTTTAATTTCATGGCTGCAATCATGAGTTGCAGTGATTTTGGAGCCCAGAAAAATAAAGTCAGCCACTGTTTCCCCATCTATTTGCCATGAGTTGATAGGACCAGATGCGTGTTATCCATACATTATTCAATTAATGACAAGTGAGAAGTTTATTAGGAAAATAGTGTCATCTTCATAAGGCATGTGGGAAAATCAGAAAAGATAATATGAGAGCACTGCTAGACCAGGTTTTTATGAACTTTTTATGTCATTATATGATATTTGCAATGCAATCTAGGAGCAATATTAAGTTAAAGAAGATAGGTAGTTACTATTGCGTCATAGTTGATTTGCAGAGAATAAATCCAATACAGATGTGGCAGAGGGTAGGAACAGGTGATAGAGACTTTGAGTACAGCTGAAAGATATTTAATATTATTAACAAGAAACTATAGTGTGGATCACAATAAATTGTGAAAAATTCTGAAAGAGATGTCAATACTAGATCACCTGATTTGTCTCTTGAGAAACCTGTATACAGATCAGGAAGCAACAGATAGAATTGGACATGGAACAACAGACTAGTTCCAAACAGGAAAAGGAGTATGTCAAGGCTGTATATTGTCACCCTGCTTATTTAAGTCTCTGATATGCAGAGTACATCATGAGAAACGCTGGGCTGTAAGAAGCACGAGCTGGAATAAAGATTGCTGGGAGAAATATCGGACTTCCCTGGTGGCTCAGATGCTAAAGTGTCTGCCTACAATGCGGTAGACCTGGGTTTAATCCCGTGGTTGGGAAGATCCCCTGGAGAAGGAAATGGCATTCCACTCCAGGACTATTTCATAACCTCAGATATGCAGAAGACACCACCCTTATGGCAGAAAGTGAAGAGGAACTAAAAAGCCTCTTGATGAAAGTGAAAGAGGAGAGAGAAAAAGTTGGCTTAAAGCTCAACTTTCAGAAAATTAAGATCATGGCAACTGGTCTGATCACTTCATGGGAAATAGATGGGGAAACAGTGTCAGACTTTATTTTTTGGGGCTCCAAAATCACTGCAGATGGTGATTGCAGCCATGAAATGAAAAGACACTTACTCCTCGGAGGGAAGGTTATGACCAAACTACATAGCATATTGAAAAGCAGAGACCTTACTTTGCCATCAAAGGTCCATCTAGTCAAGGCTATGGTTTTTCCAGTGGTCATTTATGGATGTGAGAGTTGGACTGTGAAGAAAGCTGAGCACTGAAGAATTGATGCTTTTGAACTGTGGTGTTGGAAAAGACTCTTGAGAGTCCCTTGGACTGCAAGGAGATCCAAAAAGTCCATTCTAAAGGAAATCAGTCCTGGGTGTTCATTGGAAGTACTGATGCTGAAGCTGAAACTCCAATTCTTTGGCTGCCTCATGCTAAGAGTTGACTCTTTGGAAAAGACCCTGATGCCGGGAGGGATTGGGGGCAGGAAGAAAAGGGGACGACAGAGGATGAGATGGCTGGATGGCATCACCGACTCGATGAACACGAGTTTAAGTGAACTCCGGGAGTTGGTGATGGACAGGGAGGCCTGATGTGCTGCGATCGTGGGGTCGCAAAGAGTCGGACACGACTGAGCAACTGAACTGATCTGACACAATTTTAGCCATGGAAAGATGAAGTGTTTATTTAGATAGCAAAGTGGTTAAGAAGGGCATATTTTGAAATCAGGAAAATTTAAAGACTCATTCACAAAGCAGTGATTGAAGTGAATGGATTAATGTTGTTTCTCAGGACTTTAACTTGAAAGAAAATGATCATGGGATAGATGGATGACAAAATTCTAGAAAACAGCAGACTCCAGAGTGGAGAAGTAGAGTTCAGTTTGGGCTACATTTGACTTGTGTTACATGTAGGGCAATAATTTAACAGTGAATAACGTTTCAATAGACATCTGTTTGGATGTCATGGGACTTTAACTTTTGGTTATTATGAGAAGACTTGCATAAATATACTGGGAAGCATAAATATGGTAGAAATAACAGAAAAATGGTACTTTTAAGCAAGCCGAAGAAACAAAGTTGCTAAATGTTTCCCCAAAACAATCTGATCATAGTTCAGTTCTGTTCAGTAGCTCAATCCTGTCCAACTCTTTGAGCCCCCATGAACCACAGAACCCCAAGGCCTCCCTGTCCATCACAAACTCACAGAGTTTACCCAAACTCATGTACATTGAGTTGGTGATGCCATCCAACCATCTCATCCTCTCTTGTCCCCTTCTCCTCCTGCCCTCAGTCTTCCCCAGCATCAGGGTCTTTTCAAATGGGTCAGTTCTTTGCATCAGGTGGCCAAAGTATTGGAGTTTCAGCTTCAACATCAGTCCTTCCAATGAACACCCAGGACTTATTTCCTTTAGGATGGACTGGTTGGATCTCCTTGCTGTCCAAGGGACTCTCAAGAGTCTTCTCCAACACCACATTTCAATAGCATCAGTTCTTCAGTGCTCAGCTTTCTTTATAGTCCAACTCTCACATCCATACATGACTACTGAAAACAACCATAGCCTTGACTAGATGGACCTTTGTTGACAAAGTAATGTCTCTGTTTTTTAATATGCTGCCTAGATTGGTCATAACTTTCCTTCCAAGGAGTTAAGTGTCTTTTAATTTCATGGCTGCAATCACCATCTGCACTGATTTTGAAGCCCTCCAAAATTAAGTCATCCACTGTTTCTACTGTTTCCCTATCTATTTCCCATGAAGTGATGGGACCAGATGCCATGATCTTAGTTTTCTGAATGTTGAGCTTTAAGTCAACTTTTTCTCTCTCTTCTCCCCTTTCACTTTCATCAAGAGGTTCTTTAGTTATTCTTTACTTTCTGCCATAAGGGTGGAGTCATGTGCATACTGAGGTTATTGATATTTCTCCCAGCAGATATTGATATTTCTCTGTCTCTCTTCACTCTAGCTTGTGCTTCTTCCAGCCAAGCATTTCTCATGATGTACTCTGCATATAAGTTAAATAAGCAGGGTGACAATATACAGCCTTGACATACTCCTTTTCCGATTTGGAACCAGTCTGTTGTTCCATGTCCAGTTCTAACTGTTGCTTCCTGACCTGCATACATATTTCTCAAGAGGCAGATCAGGTGGTCTGGTATCCCCATCTGTTTCAGAATTTTCCACAGTTTATTGTGATCCACACAGTCAAAGGCTTTGACACAGTCAATGAAGCAGAAATAGATGTTTTTCTAGAACTCTCTTGCTTTTCCGATCATCCTGTGGATGTTGGCAATTTGATCTCTGTTTTTCTGCCTTTTCTGAAACAGCTTGAACATCTGGCAGTTCACAGTTCACGTATTGCTGAAGCCTGGCTTGGAGAATTTTGAGCATTACTTTACTAGCGTGTGAGATGAGTGCAATTGTGCAGTAGTTTGAGCATTCTTTGGCATTGCCTTCCTTTGAGCCAAATCAGTCATCATCAAATCATCTGTCTTTATACATACATATGGGTGGGAGGGTGGAGAAGCAAAACCTCGGAAACAATATTCATTCTAACCTCATTTAGAATAGCATTTCTAAATGGTTTAAATCAAAATATGCTTAAACACTATATATCTGTGCACAGGTAATCAAGATAATATTTCTCTATTTATAGTCATAAATGAAATATTCACACATATTTTAGACAAAAGTTATTCAAAAGCCTTGGGAATATTTTTTTTCCTGTTCTCTCTTTTATAATTAAATATGCAAAATATGTTTCTCTTGGTCTGATTCTTTACTCTTTGCCATTTTGTGACATTTTGAAAATAGTATACCAAATAGAAACAGCATGATCTGCCCTTTAGAAAACAATGGCAGAAAATGCTTATATTCTCAAAGCTGAACAAGTGACTTGAAATGAATGAAATTAGTTCTTAAAGAAGCCCATGTATCATAAGTCACAAAACACTAATCTAATTGTTTTGGGGATGGTTCATTTTCACTGACTTTTTTTTCATAAATGCTATTATTTCCTAGAATATGGTAACTTTTAAATGGAAAATTTTCAATTAATCTTTACACTGTGTGGAGCTAATGCAGGATGTTATCTCTGTTTTAAAGAGTCAGAGTATATGACAGGATTTTCCAAAAAAAAAAAAAAATTAAAAAACTATTCCCTTTACAATTTTAAATAAATAGTCTATCATAGGTATAGTGATCAATAAGTGGTAGTACAGAGAACAAAGATATTCAGAAGTGACTTATTTGGATTTAGAGTAACTGCTGGCTTTATTTTTTATCTTATTTGTCTTCTGTGCAATGTGGATCTGGGCATTAAGTGTTACATGGGCTTACAGACTGAAAAATAACTGATTGCTATGCTATGGTAAAATGAGATAATGTATGTAAAACACTGGGATATAAATGTTATTTTTATTATTGTCACAGCGTCCACATTTTGGAAAACAGTCAGCCTGGTTGATGTCAATATCAATTACAGAGATACTTGATCTAATCTCTTACTTGTTCAATTGTAATGTTCAAACCATAATCCGATTTACTGCATGGCAGTGTTGCAACATTAAATTGTAGTTTTAGATATGAAAACACTTAAAATATATTCAGTGCTTGACACACTATATTTTTGTTCATTTCCAAGTACCTTGATGTTGGATTATTTTCTAAGTGCCTAGGTACTAGAGTTACTAAAATCAAGTATTTTTGCACACCTCATAATTTAATTAAAAAAGTCTTTGAAACATGCATGGTTATTTAGGCATAGTGTGCTATTTTTATTTAGGGTAGGTTGATATAGAATTAGTATGCTATTTTCCCACTTTTTGAGAGCAAACACCACTGATGGTAATTCATAAAATGCAAGCTGTTTGCTCATTAGCAAGACCTTAACAATAGAAAAAGCTGTGCCCTCTTGCTACAGTATAAATGCCTTGTGTACCATATCTGTAGAATACTATTTTTCTTTATGTCACATTTATAAAAAAAAATTTAAATATACAATTTTAATTATATATTGAAAAGTTTTATAACCATATTCTAGAATTGAGGATGGGGTTGTAAGCCCAACATTTCTATAATTAATAAAAGTTTATATCATTTAAATAGTTTTTAAATAAAATACCAAAAATTAATCCCTTGTAAATGTCTCCATATGTTATTTTTAATGTCAGTTAATTTTAAATAAATGTACTCTAATTTGGATGAATTCCACTAAACCATATTAACAACTACCTAACATTGTATAGAGTTTTGCCATTTACACAATACTTAAATGGATGAGTAAAATACTCAAAAAGAGTTTAAAAACTTATTATATTCCAGATGCTATAATAAATGCATTTGAGTATCAATTTTCTTTTACAGTAAGTTAGTAAACCATTACTGTTCTATGTTTTAGATGGATCTTGAGACACTAAATATTTGGAGCACTTGTATAAGAATTAATTACTTCCCTGGTAGCTCAGCTGGTAAAAGAAATCTGCCTGAAGTGCAGGAGATCATAGTTCAACTCCTGGGACAAGAAGTACTCCTGGAGAAAGGATAGGGTACCCACTACAGCATTTTTGGGTTACCTTGGTGGCTCAGATGGTAAGGAATCCACCTGTAATGTGGGAGACCTGGGTTCAATCTCTGGACTGAGAAGATGCCCTGGAGGAGGCATGGCAACACACTGCAGTATTCTTGCATGGAGAATACCCTGGACAGAGGATCCTGGTGGGCTATGATCAATGGGATTACAAGAGTCAGACATGACTGAGAGACAAAGCACATAACACACACAAGTGGAAAATTTAAGGCATATAATGTGTGGATCACAATAAACTGTGGAAAATTCTGAAAAAGATGGGAATACCAGACCACTTGACCTGCCTCTTGAGAAACCTATATGCAGGTCAGGAAGCAACAGTTAGAACTGGACATGGAACAACAGACTGGTTCCAAATAGGAAAAAGAGTACATCAAGGCTGTATATTGTCACCCTGCTTATTTAACTTATACGCAGAGTACATCATGAGAAACGCTGGGCTGGAAGAAGCACAAGCTGGAATCAAGATTGCCAGGAGAAATATCAATAACCTCAGATATGCAGATGACACCAGCCTTATGGCAGAAAGTGAAGAGGAACTAAACAGCCTCTTGATGAAAGTGAAAGAAGAGAGTGAAAAAGTTGGCTTAAAGCTCAACATTGAGAAAACTAAGATCATGGCATCTGGTCCCACGACTTCAAGGGAAGTAGATGGGGAAACAATGCAAACAGTGTCAGACTTTATTTTTGGGGGGCTCCAAAATCACTGCAGATGGTGACTGCAGCCATGAAATTAAAAGACGCATACTCCATGGAAGAAACGTTATGACCAACCTAGAGAGCATATTGAAAAGCAGAGACATTACTTTGCCAACAAAGGTCCATCTAGTCAAGGCTATGGTTTTTCCAGTGGTCATGCATGGATGTGAGACTTGGACTGTGAAGAAAGCTGAGCACCAAAGAATTGATGCTTTTGAACTGTGGTGTTGGAGAAGACTCTTGAGAGTCCCTTGGACTGCAAGGAGATCCAACCAGTCCATTCTGAAGGAGATCAGCCCTGGGATTTCTTTGGAAGGAATGATGCTAACGCTGAAACTCCAGTACTTTGGCCACCTCATGCGAAGAGTTGACTCACTGGAAAAGACTGATGCTGGGAGGGATTGGGGGCAGGAGGAGAAGGGGACAACAGAGGATGAGATGGCTGGATGGCATCACTGACTCGACGGACATGAGTTTGAGTGAACTCTGGGAGTTGGTGATGGACAGGGAGGCCTGGCGTGCCGCGATACATGGGGTCGCAAAGAGTCGGACATGACTGAGCGACTGAACTGAATTGAACTGAATGCTGATTCAATTAATTTTCATGAAATAATATGGCAAAAAGTAATATTGAAATGTTGCAATGCTATATTTTGCTGTTCTTAAAAGAGTATGTTTTGTAAAATATATATTAAATTTTAAATACATCAACTCTAAAAGAATTTAAAATAGAATATGAACACTACCATTGACTTTTTCACCTTAAAATATGAGTCCCTTTTTACTCTTAACACTCTTAGTTTACATCTCATCAAGAAGACATGACCTAGGACTGTATCATGTGCTGGAATTCAGAAAAGATTTTATTAAATCTGTTCAAAAACTTTTTTGAAATAAATAACATTTATTTTATCAAGTAAATGCATGCGTAAGTACTTACTAACATAAACAATAGCCACTGCCTCAAGCTCACACCTACCCTCAGGACTGTTACATCTACATTTCATGATAAGCTTAAATGTCTATGTCTTAATGCTTTCAGGTTAACACAGATATACTCACTTTATGCTATGAAAGATAAGGATGCAACTTACTTTAATCTCCATTGTTTCTCTCCTACTCTCATCCTAGTTTGATATTTGTATGATTATGTATAGTTTTCAGTTGCATGTCTTTAATATTTACATAAGTCTTTCCATATGTACTTAGCTATGAATTTTAGATAATGATTTTGTTTTAAAAAAGGTAAAGAGATTCAAGCATTTCCTCATACTGTCATTCTTTCTCCTGTCTTTCTGTATATGTTTTCATACTTATGAGTACTTATATTCTGTTTTATAGAAATGACTGTTTTCTGAGTCTTGGCTAAAGTTCATTCTAAAAAATAAAAATTGAATTTAAGTTACTTTATAATCAACAGTATACATATAATTCACTACATAGCTAAAGTTATGTATAGTCTAATAGCAGAATACCTGGATCACTCAAAATAAAATATTCTTAGCATGATAAAGAATGCTGATAATTTACCTTCCTACATTTTCTAATAACATGTTTTTCACTTTCTTCTGAGCACTCACTATTTAAAGTCAGATATCTACTAAACTCTCTCTCTCTCTCTCTCTCTCTCTCTCTCTCTCTATATATATATATATATATATATATATAAATTTGGGCTTTTAAAAAGATGATTTCAGTTCAATTCAGTTCAGTTGCTCAGTCGTGTCTGACTCTTTGCGACCCCATGGAGTGCAGCACACCAGGCCTCCCTGTCCATCACCAACTCCTGAAGCTTACTCAAACTCAAATCCATTGAGTTGGTGATGCCATTCAACCATCTCATTCTCTGTCATCCCCTTCTCCCCCTGCCTTCAATCTTTTCCAAGATCAGGGTATTTTCAAATGAGTCAGCTCTTCGCATCAGGTGGCCAAAATATTGGAGTTTCAGCTTCAACTTCAGTCCTTCCAATGAACACGCAGGACTGATATCCTCTAGGACGGACTGGTTGGATCTCCTTGAAGTCAAAGGAATTCTCGAGTCTTCTCCAACCCCACAGTTCAAAAGCATCAATTCTTCAGTGCTCAGCTTTCTTTATAGTCCTACTCTGACATCCACACATGACCACTGGAAAAACCATAGCTTTGATTTGATGGACCTTTGTTAGCAAAGTAATGTATTTATTTTTTAATATGCTATGTAGGTTGGTCATAACTTTCCTTCCAAGGAGTAAGCATCTTTTAATTTCATGGCTGCAATCACAATCTGCAGTGATTTTGGAGCCCTCAAAAATAGTCTGTCACTGTTTCCACTGTTTCCCCATCTATTAGCCATGAAGTGATGGGACCAGATGCCATGATCTTAGTTTTCTGAATGTTGAGTTTTAAGCCAACAATTTCACTCTCCTTTTTCACTTTCATCAAGAGGCTTTTTAGTTCTTCTTCCGTTTCTGCCATAAGGGTGGTGTTATCTGCATATCTGAGGTTATTGATGTTTCTCCTAGAAGTCCTGATTCCAGCTTGTACTTCATCCATACCAGCGTTTCTCATGATGTACTCTTCATATAAGTTAAATAAGCAGGGTGATAATATACAGCCTTGATGTACTCCTTTCCCTATTTGGAACCAATCTGTTGTTCCATGTCCACTTCTGGATTTCTCTAACATGCTCCTCACTTCCACCAAACTCTCACTGGCAGCCATGCCTTTAATCTTCATATTTCTAACAACATCTTGTTCAGGGAAATATAGTTTTTTAAACTTCTTTTTCATATCCTGTGCCTTAAAAATGCTCTCAGTTTCTTCCCACTGTTGGAAATCTGAAGTTTAGCCACTGTGGCTCAGTATTCACAAGGTAATACAAGACTGAAATAAAGTAACATTTAGGCATAATTCTCACCTAGAGTCTCTAAGGAAAATCCAATTACAAAATCCTTCATATTGTAGTAAAAACCAAGCTTCTTGTGGCTGTAGAATTTAGATTCCTTGTTTCAATATTGAATGTCAGCCTGAAGTTTTTTCACTTAATAACTGGTACCTGATGTTCTTTCCACATGGCTTCTCCAACTTGATGTTTCAAATTCTTCTCATGCTTAAAATCTCTAATTTCCACATCTGCAATCAATGGGAGAGAATGATGTCTTCAAAGGGCATGTATGGTTAGATTTTGGTCCAGATTACCCATATCCTCTTTCTATCTTTTTAAAAAATATATATTTATTTATTTTTGACTCTGCTGGGTCTTCAATTTGCATGGACTTTTCTGTAGTTGCTGCTAACTGGGGCTACTCTTCATTGCTGTGTCCAGGTTTCTCATTGCAGTGGCTTCACTTGTTGTGGAATATGGGCTCTAGGGCATGTGGGCTACAGTAGCTGCCTCATGTGGGCTCAGTATTTCCAGCTCTCCCCTCTACAGCATAAACCAAATAGTTGTGGCACACTGGGTTAGTTGCTTCAGGGCATGTGGGATCTTTCAGACCAGGGATCAAAGCCATGTCTTCTGTGGCTGGTGAATTCTTTACACCTGAGCCACCCGGGGAAGCCCCTCATCTTTCTTTCTTAAGAACAACTATGTAATATGCTAACATGTATGCTCATATTATCCGACGCTTTGCAACCCCAATGACTGCAGCCCACCAGGTTCATCTCTCAGAGGATTTCCCAGGCAAGAATACTGAAGTGGGTTGCCATTTCCTACTCCAGGGTATCTTCTTGACCCAGGGACCAAACCAGCATCTCCTGAATCTCCTGCATTGCAGGCAGCTTCTTTACTCTTGAGCCACTGGGAAAGCTGTGTAGTATGATATGACTTAATCTCAGGAGTAAAATACATATAACTCACTCTTGCTCATGGCATGTATACCAGAGAGGGAAATCCTAGAGTGATATTAGAATTCTGTTTATTTTACTGATATTTCAATATATTCCCTTCCCTTTTCTGGGTAAGGTCATGGACTGAATAAGGATTGCTATAGGCAGAAAAAATGTATATGGGGAAGGATCATGGCCTCACTGAGTCCTGCTCGAGATGTACAAAGAAAACTTTTAAGACCAAACAGGCAATAGAGAGTCACCAAACATTTAAGAAAATCCAATAGGAACATTGCAGGAAATAAGGTAAACACAAAGAACTACAGTTCTGAATAATTTATGACAATTAATGGAAAAGAAATAAAACTAAAAAAATCTAATATTTGTCTTCTTAAAGATTTGAAAAATGATTCATTTTGATATTTGGCAAAACTAATACAATATTGTAAAGTTTAAAAATAAAATAAAATTAAAAAAAAATAAAATTTAAAAAAAAGATTTGAAAAATGATTGAATTTACAAAAGAGGAAAAAGTCCTCATGAATAAGACAAAAGAAAAAATTTTTTAAAGCTAGCAATTGAACCACAATTGAAAAAATATATATTTCAATCAATACAAGATTGCAGATAAAAAGGAAGGATTTGTTCAGGAATAAGGAAACAAAAGACCAAGGAATAGATGAGTAAAGTGTATAAAAGGGTATAAAAGACATAATAGACTAGTCAAAGAGGTTATGCATCCACCTAACATAGTAGCAGGGAAAAAGAAAAGAATTGAACAAAATGAGTGGAAGATATAATCACAGACTTAAAAAATTCTAAGATAAGAAGGATTATTTTTCAACATGAGAAATTTACACAGATGCTAAAAAACGGAATTAAAATTGACCTACAATTTGATATACCTTTCAGAAATTTGATAACCTCCAAAGGATATAAAGGATCTTAAAATTTCCAGAAAAAAATGTGTATGTTATCACTTATGTCAAAAGAATCACTCTGATATTCTGCCAGAAACATAGAATGTTAGAAGATAATATGAGAGCTCACCTAATTTTCTAAGACAAAATAATTTTGGAAATATTTGGATTGCCTCGGTGTGTTGTTTTTACTGAAGAGTGGGATAATAAAGTATACTTGATATGCTAGTTTGGCTTACAATTAGCTCAGGATAGGGTATAGAGGAAAGGGTTCCGAGGTGTTGCAGTGGTAAAGAATCCACCCCACCAGCCAATGCAGGAGACGCTGGAGATGTGGGTTGAAGCCTTGGGCTGGGAAAATCCCCTGAAGAAGGAAATGGCAACCCACGCCAGTATTCTTGCCTGGAAAAATCCCATGGACAGAGGAGCCTGGTAGGCTGCAGTCTATGAGGTCATAAAGATTGACATATGACTGAACACACACACACACATACAGAGGAACCTGTGAATCACACCTCAACAATGAGGTTAAACACTGAAAGAAATCTATTCTTTACTTGTTCTGTCTAGGACATGGGATGAAGTTAGAAGGACATCATCATCCTGTGACCATGAAAGTCAAGCTACAAACACTGAGAGTAAAGGTGCTAGAAGATGAGCAATAGCTGTTTCCTTGAGGGTATCAGTGAACTGTCAGATCATCTCAGACTTCTTGGTACAGAGCCAAACTAAGTATTTTATTTGTTTAAAATATTTTGGAGGAGTTCCTCTTAATTTCAACTGAATTGATTCCTCATAAAACCTGCAATTATAAACCAAGTCAAAGTATAAGCCAAGTGCCAAAGCGAAATAAAGATATTAAATTGTAAGTTTAAAGTAATAAAATTATACATTACTCTATCTGAAAGAAGCATTCAAGAATAAATTTATCAGGGTTTTAACACAATAAAATGAACATGATATTAAAAGATATGGACTTAAAATAAAAGGCCATGGGATGAATTGATAGGTTGAAGAATGCCTAGAAAGACTGGAAAGTCATTTTTTTCAAATTAGAAGAAAATGTCAACTTCTTCCAAAAAAGATCTTCAGTAAAAGGTGATTGAATAGAAACACTATGGTTAAAACCTGAATAATCTTGAAGATAGAGTGTAGTGTATCAGTATAAGATAGATGAATGGCAAAGCACTTTAGTTTTCATGTCTTGAGAGACCCAATAACAGTATGAAAAGGCAAAAAGATATAACACCAGTAGATGATTCTCCCCAGGTTGGTAGGTGTTCATATACTACTGATGAAGAGCAAGAAATAACTCCAGAAAGAATGAAGAGGCAGAGCCAAAGCAGAAACAATTCCCAGTTGTGGCTGTCTGATGGTGGAAGCAAATTCTGATGATGTTAAGAACTATCTTGCTTGGGAACCTGGGATGTTAGATCCATGAATCAAGGAAAATTGGATGTAGTCAAACAGGAGAGGGCAACGTTGAAGACCAACATTTTAGGAATCATTAAACTAAAATGGACGGGCATGGGTTAATTTAATTCAGATGATCATTATATCTACTACTGTGGGCAAGAATCCCTTAGAAGAAATGGAGAAGCCTTCATAGTCAACAGTACAGTCCCAAATTAAGTACTTTTGTGCAGTCTCAAAAATGAGAGAATGGTCTTTGTTCATTTCCAGCAAGCAATTCAACATTATAGTAATCCAAGCCTATGCTCCAACACTAAAGCTGAAAAAGGTGATGTTGAAGACCTATAAGACCTTATAGAACTAACACCAAAAAAAAAAAAAAAAGATGTCCTTTTCATCATAGGGGACTGGAATGCAAAAGCAGGAAGTCAAGAGATATCCAGAGTAACAGGCAAGTTTGGCCTTGAAATACAAAATAAAACAGGACAAAGGCTAATAAAGTTTGGCCAAACAAATGCATTTGTCATAGCAAACACCGCCTTCCAACAACACAAGACATTTACACATGAACATCATTGGATGATAAATAATGAAATCAAATTGATTTTATTATTTGCAACTGAAGATGGAGAAATTACTTTGCCAACAAAGGTCCATATAGTCAAAGCTGCTTTTTTTTTTTTTTTTTCAGTCATCATGTATGGATATGAGAGTTGATCCTTAAAGAGGGCAGTGCACTCAAGAATTGATGCTTTCAAATTTTGGTGCTGGAGTAGACTCTTGAGTCTTGTCCCTTGGACAACAAGGAGATCAAACCAGTCAGTCTGGAAAGAAGTCAACCCTGGATATTAATTGGGACAAATGAAGCTAAAGCTGAAATACTTTAGTTACCTGGTGTGAAGACCTGACCCATTGGAAAAGACCCTGATGCTGGGAAAGATTGAGGGCACAAGTAGAAGGGGTGAAAGAGAATGAGATGGATGGGTGGCATTTCCAGTTCAATGGAAAAAAGTTTGAGCAAACTCTGGGAGATAGTGAAGGACAGGGAAGCCTTTGGGCAACAGTACCTTCAGTGGTAGCTACTAAACCTCCACCGCCAAAGATAAATAGATGATAGATATACCTCTACATAAATTAAAATTCTATTTTTTACATATATATACTTGTACCTCCATATTGAAATTAATGGTACTCAATTCTGAGATAGTGTATAAAGGGTTGTGAAAAATTACAATTATATGATAAATACATACGGTCAGCAAAAACAAGATGGGATTGGACTGTAGCTCAGATCATAAACCCTTTATTGCCAAATTCAGACTTAAATTGAAGAGAATAGAGAAAACCACTAGACCATTCAGGTATGACCTAAATCAAATACCTATGATTATACAATGGAAGTGACAAATAGATTCAAGGGATTAGATCCGATAGACAGGATGCCTGAAGAACTATGGACGGAGGTTCATGACATTGTACAGGAGACAGGGATCAAGACCGTCCAGAAAAGGAAATGTAAACAAAAAGGCAAAATGGTTGTCTGAGAAGGCCTTACAAACAGCTGAGAAAAGAAGAGAAGCTAAACGCAAAGGAGAAAATGAAAGATATATCCATTTAAATGCAGAGTTCCAAAAAACAGCAAGGGGAGATAAGAAAGCCTTCCTCAGTGATCTATGCAAAGAAATAGAGGAAAACAATTGAATGGAAAAGACTAGAGATCTCTTCAAGAAAATTAGAGTTACCAACGGAACATCTCATGCATAGATGGACACAATAAAGGACAGAAACCGTATGAACCTAACAGAAGCAGAAGATATTAAGAAGAGGTGGCAAGAATACACAGGAGAACTGTACAAAAAAAGATCTTTATGATGCAGTAACGATGATCGTGTGATCACTCCCCTAGAGCCAGACATACTGGAATGGGAAATTGAGAGGGCCATAGGAAACATCACTACAAACAAAGCTAGTGGAGGTGATGAAATTTCAGTTGAACTATTTCAAATCCTAAAAGACGATGCTGTGAAAGTGCTGCATTCAATATGCCAGCAAATTTGGAAAACTCAGCAACTGCCACAGGACTGGAAAAAGTTAGTTTTCATTACAATCCCAAAGAAAGGCATTGCCAAAGAATGCTCAAACTACTGCACAATCCCATGCATCTCACACGCGACCAGAGTAATGCTCAAAATTCTCCAAGGCAGACTTCAAAAGTATGTTAATGAAGAACTTCCAGATATTAAAGCTGGATTTAGAAAAGTTAGAGGAACCAGAGGTCAAATTGCCAATATGAAAGTGAAAGTAGAGAGTGAAAAAGTTGGCTTAAAGCTCAACAATCAGAAAACTAAGATCATGGCATCTGGTCCCATCACATCAAGGCAAATAGGTGGAGAAACAATGGAAAAAGTGACAGACTTTTTTGGGGGCTCCAAAATCACTGCAGATGGTGGCTGCAACCATGAAATTAAAAGACACTTGCTCCTTGGAAGAAAAGTTATGACCAACCTAGACAGCATATTAAAAACAAAGATATTACTTTGCCAACAAAGTCCATCTAGTCAAAGCTATTTCCAGTAGTCATGTATGGGTGTGAGAGTTAGACTATAAAGAAAGCTGAGCGTCAAAGAATTGAAGCTTTTGAACTGTGGTGTTGGAAAAGACTCTTGAGAGTCCCTCGGACTGCAAGGAGATCCAACCAGTCCATCCTAAAGGAAATCAGTCCAGAATATTCATTGGAAGAACTGATGCTGAAGCCAAAACTCCAATACTTTGTCCACCTGACGTGAAGGACTGACTCATTGGAAAAGACCCTAATGCTGGGAAAGATTGAAGGTGGGAAGAGTAGGGATCGACAGAGGATGAGATGGTTGGACGGCATCACCGACTCAATGAACATGAATTTGAATAAATCCCGAGAGCTGGTGATGGATAAGGTGGCTTGGTGTGCTGCAGTCCATGGAGTCGCAAAGAGTCTGACATGACTGAGTGACTAAACTGAATTGTTAGGTGATGGAAAAAAACAAGAGAATTTCAGAAAAACATCTACTTCTGTTTTATTGACAATACCAAAGCCTTTGACTGTGTGGATCACAACAAACTGTGTGAAATTCTTAAAGAGATGGGAATAACAGACTACCTGACCTGCCTTCTAAGAAATCTGTATTCAGGTCAGGAAGCAACAGTTAGAACTGGACATGGAACAATAGACTGGTTCCAACTTGGGAAAAGAGTACATCAAGGCTATATATTGTCACCCTGCTTGTTTAACTGCAAGGGTATCAAATTAGTCAATCTTAAAGGAAATCAGAGTCAGACATGACTGAGTGAATGAAATGACTGAAAAATTCAGTTCAAAGTATACTTTAAGTAAAAAGTGAGAATATAGAAATGATATTAATTTAGATTAAAAATGATATTTACAGAAGAAGAATGAGAATGGACAGGTCTGTACAACTGATGTTAAGAAGAATCAAAAGGGAAACACCATTAAATATGAATGCTAATCATTTATCATTTTAACCATGAAATGTGTTTTATTCAATTGTTTAATGACAGTTCAAATGACAACTTTTACTTTTACCACAAAAATGCTTTTTTTTCTCTTTATACTTCGAGACTCCCAGATGAAGAACAATATATTTAATAGAGTACAGTAATAGCACATTACACAGGTATAATTAGTGGAATTCAAAAATCATTGTCAGTGGATAAAATTGTGTAAAAGTCAAAGTTTATCTTCAGTGCATGAGCATTTTAATTTCTTTTCTATAAATGCAAATTGTCATCTTAGAATCAACTGCCTTTGGGCTCCTATCCTCTTCTCTTCTATTCTCTATTTCCTATTCCTTCATAAAAATCCTGATCAGAAATTTATTCTTCATGTTATTGTCACAGATCAGGTAGCTACCATTCTCAGAAGCATGGATTTGAATGGGCATAAAAATTAATTGGTATACAAAAGCTCTTAGAGAGATGAAACAACAAATGTAAAAATTCAAGTGTCATCAACTGCTTACATAAGATGGGGTGCGAAGTAGATGAAGTTTACTCCTTCAATCATCAAATCAGATCAAGTAAATGATTATATAATAATTACTTTACAAGGGATACAGATTTTTAGTTAAAAGATACATATTTTATTACATATTTTCAAATATTCAATTAATGAGTCCATATAGTTGACTGATGTGAGAGTTGGACCATAAGAAGGTGAGTGCTGAAGAACTGATGCTTTTGAACTGTGGTGTTGGAGGAGACTCTTGAGAATCCCTTGGACTGCAAGGAGAACAAACAGGTCAATCCTAAAGAAAATCAGTCCTGAATATTCATTGGAAGGGCTGGTGCTGAACCTGAATTTCCAATAATTTGTCCAACTGATGTGAAGAGCCGACTCATTAGAAAAGACTCTAATGCTGGCAAAGATTGAAGGCAAAAGGGGAAGGGGATGACAGAGAATGAAATAGTTGCATGGCATGAATGACTCAAAGGACATGAGTTTGAGCATCTCCTGGAGATGATGAAAAACAGGGAAGCCTGGTGTGCTACAGTTCATGGGGTTGCAAATAGTTGTACATGACTGAGCGACTGAACAACAATAGTAGACTGAATGTTCTCAGGTGGTGCTATTGGTAAAGAACCCATCCCCCAGTGCAGGAGACTTCAGAGACACGGATTTAATAACTCTGAGCGGAAGATCCCCTGGAGGAGGGCATGACAACCAACTCTCTCATTCTTGCCTGGGAAATTCCCTGGACAGAGGAGCCTGGTGGGTTAAGGTCATAGGGTCACAAAGAATGGGACAGGGTGAGCTACTTTCACTTTCACTTTGAAGTGAAAGTTCAAAAGCATCAATTCTTCAGCGCTCAGCCTTCTTCATAGTCCAACTCTCACATCCATACATGACCACAGGAAAAACCATAGCCTTGACTAGACAGAACTTTGTTGGCAAAGTAACGTCTCTGCTTTTGAATATGCTATCTAGGTTGGTCATAACTTTCCTCCCAAGGAGTAAGCGTCTTTTAATTTCATGGCTGCAGTCACCACCTGCAGTGATTTTGGAGCCCAAAAAAAAAATAAAGTCTGACACTGTTTCCACTGTTTCCCCATCTATTTCCCATGAAGTGATGGGACTGGATGCCATGATCTTCGTTTTCTGAATGTTGAGTTTTAAGCTAACTTTTTCACTCTCCACTTTCACTTTCATCAAGAGGCTTTTGAGTTCCTCTTCACTTTCTGACATAAGGGTGGTGTCATCTGCATATCTGTGGTTATTGATACTTCTCCCGGCAATCTTGATTCCAGCTTGTGTTTCTTCCAGTCCAGCGTTTCTCATAATGTACTCTGCATATAAGTTAAATAAGCAGGGTGACAATATACAGCCTTGACGTACTCCTTTTCCTATTTGGAACCAGTCTGTTGTTCCATGTCCAGTTCTAACTGTTGCTTCCTGACCTGCATACAAATTTCTCAAGAGGCAGATCAGGTGGTCTGGTATTCCCATCTTTTTCAGAATTTTGCACAGTTTATTGTGATCCACCCAGTCAAAGGCTTTGGCATAGTCAATAAAGCAGACGTAGATGTTTTTCTGGAACTCTCTTGCTTTTTCCGTGATCCAGCGGATGTTGGCAATTTGGTCTCTGGTTGCTCTGCCTTTTCTAAAACCAGTGTAGATCACAACAAACTGGAAAATTCTTCAAGAGATGGGAATTCCATGCCACCTTAACTTGCCTCCTGAGAAATCTGTATGCAGGTCAAGAAGCAGCAGGTAGAACTTGACATGGAACAACAGACTGGTTCCAAACTGGGAAAGGAGTACATCAAGACTGTATATTGTCACCCTGCTTATTTAACTTATATGCCGAGTACATCTTGTGAAATGCTGGGCTGGATGAAACATAAACTAGAATCAAGATTGTCAGGAGAAACACCAATAACCTCATATATAGAGATGACACCACCCTTATGGCAGAAAGTAAAAAAGAACTAATGAGTCTCTTGATTAAAGTGAAAGAGGAGAGTTAAAAACCTGGCTTAAAACTCAACATTCAAAAAACAAAGATCATGTCATCTGGTCCTATCACTTCATGGCAAATAGATGGGAAGCAAGGGAAAAAGTGACAGACTTTATTCTTTGGGCTCCAAAATCACTTCAGATGGTGGCTGCAGCCATGAAATTAAAAGACACTTGTTCTTTGGAAGAAAAGTGATGACTAACCTAGACAGTATATTAAAAAACAGACATTACTTTGCCAACAAAGGTCCACTTAGTCAAAGCTATTTTTTTTCCCAGTAGTCATGTATGGATGTGAGAGTTGGACCAGTCAATCCTAATGGAAATCAGTCCTGAATATTCACTGGAAGAACTGATGCTGAAACTGAAACTCCAATACTTTGGACACCTGATGGGAAGGACTAATTGGAAAAGACCCTGAGACTGGGGAAGATTGAAGCCAGGAGGAGAAGGAAACGACAGAGGATGAGGTGGTTGGATGGCATCACCAACTCGATGGATGTGAATTTCAGTAAGCTCCAGGCGTTGGTGATGGACAGGGAAGCCTGGCATGCTGCAGTCCATGGGGTTGCAAATAGTCGGATATGACTGAGTGACTGAACTGAACTAAACTGAACTTCATTTACATACTTTATTTCATGTTTTGTTTTCAAAATAAAGTGTGTGTTTCATATTGATAGTATATTTTAATTCTGACTAGCAACCTTCAATTGTTCATTAGCTACTTGTGCCAAGTTCCCATGGTACTGGAAAGAACAACTATTTACCAGTAGAATTCATCAATAATTGCTTAGCGACATAATGGAGCATGATTAACAGTACTCTCTTCATCTATCCCAGGGAAATCACTACTGATGTTAATCTGTCACAATTATGTAACATGCTGAAATCATACTTATGTTTTTCAAATTAAAATATAATTATTTTTCCTCACTTAAAAACTGTACAGCTATTCAATGGAAAATAAAAACCAAACCATGCAAAATATGAAGAGAAAGTAAAAATATGTGAATATCCATACACCAAAGAGAATCAGTTAACTTTCTTAAATATTTTGTTTAGTATCCTTTCAATATCACTCCATAGGTGAAAATAAACTACTCATATACTGAATCGCATATAATATATGCAAACTATATAAATTTATAAATATTTGTATCTGTTCACAATTTTCCCAGTACAATTTCTGAAACAGAAAACATTTTAAATGATTTAAGATGTGTTATCATTAATACAGAGGAATACAGTGATCTGTATAATTTCATAATTTGTTGCTCATTTCATTAATCAGGGAAAAAATGTCATTGAAATAACAAATGCTTATATCAATGCAGTAAAGTACAAGTTGTCGGTACAACCTTTCACAGTGGATATTTCAATTGGTGTCTTAAAATATTTGACCTTTCTCAAATCTATCCCCATCCACATACCATCCAATTCAAATTATTGTTTAAAAAATTAATGTGTTAAAATGTTAGTCCCATAGGTGTTGTACTTTATCTCATTTGTTCCGTATTACGTCCTTAGGCTTAGATATAAGACAAAAGTAAGAAAGGGCTACAGAAAATAAGAAATACCCCAAAACTAAAATTAATCTTCTTCAGGCTACTACCATGAATTTTCTAAAGCATTTTCAAAGCTTCAATTTTAGCAACAATTTAAGAAGCAACATTAAGGATATCAGTTTGTACTTGTCTGCAGTTAAAATGCAGATACAGCTTACAGCTAATAGAGTGAGATGAAATTTACATTTCTTTAAGAAATATAAATCACCAAGCATCAACTGCTTATTCTATAGTGCTTTTCTAGGAATGTGTTACATTAATTAATGAGAAAGAAAATAACCTGTACAACTTTGACTAATGTATTTTTAACATGACTGTATAAACAGTAGCATTAAAGAGGCCAAGGTTTCCCTCCACTCCCATGCAAGTCTGAGATGTCATCACACAAGAAGAGAATACTGCCTACATGCTATATATCATGTTATCTTATCAACTATCACACATATTCATGTCTTTGGTTACCAAATTGACAATGATAAGGGGCACTGGGGAAGGAATAGGATGAAGATCTGATTTATGAATAAAAGTCTTTCCCTAGATGGTTAAGTTTTAGGAACCTCAAAACAAACTAAACAATCATCAAAGCAAAAAACCACTATGAACAACAATGAAAATGCCTGTTATGTAAAGATAATGTTCTGTTAATTAATTCTTTATTGTTCGTATGCAATTCCTGCTGCCTGATCTAGACCTATGCTACTCATATTATGGTTGGTCTATTGAGTCAGTTCTCAATCTATAACTATATAAGTACAGATAGTACAGGTACTAAGGGAAACATTTACAATATTTTTATCAATATTATGAAGGAATTTTATGGTTACAAAATCCAATAATTTTTAATGGGTCCAGCTAATATATTTGTGATTTTTATTTATTTTTTTCTAGTTAAAACTTGCTGCATTTTACACAAGAATAGCCCAAATGGGATTGGACATTAAGGATATTTGTCATTCATCACAGATAGCACTTGGCTAGGCCACTGTCTTGAAAATCTTCGTTAACTCATGTACTTGGTTAAGACTCCAAATTTATAAAAACACCAACCTGTCACTGGATAAAAGGTGTATCAAGGAAAGGGAACAGTTCTCTAAAAATCAGGAATGCTAGTTTGATTTAAATTGTTTTTTTTCTTTAGCTTCTTTTCTTCACTTTGGAGTTCACATTTAATGAAAGCTTAATGAGTACCTCTCACTATCTCCTGTGTAGGCCTATATTAGGATATAATTTATAAATGAAGTTTATAAGTACATATAAGTTTAAATATTTTCTTTTCTTGGCTTCTACCTATTTCATGAGGATATGTGATCCACAAATGAAATTATGTGGATAAAAGATTTTAATGTTGCAGAACTGACACTGCTGATACAGATCACATTCTTAACTCCACATTTTTTATGCAGTTGGTTTGCTCATAGATGTACAATCAGAGCAAAGGAAGCATATTTCACTTAAGACTATTAAAGTATTCAGAATAGTTCCCATAGTAAGTTTTTTAAATTTACTATCATTCACTATCATTCTTTTTGTGCACCATCAGTCACTCAGTCATATGCAACTCTTTGTGACTCCATGGACTGTAGTCTGCCAGGCTCCTCTGTCCATGGGATTCTCCAGACAAGAATCAGCCATTTCCTTCTCCGAGAGATCTTTCTCACTCAGGGATCAAACACACATCTCCTGTGTCTCCTGCACTAGCAGGAGGATTCTTTGTCACTGAGCCATCTGGGAAGCCCCAATATTATTACAGTAACATTATCAATTATGGGGAGCTATAAATGATAGGGGGTGCATTTGAAGGAGGTGCATATAGAACGAGCACTACATACATCAGCATCACCAAAGAAGAGATCCTGCATTGAGGAGATATGAAGAATGTGGTTAACACTGTGGAGCAAGGATATTTTGAGTGTCAGATATGTTGCACACATAATGCATAATAGTGCTAGTGTAAAAATTCAGGTTTCATGATCAAAGGTCAATGTGCTTAAATCTCATGATGTTTTCATTGGTTCTGATAATAATTTCTGATAGATAATTGATTAATAATTAATTCATCCTAGGGTCACACCACCATGTTTGAATTTTTCTTGCAGTATTTTGTAACCATGAATTTGAGCAAACTCCAGTGGAGGAGGACACACATTGTGGAGGACAGTGGAGCCTGGCATGCTATAGTCTATGGGTTTGCAAAGAGCCAGACACAACTTAGCAACTGAACAACAACAGTGTAATATTGGATAGATTACTCATTTCCTATGCACCTTAGTTGTCCCATATGTAAAGTGGAGATAATAAGAGGGCCTCCATGATAAGACAGTTAGAAAAGTGGCACAAGTTAATAGGCAACATATATTCCAAGGATTTAAAACTGTGCCAAGCACATAGTCAGCACTCACTGTCATCTCCTAAGGCAAAGATTCTTCATGGTGAACGTTGAAAGCTTTAAACAGGTTTATAGCTTCAATGATTGCCTAACTTATTTAGTAGTTTATTTGTTTTATTAAAAGTGAAAATGTTAGTTGCTTACTTGTGTCCTACGTTTTGTGACTCATGGACTGTAGCTTGCCAGGCTCCTCTGAACATGGAATTCTCCAGGCAAGGATATTAGAATGGGTATCCATTCCCTTCTCCAGGGGATCTTCCTGACTCACGTATTGAATCTGGGTGTCCCACATTGCAGGTTGATTCTTTACCATCTGAACCACCAGGAAAGCCCCATTTGTTTTATTAGTCAAATAACTGCATTTGTTTAGATATAGATAACTAATATTATAAGACATTTAAGTAGATTTTATTCAGGTGGAAGAATAAATAATCATCTCATTTGAATCATTTCATCTGAATGCTGCTAGCAAATAAACATAAAATTCAAGTACAATCACTAAACAATGTGTCTAGACATTTATGTCACATTCTTCTAGCCAGATGTTGATGTGAGATTTTAGTAGCATTTATATTACCTAGCAGAGGTGATTCTTCTAAAAGCTGTTGTTAGTACTTGTCAAATTATTGGCTGTTAATTTGAAAAATAAAGTATCCAGATGAATGAAGATGAGTTGCATAGACTTTCTCTATATGCAACAGAACTGGCCTCTGTACTGAGAATTTTTATCACTCAAAGTGAATGTGTATCTAAAATATTGCCTATGGCATTCCATAAGAGTAAGTGAAAATGTCATGTTATAAGGTGACAGTAGCTTTGCATTTGCATTTTAAACTCTTTGTATAGGTGTGAGATCTTTGGGGAAAGGAGTTACAATTTTCTTCAGCATTCAACTAGTAAAATTGAGACTCTGTTTTCAGAGAAGAGAAAGTGTGTAATTTCTGGGTATGTTTAGTAAAACCTATCAACCATTTAAAACATCTGAAGTCTGATTTAGCCATTATTGTAGGTTGAAGCTTTGTTCATAGTGATGCTTCCTAAGACCCACTTGACTTCACACTCCAGGATGTCTGGCTTTAGGTGAATAACCACAGAATCGTGGTTGTCCGGGTCATTAAGACTCTTTTTTGGCATAGTTCTTCTGTGTATTCTTGCCACCTCTTCTTAATCTCTACTGCTTCTGTTAGGTCCTTGCCCTTTTTCTTCTTTATTGTGCCCATTTTGCATGAAATGTTCCAATTTTCTTCATGAGATCTCTAGTCTTTCTAATTCTATTTCTTTCCTCTATTTCTTTGCATTGTTCACTTAAGAAGGCTTTCTTATCTTTCTTTGCTATTCTCTGGAACTCTGAATTCAGATGGGTATATCTTTCCTTTCCTCCTTTGCCTTTCACTTTTCTTTTCTCAGATATTTGTAAGGCCTCATCAGACAACCATTTTGCATTTTTGCTTTTCTTCTTCTTGGGGATAGTTTTGGTCACCACCTCCTGTACAATGTTATAAATCTCCATCCATGGTTCTTCAGGCACTCTATCAGCTTGAATTCCTTGAATCTGTTTGCCACCTCTACTGTATAACTGTAAGTGATTTAATTTAGTTTATACATGAATGGCCTAGTGGTTTCCCCTATTTTCTTCAATTTAAGTCTGAATTTGGCAATGAGGAGCTCATGATCTGAGCCACAGTCAATTCCCAGCTCCCAGTCTTGCTTTTGCTGACTGTATAGAGCTTCTCTATTTTTGGTTGCAAAGAATATAATCAGTCTGATTTCATTATTGACCATCTGGTGATTTCTATGTGTAAAGTCATCTCTTGTGTTGCTGGAAGAGAGTATTTTCAGTGCCCAGTGTACTCTCTTGGCAAAACTCTGTTAGCCTTTGCCCTGTTTCATTTTGTACTCCAAGGATAAACTTCATTGTTACTCCAGATTATCTCTTGACTTTCTCCTTTTGCATTCCAATCTCCCATGATGAAAAGGACATTTTTTTTAATGGTGTTAGTTCTAGAAGGTCTTGGAAATCTTAATAGAACAGTTCATCTTCAGCTTCGTCAGCATTAGTGGTTGCGGCATAGACTTGGATTACTGTGATATTGAATGGTTTGCCTTAGAAACGAACAGATATCATGCTGTCGTTTTTGAGATTGCACCCAAGTACTGGATTTCAGGCTCTTTTGTTGATTATGAGGGCTACTCCATTTATTCTAAGGGATTCTTGCCCACAGTAGTAGATATAATGGTCATCTGAATTAAATTTGCCCATTTCAGTCCATCTTAGTTCATTGATTCCTAAGATGTTGATGTTCACTTTTGCTATCTCCTGTTCGACCACATTCAATTTTCTTTGATTCATGGACCTAACATCCCAGTTTCCTATGCAATATTGTTCTTTATAGCGTTGGACTTTACTTTCACCAGCAGACACATCCACGCTGGGCATTGTTTCTGCTTTGGCCCAGACTCTATTCTTTCCGTATCTATTTCTCTGTCTTCCTTTCTAGCATATTGGACACCTACCCACCTGGGGGGCTCATCTTCTGGTGTCATATCTTTTTGCCTTTTCATACTGTTCATGGGGTTCTCTAGGTTAGAATACTGAATGATTTACCATTCCTTTCTCCAGTGGACCACATTTTCTCAGAACTTTCCATCATGACCCATCCATCTTGGATGGCCCTGCATAGCATGGCTCAAAGCTTCCTTCCCTTACACAAGACTGTGGACCATGTGATCATCTTGGTTACTTTTCTGTGATTACTTAGTTTTCTGTGACTATTTCCCTTACCTTGAATAATTTATCATCAAATTGATAAAATGAATGAGTTAAACAAATGAATTATAATGCATCATGAGAAATGCAGTAACATCTGTGCATATTGTAATAGCTCAGAGGAGTATGGAGAATGAGAAGTCTAGGAGCAGAAAAGTGAAAATTGCCAACTGCTACTGGTTTATAAAGCCAAGCCCCAAGGCCGCATGCTATAGTTAAAAGTCCAGGAAGAAAGAAATTGTTTGTTATTTCCCATTGTCTCACCTCCTCAAAGATTTTTATCTTTGTTCCAAATTATTTGGACATTTCAAAGAAGTCATGATTTCCTGGCCTATCAATTGGGATGGTATTGAAAGCAACTTATTACCTTCCACTTTTATGCACGGTACAGACCATTGTTCTATAGCATGGTTTTTTTTATAATTGAATATGATTGATTAATTTATTAGACATCCAAAATTATATATTTCAAATTGCTATTAGTATTAACACCTAACAACAACAACAAAACTATACCTTACAAGTCAGAAAAGTCAGAGGAATTCAAAGCTCCATCATTGACCCTGTCATACAACAGTTTTTTTGTTTTTTTTTTAAAGTTGTAAAGTAGGCTGCAATAAAAATAGAATAAGGTCAGTTCCAAAGGTGATAGAGATGTGTTTATTTTTTGAAGGGAGAAATAGGAAGTGATCAGATTTTATTTTTTAAGTTTTGACTTTTATGACTTGGAATTTTTTATAATAGTGAAATAATTATTACTGAAATTATTGGATACAAAAATTAGCTATTGCATGTCTAGCCCCTCAGTTTCTCACTGAAAAAAAAAAAACAAATTAAGATCTTTCTCAGTCATACAATTTTTCTCAAGATTGCAGCTAAATTATTATCAGAGAGAATAAAAACATTCAAATAGGCATGATTTGAAATATATATATGTACATATGTACACATATAATTAATTTTGCAAACTATTGATTAATGAATAATGTGAAAGTGTTAGTCACTCAGTTGTGTCTGACTCTTTGTGATCCCATAGACTGTAGTCCACCAGGATCCTCTGTCCATGGAATTCTCCATGCAAGAACACTGGAGTGGGTTTCCATTTCCTTCTCCAGGGGCTCTTCCCCACCCAGGGATTGAACTTGGGCCTCCTGCATTTCAGGCAGACTCTTTACCTTATGAGCCACAAGGAAAGCCACATCAATAATGTAAACGATATAATTACAAGAAAAAAGTTTAGATATATTATGTCCTACATAATATGAATCACTAATATATTCTAAAATATACTTACTTTGAAAATTGTGGGTTCAATAAGGGAATATATGTGTATGTAAATATACATTTATGCTTATTTTTATATTTAAATTTAGTATTTAGAATTGTCTGTCATTCATTTATTTTAAAAATTGAGCTTTTGAGGTTTGCATAATTTTACATAAATATGTTGACTTTGTATATATACATTTTTGCAATATACTCATTACATTTTAGAATTGTTTCTATATGTATCTTCTAAAACAATTATACTAAATAAAAATCCTCTTCATAAAAAAATCTATTGTTCACTTGATAATAACATTAATTAACAAAGTTAGAACTCTTACTAAACCAAATCAATGCCAAGCTTATGCTGGCAAATAGGAGGGAAATATTAACTCATTTATATTATGTATGTCAAAATAAAAAAAAATATTTTGACATACAAAGTCTAAATAGATTAATTTAGATTAAAATTCACAAGTTTTGGTTTTATATACTATTCAAATTATTGAAGCCATAGGATACAATTATTTACTTCACTCTTAAAATAGTTTCCCCCTCATATTTTATTAATATGGCCTAAATGTGGCAAGATATTGATAAATAAAATGAATTATGTAAGAAAATTATTAATTTTCTTCTTATATATTTTTATTATAATATAGGATAATATAATTTTATATAAAATGTCCCTTTCATATAATTATTTCAAAGTAATCGCTTTTTATTTTTAGTCTTTAGATTACATTCAAAAATGGTGCAAAGTACAATCAGCTTTAACTTTATTGAAGAGCAACTAGCTTGAGGAATCCTGTTACTGGGGGGAAAAAATGAAAGCTGCTTGTTTGTCCCACAGATCACCCAGATACCAGCATGGCCCTCCATGTTTGATGAGAGGATGGGGTATTTATCTTTGTTTCATACTAAGTGATACAGAGTTTATATTGGATTCTGATGTACAAAAGAGGTAGCCCTAGAAATGGATCCCCCTAACAGAGATAGATATATACTATCTGGACACATAAAATTACTGTGGAAAACTGCATTGGTCACAAGTGTACTCAAGAAGGGGCTTCGCTGGTTACTTGTCTGGTTAAGAATCCACCTGCAATGCAGGAGGCCCTGTTTGGATTCCTGGACCTGGAAGATCTGCTAGAGAAGGGATAACCTACCCACTCCAATATTCTTGGGCTTCCCTGGTGGCTCAGCTGGTAAAGAATCTGCCTGCAATGTGGGAGAACTGGGTTCAATCTCTGGGTTGGGAAGATTCCCTGGAGAAGGGAACAGATACCCACTCCAGTATTCTGGCCTGGAGAATTCCATGGACTGTAGAGTCCATGGAGTCACAAAGAGTCATACACGACTGCGTGATTTTCACTTCACTTCACTTCGTACATAAGAAGAGGACTTCCTTGATGGTTCAGTGATAAAGAACCCACCTGCAAATGCAGGAGACATGAGTTTAATCTTTGAGTTGGGAAGAGCCTCTAGAGAAGGAAATGGCAAGCCACTCCATTATTCTTGCCTGGTAAATCTCATGGACAGAGGACTCTGGTGGGCTTTACTGTTCATGGGGTTGCAAAAGAGTCAGACACAACAAATAAATAAGAAGTAATGTTAAACCTTTGGTTAGAAATCATACAGTAAATTGGAGAGATACATAGATACTGTTGGGATGAATGTAAAAATAAAACAAAACAAATATCAAACTAAGAACTTTATGTTGGACCCAATTTTGGTGTCTCTGTACCTCCATTTCACTTGGTCCAAATTGACTTGTTCTCCTTTGGTCCCTGGGCTTTGGCTTCTATTTCAGTAGGTCTCTAACTGCATATACCACTGCCTCATGCTCTAGCATCACAGTCCTTATTATAGTCTTCTAAAGAAGTCCATGCTATTCTCCTGCTTGCAATGGACAATAGGACATCTATTTGTCAGTCAAGTTGTGTTTTTTTTCTAATTTTATTTTATTTTTAAACTTTACAAATTGTATTAGTTTTGCCAAATATCAAAATGAATCCACCACAGGTATACATGTGTTCCCCAGTTCTGTCCAATTCTTTGTAATCCAATGGACTGCAACACATCAGGTTTCCCTGTCCTTGACCATCATCTAGAGCTTGCTCAAACTCATGCCAATTGAGTTGGTGATGCCATCTGACCATTTTATCCTCTGTCATCCCCTTTTCCTCCTGCCTTCATTTTTTCCCAGTATCAGGGTCTTTTCCAATGAGTTGGCTCTTTGCATCAGGTGGCCAAAGTATTGGAGCTTCAGCATCAGTGCTTCCAGTGAATATTCAGGGTTGATTTCCTTTAGGAATGACTGGTTTAATCTCCTTGCTATCCAAGGAACTCTCAAGAGTCTTCTCCAACACCACAGTTCAAAAGCATCAATTCTTCAGCGCTCAGCTTTCTTTATAGTTCAACTCTCACATCCATATTGACTACTCGAAAAACCACAGCTTTGACTAAATGGACCTTTGTCAGCAAAGTAATGTCTCTACTTTTTAATATGCTGTCTAGGTTTGTCATAGCTTTTCTTCCAAAGAGCAAACATCTTTTAATTTCACGGTTGCAATCACCATCTGCAGTGATTTTGGAGCCCAGGAAAAAAAAGTTTGTCACTGTTTCCAATTTTTTTTATCTATTTGCAATAAAGTGATAGGACTGGATGGCATGATCCTAGTTTTCTGAATGTTTAGTTTTAAGCCAGCTTTGAGAGATCTCTAGTCTTTCCTGTTCTATTGTTGTCAGTTAAGACTTGGATTTTTTTTTTTTTTTTTACTTTACAATATTGTATTGGTTTTGCCATACATCAACATGAATCCACCACGGGTGTACATGTGTTCCCAATCCTGAACCTCCTTCCCACCTCCCTCCCTATACCATCCCTCTGGGTCATCCCAGTGCACCAGCCCCAAGCTTCCTGTATCCTGCATCAAACCTGGACTGGCGATTCGTTTCTTAGATGATATTATACATGTTTTAATGCCATTCTCCCAAATCATCCCCCCACTCCCTCTCCCACAGAGTCCAAAAGACTGTTCTATACATCTGTGTCTCAACAATTGGATTTTAAAAGGGTGTGCCATGAGATTGCAGCTCAGAAAATAATTATTACCATTTAAATTTCACCTTAAGCTCTATTTTCTAGGTTTTCCAAGTGATAAAACATCTCATTCTGGACTAGATTTTTATCATGTGTTGCTTTTGTTGTTGTTGTTGAATACAAAGTTCACCAGGATTCAACTTTTGCTGTATACGTGATTTTCAAGAATTCATTTAAATAAAATAGTTATTTTGTTTGCATGCATTTTTGAAGATAATAGGTTCTCAAAGTTAAGAATCTCTTTTATTTACATTTCTATTTTTCTCCAAATAACAAAAAAATTAAATTAATACTCAAAAAACTTTTTTAAGAACTAATGATGGCCTAGATATTTTCTCATTTGTGTCTTTGAGGCTATGTGTACTCTGTGAAGATATTTCCTTCCTCCTGGTACTCTCCTGACACTTCACTTTCCTAATAAATGTTTATAATTTATTTAATGGTTTTATGATCTAGCCTTCCAGTGTGTGTGTGTGTGTGTGTATGTGTGTGTGCGTGATTTTTCAAGTCTGTTACATTGTGGCATTAATTAACTGCTAAATAAGAACTGCAAGTATTATCATTTTTACTCACCATAGTGATTATAACCTTGGAAACTTTAGTGTATATTTTTTATGTTTTGGCTTGACTGTAAGTATCAGAGAAAAATTATAAGGAACCATAAATGAAAATTCCTGAGAGTAAGAAATAATTCAGTGATATTTTTCCTGAATTCACAATGTGGTACGTCCAATGTAGGATGACATGTTAGAAAGAACAATGGACTGAATCCTAATGACAACTTGTAGCATTCTTAGAGTACAGAAAGAGATTAGGGAACTTTTTTTTTATCTTTCAATTCCTTTATTTTATTATAAGTACAATAAGAAATTGGGACAAGAACGTCTCTTGGGTCTAATCTAGGTACAAACTTTTATAATATTAATAGAAACCAATTTAAAAATAAAGTCTGTTCTGATGAATATTATATCAAGTTATACTGAATAGTTTAAACAAACCTATATTTTTTGAAAGGATCCCAAAAGAGATTAATGACAAAAAATGGAAGGGAAAAAATAACATTGTGTAATTGTAAAATGGGTTTTTTCTCAGTTATTTTTAAAAGAGTTCAGTTAACATTAGATATTATATCATATAGGTTACTATATTTTTGTATGTTTATATTTTTTAATGTTCACACTTTAGTAAAATATTATAGCAAATAAATCAATAAATTTGAACAGTTCTAAAATATGTGTTCTGATAATTCCTTATCTAATTGTTTACATAACAGTTTCTGACAATGATTCCTGGTAGACTGAAAGGATCTAAAAAGTCGAAAAAGGCGCTAAAGAGTATTTTGTCTGATTTAACTTAGCGTTATTGCTTCTTTTTAGAATTGTTACAAAGGAAAGGCAATTCATTCTCTGTCCTCTAATCCAGGTAGATTCATAAATTAAAGGTTCAGTTTTGGGGAGAAGACTTACTAATAGTTATTGGCCACCTCATGCGGAGAGTTGACTCATTGGAAAAGACTCTGATGTTGGGAGAGACTGGGGCCACAAGAAGCGGACGACAGAGGATGAGATGGCTGGATGGTATCAGTGACTCGATGGACGTGAGTCTGGGTGAACTCCGGGAGTTGGTGATGGACAGGGAGGCCTGGCGTGCTGCGATTCATGAGGTTGCAAAGAGTCGGACATGATTGAGCGACTGAACTGAACTGAACTGAACGGATGCAAGGCAAAATTTTCAGTGTTAACTGATTTCCTAGTTGAAACCAACATAAGGTAGATTAAAGTGAAAGCCTCAGAAAATGTGAAAGTCAATGTTAGATATCATATATTAATATATATATATATATTCAATTCACAGCAGAGATTTACAGAAAATATCTGCTGTGAATTGAATGCACTTTATTATTACATAGAGGCTTCCCTGGTGGCTCAGACGGTAAAGCGTCTGCCTACAAGGCGGGAGACCCAGGTTCAATCCACAGGTTGGGGGATCTCCTGCAGAAAGAAATGGCAACCCACTCCAGTGTCCTTGCTTGGAAAATCCCATGGACAGAGGAGCCTGCTGGGTTACAGTCCATGGTGTTGCAAAGAGTTGGACACGACTGAGCAACTTCACTTTCACTTATTATATAAGACATCTCCACATACTGTTTCAGTATTTGTGCTAAAAGAGTGAAACATAGAGGTCAAATGTATGAACTTCCTCTTTAACATCTAGTATCGTAGTAGATTTGGACATTTTTCTTTACTTGAAAGAGAATTCCACAGCACTTTCAATGTTTCTGTGAGTATCATGTGATTTATGCTTTCATGTTCACTTTGCACATCACTGTTTTACTTTGCAGAATTCTTTTTTTTTTTTTTTTTTAACTTCACAATATTGTATTGGTTTTGCCATACATTGACATGAATCCGCCACGGGTGTACATGTGTTCCCCATCCTGAATCCTCCTTCCACCTCCCTCCCCATCCCATCCCTCTGGTCATCCCAGTGCACCAACCCCAATCATCCTGTATCATGCATTGAACCTGGACTGGCAATCCGTTTCACATATGATAATATACATGTTTCAATGCCATTCTCCCAAACCATAAAACTCTTGCCCTCTCCCACAGAGTCCAAAAGACGGTTCTATACATCTGTGTCTCTTTTGGTGTCTCACATACAGGGTTATCGTTATCATCTTTCTAAATTACATATATATGCATTAGTATACTATATTGGTTTTTTCTTTCTGGCTTACTTCACTCTGTATAATAGGCTCCAGTTTCATCCACCTCATTAGAACTGATTCAAATTTATTATTTATAATGGCTGAGTAATATTCAGTTGTGTACATGTACCACAGCTTTCTTATCCATTCATCTGCTGATGGACATTTAAGTTGCTTCCATGTCCTGGCTATCATAAACAGTGCTGCAATGAACATTGGGGTACACATGTCTCTTTCAATTCTGGTTTCCTCAGTGTGTATGCCCAGCAGTGGATTGCTGGGTCATATGGCATTTCTATTTCCAGTTTTTTAAGGAATCTCCACACTTTTCTCCATAGTGGCTGTACTAATTTGCATTCCTACCAACAGTATAAAAGGCTTCCCTTTTCTCCACATCCTCTCCAGCGTTTATTGCTTGTAGACTTTTGGATCGCAGCCATTCTGACTGATGTAAAATGGTAGCTCATCGTGGTTTTGACTTGATTTTCTCTAATAATGAGTGATGTTGAGCATCTTTTCATGTGTTTGTTAGCCATCTGTATGTCTTCTTTGGAGAAATGTTTCTTTAGTTCTTTGGCCCATTTTTTGATTGGGTCGTTTATTTTTCTGGAATTGAGCTGCAAGCGTTGCTTATATATTTTTTCCAAAGCAATCTATAGATTCATTGCAATCCCTATCAAGCTACCGATGGTATTTTTCACAAAACTAGATCAAATAATTGCACAGTTTGTATGGAAATACAAAATACCTTGAATAGCCAAAGCAATCTTGAGAAAGAAGAATGGAGCTGGAGCAATCAACCTGCCTGACTTCAGGCTTTACTACAAATCCACAGTCATCAAGACAGTATGGTACTGGCACAAAGACAGAAATATAGATCAATGGAACAAAATAGAAAGCCCAGAGATAAATCCACGCACCTATGGTCACCTTATCTTCAACAAAGGAGGCAAGATTATACAATGGAGAAAAGACAATCTCTTTAACAAATAGTGCTGGGAAAACTGGTTAACGACATAAAAAAATGAAACTAGAACACTTTCTAACACCATACACAAAAAAATAAACTCAAAATGGATTAAAAATCTAAACATAAGGCCAGAAACTATAAAACTCCTAGAGGAGAACATTGGCAAAACACACTCTGACATACATCACAGCAGGATCCTCTATGACCCACCTCCCAGAATAATGTAAATAAAAGCAAAAATAAACAAATGGGACCTAATTAAACTTAAAAGCTTCTGCACAACAAAGGAAACTATTAGCAAGGTGAAAAGACAGCCTTCAGAATGGGAGAAAATAATAGCAAATGAAGCAACTGACAAAGAATTAATCTCAAAAATATACATGCAAAATTCTTAATAGTCTTGTATTTTATCATACCACTTTGGGCAGGCACTGTCCTTCTGCGTCATCTGATTTTAGAAAACTTACTGAGATTATTTTTCTGATTTTCATTAAAAATAAAAACACAAACAACTTTTTAAAAGGAAGAAAGGAAAAGAGAAAGATGTAAGTAAAAAAAATCCAATAAATTTTGGAGTTCCTAATTTATAACAGAAATTAAAAGATCTTTAAAAAGAAAATTGTCTAAAGAACTGTGAAGAGACTGTGATTTTAACCTAGACTAGTAATTTAGCTTGCCACTGGTTCGTGAATGCCAGCAGAAGACAAAAGCTTATTGGTTCAGAATAAAAACAGTGTAAAACACTCATGCCAGGGGAGGAAGTAAGAGATTCATGTTTGTTTTGTATCAGTTCAATTTGCCTCACACTTTCCACTGGGGTGAAGCACAGGTTGGTCTAGTTGAATGCTGAACGTTTAGTTGCTTGGCACCTTGGCGGAGGAAGCCCAAGCTTAAGAAATGTCGGCTTATATAAAGGGACTGCAAGCAAAACTGTCCAAGTTTTGTAACAGAAGAAAAGATTAGCTTTCTTATCCTGGACAACAAACACAACTTTTCTTTGCTCTAGAGCGAGGGACTATATTTTTCACAGTATTTTGCAATGCAAACATCCTTGGAAAGGTTTTCCAGAACTAAAAATATCAATAACATCTCTCAAAACAGAGAAATAAGAAAGGACCATAGAGAATTGTCTCCCAAATGTCTCATGTTATTATGGTTTTTTTTTAAATACATAAAATGACTTGAGGATGATGCTTTCTGACTCTTAACCTTCTCTCTTTCTTTCTGAGTCTGCTCTGTTTTATCCTCTCAATGTATTTCATTTCAAATACATAAGATTAACTAATCTCTCATTCAGTAACTCAAGATCTCTGAATATACTCCAAGGGATCAATTATTTTTTATTAAAATGACTTCTGTTTCAGAGTGGAATGAAATCCCCAGGTAGGAAGAAACTAATTTCCTTTTTGCTATAGTAGTTCAATAATATATTTGCCAAATCTAGAGGTCACAAATGTGTTATTTATTTCTGTATCATTTCAAGGAAAGACACACATAACTCTATTGAGATTCTTCTCTTAAGATCATACAGTTTAAATGATTTTGGATGTAAATTAATGCTAGAGGCCATTAGCTCCAAAAGAAAAAGGCTACACTAAATGATAATCTCCAGATATAAGCTAGAGATTATAAAAATCATTCACCTGTATTGGTAGAATTAATAAATGCAGGAAAAATGAGGAGGAACGTGAGTCTAAATGATTAAATATATAGGGAATACACCAAAATTGCCTAAATTGGAAATAAAAAGGGGTCCCTGAAACAATTACAGTAATTGACATCAAGCAGTAGATATGTAAACAGTGAAGGGGGAACAAAAGGGAAACAAAAAATAAGCTTAAGAATTTAGAAAAAATTAGGCAAATTAAGTATAAGTTTAAAAATACATAATTAAACTAATATGACATAAGATGGCAAAGCCTAAATACAAAAAATATATATTCTAAATGTATTCTAAAAATTATATATGTAGATATACATATATACATATATATGTGTATATGTGTGTGAGTGTGTGTGTGTGTGTATATAATATATATATATATATATATATATATATGTATGTATACAAAACTATATATATAAAGACATGTAGTTTCCCTGGTGCCTCAGAAAGTAAAGAATCTGCCTGCAATGCAGGAGACCGGGTTCAGTCTCTGGATCCCTGTGTCAGGAAGATCCCCTGGAGAAGGGAATGGCTACACACTCCAGTATTCTCACATGGGGAATTCCATGAACAGAGGAGCCTGGAGGACTATATCATGGGAGAAAATATTTCATATGTGAAGAGAAAATATGGAAGAAAATCAGTAACTAGGGTTTAGTCTCTATAATTTTAAATCCTTACTAAGTAAGTTCTTTTAAAAAAATAGAAAAATGTATTGCCATATTAATAATATGAATTTGAAATTCCCTCTGATACATTTGTCACATACCTACCTAACATATATTTAAAATGTGCTTTAAATATATAAGTATATTTTAAAAGCTAGTTAAATAAAAGATATTGATCACATCTGAGTAATTTATTGTTTCTTCTTTCTATTTGAAGTATTTGTAAATATGTCTGTTAAGAGACCTTTCTGACACTGGCATAATGACTGTAACTGAAAGTGTTTGAATGGAATTTATTTTTGTTTAAAATAAATATTATCTGTAAATCACTAAAAAATACAACAGCAATTGACTTGTACATCAGAATTTCTGGATTCATAAACTGACCATGTTAATGGCAAGCTCTGCAATCTTGGGCAAGATTATTTCTTCATTTTGTTTTCAATTAAGCGTGTTGGTACAGATGTGTCTAAGTAACATTTACATTTTAAAATTTTATGAAGACATTTAGGTTGCTTTCACATCTTGCACATTGTAACTAGCCCTACAATGAACAGAAGGGTGCATATATCTTTTTGAATTCGTGTTCTCATTTTCTTTGGATAAATATCCAGAAATGGAAGTGATGGCTCATGTAGGTGGTTCTACTTTAGTTTTCTGAAGAAGCTTCATACTGTTTTCCATTGTTGTTGCACCAATTTATGAGGTATAATAAGAAGTACACACGTCCAGATATAAAATAAATAAATTACAGTGATGTAATATATACACAGGGAATATAGTTAATAATATTGCAACAAATTCATATAGTGATAAATGGTAATGATCTTATTGAGGTGATCAGTTAGTTCATAGTGTACAAAAATATTGAAATGCTGTGTTGCACACCTTAAACTAATTTAATATTGTATGTTAATTACAACAATAAAAAGGTACAAAAAAGATATTCCATGGTGATAAAAAGAAGTCACAGCTATCTGCCCTCTAAAAAAGACTTTGCTTAACAGTCTATTTCGGTCTTGTCTTCGTGTGAAGTGACCTCTTCTGCATCAAGAGGATGCATTCCATTCTTAATTCTTGATTTAATGCATGAGTCACATTTAACCACAGGAGACAAGGTTGTAATATCCTACATTAAAGTATCTGAGTATGTTATGGCTACAAACAATAGTTTATTTTGATAACTTTTAAAAGAAAAATATAAACAGAGGAAGAACAGAGAATACAATGATTTTATAAAACTGATTTATCCAAGAAATCAATACAAAAAGAGAGCCTAAAATAAACTGGCTACATAAACAGTTGTTCTTTCTTTTAATCCCCCTGGCAATGTTAACATTTCACTGCAGATCTAATTTATTACATTTTTTTCTTCAATGTATTTTTCCATGCTATGTTATTTGTTTTGTGTGAATTATCTCTGAAGCATCCAGAAGTTTCTAAAGATTGGGAAATCTTTAAATAATCCTACAGAACATAAATTTCTTATTAAAAACTTAAAAAAAACCCTACCAAATAAAGTTTTTAAGATATCATGTGATATATATCATATCTTAGAAAATGCTATTTATAAAACAAACAAACAAGGGCATTTTAACCTGTTGCAGAAATAAGAAAGCTAAAATAACATTGAAAAACTTTTTAAATATCCTAATAATATCAAGTAGTATTTTCCTTAGATTTAGGAGATCCATTTAATATTCATCTAGCATACAAAATTCCAAAAGGTATTCCTGAGGAGGCTAAAATAATGAAGATTAGTATATGAACCCTGAAAGGGCCAATATCTGCAGTATCTAAAATTTTGTTCAGCATCATTTTATCTAGTAGACATCAGAGTGTTACTAACCCACTTCCCTCACCCAAAAACAAGGGGCAGGAAAGCTATCCATCTATATTGTGTGTATATATATATACATACACGCACAGACTTTCCAGATAGCTCAGATGGTAAAGAATTGGCCTGCAATGTGGGAGATCTGGGTTCTGTCCCTGGGTTGGGAAGATCCCTTGGAGAAGGAAACAGCTACCAACTCCAGTATAACTCCTGGAGAATTCCATGGACAGAGGAACCTGGGAGGCTACAGTCTATGGCATTGCAAAGATTTGGACTGGACTGAACAACTTTCACTTTCAATTTCATATGTGTATATATATCACAGTCGCAGAAAACTAATCAAACTGATCACATGGACCACAGCCTTGTCTAACTCAATGAAACTACAACCATGCTGTGTAGGGCCACACAAGATGGACAAGTCATAGCAGAGAGTTCTAACAAGACATGGTCCACTGCAGAAGGGAATGGCAAATCTACTTCAATATTCTTGCCTTGAGAACCCCATGAACAGTATGATAAGGCAAAAAGATATAACACTGAAAGATGAATTCACCAGGCCATTAGGTGCCCAATATAATAATGGAGAAGAGTGGAGAAATAACTCCAGAAAGAAGGAAGAGATGTAGCCAAAGCAAAAAAAAAAAGTGCCCAGTTGTGGATATGACTGGAAATGGAAGCAAAGCCTGATGCTGTAAAGAATAATATTCCACAGGAAGCTGGAATACAAGGTCAATGATTCAAGGTAAGTTGGAAGTGGTTAAAAAGGAGATGGTAAGAGTGAACATAGACATTTTAGGTATCAGTGAATTAAAATGGACTGGAATGGGCAAATTTAATTCAGACGACCATTATACCTACTAATGTAGGCAAGAATCCCTTAGAAGAAATGGAGTAGTTCTCATAGTCAACAAAAGAGTCTGAATTACAGTACTTGGGTTCAGTCTAAAAAATGACAGAATGATCTCTGT
The DNA here is from genome assembly GCF_003369695.1 of Bos indicus x Bos taurus. Classification (NCBI taxonomy): domain Eukaryota; kingdom Metazoa; phylum Chordata; class Mammalia; order Artiodactyla; family Bovidae; genus Bos; species Bos indicus x Bos taurus. The sequence continues at coordinate 14,522,502 of NC_040076.1, read as the reverse complement.
TCGTTACTAAGGCAAACCATTCAATATCACAGTAATCCAAAACTATGTCCCAACCACAAATGCCAAAGAAGCTGAAATTGAATGGCTCTATGAAGGCCTACAAGACCTTCTAGAACTAACACCAAAAAAATATGTCCTTTTCATCATAGGGGACTGGAATGCAAAAGTAGGAAGTCAAGAGAAACCTGGAGTAACAGGCAAGTTTGACCTCGGAGGACAAAATTAATCAGGGTAAAGGCTAACAAATTTTGCCAAGAGAATGCACTGATCATAGCAAACACCCTCCTCCAACAACACAAGAGAAGACTCTACACATGGACATAACCAGATGGTCAATACCAATATCAGATTGATTACATTCTTCACAACCAAAGATAGAAAAGTTCTATACAGTCAGCAAAAACAAGACTGGGAGATGACTGTGGCTCAGATCATAAACTCCTTATTATCAAATTCAGACTTAAATTGAAGAGAATAGGGAAAACTTCTAGGCCATTCAGGTATGACCTAAATCAAATCCCTTGTTATTATAGAGTGAAAATGGGAAATAGATTAAATGGATTAGATCTGATAGACAGAGTGCCTGAAGAACTATGGATGGAAGTTTGTGACATTGTACAAGAAGCAGGGATCAAGACCATCCCCAAGAAAAGAAATGAGAAAGGCAAAATGGTTGTTTGATGAGGCCTTACAAATATCTGAGAAAAGAAGAGAAGCTAAAGGCAAAGGAGAAAAGGAATGCCCATCTGAATGTTAATGTTCTGAAGTATAGCAAGGAGAGATAAGAAAAACTTCCTACATGATCAATGCAAACAAACAAAAAAATAGAGAAAAACAATAGAATGGGAAAGACTAGAGATCTATTCAAGAAAATTAGAGATACAAAGGAACATTTCATGCAAAGATGGGCACAATAAAGGACAGAAATGGCATCAACCTAGCAGAAGCAGAAGGCATTAAGAAGTTGCAAGAATACACAGAAGAACTATACAAAAAATCTTCATGACCCAGATAACCAAGATGGTGTGATCACTCAGCTAGAGCCAGCTATCCTAGAGTGCAAAGTTGAGTAGGCCATAGGAAGCATCACTATGGACAAAGCTAGTGGAGGTGATGGAATTCCAGTTGAGCTATTTCAATTCCTAAAAGATGATGCTGTGAAAGTGCTACACTCAATTTGCTAGCAAAGTTGGAAAACCTAGCAGTGGCCACAGGACTGGAAAATATCAGTTTTTATTTCAATCCCAAAGAAAGGAAATGTCAGAAAATGTTCAAACTACTGCAAATTGTACTCATCTCACATGACAGCAAAGTAATAATCAAAATTCTCCAAGCCAGGCTTCAGTAGTACATGAACCAAGAACTTCCATATGTTCTTGCTGGATTTAAAAAGACAGAGGAACCAGAGATCAAATTGTCAACATTTGTTGGATCATTGAAATAGCAAAGAGTCCAGAAAATAAATCTACTTCTGTTTTATTGATTATGCCAAAGCCTTTGATTGTGTGGATCACAATAAACTGTAAAATTCTATGAGAGATGGGAATACCATACCACGTTACCTGGCTCCTGAGAAATTTGTATGCACGTCAGAAGCAACAGTGAGAACTGGACATGGAACAACAGACTTGTTCCAAATTCCTAAAGGAGTAGGACAAGGCTGTATATTGTCATCCTGCTTATTTAGCTTATATGCAGAGTACATCATGAGAAGTGCTGGGCTGGACAAAGCAGAAGCTTCAATCAAGATTTCCAGGAGAAATATCAATAACCTCAGACACGCAGATGACACCATTTTTATGGCAGACAGTTAAGAAAAACTAAAGAGCCTCTTGATGAAAGTAAAAGAGGAGAGTGAGATAGCTGGCTTAAAACTCAACATTCAAAAAATGAAGATCACTGGCCTCTGGTCCCATTCATGGCAAATAGAAGGGGAAAAAATGGATACAGTGACAGACTTGATTTTCTTGGGTTCCAAAATCAGTTTAAATGGTGATTGAAGCCATGAAATTAAAAGATGCTTGCTCCTTGTAAGAAAAGTTATGACAAAACTAGACAGCATATTAAAAAACAGAGACATTATTTTGTCAACAAAGGTACAGGTAGTCAAAGTTATGGCTTTTCCAGTAGTCATGGATGGATGTGAGAGTTGTAGTATAAAGAAAGCTGAGTGCCAAAGAACTGATGCCTTTGAAGTGTGATGTTGGAAAAGACTCTTGAGAGTCCCTTGGACAGCAAGGATATCAAATCAGTCAATCCTAAAGGAAATCAGTCCTGAATATTCATTGGAAGGATTGATGCTGAAGCTGAAACTCCAGTACTTTGGTCACCTGATGTGAAGAACTGACTCATTTGAAAAGACCCCAATGCTGGGAAAGATTGAAGGCAGGAGGAGAAGGAGAAGACAGAGGATGAGATGGTTGGATGACATCACCGACTTGATTGACATGAGTCTGAGCAAGCTCCAGGTGTTGGTGATGGACATGGAAGCCTGGCATGCTGCAGTCCATGGGGTCACAAAGAGTTGGACACTACTGAGTGACTGAACTGAACTGAAATCACTCCATTTGTGTCTGACTCTGCAAAATATGGACCATAGCCCACCAGTCTCCTCTGTCCATGGGATTCTCCAGGCAAGAATACTGGAATGAGTTGCCCAGCCCTTCTCCAGAGGATCTTCCTGATCAAGGATCAAACCTGAATCTCTAGTTTCTCCTGCATTGGCAGTTGGGTTCTTTAGCACTATCTCCAGCTGAGATGCCCATATACTTACATACATATATACTGCTGCTGCTGCTGCTGCTAAGTCGCTTCAGTCGTGTCCGACTCTGTGCGACCCCATAGATGTCAGCCCACCAGGCTCCCCGGTCCCTGGGATTCTCCAGGCAAGAACACTGGAGTGGGTTGCCAGTTCCTTCTCCAACGCATGAAAGTGAAAAGTGAAAGTGAAGTCACTTAGACGTGTCCAACTCTTCTTGACCCCATGGACTGCAGCCTACCAGGCTCCTCTGTCCATGGGATTTTTCAGGCAAGAGTACTGGAGTGGGTTGCCAGTGCCTTCTCCGCATACATATATACATACGTATATATTTTCCTAATGTTGCCTTAATTCCCAAATAGAAAGATCTGAAATGCTGCTGCTGCAGCTGCTGCTCCTGCTGCTAAGTCACATCAATTGTGTCCAACTCTTTGTGACCCCATAGACAGAAGCCCACCAGGCCCCTCTGTCCCTGGGATTCTCCAGGCAAGAACACTGGAGTGGGTTGACATTTCCTTCTCCAATGCATGAAAGTGAAAAGTGAAAGTGAAGTCACTCAGTCATTTCCGACTCTTATCGACCCCAGGGACTGCAGCCTACCAGGCTCCTCCATCCATGGGATTTCCCAGGCAAGAGTACCAGAATGGGGTGCCATTACCTTCTCCGGATCTGAAATGGGGGACGCGTAAATCTCACTTTCATTTTTCATGAAAGTTGACAAGCAAATATATCACTGATAACTGACTTTGACAGTGCTAAGAGAAAAACCAGGAGGAATCTCTGAGTGGCCTAAAGAACTTAAGATAGGTTGAGGTTCTTTTGACACTAGGTACCCCTCATAGGAGCTGCAGGATCTAAAAGAAGAGGAATATTTAAAGGATACAGATAGACTTATAGAAAATTCTCCACCAGGGAAAATACAACCTTAAGAAAATCAGGCACGACTGACATAGGCATCTCATATGGCAAATAAAAGGACAAAAAGAAAATATATTAACTGAGTGGTGTGCTCATTCTCTCAGCCCTATTTTTCTCCTACCATTCACCTAGCATTCTGACACTCAAATTTTCTCCCTCCTTTAAGAAGAATGTTAGATTTCTCTAATAAGGAAACTAATAAAACCAATGAAAAACATCTGTGTAATGACACACAATTCTCCTCAAGGAAAAACCAAGTAATATCACCCTTAAAGACCCTTATAATAAGCCTCACTGTGCAAATAAAAGAGTACTGTGGTCTCATATAGTGTCTTACTCATTGAATTTGCAGTTATATAATAAGATCACCAGAAGTTAGAAATACGTATACTATAAAAGAGAATAAAATTAAGCTAAATTAAAAAACGCAGCAAATATTAAAAAAAGCAGGAAAAATGTTGTAAAGCCAATATCTTCATAAAGACAAAAGAAGATGGAACACTCACACATCTAAAAGGATATGCCATAGGGAAAACACACACAGAATTAATTTAGGTTAAAAATATGCTTGAATTATTTCAGAAGCAGGTATTTGAAATGGTGTTTTTCCCCAAACACAAACACTATTGGTCCCCTTCATAACTCAATCCAACTCATTAAAGTTATAAGTAGAAATAAGGTACACAATACAGCTAAAACTTTTAAACAAATACATTATAGAAAAGTAATTCATTTACTACTTTTTGTCATATCACTCAATACATATTTGAAATTAGGTTCTTTAAACCATGCATTTTGGTCTTATTAAAAGCTTATAGTAGAGCTAGAAGTTTGTAAACTCAAAAATGAAAGGCATCAAGAAATTAAATAACAACCACAACATTGCTACTGGATTTTCAAAAATAATAAAAGACAAAACTGAGGGTATGTATTAGGAATTTAAATACATTTGTTTGGCTGGAATTATGTATAAAATTATATAAATGCATCATCAGCTGCAAATAGTGTGATATGTTTTGCCAAAGAAAATAATAGAAGTTTTGATTTGGTTAATTTAAATTCTGCACTAAAATCACTGTGAAAGCATAGAAAATAAATCTACTCTGCAAAAACTTCTAAGCTCATATATCTTTACATAATACATTGATACATTTCAATTTGGTGAGGAATGTCAGCTATGTTAATAAAAAACAAAGCCATACTACATTTATGAAAGCAACTTGTCTCTTTCCAATAGCAGCTTATAATTGTCTTTTTGGAAAACACTGACCATTTAATTATTTTTGGACAAAGTTAGAAGGATTATTTAGTAGAGAATATAAATCAGCAATTTTGTTGAGCATGAAATTGAGTACCTCATAGAGAAGATGGAAGTCCCAAGAGTTTAAAGATGATGCTATTGACATATCAGTTCATTCTAATATAAATGATTAGTTCAGTTCAGTTCAGTCACTCAGTCGTGTCCAACTCTTTGCAACCCCATGGACGGCAGCACACCAGGCCTCCCTGTCCATCACAAACTCCCGGAGTTTACCTAAACTCATGTCCATTGAGTCAGTGATGCCATCCAACTATCTCATCCTCTGTCGTCCCCTTTTCTTCCTGCCCTCAATCTTTTCCCAAGATCAGGGTCGTTTTAAGTGAGTCAGCTCTTTGCATGAGGTGTCCAAAGTATTGGAGTTTCAGCTTCAAAATCAGTTTCTTGGAAGATAAACACATGTTTTATAGTCAGTCCTACAGGAAATCAACCATGAATATCATTGGAAGGACTGATGCTAAAAATGAAGCTCAAATACTTTGGACACCTGATACAAAGAGTTGACTCACTGGAAAAGACATGAATGCTTGGAAGGATTATAGGCAAAAGGAGAATGGGGTGGCAGAGGACAAGATGTTTAGATAGCATCATCAACTCAATGGACATGAATCTGAGCTAACTCTGGGAGACAATGAAGGACAGGGGAATCTAGCATGCTGTAGTCCACGGGGTTGCAAAGAGTCTAATATGACTTAGTGACTGAACAACAACAATAGTGTGTAAAAGAGCTAGCTAATGAGAACTTACTGTAAAGAATAGGGAACTCTACTCAATACTCTGTGATGATCTAAGTGGAAAGGATATGCAAAAAACAGGATATATGTGTACATATAGGTGATTCATTTTATTGTATAGCATAAACTAACATAATATTTTAAAACAACTATACTCCACTAAAAATTAAACAATTTTGTAAGAAAAAAAAAAAAAAAACTACTCTCTAAACTTGTTGAGAGCATTAAGTACTCATCTAGCTCTTTGTAAGGCACACAAAGAGAGAAAGAACTATATGACTTTCAGAACCAGGCTTCGATTGTCAAATCTCATGTTACAGAGAAAAATACAAAATTGGTTTCTTATTTCCTAAATTTGATAGAGAAATTGTAACATTTTACATTATGTAACATGTTATATAATTTACAAATGTTACATGCTACATTACTTGTAATATTTAAAATGTCAAATCCATTTGCAAAATTTAAAATCAATTTTTGTGTTACCCTAAATATCTTTCTCATATGTTTAAAAAAAATTACTGGGTTAACCAAGCATTATACCAGATGGGCAACCTGTTATTCTATTTTTATGAATATATTTTGACATATATATTGAATATATGAAAATATATGAATATATTTTGAATATATTATGACATATATTTATGACATTTTTATGAATATATTCTTTCAAAATTTAGGCCTAATTCAAGTCTGTTTATTTGCTTAATTGTGACTTATAGATTTCAGACATTAAGGTAACACCAAAACATGGGTCTTAATGGACATCAGAGATACTAGAATAATCAAAGATACTAGTGTAAACCCTTGATGAATACCAATTTAAATCAGTCTAAGGAACTCAAAGTGCTTTAGATATCAGTATTTCCCCATTTTAATTGTCTCAACTTTTAAAATACCTACTATTGTCAAGCAATTCAAATGTTTAAAATATAACATGATTAATGTTAGTGTATCTGCACTTTCATCTAAATACTGTGGAATGTTTTTTCAGGATTTTATGTACTCTACTTTTGATGAATATTAAAGCAAAATAAAAATCTAACCATTTACACTAGATTTCCATCTGGAGTTTGGGAGTTCTTTTCATTTTTCTATGGAACAGCATATACAATAAATCATCCTTCAGTATCCACAGAGGATTGATTCCAGGATCCATTGTGCATACCCAAACTGAGGAAGCTCAAGTCCCATATTTAGCATTCCATATCTGTGGTTTCTGCTTTCATGAACAGAGGAGGAGGGTTAAATTTATTGCTTGTTTAAAAGCCATGACAATTCTGTGTCAGAGTCATATGTATCATTGTTATGATACTGGAATTACTTCATCTCCTTTCTTTCCATTTATTTGCCACTGTTTGGCTCCTCTTCTTTTCCTTGCCTTTTTAACTTCTGCCATTTTTTCTTAGATGATTTCTTCTGCATCTATGAAAACTTCCTCCCAGCTAATAGTGCCAAGTTCTAGAAATGTGTGTGTGTGTTTGTGTGTGCGTGTGCATGTGCACATGCCTGTGTACAAATGTAGGGGGGAAGGATGGCCACTTGTATTTGTGGCTACAATAATAGGTGACTGGCTCAAGTAGGACGATAACCATTGCCCATTATCTATTGTTGTTGTGCTCAATTGTGTGCAGCTCTTTGCAACCCCATGGACTGCAGGCTTCCAGTTTCCTCTGTACATGGGATTTTCCAGGCAAGAATACTGACTGGGCTGTCATTCCGTCCTCCCAAGTATCTTCGTGACCCAGAATTCGAACTTACATCTCCTGAGTCTCTTCCATTGGCAGACATATTCTTTAACTTTGAGCCACTTGGGAAGTCCTGTCCATACTCTGGGTCACTACAAATATCTCCTTCTGAAACTCCAAATCTTCTAATGGAGCCAGTCTTTGGAGATTTCTTTTGGACTCTCCTTTAACTACTATCTGTTAGGCTACAGTCCATGGGGGTCACAAAGAGTCAGACACAACTGAGCGACTTCTCACTTAACTACTATAGTGAAGTGACTATAGTGCAGACTACTAGTCCTATTGATGTATTTTTAATATTCAAAAAATCTAACCATTATGATTTTTCAAATAAATAAAAATCCGTCCTCACTGCCTGCATCAGGTTCCTATGACAAAATCCCTAGTCTCATACCCAAAAATTCTTTTTCACCATTCATTGGTCTGATTAGGTACTGACATAATCCCTAATATGCTATACTAGTCTCCAGTACTCTTTCCTGGAAAATCCCATGGATGGAGGAGCCTGGTAGGCTGCAGTCCATGGGGTCGTGAAGAATCGGACACGACTGAGCGACTGGACTTTCACTTTTCACTTTCATGCATTGAAGAAGAAAATGGCAACCCACTCCAGTGTTCTTGCCTGGAGAATCTCAGGGACGGGGGTGCCTGATGGGCTGCCATCTATGGGGTTGCACAGAGTCGGACACGACTGAAGTGACTTAGCAGCAGCAGCTATACTAGTATTCCATAATTCATGAACTTTTCAAATAATCTGTTGATATCCCATTCTAAAAGATAAACAGATGGATTCACATATTCTCTTTGCCTGGAAATGGTACTATATTCTTCAATGGGGCTAATTCACTGGCACTCTTAAGATATTTGGTAAGAGAGGCTGACTCTGCTACCACAGCAGGAATAATTTCCCCATATTCACTTGGCCCCTGCCTGCCTCCATACAGCATAGCATCCAACACAGTTGTCATAGTAGTATAATTGCATTCTCTCAGTACATGATTCCTGCTTCAATTAAAATAAGCTTTCTTGAAAATAAATATTCTGCTTCCCTTTCTCACTATTATTATTTCTAGCACCCAACAAAAGTCAACAAATATTTATTAAATAAATTAATTACAAGTTTTAAAAATTTTTGCAAAGAAATTACATTACTTTTTTTTTTTTTTTATTGTGGTATAAGTGCTTGCCAGTGCTGGACACAGAGTAGGTGGCCAGCAATAACTTGTTACACCTACTACACTCCACCTGGAGACACAGTTGTATATCCTGTGCTCATGCTTAGTCATGGCCAACTCTTTGTGACCCCGTGGACTATAGCCAGCCAGTCTCTTCTGCCCATGGGACTTGCCAGGCAAGAATTCTGGAGTGTTTGCCATGTTCTTCTCCAGGGGATTTTTACAACCCACGTTCAAACCTGTGTCTCTTGTGTCTCCTGAACTGGCAAGCAGATTCTTTACCATTGAGCAACCAGGGAAGTATATAAATAAATGTACAATTTGAAATCATAGGCAAATGTTGAAGTAAATACGATTTTACTGAAGAAATAAAATAATTCTTCAGTTCAGTTCACTCACACAGTCGTGTCTGACTCTTTGCAACCCCATGGACTACAGCACGTCAGGCTTCCCTGTCCATCACCAACTAGTGGAGCTTGCTCAAACTCATGTCCACTGAGTCGGTGATGCCAGCCAACCATCTCTTTCTCTGTTGTCCCCTTCTCTTCCTGCCTTTAATCTTTCCCAGCATCGGGGTCTTTTCCAATGAGTCAATTATTGGCATGAGGTGGCCAATGTATTGAAGTTTCAGCTTCAGCATCAGTCCTTCCAATAAATATTCAGGACTGATTTTCTTTAGGGTTGACTGGTTTGATTTCCTTATTTTCCAAGATACTCTCAAGAGTCTTCTGCAACAACATACTTCAAAAGCATCAATAATAATTAAGCATCAAAATAATTCTAGGACCTCTTAAACCTACTGCCTACTCCTTCCAAACCATATTATCCTCCTTTTCTCTCAGATGTGTTCAACTTCTACTCTATATACTGTTAATTACTCTCTGATTTTCTTTGTAGTTTTGCTTGCCTGTTTGCTTAGGTTTTTTTTTTTTTTTTTCTTATTTGGGGAGCTCTTTATGGATGAAACATACTGTGGTGATTCTACAAAGACTTGATTTTTTCCTCTTGGTTTTTCTTCATCTAGCATATGTATCTGTACCTTGCATTCTTTATTATTGGGTAAGAATCTATCCTATAATTATATTTACATTCATTACCTCCTATCATTGATAAATATTAAAGTTTTATTATTTTTTCAAAATTATAAAACCTGTTGAAATGAACATCATGTTGCCTTATGTTTATGAACAATGTTATCTGGGCTTTACACCTGGGACCTGAAATTCTATGAATGCTCTGTGTATTTTCACATTTACAGTATATGTGAACTTCATAATACAAAAAAAAATAATAGTTTGAATTTTTATTATTTAAAATAGGAAAAGTACAAATATATCAGAAAATGCAATATAAATAACATCTTCAGGCTTTTCTATGTATAGTATCATGTCCTCTGCAAACAGTGACAGTTTTACTTCTCCAATTTGTCAACCCAAAGAATGGGAGAAAATATTTACAAATGATGCATCTGGCAAGGGTATTAGTCTCCAAAATTTACAAACAGTTCATGCAGCTCAATATTAAAACAAACAAACAGCTCAATCAAAAAAATAGGCCTAAGACCTAAAGAGATATTTTCCCCAAAAATGCATACAAATGGCCAAGAGGCACTTGGTAAAGATACTCCAAGTCTTCCATGTTGCAGGCAAATTCTTCACCATCTGAGACACCCAGGAAGCCCATATTAATTGGAGAAATGCAAATAATAACTACAATGAGATATCACTGCACTCTAGTCAGAATGATCATCATCAGAAAATTTGCAAACAATGAATGCTGGAACGCTGAGGAGAAAAGGGAACTTTCTACTCAGTTGGCAGGAATGTAAATGGTACAGGTACTATGTCTAAATATGTGTATGTGCTCAGTTGCTGAGTCATGTCCAACTCTTTGCCACCCCACGGACTGTAGCACGTCAGGCTCCTTTCTCCATGGGATTTTCCAGGCAAGAATATTGGACTGGGTTGCCATTTCCCACTCCAGAAGGTCTTCCTGATCCAGGGATTGAAACTGCAAATTTTGGGTCTCCGGCATGGGCAGGCAGATTCTTTACCACTAGCACCACAGCTCCTTTGGAGAACTGAAAGGACTTTCATTAAAAAACTAAAAGTAGAGCTACCATATGGCCCAACAACTTTGGGGCATTTATCCAGAGAAAAACAAGGTCCTAAAGGATACATGTAATGTTCATTGCAGTACTGTTTACAACAGCCAAGATATGGAAACAACTTAAATTTCCATCAATAGATTAATGGATAAATGTATGGTACATATATACAATGGAATATTACTCAATCATGAAAAAGAATGAAATAAGGTCATTTGTATCAATACGAATCAATCTGAAGACCATACTAATAGAAGTATGTCAGACAGAGAAAGTCAAATATCATATGAGATTGCTTATATGCAGAATCTTAAAAAAAATAATGTACATGAACTTATTTGCAAAACAGAAACAGACTGGCAGAGTTACAGAACAAATTTTTGGTTACCAGGGGGGTATTGGGAGTGGGGAGAGGAATACATTGTAAGTCTTAGATTGGCCTGTGCACACCATTATATTTAAAATAAAATGACTTTCCATGAAAGAAAAGACAAAAAATAATAATAAATAACATTATTCCCTGTTCAAAAAAAATGAAAATACTGTTTGCTTTTTTTAAAAACTTTGGAAATCACTAATGAAACACTTGAAGGCACTACACAAATTATAACAAATGCATAATGAGCTGGATATAAAAAGGAAAAGGTAACATTGAAAAATGCTGAGTTCTAGTCTTTCATATCTTTAATATGCACTTGTATAACACTTGCCAGTCTTGTTCCACCTTTACTGCTCACTCAAAGAAGAAATAAATAGCTTGCATCCTTTCCTTGCCTTTGGTCTTTGGCAGTGCATATATGGTAGATTTGTGGATACACGGCCACACTCTGATATCACACTTCCTGTCTTCAAATGTCTCTTTTGGTCCAAAGAATCGATTTGCAGGATCATTAGATCAGTGGTTTAAATGTTCAGTAAATCCTTATACAGTGAAGAGGTTCCAAGGTCTTGCACAGAGAAAATGCAAACTCAAGGCTCAATAATGACAAATCAGCTTCCTTTCTAGATTTGGAGTGTCCCATGTAAGCAAATTTTTATTAAGTAGCTGGAAAATCTCCTTGAGTAATGGTATTATATCTAAGGCATTACTAGCCTTTTTCCTTGGAGCTTTGTTATTCAGTAGCAGCATTAACTAAATTGTTTGGAGTAAGTCGAAGTTTCTGCAAGTATCTATTCCATATATGCCCCTTGTGCATACTATGTTGTAGCAAGTTGCTAATGACAACTTGCAAAGTCATGTTTCCATGGAGTTGTTTAGTGATTGACTCTTCTATGGTGGATGTGCACTGTTAGAACTAAAGTGTTATACAAAGATCTTTATAACACTTTCTGATTCACAGAGATCCATCCAATATGCTCATTCATAGTTCTAGACACCTGGCAACCAAAAATTTTCATTCTGGTTTTTGACCAACCATTTAAGTATTTTCTCACTACTCATTGGTTTATTTATTACCTTGAGCAACTTATATTTCTGCACAAATTAGATGATCTAATAAGCTGCCTGAATCTCTGCTTTGGGGGAGGATTTTCTCATATGTTAGACTATGAAACAAGGATGCCAGAAATTTATTGGCGAGTTTATTTAAACTCATGAGCTGAACTGGAAGAATGGAAAGGTTGAACTAAAATACAGTTATAAAGAAGATTCATAATACTACAGAAATCATTACAATTTGGATGTGACTTCAAAATTTTTCTTATTGAAGAAATGGCCCTGGAATTCTTAATACTAGATGGATCTCTGTATGGATGCACACTGACTCCATGAGGGTGTATAATGTGCCCCAGACTGCCTTTCCATGTGAGCTGTCAATGCCAAACATTCTCATTGCCTAGGGAGAGAGTCTGTCTATACTGCAGGAAGAATTTGAGACACATAGTACAGCATCTGCACGAAAGAGCAGTTTGGTAAATAGGGATTATATGAAAGACAAAATACAAATAGGAATAGTTTTGAGAGCGTTGAGTTTCTAAAATATTCTTTTTGTAATTAAATGTAAGAATGATGGAAAAGCACTTTGGATATCATGGGCAACACACCAATAAAAGTGAGATTATTACTAACATAAAACCTTCAAGGCAGTGTCTGTCTTTTACTGATGCACTATTGAAAAAAGCCACTGTCAACAAGCATGTGAGTCAATTGAATAAAGTTTTGTGATAGTGACATAAAAATTTAAGAAAGAGAAAGTGTCTTCTTTGCTTGCTTAAAATGTATCAATCCTTTCAGATTATGAATAAACTAAATACAGGAAAACTTTTCAGGTTTACCACAAAACTTTACAGTGAAGAAGAACTTTTCCTTAAACTTGCAGGATATCTTATATTAGTAATATGCATTGTTATATTAACAAATATTAATGTACTATTATTAACTGACATTTCAACTTCATTCACATTTATTTAGTTATTGTCCAATGCCACTTTTTTTCTGTTCTGCTGCTGCTGCTAAGTCACTTCTGTTGTGTCCCACTCTGTGAGACACCATAGACTAGATCCCATTAAAGATGCCACAGTATATTGAATTATTATGTTACTTAAGCTTGTCTTGGCTGTGACAGTTTCTTATCTTGTTTTTCATGACCATGAAAGTTTTGAAGAGTATTGGAGACTTATTTTGTAGAATGTCCCTCAGCTTGGAATTTTCTGATATCTTGCTAGTGATTAGCCAGGGGTTATGTGTTTTCAAGAGGAAGATGACAGAAGCAAAATGCTACTTTTCATGGCATCATATCAAGGGTGTATATTATCAAAATGATATATCACTTGTTACATTGCCCTAGACCATCTGACTAAGGTATTGTATGTCAGGTTTCTCCCCTGGACAGCTACACTTCCCTACCACCACATTCCACAGAGTATTCTTTGAAAAGTAGTCACTGTGTGTAACCTTCATTTTAGGGATGGGAGTTTTGCTTTCCCTCATTAAGGACAGAGTAGCTTATTAAGAATTCTTCCTCACTCAACATTTGTCTGTTTGCTCCCAATTGTTTATTTCTTATTCAATCATTCATTTCTTTTTTTATATATATTTTTTCTTTTTTTATTATATTTTTTTCTTTTTTATTTAATTTTATTTTATTTTTAAACTTTACATAATTGTATTAGTTTTGCCAAATATCAAAATGAATCCGCCACAGGTATACATGTGTTCCCCATCCTGAACCCTCCTCCCTCCTCCCTCCCCATACCATCCCTCTAGGTCGTCCCAGTGCACTAGCCCCAAGCATCCAGTATCGTGCATCAAACCTGGACTGGCAACTCGTTTCATACATGATATTTTACATGTTTCAATGCCATTCTCCCAAATCTTCCCACCCTCTCCCTCTCCCACAGAGTCCATAAGACTGTTCTATACATCAGTGTCTCTTTTGCTGTCTCATACACAGGGTTATTGTTACCATCTTTCTAAATTCCATATATATGCGTTAGTATACTGTATTGGTGTTTTTCTTTCTGGCTTACTTCACTCTGTATAATAGGCTCCAGTTTCATCCACCTCATTAGAACTGATTCAAATGAATTCTTTTTAATGGCTGAGTAATACTCCATTGTGTATATGTACCACTGCTTTCTTATCCATTCATCTGCTGATGGACATCTAGGTTGCTTCCATGTCCTGGCTATTATAAACAGTGCTGTGATGAACATTGGGGTACACGTGTCTCTTTCCCTTCTGGTTTCCTCAGTGTGTATGCCCAGCAGTGGGATTGCTGGATCATAAGGCAGTTCTATTTCCAGTTTTTTAAGGAATCTCCACACTGTTCTCCATTGTGGCTGTACTAGTTTGCATTCCCACCAACAGTGTAAGAGGGTTCCCTTTTCTCCACACCCTCTCCAGCATTTATTACTTGTAGACTTTTGGATGGCAGCCATTCTGACTGGTGTGAAATGGTACCTCATAGTGGTTTTGATTTGCATTTCTCTGATAATGAGTGATGTTGAGCATCTTTTCATGTGTTTGTTAGCCATCTGTATGTCTTCTTTGGAGAAATGTCTATTTAGTTCTTTGGCCCATTTTTTGATTGGGTCATTTATTTTTCTGGAGTTGAGCTGTAGGAGTTGCTTGTATATTTTTGAGATTAGTTGTTTGTCCGTTGCTTCATTTGCTATTATTTTCTCCCATTCTGAAGGCTGTCTTTTCACCTTGCTAATAGTTTCCTTTGATATGCATAAGCTTTTCAGTTCATTTCTTATCTTCTTGGAGTCATTCATATACCTGTTTGGTGTTCTCTGAACTTCATGGATCTCTGAGTTGGTGTATGTGATTAATTTTAGACTTTTCTGAATCATTATTTTCATTTTTTTTTTCCTGCTCCATTCTCTCCTTCATCTTCTGGTATCAATTATTTATACATTACACTTTTTGGGATTATCTCACAGTTCTCAAATGTTTTGTCATATTTTCTTTTTATTATTTTCCTCTGAATTTAAATTTGGGAAGTTTCTGTTAACGTATCTTTAAAGTTAATGTGTCTTTCCTTGGAAATTTCAAAGGAATTCCTTATTTCTATCAGACGGTTTTTGATTTCCAATCTTTATTTTTTATTCTCTACTAGAGTTTCTGTCTCTCTTTTTACATTACCTATCATTTACATTAGCTATCATTCTTTCCTGTTGCACAGTTTTTCCTTTACCACCTTAATACAAACATAAACAGAGACACATATGCACACACATACACACAATTTTTAAATATTTCCTTTCATATAACTCCTACATCACTGTTATATTGAGTCTTGATGCTTGTAGTATCTTTTTAAGCTATATTTCCTTGCCTTTTACGATGCCTTTGTAAGGTTTTTTGAAAGTTAGTCTTCTTGTATCACATAATATGAAGTGAGATAAATAAGCTTCTTATTATTGTAAGGAGGTGAGTAATGACTTCAAATTTTTACTTAATGGAGCTGAAGCCAAAAATCTTAGATAGTGATCACAGAGCAGTGAACAGAATGAAAAGAATTCTTGGTCTTCAGATATTAAAGGATAAAGTATGCTACAGACTTTTTCACATGATATTCAGTTTAAAACACCTACAAACGAGATGCCAGTCCAGGTTCGATGCACGATACTGGATGCTTGGGGCTAGTGCACTGGGACGACCCAGAGGGATGGTATGGGGAGGGAGGAGGGAGGAGGGAGGAGGGTTCAGGATGGGGAACACATGTATACCTGTGGCGGATTCATTTTGATATTTGGCAAAACTAATACAATTATGTAAAGTTTAAAAATAAAATAAAATTTTAAAAAAAGAAAAAAATTAATATTGCTACCTCAAAAAATTAAATTAATTTTTTATTGAAGTATAATTGATTTCAGCTTATATTAATAAATGGAATCATGCAAACTAAAAATAAAATAAAACACCTACAAAGAAAGGCAAAATATAAACATGAAAAACATTCTATTTTGTTGTCAGTAAAGTCAGTTAGCATATATTTGTAATATGCCTAACTCAATTATTCATGAAAAGTAAACTTGCCCATGTTTTTCTGTACATGAGTGGGAATGTATATTCTGACACTTATTTGTATATTCCCAATAAAACAGCATTACTTTGTCATTACAATATAATATGTTTGAAAATAATGCTGATAATTTTCTATTCAATGTGTAGTTTCTCTATTCTCTAAAATTTCTGAATCTGATTATTTCATAGACATCACCAGAAATACAACCATCTCAGCAGTAAGAAATAAAGGGCAGATCAGAAGTGACTATAAGCCACTTCTTAGGTTCAGTGAAGGAGGATAATATTTCTATGGGCAGGGTGGTGTAGTATGTCTTTGAGAAATCAACTATCAAAATTATACAGATATTAGAGATTTTCCATTATAATATGGAATTTGTAGAGATTTCAATATATTAACTAACTCCACAGTGATTTATTGAGCATCAACTCTGTACCAGCCCCGTTATTGGCATTTCAGATAAAATGTATCAGTAAAAATCTATCAACATGATTGATAACAATTAATAGTTGTTTTTGGTAAGCTACAGTATATGGGATTGCAAAGAGTCACACACGATGGAGCAACTTCATATCAAGATGATTGCATTCTGACATCACAAGATAAGTTAACCATTGGTTTTCTGAACCATGTGATTCATGTAAAATAATGTATAGAATAAAAAGGTATTAATTATGAATAAAACCCATACTCTATTCATGGAATATAAGTTGAAAATAGTATATGACACACTTATATCTATACCAATATCTTGCAAATCATGTCATATATAATAATATAATGTGAATATATTTTCTAAACTTCAAAACACTGCTTACATTCAAACCACATGGCCTTGTTTGTTAGCCTATCATTGAACCTTAAACAGCATTTGTTATTCATTAATGAAATTGGAATATAGATGCATGCTTCAAAAGTTTCACCACATAATCAACATAAGTATTGTATATATGATCATTTGGTTACCAATAAGCTTATAACCAATGTCACATGAACATTCACCAGTAAACATTCACTGAGTATTTTAGAGATGAGATGCATCATTTCATCAGCTTTGAAAAATTGTGCAAATAAAACAGATATGATGTCTAACCTCACAATTAAATGTTTATAGGAAAGACAAAACATGCACATGAATAACTTTAGTATAAAAAAGAAAGGAAAAAATATTTCTGAAACCACAAATCAGGGCCTATATTAGGAAGGGTATACACAGAACCTTATTTAATCCATCCACAAACCCTGTGAGAAAAAGAAAAAGTGTTTTAGTTTCTGAAGAAAAATATATCAAAAATAATAACACACTTTAATGTGCTTCTCCAATTTCAATTTGACATTGAAAATAGTTTCATATTAGATGATCAGGGTCAGGTGAACTTTCTATTTATTTGCTGCTGCTGCTGCTGCTGCTAAGTCGCTTCAGTCATGTCCAACTCTGTGCGACCCCATAGCCGGCATCCCACCAGGCTTCCCAGTCCTTGGGATTCTCCAGGCAAGAACACTGGAGTGGGTTGCCATTTCCTTCTCCAATGCATGAAAGTGAAACGTGAAAGTGAAGTCGCTCAGTCGTGTCCGACTCTAACGACCCCATGGACTGCAGCCTACCAGGCTCCTCCATCCATGGGATTTATTTATTTTCTAGGGAACAAAAATTAGAGGAAAGATGTGTGAAAAACAAAATGTTTTCAAAGTTCATTAAAGGGAGAATGCTGACAAAAGATAACAAGACCTTCTCTTAGGAAGTACCTTACATGATAATTTCATTTCTTAAAATACTCAGACGAAAAGGAATTATTTTATCCTGATTTTTGCCTACAAAGACTGGTAGGGCCAAGTTTTTCTAGTATGTATGTAGCCAAGCAATAAAAATGATTTAAAATTATAGAATCTATTGTTTTGTAATGTGCTTTGGTACTTAGGTTCCTAGTAATTTACCAAACTTTGTTTTTTTTACTTTACAATATTGTACTGGTTTTGCCATACATCAACATGCATCCGCCATTACCAAACTTTTAAATCTAATTACCTTAGCACTGTAACTCATGCACTGGTAGTAATATAGATGCTTCGTTTTTCTTACAAGTTTGAATCCCTGACTGACATTAGAGGATATTTTTTTCCAAATTTATTTGTCTATTTTTTAAATTTATTTATTTTTTAACTGAAGGATAATAGCTTTACAGAATTTTGTTGTTTTCTGTCAAGCCTCAACATGAATTAGCCATAGGTCTAGATACATTCCCTCCCTTTTGAACCTCCCTTCCATCTCCCTCCCCATCCCATTCCTCTAGATTGATACAGAGCCCCTGTTTGAGTTTCCTGAGCCATAGAGAAATTCCCATTGGCTATCTATTTTACATATGGTAATGTAAGTTTCCATGTTACTCTTTCCATACATCTCACCCTCTCCTGCCCTCTCCTTATATGCATAAGTCTATTCTGTATGTCTGTTTCTCCATTGCTGCCTTGTAAATATATTCTTCGGTACCATTTTTCTAGATTCCATATATATGTGTTAGAATGTGATATTTATCTTTACCTTTCTGATTTACCTCACTCTGCATAAATAGGTTCTAGGTTCATCCACCACATTAGAACTGACTCAAATGAATTCCTTTATATGGCTGAGCGGGACGACAGAGGATGAGATAGTTGGATGGCATCACTGACTCAATGGACATTGGTTTGGGTGGACTCCGGGAGTTGGTGATGGACAGGGAGGCCTGGCGTGCTGTGGTTTATGGGGTTGCATAGAGTCGGACACAACTGAGCGACTGAACTGAACTGAATATTCCATTGTGTACATGTACCACAACTTCTTTAAGTATCCATCTGTTGATGGACATCTAAGTTGCTTCTATGTTCTAGCTATTCTAAATAATGCTGCAATGAACAGTGGGATACATGTATCTCTTTCAATTTTGTTTTCCTCAGGGTATATGCCTAGGAGTGGGATTACTGGGTCATATGGTGGTTTTATTCCTAGTTTTTTAAGCAATCTTCATATTGCCTTTCACAGTGGCTGTATCAGTTTACATTCCCACCAACAGAGCAAGAACATTACCTTTTATCCACACCATCTCCAGCATTTATTGTTTACAGACTTTTTGATGATAGCCATTCTGACTGAAGTGAGGTGATATCTCATTGTAGTTTTAATTTGCATTTCTCTAATAATGAGTGATGTTGAGCATATTTTCATGTGTTTGCTAGCCATCTGTATGTCTTCTTTGGAGAAATTTCTGTTAAGGTCTTTCCCCCAGTTTTTGATTGGGTTATTTGTTTTTCTGGTATTGAATTGTATGAGCTGCCTGTATATTTTGGAAATTGATCCTTTGGCAGTTTCACTTGCTATTATTTTCTCCCATTCTGAGGGTTGTCTTGGTAGCTCAGATGGTAAAGCGTCTGTCTACAACGTGGGAGACCCGGGTTCAGTTCCTTGGTTGGGAAGATCCCCTGGAGAAGGAAATGGCAATCCACTCCAGTACTATTGCCTAAAAAAATCCCATGTACAGAGGAGCCTGATAGGCTACAGTCCATGGGGTCTCAAAGAGTCAGACACGACTGAGCGATTTCACTTTTCACTTTGCTGTGCAAAAGCTTTTAAGCTTAATCAGGTCCCACTTGCTTACTTTTGTTTTTATTTTTGTTACTCTAGGAGGTGGGTCATAGAGGATCTTGCTTTGATTTATGTCTTCGAGTGTTCTGCCTGTTTTCCTCTAAGAGTTTTTGTTTCCAGTCTTACATTTAAGTCTTTAATCCATTTTGAATTTATCTTTGTGTATGGTGTTAGGAGGTGTTCTAATTTCATTCTTTTATATGTAGCTCTCCAGTTTTCCCAGCACCACTTATTGAAGAGGCTGTCTTTGCCCCATTGTATATTCTTGCCTCCTTTGTCAAAAATAAGGTACCCATAGGTACATGCATTTATTTCTGATTTTTCTATCATGTTCTGTTGGTCTATATTTCTGTTTTTGTGCCAGTACCATACTGTCTTGATGACTGTAGCTTTGTACTATAATATGAAGTCAGGAAGGTTGATTCCTCCAGCTCCATTCTTCTTTTGTAAGATTGCTTTGGCTATTCGGGATCTTTTGTGTTCCATATGAATTGTCTTCTTTTGTTGTTCTAGTTCTGTGAAAAATGCCATTGGTAATTAGATAGGGATAGCATTGAACCTGTAGATTGCATTTGGTAGTATAGTCATTTTCACAATATTGATTCTTCCTACCCAGCAACATGGACAATCTCTCCATCTGTTTATGTTGTCTTTGATTTCTTTCATTAGTGTCTTACAGTTTTCTGTGTATAGTTCTTTTGTTTCCTTAGGTAAGTTTACTCCTAGATATTAAATTCTTTTTGTTGCAATGGTGAATGAGATTGATTCCTTAATTGCTCTTTCTGATTTCTCATTGCTAGTATATAGAAATGCAAGTTATTTCTGTGTATTGATTTCGTATCATGACACTTTGCTAAATTCACTGTTTAGTTCTAGTAATTTTCTGATACTATCTTTATGGTTTTCTTTGTACAATATCATGTTATCTGCAAACAGTGAGAGCTTTACTTCTTTTTGGAACCAAGTTCCTTTAGTTTTTCTTCTCTGATTGCTGTAGCTAGGACTCCCAGAACTATGTTGAATAATAGTGGGGGAAGTAGACACCCTTGTCTTGTGTCTGATCTCAGGGGGAATGCTCTCAGTTTTTCACCATTGAGAATGTTTGCTCTAGGCTTTTCATATATGGCCTTTACTACATCATGAGAAATGCTGGACTGGAAGAAACACAAGCTGGAATCAAGATTGCTGGGAGAAATCTCAATAACCTCAGATATGCAGATGACACCACCCTTATGGCAGAAAGTGAAGAGGAACTCAAAAGCCTCTTGATGAAAGTGAAAGTGGAGAGTGAAAAAGTTGGCTTAAAGCTCAACATTCAGAAAACGAAGATCATGGCATCTGGTCCCACCACTTGATGGGAAATAGATGGGGAAACAGTGGAAACAGTGTCAGACTTTATTTTTCTGGGCTCCAAAATCACTGCAGATGGTGACTGCAGCCATGAAATTAAAAGAAGCTTAATCCTTGGAAGGAAAGTTATGACCAACCTAGATAGCATATTCAAAAGCAGAGACATTACTTTGCCAACAAAGTTTCATCTAGTCAAGGCTATGGTTTTTCCTGTGGTCATGTATGGATGTGAGAGTTGGATTGTGAAGAAGGCTGAGCACCAAAGAATTGATGCTTTTGAACTGTGGTGTTGGAGAAAACTCTTGAGAGTCCCTTGGACTGCAAGGAGATCCAACCAGTCCATTCTGAAGGAGATCAGCCCTGGGATTTCTTTGGAAGGAATGATGCTAAAGCTGAAACTCCAGTACTTTGGCCACCTCATGCGAAGAGTTGACTCATTGGAAAAGACCCTGATCCTGGGAGGGATTGGGGGCAGGAGAAGAAGGGGATGACAGAGGATGAGATGGCTGGATGGCATCACTGACTCGATGGAAGTGAGTCTCAGTGAACACCGGGAGTTGGTGATGGACACGGAGGCCTGGTGTCCTGCGACTCATGGGGTCGCAAATAGTTGGACACGACTGAGCGACTGAACTGATCTGATCTGATGTTGAGGTGGGTTCTTTCTATGCCCATTTGTTGAAGAGTTTTAATCATAAATGAGTGCTAAATTTTGTCAAAGGCTTTTCTGCATCTATTGAGATTATCATATGGTTTTTATCTTTCAATTTGTTAATATGGTGTATCACATTGTTTGATTTATATATATTGAAGAATCCTTGCATCCTTGAAATAAACTCAACTTGATAATGGAGTATGAGCTTTTTGATGTGTTGCTGAATTCTGTTTGCTGAAATTTTGTTGAGGATTTTTGCATCTATGTTCATCAGTGATATTGGCCTGCAGTTTTCTTTTTGTGTATGTTGCCTTTGTCTGGTTTTTGTATCAGGGTGATGGCGGTCTCGTAGAATGAGTTTGGAAGCGTTCCTTTCTCTGCAATTTTTTGAAAGAATTTTAGAAGGATAAGCATTAGCTCTTGTCTAAATGTTTGATAGAATTCTCATGTGAAGCCATCTGGTCTTTGGCTTTTGTGTTTTGGGAGATTTTTGATCACAGCTTCTATTTTAATGCTTGTAATTCGGTTGTTCATAATTTCTATTTCTTCCTTGTTTGGTCTTGGAAGATTGAACTTTTCTAAGAATCTGTCAATTTCTTCTAGGTTATCCATTTTATTGCCATATAGTTGTTCATAACAGTCTTCTATAATCCTTTGTATTTTGTCATCATCTGTTGTAACCTCTCCTTTTTCATTTCTAATTTTGTTGATTTGATTCTTCTCTATTTTTTTTTCTTGATGAGTCTGGCTAAATATTTGTCAATTTTGTTTATCTTCTCAAAGAACCAACTTTTAGTTTTATTAATCTTTACTATTGTTTCTTTCATTTTCATACTATTCTTTTCCTTTTATTTCTGCTCTGATCTTTTTTTATTAATCTAATCTGATTTATTTATTTTAAATTGTAGTATAATTGCTTTATAATATTGTGTTCGTTTCTGCTGTATACCAGAGTGAATCAGCTATATGGATACATATATCCACACTAAACCTCCACCCCATACCCCATTCCACCCCTCTAGGTCATCACAGAGGACCACACTGGGGATATTTTAAATATAAAGAAATAAATGAATACATTGAGATAAAAGAACAGGATGACAATAAATCACAAGTGATTCAAATCTATCACATTCAAGCCCAGGATTGTTCAAGAAAATGATAGTAATTCAGAGGTGAACATTTTCCATTAGAAACCTTTTTGCTTCCAGGTAACATAATAATTTTAATGTAAGTTAATTAGTACAGTTTTATTTTTTAAATATATTGGTTTATATTTTCCATTATACCCGAAAATGGACACACTTCAATGAAAAACTTTGCCATATTTTTTTCATTATATGTGAGTTTCTACCTTTTCATAGGTGAACTGTCTCTTTGACCTGGAACAAATAACCTCTTATGTAGACATTTTGAATTTATCAATAAAGCCCAGTCTAAGTGATATGCCACACAGTATCTCAAATCTCAAATTCTGATGAAAACTGAACACGTCATCTTGTTACCCTCTCCCTGATTCTCTAGTTCAACTAGTCTATGTGCTGAGGCACAGGATGAGAGCAAGGTGATAGGGGGGAAAAAATATCAGTTTAATAAGGTGGATTTTTTCACATGTATGGTACTCTACTTTGTTCCATGTAATTCTATAAATGCACAACATGAATTATCTCTGAGGGATTTATCTACAAGCAATTTATTTTGGAGGAAAAGATAATGCCTGCAATTCTGTATCCATTATACTGAGATACTAAACTTAAAAAGAATACATTTGAATCAGTTCTAATGAGATGGATGAAACTGGAACCTATTATACAGAGTGAAGTAAGCCAGAAAGAAAAACACCAATACAGTATACTAACGCATATATATGAAATTTAGAAAGATGGTAACAATAACCCTGTGTACGAGACAGCAAAAGAGACACTGATGTATAGATCAGTCTTATGGACTCTGTGGGAGAGGGAGAGGGTGGGAAGATTTGGGAGAATGGCACTGAAACATGTATAATATCATGTATGAAATGAGTCGCCAGTCCAGGTTCGATGCACGATACTGGATGCTTGGGGCTGGTGCACTGGGTTGACCGAGAGGGAGGGTATGGGGAGGGAGGAGGGAGGAGGGTTCAGGATGGGGAGCACAGGTATACCTGTGGCGGATTCATTTTGATATTTGGCAAAACTAATACAATATTGTAAAGTTTAAAAATAAAATAAAAATTTAAAAAAATAGGCAGAGTAATAATGAACACACTATTGGCTATTAAAATTGAGTGAAAGAGTCAAATCTCAAAGAAATGTAGCAAAATGATAAGAAAACATATTTTAGGTATTATTTGGCAAAGATCTGAAATGATTATTAAATGTAATTTCCAATACAAAAGGACAGAACAAGCATGTCTATTTCACAGATAGCATATGTCTGGGACCTTCTTGTTTTGTTTTCCAGTTTTGCTGACTAAAGGCTTATTTCCAGCTCTCTGCCTTCCTACTTCCTGTAATCTCAACCTTCTGAGCCCTGATAGTTTCTCCTTCACACAACAAATCTGCTGGACTCAACTTGGGTTCCCTTTCCTGAGTTAGTTTTCTGGAAAAATGCTTCTAAACAGAAATATAGGGAAACTATAGATAGAGTTTATAGGGGCTTCCCTGGTGTCTCAGCGGTTGAAGAATCTGTCTGCAAGACCTGAGATCAATCCTTGAGTCAGGAAGATTCCTGGGAAAAGGGAATAACAACCCACTTCAGTATTCTTGCCTGGAAAACCCATGGGCAGAGGAGCCTGGCAAGCTACAGTCCGTGGGATCACAAAGAGTTGGACACCACTGAGTGACTAACACACACATACATAATACATTGCCTTTTTCTTAGAAACTGCAGTCCTTTGAAGTCTGTTGTCATCTAAAAATAGTTATTTTATATATGCTTCCAAGTTCTTCTAGTTTTTTTTTTTTTTTTCTTTAAATAGAAGGAGATTGTGATTCAAAGTGTATGTCCTTAAACCATTCTATTTCAATATCAGGTGATGCTCTAAGACTCCACAATGCAAATAAAACCCCAAATTAGACACCAGAGCCATAAAAAATTAAGCATGATGGAATTAATTTGCCTCAACAAAACTTACATATGAAAACATATATCTAAAACTAAGAAGATAATATAAAGACTAAATATTAATAAGTCACTGAAACACAGCCATGCTTATGATAGTGGTTGAGGAAATAACTGGCATTATCACTTGTGTGACAGAAAAGGGCATAACATTGATTTTTTTTCCTTAAGCAATATTAAATTTTGTCAATGTATTGATATCTTTCATGTATTTCTTTGACTCCTTTTAGGTATACACTGGCTGCTGTATTTCCTTAATTCTACCTATTTGTTCAATAGATCTGAAACACACAATTGCCAGTCTTATGGCAATCCATTAAGTTTTATGTATCTTGAAAATTATACTAACTACCTTACAAGAATATTTATAGCGAGTTTTCATTTTTATGTGGAAGAAACCTCCTAGGAAGGAGGACAAAGCTCCTAATGAGGGCACCCACTCACAGATAATGATTATATAGCTTTGGGAGAAAATCATTAAAAAAAGAAAAGAAATGAAAATTACCTGTATGCCACCCAGAAGAGAAAATAGAGGATTTATATCACATGTTGAATGAAACAGTCTCTATAAAACAAGCACATCTGTCTTAGGCACGAAGTCCAGGAACACTCCCTCTACCCAATTTCTAATAAAAACCACCCCCAGCCAAACTTCTGGAAAATCTTCATTCTATCTTCTAACTGTGTTTGCCTGATAGGAGCAGGAGGGCTTAACCACAAGAAAATTATTTAAGTTGACTGAACTTCAAAATTGGGACAAAGGTCACTCTCCAGTTCATCACCATCTCATTGTAGTAATATCTGCCTGCCAGGGCATATTGGTTCAGCTTGCTTCTGACCCAGACATCAGAAAGGCTCTACAAGGGCAGAAGCGAGGCATGAACTGCATGAAAAATAACCACCCATTTATACTAGTCAGGATGGCAAAAGACCACCATTCCCTATAACCCCCTCACACTTTTGTGTAAGAAGTCTGTCCCTGCATGTAATCAGGGACATGGTTCTTTTAGAACATTCGCTCCTCTTTCTAGTCTCTGTACACTGAATAAAAGCCTATCTTGTTTGTGCTGAACTCAGTTTCCTTAATGAAAACACAACCTGAGCAAGCAAGAAAGAACTTTGGGACAGAGGAAATGGGAGATTGGAGGTGGTTCAGTTCAACTGGGGCCCCAAGAAAAGACCTGGCATCTAATCCAGTAACAAGAGGTCTGTAGAGAGAATGACAGCAGGCAGCATTTGGAGGATTTTTGAAACTTCAGGGAAGATTGGCACAGGGATATTTCACACTCTGTGGCTTTGCCTTCATGTCTTAAGTAACTATGATGCAGTTCATCTATGGAAACTCCATTATTTTTGGCCAGGGAAATTGGAGGAAAAATCTTGACGTAACAAATAATGCTCAGATATGAGGGGGTTAACCTAGAAAGAGAGTCTTAAAAGGGATATCTCAAATTCTGTGAATTACAAATACCTTACTCCCTGGGTTACCTCTGAACCACATATACACATATATGCATGGTCAGCTAAAAGCTGTCCAGATTGAGAGCTAAGATGTCACCCAGCACAGACAAAACAGAATACTTTTAATCTAAATGAATTAATTATCTACTAAAACAAATATATCCACTTCTTCAGAGAATATAAAAGAACCTAGTTGCCACAATATAATATTCACAGCGTGCAGAATGCAAGAGAGAGGTATTCAACTTATTTAAAATATCAAGAGGATCAAAATCATCAGGTATTATGGAAATTCAAATTGAAAAGCACAGTAGGATATCAATATATATCCATCAGAATAGCTATAATTTATAAAATTAATCTTGTGATGAAAAAGTTTATAATCTAAATTACTACTGGCCCTAGGATATACAATATTTCACTTTAGGAAACTATTTTGAAGATTATTTCTTAAAGTTATATACTATACGATATTGTCTTTCTATTTCTAGACATTTAAACAAGAAAGATGACAAAATATTTACATACAAATACTTGCATGCAATCTTCATAGAATTTTTATTCATAATTAACCAAAAACTGGAACCTATTCATATATCCATGAACTTGTATGGAAACAAATGTATATGCTATATTCATATAGTGTACTACTGCTCAGCCATACAAAGGAATAAAATACTGGCAAATACACAATATGGATGAATCTGAAAATTGTTCTGATGAGTGAACATAGACACAAAACACTGTATACCATAGGGCATAATTTCTATATTTAATAAAGTGAAAACAAATCACAAGCAGCTGCCTAAGATCAAAATTAGGGGTAGGATCAGCTACCAAGAAAAAAGGCAAAGTAAGCAAAAACATATTTGATACGGGTATGTATGTATATATTTGTAAATGTTATTGATTGCATATCTTTAAATAAAATCATCATCATTGAAAAGGAAAGGTGTGTATCAGGTAAATACATCAAAGCTGGGAAGAGGACCTTTGACCTAGATAGGGATTGTAGGACATGTAGTGGTGGGGTGGCAGGGAGCAGATGGGACAAACCTGCAAAATCAACCTTGGAGATTACTACTCAAGGGATATTGGACAAATAAACTAATTTCTTTCATCTTTTGTTTCGTTGATCTCTTAAATGTGGATATTGACAAATTTGAAATCATATGGTGAGTACTAAAGATAACATATGCAAAACTTAGCTGATAAACTAATTTTCACCATTTAGTTTGCTACAAATGAGGAGGAAAAGATTCCATCCTTCTTCACCCTTCGGTTCCCCTTTGACTGTGGTCTTAATTAGAGGATCACTGCAGCTGTGCCCCAAGGCTGGTAAAGATCAACGATGTACACTTAACATCTTTGTATTTTTTTAGAGCAACAAGACAAAAGTAGGAGAGAAAATCATCCACAAAACATACTATCTGACTAGACTATCCTTTTTCATTTTAATTTGTTTATGTTTCTGTTCCTGTTTATAAATCTTAATAGTAGCATATAATAGAACAATTATCTTGTTGAGCCTATCCTCTTTAGCGCTATGAACTTCTTTGCATTGTTATCAAAGTAGGCATATTTAAAGGAAAAGAAAAAAAAAAAAAAAACAGCAACACTACTACATAATGAGAAGACAATTGAATTTTACACATATTGGTTGGCCAAAAAAGTCATTTGAGTTTTCTTATAATATTCTACAAAAATCCAAATGAACTTTTTAGCTAACCCAATACTATACAATAAGTTAAAGAATTGTAATTCTGAAAATTATAAAAGAAAATATTCCACAACTCAAATTCATAACAAATGTTGATTTTCATTGATTTAAATTGATACAGAGTGAAGTAAGCCAGAAAGAAAAACACCAATACAGTATACTAACGCATATATATGGAATTTAGAAAGATGGTAACGATAACCCTGTATACGAGACAGCAAAAGAGACACTGATGTATAGAACAGTCTTATGGACTCTGTGGGAGAGGGAGAGGGTGGGAAGATTTGGGAGAATGGCATTGAAACATGTGAAATGTCATGTATGAAACGAGATGCCAGTCCAGATTCAATGCACGATGCTGGATGCTTGGGGCTGGTGCACTGGGATGACCCAGAGGGATGGTATGGGGAGGGAGGAGGGAGGAGGGTTCAGGATGGGGAACACATGAGAAATAAAGGAATAAAAAATAAATAAATAAATAAATAAATTGATCCTAAAAATATAATTTACTTAAATGTATTTGAAAATTCAGACAAACAGTGGCAGTTTCTAGAAACTCAAATTGCTATTGACTATTCAAAGAAATGACCTGTTTTACATTTAGACAAGGGAATAAGGATGAACATGGCATTAACAATGAGGAGGTAATCAACAGCATTTTTTAAGTTGGAAATGTTCACTAAATCTATAATTTTGAATTAACTTAAATGTGTTTGCATGGTTACTAATTAAGCATAGGATATTTGAGATTTTTGGCATAGGAATACTTTAGTATACTAAAACAAAACAGAATTCTTAAAAACACCATTGAAAATTATCCATATGGTATATAAAACAGATTCTGTATCACCAGCTGATTAAACCTAATGCAACATGCATTAGTGTTTAGTGGCAACCATTTCAGAGTGATTTTATCAAGAGGTCCGAATATTGCAGTGGGTCATAATGTCAAAACACTGGAATAATTCATGGATTAACTCATCCTCTAATTGTTTTCACTTCCTAAACAATAGGCCCTAAAACTCTGTAAGCCTACATTCAACACTAGAGATTTGCAAAGGTCAAAACTTTGTTGCTCTTGTAAGAACATGCTTTTGAATTCATGAAAGAATAAATTTTTATCATTTGTGTTCTTAGTTTTAAAGTTGTTGTTCAGTCGCTCAGTCATGTCAGACTCTGCCACTCCATGGATGGCAGCACACCAGGCTTTCCTGTCCTTCACCATCTCCCGGAGCTTGCTCAAACTCATATTCATTGAGTCAGTGATGCCATGAAACCATCTCATCCTCTGTTGTCCCCTTCTCCTCCTGCTTTCAATCTTTGCCAGCATCAGGGTCTTTTCTAATGAGTCAGTTCTTCGCATCAGGTGGGCAAACCATTGGAGCTTCAGCTTCAGTATCAGTCCTTTCAATGAATGTTCAGAATTGATTTTCTTTAGGATTGTCTGGTTTAATCTTGTTGCTGTCCAAGGAACTCTCAAGAGACTTCTCCAACACCACAGTTCAAAGGCATCAGTTCTTCGGAATTCAGTTTTCCTTATGGTCCAACTCTCTCATCCATATGTGACTATTGGAAAAACCATACCTTTGACTAGACAGAACTTTGTCAATGAAGCAATGTCTTTGTTTTATTTGTATTAGCTTTTTTTCGAAGGAATAAGCATCTTTTAATATTGTGACTACAGTCACCATCTGCAGTGATTTTGGGGCCTAAGAAGATAAAGTCTGTCACAGTTTCCATTGCTTCCCCATCTACTTGCCAGGAAATAATGTGATCAGTTACCATGATATTCTTTTTGAATGTTGAGTTTTAAACCGGATTTTTCACTCTCCTCCTTCACATTCATCAAGAGTCTCTTTAGGTCCTCGTTGCTTTCTGCCATAAGGGTGGTGTCATCTGCATATCTGAGGTAACTGAAGTTTTGAAGAATGACTTATAAAACAAGGATCTCCCCCACCACATCTCTTCTCAATCTCCCAATGCAGGCTTACGCAAGAGACATTGTGAATTCAGTTCTAGATCACTGGATTAGAGTGAATGTTATAATAAAAAGTAAGTCATACAATTTCTTCTATTTCCCACTGGATATAAAAGCTATGCTTAGAGTATTAACTGTGTAAGCACATTGTATATAAAAAGCAATGTACATACCTATTTTAAAAAATGGACACTGAAAGAAAGACTCCCCAGATTGGTAGGTATCCAATATGTTACTGCAGATTAGTGGAGAAATAACTCCAGAAAGAATGAAAAGACAGAGCCAAAGCAAAAACAACACCCAGTTGTGGATGTGACTGGTGATAGAAGTAAAGTCTGATGCTATAAAGAGCAATATTGAATAGGAACCTGGAATGATAGGTCCATGAATCAAGGCAAATTGAAAGTGGTCAAACAGAAGATAGCAAGAGTGAACATCGACATTTTAGGAATAAGCAAACTAAAATGGACTGGAAATTTTGAATTTAACTCAGATGACCATTATATCTACTACTGTGGGCAGGAATCCCTTAGAAGTGGAGTAGCCATCATAGTCAACAAAAGAGTTCAAAATGCAGTACTTGGATGCAATCTCAAAAATGACAGAATGATCTCTGTTCATTTCCAAGTCAAACCATTCAGTATCACAGTAATCCAAGTCATTGCCCTGACCAGTAACACTGAAGAGGCTGAAGTTGAATGGTTTTATGAAGATGTACAAGATCTTCTAGAACTAACACTCCCCCACCACCACCACCAAATATGTCATTTTCATTATAGGGAATTGGAATGCAAAAGTAGGAAGTCAAGAAATGCTTGGAGTAACAGGCAAATTTGGCCTTGGAGTAAAGAATGAAGCAGGACAAAGGCTAACAGAGTGTTTCCCAGAGAATTCACTGTTCACAGAAAACACCCTCTTACAGCAACACCGGAGAAGACTCTACACATGGACATCACCAGATTGTCAAAAGCGAAAACACATTGAAAATATTCTTTGAAGCCAAAGATGGAGAAGCTCTATACAGTCAGCAGAAACAAGACCAGGAGCTGACTGTGGCTCAGATCATGAACACCTTATTACCAAATTCAGACTTAAATTGAAGAAAATAGGCAAACCACTAGGTCATTCAGGTATGACCTAAATCAAATCCCTTAAGATTATAAGTGGAAGTGAGAAACAGATTCAAGAGATTAGATCTGATAGAATGCCTGAGGAACTATGGACAGAGATTTGTGACATTGCACAGGAGACAGGGATCAAGACCCTCCCCAAGAAAAAGAAGTGCAAAAAGCAAAATGGTTGTCTGACAAGGTCTTACAAATAGCTGTGAATAGAATTGATATTTGGCAAAACTAATACAATTATGTAAAGTTTAAAAATAAAATAAAATTTAAAATAAAAAGAAAAAAAAAAAGAAGAGAACTGAAACACAAGAGAGAAAAGGAAAGATATACCCATTTGAATGCAGAGTTCCAATGAATAGCAAGGAGAGATAAGAAAGCCTTCTTCATTAATCAGTGCAAAGAAATAGAGGAAAACAATAGAATGGGAAAGACTAGAGATTTCTTCAAGAAAATTAGAGATACCAAGGGAATATTTCATGCAAAAATGAGCACAATAAAGGATAGAAATGGTGTGGATCTAAGAGAAGCAGAAGATATTAAAAAGAGATAGCAAGAATACACAGAAGAACTATACAAAAAAAAAAAAAAAAGATCTTCACCACCCATATAATCATGATGGTGTGATCACTCACCTAGAGCCAGACATCCTGGAGTGAGAAGTCAAGTGGGGCTTAGGAAGAGTCACTATGAATAAAGCTAGTGGAGGTGATGGAATTCCAGTTGAGCTATTTCAAATCCTAAAAGATTATGCTGTGAAATGATGCACTCAATATGCCAGCAAATTTGGAAAACTCAGCAGTGGCCACAGGACTGGAAAAGGTCAGTTTTCATTCCAATCCCAAAGAAAGGCAATACCAAAGAATGCTCCAACTACTGTACAATTGCACTCACCTCACACACTACCATGGAGAAGGAAATGGCAATCCACTCCAGTGTTCTTGCCTGGAGAATACCAGGGACAGGGGAGCCTGGTGGGCTGCAGTCTTTGGGGTCACACAGAGTCGGACACTACTGAAGCGACTTAGCAGCAGCAGCAGTAGCACACACTACCAAATTAATGCTCAAAATTCTCCAACAGAGGCTTAAACAGTAGGGGACCCGTGAACTTCCAGATGTCCAAGCTGGATTTAGAAAAGGCAGAGGAACCAGAGTTCAAATTGCCAGCATATTTTGGATCATCAAAAAAGCAAGAGAGTTCCAAAAAAAAATCTACTTCTTCTTTACTGACTGTACCAAATCATTTGACTGTGTGGATCACAACAAACTGTGGAAAATTCTTAAAGAGATGGGAATACCAGGCCACCTGACCTGCCTCTTAAGAAATCTGCATGCAAGTCAGGAAGCAATAGTTAGAATTGGATATGGAACAACAGATTGGTTCCAAATCAGGGAAGGTGTACATCAAGGCTCTATATTGTCACCCTGCTCATTTAACTTATATAAAGTGTATATCATTCGAAATGCTGGGCTGGATGAAGCACAAGCTGGAATGAAGATTGCTGGAAGAAATATCAATAACCTCAGGTATGCATATAACACCACACTTACGGCAGAAAGTGAAGTGCTGAAGAGCCTCTTGATAAAAGTGAAAGAGGACAGTGAAAACGTTGGCTTAAAGCTCAACATTCAGAAAACTAAAATCATGTCATCTGGTCCCTTCACTTCATGATAAAATTATGGTTAGGCAGTGGAAACAGTGATGGACTTTACTTTTTAGACGCTCGCTCGTTGGAAGAAAAGCTATGACCAACCTAGACAGCATATTATAAAGCACAGACATTACTTCACCAACAAAGGTCTGTGTATTCAAAGCTATGGTTTTTCCAGTAGTCGTCTATGGATGTGAGAGTTGGACTATAAACAAAGCTGAGCGCCGAAGAATTGATTTTCAACTGTGTTGTTGATGAAGACTCTTGAGTCTTTTGGACTGCAAGGAGATCCACCCAGTCCATCCTAAAGGCAATCAGTCCTGAATATTCATTGAAAGGGCTGATGCTGAAGCTGAAGCTCCAATAGTTTGGCGACTTGATGTGAAGAACATACTCATTTGAAAAGACCCTGATGCTGGGAAAGTTTGAAGTTGGGAAGAGAAAGGGATGACAGAGGATGAGATGGTTGAATGGCTTCATGAACTCAATGGACATGAGTTTGAGTAAACTCCTGGAGCTGGTGATGGACAGGGAGGCCTGGTGTGCTGAAGTCCACATGGTGGCAAAAAGCGGTTACAATTGAGAGACTGAACTAAAATTTAAAAACATGTAATTGCTCAAAAATACGGCTATCTGGCAACTCTTTATTACCACAAACCTTCAACTTGTAAAAAGTACAGTCTCTTGAAATGCACTAAAACAAAATGCAATAAAATGATATATACCTGTATAAATATATGGAGATTTCTTCCCCTTTTTCTTTGCTTAGTGTCTCAAACTAAAGTGATAAATACATAAATTTGCAAAGCAAAACCATATAATGTATTTTACAATTTGCTGCCAAAGTGCCTCTTAAATTCACTTGTTATGATATTGAAACACAACAAATTTGTGTTTATATGGATCATCTGCAAATATGACATAGAGTCGCAGATTTCATACAAAGTTTTTCAATAGGTTGGGTTACTTGTAGTAATTACTTCAAGTGATTAATAAGATAGTAAAAGACAGGTAACCAATGAAATATATTACTACTATCAGCAAGCAACCCCAGTGCACTGTAATTTTCTCATACAATACACTTGCTCAGTTGCTTCAGTTATCGCAAATATTTTGGGAAATATATGACGTGATATCTTCCCAAAACTTCAAAGCAATTAAGAGAATCATTGGTTTTTGGTGAGAGAAAAATAAATTTTATAATTATCTTATGTTTATTTTCAGAAAACACAAATGACAAATTCTCTGATAAATCAGAACAGATAGATAGGGTCGGATCTACTGCAGAGAAAGTGTTTCATTACTTAAACAGCTAATTGCTAATAGACTACTGCAGTTTGTATTTACTCTTTTGATATCAACAAAAAGTATTTCCAAAGAAAGGTGAGTATCAGAATAGCAAATATCGAACCATAAAATCCACTTAGTTTATAGTTTTACTTACAATAAAGGTTAATTTATTCATTGATTTTTTTTATGGAATGATGAGCATAACTCTTAAGAAATGAGGAGCATGATCCCTTTAATTCAAAATAATATTTGGGGCAGACTCATATCTCTTACTCAGTGGTGGCTATGCTAAAATACATTCATTTCAGGTCAGAAAAGGGCTGGTCTCTGACCACACATATCTTGAAAGATGTGATGTCTGATTCTCCTTTGGAAATTCCTAGGGATTCACTTATTAGAAAATTCAAGGATAATTTGCTTGCTAGAATTGCAACATTTATGACTTAGTTCAACTATACTTTCTTGATCAATTATCCATGTGAAATCTTGAAGTACCAAGTACCAGGGATGAAAACAACATATAAAATAATTTAAGACCCTGTCACATTTTTTTTTATTTTATTTTTAAACTTTACATAATTGTATTAGTTTTTCCAAATAATTCTGTCACATTTTTTAAGAAATACACATTAAAGGGCACAAACTTGCAAATAGGAGATGAATAAATCTTGGAGATATTATGTACAGCTTAGTGAATATAGTCAAAAATGTAGTATAAAATACTTCAAAATTGCTAAGAAACTTAAATGTCCTCACAACAATGGTTTGACAGAGATGCTAGCTAAAGCTCTGTGTGGTAATCACCCTGCAATACATAAAGGTATCCAAAAAACTCATCGTACACCTTGAGCCTGCTTGCACCATGTTACATCTTCACTGGCGAAAAAAAGAAAAACAAGACAGGACATGTTACTAGGAAGTGCGACTTGGGCAAAAATTTGAAGAAAGCTTAGGAATTAAGAAGGGGACAGTGGGAGTGGGAGTAATTAAGGATAATGTTGACACTCAAAAGTCATAGTAAGGGACTGTGAACATCACTGTCTGGTTAGAAGGAAAGATTTTTATAGGAATGAATAAGAAGCTAGAATGGGAATTCGAATGGGAAGAGGTTGTACAGATCTTGGAAACAATAAAATTTGCCAACAGAATGGTAACATCTGCAAAGAGGGAAATTATTCTAACTTGTATATTATGGTTAATATTACAGGCAGTCTTCTCTCCACATTCATAGATGAAGGAGCAGAGACTCAGGTGCTATTTCTGGGTAGCATTGCCTCTAAGAGTGGAATAAAGTCCATTGCCCCATGTATTTTGACTATTTGGGGGTTCTAAATAAATTCTGATATTTGTTCAGACTTCATTATGCAGATTTATTTACTTCATTTGAATCTCTCCAGATATATGAAGTATAGCCTCTTATTCTTATGAGACTGGACAGATTTCCTATATATCTATTTATTATATTCATTATTTATAAGAATGCTTTTAGCAATACTACTAGAAAAATCCTGAAGGGCAATTAACATCTCCCTTGGATGGGGGGAACATATAGTTTCACTTCTTAAAATTATTTGAGATTACTGATACTATGAGTGATCATCACTGTAAATTCAGTATTACAATATCTAAAATAGGAATTAATGCAGGATACAGGATGCTTGGGGCTGGTGCACTGGGATGACCCAGAGGGATGGTACGGGGAGGGAGGTGGGAGGGGGGTTCAGGATGGGGAACACGTGTACACCCGTGGCAGATTCATGTTGATGTATGGCAAAACCAATACAGTATTGTAAAGTAATTTGCCTCTAATTAAAATAAATAAATTTAAATAAAAAAAATAATCCAGTGATTTTCTAAGAAGATATTTAATGTAAAAAATTAAAATATCTATCATACACATGTCAGGATGAGATCTCTGCCTTAAAGTAATAGTGCATGATAATACAAATTTTTATTTTTATTATCATAAAATTATAATAAAAATGTTATTTTATCTGTGATTTATCCTTTCCAGTTACATAGGACAAAAAAAAATGTAATGCCTTTAGAACATTCAAATAAAATATACAGAAATCCCTTGACCATGTTTTTAGAGCATGGGAAGAATGCTATTATCAGGTTGATTAGTTACAGATTTTTTATATGAATTATATTTGTATAAATATATAATAAACTATAATGTAGCCACCCTAAGGAAAGACATTTCCATCTATTTTATTCACTGTGGCATTCCTAATTCCTAGAAGCATGGGAGGCAGGAAATATGTCCAGTGAATAAATGAGCATATAGTAATGAGTGCAGAGAGGGCCCAGAGGTGATCAGATACACACACAAAAATCTTTCTGGATATAGAACATCCTTCCATGTGTGGGAAATGCTTAAAATTTTGTAATCTCATGAGTCAGTTCATATATTTTTGAAAGAAATGGACTTGAAAATGTGAGGGCAAGAGACAATAATATTGGGAGGGGATAGCTTCTCAGCAAAATGAAATACATTTGGACACAGAAGCCATCTTTGGTCTACACGATTTTGAAGAGAAAGAGGAAAACAGGTGGTGGAAATTCAGGGACATAAAGCACAGTAAAATCCCCCAAACACTATCAATCAATGACATGACAAGGCAAACTAGCAAAAGAAAACATTTTCTATAATCAAAATAGAAATACAAAATAATGGATACAGTTATTATTGCATTGTATTGTATTAATGGAACTATTAATGTGATTAATGTATTAATGAAATTAATACATTGTATTTATACAATTATTACAATCATCAAGCAAGTACTATAATTTATAATAGTATTTATAAGTAAAAACAAGTACTATAATTTATAATAGTAATATAATTTATAATGCAAAAATGATAACTATGTACACATAGTTTTCAACTTGGTAATAGAACCAACACAAAAACTAAATTGAGTCTAGTAAATTTTGGATACCATACTCTGACTGTGTTTTCTTAGTAGGATATAATTGAGGAGAAAAGAACTGCAAAGAGATCTTAAATCTTAATTAGTAGAATTGTTTATAATACTATTTGGAACTGAACTTCCATGAAACAGGAGTTTCATAAGCTTGCATATAATATATATGATGTACACGTATTATGCATGCAAACAAATGCTGCTGCTACTGCTGCTGCTGCTAAGTCGCTTCAGTCGTGTCTGACTCCGTGTGACCCCATAGATGGCGGCCCACCAGGCTCCCCTGTCCCTGGGATTCTCAAGGCAAGAACACTGGAGTGGGTTGCCATTTCCTTCTCCAATGCATGAAAGTGAAAAGTGAAAGTGAAGTCGCTCAGTCGTGTCCGACTCTCAGCAACCCCATGGACTGCAGCCTACCAGGCTCCTCCATCCATGGGATTTTCCAGGCAAGAGTACTGGAGTGGGGTGCCATTGCCTTCTCCGTGCAAATACCTGTATATAAATGTATGTGTATATAAAATATAACTATGAAACTACTTTATTTAAAATTGCTAAGTATTAAAAAACAATATAAGAAATTAAACAGCTGGAATGAGGCTCAAAAGTTATTATGTCCAAACACTTTTATTTTCCCATAAAACTGAGACCTAGGGATTTTAAGTGACTGGGCTCCAGTCATGCAGCTGTTAGTGACTGAGTTATGGTCTCATTTTTTGTTGTTTACTCTTTATGGCTACTTAATACTTAGGATTTAAAATTTTAACTGTAGAAATAGAAAGACTTTTTTTTTAATTTTAAGGTAAAAACCCACAATATGTTTTTTACAGAATTAAAAATTATACGTAATCATCTCTGAGGTTATGCTGTTGTGAAATTGCTAATAAATTCTACTTATACATACTGATGTAAATTTTCTTCAGTTTAAGATATGGGAATAGGATAGTCAATCTCTAATAAAACACAGTTAAAGTCATTCTAAGAAGAGGGGAAAAAAGTTGACCATAGAAGGGAAATATCACTTTTCTATACAAAATATTCTGGTTTGAAACAAGTGTTTTAATGAGATGTTTTGAAGAGCAAGCTGCATTATTCTCTTTTAAGATATGTCTATTCATGGTCTCATGTACTAACATTTCTTTCAGAATCGTTAATTTGGCATTGTGGTGAGACAAGCTGTGAGATTTGACACATTTAAAATTAAATGACAAAAATGAGGATGACTGTGCAGTATATTTATGAGGAGTTAAAAAAGTGTAGAAAAGTTTTCAGCACACATTGCACTTAGCTGTACAAAGTACAGAAATTCACTTTTGCTCTGATTTCTAAAAGGCTGTTAAATTTAACTTTGAGTTTAAGTTTGTGTTATTATTATGATGTTTGAAGGCACATAGAATTATTAAGATAAAGTTGATACAGTGTCACAAATTATGAACAGGGTCTATTTAACCAAATATAATACTGTAAACATGAATATCAGGAAAAAATTACACTCAAATCTACTTTAGGTACCTTTCATTCTCAAGTCTGACAGAGTTTTAGAATCTTAATAGGGATTAAAGAAGAAAAGGCAAAGTTGTCTTTGGAAAGGGATGGAGAAACTTGATAATTCAGAATGGAAAGAGAAACAAGTTTGTTCAGATGAGAGAGCAAAGAATGCCTGAGTACTGGAGAATGTGCTAACATTTTTATTTAAATTAGTCTATGCCTCGATACTAGTTTAGTTGAACTTGAAGGCTTCCCTATGCCCTCTGTTCTATTAGTACAATTACATGAAGATTAGTTCATTACTTAATAAATTTTTAATATTTAATTCCAGTTGGTGGTTATTGAATGTTATACTGGAAGAATGAATACAATTAAACATGTTTGACTAGATCATGACAGCAGAGAAACTGACCAAAAAAATTGTTGAATGTTTTCAAAATAAAATTGCACAGCCAAGTGATGCTATAGCATGTTAAAAATGTACATGTCATTTACATAAGTGAGTTAAAAGAGCATCGAAGAATTGATGCTTTCCAACTATGGTGCTGGAGAAGATGCTTGAGTGTCCCTTGGACTGCAAGGACATCGCACCAGTCAATCCTACAGGAAACCAATGCTGAATATTCATGAGAGGGCTGATGCTGACACTGAAGCCCAGTACTTTGGTCACCTGATGCAAAGAGCTGACTCATAGGAAAAGACCAAGGGCAGGAGAAAATGGCAACAGACGATGAGATGGTTGGATGATATCATTAACTCAAGGGACATGAGTTTGAGCAAACTCCAGGAGATAATGAAGGCCACTACCTGAAGGCCATGGGTAGAGAGAACCCAGGCCTTGGTGTCTTCAGGTCATTGGAATTGTGGTTCACCAGCTGTATGGCCTCTGTGACATGAGCCAACCCCACAGAGGCCCTTTCTTCACATCTGGAAATGAAGAAGACCACAGCTACCTCACGGTTATGTTGCAGAACCTTAAAGTTTACCACCCCCAGGCCCACCAAAGGTCCTCCATGAAGAGCTGTTCTCAAGAACAGGATTATGTGGAAGGGCAGATTAGGAGTTAGAGAGACCCCTTAGGAAGCCTAGAAGGGCTATCTATGCATGCACACCTGCACACTAACATGTCATTGACAGGCAGACACACCACTGATACACTGACACACCACTGACAAACCTACATGCATATGGGAGACACGGAAAGCGGGGCAGATACAACTCAGGCTTTGATGAACAAAATGTTAAGAAAGATTCAAAGCTGTCTTTCTGTATTTTGTATTCTGGATTTTCCCAATTTTCCAGGATGATGTAATTTTGGTATTAAAGACAAATAATCTTTTTTTTTTTTTTTTAAGTTCCTTCAGGTAGTGAAGGACCAGGAAGCCTGGTGTGCTGTAGTCCATGGGATTCCAAAGAGCTGGACACAACTGAGTGAATGAACAACAATAAAAAGCCATGTTCAAGAATGTGGGAAAAGCTGTTAATTGGGATGAGAGAAAATTCAACTGAGTGCTAGGAATGACATTACACTGTATGCTTTTTTGTATCATTTCCATTTTGAAAATTTCATTGATATCATATCAGTTCACTTCAGTAGTTCATTCGTGTCTGACTCTTTGTGACCCTATGAACCACAGCACAACAGGCCTTTCTGTCCATCACCAAATCCCAGGGCCTGCCCAGACCCATGTCCATTGAGTGGATGATGTGACCCAACCACCTAATCCTCTGTGATCCCCTTCTCCTCCTGCTCTCAATCTTTCCCAGCATCAGGGTCTTTTCAAATGAACCAGCTCTTCACATCAGGTGGTCAAAGTAATTCAGTTTCAACTTTGACATCAATCCTTCTAATGAATATTCAGGACTGATTTCCCTTAGGATGGGCTGTTTGGATCTCCATGCAGTCCAAGGGACTCTCAAGAGTCTTCTTCAGCACCAAAGTTCAAAAGCATCAATTCTTTGGTGCTCAGCTTTCTTTATAGTCCAACTCTCACATGCAAAAATAACTGGTGGAAAAACCATAGTCTTGACTAGATGTACCTTTGCTAGCAAAGTAATGTCTCTGTTTTTTAATATGCTGTCTAGGTTGGTCATAACTTTCCTTTCAAGGAGTAAGAGTCTTTTAATTTCATGGCTGCAATCAGCATCTGCAGTGATTTTGGACCCCCCCCAAAAAAAGTCAGCCATTGTTTCCATTGTTTCCCCATCTATTTGCCATGAAATAATGGGACAAGATGCCATGATCTTAGTTTTTGAATGTTGAGCTTTAAGCCAACTTTTTCACTCTCCTCTTTCACTTTCGTCAAAGAGGTTCTTTAGTTCTTCTTCACTTTCTGCCATAAGGGTAGTGTCATCTGTATATCTGAGGTTGTTGATATTTCTCCCGGCAATCTTGATTCCAGCTTTTGCTTCTTCCAGCCCAGCGTTTCTCATGATGTACTCTGCATATAAGTTAAATAAGCAGGGTGACAATATACAGCCTTGATGTACTCCTTTTCCTATTTGGAACAAGTCCGTTGTTCCATGTCCAGTTCTAACTGTTGCTTCCTGACCTGCATACAGATTTCTCAAGAAGCAGGTCAGGTGGTCTGGTATTCCCATCTCTTTCAGAATTTTCCACAGTTTATTGTGATCCACACAGTCAAAGGTTTTGGCATAGACAATAAAACAGAAATTGATGTTTTTCTGGAATTCTCTTGCTTTTTTGATGATCCAGTGGATGTTGGCAATTTGATCTCTGGTTCGTCTGCCTTTTCTAAAACCAGCTTGAACATCTGGAATTTCACGGTTCACTTTGAACTGTGTTGAAGCCTGGCTTGGGGAATTTTTAGCATTACATTACTAATGTGTGAGATGAGTGCAATTGTGTGACAGTTTGAGCATTCTTTGACATTGCCTTTCTTTGGGATTGAAATGAAAACTGACCTTTTCCAGTCCTGTGGCCACTGCTGAGTTTTCCAAATTTGCTGGCATACTGAGTGCAGCACTTTTACAGCATTATCTTTCAGGATGTGAAATAGCTCAACTGGAATTCCATCACCTCCACTAGCTTTGTTTGTAGTGATGCTTCCTAAGGCCCACCTGACTTCAAATTCCAGGATGTCTGGCTCTAGGTGAAGTTATCACACCATAGTGATTATCTGCCTCATGAAGATCTTTTTTGTACAGTTCTGTGTATTCTTGCCACCTCTTCTTGATATCTTCTGCTTCTGTCAGGTTCATACCATTTCTGTCCTTTAATAAGCCCATTTTTTATGAAATGTTCCCTTGGTATCTCTAAGTTTCTTGAAGAAATCTCTAGTCTTCCCCATTCTATTGTTTTCCTATATTTCTTTGCATTGATTGCTAAGGAAGGCTTTCTTATTTCACCTTGCTATTCTTTGGAACTCTGCATTCAAATGGATATATCTTT
Organism: Bos indicus x Bos taurus; assembly: GCF_003369695.1. Lineage (NCBI taxonomy): Eukaryota > Metazoa > Chordata > Mammalia > Artiodactyla > Bovidae > Bos > Bos indicus x Bos taurus. Next base: position 14,480,486 of record NC_040076.1, on the reverse strand, counting down.
CATTTTCTCCTTTGATTTTTGCTTCTCTTCTTTTCACAGCTATTTGTAAGGCCTCCTCAGCCAGTCATTTTGCTTTTTTGCATTTCTTTTTCTTGGGGATGGTCTTGATCTCTGTCTCCTGTACAATGTCACAAACCTCCATCTATAGGTCATCAGGCAGTCTGTCTATCAGATGTAGTTCATTAAATCTATTTCTCACTTCCACTGTATAATCACAAGGGATTTGATTTAGGTCATATCTGAATGGTCTAGTGGTTTTCCCTACTTTCTTCAATTTAAGTCTGAATTTGGCAATAAGGTGTTCATGGTCTGAGCCACAGTCCACTTGGTCTTGATTTTGCTGACTGTGTAGAGTTTCTCCATATTTGACTGCAAATAATATAATCAATTTGATTTCAGTGTTGTCCATCTGGTGAGGTCCATGTGAGTCTTCACTCACGTTGTTGGAAGAGGGTGTTTGCTATGACTAGTGAATTCTCTTGGCAAAACTCTATTAACATTTTCTCTGCTTCATTCTGTATTCGAAGGCCAAATTTGCCTGTTAGTCCAGGTGTTTCTTGACTTCCTACCTTTGCATTCCTGTCCCCTGTAATGAAAAGGGCATCTTTTTTGGGTGTTAGTTCTAAAAGGTCTTGTAGGTCTTCATAGAACCATTCAACTTCAGCTTCTTCAGCTTTACTGGTTGATGTAAAAACTTGGATTACTGTGATATTGAATGGTTTCCATTGGAAACGAACACAGATCATTCTGTCATTTTTGACATTGCATCCAAGTACTGCATTTTGAACTCTTTTGTTGACTGTGATGGCTATTCCATTTCTTCTAAGGGATTCCTGCCCATATTAGTAGATATAATAGTCATCTGAGTTAAATTCAAAATTTCCAGTCCATTTTAGTTTGCTTATTCCTAAAATGTCAATGTTCACTCTTGCTATCTCCTGTTTGACTACTTCCAATTTGCCTTGATTCATGGACCTATAATTCCAGGTTCCTATTCAATATTGCTCTTTACAGCATCATACTTTACTTCTATCACCAATCACATCCACAACTCGGTATTGTTTTTGCTTAAGCTCAGTCTCTTCATTCTTTCTGGAGTTATGTCTCCACTAATCTCCAGGAACATATTGGCCACCTACCGACCTGGGGAGTTCAATTTTCAGTGTCCTATCTTTTTGCCTTTTCATACTGTTCACAGGGTTCTCAAGGCAAGAATACTGAGGTGGCTTGTCAGTCCCTTCTCCAATGGACCACATTCTTTCAAACCTCTCCACCATAACCCATCCATCTTTGGTGGTCCCACATGGCATGGCCTAGTTTCATCTGTCTGATCAGATTGGCTATTTTCTATGTATATGATATCATTTATATTTTTAGAAAATTTTCTCTGAACTTACTGGTCTATTATATTCTCATGATACCTTTCCTTCTATAATTTATATTTGAATATTGGAATGCTTTGAAATTTATGAGTCTTACCTTCATTTCCTTTAGTAATTAATAGATTCCCATTCTTTAAGTTGTAAGTATTTATTATGCACATATTACATAAGGGTATCTCACACCACCTGAAATTTAGCACTGTTAAACTTAGGTCTTAATCCAGACTCCAAACCAGTCCTGCCTAGGGCCCTAATAATGACATCGTGTTCCTCCTATTGCAGTATCAAATAACATTTTTACATATATATCTTGATTTCACTCCTGGGACCCTCAGATCTGTTTTGCTATCTACAGATATCCTTAAAAATTTAACTAAGTCATTATTATTCCTCTCGATAAAATCCTGTGAAAGCTTTCCATTAACTTCAAATAAAATCTAACCTTATTACTATGATCTAGAAGCTCTGTTTGAGTTGGGCTCTCCATATCTTTCCAAGCACAACTGTTCCACTTTCCCTTAGTCTCACCACATTAGTGCCCAATAACTTTCTTTCATATTGTCAGTCAGTCAGTTCAGCCGCTCAGGTGTGTCCCACTGAGCGAACCCATGAATCGCAGCAGGCAAGGCCTCCCTGTCCATCACCAACTCCCTGAGTTCACCCAAATTAATGTGCATCAAATCCATGATGCCATCCAGCCACCTCATCCTCTGTCGTCCCCTTCTCCTCCTGCCCCCAATCCCTCCCAGCATCAGGGTCTTTTCCAATGAGTCAACTCTTCGCATGAGGTGGCCAAAGTATTGGAGTTTCAGCTTTAGCATAAGTCCTTCCAGTGAACAACCAGGACTGGTCTCCTAAAGGATGGACTGATTGGATCTCCTTGCAGACCAAGGGGTTCTCAAGAGTCTTCTCCAACACTGCAGTTCAAAAGCATCAATTCTTCAGTGCTCAGCTTTCTTCACAGTCCAACTCTCACATCCATACATGACTACTGGAAAAACCATAGTCTTGACTAGATGGACATTTGTTGGCAAAGTAATATCTCTGCTTTTGAATATGCTAAGTTGATCATAACTTTCGTCCCAGGAGTAAGTGTCTTTTAATTTCATGTTGTAAAAACACACTAGTATATGCATGCATAGTCAGTTGTCTCAGTATCTTTGCAAACTTATGGGCCTTAGCTCGCCAAGCTCCTCTGTCCATGGGATTTCCTAGTGGGTTGCCATTCCCTTCTCCAAGGGATCTTCCCAATCCACGGTGCAAACATACATCTCTTATGTCTCCTATAGTGGAGGCAGATTCTCTACCACTACACCATCTGGGAGGTGGCAAGAATATACAGAAGAACTGTATAAAAAAGATCTTCACGACCAAGATAATCACGATGGTGTGATCACTGACCTAGAGCCAGACATCCTGGAATGTGAAGTCAAGTGGGCCTTAGAAAGCATCACACGAACAAAGCTACTGGAGGTGATGGAACGCCAGTTCAACTATTTCAAATCCTGAAAGATGATGCTGTGAAAGTGCTACACTCAGTATGCCAGCAAATTTGGAAAACTCAGCAGTGGCCACAGGACTGGAAAAGGTCAGTTTTCATTCCAATCCCAAAGAAAGGCAATGCCAAAGAATACTCAAACTGTCACACAATTGCAGTCATCTCACACGCTAGCAAAGTAATGCTCAAAATTCTCCAAGCCAGGCTTCAGCAATACGTGAACCGTGAACTTCCTGATGTTGAAGCTGGTTTTAGAAAAGGCAGAGGAACCAGAGATCAAATTGCCAACATCCGCTGGATCATGGAAAAAGCAAGAGAGTTCCAGAAAAAGAAAAACATCTATTTCTGCTTTATTGACTATGCCAAAGCCTTTGACTGTGTGGATCACAATAAACTGTGGAAAATTCTGAAAGAGATGGGAATACCAGACCACCTGATCTGCCTCTTGAGAAATTTGTATGCAGGTCAGGAAGCAACAGTTAGAACTGGACATGGAACAACAGACTTGTTTCAAATAGGAAAAGGAGTTCGTCAAGGCTGTATATTGTCACCCTGCTTATTTAACTTATATGCAGAGTACATCATGAGAAATGTGGGACTGGAAGAAGCACAAGCTGGAATCAAGATTGCCGGGAGAAATATCAATAACATCAGATATACAGATTACACCACCCTTATGGCAGAAAGTGAAGAGGAACTAAAAAGCCTCTTCATGAAAGTGAAAGAGGAGAGTGGAAAAGTTGGCTTAAAGCTGAACATTCAGAAAACGAAGATCATGGCATCTGGTCCCATCACTTCATGGGAAATAGATGGGGAAACAGTGGAAACAGTGTCAGACTTTATTTTTCTGGGCTCCAAAATCACTGCAGATGGTGACTGTAGCCATGAGATTAAGAGACGCTCACTCCTTGGAAGGAAAGTTGTGTCCAACCTAGATAACACATTCAAAAGCAGGGACATTACTTTGCCAACAAAGGTCCGTCTAGTCAAGGCTATGGTTTTTCCTATGGTCATTTATGGATGTGAGAGTTGGACTGTGAAGAAAGCTGAGTGCCGAATAATTGATGCTTTTGAACTGTGGTGTTGGAGAAGACTCTTGAGAGTCCCTTGGACTGTAAGGAGTACCAACCAGTCCATTCTGAAGGAGATCAACCCTGGGATTTCTTTGGAAGTAATGTTGCTAAAGCTGAAACTCCAGTACTTTGGCCACCTAATGCCAAGAGTGACTCACTGGAAAAGACCCTGATGCTGGGAGGGATTGGGGGCAGGAGGAGAAGGGGACGGGGACGACAGAAGATGAGATGGCTGGATGGCATCACTGACTCGATGGACGTGAGTCTGAGTGAACTCTGGGTGTTGGTGATAGACAGGGAGGCCTGGCGTGCTGCGATTCATGGGGTCACAAAGATTCGGACACGACTGAGCAACTGATCTGAACTGAACTGATGAAATTCTTCACATCAGGTGGCCAAAATAAAGAGAAGGCTATGGCACCCCACTCTTGCCTGGAAAATCCCATAGACGGAGGGCCTCGTGGGCTGTAGTCCATGGGGTCGCAAAGAGTTGGACACAACTGAGAGACTTCACTTTCACTTTTCACTTTCACGCATTGGAGAAGGAAATGGCAACCCACTCCACTGTTCTTACCTGGAGAAGCCCAGGGATGGGGGAGCCTGATGGGCTACCATCTATGGGATCGCACAGAGTCAGACATGACTGAAGCGACTTAGCAGCAGCAGCAGCCCAGGGATGGGGGAGCCTGATGGGCTACCATCTATGGGATCGCACAGAGTCAGACATGACTGAAGCGACTTAGCAGCAGCAGCAGCAGCAGCAGCCGCCAAAATATTGGAGTTTCAGCTTCAACATCTGTCCTTCCAATGAATATGCAGGACTGATTTCCTTTAGGTTTGACTGGGTGGATCTCCTTGCAGTCAAAGGACTCTCAAGAGTCTTCTCCAACACCACAGTTCAAAAACATCAGTACTTGGGTGCTCAGCTTTCTTTATAGTCCAACTCTCACATCCATACATGACTACTGAAAAAACCATTGCTTTGACTAGATGGACCTTCATGGCAAAATAATATCTCTAGTTTATAATATTCTGTCTGGATTAGTCATGGGCTTCCCTTGTGGCTCAGCTGGTAAAGAATCAACCTGCAATGAGGGAGACCTGGGTTCAATCCCTGGGTTAGGAACATCCCCTGGAGAAGGGAAAGACTACCCAATCCAGTATCCTGGCCTGGAGAATTCCTTGGACTCTGTAGTCTATGGGGTCTCAAATAGTTAGACACGACTGAGCAAATTTCACTTTCACTAGGTTCGTCATAGCTTTAATTAAAAGGAGCAAGTATCTTATAATTTCATGGCTGAAGTCACCATCTGCAGTGATTTTGCAACCCCCCAAAATAAAGTCTGCCACTGTTTCCATTGTTTCCCCATTTATTTGCCATGATGTGATGTGACCAGTTGCCATGATCTTAGTCTGCTGAATGTTGAGCTTTAAGCAAACTTTTTAACTCTCCTCTTTCCCTTTCATCAAGAAGCTCTTTAGCTCTTCTTCAATTTCTGCCATACAGGTGGTTCAATCTGCATATCTGAGGTTATTGATTTTTTTTTTAGGCAATATTCATTCCAGCTTGTGCTTCATCCAGCCCTGCATTTCTCACGATGTACTCTGCATATAAGTTAAATAAGTAGAATGACAATATACAGCCTTATTATACTCCTTTCCCAATTTGGATTCAGTCTGTTTTTCCATGTCCAGCTCTAACTGTTGCTCTTTGACCTGCATGTAGATTTCTCCGGAGCCAGTTAAAGTGGTCTAGTTTCCCATCTCTTGAAGAATTTTCCACAGTTTGTGATGATCCACGTGTCAAACTCTCTGGTGGAGTCAATGAAGCAGCAATAGATGTTTTTCTGGAACTATCTTGCTGTTTTGATGATCCAGTGGATGTTGGTAATTTGATCTCTGGTTCCTCTGCCTTTTCCAAATCCAGCTTGTATATCTGGAAGTTCATGGTTCATGTACTTCTTAAGCCCTTCTTGGAGAATTTTGAACATTACTTTGCTAGGGTATGAGATGAGTGCAATTGTGCTGTAGTTTGAGCATTCTTTGGCATTGCCTTTCTTTGGGATAGGAATGAAAATGGACCTTTTCCAGTCCTGTGGCCACTGCTAAGTTTTCCAAATTCGCTGGCATATTGAGTGCAGCACTTTCACAGCATCATCTTTTAGGATGTGAAATAGCTCAACTGGAATTCCATCACCTCCACTAGCTTTGTTCATAGTGATGCTTCCCAAAGCTCACTTGTCTTCACATTCCAGGATGTCTGGTTCTAGGTGGGTGATCACACGATTGTGGTTATCTGGGTCTAGTTTTTCTGTGTATCCTTGCCACTTCTTCTTAATATCTTCTGCTTCTGTTATGTCCATACAGTTTCTGCCCTTTATTATGCTCATCTTTGCATGAAATGTTCTCTTAGTGTCCCTGATGTCCTTGAAGAGATCTCTAGTCTTTTCCATTCTATTATTTTCTTCTATTTCTTTGCACTGATCACTGAGGAAAGCTTTCTTATCTCTCCTTGCTATTTTTTGGAACTCTGCATTCAAATGGGTATATCTTTCCTTTTCTCCTTTGCTTTAACGTCTCTTCTTTTCTCAGCTATTTGTAAGGCATCCTCACACAACCATTTTACCTTTTTTCATTTCTTTTTCTAGGGAAAGGTCTTGATCTCTTCTTCCTGTACAATGTCATGAACCTCTGTCCATAGTTCTTAAGGGACTCTGTTTATCAGATTTAATTATTTAGATCTATTTGTCACTTCCACTGTATAGTGGTAAGGGGTTTGATTTAGGTCATACCTGAATGGTCTAGTGGTTTTCCTTGCTTTCTTCAACTTAAGTCTGAATTTTGCAATAAGCAGTTCATGATCTGAGCCACAGTAAGTTCCAAGTATTGCTTTTGCTGACTGTATAGAGCTTCTTCGTCTTTGGCTGAAAATAATGTAATCAATATAATTTCAGTATTGACCATCTAGTAATATCCATGTGTAGAGACTTCTTTTGTGTTATTGGAAGAGGGTGTTTACTATGCCTGGTGCGTTTTCTTGGAAACTTTTTGTTAACCTTTGCCCTGCTTCATTTTGTGCTCCAAAGCCAAATTTACCTGTTACTTCAGGTATGTCTTGACTTTGTACTTTGTATTCTAGTACCCTATAATGAAAAGTAAATCTTTTTGAGCGTTAGTTCTAGAAGGTCTTGTAGGTTTTCATAGAACTGTTCAACTTCAACTTCTTCAACATTAATGGTTGGAAATTAAACTTGGATTACTGTGATACTGAATGGTTTGCCTTGGAAACCAACAGAGTTCATTTTGTCACTTTTGAGATTACATGCAAGATGTGTATTTCATACTCTTTTGTTGACTATGATGGCTACTCCATTTCTTCTAAGGGATTTTTGCCCGCAGTAGTAGATATAATGGTCATCTGAGTTAAATTCACCCCTCCAGTCCATTTTAGTTCACTGATTCCTAAAACGTCAGTGTTCACTCTTGCCATCTTCTGTTTGAACACTTCTAGTTTACCTTGTTTCATGGACCTAACATTCCAGGTTCCTGTGAAATATTATTCTTACAGCATCAGACTTTACTTCCATCACCAGTCACATCCACAACTGGGTGTCTTTGTTTTGTTTTGTTTTTTGCTTTGGCTCCATCTCTTCATTCTTTCTGTAGTTTTCTCCAGTTAGGTTTTTGGCATCTATAAATCTGGGGAGTTCATCTTTCAGTGTCATATCTTTTTGCCTTTCATTCTGTTCATGGGATTCTTTTTTTTTTTTTTTTTCAATTTTAATTAAAAAAAATTATACATGTGTGGGGATGGGGAACACACGGGATTCTTAAGGCAAGAATACTGAAGTGGTTTGTCATTCCCTTCTCCAGTGGACCACATTTTATCACTACTCTCCACAATAACTCATTCATCTTAGGTGGCCCTACATGGCATGGCTCATAGTTTCATTGAGTTAGACAAGGCTCTGATCCATGTGATCTGCTTGATTAGTTTTCTGTGATTGTGGTTTTCATTCTTTCTGCTCGCTGAATGATAAGTATAAGAGGTTTATGAAAGCGTCCTGATTGGAGAGGGTGACTGAGGGGGAAACTGGTTCTTGTTCTGATGGATGGTGCCATGCTCATTAAATCTTTAATCCAATATTTTATTGATGGGAGGGGCTAGTTTCCCTCCCTGTTGTTTCGCCTGAGACCAAACTATGGTGATGGTAATGAAGAAAATGGCAACCTGCTTCAAAAGGTCTCATGCATGCACTGCCACACTCAGTGTCCTCAACCATGTAGCAGGCTTCCACAGACACTCCTCCACTAGAAATTCCTGGACACTCACAGGCAAGTCTGGGTCAGTCTCTTGCAGGATGACTGCTTCTTTCTCCTGGGTTAGATGACTTTTAATTCTGTAATCAAAAGGTGAGTATACAGTAGAAGCTAGGCCATCAAGTCTTCCCTCTCTGAAATCTTTATTATTAGCAAAATGACAGGTAGAAAGCAAATGTATTCCTCTTCATTGATACCAACTTTACAAAATTGTTTACTATTTCCTCTTTCTTAGGTATTGTGGTTACTCTGGTTTCCATTCACATTCTAGCATTTTTTTTATTTGAATTCTGTGATCATTTTGGTATCGTATATTTACCTTCCTTTTCCAGTTTTAGTAACCGAAGTGAGTTGAGATGATTTTGTTTACAATAGAAAATACAACTGAAAAAGCTTTCCAAAAAAGAAACATTTATTTCCTCGCTTCAAATCAGATTCCGTGATAATAAGTTCCACATCTGTTTAGTTTAGTACTAAGTGCTACCATCAAAGACCAAAGTATATTCTGCATTTCTTCTCTGCCATCATCATTATGTTATTTAGTTTTCATTAAAGTTACAAGGTGTCGGCAAGAGCAAGAAATATATCTTCACACACAAAGTTCTAAAATCAAAACTACAGGCCAATATCACTGATGAACATAGATGCAAAAATCCTTAACAAAATTTTAGCAATCGGAATCCAATAACACATTAAAAAGATCATACACCATGACCAAGTGGGCTTTATCCCAGGAATGCAAGGATTCTTCAATATCCACAAATCAATCAATGTAATACACCACATTAACAAATTGAAAAATAAAAACCATATGATTATCTCAATAGATGTAGAGAAAGCCTTTGACAAAATTCAACATCCATTTATGATAAAAACTCTCCAGAAAGCAGGAATAGAAGAAACATACCTCAACATAATAAAAACTATATATGACAAACCCACAGCAAACATTATCCTCAATGGTGAAAAATTGAAAGCATTTCCTCTAAAGTCAGGAACAAGACAAGGGTGCCCACTTTCACCATTACTATTCAACATAGTTTTGGAAGTTTTGGCCACAGCAATCAGAGCAGAAAAAGAAATAAAAGGAATCCAAATTGGAAAAGAAGTAAAACTCTCATTGCTTGCAGATGACATGGTCCTCTATATAGAAAACCCTAAAGACTCCACCTGAAAATTACTACAACTAATCAATGAATATAGTAAAATTGCAGGATATAAAATCAACACACAGAAATCCCTTGCATTCCTATAAACTAATAATGAGAAAATAGAGAAATTAAGGAAACAATTCCATTCACCACTGCAATTAAAAGAATAAAATACTTAGGAATATATCTACCTAGAGAAACTAAAGACCTATATATAGAAAATTATAAAACACTGGTGAAAGAAATCAAAGAGGACATTAATAGAGGGAGAAATATACCATGTTCATGGATTGGAAGAATCAATATAGTGAAAATGAGTATAGTACCCAAAGCAATTTATAGATTCAATGCAATCCCTATCAAGCTACCAACAGTATTCTTCACAGAGCTAGAACAAATAATTTCACAATTTGTATGGAAATACAAAAAACCTCGAATAGCCAAAGCAATCTAAAAATGGAACTGGAGGAATCAACCTGCCTGACTTCAGGCTCTACTACAAAGCCACAGTCATCAAGACAGTATGGTACTGGCACAAAGACAGAAATATAGATCAAGGGAACAAAATAGAAAGCCCAGAGATAAACCCACACACATATGGACACCTTATCTTTGAAAAAGGAGGCAGGAATATACAATGGATTAAAGACAATCTCTTTAGCAAGTGGTGCTGGGAAAACTGGTCAACCACTTGTAAAAGAACGAAACTAGAGCACTTTCTAACACCATACACAAAAATAAACTCAAAATGGATTAAAGATCTAAACATAAGACCAGAAACTATAAAACTCCTAGAGGAGAACATAGGCAAAACACTCTCCGACATACATCACAGCAGGATCCTCTATGACCCACCTTCCAGAATATCGGAAATAAAAGCAAAAATAAACAAATGGCACCTAATTAAACTTAAAAGCTTCTGCACAACAAAGGAAATTAAAGCAAGGTGAAAAGACAGCCTTCAGAATGGGAGAAAATAATAGCAAATGAAGCAACTGACAAACAACTAATCTCAAAAATATACAAGCAACTCCTACAGCTCAATTCCAGAAAATAATTGACCCAATCAAAAAATGGGCAAAAGAACTAAATAGACATTTCTCCAAAGAAGACATACAGATGGCTAACAAACACATGAAAAGATGCTCAATAACACTCATTATCAGAGAAATGCAAATCAAAACCACAATGAGGTACCATTTCACGCCAGTCAGAACGGCTGCGATCCAAAAGTCTACAAGCAATAAATTCTGGAGAGGGTGTGGAGAAAACGGAACCCTCTTACACTGCTGGTGGGAATGCAAACTAGTACAGCCACTATGGAGAACAGTGTGGAGATTCCTTAAAAAACTGGACGTAGAACTGCCTTATGATTCAGCAATCCCACTGCTGGGCATACACACTGAGGAAACCAGAAGGGAAAGAGACACGTGTACCCCAATGTTCATCGCAGCACTGTTTATAATAGCCAGGACATGGAAGCAACCTAGATGTCCATCAGCAGATGAATGGATAAGAAAGCTGTGATACATATACACAATGGAGTATTACTCAGCCATTAAAAAGAATGCATTTGAGTCAGTTCTAATGAGGTGGATGAAACTGGAGCCTATTATACAGAGTGAAGTATGCCAGAAAGAAAAACACCAATACAGTATAGTAATGCATACCTATGGAATTTAGAAAGATGGTAACAATAACCCTGTATATGAGACAGCAAAAGAGACACTGATGTATAGAACAGTCTTTTGGACTCTGTGGGAGAGGGAGAGGGTGGGATGATTTGGGAGAATGGCATTGAAACATGTATAATATCATATATGAAATGAGTCCCCAGTCCAGGTTTGATGCACGATACTGGATACTTGGGGCTGATGCAATGGGATGACCCAGAGGGATGGTATGGGGAGGGAGGTGGGAGGAGTGTTCAGGATTGGGAACACATGTATACCTGTGGCAGATTCATTTTGATATATGGCAAAACCAATACAATATTGTAAAGTTAAAAAATAAAATAAAATTAAATTAAAAAAAATTAAAACCAATAATAGCAATAGCCTTTTTAAAGGCAAGAAAAATTAATTTCCCCAAATCACATAATATCAGACTTTCTCTCACATCTCACTGCCCAGCACTGGATAGCATATTCTTTTCTAAGATAGTCATTTCATGAGAATTTACATGGTTGGTTGACATAAAATTATCAAGTTTCTATGATGGTATTAACTATTTATTTGGTTTAAAGAAGAATGTGAATAGATGAAAAATTGGACCTCTTGAAAAGATATGTATTCATATATTTCAAAACACAGCTGCTTTAATGTTATATAAAAATCAAGATAAACAATACCACTCAGCTTACTGGTTTGGGAGCATTGTTTTGTTTCGGTGATACTGAAACATAATGGATAAAACAGATGACACTGTAAATATTTTTTGTAGTCTTCTTTAAATTTATAGCTCAATCCCTGTTCTACCCTAAACTATAAGGTCCATCCATGATTTCTATATTCACCTTCTTATGCTTTCTCATTTGACTCCCAACATTAGATTATACTAAAATTTGGAAACTCTTTTGTTCATTCAGAGACATAAATCACATGGTGACTTATTCCAACTCATTCTTTCCATAGATGAAGAAATTGTATAGAGAGAAATAATAAATTACTTGATCAACATACAGGCACTTCAGAATTAGTGTTTATAAATAAGGAAGTCTAAAAGCCACTGACTTGATATACCTAGAGAAAATTATTTTATTGTGTAAGGCAAAATGTGCTGCTCTTATAACTAAATGGTTTTTAAAACCTTGAGAGATGAATCAGCAGGAAAAAAAATCATATTGCTTATTTATAAGGATACACCTCAATGAATTTACTCCGTGGAAACTTTCTCTAATTTTTCAAACAGAATTTATTCTCTGACTGCATATTATGCCTGATTAAAAGTCTTAATACATATCCTTGAAATTGAAGACTGAAGTTTATCCTTCTTTTAATTAACACAAATGTGTCAAATATTTTTAATGTTTCACTATTCCTTTGGTTACAGTATGAATAGATATTAAGTAATGTAGTTCGGATTGTTTGGCACTTTATAAAGTTATTTTTGCTTTTTTTGGGGGGGCAAAGTCTTTTTGTGTTGGGAGGTTAAACTTGGAATCAATAGAAATGCCATCAATATTTTGATAAGTTATATTAAAATGCATAAAAACAATTAACCATATTTTCACAAACTTCAAATCAACCAGGAAGGAAACTGAAAATATGATGAGAAAAACATAAGATAATTAAGCAACCAACTTTCTTGGAAAAACCAGAAGGAATAAAGAAGAGATTTCAAAGAAGATTTTTCAGGATGTCTGTCATTGTTAGAGGTAAAGCTATGCAAGTAGATCATCTATAAATGGAATTATAGATTCAATAAAAAATAAAAGATTTGAAAGTTGAATTTATGAAACTCAATGTTCTATTGACATCATCAGCATTATTTTACTTTAAATTCACAACAGCTTTATGAGTTTATGTTGTGCTCAAAGGAAAAAGAGAGTTTGTCCAGTTAACACATGATAGAACAGAAATTTGTACTCAACTCACCTGATTCTAATGTCTATGCAGTCTGTAAGTGGTCCAATAATCTATTGCAAAGTAGCATTAAGAAGGCAAAGGAGCAGACCTCTAGAAATAGAAAGTCATTTCTGAAGTATTTTTCTAGTTCTGCACAGCCAGCTCTCAGGTTTCCATGTCACCACTTAACTTTAAATTGTCACAGTTATCAGGAAAAAATTCACACTATCAAATTGTTTGGGGAATTCATGATTTGAGGTTGTTCTCCTAGGATGGAGACCAGGTTAAATGTAGTGTCTTAATAGTCAAAGAATAGATTTACAAAAAGTTGTAATTAAGAGGTGACATAATTAAGATTGGTCAGAGTGCTTTTCAATATCATTGGTTAGTTTTAACATAAACTTTTGAAAACATACTAGTTGAAATCAAAACATATTTTCATGAAATAATTGAAGAGAAATACCAAGTAGATTGAAAGAGAGCAAATTATAATTTGAATGAAGTGTTTTTATGAATGAAATCTTCAAATTAATATTTTTTGTCAGTTGAAAAAGATGACATGAAAACTGAATGACTCAGGATGCATGAGAATTGAAATGGGGCTAAGGAGAAGATGGGAATAGACAGCAGGTGGGGAGAAGTCTTTAACGAGTAGAGATAATCACACTTTAAATGTGGAAGAAAATAGAAAACAATTGGTGAGAATTGAGAAAAAAAATTAAAAGCAGAGAATTTGAAAAAATAGATTGGTCTGATGATACTCTTTTATTAATAAGTGCACAGTGTGGTCATTAGTGAAGTGAGAGCAAAAAGAGAATATTTTGAGTAAATTAGAGAAAGTCTGAAAGAGTTATTGTAGAATAGCGAAGAATGAATCAATTAAAGGTGAAAAAAACATTGCTTACCAGTTTTAACAACCTACTTGATATATGAATTTCTCAAGTTCCAAAAAATGCAACACTAAAATATTTTGATTTCATTATAAACTGTTGAAAGTCAATTCTATAAGACTGTGGAAAGAGGATATAGCATATAATTCAACCTCAGATGGGCAATCCTCCATGGAAAACTTAATGAAAAGATTTTTCCAGATGATAAAATCCTTTGTTCCATATATCCTACAGATTGAAAAATTAATGCTGTATTCCAGGAGTCATGTATGTAATGTAAGAGTTGGACCTTAAAGAAGGCTGAGCACTGAAGACTTGATGCTTTTGAACTATGATGTCGGAGAACACTCTTGAGAGTCTTTTGAATGCAAGGAAATCAAACTAGTCAATTCTAAAGGAAATCAGTCCTGAATATTCATTGGGAGGACTGAGGCTGAAGCTGAAACTCCAATATTTCGGCCACCTGATTTGAAGAACCAACTCATTTGAAAAGATCCTAGTGCTGGGAAAGATTGAAGGCGTGAGGAGAAGAGGACAACAGAGGATGAGATGGTTGGATGGCATCACCAACTCAATGGACATGAGTTTGATTAAACCCTGGGAGTTGGTGATGGACAGGGAGGCCTGGTATGTTGCAGTCCATGGGGTCACAGAGAATCGGAGACAACTGATCAACTGTACTGAACTGAACTGAAGTGCATTTCATTTATTCTTGCATTCTGTTAAATGCAAGAAAGATTAGCTTAAGCATTTTGCGCATTTTCATTAGTCAGAAATATTTTAATTGGTGATCAAAGCAGGAAACCAACCTATTGCTACCAGGCAAACAACATAATCCAGTACTTATTTCTATCTATCCAAGTAAGACTATGAAATAGAATACTTTCATATAACCATCAAAATAGTTTTATTTATGACAAAATTAAAAAAAAATATTTAAGAGTACTTTTAGCCTAACTTTGTCAACTGAAACTTTATGGATTCCAGGGAAAATACAAATACATATTTAGAACCAAAGCACATGCTACTCTACTTGACACTTTGATTCTGATGTATATTTGTGTTTACTTAGGTTTTGTACTTCAGAGAAGTAGAGACACATTATTTTCTGATGAAGATCAGCATTAGCATCGTTATTTTTTCAGCCAAAGAAAATGACAGAAAATGTGTAACACTGTTGTTAAGACTTCGTGACTTTTTCTCTTTTCAAGATGTGAAGACTTCAGTTCATCTTTGGTAATCTTTCTCTTTGTAAAGTCACTAAATGTGTCTTTTTATCTATGCAGATATAAAGCAGATGCTCTTGTTCGAAACAGAGTTATTGTATAAAGCAGAGGTCTGTAGAAGTAAAAAGTACTTTCGTGAGTTTGAAGATATGTTTGCATGCTGAGATGTGAGATACGTCTCTTGATATCATGAATTATTGTGTATCTGTGTATCATATACATGAGGAAGGGCAATTATTCCTCATGTAATATAGAAGAATTGCTGGCACAAACCTATGGGCAAAAGCTATACAGGTTGAAGTTCATGATAGGAAGAGAGTCAGTAAATTCTGCATAGAAAGCAGAAATGTCTTGATATTTAAATAATGGAACCCTTGTGAGATTATTCTTCTAGTGTGGACATGTGCCCTTATTGGTTTTGAATGTGTGATTTCTCAGTCATTGAAACTTTAAGGAACTTGAAGGAGAAAGGGAATATATGGTGATATAATATGAGGGATAATATATATACAAATACAAGAGTGTATCCATAAAATTCTTTTGAAAACAGTGAATTTGTGAATAAGGGAGATTCTAATAGGGATGCAAGAAGAATCTTACATGCATCAGTGTGAATATTGTATTATTTATATATAAGGGGTAAGAAGATTTTGAAATATTTTGATAAGGGCAAATATAGACTAACTTGCATAAGAAAATTTTGAAATTCTAGACCTATTTCTTAGGGTTATCACAATATAGTAATATATTTGCTGATGTCATTAATTTCATGTTAAAGTAAAGATAAAAATTATATGTCCCCTGTGTTATATTTTCTTGGCCAATACTTTGGCCACCTGATGCAAAGAACTGACTCATGGAAAAATACCCTGATGCTGGGCAAGATTGAAAGTGGGAGAAGGGGAAGACAGAGGATGGGATTGTTGGATGGCATCACTGACTGAGTGGACATGAGTTTGAGCAAACTCCAGGAGATGATGAAGAACAAGGAGGCCTGGTATGCTTCAGTTTATGGGATCACAAAGAGTGGGCCACAGCTGAGCAACTAAACCATGTTGTATTCAAGGAAATTCATTGTTTTTCTCAACATAACTAACCTGTCTTGGTTCACATTACACCTTTCAAGGTGACTCAAGCTCCAATCAACTTAAACTATCTGAGATCAGCTACCATGCTCTGTGATGGCATGTATTTACTACTGCCACCCACATCATTTAAAACCTATCGAACTCCAGTCATTCAAACTACATAATTTTCTTTCAAGAACCATCTCAGTTCAGTTCAGTTCAGTTGCTCAGTTGTGTCCGACTCTTTGCAGACAGCTTTATTTTCCTACTATTTGTTGATTTCTTAGCCAGATATAATTTCACTTTTGAATATTCATACCACTTTATTCTTCATTTATATATATTCTGTATATATTTACAGTATTAAAAGTGTTAATTTTATAGTTATTGATGATTTAAAAAGTATGTTTTCATATACTTATTTTATATGTCAGGCAGCGATCATGAAAGATTAAACTTTTAATAGTCAAGTACTTAAGGGTACAAGCACATGATATTTACTTTATGAGTGTATGAGACATTAATGAACAAAAATAATGTTTTTTATCCAACTGGCAATTTGAGAGAAAACCTATTTGCTCCAGTAAGTAATATCAATTTAGTTATTCTTGATATGTATAAAAACAAACAATTCAAAACCGCTTTTGTTAGGGTAAACTTTTTTTTAATCTAATTTTTATTTAGATGCAGTTATAGATACTGAAAACAGGATGGCTTTCCCACTTCTCAGCCCAGGCTAAATTTGCAAAATTGAAGATTGATTTTTATCTGAAAACTAATTAGAATGAATCTCATCAAAATCATCCTTAGATTTTTTTTTTTTTTTTGTATTCTCTGAACTGGTAATTACTCTTTAATCAAGTTGACAATACTAGATGCTATAATAAAGATCAATGTGACAAATTTTTATTTTAAGATTACTTTGTTCCTTTTAATTTTGTAATTAGAGAAGGCTTATAGCTAAAAGTAAAAATTTACTTTGTATTTAAGGAGCTAATTAAGACTGTAGAGAGAAATGATATTATCATGATCAACAAGCATTTTTAGTTTACATAGAAAGAAAAAAATATTTACATTGATGTAAAATTAAACTTAATATAAAAGTTACCTATACATATGTATATGTTCAATAACAAAAATAAAAATAAAAGTTATGGGAAACCACATTTACAAAAAACTAACCAAACTATCACTTGGATCACAGCCTTGTTTAAT
Source organism: Bos indicus x Bos taurus (assembly GCF_003369695.1). NCBI lineage: Eukaryota > Metazoa > Chordata > Mammalia > Artiodactyla > Bovidae > Bos > Bos indicus x Bos taurus. Next base: position 14,463,098 of record NC_040076.1, on the reverse strand, counting down.
TCAATGAAACTATGAGCATTGACATGTAAGGTCAACCAAAATGGGCAGATAATGGTGGAGGGTTTTGACAAAATGTGGTCCACTGGAGAAGGGAATGGCAAACCACTTCAGTACTCTGGCCTTGAAAAGCCCATGAACAGTATGTAAAGGAAAAAATATTAAGACACTGAAAGATGAACTCCCCAGGTCAGTCAGGTCAGTTCAGTCAGTTGCTCAGTCGTGTCTGATTCTTTGCGACCCCGTGAATCACAGCAAGCCAGGCCTCCGTGTCCATCACCAACTCCCGGAGTTCACTTAAGACTCACGTTCATCGAGTCAGTGATGCCATCCAGCATCTCATCCTCTGTTGTCCCCTTCTCCTCCTGTCCCCAATCCCTCCCAGCATCAGGGTTTTTGCAATGAGTCAACACTTTGCATGAGGTGGCCAAAGTATTGGAGTTTCAGCTTTAGCATCAGTCCTTACTATGAACACCCAGGCCTGGTCTCCTAAAGGATGGACTGACTGGATCTCCTTGCAGTCCAAGTGACTCTTAAGAGTCTTCTCCAACACCGCAGTTCAAAAGCATCAATTCTTCAGTGCTCAGTATTCTTCACAGTCCAACTCTCACATCCATACATGATTACTGGAAAAACCATAGCCTTGACTAGACGGACATTTGTTGGCAAAGTAATCTCTCTGTTTTTCAATATGCTCTGTAGGTTAGTCATAACTTTTCTTCCAATGAGTAACTATCTTTAATTACCTGGCTGCAATCATCATTTGCAGTGAACTTGGAGCACCCAAAAATAAAGTCAAGTCACTGTTTCCACTGTTTCCCAATCTATTTCCCATGAACTGATGGGACCAGATGCCATGATCTTAGTCTTTTGAATGTCAAGCTTTAAGCCAACATTTTCAATCTCCTCTTTCACTTTCATCAAGATGCTTTTTAGTTCCTCTTCACTTCCTGCCATAAGGCTGGGTCATCTGCATATCTGAGGTTATTGATAATTCTCCCTGAAATCTTGATTCCAGCTTTTGCTTCTTCCAGCCCAGCATTTCTCATGATGTACTCTGCATATAAGTTAAATAAGCAGGGTGACAATATACAGCCTTAATGTAATCCTTTTCCTATTTGGAACCTGTCTGTTGTTCCATGTCCAGTTCTAAGTGTTGCTTCCTGACCTGCATACAGGTTTCTCAAGAGGCAGGTCAGGTGATCTGGTATTCCCATCTCTTGCAGAATTTTCTACAGTTTATTGTGGTCCACACAGTCAAAGGCTTTGGCATAGTCAGCAAAGCAGAAATAGATGTTTTTCTGGAACTCTCTTGCTTTTTCAATGGTCCAGTGAATGTGGGCAATTTGATCTCTGGTTCCTCTGTCTTTTCTAAAACTGCTGAAGCCTGGCTTGGAGAATTTTGAGCATTACTTTACTAGCGTGTGAGGTAAGTGCAATTGTGCAGTAGTTTGAGCATTCTTTGACATTGCCTTTCTTTGGGATTGGAATGAAAACTGACCTTTTCCAGTCCTGTGGCCACTGCTGAGTTTTCCAAATTTGCTGGCATATTGAGTGAAGCACTTTCACAGCATCATCTTTCAGGATTTGAAATAGCTCAACTGGAGTTCCATCAACTCCAGTTGCTTTGTTCATAGTGATGCTTTCTAAGGCCCACTTGACTTCACATTCCAGGATGTCTGGCTCTAGGTCAGTGATCACACCATCATGATTATCTGGGTCGTGAAGCTCTTTTTTGTACAGTTCTTTTGTGATTCTTGCCACCTGTTCTTAGTATGCTCTGCTTCTGTTAGGTCCACGCCATTTCTGTCCTTTATCGAGCCCATCATTGCATGAAATGTTTCCTTGGTATCTCTAATTTTCTTGAAGATTTCTCAATTCACTTGAATGGAGAATGTCGACATTCTAGGAATCAGCAAACTAAAATGGACTGGAATGGGTGAATTTAACTCAGATGACCATTATATCTACTACTGTGGGCAGGAATCCCTCAGAGGAAATGAAGTGGCCATCATGGTCAACAAGAATCCAAAATGCAGTACTTGGATGCAATCTTAAAAACAACTGAATGATCTCTGTTCGTTTCCAAGGCAAACCATTCAGTATCACATTAATCCAAGTCTATGCCCCAACCAGTAATGCTGAAGAGGCTGAAGTTGATGGTTCTATGAAGACTTACAAGACCTTTTAAAACTAACACCCAAAAAAGATGTCCTTTTCATTATAGGGGACTGGAATGCAAAAGTAGGAAGTCAAGAAACACCTGGAGTAACAGGCAAATTTGGCCTTGGAATACAGAATGAAGCAGGGCAAAGACTAATAGAGTTTTGCCAAGAAAATGCACTGGTCATAACAAACACCGTCTTCCAACAACATAAGAGAAGACTCTACATATGGATATCACCAGATGGTCAACACCGAAATCAGATTGATTATACGCTTTGCAACCAAAGATGGAGAAGCTCTATACAGTCAGCAAAAACCAGACCAGGAGCTGAGTATGGCTCAGACCATGAACTCCTTATTACCAAATTCAGACTTAAATTGAAGAAAGTAGGGAAAGTCACTAGACTGTTCAGGTATGACCTAAATCAAATCCCTTTTGACTATGCAGTGGAAATGAGAAATAGATTTAGGGGCCTAGATCTTATAGATAGTGTGCCAGATGAACTATGGAATGAGGTTCGTGACATTGAACAGAAGACAGGGATCAAGACCATCCCCATGGAAAAGAAATGCAAAAAAGCTAAATGGTTGTCTGGGGAGGCCTTACAAATAGCTGTGAAAAGAAGAGAAGTGAAAAGCAAAGGAGAAAAGGAAAGATATAAGCATCTGAGTGCAGCGTTCCAAAGAATAGCAAGAAGAGATAAGAAAGCCTTCCTCAGTGATCAATGCAAAGAAATAGAGGAAAACAACAGAATTGGAAAGAATAGAGATCTCTTCAAGAAAATTAGAGATATCAAGGAAACATTTCATGCAAACATGGGCTCGATAAATGACAGAAATTGTATGAACCTAACAGAAGCAAAGGATATTAAGAACAGGTGGCAAGAATACACAGAACAACTGTGCAAAAAATAGCTTCACTACCCAGATAATCACGATGGTGTGATCATTGACCTAGAGCCAGACATGCTGGAATGTGAAGTCAGTGGGCCTTAGAAAGCATCACTACGAATAAAGCAAGGGGAGGTAATGGAATTCCAGTTGAGCTATTTTAAATCCTGAAAGATGATGCTGTGAAAGTGCTACACTCAATATGCCAGCAAATTTGGAAAACTCAGCAGTGGCCACAGGACTGAAAAAAAGTCACTTTTTATTCCAATCCCAAAGAAAGGCAATGCCAAAAAATGCTCAAACTACTGCACAATTTCACTCATCTCACACGCTAGTAAAGTAATGCTCAAAATTCTCCAAGCCAGGCTTCAGCAATATGTGAACCGTGAACTTCCTGATGTTCCAGCTGGTTTTAGAAAAGGCAGAGGAATCAGAGATCAAATTGCCAACATCTGCTGGATCATGGAAAAAGCAAGAGAGTTCCAGAAAAAAACATCTATTTCTGCTTTGCTGACTATGCCAAAGCCTTTGACTGTGTGGATCACAATACTGTGGAAAATTCTAAAAGAGACGGGAATACAAAAACACCTGATTTGCCTCTTGAGAAATTTGTATGCAGGTCACGAAGCAACAGTTAGCACTGGACATGGAACAACAGACAGGTTCCAAATAGGAAAAGGAGTACATCAAGGCTGTATATTGTCACCCTGCTTATTTAACTTATATGCAGAGTACATCATGAGAAACGCTGGGCTGGAAGAAGCACAAGCTGGAATCAAGATTGCTGGGAGAATTATCAATAACCTCAGATATGCAGATGACACAACCCTTATGGCAGAAAGTGAAGAGGAACTAAAAAGCCTCTTCATGAAAGTGAAAGTGGAGAGTGAAAAAGTTGGCTTAAAGCTCAACATTCAGAAAACAAAGATCATGGCATCCGGTCCCACCACTTCATGGGAAACAGATGGGGAAGCAGTGGAAACAGTGTCAGGCTTTATTTTTAGGGGCTCCAAAATCACTGCAGATGGTGACTGCAGCCATGAAATTAAAAGACACTTACTCCTTGGAAGGAAAGTTCTGTCCAACCTAGATAGCATATTCAAAAGCAGAGACATCACTTTGCCCACCAAGGTCCGTCTAGTCAAGGCTATGGTTTTTCCTGTGGTCATGTATGGATGTGAGAGTTAGACTGTGAAGAAAGCTGAGTGCCAAAGAATTGATGCTTTTGAATTGTGGTGTTGGAGAAGACTCTTGAGAGTCCCTTGGACTGCAAGGAGATCCAACCAGTCCATTCGGAAGGAGATCAACCCTGGGATTTCTTTGGAAGGAATGATGCTAAAGCTGAAACTCCAGTACTTTGGCAACCTCATGCGAAGAGTTGACTCATTGGAAAAAGACTCTGATGCTGAGAGGAATTGGGGGCAGGAGGAGAAGAGGACGACAGAGGATGAGATGGCTGGATGGCATCACTGAGTCGATGGACGTGAGTCTGAGTGAACTCCGGGAGTTGGAGATGGACAGGGAGGCCTGGCGTGCTGCGATTCATGGGGTCGCAAATAGTCGGACACGACTGAGCGACTGAACTGAACTGAACTGAATGGTCTAGTGGCTTTCCCCTCTTTATTCAATTTAAGTCTGAATTTTGCATTAAAGAGTTCATGATCTGAGCCACAGTCAGCTCCTGGCTTGTTTTTGCTGATTGTATAGTATTTCTACATTTTTGACTGCAAAGTATATAATCAATCTGATTTCAGTGTTGACCATATGGTGACATCCATGTGTAGGGTCTTCTCTATGTTCTTGGAAGAGGGTGTTTGCTATGATCACTGCGTTGTCTTGGCAAAAGTCTAATAGCCTTTGCCCTGCTTCATTCCATTCTCCAAGACCAAATTTGCCTGTTACTCCACGTGTGTCTTTACTTCCTACTATTGTATTCCAATCCCCTATAATGAAAAGACATTTTTTGGGGGGTGTTAGTTCTGAAAGGTCTTGTAGGTCTTCATAGAACTGTTCAAATTTAGGTTCTTCAGCATTACTTGTTGGGGCATAGGCTTGTATTACCGTGGTAATAAATGGTTTGCCTTGTAAACGAACAGAGATCACTTTGTCATTGTTGAGATTGCATCCAAGTACTGCATTTCAGACTCTTTTGTTGACCATGATGGCTACTCCATTTCTTCTGAGGGATTCCTGCCTGCAGTAGTAGATATAATGGTCATCTGAGTTAAATTCACCCATTCCAGTCTATTTCAGTTCGCTGATTCCTAGAATGTCGACATTCACTCTTGCCATCTCTTGTTTGACTACTTCCAATTTGCCTTGATTCATGGACTTGACATTCCAGGTTCCTATGCAATATTGCTCTTTACAGTATCGGACCTTGCTTCTATCACCAGTCACACCCACAACTGGGTATTGTTTTTGCTTTGGCTCCACCCCTTCATTCTTTCTGGAGTTATTTCTCAACTGATCTCCAGTAGTTATTGGGTACCTACTGACCCGGGGAGTTCACCTTTCAGTATCCTATCATTTTGCCTTTTCATACTGTTCATGGGGTTCTCAAGGCAAGAATACTGAAGTGGTTTGCCACTCCCTTCTCCAGTGGATCACATTCTGTCAGACCTCTTTACCATGACCCTCCCATCTTGGGAGGCCCCACCTGCCATGGCTTAGTTTCATTGAGTTAGACAAGGCTGTGGTCCGTGTGATCAGATTAGCCAGTTTTCTGTGATTATGGTTTCAGTGGGTCTGCCCTCTGATGCCCTCTCGCAACATCTACCGTCTTACTTGGGTTTTTCTTACCTTGGACGTGGGGTATCTCTTCATGGCTGCTCCAGCAAAGCACCGTCACTGCTCCTTACCTTGGATGAGGGGTATCTCCTCATGGCTGCCGCTCCTGACCTTGAATGTGGAGTAGGTGCCCAATAAGCTCCTGGAGAAGAGTGGAGAAATAGCTTCAGAAATAATGAAGAGGCTGAGCCAAAGTATAAACAACACCAAGTTGTGGATGTGACTGGTAATAGAAATAAAGTCCGATGCTGTAAACAGCAACATTGTTTAGGAAGCTGGAATGTTCAGTCTACAAATCAAGGTAAGTTGGAAGTGGTCAAAGAGGAGATGACAAGAGTAAACATCAATATTTTAAGAATCAGTGAATTAAGATGGACCAGAATGGGCAAATTTAATTCAGATATTCATTATATCTATAACTGTGATAAGAACCCCTTAGAAGAAATGGAGTAGCTCTCATAGTCAACAGAAGAGTCCTAAATGCAGTACTTGGATGCAGTCTCAAAAATGGCAGAATTATCCCCATTCGTTTCCAAGGCAAACCATTCAATATAACAGTAATCCAAGTCTATGCCCTGACCATTAAAGCTGAACAGCTGATGTTGAATGGTTCCACGAAGACCTACAAGCATTCTAGAACTAACAACCCCCAAAGATGTCCTTTTCATTATAGGGGACTGGAATGCAAAAATAGGAAATCAAGAGATACCTGGAGTAACCCTTGGAGTACAAAATGAAGCAGTGCAAAGTCTAACAGAGTTTTGTGAAGAGAACACACTGATCATAGCAAACACCCTCTTCCAACAGTGCAAGAGAAGATTATACACATGGACATCACCAGATGGTCAATACCAAAATTGGATTGATTGTATTCTTTGCAGCCAAAGATAGAAAAGCTCTATATAGTCTGCAAAACAAGACTGGGAGATAACTGTGGCTCCGATCATGAACTCCTTATTGCCAAATTCAGATTTAAATTGAAAAAGGCAAACCACTAGATCATTCAGGTAGAACTTAAATCAAATCCTTTATGATTATCAAGTGGAAGTGAGAAAAAGATTCGAGGGATTAGATCTGATAGAGTGCTTGAAGAACTGTGGACTAAGGTTTGTGACACTGTACAGGAGGCAGGGATCAAGACCCTTCCCAAGAAAAAGAAGTGCAAAAAGGCAAAATGGTTTTCTGAGAAGGCCTTAAAAATATCTGTGAATAGAGGAGGACTGAAAGGCAAGGGAGAAAAGGAAAGATATATTCATTTGAATCCAGAGTTCCAATGAATAGAGAGGAGAGATAAGAAAGCCTTCCTCAGTGTTCAGTGCAAATAAATAGAGAAAAACAATACAATGGGAAAGACTACAGATTTCTTTAAGAAAATCAGAGATACCAAGGGAATATTGCATGCAAAGATGGGCACAATAAAGGACAGAAATGGTGTGGACCTAAGACAAGTAGAAGATATTAAGAAGAGGTGGCAAGAATACAGAGAAGAACCATACAAAAAAGATCTTCACCACCCAGGTAATCGAGATGGTACGATCACTCACCTAGAGCCAGACATTCTGGAGTGTGAAGTTGAGTAGGCCTTACAAAGAATCACTATGCATAAAACTAGTGGAGGTGATGGAATTCCAGTTGAGCTCTTTCAAATCCTAAAAGATATTGCTGTGAAAGTGATGCACTCAATATGCCAGCAAATTTGGAAAACGCAGCAGTCGTCACAGGACTGGAAAATGTCAGTTTTCATTCCAATCCCAAAGGAAGGCAATACCAAAGAATGCTCAAACTACCACGCAGTTGCACTCACCTTACATGCTAGCAAAGTAGTGCTCAAAATTCTCTAACACAGGCTTCAACAGTGGGTGACCTGTGAACTTCCAGATGTTCAAGCTGGATTTAGAAAAGGCAGAGGAACCAGAGGTCAAATTGCCAACATCCATTGGATCATTGAAAAAGCAAGAGAGTTCCAGAAAAATATCTACTTCTGCTTTATTGACTATGCCAAAGCCTTTGACTGTCTGGATCTCAGTAAACTGTGGAAAATTCTGAAAGAGATGAGGAATACCAGATGACCGTACCTGTCTCTTAAGAAACCTATCTGCTGTTCAGGAAGAAACAGTTAGAACCAAACATTGAACAACAGATTGCTTCCAAATTGGGAAAGAAGTATGTCAAGGCTATATATTGTCACCCTGTGTATTTAACTTCTATGCAGAGTATATCATGTGAAATCACATGCTGGATGAATCAGAATTGGAATCATGATTGCCGGTTGAAATATCAATAAATACAGATATGCAGATGACAATACCCTTATGGCAGCAAGTGAAGAGGAACTAAAGAGACTCTTCATGAAGGTGATAAAGGAGACTTAAAAAGTTGTGTTAAAACTCAACATTCAATAAACAAAGATCTTGACATTTGGTCCCATCACTTCATGGCAAATAGATGGGGAAATAATGACAACAGTGACAGATGTTATTTTCTTAGTCTCCAAAATCACTGCAGATGTTGACTGCATCCATGAAATTAAAAGACACTTGCTCCTTGTAAGAAAAGCTATGGCAAACCTAGACAGCATATTAAAAAGCAGAGACATTACTTTGACAGCAAAGGTCTGTCTAGTCAGTTCGGTTCAATTAAGTCTCAGCTATGTCTGACTCTTTGCGACCCCATGAACCACAGCAGGCCAGGCCTCCCTGTCCATCACCAACTCTCAGAGTTTTCCCAAACTCATGTCCATTGAGTCGGTGATGCCATCCAACCATCTCATTCTTTGTCGTCCTCTTCTCCTCCTGCCCTCAATCTTTCCCAGCATCAGGGTCTTTTCCAATGAGTCACCTCTTCACATCAGGTTGCCAAAGTATTGGAGTTTCAGCTTCAACACCAGTCCTTCCAATCAACACCCAGGACTGATCTCTTTTAGGATGGACTGGTTGGATCTCCTTGCAGTCCAAGGGACTCTCAAGAGTCTTCTCCAACACCACAGTTCAAAAGCATAAATTATTTAGTGCTCAGCTTTCTTTATAGTTCAATTCTCACATCCATACCATCTATTCAAAGCTATATTTTTTCCAGTAGGCAAATATGCATGTGAGAGTTGGACTATAAAGTAAGCTGAGTGCCAAAGAATTGATGCTTTTTAACTGTGGTATTGGAGAATACTATTAAAGAGTCCCTTGGACTTAAGGAGATTAAACCAGTCAATCCTAAAGGAAATCAGTCCTGAACATTCTTTGAACGAAGCAATGCTGAAAATGATGTTCCAATACTCTGGCTGCTTGATGCGAAGGACCAACTCATTGGAAAAGATCCTGATGCTGGGAAAATTGAAGGCAGGAGAAGGTGGTGACAGAGGATGAGATGGATGGTGGCATCATTCACTCAATGGACAGGAGTTTGATCGAGCTCCGGGAGTTGGTGATGGACAGGGAAGCCTGACCTGCTGCACTCCATGGTGTCGCAAAGAGTCAGACACTATTGAGTGACTGGACTGAACTGGGTGCTACCTGGGAAGCCCACATCTTATAAAGCTTCTCAGTATTTTGATTAAGAATAATTTAAACTTGTATTTATGTATTAGAATTTTGTAGGAAAAAAGGATCACTTGAAAAATATATATAAATATAAAGAGGGTTATATTAAGAAAAAGCTCATGCAGTTAGGAAGGCTGAGAAATTTTACCATCTGCTGTCTGAAAGCTGGAATCATAGGAAAGTCAGTGGTGTAATTCAGTTTAAGTCTTAAGGCCTGAGAACTAGAGATACTTATCATAAAAATTCCAGCCTGGATATGAATATGTAAGGGAAAAAGAGGATTTTTTTTTTTTCCCATTGCAAGCAACTGGGGAGAAAGGAAATTTTTCCTTTCTCGACTTTTGTTTGTTTTCTTGCTTTTGTTTTGTTTTATTGTTGTTCAGGGCTTGACTTAGATTGGGTGATGTTCTCCCACTTTCAGATAGCAACACGCTTCATGAATCTGCTGATTCAAATACTAATTTCATTCATAAACATCCTTAAAACACATCCCAGAGTGATGTTTAATCACATATCTGTGTATCTTACGATCCTGTTAAGTTGACATGAAATTAACTGTCACAGTATGTGACATACATTTAGAAAAGAGTATGCATTATTAGTGATTTTTTTCACAAATTAAACACTTCTTTCCAGTATACAAATTAAGAAACAGAACATTACCAGGGTTCATAAATCTTTTCTTCTGTTCTCTTCCACAATTTACCTACTTCTCACTTCCTAGCTAAAGCTAAATGTTATTTTGACTTTTAACAACATAGAATAGTTTTGCCTGGTTTTGACTTTTGTATGCAACAGAAATTATACTTTGTCTACTCTTCCATCTACTGTTTATTTACTCAACTTTATGTGCAAGAAAAAGAGAATGTGATCATTGAGTTGAAAAAATCAAGTGAATATTTTAGAGTTTATGAAAACTTTAAATTTCCCTTTTTTTTCATTTATATTTTAAAATGTGTATATTTGTACCCTCAAAACCCTAAATCCAATAATTAGCATAAACATTAGTTCACTAGTTAAAACTATTATAAAAACTCAAAGAAATAAGTTTACAAGTACAAAACAGGTAATTCCAATATACTGTTGTGATACCTGATTTCTTTTTTTACATTTGTGAACAAGTTTTATATATTTTTAAAATTTATTTTTAATTGGAGGATAACTGGTTTACAATATTCTGTTGGTTTCTGCCATACCGTACCATAACATGAATCATACATCAATATACATATGTCCCCTCATTCTTAAACCTTTCTCCCACCTCCCACCCCATCCCACCCCTCCATGTTGTCACAGAACTCTGGATTTGAGCTCCTTGTATCATACAGCAAATCTCCACTGGATATCTATTTTATATGGTAGTGTACCATTCATTTCTTTATCTTAAATTTACACCAAAGTTTAATTCAAGGATTAAACTCATCTTTAAGGTTTCTGAAAAGATTGAGTTACTTCCAGCATCAATTATCACTTATAACAAGTCTATGTCTATCTTTATATTTAGCATATGAGGAAACATTTAGAATTCCATTTTTCTCTCTTTATCCTTTTAGAAAATTTTGGATGGAACTAACACATCATCCTAACATTTATAAATATAAATATAAATGGTTAAATTATTATATATAAAGTTAATTATGACCATAACATTTATTTTCATGCACATAAATGTCTAGTTCTTAGCATTTCTTATTTTATGCAAATAGTTCAAAGATCTGAAATCATGTGTTCTATTCTGGTTATACAGAATAGTTACTCGTGAAACAATAATTTCAATCAGAGTCTCTTCCTGTTACATACCTAATTAGCCTAATTGATTATATATGAGGCATCTCAAAATGAGCATGGAAAAAACAGAACATTTTACTTGTGAGAATACAGATCTATATTGAAGAGTATAGAATATTCAAAATGATAAATAATGAACATACATGTATGTATCATTATATATATAATATTTTCTTATTCAATCTTTTTTCAAATAATTAGCTGTTGAAATAAAAATACAATAGTGAAAATGTATGCATACATAGATAAAACATAAGATAATAGTTACATCAGGAATAAAGGGGAAAATTTTAAGTACTTATGTTATATGGGAAGCCATATAATACCAATTAAAGGTGCATTATGACAAGGTAAAATGTATACTTCAAACTCTTAAATAATTACTGAAATAACAAAATAAAAAATTATACCTAATAAGGCAAGAGAGGAGAAAAAGCAGATTTACTAAAACAAAATTTTTATTCTATTTATTCAAAGAAAAATTGAAAAAAAATATTAGAGAGAAATGGCATAAAGATCAAATAGGACTAATATAAAAAATAAAAATATAATAGACTTAAACCTAAATACATTAGTAACTGGATTAATTATAAATAGTATAAATAACCCACTTAAGTCTCATACTAAGAAAAAACTGCAATACCAAACTGCATTATAAGAAAAACACTTTTAATATTAATATACCTAATGCATAAAAAATAAAAACATATATATGTTGTAACACAAATTACGTATAATTAAGCACAAAACAATTAGGTAAACTTTTTATGTGATGTTCAAATCTAATTGGTGGCCCCATGTTTCTTTTCTTTTTTTAATGAATCTAGGAATAATAACTTTAAGATCTAGAATTTTTATAAGGATAAAGAGAAAAAGAAATGGAATTCTGATGTGTAATTTCAAAATACTCACAAGGTATATTTTATCCTTTATTTTACTAAAATGCCTAATCTTTGGTGAATATAGGACTTAACGAGGGAAAATATAAACCAATAGAGTATCCTTTAACTTAACTTTCAAGTTATTTGCAGTCAAAAGTAGTATCCTAATAAAAACATCAACATATATAAGTAAAACTCTTTGTGACCCCATGAACTGTAGCCTACCAGGTTCCTCTGTCCATGAAATCTTCCCAACCCAGGCATTGACCCCAGGTCTTCTGCATTGCAGGCATATTCTTTACTATCTGAGCCACCAGGGAAGCCCAAGAATACTGGAGTGGGTAGCCTATCCCTACTGCAGAGGGTCTTCCTGAGGCGGGATCAAATGGGGTCTTCTGCATTGCAGGAGGATTCTTTATCAACTGAACTATCCAGAAAGCTCAAATCATTAGAAAAGACCATCATGTTGGGAAAGATTGAAGGCATGAAGAGAAGGGGATGACAGAGAATGAGATGTTTGGATGGCAACAGTCACTCTGAACATGAGTTTGAGCAAGCTCAGGAAGATGGTGAAGGACAGGGAAGCCTGGCATGCTGCTGTTCATGGGGTTGCAAAGAGTTGGACATGACTGAGCAACTGAATGACAACAAAATATATAAGTCCCTTTGTAATTTTCAGTAACTCTGTCATTCTGAATAAGTTATGACCTGTTAACGTAACAAGTAAGACCTGGACATCTATTAAGACGTACTCTTTAAATACAGATCTTGTTATCAAATTATTAGCAGATTAGTGAGAGATGCAGTCAGGTTGGCAAGATCACCAATCATGTGGCTTTTGCTTAGCAGCAAAATCAAGATATATTTCAGCTGCCATAAGAAAACAGGAGAAGGGCAATGACCCCAAAGTGAGAAAGGCCGTAATACAATTTCCATTGACATGCAACACGAGTTTTAATGAACAGGAGTAATTCAGAAAAGTTTAAAAGAGGAGAGGGGCTTCCCTTGTGGCTCAGATGGTAAAGAATCTGCCTGCAATGTTGGAGACCTGGCTTTGATCTTTGGATCAGGAAGATCCACTGGAGAAGGAAAAGGCTACCCACTCCACTATTCTTGCCTGGAGAATTCCATGAACAGAGGAGCCTGGTGGGCTACTCATCATGATCCAGGAGTCATGATGAGTCAGACATGCCTGAATGATTAAGACACACACACCAAGGGGAAAAGTACCTATCAGAGAACAGAAATAGCTTCTGCCAAAACTTGGAAAAAAGAAAAGAGCAGAGCTCTGGGTCTAGAGAGTAGGAAACTTCTTAGGGCAACTTCTTAGGACAAGAGTATCCTATGTAAGATCAATGTATTCAGTAAACAAATCATGAGGCCTTCCATGTGCCATGCATACATTTTATATCATTTCTACCTTTTGCATTTTCTACTTTATTTATTTTTTCAAACACCTCACATTACTTCTACAGGTGTCAATGGAGAAAAATATATGATTTAAAATATTTTGTTCCAGCTTACCTAATTGCTCACATGGAAATCCTGGCAAGGTCTCTTAGCTTATTTGAGGTTCTGAAACTTCATCTGCTAAATGAGCATAATTATGTATGTAGATCTGCCAATAATACAGAAAAATCATTAATTGCAATGTGAGAAAGTACTCCAGAGAAATCAACATGCTGCATAGGCTTAAAGAAGAATTATTAATCATTGCTAACATTTTCAGAACATAATTACATATTTTTGACAAACCAGAAATGTTATCAATTGAAATTAATGAGACAAAGAGCAAAGAAAAAGTTTTTAAACCATATGCAATATAGATAGCCAGTGACAATTTTCTATATATGCAGGAAACTCAAACCTGGTGCTCTGTGATAGTGTAGAAGGGTGGGATGGGGTGAGAGGTGAAAGGGAGATTCAAGAGAGAAGGGACAATATGTATACCTATGGCTGATTCATGTTGATTCATGGCAGAAACCAACACAATATTTAAAGCAATTACATCCAATTAAAAATAAATTAAAAAAATAGTATCTTAAACAGTATTTGTATTTCCCAAATAATTTCTCTTTTATAAAAGTTAAAGAGCATTTTAGGATTGCTGATAAGTTATTTTAAATTACCTGTTGTCAAGGTAACCTGTTCATTGGGATTTGTGGTAGAAGGGATTTTTCCAAATCACAGTCAGAGTCTGCATGGTTAGTCAGATAACCACCTGCTACATCATAGATTTGTTTCTTGATTCTGTTCTCTAAAGAAAGAGGTATTGTTTAAACAATATATAGAATATCACCAAACTATGAGATAGCTTTTTAAATGACATTATTTTATGAATAGAAACACAAATGCCTTTAAATTGATATGCTAAAAATGTGTATATGATTATAAGCTAAATATCTTTGAACAAAAATTTGCCTTTGCTGTAGAACAAATGTGACACAAACCAAAGAAAGACAAACTGTTCTGAAAGCTGTTATAAATTACAAACAACTACATCAATATGATTATAAGTTCAAGTAATCCAAAAGAGAATATTCAGGGGCCTATAGATATCAAAATTGATTTTATAGTAACTGGATCCAAGCGTGTATTTTTTGTCTTTCAGAAGAAAAAAAGTATCATTAATTATAGTTGAATCAAACCAGATCATGTTAAAAAAGCACAGTATATCAATAATTGTCAAATTAAAATTATAGGGGAAATAATCCCAGTTCAGAAGTCCTAAATGTGGATTTGGCTACTGTGACAATTTTAAAAGATTCATAACAGATTAAACAGGTGTTTTTTTTTTTTTTTTTTTCTTTTTGATAAATTTTGTGGGAAATTTCCTCTGATGGTTGTGGAGTAAGCTGATTTAAGCAATGTTTTTACAGAAATAGTTCCTTACTGTTAGATGCATCCTATGAACATTTGAACAAGTTATTCTCTGCCAATTTATACCCTCTTTGTGAAAACGGATAAATCTTATTGTGGACACTTGAAAAGACACTATAATTCTGAGGTCAAACTAAAATCACATTGACAAAATAATGTGAGCATGAACAGTCAGAAGGCAAAGAATCTACTTCCGTGTCAATGAAGTAAAGAGGAAATTAAATTTTATGCTAATTTATATCTTGGTCATTTTTATTTAATACTGAAGCAAAATCGAAGGCTTGTTAATTATAACTTGGAAAATGTATTATACAACTGTTAGTATTTCCTATTTAAATCATTCTAGTGAATTTAGAGTTTCAGTTCTGATTTTAATAAAATCCCTTGGACATAATTTTTAGTGAGTTTATAATCAATTTGTTGTAATTCATAGTTTCATTGATATCTTAAGGGATTCACATGATAAACATCTTTGACCTTTAACCTTAAAAAATAGGGCTTCCCTGGTGACTCATTTGGGGAAAAATCTGCCTGCCAATTCAGGAGAAACAGGTTCAATCACTGATTTGGAAAGACTTTGTACTAAGGAGCAAGTAAGCTCCAAGCCCCTGTGCCAAAACTACTGATCCTGTGCTCTAGATCCCAGGAGCCACCGCCAGTGAGCCAGGTGCCCTAGAGCCTGTGCTCTCCAATAAGAGAAATCACCACGATGAGAACCCTGCAGACTGCAACTAGAAAGTAAACCCGGCTTGCTACAACTACAGAAAAGCCTGTACAGCAACAAAGACCCAACACGGTCAAAAATAAATTCTTGATGCTTGGGGCTGGTCCACTGGGACGACCCAGAGGGATGGTATGGGGAGGGAGGAAGGAGGGGGGCTCAGGATGGGGAACACATGTATACCTGTGGCAGATTCATTTTGATATATGGCAAAACCAATACAATATTGTAAAGTTAAAAAATAAAATTAAATTAAATTAAAAAAATAAAATAAAATAAATTATTGAATAAGTATTTTTTAAAAAAACTATTAGCAAGGTGAAAAGACAGCCTTCAGAATGGGAGAAAATAATAGCAAATGAAGCAACGGACAAACAACTAATCTCAAAAATATACAAGCAACTCCTACAGCTCAACTCCAGAAAAATAAATGACCCAATCAAAAAATGGGCCAAAGATCTAAATAGACATTTCTCCAAAGAAGACATACAGATGGCTAACAAACACATGAAAAGATGCTCAACATCACTCATTATCAGAGAAATGCAAATCAAAACCACTATGAGGTACCATTTCACACCAGTCAGAATGGCTGCGATCCAAAAGTCTACAAATAAAAAATTGAATCTATTCATTTAAGTGTTAGCTTTGTATCTCTGCTGACTAAATAATGGGATTAGTGTAAATTATCTTGCGCCTTCCAGAATTTAAAAATAAAATATGTGTTTAAGAATGACTTCTCATTTGATCTTCTTTGATCAGAAATATTTTCTGGAAAATATTCAGTTCAGCTATTGTTTTGATACTTGCAGGGAGGTAATATATTTTCTTCCTTTTGGCTGGTGTACATTTTCATATTATAATTTACATGATGCAATTTTGATATTTTATATTAGGAAAACACCTAAAATGAAGCTGATGAGGATCCAATTTTAAGGAAATAAGGCTGTACAAATAAATATTTTCCAGTCAGAATATTCAGCCTTTTGAAACATATGAATTTACATCAGTGGTTATCATCATTTTCTCTATTTTTAACTGAAAACCTATGTTCTTATCAGGGCTGCAGATTGGCTAGAGCATCTGCTCTTCTCTGCAGATTAAAAAAAATATATTAGATTTTACTTAGAAGAAGATGCTAGAATAAGAGTAATTGTCAATTCTGAGTCTTATTTTCTAGACATCTTAAATCAGCAGTTCAATTTCAAAACAAAAATAACATTATTTTTAAAACTCACTCAACATATGCATCATTATTCATAATGAATATAATACTTACTACACCCCTTAAGAAGTTGATATTCATGTGCTCATTCAAATGCCCAAAAGCAAAATAAATAAATACATATTCAATATATAGCATTAATCCCAGGGAAGTAAAATATAGAAAAAAATATATAAATAAAATAATTCAGGAGAGTGAGGAAAGATTTCAATGCCCTATGTATTTGATACAGATATCATTGTTCAATTTATAATTTTTATACTCACTCAATAAAAGAATCTGAAATAAAAATGGTGTTGATGCATCGACATAGCTAAACTCTAATCATTTAAGTATAAATCCTATGTCCAAAATAATCTTTAATTTGAAAGTGTACCCTTATCAAATTTCACATAAAATTAATGGACTTGGCAAGCATTTACAAGCTTATGATTTCAACATAATTACTTTTCAAGGAGAGATATTTTTATACCAAAGTTTCTGTTTTCACTCATGAGAATGAAGGAAATGAAATAGAATATACTTAACAATTAAGAACAGCGATTTAGAGTTGTCTTAATGTAGAGTAGCTTAAGAATATACTTTAACACAAGATACACTTTGGCCTGGGCTTGCCACCAGCCCGTTTCTTATTTGTTTGACAAGTCAGAAAAGCTGACTCTTTGAGTAGAGGTAACTTGTTGGTTGCCAACATTCCTGGGATCATGCAGAAAGAAAGGGAATTCCAGAAAAAAAAAACTACTTCTGCTTCACTGACTACCCTAAAGTCCTTGATTGTATGCTGCTGCTGCTGCTAAGTCACTTCAGTAGTGTCCGACTCCGTGCGACCCCATAGACTCAAGCCCACCAGGCTCCCCCGTCCCTGGGATTCTCCAGGCAAGAACATTGGAGTGGGTTGCCATTTCCTTCTCCAATGCATGAACGTGAAAAGTGAAAGTGAAGTCGCTCAGTCGTATCCCACCCTCAGCGACCCCATGGACTGCAACCTTCCAGGCTCCTCCATCCATGGGATTTTCCAGGCAAGAGTACTGGAGTGGGGTGCCAACTGGGAAATTCTTGAAGTGATAGGAATACCAGGCCACCTTAACCTGTCTCCTGAGACACCTGTATGCAAGTCAAGAAGCAGCAGTTAGAACCAGACATAGAACAACTAATCCAAACTGGGAAAGGAGTACAAGCCTGCATTTTGTCACCCTGCTTACTTAACTCATACATTTTGCAGAGGACATGATGCTAAATGCCTGGCTAGATGAACCACAAGCTGGAATTAAGATTGTCAGGAGAACTGTCAACAACCTCAAATACACAAATATTACAACTCTAAAGACAGAAAGTGAAGAGGAATTAAAGAGACTCGAAATGAGGGTTAAAGGAGAGTGAAAAAGCTGGTTGAAGCTCAATATTACAAAAAAACTCATATCATGGTATCTGGTCCCATCACCTCTTGGCAAATAGAAGAGGGAAAATTGAAAGCAGTGACAAATTTTCTTTTCTTGGGCTCCAAAATCACTGTGGACAGTAATTGCAGCCATGAAATTTAAAAATGCTGGCTCCTTAGAAGAAAATCTGTGACAAATATAGGCAGAGTGTTAAAAAGCAGAGACATCATTTTGCTGACAAAGATCCATACAGTCACAGCTATGGTTTTTCCAGAAGTCATGTACAGATGTGAGAGTCGGACCATAAAGAAGACTGAGCACTGAAGAATTGATACTTTCAAATTGTGTTGCTGGAGAAGACTCTTGAGAGTTCTTTGGACAGCAAGGAAATCAAACCAGTCAATCCTAAAGGAAATCAACCCTGAATATTCGTTGGAAGGGCTTATGCTGAAGCTGAAACTCCAATAAGTTTGACCACCTGATGCAAAGAACCAACTCATTGG
Organism: Bos indicus x Bos taurus; assembly: GCF_003369695.1. NCBI lineage: Eukaryota > Metazoa > Chordata > Mammalia > Artiodactyla > Bovidae > Bos > Bos indicus x Bos taurus. Next base: position 14,444,344 of record NC_040076.1, on the reverse strand, counting down.
AAACGACCCTGATGCTGGGAAAGATTGAAGGCAAGTGGAGAAGGGGACAGTGGCAGAACATGAGGTAGTTAGACAGCATCACCATCTCAAGGGACATGAACTTGAGCAAACACTGGGAGATAGAGGAGGACAGAGAAGCGTGGTGTGCTGCAGTCCATGGATCCTCACAGAGTTGTACACAATATAGCTACTGAACAACAACAGATATTCTATAGGAATAATAATAATAAAAAAAAAAGTACCTACATTAATAGATTAGGGAATGGCTGCCATTGAAAGGAAGTTTGTTGCCAAGATTCGGAGACCTGCCATGTCACACAGGACCACATAAGGAAATTGGTGGTAGGGCTGAGGGAAAGTATATGTTAAAACCTTTTGCGGCTTCCACAGAAGGGAATAGGCAAGAAAGGGTAAGCAAGTTTAGGATTTGCTTCATTGTTTAGCCCCTATATTGTTTCTGACCCTTTGACTGTGTGGATCAAAATAAACTGTGGAAAATTCTGAAAGAGATGGGAATACCAGACCACCTGACCTGCCTCTTGAGAAATCTGTATGCAGGTCAGGAAGTAACAGTTAGAACTGGACAAGGAACAACAGACTGGTTCCAAATAGGAAAAGGAGTATATCAAGGCTGTATATTGTCACCCTGCTTATTTAACTTACATGCAGAGTACATCATGAGAAACGCTGGACTGGAAGAAAGACAAGCTGGAATCAAGATTGCTAGGAGAAATATCAGTAACCTCAGATATGCAGATGACACCAGCCTTATGGCAGAAAGTGAAGAGGAACTAAAAAGCCTCTTGATGAAAGTGAAAGAGGAGAATGAAAATGTTGGCTTAAAACTCGACATTCAGAAAACTAAGATCATGGCATCCGGTCCCATCACTTCATGGGAAATACATGGGGAAACAGTGGAAACAGTGTCAGACTTTATTTTTTTGGGCTCCAAAATCACTGCAGATGCTGATTGCAGCCATGAAATTAAAAGACGCTTACTCCTTGGAAGGAAAGTTATGACCAGCCTAGATAGCATATTCAAAAGCAGAGACATTACTTTGCCAACAAAGGCCCATATAGTCAAGGCTATGGTTTTTCCTGTGGTCATGTATGGATGTGAGAGTTGGACTGTGAAGAAGGCTGAGCGCCGAAGAATTGATGCTTTTGAACTGTGGTATTGGAGAAGATTCTTGAGAGTCCCTTGGACTGTAAGGAGATCCAACCAGTCCATTCTGAATTAGATCAGCCCTGGGATTTCTTTGGAAGGAATGATGCCAAAGCCGAAACTCCAGTACTTTGGCCATCTCATGCGAAGAGTTGACTCATTGGAAAAGACTTGGATGCTGGGAGGGGTTGGGGGCAGGAGAAGAAGGGGACGACAGAGGATGAGATGGCTGGATGGCATCACTGACTCGCTGGACCTGAGTATGAGTCAACTCCGGGAGCTGGTGACGGACAGGGAGGCCTGGCATGCTGAGATTCATGGGGTCGCAAAGAGTCGGACATGACTGAGCAACTGAACTGAACTGAACTTTGTGACTGCAAGGATTTTAGCCCACCAGACTCCTTTCTCCATGGGATTTCCCAGGCAAGAATACTGGAGAGGGTTGTCATTTCCTTCTCCAGAGGATCATCCTGACCCAGGGATTGAAGCCCCATCTCCTGCACTGGCAGGCTGATTCTTCACAACTGAGCCACCTGGTGCTGCCCCAGAGTTTCTTTCATCTGGCCCTGGGGGGATAAGGACGGGGTGAATAAAGGCATACCTCTGAGATAGTGCAGGTTTGGTTCCAGCCTATTGAAATAGAGCAAATGTAGTAATAATGCAAATTACATGAATTTTTGGTTCCCAGTACCTATAAAAGTAATGTTTACACTATAGTCTATGAAATTAAAAGACGTTTACTCCTTGGAAGGAAAGTTATGACCAACCTAAATAGCATATTCGAAAGCAGAGACATTACTTTGCTAACAAAGCTCCATCTAGTCAAGGCTATGGTTTTTCCTGTGGTCATGTATGGATGTGAGAGTTGGACTGGGAAGAAGGCTGAGCACCGAAGAATTGATGCTTTTGAACTGTGGTGTTGGAGAAGACTCTTGAGAGTCCCTTGAACTGCAAGGAGATCCAACCAGTCCATTCGGAAGGCAATCAGTCCTTGGTGTTCTTTGGAAGGACTGATGCTGAAGTTGAAACTCCAACACTTTGGCCACCTCATGCAAAGAGTTGACTCATTGGAAAAGAGTCTGATGCTGGGAAGGATTGGGGACAGGAGTAGAAGGGGACGACAGAGGATGAGATGGCTGGATGGCATCACTGACTCGATGGACGTGAGTTTGAGTGAACTCCGGGAGTTGGTGATGGATGGAGAGGCCTGGTATGCTAAGATTCATGGGGTTGCAAACAGTCCGACACGACTGGATGACTGAACTGAACTGAACTGATTATGTGTGCAATATTATGTCTACAAAAAATCAGTTCAGTTCAGTCACTCAGTCGTGTCCAACTCTTCGCAACCCCATGAATCACAGCACGCCAGGCCTCCCTGTCCATCACCAACTCCCGGAGTTCACTTAGACTCATGTCCAGCGAGTCAGTGATGCCATCCAGCCATCTCATCCTCTGTCGTCCCCTTCTCCTCCTGTCCCCAATCCCTCCCAACATCAGAGCCTTTTCCAATGAGTCAACTCTTTGCATGAGATGGCCAAAGTACTGGAGTTTCAGCTTTAGCATCATTCCCTCCAAGGAAATCCCAGGGCTGATCTCCTTCAGAATGAACTGGTTGGATCTTCTTGCAGTCCAAGGGACTCTCAAGAGTCTTCTCTAACACCACAGTTCAAAAGCATCAATTCTTCAGCACTTAGCCTTCTTCACAGTCCAACTCTCACATCCATACATGACCACAGGAAAAACCATAGCCTTGACTAGACGGACCTTTGTTGGCAAAGTAATATCTCTGCTTTTGAATATGCTATCTAGGTTGGTCATAACTTTTCTTTCAAGGAGTAAGTGTCTTTTAATTTCATGGCTGAAGTCACCATATGCAGTGGTTTTGGAGCCCAAAAAAATAAAGTCTGGCACTGTTTCCACTGTTTTCCCATCTATTTCCCATGAAGTGTTGGGACTGGATGCCATCATCTTCATTTTCTGAATGTTGAGCTTTAAGCCAACTTTTTCACTCTCTACTTTCACTTTCACCAAGAGGCTTTTTAGTTCCTCTTCACTTTCTGCCATAAGGCTGGTGTCATCTGCGTATCTGAGGTTATCGATATTTCTCCCCGCAATCTTGATTCCAGCTTGTGCTTCTTCTAGTCCAGTGTTTCTCATGATGTACTCTGCATATAAGTTAAATAAGCAAGGTGATAATATACAGCCTTGACATATTCCTTTTCCTATTTGGAACCAGTCTGTTGTTCCATGTCCAGTTCTAATTGTTGCTTCCTGACCTGTATACAGATTTCTCAAGAGGCAGGTCAGGTGGTCTAGTATTTTCATCTTTTTCAGAATGTTCCACAGTTTATTGTGATCCACACAGTCAAAGGCTTTGGCATAGTCAATAAAGCAGAAATAGATGTTTTTCTGGAACTCTCTTGCTTTTTCCATGATCCAATGGATGTTAGCAATTTGATCTCTGATTCCTCTGCCTTTTCTAAAACCATCTTGAACATCAGGAATTTCATGGTTCACGTATTGCTGAAGCCTGGCTTGGAGAATTTTGAGCATTACATATGTTAATTAAAAAATAAAGCTGCTATAAAACACTTCCAATAAACTTGCTCAATGTAGGGAGAAAAGCTACCTTGAAAATCTATAAACTTTTCAAAAATATATTTAAAAGTTCTATAAGAAAGTATTATAATCAGTTTAATTTAGAGTTATGTCTCTCTCTTAATCACTGTTTGTGGCCCCCCAGTCTCCAATGTCCATGGGATTCTCCAGCCAAGAATCCTGGATTGGATTCCTATGCCTTCCTGCAGGGGATCTTCTGGACCCAGGGATCAAACCTTCATCTCTTACATCTACTGCATTAGCAGGAGGGTTCTTTACCACTAGCACCACCTGGGAAACCCATAGAACTGATACATTATTCTTAATATTTCACTCTCCCATTTCATCATAAGCTTCTGTCCTTAATAATTCAGTAATTAATACCTGAAATAAATCTTCACATGTAAGTAATAGGAATGATTTAAATTTTAGTAAAAAAAATTTTTAAAAATAGATGTAAAGACAGAATATACATATAAACTTGTACAAAAAGCATGATCATTCCTTCATTATTTCCACATAATATTATGGTCAAATGCATTAACATTAGGTAAAATAGGTAAAATTTTGACACTATAAGGGATAAGTTTTTTATGCTCTCAAATGGAACTTGTATAAATTGTGTTTGTGTGTATGTGTGTAGATAGCATTAGAGACAAAGCTAATGAAACTTTTCAGAGGTTAGAGAAAAAGGCCACAGACTAAAATCCGAATAGTAAGAAGAAACAGTAGCAAAGTATGTATACTCCCTGAGGGCACATTCCAATATTTAAGTCAATGAATTTTAAACCAGCAGCAAACGATGAGGATTATTTTCTGAACTAAGCCAAAGAACAAGGAAGGGACCTAGGATGGTCCTAGATCTAGAATTGTTCCCTGGCCCTGCTAAAAGAAATCATAAATCTTTGCAAGAAATAGCATTGATTTATGCTCCCAGACTTTTCATAGGTTAAGATAAATAGAACATGAGCTATTAAAACAAGCAAGCCAAAAATCAAACAAACAACAAAGTCAATAAGCAGTAGAATTAAGACAGAAACTCAGGTAGACTGGCTCCAGAATATGCTCTTGGAAATGGCTAATTGTGTTGGTCAGCTAGAGCTGTTATAAATAAATAAATAAAGTGGACTAGGTGGCTTAAACCATGTGGTTTAAGCAACACAAATTTATTTTTCACAGTTCTGGAGGCTGGGAAGTTCAAGATTGGGACTGAAATCTGAATTATCAGCTTCTGGTGAGAACCTTGTTCTTGGCTGTCAAATGACTGCCTTCTTGCCATATACATACACAGGGGAAGAAGGAAGGTAAAATAGAATCTCTCTTATGTCTTTTCTCATAAAAAATGTAATCTCTTTCATTAGGGCTTTTCCCTCCAGACCTAAGTTCCCCACACAGACTTCACCTCCAGGACAGATTATGAAATGTAATGTTTTAATAATGAATATACTATGATTTTGGTGTCAATGTCTTATTTCATAATAGAATGCCTAAAATGGTATAGATGGTTGATTTTTTTAAATAGCTCTTTATTTTTAATTTGTCCAAGGTCACCCAGCTAGGATATAGTAGTGGTTCAGGAAAGGTGACTCCTTCCAGGGCCAAGAGTGGGTTCTTGTCTAACATTTGGAAATGAATTGTCTGAGAAGACACATGTCAACAAGGCAAGAGACTTTATTGGGAAGGAGAGCAGGAGGCTAAGGAAACTCATGGCTGCCACGTGGCTTGCCATCTCAGATTTTGTGGTAATGTGGTTAGTTTCCAGGTTGTCTCTGGCCAGTCACTTTTCTTGACCCAAATTCTGACTCAGGGGCCTTTCTGGTGCTGCACACATCTCTCAACCAAGATGAATTCTGGAGCAAAGGATTCTGGGAGGTTAGTAGGACATATATACTGGAGTCTCCTGTTTCGTTTTGATCTTTCCCAAATAGCAAGTGGTAGCTTGTTAGTTCCGTGTCCTTACCAGGACCTCTTATTGTTAGATAATTCATGCAAGTGGTTATTATTGGGGCTGACCAGGGGAGGCAGTTTCACTCAGTGGGTCTTCTAACAGTAGAATTAGTATTTTAATCTAGAGTTGAACTCCAGAAACCGTGTGCTTGATGGTTGAAGTAGTATTGCTATTGTTGCATATTGCTTGTGGGTATCATTTAGCTGTGCTTGACTGAACTTACCTGGGTTTCATTATATCTAAAATGTGATGATATAAGGAAAAAAACTGTCACTCTCTCTCATTACAAAATATCAAACTAAACAAAAAGTATCAGCTGCTATCCCCTTTTTACTTCATTTTAAATATTCTTCATAGAAATATTATGTGTTATTTTTCTATATTCCACAATATTCTCATTGTGCAAAAATTTTAGTGCCACTTAGAAGTATTTTTTGTGAAATTCACTAAAAACTAGCTTGCCAAAAGAAAAATGAGACTTTATTGCTCCTTTAATGAGTAGAACTAACTTATAACTGACCTATCCCTATAGGAATTCTAAACAAAAACAAGAAAATTGGGTTCTCTGTGGGAGACCATTAAAGTTCCATATACATGAAAAGAGTCATCAATCGTTTTCCAGACACTCTGGAAATTCACCTAGTTCTTTGCTAACCATAGCCTGGACTTGCCCAGGCTGAAAGATGAGAAGACTCCTATCCCTACCAGTTTAAACTTGAGGAAGTTGAAGTCACAGTGGCTCATTTTGACAGCCCCACCTTTCTGAGCTCCCTTGGAGAAAAAGAGGATCCAGCGTGGGGAGAGTGGGTAGGGGAAGTATTAGAGATACATTCCTAAGATAATTTAAAGAAGTATCTGCACAGACAAAGAGGAGTTGGCATGGGGGAAGAAATAGACATCACAGGACTTTTTTTTTTTTTTTTTTTCTTTCCTCTTCTTCTTTTTGCTCAAAATCCCAATTGAAAGAAATACTCTACTAAGACATTCTTCATATTCTGGTCTTTAATGTTGTGGTTGACATCTATCTAAGAAGTTTTGTGTGTGTAGTACAAAATATTCTGTATGTGACTTTATTGTTTCATAGGGTAAGACTGAGGTAGTTTTGAGACCCTCTCCTTGTCCTGTGTTTTGCTCTTGTCCTAAATTTAATAGATGTGATTCTTTCTCTTTTTTTTTTTCTCCTGAAGTATATTTTATGAGGAGAATAGAAGCATGTTTAACCTACATGAAACCAAAAATTTCATCTTTGTTTTAATGTCAGAATCTTTAGTTCCTTGAAAATAAGAATCAAAAAAATAAATAAATAACAGAGCATCACATCATATTACAAGTAGCACATTAAATTCAAAGGAAGCAATAAAGTTGCAGCTGCTACGCTTTTAAAAAAGAACATTCTAAGCCATCATTGTTCATATTTAGAAAAATGGTTATTAGCTGAGGAATCATGTAATTTTCTCTACTTCTCCACCTCTTCTGTTGAATTCCAAAATACATTACTGGGTGAGGTGGGATCCATTCTTATTAGCTGTTCCCTTGATTTTTTTTTTGTTCCCTTGATTATTAATGAAAATAATTTTCAGTGGTTCATACTGAAAATATATTTTAAAATGTGATTATTACCTTAAAATACTATTGATGAGAATTTCTTATCTTTAAAAATCAGTAAATAAACCTCAATTGACATTTTTTTCAGATATTTCTTAAAGGAAAAGACAGGATTTAAATATTTAAAGCAATGAACAAACCAAAAAAGAATAGAACATTTTAAAATCATGGTGTAGAAAATAACAGAAATGATGTCTTCTTTCTTATTAAGGGTTTCTTTTATTTTTTCTTGTAAAAGATGTTTTTATAAGGTTTGTTTATATATGGTTTTATAAAGGATCTTTTTTATAAGGGTTGCTTTTATTCTTTTATTTTTACTGGGCTTCCCTGTTGGCTCAGCAGTATAAAATCTACCCACCAATGCAGGAGCCACAGAAGACATGAGTTCAATTTGTGGGTTGGAAGATCCCCTGAAGGAGGAAATGGCAACCCACTCCAGTATTCTTGTCTGGGAAATCCCATGGACAGAGGAGCCTGGTGGGCTACAGTCCATGGGGTCCCAAAGAGTCAGCCTGAAGCAACTGAGCACCTATCACTTTTTATTCTTACAAGAACAAGAGAAGCAAACATAATGGAAAAGGGCATGAAGGTTGACATAATTTAGGATTTCATTAAATTTAAGACTGAGTATGCAAATTTCCTATAATTTATAAAACACAAGTAATAATAGATACCACATAAACTTTAAAAATTTTTGAAATATTTTTTATTTTAATTTTATATTAGAGTATAGCTGATTAACAATGTTGTGTTAGTTTCATGTGTACAGCAAACTGACTCACTTATACATTTATCTATTATTTTTCAAATTCTTTCCCATTTAGGTTATTATAGAATACTGAGCAGAGTTCCCTATGCTACACAGTAGGTTCATATTGACTACCTACTTTAAAAATAGCAGTGTATATGTGTTAATTCCATACTAAAAATACAAAATAACATAGAAAGGGGATATCAAATATGTGTAATAGTCATGCTATCTTTGCGATGCACTTAAGTTCTGTGAGCTGACTTCCTTGCATTAAAAAAATGAGAACATTAGTGAAATAGTCACTCCCATTAAATTGTTATTTATAAAGCAAATATTATATGTTCTGGCAAAAAGTAGGTGCTATACACATGTTCATTTTACTATCACTTATAGAGTGTTTCAGTTCAGTTCAGTCACTTAGTCATGTCCGACTATTTGCGACCCCATGAATCACAGCATGCCAGGCCTCCCTGTCCATCACCAACTCCTAGAATTCACTCAGACTCACGTCCATCGAGTCGGTGATGCCATCCAGCCATCTCATCCTCTGTCGTCCACTTCTCCTCCTGTCCCCAATCCCCCCCAGCATCAGAGTCTTTTCTAATGAGTCAACTGTTCACATGAGGTGACCAAAGTATCGGAGTTTCAGCTTTAGCATCAGTCCTTCCAAAGAACACCCAGGACTGATCTCCTTTAGAATGGACTGGTTGGATCTCCTTGCAGACCAAGGGACTCTCAAAAGTCTTCTCCAACACCACAGTTCAAAAGCATCAATTCTTCCGCTCTCAGCTTTCTTCACAGTCCAACTCTCACATCTGTACATGACCACTGGAAAAACCATAGCCTTGACTAGATGGGCCTTTGTTGGCAAAGTAATGTCTCTGCTTGTCAATATGCTATCTGGGTTGGTCATAACTTTCCTTACTGTTAAATAGTTAACCTAAAAAAAATCACTGTTTTATAAAAAATTTTGTGGTCATGTGTAAAATAGTGCAGGTGATTTCTGAACATTTGGTGATTAGCAAGTAGCTGGGGTTGCAAGTATTCCCAATTTAATTTGCTTGATATATCATACAGTTCTTATACAGTTAGGGTGAAAATTATTTGTAGCAAAGGCCAAATTAGGGTAAACAATGTGATGGTACCCCTCAAAGCTGAAATGACTGCAAGTTTCCCAGGAAATTAGATTAATGCAGAAGAAAATAAAAGGACCTACTGGAGAAAAACTGATAGACTTCATCCAGGTTCACAATTCTGTGCCTACTGTTTCTTAAATCAGAGACATCACTTTGTCAATAAAGGTCCATATAGTCAAAGCTATGGTTGGTTTTTCCAGTAGTCATATATAGATGAGACAGTTGGACCATAAGGAAGGCTGAGCACTGAAGAATTGATGATTTTGAACAGTGGTGCTGGAGAAAACTCGTGAAAGTCCCTTCCACAGCAAGGAGATAAAACCAATTTAGGGAAATCAACCCTGAATATTCATTGGAAGGACTGATGCTGAAGCTGAAGCTCTACTACTTTGACCACAAGATACGGAAAAGCTGACTCATTGGAAAAGACCCTGATGCTGGGAAAGATTGAGGGAAGGAGAAAAAGCGGGCAACAGAGAATGAGATATTGTATGGCATCACCGACTCAATGGACATGATTTTGGAGATTCCTGGCATGCTGCAGTTAATGGAGTTTCAAAGAGTCTGACACATCTGAATGACTGAACAACAACTGTTCTAATAAGCAAATAGACTTTGGTATAATTTGATAACAATGAAATGATCACAAGTCATTACTGATTTGATTTCACATGAATTGTCACTGATTATGGCAAAAAAATAGGAATATGTTTTGTATGGTCCACTATTCAAGAGACCAGTGGACATTTCAGAAAAAAAAGTATAGATGAATTTACCTCCTTAATGTCTGACAAATTCACATTTGGCTCCAATATTCTAAGATAAGGAATACAAATCAATATTAACTTATTATTTTAAATAATAAATATTTGAGTTACCACTTAGAACAATGTTATTTTTCCCATCACAAGAAAAAATCACAGCTTGAGAGCATTTATAAGAATTCAAAGAAAATTCCATTTCTGTCATCCTGAATAATGTTTCTTTTTTAATATAAATTTATTTATTTTAATTGGAGGCTAATTACTTTACAATATTGTTTTGGTTTGGCCATACATCAACATGAATCCACCACGGATATACACGTGTTCCCCATCCTGAACCCCCCTCCCACCTCCATCCCCGTACCATCCCTCTGGTTCATCCCAGTGCACCAGACCCAAGATCCTGTATCATGTATCGAACCTGGACTGGCAATTCGTTTCCTATATGATTTTATACATGTTTCAATGCCATTCTCCCAAATCATCACACCCTCGCCCTCTCCCACAGAGTCCAAAAGACTGTTCTATACATCTGTGTCTTGTTTGCTTTCTCTCATACAGGGTTATCATTACCATCTTTCTAAGTTCCATAGATATGCATTAGTATATTGCATTGTTTTTCTTTCTGGCTTACTTCACTCTGTATAATAGGCTCCAGTTTCATCCACCTCATTAGAACTGATTCAAATGCATTCTTTTCAATGGCTGAGTAATACTCCATTGTGTATATGTACCACAGCTTTCTTATCCATTCATCTGCTGATGGACATCTAGGTTGCTTCCATGTCCTGGCTATTATTATAAACAGTGCTGTGATTAACATTGGGGTACACATGTCTCTTTCCCTTCTGGTTTCCTCACTGTGTATGCCCAGCAGTGGGATTGCTGGATCATAAGGCAGTTCTATTTCCAGTTTTTTAAGGAATCTCCACACTGTACTCCATAGTGGCTGTACTAGTTTGCATTCCCACCAACAGTGTAAGAGGGTTCCCTTTTCTCCACACCCTCTCCAGCATTTATTGCTTGTAGACTTTTAGATCGTAGCCATTCTGACTGGCATGAAGTGGTACCTCATAGTGGTTTTGATTTGCATTTCTCTGATATTGAGTGATGTTGAGCATCTTTTCAAGTGTTAGCCAGCCATCTGTATGTCTTCTTTGGAGAAATGTCTGTTTAGTTCTTTGGCCCATTTTTTGATTGGGTCGTTTATTTTTCTGGAATTGACCTGCAGGAGTTGCTTGTATATTTTTGAGATTAGTCCTTTGTCAGTTACTTCATTAGCTATTATTTTCTCCCATTCTGAAGGCTGTCTTTTCACATTGCTTATAGTTTCTTTTGTTGTGCAGAAGCTTTTAATTTTAATTAGGTCCCATTTGTTTATTTTTGCTTTTATTTCCAATATTCTGGGAGGTGGGTCATAGAGGATCCTGCTGTGATGTATATCAGAGAATGTTTTGCCTATGTTCTCCTCTAGGAGTTTTATAGTTTCTGGTCTTACGTTGAGATCTTTAATCCATTTTGAGTTTATTTTTGTGTATGGTGTTAGAAAGTGTTCTAGTTTCATTCTTTTACAAGTGGTTGACCAGTTTTCCCAGCACCACTTGTTAAAGAGATTGTCTTTTCTCCATTGTATATTCTTGCCTCCTTTGTCAAAGATAAGGTGTCCATAGGTGTGTGGACTTATCTCTGGGCTTTCTATTTTGTTCCATTGATCTATATTTCTGTCTTTCTTTAAAAATATTATTTTATTTTGGTAAGAATACTTATGAGATCTAATTTTTATGAAAATTTTAATTGTGCAATGCAATATTGTTGGCTATAGGTGTGCTATTGTACAGTCAATCTCTAGAGTTTATTCATCTTGCTTAACTGAAACTTTTTGATCAGATTTTGAATAGCCTATTGATTAAACTGTTAGAATCTGAGAATTTGACTCTTAGCTGCCTCATATAAGTGAGATTATTCAGTGTCTGTCTTTCTGTGACTAGCTTATTTCACTTAGCATATTGTCCTCAAAGTTAATTCATCGTGTTTCATATGACATAATTTCCTTCTTTTTTGGGGTAAATATTATTCCAATATATGACACTTTTATATACCATATTTTCTTTATTCATTCATGTGTCAACAGACATTGTTTCTACATCTTAGCTACTATGATTAGTGCTGCAAATTATATAGGAATGCTAATATCTCTTTGAGATCCTAATTTCAATTCTTCTGAATAAAACCTGAAAGAGGTTCTGCTGGATCATATGAAAGCCATATTATTAATTTTATAAGTCACCTCCATACTGTTTTCAATTGCAGTTGGATAATTTTGTATTCTCTTCAACAGTATGTAAGTTTTCCAATCTTGCCAAAATGTGCCTTTTATTTTTCTAATAATAACCTATTTGCAGGTCAGGAATAGAGACTCAGACATAAAGAATGAATTTAATACAACTGGGGAAGGAGAGAGTGGGATAAATTGAGTGGGTAGCCCTGACATATATACACTACCATGTGTGAAATAGCTAGCTAGTGGGAAGCTGCCGTTTAGCAGAGGGAGCTCAACTGGATGCTGCGTGATGACCTAAAGGGGCAGGATGAGAGAGTGGGAGAGAGGCTCAAGAGGGAAATGATATATGTTTACTTATAGTTGATTCATGCTGTTTTACAGCAGAAACCAATACAACATTGAAAAGCAATTATCTTCCAACTAAAAATATATCTAAAAAAATAATAGTCCTTCTGATGGTGAGAGGTGATATCATATTGCGGATTTGATTTATATTTCCCTGATGATTAGTGAAATTGAAGCTGTATGGATATAACCAAAATCTCAGGCAACAGAAGCAAAAATACACATGGGGCTACATCAAACTAAAAAGTGTCTTGCAACAAAGGACACAATCAACAGAGTGACTGGGAAAACTACAAAAGAAGAGAAAATATTTCCAAACTATATATATGATAAGAGATTAATCTTCAAAATATATAAGATGGAACTCCTCAAAAAAAAAAAGTCCCCTAATAATCTGATTTTTAAAAAAAAGCTAAGGACTTGAATAGACATTTCTCCAAAGAGAGTATACAAAGATGACCAACATAAATATATTTTTAAAAATGAGTAGGTGCTTTTTTTTTTAACATTAGTTTTGAATTTATTTTATTTATTTTTAATTTTTATATAATCAACATGCAGCATTGTGTAAGTTTATGGTGAAAGATGTATTGGCACTTTTGAAAGTGTTTTATTTTGATAAGAAAATGTTCTTCATGCCCCTCAATTAAATCATATACATTTTAAAAATATAAATCATATTTTTCTTATAAAATTTATTTTTAGAACTTTGTGGGTGTATATTTCTCCCTTTTCAACGTTTCTCACTGTCTTTAAAGTCTATATGAAATGATTGAGAAAAAGAAAAATCATCTCAATCAAAAAAAAGTGTATTTTTGGAGAAGTGGAACAACCAAATAGACTGAGTCAGGTCCCTTAATATCATGGGAACGTCCTATCAGCCCAAGATGTTTTATGACTAAAATATTATAAGAGGAAACAATAAAATTCCATTTAATTTCAGCCATATATAATTTTCCCTGTCATAGTAGTCAAATCGGTTTCCCAAGTATTAAAAATGTTTACTAAATGTGTTATTTATCAATTTTAAAACTTCAATTATATATCCTTGATTTCACACAGGTTTTAGAACATGACACACTGTTATAAAATGTGCAATGATGCCTATCTTAGGAACTTTTAAAAATATGTAAACTAATATTTTATACTCAAAACAGAGTGAGAAAGATTAGACTTTTTTCCTTCTGTTTCTCCTGGTGTTTCAAATAAGCTTCATTTTCATATATTAGGCATACTTACTCAAGTGGTCGAGAGTTAGGAGTTGTAGCTTTATTCACTTTTGAACTATTCATTATTATAAACTTACCCTATTTGCTGTAGTTCATGCCTTGTTATTTGGATTCTGCTTATGTTAATATTATTAATGACATCTATAGTTTATATTTACTTCTTTTTGAAGCATCTTTTCACTGTTCCACACCCCCCCACCCCCGCAGTGGCTAAGTTGTATCTGACTCTTGGTGACCCCAAGGACTGCATGGATGCTACAGGCTTCCCTGTCCTTCACTATCTCCCTGAGTTCGCTGAAAATTCATGTCCATTGAGTCAGTGATTCTATCTAACCATCTCTTCCTCTGTCACCTCCTTCTCCTTTTGACTTCAATCTTTCTCAGCATTAGGGTCTTTTCCAATGAGTTAGTTATTGCATCAGGTGGCCAAAATTTTAGAGATCAGCATCAGTCCTACTAGTGAATATTCAGAGTTGATTTCCTTTAGGATTGAATGGTTTGATCTCCTTGCAGTTCAAAGGTCTCTCAAGAGGCCTCTGCAGTTCCACAACTCAAAAGCATCAATTGTTCAGTGCTCAGTCTACTTCATGGTCCAACTCTCACATCTGTACATGACTACTGGAAAAATCATAGCTTTATATACTTTGTCATATGGAACTTTGTCAACAACATGAGGTCTCTGCTTTTTAATATGCTATCCAGGTTTGTTGTAGGTTTTCTTTCAAGGAGAAAGCATCTTTAAATTTCATGACTGCAGTTATCATACACAGTGGTTTTGCAGTCCAAGGAAATAAAACCTGTCATTGTTTTCATATCTTACCCTTTTGTTTGTCATGAAGTGATGGGATCAGATGCCATGATCTTCATTTTCTGAAATTTGAGTTTTAAGACAACTTTTTCCACTCTCCTCTTCTACTTTTATCAAGAGGCTCTATATTTCCTCTTTGCTTTCTGCCATAAGGGTGGTGTCATCACCATATTTAAGATTGTTGATATTTCTCCTGACAATCTTGATTCCAGGTTGTGATTCATCCTGCCCAAAATTTCCCATGACGTACTCAGCATATAAGTTAAATAAGCAGGGTGACAATATACAGCATTGATGTACTCCTTTCTCAATTTTGAACAGTCCATTGTTCCATGTCAGGTTGTAACTTTTGCTTCTTGATCCACATACAGGTTTCTCAGGAGACAGATAAGGTGGTCTGGTATTCCCATCTGTTTAAGACTGTTTCACAGTTTGTTGTGATCCGCACAGTCAAAGGCTTTAGTGTGGTCAATGAAAGAGAAGTTGTTTTTCTGGAATTCCCTTGCTTTTGGTAAGATCCAAGAAATTTTGGCAATTTGATCTCTGGTTCCTCTGCTTTTTCTAAACCCAGTCTGTATATCTGGAAGTCGTTGGTTCACACCTGTTGAAAACTAGCTTGAAGGATTTTGAGCATAACCTTGCTAGCCTGTGAAATGAGCACAACTGTACTGTAGTTTGAGCTTTATTCAGCATTGTCCTCCTTTGTGATTGTAATGAAAACTGACCTTTTCCAGTCCTGTGGCCACTGCTGAGTTGTCCAACTTTACTGACATATTGAGTGCAGTGCTTTAATAGCATCATCTTTTAGGATTTTAATGAGCTCAAGGAACTCAATCACCTCCACTAGCTTTCTTTGTATTAATAGTAATGCTTCCTATATCCTACTTGACTTCACACTTCAGAATGTTTGGCTCTAGGTGAAAGACACAGTATCATGATTATCTTGGATATTAAGTCCTTTCCTGTGTATTTATTTTGGGTATTCTTGCCACCTTTTCTTAATGTCTTCTTCTTTTGGTTCTATAATGTTTCTGTTCTTTATCATGTTCATCCTTAAGTGAAATGGTCCCTTGATATCTCCAATTTTCTTGAAGCAATCTCTAGTCTTTATCATTTTAATATTTTCCTCTATATCTTACAAATGTTCATTTAAGGCTTTCTTATCTCTCCTTGCTGTTTTCTGAAATTCTGCATTAAGTTGGGTATATTTTTCCCCTTCACCTTTTCATTTATTTTCTTTTCTCAGCTATTTTCAAGACCTCCTAAAAAACCACTTTGTTTTATTGTACTTCTCTTTATTTGGGATGGTTTTTGTCACTGCCTCCTGTACAGTTTTACAAGACTCGGTCCATCTGTCTACCAGATCTAATCCCTTGAATCTATTTGCCACCTCTACTGTATAATCATAAGGAATTTTAATTAGGTTATATCTGAATGGCCTAGTGGTTTTCCCTACTTTCTTCAATATAAGCCTGTTTTTACACTGAGGAGTTGATGATCTGAACAATAGCAAGCTCCAAGTCTCGTTTTTGCTGTACTGTATAGAAGTTCTCCATCTTCAACTGCAAAGAATATTATCAGTCTGATTATGTATTGACCATCTGGCGATGTTCATGTGTAGAGTAGTCTCTTGCATAGTGGAAGAGGGTGTTTGCTATGACTAGTGTATTATCTTGACAAAACTCTGTTAGCCTGTGCCCTGCTTCACTTTGTACTCCAAGTCCAAGCTGGCCTGTTATTCTTTGCATCACTTGACTTCCTCCCTTTACATTCCAATCCCTTATGATGGAAAGGACATCGTTTTTTGGTGTTAGTTTTAGGGGGTCTTGTAAGTCTTCACAGAATCATTCGACTTCAACTTCTTCAGCATTAGTGGTTAGGTTACACTGGTGTTGGACTACTCTGGTGTTGAATTGTTTGCCTTGGAAATAAGCTGAGATCATTCTGTGTTTTTTGAGATTACACCCAGGTAGTGCATTTCAGATTGTTGTTGTTGTTGTTTTACTGTGAAAGCTACTCTATTTCTTCTAAGGTATTCTTGACCACAGTATCAAATATTATGATCATTTGAATTAAATTCTCCCTTTCTGGTCCATTTTAGTGCACTGATTCCTAAGATGATGTTCACTCTTGCCTTCTCCTCCTTGACCACAACAAATTCTCCTTGACTCATGAACCTAGTGTTCCAGATTCTATGTAATATTGTTCTTTTCTTGCATTGGACTTTACTTTCACCACCAGACACATCCATAGCTGAGAGCCATTTCTGTTTTGACCCAGTTCAATCTTTCTGGAGCTATTAGTATTTACCTTCTGCTCTTCCTCAGTAGCTCTTTGGACACCTACCAACCTGGAGGGTTCATCTTACAGTGTCATTTAGTTTTGCCTTTTCATATTGTTCATACGGTTCTTGTGGCAAGAATACTGGCATGGTTTGCAATTCCTTCCTCCAGTAAGCCACATTTTGTCAGAAATCTCCATTATGACCCGTTCATCTTGAGTGGAACTGCATGGCATAGCTCACAGCTTCACTGAGTTACACAAAGCCCTTCCCCAGCACAAGGTGGTGATCCATGAAGGGGAAGCATCTTTTCATAGTCCTTTTTTTTCCCCCCACATTGGTGGGTTGCTTTATGTAAAGAAACATGCATTTTCTTTCCTAATAAGTGTTTAAAATACCATGGTGTTAAGCTTTCAATATGTGATGGTTGGATGTCTTCTCTGAAGCTGCTAAATATCTGACATGATTTGACATAATTTGCTAAATATCTGATAACTTTTTATCATAAATTAATTTTTTTCTTCAGGTTTCTATTGTGAAATGAATTTGTTATAACTTTTTTCTTTTTTTAAATTTTGTTTTACAAATCCATTGTCCTAGTTAGAAATCTCCTATTATTTACATTCAGTTTAGAAACCTTGCTAAATTACTGTGTTTTGAAATGCTAGGCTATGTCTCTGACATACTGTCGTCTCTCTTAATTTCTACACCAGTTTAAAAAAAAAAAGAGAGAGAAAGAAAGAAATCCAATAGATTTATTCTCCCTTCCCAAACTTTTTCTGAGAATGAACAAATATAATATACAGTTTTAATGCAGATTACAAACTGAAAATTAAAGTTTTTACATCATCTATTTCATCCTTCAAGTGTATATTACAGTCTTTGCTTTTATTTCAGTTTTATAACACATATTTCAAGTTAATTCTATAGTTTAATCTTGTTATAATTGATTAGTAACTTACTAGCAGGAAGGCATGCCCAAGTGAGCCAGTATGATAGCTCTCAGTTTCCTATGACCCATTTAGCTGAAAAGATTTTATCCAAAGACAGAATTCTACAGGGTCTTTTGATTATAAGAAGCTGAGACCCATTAGAGATATGATTCCAGTCTGTTTATCCCATCAAGAAAGTCACCATCTAGTGGCTCTGTAGTGATTTCAGCAAAGGGTTAGGTGCATGGAAAGAAAATCTAAACTTTAGGAAAATAATAAGGGTGATGTATACCTGATATAGACTCAGGACCAAATGAAGCAGCAGAGATTATAATTGATCTCACAAATTTTTCTTTCATTGCTTTTCACAGAAACTGTCAAAAATTGTGTTATTGACAAACAAATTGATATGGGTTTTATAAAAGAGGGAATGTGAGAATCTCTTCCATCCTACCCAGAGCACCTTCACAGACCTGCTGCACCTGTTTCCTGCCCACTTTCATTGCTAAATGCTAATGGCTATCAGTTGTCTCAGAGTTTGGCCCTCAGGCAAAGAGAGGTGCCTCACTCACAAAATTATGCCATCACTCTTCCCAAGATAGCCATCCATCTAATTCTCTGAGTGACACAGTGGTATAAAATGCCAGTGATATGCCTGTGTCAGTTCAGTTCAGTTCAGCCGCTCAGTCATGTCTGACTATTTGGACCCCATGGACGGCAGTATCTCAGGCCTCCCTATCCATCACCAACTCCCAGTTTACTCTAACTCATGTCCATTGAGTCAGTGATGCCATCCAACCATCTGATCCTCTGTTGTCCCCTTCTCCTCCTGACCTCAATCTTTCCAAGCACCAGAGTCTTTGCAAATGAGTCAATTCTTCGCATCAGGTGGCCAAAGTTTGGAGTTTCAGCTTCAACATCAGTCATTCCAATGCCCACTCAGGACTGATCTCCTTTAGGATGGACTGGTTCTCCTTGCTGTCCAAGGGACTCTCAAGAGTCTTCTCCAACACCACAGTTAAAAAGCATCAATTCTTTGGCATTCAGCTTTCTTTATAATCCAACTTTCACATCCATACATGACCACTGGAAAAACCATAGCCTTGACTAGATGGATCTTTGTTGTCAAAGTAATATCTCTGTTTTTTAATATGCTGTCTAGATCAGTCATAACTTTCCTTCCAAGGAATGCCTGTGTAGGCAGTTATTTCAGAAAAAAAAATGCATAAAATGGAGAGAAATTTCTAAGAGTTACAGAGAATATCAACAAAGCAACTGCTAAAAGTAGGTCAAGAGCAATTAAACTAAATTCTTCACTTGTCTACTCATAATTCAATTATTCTTTCAAGTTATATATTTTTAAAAAGGTCCTTGACAACATTGTTATTTTGTTTTGTAAGCTTTTAAAGACATATTCACACATATTTCTTACTGCCTGTCAACCATTTTCTTTCATTATAAAAGTCATTTTGCTAGGGTCTTGATTTAATTAACAGACTGTATTCATTAGGGCAACTGACCAACTGAAGAATCCCTGCTGCTTATTCAATAGAAGCAGTTCCTGTAGTTTTGTGTTTAATTCATTTCATTTTCCCTGGTTCATAAACCTGAAAACTTTGATTTCATTCAGTATTTTTCATGGATCTCTGGCTGAATCAGTTTCCAAGGAATGAGACACATGAATAAATAATATCTCCCCATCAATATTTTTCTTGCAATAACTTATTTTTAAATGTCAATAAGTGTATTTTCTAGGCTAAGTATTTATGTATGCCTATTGTGCAAATGCTTCATACTGAATGATCTTAAACCTTCATGTTTTTTATTATCAAAGTCTATGAGGAAAAGAATATTAGCAAAGCTCTTAAAATATGAATAGTTTTAAGGCTAACTGAAACACAGCAAATCTTAGATAGTTATATAAAATGAAAGTAGTGTTGGAGTGCCTATAACTTGTCAATAATTAAAATGGTATATATAGGCATATATAAAGAATTCATTGACAATGCAGGAAACCTGGGTTTGATTTCTGGGTCGGGAAAATCCCCTGGAGAAGGGAATGGTTACCCACTCTGGTATTCTTGCCTGGAGAATTCCACTGAGAGAGGAGACTGGTGGGATAGAGTGCAAGGTGTAACAAAGAGTTAGACACGACTGGATGACTAACACTTTCACTTTTCTGCTTTTAATATATTTATAAAGAATCATTGTTCCATCAGATAACTTTGAAACATATGTACAGTTATGAATATTATCATTTTATTACTTATTTCTATATTATTCCATAATATAATATATATAAATATATGCTTATATTAATTCATCTTTATAATATTTATTACTATTATGATTTATTATAACAGTTTGATTATTCATAGTTATTACTTTAATTTTACTATATTTCATATTAATATTCCTGCCAGTAGAATTATTTTATGAACCAACTTACATATATGTATAAAACATTTTTAGTAGTTTTAACATTTTGATCAGTATGTTTCAATATAATTGGATTGTTTGTAATCCTAAGTATTTTTTTTATAATATTATAAGACTTATAGTGAGTACACAGGCACCAAAATGGGTGTTTATCAAATTTAAAACCTTTTTGTTCACCAGAGATACAATCAATGGAGTGAAAAGGCAATCTATGAAATAGGATAAAATGGTTGCAAATCATGTATCTGATAAAGGGTTAATATTCAGAATACATAAAGAACACCTACAGTTCAACAGAAAAAAGTTAAGTAATCAGACAAAAAATGGGCAAAGGACTTGAGTAGAAAATTTTCTAAAGATGATATCCAAATGGATGGGAATTATAGCACAAATGTTCAGTATTATTCATCATCGCAAAGTGCAAATAAATACCACAATGAGATGTCACCTCACACCCATTAGGGTGGCTGTTATTAAGAAAACAAGTAACAATTATGAGCTGGGATATAGAAAAGGTAAAATCCTTGTGCATTCAGTTCAGTCGCTCAGTCGTATCTGACTCTTTGCGACCCCACGAATCGCAGCAAGCCAGGCCTACCTGTCCATCACCAACTCCCGGAGTTCACTCAAACTCATGTCCATCGAGTCAGTGATGCCATCCAGCCATCTCATCCTCTGTCATCCCCTTCTCCTCCTGCCCCCAATCCCTCCCAGCATCAGAGTCTTTTCCAATGAGTCAACTCTTTGCATAAGGTGGCCAAAGTACTGGAGTTTCAGCTTTAGCATAATTCCTTTCAAAGAAATCCCAGGGCTGATCTCCTTCAGAATGGACTGGTTAGGTCTCCTTGCAGTCCAAGGGACTAGTCATTATATTAATTTAAAATAGTATATATGAGCACTCCAAACATTTGAAAGAATAGTAACATAATAAATGACAGCCCTTGCCAACAAGTAAGCTAGGTTGTGTCAAGACTAGCCCATATACATATCTGAAAATATTTCAAGTCCTTCAGAAAGAAATCCTTTTTCACAAATAATGTACCCAGCACGCCTATAATCTTCTTTATATTTTCCAGAACCATGTAAGATTTAAAAATTTCTAATAATCAGCACTTCATGCAGAAAAAGATATGCTTTATAGACAATTTATGCCAGGTACAAGATTGAATGACATGGTTATTTGATTAGAATGGGGCTTTTACATCTGAACATTTAAATAAAACAATACTTAATAACTCTGTACTGTATAAGACCTTTTATTTACTGATCCTTCCATGCTTCTGAAAAAGGTGCATTGAAAGGGAAGTTTATAATTTTCATCTCAGATACAAGTAATAACTTGCAATAGAGGCTGAATTGATACTAATTATTTCCAGGTCCCTATAGTACTATTAAAATTATAATGAAGATTCAAATTGGAAGTCTTCTGAATGTGAGTTCAGTTCAGTTCGGTTCAGTTGCTCAGTTGTGTCCGACTCTTTGCGACCCCATGGACTGCAACACACTAGGCCTCCATGTCCATCACCAACTCCCAGAGTTTACTCAAACTCATGGCCATTGAGTCAGTGATGCCATGCAATCAGCTCATCCTCTGTTGTCCCCTTCTCCTCTCGCCTTCAATCTTTCCCAGCATCAGGGTCTTTTCAAATGAGTCAGTTCTTCATATCAGGTGGCCAAAGTATTGGAGTTTCAGCTGCGACATCAGTCCTTCCAATGAACATTCATGACTGATTTCCTTTAAGATGGACTTGTTGGATCTCCTTACAGTTCAAGGGACTCTCAGAGTCTTCTTCAACACCAAAGTTCAAAAACATCAATTCTTTGGCGCTCAGCTTTCTTTATACGCCACCTCTCACATCCATACATGACTACTGGAAAAACCATAGCCTTGACTAGATGAACCTTTTTTGGTAAGGTAATGCCTCTGCTTTTTAATATGCTGTCTAGGCTGGTCATCGGAGAAGGCAATGGCACCCCACTCCAGTACTCTTGCCTGGAAAATCCCATGGATGGAGGAGCCTGGTGGGCTGCCATCCATGGGGTCGCACAGAGTCGGACACGACTAAAGCAACTTAGCAGCAGCAGCAGCAGGTTGGTCATAATTTTTCTGCCAAGGAGTAAGTATCTTTTAATTTCATGGCTGCAGTCACCATCAGCAGTGATTTCAGAGCCCCAAAAAATAAATTCTACCACGGTTTCCACTACTTCTCCATCTATATGCCAGGAAGTGATTGGACCGAATACCATGATCTTTGTTTTCTGAATGTTGCACTTTAAGCTAACTTTTTCACTCTCCTCTTTCCCTTTCATCTAGAGGCTCTTTAGTTCTCCTTTGCTTTCTGCCATGAGGGTGGTGTCATCTACATACCTGAAGTTATTGATATGTCTCGTGGCAATCTTCATTTCAGCTTGTGCTTCCTCCAACCCAGCATTGCTCAAGATGTACTCTGCATATAAGTTAAATAATTAGGGTGACAATATACAGCATTCATGTACTCCTTTTCCCATTTGGAACCAGTCTGTTGTTCCATATATAGTCCTAACTGTTGCTTCCTGACCTCCATACAGATTTCTCAAGAGGCAGGTCAGGTGGTCTGGTATTCCCATCTCTTTCAGAATTTTCCACAGTTTATTGTGATCCATACAGTCAAAGAATTTGGCATAGTCAATAAAACTAAAATAAATATTTTTTTGACACACTCTTGCTTTGTAAATGATCCAGCAGATGTTGGCAATTTGACCTCTGGTTCCTCTGCCTTTTATGAAACCAGCTTAAATATCTGGAAGTTCGCAGTTTATATACAGCTGAACCCTGGCTTGGAGAATTTTGAGTATTGTTTGCTAGCATGTGAATGAGTGCGATTGTGTGGTAGTTTGAGATTGATTATATTTTTTGCAGCCAAAGATGGAGACGCTCTATACAGTCAGCAAAAACAAGACCGGGAGCTGATTGTGGCTCAGATCATTAACTACTTATTGCAAAATTCAGACTTAAATTGAAGAAAGTGGGGAAAACCACTAGACCATTCAGGATTGACATAAATCAAATCCCTTGTGACTATATAGTAGTGAGAAATAGATTTAAGGGACTACATCTGACAGAGTGCCTGATGAACTATGGACGGATGTTCATGACGTTGTACAGGACACAGGAATCAAGACCATCCCCAAGAAAAAGAAATGCAAAAAACAAAAATGGCTTTCTAAGGAGGCCTTGCAAATAGCTGTGAAAAGAATAGAAGCAAAAACACAGGAGAAAAAGAAAGATATACCCATATGAATGCAGACTTCTAAAGAAGAGCAAGGAGAGATAAGAAAGCCTTCCTCAATGATCAAGGCAAAGAAATAGAGGAAAATAAGAGAATGGGAAAGACTAGAGATCTCTTCAAGAAAATTAGAGCTATCAAGGGAAAATTTCATGCAAAGATAGGCTCAATAAAGGAGAGAAATGGTATGGACCTAACAGAAGCAGAAGATATTAAGAAGAGGTGGGAAGAAAGCACAGAAGAACTGTACACAAAAGATCTTCATGACCCAGATAATCACAATTGTGTGATCACTCACACTCACATAGGGCCAGAAATCCTGGAATGTGAAGTCAAGCGGGCCTTAGAAAGCATCGCTATGAACAAAGCTAGTGGAGGTGATGGAATTCGAATTGAGCTATTTCAAATCCTGGAAGATGATGCTGTGAACATTCTGCACTCAATATGTCAGCAAATTTGGAAAACTGAGCAGTGGCCACAGGACTGGAAAGGTCAGTTTTCATTCTACTCCAAAAGAAAGGCAATGCCAAAGGATACTCAAACTACTGCACAGTTGCAGTCATCTCACACTCTAGTAAAGTAATGCCCAAAGTACTCCAAGCCAGGCTTCAGCAATACGTGAACCATGAACTTCCAGATGTTCAAGCTGGTTTTAGAAAAGGCAGAGGAACCAGAGATCAAATTGCCAACATCTTCTGGATCATCAAAAAAGCAAGAGGGTTCCAGAAAGACATCTATTTCTTCTTTATGGACTATGCCAAAGCATTTGACTGTCTGTATCACAATAAATTGTGGAAAATTCTGAAAGCGATGGGAATACCAGACCACCTGACCTGCCTCTTGAGAAACCTGTATACAGGTCAGGAAGCAACAGTTAGAACTGGACATGGAACAACAGACTGGTTCCAAATAGGAAAAGGAGTACATCAATGCTGTATATTGTCACTCTGCTTATTTAACTTATATGCAGAGTACATCATGAGAAATGCTGGGCTGGAACAGGCACAAGCTGGAATCAAGATTTCCGGAAGAAATATCAACAACCTCAGATATGTATATGACCCCCACCCTTATGGTAGAAAGGGAATAATAACTAAAGTGTCTCTTGATGAAAGTGAAAACGGAGAGTGAAAAAGTTGGCTTAAAGCTCAACATTCAGAAAATGAAGATGATGGCATCTGGTCCCATCATTTCATGGCAAATAGATGGGGAAACAGTGGAAACTGTGTCAGACTTTATTTTTTTGGGCTCCAAAATCACTGCACATGATGATTGCAGCCATGAAATTAAAAGACACTTACTTTTTGGTAGGAAAGTTATGACCAACCTAGACAGTCTATTAAAAAGCAGAAACATTACTTTGTCAACAATGGTCCATCTAGTCATGGCCATGGTTTTTCCAGTGGTCATGTATGGATGTGACAGTTGGACTATAAAGAAAGCTTAGTGCCAAAGAATTGCTGTTTTTGAACTGTGGTGTTGGAGAAGACTCTTGAGAGTTCCTTGGACTGCAAGAAGATCCAACTAGTTCATCCTAAAGGAAACCAGTCCTGGGTGTTCATTGGAAGGACTGATGCTGAGGCTGAAACTCCAATGTTTTGGCCACCTGATGTGAAGAACTGACTCATTTGAAAAGACCCTGATGCTTGGAAAGATTGAGGGCAGGAGTAGAAGTGGATGACAGAGGGTGAGATGGTTGGATGGCATCACCAACTCAATGGACATGAGTTTAAGTAAAGTCCAGGATTTGGTGTTGAACAGGGAAGCCCGGAATGCTGTAATCCATGGGGTCACAAAGAGTCAGACATTATTGATCGATTGAACTGAAGTCACAATGTGATGTTATTTAGAAATTGAATTTTTATGAATGTAATAAGTTTAAGGATCACAATGAGATAACACTGAATATAGCAGGCCCTAAATTCAACAACTGGGGTCCTTCCAGGAAGAGGAGAAAACACAGAGGAAGAAGAGACAGGCAGAGAGAGGCAGTGACCTAGTTTTAAGAAGTCTCCATGAAGAGAGAATCAGGGGTGGGAATTACATAGCTAAAAACCAAGGACTACCTCAGTCCGTGAGAAGCTGGGAGAGACAATAAGAGACTCTTTACAAAAAGAAGATTTCAGAGGGTGTGGTCCATTGTTAACATCTTTATTTTAAACTTTTGGCCTCAGAACAGGGAGAAAATTACTATTTTTTAAAGCTACCCAATCTGTGGTAATTTATAACAACAATTCTAGGAAACTAAATATTCATCCATTCTGAGATGATTAACTTGTTACCAAGTGTCTGGATTGTATCCTCAAGGGGTGACATCATACAAATCCATGGTGCAGTATTTTCTGCTGGGGGTTAAGTTAGTCATTGAAAGTAGTGGAAGCTAGATGTTTTGCCAATGTTGTTCTTTTTTTGCTTACTGTACACATCCTTTTCCATCATTTTACTTTCACTGGAATATTTAGGCATGGAATTACTGGATCACATGAAATCATTATGTATAGCATTTTGGTAAACTGCCAAATTATTTTGCAAAGTGACTGTGCCATTTGACATTCCTAGCAACAATATATTGGGACTCCAATTGTACCATATCCTTGCCAACACTTGCTATTGCCCATCATTTTATTATAGTCATTCTGTTAGGGGGAAATTGGTATATCGTTTTTGGAAAGCTTTTCACTAATATATGCTGAGATTAGGTAAGTTTTCATGTGCTTATTTGTCATTCATAACTGATCGTGATGATGGCTGTCTAGAAGCCACCCAGTATCTACATGGCCTACTGAGCAGTCAATGATTATTCAAAAGATGGACTCAAACAGTCTGAATTGGTTAAGATTTTTGCCTTTTGCTAACAAGCCATGTTCAGGTTGTAGAGCTGTTTTCAATTTCAAATTCTTTTCACGTCTACCCTGGCTTTTCCTTTTCACAGGAGTGTATCATGTTCTCTCATGTAAACAGTCACATGGACACACAGAGATGAGCCCAATGTACTGATAACTGTGTCCTTTCTAGGCTTTCCTGTACCTACATGAAGCTGTTTCAGTCAACCAGAGGTATATTTTAAGCTTAGCAAATTCTTCTTCTTGTCATATTTTCTGGAACTTTCTAGAAAATAACAGGTTAGTTGACTACTGTTTGCTCCAACAAGGATAAAATTTAGGCTCCCCAAATTTCTCATTGTTCTCATTATTTGCTGTTGTAGCTACCACTATTGGGCTTCCCAAGGGGATCAATGGTAAAGAATCTGGGTGCTAATGCAGGGCACATGAATTCAATCCCTGGGTTGGGAAGACTTCATAAAGAAAGAAATGGCAATTCCATTCCAGGATTCTTGCATGGAAAATTCCATGGGCAGAGGGGCCTGGTGGACTAGAGTCCATGGGATCACAGAGTTGGACACAACTTAATAACTAAACAACTACCATTATTACTGATAATTCCTCTGGTTGTAGTGTGTTTTACAATCTGTTGCAAGTGGCAGGCCAAAATTTAATGAATATGTAGATTTTTACAATCAGCTTGCTCTGGTTAAACCACTAAGGTAGGAACTAAGATGACAGATTCCAATTGTTCTTACTCAAAGCTCAGCAGTTTTCATAAATACCTACACTTCCCAATTCATTAAATGCCTTTTATTTCCAAATTCCTCAAATAGTTATTTCAGACATTTTGTCCAAGGTTGTGTTAATTATGTGGAAATTGTGTGTAAAATATATAACAATTTTGCTTTTCAGTATCTGTTTCAATATTTATTATTCTTTTTTTGATTTATTCTTTTTTTATTTTCCTATTTTTATTTATTTATTTTTAATTTTATTTTATTTAACTTTACAATATTGTATTGGTTTTGCCATATATCAAAATGAATCTGCTGCAGGTATACATGTGTTCCCCATCCTGAACCCTCCTCCCTCCTCCCTCCCCATACCATCAACATTTTAAAATTTATTGGACTGAGATGGTGAGTATAAGTAAGTATCCTGGAATCCTAGAGGATTAATTATGCAAAATAAGATATGTTAATACCATACTACAGATGTGCACATGAATGGTGCTACTGTCAGTAAGTGTCACTATTGCCAATAGTGTTTTAAACACTTCATATGTTAAGATTTACTATTTACTCCAGTGACACATTATGTTCTCTTATTGAAGAATTTGAAGAAAGAGGGTATTAATACCTAATTTTTTCCTCAAGTGTGTCACTTCTCAATAGTTGACCTATAAAGGAGAGTGAAGAAGTTGAGTTAAAGCTCAACATTCAGAAAACTAAGATCATGGCATCTGGTCCCATCACTTCATGGGAAATAGATGGGGAAACAGGGGAAACAGTGTCAGACTTTTTTGGAGGGGGGCTCCAAAATCATTGCAGATGGTGATTGCAGCCGTGAAATTAAAAGATGCTTACTCCTTGGAAGGAAAGTTATGACCAATCTAGATAGCATATTCAAAAGCATTACTTTGCCAACAAAGGTCCGTCTAGTCAAGGCTATGGTTTTTCCAGTGGTCATGTATAAGATGTGAGAGTTGGACTGTGAAGAAAGCTGAGCACCGAAGAATTGATGCTTTTGAACTGTGGTGTTGGAGAAGACTCTTGAGAGTCCCTTGGACTGCAAGGAGATCCAACCAGTCCATTCTAAAAGAGATCAGTCCTGGGTGTTCTTTGGAAGGAATGATGCTAAAGCTGAAACTCCAGTACTTTGGCCACCTCATGCGAAGAGTTGACTCATTGGAAAAGACTCTGATGCTGGGAGGGATTGGGGGAAGGAGGAGAAGGGGACGACAGAGGATGAGATGGCTAGATGGCATCACTGACTCAATGATGAGTTTGAGTGAACTCTGGGAGTTGGTGATGGACAGGGAGGGCTGGCGTGCTGCAATCCATGGGGTCGCAAAGAGTCGGACACGACTGAGTGACTGAACTGAACTGAATTGACTGATACTATAATATCCATGTCTCTATATGACATAGTATAGAGACATGGATATCTAACCCGAAAATCTCAGAAACAATGGTAAAAGCCTTTTATCCAGTCAAGGTCAAGGTTATTTGCTAGTGCTATGTATTAGGAAAAGAAATGAGCCCAGTAGAGAAAAATGCCAATCTGTTTTCAAAAACAGAGTGTGAGTTATTTTAGTGATGCTTATTGTGCAACAATGCTTAGTATCATGAATAGTTGGTTCTTTATTCTCTCAAATGTATTGTGCTACTAAATGTAACAGATTAGAATCATAATTTTCACATATGATTAAAAAGCAGCTGTTGTATTTTTCTTCTATGCCAAAGTTCTCTCACAAATGCACATTTGTTTGAAAACCTGGCATATGCATTCAGAAAAAAATTCATAGCAACACAAATTTTTGCACTATGACCTGCATTTTATCCTAGTGGTCACTCATTCTTATCATAGTTAATGCGAAGTTCTAAAAAGTAATTTGTCAAAACTACTTTGCAAAATTCATGTCCAGACAATCCCCCAAGACCATGAGAAATGCATTAGTGCCTAAATTTAAACAACTACAGATCCTCTTTTATTATTTCCCAGTGACTTCTAAAAAACAATAAGTACATAATATTAGAAGCAAAATATGTCTGGCATAGAGTTACAACACAAGATTTATTTTTAAAATGAAGGCACAGGTAAAAAACTGCCAGACAGCAGATTGTATACTTTCCTGAAGGAATCATTTCTAGGAGTTAAACAGTGATCAAGTATAGCTTCTATAAACAGTAGCCACAAATGGAGAACATAACTCATTACAATAACATGACAACAGGCATTCATGGTCATGGTCATATTAAATGATTGAAACAATAGCATTTTAACATACAGCCCAGAGTTTGAATCTGAAATGAGTGTGGTCAAACTGCATTAGATGTTGTAAAATGAGTTTAATCAATAGAAATAAGAGCACTGAGATAGAGACAATGACAAAAGTATGCAAACAGCCAAACCACATAAAGATATGTAAACCAGGGTATGTTTGAAAGCTATTTAGAAAGCAGATAACTGTCTGCCCTGTTTTCCAATTTTGGGGGCCTGCATCTGTCAACTTGGTGGGCTTTGGTGGGAAAGTAGTTAAACTTAGAATTTGGAAGAGCAGTTAGAAGTTCACTCCCATAGGCAATTTTGT
This sequence comes from Bos indicus x Bos taurus, assembly GCF_003369695.1. NCBI lineage: Eukaryota > Metazoa > Chordata > Mammalia > Artiodactyla > Bovidae > Bos > Bos indicus x Bos taurus. The sequence goes on along the minus strand of NC_040076.1, from coordinate 14,414,655 downwards.
TTTGACTTAGACTGCATTGATAGTATTAGAAATGTAAAAAATGTTTTGGATTGCAGATATGATTTTTGAAGTTTGAGCAGTAAGACTGTCTGATGGACTGAATACTAAAATATAGACCATAGAAGGAGAGGAAAAGAGCTATTAAGACACATATTTGGATTTTTGCCTTGAGCTAATAGGTTTGATGCTAGTATCAATTGCTGAAATGGAAAATACAGGAGGAGAAGATTTGGAGAGTTATGTGTCCGAAAACAGTTATGAATATCCAAACTGAGATGTTAACCATTATTTTGGATATTTGAGTCAAGTTCAGAGAAGAGAGAGAGCCTAAATATTGTAGATATCATCAGCCTTAAATGGCATTTAAGGACAAGGGGAGAGAGAAAGTATTGTTGGGAGTGAATGCAATTAGAGCAAAGAACAAAGGACTGAGCTTTGTAGCACTTGGACACTTATTAACTGCTTAAAGGATAAGAAACCAGTAAAGGAAACTGAAGCAGAGTATCTGATTTAAAAGTAGATTATCTTTTAAAAGATAATCCATTGACCTTCACTCAAATAAAGCATGTTTATAAGGATAGGTCTATATTTTTGCTACTATAACAAGGGGGAACTTTAATACATAGTTTTTATTAATACAAAAACTTACATTTCAAGTAAGAAAAATAATACTTCTTAGATAATTTTAGAGTTTTCTTGAAGCTTGCAGTCTGCTTTTTCTCTTCTTTCAAATAATCTCTTTTTAATCAAAAGTCTCAAGTAAATAGTCATTACACAAGCCTCACCTCAATATTCTCCTTACTCTACATAGTGCTACAGGTGTTAGAGCATTCTCAGGGTCTCATGCTATGGGCTTCTCTGGTGGCTCAGCTGGTAAAGAAGCATCTGCCAGTGGAGGAGATGAGGCTTCAGTCCTGGGATTGGGAAGATCCCCTGCAGTAGGAAATGGCAACCCACTCCAGTATTCTTGCCTGGAGAATTCCATGAACAGAGGAGCTTGGTGGGCTACAGTCCATGAGGTCACAAAGAGTTAGACATGACTGAGCATGCACACACACACACCCACTGATTCCTACCCTAGCTCTTTCTGGCTTTTTATCTATTCCTTTATTTGTATAACAGCTCTCTGACTATAACTTCCTTTTTTGTCAGATAATTTGATGTTCTATGCCTGTGACATAAAATTAAACCCAGTTATGAACAGAGATTAATGAAGGTCTCATTAAAGACAAATTATTTGAGTTAAGACTTGAAGGTTGAATAAAATTGTAACTTGTAAATATGTTAGTATATAAATAACTTCATCATGTCTCATGACAACAATTTGAATTTGCATTTTTTTTAACTCTAGCAGAAGATTAGAAAATCATTTAAATCAGATGGCCATATCCTAGTTTAGATACCCAGGTGAAAATAAACCCTATCTTCTCAATGGAGTAAATCAGGCTTAAAATGTCAGGATATATTTTTTTATCCCAATCAAGTATTTCAATCATCCTGCTCATCACATCTACCACTATGCAAATGAACTACTCATTTCTCTGCTTTCATAGCTCCTTATATAAAAACTGCTTATGTTCATTTTATTATTTTTTTTAAATACTGTCATGTCTTTTCTTCTGCCTGTAATTATTTGCACCATAACTCATGGTGATACAGCTCTTATTTCAGCAGATATTGAATATGGATATTTCTCTTTCAGATACTCTACCCTGATGCTTCCACTGTGGGTTCTGCTTCTCTATCTTCTCGAACTTTCAGTGTTAGTGGTTATGATATTGATTGTGTTCTTGTCTTCCAGTACCACCTCCAGATCATTGGTCCAAGTTTCCTGTCACTTAAAAGCATCTCAGCCCAGACCTTGTATTTCTCACCATTTTCAATTATTCTGAATTCTTACACAGGTCCTGGCAATAATCTATAATCATTAACATCTATATTAAGAATCCTTTTGTGTCTTTGATTTTAAGACTTCTCAAATACCTTAAGACAACTCCTTTATCTTCCTTTCAGACTGGCACTAACTTAATTATTGACATGCATGGAATTTGTTTCATTCTTCTTTTCCTATCCTACTATTGATACTTTTCATTGCTCTTTTACAACTGCCACTCATGCATTCAGCTTACACTTGTTTTTAAAATGGTTTACTTGTTAATCAATGCTTACATTTACTAAACTGAATTATCATTAAAACATAAAAGAGTACAAAAGACGGAAAAAAAAAATCTCAGTGGAAGACTTTTCAGAACACACCCAATTCTACACATTCCAAATGCAAGAAGCCCTCCCCAAATAAGGACCTGAGACTACTTTTAGCTCATTCATTCTTCTTGTAGTAAGAACACATCAAAGAAGCTGAGGGAAGAATTCCTTAAGGAGTGAATCTAAAGAAATATCATCACAGAGTTGGAAGATATTATATCCTCCCTACATGGTACACCCAAAGTACAGGGGTGTTCTAGGGATAAACTGAGTTTCTCGAACATGATGTATGATTATCTAAAATGTGCAAAGTCAAATGCCAAGGGAATACTTGGTTTTATGTGTGTGGCAGATAAATTCATGTGATCTTAATTTATTTCAAACTGCATATGATCACTCATATCTATGACTATACTACTATATAGACATGGAAGTTCTTGCAAAAATTATTTTTTTTCTATTCTCAAAAATCCTTCATTTTAATGATTTCATTAAACGGTGACACCACTATTTGAATGAAAAAGGTTCGGTTTTCCGATTAAGACTCCTACTGTTTTGTTTACTCATTTTGTATTAATTTATCATAAAAATCTTCAGTTACCCTCAAAACTTTTGGAGTAAAATTTAAAATTTTAAATTAGTGCAAATAGTGAACAATGGCCTGACATATCCCTAACTCTCAAATTGTACTATTTCTTTTCAATTTATTACCTGTTCCAAGGAAATCAATCAATTTGATTTTATCTGAATGTGAATGGTCATTTACATTTATACATGAATTACTCTTTATTATAACCTTTCTTCTGCCTTTCATCTTAGTCTAGCATAGACATCTCATTCTTCAAAGGGACTTCATTCTTTATCTTTTTATTCCATCAAGTTTGGTTTAGAAAGAACTGCTCTTTCCTTCTCAACATATGTACCTGTCCCAGGTCTTAAAGCAATATTCTTGTTATTGTTGAAATATGTATTGTGAGCAGCTCACAGTAATTACTCAGAACAAATCTCGAATACAACCCATTCCAAATGAAAATCAGTTTCTGATTCAAACTATCAAATAATGTATTTAATATATTTAATGCATTATGAAAACATATTTGAATGGATACATATAAAGAAATACAAATTAAATAAAATATTTTCAGTTTATACTGCTCAGATCAGATTAGATCAATCACTCAGTCATGTCCAAGTCTTTGAGACCCCATGAATCGCAGCACGCCAGCCCTCCCTGTCCATCACCAACTCCTGGACTTCACTTAGACTCATGTCCATCGAGTCAGTGATGCCATCCAGCCATTTCATCCTCTGTCATCCCGTTCTCCTTTTGCCCCCAATCACTCCCAGCATCAGAGTCTTTTCCAATGAGTCAAGTCTTTGCATGAGGTGGCCAAAGTACTGGAGTTTCAGCTTTAGCATCATTCCTTCCAAAGAAATCCCAGGGCTGATCTCCTTCAGAATGGACTGGTTGGATCTCCTTGCAGTCCAAGGGACTCTCAAGAGTCTTCTCCAACACCACAGTTCAAAAGCATCAATTCTTCAGTGCTCAGCCTTCTTCACAGTCCAACTCTCACATCCATACATGACCACAGGAAAAACCATAGCCTTGACTAGACGAACCTTTGTTGGCAAAGTAATGTCTCTGCTTTTGAATATGCTATCCAGGTTGGTCATAACTTTCCTTCCAAGGAGTAAGCGTCTTTCAATTTCATGGCTGCAGTCACCAGCTGCAGTGATTTTGGAGCCCAGAAAAATAAAGTCTGACACTGTTTCCACTGTTTCCCCATCTATTTACTGCTATTACAAAAATTATCACAAAATAGTGGGAAGTAGCTTAAAACAATGCCTTTTTTTTTTTTAACCAGAATAAAGGTCAGAAATACAAAAATCAAAGTGTAGGTAGGGCTGTATCCCTTCTACAGATTCTAGTAGAGAATCTGTTTCTCTGCCTTTTCTGACTTCTAATGGTTGTCTGTATTCCTTTGGTAATGACTCCATCTTCCAGTTTCAAAGCCAGAAGATAGTGCTTTCAAACCCCTCTACTGGCTTCCTCTTACAGAGACCCTTGTGATTACACTGAGTCCATCTGGATAATCCAAATACTTACATCATCTTAATGTCCTTAACTCACTTAGATCCTCTGTTCCTTTACCATGTAAAACAATATATTCACTAGGTCTGGGAATTAAAACATGGGCATCTTTGGGAGAAAGAATGATTTAGCTTGCCACAGTTAGTAACTTGAAATAAATGAATGCATGTACTAGATGATGTATAGAGGTAAATATAGCAATATGTGGATCCTGATCTCTAAGATCGTTGAATTTACAATGAAGATCTAATATATGCATGAACATTTATAACAAAACACAAATATAGAGAATAGTAAATATAAAGAGAAAAATAAACACAAAGAATATATGAGAGTAGTAAATATGAAGTGATATAGGAATTCTGAGAATAGAGTATTTACAATGAGGTAAAAATGATGACTTCATAAACTTGTGCTACAAGTGAAAATCAGGTGAAATTTGAACTTACAGAAATGGAACAATCGATAAGTCAAACAAAGAATGCATAAATATATTAACTCTTTCCACTATTGGTAAGATGTTCAAAGATTATATTTCTGGTCATTTGGGAACTTACTCCATTTATTTTATCTAGAAAATTCTAAGTAAATTTCAAAGTTGTTGCTTGTGCATCCCTTTCCTATAAATAATGCTTTATGTGATTTGTGGTACTATTAAATCTTCAATACTATGCATGTTTTGAATCAAAATTATTGATAAAATTAAATGAAATATTTCCTTTGGTTTTCATCTATAGTTTTTATTTTTTTAAGATTTGTTATTCTTTTTCATTAGAGAGAAGGAAATGAATAGCAACAGATCTTTTCTCCTTGTATTTGAATTATTCCATTTTGATTTGCTAGGAAAGAAAAGCATCCAACAAAAGTGGCTCAGCTTCTAGAACATTCTCAGGTGGAAAGAATAAACCAAAAGGAGTGAGCCCTTTTTCATGCGGCCACCTTGAGAGAAGGGAATTAGCGAAGATCAGGCTTTCTCCCTGATGCCAGAACAATGGGGAATCATTGTAGGAGAACAAGAACTGATCTCTGGCTGGGCACACACTTGCTCCTTTTGGAGGATGCTTTAAAAATTAATTCAAGTCCCTAGCTTCTGGATTGGAGCTCAGCAGTAGACAAGCTGCAGTCCAGGAGGCAGAATCGATATGGTGCCCACTGTGAGCCAGTCTCAGCCCTTATAGGGACAGCTGGACAGTGAACTTATCTTGGGCCTACAGGTGGCTGTTAAGGGAATGAGTGATTTGCACCTCTACTTCAATCGTAGTCTACCACTACTCAAAATATGGGCCTCTGCTTTATAAATATAAGTGCTAAAAGGAATAACTAATTTTATTCACTCTCCTGACAGGTAGATTTCTCTTCAGTCACTAAGTTGTGTCTGACTGTGACTCCATGGACTGCAGCATGCCAGGGTTCCCTGTCCTTAACAATCTCCTGGAGTTTGCTCAAACACATGTCCATCGAGTTTGTGATGCCATCCAACCATCTCATCCCCTGTCACTCCAATCTCCTCCTGCTCTCAGTCCTTCCCAGCAGCAGTGCCCTTTCCAGTGAGTCAACTATTTGCATCAGGTGGCCAAAGTGTTGAAGCTTCAGCTTCAGCATCTGTCCTTCCAATGGGTATTCTGGGTTGATTTCTTTAGGATTGATTGGTTTGATCTCTTTGCCATCCAAAGCACTCTCAAGAGTCTTCTCCAGTACCACAGTATGAAAGCATCAATTCTTTGATGTTCACTCTCCTTTATGGTCCAACTCTCACATCCATACATTATTAGTGGAAAAACCATAACTTTGACTATATGGACCATCATCAAAAAAGTAATGTCTCTCCTTTTTAATACACTGTCTAGGTTTGTCTTGTTTTTCTTCCAAAAAGCAAGCATCTTTTAATTTTATGGCTGCAATCACCATTCTCAGTGATTTTGGAACCTAAGAAAATAAAACCTAAAGAAAATAAAACCTGTCACTGTACATTTTTTCTCCATTTATTTACCATGAAGTAATGGGACCAGTTGCCATGATCTTAGCTTTCTGAATGTTGAATATTAAGCCAGCTTTTTCATTCTTCTCTTTCACCTTCCTCAAGATGCTCTTTAGTTCCTCTTTGCTTTCTGCCATTAGGTTGGTGCTATCTGTGTATCTGAGGTTGTAGCTTTAATAACAACTACAATTTAACCTTTAATTGTATTATCTTCAAATAAAGGGCTATTTATTTTAATTATTTAGTATATCAATTATGAAGTACTGAATTAGCTTATTTTTTTCAATTTTAATTGATATTAATGTCCCAAGATCAATATCTAAATATTTTGCTGATTGTTTCAGCCATTTTAGAGGACAAATCTATCATCAATAAAACTCATATATATACAAAAATATTATTTTAAAAGTTGAAACAAAATATTTAAAATTGAAAACAAAATAAACAATAAACACTTAAAGTAGGATTCTTTTGCTATATTATAACCCATTTAAGTTTACAATGTCAAAGGAAAAATCATAATTATATCATGACAAATTTTAAGTTATATGAATTCAGCATATCCTTATCATTATTTAATCATAATTAATTCTATAAACAATATTTATATTAGAATGTAGGCTACAGTTTTAACATTTAGTTAGACAAAGATCTATAATTTCTACGTCAATTGAGTAAGTAGCGTATTTGATCATGTAAGCTGTTGATTGAAAGAATTTGTGCTACATCAAAAGCCAATAAATTTTTTGGGAAAAGATTGGCTATTTATTCAAGAAATTTTAAAATAATAGTAGAGATAACAAAATCAGATTCCAACCTTGTTTTTCTGAAAACCATGAAATAAATAGCATTTTGCTTTCAGTTTCTTATTTGTGGCATATGCAGTTTATTAATTTATCTTTATAATCTCTTTGCTTTTGATTTCTCTATTTCACAGTTTTCATGATAGTAATCTATCTGCAGGGCAGCAGTGGAGTCACAGACATGGAGAGAGGACTTGTGGACACAGCAGGGGAGGAGAGGATGGGAAGAACTGAGAGAGTAGCACTGAGACATATGCATCACCAGGTGTAAAATTATCAGAGTGGTGCAAACGTAATTTCAATTTTGCACTGTTGAATTTTGCCATTTGATATTGGAACACATTCTTAAATGTGGTTATTTTATTTAAATTAAAGCAAACCTAACATGTGTTATACATAAATATAGTTTAATGTAACTATTCCATATAAGTTTACAGTTTATAACACAAATGGTCTTATAAATAAAATATTCTCCACTATCACATAATAGAGAAATGCTTAGAATATTTTTCACTAAAGTCAAAGATAATGTTTTGGGAGATCTACTGTTACTCGGTACTAAATTCATATTTCATACACTTGCCCTAGAGTAAGTGAACAATTAATCATGAAGCACATAGTTAATGAAGCTTCTTCCGAGTGAACACAGTATGAGTGAATGCACACAACACTAATTAATGATTCCCTAAAGCAGGGCGAACATGGGCCAAATCATGCCTGCCACCTGTTTTTATAACTAACATTTTACTGGAACACAATCACATCCATTTGTTTACCTATTGTATAAGATATCTTTCTTTCTAGAGTGAGAAAGTTGACTCCAGATTGCCTGAAAGCCCTGAGAGAGAAAAAATGCCAATACCTCCTTTCAGAACAGTAAAAAATTAAAACTTATAAAAGAACAATATTGAACAACAAAAAGCAAAAGATTAGAGAGAGCATGAAAAACAAATGAAACTTATACAATATATATTTTGTATGAAGGAATTGTGTGAATTGAGTAAATTGTGTAAATTTCAATTGTAGAGTTTCAAGCTGTGCGTCACTCAGTCATGTCTGATTCTTTGCAAACCCATGGACTATACCCACCAGGATCCTCTGTCTATGGGATTATCCTAGCACGAATATCTGAGCAGATTGCCATTTCCTACTCCAGGGGATCTTCCTGAACCAGGAATTGCACCCACATCTGCATTACAAGTGGATTCTTTACAATTGAGCCACCAGGGAAGCCTCTGAATCTGACATCAGTTCAGTTCATTTCAGTCACTCAGTCGTGTCTGACTTTTTGGGACCCCATGAATTACAGCACGCCAGGCCTCCCTGTCCATCACCAACTCCCAGAGTTCACTGAAACTCATGTCCATCGAGTCGGTGATGCCAACCAGCTATCTCATCCTCTGTCGTCCCCTTCTCCTCCTGCCCCCAATCCCTCCCAGCATCAGGGGCTTTTCCAATGAGTATAGTATTGGAGTTTCAGCTTTAGCATCAGTCCTTCCAATGAACACCCAGGGCTGATCTCCTTTAGAATGAACCGGTTGGATCTCCTTGCCATCCACGGGACTCGCAAGAGTCTTATCCTACACCACAGTTCAAAAGCATCAATTCTTTGGCGCTCAGCTTTCTTCACACTCCAACTCTCACATCCATACATGACCACTGGAAAAACCGTAGCCTTGACTAGATGGACTTTGTTGACAAAGTAATGTCTCTGCTTTTGAATATGCTATCTAGGTTGGTCATAACTTTCCTTTCAAGGAGTAAGTGTCTTTTAATTTCATGGCTGCAATCACCATCTGCTGTGATTTTGGAGTCCAAAAAAATAAAGTCTGACACTGTTTCCACTCTTTCCCCATCTCTTTCCCATGAAGTGATGGGACCAGATTCCATGATCTTCATTTTCTGAATGTTGAGCTTTAAGCCAACTTTTTCACTCTCTGCTTTCACTTTCATCAAGAGGCTTTTTAGTTCCTCTTGACTTTCTGCCATAAGGGTGGTGTCATCTGTATATCTGAAGTTATTGATATTTCTATGTCCAAGGTCAGGGGCGGTGGCCGAGAGGAATCTGACATAGTATCTCTGAAATCAGTAAGTTGCTTGAGTGAGTGAAAGTTACTCAGTCATATCACTCTTTGCAACCCCATGGACTGTAGCCCACCAGGCTCCTCTGTCCATGGAATTTTTTAGGTAAAAATGCTGGAGTGGGTAGCTGTTCCCTTCTCCATGGGGTCTTCCCAATATTGTTTAATAGGCCATAATTGCCAAGGACTATATAACTGTAAATATCAAGAGAAGTTCATAGTGACAGTTATTGGTTCTGGAGGACTTCTCATCACTTTACATAGAGTAGCCCAAACTCAAAAAGTAAGGCCTTTGTTAAACAGTGCTTTGTGTTTTCATAACAGTTTAATTGAGGGGTTGTACAAGGTCATACACATGAGGGCCTGGCATCTGCACTACAGTCTTTATTTTGTAATTAAGTGTAAGAAATTTGAAGCTGATGCAAGCCAATGAAATTTACTGTGAATCCATTCTTTGGTCTGTTGGTTTCATTTTAATGCCATCTTTGCTTCTATATCAAGACCTTAATAATGAATGATATCCTAAATATGCATACCGTAAGGTCATGTTGGTTTAGATTTACAAAACTTTTAAATGTGACTAATAAACCATTTTATTTGTGAAGTTGCAGCTATAATCAAAGAAATGAAAACCCAATTGGATAAAAGAGAACGAGTTTTATTTCCTTCCATAATCCAATAGATATTGTGACCCAGTGGACACTGTTTGTTAAACATTTAGGGTTCTACTACATGTGACAACATTGTTTATATCATGATTTTCAAAATATTCTAGAGCCTTGACCATCTGTGCTATCCAAAGAGAGAGAAAATCATAAGGAAAGGAAAAAGGTTAAGAGGTGGAGATGGAAAACTATTTTCTTTTCAATGAAATTGACATATTATTTTTATGCAAATGTGTCTTCCCTCTTCCTATTCTGTAAGTTATTTCTTGCACAAAAAGATTTTTAGACTAATTGTTGTATCTGCCACTTGCTAAATCTGTTTTCTAAATTACAAATTCAGGCTTCACTGCAGGTGTACTGCCAGCCACTTCTTTCACAAAAGATCTTTGTACTAATTGTTTTATCTGCTGCTTGCTAAATCTGTTTGCTAAATTATACCTTTCATTGAAATAATACCAAAACCTACTCAGGAAGCAATTAGTAGGTATTGACAAATTTTTTTTTTTAATCAGAATATATACGCTTTAGATAGCACGAGATGACCTGAAGGATAGATTTATAAATAACGTATACATCAAGGGAATATAGGGCTTTTAGGAGGTCTAATGTTAATTCACAAATGCATTTTCTAAGATATTTGTCAAAATAAAGTTTCTTGATGTTCAATATATCTAAAAACATGTAAATATCACATGAGAATTTATGTACTGTTATGAAAAGAAATATTAGAGATATCTGATCTGAACTTAAAATAGTGAAGCTGTTACCTAGATATTAAGTTTTCTTATATTTGCTTCTCCAAATCTCAATTGAGATTTGCTAAATATATTATAGGGCTTCCCTCATAGCTCAGTTGGTACAGAATCTGCCTACAATGCAGGAGACCCCGGTTCCATTCCTGGGTAAGGAAGATCCGCTGGAGAGGGATAGGCTACCCACTCCAGTATTCTGGTCTGGAGAATTACACGGACTATATAGTCCATGGGGTCGCAAAGAATCCGACAGGACTGAGCCACTTTCACTTTCAGTTCAATTCAGTTCAGTCCAGTCGCTCAGTCGTGACCCCATGAATCACAGCATGCCAGGCCTCCCTGTCCATCACCAAGTCATGGAGTTCACTCAGACTCACGTCCATCGAGTCAGTGATGCCATTCAGCCATCTCATCCTCTGTCGTCCCCTTCTCCTCCTGCCCTCAATCCCTCCCAGCATCAGAGTCTTTCCCAATGAGTCAACTCTTTGTACGAGATGGCCAAAGTACTGGAGTTTAAGCTTTAGCATCATTCCTTCCAAAGAAATCCCAGGGCTGATCTTCTTCAGAATGGACTGGTTGGATCTCCTTGCAGTCCAAGGGACTCTCAAGAGTCTTCTCCAACACCACAGTTCAAAAGCATCAATTTTTTGGCACTCAGCTTTCTTCACAGTCCAACTCTCACATCCATACATGACCACTGGAAAAACCATAGCCTTGACTGGACGAACCTTTGTTGGCAAGTAATGTCTCTACTTTTGAATATGCTATCCAGGTTGGTCATAACTTTCCTTCCAAGGAGTAAGTGTCTTTTAATTTCATGGCTTCAGTCACCATCTGCAGTGATTTTGGAGCCCAAAAAATAAAATCTGACACTGTTTCCACTGTTTCCCCATCTATTTCCCATGAAGTGATGGGACCAGATGCCATGATTCTCATTTTCTGAATGTTGAGTTTTAAGCCAACTTTTTCACTCTCCTCTTTCACTTTCATCAAGAGGCTTTTTAGTTCCTCTTCACTTTCACTTTCAAATATATTATAGTTTTGCTACAGGAACAGAAAATCTAAGTATTATTATTATAGTGGTTAAAAAAGCATAACAAAATGAACAGAAAAAATAAAAAAGTAAACATATTACTGTTATAAATCATTACCATGCTAAATTTTATCCTTCATGAATTAATATCCATCTGTCACTGTTTAACAATAATACTTATGAAATTATTTTATATGAAACATATTTTATATCTATATGTTTTAAATCTCAAGAAATAACACCAACAAAGAACAAAAAAAGTTAAGGAAATTGGTGGGTAGATGCCAAATGAGTTCTAACATAGAGTAAAACTTAAGTATTTATTGGTGCCATAGTGCAAAGTTGAGAGTCTGTATTAATTTTATGCCTTATTGCACTTTGATACTTATCCAGTATTTTCCATGATAAAGTATATGAATTATGTGGATTTTCTCAGTCCAATTGCACTTTATTAGTAGCTGAAAAATTTCAAGAAGAGAGGGTGAGATGTATGGAAAGAGTAACATGGAAACTTACATTATCTTATGTAAAATAGATCGCCAATGGGAATTTGCTCTATGGCTCAGGAAACTCCAACAGGTGCTTTGTATCAACCTAGAGGGGTGGGATGGGGAAGGAGATGGGGGAGCTTCATAAGGGAGTGGATGTATGTATACCTATTGCTGATTCATGTTAAGTTTGACAGAAAACAGCAAAATTCTGTAAAGCAATTATCCTTCAATTAAAAATAAATTAATTCAAAAAATCAATATTTATGTTTTAAATTTCCTTTCCCAATGGAAATTTGTTTAAAATTAATGTTACAATGGATCCAACATCTGTTGGATCATAGAAAAAGCAAGGGAATTCCAGAAAAGCATCTATTTCTGCTTCATTGACTACACTAAAGCCTTTGAATGTATGGATCACAGAAAACTTTGGAAAATTCTTCAAGAGATGTGAATACAAGACCACCTTATCTGCCTCCTGAGAAATCTTCACATAGGTCAAGAAGCTACAGTTAGAACCAGACATAGGACAATGAAATAGTTCCAAACTGGGAAACAAGTACATCAAGGCTGTATATTGTCACCCTGCTTATTTAATTGTATGCAGATTATATCATATTAAATGCTGGACTGGATGAAGCTCAAGCTGGGATCAAGATTGCTGGAAGAAATATCTCTATCCTCAGATACGCAGATAACACCAAGCTAATGGCAGAAAGCAAAGAGGAAATAAAGAGCCTCTTGATGAAAAGTGAAAGAAGAGAGAAAAAAGTTAGGTTCAAACTCAGCATTCAGAAAATTAAGATCATGGCTTCCAGTCCCATCACGTCATGAAAAATTGATGGGAATACAATGGAACCAGTGACAGACTTGATTTTCATGGGCTCCAAAATCACCTCAGATGCTGACTATAACCATGAGTCCAGGTTCAATGCACGATACTGGATGCTTGGGGCTAGTGCACTGGGACGACCCAGAGGGATGGTATAGGGAGGGAGGAGGGAGGAGGGTTCCGGATGCGGAGCACATGTATACCTGTGATGGATTCATTTTGATATTTGGCAAAACTAATACAATTATGTAAAGTTTAAAAATAAAATTAAATTTAAAAAAAATAAAAACTAAAAAAAAAGGTTCTTGCTCCTTGGAAGAAAACTTTTGACCAACCTAGAAAACATATTAAAAAAATAGAGACATCAATTTCCTGTAAAGGTCCATATAGTCAAAGCTACAGTTCTTTCAAGTAATCATGAACAAATGTAAGAGTTGGATCATAAAGAAGGCTGAGTGCCGAAGAACTGATGCTTTCAAACTATGATGCTGGAGAAGACTCTTGAGGATCCCTTGGATAGCAAGAAGATCAAGCCAGTCAATCCTAAAGGAAGCCAACACATTGATTGGCCTAATGCTGAAGCTGAAGCTCCAATAATTTTTCCACCTGAACTGACTCACTGGAAAAAACCCTTATGCTGACAAAGATAGAAGGCAGGAGGAGCAGGGAATGACAGAATATAAGATGGTTGGATGGCATCGCTGACTCAAGGGACATGAGTTTGAGCAAACTTAAGGAGATAGTGAAGGAAAGGGAAGCCTGGCGTGCTGCAGTCTATGGGGTTGCAGAGTCAGACATGACTGAGTGACTGAATAACAGCAACAAATATTACATAGTTCCAATTCACGTAGGCAATGATCTTAAACTTGGAATTTAAGCAATATAATTTTGTCATAGATTCCCAACATAAGTTAAAAATCTTTTAAGCACAAAATATTATATAACTAAATGTGCTCTGTTTGTGCTTAGTCGCTCAATCTTGTCCAGCTCTTTGTGACCACATAGACTGTATAGCTTGCCAAGCTCCTCTGTCCATGGCAATTGTCCAGACAAGAATACAGGAGTGAGTCACCATGCCCTTCTCCAGGGATCTTTCCTAACCCAGGGATCAATCCCAGGTCTCCTGTACTACACGCAGATTCTTTACTGAATGAGCACCCAGGGAAGCCCAAGAACACTGGAGTAGGTAGCCTATCTCTTTTCCAGGGGATCTTTCTGATCCAGGAATCGAAACGGGGTTTCCTGCATTGCAGGTGGATTTTTTTACCAACTGAGCTAATGGAAACCAACAAAAACAAAACAAAAATTTCTCTATTAGAGTATGTATACTTGGAGAATGTTTAACAGCATAAATGAGATATTTATCAATTAATCAGTGAACATCAATTTGAAAGTATTTCTTATGAATCATTTTATGTCAGTTTTATAAGAAGGAAGAAATAAATGTGTTATTTAGAAAAATGTGCATTGTTATTACTAGTGGACAGATTAACAATCAATCTGGTCTTGAATGATACTGGGAATGTGCACAATTTATAGATGCTCAAAAACAAACAAAAAAATAGTAAATTAACAGTATTTTAATGTTACTTCTGATAAAATATCTGGAAATAATAATAATTGAGAGAAATCAGGACAAAAATAGTGATTTTAATTTTTATTGTGATTTAGAAGCAGAGTAACCATACATTTATATACAGATATGTATGTGTATATATGTATGTAATTCCCCACTTATTTTGCCATTGTTTTTAATAAAATGTAAACAAGAATTTTGAAGATGAAATTTGCCACAAAAATTCTGATTAAAAATGGAATTCAGTGGTCACACTGAATTATAATAAACATGCAAATTGAAATTTAAACAGCTAAATATTATTAGTAAAATGTTATATTTCCTATTTTTTACTGGATGTAAAATAATGCAGTGAGGTTTACTTAGCTTTATATTATTATTTTGATATTTTATTTATATATCTATCTTATTTTTATTCATATAGCTTAGAAAGACACTTATTTTTTATAATTTGATAATACAGGAATTTCAGAATTTAATTTGTTAGTTTTTTTATACATTGTAAATGTTTATCCCAGATATGGCCTCATTATGTTTATTGATACAAAATTTTAAATTTATCCTATGAAATTGAAGCAAATTCAATTATAAAAGTTATATAATTATGCAAATATTTCAATAATTTACTTAGATGATTTTATAACCTATTAAACTATTCAAAAATAAGGTCCTTAAAAATCCATTTATCTCAACTTTTTACTATAAAACCTGTTTTAATTTTGACTTTGTCAAAATAATTTTACTAAAACTACTGTCTAGAATGCAGAGTTCCAAAGAATAGCAAGGAGCAATAAGAAAGCCTTCCTCAGCGATCATTGCAAAGAATTAGAGGAAAACAACAGAGTGGGAAAAACTAGAAACCTCTTCAAGAAAGGGAACATTTCAATGAAAGATGCATACAATAAAGGACAGAATGGTATGGAGCTAAAAAAAACAGATGATATTAAGAGGTGGCAAGAACACACAGAACTATACAACAAAAGATCTTAATGAGCCAGATTACGATGGTGTGATCACTCACCTGAGCCAGACATCCTGGACTATGAAGTCAAGTGAACCTTAGGAAGCATCTCTAGAAACAAAGCTGGTGGAGGTGATGGAATTCCAATTGACCTATTTCAAATCCTAACAGATGATGTTATTAAAATGCTGCACTCAATAAGCCAGCAAATTTGCAAAACTCAGCAGTGGCCATTGAGACTAGAAAAGGTCAGTTTCCATCCCAATCCCAAAGAAAGGCAATGCCAAAAAAATGTTCCAATTACTGCACAATTGCACTCATCTCACATGCTAGCAAAGTAATGCTCAAAATTCTCCAAGTGAGGTTTCAACAGTACGTGAACTGAGACATTCCAGATGTTCAAGCTGGATTGAGAAAAAGCAGAGGGACCAGAGATCAAATTGCTAACATCTGTTGGATCATTGAAAAAGCAACAGAGTTCAAGAAAAGCATCTACTTCTGCTTTACTGACTATGTCAAAGCGTTTGACTGTGTGGATCACAACAAAATGTCTGCTCCTTATGCTGAAAATTGTGGAAAATTCTTCAAGAGATGGGAACACCAGATCACCTGACCTGCCTCCTGAGAAACCTGTATGCAGGTCAAGAAACAACAGTTAGAACCAGACATGGAACAACATACAGCTTCCAAATTGAGAAAGGAGTATGTCAAAACTGTATATTGTCACTCTGCTTGTTTAATTTGTATGCAGAGTACATCAAATGTGAAATGCCAAGCTGGATGAAGCACAAGCTGGAATCAAGATTGCCAAGAGAAATATTAATATCTTCAGTTACACAGATGACACTACATTTATGGCAGAAAGCAAAGAATTATAGGGCATCTTGATGAATGTGAAAGAGGAGAGTGAAAAAGTTGGCTTAAAACTTAACATTTAGAAAACTGAGGTTATGGCTTCTGGTTCCATAACTTCATGGACAATAGGTGGGGAAACAACAGTGACAGACTTTATTTTCTTGGGCTCCAAAACCACTGTAGATGGTGCTTTCAGCTATGAAACTAAAAGATGCTTGCTACTTCAAAGAAAAGTTATGACCAACCTAGACAGCGTATTTAAAAGCAGAGACATTACTTTGCCTACAAAAGTCCATCTAGCTAAAGCCATGTTTTGTCATTTATTGATGTGAGATGTATGGATGGATACATCCATAGTCACGTTTGGTTGGATGTGAGAATTGGACCATAAAGAAGGCTGAGCACTGAAGAATTGATGCTTTTGAACTGTGGGGTTGGAGAACTTGAGAGTACTTTGGACTGCAAGGAGTTCAAAACAGTCGCTCCTAAAGGAAATCAGTGCTGAACATTCATTGGAAGGACTAATGCTGAAGCTGAAGCTCCTTTGGACACTTGAGGTGAAGGACTGATCCATTGGAACAGACCCTGATGCTGGGAATGATTGAAGGCAGGAGGACAAGGGGACTACAGAGGATGGGATGGTTGGATGGCATCACCGACTCGATGGACATGAGTTTGAGTAAGCTCCAGGAGTTGGTGATGGGCCAGGAAGCCTGATGTGCTGCAGTCCATGGGATTTCAAAGAGTTGGACACAGTTGAGTGACTAAACTGAACTGAATTAAACAGATTTACATATCATTATTTCTCTGATTCTGATGATTTCAATACTTCATTCCATTATTTTCTTCAATATTGTTATAAATTTTATAATTATAATTAGTCTTTATATATTTTAAAGTATAACTGCTGTTTCCAAATTTTTGAGAAATGCATTTAATTTTAATAAGCGTATGTCAAATTTATTGTGGGTTACACATTAAGTGCTATGAGATTAATGTCTATTTTAGATAATTTTTTATAAGGGTGTTATAAAATTCTGGGAATATAGGTGGAGTCTGGTAGTGATTTACATATATCTGTTAATTTTTTTGCCCTCTGAATAAAATAGGAAAAAATTCACTCTGAGCTCCATAAAGTTTGTTCAGTTCAGTTCAGTCACTTAGTCGTGTCCACCTCTTTGCCATCCCATGAACCACAGCACACCAGGCCTCCCTGTCCATCACCAACTCCTGGAGTCCACCCAAACCCATGTCCATTCAGTCAGTGATGCGATCCAACAATTTCATCCTCTGTCGTCCCCTTTTCTTTCTGCCCTCAATCTTTCCCAGCATCAGGGTCTTTTCAAATGAGTCAGTTCTTTGCATCAGGTGGCCAAAGATTTGGAGTTTCAGCTTCAGCATCAGTCTCTCCAGTGGACAACCAGGATTGATCTCCTTTAGGATGGACTGGTTGGATCTCCTTGCACTCCAAGGGTCTCTCAAGAGTCTTCTCCAACACCACAGTTCAAAAGCATCAATTCCTCGGCATTCAGCTTTCTTTACAGTCTAACTCTCACATCCATACATGACTACTGGAAAACCCATAGCCTTAACTAGACGGACCTTTGTTGACAAAGTAATGTCTCTGCATTTTAATATGCAGTCTAGGTTGGTCATAACTTTCCTTCTAAGGAACAAGCATCTTTTAATTTTATGGGTGCAGTAACCATATGCAGTGATTTTGGAGCCCAGAAAAATAAAGTCAGCTACTGTTTCCCCATCTATTTCCCTTGAAGTGATGCGACCAGATGCCATGATCTTAGTTTTCTGAATGTTGAGCGTTAAGCCAACTTTTCACTCTCCTCTTTCACGTTCATCCAGATTCTCTTTAGTTCTTCTTCACTTTCTGCCATAAGGGTGGTGTCATCTGCATATCTGAGGTTATTGATATTTCTCCTGGCAATCTTGATTCCAGCTTGTGCTTCTTCCAGCCTAGCGTTTCTCATGATGTACTCTGCATATACATTAAATAAGCAGGGTGACAATATACAGCCTTGACATACTCCTCTTCCTATTTGGAACCAGTCTGTTGTTCCATGTCCAGTTCTAATTGTTACTCCCTGACCTGCATACAGGTTTTTCAAGAGGCAGGTCAGGTGGTCTGGTATTCCCATCTCTTTCAGAATTTTCCACAGTTTGTAGTTCCAATTAAATCAACTCATTGTCTACCGCAATGAATAACTATGACTGGAAATGTGACAAATAGAAAAACATAGTTGGAAGAGATGAATCTTTCTGCTGATCTTATCATAGCTTCTTCTTTTATTTTTATAACTGAAGTATAGTTGATTTACAATGCTGTTTTAATTTCTGCTGTACAGCAAAGTCACTCAGTTATACACGTATTATCTTTCAGTTCAGTTCAGTTCAGTCACTCAGTCGTGTCCAACTCTTTGTGGCCCCATGAATCGCAGCACGCCAGGCCTCCCTGTCCATCACCAATTCCAGAGTTCACTCAAACTCATGTCCATCGAGTCGGTGATGCCATCCAGCCATCTCATCCTCTGTCATCCCCTTCTCCTCCTGCCCCCAATCCCTCCCAGCATCAGAGTCTTTTCCAGTGAGTCAACTCTTTGCACGAGGTGGCCAAAGTACTGGAGCTTCAGCTTTAGGATCATTCTCTCCCAAGAACACCCAGGGCTGATCTCCTTCAGAACGGACTGATTGGATCTCCTTGCAGTCCAAGGGACTCTCAGGAGTCTTCTCCAACACCACAGTTCAAAAGCATCAACTCTTCAGTGCTCAGCTTCTTCACAGTCCAACTCTCACATCCATACATGACCACTGGAAAAACCATAACCTTACAACAATCTATATCACCTTGACTGATCTCCAGGTATGATATTGTTTAAGATCAACGTAGCATGATACAGGATTTTCAGGAATAAGATTATTTATGTGATTATAAACTAATAAATTAGGAGTTATTACAGAGGCCAATAGTAGATACAGTTTCAAAATCAGGAGATCAAGTGTCAGTGAGAGGAAATGTATAATAATTCCAGAAAAGAACTACTGCAATTATCAACACAAAGTAAAAACAAAAAACAGTTTCTTGCAGTTTTTTGGGGGGTGCAGTGGGTTGTAGAAACATAACTAAAAGACTTCAGGAGAGAATCTGAGAAAAGTGATGAAATAGGTGCATTTTTTTTTTTTAACCTGACAATGCTGAAGACAGAAATTAAGTGGTAGCTTGTGTGGGGTGTTGGGGTGTTTTGGTGTGGTTTGTTGGATATTTAATTGGGGAAATCTAGAGCATGTTCATATTCTAAAAGGAAATTTCCAGTGAAATCAGACCATCAATGTTGCAAGTAAATGAGGGATATAGATGCTGGGGTGAAGTTCTTGCAAAGACTATAGGGTAATGTGAACTACAGAAATGTCTGATGAGGTGGTTGTCTTTACATAGGAACAGGAAGACCATAATGGGCTTTCCAGGTTGTGCTAGTGGTAAAGAACCCACCTGCCAGTGCAGGAGACAAAAGAGAAGTGGTCTAGATCTTTGGGTTTGGAAGATCCCCTGGAGGAGGGCAAGGTAACCCACTCCAGTATTCTTGCCTGGAGAATCCACATGGACAGAGGAGCCTGGCAGGCTACAGTCATCAGATCACGAAGAGTCAGACACACCTGAAGTCAGCTGAGCACAGAACAGGAAGACCATAATAGTTGAGGTAGTTTATCATTTGTAAAATTAGGAAAGAACGACATTATTATCACAAACACATGAAATGTGTATTCATGACTTGGTGGCTCTGATGAACATGCTTGACATCTTCTATTTTCTCCATGAATTAAGTGGCACTGGGAGTAAAAGATGTGTAGGAGTATTAGCATATTCAAAATATTATTGTTAAAGAAAAACATTACATTTTATGTACTAGCTCTATATATACAATCATAACTTCAAAGAAGGTAAATATTTAGCTACATAATATTAATGTCCACCCTCTGAAATAATTTCCAATAAACTCTAAAACATATAATTATGTCCTAATACAAAAGAGTCTTTGATCTCATAAAAATATGAATAAGAAGATTTCTAGGGCTTTCATGTATTCATTATTTTTCCTTAATATTATAAAGGTATATATAGCAATTTTCCAAGTCCTTCTACTATAGAATAGTTGCACACCCTCCACTGCAAAAGTAGAAAGCTTACACTCTAGCATACACTTGAACACAGATTCATTGCCTCTAGGCATGAGCTATCCAGAATATATGCATAAAATCTAAAACAGTAAACATGTTATATTGGAAGTAAAGAAACTGAGAAAACATAGGCTAAAAATCTGTCAGTTAAAATGTCATGGAACATGATGGGTTTTGAGTAATTATCAGAGACTGACACTAGCACGTATTCTCCTAATCAAAGAATTTTGATTAATCTAATCACCCCTTCACACTGCCTATGCAAATAGTGTCTCCATCAGTGTTTTAATTTGAAACAACAGGTTTCTTTTGTTAATGAATAATAGGAAGCTTGCAGTGCTAATGATAGCATTATGGCTAATGTTAAAATCTAAAAAAAAAAAAAAAATATGAAGGAAGTAATAAAGTTTATTCCTCAATGAGAAAAATGGAAGTTCACTGAAAATATTTACTCTGGTAAAATTATAGTCATTACTAGCCAGGGTCATATAGGTAATGAAGAAAGACATTACCCATAAGTACACTGTTCTGGTTTTAAATCTTTTGACTGTTAATTATTTTCACCATTTTTTTAAAGTCACATGTTAATACATAAACAAGTTAAAGTAATTTAAAATCATTATTAAAAATACACCACTATTATTGAATACATTGTCAACTTTGTAGCCCTCCAAACCATAGCTGGAATTTATCTTATTTCCATGTATACTATTAAATATAAAGCTGATCAGAAAAAAATTTTAAAAGAGAATGACAGCATGTATGCCTGTGGCGGATTCATTTTGATATTTGGCAAAACTAATACAATTATGTAAAGTTTAAAAATAAAATAAAATTTAAAATAAAAAAATAAAAAAATAAAAATCTGTATTAAAGAAAAAAAAATAAATGAAGATTTCCTAATTCTAATAAAAAAAAAAGAGAGAATGACAGCTGTATGATTCCCACTTTATCTAGAGTATGTGTATATATATATATATATATATATATATATATATATATATGCACTCTAGACAGCTACATAGTTTATATACACTAAGAATTTCAAGTAGGATCTTAAAAAGTACAATAAAATTCAAAGAGCACCAAATTTAAAGTACTGAGATGTTCTATGTCATTTAAAAGTTTCAGGTGTCCCATCTCTTGGCCACTAGTGAGTACTGGTGTGGAAAAAATAATAAATACATCAAAGTAAAGATGTAGAAATCATTCATTTGAATTAAGAGAGAGGGACTGGAATGAGGAGGCAATAAAGGAGAATTGGCCTCCCAGAATCACTACATTGGCATCATCCTTACCACAACAGTTAGAACCAGACATGGAACAAGTGACTGTTTCAAAATTGGGAAAGAAGTAAGACAAGACTTTATAGTATCATCATACTTATTTAACTTATATGCAGAGTACATGGAGAAGGCAGTGGCACCGCACTCCAGTACTCTTGCCTGGAAAATCCCATGGATGGAGGAGCCTGGTAGGCTGTAGTCCCATGGGGTCGCTAAGAGTCAGACATGACTGAGCAACTTCCCTTTCACTTTTCACTTTCATGCATTGGAGAAGAAAATGGCAACCCACTCCAGTGTTCTTGCCTGGAGAATCCCAGGGATGGGGAAGCCTGGTGGGCTGCCCTCTATGGGGTTGCACAGAGTCGGACACGACTGAAGCGACTTAGCAGTAGCAGCAGCAGCAGCAGCATGCAGAGTACATAACGCAAAATACCAGGCTTTATGAATGACAAGATGGAATCAAGATTTCCAGGAGAAATGACAACAATCACAGATATGCAGATGATAGCACACTAAAGTGAAGAGGAACTAAAGAGCCTCTTGTTGAAGGTGAAAGAGGTGAGTGAAAAAGCTGGTTTAAAACTCAACATTCAAAAAGCTAAGATCATGGCGTCCATTCCCATTATTTCACAGCAAATAGATGGGGAGAAAGTGGAAACAGTAACAGATTTTATTTTCTCGGCCTCAAAAATGACTGTGGACCATGACTGCAGCCATGAAATTAAAAGATACTTGTTCCTTGGAAGAAAAGCTATGACAAACTTAAAGTCTAAGTGAAGTCACTCAGTCTTGTCCAACTCTTTGCGACCCCGTGGACTGTAGCCTACCAAACTCCTCTGTCCATGGGATTCTTCAGGCAAGAATACTGGAGTAAGTTGCCATTTCCATCTCCAGGGGATCTTCCAAACCCAGGGATCAAACCCAGGTTTCCTGCATTGGGGGCAGACGTTTTAACCTCTAAGCCAGACAAACCTAAATAGCATATTAAAAACCAGAGACATCACTTTGTTGATAAAGGCCCATATAGTCAAAGCCATGGTTTCTACAGTAGTCATGTATCGATGTGAGAGTTGGACCATAAGCGCTGAAGAATTGATGCTTTCAAATTGTGTTGCGGGAGAAGACTCTTGAGAGTCCCTTGGGGAAGAAGAAGATCAAACAAGTCAATCTTAAAGGAAATCAACCCTGAATATTAATTGAAAGAACTGATGCTGAAGCTGAAGATCCAATATTTTGGCCACCTGATGCAAAAATGCAATAGATGGGGAAAGATGCAATAGATGAGGAAACACTGACAGACTTTATTTATTTATTTTTTACTCCAAAATCACTGCAGATGGTGACTGCAGCCATGAAATTAAAAGACACTTGCTCCTTGGAAGAAAAGTTCTGGCCAACCTCAACAGCATATTAAAATACAGAGACATTACTTTGCCAACAAAGGTCCATCTAGTCAAGGTCATGTTTTTTCCAGTAGTCATGAATGTGAGAGCTGGATTGTAAAGAAAGCTGAGTGCCAAAGAATTGATGCTTTTGAACTGTGGTGTTGGAGAAGACTCTTGAGAGTTCCTTGGAGTGCAAGAAGATCCTCCCAGTCCATCCTAAAGGAATTCGTTCCTGAATATTCATTGGAAGGGCTGATGCTGAAGCTGAAACTCCAGTACTTAGACCACCTGATGCAAAGAACTGACTCATTTAAAAAGACCCTGATGCTGGGATAGATTGAAGGGAGGAGGAGAATGGGTTCGACCGAGCATGAGCTGGTTGGATGGTATCATCGACTTGATGGACATGAGTTTGAGCAAGCTCTGGGATTTGGTGATGGACAGGGAGGCCTGGCGTGCTGCAGATTCATGGGGTCACAAAGAGTCGGACACAAATGTGCGACTGAAATGAACTGACCTGAACTAATGCAAAGAGCTGACTCATTGGAAAAGAACCTGATGCTGGGAAAGTGAAAGCAGGAGAATGGGGTGACAGAGGATGAGATGGTTAGATGGCATCACCATCTCGATGAAGATAAGTTTGAGCAAATTATGGGAGATAGTGAAGGACAAGGAAGCATGACCTGCTGCAGTTCATATGGTTGCAAAGAGTCAGACACAGCTTAGTGATTGAACAACAATAGCACACAATTAATTTTGTCCCAGTCTATCTAGCATAGTGAAAGTTCTTTGCCTCCCAAGGTATAGTACAGAAAAGTGGTTTCCCCTACCTTAAACATGAGTGCTCAGGTTCTCTGGCAATGAATATTAATACAAATACCCACATGGGTTCATTTCATGCTGTCTACTTTTTCCAGACCATAGCATCAACAAATTTCGTGCTGCTTTAAGGACCTCTGATCTATGTCCTTCCAGCAAACAATCATGCCAGAAAACAGAGGAGTTTTACTGCTTTCACATTATCTCATTAAATTTGTAAACAGTTACAGAATCAAGAGACAAATTAATCTTCACATAATTTCTTCATTTCTAGACTTTAGCTTACTCTTTGCCTAAATGTGAAGTAAAAAGAAAAAAAAAAAGAAAAAGAAGAAAAAAACAAAGAAAAACCTCTAAGTTGCTGAACATCCAAAAGAATATAAACCCACTCTCTCCCCAACATCGTGTCCTTGTGTTTATTGTTATGCTGACAATCCACTGGCTCCTATTTACAGATTTAGCAACCTTGAAGACAGATGGGAAGGGTTTCTCTGGGCTCTTCAAAATTTAGTCAAGAAATTTCACTCCTTCTTTATCAAGAAAATGTGAAAGTGAAGTCAATCGGTCGTGTCCGACTCTTTGCAACCCCAGGGACTGTAGCCTGCCAGTCTCTTCCATCCAAGGATACTGGAGTGGGTTGCCATTTCCTTCTCTAGGGCCTCTTCCCAACCCAATGATTGACCCCTGGTCTTCCACATTGCAAGAAGATTCTTTACTGTCTGAGTCACCACCAAAGCCCTTTCAAGAAAATACATGCAGTCTATTGCATGCTAATTCCTACTATGAACTTGCTACTGCTTGAGAGGTTCTATGAACATTTTCTACATAGAAATCTCCTACTGTGAAAAATGAGATCAGGAAAACTTACATTTTGGCTGATTTCATGTTACCCTTATTTCTGGAAGCATCTTTGGCTTTCGGTTGTTCTTCTACAAGAAACAGAAGTTCACCAACAGGATGACAAAAAGTACCAAAGTTAGGATAGTCTTACTTAACTTTTGGACCCAATTGATAACTGAGAAGTAACATGTTTATTTAGCAGAGTTCTGAGAGTTTGTCCCCTTGTTTTCCAGCCTTCAATCTTTCCTAGCATCAGGGTCTTTTCTAATGAGTCAGTTCTTATATTATATTGCACAGTCATAAGGGAAAACCAGTTGGCAAAAGGCCAATAAGTGACTGAATAGGCTGTAAACAAGGCTGTCTAAGATAACAAACTCTACCCACATTAACTAAAATGGTAAAGGGAATAGTGATGGTCCTGAAAAGTTTCCTTGAGAGGAGTGCTAGTGAGAATTTATTACAGTAGAATATACAAAGATAGTTAACTATTATTATTTAAAATATTTTGCAAAATCTGTATATCTGTACCTGGTAATATCTGCAACAATACATAATAGTTTCTCTCAAATTTCCTGCTCGTGTCCATGAACTTTATTCATATAGTGACACAAATGCTTATTTTACTTGTTTCCACTAGTTAAGACCGTTCCATGTAGAATATTGTGCAATAGGTTAGACAGAAATTCAGTATCTTCCTGGCATCTGTTAGTTGAGCTCAGATTCAAGTATCCAAGGCACTCAAGCTCAGATATTGCTATCCTTCTTTATCACTGTTCCTGAAAGAAATGTTATCACCTCTTCTGATGATCTAATTGAAAATCTACGCATAGACATTTCCAGAGATCAATATATAATAGAATATACAAAAATAATTTTTCCTTCACAATAACTATATGACTAAACAAAAATCATATGAAAAATTTCTTTAGTTCTTATGTTTCCTCTAATGCAATTCTATGTTTGTTTCACTGATTACTACTGCTGCTTCTACAAAAGGGTAACTTTTCTTGAAGTATCTACAAATATTTTTGATGAAGTGTTTAAAAATGAAAACATTCAGAGTTATTTCAAATAACAGCATCCAATAATGTTTATGTAGATTTAACAAATGTTAATATTAGATTATATATTCTTCTTTTGAGATATAGTCACTATACTGTATTTATTAGGTAACCACTTACCTATGTTATTATACTTTATATAGGTTTTTATCATTTATGTCATTTTATAGTCTATAAAAAAATTTTTGCTGTACATATCATTTTACCACTTGCTATTTTTTGCCTATTGTAAATTTTTTTATGATTCACCTATTTTCATTCATCTAAAATTACTTCAGCCCTCTTTCTCAATTCAGAATAATACTATGAGGGTGGTATATTCATAAAATATTAACAGGGCATAAATATACTGCAATCTATCCATTCCTTTCCCAGCATATCTTTAGAGTGCATGTTTTCTTTTTTTTTTTGCAGTTTCTAAACTTACAATAGTACTGTTAATGTACATGTCTGTTTGGGCATGTAGTAGGAAATGAGAATTGAAAGTTATAAAGTATGACAAGCTGTTTTTCCTAAGTTACTATAATAATTCACAATCTCACAGTTCATGAGAATTCACACTTGCAACATATATACTATAAAAAGGAACTATCAGATCAGTGTGAAATGGTATTTTTGTTGTATTTTGCATTTTCCTCATTTGCAATTAAGTGCAAATGTTTATATTATTGGCCAAATTTTTCTTTATTTGAGTGCTTTTACTTTATATTTCATAGGCTTAACATATTTATAAAATTAATAGTTTGTGAAACGTTTTGTGGAAATTGATTTTTGAAGTCTTCAGTGTGCCTAAACAATTGATTTGCAATTATTCTCCAACATTTATATAAATATTTTAACATATCAAGAACTTTTATTATATGACCTTTTTTGCTTTAATAATAAATGAATACTCTAATGCTAAAAACACATTAGATTTTCATATCTCAATATTTTTCTTTTTCTCATTTTAGTCTTTAATCTACTTTGAATTCATGTGACTTTTGTAACAATTTATTATTACGTAAATTTTTCAGTTGTCCTAGCAGTATGTATTGTATTATTTTAATGGTAATATGAAAAGTGACAGTGAAGTCGCTCAGTCGTGTCCAACTCTTCAGCAACCCCATGGACTGTAGCCTACCAGGCTCCTCTTTTCTTGGGATTTTCCAGGTAGGAGTACTGGAGTGGGTTTCCACTCCCTTCTCCAGGGTATTTTCCCAATCAAGGGAGTATAATCTCAGTCATATGTGAAGATTCTGCACTTATATGTTTTTATCAATGTTTTCTATTGTCTAACTGACCTTTTTGTCTATGAAATTTTCATCACTATATCTGTATTTCCTGGGATAAACAGTTACTACTTATAAAATTGTTTAATACTAGAGACTGTTTCAGAGAAATACATATTATTATATATGTATATTTTATAATATGTACATTATTATATATGCATATTTATATAGTATAAATATATATGTATCTAAAATATACTTAAGTATAAGCTTTATGTATTGCTAAACATATATAGGTACTAAAATTTGTATACACATGAATATATTTATATGCATGTATATTCATATTTCATATAATTTATTATAGATTTATATTCATATATTTTATACATATAGAATATGCATATGTATATTTCAATAAGCTTAACTATGGTTTATTTATGTTTTTCAAGTAATTTTAATTACAATTTTATTTCAATTTTAACATTATTCTTCCTAAGTTTTCCACAGTAGTCACTGGTTACGTTTTTAACAGTTATACTTTAATTTTCTATTATATTTTTTAATCTTCATGGGTTTTGTCCTTTTTTCTTGTGTAAATATATCAAGGTTTAGGTATTTTGTGACTCAAGACAAGGAAAAAACTTTTGATATTGTGGGCCGTCTGTGTTTTTCTTGGATTTCTAGTTTATTCATTTTTGCTGTTTAGTATTTTCTTAGTCTTTACTTGGTTTTGTCAACTTAACTGAGTATTTTCAGACATTGGCTTTTTTGGTACAAAATTCGTTGTATTTACTCCCCTGCTTCACCCCTCAAGAACTACTGTGTTTATACTATTTCAGTACAAATTGTTTACGATTTTCATTTCACTTTCATCTTTGTTCTGTTGTTTATTTGTGAGTACATTTTAATATTTACAGACTATCAGACAATCTGAAATCATAACCAAGATTTCATCAATGTGAAAATATGAGGATTACAATCCAGTTTCTTTGGATTACTATTAAGCTTTCATTTTCAGCTTAGTATGTGGGCAACAATAGAAGACAACATATGATTATTTAATAATATGTATTTTTAAATGTGATTATTTAATATGATTATTTGAATGTGATTATTTAATGATGTGTCCATTGTTAATATTTTACAAATTATCCATATTTTTAGACATTATTTCATCTACCACTTTCTAAGATACCTAGGCTAACCTAAACACACCAAAGGCAGAACACATAAATCTGCCTTCAAAGTTTTGCTATTTTTAAAAATTTATTTTTGGGTCACATTGTTTAATGGGTACTACATCAGGACACCTATACAATCTTTATAAATTGCTCATTTTAGCATTAATTCATGATGCATTAGCTTTTTAATATTTTTATGTTATTAAAAATTTTCTTCTGATATTAATAACATTATGCTAGCATCTGCTTTAGGTTGCATTTTCTAGTCCTTATAATTCAACCATTGTTTTAAATTATATTTCATATATGGTTTTAAAGATAGTCTAAATCGCACAGGGGACAAAAATTTAAAAAAAGGGAATCAGAATGTTTTATGAACTTGAAATGGGCTACCCTGGTAACCTCAGGTGGTAAAGAATTTGTCTGCAATGCAGGAGACAAGGGTTCAACAAATGGGTTGGGAAGATTCCCTGTAGAAGAGAATAGATACACATTCCAGTATTTTTACCTGGATAATTCCAGGTAAAAATTCCAGACAGAGAAGCCTAGCAGTGGATTACAATCCAAGGGGTTGCAAAGAAGCACACAAAACTGAGTACCTAACACACATACACACACAAACACACACACACACGTGAAATAAATTAAAACACAGCATACCAAAATTTGGGGCTGCAGATAAACTAGTGCTTAGAGAAAAATATATAGGCTTATATATTCATTTTAAGTATGGTTAAAATTTACAATGATCTAAACTTCAGTTAAGTTCAGTTCAATTCAGTCGCTCAGTCGTGTCTGACTCTTTTCAACCTCATGAATCACAGCACGCCAGGCCTCTCTGTCCATCACCAACTCCCGGAGTTCACTCAGACTCACGTCCATTGAGTCAGTGATGCCATCCAGCCATCTCATCCTCTGTCGTCCCCTTCTCCTCCTGCCCCCAATCCCTCCCAGCATCAGAGTCTTTTCCAATGAGTCAACTCTTCACATGAGGTGGCCAAAGTACTGGAGTTTCAGCTTTAGCATCATTCTTTCCAAAGAAATCCCAGGGCTGATCTTCAGAATGGACTGGTTGGATCTCCTTGCAGTCCAAGGGTCTCTCAAGAGTCTTCTCCAACATCACAGTTCAAAAGCCATCAATTCTTCGGCACTCAGCTTTCTTCACAGTCCAAATCTCACATCCATACATGACCAGTGGAAAAACCATAGCCTTGACTAGACGGACCTTTGTTGACAAAGTAATGTCTCTGCTTTTGAATATGCTATCTAGGTTCGTCATAACTTTTCTTCCAAGGAGAAAGTGACTTTTAATTTCATGGCTGCAATCACCATCTGCAGTGATTTTGGAGCCACCCCAAAATAAATTCTCTCATTGTTTCCACTGTTTCTCCGACTATTTGCCATGAAGTGATGGGACAAGATGCCATGATCTGTTTTCTGAATGTTGAGCTTTAAGCCAACTTTTTCACTCTCCTCTTTCACTTTCATCAAGAGGCTCTTTAGTTCTTCTTCACTTTCTGCCATAAAGGTGGTGTCATCTGCATATCTGAGGTTATTGATATTTCTCCTAGCAATCTTGATCCCAGCTTGTGCTTCAACCAGTCCAGCATTTCTCATGATGTACTCTGCATATAAGTTAAATAAGCACGATGTCAGTATACAGCCTTGAATTACTCTTTTTCCTATTTGCAATCATCCTGTTATTCCATGTCCAGTTCTAACTGTTGCTTCTTCATCTGCATACAGATTTCTCAAGAGGCATGTCAGGTGGTCTGGTATACCCATCTCTTTCAGAATTTTCCACAGTTTGTTGTAATCCACACAGTCAAAGGCTTTGGCATAGTCAATAAAGCAGAAATAGATGTTTTTCTGGAACTCTCTTGCTTTTCCCATGATCCAGTGGATGTTGGCAATTTGATCTCTGGTTCCTCTGCCTTTTCTAAAACCAGCTAGAACATCTGGAAATTCACAGTTTATGTACTGTTTAAGGCTGGCTTGGAGACTTTTGAGCATTACTTTGCTAGCATGTAAGATGAGTGCAATTGTCCAGTAGTTTGAGCATTCTTTGGCATTGCCTTTCTTAGGGATTGGAATGAAAACTGACATTTTCCAGTCCTGTGGCCGCTGGCTGAGTTTTCCAAATTTGCTGGCATATTGAGTGCAGAACTTTCACAGCATCATCTTTTAGGATTTGATTGAAAGAGCTTAACTGGAATTCCATCACCTCCACTATCTTTGTTCGTAGCAATGTTTCCTAAGACCAACTTGACTTCACATTCCAGGATATCTGGCTCTTGGTGAGTGATCACACCGTCTTGATTATCTGGAGGGTGAAGATCTTTTTTGTACAGTTCTTCTGTGTATTCTTGTCACCTCTTCTTGATATCTTCTGCTTCTGTTTGGTCCATACCATTTCTGTCCTTTATTGAGTCCATTTTTCCATGAATGTTCCCTTGGTATCTCTAGTTTTCTTGAAGAGATCTCTAGTTTTTCCCCTTCTATTGTTTTCCTCTATTTCTTTGCACTGATCACTGAGAAAGGCTTTCTTATCTCTCCTTGCTATTCTTTGGAACTCGGCATTCAAATGGGTATATCTTTCCTTTCTCCTTTGCTTTTGGCCTCTCTTCTTTTCACAGCTATTTGTAAGGCCTCCTCAGACAGCCATTTTGCTTTATTCATTTTTTTTTTTGGGGGGGGATAATCTTGCTCCCTGTCTCCTGTACAATTTCATGAACTTCCATCCATATTTCATCAGGCACTCTA
This sequence comes from Bos indicus x Bos taurus, assembly GCF_003369695.1. Taxonomy (NCBI): domain Eukaryota; kingdom Metazoa; phylum Chordata; class Mammalia; order Artiodactyla; family Bovidae; genus Bos; species Bos indicus x Bos taurus. The sequence continues at coordinate 14,383,594 of NC_040076.1, read as the reverse complement.
TCAGATTTATTTCCTTAAATCTATTTCTCACTTTCACTGTAAAAGTGTAAGGGATTTGATTTAGGTCATACTTGAATGGTCTAGTGGTTTTCCCTACTTTCTTCAATTTAAGTCTGTATTTGGCAATAAGGAGTTCATGATCTGAGCCACAGTCATCTCCTGGTCTTTTTTTTCCTGACTGTATAGAGTTTCTCCATCTTTGGCTGCAAAGAATATAATCAATCTGATTTTGGTGTTGACCATCTGGTGATGTCCGTGTGTAGAGTCTTCTCTTGTGTTTTTGAAAGAGGGTATTTGCTATGACCATTGCATTCTCTTGGCAGAACTCTATTAGCCTTTGCCCTGCATCATTCCTTACTCCAAGGCAAAATTTGCCTGTTACTCCAGGTGTTTCTTGACTTCCTACTTTTGCATTCCAGTCCCCTATAATGAAAAGAACATCTTTTGAGGGTATTAATTCTAGAAGATCTTGTAGCTCTTCATAGAACCATTCAACTTCAGCTTCTTCAGCATTATTTGTCGGGGCATATACTTGAATTACCGTGATATTGAATGGTCTGCCTTGGACACGAACAGCAATCATTCTGTTGTTTTTGAAACTGCATCCAAATACTGCATTTAGGACTCTTTTGTGGACTATGATGGCTACTCCATTTCTTCTAAGGCATTCTTGACCACAGTAGTAGATATAATGGCCATCTCAGTTAAATTCACCCATTCCAGTCCACTTTAGTTTACTGATTCCTAAAATGTTAACGTTCACTCTTGCCATTTCCTGTTTGATCACTTCCAATTCACCTTGATTCATGGACCTAACATTGCAGGTTCCTATGCAATATTGCTCTTTACAGCATTGATCCTTGCTTCCATCACATGGTGTTGTTTTTGCTTTGGCTCTATCTTTACATTCTTTCTGGAGTTATTTCTCCATTGATCTCCAGTAGCATATTGCACACCTACTGACCTGGGGAGTACATCTGTCAGTGTCCTATCTTTTTGCCTTTTCATACTGTTCATGGCATTCTCAAGGCAGGAATACTGAAGTGGTGTGCCATTGTGGGCTTCCCTGGTGGCTCAGATGGTAAAGAGTCTGCTCACAGTTCAGGAGACCCGGGTTTGATCCCTGGGTTGGGAAGATCCCCTGGAGAAGAAATTGCAATCCACTCCAGTATTCTTGCCTGCAAATTCCCACAGACAGAGGACACTGGTAGTCCATGGGTTTGCAAAGGGTTGGACATGACTGAACACTTCAGTTTCTCCAGAGGAGCACATTTTTTCAGAATTCTCCACCATGACCCATCCATCTTGGGTAGCCCTACATGGCATTACTCATAGTTTCATTGAATTAGACAAGGCTTTGGTCCATGTGATCAGATTGGTTACTTTTCTGTGATGGTGGTTTTCCTTCTCTCTTCCCTCTGATGGAGAAGGATAAGAGGCTTATGAAAGCTTCCTGATGGCATCGACTGTCTGAGGGGGATACTGGGTCTTGTTCTGATGGGTAAGGTAATGCTCAGTAAATCTCTAATCCAATTTTCTGTTGATGGGTGGAGCTGTGTCCTCTTCTTGATATTTAAGTAAGTAAGTAAAGTCGCTCAATTGTGTCCAACTCTTTGTGACCCCATGGACTGTAGCATACCAGGCTTCTCAGTCCATGGGATTTTCCAGGCAAGAGTACTGGAGTCGGTTGCAATTTCCTTCTCCCGGGGATCTTCCTGACCCAGGGTTTGAACCCAGGTCTTCCACAATGTAGGCAGACACTACCCTCTGAGCCACCAAGGAAGCTCAATATTTTTTGAGCCCCCCTTTTTTTTGGGGGGTGGTGGCAAGAATACTGGAGTGAGTTGCCATTCCCTTCTCCAGGAGATCTTCCCGACCCAGGGATTGAACCTAGGTCTCCCACATTGTAGGCAGACACTTTACCGTCTGAGCCTGGGGCCAAATTATGGTGGAGGTAATGAAGATAATGGTGACCTTCCTCAAAAGATCCCAGGCATGTACTGCTACAAGTCTGTGCCCCCAACCCTGCAGCACGTTTTAGAAAATGAAAGGAAGCCATTGGGCATTAATGTGGTGAGACCAGGGAAAAGGGGAACAATTGTATTTGGGAAGGTATTGAGAGCCCAGATCAAACACAGCTATTAGATCATAGTAATGAGGTTAGATTTTTTATTTTTTTTATTTTTATTTTTTTGAGGTTAGATTTTATTTGAAGTAAATGGAAAGCTTTAACAGAATTTTATTCAGAAGAATGACAATGGCTTGGTTAAGTTTTTAAGGATATCTGTAGATGGCAGGAAATGTCTGAGGGTCCCAGGAATGAATTCAAGTATATTTGTGAGATGCTTTTTGATACAGTAATAGTAGGAACAGACATGACTGAGTGACTAACACTTTCACTTTCTAACTCATGGATTGAGCTAGGTATCCTGCATTAACTTTTAGAGAGTTTTGGTAATTGTATAGACTTTGTCTATTTCATAAATGCTGTCTATTGTTCATTTTTAACATAGATGCTTAAATGTTTAAGTTACCTTGATTTGTGCATTCTCCTTTCTCCCTGAGCTTAGTTGCTAAATCATGCCTGACCCTTTGTGACCCCTTGAAGTGTAGCCCTTTATCCATGGGATTCTCCAAGAAAGGGTATTGGAGTGGATTGCTATTTCCTTCTCCAAGGGATCTTCCCAACCAAGGTATCAAACCTGCATCTCTTGCATTGGCAGGAGAATCATTTACCACTGAGCTACATGGGAAGCCCACTTTTCACATAGGATCATATTTAATATATGTAATAAAGAGACTGAATCCATAAACAAATATTTTTCCATAGAGAACTGCAGACTTTAGATGATTGCATGGCTGCAATTTACCAAAGAGTTAAGGAAGAAATAATACAAATATTACGTAAGATCTATCAGAAAGTGAGATAAAAAATATGACCTAGAACTTTAAAAAATAAAGTTTAAAAATAAAATAAAATTTAAAAAAAAAATTTTTATTTTGAAATATTTTGTTGTACAAAATTTGCCACAGTACCACATAGATGTACCATAAATTCTTCATCCAGTTCCCTTTTAAGTAATCAACTCTTCCTGGAGAAGGAAATTGCAACCCACCCTAGTATTCTTGCTGAGGATATCCCATGGATAGAGGAGCTGGGTGGGCTTAAGTCCATTGGCTTGTAAGAGTCAAAAACGATAGCAAAAAACCACCAACCACCACTTAATTCTTACATAATCATAGAACATTGTCAAAAAAAAAAAAAAGGACATTGGTACACAGTTTAAACCAGAAAGCAATGTTTATATTCTTGTATTTCACCAGTTTTACAAGCACTTCTTTTTTATTTGAGTATATTTTTATAAAGTTTTATCCAATTCCTTAGAAAGACAATGCCAAAGAATGCTCAAGCTACTGCACAATTGCACTCATCTCACACACTAGTAAAGTAATGCTCAAAATTCTCCAAGACAGGCTTCTACAATATACGAACCTTGAACTTTCAGATTTTCAAGCTAGTTTTAGAAAAGGCAGAGGAACCAGAGATCAAATTGCCAACATCCACTGGATCATTGAAAAAGCAAAAGAGTTCCAGAAAGACATCTATTTCTATTTCATTGACTATGACAAAGCCTTAGATTGTGTGGATCACAATAAATAATGAAAAATTTTTCAAGAGATGGGAATAGCAGACCACCTAACCTGCCTCTTGAGAAATCTGTATGCAGGTCAAGAAGCAACAATTATAACTGGACATGGAACAACAGACTGGTTCCAAATAGGAAAAGGAATATGTTAAATCTGTATATTGTCACCATGCTTATTTAACTTATATTCAGAGTACATCATGAGAAATGCTGGACTGGATGAAGCACAAGCTGGAATCAAGATTGCTGGGAGAAATATCAATAACCTCAGATATGCAGATGACACCACCCTTATGACAGAAAGTGAAGAAGAACTAAAGAGCTTCTTGATGAAAGTGAAAGAGGAATGTGAAAAAGTTGGCTTAAAACTCAACATTCAGAAAACATGACATCTGGTCCCATCACTTCATGGCAAATAGATGGGGAAACAGGGGAAACAGTGGAAACAGTGTCAGACTTTATTTTGGGGTGGCTCCAAAATCACTGCAGATGGTGATTGCAGCCATGAAATTAAGTCACTTACTCCTTGGAAGAAAAGTTATGACCAACCTAGACAGCATATTAATTAGAAGAAACACTACTTTGTCAACAAAGTTATGCCTATTTAAGGCTCTAGTTTTCCCAGTAGTCATGTATGGATGTGAGAGTTGGACTGTAAAGAAAGCTGAGTGTCAAAGAATTGATGCTTTTGAACTGTGGTGTTGGAGAAGACTCTTGAGAGTCCCTTGGACTGCAAGGAGATCCAACCAGTCCTTCCTAAGGGAGATCAGTCCTGGGTGTTCATTGGAAGGACTGATGTTGAAGCTGAAGCTCTAATACTTTGGCCACCTGATGTGATTAACTGATTCATTTAAAGAACCCTGATGCTAGGAAAGATTGAGGGCAGGAGAAGGGGACAAAAAAGGATGAGATGGTTGGATGACATCTGGACAGGGAGGCCTGGCGTGCTGCAGTTCATGGGGTCGCAAAGAGTTGGACACAACTGAACGACTGAACTGAACTGACTGATTGCAAGTATAACTCTGTGTAACTATCAGCATAATCACACTACAAAACTGTTCCATCAGAATTATTCCGCTAGAAATAATATATAATCCAGCCATTCCACTCCTGTGTATTTATAAGTATAAAATAGAAACACTAATTCAAAAAGATACATGAACCTATATTCACTGCAGCACTATTTACCAGAGCCAAGATATGGAAGCAACCTAAGTAAGGGTCCATCGACAGGGGAATGGATAAAGAAGATGTGACATATGTATGAAAGTAAAGTCGTTCATTTGTGTCTGACTCTTTGTGACCCGATGGACTGTAGTCTGCCATGCTCCTCTGTCCATGGGCTTTTCCAGGCAAAAATAATGGAGTGGGTTGCCATTTCCTTCCCCAGGGGATCTTCCCAACCCGGGGATCGAACCCAGGTCTCCCGCATTGTAGGCAGCCTCCTTGCCATCTGAGCCACCAGGAAAGTCATATGTATATATGTCACATAAAAGTCATAAAATAAATTCTTGCCACTTGTGGCAGTATGGTTGGACCTGAAAGGTATTATGCTAGGGGATAAAGTTTGACAAGGAAAAATAAATACACTGTGATTTCACTAATATGTGGAGTCTAAAATTACCAAACAAATGAAAACACAAAAGTAAACAGAAATCGACTCTTAGATACTGGTGACTGACCAAGTGGAAACAGGTAGTGGGATGGATAAAATAGATGAAGGAGATAAAGAGGTAAAAACTTTCACCTGTAAAATAAATAAGTCACAGATATATAATAAACACATAGGTAATAGTATAAATAATATTTTAACAATTGCACAGTGAGTGATAATAAAACTGGTCTTAACAATGTGATAGTTTTATAATATATAAAACATTGAATCACTATGTTGTACACTTTAATATAGTATTGTATGCTACTTATAGCTCAATCAGAAATAAATTAAATATTTAAGTCCTCCAAAGAGAAGATTGTGATTTACGTTAAAATTATTGCAGAAATTGCTACAGTTCAACATTTCTATTTAGTGGCCATAGGTATCAAATGTGGGCTTCAATGTTAGTGATTAGTTCATTGAGCAGCAATTTATGGAACTGTTCTTTCTCTCTATGCTAGGGTCTATTTAAATATTACTGAAAACAGAAATAAATGTGGCTTGGCCTTATAGAGCTTTAAGTCAGTTGGAAAAATGTGAACTACATGAGGAATATATAAATAATTATGTTTATGAATAATAGGGGAGTGATTTTAAGGCAGTAGTTCCGAAATTTAGGCTAGATACTAGGTCAGAAGTCCTGATCCCTGGTTCATTTTTTTAAATTTAATCATAGAAATCTTATTTAATTTTGAGAGTTTAAATATAAAATATAACAAAATGAAACACTAGAAGCCTTTTGCAGGTAGATATCATTATCTTCATCATTGTCGTCATCATGACAATGATGCTTGAAATCCTTTGTGGTAAAGTACACTGCAGTTTAGGGCAAAATGAGCAAAAGTCTTATAAGTCTAACCTTATATTGAAAAAAAAAAAAAAAAAAACCTGATTAGAAATGCTTTCAGAAGAAAAATATATAAAATATATGAATTTTCTTAAGATCCTTCCATCACTGTCTGAATGCCATCTGTCTAATCTAAAAATAACACATATGCATTTCCCCTTTTGAAAAAAAAAACAAAACAAAAAAAAAACAACTAAGATCCAAGAGCCAGTTTCCTCTGACAAGGAAAAACAAGGCAGTACTTACTGCTGCATTTTTTAAACACACAAACATAAGACAGCTAGAGACAACTTATAACTTTGCTGGAAATTTTCATTCTTAAGAAAAGTTTTGGCTTGTCTTCTAAAGAGAAAATTGAAGCTCCTATGTCAATCCAAACAATAAAAAATAAACAGCATAAAAAGAACCCAGATGTGAGAAGGAATGCAAATCACCATAATAAGAAGCTGAGAAAATTACTCAGCAGGATCCAAAAATAATTAGGAACTGAGCGAGCATATTGGTAAAATATTAAAAGTACTTTGAAAACTTTCAAGTGACAACACAGTTAGTAGATTTTTTTTTTTCTTCTTGGACAGTAGGATGAACCTTTTTTTGAAAATAGACTACCTGACAGTGAGTGTTGACAGTTGTTGCTATATTTATTTTTCAAGTAAAACACTGTAGATGGTGATTGCAGCCATGAAATTAAAAGACGCTTACTCCTTGGAAGGAACGTTATGACCAACCTAGACAGCATATTAAAAAGTAGAGACATGACTTTGTCAACAAAGGTCCGTCTAGTTGAGACTATGGTTTTTCCAGTGGTCATGTATGGATGTGAGAGTTGGATTATAGAGAAAGCTGAGCACCTAAGAATTGATGCTTTTGAACTGTGGTCTTGAAGAAGATTCTTGAGAGTCCCTTGGACAGCAAGGAGATCCAACCAGTCCATTCTAAAGGGGATCAGTCCTGGGTGTTCATTGGAAGGACTGATCTTGAAACTGGGACTCCAGTACTTTGGCCACCTGATGTGAAAGCTGACTCATTTGAAAAGACCCTGATGCTGGGAAAGATTGAGGGCAGGAGGAGAAGGGGACAACAGAGAATGAGATGGTTGGATGGCATCACTGATTCGATGGACACAGGTTTGGGTGGACTCCGGGAGTTGGTGATGAACAGGAAGGCTTGGTGTGCTGTGATTCATGGGGTTGCAAAGAGTCAGACACGACTGAGTGATTAAACTGAACTGAAGTAAAATAGACTTGAAAGAAAGTGAAGTCTCTCAGTCGTGTCTGAAACTTTGTGACCCCATGGACTATAAACTACCACACTCCTCCATCCATGGGATTTTACAGGCAAGAGTACTTGAGTGGGTTGCCATTTCCTTTTCTGAAGGATCTTCCGAACCCAGGGATCAAACCCAGGTCCCCCGCATTGTTGGCAGACGCTTTACCATCTGAGCCACCAGGAAAGTGTTATTTATGTGAGATACAGTCCTAATAAATAGAAATGTTTCAATACGTTTGAGTACCACCTACACTAGAATTAGGGGACAAGGAATACTTGACATTTAATACACAAATATGCTTGGTTTATCTAGATTTCCAGACTGAAAAACACTCACAGGCGCACACAGACACACAAGACAAACAAAAATAAAGAAAGGGAAAAGCAAAACAAAACCCCTCAAAATATGAGTTCTTCTTAGTAGAATTCTAAAAATGTGCTGCTGTCTTCATTTTAATAGAATCATTACTCTTTTAAAAGCTCTTTTATTTGATGGATTATAAAAACAAATAACATATCTTATCCAGGTATATTAACAGCACAAAGGTGTCAGCTATAATAAAGCTTTCCAGTTATAATGGAAGACTAAATTTTCAATTTTGTTGGTGGGTTAAAGTTTTAAATGATGTTAGAACTTGAGCTAATATTATAAAAGCATGTGTCAATATGTATTTTTAATTAATGAAGATTTCAAGCCACAAGTCAATTATTTTTTCTCAATTTTGAAGAGATAGAACAGGAGGAAAACTATCATGTAATCAGAGAATAGGAAAACTATCATGTAATCAGAGAATAAAAATGAATTGTATAGGGTAGAAATATGTGTTTTAAGTAATGATAACTAATAAATCATATGCAGGTAAAAATAGTTTACAGATGGATGCTTAAGAGGCTGAGATGGTCCATGGATGAACCCAACAGACAACACAGATGAAACAGCAACTGAAGCAAATAGAATGAATTTGCTAAATAGAAAGTTTATTGCTTTTTAAATGCTGAAGTTAAGTAATTTAAATATAATATATATTCTATGTTTCTCTGCCCTCCCTCCCACATTCTATTATGGTTTCCATAATTATTTCTAAATTACTAAATTGGACAGTCTCAAGATAATATATTGTGTCAATTTTTCACTATTTGTTCTCCGAATATCTTTGTCAATCTTGTCAGGAAAGCCATAGATATGGGCCTTATAAATACTGTGACTTCTTGCATCCTACTGACTAATTCCCAAATAACATTTTGTCAGTGATATTTCAAATTAAACCATGCTGATAAGGTGTGGAGAATCTTTTACCAGTATATTCATTCAAAAGTGTATATGTGTTCAGTGTCTGTCTAGTTAAATAAATAAGTGATGGCCTGAAATTTCAAATATCTCTGGGTGACAATTTTTTTTCTGTTTTTGATTTTGCTTATTATCTAAGATGGATAGGTAGCATGCTGGGTGCTTAGTGGACCAGTTCCTCAAACTCCCTCTGGCCACAAAATTCCTTTCACCTGCTGTGAGAACAGTTTAGCAAGTGGATTCCTTCTTGCCAATAAATCTCTTCTTAGCTCTCCTCATCCATCCATATACTGTGGTGTCTTGTAATTAACTGACTGACACAAAACTAGTGTTGTGTTTTGAACTTTGATTGCATTGAGCTGATCATCACTAATAGTCATTTGTATTTAAAATCTAAGCTAAATAGAGTTTTAAAACATCTCTTCCTTTTTTTGTTGTTACACATATAAAACTGATAATACTGCCAGAACTGCAATCATTAGGCAGCACAATTCAACTTCATTCAGTGACTAAAAAATCTTAAAAAGTAATAATCAATTTCTTGACTTATGTGATCCCAAAGATATAATAAAGTAAAATAGCATTTTGACACAAGTCAGTATGAATATTTTGAGGCTTTTATACAGAAAAAAAATTAAATTAACTGCTCACTTTTGTGTAAGTAGAAGTGTTTATGTATTTTTTGCTACTTCTTATATGCAATATTCTTTACGGCAGCCATAATATCATCAATTTTCTGATTGTAGAGTCCAGGAACTCTTGTCATAAGATTTTAGAAATAATATTTTAAAAACCTGAATTACTACTGGTATTGGTTTTAATAAACCCTTCCAGTGAGTTGATATTAGTTTGGTGCAAATTTCAGCAAACTACGGCCTGTGGACCAAATCCAGCAAATCATAGGCTGTAGATTTATTTTTCCAACATACACAAGACTAGAGGGAATAGAATAATGGATCCCATCATGTGGGTTCAGTGACTGTCAGCATGTTGGAATCCAACATGGAATCTATCCATGCTCATTTCAAAGCAAATTTAATATTAACATTTCGCTTGTAAATTATTTAGTGAGTAACTCTAAAAGATAGAATTATTATAAACATAAAATATGTAAAAAAAATAAAAATAATTTTTAGTACCTAATTCTTGGCCATGCTCAAATTTTTCTACTTATCCCATTAATATATTTCTATGTTTGGGTTTTGAATCAGAATCCAGACTGACTCAGATATTGCATTTGGTTATGTCTTTTAAATCTCTTCTGTTTCATAGGAATTCTCATTTCTTTAAATTTTTGTCAATGTTGGGGAAGAAACTAGTAATATGTTCTGTTGATTATCTCACATTCTTAATTTGGCAATTTGCATCACCCTGAGCATGCATGTTAAGTCATTTCAGTTGTGCCCAACTCTTTGTGACCCTATGGACTGTAGCCTGCCAGGCTCCCATGTCCATAGCATTCTCCAGGCAAGAATATTGGAATGGGTAGCCATGCTCTCCTTCAGGGGACCTTCCTGACCCAGGGTCTGAACCCTAGTCTCTTTTGTCTTTTCCATTGTCCAGCGGGTTCTTTACCACTAGTACTACTGGGGAGCCCCTTGTATTACCATGGTGCTCCCCATATTTTTAATCCCATAATTCTGTAATATTGCATTAGACCTAGAGGTTAGATGACAGGTCCATTTCACCGGGAAAAATAAACCTGTAGACCATTTGGAAACTCCTTGTTGCATCATTCGGGAGACATACACTCTCTGGTCATTACAATTTTATTGTTGTTAATGTGGATCAGTGAGTTTCAGGGTTGTCAGCTTTATTTATTGACAATTTCCCTGTTAATCTTTCTCCAACTAACAGTGATTCATGATAGTTGCTTAGATCCATTATTTCATTAACATTTACAAAAAGATAACTCCCCGATTCTATCATTCTTTCTGAATTTATTACTTGGAATCCTTCAACAAAGAATTTTCTGTCATAAGCTATTTGGGTTACCTTAAAATTAGATTGTATAAGGAAGGAGAAAAAAATGCTAGATTATTTATTATTATCTATAATTTTATCATTTTTTATTATTAGTTACTGATGATTTATAAACATCCCAAATAATTCACTGAAGCCATAAAAATCTCCAAATATGATAAATTAGTTTGTTAGAGTATAATTAAGCTCTCTTTTGTTTCTATATGCCTATTTGATATATATCAACCTATTATAGCCATTAGTTTTTGCTGTTTAAATTCTGGCAGGCAGATTTTTTTAAATATCTCAGAGATTCCTACACTTTAGTATACATGCCCTGTATGAACTCCTCTTGAGTATGCTTAAGACATGTAAACATGATGAGATATCAAGCACTATATATAAGTGGGATTCTGCAATTTTAATTAGGTCTATAATTATTAAGGGCTTCCCAGGTGGCATAGTGGTAAAGAATACTCTGGCCAATGTAGGAAACATAAGAGATGCTGGCTGGATCAGGAAGATTCCTGGAGGAGGACATGGCAAACTACTCCAATCTTCTGGCTTGAAGAATCTCACAAACAGTGGAGCCTGGTGGGTTACAGTCCTGCTGCTGCTACTGCTGCTAAGTCGCTTCAGTCATGTCTGACTCTGTGCAACCCCACAGATGGAAGCCCACCAGGCTCCCCTGTCCCTGGGATTCTCCAGGCAAGAACACTGGAGTAGGTTGCCATTTCCTTCTCCAATGCATGAAAGTGAAAAGTGAAAGTGAAGTCGCTCAGTCGTGTCTAACTCTTCGTGACCCCATGGACTGCAGCCCATCAGGCTCCTCCGTCCAGGGGACTTTACAGGCAAGAGTACTGGAGTGGGGTGCCATTGCCCATTGGGTTGCAAATAGTTGGACACGACTGAAGAGACTTAGTATGCATGCATGCATAATTGGCAGACTGAGTTAATAAAAAATGGAAGTCACCTCTAGTGGACAACTCTTAGACAGAAAGCAACAGCAGACAACACGTTGTGGGGCTAGAGGGAAGCAAGGAACCACGTTAGGATTTGTTTGTGAAGAGGACATAAACCAAGGAGCTACTGGAAGCTTTTAAAATGTGAGAGCATTTCCTCTGAAACAACCAGCAATATGACAGAAACAGAGAGTTCCATGCTATAAAAACAACCAGTGAACTAGGGAGAAACCCCAGCGGTACTGAGGTTTCAGATCCAATCAGCACCTAAATTTCCACCTGTGAGAACTCTGATTATGAGAAATGGGTCCCCTAGAAACTGAGGGTTTTTTTTTTTTAACGTTGTTTTGATCACTAAATTTATGTCTTTTGACAAAATTGTATACCTTTACATGATAAAAATACCCAACAAGCTAGTAATACACAAGGAAACTACCTCATCATAATGTGACTCCCCAGGTGGCACAGTGATAAAGAATCTGACTGCCAATGCAAGAGATGCAATAGACAAAGTTTCCATCCCTGGGTTTTGTCCAGATATCTTGGAGAAGGAAATAGCAATTCACTCCAGTATTCTTGCCTGGAGAATTCCATGGACAGGGGAGCCTATCCTAGCCCTGTAGTGGGCTATAGCCCATGGGGTCACAAAGAATCAGACACAGCTGCGAGACAGACTCACAAACACATACAACTCAGCTTAACAGAAGTCATAGAGAAAACACACACACACACACACACACACACACACACACACACACACACACAGAAAACAGCATATTCAGTTGTGTGTTTTTCCCTCAAGATGAGAAAAAGGGCAAAAATGCCTTCCTATAGCACTTCAACACAGATCTGGAAGGAAAATTCTGTCATAAAGAAACAGCCTAGATGAAACGGGGGGACACTTTGCTAAGTGAAATAACACAGTCACAAAATAGCAAATTCTATATGATTCCACCAATATGAGCTACTTAGAATAGTTAAAATCATATTAATAACAGAAAGTGGAATGGTGGTCATCAGGGGCTTGGAGGGGCCTGCAGAAATGGAGGAGTATTTGCTTGATAGAGTTTCAGTTCTGGAAGATGAAAATAGTTCTGGAAATGGATGATACTGATGGTTACACAACAACATGAATGTACTTTATATAAATAAATTGCATATTTAAAAATGATTACAAAGATACATTTTACATTGAGTGTATTTTACCATGACAAGAAAACTGAAAAAAATAAATAAAAGAAAGATTTATCTACCAATATTTTCCATTATCATGTTATTACAAAATCAACCTAATTTATTTGGTTAAGCAATATATTTTCAACACATGGTAAATAATATAGATGGGCAATGATTTAAAAATTAGCAAAAGAGCTACAAAAGATTCTTGGAGAATAGTACCATGAAGAAGTCAAAGAGAGACCTGTCTTTTTCTTTTTACTAGGATTTGGATTCTTAAAGAATTAAAAAAATAAAATGCTATAGTTAACACAATGCTTCCTTTAAAACTTGTAAAATACTTTCAGGCATTCATTTGAAATAATGCCACAAGATAAGGACAAAAAAAAAAAAAAAGAGAGAGAGAGAGAGACAGAGAGGGAAAGTATCTCAGTACTCACTGGAGAGATTTTAATTTTCTTTTGGCTTTAAAATTACTATAAATCTAAGTGAAAAGAACAGTTTTTGAAAATGTCATCTGAGCATGTTTTAGAGACCATGATATATATAATTTTATGAAGCATGAAAACGTTTATTTGTAAGCAAATACATGCAAGAATTATATGTGACATGTAACTACCTCCATGCGTGATAATAGAGAACAATTAGTTCATCATAACATTCAATAATCACAGTAAAAGAATAAAGGTCATATCCTTTTTAAAAAATTACAAACATTGCTAAGTTAACAAAATGTAAACAAAGAGTTTCCCTCCAGTTTTCCCAGTGAAAATATGCTATCTGGATTTCTACAATTAAGCCTAAAATCTAAATGTGGCTTCAAGTTTTGCATTGTGAGATTTTGCTATATTATTCCTGCAATCGTGCAATCATCATGGTTCTGATTTGTTTTTTTAAAGCCTTATTTATGAATCTTACTTTTGTGTTTTATTAGCTATGTATAGTTGTTAAATATTTTCCTTAAACAGTGAGCTTTGTGATCAAGAGAAGTTGAATTACAATATAAATATAAAGCATGGTAGAGATGTGGGTTAACTCAATATTTTAGACTTACTTAGTATTCGTCCTTAAAAAGGCCAGCATTAACAGGGATAGCATGATACAGATATGAGTAGGAGAAGATAAATGATATGAACTACTATCCTGCATCTGAGGTTGGGGGCAGCGGCCAGGAGGAGCTACCCCACGCCCCTATGCCTGAGGCCAGGGGCGGCGGCCGGCCAGGAGGACCAACCCCACGTCCAAGTAGCAGTGGCCGCGCAGGTGCAGAAGGGCTAAGAGGAACTATCCCATGTTGAAGGTCAGGAAGTGCGGCGGTGAGGAGACACCCCTCATCCAGGGAAAGAAGCAGCAGATGCACCTTGCTGGAGTGACCATGAAGAGATACCCCACACCCAAGGTATGAGAAACCCAAGTAAGACGGTAGGTGTTGCAAGAGGGCATCAGAGGGCAGATACACTGAAACCATACTTACAGGAAACTAGTCAATCTAATCACACTAGGACCACAGCCTTGTCTAACTCAATGAAACTAAGCCATGCCCGTGGGGCAACCCAAGATGGGCGGGTCATGGTGGAGACATCTGACAGAATGTGGTCCACTGGAGAAGGGAATGGCAAACCACTTCAGTATTCTTGCCTTGAGAACCCCATGAAAAGTATGAAAAGGCAAAATGATAGGATACTGAAAGAGGAAATCCCCAGGTCAGTAGGGGCCCAATATGCTACTGGAGATCAGTGGAGAAATAACTCCAGAAAGAATGAAGGGATGGAGCCAAAGCAAAAACAATACCCAGCTGTGGATGTGACTGGTGATAGAAGCAAGGTCCGATGTTGTAAAGAGCAATATTGCATAGGAACCTGCAATGTTAGGTCCATGAATCAAGGCAAATTGGAAGTGGTCAAACAGGAGATAGCAAGAGTGAAAGTCGACATTCTAGGAATAAGTGAACTAAAATGGACTGGAATGGGTGAATTTAACTCAGATGACCATTATATCTACTACTGCGGGCAGGAATTCCTCAGAAGAAATGGAGTAGCCATCATAGTCAACAAAAGAGTCCATAATGCAGCACTTGGATGCAAACTCAAAAATGACAGAATGATCTCTGTTCGTTTCCAAGGCAAACCATTCAATATCACAGTAATCCAAGTGTATACCCCAACCAGTAACGCTGAAGAAGCTGAAGTTGAATGGTTCTATGAAGACCTACAAGACCTTTTAGAACTAACACCCAAAAAGATGTCCTTTTCATTATAGGGGACTGGAATGCAAAAATAGGAAGTCAAGAAAGACCTGGAGTAACAGGGAAATTTGGCCTTGGAATACAGAATGAAGCAGGGCAAAGACTAATAGAGTTTTACCAAGAAAATGCACTGGTGTTAGCAAACACCCTCCTCCAACAACACAAGAGAATACTCTATACATGGACATCACCAGATGGTCAGCACCGAAATCAGATTGATTGTTATTTGCAGCCAAAGATGGAGAAGCTCTATACAGTCAACAAAAATAAGACCGGTAGCTGACTGTGGTTCAGATCATGAACTCCTTATTACCAAATTCAGACTTAAATTGAAGAAAGTAGGGAAAACCACTAGACCATTCAGGTATGACCTAAATCAAATCCCTTATGATTATGCAGTGGAAGTGAGAAATAGGTTTAAGGGCCTAGATCTGATAGATAGAGTGCCTGATGAACTATGGACTGAGGTTAGTGACATTGTACAGGAGACAGGGATCAAGACCATCCCTATGGAAATGAAATGCAAAAAAGCAAAATGGCTGTCTGGGGAGGGCTTACAAATAGCTGTGAAATGAAGAGAAGTGAAAAGCAAAGGAGAAAAGGAAATATGTAAGCATCTGAATGCAGAGTTCCAAAGAATAACAAGAAGAGATAAGAAAGCCTTCCTCAGTAATCAATGAAAAGAAATAGAGGGAAACAACAGAATGGGAAAGACTAGAGATCTCTTCAATAAAATCAGAGATACCAAGGGAACATTTCATGCAAAGATGGGCTCAATAAAGGACAGAAATGGTATAATCTAGCAGAAGAAGAAGATATCAAGAAGAGATGGCAAGAATACACAGATAACTGTACAAAAAAGATCTTCATGACCAAGATAATCATGATAATGTGACCACTGACCTAGAGCCAGACATCCTGGATTGTGAAGTCAAGTGGGCCTTAGAGCATCACTATGCTCAAAGTTAGTGGAGGTGATGGAATTCCAGTTGAGCTATTTCAAATCCTGAAAGATGATGCTGTGAAAGTGCTGCATTCAATATGCCAGCAAATATGGACAACCCAGCAGTGGCTACAGGACCGGAAAAGGTCAGTTTTCATTCCAATCGCAAAGAAAGGCAATGCCAAAGAATGCTCAAACTACCGCACAATTGCCCTCATCTCACACGCTAGTAAAGTAATGCTCAAAATTCTCCAAGCCAGGCTTCAGCAATATGTGAACCGTGAACTTCCTGATGTTCAAGCTGGTTTTAGGAAAGGCAGAGGAACCAGAGATCAAACTGCCAACATCAGCTGGATCATCAAAAAAGCAAGAGAGTTCCAGAAAAACAACTATTTTTGCTTTATTGACTATGCCAAAGCGTTTGACTTTGTGGAACACAATAAACTGTGGAAAGTTTTGAAAGAGATGGAAATATCAGACCACCTGACCTGCCTCTTGAGAAATTTGTATGCAAGTCAGGAAGCAACAGTTAGAACTGTACATGGAACAACAGACTGTTTCCAAATAGGAAAAGGAGTACCTCAAGGCTGTATATTGTCACCCTGCATATTTAACTTATATGCAGAGTACATCATGAGAAACACTGGGCTGGAAGAAGCACAAGCTGGAATCAAGATTGATGGGAGAAATATCAATAACCTCAGGTATGCAGATGACACCACCCTTATGGCAGAAAGTGAAGAGGAATTAAAAAGCCTCTTGATGAAAGTGAAACTGGAGAGTGAAAAAGTTGGCTTAAAGCTCAACATTCAGAAAACGAAGATCATGGCATCCAGTCCCATCACTTCATGTGAAATAGATGGGGAAACAGTGGAAACAGTGTCAGACTTTATTTGGGGGGGCTCCAAAATCAGTGCAGATGGTGACTGCAGCCATGACATTAAGAAACGCTTACTCCTTGGAAGAAAAGTTATGACCAACCTAGATAGCATATTCAAAAGCAGAGACATTACTTTGCCAACAAAGGTCCGTCTAGTCAAAGCTATGGTTTTTCCTGTGGTCATGTATGGATGTGAGAGTTGGACTGTGAAGAAGGCTGAGCGCTGAAGAATTGATGCTTTTGAACTGTGGTGTTGGAGAAGACTCTTGAGAGTCCCTGGACTGCAAGGAGATCCAACCAGTCCATTCTGAAGGAGATCAGCCCTGGGACTTCTTTGGAAGGAATGATGCTAAAGCTGAAACTCCAGTACTTTGGCCACCTCATGCAAAGACTTGACTCATTGGAAAAGACTCTGATGCTGGGAGGGATTGGGGGCAGACGGGGAAGGGGACAACAGAGGATGAGATGGCTGGATGGCATCACTGACTTGATGGACGTGAGTCTGAGTGAACTCCAGGAGTTGGTGATGGACATGGAGGCCTGGCAGGCTGCGATTCATGGGGTTGCAAAGAGTCGGACATGGCTGAGCTACTGAACTGAACTGAACTAAAGTTGTAGCCTATTCCAATGTCCTATATTAAGTAGTATACTTTTTCGCTATCAAATTTGATGGCTATTTCTCAATAGCATTTGAAAAACTTGATCATTCTGTTCTCTTTCACTTTCTTCATTTAGCTTTCAAAGATCATAGTCAATTTCTTATCCGTAACCTTCAATGCTTACTCCTTTCTTACCTCTGTCTCTTCTCTGGTATCCTTCTCATCTCTGTGAACTCTAATACTAAAGTCTCTCATTAGTAGTTCCACATCCAGTGACTTCCTAGTTAGCATCATGTTGTCTTATAACCTTATCAACCACATATATGCTGATTTTTAAAAGACAATTCTTTGTGAATATTTTCAGCATTTTTCAGGCTTAATTTTCTGTGTAAAAAGTACTGGCAAGCTTGGTTTAAAGACAACTGGATAATAAACATGGCATGTGTTGTAGGCAAAATTATGGTTTCCAGATATACTCAGTTTCTAATCCCCATAATCTGTTAATATGTAATCCTACATGGCAAATGGGAATGTAACTGAGGTTACTAATTAGATGATCTCTAAATACAGAGATTATCCCATATTATTTAGCTGGGTTTAATTTAATCCTGAATGTGAAAGTGAAAATCCCTCAGTTGTGTCTAATTATTTGTGACTTCATGGCCTATAGGCCATGGAATTCTATAGGCCAGAATACTGGAGTTGGTAAGCTTTCCCTTCTCTTGGGGATCTTCCCGACCCATGAATTGAACCATGGTCTCCTGCATTGCAAGTGGATTCTTTAACTGAGTTATCTGGGAAACCCAATTTAATCCTGAGCATTCTTAAATATACAAAAAGAAGAGAGAAAGAGATCAAGGCCAGAATAATGCAATAAGCAAAAGACTGGATCAAGCATTGTTGAAGATAAAAGAGAGGAGAAAGAGAAAACTAAAACACCTTTGAATCTAGAGATAATGAATAGCTCCAGACAGATTTAGAGAATATTCTCATCTTTTGCTGCTGCTGCTGCTGCTGCTGCTGCTAAGTCACTTCAGTCATGTCCAACTCTGTGCGACCCCATAGACGGCAGCCCACCAGGCTCCCCGTCCCTGGGATTCTCCAGGCAAGAACACTGGAGTGGGTTGCCATTTCCTTCTCCAATGCATGAAAGTAAAAAGTGAAAGTGAAGTCGCTCAGTCGTGTCTGACTCTTCGAGACCCCATGGACAGCAGCCCACCAGGCTCCTCTGTCTATGGGACTTTCCAGGCAAGAGTACTGGAGTGGGGTGCCATTTCCTTCTCATATTGTCCTCTAGATCTATTGTATTACAATCTATGTTGAAGAAGCTAGAGATTTCCCCCTCCTCTCCTGGGAAAGATGTGTTTACAGAGCAAAATATTTAAATCTGGTTCTCTCTCTTTAGGGAAGGAGGGTTATGTAAATTCAAAGTGCTATAATTGTGGAGCTCTTCTTGGTGTGTGTCCTTGCAGAAGGTGATACCGTGCCTTTATTACATCATCGTGTGTGGATTGGGTCTCAAGGAATTCACATTGAAATGCTCTGTGAATAATAAATGGTCCATTTTTTGTGATCCAAAGGCCTCATCTTTACAGCCAGAGGAGAAAGCCAGGTAGGGAAGAGGAGAAAGCCAGGTAGGGAAGAGGAGAAAGTCATGACCTTTATCCACTGAGGACTGCAGTGTTATTATTATTTAAAATGTTTTCCTACTTTCTTTTTCATTGTAGTGTAGTTAATTTGCAAAGTTGTGTTAGTTTGAGGTGTACAGTCAAGTGATTCATTTATATGTATGTGTATATATATTTTTTTCAGTTTTATATATGCATATATTCAGTTATATGATACATTTCTATTATAGGTTATTACAAGATATTTAATATAGTTTCCTATGCTATACAGTAAGACTCTATTGTTTATATATATTATATATAGCAGTTTTTAATCTGTTAATCTCATACTCTTAATATATCCCTCTCCCCTGCTTTCATTCCCCTTTGATATCTATAAGCTTGTTTTCTATATTGGAGAGTCTGTTACTATTTTGTAAATAAGTGTAACTGTCCTTTTTTAGATTCCAAATATAAGTGATATTATATAATATTTGTCTTTTTCTGTTTGACTTACTTCCTTTAGTATGGGAATCTCTAGGTCCATTCCTGTTGCTTCAAATGTACATCTTTTATTTTTTATGGCCAGTGGAATAACTTTTATCACATAAGCAGAAAGTTGGCTGCTGATGACTCATACTTGTATGGTAACATTTGATGATCTCAAGCTCCTAGCTTTCACCTATTTTCTACTCATAATCCTTACCTTGTGGATTTTTTCCCAGTGTTCACAAGCTGGGTGCCCAAATTCCATTATAGTCACTTGGTTGTGTCCAACGTTTTGCGACCCCATGGACTGTAGCCCACCAGGC
Organism: Bos indicus x Bos taurus; assembly: GCF_003369695.1. NCBI lineage: Eukaryota > Metazoa > Chordata > Mammalia > Artiodactyla > Bovidae > Bos > Bos indicus x Bos taurus. Next base: position 14,363,700 of record NC_040076.1, on the reverse strand, counting down.
TCCTCTGTCCATGGAATTCACCAGGCAAGAATACTGGAGTTAGCAGCCATTCCCTTCTCCAGGAGATCTTCCCAACCCAGGGACTGAACCCAGGTATCCTGCATTGAAGGTGGATTCTTTACCCTGAGCCACCAAGAAAGCCTAAAATACTTGAAAAATATATACTGATATAGTCTTCTGACACAGGTGTTATTCCCTGCAAGAGAGCTTGATCTCAAACTCCATCTCAGCATCTGGCTCGGGAAAACTCTATCTGCAACATGCCTCCATGAGTCTGATTTTCTTCTTCATTCCCTGATTCTACTCCTGCAAAGTCCAGCTCAAATAATACCCTCAGGAAACACTCCTTGATCCTTCTAATCAGGAATAATTATTCATTTTACTCTGTCCCCTTGAATTGTGCTTTTACACCTCTATTAAAAAGTAGCTTTCTGTTAAGCTAGTAATTTAAATTTCAAGTTTATTGAGAGTACAACCTGTGTCTTATTCATTTCTGTATGCCCCACAGTGTATAACAGTTAAAAGAGTTATGAATGATGGAATAAATTAATGTATGATATAAAAAAAAAGAAACTAAGAGAGAAGTATGAAAAACAACATTTTAGACAGATGATTTTTGGTTTTTTAATCAAGAAATGGAGAAGGAAATGCCAACCCACTCCAGTAATCTTGCCTGGAGAATCTCGGCGACAGAGGAGCCTGGTGGGCTGCCGTCTATGGGGTCGCACAGAGTTGGACACGACTGAGGTGACTTAGCAGCAGTAGCAGCAACAGCAATAGTTTTTTTTTTTTTTTCTTTCCCCTGAAATCTCCATCTAGGACACATCTCATTATTCTGGGCTACCATTGTGTTACAGTTATTGCCACTTGGAGGGACCCAGGGAATCAATTCTTGTCTTTTGTTGTTTTTTCAATTCAGAAAACGTAAGCTCAAAACAAACTCTTGATTATTTTAGAAAGAAAATGGAAAAGAGGTAGAAAAAAAGGAGTATATATAATATTTAATATGTTAGTTTAAATCTTTTTTCTTTATTTGCCCTCATTAATCAAATACTCCCCTTTCTGATACTCTTTAGAATACCAAGCAAGCCAGTACTTCACTGGAACATCTTTTTGTGATATAGGCTCAATTTCTTATTGATGTAAAAAAAGTTGAAATTTGGTTATTGATATAAAAAATTCGAGCAAGTACTTCAAACTCAAAGGGGAGAGAGTTCACAACATTCCCATTCTTTTTGCTATTCTCTTGCCACTTTATGTGGCAACCTCATTTCAAATGTTTATGTGACTCTCGTCTCATCTCACCAGTGTCTCCTCAAATATTGAAACAAGAAACCTTGGGAAGAAACTTTACCCTAGTTTTTTTTTAAACTACTACCTAGCAATCAGAGAACAAATTTGTCAGCTTGACAAATGAATCATCTGTTGATTACAGGCATACCTCAGAGACATTGAGGGTTCATTTCCAGACTGCTACAAGAAAGCAAATCTTACAGTAAATAAAGTCACATGAATTTTGTTTCCCACAGCATATACAAATTATGTTTACACTATTGTATAGTCTATTGAGTGTCTAAAAACTAATATATAAGCCTCAATTTAAAATATTTTATTGCTAAGAAATGCTAACTATCATCTGAAACTTCAGCAAGCTGTAATCTTTTTACTGATAAATGGTTTAAAACATCAGAGAATTATCAAAACGTGCCAAAAAGACACAAAGTGAGCAAACACCCTTGGAAAAATGGTGCTGATAAATTTGCTTGATGCCGGGTTGCCACAAACTTTCAATGTGTAAAACACATGTCTACAAAGAAAAATGAACAACTTATAGGTTTGCCTATAATTACTTTTATTCCAGTCTGCTAATGGTCTTATGATCTTACAGTTTCATGAAAGCAACCAATATCTTTCTCATTTACTGCCCTGGTTTTATATTGGGTTGACCAATAAAAGTTCTTTTGGATTTTCCCCTAGACTATAAAGGAAAAACATGAACAGACATTTTGGTGAACCCACTTTATGTATGTATCTAATTCTTTATCAATTTTGCTTTGAAAGTTAATTTTTCTAGCCGATTTCATATCCCTCATGTCAAGTATAACAGGGCCTCTCATGGCTGGTGTTTATAATGTCACAAATATTTAGTATAAAGAATAAGACTGAACACATTTTTGCTGCAGCTTATTTTCAGTCTCATCTATTTCCATCCTCTGCCAGTGACAACCATATTGCACACAATTTACTTTGCACTCCAACTTTACACTTGTTGCTCTTCCTAGCACATGTTCTGGGGTTCTGGGCCTCCATTTCTCTATGCATGTGCTTTTCTTTAGCTGGTATTTCTTTCATAAAGGTCATCTTTTTTTAGGCCATCTGTGAAACCCCCTTTAGATGTAATAGCCTTCTTTTTTAGAACTCTTAACAGCACTTTCTAATCAGTTCTATTAGCTTTTCTATAGCTGTCTGTCTCTCCTAAAGCTAGTCATTTCTTAACGCAAATCAAATTCACATTTCCTTTATCTTTATACCAAAAGATCCAAGTACATGGACTGGTAAAAAAAAAAACACAGATGCTCTATTATATATGGATTCATAAAGGGTGATAACAGAAGTACAGAGTTATCAAAGTTCAGAGGACATGCTTTTCCAGTAAAGTGACCAAGAATGTGGCATTAGTTATTTTTTTGTTGTTGCCTCTCTGATATTAGATGTAGTTCAATAGATAAAAACACAACCCAATTGATTAAACAAGTTAATTAAAAGCAAAGTAATTTGAAACTATGGTATACATCTACAGGATAAAAATAATAATAATAACACAACTGGATAAAAGCTAAAATGAATGAAAAGTGTTCATGTAAACTGAGCTTCCCCGGTGGCTCAGTGGTAAAGAATACAGCTGCATTGCAGGAAATGTAGGTTCAATCCCTGGGTTGGGAAGATCCCCTGGAAAGGAAACAGCAACCCATTCCAGTTTCCCTAGAGCACACATACTTTGACACAAATATACACACCCACACACAGACACATGTTATCAATTATTTAATTTAGATATAGCAGCTATTTAAGATTTTCATACAGAGAATAATGTGATCAGGAATGTTTTAAGAAGACTAAAATCTTGAAAGAAAAAAATAAACATTATCATATGAAATTTTGAATTGAAAAGAAAGGTATATTATTTTATTTTTATTTCTTTTATATTAAAAAGTATTTCTTTTGCTGGGAATATTGAGATATATATATATATATATATATATATATATTATTAAGGAGACAGCATAATTTTTATTTTGTAAATTACATTATTACCTTACTTGAATTATTTACCATAAACTACTTTTCTTATACTATACCCCTTATTTTATCAGGAATATTATGTAATTTAAAGGTCATGTCTGAGAAAATGTGCAGATTAAAAAGAATGTTGGGTAGAGGCAACCAAGGTCATGTGTGTGACCTCAGCCTTTTTACTTTAGTTTTCTGTGCCACAGTGATTAATAGCTACAAAAATGAATAGTATTAGTACTTTTGATAATGAAATCAGACAGTTTGATAAGAATATGGAAATGCATGACATTTTGTGACAGGCATTTGATCTAGGAGCCTTTATTCTTTCCTCTTTCAATGAGTGTATTACATTATTCGCATATTTAGTATAAGATAATAGGTTTCCTCTATGGCCAAACTCTTTGGGTAATTTATCCATAATTGAAGTGGGTTCTTAGTTGGTATCTTGTGTGTGTGAGTTCATGTAGTTTAGCATCCTTGTATTATATTGCATGGGTTACTGCTTTAAAAAATTATGCACCAAGGAGATAAATGTCAGCTCAAGAAGTTCAGATTCATAATTAAACCACCTGCCTTTCTTTTCATACATGACATATAACAAATAGCCCTTTCACTTTTAACTAACAGAGGATTATTCTATTAAATTTGACTAGCTTTTTTCTTAGCACTGACATTACTTAACTGATTGGTAGTCCTTAGCCTCATTTTGGAGGATGTGATAATTTTCAGGTTATTGGGGATATTATATATTAACAGTGATTGGACCCTTCAATCTGATGCTACATGTTCCTTTAGGAAAGATTTGGGAAGGGGGGAATAATTACAAGTTGCCATAAAACCAACAATTTAGACAAGCTACCAGAAGCTACCTCATGTGTTCTACATAAATATTAAGGTACCTCTCCAGTTTTAAAACAAACTAATTGAATGAATGAAACAATGTTACTAATATATTTTAATTGCATTGTATATCTAAGGATTATTTCCAATGAACTAGTAAGTTAAATCTTTTAGAGAATGCACAATGAGTTATTTTTTTTTTTTTTTAGTAAAGCAAAGCCTCATGAAACCCAGGAATAACCTGACCCTATTGAGTGAATTAACATTAATCTGTCAATTTATCAATGTTATCCAAGATAAGACATTGGAAAATAAGCAAATGAAATATATGTTTTCCATGTTTAGCTTCTCTGTATCCTTTGAGGAACTGCAGTTCCATTTCTCCCTGCTGTTCCATTTCTTGATTAGGATAAAGCTATCAATCTTATGATCCTGCCTTTCATGGCATAAAGATGCATGTGAGACCCAAGCTGGCCTGTTTACATCCCATCTCCTTGGATACAGTGCTTGTACCAGAGGTGGCTAAATAACTCAAGCGGAGCCAGAACTCTTATTTCTGATGCTAAAGATTCCATATGTCTGCAATGAGAAAGGACACTTTCACAAACAATGTGGAACAAATTGCCTGAGTGACTACTACAGAAAAACAGCAGTGATGATAGAGAGAAAGGTGTGGCTTTGTGAGAATATGCATGTAGTCATGTGTGCATGTGTGTATAAACATATATAAAAGTTGCACTGAAAGGCAAACATTTGATGATGCTGTTCGATTTGCCTCTCATTTTGAATAGTCCCTTTGACTTTCCTTCATAAGCTGTTTGTCTTATTTTATTTTATTTAAAAATTGTTTAGAAGTTGGTTTGAGTTACTATGTATTACTAGCAACTGAAACTAATTGGGAATCACAGTGTTGATTCAATAGAATGTTTTAAAGAGTATCTGGAAATTAAAAGACTGTACTAAGAGTATTTTTATATAAAAAGTGAAGCTATACCACAAAAATACATATTTAGTTTGTCTCCTAAATGTCACTGAAGAAAGAATATTTTCACTCCAGAATATTCACACATATTTTTTTTTAGTGTCACTTTAGAATTACCAACTTTATAGTAGTCTTATTATATATGCATATATAATACAAACATATATACACATATATGTATAATATAAAATATATGTATAAGGATATACTATATATAATATGTATGATATAAATATATGTATAATATAAATATAAAATATGCAAAATATAAATACAAACATATATATATACATATATATAATATATAATATAAACCAAATAAACAATTTGTTCCACATTGTGAAAGTGTTCTCTCTTGTTGCAGACATATGGCATCTTTAGCACCAGAAATAGAGCTCTGACTGTGCTTGAGTTACTTAGCCACCTCTGGTACAATCACTTTCTCTACATATCGATTAAATACATCTAATACATCTATATGATTGCATTTTGCCTTCCATATATATCTTCAGTTTCTCCAACCATGGATTGAACTAACAATGAATTTGTTTGTTGTTGTTTCTCTGTGGGCTATTATCTTTTATTTAGTTTTGTTGTTCAAATATTTCTAGATAACAAAGAATTTTTGCAAATAAGGAACCATATTTTATATTTAAAAACCAAACAACCAAACCAAATAAAAAGAAGGGATGCAGGATGCCAGAAGATAACATTAGAATATACCACAGCAGTTTTTGAATCTCCAATAACACAATCATATGTTTTATTCTACATGATCATTTTTAACCTAAAACACTGAGGGTACAGAAATAATAGAGAAAAAATCCTTGAAAAGCAAGCTATTTTGAAATGCAAAAGTGTTTAATTGTATTCTCAACTTTGAGATTAAAAAAATAAAATGCCCAAGGTATTTCACTCATTCACAAATGAATACCATACTATACATAAGGAAAGTCTAGCTATTTGCTTGCTTCTTCAAGGATTTTTTTTTTTCCCCAAGCAAGTACTGTATTGTAGACCAACTGCCAATCCATATTGCAGAACCTTTACATAAAGAATACTGTCTGAGTTAATAACCATGGGTTGAAAATATTCAAAAAGAAAAATTTCAAAAAGTTTCAAAAAACAAAACTTGAGTTTGCTGCATTCTAGTAACTATTTACAAAGCATTTGTATTGTATCAGGCATTACAGGGACATTAGAGATGATTTAAAGTATACAGGAAGACATGCATAGGTTATGTGTAAATAGTATGCCACTTTATACAAGAGAATTGAGCATTTCCAGGTTTTGGTATCCTTGGAGATTCCTGGAACAAACCCTAGATTATTACTGAGGGGTAACTGATTGAAGGCAGAAGAACAGGACAACAGAGGATGAGATAGTTGGATGGCATCACCAACTTGATGGACATGAGTTAGAGCAAGCTCTGGGAGTTGATGATGGACAGGGAAATCTGGCATGCTGCAGTGTATGGGATCAAAAAGAGTCGGACATGAATGAGCAACTGAACTGAACTGTGTCTGTATATGTAATATGTACTGAGGCACATTATATATACATGTGTATATATATACACGTGTATATAAATGAGTGATAATCATTCAGTCGTGTCTGATTCTTGGCAACACCATGGACTGTAGCCCACCTGGCTCCTTTGTCCATTGAATTCTCGATACAAGAATACTAGAGTGGGTTGCCATTTCCTTCTCCAATATATGTGCATATATATACACACACATATACATCAATATATAGATAGATATAGGTATAAATGTGCTTCCCTGGTAGCTCAGCTGGTAAAGAATTCACCTGTAATGCAGGAGACCCAGGCTCAATTCCAGGGTTGGGAATTTCTCCTAGAGAAGGGATAGGGTACCCACTCCAGTATTCATGGGCTTCTCTGGTGGTTCAGATGGCAAAGAACCCATCTGCAACGTGGGAGACTGGGGTTCGATCCTTGGGTTGGGAAGATCCCCTGGAGGAGACCGTGGCAATCCACTCCAGTATTCTTGCCTTGGAGAATCCCCATGGACAGAGGAGCCTGGCAGGCTACAATCCATGGGGTTGCAAAGAGTCAGACATGACTGAGTGACTAAGCACAGTACAGAACAATGGTATAGCTGCAGATGTAGATAAAGATGTAGCTATATAAAGATTCTCTAATTGACCAAAACCTAGTCTGGGTCTTCTGAATTCCTTTGCAATTAGGTAGGCCACAACTTTTGGATTTCCATGTTCATTTTCATATTGTCCAATTTTATCATGAATTCTGCTATGTCATTTTATCCATAATTTTCCATTCTTAGTATCTGATCACCCTTCATACCTTATCTATCATGTTCTTATCTCTATCATCCTCCAGGTCGTGTCTGGTCGCTCTGACCTGACTTCAGCAAGAATCCTGCCAGTTCAGCTATCCTCCTTTAATATTTCCTCTGAATAATTTTTATACATTGATCTCCCTGTACCCCATCTTGTTCCTTGACTATAAAAGCCTCATTTTCTCTTGTGTTTGCAGTGGAACCCAATCTCTTTCCCTTGCTTACTGCAAAACCCCATTGCAGCTGTCCCTATTTGCTGTTGTTTAGTCATTGAGTCACGTCTGACTCTGTGCTACCCCACAGACGGTAGCCCACCAGGCTCCTCAGCGCTTATAAATTTCCAGACAGGAATACTGGAGCAAGTTGCCATTTCCTTTTCCAGGGTTTTTTCCTGACTCAGGGATTCAACATGTGTTTCCTGCTTGGTAAGTAGATTCTTTACCACTGAGCCACTTGGGAAGCCCCAGTGGTCCCTATTTCTGTTGCAAAGACTCCATGAATAGTCTTCCTTACCATTTCTTAACAAACATCAGAATTAGTATTTTATTTTTTAAATAATACATTCACATATGCATAAAATCAATAAGCACGCTATTAACAATGTATTATGTGACTATGTAGTGAAAGCAAAAAATTAAAAATGAGGTCCAAGCAAACTCATAAGCAAGAAAGATAAATATATACACTTTAAAGTACAATACTCTATGTGTTATCCTATTATTTCAGAAGGAAAGGGATACCACAGTATGTGCCGTGTGTGCTTTGTTCCTCAGTTGTGCCTGACTCTTGTGACCCCAGGCTCCTCTGTCCTTGGAATTTTTTAGGCAAAAATATTGGAATGGGTTGCCATTTCTTCCTCCAGGGTTTCTTCTTGAACCAGGGATTGAAAGCTTGTTCAGGGTTCATCTTTTGTGCCTCCTGCATTGTAGGCAGATTCTTTACCCACTGTGTCATCAGGAAAGGCTTTATCCTCACAGATATAACAATTAATCTGAAGCTAAAAGCATAGCTTCAGGTTCATGTGGTCCACGCAATTGCAGAGAGCCTTCCAAGCATGAAAGGCAACAATTGCAAATATAGAGGTGTATGGCATAAAACAAGGACTTGGAAAAATAAAATTTAGAAATGGATCAAAGGATGAGATTTATTAAATTAAAAGTCTGAATTATGTAGTGTTTTTTATGCTACATTGAAAATATTTTGAAGTCCCTGGGGAACACAGAAATATTTTTAACAAATATGCTGTGATAAAATTGGTGATGTAGGAACAGAATATTGGTGATAATATTGAGAATTATGAACCTTGGTTAAGATGAGAGGTCCGTTAATCACTTGTAATTTGGTAGTGATGATACAGATGTGAACATTTCTTTCTAAGATATTTCAGAAGATAAATTGATAGACCATGGCATCCACTTTAGGAAAATAATCAGTCACTATAAAATATAAATTCAGCCATTATTCAGATGGCAGCATCATTCATTAAAACAAAAAATACTGAATAAGAAGGTTGGTGAGGCAGGAGGCAAAGAGTTTAAGTTTCATTATGTTAATCAGAGACATTATCTTGCCAACAAAGGTACATCTAGTCAAGGCTATGGTTTTCCAGTAGTCATGTATGGATATGAGAGTTGGACAATAATGAAAGCTGAGCACCAAATAATCGATGCTTTTGAACTGTGGTATTGGAGAAAACTTTTGAGAGTCCCTTGGACTGCAAGGAGATCCAGCCAGTCCATCCTAAAGGAGATCAGTCTTGAATGTTCATTGGAAAGACTGAGGTTGAAGCTGAAACTCTAATACTTTTGCTACCTAATGCGAAGAGCTGACTCATTTGAAAAGGCCCTGATGCTGGGAAAGATTGAAGGTGAGAGGAGAAGGGGACGACAAAAGATGAGATGGTTGGATGGCATCACTGACTTAATGGACATGAGTTTGAGTCAACTCTGGGAGTTGGTGATGGACAAGAAGGCCTGACATGCTGCAGTCCATGGGGTTGCAAAGAGCTGGACATGACTGAGTGACTGAACTGAACTGAACCAATGTTAATCAGGGTATTTGAAAGTCAGCAGGACACCCATGATGGCTGGAACAATAGGAATGGAAGTTTTTAATAGAAAGTGTATAATCTACAGACTGACTTTTCAAGGAATTACAAAGAGAACCTCAAAGAGAAACTATCAGCCAACCTGGAGAACAGGAAATAGCAGAGGACTGCAATCTCAGGTAGTTATAAAAAGAAAGCAATTATCACAAGGGGTTCATGACATGCTATCCCCCACCCCCCAGAATATTGAATAGTTTCAGTTGATGGAGTTTGGAGAAAAAAAAAAAAAAACTGGAGAAGCAGTAAGGTCACTTTGACACAGTTCTCTGTATCTCCTAAAACAGATAATCAAATCTTCATGCAAGAGAGGTCATCCTTATACTTGAGGGGAAGAAGTGTTCTTATTTCTGAAGGCAAAGAAATGCTGAAAATAATCTTAATAAACAGGCCTTGCTAAACCTCCCCCAGTGTGCTGCATTCATCTCCTACTCTTTACCTTGCCACATTCTTCTACAGCTGTCCAACCTTCCTCAAACCTAGCATCAGAATACTCTGGTTTTACTGTTTCTTGGAGTCTTCATTTCCCTGTGAAGGTTCCTGCATCATTTAAAACTTACATCAAGCATAACTGTATGTTTTCTTCTGTTAATCTATCTTTGTCAATTTAGTGTTCAAACCCAGTCAAGCACCTTAACAGGGTGGAGTAAAACATTTTTCTCCACTACAATTAGCATTGTTAAATACTGAGAATAAGCCATAAATTGTTTTGTCCATGAGTACAGTACACCAATGAGGTAATGAGTCATCTTAGTAACATTGTGTTTTGAAAACTTGTAAAGAAACAGCCATTTTGTCGTGATATGACAGGAAAAGTGGGAATAGTTCCATATAGTAAATTTTCAACTTAAAGATATATCAAGAAATTTGCCAGTGGGGATAATATGCACCTGTCTGTGCAGGCTGAAGAGAGAAGGAGTATATCCTTCCTGTGCATTTGTGGAGAAGTGAGGGGAATGGTACCAAAAAAAGTAAGAAGGATTCAACCAGATCAAAGTTTTCAATGAGAATGAAAAAATGGCTTTTGCTTAAAGATGCTCTAAAAATACTCTGATAAACACATGTATGAGCACATTAAGAAATATTTTCTATGAAAGAGTCATGACAACTTTTGTTCTGACAATTTTTACATATAAGCATATGATATAAAGCTATTTAAAAAAAAGTGAAGTCACTCAGTCATATCCAACTCTTTGCGACCCCATGGACTGTCGCCCACCAGGCTCCTCCATCCATGGAATTTTCTAGGCAAGAGTACTGGAGTGGGTTGCCATTTCCTTCTCCAGGGGATCTTCCTGATCCAAGGATAGAACTCCAGTCTCCTGCAGTGCAGGTAGATGCTTTACCATCTGAGCCACCAGGGAATCCCAAATATAAAAAAGGTTTTGCTCAAAAACTAGCTTAACTTATTTCTAGAAAAATCTATTTTGGCAGACATCATCACTGAATTTTACACTGATTTGGGAAAAATGTATAGTTGTTAGCAGTCTTATTTTTTCCATCTTAAAGTAGAGTTATTGTGAACAGAGACAAACCAAAGGTCCAAGATCTAAGTAACTAGTCAATGTCATTTGAGTTTGGGTTAGGGCTACAAGAAAGGCAGATTAATGACATATTTTTTCCATTAATGACTTATTAATGACATAAGTTTCAAACAGATAAATAAAAACTTTTGCAAAATTCCTTTTGAATACCAAGATATATTTTCCCCTAGAAAAATCAGAGAAATGAAGCAGTATCTCCTTACAGGTCAAATTACATTTATTAAATATAAAGATACAGTAGTAAAGAATCAGTAAGAAGTACTATAAGGATCTTCTTGTCACAAACTTTGTTTTCCTGCCCACCTCCACTAAGCAGGAAAAGATGACATTGTTTTTAAATTAAAAAAATTAAAAATTAATATTAGGAGGAAGGAAGTTACTGTATTATTAGAGCCTCAAATCTATTTGTGGCTCATAGAGGTGTTTTAACACCTTATTTATACCCATGTGTTCTTTAATATGGAAACTAATGCTTGGGTGTCTAATAAAGATATTTCTTTCTTCTTTTCTAAGCACTAAAGTGCTCAGTTTTGCATATAAACAAACACACACACACACATATATATATATATATACACAGATGTATGTATATGCCAAATTGTCCTCATTGAAGGTATTCTTTCATAATAATACAATAAGCATTAGAATATATAAAATAGAAATACTGCATTTGTGATATTCCTTATTCATCTTTTTTGCTTAATTTTAGTAAATATTTTTCTAGGTTCTATTAACAAATATTATATATTGTTTTTAAAGAGTAGTTCTGTAGCCTGAGTTAAGGTTGAAGATTTACATGGTAAATATGGACACATTTCTAAAATTTAATCTTTAGACAAATATATTGTTAACTGCTATTTAGATTTCTTAAAAAAAAAAACTGAACTTGCATAAAACTTTCTTATTCAACTTAATTGAGTGCATTTTAAGATCAGGTGTAAGACCAGGTGTTTGCTTGGCCTCCCATTTAATTGTCTACTTGTTTTTTCCACCTGAAAGATTTTTCTTCAAATGCTTTGCCAAGACACGAGGTATTTTCTACATTTATAGTCAGCTCTTGATTATCACCTGGGATTACTACATGATAGATTACCTGCAGCGAACCTTGCTTTTCAGAACTTATTGACATTGCTATCTTCTCTGTTTTCAATTAAGCCATTTTCTGACATGTAGGCTGTTTTTCTAGCTAGTAAGGTATGGTTTAAAAGTCAAACCATTATCTGACTGCACTTAACATTTTAAATAACAGCCAGACATCATATTTTAATAAGTTTTTTTTCAACATAAAATATATTGGGTGACATATTCATCTATCCAAGAAGAAAGATAACACATTGGAATGTTTAATTGCCATATTCAGTTCTATGTCATTACAAACCAGAATAATGACAATCACTGAAAGATACAAGATCATAAAAGAAAAATATGCAAATGGTCTTCACCTTAGTCTGTGAAAAGGACATGAGGGGATGACAAAGGTATATACATAGCCATTTTGATTGTTTATTCAAAGGATCTTTTCCACCAACTACCTAACTTTTTAAATCAATTTTAAAAGAAATAAAACATTTCATTTCATACTTACATATAACACTTTAAAACAAATATCTGATATTAAGGAATGTTCATCTCCAATATCAAGCAAAATTCTAAGCCCCTTAAGATAGCATTCTTGTGAATGCTAAATAAGTAAAATAAGACACACATCTTACTCTACATTTTACCCCACTTTCCCTGGTCTCAGTAAGTCTGTCGATACAAATGAGTTCACACTTTTGTAACCACAGCTGCTAGCTTAAGATTAATCTTGTCTTTGTCAGGGTGGACATGATATTCTTGCAACACCACCCAGAGCCTTTAGTCCTATTTCTAGGCATTCCTAGAGCAGCCCACATTTGGTTTTGGCTCATGAATAAATTACATAATGTTCTTTCAAAACGAATCCCCTCAACATTAAAACAAATATTTCAAAAATAACACTCTCAAGTTATTTAGTTTATTACTCTCTATTGCTTTGGAATATCATAGTAGTTATAACATCCACTCCACTCTTCTAAATAAGTATATAAATTTTCATGACTTTGTTTTTCATTTGCTGCTTTTTGAACGTTTTTTAGACAGTGGCTATTAAAACACTTATGTACAGTGTTTTGAATGGTGCCTTAAATCTATATGGTCAATCACTAGGCAAACAAAATAAAAGAAAACTGTGTGATTCATCCATATGATTCAAATATGACATAATTAACATATTTATCTTATGTTTTCATAAATGTTTAAAAAGGATAAGGAGATAAGGCAAGGCAAAGACATGTTTTTCTTTTGATGGAAGAGATCTTTTTAGATGGTAGATGGAAGAGATCGTTTTTCTCATGAATGTTTGGGAGAAGACACTCTATTAAGGAGGAAGAAAAAATGAGAGAGTCAGGATAATGTTAGTATGATTGTATTACACAAGTGAATATGACTGAAAAGATAATACAGAGGGGACAGAATGCAATGAATGAGGGACGTGGTAAGAAGGAAGCTGAGGAAAAAGGTAGTGACTTAATCCAGAAGAACGAGCTCAATTATGGCAAGGATTTTATTTATTTATCACTGCACTGGGTCTTCACTGCTACGTGTGCTTTCTTTAGTTGCAGCAAGCCGGGCTTACTCTCTAGTTGTGCTGCACAGGTTTTTCATTGCAGTGGCTTCTCTTGTTGTAGAGCATGGGCTCTAGAGCTCTTAGGCTAAATAGTTGTGACACTTGGACTTAGCTTCCCCGAAGCAAGGGGAATCTTCCCAGAACAGGGACTGAACCAATGTCCCCTGCATTGGCAGGTGGGTTGTTAACTACTGAATCACCAAGGAAGTCCTGGCAAGGATTATAAACTGCAGTAAATAAGTGAAGATGCAGCAGTACTGAGAGAGAGTGACAAGAACTGATGTATACTGTAAAAAGATAACTGTTACTGCTATGTGGAGAATGTTGAGAAGGAGGAATGGAAACACAAAGACCAGTTGAAGACTGCCTAGGTGGAATACATTGGCTTGAGTTAGTTTACTGATCAATAAGAAAAATATATATAAACATTTTCCCCCAAATGAGTTACATTAATTGTGAGAGCTAAGCTATACATTTAAAAAATGGAAACAGGATGCCTTATTCAGAATTAATCATCTTCTTTTATCTGAAGAAACACAGACTAAACAACACTGGGTATAGTATCTTAAAACCAATAGATATGGATGAAGGATTCAAGAAATACAGACATCTTTCTAAACCCCAAAATAAAAGTTTGTTATGTTTGACAGTTCACACATTGGATTTAACAATTCACCGTTTCCTAAATCTACACCTTGAGTGTGTAACCTTAAAGGCACCCTACACTGGGTAGTCTACATCTACTATGGCCTCTGGGCTCAGTCAAGAGTTTCACTTTGAAATGTTAATAAGCCAGACATAATAGAGACAACTGCACTCATCTCACAGGCTAGTAAAGTAATACTTAAAATACTCCAAGCCAAGTTTCAGCAATACGTAAACTGTGAACTTCCACATGTTCAAGCTGGTTTTAGAAAAGGCAGAGGAACCAGAGCTCAAATTGCCAACATCCACTGGATCATCAAAAAAGCAGGAGAATTCCAGAAAAAAATATCTATTTCTGCTTTATTGACTATGCCAAAGCCTTTGACTGGGTGGATCACAATAAACTGTGGAAAATTCTGAAAGACATGGGAATACCAGACCACCTGACCTGCCTCTTGAGAAACCTGTATGCAGGTCAGGAAGCAACAGTTAGAACTGGACATGGAACCACAGACTGGTTCCAAATAGGAAAAGGAGTACATCAAAGTTGTATATTGTCACCCTGCTTATTTAACTTATATGCAGATCACGTCATGAGAAATGTTGTGCTGGATGAACCACAAGCTGGAATCAAGATTGCAGGAGAAATATCAATAACCTCAGATATGCAGATGACAGCACCCTTATGGCACAGAGTGAAGAAGAACTAAAGAGATTCTTGATGAAAGCGAAGGAAGAGAGTGAAAAATTGTCTTAAAGCTCAACATTCAGAAAACTAAGATCATGCCATCCAGTCCCATCATTTCATGGCAAATAGGTAGGGAAACAGTGGAAACAGTGGCTGACTTTATTTTGGGGGTCCTCCAAAATCACTGCAGACGGTGATTGCAGCCATGAAATTAAAATATATTTATTCCTTGGAGAGAAAGTTATGACCAACCTAGACATCATATTAAAAAGCAGAGACATTACTTTGTCAACAAAGGTATGTCTAGTCAAGGCTATGGTTTTTCCAGTAGTCATGTATGGATGTGAGAGTTGGACTATAAAAAAGCTGAATGCTGAAGAATTGATGCTTTTGAACTGTGATATTGGAGAAGACTCTTGAGATTCCTTTGGACTACAAGGAGATCCAACCAGTCAGTTCTAAAGGAAATCAGTCCTGAATATTCATTGGAAGGACTGATGCTGAAGCTGAAACTCCAGTACTTTGGCCACCTGAGCATACACACTGAGGAAACCAGAAGGGAAAGAGACACGTGTACCCCAATGTTCATCGCAGCACTGTTTATAATAGCCAGGACATGGAAGCAACCTAGATGTCCATCAGCAGATGAATGGATAAGAAAGCTGTGGTACATATACACAATGGAGTATTACTCAGCCATTAAAAAGAATACATTTGAATCAGTTCTAATGAGGTGGAAGAAACTGGAGCCTATTATACAGAGTGAAGTAAGCCAGAAGGAAAAACACCAATACAGTATACTAACGCATATATATGGAATTTAGAAAGATGGTAACAATAACCCTGTATACGAGACAGCAAAAGAGACACTGATGTATAGAACAGTCTTATGGACTCTGTGGGAGAGGGAGAGGGTGGGAAGATTTGGGAGAATGGCATTGAAACATGTGAAACGTCATGTATGAAACGAGATGCCAGTCCAGGTTCAATGCACGATGCTGGATGCTTGGGGCTGGTGCACTGGGACGACCCAGAGGGATGGTGTGGGGAGGGAGGAGGGAGGAGGGTTCAGGATGGGGAACACATGTATACTAATTAAATAATTTTCTATTAAAGAATTTTTAAAAAAAAAGAAAAAAGAAAAAGAAAAGAGCTGACTCATTTGAAAGACCCTGATGCTGGGAAATATTGAGGACAGGAGGAGAAGGGGACGACAGAGGATGAGATGTTTGGATGGCATCACTGACTCAATTGGCATAGGTTTGGGCACACTCCAGGAGTTGGTGATGGACAGGGAAGCCTGGTGTGCTGCAGTTCATGGGGTTGCCAAGAGTCGGACATGACTAGTGACTGAACTGAACTGAATAGAGACAAGGAAAACCTTTGAATATTTCCACTTCTGCTCTTTCCCTTTGCTATAAACTTCAGGAAGACATACCCAGTCTAGTCCCGGGTGAAGTATGAGAAGGATATGAACCAGAATCATATGGCACAAGCTCAGACAGAAGAACCTCCTTGACAATATAAGCCCTTTAGATTCCTGAACTGAGTAAACATTTGTTTCTCTATGTCCCTAAAGTTGCATGAGTTTGTTATACAGCATTATTGTGATAATATATAATTGATACAGATGATGTAAGGAAACAGCTATGCCAGTTTATACAATAATTTTAGGTAGAGAAGTTCTCTGAAAGTACACTAATCCACTTTGAGGCTTGGAATATTAGTATTTGGAAGTCTTAGGTATTAAAAAATTATTTCAATTCATATAGGGTTATGAATGTAAATAGAAAAGTAGATTAATTCCCTACTTCTCCTTAGAAGCCATGAAGGAAGTCATCCTGACAAAATGGAAAACTCTAGGAAATAGAAAGGATTCAAGAACAAGTAGGACAGAGAGCCTCTGAATTGATAATTTTTAGCTTTAGATTATGATTTTATTATGTACTTTCACCAGAGTACCATGGCAGTGATACTGTATATTGTGTTCTTTAGTCCCCTGATAATCATCTGTCCCATTACATCTGATGTTCACTGGTTCAGGTGCATTCTGTAAGCTTCCTCCACAATGAAATTCATATATTTTATGTTTAGTAAGTATTTGGTGTGATTCACTGAGAAATGTGCATTAACCATCAAGTAAATCTAAAATATCCTATTTCTTCTTACTTTCCCTTTGCTTGTAGTTTGCCTTGGAAAATGAACATTGTCAGCTTTGTTCATTAAAGATATTGGTTTCAAGTGGAGGTTGTAATTGATCAAGCATTGCTCTTGTAAATTTCCATTACACTCCACACTCATGTAACAGACATACTCTTCTTTATCACTTCTTTGTATTTAAAAAAGTGTTTTATAAGACTCATATTAGTAATGTATACTCATGAACAAAGGAGCTTAGTGGACTACAGTCAATGGAGTCACAAAGAATCGGACATGACTTAGTGAAAAACAACAACTATGCCAATGGAAAATACATTGGGTACTTCTTCAGCAGATGCCTTAAGAATAAAGAATGAAGTCCAAAGATATAGTGCAAAGCAAATGCTTCTGAACCAGGATATAATCTTGGATAAATGAATCATTGGCAATTCTGGAAGATAAAATATTTAGCTAAAAGAGAGACTGAATAAATCTATTAGTTACTGAGCCAGTAATACACAGTAACACTAACACCTTTTTCTTCTGCAATCTTGAGCACAAGTCAGACAAAAAATTTCAGTGAATGCCTTATGCTTTAATAAGTATCCCTCTTCCCATAAATGTTTTTGTAAATAAATTCAAAGGTATAAAATATGTATGAATTAGCAGATATATTGGAATGTTAACTTCCCGCCCCCCCCCCACCGATAAACAGTTTAAGAATGCTTTCTTTAAGAAAATGTGTCATCACTTTTCTGGGAATCAAAAAATATGTCTTAGAATGCATAAGGTTACAGAAAGCACTGTCTTCTCACACATGAGTTATTGAAGTTTTAATAGACACAATAATCAGTCCATCTTTAAGTCCTCATATGTACCCATCTTATTTTATCTATTTCCTAAACCTCTTGGCTTTAAAAAAAAAAAAAAAAAACATGGAAATAAATGTCTTATTTCATGCCATCCCCTGAGTTACATTAAAATAATATGCACAGAAGAAAGCAGTTTGCTTACCAAGCCATGAAAACTGCTTCTCAGCTAGAAATACAAATGTTCTCCTTGATTGAGTTTTAATGAAGATAGATATATACACCTGCAAATGCATAGAGAGAAAGGGAAAAGAGGAGAAGGCAGAAAATAGAATCCGAGTGAATGCATTTATGAGCAAGTAGAACCTGTGGGCTTTCTTTCATAGGATTGTTTCCGGCGAATTTGAATGTAAGTGCACAGCTAGTATTGTAGAGTCTTCTTTGCCACTCTTCTCTGCCACTTCAATTTCCTATCTTGTCTTCTTTTCAGCCTAGGATAAAGCTCTTGAAATCAAACCTCTCTTTTCTGATTTTCTGATCTAATTATAACAGCATTTTCTCAGCAATCAACATCAATGTTTCATTCCATGAAATTGCCTTGTATTTTGAAGATTGGTATTTGCCACCCATGTTCACTTTCTTTAGTTCTTTTTTTTTTTTTTCACTTAGTCAAATACAGCTGCTCTTTGCAGTTCTTACAAACCATTTACATCTCTCTGAACATGACAGGAGAGTTTCCACCACATAGCAACTGTGCCTTTTCTGTACACTTAAAATTTATGGCACAAGCTTGACAAACAAATAGAAAATATACTCTATCCTATAAAGTGTTACTTCTTTACACACATGCACTTGTGCACACACACATATACAAACATGTAATATATAATTAACCAACTTGAATCATGACAGAAGTATGCTTGTTTAGTTCAAAATCTGTCCCAAACTATGACCACCAAAATAATTAATAGTCTTTAACCTTATTGGGAATAAAGTAAGATAATGTAATTCTTACAGATGTCAACTTCAATCTTTAGCATTGTGTGTGTGTGTGTGTTTCCCTTGGCAGTATAATTTCTTCTCCACAGTTCACTGAGACTGTAATCTATAAGTGGAGTGGAAGGGCAGGGTAATCAAAATGTGGAATATTGAAAAGGTTGAAGTAGTAAAACACTCTTCCCAGGATATATGACATTAAGATTTTGATATTATTAATGCAAAGATTACAATGAGAAAGTAAAATGGCACAACAAAAAATAATTATTTAAAATGACTATTTCATGAAGATTCTGCAGTAGAAAATTGATCTTTTTTCATAGTAAAATATTAATATTGTTTTAATAATTTCAAGTTAAATTTATTTAAGTTTATCTAAATTTTATATACACACATACATTAAGACACTAAAGTTTGGTATTATATATATTAGGGTTCTATATACTTATTGTGTTATGTACCGTAAAATTTAATATAAACCAAAATGGTATATTCTGTAATATACATATAGTAGATGGCCAATAAGATATTGCTTATATCAGAATAAACCTTTTGATATCTTTCAGGGTTACGGTTACAATCTGTACTAGAATCCTAGCTAGCTTTACTATTAAGAGTTCAAAAATCTTTTTAGCTGAGTGACATTCCTTCCTACATATTTGTATTGAAGTTTTATATCACTAAGTTTATTCCTTCAGTCTTTTCTTCTTACCCTAAAATTCAGGTCATTATAAGAGTAATTCCCTCAAGAATTCTTAGCTTGAAAAGTTCTGATGAATGTGGCAGTCTGAACATAGGGACTTGTCTAATTTATTATTTCTCGATATGGCAGGTAATGCTATTTCAGGACAAACTTTCATGGCACAAGTTGCCACTCAGGAGTGCATTCATTCTTTCAAAATCATCATTTAAACATTTCCTCTCTGCCAGGGTATTGTTCCAGTAATTCTCAGCATGTATTCTGCTATAATTCAAAGGTCCAGGAGGTGAACATTTTTCATAATAATATTAAGATGATATCTGCCTTTTTTTCTTTTTCAGTCTCTCAGGAGAGTACAACAAAGTCTAGTAGGAGTTATGAAATGGGTGATATTACAAAAGACTGGATACAGAAAAAGATATGAGAATCCATCTGTCTTATGCTGCCAGACATTAAAGAGATGAGAAATATAGAAAATAAAGTCGCTTTGCTCATTAAACATTTTTACTCTGGAAAAAATGTGTTTTTAAATGTTATTTTTTGTTGTTACATTTATCATGGTTATTTAAAGTGAATTAATAACTAAGAATAATTAGGCTTAAATATTTCTAAATTTAAATTCTTAATACCATACAATTTTACAAATATTAATATAACATACTCACACACATAAAAGATATTTGAGGTCCTTAATAATATTTAAAAATATATAAGGATATATTCAGGGGCTTCTCTAGTGTCTCACTGGTAAAGAATCTGCCTGTCAATGCTGGAGATGCAAGAGATGCAGGTTTGATGCCCTGGCTTGGGAAGATCTCCTAGAGGAGGAAATGGCAACCCACTCCAGTATTCTTGCCTATGAAATCCCATGGACAGAAGAGCCTGTTGGGCCACAGTCCATGAGATCACAAAAGAATCGGGAACAACTTAGTGCCTAAACAACAGCTAGGATATATTCTGGACATATGTCCAGAAGGCTTGTGAGCTACTGTTCTAGATTCTAGAGTGCTCAACATTCTTTTCCATCCTATTTCCAAGAATGAATTTGGCAGTAACAAAGTCTACGATTTGATGAACTCTAGATAACTTACAGTGGAAACAGTGTCAGACTTTATTTTTTTGGGCTCCAAAATCACTGCAGATGGTGACTGCAGCCACAAAATTAAAAGATGTTTACTCCTTGGAAGGAAAGTTATGTCCAACCTAGACAGCATATTCGAAAGCAGAGACATTACTTTGCCAACAAAGGTCCGTCTAGTCAAGGCTATGGTTTTCCTGTGGTCATGTATGGATGTGAGAGTTGGACTGTGAAGAAGGCTGAGTGCCGAAGAATTGATGCTTTTGAACTGTGGTGTTGGAGAAGACTCTTGAGAGTCCCTTGGACTGCAAGGAGATCCAACCAGTCCATTCTGAAGGAGATCAGCCCTGGGATTTCTTTGGAAGGAATGATGCTAAAGCTGAAACTCCAGTACTTTGGCCATCTCATGCGAAGACTTGACTCATTGGAAAAGACTCTGATGCTGGGAGGGATTGGGGGCAGGAGGAGAAGGAGACGACAGAGGATGAGATGGCTGGATGGCATCACTGACTCGAAGGACGTGAGTCTGAGGGAACTCCGGAAGTTGGTGATGGACAGGGAGGCCTAGCGTGCTGCGATTCATGGGGTTGCAAAGAGTCGGACACGACTGAGCGACTGAACTGAACTGAACTGAGATAACTTACTGCTGCTTCTAAGTTCCTGATCAAGTCACATCCAAATCCTCAAGCAGCTTATGCCATTTCCTTTGATAAAGAGAGAACCTGGGAGAAATGTCTGATAATTATTATTATGTTATATACATAAACATAATTATTACAGATTATAATTATTTTTACCCTGGTTCTCTCATTTCCATTTTTTTCTTAGAGAAGCAAAAGCAATCCCAATATTATACTATTTCCAATTTTTCTTCCCTCCTTTTTTTTCATTCTCTTCTGCTTAGCAGCTATGCGGTCTTACTTGTGTAAAAACTTAGCTCCAGATAGAGCAATTTGCATCAAACTTTGATTAATTTTGTAAACTTTCCGCATCTAGCTTGCTCACCCATGCAATTAAGGATAACTCAATGTGCCCATCTAAGACTCTTGAAACAAATCTAATTATGTGTATTCTCACTTCTTTTACAGATTTTTGTTTAGTAACTACTGCCCCACAAGACAGCCAATATCCACAATGTACTAAGGTAAATTACATCATTCTATATCTCCTATTGGAGAAGGTAATAGCACCCCACTCCAGTACTCTTGCCTGGAAAATCCCATGGACGGAGGAGCCTGGTAGGCTGCAGACCATGGGGTCGCGAAGAGTCGGACACGACTGAGCGACTTCACTTTCACTCTTCACTTTCATGCATTGGAGAAGGAAATGGCAACCCACTCCAGTGTTCTTGCCTGGAGAATCCCAGGGAAGGGGGAGCCTAGTGGGCTGCTGTCTGTGGGGTCGCACAGAGTTGGACATGACTGAAGCGACTTAGCAGCAACAGCAGCAGCATATTTCCTATTCTTTTTTTAAACTGTGTTCTCTAGCTGTAAAACTGCAAGTTCTACACACAGGTTTTAGAGATTTTCTCATCTAGCCTCAAGGACGATTCTTTCTGGTAGACTTTAAATACAGACGATGTTGGTTAGAAACCCACCTCTGCTATGCATTATTTATATTACATTGGAAAAACTTTTGATAGCACTAGATTTCTACTTGTTCATCAGTAAAATAGGAAACAATAGTAACCATCTTATAAGGTTATTATTAGAAATATATGAGTTAAAACATGAAATGTTTTTATAAACATCCTGGCACAAAGAAAATTTTGATTAAATGTTGTGACTTTCTTTTTTTATTGCTAAACACCAACCCTTGATGATCTTTATTTCCTCTACTACTTAGTTTCATTGAATTTTAGCAATCTTTCAGTCTAATACATATATTAGTCTTCTCTATGCAAATATTTACAAGTTTACTTTAAGGCATAATTTTAATTATTATATTAACTGAACTTAGAGTACTCAAATGAAAGCAATGCATATATTCTCATTTATATGAACACAAATCTGTTTCATAGCTCTGCAGTATTTAAAATTCTTTACTATAAAATACAAAGAGATTATGAAAATTACAAGTCTACCACATTTTAGGGTATTTGGAAAAATCAACAATTGTCTCATTTGTTCTTTAAAACAATTTTGAATCAAAAATTAGCATGTTCTATTTAACTAAAAATGAATGTCTGTGATTATGTATAATAAAATTGCTGATAAGCACAGGTAACAAATGTTAATAAGCTTCTATTTTATGGATGCTGTGTTCATACAACCTAACCTAATTCATAAGCTAAATGAAATATCTGAATATAACTTTGAGTGAATAAGGAGGGAAGATAATTATTTATATAAGTAGTCACTCTCCAAAGGAGCTGAAACCCATGGTATGAGACAAGTCTTATGTTGCAAATACTCAAGAGAAATAACATAAACATTAAGATGTCCAGAGAAGAGAAATCAAACAATAGTTACAAATATGAGATCTGTGACAAAACTGTCACTGTTCCAATATGGTGATTTACTTTCCTGTGTAATAATGGAAGATTTTACCTAGGGCCAGTTAAATGTAGGTAAACACTATATTTTCCAGACTTCTTTGTAGTTTAAAGATTACGCGCTGGCCAATGGGACTGGCAAGCATATTGTGTGCAACTGAAGAATCATCATCATCTTTAAAGAGAAAGGATGTACCTTCTCTTTTCAATTTACCACTTCCTGCTCTCTGGAAAAATGTCACGGTGGGAGTAGCTAGCAGTCACGGTGGAAAATGTCATGATGGAAGTATCCATCTTAGACCACAAGTTGGAAAGCATGGGGTAGTTAGAACAGGACACAAGGAAAAAGAGTCTTGGTTGCTGGATATTATCAAGCATGTTGGTCTAATACACCTTAATGGTCAGTCTCTTTTTCTCTCAGAAGACAAGAAAAATAAAATCTTATTCTTTTGTGTTTGCTGTCTTTGTTCAATTCCTTGTTATAGTATCCTGTATCATAAACTAACTGATATAACTTTCAACAAAAAGTGGTAAGGATAATCCTAATTATGAGAAATAATTTTTCTTCTACAAGGACAACCCACTGAAATATAAGAAGCAGCAGGATATTATTTTCATATGTGTCCACATGAAACATATCCTGAGATGTTGATAGTTTCATACAGGGAGTTTGTTAAGGAATGCTCTGATAACAGTGCTCTCAGGGAATGTGGAAGTAGCTCTGGACAGAATGAGAAGATAAAATAGATGCAACTGCAAAAGAGGCTTCAGTGAATCTCACAGGGAACTCTGGTTCTTTCCTAAACTGAGGTGAAGGAGCCAAATATTCATGTTAAAACATAAACCACTTAGTAAACAAAGGTTGTCTTAAATAAGCAATTTCCAAAGAGCCACTCAACCATAAGATGTCACTAACTAACTCTCCTGGTTGCTAAGGAAATAAGGACCTCCTCTCTGGAGGGCATATATGGATGGTGCAGAATCCAAAGGGTCTACTGTGTACATCAGTAAGATCCATCACTTTCAAATAGTAAATACTTCCTATCTAAAAACAATTCTCAGATTAATTTTGATATATGGCAAAACCAATACAATATTGTAAAGTTAAATAAAATAAAATTAAAAAATAATAAAATAAAATAACAATTCTTCCAAGATTGGCATTTCTCACTTTTCCAGAAGAATCTAAAAAGAGAAAGATGAACTTCAACCCCATTTGCTGTTGCCTATCTTGAAATTACAACTGATATTCATCATTCTTTGCATAATTCCCTTAGCAAATATAGCTCAGGGTCTAGGAGGGACATTTGGTGGAATGAGCCAGACTTTTCTCCAAGAGAGTTCTGAGCCCTTATTCAATATGCCCTTTTCAAGTGGTGGCTCTTGTATTTCTCAGTCTACCATCAAAATAAAGGAGACTGAAGAGAGAAACTCCAGTGAGTTGATTCAGTGAAAACATATTCTTCCTATTACCAGTTTTATCATAGCAATTCTACTTCCTCATAATTTATTGTGATAGATTAATTAGCATCAATTATCACTGCCAGGAAGATGACTCCTTTCCTTTCCTGTTAGTCTATTCAAACAAAGAGTTTGTTTAAAGAAACAGTTACTCTGTTCCCAGATGGAAGTTTTCTGGCTTTTCAAGCCAAAGCTCTAAACTCTCAGAATGAAAATTGCAAGCAAGGAAAGCACAGACTCCCCAAGTGGGTAGCTAAGAGAGATGGTTAAATGGGATCATGTCTACTAATATTCTTTAATCTCCAAATTCACAAAATTTCACTTTTGGGTATGTAGAGCAGCGTTGGGGGAAGTCAACATGGGTACTAAATTTATGGTTAAATCACTGCACAATTGGTGCAATCAGGAGATTGTAGTTTTTATCCCCAGAGAGACGAAAAATGGGAAATAGCAGGTTTGAAGATGAGACAATGTTAAGTGGTAAATTTAACACGACTATAAATTTACCTGCATTCAGTTAGAGACTGGTAATAAGATATATGTGCCCAAATCTCAGGAGACGCCTCTATGTGTCATATGTATGTGTGTATCTGTCCTTATGTTTCTATGTAAGAGCATATCTGTGTGGTTAAACCTATGTCAAGGCTAAGTTCCAGCATTTTTTCATATTTTTCTCTATATTTCATATATTCTGTATTATTATTCAGCATTATAATTATTTCAAGCATATTTTTCAACCCATATACCTCATTTTACATATTTTCTACGAATTCCTATTTTGTCTTCATTTATTTTAACCACTTTTTCTGGATGACTTTTAAAATAGTCATCTATCATTTTATATGTTACTGTTCTACTTATTTACTTTCTAAGAGTCACCCTGAAAATGGTAAAAGATAATAATACCCAAATAGCATTTTCCTATTACACTCTTTACATGTGTGTTAAGTCGCTTCAGTAGTGTCTGACTCTTTGTGATCCTGTGGACTGTAGCCCACCAGGCTCCTCTGTCCATGAGATTCCCCAGGCAAGAGTTCTGGAGTGGATTGCCATAGCCTACTCCAGGGGATCTTCCTGACCAAGAGTTTGAACCAGGGTCTCTTATGTCTCCTGAATTGGCAGGTGGATTTTTTATGATTAGAACCACTTGGGAAGCAATAACACACCCTTTAGGATACTTTAGTGAGCTATGCAACTCTCCTTAAAGTTCCTCAAAATTTTTTCTCACAGTTGTGTTCCACAAACTTTCTACCACTGTACTTCCTATCTGATTACCCAACATTGTATCCAATTAAAATTAAGTCTTAACTGTAAATCCCTATTACTTATTTTCTGTATTTATACAAATGATTTCTTTTCCATTATACATTTAATATTTTTAAATTCCTAAAGAACTTATGTTTAAAATATTTCTCTGATCTTGAAGTATTTAAATATTAAAACAGATTTATAATAATAGCTGTATCTACTTGATTTAAAACTGTTATATTCAAACAAAAAGTTTTTTAATGCTATTATTTTTGAACAAATCTCACATGCTAGCAAGTTATTACTAAAAATCATTCAAGCTAGGCTTCAATACTATTTGAACCAAGAACTTCCAGATGTACAAACTGGATTTAGGAAAGGCAGAGGAACCAGATATCAAATTGCCAATATCTGTTGGATCATATAAACAACAATGGAATTTCAGAAAGACACCTACTTCTGCTTCATTGACTACATGAAAGCCTTCCACAACAAACTGTGGAAAATTCTTCAAGAGATGGGAATATCAGACTATCTCACCTGTTTCCTGAGAAACCTGTATGCAGGTCAAGAAGCACGAGTTAGAACTGAACATGAAACAGAGGACTGGTTCCAAATTGGAAAAGAAGTATGTCAAGGCTGTATATTGTCACCCTACCTATTTAACTTCTATGCAGAGTGAATCATGTGAAGTTCTGGGCTGGATGAATCACAAGCTGGAATCAAGATTGCTGGGAGAAATATCAACAAATTCAGATATGCAGATGACACCACCCTAATGGCAGAAAGTAAAGAGGAACTAAAGAGTCTCTCAATGAGAGTGAAAGAGGAGAGTGAAAAAGCTGGCTTAAAGCTCAACATTCAAAAATCTAATATCATGGCATCTGGTCACATCACTTCACCTAAAATAGATGGGGAAAAAGTGGAAACAGTGACAGGCTTTATTTTCTTGGGCTCCAAAATGACTGTGGATGGTGACTGGAGCCATGAAATTAAAAGACACATGCTCCTTGGGGAAAAAAAAAAAAAAAAAACAGCTATAATAAACACAGACAGTATATTAAAAAGCAGAGGCATCACTTTGTACACAGTTTCATACAGTCAAAGCTATGGTTTTTCCAGTATTCATGTACAGATGTGACAATTGGACCATAAAGAAGGCTGAGTACCAAATAATTTTCTTTTTTAACTATTTGAACAAAGATGTTTTTGAACTGTGTTGCTAGAGAAGACTCATGATAGTTCCTTGGACAATGAGGAGGTCAAACCAGTCAATCCCAAAGGAAATCAGCCCTGAATATTCACTGGAAGGACTGATGGTAAAGCTCCAGTACTTTGGCTACCTGATGTGAAGAGACAACTCATTGGAAATGACACTGATATTGGGAAAGATTGAGGGCAGGAGGAGAAGGGGATGATAGAAGATAAGATGGTTGGATGAAATCACTGAATCAATGGACATGAGTTTGAGCAAACACTGGGAGATTGTAATGGATAGGGATGCCTGGCATGTGATAGTCCATGGGGTGGCAGAAAGTCAGACCTGACTGAACAAGTGAACAACAAAGGTACATATTCACAAACAAGTATATTTTGACTATCTACTCTGCCAAAAACAATTACAGACCCTGAGAACAGTGTACATATGAGGACCAAAAAGTTGCTTCTTAGCTGTAGCTCATATTTTAAAGGGAGAACAAAGAAGAATATATAATTCCAAGGAGGCAGTAAATGAAAGGAGATCGGGTATGGGAAATAAGATTGACAGCAGAGTGTTACTTTACATAGGGTGTCTCTAGCAGTGACTTGAGAAGGTCTATTTATAGAATGAGATCTGAACAAAGCAAAAGCAAATTGTTTGACAGATTGGATAAGTATTTCAGGAAGGAGAGAAAATATATACAGGAACTTTGAGGAAAGAGAATGTCTTGGGTTCTTAAGAATCTTGGCAAAACCAATACAATATTGTAAAGTAATTAGCCTCCAATTAAAATAAATAAATTTATATTAAAAAAGGGATCTTAATTCTTAAGAATCAGCTAGTAAAACAGTGTGGCTGGATTAGAAAACAATTAAGAGAGAAGATACTAAGATAATTGGGCTTCCCTGGTGGCTCAGATGGTAAAGAACCTGCCTGCAACGTGGGAGACCTGGGTTTGATCCCTGTGTTGGGAAGATACTCTGGAGGAGGGCGTGGCAACCCATTCCAGTATTCTTCCCTGGAGAATCTCCATCTACCAAGGAGCCAGTCTGTGGGGGTCGCAAAGAATCCAATAGGACTGAGCAAGCCCAGCACAGCACAACTGACATAAGATTAGAGATGTAGTGGATGGGCAAAATAAACTTTTATTGAACTTTGAGTTCAATACAACTCAAAGTCCAGAGAACACTGGATTAGAGAAGAGGAGAAACAGGCACTGATATTCACTTTAAAAATATTGCAGCACTGTTTATAATAGCCAGGACATGGAAGCAACCTAGATGTCCATCAGCAGATGAATGGATAAGAAAGCAGTGGTATATATACACAATGGAGTATTACTCAGCCATCAAAAATAATATATTTGAATCAGTTCTAATGAGGTGGATGAAACTGGAGCCTATTATACAGAGTGAAGTAAGCCAGAAAGAAAAACACCAGTACAGTGTACTAACACATATATATGGAATTTAGAAAGATGGTAACAATAACCCTGTATACGAGACAGCAAAAGAGACACTGTTGTATAGAACAGTCTTTTGGACTCTGTGGGAGAGGGAGAGGGTGGGATGATTTGGGAGAATGGCATTGAAATACATGTAATATCATATATGAAACGAGTCACCAGTCCAGGTTTGATGCACGATACTGGTTGCTTGGGGCTGGTGCACTGGGACGACCCAGAGGGATGGTATGGGGTGGGAGGAGGGAGGAGGGTTCAGGATGTGGAACACATGTATACCTGTGGTGGATTCATTACAATATTTGGCAAAACCAATACAATATTGTAAAGTTTACAAATAAAATAAAATTTAAAAAAATATATATTTTCTGGTAACAGAGGAGCCTGTGGGCTAGTCCATAGGGTCACAAAAGAGTCTGACATGACTTAGCGACTAAACAGCAACAAATAGATATAAAACAGACTGCAGCAGATGAACAGTGAGAGCAGAGAAACCTGTAAGGAGGTACTCCTGTTAAGTGAGATAAGACAACTTTGCAGGGGATAATTTGGGGGGAGGGGACCGCAAATATCTAGTTTTGAAAATGAGAAGCATGATAAGAAGTCTATGAAACATTCAAATAGAAATTTTACTTCTGCCAGTAGGTTGAGAGGTCGAGGGTTCAGGGACGAAATTATGATGAGTGATGAATGTTTTTCTTCTTAGTGCATAAATAGCAAATCTAAATATTCACATACAATTATATATATATATATATATATGTGTGTGTGTAATATAAGCACCATGACAGCTATTATTTATTAAAATTGCATACCATCTACATGTTAAATTTATACATAAATTCAGAACTGGAAAGAACCTTTAGCAATCATATTTTTGTTGGTTAATTAAAGAAATTAAGAAAAACAGATGTTAGTCTACTTTTAGCCTACTTTTACTTTTCTTGCTCAGTTGCATGAACAATAAATCATTTAAAATATTAAGGATGAATATATGTGTATATATATATAATTGAATCACTTTGCTCCACAAATGAAACTAACGCAACATTGTAAATCAACTGTATGCCATATAAAATAAGAATAAAAATTAAAATAAAGATCTAGTTGAAAATAAATACCTTTGAAAGAGCCTCTTCAAACTTTGCAGAAATAAAAATACTAGTAAAAATACTAAAAAATAATTAAGGATGAAAATTCTCTGATACTCTTAATTTATGCTCTGATAGACTCTTCTTTCCAGATAGTTGCCAAAATTTAATTTCTCCTTTTGAGAATTTTATTATAATTTATTGTCTCTGGATCAATCTTTCTTTAAATTTCTCCACATTGCTTTAATAGATAATGAATAAACCCGTGAACATGTAATAGACTGAATCCAGCATATCATTGCATACAAGGCACCTGCAAAAATTCAAGTGTGCTGATGACTTCTAGAAATGTTATCTACTTTAGTCATGTCAATATTTAATTGTAAAATTTAGATTAGACTTAGTAAATCATTTTTATTTTATAAAACATCAGTATTTTAATTACATGACTATATAATCTTGGATAGTTATAAACCGTGCCATCTTAAGATATTTCCTGATATTTTGTGAATATAAGCTTATGCATATATATATATATATATATATATATATATGCTTGTGTGTATCATATATACAAAGCATATGTGCCCATACATATGTTCAGAAGCTCGTCTAAACAGAAAATAAACAAAGAAGAATTAAACTTCAGGAATATTATACATTTAAATATAGAACTTCTAGAAATAAACTTCCCATAATATTCAGTCTTGTGGGCGCTGATATATTGAGATGGATGAAAAGGCTGTGAGGAGTTATAACTTATATTAAATTTCTTACTTCTGTCTAGATAGAAAATGTGACTATTTTTTTGAATTGTACACACTTTTTCAGTATAAAATTTATTGCTATAAATACCAGTTTAGCAAATGAGGCCAACATTTTTGCCAAGGACACAGACTTGTAACTTTGAGAACAGATTAAGAAAGCCATTCTTAGACTCAAAGACTTTCCTGGTGGCTCAGATGGTAAAGAATCTGCCTGGAAGTCCCTGATGACATGTGATGTTGAAAATTTTATGTTTGCATACCATCTGTATATATTCTTTGATAAAGATGCTGTCCAGGCCTTTTAGTTCATTTTTAATATAGTTGTGTTTTTTTCTTATTATCAAGTTGAAAGTTCTTTGGATAATGATCCTATATCAGATGTGTCTTGCAGTATATTATTTAATATAAAATAAATTCTTGTTAAAAATGAATCAAAGCACAGAGTTTGAAATTTTATTATTATTATTTTTTTTTTTTTGGCATCTATTTTCCTCCCATTTCAGTTTAGTTCAGCGGCTCAGTCATGTCCGACTCTTTCGGACTCCACGGACTTTGCAGCACACCAGGCTTCCCTATCCATCACCAACTCCCAGAGCTTACCCAAACTCATGTCCATCCAGTCAATGATGCCATCCAACCATCTTATCATCTGTCATCCCTTTTTCCTCCTCTCTTGAATCTTTCCCAGCATCAGGGTCTTATCCTATGAGTCAGTTCTTCGCATCATGTGGTCAAAGTATTGGACTTTCAGCTTCAGCATCAGTCCTTCCAATGAACATTCATGACCGGTTTCCTTTAGGATGGACTGGTTGGATCTCCAAGGGACTCTAAAGAGTCTTCTCCAACATCACAGTTCAAAAGCATCAATTCTTTGGTGCTGTCTAGGTTGGTTATAGATTTTCTTCCAAGAAGCAAACATCTTTTAATTTCATGGCTGGAGTCAATGTGTCAGTGATTTTGGAGTCTCCCAAAATTAACATCTCTCAATTTTTCTATTGTTTCCCCATCTATTTGCCATGAAGTGATGGGACCAGATGCCATGATCTTAATTTTCTGAATGTTGAGCTTTAAGCCAACTTTTTCACTCTCCTTTTTCACTTTCATCAACAGGCTCTTTAGTTCTTTGCTTTCTCCCATAAGTGGTGTTGTCATCGGCATATCTGAGGTTATTGATATTTCTCCCTGCAATCTTGATTCCAGCTTGTGCTTCATCCAGCCCAGCATTTTGCATGATGTACTGTCATGGTCTTTGTAGACTGGGACCTGGGGATTGGAGTCCACAAGAAGAAGGATGCAGGGGACCCAAGTCTTGAGTGAAACAAGTGTACTTTATTTGCAGAAACTCATGCTTATATATCTTCAACAAAATGTTTACTCAGCCATTAAAAAGAATGAAATTCCACAAGTTGCAACAAAAATGGATAGTCTTTTAAGTAAAAGGTCACTGAAGACAGTCACTGAAGGGAGTCACTGAAGGGAATCCAAGTAGGTGTTCTTTCCCATGATCTCTCAGTCCTGAGATAGGTGTGCAGCTCTGCTTGTTCCTGTTCTGGGAACTGATAAGGAACAGAGAATCCTTGAGAAAAGGAACACAAAGGAAGAAAACATACTGGATCCCTTAAAGTTCAATGTCCCCTGACAATGTGCTCTGCATATAAGTTAAATAAGCAGGATGACAATATACAGCCTTGACGTACTCCTTTCCCTATTTGGAACCAGCCTGTTGTTTCATGTTCAGTTCTAACTGCTGCTTCTTGACCTGCATACAGATTTCTCAGGAGTTAGGTCAGGAGGCATCTCTAAGAATTTTCCAGTTTTTTTGTGACCTGCACAGTTACAGGCATTGGCATAGTCAGTAGGAATAAGTACATGTTTTTCTGGAACTCTCTTGATTTTTTGATGATCCAACGGATGTTGGCAATTTGATCTCTAATTCCTCTGCCTTTTCTAAATCCAGTTTGAAAATCTGGAAGTTCACAGTTCACCTACCGTTGAAGCCTGGTTTAGAAAGTTTATTTTTAATTTAAATTTATTTATTTTAATTAGAGGTTAATTACTTCACAATATTGTATTGGTTTTGCCATACATCAAAATGAATCCACCACGGGTGTACACGTGTTCCCAATCCTGAACTCCCCTCCTTCCTCTCTCCCCATACCATCCCTCTGGGTCAACCCAGTGCACCAGCCCCAAGCTTCCTGTATCCTACATCAAACCTGGACTGGCAATTCGTCCCTTATATGATCTTATACATGTTCTAATGCCATTCTCCAAAGTCATCACCTCCCCCCAACAGAGTCCAAAAGTTTTGAGCTTTACTTTGCTAGTGTTTGAGATGAGTGCAATTGTGTGGTAGTTTGAGAATTCTTTGGCATTACCTTTCTGGGGACTGGAATGAAAACTGACCTTTTCAAGTCCTGTGGCCACTGCTGTGTTTTCCAAATTTGCTAGCATATTGAATGCAGCATTTTCACAGCATCGTCTTTTAGGATTTTAAATAGCTCAACTGGAATTCCATTACCTCCACTAACTTTGTTCATAGTGATGTTTCCTAAGGCCCACTTGACTTCACATTCCAGGATGTCTGGCTTTAGGTGAGTGATCACACCATCATAATTATCTGGATCATGAAGATCTTTTTATACAGTTCTTTTGTGTAAACTTGCCACCTCTTCTTAATATCTTCTGCTTCTGTTAGGTCCATACCATTTCTGTCTTTATTGTGCCCATCTTTGCATGAAGTGTTTACTTGGTATTTCTAATTTTCTTAAAGTGATCTCTAGTCTTTCCCATTTTATTGTGTTCCTCTATTTTTTTGCATTGATCACTAAGGAAGGCTTTATCTCTCCTTGCTCTTCTTTGGAACTCTGCATTGAAATGGGCCTATCTTTCCTTTTCTCTTTTGCCTTTAGTTTCTCTTCTTTTCTCAACTATTTGTAAAGCCTCCTCAGACAACCATTTTGCCTTTTTGCATTTCTTTTTCTCAGGCATGGTTTTGATCACTGCCTTCTGTACAATGTCATGAACCTCCATCCATAGTTCTTCAGGCAGTCTATCAGTTCTAACCCCTTAAATCTATTTGTAACTTCCACTGTATAATCATAAGCCATTTGATATAGGTCATACCTGAATGGTCTAATGGTTTTTCCCTACTTTTTTCAATTTAGGTCTGAATTTGGTAATAAGGGGTTTGTGATTTGAGCCACAGTCTGCTCCTAGTCTTGGTTTAGCTGATTGTATAGAGCTTCTCCATCTTTGGCTGCAAAGATTATATTCAACCTTATTTCACCATTAGCCATCTGGCGAGGTCCATGTGGAGAGAGTTCTCTTATGTTGTTGGAAGAAGGTGTTTGCTATGACCAGCACATTCTCTTGGAAAAACTCTCTTAGCCTTTGCCCTATTTCATTCTGTACTACAAGGCCCAATTTGCCTGTTAGTCCAGGTATCTCTTAACTTCCTACTTTTATCTTCCAGTCCCCTATAATGAAATGGACATCTTTTTCGAGTGTTAGTTCTAGAAGGCCTTGCAGATTTTCACAGAACTGTTCAAATTCAGATTCTTCAACATTCCTAGTTGGTGCATAGACTTGGATTACTGTGTATTGAATGTTTTGCCTTGGAAACGAACAGAGATCATTCTGTCATTTTTCGAGACTGCATCCAAGCAGTGCATTTCGGACTCTGTTGTTGACTATGATGGCTGTTCTGTTTCTTCCAAGGGATTCTTTCCCACAGTAATAGATATAATGTTTATCTTAAATTCACCCATTCCAGTCCTTTTTAGTTTTCAGATTCTTAAAATGTCAATGTTCACCTAATTGAATATATTTGAAAATGTTTTATGCAGTAGATCTTAATGAGCCTCCTATATGCACTGTGGGAGCAGTGGAGCTAGGGAGCCACATAATAGGTTTCCCAATAGCCCTCTTTGCTTCATGGTGAATGGAGCTCACCCTAGCTATTTTTAAAAATGTATATCTGTGGCAGATTCATTTTGATATATGGCAAAACCAATACAATATTGTAAAGTTAAATAAAATAAAATTTTTTAAAAAAGGAAAAAATGATATAAGCATAAGATAAGCATAAGGATTGTGTATTCAGAAAAGTATAAAGCTCTTTGGAATCACTCACTTTACTAAGTATATTTCAGTAT
This sequence comes from Bos indicus x Bos taurus, assembly GCF_003369695.1. Classification (NCBI taxonomy): domain Eukaryota; kingdom Metazoa; phylum Chordata; class Mammalia; order Artiodactyla; family Bovidae; genus Bos; species Bos indicus x Bos taurus. The sequence continues at coordinate 14,329,029 of NC_040076.1, read as the reverse complement.
CTTTTAGAAAGGGTTAGTATTTTTCTTTGTGAAGAAGTACAGTTGAAATTTCTTTGAAATTCATTATTTCTAAGAATAGCAAACAAATTCTGAGCAGAGTAGTTCGTTTGAAGGCATCAGAGTTAGAAATCTGAAGACCATCCTTGATCATTTCAGTTGCTTGGTTGCATAAACAAAATGGAGCTTCCCTGATGGTTCAGTTCATAAAGAATCGACCTGCAATGCAGGAGACCCAGGTTCAATCCCTGGGTTGGGATGATACACTGGAGAAGGAAATGGCAACCCACTCCACTTATCATGCTTGGAAAATCCCATGGACAGAGGAACCTCATAGGCTACAGTCCATGGAGTCACAAGAGTTGGAGAAGACTTAGCACCTAAACCACCACCACCATAAATCAAGTCATTTTTTCTTGGCTACATAAGTATAATTTGACTGGCTAAAGGACAATTTTAGACCATTATTTTGTACAAATGATAGCATTGAGTACCATTACTTTTACAGAATAACTCTTTGTATATATTAAAGCATTCAAAACATCCAATATATTTTAATTTTTTGAATATTTTGGAAATATTAACCAAATGCCTAAGTCAACTGATGCTGATTATGCTGCTTTTAAAATTCATGTGTGACAGTAGTTGTTATCATTGGCCCAAACATTTATGTTTCATTCCTTTAGCTATAGGTATGGATTCATATTTATTACTTCATCAATTTAGGAGTGATGTTGAAAGATATTCAGTCATGAATATTTCACATACTGACTGTCACTTTTGATATTTAGATTGATTCTACAATTGCTTTCCTTGTCTTTGGCTCTCATCTCTTCAATCTATCCTTTTTCCTATTCTGTTATTCTGTAAAATGCAGATTGCTTCCTGTTGGGAAAATATAACTAAAAGCAAAATCTCCCAACCCAGTTAACCTTTCCACAAAGGTAGTATATATTTTTAATATTGAATAACCATTAAACCATAATATTGTAATCATCTCAGGAAATTCAATAAAATATTATAAAGACAGAGAGGAATTTTATCCATTTATACAGCCAAGAAATTACAACCCATTACATGTGTGCATGCTAAGTTGCTTCAGTCACGTTCTACTCTTTGCAACCCTATGGACCATAGCCTGCTAGGTTCCTCTGTCCATTGGATCCTCCAGGAAAGAATACTGCAGTGGGTTGCTATTTCCTCCTCCAGGGGATCTTCCTGACTGAGGGATGGAAATTTCATCTCTTACCTTCCTTCCACTGGCAGTTCTTTACCACTAGTGCCACCGGGGAAGCCCAACCCATTTCATACATGGATTCAAATTAACTCTTTCTCAAGAAAGGTCTTTATAGCCCCATTTGCTCATCTCAGATATCTGAATCATGGAAATTGAGATGACCATCTGTGTTAGCTAACTGCCTTTATACAAAAGAATGATTAATTCCTTGTATCTTTATAACAAGAAGTAGTTTTGCAATTTAGGAAGTTGCCAGATAAAGTTAAGTTCCCACCCTTGCAAAGAAATGGAGAAATTGATTTGCTTTTTTCCTAGATGATTAAATTTCAAGGAGGTGTTTCCAGGTCCATGAAACAGACATTTTGGGGCACTGAGCTGGCAAGAGATTTATTTAGCTTTTAAAAAGATTTACATATATTTCAAAGAGATGGAAAAGGAAATTTTCTAAACTAAAAGCTCTGGGAAACAGAAGTAGGGAAAAGTTTCTTTCCTTTTTTTTCTCACCAAGCCTCTTATTTTCAATTTGTACTTTCTCTTACACTACTTGACCCTATGAGAGGATTCAAGATGCTTTTGTGGACCACAAACAATTATTTGGTCTTGAACACTGCATTCTACTTAAACATAGAAATACCATTTTTTTCATAGCCATCTGTTAATTTATAAAAATGTAATTATAGAAGATAATTTTGAGGGAAAATGTCAAAATATGTAGTATTTATATACTTCAATATTACTAGAGATGATCACTTTGAAAATGATAAGATATTCATAGATATAGATCACTTTGTTTTCTAAAATAATAGTATGAAGTCATTCAAGAAGATAAAGAATAAAGACACCTGGAAACCTGTCTTGTATTTCCTTTAAGGATGGATAAGGCAACTTGAAATTAGAAGTATACATATTCAAAGCTATAATGATAAAAATAGAATATATTTGAATGTTTTGGAGGTAAATTATTTAATATTTAAACCAGTGATTATAGTTATAAATGTAAGTGTGTATGATGGTGGGGCTGTAAAAAATATGTGAAAAATATATCAAACTAAATATATATGTGGTGAGTGCTCAGTCATGTCTGACTCTTTGTGACCCTGTGGACTATAGCCCACCAGGCTCCTTTCTGTCCTTGTGATTTTCCAGGCAAGAATACTGGATTGGGTGCCATTTCCTTCTCCAGACTGAGGTATTTAACCTGTGTCTCTTCTGTCTCCTGCCTGGGCATGCAGATTCTTTACTTCTGAGCCACTTGGCCCTGTTGTAAAATCATGCCATCATTCACTTATTGAGTTGGTATCAGATGGCTGTCATACATCCTTACCGTAAGTCTTACCTACAGAGGAGAAAAAAATGTACTTCAAAATGAAAATAATTGACTTAGATATGTAGTATGTTAAACAAAAGCAGTTATTACCATTGGACTAAAAAGTAAATCTAGAAAGAAACATAAGGAAAATGAAAAACATTTAAAAATCAATATTTTTCAATATGTAACCTAGAAACTTGCAATTTAGAAGAAATAAAATCAACCACAAATGTATAAAACCTGATTTATAGAAATGTAAAGCTCCAAAATTTCAAATACTATAAAATAATAAACTAAGAAAATAGTAGTAGCAAATACAACAGAATCAGATTAAACTGTTAAAGGTGGTATTATGTTTGAATTGAAGGAATTTGAGTGTTTCCTACTCCCTTTAGTTTTATTTGTTTCTGTCTCTAGTCTTATTGTGATCTCTGTTGCTGCATTAATATCTACCCTATTAATGACCCAATATATTCAGGGTCCTGTGAAGGCACCTTCCTGAAAACACAAAGCTGCCTGGATTTCGTGAGGTATTCCTCATCTGATGAAGCACCAATGTTGGGAAAAGCAGTCAGAGTCACAGCTATGCTGCTCTCTTCTCCAAGGGTATGGCTGAGAATGGAGAAAAATTAATGACTACCAGTTGCAAGGAATTTACTACACTTACTGTGTGTCAGTCACTGTGTGCAACATTTTGTCAGGATCTCCTAAAAGCCATCCTGGGACACCGGTTCTATCATCAATTTATCATCAATGTATAGATGAAGATAATTGGGGCTTATCCAAGATCATACTGATAACCAATGGTAGATCCAGCATATGGGTCCAACTGATGCTAGACTAAGCCTGTGCCCTGTGCTGCTTTCTCGGCTGCTGTGTTAAGACTAGGACGTGACTGAAGTGACTTAACACACACATACATGCATACTTGCCAAGTGGCACAGTGGTAAAGAATCTGCCTGCTAATGCAGGAGACACAAGAGACACATGTCTAATCCCTGTGTCAGGAAGGTCCCCTGGAGTAGGGAGTGGCTACCCACCCCAGTATTCTTGCCTGAAAAATTCCATGACAGAGAAGGCTGGCAGGCTATGGGGTCATAAAGAGTCAAATGTGACTGAACACACACACATACTTGCCCAGTCTCTCTACCACTATATGTGTATGTATATTGATAATAGATAAAGCCACCACTGCCAATGCTGAGACTTCACTTCAGCTGTGCTCTCGTTTGAGCCACTCTCCTTCCCAGTTGTGTAGGTTCCAGTACATTAAACTTGAACACTCTCCTATCCAATAATTCTTATCATATGCCATTAAGGTAACATCTCCTTTGGTTGGACTTTTATTTGCAGTATTTATTATTAGAACTTGGACAAAATAAAGAAGCCTAAGCTAATAACAAACGTGACAGACAGCTACCACATTTTTTTTTTCAACAATCTCTTTCTCTGTTTTCTTCTTCCAAAAAAATCTGTGAGTCCTCCATGAAAAGAGATGGGGAAACTATTATCTCCAGATACGTCTGGATTCTAAAGTAAACTCAGGGTATATTATGCTAGCTTACCAAAACTGCTATAGTACACCTCTAAATACTTTTTTCTATACTATATGATAGTATAATATCTATACTATATTAAGGGTTATAGCTTAATATGGTATTAAAATTAATTTAATAAGAATTTATCAGTATATTTTAAGTACTATGCATATGAGTTTATGTATAAATTCATACTTATTTAGGACTTTTTACTAATTGCCTGATTCTCTTGATCTTTATTTATTTGTTTTTTTAGTTCTTAGCTACAGAAAATTTCTAATTCTCAATTTTATGACCAATATTTGACAAAAATCTAAAGAGGATTTTTTTTTCCAAAATATGTTTGTAATAAATATCTTTATAAAAATTAGCTCCATGATTAAGTATTTTAGATAAAAATATTAAGGATATACTGTACAGAATTATTGTTAAAAGCATGAGTAAAATAAAGGACTAGAAATACAATTACTTTAAGAAGCAAACTGTTCTGTTGAATAAACTTTCAATAGAACTCTGACTCTGTATCTGATGTATTTTAGAAGTCCCTTTACTATATTTCTCAAAGTTGATCTGAAATATATTATTCCTATAAATTATCTTTGATTACTTGGAGTGTTGTTCCTGGTATGCTGGTATTTTGATGAAGAATAGTAAAAATAGAACAAAAATATTTTCTTTATCTAGTAATGGAAGAAAGATTATATAAAGGATATATATATATATATATTTTTTTTTTCCTTAGAATAAAGAGGACTAACCTGTGAATTCTTACCTGAGATGTTTTAAATGCTAAGCTGGGCAAACTTTAGAATATGCTTTGCTTGATTCCCTTTTATTCGGTCATGGAAACAGACCATATTCCTCTGGGTAAAGTGAATTGTTTTGCCCCCAAAGAAATAAATCTTCCAACAGACATTCATATGTACAACAGGAAAATTTAAGACCTGAAAGCCTATTTTTGTGAGAGAGACCACAGATTGTAGAAAGAGAGAAAAAGAAAAAAAGCAAAAAAAAAAAAAAAAACAAAAACAAAAACAAAAAAACACAACTCCTTCCTCTTCTAAGGTCGGGAGTTAGTTGGGCCAACATGTTAGAGATGGCATCTCAGAAAGACCTGAGATGCTTGCATGATTTGTCATGAGGAATAAAGGGTGAGCTCTTCATTAAAAGGGAAAGAGATAAAAATCCCTATGTTGGACTTGAAGACCATGCAGCACTTGTGAGTTATTTTTCATTGTAATTCCTTTCTGTTATGGGCAAACATTTAATTTTAGTTATTTAAATGAGTTAACTTCGTTCTGATTTTTTTTATGAAAGAAATTAAGGATAATATTGTGCCTAAATCTGGAATGAAATATGTGTACAAAGAGTCCTATGTTATCTATGGACTTCCCTGGTGACTCAGATGGTAAACAATTTGCCTGCCCATGCAGGAGATCTGGGTTTGACCCCTGGATCAAGAAGATCATCTGGAGGAGGGCAGGGCAATCTACTCCAGTATTCTTGTCCAGAGAATCTCAGGACAGAGAAGCCTGGTGGGCTACAGTCCATAGGGTTGCACCAAGTTGGATACGACTGAAGCAACTTCACAGAACAGCACAGCCCATGTTCTCTATATCCCTGTGACCACTCTTTGGGTACGACAACACATCAGTCTCACAAAACCCAGAGACAAGACAGCTATGGGAGCAAGAACAGGAGACAGGAACAAAAGAACCTACAGGACATGCTTTGAGTATGCATAAATCTGGATACCAGCAAATTAATAACCAGCTGACAAGTAAAACTGAGGGGGCCCAATTTCCTCAGATGAAGATGGGCTAGGTTCAGGAGATCCATGACTTCATCACTGGAGCACACACATCTAAATTTTACTCTAGCAAAGAGGCTCAGATGAAAATTATATGCAATTGCTTTCTATAGTAATTTTCCTCTATATTCACTGTTCTGAAAGGAAGCTAAGTGATGAAGTAGCTGAATAGAGGTAGCATGAAGAGATTCTAAAGAATGGGATTGTAATAAAATAGCATTGCCTATATGTAAAGTGAATTGGAAACAAAGTTATCTGGGAGAAAATAGCATCAGACCATAACTGAGAAGAAAGATATATACAAAAAAGATGTATATACAAAATGTCATTTCTGATAAGCAGAAATCCTGGGATTACATAGCAGAAGTTTTGAAGGGAAGAGTTCACTATCATTTGTGGACTTTTTCCGTGGTCTATAAACAGACCAAGATATGAAAGGTGAAAAAGAAAAAGAAAAAAAAAAGAACAAGGTTATAAAGGTCTGAAGAGTGAAAAATGAAAATACTATCAAGTATGAAGAAAATTCAACATCTATTTAAATGGTTGACCACAAAACTCATACTTTAGGAATAAAACAAATCTGGAATATGGCCCTAGTGAATGCACTGCCATGATGTTTTTTGTCTTTTAGAACTACTCCTTTGAGAATTGTCTCCACTCCTCTTCCACTCATTTGTTTCAATCAATTAGAACAGTGTGTCTTTTTCTCCAACCTAAAAGCTTTCACAGAAGAGGCATGTCTGCCATGGTTTCCATATTTTCCAAGCTCACCGAGGGGATATCTTTTATCTTGTACAGGAATTCTGGTTAAGCCTACATGACAATTTCAGTGTTTATTTATAAGTAATTCAATGAACGTGCTTCAAAAAGAGTTTTGATAAGCTCTGGAATTTTCTGAGTTATTGGGGCTCACCAGGTGGTACTAGTAATAAAGAATCTGCTTGACAATGCAGGAGACTTAAAAGACATGAGTTTGATCCCTGGATTGGGAAGATCCCCTGAAGGAGTAAATGACAATCCACCCCAATGTTCTTACCTGGAGAATGCTTTGGACAGAAGAGCCTGGTGGGCTACAGTCCATTGGGTTGCAAAGAGTTGGGCACAACTGAGCATCTGAGCACAAATATATGTAAATATGTATATATTTTATTCTAATAGTTATTAATCTTTTATTTGGTTTTGTGAAAACTATTCAGTTCATTTCAGTTCAATCACTCAGTTGTGTCTGACTCTTTGCAACCCCATGGACTGCAGCACACCAGGCTCCCCTGTCCATCACCAACTCCCAGAGCTTGCTCAAACTCATGTTTATCAAGTTGGTGATGCCGTCCAATCATCTCATCTTCTATCATCCCCTTCTCCTCCCACCTTCAATCTTTCCCAGCATCAGGATCTTTTCAAATGAGTTTCAGCTTCATCATCAGTCCTTCAAATGAATATTCAGGAATGATTTCCTTTAGGATTGACTGATTGCATGTCTTTGCAGTCCAAGGGACTCTCAAATGAAAACTATTACATCCTCTAATACTGCTACTGTTTTATTTTGCTAGAATTTTCCAAAGACTAGTACCACAGTGTTTAAAATCAATATTATGTAGAAGACATAATACAAATGTTATTAAAAAATAAAACTCATAATGATGACCAGAAGGTGATCAAGTTGGCAGAATAATATCCTCCAAGAAATACATCAAAAATACATCTACATATGGAAACATCCCCCCCAAAAAACTACGGAATGCTGGCAGTCTTACACAACCAAAGTTGAAGAATGAGCATCATAAAACTTGGTAGGACAAAAAAAAAAAAAAAAAAACCATGAGGGTGGAGATTGGGGGTGGGGTATTGGGGCAGGATCTGCAGTGCTTTTTGGGCTTTCTTGGTGGCTCAGATGGTAATGAACCCTCCTGCCAAAGCAGGAGAAACAGGTTAGATCCTTGGGTTGGGAAGATCCCCTGGAAAAGGAAATGGTAGTCCACTCTAGTAGTCTTGCCTAGAAAATCCCAGGGACAGAGGAGCCTGGTGGGCTACAGTCCATGGGGTCCTAAAGAGTCAGATATGACTTAGCGACTAAACAACAACAAGAATTGTTCCCTTAGGGGGGGTGCTGTGAAAGAGGAAATTTTCCCTCATCTTAGGAACCTTCTTCACCATGTGGGAGGTGAGGCTCAGAGGAGAGTATACCAGCTGACCTGCTGATGGCAGGACAGAAGGATATCAGCAAATATGGTCCTAGCCACATCACTGCTCTTCCCAGCCCAAGACACGTGCCTGCAGGTTTGCACAGTGTCTGTGCACTAATATATATAATGACTAAACATGATGTGGTATTCTGGATGTGGCACTGGGCAGAAAAAGATCATTAGATAGAAAAAAAAAAAAAAAAGGAAATCCAAATAAAGAATGGACTTTAATAATAATGTGTCTATACAGTTTCATGGCTCACCTGGTAAAGAATCCACCTGCAATGTGGGAGATCTGGGTTCAATCCCTGCGTTGGGAAGATCCCCTGGAGAAGGGAAAGGATACCCACTCCACTATTTTGGCCTGGAGAATTCCATGGCTGTATAGTCCATGGGGTCGCAAAGAGTCAGACATGACTAAGTGACTTTCACTCACTCACTCACTCACAGTTTCATTTATTATAATGAACATATCAAACAAGTATAAAGTTTTAATAATAGGGAAAACTGGATTGAAGTATACTAGAACTGCCTGAACTAAATTTGCAACTGTTCTATAAATATAAAAGTGTTCTAAAGCAAAAGTTAATTAAAGTAAATAAATTAGTTTGGAAAATTATTTGGCCCTGTCTTCACTTTTTAATTGAGTAAATAGGCTATCAAGAAAATTCAAAACATTAATGATAAATTACTTTTTCCTCATTGTGGTAAAATGTACACAGTAAACATGAAAGTGACTGTCACTCAGGTGTGCCTGACTCTGTGCCTGACTCATGGACTCTATACAGTCCATGGAATACTCCAGGCCAGAATACTGGAGTGGGTAGCCTGTCCCTTCTCCAAGGGATCTTTCCAACCCAGGGATCAAACTCGGGTTTCCCCATTACAGGCATATTCTTTACCAATTGAGCCACAAGGGAAGCCCAAGGATACTGGAATGGGTAGCCTATCCCTTCTCCAGCAGATCTTCCTGCTCTAGGAATTGAACCAGGGTCTCCTGCGTTGCAGGAAGATTCTTTACCAACTGAGCTATCAGGGAAGCCCCACCTAGCAAAACACTTACTATTTTAACAGATTGAAGTGTACAGTAATGCAGTATCAAGTACATTCCCATTGATGTGCAACAATCACTACCATTCATATCTAAACATTTTATATCCCATGCTTCTATCCCTCAGGCCCCTGAAACCATTATAATTTCTGTCTGTCATATAAATAGAACCCTATAATAATTGTGTCTGACTTATTTATCTTAGCATAATGCTTTCAAGGTTCATCTATACATCACAATTTCTCCTTTTTAAGACAGAATAGTATTTCACTGTATGTATACACCATATGTATTTATCCATTCATCTTTTAGTGGACATTTGTGTTATGTTCATGTTCAGGCTATTGTGAATAATGTTGATGTGAACATCGATGTTTAAGTATATCTCAAATCCCTGCTTTCAATTCTAATGAGTATATACCCAGAAGTGGTAATGCTGAATTTTATGGTAATTATGTGTTTAAGTTTTCAAGGATTTGAAACAGTGATATACAAATATCTCTCAAATCTTTGCTTTAAATTCTTTTGAGTGTAAACCCAAAAGTGGAAATGCTGAATTACATGGTAATTATGTGTTTATGTTTTCAAGGACTTACCATAGAATAAGTTATTAAAAAAAAAATTTAACCCACCTGATAAACATTGATGCCTAGGGCAAGAAAAGGGGCTTAGAGAAAAAAGACTGGAGAAAAATATTCTCCAGAAAAATGCTGTGCTAAAGCACAGGACACTTGTGACTAAATACTACAGGATGAATTTTAAAAGATAAAGAAATCACTTTAATGAAGGAATATTATAGAGTAGACATGAAGAAACACAGAGAGGAAAAAGAATAACAAAGGTGGAAATAAGATATGAGTTTGCACACCTGACTTCATTAATTAACACAGAACATCTTATGTCAAGAATTATTGACTCTTAGTTGTAAAAACTAAACAGCCTCTCGATGAAGGTGAAAGAGGAGACTGAAAAGGTTGACTTAAAACTTAACATTCAACAAACTAAGATTATAGCATCTCGTCCCATCATTTCATGGCAAATAAATGCAGAAAAAATGGAAACAGTGACAGACTATTTGCTCGGGCTCCAAAATCATTGTGGACTGTGACTGCAGCCACAAAATTAAAAAGATGCTTGTTCTTAGAAAGAAAAGGTTTGACAAACCTAGACAACATATTTAAAAACCAGAGACATCACTTTGTCAAAAAATGTCTGTATATATAGTCAAAGCTATGGTTTTCCCAGTAGTCATGTACGGATGTGAAAGTTGGACCCTAAAAAGGATGACCACCTAAGAACTGATGCTTTCAAAATCTGGTGTTGGAGAAGACTGTTGAGAATCCCTTGGGCAGCAAAGAGATCAAACCAGTCAATCCTTTAGGAAATCAACTCTGAATATTCATTGGAAGGACTGATGCTGAAGCTCCGATACTTTGGCCACCTAATGTGAAGAGCCAACTCATTAGAAAAGCCTCTGATGCTGGGAAAGACTGAGGGCAGAAGAAGTAGGTGACAGAGGATGAGATGGTCAGATGGCATCATTGACTCAATGGACATGAGTTTAAGCAAACTCTGGGAGATGGTGAAGGATAGGGAAGTCTGGCATACTGCAGTCCATGGGGTTGCAAATAATTGAATATTACACAGCAACTGAACAACTCTCTGGAGCCGCATTAGGCATTACTGACAAAATGGAGGCACGGCCCCAACCCCCTCTCCTCATCTCGCAGGCATGGCCCTGGGATGAAGGAGTTAGGCCTTGTGATTCTGACTTGTTCTTTCCTTTCTTCAGTTGAGTTGGCTGGAAAGAGTGTTAAGATGCTTGAGAGAAGCATGAGAAAGCACAAAGCCTTCTACAGTTGTGCCCAGAAAATAATCTATAAAATAACCATTGACATCTGACATAGGATCTTTACAAAGAATGTCCCAGGATGAGCATGTAGGCCGCAGCTTGAGGCCATGGGAAGGATTATTATCTGAGACCTGTTTGTGAAGGGAATGTTTATGGGAAAGGAAGTTTGCTGAGTTTAGGGTTTAGGAGTAATTGAGAATAGCTAGAAGCCTTTTTAGGAGATAATGATCTTAAGATGCTAGGGGCAAACAGGATTTAGAAAGATAAGAAATAAACTGAGGAAGGTAGCATGAGTTACAATGTAATCACAAGTTAAGTACAATAAATCTGGGTGGGGGAAACTAAAAACTTCAAACCTCTGACCTAATGCTTTTGTCAAAGCATAAAAGAGAACCTGAAGCTTGAAATAAAAATGTAGCTCCTTACTATGAGTCAGAGGCTACATCATCATCGCCGACACCATCCATCTCTTCAGGTTGAATCCCTGGCTGCTGGAGCTGGACTCCGGCAGGTGGCGCCCAAACAGGCACACTGAAGAGTAAGTAATTTGTGATTGTAGCACAGGACGGTTCGGATTGTACATGTAGGTGGCCAGCACCCCTCTGCAGTTTAGGCAGGGTGAGGAGGGTACAGAAGGAATAAGAATATTCTCTGGGAGAATGGGTCTCTCTGCATCTAAGAATAGACAAATGTTTACTGAAATATTACTTCATATGTTAGCCCATAGAGGCGTTAAAGTAAGCACAGGAAGACTGTCTAAATTTCTACATTTGTTTTATACTTTGCATGGGCCAGAAAAGGTTTCTGTAGAGGCTTTTGCTCTGTGGATATGATTTAAAAAGTCCTGGACTCCCGTCTGGGGCTGTTGGATAGCCTATGGGGGAGGCTATAGTGGTGGATGGTGGGTCTCCACTTTCTGCGCAGATTATATTTTCTACTACTGACGAAGAAAAGGAGGGAGACTGTGCTCTACCTCCCTAGGAAGGAGAGGGCTTACAAGATGCTGTCACCGGGTGCCCTGGTGAGCCTCCTCCCCATCTACACAAACTTTTAAAAATTTATCCCCCACTTTCTGATTCAAGGCTATCGTGGCCACCTCTGCTTGTGCCTCCCAAGTCCCCCCACTTTGCCCCCAAAGGCTCCCAGAGCATTGCCTAAGGCTGAGAAAGATAGAGTTTTTTTGTAACAAAGGAGCTTTTAAAGCAGACGCATGCACAATATACAGAGTGTGCTCCTTGGAAAAAAACCCCTCAGGGGGGCCTCACCTAGGCTAAAAAAAAAAAAAAAAAGATTAACCCTAATGGAAATGATTCTACAAATAAAAAGTGTTTCTCTTGTGGCCAAATGGGGCATTTTTGCCAGCTCTGTCCTGCCAAGCAGGGACAAGCCGTGCCAATACAGACTAAAAACAACCCTCCAAAGACACCTTGCCCCCGATGCCAGAAGGGGTATCATTGGGCAAAAGACTGTAGATCTAGATTCCATAAATGGGACTACACTGACCCACCAAGTACAAGGAAGTAATTTTCCCCAGTTTCAGGGAGACGGGCAGCAGGGGCAGCCCCGGCCCCAGACAACAATAGGGGCAGTCGTGTTGAATCCCTTTATTCCCTTTGTTCCATCTCGGAACTCCTCAGCACAACCCTAGGTAGCGCAGGAATGGACCTCAGTTCCAACACCACAACAATATCAACCCCTGACGTATCAGTTACTTCAATTCCAACAAGAGTGGCTGGCCCCCTACCTGAGAGCATTGTGGGGCTTGTGCTAGGGCTTAGCTCACTCTCTCTTCAAGGAATTTCGGTAGTGCCTGGTATAGTAGATTCTGATTATACTGGGGAAATTAAAGTTTTGATCTCGCTGCCTGCCAAAACTGTGCAAATTAATAAAGGTCAAAGAATAGCACAGCTTTTGCTTTTACCTTATTATCAAAGGAAAAACCTTGACTTCTCAAGCTAGGGGCCCCAGAGGATTTGAATCCAGTGATCTAGCTTTTTGGATGCAGGAAATTACAGCTTCTCGGCCTTTGAAAGATCTTTTAATTCAAGGAAATAGAATGTCAGGGCTGTTAGATACTGGAGCAGATGTCTCTTGCATTCCTGGAAAAGATTGGCCCTTGTCCTAGCCGACATGCTTGACCAGTGCCGGCCTGGTAGGGATACGGTCAGTGCCCTTGGTTGCTAAGAGCTCACAAATTTTCACATGGTCAGATGAGAAGGGGGCACAAGGCATCTTTTGTCCATATGTGATTCCTTTACTACCTTTTTCTTTATGGGGGAGAGATGTATTTTCTCAGATGGGAATGCTTTTATACAGCCCAGATGAAAATGTTACTAACCAAATGCTGCAAATAAGGTATAATACTGACAAGGGGCTTGATAAAGATCAGAAGGGAATTGTTTCTCCATTACAAACGGTTCCTAATAAGAATAGAGAACATTTAGGATATTCAAATTTATCCTAGAGGCCGTTGTTCTTGTTGCCAACACTATTACCTGGAAATCTAATAATCCGGTAGGGGTGGAGCAATGGCCCTTAACAGCTGAAAAGCTGCATGCAGCTGAGGATTTAGTTATGGAACAAATGGCAGCCGGCCAGATCAGATCAGATCAGATCAGTTGCTCAGTCCTGTCCGACTTTTTGCCACCCCATGAATCGCAGCACGCCAGGCCTCCCTGTCCATCACCAAATCCCGGGCTTCCCTTAGACTCACGTCCATCCAGTCAGTGATGCTATCCAGCCATCTCATGCTCTGTCGTCCCCTTCTCCTCTTGACCCCAATCTGTCCCAGCATCAGAGTTTTTTCCAATGAGTCAACTCTTCGCAGGAGGTGGCCAAAGTACTGGAGTTTCAGTTTTAGCATCATTCCTTCCAAAGAAATCCCAGGGCTGATCTCCTTCAGAATGGACTGGTTGGATCTCCTTGCAGTCCAAGGGACTCTCAAGAGTCTTCTCCAACACCACAGTTCAAAAGCATCAATTCTTCGGTGCTCAGCCTTCTTCAGAGTCCAACTCTCACATCCATACATGACCACTGGAAAAACCATAGCCTTGACTAGACGAACCTTTGTTGGCAAAGTAACGTCTCTGCTTTTAAATATGCTATCTAGGTTGGTCATAACTTTCCTTCCAAGGAGTAAGCGTCTTTTAATTTCATGGCTGAAGTCACCATCCGTAGTGATTTTGGAGCCCATAAAAATAAAGCCTGACACCGTTTCCACTTTTTCATCTATTTCCCATGAAGTGATGGGAATGGAAGCCATGATCTTCGTTTTCTGAATGTTGAGCTTTAAGCCAACTTTTTCACTCTCCACTTTCACTTTCACCAAGAGGCTTTTGAGTTCCTCTTCACTTTCTGCCATAAGGGTGGTGTCATCTGCATATCTGAGGTTATTGATATTTTCCCAGCAATCTGGAACCCGCTTTTGTTTCTTCCAGTCCAACGTTTCTCATGATGTACTCTGCATAGAAGTTAAATAAACAGGGTGACAGTATGCAGCCTTGACAAACTCCTTTTCCTATTTGGAACCAGTCTGTTGTTCCATGACCTGTTCTAACTGTGTCTTCCTGGCCTGCATACAAATTTCTCAAGAGGCAGATCAGGTGGTCTGGTATTCCCATCTCTTTCAGAATTTTCCACAGTTTATTGTGATCCACACAGTCAAAGGCTTTGGCATAGTCAATAAAGCAGAAATAGATGTTTTTCTGGAACTCTTTTGCTTTTTCCATGATCCAGTGGATGTTGGCCTTTTGATCTCTGGTGCCTCTGCCTTTTCTAAAACCAGCTTGAACATCAGGAAGTTTACAGTTCACGTATTGCTGAAGCCTGGCTTGGAGAATTTTGAGCATTACTTTACTAGCCTGTGAGATGAGTGCAATTGTGCGGTAGTTTGGGCATTCTTTGGCATTGCCTTTCTTTGGGATTGGAATGAAAATGGACCTTTTCCAGTCCTGTGGCCACTGCTGAGTTTTCCAATTTGCTGGCATATTGAGTACAGCACTTTTAAAGCATCATCTTTCAGGATTTGAAATAGCTCAGCTGGAATTTCATCAACTCCACTAACTTTGTTCATAGTGATGCTTTCTAAGGCCCACTTGACTTCATATTCTAGGATGTCTGGCTCGAGGTCAGTGATCACACCATCATGATTATCTGGGTCATGAAGCTCTTTTTTGTACAGTTCTTCTGTGTATTCTTGCCATCTCTTCTTAATATCTTCTGCTTCTCTTAGGTCCATAGCATTTATGTCCTTTATTGAGCCCATCTTTGCATGAAATGTTCCTTTGATATCTCTGATTCTCTTGAAGAGATCCCTAGTCTTTCCCATTCTGTTGTTTTCCTCTATTTCTTTGCATTGATTGCTGAAGAAGGCTTTCTTATCTCTTCTTGCTATCTTTGGAACTCTGCATTCACATGTTTATATCTTTCCTTTTCTCCTTTGCTTTTTGCTTCTCTTCCTTTCACAGCTATTTGTAAAGCCGCCTCAGACAGCCATTTTGCTTTTTTGCATTTCTTTTCTATGGGAATGGTCTTGATCCCTGTCTCCTGTACAATGTCATGAACCTCATTCCATAGTTGATTAGGCACTCTATCAGATCTAGGCCCTTAAATCTATTTCTCACCTCCACTGTATAATCATAAGGGATTTGATTTAGGTCATACCTGAATGGTCTAGTGGTTTTCCCTGCTGTCTTCAATTTAAGTCTGAATTTGGCAATAATGAGTTCATGGTCTGAGCCACAGTCAGCTTCTGGTCTTGTTTTTGCTGACTGTATAGAGCTTCTCCATCTTTGGCTGCAAAGCATATAATCAATCTGATTCTGGTGTTGACCATCTGGTAATATCCTTATGTAGAGTCTTCTCTTGTGTTGTTGGAAGAGGGTGTTTGTTATGACCAGTGCATTTTCTTGACAAAACTCTATTAGTCTTTGCCCTGCTTCATTCCGTATTCCAAGGCCAAATTTGCCTGTTACCCCAGGTTTTTCTTGACTTCTTACTTTTGCATTCCAATCCCCTATAATGAAAAGGACATCTTTTTTGGGTGTTAGTTCTAAAAGGTCTTGTAGGTCTTCATAGAACCGTTCAACTTCTGCTTCTTCAGCATTACTGGTTGGGGCATAGACTTGGATTACTGTGATATTGAATGGTTTCCCTTGGAAACAAACAGATATCATTCTGTTATTTTTAAGATTGCATCCAAGTACTGCATTTCGGACTCTTTTGTTGACCATGATGACCATTTCTTCTGAGGGATTCCTGCCCGCAGTAGTAGATATAATGGTCATCTGAGTTAAATTCACCCATTCCAGTCCATTTCAGTTCACTGATTCCTAGAATGTCAACTTTCACTCTTGCCATCTCTTGTTTGACCACTTTCAATTTGCCTTGATTCATGGACCTGATATTCCAGGTTCCTATGCAATATTGCTCTTTACAGCATAGGACCTTGCTTCTATCACCAGTCACATCCACAGCTGGGTATTCTTTTTGCTTTGGCTCCATCCCTTCATTCTCTCTGGAGTTATTTCTCCACTGATCTCCAGTAGCATATTGGGCACCTACTGACCTGGGGATTTCCTCTTTCAGTATCCTATCATTTTGCCTTTTCGTACTGTTCATGGGGTTCTCAAGGCAAGAACACCGAAGTGGTTTGCCATTCCCTTCTCCAGTGGACCACATTCTGTCAGATGTCTCCACCATGACCCGCCCATCTTGGGTTGCCCCATGGGCATGGCTTAGTTTCATTGAGTTAGACAAGTCTGTTGTCCTAGTGTGATTAGATTGACTAGCTTTCTGTGAGTATGGTTTCAGTGTGTTTGCCCTCTGATGCCTTCTTGCAACACCTACCATCTTACTTGTGTTTCTCTTACCTTGGGTGTGGGGTATCTCTTCATGGCTCCTCCAGCAAAGCACAACCATTGCTCCTTACCTTGGACGAGGTGTATCTCCTCACCACTGCCCTTCCTGACCTTCAACGTGGGATAGCTCCTCTAGGCCCTCCTGTGCCTGGGCAGCCACGGCTCCTTGGACGTGGGGTTGGTCCTCCTGGCCACTGCCCCTGGCCTCGGGCGTGGGGGCATGGGGTATCTCCTCCCGGCCGCTGCCCCTGACCTAGGACGCGGGGTAACTCCTCTCGTCGCCACCCCTTATATCGGATGTGGAGTAACTCCTCTCGTCGCCACCCCTGACCTCGGATGCTGGGTGTCTCCTCTCAGCCGCCCCCCCTGACCTAAGACGCGGGGTAGCTCCTCACGGCCGTTCTGGTGCCATCGCAGTCTGGTACTCTCAGCCGCTGCCCCTGACCTCGGACGTGGGGTAACTCCCCTTGGCCACTGCCCTTTGGGCATGGGGTCCTCACAGCTTCTGCCCCTGACCTCAGACATGGGGTGGCTCCTCTTGGACACGTTTAGCACGCCCATCGCAGCCACCTGCGCTTTAGTGCGCCTGTTGCAGCCACCTGCGCTTTAGCGTGCCCCTCGCAGCCGCCAGCCATATAGAGCCTTCTAATAGCCCCTGGCATACTCCTATTTTTGTTATTAATAAAAAAAATCAGGAAAATGGAGATTGTTACAAGATTTGAGAGCTATAAACACAACTATGGAAGACATGGGGGCCCTCCAACTGGGCCTCCCTTCCCCAGGGGCTGTGCCTTTTCAGTATAATGTGATAGTTATAGATCTACAGGATTATTTCTTTACCATTCCCCTGGTTGTCCAGGATTGTAAACAGTTTGCCTTCAATCTCCCTTCAGCTAATTTTAAATAGCACTATAGGAGGTTTCATTGGAAGGTTTTGCCTCAGGGAATGAAAAATATCCCCACCTTGTGTCAGGAATTTGTAGAGCAAGCTGTGAAAAATGTTAGAGGAAAGTATAAAGATTTATATTTGATACATTATATGGATGATATTTTGGCAGTTCATAAGGAGAGAGCCTTGTTGCAACAAATCTTATCTGAATTGATCAAGGCCTTGGAAAACTGGGGTTTAAAGATAGCTCCAGATAAGATACAAGTAAATCCTCCTTTCTCTTATTTAGGGAGGGTATTAAATACCCATACTGTGAGTCATGCCCCTTTGCAGCTGTGGACAGATTGCTTACTAACTTTAAATGATTTCCAAAAATTATTAGGGGATAATAATTGGATACACCACATTTAAAACTGACCACTGAAGATTTAAAGCCTCTGTTTGATTGCTTAAAAGGTGATCCTAATCCCAGTTCTAAGAGAGAATTGACTAGTGAGGCCAAATCGGCTCTTGTTAAAGTGGATGAGGTTTTGAATGATCAGTTAATTAGGATTAATATTACCAGAGGAGGGGATTTAATTATTCTCACCACAGAGCATACACCTACAGGATGCTTGTGGCAAGAAAGCCCATTGAAATGGCTCCATCTACCAGTGACCCCAAGAAAAATAGTTTTGTCTTATCCCAGCTTGGTGGCACAATTAATTATAAAAGGTAGAAAAGAAGTGTGGAACTTTTTGGAAAAGAAGTAGCAAATATAGTGATTCCATTCAATAAGGATCAATTGCAATTTTTTTTACAACATGGTGATGATTGGCAAGTTGCCCTGATAGATTTCAGGGGGCAAATTTTGTTTCATTTGCCCTCAAGCCCCCTTTTGCATTTTTTAAAAACACATCCAGTGATTTTTCTGAAGAAATTTTCTATTCAACCTTTGGAAGGGGCAAGAGAGACTTTTGGTCCTTACAGCTGCTGATGCCAGGGGCACAAGAAAGACAATATTATACAATAAAACAGGCAGCCCCTCATTTAAAGGACTTTTTGAGCTGTGCACTCCCCCCTCCAGATTCTGATGAATAAAGACTACAGGCCAGGGAAAGCATAAGCAGAATTTCTGGGTTTCCTCATTGGAAAGAATACATGTACACCACAAAGTTATCTATTCCCATTGTTGCCACCAGACATTTTCTGACAGAATGGGGGTGACTATATCTTTTGAATCAGTGATTGAACTTGATTTTTCGAGAACCTTATAGATCCATATGGAATGATTCATTCATCCCTTATCCTTTACCAATTACTAGGTGGCATGTTAATGAATGGGTTCCTCCTTTAGTGAGTTTCGATGGAATAGGCCCCATGCAGCCTGAATTATGGAGAGCATTGGCTGCTATAGCACGTGTGATTTTACATAGATCTTTAAATGAACAAAGATATATTGTACGGGCCTGTGTACATTCTCCCTATGCCTTTTTTTGGCCAGAAATCAGAGTGATTTGCAAGTTTTTTTTAAGGAGAAACTGTTTATAATGTTGACTGTGTGAATTGTTTTATATCAAACTGTGTTGATGGGAACTATTATATTAATTATAAGGCTTTGATGATTGTAAAACAACCAACACATGTGATGGTTCCTGTAAAATTAGATGGACAATGGTTTGATGATTATGAATTGAAAGTTTTGTATGAATTTAATGGCTTGATTTCTCAACCTAAGAGATTCATTGCAGCTCTGATTGTGGGAATAACTGCCTTGATTGCCATAATTGCTTCAGTTATGGTTTCTGCTGTTGCCCTGTCAAAAGAATTGCATACTGCCTCATTTGTCGATCAGCTGTCCAGAAATGTCTCCGTAGCTCTTACTACACAGGAAATTATACACAGGAAAATAGAAAATGAGGTCAATGCTTTAGAAGAAGCAGTCCTGCTTATATGGCAAGAATTTACAAATTTAAAAATTAAGTTGTCTTTTAGGTGCCATGCTAAATTTAAAAGGATGTGTGTTACTCCTCTACAAGTGAATGATTCCATACATTCTTGTGAATGCATTAGTAATCACATTTTAGGCATCTGGAATCATTCAGATTTTAGTATTGATATTTCTAAGTTACACCAGGATATTGAGAGTATGAAACAGGTGGAGTCTATCTTTTCCTCTCAATGGCTTTCTAATTCCCTTTTTAAAAATCTGGAGGGATATCTTTCCCATGGATCCTTTTTTAAAATAATGATTAATGCGGCTATGTGCTTATGCCTATTCATTTTGAATTGTGTAATAGCGCCATGCCTTTTCAAATACTCAACTGAAGTGTCTCTGCTTTATCTACTGAGTTTCATGCTTATGTTTTAAAAACTAAGAAAGGGGGAGATGTCAGGAGCTGCGTTAGCATTACTGACAAAACGGAGGCACGGCCCCAACCCCCTCTCCTCACCTCACAGGCACGGCCCCAGGATGAAGGAGTTAGGCCTTGTGATTCTGACTTGTTCTTTCCTTTCTTTGGTTGAGTTGGCTTGAAAGAATGTTAAGGTGCTTGAGAGAAGCATGAGAAAGCACAAAGCCTTCTACAGTTGTGCCCAGAAAATAATCTATAAAATAACCATTGACATTTGTTCAAGGATCTTTACAAAGAAAGTCCCAGGATGAGCCTATAAGCCACAACTTGAGGCCATGGGAAGGATTATTATCTGACACCTGTTTGTGAGGGGAATGTTTATGGGAAAAGAAGTTTGCTAAGTTTAGGGTTTAGGAGGAATTAAGAATAGCTAGAATTTTGCCAAGAAAATGCACTGGTCATTGCATTTGAGGGTGTTTGCACCCTCTTCCAACAACACAAGAGAAGACTCTACACATGGACATCACCAGATGGTCAACACCGAAATCAAATTGGTTATATTCTTTGCAGCCAAAGATGGAGAAGCTCTATACAGTCAACAACAACAACAAAAAATACTAGGAGCTGACTGTGGCTCAGATCATGAATTCCTTATTGCCAAATTCAGACTTAAATTGAAGACAGCAGGGAAAACCATTAGACCATTCAGGTAAGACCTAAGTCAAATCCCTTATGATTATACAGTGGAAGTGAGAAATAGATTTAAGGGCCTAGATCTGATAGATAGAGTGCCTGATGAACTATGGACTGAAGTTCGTGCCATTGTACAGGAGACAGGGATCAAGACCATTCCCATGGAAAAGAAATTCAAAAAAGCAAAATGGCTGTCTGGGGGGCCTTACAAATAGCTGTGAAAAGAACAAAAGCAAAAAGCAAAGGAGAAAAGGAAAGATATAAACATCTGAATGCAGAGTTCCAAAGAATAGCAAGAAGAGATAAGAAAGCCTTCCTCAGCGATCAATGCAAAGAAATAGAGGAAAACAACAGAATGGGAAAGACTAGGGATCTCTTCAAGAGAATCAGAGATACCAAGGGAACATTTCATGCAAAGATGGGCTCGATAAAGGACAGAAATGCTATGGACCTAACAGAAGCAGAAGATATCAAGAAGAGGTGGCAAGAATACATAGGAGAACTGTACAAAAAAGAGCTTCACGACCCAGATAATCACAATGGTGTGATCACTGACCTAGAGCCAAACATCCTGGAATGTGAAGTCAAGTGGGCCTTAGAAAGCATCACTACGAACAAAGCTAGTGGAGGTGATGAGATTACAGTTGAGCTATTTAAAATCCTGAAAGATGATGCTTTAAAAGTGCTGTACTCAATATACCAGCAAATTTGGAAAACTCAGCAGTGGCCACAGGACTGGAAAAGGTCAGTTTTCATTCCAATATCAAAGAAAGGCAATGCCAAAGAATGCTCAAACTACTGCACAACTGCACTCATCTCACACGCTAGTAAAGTAATGCTCAAAATTCTCCAAACCAGGCTTCAGCAATATGTGAACCATGAACTTCCAGATGTTCAAGCTGGTTTTAGAAAAGGCAGAGGAACCAGAGATCAAATTGCCAATATCTGCTGGATCACCGAAAAAGCAAGAGAGTTCCAGAAAAGCACCTATTTCTGCTTTATTGACTATGCCAAAGCCTTTGTCTGTGTGGATCACAATAAACTGTGGAAAATTCTGAAAGAGATGGGAATACTAGACCACCTGATCTGCCTCTTGAGAAATCTGTATGCAGGTCAGGAAGCAACAGTTAGAACTGGACATGGAAAAGACTGATTCCAAACAGGAAAAGGAGTATGTTAAGGCTGTATATTGTCACCCTGCTTATTTAAACTATATGCAGAGTACATCATGAGAAATGCTGGGCTGCAAGAAGCACAAGCTGGAATCAAGATTGCTAGGAGAAATATCAATATCCTCAGATATGCAGATGACACCACCCTTATGGCAGAAAGTGAAGAGGAGCTAAAAAGCCTCTAGATGAAGGTGAAGGAGGAGAGTGAAAAAGTTGGCTTAAAGCTCAACATTCAGAAAACGAAGATCATGGCATCTGGTCCCATCACTTCATGGGAAATAGATGGGGAAACAGTGGAAACAGTGTCAGACTTTATTTTTGTGGGCTCCAAAATCACTACGGGTGGTGACTGCAGCCATGAAATTAAAAAACGCTTACTCCTTAGAAGGAAAGTTATGACCAACCTACACAGCATATTACAATGCAGATACATTACTTTGTCCACAAAGGTCCGTCTAGTCAAGGCTATGGTTTTTCCAGTGGTCATGTATGGATGTGAGAGTTGGACTGTGAATAAAGTTGAGCCCCGAAGAATTGATGCCTTTGAACTGTGGTGTTGGAGAAGACTCTTGAGAGTCCCTTGGACTGCAAGGAGATCCAAGCAGTGCATTCTGAAGGAGATCAGCCCTGGGATTTCTTTGCAAAGAGTGATGCTGAAGCTGAGACTCCAGTACTTTGGCCACCTCATGCGAAGAGTTGACTTATTGGAAACTGCTCTGATGCAGGAGGAGAAGGGGACGACAGAGGATGAGATGGCTGGATGGATCACTGACTCAATGGACGTGAGTCTGAGTGAACTCCGGGAGTTGGTGATGGACAGGGAGGCCTGGCATGCTGTGATTCATGGGGTCACAAAGAGTTGGAAACGACTGAGCAACTGAACTGAACTGAACTGAAGAATAGCTAGAAGCCTTTTTAGGAGATAATGATCTTAAGATGCTAGGGGCAAACAGGATTCAGAAAGATAAGAAATAAACTGAGGAACGTAGCATAAGTTACAATATAATCACAAGTTCAGTACAGTAAATCTGGGTGGGGGAAACTAAAAACGTCAAACCTCTGACCTAATGTTTTTGTCAAAGTATGAAGGAGAACCTGAAGCTTGAAATAAACATGTAGTCCCGTACTATGAATCAGAGACTACATCATTGTCTGCCGATGTAGCTCTGTACTATGAGTCAGAGGCTACTTCATCATTGCCAGCACCGTCCATCTCTTCAGGTTGAATCCCTGGCTGCTGGAGCTGGACTCCGGCAAACAAGTTGTAAAAATGAAAAGTGTATTAACTTTACATGGGATATTGAAAATAAAGAGAAAATTATTTGTGCCTTTTCCTATGTTACAAAATGGAACTTATAAGTATAATAATCACACATCAAAACTACATAGTTCATACATGAAGTCCAGATTAAATTTATGTCCCTTTTACTCTCAAGATTTCCTTCTTTGGATAATAAATTAGATGTACATACAAGTCAAAAAAGAAAATATTAGCTTGGGCTTAATTTTTTCCAGAATCATTCATAGTACCAGTGGTTGGAAAGATCTTAAAAGATTTCATATAGCCTCTTGCAAATGATGGGATTGAAATTAGTATTTTTATCTTTGATATTTTTATGAATAAGCTGCCAAAATCTAGTCTAAAGAGGGTACATAAATTGACATAGCTTCTTCCTGAATAAATATACAGAAAAGATTGCTTCAAACAGGAAAAAAAAAAAAAAAAGGAGAAGAAGCCAAATAATTCATGTATATCTTTGCATACTCTTTAAATTTATTTTTAATGGTAATAAAACATCTATATAACTTAAGTAATCCAGATATAACTTAAGTGAAAGTCACTCAGTTATATCCAACTCTTTATATTCTCATGGACTATACAGTCCGTGGAATTCTCTAGGCCAGAATACTGGAGTGGGTAACCTTTCCCTTCTCCAGGGGATCTTCCCAACCCAGGGATCAAACTCAAGTCTCCCACATTACAGGCAGATTCTTTACAGCTGAGCTACCAGGGAAGCCCAAACATTCACACAGCAACTGGAAATATAGAATGTGTATGTGTGTGTATTTAATTCTTTTAATTATATAACATATTACTCTTTTCCCCAATTTTGCTCTGTATTATAGTTGCTCTTTTTCTATTTGTTAAATATGTATTACATATCTAATAAACACGGAAATTATCTCATTTCTGTCATATCTATCAATATACAGTATATGTCATTAATAGTTGATATTACTACAGAATACATTAACTCTAGTTAATAGTAATAGTTAATAGTAATAGTAATAGTTAATAGTAATTAACTCTAATAATAGTTAATAGTAATAGTTAATAGTAATTAACTCTAATTACTACAGAATATATTAACTCTAGTCAAAATAATATGAAAGAAAAACTGTATGTCTTCCATCCACCTATTACACTTGATATTTGACTGTAGGTTTACAGAGGATATTAGGCCAACCAAAACTTGAATGTCTTACATTGCCTACAAAGTACCATTAGCCTTTATACTACTTTGTGCCAAATTCAAAACAACAAATATAATGATCATTTTAATCAGAGATACAAAATTCAGTTGACTCTGAACCCAGATCCCAAAATAATTGTAAGGATATTGCTAGTACTGTCTTCAAAACTTGCTTCTTATGGTGTAGGTCAATATACACATGGTATTGAATTATAAATTAAAGAATACTTCTTTGGCATTAGGTATCATTACTATATTACTGCCATTCAATGACAAATTATTGAAGTTCCTCTGTGGTTGGCAAATTTTTCAACATTATATATCAGTGAATAAAATAAAAATTCTTCCTATTGCGAAGTTTTTCTAGTGGGATGTGCTGGAGAAAGAGAATACAATAATATATTAAATAACTACATCAAATTTCTCATTGTATAAGTGCTGCTGCTGCTGTGGCTGTTAAGTCGTGTCCGACTCTGTGTGACCCCATAGACAGGAATCCACCAGGCTCCGCCACCCCTGGGATTCTCCAGGCAAGAATGCTGGAGTGGGTTGCAATTTCTTTCTCCGTATAAGTACTAAGAAAAACTGAATTAAGATTAAGCAAGTAAGGGGGGCTTCCCTGATAGCTCAGTAAGAATCCGCCTGCAATTTAGGAGACCCCAGTTTGATCTCTGGGTCAGGAAGATCCTCTGGAGAAGGGATAGGCTACCGTCTCCAGTATTCTTGGGCTTCCCTGGTGGCTCAGCTGGTAAAGAATCCGCCTGTAATGTGGGAAACCTGGGTTTGATCTCTGGGTTCGGAAGAGCCCCTGGATAAGGGAAAGGTTACTAACTCCAGTATTCTGGACTGGAGAATTCCATGGACTGTACAGTCCATGGGGTCGCAAAGAGTTGGACATGACTGAGCGACTTCACTTAAATTATATCTGGATCTCTTTATGCTATTTTTAAAATCTCTTTTGAGACAGAAATTATTCAAAACTATAAAGTTAAAAATAATAAAACATATACAATGTATAACAAGGTAGGTAGGTTTGAAAGAACAGAGTTGGGAATTATTCCACTTTTAATTAGAGTAATCAGAATAAAAGTCACTGAGTAAATATCTTAAGTTGGACACAACAGAACATTAGGAAGCTGATGAACTGATGAACTAATGAACTAGAGAGACCATTTTTATTCTAAAAACATTCAAATTTATTCATTTATTTATCTTGGCAGTACACAGCCAAACAAAACATCTGCAGGCTGTGTTCTGTTTATTTGCCATTGTATTTGACCTCTTCTTTAAATAGGAAATAACTCACAGCAACTTTTAAAAAATTTTAGTCTACTAGCCTTCACCACATTTGTCAGTGAATAAATGGTTATATGTAAAAAGGCTAATGTTTACCTTGAGTCTGCTCTTGATTCAACCTAATCATTTACATGCAAGATATTCTCTAGTATAAATGTGGCTGAAATACATGTTACCTCTTCCTTAAGCTATTAAATACACCTCTTAACTAATTCCTTTGCCTCCAGGCTCTTTCTCTTTCCATTTATCTACAGGATAAACCTTTTAGACTGAAAGTATGATTGGTTTACTCACTTGATGACAAACCTTCAGTAGTTTTTCTGCATTCTACTGAATCAAATCCAAATGCCTTTATCACCACCATTTGGTCTCCTTCTACATTTTGCCCAAGCTGCACTTTTAAATGATGCATTATTTCTTGCACATCATGTGTACATGTAGGCGTTATTCACCCATGTCTTCTTTCTGTTCTTTATTCTAGAACATTAATCAATTCTATCTTTCTTTGACAATAATATCCTATATTTCAACATTGTATATGCATTCTTGTGTGAGTTTCCCATATCAAAATAATCAACTCTAATGAAGTCTTACATTTCTTCGTCAGCACTCTTATGACAATTTCCTTTTCAACACTCTTATGTCAATACATTGACTTGTAATTCCTCATATTGATTTATATTCCTCATGAGTTCGAAAAATGCTTGCAAATGGAAAATGCATAGCTTTTTTTGTTTGTTTATCACTGATAACCAATCTCAATGGGATTTCCCAGACAAGCATACTGGAGTGAGTTTCCATTTCCTTCTCCAGGGGATCTTCCCAACCCAGAGATTAAACCCAGGTTTCCTGCATTGCAGTCAGATTCTTTACCATCTGAGCCACCAGGGAAGCCCCATATAAACTTTAGCTGCTGCTAAGTCACTTCAGTCATGTCCGACTCTGTGCGACCCCATAGACAGCAGCCCACCAGGCTCCCCTGTCCCTGGGATTCTCCAGGCAAGAACACTGGAGTGGGTTGCCATTTCCTTCTCCAATGCATGAAAGTGAAAAGTGAAAGGGAAGTCGTTCAGTCGTGTCTGACTCTAGCGACCCCATGGACTGCAGCCTACCAGGCTCCTCCGTCCATGGGATTTTCCAGGCAAAAGTACTGGAGTAGGGTGCCATTGCCTTCTCCGAGTTAACTTTAAGTCCCTTCTAAATGTCTTACATGCTCACCCTGAGACCCATGAAATAGAAGTTTTAAATGTGCAGAAGCTTCATGTGAAGGATTATCATTGGCAAATCTAAAAGCATCAGCTGAGGGGGGCTGGTTGGGCAGGGAACGGTGGAAATGCTTCCTGATACAGAGGCATTGGCAGACACCACTGTTGTGTTCCACACCTAACCTACTGGCACAGTGGGTAACGGAAAGCAGCACACTCCCACGCTGTTGAAACTGAAGAGCTCCAGTGGATGCAGCACTCCATCAACTTCAGGCTGGGACAGGCAGCTGTGAATGGGCTCAAATTTATCCAGTTTCCTAGCTAAAATATGAGGGTATGGTTAACTACAACTCCCTCCCCCTAGCTGCAGCTACAGAGCATAAGCAGTCCTAAAGCCAGTCCTGTAGGAGACAAGGCACTCTCATGCGGCACTGCTGAACCTGCTGGAAATGCAAAGTACAATTATATGCCCTGCTACATTCCTGAATCGGGGGACAAACTTGTGCCCCATGCACTCTCCAGCTACACAGGTCAAACCAGGGGTATGTACAGTCCACATCGGAAACATCAGTTGATTCCCTGACCCTGATGGCCAAGTGGATTCTCATTCCAGCACTCCATGGTACTGTAACAATTAAAAAGACAGTTCTTGGCAGCCCATCACCTCCAGGGCACCACAGACAACAGACTGAAACACAATCCTAGTCTTTCTGTGAATAAAACCTATTTACTTAGCTTAAAGCTCACCTTTAGTGAGTGGCCAGCCGCAGGAGCGGCTGAGAGGAGCTACCCCACGACCGAGGTCAGGGGCAGCGGCCTGGAGGAGCTAACCCACATCCAAGAAGCAGTGGCTGCGCAGGGAACAGGAGGGCCGAGAGGAGCTACTCCACGTTTAAGGTCAGGAGGGGCGGCAGTGAGGAGGTACCCCTCCTCCAAGTTAAGGAGCACTGGGTGTGCTTTGCTGGAGCAGCTATGAAGAGATACCAGATGACTAAGGTAAGAGAAACCCAAGTAAGATGGTAAGTGTTGTGAAAGGCTATCAGAGGGCAGACACATTGAAACCATAATCACAGAACACTGGTCAATCTGATCACATGGACCAAAGCCTTGTCTAACTCAATGAAACTGAGCCATGCCCTGTGGGGCCACCCAAAACGGGTGGGTCATGGTGGAGAGGTCTGACAGAATGTGGTACACTGGAGAAGGGAATGGCAAACCACTTCAGTATTCTTGCCTTGAGACCCCATGAACAGTATGAAAAGGCAAAATGATAGCATACTGAAAGAGGAACTCCCCAGGTTGGTAGGTGCCCAAATTGCTACTGGAGATCAGTGGAGAAATAACTCCAGAAAGAATGAAGGGATGGAGCCAAAGCAAAAACAATACCCAGTTATGGATGTAACTGGTGATAGAAGCAAGGTCTGATGCTATAGAGAGTAATATTACATAGGAACCTGGAATGTCAGGTCCATAAGTCAAGGCAAATTGGAAGTGGTCAAACAAGAGATGGCAAGAGTGAATGTCGACATTCTAGGAATCAGTGAACTGAAATGGACTGGAATGGGTGAATTTAACTCAGATGACCATTATATCTAACACTGCGGGCAGGAATCCCTCAGAAAAAATGGAGTAGCCATCATGGTCAACAAAAGAGTCTGAAATGCAGTACTTGGATGCAATCTCAAAAACGACAGAATGATCTCTGTTCGTTTCCAAGGCAAACCATTCAATATCACAGTAATCCAAGTCTATGCCCCAACCAGTAATGCTGAAGAAGCTGAAGTTGAATGGTTCTATGAAGACCTACAAGACCTTTTAGAACTAACACCCAAAAAAGACGTCCTTTTCATTGTAGAGGACTAGAATGCAAAAGTAAGAAGTCAAGAAAGACCTGGAGTAACAGGTAAATTTGGCCTTGGAATACGGAATGAAACAGGGCAAAGGCTAAAAGAGTTTTGCCAAGAGAACACACTGGTCTAGCAAACATCCTCTTCCAACAACACAAGAGAAGACTCTACACATGGACATCACCAGATGGTCAACACTGAAATCAGATTGATTATATTCTTTGCAGCCAAAATGGAGAAGCTGTATACAATCAGCAAAAACAAGACCGGAAGCTGACTGTGGCTCAGGTCATGAACCCCTTATTGCCAAATTCAGACTTAAATTGAAGAAAGTAGGGAAAACCACTAGACCATTCAGGTATGACCTAAATCAAATCCCTTATGATTATACAGTGGAAGTGAGAAATAGATTTAAGGGACTAGATCTGATAGATAGAGTGCCTGATGAACTATGGAATGAGGTTCATGACATTGTACAGGAGACAGGGATCAAGACCATCCCCATGGAAAAGAAATGCAAAAAAGGAAAATGGCTGTCTGGGGAGGACTTACAGATAGCTGTGAAAAGCAAAGGAGAAAAGGAAAGATATAAGCATCTGAATTCAGAGTTCCAAACAATATAAAGGAGAGATAAGGAATCCTTCTTCAGTGATCAATGACAAGAAATAGAGGAAAACAACAGAATGGGTAAAACTAGAGATCTCTTCAAGAAAATTAGAGATACCATGGGAACATTTCATGCAAAGATGGGCTTGATAAAGGACAGAAATGGTATGGACCTAACAGAAGCAGAAGAGATTAAGAAAAGGTGGCAAGAATACAAAGAAAAACTATACAAAAAAGTTCTTCACGACCAAGATAATCATGATGGTGTGATCACTGACCTAGAGCCAGACATCCTGGAATGTGAAGTCAAGTGGGGCTTAGAAAGTATCACTATGAACAAAGCTAGTGGAGGTGATGAGATTACAGTTGAGCTATTTTAAATCCTGAAAGATGATGCTGTGAAAGTGCTACACTCAAAATGCCAGCAAATTTGGAAAACTCTGCAGTGGCCACAGGACTGGAAAAGGTCAGTTTTCACTCCAATCCCAAAGAAAGGCAATGCCAAAGAATGCTCAAACTTCCGTACAATTTCACTCCTCTCAGACGCTAGTAAAATAATGCTCAAAATTCTTCAAGCCAGTCTTCAGCAATACATGAACCGTGAACTTCCAGGTGTTCAAGCTTGTTTTAGAAAAGGCAGAGGAACCAGAGATTAAATTGCCAACATCTGCTGAAAAAGCAAGAGATCACTGAAAAAGCAAGAGAGTTCCAGAAAAACATCTATTTCTGCTTTATTGATTAAGCCAAAGCCTTTGACAATGTGGATAACAATAAACCATGGAAAAATCTGAAAGAGATGGGAATACCAGACCACCTGATCTGCCTCTTGAGAAACCTATATGCATGTCAGGAGGCAACAGTTAGAACTGGACATGGAACAACAGACTGGTTCCAAATAAGAAAAGGAGTACATCAAGGCTGTATATTGTCACCTTGCTTATTTAACTTATATGCAGAGTACATCATGAGAAACGCTGGGCTGGAAGAAGCACAAGCTGGAATCAAGACTGCCGGGAGAAATATCAGTAACCTCAGATATGCAGATGACACCACCCGTATGGCAGAAAGTGAAGAGGAACTACAAAGCCTCTTGATGAAAGTGAAAGAGGAGAGTGAAAAAGTTGGCTCAAAGCTCAACATTCAGAAAACTAAGATCATGACATTTGGTCCCATCACTACATGGGAAATAGATGGGGAAACAGTGTCAGACTTTATTTTTTTGGGCTCCAAAATCACTGCAGATGGTGATTGCAGCCATGAAATTAAATGACCCAGAGGGATGGTATGGGGAGGGAGGAGGGTTCAGGATGGGGAACACATGTATACCTGTGACGGATTCATTTTGATATTTGGCAAAACTAATACAATTTGTAAAGTTTAAAAATAAAATAAAATTGGAAATAAGTCTAAAAAAAAAAAAAAAAAGACCCTTACTCCTTGGAAGGAAAGTTATGTCCAACCTAGATAGCCTGTTGAAAAGCAGAGTTATTAGTTTGCCAAGAAAGATCCATCTAGTTAAGGCTATGGTTTTTCCCGTAGTCATGTATGGATATGAGAGTTGGACTGTGAAGAAAGCTGAGCACTGAAGAATTGATGCTTTTGAACTGTGGTGTTGGAGAAGACTCTTGAGAGTCCCTTGGACTGCAAGGAGATCCAAGCAATCCATCCTAAAGGAGATCAGTCCTGGGTGTTCTTTGGAAGGAATGATGCTAAAGCTGAAACTCCAATACATTGGCCACCTCTTGCGAAGAGTTGACTCATTGTAAAAGACTCTGATGCTGGGAGGGATTGGGGGCAGGAGGAGAAGGGGATGACAGAGGATGAGATCACTGGATGGCATCACCAACTCTATGGATGTGAGTTTGAGTGAACTCCGGGAGTTGGTTATGGACAGGGAGGCTTGGAGTGCTGCAATTCATGAGGTTGCAAAGAGTTGGACATGACTTAGTGACTGAACTGAACTGAAAGCTCACCTGAAAGACAAGATTCAAGTTTTTCAGACATTGAGCAGTTAAGGAAATACTCCCAGGGAAAGTAAGCAGAGAGACACCACCCTTGCTCTCTCCCTTGGCCTCTCTAATGTTGGACAAGACTTCCCAGAAAGAAGTTATACAGCTATAAGGAAATTGCTTTTTGTTATTGTCACCTGGGGAGACATCCAGATCTCCTGTTCTGGAGTCCAACAGGAATTATGACTGTAGAACCATAGGATTCTGCATGGCATTATATTTTAAAAGCTGCTGCCTGAAGGTGTGGCATCTTATCAGCCACATAGGAGATATTAAATAAGACTCCTTCCTTGAAACACTAACTGAAGACACCAGGCTTCCCTGTCCTTCACTATCTCCTGGAGTTTACTCAAACTCATGTCCATTGCGGAGAAGGCAATGGCACCCCATTCCAGTACTCTTGCCTGGAAAATCCTATGGACAGAGGAGGCTGGTAGGCTGCAGTCCATGGGGTCGCTAAGAGTTACACACGACTGAGCGACTTCACTTTCACCTTTCACTTTCATGCACTGAAGAAGGAAATGGCAACCCACTCCAGTGTTTTTGCCTGGAGAATCCCAGGGACGGGGGAGCCTGGTGGGCTGCCGTCTATGGGGTCGCGCAGAGTCGGACACGACTGAAGCGACTTAGCAGCAGCAGCAGCAGCATGTCCATTGAGTCAGCAATGTCATCCCATCTTATCCTCTGTCTCCCCCTTTTCCTCTTGTCCTCTTGTCTGCCAGGATCAGGGTCTTTTCCAATGAATCGACTCTTCATATCAGGTGCCCAAAGTACTGGAATTTCAGCTTCAGCATCAAGACCTTCCAATGAATTTCAGGGTTGATTTCTTTGAGGATTGACTGGTTTGATATTGGAGTTCAAGGGACTCTCTTGAATCTTCTCCAGCACCACAGTTTGAAAGTATCAGTTCTTCAGCCATCAGCCTTCTTTATGGTCCAACTCTCACGTTTGTGTTTGACTACTGGAAAAACCTTTGCTTTGGCTATACAGAGCTTTGTCAGCAAAGTGATGTCTCCACTTTTTAATATGGTCTCTAGGTCTGTCATAATTTTTCTTCCAAGGAAGTGAAAGATCTTTGCTCTGAAGGCTATAAGACATTGATGAAACAAAATGAAAACAATGCAAGTAAATGGAAAGATATACTGTTATCAAGGACTGGAAGAGTCGATATTGTTAAAATGTTCATATTATGCAAAGCAATCTACAGATACGAAACAATCCCTATTGTAATACCAAATCGTGTCATTTTTTATGGTCTAGAACAAATAATCCTAAAATTTGTATGGGACTGCTAAAGACCCCAATATAGCCAAAGCAATTCTGAGAATAAAGAGCAAAGCTGGAAGTATCATGCACCTTTATTTCTAACTATTTTGTCAAGCTCTAAAAGTTCAAATAGTATGGTAATGGCACAAAAGTAGACGTGTAGATCAGTGAAAAAGTAAAGTGCCCAGAACTTACATTTCTATGGTTAATATATCTATGACAATGGAACCAAAAATATAAAATGGGAAACAGATGGTCTCTTTGATAGGTGATGTTGGGAAAACAGAACTTCAACATGTGACATATTTAAACTGGACCACTTTCTTATACCACATACAAAAATAAACTCAGAATATATTAAAGACTTAAATGTAACAACTGAAACCAAGAAGTTCCTAGAGGAAAACCTAAAACAATGTACTCCCTGACATTGGTCTTAACATTGTTTTTCTGGATATGTCTATGTGACATACAGATGTTTTTTTCCCTGTATCCCATATCCATTACCAATGTTACATAAATAAGACTAAAATAGAAGCTCATACCCATGACAGAATAATTTAAATCAATGTTTCAGATTATATATAAATTTAGATCCTATATTTGAAGTTCTTAATTATTTATATAAAAAGTTAGCTCATATTTCAAGTTCTTAATTCTCATTTTCTATAATAGTAAGTCTCAAAGTCATGTCTAGTCAATAATTGATATTATACATTTAAAAATAAAGTATAACATTCTCTATTTCATAGAAATTTTCATTCATTCACTTTTTTTATTCCCACATTCATTTTTGACAAGATTTTATTTTCTCCACCTAAGCAATGGGGTAACCAACCAATTCAAGAAGCTCACAAAAGCACCATGGCAAGAAGAAAAATAAGTGAACCTAGACACTTAATAATAAAACTACAGTAAATCAGACAGAGACATTACTTTAAAAAAAAAATTCAAAGCTGGGATAGAGAGAAAGGCGTATTAGCTTCAGTGAGGGATAAGTCTTCCAGTGACTGAGTTCTCAACAGAATCAGTGAAAGAAGTCAATGGATCTGTTATTTCTATGTATTGAGTGAAAATAACCCTCTATTTAGCTGTGAAAAAAGTCTTTCAAGAATAAGAGCAAATAAAAACATTTTTAGACAAACAAATGAAATTACAGTAACAGCTAATAATACTGGAGTGGGTTGCCATGCCCTTCAGGGAATCTTCCTGGCCCAGGGATCAAACCCCCTCTAAGTCTCCTGCACTGGCAGGCTGGTTCTTTACCACTAGCACCACCTGTTGTGCTATTAACAAATATTGCATAGATTTTTCCTAGATTGCCATTTCAAATGTTGGATGTCTCAAGCAAGTGAATATGTGGTATCAAGGATGAAAGCTGATGTCCATGATTTTTGAGGGGTTAGACTCAAGAATCTGGCTCAATTCCACTGGTATCTCTTTAAAATATGGGAGATATTCTTTTTGAAAATTTTCTCCTAGTAGATTTTGCTGGTGTGTCATTGTTAGAAGTAGTTACATTGTTACTGGATGCCTATAATTCCTTTATAAGAAAAGCAAACAAATAGGAAAACCTTAAAACTAAACAGAAGCTGGTTTCCAATAAATCTTTTCTATTGTGTTATGGAAACACCTGACATACTTAAAGAGGACAAAATAAATATCAAGCCCTCAGAAATCTTATTTATGTCACAAATAAGTTATTTTTGTAAGAACTACATGTCTATAGAATAGATAAACTGCAACTAAAACCTTCACAAGCAAAGCACACTGAAATTGAGAGCAGTATTCTTTTGAAGAAATATTCCCTCTCAGAAAGGAGTCATACTTTTGTGAATTAGGTTATACTGTTAAAGATAAAGAAGTACAGTGCCTTGACTAATGTCTGTTTGATAAGAACACATGATGCAAAAATATCAGAAAGCATCTACTAAAAATAGAGTCCTTTATATACTTCAGTCTCATTAAAAATAAAAATCAGAACTAAAATAATACTGGGATAGAGTAAGAGACCCAGACTGAGTTCTATTTCTCAGACTTACTAATCATGCTTTACATTAATTCCTGAGTCAAAGTTCCTTCCTCTGGACAATACTTCTCCAATTGCTTATCTTTGCAATGATTACCACAATAATATAAAAACTATTTTGTTCATTATAATATTGTACAATCCCTAAAATTCCACTAAATAATACAATTTTTGAACAAAAATATATAAATGTAACATTCCATGTATAAAATATTACATTGTTATTCATAAAGTCATCAATTCCCTGTACAAAAATATTTAAGCAGTGTGAATTATTATTAATACTTGGAATTAATAGGTTTTGAATTACAACCTAAATGATAAAATAGGGTCAAATTGAGAATTTTATTTCAAATTCATTTGGTTTTTTACAATGATATAGTACCAGTCTTAGCATGGTTGTAATAGCAAATTAATACATTTCAGTACTCTTATGTAGCATTAGAAGAACCCTGATTGTGATTATCAGTAAGTCATTATAATCTCTGATGCGTTAAGGCAAACACACAAACACACACATATAAATAAACACATACATCTTTACACATATAAATATATAGCATATTAGCATTACATAATTGATATTACATAGCTCGTGTGTGTGTGTGTGTGCGCCCAGTTGTGTCTTACTGTTTGCAACCCCACAGACTACAGCCCACCAGGCTGCTCTCTCCATGGGATTTTCTAGGCAAGAATAATGGAGCAAGTTGCTTTCTTTCTCCAGGGAGTCTTCCCAATCCAGGAATCAAACTCATATCTCTTGCATCTCCTGAACTGGCAGGCAGATTCTTTACTAGTAAAGCCACTTGGGAAGCCCTATATAGCACATATATAATATATGGACTTCCACTGGTGTTCCAGTTGTTAAGAATCTGCCCTTTCAGGCAGGAGGCATGAGTTTGATCCCTGGTCAGGGAACTAAGATCCCACATACTCAGGCAGTGCAGTCAAAAATAAATAAATAAATAAAATGGAGAAATAGCCTCATCTTAAAAAGTCTAGTAATCAATATTCTATATAACATAAAATCCATAATTAACACAAAAGCAGCACAATTATTTTAATTAGAAAAACATATTGGATCAGCAAATCAAATTTGAATCATTTGTATGATTCACACAAATGTTATAATAGTTCAAACACATTATTACTTAAAAGTCAAAGGGAAACACCCTTGGCAGTTTCATGTTGATGTATGACAAAACCAATACAATATTGTAAAGTAAAATAAATACATACATAAATAAAAGGGAAACAAATAAGATAATTTTACGAAAAAGAAAAGGACTTCTTCTTTGGCATTATGGGAATTTATACATTCTGAAAGAACATTCCTCTTAAAATCTTTAGCATGTTGTACAAAATGCAATAAATA
Source organism: Bos indicus x Bos taurus (assembly GCF_003369695.1). NCBI lineage: Eukaryota > Metazoa > Chordata > Mammalia > Artiodactyla > Bovidae > Bos > Bos indicus x Bos taurus. Next base: position 14,293,000 of record NC_040076.1, on the reverse strand, counting down.
ACCCATTAAATATATAGTTAAGCTAAGTTTAAATAAATAAATTTATAAGACCAAATACAATGAAGGGCACGTGATGAGCTAAAAAAAATGGTGAAAACGAAAGGGATTTAACAATATTGGAGTTTTGAAAGCCCAGAAAATAAGGAAAATACATGTGTTCCCATAGTCATGGTAGTAAAACAAGGCACATTATGAAGGAGCAGTGGAGAAACTTAAATTCTTTTACACAGGGTAAAAGGATAGATTTTTAAAAATCCACTAATTGATACAGATATAGAGAACAGACTTATGGACATGGGGAGCCGGCAGAGGGAGAGGATGAATGTATGGAAAGAGTAACATGGAAACTTACATTACCATATGAAAAATAGATAGCCAAAGGGAATTTGCTGTATGACTCAGGGAACTCAAACTCGGGCTCTGTAACAACCTAGAGGGGTGGATGGGGAGGGAGATGGGAGGGAGGTTCAAGAGGGAGGGGGCATATGTATACCTATGGCTGATTCATGTTGATGTTAGGCAGAAACCAACAAAGTTCTGTAAAGCAATCATCCTTCAATTAAAAAATAAACTAATTAAAAAAAATCCCCTCCTTAAAGATAATAATCAAAGAAAGATATCTTTCTTGTTCTTATCCTAAAGGTTGAAAAATATCTCTCATGAGAATCTGTAACAATAGCTGTACTTTTATGCATATTTGGGGGTTTGGATTTATGCTCTCTATGGATTCTGGACAATCCCAACCCAAGTACTTAGGTTAAAGTGATATTCAGTAAGAAACCCTCACCAGGAGAAAAGTACAAATTAAGATCAACCAAGAGCTTCCCAAGTGGCACTAGTGGTAAAGAATCCACCTGTGAAAGTAGGAGACTCAAGAGACACGGGTTTGATCCCTGGGTTGGGAAGAGCCCCTGGAGTAGGAAATGGCACCCCATTCCAGTATTCTTGCTTAGAAAGTTCCATGAGCAAAGAAGCCTGGCGGATTACAGTCCATGGTGCTGCAAAGAGTTGGATACAACTGAGCGACTAAGCATTAAATGTAAATTCAAAATTAAAATAGATAAAAGGTCCAAAATAGTCATATTTCATGGCAGAAACAGAGATCATCATTCTCTGTCTCTTCTTGTAAGGGCACCAATGTCATCATGAGGACTATACCCTCATCCTAATTATCTCCACAAAGTCCCATTTCCTAATACCATCAGATTGGAGAATAGGGTTCCCTCAAATAAATTTTGGAGAGACAGAAATATTCAGGCGATAGCAACAGTGTATGACAGTCATAAGCATATTCCTAAGGCCCACCTAGTGGAAAAAGAAAAACAATAAATCATTAATAAAAAGGAAGAAACAAAGTATATTTTATATATAATTTTGGAATAAATATATTTTAACTAATAATGAAGGATGATAAGTATAGATTTAGCTAAATTTATCATCAAGTAATGTAGGAAACTATGTGTATTGAAAAGCAAATGTAGTTCCAGAAAGATATCTGGAAACTTTCAAGTCATAGCAAGAATAATAGCTATATACTACATAAAACAAGTATTTTTGAAGATCTAAGAAAATTAGGCAAAAATAGAAAGTGGAAAAATTATTATATTTAAAAAACTCAAATTTAAAATATTCTAAAAGTGTCCAGTAGTAGAATAATGATTAGAAATTTATGTTTAACCATGCCAGAGATATTATGTAACTTCTAAATGATAGAGTGATATGTTCATTCATTGACAACAAATGTTTTCAATGATGCATTAAAAAAAAAAAAAAGTGTACATGTGTTTTTGTAGTTATATGAGAAAGCAGATCCAAACATCTATATATACCATTTGCCTTTAAGAGAAAACTCCAAAGTATAAACCCCAAAAGATAATAGCTATGTCATAGATGTGCAGGGTATGTAGGTGAGGAAAACTAACAGAGATGTTTAGATTTTATTGAGGAAAAAAAAAAAGTTTTTGATTTGGAAAACAAACAGCAAGGAAATCAAACAGGTCAATCTTAAAGGAAATCACCCCTGAATATTCATTGGTAAACTAGTGCTGAAGCTGAAGCTCAGATATTTTGGCCACCTGATGTGAAGAGCCCACCCACTGGAAAATTCCCTGATGTTGGGTAAGATTGAGGGAAGAAGGAGAAGGAGGCAACGGAGGGTGAGATGGTTGCATGGCATCATTGACTCAATGGACCTGAGTCTGAGCAAACTCCAGGAGATAGTGAAGGACAGGGAAACCGGGTGTGCTGCAATCCATGGGGTCACAGTGAGTCAGACATGACTGAGTGACTAAACAAGAGCAACAAAGCGTATAGCATTTTCCTGGCAATATGATCATTTATTTAAATTCTTACCCTTTTTTAAATGTCAATATAGCAACGACAAGGGATGAGATGGCTGGATGGCATCACTGACTAGATGGACATGAGTTTGAATGAACTCCATGAGTTGGTGATGGACAGGGAGGCCTGGTGTGCTGCAATCCATGGGGTTGCAAAGAGTTAGACACAACTGATTGACTGAACTGAACTGATAGCGATGCTACAAGTTGAGTAATACTGCACATGGAAAATAAAAGGTGGAGGTTGGGGGGTGGGGGGCGAAAGATACTATATAGCTTGCTCCAAAATACAATATAGAGTAATCTATAAAGGAGCTGAGTATTAAAGCATGTTCTGTTGCTATAGTTGTTTTAGTGTCTATCTATTGATATTAACCATTATTCTCCACAACAGCAAGAATAAAAACAACTATATAAAACAGATCTGCAATATGAATTAGTAATATCACATAATTCCTAAAATAAGACAGAGACATTTTAGTGTTTTAATATGGCAGTATTATCTTATGAAAGAAACAGAATTAAGACAAAATACACAAAATGAAAATCAAGACCAAATTTGCTCAGCATTATGATTACTAACTTACAAATTCTGTTTATTAGCTATTCACTATATTTGTGATGCAAATTTCTCTGTATGCCATGTGTGTATTGGCCAGAAGAATAGTGATTAAGATTTAGAAAAGAATTCAACAATATTTATGTTAACCACTCAGCAATATAATTAGAAAAGTCTTGATTAATTATTACAACTTAGGAAAGTAAAACATCCATCTGTGCCATCACATTTGCAGTTTTTGAAGTAAATTGCATAATTTTCAACTCTAACCACAAAGACGCAGAAGAGTCAGAACATATAAGGCAAAGCAATTTTGAAAATAACAAAGTATAGACAGACATGCAAAATTGTTATATCAGACAATGCATTTAACCTCTGTAAAATATAAATCCATAATTACACAAATAAAATAGACTATGCTGTGTAAAAATAGATTATGTCTCCGGTGAAAATTATTGCTGTCATTAACATTATAATAGCTTATCTCATCAATAGTCTCACTAACAAGAATGATAAATGCATTGAATATTATCTGATGTGTTAAATCTAAAGAGTACTTAAATTATTTAGTGATTACTTATAATTAAAAATTGATTTACATCAAAAAATATTATGTGAACCCGTAAGGGATAAATTTGTAGTAGTAGAACTGTGTTTTTATTTAACAAGTTAATAATAAGGTATGTGTATGTCAAATTCCCTGTGTGTGTGTATATATATATATATGTATACACACATATATATACCAGGAGGGAATGTACATTGTAAATGAGTCTGAATTACTTTCCTAAGTGAAAATTGTTTCATCATGCATGAACATCATAATGTGTATCTCTTTAATTAATTATGTTTCATTATTTTAGATTTCTCAATGTCCTGAACACAGGAACATTATTCTTTGAATAATTATTGCCTTATTAAACATAATTACTTGGTGTTAAATACACAACAGAAATAACACTGAATATTTTCCAAAGCATCAACAGAAATGGTGGTACATATACACAATGGAATACTACTCAGCCATGAAAAGGAATGCATTTGAGTCAGTCCTAATGAGGCGGATGAACCTAGAGCCTATTATACTGAGTGAAGTAAGTCAGAAAAAGGAACACAATTATTGTATAGGCTCAGAGGGTAAAGCGTCTGCCTGCAATATGGGAGACCCAGATTCGATCCCTGGGTTGGGAAGATGCCCTGGAGAAGGAAATGGCAACCCACTCCAGTATTCTTTCCTGGAGAATCCCATGGACAGAGGAGCTTGGTGGGCTACAATCTATGGGGTCACAAAGAGTCGGACACGACTGAATGACTTCACTTTCACTTTCAACACATATATATGGAACCTAGGAAGATGATACTGATGGTATTTGCAGAGCAGCAGTGGAGATACAGACATTGGAAACAAACTTATGGATACAGCTAGGAGGGAAAGGAGAGGGTGGGATGTATGGAGAGAGTAACATGTAAACATATATTACAATATGTAAAATAGTTAGCCGATGGAAATTTGCTGTATCACTCAGGGAAGTCAAACTGGGGCTCAATAACAAACTAGTGGGGTGGAATGGGGAGGAAGATGAGAGGGATGTTCAAGTGGGAAGGGACATGGATTCCTTGGATATCTATAATCCTTTGAAGAAGCACAGTAATACACGCACTGATATATTTGCTATATCTCATAGATACAGTAAGTTATTTCTTTGAATTTGTTTCCTTTCTCCCTGTTCTTGGATTGACTTAACCCTGTGTTTACTCCTACCAGGCTACTTTCCTTGTTTCGAATCCTGCTCTCTGTCTTGTGTTACTGAATTTCTACTCATGCGTGCTTCCAATCCATTTGGATTCACGGCTCATGTTACATCAATGTTTCAGTGAAAGAATTATGAATATTCAATTTTTTACTACAATAAAGTAAAGGAAACATAAGACAGAAGTTCACATTCTGTGTGTGTGCCAGTCATTCAGTTTTGTCTGACTATTTGAGACTCCATGGACTATAACCCACCATGGTCTTCTGTCCATGGAATTCTCCAGGCAAGAATACTGGATTGAGTAGCCATTTCCTTCTCCAGGTGATCTTCCTGACCCAGAGAATAAACCCAGGCCTCGTGCATTTCAGGCAGATTCTTTACTGTCTAAGTCATCAAGGAGGCCTAATATGAATATCCAATTCTTTATTATAGTAAAGGAAAACATAGGACAGAAGATTATAGTCAGTGTAAAAACTCTGAACATTCTTATTTCGAAGGATGATTTTGGTTAAGCATGTTGATAAGGACAATATTTTTTTTAATATTTTTGTGCATATACTATATAAACAGAGGATTCTCAGTTCTTTACAGCAAATAAGAAACAGGATAAATTATTGATATACTACAAAATTGAGTAAATCTTAGAACTTGACAGAAGACAAGGCTATCTAAGCAGGTACAGGATAAAATAGGATGGTCTTTGTATCATAGGCAAAGGATTTGGGACTTTTGACCTGAATATAAAAGGGGACTAACTCCATATGATATCAGTGAGTTGAGATGACCTTAGGTGCATTTAGGAATTACTCTTGGCAGCAATGTGAAAATTTTAATGGACAGCAAGAAGGCTGGAAGACTGTCTTCATCCAGGTTAGAAGTGTTGAGTATTAGTACCACTGAAATGACAGTTGAAATGTAAAGGAGATTCTGGTTTTCTTAGTTATTAAATGTCTGAGATGAGCAAGATTTGGTAGCCAGTTTGATTCAGAAATACATAAGTAGAAGGACATAAAAAATAATCCTCAAGTTATAGGAGCCATTGACAAAAATGGGAAAGTTAAGAGAAGTACAAAATGTCCCTCATTACATGAAATAACATTCCTGTCTCACCATACTTCAAGTTCTATGTTGCATTATATAATTTGTTTGACTAGAAATATAGGTTAAAAATGTATATGAAATTACAAAACATTATAGGAGTAAATGACATGAAAACACATATGAGAATTAAATATCAGAATGTTTAAATTAGTTAAATTATTGTTAATTAGTGAGTCCCTGGTGGCTCAGACAGTAAAGAATCTGCCTGCCATGTGGAAGACCCAGATTCGATCCCTGGGATGGGAAGATCCTCTGGAGAAAGAAATGGCAAGCCACTCCAATACTCTTGCCTGGAGAATTCTATGGACAGAGGAGCCTGGGCAGCTACTTTCCATGGGGTGACAAAGAATTGGACATGACTGAGCAACTAACACAATTTTTCAGAATCAAAATTTTAGAACATGTTGAAAATTATCACCCTGGAATGATACTTAAACTATACCCAGTAAAACAGATTTTTGTTGTTTTCCAAGAAAACCTAATCGATTGTATTTAAATGTGAAAATTCTTCCTAGTTAAGTTAGTATTTATAAAAACATTGGCTTACCCAGAGTTGCCCTTTCAATATCATAATGAAATGCAAACACAAAGGAAGAATGCAGATTTTTAGCAAAAATAGAATGATAATTAAAGGCTCCAGGGGTTTAAACTATAATGCACCTAAATCACAAAATGGATTTTGACTTTCTGCTCAGTACTGGCTTAGAAATCTATCTATTAAAATATTATCAGGAGATTACTCTGTCAGAGCTGGAGAAGAATAAAAGATGTGAACACACAAAATTACAGCTTTGCTATTTCAGGATAATTTAAATCTGATATATTTCTTTCAAAATTTTTGGTTCCAGAAATGTTTTTTCATGCTGAAAATTATTCTAAATGATATGGTTTCTTTTAGTAATGGCCCCAAGGCCTTTAAATTATATTACCCAAATCAGTTATGTTCATTATTTAAAGTATATAGCATGTTCAACAAAAAGTTTAAATCAGACATTCCCAAGTGAAGATATCTGGTTTTGCTACAGTTTAAAAAATTGGATTACAATTAGTATAATACATTATTTCCATCTTCAATGCATGCTTTATCCATTTCTGCATCTCATAGACACTATTAGATAATGCATACTGAACAGCAGAAGTGTAAAATATTCAAGAAGATGAATTGCTTCATATAAATTAGAGATGGTAAAGCTTGATTAGTTCACTTTAGGTTAATGTATCTTGAGAGTCCCTCTGTAATTCTATGAGAAATAATATCTGTGGTTATATATTAGAAGTAAATCACCCTAGAAAATGAATAGCGTAGAAAATAGTATGTCACTGGTTCATTTCTATTAAATAAGGTATCACTTGTAAGTTGCCAATATAGATTTTATAAGGTAATTTAAGACCATATAAAGTCTTAATTTTCAAACTAAATATTTAGACTAAATTTAGACCCTTAATTTAGAGTAAACTCTTCATGCAAAAAGTCATTGAATATGACAATTCATATAAAATGAGTTAAAAATATAAACTGAAGTATTAATATTTGAATAGCATTATTTTATGATCAGTTAGTGTTATAGAATGGAGAAGGCAATGGCACTCCACTCCAGTACTCTTGCTTGGAAAATCCCATGAACGGAGGAGCCTGTTAGGCTGCAATCCATGGGGTCGCTAAGAGTCGGACACGACTGAGCGACTTCACTTTCACTTTTCACTTTCATGCATTGGAGAAGGAAATGGCAGCCCACTCCAGTGTTCTTGCCTGGAGAATCCCAGGGATGGGGGACCCTGGTGGGCTGCCGTCTATGGGGTCGCACAGAGTCGGACACAACTGAAGTGACTTAGCATAGCATAGTGTTATAGAAAGAGTGCAAGTGTTAAGCAAACTGCATGCGCTATTCTCTAGCTTTTGAATCAATGTTTATCTTGTGTCTTATCAGAGAATAAACTACTCTATTTCATTAATACAACTTTTTATTTTTATTATTTTTAGTTGTATAACTTGGTAACATGCATTCACTATTTCTTTAATTTCAGGCTATCTGGTGCCATTAACTGCAGACTAGGCATTATACCTGACTTTTTTCATCTGGTTATGTAAAATATTATTATTATTATTTTAAGAAACTGCTGTTGTTTCATAGTCACTAAGTCAGGTCTGACTCTTTTGTGACCCCATGGACTATAGCCAGGCAGTCTCCTCTGCCCATGGGATTTTAGATAAAGCTGAACTATTTCATCTACACATCTCAAAAGCCAATTCTAGTACCTAGAATATTTTACTGGTCAGAAATGTCCATGTATTTTGTTGTTATTGTTATTTAAAAAGCAAGGGAAAAATTGTTGAGTGGTCCATAATGAGAAAAAATGTAGCAATGAAAAAATACAATCCAACAACTTGATATAGTGCTTACAGATATCAAAGTCTACCTTGAATCTTCCACTAAATAAATTAAAATATTTTGTGATGTAGAACAAGCAATTTTATGTCCCTGGAACTCAAGTTTTATTTAGGTTCTGCACTTCACATTACACACTAAATAAAGATGTTCCTGTATGAATCAATAATTGGTTTTGTTTTGCTTTGTTTTAAAAATATTCCAAGCAATCTTTGACATTCAGCTGACCACTGAATCTGAAGTCTACATGGGTGACATGGCTTGGAAAGAAACTTTCAATCATGATTTTCTATAAAATAGCAATATGAGGAAGAAAAAATAGTGAAGTCACAAGAAGGTGCTTGAAAAGTCTTTTTTTTTGTTGTTTATTTTCTAAGTCTAAAATTTTTCTGAGTCAAGAAATCAGAACATGTGGAAGATATATGATATACTAGAAATCAATGTACAAATCTGTATGATGGATCAGGCAAAATGACTCATTTCCCATATTCATGGGTAATATGGATGGAATACTGTCTACTTCCTATTGATGACTGACCTATCTAGCTAATGGCCCAGGACAGAGACCCTCAGTTATCTCAATCCCTGGTGTATAGTGTAAGGATAATGAGTGAGAAAAATTAACTCTTGAACAACATGCATTAATAAATTTTTTAAAGCTCGTGTTAAAAATAAATGGCATAAATAAAATTCAGGAATCAAAGCATTAAATCAAAATAAGTCAAGTGAAGTTTGGAGCAAGAAGTTGAAACTTCAGGTCCAGACCCTCCCCCCCGCACTGGGTACAGACAGACTGCAGAAGGACACCCCCACACAAGGACACCTCCTCAAGCCTGGGATAGGTAACTGTCCCACCTAATTTTATAGAGACAAGCAGTTAAACAAAATGAGAAGATAAAGAAATGTATTCCAGACAAAAGAAGAAGAGAGTATTCCAGACAAAAGAAGAAGAGAAAACCTGAAAAAAAAGCCCTAATGAAACAGAAAAATAAAAATTACCAGATCAACGATTCAAAGCAAGAGGAAGAAGAATGCTGTTTGAGGAAAGAATAAATTAGAAGAAAATTTTCACAGAGAACTAAAAAATACAAAGGACTGGTGCTGAAGCTGAAGCTTCAATACTTTGGCCAACTGATGTGAAGAACTGACTCCTTAGAAAAGCCCCTGATGCTGAGAAAGACTTAAGGTGGGAGGAGAAGGGGATGACAGAGGATGAGATGGATGGCATCACCGACTTGATGGACATGAGTTTGAGCAAGCTCTGGGAGTTGGTGATGGACAGGGAAGCCTGGCGTGCTGTAGCCCATGCAGTCACAAAAAGTAGGACACGACTGAGTGACTGAACTAACGGAGTCATCAATATAATATTATGAACCTACTATTACTTTAACTTAATGTAAGGTACTGAGGGGGAAAAACAGAAAATTTAAAAAGGCCGATTTATAAAGAATCACTATATTTTTACAAAGGACATAAGCCAAATATTGGTTCTTAGTTTGTTGTTTGACTTATTAAAATAAGAAGAGTTCATACTAGAGAAATGTTGAGCTAATTTAATAAAAGTTTCCTAATTTCAAATATTAGGTAGAGTCAATGTCAGAGTGAAATATAACAGAATTAAGTTGTTACATTTACCAACTGCAGCTAATATTTATTAAATCTGAAAATATAAAAATTTGAAAGTGTTTATAAATAAATATCACAAAGCAGACAAAACATAAGAGTTTCTCTTGAAAAACCACAGCAGAAATAGTCTGTCTGTGGTTTCCTTGATTTAAGGTACTTCCAGTCCACAGTGATGAGTTGGAAATTAAAAAACAAAAAAACAAAATAACTATGACCTGACTGGCTAAAGTTTCCAGAGAACATAGTTCAACAATGTAAAATGATATAAGCATCTTAAAAATGAGACACCTTCAAAAGCCATGATATCCACAATCAGAATCTAAACTTTGCCTAGATACAGATGTGTCCATTAAAGGATGCATGCATAGAGCACTTGCCAGAAGCTCAGGCCAAAAAACAGGAAAGGACCAAACATGAATTTGCCACTGACAGGCACAGTAGTACCGGGTAATATTTGTAAAACTCTTCTGATTTGTAGCTGAGTAGATTCCCCTGGTGATTCCAGCCATGAAATTAGAAGACAGTTGCTTCTTGGAAGGAAAGTTATGAGAAAACTGGACAGTGTATTAAAAAGCAAAGATATCAGTTTGCTGATAAAGATCCATATAGTCAAGGCTATAGTCTTCTTGGTGGTCATGTACAGATGTGAGTTGGACCATAAAGAAGGCAGAGCACCAAAGAATTGATGCTTTCAAATTGTGATGCTGGTGAAGACTGTTGACAGTCCCTTGGACAACAAGGAGATCAAACTAGTCAATTCTAAAGAGAATAAACCCTGAACACTCATTGGAAGGACTGATGCTGAATCTGAAGCTCCAATATTTTGGCTACCTGATGTAAACAGCTGAAAGACCCTGATACTAGGGAAGATTAAAGACAGAAGAAGAAGAGGGTGACAGAGGAAGAGATGGTTGAACAGCATCAACGATTCAATGGACATGAACTTGGGCAAACTCTTGGAGATGGTGAAGGACAGGGAGGCCTGGAGTACTGCAGTCCATGGGGTTGCAGAGTCAGACATAACTTGGCAACTGACCAACAACAGCAACAACAACAGATTTCCCTATCAGTGCTCAGCTCAGGTGACCCAAAGCAGAGACCTGGCTCAAGTAGTGTACCAGAAGACAGATTCTGATAATGTGAAAGCACCTGAGAATTCTTGGTGCATTCTGCAGAAGTAAGGGAGTTACTAAGAAAGTAGTGAGGAATTTACTGAAAACAACCTTTTCCCAAATCCTTTACCAATAGTCAAACTACACACATATAGAGAGAATAAAGGATGCAATCTAAAAAGGTATATTTGCCTCTGGAAGTTGTAAGAACATAGGTAAACCAGACCTTCAGCAATATATTAATCACAAAGGCCAGTTTTCAATGAAATATTACTAGGCAAGAAGGAAACATGAACTGTGTTCTTGGAGAAAACTCTTAAGAGTTGTTTGGACTGCAAGGAGATCAAACCAGTCAATCCTAAAGGAAATCATTCCTGAATATTCACTGGAAGGACTGAAATGCTGAATCTGAAACTCCAACATTTTGGCCACCTGATGCAAAGAACTGACTAACTGGAAAAGACCCTGATGCTGGGAAAGATTGAAGGCAGGAGGAGAAGGGGACGACAGAAAATAGGATGGTTGGATGACATCACTGACTTGATGGACATGATTTGAGTAAGCTCTGGAAGTTGGTAATGGACAGGGAGGCCTGGCCTGCTGCAGTCCATGGGATCACAAAGAGTCAGACATGACTGAGTGACTGAACTGAATTGAACTGATTCAGGGGAAAACAAAAAGTTACCAGTGGAAACTACATCTGAGCAGAACCAGATGTTTGATTTCACAGATAAAACACCAAAGCAGTTATTAAAACATTTTCACAAAATGAAGGAATATGTATTAAAAGAATGGAAGGAAAATAGTCTTAATAAGTTACAAGTAAGCAATGTGAACAAAGAAATATAAAACATAAATAATAGAATCACTCTAGTTAAAATATATACTAATACAATTGAGAAAAAAAAAATTAGATTATCTCAACAGCAGTTTGGAAATGGCAGAGAAAAAAGTAAGAAGAGAGGTCAGAAAAGCAAGCTGAACCAAGAAATCTGTACCCAGTAAAAGTATCAATAAGAAACAAACAAACAAAAAAAATATTTTGGAATTTTCAGGTAAACCAAAGTTGAAAGATTCTGTAGCAAACATTTCTGGCCTATAAGAAATGATAAAAATTATTCAGACTTAAGGGAAATGACACTGGTTGGCACCACAAATCTATAAGAATGAAAAACTGAAGAGCAAATGTAGCAGTAAATAAGTGGGTAATATAAGAGTATGCATACATACAAAAAAGTATCTACTTTTCAAAAATTCTTTAAATGTCATATAACTCTAACACAAAATTTATGACAGCTTGTTGTGGGGTTTATAACATTTGTGGAATCAGTATACATAAAGACACAGGTGGTTTATAAATGGAATTATTATCAAATTTCTCATTTTAAACAGGACATAAAAGTATAGTTCAGTTCAGTTCAGTTCAGTTGCTCAGTCGTGTCTGACTCTTTGCAACCCCATGAACCACAGCACTCCAGGCCTCTCTGTCCATCACCAACTCCTGGAGTCCACTCAAACCCATGTCCATCGAGTCGGTGATGCCATCCAACCATTTCATCCTCTGTCGTCCCTTTCTCCTCCTGCCCTCGATCTTTCCAAGCATCAGGGTCTTTTCAAAAGTATAGTATGTATATCATTAAATATTATACTAAATATTTCTTCACATTAGGATTAAATCTATAACTTTAGAACGACTAAACAATGAGTTAAAATAAAGCCAAGGGATAAAGCAAACTAGAATACTAATAAAATATTCAAGTAATAAAGGGGACAGTAGAAATAAGCAGATGAGCCATCAAACAAAAAAATAAATAAAATGAAAGCAAATAGTCAAGTGATAAAAGTATCACATCACTAATTTCAATAAATGTAAATGGTATAGGGTTTCCCAGGTTGCTCAAGTGGTAAAGAATCCCCCAGACAATGCAGGAGATGTGGGTTCGATCCCTGGGTCGGGAATATCTCCTGGAGGAGGACATGGCAACCCATTCCAATATTCTTGCCTGCAAAATCCCATGGACAGAGGAGCAGGGCAGGCTACAGTCCATGGAGTTGCAAAGAGCCAGGCATGACTTAGAGACTGAGCATAGACACATAAACAGTGTACATATTATATTAAAGGCAGAGAGTGTTGTGCTGTGCTAAGTCACTCAGTCATGTCCAACTCTGTGACCCCTTGGACTTTTCTTACCAGTGCAAAAAAGGTAAACCTGCTAGAAAGGTTTAAGCAAAACTGCTTTTATCTCCAAAGAATACTATTGCTTATATAAAATCCTAAAAAATCTAATTAGATAAGCTACCAGAACTAATGAATGAATTAACCAAGTGACTGAATACACACACATATATATAAATTGATTGTATTTGTATATAGTAGCAATAAGCAATATAAAAACATAATTCAACTACATTTAAAATAGATTCTCCAAAAGCATGAACTATCTTCAGATGAATTTAGTAAAATAGATGTAAGACCTGTACACTAAAAATTGCAAAGCATTGCTAAAGAAATTATAGAATAGCAAATATGTAGGGATATGCCCGGCTTAACAAGAGTTGGGCATGACTGAAGCAATTTAGCTTTAAGATTAGAAGACTCATATCCTTTGACATATGCTTCCAAATAGACCGAAATATTTAATGCATCTCAATTAAAATTCCAGTAGAAGTTCTGGAACTTGGCAAGGTGGTTGCTAAAAATGTGTCATGGTTTAGTATCTAAGGCATTCCCAATGCTTGCAACCCCATGGATTGTAACCTGTGAGGCTCCTCTGTCCATGGGATCTCCCAGGCAAGAATACTGAAGTGGGTTGCCATTTCCTTTGCCAGGTGATCTTCCCAACCCAGGGATCATACCCAGGTTTCCTTCGTTGCAGGTGGTCTCTGCATTGTAGGTAGATTCTTTATTGACTGAGCCACAAGGAAACCCAAATGACTTAGAATAGCAACATTTTTAAAAAGAAATTCTCTTTTGCTGTCTCGCATACAGGGTTCTCGTTACCATCTTTCTAAATTCCATATATATGTGTTGATATACTGTATTGGTGTTTTTCTTTCAGGCTGACTTCACTCTGTATAATAGGCTCCAGTTTCATCCTCCTCATTAGAACTGATTCAAATGTATTCTTTTTAATGGCTGAGTAATACTCTATTGTGTATATGTACCACAGCTTTCTTATCCATTCATCTGCTAATGCAATATTGTAAAGTAAAAAATAATAATAAAAAATTAAAAAAAAAATTCTTATTTTACTACAAACAAGTATGTCACTTTAAATAGCAATTTCATGATAATTAACTCTAAAATCTTAAATATTAAATGATATTAATGTTAATTGACAGTTTGCTTTTAGATTTCTTGATAACTTCTATAAACCTATACTCTTATTTAATACATTATATCAAATGGATGTATATATATCAGATCAGATCAGAGCAGTCGCTCAGTCGTGTCCGACTCTTTGCGACCCCGTGAATTGCAGCACGCCAGGCATCCCTGTCCATGTGTGTGTGTATATATATATATATATATATATATATAATATATATTTATATATATATATATATATAAATTTAGGGTATATTAATACATATGTTCTTATTTAAAATAATGTAAAAATGAACATTATGGTAAGAGAATTCTGAACATTTCTTAGTTTTTATTTATTAATAAAGTGAAAAATGATTTCTTGAAGTAAAAAATGTCTTCATTGTTCTAGACTATGAAAGAAGACTTTAAAAGATATATTGGAAAGTATGATATTAAGGTATAATATCTGAATGGAAGTGTCTAACTTGCTTAGCTTTGTTATGCATACAAATGCTGCTTAGCTTTGTTATGCTTACATATGCTGAGTTTGTGAGGAACAACTACAGGAGTGAGTTAAATTTAAAATAATTAATTATTATGAGTAAGAAAAAAGCTTTATAATGATTACAAATTGCTAACATGGATGATAATGAAAATGTGTAAAACTAGGGATTTTTTTTCTGTTAAAAATGAACAAGTCTACTGTACACAGAGAGAAGCTGTACTTTTAATTGCCAAATAAAATTTTCTGTTTTTTAAATATTTTAAAATAATTGCATATAAAAGTTCCTTCTTTAAAGTTTCATTTTCTAATAATCATTGTCCTTCACTGCTGTATTTTAAAAATATAACATTGCCTTAAAAGCATCTGTCTCCTCTGACCACAATTTGTCTTTTTTATCTTCATTTTGTCTTTGCCCAAATTGAAGCCCTGAATGCACAATTATATAATAAAAGTGTCAGCACATTTTTCACACCTAAAAATCTTTGGGTTTTCTGAATAGATATTAGGCAAAACAAAGTTTTGTTACTTCAATTCATAAAAGGAATTGCATTAAGAATAGTTAAATATGCTGAGCTTTCTCCAAATTTTAATTATCTAAAAAACTCCAAGTATTTTGAGGGTTTCTTTGTTTACTGAATTATGATAAAAAGAGAGGAAGAAACTTGGACACACTGAAATAAATTCTAAATTAATTTTATTATATATGTAAGATATATTAATATAACTGTGTTGAAATGATTATGTCCTTTAGTTAAAATGCATCCTTTGGCTAAATGAAATGTAAGTGAAATTTTATATGCAAAGACAGGTTCAATGCTATCTAAAAACTGCTTGCTATTGAACATGTTATACTTTTGGAAAGTTCATAGTCTAGTTTATTTCACAGATTAAATAGCTACAATTTAATCTTATAAATTGCCTAATAATTCAATAGAGGATTCTAATCTCCTCCATTCTGACAAAACTATAAAACACCTAAAGCTGCTCATATTTACTACTTATCAAGAGAAATGGATCACCTTCCCTCATAAGCCTAATCAACTCATTTATGATATTAGGCTTGGATATTGGGTAATTTGCAAATAGCTTTAAAGACAAAATTAACCTGAAATTCAGTGGAGAGAAACTTATCAGGTGATGCTAACAGTTGAATAGTAAAGCTCTAAGGAACTGATCCTTGAATATACATGTCTCTGCTGCTGCTTCAGTCATGTCCGACTCTGTGCGACCCCAGAGATGGCAGCCCACCAGGTTCCCATCCCTGGGATTCTCCAGGCAAGAACACTGAGTGGGTTGCCATTTCCTTCTCCAATGCATGAAAGTGAAAAGTGAAAGTGAAGTCGCTCAGTCGTGTTCGACTCTTCACGACCCCATGGACTGCAGCCTACCAGGCTCCTCCACCCATGGCATTTTCCAGGCAACTGTACTGGAGTGGGGTGCCATTGCCTTCTCTGATGTATGTCTCTATATCAAGATAATATCCATGCTCCAAATAAAATTAGAAATATTATGAATACTGTACCCTGTATTAGGGCCCAATAGCCCTAGGTCTTTAGTGGGGGGAAAGTGCAAGAGGTAGACTACTTTACCTAAGTTCACTGTGAAAAGATTCCTCTGATGATATCATTCTCTTTTTCTTTTTTTGACCTCTACACCATTTCGCTTGATTAAAGGTCAACGTTCTTCAGTATTATTAATAGTTGACACACTGTCCTTTATTGATAGGACTTCCAAAATCTTCATACATAGTTGATATTCAGTAGACTGGGACGATAGTGGCCATTTTTCAAACATAAATAATGATCCTTGCTTTAGTCACAAGCAAATGCTATCAAACCAGATGATTCAAAATATGATCCTCTAACACAAATAAAAATAAGTCCAGGTGCTGATAAATATCAAAACAACACCTATTAATAAAATGAGGCATGATTAAGAGCTTTGAACTGTAGCATAGATCTGGATTTTTTAATTGTTCAAAATAAAATGATTCCTGAGCTTTATCCCTGCGGCTTAGCTGGTAAAGAATCTGCCTGCAATGTGGGAGACCTGGATTCGATCCCTGGGTTGGGAAGATCCCCTGGAGAAAGGAAAGGCTAGCTTCAGTTCAGTTCAGTTCAGTGGCTCAGTCATGTCCGACTCTTTGCAACCCCATGAATCGCAGCATGCGAGGCCTCTCTGTCCATCACCAACTCCCGGAGTTCACTCAGACTCACGTCCATTGAGTCAGTGATGCCATCCAGCCATCTCATCCTCTGTCGTCCCCTTCTCCTCCTGCCCCAAATCCCTCCCAGCATCAGAGTCTTTTCTAATGAGTCAACTCTTCTCATGAGGTAGCCAAAGTACTGGAGTTTCAGCTTCAGCATCATTCCTTCCAAAGAAATCCCAGGGCTGATCTCCTTCAGAATGGATTGGTTGGATCTCCTAGCAGTCCAAGAGACTCTCAAGAGTCTTCTCCAACACCACAGTTCAAAAATATCAATTTTTCGGCACTCAGCCTTCTTCACAGTCCAACTCTCACATCCATATGTGACCACAGGAAAAACCATAGCCTTGATTAGATGAACCTTTGTTGGCAAAGTAATGTCTCTGCTTTTCAATATGCTATCTAGGTTGGTCATAACTTTTCTTCCAAGGAGTAAGCATCTTTTAATGTCATGGCTGCAGTCACCATCTGCAGTGATTTTGGAGCCCCCAAAAGTAAAGTCTGACACTGTTTCCACTGTTTCCCCATCTATTTCCCATGAAGTGATGGGACCCTATGCCATGATCTTCGTTATCTGAATGTTGAGTTTTAAGCCAACTTTTCCACTCTCCTCTTTCACCTTCATCAAGAGGCTTTTTAGTTCCTCTTCACTTTCTGCCTTAAGAGTGGTGTCATCTGTATATCTGAGGTTATTGATATTTCTCCCGGCAATCTTG
Organism: Bos indicus x Bos taurus; assembly: GCF_003369695.1. NCBI lineage: Eukaryota > Metazoa > Chordata > Mammalia > Artiodactyla > Bovidae > Bos > Bos indicus x Bos taurus. Next base: position 14,275,385 of record NC_040076.1, on the reverse strand, counting down.
ATTCCAGCTTGTGCTTCTTCCAGCCCTGCATTTCTCATGATGTACTCTGCATAAAAGTTAAATAAGCAGGGAGACAATATACAGCCTTGACATACTCCTTTTCCTATTTGGAATCAGTCTGTTGTTCCATGTCCAGTTCTAACTGTTGCTTCCTGACCTGCATACAAATTTCTCAAGAGGCAGGTCAGGTGGTCTGGTATTCTCATCTCTTTCAGAATTTTCCACAGTTTATTGTGATCCACACAGTCAAAGGCTTTGGCATAGTCAATAAAGCAGAAATAGATGTTTTTCTGGAACTCTCTTGCTTTTTCCATGATCCAGCAGATGTTGGCAATTTGGTCTCTGGTTCCCCTGCCTTTTCTAAAACCAGCTTGAACATCTGGAAGTTCATAGTTCATGTATTGCTGAAGCCTGGCTTGGAGAATTTTGAGCATTATTTTACTAGCATGTGAGATGAGTGCAATTGTGTGGTAGTTTGAGCATTCTTTGGCATTGCCTTTCTTTGGGATTGGAATGAAACTGACCTTTTCCAATCCTGTGGCCACTGCTGTGTTTTCCAAATTTGCTGGCATATTGAGTGCAGCACTTTCACAGCATCATCTTTCAGGATTTGAAATAGCTCAACTGGAATTCCATCACCTCCACTAGCTTTGTTCATAGTGATGCTTTCTAAGGCCCACTTGACTTCACATGCTTAGGTTAAAGTATTATAAAAGACAACAGAAGGAAAAGGTAATAAGTGGATCTACTGGCAAGAGGACTGTTGAAAGGCAACTGAAGATTGAATAAAAAAAAAAAACAAACACAGTTTGCACATTGTGACTCTCAAAACAGATAAACCATAACAAATGAATTCATGATATCGATAATATACTAAGACTGAACTCTTAAAATCAGATCTTGTAATAACCTATAATGGAATATCATTTGTAAAATTACTGAATAACTAAGATATACACTAGAAGCTAACACAATATTTTTAAATACACGGAGAAGACAATGGCACCCCACTTCAGTACTCTTGCCTGGAAAATCCCAGGGACTGAAGAGCCTGGTAGGCTGCAGTCCATGGGGTCGCTAAGAGTCTGACACGACTGAGCCACTTCACTTTCACTATTCACTTTCACACGTTGGAGAAGGAAATGGCAACCCACTGCAGTATTCTTGCCTGGAGAATCCCAGGGACAGGGGACCCTGGTGGGCTGCCATCTTTGGGGTCGCACAGAGTCGGACTCGACTGAAGCGACTTAGCAACAGCAGCAGCATTCTTCCATATGAGCTTCCCTGGTGGCTCAGATGGTAAAAGCATCTGCTTGCAATGTGGGAGACCCTTGTTCGATACCTGGGTGGGGAAGATCCTCCGGAGAAGGAAATGGCAACCCACTCCAGTACTCTTGCCTGAAAAATTCCATGAATGGAGGAGCCTGGTGGGCTACAGTCCATGGAGTCGTGAAGAGTCGGACACGACTGAGCTACTTCATTTTCACTCTCATACTTCCATAACTTCCAGGGGGCTCAGGGATAAAGAATTCACCTGTCCATGGAAGAGAAAGTAAAAGAAAGTGAAGTCGCTCAGTCGAGTCCGGCCTCTTTGCGACCCCATGGACTGTAGCCTACCAGGCTCTTCAGTCCATGGGATTTTCCAGGCAAGAATACTGGAGTGGGTTGCTATTTCCTTCTCCAGGAGATCTTCCCGACCCAGGGATTGAACCTGGGTCTCCCACATTGTAGGCAGACACTTTACCATCTGAGCCATCAGGGAAGTCCCTAGAAGAGATGCAGGATAAAAACTGGGTCAGGAAGATCCCCTAGAGAAGAAAATTGAAACTGACTCTAGTATTCTTGCCTGGGAAATCCCATGAACAGAGACATATGGCAGGCTACAGTTTATGGGGTCGCAAAGAGTCAAGACATGATTGAGTATGAACACAGGCACACATACTTCAATAGAAACAATAAAAAACAAAATACAAAGAATTAACAACCCCTCTCCCATCAGCTCCTTCAAACCCATGTGTTTCAAATAAAACCACTATCAATATGGCCTTACAGCAAACTTCTCTAGTTTAAAGATAATGACTCTATTCCCACTAAACCCTTTAGAATTGCCCAGAGTTCTTCCACAGAGCATTCTCTTGCCCTACCAAGCTCAATAGTATAATTACTTTTCATTACAAGTGTATTTCTGATGGTATTTGGCTTTTATATGATAATCAAGTAAATCCACAAGTTTAACTCACGGTCAACTGGGATGGTATTGACATATTGAATCAATATTTCATACTTACATTTCTATTAAAAGGAAGCCACACCAATCAAATGTGACTTTCATATTATTTAGATTTCACTCAATGGTGTGTTCTGAGGTAACAAGAATATCTTTAAGGTTAGTCTTAAGGCTTTCAGAAAGATAACAATTTCTTGACTCTTTCCCCTAGAATAAAAACCATTTTCACTGTCATAATACTGACAGATAATTGTTTTACTGCTAAAAAAAACCCTGACTCACAGAAAATGTCACAGGTAAGGTTTTTTTTGTTTTTTTTTTTTTTTGTAACTGTTGAAGTTTAAGCTTTTAGATATTGCTGATGCATAACCTGTCCTCTTAGGGAAAAAATAGAATTACCTCTTTTCCCAAAAAGCAATTTTTAAATATAATTATTTTCTGAATTTATAAAATCTCATAATAGTGATGGACACTAAATGCTAAACCCATCCTTTAAGACATGAAATAATCACACATTTTATTTTTAAATTTTAAAAAATAGATGCACTTATTATTTTCCAGTGGATTGGGACAGTGAAACTGTAAGTGTGTTTTTATTTGCTTTTGGTTTAAATTTTTGTATAATTGCACCAACAATCACAAACTGCTCAGAAGTTCCATTTAATAAATACCTTCATTGTATTATTTTAATGCAGAAATATTAAAATTAGTATGAAATGTTGCTATATTTATGGATCTTTAAGATTCTGAATCCCCACTTTAGGTATTGAAATTATGGAATCCCTACATTCTATGAGTTTATGTAGCTGTTATCACCTTTTGTTGCTTATTACAATTATAATTTCCATTCTTACACAACTAGTAAATGAGTATAACCCGAATATATACTTATTTTGTCTCATAAATGATGAAAAATACATTCATAAACTTAATTTTATGTGTGTCAAGATCACCGTATTTGACTCCTCCTCTGAGACAATACATGACTTGATAAAATGATTAAAATAATCCTCTTGCCTTCAACTTGGTTGTTCTTAAAGCTATGTTTATTAAAATAACATGCCTGAATGGTTTATTTTGGTAAATGAAGCATTCATTTTGAAATTGCTATCCAACCAATTAAAACATGATTTCACAACTAAGGTTTAAAAAGGACTTAAAACAAGTTATATGAAGATAAATCAAACATTTCCTACACTATTAACACAAATTCCAGTTCCTACAAAGCAGAAAGTTCCATTCTTAAGTATTTTTAAGAGCATTGTAGAAAAGTACTATATCTTCCTTAGGAAAGGGATCTTGGAAATAATAATTTGACCAACACATAAGCTGTGGCATAGTTGGGAATATTCCTTAGTGTGCTTTTTACCATATTCTCTTATTGAATGAAACTTTATCTCTTGAAGAAACACGGGTATGTCTGTTACAGGATAAAAACCAATGTGCACTCAAATTTGGGGTAATGCCCATAAACTACATACATTTAACATTGTTTAACCTTGCATTTCTCATGGTCATTTTGCCCCAGAACCTTTTTAGTTTCTGTTAAAGCATTAGTTAATATTCTACATAGTAGTCAAAGATATGTTTTTTCTAGTAGTCAAGTATGAATGTGAGAGTTGGACTATAAAGAGCTGAGCATCAAAGAATTGATGCTTTTGAACTGTGGTGTTGGAGAAGACTCTTGAGTGTCCCTTGGACTGCAAGGAGATCCAACCAGTCAATTCTAAAGGAAATCAGTCCTGAATGTACATTGGAAAGACAGATGCTGAAGCTGAAGCTCCAATATTTCAGCCACCTGTTGTGAGGAACTGACTCATTGGAAAAGACCCTGAGGCTGGGAAAGATTGAAGGCAGGAGGAAAAGGGGATGACAGAGGATGAGATGGTTGTATGACATCACTGACCTGATGGACATGAGTTTGAGTAAGCTCTGGTAGTTGGTGATAGACAGTAAAGCCTGGCGTGCTGCAGTCTGTGGTGTCACAAAGAGTTGGATATGACTGAGCGACTGAAATGAACTAAATGCTAGATATTTATAGACTGTATTGTGAAATATATAAATAAGTGAAAATTTTCAATACACAATAATTTCACAGGTTTTAATAAGTCCTTTTTACACGTGTGAGCTCATTTTACTTTTCCCAATAGCCATGTGATGGATATCCTAATTAACTCCATTTTGCATATGAGGAATCTGAGAGCAAGTGTCATTAAGTACTGTTAACCTAAAAGTTAATTCAGGGAGGGTACACTAAAGAGATGGAATTAAAACAAAACCAGTCTAACTTCTGGGCCCATGGTCCAAACTACAATGCACAGTTTCCAACTTGTGGATTGGCTGAGTAAGTGGTGCACTGACACTTGAACCTTCTCATTGTAGACTTTTTAGATGTTTGTTTGATCTTTTTAATATATATTATTTGACCCTGTTAAAGTTTGTATTTGCCAGTTACATAGTTATATATTTCTATAATCCTAACATTTGCTTTCAGATACTCTTTTCATTAAAAACCGCAAAACTCTTTCCCCCCACTTGAAAGATGAATGGAGAAAAACTATAGAGAAGTCAGTCGACTTTTTTTAAGAATCATAATGTCATATATTTGTTTTTGTGTATACATGGGCTTCTCCAGTGTTTCAGCCATAAAGAATCTGCCTGCAATGCAGGAGATGAGTGTTCAGTCCCTGGGTCAGGAAGATTCCCTGAAGGAGGGATGGCTTCTCACTCCAGTATTCTTGTCTGGAGAATTCCATGGACAGGGGAGCCTGGAAGGCTATAGTCCATTGGGTTGCAAAGAGTCAAGCACTACTGAAAGAACTGAACATGCATGCACACGTGTGTGCAAAAATCTATATAATTTTATATATAAATGTTTTATATTTATATATAAATTCTACTTCACTTTCAGGGGCAAGTTGAATGATTAACATTTTTGTGCTTTATTCCTTCTTTAATATGCAAACAATGGCTAAAATCTCAAGATCATGTTGTTTTTGTGAGGACAAATGTGATAAAAAATCTCTCTAGATCTATTATTTAGCCACAATAACAGAAAACTTTATAGAAACAATGAAGTCGTATAAACTATCAAATTGATCTCTAGTTTCATTTTTCATCTTTCTATGTTAAGTTTCATACTCTTGATCATTAACTCATGATTTTAGGATGTCTATAGCGTCTACATGTTTCTGAAAGAATGAAGAAGAACAAGAAAAAATTGCCTATATCAGGAAGGCAAAAGCTGTCTCAGAGACCATGCAGCACTCCTTAATCAGATCTCTGCATATAGCAAATGCACCATTACCTACAATGGGACCAGGAATGTAAATAATTTTAGATGAGTCTAAAACAAATTAGAAAAAGAGGAAGGAGAGAATGGATATTTGGAAGGCAGTGGGTAATGTCTCATCACTATTTTATTTAATGCCAGGGACACAGTAAGTTATAAATTAGTGATAACTGTTATTACATGGATAGAGATCTGGTGATGGAGTCTTTTATAGAGAAATTTATTTGAAATTTATTGGGTTGGCCAAAAAAGTTAATTAGGATTTCCCATACATCATACAGAAAAACCTGAATGACATTTTGGCCAACCAAATAAAATCAGCAGTCAAAAATTTTTCACAAAAATCACTGGGAATGGTTATATTTGTTTTCCTTGGAATTGTTTAAAGTAGTTTAAATTGGAAATTATGAAAAGTAAATCTTCACATATGCCCTAAATAAATAGTCGTACTCTGTAGTATAATTTGAAAAGTTTCATAAAATTCATGGCTGGGAGAAATATCAATAACCTCAGATATGCAGATGACACCACTCTTATGGCAGAAAGTGAGGAACTAAAGAGCTTCTTGATGAAGGTGAAAGAGGAGAATTAAAAAGTTGGCTCAAAGTTCAACATTCAGAAAACGAAGATCATGGCATCCGGTCCCATCACTTCATGGGAAATAGATGGGGAAACAGTGTCAGACTTTATTTTTTTGGGCTCCAAAATCACTGCAGATTATGATCTGCATGACATTAAAAGACGCTTACTTCTTAGAAGGAAAGTTATGACCAACATATTAAACATATTAAAAAAACATTAAAAAAAACAGCATATTAAAAGACAGCATATTAAAAAACAGAGACATTACTTTGTCAACAAAGGTCTGTCTAGTCAAGGCTATGGTTTTTCCAGTGGTCATGTATGGATGTGAGAGTTGGATTGTAAAGAAAGCTGAGTGCCAAAGAACTGATGCTTTTGAACTGTGGTATTGGAAAAGACTCTTGACTCCAGTCCCTTGGACTGCAAGCAGATCCAACCAGTCAGTTCTAAAGGAAATCAGTCCTGAATATTCGTTGGAACAACTGATGCTGAAGCTGAAACTCCAATACTTTGGCCACCTGATGCGAAGAGCTGACTCATTTGAAAAGACCCTGATGCTGGGAAAGATTGAGGGCAGGAGGAGAAGGGGACGACAGAGGATGAGATAGTTGGATGGCATCACTGACTCAATGGACACAAGTTTGGGTAGGCTCTGGGAGTTGGTATTGGTCTGGGAGGCCTGGCGTGCTGCAGTCCATGGGGACACAAAGAGTCAGACACGACTGAGCAACTGAACTGAACTGAACTGAACTGCCCTTCTACACTTAGCACTATCAGTGATTACATCTTTGTGTTGGAACATCACACGTGCCAGTTACTCTATAGCGAATGAAGAAATGAGTTGTGGAAATTATTTTATAAGTTAAGTTTTATACAAATGAAACACTTGTGTTTGAGTGTGAAATAAAAAGTAGTACTAGATAAACTCACTACAGATAAGAAAAGCAGGGAATATTTCAAACTGATGCACTATTAGCATATGCATGTTTCTACCTTGAAAATTCTGCTTGTTTAACTCAGTAGGCCAATGTCCTATGTATACATATTTTCCATCACACAGAGTAAAGGGGCAATACAGACTGATTCAGAAAGTCATAAAGAGATCCAATCCTGTCAATTCTAAGCTAGAAAACCATGGATCTTATCTAAGCAGGGTGACTTTCTCTAGGATCATAGGTTCTTGTCTATAAAATAGAAATAAATTAAGACAGTGTAGGATTTTCTAGGATTTATTTCCACGTCGACTTTTTAAGTGAACAGGAACATGAAATATTCAGGTTAACTAAATATAGATCATTTAAAAGCATATTTCTACAGAGAAGATGGGGATACACTTGTTGCACAACCAAATTAATAAGATATATCTCATTTTCTACTCTATAGAGTAGAAAATAAGGTAAGCTGACTTCCGTGGTTTTGCTCCTGTAAAGAAAACATGGAGTAACAAATCACACCATGGATGCATCTACTGATTAACTTTCAGAATGGTGCTGAGACATCTGCAAGTTAATTAAACCATTTGAGAATTTGCTAATTATTCTTATTGCTCAACTTGGCTTTATATGTATGTGTGTCTATGTAGGAGTATATGGGCGGGAGGGTACTACAGTGATGAAGGTGAATAGCTCTCATATTATCATGGTTAACTAAAAATGACATAATTGAAAATAATTATCTCTCCCCTTATACTATTTTTCTGTTAATTTGCTTTACAAAGTTATTTACCAACCATAAAATAATGCTTGGCAGTTGTTTGAATGTACTTGTCTTCCAGAAACTATATATATATTTACTTACAATATTTCATTTTAAATATTCTAACATGCTTAAGATAATCATAAGCTGTCTCATAAAAAATATAAGAAATATAATGCTAAGAAAGTAGAATTAATTTTACTGCCCTGAAGAACAGATTTTTCTGTCATATTAGAATTGATTATATATAAAAGAAGTAATACATTATCAGTTATGAATCCTTTCATATCTAGAAAGAAAAAATAAGAACATTAACAACAGTCATGCTATTTTAAAGGATTTTGTTGGGAAAACCATTATAAGTGTCTCAGTTTTCAATGGCATATTTTATCTATCATATGACTAAATGGAAATACCTTAAAGCTATTTAGAGTCATTAAATTTTAGATGTTAAAGTACACACTGAAAATCAACTTCAACCATCTGACTTTTTAAGATGAACAAAGAGATAAAGGAATTCTAAATACAAGTTCAGTTCAGTTCAGTCGCTCAGTTGTGTCCGACTCTTTGCCACCCCATGAATCGCAGCACGCCAAGCCTCCCTGTCCATCACCAACTCCCGGAGTTCACTCAGACTCATGTCCATCGAGTCAGTGATGACATCCAGCCATCTCATCCTCTGTCGTCCCCTTCTCCTCCTGCCCCCAATCCCTCCCAGCATCAGAGTCTTTTCCAATGAGTCAACTCTTCGAAAGAGCTGGCCAAAGTACTGGAGTTTCATCTTCAGCATCATTCCCTCCAAAGAAATCCCAGGGCTGATCTCCTTCAGAATGGACTGGTTGGATCTCCTTGCAGTCCAAGGGACTCTCAACAGTCTTCCCCAACACCACAGTTCAAAAGCATCAATTCTTCGATGCTCAGCTTTCTTCACAGTCCAACTCTCACATCCATACATGACCAGTGGAAAAACCATAGCCTTGACTGGACAGACCTGTGTTGGCAAAGTAATGTCTCTGCTTTTGAATATGCTATCTAGGTTGGTCATAACTTTCCTTCCAAGGAGTAAGCATCTTTTAATTTCAAGGCTGCAGTCACCATCTGCAGAGATTTTGGAGCCCAAAAAAATAAAGTCTGACACTGTTTCCACTATTTTCCCATCTATTTCCCATGAAATGATGGGACCAGATGCCATGATCTTCGTTTTCTGAATGTTGAGCTTTAAGTCAACTTTTTCACTCTCCACTTTCACTTTCATCAAGAGGCTTTTGAGTTCCTCTTCACTTTCTGCCATAAGGCTGGTGTCATCTGCATATCTGAGGTTATTGATATTTCTCCTGGCAATCTTGATTCCAGCTTGTGTTTCTTCCAGTCCAGCGTTTCTCATGATGTACTCTGCATATAAGTTAAATAAGCAGGGTGATAATATACAGCTTTGACGAACTCCTTTTCCTATTTGGAACCAGTCTGTTGTTCCATGTCCAGTTCTAACTGTTGCTTCCTGACCTGCATACAGATTTCTCAAGTGGCAGATCAGGTGGTCTGGTATTCCCATCTCTTTCAGAATTTTCCACAGTTGATTGTGATCCACACAGTCAAAGGCTTTGGCATAGTCAATAAAGCAGAAATAGATGCTTTTCTGGAACTCTCTTGCTTTTTCCATGATCCAGTGGATGTTGGCCTTTTGATCTCTGGTTCCTCTGCCTTTTCTAAAACCAGCTTGAACATCGGGAATTTCACGGTTCCCGTATTGCTGAAGCCTGGCTTGGAGAATTTTGAGCATTACTCTACTAGCATATGAGATGAGTACAATTGTGTGGTAGTTTGAGCATTCTTTGGCATTGCCTTTCTTTGGGATTGGAATGAAAACTGACCTTTTCCAGTCCTGTGGCCACTGCTGCTTTTTCCAAATTAGCTGGCATATTGAGTGTAGCACTTTCACAACATCATCTTTCAGGATTTGAAATAGCTCAACTGAAATTCTATCACCTCCACTAGCTTTGTTTGTAGTGATGCTTTCTAAGGCCCACTTGACTTCACATTCCAGGATGTCTGGCTCTAGGTCACTGATCACACCATCGTGATTATCTGGGTCGTGAAGATATGTTTTGTATAGTTCTTCTGTGTATTCTTGCCACCTCTTCTTAATATCTTCTGCTTCTGTTAGGTCCAAATCATTTCTGTCCTTTATCAAGCTGATCTTTGCATGAAATGTCCCCTTGGTATCTCTAATTTTCTTGAAGAGATCTCTTGTCTTTCCCATTCTGTTGTTTTCCTCTATTTCTTTGCATTGATCACCGAAGAAGGCTTTCTTATCTCTTCTTGCTATTCTTTGGAACTCCGCATTCAGATGCTTATATCTTTCCTTTTCTCCTGTGGTTTTTGCTTCTCTTCACAGCTATTTGTAAGGCCTCCCCAGACAGCCATTTTGCTTTTTTGCATTTCTTTTCCATGGGGATGGTCTTGATCCCTGTCTCCTGTACAATGTCATGAACCTCATTCCATAGTTCAACAGGCACTCTATCTATCAGATCTAGGCTCTTAAATCTATTTCTCACTTCCACTGCATAATCATAAGGGATTTGATTTAGGTCATTCCTGAATGGTCTAGTGGTTTTCCCTACTTTTTTCAATTTAAGTCTGAATTTTGTAATAAGGAGTTCTTGATCTGAGCCAAAGTCAGCTCCTGGTCTGGTTTTTGTTGACTGTATAGAGCTTCTCCATCTTTGGCTGCAAAGAATATAATCAATCTGACTTCGGTGTTGACCATCTGGTGATATCCATATGTAGAGTCTTCTTTTGTGTTGTGGGAAGAGGGTGTTTGCTATGACCAGTGCATGTTCTTGGCAGAACTCTATTAGTCTTTGCCGTGCTTCATTCTGTATTACAAGGCCAAATTTGCCTGTTACTCTAGGTGTTTCTTGACTTCCTACTTTTGCATCACAGTCCCCTATAATGAAAAGGACATCATTTTTGTGTGTTAGTTCTAAAAGGTCCTGTAGTTCTTCATAGAACTGTTCAACTTCAGCTTCTTCAGCATTACTGGTTGGGGCATAGACTTGGATTACTGTGATATTGAATGGTTTGTCTTGGAAACGAACAGAAATCATTCTGTCCTTTTTGAGATTGAATTGAAGTACTGCATTTCAGACTCTTTTGTTGACCATGATGGCTACTCCATTTTTTTTGGCTCCATCCCTTCATTCTTTCTGGAGTTATTTCTCCACTGATCTCTAGTAGCATATTGGGCCCCTACTGACCTGGGGAGTTCCTCTTTCAGTATCCTATCATTTTGCCTTTTCATACTGTTCATGGGGTTCTCAAGGCAAGAATACTGAAGTGGTTTGCCATTCCCTTCTCCAGTGGACCACATTCTGTCAGATCTCTCCACCATGACCTGCCTGTCTTGGGTTGCCCCACGGGCATGGCTTAGTTTCATTGAGTTAGACAAGGCTGTAGTCCTAGTGTGATTCGATTGACTAGTTTTCTGTGAGTATGGTTTCAGTGTGTTTGCCCTCTGATGCCCTCTTGCAACACCTACCATCTTACTTGGGTTTCTCATACCTTGGGTGTGGGGTATCTCTTCAGGGCTGCTCCAGCAAAGCGTAGCCTCTCTTCCTTACCTTGGACAAGGGTTATCTCCTCACCACCACCCTCCCTGACCTTCAACGTGGAATAGCTCCTCTAGCCCCTCCTGCACCTGCGCAGTCACCGCTTCTTGGACGTGGGGTTGGTCCTCCAGGTCGCCGCCCCTGGCCTCGAGCGTGGGGACATGGGGTAGCTCCTCCGTGCTGCAGCCCCTGACCTCGAACTTGGGTAGCTCTTCTCGGTTGTTCCTGCGCCGTCGCAGCCTGGCACTGTCGGCCGCTGAACCTGACCTCGGACGTGGGGTAGCTCCTCTCGGCCACACTTAGTGCGCCGGTCGCAGCTGCCGCCGCGCTTAGTGCCAAGTTAAACATAAAATACATGTCTTTTGGGCTCTTCAATATATTTTGACTTAGTAACATTTTTCCAATAACATATAATCTTTTAAATTTCTTTAAAGTATTTTATCATTTTAAGTTGATATTATAAAAATGTTTTAAGATAACTATACATTACAGAAGTATATCTTTAAAAAATATTACAAATTTATTTATGTGTGTATGTTAAGTCACTTCAGTTTTGTCTGACTCTTTGTGACCCCGTGGACTGTAGTCCACCAGGCTCCTCTGCCCATGGGATTCTACAGGCAAGTATACTGGAGGGGGTTGCTGTGCCCTCCTCCAGGGGACCTTCCCAACCCAGGGATCAAATATGCTTCTTTTATGTCCCCTGCATTGGTAGGAAGGTTCTTTACCACTGGCACCACCTGGGAAGCCCAATAATACTCAGGACATTTTATGAAGACATGTTTACTTTCCCCATTTTTTTTTCCCCCCAGAGTAAAACTTATGTTTCCATTTGTAATTTTGCTTTCTACAATCAAAAATAAAATAATATTTAATTTACTAAGGTAATCAAATACTTAAATTATTAACAAACAAGAAAAGTTTTATATCTTCTCTCCTCCAAACTTGATCATTTCCTCTCTTGTACCCATGCTGAAAGTGAAAGTGCAAGTCACTGAGTTGTATCTGACTCTTTAGGACCACATGGACTAAACAGTCCATGGAATTCTTTAGGCCAAAATACTGGAGTGGGTATCCTTTCCCTTCTCCAGGGGATCTTCCCAACCAGGGATCAAACTCAGGTCTCTGACATTGCAGGCAGATTATTTACCAGCTGAACCATAAGGGAAGCCCAACCAAAATATATTGCCTTGAAATAATGTTAATTTAATTTGCAATTTTGTGGTTTGGCAATTTAGGCTACTCATTGGACTCACTCATGAGATGGTAAGTTGCTGATCAATTAAAGAACTTAATTTCTAGCTTTTGATCAATATGACAAGAGTTACCAGAACAATGGATGCTCCTCATCTAGCATATTATCCTAGTTATCATCACATGGTGCTTATAGGACTGATTTTAAGAATATCAGGGAATAGGACAAAGCCACAACACATAAGCCATTCTCAAATCTCTGCTTATGCAATGTTTACTATTGTCTCATTGTTCAGATTAGTTGGCAAAGTCCATATTTAACATGTAAAGGCACAACTCACACAAGAGATACAGGAAGATGTGAATAAACAGGAACTATGGAGAAGGTAATGGCACCCCACTCCAGTACACTTGCCTGGAAAATCCCATGGATGGAGGAGCCTGGTAGGCTGCAGTCCATGGGATTGTGAAGAGTCGGACACAACTGAGCGACTTCACTTTCACTTTTCACTTTCATGCATTGGAAAAGGAAATGGCAACCCACTCCAGTGTTCTTGCCTGGAGAATCCCTGGGACTGGGGGAGCCTGGTGGGCTGCCATCTATGGGGTCGCACAGAGTCAGACACAACTGAAGCGACTTAGCTGCAGCAGGAGCATTACTGTGACAATCTAGTATAGTCTGTCTCTAGCACCAAGGATTCACCTGCCTCCCACATACAAAGTATATTCACTCTCTCACAGGAACACTTTTATTCTCACTTAATCAAAGCATTATGATGAAAATAAGTTTTCTAAGGCTACATAACAAACTACCCCAGAAATTAGTGATTTAAAAAAATCACCATTGATTTTCATCATGATTCTGTTGTTTGGCAATTTGGGCTGTGTTCAACTGGTTAGGTCTTCTCTTGAATTAATTAATTTATGTTTTTAGTCTGTAGCCAGTTATGAAATAGGTAGCTGGTTATGCTTCTGGTCATCATTAGCTGTCAGCTAGGATGCATCAGGCAACTGAGTTACAGTTCTGTAATAATCTTTTTCAGAATTCTGCTTTTGGAAATAGTTCTGTGCTATGCTTAGTCACCGGAGAAGGCAATGGCACCCCACTCCAGTACTCTTGCCTGGAAAATCCCAGGGAAGGAGGAGCCTGGTAGGCTGCAGTCCATGGGGTCACGAAGAGTCAGACATGACTGACCGACTTCACTTTCACTTTTCACTTTCATGCATTGGAGAAGGAAATGGCAACCCACTCCAGTGTTCTTTCCTGGAGAATCCCAGGGACGGGGGAGCCTGGTGGGCTGCCATCTATGGGGTCGCAGAGAGTCATACACGACTGAAGTGACCTAGCAGCAGCATGCTTAGTCACTTAGTTGTTTCTGACACTGTGACCCCATGCAATCCCTCATTGCAGGCAGATTCTTTAGTGTTTGAGCCACCAGGAAATAATACTAGAGGTCCCTAAAACAGCAAGAGGAAGATAACTCCAATGTCCTATCATTTTTCTCTAGTTTCTAATGGTGCCATGTTTGCTACTGTACCGATGGACTAGGTAAGTGTATTCCAGCCTGGTCAGTGTGGGTATAACTAAGAATATGGATACATGAGGTATTAGCAGTTTGGGGCATACCACTGCAACATCCTATCAAAATCCCACTCAACTGATGTAACTAATTTCTATTCTTCAGAGTAAATAATAGTAAAAAAGAGTCCACATTTAGCCAATATCAAATTGACACAATCCCAAGCATTATATTTTATCCTTTAACAAATAAATAATAGAAAACTTGAAAACATTGTATCACTAAATCTATGACTCTAGAATATAGTCCATTGTGTTTTTTGTTGAAATACAGTAATGACTCCACTGATAGTTACCTGGCTTCAGATATTGGACAATGTATTGAATATCAACTGTAAGACATTGAAAAAAAGTTTTAAGACAATACAAACAGATGGAAAGATATACTGGGTTCTTGAGATTGAAGTATCCATATTGTTAATATAGCAAAACTACCCAAGGCGATCTACAGATTCAATGCAATTCCTATTAATATACCAATGGTAGTTTTCACAGAACTAGAACAAATAAATTTAAAATGTGTAGGAAGATACAAATGCCCCCAAAACCGAACAATCTTGAGAAAGAAAAACAGTAATCAAGCTCTTTAACTTCAGACTATACTATCAACGCAAAGCAATCGTAATCAAAATAGTATGGTACTGCAGTGAAAGAAACACATGGGTCAATGGAGCAGAGAGCCCAGAAATAAACCCACACACGTTATGGTGAGGCAAGAAGATAAAATGGAAAAAGGACAGTATCTTCAATAAATAGTGCTGGGAAAACTAGACTGCTACATGTAAAATAATGAAATAAGAACATTCTCTAATACTGTCTGTAAAAGTTATCTCAAAAGGATTAAAGACCTGAAATGTACCATAAAACTCCCAGAAGAAAGTATAGACAAAGCACTCTTTGACATACATTGGAGCTATGTTTTCTGGACCTGTCACCTAAAACAGAGTAAATAAAAGCAAAAATGAACAAATGTAACCTAATTTAAGCAAAGACTTTTGCACAGCAAAGGAAACCATTAACAAAATAAGAAGACAATCTACTGAATGGGATAAAATATTTTAAAATGGTATGGATTGAATATATATAAACAGCTCACAAAACTCAACATTAAAAAAAAAAAAACACCCAAACAACTCATATAAAAAATGGACAGAAGAACTGAATAAACATATTTCCAAAGAGGAAATGAAGATAGCCAACAGTCATGAAAAGGTGCTCAGCATTGTTAATGATCAGGTAAATGCTAATCAAACCACAGTGAGATACCATCTCATACCTGTCAGAATGTCAGAATGGCTATCATCAAAACAAACACACACAAGACAAAATAACAAATGCTGGTAAGATTTCGAGGGAAAGAGAACCTGCTTTCACCACTAGGAATGTAAACTGCTACAGCCACTGTGGAAAACAGTATGGACGTTTCTGAAAAAAACTAGAAATAAAACTATCATATACCCTAGAAACTCCTCAATTTATATTTAAAATAAAGAAAAACACTAATTTGAAAAGATACATCCACCTCAATTTTCATGGCAGCATTTTTTATAATTGCTGCTATGGAATTAACCTAAGTATCCATCAACAGATGAATGGATTTAAAAGATATATATATACATGCACACAATGAAATATTACTCAGCCATACAAATAATGAAATTTTGCCATTTGCACCAACACATATGTATGGAAAGGCATTATGCTAACTGAAGTATGTTAGACATTAAAAGACAAATACTGTTTGGTATCTTTTATATGTGGAATGAAGAAAATACAACAAACTAGCAAATATACCAAGAAAGAAGCAGACACAGATATAGAGAGCAAACTAGTGGTTACCAGTGGGAAGAGGGAGGAGGAAGGGACAATAAAAGAGTATGGGATTAAGAACTATATACTGTTAGGTAGAAAATAAACTACAAGGATATATTGTACAAAATGGGAAATATAGCAAATATTTTATAATAACTATAAAGGGAGTATAACTTTTAAAAATTGTGACTCACTATATTTTACATTTGTAACATATAATACATTAAGTATAATACAAATTAAACATTTCTTATAAAAATAAAAATTAATTGTGGCATAGGCACTTATGGAATATTTTGAAACCATTATAAACTATGTCATGGATATATAAATATTGAAACAGAAAATATTTATTGCTATCTTTTTAGATTCCTGTCAAGTGTAAAAGTAGTATGTTCAATGTGATTCAAGTTTTTTAAAATTAGCTTTATGGATGTATAACTTATATACTGTACAATGAACATAATTTACATATGAAAAATCTATTGGAAAACAATATGCACCTACAGTTGAAGTTTTAAATACATTGAACATTCTATATTCAGTCCCCATTAAATTTTCAGTGATTTTCTTCTTCATTATTCATCACTTAATACACTCTGTCTCCTGATATAAACCATAATCAATATTCACTATTAAGTGTTTGATAATTATTTCATTAAGGGCAAGCATAATTATGGGAGGTACTGAATCTTATGGAAACTTGAGCAGTATAGACATCTACTTTGTTACTGCTTTAAGACCAAGGGATTCCTTCTGTGTTTAGTTCATCTGTGGGAATTGCTAATATCTGTTTTAATTTTAAATGACTACAATGTTAAGGACACATCTCTAATTAAGGAGATGATATCATTATTGTGTGGATGTAATTTTTTCTTTACCTATGACTATTATAATGGGTATAGTCTAGGAAGTAAGTAGAGACACCATACAAGGGGAAATATTTTTAACTCTTTCAATTTATGAAGGGCTATCTCTCTAATGCTTCAAATAAATTAAGACTTGTATATACTGTAGTTAGTAGGAATCAATCTTTTCCATAATTTTTTCCTATCTTCTTAGAAATCTTTTAACTCCATAAAGAAGACTAATAATCAAAGGGCAAAACTACATGAGCTTAAATGTTTTGAAATAAATCTCTGTTCAAGTTTATTCTGAAAGTATACATTTCATCACCAGCAGAGCTTCTTTCAAAAGGTTTAGGTAAAAATATATAGTGTTATACAAAATAATGTTGCTTCCTTTTGAAACATTTGTTGGACTTAACTGAATAATACCCTCTCTGCAGTACTGAGATAATTACAGTTGATCCTTGAAAAACACAGCAGTTAAGGACACTGGCTCTGCCTGCCCTCATCCTGTCGAAATTCCTACTGTAACTTTGTAGTTTGTCGGATGGGTCTATTGCTCCACATTCAAAGACTCAGCCAACCACAGATTATGTAGTACTATAATAGCATTCATTGCAAAAGATCCACACGTAAGTGTATTGTTAAGTTCAAACCCATGTTGTTTAAAGGTCAACTGTGTATTCCTTTGTTATTATTTTTTTTTTTTTTCATGGCCAGGACAGCTTTCCATCAGGGATTATGCTTTAGATTTGTGATTGTCTAAGAAATATAATCAGGACTGGAAGTTTTATACAAATATGAACAAGGAACCATGGCATGAAAGTTAGCTATGCCACAGAAGAAGTGATTAAACATTTTCCTGTCAGCTATCTTAATAGCTGGAAGAAATATCCAGTGACCACATTTCCAGGAGGCATTAATTACATCAGCAACATATTAACATTCATAGTTAATTAGAATAATTTGGACATCTCTGATAGTAATATGTGAAATATTATTCACTTACAGTTTCAACATAAATTCATTAAATAAATTGCCTACAAAAATTGGTGTCATTCTTAAGGTTACACATTGTCTTCTCACATTTTTTGAGAAGACAAAAAAGAACAAGAAACTACTACTACTGCTACAAAAAAAGGACTTTATCAGGTGAAACTTTTATACTAATGAGATCCTTGATTACAAAAAAAGTCATAAAGATGAAAGAAAAATGAATTACCCTCAGTCTAAAGAATTATCTACCCCATGTCTCTACTAAAAAGTAGTCCTCTAGACTTTCTAATTTCAACTGAAACCAGACAAAGGCTAAACAGGAAAATATCTTTTAACATGACAAATAGATTTACAAAATGAATAAAAATACTCAAGCCAAATAAATAACACTGAATATAAATAATTGCAGACATTTCAGTTCAGTTCAGTTGCTCAGTTGTGCTCAACACTTTGTGACTCAATGAATCGCAGCACTCCAGGCCTTCCGCTCCATCACAAACTCCTGGAGTCCACCCAAACCCATGTCCATTTAGGCGGTGATGCCATCCAACCATCTTATCCTCTGTCATCACCTTTTCCTCCTGCCCTCAATCTTTCCCAGCATCCGGGTCTTTGCAGATGAGTCAGCTCTTTGCATCAGGTGACCAAAGTATTGGAGTTTCAGGTTCAGCATCAGTCCTTCCAATGAACAACCAGGATAGCTCTCCTTTAGGATGGATTGGTTGGATCTCCTTGCATGATCTCCTTTATGTTGGTGAAGAGTCTTCTCCAACACCACAGTTCAAAAGCATCAATTCTTTGGCACTCAGTTTTCTTTGAAGTCCAACTCTCACACCCATACATGGCCACTGGAAAAGCCATAGCTTTGACTAGATGGGCCTTTGTTGACAATGTAATGTCTGCGTTTTAATATCCTGTCTAGATTATACATTTACTTTCCTTCCAAGGAGTTCAGTTCAGTTCAGTTGCTCAGTCGTGTCCGACTCTTTTCGACCTCATGAATCACAGCATGCCAGGCCTCCCTGTCCATCACCAAATCCTGGAGTTCACTCAGACTCAACATCCATCAAGTCAGTGATGCCATCCAGCCATCTCATCCTCTGTCGTCCCCTTCTCCTCCTGCCCCCAATCCCTCCCAGCATCAGAGTCTTTTCCAATGAGTCAACTCTTCGCATGAGGTGGCCAAAGTATTGGAGTTTCAGCTTTAGCATCATTCCTTCCAAAGAAATCCCAGGGCTGATCTCCTTCAGAATGGACTGGTTGAATCTCCATGCAGTCCAAGGAACTCTCAAGAGTCTTCTCCAACACCACAGTTCAAAGCATCCATTCTTTGGTCCTCAGCCTTCTTCACAGTCCAACTCTCACATCCATACATGACCACTGGAAAAACCATAGCCTTGACTAGACGAACCTTTGTTGGCAAAGTAATGTCTCTGCTTTTGAATATGCTATCTAGGTTGGTCATAACTTTCCTGCCAAGGAGTAAGCGTCTTTTAATTTCATGGCTGCAATCACCATCTGCAGTGATTTTGGAGTCCAAAAAAATAAAGTCTGACACTGTTTCCACTGTTTCCGCATCTATTTGCCTTGAAGTGATGGGACCAGATGCCATGATCTGTAAGTGTCTTTTAATTTCATGGCTGCAATCGCCATCTGCAGTGATTTTGGAGCCCAGAAAAATAAAGTCAGACACTGTTTCCATTGTTTCCCCATCTATTTCCCTTGAAGTGATGGGACCAGATGCCATGATCTTAGTTTTCTGAATGTTGAACTTTAAGCCAACTTTCTCACTCTCCTCTTTCACTTTCATTAAGAGGCTCTTTAGTTCTTCACTTTTCTGCAATAAGGGTGGTGTCATCTGCATATCTGAGGTTATTGATATTTCTCCCGGCAAACTTGATTCCAGCTTGTGCTTCATCCAGCCCAGCGTTTCTCATGATGTATTCTGCATATAAGTTAAATAATCAGGGTGACAATATACAGCCTTGACGTACTCCTTTTCCTATTTGGAACCAGTCTGTTGTTCCATGTCCAGTTCTAACTGTTGCTTCCTGACCTGCATACAAGTTTCTCAAGAGGCAGGTCAGGTGGTCTGGTAATCCCATGTCTTTCAGAATTTTCCACAGCTTATTGTGATCCACACAGTCAAAGCCTTTGGCATACATTTAGTTAGTCATTATACAATGATAATCTCCTTGTTCCTTGATATTTTTATGCCCAAATGGTTCTATCAATTTGATTTGTGTAACTGGTAGAATCTTTTAAAAGACAGGTAATTTATTAAATTGATTGTCTGAACTCATTGATTGGTTCAGAAAATATTTTATAAATATATAAATACTACATGGTACCCAAATGTTGTTGCTTTGGCTTTTTTTTTTTTTCCCCGTCAGAGACCAGAGACCGATGCATGTCATTGATTTCTGGCATTGGAAGATGATGTTTATTTTTCTTCCTTTTTTCTTTCCCTTTCCTCCCCTTTCCTGATTCTGCTTTTGCTTTTCTTACATTTATGTAGTTTATCACCCATTTTCTACTGCTAACTTTCTTTTCCAATTTTGTGATTAAACTTTCTCATATTTTTTACCACACAGTAATGTGGGATACATCAGATCTCATAAATGAAGTGAAACTGGAATTTGTCCTTACATTTGAACATGTTTTCACAGCCATCACACTATATTTTATGGAAGTAAACCCTTTATGGAATTAGTGAAGGGGATGAATGTAAAAATTTAATTTAATCAAAATTAACCACATATCCTGATAGAAACCAAGGAGGCAAAAAGAAGCATCAGTAGGTAATATGTGATTTAAAACTTTGTGAGGGACATCCTTAACCCTCATAAGTATTTAGACATTAAGTGCTCATCTGATATTCAAGTTATACTAAGTATATCAACCATATAATGTTGTTATTATTAAGTTTATTACATGTAATGAGCAATTAATACCCTGGAACTTTATTCCAAGACCATACTGGAAACTGGGATGTGATTCCAGTATATGTCATATCAGGGCTTCCCTGATGGTTCAATTGGTAATATGAGAGGCCTAAGTTTGATCCCTGGGTGGGGAAGATCCCCTGGAGAAGGAAATGGCAACCCACTCCAGCATTCTTGCTTGGAGAATTCCATGAACAGAGGAGCCTGGTGGGTGACAGTCCATAGGGTCACAAAGAGTCAGACACAAATGATATCATTTTTTAAATGTCCCCCCAAAATCTGTACTTCACTGTATCATTGGGATCATCAACAATATTAAAATTATATGCTTCACATATACACATTCCTTTTGAATTTATTATTTTATTATTCCTGATGTAAATGCAAAGTTCAAAACAAATAAAAATTGCTAAAAAAAAGAAAAAAAAACCACTTATTTACCAGGTGCCCTTCATTACATGTTACTATCTGAAAAATAGGACTAATATTTCATATATTCTCTAAGTTCTTGTTGAAATGCTATAAGTGGGTTCTCTTTGATGTAATAGAATTAATTCAGTCCAAATGTATATAGGAAAAAAATCACTAAGCTAAGATAGAACAAAACAATACATCGTATGAAAAGATGGACACTTCTCTGAAGCTTTTGCTGACAAAGCTTCTTTATCTTTCTTACTAGGTGCAATGTTTTGACAGCTTTTGCCCTAGTATTTTTCTGTCTAATCACGGCAATGCAATTGGACATTATGCCAATGATACACACTAAGTATGCATTTGTAAATATAGATAAACTGAATAAAGTCATTGAATTTTGTGAGTTGCTTACGAACCATAGTATGATTCCTTTTACTAATTAAATAGATAAACAAGTAATAAAATTGTTGAGTTATAGAGACAAAATCATGGAGAAAGACTTGTCCTTTATTTATGCTTTTATAGTATTTTTTATATTTTATAGTTTTTTTATTTTGTATTTTATATTTTTATAGTATTTTTAATATAAATTTATGTATTTTAATTGGAAGTTAATTACTTTACAATATTGTATTGGTTTTGCCATACATCAACATGAATCTGCCACAGGTATACATGTGTTCCCCATCCCAAACCCCTCTCCCTCCTCCCTCCCCTTTCTAATGAGGTGGATGAAACTGGAGCCTAATATACAGAGTGAAGTAAGCCAGAATGAAAACACAAATACATAATAATAATGCTTTTATAGTATTTTTATTAAAGGTCCTAAGGCTTAGTTGCCCAGGTGAGAAAAAAATTATCACCATCTACATTTGAATATTTGACTTCTCAGTTGAGGAATAGAGAGAACATATGTGTATTGGGGATTATTTGTTCATTTAACAGATGTTTGTGTCTATTATTTTCAGGTGCTATGTAAGCCCCACAAGCTGAGCTTATACAGACATCAGTAAAGCATTCAAGATCTCTGGCATCCTAGTTCTTAAAGACAGATAGGAATAAAAGCAGTGGAAGGAAGTATAAGGATTACACCAGAAATGGTTTCTAATCCAAATATTATCAAATAGTCACAAATATATTTTATAACTTGTTATACTATTATAATTTATATGTAAATACAAGTCATCTTGACTTGAAAAGCATAAAGCTA
The DNA here is from genome assembly GCF_003369695.1 of Bos indicus x Bos taurus. Classification (NCBI taxonomy): domain Eukaryota; kingdom Metazoa; phylum Chordata; class Mammalia; order Artiodactyla; family Bovidae; genus Bos; species Bos indicus x Bos taurus. Next base: position 14,252,983 of record NC_040076.1, on the reverse strand, counting down.
AAAAATTAACATTTTCAAAATCAACTTTTTTAGATATAAAATCTGGACATGTGATTATCATGATTTTAAGACAAACAAGTGACTTCTATGTGCATTTCAGTAATTTAAAATTCAAGAGCCAACTGATTTATAAAAAGGTTATCTAAATAGCTATGCTAAAATATTATATGATAAACATTGCCTCATAAACACAATGAGAAATGAGCTAATTGGTTATACTAACAATTTCAATTGTACTCTTTTATTATTCAGTCTCCAAGCAGTTTGATTATATTCAGCAAAGTTGCACTGAAATGCTCTAAGAAACTAATTAATATTATCAGATAGAGCCTGTATTAATTCTGAACATATTGACTTCTGTATTTCATAAAAGTGAATATTTAAACCAACAAAATAGCATTTAACACTGCTGCTAAGTCGCTTCAGTCATGTCCAACTCTGTGCGACCCCATAGATGGCAGCCCACCAGGCTTCCCCGTCCCTGGGATTCTCCAGGCAAGAACACTGGAGTGGCTTGCCATTTCCTTCTCCAATGCATGAAAGTGAAAAGTGAAAGGGAAGGCACTCACTCGTGTCCGACTCTAGCGACCCCATGGACTGCAGCCTACCAGGCTCCTCTGTCCACGGGATTTTCCGGGCAAAAGTACTGGAGTGGGGTGCCATCGCCTTCGGGGTCTACTTTTGACAAAATCTATGACCATAAACGTGGTTATTTTTTTTTAATGTCATCAAATGTTTCATTTTTTAATATGCTTTGATTTTTAAAGCTCAAAACACTAACTTGCCATATGGTTGCATTCTTGAATATATGTTAAGAATTTAATATATACTCTTAAAATAAATTTTTAAAATCTGAAAATGGTACTGTTAATTTAGTGAATTAAGCCAACTTTTTGTGATATGTAGTCAATCTAATGATATGTCATGGCAGTTCATATCTAATATATAAATAATTATTTTTTTAGTAATAATAATGATATCCTTTTGGATTGAATTTCTATGGATTAAATTTATTATCTATGAACAACCATTTTGCATTTTTACCTTTTAGAGAGTATCTAACACTAAACTTGAGATTATTTTCAAGATATATCTAAAAATTAAGATTTTTAAGCTTAATAGAGAATAATTTATTTTTAGGATCTGTGATTAATATAGAGACATTAAAGTAATATAATTAGAGTACTAATACATTTATTTTTTAAATTATTAGTTGACACCTGCATGACATAACATTCTAATGAATACACTGAATATTCATTCATTAATGTTCATATTAGCCACTCAAATTACATGTCTTATTTATCTTTGTCTTATAAAAAAGAAGTAATGTGAAGCCCTGGACCCAATGAGTAGCACAATCATTGTTTATACACAAACTTGAATATATATTTTGGTTTGCTACACAGCCTTTTCTCTGATGATAATTGCTAAATGCTGAAAAGTAATACTTCAGGTTTCTGCCACTCTATAGATGGCCACATCAAAACAGTACAGTATAACTGCATTACAGAACAGAGATCATTGTACGCTTTTAGTGTCAAAAATACAGAGTAAAAGTAAAACAATGAGAATTAACAAAGCAAAGCTAAAATTAAAGCTTTATAAAAACCAACAAAATGGCAAACCTCTGGCAACATCATGCCAAATAAGAGCATTCTCTGAACTGAGGAAATCTTGCATATTTTGAGTTAAAAAAAACAAACTGAAAAAAAATTGAATATAGTAAATATTTGCATACTTAACGATGAGTCTCCAAAACCCAAAATCACTGCAGAGGGTGACTGCAGCCATGAAATAAAAAGATGCTTACTCCTTGGAAGAAATTTTATGACCAACCTAGACAGCATATTAAAAAGCAAAGACATTACTTTGGCAACAAATGTCCATCTAGTCAAGGCTATGGTTTTTCCAGTAGCCATGTATGGATGTGAGAGTTGGACTATAAAGAAAGCTGAGCACTGAAGAATTGATCTTTTTGAACTGTAGTGTTGGAGAAGACTCTTGACAGTGCCTTGGACTGCAAGGAGATCAAGCCAGTCCATCCTAAAGGAAATCAGTCCTGAATGTTCATTGGAAGTACTGATGTTGAAGCTGAAGCTCCAATACTTTGGCCACCTGATGCAAAAAGCTGACTCATTTGAAAAGACCCTGATGCTGGGAAAGATTGAAGGCTGGAAGAGAAGGGGACGAGAGAGGATGAGATGGTTGGATGGCATCACTGACTCAATGGACATGAGTTTGAGTAAACTCCGGCAGTTGGTGATGGACAGGGAGGCCTGGCCTGCTGCAGTCCATGGGTTCACAAACAGTCAGACATGTCTGAGCAATTGAACTGAACTGAATGATGAGTCATCTAGCTGTCTTTGCATACTTAATGTCTATACCTGTTAACCGTCAGTTCTATAAATTCTATATACAAATAATTAGAAGAAAATACTCTTGGGAATCTTTCAAGTTTAACAGGAAATAACTGAAGCTATTAACATCTGGTATCCCCCAGTGAAATGTCACTGAGGATGAATTACAGTAAATAACTGAGCATGCCAAAATTACGGATTCAGAGAATTCTATTAACTTTTTCAGAAAACCAGTTTTGAATACTAGCAGAAAACAAGAATCAGCAGATATCGTTGGAAAACTGCAATCATGAAAGATAGAGGTCAAATAAGTGAATGGATAAAAGCAACTTGAAAAGAAGTTGTAGTAGAAGAAGACTCTTACAATTGTATTATCTATGTCCTAGGAAGAAAAAAGTTAAATAAGTGAAAAAAAAAAAAGGCTGGAAAATGGATACAATAAGAAAACAAAGGAAATCATTTGATATCATAAATATGATAGTCCACCACTGCTGGGCATTTATTTTAGACAAATAAAACTTATGTTAGAGCAAAAATGTATGTAGAGTTGTTCATAGTAACACTGTACATTATAGCTAACCTCTGAAACAGACCCAGAGTCTTTCAGAAGGAGAGAGGTAAAACAACTAGCTAAGTATCCAAGCCTTGGTGTACTGCTGCTGCTGCTGCTGCTGCTAAATCGCTTCAGTCGTGTCCGGCTCTGTGCGACCCCATAGACGGCAGCCCACCAGGCTTCTGCGTCCCTGGGATTCTCCAGGCAAGAACACTGGAGTGGGTTGCCATTTCCTTCTCCAATGCATGAAAGTGAAAAGTGAAAGGGAAGTCGCTCAGTCGTTCCTGACTCTTAGCGACCCCATGGACTGCAGCCTACCAGGCTCCTCTGTCCATGGATTTTCCAGGCAAGAGTACTGGAGTGGGGTGCCATTGCCTTCTCCATTGGTGTAATACTCACCCACAATAAAAGGAGCAATCTACTAATACACATAACAATCTGGATAGTTCAGTCAGTTCAGTCATTTTGTTGTGTCCGGCTCTTTGCGGCCCAATGGACTGCATCACACCGGGCCTCCCTGTCCATCACAAACTCCTGGAGTTTACTCAAACTCATGTCCATGGTATCAGTGATGCCATGCAACCATCTCATACTCTGTCATCCCCTTCTCCTCTTGCCTTCAATTATTCCCAGCATCAGGGTCTTTTCAAATGAGTCAGTTCTTCACATAAGGTAGCCAGAGTATTGGAGTTTCAGCTTCAACATCAGTCCTTCTCATGAATTCCTTTAGGAAGGACTGGCTGGATATCCATTCTGTCCAAGAGGCTCTCAAGAGTCTTCTCCAACACCGCAGTTCAAAAGTATCAATTCTTCGACACTTAGTTTTCCTTATAGTCTAACTCTCAAATCCATTCATGATGACTGGAAAAACCATAGCTTTGACTAGACAGACCTTTGTTAGCCAAGTTATGTCTATGCTTTTTAATAAGCTGTCTAGGTTGTTCATAGCTTTTCTTACAAGGAGAAAACATTTTCAATTTCATGGCTGCATTCACCATCTGCAGTGATTTTGAAGCCCTCCAAAATAGTCTGTCACTGTTTCCACTGTTTCCCCATCTATTTGCCATGAAGTGTTGGGATCAGATGCCATGATCTTAGTTTTCTGAATGTTGAGTTTTAAGCCAACTTTTTCACTCTCCTTTCACTTAAATCAAGAGGCTTTTTAGTTCTTAGCTTTCTGCCATAAAGGTGGTGTAATTTGCATATTTGAGGTTATTGATATTTCTGCCAGCGATCTTGATTCCAGCTTGTGCTTCATCCAGTCAGGCATTTCTCTTGATGTAATCTGCATATAAGTTAAATAAGCAGGGTCACAATATAGAACCTGATGTACTCCTCTCCAGATTTGGAACCAGTCTGCTGTTCCATGTCCAGTTCTAATTGTTGCTTCTTGACCTGTATACAGATTTCTCAGGAGGAAGGTCAGGTCGTCTGGTATTCCCATCTCTTTCATAATTTCCCAATGTTTGTTGGCATAGTCAATAAAGCAGAAGTGGATGCTTTTCTGGACCTCTCTTGGATTTTTGATGACCCAACAGATGTTGGCAATCTGATCTCTGGTTTTTCCACTTTTTCTAAATCCAGGTTGAACATCTGGAAGTTCATGGTCCATGTACTGTTGAAGCTTGGGTGGGAGAATTTTCAGCATTACTTTGCTACCTTGTGAGATGAGTGCAATTGTGCAGTAGTTTGAACATTCTTTGGCATTGCCTTTCTTTGGGATTGGAATGAAAACTGACCCTTTCCAGTTCTGTCGCCACTGTTGAGCTGAGTTTTCCAAATTTGCTAGCATATTGAGTGCAGCGCTTTCACAGCATCATCTTTTAGGATCTGAAATAGCTCAACTGGAATTCCATCATCTCCTCTAGCTTTGTTTGTAGTGATGCTTCCTAAGGCCCACTTAACTTCGCATTCCAGGATTCCCAGCACTAGGTGAGTGATCACACCATTGTGATTATCTGGGTCTTGAAGATATTTTTTGCATAGTTCTTCTGTGTATTCTTGCCACCTCTTCTTAATATGTGCTGCTTCTGTTAAGTCCATACCATCTCTGTCCATTATTGTGCCCATTTTCACATGAAATGTTCCCATGGTATCTCTAATTTTCTTGAAGAGATCTCTAATATTTCCCATTCTATTGTTTTCCTCTCTTTCTTTGCATTGATCACTGAAGAAGGCTTTCTTATCTCTCCTTGCTATTCTTTGGAACTCTGCATTCAAATGGTAATATCTTTCCTTTTCTCCTTTGCTTTTCACTTTTCTTCTTTTCATAGCTGTCTGTAAGGCCTCCTCAGACAACTATTTTACCTTTTTGCATTTCTTTTTCTTGAGATGGTCTTGATGACTGCCTCCTGAACAATGTCACAAACCTCCGTCCACAATTCATCAGACAATCTGTCTATCAGATCTAGTCCCTTAAATCTATTTCTCACTTCCACTGTATAATCATAAGGGATTTGATTTAGGTCATACCCGAATGGCCTAGTGGTTTCCCCCACTTTCTTAAATTTCAGTCTGAATTTGGCAATAAGGAGTTCATGACCTGAGCCACAGTCAGCTCCTGGTCTTGTTTTTGTTGACTGTATAGAACTTCTCCATTTTTGGCTGCAAAGAATATAATCAATCTGATTTTGGTGTTGACCAGCTGGTGATGTCCATGTGTAAAGTCTTCTCTTGTGTACTTGGAAGAAGGTGTTTGCTATGACCAGTGTGTTCTCTCGGCAAAACTCTATGAGCCTTTGACCTCCTTCATTTTGTACTCTTAAGTCCAAATGTGCCTATTCCTCCAGGTATTTTTTGACTTTCTATTTTTGCATTCCAGTCTGCCATAATGAAAAATACATATTTTTGGGGTGTTAGTTCTAGAAGGTCTTGTAGGTCTTAGAACCGTTCAGCTTCAGCTTCTTCAGCATTATTGCTTGGGCATAGACTTGGATTACAATGAAATTGAATGGTTTGCCTTGGAAACGAGCAGAGATCATCCTGTCGTTTTTGAGACTGCATACAAGTACTGCATTTTGGACTCTTGTTGACCATGATGGCTACTCCATTTCTTCTAAGGGAGTGTTGCCCACAGTAGTATATATAATGGTCATCAGAATTAAACTCACCCATTCCAGTCTATTTTAGTTTGCTGATTCCTAGAATGTTGGCATTCACTCTTGCCATCTCTTTTGATCACTTTCAATTTGCCTTGATTCATGGACCTAACATTCCAGGTTCCTATGCAATATTGTTCTTTACAGCATTGGACACCACTTCCATCACCAGTCACATCCATGACTGGTACTTGTTTTTGCTTTGACTCCATCTCTTCCTTCTTTCTGGAGTTATGTCTCCACTGATCTCCAGTAGTATATCAGGCACTTACCGACCTGGGGAGTTCATCTTTCAGTGTCCTGTCTTTCTGCATTTTCATACTGTTCATGGGGTTCTCAAGGCAAGAATACTGAAGTGGTTTGCCATTCCCTTCTCTAGTGGAACACATTTTGTCAGAACTCTCCACCATGACCTGTTCGTCTTGAGTGGCCCTACGTAGCATCTTTCATAGTTTCATTGAGTTAAAGAAGGCTGTGGTCCATGAGATCAGATTGGTTAGTATTCTGTGATTATGATTTTCAGTCTGTCTGCTCTCTGATGGAGAAGGACTAGAAGCTTATGCAAGCTTCCTGATGGGAGAGACTTACTGAAGGAGAAACTGGGTCTTTTTCTGTTGGGCAGGGCCATGCTCAGTAAATCTTTAATCCAATTTTTTGTTGAGGGACAGGCTTGTGTTCCCTCTCTGTTATTTGACCTGATGCCAAACTATGGTGGAAGTAATGAAGATAACAGTGACTTCCTTCAAAAGGTCCTATGAATGCACTGCTACAATCAGGGCCCTAACCCTGCAGCAGTCCACTTCAGACCCATTATCCCATCTCCAACAACTTGGATAATATCAAGCTGATTATGCTAAGTGAAGAAAAAAAAAAGCATTTCAAAAGTTTACATATAATATGAATACTTTTACACAGCATTTATGAAATAATATTACACAATGGAGACATGTTAGTGTCTGTCAGGGGTTGATGATGGGACAGTGGTATTGACTGTGGTTATAAAATGGCAGCAGAAACCTGCAGTGATGGACCAGTTCTGCATCTTGAATATGATAGTGGTTACACAAAGACACACATTCTATAAAATTACATAGGAGTATAGAATTGCGTAGAACTATAAGCACACACACAGTGATTGTAAAACTGTTGAAATCTGAATATAAATTCTGTGTATTGCACATAGGCAGTTAACTGGTTTTGATAGTGTACAATGTTATGCAAGATGTTACCTTTGGGAGGAGCTAAGTCAAAATTTCATGAAACATCTCTATATCTTTTATTTTTAACTCCACGTTAATCTATAATTATTGCAAAACAATTTGTTTTTAAGTACAGTAAAAAAATCAACATATGCTTTTGGAAAATGTCAGTTCAGTTCAGTTCAGTCATCCAGTCATGTCCGACTCTTTGCAACCCCATGAATTGCAGCATGCCAGGCCTCCCTGTCCATCACCAACTCCCGGAGTTCACCCAGACTCACATCTATCGAGTCAGTGATGCCATCCAGCCATCTCCTCCTCTGTCGTTCCCTTCTCCTCCTGCCCCCAATCCCTCCCAGCAACAGAGTCTTTTCCAATGAGTCAACTCTTCGCATGAGGTGGCCAAAGTACTGGAGTTTCAGCTTTAGCATCATTCCTTCCAAAGAAATCCCAGGGCTGATCTTCAGAATGGACTGGTTGGATCTCCTTGCAGTCCAACGGACTGTCAAGAGTCTTCTCCAACACCACAGTTCAAAAGCATCAATTCTTTGGGGCTCAGTCTTCTTCACAGTCCAACTCTCACATCCATACATGACCACAGGAAAAACCATAGCCTTGACTAGACAAACCTTTGTTGGCAAAGTAATGTCTCTGCTTTTGAATATGCTATCTAGGTTAGACATAACTTTCCTTCCAAGGAGTAAGTGTCTTTTAATTTCATGGCTGCAGTCACAATCTGCAGTGATTTTGGAGCCCAGAAAAATAATGTCTGACACTATTTCCACTGTTTGCCCATCTATTTCCCATGAAGTGATGGGACCGGATGCCATGATCTTCGTTTTCTGAATGTTGAGCTTTAAGCCAACTTTTTCACTCTCCACTTTCACTTTGGTCAAGAGCCTTTTTAGTTCCTCTTTACTTTACATTTCCCATAAATTTCCACAAGACCAATCCAAGAGATTTGATAATTGACTGAAATAATATAATTGGAGAATAAAGTAAAAGGAGAGGAAAATAATTCAGAGGCACAGACTATATTCATAACATTTAGCACTTTCTGATCTGCAAAATTTCTTCCCTTCAGAATGCATTCTGAGCTTATGCAGACTGGGTAACCATAAATGAATCACTCTCATCAAACAAATGAATCTAGTGCTAAGTACTTCAGTCGTGTTTGACTCTATGTGACCCTATGGATGGTAGCCTGCCTGGCTCCTCTTTTCACTCCAGTATTCTAATCCAGCAAGAATATCAGAGTGGATTTCCATGTCCTATTCCACAGAATCTTCTCAACCCAGGGATGGAACCCACATCTCTTATTTCACCTGCATTGGCAGGTGGGTTCTTTACCACTAGCATCTCCTGGGAAGTCCCTCATCTAAATGGGGTTCAGCAACTGATGACCTTATGGCCAAATCTGACCTAATACTTCTTTTTGTACAGCCTTGAAAAAAATAAGAATGCCTTTAAAAATAATTCTAAAATTAATTATAAAGTATCATATACGTTCCTAGATCATATTTTAAAAATTTTCTCTTGTATAGCAAGTCTAAAATATTTACTCTCTGGCTTTTTAAGAAAATATTTGCCAACTTCTCATCTAGAGAAATCAATAAAATAATTTTTTTGGATGATACCAGAGCAATCTGCCTATCAGAATTGGGATTTATGTCAAGTGAGAAGCACGTTCCCCAGTATATAGATAGACAACTGTTGTGACAATAACAAACAAGTATATAAATTGAGAAACATTTTGGAAACTCACTGTAATTTCAAAACTAAATGCATAGTAATAGTTGAGCTTAAAATATTTCAAATAGTGAAAAATTGGGAAGCTGGTTATTAATTTCTTGGAATGGAAAGCATAGCATGTAATAGTCTGAAGAACTCATTTCCCCCAAATCTCCATAAGCTTGGTCAATGTCTATGTTAATTTGTTTCATAAATTTCACAGAAATTTAATGTGATCCAAAAATTTTAATGGGTTCCTTAAAAACTGCTTTTTGAGCATGTTTTACCACCAAAAACAACTGAAGGGTAATGCTGTATATTAGTTTATTTTATATGAGAAAATATATAAATGTACTTATTTATTGATGATAATAAAAGATTCATAGAGCTGATTGATTTTTTCAGTTAAATTAAAATTCATAGCATAAATAATATGGGCAAGTAGACTATCGAGAGTCCCTTGGAAAGCGAGGAGATCAAACCAGTCAATCCTAAAGGAAATCAACCCTGAATATTCATTGGAAGGACTGATGCTGATGCTGAATCTCCAATACTTTGACTACCTGATACAAAGACCTGACTCACTGGATAAGACCCTGATGCTGGAAAAGATTGGGGGCAAAAAGAGAATGGGACGACAAAGTGTTAGATGGTTGGATGGCATCACTAATTCAATAGACAATTTTGAGCATACTCTGGGAGATTGTGAAGGACAGGGAACTGGGCATGCTGCAGTTCATGGGGTCACAAAGAGTTGGACACACTTAGCAACTGAACAACAAATAGAATTAAAAACAGCAACTAACCACACTGATATTTTAGCAGATAGTATTAAAACTTGTGATAAACTCTAAAAATTTTCTACTTGCAGATAGAGAATGCCCCAAAATACTAGTTTTGATAAGATAGTCTTATGCATTGTTCTCCAGAAGCAGATGGTTAAAACAGATTCATTGTGGATCAACAGCTATGAAAGGGAAAATGTGGAAACTTCATTGGGCAACAGGAGAAGTTTAGCTGCAATGAAAGCTAGCATTTTACTGTTTAACTCTTTAATAGAAAATTAACAGAGGTTTCTAGAAATATTTTTCCAAGGATGTCTTTAGCTAACAGAGAGATATAACACTATACAGAAAAGAAATAACATATTGATATAAGAAAATTGTTTTGGATATTTACCAAATAATTAATATGATTTAAGATTCCATAAGCTAGTTAAGGGGATTTTTTTAGATGAAAAAAATTTTAGAAAGTAAATAGTATACTTACTGAAGTATACTTACTGATTAATAGAATATTACATGTCATATCAGTAAAGAAAATAAGTCCGAGTCATCAGCAATTGTAGCCCCCACTGCTGAGAGAACTCAGGAAGAATGCCTGCCATTTAGCAGCTATCAGCCTGCAACCGCTTCCCATGGTGAGCCCTGAGGAAGTTCTGGATGTGAAAACACTGGATACTGGCCCCACACAGCTGAGGTGCATAATAAAGGAATGATTTCAGTGAGCTCAGATTCTTGTATCTTCCCATACGTAGAAAAGCTCTAAATTCCTTAACAAGATATCTGGTTTTCCTTTATCAATAATAACATTTTGACACTTGGATTACTTACTCTTTTTTGCAAAACTTCTATATAACCTGCCTCCCTGCCACACCTCCTCTGAGCAGTTCTCTCAGGGTTTCTTGAGATGCCGCCTCCTGGGCTTGAAGTCCTAAAAATTTCTACCAAATAAAACATAACTCTCAACCTTGAAGTTGTGCATATTTTTTCAGGTTGCTAGTACTATGCATAAATCAAAATTTGAACAGCTAAACAAAGCACACTGTTATTTCAGCCCATTCTTCTGATTATAAGATATCTAGTAGTCCACTTTTCCAAATTCAAAGAAAAATAAGCCTGCCTATTTTATCCCAATGCCTAAAAATTATTACCCAAACATTGTCTGAATATATATTTTTTGGTAATTTTTATGGAACTGTAGTATAAAGAACCTGACAACATTCAGTTCAGTTTTCTGTGTCAAGTTGACATAAGGATCATGTATTAATATTTCATCTCAAAAATATAAAATACTGTACATGCAGTTAAGAAGATCTCTCTATCTGTAATGTACTTAAATTTTAGATGCATTGTCAGTCCAACATTTTACTTAACCATAAGAACAGTTTGCTTAAGTACTCCAGGTTTTTTTGCAATATTAATATGCTTACTTTGCAATTATAAATTTAATTTATTCAACTAAAAAAGGACATACTAACACTTTTTTTATTTTAGGACTTTATGCTGGGTTTTTTTTGTTTGTTTTTTTAATTTTATTTTTTCATAAATATATACACATATTATTTAAAGAGTCAAATTCTTCAATATGTTTGTTACAAAAACAATGGCTCCTTTTTCTTAATTCATCCATTTCTCCCTTCTTGGAGACAAAAGCTTTCAATTTACATACCAATAGCATCAACTTTTGTAAAGCTAGTTTGTATGAAATAACATTTTTTTTTTTTTTACCATGCTGCAGAGCATTCAGGAATCTTAGTTCCCCAATCAGGGATCAAACCCATGCACCTGAAGTGGAAGCATAGTGTCTTAACCACAGAATTGCTAGCAAAGTCCTTCAATCAATTTTTAGTACATGAACAAACAATTTTATCAACTCTAATCTGGAAATGTGGCCGCCTAGGTCTTGTTAATTACTTTCATTTCGGTAATTTCATTCTTTTGGTAACCTCCCACCGGAATAGAGTGTTCTATTTCCTTTTTCCTTTATCCCATGCCTTCCTTAACTGGTTGCTTTCATGTTAGTATTTTGAGAAAGACTATATGAGTGGTAATAACTTTTAGGTTGTTTCCACTTAACATCTTATGTTTGATTGGCTGGTTGGGTATTGAATTTTAACCCAAATGTTCTTTCATTTTAATATTTTAAATAGTATTAAAATTATATTGCTATTAATCTGAACTACTGCTAAGTCGCTTCAGTCATATCCAACTCTGTGCGACCCCACAGACGGCAGCCCACCAGGCTTCCCGACCCTGGGATTCTCCAGGCAAGACAACTGGAGTGGGTTGCCATTTCCTTTTCCAATGCATGAAAGTGAAAAGTGAAAGTGAAGTCACTCAGTCGTGTCCGACTCTAGCGACCCCATGGACTGCAGCCTACCAGGCTCCTTTGTCCATGGGATTTTCCAGGCAAAAGTACTGGAGTGGGGTGCCATTGCCTTCTCAGATTAATCTGAACTAGATTGTTATAAATTATAATGTTGGTGGAAATAACATATACCTATAGGTTTAGAAAGTCCCCAAATTATACAGCATTCTGTTAAAAAGATATTAATCTTTATTTTTAACCATAGTAACCAGTTTAATGCATGTCCTTTTATGTTCTGTGAGACATCACAGGTCCTAAGAACCTGTGAGAATATTACTTTATAATAAAAGGGACTTTGCAGATATAATTTAGGTTATGGACATCATGAAGAAGAGAGAATCCTGGATTGTCTAGGTTGGCCTATTCTAATCACTTGTGTCTCTAAAACTAAGACTCTTTTCTGGGGGGTGAGAAATTAAAGTAGAAGGGAGAAAAAAAGGAGATATTTGAAGTATAAGAGAAACTGGCGTCAGTGTTGCTTGCTTTCACGATGGAGGGTGGAGGAAGGAAGACAAAAGCCAGGGAGCAGGTCATCTCTGGAAGCTGGAAACTGTCATCACCTGACAGCCATCAATAACACAAGAGTTTAAGTTTTGTGACCACAAGGAGCTGAATTCTGTCCCACACTTGAAAGGGCAAGGGCACCATTCTCACTCTAGAGCCTCCAGAGGGAAGCATAGTCCTGCACACACCTTGATTTTAGCCCTGGGTTGATAGCTGTATCAGACTTCTGACATGGAAATGTGAAATTAGTGCTATTTGAAGCGACTAAGTTTGTGGTAATCTGCGAAAGCATCAATAAGAAATGTATACAGATATAATTGTATTTGTCTTATAAATGTATGAATGAATTAACTAATACAGTGGTAGGAAGATGGTAGTATCATTGCATTCTTCCTGAATAAGTGACATGTAGACTCATAATGTAAATGTGGATTGAGCTTCCCAGGTCAAGAAAGGTTGTAGATAATGTACTCTAGTAATAATTTGAGAGCCTTTAGGTAAGTAGGTGAACAATATATTAGAGTTCATTGGACAGCAAGGAGATCAAACCTGTCATTTCTAAAGGAAATCAACCCTGAGTATTCATTGCAAGGACTGATGCTGAAGCTGAAGCTCCAATACTTTGGCCACCTGATGCGAAGAGCTGACTCATTGGAAAAGACCCTAATGCTGGGAAATATTGAAGGCAGGAGGCAAAGAGGACAACAGAGGATGAGATGGTTAGATTGATTCAATAGACACGAGTTTGAGCAAACTCCCAGAGATAGCAAAGGAAAGGGAAGCCTGGCATGTTGCAGCCCATGGTGTAGCAAGGAGTCAGACATGAGTGAGTGGTTGAACAACAACAAAGAACTAGAAAGCAATCACCACAGCTAGACCAACTGATTATATTTGATGAATTATGGACTGCTTAATACATCCTCAAGTTCTAAAATTTTCTGTATCTGCTATCATCACTTCCTTCATGCACTTTCATCACTACCAGTTTCCATGAAAATCAAAGCAAAAGGGTAAATGGGATAGAGAATATATTATTACAGCTAATTATGTTGCCTTTTAATAATTTAATTACCAGTGCAATTGCGGGAAGGAAGTGCTGAACAGAACCCAAGAAACAACTCAGAACAGTTTCTCTTCATGTGGATTAGAAAGCAGACACAGAGAAAACAAAAACTCAACTTGCCAAGATCATGTCATTAATACTTAGAATTCTAATAAACTCCTTTTATGATTTAAATTTCAGTGGTTTTTTTTTTTTTAATATTTTAGCCAGCTTTCTCTTTACTGCATCTTCTTTTACTTCTTCTCAGTGCATATTTAGTTTTTTTATACACTTCTCCAGGTTACTGTCTTTTTTACTATTAAAAATTAAGCAAAAATTGCTTAACTTCATTTCTATAACAGTTTCTTTGACGCCTTAAGATACCTTGCTCAATAAACATACAGATTCAGTCCATCTTACCTATTAGGTGAATCATATGTGGCTGTAATTATAGAACAGAAACAAAATGCTGCTGTAAATAGTGACTTGGATAAAAATAACTAATTTCTGTAATTAAACTGAATTTTTTTCAAAGCGCTCTCTTGCTAAGACCAAGGCATCCCACTGCTAAAAAGTAAATTACTGTGGAGATGTTTTGGGGATCTGAAATCTTCTCTGATTCACTGGGACACAAAGAATTCTCCAGTACATAGCCCCAGGGAGAGCTTCACTTCTGAACAGATGCTAATGCTTCATGCATTTAACCGTGGGTATGGTAATGAAATGATTTTATTTAACTTCAGTCTAGAAGGGAGACACAACCTGTATGACTTAATAATGTTCTCACTGAATCTGCCCTAGGGGGAGGGAAACTGACACCATCTAAAGTTGTTTAAAATTCACAAAGTACTTAAAATATTTTTTTGTAAATTAAAATATTCTTTACTTTTGTCTGCATTTGAAACTTTAATCATTCTAACCAAATTATAACTGGTATGACAAAAATAAATCAATTTATTGGCCTCACTGTCTATATCATTTTTTTATTCATAGTGGTAATATCTGATAATGAGAATGCATATTTTTAAAATAATATAGCTTATCTGATGAGCTACAAAGTATCCCATCAACTGACCTTTTCTATGCAATTATTTTTAAACCGGTTCAAAGAAAAATATATCTTGATGAACTTCCAGTTTTGAGTGACTGATGATCACCTTTCTTAGAACAGAAAACAAAGAACATAGAACATTCTACAAAATTGCATACTTTTTACAGCACTGGCTAAATTAAAGGAGTCAGAAAAAACTGGTTCAGTTTACCATAATTTTGACTTATCAACATATCATGACTACAGGTCAACTGTGAGATCAGACTGACTTTAAATAGAACTTTATATTTTTCTTATTTGACATCAAATACTAAACTATTCATATTAAAACCAACTCTCTATTGTCATATCATTATGTTCTGTCAAATGTCCAACTTTCTATTGTGTCTGTTAATTGTGGGCATATCTAAAATTTTTCTATCATATAAATAAGAGGATCCTAAGAGGATATGGATATTAGGAATTGATTCTGTTATAATGAGGAAGATTGGCAACAAATGGCTATTTTAATATCGTAAATGTCAAAACAACAAAAACACATCCAGATTGCTCTAATAGGCAATCATGAATTGTTTAACTAAATGGCCAGGTTTAGGGCAAACCATGAAAGATGTACTATGCATAGGAAATAAGGACCAAGGGTTAAAGATGGTTTAATCCAAAGAACTGGAGGTTTGGAAAGGGAGACAGATGCTTTAGACTCTGGAGAGAATTGAAATCACTGGCTAGCTTTACCCTATTCCTCCTATCTCCTGTGAGTGTCTCCCATTAGCTGAACCCACTGGGTTCAGAGGTCATGAATCTGTGGGTTTTGTCCATAAATTCAGCCTTTTGAAATATGCATCAGGAGGGAGAAAGCTGCAGACTGGATCTTCTGGGGTGCATGAAAATATTCTCCATGAGAGGAATACTATTTAACCACTCTTAGTGTTTCCTTCTACTTTTCCTTCTCATTTGTCCCTTGCATGATGGAAAGAAATGGATGATTTGAAAATTCAGAATGAAATAAAATAACTGATGCTTTTACTTTGGCAGACTAGCCATGAAGTGATGGGACCAGATGCCATAATCACTCACCTAGGGCTAGACATCCTGGAATAAGAAGTCAAGTGAGCCTTAGGAAGCATCAATATGAACAAAGGTAGTGGAAGTGATGGAATTCCAGCTGAGCTATTTCAAATTCTAAAAAATGGTGCTGTAAAAGTACTGCACTCAATATGCCAGTGAATTTGGAAAACTCATCAGTGACCACAGCACTGGAAAAAAGCAATTTTCATTCCAATCCCAAAGAAGGGCAATGCCAAAGAATCTTCAAATTAGTGCACAACTGCACTCATTTCATATGCTAGCAAGGTAACACTCAAAACTCTTCAAGCAAGGCTTAAAAAGTATGTGAATCAAGAACTTCCAGATGTACAAGCTGTATTTAGAAAATGCAGAAAAACCCAAGATCAAACAGCCAATATCTGTTCTATCATAGAAAAAGGAAGGGAATTCCAGAAAAACATTGACTTCTGCTTCCTTGACTATGCTAAAGCCTTTGACTGTGTGGATCACAACAAACTGTGGAAAATTCTGAAAGAGATTGGAATACCAGACCGTCTGACTTGCCTCTTGATAAACCTGTATGCAGGTCAGGAAGCAACAGTTGAACTGAACAAGGAACAACAGACTGGTTCCAAATAGGAAAAGGAGTACATCAAGGCTGTATATTGTCACCCTGCTTATTTAACTTATATGCAGAGTGCATCATGCAGAATTCCAGGCTGGATGAAGTACATTTGGAATAAAAATTGCCAGGAAAAATATGAATAACCTTAGATATGGAGATAACACCACCCTTATGGCAGCAAGCAAAAAGGAACTAATGAGCCTCTTGATGAAAGTGAAAGAGAAGAGTGAAAAATCTGGCTTAAAACTCAACTTTCAATAAATTATGATCATGACATCCATGATCACTTCATGGCAATAGATGGGGAAAATGGAAACAGTGAGAGACTTAATTTTCTTGGGCTCCAAAATCACTGCAGATGGTCATTGCAGCCATGAAATTAAAGGACACTTGCTCCTTGGAAGGAAAGCTGTGACAAAACTAGACTGTGTATTAAAAAGCAGAGACATCACTTTGCCAACAAAGTCCTTATAGTCAAAGCTATGGGGGAGTTGGTGATGGACAGAGAAGCCTGGTGTGCTGCAGTCCATTGGATCACAAAGAGTCAGACATGACTGAGCAACTGAACTGTACTGATGGTTTTTCTAGTAGTCATGTACCAATGTGAGAGTTGGATTGTTGAGGTCCTTTAATGGACTGGAACTTGGCGGTCCAGAGTCGATGATAAGAAAGTGAAAGAGAGAGCCGGAGGGAGGGAGAGATAGAAAGAAAGAGAGAGAAGAAGAAAGAAAGAGAGAGAAGAAGAAAGAAAGAAAGACACGGGAACCCAAGCTCTGATGGAGCAAAGGTGCTTTAATGATTTTTCTGTGAGTATATATAGGCTGTAGTACAAGAAATTTCTTTTGTGAATGATAAAGATCAGAAAACCAAATGTACAGTAACCATTACCAAGGGAACAAGGGATAATGATGGTCACAAGGTCAGGAGACAGTCCATATCTCAAGAAAAGAGGGGCGAGACTAGGGAGTTTTGTCATAAAGAGAATGTTTACTAAAGAATGTTTACCAAGTCTGTCTCATACAATGACCTCAGTCCTGAGAGCTCCCTGCAGTTCTACTGGCTTCTGGCAGAAGCTGATAAGGAACAGAGGATTTATGAGAAACAGCATGTAGGAATCCTCCTGTTAAACATTCCCTGACATTGGATCATAAAGAATTCTGAAGGCTAAGGCAATTGATGCTTTTGCACTGTGGTGTTGGAGGACTCTTGAGAGTTGCTTCAGCTGCAAGATCAAACCAGTCAATCCTAAAGGAGATCAACACTGAATATTCATTGGAAGGGCTAATGCTAAACCTGAATCTCCAATACTTTGGCCACCTGATGTGAAGAATCAACTCATTGGAAAAGACCCAGATTCTGAGGTTGACTGAAGGCAGAAGGAGAAGGGGATAACAGAGGATGAGATGGTTGGATAAAATCATCAACTCAATGGATATGAAGTTTAGCAAACTTTGCGAAATAGTAAATGACAGGGAAGCCTGATGTGCTGCAGTCCATGGGTTCACAAAGAATTGTGCATGACTGAGCAATTGAACAACTCAAATCCTCATACCTATGTCTATACAAAATGAGGGCAATATTTTGGCCTTGATATTTGCTCATATTTGATCTCAGCTTGGTCAGGATATGGGGAGAGAACAGAAATATGCAGTATTGTGCATATGTATGTTCATTCATGTCCTATTTCTTGTGACCCCATGGACTGTAACCCACTAAACTTCTCTTTCCATGGAATTTTCCAGGCAAAAGTACTGGGGTGGGTTGCATTTCCTACTCTAGGGGATCTTCCCAATCCAGGAATTGAAACTATGACTCTTAAGTCTCCTGCATTGGCAGGCAGATTCTTTACCACTGCATCACCTGGGGGACCTAGTTCTGTTTTAGGGGACCAGTAGAAGTCCCTCCCTTCACTCAGAAGTTACTCACTATTGGTAATTCACTGCCTTATTTCTTAGCTTTCTCAGTAGAAGTTATAATATGTTTTCTATTTTCTTAGTATTTGAAAATATAATTGCCATGTACTTGAAATGGAGTAGTGCCAGACATATGCAGTCATCATTCTTCCCTCATAGGCAGAAAGGATGCATCCTGCAACATCAACTGAGAGATGATTACTGAGCTCTACACAGGGTGGTTATCTCAGAACTGTCATCAGTAGAAAGAAGAGTTTGGTTTGGCGGCCGAGAAAATCGAGAGACAGAAAATAATGTGGGATAATTCCTAAAATATTTAACATAATTTTTAATATAAATTTATTTACTTTATTTTTTTAATTTATTTACTTTAATTGGAGGCTAATTACTTTACAATATTGTATTGGTTCAAAAATACTTGGATATCACTTGTGCAACTGATGATTTTTACTAATTAAATGAATGAAAGCCGATGTATTCCTAATTTGTCTCATATATGATTTATCTATTGAATTAGAACTATTACTATCAAACCATGGATTTTTCTTGCCTACAATAGAGCAAAAAAATGCAAAAGGTCTTATTTATTTTGTCTTAACCTTTAATATTAGGTATTAGCCCTTTTTTTTGTCATTTATGGAGCTTTATAATCACTTCATGGGAAATAGATGGGGAAACAGTGGAAACAGTGTCAGACTTTATATTTGGGGGCTCCAAAATCACTGCAGATGGTGGTTGCAGCCATGAAATTAAAAGACACTTACTCCTTGGAAGGAAACTTATGACCAACCTAGATAGCATATTCAAAAGCAGAGACATTACTTTGCCAACAAAGATTTGTCTAGTCAAGGCTATGGTTTTTCCTGTGGTCATGTATGGGTGTGAGAGTTGGACTGTGAAGAAGGCTGAGCACTGAAGAATTGATGCTTTTGAACTGTGGTGTTGGAGAAGACTCTTGAGAGTCCCTTGGACTGCAAGGAGATCCAACCAGTCCAGTCTAAAGGAGATCAGCCCTGGGATTTCTTTGGAAGGAATGATGCTAAAGCTTAAACTCCAGTACTTTGGCCACCTCATGCAAAGAGTTGACTCATTGGAAAAGACTCTGATGCTGGGAGAGACTGGGGGCAGGAGGAGAAGGGGACGATAGAGTATGAGATGGCTGGATAGCATCACCGACTGGATGGATGTGAGTTTGAATGAACTCCGGGAGTTGGTGATGGACAGGAAGGCCTCAGTTCAGTTCAGTTCAGTCGCTCAGTCGTGTTCAACTCTTTGTGACCTCATGAATCGCAGCATGCCAGGCCTCCCCATCCATCACCAACTCCTGGAGTTCACTCAGACTCACGTCCATCGAGTCAGTGATACCATCCAGCCATCTCATCCTCTGTCGTCCCCTTCTCCTCCTGCCCCCAATCCCTCCCAGCATCAGAGTCATTTCCAATGAGTCAACTCTTCTCATGAGGTGGCCAAAGTACTGGAGTTTCAGCTTTAGCATCATTCCTTCCAAAGAAATGGAAGGGCTGATCTCCTTCAGAATGGACTGGTTGAATCTCCTTGCAGTCCAAGGGACTCTCAAGAGTCTTCTCCAACACCACAGTTTGAAAGCATCAATGGCGTGCTGCAATTCATGGGGTCGCAAAGGGTCAGACACGACTGAGCGACTGAACTGAACTGATCTGATAATTATACATAGTACAGTGCTAAAGTGCACAGGTCAATGAATTTTGTCAAATGCATACACCCATATATAATCACCACTATGATCAGAATAAAGAATTGTTCCATTATCCCCAATATACATGCACTCCTATTTCCAGTCTATATTTCCCCACTCTGGTGCCGGGCAACCGGTGAGCTTCTTTATTATTGATTTTACCTGTTTAATAATTTCATGTAAATGTTATGAAATTGTAGGAAATTGTAGGAATTTTTGTCATCAGCAAAATGTTTTTGATATTCAGACTATATCACTAGTTTATATATTATTGCTTTATAGAAATTCATTTTAAATTATCTATTCTAATATTGATGGGTACTACATTATTTCTAGTTTTTTATTATTATGGGTCAATATTTGAAGAATTTTCATGTACAAATTGTTTTGTGGACATATTTATCTTGATAAATGCATAGAAGTAGAATTGCAGTATTGTGTAATAAAGAGAGATTTAACTTTATAGAAACTGGAAAACAGTTTGTCAAAGTGTTTGCATCATTTTCAATCCTACCAGCAGTGTGCTACAGTTCTGTTATTTTCAAAAACATCTACTTGATACTGCCCATTGTAATAATTATAGCCATTTTAAATGAGTGGTTAGTGATATCTCATTGACTCTTTTATTTTGGTAACATTCAGGAAACCATTCTTATATACTTATGCAAAACCTTTCTAAATTAATTTTTATTTTCTACCAATCAATTGATGCTACTGTGATCATTTATGCAAATGTACTGCTGTGTGTGTGAATTGATGTTTCATTTTAATTATGGTAATTATCAAAATTGTCTATCTTCTTATATTTCTTGATGATAAATATTCCTTATTCCTGCTAAATTAGAGTTACCACTTATTTAACACTTACTATATCTCAGACACTTTTTGAAGTGAATATATATTAACTCAATTATCAAAACAAACTGAGTCATAGTAAAGTTAGGAAAGTTGGCTAAATTTATTCACCCAGAAGTGTTGGAGCTGAAATTTTCAGTCAGCCTGGTTTAAGAACTCATGCCTTTACATGTATGCTATTCTTATTCTTTTTTTTTTAAAGTTCTCTTTTGTCTGTGCCAAACTTGAAGTTATATAAGCGAGGACAAAGAGACAAAAAATAAAAGTGGAAGAAATAGGCAAAGAAAGATACCATGCAAATGAGGAAAAGTAAGATTTAAGTGAGAAACAGCTGATTTCCTTTTTATAGTGCACATATTTGTAATATCTATAGGAATAAATCTTACATAATTTGTGCCTACTTTGAGTTAAAATTGAGTTCTTATTGGGGAGCTATAAGTGGCTCAATTGGCTATCTTAAATCCACCCAAAACATTCAAATAAAATTTTAATACAAAAATTAAGCATATTAATATTTATAGATAAGATCAAATTTATAATGTCTCTTCCTAGTGTACTCTCAAATCAAGAAAATTAATGTATAAACAAAAACTAGAGCTATGAACAAAAATTGTAGGTATCTCTAGTCAATATTTTTTTGTTTATTTATAACAGTTTTTGAACCAGGCAACTTACGAAACAACATAGATTTCAGGGGCATTTTGACATTTCGAAGTAATTGTGTAGGAGGAGAGAAAGAACAAGCTATTTGACTCGACTTATTTACACGGAAACATGAAGAGTGAAGAACATATGTTACCTTAACATTTATGATTTTATCATAACTATGAATATTGCATGACTTGTTATTGTCTTTTTTTGTTGTTATTGTCTTATAATCAGTAGGGTCATCTAGAGTTGAGGCAAAATAGAAAATGTGTTGACACTTTAAATTAAAAAAAAAGAGAGAGAGAGGGTGAAGCTTTAGATTTCCATAGGTACAGAATTAAAGGTCTTGGGGTTATAATCCTGAATTTTTCTCTGGAGATTTAAACAGATTTTGCTTTATTTAACCTTTTGCCTCTGTATTCACATGGCATCAGAACATTGCCCCATGGGTAGTAAGAAAAGATAAAGTGAATCCTGTTACCTCTTAGACATTGGAAGGTCATGGAAGACAGTAGAGCACACAAGCTTTTAATACTTAATCCATTTCTACAATGGCTTCTGACATTAAGCTTGGATAAGGAGACCTACTCTTATGTGCCACTGTCCTTTACAAAATTTAGCTCTGTGGGTCTACCAAGAACAATCTGAGTCATAACTGACCAAACCTCTACAGTTAGGAGAGCTGCTATATATCATCAACTTCAGCGTTCCTGGTAGTATTTTCTCATTATTCCAAACCTGTGGCAAATTCCTCTTCCTCAGTTTTGTTCCCTCATTTCTGTACTCTGACATCTGACATACACACATGAAAGGGAAAGTAAAGTGAAAGTCACTCAGTTGTGTCTGACTCTTTGTGAATAAATCATGAAGATCACACAGGTGACCAGTAGCAGAGCTTGAATCCAAGTCTCTCTGACTTCAAAGCTTATCCATCACTAGACTCTACTCTCAGGGTAAAAGAAGATCCTAATTTTATGCTTCAATTGGGTTTATCTATAATTGTAGATAACAATACATCTGATTACCCACTTTCTTGATATATGATAACAGTATAACTGTGAACAGCATTCTAGAATTTGTGTTAAAATGCATTTGTTTTTCTGTTGTTTATGTGTGCTTATATCTATCTATATAAACGTGAACATCTATGTACCTCTACTTTGAATGCTCAATAACCTTTCTGAGCCAAAAGTACAATTTTTCAAAAGTCCCCTCCAAAAGATACCTTCATCACTACACACCTCTACTCCCTGTGGTTCTGGAGTACTTGTAAATCAGGCTACCTTCCTCTCCTCTTGTCACAGAAGACAGCTAGTATCCCAGCCATGCTAATAGCAATCACATTGGTTGGCCAATCCAAGATCTTTCCCTGAACTTTATATACAGAGATAATATGTTTTGGGTACCACCACCACCACCACAACAACAAATGGAGGTGATATAAATCTGGAACATTCTGTCTGAGTTCCCTTTCCCTCTGGTTTAGAAGGGAACCAAATTTCAGTATATGAGAATAAAGCTAGCATAGGGAGTAAAAAACTATTTCTTTATATTGGGGTATATTAGTTTCCTAGGACTGTTGTAACAAAGTACTACAAAAGGGGAGCTTAAAACAAGATAAATTTATTTTCTCACCCTTCTGGAAGTCTGAAATCAAGGTGTTTTCCAAGGCTATGCTTTCTGTGAAACCTCTAGGAGAATCCTTCCTTTCTTCTTCCCAGCTTCTACTTTTCTAACAATTCTTCATTCCTTCCCTTGCAGCTGCATGACTCCAATCTCTGCCTTTATCACATGGTACCCTCAGTGTTCATGCCATCACATGGCCATCTTTTTATGAAGATATCAGTCATATAGGATGAGTATGAACTCATTCTACTTCAGTATGACCTCTTTTTATTACATCTGAAATAATCCTATTTCTAAATAATGTTGCATTCTGAGGTTCTGTGTGTTAGGACTCCAACATATCCACTTTCTTTAGGGGATGGGCTCACAATTTAATCCATAACATAGGACAAGGAGAAAGGAGAGTAAGAGGTAGAAAAAAAAAAAAAAAAAAAGGAGAAACATTTGAAACTCTAGATCCACTTCTGCTGCCAGTTGTAATCCTGAACATTCCAAATGTAAGAGTTGATAAATTATTTTTTGTTAGCTCATTTATTACAAACAAAATAATTCTAATACACCTCCTTTACTTGTCTAGTTACAGATATTCCTATTGCTGGTAACAAAGAATACTGTCTTTCTGAAGAGATGATCATATTTTGCCAAATGTGAGATCTGTGATTTAATGATATACTGTCCATTCTAGAGCAGGATGTCTGATGAGTACATGTAACCTTTCTCAATAAAACTAGGATCCATGCCGCCTCAAAGTTCAGCCTTGGGAATGAACAGAGTGTCAGGAGGGTTAAGTCTCTACCTCTATAATTATACCCCAGAATCGTCTTCTGGGGAAGTTTAATTCCGAGGGAATTTCCTTTTGCCTGTTTCAGGGCCTCTCACAGCATGTTCCAAGCCCTTCTTGCATCAAATAATCTGAGACTCTATATTCAACCTACAGAATAGGAATCTCTGGGAAAATTGATGGGATCCATTTATATGGGATTAGTGTCTCCAGTGGTAACTACATATAGGCAACAGCGTGGGTGAATCTAGAGACATAACCTATCCTAAGTCAAAGAACACTCAACTTTTAAGGCCACATACTGTATGACTTCATTTATTTGACAGTCAGGAAAAGGCAAAATTATAGAGACAGAAAATTGATCAATGACTGAAAGGGACTATGGTAATGGGGAAGGGTTGACTACAAAGGAGCATGAGGGTTTGGTGGGTGGGGATTTGGGGGTAGAAGTGATTGTTGGAATTGTTCTATATCTTATTTGCACTGGTGGTTACATGCCTGTTTGCATTTATGAAAACTCATTGAATTATGAACATAAAAAACAATTTCACACCATGTAAAATACATCTCAATTAAAAAAATAAATCTAACCACCTGAATATTTTTATTTTTTTCTTATAATTTCTTAGATGTTGCTTCTATGTACTATGACTCAGTTTATTGTATTTTAATTTGGATTTAACTTCAGAAAATGTCTTTTGTTTTTTACATTTAATGATTTGTCTTCTACTTGGATTCCCAGGTGCTGCCAGTGGTAAATAATCTGCCTGCCAGTGCAGGAGATACAAGAGACCTGGGTTCAATCATTATGTTGGGAAGAGCTCCTGGAGGAGGAAATAACAGCCCACTCCAGTATTCTTGCTCAGAAAATCCCATGGACAGAGGAGCCTGGTGGGCTACAGTCCATGGGATCACAAAAAGTCAGACATGACTGAACCAACACATTATTACTTCATTTTATCTTACAACAAAATTATGATTCATGTCCCAGTTTTGGTTGGACTTGCCTTATGTCACTTTGTCTATGATTTCACATTCAACTTCAGAGAATTATTTTCTTTATGCATGTCTTTTGTATTCATCACTGAGTTAGGGATATTAACATATTCAATACTCAATTCTTATTCTTTTCACAGGTCCCTTTAATATCTTTCCTACACTGATAGTTTCAAGATGAAGAGTGTAGAACCGTATTTCTTCTATGTGGCATGTTTAAGCCAGAAATGTGAGAAAATAATGAATATAATACATTAGTGCTTTCTTCACTACTATAATATCCTGCAGTTTTTTCTAGTAGTTAAAAATACAGACAAAACTCTGTCTATGCTGCTGAAATTGCCTATGCCCATTTGACTGTCTTCCTAAATGCATTTGACAGCATTGATGATCTGTGAGATGTGGTTATAGCTTCAGCCTCACAGAGATTTCTGAAAATAATACTCTGATAGTAAGGAGAGGCTCATATTTGGTTATGTAGTCCCCAAATGTGCATTTCATTTTGTGCATGTAAAAGAAGCCATATGCTTCACTGATTATAATGATGAATTATAAACCACCCATGAAAACAAGCACCACTGAGGAGACAGGAGAAAAGGGAAAGTTAATAGAAATCAATGTGCAAGGTTGAAATAAATTGAACCAACTGTGCATTCATTTTTAATATAGTTTATATTTAATTTTTCATGGAAGTATATATTTAAAAGGTTCATTTTTATATGTGTATTCTATTTCGGGCTTGGTTTTTAGAAGCACATGAATGGTTTATGCCACTATTAAGTATTCTAATTGATCTTGTATTGTGTTTTTCTGAAATTATATGATATATTTCACACAACCTGAAAGCTATCAGTTTTAAGATGTGTGGTAAGTATTTTCATTATATTGTGAAATTTGCTCTGATATCAGGTTACTAAGAAATTGAGTTGAATGATTCTGACTTACTGAGATTGCTATAATGAATTAGCTAATACTGTTCTCTTTTAGTTATATTTATGCTATAGCAATCTTGCCAAGTCACTGTGCATATATATTGTTTTACAAATAGTTGAGAAATTAGGTTTACAAGATATTTGCATGGATTTCAAATCTAATTGTTTAATAGTAATGACATTCCCAAAGTCCAAAGACCACAGAAAGAAGAAATTAAGGATCAGAGTAAAGAAAAACATGCACTGGGGACTTCCCTCGTGGTCCATGCTTCCAAGGGCAGGGCACAGGGTTTGATTCCTTGTCAGAGAAATAAGATCCCACATGCTGCATGGAGCACCCTATATATATGTGTATATACACACATATGTATTTATATACTTTTATTCCATTGTATTTTACTATCTATGCCTTCTCTTCAGTACCTAGACTATAGGTCATAATATCTCTTATAAATAATGTCTAGAATATATTCTATTGATAATTAAAACAAATTGACAATAGAAAATTTCCATTAAAAAAAAATCACGCTACTCTTATGAATACCCTGTATCACATTATTAAAATAATAAACCATAATTGACTGTAAGCCTAATGAACTGTCCAAATGCTCTAAATGTTTCTATTCCAATTATGTCAAATATTTTGCTGTCTTTGAACACAATCTGTTACAAAGACCCAAGACATTAATGGCAAAATACGCTATTTCTAAAACACTATGATTTAGGAAGAAAGCAAAAATAAACAATCTGAAAGTAACTGGTAAATCTGTATAGTAAAGAGAGGGAAACATTGCAAGTGCTGACATTTTAACTCATGTATCTTTTAGGAACTGTTCCTATTACAATGTCTGACAATTGATAGATGCTGAATTTAGTGTAGGATTTCCTGGATAGTGACTGAAGGTTGCATAAAAGAGAAATGACATTAAAAAATTTATAAAGAGAGTATCCAGGGTCATATAAAATATGTTAAGCCATTGTTAAAGTGAAATGGAGAGCTAGTCAAAAGGCAGGGAAGCTAGTTTTGATTTTTTTTTTTTTTTAATTTCGGCTCCTATAATCAGAGGATAAGTTAAGTGTTATTAGGGACGTTTGAAATAATATCTATAGAAACTTTCAGAGAAAGTTCCAGTCCCTTGAATAAAGTTTGAGGTCATGTAGCTTACTCCCATGATATCAATGGATAAAATGAGTTTTCACAAAAGTCTAGTGAGTTTTCATGATCTGGAGTGATACCACCTAGTCTCTGACCACATCATTGTTCTTAAATCCCAGGAACACCTTATCACCAATAAGAGAGTCCTGGAAAGCAGTAACAACAGGCACAGCAGCCATATGAGAACAGTCACAGACCTCTTACAAGAAGCATAGTTAATCAAGGGTCATGGTTTATCCCTTGAATATCCATTTGCATGCCATTACTAAGACCACAACTCCCATAATGGAGTTCAGTGGAGATCCCAAAGCAGACCCATTCTAGGAGACTAAAGACTACTTTGTAAACAAAATTTGACAGAGGAATTCCTATCTTCGAAGAATCTTTGATAGAAAGGTAATCTACAACTCCTTTTTTTGTTTGTTTGTTTTTTCTCCCTTATTTGGGGTCAGAATTTCATTGTGTGATCTGAAGGCACTGTCCCTAGTCCCTAGTCTCTTTCAAACATGTACCTCTCCTAATAAAATTTCTTAACCATTCAATCCTTTCCTGGCATCTGCTTCTTTGAGGATCTAAGACTAATAGCCTAGGATAATGGTTTTTGTTTCTTAATGAAACACTAATGCAACTTAATAATAAGAAAATACTTTCCAGGAATTTCATTCATGCAACATCACACAATTGAGTTTGTTTTCCCTTACATATCAGTCTTTAGTTTTTTGTTGTTTTTCTTTTTTTTTTTTTAATTTAATTTTACTTTTTAACTTTACAATATTGTATTGGTTTAGCCATATATTGAAATGAATCCGCCACAGGTATACATGTGTTCCCCATCCTGAACCCTCCTTCCTCCTCCCTCCCCATACCATCCCTCTGGGTCGTCCCATTGCACAAGCCCCAAAAATCCAGTATCATGCATCGAACCTGGACTGGTGACTCATTTCATATATGATATTATACATATGTCAATGCCATTCTCCCAAATCATCCCACCCTCTACCTCTCCCACAGAGTTCACAAGACTGTTCTATACATCAGTGTCTCTTTTGCTATCTCATATACAGGGTTATTGTTACCATCTTTCTAAATTCCATATATATGTGTTAGTATACTGTATTGGTATTTTTCTTTCAGGCTTACTTCGCTCTGTATAATAGGCTCCAGTTTCATCCACCTAATTAGAACTGATTCAAATATACTCTTTTTAATGGCTGAGTAATACTCCATTGTGTATATGTACCACTGCTTTCTTATCCATTCATCTGCTGATGGACATCTAGGTTGCTTCCATGTCCTGGCTATTATAAACAGTGCTGCGGTGAACATTGGGGTACATGTGTCTCTTTCAATTCTGGTTTCCTCAGTGTGTATGCCCAGCAATGGGATTGCTGGATCATAAGGCAGTTCTACTTCCAGGTTTTTAAGGAATCTCCACACTGTTCTCCATAGTGGCTGTACTAGTTTCCATTCCCATCAACAGTGTAAGAGGGTTCCCTTTTCTCCACACCCTCTCCAGCATTTATTGCTTGTAGACTTTTGGATGGCAGCCATTCTGACTGGCGTGAAATGGTACCTCATAGTGGTTTTGATTTGCATTTCTCTGATAATGAGTGATGTTGAGCATCTTTTCATGTCTTTGTTAGCCATCTGTATGTCTTCTTTGGAGAAATGTTTCTTTAGTTCTTTGGCCCATTTTTTGATTGGGTCATTTATTTTTCTGGAATTGAGCTGTAGGAGTTGCTTGTATATTTTTGAGATTAGTTGTTTGTCAGTTGCTTCATTTGCTATTATTTTCTCCCATTCTGAAGGCTGTCTTTTCACCTTGCTTATAGTTTCCTTTGTCGTGCAGAAGCTTTTAAGTTTAATTAGGTCCCATTTGTTTATTTTTGCTTTTATTTCCAATATTCTGGAAGGTGGGTCATAGAGGATCCTGCTGTGATGTATGTCGGAGAGTGTTTTGCCTACGTTCTCCTCTAGAAGTTTTATAGTATCTGGTCTTACATTTAGATCTTTAATCCATTTTGAGTTTATTTTTGTGTATGGTGTTAGAAAGTGTTCTAGTTTCATTATTTTACAAGTGGTTGACCAGTTTTCCCAGCACCACTTGTTAAAGAGATTGTCTTAAATCCATTGTATATTCTTGCCTCCTTTCTCAAAGATAAGGTGTCCATATGTGTGTGGATTTATCTCTGGGCTTTCTATTTTGTTCCATTGATCTATATTTCTGTCTTTGTGCCAGTACCATACTGTCTTGATGACTGTGGCTTTGTAGTAGAGCCTGAAGTTAGGCAGGTTGATTCCTCCAGTTCCATTCTTCTTTCTCAAGATAGCTTTGGCTATTTGAGGTTTTTTTGTATTTCCATACACATTGTGAAATTATTTGTTCTAGCTCTGTGAAGAATACTGTTGGTAGCTTGATAGGGATTGCATTGAATCTATAAATTGCTTTGGGTAGTATAGTCATCCTCACTATATTGATTTTTCCAATCCATGAACATGGTATATTTTTCCATCTATTAGTGTCCTCCTTGATTTCTTTCACCAGTGTTTTATAGTTTTCTATATATAGGTCTTTAGTTTCTTTAGGTAGATATATTCCTAAGTATTTTATTCTTTTCATTGCAATGGTGAATGGAATTGATTCCTTAATTTCTTTTTCTATTTTCTCATTATTAGTGTATAGGAATGCAAGGGATTTCTGTGTGTTGATTTTATATCCTGCAACTTACTATAATCATTGATTAATTCTAGTAATTTTCTGGTGGAGTCTTTAGGGTTTTCTATGTAGAGGATCATATCATCTGCAAATAGAGTTTTACTTCGTCTTTTCCAATTTGGATTCCTTTTATTTCTTTTTCTTCTCTGATTGCTGTGGCCAAAAAGGATAAATACAACTGATGAACCATTAGCCAGACTCATCAAGAAACAAAGGGAGAAAAATCAAATCAATAAAATTAGAAATGAAAATGGAGAGATCACAACAGACAACACAGAAATACAAAGGATCATAAGAGACTACTATCAGCAATTATATGCCAACAAAATGGACAACAATGGACAACGGAAGAAATGGACAAATTCTTAGAAAAGTACAACTTTCCAAAACTGGACCAGGAAGAAATAAAAAATCTTAACAGACCCATCACAAGCACGGAAACTGAAACTATAATCAGAAATCTTCCAGCAAACAAAAGCCCAGGTCCAGACGGCTTCACAGCTGAATTCTACCAAAAATTTAGAGAAGAGCTAACACCTATCCTACTCAAACTCTTCCAGAATATTGCAGAGGAAGGTAAACTTCCAAACTCATTCTATGAGGCCAACATTACCCTAATACCAAAACCTGACAAAGCTGCCACACAAAAAGAAAACTACAGGCCATTATCACTGATGAACATTGATGCAAAAATCCTTAACAAAATTCTAGCAGTCAGAATCCAACAACACATTAAAAAGATCATACACCATGACCTAGTGGGCTTTATCCCAGGGATGCAAGGATTCTTCAATATCCGCAAATCAATCAATGTGATACACATTAACAAATTGAAAAATAAAAACCATATGATTATCTCAATAGATGCAGAGAAAGCCTTTGACAAAATTCAACATCCATTTATGATAAAAACTCTCCAGAAAGCAGGAATAGAAGGAACATACCGCAACATAATAAAAGCTATATATGACAAACCCACAGCAAACATTATCCTCAATGGTGAAAAATTGAAAGCATTTCCTCTAAAGTCAGGAACAAGACATGGGTGCCCACTTTCACCATTCCTATTCAACATAGTTTTTTTTGTTTTTTTTTTTTTTCTTTAACGTGAAAGAAATGAAATTATTTTAGGACTATTAGTTCTAATTTTGCCTGGAATTACTACCTTAAAATGCATTGGTATAAACACACATATTCACACACACACTTTACTACTAATGGACTATTTCATGGTGGATAGGTAATATGAATTGGAACTTAATAGCTAAAATGACAGAGACCTCAGAGATATGTCGACAGACTTGTAATTTCACATCTGGCAAAATGGAGAGCCAGGGAACTCAAGATGTTTGCCTGAATCAAGCAGTTTGTTACTTGCAAAAATAAAATATACACAGTTAGCATCTATTTACATGAACTTTATAATATTTAAACCTCAAAGCATCTCCGTAAAGAAGACATTAATATAACTGACTGACTTAAATCTTAGCAGGTCTTCCCCAGTGACTAAGCAATAAAGAATCCATCTGCAATAAAGGAGATGCAAGAGACACCGGTTCTATCCCTGGGTTGGGAAGATCCCATGGAGGAGGCCATGGAACCCACTCCAGTATTCTTGCCTCGGAAATGCCATCAACAGAGGAGCCTGGTAGGCTGCAGTCCATAGGATCTCAGAGTCAGATGCGACTGAAGCGACTGAGCACATGCATGCATACACAAATCTTAGGAACATAGTTCTCAAAGTGATTTAAGTATGATGCCATGGGTTCCCCGTTAGTAAATATGAAGTTCTGGTTAATTCATATTTTCAAGGTAACGTGAATGGAGTCTTGACTTAAATGAGTCTATAAGAACCTTGAATGAGTCTAAGAGACTTGAATAAGTCAACTCTAAGAGACTTGAATGAGTCTCTAAGAACCTCACTTGACATTATTTTAAATACTATCTTTAAAAACCCTCATATCAAGTGTACCACCATTTTTCATTACCTTATTTCTCTGGTCATATCACTTTTCATTTAAATATATGAAAATCTTAAAAATCTTAAATACATAAGATTTGACCATCAAATAAATGCTGTCTCTTTTTTATAGAACTTGACTATGATAGCCTTTTATCAACAACATGTTTATTAAGCATCAAACTATTTTGACATGTATAAATGGAAGTGTGCTTAAAATGGTAATAAAATGATGATCTATTTATCTTTTATCCTTAGAAACTCACTAAATGCAGAGACGGTATACTAGTTATTTCTGTGATCAGTTCAGTTCAATCATTCAGTCATGTTCGACTCTTTGGGACCCCATGGACTGCAGCACACCAGGCTTCCCTGTGGATCACCAAATCCCAGAGCTTGGTCAAATTTATGTCCTTTGAGTTTGTGATACCATCCAACCATCTCATCCCCTGTCATCACCTTCTCCTCCCACCTTCAATCTTTCCCAGCATCAGGGTCTTTTCCAATGAGTCAGTTCTTCCTATCAGGTGGCCAAATTATTGGAGTTTCAGCTTCAGCATCAGTTTTGCCAATGAATATTCAGGACTGATTTCTTTGAGGATTGACTGGTTTTATCTCTTTGCAGTCCAAGGGACTCTCAAGACTCATTCAAGTCAAGACTCCATTCACGTTACCTTGAAAATATGAATTAACCAGAACTTCATATTTACTAACGGGGAACCCATGGCATCATACTTAAATCACTTTGAGAACTATGTTCCTAAGATTTGTGTATGCATGCATGTGCTCAGTCGCTTCAGTCGCATCTGACTCTGAGATCCTATGGACTGCAGCCTACCAGGCTCCTCTGTTGATGGCATTTCCGAGGCAAGAATACTGGAGTGGGTTCCATGGCCTCCTCCATGGGATCTTCCCAACCCAGGGATAGAACTGGTGTCTCTTGCATCTCCTTTATTGCAGATGGATTCTTTATTGCTTAGTCACTGGGGAAGACCTGCTAAGATTTAAGTCAGTCAGTTATATTAATGTCTTCTTTACGGAGATGCTTTGAGGTTTAAATATTATAAAGTTCATGTAAATAGATGCTAACTGTGTATATTTTATTTTTGCAAGTAACAAACTGCTTGATTCAGGCAAACATCTTGAGTTCCCTGGCTCTCCATTTTGCCAGATGTGAAATTACAAGTCTGTCGACATATCTCTGAGGTCTCTGTCATTTTAGCTATTAAGTTCCAATTCATATTACCTATCCACCATGAAATAGTCCATTAGTAGTAAAGTGTGTGTGTGAATATGTGTGTTTATACCAATGCATTTTAAGGTAGTAATTCCAGGCAAAATTAGAACTAATAGTCCTAAAATAATTTCATTTCTTTCATGTTAAAGAAAAAAAAAAAACTAAAGACCGATTTGTAAGGGAAAATAAACTCAATTGTGTGATACTGCATGAATGGAAATACCACAGTTCAAAAACATCAATTCTTTGGTGCCAAGCTTTCTTTATAGTTAAACTCTCACATCCATACATGACTACTGGCAAAAACAAAACAAAACAAAACATAGCTTTGACTAGGTGGACCTTTGTTGGCAAAATAACGTCTCTGTTTTTTAATATGCTGTCTAGGTTGGTTATAAGCTTTCTTACAAGGAGCAAGCAGCTTTTAACTTTATGGCTGCAATCACCACCTGCAGTGATTTTGTTGCTCAAGAAAATGAAGTCTGTAACTGTTTCCATTGTTCCCCCATCTATTTGCCATGAAGTGATGGGATCTAACATTCCAGGTTCCTATGCAATATTGTTCTTTAGACATTGGACTTTACTTCCATCACCAGTCACATCCAAACTGGGCGTTGTTTTTGCTGTGGCTCCATCTCTTCATTCTATCTGGAGTTATTTCTCCACTCTTTTCCAGTAGCATATTGGGACACCTACAAACCTGGGGAATTTACCTTTCAGTGTCATATCTTTTTGCCTGTTCATACTCTTCATGGGTTTCTCAAGGCAAGAATACTGAAGTGGTTTGTCATTCCCTTCTCTAGTGGACCCCTTTTTGTCACAACTCTCCCCCATGATCTGTCTGTCTTGGGTGGCCCTACACAGCATGGCTCATATTTTCATTGAGTTAGGCAAGGCTGTGGTCCATGTGATCAGTTTACTGTGATGTGGTTTTCATTCTGTCTGCCCTCTGACAGATAAGGATAAGAGGCTTATGGAAGCTTCTTATTGGGAGGGACTGACTATTGGCGAAACTGGGTCTTGTTTTGAAAGGCAGGGTCATGCTCAGTAAATCTTTAATCCACTTTTCTGTTGATGGGCAAGGCTGTGTTTCTTCCCTGTTGTTTTACCTGAGACCAAACTATGGTTGGGGTAAGAAGATAATGGCGACCTCCTTCTAAAGATTCTGTGCAGGCACTGTTGCACTCAGTGCCCACGACCCTGTAGCAGGCTATCGCCAACCCACGCCGCTGCTGGAGACTCTTGGACACCAACAAGCAAGTCTAGGTCAGTCTCTTGTGGGGTCACTACTCCTTTCTCCTAGGTCTTGGTGCACACAAAGTTTTCCTTGTGTCCTCCAAGATTGTTTCCCTAGTCTTGTGTAAGTTCTGTAATCAATTTCCATTGGCCTCCAAAGTCAAACTCCCTGGGGGTTCTCAGTCCCTTTGCCAGATCCTCAGGTTGGGAAATCTGTTGTGGTTCCCAGAACTTTCTTAACAATGGGAAGATTTATTTGGTATTTCTGTTTTGCTGTTTGTGGGTTGTATGCTTGGTGGTTCTATGGTGTGGTTAGTGGAGACCTCCTCCAAGAGGGCTTATGCCACATGCTTTGTGACACAAGTCTCCTGCACCCAGAGCCCCTGCCCCTGCAGCAGACTACTGCTGACCCATACCTCCACAGGAGACACTCAAACACTCAAAGGCAGGTTTGGTTCAGTCACCATGGGGTCTCCTAGACCTGGTGCACACAAGGTTTTGTTTGAGCACTCTGAGTCTCTGGTGGGTATGGGGTTGGATTCTAAATATGATTTTGCCCCTCCTATAGTCTTGCTGGGCTTCATCTTTGCCCTTGGATGTGGGGTGTCTCTTTTTGGTGGGATCCAACATTCTCCTGTAGTTGTCCAGCAGAGAGTTATAATTTTGGGGTTCTCTCAGGAGAAGATGAGCGCACTTCCTTCTACTCCAACTTCTTGTCCACCATCATTATTTAGATAATGATAATTCTGTATAAGTGAATGTTGGGACTTCCCTGGTGGTTCAGAAGGTAAAGGGTCTGTCTACGATGAGGGAGACCTGGGTTCGATCCCTGGGTTGGGAAGATCCCTTGAGGAAGGAAATGGCAATCCACTCCAGTATTATTGCCTGGAAAATCCCATGGACAGAGGAGCCTGGTAGGCTACAGTCCATGGGGTTCTCTCAGGAGTTCTCAGGCTTCATCTTTGCACTTGAATGTGGGGTGTCTTTTTGGTGGGATCCAACATTCTCCAGTTTTCATTCCAATCCCAAAGAAAGGCAATGCCAAAGAAAGCTCAAACTACCGCACAATTGCACTCATCTCACATGCTAGTAAAAGTCATGCTCAAAATTCTCCAAGCCAGGCTTCAGCAATATGTGAACCATGAACTTCCTGATGTTCAAGCTGGTTATAGAAAAGGCAGAGGAACCAGAGATCAAATTGCCAACATCCTCTGGATCATGGAAAAAGCAAGAGAGTTCCAGAAAAACATCTATTTCTGCTTTATTGACTATGCCAAAGCCTTTGACTGTGTGGATCACAATAAACTGTGGAAAATTCTTCAAGAGATGGGAATACCAGACCACCTGAACTGCCTTTTGAGAAACCTGTATGCAGGTCAGGAAGCAACAGTTAGAACTGGACATGGAACAACAGACTGATTCCAAATAGGAAAAGGAGTACTTCAAGCCTGTATATTGTCACCCTGTTTATTTAACTTCTATGCAGAGTACATCATGAGAAACGCTGGACTGGAAGAAACACAAGCTGGAATCAAGATTGCCGGGAGAAATATCAATAACGTCAGATATGGAGATGACACCACCCTTATGGCAGAAAGTGAAGAGGAACTCAAAAGCCTCTTGATGAAAGTGAAAGTGGAGAGTGAAAAAATTGGCTTAAAGCTCAACATTCAGAAAACGAAGATCATGGCATCTGGTCCCATCACTTCATGGGAAATAGATGGGGAAACAGTGGAAACAGTGGCAGACTTTATTTTTCTGGGCTCCAAAATCACTGCAGACGGTGACTGCAACCATGAAATTAAAAGCTGCTTACTCCTTGGAAGGAAAGTTATGACCAACCTAGATAGCATATTCAAAAGCAGAGACATTACTTTGCCAACAAAGCTTCGTCTAGTTAAGGCTATGGTTTTTCCTGTGGTCATGTATGGATGTGAGAGTTGGACTGTGAAGAAGGCTGAGCACCAAAGAATTGATGCTTTTGAACTGTGGTGTTGGAGAAGACTCTTGAGAGTCCCTTGGACTGCAAGGAGATCCAACCAGTCCATTCTGAAGGAGATCAGCCGTGGGATTTCTTTGGAAGGAATGATGCTAAAGCTGAAACCCCAGTACTTTGGCCACCTCATGAGAAGAGTTGACTCATTGGAAAAGACTCTGATGCTGGGAGGGATTGGGGGCAGGAGGAGAAGCGGGCAACAGAGGATGAGATGGCTGGATGGCATCACTGACTCGATGGAAGTGAGTCTGGGTGAACTCTTGGAGTTGATAATGGACAGGGAGGCCTGGCATGCTGCGATTCATGGGGTCACAAACAGTTGGACACGACTGAGTGACTGAACTGAACTGAATATTCTCCTATGGTTGTCCAGCAGAGAGTTATAATTTTGGAGTTCTCTCAGGAGAAGATGAGTGCACTTCCTTCTACTCCACCTTCTTCTCCAACATCATTATTTAGATAATGATAATTCTGTATAAGTGAATGTCAATTAGTGTTATAAAATTTCCAGTAAAAAAACTAGTATGGCTCACAGTGCTACTAGAGTTAATGAGACATCCTGTTTTAAAACTGTATAGACATACATGTCTTTACTTAGCTGTCACAACATGCTTTGAATTTAACAGCTTGTCATTTTTGAATGCTCTACATTTTAATCAAATCATTTTATTCATCTTGCTATATATGGTGTTACAGAGACATGATATCACAGCTGTGACCAAAAAGGTCCTTAATTACTACATGAATCCTTAGTCTAGCATATCAACGTCTTTCCTGAATCCTAACATCAAATTTATTAGCTGACTTATCACTAAACCATGGACATAAATCAAACAAAATTTTTAAAGTGCTGGTAACATAGACATCCACTGAAGGGTTGTTTATTCACACTATCAATCCTCAATTTTTAGACCATTGGCAAATGTTATAGAAAGAAAAGAGTTTCCCAGGAATTTTTAATGCATCTGCAAGGTGACTGACATAATACGCTATTATAGGTAAAGGCTACATAGAACTCTGTTTAGTAGAAAATCCTCTTGCAGCTTTTTTTTTTTTTTTTAATGGAAAAAGAGTTTCAAGACAGCTTATGTGTATGAGTTTATGTGTGTTGGCCAAAGTTCCCATAATAGATTTAGAATGTGCTTGCCATTGTGTGAGGTCTCTGAAACGGTGGTCAGACCATTCCTACAATCTCACTGTGCCTTACTCTGCCTGATTCTACCTTATTGTCCATCAGTGTTCATATTTCATAACCATTCAGACCGAGGAGTATCATATTAGTTTATTTTTACATCATATTTTAGAACCACTATATATAAACTGTTGTTTGCTTTTTTTAATTTCAAGCTATCCTCACAGGCATAGATAAATCATTTTAAAACAATAGTTCAAGGGAAAATAACAAAATGAACAAAAAAGACATTCTTCTAAGTTCTTTATGGATATTGACATATTTATCCTTTATGATGGACATAAATGGCAATTATATTAGCTCCATTACACAGACTCAGAAACTGACTATTCTCAGCTAATTTGACTATGTACTCAGTCACTTAGTCGTGTCTGACCTTGACCCTTTGTGACGCCAGGGACTGAATACTGCCAGGCTCCTCTGTCCACGGAATTATCCAGGAAAGAATACTGGAGTGAGTTGCCATTCTCTTTGTTCTTGTTGTTTAGTCATTCAGTCATGTCTGACCCTTTGTGACCTCATGGACTGCAGTACACCAGGCTTCCCTGTCCTTTACCATCTCCAGATCTTGCTCAGATTGATGACCATAGAGTTGGTGATGCCATCCATCCATCTCATCCTCTGTTGTCCCCTTCTCCATCTGCCTTCAATCTTTCCCAGCATCAGGGTCTTTTCTATGAGTCAGCCCTTTTCATCAGGTGGCCAATGTATTGGAGTTTCAGCTTCAGCATCAGTCCTTCCAAAGTACATACTTTTTACTTTAATGTGAAATTAATGACATCAGCCAAGATATTGGTATATTGTGATAACCATAAGAAACAGGCCTAGAATTTCAAAATTTTCTATGCAAGTTCATCCATATCTGTCTTTATCAAAATGTTTCAAAATCTTCTTACTCCTTATATATATACACACACACACACACACACATATATAATGCAATATGCTCACTGACACATTTAAGATTATTCTTACATCCCTATTAGAAACTCCCTTATTCACAAATTCACTATTTTCATAAGAATTTTATAGAGATGCTCTTGTATTTGTATATATGCTATTCCTCATGTTATATCACCATATATTTCCTTTCTGCTTCAAGTTTCTTAAAGCTTCATGACTGGGAAATCAAATATTCAAAGCCAGTAAGAGCCAATGTCCACAATAGAAGTGTAATCTCCCAATGGTTCCATTATTTAAAAATCAAAACATTTCTCCTTTCTGTGTAGAATTTACTGAATCTCTTCTTATCTTGAACTTCAATCTGTATAGCTTTTGCTCAAAGGTTTGTGCCAGTAATTCTTGTATATTACATGAGGAATGGTTGGCATTCCTCATGTATATATATGATACTCAGATACACAATAATTCATGATACTCAAGAAACTGCTTTGTACTTATATAGACCTCTGCTTTATACAATAACTCTGTTTCAAACAAGAGCATCTGCTGTATATCTGCATAGATAAAAAGACACATTTAGTGACTTTACAAAGAGAAAGATTACCAAAGGTGAATTGAAATCTTCACATCTTGAAAAGAGAAAACACACACACACACACACACACACACAGGAAAACTTAATAATAATGTTAAACATTTTCTGTTATTATTATTATTATTTGGCCAAAAAAATAATGGCACTAATGCTGATCTTCATCAGAAAATAATGTTGTCCCTACTTCTCTGAACTACAAAAACTAGGTAAACAAAAATATATATTAGAATCAAAGTGTCAAGTAGAATAGCATGTGCTTTGGTTATAAATATGCATTTGTATTTTTCCTGGAATACATAAAGTTGAAGTTGACAAGGTCATTCTAAAAGTATTCTTAAATATTGATTTTTGTCATAAAACTATTTTGATGGTTATGGGAAAATATTCTATTTCATAGTCTTACATGGATAGATAGAAATAAGTACTGGATTATGTTGTTTTCCTGGTAGCAATAGCTTGGTTTTCTCCTTTGATCTCAAATTGAAACATTTCTGACTAAAGAAAATGCACAAAAAGCTTAAGCTAATCTTTTTTGCATTTAATGGAATGGGAAAATAAATGAAATGTACTTAATTTAAGTTCAGTTCACTTGCTCAGTCATGTCCAACTTTCTGCGACCCCGTGGACTGAAGCACACCAGGCCTCCCTGTCAATTACCAACTCCCGAAGTTCACTCAAACTCATGTCCACTAAGTCGGTGATGCCATGCAACCATCTCATCTTCTGTCATCCTCTTCTCCTCCAATCTTCAATCCAAATGAGTCATTTCTTCACATCAGGTAGCCAAAGTATTGGAGTCTCAGCTTCAGCACCAATCCTTCCAAAGAATATTCAGGATTGATTTCCTTTAGGATTGACTGGTTGGATCTCCTTGCTGTACAAGAAACTCTCAAGAGTCTTCTCCAACACCATAGTTCAAAAATATTAATTCTTCAGTGCTCAACTTTCTTTATACTCTGACTCTCACATCCATACATGACTACTGGAAAATTCATAGCTTTAACTAAACGGACCTTTCTTGGAGAAGTAATGTCTCTGCTTTTTAATATTCTGTTTTGGTTTGTTATAGCTTTTCTTAAAAGAAGCAAGTGTCTTTTCATTTCATGGCTGCAGTCTCCATCCACAGTGATTTTGGAGCCCAAAAAAGTAAAGTCTGTCGATGTTTCCACCGTTTCTCAATCAATTGGCCAAGAAGTGATGGGACCAGATGCCATGATCTTAGTTGTCTGTATGTTGAGTATTAAGTCAACTTTTTCACTCTCTTCTTTCACTTTCATCAAGAGTTTCTTTAGTTCTTCTCAGGTTTCTGCTATAAATGTGGTGTCATGTGCATACCTGAGGTTATTGATAATTCTGCTGGCAATGTTGATTCCAGCTTGTGCTTCATCCAGTCAGGAATTTATCTTGATGTAAAGTAATGCTTAAAATTCTCCAAGCCAGGCTTCAGCAATATGTGAACTATGAACTTCCAGATGTTCAAGCGGCTTTTAGAAAAGGCAGAGGAACTAGAGATCAAATTGCCAACATCCGCTGGATCATGGAAAAAGCAAGAAAGTTCCAGAAAAACATCTATTTCTGCTTTATTGACTATGCCAAAGCTTTTAACTATGTGGATCACAATAAACTGTGGAAAATTCTGAAAGAGATGGGAATACCAGACCACCTGACCTGCCTCTTGAGAAACCCGTATGCAGGTCAGGAAGCAACAGTTAGAACTGGTCATGGAACAACAGACTGGTTCCAAATAGGAAAAGGAGTACATCAAGGCTGTATATTGTCACCCTTCTTATTTAACTTCTATGCAGAGTACATCATGAGAAACGCTGGGCTGGAAGAAGCACAAGCTGGAATCAAGATTACCAGGAGAAATATCAATAACCTCAGATATGCAGATGATCCCAAACTTATGGCAGAAAGTGAAGAAGAACTAAAGAGACTCTTGATGAAAGTGAAATGGAGTGAAAATGTTGGCCTAAAGCTCAACATTCAGAAAACTAAGATCATGGCATCTGGTCCCATCACTTCCTGGAAAATAAATGGGGAAAGAGTGGCTGACTTTATTTTTCTGGGCTCCAAAATCATTGCAGATGGTGATTGCAGCCATGGAATTAAAAGACGGTTACTCCTTAGAAGGAAAGTTATGACCAACCTAGACAGCATATTAAAATGCAGAGGCATTACTTTGTCCACAAAGGTCCGTCTAGTCAAGGCTATGGTTTTTCCAGTGGTCATGTATGGATGTGAGTTGGACAATAAAGAAAGCTGAGCGCTGAAGAATTGATGCTTTTGAACTGTGGTGTTGGAGAAGACTCTTGAGAGTCCCTTGGACTGCAAGGAGATCCAACCAGTCCATCCTAAAAGAGAACAGTCCTGGGTTTTCATTGGAAGGACTGATATTGAAGCTGAAACTCCAATACTTTGGCCACCTGATGCTAAGAGCTGACTCATTTGAAAAGACCCTGATGCTGGGAAAGATTAAGAGCAGGAGGAGAAGGGGACGACAGAGGATGAGATGGTTAGATAGCTTCACTGATTCAATGGGCATGGGTTCGGGTGGAATTCCGGAGTCGGTGATGGATGGGAGGCCTGGCATGCTGTGGTTCATTGGGTCACAAAGAGTCAGACATGATTGAGCTACTGAACTGAACTGAACTCTGCATATAAGTTTAATAAGCAGGGTGACAATATACAGCCTTGATGTACTCCTTTCCAGATTTGGAACCAGTCTGTTATTCCATGTCCAGTTCTATCTGTTGCTTCTTGACCTGCTACAGATTTCTCAGGAGTCAGGTCAGGTGGTCTGGTATTCCCATCTCTTGAAGAATTTTCAACATTTGTTGTGAAGCACACAGTTAAAAGCTTTGGCATAGTCAATAAAGTAGAAGTAGATGTTTCTCTGGAACTCTTTTGCCTTTTGATGATCCAGCAGATGTCGGCAATTTGATCTCTGGTTCCTTTGCCTTTTCTAAATCCAGTTTGACAATCTGGAAGTTCATGGTTCATGTACTCTTGAAGCCTGGCTTGGAGAATTTTGAGTTTACTTTGCTAGCGTGTGAGTTGAGTTCAATTATGTGATAGCTTGAGTATTCTTTGGCTTTGCCTTTCTTTGGGATTGTAATGAAAACTGACTTTTTCCAGTCCTGTGGCCACTGCTGAGTTTTCCAAATTTGCTGGTATATTGAGTGCAGCACTTTGACACAATCATCATTTATTATTTAAAATAGTCAACTGGAATTCCATTACCTCCTCTAGCTTTGTTTGTAGTGATGCTTCCTAAGGCCCGCTTGATTCCAGGATACCTGGCTCTAGGTGAGTGAAATGTACCTAATGACATGTAAAATTAATGAATAAAATATAGGCCAGAAGTAACCTGCCATCTTGAATGAACTTTAAGAAGAGTAGACCTTGAGTTAATTTCAATTATTTAGCCTGTATTATTTCTATATATTTCTATATATATTGGGCTTCCCTGGTGGCTCATACTGTAAAGATTCTTCCTGCAGTGTGGGAGATATGGGTTCAATCCCTGGGTTGGGAAGATCCCCCGGAGGAGGGCATGTCAACCCACTTCAGTATTCTGGCCTGTAGAATCCCCATGGACAGTGGAGCCTGGCAGGCTACAGTCCATGAGTTTGCAAAGAGCCAGACATGACTGAGGGACTAAGCACCTTTCTATATAAAATAGATAGATAATGGGAGAATCAACCCATATATCTTATAATGTGTTTCTATTAAAATTCAAGGAAACCTAAAACTGATTAAGACAAAATGTTGGATCATACGACATGATCAAAAGGTATTTATCCTAGGGATGCAAGGATTTTTCACTATCTACAAATCAATCAATGTCATATACCACATTAACAAAATGAGTAAAAAACTTATGATCCTATCAATAGATGTAGCAAACATTTACATAAAGTTCAACATCCATTTAAAAAAAAAAAAAAAAAAATTAAAAAACTCTCCAGACAGTGGGCATAGAGGAAATATATCTCAACATAATGAAGGACATATATAACAAACTCACAGCTGACAACATATTCAATGTTGCAAAGCTCAAATCTTTTCCTCTAAGGTCACAAACAAAACAAGGATGCTGACTCCTGCCACTTTTATTCAACATAATTTTGGAAGTCCTAGACAAGGCAAT
Source organism: Bos indicus x Bos taurus (assembly GCF_003369695.1). Taxonomy (NCBI): domain Eukaryota; kingdom Metazoa; phylum Chordata; class Mammalia; order Artiodactyla; family Bovidae; genus Bos; species Bos indicus x Bos taurus. The sequence continues at coordinate 14,210,014 of NC_040076.1, read as the reverse complement.
ATGAGGGGAAAAAAAAAAAAAAGATGATTAAAAGACTCCAGATTGGAAATAAAGTAAAACTGTCACTGTCTGCAGATGACATGATAATAAACTCAAAGGAAATACATTGAAAATCCTAAAGATGCCAACAGAAAACTACTAAAGGTCATCAATGATTCTGGTAAAGTTGTTGTTGCTTAGTTGCTAAGTTGTGTCCAACTCTTTCACAACCCCATGGACTATGGCCTACGAGGCTCCTCTATCCATGAGATTTACTTGCAGGAGAAAAAATAGACTAACAATGTATTATCTAAAAGAAAACTTAATGGCTGCGATCCAAAAGTCTACAAGCAATAAATGCTGGAGAGGGTGTGGAGAAAAGGGAACTCTCTTACACTGTTGGTGGGAATGCAAACTAGTACAGCCACTATGGAGAACAGTGTGGAGATTCCTTAAAAAAACTGGAAATAGAACTGCCTTATGATCCAGCAATCCCACTGCTGGGCATACACACTGAGGAAACCAGAAGGGAAAGAGACACGTGTACCCCAATGTTCATCGCAGCACTGTTTATAATAGCCAAGACATGGAAGCAACCTAGATGTCCATCAGCAGATGAATGGATAAGAAAGCTGTGATACATATACACAATGGAGTATTACTCAGCCATTAAAAAGAATACATTTGAATCAGTTCTAATGAGGTGGATGAAACTGGAACCTATTATACAGAGTGAAGTAAGCCAGAAAGAAAAACACCAATACAGTATACTAACACATATATATGGAATTTAGAAAGATGGTAACAATAACCCTGTGTACGATACAGAAATAGAGACACTGATGTATAGATCAGTCTTATGGACTCTGTGGGAGAGGGAGAGGGTGGGGAGATTTGGGAGAATGGCATTGAAACATGTATAATATCATGTATGAAACGAGTCACCAATCCAGGTTCGATGCACGATACTGGATGCTTGGGGCTGGTGCACTGGGACGACCCAGAGGGAGGGAATGGGGAGGGAGGAGGGAGGAGGGTTCAGGATGGGGAACACAGGTATACCCTTGGCGGATTCATTTCGATGTTTGGCAAAACTAATACAATATTGTAAATTTTAAAAATAAAATAAAATTTAAAAATAAATAAATAAATAAAACTTGGAAAAAAAAATCATATGCTACAAAGTACAAAAAATAAAAACTAAAAAATAAAAGAAAACTTAAGGAAACAATCCCATTTATCATCTCATCCAAAGAAAACCTAGCAATAAATCCACCTAAGGAAGCAAAAGACCTGTACTCCAAAAACTATAAGACACTGATGAGATAAGTTGAATCTGACACAAATGAATGGAAAGGCATACAATGTTCTTGGATTCAAAGAATCAATATTGTTAAAATGACCATAGTACCCAAGGGAATCTTCAAACTCAATGCAATCCCAATCAAAATATCAATGATGTTTCTCAGAGAAATAGAACAAAATAAAAATTAAATGTGTATAGAAACACTAAAGACCCCAAATAACTAAAAAATCTGGAGAGAGTAAAGCAGAACTGGAAGAATCATGCTACTGGAGGAATCAGACTACTGCTAAGCAACAGTAATCAAAGCAGTATGGCACTGATACAAAAACAGACACATGGATCAATGGAACAGAATAGAGAGTTCAGAAATAAACCCACTCCATTATGGTTAATTAATCTATGACAAAGGAGGCAAGAATGAATAATGGAGAAAAGGCAGTTTCTTTAAAAAGTGGTACTGAGAAAACTAGACAGCTATATGGAAAAGAATGAAATTAGGACATTCTCTAAAATCATACACAAAAATAAACTCAAAATTGACTAAAAATCTAAATGTAAGCTTAGATTCTATAAAATCCTAGAGGAAAATGCAGGCAGAACACTCTTTTATGTAAATTATAGCAATGTTCTTTTGGATCTGTCTCTTAAAGTAAAGGAAATCAAATCAAAAATAAAGTAATGAGACCTAATGAAACTTAAAAGTTTTATCATAGCAAAAAAAAAAAAAAAAAAAATAGACAAACAGAAAATACAACCTACAGAATGGGAAAAAATGAAATATCCAACATACATGAACAGCTCATACAACTCAACAACAACAAACAAACAAACAACCCAATTAAAATTTAGGCAGAAGAATTGAATAGACATTTTTCCAAAGAGGAAATGCAGATGCCAAAGAGGCCAACAGGCATATAAAAAGATGCCCAGCATCGCTAATCATTAGCAACATGCAAATCAAAACCAAAATTAGAGATCACTTCACACCTGTTATAATGGCTATCATCACAAGGAACACAAATGACAAATATTGACAAGGATGTGCAGAAAAGGCTATCCTTACACACTGTTGGTGGCAATATAAGTTGATGTAGCTACTGTGCAAAACAGTATAGAAGTTTATTAAAAAGTAAAAACAGAATTCCCATATAACCCAGGAATCCCATTCCTAGGTATATACATATATATCTACAAAAAACAAAAACATTCATTCAAAAAGACACATGTACCCCAATGTTCCTAGCAACATTATCTGTAAGCAACTTAACTATTCAACAACGGTTGAATAGATAAAGAATATGTGGTGTATATACACAAGGGAATAATAGTCAGTTATAAAAAAAATGAAATTTTGACATTTGCAGCAACATTGGAGGGTATTATGTTAAGTTAAATAAGTCAGACAAAGACAGATACTATGTGACATCATTTATATATGGAATCTAAGAAATACAGAAAAGCTGGTGACTATAATAAACAAGAAGCATATTCACAGGTATAACAAACTAGTGGTTACCAGAAGGGAGGAAGGGATAATACATGGATGGGGCAATAAGAGGTACAAACTATTGGGTATAAAATAGTTAAAAAAAAAAAAAAGATACATTGCACAACACAAGGAATATACCAACATTTTGTAATAATTGTAAATTAAGTGTAACCTTTAAATTTTATTTATAAAATGAAAAATAAAGGTATTATATTTTGGACTGTTAGCAAACAGGTTGAGATGTAACGTCTACTGAGTATCAGTGAGATATTTTGTGATTTAAAATTAGCTCTAAATAATTATCCATCCTGGGCCTGTGTAATTATCATGAACTTTAATTTGCTGTTGTTTATGAATATTCCAGATAAGCCCTTGGTACTCAACCTTCAAGGAAGTCATCAGAAACCAATAGCTTTTTATACTCTTTCTCTTGATCTTGTGGCAAAAGTTCATTAACCTTGTCTTAGCACAAAAGCTGCTGCTGCTGCTAAGTCGTGTCCGACTCTGTGTGACCCCATAGACAGAAGCCCACCAGGCTCCCCCGTCCCTGGGATTCTCCAGGCAAGAGTACTGGAGTGGGTTGCCATTCAGTTGCAGCTAAATTAATGCAATTCTCCGCCAACTTGGTTTTAATGTGTCCCTTAAATTTGATGTTCTCTTTCATTGTGCAATCTTTGTTGCTCACTGATTAGACACAGCATCCTTTTCAAGTAAAATTATCTCAAATGAAGTTAAGTTATAAATCTACTTCACACATTTCTATCCATTATTATAGTACTTTAGATGCTGTTATCAAGTTCATAACTATGTAGACTCTAAGGGCTACCAATATAACAAAGATATTTATTAAAAATATTCTGAAAAATTTGATTTTATCTTTTTTTTTTAATTGATGGGCACAATCTTATAACCAAAACAAAAATTTTAGGATGGTTGCACCATAATACATCTCAGCTCATCCCTAAATAAGACCCTTTATCAGACTTGTAACTTACTTCACTCACAGGAGGTAGCCACAATCTGGAGATAATTACATATTTTTTGCAGATAAATAAAGATTTTGGAATGCTTTGAAAACAAGGGAGTTTCTCCACTTCAGCACAACCTCCAATTAAAAAATATGAAACAGGTGAAAGAAATATATTGTGTATACCAGTATCTCTAAGGAGGTGATTATTATGGGAGAAAAAAAAAAAAAAACACAAAGAAAGAAAAAACAAACAAACAAAACTAATGATGTACTGTGTAAGGGTAGGGAAGTGGAAGGAAACATTGAAAATGTGGGAAATAACCCCTGCTGATTGTTATGTCAAAGAAACAACTCTCACTAAAATTATGATCCCTGTAGTATCCAAAACCTAGATATTTTGAGAATTTTAAAGAGACCATGGAAAGCCATCAGTCAGTTGCAGAATATGAAAAAACAGTAGAACAATACCTGGATGCAAATTATACAAGAATAAACTCTAACAATATCAAGACACTCATGGGATAGCACCTGAGCATCTGATATAAAAGCCTTTAACATTTAACAAGGTTTAATTGGCCAAGGTACTAAATCAACCCTAGTGACAAATTTTAAAATGTTGGTAAGGGTGTTTCTAGAACATTTCTTATGTGTCACCAGCATAATACGGGTAAAACCAGCAACACAAAATTTTAACAGGAACTGAAACAAACATCATGGTCCTTCTGAAGACGTTCAAATATAGTTCATGCAACTACAGCATACAAAGGTTCCAAAAATGGTTTGGTTAATACACAGATAAGTAGAAAGTAAATGGAAAATAACGTGTCATATAAACAATCCATTTAGGACGTTTAGTGTGCAAAATTTAATATCAGATAAATTAAATTCCTGGGTCAAAATTGGCATCACAAAGGACATTAGAAAATATTTTGAGATAAATGACAAAAATTACAATATATCCTAAAGTGTGCTTATATAAGGACAAAGTGAGTTAAATTTTGTGAACTCACTTTCCATATTAACAAACAGAGGAAGAAAAGTAAATAAAATACAAGTATAAAACAAGAAATAAAAATTAGTATAAATCTAACAGAGATAACAGAGAAAATTAAATTTAAAGTGTGTGCTTTGATATTTGATGAAACTCTAGTTGAGATGATGAAAGGAAAGAGAACACAAATAACCATTCTTGGGAATGAAAAAGAGGTAATCATATTTTCTAGGGCATTACAAAATTAGCAATAAAACACTATGAACAAATGTATGCCAACAAGTTCAACAATTTGGGTTAAGTGGACAAATGTCTTCAAATATACCATTTTCATAATTGGCCATAAAAAGATAAAATGGATTACATTATCAAAAACAATTTCAAAAATTTTTCAAGTCCAGATTATGTATTGAAAATTATGATATATTATATTGAAGGATATCCAACCAGTCCGTTCTAAAGGAGATCAGTCCTGGGTGTTCTTTGGAAGGATTGATGCTAAAGCTGAAACTCTAATACTTTGGCCACCTCATGTGAAGAGTTGGCTCATTGGAAAAGACTGATGCTGGGCGGGACCGGGGGCAGGAGGAGAAGGGGATGACAGAGGATGAGATTGCTGGATGGCATCACCGACTCGATGGATATGAGTTTGAGTGAACTTCAGGAGTTGGTGATGGACAGGGAAGCCTGGCATGCTGCGATTCATGGGGTCACAATGAGACGGACATGACTGAGCAACTGAACTGAACTGATACTGAAAAATATGGAAAACAGATGAAAACAAAAGCTTGTCTTACATAAATTGTTATAGAAACCTGAGGATAAGGTGTTACAGCTCAAGTTTTTGTCCACATTTGGCAGGTAATATTACTATAATACTAAGAACTCATAAATATACTGAAAATGAGAAGGAGGATGGTAAAAAAAGAAGAGACAGAGAGAAAGAGTAAGATAGATAAATAAAACAGAAACTAGCAATACATGTAAAATGGATAGTACGTAAAATTTAGTCAGTTCAGTCATGCAGTCATGTCCAACTCTATGGGACTGCATGGACTGCAACACACCAGGTTTCTCTGTCCATCATCAACTCCCGGAGCTTGCTCAAACTCATGTCCATCAAGTGGGTGAAGCCATCCAACCATCTTATCCTCTGTCATTCCTTTTTCTTCCTGCCCTCAATCTTTCCCAGCATCAGGGTCTTTTCAATGAGTCAGTTCTCCACATCAGGTGGCCAAAGTATAGGAGCTTCAGTTTCAGCATCCTTCCTTCCAATGAATATTCAGTACTGATTTCTTTTAGGATGGACTTGTTTGATCTCTTTGCTGTCCAAGGGACTCTCAAGAGTCTTCTCCAACACCACAGTTCAAAAGCATCAATTCTTTGGCACTCAGCTTTCTTTATAGTCCAACTCTCACGTCCATTCATGACTACTGGAAAAGCCATAGCTTGGACTAGATGGATTTTTGTTGGCAAAGTAATGTCTCTGCTTATTAATATGCTGTTTTGGTTTGTCAGAGCTTTTCTTTCAAGGAGAAAGCATCTTTTAATTTCATGGCTCCAATCACCATCTGCAGTGATTTTAGAGACCAAGAAAATAAAGTCTGTCACTGTTTCCATTGTTTCCCTATCTATTTGCCATGAAGTGTTGGGACTGGATGCCATGACCTTAGTATTTTGAATGTTGCATTTTAAGCCAACTTTTTCACTCTCCTTTTACATTTTCATCAACAAACTCTTTAGTTACTCTTCACTTTCTGCAATAAGTGTGGTGTCATTTGCATATCTTAGGTCATTGATATTTCTCCCAGCAATGTTGATTCCACCTTATGTGTCATCCAGCCTGTTATTTTGCATGATTTATTCTGCATATATGTTAAATAAGCAAGGTGACAATGTACAGCCTTGTCATACTCCTTTCCTAATTTGAAACCAGTCTGTTGTTCTATCTCCAGTTCTAATCGTTGCTTCTTCACTTGCATACAGATTTCTTAGGAGGCAGGTCAGGCTGTCTGGTATTCCCATCTCTTGAAGAATTTTCCACAGTTTTTTGTGATCCACACAGTAAAAGGCTTTGGTGTAGTTGATGAAGCAAAAGTAGATGTTTTTTTGAACTCTTGCTTTTATGATCATCTAATGGATGTTGTCAATTTGTTCTCTGGTTCCTCTGTCTTTTCTAAATCCAGCTTGAACACCTGGAGGTTCTCAGTTCCTGTACTGTTCAAGCCTGGCTTGGAGAATTCTGATCATTACTTTACTAGTGTGTGAGAAGAGTGCAATTGTTTGAACATTCTTTGGAATTGCCAAAGATGTTTGGTAGTAAACATTAAAAAACATTTGGTAAAAAACATTTGGTACCAGACAGTACCAAATGTTTGGTAGTTTGAACATTCTTTGGTATTGTCTTTCTTTGGGATTGGAATGAAAACTGACCTTTTCCAATCCTGTGGCCACTACTGAGTTTTCCAAATTTGCTGGCATATTGAGTCCAGCACTTTCACAGCATCATCTTTTAGGATTTGAAATAGGTCAGCTGGAATTCCATCACCTCCACTAGCTTTGTTTGTAGTGATACTTCCTAAGGCCCACTTGACTTCACACTCCAGGATATCTGGCTATATGTGAGTGATCACACCATTGTGGTTATCTGGGTCATGGAGATCTTTTTTGCCTAGTTCTTCTGTGTATTCTTGCCACCTCTTCTTAATATGTTCTGCTTCTGTTAGGGCCATACTGTTTCTGTCTTTATTGTGCTCATCTTTGCATACAATTTCAAGTAATGTTTATTCTGTGGTTGAAAAGTAGGTCTTATGTTTTGAAAATAAGCATTTTAATTTAAATATTAACAGGGAAAAAAGCATATGATCCTTTCAATATACATAGGAGAAAATTGAAAACAATACAACATTCATGACAAAAATGCTGAATAAACTAGAAATAGTAGAGAACTTCCCCAATATGTTATAATGGATCTATTAAAACCTTATACCTGTGGACAAGAATGACACACCCAATATTACACTTAATGGTGAAAAATGAATTTGGTTTCCTTAAGAGTAAGAATAAGCCAAGGATGTCTACTTTCACCATGTCTATTCAGTATTTTACTGGAGGTCCACTATTGAACAAAGGTAATCACTGCAGACAGTGACTGCAGCCATAAAATTAAAAGACACTTACTCCTTAGAAGGAAAGTTATGACCACCCTAGATAGCATATTCAAAAGCAGAGACATTACTTTGCCAACAAAGGTCCGTCTAGTCAAGGCTATGGTTTTTCCTGTGGTCATGTATGGATGTGAGAGTTGGACTGTGAAGAAGGCTGAGCGCCGAAGAATTGATGCTTTTGAACTGTGGTGTTGGAGAAGACTCTTGAGAGTCCCTTGGACTGCAAGGAGATCCAACCAGTCCATTCTGAAGGAGATCAGCCCTGGGATTTCTTTGGAAAGAATGATGCTAAAGCTGAAACTCCAGTACTTTGGCCACCTCATGTGAAGAGTTGACTCATTGGAAAAGACTGATGCTGGGAAGGATTGGGGGCAAGAGGAGAAGGGGACGACAGAGGATGAGATGGCTGGATGGCATCACTGACTCGATGGACATGAGTCTGGGTGAACTCCGGGAGTTGGTGATGGACAGGGAGGCCTGTCGTGCTGTGATTCATGGGGTCGCAAAGAGTTTGACACGACTGAGTGACTGAACTGAATAAAATAAATAAAAGGTCAAAAGAGCAGAAATAACTATTTCCATAATTGTTAGTTACATGATATTTACATTTAAAAATCCTGTCTACAGAATATCTATGAAAACTACCACAACTAAGAAATTGAGTGAGGTTGTAAGATATATTTTTACATACAAAAATCAATATTGGCCTTATACACTGGTTGCAAACTATTAGAAATTTTTTAAATTATTTTATTTAAATAGGAGAGATGACATAACTATCTGGTGATATATTTAACCAAAAGGAAGCAACTGGCCTATATAATGATTTTATACTTTTACCTAATCTGTTTCACTTTTTTTTATTTCACATTCAGTGCTCCTGTTTCATTTAGTCTATGTTTTCCAATTTCTCCATCTCTTTTATTCATTGTTCTTTCTCAAGCCCTTATCAAGTGTAGTAGAAAAGCTTTTGTGCATATATACAAATGGAGAAGGCAATGGTAACCCACTCCAGTACTCTTGCCTGGAAAATCCCATGGGCAGAAGAGCCTGGTAGGCTGCAGCCCACGGGATTGCGAAGAGTCGGACACGACTAAGAGACTGCACTTTCATTTTTCACTTTCATGCATTGGAAAAGGAAATGGCGCCCACTCCAGTGTTCTTGCCTGGAGAATCCCAGGGATGGGTGAGACTGGTGGGCTGCCATCTATGGGGTCACACAGAATCAGACACGAGTGAAGCAACTTAGCAGCAACAGCAGTAGCATATATACATATTCTGATACTCACATACACATATATATACATGTATGTGCACATGCTAACTAGCTTCAGTTGTGTCCGACTCTGCGATTTCATGGACAGCAGCCCACCAGGACCCTCTGTCCACGGAATTGTCCATAATATATGTTTTTGAATGCTTATAAGCTTTTGTTTAGCTAAAAAAAATTATGACATTTTGATCCCAGCTTCTCTTGCTCTCTCTCGGCAACGGATTCTCTTACAGTCCACCTCATATAGATTTGTCTCCCATGCCTAACAGACGGGCAGTGGTACAATCCCTTTTACATGACTCTGTTCATACATAATTAGATTGAGTTCTATAACTAATCCCTGAGCTTCATGTTTTAGTTACTATTTACAGCTGTTAGAAGGAAGTACAGTTATCTTCAGTCACCAACAACCCCCAAATCGCTCATTCTTTCCCTCTTTATTTCTCTACCAAACATACTGCCAAAGATAAGGCAGTACTTTAGATTCCATAGACATATTTGATAACTTTAGACTCCTTAAGCAAGCATCCAAATTCATTAATGGATAAGCCCATAACTGCAGGGTGTGGGCACCTGTGTTTGTTAAATTGCTTCAGTTCAGTTCAGTTCAGTGACTCAGTTGTGTCCGACTCTGTGACCCCATAAATTGCAGCATGCCAGGCCTCCCTGTCCACTCAAACTCACATCCATCGAGTCAATGATGCCATCCAGCCATCTCATCCTCTGTCGTCCCCTTCTCCTCCTGCCCCTAATCCCTCCCAGCATCAGAGTCATTTCCAATGAGTCAACTCTTCTTATGAGGTGGCCAAAGTACTGGAGTTTCAGCTTTAGCATCCTTCAGTTGTGTCCAACTCTTTTCAACCCCATGATCTGTAGTCTGCCAGGCTCCTGTATCCATGGGATTCACCAGGCTCCTCAGTCCATGGAATTCTTCAGGCAAGAATACTGAGGTAGTTTGTCATGCCCTCCTCCATGGGCTCTTCCTATCTGAGGGATTGAACCCATGTTTCTTATGTTTCTTGCATTGATAGGCAGATTCTTTATCACTACCATCATATACAAATAAGAGTTGAGCCATAATGAAGGTTGAGTGCTGAAGAATTGATGTTTTTGAACTGTGGTGCTAGAGAAGATTCTTGAGAGTACTCTGGACAGCAAGGATGTCAAACCAGTCAATCCTAAAGGAAATCAACTCTGAATATTCATTGGAAAGACAGATGCTGAAGCTGAAACTCGGTGCTTTGGCCACCTGCTGTGAACAGCTGACTCATTGTAAAAGACTCTGATGATGGGAAAGATTAAGGGCAGGAGAAGAGGGCAACAGAGGATAAGATGGTTGGTTGGAATTGTTGATTTAATGGACATGAGTTTGAGCAAACTCTGGGAGATAGTGAAGAGGAGGGAAGTCTGGCATACTGAAGTCCATGGGGTCACAGAGTTGAACATGACTGAGCAATTGAACTAGAACAAACACCACTTAAGGCATCACAGTGCACCTGGTTTTAATTCTCTGGGTGATCTCCTTGAAAGCCCTCTCAGAAAGTTAAACCTCAGAAGTCACCTTCATCTTCTGTTTCTTGAGACATCAACTGATTTGCAATTTGGATGAACTTTCAGAGTATGACAACATTTTTTTTTTTCAAAGAAATATCTTTAGAAACAAATAGTTAAAAAATTCTTCTTGATCTTTTTATAATCTTTATCTAAATCAGGTTTTCTAAGTGTTGGAAAAGAAAATACTCAGCTGTTTCCTTGGAAATTTGCATTTTGGCCAGTATCCCAACTCACTTTGGAATCTTATAACTATGTTACCTCACACAGTCACAGGAAATTCTCAAATTAACATTCTATGACAAATGTTTCAAAGTTATACCATGGGCCACGGTGGGGGTGGGAATTTGCAGAGAGAAGGGAGAGAAAAGGATCTTAGTGCAATTTATTTAATAGAAAAGAAAATAAGTGGTCACTTTTTTTCTATAACTATTACCATTAAATTTAGCAGAAGAAAATAGAGTACTGAAAGAAAAAAAACAGCCAATGTTCATCATTGTATTATAGAAAAATGGAAATAATTTATATATATATATATATTTCAAATAATTGGTAATTATTACAGTAAGAAACAGGAAGCAAAATCGACTTTTTAGTAGGAAAGAAACATGAAAACAAAATAAGCATTCTAAATGAATAGTAGAGGCCTATTATTTTGTTTCTTCCATTTTCTGCTGGGTTATCACCTCAATTCTCACAAATACTGCAAAGCAGGAAACGGGTACATGCATTTATCATACAAAAAATTGGTGCAAAAGTAAGTCTCTTTTGAAGTATGTTGACCAAATTTGAAGTTAGAAATGCATATTTTGGTATCACACTCTGTTCTCTTTGGTCCTATCACCAAAGTTTTAATTCCCTCAGAAGATAGCAAAGAAAGTATTTTCCCCCCCTTTTTAACCTCATTTCATTCTCTGAAAGTCAAAATATGCCTAACTAACTACATTGGCTAAGGTTGGCATTTTAAAATGCCATCAAATCTTCACAGTGTAAAGGATCTTTCACAGTTTAAGAAAATTCAGACATAGGGTAGATTTGTTTATGTCCAATTAGTAAGCTTAGATATCTCACAAAACAGAGGATCCCTTCAAGGCAGCACTTATCTATTAAGATTTATTCACAGTCACAAGGAAATGGCTGACTTGATTTTCTTTTTCTGCATATATACATACATTTTTAAAATATGGTAGACAAAAACATTTAAAGACATTTCTTTTTAAAAATAAAATACGACCTTTTTTTAGTAATCACTATGGTTTAAAACCACCTAAAATATTTAATAATTAAGCATCTTCTAATTTATCATCAGAAAGTCTCCTCTTGAGAAACCAGTGGAAATTCAGTATAATTTAGTTTATGCAACATTGAACAATCAGAATGAGAACAGATTGTAAACTTGTGACATTGGCAATCTGTGCGACAGATTAAAAACTTGTGACATTTTTTACAGATTAAAAAAAATGCTGTAATTTTCCCTCACAAAATAAGATCATGGATTGCTATTGAACCTCTAACCAGACTTCTGAACCCATTCCAATGACAGGTCAATTACTAAGATTTTTATTTTTAAGTGTCACTAACCTCATTGTTTAGATTTCCTTCTTAAATCTATACATTTATACATTCACATACACCCCCCCCCACACACACACAATATCCGTTGGATTATAGAAAAAGCAAAGGAAATCCAGAAAAACATTTATTTCTGCCTCACTGACTACACTAAAGCCTTTGATTATGTGGTTCACAACTAACTCTGGAAAATTCTTATAGAGGTGGTAATACTAGACTACCTTACTTGAGAAACCTGTATGTGACTCAAAAAGCAACAGTTAGAACCAGACATGGAAGAATAAAGTGGTTCAAAATTGGGAAAGGAGTATGCCAAGACTGTTTTTTGTCACTCTGCTTATTTAACTTATATGCAGAGCATATCCTGTGGAATGCTGTGTTGGATAAATGACAAGCTATAATCAAGACTACTGGGAAAAATTTCAACAACAGATATGCATATGATACCACTCTAATGGCAGAAAGTAAAGAGGAACTAAAGAGTCCCTTAATGAAGGTGAAAGATGAGAGTGAAAAAGCTGGCTTAAAACTCAACATTCATAAAACTAAGTTCATGACACCTGGTCCAATTACTTCATGACAAATAGATAGTGAAAAAATGGAAACAGTGGCATATTGCAAAACTCTTGGTTTCCAAAATCATTGCGGACAGTGAATGCAGTCATGAAATTAAAAGATGCCTATTCCTTGGAAGAAAAGCTATAATAAACCTAGACAGCACATTAAAAAGCAGACACATCACTTTGCTGACAAAGGTTTTTATAGTCAAAGCTATGGTTTTTCAAAAGTCATGCATGGATTTGAGAACTGGATCATAAAGAAGCTTGAGCACCAAAGAATAAATGCTTTTGGATTGTGGTGCTGGAGAAGATTCTTGAGAGTCCCTTGGACTGCAAGGAGATCAAACCAGTCAATCCTAAAGGAAATTCAGTCCTGAATATTCATTGGAAGGACTGATGCTGAAGCTAAAGTTACAATATTTCAGCTACCTGATGTGATGAGTTAACTCTGGAAAAGACCCTGATGCTGAGAAGACCCCGCTGAGGGCAGGAGGAAAAGGGGTGACAGGCTGAGATGGTTAGATGGCATCACCAATTCAATGGACATGAGTTTGAGCAAACTCTGAAAAACAGTGAAGGGCAGAAAAGTCTGGCATGCTGCATGGGGTCACAAAGAATTGGACATGACTTAGCGACTGAACAAAGCAACACATATACACGAATTTACTAGCTGTTTTGGTATAGTTATGATCTTTATTCAATTGTAATTCTATTGATATTCAAATCTGTATCACACTCAGATTTTCCACACCACTTTACATTCTATATATTTTTTTTTGAGAGTTTCATTTGTGGTGTTGAATTTCATGTAAATTCATTTATTATCTGTTGAGTAGTATGTGATGTGATTAGACAGAACTGATCTCATATATACTGACATTACACGTGCAACATTGATTTGTTTGGTCGCCCACCTTGGAAATCAAGAGCAATATTTAGATTAGGTCTAAAATTGACCATTAAGAATAATTCAATTTTGAGGTGCTAGAGATCAAGTTGTCCAAGGAAGAAAATATGAACCTCTCCTCTCCCTACAAACAAAATGTGTATCTGCATATGAATCAATTCTTATGGAATACTAACTGGAAACAGGCAGAACTCCATAATCAAAGCTATAAAAAGATCTTCATGTAACTGGGCAATATTGAAAAAGAGGCATCAGGTTAGGGCCATATTTTTCTGAGGGATGTGTAAGGAAGAGGTCTTTATATGTGGACCCTTGCCCTGGGGAGCAAGCAGATTGAACCACAGTCTGGGCATCCCCATCCCTAGAGTCCTGCTTAGGAGAGATGCCCTCCTTTTCCTCCTGGGAAATGCACTGGGACAGACAGCAGGTCTGGGCAGCTAGACTCTGCTCTTGACAAATGTACACATGCTGGCTTGCCAACAATCAAAGCAGAGATGGCTTTACACTGGTGGCTGCCATCCCACTCCACTTCCCAATCTAAAGGGGCAAACATCCTGGCCTTGTTCTCTCCACACCAATCTCTGGCATGAAGTCTGGGCAGAGACTTGTTCTAGCTGTGTAGAGACATATGGGAACATCTGGGATGTAATCCAAGTGTCAATATGGGGGTCACTATCAGCATGCATAAGAGTATTGTCACAACAGCTTGAGAGTCTAAGCTTTGAGTCTCAGACAGACTGGCTCTTGGAGAGGACTCATCTAGCTACCCAGAGACAGCCTAGAATGTCTAGGGTAAAAATACAGATAACTTTAACAAGGAAATATTAAATTTTTAAATAAATTAAATAAATAAATTAAATAAACTTAAATTAAATAAATTAAAAATTTAAAAAAAAATTCAATTGCTGAGATAAAAATCAATCTAGAGGCAAAGATTTTGAGACTAAATTACACAGAAGAATGAATAAGTGATCAGGAAGATAGAATAACAGAAATCATACAATCAGAATAACAGACAAAATGACAAAAAAGCAACATACAAGGTCTATGGACAAGTTTCTAGAAACTTACAGCCTACCAAAACTGAGTCAAGAAGAAACAGATAATTTTAACATACTGATCACTAGAAGTGAAACAAATAATTCTGAACCGACTAATCACTAGAAATGAAATAAAATCTATAGTTAAAACAAAAGCAAAAAGTCCCTGCTGAATGGTTTCCCTGAGGAAACCTAACAAATATACAAAAAAGAACTTACAGAACGTACATTTATCCTTCTTAAATTATTCCAAACATTTGAAGAGAATACTCCTAAATTCATTGTATGAGGCCAGAATCACACTAATATCAAAACCAGACAAAGCCACTACAAAAAAATAGTAATAATTACAGGTCACTATATTTGATGAATACAGACACAAAAATCCTCAACTAAGTATTAGCAAAACTGAATCTGAAGATACCTAAAAAGGGTCATATACCATGATAAAGTTGGATTCATCCTAGGGTTCCAAAGATGGTTCAAAATACACAAAGCAGGCAATGTGATTCAAGGCATTAACCAAAGAAAAGACAAAAATATTATGGTCATCTAAATAGATGCAGAAAGAGCATTTGATAAAATTCAACATCCATTCAGGATGAAAACTCATCAAACTGGGTATACAGAAAACACATTACAACATAATAAAATCTATTCATGACAAATCCATGGGCAACATAGTTCAGTTCAGTTGCTCAGTTGTGTCTGACTCTTTGCGAACCCATGGACCGCAGCATGCCAGGCCTCCCTGTCCATCACCAATTCCCAGAGTTTAAACAAACTCATGTCCATTGAGTCAGTGATGCCGCCTAACTGTTTCATCCTCTGTCATCCCTTTCTCTTCCTGCCTTCAAGCTTTTCCAACATCAGGGTCTTTTCAAATGAATCAGCTCTTTGCATGGTGGCTAAAATATTGGAGTTTCAGCTTCAGCATCAGTTCTTCCAATGAACACCCAGGATTGATTTCCTTTAGGATGGACTGGTTGGATCTCCTTGCAGTCTAAGGGACTCTCAAGAGTCTTCAACACCACAGTTCAAAAGCATCAATTCTTCTGCACTCAGTTTTCTTTATAGTCCAACTCTCACATCCATACATGACTATTGGAAAAACCATAGCTTTGATTAGAAAGAACTTTGTTGGCAAAGTAATGTCTCTGCTTTTGAATATGCTGTTTTGGTTTATCAGAGCTTTTCTTTCAAGGAGAAAGTATCTTTTAACTTCATGGCTGCAGTCACCATCTGCAGTGATTTTGGAGACCAAGAAAATAAAGTCTGTCACTGTTTCCATTGTTTCCCCATCTATTTGCAATGAAGTGACGGGACTGGAAGCCATTATCTTAGTTTTGGGGATGTTGAGTTTTAAGCCAGCTTTTTCACTCTCTTCTTTCTGTTTCATCAAGAGGCTCTTTAGTTCTTCACTTTTTGCATTAAGGATTGTGTCATATGCATATCTGAGGCTGCTGATCTTTCACTCGGCAAACTTGGTTTCACCTTGTGATTCATCCAGCCCAGCATTTCTCATCATGTACCCTGCATATAAGTTAAATGAGCAGGCTAACAATATACAGCATTGAAGTACTCCTTTCCCTATTTGGAACTAATTTGTTGTTCCATGTCCAGCTCTAGCTGTTGCTTCTTGATCTGCATACAGATTTCTCAGGAGGCCGGTCAGGTGATCTGGTATTCCCATCTCTTTCAGAATTTTCCACAGTTTGTTGTGATCCACACAGTCAAAGTCTTTGGCATATTCAAGAAAGCAAAAGTAGATATTTTTCTGGAACTTTCTTACTTTTCGATGATCCAGCAGATGTTGGCAATTTGATTTCCAGTTCCTCTGCCTTTTCTAAATCTAGACTGAACATCTGGAAGTTCACGATTCACGTACCGTTGAAGCCTGGCTTGGAGAATTTTGAGCATTAACTTTCTAGCATGTGAGATGAGTACAACTGTGCAGTAGTGTGAGCATTCTTTGGCATTGCCTTTCTTTTTTTTTTTTTTTTTTGATTTTTTTTTTTAAATTTTATTTTATTTTTAAACTTTACATAATTGTATTAGTTTTGCCAAATATCAAAATGAATCCACCACAGGTATACATGTGTTCCCCATCCTGAACCCTCCTCCCTCCTCCCTTCCCATACCATCCCTCTGGGTCGTCCCAGTGCACTAGCCCCATGCATCCAGTATCGTGCATCGAACCTGGACTGGCAACTCGTTTCTTACATGATATTTTACATGTTACAATGTCATTCTCCCAAATCTTCCCACCCTCTCCCTCTCCCACAGAGTCCATAAGACTGTTCTATACATCAGTGTCTCTTTTGCTGTCTCGTACACAGGGTTATTGTTACCATCTTTCTAAATTCCATATATATGCGTTAGAATACTGTATTTATGTTTTTCCTTCTGGCTTACTTCACTCTGTATAATAGGCTCCAGTTTCATCCACCTCATTAGAACTGATTCAAATGTATTCTTTTTAATGGCTGAGTAATACTCCATTGTGTATATGTACCACAGCTTTCTTATCCATTCATCTGCTGATGGACATCTAGGTTGCTTCCATGTCTTGGCTATTATAAACAGTGCTGCGATGAACATTGGGGTACACGTGTCTCTTTCCCTTCTGGTTTCCTCAGTGTGTATGCCCAGCAGTGGGGTTGCTGGATCATAAGGCAGTTCTATTTCCAGTTTTTTAAGGAATCTCCACACTGTACTCCATAGTGGCTGTACTAGTTTGCATTCCCACCAACAGTGTAAGAGGGTTCCCTTTTCTCCACACCCTCTCCAGCATTTATTATTTGTAGACTTTTGGATCGCAGCCATTCTGACTGGTGTGAAATGGTACCTCATAGTGGTTTTGATTTGCATTTCTCTGATAATGAGTGATGTTGAGCATCTTTTCATGTGTTTGTTAGTCATCTGTATGTCTTTTTTGGAGAAATGTCTATTTAGTTCTTTGGCCCATTTTTTAATTGGCATTGCCTTTCTTTGGGATTGGAATGAAAACTGACATTTCCAATCTGTGGCCAGTGCTGAGTTTTCCAAATTTGCTGGCATATTGAGTGCAGTACTTTCACAGCATCATCTTTTAGGATTTGAAATAGCTCAACTGGAATTCCTTCACCTCCTCTAGCTTTGTTCATAGTGATGCTTCCTAAGGACCACTTGACTTCACATTCCAGGATGTCAGTCTCTAGATGAGTGATCACACCACTGTGGTTATCCGGGTCATGAAGATCTTTTTTGTATAGTTCTTTTGTGTATTCTTACCACCTGGTCTTAGGATTTTCTGCTTCTGTTAGGGCCATACAACTTGTGTCCTTTATTTTGCCCATCTTTGGATGAAATATTCCCTTGGTATCTCTAATTTTCTTGAAGAGATCTCTAGTCTTTCCCATTCTATTGTTTTCCTCTATTTCTTTGTATTGATCACTGAAGAAGGCTTTCTTTTTTTTTTCTCTCTCTCATTGCTATTCTCTGGAACTCTTCATTCAAATGGGTGTATCTTTCCTTTTCTCCTTTGCCTTTTGCTTTTCTTATTTTCTTAGCTGTTTGTAAGGCCACTTAAAACAATCATTTTGCCATTTTACATTTCTTTTTCTTGTGGAAGGTCTTGATCACTGCCTCCTGTACATCATGAACCTCCATCCATATTTCTTCAGACACTCTGTGTATCACACCTAATCCCTTGAATCTATTTTTCACTTCAACTGCATAATCGTAAGGGATATGATTTAGGTCATAGCTGAATGGTCTAGTGGTTTTCCCTACTTTCTTCACTTTGCCTGAATTTGGCAATAAGGAGTTCATGATCTGAGCCACAGTCAGTTCCTAGTCTTGTTTTTCCTGACTCCGTAGAACTTCTTCATCTTTCACTGCAAAGAATATAATCAATTGGATTTTGGTGAATAGACCATCTGGTGATGTCCATGTGTAGAGTTTTCTCTTGTGTTGTTGGAAGAGGGTGTTTGCTATGACCAGTGCATTCTCTTGGCAAAACTCTGTTACCCTTTGACCTGCTTTGTTTTGTACTCCAAGACCACATTTGTCTGCTAATCCAGGTATCTCTTGACTTCCTACTTTTGTATTCCAGTCCCCTATATTGAAAAGGACAACCTTTTTGGGTGTTAGTTTTAGAAGGTCTTGTAGGTCTTCATGCTGCTGCTAAGTTGCTTCAGTTGTGTCCAACTCTGTGCGACCCCATAGACGGCAGCCCACCAGGCTCCCTGGTCCCTGGGATTCTCCAGGCAAGAATGGTGGAGTGGGTTGCCATTTCCTTCTCCAATACATGAAAGTGAAACGTGAAAGTGAAGTCGCTCAGTCGTGTCTGACTCTTAGCGACCCCATGGACTGCAGCTTACCAGTCTCCTCTGTCCATGGATTCTCCAGGCAAGAACACTGGAATGGGTAGCCATTTCCTTCTTAGAACTGTTCAAATTCAGCTTCTTCAGCATTACTGGTCGGGGCATAGACTTGGATTACTGTGATATTGAATGGTTTGCCTTGGAAACAAACAGAGATCATTCTGTAGTTTTTGAGATTGCATCCAAGTACTGCATTTCAGGCTCTTTTGTGGACCATGTTGACTACTCCATTTCTTCTAATGGATTGTTGCCCACAGTAGTAGATATAATGGTCACCTGAGTTAAATTCACCCATTCCAATTCATTTTAGTTGGCTAATTCCTAAAATGTCAATATTCACTCTTGCCATCTCCTGTTTGACCTCTTCCAATTTCCCTTGATTCATGGACCTAATACTCCAGGTTCCTATGCATTATTGCTCTTTATAGCATTGGACTTTATTTCCATCACCAGTCATATCCACAACTGGGTATGTTTTTGTTTGTTTGTTTTTGCTTTGGCTCCTTCTCTTCATTCTTTCTGGAGTTATTTCTCCACTGATCTCAGTAGCATATTGGGCACCTACCAACCTGGGGAGTTCATCTTTCAGTGTCCTAACTTTTTGCCTTTTCCTACTTTCCATGGGGTTCTCAAGGCAAGAATAATGAAGTGGTTTGCCATTCCCTTCACCTGTGTACCACATTTTTTCAGAACTCTCCACCATGACCCATCCGTCTTGGATGGCCCTCTATGGCACGGCTCATAGTTTCAACGAGTTAAACAAGGCTGCGGTCCATGTGATCAGATTGGTTAGTTTTCTGTGACTGTGGTTTTCATTCTGTCTGCCTTCTGATGGAGAAGGATAAGATCTCATGGAAGCTTCCTAATGGGAGAGACTGACTAAGGTGGAAACTGGGTCTTTTTCTGATGGGTGGGACCATGGTCAGTAAATCTTTAATCCAATTTTCTGTTGATGGGCAGGGCTGTGTTCCCTCCCTGTTGTTTGACCCGAGGTCAAACTATGGTGGAGGTAATGAAGATAATGGTTATCTCCTTCAAAAGGTCCCATGCATGCACTGCTGCACTCAGTGCCCCCAACACTGCAGCAGGCTATTGCTGACCCACGCGTCCGCTGGAGACTCCTGGATACTCATGCACAAGTCTGGGTTAGTCTCTTATGGTGTCACTGCTCCTTTCTCCTGAATCCTGTTGCACACAAGATTTTGTTTGTGCCCTCCAAGAGTCCTGTTTAAGTTCTGGAGGCTCTATAGTGGGGTTAATGGCAACCTCCTCTAAGAAGGCTTATGCCATACCTAGGTCTACTGCACTCAGAACCTCTGTCCCTGCATCAGTCTAGGGCTTACCTGTACCTCTACAGGAGACACTCAAACACAGTTCTGGTTCAGTCTCTGTGGGATCTCTGGGTCCTGGTTCACACAAGATTTGTTTGAGCCCTCTTGAATCTCTGGTGGGTATGCAGTTTGCTTCTAACACAATTTCACCTCTCCTACCATCTTGCTGTGGCTTCTCCTTTGCCCTTAGACATGGAGTACCTTTTTTTGGTGGGATCCAACATTCTCCTGTCAACAATTGTTCAGCAGTGAATTGTAATTTTGGAGTTTTCGCAGGAGAAGTTGAGTGCACGTCTTTCCACTCCACCATTTTGGAACTGCCCCCTCTCTGAAGCCTAAACACGACTATTTAATTTCCCTAACAAACACTAAGTAAAAACCATAATTAACTGTGCTAATCAAGGAGACAGAAACTCCATGAATTTGGAGGATGTCCTTTAGATGTACAGTCACAGCAGGCTTCTGAACACTTCATTTCAAGTCAGACACTTCCCCACGCAGGCCTAAGAGGAGGGAGCAAAAGCTTGACACCCATGGCAGGGGCAGGCTGCCTACTGCAGACCCAGGATCACAGTGCTGTCCACACATACATCTTTTCAAGTAAGGGATTCAGAACCAAGAAAGCACTTCTTTGTTCCTTCTCCAAAACTCACCAGTTAAGTAAATCTCCTCACTTCTCATGAGGAGGTTAGGAGTATAAGTCCTCACCTTGAAACTTCAGGCTGAGGAAATGAAGTTCAACTGTAATCTCTGACTAGATTTAAATTATATCTGAGATTAGGCTCATACTTTTTGTATATACCAAGTAATGATGAGAGCTTCAATAGAAGTAACATAGATGTTAAAGAGAGAACTGTTGTATGTTTTAAAATTTGCCCTAAATAACCCACAATGTAGATAATTCATTTGTTGATTCATTTTAGTAAACCAGTTTTTTTTCTGGAGGAAAGGAACATCCTTTAAGGACCAGTCTCTTCAGCTTTGGCCTGGTCGATTCAACTAAAGATTTTCTTCTACAAGGTACCTGTCCTGTATTTTAAAAAAGGTTTATGCTTTATAAATTAAATATACAGACAAATACAAATAGGAGCTAAATATTGGTTTCTTCTCTTTTTCATGCTTTTAAAACATATAATCTAGTTAGAAGCCTACAAGAGGGTGTGGAGAAAAGGAAATCCTCATACAGTGTTGGTGGGAATATAATTAGGAGCAGTCTCTTTGGAAAAGAGTATGTGTGTTCACTAAGTCTCCTCAGTATGTCTGACTCACTGCGACCCTATGGACTGTAGTCCACAAGGTTCCTGTGTCCATGGGATTCTTCAGACAAGAATACTGGAGTGGGTCGCCATGCCCTCTTCCAGGGGATCTTCCTGACCCAGGGGTTGAACCTGTGTCTCTTACATCTCCTGCATTGGCAGGCAGGCTCTTTACCACTAGTACCACCTGGGAAGCCTTGGGAAAAAGTATGGAAATTTCCTTAAAAGGGTAAAAATATACCTACCACAAGATACTGCAATTCCACATCTGAAAAAGCAAAATGTCTAATTTGAAAAAATACATGCACCTAGTGTTCATAGCAGTACTATTTATGTTAGCCAAGTCATGAAAATAACCTAAATGTCCATCGACAGATGGCTGAATTTATACACACACACACACACACATACACACATATATATGTATGCATATGTGTAGATACATGCACCTAGTTCATAGCAGTACTATTCCCATTAGCCAAGTCACAGAAACAACCTAAATGTCCATCGACAGATGGCTGAATTTATACATACATACATATATATATACATATATATTTGCAAATGTATATATCCCTTCTTCAGGGAATCCATCACTGCCCTTAAAAATCATACCTCCATATACATCCCATGGGAGAAGGCAATGGCACCCCACTCCAGTACTGTTGCCCAGAAAATCCCATGGATCTAGAAGCCTGGTAGGCTGCAGTCCATGGGGTCGCTAAGAGTCGGACACGACTGAGCGACTTCCCTTTCACTTTCCACTTTCATGCATTGGAGAAGGAAATGTCAACCCGCTCCAGTGTTCTTGCCTGGAGAATCCCAGGGACAGGGGAGCTTGGTAGGCTGTAGTCCATGGGGTCGCACAGAGTCAGACACGACTGAAGCGACTTAGTTGTAGTAGTAGTATACATCCCATAACATTTACCACAATGTATTTCTGATTTTTATTCACGTATTTGTGTTCAGTCGGACACAACTGAGCGACTAAACTGAACTGAACTCAACTGATACTGTTCCAAATTGATTCTCTCCTGACATAGAACTTAGCACATTGAAAGCATTGAGTAAACATGGATTAAGTGAATGGATGAATATAAAGATAATTTCAGAACTGTGTTGACTTTATCATTTTTATGACCTTAAGCATTTTTTATCAAATTAGTCCTTTTTATTACTTTTATGACCATTTCACAGCAGCTTATGTTTTAAGTATGGCTACTAAAACTGCACAGTGCTTGAAGTTATTTTACAAAAATATGAATTCTTCATATTGTGATTTTAAGAGGATAACTTAATAGTATATTTTCCTTCCTCATTTTCTTTGAATAATTTAAAAGTAAAATATCAGAAAATCTAAATGACTGCAATTTACAGTGATGCTAAACTTAAAATAGAGAAGAATTTCAAATTGATTATTTATTAAGTATACTGACAACCAGGACTACTTTAACAAAGAATATATCCATGGCTAAGTTAATTTGCAATCATATAATAAAAGACAACTGAAAAACTCTCTAAAAATACCTTTTCCTGTGAAAATTTAGAAGGTGTATGTCAGAATGATGAAATTATCTCCACTAGTTTCTTTTCATCATGTTTCTTTTGGAAAATGAAACTGAATAGATACTTTGAGCCATCTAAATTGCAGTTTAAATATTTTTATTGTATCATGACACTTGGCAAATACATTAGGGACCCCAGAGTCTCACGCTTTATGCATTAACTTCAAATTGGATAATTATTAGTCTGATCATATAAATTTAATCATTATTCCTGCTTCACTATTTCCTGAAATTCATGCCTTTGGGATTCAAAAAGATAAAACTACAATTGATGAATAAGTCACTGCAAGCATTTTAGAAAATATTTGTATCTTACTGTTTCTTTCAGATGTAAGTAGCAAGAATATAATAATAACAACATACTGGATATTGTTGCTTTGTCAAAATACTTCTGATGTGGTAGTAGTGGAATGGTTGTAGAAAAAATGAACTAAAACTGACATTGTTACCTAAAAAATATTACCTATTCAGATCAGATAAGATGAGATCAGTCACTCAGTCGTGTCTGACTCTTTTCGACCCCATGAATTGCAGCACGCCAGGCCTCTCTGTCCATCACCAACTCCCAGAGTTCCCTCAGACTCATGTCCATCGAGTCAGTGATGCCATCCATCTCATCCTCTGTCATCCCCTTCTCCTCCTGCCCCCAGTCCCTCCCAGCATCAGAGTCTTTTCCAGTGAGTCAACTCTTCGCATGAAGTAGCCAAAGTACTGGAGTTTCAGCTTTAGCATGATTCCTTCCAAAGAAATCCCAGGACTGATCTCCTTCAGAATGGACTGGTTGGATCTCCTTGCAGTCCAAGGGACTCTCAAGAGTCTTCTCCAACATCACAGTTCAAAAGCATCAATTCTTCGGTGCTCAGCTTTCTTCACAGTCCAACTCTCACATCCATACATGACCACAGGAAAAACCATAGCCTTGACTAGACAAACCTTTGTTGGCAAAGTAATGTCTCTGGTTTTTTTCTTTTTTCTTTTTTAATTTTATTTAATTTTTAAACTTTACATAATTGTATTAGTTTTGCCAAATATCAAAATGAATCCACCACAGGTATACATGTGTTCCCCATCCTGAACCCTCCTCCCTCCTCCCTCCCCATTTGAATATGCTATCTAGGTTGGTCATAACTTTCATTCCAAGGAGTAAGCGTCTTTTACTTTCATGGCTGAGTCACCATCTGCAGTGATTTTGGAGCCCCCCAAAATAAAGTCTGACACTGTTTCCCCATCTATTTCCCATGAAGTGGTGGGACCGGATGCCATGATCTTCGTTTTCTAAACGTTGAGCTTCAAGCCAACTTTTTCACTCTCCACTTTCACTTTCATCAAGAGGCTTTTGAGTTCCTCTTCACTTTCTTCCATAAGGGTGGTGTCATCTGCATATTTGAGGTTATTGATATTTCTCCCGTCAATCTTGATTCCAGCTTGTGCTTCTCCCAGCCCAGTGTTTCTCATGATGTACTCTGCACAGAAGTTAAATAAGCAGGGTGACAATATACAGCTTTGACATACTCCTTTTCCTATTTGGAACCAGTCTTTTGTTCCATGTCCAATTCTAACTGTTGCTTCCTGGCCTGCATACAAATTTCTCAAGAGGCAAGTCAGGTGGTCTGGTATCCCCATCTCTTGAAGAATTTTCCACAGTTTCTTGTGGTCCACACAGTTAAAGGCTTTGGCATAGTCAATAAAGCAGAAATAGATGTTTTTCTGGAAGTCCTTGCTTTTTCCATGATCCAGCGGATGTTGGCAATTTGATCTCTGGTTCCTCTGCCTTTGCTAAAACCAGCTTGAACATCAGGAAGTTCACGGTTCACATATTGCTGAAGCCTGGCTTGGAGAATTTTGAGCATTACTTTACTAGCGGGTGAGATGAGTGCAATTGTGCGGTAGTTTGAGCATTCTTTGGCATTGCCTTTCTTTGGGATTGGAATGAAAATGGACTTTTTCCAGTCCTGTGGCCACTGCTGAGTTTTCCAAATTTGCTGCCATATTGAGTGCAGCACTTTAACAGCATCATCTTTCAGGATTTGGAATAGCTCAACTGGAATTTCATCACCTCCACTAGCTTTGTTTGTAGTGATGCTTTCTAAAGCCCACTTGTTACCCGGAGCCGTGGCTGCGAGGGCGCAGGAGGGCCTAGAGGAGCTGTCCCACATTGAAGTTCAGGAAGGGCAGCGGTGAGGAGACACCCTCATCCAAGGTAAGAAGCAATGGCTTTGCTTTGCTGTCGCAGCCGTGAAGAAATACCCCACGCCCAAGGTAAGAGAAACCCAAGTAAGATGGTAGGTATTGCAAGAGGGCATCAGAGGGCAAACACACTGAAACCATACTCACAGAAAACTAGTCAATCTAATCACACTAGGACCACAGCCTTGTCTAACTCAGTGAAACTAAGCCATGCCCGTGGGGCAACCCAAGATGGGCGGGTCATGGTGGAAAGTTTTGACAGAATGTGGTCCACTGGAAAAGGGAATGGCAAACCTCTTCAGTATTCTTGCCTTGAGAACCCCATGAACAGTACATTACCCATTAGTTTTGAGTATTCTGATGAAGGTGGGGCAAGGAAGAGAAGTTTGAAAAGAAAAAGATTACAGAGTTATAAGTGTTTGAAAATGTATGTGATGGTTAATTTTATCTGTCAAATTGACTGAATCACAGGATACCCCGATATTTGGCTAAATAGTGTTTCCATGGGGATGTTTCTAGACAAGAATTGCATTTGAATCACTATACTGAGTAAAGTCAGCTTCCCGGTGGATGGCTCAGCAGTAAAGAATCTGCCTGCAATGAAGGAGCTGCTGGAAACATGGGTTGGATCCCTGGGTGGGGAAGATTTCCTAGAGAAGGGCATGGTGACCCACCCCAGTATTCTTGCCTAGAGAATCCCTTGAACAAAGGAGCCTGGTAGGCTACAGTCCATAGGGTGGCAAAGATATGGACACTACTGTGGCAGCTTACCATGCAAGCATGCACTCAGTAAAACAGATTGCCCTCCCCATTGTGAATGAGCATCATCCAATTGATCATTAGCCTGAATAAAAGAAAAAGATGGAGGAAAGGAGAATTCGTTTTCTCTGTCTGTCTGGTCTGTATGAGCTAGGACACTGATCTCTTATCCTTGGACTAGGACACCATTGGGGCTCTTGGTTCTTGGGCTCTTAAACTCACCCGGGACTTTACACCATTAGCTCTCTGGTTCTCATGTCTTTGAACATGTACTAGGATTCAGGATTGGTTCTCTTGATTCTCAGTTCTTTGGGCTCAGACTGAAACTACACTACCAGTCTTTCTGGGTCTTTAGTTTGCAGGTGGCAGAATGGAACTCTCAGTTAATCTATCAATAACCTAGCTATAACTTCATTGCTTACCTCAAATTCTCTGTTTTGTATGGATCATGGTGATTTCTATTTGTACCAAACTACGAAATGAAATCTATTTGTACAAAACTGTGACCCAATTCCATATATATGGACTATATATATATATATATATATATATATATATATGCAAAATAAAAATATATGTGTTATGTGTGTGTTAAACATACACACCCATATATATCATATATGAATATATCCTAATAGTTCTGTTTCTCTGAAGAACTTTGAATAATATAGTGTAATTTAAGATAAACAAAGCTGCTCACTAAAATAAAATTTCCCCTGCTAAACAGCATGTGCTTCACTGAAAATGTATATTTTGCTTAATATAAATATTATATTTAATTCAAGTATATAAAAGAGTTAAATGAAGAACAACTTATTTTTAATAAAGTATGATAAGATGGATGAAGTTCAGATTTAAATGTGTGTAGCCCATTTTTGCAGGGAACTAGAATCAAAAAAGGGGAAGGTCAGTAACAAAATGACTATTCAAATTAAAATGACTAAAGAGATGTACAAATATAATATCCAGGGAAGATTAATTTTACAGAATAACACATTAAAGAAGCAGAAGTCTGTAGATTATCATGATCCATGCAAAAGGGAAAATTGGAGGTAGGCAGTGAAATTATAGCTAGGTTCAGTTCAGTTACTCAGTCATGTCTGACTCTTTGTGACCCCATGGACTGCAGCATGCCAGTCCTCCCTGTCCATAACCAACTCCCAGAGTTTACTCAAATTCATGTCCATTGAGTCGGTGATGCCATCCAACCATCTCATCTGCCATCCCCTTCTCCTCCCGCCTTCAATCTTTCCCAGCATCTTTTCTAATGAGTCAGTTCTTTTCATCAGGTGGCCAAAGTATTGGAGTTTCAGCTTCAGCATCAGTCCCTTCAATGAATATTCGGACTGATTTCCTTTAGGATGGACTGGTTGGATCTCCTTGCAGTCCAAGAGACTCTCCAACATCACGGTTCAAAAGCATCAATTCTTCAGTGCTCAGCTTTCTTTATAGTCCAACTCTCATCCATACATGACCACACGAAAAACCATAGCCTTGACTAGACAGACCTTTGTTGGCAAAGCAATGTCTCTGTTTTTGAATATGCTATCTAGGTTGGTCATAACTTTTCTTCCAAAGAGTAAACTTATTTTAATGTCATGGCTGCAGTCACCATCTGCAGTGATTTTGGAGCACCCCAAAATAAAATCTCTCACGGTCTCCAATGTTTACCTATCTATTTGCCATGAAGTGGTGGGACCAGATGCCATGATCTTAGTTTCCTGAATGTTGAGTTTTAAGCCAACTTTTCACTCTCCTCTTTCACTTTCATCAAGAGCCTCTTTTGTTCCTCTTCGCTAATATCTAGGTTATTGATAGAATAAGAAACATGTAAGAATACACCAGGAAGCAAGGACAAGGTCAAATTCAGATCAAGGGGATAGGAAAGGCATAAACATAAAATGGCAAGTGATCAGGTTTGATTATATATGTATTTGATTTTATATAGGCTAAATAAAAGTATAAAATATATTTTAAAATTTTAAATAAAATTATAAAAATCTGCCTGTATCAAGCTATGTTCTTAACAATCAGGATTTCCCAGGCAAGAATACTGGCATGGATTGCTGCCTCCTTCTCTGAGGGATCTTCCTGACCCAGGGATTCAAACCCAGATCTCGTGCACTGCAGATGGATTCTTTAAGACTGGGCCACCAGGGAAGTCCTTCACTCCAAATTCATACTATTTATAAAAATCTATTTGTATCAAACTATGTTCTTAACAATCACTATAATGGATAAAATCTGTTTTTATCTGGTAGGGGTGGGAGTAGAAAATGAGATATTATAAACTTTAAAATATTTCCTAAAAGAAGGATACAAATGAACTCATTTGCAGACTAGAAATAGACTCACAGGCACAGAAAAGAAGTGTATGGTTACCAGAGGGAAAGGCAGGGGCAGTAGAGGAAGAAGGCACTGGGACGACCCAGAGGGAGGGTATGGGGAGGGAGGAGGGTGGAGGGTTCAGGATGGGAACACAGGTATACCTGTGGTGGATTCATTTCGATATTTGGCAAAACTAATACAATATTGTAAAGTTTAAAAATAAAATAAAATTAAAAAAGAAATTTAGGATTAACATATGTATTCTGCTGTATTATAATAGAGAAACAGTAAGGACTTACTGTATAGCACAGGAGACTATATTGAATATAATGTAATAATTTATAACTGAAAGACTCTGAAAAAGACTTATACACACATACACACACACACACACAAATCTATATCTATTGTTATGTTAGTTTCAGGTATATAGAAAAGTGATTTGGTTTATATATATATATATATATATATATAATCACAATATATAGTGATTATATTCAACTGAATATAATTGAATCACTTTTATGCATACCTGAAATTAGCAAAACACTGTAAATAGATAATAGGCACTATTTTGAGAGCTATTAGGGTTTTTATGTGTGCTAAGTCACTTCAGTTGTGTCTATTTGCAACCCCGATGGACTATTGCCTGCCAGTCTCCTCTGTCCATGGGATTCTGCAGGCAAGAGTAGTGGAGTGAGTTGCCATTTTCTTCTCCAGGGAGATTATTTATGGATGGCTACCATTGTTTGGTTGTGCAATAAACAGCAAACTGCTTATGTGAGGCATATAGTTTATTGAATCTTAACTTTGTACCATAAACAGAGTTAGGTACTTTTATCTCTTCTCACCTTCTCTCCAAATCGTTATAAATTACTTGTATAAATATCTATATCTATCTATCTATCTATCTACATATATATAACTGCATTCAAAAAGAAGTATGATTAAAATTAAAGAAAATAATATTGTAGACAGATCAAGATAAATTCTTGAGTTTGAGATGATCCAACCTAGATAGCATATTCAAAAGCAGAGACATTACTTTGCCAACAAAGGTCCATCTAGTCAAGCTATGGTTTTTCCAGTGGTCATGTATGGATATGGGAGTTGAACTGTGAAGGAAGCTAAGCACTGAAGAATTGATGCTTTTGAACTGTGGTGTTGGAGGAGACTCTTGAGAGTCCCTTGGACTGCAAGGAGATCCAACCAGTCCATTCTGAAGGAGATCAGTCTTGGGTATTCTTTGGAAGGAATGATGCTAAAGCTGAAACTCCAGTACTTTGGCCATCTCATTTGAAGAGTTGATTCATTGGAAAAGACTCTGATGCTGGGAGGGATTGGGGGAAGGAGGAGAAGAGGATGATAGAGGATGAGATGGTTGGATGGCATCACTGACTCAATAGACGTGAGTCTGAGTGAACTCCAGGAGTTGGTGATGGACAGGGAGGTCTGGCATGCTGCAATTCATGGGGTTACAATGAGTCAGACATGACTGAGTGACTGAACTGAACTGAAGAAAATTATTAAATTCTACCACTATTTATGAACCTGTTAAATATTTACTTTTGACCTGTATTTGTTGCACAGCTGGGTTAAAAATAGCTGCAGACACACAAGGTTGCTGTGAAGAAAAAGTGAAATACACATGGATATACTTTGAAACGAAACACTGATGGAATGGATGAAGCACAAACTGGAATCAAGATTGCCAGGAGAAATAACAATAACCTCAGATATGCAGATGACACCACCCTTATGGCAGAAAGTGAAGAAGAGCTAAAGAGACTCTTGATGAAAGTGAAAATGGAGAGTGAAAGATTTGGCTTACAACTCAACATTCAGAAAACCAAGATCATAGCATCTGGTCCCATCACTTCATGGCAAATAGATGGGGAAATAATGGAAGCAGCGAGAGACTTTATTTTGCAGGGCTCCAAAATCACTGTAGATGGTGACTGAAGCCATGAAATTTAAAGACGCTTACTCCTTGGAAGGAAAGTTATGACCAACCTGGACAGCATATTAAAAAACAGACATTACTCTACCAACAAAGGTCTGTCTAGTCAAAACTTTGTTTTTTCCAGTAGTCATGTGTGGTTATGAGAGGTGGACTATAAAAAAAGCTGAGCGCTAAAGAATTGATGCTTTTGAACTGTGGTGTTGGAGAAGACTCTTGAGAGTTCCTTCAACTGCAAGGAGATCCAACCAGTCCATCCTAAAGGAGATCAGTCCTGGGTGTTTATTGGAAGGACTGATGCTAAAGCTGAAACTCCAATACTTTGGCCACCTCATGCGAAGAGTTGACTCTTTGTAAAATACTCTGATGCTGTGAAAGATTGAAGGCAGGAGGAGAAGGGGACGACAGAACATGAGATGGTTGGATGGCATCATGGACTCAGTAGACCTAAGTTTGAGTAGGCTCTGGGAGTTGGTGGTGGACAGGGAAGCCTGGCATACTGAAGTCCATGGGGTTGCAGTTTTGGACACGACTGAGTGACTGAACTGAACTGAAATGACTGGTGTGAAAATATAAGATTAAATTCCTCACCATCTTCATATCATCGTTTTTATATATGTGTAAAGCATGTAAAATGAGGATATCAGCATAAATTCTAAGTAATTTAAACTAATATTATCCTCTGGCATAGTACTGCAAAGATAGCATTGATACCTAGGCAGAAAAGCATACATATATACAGGAAATAACTGAATTTGCGGAAAAAATTTTCTGATAACATTTAACATAGAAGTTAAATTTTCTGACATAATATCGGATGAAAATTATAACAGTGAAGAAATAAAGTGATAGGCAAAACACTGAATATATATATATATATATATATGTGTGTGTGTGTTTGTATGTATCAACTAGATATAAATACATAAAACTAGTTTTAGTACAAATAGGTACATGAACAAAGTATTAAATTAAGTAACTTAATATCTTTGAATGGACAGTTCATGTTTCCTTCTCAATGGGCAGTTATGTAACTTAGATGCTAGTTGAAACTGTCATCAAAAACAAGCTGAGAAACTAGAAACATGACTACTTAGAACAAAGGCAGTATTAATCAGTTTCCTTTACAGATAGCAATGACCCTGAGCTAAACTAATGATCAATATAAGCAGAAGCATCTTGTGAAAGTTTGGACATTTATCCAAAAGATAGTTAATGCACACATTTTGATCCTTTAATTCATTAAGCCTTCCTCCAGCCTGCTACTTAAAGTCAATATCTGATAGCTGGAGCTCTAGTTGCCAGTTTGGCTTCAGGGTTATCCTGTAGGTAATACGATGTAGAAAAGTGTTGACAGGTACACCCTGGGCTCTTTACTTAAGAAAATCTACAAACAAAGAAACTATATTTGTATAGTTTCTTTCAGTCTCTCATTATGACATCTGTGTGTAAATAATGAAACACTTAGATGAGAAATAATTAGAGAACTGTTAAGGAATCATTATGTAATTGTAAATGCCATATTCTGAGAAAGGCTTTTATGTATTTAAAAGAGCTTTGGGGGAAATAGTAAGAGATTTGGGTAGATTTAATGAATGATAACAAATAGGCTGGCAATTACCATTCCTACCACAGTATAAACTATGAAAGGGAATGATTTGGGATGGGTATCCATTTCAATGCAAAGAATTAAAAAATATGGGGCACTGGGATGACCCAGAGGGATGGTAAGGGGAGGGAGGAGGGAGGAGGGTTCAGGATGGGGAACACATGTGTACCTATGGCAGATTTATTTTGATATATGGCAAAACCAATACAATATTGTAAAGTTAAAAAATTAAATTAAATTAAAAAAAAAATATGGAACCATAAAACCTGGGGCCAATTTGGGCAGGAAACTGGTGTCCTAACAAAAATTTATAGGATAAGTTATATCTTTATTCTACCACACACCTCCCAAGTAGAGTAACTGATGATGCCATGGGTACAAAGCATCTGAATTAATCAGAAAGAATATGCCTCAAAACACCCACACTATCTGCCTATAACGTTCCACAGGCATGGAGAAGTGTTGGTCATAAGAAATAGCCTGGGGCTTCTCTGGTGACTCAGTGGTAAAGAAATCACCTGCTAATGCAGGAGACATGGGTTTGATCCCTGGTCTGGGAGGATGCCACAGAGCAAATAAGCCCATGAGCCACAAACGTATGATCTAGAGCCTTTGGAGCTGCAACTACTGAGCCCATCTGCCACAGCTACTGAAGCACAGGGCATGTCCTAGGTCCTGTGCTTCTCAACAAGAGGAGACACTACAATGAGAAATCTGTGCACCGAAACTAGAAAAAAGCCTGATAAACAATGAAGACCTAGAACAGTAATAAATACATAAATAACATTTAAAAAAAATAAATAGCCTATTTTTACAAATAAGGATGGGAAAGAGGAAGGCTATGTCATGTTTTAACTTTCTCATATCACCCTGAAGAATAGAATTTTTGTTTGATTCTTTGTTTATAATTTAATGCATTGGGAATGGAGAATTTTTCTATTAGTTTGTCCCATCCGTATCAGTGAAAATGTTACTCGTCTGTATACATCCTGGAAGCTACAGAGTTTTCTTTATTACTGATATTATTAGACCATCTGAACACACATGAAGTAATTATTTGAACTAATTAGTTGAGAACATGTTGTTATGTCCATTAACACAATGCCTCAATTTCATCTTTCCAATTACTAAAATGTTAATTTCACTGGGTCAAAAATATATATATATATATATATATATTATAAATTCACATATAAAAACAATTGCAAAACATGAACTTATGTTTCAACTAATGTAGTTCATTTATACATGGCCTATCCCCTTGGAGAGAATTAAATTTTCCTAACACAAACAGATTTAAGTGATAGGGAAAGGATAATTTCACATACAGGAGATGAAATTGAGCAAACTAATTTATCTGGCCTCTCACCAGCTGGAAAAGTACTTACTCTTCAGTTCGGAAAAAAACACAATTTAGTATTAACTAGAAGAGGCACTAGAGGAGGTTGAAGCAGAAACCTGAAGAAAATACAAAGACGCTCTGGGTTTGCTGTGATTTATTAAGGCAGAGGAAAGGATTGATTTGTTTAAATTTAATTCCTGCATGCAAGGCCACCTCCTTAAGCATCTCAACTTGAAGGGTTTTAGCAAGGCCTATTAACTTACAAGCCCTGAACTTTTTCTGTTTCACGATGAACTTTCAGTAAGAATTTACACTCAAATAAAAGACCTTGCAGGAAACTGTCCTATCTATGCAATTGAAAAAGAAAAAAATAAAAGTTGGCTTCAAATTCTTTTCAAGTAGAAAGGAATGACTGAGATTCATCAAAGTCAAAAAGACAGACAACAGAATTGCATAAAATATTTAGGGTATACGTGAAAAAAATGAAAGATATTGACCCAAACCGTAAGATTCAACACAAAAGTTATAGGAGTTACAAAATTAAGAACAAAGCAAAAGATATAATCAACAAAACAGTGTACTGATCGTAATTCTTGTCATCATTAGTTTTACAAGATATTCATAAATTCGTCTAGTTCTAACCATCTCTACCACAATCAGCATCTCTTGTCTGGATTATTACTTTAAGCTTCCAATTGTTTTTTCCTTATTGAAAATATTTCCTCTCTCCTTCAGTTCAGTTCAGTTCAGTCACTCAGTCGTGTCCGACTCTTTGCGACCCCATGAAGTGCAACACGCCAGGCCTCCCTGTCCATCACCAACTGCTGGAGTTCACTCAGACTCAGCATCCATCGAGTCAGTGATGCCATCCAGCCATCTCATCCTCTGTCGTCCCCTTCTCCTCCTGCCCCCAATCCCTCCCAGCATCAGAGTCTTTTCCAGTGAGTCAATTCTTCGCATGAGGTGGCCGAAGTACTGGAGTTTCAGCTTCAGCATCATTCCCTCCAAAGGAATCCCAGGGCTGATCTCCTTCAGAATGGACTGGTTGGATCTCCTTGCAGTCCAACGGACTCTCAAGAGTCTTCTCCAACACCACAGTCCAAAAGCATCAACTCTTTGGTGCTCAGCTTTCTTCAGAGTCCGACTCTCACGTCCATACATGATCACTGGAAAAACCATAGCCTTGACTAGATGGATATTTGTTCACAAAGTATTGTCTCTGCTTTTCAATATGCTATCTAGGTTGGTCATAACTTTCCTTCTAAGGAGTAAGCATCTTTTAATTTCATGGCTGCAGTCACCATCTGCAGTGATTTTGGAGCCCCCAAAAATAAAGTCTGACACTGTTTCTACTATTTCCCCATCTATTTCTCATGAAGTAATGGGCCCAGATGCCATGATCTTCGTTTTCTAAATGTTGAGCTTTAAGCCAACTTTTTTACTCTCCTCTTCCACTTTCATCAAGAGGCTTTTGAGTTCCTCTTCACTTTCTGCCATAAGGGTGGTGTCATCTGCTTATCTGAGGTTATTGATATTTCTCCCAGCAATCTTGATTCCAGCTTGTGCTTCTTCCAGCCCAGTGTTTCTCATGATGTACTCTGCATAGAAGTGAAATAAGCAGGGTGACAATATACAGCTTTGACATACTCCTTTTCCTATTTGGA
Source organism: Bos indicus x Bos taurus (assembly GCF_003369695.1). Lineage (NCBI taxonomy): Eukaryota > Metazoa > Chordata > Mammalia > Artiodactyla > Bovidae > Bos > Bos indicus x Bos taurus. The sequence continues at coordinate 14,174,841 of NC_040076.1, read as the reverse complement.
ACCAGTCTTTTGTTTCATGTCCAGTTCTAACTGTTCCTTCCTGACCTGCATATAGGTTTCTCAAGAGGCAGGTCAGGTGGTCTGGTATTCCCATCTCTTTAAGGATTTTCCACAGTTGATTGTGATCCACACAGTCAAAGGCTTTGGCATAGTCAATAAAGCAGAAATAGATGTTTTTCTGGAACTCTCTTGCTCTTTTAATGATCCAGCAGATGTTGACAATTTGATCTGGTTCCTCTACCTTTTCTAAAACCAGCTTGAACATCTGGAAGTTCACAGTTCACGTATTGCTGAAGCCTGGCTTGGAGAATGTTGAGCATTACTTTACTAGCATGTGCGATGAGTGCAATTGTGCGGTAGTTTGAGTATTCTTTGGCATTGCCTTTCTTTGGGATTTCTCCTTCAGTCAATGATAAAAAAAAAAAATAGCCACTTAACCTGTTAATCCCAGAAAACTTCAGACCTCTATCATTTCTATGCTCAAAAATCAACCTGCTGCCCCTTAACTCAAACTGAATAAAACCAAACTCCATCAATATCCTACAAGAATATATAATTTGTGCCCTTGTTACTTCTTTTTGAAATCCATAATTCAAACAGAACTTTAGCATGTAAATAATAATAGAATTACTGCATGTATACTTTTGAAATAAGACTGCCAATTGAAAATTCTACTTTATCAAACTGCTGAAACACAGTATATTATTTAACTCATTTTTTACTTTCAAATGTATTATGCTAGTGTAATATATACTAGAAACCTATCCTAACTTGTGATGAAACACGGTGTGATAAATCTAGTTTATTGATGTAATTTTGTTACATGTTCATGATTTAATTACCATGGTTAAAAGTGTTAAATGTTGTATATGAACAAATACGCGTATGCCATTCAAGAGGTCACTAGAATGAACTGGAACTCTTGAATTTTCACAAATTGAGAGTATACAATTGCCCTTTCATCTTTTATTATACTTTTGATAACTTGTTTCATTTCAAAAATATAGTCTAAATTTTGCTGACAAATTGAAATTATTTTTAATGAAATGCATTGTTTTAAGGAAACAAAATCTGCAACAGATGCTTTCATTTTAACTTTATTAAGTAAAAGTAATAAAATTAAGTTACTTACTATACAAACATATCTTCTTCTAATATAAGTCAGGTTTAGATAATCAGCCTCAGATATGTGGTTTCAATAACCATACATCTAAAAATAATTTATACTAGAAGACATATTCTTCATGTGCTCAAAACATTATAATGTTCAAAATGAGGATTTTCCAAAAGTGTCCTGTTGAAAATATATAACATTAACTTGAGTGACTCACATATGCTGCAATTAAACACTAATAAGTAGAAATAGCTCTTTATTGATAGCATTTTGTGTTCAACAATTTGAATAGAAACACCAGAAAAAATACATCAGAAGTTATATACAAATATGTCGTTTGATGTATTTTGATGAACAAAACATACACACATATATGCATACACATACATCTGTGTATTTGTTTAGTTTCATATGTAGTAACATAGTGATACTATTTATATAATTATAATTATTTACATTTGTATTTTTAAATATTTCAGCAGTTGAACCTTTGGGAACAAGAGGCTGTCTACAGAATTTATTTTTTGCAAAAATGGCAATTAATTGATAATGAGCCAAGAACAATGTTTCCATTTTTACAGCTTTTGAAATAAATTATAGGATCAGAAAATGTAGTTTGAAACCTGAAATTATATTTATTGTGAAGAGCACATTGATTTTTTAAAAATTTAATTTAATTTTATTTTTAAAATATAAAATATTTAGACGGTCTTAATTATTTTAAAAGATGAATCAAACACTTGAAATATTATATAATAAATATAATTAACTTAATATAAAGTTCTTAAGTTTGGGTATTATCTAGACACTTGTAGTCATTCAATACTTGTGAACAATATTTAATTTTCTATTGAAGTTTTATCAAGAGGGCTAAAAGCAGGTTTCCTAGTAGTTATCATGTATCTCCCCAAATTTTAAATATTAATGGTATTCTTCTCAAAATGCGTTTTCCTTTTTCATCCAACATCTCTTGAAGGATTTTCATTTTATGTTCATCTTCTCATTGTTTTCTCCGAACTTCTCCTCTGCTTCATATCCCAAAATCTAAATCCCAATACCCAACCCACCATAGAATCATAGAAAACTATAATATTCTTCCATAAAATACTCTTTTGTCCTTTTAAAATAAAATATAGTATACTCATTTTTTTTTTCATATGTTTTGAAAAAAGACTAAGGTCAATTTTCTCATGAAAAATTTTGAGGACTGACCCAAGGAAAAAAACATGATGTCAAGGAAAATAAATTAAACATGAGTCTTTCCCTCCTTCATTTTCTTTCTAGTCAAAAGTGCAATTTAGTAAGTTACATTTGTTTAAAAGTACTCAAATCTAAATTTGAAAATTCATGACTGCACTTTTTAATTAGAGAAACATATAAACATATCAAAGAGATTCTAAGTTTCCAAATAAGAACAGTTGGAAAACGGAAATAGATTAGCTATTACCCTGATAGCTCAATTGGTAAAGAATATTCCTTCAATGCAGGAGACCCCAGTTCAATTCCTGGGTTGGGAAGATCCCCGAAGAAAGGATAAGTTACCCACTCCAGCATTCTTGGGCTTCCCTTGCAGCTCATTTGGTAAAGAATCCACCTGAAATGCAGGAGACTTGGGTTCGAACGCTGGGTTGGGAAGACCTGGGTTCGATCCCTGGGTTGGGAAGATGCCCTGCAGAAGGGTAAGGCTACCCAGTCCAGTATTCTGGCCTGGACTGTATAGTTCATGGGGTCAAAAAGAGTTGGACATGTCTGAGAGACTTTCACTTTCACTTTGCATAAAAAGGTAACTATTTTATGCAATGAGCAAGCAAAATTAAATAATAGGAATGCATGTTCTAGGTAAGGTGCCTAAAGTTTTAAAATTAAGTCAATTCCTCTCTATCCACCTCAATCAATGAGTCAATCTCTCTCTCTCCCTCCATTTCTCTCCCTCTCTTCTGTTAACAGAAATTTAATAATAAAACACTTGACAATTAAGAAAATCAAACATGAAAGCCTCAGAAGCAATTTGCTTCAGGTGCATTTGTGTTCAGATTTTAGGTTGAAATGTGTTTTCTGCTGATGAATTGCCATCTCCTACATACTAGATATTATTAACATTTATTCAATAGAAATTCTTACTCCCTTGAAGGAAACCCAAGTACACCAAGTGAAAAGAGCTCTCATGTAGAAAGATGATTGGTACCTTCACACATATACTAAAATTTGTCTCATTGTGTGTGGAGATTGATAGAGGTGGTTTAATCTGAAATGCTGTGTGGGTGTTCTGAAAGCCAAAATGTTCCTATTAGGTGTGTCTTAGATGCTACTGAAGATATTTTAAAAATCATATTTAATTGATACATCATGCTCACAGGAAATTTGGTATCAGATCAGATCAGATCAGTCGCTCAGTCGTGTCCGACTCTTGGCGACCACATGAATCGCAGCACGCCAGGCCTCCCTGTCCATCACCAACTCCCGGAGTTCACTCAGACTCAACATCCATCGAGTCAGTGATGCCATCCAGCCATCTCATCCTCTGTCATCCCCTTCTACTCCTGCCCCCAATCCCTCCCAGGATCAGAGTCTTTTCCAATGAGTCAACTCTTCGCATGAGGTGGCCAAAGTACTGGAGTTTCAGCTTTAGCATCATTCCTTCCAAAGAAATCCCAGGGCTGGTCTCCTTCAGAATGGACTGGTTGGATCTCCTTGCAGTCCAAGGGACTCTCAAGAGTCTTCTCCAACACCACAGTTCAAAAGCATCAATTCTTCGGTGCTCAGCGTTCTTCACAGTGCAACTCACATCCATACATGACCACAGGAAAAACCATAGCCTTGACTAGATGAACCTTTGGTGGCAAAGTAATGTCTCTGCATTTGAATATGCTATCTAGGTTGGTCATAACTGTCCTTCCAAGGAGTAAGCATCTTTTAATTTCATGGCTGCAGTCACCATCTGCAGTGATTTTGGAGCCCAGAAAAATAAAGTCTGCCACTGTTTCCACTGTTTCCCCATCTATTTCCCATGAAGTGGTGGGAACGGATGCCATGATCTTAGTTTTCTGAATGTTGAGCTTTAGGCCAACTTTTTCACTCTCCACTTTCACTTTCATCAAGAGGCTTTTGAGTTCCTCTTCACTTTCTGCCATAAGGATGGTGTCATCTGCATATCTGAGTTTATTGATATTCCTCCCGGCAATCTTGATTCCAGCTTGTGTTTGTTCCAGTCCAGCATTTCTCATGATGTACTCTGCATATAAGTTAAATAAACAGGGTGACAATATACAGCCTTGACGTATTCCTTTTCCTATTTGGAACCAGTCTTTTGTTCCATGTCCAGTTCTATCTGTTGCTTCCTGACCTGCATACAAATTTCTCAAGAGGCAGATCAGGTAGTCTGGTATTCCCATCTCTTTCAGAATTTTCCACAGTTGATTGTGATCCACACAGTCAAAGGCTTTGGCATAGTCAATAAAGCAGAAATAGATGTTTTTCTGGAACTCTCTTGCTTTTTCTATGATCCAGCGGATGTTGGCAATTTGATCTCTGGTTCCTCTGCCTTTGCTAAAACCAGCTTGAACATCAGGAAGTTCACGGTTCACATATTGCTGAAGCCTGGCTTGGAGAATTTTGAGCATTACTTTACTAGTGTGTGAGATGAGTGCAATTGTGCGGTAGTTTGAGCAATCTTTGGCATTGCCTTTCTTTGGGATTGGAATGAAAACTGACCTTTTCCAGTCCTGTGGCCACTGCTGAGTTTTCCAAATTTGCTGGCATATTGAGTGCAGCACTTTCACAGCATCATCTTTCAGGATTTGGAATAGCTCAATTGGAATTCCATCACCTCCACTAGCTTTGTTCTTAGTGATGCTTTCTAAGGCCCACTTGACTTCACATTCCAGGATGTCTGGCTCTAGGTCAGTGATCACACCACCGTGATTATCTGGGTCATGAAGATCTTTTTGTACAGTTCTTCTGTGTATTCTTGCCATCTCTTCTTAATATCTTCTGCTTCTGTTAGGTCCACACCATTTCTGTCCTTTATCGAGCTCATCTTTGCATGAAATGTTCCTTTGGTATCTCTGATTTTCTTGAAGAGATCCCTAGTCTTTCCCATTCTGTTGTTTTCCTCTATTTCTTTGCACTGATCGCTGAAGAAGATAAAATAGATTTTATATTTTCTCAGTTAAGTAAAACCCATAAAAGATGATGGTGCATGTGATAGGAAACAAAACTACATACTGTTAAGAATGGAAAACAAACAAACAAAAAAATCTATTCCTTATTTTTGTTGGAAATTCTTCTCAATAAATGGCTGTGTAAGACTTCAACAATTATATCTAAACTTACACACCAAACAAAGCCTTTATGTTCATGATAGAATAGAGGGTGGTAGGAGAGATATAAAGTAACGGCAAGGTAGAGAAGGACAGATAAATCCATAGGTTCAAATTCACTTTTACAAATTTCCCCAGAATTTTAAAAGTGAACATTTAAAAGAAAGCATTGAATTAATACAATTATACAATTAATTATACAATTAATATAATTAATACCAGATTGCTAAGTATACATCTAACAATATAGATATAAATGTAGAAGTGAATATAGATATAAATGATCTATATTAGTAGACACACATAATTTAGTATATACTTCTAAACACATCCAGTTGAATTTTCTTATTATTTAGTTGCTAAGTTGTGTCTGACTCTTTTGCAATCCCATGGACTGTAGGCCTTCAGGATGCTCTGTCCATGGGATTTCTCAGACATGAATACTGGAGTAGGTGGCCATTTTTTTCTCCAAGGGATTTTGCTGACACAGGGGTCAAACTCAGGTATCCTGCATTGGTAGGTGGATTCTTAACTACTGAGCCACCTGGGAAAACTCAGTCTTAGGGGACTATTTTAGGAAAAACTAAAAATGAAACCCTATGAATAAATGAATCACTGTTACTTCATAGATTAAACATTTAAATAAAGGCATTTAACAGGTCTTAAATTTGGCACTAAAATTAAAAAAAAAAAAACTTCATATCATAATTACATGTAATCACAATTCAAAGCAATTATTCAGTTCAGTTCAGTTCAGTCACTCAGTCGTGTCCGACTCTTTGCGACCCCATGAATTGCAGCACGCCAGGCCTCCCTGTCGATCTCCAACTCCTGGAGTTCACTCAAACTCATGTCCATCTAGTCGGTGATGCCATCCAGCCATCTCATCCTCTGTTGTCCCCTTCTCCTGCCCTCAATCCCTCCCAGCATCAGAGTCTTTTCCAATGAGTCAACTCTTTTCATGAGGTGGCCAAAGTATTGGAGTTTCAGCTTTAGCATCAGTCCTTCCAATGAACACCCAGGATTGATCTCCTTTAGGATGGACTGGTTGGATCTCCTTGCAGTCCAAAGTACTCTCAAGAGTCTTCTCCAACACCAAAGTTCAAAAGCATCAATTCTTTGGTGCTCAGCTTTCTTCACAGTCCAACTCTCACATCCATACATGACCACTGGAAAAACCATAGCCTTGACTAGATGAATCTTTGTTGGAAAAGTGATATCTCTGCTTTTTAATATGCTATCTAGGTTGGTCATAACTTTCCTTCTAAGTAGTAACCGTCTTTTAATTTCATGACTGCATTTATCATCTGCAGTGACCTTGGAGCCCCCAAAAATAAAAGTCTGATACTGTTTCCACTGTTTCCCCATCTATTCCCCATGAAGTAATGGGACCAGATGCCATGATCTTAGTTTTCTGAATGTTGAGTGTTAAGCCAAGTTTTTCACTCTCCTCTTTCACTTTTATCAAGAGGCTTTTTAATTCCTCCTCACTCTTCTGCAATTTTTCATAGGCACTATATTTTGACATAAGTGTAAAATATTGATGAAGCCAAAGGAATGGTCTCACTCTTTGGGCAGGGAAGCTCAAACAGGATGTAGCCTCTAATGGCTTCAGTGTCTTCTCGTGCCACAACTTCTTGTGCTCATTAGAATTTCTGATTCTCTCACATCTCTAGATGAGCAAAGAGAGCACGTCAATGGCTAAACCAATCTATGTTATTTTTAAATAGGGTATGGAAAACTCAAGTACACGAGACATGCCTATCCTGATACTTGCTTGACTGCAACTGCTTAAATAAGCTGTGTAGTAAGCATACATTTCCTTGGAGAAGGAAATGGCAACCCACTCCAGTGTTCTTGCCAGGAGAATCCCATGGATGGGGGAGCCTGGTGGGCTGCCATCTATGGGGTCGCACAGAGTTGGACATGACTGAAGCAACTTAGCAGCAGCAGCAACAGCAGTAAGCATACAGAGTTAAGAGGCTTGCCCCTGACAAGAGAAGAAGAACAATGTAAAAGTGGTAATGCTTCTGTCCTATTATCAAAGTAAGTTAATAAAGCCAATTGTCCTGAGCTTCCCATTCACTGTCAAAATGTAGAACAATCAGCAGCTTTAGTCCCCTCCTTCTGAGAAATGCATTACAATCCTAAGCCATTTAGTTACTCTTTACCCTTCATCATGGAGAACTGTGACCTTTATTCCATGACCATTAGGTGATTTTTAATGAGCAAAGATTCCTTTTTTAGAAAAATACAAGTTATTTTTGAGTTTCAATAGATAAATGGGGTTTAAATTACCCAATCTGAAATTTCATTCAACATTTATTAGGAAAAATATACATCTAGTACTACAATATGCTAACATCACTCAATGCAAAAGAAACCATTATGATCATATGGCATATTAAAAGTGTGCTAGAGTTTAGTTAAGAATAGCAAGATATATAAGTTAATATGTGGTCCAACCTCAAGTACACAAAATGAATAAACTGAGAGTTTAAAAATCTTGAAGGACATTTAAATAGTCTGTTCTGTGTGACCATCTTTAAGGGATTAAATTGCTGTTTTTTTTTATATTGTTTATTATGTTTTTCAGAAGTTGGTAAGAAGGATTTGTATTTAAAATTGTGAAATGATATAAATATTTCATATTAAAAAGCGGAGACATTACTTTGCCAACAAAGGTCTATCTAATCAAAGCTATGGTTTTCAAGTAGTCAAGTATGGATGTGAGATCCGGACCATAAAGAAAGCTGAGCGCTGAAGAATTGATACAACTGTGGTGGTGGAGAAGACTCTTGAGAGTCCCTTGGAGTGCAAAGAGATCAAACCACTCCATCCTAAAGGAAATCAGTCCTGAATATTTCACTGGAAGGACTGATGCTGAAGCTATACTTTGGCCATGTATTGCAATGAACTGACTCATTTGAAAAGACCCTGATGCTGGAAAAGATGGAAGGCAGGAGGAGAAGGGGACAGTAAAGGATGAGATGGTTGGATTGCATCATCAACTGGATGGACATGAGTTTGAGCAAGCTCTGGGAGTTCGTGATGGACAGGGAAGCCTGGCTTGCTGCAGTCCGTGGGGTTGCAAACAGTCGGATGTGACTGAGTGACTGAACTAGATAAATATTGCCAAAGTACTATGCTTTATTTTTTTTATGAAAATGAAAAACTTGCTTATACTAAAAAATCTTTTTTTGCACTTTGGGCTTTCAGATGGCACAGTGGTAAAGAATCCATCTGCCAATTCAGAGGACACAAGTTTTGATCCCTGGGTTGGTAAGATCCCCTGAAGAAGGAAATGAGAATCCACTCCAATATTTTTGCTTGGGAAATTTCATAGACAGAGGAACCTGACAGTCTACAGTCCCTGGGGTCACAAAGAGTCAGACACAATTAAGTGACAGAGCATGTGATATGTTGTTTATGACTGGTAAAAATAATTCCATGAAAAAAAAAATCCTTGTAGAAGTAAATGAGATTATTTTCTGATAGGAAAACAGAAAACCTAATTTTTTTTTTTTATTATACTCCACCAGTACTAACCACCACTCTCTCAATAGCTTAGAAAAAGATATTCAGGAATTTACTATCATTTTCAGAAAGTATAAAAGAAATTTAACTGTGATAAAGAATTGCAATATAATTTGTTAGCATAATGAATCCATTACATAGAATAAAAGAAACAGAGTCTATAATAAATAGCTAAAATAGAAAAATACATAAAATTAAAATATAAACTGGATGGAAATTTCTCTTACTCATGTTAATTTTTCTATTGCTCTTGTCTTCAAGAGGTGGAGTCTGTTTCTCCTTGTAGATACAGGGTTGGTCTGTGAGTTGTGTTGATCAACAAAATGCAATAGAAATGCATTGTAGGGTTTCAGATGCTAGGGTTGGATGGGTCTGGAAATTTCCACTCTCACCCCCTTGACAAATTGCTGTGAAGTTGCAATATAAATACTCCCAATCCATCCTCCTTAAAGATTACATATCATAGGTAGCAGAGCCATCTCAACTGTATTCCTCTAGAACCACTATCTGATTACCAGTTGACCACCAGGAACAAATATGAAACAAGTACTTTGGCCACCTCATGAGAAGAGTTTACTCATTGGAAAAGACTTTGATGCTGGGAGGGATTAGGGGCAGGAGGAGAAGAGGACGACAGAGGATGAAATGGCTGGATGGCATCACTGAGTCCATGGACGTTGAGTCTGAGTGAACTCCAGGAGTTGGTGATGGACAGGGCGGCCTGGCGTGCTGCAGTTCATGGGGTCACAAAGAGTCAGACATGACCGAGTGACTGAACTGAACTGAACTGAACTGAATCCACTTTAGAATATACAGAAATATCAGATGATGACTATGGCCCAATGAGTGACCTCAGGTAAGTCTATGGGAGAAATGTCTACCTAAGCCCATCCCAAATTGCTGACATACAAGATTAGGAGCAAATAAATTGGTTGTTTAAAGCCAGTAATAATTTGTTATCCAGGCAAGGATGACTATTAAATCTCAAAGACATATAGTTTCTGAAATAAAATTAAAACTGTCCTGGAGATCCTGATATAGTTCCTTTGAATAATAGCTAATAATGAAAATAATAACTAATATTTATTGGTAAGCAATGAACCAAATATTTTACCTTTATTGCCTCTAATAATCCTCAAAGTAATATGCTTAGTACTTTTCTTATCTTTGCTTTCTAGACATTCAAATGTTGAGAGAGATTTAGAATGTTGTTCAAGGTTTCACAACTAGAAGGATGTATTGTATAAATGAATTCAAATCCAGGTCTACTTTTAAGGTAATATTCTTAACTAGTTCAAATATTATATCTTGTCCCTCCCTATTTTCCCATAATTTCCAAATATATTGCCTAAGACAGGGCAAAATTATTGAAAGTTGGAATAACCTTATACTTTAATGAGAAACCAGCCAAATATCAATGATATAAGAAAACTTTTGATAACTTTTTCTCTCTGCTCACACAGATTGAAAGTTTCTTTCCAACAGATATTTCAGTAATTATGCCTGTAGGCAAATAATATTGTTTTATATGGCTAACACAATGCCTGTGTGCCTGAGTGCTAAATTGCTTCAGTCATGTCAGACTCTTAGTGATTCTTTGGACTGTAGTCTGCCAGGCTCCTCTGTCCAGGGAACTCTGCAGGCAAGAATACTGGAGTGGGTTGCTAAACTCTCCCCCAGGGGTAACATAATGTGGTGGTGGTGGTGGTGGTTTATTCGATAAGTCTGTCTGACTCTTGCAACCCTGTGGACTGTAGTCCATAAGGCTCCTCTGTCCATGGTATTTCCCAGGAAAGAATACTGGAGTGGCTTGCCATTTCCTTCTCCAGGGGACTTTTCCAAACCAGGGATCCAAACCAGGTCTCCTGCATTGCAGGCAGTCTCCTGAATTACAGGAGGATTCTTTTCCAACTGAGCCACCAGGGAAGCCTAGTATTAATATAGGTGAAATGAACTGAAGATAATATAAGCAATATTGACATTTTTCAGAAAAAACATTACATTATAATATATTGAAAAATACAGAAAGCATGACATACCCCTTTTATTTTCAAATGATTATATAAGAACAAACATGGGTTTTATGTCTTTTTATAAGCATGCATACCAGGAAAAACAAAATGTTGCTTCTCAGAAGGAGGATCTGGTCTGCTTGAGTATTTTTTTCCAAAATTAAGTGACAGATTTATGAAAAACAGTATCCAAAAGTTTACCAAGAAAGATTTGTGATCTATGAATTTACAACTTTAGTAAATGACATTTTAAATTTACCTTTACTTATCCTCTCTTAACGCTCCAAAATAACATAGAATCGTGAATACAATATGACTCCTCTCTCTCTCTCTTGAATGTGTACACACACATACACAGAGATGCATATGTATTTTCCATGCAGTATGCATTTCAGTTCAGTTCAGTTCAGTCACTTAGTCGTATCCAACTCTTTGTGACCCCATGAACTGCAGCAGGTCAGGCCTCCCTGTCCATCACCATCTCCCAGAGTTTACCCAAACTCATATCCATTGAGTTGGTGATGCCATCTAACCATCTCATCCTCTGTTGTCCCCTTAGCTCTATACATACATGTATTATTATTTATGTATACATTTCTGCATACCATAGGAAAATTCTAAGTACTTAGAAATAAAATAATAACAATACAGTAACAATATAAAAGTATAAATAAAAACATACAAAAATTTAAAGGTGGTAAATAGGGAGATATAGATCAGAATATTTAATAATTGTAAGATAAAGTTAGTTTTTTCCAAATATATATGAACATTAAACAAAATCCTAATAAAAGTTCCAGTAAACCTTTGTAATACAAAAAAGGACCAATCATTTCTTTAATTTATATGAACATGCAATAAAAAGAATAGCTTAAACCATTTGAAAAAAATAAAACAAAAAATAATACAACAAAAGGACAAAATAAATAGAACAATAAAACGAAAAAGACTTGCATACTAAATATGAACAAGAAAGTAGCGTCAAGAACTCATACATATTTAATTGGAACGTAAAATGTTACAAATACATTGAAGGTGTTTCTTCAGTTAAGTGAAGTGCATGCCTAATGCCTATCCTAGGTATTTTTCCTTTCCCCTAGGAAGAAACTTAAGAATGAAGGCTGATTACACCTTTTTTTCTTTCTAAAAACAAATGTGGAAGCAAATTCAACAGTGGAAGATGCATAGCAAAAGATGTAAGGAAAAATCTTGATTCAAATGGTCCCTGAAATATCAGATTTGTCTTTCAATTCCATCAAAATATTAAATAACATGCTGGAAGATGATATATAAGCTGTTAAAAATGTTTTTAGGTCAAGCTACCTTGTAAAAATTCATGAGTCCTTTTATAATACAATATTAAAGAGCATAATGGGAGTTACCCTGAGTGCTACTTGAGGTTTCATTTTACTAGTTAGGCTACAGCAGTATGAAGAGGTTACTCAGAGTTATGCTTTTTTTTTTTTTTTTTTTCCTGTTGAAAGCAATTGTATTTTAACTTTAGGTCACTGACCCACTTACTGCATCTTTTATTTTTATTTCCATTGAAGAACAGAATAAGAAACATTAACTTGCAATTTTATCTAAAGTTATCATGCAGTATCATTTAAAATAGAATATTGAAAGTTCTAGTAATGTAAAAATGAATTATACATGGATAACTAATTTGTATTTTTTATAATTAAAATATATTATAAACTTAATTTTCTCACAGTCTATTATAGTCTAACTGGTAGAAATTTAATGTAAATATTCACTTATATGCAATGCTTTAAATAAACCTGAATGTTTACAGCAGCATGACTACAATAGGGATATAGATTTTCTAGATACTTTCTAAGAGGAAAAAATAGTTAAATAAATACTTGAATATTCATATACAGAAATAATCAAATATGATGTGCTCTTAAAATAATGAAAACATATATATTTTTATATATATACTAGTAATATAAATAATGCATACAATATTTACTAAACACAGAGGCAAACAATGTGCAGAAAATATTTGTTCCCTTAACATCAGAATATGCCTGCAATGCAGGAAACATAAGGAGACACTGGCTTTATCCCTGTGTTGGGAATATGTGTTGGCAACCCATTCCAGTATTCTTGCCTGAAGAATCCCATGGACAGAGGAGACTGGAGGGCTACAGGCCATGGAGTCCCAAAGAGTCAGATACAACTGAAGTGACTGAGGATGCAACACCAAAATAATAAATATATTTGCCTGGAAAATTCCATCGACAGAGGAGTCTGGTGGGCTACAGTTGATGAGATCACAAAAAGTAGGATACAGCTGAATGACTAACACTTTCACTTTCACTATAAATAAATGAAGTGTATAAGTAAATAAATTATAAAATATATACATAAATTTAAGTCTGAAGCAGGTCTAGCTCTATGTCTTGTTTTCCTATTTGGTTTTTAATATTCATTTAATTAATATCCAGAGTCACAAAATTTGTATTTCAGTTCATTCACAGATATAATTTATTACTATAAAATTATACAGGGAAATATTAATGAAAACCAACATAGTAATTGTATTTTTGGTGGGAAGGAAGGATTTCTCTGTTTTATTTCAGTATTCAATATATATTATCGGTTCTACTTTTAAACCAACAGCATTACTTTGACTGTTGGATTAGAAGAAGTTTTACTTTGTCTATAGTTCTTTTTGCTAAATATTTATATACATATATTTTAATTAATTTGTTTTATAATAAACAGTTAAAAAGTGATAGAATCTAAAATGGATATTTCATATAATTATGCATGATACATTAAATTCCTATAGACTATAAAAGAATGGTCATAAAAAAGTAACCTATATAAAATTATCTAGCTATCCAGATAAGTTAATATACACAGATAATTTATTTTTCTCAATATTTATATTAATATCTCAGATATTACATGTATCTTCTGTTTGTTTAACTTTGTTATATGTATGCTACACTTAAAATATTATATGATGTTATGTACTAATAAATTTTGAAATTTTTTCTAATGTAATTATTAGTTCAAAGTTCTGTGAATTATAACAACTTATCTTCTAGCACGTTCTCATTTCAGATTTAGTTTCCTTGGGAGATAACTATAAAAAGAGGGAATTAAGTATAAGGAGTAACAAAAACATGTAAATGAAACAGATGAAAGAAGAAAAAACATTAAATTCAATTTGAGAAGAAATTTGAAAAATTACCTTGAAAAAGTACAACACTATTTTTGATTGAGAATTGAGACAGAGATCTGTCTGAGGGGGGCTGATTGATAGATAAAGACCAAGGAAAGTGGAATAGAGTTACTCTTGTTGTATAATCTATATGCATTGTCAAGACAAATGGAGCTCAGATAGAAAACAAATTTCCCTTTTGTAGGTATAGTCTCATCTACCAGGCAAGTCCATTAACCATTATCTTAAAGAAATTAAAGTGAAAAGAAATCTCATATTCATAGAAAATAAAAGGCAGAGAAATTTCAAAAATTTTATGTATGAGAGAGTGAAAGTCACTCTATTGTGTCTGACTCTTTGCGAATCCATGGACAGTCCATGGAATTCTCCAGACCAGAATACTGGAGTGGGTAGCCTTTCCCTTCTCCAGGGGATCTTCCAAACCCAGAGATGCAACCCAGGTATACCACATTGCAGGTGGATTCTTTACCAGCTGAGCCACAAGGGAAGCCCAAGAGAGAGTAGATAACGAAAATTCTGGCACATACAGCTATATCTGAGGTGAATCAATAATTATGCATATGATAATTTTATTTTTCAAGTGTTTTTTTTCCTAAGAACAATACCTCTAGAATGTTATGGTAGAATATCAGAAGCTGTAAGTAACAAAAAAACGTACTCAAAGGAGCATAATTTTTCATAATAAGCTAACATTCAAGATGTCCAGAATTCATGTCAGTTCCAAGACTGTACTGGAACACCACAGAGAAACATTTCAAAGGGTAGACTTGGAGACACAGTTCTACATCTCTGTCCTAAAGTGAAAGTGAAAGTGAAGTTGCTCAGTTTTGTCCGACTCTTTTCAACCCCATGGACTGTAACCTATCAGGCTCCTCTGTCCATGGAATTTTCCAGACAAGAGTACAGGAGTGGGTTGCCATTTTCTTCTCCAGGGGATCTTCCCAACCCAGGGATCAAACCTGGGTCTTCTGCATTGCAGTCAGAAGCTTTACCATGCTAAATCTCTTGATGTAATATCAGATAATAGTGTTGCTTTATGTTTCACATACATACATACATTTTTATAATCTCTGTAAAGCTTCTGAAACACAAATTCACATATGATAAGAACTCAAAATATTTTTTTTTCCTGACTGATCTTATTTTATTTATTTATTTTTTTAACTTAACAATAATGTATTGGTTTTGCCATATATCAAAATGAATCCGCCACAAGTATACATGTGTTTCCCATCCTGAAGCCTCCTCCCTCCTCCCTCCCCATACCATTCCTCTGGGTCGTCCCAGTGCACCAGCCCCAAACATCCTTCTTTGCTTTAATAGTAGTAGAAGTAACAGCAATGTTGTAGTAAGAGCAATAGTAGTAGTATTAACAACAATAGTAGAAGCAGAGGAAGAGAAGGAGCAATAAGGGCTCGATAATGTATTATTTTAGATTCTTTCTTTCACTCTCCCATCTTATATGCAGTCTTCCTTCTCAGCCTGGTAGCAATAACCCTAGAGGATACCTGGTAGCCATAACAGATATTGTCTTGTTAAAACCTTGCTCAGAAAATCCAAACGGTCATCCATTTCCTATACCTGATTTTACAACAAATAAGCTTTCTGACAGATGCAAGGCATGCCATTTTTCATCACTGATGAAATAATTATCTATTAATATTTTTCTTGGATCATTAGTCTGATGAAACATATTTATATTTGGGGAATTTATTTTTGAGAATTACATATTTTTGAACTAAGTATTACCATGTAGTAAGCAGTTGAGTTATTTCAAATACTGAAAGATGATGCTGTGAAAGTGCTGCACTCAATATGCCAGCAAATTTGGAAAACTCAGCAGTGGCCACAGGACTGGGAAAGGTCAGTTTTCATTCCAATCCCAAAGAAAGGCAATGCCAAAGAATGCTCACACTACTGCACAATTGCACTCATCTCATATGCTAGAATAGAAATGTTCAAAATTCTCCAAGCCAGGCTTCAGCAATACTTGAACTGCAAACTTCCAGATGTTCAAGCTGCTTTTAGGAAAGGCAGAGGAACCAGAGATCAAATTGCCAACATCTGCTGGATCACCGAAAAAGCAAAAGAGTTCCACAAAAACATCTATTTCTGCTTTATTGTCTATGCCAAAGCATAGTGATGATCCATAATATGATACACTGTGTGGATCACAATAAACTGTGGAAAATTCTGAAAGAGATAGGAATACCAGACCACCTGACATGCCTCTTGAGAAACCTATATGCCAGTCAGGAAGCAACAGTAAGAACTGAACAGGGAACAACAGACTGGTTTCAAATAGGAAAAGCAGTACATCAAGGCTATGTATTGTCCCCCAGCTTATTTAACTTATATGCAGAGTATATTATGAGAAACCTGGGCTGGAAGAAGCACAAGCTGGAATCAAGATTGCCGGGAGAAATATCAATAACCTCAGATATGCAGATGACACCACCCTTATGGAAGAAAGTGAAGAGGAACTAAAAAGCCTCTTGATTTAAGTGAAAGAGGAGAGTGAAAAAGTTGGCTTAAAGCTCAACATTCAGAAAACGAAGATCATGGCATCTGGTCCCATCACTTCATGGGAAATAGACGGGGAAACAGTGGAAACAGTGTCAGACTTTGTTTTTCTGGGCTCCAAAATCACTGCAGATGGTGACTGAAGGCATGAAAGTAAAAGACGCTTACTCCTTGGCAGGAAAGTTATGACCAACCTAGATAGCATATTCAAATGCAGGGACATTACTTTGCCAACAAAGGTTCATCTAGTCAAGGCTATGGTTTTTCCAGTGGTTATGTATGGATGTGAGAGTTGCAGTGTGAAGAAGGCTGAGTGCCGAGGAATTGATGCTTTTGAACTGTGGTGTTGGAGAAGACTCTTGAGAGTCCCTTGGACTGCAAGGAGATCCAACTAGTCCATTCTGAAGGAGATCAACCCTGGGATTTCTTTGGAAGGAATGATGCTAAAGCTAAAACTCCAGTACTTTGGCCACCTCATGCGAAGAGCTGACTCATTGGAACAGACTCTGATGCTGGGAGGGATTGGGGGCAAGAGGAGAAGGGGACAACAGAGGATGAGATGGCTGGATGGCATCACTGACTCGATGGATGTGAGTCTGAGTGAACTCCAGGAGTTGGCGATGGACAGGGAGGCCTGGCGTGCTGCGATTCATGGGGTTGCAAAGAGTCGGACACAACTGAGTGACTGATCTGAATCTGAGTCTGAAGGACAGAGAAGTCTGGTGTGCTGCAGTCCATGGGGTTGCAAAGAATCGGACATGACTGAGCGATTTAACAACAATATTTAATTGTTATGCAAATGTGTGTTAGTCACTCAATTGTGTCAGACTCTTTGTGACCCCATGGACTGTGGCCCACCAGGCTCCTCTGTCCATGGGACTTTCTAGGCAAGCATACTGGAGTAGGTTGCCATTTCCTTCTCCAGGGGATCCTCCCAACCCAGGAATTGAACCCAGGTCTCCTGCATTGCAGGCAGATTCCTTACCAACTGAGTCACAAGTAAGACCTGATATGCAAATAGTTATACATATATTATAAATCTTCAGATTTTACATGTAAGATCATGTTCTGAGTTGCATACATAAAGTTTTGTCATTGCAAGAAAAGTCATAAATAGAACTATACATATTTACCATTTTATTTTACACTTATGACAATGTGTTTAAGATTCTTTTATGTTATTGCCTCCTATATGAGTTTGTTACCTACCCGTTCCATAGCTAAGGTACATTTCTGTTGTTTTTAGGTTTTAGCACTGACAAAATCACTATAAATGTCTGCCCCCAGAGCTTGTGTTAACATAGGTTTCATTTCCCTGGGGCAACTTACTGACTGTATAAGAATATGACAAATAGTTTTGAGTGTGGTCAAAATATTTTGAATTCCCTTCATTGATATGTGTGAATTTGTCCTTTTCCACATCCTTATGAGTACTCAGTATTTTATGATTTCTTTTAATTTTTAAAATGTTATCCATTAAAATATTTATACAGTGATATCTCAATATGGTATTTTTAGGCATTATAAATATTTATTGAGTAAATAAAGATGCTCTTATACAGCTCATTGTGGTTTTAATTTACATTTCCTTAATGACTAATAATGTTGACTATTAATTTTTCATTTGCATATTTGTTATCCATGTCATTTTTGTGGCAACTTATATCTTCAAATATTTATCCCACTTTTTAAAAAGTTATTTGAAAAAAAATAAAGTTATTTGCTGTTTTATTTTAATGTAATGTGTTCTCCTTATATTATGAACACATTATTTGATTTGTAATTGACAATATTTTTCCCGTTTATTTTCCCTCTTTCATTCACTTAAGTCTCTTTTAAAGATTTTAAAGACCAGCCCTCCTTAATTTTGATAAAACTCACATTGTCATTTTTGTTTTTTTAATAGACTTTTGGCATCATATCTAACAAAATTTTGCTTAACCTAAAGTGACAAAAATGTTTTCCTGTGGCTTCTTCTAGAAGACTTACAGATATAGGTTTTATCTGTAGTTAGTTAGTTAGTAACTATTAGGTAGTTAGTAACTATTCATTTTGAATAGTTACTTTGTGTATAGAATGTGAAAATGGGATTCATTTTCACTTATTTACAGTTAAAGGCATTTTCCACTAATATTTGAGTATCTTTTTCTTTTTTGAATAAAACCTGGCAAAATATATGAGAAAGTATCATCTGATTCACTATACCATTCTATCAATTTATATATCCATCCTTTCTCCAATAACAACCTATTTGAATAATGTAGTTTTATTATAGACCTGAACATCAAGTAATGGAAGTCCCCTGATATTGGTCTTTTACAAAATTATTTTTGGTATTAACAATTATTTGCCTTTCTGCAAATATACTAGGTTAAGTTTACCTTATTTATATGCAGTGATATTACAGTGTTGTGCTTGTGCTTCCAATGCCTCAAATTTGTAGATTATTATGAAGAAAATTACTGTTAATCTCTCAGTCAGGGAATATGGTCCATATCTCCATTTGTCTTTCTTCATTTATCAGTATTTTATTGATTTATATTTGTATTGCATTTATGAAGTAGAAGTTACATCTAATTAATTCATTTTTTGTGTTATTGTAGATGGTAGTGCTTAACTTTATGTTAGTTTCTAAAAATTCACTGCTACTATGGAAAAAATGGTGCTCAGTTTTATATTGATATCATATCTTATTTTGTATTGATCTTCAGTTCAGTTCAGTTCAGTTCAATTGCTCAGTCGTGTCTGACTCTTTGCGACCCCATGAATCACAGCATGCCTGGCCTGCCTGTCTATGCTAGTAAATTACTAGATTCATTTTTTAGTTTTAGTAACTTTTGTGACTTTAAAGAATTTGTATACAATTAGGATATTAATAAACAAATATTTTTAGACCTTACTTTTGAATCTTTATGACTTTGACTTTATGCATTTGACAAAACCTTGAGTATGATATTAATCAGCTATTCATTACTCACTTGCTCCTCATCTTACTGAGAAAGTGCTTTCATTATTTAATATGAAATTAGCTTAGAATTTTCTTTGATTTAATAAGATTAATGATACATTCTTTCATTCCTAGTTTATTGAAAAATCTAATCATGAATGGATGTTGAATTTGCACAAAATTTTTTTCCTGAATTTTATGTAGTTATTCTTGGTTAGTCTGTCCATATGGTGAATTACATTACTTAATTATAAATTTAATGTGTGTCAAACAGTATTTAATTTTTTGAATGTCAAATTAGCCTTTACAGGAGAAAATACACTTGGCTGTATTGACTATTCACTTTAATTGAACTTTCAACTATTTCTTGTAAGAATTTCTATGTCTATTTATATGAGAGATATTGATATGTAGCTGTCCTTTTTTATTTCTTTTTTTTTTTTTTTTTCTAAATGAGGGGAATGCTGGCCTTTAGAATGATTTGCTGAATATCACCCCTTCAATTTTCTGGAAGATTTTATACAGTGTTTGGTATTATGTTCATATTAAGGGGTAAAATTCACCATCGAAGCCATCTCAGATTAAGGGGTATGCATGTGTGGATGTGTATGTATAAATATATTTGACTAAAACTTCAAATATTTATGAAAGATATAGCGGCATTTTCGTATTTTTCAGACATTTGTTGCTTCATGTCTTTTTAAGGAATTTGTCCTTTAGTCAACTTGGTAATTTAAAAAATTATTATTTATAGTATTCTTTTAGCTTTTAAAAATAGGTATAGCCTGTATTGATGCTACCATTTTTATTAATGACATTGACTATGTGCATATTCTTTTTCCTTTTGCTTATCTATATGATTAGAAATCTAATAATTTTATTTATTTTTCTGAATAACTAAACAGTTTTCTTCTATTATGGATTTTTATTTACTTTCATTGATTTTTACGTTAAGCATAATAATATTTTCTGGTTCACTTGGATTTATTTTGCTCTCCTTTTTCTAGTTTAATAAGGCTATATTATATCATGTATTTGAGGTCTTTGTTTTTAATATGAAATTTTAATACAACAAAATTCCCTCTTAGTACAGGACTGGCTGTAACCCATAAATTTTGATAGTATAGTTTTGTCTTTATTCAAATCAAAAGTATTTAAAATTTATCTTGTTATTTCTGGTGTAATTCAGTAATAATGTGAGAACATACTTTGTATATGTTTAATTCTTTTAAATTTATGAAAGTGTGTTTTATGGTATGCAATAGAGTGTACCTTCTAAGCATTTAATGGAATTAGAAAATGGTATGCATTCTCAAGGTGTTATTATAATGTTCCAAACCTTTCAACTTTGTCATGTTTTTTGGTCTTTGGTTGAGGTCTATTATTTGTTTTCTGATATTCAATCTATTTTCTTTGTCAACTACTAAGGAATGAACATTGAAGTTTCCAACTACAAGTATTAATTTGATTATTCTTCTTTCAGTTTTTATATTTTCCCAACTCTGTAATCAGGTGCATATGCACTCTAAATTCTTATTTGTTCTGGAAAATGACATTTTGATCTGGATTTTTCTTGGTTAGAGTCCATATTCTGAAATCAACTTTTTAATAATATCAACATATACTTTGATTAGTATTTAATTTTGCACATCTTTTATAACCGTGATGTTTAAACATATCTTTAGCCTTATATTTAATTGTATCATCAGTTCAGTTCAGTTCAGTCACTCACTCATGTCCGCCTCTTTGCAATCCCATGAACTGCAGCACACCAGGCCTCCCTGTCCACCACCAACTCCCAGAGTCCACCCAAACCCATGTCCACTGAGTTGGTGATGCCATCCAACCATCTCATCCTCTGTCGTCCCCTTCTCTTCCTACCTTCAATCTTTCCCAGCATCAGGGTTTTTTCCAATGAGTCAGCTCTTCGCACCAGGTGGCCAAAGTATTGGAATTTCAGCTTCAACGTCAGTCCTTCCAATGAACACCCAGGACTGATCTCCTTTAGGATGGACTGGTTTGATCCCCTTGCAGTCCAAGGGACTCTCAAGAGTTTTCTCCAACACCACAGTTCAAAAGCATCAATTCTTTGGCACTCAGCTTTCTGTATAGTTCAACTCTCACATCCATACATGACTACTGGAAAAACCATAGCCTTGACTAGATGGACCTTTGTTGACAAAGTATTGTCTCTGTTTTTTAATATGCTGTCTAAGTTGGTGGCTCAGAGGTTAAACCATCTGCCTGCAATGTGGGAGACCTGGGTTGGATCCCTGGGTTGGGAAGATCCCCGGAGAAGGAAATGCCAACCCACTCCAATATTCTTGCCTGGAAAATCCCATAGACAGAGAAGCCTGGTGGGCTATACTCCACAGGGTAGGAAAGAGTTGGACACGACTGAGCGACTTCACTTTCTAGGTTGGTCATAACTTTCCTTCCAAGGAGTGTCTTTTAATTTCATGGCTGCAATCACCATCTGCAGTGGATTTGGAGCCCCCCCAAAAATAAAAAACCAGCTACTGTTTCCTCTGTTTCCCCATATATTTGCCATGAAGTGATGAGACCGGATGCCATGATCTTAATTTTCTGAATGTTGAGCTTTAAGCCAACATTCTCACTCTCCTCTTTCACTTTCATCAAGCGGCTATTTAGTTCTTCTTGACTTTCTGCCATAAGAGTGGTGTCATCTGCATATCTGAGGTTATTGATATTTCTCCCAGCAATCTTGATTCCAGCTTGTGCTCCAGCCCAGCGTTTCTCATGATGTACTCTGAATAGAAGTTAAATAAGCAGGGTGACAATATACAGCTTTGCATACTCCCTTTTCTATTTGGAACCAGTCTGTTGTTCCATGTCCAGTTCTAACTGTTGCTTCCTTACCTTCATATAGGTTTCTCAAGAGGCAGGTCAGGTGGTCTATTACTCCCATCTCTTTCAGAATTTTCCACAATTTATTGTGATCCACGCAGTCAAAGGCTTCGGCATAGTCAATAAAGCAGAAATAGATGTTTTTCTGGAAATTTCTTGCTTTTTTGATGACCCAGCGGGTGTTGGCAATTTGATTTCAATTGTACCATCTCTATCTTTGATAGATAGGGTTATAATGTTTATTGCCAACACTTTTTGGATCATAGAGAAAGCAAAGGAATTCCAAAAAAAATCCACTTCTGCTTCCCTGAGTATGTCAAAGCCTGTGACTGTGTGGATCACAACAAAGTGTGGGAAGTTTTTTTTTGTTTGTTTTAATAGGTAAAATGGATTTTTATTTTAAAATTGTCCATTGACATTTATTTATCCATGAACTGAGTTTTTTTTTTCTTTTTTTAAAGAGATGGAGTACCAGATCAACTTCCCTGTCTCCTGGGAAACTGATATGTGGGTCAAGAAGAAACACTATGACTGGTTCAAAATTGGGAAAGGAGTATGACAAAGCTATATATTATCACCCTGCTTATTTTACTTATATGCCGAGTACCTCGTATAGAATGCTAGGATGAATAAATCACAAGATAGAATCAAGATCACTGGGAGAAATATCAAGAACCTCAGAAAGAAATATCAAGAACCACTCTAATGGCAGAAATTGAGGAAGAGCTAAAGAGCGTATTGATGAGAGTGAAAGAGGAGAGTGAAAAAGCTGGCTTGAAACTCAATCAAAAAAAAAAATAAAACTAAGATCTTGGCATCCAGTCCTATCACTTCATGACAAATAGAAGGGGAAAAAGTAGAAGCAGAAACAAATTTATTTTCCAGGGCTTCAGAATTATCGCACACTGTGACTGCATCCATTGAATTAAAAGATGTGTGCTTCTTGGAAGGAATGTTATGACAAATCTAGACAGTGTATTAAAATGTAAAGACATCGTTTTGCTACCAAATGTCTGTGTAGTCAAAGCTATGTTTTTCTCAGTAATCATGTATGGGTATGACAATTGGACCATAAAGAAGGCTGAGTGCCAAAGAATTGATGGTGCTGGAGAAGACTCTTGAAAATCCCTGGACTGCAAGGAAATAAAACCAGTCAATTGTATTATTACAGTTTTATTAAATCTATCTTTTGGCTGTTTCCTATTTATTCCATTTCATCTTTCTTTACTTTCCCTCTATGTCAATCTTCTTTACACTGAGTATTTTTAAAGATTTTTATTATCTCCATTGTTGGGTTATCATTTATATCACTTTTTAAAACTAATTATGCCATAGATTTTAAGATATCCTTATTTAATAATTAAATTTTATCTTCATAAAATATTAGTTTGTTTCAAAGCATACTCTCATTTACACTCTTCAATCCCTTGTAGTTTTCTGTACACACATTTCTGTACACACATTCAGTACATGCTAAAAATTCACATAACATCACCTTTGTTTTAAACAGTTAATATCTTCATAAGAAAATCTCTCAAAACAAAATTATGTTTTTACTTTTCTTACTACATGTAGTAGATGATGAAAATAAATGGTAACTTAAGACATATTTCTTGATCTCTTTTTTTGTTTTTTCTTATAAGCTTTTTCTTTCTTTTTTTTCCCCCCTTTGAACATTCTTCTATTTAAATCTTGTTAAGAGATACACCTAAAAAGAAGATTAATATATAAAGAAAATACAACGTGTAGCATAATACTGAAGCTGAATTGTTTATTTGGCATTCAATGTGATTGATTATAAAATCAATTATATGATTTCCATGCTATCAGGCAGAAATTTTCTTAAGGCATCCCACATTAGCTTAATATTATTTTAAAGTTGCTTTAAAATGCTTTTCAATTTCCTTAATTTTACTCTGTATGTGTGCTCAGTTGTGTCAGACTCTTTGCCACATAGCTTTGTCAGACTATAGCTTCCCATGTAATTTTCCAGGCAAAGGATATTGGACTGTGTTGTCATTTCCTACTGCAGGGGATCTTCCCAACCCAGGGATTGAACCTGGGAATTCCCTGGAAGCTCAGTTGATAAAGAATCTGTCTGCAGTGCAGGAGACATGGGTTCAATCCCTTGGTCAGAAAGATCCCCATATCCATGGGGTCGCAAGATTCGGGCACAATTTAGCAAGTAAATCATGTTACAATGGAATAATATAGTGATATGTGGTTTTCCGTGATAATCTAAAAATAGAACCAGAGAAGCAGTCATTGCTATTAATTAAATAATGACTGTATTGAAGACAAGAGTCCAAGAGGACATTTAGGAATCTATTGATTTTTTTTTTTTTTGATATCCAGCATAACAGTTTTACAAACATATTTCAGCATTTCTTACATATCTTCCTACTAAGTCCTACCTCACTTTTATATATCTTATCAGACTTACTTTATAATTAGGGTATCAAGGTATAAAAAATTGAAATTTTATTTAAAACCATGTAAATATACAACATTCTACTGCTTATTGCTGTATGAAAACCAGTGAATATCAGACATTTCAAATAGGGAACTTATACAGAAACCTTAGATGGAATAATCTCATTTGTATAATTTACTCTATAAAATGTGGTCCTAAATGCATGATCAGGAAATGCTGTTTTCTAAAGTGGAGCTTAGCCCCTGTGCACAGCTCTTTTTCACTGAATTTCCATTGGCAATGTTTCTCTGCATGATTCTCAGACATGGATAGTTTAAGTATGACTTTACAGAGTGTTCATTTTCTTCCACTTCCAACTAGGATGATTACATGTAGAGTTATTCTTTCCTCATTTACAAACTACTTTGATAAGTCAACGGATTTAAAAAGCTTTTAGCTCTAGAGGGAAAGCAATCTATCTTCCAATGTGAAAAAAATAGAGGATAAATAATTTCATCATTTGTGAACCAGTCCTGTTAATATTAATATTCCACCTTTAATTGGTTCCTCTGGACATTGAAATCAACTCATTTTACTGAGAACAAAACTGTGAATATACTCAAAAGTTTCAAAGAGTGAAACTGTTGAAAGTGCAGGCAGGAAATTACGGTCATTAAATCTCATATAGCTTTAGCTACTTTTGAAAGTATTTTGACATTCTGTAAATATATTTTTTTAAAAATTGACATAAAAATTGTATGTTAAGTTAAACTGTATTATTTATTTATTTTTAGAAAAGTATTCATCTTTGACAGGGAATAGTTTCAAAAGAAACTTCCTGATATGATTTAGCATACTTTTAAACATGGAGAAGGACATGGCAAACCACTCCAGTACTCTTGCCTGGAAAATCCCATGGATGGAGGATCCTGGAGGGCTACACAGTCCATGGGGTCAGGAAGAGTTGGACATGACTGAAAGATTTCACTTTCACTTTTCACTTTCATGCACTGGAGAAGGAAATGGCAACCTACTCCAGTGTTCTTGCCTGGAGAATCCCAGGGACAGAGGAGCCTGGTGGGCTGCCGTCTATGGGGTCGCACAGACTTGGACACGACTGAAGCGACTTAGCAGCAGCAACAGCACTTAACACTTTCCTGAAGTGTTAAGGGAAAATAAAATATTTTATATAAATTTTAATAAAATATTCAAAGGTTTTTTGTTTTTTTTTATTCATTTTTTTTTTTTTTTACTTTTTAACTCTTTAAGAATCTTACACCCCCCTTACAATTAAGATAAAATTTATTGCCACCTCAAACTTTGATCAAATCAATGCAATGAATAGAAATATAATGTTACTCAGATTCAGAAAACAAAACTGTTTCCATTCAGAATAACAATTTTGATTAAACAGTCTCCATTAAAATAAATACCAGAAACTCCATTCATACAACAAAGCTATACTAGCATCAAATTGCATGAAAACATCTATAATATTTCCTAACTCCATTGTATCAGTTCATCTTTTACAAGGCTTAGCTCCATATTTTGCCCACTGAGATTAACTTACCAATGTAAAATGGGGTCTAGATTAGAGTATCTTTTTCACTGCTTCTATATTATGTTACACTAAGAATCACCAGTTATTTACAAAGTGCCATTTTTTCATTTAATAATTCTCCAATTTAGAGTTTCTGGTGAAGATACATTGCCAACTAACTTAAACTGCACTTAAAAGTAAATTCAAAGACATTTTTTTTCTTTTGAGATAAGAGAAATTGAAATATTAATA
Source organism: Bos indicus x Bos taurus (assembly GCF_003369695.1). Taxonomy (NCBI): domain Eukaryota; kingdom Metazoa; phylum Chordata; class Mammalia; order Artiodactyla; family Bovidae; genus Bos; species Bos indicus x Bos taurus. The sequence goes on along the minus strand of NC_040076.1, from coordinate 14,148,117 downwards.
TAATCCAACAGCTGTATACTATTAAATTTCTAATTGGGAATCCATACATGATAGTGCAAACAAATTTACCATGAAAAAATATCTGAAATAACTCAGGTTATTTTAAAAACCCATCTGGAGCACAGACTCAAATTTTAGTATAACATAGGATATTGTGGATATTTTTCTAATAACCTTAGGACTAGTGTGGTTTTGTTTTCATAAATCATCACTTAATTGTATTTGTGAAAAGTGTCACAATAACCTGCTTTTGCTACAGTTTTATCTAATATGATTTTTTACATATTTTAATTATTTTTAAAGTGGACTTCTGACTATACAGCAGTCACATATACACAATGTCAATACTTCAGTTTGAAAGCTTTTTTCTTAAACATCCTCATTTGAAGTGATGGAAGTCTGTTGTTTTCCAATCTACATAAAAATAATGTTTTGTCTACTTAATATTTTACTCTAACACAGTGTGTTATAGAAGTTCTGTACAAAGGTTCATTAGTTTCAAAAATATTACTACATTAACAAAACCTGAAACATTATTTTATGTAAATTTAGTTTGTCATTTTATATTTCCTTTTATATAAATTCCTGTATGTAGAATTTTTTTCATGATTATTCAGAAAAACATTTGTAAGTCTTGATTTGTATTGACAAATTTATTTCCATAAATAATTTTTTTTAATTTAATTTTATAACTTTACAATATTGTATTGGTTTTGCCATATATCGAAATGAATCCACCACAGGTTTACATGTGTTCCCCATCCTGAACCCTCCTCCCTCCTCCCTCCCCATACCATCCCTCTGGGTCATCCCAGTGCACCAGCCCCAAGCATCCAGTATTGTGCATTGAACCTGGACTGACGACTAGTTTCATATATGATATTATACATATTTCAATGCCATTCTCCCAAATCATTCAACCCTCTCCTTCTCCCACAGAGTCCAAAAGACTGTTCTATACATCAGTGTCTCTTTTGCTGTCTCGTATACAGGGTTATTGTTACCATCTTTCTAAATTCCATAGATATGCGTTAGTATACTGTATTGGTGTTTTTCTTTCTGGCTTACTTCACTCTGTATAATAGACTCCAGTTTCATCCACTTCATTAGAACAGATTCAAATGTATTCTTTTTAATGGCTGCTGCTGCTGCTGCTGCTAAGTCCCGGCAGTCGTGTCCGACTCTGTGTGACCCCATACACCGCAGCCCAACAGGCTCCCCCGTCCCTGGGATTCTCCAGGCAAGAACACTGGAGTGGTTGCCATTTCCTTCTCCAATGCATGAAACTGAAAAGTGAAAGTGAAGTCGCTCAGTCATGTCCGACTCTCAGTGACCCCATGGGCTATAGCCTACCAGGCTCCGCCGTCCATGGGATTTTCCAGGCAAGAGTACTGGAGTGGGGTGCCATTGTCTTCTCAGTTTAATGGCTGAGTAACACTCCATTGGGTATATGTACCACAGCTTTCTTATCCATTCATCTGCTGATGGGCATCTAGGTTGCTTCCATGTCCTGGCTATTATAAACAGTGCTGCGATGAACATTGGGGTACACGTGTCTCTTTCAATTCTGGTTTCCTCAGTGTGTATGCCCAGCAGTGGGATTGCTGGATCATAAGGCAGTTCTATTTCCAGGTTTTTTAAGGAATCTCCACACTGTTCTCCATAGTGGCTGTACTAGTTTGCATTCCCACCAACAGTGTAAGAGGGTTCCCTTTTCTCCACACCCTCTCCAGCATTTATTGCTTGTAGACTTTTGGATCGCAGCCATTCTGACTGGTGTGAAATGGTATCTCATAGTGGTTTTGATTTGCATTTCTCTGATAATGAGTGATGTTGAGCATCTTTTCATGTGTTTGTTAGCCATCTGTATGTCTTCTTTGAAGAAATGTCTATTTAGTCATTTGGCCCATTTTTTGATTGGGTCATTTATATTTCTGGAATTGAGCTGTAGGAGTTGCTTGTATATTTCTGAGATTAGTTGTTTGTCAGTTGCTTCATTTGCTATTATTTTCTCCCATTCCGAAGGCTGCCTTTTCACTTTGCTAATAGTTTCCTTTGTCGTGCAGAAGCTTTTAAGTTTAATTAGGTCCCGTTTGTTTATTTTTGCTTTTATTTTCAATATTCTGGGAGATGGGTCATAGAGGATCCTGCTGTGATGTATGTCAGAGAGTGTTTTGCCTATGTTCTCCTCTAGGAGTTTTATAGTTTCTGGTCTTATGTTTAGATCTTTAATCCATGGATAAATATACCATGTTCATGGATTGGAAGAATCAATATAGTGAATATGAGTATACTACCCAAAGCAATTTACAGATTCAATGCAATCCCTATCAAGCTACCAATGGTATTCTTCACAGAGCTAGAACAAATAATTTCACAATTTGTATGGAAATACAAAAAACCTCGAATAGCCAAAGCAATCTTGAGAAAGAAGAATGGAACTGGAGGAATCAACCTGCCTGACTTCAGGCTCTACTACAAAGCCACAGTCATTAAGACAGTATAGTACTGGCACAAAGATAGAAATATAGATCAATGGAACAAAATAGAAAGCCCAGAGATAAATCCACGCACATATGGACACCTTATCTTTGACAAAGGAGGCAAGAATATACAATGGATTAAAGACAATCTCTTTAACAAGTGGTGCTGGGAAAACTGATCAACCACATGTAAAAGAATGAAACTAGAGCACTTTCTAACACCATACACAAAAATAAAATCCAGAAATAATTTTTAAATAAACTTATTTAAGCAGTATAATTTTAGCTGTATTCTGTTCTTTAATTATTGCTTTTTTAAAAATTCATGTTATTTTATAAAGCATATTGTTGAATTTACCTCTTTTGAAATGAGAATTTTTGTTACCAGTTAAACATGATTTTTAAGGTATGCATATTGCATTATTTTTGTAATGCTTGACTTTGAGATTTTCAGAATAGTCTCCATCGTATGTATTAGTCATACTACAACTTAAGTATGACAATATTCACTTCCATGGAGGTTGTAGTAGTCACAGCATGCCAGCACTTCACTGAAAGAGTTTGAAGAAATGGGTACATTTTAAAATACACTGCAAAGATATTTGAGAGATATGTATATTATTAATCAGAATCTACCTCCAAGGGACTCTGTCAATATCCAGTGGTTAAGACACCACCTTCTAATTCACAAGGTGTGAGTTAAATTCCTGGTCTGGGAGTTAAGGTCTCACATTCCATGGGATGTGGCAAAAATCTACCTTTGAGTAATCTTATATAAGGCACCAATTGAGAGTAAGAACTTGAAAGCATATGCTCTTAATTCCTCTGTTTCACATTTAGTGGCATCTATATTTACATATTCCCTGGGTTTCCCTGGTGGCTCAGATGGTAAAGAATCTGCCTGCAGTGCTGGAGACCTGGGATTGATCCTGGAGAATGGATGGCTATCCACTCCAGTATTTTTGCCTGGAGAATTCCAGGACAGAGGTGCCTGGTGAGCTAAACTCCATGAGATTGTAAAGAGTTGGAAACAACTGAGCAGGTAACATATTTATATATTATAACAGTGCATCAAGATTTATTTTTTATATCCACTTAACTTTTAGACTGCTAAATAATAATGTGCAAAGTTGCTTCAGTCATGTCTGACTCTGTGCAATCCCATGAACCATAGCCGGTCAGACTCCACTGTTCATGGGGTCCTCCAGGCAAGAATACTGGAGTGGGTTGTCATTTCCTTCTTAAATAATAATAAATGTCATTAATATTTACATTGAAATATTTCAATATTTAAGTGGCAGTGACAAATAGATTCAAGGAATTAGATATGAATACACAGAATCCCTAAAAAACTTTGGATGAAGATTTGTAACATTGTACAGGAGGTGATGATCAAAACCATTCCCAAAGGGAAAAAAAAATTCAAAAAGGCAAACTGGTTGTCTGAGGAGGCCTTGCAAATAGCTGAGAAAAGAGGAGAAGTAAGTGAAAGACAATGGAGGGAAGAAAAGATATACCTGTCTGAATGCAGAGTTCCAAAGAATAGCAAGGAGAGATAAGAAAGTTTTCCTCAGTATTTGATGCAAAGAAATAGAGGAAGACAATAGAATGGGAAAGACTAGAGATTTCTTCAAGAAAATTAGAGATACCAAAGGAACATTTCATGCAAATATGGGCACAATAAAGGACAGAAATGGTATGGACCTAACAGAAGCAGATGATATTAGGAAGAGGTGGCAAGAATACACAGAGGAACTATACAAAAAAGATCTTCATGACCCAGATAACCATGATGGTGTGGTCACTCTCCTAGAGCCAGACATCTGGAGTGTTAAGTTAAGCTTAACACTTAAGAAGTGTTAAGAAGAAGCATCACTTAAGAAGCATCACTATGAAGAAAGCTAGTGGAGGTGATGGAATTCCAGTCGAGCTATTTCAAATCCTAAAAGATGATGCTGTGAAAATGCTAAACTCAATATGCCAGAAAATTTGGAAAACTCAGCAATGGCCACAGAACTGGAAAAGTTTTGGAAAAATTATCATTCCAATCCCAAAGAAAGGCGATGCCAAAGAATGTTCAAGCAACCACACAATTGCACTCATGCCACACAAAGCAATGCTAAAAATCCTCCAAGCTAAGCTTCAACAGTACATGAATGAACATCCAGATGTTCAAGCTAGATTTAGAAAAAGCAGAAGAACCAGAGATCAAATTGCCAACATCTTTTGGATCATCAAAAAAGCAAGAGAATTCCAGAAAAAACATCTTCTGCTTCACTGACTACACCAAAGCCTTTGACTTTGTGGATCACAATAAACTGTGGAAAATTAATCAAGAGATGGAAACATCAGAACACCTGACCTGTCTCCTGAGAAACCTGTATGGAGACTAAGAAGCAACAGTTAGATCCAGACATGGAACAATAGACTGGTTCAATATCGGGAAAGGAGAATGTCAAGGCTGAATATTGTCACCCTGCTTATTTAACTTATATGCAGAGTACATCATGCGAAATGCTCTGCTGGATGAAGCACAAGCTGGAATCAAGATTGCCTGGGGAAATATCAATAATAGCCTCAGATATGCAAATGAAACCACCCTTATGGCAGAAAGTGAAGAAGAACTTAGGTGCCTCATGATATAAGTGAATTAAGACGGTGGAAAAGTTGGCTTAATGCTCAACATTCAAAAAACTAAGATCATGGCATCTGGTCCCATCACTTCATGGCAAACAGATGGGGAAACAATGCAAACAGTGACAGACTTTATTTTGGGGGGCTCCAAAATTGCCCCAGATGGTGACTGCTACCATGAAATTAAAAGACGCTTGCTCTGTGGAAGAAAACATATGACAAACCAAAACAGCATATTAAAAAGCAGAGACATTACTTTGCCAACAAAGGTTCATCTAGTCAAGGCTATGTTTTTTTTTTTCCAGTAATTATGTATGTATATGAAATTTGGACCATAAATAAAGCTGAGCACCAAAGAATTGTTGCCTTTGAACTCTGGTGTTGAAGAAGAGTCTTGAGAGTCTCTTGGACTGCAAGGAGATCCAAGCAGTCAATCCTAAGGGAAATCAGTCCTGAATAGTCATTGAAAGGACTGATGCTGAAGCTGAAACTCCAATGCTTTGGCCACCTGATACGAAGAACTGACTCATTTGAAAAGACCCAGATGATGGGAAAGATTGAAGGTGGGAGGAGAAAGGGACAACAGAGGATTAGATGATTGAATGGCATCACTGACTCAATGGACATGAGTTTGAGTAAGCTCTGGGAGTTGGTGATCAACAGGAAAGCCTGGCATGCTGCAGTTCATAGTCTTGCAGAGAGTGGGACACAGATGAGCAACTTATCTGAACTGAACTTGCCATGTCCAACTCCACGGGATCTTGCTCATGCAGGGATCAAACTCTCTTCTCCTGCTTCTGCTGCTTAGCAGGCAGATTATTCACCACTGTGACACCTGGGAAGCCAAATTCTGAGACAACATTAGAATTCAGATCAGATCAAATCAGTCCCTCAGTCATGTCCGACTCTTTCCCACCCCATGAATCGAAGCACGCCAGGCCTCCCTGTCCACCACCAACTCCCGGAGTTCACTCAGACTCACGTCCATCGAGTCAGTGATGCCATCCAGCCATCTCATCCTCTGCTGTCCCCTTCTCCTCCTGCCCCCAATCCCTCCCAGCATCAGAGTCTGTTCCAATGAGTCAACTCTTCGCATGAGGTGGCCAAAGTACTGGAGTTTCAGCTTTAACATCATTCCTTCCAAAGAAATCCCAGGGCTGATCTCCTTCAGAATGGACTGGTTGGATCTCCTTGCAGTGCAAGGGACTCTCAAGAGTCTTCTCCAACACCACAGTTCAAAAGCATCAATTCTTCGGCACTCAGCCTTCTTCACAGTGCAACTCTCACATCCATACATGACCACAGGAAAAACCATGGCCTTGACTAGACAAACCTTTGTTGGCAAAGTAATGTCTCTGCTTTTGAATATGCTATCTAGGTTGGTCATAACTTTCCTTCCAAGGAGTAAGTGTCCTTTAATCTCATGGCTGCAGTCACCATCTGTAGTGATTTTGGAGCCCAGAAAAATAAAGTCTGACACTGTTTCCACTGTTTCCCCATCTATTTCCCATGAAGTGATGGGATCGGATGCCATGATCTTTGTTTTCTGAATGTTGAATTTTAAGCCAACTTTTTCACTCTCCTCTTTCAGTTTCATCAAGAGGCTTTTTAGTTCCTCCTCACTTTCTGCCATAAGGGTGGTGTCATCTGCATATCTGAGGTTATTAATATTTCTCCCGGCTATCTTGATTCCAGCTTGTGTGTCTTCCAGGCCAGCATTTCTCATGATGTACTCTGCATATAAGATAAATAAACACAGTGACAATATACAGCCTAGACGAACTCCTTTTCCTATTTGGAACCAGTCTGTTGTTCCCATGTCCAGTTCTAACAGTTGCTTCCTGACCTGCATACAGATTTCTCAAGAGGCAGATCAGGTGGTTTGGTATTCCCATCTCTTTCAGAATTTTCCACAGTTTCTTGTGATCCACACAGTCAAAGGCTTTGGCATAGTCAATAAAGCAGAAATAGATGTTTTTCTGGAACTCTCTTTCTTTTTCCATGATCCAGCGGATGTTGGCAATTTGATCTCTGGTTCCTCTGCCTTTTCTAAAACTCTAAAACATGAGGAAGTTCACGGTTCACATATTGCTGAAGCCTGGCTTGGAGAATTTTGAGCATTACTTTACTAGCGTGTGAGATGAGTGCAATTGTGTAGTAGTTTGAGCATTCTTTGGCATTGCCTTTCTTTGGGATTAGAATGAAAACTGACCTTTTCCAGTCCTGTGGCCACTGCTGAGTTTTCCAAATTCGCTGGCATATTGAGTGCAGCACTTTCACAGCATCATCTTTCAGGATTTGGAATAGCTCAACTGGAATTCTATCACCTCCACTAGCTTTGTTCGTAGTGATGCTTTCTAAGGCCCACTGGACTTTACATTCCAGGATGTCTGGCTCTAGGTGAGTGATAACACCATCGTGATTATCTGGGTCATGAAGATCTTTTTTATACAGTTCTTCCGTGTATTCTTGCCATCTCTTCTTAATATCTTTTGCTTCTGTTAGGTCCATACCATTTCTCTCCTGTATCGAGCTCATCTTTGCATGAAATGTTCCTTTGGTATCTCTGATTTTCTTGAAGAGATCTCTAGTCTTTCCCATTCTGTTGTTTTCCTCTATTTCTTTGCATTGATAATTAGAATTAAATTAATACAATTAAAAGAAATGTACCTGGGCATACCTAAGTATTTGAATATTAAATAAAACATTTTTATGTATCTCATAAGTCAAAGAAAAAATTTTAAAATAATTTTAAATATTTTATTTGACCAAAATGAAAATGTAACTTGCCTATGGCAGTATCTGTGCTTTGAGGTATGTTTATGTTATTAAATATCTAAGAAAAATAAGTTTTAAAACCAATAATCTAAACTTCTGTGACACTATGATTTATATTTATTTATTTATGTACTTAATCTCTTTGTCCCATTTCTGGCCAAAAGCTCCTAAAACCCTTGGGGTTTCCTAGCTGGTAAAAGTGATAAAAGGGCTAGATGTTGATAACAAACCCCTTTGAACTACATTGAGTTTATATGTCAACTTTGGAAAGAACATTGAGATGGGATATGTCACCAAGACCAAGTGATAAGAGCTTGGACACTTTCAGCCTCACTCCCACCATCAGCTAAAGGGAGATCAAAGGCCTTAGAGATTGAGTTTAATCATCAATTGTCAATAATTCAATTACTCATGCATAAGTGATAAATCCTCCATAAAACCCCAACAGAACAGATTTTGGACAGCTTCCAAGGTGGTGAACACATGGAGGTACCAGGTGACTGACATGCCGGAGACATCATAAAAACCCTTTCTTCCTTTCCCCTTATCTTAATCTGTGCATCTCTTCCATCTGGCTGTTACTGAGTTATGTTATACCTAACCTGTCTTCTAGTAACTAAAACGTTTCTCTCAGTTTTGTGATCTAGTTTAGCAAAATAAAGAAACTCAAGGAGGGAGTTGTGGGAACTTCTGATCTACAGATGATCAATTTGAAGCATTAGTGACAAGCTGGACTTGCAGTTGATGTCTAAAGTTGGGGGAGGAGGCAGTCATATAGATCTGAGCCTTAAACTGTGGCCACATAATATCAGAATTAAGTTGAATTGTAGGATATACAGCTAGTGTCAGAGGATTTCTTGATAATATTTTTATGTTTTTCCTTTTTTTTTAATTTATTTATTTTTTACTTTACAATACTGTACTGGTTTTGCCATATATCAACATGCATCCACCACGGGTGTACGCTTGTTCCCCATCCTGAACCCCCCTCCCACAGATACTGGTGGTTCCATCTTAGGAAACTAGGTGAAAAAGGTGTAATTTAAGTCTAAATTAATCAAAAGGTAATAATAAAAATGAGAACATGTTTCATTGAATTTGAAATCTGGAAAACAGGACAGAAAATCAACACAGCCCAAAGTTTGTTCTTTAAAAAAAAATCAATAAAATTGATATACCTCTAGAAAAGCAACAAGGAAGAATAAAGGGGAAAATCATATCATAAAGGAAAAAAGTGCTGTCCCTATTGACATCATGTAAATAAAAATAATGCTAAAGAAGCTCTATGAACTATTTTATGCTTAAAAATTTGGTTATCTTAAATGAATGGATTAATTTATTATAAATAAAATACCAATATCCACACAATGAAAATCAGGTACCGTTAATATACACATATATATGAAAGTAGCACCATATGAAAACAATAGAATCAATCATTAGTTATCTTTAAAAAAAGAAACCACCAGGATCATATTGTTTTCCAGGTGAATTCTACCAAAAGTTAAAGGAAAAATCTTTAAAACTCTTTACAATCTCTTCTCAAAAATATAAAAAGCAACATTTTTATGGTGGCTCATATGGTAAAGAATCCACCTGCAAAACAGGAGACTCGGGTTCAACCCCTGAGTTGAGAAGATCCCCTGGAGAAAGGAATGGCTACACACTCCAATATTCTTGCCTGGAGAATTCCATGGAAGGGGAGAAATATGAGATTCAGTTCAGTTCAGCTCAGTTGCCCAGTCGTGTCCGACTCTTTCAACCCCATGAATCGCAGCACGCCAGGCCTCCCTGTCCATCACCAGTTCCCGGAGTTCACTCAGACTCACGTTCATCGAGTCAGTGATGCCATCCAGCCATCGCATCCTCTGTTATCCCCTTTTCCTCTTGCCCCCAATCCCTCCCAGGATCAGAGTCTTTTCCAACGAGTCAACTCTTCACATGAGGTGGCCAAAGTACTGGAGTTTCAGCTTTAGCATCATTCCTTCCAAAGAAATCCCAGGGCTGATCTCCTTTAGAATGGACTAGTTGGATCTCCTTGCAGTCCAAGGGACTCTCAAGAGTCTTCTCCAACACCACAGTTCAAAAGCATCAATTCTTCGGTGCTCAGCCTTCTTCACAGTGCAACTCTCACATCCATACATGACCACAGGAAAAACCATAGCCTTGAGTAGATGGACTTTTGTTAGCAAAATAATGTCTCTGCTTTTGAATATGCTATCTAGGTTGGTCATAACTTTCCTTCCAAGGAATAAGTGACTTTTAATCTCATGGCTGCAGTCACCATCTGCAGTGATTTTGGAGCCCAAAAAAATAAAGTCTGACACTGTTTCCCCATCTATTTCCCAGGAAGTGGTGGGACCGGATGCCATGAGCTTCGTTTTCTGAATGTTGAGCTTTAAGCCAACTTTTTCACTCTCCACTTTCACTTTCATCAAGAGGCTTTTGAGTTCCTCTTCACTTTCTGCCATAAGGGTGGTGTCGTCTGCATATCTGAGGTTATTGATATTTCTTTCAGCGATCTTGATTCCAGCTTGTTACTTCCAGTCCAGCATTTCTCATGATATACTCTACATGTAAGTTAAATAAGAAGGGTGGTAATATACAGCCTTGATGTACTCCTTTTCGTATTTGGACCCAGTCTGTTGTTCCATGTCCAGTTCTAACTGTTGCTTCCTGACCTGCATACAGATTTCTCAAGAGGCATGTCAGGTGGTCTGGTATTCCCATCTCTTGAAGAATTTTCCACAGTTGATTGTGATCCACACAGTCAAAGACTTTGGCATAGTCAATAAAGCAGAAATAGATGTTTTTTCTGGAACTCTCTTGCTTTTTCCATGATCCAGCGGATGTTGGCAATTTGATCTCTGGTTCCTCTGCCTTTTCTAAAACCAGCTTGAACATCAGGAAGTTCACGGTTCACATATTGCTGAAGCCTGGCTTGGAGAATTTTGAGCATTACTTTACTAGCGTGTGAGATGAGTGCAATTGTGCGGTAGTTTGAGCATTCTTTGGCATTGCCTTTCTTTGGGATTGGAATGAAAACTGACCCTTTCCAGTCCTGTGGCCACTGCTGAGTTTTCCAAATTTGCTGACATATTGAATGCAGCACTTTCACAGACTAACATTACTCTAATATCAAAACTAGATAAAGATATTACTGGAAATAAAAACAACAAACCAGTATCTTTCACTGATTGCAGATGCTGGAAATTCTCAACAAAAAATTAGCAAATTGAATTCAAAAGAATTATAAAAATAATCATATCCCACCACCAAGTTTGCATGTCTGGTTAAAGTTTCAGTTATTAATCCTTAACAGACAGAGATGTTCATCTTCACTGCAGCTCTTCAACATCACACTAGAAATCTTATTTAATACAATAGCATGACAACAGTAAATAAAAGATATACAGTTTAAAAAGGAAGAATTGTTTCTACTTGCAGATGATATAATTGTCTAATTAGAAAGTCATATTAATTTTCTAAAAAGCATAATTATAAATGGGTGCAGCAAAGTTATATATGTGGTTAATATGAAAAAATCAACCGCATTTCCATATACTAGAAATGAATATTAGAATTTGAAGTTAGAGGGGAAAACACTACCATTTGCAAAACTACAGTGCCAAAATGAAATAGTTATATAAATCTACAAAATTTACAGAACTTAATATGCATAAAACTATAAAATACTGAAACAAAGTTAATAAAGATCTAAATAAATGAAAAGATAATCTATGTTCATGAATCTGAAGTCAAAGTATTGGTAAGATGTCAGTTTTTCCCAATTTGTTCTGTATATTTAAAAGTAATCCTAGTCAAAGTCCCAGTACAGTATTTTGTGGATATTAACAGATTCTAAATGTCTATGAGAAGGCAAAATGCTAGAATAGTCCACACAATATTAAAAAAGAAAAACAGGTAGAAGACTTACTATCTCATGTCAAGATTTTAACACTTGGAATTTCATTAGTGGCCCAGTGGTTAAGAATCCACCTATCAGTGAAGGAAACGCTGATTCAATCTCTGGTCCAGGAAGATCCCACATGCCATGGAGCAACAAAGCCCATGTGCCACAACTACTGAAGCCTGCATGTCCTAGAGCCCATGCTCTGCAGTAGGAAAGCCACTGCAATGAGAAGCCCATGCACCACAACTAAAGATTATCCCTGCTTGCCACACTACAGAAAACCCATGCACAGCAATGAGGAGCCAACATGCCCAGAAATAAATGTAAGTAAATAAAATAATTGAAATATTTTATATTCAATATTACCATAGTTAATATTGTATTATATCAGCAAAAGAATAGACACATAGGTCAGGTCATTCAATTCGGTTCAGTCAGTCAGTCATGTCCAAATCTTTGCAACCCCATAGAATGCAGCACGCCAGGCCTCCCTGTCCATCACCATCTCCCGTAGTTCACTCAAACTCACGTCCATCGAGTTGGTGATGCCATCCAGCCATCTCATCCTCTGTCATCCCCTTCTCCTCCTGCCCCCAATCCCTCCCAGCATCAGAGTCTTTTCCAATGAGTCAGCTCTTCGCGTGAGGTGGCCAAAGTACTGGAGTTTCAGCTTAACATCATTCCCTCCAAAGAACACCCAGGGCTGATCTCCTTTAGAATGGACTGGTTGGTCAGGTCAGTTCAATTCAGTTCAGTCATTCAGTCATGTCCAACTCTTTGCAACCCCATAGAATGCAGCATTCCAGGCCTCCCTGTCCTTCACCATTTCCTAAAGTTTGCTCAAATTCACATCCATTGAGTCAGTGATGCCATCCAACCATTTCCTCCTCTGTCACATCCTTCTCCTCAAGTCAACTGATCTTTCAAAAGAAATAAGTAAAAAAAAAAGATAGTATTTTCAATCAATGGTTCTGAAATACGAATATTTCATGAATCTGCATAAAAAGAAAAAAAAATCTAGACACAGAGCTTATAGTTTTCATAAAAAAATAACTCTAAACAGCTCTTAGACTTAGATGTAAAATTATAACATTTCTTGAATAAATTTAAGATGAATATATATGACCTTTAGTTTGGTGATACATTTTAAATATAACACAAATGGTATGATCCATCAAAAAAAAAAAAAAAAAAGCCATTGGTTGACTTTATTAAAATTTGAAACTTCTCTGTAAAAGACATTAAGAGAATGAAAAAAACAAAGAAAGAGACAGCAGACTAAAAGAAAATATCTGCAAATGTATGAAAAGAAAAAGTGAAAGTGTCAGTCACTCAGTGGTGTCCAACTCTTTGTGACTCTATGGACTCTAGCCCTTCAGGCTTCTCTGTGTCCATGGAATTCTCCAGGTAAGACTATTGGACTGGGTTGGCATTTCCTCTTCCAGGTGATCTTCCCAACCCAGGGGTCGAACTCACATCTCCTATTCTTTACTGTCTGAGCCAGGGAAACATATCTGAAATAAATTAAAAAAAAGATCTTGTATCCAAAAACAACATTAAAAATCCAAACAAATGAATTAAAATTGAACAGATATCAAAACAGAAATCATCAGAAAATATACAGGTCACAAAGAGGCATATGAAAAGATGCTTACCAATAACTGTTATAAAAATATTCAAATTAAAGCCACATTGAGATACCATTTCACACCTATCAGAATGACTAAATCCAAAGGCTATCAGTACTAAATTGTGACAATGACACAGGACACAGAAAGTTTCACTTATTACTAGAGGTAAGGCAAATGGTATAGCCACTCTGAAACACATTTAAGCAGTTTCTTATAAAACTAAATATAGTTTTACTAAATAATCCAGCATTAAAGGCTCAGAGGTATTTACTCGATTTGAATACTCATATCCAACAAAAAACTGAGCAGAGATGTTTATAGTAAATTATTCGTAATTACCAAAATCTGTAAGTAACCATGATAAACACTAGCAGGTGACTAGATAACAAATTGTAGTCCATCTATATAGTGGATTATTATTCAGTGAAAAAAAGAAAATGCTATCAGACCATGAAAAGACATAGATAAAATGTAAATGCATATTGCTAAGGGAGAACTGCCAGTATGAAAAAGCTGCACAGTTGTATGATTTCAATTACACATGCTTCTGGAACAAAACAAACTATGGAAAGAGTAAAGAGACCAGTACTTTCTTCAGATTCAGAGGGAATGAAGTGAATAATTGAAGCATAGAATTTTTAATGCAAAAAATATACATTTGGTATAGCATTATAGAAAACCCAAAATGGTAAGCTTTTTACAAAACAAAAGAACTTCATAGTCCAAAGAGCAACCTTAATGGATACAAATTTTGACAAATTCATTTAGGGTTTGGATATTTCAAGATTAAATAAAGAATGTGACAAGATAATTTCAATATATTACAAATACATGGAAAAAAAAAAAAAAAAACAAAAACCTGCAACTGAGTGGTAGGGAAATAAAGTAATAATTCAACCAACTTTGGAAATGTATGGATTCAAAAAGGCATAAAGAGGGGAAGGAATCAAATTGCATTTAAGCACTTAATTTGTTTCCCATAAGGTATGGGAATCTACTATTCTGAATCTACTATACATATAGACTGGAATTGAACAAATTAGTAAATTGATGGTGAGTGCCCTAAGTCAGAGTTCTCACTGTTGGAGTGAGAGTTTACAGAAAACAGGAGAAGGATATTAAAATTATCTATGTGTTAATGGAATCTAAGTTACCAGTGACATCAGTATGAATTCATTTTAGTTTGCTACATGCTTAGTTGGTCAGTTGTGTCTGACTCTTTGCGACCCCATGAACTGTAGCCCCCCCAGGCTCCTCTGTCCATGGGAATTTTTCAGGCAAGAATACTAGTGTGGGTTGCCATACCCTCCTCCAGGGAATCTTCCCAACCCAGGGATCAAACCCAGATCTCCTGTGTTGCAAGCGGATTCTTTACCATCTGAGCCAGCAGGGATGCCCTAGTTTACTACAGACACAGATGGTTTTGTATAGAAACATTTACAGAAAGGTTTACAGCATACATAGCACTCTGTAGCCATAAGCAAAGCTAACACCTGGATCTTGGTTTCTAAACCATTATCTCAAAAAAAAAAAAAAAAACACACACACAGAGATCCTTGATACAACTGCTGAATCCAGGAGGTTTGGGGCAGAACCTACACAAGTTGATCTAGGAAGTGTCTTGTAGTGCCAGAAAATAACAAAAAAGTTCTTGTAGTGCCAGAAAGTAACAACAACAACAACAACAACAAAAAAAAAAACCTCACAGTAATAGGGTACCTCAAAAGGTCCCAGGAACCAACTAAAAGAAATCCCAATGGCCCAATACTTAACATAAAATAATTTGAGGATCTCCCATTTGTGGCTCCACATGTAAGGAGTCTGGAAGTCATCACTGTATCCTAACAGGTAAAAAATTGAATAGAAGGAAAAACCAAAACTAAAAATTTTATTGGATCAGTAAGAAAGGACACCAGAGAAGGCAATTGCAACCCACTCCAGTACTCTTACCTGGAAAATCCCATGGCGGAGGAGCCTGGTAGGCTGCAATCCATGGGGTCACTAAGAGTCGGATACGACTGAGCGTCTTCACTTTCACTTTTCACTTTCATGCATTGGAGAAGGAAATGGCAATCCACTCCAGTGTTCTTGCCTGGAGAATCCCAGGGATGGGGAAGCCTGGTGGGTTGCCGTCTCTGGGGTCGCACAGAGTCAAACAAGACTGAAGCGACCTAGCAAGCAAGCAAGAAAGGACACAGGACAAACCTCTTTTACCCTCAGGACTGGAGAGAGAGGTAAATATAGGGAGTCATGGTTTACTGAAGCAGTGACCAGGACAGGGAAACTGTGAGGAAAACTAGACTGAAATTGATGAAATGCTAGAGATTCAGTGTGGACAAGACTGACAGCTACAAACTCCAACTTGACCTAGGCATTGGGGGCCCCACATTATTTAGATACTTTTCTCCAGGAGTTAGACCCATTCCCACAATAAATATCAGATAAAAGTTCCCTCCTGCTTCTGCAAAGAGAGCAGAAAAGGGACAATTCTGAAATACCCCAGTGTACCTTATTCTTCCTAACGAGGCTTGCCCTCAACAGAAACTAGTCAACCAGAGCCAAACTCCTTCAGATGTCATCAGAGCCTAACTGATTTATGAAAAGGACAATACCCAACTCCCCTCAGCTAATCTTGTCCCACCTAAATGGGGAGAGAGAAATCTGAGAAACATGTGAAGTTCACAGTATAGAGACAGGCTCACAGAAACTGAGACCTAGCCTGGAATGATACAAACTTTCCCATCATACACATCATTATCAGGTCAGAGACTATTTTTTTGGACTCCAAAATCACTGCAGATGGTGACTGCACCCATGAACTTAAAAGACGCTTGCTCCTTGGAAGAAAAGCTATGACCAACCTAGACGGTATATTTAAAAAGCAGAGACGTTACTTTGCCAAAAATAGTTCATCTAGTCAAAGCTATCGTTTTTCCAGTAGTCATGGACAGATGTGAGTGTTGGACTATAAAGAAAGCTGAGAGCCGAAGAATTGATGCTTTTGAACTGTGGTGTTGGAGAAGACTCTTGAGAGTTCCTTGGACTGCAAGGAGATCAGACCATTCAATTCTGAAGGAAATCAATCCTGAATATTCATTGGAAGGACTGATGTTAAAGCTGAAACTCCATACTTTGGCCACCTGATGCAAAGAACTGACTCATTGGAAAAGACCCTGAAGCTGGGAAAGATTGAAGGCAGAAGGAGAAGGGGATGACAGAGGATATGGTTGGATGACATCACCTATTCAATGGACATGAGTTTGAGTAAGCTACAGGAGTTGGTGGACAGGTAAACCTGGCGTGCTGCAGTCCATGGGGTCGCAAAGAGTCAGACATGACTGAGCGACTGACCTGAACTGAAGGCCTTCTTATAACAGTTTCTTTTATCTAGTACACCATGTCGAGCCATCAAGAAAAAAAAAAAAATTAAAAGGCATCCCACAAAACAAAACACAATTTGGAGAGAGAGAGCAAGCATCAGCATCAGGGGTAGCAGAGATGCTGGAATAGTCAGACGGGAGATTCAAGATAATTTAACAGAAGCCCATACCATTACAAATAAATCGAGGAAAAAAATAAATGGAATAGATTAGACATATCTTCTGTGCAAGCAAATTCGAAATATGAATGTAGATATTCTGTCCTTATAGAGGTGAAGAATAACTCCCTATTCCTTAAGTGAAGGCTGCACATCCTGACTTACTTGTAAAAGGTATTAATATTATATGGAAAGAGGACTGAGTTAACTCGGCAGTACAGAAATTTGACAAACACTACCTCATCCAGGTGATCAAAATAAACATCAAAGGTGAAAATATTTATAGTATGTACTTCATATGATATAATAAGAATTACACTTTACTTCCCTGGCCTTCCTTCCAAAACCATTACTACAGTCTAATAACAAGACAAAAATCAGACAGATCCCAATTGAGAGGCATTCTGCAAAATATTTGACCAATATTCGTCAAAACTCTCAATGTCATAAGATACAATGAATGTCCCAGAAATTGTCAGAGCGAAGAGTAGTTTAAGGAGACCTGGTAACTAAATGTGGTATGGTGTCCTGGATGAGATCTTGGAACAAAAATTAGAACTTTAAGGAAAAATTATAAAATTCTGAATGTAGTCTTTAATTTAAAACAGTACACCAATATTGGTTCATTAATTATGACAAATATAGTATGCTAATATAAGATATTCATAATAAAAGAAACAATGTGGGGTATACAGAATGTTTCTCTACTATATTCTCAATAATTTTGTAAATCCCCAAGTGTTCTAAAATTAAGTTTATTACAAATATATAATTTGACTAATTTTATTAAGAATAAAATGATATGAATCAATACTGTATGTATACAAATGTGCTTTTTTCAGTAATTTAACCCTGTCATTTCAGCATTTATTTTTTACATTTTTTTAATTTTATTTTTTAACTTTACAATATTGTATTGGTTTTTCCATATATCAACATGAATCCACCACAGCATTTCAGCATTTAATGTCAAGGAAATTTGTAGGCCCTCACCATCTCCCTTCACCTTGGATTGTTGATGGTTTTCCTCTTTGTTTCTATTTCTTACTAAACAATCTTGACCTCTGCTTACTAAATCTAATATATCCACAAAATGCAGTTATTCAGTTATTAATCATACCCATCAATTTCTCTAAGAGTTAGATAAAACACTAAGTGAAAATAGATTTAATAAGGATAGACAGTGACTCACAGAGTTCCAAATATGCCTTTAAGATAAAAAATAATGCATGTCTCTTTGAATAGATGAAAGGAAATTACTAAAACATAAATAACAGGCTATATTAGTTTTGGCTTTGGACACAGTGTAAACCACAGTGTTTTACTTTCTCTTAAAGCTTCTTATTTATAATATTACTTTTAATCAGTTATGTTGCATCTTCCTTCCAAGTGATTAATAGAATAATTTGTACTTCTGTATTAAAAAGGTATTAAACTTTAATACTCAAGGTAAGACATCTTTTTAGATATGCATATATAATTTTAATAAATATATGCATAAATCCACAAGATGACTGAGATACTGTATATATTAAAAGAGATAAAAATCACTTATGGAACTTATTGTATTATAGATTCATAATGCAGTAGTCCTTACATAAATGTATTTTCAAATTCTTTTTCTGATGTTTTATGCCTATTGCATGTAAGACCATGAAATTTATAAATTATATCAATAATCATTTGAAGGAAATTATAAAATGAAAAGTAAACCTGAAAAATAAAAAATTTGAATAGATGGCAGCAAGTAGAAATATATAAGACAAATAAACAGCATATAGGAGCTCCTGAAAAGCATGGTCTTACACTGGAGAAAGAGCACAGCAAGTAGGTGCTAGTGGACTGTGAGGCAAAGCCCACACACATTTGCTTTCTTTATATTTCACATTTTCTGCTCAGTTTTTTTTCTGTTGTGCTGATTTCTGTAAGTGCAGGATATGCATTTGTCCTTTTTTCATTTGTTGACGTCCACATACCTTTACTGAACAAATGTTATTTATATGTCTGCCAAGTACCAGTCCTCCTCGTAGACACAGATGATCCATTCCCTCATGAAAATTTCTACTTATGTACATTCCAGCTGCTTAGAAAAATTATTTTTTCCTCTTCTGCAAGGATTTTGGGTGAGAACTTGATGCC
Source organism: Bos indicus x Bos taurus (assembly GCF_003369695.1). Lineage (NCBI taxonomy): Eukaryota > Metazoa > Chordata > Mammalia > Artiodactyla > Bovidae > Bos > Bos indicus x Bos taurus. The sequence goes on along the minus strand of NC_040076.1, from coordinate 14,129,001 downwards.
ATTTCTGAGCCTCTTTAGCTTTGGGGTAGAATAGAATTTACTTCCTAGTTTGAGTGGTAGTTAGAAATGGTCCCCAGTATTTTAGATGATCTCTACTTATCATTTAACTGCTTTTTCACTGACCTCTTCTGCAGATGTAGCTGTGACTGCAATAAAACTTGGCTATTTTGCAATTCATATTAGCATACTTTAGTCACTTGGAGATAAAGCTATATAGATCACAGCTTTCACTCTTTAAGCAAAAATCATAAATGTATTAATCATGAAAAATAAAATGATAAATATTCATGCAAAATGTCTGGAATATTAACATTTTTATAATGATGGATGAGAAGTTAAAAGTATTATTAATGGACAAAACTAAGAATTTTATGCTTTATTAACCAAATTGGATTGAATATTACATCCAGACATTTGAACTAGGTTTTATATGTGTGTGTGTGTGTGTGTGTACATACATATGTATTTGCTCAGTTGTTCAGTCACGTCCAACTCTTTGCGACCCCATGGGCTACAGCCCTCCAGGCTCCTCTGTCCATGGGATTCTCTAGGCAAGAATACTGGAGTGGGTTGCCATTCACTTCTCCAAATCTTCCTGAGCCGGGGATTGAACCTCAGTCTCCTGCACTACAGGTGGATTCTTTACTATCTAATCCACCAAAGAAGCCCATGTGTGTGTGTGCTAATCACTCAGTCATGTCCAACTCTGTGACCCCAAGAACTGTAGCCTGCCAGGCTTCTCTGTCCATGGAATTCTACAGGCCAAGAATATTGGACTGCCATTCCTTAGTCCAGAAGATCTTCCCGACACAGAGACTGAACCCTGGTCTCCTGTATCACAGGCAGATTCTTTATTGTTTGAGCTACAGTGAAGTACTAGAGAAGCCTATATAAGTATGTGTGTGTGTGTGTGTGTGTGTGTGTGTGTGTGTGTGATTGTTTGTTTCTGTTGTAGGAAGGTAAAGTAATGAGGTATTTATTTATTTCTTCTTTGTTACCTAAAAATGTGGCTATGCCTAGGTGTTTGGTTACAAGAATGTAGATTTAGGGGTTACGAATAGCTTTTGTGTTCAGTTCAGTTCAGTCGCTGAGTCGTGTCCAAGTTTTTGCAATCCCATGGACTGCAGAATGCCAGGCTTCCCTGTACATCACCATATTGGGAAAATTTCCTTACCACCTAGTATAGATTTTGAACCTGAATTCATTTGAGAAGACTCTTATGATGGACAGCTCTTACACCTACCAAACTTTTCAGTGTCTATTATTTGGAAGGAAACTGCCACAAAGAAAGTACAAAATTGACCATGATAAAGTCCCAGGAAATTCTCAAATTATCTAGCTATTTCTTCCTTCTACATTTCTAAGAGAGGACCCTAAATAGCATGACTGGGATTGACTTTCTCATTATTAGGGGAATGATAATTATATTTTTATCAGGAAAAAAAATTAGTTGTAATATCACTTGAATATGGATTCTATGAAGAAAACATATCAGATAGAGATGATTTATTTTAATTTGGATAATTCTGAGTTTGATAGCTTCTCACAGCTGGCTAAAATCTTCATCTGTGCATTCAATATCCAAGTCATAATAACAGCATGTGCAGCTCAAATACTAAACATGGCCTATTCACTTATTTGGTTAAGCTCTATAGTACACTAAGTATGTGATGTGTCTCTGTTAGGTAGGAAGCTAGGCATGAGCAACCTGGGGTGGTCTAACTGAAAAAGATTCAAGCTTAGTGGCCCAGGAGAGTTCACCAGTATGCTAAAATATAACCAGATTTTTTTCCAACTCAGATGCATAGAAACTCCCCTCACAGACTTGCTCAAATCTGGCATATGTACCCTTGATTCACAGATGTGTTCTGAAGTGACCTTAGGCAGCTGGGAGCCCATTAATTGTTCACAAATATTCTATACATACAGATATCTTATTATAATAGACTAAATCATGGGAAAGATAAAAGAGAGCCTGTTGTTATGTAACCTGCAACTGTCAATCAAAACTGTCAGTCCACGCCCACCTGGATGAATAAGTAAAAGCCTTGTCTTGAAAACCACCTGCACCTCATCATTCTGTTGCCAGGGCCTCTCTTGGCTTGGCCCATCTCTCCCTTGAGGTGTTATTTCTACTCTTTCTTAAGTAAACTTGTTTTTGCCATTGTTACAACCTCAGATTCTTCTCTGTGTCCTTATCAAGAATCGAGGCCTTGAGGAAGGGTCCTCCTTGACTGTCCCTATCTGGTAACAGTCCCATCAAAATATTTAGGATATAACCATGTATAAAATAGAAGAAATCACACTTCTCTTGGATACTGCTGTCCAGTTAACAAAGATAATCACTACATAAATCAAATAACTGGATAAGTAAGAACACACCAGTTATTACAATTGCTGTGATAAGTGGAATCAACAGATAGATATAAAAGACAACAGACTGCTATGTTGGAAGGTCAGGGGAGACTGACTGGAGAAAGTGACATTTAAGTGATTGTTAAAAGGAATTAGCTTTTTATACACAATAACTTCTCAGGTGGGAGAAATAGGATGAAGGCCCTGAAGAGACAAAAATATTCAGTACAATCAAGGACCAGGAAGAAAGCCTCTGTGGAAGGATGGTTTATCAAGCTATGGTTTAGTGAGTTATGTATAGAGAGGAAGATCAGAGATGTGTTCAGAGATAAAATCTTGGGCAAAGAGATATTAGGTCTAACAGACTAAACTGGAGAGTTTGGATTTTATTATGAATGTGTTTTAATCCATTGCATTGGACAGTTTGATTTGGTTATATAAATATGTATGTGTACATATATATATATATATATATAATTTATACTTTTGAATGTTGATGTGAATAAGAAAATATGTGAATAACATGAAAGCCAGGAGAATGATAAGAAAGCTAATGTATGGCTTAGATGATTTTCAATGATAATTTGTGCAAGGGTGAGTATACAGAGAGAGAAAATATGAGCATGTTCAGGATATATTGTGGTAGAAAGAGATGTATGTATTGGTGATGTAGTAGATGGAGGGAGTGAGAGGGTAAAAAAGAAGAGGAATAAATGCTAACTCCTATCCCTGTGGTTTAACAAGTGAGCAAATAATCCAAATTCTGAAATAAATACTCTAATAAAGATTAAAAATGGAAAGTAAAAACAGCTTTTTGAGAACTTTTACTAAAATATTAACTTGATAAACTGTGGATTAAATTTTTGCTAATTATGTGATTGAAATTGATAAAAATAAAAGTAGAGAAAGATATCAGCTGTGATGGAGGGTAGTGACTATTTTATCATTAAAAATATAAATACAATTTGAACCCAATGTGGAGCTATGTACTTTCCGAAGTGTATTTGCTGGAAAATTATTACAGCGTTTTCAAACTTCACTCCTGTCTTTATACAAGGTCAGAGCAATCCGCATTTCTATAGGAATGTTCAGGTAGAAAGTGTATGAATTACACTCCAGTGGGGAAGGGATCACTGATCTCCTCTAGCATTATATCTGTGTGGATTTACTCTTTTCTATTGAGAGGAGGACATGAGAGAATGGGGCTTCACATTTCATCCATTTGCATTCTAGTCACTGAAATAATAATGGCTATATGGTTACAAGAGTAGAAGCGGTGCTTTAAAATAAGGGCATTCTCTCAAATCTTAATAGTTTCCACTGTAAAAACTAAGGACAGTCCTTCCCAGATTCACTGTTTCAGAGAACTGTTATTAGTTGAGTCAAAACTTTAAATGGCTTTTGTTGTAAAATAAACAATTGGTATATGGCACTCGATGAGAGGGATGGTCTGAGAATGGTTTATTGTGACAATGCAATCACTTTCAGGTATTACATTTCAGGATGAAAACTATAAATCACTCACCTTGCCAGGGTGAAGTTTGACTTATTCCTGTGGTCAACATGGATATGGACACCAAGGGCAAATGAGTCAGAAGAACTTGATGAAAAAAGCCTTTGAGTATTAATCACATATATTTCACTTCTTGAATGAACAAAATGTGTTATATTTTCTCTACTATCAATTCTTTATGTGTTAGCCATAATTACCTTTGCTATGTGTTATATGTTATTTTGTTACATAATTTATATTCAGATTTGAATGTAGGCCATAACATATACTGAGATAATAATTGGTTATAAAAACTGTTTCATTTTTATTAATAAAATCATTTTAATTGTATCTATAATTGATAAATGTACAGATTATAACTGTGTCCCTAGTACCATGGGATTGATGTGCTTTTGTTTACTTGTATAGGTATAACATATCATTTAACCCACATATGTTATGAAAACAATAGTATAAACAACCACATAGTGAATTTTAGAGTGAAACTTCACATTTATTCAATGATAGGCCCCTTAAAGTCTACAGAAAGTATTTCTCAACTAATAATGTGCATATGACCCATATGGGATTCTGTTAAAAGGCAAATTCTGGTTCTGTTTATAAGGAGAAGAATTTTTTTTAAATTTTCAATTCAGTGATGGTTCCAATAATTCTATTCTGCTGATCACAGTTTAAGTAGCAAATAATGTAAGTATATGTTTTTGTATATCAATAGATAAATGAAATATAAGGTAAAATGTTTTTATTATAAGAGTGGTTATGCTAATTGCTAAGTCACTTCAGTCGTGTCTGACTCTGTGTGACCCCATAGATGGCAGCCCACCAGGCTCCCCCGTCCCTGGGATTCTCCAGGCAAGAACACTGGAGTGGGTTGCCATTTCCTTCTCCAATGCATGAAAGTGAAAAGTGAAAGTGAAGTAGCTCAGTCATGTTGACCCTCAGCAACCCCATGGACTGCAGCCTTCTAGGCTCCTCCATCCATGGGATTTTCCAGGCAAGAGTACTGGAGTGGGGTGGCATTGCCTTCTCCAGAGTGGTTATATTCCAACATAATTTTTGCCTAAATGAAACAGACAAGAAGCAATTACATTTTCTAATTCCCTTTTATCTATGCCTTTTTTCTTCCACATTGCTTATTTCCATTTTAAATAAATCTCCACTACAAATACTTTCAGTAATGACTCATGTTGACTTCAAAATCAACAGTATGGTTCAAAAATAAGAGCATCTTTTACAATAATGTGTTTTTTCTGGGAATGGTAATGATAGTGACTTTGCCCAATCAATAGAAGCCAAACAGGAAACTGAAGCAAGGCTTTTGGTATCCCTGAGCTGGCTGCAGGAGGGAGTAAAAACAAGTAACAGGTTCCCTTGCTCATTCATAGAGGTGTGTGTTGGGGGGTGGGAGTGTTTGGGTGTGAGCTTATACCCTATATAGGGTGAAGGTAGGAGTGTGTCCAGGGATCTGGCTGGAGGGGTGGCTTAAATGGTTTGCATTCCTGGTTGTGGTGTTGAGTGCAGTGGGCATGTGAAGTATCCTGCTTTTGTTCCCAACACCCAGTTTTTGCTCCAGCTCTTCAGAAATGGCAGTTGGGTTTTTTGTTTAATTTGTATCTTTTGGTCTAGAATTTGCTCCAACTGCACATGCACAGCTATTTTTAGCCCCATGTAGTTTCCTCCCTTATGGCTCAGCTGGTAAAGAATCCGCCTACAATGCAGAAGAACCCAGTTCAATTCCTTGGGTTGGGAAGATGCCCTGGAGAAGAGAAAGGCTACCCACTCCAGTATTCTGGCCTGGATTACACAGTCCATGGGGTCGCAAAGAGACGACTGAGCGACTTTTAGCAACTTTCACTTCAGTTTATAGTTTCTTCATATTTTGTAGCTAGAAGAGTGTGTGTCCAAGTGCAAACTCTGCAACACTGCAGCAAAGGATCCCAGGCCCCAGGCCTTCTTAATAACTTTTGTTGTCATTCTCACAGTCCTCACTCTCTTCTCCTGCTTCTCTCTAAGGATCTGACAATGCAAACTCAACTTTGTTTATCCAGGAATTCTGATTATGCCTTGTTAGTTTGTTGCTATTCAAGGAGGTTAAAAAAACTTAAAAATTAGATACATATGTGTGTACATGCACCTGTACACACAGATACATACATATATATATACATTTATATATATATAAGTATATACATACATTTATATATATATAAAATTTATGTTTTTAAAAATATAGCTTAGATATAAAATAAATGTTTTATACATTTAGTTATACATATATATACATTTATATAAATATATATATACACACATTTATATATATATAATGTATGTTTTTAAAAATATAGCTTAGATGTAAAATAAATGTTTTATATAATTCTTATTTTCTCTGAATTAATGTTTGCACAATAACAGCTACCACTTGAATATCTCAAGGGAATGGAATTCTAGGTCAGTTTAGTTCAGTTCAGTTGCTCAGTCGTGTCCGACTTTTTGTGACCCCATGAATCGCAGCACACCAGGCCTCCCTGTCCATCACCAACTCCCAGAGTTCACTCAGACTCACGTCCATCGAGTCAGTGATGCCATCCAGCTATCTCATCCTCTGTCGTCCCCCTCTCCTCCTGCCCTCAATCTTTCCCAGCATCAGAGTCTTTTCCAATGAGTCAACTCTTCGCATGAGGTGGCCAAAGTACTGGAGTTTCAGCTTTAGCATCATTCCTTCCAAAGAACACCCAAGGCTGATCTCCTATAGAATGGACTGGTTGGATCTCCTTGCAGTCCAAGGGACTCTCAAGAGTCTTCTCCAACACCACAGTTCAAAAGCATCAATTCTTTGGCGCTCAGCTTTCTTCATAGTCCAACTCTCACATCCATACCTGACCACTGAAAAAAACCATAGCCTTGACTAGACAGACCTTTGTTGGCAAACTAATGTCTCTGCAGGGCAGCAGCTGCAAAAGCAACAGCAGCAGCCATAACCTGTTTTTCCGAGGAGCTGGAATAAACTGTCACACATACATTTAAATTTGGTGTAATTACACTGTTTGTCCTAGCTAAAGTTCAACTTTTACAGAGCAGTCACAAAGATAGTAGCATAATAAATAATTATATTTATTAAATTGATTGCAGTGTCTCTTTTGCTTTGTCATTGTCTTCAAACCTATTATGTATGGTTTTAAAATTTTCTTTATTATTAATTGGAGGATGATTGTTTTACAATGTGATGATTTCTGCCACACATCAACATGAATCAGCCATAGTTTTACATATATCCACTCTCTTTCGAAACTTCCTCCCACTTCCCACCCCATCTCACCCTTGTAGCTTGTCACAGAGCACCAAGTTTTGTAGATTTGATTTCATTGATAAAAACAAGTGATACTATTGGAATCATAAATATTTGAAATCTAGGAAAGTGCACACTTACAGTAATAAGACCTATTAAAGAATAGTGATAGATAATATTGGAGTAGGTTGTCATGCCCTTCTCCAGGGGATCTTTCCAACTGAGGGATGGAACCCACATCTTCCTGCAGTTTCTGCATTGCCAGCAGATACTCTACCACTATGTCACCAGGGAAGCCAGTGATATATATGGAGGTATTTAAATTTAAAACCGGTTTGTAAATTGATTTAAGTGACAAAGTTAATAGTGCTGCATCCTTTGCTTCTGAAGAGGTAACTTAGGAGTTGGACATATGTGTTGGTGGGCTCACTTTTACTTTTATATGACTTTCATATGTAGAAAATTTGCTTGCAGAATCTTTATATACAATCTGATGTTTTTTGCAACTGTGTTAAGTGGAGTTTTTAAAGCAATAAAGAATAGTGTTCAGGAGATATTGCTATCACGAAAATTAGCAATAAAAATAAAAACATATTATTCATTCAACCTACCATAATTAGTGAAAAACTTACAAATATGAGCAAATCACTTAGCTCGTAAGCTCTACTGGTTTAATGTCACTTCTATCTTATTTTAAGATCAAGAACTGTCAAAAATTTTCTTCCTGTTTTTGATTTTAATAACTTAGTCATAAGTATGATTATTAGATAAAATGCACTGAAATAAATTTCCACCTATTAAATTCTATTGGACCTATAAACAATTAACTATAATGTATATTATTTTGGTTAACAGTTAACTGTAGGGCTAATTGACCTAGAGCTCTTTGAAATGAATCACTATACTTTCTCCATTATCTTCATTGGTTTACACACAAATTATACATACTTTATACATATTTGTCACAACAGTGAATGGATTATTAAATGGATGTCTATGGTGAATAGACATATAACCAGTTTCACCACTGTCACCATAGACATTCACCAGTGGTGAAACTGGTTATATGATTATTTTGTTTAGCAACCATTTCAGATCAACATTTATCATATAATTTGATATAACTTTCTATTAGCTCAGTTTCATGGTTAACTTTATTTAGCAGAGTCCAGAAAATGTTACAGAACTTCATCTTTCTTAGATGTAAATCTGCTTTTTTAGCATTAAATTTAAAGATATCTAAATGATAGTATATATTTGATATTTTCAACAATTTTTGTTTTGTCATAACATTGGAGTATACATAATCATCTATGTGATTTTTTTTAAAATGTAGTGTGAAAATCAGTTAATTTTTATAGTCTTTATCAGTGAGGATTTTACTTTTAGCTTCTTTCAGGAGTCATTGCTTACTCATAGGAAAATGTCTGCTTTACATAGAGCAGTCTAGAAACTAAGATTGACTTCAAACATGACACTTTGGGTTTTTATAACAAATCATCTAATTTGACAGTAATTAAAATTATGGTGGATTTTTTAATGGCCACAAGAGGTTAGGTTTTTTCCTGAATATGAAGTTAACACAGTGTAGTTTTCAAAGAGCAAAGAGTTTAAGTCAGTCATATCTGAAAAATTGTCTGCCATTCACTAATTTTGTGAATCTGAATTATTTACATATCTCTTACTTCATTTTCCTCATGCATTTATTGTATGGCATTTAGCAGTTTACTGCTTCAGCTCTTAAGATAAAACACTGGAACAAGACCAGAAGTGATAAATCTGGTATATACAGGGAAGATTTAGAAACATATTATTCATTCATTCATGTATATTTATTTTTTACACAGTAAGGATTCACACAGAGAAGGCAATGGTACCCCACTCCAGTACTCTTGCCTGGAAAATCCCATGGGCGCAAGAGCCTGGTAGGCTGCAGTCCATGGGGTCACTAAGAGTCGGACACGACTGAGTGACTTCACTTTCACTTTTCACTTGCATGCATTGGAGAAGGAAACGCCAACCCACTCCAGTGTTCTTGCCTGGAGAATCCCAGAGACAGGGGAGCCTGGTGGGCTGCCGTCTATGGGGTTGCACAGAGTTGGACACGACTGAAGTGACAGCAGCAGCAGCAGCAAGGATTCACAAAGTTATAAGAATTATAAGAGTGATATTTTTACTTTTGTGCTAAAAATATTGGATTCTAAGTATTTTTTCTTTACATTAATAAATTTATAAAATTTATTATTAAGTACAGAAAGACGTTAAAATCAGGAAAATCTAAAATTTTGCTGAATCTCCCTAAGTGGGAAGTGTTTTTCTAAATAATTTCTTCCCTATGACCTAACATTTATTTTAAGCTACTATACTCTTTTTAACTATTTGCCATATAGAGACCCTAATTTTTTGTATCCACAAAGTAATTAGCTTGTAGGTTCATCTCCTTCAAATGATATATCCTATAATGGAGAATGGATGTGAGAGTTGGACTGTGAAGAAGGCTGAGCGCCGAAGAATTGACGCTTTTGAACTGTAGTGTTGGAGAAGACTATTGAGAGTCCCTTGGACTGCAAGGAGATCCAACCAGTCCATTCTGAAGGAGTTCAGCTCTGGGATTTCTTTGGAAGGAATGATGCTAAAGCTGAAACTCCAGTACTTTGGCCACCTCATGCAAAGAGTTGACTCATTGGAAAAGACTGATGCTGGGAGGGATTGGGGGCAGGAGGAGAAGGGGATGATAGAGGATGAGATGGCTGGATGGCATCACTGACTCGATGGATGTGAGTCTGAGTGAACTCCAGGAGTTGTTGATGGACAGGGAGGCCTGGCGTGCTGCGATTCAAGAGTCGGACACGACTGAGCGACTGATCTGATCTGGTCTGATCTGATAATGGAGAAAAAAAGGAAAATATTTGCTGATACTATCACAGTTCTCCAAGGAAATATTCAAATAATAAATAATTATTATAAAGTGCTCACTTCATGAAAATACAAATGCATGAATGTGAAAGTAGTGGAATGAGTACTTAAGTGTTTGTCAAATCTTTCCATAGATTAACGTTAGTGCAACTGAAAAACAAGACAAGCAATTGTTAATTTTCATCCTGCAAAATAACATTTCACAGATATAACAGAAGCTTTATTTTTCTTAACTACATAGCTTGACATTATTTATAATTTCAATACATTTTTACAGTTTTACAATTTCAATACATTTGTTTCCAATTTATTTTTCATACTTGTTACAGAAGAAACTGTAACTCTTTATGTGACAAACAAAACCAAAATATATATCAAAGTTAAAAAAAAAGACCTTGAATTTATTTTTATAAACCTTTAATTACATTTCAGAAAAAGGTATCTTTTTTTTTTTTTTTCTATGTGATTTCAATTTATAAAAATTGGTGCTACAGGATAATTGCATAGTTCCATTTCTCAACCATACTAAACAGAAGCAAACATACAGGGCATGTAACACAGGTATAAATTAAATCTATTTTTACATTTTGGAGCCTAGCAATTTACTTAATGCTATTTAACCATGGCATAACATGCAAAATGTGCTAATAAATTTGAGGGTGAAGGAATGTGCTTCAGGTGTTAGTCTAAAGTTTATGCTCCCAATAGACATTATTTTCTGCATTATTGAGCAGCAATTATTTGCTTCACATATCACCATGATATTTTAAAATTTTGCTTTCATCTGAACTGACTTCTGATTATCATGAGAACTACAAGTATATTAAATTGCATAGCATATTGAATTTGTTAAAGAAAAAAAAAGAAAAAAACAGAAGCTGATCATTCCATTAATTTAGAATTAGGTGGGTCTATATAAATAGTTTCTGTATGAGGAATAAGAAGATACAGGAATATTTATATATTTATGTAACCATGTTTGAAAGCATGCATTATTTTTATTCATCATCTAAAACTATGAATAATGACTGAAACTACATTTTCACTTGTCTGCATACTGTTAGTGCTTGCATGGAACATTATGATTTCAACTTAGTTTTAAATACATATCACATTTAATTACCTTCAAGTTGGACCTTACTGAAAATAAAATGTAATAAGGCAATAAAATGTAATTAGGCAATGCTACTAAAACACTTCTGTGGTTTTACTAGAATACATCTTTATTATCTATAAACATTTATGTTTCCCTGCTTATCAATCAATCAATCATCTAAAGGTGACTGGATTCATTAAATATGAGTGAAATAAATGGGGAAATCAAATATGACTTCTAGTTGTCTCCTTTGAGGAACTATGTAGATAATATATTTAGAGTAAAGTGGCTCAGATGGTAAAGAATCTGTATTAATGAAGGAGACCTGGGATTGATCCCTGTGGTGGGAAGATCCCCCAGAGAAGGAAATGGTAACCCACTGCAACAGTCTTGCCTGGAGAATTTGAGGTACAGAGGAGCCTGGCAGGCTGCAGTACACTGGGTCACAAAGAGTCAGACACAACTGACTGACTAACACACACACACACACACACACACACACACTGTAGTTTGAGACAAAGTCCATTTAAGGGAAGCTGCTGCTGCTGCTGCTAAGTCGCTTCAGTCGTGTCCGACTCTGTGCGACCCCATAGACGGCAGCCCAGCAGGCTCCCCCATCCCTGGGATTCTCCAGGCAAGAACACTGGAGTGGGTTGCCATTTCCTTCTCCAAAGGGTGAAAGTGAAAAGTGAAAGTGAAGTCGCTCAGTCATGTCCGACCCTTAGCGACCCCATGGACTGCAGCCCACTAGGTCCCTCCATCCATGAGAGTTTCTAGGCAAGAGTACTGGAGTCGGGTGCCATTGCCTTCTCCATTAAGGGAATCCCGATGTGTTAAATTTTAGATATGTTTAAATATTGAGATATCAGTCTAATATTCAAGCATGGCAATTGATCAGTAAGACTTATGACTCTAAAATATCTAGGCTTCAAGTGCAAGTCAGTAGTGATCTTCACAGAGAGTATTTTTAAAGCCATAAAAATAGATGAGACAATTTAAATAGAATATAGAAATTAAAAGAAGTACAGTATTGATGTTAGGGACAAATTTTGAAGAGCAGCGGTAGAAGTAAGTAAAAACAAAAAGTAACCAAAAAAGAGCTGGGATGAGATGAGAGTGGGAGGATTGTGGCATAAGACCAGTTAAATAAAGTAAAGTATGTCAAGAAAAAGACAACACAAGTCAATTGTGAAGAATGCTGATGAAGAGTCACATGAAATGAAGATTTTGCAATACAAGATCAGACAGTTTGAGAGCTCACTGCACTCTCTAATAAATGAGAAGTGATATTTATTCTCTAGTGAATGAGAAGTAATATTCATTCTCTAATGGATGGATATAGTATTTTTTTAGAAAATTCTTCTTGGGATTTGGCTACTGGTAGGTCAGGAAATGAAGTAGTAACTGGAGGACAATGGTGAAAACACTTTCACTTTTTAAACTATAATAGACACACAGTGAACTACAGAATTAAGATGGACAATGATTTTTAATGATCATCAATATAGATATAAACAACTGTTAAATTAAGTTATAGAACCATTGATCTAACCAACACGTAAAGTAAGTTATAGAAACCCCTTCTCATCTCTTTTTTGTTCTTTTCCTCAAAATCCCTACTCAGAAACTACTTGTTTTGATTTCTGATTTCTTTCAGAATAAATTAGTGTTGCAATTCCTGGAACTTCATAAAAATAAAAAATTATACATTTTCATACTGGGCTTTTCCCGTGCCCCATAAATACGGATGAAATTTATGAATATCACTATGGTCTTCACTATAGTTTATTCTTTTCATTGGTGAGCACTACTGGATTGTAAGAAAGTACACATTTATTAAATAATTTTCCTGTTGATATATGTTTTCCTGTTCATGTACACATTTCTTTCCAGATTTGAGCTATTTTAAGTTACTGAATGCAAGATGACTCATATAGCTTGAAAACAAGTTTCAAGTGACCTTATACTGTTTCAAATATTATACTGTATTGTTATTGTTCAGTCATTCAGTCATGTGTGACTCTCTGAGACCCCATGGACTGCAGCATGCCAGACTTCCCTGTCCATCACCAACTCCTGGAGCTTGGTCAAATTCATGTCCATTGAGTTGGTGATGCCATCCAACTATGTCATCCTCTGTTGTCCCCTTCTTCTCCCCTTCTCCTCCTGCCTTCAATCTTACCCAACATCTGGGTCTTTTCTAATGACATACAGTATAATAACTATCCTGGAGGAGGAAATGGCAACCCACTCCAGTACTCTTGCCTGGAGAATCCCTTGGACAGAGGGCTACAGTCCATGGGGTCACAGGACTGGTGGGCTACAGTCCATGGGGTCGGAGAGTCAGACACGACTGAGTGACTGACACACACACACGCACACACATGATAACTATCAAAGTTCAAGATTTTTTTTTAGGATATTGTGAATCAGTTGAGATTAAATATATGCCACAGTTATTGAGTAGCATTGAAACATATGTATTACCATGTGTAAAATTAGATAGCTATTTAATTAGCTAGTTGTTCAGTTGCGTCTGACTTTTTGCCACTACATGGACTGTAGCCTGCCAGGCTCCTGTGCCCATGGGAGTCTCCAGACAAGAATACTGGAGTGTGTTGCCATTCCCTTCTCCAGAGTATCTTCTCAACTCAGGGATTGAACCCTGGTCTCCTGCATTGTGGGCAGATTCTTTGCCATCTGAGCCACCAGGTGGAGATTTTTCTGCTGTTATCCTGCTGTCTTAACTTTTATACTGAGCACATTATGAGAAATGCCAGCTGGATTAATTACAAGCTGGAATTAAGATAGGTGGGAGAAACCTCAACAACCTCAAATATGTGGATGATACCACTCTAATGGCAGAAAGTGAAGAGGAACTAAAGTGACTCTTAATGAGAGTGAAGAAGGAGAGTGAAAGAGCTAGCTTAAAACTAAATATTAAAACAAAAAACAAAACACTAAGATTATGGTATACAGTGCTACTATTGCATGGCAAATAGAAGTGGAAAAGGTGGGAGTAGTGACAGGTTTCCTCTTCTTAGACTCTAAAATCACTGTGGATAGTGACTGCAGCCATGAAATTTGTAGACAATTGCTTCTTGGCAGCAAAGCTATGACAAACCTAGACAATGTGTTGAAAAGCAGAGACATTACTGTGGCTAAAAAGTCTGTATAGTCAAGGGTATGGTCTTCCCAGTGGTCACATACAGTTGTGAGAGCTGGACCATAAAGAAGACAGAAAGCAAAGAAATGATGCCTTCAAACTTTGCTGCTGGGGAAGACTCCTGAAATTCCCTTGGACAGAAAGGAGAACAAACCAGTCAATCTCAATGGAGATCAGCCCTGAATACTCATTGGAAGGACTGATGCTGAAGCTGAAGCTCCAGTATTTTGGTCATCTGATGTGAACATCCGACTCACTGTAAAAGTCTCTGATGCTGGGAAACATTGAGGGCAGAAGGAGAAGAGGGCATCAGAGGATGAGATGGTTGGATGTCATCACTGATATAATTGACTTGAAATTGGGCAGACTTCAGGAGATGGTGAGGGACAGGGAGGCCTGGTGTACTGCAGTCCATGGGGTCACAATGTGTCAGACATGACTGGGTGACTCAACAACAACAACAGTTATTGAGGGTAATATATAACCTGTGACATTAATCCTAATGGCTAATGTGAATTGAAAACAAAACAATCACTATATTTCAGGAAGCAAAACAAACAAAAACAGATATCAGGTTTTTTGTTTTCCTATAACAATACGAATTTGAGAAAAAGTAATGGGAATTATTAAGACACCAAAGAATCATGACTATTTCCCTTTACTAGAAACCTTTTTCTGAAGATTTCTTGTGAATATGAGGTTAAATTATTCATAGAATATATTTAACATAGGGCTTATAACAATGTAAGCTCTTGATTTATGTTAGTTATTTTAGTTACTGTTGTCATTTGACTTTTTTTTTTTTTTTTTTTTAAACAAAGTGTGCTATTGCCATTGCTAATGCTGAAGGTAAAGCTGATCATGATGATGAAAAACCAGTAGGGGAAAGTTCATGAATCCAACTAGTCAGACTAGTTCAAGATATGAACCACCAACTACAATGATTGGGAAAATAACTTTATCTGTTATTTTTTTTTAGCCTCAACTCTTGAAAAATGAGGATAATACTGCCCAGTGCTTAAGGGTTTTTCTAAGATGAAATCAGTTCATATAAATACAGTATTGAGAACACTGTCTGGTCCTTAGTAAGAGGATATAAATGTTAACTAGCTGTATCAACAATTCAATATTGCTATCATGTATGGTCTCTGGGTTATCAGAGAACTGTTTCTGAGGTTGTGGAGATTGTGCTGAGATACAAAGAGTAGAACTGAACTAGAAAAAAAAATTGGGTAGAGGATTGCTTAAAGACAGGAGCAATGAAGTTTGCAAACCATATCAGAAAAACTAAAGGAATTTAGGTGTGGATGAAATGCAGAATGGACAGAATTTGGGCAGTCTGGAATGGAGATCATATGGAGAATTATGCCAGATATTGCAAATTCAAATGTCTATATAAAATAGTAACAACCACAAATATGTCAGATGTCAGGGAAAAGACTGTGGCATGTAGCAAGAGCAGACATAGACTAATTCACACACAAAGGGATACATCTAAAGTTGCCATTTTGCCATTTTATACATTCCTATTTAAGATAGTATATATAACTTCAAGGGGCTTCCCAGGTGGTGGTGATGGTAAAGAACCTGCCTGCCAATGCAGGAAATATAAGAAACTAGAATAACTTACTAAAACAGAAGATGAAAAGTACAGCCTATCAAACAAAACTGAGTTTGTATATATGTTTCTATAAACAAGGTTTTATTGGAAAATTCTCATTTTGGTCACATTTTGTGATAGCTGTTTTCATACCACAATGGTAGGATTGAGATGCAGTGATAGAGAGACCCTAGAGCCAACAAAACCTGAAATACTAATTACCTGGTCCTTCATAGAAAATATTTGCTGAGTTATGTACTAAATAAAGATTATATGGAAGAGAACTGAAACTTGTCCCCCTTTCTCTGCTCATATCTAACAATTGATAATTGCCTGCTCTAATATTTGTCCTTTCTAGACTCTCTATGGAAAAAAAAAAAATCTCAAAGTAAGAACTGGCCTGAGTACAATAATTAAGGGTATAACTAAATTTCCTAGTTAAGATCAATTAAAGAATTATAGTGTTTCCTAATATATCCTTCCAGCTAGATAAAAGGAATTATAGGAATCTTAAGTTTCTTGCCTCAAGTGGCCTCTCATTGGCCCAAAGTCAGTGGTAATTCAACCTCTAGTTCGAAGGATGAATTTAGCATTACATGGTGTAATATTGCTAATTTGGCTCATAAAATTCTTCAACATTTGAAAATTGGTTCTTACCATTTATCACTTAAAAACAAAAACTCATAGCATAAAAGTTGAGAGTCATGTTTTGTTCAGTGGGAACTTTTAGGACTTTAAGTCTAGGTGGCAGCATCTCAAATAACCCTGAGAGAATGTACTGAGCATTCGAGGTGGGGAGGTAGAATGTACAGGAGTTTTGCAACAAAGGGCAGATAGTCTGGGACCTCAAAAAATTATTGCTAAAGAAAACTTGAAATCCCAAGTTAAGGAATTTAGTGCTTTTCTATGTATGAGAAGACACAAGAGTCTGGGCTCACTGAAATCATTCCTTGAATATACACCTCAGCTATCTTGGGGTAGTAGCCTGTGTTTTCAGAACTTGAGTTGCCTCAGGGCTCATTCCCATATTTGTCTCCTTAAAGGATCACAATTTCCCTTAATTTAAAGTGGAAGCAAAATATTATCATTTAAAATTTGGACTCTGAGGTATCATTAGAATGACAAAAATAGGTAGTACTTTCAGTTGATGATCTAATAATCTTGGTTACAACTTAAATGAAATAAGCATAGACAATATGAGATAACCCATTAAAACAATAAAATAAAATGCTTTAGAAAACACCATTTCAAGGCAAGGAGCTATATTAGAGTATTGAAATGAAAAGGGAAACCAATATTCATCATTATGGAATATACAATCTTGGGTGAATAAAGGTGGAATTATGTTGCAGGCAATGGGAGGTTAAATGATTGTGAAAATTTATCTCAATTCATATCAGATTGCAGTTTTTATATTTCCAATAAGACTATGATTGTACGGAAAATGGTTTAACTAATTTTTATTCAATGACTACCTGAAAGAGGTTGTATTCATTCCACTGAAACCTATATCCTTATAATAACTGATGACAAACATTGTTAACTCACTGTTTTCTGATGTATTTTAAACTAATTTTGAACTGTATAATTTTCCAAATTGAGAACATTTTCCACGGATAGGCCTTTATGATCAATTTATTGCTGGTAGGCATGGCAACTTAATCAAAATAGTCTTGTCTCTTAGATTCAAATAGTAGTTATTAACTTGAGCATAAATAAAACTATAGGGCCACATATACAATATATTTAATGAATGTTACAAGGCTATCCAAATTGTTATAAATGACATCTTTCAGCACAGCTATAGTTGCACAGAAAGGATTCAGTGATTAAGATGGCTGGCATTTTAAAATGGGTAGTGAATAATGTAAAATATCATAATCAATTTTAAGTATTCTGATTGCTGTTGTTTTAAATTAGGAAAGGAGTATAGCTTGACCAAAAACAAATTAATTAAGCTTGTCACCACAAAATGTTTCCTTGTTTGTGTTAAAATATGCCATTAAAACAAATAGACTTTACATGCCCACTGAGCTGATAAATCCCATTACCTACTCACTTTTCCCTGAAGCATATTTTTTATGCCTGCTATTTTGACACTGTTAATAACTTGCATGATAATAATCAAATGTCTTTTCCCTGCATCTCTATTGTGTTAAACTTTCTATTTTTTTGCAAGAAATCTAACAAGAAAACACTAAAGGGGAGTCTAATTTTAATAGCAACTTGAGTCTCACTTTACAGAATTTGCACTCTACAGAAATGGATATGCTAGCATGGCCTTGAGGTTGAAACACAGCTTCAAAGTTCTGAATACTATTATTCTAACCTCACAAACAAATCCTGGGGGACACTATTGAAAATAGGCCTGCTTAGAATCATAATGTTTGTGACATAAAAATAAATGAAAGCAGAGTACATGTTATTGAGATGCCCATCACAAAATCATATACTTGTGAAAGTAAAAGCCCATGAAACTGCTAAGATTAAATTTTTAAAACATGATCCTGGTTCTTTATTTTATTATCTGGGATAGATACAAGCATATCTCAGATATATTGTGAGCTTGGTTCTAGACCAC
Source organism: Bos indicus x Bos taurus (assembly GCF_003369695.1). Classification (NCBI taxonomy): domain Eukaryota; kingdom Metazoa; phylum Chordata; class Mammalia; order Artiodactyla; family Bovidae; genus Bos; species Bos indicus x Bos taurus. Next base: position 14,110,488 of record NC_040076.1, on the reverse strand, counting down.
AAGAAAGCAAATACTGCAGAGTAAGGCAAGTCATATGAATATTTTTGTTTTCCCAGTGCATATGAAAGTTATGTTTACACTGTGCTGTGCTTAGTCACTCAGTCGTGTCTGACTCTGTGCCCCTATGGATTGTAGCTCGCCAGGCTCCTCTGCCATGGGGATTCTCTAAGCAAGAATACTGGAGTGGTTTATCAAGCTCTCCTCCAGGGGATCTTCCCAACCCAGGGATGTTTACACTAAACTGTAATCTATTAAGTATGCAATAGCATTATGCCTAAGAAATACATATACATATATATATGTATATGCCATAATTAAATATAATTTATTGCTACAAAATGCTAACCATCATCTGAGCCTTTGACAAGTCACAATAATAGCATCAAAGATCACTGAACATAGATATTATAGTAAATACAAAAATAATAATATAGCTTGAAATATTGGAACCATTACCAAAATGTGACACAGAGACATAAATTGAGCAAATGATGTTGAAAAAATGATGCCAGTGGATTTGCTTGACACAAGTTTTCCACAAACCTTCAATTAAAAACACAATATCTAAGAAGCACAAAGTGAAACACAATAAAGCAAGGTATGCCTGAAAAAAAAATGAATGAACTGTTTAAATTAATTTTTTAAAAATGGCCTATAACTCTGAGATTAGGAAAGTAAATTTTGATCAATCTCCAAATGTATTAAATGATAACAGTGTGTCAGTGTATGCTTATATATTATAATTTTAGTGTTGGATAAAATGAAGTAAAACCTAATTTATGATATAACTTATACTAAATAATATATTAACATATGTAAATATAATCCTTATTACATTATGTGATACAGTTACTAGTTAACCCTCATCTTACACATAAAGAAACTGAAGCTCAAATTATAAGTGATTTGCTAATGGCCCAAATTTTTTAAGTAGAAAAGCTGGGATTTGAAATTGTCTCCTGATATATATTGCATTTAATTTCCTGTTTGATCTAAAATTAACATCTATTAACAATAATGATTTTATATTTTTTAATGAATCTATATTAATTTAATACATATTACATGTGTTACTTTCTTAGGCCCTTAGGATACACCAAAAAACAAAAAAATAATCTTTGTCCTCATAGAAAAGTTATATCTGAATAGAAATAACTTTTAAGCAAGAAAAAAAATAAGACACCTTCTTAGGAAGATGAAGAAAAGGGCTTATATAAGTAAGAGTATGAAGAACAATCACTAAATATGATATTTGAGTTCGTTTTTGATGATGATACAGAAACAGAGAAACAGAAGTTTATAGAAGACCTAATATACATGGAATTGGATTGCCAGTAAGAAATAGAATGTAGAATGTGATGAAAACAATTTAATTAAAGAAAATATTTGAAAGTTTTCCATAATTATTGAAAAATAACAAAATCAGGTTGTTTAATGTCTTCTGTGGAGAAGGCAATGGCACCCCACTCCAGTACTCTTGCCTGGAAACCTCATGGAGCCTGGTAGGCTGCAGTCCATGGGGTCGCTAAAAGTCGGACACCACTGAGCGACTTCACTTTCACTTTTCACTTTCATGCATTGGAGAGGGAAATGGCAGCCCACTCCAGTGGGCTGGAGAATCTTCTTGCCTGGAGAAACCCAGGGACGGAGGAGCCTGGTAGGAGGCCGTCTATGGGGTCGCACAGAGTTGGACACGACTGAAGCGACGTAGCAGCAGCAATGTCTTCTGTGACATAGTAAAAACATGAATAAACAACTTATAAATGTATTTTTGGTCCAGACACATGGAAAGAAAAACAGCATAACTGTCACTTGAATACTGCCTTAGAAATATATAGGTGTGTGTGTATGTATATACATATATATATATAATTTTTAATATAAATTTATTTTAATTGGAGGCTAATTGTATTGGTTTTGCCATACATCAACATGCATCCATCACGGGTGTACACATGTTCCCATCTGGAACCCTCCTCCCACCTCCCTCCCCATCCCATCCCTCTGGGTTATCCCAGTTCACCAGCCCCAAACATCCTGTATCCTGCATCGAACCTGGACTGGTGATTCATTTCACATATGATACTACACGTTTCAATGCCATTCTCCCAAATCATCCCACCCTCGCCCTCTCCCAGAGTCCAAAAGACTGTTCTAGACATCTGTGTCTCTTTTGCTGTCAGGCATACAGGATAATTGTTACCATCTTTCTAAATTCCATATATATATGTTAGTATACTGTATTGGTGTTTTCCTTTCTGGCTTACTTCACTCTGTATAATAGGCTCCAGTTTCACCCACCTCGTTGGAACTGATTCAAATGCATACTTTTTAATGGCTGAGTAATACTCCATTGTGTATATGTACCACTGCTTTCTTATCCATTCGTCCGCTGATGGACATCTAGGTTGCTTCCATGTCCTGGCTATTATAAACAGTGCTGTGATGAACATTGGGGTACACGTGTCTCTTCCAATTCTGGTTTCCTCAGTGTGTATGCCCAGCAGTGGGATTGCTGGGTCATATGGCAGTTCTACTTCAGTTTTTTTAAGGAATCTCCACACTGTTCTCCATAGTGGCTGTACTAGTTTGCATTCCAACCAACAGTGTAAGAGGGTCCCTTTTCTCCACACCCTCTCCAGCATTTATTGCTTGTAGACTTTTGGATAGCGCCATTCTGACTGGCATGAAATGGTACCTCACAGTGGTTTTGATTTGCATTTCTCTGATAATGAGTGATGTTGAGCATCTTCTCATGTGTTTGTTAGCCATCTGTATGTCTTCTTTGGATAAATGTCTGTTTAGTTCTTTAGCCCATTTTTTGATTTGGTCACTTATTTTCCTGGAATTGAACTTCAAGAGTTGCTTGTATATTTTTGAGATTAATTCTTTGTCAGTTGCTTCATTAGCTATTATTTTCTCCCATTTTGAAGGCTATCTTTTGACCTTGCTTATACTTTCCTTTGTTGTGCAGAAGCTTTTAAGTTTAATTAGGTTCCATTTGTTTATTTTTGCTTTTATTTCCATTATTCTGAGGGGTGGGTCATAGAGGATTCTGCTGTGATTTGCCAGTGAGTGTTTTGCCTATGTTCTCCTCTAGGAGTTTTATAGTTTATGATTTACGTTTAGATCTTTAATTGATTTTGAGTTTATTTTTGTGTATGGTGTTAGAAAGTGTTCTAGTTTCATTCTTTTACAAGTGGTTGACCAGTTTTCCCAGCACCACTTGTTAAAGAGATTGTCTTTTCTCCATTGTATATTCTTGCCTCCTTTGTCAAAGATAAGGTGTCCATAGATGTGTGGATTTATATCTGGGCTTTCTATTTTGTTCCATTGATCTATATTTCTCTCTTAGTGCCAGCACCTACTATCTTGATGACTCTGGCTTTGTAGTAGAGCCTGAAGTCGGCCAGATTGATTCCTCCAGTTCCATTCTTCTTTCTCAAAATCGCTTTGGCTATTCGAGGTTTTTTGTATTTCCATACAAATTGTGAAATTATTTGTTCTTGCTCTGTGAAAAATACTGTTGGAAGCTTGATAGGAATTGCATTGAATCTATAGATTGCTTTGGGTAATATACTCATTTTCACTATATTGATTCTTCCAATCCATGAACATGGTATATTTCTCCATCTATTAGTGTCCTCTTTGATTTTTTTCACCAGTGTTTTATAATTTTCTATAAATAGGTCTTTAGTTTCTCTAGGTAGATATATTCCTAAGTATTTTGTTCTTTTCATTGCAATGGTGAATGGAATTGTTTCCTTAATTTCTCTTTCTATTTTCTCATTATTAGTGTATAGGAATGCAAGGGATTTCGGTGTGTTGATTTTATATCCTCCAACTTTACTATATTCATTGATTAGTTCTAGTAATTTTCTGGTAGAGTCTTTAAGGTTTTCTATGTAGCAGATCATGTCATCTGCAAACAGTGAGAGTTTCACTTCTTTTGCAATTTGGATTCCTTTTATTTCTTTTTCTGCTCTGATTCCTGTGCCCCAAACTTCCAAAACTATGATGAATAATAATGGTGAAAGTGGGCAACCTTGTCTTGTTCCTGACTGTAGGGGAAATGCTTTCAATTTTTCACTATTGAGGATAATGTTTGCTGTGGGTTTGTCATATATCAGATGAAATTCGATCAGATCACTCACTAAGTCGTGTCCGACTCTTTGAGACCCCATGAATCACAGCACGCCAGACCTCCCTATCCATCACCAACTCCCGGAGTTCACACAGACTCACGTCCATTGAGTCAGTGATGCCATCCAGCCATCTCATCCTCTGTTGTCCCCCTTCTCCTCTTGCCCCCAATCCCTCATAGCATCAGAGTCTTTTCCAATGAGTCAACTCTTCACATGAGGTGGCCAAAGTACTGGAGTTTCAGCTTTAGAATCAGTCCTTCCAAAGAAATCCCAGGGCTGATCTCCTTCAGAATGGACTGGTTGGATCTCCTTGCAGTCCAAGGGACTCTCAAGAGTCTTCTCCAACACCACAGTTCAAAAGCATCAATTCTTTGGCGCTCAGCCTTCTTCACAGTCCAACTCTCACATCCATACATGACCAGTGGAAAAACCATAGCCTTGACTAGACGAATCTTTGTTGGCAAAGTAATGTCTCTGCTTTTGAATATGCTATCTAGGTTGGTCATAACTTTCCTTTCATCCTTGTAAGTGTCTTCAAATTTCATGGCTGCAGTCACCATCTGCAGTGATTTTGGAGCCTAGAAAAATAAAGTCTGATACTGTTTCCACTGTTTCCTCATCTATTTCCCATGAAGTGATGGGATCTGATGCCACAATCTTCATTTTCTGAATGTTGAGCTTTAAGCCAACTTTTTCACTCTCCACTTTCACTTTCACCAAGAGGCTTTTTAGTTCCTCTTCACTTTCTGCCATAAGAGTGGTGTCATCTGCATATCTGAGGTTATTGATATTTCTCCCGGTAATCTTAACTCCAGCTTGTGCTTCCTCCAGTCCAGCGTTTCTCATGATGTACTCTGCATATAAGTTAAATAAACAGGGTGACAATATACAGCCTTGACGAAATCCTTTTCCTATTTGGAACCAGTCTGTTGTTCCATGTCCAGTTCTAACTGTTGCTTCCTGATCTGCATACACATTTCTCAAGAGGCAGATCAGGTGGTCTGGTATTCCCATCTCTTGAAGAATTTTCCACAGTTTATTGTGATCCACACAGTCAAAGGCTTTGACATAGTCAATAAAGCAGAAATAGATGCTTTTCTGGAACTCTCTTGCTTTTTCCATGATCCAGGGTATGTTGGCAATTTGATCTCTGGTTCCTCTGCCTTTTCTAAAACCAGCTTGAACATCAGGAAGTTCACGGTTCACATATTGCTGAAGCCTGGCTTGGAGAATTTTGAGCATTTCTTTACTAGAGTGTGAGATGAGTGCAATTGTGCAGTAGTTTGGGCATTCTTTGGCATTGCCTTTCTTTGGGATTAGAATGAAAACTGACCTTTTCCAGTCCTGTGGCCACTGCTGAGTTTTCCAAATTTGCTGACATATTGAGTGCAGCACTTTCAGAGCATCATCTTTCAGGATTTGGAATAGCTCAACTGGAATTCCATCACCTCGACTAGCTTTGTTCGTAGTGATGCTTTCTAAGGCCCACTTGACTTCACATTCCAGGATGCCTGGCTCTAGGTCAGTGATCACACCATTGTGATTATCTGGGTCGTGAAAATCTTTTTTGTACAGTTATTCTGTGTATTCTTGCCATCTCACTTAATATCTTCTGCTTCTGTTAGGTCCATACCATTTCTGTCCTTCATCGAGCCCATCTTTGCAAGAAATATTCCTTTGGTATCTCTGATTTTCTTGAAGAAATCCCTAGTCTTTCCCATTCTGTTGTTTTCCTCTATTTCCTTGCATTGATCGCTGAAGAAGGCTTTCTTATCTCTTCTTGCTATTCTTTGGAATTCTGCATTCAGATGCTTATATCTTTCCTTTTCTGCTTTGCTTTTCACTTCTCTTCTTTTCACAGCTATTTGAAAGGCCTCCCCAGACAGCCATTTTGCTTTTTTGCATTTCTTTTCCATGGGGATGGTCTTGATCCCTGTCTCCTGTACAATGTCACGAACCTCATTCCATAGTTCATCAGGCACTCTGTCTATCAGATCTAGGCCCATAAATCTATTTCTCACTTCCACTGTATAATCCTAAGGGATTTGATTTAGGTCATACCTGAATGGTCTAGTGGTTTTCCATACTTTCTTCAATTTAAGTCTGAATTTGGCAATAAGGAGTTCATGGTCTGAGCCACAGTCAGCTCCTGGTCTTGTTTTTGCTGACTGTATAGAGCTTCTCCATCTTTGGCTGCAAGGAATATAATCAATCTGATTTCAGTGTTGACCATCTGGTGATATCCATGTATAGAGTCTTCTCTTGTGTTGTTGGAAGAGGGTGTTTGTTATGACCAGTGCATTTTCTTGGCAAAAGTCTATTAGTCTTTGCCCTATGTTACTTCTATTCCTGCTTTCTGGAGAGTTGTTATCATAAATGGATGTTGAATTTTTTCAAAGGCTTTCTCTGTACCTATTGAGATAATCATATGGTTTTTATTTTTCAATTTGTAAATGTGGTGTATTACATTGATTGATCTGCAGATATTAAAGAATCCTTTCATCCCTGGGATAAAGACCACTTGGTCATGGTGTACGATCTTTTTAATGTGTTGTTGGATTCTGATTGCTAGAATTTTGTTAAGGATTTTTGCATCTATATTCATCAGTGATATTGGCCTGTAGTTTTCTTTTTTGGTGTCATCTTTGTCAGGTTTTGGTTTTAGGGTGATGGTGGCCTCATAGAATGAGTTTGGAAGTTTACCTTCCTCTGCAATTTTCTGGAAGAATTTGAGTAGGATAGGTGTTAGCTCATCTCTAAATTTTTGGTAGAATTCAGCTGTGAAGCCGTCTGGACCTGGGCTTTTGTTTGCTGGAAGATTTCTGATTACAGTTTCAATTTCCGTGCTTGTTATGGGTCTGTTAATATTTTCTATTTCTTCCTGGTCCAGTTTTGGAAAGCTGTGCTTTTCTAAGAATTTGTCCATTTCTTCCAAGTGTCCATTTTATTGGCATATAATTGCTGATAATAATCTCTTATGATTCTTTGTATTTCTGTGTTGTCTCTTGTGATCTCTCCATTTTCATTTCTAATTTTATTGATTTGATTTTTCTCCCTTTGTTTCATGATAAGTCTGGCTAATGGTTTGCCAATTTTATTTATCCTGTCAAAGAACCAGCTTTTGGTTTTGTTGATTTTTGCTATGGTCTCTTTTGTTTCTTTTGCATTTATTTCTGCCCTAATTTTTAAGATTTCTTTCCTTCTACTAACCCTGGGGTTCTTCATTTCTTCCTTTTCTACTTGCCTTAGGTGTAGAGTTAGGTTATTTATTTGACTTTTTTCTTATTTCTTGAGGTATTCCTGTATTGCTATGAACCTTCCTCTTAGCACTGCTTTTACAGTGTCCCACAGGTTTTGGGTTGTTGTGTTTTCATTTTCATTCATTTCTATGCATATTTTGATTTCTTCTGTGATTTGTTGGTTATTCAGCAGCGTGTTGTTCAGCCTCCATATTTTGGAATTTTTAATAGTTTTTCTCCTATAATTGAGATCTAATCTTACTGCATTGTGGTCAGAAAAGATGCTTGGAATGATTTTAATTTTTTTGAATTTACCAAGGCTAGATTTATGGCCCAGGATGTGATCTATACTGGAGAAGGTTCAGTGTGCACTTGAGAAAAAGGTGAAATTCATTGTTTTGGGGTGAACTGTCCTATAGATATCAATTAGGCCTAACTGGTCTATTGTATCTTTTAATGTTTGTGTTTTCTTGTTAATTTTCTGTTTAGTTGATCTATCCATAGGTGTGAGTGGGATATTGAAGTCTCCCACTATTATTGCATTATTGTTAATTTCCCCTTTCATACTTGTTAGCATTTGTCTTACATATTGCTGTGCTCCTACATTGGTTATATCTTCTTCTTGGATTGATCCTTTGATCATTATGTAGTGTCCTTCTTTGTCTCTTTTCACAGCCTTTGTTTTAAAGTCTATTTTATCTGATATGAGTATTGCTACTTCTGCTTTCTTTTGGTCTCTATTTGTGTGGAATATATTTTTCCAGCCCTTCACTTTCAGTCCGTATGTGTCCCTTGTTTTGAGGTGGGCCTCTTGTAGACAACATATATAGAGGTCTTGTTTTTGTATCCATTCAGCCAGTCTTGGTCTTTTAGTTGAGGCATTCAACCCATTTATGCTTAAGGTAATTATTGATAAGTATGATCCCATTGCCATTTACTTTTGTTCTGGGTTTGAGTTTATACACCTTTTTTGTGTTTCCTGTCTAGAGAAGATCCTTTAGTATCTGTTGGAGAGCTGGTTTGGTGGTGCTGAATTCTCTCAGCTTTTGCTTGTCTGTAAAGCTTTTGATTTCTCCTTCATATTTGAATGAGATCCTTTCTGGGTACAGTAATCTGAGCTGTAGGTTTTTCTCTTTCATCACTTTAAGTATATCCTGCCATTCCATCCTGGCCTGAAAAGTTTCTATCGAAAGATCAGCTGTTATCCGTATGGGAATCCTCTTGTGTGTTATTTGTTATTTTTCCCTTGCTGCTTTTAATATTTGTTCTTTGTGTTTGACCTTCGTTAATTTGATTAATATGTGTCTTGGGGTGTTTCGCCTTGGGTTTATCCTGTTTGGGACTCTCTGGGTTTCTTGGACTTGGGTGATTATTTCCTTCCCCATTTTAGGGAAGTTTTCAACTATTATCTCCTCAAGTATTTTCTCATGTTTTTTCCTTTTGTCTTCTTCTTCTGGGACTCCTATGATTTGAATGTTGGGCATTTAACATTGTCCCAAAGGTCTCTGAGATTGGAATTTACTCAGTGTTCAAATGTTCTTTTGATGAATTTGTGGGGGAGAAAATGGTCTCCCATCCTATTTCTCTTCCATCTTAGGACCTCCCCTTATATATGTATATATTCATATGAAACCATCACTATAATGGTATGAGCATAAGAAGACAATTGCAATTTATTTAGGACTTAAATTATATATTTAATTAAATATAGGACAATAATAGGATATTTGTAAGAATGAGTATGATGGAGATCAAAGTGCTTGAAAAGTACAATTAAGATGTAGGTCTTTTAAATCTGAGTTATTTAAAGATGAGGTAATTTCTAACAAAATTATATTGGTAATAGTACAAGAAGATGAAACAGTCTAAATCTGGGTGTGCCATTTAACATGGCTTCAGAAATTTAAGGCAAAATCTACATGGAGACTCATGGAGATAGAGACTCAACATTATCGGATTCATACTCTTAAAAAATTAAAACAGTTGTAAAAAGGGTGGTATATACTAGTTATAAAAGCAAATATCAGAAAATCTCCCAAGACCAAAATCATACAGAATTTTTTTTTCACGTAGAGAAAATAATTAATTTGAGATCATTGGAAGAGGAAGTTCAATATGGCAGCATAGGAAGATCCTGAACACATCTCCTCCCATAGACACACAGAATCTATATCTATACCTGGATCAATTCCCTCTGAAAAAAAGCCTTGAAAATTAGCTGAACAACTCCTACACAAGATAAAAGGGCCACTTGGAGATGGGTTAGACAGGCAGAGATGGGGATTTCAAACTATATTGCAAAACTACAGTAATCAAAACAGTGTGATAGTGGCATAAAAATAGACACATACATCAATGCAACAGAATAGGGATCCCAGAAATAAGCCCACATATACATTTCCAAATAATTTACAACCAGGGAGACAACAATATATGTATTGGGGGAAGGACAGTTTCTTCAATAAATGGGGCTGGGAAAATTGTACAATTTTACAATTGTACAAAAAGAAAATAGGTTGCTATCTTATACCACTCATAAAGATTAACTCAAAATGGATTAAAAACTGGAATCTAAGACATGAAACCATCAAACTCCTAGAAGAAAACATAGATAATTAACTCCTTGAAATCAGTCTTGCTGATTTTTTTTTTTCCTGACTTCAAAACCAAAGGTAACAAAAGCAAAAAGTGATGAATGGAATTATATCAAAGGATATATCAATATAGCAAAGGAAACTGGAAACCAAATGAAAAGGCCACCTACTGAGGGGGAGAAATATTCATAACCAGATATCTGATTAGTGGTTAATGTCTAAAATGTACATAAATATCAAGTCTTAGAAAAGATATGCAGAAAAGGGGAAACTATTATATTGCTAATGGGAATACAAACTGGTGTGGCCACTATGAAAACCACTACAAAGGATCCTCAAATAATTAAAAGCAAAATTATTATATGATTTAGCACTTCTACACCTAGGTATTTATATGAACAAAAGAAAAACACTAATTCAGAAGGATATAAGCATCCATGTGTTTACTACAGCACTATTTAAAATAGCCAAAATATTAAAAAGCCAAGTGCTCTTTGATGGATGAGTTGATAAAGAAGATGTGGTATGCATATGCAATGGAATAGTATTAGCAACAAAAATTAAAAAAAAAAAAAGAAATATTGTCATTTGCTACAACATGGGAAAAGCTTTGAGAAAATTATGCTAAGTGAAGTTGGTCAAAGAGAAAACAAAAAATATTATATGATTTCACCTAAATGTGGAATCTATAAAACATAATTAAAAATAAAACACACAGATACAGAAAATGGGATGGTGGTTTCTGGAGGTAGTATGAGGTAAGATGAGATGGATGAAGAGTCAAGAGGTACACATTTCCAATTATAAAATAAATAAGGCATAGAGATACAATGTATAGCAAGGTGACTGTTGTTAGTAAATACTGTAGTATATACACACTTGAAAGTGGCCAAGAGTATAAATACTTAAATTTATCACAAGTAAAACAATATTTTTTGTATAGTAAAAGATAACTATTGTAGTGATCATTTCACAGTGTATACCAATACTGAATTATTATATTTATACCTTATACTAATAGAATGCTATATATCAATTATACCTCAATTAAAAAATAGTTTGAAGTTCATATACAACATACTATAAGAAAATGACTATGGTTTGGTAAATTAAGAAAATAAGTTCTTAAATAAACCATTATAGAAAAATCATAATTAAATTATAGAATATTTAAGAGATTTATAAGAAAAATAATATATATGAATACTTCTTTACATTGCTATAAATGACATGACATAATCTTAGAGGCAAATATTAGTAAGAAAAAAGTTTTCAAGAACTAATATCCATATTAAGAAGTTGGGAAAACTTTAGATGGGAGAAAATGAAAAGTTTAAAAACATAAGTTAATAAAATAAATTATACTAGAGAAGATAAATTCAATTGTTTATTTTATAAAGACTAAAATGTTACATGCCATGAAAAATAAAGATTACAAATACCACCACTTTAACATAATACTTAACTGCAGTTTCTAGGTAGTGCAGTAATGCAAGAAAAAGAAATGATGCTATCAAAATCAGAAAGATATAAATTAAGCTCCCATTTTTCATGAAGATATTCAACATGAAGATGTGGAACACACAATAGACTAAAAATACATTTAGGGATTTAAAACTGGGTTTAGAAATCTTACAGAACACAAAAGAAAAAAATTTTTCTATTGAATTTATATACAAATTACATACTTAGGAATGTAAATACATGTAAATTCTAATTTTAATAATATATATAAAACACTCAGAAAGTATTCAACAAAATGTGCAAGGCACAAAGAAAATTATAAAAGACTAGGGAAATAAAAAAGAAAAACACGTAGTTAATAGCAAAGATATATCATATATATTGTTCAGAAGAGTTAGTATGAAAATGATGCTCATTGTCACAAAATTATTCTGATTTAAATCAATCTTAACAAAAACAACAAAAAATCTAACAATTAGACTCCAAAGCATATTTGGGTAAAAATGGAACAAGAAAAGCCAAAATATTGTTTTAAAGTAGAAAAAAAAATAATTTATTTTATAGATATCAGGAAAATTATAAATCTTAAGTAATTAAGATAGTGTAGATTGGGACACAGATAAATTTTTTAAAATGTTGAACTGAGTGGTAGACAGTATTTTTCAATAAGTAATACTGAGACCATTGAATATTCACACATATATATAAAATCTAATTTCTTTCTTCTTTCTACACAAAATTTTAAATAAATTATATGTCTAAGTTCAAATCTAAACTGTATATAATATGTGAAAATAACTTCTTGGCTTGTACATAATATTTTTAGTAAATATATAAAAATCACAATTAATTAAAAATTAAATATATTAATACTAAAAACATAACAAAAGTACCAAGAAAAAAAAGGTGAATACCATCCTTTGAAAATATATGCAGCTTATTTAACTAAAATATTATCAATAAATGATACAGGTCTATAGCTAAATAAGGAAAATAATAAACTACAAAATCAAGAGATCTTATGGGTCATTGTAAAAAAGAAAATATCCTGAACTCTTAATCTGAAAGTTTTCAGCATCATTACTAATCAACAAAAAAAAGTATTTTAAAAGTTGTGAACCTAGTCTGATGACTAGGTTCCAAAGATTTAAAATATAAAGAATTCACGAGAATATGGATCTATTGGTGAAAGAGTAAATTAGCCCAACTTCTTTGTAAAAATCTCTACTGAATTTTAGAAGTATTTACTGAAGCTGAACACATGTATTCAGACACACATCACTATTTGCACCAAGAAATAAGGAAACTGTTCGGCAAAACAAAACTGTAGTAGTTAAATCCTAGAAACATGAATGTCAAGCAATACTATAACACAAAAGTAAATTGAGATATATTCATAATTAAAAATAAAAAAATAATGAACTCCTTCAGTTCAGTTCAGTCTCTCAGTTGTGTCTGACTCTTTGTGACCCCATGGACTACAGCATGTTAGGCTTCCCTGTCCATCACCAACTGCTCAAACTTGCTCAAACTCATGTTCATCCAGTCAGTAATGCCACCTGAACTCTTTTAATCTTTTTGTAAAGATAAATCTTACAGATGTAATGCAATCAGTGAAGCCAGGCACAAAATAACAAGCTTCATTCTCTCCTTGATGCACAATTTATCAACAAGCAGACCAAATTTGTAGGATTTCTTAAAGGAAATCAATTGTGAGCATTCAAGCTGAAGCTCCAATACTTTGGCCAGCTGATGCAAAGAGCGCACTCATTGACAAAGACCCTGATGCTTGGAAAGACTGAGGGCAGAAGGAGAAGGGGGCAACAGAGGATGAGATGGTTGGATGGCATCATCGACTCAATGGACGAGTTTGAGCACACTCTGGGAAATGGTGAAGGACAGGGAAACCTAATGTGCTACAGTCCACGGGGTAACAAATAGACACAACTGAGCAACCGAACAACAACAACAACAAAGGGAATGACCACTCATTCCAGTATTCTTCCTGGAGAATTCCATGGAGAGAAGAGCCTAGCAGTCTTCAGTCCATGGAGTCGCAAAGGATCAGACTCAGACATGACTAAGTGACTGATCACATAGTGAAATTATGGTTGAATGGAATCATCAACTCAATGAACATGTTTGAGCAAACTCCAGGAGATAGTGAAGCCCAGGGAAACCTGGTGTGCTGTAGTCTATGGAGTCACAGAGTCAGACATGACATAGCAACTGAAAAACAAATACAGGAGAGAAAACGTTAAAGAAATGCAAATTAATTACATTGAAGAGGTGACATTAGTAAGAGGTATGTGGAATGTTTGGGGTTCCTATTAATGTTTTACTTCTTTTTCCATGTGGTAATTATATGTGCTTAATTGATAATAAATATAATAAATTGTACTTTCTCTCATCATAAAATGTGAAAATTACATTGCACTTAAAACAGAGAGAGAAAATGGAAGTGAGAAATTTGAAATAGTGAGTGTAAACAAATATTGGTAAACAAAAAAAGTAAACAAATATAAATTAGTAAAGAAAGATAAATGGTTGATGGTAGAGGTAATGCAACTAAAATTTTTTGTTTCCCAAAATTATGTGAAGCATTACAACATGGATATATAATTTGTTAATATATATGTATATAGACTTTCTTATATGTTTATAAACACAATGATTAGTTATAACTACGGGCAAGAAAAGAAGAAAGTTTATCAATTTATTTCATAGAAAGCTGAATAAAAAATTAATTACTAATCAGTTCAGTTCAGTCACTCAGTTGCATCCGCCTCTTTGTGACACCACAAACTGCAGCACACAAGGCTTTCCTGTCCATCACCAACACCTGGAGCTTTCTCAAACTCATGTCCATCAAGTCAGTGATGCCATCCAACCATCTTATCCTGTAATCCCCTTCTCCTTCCACCTTCAATCCTTCCCAGCAGTAGGATCTTTTCCAATGAGTCAGTTCTTCACATCAAGTGACCAAATATTGGAGCTTCAGCTTCAGCATCAATCCTTCCAATGAATATTCAGGACTAGTTTCCTTTAGGATTGAACAATTTTGCATGTCTAATATATTTTGACATACCATATTAAAAAAAATACACAGAGTGAGTACACTGAAGGAAAAATTTACATTTTGAGAAAAAACAAGCATTCTGATAACACTTTATAGAAAAATACTGTTAAATATTACAGAAGAACATCTGACAAAAGTCATCTAAAACTAAAATATACTTTTCTCAGGCATAGAAATTCTAATTCTAGATATTTTAAATGACAATAACTTCTCTCTCTACAAAAATTACATGTAGGATTTTATTGCAATATTGTTAACAACTGCTGAAATATAAAATAAATATCTATGGGAAATTGACCAAAGTATTATATTTATGAATACATGAAAAATTATCTGACATAGATATTCTTAATTATAAAAGCCAGTTGTAAGAATACATTCTCAGTATTATTCTATTTTGAGGAGAGAGAGTACCTCATATACATTTTGTTACCCACCTGTCTTCCCACATATTTTCATGAAGGACTAAAAATATTAATGATAATGAAATACATTCATGTATTGCTTAATTTGGGTCAAACACAGTTTGGAAATCTTAACATTTATGATCTGATTTAACCTTTACAAGTGCCCTATGATAAAGATATTTCAATATCATCTGTGTCTTTTCAGATTCAAAAATATATGACACAAAAGGTTAATTAACTTGCCCCAAACTATTCCTATGTGTTTGAGTTTGAATTTTAATTCAGTCATTTGCTTCTGCATGTATGCTCTTAAACATTACATTGAACCTTCCTCACCACAAAGTATTCCATTAAAGCAATCAGGAAACAAATCATAATATCAACAGTTTTATTTTTTGCATCCTGTCATCTGTTAAATTTCATAGTTGCCTTTTCTTAGAGAACTGTCCTCTGCTGAATGGAGCTGCCTCACCAAGTAAGTTCCACTTCCAAAACAGATCTAAGTCAATGCCTGCCTGACTTGGGCTTATATAGGCTGCATCGGCCTATGATTTGGGGCTCAAAAATCTCTGTGGACAGTGACTGTAGCCTTGAACTTGAAAGATAATTGCATCTTGGAAGAAAAGTTATGACAATCCGAGACAAGTGTTTCAAAAAGCAGAGACTTCACTTTGCTGACAAAGGTCCCTATACTCAAGGCTACAATTTTTCCAATAGTCATGTACAGATGTGAAAGCTGAACCATTAAGAAGGCTGAGAACTAAAGAATTGATGCTTTAGAATTGTGCTGCTCGAGAAGACTCCTGAGAGTCCCTTGGACAGCAAGAAGATTAAACCAGTCAATCCTAAAGAAAAACAACCCTGACTATTCATCAGAAGGACTGATTCTAAAGCTGAAGCTGAAGCTACAATACTCTGGTCACCTGATGAGAAGCGCTGACTCATTGGAGAAGACCCCGATGCTTGGTAAGAATGAGGGCAGGAGGAGAAGGGGGCAAAAGAGGACAAGATGGTTAGATGGCATCATCAACTCAATGGATATGAGTTTGAGCAAACTCCAGGAGAAAGTGAAGGACAGGGAAGCTTGGCATGTTTCATTCCATGGAGTCACAGTGTCAGACATGACTTAGTGACTGAACAACAACAATGACATTCAGGTTCCACTATTAAATTTATGCATTTCCATATTTTAATCAGAAGATGAATCATGAAATCTAAAGGATAGTCTAAATTTATAGTCTTACCTGGTTAGGTTTTTTATTTAATAACTATTGACTCTTCTAAGCATTTTATATATACTCACTTATAGGATCATCAGAAAATATGGTTAATAATATGTGAAAGTGAAAAAGTGAAAGTGTTATTCATTCAGTTGTGTCCCAGCTCTTTGTGATCATGGACTGTAGTCTGCCAGGCTCCTCTGTCCATGGACTTCTCCAGGCAAGAATATGGAAGTGGGTTGCCAGTCCCTGTTCCAGGGGATCTTCTCTTAATACTACTTAAAATTAAAATTATTATTATCATTTAGAAAAGAGACTAAAATTAGATACATTCACTAGCTTTAGTCTCTGTGTGAAAATGGGCAACTAGTAGATCAGAATGCCAAAAGATTATGTTTTAAACACCAGGTTATATTGCCTCTGACCAACCAAGTTGATTCTTTGTTTGTTCCACTTTGAAATGAAATAAAATCTATGAAAGAATCAATTAGAAAAGTTCCCTAAATGATTATGAATTGCTCTAGGACAGATTATACACTCACAGGATTAATCAGTTCTTCATGGAATCATATAATCAACTTTATCGCCAGTTAGATTGAATTGACCAATTGAAACAGTTGATTTGTCTTTGAGAAAGATACATCTTTGAATAACAATTGCAAAGACCAGATTTAAGGGGAGAGAGTTAAAGCATACGAAGAAGGCAATGGCACCCCACTCCAGTACTCTCGCTTGGAAAATCCCATGGACAGCGGAGCCTGGTAGGCTACAGTCCATGGGCTCGCTAAGAGTCGGACATGACTGAGCGACTTCCCTTTCATTTTTCACTTTCACGCATTGGAGAAGGAAATGGCAACCCACTCCAGTGTTCTAGCCTGGAGAATCCCAGGGACGGGGGAGCCTGGTGGGCTGCTGTCTATGGGGACGCACAGAGTCAGACACGACTGAAGCAACTTAGCAGCAGCAGCTGTTAAAGCATATTAGAGACAGATTTGAAAACTGACTTAAATACACAGAAGTACACACATAAATGCACAGAAGTACACATATACATGATTTCCAAAATGAGTTTTGTGTTTTGTTCTTTTATGTTTACAATTTTTCACCAATAATTATTTGTAAAAGTATTATTAATATGAGAGCTTCATATTTTGAATGCCTATAACCTATTTTATTAAAATAACTGGTTGCTAATAAAAAGATTTACCAGAAATAATTAGGCTTGGGCAAATAAGCTAGCAGAGAAAAGAGGAATTAGTGACAAGTAGTGAGTCTACAGTAGAAAAGAAAAATGAAATGTAAAATCTGCTGAAAAATGTAAGATGACCTATCAAATTGGAGAAAATGAAAAACCAGTGAAGTATTAAAATAAAGAGAGAGCAGTGGCTTCCAAGCATGGTACATGAACTAGTAATGAACATGGCCATGAACATTACCTGGGAACTTGTTAGAAATATGAATACATAGACCCATTCCAAATCTATGGAAATTCAATCTGAGGTTGAGGCCCAGAAAACTGTTTTAATGAGTCTTGCAAGTGACTCTAAACTACAAAAGGGTTCAAAAATCACTAAAATATAGAACAGAAATTTTTGTGCATAGAATGTAGCATGCCTTTCAGCAAGTTTTGAAGTTTCAGTGCAGTTCAGTTGCTCAGTCATGTTCAACTCTTTGTGACCCCATGAACTTCAGCATGCCAGGCTTCCCTATCCATCACCAACTCCTGGAGACTGCCCAAATTCATTTCCATCTAGTTGGTGATGCCACCAAACCATCTTATTCTTTGTCATCCCCTTCACCCTCCTTCAATCTTTCCCAGCATCAGAGTCTTTTCAAATGAGTCAGTTCTTCACATCAGGTGCCCAAAGTACTGCAGCTTCAGTTTCAGCATCAGTCCTTCCAACGAATATTCAGGACTGATTTCCTGTAGGATGGACTGGTTGGATCTCCTTGGTGTCCAAGGGACTCTCAAGAGTCTTCTCCAGCACCACAGTTCAACTGCATCATTTCTTCGGTGCTCAGCTTTCTTTATAGTCCAGCTCTCACATTCATACATGACTAGTGAAAAAACCATAACTTTGACTAGATGGACCTTTTTTGGCAAAGGAATGTCTCTGCTTTTTAATATGCTGTCTGGGTTGGTCATAGCTTTTCTTGCAAGGAACAAGTGTCTTTTAATTTCATGGCTGCAGTCACCATCTGCAGTGATTTTGGAGCCAACTTTTTCACTTTCCTCTTTCACTTTCATCAAGACGCTCTTTAGTTCTTCGCTTTTTGCTATAAGGGTGGTGTTATCTACATATCTAAAGTTATTGATATTTCTCCTGACAATCTTGATTCCAGCTTGTGTTTCATCCAGCCTGGCATTTGAAGGTTAGATGGACTCTTTATTTCAGTTCAGTCGCTCAGTTGTGTCTGACTCTGTGACCCCATGAACTGCAGCACGCCAGGCTTTCCTGTCCATCACCAACTCCCAGAACTTAAACTCATGTCCATCTAGTTGTGGATGCCACCCAACCATGTTATCCTCTGTTGTCCCCTTCTCCTATTGCCTTCAATCTTTCCCAGCGTCAGGGTCTTTTCAAATGAGTCAGTTCTTTGCATCATGTGGCCAACGTGTTGGAGTTTCTAATCCCAAAGAAAGGCAATGCCAAAGAATGTTCAAGCTATTGTACCATTGCACTCATCTCACAAGCTAGCAAAGTAATGATCAAAATTCTCCAAGCCAGGCTTCAACAGTATGTGAACTGTGAACTTTCAGATGTTCAAGCTGGATTTTGAAAAGGCAGAGGAACCAGAGATCAAATTGCCAACATCTGCTGGATCATTAAAAAGTAAGAGAGTTCCAGAAAAACATTTACTTCTGCTTTATTGACTATACCAAAGCCTTAGACTGTGTGGATCACAACAAACTGTGGAAAATTTTTCAAGAGATGGGAATACCAGACCATCTGACCTGCCTCCTGAGAAATCTGTATGCAGGTCCAGAAGCAACAATTAGAACTTGACATGGAACAACAGACAGGTTCCAAATCAGGAAAGGAGTACAACAAGGCTATATATTTAACTTATATGGAGAATACATCATGCGAAATGCTAGGTTGGATGACACACAAGCTGGAATCAAGATTGCTCGGAGAAATGCCAATAACCTCAAACATCAATAACCTCAGCTGGGCTCTTGCATTTGTGCTGTTGTATCTGACTCTGCGATCCCATGAACTGTAGCCTGCCAGGCTCCTCTGTCCATGTTGTCCAGGCAAGAATACTGGAGTGGGTTGCCATTTCCTTCTCCAAGATGGGCTCTTTTTATTTATTTTTTGTTTATTTTAATTTAAATCATATCTTAATAGCGATCATCAGAATAAAGAATAATTGTCTCTGCTAAGCAATCTAAAAAGAACTCATGTAAAAATCAAAAAGGAACTGTTGATTTCCTAAAATAGATGGAAATTGACATGTAAATCAAAGTTTTCTTATGAGAACAGAAAATACTGTAGGTATTTTATTAAATGAATTTTATAGAAGAAATATGTTGCCATCAAAACCATTGCAGTGGGCAACAGAATGGGGAACAAGTATCATCAGGCCCCAATGGAGGAAACCTGTTGGTGTAGAAGTCATAGGAAGCTACCTCCAGTGGTCCAGCTGCCTGAATCATATAGGGTGATTCATTGTACATGTCCTGGAAGCCACTGCAAAAAATCATTTATTCCATCTTCCCAAGCAGTTAGCCCTTTTTGCAGGTGTTGAATAATAGCTTATGTTTTTATTTTAATTTCTAAACTTCACATATGTGCTTTTAATTTGGAAACCTGCAGTCAAGGGAGTCTGGTAAATGTAGTTGCTAGGTTTCCAGCCTCTGCTACACAGCAAGATATTAGATTGGCAATGGTAGTTTTCAATAAAAAAAGGAAAACATCCTGCACAATCTGTCCCTTTGGATGATCAGCTTTCAAATACACCCTTCTACACAAATTACAGAAATAATAATAACCAAAAACATGTTTCCACACTGCATGGTGTAAATATTATACAAATGAGCAGATGGTCACCCTTTTCCGCAATAAGGAAGGAACAAAATTCATCATCACTGGAGCCATATCTGGGTGCCCTAGAGAAATTTCTGACTTTCAATTAGAAAACCCTTACCCTATAGCACTCTCATTTCTTCTTGATTATGATAATAAATATCAATTACAATAGTCACTGATGGTGTTTTAGTGGTGGATGTTTCAGAATCTGCAATGGCCAGTTTGCATAAAGAAATCAAAATGGAAAGGAGATAGTATTAAACTCTGCTACTGCTACCGCTAAGTCACTTCAGTCGTGTCCGACTCTGTGTGACCGCAGAGACGGCAGCCCACCAGACTTCGCCATCCCTGAGATTCTCCAGGCAAGAACACTGGAGTGGGTTGCCATTTCCTTCTCCAATGCGTGAAAGTGAAGTCGCTCAGTCGTGTCCGACTCTAGTGACCTCATGGACTGCAGCGTAACAGGCTCCTCCATCCATGGGATTTTCCAGGCAAAAGGACTGGAGTGGGGTGCCATTGGCTTCTCGGATTAAACTCTAGTTAAGTGGAACTATTACTGTTTTCCATGGTAGAAACACAGAAACAATACCTTGGAGAAAAAAAAAAAATACCTCTAAATCACAGGTGGGTAAAATTGGGAAAATAAGAATTAAGGATAACTGAGAATGTAATTAAGGTAGTAGTGAAAGTGTTAGTCACTCAGTTATGTCCAACTCTTTGCAGCCCCATGGACTGTAGCCCACCTGGCTCCTCTGTTCATGAGATTTTCCAGGCATGAATAGTGGAGTGGGTTCCCATTTCCTTCTTCAGGGGATGTTCCTGACCCAGGGATTGAACCCACATCTGTGTCTCCTGCACTGCAGGAAGATTCTTTACCCACTGAGACATTGGGGAAGGTAGTAGTGAGAGAGTATTTATTCTGCCTTGCATCTCTTGGTTCTTATATTTGAGTTCTGGTTTGCAATAAAGTACTATGTCCAATTTCAAGTGCATGGTATGCTTTTATAGATGAGTACTTAAACATGTAAGCTATCTACCTAGATGGCACTGTAACTGATATTTCAATATTCTGTTACAAATCTTTCTAAATATTACATGTGTAGTAAGACCACAAACTTCTTTGAGGTGTTGCTCATTGCCTTCGTTGTTTTACAACTATTCACTTGTCAAAAGCAATGTCTTGTGAGGCAGCAGGGAAGTGAACAACATAGTAACTAAATCCACATATGACAACATGAAGAGAAGCATCAGAAGCACAAAAGGTAAATCAATATTAAGATTAATTCACTTATCTAGTAAAGAAAACATATTTTCTCCATTAATTTTGGTAAAATAAAACCTCAACATAATCAATTTGCTGCCAGGTAGCTAGCTTGTTCTCTTATGGAAAAGTAGTATATTGGTAACTCAGCATTGATCTCTACCACTGACAGAAGTAGTACTCAGGAATATGTTATAGCTAGTTATGATAATGAACAAGTATGGTATGGCTGAGAAAGCAAACTAGCAATAATATAAACAACTAGCTACATGATATCCTTAATTATCAAGATGATCCATTATGATGGTGAAATTTGGTGTACATTACAAAAGTACACAAAATATGTTTTAAATACCTGTTTTGCAATGAATATAAACCTGTAACAGATCTCCAAGTCAACAACTCCATGATCGTATATCAAGCCATGGTTTACTGTGTATAAATCAGTGCATATTTCATCCCTGGACATATCAAGAAAGATAAACATAAGATTCATTTTTGACATTCTAATCACTGGGAGAATTTTCCCCCAATTTTATTACATAACCACCTAAGTACAGGGTAAATAATGCAGGACAGGCCTTGTCAACTGGTACCAGAATGTTTTAAAAACCAAGACTGAGGTATGCTTGCCTATTTCTTTTCTCATATAAAATCTCTTTGGAAATCACTATGAGACTATAAGAGTGCATTGATAGAGATATATAAATATAAATATATCATAAACAGCTGCCCACCAGATGAAGTCATACTGCAGAATTGTGTAAGGCCTGAAATTTTAAACTACTTGCAAGTTAACAAGTTAGGCTGCCACAGTTTATGGGTCCTGGCAGTTGACAGGAAAATTCCTGAGTTAGAAATAAAGAGAAGTTTATTCCTCATGGAAATAGCAGTAGGCAGAATACCAGCATTAATTTAACCTACACTCCGAGTCCAGAATTCCCACAGAGCAATAGAAAGTGGATCAGATGATTACTAGCAACCACACTCAATAGCATTACAGGAGAGGGAACACTGAGCTTATAGATTTTGAATCTTTTAAAATGGGCACTAAACATGCTATCCCTTTTCTCTTGAGGAATGACTATATTATTGAATTCTGCAGGGTAGAATACTGGAGAGGGTAGCCATTCCCTTCTCCAGGGTATCTTTCCAACCCAGGAATCAAACCAGGTTTCCAGCACTGCAGACAGATTCTTTACTGATTGAGCCACCAGGAAAGCCATATTAGTGTATGATAAATAATAAACATACCTGCATTTTGCTGTAGAGAGAATAACTATGTATGTGTTACAAATAATTGCTATCATAAATTGGAAACAAACAAACAAACTCATGATCCAGCAATAAGTAGACAAACAACTCAAATATAGGCAAATGCTTTAAAGAGATATGTTACTAAGTATGTAGAAATATAAGCACATAAAAGTCTACCCATTACCTTTAATCTTAAGGGAAACTTTAGTTAAATTTCAGTAAGATTTCACTACACCCAACAAGATATACAATATTTGAAAGACTGAAAATTACCTATTTTTTGTAAGGATATGGAACAATGGTCTCATATATGGCTGGTTGAACTGTAAATATATACAACCATTTTGGAAAGACAAATGATAGTTTTTGTCAATATAAATATGTCTAAATACAAATCATCAATATAACTCTCTGATATTTATGTTACTTAATTATTTATTGTCTTTACCTTGTTACCAGAGTAAAAGGAGTTTAAAAAATATTAAAAGATCTCTAAATCAGAGACTCCCAATTTTTGTTAATATTTTGTAATTTAACTATATATTAAAGCTATAATTAAACAATTAAACTATATTATAACTGTCTACTGTATGTTACATGCAACTTATATATATGTTACACATAATTTAATATGATATATAATATGCAAGAAATGTGCATAGATTTCTGGGTTGGGAAGATCCTCTGGCATAGGAAATGGCAACTCACTCCAGTATTCTGGCCTGGAAAATTACATGGACAGAGGAGTCTGGCAGGTGACAGTCCATGGTATCACAGTGCATAGGAGACTACTGAACACTTAGCACATACATAATATTATTAAGTACATAATTCAGCTCACTTCAGTCACTCAGGCATGTCCAACTGTTTGCAACCCCATGAATCGCAGCACGCCAGGTCTCCCTGCCCATCACCAACTCCCGAAATTCACCCAAACACATGACCATTGCATCAGTGATACCATCCATCTAATCCGCTGTTGTCCCCTTCTCTTCCTGCCCTCCATCTTTCCCAGCATCAGGGTCATTTCAAATGAGTCAGCTCTATGTATCAGGTGGCCAAAGTATTGGAGTTTCAGCTTCAACATCAGTCCTTCCAATGAACACCCAGGACTGATCTCCTTTAGGATGGACTGGTTGGATCTCCTTGCAGTCCAAGGGACTCTCAAGAGTCTTCTCTAACAACACAGTTCAAACGCATCAATTCTTCAGTGCTCAGCTTTCCTTATAGTCAAACTCTCACATCCATACATGACTACTGGAAAAACCACAGCGTTGACTAGACAGACCTTTGTTGACAAAGTAATGTCTCTGCTTTTTAATATGCTGTCTATGTTGGTCATAACTTTCCTTCCAAGGAGTAAGCATCTTTTAATTTCATGGCTGAAATCACCATCTGCAGTGATTTTGGAGCCCAGAAAAATAAAATCTGCCACTGTTTCCCCTGTTTCCCCATCTATTTGCCATGAAGTGATGGGACTGGATGCCATGATCTTAGTTTTCTGAATGTTGAGCTTTAAGCCAAATTTTTCACTCTCCTCTTTCACTTTCATCAAGAGGCTGTTTAGTTCCTGTTCACTTTCTGCCATAAGGGTGGTGTCATCTGCATATCTGAGGTTATTGATATTTCTCCCAGCAATCTTGATTAACTACCTAGAATTTTTTTAATATGTTTTAAAAATGTATTTAAAAAAATTTTTAAAATACAATATACACACACACATATACACACACCCTTGGCTGTGTAAGTCTCACTTCATGCATACTGAGATAGAATTTCTAGAAGTAGGTCTGGGCTTCACTGTAGTAGATGAAATAAAACTCGATATCAGAATTATGTCTGCCACATCACAAGAGGCAGAATTCCCACTTGCTTTACAAGTCTGAAAGAGCAATTAAATAGCCATACATAGTCTGTGAGGAATAGTTTGCAAGTTAATATTAAAATTATTAATACCAAATGTCACAAAGTCAGAAATTATTTCTAACAATAAAATATTAGGAATATTTCAAATAAAAGAAGCCAATATATTATAATTGAGTGTGAAATCTAGCTCCACCACTGATAAACTATATGTCCTTAAAGTTATTACAAATTCCATTCCTCATATAAAAAATGCCACTGAAGGATATTCTGAGAATTGCTATATAATAAACATAAGGTGACGAAGAGTACTTGGCATTTAGACAGTTTATAATACTAATACCTATTGACCTAAAAATTGGACTGTCAGATATTTATCCAGCAAAAATAGGTCAGAATCAGGAGAGATTTGCCAACATGGGGAGCCACATGTAAGCCCTGGCTCAACAGGGAAGGAGAGGCCTTTTCTAGAGGAAGGGAGTAAAGTGAGAGGGCGAAGTAAATAAGCATGACTTTTGATTAGCTGATTCCTTGCCAGAAAAGAAAAGGAGTCTTCCTTCTTCCTGTTGGGTTGTATTACTGCTAAAGTGTTTGATAACTCTTCCTTCTGGCCTTCCAAATCTATTGAGGTTTTTGCTTATTAAATTTTACATAACTATTACTACCATATGTGAAACAAATTGCCAGACCAGGTTTGATGCATGATCCAAGATGCTCGGGGCTGATGCACTGGGATGACCCACAGGGATGGTATGGGGAGGGAGGTGGGAGGGGGATTCAGGATGGGGAACACATGTACACCAGTGGTGGATTCATGTTGATGTATGTAAAAATCAATACAATATTGTAAAGTAATTCAGTTTAGTTCAGTCGCTCAGTAGTGTCCGACTCTTTGCGACCCCATGAATCACAGCACGTCAGGCCTCCCTGTCCATCACCAACTCCCGGAGTTCACTCACACTCACGTCCATTGAGTCAGTGACGCCATCCAGCCATCTCATCCTCTGTCGTCCCCTTCTCCTCCTGCCCCTAATCCCTCCCAGCATCTGAGTCTTTTCCAATGAGTCAACTCTTCGCATGAGGTGGCCAAAGTACTGGAGTTTTAGCTTTAGCATCATTCCTTCCAAAGAAATCCCAGGGCTGATCTCCTTCAGAATAGACTGGTTGGATCTCCAACCTCCAATTAAAATAAATAAATTTATATAAAATAATAAGAAAGTTCAAAGAAAAAAATAAATAAAAAATTACATAACTATTACTTGCATTAGTAGAATATTTCTATTACTTTTATTACTTTTTTGCAGTATGAAGACAGAGTATAATGTACCAGATCCACTCTTATGAGGTTTATGTTTAATTCTGATTCTTCCAGCAGATATATTTCCCAAAAGTAATTAAATTAATTTTGTCTTAATATCTTTTTTTTTTTTTAATTTTTTATTCCTTTATTTCTCATGTGTTCCCCATCCTGAACCCTCCTCCCTCCTCCCTCCCCATACCATCCCTCTGGGTCGTCCCAGTGCACCAGCCCCAAGCATCCAGCATCGTGCATTGAACCTGGACTGGCATCTCGTTTCATACATGACATTTCACATGTTTCAATGCCATTCTCCCAAATCTTCCCACCCTCTCCCTCTCCCACAGAGTCCATAATCCTGTTCTATACATCAGTGTCTCTTTTGCTGTCTCGTATACAGGGTTATCGTTACCATCTTTCTAAATTCCATATATATGCGTTAGTATACTGTATTGGTGTTTTTCCTTCTGGCTTACTTCACTCTGTATAATAGGCTCCAGTTTCATCCACCTCATTAGAACTGATTCAAATGTATTCTTTTTAATGGCTGAGTAATACTCCATTGTGTATATGTACCACAGCTTTCTTATCCATTCATCTGCTGATGGACATCTAGGTTGCTTCCATGTCCAGGCTATTATAAACAGTGCTGCGATGAACATTGGGGTACACGTGTCTCTTTCAATTCTGGTTTCCTCAGTGTGTATGCCCAGCAGTGGGATTGCTGGATCATAAGGCAGTTCTATTTCCAGTTTTTTAAGGAATCTCCACACTGTTCTCCATAGTGGCTGTACTAGTTTGCATTCCCACCAACAGTGTAAGAGGGTTCCCTTTTCTCCACACCCTCTCCAGCATTTATTATTTGTAGACTTTTGGATCGCAGCCATTCTGACTGGTGTGAAATGGTATCTCATAGTGGTTTTGATTTGCATTTCTCTGATAATGAGTGATGTTGAGCATCTTTTCATGTGTTTGTTAGCCATCTGTATGTCTTCTTTGGAGAAATGCCTATTTAGATCTTTGGCCCATTTTTTGATATCTTTTTATTTTTAATAATTTTATTTTATTAATTGATCGATTTATTAGTGTGGTGCCACATGTGTGATATTAGTTCTCCAACCAGGGACTGAATCTTTGCTACCTGCATTGGAAGCACAGAGTTTTAATTACAAGAATACAAGGGAAGTCTCAAAGGTTCTTATTTTTTTAATTAAATTATTTATTTTTTGGCATAGCATGCATCTTGCAAGATCTTATTATCCAGACCAGGTCTTCAGCACTGAAACTGCAGTGTCCTAACCACTGGCCTTCCAGTTCAGTTCAGTTGCTCAGGCATGTCTGACTTTTTGCGACTCCATGGACTGCAGCACACCAGGCTTCCCTGTCCATCATCAACTCCAGGAGCTTGCTCAAACTCATGTCCATGAAGTCTGTGATGCCATCCAACCATTTCATCCTCTGTAATCCCCTTCTCCTCCTGCCTTCAACCTTTCCCAGCATCAGGGTCTTTTCCAATGAGTCGTTCTTCGCATCAGCTGGCCAAAATATTGGAGTTTCAGCTTCAACATCAGTCCTTTCAATGAATATTCAGGACTGATTTCCTTTAGAATGGACTGATTGGATCTCCTTGAATTCCAAGGGACTCTCAAGAGTCTTCTCCAACACCACAGTTCAAAAGCATCAATTCTTTGGAGCTCATCTTTCTTTATAGTCCAACTCTCACATCCATACATGACTACTGGAAAAACCATGGCTTTGACTAGATGGACCTTTGTTGTCAAAGGAATGTCTCTGTTTTTAAATATGCTGTCTAGGTTGGTCATAGCTTTTCTTCCAAGGAACAAGCATCATTTAATTTCATGGCTGTGGTCACCATCTGCAGTGATTTTTGAGCCAAAAAAAAAAAATAAAGTCTCTCACTGTTTCTATTGTTTCCCCATCTATGTGCCATGAAGTGATGGGATCAGATGCCATGATCTTAGTTTTCTGAATGTTGAGTTTTAAGCCAACTTTTTCACTCTCCTTTTTCACTTTCATCAAGAGGTTCTTTAATTCTTCACTTTCTGCCATAAGTGTGGTGTCATCTGCATTTCTGAGGTTATTGATATTGCCAGGGGATTTCCCAACTTTTTAAATAAAGTGATTATAGCCTGAGAGAAGTAATGAGACCTTATAGCCAGTTGACAGGATTAAGCAGCAGCTAATTAATGAATCAATTTCAGTATTTTTCCATAATGGTATCTTACATTTAAAACATTTTTTTTTTTTAAATTTCACAGTGTTTCCCAGCTATATGACATAAGCCTGAATTACATCTTCTATATGCAATTTCCAGGTGTAAGGCTAAATACTTTCTGAATTGTGTGTGTGCATGTCTGTGTGAAGGCTCCAAATCAGTTATTATATCACTATGGTCAATTATACCTGTGAATTGCACTTAACTGTAGATTAAACGATATTAGATTTTTACTTAAAAGCTATAGATAAAACAGCCATCCAATTCTTATTAGCATCGTGGACCCGATGATGTTTCTTTCAATATTGTATTTTTCTTTTTTTGGTACATTAAGCTGTTCATTCATGTGGTTAGGACAATAAGAGCAAAATCTATTGTAAGGGGTAAAATATCTTTCAGACTATATATATATTATCAACTTCCACTTGCCACAGCTTAAATTTATATTATGAGCAGCAATGAAACTTTCAACTTGATTTTTGCAATCAAAGTTAAAATGATCCTTGGTAATATGTAAGTGGGAAACTACTTTACTTTTTACAAACTTTATACCAGATAATGATTACACAAATCACTAAAGTTCTAAAAGCTTGTATTGTTATACATTGTAGCTCCTTCCTTTTTATGTCCAATCTTTTCCAAAATCACAAAATTATTAAAATTTTCTTTCATTATTATCACTCACCTCGTCTACAACCCCACTGCTATATAGAGATTTGAATCCTCATTATTTCTTATCTGGATTCCTCCAGTATACTGTGCTTTTCTTATCATTAGTCCTAGACCTTTCAGTTTATCTCACTGATTAGCTGAAAAAAGTATCTTAAAAATATATCACTTTTTAATTTTAATATATTTTTATAATTATAACCTCACATGCAAGGATTTACACTAATTCTCTTCTTGGCCGTGTATCTCCAAAATATCCTTGCTTCATGATAACTGATATGTTTGCAGCCTCTGCCATAATTAATCACGCTCCTTAATATCATGGACAATGCATGGACTGTCACTAAGTTGTTACAAATAGGGTTATTTAAGAGTGTGCACTAGAATCTTCAATATTCTTTATCATATGTCTGTAGGGGCTTTCTATTCAAAAGCAAGGAGAAACTCACATTCATACAGCATCTCTAAGAGCAAAAGAATGCATGCTGCCTAATCCTGGCTACCTTTCTCAAGCCAGTTTCTAACACCTGATACAAGTAGGTACTGATTGCTAGGTCAAAAATCTTTTCCTAGAACTCCTCCCTAATTTTCCTTATGAGGTCAGGGCTACATCCAGCATAGACCTTTAAGTCTTGGCTTAGCTAGTTTGGAAAAGATAAAAATTCATTGTATAGATCCAGTCAGAAGTATGATGCATTCAAAATAAAGATTAGTTAGAAGGTCATTGCAATGTTCTAGGTATGAGGTAATATGGTTAGGGTGTTAACAATGGAAAAGAAATGTATTTGGATAGAGATTATAAATATTGTAAATTTTAGCCCAAAGACACGGATTTTGCTAGATAATAGTATGCAAGCACAGAGAAGGCAATGGTACCCCACTCTAGTACTCTTGCCTGGAAAATCCCATGGATGGAGGAGACTGGTAGGCTGCAGTCGATGGGATCACTAGGAGTCGGACACGACTGAGCGACTTCCCTTTCACTTTTCACTTTCATGCGTTGGAGAAGGAAATGGCAACCCACTCCAGTGTTCTTGCCTGGAGAATCCCAGGGACAGAGGAGCTTAGTGGGGTTCCATCTATGGGGTTGCACAGAGTCGGACACAACTGAAGCGATTTAGCAGCAGCAGCAGTATGCAAGCACAAGAGAAGAGTCAAGGCTCACTCAAGATTGTTGGCCTAAACTGCACATAAAATGAGAGAACACTTCGGGAAAAATCAGTTTGTTAGGGGAAAAAAATGAAAATCAAGAATTAGGTTTTGGCTATTTCAATTTTCAGATGCTATTCAGGAACCCAAGAGCAGAATTTCAGATGATAGATATGTGAGTGTCAACAAGGGAGAAAAGTCTAACATTTTATATGGATTTATATTTGCCTACTGAATTAACTCTCAGATCTCTGTCATACAGTATTTATATTTTATTTATTTTTTAAATTTTATTTTATTTTTAAACTTTACAATATTGTATTAGTTTTGCCATATACTGAAATGAATCTGCCACAGGTATACCTACAGTTCAATACATGTTGCATGACTCTCTAAGAAATGACACTGTGTTCTTGTCTCCTGTCATTCTGTGATGCCATTATCTTAGACACATGGCCTATGTAGCCTTCATAGAAAGTGAAACAACAGAATAGCACATAGGCATCTTTATGCCCAGCTCGGAAGGGTTCCATATACAGCCATCCCTTGATAGCGCCAGCAGGATTTGTTCCCTGATCCCACCCCTCAACTGCCATAGATGAAAATATTTAAAATATTTAAGTTTTATAGTTAGCTCTCTGCATTTTCCATTCCACATGCACAGATTCAACCAACCTCCAGATAATGTAGTAACATATGTATATATTGAAAAAAAATCAGTTTACATTTGGACCCACACAGCTGAAGCCTGTGTTATTCAAGGGTCAACTATACTTCTTCCTACATAATACTAACCAGAATGCAATCATCTGGTACAGAACTAATTGCAGAGCAAAGCAGAGAAAAAATTTTATCATATCTCCTCTTGAATAGCAAGTGACCAAGAAATACTTGGCAGTTTCTGACACAATGGTTGTGAGGAATTAATGAAGGATTTCTTTACAATTTCATTGTAATTAGATGAGTCTTATTTACTCTCTTTGGAGAGGTTTCTTTTAATACAGTTTGTCAGCAGGGTTATCTTGTTCTGTAGAACCACAATTAGATCTCATGCCATAAGAGGACTTGGAAAGGTAACTTGGAAAATATATCTTGTTACAAATAAGGAAAAATTGAATAGGAATATCTTGTACCACAAGTGGACTTTGAATACAGTCATCTTGTTCAAAATGTCTGTGTTCTCTTAGCTTAAAAGGAAATCAACCCTGAATATTTGTTGGAAGGACTGATGCTGAAGTTGAAGCCCCAATACTTTGGCCACCTGATGCAAAGAGCCAATTCATTAGAAAAGACCTGATTTGGGGAAACATGAGGGCAGGAGAAAAAGGAGCCAACAGGGATGAGATGGTTGAATGGTATCATCGACTCAGTGGACATGAGTTTTAGTAAACTTGAGGAGATAGTGAAGGACATGGATGCCTGGAGTGTTACAGTCCACGAAGTCACAAAGAGTCGGACATGACTGAGCGACTAAACAACAATAATTCCCTTAACTTGGAGAATCAATTGTTTCAAATGTTGCTCACAGACTAAGTAATATGATTTCTGAGATATGACAATTAGATCCAACATTTAGAGTTTCAGAACTGCTTCAGAGGAACGGTGGCAATAAAAGCCTGTTTAGTATGGATTTGAAAAAGAATAAATATACTATAGCTGTAAAGATGAGCAGAGAAATAAGTCATAGTTGAGGTAGATACATGATCATTGGAAAGATTTGCTTCTTATTTTCATGTACTGGCTTGTACATTGACAGAACTAATTTAATAAAGATGAAACAGTCAATCATGAAAAGTACAAAGGAACAACTGCATAGTTAATATGGTTAAATATTCAAATACACACTAGATCCAGTATACTAGAACACCTCTCCTTACATATAATAGATGGTTCATTATTCAGTAAAGTGGGAAGGAAGACAGTTAAGAATTATGGCACTTTTGTATGTCACAGTGTGGTTCCATTTTTATTGAAAAACCTCTGGTATTGAAACAGTACAGGATGGTAAAACGTCTGCCTACAATGCGGGAGACCCAGGTTCGATCCGTAGGTCGGGAAGATCCCCTGGAGAAGGAAATGGCAACCCATTCCAGTATTCATGCATGGAAAATCCCATGGATCGAGGAGACTGGTGGGTTAAAGTCCATGGGGTCACAAAGAGTCAACATGACTGAGCAACTTCTCTTCTTCACTTCAGAGTACTAAAAAGTCATGGGTGCAGCCTGGAGTTCAGGGCACTTGGCTACTATGGAAGGTGTTATTACTGGTAATGACAAGCTTGAGGATTTTACCATGGAATAATGGCTGGGTAGACAAGAGGAAATATATTTGGGTATAAATGTCAATATTTGAGAATGCATAATTTGTGTAAATATCATATGTACATTTCTTTGCTTCTATTTTGCTTAAAAGTGAATTTCCTTTCAGAAGATTCCCAGGTCCTTCATAAAAATAAACCAAAGTTATCAACTTGGACTCTGAAAAGTATAAACATCACCTTAGACATTGTAAAATCTTGCTTAATGACTTAAAAAAAAAACTATCCTGCTGCTCTGTCTCACAATAGGTTGGCGAATCCAATTTAGCTAAATTAAAACTAAAATTCAGCTTAAGATTGACGATGTAATTCTGTCAACTTATCATTGGTAATTATATTAAAATTAAATCCATTATTGTCTTCAAGAAATGCACAGCTATCAATAAGAGAATTAAAAAAAAGAGCAACAAAAATTTCTGTGATGAAATTTTTGAACTGAATAGGGTTAAAGAATAATAGCACATAGGTATGCTATGATAAAACAGAACTTAATATAAAGTAAAATTTTATTTTCAGAGGGAACTCACATTTCATTAAATTACTAAACTGTAACTTTTTTCTCAATCTGGAAAATGCATATATACAGATGTTTTAGTTTATAACAAAATTCAACATCATATTTTAAACATATTTAATCAAAACGTACTAAACAGTACCAATTCATGTACTATGTGTAATTATTAAAACATTGCTCAGAAAGTAATATTAAGATATGTGCAAATAAAAGTCCAAATTTTTGTGTATAATTTAATCTTTTTAAACCCTGTACTCTAAAATATAACAGAAGAGAAGAAAGGAAATGGGTTGATAGAGAAAGGAAAAGAGAAACTTTATAAAAGAAAAATATCCAAGAAAATTTTTTTAGGTCCAAGGGAAATTTTGTTACAGTATAATATACTCAAGTTCTCTACTTTCTTGCTACTCTTCTTTTCAGAGTTATGCCAAATGTCATTATTAAGATGGCAATTTACATAGAGTGCCATAGCATGGGGAGCTTAAAGGTTAAACTCTGTAGTAGAAAGAACTTCATTAAAAAGGCCACATTTTAGAAATGGGAAGGTCTTTTTACAAGTAATGTTAAATGGGGAATTAAAGCAATGACCCAAATAATTAAAGTAAAACAAACTCTCTACATCTGAGAGGGAAATAGAACTTCAAAGCTTAAATCATCACAAATTACTGTCTACATTCATCACATTAATGGGGTAATTGCTCAGCATGCACTTTGAAGAGGTCACGTATCTTCAACTGAAGTCATTTCTATATGCAGACATTGATTTACTGATTTGTGTTTTATCCTTTCCAAAGTCTCAGTGATTGATTTCCTTTGGTACAATAAGCTAATTTTGATACTTTCAGAAAAAAAAAATGTATATTCTGATTTTTTTTTTTTTCCCTCTTCACATCAGCTTGGTCTTGGAAGAATGTATGAAAAGTAGGTGCTTCTGGATCTTCAATGTAATAACAGGCCATAGATAAATAAGCATCACTGACATGCAGCTCGTAAGATGCTACTTGATTAAGAGCATCCCTACATTCTTCAGAAAGAAGGCCCTTTGCCTGGGATGCCATCTCAGCTTTAGGAAAAACCAGGCATAAAAAGTGCTCAAAAATGTATATTCTATACTAAGTAGTGCTTGTTTTTTATTTTTTGAAATCCATACATTATAAGAATCAAATATTAAACTTTTATTGTTTAACAAAGGTAGATCATGTAATAAGAGTTTATCTTTTCAGATAGATAAAAGATATCTTTGAGATAATCTTTTCAGATTATCTAAAATATGTAAATTGGAAACACACAACCCATACACGTCTACATACCTTAAAAAGTCATTTTATTTATTATTTTTAATCAATTTCCATTGGTATATAGTTGATTTACAATGAGGTATTAATTTCAGGGGTACAACAAATCAATCAGCGATACATATATCCACTCTTTTTAAGATTCTTTTCTGTATAGTCATTACAGGGTGCTGAGTAGAATTACCTGTGCTATAATTATGTTCTTATTAGTTATCAATTTTATATATAGTAGTGTGTATATATCAAGGCTTCCCTGGTAGCTCAGCTGATAAAGAGTCCACCTGCAAGGCAGGAGACCCTGGTTTGATTCCTGGCTTGGGAAGTTCCCTTGGAGAAGGGATAGACTACCCACTCCAGTATTCATAGACTTTCCTGATGGCTCAGATGATAAAAAATCTGCCTGCAGTGCAGGATACCTGGGTTAGATCCCTGGGTTGCGAAGATCCCCTGGAGGAGGGTGTGGCAACCCACTCCCGTATTCTTGCCTGGAGAATCCACATGAATAGAGGAGCCTGGCAGGCTACAATCTATAAGGTAACAAAGCATCAGACATAACTGAGCACAAGTACATATGTCAATCCCAATTTTCTAATTTATCTCTC
This sequence comes from Bos indicus x Bos taurus, assembly GCF_003369695.1. Lineage (NCBI taxonomy): Eukaryota > Metazoa > Chordata > Mammalia > Artiodactyla > Bovidae > Bos > Bos indicus x Bos taurus. Next base: position 14,075,846 of record NC_040076.1, on the reverse strand, counting down.
CTTTCCCTTTTCCCCTTGGTAATCATAAGTTTGTTTTTGTGATTCTGTTTCCATTTTGAACACAAGTCCATTAGTAACTTTTTTTTTAGATTCCATATGTAAGTTAAACCATGTGGTACTTGTCTTTCTCAGTCTGACTTATTTCACACAGTATGACAATCTCTAAGTTCATCTATGTCATTGCAGATGACATTATTTCATTATTTTTTTATGGCTGAGTAATATTCCACTGTATATATGTACCATGTCATCTTTATCCATTCCTCTTTTGGTGGACATTTAGGTTGTTTCTGTCTCCAGGCTACTATAAATAGTGCTGGGCATATATTTGGAGAAAACCATAATTCAAAAAGATATATGCATATCAATGTTTCTTGCAGAAGTAAAGTCCTTTTAAAACCAACACTATCAGAACCTATTATGCCATACATGTCACAGCCACCAAAAAGCCCTGCCAATTGATACTCACTGGAGCAGGGACATCTTTCTATTTTAATTGTATCTTTTCCTCCTTCCCTCTTTCCACTCTTGCTTTAACTCTTCCTTGGTGGTTCTTTCTATGCCATTGAAAGTAATTGAAAATGGGAAATAGTAAATAAAATGAGAAATGTTTACTAAAGATAGCATACTGCTTTGAAATTTTGAGTATGAAAACCTGAACTAAGTTATACAATTTTACAAACAGAAAAATCAAATTTTTAATAAGATGGACTTTTAAAGGAAAAATAAAAACAATGTATAAGAAGAAATCTGCAATAACAAAACTATTGCTGAAGGACACAAGCTAAAAGTGTTTTTAATTACGTAAATGAGTCTGACTACTATCCTGGTGTGAGATAGAGATTCAGATAGGAGCAAGAATGGCACACCTAGAACATACCTTTAAAATATTCTACAGGAGAGACTGTTCTACTTGTGAAATTAATTGAACATACTTGAGAGATAAAATTCTTACTATCTCCCAAGCTCTCCAAGGAAACTTGAGCAACTGATAGTCATATTTTTCTTAAGGCATACAAAGTAGCATTGATTAAAAAAGGCAAAAATAAAGTTCAGGACTGAGATAGTAAAAAATATTGCTTGTCCCTAACATGTTGAATTAAAGAACATCAGAGTCATAAAACTCAAGGTATCCTAATATGAGATTACTGGTTGGGACATAGACTTGGAATACTGTGATATTGAATGGTTTGCCTTGGAAACGGATAGAGATCATGCTGTCGTTTTTGGGATTGCATCCAAGTACTGCATTTAGGACTCTTTTGTTGACTATGAGGGCTACTCCATTTCTTCTAAAGGATTCTTGCCCACAGTAGTAGATATAATGATCATCTGAGTTAAATTCACCCATTCCAGTCCATTTTAGTTCTCCAATTCCTAAAATGTTGGTGCTCAACTTGCCATCTCCTGTTTGACCACTTCCAATTGCCCTTGATTCATGGGCCTGACATTCCAGGTTCCTATGAAATATTGTTCTTTACAGCATCGGACTTCACTTTCGACGTGATGTGATATGATCACCAGTCACATCCACAACTGGGTGTCGGTTTTGCTTTGGCTCCGTCTCTTCATTCTTTCTCTTCGTTTCTCCACTGATCTCCAGTAGCATATTGGGCACCTACCGACCCAGAGAGTTCATCTTTAGGTTTTCTAGCTTTTTGCCTTTTCATACTGTTTATGGGGTTCTCAAGGCAAGAATAATGAAGTGGTTTGCCTTTCCTTTCTCCAGTGGACCATGTTTTGTCAGAACTCTCCAACATGACCCGTCTGTCTTGGGTGGCCCTATATGGCACAGATCAAAGTTTCATTGAGTTAGACAAGGTTGTGATCCATGTGATCAGTTTGATTAGTTTTCTGTGATTGTGCTTTTCATTCTATCTGCCCTCTGATGGATAAGGATGAGACTTATGGAAGCTTCCTGATGGGAGAGGCTGACTGAAGGGGGAAGCTGGACCTTGTTCTGATAGGCAGGACCATGCTCAGTAAATCTTTAATCCAATTTTCTGTTGATGGGCAGTGCTGTGTTCCCTCCTTGTTGTTCCCTCCTGAGGCCAAACTATGGTGGAGGTAATGAAGATTATGGAAACCTCCTTCAAAATGTCCCATGCATACACAGCCGCATGCAGTGCTCCTGACCCTGTAGCAGGTGACTGCTGACCCACACCTCAGCCAGAGACTCCTGTATACTCATGGGCATGTCTGGGTTAGTCTCTTATGGGGTCACTGCTCTTTTCTCCTGGGTCCTGGTGTACTCAAGATTTTCGTTGTGCCCTCCAAGAGTCTGTTTCCCCAGTCTTGTGTAAGTTCTGAGAGCTCTATGGTGTAGTTAATGGCAACCACCTACAAAAGGGCTTATGAAATCACTGCAAATGGTGACTGCAGCCAAGAAATTAAAAGACACTTGTTCCTTGGAAGAAAAGCTATGACCAACCTCAGTTCATTTCAGTTGCTCAGTCATGTCTGACTCTTTGTTACTCTATGGACTGCAGCACACCATACCTCCCTGTCCATCACCAACTCCCGAAGTTCACCCAAACTCATGTCCATTGAGTCGGTGATGCTATCCAACCATCTCATTCTCTGTCATCCCCTTCTGCTCCTGCCTTCAGTCTTTCCCAGCATTAGGGTCTTTTCAAACAAGTCAGCTCTTTGCATCAGGTGGCCAAAGTATTGGAGTTTCAGCTTCAACATCAGTCCTTCCAATGCACACTTAGGACTGATCTCCCTTAGGATGAACTGGTTGGATATCCTTGCAGTCCAAGGGACTCTTTAAGAGTCTTCTCCAACACCACAGTTCAAAAGCATCAATTCTACGGTGCTCAGCTTTCTTTATAGTCTATGTTTCACATTAATACATGACTACTGGAAAAACCATAGCCTTGACTAGATGGACCTTTGTGGACAAATAATGTCTGTGCTTTTTAATATGCTGTCTAAGTTGGTCATAACTTTCCCTCTGAAAAACAAGCATCTTTTATTTCATGGCTGCAGTCACCATCTGCAGTGATTTTGGAGACCCCGAAAATAACGTCTGCCACTGGATAAGAGTGCCATGAAGTGATGGGACTGGATGCCATGATCTTAGTTTTCTAAATGTTGGGCTTTAAGTCAGCTTTTTCATTCTCCTCTTTCACTTGCATCAAGAGGCTCTTTAGTTCTTCTTCACTTTGTTCCATAAGTGTGGTGTCATCTGTATATCTGAGGTTATTGGTATTTCTCCTGGCAATCTTGATTCCAACTTGTGCTTCTTCCAGTCCAGTGTTTCTCATTATGTAATCCGCATATAAGTTAAATAAGCAGGGTGACAATATATACAACCTTGATGTACTCCTTTCCCTATTTGGAACCAGTCTGTTTTTCCATGTCCAGTTCTAACTGTTGCTTCCTGACATGCATACAGGTTTCTCAAAAGGCAAGTCAGGTGGTCTGGTATTGCCATCTCTTTCAGAATTTTCCACAGTCTGTTGTGATCCACAAAGTCAAAGATTTTGGTATAGTCAATAAAGTAGAAATAGATGTTTTTCTGGAACTGTCTTGCTTTTTCAATGATCCAGGGGATGTTGGCAACATGATCTCTGGTTCCTCTCCCTTTTCTAAAACCAGCTTGAACATCTGGAAGTTCATGGTTCATGTATTTTTAAAGTCTGGCTTGGAGAATTTTGAGCATTATCAACCTAGACAGCATGTTTAAAAGCAGAGAGATTACTTTGACAACAAAGGTCCATCTAGTCAAAGCTGTGGTTTTTCCAATAATCAAGTATGAATGTGAGAGTTGGACTATAAAGAAAGCTGAGCAGTGACAAATTGAGGCTTTTGCACTGTGGTATTGGAGAAGACTCTTGAGAGTCCCTTTGACGGCAAGGAGATCAAACCAGTCAATCCTCAAGGAAATTAGTTCTGAATATTCATTGGAAGTACTGATGCTGAAGCTAAAACTCCAATACTTTGACCACCTGATGCAAAAAACTGACTCATTGTAAACGACCCTGATGCTGGCAAAGATTGAAGGTGGGAGCAGAAGGGAACAACAGAGGATGAAATGGTTGGATGGCATCACCGACTCAATGGACATGAGTTTGAGCAAGCTCTGGGAGTTGGTGATGGACAGGGAGGCCTGGTGCGCTGCAGTCCATGGGGTCACAAACAGTAGGACATAACTGAATTACTGAATTGACTGAATCATAGATTTGGCAACATGACTAACAGTACCGTATGTAAGGGGTTTTGGTCACCTGCTGGAAGTGAAATCAATTAGTGAAATGAATTAGTGAAATGAATCAGAGAGAATAAGTCAAATTCAAGTACAATTTATAATTTCTCCATGTTTAAACACTTGCCAAATGAGACTTTGGAAGGCTCATAGTTCTTTTAAGTTCAATCCCACTGCAAAATGCAGAAATGCATAATACATTTCAGATAAAATATATCAACTCAATATAGCAGGTAATGGAACCCTAAGAGAAATGGGGATTTAAAGTTTCAGGGTCAGTGTCTTTTATATCTAAAATTGGATTGGTTTTTAATATGAGTTTCAGAGGATTCCTACATTTACTCTCAAAAGATGGAGGAAAACTTTCAAGTGAGACATAAACTAGCACTTTGTGAGGGTATCTCAGAGACACATCTATATGTGATAAGTACATACACAAAAAGGTTCTGAATTGGATATGAACTGGAAAACATGAGTTTTGCCTAATTGTCTGGACAATGTTATTTTCCCCCAGTCACTGATTTGTTATTGGAGAAAATTTAATCCTCATGATTTGTGCATCTGCACACCTGAGAATGAAGATTACCCATTTTTTGCCCACTTATTACGTACAATTTGATCCCACCTATATATTTATACACTTTTGTGACATATTCTTTCTACAGCTCATTATTGGAATAATATGAAACAGTCATACTGGTGGGTGTTTCAGGGTATACACTTTAGGGAAACTCTCTCTAGTTAGGGGAATTCATAACAGATATATATAAAAGTCAGAGCCATAGACTTATCCCCAGTCATTGTCATAGATTATGGATTATAGTCTGGAGTTTCTGCTTTATGTGGAACAGTTAGATACAGGGAAATTTTTGGAATCCCTTCTTGCTTTTATTCTTCTTCTTTTATTGCCCCAAACTTGAAAATTTTCAGCCTTTGTTCAGGTCAGTTCAGTCGTTCAGTCGTGTCTGACTCTTTGCCACCCCATGAATCACAGCACACCAGGCCTCCCTGTCCATCACCAACTCCCGGAATTCACTCAGACTCACGTCCATCGAGTCAGTGATGCCATCCAACTATCTCATCCTCTGTAGTCCCCTTCTCCTCTTGCCCCCAATCCCTCCCAGCATGAGTCTTTTCCAATGAGTCAACTCTTCAGATGAGGTGGCCAAAGTACTGGAGTTTCAGCTTTAGCATCATTCCTTCCAAAGAAATCCCAGGGCTGATCTCCTTCAGAATGGACTGGTTGGATCTCCTTGCAGTCCAAGGGACTCTCAAGAGTCTTCTCCAACACCACAGTTCAAAAGCATCAATTCTTCGGCACTCAGCCTTCTTCACAGTCCAACTCTCACATCCGTATATGACCACAGGAAAAACCATAGCCTTGACTAGATGGACCTTTGTGTACAAAGTAATGTCTGTGCTTTTTAATATGCTTTCTAAGTTGGTCATAACTTTCCTTCCAAGGAGTAAGCGTCTTTTAATTTCATGGCTGCAGTCACCATCTGCAGTGATTTTGGAGCCCAGAAAAATAAAGTCTGACATTGTTTCCACCGTTTCCCCATCTATTTCCCATGAAGTGATGGGACCAGATGCCATGATCTTCGTTTTCTGAATGTTGAGCTTTAAGTCAACTTTTTCACTTTCCACTTTCACTTTCATCAAGAGGCTTTTGAGTTCCTCTTCACTTTCTGCCACAAGGGTGGTGTCATCTGCATATCTGAGGTTATTGATATGTCTCCTGGCAATCTTGATTCCAGCTTGTGCTTCTTCCAGTCCAGCGTTTCTCATGATGTATTCTGCATATAATTTAAATAAGCAGGGTGACAACATACAGCCTTGATGTACTTCTTTGCCTATTTGGAACCGGTCTGTTGTTCCACGTCCAGTTCTAACTGTTGCTTCCTGACCTGCATACAAATTTCTCAAGAGGCAGATCAGGTAGTCTGGTATTCCCATTTTAAGAATTATGTAAATACTACACTTTTTGAAAAAAAGTTTATAACACTGAAAGGTTGTTGTTGAATCACGCAAAGATATGAGAATCCTTGGCTTCGGGAGGAGAAGAATTCAACCTAGGGCCAGAGACAAGGCTTGATCACTCAGAGGTTTTGTGTAATGAAGTTTTATTAAAGTATAAATAAGATAGAGAAAGCTTCTGACATTGACATCAGAAGGGGATAGAAAGAGTACTCCCTTGCTAGTGTTAGCAATGGAGTTATATACTCTCCAATGAATCAAAAGAATGTCTGGAAGTTGTAAAGTCCTCACCAGACATACTCTCATAATTTACATTTTAAGATAACAGAATTAGCCAAAAGGTTTAATCCAGAGACTGTCCTCAGGCAGGATACATTATTATTATATAATCCTAAGGAATGTAGAGGGAAAAAACTTGTCATTTCTTCCTCCTTGAGAACTCCAGACCCCTCTCTCCTTGGGGACCCTTAGAGTTCTCATCAACCTGCCTAGGAAATGACTCTCTCAACACTAGATGTTCAAAGATCATGCAAACATATATTACAACAATAGATAAATTACCCCAAATGATGAAGATACTAATTTTCATATTAGATAGCAATTAACTGAACTGAATCAAATGGGTAAATAATGTGCCAATTATATAACCATAATTAAAGTATCTGCTAGAATTTCTTTTTGATGTGTGTCTCCAAACTCACAGACTTGATTGATAATGGATAACTTTGGACTTTTGAAAAAAATTCTTGAGCCTCTTCAGGGTTATTCATATTCACACTATACAGAGTGAAAAGGGGGTTTAACCAGCAGAGTTGTTGGCCCAAAATACTGAGTGATGAAAACACTCATCATTTGATAATATCTGTTAAATCTGCCTGCTGAATAACTGGAATATGTCAAGGAACAAAGCAGACAAACCTCCTGCTCTCCTGGTGCTCAGGCTTTAGTGGTTTGTTTGCATGTAATGAAAGGGAATAAATCAGTGTTTCTAGCTACACTTAATTCAAATAATGATCATAGCCTGACCGAACCAACAGACTTATAAGATCTGTACTTTTTTGTTTCATTTTTAATTGCAATATGGCATATATGCAGAAAGTAATAAAAATCTTAAGTGGATGGTTTGATGCTTAAGATATATCCAAGTAATTCCCTCTGCATCAAAATATAGAATATTTTAAGCATTTCTGAATTCCATCTCATGATCCTTTTATGATACCATCAATTCCCCTGGTGAAGATGATGATTTTTATTTCTATCAACAATGATTAGTTATGCCTGATTTGGGATTTCTTACTTTTTAATTCCATGTTGTATCTGTAGTATTCATCAATGTTTTATGTGTAGTTATTTTTGCTATGCCTTTAGTCTCCTACTACTTCTTTTTGCTGTAATTCTTGGTGTCTCATCTACTACATGAGTGGTTTCAGTTCAGTTCAGTTCAGTTCAGTTGCCTAGTCATGTCCGACTCGTTGTGACCCCATGAATCACAGCACACCAGGCCTCCCTGTCCATCACCAACTCCCAGAGTTCACCCAGACTCATGTCCATCGAGTCAGTGATGCCATCCAGCCATCTCATCCTCTGTCGTCCCCTTCTTCTCCTGCCCCCAATCCCTCCCAGCATCAGAGTCTTTTCCAATGACTCAAATCTTCACATGAGGTGGCCAAAGTACTGGAGTTTCACCTTTAGCATAATTCCTTCCAAAGAAATCTCAGGGCTGATCTCCTTCAAAATGGACTTGTTGGATCTCCTTGAAGTCCAAGGGACTCTCAAGAGTCTTCTCCAACACCACAGGTCAAAAGCATCAATTCTTCGGCACTCAGCCTTCTTCACAGTCCAACTCTCACATCTATACATGATCACAGGCAAAACCATAGCCCTGACTAGATGGACCTTTGTTGGGCAAAGTAATGTCTCTGCTTTTGAATATGCTATCTAGGTTGGTCATAACATACCTTCTAAGGAGTAAGCGTCTTTTAATTTCTTGGCTGCAGTCACCATCTGCAGTGATTTTGGAGCCCAGAAAAATAAAGTCTGACACTGTTTCCACTGTTTCCCTGTCTATTTCCCATGAAGTGGTGGGACCGGATGCCATGATCTTTGTTTTCTGAATGTTGAACTTTAAGCCAACTTTTTAACTCTCCTCTTTCACCTTCATCAAGAGGCTTTTTAGCTCCTCTTCACTTTCTGCCATAAGGGTGGTGTCATCTGCATATCTGAGGTTATTGATATTTCTCCTGGCAATCTTCATTCCAGCTTGTGTTTCCTCCAGGCCAGTCTTTCTCATGATGTACTCTGCATATAAGTTAAATAAGCCGGGTGACAATACACAGCCTTGACGTACTCCTTTTTCTATTTGGAACCAGTCTGTTGTTCCATGTCCAGGTCTAACTGTTGCTTCCTGACCTGCATACAGATTTCTCAAGAGGCAGGTCAGGTGGTCTGGTATTCCCATCTCTTTCAGAATTTTCCATAGTTTATTGTGATCCACACAGTCAAAGGCTTTGGCATAGTCAATAAAGCAGAAATATATGTTTTTCTGGAACTCTCTTGCTTTTTCCATGATCCAGCGGATGTTGGCAATTTGATCTCTGGTTCCTCTGCCTTTTCTAAAACCAGCTTGAACATCAGGAAGTTCACAGATCACATATTGCTGAAGCCCGGCTTGGAGAATTTTGAGCATTACTTTACTAGCATATGAGATGAGTGAAATTGAAACCACATGAGTGGTTTACATGTAAGCAAATTTTTGAAGGAAGGAGAGCTAACATAGCATGAGGTTTAACTCACTAAATTTTTTCCTCTCCATGATTCTATCCTCTAGATTGAGCTGCTTAATTCTATCATGAGCTCAAATCTCAGTTTCTTCATCCCATTTCTTCCACAATTCTCTTTTCTGGATTTCCTCCCATCATTATACAGACATACATTGAGGTCTTTCCCAGTGAAATATATCACAACCACATGTTTATGCATACATGCTCTCATGCCAAACATACCTCATCCTTTACATTCTCCTCTAGCTGCCAGAGTCCAGCTCCAGAAGCCAGGGAACCAGCCTGAAGGGATGAGCGGTGTCGGTGAAGAATGATGTAGTCTCTGACTCCAGGTACAGGACTACATGTTTATTTCAAGCTTCAGGTTTTCTTTTATACTTTGACAAAAGCATTAGGTCAGAGGTTTGACATTTTCAGTTTCTCCCTCCCAGATTTACTGCCTCTAGAAATCATTGTTGCCCTACAAACAGAGTTCCTGCTTCAGTGATTCTCTCAGAATTAGCTTTAATATCTATTAGCTACTTCCTCTTATGTGTCCTAAACTTAACTTGTAATTACATTGTAACTCATGCTACATTCCTCAGTTTATTTCTTATCTTTCTAAATCCTGTTTGCCCCTAGTATTTTAAGATCACTATCTCCTAAAAAGGCTTCTGCTGCTGCTAAGTCGCTTCAGTCATGTCCGACTCTGTGCGACCCCATAGACGGCCTCCTACCGGGCTCCTCTGTCCCTGGGATTCTCTAGGCAAGAACACTGGAGTGGGTTGCCATTTCCTTCTCCAATGCATGAAAGTGAAAAGTGAAATTGAAGTCGCTCAGTCATGTCCGACTCTTAGCGACCCCATGGACTTCAGACTACCAGGCTCCTCTGTCCATGCGATTTTCCAGCCAAGAGTACTGGAGTGGGGTGCCATTGCCTTCTCCTGTAGAAAGGCTTCTAGCTATTCTTAATTATTCCTAAACCCTAAGCTCAGCAAACTTCTTTTGCCATAAATGTTCCCCTCACAAACAGGTCTCAGAAAACAATCCTTCCCATGGCCTCAAGCTGTGGCCTATGTTCTCATCCTGGAACATTCTTTGTAAAGATCTTTGAACAAATATTAATGGTTACTTTATAGATTATTTTCTGAGCACAAGTGCAGAAGGCTTTGTGCTTTCTCATGCTTCTCTCAAGAACAATACATACCTTAACATTCTTTGCAGCCAACTCAACCGAAGAAAGGAAAGAACAAGTCAGAATCACAAAACATTCCTTCATCCTGGGAACGTGCCTGTGGGGTAAGGAGAGGGAGTTGGGGTCATGCCTCCATTTTGTCAGTAATGCTTAATGCGGCTCCTGACATCTAGCTATTTATCCTTTTTCCTATTCCTTTCACTCAACTCTCTGGTTTATCACCTCCTTCCTCTTATATGACACTCTATTACCATTTCACTCAAACTGCTTTTATCAAGTTCCCTAAGACATATTGCTGAATTCTTTGGTCGCTAGTCTCTAAGCATCTTTATCAGCTAGTCAGCATCACACTTGGTGCACCTTTTAATTTCCTCTATACCAGAAGCAATTCTTTAAATAAGTTTGTTTGAGGACAGGTGATAAAATAGCTACATCTAATTCTTTGGCATTTCTAAAAACAAAGATACAGTGAGAGAGAGTTCTAGAGTAAAACAACTTGAAAATGAAAAAGCAGAGTTGTTACTAAAGAAGACTAAGGCCCCCTGAGAATGGAGACATCTAGGGTACATCTATCCATACAAGGAAAGGGAAACATTTTGTAGGACTTTTGTTTTTCTGTAGAGACCAGAAATTGGCTCTTCCCTTATCTGACCTGCACCAAGTAACTTTTCAGAAGAACAGCCTTTCTTGTCTGACATAGCCTTTATGATTAATTTATTCACAACTTTCCTCTGATTCATCTCAGAGGCTTTTGGGGGCAACATCAAATTGATACTTAATTGTCCTGAATGAAGTAGAAATAGCAATTCTGATAAGGAAATGTCTCCACAAAGTGTAGAATTTTCTGACATTCCATAATTCTCCTGCCCCACCCCAGCTCTGAGAAATTAGCCTCAGGCCTGGAAATACAGGGCCTTCCTTGGGCTCAGTTGGTAAAAACCCGCCTGCAACGTGGGAGACCTGGGTTTGATCCCTGCGGTAGGAACATCCCCTGGAGAAGGGAAGGGCTACCCACTCCAGTATTCTGGCCTAGAGAATTTCATGGGCTATATCTCAAAGACTGAGTGACTTTCACTTTCACTTTTCTGGAAAGGCAACAAACTCAGATAGTAATCCCATTAGTGTTACAAAAAGCAAAGAAGAGAACAAAAATCTGACAAATCAGTCAGTCAATCAGGGTAAGTTTTGGCTTACAAGTTAATGCTCCTATTTTATCTACCTTCTTTTGTATTCCTCAGTATCAGTGATGAGCCAGGATCTGTGTATCTCTCCTTGTCTTGACTAGGTGCTCTCTTTCTGAGATGAATGTTTCATTGAGGTTGACTTTTGAAGTAAGTGGTTCACAGTCACATTTACCTAAGCTTTTTTTTTTTTTTTGGCTGTTCGATATATTTAAATTTGCTTTCTTTACAATGATGGGATTTGATTCACATTTTAAGCCTGTGGTCCTGAAATAGATGAAAGCAAACCCACGTACTGAGGCTAATGTTGTGATTATATTACAACATTATAATATTGTAATATATATTACAATAAAAACCTCTTCATGCAAAATCACAGCCCAGCCACATTCTGTGTTGAATTTAAGAGTCAAATAACAAGACAGAATTAAAACATGATGTAGTCATGCTTCATAGTCTGTTCACAAATGTCCCTTTTGAATTTTGAGCCAAAGGGGAGCTGATTAAAGACAGAATCATATTTGAAGAATTCAATGTTATAGATGTCTGTATTTTTAATCTACCTGTATCTATTATTGGCTTCATTAGTAATTTTCCCATTTCATTGTTACAAACATTAACTAAATCTCATACTACATTTCTAGATATTCATATTTTGAAGTAATGTTTCAATAGTTTTATTTTTCCTTTAAAAATGGAAAATCTTCCTACTTAGAGGGGAAAAAAAATAAAGCTCGCTCATGCTCAGGAATGAGATGATTATTTCTCATCAGTTCAGTCCAGTCACTCAGTTGTGTCCAACTCTTTGTGAGCCCATGGACTGCAGCATGCCAGGCCTCGCAGTCCATCACCAACTCCCGAAGTTTACTTAAACTCATGTCCATTGAGTCAGTGATGACATCCAACCATCTCATCCTCTGTCGTCCCCTTCTCCTCCTGCCTTCAATTTTTCTCAGCATCAGGGTCTTTTCCAATAAGTCAGTTCTTCGCATCCAGTGGCCAAAGTACTGGAGTTTCTAACAGTTCATGGAATTATTTCTCATAGCTCTGAACAAATAGAAATGATCATTTAAATAGTGTTCCAAATGTCTTAAAGGAATACTAGTATTCAAACTAAAATGATAGCATTTTAATATTCTCATCAGGGCTGATAAATTAATAAAAGTGGATCATTATAAAATAATTAGCTAAGCTTATCATTAATGCCCAAATAACCCAAAACAGTATTAATATGTTCCGCATTTGCCTAACAGACAATAGTGTTCAAGAACTCATCTTTTTCCTATGTTATTAAATTTTCTTCATTACACATTGTATTTTTATTTACTGATACAAAACACTGAAAGATAGAAAATATTAGAGGCAGAAAATGAAGTCATAGTCACTTGATTATATACATCCAGGGTCTCTGGATCTTGGCTAGTAAAATGGACATTTTCCAGGGCTTTTCTAACTGGACTTATCAGCAGACCTCTTACTCCATCTCAGATTATACTCTCTGCTGGGTGGCATAGTCCTTATACTCTGCTGATTGTCCTGCCGTCCCTCTGGCTGCTCCTTCTTCATATCATCTTTGCCTTCATCCCTGCAGAAACTAGAACACCGAGTCCTCCTTGATGAAGCTTTCTTTGTTCCCCACATCCAATAAACACAAATACTCATAAATTCCATTTCATAATAATGTAGAGTGCTCATCTACTTTTCTGTATTCCACTGTTTTTGTCCAAATCACCAAATTCTGTTATCTGGCCACTGTAGCTGCATTTTGTTGTTGTTGTTGTTGTTTTGTTTGTTTGTTTAATGTTTTTCATGAATGAATGCATGCTTTTCCTAGCTACACAATTTAAAAATGTATAAAAACATTAATTTTATATCATCCATATGCTTATTATACTAAAAAGGAATCTATTACGTTAAAATAATCTTTAGAATATTCCATTCCATGACCATTAAATCATACCATGTATCTTCCTGGTGTTTTCACCTGTCACATATTTGTATTCCATGATCTATTATTACAAGGTACTCTTTATGAGAAAATACTGCTGGTTCTTTTTGGACTCAGCATGTTTTCCTTACTGTCTAAAATAGTCTATAGATTTTTATTTTGACTAATTCAGATGTGTTATTTCAGTATCATCTTAAAAGTTAATGGATAGTTAGGTATTTAATGATTTCTAAAAATGATTGCCTGGCCAAAGTATATGGATTCATAATATGCTGCATTTTACATTTTTAAAAAAAATTATAACATGATTTACTTGACTGTCTATGACAGTAGAGTTATGCTATAGGAAATAAGGGATATGTCTTATATACTAATATTATATATGTAGCATTCCCTTAGTGATTGCTAAAAAGAAGATGAAATTAAAACATGCTTGCTCCCTGGAAGAAAGGCTATGATGAACCTAAACAGTGTATTAAAAAGCAGAAACATCAATTTGCTGACAAAGGTCCATACAGTGAAAACTATGTTTTTTCCAGAACTCATGTACAGATGTGACGGAGTTGGACTATAAAGAAGACTGATCACTAAACAACTGATACTTTCAAACTACGGTGCTGGAGAAGACTCTTGAGAATCCCTTGGACTGCAAGGAGATCAAACCAGTCAATCCTAAAGGAAACCAACTCTGATTATTCATTGGAAAAACTGATGCTGAATTTCCTCAGTGGCTCAGTGGCAAAGAACCCACCTGCAATGTAGGAGACACAAGGGTCATGGGTTCAATTCCTGATTCAGGAGTATCCCTGGAGGAGGAAATGGCAACCCACTCCAGTATTCTTGCCTGGAAAATCCCATGGATAGAGGAACCTGGTGGGCTACAGTCCATAGGGTTTCAAAGAGTCAGACATTGAGTCAATTTCTAGGTAGACTGATAAATCCAGAGTCTCCGAGGAGAAGAGAGTGGTCCAGGGCTCTTGAGGAGGGGATAGAGGTCTTGAGTTCTCAAGGAGGAGAAAAGAACAAATTTTGTTTTTTCTTTAAGCCCAGAGCTGATGATTGCACAACAAAACAGCTCATCTTGCTCAAGGATATGTTTTCCCTTAAACTCTGTACCAATGTTTATATGAAAACAATGCATACTGCTTGAGGACATATTTCTCCTTCTTGAGAACCTTTTGACTATTCCTGTCATCTTAAAATGTATATTATGGGAGTGGGTCTGGTAAGACCTTTCTATTGTTAGTTCTAATCCTGTTAATTTAAGATATATGTTATAGGAATAAGTATGGTAAAAGTATATAAGGCCTTGATAAGACTAGTGAGTGGAGGCACTCTCCATTCCCCTTCTGATGTCTATGTCAGAAGTGTTCTCTGTCTTCTTTCACTTTAATAAAACTCTGCTATGCAAAAGCTCTTGAGTGATTGAGCCTGGTCCCTGGTTCTGAAGATAAATCTTCTTTGGATATCACGAATCCAATATCACTCACTGTAAGCTATCAACATGACTGGCCACACACACACTGATGCAAAAGCTGACACTCTAGTACTTTGGCCACCTGATGGGAAGTGTTGACTCACTGGAAAAAAACAATAAACAAAAACAGCTCTGATGCTGGGAAAGATTGATGGCAGGAAAAGCGGGCAGCAGGGGATGAGATGGTTGGATGGCATCACCAACTCAATGGACATGAATTTGAGCAAGCTCTGGGAGATAGTGAAGGAAAGGAAAGCCTGGGGTGTTGCAGTCCATGGGGTGGCAAAGAGTCGGACACAACTGAGTGACTGAGTGACAATAACAAAAGGAAGATGATCAAATGGTCTTGAATGAATTAATTATTAAATGAATTAATACCTCTTACCTTACTCTTACCTTACTCAGGGCTTCCCTGGTGGCTCAGAGGTTAAAGCATCTGCCTGCAATGTGGGAGACCTGGGTTCTATCCCTGGGTAGGGAAGATCCCCTGGGGAAGGAAATGGCAATCCACTCCAGTATTCTTGCCTGGAGAATCCCATGGGCGGGGGAGGCTGGTGGGCTACAGTCCACAGGATCGCAAAGAGTCAGACACGACTGAGCGACTTCACTTTCACTTTTCTTTCACCTTACTCTTTACTTGATTTTTGGAGGATATGGAAATACAATTGATGATAAACTCCAAATGAATTAGTAATTGTTCTTTATGGTAATAAGTACCTTTTATTTCATAAAAAAACCCACTAGGGGATTTACTGGGTTAAGGGACTTCCCAGTTGGTGCAGGGGTAAAGAACCAACCTGCAAATGCAAGAGGCAAAAGAGGCATGCATATGACCCCTGAGTCAGGAATATCCCTGGAGGAGGAAATGGCAACCCACTCCAGGATTCTTGCCTGGAAAATCCCACGGACAGAAGAACCTGGTGGGCTACAGTCTATGGGGTGGCAAAGAGTCAGACACAACTGGCAACACACATACATACAATGGTTTAATATCTTAGAGTAAGGTAGACATTCTTAGTCACTGAGTTGTGTCCAACTCTTGCAACCCCATCGACTGTAACCTGCCAGCCTCCTTGTTCATGGGATTCTCCAAGCAGAATACTAGAGTGGGTTGCCATTTCCTTCTCCAATGTAGACAATTACTTTAAAAAAAAATCAGTAAAATAATCTAAAAGTATATATAGGGCATTAGTTAAGTACTCTGGAATGAACATACTGGTCTACAGCTGCCCTATTGAAAACAAACTTAAATGAAATGAGTTTAAGCAATAAATAAACTCAAATGTCAAGAATATGAGAAAAAGAAAACAACAGCAAGCTTTTTAAACAGGAGAGTAGAGAGCAAATAAATAGCATTATGCAAAAGTGTAAATAAGGCTGAAATTCTCAGAATCTCAGGAGCTAGATGAAGCAAATAGCCATAGCCAAGCACCTCTGAAATTTTGGGGTGCCTCTGAAGTTGATAGGAGGAGAAATCATATGAATTTTGTAAAAATAGATTCATGATACTCTTTATTATCCTTTTCAACTGGTAAATTATCCTTTGCCCCTTGAAGAGTAAACTGTAAGTTTCCTCTTTAGATAACTGAAATGGAAATACCCAGGTGGACTCCTAAGACACAGCAGGGATTAAAGATATTATGCTTTAAAACACTGAAATAATTATGAAGTCTGTGTTCAGAACACAGGTGAGAATCTGTCCCAAGACACTTTCTCGACTGTGAGAACATGGTAGTTAGGCTTAAAAATTCACATGAAAGACTGAGAATTCCTCTGTGGTAATAATTACCTGTTTAAGAGAAAATATATGCAGAAATACCACTTTTTGAGATATCCTTTTATGTAAAGGTCTAGAAAGATTAAAAAAAATCAACAGACTATCAACCCAAATAAAACTTTCAATTAGCTAAGATATGGTCTTACTCTTTATTATGAAGATAGAACCCCATCTCACCAGACATTTGCAGAAAATCTTGAATATGAAAGAGATACCAGAGCAAGCAGACAAAAAAGGAAAAGAAAATCCAGGGAAAAGACAAAAAGCAAAGTCACAGTTAAATAAAGAATATCAATATACCACGAAAAGAATCTTAATTAGACTATCCATGCAGAGGGCCTCCCTGGTGGCTCAGATGGTAAAGAATATGCCTGCCAATACACGAGACATAAGAAACTCAGATTCGATGCTTGGGTGGGGAAGATCCCCTTAAGAAGGGAATGGCAATTCACTCCACTATTCTTGCCTGGAGAATTACATGAACAGAGAAGCCTGGTGGGATACAGTCCATGGGGTTGCAAAGAGTCAGACACAACTGAGCACACACACACTCATCCATGAAGAACACTGATATATTCCACAAATAAATAGCAAAAGGACTTAAATAGTACTTTCTTCAAGACATAGACAAATTGCTAAACTAGCTGAAAATATTAAGTGGAGAGTTATACTTCCAGTGGAAATGTAAGAAGCAAACAATAAATGTGACTGTTATTAATCAAAGAAAACACAGATGCCATAAGGGAATACAATCACATGATAGATTTATATCTATAAGTATTAACTATCTGGTTTTTACCATTTTATTTTATAATACTGAAAGTAGAAAAAATTATGATATTATTATATTAAAAAAAATGAGGAACTGTGTACATGTAAGGACAGATAGAGGGGAACAAACTACATTTTACCTTACTGGAAACACAGTTTCTCTTAGTAGAAATATTTCAAAAAAGAAAAACAAAAAAAATAGAGAAAATTCAAAAAGAGGTTAGCTAAAGAGGAAAGCTATGACAAACATGCACTGGTCATAGCAAACACCCTCTTCCAACAACACAAGAGAAGACTCTATACATGGACAACACCAGATGGTCAACACAGAAATCAGATTGATTATATTCTTTGCAGCCAAAGACAGAGAAGCTCTATACAGTCAGCAAAAACAAGACCAGGAGCTGACTGTGGCTCAGACCATGAACTCCTTATTGCCAAATTCAGACTTAAATTGAAGAAAGTAGGGAAAACCACTAGACCATTCAGGTATAACCTAAATCCTTAGGATTATACAGTGGAAGTGAGAAATAGATTTAAGGGCCTAGATCTGATAGATAGAGTGCCTGATGAACTATGGAATGAGGTTCGTGACATTGTACAGGAGACAGGGATCAAGACCATTCCCATGGAAAAGAAATGCAAAAAAGCAAAATGGCTGTCTGGGGAGGCCTTACAAATAGCTGTGAAAAGAAGAGGAGAAAAGCAAAGGAGAAAAGGAAAGATATAAACATCTGAATGCAGAATTCCAAAGTACAGCAAGAAGAGATAAGAAAGCCTTCCTCAGCGATCAGTGCAAAGAAATAGAGGAAAACAACAGAATGGGAAAGACTAGAGATCTCTTCAAGAAAATCAGAGATACCAAAGGAACATTTCATGCAAAGATGGGCTCGATAAAGGACAGAAATGGTATGGACCTAACAGAAGCAGAAGAGATAAAGAAGAGGTGGCAAGAATACACAAAAGAACTGTACAAACAAGATCTTCACGACCCAGATAATCACGATGGTGTGATCACTGACCTAGAGCCAGACATCCTGAAATGTGAAGTCAAGTGGGCCTTAGAAAGCATCACTATGAAAAAAGCTAGTGGAGGTGATACAATTCCAGTTGAGTTATTCCAAATCCTGAAAGATGATGCTGTGAAAGTGCTACACTCAATATGCCAGTGAATTTGGAAAACTCAGCAGTGGCCACAGGACTGGAAAAGGTCAGTTTTCATTCCAATCGCAAAGAAAGGCAATGCCAAAGAATGCTCAAACTACCGCACAGTTGCACTCATCTCACATGCTAATAAAGTAATGCTCAAAATTCTCCAAGCCAGGCTTCAGCAATATGTGAACCGTGAACTTCCTGATGTTCAAGTTGGTTTTAGAAAAGGCAGAGGAACCAGAGATCAAATTGCCAACATCCACTGGATCATGGAAAAAGCAGGAGAGTTCCAGAAAAACATCTATTTCTGCTTTATTGACTATGCCAAAGCCTTTGACTGTGTGGATCACAATGAACTGTGGAAAATTCTTCAAGAGATGGGAATACCAGACTACCTGATCTGCCTCTTGAGAAATCTGTATGCAGGTCAGGAAGCAACAGTTAGAACTGGACATGGAACAAGAGACTGGTGCCAAATAGGAAAAAGAGTTCATCAAGGCTGTATATTGACACCCTGCTTATTTAACTTATATGCAGAGTACATCATGAGAAAGACTGGCCTGGAGGAAACACAAGCTGGAATGAAGATTGCCAGGAGAAATATCAATAACCTCAGATGTGCAGATGACACCACCCTTATGGCAGAAAGTGAAGAGGAGCTAAAAAGCCTCTTGATGAAAGTGAAAGTGGAGAGTGAAAAGGTTGGCTTAAAGCTCAACATTCAGAAAATGAAGATCATGGCATTGGGTCCCATCACTTCATGGGAAATAGATGGGGAAACAGGGGAAACAGTGTCAGACTTTATTTTTCAGGGTTCCAAAATCACTGCAAATTGTGACTGCAGCCATGAAATTAAGAGACGCTTTCTCCTTGGAAGGAAAGTTATGACCAACCTGGATAGCATATTCAAAAGCAGAGACATTACTTTGCCAACAAAGGTCCGTCTAGTCAAGGCTATGGTTTTCCTGTGGTCATGTATGGATGTGAGAGTTGGACTGTGAAGAAGGCTGAGCACCAAAGAATTGATGCTTTTGAACTGTGGTGTTGAAGAAAACTCTTCAGAGTCCCTTGGACTGCAAGGAGATCCAACCAGTCCATTCTGAAGATCAGCCCTGGGATTTCTTTGGAAGGAATGATGCTAAAGCTGAAACTCCAGTATTTTGGCCACCTCATGCGAAGAGTTGAGTCATTGGAAAAGACTCTGATGCTGGGAGGGATTGGGGGCAAGAGGAGAAGGGGACAACAGAGGATGAGATGGCTGGATGGCATCACTGACTCGATGGACGTGAGTCTGGGTGAACTCTGTGAGTTGGTGATGGACAGGGAGGCCTGGCATGCTGCGATTCATGGGGTCGAAAGAGTTGGACACGACTGAGTGACTGAACTGATCTGATCTGATGACAAGCATAGACAGCATATTAAAAACCAGAGGGTTCATTTTGCCAACAAAGGTCCATAAGGTCAAAGCTATGGTTTTTCCCATTAGTATCATGTATAGAAATGAGAGTTGGGCCAAAAGAAGGCTGAGAGCTGAAGAGCTGAACTTTTGAACTGTGGTGCCACAGAAGACTCTTGAGTTCTTTGAACCACAGGCAGTTCAAATCAGTCAATCCTAAAGGAAATCAAACCTGAGTATTCATTGAAAGGACTGATGCTGAAGCCCCAATACTTTGGCTACCTGATGCAAAGAGCTCACTCATTGGAAAAGACCATGACACTGGGAAAGATCAAAGGCAAAATGAGAGGAAGTGGTAGAGGATAAAATGATCAGATAGCTTCACTGACTCAGTGGACATGAATTTGAGCAAACTTCAGAAGACAGTTAAGGACAGGGAAGCTTGGCATGCTGCAGTCCATGGAATCACAAAGAGTCAGACAGAACAGTGACTGAACAACAGTAACAAAGATAAAAAAGCCTTTACTTCTGGAAAATGTGAATTCAGTGAGAGAGGTAAGAGTGCTATTGCTTTTCATCACCTGTTTGATGAAGCTACTTTTAACAATTTTAATTATGAAATTTGCATCTCTAGTACAAATGTTTACAAACAAACCAAAAAACTTTGTGCCCCACATATTCTAAAAACCCATATATATGGAAGCATATTACCATAAGCTTTACTCTTGTTCAGTCACCAAAATGTATCTGACTCCTTTGTGACTGCATAGACTGTAGCCCACTAGCCTCCTCTTTCCATGGAATTTCCCAGGCAAGAATACTGGAGTGGGTTACCGTTTCCTTCTTTAGAGAATCATTCCAGATCAGGAATCAAATCTGCATTTCCAGTTATTGGCAGGTAGATTCTTTACCACTGAGGCACCAGGGAATAAATGCATGATTACTCAGGAAAACAAACTAGTGAGAATTCTCTTCGAATACTGTGCAATTCAGTTCCATCACTCAGTCGTGTTCGAGTCTGTGGACCCCATGGACTAAAGCATGCCAGTCTTCCCTGTCCATCACCAAAACCCGGAGTGTATTCAAACTCATGTCTATCGAGTCGGTGATGCCATCCAACCGTCTCATCCTATGTCCTCCCCTTCTCCTCCTGTCATCAATCTTTCCCATCATCAGAATCTTTTCCAATCATTCAATTCTTCACATCAGGTGGCCAAAATATTGGAGTTTCAGCTCAGCATCAGTGCTTCAAATGAATATTCAAGACTGATGTGGATTGACTTGCTGGATCTCCTTGCAGTCCAAAGGACTCTCAAGTCTTCTCCAACATCACAGTTCAAAAGCATCAATTCATTGCTGCTCGGCTTTTGTTATTGGCCAACTCTTACATCTATACATGACTACTAGAAAAACCATAGCTTTGACTACATGGACCTTTGTTGGAAAAATAATCTCTCTGCTTTTTAATATGCTATCTAGGTTGATCATATTTTTTTCTCCCAAGGAGCAACATCTTTTAATTTCATGGCTGCAATTACTATCTGCAGTGATTTTGGAGCCCCCTAAAATAGTCTCTCACTGTTTCCATTGTTTCCCCATCTATTTGCTGTGAAGTGATGGGACCAGATGCATGATCTTAGTTTTCTGAATGTTGAGCTTTAAGCCAACTTTTTCACTTTCCTCTTTTACTTTCATCAAAAGGCTCTCTAGTTCTTCACTTTCTGCCATAAGGGTGGTGTCATCTGCATATCTGAGGTTATTGATATTTCTCCCAGCAATCTAGATTCCACCTTGTGCTTCATCCAGCCTAGCATTTCACATGATGCACTCTGCATATAAGTTAAATAAGCAGGGTCACAATATACACCCCTGACGCACTCCTTTCCCACTTTGTAACCACTCTGTTGTTCTATGTACAGTTCTAACTGTTGCTTCTTTACCTGCATACAGATTTCTCAGGAGGCAGGTCAGGTTGTCTGGTATCACAATCTCTTTAAGAATTTTTAACAATTTGTTGTGATACAGACAGTCAAAGGCTTTGGCATAATCAATAGAGCAAAAGTAGATATTTTTCTGGAACTCTCTTGCCTTTTCGATGATCCAATGGATGTTGCCACTTTGATCTCTGATTCTTCTGCCTTTTCTAATTCCAGCTTGATAATCTGGAAGTTCAAGGTTCACATACTGTTGAAGACTGGCTTGGAGAGTTTTGAGCATTACTTTGCTAGCATGTGAGATGAGTGCAATTGTGGGGTAGTTTGAGCATTCTTTGGCATTGCCTTTCTTTGGGGTTGGAATGAAAACTGGCTTTTCCAGTCCTGTGGCCACTGCTGAGTTTTCCACATTTGTTGGTATATTGAGTGCATCACTTTCACAGCATCATCTTTTAGGATTTGAAATACCTAAACTGGAATTCTATCACCTCCACTAGCTTTGTTCATAGTGATATTTCCTAAGGCCCATTTGACTCCAGAATGTCTGGCTCTAGGTGAGTGATCACACCATCATGGTTATCTGGGTCAGGAAGATCTTTTTTGTATAGTTCTCTGTGTATTCTTGCCGCCTCTTCTTAATATCTTCTGCTTCTGTTAGGTCCAT
This sequence comes from Bos indicus x Bos taurus, assembly GCF_003369695.1. Taxonomy (NCBI): domain Eukaryota; kingdom Metazoa; phylum Chordata; class Mammalia; order Artiodactyla; family Bovidae; genus Bos; species Bos indicus x Bos taurus. The sequence continues at coordinate 14,053,405 of NC_040076.1, read as the reverse complement.
ATCATTTTGTCCTTTATTGAGCCCATCTTTGCGTGCAATGTTCCGTTGGTATCTCTAATTTTCTTGAAGAGATCTTTAGTCTTCCCCATTCTATTATTTTCATGTATTTCTTTACATTGTTTACTGAAGAAGGCTTTCTTATCTTTCCTCGCTATTTTTTGGAACTCTGCATTCAAATGGATATATCTTTCCTTTGCTCCTTTGCCTTTTGCTTCTCTTCTTTTCTCAGCTCTTTGTAATCCCTCCTCAGACAACCATTTTGCCTTTTTTTTTTTTTTTTTTTCCTTTGGGATGGTGTTGATTACTGCCTCTTGTACAATGTCACACATCTCGAATACTGTGCATTGGATATTTTATATATTTGTTTCTCTATTTATGTTATTTTCAGTAAGTCATATTGAGAATTAAAATTAGATTTTAAAATATTATTAGAATATATATTTATATCTAAGTAGATAAAAGTGCAATGGGGTGAATTAAGGTGTATTTTTCTAATACAATTACATGCAATAATATTCAGTTCTGATGGTAGTGTGGTGATAGAGAAGCATGCATAATCTGGTGCTTTGAATATGAGCCAAGAAATTTAAACTGGGTAACTTTTCTTGTATCCCCTAATCTCTTTGGCAAATACACCAATATGTATGGAACTGGTTTTATACAGTATGTTTGTGATTATTATATGATATATTTTAATATAAATTGTATAATTCTTATTGTTATTTATCCTGGAAAATTTGGAGATGATTATAATTATTTAATAATGTGAAAATAGTGGTGTTGGTTCTTTAGTCACTAAGTCATGTCTGATTCCTTGAGACTCTGTGGACTGTAGCCTGCAAGGCTCCTCTCTCCATGGGATATCCTAGGCAAGAATATTGGAGTGGGTTGCCATTTCCTTCTCCATAAGAATCCTGATCCAGGGATGGAAACTGAGTCTCTTGCATCACAGACAGCCTTCTATATTGCAGGAAGATTCTATTTTTTTTTAAATTTTATTTTATTTTTAAACTTTACAATATTATATTGGTTTTGCCAAATATCGAAATGAATCCACCACAGGTATACATGTGTTCCCCATCCTGAACCGTCCTCCCTCCTCCCTCCCCATACCATCCCTCTGGGTCATCCCATTGCACCAGCCCCAAGCATCCAGTATCGTGCATCGAACCTGGACTGGCAACTCGTTTCATACATGATATTATACATGTTTCAATGCCATTCTCCTAAATCTTCCCACCCTCTCCCTCTCCCACAGAGTCCATAAGACTGTTCTATATATCAGTGTCTCTTTTGCTGTCTCATATACAGGGTTATTGTTACCATCTTTCTAAATTCCATATATATGCATTAGTATACTGTACTGGTGTTTTTCTTTCTGGCTTACTTCACTCTGTATAATAGGCTCCAGTTTCAGGAAGATTCTTTACCACTGAGCCATCAGGGAAACCCAAAACTGTTAAGATAGTATTGACAAAAAAGTAAGATTGATAATATGTACACATTTTTTAAAAGCAATATATTCAAACAAATTTATTGACTGGGAAATGTTCACATATAAATATGTATAAGCAAATTGGCCACAAAAAACATTATTTGTATAGCTGACTCAACAAAATGTTACCATTCATTTTCAGTTTCACTTTGTATATCCTCTATTCACAAGGATTATACATTTAAAAGGAATACATTGTTACACATTAAAATATTGCTATGTATTTTAATATGAATAATGTGCCATATTGCCATTTACTAGATCCCAAAACAAGCCAAAGTAGTGTTGTTCTTTGAACAATTAAATATACATATATAATAAAAACATTATCAATCAATTCAATGCATGTCAAATATTTGAAATATTCTGTATTTGCTGATCAACTTCATAAGATGCAAAGATAAATTTTTTAAAAAGTATTGTTTTATCTATTATGATTTTTTGTTTTTCAGATGACCTACTCTAGACTCAAATGCAATAAAGTTTATGGATACTATTTTATGATTGTTTCTGTCTGTTGCCATTTCCCACTTTACTATATATTAGATATTTGTAGTCTTTTTTCTGCATCAGGAATGTGTATTCTATTTTTTACAATAGGCATTTCATTACATATTCAGTTATACATGTATTTATCAATCCCTTAGGCAGTATTACAGTGATACTATAGAAATTCTAATATGAAAAATAAAATAACAGTGGTAATAAAACAAATAGAATGTCAAGTAAAATATATAAAAAATATAAATTAATGGGAGATAAAATGGGGAATAAAAGAAAGATAAAGAGAGAATTAGAGAAAAAGAAAGCAAGGTGTGTGTCTATTATAATGGAGCAAAGAAAAAAATAATGGGCATTATCAAAGGAGTAAATTAAAAAGGATTGAAATTATGCACACATGTAATATATTTTATATATAAATATAACATGTATTTTACATGACATATACATATATATATATACACACACACACACATAAATGGTCAGTTACAAATCCTTTTAAAAATTAACCAAACCTTAATCTGAAGAAATAAATTTTGCATGAAAAATTTGTAAAGACTAGGGGGAAAATAAATTGATTTAATGAAGTACTAAAAAGTGAAAGTCTAGTTTTTCCAATATGTTTGATCACAAAAGCCAAAATGGCATTAAACCATAAAGAAGAGTTATCATGACTCTAAAAAGACTAAGCTATTTTCTGTCTCAAAATTTTAAGGATATATTAATAGAAGAATGTGGATACAGAAGGCTAATAGGGTCCAAAAACAAGCAGTGCACTGTCTCCTAAACAATATTAAAAGAGAGAATCCTGACTAAAGCAAGAAAAAGGACAAAAATGTCTTCACAGAATATGCATGAGTATATAAATACACAGATGAAAAATTTTGAGATATTTTATGATACTCCAGACTTGATACTTTTGGCACTGACTCTGGATAAGTTAGTCTAATAATTCATGTAATCATACACGTTTTTTGCTCTGATCATCTCAGTAATCCATCTACATCAATGTATGGAAGCATATGGTTAAAATGCTGGGTTAGGAAAAACTATAGGCCCCTCTCCCCTGTTTCCCTATGTGAGTTGTTCAGCTTTCCAATATATCACTGGATGGTCTCTGTTATTCTTATTCTTGGTGCACTGAGCTCACAAATGAGTGTCAGTGAATCCATATGCACAAATACAAACTGACTGAAGATGTAGATATACAGATAACAGAAAATCATAGATGAATGCAAATGAAATATGTCATAACACATTTCAGCCCCTAAAGTACTTGAGTATGGACAAATTTAAACTAGAATTCTCTGTTCAGCTAAATAATTGATAACATGTGAGTAAAATAATGTTTTTATTTATTTAAATGTCAAGTGGGCCTTAGGAAGCATCACTAAGAACAAAACTAGTGGAGATGATGGAATTCCAGCTGAGCTATTTCAAATCCTAGAAGATGATGCTGTTAATGTGCTACACTCAATATGCCAGCAAATTTAGAAAACTCAGCAGTGGCCACAGGACTCAAAAAGGTCAGTTTCATTCCACTCCCCCAAAAGGACAATCCCCAAAAACGTTCAAACTACAACACAAGTGCACTCATTTTACATGCTAACAAAGTAATGCTCAAAGTCCTTTAAGCTAGGCTTCAACAGTGTGTGATTTAAGAAATCCCAGATGTATAGGGATTTAGAAAAAGCAGAGAAACCAGAGATCAAATTGCCAACATCCATTGGATCATAGAAAAACCTAGGGAATTCCAGAAAAATATCTACTTCTGTTTCACTGAACACGCTAAAACCTTCGACTGTGTGGATCACAACAAATTCTTAAAGAGATGGGAATATCAGACTACCTTACCTACCTCCATAGAAACCTGTACACAGGTCAAGAAGCAACAGTTAGAAACGGACATGAAACAACAGACTGGTTTCAAATTGGGAAAGGAGTTTGTCAAGGCTGTATATTGTCACCTTGCTTATTTAACTTCAATGAAGAAAAACATCAGGTGAAATGCTGAGCTGGAATCAAGATTGCTGGGAGAAATATCAACAATCTCAGATATGCAGATGACACCACCTTTATGGAAGAAAACAAAGATCCTCTTGATGACGGTAAAAGAAGAGAGTGAAAAAAATGGCTTAAAATTCAACATTCAAAACCGAAGAAACCAGAATTGCAGGAGACACGTGTGCCCCAATATTCATTGCAGCACTGTTTATAATAGCCAGGACGTGGAAGCAACCTAGATATCCATCACCAGACGAATGCATAAGAAAGCTGTGGTACATATACACAATGGAGTATTACTTAGCCATTAAAAAGAATACATTAGAATCATTTCTAATGAGGTAGATTAAACTGGAGCCTATTATATAGAGTGAAGTAAGCCAGAAAGAAAAACATCAATACAGTATACTAATGCATATATATGGAATTAAGAAAGATGGTAATGATAACCCTGACGAGAGATGGCAAAAGAGACACAGATGTATAGAACAGTCTTTTGGATTCTGTGGGAGAGGGTGAGGGTGGGATGATTTGGGAGAATGGCATTGAAACATGTATAATATCATATGTGAAATGAATCGCCAGTCCAGGTTCGATGCACGATACTGGATGCTCGGGGCTGGTGCATTGGGATGACCCAGACGGATGGTATGAGGAGGGAGATGGGAGGGGGGTTTAGAATGGGGAACACGTGTATACCCGTGGCGGATTCAGGTTGATGTATGGCAAAACCAATACAATATTGTAAAGTAATTAGCCTCCAATTAAAATAAATAAATTTATATTTTTTAAAAAAGAAAAAAAAATGAAGATCATAGCATCCAGTCCCATCACTTCATGGCAAATAGATGGGAAAACAATGGTAACAGTGACAGACTTTCTTTTCTTGGATTCCAAAATCACTGCAGATGGTAGCTGCAGCTAAGAAAATAAAGAACACTTCCTCCAATGAAAGACAATGTCAAACCTAGACAACATATTAAAAAGCAGAGAATTTACTTTGCCTACAAAGGTCTGTATAGTCAAAGCTATGGTTTTTTCAGTGGTCATGTATGGATGTGAGAGCTGGCCAGTAAGAAAGGCTTAGTATTGAAGAACTTATGCCTTCAAAATGTGGTGTTGGAGAAGACTCTTGAAAGTCCCTTGAATGGCAAGGAGATTGAACCAGTCAATTCTAAATATCCAGTCAACTCTGAATTATTCATTGGAAGGACTGATGCTGAAACTGAAGCATCTATGCTTTGGTCACCCAATGCAAAGAGCCAACTCATTGGAAAAGACCCTGATTTGGGGAAAGACTGAAGGTAGACAGAGAAGGGGATTGAAGAGGATGAGATGGTTGTGTGGCACAGGCAACTCAACAGACATGAGTTTGAACAAAGTCCTAGGGATGGTGAAGGACAGGAAAGCTGGCGTGCTGTAGTCCATGAGGTCACTAAAAGTCAGACACGACTGAGTGACTGAACAACAACAACAAAAATAAATTCATATTCACCCTCATAAGTATTCACAGATTGTGTTTTGGATCTACTTTATTCCTACATAGATAATAAAGAATGTCCTTAAACAAAATAAGGACAAAAATAAAGAATGTGTGGTATTACTTTGGACTAAACTTGTTTGTGTGTGTCTGCTTAGTCTTGTCCAGCTCTTTGCGATCCCATGGACTGTAGAACACTAGAGTCCTCTGTCCATGGAATTTTTCAGGCAAGAATACCAGAGTGAGTTGCCACTGAGAATATCCTAAAGGAAAGACTCAGGAAGAAAGCTGTATGGGAGAATACTTAATATTGGAACAGAAGGACTGTGGCTCTGGGAAAAAGTACTGTGGAGATGTAAGGGGAAAAAAAAATGGTGTGCACGTGGTGTGTATATTGGGGGAGGAGGTGAAGATTAACACATTACTGCCCAGGGGATTTTTTTGCAGAAACTAATGCCTGGAATATTAATATGTCTCTGAATAGCAGTGTGTTAATAGACCTCTTGATTTGATGGATCATATGAAAGCCAAATTTACTATAATTTAAAAATAAAATTTAAAAATGTGAAATAGAAAAGTGATTTGATACACACGAGAAAGTAAGGACTTAATAGAAGTGCTACACTTGAATTTAGAATGGATACTGCTTGGTCTTTGGTCTCAGGATAGGCGGTATATACTCAGCTTTTTTTTTTTTTTTTTTTTATTCTTCCAATTTTATTTTATTTTTAAACTTTACATAATTGTATTAGTTTTGCCAAATATCAAAATGAATCCACCACAGGTATACATGTGTTCCCCATCCCGAACCCTCCTCCCTCCTCCCTCCCCATACCATCCCTCTGGGCCGTCCCAGTGCACCAGCCCCAAGCATCCAGCATCGTGCATCGAACCTGGACTGGCAACTCGTTTCCTACATGATATTTTACATGTTTCATTGCCATTCTCCCAAATCTTCCCACCCTCTCCCTCTCCCACAGAGTCCATAAGACTGTTCTATACATCAGTGTCTCTTTTGCTGTCTCGTACACCGGGTTATTGTTACCATCTTTCTAAATTCCATATATATGCGTTAGTATACTGTATTTATGTTTTTCCTTCTGGCTTACTTCCCTCTGTATAATAGGCTCCAGTTTCATCCACCTCATTAGAACTGATTCAAATGTATTCTTTTTAATGGCTGAGTAATACTCCATTGTGTATATGTACCACAGCTTTCTTATCCATTCATCTGCTGATGGACATCTAGGTTGCTTCCATGTCTTGGCTATTATAAACAGTGCTGCGATGAACATTGGGGTACACGTGTCTCTTTCCCTTCTGGTTTCCTCAGTGTGTATGCCCAGCAGTGGGGTTGCTGGATCATAAGGCAGTTCTATTTCCAGTTTTTTAAGGAATCTCCACACTGTTCTCCATAGTGGCTGTACTAGTTTGCATTCCCACCAACAGTGTAAGAGGGTTCCCTTTTCTCCACACCCTCTCCAGCATTTATTGCTTGTAGACTTTTGGATCGCAGCCATTCTGACTGGTGTGAAATGGTACCTCATAGTGGTTTTGATTTGCATTTCTCTGATAATGAGTGATGTTGAGCATCTTTTCATGTGTTTGTTAGCCATCTGTATGTCTTTTTTGGAGAAATGTCTATTTAGTTCTTTGGCCCATTTTTTGATTGGGTCGTTTATTTTTCTGGAGTTGAGCTGTAGGAGTTGCTTGTATATTTTTGAGATTAGTTGTTTGTCGGTTGCTTCATTTGCTATTATTTTCTCCCATTCTGAAGGCTGTCTTTTCACCTTGCTAATAGTTTCCTTTGATGTGCAGAAGCTTTTAAGGTTAATTAGGTCCCATTTGTTTATTTTTGCTTTTATTTCCAATATTCTGGGAGGTGTGTCATAGAGGATCCTGCTGTGATGTATGTCGGAGAGTGTTTTGCCTATGTTCTCCTCTAGGAGTTTTATAGTTTCTGGTCTTACGTTTAGATCTTTAATCCATTTTGAGTTTATTTTTGTGTATGGTGTTAGAAAGTGGTCCAGTTTCATTCTTTTACAAGTGGTTGACCAGATTTCCCAGCACCACTTGTTAAAGAGATTGTCTTTAATCCATTGTATATTCTTGCCTCCTTTGTCGAAGATAAGGTGTCCATATGTGCGTGGATTTATCTCTGGGCTTTCTATTTTATTCCATTGATCAATATTTCTGTCTTTGTGCCAGTACCATACTGTCTTGATAACTGTGGCTTTGTAGTAGAGCCTGAAGTCAGGTAGGTTGATTCCTCCAGTTCCATTCTTCTTTCTCAAGATAGCTTTGGCTATTCGAGGTTTTTTGTATTTCCATACAAATTGTGAAATTATTTGTTCTAGCTCTGTGAAGAATACTGTTGGTAGCTTGATAGGGATTGCATTGAATCTATAAATTGCTTTGGGTAGTATACTCATTTTCACTATATTGATTCTTCCAATCCATGAACATGGTATATTTCTCCATCTATTAGTGTCCTCTTTGATTTCTTTCACCAGTGTTTTATAGTTTTCTATATATAGGTCTTTAGTTTCTTTAGGTAGATATATTCCTAAGTATTTTATTCTTTCCGTTGCAATGGTGAATGGAATTGTTTCCTTAATTTCTCTTTCTGTTTTCTCATTATTAGTGTATAGGAATGCAAGGGATTTCTGTGTCTTGATTTTATATCCTGCAACTTTACTGTAGTCATTGATTATTTCTAGTAATTTTCTGGTGGACTCTTTAGGGTTTTCTATGTAGAGGATCATGTCATCTGCAAATAGTGAGAGTTTTACTTCTTCTTTTCCAATTTGGATTCCTTTTATTTCTTTTTCTGCTCTGATTGCTGTGGCCATAACTTCCAAAACTATGTTGAATAGTAATGGTGAAAGTGGGCACCCTTGTCTTGTTCCTGACTTTAGAGGAAATGCTTTCAATTTTTCACCATTGAGGATAATGTTTGCAGTGGGTTTGTCATATATAGCTTTTATTATGTTGAGGTATGTTCCTTCTATTCCTGCTTTCTGGAGAGTTTTTATCATAAATGGGTGTTGAATTTTGTCAAAGGCTTTCTCTGCATCTATTGAGATAATCATATGGTTTTTATTTTTCAATTTGTTAATGTGGTGTATTACATTGATTGATTTGCGGATATTGAAGAATCCTTGCATCCCTGGGATAAAGCCCACTTGATCGTGATGTATGATCTTTTTAACGTGTTGTTGGATTCTGATTGCTAGAATTTTGTTAAGGATTTTTGCATCTATGTTCATCAGTGATATTGGCCTGTAGTTTTCTTTTTTTGTGGGATCTTTGTCAGGTTTTGGTATTAGGGTGATGGTGGCCTCATAGAATGAGTTTGGAAGTTTACCTTCCTCTGCAATTTTCTGGAAGAGTTTGAGCAGGATAGGTGTTAGCTCTTCTCTAAATTTTTGGTAGAATTCAGCTGTGAAGCCATCTGGACCGGGGCTTTTGTTTGCTGGAAGATTTTTGATTACAGTTTCAATTTCCATGCTTGTGATGGGTCTGTTAAGATTTTCTATTTCTTCCTGGTCCAGTTTTGGAAAGTTGTACTTTTCTAAGAATTTGTCCATTTCTTCCACGTTGTCCATTTTATTGGCATATAATTGTTGATAGTAGTCTCTTATGATCCTTTGTATTTCTGTGTTGTCTGTTGTGATCTCTCCATTTTCGTTTCTAATTTTGTTGATTTGATTTTTCTCCCTTTGTTTCTTGATGAGTCTGGCTAATGGTTTGTCAATTTTATTTATCCTTTCAAAGAACCAGCTTTTGGTTTTGTTGATTTTTGCTATGGTCTCTTTTGTTTCTTTTGCATTTATTTCTGCTCTAATTTTTGAGATTTCTTTCCTTCTACTAACCCTGGGGTTCTTCATTTCTTCCTTTTCTAGTTGCTTTAGGTGTAGAGTTAGGTTATTTATTTGACTTTTTTCTTGTTTCTTGAGGTGTGCCTGTATTGCTATGAACTTTCCCCTTTGGACTGCTTTTACCGTGTCCCACAGGTTTTGGGTTGTTGTGTTTTCATTTTCATTCGTTTCTATGCAAATTTTGATTTCGTTTTTGATTTCTTCTGTGATTTGTTGGTTATTCAGCAGCGTGTTGTTCAGCCTCCATATGTTGGAATTTTTAATAGTTTTTCTCCTGTAATTGAGATCTAATCTTACTGCATTGTGGTCAGAAAAAATGCTTGGAATGATTTCTATTTTTTTGAATTTACCAAGGCTAGCTTTATGGCCCAGGATGTGATCCATCCTGGAGAAGGTTCCATGTGCGCTTGAGAAAAAGGTGAAATTCATTGTTTTGGGGTGAAATGACCTATAGATATCAATTAGGTCTAACTGGTCTATTGTATCGTTTAAAGTTTGTGTTTCCTTGTTAATTTTCTGTTTAGTTGATCTATCCATAGGTGTGAGTGGGGTATTAAAGTCTCCCACTATTATTGTGTTATTGTTAATTTCTCCTTTCATACTTGTTAGCATTTGTCTCACGTACTGTGGTGCTCCCGTGTTGGGTGCATATATATTTATAATTGTTATATCTTCTTCTTGGATTGATCCTTTGATCATTATGTAGTGACCTTCTTTGTCTCTTTTCACAGCCTTTGTTTTAAAGTCTATTTTATCTGATATGAGTATTGCTACTCCTGCTTTCTTTTGGTCCCTATTTGCATGGAAAATCTTTTTCCAGCCCTTCACTTTCAGTCTGTATGTGTCCCCTGTTTTGAGGTGGGTCTCTTGTAGACAACATATGTAGGGGTCTTGTTTTTGTATCCATTCAGCCAGTCTTTGTCTTTTGGTTGGGGCATTCAACCCATTTACATTTAAGGTAATTACTGATAAGTATGTTCCCGTTGCCATTTACTTTATTGTTTTGGGTTCGAGTTTATACACCGTTTTTGTGTTTCCTGTCTAGAGGATATCCTTTAGTATTTGTTGGAGAGCTGGTTTGGTGGTGCAGAATTCTCTCAGCTTTTGCTTGTCTGAAAAGCTTTTGATTTCTCCTTCATACTTGAATGAGATCCTTGCTGGGTACAATAATCTGGGCTGTAGGTTATTTTCTTTCATCATTTTAAGTATGTCTTGCCATTCCCTCCTGGCTTGAAGAGTTTCTATTGAAAGATCAGCTGTTATCCTTATGGGAATTCCCTTGTGTGTTATTTGTTGTTTTTCCCTTGCTGCTTTTAATACTTGTTCTTTGTGTTTGATCTTTGTTAATTTGATTAGTATGTGTCTTGGGGTGTTTCTCCTTGGGTTTATCCTGTTTGGGACTCTCTGGGTTTCTTGGACTTGGGTGATTATTTCCTTCCCCATTTTAGGGAAGTTTTCCACTATTATCTCCTCAAGTATTTTCTCATGGTCTTTCTTTTTGTCTTCTTCTTCTGGAACCCCTATGATTCGAATGTTGTAGCGTTTAATATTGTCCTGGAGGTCTCTGAGATTGTCCTCATTTCTTTTAATTCGTTTTTCTTTTATCCTCTCTGATTCATTTATTTCTACCATTCTATCTTCTAATTCACTAATCCTGTCTTCTGCCTCTGTTATTCTACTATTTGTTGCCTCCAGAGTGTTTTTAATTTCACTTATTGCATTATTCATTATATATTGACTCTTTTTTATTTCTTCTAGGTCCTTGTTAAACCTTTCCTGCATCTTCTCAATCCTTGTCTCCAGGCTATTTATCTGTGATTCCATTTTAGTTTCAAGATTTTGGATCAATTTCACTATCATTATTCTGAATTCTTTATCAGGTAGATTCCCTATCTCTTCCTCTTTTGTTTGGTTTGGTGGGCATTTATCCTGTTCCTTTATCTGCTGGGTATTCCTCTGTCTCTTCATCTTGTTTAAATTGCTGAGTTTGGGGTGTCCTTTCTGTATTCTGGCAGTTTGTGGAGTTCTCTTTATCTGGCGTTTCCTCACTGTGTGTGGGTTTGTACAGGTGGCTTGTCAAGGTTTCCTGGTTAGGGAAGCTTGTGTCGGTGTTCTGGTGGGTGGAGCTGTATTTCTTCTCTCTGGAGTGCAATGAAATGTCCAGTAATGAGTTATGAGATGTCTATAGTTTTGGGGTGACTTTGGGCAGCCTGTATCTTGAAGCTCAGGGCTGTGTTCCTTTGTTGCTGGAGAATATGCTTGGTATGTCTTGCTCTGGAACTTATTGGCCCTTGTGTGGTGCTTGGTTTCAGTGTCGGTATGGAGGCATTTGATGAGCTCCTGTCAATGAATGTTCCTTGGAGTCAGGAGTTCCCTGGAGTCAGGGTTTGGACTTAAGTCTCCTGCTTCCGATTATCGGTCTTATTTTTACAGTAGTTTCAAAACTTCTCCTTCAATACAGCACCATTGATAAAACATCTACATTAAAGATGATAAGTTTCTCTACAGTGAGGGTCACTCAGAGAAGTTCACAGGGTTACATGGAGAAGAGAAGAGGGAGGAGGGAGTTAGAGGTGACCCAAATGAGGTGAGGTGAATCAATAGTGGAGAGAGTGGGCTAGCCAGTAGTCACTTCCTTATGTGCACTCCACAACTGGACCACTCAGAGATGTTCACGGGGTTATACAGAGAAGAGAAGAAGGAGGAAGGTAACAGAGGTGGCCAGAAGGATAAAAGGGGGGAATGAAAAGGAGGGAGACAGATCCAGCCAGTAATCAGTTCCCTAAGTGTTCTCCACCGTCTGGAACACACAGAAATTCACAGAGTTGGGTAGAGTAGAGAGGGGTTAGGGAGGAGACACAGGCGACCTGGTGGAGAAAAAGGAGGGTCCAAAGGGAGAGAGAGCAGTCAAGCCAGTAATCTCACTCCCTAGTGAAAAATGGGTCCTGAAGATTGGGTCCTTAAAGGTACAAAATTGGTAACAAATACATAAAAGCAAAAATTAAAAATCTAGAGTAGAGTTTGGGATTTCAAAAATACGATGTTAAAGAAAAGAAGAAGGAAAAGAAAGAGAGAAAGAACGAACAAACAAAAACAAACAAGGCCGCGAAAATTATAAAGAAAGTACAGGTACAAAATTGATAACTAATACCAGAAAGCGAAAATTAAAAATCTAGAGTAGAGTTTGGAATTTCAAAAATACGATGTTAAAGAAAAGAAGAAGGAAAAGAAAGAGAGAAAAAACGAACAAACAAAAACAAACAAGTTCGCGAAAATTATAAAGAAAGTACAGGTACAAAATTGATATCAAATACCAAAAAGCATAAATTAAAAATCTAGAGTAAAGTTTGGAATTTCAGATATACAATGTTATATAAAAGAAGAAGAGAAAGAAACAGAGAAGAAGAAAAAAAAAGGAAAAAAAAAAAGTCACAGAAATTATATAAAAAAAAACTATAGGTACAAAATTGATAACATATACCAAAAAGCGAAAATTAAAAATCTGGAGTAGAGTTTGGAATTTCAAAAATACAATGTTAAAGAAAAGAAGGAAAAAACAAAAACAAGAACAAACAAAAAAAAAAAAACAAGGTCAAAAAATTATAGAATATATATATATGAAGTTTGCTGAAGAAGAAAAAAATAGGGTCTTTTTTTTTTTTTTGCAAAGTAATAGGTTATAAAAGTGAAAATTAAAGGAACAATAGAGGACTTAAATTTTTTTTTTTTTAATTAAAAAAAAAAAAGAAAGAATGATCGTAAAAATAATAAAAATATATCTAGGGCTTTTTTTTTTTTTTTTTGGGTGTTGTGGGTTCAGTTCATTTTTGGCTAGTTCCTTGGTCAGATTTATATTTCTCAAGATCTATAGGCCCCTTCCTATGTAGTCCGTAGTAACCACAGGGTTTTGATCTATTGCCTGTAGCTTCCAAGGCGTTTCCCTCTGTTATATCTTCTTCTGTTTGTTAGTCTCTTCAGTATCTGGTTTCCGCCCTGACTCAAAGGGCACGGTGGAGGACACTTTTTTTTTTTTTTTTTTAGGCTTACTTGTTCAGTCGCGCTGTGGGGAGGGATGCTGCAAACAAATAACACTGGCGTGGGCTCGCAGTGCCTCAGCCACCCTGGGTCTGCCCCCACTCACGGCGTGTGTAGCCTCCCTGTCCACACTGCTCGGACTCTAGGTTGTTCCGCCGGGAACAATCCGAGGCTGGCCCTGGGCTGCATGCACCTCCCAGGTCCAAGCCGCTCAGGTTCAGGCACTCGGGTAGTCCTCAGAGGCGCAGACTCAGTTGGGCCTGCGTTTTGTGCTCTTCCCAGGTCCGAGCGCCAATTTGCTCTTCCCAGGCGAGCGCCAATGCTGCGACTTATCACCTCCCCGCCACTCGGTTATCTGGATGTAAAACCGGCGCACCTTCTCAGGCAGATGTTGACCGTCCAGACCCCCAAGAAGTTTTAGTTAGCAAAGAAGCCTGCTTACAATTTTATAGATAATGTCTCTCTGGGGCTGCGATTGCCCCCTTCCGGCTCTGGCTGCCTGTCACCGGAGGGGGAAGGTCTGCAGCCGGCTATCTCTGTTCAGTCCTTTGTTCTGTGCGTGGGCCTGGCGGTCTTAGGTTAGGGCTGGCTTTTCGCGTGGTAGGTATCCCACAGTCTGGTTTGCTAGCCCAAATTATTTCGCTCAGATAGCGCTCAGGGTATTCAGGCCAGATTCTTACTCTCAGCTATGCAGCCCACACCGCGCCTCCCTGCCCAGCCCAGGTTTGCTAATGGCGGACGCAGGCGTCTGCGCTGCTTCTCTGCTGGGGGAGTTACCGTAGGGCTCGCAATCTGCGAGTTTTAAATTGTTTATTTATTTTTTCTCCCTGTTATATTGCCCTCTGTGCTTCCAAAGCTCGGCGCAGATTCGGCTGTGAGAAGGTTTCCTGATGTTTGGAAACTTCTCTCTTTTTAAGATTCCCTTCCCGGGATGGAACTCTGTCCCTCCCTCTTTTGTCTCTTTTTTTTTGTTTTTAATATTTTTTCCTACCTCCTTTCGAAGAGTTGGGTTGCTTTTCTGGGTGCCTGATGTCCTCTGCCGGCATTCAAAAGTTGTTTTGTGGAATTTACTCGACGTTTAACTGCTCTTTTGATGAATTTGTGGGGGAGAAAGTGTTCTCCCCGTCCTACTCCTCCGCCATCTTGGCTCCTCCCCTATACTCAGCTTTTCATGTGTCTAACCACTAGCACGATTAAGTAGCCTGGAAATAATACAAAAGATAAAAGGACTCTGATATGTGGGGGAAAAGGAGTAAAGGCTAGGATGCCTAAGATTTAGAGTGACACTGGTGATTTTCCTATTTTCATTTGTTTTGTGTTTTATCTCCCACTTCATCTTCCATATTCACAAAATTAGGTCCCTGAGAGTACTTCAACCCAGAACCATGTATCAAGAATAGGCAGGGGAAAAAAAAAAAAAATCTACCACTAAAAACTCTGAAGAAACATAGCCTGGCAAAATAGGGGTAGGGAGTTAAGAGATAAAACCTAGTATGTATAAAATAAATAAAACACAGGAAAATAAAGCCATTATTTTATAATAACTTTAGATGCAGTATAATCTGAAATTACTGGTCACTGTAAACTTATGTTTCTGGTGTACAATAAATCAACTATACTTTAAAAATACAGGCTAGAATAATACTGGGAAATGAAATTTTGGATTTTACACCAAAAGTACAGGCAAAAGCAGAGGTAAACAAGTGGAAGAAGTTCAAACTAAGCAGCTCCTGCTAAACAAAAGAAATATCAATGAAAAGAAAAAGCAACTTACCGAATTGGAAAAGAAAAAAATTGCAAACCATGTGTTGGAAAAGGGGTCAATATCCAAAATATATAAAACTCATATAACTCAGTTTTAAAACCAAGCAGTCAATGTGATTTTTAAAATGGGCAAAGGATCAAAGAAGACAACTGAATGATTGACAGGTACCTGAAAAGATGCTCAATATCACTAATCATCAGGAAAATCCAAGCTGAAACCCCAACAGCATATTACTTTACACCTGTTAGGACAGCTGTCATCAAGAAAACACAATTGTTAGCCAGGATACGGAAATCAGGAAACACTTGTATACTGATGGTGGGAATGTAAATAATTCAGCTCTATGGAAAACAGTATGAAAGTTTCATAAAAAAATTAAAAGCAAAACTACTATATGTACAGTAATCCTTCCCCTGGATATATATCCCAAGAAAATTCAAATGGGATACTGAATTGATAAATGCACTCTCATATTTATTGCAGTGTTATTCACAATAACTAAGATATGGGAACTACTTCTGAGTTCATCTACAGATAAATTGATAAAGAGATATATATGTATATAAATATAAATAATATAAATATATATGTCATATACATAAACAACATACATACTATGGAATAAACCATGGAATAGTATTCAGCCATGAGAAGGAAATTTAGGCATTTGCAACAGGTGGGTAAATTTCAAAAGCATCATGTTATGTGAAGGAAGTCAGAATAAATATACAAATACTGAATGATACTACATATATATGGAAACATAAAAAGCCAATACTTGAAGCTCCAATACTTTGCCTACCTGATGCAAAGAGCCAACTTATTGGAAAAGACCCTAATGCTAGGAAGGATTGAAGGCAGGAGGAGAAGGGGATGACAGAGGATGAGATGGTTGGATGGCATCACAGACTCAATGAACATGAGTTTGAACAACCTCCAGAAGATGGTGAAGGATAGGGAAACCTGGCATGCTGTAGTCCATGGAAGTCACAAAGAGTTGGACATGACTGAGTGACTGAACAACAACAAAAAGCCAAACTTGTAAAACAGAGTAGAGTGGTGGTTACCAGAGCCCAAGGGTGGGAGAAAGGAGCAGATGTTGTTTAAGGCTACAAGATGGAAATTAATATATATAAGAGGTCCAGAGATTTAATGCATAACATAGTGACTATGGACCATACTGTATTATAAAATTCCAAGTTTCTAAAAGACTAGTTCTTAAGTGCTTGCACCACAAATGAGAAATGATAATTGTGTGATGTGATAAGATTTCAGCTAACAGTACTATTGTAATCAAAGTTACAATGTATAAATGTATTAAATTAGAATCTTGTACACCTTAAACCTATACACAGTTACATTGCAATACAAAGAAATGAAACCAAAACAAACATAAAACTGAGAGAAGCTAAGTCTTTTGGAGCTTAAGACCATAATTAAAAAAAAAAAAAAAAGACCCAAAGAGACCTGGAAGAGGTGTGCATTTTATTATCATATACAGTGAAATGATGAGCTTTCCATAGAGACTGATGTCAGCAGATCTTGGCTAGATGTCCAACCGCCATGTAGCAAGGCTACCAGGTGGAAGTGATTAATCTATTCTCAGGGCAGTATCAGCTGGGTCAGGTTAGGCTGATACCTCACTCATCCTCCACCCACTGGCTGCACTAAATTCCATCATTCTTCAAATGTAGAGTCCATGGAGTCCAATCAGGTCAACCCATCCTTTGTCTCATACTAGATGTCCACAGCAGCCCTCATATGTTCTCAGTGGCAGGCAGTATCATCAACAACAACAAGGGGAAATTCATCATCCACTCAACACATGGTGCAGTGGTAGGCTTGATCCATGACCACTACAGAGCCACTGACACCAGGTGTGGACAACCATATCTTATTCTCTAATAGGCAGAAAGAAGCACAAGTAAAGAAAACAAGGTGGGATATTTTAAGCCACTTCTCTGATCATCAACATCTGTATCTGTAAAATATTTGTAATAACTCTTCCTTCAGAGTTGGAAATAAACACAATGAAAAATAAAATATCTTACATAGTATCTGGCACCCAGGATGTGACAAATATGATTATGGTTATCACAATATATGTATTATGAAATAAAATTGCTAGACATTGAAGGTGGCATGACCTAGCCCATATTGGAAAAATTATAATAGTGAAAAACCTTGTTAGATTATGTACAAATGAAAACTTGTGTCTTAGTTTTATATTTAGGTAGATTCTAAGTTTTCATATAAAATTGCAATCTTAATATTATTGTCTCATGCTTATTGTCATATTGTCCCATGATATGATACTGGATTGACATTGCTGTTTCTAATCAAATCACTTAAAAGAGATTTTTTGATCTCTGTAGTTTAAGTATTCAAATTAGCCTGGTGTTTTTTTTTTTTTTCAATTTCCTCAGATAATGTTAATGTAGATATAAGTAACTGTAAATAGCTTCTTACTCTCACTTTCCTTTTCCTGGGATCTTTATAGTATATACTAGTCTCCAAATGGATGTAGTAAAAACTAAATGAGATAAACTACATTAAGATGCCTGTGACATGACATTCAATCTTTGTTATATACTCTGATTTAACCTCCAGAATAATCTTAGATCCTCTTCAGTTTTTACATTTTCTTTTCTGCTTTACTTCTCAACTTGTTGTATATACTCTGGGTTCGAGATCTAAAAGATTCTTTATATAACTACCTTAATATTGAGTGCACTGACAGAAAACAAAACAAAAACAAACTTCAATATAGAATTAGGAATCGTGAAATTTTATTTTGGTCTGGATAAATATTCAAGTAGTTGGTATATTCAAAAGCAATTTTTTGTGATTTAATAATTTTCTATGAAATATAAAAAAGTTGTGATTTAGATCTGAAGTTTGCATTTGACTCCTAGAGTTTTGATGTATCATCATTTTTTAAAGAATATAATCATAGTGTTACACTATACATTATACTGATATACTTATCAGTCATATTATGACTTTATGTCATTTATATAGTAAAAACATAAACTTTTGATAACCTGCCATCTATACAATACACTTGGTATGCATTAATCATGTTCTGAAAAAGGTGGCTCAGTTGGTAAAGAATCTGCCTGCAAAGTGGGAGACCTGGATTCGATCCCTGGGTTGGAAAGATCTCCTTGAGAAGAGACTGGCCACCCACTCCAGTATTCTTGCCTGGAGAATCCATGGACAGAGGAACCTGGCAGACCACAGTCCATGGGGTTGTAAAGAGTTGGACACAACTGAGTGACTAACACTTTCAGTACAGATACAGCACATAGTATAACCAGAGAAAATGTCTTCCCTTTAAAAATACAATGCAAGAGCTTTGAATTCAACAAACAAAATATGCATTATCTAAATAACTAGTATAATTTAAAATAATTTATTAATTAATGATATTGTATTTAATAGTTGAAATTACTTGTAAAGAAAATGTATTTGTGTTTTGATAGCCTATGAATTCGTGCATTGATATCCTGTGATTTTACTTTTGATGGTTTTTATACCTAAAAATTATGACCATTTTACTAGCAGTGTTTACAATGTCCTACTATATTCTTATCTTTTTCCTCACAAATGTAACATAAACACATGAACCTAAGGTTACCTGATATACACACTAGAACAATAGAAACATTTTAAGTTCAGTATTTCTACTAAGTCTCCAATTTAATTTTCCAAAACTGCTCCTTCTTTCCTTTTATCTGATCACTGCAGAATTAGTTCTGACCTTAAACTCTCCATTAAATGCCAAACTTTTTATTTTTTTTATCATGTACACTGTGGAAAATGAAAGCATTATTGCCTGAAAGGCCTAGAACAAAATATAATCCAATAAGAAAAATAGATATCAATTAGATTAGCAAAACAGAGCTAGCACTTGACACAATATGAAATATTGCTTAGATGGGTAAACATTCTGAAATATTATAGATGGTATTTTAATAAGGAGAAAGCTATTTATACTTTATAAAGTAAAATTATAGTATTAAAAGGCATCTGTTTGTGTAAGAAAAAAAAAAAACGTAGCTATTTTTCTCCTGTTGGAGCTAAGGAAATTTTAATTTGATGAATTATTTTAATTATAGGTTAGATGTGCTTTTTATATAAAGTTCTATATATATTTGTATATATGCATTAAATTTATATACATGTTTTGTTTGATATGTCATTACTATAATCAATATTAACACATACTATCCGCAACATAATTATAATATTTGTTTTTGCATCATCTGTCCATCAGTGTGTTGTAGAAAGAAATGAGAGCTTAGTCAAATACCTGCATAATATCTTTGCAAAAATTCATTTAGAAGCAAGATGGATGACCAGAGGATTTATATTAAAGATGACAATTACCTAAAATCAATGGTTTAACAATAGTGCTCCTTTTGATCTGAAACTTAGATTATAAAAGTATAAATTATCAACATTATGGGAAGGATTTTTTTTCGCCCAACTCTAATTCAAATGTAAGTTTGAGTGATTCTTACTAAGGGTAAATCAGTCTAAATATTTTCAAATTCGTATTACAAGCCTATATATTTATGTCCTTTTTATATTTTTCATTTGCACAAATGAAAAATTTCCTCCATATTTCACACTAATAAATATTCATGATGCACATACATAGAGAACACTCTGTAAAGAGTACATTGTTTAACAAGAGTTTTAATGTTTGTGCGTGTCATAGACCCAGAATGAAAATTCTGAATTCTCTTTCAAGATAAAGAAAATACATTTAGATACATTTTACATTATAATTTGTATTTTAAAAATCCCTCAAATATTAATTTAGGCTGTCTGCAATAAAATTATTCTGAAATGAGTCTTTCATTCTTATAATCGATCATCAGTATTAAAGAAAAATGTTCATTAACATTTTATTCTACTCAATCTTTCCTGTGAAAAAAATAATTGAAGATAGGCTTGTATATACCAGATACAAATTTTAACAGTTTTCTAAGCCAGAATAAAACATGAGGAATTATCTCTTACCCATAATTACAGATGGTGCAAAATAAAATCTGAAAGCCATTTTAACTTTCTTCAGCAATACGTGAACCATGAATTTCCTGATGTTCAAGCTGGTTTTAGAAAAGGCAGAGGAACCAGAGTTCAAATTGCCAACATCCGCTGGATCATGGAAAAAGCAAGAGAGTTCCCAAAAAACATCCATTTCTGCTTTATTGACTATGCCAAAGCCTTTGACTGTGTGGATCACAATAAACTGTGGGAAATTCTGAAAGAGATGGGAATACCAGACCACCTGACCTGCCTCTCGAGAAATCTGTATGCAGGTCAGGAAGCAACAGTTAGACCTGGACATGGAACAACAGACTGGTTCCAAATAGGAAAAGGAGTTCATCAAGGCTGTATACTGTCACCCTGCTTATTTAACTTATATGCAGAGTACATCATGAGAAACACTGGACTGGAAGAAGCACAAGCTGGAATCAAGATTGCCTGGAGAAATATCAGTAACCTCAGACATGCAGATGACACCACCCTTATGGCAGAAAGTGAAGAGGAACTCAAAAGCCTCTTGATGAAGGTGAAAGAGGAGAGTGAAAAAGTTGGCTTAAAGCTCAACATTCAGAAAACTAAGATCATGGCATCCGGTCCCATCACTTCATGGGAAATAGATGGGGAAACAGTGGAAACGGTGGCTGACTTTATTTTTGGGGGGCTCCAAAATCACTGCAGATGGTGACTGCAGCCATGAAATTAAAAGACGCTTACTCCTTGGAAGGAAAGTTATGACCAACCTAGATAGCATATTCAAAAGCAGAGACATTACTTTGCCAACAGAGGTCCGTCTAATCAAGGCTATGGTTCTTCCATTGGTCACGTATGGATGTGAGAACTGGACTTGAAGAAGGCTGAGCACCGAAGAATTGATGCTTTGAACTGTGGTGTTGGAGAAGACTCTTGAGAGTCCCTTGGACTGCAAGGAGATTCAACCAGTCCATTCTAAAGGAGATCAGCCCTGGGATTTCTTTGGAAGGAATGATGCTAAAGCTGAAATTCCAGTACTTTCGCCACCTCATGTGAAGAGTTGACTCATTGGAAAAGACTCTGATGCTGGGAGGGATTGGGGGCAAGAGGAAAAGGGGATGACAGAGGATGAGATGGCTGGATGGCATCATTGACTCGATGGACATGGGTCTGAGTGAATGCCGGGAGTTGATGATGGACAGGGAGGCCTGGCGTGCTGGGATTCATGGGGTCGCAAAGAGTCGGACACGACTGAGCGACTGAACTGAACTGAACTGAATATACAAAATTATCAGAAAAGACCCTGATGCTAGAAGGGACTGGGGGTAGGAGGAGAAGGGGACGACAGAGGATGAAATGGCTGGATGGCATCACCCAACTCGATGGACATGAGTTTGGGTAAACTCCAGGAGTTGGTGTTGTCCAGGAAGGCCTGGCATGCTGTGATTCATGGGGTTGCAAAGAGTCGGACACGACTGAGCAACTTAACTGAACTGAATATACAAAAAAGAAATTGTAGCAAATAATCACCTCCAAAGAAAATATAGTTAATCCGTAAACTATGTTTTTTAACCTAACTTGTTAAAAAAGAATCAATATACCCAATATGGCAGATCACACAGACTTTCTTACTCAGCATTTGGTCTAAGTTTCTTTTATACATCTTCCAAGGTTGCCTCCTAAAATGAAGTATACCATGAAAATACAATTATACTGTTAACTTTGGCAATACAAACTGCATTTCAAAGAAGCTTTATAGTTATGGTGCTGGATGTGATTATTTTGTTCTGTTATTAGTATTAAATTTGAATTCATTGGGTAATTGTGTATAGAAGCAGGGTAGGAGACCATCCTGTGAGTGTGGTCCGTAAAAGGAAAGGTACAGTTAGAGACAGTAGCTGCATTGGCAGATCCTCATTTCAGAAGGCAGTTCCCTCCTCATATCAAAAGGAAAAGCAAATATGGTTTAGGGAATGATTGCTGGAAGCTCACTTTACCTGCATCTCTCTTACTGATTCTGTGAGTAATTTAATGTCCAATACTGTTTCCCTGTTTTGCCTTGCATGCCTTGAAACTTAACCCTAACACTTTACCCATTAAGGACATATTTATTGTTATCTAGTACTGATTTCTCTGGCTTCCTTGCTGGCTCAGATGGAAAAGAATCTGCCTGCAATGTGGGAGACCTGGGTTCAATCCCTGGGTTGGGAAGATCCTCTGGAGAAAGGAATGCAAGCCACTCCAGTGTTCTTGCTGGAAATTCCATGGACAGAGGAGCCTGGCAGGCTACAGTCCATGGGTTCACAAAGAGTCAGACACGACTAAGTGACTCACACTTTCACTGATTCTTCTGTAATATTCTTAGTCGATCAGATGGTCCCTTATTGGTTTTATCTTAACTTTACTTTATTCCTCTTATTTAGGGGATGCTACTCCTTCTACTGTGTTCTCATACTCTCAATCAGTGCTCTCAGTGTCTGTCACCAACCTGTCCATCATAGGGATGGGAAATGACCTCTTTCAAAAATGTGGACATCTAACCTACTGGCCATAAGGATTGGTTCAATCAGGGGATAAAAATCTCAACGCTAAGCAGTTATTTGCTGGTACTGGTACGTAAACACTGGACAAATTTGCTGCTGTATAACACACTGAGTGCTTCTTACAGGGAAAAAACAAAGTGATAGGATAAAGTAGAGACAGCTAAGAATAAAAATTAACAAGGAAGAGAGTGCCCTATGGATATTTATGTTTCTTCCATGTCTTGGCTACTGCAAATAGTGCTGCAATGAACATTGGGAAATACATATATTTTCAAATTATAGTTGTCTCTGGATATATGCCCAGGAGTTGGATTGTTGAATCACATGATAGATAAGACATGGAAGAAACTCAAATGCTCATCGACAGAAAATGAATAAAGCTGTGGAAATCAATGAAATGTTATTCAGCCACAAAAAATGAAATAATCCCATTTGCAACAACATGCATGGATCTAAAAGTTATCATAGTTCAGTTCAGCTCAGTTGCTCAGTCGTGTCCGACTCTTTGTGATCCCATGAACCGCAGCACACCAGGCCTCCCTGTCCATCACCAACTTCCGGAGTTTGCTCAAACTCATGTCCATTGAGTCGGTGATGCCATCCAACCATCTCATCCTCTGTCATCTCCTTCTCTTCCCACCTTAAATCTTTCCTAGCATCAGGGTCTTTTCCATGAGTCAGTTCTTTGCATCAGGTGGCCAAAGTATTGGAGTTTCAGCTTCAACATCAGTCCTTCCAATGAACACCAGTAAGTGAAGTAAATCAAACAGAGAAAGAAAAATATGATATAATATTGCTCATATGTGGAATCTTTAAAAAAAATGATGCAAATGAGCTTACTAACAAAAGAGAAACAGACTTGAAAAACAAACTTATAGTTACTAAAGGGGGAACATGGGAGGGAGGGATAAATTAGGAGTTTGGGATTAACATATATGGACCACTATACATAAAATAGACAGTTAGCAAGGTCCCACTGTAGAGCATGGGGAACTCTACTCAATATTCTGTAATAAAGTATATAGGAAAACAAATTGAAAAAGAATGAATATATGTAAAACCAAATCACTTAGCAATACATCTGAAAGCAATGCAATATTGTAAACAAAATATTATCTAATATAAAATAAAAATTAAATTAAAACATTTCAAATATTAAAAAAAATGCAAATGGGAAAGAAAAAA
Organism: Bos indicus x Bos taurus; assembly: GCF_003369695.1. Taxonomy (NCBI): domain Eukaryota; kingdom Metazoa; phylum Chordata; class Mammalia; order Artiodactyla; family Bovidae; genus Bos; species Bos indicus x Bos taurus. The sequence continues at coordinate 14,029,485 of NC_040076.1, read as the reverse complement.
GAAAGACAGTTCCTGGACTAGAAGAAGTCTTCAGCTCCACTCCTAGATTCAAGTCATTAGGAAACCTCTTTCCATTCTGTTAGATTTTCAAAAGTCATAAAAACTATAGGTTTCTTGTCCAGAGTGCTTTTAATTTTTCATAATCAGTTCTTTAGGAATTCAGTTCAGTTCAGTTCAGTTGCTCAGTCATGTCTGACTCTTCGTGACCCCATGAATCGCAGCATGCCAGGCCTCCCTGCCCATCACCAACCCCCGGAGTTCACTCAGACTCACGTCCATCAAATCAGTGATGCCATCCAGCCATCTCATCCTCTGTCGTCCCCTTCTCCTCCTGCTCCCAATCCCTCCCAACATCAGAGTCTTTTCCAATGAGTCAACTCTTCACATGAGGTGGCCAAAGTACTGGAGTTTCAGCTTTAGCATCATTCCTTCCAAAGAAATCTCAGGGCTGATCTCCTGCAGAATGGACTGGTTGGATCTCCTTGCAGTCCAAGGGACTCTCAAGAGTCTTCTCCAACAACACAGTTCAGAAGCATCAATTCTTCAGCGCTCAGCCTTCTTCACAGTCCAACTCTCAGATCCATACATGACCACTGGAAAAACCATAGCCCTGACTAGATGGACCTTTGTTGGCAAAGTAACGTCTGTGCTTTTCAATATGCTATTTAGGTTGGTCATAAGTTTCCTTCCAAGGAGTAAGCGTCTTTTAATTTCATGGCTGCAGTCACCATTTGCAATGATTTTGGAGTCCCCCAAAATAAAGTCAGCCACTGTTTCCACTGTTTCCCCATCTATTTCCCATGACGTGATGGGACCAGATGTCATGATCTTAGTTTTATGAATGCTGAGGTTTTCTTTTTTCTTTTTTTTTCCTTTTTTTAAAAAATTTTATTTTATTTTTAAACTTTACATAATTGTATTAGTTTTGCCAAATATCAAAATGAATCCGCCACAGGTATACATGTGTTCCCCATCCTGAACCCTCCTCCCTCCTCCCTCCCCATACCATCCCTCTGGGTCTTCCCAGTGCACTAACCCCAAGCATCCAGTATCGTGCATCGAACCTGGACTGGCAACTCGTTTCTTACATGATATTTTACATGTTTCAATGCCATTCTCCCAAATCTTCCCACCCTCTCCCTCTCCCACAGAGTCCATAAGACTGTTCTATACATCAGTGTCTCTTTTGCTGTCTCGTACACAGGGTTATTGTTACCATCTTTCTAAATTCCATATATATGCATTAGTATACTGTATTTATGTTTTTCCTTCTGGCTTACTTCACTCTGTATAATAGGCTCCAGTTTCATCCACCTCATTAGAACTGATTCAAATGTATTCTTTTTAATGGCTGAGTAATACTCCATTGTATATGTACCACAGCTTTCTTATCCATTCATCTGCTGATGGACATCTAGGTTGCTTCCATGTCCTGGCTACTATAAACAGTGCTGCGATGAATATTGGGGTACACGTGTCTCTTTCCCTTCTGGTTTCCTCAGTGTGTATGCCCAGCAGTGGGATTGCTGGATCATAAGGCAGTTCTATTTCCAGGTTTTTAAGGAATCTCCACACCGTTCTCCATAGTGGCTGTACTAGTTTGCATTCCCACCAACAGTGTAAGAGGGTTCCCTTTTCTCCACACCCTCTCCAGCATTTATTATTTGTAGACTTTTGGATCGCAGCCATTCTGACTGGTGTGAAATGGTACCTCATAGTGGTTTTGATTTGCATTTCTCTGATAATGAGTGATGTTGAGCATCTTTTCATGTGTTTGTTAGCCACCTGTATGTCTCCTTTGGAGAAATGTCTATTTAGTTCTTTGGCCCATTTTTTGATTGGGTCATTTATTTTTCTGGAGTTGAGCTGTAGGAGTTGCTTGTATATTTTTGAGATTAGTTGTTTGTCGGTTGCTTCATTTGCTATTATTTTCTCCCATTCTGAAGGCTGTCTTTTCACCTTGCTAATAGTTTCCTTTCTTGTGCAGAAGCTTTTAAGGTTAATTAGGTCCCATTTGTTTATTTTTGCTTTTATTTCCAATATTCTGGGAGGTGTGTCATAGAGGATCCTGCTGTGATGTATGTCGGAGAGTGTTTTGCCTATGTTCTCCTCTAGGAGTTTTATAGTTTCTGGTCTTACGTTTAGATCTTTAATCCATTTTGAGTTTATTTTTGTGTATGGTGTTAGAAAGTGTTCTAGTTTCATTCTTTTACAAGTGTTTGACCAGAGTTCCCAGCACCACTTGTTAAAGAGATCGTCTTTAATCCATTGTATATTCTTGCCTCCTTTGTCAAAGATAAAGTGTCCATATGTGCGTGGATTTATCTCTGGGCTTTCTATTTTGTTCCATTGATCTATATTTCTGTCTTTGTGCCAGTACCATACTGTCTTGATAACTGTGGCTTTGTAGTAGAGCCTGAAGTCAGGTAGGTTGATTCCTCCAGTTCCATTCTTCTTTCTCAAGACCGCTTTGGCTATTCGAGGTTTTTTGTATTTCCATACAAATTGTGAAATTATTTGTTCTAGCTCTGTGAAGAATACTGTTGGTAGCTTGATAGGGATTGCATTGAATCTATAAATTGCTTTGGGTAGTATACTCATTTTCACTATATTGATTCTTCCAATCCATGAACATGGTATATATCTCCATCTATTCATGTCCTCTTTGATTTATTTCACCAGTGTTTTATAGTTTTCTATATATAGGTCTTTAGTTTCTTTAGGTAGATGAGTTTTAAGCCAACTTTTTCACTCTCCGCCTTCATTTTCATTAAGAGGCTTTTTAGTTCCTCTTCACTTTCTGCCATAAGGGTGGTGTCATCTGCATATCTGAGGTTATTGATATTTCTCCTGGCACTCTTGATTCCAGCTTCTGCATATCTGAAGTTATTGATATTTCTTCCAGCAATCTTGATTCCAGCTGTGCTTCATCCAGCCCAGCGTTTCTCATGATGTACTCTGCATATAAGTCAAATAAGCAGGGTGACAATATACAGCCTTGATGTACTCCTTTTCCTATTTGGAACCAGTCTCTTGTTCCATGTCCAGTTCTAACTGTTGCTTCCTGACCTGCATACAAATTTCTCAAGAGGCAGATCAGGTGGTCTGGTATTCCCATCTCTTGAAGAATTTTCCACAGTTGATTGTGATCCACACAGTCAAAGGCTTTGGCATAGTCAATAATGCACAGGTAGATGTTTTTCTGGAACTCTCTTGCTTTTTCGATGATCCAGTGGATGTTGGCAATTTGGTCTCTGGTTCCTGTGCCTTTCTAAAACCAGCTTGAACATCTGGAATTTCATGGTTCACGTATTGCTAAAGCCTGGCTTCGAGAATTTTGAGCATTACTTTACTAGCATATTGTGTAGTTTTGCCCTTTTAATTTGTAGGTTAGCATCAGTTGAGTTCTGCATGAGGTAAGCCACTGAAATTTTGATGAAAGTTATTCCCCTTCTTCTATCCCAAATATGTAAAATAGTGTGCACTCTATTTAAAAGTCTATTGTTTTCTTTTTGTACATTTCAGGAAAAAAAAACTTTTTATATTTTATTTCCTTATCTTGAAAAATACAATAACATCAGTAGATTTTAAATTGTGCTACTTGACTGTCCTCAAGAGGTGCTTTATTCATATTCTCAAATAATCAAATGAGAACATTTCACCAAGAAAATATTTTTCACATTAAAAGGCCTAGGAAAATTTTTCCTACTTAACTCCTTTTTAGTGAAATGAAAATAACTTTGGTATCATCTAGAGAGTACTTTCAATTCTAAATCAAATTTAGTTTGTTCACAAATATTAATTATGAGAATCTATTTTAAGCTCTAGTCCTATCTTCTGCAGAAAATATCATTATTTATATTTTATGATGCAATTATTTAATGAATATGATATTGGTAAACTCAAATAGAGTCAGCCATGACCTACTTCATTATGTTATTTAATGTGGTAAAGGAAAATTGGTCTTAAGCTGTGTTATTTAAAGATAAATAACTATTATGCTGCGACACTATTTTAAATAACACAATTTCTCGATATAATTTTGAGATCATATTTATCAATGAAAAGAAAAACAAGGTGACTATACTTCAAACTAATACAGAATATATATATATATATATATATATATATATATCTAATGCCTCAAAGACAGTCCATAAATAAATGTGTATATAATGATTTTAATGCAGTTCTCCCAAATCAGTGAGTTTGGTTTTACAAAAAAATAAATATATATGCTAGTAGAGTATTTGCTTATGCAAATGCTTATATATATATATATATAAATGCATAAATCATCAGAAATATAAGCTTGTTTCTTAACTTTATATAGTTGAAAACCACATGAAAGTATTGATACTTAAACTAGAAGTTAGTGAGAATTTGACACACATTCCATAAATTGATGGGAATTTTTCTTCATACTTCTCTCATTTTCTCTTCTCCTTCGATAATCTAGTATTGACAAGTGTCCCAACTAAGTAGTTCTCAATGAAGTAGTCTCACAACTAAGTACTTTTCAAATAGCTGTCCAGTTCTTTATCCCTACTATTACTGTATTTAATCAGGACTTTGTCAAATTCACTTTTTCTGCTACCCGATTAAATTGGTCCCAAAAGGAAGGCTTCACTAGTGGTAGAGATAGAAAGATATAGGGCATACCGCTTAATGATTAACTGCTTTGCATACAAATGAGGTCAGAAGGTTGTCCGATGAAAGCCAATATGTTTTCTCATATTCATCCCTAGGCTTCATTATGTTATGAATTCTATGGTAGCACATTTCAGATTCTTATTTTATTCAACAATGATACTCAGGGTTCAATCATTAGCAAAGCATCCTATTGGAATTCTAAAGGTTAAAGGATGTAATACTTTAGCAAATATAGCTAAAAATCATACAATCAACTACTTAAAAAGACCATTGTTGCATCAGACATCTACTAAAGATGAGAAAATAAACAAAGGCCGGAACATGTAAGATTTACAAAATCACTTGAAATCTGTACATAGGAATTTATTCTGTGCAACAAATGCTTGCCTTGTTACATAAACTCACTCCAAATTAGACTGTTGGAAATTTAAAAGAAAAAAAATCTGAAAAATAATCCATCTAATAAAAAATTATAGAAAATTTTGTGGAGTATTATATGCAACCAACTTTAATGCAATGTGACTTTGTTTCTGTAAAAAGAGACACACACATACACACACAAAACAGACACACAATAAGGCAATTTTGTTGGAGCATATAAATGGGAATAAAAAACAAATGAACTCTTACATTAAACTGAATGCTAAAAATATACATTTTTTTTTCCTATAAAGAAAGTTGAGCACTAAAGAATTGATGCTTTTGAACTGTGGTTTTGGAGAAGACTCTTGAGTGCTCCTTGGACTGCAAGGAGATCAAACCAGTCAGTCTTCAAGGAAATCAGTTCTGAATATTCATTGGAAGGACTGATGCTGAAGCTGAAACTCCAATACTTTGGCCACCTGATGCCAAGAACTGACTCATTGGAAAAGACCCTGATGCTGGGAAAGACTGAAGGTGGGAGGAGAAGGGGATGACAGGATGAGATGGTTGGATGGCATCACCAACTCAATGCACATAAGTTTGAGCAAGCGCCAGGAGTTGGTGATGGACAGGGAAGCCTAACATGTTGCAGTCCATGGGATTGCAAAGAGTAAGACATGAATAAGCGACTGAACTGAACTGAACTGAACTGAAAAATATGTAGTACAAGTTTGATGCATGAAGCAGGGTGCCAAAGCTGGTGCTTTGGAATAACTCAGAGGTATAGGTTGGGGAGGATGGTGGGAGGGTGGTTCAGGATGGGGGAACACATGCATAGCTGTGGCCCATTCATGTTGATGTATAACAAAACCCATCACAACATTGTAATTATTCTCCAATCAAAATAATTTAATAATTAAATAAATTATTTAATAAATTATTTAGTTTTTAATGCTGTATACACACAGAATTATTTAATATGTACAAGCCCTTCCTCACGTTCCTCTTTGGGCTTTTAGTGATAACTTAGACTTAGTAAAAAGATGATATTTAATATTTTGTTCTAAAATGCTCACACACTTCCTATCTTCCCTTCTCTCTCTCTCTCTCTATATATATATATGGAGTGGGGGGGGTAGGGCAACATTGAATAAACTAATTCATAGTACTTAATTAATAATAATCAATAATTATAGTAAATATAATTTAGAGCCTACCAGGCTACTAGACAAGGACTGTCTCCTTTGTGACATTTAGGTTTCAGTTTTAATTTCTAACCCAGTACAGTTTACTTTGGCACTGCCTCCATTTCTAGCATGAACCACAACAGAGAGTATTGATATGTAATTTGTCAAATAAAACTTTAATGATCATTCACAAGATTTTAAACACGGTCTCACCGTACATTGATTTTCTATGTCTAAAGCATTAAATGTAGTCTCATCCTGCTATACTACATCCAAGTAATAATGAATTCTTCATTTGCTGTTTTCCTGCTGAATGCTTGTAGATAGATTTTATTGAAAACCCATTTGTTTGTCCTTTTCAGCTAACAGGTTGTCCAAGAATATCCAGAATTTCATCACTTCTGATTTAAAACAAAACAAACAAAACCCTGAAGCATTCCAAAGCTTCAAAAGTTTTAGGTTCATTTTGTGTTGAATTCACACAATCTTGGGATTTCCTTTGGAAGATAGCAAAATGTATGTTTAGTATTGTACAGCAGTATTCCCTCCTTTCCTTCAGAGGACTAAGACACAAAGCAACCTATAGAGACTGAGCATTTGTTTCTTTTTGTAGAGACTGAGCGTTCTGTTGGCCATGCTGCTTGGCATGTGAGATCTTAGTTCCTTGACCAGGTATCAGTCCCCTGCAGTGAACTACCAGGGAATTTCCCAAGAGACTAAGTGTTTTTAAAACACATTATAGAATTTTTTTGTTTTAGTGGGCACACACACACACATTCACCATATTTAACTCTAAAAAGGTCAAATTACTCTATACTTTTTGGACATATCCAATCCCTATCATTAAGTTTTTGCAAAGAGTTATATACCTCTGTGAAGTTTATCTGATAATAGAACTAGCCAATGTTCCTACTGCAAAATTTTAGTACTTGAGCATATACTAAGCATAATATAGTATATACCAATTTCTGGTAAATTTATATTAATAAAATTATAAACATCTGTAAGATAGTATTTTCTTATTTACCACAGTATCCTTTTCAGCACAGTACCTGGCACAAATCTGATAAGTATTCATATCTTTGTTGAAATAACAGGTTTATAAACTCTCATTCTTTCACTATTGAATAGTCTACCTCATATTTACCAGAGAATGAACAAAAAATAAATACATATAGTAACATCAAAGTACATTGTGCATGCTAAGATATAATCACTGAGTTATCCACTGAGGTATATAAATGTTAATTGTTGCTTCCTGTTCACACAAGAAAACATATACCCATTGATAATGAAAAAATTACATTGCTTTCACTAAAAAGATAACCTTAAGCAAAGTCATAATAGAACAATTACAGTAATGAAATTTTGTTATTAACAAACAACATGCACTCATTTACTAAAGCAAGATAATACCACTTGGGAATTATTTTAATTCATTTATGTAAAAACTATCATATCAATAACAAAAACATATTTCATATGTATCTATAAATTCAAATATGAATGCATAGATGTAATTTTATAATGTTACTTAGACTTACCTCATTATATCATTAAAGATAATCTATTTAATAGGAGAAATATTAGGGCCATTGGTTTTAGGGAAATAAATTCGCCTCAGTAATATTCACTTCAAGAAAAATTAAGTCAACCTGAATGTCCAGACATGCTTCAGAATTTAATGTTACAACAGTAGCAATGATGGTTAGAAGACTACACAGTACCAGGGGGACTGTGACTGTTAGCTTAATGTGTCAACTTGTGTGAGCCATAGTGTTCTAGTGCCAGGTCAAACATTATTTTTGGTGTTTCTGGAAAGGTACTTTTTAGATGCAATGAGCATTTCAGTCAATAGAGTTTGAATAAAGCATAACAGGGACTTTGGAGTAATCTGATCATATGTATAGACTGAGCTGCAAAAAACTATAGTAAAACTGTTCCAAAAAAGAACCAAGACACACACACATACACACAGGAACCAAGATTTGATATTACCTTAACATTTGCTAACTTCTTAACTGGTATTATTGCCAGGTTTGCCATTATTGCATCAGGTTTTAGTAAAATTTGACTGAATACATTATCTAGAAAATATGTTAGATATATGTAAAAAGATTTGGGTTAATATATAGAAACATTTTAAATTCAAATGCATATAAAATTACATAATCAAACCAATACAGATTACCAGTAATTAAATTTTATGGTCTTATTGCACATATGAATTTCAGCCTCCTGTATTAATAATAATAAATTATGTTACAATTAACACATTAATAACATTCTAGCATGTATTAAGTGCTAATTGTATGCCAGACATTAAGTAATACATTTTACATTCACTTTTTTACTAATGGAAATCTATGAGGTAAAGACAATTGGTAATATACATGTGAAAAATCAGGCAGAGATATGGAAAATAAGTTCTTTAGACTTACAATAAGTGACTGGACTGGGAAACAAATCAAAGTCTGTCTTACTCCAGAAAACCAGAGCCAGAGACCTAAATCCCTGGACTAACAGCCTATGCTAAATTGTTCACAGTAAATGGCTCCTTAATAATAATTCAGTTTCACCAGTTCATATAAATCCTCAACTCACTTGAATTCATTGGAAACATTTAACTACTATTTTTATTTTCAATTGTGGAAGAATATTCATTTGCCAAAATGACTACTTCATGTGTTTCTCAAGCTTTACCATGTTATAGCAAATGATATCAGAGGAATCTTGGACTTCAAAGTTTTAAAATCTCAGCTCATTCTTATACAAAGCATGCACAGTATCCTGTTTGATGCTTTGTTTTGGATAAAACATTGTCTGGCATTGTTTTACCAAACACATTTTACTAATGGTTGATTTGGAAGATTGTACTATGCAAAGGTTAAGGGCATGGTCTGTGGAGCCAAAATATCTGGAAACAAATCTTACTCCCTCCACTGTCTAGCTGTGTGAACTAAATAAAATCACTCAAATCTCTGGGTCTCAGTTCCTCCAAGTGGAAAAACAGGATAGTAACAGTGTTCACATCAAAGTGTTTTTGTGGGCTTTGTATGAGTTCATATTTGTAAAATTTTTACAATAGTCATAAGCATGGTACAGGGTTTGGCAGTGGTTTTTTTTTAAAAAAAATTATAGTATTTTAAATAATATCTTAACACATATATAAAATGACCAAACAGAATTCTATATTCTGAGGTAAAATATAAATTGTAATTTTATAGTAATATTTAAGCTATTACTGTTTTGTCTATGTTGTAAACATTATCTTATTCGTGGTTCTATTCAGTTTACTATGCTTGCTTAGTCAGTCCTATAAGCCAATCCTAATTCCAGGCAGAGATTCAGCTATCCATTATGTTAGCTCTGTTATTTGGGATCAGTGGTTAATGGATTCCTGATGTAGATGAAAGTTTTTATGTAACTGAGATATCATTTTGACAGATGAGGTCACAATGGCTTTAACTAATGTTCTTTCAAGCCTGAGGAGTGCTTGCTTGTATAGGTTCAGCTGAAGCATTTCAGAAGCAATGCATGGTACCTAGCAGTCTAGATTATTCTATACAGATACATATTATTTCATTTTAAAAAAAATTTTGTTTCAAGGCTTTTAGAAACTGAGAAAAACAAAACTGATTAATTAAACATACTCTTTTTAATGGATAGTTTGAAAGGACTAAATATACTCAGTACAATGAAGCGTATGATGCAATTTTCATTAATTTGAACTCAAATTTATTGAATTCAGTGTCTTTTTTTTAACACACCCCTGCTATTTAATTTATATCATCATATGCTAAATAATGGAACAAGAATATTTAAAATGAAAATTTTATGTGAAATCTTGTTTTTCTTTTATCTTCTACTAAACTATTTATCGGAGAAGGCGATGGCACCCCACTCCAGTACTCTTGCCTGGAAAACCCCATGGACGGAGGAGCCTGGTGGGCTGCAGTCCATGGGGTCGATGAGGGTCGGACAAGACTGAGCAACTTCACTTTCACTTTTCAGTTTCACGCATTGGAGAAGGAAATGGCAACCCACTCCAGTGATCTTGCCTAGGGAATGCCAGGGACAGCGGAGCCTGATGGGCTGCTGTCTATGGGGTCGCACAGAGTCGGACACGACTGAAGAGACTTAGCAACAGCAGCAGCAAACTATTTATTGCTGTTATCACAGTAATATTAAGATACCATGCAATTTTATTTAGAAAACCAGGGCATCTCATGTGATGCTTATCTTTATAAACATCTTTATAAGTTTACTTATATCTTTATAAATAAAAATATCTGTATAAGTTTATCTTTATAAACACACACTTTATTAATAAAAGAGCAAATAAAATTGGAGTGCCGGAATTGGGAAACTAAGGAAAGAACTTAGAGTAAGGAAAGCAGAATATAAATTGACTGGGATGGAAGAATAATAATGATCAAGTGTATTCTAGCGTTTCTCTCCCTCAAATTCACTTGAAGTATTAGCTGTAAACAGAGATTCTTGTGAAAATTTTGATTCCATGTGTTGGTCTGTGCAGGAATCTCTTTTTAAAGGATCATGGTCAGTGGTCAGATTACCGAAAATTAGAAAACCACATTTAAATAATCATTGATTGTTTCATGCAAGCAGGACACTAGGTAACACCAGACTTCAAAAATGAATAATAGTTATATTAAATATGGGAAATATGACATACATATATATTATTTAGCATAAATATTATTCACAGATATCTGTATTTATATATATAAACAAATTCAATTTCAAATAATATTAACTATAATCTGAAGTCTGCAGCTATATTAATATGATATACTACTATGTAAAGAATTCAGAGGAGAAAACATGACAATGGCTAGATAATTAAATCATCACAGAAGGAAGGAAAAAAGCTTCAATACAGGCTTGAAGATTTTTTTCTTAATGTTTTTTTAAATCAGAAAACTGAACAACTGAGAGGAAGTACAGGGATTACACCAATGATGGCAAGAAGGGAAGGATGCAAGGTACTTTTAGAAGATACCAGATATAATTGAAAGTGTTTTCTTATAAAAAATTTGATGAATCTTTAGCCATACTCATCAGGAAAAAAATGGAGGACCCACATAAATAAAATAAAATCAGAAATAAATAAGTTACAACAGACAACACAGAAATAAAAAAAGTCATAAGAGATTATTAGGAACTACTACATGCCAACTTATTATATACTTTATGAAATAACTATCACAAATCAAATTACTATGCTGTACACCTTAAACTTATATGGTACTCTATGTAAGTTATATATTAATAAAACTGGAGAAAAATAATCACTACCTATACTTTAATAAACAAATACAATTTTTCTTTCTATTCAATTAATACATATTTTATTTTTTTTAATTTCTATTTTATTTTTTTTAATTTTATTTTATTTTTAAACTTTACAATATTGTATTAGTTTTGCCAAATATAGAAATGAATCCACCACAGGTATACCCACATTCCCCATCCTGAACCCTCCTCCCTCCTCCCTCCTCTACCCTCCCTCTGGGTCGTCCCAGTGCACCAGCCCCAAGCATCCAGTACCATGCATCAAACCTGGACTGGCAACTCGTTTCATACATGATATTATACATGTTTCAATGCTATTCTCCCAAATCTCCCCACCCTCTCCCTCTCATATTTTAAAAAACAGATTGTAATTTACCTTAATAACCATTAGATTATGATCTGCATCATGAAAATCATTACTTTATGCAGGCCTCTGAAACTGGACATACTAATGCAAAGCAAGTTTAAGCAACCTAGATGCCCATCAGCAGATGAATGGATAAGAAAGCTGTGGTACATATACACAATGGAGTATTACTCAGCCATTAAAAAGAATACATTTGAATCAGTTCTAATGAGATGGATGAAACTGGAACCTATTATACAGAGTGAAATAAGCCAAAAAGAAAAACACCAATACAGTATACTAACGCATATATATGGAATTTAGAAAGATGGAAAGAATAACCCTGTGTACGAGACAGCAAAAGAGACACTGATGTATAGATCAGTCTTATGGACTCTGTGGGAGAGGGAGAGGGTGGGGAGATTTGGGAAAATAGCATTGAAACATGTATAATATCATGTATGAAACGAGTCGCCAGTCCAGGTTTGATGCACGGTACTGGAGGCTTGGGGCTGGTGCACTGGGACGACCCAGAGGGAGGGGAGGGGAGGGAGGAGGGTGGAGGGTTCAGGATGGGGAACGCAGGTATACCTGTGGCGGATTCATTTCGATATTTGTCAAAACTAATACAATATTGTAAAGTTTAAAAATAAAATAAAATTTAAAAAAAAGACACTGCTACTGGTAAATGGATGTGAGAATTACTAAATATTATATTACTGTTACTAAATTTAAGACATACTTCTATACAACCTTCATATATAACTTCTCACAACAAATACTATGTGTAAGGCATTTTGTAGAGCTATGTTTGACTGAGTTCTTTATATTTCCAGACTTTGGGCCTTACTCTTAGTTACTGCCTTTCAGAGCTTTTTAATTCTTTAAATATTATTGATCTAATAAAGCATATTTTAAAAAGAATGAATAAGAAAAACAGATTTTCTTCATCAATATATTTTTGGTATATAGCCTGATCATCAAGCAAAGACTATTATAATTGAAAACTAACATTTATTCAGGGATTGTATTTTATTTAGAACACACATGAACATAAAAATTTAGTTTTATTAAGTGATAGCTTGTATAAATGACTTAAAGAAGGCATGGAAGATTGATTTTATGAGCATTTACCTGGCAAGCAGATGTTATATGTCTGTATATGAAATGCATAAAATTATTGTCACATTGAATTATGTGAGCAACCTTGCCATTAGATAAGTGGACATTCTGAATAGATTAAAAGAAAGTAGTATTTCCATAAGAAAGTCATTTTCACAGTCATGAGTGTTTAATATAAGAGATTTTACATATATTTTCTTCACCAGGAATGTGCTTTAGATATTCTAGGATTGTCCACAAAGCCTATAAGGAAGGCATTTTGTAGAGCTATGTTTGACTGAGTTCTTTAAAAATACATTTCCAGACTCTGGGACTTTCTCTTACATACTGCCTTTCAGAGTTTTTAAATTCTTCACCTATTCCTGTGTTCAACCATCACACTTTCCCAGCCATTCTGGAGACTAGTGCTCTTATCTTTCTTATTTTGGCTTCAAGAGATACTCACTAGTATCACATAATCTTTCTTAACATCTAGAAGGTGTGTGAGTGGTAAGAACAGTTCTAGATAATTTAGCAGACAGATAATTTCCAAAAGGTGATGGACATTATACATTCTAAGTCTAAGTGGTTTGAGTTCTATCTCTGCGTACAACTAGATATTATGTCTTTTTCTGACCCTAGCCTCACAAACACTACCCCACTATTAGCTAGGGTTCCTGTAAGACTAGAGCAAAAAGCATTCTCTGGGAAAGCAATATAGAAATGATGTTTGTATTCTGTATTAACGTTACAGATATCATCCAATTTAACCTTAAAATAGTCTTGTGACTGAGGTGTTATAAACACCTTAGAGAAGGTGGTGTGGGGAACCCTTTGACTGATGTTCCTTTCCTGAAAAGCATTACAGCCTTCAAATACAACTGACAAAGACGAATACTAATCAAACCGGTAGTACAGATAATCAGATATATATATATATATATATATATATATATATATATAGAAAATTGATGTACTGACTAGCCAAGATGGAAGCACAATGTTCTCCTCAGCTTTGCAAACAGTCTATTAAAGGTTTCCCATGTTGGTCACCATCAACACTTGTTAAATCTGTAATTGATAGCATCAGTGACTGACATTACATACAGGAAGCATAGAATATTTTCTTCCTGTATGTATTACATTTTAGTGTCTAAATGTAAACTTTATCAGACACATTTCTTTACTATGTTAGTGCTATTTAAATTATGATGCTATTTGCTAAGAAACAAGTGTAAGACTATACAATGAAAACAACAAAACTATGTGACAGGTCTTTTCTCACATTTTAACACAGGAGAGAACAGAATCTATTTTCTGCCTTAAAATTTGTTGCTTGAATATAGTCTTAAAATTATTTAACCAGAAAAATTTTAAGTGTAAAGCTGACCTAATGCATGCTAAATTTCCCCCAAACATATTAAAATATAGTTATAGGTGTATATTTTTCTGGGAGTTATTTTTATGCATGTAATTTCAGTTATTATCAGTTTAAAATAGACTTCTATAATTATAAGATATTTTATATACACCCCATGGTAGCCACAGAGAAAATATTTGAAGATGATAACAAAAAAGAAAATGAGAAAGGAGTCAAAGGATGTAAGTACAAGAAAGGGAAAGAAAAAAAAAAAAAAAGCCCACAAGAGAAGAAATGAATACAAAAAAGCTACAAGATAGAAGGCAAAGTAACAAAATGACAATAGTAATTCCTTCCCTATCAATAATAACTTTAAACAGAAATGGATTAAATGTCTCAACCAAAAGACAAAGTGACTAAACTGATAAAAAAGAACTGCTTTATGCTGTTTACCAGACATTCATTTTAGATTGAAGGACATGTATATGCTAAAAGTGAAGGGATAGAAAAAGATACCAATGCAAACCTAGTAGAGAGATCAGGGTGGGTATAATTAAAAAGACAAAATAGATTAAACCAAAAACTGTCAAGAGATAATGGTCATTACATGATAGAAGAGTCCATTCATCAAGAGGATATAACTATAAACATATATACATCCAAAATCACAGCACTGAAAAGGAGTACGTCAAGGCTGTATATTGTCACCCTGCTTATTTAATTATATGCAGAGTACATAGTGAGAAACACTGGGCTGGAGGAAGCACAAGCTGGAATCAAGATTGCTGGGAGAAATATCAATAACCTCAGATATCCAGATGACACCACCCTTATGGCAGAAAATGAGGAAGAACTAAAGAACCTCTTGATGAACATGAAAGAGGAGAGTGAAAAAGTTGGCTTAAAGCTCCACATTCCGAAAACTAAGATCACGACATCCAGTCCCATCACTTCATGGTAAATATATGAGGAAACAGTGGAAACAGTGGCTGACTTTATTTTTCTGGGCTCCAAAATCACTGTAGATGGTGATTGCAGCCATGAAATTAAAAAACGCTTACTCCTTGGAAGGAAAGTTATGACCAACCTAGACAGCATATTATAAAGCAGAAACATTACTTTGCCAAGGCTATGATTTTTCCAGTGGTCATATATAGATGTGAGTGTTGGACTATAAAGAAATCTGAATGCTGAAGAATTGATGCTTTTGAACTGTGGTGTTGGAGAAGACTCTTGAGAGTCCCTTGGACTGCAAGCAGATCCAACCAGTCCATCCTAAAGGAGATCAGTCCTCAGTGTTCATTGGAAGGACTGATGTTGAAGCTGTTAAAACTCCAGTACTTTGGCCACCTGATACAAAGAGCTGACTCATTGGAAAAGACCTGATGCTGGGAAAGACTGAGGGCAGGAGGAGAAGGGGATGACAGAGGATGAGATGGCTGGATGGCATCACCGACCTGATGGGCATGGGTTTGGGTGGACTCCAGGAGTTGGTGATTGGACAGGGACACCTGGCATGCTGCAGTTCATGGGGTCACAAAGAGTCAGACATGACTGAGCGACTGAACTGAGATACATAAAACAAACATCAACAGAACTGAAGGGAGAAAGACAGGAATAGTAGGAGATATTAATACCTGACTTCCAATATAGAATGTGCAAACAAAAAACTTTAAGTACACAGTGGATTTGAACAATAACAGATCAAGTAAACTTAACAGGCATATACAGAACATTTCACTAAAATAGAATACAGGTTTTCACAAGTGAGCACGTATCATTCTCCAGGATACATCACATTAGGTCATAAAATATTTATTTAAAAAATAAGAAGGTTGAAATTATATCAAGTATCTTGGTTGACCACAATGTAATGAAGCTAGATATACATTTTAGAAGGAAAACTGGAAAATTCACATATGCGGAAATTAAATAACACTCTCTTGAACAATCAGTAGATCAAAATGACAGTTAGAAACTATCTTTGGATAAATAAAAATAGTAACAAGACATACCAAAAACTGGTGGGATGCAGCAAAATTTTCACTAAGAGGGCAGTTTATTGTGATTAATAACTTCATTTTTTTAAAGTACATCTCAAACAATTTAAATTTACACTTCAAGGAGGCAGAAAAAATAAGAAATAAGGTCAAAATTAGCAGAAAGAATAATAAAGTTTAAAGTAGAAATAAAATAGGGAATAGAAAAATCAATAGAACTAAGAATTTTTACTTGAAAAATAAACAAAATTGGAAAGCCCTTAGCTAGATTCATTAAGAAAAAAATGAGAGAATGAAAAATGAGTAATGAAAGATGGGAAATTATAGCTGATAACACAGAAATGGACAGCATTAAAAGAGAACACAATGATCATACACCCCAAAATGGACAACCTGTAAGAGATAGATAAATTTTTTTGACTCTGTGGGAGAGGGAGGGGGGGATGATTTGGGAGAATGGCATTAAAACATGTATAATATCATATAAGAAACGAATCGCCAGTCCAGGTTCAATGCAGGATACAGGAAGCTTGGGGCTGGTGCACTGGGATGACCCAGAGGGATGGTATGGGGAGCGAGGTGGGAGGGGGGTTCAGGATGGGGAACACATGTACACCCATGGTGGATGCATGTTGATGTATGGCAAAACCAATACAATATTGTAAAGTAAAAAAAAATAATAATAATAATTAAAACATTTAAAAAAAAGAAACATACACCCTACCAAGACTAAATTATGAATAAATAGAAGATTTGCAGAAACCTACAACTAGTGTGGAGATTGAATCAGTGATCAAAAATTCCAACAACAAAGAAAAGCCCAGGAGGACTGGATGGTTTATCATGAGAATTTTACCAAACATTTAAAGAATTAAGGCCAATGCTTCTCAATTCTTTCAAGAAAAGAAGAAAGAGGAATACTCCCAAAATTATACATGAAATCATATCCAATTAATAAAGCCAGACAAAGACACTGCAAGAAAACTAAACTACATGCTAATATCTTGATGTATGCAGATGCAAAAATCTCCAACACAATATTAGCAAACTGAATTCAACAGTACATTAACAGTATACACCATGGACAAGTGGAATATTTCCTTGGGATGTTGAGCTGGTTTAGATTTTGCAAATTAACTGTTACAAATCTGGTACATGATACATTAACAGAATAAAGGATAAAAATCATATGAACATCTTAATAGACACAGAAAAGTCATTTAACAAAATTCTACATCTTTTCTTGGATTTCAGTGTACAAATTTTTCACTCCTTGTCTGAGTGAAAACCACAAAATATGGATGAACGGACTTATAAAAATATATCTGCATACCCATGTTCATTGCAACATAATTCTTAATAGCCAAGACATAAAAACAATGTAAGGATCAATATGTGAATGGAGAAAGAAATGTGGTATAGATACACAAGGGAAAGCTTTTCAGCCATAAAAAGGAAGGAAATTCTGCCATCTGTTTCAGCATGCATAGACTGTGAATAAAATGCAAGTAAAATAAGTTAGAGAGAGAAAGACAAATGCTGTATGATTTCACCTATACATGGAATGTAAAAAAACTGAGCTCATATAAATAGTGTATAATGGCAGGGGCTGGGGGCTAGCTATTCAGTTATGCAACATGATTAAATTCTACAAACATATTGTATGAGTTTATGCCTATAATTAACAATACTGAAATTGTGCACTTAAATAACTCTTGAAGTAGATCTTAAGTGTTCATATATATACAATAGGTAGGGTCTGAGATATGCATATGCCTTCTCATTTTGTCTTACCTGTAGAAATGAAAAACAAATGTTTATTTTAAAATAATGCATTAAAACATTATCGTTAAATAATATAATACAGTTTGGATAAAATTTAAGACTATTCTTATTCAACATGTTCTAAACATACACACAATACAAGGACTTCATAGTAATTATTGAGACAAATAAATGACATTCCTGCCATGGAATTATTAGATCACTAAAAGGATCATGACTACACTGTGCTCAAAGGTCAATTATAGCACTGGGGAGGTTGCACTGAATTTATGTCAAGCTGTAATAGGCAATCAGGAAGGTCAACCTTGATGAGGACTGGCACAGAGAGAGATTAGCAGTGACATTTCAAATGGGCTTGATTCAAACCTCTCCCTTTGTCTAAGTTCAATGTTCTTATGAATTTGCATAAACAGGTTAGTATAACAAGTAGAATTTGTACACATTAAGCATATGTCTTATTAGCAATATATTTATTGTATCCATCTTATTTTTATATCACATCAAGCAGTACATCTCAGATTTGATGAAGACTAACTTGATAAACACTGAAATAAATGTATTTAATTCAGAAAATTGGGCATTTTAACAGATAGAAATAATAAATTTAATAATGCCTGCTAAAATATATCTATCTGACAAATATGATGATTTTTCATTAAAAAATATTTGAGATGATTTGACATATAACACATATGTGATGCATACTCAGTCACTTAGTCATGTCCAGCTGTTTGTGACCACATGAACTGTAGCCTGCCAGGCTCCTCTTGTCCATTGAATTTTTCAGGCAAGAATATTGGACTGTGTTGCCATTTTCCTACTCCAGGGGGTCATCCCAACCCAGGGGTTGAACCTGCATCTCCTGAGTCTCCTGCATTGGCAGGCAGATTCTTTACCCCTAGCGCTACCAAGGAGGTCCACTCACATATTATATCATAACAAATATTTTAAAATATAAAAAAATTCCCCCCATTTGAAATTCAACCAATTAACTTTTGGCAAGAACTGTACACAATAGCATAATAATATCAAGGATACTAGATAGATATCTTTACAAAATAATTACATAAGTATTGTAAGTGTGCCCAGAGTATCAATATGTTAAAAAGTTCACACGTGATTTTCACATGTCACCTAACATGAGAATCAACATTCTGTAAAAATATAGAAATCATGAGGAATCCAGAATAAACAATTGTCATTTTTTCTTAAGAATCATTCTTCTCATCATTTTTGTACTCAAAGTGAGACTGTGGGTTTAATACAAATATAAATGTGTGCCAAATTATTAAGTATCTCCATTTTACATGATAAATGCATTATAATATGCTTATCTCATATTGAGAGGGAGTTCAATGATCAATGAAAAATGGTAGTCTGTGAATGATTTTTTAAGCTAAACTAAAGTAACTTATTTTCATAGAGAAACAGGTTATATCATGATAAAGAGAAAGTGAGATGCAGGATAATGAAGAAGGTTTGCTGCTGCTGCTAAGTTGCTTCAATCGTGTCAGACCCTGTGCGACCCCATAGACGGCAGCTCACCAGGCTCGGCCATCCCTGGGATTCTCCAGGCAAGAACACTGGAGTGGGTTGCCATTTCCTCCTCCAATGCATGAAAGTGAAAAGTGAAAGGGAAGTCTCTCAGTCGTGTCCGACTCTTAGCGACCCCATGGACTGTAGCTACCAGGCTCCTCCATCCATGGGATTTTCCAGGCAAGAGTACTGGAGTGGGGTGCCATTGCCTTCTCCAGAAGAAGGTTTACTGACATATTAAACAACTTAGTAGTTTAGCAACAGTTTGTCAAATTGTCAGAACTCCCACTGCTACAGTTCATAATTAAAGCTTCCTAGAGTTCTAAAAAAGCCATGGTTCGGGGCATAGCATGCACAAATTTCACAGTTTCAGGAGGAGAAACAAATGTGGGTAAAGTAGTTTTCTTCCTTCTTGTTTCTCAAAAGACTACTTTTAGTTTAAAGTACATATGTACGTATGTGTCAGGGGACTGTGTAATTTCCTCAGTTCTGTCTCATCACAATAAAAATTTGAAGTGACATCGGGCCAGCGTTACAATTCAATCTTATTTAGAAAGTAAAGGAAAATGCATCCTCAAGGCGTTAGGGCATGCCGACCCAAAAGACGCATAAAGCAGAGGCCTCTGGCTCAATTTTG
This sequence comes from Bos indicus x Bos taurus, assembly GCF_003369695.1. Lineage (NCBI taxonomy): Eukaryota > Metazoa > Chordata > Mammalia > Artiodactyla > Bovidae > Bos > Bos indicus x Bos taurus. The sequence continues at coordinate 14,009,201 of NC_040076.1, read as the reverse complement.
GCTCTTCTTTTTATATGTTTTTTGTTTTTTTTTTTTTCCTCCTCCCCCTGAGCCTGCCCTGTGTAAATTGGGGAAACCAGGAGTCTGTTTGCTTCACTTGAGTTCCTGACTACTCTGGTCCTCAGACCTTCCTTTGTTCTATTTTTGCAGGCTTTTCCCTTTGTCTTTTAGCCACCACCACTCTGGACTCCTTTTTCCTATTCTAACTACCTAACATATGGATGAATGAATTATTGATTTGGTTGGCTCCTATTAACAAGGACATGCTAGAATTCTAACAGAATGTATAACTGAATAGTCTATCATAGAACCAGTCTGACAGTTCACAATATTTTAAAAGTGGGTATCAATACATTTGTTTTGTGATAATTTTCAACTCGCCATGAGAAATTTCTCAAAGATTTAGAGTTACAGGTCCAAACTGTGCATAAGTAACTTTACTCTCATGCCAGAACAAAGACTATAATTATCATGTGTAGTTCAAATATAGCACAGTGAGTAGAGACCTAGCAAAAAAAAAAAAACAAAACAAAACACTGTTTTCTTAAAAAAAAAAAAATAGTCAATGATTCTTTATATGTAGCTGCTGCTGCTGCTAAGTCGCTTCAGTCGTGTCCGACCCTTTTCGACCCCATAGACAGCAGCCCACCAGGCTGCCCCGTCCCTGGATTCTCCAGGCAAGAACACTGGAGTGGGTGCCATTTCCTTCTCCAATGCATGAAAGTGAAAAGTCAAAGTGAAGTTGCTCAGTCGTGTCCAACTCTTAGTGACCCCATGGACTGCAGCCCACTAGGCTCCTCTGTCCGTGGGATTTTCCAGGCAAGAGTACTGGAGTGGGGTGCCATTGCCTTCTTCAGTTTATATGTAGTGTCAACTACAAATTGGTGCTTACCATCTACCTTTACTATGATTAAACCCCAGATGCATGTCATGAAGGGAGTTCACAGTGGAAATCAAGAATGAGGCACTCTTGCTCTGGAAAAACTGGCAAAACAGGGTAGATAGTTAAATATATTCAGGAGCTGATTTTATGAGCCCAATTCTTGAATCTCCTCATATTTACAAAATAATTAAATTCCTTCACAGTGACGTTTGCTCCTCATGACTAATAGAAATCTTCTGCAAAATGATGTGCTTGATTTCATGTATTCTCCCTTCCCCAAAATCATGTATATTGGCCTTCCCCTACCTCTTTGGGGGCTTCCTTGATAGCTCAGTTGGTAAACAATCTGCTTGCAATGCAGGAGAATCCGGTTCAATTCCTGGGTTGGAAAGATCTGCTAGAGAAAGGATAAGCTACCCAATCCAGTATTCTTGGGCTTCCCTTGTGGGTCAGCTCATATAGAATCCGCCTGCAATACGGGAGACCTGGGTTTGATCCCTGGGTTGGGAAGATCCCCTGGAGAAGGCAAAGGCTACCCGCTCTAGTATTCTGGCCTGGAGAACTGCGTGGACTGTATAGTCCACCGGGTCACAAAGAGTAGGACACAGCTGAGCCACTTTTCACTTTACCTCTTTGGAGCAGTTTCTTAGAGCGATATGAAATGCTGCCTCTTGGGCAAAGTTCCTCATTTTGCCCCAAATAAAACTCAGCTCACACACTCATATTGTGTATTATTTTTCAGCTGATAGTCGAATTTACATAACGTTCCAGAGAACATTTTATTTTAATAAAAAATATAAATTTATTTTATTTTCATGTGTTGATTTATGAAACAGGCATCCATAAGTTTTTTGTATTTTAATATTCTAACTATGGAATTTATGTGTAGTCACAAGAAATACTTTTTTAGGTCTTCCCTGGTGGCTCATAGGTTAAAGCGTCTGCCTGCAATGCAGGAGACCTGGGTTTGATCCCTGGGTCAGGAAGATCCCCTGGAGAAGGAAATGGCAACCCACTCCAGTACTCTTGCCTGGAAAATCCCATGGAGGGAGGAACTTGGTGGGCTACAGTCCATGGGGTCGTAAAGAGTTGGACATGACTGAGTGACTTCACTTTCACTTTTACTTCTTTAAGAAGTGCATGTTTCTACCTAGATCCACATTGAAATTTTTTTAATTGACTAACATTTATTGGGTGTTTACAGTAATGGGGATATTATATTTAGAAATAGGTGTTAAAATTGTTTTTACGACCATTCTGTTTTTGTACATGTATCCTGATTATTGATTAGTATTCCATGAGTCCACTGGTATTTTCTGATACAGATTACAATCTCCGCAGTCAAGGAGCCCATGTTTGTGTCTATATCTGTAGATATAGATATATAATAAGACTACAACATCCTTACCACTCTTACATTTTGTCATCTTTCCTCAATCACTTTGTTTTCTATTCTCTGTGCTACTCATATTTTCAATTGCATGGTAATATTTCTACCTAAGGGTTTTTCTAGAGTGTTAATATTTCATATGAGAGAGACTGAAAGGGCAAAAATGATGTGTTCAGGTGATAAATCTAGAAATTTTACAGCTGACTGCATGGGGATGGATATTCAGAGAAGTGGTAAAGAAATAATCACGTCAATGTTGGATCTATAAATAATTGTAAGCCTGGTGACACTATTAAGTGAGACAGGGAGTTATCAAAGGAAAACAAACAAACAAAAAGTGAATTTGCCAAGACAAACTACAAGTTGTTTAAAAAAAAATGAGGCATTTTCACTGCTTCCTTATTTTATAAGAAGTGAATTGAACATACAAAGATCATTTTTTTCCTTTGCTGTATAATAGAAAGTTTTGAAATCTCTATTGAATGACTATGACATCATTTTTTTACAGGAACTCTATTATAACAATGGTTTCTTTCAAAACATTTACTTTAAAACATTTCTGTCTCAAAATCATATATGTTGGAATTAGGCTATTTTTCAAATTTACTGTGGCATGAATACTCTAACATTTAATTTTGCATTAATGTATGGTATTTTACATGAAATTATGAGTGTTTTGAATGAATATAAAATACTGAAAAATAATTACATTCACAAAAAGGGGCATAGAAGATGTGAATAACCAAATTATATTCCTTCAAACAACTGTTATGTGGCATGCATTAAATTAATCTTGCCCAAAGTCCAGTTAATCCTGAGCAGATAGACTTTGATATGAAAATGATATACCTTTTACTTCAAAAACATGTTGTTTTGGGAACACAGGTACAAATTATCTTGGTATTTGTTAAATGTATTCAGAACCAAATATTTGTATGTGTGTTAGTCATTTAGCTGTGTCCAACTCTTTGTGACACCACGGACTGTAACCTGCCAGTCTCCTCTGTCCATGGGATTCTCTCATGGAGAATACTGGAATGGATTGCCACTTCCTTCTCCAGTGGATATTTCTGATCCAGCGATCAAAACCAAATTTCCTGCACTGCACACATATTCTTTACCATTTGAGCTATAGGGAAGTCCAGATATATTTGTATAATCCTTTTCAATTAATATAATTCTAGGTTAAGCAGAAGGAACAGATGTCCAATTTATCACCATTAATATTTATTAGAATACCAGTAATAGCTTAACTGAATTCTGACAACTATGACTATGCCCATAATTAACTATGTTTCACTAAACTCTGTACTTTATGCAACGATGACTATAAATGCTTATCTAAAGTTTTCAGTAATTTGCCAACCCTGATGGAAAATATACTCAAAATATTGGCCTTTTGCAAGACAAAGAGATATTTGTAATATTTCATGAATGATAAATAAGTTTTAAATTAGATATGTAGGTAGCCAACATAAAACATAAAATACATTTTAAATCAATTTATAATAAACATACCTCATAAAAATTAAACACAATTTTACATTTAATGTTTAGCCCTATATATCTATACACATATATGCGTGCATATATGTATATTTGTGTGTACATGCATATATACGCCAGAGAAGGCAATGGCAACCCACTCCAGTACTCTTGCCTGGAAAATCCCATAGACTGAGAAGCCTGGTGGGCTGCAGTCCATGGGGTCGCTAAGAGTGTAACACGACTGAGCGACTTCACTTTCACTTTTCACTTTCATGCATTGGAGAAGGAAATGGCAACCCACTCCAGTGTTCTTGCCTGGAGAATCCCAGGGACGGGGGAGCCTGGTGGGCTGCCCTCTATGGGGTCGCACAGAGTCGGACACGACTAAAGCGACTTAGCAGCAGCAGCATATATATGTGCACATATGAGTATGTCTATACACACACACACACACACACACAAACACAAATATATAGAAAGACACATAATAAGGGAGGGATGGAGGTAAGAAGGATGGGATGAAAAAGGCTTTATTTTCCTTTGAGTTACTTTTCATGTAATGACAAGATATATTTATATACATACTTGGAATTGACATTCCTATGCCATTCCAGGGACATCATTATCAATATGTTAGTTTGCAAGTTTTTTTCTTTCCATTTTACCTCAATCGGAAATAAGCCACAAAGTAAATATCAGCCAAAGATTTGAACACATATTTTGCTAAGGTAATAATACATGAATGGCTAATAAGCAATAAGAAAGTATCACCAGTTATCTAGTGGTTTTCCCTACTTTCTTGAATTTAAATCTGAATTTGGCAATAAGGAGTTCATGATCTGAGCCACAGTCAGCCCCAAGTCTTGTTTTTTGCTAACTGTACAGAGCTTCTCCATCTTTGGTTGTAAAGAATATAATCAACTTGACTTCAGTGTTGACCATCTGGTGATGTCCATGTGTAGAGTCTTCTCTTGTGTTGTTCAAAGATGGTGTTTGCTATGTCCATTGCGTTCTCTTGGCAGAACTCTATTAATTTTTGCCCTTCTTCATTCTGTATTCCAAGACCAAATTTGCCTGTTCCTCCAGATGTTTCTTGACTTCCTACTTTTGCATTCCAGTCCCCTCTAATGAAAAGGACATCTTTTTGGGGTATTTGTTCTAGAAAGTATTGTAGGTCTTCACAGAACCATTTAGCTTCAGCTTCTTCAGTGTTACTGGTTGGAGCATAGGCTTGGATTACTGTGCTTTTGAATGATTTTCCTTGGAAATGAACAGATATCATTCTGTTGTTTTTGAGACTGTATCCAATTACTGCATTTTGGACTCTTTGCTGACTATGATGGCTACTCCATTTTTTTTTTAAGGGATTCTTTCCCACAGTAGTAGGTATAATGGTCATCTGAGTTAAATTCACCCATTGTGGTTCATTTTAGTTCACTGATTACTAGAATGTCAACGTTCACTCTTGCCATCTCCTGTTTGACCACTTCAATTTGTCTTGATTCATGGACTGAACATTCCAGGTTCCTGTGCAATATTGCTCTTTACAGCATTGCTTCCATCACCAGTCACATCCTCAACTGGCTGTTGTTTTTGCTTTGGCTCCATCTCTTCATTCTTTCTGGAGTTATTTCTCCACTGATCTCCAGTAGCATATTGGGCACCTACCAACCTGGGGAGTTTATATTTCAGTGTTCTATCTTTTTGCCTTTTTATACTAGTTTTAATATCAAGTATATATTATCTCAACTTATCAATGAAAAATGCATATGATATCATTAGTATAAAAACAACAACAAAAAAGAGTCATTGTGGCTATAATCATTAAGATCGTATTTGAGTATGATGAGCTCCTTTTCTGGTCTCCCTAGACATAAACTAGTCTCCCTACATGGGGAAAGAGCACCATGGAAACCAAAAAACTATCTGCCAGTCAAAGAGACAGGCCTGGAACAGATATTTCTCTCATCACATTCAAAGTAATTAACTCTGCCAATAACTTAATTTCAGATTCTACTTTCAGAACTGTGAAATGATACGTTTCTGTGGTTTAAGCCACTTAAGTAAATTACTTTGTTACAGCAGCACTAGCAAACTATTATAATATACTTATTTAACATAAAATAGATATATGTGGAAACAGGAAACATACATCAGACTTAATGGTGAGAATGAGTACTTCTAAGACTGAGAATAAGACTAGGATGTCCTTCTTTATCACCAGCACTTTCAAAAATTTTTGAGAAGTACCAGTTAGGGCAGTAGGGAAAGAAAAGTAATCAAGTCATTCTGATTTGAAAGCAAGGAAAAAACTCACTGTTCATAAACATGTTGTTTACTTAGAAAACTACGAATCTACAATAGAACTCCTAGAACTATTAAGCAAGCAAAGTACATAAGATACATAACCAATATACAAAAAAAGGTTGCTTTTCTATCTGGTAGACAGAGTGCCTAGAGAACTATGGACAGACGTCTGTAACACTGTACACAGGGCAGTGGCCAAAACTATCCCCCAAAAAAAGAAATGCAAGAAAACAAAGTGGTTTTCTGAGGAGACTTTACAAATAGTTGAGGAAAGAAGAAAAGTGAAAGAAAAGGGATAAAGGAAAATATATAATCAACTGAATGCAGAGTTACAGAGAATAGCAAAGAGAGCTAGGAAGGCCTTCTTAAGTGAACAATGTTAAGAAATAAAGGAAAACAATAGAAATGGAAAGACTAGCTATTTTTCAAGAAAACTGGCAATATCAAAGGAACAGTTCATGTAAGGATGGGCATGATAAAGGACAGAAATAGTAAGGGCCTAACAGAAGAATAGTTTAAGAAGAGGTGGCAAGACTACACAGAAGAACTATACTAAAAATTCTTCTTATGGTCTTCTTATTTCACTGCATATATGTACCACAACTTACTTACCCATTCATCTGTTGATAGACATCTAGGATGCTTCCATGTCCTAGCTACTGTAAATAGTGTTGTAGTGAACATGAGGATACATGTATTTTTCTTTTCTTCATTATGATTTCCTAAGGGCATATGCCTAATAGTGGGATTACTGGGTCATATGGTACTTTGGTCAGGAGCAGCAGCTGTGGGGAGATACTCCATGTCCAAGGTCAGGAGTGGTGGCTGCGCTTTGCTGGACTGGCCATGTGGAGATACCCCATGTCCAAGGTCAGAGAAATCCCAGTAAGACGGTAGGCACTGGAGCAGCTGTGAGGAGATACCCCATCCCAAGTGCAAAGGAGAAACCCCAAAAAGATGGTAGGAGTGGTAAATTCGCATTTAGAATCAAACCCCATTCCTGCCAGAAATGCTCAGAGGGCTCAAACTAACCTTATGTGCACCAGGACATAGGGTCCCCACAGAGACTGAGAACGAACAATGTGTGAATGGCTCCTGTGGAGGTACAGGTAGGCAGTGGTCTGCTGCAAGGACAGAGGCTCTGGATGCCACAGGCTTGGGTATGGCATAAGCCCTTATAGAGGAGGTCGCCATTAACCCCACCATAGAGCTTCCAGAACTTACATGGGACTGGGAAATAGACTCTTGGAGTGGACAACAGAACCCTGTGCACCAGGGCCCAGAAAAAAGGAGGAGTGACCACACAGGAGACTGTCCTGGACTTGCCTGTGGGTGTCTGAGAGTCTCTGACAGAGGAGTGGGTTGGTGGTGACCTGCTTCAGGGTTGGGGGCACTGAGTGTAGCAGTGCATGCATAGATCTTTTGAGGGAGGTCACCATCATCTTCATTACCTCCACCATAGTTTGGCCCCAGGTAAATAGCAGGGTAGGAAGGCCCTCCTGGTAGCTCAGATAGTAAAGTGTCTGTCTGAAATCCAGGAGACCTGGGTTCGATCCCTGGGTTGGGAAGATCCCCTGGAGAAGGAAATGGCAACCCACTCCAGGATTCTTGCCTGGAGAATTTCATGGACAGAGGAGTCTGGTAGGCTACAGTCCATGGGATTGCAAAGAGTTGGACAAGTGAAAATTGAATAACTTCACTTCACTTCTTCACTTCAAATAGCAGGGTGGGAACACAGCTCCACCCATCAAGAGAAAATTAGATTAACGATTTACTGAGTATGGCCCCACCAATCAAAACAAGACCCAGTTGCCCCCTCAGTCAGTCTCTCCCACCAGTAAGTTTCCATAAACCTTTTATCATTCTCCATCAGAAGGCAGACAGACTGATAAACGCAATCATAGAAAACTAGCCAACATGTTAGTTAGTTGATCACAAAACTAATCACATGGAGCACAGCCTTGTCTAACTCAATGAAACTATCAGCCATGCCCTGTAGGACCACCCAAGACGGACGGGTTATGGTGGAGCGTTCTGACAGAATGTGGTCCACTGGAGAAGGGAATGGCAAACCACTTCAGTATTCTTGCCTTGAGAACCCCATGAACAGTATGAAAGGGCAAAAAGATAGGACACTTAAAGATGAACTCCCCAGGTCAGTAGGTTCCCAATATGCTACTGGAGATCAGTGGAGAAATAACTCCAGAAAGAATAAAGAGACAGAGGCAAAGCAAAAACAATACCCAGTTGTGGATGTGACTGGTGATAGAAGCAAGGCCCAGCGCTATAAAGAGCAATATTGCATAGGAACCTGGAATGATAGGTCCATGAATCAGGCAAATTGGAAGTGGTCAAACAGGTGATGGCAAGAGTGAATTTTGACATTCTAGAAATCAGCAAATTCAACTGGACTGGTGGGTGAATTTAACTCAAACGACCATTATATCTACTACTCTGGGCAAGAATCCCTTAGAAGAAATGGAGTAGCCATAGTAGTCAAGAAGAGTCCAAAATGCAGTACTTGGATGCAATCTCAAAATCAACAGAATGATCTCTGCTCATTTCCAAGGCAAACCATTCAATATCACAGTAATCCATGTGTACACCTCAACCAGTAATGCAGAAGAAGCTGAAGTTGAATGGTTCTGTAAAGACCCACAAGACATTCTAGAACTAATACCCCCAAAAGTTGTCCTTTTCATTAGAGGGGACTGGAATGCAAAAGTAGGAAGTCAAGAAACACCAGGAGTAACAGGAAAATTTGGCCTTGGAATACAGAATGAAGCAGGGCAAAAACTAATAGAGTTCTGCCAAGAGAATGCACCGGACAGAGCAAACACTGTCGTCCAACAACACAAGAGAAGACTCTACACATGAACATCACCAGATGGTCAACACCAAAATCAAGTTAATTATATTCTTTGCAGCTGAAGATGGAGAAGCTCTATACAGTCAGGAAAAACAAGACCAGGGGCTGACTGTGGCTCAAATCATGAACTCCTTTTGGCCAATTCAGACTTAAATTGAAGAAAGTAGGGAAAACCACTGGACCATTCAGGTATGACCTAAATCAAATCCCTAACGATTATACAGTGGAAGTGAGAAATAGATTTAAGGGACTAGATCTGATAGACAGAGGGCCTGATGAACTATGGACAGAGATTTGTGACACTGTACAGGAGACAGGGAGCAAGACCACCCCCATGTAAAAGAAATACAAAAAAGCAAAATGGCTGTCTGAGAGACCTTACAAATAGCTGTGAAGTGAAGAGAAGCCAAAGCAAAGGAGGAAAGGAAAGATATAAGCATCTGAATGCAGAGTTCCAAAGAATAGCAAGGAGAGATAAGAAGCCTTCCTTAGTGATCAGTACAAAGAAATAGAGGAAAACAATAGAATCGGAAAGATTAGAGATCTCTTCAAGAAAATTAGAGATACCAAGGGAACATTTCATGCAAAGATGGGCTCAATAAAGGACAGAAATGGTATGGACCTAATAGAAGCAGAAAATAGTAAGAAGAGGTGGCAAGAATACACAGAAAGTGAAGTGAAGTCACTCAGTCGTGTCCAACTCTTTGCGATCCCATGAACTGTAGCCTACCAGGCTTCTCTGTCCATGGGATTTTCCAGGGAAGAGTACTGGAGTGGGTTGCCATTTCCTTCTCCAAGAATACACAGAAGAACTGTACAAAAAAGACCTGCATGACCCAGAAATTCACGATGGTGTGATCATTCACCTAGAGCCAAACATCCTGGAATGTGAAGTCAAGTGGGCCTTAGGAGGCATCACTACGAACAAAGCTAGTGGAGGTAATGGAATTCCAGTTGCGCTATTTCAAATCCTAAAAGATGATGCTGTTAAAGGGCTGCACTGAATATGTCAGCAAACTTGGAAAACTCAGCAGTGGCCACAGGGCTGGAAAAGGTCAGTTTTCATTCCAGTGCCTAAGAAAAACAGTGCCAAAGAATGCTCAAACTACTGCACAGTTGTACTTATCTCACATGCTAGTAAAGTAATGCTCAAAATTCTGCAATCCAGGCTTCAAGATTTTGTGAACTTCCAGATGATCAAGCTGGATTTAGAAAAGGAGGAGGAATCAGAGATCAAGTTGCCAACATCTGCTGGATCATCAAAAAAGCAAGGGAGTTACAGAAAAACATCAATTTCTGCTTTATTGACTATGCCACAGCCTTTTACCATGTTGATTACAATAAACTGTGGAAAATTCTGAAAGAGATGGGAATACCAGACCACCTGGCCTGCCTATTGAGAAACCTGTATGTAGGTCAGAAAGCAACAGTTAGAACTGAACATAGAACAACAGACTGGTTCCAAATAGGAAAAGGAGTACGTCATGGCTGTGTATTATCACCATGGTTATTTAACTTATATGCAGAGTACATCATGAGAAACACTGGACTGCAGGAAGCACTAACTAGCTGGAATCAAGATTTCTGGGAGAAATGTCAATAACCTCAGATATGCAGATGACACCACCCTTATGGCAAACAATGAAGAGGAACTAAAGAGCCTCTTGATGAAAGGGAAGGGGGAGATTGAAAAAGTTCCTTTATAGCTCAGCATTCAGATAACAAAGATCATGGCATCCGGCCTCACCACTTCATGGCAAATAGATGGAGAAACAGTGGAAAGAGTGGTTGATTTTATTTTTCTGGGCTCCAAAATCACTGCATATGGTGATTGCAGCCATGAATTTAAAATACACTTACTCCTTGGGAGAAAAGTGATGATCAACCTAGACAGCATATTAAATATCAGAGACATTACTTTGCCAATAAATTTCTGTCTAGTCAAGTCTATGTTTTTTCCAGTAGTCATGTATGTATGTGAGAGTTAGAGTATAAAGAAAGGTGAGCACTGAAACAACTGATGCTTTTGAACTGTGGTGTTGGGGAAGACTCTTAAGAGTCCCTTGGTCTGCAAGGATATCCAATCAGTTCATCCTAAAGGAGATCAATCCTGAATATTCATTTAAAGGACTGATGTTGAAGCTGAAATGCCAATACTTTGGCCTCCTGATGCAAAGAGCTGACTCATTTGAAAAGACCCTGATGCTGGGAAAGATGGAAGGTGGGAGAACGGGATGACAGAGGATGAGATGTTTGGATGGCATCACTGACTCAATGGACATGAGTTTGAGTAAACTCTGAGAGTTGGTGATGGACAGGGAGGCCTGGTGAGCTGCAGGCCATGGCATGGCAAAGAGTCAGACATGACTGAGTGACTGAACTGAACTGATGGCAGTTTTTTTCCTAGATTTTTTTTTTTTTAGCAATAAAATATTTTTATTTTTTTTTTATTTTTAAACTTTACAAAATTGTATTAGTTTTGCCAAATATCAAAATGAATCTGCCACAGGTATACATGTGTTCCCCATCCTGAACCCTCCTCCCTCCTCCCTCCCCATACCATCCCTCTGGGTCGTCCCAGTGCACTAGCCCCAAGAATCCAGTATCATGCATTGAACCTGGACTGGCAATTCATTTCATACATGATATTTCACATGTTTCAATGCCATTCTCCCAAATCTTCCCACCCTCTCCCTCTCCCACAGAGTCCATAAGACTGTTCTATACATCAGTGTCTTTCCTAGATTTTTTTAAGGAATCTCTATGCTGTTCTCCATAGTGGCTGCATCAATTTACATTCTCACCATCAATGCAAGAGTGTTCTCTTTTCTTCACAGTCTCTCCGGATTTTCTGTTTGTAGTTTTTTGATGATGTCCATTCTGACCCGTATAAGATGATACCTCATTGTAGTTTTAATTTGCATTTTTCTAATAAAGAGTGATGCTGAGGATCTTTTCAAGTGTTTATTAGCCATCCATATGTATTCTTTGGAGAAATCTCCATTTAGGTCTTCTGTCTACTTTTTGATTGGGCTGTTTGTTTTTCTGATATTGAGCTGCATGTGCTGCTTGTATATTTTGGAGTTGTGTAATTTTTTGTGTAATTCTCTTTCAGTTGTGTAATTTGCTATTATTTTTCCACATTCTGAGAGGTGCCTTGTAACCTTGTTTATAATTTCTATTGCTGTGGAAAAGCTTTTAAATTTTATCAGGTCCCATTTTAAAATTTTGCTTTGGTTTTCATTATTCTTGGAGGTGGGCCATAGAGGATCTTACAGTGATTTACATCAAAGAGTCTTTTGTCTATGTTTTATTCTAAGAGTTTTATAGTTTATCAGCTTACATTTAGGTCTTTAATCCATTTTAAATCAGTTCTAATAAGGTGGATAAACCCAGAGCCTATTATACTAAATAAGTCAGAAAAGAAATATTGGTTATTAATGCATATATATAGAATCCAGAAAGATGGTACTGATGAACTTATTTGCAGGGCAGCAGTGGGGATGCAGACATAAACAGACTTGTAGACCCCGCAGGGGAAGGAGGCAGTGGAACAAATCAAGAGAGTAGCATTGAAATATATATATATGGCAATATTTAAAATTAGATAGTCAGTGGAAATTTCCTGCATGATTCAAGGATTTAAAAATCTAGTGCTCTGTGACAAGCTAGGACATGAGGAGGGAGCTTCAAGAGGAAGGAAACACATGTATACATATGGATGATTTATGAGGATGTATGGCAGAAACCAAAAAAACATTGTAAAGCAATTATCCTCCATTTTTTTTTTTTCCTAAAAAAAAGTCATAATGACCTGGATAACCATGATGGTGTGATCACTAACGTAGAGCTGGACATCTTGGAGGGTGAAGTCAAGTAGGCCTTAGAAAGCAATACTACAAACAAAGCTACTAGAAGTGATGAAAGTCCAGCTGAGCCATTTAAAACCCTAGAACATGATACCATTAAAGTGCTACACTTAATACATTAGCAAATTTGGAAAACTCAATAATGGCCACAGGATTGGAAATGGTTAATTTTCCTTCCTATCCTGGAAAAGAACAATGCCAAAAGGTGTTCAGACTATCAAACAATTGCATTCATTCCACATGCTACTAAGATTATGCTCAGAATTCTTCAAGTTAGGCTTCACTAATAGGTGAACCAAAACTTCCAGATGCACAGGCTGGGTTTTAAAAGAGGCAGAGGAATCAGAGGTCAAATTGACATCATTCATTAGATCACAGAGAAAAAAGAAAAAAAAAAATTCCAAAAAAGCGTCTACTTCTGCTTCATTGATTATGCTAAAGCCTTTGACTGGATCACAACAAACTGTGGAAAATTCTTAAAGAGATGGGAATATCAGACCACTTTACCTATCTCCTGAGAAACCTGTGTGTGGGTCAAGAAGCAACAGTTAGAACCAGACATGGAACAACAGACTGGTTCAAAATTGAGAAAGGATTATGTCAAGGCTGTATATAGTCACCCTGCTTACTTATATGCAGAGCACATCATGTGAAATGCTGGGCTGGATGAATAATAAGCTGGATTCAAGGTTGCCAAGAGACATACCAACAACCACAGATATGCAGATGATACCACTCTTGTGGCCAGATGTGAAGAGTAAATAAAAAGTCTCTTGTTGAGGGTAAAGAGGAAAGTGAAAACACTTGCCTGAAACTCAAGATTCAAAAAACTAAGATCATGGCATTTGGTCCCATCTCTGTGACAAATAGAAGGGGACAAAGTGAAAACAGTGACAAATTTTGTTTTCTTAAGCATCAAAATTGTTGTGGATGGTGTCTGCAGCCATCAAATTAAGACACTTGCTCCTTGGAAGGAAAGTTATGAGAAACCTAGATAGTGTATTAAAAAGCAATGATATGACTTCACCAATAAAGGTCTGCATAGTCAAGCTATGGGTTTTTAAGTAGTAATGTATAGATGTGAGAACTGGATCATAAAGAAGGCTGAGCACTGACATATTGGTGCCTTTGAATTGTAGTGCTGGAGTAGACTCTTGAGAGTCCCCTGGACTACAAGGAGATCAAACCAGTCAAATCTAAAGGAAATCTACCCTGAATATTCATTGGAATGACTGTTGCTGAAGATGAAGCTCCAATACTTGGGCCACCTGATGTAAAGAGTTGACTTATTAGAAAAGATCCGACTGCTGGGAAAGACTGAAGGCAAAAGGAGAAGGGGGAGTCAGAGGATGGGAGGAATAGATAACATCACAGACTCAATGAACATGAATTTGAGAGGAGTTTAGCAAGTTACCGTCCACGGAGTCACAAAGAATTGGATATGACTTTGTGACTCAGCAACAGCTTTCTACCAACAATGAACAACTGAAACGTGAAATCAAGAACATACTACCACTTATTATAGCAGTAAAGAAAGTATGTAGGTATACGTTAATAAAACATGTAATATCTGCATATAGAAAACTAGAAACTACTCTTGAAGTAATTAAAGAAGCTCTAAATCATTGGAGAGACACTGTTTTAATTGAAGAAAGGGCTCCTCCATATTAACATTCTCATCATTCCATATTTAATCTATTCATTCAATGCAACCTCAACCAAAAACCCAGAACATTTTCTGTAAGCACTTGAACACTGTTTCTAGCACGGGGAACTCTGTTCAATGTTACATGGAAGCCTGCTTGAAAGAGGAGTTTGGGAGAGAATTGATACCTATAAATGTACGGCTGAATCTCTTTGCTGTCCACCTAAGACTATCACAACATTGTTAATTGGCTATACTACAATATAAAATAGAGCTTCTTAAAAATTTTAGATGGAAGGACAAAGGTATTATAATAGAAAAATAAGCTTTTGAAAAAATCACCTGAAAAAGAAAATCAGTGAGAGGGTTCACATAGTCTGATTTTAATACAGGTACAATAATGAATAGAAAGTGATATCAGCTACAGAATAGACATATAAATCAACAGAAACAAGATAGCAAAAAAAAAAAAAAGATGAACAAAAATAAAATGTATTGATTTTTGACTAAAGTACAAAGAAAATTCACTGTAGAGAGATAGTGGTTTTAATACAAGATACTAGACAAATTTGATGATTCTATATGCATAAAAATCAAGGAAAACCTTGACATCTTACACAAAAATTGACTCCAACTTAAATATAGTCCTAAAGGTAAATTCAAAACTATAAAAATTCTAAAGAAAAATTATAAGAAAATATGTGATTTGGGGTCCAGTTATGAGTTTTTAGATATAACACCACATTTACAAGGTGAAAAAAAGATGATAAATTGAAAACCAAAGGATTTGCTCTGGGAGCGACACTGTTACCAAAATGAAAGGGCACATCACCAATTAGAAGAAAATAATTGCACATGTTACAAAGAATAAAGGAATCATATACAGAAAAGCAAATAACATAATTTAACAAAAGAAAGCAAAAATTACAATTTAAAATGATCTAAAAATTTGAACTCATACAAATAAGTATGCTGAAGGCACATAGCATATTAACAGATTCTCAGTATAACCTGAAATGCAAATCAAATACAAATTAAAACCACAAGAAGATACTACTTCATATCTGAGTGGCTAAAACCCAAAGAAGTAACAACTTCAAATGCCAGCAAATATTCACACTAACAGAGACTTTTCTTCATTGCTAGGAAAATGTAAGATGGTAGAGCCACTTTAGAAAAGCTTGGCAGTTCCTGTCAGTGCTAGATACAGACACATACAGTCTGTCAGTTGAGCTCCTACATACTAACCCAACTAATTAAAAGACACCTGTGCACACAAAACTTGGATATGAGTAGTTATAGTATTTTTTCATGATTCTTAAAAACAGGAAGGAATCAACATGTCCTTCAACAGATAAGTGAATAAGCAAACTATACCTTACCCATATAATGTAAAACTACACAGCATAATAGCATAGGGAACCCTGCTCAATAAGGAATGGCAGCCTGGGTGAAAGGAGAATTTGGGAGAGAATGGATACATGCATATATATCGCCGAATGACTATGCTATGCACCTGAAACTATCACAACATTGTTAATTGGCTATAGTCCATCAAAAAAGAAAAGTTTTTTAAGTGAGTGAGCTATTCATTTCAAAAACAACATGTATGCTGGATCATAAGGCAGTTCTATTTCCAGTTTTTTAAGGAATCTCCACACTGTTCTCCGTAGTGGCTGTACTAGTTTGCATTCCCACCAACAGTGTAAGAGGGTTCCCTTTTCTCCACACCCTCTCCAGCATTTATTACTTGTAGACTTTTGGATCGCAGCCATTCTGACTGGTGTGAAATGGTACCTCATAGTGGTTTTGATTTGCATTTCTCTGATAATGAGTGATGTTGAGCATCTTTTCCTGTGTTTGTTAGCCATCTGTATGTCTTCTTTGGAGAAATGTCTATTTAGTTCTTTGGCCCATTTTTTGATTGGGTCATTTATTTTTCTGGAGTTGAGCTGTAGGAGTTGCTTGTATATTTTTGAGATTAGTTGTTTGTCAGTTGCTTCATTTGCTATTATTTTCTCCCATTCTGAAGGCTGTCTTTTCACCTTGCTCCCACTGCTGGGCATACACACTGAGGAAACCAGAAGGGAAAGAGACACGTGTACCCCAATGTTCATCGCAGCACTGTTTATAATAGTCAGGACATGGAAGCAACCTAGATGTCCATCAGCAGATGAATGGATAAGAAAGCGGTGGTACATATACACAATGGAGTATTACTCAGCCATTAAAAAGAATACATTTGAATCAGTTCTAATGAGGTGGATGAAACTGAAGCCTATTATACAGAGTGAAGTAAGCCGGAAGGAAAAACACCAGTGCAGTATACTAACGCATATATATGGAATTTAGAAAGATGGTAACAATAACCCTGTGTACAAGACAGCAAAAGAGACACTGATGTATAGAACAGTCTTATGGACTCTGTGGGAGAGAGAGAGGGTGGGAAGATTTGGGAGAATGGCATTGAAACATGTAAAATATCATGTAAGAAACGAGATACCAGTCCAGGTTCGATGCACGATACTGGATGCTTGGGGCTAGTGCACTGGGACGACCCAGAGGGATGGTATGGGGAGGGAGGAGGGAGGAGGGTTCAGGATGGGGAACACATGTTATACCTGTGGCGGATTCATTTTGATATTTGGCAAAACTAATACAATTATGTAAAGTTTAAAAATAAAAAAAAATTTAAAAAATGAACTAAATAATTAAAAAAAAAAAAAACATGTATGAAACTTCACTGTATTTGACAAATGAAGGAAACTAGACAGAAGAGCCTCTATACTTTATAAACCCATCCATACTCCACTTTGGAGAAGGAAATGGCAACTCACTCCAGTATTCTTGCCTGGAAAACTCCATGGACAGAGGAGCCTGGTGAGCTACAGTCCATGGGATCACAAAGAATCAGCCAAGACTGAGCACATCAGTAGTATTATTCTCCACCTGGAATAGGCAAAATGATAAGGATGGAAACCAAATGAGTTGTTGCCAAGAAGCTGGCCAGAAGGTACTGTCTGACTAGGAGTAAAGGGTTTATTTTAGGGTAGTTAAATTAAAATTCTTATTGTTTGTGGATTTTGTATTTGAAAAGTCATCTAGTAGCTAACATTTATTGGAAACCCCTAAATGAACACTCCAAACATTTCCAAGTTCACTGGAGACATACACAGTGATGAAAAATTTGTCACCAAAGCATACATTCCCAGCTATCAAAGTTCAGCTCTGCCTTTATGTTTTAGTTCCCATACTGTAAACAACTCCTTTTTTGTTGTCTATTCAATGCCACGTTCTTTATGTTGTGCTTTTTCATGTGTGTGATTTCAGTACTGAACACAGACAATGAGGGGCTGAAGTAGTGTTCCTAAGGCAAAAAGGCTGTCCCGTGTCTTACTGAGAAAAGAAAACACGTTTATCAGAAAAGCCTCACTGAGTTATTTTGGGGCCACATATTTAACATAAAGATGTATATGACTTATATAACTTCAAGAAAAAACTGTGCCACATGTGGCACAGTGGTAAATAATCTGAATGCAAATGAAAGAGACTCAAGAGACATGGGTTTGATACCTGGGTTGGGAAGATCCCCTGGAGTAGGAAATGGCAACCTTTTCGAGTATTCTTGTCTGGAAAATTCCATGGACAGAAATCTTAGTGGCCTAAGCCCACTGCGATGGCAAGTAGTCAAGCACACCCTCCACCCAACAAATAAATTATATAATGCTAAGTGATTCATATTTAATTAAAAATATAAAGAAGAGTTGATTTTCAGCTTTTTAAAATGCATGTTTTGTAACTTCTTATTTTTGGCTTCACTGCTAATGATTACTGATGCCATTATACTTTGTTTACCACGGGAAGGTAAAATTTCTGCAACTACAGTGGAATTGACAAAGGATTTAATTACTACCTCAGTTCATTCAGTTCAGTTCAGTTCAGTTCCTTTCAGTTGCTCAGTCATGTCCAACTCTTTGTGACTCCATGAACTGCAGCACAGCAGCCTCCCTGTCCATCACCAACTCCCAGAGTTTACTCAAACTCATGTCCATGAAGTCGGTGATGCCATCCAAACATCTTATCCTCTGTCATCTCCTTCTACTGCCTTCAATCTTTCCCAACACCAGGGTCTTTTCCAATCAGTCAGCTCTTCCCATCAGGTGGCCAAAGTATTGGAGTTTGAGCTTCAGCATCAGTCCTTTCAATGAATATTCAGGACTAATTTCCTTTAGGATGAACTGATAGGATCTTCTTGCAGTCCAAGGAACTCTCAAGAGTCTCCTCCAACACCACACCAAAAGCATCAATTCTTCCGTGCTCATCCTTCTGCACAGTCCAACTCTCACATCCATACATGACTACTGGAAAAACCATAGCTTTGACTAGATGGACCTTTGCTGGCAAAGGAATGTCTCTGCTTTTTAATATGCTGTCTAGGTTGGTCACAGCTTTTCTTTCAAGGAGCAAGCGTCTTTTAATGTCATGGCTGCAGTCACCATCTGCGGTAATTTTGGAGCCCCACAAAAAATAAAGTCTGTCACTATTTCCACTGTTTCCCCATTTACTTGCCATGAAGTAATGGGACCAAATGCCATGACCTTAGTTTTCTGAATGTTGAGTTTTAAGCCAACTTTTTCACTGTCCTCTTTCACTTTCATCAAGAGGCTCTTTAGTTCTTTGCTCTCTGCCATAAAGGTGGTGTCATCTGTATATCTGAGATTATTGATATTTCTCCCGGCAGTCTTGATTCCAGCTTGTGCTTCTCTCAGCTAGCGTTTCTCATCATGTATTCTGCATATAAGTTAAATAAGAAGGGTGACAATATACAGTCTTTACATACTCCTTTTCCTATTTGGAACCAGTCTGCTGTTCCATGTCCAGTTCTAACTGTTGCTTCCTGACCTGCATACAGACGTCTCAAGAGGTAGGTCAGGTGGTCTGGTATTCTCATCTCTTGAAGAATTTTCCAGTTTGTTATGATCCACACAATCAAAAGCTTTGGCATAGTCACAAAAGCAAAAGTAGATGAGTTTCCTAGGAATTCTCTTGCTTTTTCAATGACCCAACAGATGTTGGCAATTTAATCTCTGGTTCCTCTGCCTTTTCTAAACCCAGCTTGAACATCTGGAAGTTCACAGTTCACGTACTATTGAAGCCTGTCTTGGAGAATTTTGAGCATTATTTTACTAGCTTGTGACATGAGTGCAATTGTGTGGTAGTCTGAGCATTCTTCAGCATTGCTTTTCTTTGCGATTGGAATGAAAACTGACCTTTTTGAGTCCTGTGGCCACTGCTGAATTTTCCATATTTGTGGGTATAGTGAATGCAACACTTTCACACCATCATCTTTTAGAGTTTGAAAGAGCTCAACTGCACTTCTATCACCTCCACTAGCTTTGTTTGTAGTGATGCTTCCTGAAACCCACTTCACTTCACATTCCAGGATGTCTGACTCTAGATGAGTGATCACACCATCGTGATTATCTGGGTCATGATTACTACCTCAATCTGGATTAAAACTGTTCAAATGATGATTGATTGGCATCAGCACCAAAACTAGGACAGTCATCAAAATGAACCTAGATTCAAATATTCCTTTATTTGAAAAAATATTTATATATTTATATATGTTAGCTTCCCATAAAATTAGAGAAATTAAAAATAAATAGCAAGTACTTATTTCCATAAAGATATACATATTTTATAATATATAAATACTATATATATATATATATATATAATATATATTTTTTAACCTAAGGTAAATAGCACAGTGATAAGAAAGAAAATTCAGAAGTTATATAATTATTTTTAAAGAAGTTGATCAGTAACTGATTTCCCTAAATGAAGTGAGGAACAATACTGTCACCTTCGTAAAAGCCAGGGAATCATTACATTAGCAGTAATACTGTCTTGTTTTCTTGAATCTGATAGCAATGATAGAAGATATAGGTCTTGGAATTAGGTTCAAAATGTCCTATCATAAAAGTGAGTTTCTGTCAATCATGTCCTGACTATATAATATGATGGACAAGAATAAGTTAGGTTATAAAAGCTCAAAAATGTATCTGAACCCATCAGGATTGCTCAGTCGCTCATGTTCAACTCTCTGTGACCCCATGGACTGTAGCCCTCCAGGCTCCTCTGTCCATGGGATTTCCTAGGCAAGAATGCTGGAGTGGGTTGTTCTAAAACCAGCAGGTCCAGGTTCGATGCACAATACTGGATGCTTGGGGCTGGTGCACTGGGACGACCCAGAGGGATGGTATGGGGAGGGAGGAGGGAAGAGGATTCAGGATGGGGAACACATGTATACCTGTGGCGGATTCATTTCGATATTTGGCAAAACCAATACAATTTTGTAAAGTTTAAAAATAAAATAAAATTTAAAATAAAATAAAATAAAATATTTCTGTTGGCATAGCAACAGATTAAAGATTAAAAAAAAATAAAAATAAAACCAGCAGGATTTGGAAGAGTAAGTATCCATCTGTATACCTTTCCAGATTTTTCTCCTCTTTAAATTAGGACTTAAGGGAAAACTTGGTTTCCTAGTGGGAAATATAAAAATATAAGAAATATAGATAAAAATATTGTATCTTGGCTCCATCTAACTCACTTCTTTATTCTGTACACTTTATCTGAGAGAGATTTGTCTTTAAATTTGGCAATAATTTTTCAGATACCATGGTATATCTGATCATGTGTATGGCTCCAGTAAATTCAACATTCTCTGAAGAATTTGTTAAGAATTACAGTAGTTACTGTGCTGTGCTGCCAAATATTTTTACCTCTCTGCCTTCCTATTCAATGTTATTTTACCATTTATTACTTTATATTTGCTTGGTTCATTTGACTAATTTAAGCTAATTAACTGTAAAAAGCAGTGGTGTGAATCACTACCAGATAAGAAAATTTAATTGCCAATAATAATATATATATAAAAAAGTAAGATCTCTGTCTTTGCCACAGTGTCTGAAAAATGTCAGCCTACTGGCTCCTCCAATAGAATGGATGCCTAGAGTGAAGATATGTGGAATGTAGAAACTCATTTGTCTGAAATGGACAGTGCTAACAATGGTGATGGTTTAGTCACTAAGTCATGTCCGACTATTGCGATCCCATGGACTGTAGTCCGCCAGGCTCCTTTGTCCGTGGAATTCTCCAGGCCAGAATATTGGAGTGGGTGGGCTTTCCCTTCTCCAGGGGATCTTTCCAACCCAGGGGTAGAACCCAGGTCACCCACATTGCAGGTGGATTCTTTACCAGCTGAGCCACAAGGGAAGCCCAAGAACAATGGAATGAGTAGCCTATCCCTTCTCCAGGGGATCTTCCTGTCCCAGGAATCAAACCAGGGCCTCCTGCATTGCAGGTGGATTCTATACCAACTGAGCTATCAGGGAAGCATAAAGTTAGATTGAAGAGCAAGATGGAGCCAGTTGGTATTTAGGACCATGTACTAGGACATTCCACTTGCAACAGGAATTTGTTGGAAAGTCCCAATGAGCAGTCAAGTCTGACTGTATCTGCATTTTGAGGAGATTATCTGCTGCTTTGTAGAAAGCTAACTCTGATCAGGCAAAAATAGAAGGAAGAACATTAGGTCCTTCCATAAAGGGGCAATGTGTAAAAGGCTGTTGACACCAAATAGCTACTTATGATGGGAAATAGTAAAACAAACAAGCAATCAAAACCAGAAGAGTTTGAACTATATTTGGAGAGAGCACATAAAGCCCATTCCATTGTATGGGATAAATGATTTTAGCAGATACAGAAAAAGAACCAATCACAGGGTTAGGCCTGGGCAATTGTGCACATAGTGATATAATTTTAGAGAACAAGAAGTAAGGTGGAAATTTAGTTTCATTGTGTATCTATTCTAAAAATAATTCTCTTTAAATGTTAATAATAGATATAAATTCACAGCAAGAAAAATGGTATAACTTTTCTTCTTCTAAGTGCCCACCAGAGATATTACTTAGCAAAATATAAAAAGGTCTATCTCAAGAACACGGAGAAGGCAATGGAAACCCACTCCAGTACTCTTGCTTGAAAAATCCCATGGACAGAGGAACCTGGTAGGCTGCAGTCCATGGGGTTGTTAGGAGTCAGACACAACCGAGCAACTTCACTTTCACTTTTCACTTTAATGCATTGGAGAAGGAAATGGCAACCCACTCCACTGTTCTTGCTTGGAAAAATCCCAGGGATGGGGGAGCCTGGTGGGCTGCTGTCTATGGGGTCACACAGAGTTGGACATGACTGAAGCGACCTTGCAGCAGCAGCAGCAGCAGCAGCATCTCAAGAACACCCACCCTTCCAGAATATGTAAGTGAAAAAAAAAAGTGAAGGTGTCAGTCACTCAGTCGTGTCCAGTTCTTTGCAACCCCATGGACTGTAGCCCACTAGGCTCCTCTGTCTACAGAATTCTCCAGGCAAGAATAATGGAGTGGGTTGCCATTCCCTCTCCAGGAGATTTTCCCAACCCAGGGATAGAATCTTGGTCTCCCACATTGTAGGTGGGTCCTTTACCATCTCAGCCACCAGGGAAATCCTTGATTTATTAAGGACTGATTGACATAAAAGCACATCTAGATTCATCAATATGATAAAATATATATGCATTCAAATGTATACCATTAAGATCAGTGTTAAAATATAACAGCAATATTAACATTAAATAAAATTTTTATATTGCTATTAATTACTAATATATATTTGGAGACAATTTTTTCCTAATACTTTTATATATAGTTTACTAGCCTTTTCAACTCTACTATTAGGCAGGGATAATTAGCTTCATATGACAATTGAAAGCACCATCAGATAGTTTTAATGATTTGTTAATAATCATTTAATTTGGTAGAAGATATGCTATAAAGATTCAGAAATGATGACTATTAAACTAGCAAATATAGTTGCATAGCATGATGTATTTACTAAAATTCATCCATGGAATACAATCATAAACTGGAGAATGGAAGGTAAGTTCAAAAGAAAACAAAAATGAGTTTCATTCATCACAAAGTGTCCCATTTAATTTCTTATTTTCAGATCAAATTGTACAAGCATCACTGTTCCAGAAGGTAAATAGATATCAGTATCTCAGAGGAAAGAAATGACTAGAAACATGTGACAGATGAAGGTGTTTTTAGAGGATATTCAACAATGCTACACTATCTCTATTCTGGTGAAATCAGGCATGGCATATCCAAAAATAACTCTAAACTTTATTTTTCTGAGTGGCAATATTTATCAAGGGGAATATGGACATAATAATTAGCTATCCAAACTTATTTACCTGTGGGTGAAGCAAGAAGAAGGTTTTGTGTGATGGAAAATGAGAGGATGACACTGTTTCCTATTTATTTCTAATTTCACAAGATGATAGATTTGAAGACTTTCCAAATTCCAAATTCTCTAAAACTCTAAGTCTTACTTTGCTAAATCATAGTTCAGTATATCCGAAGGCCTTAATGTAGTATTGTACATGGTAGTAAGTATATATGCAATTGATGACAATACTGTTCATAGTCTTTGAGAAACCAGTTAGCAGATAAAAGGAAGATCATGTTGCCAAAAGTCTATCCAACATCCAATCTTTTTATTTTTGTAAGCAAGACAATATTTTTGTCAAGGTTATTTAAAATTCAGTTGTCATTTACTACCACATACTTCTAATTAAAATAAATTAGACAAGCAATTTTATTTCCAACAAGGAAAACTATTACATCTGCGAAGTCAAATGTGAGAATTTAATATTAAATATAGAACTGTAAATAAACGTATTGAAATAAAAGATTACTTGCAAAACTCTGGAGTCAGGAGAGGCAAAAGATCATGCATTTAACTACAAGTCATCTTGAATAGTGTTTGTTAGTGATATGCTTGTGATCAAAGCTAATTTTTTTCTGTAAGGGTATCCAAAATGCTCCAGTCATTCTTGGTTGAGAATAGCAATCATCATCCATCTCAACTTCACTGACAACGCTACTAGAAATAAAGGGAAAGTATATGTGCTTACTATGTTCCTTAGGTCAATTTACATGAAATTTCATTCAAACCAATTACTCTTCTTTCACTGAACTTTTAAATCTGGTAATACCTCTAAGTTTGGTTCTTAAATTGCTATTATAAACTTTAAAATTAGATTGTAAATTAGGAAAAAAGGTTTCTGATGATTTGAGATTGTACTGAGTCTATTGATCAATAAAATGAAAATTCAGCAAGAGCTTTAAAACAGTTAATTAACTATATTGAACCTTTTAATGCTTGAACATGACATGTTTCATTAGATTTTAATTTTCATTGAAAAATTTTCTAATGCACATTTTATTATTTGACACAAGAATTAATTGAATCCATTGTGGTCAAAGAGTATGCTATGTGAAGGTGATTTGCTTTGTATACCCAGCATATGACCAAATAAACAATTTTAATGAGTGAAGGAAGAGCTTTCAGCAAGTAAGTTTTGGATGTAAAGTTCAAAATATGTAAACCCATTAGTAAAGAAGTTCATTAATCACGCATTCAAATGCTAAACATCATTGATATATTTTTCTACCTCATTTATCAATCACTGAAAAAGTTTGATTAAAATTTTCAATTATGTGTCTTGATCTTCAGATTTCTCTTTTTTAATACTGCCAGTATCTTTGTTTTACAGAATTCAAACCTATATTATTAGGAACATATACATTTAGTAATGTCATGGGCTTCTGTTGATTGAAACTTAAGTCATTATCTCCCAAATATATATTCTTAAGATTCATTTTGTCCTTAATAGAATCACAGAACCTCTCATTCACTGGTGTTTACCATACAGAACTTCACAGTAGTTTTGGTCCTTTTAATATACGTTCTTATATTTACAGTATTCCTTGTAACCAGTATATAGTTGAGTCTATTTTTATCTTATCTGGAAATCTTTGACTTAAAACTATATCTTTAGATAGGTTTAGACACTCAAAAAAAGACAGAACTACTAGAGAGTTGCTATTTGCTTTTACTCAGTTTCCTCTCCTAAAGGTTGTACTTGTCAAAGACTGAGCTGAAAATCTCTTCCCTTAGTTCCTCTACATGTTGTTTCTTCCACAGACCACTAATGCCTTAAAAATGTGACATATTTCAATGTTTCCATTTATTTTTAGTTACTGAGGAAGGGAATTTAGCCTGATTACTACCAACAGCACCCTATCAGAAAATAAAATATATTCGTATTTAAACTAAGATTCAGGAGCCTTTCTATATTGTCACACAATTAATTTACAGTATAAGGGAAAACACTTGAGATCCTTATGAAGTATGTCCCAAAGTAATATATAATAATTCAAAGGGTAGATTATTCCACATAATAAGTATTGTTAATATCCCTTACAAAGGCACCAACTTTTTCTTACTTGGTATATGTAAAGGCATAATTTCCAACTGTGTAAGCAGGTATATTATTATATGTGCTTATTTTCCCACATTTTATTAGTTTTGCCAAGTAGTCAATCATGCATTAAAAGGGTAGCAGAGTTTTTGTAACCACCAAAGCAACCAACCTCAAATAGTGTCTTTAGAAATCACAAGTAATCTTCTTTATAAGTACAGCAAATTGTTTCTATATCTTTTTCACTATCTTCAAGATGCTTGAAATTTCATATGAAAGTCTTATTTATTTAGATTCAATATACTATGTGAGGTTATCACATGAAATAGAAAATAAACCATTACTTAAGCAATGCTGTCTGTGGGGACAAGATGAATGATAAACAGTTGTGGGCTGGTAAGACTAACTAAGCGAAGAAACAGGAAAATTTGAAAGCAATGAGAAAGGTGAATTAGTAAAAGAGGCTGGAGCCTTGAAAGCAGAACTTTCTCGTGTCCAAAGTGATAACCTGGGTCTTATTGGCTAATTCATCTGTCACTAGTTAAGTTTTCAACAGTTCTAAAAGACTGAGATGACAGATGCAAAACATTAACAAGAAATTCAAAGCATAGAAATAAGTGAAATATTTTCTGCCACTGATTGTAAAATAAAATGGGAATAGTTTTATTACAAGCACGAGTCACCAGTCCAAGTTTGATGCACGATACTGGATGCTTGGGGCTGGTGCACTGGGACGATCTAGAGGGATAGTATGGGGAGGGAGGTGGGAGGAGGGTTCAGGATGGGGAACACGTGTATACCTGTGGCGGATTCATTTTGATATATGGCAAAACCGATTCATTTTGATATTTGGCAAAACTAATACAATTATGTAAAGTTTAAGAATAAAATAAAATTTAAAAAAATAAAATAAAATAAAATAAAAAAAATATGGTGCAAAGCCAAATTTGTTTACTGTTACTGAGTTCTCTTGAGATGGTGAACATAAGCTGGAACAAGTGAATTTGCTGAACTGAGGTAACACTGAGCATGAAAGAGAGAAGAGAGATGAAGAGAAATTGGCAGTGAGAAAGATTCCTAACCTAAAATTTTAAATAACTTTTTATTCTTGAGATTACTTTGTGACGTGTTTCTATTTTTTTTTCTTAAATTGGCACACTGTTATTATTAACTCCACTAGATATTTTTAAAATAATTTTATTATTTGTGATTATTTTCACATATGGAAACTTTACACTCCAGATTATTATTTGGGGGGAATTTAAATGGACCGTATGTCTCTATAAACAGACTTAGTAGCTGAATTGCTGTCACTTTAAAGGTTGGCTTCTGATATTCTTCAATGTCAATTACCAAGTCATTTGCTTTCTCAGCTGGCTTTCTTTTCCTTTTCTGTTAAATCACAACTTGTTGTGCCACACTGTGATCTTCTCATTAACACTTTAGACACATGATTAGCACATTATTTATTGCTTTTATCTAATTGACTATTCAAAAAGATTAACACTTTATATTTTCTGTTGTAGTAATCAAAGATTAAGCTTGTCTCTTTAGCCTAAAGAAACTTTAAAGAGAGCTTGTCTCTTTAAACTTTCTTTAGGCTATCAGCTTGTCTGAGGGCAAGCAATATACCAAAAATGATTTATAGCTGTAATAAATGAACCATGATTTGATAAATAAAAATATATATCATAATATATACATATAAATACATAATATACATAGATATACAAATAAATATAGAGCTATAGACATATATAAAGATGAATATCTGTATATCTATATATATACTAGAAATTTATCTCTACATAGATATATATAACCTCTTTTACTGAATTTTCTTCAATAACGGTTTCATGTGCCTTCATATTAAAAGACAATGCTTGAAACTTTGTTAGGAATTCAGTGCACTTTTATATAAAATAAAATTGTATGACTATCTCATTTTACACAAATTCAGGGTAATACATACAGATAACCTTTTTATTAGTAGTATATGAATATTTTATGTATTTAATATTGATGCTGAAGACAGAGTCCTTCCTGTGTTATACTTTCCCATTAATAATTTGTTAATTGTTTTAATAGAAAGAGTCATTTAAAATGTGGCTTCTGTAAGTTTCACAATTACCACGTCTATATAAACGTAAGAACAGGGACTCCCTTAGTAATCCAGTGATTAAGAATCCACTTGCAAATGTAGGGGATATGGGTTTGATCCCAGGTCTTGGAAGATCCCCCATGCCATGGGGAAATTAAGCCAGTGCACCACAACTACTGAGCCCATACTCTAAAGCCTGCAAGCTGCAACAACAGAGCCCATGTGCCACAAGTACTGAAGCCCACACACCTAGAGCCCAAGCTCCACAATGAGAGGAGCCAGCACAATGAGAAGCCCCCACACAGCCACCAGAGAGCAGCCCCCACTCTCCACAATTAAGAGATTGCCCAGCACAGCAGCAAGACTCAGCACAGTCAAAAATAAAGAAAATTTAAAAAATTATACATGTTCTTAAGCAAACATGTAAAATAAAGATATTTATACTTTTGTATAAATTAAATAATAAAGGAACATAAAGAAATAAGAAAACAAATAACTTGCAAAATGGTTAACAAGTATTTCAATTTAGAGAAAGCTTTAAAAGAACAGAGTCCATATAGACAATTTTGGTTTAAATAAAAAACTGTGCATGGGAATGTAAATTGATACCACCACTATGAAGAAGAGTATAGAAGTTCTTTAAAAATAACTAATAATAGAACTAACATATAACTCAGCAATCTCACTCACTCCTAGGTATATATTTAGAGAAAACCAGAGTTCCAAAAGATATATGCACCCCAAAATTCACTACAGCACTATTTACAATAGCCAGAACATGGAAGCAACCTAAATGTTCATCAATAGAGGAATGGATAAAGAAGATGTGGTGCGTATTACTCAGCCACAAAAAGGAACAAAACTATGCTATTTTCAGAGACATTGATGGACCAAGAGATTGTCATATAGAGTGAAGTAATTCAGAAATAAAAAAAATAATATTGTATATTAATGAATATATGTGAAATCTAGATAAATGGTACGGATGAACCTATTTACAAAGCAGAAATAGAGACACAGATATAGAGAACAAAATGCATGGACACCAAGAGTGCAGGAAAGTGAGGTGGAATGAATCGGGTGATTAATATTTAAATCTATACACTGCTATGTATAAAATAGATACCTGAGAGACCTAAATCAAATCCCTTATGATTATACAGTGGAAGTGAGAAATAGATTTAAGGGACTAGATCTGGAAGAGAGAGTGCCTGATGACCTATGGACTGAGGTTCGTGACATTGTACAGGAGACAGGGATCAAGACCATCCCTGTGGAAAAGAAATTCAAAAAAACAAAATGGCTGTCTGGGGAGGACTTACAAATAGCTGTGAAAAGAAGAGAAGCAAAAAGTAAAGGAGAAAAGGAAAGATATAAGCATCTAAATGCAGAGTTCCAAAGAATAGCAAGAAGAGATAAGAAAGCCTTTCTCAGCGATCAATGCAAAGAAATAGAGGAAAACAACACAATGGAGGACTAAAGAGCTCTCCAAGAAAATTAGAGATACCAAGGGAATATTTCATGCAAAGATGGGCTCAATAAAGGACGGAAATGGTATGGACCTAACAGAAGCAGAAGATATTAAGAAGAGGTGGCAAGAATACACAGAAGAACTGTACAAACAAGATCTTCATGACCCAGATAATCATGATGGTGTGATCACTGACCTAGAGCCAGACAGCCTGGACTGTGAAGCCAAGTGGGCCTTAGAAAGCATCACTATGAACAAAGCTAGTGGAGTGATGGAATTCCAGTGGAGCTATTTCAAATCCTGAAAGATGATGATGTGAAAGTGCTGTACTCAAAAATAAATAAATGAAAAAAAAAAAAGAAAGTGCTGCACTCAATATGCTAGCAAATTTGGAAAACTCAGCAGTGGCCACAGGACTTGAAAAGATCAGTTTTCATTCCCGTCCCAAAGAAAGGCAATGCCAAAGAATGTTCAAACTACAGCACAACTGCACTCATCTCACACGCTAGTAAAGTAATGCTCAAAATTCTCCAAGCCAGGCTTCAGCAATATGTGAACCGTGAACTTCCAGATGTTCAAGCTGGTTTTAGAAAAGGAAGAGGAACCAGAGATCAAATTGCCAACATCCACTGGATCATCGAAAAAGCAAGAGAGTTCCAGAAAAACATCTATTTCTGCTTTTTTGACTATGCTAAAGCCTTTGATTGTGTGGATCACAGTAAACTGTGGGAAATTCTTCAAGAGGTGGGAATACCAGACCACCTGACACGCCTCTTGAGAAAGCTATATGCAGGTCAGGAAGCAACAGTTAGAACTGGACATGGAACAACAGACTGGTTCCAAATAGGAAAAGGAGTATGTCAAGGCTGTATATTGTCACCCTGTTTATTTGACTTATATGCAGAATACATCATGAGAAACGCTGGGCTGGAAGAAGCCTAAGCTGGAATCAAGATTGCCAGGAGAAATATCAGTAACCTCAGATATGCAGATGACACCACCCTTGGGGCAGAAAGTGAAGAGGAACTAAAAAACCTCTTGATAAAAGTGAAAGAGTAGAGTGAAAAGTTGGCT
The DNA here is from genome assembly GCF_003369695.1 of Bos indicus x Bos taurus. Classification (NCBI taxonomy): domain Eukaryota; kingdom Metazoa; phylum Chordata; class Mammalia; order Artiodactyla; family Bovidae; genus Bos; species Bos indicus x Bos taurus. The sequence continues at coordinate 13,978,730 of NC_040076.1, read as the reverse complement.
TAAAGCTCAACATTCAGAAAACTAAGATCATGGCATCCGGTCCCATCACTTCATGGGAAATAGATGGGAAAACAGTGGAAACAGTGTCAGACTTTATTTTGGGGGGCTCCAAAATCACTGCAGATGGTGACTGCAGCCATGAAATTAAAAGACACTTACTCCTTGGAAGAAAAGTTATGACCAACCTAGATAGCATATTCAAAAGCAGAGACATTACTTTGCCTACAAAGATACGTCTAGTCAAGGCTATGGTTTTTCCAGTACTTGTGTACAGATGTGAGAGTTGGACTGTGAAGAAGGTTGAGTGCCGAAGAATTGATGATTTTGAACTGTGGTGTTGGAGAAGCCTCTTGAGAGTCCCTTGGACTGCCAAGAGATCCAACCAGTCCATTCTAGAGGAGATCAGCCCTGGGTGTTCTTTGGAAGGAATGATGCTGAAGATGAAACTGTGGTACTTAGGCCACCTCATGCGAAGAGTTGACTCACTGGAGAATACTCTGATGCTGGGAGTGATCGGGGGCAGGAGTTAGGGGAAGACAGAGGATGAGATGGCTGGATGGCATCACTGACTCGATGGACGTGATGATGGTAATGGACAGGGAGGCCTGGCGTGCTGCAATTCATGGGGTCGCAGAGTCGGACAGGACTGAGCAACTGAACTGATCTGAACTGACTGAATGAGAGCCTGGTGTATACCATAGGAACTCTGCTCAATGATCGGTGATGACTTAGATGAGAAGGAAATCCAAAAAGAGTGGATAGATGTATGTGCATAGCTGATTCATTTTGCTGTACAGTCAAAATGAACACAATATTGTACAACAATTATACTACAATAAAAAAAAATTTTTAGAGTGTTTTTATATATATTATTGTTGCTTTCTTGGAATATGTTAAAATAGATTGACCTCTGTGCTCTTTCTGGCTATGTTTATTTACAGGGTCAAGGGAAGAAAATATTTTTAAAACAGAGAAAAAAAAAAAAAGAATGAGTAAGTCTGAGTAGGGTGGGGAAGGTGGGGAAAGGGGGTCAGAGTGAAAAGACAGTTCTGTTTCCAGAAGTAGTGATTTGAACCTCACTCACTGTGACACAGCTATCTTCTATGTGCTCTCCGGTGGCTGAACAATTTAGGATCCATAAACTCTCACACTATAGCTGGCATATTAAGATACTATTAATTTTATTATATTTTAAACATTATCTTTCTTAGATGACTTTGCATCTAGTTTTTTTTAATCTATTCTATTTTTCTTTAAGTCAACAATTTCAATCTTAATAAGCTATCGTAACTTTTTTCTTACTTCTGAAAACATATTTTCTTTAGATTAACTGAACATAAATTACCATTAAAAATAAATTGCACCTTATATTTTTCAATGGAAACAAAAGACTTCACCTTATCTTCTTTCTCCTCTAAATTTTCAGCTGGCTCATAGTAACATATGCATCTAAAAAATTTGTCAACTCACATGTCTTCTGTGAAAAGATTGACAGTATCAATAGTGACAGGTTCTGAAAAATCCATATAATACTCTAACAGCCATGTAACACACAAATCTAGTGAGCAGGTGGTAACACACAACAGCTAAATGTGCATCTCAAACTCATTAAGAATGTTAAGGATGGGAGAGAAATCAAGAGAAAAATTATAGATAATAAACAAAAATAAATGACCATTGGGTGTAACTCTTCTCAAAGGCCAGAACAACTTATTGTATTATTGAAATATTTTGCTATACTCAAAAAGACAGTGTTTTCAAATTATTTTAATATGTATTAATCACAGATTAATACTATCTAATTCCCCAACTAAAATATAGTTTAATATGTTCATTATTTTTAGAAGTGGCATCTCTAGCTTTTATAATTCATTATTTAAAGCCATTGAGGTTAGTCACTTTTGCATTTTAATTCAAAATAGCAATTGTTAAAATAATTGTGGCATCAATTACCTATACAATACTGACAAATCACATAATAGCATTGTCATTTTAGGTTAATTCAAGTCATTGAAATTTTTCATATGGTGGTTTCCACACAATAATGGCAATTACCATTAAGTATTATGGTTAAAGTTGTTTAGGATAAATTTCACTTTGTGCAGAACAAGTGAATTCAATATTCTAAAACATAAGTTCCTTAAACAAGGGTACTAATATTTTAGAGTATGGTTCTAGTGAGCATTACATGGAAATGCATGCATAAAGCTTAATAGACTGAATAGCAAAAACAGTGAAAATATTGCTCAAACAAATTAATGCACTGATCCGCTAAGTGTTGTATTTAAAGTTGTCCTCAGATTCTGTACCTGTAAATTTCCCTAATTTATTACATAATGCACAAAAATTTTTCCTGAATATTGAATTTAACTTAAATTTTCATTTATATTTATTTTTATACATAAATTTTGATTTTATTGAATACTTATACATGAAATCTTGCCTAATTTGAATACTGTTATCTCTGTTTTAGCTACTGAGTTACTTAAGGTCTGTCATTTGATACTACACAATCCTTGAAATGTTCTTTTTAAAAAACATATTTTTGGCTTATAGTTGACACATTATTTTTTTAATTTTATTTTAAAATAATTTCATACTTACTGGAAGAATGTTACAGGAATATACATATATATAGCTCTCACATAGAATTCTGAGATCCCACTCAGGTTTTGCAAGTTGCCCCAATGTCTGCAGCACAAAGATCCAATCCTGCATTATGTGCTATACTTAGACACACTTTTTCATCTCCTTTCATCTTGAACAGTTCCACTGTCTGTCTTGACCTCCATGACCACACCATTTCTAACTACTGCAGACTAGCCACTGTGAAATGTTCCTCAATTTGGATTTGTTTGACGTCTCCCTGTAACTAAGTCCAAGGTATGAATTTCTGGCACGTAGATCACAGGAGTCATCCTGTTCTTCCCAATACATCACACTGAGGGCACATAATGTTAACCAGTTCTGTTTCTGATGGTGCTAACCTGAAGTTCCATTGATAATATTTTCCAGACTTTTCCATTGTACAGTTACATTTTTCCTCTCATTTTCCATCCACATTATTAAGACTATTTTTTGAGCAGTTTTAGGTTTACAACAAAGTTGAGAGGGAACTACAAATGTTTAACATGTATATCCTGCCCCCACACTGCATGACCTCCTCCATTATTTATTTGTTTGTTTTCTGTTTTTGTTTTTACAAACCCACATAAACACACCATATTGGCACAAAGTCTACAGTTTACCTGAGTGTTCACTCTTGGTGTCATACATTCTCTGGGTCTGGACAGATGTGTGTGTGTGTGTGTGTGTGTGTGTGTGTATGTGTGTATTCATGCATCATAATATCACACACAGAATTTTCATGGCCCTAAAAATGTCTGTGCTCTACCTGTTAATCTCTTCCTTTCTTACATCCAACTTCCCTCTTGGCCAACCACCAATCTTTTAATCATTTCCATAGTGTCTTTTCAAAAAATTTGTAGTTAAAATCATAAATAGTGCAGGTTTTTCAGATTGATGTCTTTTACTAATATCTTCTCATGGCTTGATAGCTCATTTCATTTTAGTACTGAGTTATTCCACTATCAGAATGTACCAGTTTATCTGTTCACATACTGAGGTGAGCACTGGCACTTCCAAGTTGTGGTAATTGTGAATAAACCTACAGTCAGTATTCATTGGCAGGTTAGTTGTGTGGACATAAGTTTCAAATCCTTTGGGCAACTGATAAGGAACCTGATTACAGGATCACATAGGATTGTTTTGTTTTGTAACAAACTACCAAACTGGCTTCCAGAGTGGCTGTAACATTTTGCATTCCCACAAGCAAAAAATGATAGTTCTTGTTAGTCCACATCCGCTTTAACATTTGGTGTTGTCAGTGGTCTCAACTTTGGCCATTCTACTGGTATGTGATGGAATCTCACCACTGTTTTAATCTGCATTTCCCTGAGGACTTATGAGGTGGAGCATCTTTGGCTCATTTTTTTTTTTTTTAATGGTACTCTTTTCTTACTGTTGACATTTACAGCCCTAATCAGATATGAGTTTTGCAAATATTTTCTCAGTCTGTATTTTGTCTTCTAACTCTCTTGATGTTGCCTTTTTCAGAAGAGAAATTAACTTTGATGAAGTCCAGTTTCTTGATTCTTTTTTTCACTCATCATGCCATTGATAGTATATCAAAAAGTAATTGCCAAGCACAAGGTCATGTAGATTCTTTCCTATGTTGTCTTCTAGATATTTTATAGTTTTGCATTTTTCAATTAGGTCTGTGATCTATTTTTGAGTTTATTTTTGTGAAGAACATGAGATCTAGCTGAAAAGAACATTCAGTTCAGTTCAGTTGATCACTTGTTTCCAACTCTTTGCAACCCCATGAACTGCAGCACGCCAGGGCTCCCTGTCCATCACCAACTGCCAGAGTCTACCCAAACCCATGTCCATTGAATCGGTGAGGGCATCCAAATATCTCATTCTCTGTCGTCTCCTTCTGATCCTGCCCTCAATCGTTCTCAGGATCAGGGTCTTTTCAAATGAGTCAGCTCTTTGCAGCAGGTGGCCAAAGTATTGGAGTTTCAGCTTCAACATCATTCCTTCCAATGAAAATCCAAAACTGATCTGCTTTAGGATGGACTAGCTGAATCTCCGTGCAGTCCAAGGGACTCTCAGGAGTATTCTCCAACACTATAATTCAAAAGCTTCAATTTTTCAGCGTTCAGCTTTCTTTATAGTCCAACTCTCACATCCATATGTGAGTACTGGTAAAACCATAGCCTTGACTAGATGGACTTTGTTGACAAAGTAATGTCTCTGCTTTTTAATATGCTGTCTAGATTGGTCATAACTTACTTCCAGGGAGTAAGCACCTTTTATTTTCATGGCTGCAATCACCATCTGCAGTGATTTTGGAACCCCCCCCCCAAAAAAAAAATAAATAAGGCAGCCACCATTTCCACTGTTTCCCCATCTATTTGCCATGAAGTGATGGGACCGGATGCCATGTTCTTAGTTTTCTGAATGTTGAGCTTTAAGCCAACTTTTTCACTCTCCTCTTTCACTTTCATCAAGAGGCTTTTTAGTTCTTCTTCATTTTCTACAATAAGAATGATGTCCTCTGTATATCTGAGGTTATTGATATTTCTCCTGGCAATCTTGATTCCAGCATGTGCTTCTTCCAGCCCAGCGTTTCTCATGATGTACTTTGCATATAAGTTAAATAAGCAGGGTGACAATATGCAGCCTCGATGTACTCCTTTTCCTATTTGGAACCAGTCTGTTGTTCCATGCTCAGGACTTGGATGCAATCTCAAAATCAACAGAATGATCTCTGTTTCCAAGGCAAGCCATTCTATATCACAGTAATCAAAGTCTATGCCCCAACAAGTAATATCAAAGAAGGTGTAGTTGAACAGTTCTATAAAGACCTACAAGACTTTCTAGAACTAACACCCAAAAAAGATGTCCTTTTCATTATAGGGGACTGCAATGTAAAAGTAGGAAGTCAAGAAACAACTGGAGTAACAGGCAAATTTGGCCTTGTAATACAGAATGAAGCAGGGAAAAGGCTAATAGAGTTTTTCCAAGAAAATGCACTGGTCATAGCAAACACCCTCTTCCAACAACACAAGAGAAGACTCTACACATGGACATCACCAGATGGTCAACACCGAAATCAGATTGATCATATTCTTTGCAGCCAAAGATGGAGAAGCTCTATACAGTCAACAAAAACAAGACCAGGAGCTGACTGTGGCTCAGATCATGAACTCCTTATTGCCAAATTCAGACTTAAATTGGAGAAAGTAGGGAAAACCAATACACCATTCAGGTATAACCTAAATCAAATCCCTAACGATCATACAATGAAAGTAAGAAATAGAATTAAGGGACTAGATCTGATAGACAGGGCCTGATGAACTATGGACAGAGGTTTATGACATTGTATAGGAGACAGGGAGCAAGACCATCCCCAAGAAAAAGAAATACAAAAAGGCAAAATGGCTGTCTGAAGAGACCTTACAAATAGCTGTGAAAAAAGGAGAAGCAAAAGGCAAAAGAGAAAAGGAAAGATATAAGCATCTGAATACAGAATTCCAAAGAATAGCAAGGAGAGATAAGAAAGCCTTCCTCAGTAAACAATGCAAACAAATAGAGGAAAACAATCGAATGGGAAAGACTAGAGATCTCCTCAAGAAAATTAGAGATACCAAAGGAATATTTCATGCAAAGATGGGCTCAATAAAGGACAGAAACGGTATGGACCTAACAGAAGCAGAAGATATTAAGAAGAGGTGGCAAAAATACACAGAAAAACTGTACAAAAAAAGATCTTCATGACCCATATAATCATGATGACTTCACCTGGAATGTGAAGTCAAGTGGGCCTTAGGAAGCATCGCTATGAACAAAGCTAGTGGAGGTGATGGAATTCCAGGTGAGCTATTTCAAATCCTAAAAGATGATGCTGTGAAAATGCTGTACTCAATATGACAGCAAATTTGAAAAATTCAGTAGTGGCCACAGGACTGGAAAAGGTCAGTTTTTATTCCAATCCCAAAGAAAGGCAATGCCAAAGAATGCTGAAACTACAGCACAATTGCACTCATCTTACACGCTGAAAATTCTCCAAGCCAGGCTTCAGCAATACATGAACCGTAAACTTCCAAATGTTCCAGCTGGTATTAGAAAAGGCAGAGGAACCAGGGATCAAATTGCCAACATCTGCTGCATCATTGAAAAAGCAAGAGAGGTTCAGAAAAACATCTATTTCTGCTCTATTGACTATGCCAAAGCCTTTGACTGTGTGGATCACAATAAACTGTGGAAAATTCTGAAAGAGATGGGAATACCAGACCACCTGACCTGCCTCTTGAGAAACCTATATGCAGGTCAGGAAGCAACAGTTAGAACTGGACATGGAACAACAGAGTGGTTCCAAATAGGAAAAGGAGTATATCAAGGCAGTATATTTAACTTATATGCAGAGTACTTCATGAGAAATGCTGGGCTGGAAGAAGCACATGCTGGAATCAAGATTTCCAAGAGAAATATCAATAACCTCAGATATGCAGATGATACCATCCTTATGGCAGATGGGGAAGAGGACCTAAAAAGCCTCTTGATGAAAGTGAAAGAGGAGAGTGAAAAAGTTGGCTTAAAGCTCAACATTCAGAAAACTATGATCATGGCATCTGGTCCTATCATATCATGGGAAATAGATGGGGAAACAGTAGCTGACTTTATTTTTCTGGGCTCCCAAGTCACTGCAGATGGTGACTGCAGCCATGAAATTAAAAGACCCTTACTCCTTGGAAGGAAAGTTATGACCAACCTAGACAGCATATTCAAAAGCAGAGATATTATTTTGCCAACAAAGGTCCATCTAGTCAAGGCTATGGTAGCCATGTATGGATGTGAGAGTTGGACTATAAAGAAAGCTGAATGCAGAATAATTGATGCTTTTGAACTACAGTATTGGAGAAGACTCTTCAGAGTCCCTTGGACTTCAAGGAGATCCAACCAGTCCATCCTAAAGGAAATCAGTCCTGGGTGTTCACTGGAAGGACTGATGCTGAAGATGAAACTCCAGTACTTCGGCCACCTGATGCGAAGAGCTGACTCATTTGAAAAGACTCTGATGCTGGGAAAGATTGAGGTCAGAAGGAGAAGGGGACAACATAAGATGAGATGGTTGGATGGCATCGCCGACTCAATGGATATGGGTTTGGGTGAAATCTGGCAGTTGATGATGGACAAGGAAGCCTGACGTTCTGTGGTTCATGGGGTCACAAAGATTCAGAAACGTCTGAACAACTGAACTGAACTGAAACAAACGTGATAAAATAAATCTATTTTCATACCTAAAAATCCTCTGAATATCTTCATAAAATGTCAGACTAACTTTGAAGGAATAGATTTTTTCCTAATTCTAATACTTCTATCTCTTTGGAATATAAGGACTACAGATTTAAATTATATTGTCTCTGTTTAGGGAAAGATAATTAAAATCTATCGTTCCCAACTCCAATTCAGTGCTCTTCTCAACACATCTTTATAAATGTGTTTGTCTTTGCAATTCTGCCCTAGTTAACTGCCTGACAAATTGCATGTTCAACATGTGGGAAATGCATTTAAGAAATCTTTCTGAAAAGATAACTGTCTCCTTTACATATAACATTCTTAAAGAACAACAATCACAAAAACTCCTGTGAAGAATGATTTCCTTTTTTAGTCTTTAGATCACTTGGGTTTAGTGAAATAGATTCAGTATTTTAATCCCAACATAAACTACATAATCTTTTTCATCTCTGTTTTATTCCTCATTGCCCAAATGTAATTGACTAAAATAAAATTAGTTAGCAGATTTTTATTCACATTGTTGAAGCTGCAAACCTTGATTCTTGAACTAATAGCATTTTTTATAATAATGATACAGATAACGATCAGCATCATTAGATTATGGAGTACAATTGCACAAATATTCTTAGAAAAAATAAATTGAAAGTGATTATTAAGACTATCCTCACTACAGTTTCTTGAAAACATCGAATATCCATTGCAAACTTGGATACAAACCATTACTTTGATATTAAACAATTCTAGTCTAAATGTCTATAGTTTAACATAATTATTATTGCATTACACAGGATGTTTATTTTATGTAGTATACAGCTCAACTTATTTTCTATTTCAAAAGTGAAACATAAATTAGAACTTCAATAGACAAAATGTACAATAATTAAGAGGAATTAAATCTTTGAATAAGTGAAAATTAATTTGACAAAGTCCTTTATGATGCTATCTGTTTTAAAGTAACTAAAATAATCAAAATAACTAAAATAAGTAGCCTCATCACAGAATAAGTCAGTTCAGAAAACACTATGAATGAAACACTTTAAAATATCAGCATATCTGCTGCAATTACTGATGAAGTCTTCGATGTATTCATTGTCGTTAAGAAAAAACTATCCTTAATTTAGTTGAGACACCAAATTATGAATATACTGAAGAGAAATATGAACACTGTATTATAGTTTTCTTACACTCAGGGACATTGCTTCAATTTGTGGCATAATTAAAATGAATTTCTACAAGTGGTCAGTCATTAATTTATTTTAATTTTACATCTCAGAGGAAAGAGAAAAATCTCCATAGCAGATGTACTGTGTGTTTAACAAAATAGCCTAAATCTTCACTTTTTGTATAAGTGGTCTTTGAAAATTAACATGAAACTACTTCTTCCTGTACCTGTTTATACATTTTGCTGAATAAAAAGCTAACTTATTTCAAGCATAACTGGTGTTATAGATTAAATTGTGTAACAATAAAGGCAGAGACTAGAGTTAGGCAGTTGCAAGCCATGAAATCCCAAAGACTTCCAGCAAACCTCTACAAACTAGTGAAAAGCAAAGAATGATTCCTCTTCAGAGTTCAGAGGGCTCATGGTCCTATGAGATCTTGATTCTGCACTTCAAGCCTCTAACACTATGACACAATAAATATTTACACTTTTAATCCATCCACTTTGTTTCCGAAGCCCTCAAAAACTGATAAAACTATATTTTTAATTCCCATGCCTCAAAAATACTATGAAGTCCTATATAACTACCTACAAAATTGAAAGTGAAGTGATTTATTGCTATAGAAATGGTTTGCAATTCCTTTACAGAGATGTTTGTAATCAAGTTACCATTGCTATTGTCTTTTCTTGTGTTTCAGACCTAGCCTAGTACAAATGCTGCAGTAATAACATTTAGCTTCAATAGTCCATTGTTTGTGTCATTACTCCAAATCTCTCTCCTAAAGATAAGACTTTAAAATCAGTTGTATAACTGGTATCTTTATTTAGATGTCTATAGACATCTCAAAGTCTAATAGATTTCTCAAAGTCAACATGACCAAAGCAAGATGTCCATACTTCCCTGATACTTCTTCATCATATCGCAGTAGATTACATACTCTCTGCTCTTCTTCCTGCTCAGGTCATGAGAGCATAAAGGGCTTACTTCTATTTTCTAACTTCACAGGTTCACATTATTCAATATATTAAAAAATATTATTGGCTTAATCTGAAAATGTTATACAAAATCCCTTTTCTCCTGCAACTAGTACAATCCACCAATATCTCCCAATAGAATATCCTGATATTCTTGTAGCTGGTCTCTCTACTTCCTGTGTGCCATTTTTATTCTCAACATATCCACCAGAGGGAGCCTTTAAAATGGAAGGTTACTGCTGCTACTGCTGCTAAGTCACTTCAGTCGTGTCCAAGTCTTTACGACCCCATAGACAGCAGCCCACCAAGGCTTCACCGTCCCTGGGATTCTCCAGGCATGAACACTGAAGTGGGTTGCCATTTCCTTCTTCAATGCGTGAAAGTGAAGTCACTTAGTCGTGTCCGACTTTTTACAACCCCATGGACTGCAGCCTACCAGGCTCATCCGTCCATGGGATTTTCCAGGCGAGAGTACTAGAGTGAGTTGCCATTGCCTTCTCCGAAAATGGAAGGCAGGAGCCCTCAAGTCTGGGGAAGATGTCAGGGACTCATTGCTTTCTGCTTGTCCCAATTAAGTATAAATCTTGGAAGTAATGCAGGAGAGAAGCAAAGAACTCCTCTGACAGTTGAGGGAAAAAGGTAAAAGAGTTAGAATGACCATCATCAAAATGTATAAAAACAATACATGCTAGAGAGAGTGTAGAGAAAATGCAATCCTCTTATACTAATGGTTAAAATGTAAATTGTGCAGCCACTATAGAGAACAGTATGGAAGTTCCCTCCCAGATTGAAACTTGAATTAATATATGATCTAGCAATCTTATTCCCATGCATATATCCAGAAAAAATGAAATCAAAAAGATATATGTACCACAATGTTCATAGCAGAACTATTTATAAGCCAAGACTTGGAAGTAAAAATAAATGTCCATCAACATATGAGTGGATAAAGATGTGGTATATGTGTGTGTATGTGTGTGTGTCACACACATACACACACATATACTATATAAAATGGTCCTTCCCAGGGGGTGCAGTGGTAAAGAATATACCTGCCAATTTAGGAGAAACTCAGGAGAGCCAGGATTTGATTCCTGGGTTGGGAAGATCCCCTGGTTTAGGAAATGGCAACCGACTCCAATATTCTCACCTGGGAAATCCCACTGATAGAGGAGCATGGTGGGCTACAGTATATGGGGTCACAAAAGAGTCAGACAAAATTTGGTGACTAAACAGAAACAATATATACATATATACCATGGACTATTACTCAGTCATAAAAGAGAAAGAAAAATGACATCTTCAGTAAATTAGATAGACCTAGAAATTATCATATGTGAAGTAAATCAGACAGAGAAGGGCAAATATCACATATCACTTATTGTGGAATCTTAAAAGGCAATAAAAATGAACTCTTTATAAAATAAATAGCTCACAGACATATAAAACAAATTTATAGTTGCCAAAGGGAAAAGGGCTGGGAGAGGAATAAAGTAAAAGTTTGGGATTAACAGATTCTCACTACTATATTTAAGTAAGTAAACAAAAAAGGCCTACTATATAGCACAGGGAAATGTATTCAATAGCTTGTAATACTGAAGATTGTAATAAGGAAAATAACCTGAAAAAGCCTATATATATTTGTATACACACACACACACACACATACACGGCAAAGGAACGAGAGATCAAGCTGCCAATACCCACTGGATCACAGAAAAAGCAAGGTAATTCCAGAAAAAATATCTACTTCTGCTTCACTGACTACGCTAAAGCCTTTGACTGCAGCAAACAACAAACTGTGGAAAATTCTTAAAAGATGGGAATATCAGACCATGTTACCAGCCTCCTGAGAAACCTGTATGAAGGTGAAGAAGCAACAGTTAGAAATGGACACAGACAACCAACTGGTTCAAAATTAGGAAAAGAGTATGCCAATGCTGTATATTGTCACCCTGCTTATTTAACTTATATGCAGAGTACATCATCAGAAATGTCAGGCTGTTCTATTTCCAGTTTTTTAAGGAATCTCCACACTGTTCTCCATAGTGGCTGTACTAGTTTCCATTCCCACCAACAGTGTAAGAGGGTTCCCTTTTCTCCACACCCTCTCCAACATTTATTATTTGTAGACTTTTGGATCGCAGCCATTCTGACTGGTGTGAAATGGTACCTCATAGTGGTCTTGATTTGCATTTCTCTGATAATGAGTGATGTTGAGCATCTTTTCATGTGTTTGTTAGCCATCTGTATGTCTTTTTTGGAGAAATGTCTATTTAGTTCTTTGGCCCATTTTTTGATTAGGTCATTTATTTTTCTGGAGTTGAGCTGTAGGAGTTGCTTGTATATTTTTGAGATTAGTTGTTTGTCAGTTGCTTCATTTGCTATTATTTTCTCCCATTCTGAAGGCTGTCTTTTCACCTTGCTGATAGTTTCCTTTGATGTGCAGAAGCTTTTAAGGTTAATTAGGTCCCATTTGTTTATTTTTGCTTTTATTTCCGATATTCTGGGAGGTGGGTCATAGAGGATCCTGCTGTGATGTATGTCAGAGAGTGTTTTGCCTATTTTCTCCTCTAGGAGTTTTATTGCCAGTCCAGGTTCAATGCACGATACTGGATGCTTGGGGCTAGTGCACTGGGACAACCCAGAGGGATGGTATGGGGAGGGAGGAGGGAGGAGGGTTCAGGATGGGGAGCACATGTATACCTGTAATGGATTCATTTTGATATTTGGCAAAACTAATACAAGTATGTAAAGTTTAAAAATAAAATAAAATTAAAAAAAAAAAAAGAAATGTCAGGCTGAATGAAATTTAAGCTGGAATCAAGATTGCTGGGAAAATATGTCAGTAACCTGATGTGCAGATGACACCAACCTAATGGCAGAAAGTGAAGAGGAACTAAAGAAACTTTTGATGAAGATGAAAAAGGAGACTGAGAAACCTGGTTTAAAACTCATTCAAACCTGGCTTAAAACTCATTCAAAAAATGTGTCAGTAACCTGATGTGCAGATGACACCAACCTAATGGCAGAAAGTGAAGAGGAACTAAAGAAACTTTTGATGAAGATGAAAAAGGAGACTGAGAAACCTGGCTTAAAACTCATTCAAACTTGGCTTAAAACTCATTCAAAAAATGATTATCCCATCCAGTCCCATTACGTCATGTCAAATAGGGAAAAAATAGAAACAGACAAACTTTATTTTCTTGTATCCAAAATCACTGCAGATGGTGACTGCAGCCATGAAATTAAAAGACACTCCTTGAAAGAAAAGCTATGACAAACCTATACTGTGTCTTAAAAAGCAGAGACATTATTTTGCTAACAAAGGTCCATCTAGTCAAACCTATGGTTTTTCCAATAGTCATGTATGGATGTGTGAGTCGGACATAAAGAAGGCTGAACAGTGAAGAATTGATGCTTTTGAACTGTGGTCCTGGAGAAGACTCTTGAGAGTCCCTTAGGAGCAAGGAAATCAAATCAGTCAATCCTTTAGGAAATCTACCCTGAATATTCATTGGAAGGACTGGTGCTGAATCTGAAGCTCAAGCTCCAATACTTTGGTCACCCGATGAAAAGAGTTGACTCATTAGAAAAGACCCTGATGCCGGGAAAGATTAAAGGCAGGAGGAGAAGGGGACAACAGAGGTAAGATGGTTAGATGGCATCACAGACTCAATGAACATGAGCTTGTGCAAGCTCTTAGAGATGGTGAAAAAGACAGGGAAGCCTGGCATGCTGCAGTCCATAGAGTCGCAGAGTCGGACATGACTGAATGACTGAACAACAACAAAAAGGCTTAATACTGTTGCAGAAACTACAATAATTAAATGTAACAAAAATAATTATCAGTGGTTTTATTAAAATAGACACATTCAAAGATCAAATGTAGATCAAGAGATTTGATCACAAAAAGAGAGAAAATTGCTAGACAGAAATTAAACACAGCAACAACCTATAGGTGTTTTCACTGGAAATAGGAAAACATTTGGTATGAAATAGCATTGGTAATTTTTTTTAAAGGAGTATATGTTGGTAAGATCCCATATATTTTAGTATTCATTAAACCATACCCTCAAATTTCTTCTAATGTGATAATAGAATAAAAGAATAAGAGAGCTACTATTCATAGAAATCAGATTGTCAAGAATCAAAGTTTTAGGGGCTTCTGTAGACTGTGGAGTCTGCCTTTCCTTTCTGTGTAAATTCAGAAATGGAAGTTCAGTACACTTGTGACCATCCTAGGTTGGAAAGCATCCTGTCTGTGCCAAGGCCAGTCTTCTTCAGCTACATGTTATTTTATTATTATACAAGTAAACCAAATACCTCAGCAATTACATTTGGATTATCTTCAAAATCCATTCTATTTAAGAAACATAAGTAAAATCTAAAATTTTATTTAAATTCATTAATACTCAATATTTATATGTGTAAATAATAAAAAATCAGATTTTTTACTTTAAAATACATTTACCATTACTTCATATAAAATTAAATTTTGTGAGTAATACAAGTAGGAGATTATAACAAAGTATATTTCAGTACCAAAAGCACATACTGTTCCTGATAGACATGGCAGTAATAATAATATGGATCTAATAAGGGTAAAAATGAAACACTGACTCCACTGGTTCTTTTTCCTAACTGTATACATTAAAATGGAGTTCAAACTCATGATCAGCATGTCTTTAGCTTCCTATCAGATATTTTTAACTCCATGAGTAATTACATTCATAGTCTTTCTGTCATGCTTTATTTCTTTTTCATACTCAGTATATACTCAGTCACTTAGATGATTATCATAAGGAAAAAATATTAGCCATTAATATTACACAATGGAATTTGAATTTGAGAAATGACAATTAACATTTTAACATTGATCTATATTATTTTGCTTAGAAGAATACATTACAACAGAATTGTGCTTATTTACATAAGTCTACAAACCTAGTTGTAGCACTTTATCAATGGATTCTTGAGAAGTATCTTAGAAAAATCCCTTCTGTTATAAAATATGTAACCTTATTAATTCAGAAAATGTCAATTACAAATATTGCTATAAATATAAATGTACCTGGAATCAGACATTTGATTTTCTCTTCAAAGAAAATCACTAACAATACAGGCTTAATGGAATTCATGAAGAAATTTTGCAACTTTGGTAATTATTAATTAACACTTATTACATTAAAAACTATATGGGAAATACTGGGTAGTTTTATGCATATAATCAATGAACTTCATCAGTCAAATTTACATTCAGTTGAAGATGAAAGTGCTCTGCAAGAATCATTATAAATTAATTAATGTTTAACACTTAATTGAAATGAACACATTGAAACTCAAATTTCATTTTCAGATAATAAGCTTAACAAGGTTTATTTGGTTTGCTGTTCTCTCTCCATTTTACTTCTAAAATATTTTTCAAAACTTACTCTTCAAGCTAAAATCAGATCAGATTGTCACTTGGTTTTACCAATTTAACACTCACCACCACCAAATGCCCAATAGGCTATAGTGAAAATTTGGTTTATGAAAAATATGAAATCAAGGAACAACCCTAAAGTCTAATTCTATTTCCATAATTTATACTTCCTTCACTCAAGGCTTACAGTCACCTCTGTTTTCCTGAATTGGGCCTTTCCTAATCATTTAGCATGTATAAGAAAATTCCTCCCAAATTTGCCTAATCGTTGGGGAAATTCAACTACAAGAGGCTTATCTGATAAGATTTTATGATGTACTTGTAGAAACACAAGAAAGATTTATTACAAGAGAGTAGAAAGTGTTTTACCAGTTAGTGATATATTCAATTTCTAGTCTATGTTAGTTACGCTTATTTGTAATAATAGAGTTCAAGAAAGATTAATTCACTATAATGATAGGCATATTGGACACTGGAGAGTTCAACATAATCAGCCTTATGTTAGTCTTATCTCTACCAAGCCATACCTTCTCCACTGTAATTAGACCACATATAAAATCTAGGGCTCTAGGGTTATCAGATATTCTCATGGTATAATTCCAGCTGATTAAGCAATGTTTATTTGTACCAATGGTGCTTGAATAACTCAAACCCACTACAAGTGCAGCTTCAATGACAGCAACACAATTTGAGAGGCATCACCACAAAATCTGAGAATATTGAGAAAAAGACAGAAGTCCAGAGATTCAACTTGCAGTCTAGACATAGACTTAATATGAATCTTCCCCCTGCCACTTAGGTTTTCAGGGCCTTAGATTTTTCATTTGTACTATGAAGATATGCTTTCGATTATTTCTAAGACCTATGCAAATAAAAATCACATATCCTTTTTAGGGCTTCCCTAGTGGCTCAGATGATAGAGTCTGCCTGCAATGAAGGAGACCCAGGTTCAATCCTGGGTCAGGAAGATGCCCTGGAGAAGAGAATGGCAACCAGTATTCTTGCCTGGAGAATTCCATGGGCAGAAGAGCCTACAGTCCATGGGATCACAAAGAGTCAGGCACAGCTCAGTGACTAAGAATGTACACATGTTGTAGGGCAGTGACTTTTAGACCCATTATTTATCATGCCATGCAGTGATATTTATCAGTGTAAGTGATGTAGCTATCAAGTTGAATGTTTCACCAACTCCATTGATTAGAAGATATGGTAGAGAATAAACTAAAATATTTTTCATTAGATAAATATTTTAGGCTTGATGATGTATTTCTTATTTTAATACCTATGAGATGCACACATACACAAACACACACACAATATTTCCAGCATTATTTTAAGCACCTACATATTCTTAGCATTTTAATATTCTTACAATTAGGATTTCAAGGCATATTTCTTTTACAGTGATGCATCTTAAGTTTATTTCTCATTGAATTACAAATCAAATTACATTTTGCAAATAGTGAGGTGAACACTGGAACAATTTTTTGCTTGGAAATTGTAGCTCATGACTTTTACTGACTTCTGAGAATGAGACTAACAGGCTGCCTTACAAATAGTACTGCTTATTGATTTTGCCAAGGTTGGAACAGAAGAGGCTGTACTCTTTTCTGTAACTGAAACAGGCCCTACCTACCTATATTGATTACTTACTCTCCAGTGTTACAGTAAATTGCTATTGTGGAAACATAATGACGCTGAACATTTGTAGCCCAGATGATAGGGTAATGTTTACACATAGTGTGCCCTGTTCTTTGTAGATTCACTAATAGCCTCTTTAATCATTTCTGTTCAAAATACCATGGACTCTGAAGCAGAAATCAGCCTAATGATACAGCTAATATGTGGAGCATAACATTTAATCATTTGGAAGTAAATCACATCAATTATTTTTCCATCCTTTAGACAGTGGGCCAAATTTTTTTGCTAATCCTATTCCTAATAAACCCAAAATAAATTCATAGAAACTTGCATTCTATTCCCGTCCTTTGGTTCTTAAACCAGAGTGGGACAAGGTAATTGCTTCTATTGATATTTTATAACATGAATTATATGTTTGAGGAGTATTTTCCTATCTCAAGAAAATAAATATTTGATAAATAAGCACATTTAAAGATCTATCATCCCACATATAGTGCAATAAGGAGTCAATTGAAATAAGCTCAATATAGGGGATATATAAAGGTTATCATGAACAATATTATATCTTATTGTAACAAATGTATTTTTTATAAAACACTCCTCCCTTCAAGAAGACACCAGTATCTCATCTATTACATGGATTGAGTTCAAATAAAAGTGATTATTGAGGATAAATGCCATCCTGTAGATATGAAATACAACTGAGAAAGATTTGAGCAAAATTAGGAATATTATTAGAGCCTGTGAACACTGAAAGCAAATTTGAAAACTGAAAAAAATGATATAATGTTAAAAATTAGAATTTTTCATACCAGTATTCATTTCTATATGTGTAAAAGAATAGAAACTCTAGGTCATTTTCTAGAAGGAGCAGTCATTAAAATTAGCATTTTTTTCATTGTTTACTTTCTTAATTTTCTATTGAATAAAACCATTTAGAATAAAAATAATGACTATTTCAGTATCATCATGCCCTTGGAAACTAAAAATAAAAAAAAGGTTTAATTATATTAACCTGAGCAATAAAAACATTTTTTTAATCACATTTGTTATCCTCAGTCTTACATTCATCCTTTCAAATTACTCATATTTTTAAAATTCTCTAACAGAAATATTAAATAAAATATCTGTAGGGAAAAAATAGAAATATATTTAATTAAATTTGCCTTAAGAATTCAGACCAAACTTCCAAGATAAGGTGATATTTAAGCTGACCTTTATTGTGCTTTTTCATTTATCAATTGTTTAATTTTCTATATTAGGCTAAGTGTTTGATATCTTCAAATTCATACAGTGTAATTTTCTTTTTTTTTTAATTTTTTTTTCTAATTTTATTTTATTTTTAAACTTTACATAATTGTATTAGTTTTGCCAAATATCAAAATGAATCCACCACAGGTATACATGTGTTCCCCATCCCGAACCCTCCTCCCTCCTCCCTCCCCATACCATCCCTCTGGGCCGTCCCAGTGCACCAGCCCCAAGCATCCAGCATCGTGCATCGAACCTGGACTGGCAACTCGTTTCCTACATGATATTTTACATGTTTCATTGCCATTCTCCCAAATCTTCCCACCCTCTCCCTCTCCCACAGAGTCCATAAGACTGTTCTATACATCAGTGTCTCTTTTGCTATCTCATACACTGGGTTATTGTTACCATCTTTCTAAATTCCATATATATGCGTTAGTATACTGTATTTATGTTTTTCCTTCTGGCTTACTTCACTCTGTATAATAGGCTCCAGTTTCATCCACCTCATTAGAACTGATTTAAATGTATTCTTTTTAATGGCTGAGTAATACTCCATTGTGTATATGTACCACAGCTTTCTTATCCATTCATCTGCTGATGGACATCTAGGTTGCTTCCATGTCTTGGCTATTATAAACAGTGCTGCGATGAACATTGGGGTACACGTGTCTCTCTCCCTTCTGGTTTCCTCAGTGTGTATGCCCAGCAGTGGGATTGCTGGATCAGTGTAATTTTCAAATGACTGCTTTTGTGCAGACTTCGTAGTAAAACTGAAAGTGTTAGTCATTCTGTCATGTCCCACTCTCCAACCCCATGGACTGTAGCCCACAAAGCTCTCTGTCCATGGAATTCTCCAAGCAAGAATACTGGAGTGGGTAGCCATTCTTTTCTCCAGGGGATCTTCCCAATCCAGGGATCAAACCTGAGTCTCCTGTATTAGACGCAGATTTTTTACAATCTGAGCCACCAGGAAAATCCAAGACTTCATAAGACAATAGAGAGTGTTCCATGTAAATAATTGTTTTAGTATGTTTCTTAATGTACATGATATATTTGCAATTAATTTTATGTGAAACTTGAATAATAAAATTAAATATAAAAACTGAATGTATGATGTGCATAGAATCATTCTTAACAATTTATATGGATTAGTTTTTAAAATTTTATACATTGTGATTATTATATACATTATTTGTTCAAAAGTTTTCTTCTGAAATATTGTTTTACATGATATTCAGCAGTACTTCTAACATGGACAATTATTCACCTTAGCTTTATAAGCCCTTTAACAGAATTTCCACTTTACACTGACAATGAAAGCATGTTGACATTATCATATTATATTGATGATTTTAATATTTTCTTTTTCTAGAGTGGTTTGAGGTTCACACCACAATTGAGCAGTAAGGTCAGAGTTCTCATAAACCACTGTCCCCACATATACGTAGCCTCTTCTATTGTCTATCCATTTTATCAGTTTATAAAATAGTCAATGGCTAAATGTTAATTTTTAAAAACTAGATTTTCCTCAATGATTTGACAGAACTATATATATAATTAGAATTCTAACACTAGAATGCCTATGTACTATATATAAATAAAATTTGCAAGTTGTGTGATTATTTATAGTCAAGGTGAATGTACTTAAAATTCAGTTCAACAGCTTCACCTGGATAAAATATCAAAATACATGAACCATTAGTAACTTTTTGTTAAAGACACTTTGCACGTGTATTCATAATTTGATGGTTTGGCCATTCTTTTAACTATATGTTTCTTTTCACACTTGCATGTTTCTTGAGAAGTTCAGATATGTATAATCATTAGCATTTTTATATTGCTAAGACTCAAATATAAAATTCACTTTCTAGAGGCTTTTATTTATAAGTGAGTTGAATGGTAAACAAAATTTTAATGCGTGTGTGTAACTAGAAATTGTATATGATTAGAATTCTAAAACCAAATAATGTCTATTAAAATTTAGTTAAGAACTTATCTCCAAAATAGAAACTGACCCACAGATAGAGATCAGACATGTGGTTGCCAAGGGGGAGCAGGGAAATGAGAGGGAGGGACTAAGAGGTTGAGGTTAGTAGATGCAAAATATCACATTTAGAATGGATAAACAAGGTCCTACTATTTAGCACAGTGAACTATATCTAACCTCCTGGGATAAATCATAATAGAAAATAACAGTAAAAAAATGTGTATACATGTAAAACTGAGTCACTGTACTTACTGTACAACACAGGTTGGCACAACACTGTAAATCAGCCATACTTCAATTAAAAAAAAATTTAAATCCATCCACCAAACATTTTCTATCAAATCTGCACTCTTCGCTCATCTCCTATTCAATGCTCTGTATTAATTTTGAAATGCTCAGTCATGTCTGACTCTGAGACCCCAGGAATTGAAGCACAACAGGCCTCCCTGTCAATCACCAATTCCCAGGGTTTACCCAAACTCATGTCCACTGAGTTGGTGATGCCATCCAGCCATCTCATCCTCTGTCGTCCCCTTCTCCTCCTGCCCCCAATCCCCCCCAGCATCAGAGTCTTTTCCAATGAGTCAACTCTTCGCATGAGATGGCCAAATGAGTTTCAGCTTCAGCATCAGTCCTTGCAATGAACACCCAGGACTGATCTCCTTTAGAATGGACTCGTTGGATTTCCTTGCAGTCCAAGGGACTCTCAAGAGTGTTCTCCAACACCACAGTTCAAAAGCATCAATTCTTCGGCACTCAGCTTTCTTCACAGTCCAATTCTCACATCCATATATGACCACTGGAAAAACCAAAGCCTTGACTAGATTGACCTTTGTTGGCAAACTAATGTCTTTGCTTTTGAATATGCTATTTAGGTTGGTCATAACTTTCCTTCCAAGGAGTAAGTGTCTTTTAATTTCATGGCTGCAGTCACCATCTGCAGTGATTTTGGAGCCCCCCAAAAATAAAGTCAGCCACTGTTTCCACTGTTTCCCCATCTATTTCCCATGAAGTGATGGGACCAGATGCCATGATCTTAGTTTTCTGAACGTTGAGCTTTAAGCTAACTTTTTCACTCTCCTCTTTCACTTTCATCAAGAGGCTTTTTAGTTCCTGTTCACTTTCTGCTATAAGGGTGGTGTCATCTGCATATCTGAGATTATTGATATTTCTCCCGGCAATCTTGATTGCAGTTTGTGCTTCTTCCAGCCCAGTGTTTCTCATGTGGGATTTGTAATAATATGTGAATTTTAAAATATAATTTATTCCATTCTTAATAGTTAATTTTTATTTCAAATACTGTTTTAACTGATCTTCACATCAAATTTTTACAAGATTCAGAATTCTACCCTTAAAAAATATTGAAATTAAGCCTACCAAGCTTTACCTTTTATCAACTTCACATTATCTGTCATCCTAATATTCTTTACCTCAATTCCCATTCACAGCTCAAGCCATTGTAATCTCATTTCACTTATCGTTTAAGTAGTTCTCAATAATGTCCCTAATAAACCCAAACATTTTCAATTTTTATTTGAATTTTGAGCAGATGCTCCATAGTGATCATACTTTTCACCTTCAAATTCTCTCTTTATTTGGTTTTCATGTTAATGAAAACAACTCTTATTGATGGGGATTTTCAGGACTACAGTATAATATATGTGAATCAAGTCTGACAAAATGTACATTTAATTGACCAACTAGTGTTTCACATCACCACATAAGCAGGGTAAACTGTAACTACTGATTGATTTTAAGAAGAAACCCTACATAAATCTTTTACATAGGCATCAGCCCATGATGAATCTGTATTTGTAAATGACTTTCTAGTTTAGCTCTTTCTGTGCATCAAGATAATGAACAGGTAAGAGTCAGTAAGATTTTTGTGTCTACATTTTAATGGTATTGGCAGATGGTTAAAAAATTGTTCCTCTTTTTCATGAGAATTTTATCTTCAGTCATATTTCCTAGCTTTGTTTCCCTTGAAAAGCAGGTAATGATGCTACTTGTCAACTAAGTTACTAAGCAACTTTGCTTATGGTAAAATGACTGCTTAATTGAGGACTGACTTAAACCAGGGGACAATAAATACTGGGCAGGAAGCCCTATTGTGAAATTCCTCTGAGTATGAAGACTCATAATTAGGCATGTACCTTGTAAGGTCAATGAAAGGTCTTTCTATGCAGATGGTACAAAAGATGCCTGGCCCCTTTGGAATGTGAAACTTTTAATCAAGTGTGGTCCCACACCTGTAGATCTGCACCTTTATACCTGAGCTGTTACCTGGGTAGAATAGAGCTCAACACGGCTCTATGGGTTTACAAGAACTACTCCAAGATTACCACTAAGAGGAATACCTCCTCAGGTTCTCCTGGCAAGATGAGGTTCCCACTGTATATATCCTTTCCGTTATACTGGTATGATTGAAATATTGATTCAATTTCCAGATGGTCTGATATTTCCAGATTTTCAGCATCTATGAAATTTCATTCAACATTTTCCTCTATGTGTATATTTGTATGTCAAATTTTCAAATTATAAAAACCCATAGTAGGGCTAACATGTTTAAACTCACTCAAGAATAACAATACCTATTATGATATAGGGAATTTATTTAGATCATTATATTATGAAAACATACTTTTTCATGCAGATTCAGAGTTGAAGCCTAGAAAAAGTAGGAAAGGAAACAGGAAAATATTACATCTTTCATCATATTATTGGGTTGGCAAACGTTCCTTAGGGTTTTTCTGTAACAACCAGTTTTTTAGTCAATCCAATATATGAATTAACAGTCAATACCATGATTCATATGTTTTATAGAAATGGAATCATGTTTTAATTTTCAATATCTAAATGCTAAAAATGCATTTAATGAGTTCAAGTTTTTATATAAAATATACAATTTGCCATATGGCTGTTTCCAAATGTGCTTTATTAATTAAGTATATGATTCTTTTAGTAGTCATTTTTTTTCTCTATTACTTTAAATTACAATTTGGAAATATAACATATGTACAAAATCAAACACTTTCAGAGCATGTTTGATAACAATGTCAGAAGTAGTCGAAATCTTAGGCAATGAAATATTCATACTTGACATTATAAACTGAACATAAATTTGCCTACTTTTAAACATGGAGACAATCCTATGCTGCTCTAATTATAAATTAAACTTATTTTCAAAATTTAAGATGCAAATGACCTTTCTCCTAACTTCGATTTCAATATTTAAGATGTTTTATTAACACTTTCCCATTTTTTTTCTCCATTCTGTTTCTCTTATTTGCCTTCAGCCATTTTTTAAAAACGAAACTTTTTTTAATTTAATTTTATTTTTTAACTTTACAATATTGTATTGGTTTTGCCATATATCGAAATGCTTATGGGCTACATCAAGAAATATCCATAAACATGTCTATGCTTAATTTTGTGCATTTAATACACAGTGAACAAAGACATATATTTGACAAATGCCTGGGTTGCTTGAACAATTATTTCTTTTCTCTTAGTGAGTATTTATGTAATTATTCTTTTGATATTATCATAACTGTCTTTTTTTTTTCTAATTTTATTTTATTTTTAAACTTTACATAATTGTATTAGTTTTGCCAAATATCAAAATGAATCCACCACAGGTATACAAGTGTTCCCCATCCCGAACCCTCCTCCCTCCTCCCTCCCCATACTGTCTTATGTTACCTGCCCACAAGTTCTGCAATATTTTTTTACTTAATTAATTACTTGATGAAGAGATAACATCCTGGACTTCTGAAATGCAAACAAAGAAATAGAAAGTATGGTAGATTTCAAGGACAATATTTTAGAATAACAAATGGTTTTTCATTCCCAGAACCAGGTAATTCATTCCATCATAAAATAAGGATCCAAGGAATGTTATCAATCACACTGCCTGATAAGCTTTTATTGCAGAGATAAAGAACTAAACAGATTCTAATAAACACAAATTTCATATTTTTCTTAAAGGTAAACTTTTGTTTACTTTTTCAACCTAATGTATAAAAACTAATGATATAATTAGCAGAGATTATATTAAACTCCTGGACCAAAATGTATGCAAAAGAATGCTTTCCAATCTGTTTGAATGTAAGTTAAGTGAATGTATTCAAGAACAAATGATCCCTAGTTATAATTATAGTGGACTGTAATAGGTTTAATATATTATAACATAGTTTGTATTTGACTTCACCACACTTTAGTATCAATTTAAACAATCTTCAAAGAAATATAATACAGTCTTTTTGAACTATGTATAGTAATAATAATGATAGTCTGGGCAAAGATACATGAATAGAAATTTACTAAGAATTTAACCACACATTCAAAATAAAACTATTGTTGGTAATAGCTTAAAAAAATAACTACTAAGGCATGGATGATAAAAGATGAATCCTCAAATAGTGTCTCATGTTCAATTTTTTTAAAAAAGTATGAATTACAAAGCTATGTATTCACGTTACCAGAATCATGCTCTAAAGAACAACTTAGAAATGGAAGTAAAAATCACCACGGACTATGACAAATATGTTATGATCCAATGTGGTGGTTAATATTATGTGCCAACTTGACTCGGAGAAGGCGATGGCACCCCACTCCAGTACTCTTGCCTGGAAAATCCCATGGACGGAGGAGCCTTGTAGGCTGCAGTCCATGGGGTCGCTGAGGGTCAGACACGACTGAGCGACTTCACTTTCACTTTTCACTTTCATGCATTGGAGAAGGAAATGGCAGCCCACTCCAGTGTTCTTGCCTGGAGAATCCCAGGGATGGGGGAGCCTGGTGGGCTGCCGTCTATGGGGTCGCACAGAGTCGGACACGAATGAAGTGACTTAGCAGCAGCAGCAGCCAACTTGACTGGGTGTGTCTGCAAGGGTGTTTTTTTCAGGAAGAAATTAGCATTTGAATTATAGGACTAAATAAAAAAGATCCACACTCACCAATGTGGACATATTGGTTGAGGGCCTAAACAGAACAAAAAGGTGGAGAAAGGGCAAATTCTCTCTTAATCTTGGACACTATTTTTTTCATCCTGGGTCCTCCCCTACATTGTAAGTTCTCAGGTCTTCAGCCTTAGACTCGGAGTTCCAGCATGGATTCCCCCTTGTTTCTCAGGCCATTAGAGTCAAGTTTTGAATTATATCACCAGCTTCCCCAAGTCTCTAGTTTACAGTCAGTAGTAGTGAAAGTCACTCAGTCATTTCCGACTCTTTGACATCCCATGGACTATAAAGTCCATGGAATTCTCCAGGCCAGAATACTGGAGTGGGTAGACTTTCCCTTCTCCTGATCCAGGGATTGAAGCCAGGTCTCCTGCATTGCAGATGGATTCTTAACCAGCTGAGCCACAAGGGAAGCCCAACAGTCATTAGATTATTAATACATTTCAGCTTCCATAAACCAGTTCCCTTAATAAATTTCTTCTCACAAGAATCTGCCTGCAATGCAGGAGGACTGGGTTCCATTCCTGGATCAGGAAGATCCCCTGGATAAGGGAATGGCTATTCACTCCAATACCTTTGCCTGGAGAATCCCATGGACAGAAGAGCCTGGCGGGCTATAGCCCATGGGGTCTCAAGAGTTGGACACGACTGAGAAACTAATGCTTTAACATTCTTATTTTTCTGTGAAACTATCTTATTGGTTCTATTTCTCTAGAGTATCATAACACATCCAACTACATCAGTTATCCAGTGTCCAGTTTCTAAACTGAAAAGGAACGAGACCAGAGTACTTCTGTGTTTGTCTTTCAGCACATCTGAAGTTCTCTTTTTCTATCCTGGAGAACAAGATGACAAAATGTAAACTGGTTGATAGTACTGTAGACCAGGATGATGTTTTTACTAAACAAGATATAACAAGTAATATTAAACTGAATGGAGACCTTCATTATGCGGTACAGGTTTCTATTATTGGTGATACATTTTTCTAAAATGTTGTTAATAGAATTTTTGTAAAATTATCCTTTCTTACTGTTTTTAGAACAAAAGAGAAAATAGAAGAGTAGTCAAATCAACAGCTAACAGTGTAGCCTTGTTAGTCTTTCATGGATCTAACACTCTTCAGTGGGTCCAAAAGTTCAAAACTATATACATAATGTTAATAGTACTTGGACATTATTTACCTTTAGGCTCTCGTTCTCTCATTAGTGCCAGCGAACATTTCCAGAGGCTGCAATAGTATGTGATAAAATGCAAATACTTTTGACAACCCAAATTTCTTATATTAAGCATTATATACAGGAGATTTGAAAAATGTAAAGAGATAGTATGGGCTTCTCCATTGGTTCAGAAGTACAGAATCTGCCTGCAATATAGGTGATGTGGGTTTCATCCCTGGGTCAGGAAGATCCCCTGGAGAAGGAAATGGCAGTTCACTCCAGTAATCTTGCCCAGAAAATCCTATTGACAGAGAAGCCTGGTGGGTTACAGTCCATGTGGTCACAAAAGAATCAGACATAAATGAGTGACTAAATAACAACAACAAAGAGATACTACTATTCTCAATTATTTTACTTTCAAAAATACAATCATCTTCAGGGAAAAAGGTATTATCCTTGTTTATGGGAAATAAGATTATTGTTATATTTAAATCAAGTAAAATTAATGCTTTAAATTAATAGTTTTACTTTCTAATTTAGTAACTACTATTAGAGATAATCTACAAAAACAGAATCTTTCAGAATTCTCAAAAATATTTAATTATTCTGGTTCCTGAGAAACAAACACTCTATGAAAAGATAATGTTTGAGAAAAAATGACTTAACTCATTAGATTTATAATTTATAATTCAATAATATCAAAGTAAGAATGATAGCAAAATGTGAGTAATGTCTAAAGAGCAATTATAAAGTCTCATACATGTAGAAGACCAGGGAAGTAGCATCTATGCCCACATCAGGTACAATCATAAGACTACATGTTTAAATACATAATTCCTGTCAGAATTCAAGACACCCATTACTGGACTTTACAGGTGTTACTAGTGGTAATGAATCTGCCTGCCAAAGGAGACTCAAAAGACAAGGGTTTGATTAATGGGTCAGGAAGATACCCTGGAGTAGGGAATGGCAACCCATTTCAGTATTCTTGCCTGGAAATTTCCATGGACGGAGGAGCCTGGTGGGCTATAGTTCAGGGGCCTGCAAAGAGTCAGACATGACAGCAACTGAGCACATGTTACTGGAATTGAATTAAATAATAAATTCTCTGAACTCCAAACGTATCTGATATGCTATATATCACTAGAATACTATTTCTGAATTATTTAGGGCCTCACACTTTTTAGCTGAAGTGAAGTGAAAGTCACTCAGTTATGTCCGACTCTTTCCTAACCCATGGACTGTAGCCTGCCAAGCTCTTCTGTCCATGGAATTCTCCAGGCAAGAATACTGGAGTGGGTAGCCTTTCCCTTCTGCAGGGAATCTTCTCAATCCAGAGACTGAACCCAGGTCTCCTCCACTGTAGATGGATTCTTTACCATCTGAGCCACCTGGGAAGCCCAAGAATACTGCAGTGGGTAGCCTATTCCTTCTCCAGAGAATTTTCCTGACCCAGGAATTGAATCAGGGTCTCCTGCATTTCAGGTGGATTCTTTACCAGCTAAGCTACCAGGGAAATCCCTGCTTTTTAGTTAAGGTAATGTTTTTGAGAACTCTTATTAGTCTGCATTAACAAATTATGACAAAAATAGCATCTTATAACATCACACATTTATCATGTCACAGCTTCTGTGGGTCAGGAATCTGGGCACAGCTTAGCTACATCCTCTTCTTTAGACTGTCACAAGTTGCAAAGAGTCTGTCATCAAGAGCTGGCCTCTAAACTGAAAGATGGCCTGGGAAAGGATCCACTTCAAAGTGTATATTGTTGCTGAGAGAATTCAGTTCCTAGAGACTGCAGACTGCTGTTTCTGATTCTTAGAATGCAGGGAATGAGGATTGCCCTCAGTTCCTTGGCATAAGGACTTCTCTAACTTTGCTTCACCAAACTGGGATAGCCAGGAAAGCAACAGGGAGTCTTAGAAAGTCACAGTCTTCAGGCTAATGGTCTCCCAATTGAGCTATTTCAGTCACATTATAAAGTACAACCTTATGTATCCCAATTACATATATGATATCTTATCCACTGTGCCATATTTTATTGCTTAAAAACAAGTCACCAGACAGCCAACTCAACTCAATGCAAACAGGACAAGATAAAACAAGGGTGTAGATACCAAGAGACAGGGATCACTAAAGTCACTTTAAGTAAACCCAGTAATACCTGACTATATTCCCAAGCATGGGGGGGGGGGGGGAATCTCTGGTTAATATAAAAAAATGTTTTAATTTATACATACATTTTATGATCAATTTGGTGATAAGTTCAGTTTATGATATGATTTAGGATGAAAAGATGGCCATGCATTTACTTCCTATTCTACATAAATCTGAATTTCCTAGATGAAAAATAATAGTTAATACTCTTTTTTAACAATTCTAATAACATGCTATTGGTCCACTCGGGAATTGTGTATCCAGTTTACTGAGGTCATTATAAAGGTGGCACTATAATTAAATCATAGAGGACTAAGGAACATTATGAGGTAAAAAGCTGTCTTTGAGAAATAAAGGCTGTCAGGAAGATTCACAGAATGAATTAAGTCAAAACTTCCTAGAAAGTGCATCACTGGGCTATATCATTGGATGGGTTTGTCAAAGTTAGGAAGGGATCAGATCATGAAAGATGTGTCTGCTAATAAAAGTCATTTAATCTTTTCACCTGAAAATTATTGAGAAATACAGCTTTAATTATGATGTTGTATTTTCACAATGTAATGCATCAATCAATTAATGATAATATTTAAGGATACTATAATGGAGTTGATGGTATGAAATTATTTGAGGAATTCAGATTATTATCAGCAGAAAATTAAGAGGCCCTCTATAATTATCCAGGTGAGAAGTTTTGAAGATGTGAAGATACAATATCAGAAAACAGAAATAAAGATCACGTAAGGTAGAAAAGATCACATATTTCCAAAGTGGGCTATGTTAATTAATAGGTATTTGAGATAGTGGTAGAATAGTATACACAATTACCTTCCCTTAACTCTGAAATCAGTGTAATCCCATCATCAGATCAGATCAGATCAGTCACTCAGTCGTGTCCGACTCTGTGATCCCATGAATCGCAGTATGCCAGGCCTCCCTGTCCATCACCAAGCCCATTATAGTAAACTTTTATTTTATTAAAATCTGACTTTATATATCTGAAGTAGGACGTGATAGTCTCCATTTCTAACAAACTCCAGGCAAGAGAGGGCAAGAGTAAACATGGACATTTCAGAAACCAGTGAACTAAAATGGATGGGAATGGGTGAATTAATTCAGATGACCACTACTCTACTACTGTGGGCAAGAATCCCTTTAGTAGAAATAGAGCAACCTTCATAGTCAACAAAAGAGTTTGAAATACAGTACTTGGGTGCAATATCAGAAAAAAAAAAAAAATTGACAGAATGATCTCAGTTTGTTTCCAAGGCAAACCATTCAACATCACAGTAATTAAAGTCTCAGTTCAGTTCAGGTCAGTTGCTCAGTCGTGTCTGACTCTTTGTGACCCCATGAATTGCAGCATGCCAAGCCTCCCTATCCATCACCAACTCCTGGAGTTCACTCAGACTCACATCCATTGAGTCAGTGATGCCATCCAGCCATCTCATCCTCTGTCGTCCCCTTCTCCTCCTGCCCCCAATCCCTCCCAGCATCAGAGTCTTTTCCAATGAGTCAAGTCTTCACATGAGGTGGCCAATAAAATCTATGCCACAACAAATAATGCCAAAGAAGCTGAAATTGAACAGTCCTATGAAAACCTATAAGACCTTCTAGAACTAACACTGGGAAAAAAAAAAAAAAAAAAGATGTCCTTCTCCTCATAGGGGACTAGAATGCAAAAGTAGGAAGTCAAGAGGTACCTGTAGTAACAGGCAAGATTGGCTTGGAGTAAAAAATGAAGCAGGACAAAAGCTAACAAAGTTTTGCCAAGAGAATGCACTGGTCTTAGCAAACAGCCTCTTTCAACAACACAATAGACAACTCTACACATAGACATCACCAGATGGTCAACACTGAAATCAGATTGATTATATTCTTTGCTGCCAAAGATGAAGCAGCTCTATATAGTCAGCAAAAAACAAGACCTGGAGCTGACTGTGGCTCAGATTATGAGTTCCTTATTGCAAAATTCAGGCTTAAATTGAAGAAAAGTAGGAAAAACCATTAGAACATTCAGGTATGACCTAAATCAAATCCCTTATGATTATACAGTGGAGGTGACAAATAGATTCAAGAGATTAGACCTGGTAGATAGAGGGCCTGAAGATCTATGGACAGTGGTCCAGAACACTGTACAGGAGGTGGTGACCAAAACCATCCTCTAGAAAAAGAAATGCAAGAAGGCAAAGTGGTTGTCTGAGGAGGCCTTATAAATAGATGAGAAAATAAGAGAGGCAAAAGGCAAAGGGAAAAAGGAAAGATATACCCAATTTAATGCAGAGTTCTAGAGAACCAAAACTTCCCTGGTGGCTCAGATGGTAAAGAGTCTGCCTGCACTGTGGGAGACCCAGGCTTGATCCCTGGCAGGCTGGGGAAGATCTCCTGAAGAAGGAAATGGCAACCCACTCTGGTATTCTTACCTGGAGAAGTCCATGGACAGAGGAGCCTGGTGGGCTACAGTTCATGGGGTCACGAAGAATAGGACATGACTGAGTGACTAACTCTTTCACTTATTTTTTTTTTCCTAGAGAACAGCAAGGAGAGATAAGAAAGCCTTCTTAAGTGAACAAAGCAAAAACATAGAAGAAAACAATAGAATGGGAAAAACTAGATATCTCTTCAAGAAAATGGAAGATACCAAGGGAACATTTCATTCAAAGGTGGGCACAATAAAGAACAGAAATGGTAAGCACCTAACAGAAGCAAAAGAAATTAAGAGGTGGCAAGAATACAGAGAAATATACAAAAAATGATCTTCATGACCCAGAAAACAATAATGATGTGGCCACTCCCCTAAAACCAGACATTGTGGACTGTGAAGTCAAGCAGGCCTTAGGAAGCATTGCTGTGAACAAAGCTAGTAGAGATAATAGAATTCCAGTCGAGCTATTTTAAATCCTAAAGATGATGATGTTAAAGTGTTCAATATGCCAACTGGTTTAAAAAACTCACCAGTGGCCACAGGACTGGAAAATGTCAGTTTTGATCCAGTTCCAAAGAAAGGCAATGCCAAAGAATGTTCATACCATTGCATTCAAAAGGTATCTTTGGTGAAGTGTAGTCTATTTTACTACTTCCATTGGTTCAAGAAAATTAACTCCTCATTAATCTCTATAACTGAAAAGGACCAGGTTAATACTGAGAGGTATACTGGAAGAAGAAAAACAATGCCCGTGGCAAATGGCAATTACACCTTTGATTAATACAGTTCTAGCTTGTTTCCTCAATTTCTATAAAGTGGGATTCAAATAAAACTCCAAAAAGAATGGTAACAATGGAATGACTAACAACTATGAGGAAAGACTTAAACTTTATACTTCGAGGAGAATGGAAAAGAAAAGGTTGACTGAAAACAACTGTTATTAGAATCCACAAGTAATGTACATGTGGCTATGGATTCAACTTGTTGTAGCACCAGTGTACATAGACATTTAAATTTATTTTCCCCTTTTAGAACAAATGCTTTTTCTTTTTTCTACCCTACAGTCCTTCTTTCCTGAAGCAGCAGTATTCCTTTCATTCTGGTAATTGTGCTTTCTTCTTGCTCCAAATATATCAATATTTCCCATGTGTGCTGTGCTTAGTCGCTCAGTCATGTCTGACTCTGTGACCCCATGGACTGTAGCCTACCAGGCTCTTCTGTCCATGGGGATTCTCCAGGCAAGAATACTGAATTGGGTTGCCATTCCCTTATCCAGGGGATTTTCCCAACCCCGGGACTGAAGCTAGGTCTCCCACATTGCAGGCAGATTCTTTACCATACCAGGGAAGTCCAATTATTTCCTATATGATCTGTTACTTTCGGATTCAACTATTTATTGGAGACAGTTGATTAGGTATGGGATTATTGATTTGGTGTGGGAATATTTTCCTGGAAACTTCTAAACTGAAGCTTAGATTGCCTATTCTCTGCTTGGATTTCTAATATGTATAATTTGGAACATTGAGCTCCATCAGTTGACAAATTTGGTTAGAAATGAGTGAACAGAGCCAATATGCAAAGAAAACCAAGAGGATGCAATTTTATATAAATATACATTGAAAGGAAAGTGAAAGCCTCTCAGTTGTGTCTTACTCTTTGCAACCATATGGACTATAAAGTCCATGGAATTCTCCAGGCCAGAATACTGGAGTGGGTAGCCTTTCCCTTCCCCAAAGGGTTTTCCCAACCCAGGGATTAAACCCAGGCCTCCCGCATTGCAGGTGGATTCTTTAACAGCTAAGCCACAAGGCAAGCCCAGATATGAATTAGGTATTCTGAATTATTCTACCACACTTTGGCTTTCTTAATCTCCAGGAGTTTTGCTTATCAAATATTTCCAACACTTCAGGCATATCATCACCTCTACCTCCTGAAGTCTATACCAGGGCTGTATAAAAATGTATGGCAGTACCTTTTTTTTTTTTTCCAGTAAAGAAAGGTATGACAAATTCAATCTCAACATTATTCACAGTAAAATACAAAATAATATATTTTCCATTTCTTTCCTTTTCTCAATTTTGTCATAGGCACTACTCTATAGGGTTCAATAAAGTTCATTTTTATGTCAACCAAACTTTATTGATTCAGTTCAGCTTCATGAGTTTACACTGAACTACTGCTCACCCTCAAAGAATGCTAATCAAGTAATTTCATGACATCTATATAACCTTGCAGTAAAGGCACACCAGTGTAAAGGTGGGTGAATTACATTCTATTTGATGCTTGATTTACTCTACAGCTGTCTCCAGCAATGAAATATAGCAGCTAGGAACTAAAGGTTGGGTGGTTTTCAAACAGATTAGGAATTATATGGTGAAGAGGGTAGATCCCTGGGGGAACACTAAGAATGAATTGGCTTACTTAAAAACTCTTGGTTTTGTCAGGATCTGGTTTACATTTGGATTTGTTTCAGACTAAAATAAGTTAGAAATTGGACAGGCACACACACTTGTCTTTCTTTGCTAATCTACTTAGAATAACTAAGAAACATTTCATCTGACTACTGTAGGAAAGGTTAATACTTAAAAATCTTTACTGATACAAAAGAAAAATAAGATGTGCTTAACATCAGCAGAGAGCCAGTTTCTACACGTGCCACTTCCACTTAACAATGCCACTGAGGCACTGTCCAAATACCCCTGAAGATATAGTTGCTCTGAATATTTACTGAAATGAATTTATTTTTGAAAGTGAATAATATTGTCATATTATTATTAAAAAAAGAGGCAAGCTTCTTTTATCTTTAGGTCAAGTTTAGAAAATTCAACAGCGATATAGTTTTCTGACATTGCTACAGTAATAACAATGAAAAAGGTACCGTTATAATATCCAACCAGTATACGAGACAGCAAAAGAGACACTGATGTATAGAACAGTCTTTTGGACTCTGTGGGAGATGGAGATGATTTGGGAGAATGGCATTGAAATATGTATAATATCGTATATGAAAGGAGTCGCCAATCCAGGTTCGATGCGCGATACTGGATGCTTGGGGCTGGTGCAATAGGACGACTCAGAGGGATGGTATGGGGAGGGAGGAGGGAGGAGGGTTCAGGATGGGGAACACATGTATACCTGTGGTGGATTCATTTCGATATGCGGCAAAACCAATACAATATTGTAAAGTTAAAAAATAAAATTAAATTTAAAATAAAAGAAAAAAAAAAATAAATATTTATAATCTGACATTTCAAATTCTTATGCAAAATATTGGTTTGAAATATCTATTAAAAAGTAATATGGCATAATTAATTTAATCATATACAGAACAATGAGGCCATGTACACTTTGTTTTATTATGCAGTGAAAAGGGAATTTAATAGTAATGAATCTAAAATAGTTTTCTTCCCAAGTATCAATTTAGAATCAATACTTATACTTTTCTATAGTTCATCATTTTATACATAGAATAATAGAATTTGCTAATTTTGATGAAGCATATACAATTCACAAAACAAAAAGCAAGTTTAAACATGAACTATTAATATATGATTTAAAAATTGAGGAAAGTTCAACTTTTAATATATTTGCAATTCTACCAGGTATCTGAAAATACAGCATTTGGTGTGTAGGATACATGGGTAGTACTATAGACAACAGGTCATTATTCAACAAAAGAATGATTAAATATGTAAAAGGAGATATAACATTTAATATTAATATAAGATAACCAAGTAAATCATTTAAAGATGAAAAATAGAGGTTATTTTGAATTTTAATTGCACTATAATTTAAAAGAGTCTGACATTATACATGTCAGTTAGGCTACCATCTCCTCTTTCTTCCTTGGGTCACATCACCCTTGTTCTTTATGGAATGTGCTGCATACTAAGTTGCTTCAGTATCCAACTCTGTGTGACCCTATGGACTGCAACCTGCCAGGCTCCTCTATCCATGGGATTATCCATGCAAGAATACTGGAGTGGGTTGCTGTGCCCTCCTCCAGGGGATCTTCTCAACCCAGGGATTGAACCTGCATCTCTTATGTCTAACCTGCATTGGCAGGAGGGTTCTTTTTTATTTTTTTGGCAGGAGGGTTCTTTACCACTAGCACCACCTGGGAAGTTACCTAAAATTATTTCTACTTTTCCTTTCCTATTAACAAGAGATGAAACTTTTTTTTTTCTCTTAAAGTGGCTTACAAATGCTTTTATTAACTTAATAAATTCAAGTTCCCTCCTTTAGAGGTCACTAGAATTAATGATTGTACTTCATGATTATTCAAATTATTGTAATCATCTGAAGCTAATTCTTTGCCAGTAGCTGATCCTTGGTTTTATTTGGGATAGTTCAGAACTGCGTGACCTATTTTCCTTCAAATTTTAGGTTTCATAATCTCTATTGGCCAATTTGGCTGCATGAATAAGTGTTTTATTAATAATACTCCTGATGTAAGAGTATCTGCAACTGCTTTGTGACTAAAATATAATCTGCATAAGTTAAAAATACTCTGAATAAAACTCTTTTTACTTAATAGATCCTTGGCAATGTAAATTTGTCTAAACATTTCAGAATCAACCTGTTTATGTGACCCTTTGGGTAATTCAAACAAACAATCCACATTGGCAATCTGTGTTATATAATTGTTTGAATAAAATGAAAGAATGTGGATACCCATAAAGAAGGATCTCATACCCTGCTAAGTTATTCAGGAGTATCTCAAACATCCCACCATAAATAAATTGTGGTTTATCCATATGAGAAGATATACCTCTGAAATTAAAAACATGATTAAAATATTGATACATGAAACAATATAATAAATCAAAATAGTTATGCTGAGTGAAAGAATCTATGCAAAAAGATCACAGGTTGTACAAAAATTCAAACTGATTGACAGTTCCAGAAATCATAGCAGTGATTATCTGAATTATCTGATTATCAAGGAAAGACATGAGAATTCTGTACGTGACTGACACACCATTAAGTTGACATTTTGATTCTAGTGACCGCCCCCTCAGACCTTCTGTTTTTCACTGGGCTCTGGGTTTTTCCATGAACATGCAAGATCTGTCAGAAATTATTTCAACCTCTTTACAGCTCTCAGAATTCTAAAATCTACTCTTTCAATGTCCACATGTTCTGTAACACCTGAACCTGGCTAATAAAGTTTTTATTATTTAAACTTGGGGAGAAGATGGGAAAATGGTGACAAATTGGCCATACTTAACATAAGACGTAGCAGTCCCTCATGAGTAAATAATTCTCTATTATCCAGTGTATGGAAATAGTGGTGCTAAATAATGCACTACATTTTAAAATATATTATTTGTATCAGGGAATTATCTAATTTCATGCCTCTATAACCAGAAACAGAGCTCCATGAAGCTTTATTTTCACCTATTATAAATATTCCCTTAACTATCAATGTTTAAAATACTGTGCAAAATTGTCAAAATTATGCTTGTTCTTTTCAAAAGATCAATCCACCCAACTATCTCTATCTACCCTCCTTTATCATAATTTTTAAATTAAACTGCATGTGGCTCCTGAAGGAAGAAGTATAATACCCTTTGGAAAAAGATACCCAAAGCATCAGAAACATTCAGTCTTTCTGGTGGT
The DNA here is from genome assembly GCF_003369695.1 of Bos indicus x Bos taurus. Taxonomy (NCBI): domain Eukaryota; kingdom Metazoa; phylum Chordata; class Mammalia; order Artiodactyla; family Bovidae; genus Bos; species Bos indicus x Bos taurus. Next base: position 13,942,101 of record NC_040076.1, on the reverse strand, counting down.
TGCATGGCTAGACAATAACTAGAGACTAGGTTGCATTCAAGGTCTTCTGTTGGACATACTTCAGTGGGTTGCTTTGCTACCATTAAAGCAATGATAACATAGAAGAGACAGGGATAAAGGTTTACATGTGTCCAAATGATTATTTTAAGAGTCTTAGCTTGGCAAATCATGTTCTATAAATCAAAAAACTTCCACATATACATAAAGAGCTTTTAGAAGATGACAGAGCATTTGTATTTTTAACAGAATGATTGTGTCATGAATGACCATATTCTAAAAACAAAAAGATAAAAATGGAAAAAAAAAAAGATGACTTATCTAAGGAAAGTGAACTTATTTTGGTAGCGACGATGACTTTATCATTGAGAAATAAGAATTTAGTCCAAAGCCAAAATGAAACTGTATATTAATTTTATGATTTTACTTTTACACTTAAATTAATTTCATAAACAGATATACTATATATTCAGTTCAGTTGCTCAATTGTGTCCAACTCTTTGTAACCCCATGAATTGCAGCACACCAGGCCTCCCTGTCCATCACCATATATTAGTCAATGATTATATTTTCATCAGTAGCTTCACTGCGCTTAATAATTTTCTTATTTCTTTGGATTTGCTTCATAAGAAAATAGCAACAGCTTTCTATTCTCATCTCAGACTAAGTAATTTCAGCATATATGCTATCTCAAAATGAACCTAACAAAATTCAAATTAGTACTATCACCCACAATCCTTTGCACATAGACATTAGTTAACATATAATTACAAAATTCTTAAAAGTACTCACGTCTAATGTTAGTAACTTAGAAGAGATATACAGATATCTAGACTTCTATCTCAAATCACTTTCTGAATTCAAATGATTTCTCACTCTTTTCATCTCTCTGTCCAGTCATCTCATGTTCTTTCTCAAACAGAATGTTTTTCAAACACTGAACCATGTAAAAATAAATAATATCACAACCTTTTTGACAGTCAGAGTAACAGACAGAACTATTTCCATAATAAAGGGATATTAGCTAAAATCTGCCTGCTATGCCCTTGAAAGGGTACAAAGTAAAGTGCTGATTTTCTTGTTTGACAAAGGGAAAAAAAAAGATTAAATCTGTCAAGCAAACTATCATCTTCACTTTTACTAGCAGCATTTGTGGTTATTGATTTTGATAAAAACCCTTTCAAACTGAGAACAATTATGTTCAGTTGCCCAATTATCCTTTGGAATTCAGGTGTTTTCCCATTAGGGATGTTTAGAAAAATTCTTGTAAAGAATAGTTGTTGTGTGAAATTATTTCCAAGTGAACATCAATACCTATATTTAGTCGGAAGTTCAGATACCCTGGTATCAGCCTTATCTTCTCCAAAACTAAAACATTCCCAGCAGACATTCTGTTCACATTATTAATTCTTTAAAATTAAGTTTACAGACTTTCTAATATCCTTTTGTATTGAATAATCATCACAATCAAATGATCCTATCAAGATTCATTTCCTGTTTAAAATGCAATTTCTGTGGCCTTTTTATATGGCTTATTGACTCTACGATCCTATTATTTTCTTTAAAATGAGAAATTACAATTTTCTTTTAAACCAACCTATCATGTTTACATTTTTTTATATACACATATGTTACAAAAACATTTACTTTTATACCAATATTACATAAAATCAAGATGCAATTTCTCATTTGTTTACCATTTCCTGTGGTTTAGTTCATCCCTAATTTTAAAATACATGCAATACTTCATTGAAAGAAAAAATCTTCTACTATTATTTTTAAAATATTCTTAGGAGAAATGATTATCAAGAAGAGTGGGAAAATGGAAAGTAGATGAAGAATTGGAAGAAACAAAGTAAAAATAAAAATATGTATCTAGAAACAAGTGCTTATTTTTTACAAGTTTTGGGCAGTGTTCTATGAGAAAATAACAGTAATGTTCTTCTACCTTTTCATTATAATAATTTATTACTAGGCAGGAAATTCAGATACAAATTATGAAATTGTTGAGATATCACAGTATAAGTAATGGATAAATTCAAGTCTTTCATCCACTAAAATGTCTAAAGTAGGAAAATTAAGTCTATAATCTTAATGTGCTTGATAAAGAAATCATGCATATTTATAGTGAGCTTGTTATTTATGTAATTCTGGGATGATTTATTTCAGATGCTAGACTGGCATAGATAGATAGATTTTTTTTTTTTTAAGTTTTATTTTGTGATTTCATTGAAAGAAAACATTGTTAGGGAATAGGAGAGAGAAAAACAAGCAACACTAAGAACGTATTAAGGAGGTAATTTAAACTATAAATTATTGCTGAAATACCTATAAAGAATGAATTACCAAAAATTATATCCTACAATTCCACACTCATGTGACTTCTTTCCCCAAGTGGCTAATTTTTAATTTGAATTTGAATGTTATTTTTGGCTACATATTTTATTTTTAAATTAAAAATGGTGACATCTAACTTGCAGACAGAGTGTGAACAATTAATTGTATGAACAGAGAGTCTGAGCAGGGTTTGAAATTTTGATTTAAATCTCAATAAAACTATACTTCCAAATTGTTAGAAACTATGCTTCCAATATCTGCTGATATTTTTTTATTCCATTGCTTTGAACATTAAGTAAAACAGAGAATAAAATTAAAGACAAATCCATTTCCCCCTAGAGCATCCAAATACTAATAGAAATTTGTTCACACTAAAGAGTAAAATGTCTTTGAAAAAGATGTGAACTATATATTTCAAAGTAAATTTTAAATATAAACTCTAAAATACACTTGGCTACTTTTATTTGCCTTTCATTGTTTTGGGAAAGAGTGTAAGTATAATCTATTTAACAACTCAATGGACTTCTAAATTGAGAATTCTAAAAATTATATCCAAATAAATCTAACATTCTTTTGCTCCTATGAGAAACTGAATTATAGTGTTAACCACAAAGTAAAGCATTGTTTCTTTGCTTTTGCTTAGAACATCTTTTCAGACTTCCATTATCAAAACACAACTAATTTCATAAATTCATAGCCAATCAAGGAGTTAATTTATGTCAGATAGACCTGGAAATAACCTCAGATATGCAGATGACACCACCCTTATGGCAGAAAGTGAAGAGGAACTAAAAAGCCTCTGGATGAAAGTGAAAGAGGAGAGTGAAAAAGTTGGCTTAAAGCTCAACATTCAGAAAACGAAGATCATGGCATCCAGTCCCATCACTCCATGGGAAATAGATGGGGAAACAGTGGAAACAGTGTCAGACTTTATTTTTGGCTCCAAAATCACTGCAGATGGTGATTGCAGCCATGAAAGTAAAAGACACTTACTCCTTGGAAGGAAAGTTATGACCAACCTAGGTAGCATATTCAAAAGCAGAGACATTACTTTGCCCAACAAAGGTCTGTCTAGTCAAGGCTATGGTTTTTCCAGTGGTCATGTATGGATGTGAGAGTTGGACTGTGAAGAAGGCTGAGTGCCAAAGAATTGATGTTTTTGAACTGTGGTGTTGGAGAAGACTCTTGAGAGTCCCTTGGACTGCAAGGAGATCCAACCAGTCCATCCTAAAGGAGATCAGTCCTGGGTGTTCTTTGGAAGGACTGATGCTGAAGCTGAAACTCCAATATTTTGGCCACCTCATGTGAAGAGTTGACCTATTGGAAAAGACTCTGATGCTGGAAGGGATTGGGGGCAGGAGGAGAAGGGGACGACAGAGGATGAGATGGCTGGATGGCACCACTGACTCGATGGACATGAGTTTGGGTAAACTCCAGGAGTTGGTGATGGACAGGGAGGCCTGGCGTGCTGCGATTCATGGGGTCACAAAGAGTCCGACATGACTGAGAGACTGAACTGAACTGAACTGAGACCTGGCTGAATATTAAGAAGACAGATAAATTCTTCAAGATATTTTCAAAGCATTCCAGTGTATAAGGACTATCTTAAGCAAGGTAAGGGAAAACACAACTTGGCCTCCCACCAAATAAGAGTATTTCTTAAAGATTATAAATATTCTAATTTGTTTTATTTCACATTGAAGACCATGAGAAATATAAGTAGTGTTCCAAATGGGAGAAAGTTATAGGATAAACTGAAATCTGTCTCTCTCCATTGATGCGATGTGTCTAAGATAATGACAATGAAATACACAGATGAGAGAAGGAATATAAACTAGAATGGCCCTTAATGAATTTTTCTATAATTTTATGCTTTTTGCTCTAATCTTAGATTTTATTTAAAAAAAATAAATCCAACAATATTTAGTTAATTAACTGAAAAAAATTTACTGATGTAAACAACTAAATGCTAAGATGGGGTTATTTTTAATTTCTTTTAAAGGTTATTTACAAGTCATACCTGAGATTTCAAGAAAGTAGGGGAAATTCTCAGTTGCCAAATAGGAAGCATTTATAAGAATTCAAAGTGGGTACTGAAGCCAGGTTTTACCACTGGACAACTACCAGTCAGAGTGTCACAATGGGAAAATCTTCCATGATTGTTCTGAAAACAAGAAATGATGTATAAGTCCAGTTTATAAAAAGCAGTTGATATGTACAAGAAAACTCTCAGTGAAAGTCTACCAGAAAAAACACAAATCAAAAAACAAAAGTGACATGTTCAAAAAGTGATAGAGAAGTGACAGTGCCACTAGGTGATGGATGAATGAGATGATTCTCTCTGACAATCCTTAAACAGGGGTTGGGACTCATGAATTTAGGATTAGAATTCACACATAAGCACATGCAAAGGACCCAAAAATGACACAGTTATCTAAAAGGGATACAGACAGTCCACATCCTTATTCAAAATTTTTCTCTAGAATAGTAACTCCTCAAACAGATTTGTTAGAATTTTCTAGATGGAGTTCAAATAAACATGTTTGCAAACAAGTAAAAAACCAAAAAACTCATATCATGAAATAGGCTGACATCCATTATCAATTCAGCAACATTATTTGAGTACTAACTATATTCTAAATACTTTTCAAGATTCTAGGCATCCTCTAGTAAACAACAAAGGAAAAATAACCCTTACATTCACAGGACTTCTGTTTTGATTAAGGAGAGACAGGAAATTCAATATATAGCTGCATGATATAGTATGGTTAAAAATAAAAACTTCTATGGGAATCAATGAGTAAGATAAATGGAGAGTATAGATGTGCTGCTGCTGCTAAGTTGCTTCAGTTGTGTCCGACTCTGTCCAACCCCATGGACGGCAGCCCACCAGTCTCCCCCATCCCTGGGATTCTTCAGGAAAGAACGCTGGAGTGGGTTGCCATTTCCTTCTCCAATGCATAAAAGTGAAAAGTGAAAAGGGAAGTTGCTCAGTCGTGTCCAACTCTTAGCGACCCCATGGACTGCAGCCCACCAAGCTCCTCCATCCATGGGATTTTCCAGGCAAGATACTGGAGTGAGGTGCCATTGCCTTCTGTGTTATAGAGGTGAGGGAGTATCATAATGAATAAGACACAGTAGAAACCAACCAACCAAAATGACCAACAGTTCTCCAATTAGCCTTCTGTTACCAGTGATATTAAATAGAAGAATTAACTAGCAAAAGTTGCAAAAGTTTTAGGGCCCACAACAGATTTCCCAAACTGTGAATTCAGCAAAGGAACTGAGAACCCTCAGAGAATTTGACTTTGAAGGCCAGTGGGATTTGATTACACAACTTCCACAGGGCTAAAGAAACACACCCTTAGACGACACAACAAAACCCTGGGCAAACCAGGACCCAGGAGAAAAGAGTAGTGACCCCACAAGAGACTGAGCCAGACTTGCCTGTGAATGCCCAGGAGTTTCCAGCAGAGGCATGGGTTGACAGTGGTCTGCCTGGGGTCAGGGGCACTGACTATAACAGTCCTGGGAGCCACAGCATGCTGGCATAAGTCCTTTTGAAGGAGGTCATTACCTCCATTACCACCATTACCCTTACCATAGTTAGGCCTCAGGCAAAACTACAGGGAGGGAACACAGCCCTACCCATCAACAGAAAATTGGTGAGCATGGCCTGCCTACCAGAGCAAGATCCATTTTCCCAAAAGCTAGTCACTCCCATAAGGAAGCTCCACAAATCTCATCCTCATCCATCAGAGGGCAGACAGAATGAAAACCACAATCACAGGAAACTACCAAACTGATCACATGGATCACAGCCCTGCCTAACTCAATGAAACTAAGAACCATGCCATACAGAGCCACCCAAGATGGAAGGGTCATGGTGGAGAGTTCTGACAAAATGTGGTCTACTAAAGAAGACAATAGCAAACCACTTCATCATGCTTGCCTTGAGAATCCCATGAACAATATGAAAAAGCAAAAAGTTATGACACTGAGAGATGAACTCCCTAAGTTGGTAGGTGCCCAATATGGTACTAGAGAAGAGCAGAGAAATAGCTCCAGAAGGAATGAAGAGGCTGAGCAAAGCAGAAATGACACACAGTTGTGAATGTATCTGGTGGTGAAAGTATAAAGTCCAATGCTATAATAACAATATTGCATAAGAACCAGAATGTTAGATCCATGAATCAAGGTAAAACAGAAGTCATCAAACAGCAGACGGCAAGATGAACATCAACATTTTAGGAATCAGTGAACTAAAATGAACTGGAATGGGTGAATTTAATTCAGCATTACTTTGCCACCAAAGTCCAGGTTTTCCAGGAGTCATATATGGATTTAAGATCCCCTCACTGTCCAAGGGACTCTTAAGAGTCTTCTCCAGCACAACAACTCAAAAGCAATCAATTCTTTGATACCCAGCCTCCTTTATGGTCCAACTCTCACATCCATACATGACTACTGGAAAAACCATAACTCTGACTATATGGACCTTTGTCAGCAAAGTGATGTCTCTGTTTTTTAATATGCTGTCAAGTTTTATCACAGATCTTCTTCCAAGGAGCAATGGTCTTAATTTCATGGTTGCAGTCACCGTCTGCAGTGATTTTTGAAGCCCAAGATAAAACAGTCTCTCACTGTTTCCATTGTGTCCCCATCAAATTTCCAGGAAGTAATGGAACTGGATGCCATGATATTCACTTCTTGAATGTGGAGTTTTTAAGCCAGCTTTTTCACTCTCTTTCACCTTCATCAAGAGGCTCTTTAGTTCCTCTTCACTTTCTGCCATTAGGGTTATGTCATCCTCATATCTTAGGTTATTGATATTTCTCCCAGGAATCTTGATTTCAGCTTCTACTTCATGCAGTCAGAGTATTTTACAGTCATATCAAGTGGACAGTGCAGTGGTGGTTTAAGAAATTTTGCAAAGGAGATGAAAGCTTTGAAGATAAGTAGCACAGTGGCCAGCCATTAGAAACTGACAATAATAACTGAGAGCCATTTTTGAAGCTGATCCTTTTACAACTATATGAGAAGTTGCCAAAGAACTCAACATTGACCATTTTATGGTTGTACAGCATTTGAAGCAAACTGGAAATGTGAAAAAGTGCAATAAGTGGGTGCCTCATATGCTGATTGCAAATCAAATAAATCATCATTTTGAAGTGTCATCTTCTCTTATTCTATGTAACAACAGCACACAATTTCTTGAATGGTTTGTGATGTGCGACAACAAGTGGATTTTACACAGTTAGCAGAAATGACCAGCTAGTGGTTGGACTGAGAAGACACTTCAAGCATTTCCCAAAGCCAAACACACACCAAATAAGGTCATGGTCATTGTTTGGTGGTCTGGTGCACTCTGATCCACCACATCTTTCTGAATCCTGGTGAAACCATTACATCTGAGAAGTATGCTCAGCTAATTGATGAGGTGCATGCCTTCATGCAATGCCTTCAGCCAACATTGGTCAACAGAAAGGGCCTAAACTCTTCTCCATGACAACGTCCAACTATTTGTGGCACAACCAACACTTCAAAAGTTGAGTGAATTGGGCTGTAATATTTTGCCTCATCTACCATAATCACCTGACCTCCCATCAATGGACTACAACTTCTTCAAGCATTTGGACAACTCTGTGCAGGGAAAACACTTCTACAACCAGCAGGAGGCAGAAAATGCTTTCCAAGAGTTGGTGAACCCTAAAATACAGATTTTTATGCTACAGGAATTAAAAAAAAAAACTTATTTCTCATTGACAAATATGTGTTGATCATAATGGTTCCTACTTTGATTAAAAAAGATATGTTTGAACCTAGTTATAATTTCAAATTCATGTTCGGAAACCACACTTATGTTTGCACCAACATAATATGATTTTCTTTAAAGACTTCAGTTTTTTTTCATGTGATGATTTTATCTGACCCTTCATTTAAACATTCGTTCTAAATATTATTATGTCTATGTTGTATCTATCTGAATACACTCAAATATTTTTAGTGTGTAAATGATGGTGTACTATAGATCTTAGGGATACACTTTTTGTTATTATTCATTTTGAAGATTATTCAGAAAGAGAAGTTAATGATATCTATCTTCACAGATATTAAGGTTATTAATGCTTTAAAATTTTGTAAATTGAAACACAGAAAATTAACAACTTACATTTCTGCCAACAGTGTACCACTGTCATCTCTTTCATACTTAAGTCAATTAATATATGCATTAACATGTTTCCTTTTCATATTTTGCCAATTTGAGAAACTTAAAAAGCTTTCAAGTACTATTCTTTAATTCTGATTGATGTTGCCCATTTATACTGCTTATTATTGGTAGACACTGTTTTTAAATGTCTAAACAATTCAACCTAAATGAAAAGATTGTAAATACCATATCCCAGGCAATTTGTTTGAAACATGTGAACTGTAATAGAGAGATATGAAGCACATAAATGAGAAACAAAACATTTAATGACTCATTACCTGTTTATATTATGCTATTAACAAGAGAAATACTAAATGAGAAAAATAAAGCAAAATGAGAAAGGTGTTTATACAACTTGCATGCAAAAAATATAGTTTTTGGAGAAACTAGAAGGTTACCCCATTTTATGTTAACAAGAGAAGGCCCTTTGAGGGTTGAAAGAATATTCAGAAGTTTATATGGAACTTCAATTCAATGTTTTACTAATAATAAATTGAAAGCAATGGGTAGAATATTCAACTTACAATTGGCATTATGAATGTAACACAATTAGTAAATATTAAGATGTTAATAAGTAACTACATCAACAGTTATATCAATAAATATGCCAATAGTTAAAAAAACTTATATATGCATAAATTTAAATTTTAAAAACTGCATCTATATGGGTTAAGCCTGCCATAAAATGCACTGAAAAACTTTATGATGTTTATCAATTACTTAAGAGTTTATGTCTACATCTAAATGGATAAAAAGCAAATATCCTTATATTTCAAGTTTTGTTCTCTTAAAATGGCGACATTTGTTTACAATAAGTTCAGTTTCTAGCCAGATCTAAGAAAGAAAATAAATGGTTTTAATAGTTAAAAAATATTTATGGCAGTAATTTATAATTAATATATTGAGAAACTATAGTAAATTAGCTCATATTTTTGTAAACTTTTAGCAACTCATAGTATTCTATTCACCATGTATTTTTCCATGTTAATTTATTTAATATGAACGTAGAAATATTTGCTTTGTTTTAACATGTGTTTCGTGGATTGCTATGAGAAATCACAATTGCAGACGCTTTTTTCATATGGTTCCACAGGGACCCCTAGGAATCTCAAAATAAGCAATTGGAAATGGAGTCACTAATACTGTAACAATAAACCCTAATTCTTTTAACCTGCATATTTATTTAACATTGTGGCTGACAGCATGCAATGATTATAGTATCATTTCCATCCATGGAGAGATTATTTAATTATGTTATAGTCTACATTTTCAAACGGAGGGATTAAGAAAGATGTTATGGCCAAATGCACATCATTTCCCATAAGCTGCATGGATAAGTAAATAAATCAAACAGTATTTCCTAACATACTAGCAAGATGAATAGCTCAAGAAAAATTAATTAAACAAAAAATCACTACCATAGGCTAGATACTTAATTATCATGATAGCAGTAGGAAATGGGAGTCTGCACAAAGACTCAGTGAAATAGTGTATAAAGCACGGCCAGTAGTAATCTTAGTAGAATTAATGCAATAAGAAAAATGTAAATGGTATAGGTGAATTTCCAAGAAGAGTTATTGGTGATTTTAATATGTATAATATATAGTACAAAAGTAGAGTGAGTCATTTTTGAATATTTTAATGAAATTGTGTTCAAAATAAACATTGCCAGTTGTATCCTCAATATAACTGTAGAATTTTATTAAAATTAACTCTACTCTTCAGGCATTGTGCTTTCCTCAAAATCACTTTGGTAAGACTATTAAACACAATCTAGTTCAGAAAATGAAAAGCATCCAGTAAACTCTCTCCATCACATAATATTCCTTAAATGAAAAATTGAAATAAAAATCTGGAAAAAATTGCAAGCATTAGGAAATTTTACTATTGAAAATGTGAGTGAAATTGTATTTAACTATACAATATTTATCAGTGAAAATGGACTGAATGGGTGAATTAACTCAGATGACCATTATATCTATACTGTGGGCAGGAATCCCTTAGAAGAAATGGAGTAGCCATCATGGTCAACAAAAGAGTCCAAAATGCAGTACTTGGATGCAATCTCAAAAATGATGGCATGATCTCTGTTGGTTTCCAAGGCAAACCATTCAACATCACAGTAATCCAAGTCTATGCCCCAACCAGTAACGCTGAAGAAGCTGAAGTTGAACGGTTCTATGAAGACCTACAAGACCTTTAGAACTAACACCCAAAAAAGATGTCCTTTAACTATAGGGGACTGGAATGCAAAAGTAGGGAGTCAAGAAACACCTGGAATAACAGGCAAATTTGGGCCTTAGAATACTGAATAAAGCAGGGCAAAGACTAATAGCGTTTTGCCAAGAGAATGCACTGGTCATAGCAAACACCCTCTTCCAAAAACACAAGAGAAGACTCTACACATGGACATCACCAGATGGTCAACACAGAAATCTGATTACATTCTTTGCAGCCAAAGATGGAAAATGCTCTATAGAGTCAGCCAAAACAGACTGGGAGCTGACTGTGGCTCAGATCATGAAACTCCTTATTACCAAATTCAGACTTAATTGAAGAAAGTAGGGAAAAACCACTAGACCATTCAGGTATGACCTAAATCAAATCCCTTATGATTATATAGTGGAAGTGAGAAATAGATGTTAAGGGCCTAGATTTGATAGATAGAGTGCCTGATGAACTATGGAATGAGGTTCGTGACACTGTAAAGGAGACAGGGGATCAAGACATTCCCACGGAAAAGACATGAAAAAAGCAAAATGGCTGCCTGGGGAGGCCTTACAAATAGCTGTGAAAAGAAGAGAAGTTAAAGCAAAGGAGAAAAGGAAAGATATAAGCATCTAAATGTAGAGTTCCAAAGAATAGCAAGAAGAGATAAGAAAGCCTTCCTCAGCGATCAATGCAAAGAAATAGAGAAAACAACACAATGGGAGGACTAAAGAGTTCTCCAAGAAAATTAGAGATACCAAGGGAATATTTCATGCAAAGATGGGCCTTGATAAAGGAAAGAAATGTATGGACCTAAAAGAAGCAGAAGATATTAAGAAGAGGTGGCAAAAATACACAGAAGAACTGTACAAAAAAGATCTCCACGACCAAGATAATCACGATGGGGTGATCACTGACCTAAAGCCAGACATCCTGGAATGTGAAGTCAAGTGGGCCTTAGAAAGCATCACTACGAACAAAGCTAGTGGAGGTGATGGAATTCCCAGTGGAGCTATTTCAAATCCTGAAAGATGATACTGTGAAAGTGGCTGCACTCAATATGCCAGCAAACTTGGAAAACTCAGCAGTGGCCACAGGACTGGATAAGGTCAGTTTTTATTCCAATCCCAAAGAAAGGCAATGACAAAGAAATGCTCAAACTTACCGCACAGTTGCCACTCATTTCACATGCTAGTAAAGCAATGCTCAAAATTCTCCAAGCCAGGCTTCAGCAATACGTGAACTGTGAACTTCCAGATGTTCAAGCTGGTTTTAGAAAAGGCAGAGGAACCAAAGATTCAAATGCCAACATCTGCTTGGATCATGGAAAAAGCAAGAGAGTTCCAGAAAACATCTATTTCTGCCTTTATGGACTATGCCAAAGCCTTTGACTGTGTGGTTCACAATAAACTGTGGAACATTCTGAAAGTGATGGAAACACCAGACCATGTCACCTGCCTCTTGAGAAACCTGTATGCATGTCAGGAAGCAACAGTTAGAACTGGACATGGAACAAGAGACTGATTCCAAATAGGAAAAGGAATACACCAAGGCTGTATATTGTCACCCTGCTTATTTAACTTATATGCAGAGTACATTGTGAGAAACGCTGGGCTGGAAGAAGCACAAGCTGGAATCAAGATTGCCAGGAGAAATATCAATAACCTCAGATATGCAGATGACTCCACCCTTACGGTAGAAAGAGAAGAGGAACTCAAAAGCCTCTTGATGAAAGTGAAAGAGGAGAGTGAAAAAATTGACTTAAAGCTCAACATTCAGGATATAAAATCAACACACAGAAATCCCTTGCATTCCTATACACTAATAATGAAAACAGAAAGAGAAATTAAGGAAACAATTCCATTCACCATTGCAACGGAAAGAAAAAAACTTAGGAATATATCTACCTAAAGAAACTAAAGACCTATATATAGAAAACTATAAAAACACTGGTGAAAGAAATCAAAGAGGACACTAATAGATGGAGAAATATACCATGTTCATGGATTGGAAGAATCAATATAGTGAAAATGAGTATACTACCCAAAGCAATTTATAGATTCAACGCAATCCCTATCAAGCTACCAACAGTATTCTTCACAGAGCTAGAACAAATAATTTCACAATTTGTATGGAAATACAAAAAACCTCGAATAGCCAAAGCGACCTTGAGAAAGAAGAATGGAACTGGAGGAATCAACCTACCTGACTTCAGGCTCTACTACAAAGCCACAGTTATCAAGACAGTATGGTACTGGCACAAAGACAGAAATATTGATCAATGGAATAAAATAGAAAGCCCAGAGATAAATCCACGCACATATGGACACCTTATCTTCGACAAAGGAGGCAAGAATATACAATGGATTAAAGACAATCTCTTTAACAAGTGGTGCTGGGAAATCTGGTCAACCACTTGTAAAAGAATGAAACTGGACCACTTTCTAACACCATACACAAAAATAAACTCAAAATGGATTAAAGATCTAAACGTAAGACCAGAAACTATAAAACTCCTAGAGGAGAACATAGGCAAAACACTCTCCGACATACATCACAGCAGGATCCTCTATGACCCACCTCCCAGAATATTGGAAATAAAAGCAAAAATAAACAAATGGGACCTAATTAACCTTAAAAGCTTCTGCACATCAAAGGAAACTATTAGCAAGGTGAAAAGACAGCCTTCAGAATGGGAGAAAATAATAGCAAATGAAGCAACCGACAAACAACTAATCTCAAAAATATACAAGCAACTCCTACAGCTCAACTCCAAAAAATAAACGACCAATCAAAAAATGGGCCAAAGAACTAAATAGACATTTCTCCAAAAAAGACATACAGATGGCTAACAAACACATGAAAAGATGCTCAACATCACTCATTATCAGAGAAATGCAAATCAAAACCACTATGAGGTACCATTTCACACCAGTCAGAATGGCTGCGATCCAAAAGTCTACAAATATAAATGCTGGAGAGGGTGTGGAGAAAAGGGAACCCTCTTACACTGTGGTGGGAATGCAAACTAAGTACAGCCACTATGGAGAACCAGTGTGGAGATTCCTTAAAAAAACTGGAAATAGAACTGCCTTATGATCCAGCAACCCCACTGCTGGGCATACACACTGAGGAACCAGAAGGGAAAGAGACACGTGTACCCCAATGTTCATCGCAGCACTGTTTATAATAGCCAAGACATGGAAGCAACCTAGATGTCCATCAGCAGATGAATGGATAAGAAAGCTGTGGTACATATACACAATGGAGTATTACTCAGCCATTAAAAAGAATACATTTGAATCAGTTCTAATGAGGTGGATGAAACTGGAGCCTATTATACAGAGTGAAGTAAGCCAGAAGGAAAAACATAAATACAGTATACTAACGCATATATATGGAATTAGAAAGATGGTAACAATAACCCGGTGTACGAGACAGCAAAAGAACACTTGATGTAAGAACAGTCTTATGGACTCTGTGGGGAGAGGGA